>NC_035108.1:378489447-388489447 GCF_002204515.2 Aedes aegypti
GGGATTCGTGATAAGGGCATATCTGACAAATCAATAACAATGAGAAAATAATCAATGAAATTCTTATGTACAATTTTCAATCCTAATTGGAGAAAATATATTCAAACTTAAATCTTTTCACTATTATTCACATTTCACAAACCTAGTTTTAAAACCCTAATGAATACCACAAATATTTCATATAATTTACCTGGCTATTTCGTACCCAAAAAATCTTATAAGATTTCGACTAAAACATGCTCGAGAATGTCAGTGTCACCCGATGTTATGAGCCTGTCGACGATATAATTTATAATATCGCCTATTACTTTTGCGCCGTGTTTACATTTTGATTTCAATTAAGCCCACCATGTTCGCCTTGTTTATTTTTTGTTTTCAGTGTCGCCGTGTTTTGATTTCGTTTTCAGACTCGTTCATCACTTTGATAAACAAAAACACAAAAACACAGGCGTAATTAATGAAGTGTGTTGTTGAGGTGAAGTTTCGCCTTCTACAAATTTGCCTTTTTTGAATAGTTATAGTAATAGAGAAAAGTTTAATAGACAATCAAGCTACAACAGCATCGCTATATTTTCTTGAAATGAGTACATTTCGCCCATATCGCGAAGCAACCCGGTATCCTATTCTTGGCACTTTCCTATTCATTTTGGCAGACGATGTTTTAAAAACTATTAAAACCATATTTTGCAACAATATTTTTTTTACTTCTAAGCTTTCGATTTTTTCATCACGAAAATGAAGGTTTTTCTAAAGCAAATAAATTTAAGGTGAAAATGGAACATATGTTTATTTGGGAGATTGGCAGCCTGAGGGTGGCTCATCTTTTGACAATGTAACAAAGCCACACATGTAGAAACATGTATCTCTACTTTATTTATTAAATTCTTAGTCGCTTAGACAACAAATGAAATGAGGAAAGGTTTAAAAAAATCTAGGCATTGCTAACTATTGCAAAAAGTGAAACATTTTCGAAACCTCAGTTAGTCTTTTTGTTGTATTTTGTACAAAACAGACAAAATAATCTCGCTTTTAGTTCATTGCGCCAGCGCGATGCTTCTGGCGGTGATTAATCATGCGACGACGGAATGGTTAAGAAGCATACTGTAGCAGAGTAGAAAATAAGTAAGTAATATTTTTAATACTTTCATATGAAAGTAATTTGTTCGAAACCACAGATGATTTATTATTAATATTAACAAACATAACGACTTTATACAACTTATTTTAAAAGTTTTTTTTTTGTAAATTAAGAGCCCGGCAATGTTCGTCGAAACGATGTTCCCGATGAGCATTTCAAATTCCCGTTTTTTTTTCGGTAAATTCAAATTCCCGTCTTTTTCCCGATTCGGTAGCCACCCTGCATTAAGAAATTGAAGATATGATGTACAGTTAATGCTCTACAGAGTCTACACAGAAACACGGATAGTCACAGAATGACTAAATTTTAGTAATTTATGACTATTTTCTATCAACCTCTCTTTCGTTCTGCTGGGGTATTTTATGTTATTTGTAATTGACCTGGATTGCAGCATCCCTAAGCATGAACCCAGTCGAAATGACAAGCAGTGTAAAAAATCACAGCAGAAAAAAAGAAAGACAGATATAAAATAGTTATTAATGCATAAAATTTAGTAATTTGGAGACTATTTTTATTTATGAGCGTATAGTTCTTCATTTAAGCCTTAAATTTCAAGAGACCATCAAGATACCAATGCAAACCAATATGTTCTATGATTTTCCAACTCAATATTGAGATACAGAACGTTGAGCTATGGAGAGTTGACTCACAAGAACGTTGCATCCCTTGTGAAGTGAAAGAATTACTTAAATAAGTTTACCCGTTCTCAATCCATTTCGTGACATACAAACACCATTTCATTTTTATTTATATACAATAAATATATATAATAGCACATAAAATGTCATGCTGTTACTATGAGTTATTTAAATGTGATTTTTATAGAGAACTACAAATATAATCATTTTCATTATCGCAAAATTATTATTATTTTAAATACCAAAGGTTCACATGAGATAAATAATAGTAATTTTAATAGTTTCCATTTCTGCTCTAAATTTCGAAATTTATCTTTACTCATCTTTTAAATTATGTCCATTTTGGCTCCAAATATAGATATAGCCACCCTACACTTCTGCTCTGGTAAGATTTTTCCAAAATTTCAAATTATGTAATAATGTAATTCAATCAAACTTCAATTCGTAATTCAAAACATTCAACTCTTTAACTTGAAAAGATATCAAACTAACAGAACGTTAAAAGTATTTTTATGAACATCGGCTTACTATTCTACTGAACGCAACTGTACAAAATTCTTTGGTATTTGGCAACACTGCTAAAACAAAATCGAAGGGATCTCTATAGTCATCTAATGTTTTATAAATGAATATCAGTCTCGGTAATCTTTGCGCTGCCTTCCTAGTCAAATGTCAAATTCTGGCAGCTATGAGTTAGCATTCTAGATCATTTTCCATACGTTGTTATCATTGACCGTTGACCCGTTCTATGCTAACTTGCGACATACAAACATCCTTCCCTTTTTTATGTATATGGATTAAACATTTTTGTATGCACTGGCAACACTGCTCAAGAACAAACAAATAATGTTAAATATTTCGACTATCTCGAATATCTTGTAAGTTAACAAACTTGGATTGCCCGTAACGCAGGTAGATCATCTTTACGTGGTGCGTTTCGAGGTAAGATCTACCGAACTAAACCCTAGCATCGCCCTTTTTATTCATCCTAGGGTAATCGTTCTAGAGACGTTCAGATATTGCTAAGTATCGATATTTGATTCGATACGAATATCGAATTAAAGTATCGATACCACCGATATATTGAATCAAAATATCGACATATCGCAATATCATTTGATATGTTTGAAAAGGCGCAAAATTCTTGTATCGCTTAGTTATCTGACGATGAGTTTCCTAAGATTCGCAAACAATCTTTTGGCTTTGACTTTGACAATTATTTTGATCGATATGGATATGAATATCTACTTTTATGATACATCATATAACGATTGGTATATCAACTGCTTTCAAATATTTAAAAATCAATTGTTTTACGAGATAACCCTATAATTGTTATCTAAATATTGGTTTACGATATATTGGAAGGAAATATCGATACCATCGATATATTTAATAGGAAATATCGATATCATATTCAAGGAACGTGTGAGAATTCTTATTATTGAACGAACGTCCTTGTTTGAAATGCTTTTGTTGTCAATAAGAAGCCCTGGATTTTCGTAGGCTCAGGAAAATTTAGCAGCAGGGCAAGGATGATACTAGTTTTATCAGTATGCAAGGGACACCGATTGAGACCATATCGATAGTCATAGCCATAGCGGATGATACAATGTTTTACACAGCAAATCAGTATGAAATAGTTCATATTTAGTAGCCTACATTCATATGATGGAGCTGCATTGGTTCACTCATCCAAATTGATTCAAAAAATAAGTGAAATACAGTCAACCCTTCATGAGTCGATATTGAAGGGACTATCGAGTCATGGAACAGCAATGCTATGGAAAGCTGTTTGAGGGGGCCATCAAAGTAATCATGAAATTTGATTTTTAGCATGGTTCCATGAGTAGATATCGAGTCATTGAACATTAACTCATGGAGGTTCAACTGTAATCCATTTTCCTCATAATTGTAACTCCCATACACCTAATCTGGCCAGGGTAATCCTTATTTAACAACTGATTTTTCTTGAAAATTTTATCAAAATGGATCGAACGATTAAGAAGTCAAAGAAGTTTGAACCTTCGATGAAGACACCCAGTACTGTAAAGGTTAAATATCTGATCCAAACTGATTCTGGCGGCCTATGTTAACCAACGAGATTATCGATGCGAAAACAGGTTTCTTCTGAAATCCAATTTTTTTATATTCACTTTTGAATTGAAAGCTTTTATTTAACGTGACGGATATAGGGCTTCCCGATTATTTTTTTAAAACATTTCTTACTAATGTCTTGCTTCTCCAAGAAAATGAATTAATTGTGATTGATAAAAGGACGCGCCTTCGTTGAGCAACTTTTATGAGACCTTTGTAACTGATAGATTCCTTCAGATGTTTTTGATACAAAATTGCTCATGATGCTTAATCAAAATACATAGCAAGCTAGGACAATAGGAACTACGGTCACTGAAAAAAGAACAGGTAGATAAACTAAAAAGTAGATTGGAGAACCTTGTACCTTTTAATTAATAAAATAATTAATAAATTCCGCCCTAAATGCTTATCATTGACAGATACGCGTATTTTAACACAGCAGAATTATTCTTATTTTTCTTGGCATTACGTCCTCACTGGGACAAAGCCTGTTTCTCAGCTTGGTGATCAATGAGGACTTGCACAGTTATCAACTGAGAGCTTTCATTACCAAAGTTGCCTTTTGTATATCGTGTGGTAAGTACGATGATACCCAATACCCAGGGAAGTAAAAGAAATTTCCATTACGAAAGGATCCTGGACCGACCGAGAATCGAACCTTTAGCTTGGCTTTGCTTTGTAGCCACGGGTTCTAACCATTCCACTAAGGAAGGTCCCAGTATAATTCTAGAGAGCAAAAGGAGGAAGGTTTGTTCGCTAATGAACCAATTAATACGAAACCAATCCTCAATGATTTTCACCTCGCGAGAACGCATCACATAACTCGATTGACTGACCGCACGCCACTGTTCGTTCATTGATCGAGAAGTAATTATCGAATCCGATCCCAATGAAATAATGATCCCAAAGCTTGCTGCCTCTGTTGAACGGCTTTAATTTGGTTATTGAATGATCGCCTTCGAAATCAACGCATCAACGATGGGCGGGAGCATTAGGCGATGATGATCGCTGTCGTTGGGCGGCATTCATGGCGCCTCTGGCCATCAAATAAGTGAACTCTATGGAATTGTGGTAATTTGGTAACGACCTGCCGAATGGAAGGTACAATTATGGTTGAGGTCGTTTCAACAGCCAAAGGATTCGGCCACACATTCACCTGATTCTGATAATGGAATTATGATGTGGTGTGAGATGATTGTCGCCATCGAAGAATTGTCCCTAATTTGATCAAATAGCGTGATTTTTAGAGCAGTAGGTGTGTACGGCCTTCATTGATTAGTGTTATCGTCGGTAAATTGTTCACAAGACGCCTAATTGCAAAAGCGGTAAGATATGAAGCTTGTTGTGATGTAAACTGGATAACTCAGACGTTGATT
Organism: Aedes aegypti; assembly: GCF_002204515.2. Lineage (NCBI taxonomy): Eukaryota > Metazoa > Arthropoda > Insecta > Diptera > Culicidae > Aedes > Aedes aegypti. The sequence continues at coordinate 378,494,697 of NC_035108.1, forward strand.
TTTTTTAGATTGGCCCATGGTAGCATTGTTATCGTATTAATAATTTGGAGCAGGTAATCATTCAAATTGACAATTCGAATGGAGTTACCTATTCCAATGTTGCTGCGGGAACATATAATTTGAATTGGCTTCTTGACCATGGATAATCCCTGAAGTATCCCCACCAGTGCAGTGGGTTACAACAGAGTTGTAACAGATTTCGTTACTCAGTTTGTGCGTATTTTTTTTAACAAAATTTGTTATAATTTTGGCTGATTGGTAATTAAAATTACAAAAATTATAACAAAATATCCCCTACACCAAACGAAATTGAAACAAAATATGCTAGAATTTGAACAAAACGTAACTAATTATGTTTTAATTAAATCAAAAATATAACTCATTTTGTTATTTTTTACAAATTAAAATTTTCAATTTTCAACTAAAATTTGTTATTTGTTACAAATCTTGATATAATTGTGCTACACTTTTGTTGTAATCCACAGGTCGGGTAGGTATTACCGTTCGAATCCCGCCGGCCGAGGTTCTTTTCGAGTTGGAAATTGTTTCGACTTCCTAGGGCATAGGATATCTTCGAGTTTGCCATATTCCTAGAAATTCACCAAGAACTTTCCGCAAAATTTTGACACAAATATCATCAAAAAATTTTCTAAAATCTCGCAAAAAATAATCTAGAAATGCCGATACAATGACACTTAAATTCTTGTAGTAAACTCGTCAGAAATCCCACTATATCTCTTCATTCTTGACACTCTTATTTTTAGATCAAGAACAAAAATCCAGGAATTGACCTAAAATTTCCTTCTGTTATTACTCTCATGATGTATTCAGAAATTTACTTGATAAATTTCTACTGATTTCCCTATTGCTGAAGATTTTCGTTTGAAATTGCTCCAAGATTTTCGTTGAGGATACACTCATGCAAAAAACCAGCATTTTACGTTTAGTTGTCTTCAGAAATTATTTACTCCAGAGATTCCTTCCAATTTCTTCCTGAAATGTCTAAAAAAAGTCTACAATTTGCAAAGAATGTACCCAAAAATTCTTCCATTGAATTTCCTTCAGGAATTCCCTTAAAATTTTTCTCAGAATTTCTTGAATTTTTCTTAAAAGATGTTAGCCTACAGATTTCTTTGTTTTTTTTTAACAAAATCCTTAAGAGATTCTGCCATGGATTTGTCAAGGAATAGAGTTACTGCAAGCATTCTGATGAAACCTCTGTATCCTTGAAAAAGCTTTGGAGGATTATTTTGATAGGTTCTATCCCTTTAGGCTGAATGCAGTTAGGCCGAATGTTGTCAGGCCGAAAAGGTTGTTATGCCGAAAGGATTATTAAGCCGAAAATGGCTGATAGTTCTAATGGCTCGTAAAACCGAATGAATTTTTGGGTCGCATGAGTTGTAAGTGGTTAGATCAGCAATTTGCATTACCTTGAAGCCCACAATATCCTTTGTGAAATACAACTAGAAAACCAGCCTTTAAAAGGAGCTAAAACACTGATGAATGCGTAAGTGATTCGAAATAGTAGAGAGCATTTGTCACTTTAAATAGTCACATGTTATTTTGGCCTAATAACCCTTTCTGTCTAACGACCGGTGGTAGGTCATTTGGCATAAAGTCGTTTGGCATAATGAGTCTGAAACCAAGAATTTCTTAAGATGACATTCGTTTTTACGTTGCTGTTGAATCTTTCTGGCTTGTTGTGGAGTCAATTGACACAAAATGTCACTTTATTCAACAATCATATGCTCTTGAATAAACTACGCATATTAGGAAAATTATTGCCAATAGTATTTTAGCACAAATTTACCCTTCTTTCAAACATTTATTTTTTTTTAATGTGTTATAACTATAATTAAAGCTACACGGGTAAAAATGCGGCACTCTAAAACAGGAGAAAGAGTCATGATCTTGGGAGGAAAGTGTGTTTTCATGTTATGAAAATACACCATGCCCAAAAGTCATGAAATCATGAAGCATTTTACCGTAACGTCGGCTGTACGTTACTTTTTCAATTTTTAGCGAAGAAAAATGGCAATTAAAATTCTCAAATCATGAAGCATGTAAGCTGGAACCATGAATAAAATTCATGGAAACATAAGCACTATTCATGGATTTAGTCATCTGTCATTTATGATTCCTATTTTTGATACAAAAAGTGGCATGAACACAGGTCATGAAAACATAAGCACTTTTCATGTATTCAGATGCCTGTCATTTATGATTTCAATTTTGGTGCTGAAAAGTGGCAAGTTGAGTCATGAAATCATGAAGCAGGATCCCTGAATCATGAACTCAGTTCATGAAAACGAAACATTATACGTCAATTTCGATCCCAGTTTATATTTGCTTGAACTGGATCATCCGGCTGCCGAAGGCCTTTTGTGACCTGCTCTGTGGGGTATGCATCACTTCCGAACAGTTAAAATCGCCGACGAGCTTGTCAAGCAAAATCTTCGCTCAAAGTCAATCATTGCCCGGTTCTGTAAAGTCAGGATTAAGTAAGTACATTGATTGCATCGTGAAACAATGTGGGAACTCACGAGAATTTCACTAACAATGTCATCGATATGATGACAAAGTTCCGAAGAATTTAAACTTTTTCAAACAAAACTTTTTCTATAATTTCACTAGAAAAGATCACCGATCGCCATGAGACACGTTGACTAAGGTGCAGAAAGTGACAGTTAGATTTGTGTAACGCCCTGAGCATACGAATTCTTGCATAATAGTCACGATTTCATGACTTTTAGTCATGATATCATGAAACATAAAATTTTATGAAATCATGATATTTTGTTCATGAATCCGGCAACGATTTTTTTCCGTGTACAAAACTGTTGATTTAGAATTTAAATAAATTTAACCTTCTTTTTTACATAGGCTGTTCTTTGGAGCTTTATTTCAAGATATTTTTTTGTTTCCAACTGATAAAAGGGCGGCAATCGATAACATTGATCTGCTCAAGTTATCAGCGAAACGAGAAATCGATGGCTGCAGTTTCGTTGGGTTGTGCTACTTTTCCCCGAAGATCGGTTCCACGAATGTCGTAATCCCGAATGGCAGTTCCTCGAATACCCCGCTCCCCGAAAAAAAAAATGGCATTCACAATTTTCATAACTGTATACACTTCAGGGTGGTGAATGAACTTGCCATTTGATATGTACCCTTCTTTATTTAATTGGCGGTTCTTTAGAGTTTTACTGTCCTCAGCATTTTTGCCAACATGTGTGTAGTCGAGAATGACAGAATACCTCTTTCTTTTGATTGCTTATTGTTCTTTCTCGTTCACCATCCAGCCACTGAAGACTATTATAGCATTTAAACTGCACAACTTTTCGGGGAAACGGGTCAATCGGAGAAATGGCACTCGGGGAGAAGGTTCATTCGGGGAACTGGAAATCGGGGAACCAACATTCGGAGAAACGGCATTCGGGGATAAGTAGCACAATCACTTCGATTATGCTGAACGCAATTTTTTATGTCTTTACGTTTTATTATGCCGCAATTATTTTTGGCGTTCAATCTTCTATTGGTTTAACCATAAATTTTGCCTTCTTTTAAAAATAGGCTGTTCTTTATATTTAGACTGTTTTTTTTAAATATTTTGCTGTTTTATCAATTCCTGCAATGATAATTACTTTTTTTTTCTATCTTTATGAACGAGATTTTTAGCCCTGGGCTAGTTCAACTCGGGACCAACGGCTTTACTTCCCTTCCGAAGGAAGTCGTCACTATAACTTTTACGTCATAAGTGACTATCTCGGGGATGGGATTCGATCCCAGGTCCTCGGCGTGAGAGGCGTGTGTTCTAACCACTACACCAGGTCCGTCCTCATGATAATTACTGTTAGAATGATAATTTCTTTGAAATTTGCCAATTTTCAACATATTTTTTTTCAAACACATAATCTCCTTTCGAGATGCTGGAAAAAATATTATTTCAATCACAAATTTTCCCAGTGATTTTGATGTACACTTGCAAAATTAAAATTTATATTGAATCGTTCAAAAGTTTTGCCACAAATATTTTCTTTCAAAATGTGTTGTTCATTTGAGTTATGCTGTGAGAGGTTTTTTTTTGCGTTTACGTCTAAATATTTTAAACGAAAAATAATCTGATCTCGTATATAGGCTATTTTTGCACTATGCTGCAATTATAGATCTTGGGATAAGATTTTGCAAATAAAATTTCCCTTCTTTAATTAAGTAATTTTCATCAAGTGTTACGTTATACGTTTATAAACGAAGCAATTGAAACTTCTAGAAAGATCCCTAGAGGTGTCCCCGAATGTATTTATAGAGGATTTTCTGAATTAAAGACTTAAAGAATCACGAGGAATCTGTAGAAGAATCTGCAACGAGATATTCTATGAACGTTCCCTTTATTAATAACTGCAAACTTTCTTTATCGATTTACTATTTTGAAATATGTATATCGCAGCAAGCACAAAAACACTCTATGTTCTGGGATGTGGAGAAAATTATTATTCCGAAAAGATCGTTCACCAGACCCGTCATGAGTTTTATTTAGTTATGCTCTCTAATGTCACTAAAATTTTTGACATTCATAGCTCGGAAAATCTCTGAACAATCACCATGCTTATTGAGAACCTACGAAACATTTTTTCTATGTTGATGTTGATCTTGGTAAAATCTTCAAAAATGCCGATATCCATTCTAAGTCAATCTTTATGCCAAACGACCTTATGCCAAACGACTTTATGCCAAACAAGGTTCAATTCTAACGACACTTTACTTTAGGCCTAACGACATTCGGTCTAGCGACATTTGGCGACAAAGGTCTGGTCCAGCAACAAATGGGGGTGGAGGTTTCAAAAGGGGTGGAGGTTTTCCTATAATCATTTTGGCACGATTTCCGGAAGAAATATTGAGACCCATATATTATATTCCCATATAATCACTAAATATAGAAATTACAAAAGGTTCAAAAAGTTGGACAACTAAAGGATACTCAAGAGAAAATTTTTGATGAATAGTACTAAGCAATCGCAGGAGAAATTTATAAACGAAACAATTGAAACTTCTAGAAAGATCCCTAGAGGTGTCCCCGAATGTATTAATAGAAGATTTTCTGAATTAAAGACTTAAAGAATCACGAGGAGTCCGTAGAAGAATTCCTGCAATACCTGTGAAAGAGCCACTTTTTCGATCCTATTAACAGCAGGATTTTTCACGAGGACTCTTCTATGAATTGCTGCAGAAATTTTGATCACTCAAGAAATTTTTTCATTGTTGTCTATGAATTTTGTTTAAAACTTCTCCGCACTATTTTTCGTAGTACAGTCAACTCTCCCTAAATAGATTTTGAAGGGATCATCGAGTTAGAGTCGAGAACACAAAACTAGTACAAATATGATCCAAGGGACCATCGAAATTGTCATGAACCCAAGTTTTACTATAGTTCAATAATTCGATATTGAGATACGAAATATAGAGTAAGGGAGAGTTGACGATGTTTCATACACAATTTTTGAAGATGTCCGACGGAATCGTTTGAAAATCGTTTTCAAAGCTCTGGAGATATTCCTTTATAACGATAACAACAACATTGGGTATTGACAGATTTCCAACGGGTTCAATGATTGAATAATTTTTAATGGCATGATCGTGAGCGAATGATTCTCATGCGTGAGTTGTGTGAAGCAGATCGCAGCCCTATTTCAAACGAGACTTCAAAAACAATTTGTTTCGCCGAGAAGAAATTTTATTGTTTTCGATTTAAGCTAGTTCATTGTGCAAGCCATGAGAAGATTCCCTTCATTGTGAATAAACTGCAATACACAAAATCAGCATAATCGTATCAACGCTGTCAGGAAAAAAAAAGTTTCGGTTAAAAATGAATTTGAGGTTTTTTTCTGATTGCAAAATATGAAGAAAATTTGAAACATTTAATGTGATTTTAGAGATTATTTTGCTTAAAAAGCGATCTTTCATTGAAAATAGAGACTTTTGAATGACTTTCATTAAACTATAAATAGTGTACAATACCAATTGAAGTAGATTTTAAGGGTAATAAAGGCTCCACTAGAGCCAAAAGAAGGTTACAGTTCATAATATCAACTCGACATTTGTGGGGCCTTTTCCCTTTATAAAACAGCTTTGAGGGCTGTTATACAATGATGAAAGCATGGTACATGGCATGCACTTGAAATTCTCACAAATTCAGGTTACGTTTGGCTTTTCCTATGCCGCTTCGTATGAAATCATCCATATAAATCATAACATTAAACAAGTATTTCAGCATATGTTCAAAGATGTTGGCGAATCATCAGAGTGCGATTGAGATCTTAATAAAAGCTTACTGTTGAATAGTATATAAGTTAATTCAACAACATAGCAACAATGAAAATGTAATTTTTTCAATACTTTGGTAATTGCTGGATTTTTGCATCCCATGAGGTTTATTTTATAAGGTTTACATTAGATGTAAGAATTGTATGGCACAACGTATAAATTGAAAATAAATTTTCCTCAGACAGCGACTCTTGTTTTCATTTGTCAGTAATTTCCAAATCATTAATAAAAACATGTTATTAATACTCACGACGCCATGTTCTACGGAAGGAACGTTCAAAGTACTCACCTAGAAAGAGAAAAAAAGAAACAAAATTATTCAACAAATTCGACATGTAATCATTTTTTTCTCAAAATAATAATTAAAATTGTCATCCGGTGGCTATTAATCGATATCTCTCTTTCTGTAATTCTTTCGCACGATCATCGGTTGGTATTCCACTGATGCATTAAGTAGCATAAAATATTTGGCCGCGTTCGAAACACTCCCATATCGAATGAAAATCGTCAATCCCAACTTTTATCGTGATATCCGATTCCGGTGCTGATGAAACCACGAAATCAAAACCCAGTGAAGCAAAAGCATGAATGATCACAAAACTAGATCACCATCATTGTGCGGTTCTTTGAAGGAAATTGTCGATGCTCGATCAAAGACATTCTGCCACAGGCAGTGGGTCACTACTATGGACTGGTTTGAGACCACAAGCAAAGATGGGATAATTGATTGGCGGTGCACTCATTAAATGGGCGTCTTTCTCTCATCCCTTCTCGGATTACTTTCACTGACTATCGCCCGTCATAAAATGAATGCCGCTAAATGATGAAATGTTTTCAATTTATCTCCAAAAGTAGGACAGTGCATTCTTACCTTTATCCAGCAGAAGACTTCGAACCACTTTCAAATACATCCGGCCATCGTTCCCCTTTGCCACGTGGTAAATGTACTCCGGATACTCTCCGGATTGACTGGTTTTATCATCTTCTTCGGACGCAGTTCCGGCCGGTAGGAATACATCCGGATTGGGATGTACTCGTCCAGTCGCCAATTTAGCTAAACTTTCCGCACTGATCCCATACAATGCCTCCACCATAGGGGACTCCACAGTTGATTTGTCTTCTCCCGTAGCTCCATCGATAGACGCCAAACTTCCACCGAGACGTTCCTTGAGCTTCCGCAGTCTACTGGAAGCCTCAAGTTCCAGCTCCAGGAAACTCGGCGGCCCAGCATCGATTTCGTCATCCGGATGAGTAGTGGACGAAGTACGCCGCGAGGATAACGAATCGCTCTCTTCGCTAATACTACTTAGATAATTTGCACTATAGTCACGAGCCGCCAACGAGAGGGGCGTCGCATCGCTGCTGAATACTGGCGTTTTGTTGAGGTCGCTATGCTTGAGGAACTCGCGAAGCTGTCTAGCTGCTGAAGCTTTACTCGCCAGCTGCCGCTCTAAAACGGCGTAGGTATTCTGGAATCCGTAGCTGGAATCGCTCGGGCAACTCGAAATAGACGGTGGAGGCGATGACGCGAGGGCAGCCGGACTCAGTAAGCCTCCGATATATTCGGAACCACTACCAAAGAGGTCCAGCGAATGGAGCGGAGTACTGTTGAGGATATCCCCCGAAAAGGCTTTGCTTCTTCCGGAGAATAGAGTATTGTAGGCATCTTCGGCTTCGGTAGAGGATTGTTGACGACTCTGTTGATCTAAAGAATTGATCGAGTATTCGATGGCACTTTCTTCATCACTCGGGACCGTTGATGAAGAGGAGGCGTCGTTGTTGGTGCAAACTGGAACACTCTCGTTGCTGTTGCTGGTGGTCGATGTCGTTGACGTCATACTTTTGGATAGGGATCAGTGCGATTATCTCGATTTTTTTACTCATGCACTCACACGTACAACATGGCGGCGCTCCACGTCACATGTTGAAGGGCAATGTGGTGGACTGCACCACCGCTCGTTCGGTAGCGATATTGAATTAATGCAATTATTTTTTCACTTATTCGATGGCAAGGTGGTCTCTGCGCCCCACACTTTAACGATCGTTTTTATTTCTTTGCCGGTTTTCCACTGCTTAGGTTGTCTACATGATGAGGTATGATTTCACTGAGTTCGTTTCGTTATTGCTTTCCGAGATCGGATCGAAGCCGACCTTGGTTCACGGCTAATGGGACATCAAGAGGATCGTTAAAAATCACTGATTCACTAGGTTTTTTTGGACTTCAAACAGCTCGATACCAATCCATAGAAGGTGCGCATACTTGAGCAGAGTTGGCATTCACAGCATTCGGTTAAGGTGAGGTGATAACACTTAGAAGAGAACATGAATCACAATTCTGTTTTTTTTCTGTTCCGGTTGATGCAAAATCAGGAAGTTAAACATAATCCACAATTCATTACTTATTTTTGAGCAATTATTTTGATCATTCACAAAACACGTGTCTACCGATAGAATTATCTCATAAATTATATAAATTGCGAATTCAATTCACAAGAAAGTGAATTTAATTCGCAATCATGATACAAAGCCCCTGCCGCAGTACGAAAGTGATTGTAGATTCTGCTCACAACACTCTTAAGCTGAGCGCTTTTGCCCCGAAAATGAAAGCTGTCCACTGAAAACAAAGCATTTTACCGAGACAAGAGTCGAGCATTTTCCTTGCCATCATAAACTGTACGAATTGACATTGTGCCCGGTCAAATTCACCCACAACAAAGAATAACTAAAAAATTCTCCATGGCATTAGTGGGCTGCATATTTGATTACTTTTTACGAGAGTAATTTCGCGTTGGACAGCTTGGGCGGAAGCGGTTTTTGGAACAAATCAAGTGAATGATACGCGACTTTTTTATTTCTTGATTGATGTTGCTAAGCTACTTTGTATGCAGAGAAGTCTCTCTCTTCTGAAAGAGGTGGATTAAAATCTTTAGGCATTCAATGTCGGATGTTGCGATAGATAGAGAAGAGGTTGGACGGTTACACAGCTCCGAAAAATAAAAGAAATCTTCGTCTCTTTGACTTGAAGTATATTTAGATCCGAAAAAGGTCGTCATAACTTGTTGCTTTCTCGTTCGTGCTTATGAAGTTTTGGTAGAATATTTAAGTAGGGTACAACACAAGCCCCTTCACCTAAATAGAGGTTTCCTCATTGTTAACTTAGCTTAGCTTAGACTGACTACACATATCAATGGTTGCTATTCCGTGATTGACCGAAGTCAGTGAATATGCACAAAGAATCAACAAGAAGTTCGGCTGGGATTGGCCATAATCTTCTTCAGTGTGCATAATTCAGTGCCTCAATTTATACAGAGTCAATAACGGTGCCGGCCACGTCCTTGCAGCTGTCATGGCGAAAGCAGGTGTTATCATATTTTAGAGGGATATTAGATTTAGGGATTAGAAGAAAAGAAAGCTATTATGAAAACTAATATTTGCGTAGAATAACATATCCTTGAAATATACATGCCTTTTTTTGAAAGTAGAGATGTATGAAAAATGTTAAAAATGTATCGCCTTTAATTTGAGTCAAATTAGTAATTATTTTGAATATGGCAAACTAGTTTGGATCTCGCGAACGTGACCGAATAAAATCATAAATTGAAAGTATGAATGTATGTTGTACCATATTTAAACTAAATATGGACAAATTACAATTTTGGTCAAGTACCTACTTTCCCCCAGTTTCGAACACATTGATTTATTATATGATATCATATCAACATGGTGTCAAACATTCAATAAAATTAAGAAGAATGAACATACTAATTCGTTTTTTTTTCACTAGCACAACGTGAACCGAACACAATTAATCCTGATTCCGTCTCTCATTCACAAAGGAGCATGCAACAGATTCAACGGATCAAACCCTCCTCTCCATAGAGCATTTTAATATTTAATCGAAAAACTGATAGGTCAATATTTTTCGGGATTTCTCAATTAATTTATCCAATGTATCTCCAAGGGTATCCCTCTGGAATACCTAGGAAGTACTGCCGCCCATTTATGCTTCCAAAGATTTTTTTTTAATTGTTGGAAGAATTCGTAGACAGAACAACGGAAAAGAACAACTCGTTACAAATTGTAAAAGGATTGAAATGAAACTTCCTAAGACCGCAACAAATTTGAAATTTTTCTTTTGAAATCCGGAGGGGGAAATACATTAAGTATCTCGTTTTTAGTGCCGGTTCCCATTATTATTTGCATTTTTAACCCATTAACGCCCAATGTTCTATTTTGAGATTAATAACTTTTATTAAATATTTCAAGTTTTGAATTGTTTTGTCAGCAACTCTTGTCGGCATCACCACGCTCGTCTTATGTTACAATAAGCGAGGTTTCAAAATCAGAGATTTATGAATTTTTGTAGAATGGATCTTAGAAGCCAGTGAGAATTCTGAGATTCCAGTGTGAATTCTGAGATTTCAAATTGGATGCTGGTATTTCAGTATAGCTCTTGGGATTAAAGAGCAAATCATGAGCTTACAGAGTGAAATTCTGAGATTTCAAGGTGAATGCAGGTATTTCAATGCGGGTTCTTTGATTCCACTTGGGATCAAGGGTTAGACCGTAGGATTCTGGGATTGCAATGTGAAATGTAGAATTTCAATGGATTTCAGAAAGGGTCCTAGGTTTTCAATGTAGATCTTTAGATTCCCGTGTGGATCCTGATATTCATATGGATGCTGGAATTCCAGTGTAGAACCTAAAATTCCAGTCTGGATTCTGATAGTTCAATGTGGATCTAGGTTTTCAGTATGGATCCCAAGAAGCTAATGTGGATTCTGGGTAATCAGTGTGAATCCTGGTGTTCCAGTGCGGAATTTGAGTTAGTAGCATAGATCATGCTAAATGAATGTTTCCTCTTTGTAAAAAAACTCTTTCACCAGAAATATTCTTGTTTTTGATTTGATTTAGCAACAAAATGCATTTACACAACATATGAGAAATCTGCTGTAATTCTTTAAGCTTTGATAATTTAATCGATCTAGAGATTTTATGAATTACTGAAATGAAGGAAACGTTCGCAAAATGGATAAATTTACATGATGCGGTTGATCTCAGTTGGCATATAATCATGCTTAGATTCGAAAGATAGCAAATAACCTTTCTACAATATCATCGACTATTTGAATTTATCTGAAATTTACAAAATGCAGCTACAGTGGCTCAATTTCATATTCGTACAAGAAACTGTTCTCATATTTATTTGGTACAAAACTAATAAATGATATCTTCTTCTTCTTCTTTTTCTTGGATTTATACACTCATAGGGACAGACCCTGCTTTTAGTGTTCTTATGAGCACTTCCACAATTATTAACTGAGAGCTTTCTTTACCAAAGTTGCCATTTTCGCATTCGTATATCGTGTGGCAGGTACGATGATACACTATGCCCAGGGAAGTCAAGGAAATTTCCATAGCATAGCATAGCATAGCATAGCATAGACTGACTGTACATGCCAATGGTTGCTACTCCGTGATTGATCGGAACTGGTAAGAATTGCACTACGATCCAAATGAATAAGGGATGGGAGTTTCCGCTTACTCTAGAAGTGCAATTTTAGCAGATCTAATATTATTGATCAATAACGGCGCCGGCCAAGTCCTTACAGTCAGTTGGGATGGGGAAGGAATGTAAGGGTGTAATGATTGTTGCTTCTAGAGACCGAGAATACCTCTGCATCTCCACAATCGCCACGGGAAGGGTGTTTATTAGTGAGGGAGGAAAAGATCTGGGAGTCACCTCTGCACTGTGTATTATTTTCTCGATTTCATGCGCTTTTTGAATAGCTCCCAAACCGTTGATTTTAGCGATATAGTTTGTTCGGAGAAGTTTCTTGGTATATTAAAGCGCAACTTTTGACGAAAAAAGTTTTGTGATCAATCCACCCAGCAGTGAGATAGAAAAACTATTTTTTTAAAACATTTAGATAGACATATGGTGTCTTCGGCAAAGTTGTAGAATTGGCAATTTGAAACAACTTTGGCGAAGACTCGATTTTTCTATCTCTAATACTTTTTGAGATATATGCCGTTGTATGTGAATGGCCCCTAAAAATCATACTTTTTATCATAACATTTTTCCATAATTTTTAACATTTTTTGTGTTCTCTACAAAGTTGTTTGTCATGAAAAAACCCGTGTTTTTGCTGAACATATCATCACTCTATCTTTTGAAGTAACTAAGTTATTCATGAATTACTCTTTTTTCAAGGGGTAGTTTAGGCTTCTATAACTGGCTTCGGCGCAAAATGGCGCAGACAACACTTACAAATCATGAAAGTGTCTGCTACAAAGTTGTTCAACATCTTAAAACGCGTGTTTTTGCTGAACATCGGACCTCTCTATCTCTTAAAATAAAAGATTTATCAGTCGAATTCGTTTTAATAAAGCTTATTTGTTTGATAGTAAAAACCCATGCAAAGACACTTATAGACAAAAGTTTTTATCAAATGCCGAAAGGGGAGATATGGTACTTTCATGATTTGTAAGTGTTGTCTGCGCCATTTTGCGCCGAAGCCAGTTATAGAAGCCTAAACTACCCCTTGAAAAAAGAGGAATTCATGAATAACTTAGTTACTTCAAAAGATAGAGTGGTGATATGTTCAGCAAAAACACGGGTTTTTTTATGACAAACAACTTTGTAGAAAGCACAAAAAATGTTAAAATTATGGAAAAATGTTATGATAAAAAGTATGATTTTTAGGGGCCATTCACATATATAACGGCATATATCTCAAAAAGTATAGGAGATAGAAAAATTGTGTCTTCGCCAAAGTTGTTTCAAATTGCCAATTCTACAACTTTGCCGAAGACACCATATGTCTATCTAAATGTTTTAAAAAATAGTTTTTCTATCTCACTGCTAGGTGGATTGATCACAAAACTTTTTTCGTCAAAAGTTGCGCTTTAATATACCAAGAAACTTCTCCGAACAAACTATATCGCTAAAATCAAAGGTTTGGGCGCTATTCAAAAAGCGCATGAAATCGAGAAAATAATACACAGTGCTCTGGTCGGTGATGCGATCCATGGACAAGGGGGAAATATACGACTTATATTTAAAGCTAGTTTTGTATTTTTGTCTCGAGAAGTTTTTGGTAGAAGATTTAAAAAATACGTCAACATCTATAATGTCGAACAATTCTAAAGACGATGAAAAAACCGAATTTAGTACTACCGTCGATGGGGGTGACAATGGGTCTAGGGGGTGAGATTGGGTCAAAACGGAAAAATATGTTTTGTGAAATATTTCAGCTAATAACGCTGATATTACTAAAATTAATAATTCATATGTTAGGGAACATATTATTACACATAATTCATAACAATATACATTTTTAGAAATAGTAGTTTTTGTGTACTACATCAATAAACTTGCATGTTGAAACTAGATAAAATTTACAACATTAAATTTCCCCTGTATAAAGTATCACGCATGTACTCTAGCCTCTATCGTTGTATTAGTAGAATGTTGAAAGTCTTTTCATTACACATCACAGGTATTTTCCGGAATCTGTTTGATTTTCCCACAAAAATATCATTTTTTTCGGTACGATGTCTAAGACATTGAAAATGGCGGTGAGATTGGGTCAAGCAAGAACGATAGTAAATGAAATTCCAAGTCCACTTTTTTGACATTTTACGGTGTCGGGTGTTTTCTTTTTTCATTAAGATGTGTTTATTCTTTCTAAATACAGCATCTCTGAAGCATCAAACAGGTCTACTTGAGTATTCCGTGCATTGAAGAACAATACAACGCATTTTGACAACTTCTCAAACCAGCAACTGTGTTTCATGCGCAGCAACATCGTAAATTTTTATCAAAAGGGTGTTTTTTTCTAAATTTGATTATTTATCAGTGTTTTCATATTATAGAAACATCTCACGGAAGTATAAATGAGTTGGATCGCTGAAATACTGGGATTATGACGTCAACTTCTGCCTGAAATTTATTGATCGTGGAATGTCGCACCAAAATTTAACTATTTGCGAAGGTTTAAAATAATCACTGTTTCAGTACACCTTTGGGGAAACTGAATGGGCTTTATAGCAATGGGGATGAGACTTTGAAGACAATTTGAGGGAAAAATCAAGAAAATTTATGTAAACTTGACGATAAATGTTGGGTTTTCATATGTTTTCTCATAGCTCTTCAATTTTCAGTATAATCTTTCTTTCAAGTGAGTTTATCATACTTGTGAAACATCTTAGATATCTTTTTGTCTTGTTTGCATCGTTTTTTGTCAATATTTTTCAGTTGTGAATGGTTTTGAAATCATATTCTCAAAAACAAGTTTTTTCAATTACAGTGACCCAATGTCACCCCCTCTATGGGGTGAGATTGGGTCATTTTTCATTCACTTGTGGTGCCGCTGTGAATAAATATTTGTCTTTCATTTTTTGAACAGTTGTTAAAGTACCATCAAAGTACATACACACAAAATTTGAAGTTTATTGGAGTTAAATTGCGATAGTTATTCAAAAAATAAATCGCACATATCACTTTTTGACCCATTGTCACCCCCAACGACGGTATACCATTTAATTCCACTAGAGTTTGTATCCTTTGACAGATACGCGTATTTCGACCTCAACTGTAAGTCGAGTCTAGTACACGACACTGAAGACGGCCTTACAGTTGAGGTCGAAATACGCGTATCTGTCAAAGGATACAAACTCTAGTGGAATTAAATGGTATAGTACTAAATTCGTTTTTTTCATCTAGTTATAGGTATTCTACTAAACAGCTCGAAGATTTATTATCAATTCAAAAGACGTTTCCCAGGGAAGTCAAGAAAATTTCCATTACGAAAAGATCCTGGACCGACCAGGAATCGAACCCAGACACCTTCAGCATGGCTTTGCTTTGTATCCGCGGACTCTAACCACTCGGCTAAGGAAGGCCGCACTATGGGCTTAACTATAGTCTCCAATTTTGATATTTTTTAAATAGATTTTCCACTAACTTTCCCCAATCCAATGCAGTTTCAAAAGATTACTTCCCTGTGAACATATTGTATCTTAATTTTGGCATGTCTACCAAATTTCAATCAGTTTTCGTGATTTTTCGGTTCATTTGAAATGTATTTGTAAATAAGAGAAACTACAGGGTAAAGATAAACAAAATGTTTTTGTTTGAATAAATAAATGCATAAATAACACAAAATAATGTCACAGAATAATATCCTAATGATGTAAAAAATGTTTCTAACAATTACATTTAAAAATACAATTGAAATTTCGAATTTTTGAATGTTATTTGCAGATACCGCAATAATAGCCAAAAAGATATATCCATTATCCTATTATTGCGGTACATGCTTTTTTCAAAAATATCGAAATTTTCTTCGAAATTCAACATCTATCAAGTAACTACATCCATCATGAACTGATATACCAGTTGCATATAATTGTTTTGGTTCTAAATTTAAAAATTCACGCTTATAAAATCTGTTCCGGAGAAAGTCCGGGCAAAGTACAAGCTTTTCTTGATGCATCATTTAAAATTGTTCTTCCAGCGAACAAAATCTTTTAATTTTGAAAGCATTCATTTGGTTCAGCTTGGGAATATTATAAGCTTTCATCATCATCAATAATATCCATAGAGAATAAAGTTTTCGATTAATAATGAAGGTTTAATTCTTATACCGCAATAATAGGGAATACCGCAATAATGGGCAAATTACCCTAGGTTAAAAACGTAAAGAAACGTTCGGTGGAAGCTCCAACGATAAGTAATAAATCCACAGAAAATTTGTTCAAAATTATCGAAATATTCGGTAGTTTTGACAGATGAACTTTAAGCTTTAAGGATAGTTAAGCGAAATGCCAGATCACCGAAAAGTTCACAGAAAATTCTGCTGTTGAGATTTAGGTGAAAGCTGTCATTTATTCTGAGAGTGAATCAATTAAGATTTTGACCTTGATCTTTTGAAGTTGAAACCAATAATTTGGTGAAATGGAAAATTTGTCTTATCTATCAAACATAAAAATTTTATCTTATCTAAACAAACACTTCAGCTCCAGCTTACGAGGATGGTCGGCAAATGAAGCTTGTACCCAATATTAACCTGAAATACCGCTTTGACGATGATTGGCACGGCGCAATCAGCTATTATCGACCAGCTCACCCTCCCTACTCATCAACCGGAAAATACCTCCTCACAAACACTCCACGCCTTTGAGTAAGACGGCTTATCAACCATACTACATATTGATTAACTATGATGATCAAACGAGCGCTTGGTTTTTATCTCTTCCGTGGTTTTCTTTTACCCACCATGCAACAACAAAAAAACTGTATCCGATATGGGCGTGAATTTAATAAGCTAATAGTGCCAAAGCTGCAATTCATCGATGAATCTGACTTTGGCTTGCGTATCCTCCCGCGATCGTCAATAAGGTTTGCTACGTGGTTGTGTGCGTGCCTCACCTCAAGTGGCTAGCCTATGTCTTTCAATGTCTGCTGAAGGTTGCTCGAACATATAGTTCGGTGCAACACCAGTACTGAGCTGACCGCAGCTACTGAATGGTCTCCGGTACTATTGCCAACCACACCGCGCTCAGTCTTGGTTGTATATAACTTTACACACCTTTGTGATTGTTGATGGCTCAGCGTTTGTGGCTTGTGAAGTTCAAATAGGGGTAGACTACACGCCTTTTTTTCTACCATAGCCACCTTGTAACGGAGGCAGGAACCGTTCATGAGCTACATATATTAATCGATCCAGAATCTTTTCGCAATGGACATTTCCTTGACTTCCCTGGGCATAGAGTATCATCGTAACTTTGACAAAGAAAGCTATCAGATAATAACGTTCATTGAACACCAAGTTGAGAAGCAGCCCAGTGAGGACGTAAAACCCATGAAGAAGAAAAATAAATAAGTCCTAGAATAATAACTAATGATATGGTGATAGAAATAGTTTGTAAGTGACAAGGCTAAGTTGGTGGTGATGCATGATAAAAAATAGCACTTCAATTTTCAAATTTCAATTTCTTACTAAAAAAGTTTATGAAAATCCCTAAAGGCCATGTACGTAGTTTTTGAACGCTCCCAGCAGCAGAACGAATAGCACCGCGTAAAATGTGTACACGTCGAGGGCGCTTCTCGCAATAAATGTTTTGTGCCTATTGCAGAAGAGCGTTCAGGTTTGATGACAGGAAAATTGATGGGTGTGAACAGAAACACGAGCCTTTTGCGTTCGTCCTGACCCACTTTTGCTGGACGATAGGGACATTGTGTGGTATTTTTCTATGTAGACAAATGTTTGTCTTACCTACAAACAACACTTCGAGGACACGACCTGTATTCAGTGGGTGAATGAATTCAATGGCGACGTCATCGTCACATCGTTGCCAAGAGATTTCTCGCGATACCCGACTAGAATTAGATAACGAGATTATAACTCATTTCTATCAATGGCATTTAAAAATAATAATAATAGAAATTGCAATGTAATTTTGTTATCAAGATGGCAAAAAATGCTTTATTCTTAAATTTATAACAACATTTGTTACATTTTTAAAATTGTGTTTGTAAGTTTGTTTTAAATAACACCCGATGTTATGAACGATAACATAATTTACAATAATTTTGTAACATTCTTCAAAAACATGTAATAATTTTGTTTAGTTATTATAATCCTATTTCTTCAGTCTGTTCGGGTATGATTCACTTCAACGCGTTGATCAAAGCCGGTGAAACGATGGAATCGAACAGCGAGAAGGTGTGAGGTGGTAAAAGGTAGAGATTGACGAAGCAACTGAATGAAAGCCGGTAGGTACATAAGTCCGTCTCGCCGCTAGCCGTGGAAATCGAAGAATTAATAATGCAACTGATGTTCGTTTTAAATGTTTTCTATGGGCCGAGCTTGAGCAGCAACAGAGTATGGAATCTAAACTCTGTTGGACAGGTGATACTCTTGAGAATTCAATCGTGATTAATCACAACTAATTCCCAGGTGGCTATCGTTGTGGGGCTTTGGGTTGCTTTTTGAAACGTACATTAATATAAAAGAAAAACCATCATGAAGGCGACTATGTTGACGTTCAGGTTCGACAGTGTGTGCTTCATTCTAAGGGTGAAATGAAAAATGTTGGAAATTGAAATGTTAAATCAATTCCTAGGTAGTCGACACCCTGATAACTCAAAATATGAACGTTGCGATGAAAAAAGGGTTGATTGGAAAATCTTTGTCGAACAGTTATGCTTTCATGAGCTACATGACAAGTTCTCAAAAATTATTTGAGACATCCGAAGCATTCTTCTTCCTTGTAAGACAATGTTATTCCACTAAGGTCAAAATTTTGTCCCAGTTCTTTTTGATTTGCTTCATTTCGGAGAAATCGTGTAGGCAAAATATGTGAGCCTTTAGTTCTAATATAATCCAAAAGGTTGAAGAAAGTAATGCTGTATGAAGAATAACTAGCATGAATTTGCGTTTAAAAAGCATAGAAAGGATTTTCAGTACTAATCCCAATAAATCAACTTCATGGAAAAGTGGATCATTACGATGATAAGACAGTGCAAAACGCGTAATTGAATCAATTTTTTTTCGCTACACAATGCACTAATTGCATAACATTGGCATCGTCAGTCACAGAAGAATGACTGAAAGCTTTAGTGAACTCATTTCGGTGGGCTTCCCGGCAGCAGTGTCACAGATAAAGAGAATGATTGCTACATTCCCGTGTCTTTAATCCCCTAAGCCTAATCAGTCCAGATGATTCTTATCGTGGCAGCAGAAAGATAATTTAAAATGCATTGAAAATGGAACTTGATAACGGGTTTGGAGTGTTCAGGATGAAGTGCTCCATAGTGAAATCTGATACAATTTATGTGAAGGAATGAAAATGTTTCAAAATGATTTCACTATTATGGAGGTGAATGCTATATTGAAAAACTTTTTTTTATATAAAACAGTACTTTAATCGGTAAGCAACATTTTACGATTTTGTCCATATCATTTTCGCAAAATCGCTCATTCTGTGAACAAGTATTGTCCCTGACCGTCAGCGACTCTGTCGAGATAACGTAGGTTCATTCGATTTGAACGTCCCACCATCAACCTTTCCGGCTTGGACGTCAACAAAGTAAAAATACAATCCGATTTCGATTCGTATCGAAAACTGATAAAAATACAATTCAAGCTCAATCACTCACACACCAAGCCGTAGGTAGCTTGGGTTGGTTGGCGTTTTCCCTGGTTTCGCCTCCATGATTATTTTGGTCACGAAATCGAGCAGTATCAGTTGTGCAGAGTTGAAAAATTAATGAAACATAGCTGCATCAATTAATAAATAAGTAATGAACGTTGTGGTGGTGGCGCGACAGACCATTGTTGGCCTTTGTGTTCGTCTTGATGACGAAGGTGTTAGTCGGACAATGCCAAGGCCGAAGGCTAAGGTCATCGCCAACAAAGGGATATCGTGACAGATGAAAATGAGACCTTGACATTAAAATGTGTTTTTTTGTTCGACCTTCTATCCAAAGTTCAATTTATAAATTAACCCTTAATTCCTTTAAGACGCGGTACCATTAGTAATTTAGTATGTATTTAGCCTTAAAGGTAAAACTAACTTACGATGAAATAGTTTGGAATTAACTTCTAGGATTGCACTATAAACTCAAAGGCACAAATCTCGCGAAGAAAGTAGCCACCAACAGTGCACTTTTTTTTGGCTTTGTATACTAGCAGAAAGTTTAAAATAAGAAGACCAGAAACGTTTGCCAAATATTTCTCCAGTTTAATGCCTTTGAAAACGTGAGTAGGGGCACACGTCGGCCATTATGGCGGTCATCTTTGGTTTCCGTGATGTTTCACCTTAAAATTTCAAAGGAATAGTTTTTATCCACATACAAAATGCTCGTCCTTGACATGTTGTGACTTTGTTGCCGTAATGCTAGTTGGGATGAAATCTTCACATAGAGAAATGCGGGGCAAAGGTTCGTAAAGTATTCCAGCTCCAGCTTGTAGGGCAAAATAAACCTTAACATATAACTTTTAAGAAGTTGTACAAGATTTTTCCATGAAATATAATATTTAGTGCGATAACTCAAATGCGAACTTCACCCTATAGTGGAGGCAAAAGTTTTCAATGCACGGAGCAAAAGTTCACACTGAATAAACGACGAGTTTATGACGTGCTAACTGCTTGTGATTTGTATACACACTAAACACACTACGGTGAATTTCACCGTAATCTCAACAGCTGAACAGTTCGGGGAAATAAAACACCGTATTTTTTTCTGAAAGTAACGGATTACGGTGATTTTTTACCGAATACTGTAAAAAATTACCGTACTCCGGTAATTTATTTCACCGAACTGTTCAGCTGTTGAGATTTCACAGGAATCCGTAAAATAATTTAAGTGTGTAAGATTGCTCTATTGCTTTGTCAATAATATTCTTCATGGTAAATTATCCTGGTCAACTTTCTGAGATTTTATAAGCTTTAGGCAAAGTTAGAGAACAATTTGCTTGAGGTGGCAAACTTGCCCCAAAATCAGCTACTTTCATTCATCGAGAAGCCCTTTCTGGAATTTGAACAGGAATTCCTATGCATTTTTTTTTCTAGGAACTTTAAAGAAATAGAAATATTTTTCTGAAATTCCTCAAGAACTTTTCAAGGAATCCCAATAAAATTTCTCTCAGGAATTGTTATAGAAATGTCTCCAGAAATCCCCCAAAAAGTTTCTCCAGGAATCTTGTCTGGAAATTCAGTAATATCTTCTTCTAGAAAACTCCAGGAAGCCTATAAACTACTCTTCGAAGAGCTCGTCCAAAGATTATTACTGACATTCTTGCATACATTATCAGGTTTTCTCAAGGAACCACAAGAGGGATTATTCCATTAGTTGCTCTAGGAATTCTTCAATGAAATTTATCATGAAGTTTTCCAGGAATATCTTCAAGAATACCTATTTATAAATATACAAACATAGCAATGCTTCCAGAGGACAATTTTGTCCTTTGAAGGAGTCGAGACGCTAGAGAACGGGCCAGCATGCCACTGACACTGACTAGAACCCACACTCCTAAACACGATGCTACAAAATGTGTGATGACACTAACCTAAATTCTCCTGAAAATGCCTACTGCAAGTTTTCCACAATATCCTCCATGTATTCTTTTGGAAATTCCGTTCTGTAATTCGTCTACAATTCATGCTGTAGCTCTATGACATTTTTCTAGGAATTCTAGAACCATATTTTTCAGCAATCAATTCTCCCAGAATCTTTGTCAATGTCCCCGTGAATCTTATTAGAAGTTCTTCATTAGATATCTAAATATAAGTTCTTTATTAATTATCAACAGTAATCCCTCCAAAAGCATTTCCAGGAATCCAAAGGAATTCAGGAAAAAATCTTCAGGAATGTTTCCTGAACCTACTGAATATGTTCATTCCAAAAATTCTTCTGAATGTTCCTTCAATCATTCTTTCAGAGATTGCCCCAAGTTTATTATTCAAGAAATTTCTCAAGTTTTTTTTAATGTTCGTGAAGAAATGTTGGTAAAGATTCTGCCAGCCGTTCCTACAGGAATTACACCAGGAATAAATTTAAGAAATAAGGGTTAAACTTTAATCTTCGTTCCCAAGATATAATTTATAATAAAGGGGCGAAAAGTAGATCAGGGCAAAGACCAGTGCCCTACTCCAGGTATTCCTCAATGAAGTTTATCCGAAAATCTTCCAATAATGTATTCAAAAGTGCCTCCGAACTTTATATGTTTTCTTGGGATTTCTACAAGAATTCTATCGAAATTTATCAACATGTTCTATCGAAATTTCCTTCAAAACTTCGCCCAAAGTAACCCACATGCATTCATATAGAAATGCCTTCTGTATGTCTTAAATGCTCCAAGTTAATCTTCAGAAATTCTTCTTATGTACCTAGAAGTATCTTCAAGAACTCTCAGCCATTTTTTTTTAGGAATTATATTGTGAAATTATCCTGAAACATCTTAGAGATTTTTTGCAGGAATCTCATAAAACATTCTTGAGGGAATCGCTGTAGCCATATCTCCAGGAATCTTGACAAGAGCTTCTTCAGTAATCCACCTGAAATTACCGCAGGTATGTATTCTGGTTAGCGATCAACTGACTGGTTTATGCCTTTATCGCTGGGTGAAGTTGTTCAAACAATGAGTGAGCATAAATTTCAATACAGTAATGGAATTATGAGAATATTATTATTTTGAAATTCCATCAGATGCTTAACTTGTTCTTTAAAACATTCTAAATTTTGTTATTACAAAATTGACCATGTTTGAAGATCTCTTTAAAAATTTAATTATAACTATTAAGGGAATAAAGTTGATCGCAGTACAGTTGACAGTGGACACCATACTTCATTCATCAATATTCTACCTATTTACCGGCATCCGAGGTTAATGATTACTAATTATTTTAATTAAATTTCAATCGTCATGCGTAATTTTTGCCGAAAAAGCTGTCAAATCGATCCTTATTGTAATTCTTGTAACTTATTTACATTCGGTGGATCATATGAAATCTTCATGCCTTCATCATTGAAGGGTTGGCACAATAGCCGCCAGCATGTCCGACCAGGTTAAAATGATTGAAAATTTAACAAGCAAAGCATAAAGATGGCAATTATATTAAAACGCAAACGTTTCTAAAATTATATTTCTAGTATTTAAGTTTTATCTTGTCAGATTTTAAAATTAAATTGGAAATTACTTGAATAATGTACCACAAAGGTAATACAAATTCAAACGCAAAAGCCCATATAACCTCAATAAAACCCTCATATAGCGAGCTAAAGCAATAACGAATAAACATCCATGCATTAACAGTCACCAGAACAACATGTCGTTTGTTTTGAACCATAATTTGATAATGACATAGCAGTATTTTCTAGTTTAATATACAATTTCGGGAAATCCCGGGATTTTCGAAAATATCCCGAGATTCGGGATTTTTGGACAAAAGGTCGAAAGTGATTTGCTTGGTGGGAAATTTTTCCTACTTTGACAAAAGGTTTTCGACCTTTTGTCCCTTCTATTTTACTCTTCGACCTTTTGTCCTTTCGACCTTTTGTCCTTTCAACCTTCTGTCATTTAGACCTTTTGTCTTTTGACCTTTTGTCATAGATTCAAAATAATGTAATTGCTTTGTGACCATGCACTTTACGACTACACTAAGGAACAAGTTAGAGAACGCCTTTGTTTCCGTTTTAATTTGATCAATATTACAATAAATCATCTATTGCACTATTCTACGGTCAATTGTATCAACTATCGACAAAGAGTAAATTAATGATATTATCCAATACACCATGTGCTGTGCACGGTGAAATACCTGTCAAATGGTTGTTTATTTCGAAAAACATTTCTCATTGCGGTCTGCCGGAGTTGGGAGCTGAGCTAGCCCAGACATGCAGAAAGCCACACATTTCACGATCGCGTGTTCGACACGTGCCCGGTGAACAACATGCTCATATATATGCTTTTGAATGAAAGCGACCACCCACACGTAGGTGGTTCGTTCTGTCGATATGACAAAAATCGCTCCACCCGTTTCTGGTCATGCTTTGAGATTGGGAATTGCATTTTTTAATAACTAGGGTAGGTGAACCGGTTTTCACCATAGTATCAGTATTTGATACCCTGGCTTATGAAATGTTTTACCATTAAAATAGTCATAGATTACTCAGAGGGCATCAATTCTCTTTTGAATTAAAATTTTAGCTTCTTTGCGTAAAAATCATGACGAATACTGGTCCATTATTCACCACCAGGGTGTCGACCCAATTTTGAAAATAAAATTTCCTGACTTTCCCTGACCTTCCAGTCGTTTTCCAAAAAAAAATTCAGACCATGTTGATTAGTTTGTTTGGTAGAGTTTATGTTTTAGGTACTGTGAATAAACTGATAAATAGTTGTTACGATAATTTTCTTAAAATTGATATGATAAAATTGAGCACTTGGGTATGTACTTTTCAAACTTGATAATTCGTATTATTGTAGCGGTAAAAGCTGAGTACAAGCTAAGTAAAGTGAGAACGGACAAAACACACATTGTTCTTACAAACAATTAAAAAAGGATTTCAATTTACCTTTTTAGTCGACCGGTTTTAAGCTCGATCTAGCCCATCTACGGGATGATGTTCGACTAACGTTCCAAGTAATCTCACAAGCTATTAAAGGATTATCGAGTAGATTCTTTCAAATTAAATTCCTGAAATTTTTGCGTCCATGGATATTATGGATTTATAAAGATATCTTAGATAATGATCTTCACAATTTTGTTGAGAATTTCATGTATATTCTTATAAAAAAACTGGTCGTATCTGTAAGTAAGCTCCTGAATGAAATCCTGAAGTAAAGCTTGGAATTCACGATATTTTCATAAAATCCTGGAAAATTGAAATTGAAAAATTAAAAATTAAAACAGATAGCAAAATGGAAAAAATATCAATATAAAAGAACTTTGCGGTATTATCTTTATTGTTTCCATAAACGACATGATACAAAATTCAGGGAATATCCTGTGTTGCAGGTTTGTGCTCTTGAAATTTAGAGATACGGTATTCATCTTCACCTAAATATGAGAATCTTCATTGGTTATTCTCTGTATTTCATTCAGTTTAACTTGGATATTTTGGACAAACTTGACATGATTTGATTTGATATTTTTTCCTCAAGATTTTGAAGAGAAGACAATGATTTGATCTAGGAAACTTTAGAACTTAATATTAATAAAGCAAAATACGCCAACTTTGAAGAAATTTTTCAGAGAGCACTGTTGATGCTTTTCAATTCAGAAAATTTTGGATTTTAAGAATAAGTATAGGTAGTAGAGTTCAGCTTACTCTCATATGCATAAAAACGTTTTCTCAATCAACTTGTTTGGTGTTGTAGTATTGAATATTTTTCCCTAGTGAAATTCCCTGACTTTCCCTGACTTTCCAGGTTTTTCCAGGCAATCGACACCCTGCACCCAAGTATTCATAGCAATATAAATGTTTCTGAAATGCTCGTATATTTTCAAGCTGAGCATGGATTGTAAGCTTTTTTTAATGTATTGACAGCATTCGAAAGTATTTATATTGCATTTTTTTATTAGAGTTGCTTTGGATGGCAAATGCTGGTACACCTACCCTCTCACCTGGCAATTGGTTAAACTTCAAATTATATTTTTATCCAATTGTTGCTAAATGCACCATCAACTTCGACGCCGGTTTTCTCTTTAATGGTGGCGGAGACACCACACCGCACCGAGACGCGTATCAGCAATAGTGAGCGATTTGGGAAATTGGATCAACTAAAAGTGATTTTGCTCGCTGCTGTCCAGCGAAATTGTTGACCGAAAAGAAATGGAAATCTCCTAGCTCGGTGATGACTCGCGACTGACGGCGCGATTCGCAGAAACGTGCAAAACTCGAGGGAGCGAATCGTTGCAACAAATTGAAGGTGTTCGTTCAACTGGGAAGGCGGGAAGCACACAATCGCTCTGGAACCAGATGACAGTTGCACTTCGTAAGTGTGTGGTCGTCATCGTCATCGGGGCTCGAACGTCATCGATGTGGTTATTAGGCGAATTTCCCTGGAGACATTAGGGCGCAAGGATGATTCATTGTTCAATTTGTTTGAACGTTAACAGCATGAGATTTATAAATATTTTTAGTTTATTGTTTCGCAACATTTCGATTAGGGAAAATCACCTATCTTCTAAATTAATTAACTCATTACGCGTGGTAAGGATGGATAAAAAATATACGTGCTCGGCTGGGATTTGAACCCAGGATTCTTGTATGCTAGACGAGCGCTTTACCAACTAAGCTATCAAGCCATTTGGTGACCCAATAATTTAGAAGGTTCCAAGTTTCGAATTCAAATCCCCACAGATCACGCAGACCCCTTTCATAACCCATATCCATCTGGATAGACTATCTTTGAGCTTGCCACATGTATGTGTATACCAAGTTTGGTCAAATGGCAAAGAAAACTCTCAGTTATCACAGTGTTCCAGTTGGGACGTAACGCCAAAAAAAAAAAAAAAATAAAGCAAAAAGAAGTATATAATAATAATCATTCCATTCATGTCAGATTAAGTGTCAAGATTGGAGTCAAGTGTTGGAACGAGCCATGTGGTTACAGTCTGCGGCTACAAAGCAAAGCCATGCTGAAAGTGTCTGGGTTCGATTCCCGGTCGGTCCAGGATCTTTCGTAATGGAAATTTCCTTGACTTCCCTGGGCATAGAGTATAATCGTACATGCCACACGATATACGAATGCGAAAATGGTAACTCTGGTAAAAAAAGCTCTCGGTTAATAACTGTGGAAGTGCTCATAAGAACACTAGGCTGAGAAGCATGCTCTGTCCCAGTGAGGACGTTAATGCCAAGAAGAAGAGAAATATTAAGAAGAAGAAGATGACAAAGAAGAAGAAGCATTCTTCGACAGTCGAGGGCTGATCTGAGACCTATTTGTGACAGTTAAGGAATTGGAAGATAATTGGTTGGATGTCTTCATAACAGGCTTGAAGAGACCTTTACAATATCTTATATGCATCACGAAGTTTTGGATACTGTTCGTGTGAAAGTAGTGATCATAAGAAGGATGAACTACCATAAGATTCGCTCCACTTATCAATGTGTCAATCATATTAGTTCAACCTCTGTGAGCCAATATTGAAAGGACTAATTTATCAAGTTAGATTAAACATACTTCAGAGATTAGTTTGCGCTAGAATAGGCTGTTCAAACATGGCACGTTATCTCCCATACAAAATGACAGATTAGTTTTCTTCCATTTTCTGGCTAGTCCATTCCTAAGCTTCTTCTACGCGGGAACACGTCGCATGGTAATAGTGAAAGATTTGTGTGAATCTGTTGACCCGGTTTCACGCCGTTTTGTGACATACAAACACCAATCCATTTTTATTTATATAGAAGATAGATGTAAAAGCCTTATGTTTACTTGTGACTGTTTCTACTTGTTAATTGTTTAACATATTTGGATAAAACGAAATGAAGGACGGATGTTTTTATTTGTACTTTTCATTTATCTCGGCAGAGTTTTTTGTCAAGCCACTGGGTCCATATTTTGCAATAATATGCTCCGACAAGTTATTTTCGAGTTTCAGACAATTCGCCCGATAAGAACTCCTGATGTTAATGAACCATGGAGATACCCAATTACTTCCTTTCTCTAATAGTTGAAATAATTGTATAAAACAATAAATATGAATAGTAATCAAATTTCAAAATTTCACTCAATATAAGGAAGAGACCTACACTTTGGCAAAAGTCTAAAACATTGCAATAAGAAAAACTTCTTACTGTAGCAAAATCTAATGCATACTTAGTTTTTTCAAAATTTCTCTGGACTATCATTTGGAAAGGATCAAACTGTTCAACCTGATTTTTTTTTTCAAAATAATGTACTCGAAAAATAATAAATCCTACACAGAATTTAATTTGCACATAATTGTCTAAATTTTTGAATAAAAATACTGAAAACAAAATCATTTGTTGTCTACACTGAAAAAAAAATCCAATTTCAAAGTCGATTTTAAAAATGGCTATTGTTTAATTTAATGATATTTTTTCTCATGATAGGTAATTATGTTTACTTGCAATCGTCCATACATCGAAATGGACACTTTTGAGAAAGAAGAGTTTTTCTAACAAAAACTGTTCTTGTCTCTAATTACATTTCTTCAAACAAAGTCATTTTCAAACAAAGCTAAACAGGTGGAAGTCACAATGATCTCAGAATTGAATAAAGCTCAATAAGCGAGTCAATTTAATCAAATCAGTTTACTTTAAATTATCGAGAATTCTCTCATTTGTGGCCTACAATGAAAAAAATAAAAAATAAAAATTTAAAGTCTAAATTGTTGAATGAAAATACTGAACAAAATTCATTTGTTGTCTACACTGAAAAAAAAAATCAAAACTTAAATTCGATTCATAAAAATTACTATTTTTTATTCTAATGAAATTTTGTCTCAAGATGGGTAATTATGTTAACTGCCAACCGTCCATACATCGCAAGATGAACACTTTTGGAAAAAAGGTTTTTCTAACAACAAAATTGCTGGTCTTTAATTACATTTTTAGCATGTAATTTTCTAACAAACTAAACAGGTGGAAGTCACAATGATCTCAGAATTGAATGAAGCTCAATAAGTGATTCAATAAGTCAAATCAGTTTACTTTAAATTATCGAGAATTCTTTATATAAATGGTCTCATTTGTGTTCTACACTGAAAAAAAAAAGATTTTAAAAATTTTAAGTCGATTTAAAACGCGCATTTTTTATTTGAATGCAATATTTTCTTAAATTGTTTTGAGTCAATTTTTTTTCTTATGCATTTTCAAACAGAACTGAACAAGCCATCACAATCATCTCAGAATTCAATTAAATCCAATAAATTAATCAATTTTTAACAACTGTTCGAGGTGGCGCGAAATGCGATTCATACAAAAATTTAAAATTGTTCGTCCAAACAGCGTTAATGAGGTAAGGAAGGTGATCAAAAATGTTCAAATTTATCTTCACGTAATAACGCTGCCTTAATAGCTTCAGTAAAATTGATTGAAATGTGATTCTTTAACTTTACTAAATATGCCAATACTCTAAAACATTATTTTTATAATTTAATGCAATTATGTAGAAGAATATTCTTGGCTTTTTGGCGTCAAAACAGCATTTCTTAGAAGTAAGAAAATAGCCTGGTAAATCTCAATTGATTTCTTTAATTTTTTTTAGTAAAGTGAATAGGATTTGCGCCACCATTTATCTGGAGGTTTATGAATCTAGACAGCCCATAAAGGAACGAATGACTTTCGGGTTAAAGACCCTCTTATAATAAAAACGAAGTTTATATTCTCCTGATATATGCAGGAATTGTACATTTTTTTCGATATTGCAGACTTGTGGGAAAAAATATTGTGTCATCAAGTATCAGAAGCTTAACTATAACAAAGTAAATTTACATCATTCACTAGCAAAATTTTCAGATTTAATTATTTTTTTGATAAAAACAGTCTAAAAATAGTGTTTTACAAAATCCAGGATAACTCATGAAGCGGCAGATGGCGGCAGCTAATTTTTTGTTTACGACTAGCCAAGAACATAAGTTTCATTGTCGCGAAGAAAAGTGGGGCCACGTGGGGCTTTTTTGTTGTGGTGGTTTGAAAACTTGATGAAAATATGTTAAAAAATGCTTATATTTGAGAAACTTTTCATGAATTTATGTTTTTCAAATGTATTTCTAAAACATATTGCATGTTGACGAAGCATGTTGATGTCGTAAAAAAAAACATGTAATAACGCTCAAAAATCAAAGATCAAACGCACAAGACTTGTAGAAATCATATCGTCTATCGCCATAGTCAAGAAGGTCCACAAGTCCTAGAAGTGACACATTATTTGGAATAGCAGTAGACCTTAGACAAATCCATTAAACCCACTAATCATAACGAAGCTAGAATCAGAAATACACACAGTTTTCGTATGTGCTAAAATAACACCTTTCAGATCCGCGTTTTCAAATGATACTTTGCGATTCTCGAGAAACGCGTGATGCTCAATATTCGGTCAAGATCTATTATAACTCATATTGTTCCCCTGAATCGACATCATTTTAATTTCTGCTATACAATCCCAAAAGGATTGGTGCATCAGTCACACAAATGACGACTTCCGTTTTTTGCATCAAACAAAACATCCTTCAACACCAAATTACATTCCATCGTCTATAATTCATGTCAATTCTAATATAATGTTCTCTCTCCGCTCGATTAAGCGCCCAGATATCAGTGGATTGGTATCAGCTGAGCATTTGTTTATTTGCTGTGTATCTCCTCCAACGTCCATGGGGTAGTTTCAGTTCAACATCAGCTGGTTTGCTGTTTTGTCCTTGAATTCAGGCCTCCGCCGCTACTCCACTCAACACGTTCACCGTATCGCCATCGAAATGCGAGTATTAAATTTTTCGTTTTTCGATTACACAACAACACAACAAAATGCCGCAAAACATTTTCTTCTCGGCTTTCACGCTGTCCGAGCTGAAAAATTACGCACTTGCACTTCTCTACTTCAGCTTTGGTTTCTTTTCTGCAGCCGGCACATTATTCTCGCAAACCAGCTGATGTGTCGCGAGTCGTCAACGACCGCTTTGCCGTATTCTTCATCCACGCCCTCTTTTTCAGAGATTCTAAATTTAATCTTATTCACTCATTCAGGTGCAGTTTCACTCGCTGCGGAAGCACCATTTCGCACTGTTTTCTCGGCTAGACACAGCATGCAGATATTTTATAGAACTAGCCGCAACGATACAAACGATAAAACTACTCCCGAGACCTTCAGTTGCTGAACACTACGTAGTGACCAAAACAAACGGCTCGCACACACTCTGAACTCTCTCCCTCAATAACTAACACTTCTCGTACGTCCGGTGCGGCGATTAATACATCATCATCAACACTCGGATTGACCACCCCCTTGAACCGCTCAATACTTTCTTCCAGTTTCCTCTTTTCGGAACGTAGTTCTACACAACGCTAAAACGGAGGGACCCGAACGACGTTCCAAATTCAAATGGGCCATGCAAACGATAACCTCTCCTGCTTCTTCCCATATGGCTGCGCTTCTTCACGCATCATCAAAACTACAAACTCACTCCCAATCGTTGGTCTTCGATCGCGTCCGTCGTCTTTACCGAGTTACCATACGGCAAGTAGAGAGCACACAAGCCGCGAAAGAACCGAGAATTTCTATTAATACATCACATGACGGCGAACTTCAACACTGTTTGCTGTGCTGCATGCTGGCTCTGAGCAGTCTCGACCGCGATTACACTGCGAAAAACTCCATAGAATTTTGCGAGCTTACGTGATAATCCACGATGTGGACACCGCACACCATCTAGGTATTAGTCATCCAGGGGTAAAAACTATTCATCCAAAATGATTAAAAACTGACACGGGATAGGCAGGTAACTCCGAGGGGCGTGCGACGGAATTCCGAACGCACTCAGTAACAACCGAAAAACCGGATTTCTCAACGAGGAGTCCTTTCAACTCTCACACACTTCTGACTCGGACGACATAGGCCACGCGGGGTAACGCAAACGCAATGGAATCGGACAAAAAAAGTCCATGAACGACACAACCGGACGGAATGGCAGTTCAGCCAGCACTATCGTGCGGGATCAAACCAACGGATTGCGAGTGGGGCTCTCGTCCGCGTGAGACCGCAATCCAAGTCGCGGGCCATTTGGAAGAGAATCGGCGGAGAAGCTCGCGAGAAATGGCTGAGAAAAACGGTGTAAACGATAGAATTCTCTCGTCTCGACGACGGACGGATGTTTGGGTGGAGAACCTTTAGGAGCCGCTTGAAGCAGATAGCAGATGGGATTAAAAACGGCGTTTTACACAGCATACAGTGTTGTAGGTGTATTCACATGCGGTACGCGATCGCGACGACGTGGTAACATACGAGCTATCGTAAATTGTAATCAGCGGTCACTGGCTGGTCAGTGATAAAGAGAGCCTGAAGCGATTGCTCTAGCTCTAGACTCTAGACAGTAAACGTATGCAAGCAAGGGGAGCACAACCCGTTCGATACTCCATTCGTCAGCTGATAGCAGACAGTGGAGAGTAGAGTTGATATCATGGAGGGATGTTCAATATTGCAAGTTATTTTACTTAGTAAATATAAGCTGCGGTGGGGTAAGTGGATACAGAAATTTCAATAATTAACTTCATCTTTATGTTCAGCTAACGTGAATAATCTAATTCTAACTTTTTCTGTGGATAACAAATAAGGGACTAATATACTTTAAATCGTTATTTGTTTCGATTTTTCTGATTGTTATGTATTGAGTATGAGGGACTTGACAATTTGCGGCAAATGATCCACGTGTCCATAAGTAGATCACCAATAAAAATAGAATTCATTCTTAAACATATGTGATGTAATTATGTATAGCAAGAATGATATTACTATGTCACAAATTTTGATAGTATTAAAAAAAATCTTTGTTTTATCAAAATATTATGAAAAATATTTATACACAGTTCACACCAATTCGAACAAAAAAAAAAACATTATAACTAGAATATTCATTCATTTTATCCACATAAGTTGTTCAGCAGTATTGCAGGATAATTCCTAATGATGCAACCGAAAGAAACTCGTCGTTTGAAAATATTAATTACATTTAAATTTGTTTAACAAACTGAAATATTTTTATTCTATTTGTGAGTTTATTTGTATCATCTGTATATTGTTCTTTATATTGATATGGTCAAATGACGTACGATAATACGACTTTAGTTGAAGAAATTGCGTTTTTTGCTCTTTTGCAATTCAGCTTAGATAAACCACCAAAATTTGTGTTTGTATTTTGCATTGTTTTTTATACCAGGGAGACGGTGAAAAAATAAACAAAAAATCCATAGTCAATTTGACTAATGTAAGCTAAGAATAAAAGAAAGTCAGAAGAAAACAACATTTAACGATATTGAAAATTATTCAAATATGTAAGCAGTCTGTCAATATAGGATAACAATACTTGATCCACATACCCCATTCCTTTAAAAAGTACGGGGATCACATTTTTTCATTCTAATCCAATCATTTAGAACTGAAATGTTCACCATGTGATATGTTGAAAAGAAACTAATTTTATTCAATTTTAGGCAGAGATACAATCGATTTTTGATTGACGGAAAACAATTTTGATATGAATTGAATTTTGCAGTTAACAAGTTTACTTGGGTTTATGCTCACGTATAGTACCAGTTTTGAAGAAGTATCAGCGGAACGTGAAAATATAACCTAAAACGAAGTAACGGTGCGAAACCATACAAAATATTCAAGTATTTAAACTTTATTTGGACAAATGATCCACTTACCCTGCTAGTACACTTCCCCCGCCGTACCTTAATAATAATTCTGAGACTGGACTGGCCCGTCTTTTAAAGTGCAAACCAGATACAATTGTAAGTTAGAAGCTAAATAATTAGTTTAATAGTGAGAATTACTAGTGATTAATTTCAATTTTGAATAGATAACAAATTATTCCAAGTTTCGTTATTTTAAGTAATGAGTAGGACGATGTTTCAATTTTTATAAAATTTTGCAAAGTGTGGGTACATGCCGTCGAGAATAACGAGTTTAAAGTTTTTTTTAGCAATTTTTTATTCCATGCAAATTGTATTTGAAGCACAAAAACAAACCAATCCTCTACGAATTCCAGAGCTCTATCTTTGTCAACATTTTCCCAAATCCCATCAACTACTAAGATACGCGGCTTATTTATTGCAGAATGGTCATGTTTTCGAATCGTTTTGTATAGTCATTATTCTCTATAAGTATCTCAACCAGAGTTCCACCACCTTTTCTCCGGCATGAATGCATGAGTGCCCAGGCCACTTAAAGTAGAGTTTAGAATAATAGTTGTGAAAACAGATTTTCATTCAAAATGCTCAACTTTGGCATGCTGTAACTTTGTTGTCCTATGAGCAATCGGCATTAAATTTTACCGGATAATTAAAAATATGCTCAACATCACTATTACAAAATTGTTCAAAGCACCGGTTATACAAGTAAGTACCAGGTGAAACCGCTCAAATCAATAGTTGTCCTAGAGATGGGCAAATTGGTCTTATTTTGAGAGCGAATCGTAAGTGACTCACTCACAAATTGAATCAACTCTGTTGACCGTTTCAGTAACTCATTAAAAAAAAAAATAAAAAAATGAAGCAAGCACATAAATTACAATTTATGAATGATATCATTTTTATGATATAAAGCTACTTCAAACATTTATACATGTCTAGTGCACTTGATTATGATAAACGCCGCTTAAAAATTTTATCCCTGGTAAGTTTATAAACTCTCTTCTAAACACTGCCGTGCTAATGAATCGTATCTTTTTTTAAGAACCGTGATTCGTTCCCTCATTCGACTCTTTTGAACGATTCGTGAGTGAGTCACCCATATATAGTTCTAAGATTTTAATATGGATTCTTCAGAGAACCCGTTCAAACAATTCTATAAGAGCACTTCTCAACAATTTCCGTCAAGATTCATTATTGACATTATGACTGTTATTACTCTAAGATAGTTTTTGGATTTAGTTCAGACATGCCATCTGAAACAAATCCATTAAAAGATTTCTTCTGGTATTACTTCGGAAACTTCCTCGAGAATTTTTTCACGGGTTTCCTTCAAGAATTCAACAAAGCAAATGCTATGGATAGTTACTTTCGAAAAATACTAAAAAGATTCATCTAAATTTTTTTCTAGCATTTTTTAAAGACTGTAATCAGTCATCTACGAATTCATCCAAGGATTTTTTAACTAATTTTTTCAGGACTTCGTCAAGAATTTAAATAGTATCTACTATTTTTCTACGAATTCCTTTAAGGATCTTGAATAAGATTTCTGGCAGAAATCAACCAACATGTTTTCTAAGAACTTTTTCAAAAATAACTCCAGCGAGGAAAATTTACAGATTTTTTCTTGAAATTAATTTTTATATTTAATTAATACATCATACCATTTACGGTTGCTTGGGATTTCCTTCAAAACTATAATTTTAGATTTCTTCAACATTTCAATTAAGATTTTTATAACGATATTACTTCAGAAAATCCAGTGATATAATAACCGAAAAAATCTGGAAGTACTTCTAAAAGAAAGTCTTACATATCCTAGAGCAAGTTTCTAGGTCAGTGTTTCCCATACTTTACTTTGGCCCCCTTGAGGTCAATATATTTCAGAATCGCTCCCTGATATGTATGATTGCCTAAGATAGCTAAGAAACACTTGGTCTGGTTCAGATACGTCAAAAAATATGCTCGAATTGCATATCCACAAAAGAAGCATGGAATATTCAATGTTCAATTAGCTTTCCAGTATCAGCAAATCTTCCGTTTTATTTTTATTCTTATTTTGGGGGAGGCCCATTTTGCCTAAGGACGTTTCGCATAAAGCAGTTTCATACAAGAACAGGTAACATTTTAAAGCAGGCATACAATTCTCATTATGCCAAATGTTAATATTTATTTACTTGGTGTTACATCAATTTGTATGTTAAAACCTCGTTAACGATGTTACGCCAATTTACTGTCCCTCCAACTTCGATTGTGGCCCACCCTCTCCTGATCTTGTTGCACCTGATCAAGCCACCTCGCTCGCTGTGATTCACGCCTTCTTGAATTCGACGGGAACACCATCTTGGCAGGGTTGTTGTCCGCTAGTCTTGCAACATGCCCTGCCCAACGCACCCTTCCGGTTTTCTCCAACTTCTAGAAGTAGCTACAGGGTTCGCCGTAGAGTCTATCGAGCTCGTGGTTCATTCTCCGTCGCCACAAACCGTCGAAGTTGGTCCTAAGCACCCATGACTAATGTCCATTATGCCAAAAGTCCTTTTGCGAAATGTCCCACCCCAACTGATTAGTAGTTTAGTATCGAAAATACTCAATTATTTTGCATTGTTTACTGGATTCTGTATCAGTTTTCACTCAACTGCCATCGATTTATTTTTTATTTTCCACATCCTTCTTTTCAAATCTTATATAGATTCGCTAATGTTTCATTTTAAATCACCCATTACTTCTGATATTGTTGAAATAAGTTTCAGAAATTTTAGATAAACGGAAATTACGCAAAATAAAAAAAATCATCTTCTTTCTAAGCTGAGTTAGCAGTTTAG
Organism: Aedes aegypti; assembly: GCF_002204515.2. NCBI lineage: Eukaryota > Metazoa > Arthropoda > Insecta > Diptera > Culicidae > Aedes > Aedes aegypti. The sequence continues at coordinate 378,530,727 of NC_035108.1, forward strand.
CCAATCATAACTTTTATACCAAAGCAGTTGGATGTAAATGAACATCGATCTGGGCGTGTTTTCGATTCGCTATGCTGCAAACTAAAAAAACAGGTTATTTTTGAAAGAAGGTACAAATAATAATAGGGTAATTCGCCATTTGTAAGTTGTAGAACACATCATTAGAAATACCCGGACTATTCAACAATTCAATTTTTACCCGTTTAACAATAGGCGAATCCCTCTATTGAATTATCAATCATGTATCAATACCCGTAACGCGGGTAGATGACTTCAGTACTACTCAGAAATCAAATCGATTATGTTTGATAAGTCTCTATGAAGGGTTTAAATAGCGAGACATTTTAATCACATTCGATTCATCCATCATTCTCTTAAGAATTAAAGCAAAAGCTGTACAGAAATCGATATTTCATTACCTATCAATGGAAATGGAGTAATGCGACATGCACTATACACTAAGGATACGGGTAATGAAACAAAAGATCAAAATAATGGTCGCTGTGGCTCATAAGAACAGAAGAAGGAACTGTGTATCAACTGATTTTTGTACCATTTAAAGCAAAAAATCTTTCATGATATTTTCCTTCTTCAGAACATTGGCTGTTCTTCATACTTAATTTCTGCGCTCTCATCAATATTACTCCTTCATGAAGCAAATCGAATAAGTACTCACAGCTACAAGCGTGACTTGGAACACACCGCACAGTGGTTCCAGCTACATAGAAGGACGGTAAGAAATACGAAAGTCGGTAAATTAGTCATAAATTCATGCAATTTGATATGCATTCGTGTTCTACATGCAAAGCATTTTTTCTGATAAGGGGGGGGGGAGGTTCTAAGATTTTTACCCTCTCGACCATCGAGATAGGGAGAGATCGAGACATAGAACAAATTTTTAACGAATACTAGCCGAGCGGATACAGTCCGCGGCTACAAAGCAAAGTCATGCTGAAGGTGTCTGGGTTCGATTCCCGGTCGGTCCAGGAGCTTTTCATAATGGAAATTTCCTTGACTTCCATGGGCATAGAGTATAATCGTACCTGCCACACGATATACGAAATGCGATAGCGTACTTGTAAAGTATCGTTAACATTTCTGACAGCGTAATGTGTGTGAACTCATCTCACTTAAGTGACCCATATCGAAACGTAAAAGCAAGAGTTCAGCTAAAACAATTATGGAACCATGTTCTATAAGTATTTGAAATGATATCATTGAAAAAATATCACAATGTTGTTGAAGTAAAAAGTGAGCTATGGGGGAACCAGTGTGCACCGATCCGAACTCGGGAGTGGCTAAAGTCGACGGTGACATAAATTTCATTTAGGCAAATTATTACCATATCCACAACGAGAAAAATAATTATGCCAAATGGCGTTATGTCAAATGGCAGCATGCCAAATTGGGCAGAGCTAGGACAGCTCCTTGGGTGCGAATTTGCTTTGCTTTTTTCCCTATAAAAGTAAACTCTGACTCCAGAAGAATGTTCAGTTCTTGTATAACTTACCACCTGTGTGTAATGAATCTGTAAATGCTATCCAAAAATTTAATATACGCGTGTGAAATATCGACTGCCGTTGTTCCCGTTAGCAGTGTTTTTCGAAGGTTGGTCGGCCGAGTTGATTTCGTAGACGAGTAAAGGTAAGGTTGTACAAGTTCATATAAGATATTTTGCATCACTCTATATTTAAGGCTCATGTATCATCAGGTACTATGGAGCCGAAACCCTGTTAAAATTGTTAATAACATAATCTTAGTTTAAAGTTTATGAAAGCGTAGTGCATGGTGTAGATGAGAGAATATAAACTAAATACAATGACATATTTTGAAAACCTATTTTGAAACCTATGCTTTTAACATTGAAACCTCCCGTAAATGAAAATCATAAAAATAATAATCTTGTCTGAAAGATTTATAGAGTCCAAAGTATGATCAATTTCCGTTCTACGATTCTAATGGGGCAAATACTGCTACTAAAAATATTTCTGAGAGATGAATGATTACCGTTTTCTCTCAAATTCCGAACACTCGATTTTTGTATGTCGATTTGGTTGAAATGTTTCGCTGAAATATGTCATCAAATTACTTGTAACTGGCAGTCGATTGCAATTCAATTTTACGTTTTCCAATTTATTTTGAACCTCGGGAGTAGCGTTGATTCTCTAGTTCCAGGTAGTAGTGTTGATTATCTAGTTCAGCTCAGATAAATTTGATTGCGAAATTATTCATTTGAATACTATTCGTGCTGTTTAGAATTTGAATCAAAGCGTTCGGAACATAACACAGAATGAACACAGTATTCGGCTTTGAATCAAAACGCTGTAACGTAAAACGTAACTAAAAAAGTTGAAATAAACATTTTATCGGCACATCCATGGGCACATCCAACAGAACTTTGTGAAGAAATTGAAATATTAACAATTTCAGCTAATGACTGTCAGATATATTTGAACTCACTTTTTGGCCTTGAGTGTTCGGAATATTAATCAAAATAATACTTTATCTAGACTTAAGACTGTAGCATTTTTAATAGTGCTAATAATTTTATCGATTAATTCCACGCTGCAGATGGCCAATCGATCAAGTTTTCAGCACGGATCAATTTTTGCTTCTTTAGATTTTGGCTCTTGAAAATTTGAGGTGAGGCTTCGACTCATCTTTGCTGATTTGAAACATCTTTGTAATCCGATATGTGATCGAATTTCTATGAGCAAGAGGGAACGGATGGGCTGAGGATTGAACTCAAGATCGAAACAAAAGTAGTCCTTGAATAAAATCCTAGAACTATAAACAACCATGTGTACATTCTCAAATTATAGTAAAGCGAAATAAATATTTACAAAAAAATACATCCTTAGCTACAAATTGAACATCCCTTAAATGACTCGACCACATGGTTTCTCCACCGTCACAACAAAACTCTAGGAGACCTCCAACTTTAGGATTGAGAAAGAGAAATTTCGACGTGGAGTCTATCTCTCACGTATTCCCTGCAAACGAGCGACTGAATACGTGTAAACAGAGAGTATGTTTCAATTTTACAGCAGCAACTTTTGCTGGTTTTGGGATACGTACATAGGTATGTATAGAAACGCGTTCCATTTGGTGTGTGGAGCAGTGTCACTAAAAGAATTCCAAAAAGGAAACGAGAGCTCTGTTGGATAGATGTATGTATGTATGGTGGCGACTGGCATTCGGTTGGTTATACAGTCTTATATGCATGCCACTGGTAAAAGAACATTTCTCAGTCCAAGTATCTCGAGAACATGAAAAAACGCAACGTGAAGAAAGCTGCATTCAGGTGCAGCGGTAACAAAAAAAAAAACAACAGCACATCCACAAAGGAAAGGAAGAAAACGCATTCAAGTATGGTGGAAAATAATTTCATTGTAAGAAATAAATTGAAAATCGTCGATGAGTTAATTGATGACGAAGGCTTTTTGGGTTACCTTTAATGGACCAGACGTTCAACCAGCCAGCGCGCACTTTAAATGGAATTTACCTAACGCGTGTAATTGTTAAAACTCAACTTGGAGGTTTTTTTTTTGCACCAAAATGTTGCAAAACTTTATTGGTTGAACTTAGGAAGCAAAAAAAAAAAAACTTCGAATTGGAAGCGCTGAAATAAAAACGAAAGCTCGCGCAATACCTACTACCTAAAAGTGAGTTAACATAGTAAATAACTTTTTCCCCAAATCCAACATTTGCGTCAGCGTGACGTGCTCTTCGTACCATCCGACTGATCGGACATTTATTTTCGACCTCAAAACTGCATCGTTGTCGCTGGCAACGTTGATGATCGCTTAAAAGATGATGACTTGTTAAGTTTGGACACTTTTTTAAACAGCGCATTTGGGAGGAAAATGCCGCTGTCGTTTATTTATTTATTTATTTTTTGTGATGAGTACTGCTCAACCTCTCAACCAGTTGCGACTATTTGATTTGTTTTGATTTTAATCAAATTTCGTTCGAGTCCAGTTCATGTGCAATAATAAACTCAAAAAATTTGCGGGTCATGACGAAATAATCGAATCAACAATTTACGGAGACCGAAGGGCTGGTTGCGGTAGGACAGCAAATAATATTTTTTTACTCAAACGATCAAAATAGTGACCAAATAGCGACTGAAAAGTGACTTATTTTGTGGCAAACATAAACATTAGTCTAAGCCTAGAAACGACAATGCTTATAATCATGGATATAATTCAATCTACAGATAATGTAAAAATTGAAATGTGGTGAACTGCCATAGTATTAAATATTTATTTACTGTTATCTGTCAGAGAGATGATTTAATTTGAATGACTCATGTTAAGAAAACAGATCAGGAATTACCAGACCATCATGACGAGGAAAATGGTTTATGGACAAATTGTTGAAAAACAAAACATCAAATGCCAAAACGTCGAAAGGGATAAAATGTCAAATTATGTATTCTTTCGATAGAGAATCATTATTTCAAGAAAGTTTAGGAACCAATCAGATGTACGCTAGGGATTAACACACACCTTCAGTGTAGAAGTGCTACTGATCTTCTATTTTTAGGCAACAATGGCGCCTGCTGACCAAAGAGGGAAAGGGGATAAATTGATGTTGTATTTAAAATTAACCCACAGTAGACCGAATACACCCCTGCATCTACGCTAGTTCATGCGAGAAAGTGTAGGGATGGCAATTGTGACTTTCACAACTTTTGGTTGGGAATAGAATTTCTAATGACTAGTTCGGAAATAGTGACCAAATCACTCCAAAGTGACTCGCTACTAGCCCTGAGATCGTTGACAAACGGCCATCATCATCCATGAACGGGCACATGTGGACCGATTCTACACTTGCCCAGTTTTGAAACATTTCTCCTAATAATAACAATTAGGCGTTATATCACCGATCAATGAACGAGCGGCAGGTGAAACCCACAGCAGCAGCAGCGATGAAACAAATGCTGCGCCGCGGGAACAAATTTGTCCGATTATCGTGCAATTTGAAATTTCCAACGGTCGTATCATTAGAAAATCGTTTTTCGCAATCACTGTCTCTTCGCTGGATCAGCGATGATCACCCGTCCAGATGCCACAATTGATTCGGCGCTCCAGTCAAATATCGTGTTTCACTGTATTATTTAACTTGCGGATGTTGCAGTAAATGTGACTGTAAACCGGACACCCAGGGCTGGTAGCAACTGGGTGTCTTCGAGATTGGAACTTTAGAGACTTCATCCTTGAAATAAGAGAACGGCACATACATGGCATCTTGAACGGAATTTATGGAGGATTTTCATAAGATGATCGTTAACTTGTTATGGAATTCCTTTATTTCTTTATGATACCTTTAAAAATTCATCCTGGATTTTATTTCGTTAAACTCAAGAGATTCCATTATATTTTTTTAGAATTTTCTCCAAAGAATCTTTAATACATTTCTCAAAAAAATTCCAAGTCTTCCAAGAGTTCATAAAGTGATTTTTCTAGATAGCTTGTAGAAGAACTGGAATAATCGGCGTTTATTAAGGTAGGGTTTTCTTGGAGAAATATCTTCAGAAATCAGGGGAAATTTTGGTGGAGAAATCTGTGTAGGATATCCTAGAATAGTATGAATAAATTGCGGATAAATTCTTTTAACTATTTGTTAAAAATTTCTGGACGAAGAGGTTGTGGGAAATCTTTTGTGGAATTTATCGAGGGATGCCTAAGGGAGCTCCTGATTTTTTTCCCAAAAGACATCTTTGGAGAAACCAATCCTTAAACTTTTCTTCAAGGAATCTGAAAAGAAATTCCTGGAAAATAATCACGTAAGAGTATCTGAAGGTTTCTTTGGAGCCTCAAGAATTATGCATAGAATGAAAGAAAGAAGAAAAAAATAGTGCGTTTTGCACAAACATAGAGAGCAAATCTCCGAAGACCAAATACCTGCTTCCAGCCCTGCAACCTCCACCTTCTAATCGATTTTCTTATCATAGCAGTAGCACACAGGGAGAGAGGGAGAGAAAGTGCACCTGTTGATGCAAGATGCAAGATTTGCATCACTTGCACCTCTAGACGGATCCGTTAGATGGGCTAGATAGCCTGAGGGGCGATCGTCGTCGATCATCATGGTCGGATAACGTGCGGAAAAGCGTTTAGCATTTAGTCAGGAAATAACATCCACTCTCCAGCAGGCAGGTTTCTCGTTTCATCTCTGACCAATGGAACTGCGGGCAGGGGGGGGAGAGATTGGGTTGCTGCAGCTGTAGGTTTTGCTTTTCTCCTCAATGCAGCAAGAAGTGCAGAACGTATACGTAATCGGGACAGGTGGGATAGAGTTGTTTTATGGCCCTTACTCAAGTGTGCAACTAGACTAAGGATTGTTTTATGTAGCTATTTTAGATCTTCATTTATTGCTATGATGCATTTGAGAGGCTTTATGAAGAGCTTGGTCCAGCATGCATACCGTTGTTTGTTTTAAGTTGAGATGAAAACTGTCAAATGTAGGGGAAGGTGGGGAGTTGTTGCTTACCATCTCTTACGGAATTGTACGACTGTTATTAATCGCATATTCTGATATCTTTTTACATTCTCATACTTAAATTTTTTCGCATCGACACAGGTTTTAAGTATCAATGTAAAATATAATTTTAACAGCCTGGATCGGACCACCCTAATATCGGGACATGTCAGTTGTTAAACAACCTTATTGTTGCACCAGATTAATATTCTATTTTCATACACTAGATGACCCTAAACAATGTTTCATGTTGTATTATTGTAGTCAACTCCCCACCGTAATTTTAAATTTCCTGTTCATAACGTTTTCAAAAACTGCAATACTTATTAAATTGTGCTCAATTTTTCCACATTTCATTTGAACCATTTGACCAACACTAAAGTTCTACACTAAAGAGTGGTTTGGATGGAAAGCTCTTTGGAATTTATTGTCACAGAACCCTGTATCTGTGTCCATTTAAAATCAATTTTTCAATTCCAGGATTTTTCCCGGTTATTTGAAACATTTAAAAAGCTTATAGAAAAAATCCTTTTCATGGAAAATGGCCAAATTTGGAAGATTTGAACAAACTTATTTATCAGCTATCATCATCTCATTCGAAAAATTTTTGGGCAAAAACAAACGATTTGTTGAAATATCTAAAAGACCATCATCCCGTTAGAATGCATAAGAAGTTTAGAGAGATTATGGAATTATATAAACAAATTTCTGCCCTATGCATCCAAATTCAGACTATATTTTCACAAAATGGCCAATCCATTATCTTTTAGAAATTCCTTCAAAATTATACGCTAGGTTTGATCCATGGCTGGTTCATTGACAAATTCTTGATCTAGCGAAACTCATGTTATTCCAAGGAGAGATGTTTTTAAACAAAAAGGATATCTCCAAATACATTTTGTTATTATTTTTATTAACAAGATTTGCAGCCCGAAGTTGGTTTATCTCGAAGAACATTTTATTGTTCTCCTATGAAGCTGACTAACAGTTTTGACATAAATCCAAAATAACACCTTCCAAGCATTTTATCAAATATTTGGTCAATAGTCTCGTCACGAAATTAACAAAAATCTCACCAAGAATACCTAAAGAACCTCGCCATTTATTTAGCCATCAAAGATGTTGCATTAATTCATGAAAAATTTTAAATCATATTTGGGGATGATTGGAAGAATTCGCTGTAAACATGCAGAAATCCATACAATACTCGTTTGGGGCCTTAAAAGAACTTTGTCATAGAAAATAGACTAGCCCAACTAGTAATCTAGACAATGATCAGTATTATCAATAATCCCAGAAATCCTTCAAACGAAATTTTTAATTAATCTGCTTAGGATATCAGTATATCTCTCAAGAAAGGTGGTAGATCATTTGGCATAAAGTCGTTTGGCATAATAAGTCTGAAACCAAGAATTTCTTAAGATGACATTCGTTTTTACGTTTCTAATGAATCTTTCTGATGGCATCATGCATGTTGTGCAGTCAATTGATACAAAATGTCACTTTATTCAACAATCATATTCTCTTGAATAAACTAAAGCATATTAGGAAAGTTATTGCCAATAGGTAGTATTTTATTTTTCATCCATAAATTACGCTTCTTTCAAATATTAAGGGTTCTATTTTGTAAATCGAGCAGATTCATGTGACTCGTCTGTGGTCACTGTCGATAAAAGTAAGCATGCATGTTTCAGATGTCACCCGTCGACTGTCATAGTAATCTAGTCACATAGTAACAACTGTCGATAAACTCGAGTGACAAAGCCGAGTCGAGTGAAATTTTTGGTCGACAGTGACTCCAGTCGAGTCGTTTTTGATCGATTCGACTTACAAAATAGGGCCCTAAGTCTTATTTTGAGTTCCGCTATTGGAATACATTTTTGCACTTAATATTTTGATATATTTAGCACAAATGTATCCTTCTTTCAAACATTCTATTTTTTTTTTTCTTAATGTGATGTAACCATAATTATAGGTATAAAAAGTATTGATGTGAAATTTAAATAAATAACACCTTCTTTTAAACATAGGTTGTTCTTTGGAGCTATATATTTTTTAGATATTTTTTTGTTTACAACTGACAAAAGGGCGGCAATCGATAACGTTGATCCGCTCAAGTTATTGGCGAAAAGAGAAATCGGTTCCCCTAATGTTGTTACCCCGAACGCCAGTTCCTTGAATATCCCGCTTCCTTGAAAAGTTTGTGGCACTCATAATTTGTATTAAATTTATACATTTACATTTTACATGGTGAATGAACTGGCCATCTAATATGCATCCTTCTTTTTTTAATTGACGGTTCTTTCGAGTTCTACCGTCTTCAGCATTTTTGCCAACATTTGTAAAGCCGAGAATAACAGAATACCTCCTTCTTTTGATTGCTTATCATTTTTTCTCGTTAATACATAAGTTGTTCTTTGGAGCTATATTTTTTAGATATTTTTTGTTTACAACTGACAGAAGGGCGGCAATCGATAACGTTATCTGCTCAAGTTATTGGCGAAAAGAGAAATCGGTTCCCCTAATGTTGTTACCCCGAACGCCAGTTCCTTGAATATCCCGCTTCTCCGAAAAGTTTGTGGCACTCATAATTTGTATTAAATTTATACATTTACATTTTACATGGTGAACGAACTGGCCATCTAATATGCATAAAAATATCTGTGTTTTAAATCTGTATCACTAAAACTTGGGATAGTCATGAGAACTACACAAGAAGTTCAATGCAATACCAATCCATTATAACTACAATGCTTAATTGTCACGGAGGTTTTCAAAAGTATGTATTTTCATTTTTGTTCAAAAATCTGTATAATTTTAGCAAAAATGCCGATATTCATTCTAAGTCAATCATTATGCCAAACAACCATTATGCCAAATGACCATTATGCCAAACGGCCATTATGTCAAACGACCATTATGCCAAACGGCTTTATGCCAAACAGGGTAAATCAGTTTTTTACATCTAAAAGCTAATTGTAACTCATGTAACTTTTCGAAAGGACCTATGTAACAATGAAAGTTCTCCTGTCACGCTCTCTTCCGTTTTTAACAATGCAATACAAAAGTTGCGCACTAGAGATCGGAAGATGATGTCATTAGCTAGCGTTTCATACAAAAAACGCAATAGAGGAGGTTAATGTGGCTCAGTTATTGATGAAAGAGAAAGTAAGCATTGGCTCTCAATGTTAGATAGGTAGGTCCTTTTGAAAAATGACGTGAAACATGTTTCCTGTTGGCATAATATTATTTGTCCAATCTTGCCAAGGCTTTTAGCTATCGTCTAACCAGCTTGCTTTCTTCTTTCAGTACGCTGCATGAAAAGCTTATTTTGAACAGAATAATAGTCATATTGATGATAATTAAATTTTTGTCAGTTAACAGCTCGGAAATTCGAACACTCATCTTTTTTTACGTGTAAAGAATTTGATTCGTTCCAATACATCAGAAGGATATTCAACTGGTCTTGCTTTTTTAGACATAAAAAATAGCAGAATGATTCAAAGTTAACTGTCAAATCGCATATTTCAGGTCAAACATTACAACGCCATATCCGCTTGACTTCCTGTAAGAAATGGTGTTTCTAAAGGTAGCATTCTGGGACCAATATTGTACAACATTTGATTCAACCGAGTTTCCTAGGATGTAAAAAAATCGTCTGTGCCTGAAGTAACGGAAAATCAAAAAAATTTCATAAGAAAATAAATTTCAAATCCATTTCTTCGTCGGTCACGTTGTTTACTGTACCGATAAAGACTAGCTGTTACAATGCTAGGAAGAAGACTTTGCAGAGGATTCAAAATTAAAGTTTAATTCTGGCCAGGCATTGCAGAATTCATTCTCAATGGATATTGAAGCACGATCAAATCAAGAGAGAAAAACATTCTATCTGTATCGGTCCATGATCGACAACGTTTCGCGAGTTATAACTAGATTGATAAATATCAGCAGCGAAGGAGAGCCCTTACTCTTACCATTGGGAGTAGGTGTTTTACTTTACTAGCATGTTAAAAAATTCCCGAACATCCTATAGTAATAGTGCTCCCCAGGTTTGGAGCTCGTATAGATGGGTTTTTATCACACTAAAAATTGCATCAAAAATGTTATGCTGCAACTCTTCATAGTTTACTCTGCATCAAACGCAACACTTCCACGCCAAGTCCGTTTAGATGAGTACCATCAGTGTTCCAGTATCCGCTCATGTCCCTATTTCCGCTCACAAGAGTAAAAATTGATTTTTCATGTGAAAAATCAACATTTTTCGCGCGGATATATTCTAGCAATATTAACAACTTTCAAATGAAGTCGTCTGACATTATTTTCATTTGATAAAATAATTCTTTATATTGAAAACATAAGACCTCGTGAGCGGTTATTGGGCCACTAGGAATTTGTGTGTGTTCCAATAACCGCTCATGCGAAAAATTGAACAAAATTTTAAAGAAATGTCGATTTTAGTATATAGCCTTTTTTATTACAGTAGTAGATATGGTTTGACCACAGAAAATATCAGCATAAATAACACAATTCGAAATTATGCATATTTTAGAAAGTTCGTCACGAAATCTGTTTAACGTGAGCGGAAATAGGAACATTTAGATGCATTTGTTTTTGTTATTATATATTTTTTTATAAATTTTTTTCAAATTCTTTTTATTTTGCCGCTGATTACCTATACTTGAGCTACTCTGTGACATAAAAATAGTATTGATCGACACAATAGTTATTTTATAATAAACATTTGAACACATAACTTCCCTTAAATGAGCGGAATCTGGTGCACTGATGGTACATATTAATTAATATCTTGTGTCACACGTAGGCGTCATCGGCGATGAGCGGTTCTTGGTTTCACGCTGCCAAAGCCGTGAAATTGCACATGAACGGAAGGCTGAAGCAGTTGATGACATTGCATTGCTTGGTCTTCTCCAACATCGAACATCTAATTTCCGCTGAAGAAACGTGGTATATGCTGACAAATGATTATTTTTCTCGAGCACGTGCTTCTATTCGGGAGGTTTTGAGAGACGGTAGAGCATAGATCAAAGTGGTAATTTGTGCACACAAAGATCACAAGCAAGATTATCAGTTTGGTAGGGTCAGACTGATTGTTAGTCAGCTGGTTTGCAGTGATATAATGAAACAAAAATAATGCTCAATAATAAATCGAAAACTATTATTTAGAGATTATGTCTGAAATATAGATGGGTAACTCACTCACGAATCTTTCATAAGTCCACTCTCGAATGTGAGTGGAATGTAAGTGAACGAATCACGGTTCTTTTCAAAAATGTGTCATGATTTACTAGCATTGATTTTTTGGAAGAGAGAATCAAAATGTACCAGGGATAACATTTTTGTGTTAGACTTCTCATTGTCAAGTTCACCCAGACTTGTATGAATAGTCTAGGTAGCCACATAAAATATTTTCATTTTTTTTTTGTTTCTTATGCGAGGTTTTGCAAAACGAGTCGCTAAATCGATCAAAAGAGGTGATTCACTTTTGTGAGTAAGTAACTTTCGATTTGCTTCCATAAATGGACCATTTTGCCTATCTTTAGTACGCAATACCTGAACGAAGTTTGGATTGTAATCGTACCTTTTATCATAATTGCTAGGGTGTTTATAAGTAAATCAATAATATGATTTTTTTTAGCTCAAATCATCATAACGGATTTATCAGAAAACAACAAAGCTTTTCAAGCTTCCACACCTAAATTTGCAATTATCACCGGTGTACGTGACTGCATTATCAATGCTATCAGCACTTTATTCGATTTCTTCAAGACGTGCATTTTGTCGCTTTAAATGATAGCCACTGACTGAATCAGCCGACAGTACGATAAGAGCTGTTTGACTGTTTGATACAGACTAAGGCGCATTTTTTTCCGTTAAAAAAAACTGCTAATCCCGTTGGATGATCTGCTGGAATAATTTCCAGCGTATGCAAGTAATTTAGGTGCAGAAGCGCCAGGTTCTCAAAACAAAACAAATGAGCCGGAGGTAATGATGACCATCTCAATCGGTGGTCGCCTTACTCAACTACATTTCCAACATACCTTCCCTTCCATCTCTACATTGGGCGTTTCAGTGCCCTACAGCCAACAAGGTGATTAACCATTAATGCCCTTATCCATGCGCTCTTTTGGTCGTAAATTTTCTCATCTTCTGCAGCACGTGCTATGAGCAAACTTGGACAAGAAAAAATGCCTTACACCCGGTAAACATTATGCAAATTGATTCACTTCTTTTCACCACCTCAAACGGTAGCTTGATGGTTTGAATACGCCCACATCGTTGGGAATGTTCTTCCATCTGAGTAAGCAGGACCGATCATCGACTATGTTTATTATCTACCTTGTTCTAGTAAGTTAATGAATCGGTTTTATGGGTTGCTGAAAGCAGGCATCAAATTTCAGCTCCGGATGTTCTAACTAAACCATCAGGGTGGTCGAATGGGATGCTATGTTTAATGGGCAACACAAAAGTAATGGGCAGATTAGTTTGGGATCCGCTCTGATAAGTACAATCGCTAAAGAATTGATTACAAATTGATTAAGAATTCATGTTAAGTCTGACATGCTGTGAAAGCTAAATTCAAATCTATCAATCAATCGATAACTGAGATCTAGCCTACCGAATTTGATCATTTTGTATGTAAAATAGAAAAAAGTTGCAAATGTATCGTCTAATACTGTACAATGCTCTAGAATTAATACCTAGAGCACTCTCATACCAAAACTATTCAAGCAACTCTTCTATTTCACACCTTGCCTGTCATCATGCACCGAAATCCACTTGACGAACGTAAAGCTGTCTGTCTGAGACAGTTTCCAAAATCCCATCAACAATCTTACAATCGGATTATTTCGTTGCCCATCATTGTGGTCATCTTTTATTATTAAATTCAACCCAGCCACAGCCAAGCCTTTGCTACTTAGTCGTGACAATTGCATAGCTTGATGGCTTTAACCATTTCCATCATGACTAAACTCGATTTTCCATTCCACACTTCATTAATGGTTCCAGCCACATTTTTCCCAAAGAATTCCACTTTTGCGGTGGTGATGACCTTAACCCGGTCGAAAGTCGTCGTCCTAAATTAAATGTATGGAGTTGGGCACTATCCAGATCGGAACCAACCAGCGCAGCGTACTGGGTTATCGATTATTGCGGTATAACCTAATTCAATGAAGACGTACCGCTCGAACTAGTAACGCCTCATATCGATGTCGCTCGGGCGATGCAGAAACGTTTGATTAAAACGCACGCTTAGAAATAATGAATATCACCCGTTAAGTAAATTTCATTTCTAAATGTAATTTTCAAACAACGTTAATCCATAATCTTCATTTACGTTACGTAAAAATAACGTTTTCGTGTAAATTTCAATGTAGCTGAACTGAAAGTACTTGTACATTACATCCGCTGTTTAGTAAACTTAGTGTGCTATATTTCACGCCAGATACAAACATGTTGTCTATTTAGAAAATAAGTTAATTAGCGTATCTGAAAAAGCTTTTGGATAGCTTTTGGAAAGCTACTCATGGCGAATGGTACAAGGCAAAGTACAGCATAGCATAGCATAGACTGACTGTACATGTCAATTGTTGCTATTCCGTGATTGTTCGGAACTGGTAAGAATTGCACTTCAATCCAAATGAATAAGGGATGGGAGTTTCCGCCTACTCTCGAAGTGCAATTTTAGCAGGTCTCACATTATTGATCAATAACGGCGCCGGCCAAGTCCTTACAGACATGTTGGGTTATGAATGTTAGGATGTATTGTTTGTTGCTTCAGGAGACCGAGAATACCGCTGCATCTCCACAATCACTAGGGTTTTTATTGGTGAGGAGGGAAAAAGATCTGGGCGTCACCTTTGGTCGGTGTTGTACTTTTTACTTAAAACTTTTTTTTTGCATTTTGTCTTGAAGTGAAAAGATATTTTAAGATAGAAGATTAAGAAAATACATCGACATTCAAATGTCGAACTATTTAAAGCTTACTTTTGGTATTGACGAGAAAAGAAAGTTATGTATAATAGAATTACGGGTTTATGTCGACACTTGAAGTGAGGAACCATCCATAGATTGTTTACAATACAAAAACAAAAACGATATTGATAAAAGTTTCAAAAAAAGAAGAAGTTTAAAATACTATTCAATCTTCTTAATTGAATGCAGTTCGATGTAAATTACTGAAACAGGTCATGACAATTTTATAAAAAAAACCGTATATGGTATCTATAAGAAAACGTTACGCTGTAGTACGCCGACATTCGTAATGTCGAACTATTCAAAGGTTATTTTAAGTAATAACGAAAAAAGAAAGATATACGTATTTAAAAATTATTTCAAAACAGCAGATGGGATAATGCCGACACTTGTAGTGACGAACCATTCATAAATGTGTAATCATAAGCATGAAACGAGCTCATCAGGTGGTAATCCATCCTTGACTGAACACGAACATCTTTTCGCACTCGCACGATTGCCCTTGATTCCATCACTTGCTCTACAAGAACATGGAACCGAATCAATGGACCACTGCGCAGCAAATCGCGCGCAAACGGAGAAAGGAGGAAACCACACTGACGACACAAGAAGAAAAAAATTCGGCTTGGACTTCCTCGAAGCACTCTACCCATGACGAATGGTATAAAGCTGCCGAGCACACAAACTAGTCACCTTGAAGATTTATTCAAAAATGTAAAAGACAAAACATCTTTTATCAAAACTGTTAGGAATTGTCAGAATTGAAAGTTTGCTTTTGCCTTCTACCCCCAAATCGCGATAGATTTTATTTTTCTAGATACTTTTGCAACATTTTTTTCCAAATTCCTAAAAACTTTTCTATTTTTAGAATCTGCTTCGATGATTGTTGGCCATCTGGCTTTGAAGATATTCCGATGTTACATCGGGGACCGATATTTTCCATATAAAATTTATCAAATAGATACAATATGGGTCATACAATGTCAAGTAATAATCTTTATCGATCAAAATATCTCTATTGGCCAAAATATCGACTCGGATCATTATCTCGTTGTAGCTAAAATTCGAGTGCAACGTCACGGTAGCCAGAACTAACAGAACTCTGCACTTCACTATACAATGCTTATCGACTGATGGGGTAGCTGCAGTACCGCCTGCATATAGACGAGCAGTTGGGAAGAATCAACGTTTCTGGGTATATCAACAGCCTGGTGGACCCTATTCTGAAGCTGTGACAACAACGGTGCGAGAAGTAATTGGCACTGGTCAACGACGAAGATGAAACCACTGGTTCGATGAAGAGTGGTAGAGAGTGACAGGCATGGTGAATTTCGCCAGCGATAGCCGAAGAAAAGCGAATCCACCGCAGAGAGAAAAGGCACTACCAAGAAAGTGTGATAGCAGAAGCTCTGTATAGCATGAACCAGAACGATATGCGGAGATTTTATGCAAAGGCCAATGACGCGCGGCACAATACCGTACCAGAGCCCGCGTACAATGTACAATGATCGAGAAGGGATTTTGATAACCGATAAAACCGGCGGTAGTTGCCAGGTGAAAGGAACACTTTCAGCAATTGTTGAATGCTGAAAAAGGAAATGTAGCGAGAGATTGTACCCCGTTTGGCATAATGTCGTTTGGCATAAGGTCGTTTGGCATAATGGTCGTTTGGCATAATGGCCGTTTGACATAATGATTGACTTAGAATGAATATCGGCATTTTTTTATGCTTGTTGCGATAAACATATTTGAAAATAGTAAATTAGCAAAGAAAACTCGCAAAGGGAACGCTCATAGAAAATTTCGCTGCAAATCAAGCTTTGTCTCAGTTTGGACGTAACACTTGATGAAAATTATTTGCTAAAGGAAGGGAAAATTTATTCGCTAAATAGTAAAAGCTCTTATCCAAAAATCTATTACTGCATCATAATGCAAAAATAGCTTATGTACGAGAGCATATTATTTTTCGTTTAAAATGTTTAAGGCACACAAAAGAAATTATCTGTGGCAAAACTTTTCAACAATTCAATATTCAATTTCATTTTGAAAGTGTACATAAAAAACAAATAACAGCACGTCTTGCAAGAATTGATAAAACAGCAATATATAAAAATGGTTAACATTTAGATTTACTAAGTAATAACATTTAAAACAGTTTAAATATGAAGAACAGCCTATTTATAAAAGAAGGCAAAATTTATGATTAAACCAATAGAAGATTGGGGCCCAGATAGCCGGTGCGGTAAACGCACAGCTATTCAGCAAGAGCAAGCTGAGGATCGTAGGTTCGAATCCCACCGGTCGAAGATTCTCGACTTCCCAGGGCATAGAGCAGCGGTCACCAAACTGCGGCCCGCAGGCCGCATGCGGCCCTCGAGAAGGTTTTGTGCGGCCCGCGAATGGATTTTAAATATTAATGTGATGCGGCCCGCATGTTATATTTTTTTGATATTAAGGTTCATAATCCTTTGCTCTTAAAACTTTATTCTTGAAAAGTCAAACTTCGAAATCACACATTTGATAGTATCTGCGTTCATCTCTCTCCATGACAGAAGGAGTAACATGAAATTGACTTTTTTTTATCAATTAGTTAACAGCTCACAATAATTCAAAGATTTAAAGTTTCTAAAACCTGAAATTTTCTTGAATTTTCAAAGAAGTTCTAATAAGTTGCAGCCTGCAAAAAATCTTCAAATCCCCACTCTTTTGAACATACTTCAGTTTACAAAATTGTGCCATTATCTTAGTCTTGTAGAGGTGTCCGCAGAATTATGTTTTTCGAAATATTTCAAGATTAATTGCTTTTTGAATGTTTGCAACTTCTTCGATCTTCCATAAAATATGGTCAACTTTGATGAGCTAGGTCTCAGTTATTTATAGGCCGATTTGAATAAAATCTCCATGGCATGTGGACATATATTTTAAAGTAATTTTACAATTCACGATATCAAAAGTGATATCGATTCATTTAAATTGAATTTCACATAAAATTATAAACGATTTATCTCGAAATATAAGAAGTGTCTTCAGCATTATTGTTCATCTCATTTAAAGGTAACACTTTTCTGAAGATACTTTCAATCTGTTTTGTCAATTTTTGTCAGTTTTGGCACTCGAAAGGCAATGAGTTATTCTTACTTCGTAGGTAAAAACAAATAAATGTTGTATACTATTTTTATTCTTTAAGTTGTAATATTGAAAAAAACCCAAACTTTTGCACGATGACTTGAATGACTGCTTCATTGATTTTGAATAGTTTTCAGATTTTTCGCTAAAATTTCGTGAGTGCTCTTCAAAGAATATAAGATTACGATTTTAACTTTAAGTAAAAATTTAGTACACAAAATTCAATATCAATTTTCATGAGTTCTGTTATATTACCTTACATAATTTATTAAAAAATTGGCCTTGTTTCTCTGACACTTGTTTCCTTTGCTTCCAAACCCCTCTGTTTTGATCATGAGGTTCCCAGAAATTTTTATCCATTTTCATAGAAATAGTGATTTTTTTCGCAATCACATTGAAAGCTGTTAAAATTAATCCTAACAAATCTTGCGGCCCGCGACTCATTTTGAAAGCGTTGAGATGGCCCGTATAGTCGGTTAGGCTGAGGACCACTGGCATAGAGTATCTTCGTACCTGCCACACGGATATACACATGCAAAAATGGTCATTTGCATAGTAAGCTCTCAGTTAATAACTGTGGAAGTTCTCATAAGAACATTAAGCTGAGAAGCAGACCCTGTCCCAGTGGGGACGTGACGCCAAAAAGAAGAAAGAAGAAGATTGGACGGTTAAAATTATTGCGGCATAATAAAATGAAAAGACATCAACAATTGCGTTCAGAATCATCGAAGTGATTGTGCTACTTTTCCCCGAATGTCGTTTCTTCGAATGTCGGTTCTCCGAATGCCAGTTTCCTCGAAAAGTGGTGCAGTTTAAATAGGTGCTATAATAGTCTTCAGTGGCTGGATGGCGAACGAGAAAGAACGATAAGCAATCGAAAGAAGGAGGTATTCTGTCATTCTCGGCTATACACATATTGGCAAAAATGCTGAGGACGGTAAAACTCAAAAGAACCGCCGATTAAATAAAGAAGGGTGCATATTAGATGGTCAGTTCGTTCACCACCCTGAAATGTATAAAGTTACGACAGGTATGAGTGCTAAAAACTTTTCGGGGAAATGGGCTAATCGGGGAAACAAGATATTCGTGAAGCTGGCTCTCGGGGAACTGGCGTTCGGGAAAACGACATTCGGAGAACCGACATTCAGGGAAAAGTAGCACAACCCATCGAAGTAACTGCAGTAATCGAAGTCTCCTTGTGCTGTTAACTTAAACAGATCAATGTTATCGAATGCCGCCCTTTTTGTAAATAAAATATTTAAAATATATAGCTTCATAGAATGGCCTATGTAAAAAAAGAAGGCGAAATGTATTTAAATATTAAATCAACAGTTTTTTATACCTATAATTATGGTTACATTATATTTAGAAAAAAACATAGAACGTTTGAAAGAAGGGTAAATTTGTGCTAAATATATCAAAATCTTATAGCAAAACTCAAGAGAAAAATTAATATTTGAAAGAAGGGTAATTTCTGGATAAATAATTAAATACTGTTAACGCACATAAGAGCGTCTGTTGGTTTGGATCATTTTCCGAGTGGTACTTCTTCATTGCAAAACAGAATCGAGAATTCGTGTCTGACTAAGATTTATTGCACTGACTAAAAGATTGCTTTTTCTATGCAAACTACACTAATATTGCGGTTCAAACTGTAACTTAACTGTGAATAACGACGATTTATTCTGACATAATACTGATTCTAACTGTGCGCGTTCTTACTATGAGTCACTTGTCGTACGAAATCTCAAGGACTATTAGCTGATCTTCATTACTATGGCGGTTTTATACTTCTTGAAGACAAACAAATTGAACTAACAAACAAAGTAACAAAGGGGACACAACATACAAAGCATTACAAATTGAGGCATACACATACATATTGATTATGGCGCGAAATATATACTACTGCAGATATGCTGACAACCATTAATGATCTGCTACCAATTATCTACAGTGAAACTATCCTATTCCGAATTGTGCATCAACAAATACTATTGGCAATATTTTTTCTAATATGCTTCAGTTTATTCAAGAGCATATGATTGTTGAATAAAGTGTCATCTTGTGTCAATTGACTCCAAAACAAGCCTGATATCATCAAAAAGATTCAATAGAAACGAATGTCATCTTAAGAAATTCTTGGTTTCAGACTCATTATGCCAAACGACTATTATGCCAAATGACCATTATGCCAAACGACTTTATGCCAAATGACCATTATGCCAAACGTCTTTATGCCAAACGGCTTTATGCCAAACGACTTTATGCCAAATGACCTACCACCGTAGCGAGAAACAGCGAGAGGCTGTTCAAAAGGCTATCAGCGAGTTGAAGGCTGCTGTAAGGCTGCTGGGAAGGACGAGATCCCGGTCGAGTTTCTCAAGCACGGAAGTGAGCAGCTTCATTAATTAACCGTGTACTTCTGAAGGTATTGGAGGACCACCGGCTGGTTGAATTACCTCATACACCCAATCTACACGAAAGGACACACACTGGAGTGTGCCAACTACAGAGGAATTGCTGCTGAATTTGGCATTCAAAAAACTGTCGCGCATACTGTTTAACACTAAGCCTGCTTGAGGAGTCCTTCGTCGACGAATACTAAGCCGGTTTTCGTGAGGACCACTCGACAACCGACCAGAGGTTTACCTTGCAAATGATCTTAGGTAGATTCCGGGAGTATAACTTGCAGACTCACCATCTGTTTATTGATTTCAAGGCTGCGTACAATTCAGTGAAAAGAAATGAGCTGTGGCAGATAATGTCTGAACATGGTTTACCAGCGAAAATAATTCGTCTGATACGTGCTAAGCTGGACGGCTCGAAATCAAGTGTTCGGATTACAGACGAGGTGTCAACCTCGTTTGTGACGTTACACGGATTGAAGTATTGAACGGATTGAAGTGAATATACTGTTCAACATTGCACTCGAGGGCGCTATTAGGAGATCTGGCGTGCAGAGAAACGGCATTATCATCACACAGTCGCACATGTTTCTTGGCTTTGCGGACGAAATCGACCTTATTCTAATCGATCGCAGGCCAGTGGAGGAGGCCTTCGTGCCTCTGAAGAGGGAGACAGCGAGTCTATTCTAGTAATTCTAAAGAAGGTACATGGTTGCAGGTAGAGTAAGAGGTAGGCTTGTTGGTGTAGGTGGTGAGGTAGTGTTTGATAGGGATGTGTTTGAAATTGTTGAAGAATTTGTTTACATTGGAACTCTTGTCACGGTGTGTTTCGTAGAACAAGTTTATTACAAGAAAATAGGTAAGTCTGAAACTTCTCCACAATAAAGTATAGGTTTCTCGCGTTCATTTGCTGCTAAAACCAAAATAATCGGTCGGGGGGTCCAGAGTATTTTTTTTTTGTTTGATTTCGAGAGGCTTGCACATATGTTTGAATTTGCCTATATAGGTGTTTATGTACATTAGGGCGGTTCAAAACTAAAAAAATGTTTGAGAATTCAATCTCACATATGTTCCTTACTATCCTTACTATAAAAATAGTGTTCTGTGAAATTCGCAGCTTTCTAGGTGGTGATTTCAGGTGGCCCAAAGACAATGTAGGTTTATATGGAAATTACTATGAAGAAATTTTGAGGTATTTTCCAAACACGCTTGTACTGTAATGTTAGTACCAACTTATTATCCCATTGTAAAAGCTCATTCTTCAAACCATAATAAAGAAATTTGCTGAAGAGAGAAATTCAATTTGGAAGATAGCAGAAGAGATATTCATGAGTTTGTTTGCTATTATTTAGCTTAACCCCTCTACCGGCAGCTTCATTTTTTCAGCACAAAAATATATTTGAATCGCGATAACTTTTTTGTTTCTCTATATTTTTCCACCATTTTTTTCACAGCTTCTCAAAAAACTCTTCTACTTTTGGAATCTGTGTCGGTATTGACCATTGGTCAACTGGTTTTAAAAATATATCGGTGTTCCTTGGGGGACCGACACTTCCCATATTCAATATGATGTTTTAAGAAGTTTTCAAGATCTCGTTACGGCTAGAGTGGTACCAAAAACATAAAAGCTCATTGCTCAAAAACAGTTACACCGATTTGTTTAACTTTTTCACAATATAATTTCATCAAAGTTTAGTTTTGAAAAGCGAATAACCGAATATGAGAAAAAATCTGTAGCCAGAGATAATTACGAGAGTTATGGCTATGCGTCGGTCCCCCAAGGAATTTTGGAATATCTCCGAATATAGATGACCAATGCTCAAAACCGATACAGATTCTAAAAATAAGAGTTTTTTGAGAAGTTGTGGAAATTTTTTTCAAAAATATTGAGAAACAAAAAAGTTATCGCGATTTGAATATTTTGAAAAAATGAAGCTGCCGGTAGAGGGGTTAATATGGGGTTATAGTACTGCAAACAAGTACAAAAATCCTAAACCCATTTTAACCTCATGACGTTAGTTTCTGATCTTTTCATAAGCACTGTGCCATTAAGAAAATAACATAAAAAATAAAAGATTTGAAACTTCTCAAATACCATCCAAATTAGCGTATTTTTCAGCACCATGGGGAAAGTATATTACATGCCTTATAACAAGGTTTATCACATGCGAAGCCCTCTACTAGTTAATTCGAATAAATGAAATTGTGTTGTTTGAAAGGCGGATAAGACACTTTTGTATCTTACGAGTAAAAAGAGAAATCTCGCATAATTTATGATCTCGTCCTAAAAGCCATAGCTTGTTATTACTGAGCAAACGAATGGATTTACACTTTATTTCACAATGCTACGACGAAGAGAAGATCCTCCTCTGTCTCCCAGCGGTGACAGTTTTTATTTTGGTCCGTTTATCTGCTTAATAACAACGAGCTACACACTCGGTTATCAATGGTTTTAAGGGTGAATATACATAGAAGCCAAACCTCGAGTTTTCAAAAGCACAAGTCTAGAGAAGCAGACAATCGGTAACTCACTGGTCACTCGCTGGTGGCGACTAATCAATAAAATGTTCAACGCAAAAGGTTGTCAGGTTCTCAAGATACAAATCTACAAACAAGCTCTTGAAAATTCGAGGTTTGATATCGATGCATCTTCACCTATTAAACATATTTCCTAATAACTTCTTACATCATTATGACCAATTTAAGTACGATTTTCAAGGTTTTTCGTGGACAACAACTAAAATGACGTTTGAGACAGTTTTGCAATTATGCGTATATCATATGTCATATATGCTTATTACAGCTCTTTTGAGCAAGAATAACTTTACCTTCCAAGCCAAGGTGTTCAAATGGTTTGATCTTGCAGTTTGTCCCGTATCTATGTTCAACGCAATGTGTGTCGGTACAAAAACACATATCCATGAATACTTCACACAAAATAAAAAAAAAATGTTCTGGACCCCCCGACCGATTATTTTGATTTTGGTCGCAAATGAAAGAGAAAAGTCTAATTGTTTTTAGTTCGAAATTTCAGACTTACCTATTTTTTTGTAATAAAGTTACTCCACAAAGACACCGTGTTGTGACATGTGAAAACGACGTTTCCCGCGAATAGGGCTTTTGTTCGCCCTGTATAAAACATTGATTCCTCCGGTGGCTCTTGAAAAAAGCAGACCAGAAAGCCTTCGGTGTTTTCAAGCTTAAAGTGCTGCGGGCAATACTCGGTGGAAACTCGAAAATGGTGTGAGGCGCAGACGCATGAATCAAGAGTTGTAACGAGTATACAGAAACGCGAATAGTATTCAGCGTGCGAAATACGGCAGATTTCAGTGGGCTGGTCACTTAGTGAAAATGTCGGAAGAAAGAATTGCGAAAATAATATTCAACAGATAGAGTTCGGCGACTTTGTGAAAGACTACGAATACGCTGTCTGTAGGCAGAGGAAGAGGACCTTTTTTTTTTCTTTATTTTAAGTTTCATTTAAACAATTACATTCATTTCTTATATCTATGTGTTCTGTGTTATTAGACAACACTATCATCCTTATTTGAAAAACAAATTTAAGAGTTCATTAACATTTTGTTAACAAAATATTACATTTCATTTGCCGTAGCAGTTCAGATTTTTTACAGGTGAGTTTATTTCACCTGCTTATAAGAGAGAAAGGAATAAATAAAAATAAAACAAATGGTGGAAGAGGACCTGGTGACCCTAAACGATCGAGGCAACTGAAGAAGAATCGCCCAAGAGCGACGAAAATGGAGCTCTACAATACGCCCGGCAATAGTCCATTTTACGAGCTGTTTCAGATCAGCTAATCACTCATTTTATGAATGAAAATTTAACAGGAGGCGGTTGCTCATCGTGTGAAATTAATAGCAGTATAGTCGAATCGTAAAATGGACGACTACGCTGTAGTACAAGGTAGGTAGAATGTTGCACCTTAGCAACTGTGCACAATTTGGACGCGATCGGTTAGAGCGTGCGCATTGCGATTTACATTTAGATTGGAAAACCTATTTTTTCGAATGCTTGTTTTTAAGAGTAAAATTTTTGAACCTTCAGAGTACGCTTTGCCGACATCAAAATTTCTAAATACTCTAGTTTTGCTTGCCATCATCGATCGATTGTGATGCGATTTTTAGAGATAAACCACAAAAGGAGTTATACTTTTGATTTAAGCATAAAAAATGAGTCTCGTGTTGGTACCGAATCGGAGTCCAAATTTGTTGGGGTACCTAGGGTATTTCAAAATAGAAATTATGGGAAAAATATAAAACACATCATCACAAACTTTTAAAAATCAATGCAGCATTGATCTACTTTACAAAGTATAACACTTGGTTCAGTTTGGACAATATTTTGGCATTCCGGGAACATAGCCACCGGATATCGGCTAGGAACCCTTAAGGGACACTTCCAGAATATAATGCACTGATATCTTTCAACGACTCAATATTCATGATTTTTGACCCACAAGTAATTGATATTCAATTTTGTGAATCATAAAGTAATTCTGACCGTTTCGGACACTCAATGACAAGCTCCTCTTCTTTCTGGCGTTACGTCCCAGAGCCTTCTTCTCAGCTATTTCACGAGCACTTTCACATTATTGAATTGATAACTTTCTTTGAAAATTGACCTTTTTTGCTTTTGTATGCAATAGTCTCAATATAATAATAGTCAAGTTGTTAGGTACATTCTTTACATTATAAAGATTTGTGTTATGAATTCAATAAACTTGGGTGCCTCAATAATAAAAGTACAAAAAAGAAGATTTTCCTGTATAAAATCCATATAAGGGCGAAGCACATACCATAGACGAAACCGATCGTGCTCAAATTTGGCACAGCTGTTTGGAGCTCCAAATGGATCTGAATAAAACCTTGATCAGAAAAAAATGGAACAATTGCCCATTCTAATGGACAATATTCAACAGTATCTGCATAATAGCCCTCAAAGACAAACATGCAAAACCTATGATTTTCATTTCCATACAAACTTCGAAGAGTTTGTTTAGTCTCAGTTTTCAACCAGGTGAGCTCAAATCTTGAAAAGACTCTAAGAATTTAATTTAGACTTGCATATTCGAGTGTGAATCAAAAACGATTTTTTGAACTACTTTAGATACAATGTTCTGAAGAGGTGAGGTTTTGGTGCTTGCGTACACAAATCGTCAGGTCCTGAATGTCTGAACGGAAATTTGATATGACACACTGTTCACTATGCGTGCGTCACATAATTATGTTTAGCAGACTGCTTGATTCTTTCTATAAGATGAATTGTATGATTTTTAACTATTAAAAACACAGAACACAGCTTCTAAACAAATAAAGTTACATAACTGCCCCTCATCACTTGCATTGCCAAGGAAAATCATTTTCAATGTTGCATCACCACGGCTCAAGGTCTTCAACCTCCCGGGAGTCGAAACCACGGATGACGGAGTGTCCGTGTATCGCGCGCAGTTCAAAACTATTAGTGACATTGAACCAACTCGACGGACGACGCAACAAACAGCCAAAACCCAATAATTTCTCTCCCCTGTCAATCTCGCACGTGTCATTCGGAACAGAAATTTCCCAACCCGTCGTCGCTTCACAATTGAATATTTTCCTCGACTGTGAGTGGGCATTTTAAGGGGGGTATGTGTGACGCAAATGTGGTTCAATGTTCTGGTTAAGCTGCGCTGTTACGGCATTTTGGGAAAATTGATTGCACGGGGGCACAACATGCAGTAAGCAGGTTTGGAGCACACGACGACCATTCAGGAGACATAGGGTAAGGTGGGGCAAAAGCTTGACTTTTGTGAAATAATCAATATTTGCAGAAAAACTATAAACGTTGAAAAGAAATAAATTCCGCATTATGGACCTCCAACATATTGGCTACAATTTTGCTTAAAAAAATTGCATCGAAATATTAATCAACTTTTAATTATAACAGTGTCAAAATTATTGCCTAGAAAAAAAAACCTTCCCAACACCGGTGGGGCAAAAGTTCGCTGACTGAAGTACAAAATATCAACACTTTTCTGACAGGAACACGATTTACTACATAGCTATAAAATGGTGTTTGTATAAAAATAGACACTGAATTTGTCCGGGACATTATTAATATCAACACTAATATAGTAATATTATTAATATACTCAAGAAATCAGTTTTTTTTGCAAAGTTAAGGTGAAATGTGAAATTTTAGATTTCATACAAACTGCAAGTTTATCCGTCAGTGAATAACATCGAAACCACCATAGCATTTATAACATTTGTTTTCAATTGAGCTAGAAATCTTGAAAATCAACTTTTGCCCCACCTTACTCTACAGCTCGAATTCCAGTGGTAGATTGATGAAATCAAAGTTTCCCATAACTGCCATGACAAATCCAAAAGAGACGTTTTGCGTTACTTATGATAAACTGCAAATTCCAAGTCTGTAATTTGTTTTGGCTGTTGTAATCGCCTTCATCATGTTGTCATGTTGTCATTTCGAGGGACCAAGCCATCTGAGTCAATTGATTCATAAAGACTGGCAACTCGTCAACTCTACTGTTTGCCCAACTCAGTTTTCACAGATCGTTTACCGAGGCTCCCCGTCATTATCAATTCAAAGTGTTCATTGAAAACAGTTTCGCCAGGCTGGGAACTGATGGAATGTCGAACTAGACAAGCAGACGATTCGCTATCTTGCAGTCGACGTTTATGATAACTAATGGCCAACATTAAATCCGCAGGCAATTAAGCTCGATTATCTGCCACCATAAAT
Source organism: Aedes aegypti (assembly GCF_002204515.2). Taxonomy (NCBI): domain Eukaryota; kingdom Metazoa; phylum Arthropoda; class Insecta; order Diptera; family Culicidae; genus Aedes; species Aedes aegypti. The sequence goes on from NC_035108.1 coordinate 378,557,504, forward strand.
AACACCTTGGCCCGTCAATTATCTGCGTCTCGGCATCAGCCTTTGGTCAGCACAAAGAGTCTCTACTAAACCGCACCTCCTCCTACAAGGTGGAAACACTTTTAATTTCATTTTCATTAATTTTAAGAATTTCGCTTCGGAGCCATGCTGACTGACCACAGGCAACGAGATCCGAATCGGATTTTCCCATTATTGGATAACAATTTTCCCCTTCATCGTTCCCTGGCACTAGGGGGCGCGCGCACTCACGGCGAGACAACAGGTGCGTGTAAATTGCGCAAATTTGAGCAAAATTGGAATTTTATCGGCTCAAGCATTTACTTTCACGATTGCACATTCTTTCTCCAGCCATTAGCTACACCTTCATCTTGCGATCTTTTTTTGTCTACGGTTTTGATTCATTTGTTCGATTCTTCTGTTTTTTTTTCTTTGTCTTGGGAACCGTTGAATCGAAATTGAAAGCTATCTGTAATTAGAGCCACTTACTTTTGTTTGCTTTCGAAGAAAGTGAATGTTACGCCATTGCTTTATTTTCCGGCTCGGAATGAATTCTGATAGAATTATAACGAAATTGTGTTTTTATTATGAACAAGATCATTTCTCAATGTTTAAGATGAATATACCTATTGCTTTGTTTTTGCATAGACAAATTCGTCTCACGTCTTCTTAGGCACAAATCTGAGGATCTGTTAAATTAATCGGTTTGAGAATTGCTCAAAAATGTAGCATTTAAAGCTTTGTATGAGTCTGGACGAGTAGAACACGAGTAGAAAAAAGGCGCTTATTTTTGCGACCATCGTTAGGTTCTAACAACTTTGTCTTGTAATTAAGCAGAAATTTGGGGGGCATTCGGTACCGAATCAAATTCATTGAATAATTGTTGTTCTGTTGATTTTTATAGATTTGAGGAATTTTGCAGTAAAACCTCTCTAGAGATTCGTACGAAATCTTTGGTGAATTCCTAGTCAAACTCTTTGGGGATATCCTAACAGCGAGTGGCGCAATTTTCACTTTTTGATGGCTTGGTTACTTACTATTTCATAATAAAAAATCATAAAAGTCATTATTTTCACAATCTGAGAACAAATATTTTATATTCTGTATTTCACTACACTTTTTTATATTAAACTTTGGGAGGGATTATTAGAGTATGTTTAAAAAAAGTGAAGTGTTAAAGTTCATTTGTAATTCTGTATTTGTTCTTTAAATTTGAACAACCATATAATGCTTATTTCATAGATGTTCTACATTTTATCTTACAATATCTTTGAACTGGTGATTGAGGGATTCTTAGCGACGCTTACGTAGGAACCTCTAATGATGATATTTATGTTGCAAATCTTGGGTGTCCTTCTGAATAAATTACAGGTAGAAGCTTTAGATATTTCAAGCGGAAAGTTGGTAACGATTTTCCATTGTGCATATGGAGAAAAAAAAAACCATCGTGATGTATCAAAAAAAACTTGAGAAAGTAATGCAGCAGATTAAGTTTATGTTCTGTAAGTTCTGTCAGTAATCTCTTCACTTTTTTGAATTTGAAGAATTTCACCAGACACCTACTATTTTTTTTATTTTTTCACACTCATTCCTTAAACAAGTGTCCAGGGTTGGTCATAAATCCGGAAAAACGGGGAACGCGGGAAAAAGACGGGAAAACGGGAATTCCATATAAGTACAGGTATGATCGTTTTGAATAAATTTTCAAAGCTTAAAATTATGAAATCAATATAAACGAAGGTAAGATCAAAAAACCTAGATGTTATTTATCGAGGTTTTATTGAAGATAGGGGCCCAGATAGCCGTAGCGGTAAACGCGCAGCTATTCAGCAAGACCAAGCTGTGAGGGTCGTGGGTTCGAATCCCACCGGTCGAGGATCTTTTCGTAAAGGAAATTTTCTCGACTTCCCAGGGCATAGAGTATCTTCGTACCTGCCACACGATATACACATGCATAAATGGTCATTTGGCACAGATAGCTCTCAGTTAATAACTGTGGAAGTGCTCATAAGAACACTAAGCTGAGAAGCAGGCTCTGTCCCAGTTGGGACGTAATGCCAGAAAGAAGAAGAAGATTGAAGATATATTCGATCTTAACAGATTGAATAAAGCATTGAAAAGAGTAGCTCCAGTAAAAACCACTCTAAAATGCTTTGTAGAAATCTATCAAACTTATTTGCGGCCAAATTTGTCGATAATGAATTGTGTTTTGAAAGATCTGTATGATGTATTGAAACTCACACCTAAAAACTCATCATGCTTGTCTTACAAAGCCAACGATGAAACTCCTAGACTGCACTTAGTCGTGTTAATAGTCGTGTTCACAAAGGATTTATGAATTTAACTGCTCAAATCCGCAACAAAAAATATTCCAAATGTCATTGACATCTTCACTTTTGATAAAAACTTTGCAAAAACTAATATGAGCAAAACATATATTTCTTCGAATGGTATTTGAAGTGATTTTCCTACTTAGTTTACAAATAACTACCATTGCGCAAGGCTATGCGCATATTTGCATAAATATTACTGAGAGTGGACTGAAACGATGATACATACCTACATGTTGGAAAATCCAATAATCTTAACTTGATAGTTTAACATCGAGATGTACCTTCAACAATATAATTCGAAGATCATCAGCAATCAAATAAATAATATTAGCTTAGCTTAGCTTAGACTGACTACACATATCAATGGTTGCTATTCCGTGATTGACCGAAGTCAGTGAAAATGCACAAAGAATCAACTAGAAGTTCAGCTGGGATTGGCCATAATCTTTTTCAGTGTGCATAATTCAGTGCCTCTATTTATACAAGGTCAATAACGGCGCCGGCCACGTCCTTGCAGTCAGGTGGGATTGAAGGAAGGAATGTTAGTGTGTAACCTTTGCTATTTGGAGACCGTGTTTGCCTCTGCATCTCCACAAAGGTTACTGGGAGGGATGTTTGTTAATGGGGAGGATCGTTGGGTCAAAGGATTCACTTTGATTAGACCATGATAAACAATGATTTGTGAGATATATACATGCTTATACGTAAATATAATTGTTCATATAATTTCTATGTAGAGGAAAATTATGCCGACACTTGAGGTGACGAACCATTCAAAGTTTGTTGAACAAATACCTAAATGTAACATTCCTACAGCTGTCAGTACGAAAGCATGTGTTATTATATTTTACTCATTTGAAAAGAAACAAAAGACTCAATTGGTTGGGACATCATAGAACACTCTTATTCTTATGCCGACACTTACAGTGGCGAACCATCCAAAGTTTGTTGAATAAAGTGAACCTTTCGCAAGTCTACACTTGTAGTGTCGAACCATTCAAAGTTTTTTTAATTACAAAAATAAAGGTATATAAGGGGTGTTCTGAAAAAAAAAAAAAATGTTAAACATAAATAAATCATGAATCAGAGTTTGTGTCGACACTCACAGTGACGAACCATCCATAGTTTGTTGAAACATTATATTTACATCCCACCATTGTAACGATTAAATGTGCAGTCATACATATTTTATAGATTAGAAATAGTAGCATGAAACGAGCTCACCAATTGATCCGTTATCCTTGACTGAGCAGCCACAATCCACTTTCAGCTTCACTCGTTTGCTCGTTTCACATAGGCGCGCGACCCGAAAAAAAATAACACGGACGACAGCTCGGCCTCTTGACGCACTGCCCAGGAGCAAGCGTCAAGGTCGTCGAAAGATCAAAAAGAACGAACCGATCGCGGCACTTTTTTAATTACTCCAACGGAACGTGAAATTCAATATGTTGATAAGCATCTCTCTAATCGGAGAGAAGGCTTAGTTTGCATCTATATTTAACACAATATATTCTTTGCATGCGATAGGAAGCATAATAGAAGTTAATTATGATAACTTCAGAAGAAAACTGTGAAAAATAAATTCACGTCTCTCTATTAGAAGCACATAAAATCTTAAATGTCAATTTGAATTATTCCGTTTTGAAACTTCATGTTTTAATATCCAATTATTTTTTTGATAAAAAGATCTAACATTGATAAGATAGTTTAATTATTTCACCAAAACTGTGTTTTATTGAAATTCTTGCACTTTTCTTGATAATGTTTGATTATTTGACAGTAATACCAGAGACGAATAGAGCCATAGTACAAATTCAAATTTCGAACAGCACGAATAAATCGTATTCAAATGAAGAATTTGGCAAATAAATTAATCTGAGCTTGTTCTACTGGTCTCAAACTAGAGAATCATCACTACTCCTGCGGTATAAATTATATTGGAAAGGTTAAAATTGAATAGCAATTGACTGCCATTTCCTTGTTATATGGTGACATATTTCAGCGAAACATTTCAACCAAATCGCTATACAAAAACCGAGTATTCGGAATATGAGTCTGTTCGGAATTTGAGACAAAACGGTAGTAGGGTTCAGAATGGGTACCACTTCTAGAACTGCATTTGTTCCCTTGGTACTGCAAAGGTTACCCAAGTTTGACAGATCGCAGTACACTTTTCTCGGCATTCTAGATTGAAATTAAATAAAAAATAATAAAATTTTGGGCAACTGCAAGGAACATGGAGGTGTTATACCGTGCACTCCCACTAATGTGAACAGTGCTTCATGCAAACCATTGGGGTTCATTTTTAATATGTCTAACCTTCTAGTTACCCTGTAATCGAGTTTCTGGTTACCTCTTTCACTATTTTGCTTTGATTCCGCGTTTCGTTCCATTGCGCTCCATTCCATTTCACTCCGTTCCAAGAGCTAAATGTCCGTTGACCCGTTCGTAAGTCATTTCGTGACATACAAACACCATTCCATTTTTATTTATATAGATTTGTTTCTTTTTTATTGCAGTTAATTTGTAACATACTGACGATTCTCTCGGTGATAGTAATATTTCCACCGAACTTCTGAAATCTCGGTTAATTTTACTTTTTACTCGTATCTCGGCAACCATGTAAGCCGAGCACTAACGTTAACAACGTTTTCGCCGAATTCAGTTGTCTCGAATGCTGATATATCGGTTTACACCTAAGTTTTCTCAGAATTTTGTTTTACCATCTGTCATCTTGTTTTCATTCACATCTCTGTGTATACGTGAAAAGGAGTGTAAATATCATGGAAAAGTTTTTACAATAAACCAAATGCTGGATATTATGAAGCAGGAGGAAGTTAGATTTTTCAAACTCTCCAGTAAGTACGCTCAAAGTTGTTGTTTTATGTTATTTATTGCTCAATATCGGATATTACGTGCTTTTTCTGCCGGGAAGTATTTATGGAACAATTAGTCGAGTTTTAAGAACACGTCATTATCCATTTCCATGTTTGATTTATGGGCTGCTCCAAAGTAGACATTGCTTAAAAACACTAATGTAAACCTATATAAACTAAATAATATTCTGTGGATAAAAGTGCCTAAACAAAGATTGTTTTTCTTTTTTGCTGATATTTCAATTTGTGAGATGTCGAGATTTTCGGTTAAACACGGTAGCTAAAACCTTTCACAGAAACCGAGTTAATCAGCTAAAACTATTAAGCCGAGATGGCTGCCGAGCGCTCGGCTGTGCGGATCTCGGTTTCCAAAAGCCGAGTTTTGGCATATTATTCTATGTGTGTAGTATTCTGACAGATTGAACTACTTCTTTTTTAGATACCTTTCGTTCAACTGCTGAGATTCTGATGTAAATTTTCAAGTCTAAGCGTGACGTTTTCATAGTATTATAGAAGAAAAAGTTTCATGAACAATGAATCGAATCACTTACTCTTTGAATAGTTCTTCACAAGAGGCGTCAATCTTCAGAAGAATAGAATTTTGATAACAAATAACACATAGTCATTAACTATTTCAATTGAGGTTACACGAAACGCATCGCTTCCAGATTCTGTAGTTTCTGAATCCTTTTCACTAACAAAAACTTCTTCCCGTAACAACCATGAAGGTGCAGAGGTATACTCGGTCTTTAGTAACAATGGATGTCACATTAACATTCCTACCATTTCCCGATGACCGTAAGGACTAGGCCGGCGCCGTTATTGACTTTATAATATTTGGAATTCTCGAAATTAGACACTGAAGATGATAAGCTACTCTCAAGCTCCGTCTGTTGGTGCCTTGTGCAATTTCGATTATTCCGGTCAATCACAGAGTAACAAATATGAATTGTGCGATCATAAATGATCGTGTTTATGCTCACGCTCAATGGAGTTCTGGAGCTGATAAAAAGATGGTTAAGAAAACTCTAGGATACTTTGAGCTCTTAAAGTAATTTCAAAGCTGTACCTATACTGAAAATATTCGTAGATTCTACAAAAAATAGTACTTAGTAATAAGAATTTACATATTGCTAAATCAAGATATGTGCATAACTGTGACATGTTTACTGAATCATGACAAATGTTTATTATGTTTATTTTTCAAAATTGAAAAATTCTTTTACAGATCCCACTTAATGATTTTATCGAAATGATAAACAACTGACCCTTCATTACAATGCGTTTATCTTGTTCCCTCAATCCACGACACACGGAAGACTTACACCTTCACAGGTGAATAGACGTTATTTTTTTCTATCCGGCACCGAAGTCAAAACAAAACAAGCCGCTAAGGCGCTTAAACGCCTAATCTTCCTAGAAATTGTATCCATGTGCTCCGCTGTTGATTGTATGCACGACTAACCAAAATCAAAACTAAAGCCCGTCTGTGGCTCCATTTCTCATGATTTCAATTACAATGAGCGTCCCCCTCACGGTGGGGTGCAATTAGTTAATTAAATCACTTTCGGTGGGCTTCCTATGGTCTCTGCCTAAGCGCGATTGCGCGTGCATATTCAATTACCTATGCTGCGCAAGCTAGGGTGACCACATGGAACATTGTTAAAGGAGGACAATGCTTACACAGTTCTAGAAATTTTACGTAAAGAAATGATGTTCAGATCTCATAAAAACATTGTAGTACAAGACAGGACTTGAAGGCCGTATCACAAACAATATTCATAGTTTTTTTTACAGACTGTTTGCAATTTTCTACAGAATAATGAAGAACTGATAATAAATGCTTTGTGTTTTTTATGTTGAACTTCAGAACATTAATAGCCTAATCGATATAGTCCGCTAAAATTTATAATAAGTCTTTTAAAATCTGTCACAAAATTATAATGTGAGTGTTGTTACAAATAAAATAATAGATTATTGAAAATAGTTTATGAATTTAACATAAGCACACTCGTTCATTGATATTAATAAATTGTTGTTTGATAAAACAGCAGTAAAATCTGATATTACGAAGTTCCAAAAAATATTCTGAACTGTAAACACATTTTTTTGTATTTTATAAGATTTAGTTTGACAAAAACAACATTTTTACGAAAAAAATGAGGACACTTCTTAAATTTGGATACCACATGGTCACCCTACGCGGAGCACACAAACGCGCGTGGGCCAGACATTACTATAATCGGTAGTCAGCAATTGATAGCAGCAGCAGGTGAAAATCGAACAATTTGCATCGGCTGCGCTCTGTGTTCCGGCGTGATCGTTGCTTACATTAGGCGGAAGATAGGAAACCGTTTTATGATAGCAGGGTTTGACGACGACTTTTATAAAACGAAGTGAAGCAAATTTAATTGGAAATTGAGTGACGATAAATGTGTGAATTATCGCAATCATGCAACCATGCATGCATGATAACTCATGCACATATGAAGGAGCTGCATTGCACTGTGGTACCGGCTATAGGTCAAAAATCCAAAAATAAGTAAGTATCATAAGCCATACATTTCACTCCCATACATGTTCTTGGATCAATTATGATCTAAAGAATGTATAATCATAAATTTTATGTATTTCTTCTTCTTTTCGGCGATACGTCCCAACTGAGACAGAGTCTGCTCCTAAGCTTCTTCATTAGCGCTTCGACAGTTATTGACTGAGAGCTTTTTTTTTCTGAAGACCAGTTTTGCATGTGTATATCGTATGCCAGTGATTTTCGTATTCTATTTGTAGTCTTCGCAAGCTAAAAATCAAATTTTGTATACAAGGAATTATGACCACTTCGTAGAACAAATGTGCATCGTCAAGGTTTCCGCCGCCAACAACAACGTCTGTTGCTTCACTATTGAACCAAACTGGTGCTAATCTTCGGAACAAACAATGACAAACGAGAGTTGCAAATTTCCACTGCCATTGCTGCACCGCCTTCCAATGGAGTGACATGCATGACGATCGTAGAAAATGAGCACCTTGCTCGAAGAAACCATAGTTTCAAAATGTCGCAAAATTCGTACTTGGGTTTGGATGGGAGGCAGATTCTCCCCTTCGGCCAAGCGGAAAACCTCAAGCTCATCAAGTGGGCTTCGATATGCAAACATTTCAATCACCCTTTGCGCGATGCGGTCTAGTTACTTTCGATGGGTTTGGTGAATGGGAGGACAGTTCGGCGTCGTTATATCTAGAGAGCGATGAAAATGGAACTAGCTATTTAGTTGGTACATTTCCTAAACAATTTTCCACCTCATTTGTTTGCGCGAGTGAGGCAATCGCAACATCTCAATCGACTATGATGATTAGCGAGTGCGATGAACGAAGGCACATGGCCCTATGATTTTTTGATTAGGGTGACCGTTCCCGAAAAAGAGTGACCAGAAAAATCGCGACTTTGCAAAATTTTTATTTATTTAAAAATCATAACTTTTGAACGGCTTGACCGATTTTCAATTATCTTGGACAAAATGAAAGCTAAAGATTTTGATCCGTTTTTTCGTGTTTTGAAAGCCTTGGGACAAAAGGGGCTATTGCTGTTCTCATTTTTTCTTAAAAGTTCAGAAAATTTGTTTCATTTTTGATTTTCATACAAGTGTAGCCACAAATGCTTCATATAATTTAAACAGAATTGTCTCCGTACGTTGACTTCAGTAAGTTTTGCATCAGTCGCAATGCAAAATTTATTAGTAAATGTAAGATTTAAAGGAAAGCAACCTTTTTTGTAAACCATTGCAAGTCCTCTATGGCCGGACAGCTCTTGTCCTCTATGACCGGACAGTAAAAATGTTAACCTAATAACTGGGATCTAATTTATAATTCGCTTTTTCATGAATCAAACAGCAACAAAAATAAAGCATAAATAAAAAAAACTTTCGGTCCTTGGAGGCCTTATAAAGTGCTGTAAACATGATGCTTTTAAGGCAAATGAGCGCACGAGAAGCAGCCACAAGATATGATGTACAGTCATCTCTCAATAATTCGATAATGAAGGGACCACCGAGTTAGGGAGATATCGTGTAACAGAATACTAAAACAGTGCAAATATGCGATTCAAGGGACCATCGAGGTAGCCACACGGATAAAAATCTGATCCCCACACCATGATTTACAAATCATGAAATTCATAAATTGGTTAGGTCATAATATCAGGATCACAAATCATGCTTCCTGGAGTCATAATCATGATTCCTCATAAGCGTACCATCAAGTGTGAAAACACTAAGCGGCGCGCTTTGCTTCATCTTATTCGTATCGATCACACTTTATTCAAGATGACGAAGCGGTTGAGTGGTAGAGTACGTGGCTCACAATCGGAAGATTCTTGGCTCGAATCTCAATGTATGCTATTTTTAACTCTTTTTTTTATTTTGTCGATCATAAACGGATGCGCGACTCACCATTTTTGGCATTTGAATCATGATTCCGAGCAATCAGCAACAAAAACCTAACGCGTGTGTTGCGTTAAGGTAACACGGGGCAAGTGAGAATCCGGGGTAAGTGGGGCGTTTCGTCATAGCTCACTTAGGAAAAGTTTTTCATGGGGGTATTCTTCTAGAAAATTGAAGATACAATGACAATGAATGTATTTAGTACTGAACATATTGTTATTTATATTACCATGTGGTTCATGTAACAGTTGTCGGTTCAGCGCCATTTTCAACTTGCATGATAAATTGTGACACGTTTCACGTCTTACATTGACTCTCAAAAAATAAATGTGTTACAAAGCGAATTTTCATCAGTAAGCTATAATTTTAAGTATTATTACAAGCTGCTAACGATAAACCAGAATTTTATTTTCATTTCATATGAAATTTTCGATAGTCTATCTTACTCCAAAATATCTTTGTACCCGGGGTAAGTGGGACCTATCAAAACAAAAACCAGAATCAAAACTTTTCGTATACGTTTCATACATTTTCCTAGAGAGTAGCACTAAAACATTAAAAAAAAAAGATTTTTATCAAAAAAGATCAATCTCAAATTACGCAATTGCATAAAAGGGAGAGGAAAAGTTTATTTTACGACTTCAAAGTTGAACAAACACAAAGATGAAATTTGAAATGCATCATGAGAACGATCACTTTTCTATTTTATTTGAACTTTATTTGTTGTTTCTACCAAATTAAGTAGTGATGGAAAACAATTCCACCCAATTAAGTGGTTTTCTGCCATGCATATAAATAATAACAAAACATATTTATAATTTCGTCAATTATTGATTGTTTATGTGCTACATTCTAATTAACAACTTATAAATGGTATATTTTGAGCATGTTTAATCCCTCTTTACGCTTTTATTGAGGAATTTTCAATTAATATTAAATGTGAGGTGACATACTATTAAATAAAGGTTTTCTTCCTAAAACGTTACGTATTTTATGGTTGATCCCTTATGTACATCAAATATGTACTTGAAATTAAAAATCTATGATTTATCAATCCTTTTATTGTAATGGTTGACTTGCTGATGTTTATTGACGCATGAAACTGGATGTGTCCCTCTTGCCCCGTTTAGCGAGGTAACTGCGGCTAATGGCTCATTCTAAAACTTTCTTCCAAGGTTTTCACAATTTCGAAATTATTCGATCAGTTTCATGCACACACACTCAAATATGTTGCCAAAATGTGATTGTGTTGTTGGATTTGAAAAATATTGACATTTGAAAATTTTATTAAACAATTTGTTTGAACTATCGTTTTTTTCGTTCCCACTTGCCCCGCGGTACCTTACGGCAATCTGACTCATGATATCATGAGTCCAAATCATGGTGTATTTTCATAAGACGAAAACACGCTGGAATCATGAAATCATGAGTCATAATCTTGTTTTTGGATTCTGATTTCTACCCGTGCATGAACACCAAATTTTACTATGGTTCTCAAACTAGATATTGAGATACGAAGGTCGAATAAGTAAGAGTTGACTGTACCTAAGAGCACACTTTAACCTTCGAGCTGATCAAGAAATTGTAAAGAACTATAAACGCGTTGAATTCTCGAAGACATTTTCATCTGAATACGAGCAACCGCTTATGCAACATAGACGACGACATATGGTGCTGATCAAGAAGGGATTTATGGAACGGACCTTGCTGATATGCTTCATACACTGTATATCATGCAAAGATTGAACCCACAAGGCATGTATTGACATACCAAGCACCCCTGTGGGTTTGGTGTAAACTTTGATGGTGAAAATCATAGTGCCCGAGCATAGAGGACATAGTGTCCGGCCATAGAGGACACATTTCAGTGCACACTATTTTTGGTACATAATGCAATCCATTATAAAAATGAATTATAAAGGTTTATTTTTGTTCTCATGTGAGTTTTTACTTAAAATAATGTGATTTTTTGATACTGTACAAAAATTAACGGTAAAACTAATTTAGCTTTTGAAATATTACCAAAAAACAAAAAGTGTCCGGGCATAGAAGACTTCCCCCTATCTTAACGTACTAAAAGTTTAAATAATTTGTTTTAGTGGTCTTAGAATTGCCAAATTTTAATTGTTTAAAACTGCATAAACCAATTGAATTTAATTTATAACTTGTGAAAATGTTGATTTGTGTTACAAATCTTATAATGAGATTTTGACGCTTTCTCTTAGAAAATGGTTGGCCAAGTTTTGCACAAGTGAATGAATTGACTGTTTTATGGACTTATGGAAGATTCTTCCAGCTTTCAAATATAATTCGAAATTTCACATATGTCTTCATATATTTTGATTTGCTTGCAATAATTTGATATATATTGTTTTACTTATGATAAAATATTTGTCAAAATTCCAGCATAGTTAAGCTTTTGATACAAAAAGGTGAACTACTGATTTCGGAATCAGTAAATTGTAAGAATTATTTTCTCTCTAGAACGCTAGAGTAATTAATTTAAGAATTGATGCATAATTGTTTGAGAGTTTTCGGAGGATTTACCAGAATAATCCGTGTAGCAATCCTAAGGAGCAATCCGTGAGTAAATTTTCAGAGGATGAAAATAGCTCGAATGATTACTGAAAAACTCTCAGTGGTAACTTCTGGAGGATTTCTTGTATGATTTACTGGAATGGTCCTTAACGAAATTCTATATTGAACCATGAAGAGGTTTCCTTGAAAATTGTTGTAGAAACTCTTGAAAGATTTTTTAGCGTAACAATTTGAGACATCGTCGAAAGGATTATATAAAGAATCTCAGAAGGAAATCCATAAAGGAATTTTTGAAATAATACGAAATGATATTCCTTGTATAAATATTCTGAAAAAGAATTGTTGAAATTCAAATATAAATAATTTCTCACATAACTCATAACCTAAGAAACTAAAGGTTGTCCATGAACTACGTAATTTTGCCATTTGGCCATATACTTTATGATAGATCCCTGATTCAACCTTGCTATTGAAAGTGTAATGATCATACCTGATTAAACTAATTAATTTCCCAGGCACCTAAGTACTCTATCTTGTCATTACATAGGCACTTCAATGTTTTGTAAAGCACCATCCATTTAATAGCACTTCCTTTGAAAAGACTTGAAAACTCTTGCTCTGTGCAAAAATAGATAAGATAAACAATCTATTCCAAGCCATACGTATGACGCCACAATCGAAGAATCGCAAACTTTGCACACACATGTGCTTCGATCCGATACATGGATTGAAAAATGTTCAAAAACATTCTCCAATAAAGAGTCGACCGGCTCATTCAAATCCCTCAATACCAACACAGCTGGATGGTGGCAGCTGCTTTGACCCGAGGACGCACGCAAGTATTCCGAAAAGAGCAAAAAGCGAAATGTATAAAAATCCACCTCAAGCGCTCGATGCGCCACCTGCCTTCCAGTAGCCTAAACTCTTTCCGCCGGTAGTTTCGTTCATTGGCCACCGGAGGGAATCGCATCGGTTGAAAGCTACCGTACATGGGTCCATTGCCGACCATGATATAATAAAAATAAATTCAATCAGCATGGGTACTCACGGAAATAGTTGAGGGCCTCTCGCGTTTGCTCGGTAGTCAAGCCCAGACCTTCCTGGGGGATCGGTAGTGCCGGATAGTTGACGAACCAGTCCTGATTTTCGTAGCCACCGAAGGTGGTGGTCGTGTCCGCCCGGACCTTGTAGCGCGGTATTTGCTCCTCCAGGAGCGAGAAGAGCTCCACTTCCGGCAGGTTATCCGAGCTGCATACCTCTGTTGGATGGAAACGAGAATAGGGAAAGAGAGTTAGCTTAGGCGGGTGAAGAAGCGGTGTACGTTAATCACTCTAGAATTAAAGCATATCTATTTCAAGCTTGGATAAAGTGGAACATCGATGTGTTCGTTTTTTCCGTTTTCGAAGCGAGATTGAAAAGTGTGTTAGGCTTGTCTGACAAACAAGTGGATATAACGCCCGCGGTAGTAAATCGCACCGGCCTGTACATGAATCAAGGTTCACTCCTGACGATGCCGACAAGCCCATGGGTATGCGTATATATCTTTGACTAGGCATAGTTTTGTTCAACATCATTTTGCTCGCTCACAATATCAATAGACATACTCTAAGATGCCACTTCCTCAACCAGGCGTGCAACTGTCGATTAGCGAACGCTCCGTTTTCACGATTCAGTGAAACTGGTGAAAATTGGATATTTTTTGATTGAAAGGTATTAGAGTGCTTTCGTATTGAAAATGCTTCAGGCACAAGGCAATAAGTTCATGGTCAAATATTGATGGACGTTATCACATTTGGGTATGTAAAAACAACCAACGTACAGTTGACGCAATTAATTTGAACCCACCCGGTGCATCTTTCGTTAGCCGAGTTGCAAATGAGAGTGCACTCTTGAAAAAAAAAACCTTTCGAACAACAAAATGACGCAAGTTTGGTTGTCACCAAGCGTTTGCGGGGGTGCAAAATGAGGAACGTGTATATGTACAGCAAACATATGTACCATATTGGAAAAATCTTTTCAATACACGTTGATAAATCAAAACAATAAATGTAAACTCGAGAAAATAATTAAAAATTATTCTGCAATGCAATATTGAATATCTTTGGTTATGGATTAGAATATGATGAATTAACCCGTATAGGCCTGAATGAGAGCAAAAATACTGAAACTCTCACCGCTCAGAGAAATCTTAACTGGTTCTAATGATTTTTTGTCAGTTCACTGGCCCACATATCTAGTTTCTAGAAGTGGCCAGAGGAACTCGGAAATATTTCTGTGGCCGGAGTTATTCCGATGGGCCACTGGGTCAAGTCGGGTAATAAGCGCTATTTTTTTAGATATGCTAAATTACCTTTATTTATTTGCAATGACAAACATTTTATTTTGCATAAATCATTAAGATCTGATATTTAACATTATAAATGAAAAGTTTTGCACCGTTCAAAATATACCGAATGTGGCCATTCGGACGTAATGCTCAGAAGAACCGGCTATAGATTTGTTGGATACTAAACCGTTCCAATTCTCGAAAAGTAGATATTAAACATAATTGCGCACTAAAATGCGTTCCCATAAGCTTGGTATAGATGTTCAGATACAAATTGGCCACATTATTGTGAGTTTGAGGCGTCCCGGGACCCGAAAATGGTCATTTGTAGGATTAATCAAATGCAAAACTCATAGCTATCCAATTCAATCCTTTCACAAAAGATTTACACTGATGCAATTTTCTTTGAATTCCGTCATGTAGTGGTCACATTATAAACAATTCCGGAAATAACTTGCGACTTAAAATTTGTCTACCTCCAGGGGCACAAACGCACAGTATCCTTCTCACCCGACCTGACCCAGTGAGTCACCGGAATAATTCCGCGTTACTCTGTCCACCTCTAGAAACTAGATATGTGTGCCAGTATACTGACAAAAAATCATTTGAATCCATTAAGAATTCGCTGGGCGGTGAGGGTTTTAGAATTTTTGCTTTCACTCAGGCCTATACGGGTTAATACCACCACAAAGTACATATCACATTAGAAGGTAATCATGTTCCGCATAGTTGTGGGGAAATTTGGTGTCTTTCTAAGACACCCCCAGAAGTCTTTGAAGCCAACTACCATGGGAATATCCATGAAAACTAATTTCGTGTTTGTTTTTCAAAAATTGTCTCCGGTATTCATAATAATAAGAGCGTCATTATAAATTTATTGGGGAATTGCTGGAATAGTCTAAACAAGCAGACTTCTGTCAAAGATCTTACCAGAAATAGGTTTTGATAAGGATCTTGTCAACTGAATTTCTAGTTATCTTAAAATAAATCCATTCAGAAATTATTTAAAGCTTTCGGCCCTAGGAATTTCTTCTTGGTTTCTTTCTACTGGGTTGTTTTTTCCTGGGACTCTTCATAGAATTTCTCAAATAATCATGTCATGGATTACCGTAAAATGGGGTGTTAAGGGATGAAAAATATATATATATTTTTTTTTGTATGGTATTCAGTTGGAGCTGCCTGACAGCTTAACTTGTCAAGGCTGAACCCTCGGTCTGGCTTTTGCCAAGTTTCCCCTCTACCAGGACCAATACTCAGACGGACTAGGTAATGGCGCCCACATGAACACTGTTTTTTATTAGTATTGTGACGTGGTAGTTTTTGAAAAGTACCGATATTCCCTTGCTTCTGAGAAAAGGAAGCATTATGAAAATCAGCAGCTCCATTAGAATTTGTTTGAAATAGTAGTGCATTACTAATACTGTCTAGTCGAAATGGTTTTGAATAATTTGTCATACAAGTGCTATTCTGATTACTATTGTCTTTTACGTAAGATTAGAGTCTTAAATGTCAAGTGTCGTCAAGTCTTAACAAAATTAGGCTGTTTAGTAGTAGTTCTAGTTAATTTCATTTTTTGTTGTTAAAAGTATTTATTGGTCATTACGTTCATATATCCTTAAAGAAAAAAGTCGCTTTCCTTGTCTGTTCAACAATTTTTCGAAACTAGCAAGTGTACCCTAATGATCGATCTCAGCGTCTTACTTTCCATAGTCATTTTTATAGTGAATATTGAAGAGTAAAGTTACCTTAGGCTTCTATTACAGTCTCCTACAAGATTCACTTTTCGGTGGCAAATGCAATGCTTCACAACGCCTCACGCTATGTCGGAACCAGACGATTATGAAAATCGCATGTACATCGGATTTTTTCTCGTTAGAGTTTAGTATTTGAGTTATATTTTAATAATCCGAATGTTTTAAAATATTCCATCGGTGAAATTTTGATTTTTTCCACTTTTTAGCTATTTTTCATACTAAATCCCATGAAAATCACGTTTTCGACGCATTTCAGCCCATACAAAATGTATGAAAAAAAAAATTCACCGATAGAATATTTTAAAACCTTCCGATTATGAAAATATAGACCAAATACTGATCTCTAGCAAGAAAAAATCCGATGTACATTCGATTTCTATTATCGTCTGGTTTAAACATAGCGTGCGCCTACTTTCTACTTGTAAATTTTGCGAAAATGAAGCTGGAATTAGATTATTTATACCGCTGTTACAAAAGAGGTATTTCTTATTATGGCAATGTAAAAAACCATATTAAAATAAGATTTTCGCCACTTATTTCTACTCAGTGAATCTACTAGTCATTTTCCTAAGAGTTCCTAAGTATTCCCTACGTCGTATATGATAACGATGTATCTAGCTAGCTAATAGTAAGAGTGGCTACGGATCATTCTGGTTAGCAAAAGGCAAACTGAACGTCACCAATAGTATTAATGTCCACTTCGAATAGATTAATTATTTGAAATGGGCATCAATTCTATCAATGACGCAGAATGTCCGTTGGATCACATCCGAGATATTATTGCGTCTATGCCATATGAATTATGACGCGGCTTTAAGCAAAAAATGCCAAAATGTGATACCACCACTACAGGTTACGCCTTTGGTTTCCATCATATGGGCTAATGGATTATGCCCTCCCATCGCGGCAAGGTCGCATAACCAAGGGGAGGGAGGATGAAAAAAAAATCGAATTAAATTTCAAGCAACATTCACCAGTATGTCAATAATTGAACAAATGACAGACCTACCATTCTCTTGTCGTGTACATCGCAGAGATGCATTTTGAACGCTCATGTTCTGTGAGTGTTCGCAAATGTTCCTTCAATTGCTCTCGTGTTCGTGTTCAGCATTTTGAACAGGCATATGATCACTAGATTTCTCACGGAATCGTGATCTTTCATGCACTCATTAAGTACTTCGACTCTATAGTTTCATCAGGTTTCACCATACAATCTACCTAGATTTTAATACACCAGTAATTAATGAGTTGACAATCTGAAAGGAGCGTCCAACATAGCCCTGGTCCTCACAGGTCAATACCTCATGCTTCGACGGGTCCGCCCGCAAGACCGCAAGCTAAGAGTTCCGTTCCGTATACAGCCTGGGCACAACTGCCGTACAAGGGAGAAAGTGGATTTGTTCACTGGGCTATGACTGCATCCTAACAATCGGATTCGTTAGTTAGATCAATTAGATACTGCGATAAATGCTCATAAATATCACTTATGAAGGAAAAATCATTCCGAAACGTTAAATATAGGCAGATACACTAAATTTGCGGCCTTTGGTGAAACGTTGTGTAATATCAGAAAACAGTCCAGACCGAAGTCAGATTCATAGAAGCTGAATTGCGGTCGTATAAGGTTCATTCAAAAATGAGATCGTTTACATAGCAAAAAAACATTCAAACAGTGGATGTAAATCATTTGTGGTGCAAACATTACCAAATCATGTTTAAAAAATTGCGTCAGGTTTTCAACGAGTGATATAACAAGATAACCTTGAATTGCACATTTATTTTTATTTAAACATATTGAAATTATCCAAAGATTCGTATATCTTGACGGAAGAGCACTCGAATGTGGGTCTGGAATGAGCAAAGTTATAGATATCGTCTTGAATACCGCTATCGTTGGGCCCATCTTGTTCCGTCGATTTTCAGGCGTTATTTTTGTAAATTATCAAATGTATGATGCTAGAACAAAAGTTAATTTAGAAAAAAGCAATTAAATTATCACATAGTATTTTACCTTTCCACGAATCAATCAACGATGTATACGAATACCGTTTTGATTCATATTACGGACAGCTTCAAATTCCGGACACTCTACTTTGTATGGGAAACATTTCACGCGGAATTTTTCAATTTTTGCTGTTGAAAAGTTCTCAATTTCAAGGCTCGTTTTAGTAAACTTTTTCCATAAATATCTTTGAAAATTTATAATGCCCAACTACCTTAGATGTCTCTTTAGTGGTTTAACGATTTCGATTGATGATTTGACTGTTCCATTAATGATTATCATGAGCTGTCCGGAATTCGATTCAAAGTGTCCGGAATATGAGGCAAAAGTGAGGAAGCGTTCGAAATAAGAATCATGAAAAGGCCACACATTTTGATTTATTTAAAATTATTGAAGTTGCGGAAGCGTATTCTTCATCCACGTTTCGAAAGTAAAGGGCTTCCGACGCTCGATAGCGCTAAGGAATCATACAGAATGATTCATTTTGTATATTCTATGCTGGGTTATATTTCCCTGAGTCCTTAAGTGTCCGTAATATGAATCAAAACGGTATTTTTGTATGTCTGGATTTATTTGAGGGAAACAATGAATGGCGGAAACGGTTGCCACGAGATGAACAGAGTACTGTGATCAAACAACGCAAATTGTTTGAACTTGAACACAGCTCGTGAGCACAAGCTTTGAACAGAACATGAACAGAACGCGTTCAAATACATCTCTGGTACATCGAAAGTCAAATACAATGATAAGGATTCTATGACAGGTTTCTGAGATAATCATGAACATGTGTGATTTTTTACTAAAATGCAAAATGGGGTGTTAAGGAATTTGAGTTTCGTTAATAAAACCATACAACAAACCCTTCTTGGGCAATAAGTTTGATGTTTTCATTCAGTTTCATAGGTTATGTTCAACTTTTTTCAGATAATACATCAATATATTTGTAATTGGAACTCCTGCAAAAGCAAACCGTTTTATTTTAGCTGCTAAATCTTGCATAGTCATTAATCCTATTTGGGAACTATCAATGTATTGTAAAATTGTCTTGAAATGATTTGTGTACTTATATGCAACATGATCATAACCAATTTATTTTCAGTTCACGAATCCTAGAAGCTGTGTAGAGCAACTTCGTGAAAAACCTATCATATAAAGAAAATTTCATTACGTTCATATATCCTTAAAGAAAAAAGTCGCTTCCTTGTCTGTTCAACAATTTTTCGAAACTTGGAAGTGTACCCTAATGATCTTACTTTCCATAGTCATTTTTATTGTGAATATTGAGGAGTAAAGTTACCTTAGGCTTCTATTACAGTCTCCTACAAGATTCACTTTTCGGTGTCAAATGCAATGCTTCACAACGCCTACTTTCTACTAAATTTTGCGAAAATGAAGCTGGAATTAGATTATTTATACCGCTGTTACAAAAGAGGTATTTCTTATTATGGCAATGTAAAAACCATATTAAAATAAGATTGTCGCCACTTATTTCTACTGAGTGAATCTACTAGTCAATTTCCTAAGAGTTCCTAAGTATTCCCTACGTCGTATATGATAACGATGTGTCTAGCTAGCTAATAGTGAGAGTGGCTACGGATCATTCTGGTTAGTAAAAGGCAAAATGAACGTCACCAATAGTATTAATGTCCACTTCGAATAGATTAATTATTTGAAATGGGCATCAATTCTATCAATGACGCAGAATGTCCGTTGGATCACATCCGAGATATTATTGCATCTATGCCATATGAATTATGACGCGGCTTTAAGCAAAAAATGCCAAAATGTGATACCCAGGGTGGCCACCAAATATCCATTCTGAAATTCCCGCTTTTTTCCCGGTTTTCCCGATATGATTTTCAAATTTTTCCCGGTTTTCAATAGAGGGGCCCATACGCAAAAGGATGATCCTTTGATTGGTTTTTTAGCTGAATATACTAAAAAATTCTAATGCAAGCTTTTCAACGGTATTTTTAGGTGATTTTTCCGTCCAATAAGAAAAATAATAATTTTCGGGTTGGTTTTTTAGAATCCTATAAAATTAGTTCGATATGAAAAATTGCTAAAAAAACACTTAAAACTAGGTTTCTGTCACTTACTGCCCTTTGCTTCTAATCCCTTCAATTGTGCCAATAGGATGGTTTCTACTCTTGGCTCTTTTGATTCACTTTAACAACTAGCAGTCCCTGCAAACGTTGTATTGCCCAGTAGGGTACGGCCTGAAGGCTTTGAAAAAAAAAAAATTCTGAAGTTTTAGTCAAATTTACATTTCCCACAACTTTCTTGGACGATTTTCAAAAATATTGCGCATTTCTTTCACCACTGGACTATCGCAGAAGTTATGACAAGTGCGGAAATGCTAATAAAAGTGCGCGATTGCAGCAAATCGAGGCGGTGTCTTCAGCGGGGTTATTCCTCACAGTCCAACGAATAAGTGCTCTGAAGACACCAACATGATTCGATGCAATCCCGCACTTTTATTTGCATTTTCACACTCATGAAGCCGCACTTTGCAGTCCAGTAGTGAAAGAAATACACAATATTATTCCACTTAAACACGCCGGAGCGCTTGATGACAACAGAAGTGAAAAACATGTTGAAATCGGTCGTCCCGTTCTCATGCCAACTCGTGACATACGAACACCATTCCATTTTCATGTATATAGATAACCCCTTTTGTGCATCCTATAACACTATTTTAAATGTTTCAATCGAAAATCTTTCGATTTTTTTATCTTCATAAAAAAGAAAAGTTCACTAAAGCAAATAAAGTTTAAGGTGAGGATGAAACAAAGCCCCACTAAACAGAAGAAACTAAAGAAAATTATGAATCCAATATGTTCAAGGTTTAATTCTGCCAGAAGTTTTGAAACTCTGATTCGAAATTTTGAATCAGATAGATTAGTGAAAAAA
The DNA here is from genome assembly GCF_002204515.2 of Aedes aegypti. Taxonomy (NCBI): domain Eukaryota; kingdom Metazoa; phylum Arthropoda; class Insecta; order Diptera; family Culicidae; genus Aedes; species Aedes aegypti. The sequence continues at coordinate 378,578,679 of NC_035108.1, forward strand.
TCAAGCCCTGGTAGTGAGAAAATAAAAACAAACGATTTCGAAACATTGCCAACCAATTTGAAACATTTCTAAGAACTTTAGTGTAGCAAAGTAAACTTTTTCTACGGAAAAAAAGAGGTTAATCATTGATGTTTAAATGTTATTTTTCCAAGAATACAGATGCTTAATGGAAATATAATAAACCATATAAACTTTATACAACTTATTTTTGGTGGTTTGGAAATATAATAAACCATATAAACTTTCTACAACTTATTTTTGGTGGTTTGTAAATTTGGAGCTTGAAGATGTTCGTTCACAATGGTTTTCCCGGTGACCATCTCAAATTCCCGGTTTTTCCCGTCTTTTTCCCGTTTTTCCCGGTTCGGTGGCCACCGTGGATACCACCACTACAGGTTACGCCTTTGGTTTCCATCATATGGGCTAATGGATTATGCCCTCCCATCGCGGCAAGGTCGCATAACCAAGGGGAGGGGTATTTAGCCTATAAAATTCTAACAAAAATGTTTTGAAACTAATAAACTCATTACGCGTGGTAAAGATGGACAAATCATGGGTGAAATTATGAAAAAACATCCACGTGCTCGGCTGGGATTTGAACCCAGGACTCTTGTATGCTAGACGAGCGCTTTACCAACTAAGCTATCGAGCCACTTGGTGACCCAATAACTGAGTTGGTTACAAGTTTAGATTTCAAATCCCTACAGACAACGCGGACCCCTTTCATAACCCATATCCATCCATCTCATATCGCTACACACGCGGAAAGAGCGAGTGCGATTTATTTAGTGTTGAAACTGTTTGCCTATCGTATCTACAACAATGTAACAACTGTATTGTGGAAGAGTAAAGATGTGGGAAGGCTATCAACGTGTCGTTCTCACTCAAGTGACGACATGACTACTACAGAGAGGCAGTAACACTCTAAAATAAATTGATACTTATATACCGAACAGCTCAATATTAGTATCAATTTGTTTTGAAACGTTTTCAACATCTAGATTCCACAATACTTTAATATAATAGACATCCCCTATCACATAATGCAGCTCACAATTCTCCGAACAAATCAAGCAATTTAGATGACGAATATATCGACTTTAAAACCCCACGTGTCCTTAACACCCCATTTCTGGAAGTATTTCCATTTTCTCCTACTAGTCCTTCCAGGTATTTTAAGTAAACCATCTACGAAAAGGGTGTCCACTATTTCACAGAAATAAAATGCCCTAATATTTCCAGGTTAAAAAAAAATCTTCAAAACATGTAAATGATTGACGAATGGTTGAAATCATTTTCAAGGATAGGTATTTTGACTTAGAAATACATAAACTAAAAAATCTAACAATAAAGATAAAAGATAAATAAATTGTTTTCACTTCAGTAAGCGATAAAAAATCATAAATTAATAGCGAAAAGCCATAACAGAGCTGTGTTGGCTTCAATAGAAATATTTTAACCTCTACTATATGAGAAAAATATGAAAAGAATGATAAAATTATTTTTCGATCATAAAATCGCTTGTGCCACTATTTTACACGTGTTCCAGTAGTTACGCTAGTGCTCCAGTAGTAGACGTTAGGGAATGATATAAGGAATTTTGAGCAAAACAGTTAATGTTAGCATACAGTGAGAGGCAAAATAAAGTGCCCACCTTACCAGTTTTCGAATTTCTCTCATTGATTTGGTTCAAATTAAAGTTAACACACCTAAATCTTTTGTGATATTTTATTTTTGATGTTCTTTTAAAGTTGCACTTACGAAATTTTGATAAAAAAAAGAATTTTACTTAAAGAAAAAGAAAATCAATTTGTATTGAAAAAAAAGTAGTGACAAAAATAAGTGCCCACTTCCTTCTTGGCCCCAGAAAAGATGATTTAAGAAAAATAAAAAGCAATTTAATAGTTAATGTGTCCTCCTTTGGCCTTAAGGACTTGCTGGAGGCTCTTCGGCATGCTTTTCACCAGGCTTTGTAGGTGTTGTGGATCTAGTTCTTCCCAGGCGCGCTCCAAGGCTTCAAAATAATTATTTTTGTTGGTAACACCAGTTTTTTCAACCCTGGCATCGAGAATCGCCCACAAATTCTCGATGGGGTTGAGGTCTGGGCTTTGTGGAGGCCATTCCAGCGGTTTAATCCGACAAGACCGGAAAAAAGACTTGGTCTTCTTTCCAGTATGCTTCGGGTCGTTGTTCTAGAGAAATATGAATTTCTCTTCAAGGCCCGTCTGGATCAGCGAAACCTCCAGATTTTCCAGCAAGATGTTAATGTAGGAATCTGCCGTCATTATTCCGTCGATTTTCACGACGCTTCCTACTCCACTCCATGAAAAACACCCCCAGACCATCACATTTCATCACATCACACTTCCATGCGTCACCGTTCCTTGGATGTGGCGCTCCTGAAGCTCGAGCTGTCTAACCGAGAGCGGCGGGCTCGTGTGTGATGCAGAGCACCACATCCAAGGAACGGTGAAGCATGGAGGAGGAAATGTGATGGTCTGGGGGTGTTTTTCATGGAGTGGAGTAGAAAACCTCGTGAAAATCGACGGAATAATGATGGCAGATTCCTACATTAACATCTTGCTGGAAAATCTGGAGGTTTCGCTGATCCAGACGGGCCTTGAAGAGAAATTCATATTTCTCTAGAACAACGACCCGAAGCATACTGGAAAGAAGACCAAGTCTTTTTTCCGGTCTTGTCGGATTAAACCGCTGGAATGGCCTCCACAAAGCCCAGACCTCAACCCCATCGAGAATTTGTGGGCGATTCTCGATGCCAGGGTTGAAAAAACTGGTGTTACCAACAAAAATAATTATTTTGAAGCCTTGGAGCGCGCCTGGGAAGAACTAGATCCACAACACCTACAAAACCTGGTGAAAAGCATGCCGAAGAGCCTCCAGCAAGTCCTTAAGGCCAAAGGAGGACACATTAACTATTAAATTGCTTTTTATTTTTCTTAAATCATCTTTTCTGGGGCCAAGAAGGAAGTGGGCACTTATTTTTGTCACTACTTTTTTTTCAATACAAATTGATTTTCTTTTTCTTTAAGTAAAATTCTTTTTTTTATCAAAATTTCGTAAGTGCAACTTTAAAAGAACATCAAAAATAAAATATCACAAAAGATTTAGGTGTGTTAACTTTAATTTGAACCAAATCAATGAGAGAAATTCGAAAACTGGTAAGGTGGGCACTTTATTTTGCCTCTCACTGTAGGTTTAAAATGTTTTCGTCGTAGCAGCAACTAAAATCCTTCATTTGCAAGATTTAGATAAAGGTTATCTCTGGAACATTTCTTCTTTTTGTTTATATCCATTTAAAAAATTGTTTCCATCAGATGATCCACTACTGGAACACGATGGCAACTATTGATGAAAGGGAGTATTTTTTTTTGCGACATAACATAAGAGTTTGATTCGTCATTTGAACAGACATTCTAAGAATGTTTCCAACACTTCCTCGTAAAATTACGACAAGTATTACTGCTCATTTTACTGTAAATTTCTTTCACATATTACTCCAAAGACCTCTTCAGGAGTTTATTTTGTGATTTTTACGAACTTTTTATGTAATTCTTTTAAAAGTTTTTTCGATACTTTCAAGAATTCAATCTGATTTTTTATTCTATTCTTACATTTACGTATAATTTACTACATTTATACGTATAATTTTCTACAATTTTCTTACCAGACATGATTTTTTGCATTGGTTGGTTCTTTATCATGGCGAAGAAATTACTTCGACGATTCAATCAGGAATTGCTCCAAAGATCGTTTCTGACATGTTTTAAGGAAGTCTCAAGTTCTTCGGAAATTTATCCACAGATTCCTTTATTTCATTCATTTCCCAAGGATTTAAATCTTGAAAAGATCTTCGAAAGAACTCTTGGATTCTTGATGAATTTCTTTCTAAGATTTTCTTGATAAATTGCCAAGATAATAACAAAAAATCGAAGCTCTGAATAATGTCCTACAAGACTTTTTGCAGAAATTCGGACAGAATCCATGAACAAAATTATCTATGCATTATCGGAGTAATAACTGTTATAATAGCTGTAGTATTAACCGGTGTGGAACCTTGGATAATGTTTCGTAGAATCTATGGAGATTTAGGAATTGTATTTGAAAAATTATTAGTGAAGTTTTTGAACCGCAGCAATAATATTTTGATGAAATGCTTGACAAATTTCTAGAAAAACCTAATGCGGAACCCCAGGTGCAATTTTTCGAGGAATTTTTCGAAAATTTATAATAGATTTCATCGAATAATGCCTTTAAGAAATTTTGAGCAATTCCGGAGAGTTATCGTGGATTTATGTTTGAAAGAATACTCATACAAAATCCTTGATTAAATGAAAAAAATTTTAGGGATTATTGTAGGGTTTCTTGTAAAAATATCGATTTTTTTTTCGAAAACTCTATAATAAACCTTTGGAAAAGAACTTCTGTAAGACTTGTGGAAAGAATCCTAGAAGTAACTCTAGGAGAAATCGGTGAAAGAATCAGTGGAAAAAACATCTGAAGGAAACACTGATTTTTTTTTTCATCAGAGGAATCTATGTGAAAATTACTGGAGGTAGTAGCGTAGGAGTGCTCTAGAATTCTGGAGAAATTCCTCTAAGCACTCATTCAAAAATTGCTTATGGCATACCTGGTGGAGTTCTTAAAAGTATACCAAAGGGAATCCCTGTACTATTTTCTACGTAATAGTCTCTGAAGGAAGTTAGATTTTGGGTTGCTGAAATTGATATTGCACTTAGACATGTTCCAGCACGTCATAATTACAGGTCGCCAAAATTGCAAAAACTAGGGAAAGTGTACCAGTTATGGCCATAGTGGTTCCCTATTTGGCCATACGGGAAATTTCGATAACTTTCACATTTTAAATCTTTTTGAATGTTTAAACATCAAGATATATCTTAAATCTTACTACTAAAACACACAAAATCTTTCAAAATGTGAAAACATTCAAGTAATCCCGTATGACGAAATAGGGAACCACTATGTCCGTAACTGGTACACCTACCCTACTACATTTTTATTAATGATCAAATGACCCGTAACGCAGTTAGATCACCTTTTCGTGATGCATTAAGAGGAAAGATCTACTTATTTTATTTGTCGGGCTAGGTTAATATTTCCTGGTAATTCAAGGATTCACGGTGGATGGGCTCTATGAGTAATTCGTTAAATAATTCCTAGTTATGTCCTTAAAAAAAAAACACTCGAGACAAGTCGAGTCTAGTACACGACACTGGAGATGGCCTTACAGTTGAAATATGAATACGCGAATCTGTCAAAAGATACAAACTCTATGGAATTGAATGGTATAGTACTAAATTCGGTTTCTGAATTTCTTATTATGATTTATTATTTTACGGCTATTCTGTAAAGGTCTTAAAATATGTCAGAGTGTATAAACTAGTATTTGTATTTTCGTGTTCGATTCCGATACAGTAAGGAAGGACAAGAGTAGCCTCAAATAATATGAAGTAGGCACAAGAACTTGCCAAGGACGTGCGCCAAAAATTGTCATCAATTAACATATGCTCCGAAAACAGTGTCCTCTTACAAGTTGCCGAAAAATATAAGCTTAGTATGATAAAGAGATTTCTGGCTGTCGTGGCACAGTTTTTCGCGACCAAAGAACAAATTTTGAAGTGTGTAACCTTGGATGTTGCTAGACAGACGCCAGCGAATATATATTTCGAGCAAAAGGGCAAACAAGTAGACAGTCATGTAGAGATGTCTGTAGACCGAGTGTTCCCTGATGGCAGACGTTTCTAATCATACTTTTGTTGCTATAAATTTGTTTCTAAGGGATTGTGTCTCAACGTAGCACAACAGATTATCCTAAAGCATATATGTTGAACCAACAGAGGTCACAGATGAATACTTGTTCGTCTTGAAAAGGTAAACTATACACAACCTAACACTGATTCGTCCGAAGGTGTGCCTAATAAGATCTATGCAGCAGATACTGCGTTGCATGTTGTCGAGATATAAATGAGAAGCTGGGAAACCAAAACACGAAGTCATCAACATACGCAGCAAGACGTGTTCTGCCATTTAACGATAACACCCCAGCAATATCATCACTTCGTCTCGCACGCGCCCTAGTTCCCAATACCCAATACCAAGGTCGTATACATTTACAGTCGCGTGCCACTTTTCACCGTACCTTGCCCAGTACCAACAATATTCAATTTGTGTGCAAACAACGCGAGATAAAAATGTGACAACCAAGATGATCACGTGCGCTGCAAGATTTAACAACCTTGGGTAGCGCACCCCGATCAAAAGAAAATAGCAAGTCTATAAAAATTAGGGTGGTTCAAAAACTCTTTGCTTCAAGTCGCTTATTCAATTCTATGTAAAATTCTAAGTGTCCTCCAAAATTAGAGCTTATATGGTTGAAATCTTCGACTGCACAAGTTCTTCATCGTTTGTATGGAAAATACTATAAGAAGAGCAAGCAATTCATTCAATCGGTCGAACGTTTCCAAATCAGATGCCTCATTATTAATTATTTCTCCAGAAATAGCTATAAAAATAAATATAAAGGATTCCTGGAAGAGCTCTCAATAGATTAACAATTCCTTAGACAAACCGTTGATCAATTCTAGAAGGAATTACTGGACCTTCCAAGAGAAAAGTTTGAGCCTCTTATTCCAACCTCATGCAGATCATACTATGTTTTCTGCTCGGGATACAGGAGGGCCACTTACCGGTGCAACAGGCCACGTCTCGCTTCTCCACCACCTTGGGGCTCTGGATCTGTTCGGAGGCGGACGCTGCATTTCGGTAAGCCTGCTGCATCAACAGCCGCTTGGTTGGTAGCCCTGGCAGATGCTTCTGGATTGTCGCCTGCGTTACAGGACTCAGGGGGGTCCTGGCCCCACATTGTGAGGCAGCAGCCAGCTTGGACTGGTAATGTTCCTGAAAAAAAGAAGAAGAGAAAATGAGGGTCAATTTGTATTGCCATTGTCAATGCCATGGTTGTTAGTGTTGCGGAAGAGGTAAAGCAGGTCGAGCTGATGATGACCAATCTGAAAACATTAAATCACGTCGGAGTGTCGGTGCTGTCGGTTGACGACGGCAGTAATGGTGATGTGTAGATAGGATTGTGTCTTAATGATTTTCTTGTCGTTTCACACGTGAGAAACTCTCGCTGAAACCAGGCTGCCATAAGCATATTGTTAGAATTCAATTACTTAAAGACACTGACACGTTAATGCTTCCAGTGGGCATTCATGCCCTTTGAAGGAAGCACCACACTAGACAACGGACTAGCATGCAACGCCCAGTGGCACAGTCGGAAAACATTCCTCACGAAAAGTTTACCGGCCTGAGGCGGGAATCGAACCCACACTCCCTAGCACGATGCGGCTAAATGCCTGGTGACACTAACCGCACGGCTACGAAGCCCACAAATACTTTGTTATTGTTCACAGCTAAAACTTAAAGAGAAGCTTTTCGTTTTACTAAAATTGATGGTTCCCTCTTTAGCAACTCAAAACATTCACGTTGCTATTACACAGCTATCATTATACCGTGGTTCTAAATACTGAATATTAGCAGTTCTAACTAAGTATCCATCACTACTAGGAACTAGGAACTGATTGTTTACCACAGTTAATGGATCACTTCCAAAGAATATAGATTTCTGCCATTTTGAGCATTGAATTTGGATTATCTTTCCAGAAATCATTTAGAGAGTTTAGCATTGCATTGTCCCCCCTGGCCGCCTTCAATATATCTTTAAATGTGATCTGTCAACAATATTTTACGAAATTCAAAAATATTTGCCAGTTATCTTCCAGGAATTCATTAAAAAATATGTCAAATAACTGAATTAGAGATAGCTTCACACATTCCCAACGAATGGCTTCTCTGACTTTTCTACATGTTTTTCTTTTGATTCTTCAAAGATTTCATTAATAATCACTTCAAGGTTTATTCCAGGAACCGTTTCTCGGAATACTTCGAATCTCTTCAATAAGTGTTCACCAACAATGCGGGGTATTTGTTACGAAGGTACTTTGTAGTGTACCGAAACTTTCTTCAAAACATGAAGGCTTCATGAATTGTTTCAAGAGTTCTAATAAAAAACTTACAGGGAAATTTATAAGGATTCCTCGAATAATTCGCCTAAGATGACACCTTCGGAAATTCTGCATATTTTTAAAGAAATTTTTCATTCGTTTCCTTTGATCTTGGTCAGAAGATAAGCTCAGAACTCTGCTTTAGGAATTATATATTAAAAAAAAACACTTCAGTATTTGTTTTTTTTTTCTATCTTTTATTCCTTAATAAATTCAAGATATTCTTTCAGAAATTGATTGAGGTTTATGAATTACTTCATGAACTCCTTTAAGAAAATCTCATAAAGTTCCAATTCTTCAAATTTGTTTTTATATTCTTGATGAAATTTAACCTCAGACTCAAACATTTGTATAGGAATACCTTTTAGAGCTTCTTCAAGAACTCTTGCAAAGATTCTTCCAGAAAATTCCAGAAATTCAAAGTAATTTATTTAAATAGTTCGGATACAATTGTAGAAAATTCTCCCGAAATACCTTTTGAGCTTGAAGAAGTTTGCAGAGTATCTCCCGCAATTGGTATTTGTGTAGAAATTTCTGCGGCATATATTTTCAATCATTTTCAAAAACAGATTCAATTACGATTGCTGCAGAAAGTTCTCTATGCAGTTTTTTTTTTGGAATTTCGTCAGATATTTCTACAATCCTTTCTGCAGTACGCTTCACAGATGCATTAGAAATGGTTTCATGGATTTTTCAGGACTTCATCTTATGCCTCAAGATTTACGATCATTTATCTATGAATGCCCCTTAGAACACCAAACGTTCCTCTGCAGAATTCCTTTTTTATTTTCAAAATATTGTTTAAACAAAAATCTGTGAGGGATATTCTTAGGAAAATTTGGAAGAATTACTTTAAAAAATTCTGTATTTATAGGAAGAGCCATACCCGAGCAGAAGAAATTGCTAGTGAATACCAAATCAGGTATTCCATACCACATAATTTATAATACTTACAACCTGAATTAGCCCTGCATAGGAGGTAAAATACCTAAGAATATATCATGCCTGTTCTACGAACACCAAACTAATAATTAGATCAGGTATTGTACCTAAAAAATACATGATGAATTTTCATATGAATAAGAAAGTGAAAATTTTAATAGTCATGCAATACTTACAGTAGATCAATAGCTGTTATTGGAAAAGTTTACGAAGGAATCTCTTAATAAATGTTGGATTGGAACTTATGAACTCATGCATTCTGTTTTAAAGCAATGACTTCGATAAATTACCTTGAGTAGTTTCAGAAAAAACTTCTTGAAGATTAAAAATGGCCTAAAGGGATAACCAAAACCAAATCTTGGAAAAATCTCTACATCAATCCGTAGACAATTTCCTGGGGGAATTTCTGTCTTATTCCTTGGTCCTATTGCCTAGAGAAATTTGGGAGTCATTCCTATGATAAATGCATGTGAAATATGTTTTTGGGGATCTTAGATGCACTTTATGAAATCCTTATATCCCGTGGCTTGAATGCCGTTCAATGAAACTTTTACCAGTCGAATCTTCAGGCAGTGTTGTAAGCAATCACGGTAGTCGACACGTTTTCGCTCATATTCGGCAGCGCTTCGCTTAAACATTCACAACTCGAGCGATCAAACGAATGTCGAAAAGAAAAATGTCAATTGAATGCCACTGACCACGATAGCAATGTTAGGAAGCGTTACGGTGTTGTTTGTTTTTGTACTGCTTTCACTGTATGTGTGTCACATTCGACATAACAGACAAGATCAAATTATCCATGTTGTTCATGATCCGATGTCTGAATTCTATGCAAAACTTATGATTCATGCAAATTTTCTCGTATCAGACGACATTCAATTGACACTTTTTGGTGTTTGTCGACGTTCATTCTACCGCTCTTGCTGTGACTGCTGACCATGGCAACGAAACGAACGTCGCTCAAAGTGTCGAATGTTTACAGCACTGTCTTCAGGCATTTTCCATTCAATTTTCTAAAGCGTTAATGGACGCATTACTCAGACAACAAATTAAAGCGTTCCAAACTCCACTTTGCTAATTGTGAAAGGGTAAAGAATTAGTTTACCTTCAAAGTTTAACGTTTCATGCATAAAGGTTAAACAGATTATATACAACCTGATCGTTTGCATGAAATTAGTAAATATGTTTTTAAGGCCCCCTCTGATGGAAATCCTGGCTACGTCCATGAGCCTGTGTCTCATATTGGCCTTGAAACACATAAGAGACGTAGTGGCATCATAGAAAAAAATTTTGCTTTCATTTTAAGTTAACCAAAAATTGACTTTGGCCATTTTAAATTTAGTCGCCATCTTGAATTTTCCCAGAAAAAAAAACGTTTTTCAGTAACGACGAAAAAAGAAAAGTATGTGTATATTAAAATTATATGAAATATGAATAAGGGTCTATGTCGACACTTGTAGTAACGAACCATCTATAGTTTGTTTGAAAATAATTACAAAAACCTAACGATGCGTCGAAAAAAATATGTTATGAGCATGGAACGAGCTCACCAGTTAGCAATCCATCCTCGACTAAAAAGAATATCTTTTCGCATTTGCACAATGCGAACCAGACACGATTGATTCTGATGGAAAATGCAACGGAATCAAAAGACCACACCCTACTCTAAATCTTTATGAAAATTGGAATATTTATAAGTCACCTAATCCAATACAATTTCAATCATCAATCTTCGGACTGAGCGCCTTCATACACGAGTAACGGTTTCATTCAAGCACAGCTCTGTTGATTGACGCGAAAATTTTGGCATGCCGCTTGCCGGCGTGTAATCTACTATGCAATGCACTAGACGAGACACGCGAGAATTAAAAGAAAGGCTCTCGTCCGCATCATCAAATAGTATCAGAATTATTCATAGTATTACATAATATTTGGCGGCGACGGCAGTCAGTGAAATAACGGAAAGACGAGAGAGAATGCTCGCCGCTTGTTTGTTTGAGGAAACATGTAAGCATGCATACAAAAATCGAGTAACGATTGATGCAGCTGCTTGGAATGGAAGTATTTGAGTATACATATTTATGATAATATATTCAGCGGGGATGCTCTAATTGGCGTTCATAACGAATTTACAAGGGGAGCGTATTGCTACTCAAAAATCATTAGAATAAAACAGTAATGAAGTTGAAGAAGCCATCGAACACTTTAAAACTGAGTAGATATTTTTAATTCGCTAGTGCCATGCTCGAAATGGTCCAACGATGACAAATAGAAGGACTATAATGTCATGCGTTGGTGCCAATTTGCAGTACCGTAACTAAAACGGCACGATATAACTACGACATACAACAGAACAGTATGGCAAAGTGGGGCGGTATGACCACCAGAAGGAAAAGTTGATAAAAGTGCTGAAAATATTATGGGATCTTCGGAATCTTTGGAATTTTGCATAATTTCATACAATCCTTATGACTTTTTCAAATTTTTAATTTTTTGTGTTGATTTTTTACCGATGGGGTAATATGAGCACCCTAATTTTAGTTGCAAAATCTTCCCAGATGGTCGGTGTTCAGACAGTCTGAACCAAGCGTTTTTATTGGTTTCAGGAAAACGTTTTTCAAGCATTCGTCACAACACAATATTTGCATCATTTGCTTCAATAATGGAAATTATCTATTTGATGAGAATTGATGGAATCCTTTACGTCTCTTTAGAACGCCAAATATAATCTAACAGTTTGTAATATGGGCTTTTCTCGAACATTATTTACTTATTTTTCTGAGTTTAAAACACTATACCACTATAATTTGAACGGTACCTCATGCAAACCAGCGGGGTTCATTTTTAATTTGAACATCTAGTCACCAGAACCGTGTTTCTGGTTACCTATTTCACTGTTTTGTTTTGATTCTGCGTTCTGTTCCACAGTGTTCCATTTCACATCACTCCGTTCCATGAGCCAAATGACGTTTGAACCATTTTTAATCTGAACGATGTGCAAATTAGCGGGGTACAGATTAAAAAGTGTTCAGATTAAATGTGGTCAAACCAACGGGGGTACCAGGTATTACACCTGGGGGATGCGAACTAAAAATCAATCAGCAGCCAGTCTGCTGCCAAACAAAAATTTTCATGAAAATGATCCGAGTATGCCTAGGGTTGTTTGGTCATGATTTCGTCACCCTAAAAAATGTTATTCAATTTATATAACACAAAGACTTCGAACTTTAAAAAAAAGTGCTTGGTCCAAATTATACATAAATCTTTTACAGCTTTTCTCAAATAGGTTTTTTTATTAACATACGGCCAGAAATTTTCTGATTAAGTCTGTTTTTTGGGTTTATTGCCTGCATTGAATTAATTATGCTTTGTGTGAAACATTTTAAGAGTACACTTCGAATGTGGTTTCCTGCGAGACAAGCAAACAAGCAACGGTTAGCACTCGTAGAAAAGATTGTGTTCAATTTGAACGAGATAAATATTCGAGTCCGCACTAGTCTTACACCATGTCTATTCTTACCCCTACTTCCACTACCACGAAATGTGCTGGCACGGTGTATCGCGCTAGCGTCCAAGCAAGTCGGAATGTAATTGGGACTTGTTCGTACGACTGCAGCTCGCACTTTGCCCGTGCTAGCAGCCACATCATTTTACAAGGTGGCAAGGCGCCAAAATGTGCAAACTGTAATGTGGGTTGACCGAAAAGAGGTCTAGTTTAGATTGGGCCATAAGAGTTTTCAATGATAAATTGTTAAGATTTGAAACGAGATTGTTGGTAAATTTCGTTCGCAAAATAGGTCATTATCATCCGACGATTTTGTTGCAGCGTATGTATCAGCTACACCACAAATCCGGTCAGGTGGAAATCTTTATTTTAATTTTATTTTGTTTATTTCAAATCAAAATATGCAAAGTTGAACTCAAGAGCTGTTTCATTGATATTGTCAAGCTTAACAGTAAAGCAAATCCAAGAGCAAAACTATGCATATTATAGTGCTTATTTTTTATCGTGTATCGAACGAAGTGTCAATCGGGATCGCAGTAGTCGTTAGATAGGGAAAACTTCACTTTTAACTGACACTTGCGAAAGAAAGATCGTTGTGGAAGCGTTACAGAAAAGCCAGAAACATGTGCGCTGAGGATGTTTCTCGAAGTTTCTGCCGAGAAGCAGTGGACAAGATGGCCGAGAAACCTGCCTTCGTGGATCCCCGCAAATATCGGGTAAGCAAACCTTTGTGAGGAATTTCACTTCTTAAACTCTAATCTAACACCTACTCATTGTTTCATCCCACAGAATCCGCTTCCATTCAATCTGAAAAATCCCTACGCTTTTACGGCCAAGTTTTTCCTGATCAGCACCATTGGATTTGCGGCGCCGTACGGAGTCGTCCTCTACCAAATGTACAAGAGCGGAAAGACATCGTAGATCGTCTCCCACAGTGACACCATTTTCAGTTGTAATTCTATACTCCTAAATAAATTTGAACCACTTCAAAAAAAAAAAAACGTTCTGTTTAGTAGCCAATTCAAACTGACAGAACAAGGAAGTCATAATCGTAAAAAGCAGCTAAAACAAATTAGCTCCCGTCATCGGCATAAATCCGGGAACATTTAGTTTTGTGGGAAGGTTGAATGACGCAGGGCTGTGAGCAACTGAGTGTCTTAAAAATAGGAACTTTCGAGATCTCATGCTCGAAAAAAGAGTTTTATTACCCCTTTTCTTGTTTACGTTCGAATCCTCTTTCGTTTCATTCATTTATTTAGTTAAGCTAGGTATGCTGTTCCGCTCAAGAAAAGTAAAAATTTCTGCTCAAGAAATGGTCAAGAAATGTCCTACAGTAAGCTCCATTTGAAATGACATTTCTTTTCAACTGCGTACTGCGATCAAAGAAAAATGCTTTTCTTGAGCATTTCTTGCAAGAAATTTCCCACGCATCGAGATAGGCGATTACTTTTTTGTTGAAGTGCATACTTCGCTTTAACATCTAAACAGATAACACTGAATCAACAATTTCACAATACTCGGTTCGTGGCCGCATCTCTCCATCCTCGGTTCTGCCCCACGCTCGCCAAATCGATGCGCACTTGATCGGCCCACCTAGCTCGCTGCGCTCCACGTCTTCTTGTACCAACCGGATCCGAAGTGAACACCATCTTTGTAGGGATGCTGTCCGGCATTCTTGCAACATGCCCTGCCCATCGTATCCTTCCAGCTTTGGCCACCTTCTGGATACTGGGTTCGCCGAAGAGTTGGGCGAGCTCGTGATTCATCCTTCGCCGCCACACACATTTTTCCTGCATACGCCAAAGATCGTCCTAAGCACCCGACGTTCGAAGACCCCAAGTGCTTGCAAGTCCTCCTCGAGCATCGTCCACGTTTCATGCCCGTAGAGGACTACCGGCCTTATGAGCGTTTTGTGCATGATACATTTGGTGCGGATGCGAATCTTTTTTGACTGCAGCTTCTTGTGGAGGCCATATAGGCCCGACTTCCACTGATGATGCGCCTCCGTATTGCACGGCTAACGTTATTGTCAGCCGTCAGCAAGGGTCTAAGGTAGACGAACTCGTCGATCACCTAGAACGTATCCCTGTCTATCATAACACTGCTACCTAGGCGAGCCCTGTCGCGCTCGGCCTCACCAGCTAACGATTATGGCATTCATCATTAGCCCGATTCTTGTTGCTTCGCGTTTAAGGCGGGTGTACAGGTCTGCCACCTTTTCAAATATTCGGCCGACAATGTCCATATCATTTGCGAAGCAAAAAAATTGACTGGATCTGGTATTCACGACATTTTTGGAGAATTTACCGTACAGTAAAGATCTGGTCTGTTGTCGATCCGCCGTCAACGAAGCCGGCTTGATAACTTCTCTGGATAATTAGAATGGTGATCGCTCGAAAGTTCTCACAATCTAACTTGTCACCTTTCTTGTAGATGGGGCATGCATATCACCCCTTCCTTCCATTCCTCCGGTAGCTGTTCTGTTGCATATTGTACCTATCAGCCAGTGCAAACAAACGGCCAGCGTCTCCGATATCATCCTTACCAGCAGCTTTATTGTTCTTGAGCTGGTGAATGGCATCCTTAACCTCCCTCAAAGTGGGGGCTGGTTGGTTTCCATCCTCCACAGTACCGACGAAGGCATTTCCTCCATTGCCCAGACCTTCATTACCAGTTCTTTCAGCGCCATTCAGATGTTTGTCGAAGTGCTGCTTCCATCTTTCGATCACCTCACGCTCGTCCGTCAAAATGCCCCCATTTTTATTCCTGCACATCTCGGCTCGCGGCACGAAGCCGTTGCGGGATGCGTTGAGTTTCTGATAGAACTTGCGTGTTTCTTGAGATCGGCACATCTGTTCCATCTTCTCACACTCCGTCTCTTCCAGGCGGCGTTTTTTCTCCCGAAATAGGCGGGTCTGCTGTTTCCGTTTCCGTCTATAACGCTCCACGTTCTGCCGGGTCCCTTAATAATCTGCCTACATTCCTCGTCGAACCAATCGTTCCGTCGACTCCGTCCCACGTTCCCGACGTTGCTCTTAGCTGCATTGTTGATGGCTGCTTTCACTGTTCTCCAGCAGTCCTCAAGAGAGGCTCACCCTCTTCCGGGAATGCAGACTCGAGGTGCTGCGCGTATGTCGCAGCGACATCCGGTTGCTTAAGCCGCTCTAGGTCGTACCGGGGCGGCCGTCGGTACCGTACGTTGTTAATTCGAACGAATAGGATTCAATCAAAAGTTGGATTCGCCCGTAAGCAAAAATAAAAAAATGCAAAAAAATGCAACTTGTTATATAAATAATAGAGTTTTCAATCCCGGGAACATTTCCCGGGAAATGAGATTTCCCGGGATTCCCGTTTCCCGGGAATTAATTTTCTCCTTCCCGGGATTCCCGTATTTCCTGTGAAGCTCTATTTCAATGAAGAATTGATCATCTATATTCAAATAAAAACCATCGTTCAATTTACTCTTCATTTATTGAGCTGATTTTCGTAATCGTCTTCTTCTTCTTGGCATTACGTTCCTACTGGGACAGAGCCGGCTTCTCAGCTTAGTGTTATGTGTTGCTTAGCTTATGAGCACTACCACAGTTATTAACTGAGAGCTTTCTTTGTCAAATTTGCCATTTTCGCATTCGTATATCGTGTGGCAGGTACGATTATACTCTATACCCAGGGAAGTCAAGGAAATTTCCATTACTATTTCAAAAGTTATTTTTTTGGTGTTATAGAAAAGTATTGTATTTTACCATATAAGAGAAACGAAGAGTTTTGTATAGAGACTGCAAGCATGTTTAAAAAATCGATTGAATCTAAATTTTATTGCGCAATTTCAATATAATTATATCTGAAATGAAAGTTGAAGTTCTATTTTGCATGCTTGCTGGACTAGATCACAAAAAAGTTTGATGAATCATATCTTTAATTTCATGGAAACATCAATATAACCAGTGTTTCGTAAAACTTTGGCGAAGTGTAGCTAAAATGTGTGACGTGCAGGGACATATATGAGAACGGCATTAGATTCAGCGACCCCTAATCTACTAGAGACACATAATTTAATGTTTGAGACACGCAAAAATGTAATTTTTGTTACGCTGTGTAACAGTCTCAATCTTCCATCGAAAGACTAGTTGGTTTTGATTTAATGTTCGAAAACATTGATTTAATGTTGGCAAATATTATTTGAACTTATACGATTTGTCTAGAATGACCTCCACATGGATTTTTGCTTAAATTTATAAAGTTTTTTTGTTTTGAATCTTAGCATAAAACGAAGCCAACAGATTTTTTTTAATGTAAACAAATTATTTATAAAAAAAAAAAAATAAATAACCGTACACATTTACTGGTCTAAATTATAATATATATATACATGGATAATTCATAAATATACTTCATCAAATTAGATTTTCACGGTTTTTATGAATTTCCCGGGATCCCGGGAAATCCCGGGAAATGAAAATTTTCATTCCCGTTTCCCGGGAAGTCAAATCCCGGGAAAATTTAAAAAATTTAATAAATAACAATTACATCATCATGATCAGCTTTCTTTTTTTCGAAATGATACAATTTCTGGAAGCTCTTGTTGGAATTTTAAAATTTTTGTTTACGGCATATGAAGCATACATAATTTTTAGTTTGGCAAATTTCCAAAATTATTCCATAAAAATTTTTTTGCTGTAACAAATTTGGAAAACCACTTTTGAACGGTTGTGCTATCGTTCTTTCTAATACACCTTCCTGACAATGAAAACAATTATAGCACCTATTTGAAATGCTCCACTTTTCGGGGAAATGGCATTCGGAGAACTGGCGTTCGGGGAACCGACATTTGGGAAATGATATTCGGGGAAAAGTAGCACAATCCTTTTGAACAAATCTGATTCTTTAAGGGTGGACATCAAGCAACTTTAAGGTGATTATAGAACGAAGCCACACTTCAATTTTTCAAGATCACAAGACTTGAGAACCAAACAGCGCTCCGCGTTGAAAATCTATTCCATTGCTCACCACCAGCAAGCAAGCAATTTGATTGGTTTTCAACGCGAACTGTTGTGATATTCTTTAGTCTTGTGCACTAGAAAATCCCAAGTTTGGCTTCATTTTATAATCACCTTAATGTTTCCAACTTATTTCGATACACTATCTAACCGCAACAATTGGTACAAGCGAGAAAACTTTAAGAACTTTTGGTTATTTCCTTCAATTTGAAGGAATTTCAACAGTATCATGTATCATCAACAAGGGCTGGAAAGCGTCAACGTAGCTGCGGCCTTTGACGGAATCGCAAACTTGACAATTTGTAGTTCATTATCTAACATAATTGTTAATCATATCGCTGGAATCATGGAAGGATATCCACTTAACGTATCAAACACATTTACTTCCCGAAATTGTTTAAAATGAGATAGAAATTTAATAGCAAAACAACATTAAAATTGCTCTCGTGAGAGCCCGTCATTGCGACTTGACGAAGGGAGCACATGAAATATAGTTTCGACTAGCGACAGTGAAAAGACTCGTTTTGTCAGTGTCGCAAGCCAGTCATGATACTTAACAGCCCAACAACACAATATGTTGATGGACAGATTCTTTTTTTTTTCAATGAAAACAGTACTAATCACATTACCACAACTATAGAAGCAGTCATAACACCGAAAGGTACAAAGAATTTGTATCAACTTACATTTTGAATAGCTTTAACCAGAGAAATGTGGTCCTTGTTACTTATTTTGCTGTAATCCCCTATGCTTTTCGTAAAGAAAAACATTATCACATACTATTCCCAAAAAAAAAAGTAAACAAAGTCTTCATCACTTCCACCAGATTCACTACTAATAATCCAACTATTTCTCCAGACGACTCCACAATATTCCAAGGATTGACAATTGTTGCATTTTCTTTTTATCCTAACCACTAATCCAACTAAAACGCACATGCGGTCACTCTATAACTTTAGGAAGACTAAATCTCAGTCGAGTCATTTAAACCCATAAGCTTGCGACAAGTGTCAATGAGATGTATCGCACATGATCGTGCCGTGAAATGTCTTTCTTCCCAAGAGTGTGGTCGTCGCAGCTTAATTAAACTACTGTGCAATCGAATCGTTTGAAATGATCCTTGTTTGTGCTTGTTTAGGTGGTGGCGTTGATAGATATGTAGCGTCGATGCTAAGCGATACTAGAGAAGAAGTACAGTAATCTCTCCCATTTAGACGCAATCCGGTATCACGTAAATGCAAAGTACCATAAAAGCGATTATTTATGGAATTGTATCTTAGCTTGCAGCTTTACGAATAACTTCTGTAAGCTAATTTTCTATATGCGAGCGAAATTGAAACCGCAACTATGAAGTTCATCGCAGACGGAGGTTTGACTGCACATCAGGAAATCGCAGTTGCTTCGGTTCATTCAGTTGCGATTCAACAGTTAGTCGATTGAATGATTCATTCAAAGTATAGCATTCACAGATCTGTAGCACTTGTGTTTTATGACGATTTCCGAAGAGCGCTTTGTGTCTGAGCGAGCGGTTTATAGACAGTCGTGGAAGAAAAGCTAGTTTTAAGATTACCAATGTGATATATAAGAGGTGAGGAGATAGTCGCTGTTTGATTGTGCTGTGTCAGTGCTGTGAGCAATCATGGTACTCGACACGTTTTCGCTGATATTCAGCAAAGCTTCCCTTAAACATTCACAACACGAGTAATCGAACGAATGTCGGACAGAAAAAGGTCAATTGAATGCCTCTGACCACGCTAGCTTCTACGTCTAAAACAGGAATGCATCGTGAAAAGAACTCATCCGGGTGCAATATTCACTGTCTTTATTTCACGCATCACATAATGCAGTAGCGAGCGACGCAAAGAAAATTGATGACGACCGATGCAGCAAGAAATCACCCACGCACGCTTTTGGTGCTTTGAGTCTGTCCACAAATTACGTAAAAAAATTACCAAAACAAAAATCACATCTCCTAACTAATTCTATATGTGGGATTGATTGTATGACAATTCTCAACATTAAACCTCTGATCCTTCATCCTGATACGTAACATTACGTAATTGATGGATAACCCCTCCAGCGGGTTAATCATCGTCTAGCGAGAAGCATAAGTCGATGTTCTGCTGAGTTCAACGTCCGGTTGAGCGTATATGTTCGCACTCATTCAGCTAGAATTTGGTTTTCACACAGCAAATCGGTTCCGTATATGGTAGGACGGAAACATAATGCAGGAAGTTTTGCATATTTCACAATGCATAAGGCGTACTAGTCATGTCAATTTTGTATGGCTAAGTTTTAAAAAGAAAAAGAAGTAACAGAGCATATATAATAACTCAGTAAAACATTTCATATGAAATAGTTCATTTTCTTCTTCCTGGTTGTACGATCTAATCGATAGAAGAGCTTGCTTCTCAGTTAGTATTCGATGAGCACTTCCACAGTTATTTACTGAGAGCTTTCTTTAAAAACTAACCACTTTTGCGTTTACATATCGTGTGGAAAACACGAAAAGTAACTCTAACCTCAAACTCCCCAAACATTTCCACTCCGAAAAAAGCTCAGTGGAATTAGTGACATACTAGCTAGATCTCAACTAGAAATAGAACAGTACCGGAATAGCATGACATGACTCCGTCTACTTTCTAATGAATGCCGCTAGATATCCAACGAGTATAAGAGAAATTTCGGAGCAGCTCGTTGAGATGAACTATCAAACGGTTCGTTGGTGACACAATTATCCATTCACAAACTAGAAACAAAAACAATCGCATGAGTTCTGTTAATTATATTTTTGAAACCCGTCGTCTGTCGGGTGGCTGGCATTAATGCGAAATGAAGCCTTTCGATAGCCCAAAGTCTGCCGGCAAGAAGAGGCAGTAGTGCAATGAAGAAAAATGTATACAATGCATATGTATAGTCGGGCTGCGCTACGGTGAATGGATGTTTTTCGGTTTCCATCGCTAAACTGTGCTTTTCCAATTGAAGTGGAGACGGTTTGTGGGTGAAAATTATTGGCTCTGGTGGATTGAATTCTATAACATTGGATACCTATGTTTAAGCATGCGAAAATTGTTCGGGTGCGATATTACATGACGATAACATTGAATCGTTTTGGAAAACAGATAAAACAACATGATGTGCAGGGAATGTGGGTCACGAGTGCTTCTACATGTTTGAGTGTGTTGATTAGCAACAAAGTGAAATCAAATGGTTAAGCTTTATTTTGCTGTTCGAGTTGTCCACTAGTCTAATTTATAGCAAATCCTTTGTCCATGCCTAGAGACCAAGCATAACTCAAACAAAATACCAAGAATATTGATGCTTAAATAAGTCACGTTCAGAATACGTCCTTCAGTGATCTGGAAGAAGCTCAGGAGACCTGTAAAAAGTAGTGCAAAAATCATAAGTTTAGCACTTTTCATTTAAGATAATAATCAACGATGATAATAATTATTTTACTATTTCATTCCTTGCACTCAGTCCAAAAATAATCATATGAGTTTCATTTACCACAAACGATCATGATTCAGTGCAAAATACAGTCAATTCTCGCTTACTCGATATTCCGTATCCGTATATAGAGTTAGAGAACCATAGTAAAAGTTGGTTTTCATGGCTACCTTGTTGGTCCCTTGGATTGCATTTGCACTGGATTTGTGTTCTATAACTCGATACCTCCTAACTCTATGGTTTCTTCAATATCGAGTTATGGAGAGTTGAATGTAGCTTATCCTGGTTTTGTCTGATACTCTCAAACCTGAAATCGAGTGCACATTTGATAACCTCCAAATTCTGACACCGTTTTATTGTGGTAAAGCAATAAAATTGCCAGAAATTCCGAAAATCAGAAACGGTCGTTGAGGATTACAAACATCGAGTATTTGACATAGTTGTTTAGAAGGTTAAGGACATTCGTAAGATAAACAATTTAGTTCTAAATGTTTCCGCTAAGTGGCACTAGTTAGCATATAACAATAATGATCATCGAGCTCATGATCCAGATGAGTTGGACAGTTCGAGTCTCCGACAAAGTTGTTTTGAAAGTCAAGTATACCCGGAAGCAAACATTTTAGTGCTAGGTTGCGCTAGTAAGGATATAAAAATGAGCATTTTAAGTTAGTCCTTCTTGTGATCCACATGAAATAGAAAGCTCGAATCTTCGGCAAAGTTAATTAAGCATTTCAAGCAAGTTATATTTTCTGATCCAGATAAGCCTGAAAATTCGAGTTTTGAATAGCCAATGATTTAGATCTGAATGACTAGGATATCACTGGAATATAAAGTGAATCAGACCTGAATTTGATGTGAGTTAGACCTGAATCACTTAATTATGAGATGAATCAGACAAGATTTGCTTTAAAATCAGTAGACCAATCCAGAATTTCTTGAAAATTAAGAAAATCAGATCTTAACAACATGAACATGAAATGAATTAGACCTGAATTATGTAAAATGTAATGTATTAGATGTATTAGAGTGTTAGAGGAAATTATGGGAATCAGAAACGCTGGAAAATGCAGTGTAACGTAAATGAATAACTCAAGCTCAAAATTAATCAGACCTGAATTATATGAATATGAAGTAATTCAGAACTGAAACACGTGAATCTGGAGTATTTCAGACATAAAGTGAATCAGACCTGATGCACTTGACTACACAATGAATTCGACACGAATCACTTGGATATGGAGCCAGCTAACACGAATCACTTGACTATGAAGTGAATCAGTCTTGAATCTGAAGTGAATCGATCCTGAATCACTTGAATAGAAAGTGAACCAGCCTCTAATCAATTGGATGTAAAGTGAATCTGACATGAATCATTTAAATGAGTGATTCCAAGCAACATCACCAAAATTTGGTAAATTTTTTAATTCATTTTTTTCTATTGAGCTGAAACTTTGCACAGTTTTCCAGTTCCATCTAAATCGTCATTTTCCGATATCAAATCTTCAAGTTGAGTCACGACTAACTTTTCAAAAGGGTGTATGTGAAAATGGTTCTAAAATATTCAAAAAGCTGCACAGCAAAAACGGTTCGTTCGATTGTTAGACAACTAAAGAAACAAAGTTAGACAACTAAATAAAGATTCCAAAAAAAATACACACAGTAAAATTTTTTTTTTTTTTGCATTAAAAAACATAATTTTTGACACAAAAACTCAAATATCTCAAAACCCTATCGGAATACCAACTAATACCAATGTAATTTTTTGAGGGAAAACGGTCCATTATATTAGCTATCTACCATAAAAATTTGGTGATGGTAAACCAATAAACAAAAAAGTTATGACATTTCAAACATGTCACAATTTTCACATTTAGTAGAAATTTTTTTTTTTTTTTCGGTGTAAATTATTACGGGCACCGCAGTTTGTTGCTGATTTTATTGTTAAGGGCCTTGCGTGAATTAAACAAGTCGTTTTCATGTATTCATTAGTAATATGTATATTATATGTATAAATATTATGTATATGTATAAATATTATATGTATATGTATATATGTATAAATTAAAATGAATTAACAGATTACACGAAAATAAATTTTTTTTTTACCAGGATATTTTTTTTTAAAGTATGATCGATGAGTTTCTAAATGTTATATATAAACTTTAAAAGTTTTGGATTTGGGTATGCGTTATGAGATCATGAAAACATTTTATTAATACTTAATTATTTATTTATTGTTATTCAATTTTTTTACAATATCGAACACTTTTGCATCATTATCAGTACAGTTCGAGTATAGTTTTGCTTTAATTTTATTTTCTGACAATGGAATGAAACAGTGAAATTTTTGGGTTCCTTGGATCGTTTTCGCGTTATTATATTGCTCGCTGAGCTCTGATGCCGTTAATTCGTACTCTTCAGTAGTAGTAAAACAAAATGATAATTTTGTTAAATCTCCTTCTTTTCTGCGATTCGCCCAATCAAATAGTTCTTTTGCAGTTTTAATTGGATGCTCACGTTCTTTGGCTAAACTTGCTCTTGTGGCCATGCGCTTTATGGTTCCTCCAATAGCATCACAAGGACCTTTGCCATGTCACGTAGCAAAGAAATGCCATTCTGCATCAATTCCGTACTTTGATTTAAATTGACATAGGCTCGAAAAATTCTTACGGTTTTTGTACTGCGATGCTGCTCCATCAGACGTGAAATATATCTTTCTGATTTCTTTATCCTTATCAACGCGTAAAAAGTTAATCATTTTGGCAATGAACAAATTTACAGATACTGAGTCGTGTCTTAAATCTTCGGAAATTACAATAAAACTAAAATGTTCAATTTGCGTACTTCCATTGAAATAAATAACGAATGGATGAATTGTAGCTTGTTGTACGTTCCAGTGATGGGACTGCACTTCATCTTGCAATACAAAGCTATAGTTTTCAGAAAAATCACAAATGACTAAAAATTCACCATCTTGTAATGTATTTTTCGTATTTTTTAAAAAGCGGGATTGCTCTGTTTTAATAAAGTCGTGAGGAATTAAACTTTCTGATTTCAAGCAAAACAATGACACAAACTCATCTACAGGTTTTACAATAGTTTCTAGGTCACACCTATCCGTGGTCACCCATTGCTCAAATGATAACTGATCAATATAATTTTCTTCAAACTCAGCGAGTATTTTCCAATGATGAAGAATCTGGACAATCCGAACAAGATCGTAGATAGCAATTTGATGTTGTATTTTCACACAAAAGACTACCAGTTAACATTTTAATATCCTTTGATAAATTGATTCTTTTCAAACTATGTAAGATTAGGTTAATATTTTCGTGTGTTGTGCACACACAAACATTATGTGTTCCTGAATTGGATAGAAGCTTGCATTGCCTTGGACGAAGGCTTGCAAATGAGGAAAAACCTACCTTAATATTTTCGTTAATTTCCTTGAAGCGTGTATACGCTTCTTTCAAAGTAGTCATCATTAATCGTTTTTGGATTGCTTGACGCTTTCCATCTTTTTTTACAGATACATAATCTTTTTGGCCAGGCATAGCTCTACTTACTTCATCGTCTTCAAAATATTGAATTATTTTTTCTTTTGTCTCATCTATTAATGAAGTACTCGACCTAGCATTTTTGGTTGCAAGACAGTTATTTTTGAATTGTTTTGCCTCTTTTGCTGTATTTCTATTGGTTTTGAACTCATCAATGGCGTCTTGAATAGACCACGAGCTTGGCAGCATCGACAAAATAAATAATTTTTCTTTCCTTGTCGTGGCTAGATTCGAGAACCTTTCCTTCATATTCATAATTACCTCATCGTAGTCTGTATTTTCCACATCCTCAGGTCCTAATTTGAAGAGGTTTCTTCGTACAGCTTCGTTGATTTCACGGTATTTTTTCTCGGGATAATTGACGTAACCCATCTTCGTCCATTTAATCGGAGTCACTTTTATTCCAGCTATCCCTTCGTTGAAGCGTTCGATGTTGACCTTCTGGATGCACTCATCTTCTGATTGATTTGTTGAAACAGATGTCGCTGATGGTACCGTGGCAAGACTATCTGCACTTGGTACTTCTGGTAACTCCTCAGTTGTTGTCGGTGCATCTAGTAATTCCTCAGTTGTTGTTGTTTTCGAACTTCCTGCAACCTGATCCACCGATGATGTACAGATTGCCCGTTTGTCAACGTTTAAACGGCAGGACGTACAAATGCGTAAATTTGTATTCAATGTAGACATTGGAGCATAACCAGCCGCTTTCAGTTTATCTATGGTGCTTTCGGTGAGATTTCGTAGCTCTTTCGAACACTTTTTTTCTGCAAACGGCCTGCAGCAGTTGAGAAAGCGACTACTCATGTTGCTCGTTAGATTTTAATAAACAAAATCACTTTTAAGTTTTTACTGACTAGTTTGGTGTCGTTTGCTTGACTGAAGAAAAATTTTACAATTAAATCTTTTATAACCATAGTGGTAGTATATTTTTAGCTTTTTCGTGAGTATGTTCATGGTATGTACCTATCATGTTTTTGATGTTGTTGAAGTTACTCGCTTTCTCCCAAATATGATTAACAAAGTCTATTCTCTACCAAGGCGGGTCTATACCCAGGTGTAATCAGATTTTAACTTTGTGGAGAAAACCAGCGCCGAGAAAACCGACCTGCTTTACGTATACTAGATCACCTGGGTATAGACCCGCCTTGTTCTCTACGAGGTAAACTTTTTGCAGGTAAACTAGTCGTATACCTGTATAGAAAACTTTTTTTGTAGCTTTTGTCTTCAATATTAGATTTCTTATAGGTTTCTTTTATCAAAAGGTTTCAACACTATTGAGAGAATTTTTCTTCAGTTACGTACAATAAAAAATATGACACTATCAAGACTTTAGATCACAACACTGGATCGCGTCTAACTTTCTAATAGATGCTATAATAGTTATGAATAATTAAATAAAATATCGAGAAAACAACTTGTTAACCTCATGTGGTACCCTTAACAAAAAATTCAGCAACAAACTGCGGTCCTAAAAAAAAATTAACAATGAAAAAAAAAAAAATTTCACTAAGTGTCAAATTTGTGAAATATTTGAAATG
Source organism: Aedes aegypti (assembly GCF_002204515.2). NCBI lineage: Eukaryota > Metazoa > Arthropoda > Insecta > Diptera > Culicidae > Aedes > Aedes aegypti. Next base: position 378,604,770 of record NC_035108.1, read on the forward strand.
TCATAACTTTTTTGTTTATTGGCTTACCATCACCAAAATTACGTTGGTATTCCGATAGGGTTTTGAGATATTTGAGTTTTTGTGACAAAAATGATGTTTTTTAATGCAAAAAAAAAATTATTTTACTGTGTGTATTTTTTTTGGAATCTTTATTTAGTTGTCTAACTTTGTTTCTTTAGTTGTCTAACAATCGAACGAACCGTTTTTGCTGTGCAGCTTTTTGAATATTTTTGAACCATTTTCACATACACCCTTTTGAAAAGTTAGTCGTGACTCAACTTGAAGATTTGATATCGGAAAATGACGATTTAGATGGAACTGAAAAACTGTCTCGAAAGTTTCAGATATTTTTGAAATGGTCGATCAGAATCGACTTGCATGCCTCCGTGGAATCCCTCAAATATGAAGTACAAGTATGTTATATACTTGAATCGTCTATCAGTCTCGATTATGAAGAGATTATATCCTAAATCATTTGAAAATTAAAAAAATCACACCTGATTCACTTGAACAAAAGTTAAAACATAACTAAACCCATAAATATAAAGCAAATCAGACCGAAATCGCAAAAAAAAAATGAATCTAACTTGTAACACATGAATATAAAGCATATCAGACATGAATCATTTGTAAATAAAGTGAATTACTTAAAGATGAAGTGAAACAGTAATGCATTTCTCAAATATGAAGTAAATCAGCACTGAATCTGTAGAAAATGAATTGCCAACCAGTGAGACAATAACGTGCCGGTCCGGTGTTTCTTTGACTGTTTGAGCAACTTTGCCGCATACTTGAACTTGCTATTTCATCTGGATAACGATGCAGAATTCTTAATTGCAAAGTTGTAGTAAAATTGGGAATGTGTCCGAATTGAACTGTGGATTCAAGTTCCACCGAATACGTTATACTAAAAGATAATGTGACTAAGATTATATTTGATATTGGCTAAAATATCTCTGTCAGCTGAGCTTTCCTGAAAACTATAAAAAGCTGAGTTTTAAATGCCTCAAAAAATACATCATTGCTTGCCACAACCAAAAATATGTCAATTTATGTAGGCGTGTTTTTGTAATAAAAAACATGTCAACAAATGTTTCGGTTTAAAACACAGAAAAAGATTGTGAGTATGCACCAAACAATTTGTTTTTAAAAACTATAAAAGGGGGGTCAATCCGTAAAACAAAATGGCAACATCTTTTAAGATAATGTTTCAGTCAGTTTGCAAAAAAGGTACTTCTAATATCATAATTTTTTTTTGGAGAAAGATATGTATAGATGAAACTTTTGACTTGATTTAACAAAAATGATTAAAACAATAAAAATCACATTGAAAGCTTGCTTTTACCACAAGCTGTAGCATTTTTGCAAATTATATTTAAAATTAAAGCTTCTTATAAGAAAATTGCTCATCCTCTTTTGCTTTCTTTTTTAAGTTCTATTAATCTTGGCTAAAAAATCTATTATTAAAAGTAAAAACGACTAAAATTTCATCGGCCAAAAGTTTTGGGTCACTGGTGCTCACGAGTGTAAACCTACGATAAACAAAAATGCGAACAGGCTTGATGTGACTAAGTTCGCACCCGCCTGCTCGGGAGAACATACTGAAAGAAAAAGGGAATAGTTTTTCCGAAAAACCATATTGACACTGAACGGCTCCGAACACGTTTATAAATCACTCTAGCTTCGTTTACTCACGAGCACGACAGGTGTGAGTAAATCAGTACACTGATGCTCGCGAGCATTTTATTTTATTTTTGTTTCGGTTCAGCGGCATGTTCACTTCTTGTGTATCATGTTGATCTCTTCGAAATTTCTCGTTCAATATCTTAGGCTCATTTGAAGAAAAAAATATTGAGACATATTTTCGAACGATATTATTATTTTCAGGAGGAAACCTTACGCTGCAAGACAAATTTTGCTTAATGTTGCAACTTAAGATCAAATTTTTGTGTACGAGTAATTTTGCATGCATGCATTATTTTTTCAGCCGATTTAGGGGGTATACAACAGCGTGGTTGTAGCGTCCTTGGTTGCATTATATCTAAACTTTGAAAATCAATCGCTAATTTCTGGCCACGGATCACTTATTTATTTTTGTGTGGGGACAAATACAATAAAGCAAATAGTAAGAAAATTAAAAGAAATGCATCTAAAACTTTCCTCATAAATCTTATTTCTAGCCCACTGTGCACCGTTCCTATCAATTCCGTCACGTGAAAATTAATTACGTCTACCGCGTCTGTCGGTTGGGTTGTAGCAAATCGCTGCTGTCTACCGGAGCGAGTGTAATTTTACCGAGAAATAAATATCTGCACACATGCAAAGTCTTCAGCTGCATTTATTGACCGATACATACGACAAAAAAAAACATAAAACCCATGAAGACAACTTCTTTTCGACGACACTTTTTCTTCTCAACAAACCCATTTTCGTTTGTCGACACCATTCGTCGAATATGTTTACATTTCACTAGGAAATATTTGGGCTAAGCGCTGGTAGTAGTACTCTTCTTCTCTTCTTCTTCTTTCTGGCGTTACGTCCCAACTGGGACAAAGCCTGCTTCTCAGATTAGTGTTCTTATGAGCACTTCCACAGTTATTAACTGAGAGCTTTCTTTGCCGATTGACCATTTTTGCATGTGTATATCGTGTGGCAGGTACGAAGATACTCTATGCCCTGGGAATCGAGAAAATTTCCTTTACGAAAAGATCCTCGACCAGTGGGATTCGAACCCACGACCCTGAGCTTGGTCTTTACTGCGCGTTTACCGCTACGGCTATCTGGGCCCCTAGTAGTACTCAGTCAGTGTCGATGATGGAGTTGAGCTATTTTGAGTACGTCTCAATTGACGACACACAACGTTTTCAGTCAACGGATTCGGTTTTGACAAAAAAAAAGCGACATTCGATGTCAAACCGCGTGAACGACAACCCATTGCCAATGGATTTTCCATTCTTGAAGAGCTTTCTAGAGGTCAAGGTCCCATTTGCGTAGTTAATCTCCCACGCTGATTAGAAATTAACGCCGAAATCTGATAACGCAAATCATAGCCATGTGACTGCTTGAAGCGGAACGCACTTACCGCAACGCGATCGTTCTTGGTAATGCACATTTTCAGATATACTTTCACAGCACGCGAAAACGGGAGAAAAAACTTGTAGAAATTTAATAATCACAAAGGCGGTTACCCGCGACTCGATTTTCAACAACACCTATATTGCAAGCCGATACACAGACGACTGACTTCGTGCCCAGTGAACCACACAGCCAAATGTAGCAATATCTCATGAATCAGGCTCCACCGATACCCCATCACGACCCTGCTCCAGACTCAGCGTTCTACCTCATCGTTCTTCTGGCTCAATTGAGGAAGCAAGGAGGAAGTCTAGAAGCCCATGGAAGTTATGGTTTATTAAGGTGGACATACCCCGCGGACTTCTCCTAAATTTGTGCACCGTAATATCCAATGGCCTGGGCAAACAGACGCGCGGCAACGAACTCAGCTCAGTTCGGTCAACACGGCGCACAGTGGTCCAAAGCTGGTCAAAAAAAATGAAGCTCATGTGAAGTGGGGACCTATGTCAGATGAAAATGACTCTCTTGCTATAAGGCATAACGGAGCCATTTTCATCATGTAACCAAATTAGTTTTTATACAACAATATGATATATTGTTTGAGCCTATGAAAAATCAGTCAATTGTGAAATACTTTGACGGCATGTAAGTGCAATGTGTCATTGCAAACATTTGAACAAACATATCGGTATTATAATGCCTAAAATTAGTGATTATAATAGTTACACTTCAAATTTCCACTTCTGAATTTCGACGATCATCTTATTCAAAACTCCGCTCAGAGGTTACAAATAACTAAATACACCTAATTTGAACCAAATTTTGATGGTTTATTTCTTTTGATAATCACGGCCAATAAATATCCTTTCGAATATCTCAGATTTCCTATAAATTTGTGGACTTATACAATCTAAAGGGTGTAACTTCAAAACTGGCACTACGCTTTTTTATAATTTTTCCTGGACATGCAGCTTAACTATAGAACGCCGACTAGTGAGCACAAAGTTGATGGAGATTTTTTCTGATAATAACGTTCGGGGGAGCACCGTGCCTGTATGAATAATTAAAGATTTTCCAGAGCAACAACTGGGAGATTCGATGGATGACATAGTGGAATAATATGTTGCTTATCAGGAGGTCAAGGCCTGGACTTTTTTTTTCAAACTTATTTTGTGGAAACTACTTGAGGTAGCAACATTGGAGTGCTTTAGTGCTTGAAGCACATTCTAGAGGAATCTTTTGAACATACTTTGCAGAAAGTGGAAACATGAAAGTGAACATAATCGCAGAAAGTGGAAAAATCAGGGGAATTTCTGGTTCTGAATATATTTTAAGACAAATCTCTGTATAAATTACTAGAAAATGGTTTTCCTAAAAAAAAACACAGCCAGATTGTTTCTGAGGATGCCTTAAATATATCTCTGTTCATCATTAAAACTCATATTATTTGTTGAAAACAAATGAGCTGCTGTTGAATATCAGCAAGACTGGTAACGAATGAGTGCCTTGTAAACAGGAACTTAATAGACCTCTTGATTAAAAAAAACACCAGGTAAAAAACAACCCAATCAGGAATCAAGAAAGCAAAACCTGACCAGACATTAATATGAAATCTAAAACTTTCTTTTAGAAATTCCCCGTGACATTACGTCAATCATTACTGCTTGTACCGTATGTATATTTTCATGATTTTCTCTAAGAATTCCATTGGAAATTAGTTCCGGCATTTGCTAAGAGATTCAAACACTTTTCCGAAGATTCCGTCAGGAGTTCATTTAGTAATTATTGCTTGTGGAATTCATAACAACAAATTTCTCAAGATTTTAATCTGGTTTAATGATGACTACAGAAATTACTTTAGAGGACATGCGGAATTCCTCCATAGATTCTTTCAGATATTTTTCAAGAAAATCGTAAGTCCCAGGATTTTATCTTCCAGGCTTCTTCCATCGATTTCCTTAAGACATCCTCCAGAATTCTCGTTAAGCACATCTTTACCCAATTCAATCAATCATTTCTCCAGAGATGCCTCCAGGAATTTCTCAGATTTTCCTATAAAATTGTCTTTCTGGACTCCTTTAAGATTTCAACTAGAAATTCTCTAAGGATAGCTTCACCTAAGATAAAACCAGTGTATGAACTAAAGTCACCCTTAACAAAAAATGATCTTTAAAAAAATTACTAGACTATTAAGAAATTTTAAAAAGATTTCTTAGATATTAAAAAAAACAATCGTATCTCTGGATAAAATCTCACAGGATTTATTGAAGGAATTCCTTGAAAATATCGAACGGTATCCCTTAAGAAACTTTTGTAGAAATGATCGGATGAATCACTGGAAAAAATCTCTGAAGATTCCATGGGGATTTTTTGAGAAATTCTTTGTGAGATGTTCCGAAGAACTGCAGGAGTAATACTTAGATGAAATTTAGAAAAAAAAACCTGGTTGAAAGACCTAGGGGAGTTTTATGATGAATCCCAAGTCAAATTTATTGAGGAATTTACTGGAACAGTTCCTAACAGATTTCCTCGAATAACCCTCAAGGATTCTTTGGAGCATCTTCTAAGAGCAAGCTTGAATAAACCCTAGAAGGAATCTCCCAGAACAGGCGGAGGAATCTTAGCAGGACCTCTTCGAAAAAATTCTAAACGATTTCTTCAAACACCCTGGAATAAACCAACATTTTGAGAACTCGGATGAAGGATTAGTGGAATATTTGGAGAAAAGGCTAGGTTAGTACTTGTAAGAATAAAAAAGAAAAAATAATTGAGGTAGCAGCGTTGGAGTGCTCAAGGATTTTCTAGAAGAATTCATCTGAGCAACCTTTGAAAAATCACTGGAAAAAAATTTGGAGAAATTGGTAGATGACATTCTAGAAGATCCCTGTAGGAGTCCCTAAAAGTATTCCAGATGATATCTCTGAAGAAATCTCAAGGATCATTCCGTTTTCGAGGAACCTGAGACGAAATTTTCAAAGAGTCTTTAAAAAAGTTGCGTTTTAGTCTCTGAAGGTTTCTCTGAAGCCTGTAGAATTTTTGAGACCATTTTAGATAAAATAGATACTTTAGAGTCCATTGGGAAAAAAGACTGTTTGGAGATTTGGGCTTGAAATCTCTAAAAAGAGACCTGCTACCAGCTCTGATAAGGCGTTTTAAGACATTGTTTCATAGGTGGCCATTTTTCCGAACGCCGTTTGGCCGAACGCCATTTGGCCGAATGCCGTTTGGCCGAACGGGTCGTTTGGCCGAATGCCGTTTGGCCGAATCACGAAAACAAAATCAAATTGCTACAACGCTTTAATTGTTGATTTGTATGATGTGGCAGGACGATAATGATAAAATTTGACCGTCTATTCAGGACAAAGTTGTGGACTATACACATCGTGCAAGACTCTACTCTTCTGATGGTTGATTCGTTTCTGGTTTATCAACGGTGTTCTGAGATTTCAAGTGTCTTTAATGATCTCATCAAAAAATGTTCCTTCTTTTAAACATAGGCTTTTGTTTCGAGTTAAACTTGTTTCATTCATATCGGTAATAATTTGGCTTATGTTTCTATTGGGAATTTTAACTTCTTCAAATCATCGGCAGTTCTTTGTAGTTATACTGATAAAATTAATAATTGCATTACACTTGCTTAAATGTTCATAAGAAATTATTCCTTCTTTTGATCATGAGCTGTTCTTTTAAGAGTGAAGTATTTTTCATAGTTATTGGAATATAGTGTTGTTCATGAAGAGTCTTTTTCAAAACATACTTTTTAGCACAAAGGTTAAGTTAGGTGAGATGTCTTTCTCCTCCAAGATTAAGATTGCAACGTGTGATCTGAACTCTGCACCTTTGCTTGCGTAAAACAGTAAACCGAACAACTCAGTGACCACTTACGTCGAAGAAGGTCACTGGTTTTCCGTTGTGAAAAAGGGAAACAAAGACTTGCTAGAACAATTAAATATTTAACTTAGTACGATTCGAGGGATCGATGCAACCCGGCCTATAAGACAACAAACGCGATGCGAAAACCTCTGCTGGCAGCACTCACCCCCAGCAGAGAAGTGAATGATTGCTTACATTTAGGACGTTTTTTTTCAGCACTGACTGTTTCTTGAAATAATGCTAAAAAGCTAATTATTTGTATATCAATGATGATTTATATTTCTTTAAGAATGAGCAGAATAAGTTTTTTGAAATTCATTACAAATTCATACTAACTGTAGTTTACTGTTGTTTTCAATTTCGGCAAAACGGCATTCGGCCAAATGGCAATCGGCCAAATGACCCTTTCGGCTAAATGTCATTCGGCCAAACGGCATTCGGCCGAATGACCCGGAACCGTTTCATAGTATCTGATGTACTGTAGCTCCATTGGCGTATTTTTGTTCCAAGATATGAAAATTTATAGTCAGATCATGATCATTGGACTTGTTGTCATTTTTTTTTATTATAATCATAGATTCAAAAACCAGAGAAGTATGCCCACGCTACTTTACTTCAAATAAGTATGCAAATGAATACATTTCAATAAATTTCGATTGATCTAAATTTACGAAATATGCTATTTCAAACCGATAGATTTTTTTAACTTTTGCCCAACATTTGCTTGTAGTGCGACCACTGTGCAGCGCGGCAATCGTCAGCGCATGCGACGGGCAAAACAAAATTTGCAACAAGGCTTGTAAATGGTCAATATGGGCTATAATTTGTTGCGGTGCGCACGAGTTCAATGATGCTCTGTGAAGAGATCTGATCAACTCCATGTATTTGTAGGTACGCGCACTCTGTCAGTTAATTTTGTTTGCAAAAATCGAAATCGCCTAGGAGGCTGGCTAGCGACCGGCGAGTAGTGGAGATCCGTCGAGTTGGTTGGCCTGCATTATGCTTGTGCAGAAAATCACGTACTCACCGGTGGTGTGCAGCAGTGTGACGTCAGTGGAACGTTTTGTCAAAAATGAATCTACGGTTTCGGGCTGTGCTGTGCGATTTCGACTGGACTTCGACGGATAACAGCGTTTAAAAATCTTTAGCGATACCTATGATGATAGCTTATTTTTTATGATTCCTTTCGATGATCACTGTGTATGTTTGCGCAAGAAAGCAATTAGTGTTTGACGAATATTTGAAAAAAAAAAATCAAATTCGTATTTTTTTGTAAAATCCTCTACCGAGCCAGCTAGCACCCCGAACCACTCGTCTTATCATCTGTATCATTCAATGTCAGCGACAATAACGGCAGCGAGCGTCATGTTCACGTCAGACACAACATGCACTGTAGTTGATATAATTTGTGGCACTTTCCACACGCATACCCCTTTCACCTTTTCGTTAGTGCGCTTCCGACATAAGGTCCATTCTTGTACATCGACAAAACTGGGTCAACCCCTTATACTTCGATGGGCCTGTTGCTAACTACTAGGTATCATGAGAAATTTCTTCATAGTTGTTTATCGTTATTCTTCTTCATCTTGGCATTACGTCTTTACTGGGATAGAGCCTGCTTCTCAGCTTAGTGTTTAATGAGCACTTCCACAGTTATTCACTTTCTTTGTCAAAGTAGCCATTTTCGCATTCGTATATCATGTGGCAGGTACAGGGATTGAATCCTGAGAAAATTGAGAGAATCTCTCACGTATCGCTCTCTGTAACTATCATAACATGCTGCACATTATGAGAGACTGTTTATCGTATACTGCTACAACTTTGATCGGATTGGGGGGATAGTACTGCATGATAAAACCCCTCTAAACATGCTCCAAGCCTGGGGGACACTATTGCTATTGGAAGTTCGGGGATTGTTTATCGAGCCAGTAAAGAAAAACACCTATCCCCAACGGTAAACAAGCGAGAAAAAATAATTTTATCATCGCTCTCTCTTTGGGGCTCTCGCTCGATGCTTCCATTTATCAGACTTGTTACACCTTGCGATACAATGACGATCGTGGACCGCAACAGATGGGATGTTTTTCTTTGCTTGCTTTGATCGTGCTTCATACTCAATTGAGAGCGAATTCTGCAATGCCTGGGCAGGTACGATGATACTCTATGCCCAGGGAAGTCAAGGAAATTTTCATTACGAAAAAATCCTGGACCGACCGGAAATCGAACCCAGACACATTCAGCATGGCTTTGCTCTAACCACTCGGCTAAGGAAGGCCCCGTTTATCGTTATTATCAAGATTGATTTATCAGAGCTGGATTGAATAAGATTTCTACGAATCGGAAGGTTCTCAATCAATCCAATGCCGTCGAATCAAGAAGGCAGCCTTTGTCAGCAGAAGGAGCAAATTTATGATCATCATCGCAGATGATGACGGTAATCCGTGGTTAAATCAATTAACGTTTAACGTCTTACTAACCGTTCGAGGTTTATTCCGCAGTACCATCGAGTAGTTATTACTTCATTCATGTTTTTATTCCATTCGCTCATGCATCAATTCATCACCATTGACGTTGCAGCTGATGTATGTTATTATCAAGTTTACTGCAGTTTCTTGATTTTACTATTATAGGATGAACTCGCAAACGATAAGGTTGCTGTTTCCAGCGGTGAATGGAAGAGGGAAAATCATACCTTTGATAAAAGTGCAAGAAACTATCCATTAACTGCTTTTAGTTTCGCATAAGCACATGTAATAAGTAAGTTATAGATTATTTTGCTCCATCAAACCAGAATGCCACACGAGGTAATTTTTACCCACTAAAGCTAGTAGATCCCTCCGATCCGGTCTTCGTGGTATACTTATACGAGAAAGCTCTTGGGAAGTGACTCTCGAGAAACACGCCCACATGACGTACTCGAGACGTATTATTCACGCTTTGATAAACCCTAGGTACTTTACCCACTGGCCACTCTTCTCTGATTGTTGATTGACCACACTTTGCCAGCGGCCTTGCGGTGAAACGCAGCAAAAAACCGCTGCTGTCATTTCACGTCATTTTTGCACTCACGCTGCAGTTGATGATAACGTTATAGACTCCCCATAAAGTCGATTGGCTTATCTTTTCCTTTTTTTCATTATGGACCTGTGCGTACAAAGGCATTATCAAGTAGGCAGTGGTTCAGGAAATTCGATCAATATCGAATACTGATGAAATTTCTGATGCAATTGATTTAAATCAGAGGCAAGCCCTCATTTTATAGTTATAGCTCAGCGTACAAGTATGGCTAGAGTATCTAACGTTTTCTTATAACAGTTTCTGCTTTGTGACAAATATCTCTAAAACTCCAAGTAATTTTTAAGTGTTACATTGTCACTTTAGGAATATTGACATCATTTCCAAGATGATTACGGATCCAAAAAAGTAAATTTAAAACTATTATGGAGATTCGGATATTAGTAATTTGAGGAAAAATAAAATTATTGATTAGATTTTTTCATTTCAATCAGTTCAGTACGATTCTTATTTTGAGCAACAACAAGTTATCATAATATGAAAAAAAACCCTTCGTTACGATGAATACTGATTATAAAAACATTTAAATTCAGAAAACTTTGTAGGACTTCAAAAAGAATCGCCGAATCAATGGAATTGGGTATAACCGATTAAAGAAAGTAGGAATTGAATCCCTGCAAAAATTCTATGGGAATACCTAATGGAACATTCAAAACAGAGCTTGAGCTTGATGCCGCCCGTGGATGCTACTCCAGTATCGCCAGATCAGCTGCACTTACACAAGGAACCAACCGAATGACTGCTTGGGACTAATAGACACCCTCAGTGTATAAGTGCTGATGATCTCCTATTTTAGGCAACAATGGCGTCTGCCACGCACAATGGGGCAGATCGCTGTTTTCGACGGCCAAAACCTCTACTACTCTAGTTATGCACCCTAGAGGTTTGGTGTCTCCGACAAAGTGTTTTGGAATAACTTGTACTATATTTTGACACATTCAGATTTGATCTAGATAAGTGAAAACTGATCTAGATCAGTTTTATCTTTTGATAGGAGCGTCCTAGCAAAAAACTTTCTTCTGCAAAGTTGTTCATTGAGGCTTTTTTGACATTTCTTCGGAAGACATTTACACTCTATCACTGACGTGGATTACGATATATGACAATTTAGTAAAAACAGTCAAAAAATCGATTTTGACCTTTTTTTCATACAAAAAAAAAATGGTAAAAAATATGTTGTCATCAAGTATCAGAAGCTTAACTATAACAAAGTAAATTTACATCATTTACTAGCAAAATTTTCAGATTTAATTATGTTTTTGATAAAAACAGTCTAAAAATAGTGTTTAACAAAATCCAGGATAACCCATGAAGCGGCAGATGGTGGCAGCTAATTTTTTGTATACGACTAGTCAAGAACATAAGTTTCATTGTCCCGAAGAAAGAAAAGTGGGACCACGTGGGGCTTTTTTGTTGTGGTTGTTTGAAAGCTTGATGAAAATATGTGAAAAAATGCTTATATATGAGAAACTTTTCATGAATTTATATTTTTCAAATGTATTTCTAAAACACATTGCATGTTGACGAAGTGATTTGAAAAAGTCATCACCAGACTGGTATCGTATAATATGGCTTTTATTAAACACAATACTATTACTCTAATAAAAATCAAAGGATAGATAGATAGGTAGATACACATATGGGACAAATTATCTTGAATTCCGTTTAAAAGTTTATTGGAATACCAGTTTAGAGATGACTTCTTCAAAACTTTGAGATTTCTTACGCGCCATACAATTTATTTTTAATTTTAATACATCTAATAATCTTATCATGGGGGGAGGGGGGTTTGAAAAATCCCGAAAATTGTCTTACGTAATTAATGGACAGCCCCTTATACTGGCCCACTGTAGACCGTGGAGTCCGACTGCATCTACGCCAGTTCATGCGGGAGTGTATGGATTGAGGGGAAGGCATGGCACAGAGGTTTGCTTTTGTGTTTAACAGACTGCCTATGTGTCAGGCGTAAGAAAAGGCGTGCTATAATGATGGAAGAATGGAAGCGTTAGGAAAACGGTTTCTCGTCCGTCTCTGGTTCTAGCGTTTGCTATGAACGAATAGTTTGAGTGTGATAGATTAAGAATGGAAGATAGAAGCAAGTGAGAGATAACAACTACAAAGTACGAGGAAAGGGACGGGCCTGGGATTGAGCAGAAGTGGTAGCCAACCACCAACCTAATGGAATATTCGGAACAATTCATAAAGTAATATCTAACAATAATATAAATCCATTATTGAATCTCTGGTAGGATTCCTGTACGAGTTTTTGTATAAACTCTTACAAAACCTTTTAAACCCCTCCTAAACATTAACTCCGCAGCATTTATGAGGGGTGTCTCTAAGTTGGAAGCCTCTAATTGAGTAGCATCAAGTTTCACTCTCAATCCAAGTTTCTAAAAGCAGTTATATTAGCGAGGCTACATAAGTAACAGGAATATTGCCAGCATCAAATCTGGGAATTATATCCTATAAACTACGCTAACACTGAATTCTTACAGAAATCCGCACGAAAATTTCTAGTGTTAATTCACGAAAAAATCTAGTAGAAATTTTAAAGCAATTCCTGACGGAATATCTGAAGAATCCTAGGGGATATTCTAGGAAAAGTCTCTTGAAGGATTATCTGCTTAAATTCCGTATTACTACCTAGAGCAAAATCTTGTAAAATATCGCGAATAAATCTTGAGGTTCCCTGAGTATCAATCCAGTAATGAATATTTTTCCAATAGAATCACTTTCGATTTTGGAAGAACCGCTGAAGAAATTACCGAGTATGTTTCTTATAGATTACTGATTCATGACTAATCTGCTAAAGAATTATTTCAAGCATCTTTCAAGAATGTTTGGATAAACGCCTGAAGGAATTTCTGATAGATTGGTTACAATCATGCATGAAAATTAATTCTGTTTCTCCACTGTACCTCTAGAGCTCCATAGATTTTCGATGAACTGGAGACAATCCAGACCAGATGAATGAACTATCGATAAAGCAGATGCAATAAACTATCGATAAACAATGAATTAACTATATACACAAATATTAAACTGATTTTGAAATTTCAGACCGTTTGCGATTGTTTGTTCAAGATTTTTTTTTATGAAAAACGCTTTTTTCATCAAGAAATAGTGGATCAAAATAGTTGTGTGATAGTGAAATAGTTGTGGGAAAAATGGTTGAAATCGTCGAAAGAAAAACTATAGAAAGAATTTCGTATGTAAATGCTGAAAAAATGAATGGTGGATTCTTTACAAAAACTCTCATAAGATCGAATTTCAGTGAAAACCGTGAGTATTTGGATAAATCGACAAAAAAAATCTCCCAAAAATCATACAATCCTAAAAAAAATCACAGATGAAATACTTGTAAATTATTGTATAATTTTTTGAGATAGACGGAACAATCTTCAAATATATAGAATATGTAAATGTATGCATAATTTGTTAATGTATCTAAAGAGAAAGGCCTGAATGATATTTGAATGAGTATCTTTAAAATGAAATATCTCGGAATCCAAAGATGGCCGCCACAATGGCCAACTTGTGCTCCTACTCACGTTTTCAAAGGCACTAAACTGGAGAAATTATTGGCAATCGTTGCTAATATTCTTATTTTAAGCATTCTGTTTGTGCACGAAGCCAAAATAAAAAGTGTACTGCTGTTGGATGCTTTCTTAGCGAGATTTGTGCCTTTGAAGTGCAATCTAAGAAGATGATTCACCTTAGATTCGTTGAAAACTATCAGACGTCAGGATTGTTAAAAGAAATCATTTAGTAATTTTTTGAGCGATTTTATGGTGGATTTCCTGGGCTATCTCAAAAGGAATACATAGACCAAATATTGTATATTAGAAATTCCTTTTCGTGCAGGAGTTCTTAAAAAAATCTCTACAGCGATGCTTTAAAAACATCCTGAAGGACTAAAATTTGAAGAAATCTTCGTAGTAAATCGCAATGACTCTACTTTTAATTCTTTGAAGCATACCCACAACAATAATTAAGTATATTCCAACTTCAGAATTTTTTTTGAGGCAGGACCGGTAGCAATAGAGTCTAGGATAAATAGGAACTTTAAAATAACGTGATTTAAAAAAAAAGAGACCAAAAAATATAAAACGAAACAAAATCTATCGAAAATAAGATCAAGATTTTTTATCAGGGTTTTCATAAGGATTTGTAAAAACAATTGACCAGACATTTCTCTGAGGGAACTCCTAACAATTTTGTTTAGAATTCCTCGTGCCATTTTGCCAGACATGTTATTTATTTAAGGTAAAAAGATGTAATACGCCCCCTTACTGCTCTATCGCAGTAGCAAATTCATCAATTCTAAAGTTTTTTTATATCAAGGTGTTCCTTATTTAGTTGTTCATGCTCTGCACGCAACTTTTGTCTTTCCAAATTGCTTCAAAAAAGCGTATAAGATGCACAACCCGAGCAATATGCCCCTTCCATAAGAAAAAGGTCCACAGCGTTGTGAAAAAGTTTCCAAGGAGAATTCCACCACTTGCTAAGCTTAAAGGGGTCCATTAGCAGTCGTCTTCCGGTAAAAGTGTTTGTGATAAGTACAATAGTAAAGGATGGGCTTGCTTATCGGACGCATAATTTCACGCCAAAAATCTGATTATCGATATTTTTAGAATTTCTATTGATTGTTAATACTTCTCACATATATGTTGTGCAACATCATTTTTTCGCGAATATTTAACATATGTGATCATATTCACGTGTAAAAGAAACTTCAATCCCGTGAAAATGAAGAGGGGTGTATTGCCCCGTTGGGGCGTATTACACCGAGTTACCCTATGTTTTTTTTTATGATTTTTTTTCTAGTACTTTAATGAATAATGGATCATTCATTTTCCAAAGTTTTGTACATGTATTATTACAAATATGTTTCTTACGTGGACTAGCCTTAGAATTATCTATGGAATTTTCAGTCAGGATAGAATAGCTTCACGAATTCACCAGGAATTATCTGAGAATATCTTTATAAAAAGAGTAATACCGGGCAAATATTCGCACCAAACTTGTCGCAGAGAACATCTATTGAACTAATAGCATTTAAGCTGCGGCTTGTAAAGCAAATTATACTTCGAAAAGTAGCACTAGATTTTTAAAGTTTAATTTGTTTTCCAAGAAATGTAATATTTAGTATTCATCCATTCCACGAAAAACCGATCTAGTGGGTCACCGATCGATCGATCGATAAAAATCATAACTTTTGAACAGCTTAACCGATTTTCAATTTTTTTTTACGGAATGAAAGCTTAAGATTTCAACTTTTCAGAAAAAATATAAAACTCTGAAAATATTTCTTTTTTACATAAAAATATATAAAAAAATAGTTTTACAGGAAATTTTTATATATTTTCATGAAAAACAAATTCAGAGTTTTCTGAGTTTAATATTTTTTTCTGAAAAGCTGAAATCTTAAGCTTTGATTCGATAAAAAAAGATTGCAAATCGGTTGCGCTGTTCAATTTTTTTTTTTTTTTTTCAAAAATCTAATGCACTGAGACCTACAGTGTGTGCCGATGAAAAATGACGGATTTTTTATTATCAAAAAAATATATCTCAAAAATTAAAATACTCAAAAAATCCAAAAACACGTGTATCTTTATTTTGGATAAGGAACAAAATAGCACATTTTCACGGAATACGGTGACCCACTAGATCGGTGTTTCATGGAATGGCTGTATATATATGAGCGGTAGACAGAAACAAGTGAAAGATACAACTACAAAGTACGAGGAAATGGACCTGGGATTGAACCCATGACCTTCTGCTTATGAAGCACAAGCGGTAGCCATTAGACCACAAAACGCGTCTGAACTCTGAACTCAGTACATACCAGTAGCTCTTATTTTCCTAGGTTTTCTTTCAAAATTTTCGGTTAGGACTATTGCAAGACTTGAAGCACTAATTTCTTTAAGGATACTTCCAGAAATTCGCAATTAATTTCTGATGAAACTCTTTGGAAAGAATCTAATTTGCAGGAGGGAACTCCTGCATGGATATCTCAAAAAATTAATGGATTATTTAAGAAGTCATAGTGAAATTTGCAAATAAATTATTAGAATTATATTATAAATAAACCAAACGGAACATTGGATAATATTCTGCATGATTTTCTGAAGGAAACTCGGGAAAGCTCCGAGCTGAATTCTAGCAGATATTCTAATAAGCATAATTGGAGGACCTACTGGAATATTTGCTTTAGCATTTCCTTATGTACCTCTTGAAGAATTCATGGAAATTTTACTTAAGAAATTGTTATAGTATCTAGAACAGGCCTGTCCAACCTTTTTAGCTCTTTTTCGACATAAATGGTTGGTGCGTTCGCTAGAACAATCCGATATGAACAAAATTAGTCTCACATGAAAGCTTTGTAGTACCGTAATCCGGGGTAACATTGATCATTTTTTTTAGTTTTTCTAAAAATTTTCATTTCATTTTAAATAAATGTTTTAAGTGAATTTTTGATTCAGCTGATATGGGGTAACATTGATCACCCAAGTAAACAACGTTCGCTAATATTGGAAATGTCGTTACTTATTAAAATCAGGGCCCCTGAAGCCGAATATGAAGACCAAACTCTTACAAGTCATTTACTTTTTGAGTTATTTCAAAATTAAAAACACCTTGAACCGCGTAATACGCCGAAAAGTAGGCAATTTCCTCAGGAAATTCTACATTCGTAATAGTATTTAGTTAATGTCGCCTAAATGAATAAACTTATGAAAGTTTTGACAACCGAATCGTTTTCGGCGATGCCATTTTTAGTAACACCCGCATTTTCCTTGATCACATCGTCTGCAGAACTCATGTGAGACATGAATTTTCGGTAGTGTCAGTGAAAATGATAGAAATCATTGTTTCAAAAAGTTGACAAATTTGCGCATGAACTAGACGCAATTTTGGCAAAAACCTTAATTATCATTAGCTTATGAATATACGAAAGAAAGGCACCATTCATGGTTCGAAAATGCTTCATCAATAAATCTTTATTTGAACGTTTAACAAGATGAGTCATCCCGATCAATGTTACCCCGCTGATTAATGTTACCCCGGATTACGGTATATCTGTCTAATCCATGCAGACAATTTTAAATTTGTGTCAAACTCTTTGTTAGCGATGCAATTAAAGGTAAAAATCAGTCCGGCCCGCGGGCCGGATCATTTTTTTGAATTGATTGCATCGGTAGCAAGAAGGTCGATATAAATTTTAAATTTCCAGCATGTATTAGACAAATATACTACCAAGCTTTCATATGAGACTTATTTTGTTCATATCGGTCTATTTTTGCAAACGCACCAACCATTTATGTCGAAAAAGAGCCAAGGGCTGGCCTGATCTAGAAACAATCTGCAGCAGTAAACCTGGGTGACATAAAGGAAAAATCCCTAGAGCAATCTCAGGCCAAATTCTTGAAGGCACTTCAATGGGTGGAGCAATCATTCGAGAAATCGGTGGAAAATTTCCTGTAAATACCGGAAAATGCTTCCTAGCTGTATCAGCGTTGAAGTGTTAAAGGATTTGATTTTCTGTCTGGGTTTTATCTGCTCTATCAGTCTTTACGCAGGTCAAACGACTTTTGCTTCAACTTTCCGACGTTTCGGCATATATTTCACCTTCTTTGCCGAAATTTAAACAATTTGAAGCAAACGTAGTTTTAGCCGCTTAAAGACTGATACAGCTGATAAAACCAAGAGAGACATAAGCCATCACAGTCGATAGCAATCTCAACATTTGATTTTCTGGAAAAAAAAAATATCTGCTGAATTTTAATAAGGCATCACTTGAAAAATCGGTGGAGAAATTTCTGGATGATTACTAGGCCGTCCCTTATTTTTCGAAACTGCGAAATGTTATAAGTTTGTCATTGTAAAGTGCTTGTTTTGGTAAGAAAAAAAAAACAGGTAAAAATTTGAAGTCCGTATGTGGATTCTAAGTGGTCCCCCAACGACTTTAAAGGTATTAGGTGTAGATGGCCCCCGTGCACCAAATCGAGCTCGCTGCTCTATTGCACGCAACATGAGTACGAAGAGCCACCAGTAACAAATTGTCCTGCGCGCTTGATCATCAGCATAGATGTTTGTTTTCTTTAGGATGATTCAAATATTACGTGACACAAAATTTGCCAATATTAGACCCCCATCCCTCCCCCACGTAACAGCTTTTGAATGAAAAATTTAAAAATTTTGTATGGGACGTAACACTACGGAAGACCCCCTCCCTCCCTCTGTTGCGTTACGTAATATTTGAACGATCCCTTGGTAGTTATGAATTGTATGTCAGCGTGCAGTGTTATGAAGCTATCCATAGTATAAAATATTGTTTTACATATAGTTATTTGCTAATTATCAATTTGTTACAAGTGGCTTTTCGTACTCATGTTGCGTACACTAGAGCAGCGAGCTCGATTTGGCGCACGGGAGTCACCTACACCTAATACCTTTAGGGTCGTTGGGGGACCACTTAGCGTCCACGTACGGACTTCAAATTTTTACCTGATTTTTTTCTTACCAAAACGAGCACTTTACAATGACGAACTTATAACATTTCGCATTTTCGAAAAATAAGGGACGGCCTAATGATTACCTCAGAAGATAAATACTGCAGAATTGTTGACTTTGTTGGTTGAATTGTTGGTTTAATAACTGAAACCTCAAAGTATCTATGTATTCCAGATATATCGTTAAATGATTGCAGCATGGGAGGTAGCTGAAACACGATCGTTAAAAATGTGTTTCGACAAGCTCGATACATTCTTCGCAGTCAAGAAAACTACATCTCTCACAATTTCCAACAAAAGCTGCCACATACTTAAAACCCGAGCACTCTTATTGCCGGTGCACGGATTTATTTCGGTCCAGTGGCGGTACAGTATCGATCTATTTTCGGAAGCTGATGTTTCCACAACAAGCACTGCATCCGCCGAGTGGAGCCAACATTCAGCATAGTTTGCCAACAAGCTGAAACTGTCAGGCACTGCGGTATGCATCTGCATGTCGTAGCTTTCGGTCGTTCAGAATATCTCGAAAGTGTCGAGCCAAGAAAGTTGGTCACGTGCCGAAATGGATTTTCTCGGAAGAACACCGTGTTGAAACGGCCCGATTGCGTAAGAAACTGTTCGCGGTACAAATTGAGGTGTGTGAAATAACGGGTAGATTACAATGTTGATCAACAAACTAGTCAGTTCAGAATGATTCACATTCGCATCAATCTCGTTCCACTATCGCTATAAAAGAAATTGTGGGCGATGATGCCTTATCAAGCCGACGATGACCTCACGTTTACAGAGAATGAACTGAAGTCAGACGCGGCGGAGACTGTGTACATTTCGCCGCAACTAATTAAGTCGTTTTTTTCTCCCACCTACAGTACTGGACAATAGATTTGCAACTTTTTGGATTTTTCATTTAAATTTTCGTTGAAAATTCAGACAAAACTTGAGTTTCAACATATGTTTCATTATTTCTTACCAATTTCTTTTTGAATAAGTTTGCTGAAGATTTAATTTGCATTTGCTGTAAAGTTGCAAATGTATTGTCCAATACTGTATACTGCGGTTGACACCGGTTGATGACTTACCTGGTTGGATGAAATTTGTCGTGCCGTTTTGACGGGCTTGCTGATTCTCGCGGTTGGTGTGTTATTTTAACGTGTTGCGGTATACTGTAGCAGGGTGCTTGTAGTAGCTTAGACTAGACTGATGAATGGGCAGATATGGCTGGAGTAAGGTAGTTTGATTGATTTTATAGATTCTCGGTCGCGATGGTTGGGGTTGCATGTGATTGTAACGATAGGAGCAGTGATGGCTTAAGCATCAGGATTGCGAAATGCAGCACTTTAGCGATTATAAGGAAATATTTAGCACGATGTGGTGCACGCACTTTTTCACTTCACATGATTGCTAACAGTTGGAACACATAATCTGGAAAGGAGAAGAAATAGATGAAATTTATTAAGTGACATTATATTTAATTATTTAGAAGACATAAAATTGTTATCATTGTTAGAGAGCTATACTATCTCTTGAAATGCATTGCTATAGCCTAAATATATTATTTTAGGCATTATTACCGGTCATAAGGGCAAAATTATTAAAAACAATACTTTTTCACTGATGGCCGATATTAGGCAACCTCCATTTATGATGTGACGCTGAGTCTCACACAGTGTATTCTGTACTTTTTTGCGTTTGGCGACTATTAACAGATACCGATCTATTTTTTCGCTGCCATTTTTTTTCTGAAGTTCAATTGGACTTGTCAGAATTGTTTTTGAACTTTGAATTATTCCAGAAAATCGCATGGATTAAACTTTCGATTTTTTTCTGTAGATCCATCCTGAATTATTTTTACCAGGAGTGCCAAATTCCCTCCAGGATTTTACACACAAATCTAATAGAATTCTATTAAACTATTTTACAGAGTTCATGAAACAATGTTCAGAACCTGATGAAATAGCTACAGGAATTCGTGAAGAAGGACGTTATTTCTGAATTTCAGAATCCGTCAATGCATTTTTGAAGGAATTCATCAAATAATGAGGTGTCTGGCATTACATCCAAATAGTTACAGAGCCTGTTTCTCAGCTAATGTTCTTATGGGCACATCCACAGTTCTGAACTGAGAACATTTTTTTCCAATTGGTCATTTTTGCTTATGTATATCCTGTGGCAAACACGGAGACACTCTATGCCCTGGGAAGTCGAGAAAATATACAACCCAAAAAGACTTCCGATCGGCGCGATTCGAACCCGTGACCCTACTAACCAATCTCAAATATTAAATAATAAGAGCAGGGTGTCATCCAGTTCACGATGTCGGCTGCCCTTGTCAAACTCATTAAAAAGTCAATTGAATTCAATGAGAAATTTTCCCGCAATCTTTCGGGCAAATCCAAGCCAAGCCCCCCAATCAAGAAAGCAAACAAACCAGTCTTGAATCTTGACCGAGGTTAGTCAGTCAGCTACGCGGCAGTTGCAGATTTCCTCCGGAGGCCGTTCGTTGCCATCAGAGGAGATCTGCGCTAATGAAATGGTATCACTTTCATTTGTCGCCGCCACGCCGTGTAATCCAAGCTGCGTGGGACTTTAAAGCAGGTGTGTCAGCTGGTCGCTTAATTCCCATCGTTTGGCGGAAACTCCGCAACAGTCTGACGCAAATCCTATCGGATATCGCCGGGTACTGTTTATCAGGGGGTGTTATCAATTTTTTGGTTAACGAATATAGATAAAATGTTAGAGGAGGGTTCCGTGGGTTACAACAGAATGATAAATTACAAGTTCACCTGTCCCGTCCGTTATTTGGATGAGCAAAACAAAGTTGTCAGCGCACGAAGTGCCACATAGCAGACAATGATGACCATGTGAAGTTCATAGCCTATGTTGAAGTGTGAGGGAAAATTTCTCACATCGCGAATTTAGGAGCCGAAAAGCGCAAGGGGGAAATAACAAAACCCATGTGCAAATAGTTGGAAAGGGGGTTGCGAGTGAGCAGTAACAGAGTAGAGCGCACCCCGAGTAGACCTGTGCGCCGAATTTTTTTGAATCGGCGGCAGCGTCGGGACATTTTTGTACAGGCGGCGGCCCCGGAGTATATTGACGTGAGGAACACTGAATATAAACATGTTCGAAATTATAAACAATGAAACCGTTTGGATTCACAAACAAGGCATTATATGTGAATAAAATAAATCCTAAAATAGTATACTGATTGCAATCGTTGTCCCTGGAATAATCTCTTAAGGTGAAACATCTCGGAGTGCAAAGAACCGACTTGTGCCCCTACCCGCGTTTTCAAAGACACTAAAGTGGAGAAATAATTGACTAATGTTTTTGATCTTCTTATTTAAAGCTTTCTGCTAGGCACAAAGCCAAAATAAAAAGTGCACTGTTGTTGGATGCTTCCTTCGCGAGATGTGTGCCTCTGAAGATTTAGTGAAATTTTAGAAGTTGATTCTAAACTGTTGCACCTTAATGACTTATTGGTAGGTATTGGAAAACCGCACACGGCTCGTCAAAGACGGCCACCTCCAATTGATTTTGCCGTAAATGGCCAAATTAAAAACTCGTAACGGTCTGTCCAAAATACTTTGATCACTTTACTAAGCGAGATTTGTATAGTGCGCCTAGACATTACATATACAATAGAACATAGATAGGCATCTAATTCTTCCGAAAGAGGTAGGCTTTGCGAAAGAGGATCACGTGATTTAGTTGATATCGGATTCAGATTAACTCGTGGCGTAGCTTCGTGGCGTCTTGACTTCGATTCTCAGAGAGAAGACGTCTAACCGTTTCGCAAAGTTTACTTCACTTTGCCCATTGAATCCTATTATAAAGTATATGTTATGTCTAGATTTTTCGGAACTTGCTATAACTTCCATTCGGCTGGTTAGCCGCAAATACGATAAATCATAATTAAAAAGGTTCCTTGTTATATGATTTTGGTCCACTACTGTAGCGTACTCTGTATAACAGAGTCAGAATCTTCAATAAGCCCTTCGTTGGTAGGTTTTCGTGAGAGTCGGGCGACAACGTACTAGATGTTTATTTTGTGAATTATCTTATATAAATTCCGGACGTATAACATCTAGACCAAGGATGGAAAAAAATCGTCTCTAGAGACAAACAACACGGTATTCGAAGGGTCCCAGAGGGCCGTCGCTCTTGCAGCAGCATGATTTGAAAACCTCACCACGCGCGCATTATACCAACATAAGGAGCATCCGATGCAATGTTTGTCGTGGGGCAAAAAGTTTATCGGATGTTGTTACAAATAGCGATCAACTTGAATCATGGCGCATTCGCGCTATTATTTTTCGTTAAAGCCATGCCCGAATGATTTTAGAATGACAAACAATATATTCGAAGGGAAATCAACAGATAACAATGGAACAATCCTCAGAATGATAAAACTATGGCTCGCGAACACTTAATCGCTAGCCCATACGCAGAACGATGCATTGATCAAGGAGCGTAGTTTGTTGTGATATCTTAACAACAAAAGGTTAATCGTTGTTGCTATGATCGCACGATAAAGAACAACAGCGATGCATCGTGGATTTTGTCATGATCACTAGATTTCCATCCTTGATCCAGACTCATCATCTCCATCTGTTTATTTATTTAAAAGCTTCGTATGATTTAATGAAAAAAAATAGTTGTAGCTGAAAAATACCTGAACATGGTTTTCCAGCGAAACAAATTAGGCTGATACGGAGAAACGGCGTGCGGAGAAACGACGAACCAACGTGATCGCTAGTACAAACAACTATAACCTGCCCGTAACGCCATGATGAAGTAAGGAAACCTAGCTAGCGTAATAAGAAAACCGTTAAAAAATAGGGGACAGTTTTACGACGAAGGGTTTGTCGAGAAACATGGTAGTCAAACGCTGAAGTGACCCTATTGAACACCCTCTGGAGATCAGTTATTGCTCCATGCATACTGTAGTTAGTCCGACGAAAAGGTAATCGAAACATTGCATTGTTGTGCAGAGTGCGAGGTATTACATTAATGTTGATCTGCTCTAAAATTGTTAAGCAGTCTAAACGACTTTGCAGGTAATTAGCGATCATCAAGGCTAGTATGGGCCACCTAAGCAAAAAAGGGTTTGAAAGGCATATAAACACAATACATAATAATTTTCCCATAAGGTTTATTTGTAGTTTGATTTGTCTCCTATCATATCACGGTAATATTTTGTAAAAAAGATTGATTAGAATTTTCTTAGAAACCTATTTTTGAAACACATTTGATAGTCTGTTGTGAATCATGAAATTGCGTGTTCTGCTGATATTTTAATAATTCATGGTGTCAAGAGCTTCACTTCCCGAACATTGAGTTTAAATAACTTTGACCAATTATAATATTCTGGTATTGTTAAACTGATTCTGACAGCAATTTCGAAACGGTTGATGTTGTTGGGAACAGCTTTAACTAAAATATTTAATTGCTTTTCAAATTCTGTTGCATATAATTTTACAAGTCACTCTACCCACAATCAGTTTTTTTCTCGCTTACTTTAGGTTAGTTTTCCATCCGTACTCGTAGGGTAGGTTTTAGATCTAACTGTATATACATAAGTAGGTTTTAAGTTCATAACATTTAAGCTCATTTAATCGTTATCCCTACCTTGGATCAATTGTTCAAATTAGTATTAGCAAATAATAATAGTTTTATAATGCACGATAACGAATCCTGGTGTTATTTATGCGAACTACCCGACTATCAATTCTGCTTATCATCCTTCGTTGACGTCTACCACATCTCCGACGATTGTCAAAGGTGAAGTTTCTACTTTTTGTTCTTACTCTTTGTGACGGGTGTCTACCGGGGGGTACTCGTCGTCACAGGTATGTTATGTATGAGTTATGTATGACGAAGATATTACAATGAAACTGTAACCATGATAGATATGATTGCATAACTATGACCATATTGCGCCGATACTTAATGTTTTATATAAGTTCTATTTTTAATGAAAATTTATTTCAAAATCTATGCGATTCCTTTAGCGTTAGCGTTAGCGTTAGCGTAGTTACGGTATACTTCGTAGATTGGATACTAGCAATATTCATGTTTCTTTTTAATAATCTCATTCTGATTGCTTTCAGGAACAAGGCAGGGGAGTATACCTTGTTCTTATCATAAACAAGAATACTAAAAGCATGAATATCGCTATTCCCGGCCACGCCCATCTTTACCGCAACTTGGAATAGGGGAAGGAAATGTTGATGTAGCACTTACTTAATGAGAGGCCACCGACTCAGCGACACCCTCATAAGTGCTACGGAGTTGGAGGTTGGTAGAGGTATATGGTCAGGATTCGCCTAGAAAGCTGGCGATAGACCGTGGGCATTTGTTGTTTAAGTGTTTTCAATTTTATCTTTTGAATGCCGGCAATCAAAAGAGAAACATTAGTTTATTTATTGTATAAATAGTATTTCGCGTAATGCTTGTCGACTGTGCAGTAATATTTTTTGCTCAATAGCCAGTAAAAAGCAAAACCGATCCCTCCAGGGTCATCGGATTATAAAACAAAAACATTTAAAACCGTCCGTCAAACAAAAAAAAAATTGGAAGATGCCCGGCGGTACGGTATTTTCGGACAGTCGAAAAAATAAATAAAGCGCGTTCAAACTAAATACCCGAGGATAACACAGTCTGCTCAGAATTCTACGAAAAGCAGAATCGATCCCTCCAGAGTCATCGAACGGTTTAAAAGCACCCACAACCGATTGTTAACTGCGAAACACCCGACCGGACAGAACGTGCAATTTGAACATAAATGTCAACCTCCGAAAAGTAAAACGTCCAAGAAACGACCAGAAGTTCCACGACGCGAAAAAAAATACGGTCCGGAGGGATAAGGAAAAGTATCATACTGGAACAAACTCACCGGATTGATTCACTCAAATCATGTGTTGCCTGTATCTTCCGGATGCTTCGTTGAGCTTGGGGCGGCCAAAAATCAACTGTTTCACAGTACCGACGACACAAGTCAACCAAATCACTTTTTCATTTTTCACTTTTTACTATTACATTTATGAACATTGAATTGTATTCTTATATTACCAGACATTAAAAACGGGTATAAATTTTATTTTCACTTTGACGGCTGCAAAAGTATTTTCGCCTTCAAAATCTATGCGATTCCTTGTGCAAAATGTCTATCGATAATAGAAGAACGAATTGCTATGAAAAATTTCAATGCAATAGGCAAAATTTTATACTTATAATCTTAGCTGATTTTAGTAGTAACGACAAATTTTTATATTTAAGTATAAAATAAGATTTTGCACGGTTTTCACAGTGGTTGCTAGTTAAAGCATCCTATATAAGCTCAAAAGGTTATCAGGGTCAAACTCTGTTTTTAAAGCGCAAATAAAAGGTGGACTATATTGCCTCGTATGACCGTATTGCCCCGCCTACCCTTATCGGCTACCTTGAGTCCAAGGAACGGTTTTTGAAACAAATTCTTGGGAAATTGTTTGTAGAAAACCTAGCCGAAAACTCTTATAAATATTTTCGTTAGGATCCCCGAGGCAACCCATGAAGGAATTCTTGCAGAAATTTGCGAAGGAATAACTTTTTGCAGGAAATATTTAGTAATTCGTATAAGTATTTCATGAAAAATCTCTTTGGTATTCAACACATTCTCTCCAGTCATTAATTGACGAGTATCAATGCCTTGTCAACCTGAAGGAAAACACCACGATCATCGAACAGCAGGGCAGTTCGAAATCGATGGTTCACGCCGTCAGGGACAGGAAGAGCGCATCGCATCGGCAAGTTTCCGTGAATCATAAACGTAAGAAGCCGAAGCCTCCATGTTGGCAAAGTGGTCAAATGCACTTTAGAAGGAATGCAGCTACAGCACCCGCCTTTGCAAGGAATTGAATCGTGTCAGCGATAAGAAAGGATATGGTTCCTGCTCCAAGAAGTCTGCAAAGCCATCCAATTTAGCTCAAACAAACAACAGCATGAAGCGGAATAAGGGAAAATCCAGCGCTGAAACAAAAGGAGTGTTCATTGTCAACCACATTGAGCACCGTGAAAACTACATCACTACGATGATCAACGACGATCCGGTCTCTCTTCAACTGGATTCAGCCAGCGATATGTATTTCCATCGTTTCGGAAGCGGTTTGGGAAGAACTCGGCAAGCCGGAGATAAAACCAACATCAAAAGCCTCCAACGCATTGGGTGAACCACTTTTGCTGCTCGGTTAGTTTGACTGTAATGTATCGCTAAAGTAGACAAAAAAGCGTGACAAATGTTTCATCAATCGTGTTCGTGGTACCTTCAAAGCTACGAATCGAGCGAGGAATTCAACAACTCAAGATGAAACATAAGGACGTTTTCAGCGTATCGGTCGGGTTGTGCAATCGCACGAAGGTCCAGCTGCATTTGATGCCTGGAAGCAGGCCAGGTTTCTGCCCGAAACGACCTGTTCCATTCCATTCCGTTCCGATGATCGATGCTGAACTCAAACAATTTGTTTTGCTTCAACCGCATAGCTCCAGGTGTCAAGTCAGCGCCGGAGGCGATCCAACGGCTGATCGAATGTCTTGTTGCGGACATTCCTGGAGTCTGTCCATTCATCGATAACATCATCATTGCTGGTAAAGATTGGAAGTCACGCACTGAAACATCCAACCTAGTGCTACAAAGCCTAAAGGACTGGAGATTTCATCTGAAGATGCGAAAATGCAAGTTCAGTGTGAACTGAAGTTCGTTATCGTTTCCGACTTGCGATCGTTTCTTCGAGCCATGAACTACTATGCAAGTTTGTTCCAAACGTTCACGATCTGCGTCACCCATTGGATAAACTACTGTGGAAGGACTTCAAGTGGGACTGGAGAACCGAATATCAGCGATCTTTCGAAAAACTCAAGTAAGTGCTGAAATCCGACCTTCTCTTGATCCACTACAATCCAAAGCTAGCAATAGTCGTTGCGGCATACGCATCGAAATCTGGAATTGGAAGTTCCCGAACGGTACCATAAAAGCCGCTACGCCCTGCAGAGTGCAAGATCCTTTATCAAAAAACAGTACATTCTGGAGGGATGGCCACCTGATTCTAAGCAAGTAGCCCAAGAAGTTCAACCGTACTACAAACTACGTCAATCTCTCAGCAAGGAAAGAGTGATCGTTCCGCAGACTTTCCGAAGACGCCTGCTCAATCATTTCTACCGTGGTCATCGTGGCGTGGTGCGCAAGAAATCAATCGTCCGAAACTACGTGTACTGGCCCGGAATAGCTGATGAAATTGAAGATTATGTTCGACATTGCGTCCATTGTGCTATTGCTGCCAAAGCTCCTCCCGTCATGACGAAGCCAGAACCATGGCCAACTCCTGAAAAGCCGTGGTCCCGCGTTCACATTGACTATGCTGAACCAGTAGACGGCAACTACTTTCTAGTGGTCGTTGATCCTTTCACTAGATGGCCTAAGGTAGTGCTGACCAAATCAATCACGGCAAAAACGGCGATCAAACCCTCAAACACTTTTGGAATTCCCGAGACCATGGTAAGTGACAACGGATACGGAACACAATTCACCGGTTCGGAGTCCCAGAATTTTTGCAATTTTTTTGGAAGTCGTTACATCTGCACGGGGTTGGCGGAACGTTTATGGACAACGTTAAAAGAAGCGTGAAGAATATTCGTTCGGAAGGAGAGTTCCTGGAAGATTTATTGCACACTTTTCTCACCGTATACCGCTCCACTCCAACACATGATTTAGAAGGTCGTGTGTCATCAGCGCAGAAGATGCTAGGACGGTCAATGCGGACGGTGGCAGCTCTATTGAAACCTCCAGATAGCCAACGACATAAGAATCCCGACGAAACAGATAGTCAGAAATTATGACTCAGAAACTACCGAACGAGAACATAGGAACTTCGACCGGGGTGATACGGTGTATGCCCTTTATGCAAATTGTATGTAACCATGGACGAGAACCGGACGGATGTTGAATACTCTCCCGGAACTGCCTTTGCGGCCGAGTATCTCAAGACTTTACTCCAGTTAGAAGTCGGGAGAGTTGTACAAGAACACTACGCAGTGGTTTATACAACATCTGAAATTCATGGATGCTCCTCGAGATTTTTCAAATATTTGACCAGGGATACCTAAAAAATGTCCCTAGGGATTCCTTAATGAAATTTCTTATGAATTCTTCGAGAATCGCCCAAAAGATTTCGTCAATATTTCAAAAAGATTAATTCACGTATTTTCCCAGAAATCCCTTACATACTTGAGCAACTTCCCACAAGGGGTACTTAAAGATTTTCCAGGGATTACTTGATGAATTCCATATAATTCCCCTAACCTCCTTCAGTAGTTTCCCCCAGAATTTCTACAGAGTTCGCTAAAAAATTCCTGCAAAAAATCTCCGGAATCTCTTAAGGAATCTCATCAGTTTTTGCTTAGTAATTCTTCCAATAATCCCTTAAGACATTCTCCCTAGCAATCTTCCGAAAATTTCTCAAGGATTTCTTCAGAATTTCTTCCGGGATTCCCACAGAAATGCTTCTAGGGGTACCATCACAAATTACTGGAATTCTCTCAAGAAATTTTCCAAAAAATCCTTCAGGAGTTCTTCTAGCGATCTCAAGAATTTCTGCAGAATTTGTTTCTAAAACAGCTCTATAATTTGGAAATCCTACAGGAATTACATAGGAAAAGGTATCTACCGTGATTGTTTTACATTCTATTTTGTTATGGCCATGTCGGTCATGCGACTCAAAGGTAAAGGGAATCTATAGAAGTTTTTTGCAAATGATAGAAATGAACAGGTGGATAGGCGTCGCAAGGGAGCGACAAGATTTAAATTTTTATTAGGTGGTGAAAATTGAGCAAGCCACTTTAAAGTCAGTAAGCATCTAAGCGTCCTGTATTCTACCTAGCTCCTCTACTGGAGAATGGTTGGCTCAAAGCTTTAAGCTTTGCTACCAACACAGGGAATTACTTCAGGAAATACTTCAAGGGATACTCTCAGGACTTCTTCCAGGAATTGCTTTAGAAAAATTTTATGAATTTGGAACTTTACAGAATATATCGGAGAAGCTTTGCTTACTCAAAATAATTTTATCAAAGACAGACATTTTCAATTGCATTAAAATTCCGAGATTTTCTTCAATTACTTCATACCAGAAGTATTTATTTAAATTATTGACATGTATTGGATGAATTTGGAACTTTGCAAGGTTCTAATGATGAGCTCTTGTTTCTTCGAACAATTTTCTCAAAGAGAAAAAAATGTATGTCATAAGATTTCTGAAATATTCGCCATTGCATCATACCAGAATTCATGTACACTATAGCGCCACTTATTGAATGAATTTATAACTTGTGAAGCTCTGCTAGTTCAGACTAAATTTCTGAAAGACATGAACTTTAGATTCTTAGATATGCGGAGATATATTTGCACCACGTTGTGGATGCATTTGGAATTTTGCAGGGTCCTTCAGGGAAGCTTATACGAGAGATACTCGGCCGCAACGGCAGATCCGCAATAACATATCTTGCATGAAACTAGCGGGAGATGGGCAAATCTTGTGGATGGTCATGATCCGGCTGGTTCACATCTATTATTGCATAAAATTTCCATGAAAGTTCGATTCATAATAAGTCTGAACCGTAAACAACAAGGCCACGAAACGTCAAACATTTAGAAATTTTTACTTTGGCAATCGTGCAATCTACTATTATATAATTGACATGGACATATTATGTTCAACCACTAACTAGAAAGGACATAAAAGTCTGAATCACCTTGTTGTATTCGACGGACGTATCGGTATTCTACACGCCTAAAATCGAACCCAACGCAACTGTCAAAAAATAACAGAACATTCGATGATGACAATAACAATACAGACATTTGTGAAGTACATACATACCTTCTATTAAGTGAAGATCAAGCTTTCACCGAAAATCTGTAAAATCAATCGTCGGCCATATTTACAACTGTAAGTTAAGCGAGAATAGATGTTCATGAAGAGGGTGAAATACAGTAAAACTGGTTGCTTGTATTTCAAGTCACATCCAAAATAAGATTCGTGCTGGTTGATATTTTTTTCATTATAATAAAGGATTTGCTTGTCTATTGCAATACAATAACGTGTAGTTTACATAAAGTTAAAATGTTTCAGTTTTCCAAGCTTCTAGTGCCCGAGATGAACTAGCCCAGGGCTAAAAATCTCGTTAATAAAGTCAAATCAATCAATCAATCAAGCTTCTAGTGCCTTCATTTCACTCACTGCGTTGTAGTGTCAAATCCCAATAAAACTGTGCGATTTGAATGACGAAAGTGAAGCTACAATGAGGTCGTTGAAAAAAAGGCATAGCAATGAAAATGCGAAAGAAATTACTTTATATTTTTGCAGCATAACTGAAAATATAGACTGTTCAGTGGATGCCAGTGGAAAAGACAAAAAAATCACAGAACCTAAATCTGTGAAATAGCACAGAAACATTCGGTGAAAACTGCAGCTATAAACAATAAAAGAACAGAAAACTCGTACAAATACCTCGTACTATTCGGTAGTTTTGACAGGTAAACAGATAAACAAATCCTCTGATCACCGACACTTCTGCTGTAGAGGTTTCAATGAAATTTCACAGAAATGTGTGATTTAATCTAGGTATGTGTGAATGAAAAAACACCTTGAAAAATATCAGAGGGGATTCGGGAAAGGATATCTTGAGAGATAGGGGTTCTTGTTCTATCGAGAATGTTTTCTGGAGGATCACCTAAAGAAATTCATTAAGAAATTTCGTGACGAATTTTTGCAAGAATCCTTATGGGAAATCCTGAAGCAACGCACAAATGATTTCCAGAGCATATCTATTTCTTTAAAAAGAATCGACGATGGCGGCGTACAGGTCTAACCCCAAGGTTAGGGTCGCACCGACGACTGTTTAAAATCTCACAGCTGTGGCGCTTCTCGTTGATAACGGGAATGGGGAAGCCATCAAATTCTAATTTGCTTCTCAACTTCAAAATTATTTTGTCAAAGCGAAACAATCCAAACAATGAGCTGAGCTGAATTAAAAATAAAGATGATCGCACACAAACACACTCTAGAGTCGTAAGAGTTTAGAGGACGTGCATTGACAGCTGACTGAGTCATGTCTCCACAACTCGATATCGGTTCCGATCCGATCGGTTCTCAGATTCTGTGCTTCGTCGTCAATGACCTTACGCGCGGCACGAACGGCCAGTGAACGGTGAAATTCGGCGCTATGACATAAAACGGGTCAATAGCGATTTGCTTCAATTTTACACGATGACATAATAGAGAGGCAATTGCTTGCAGTAGCACCAAAGTGCAATCACATCTATATGGACTTTCTGCTGGTCCTTCTGTCTTTCTTACCTTCGATTGTACGACGATGGTCTCGTTCCAAGATAGGACAACAAAACAGCACGATTAATCCTCTCGAAAATCGATCCTGAGAATCCTCACCGAGTTCTTCACTTGTGTGGCCAAAACAAAACTTCCTCAGCTGCCTTATAGCACTTCCCGTTGCATCCTGTGGTCACCAGAACCAGAACGCACACTGATGGAAAACGAGAGGACCATCGAGGACGGAGCACCTTCCCGAACAACCTTTCCTTTGCAACACACACTCGGGAAACTTTCGCTCACATGCACTTCCACTATTCGGAGGGTATTCTTCTATCCTCCACCCAAAATTCACGGTGTGACTTTTCCACCGATGTGAGGTTTTTCTTCTGTAGGTACACTATTTTCACACTTGGGCGATCGGGTGAATGAAAATTTTCAACACACGCAACGATTTTGGCCTCCGTCCACAGCTTCAGCTCTTTTGTCGAAATCGTGTGTTGATTTGGCTGACGGATGAGGAAAAAGAAAACACAACAGCGCACCGTTTTTGTCTTCGAATTAGGCGAGGCAATTTAAACAAAACTATTTTTCCTACATTAAGAACGATTTTTCCTAATAACACTCATAACAGCAAGCAACAACACTAGTTAATTCGCTATTCTGCGAAGAAATCACAAAGATAACACCGATTTTCCCATCGTAAACCATCGAACAAGCGAGAGGAGCACCAATTTTACACGCGAAACGCGATTGTGAAGTTTTATTTTTGCAGTTTTACACGAACGGACCAAAAATACCAACACTCACACTCATCGTGGTAGACAGAACCAAAGTACGCAAAACGCAGGTATCAGATTGCCGCAAAAGTTTATGGATTAGTGAGAAAAGAAAACATGCAAAAAATAGTTTGCTTCAGAATCAGAACGGAAGGCTTTAAGCATGTAGTAATGTAACATAATTATATTAAAAAACAAGTTAGATATAAATTTCACTCGATCAGGAATTTGCTTGACAAACCAATTCCAAACAAATATTATCAATTTTTATAAGTATTTTTTTTGTGCTTCGGAATGCACAACACAATTTTTCAACAGAATAAAGAATGAATATCTTAAAATAAAATAAATAAAATCATAACTAACGCGAATGTGTTGATGACGTTGGTGAGCCAATTTACGGAAATCCGTTACCTGTGTAATAAGGTACTTTGAAAGCAGCATGCGAGCGAAAGACAGCTGCCCTTTTTTCTGTTTTGGTACAAAAG
The DNA here is from genome assembly GCF_002204515.2 of Aedes aegypti. Classification (NCBI taxonomy): domain Eukaryota; kingdom Metazoa; phylum Arthropoda; class Insecta; order Diptera; family Culicidae; genus Aedes; species Aedes aegypti. The sequence goes on from NC_035108.1 coordinate 378,637,934, forward strand.
TAAACCGTAAAACCTCTGACAGATGACAGCTGGGTACTCGTGAGTTCTAGTGTACCATGTGAAAGTGGCTCGTTACTTAAATGCGTATATTCAAAATTTCGAAATAAAATTCGCTATAAATTAGACATTCGCAATGCTAAGAGGAAAAGAAGTTCATTAAATCTCAACAGCAGCAATTGTTTGTGATTTTTAATTTTTAATGAGTCTCGATGCAAGCTTCGTTGTTCCCAGGCAATAGACATGCCCTATAACAAATGCAACGATTTGCAGTACACGCAGCGAACTGGACTATCGAATTTCTTACATTTTGCCTTATGAAAGGTGGAACGATTATTGCAATACGAACGCTTTATGTATCGTTTTAGCATCACTCCACATCAAGTCGTCGATAGGCGTGTGGTGTACGCTCGGGCCTATCGATCGCAAGGTTCTTGGATCGATTCCAGGTTGCCACGAAAACGTTTTTTGTTTCCAAAATCTGGTTTCATAAGGCAAATTTATGAATTTAAATCCGATTTCTTGTGGCGAATTTTCATAAGGGGATTCTATGTTTATCGATAATTCATTTGCCTGAGTGTAGACAGGATGTCCCGGGCCCGATCTATCTGACAAGCCAATCGAGCCCTCTGTCACCATAGAAGATGGTGTCTCCATCATGTCGATAGCCTGGTTGCTCCAAACAATAAAAATAGGCTATTTTTAAAACGCAAACGAGACTAGCGTGATAGTTCAGCAGCGGTAAAAACGTGAGATCCGCGAGATGTGTGAGTTACGGACGAGGGACCTATTCAAGAGGTAAAACAGAAAGATTGCACGGATAAAAATAACACAGATTTCCAGACGGGACGCAACCAATGCAGCATTTGTTTAGTGTGCCCAACGGACCCATTTGATTTTGCTGGGAAACGTTTTGTAGCGTGTTTCAAACCGTTACCCAGCTTAATCAAAAGGAGCCGTTGGGCACACCTTTGTTTGCTGCAAGCGCCCTACACTCAGGCAAATTAATTACCGAATTTCATAAATTTTCCCTTATGAAGCATTGAAAAATCTATAAAAACCTATTTCAGAAGGCTAATATGGATTTCATACCGTTAAAATGATAGCCATAATTGAGAAAATAATTATATATATATTGAACTTATACAAATTTCATTGCATGCCTTCCCGCATAATCATGAACCATATTAGCACTGTTTCCAATATTGTCTACAACTACTTCAAACAATATCTGAACCATTCCGAACAACATCCAGATTAACAATATACCCACAGTACCACAGACTGTTTTGCCAGTATGGGAAACGGTAATCAGCCAAATAACAATGTGGGGAATAGGCGGTTAAGTTATGTAACCATAAAAATTCGTCGATTTCGTCGAACAAAATTTTTCGTTTACCGTTCATCAGATGGTAGACATACTATTCATTTTTCACTCAATCTACCACAAAACAGCTCTAGAATTGTAAAACAATATATTTTGAATAAAAACGTTTACAATTTGTGAAATTATTGGATTATGGTAGTCAACGGTATATTAACCCTATGCCATTCTATTTTTTTTCCTATTCATAATAATGAAACAAGTCAATTCGTGTATCTACGAACAAATGTTGTATTTATATGTTCAAAGATTAATATTGCATTGACTAATTTAAACAATATTAAATCTATCATAGTCGATCTCGTCCTAATCAGCGGTAAGAATTCCGACCACCACCTTTAGCTCGATTGTATTTTGTCTGTGGACTACTCCAGAAACTTTATTAAGTTGCGAAACAGGTTCAAGTTGAATTCAGCGCCTAGATTCAGCATTGGGGATGATATTCTGGTTCCACGATCCTTCGGCGCTGTTGAAACATCTTTCAGAAACTCTTAAAAAGAAAAAGAACATTGTCAACTCTGACTTCGATGAAAAATAATAATAACACTTACTTGTAGATATGTTGCAGCACCACTCTGAAGTCCTAAGAAGTATGCATTCTTTATTTCACTTCTGAAAACACAGAAACCAAATTAAGTACGTTGTTTTTGAGCAATTTAACATGAAATATCTTACCAAACAAGTTTCGACACTCGATTCGCAGAAATGAACACAAATATGGCAGTTTGACTGGTGAAAAATTTTCTCCGATTTCACAAAACGCACACAAGTGCAATATAACTACTCCGCGTACGGTATGTTTACTGTCAAACCATAAGACTTCAATGTATGTGTGACAACTTTTCATGATACTAAACAATATGCAATCATATTTGAATGTTTTGCCAAATTGTAACCATTTCCGATATAACCCACGTAAGTTTAGAAATAGTTGATTTATTCATAGTTTCCAAATATGGACTATATGAAACTGATTGATAGCAATTAGCTATACGGTAACCGTTAGCGATACAGTAGATGTAGTGTGAGATACAGTACAAAATCGAAATATATTTATAGTAACACAATTAAGCCACAATATTGGAAGCAGTTAACGTATGATTTATGATTTAAATGTTGTTTGGAAAATTTGCCAAAGCGTTTTTTGCTATGCGGGTTATGATTCCCATTGCAGTCATGCGTCATTTTCTTAATGATACCATATTTCATAAGGCTATTATGGATTTCATATAAATTCGATGAAAACCATAAGTGCGAAGTATGTTTCACATCATTACCATATATCAATTTCATAAGGCTGCCTTACGATTCACAGCTATCACTAATGTGAAAAACTCATAAGGTTGTGATTATGAAAATTTGTAGCATGAAATCACCGCCATCGTTGAGATCCAACATATTGCGTCAAATTTTTCAGAAGTCCAGAAAGGAAGTTCGGCAATGTACAATCGCGTGGATCCAGATAATTGGAAAAAGAAAATGGAAATGTAGATTTTAATAAACGGAGACTAATGGTCGAGTTGACGTCATCAAAATATTGTAGTACGAGTAATGCCTTTGCCAATTTGTTCAATATCTTTTTTGCATTAGGCTTGACCAACGTAAAATAGGAGCATGTGCAATACTACTTTGCTGCGTTTTATTGAGCATCACAACACGGCAAAATAGTTGGAAATTCGATTTCCACGCGTTTGCTCAACATTAAAATAAATTTCACCTAATAATGAGTAGGTGAAAGCATTGACATTTCTGTAAATACTCTGAATGAAATGCATTGTCAAATAGTAATTTGTGTCATAAAAAGCAATGTAGTTTATATTGCTGATATAAGAAATGCATCTTTTTTATTTCAATGTTCATAATGCTGTTTTATGAAATCAGCAAGATTCCACACTGGCGTGATTCAGATCAATTCATAAGGTGAATCAATGAAATACTTACCGATTTCTTGTGGCTAATAAACATAAGGGGAAATGATGAATATTCATAGTATTTTTGTCTGAGTGTATACGACAATCAAAGGATCATTTTTCGCATAATTTCTTATCTCACATTAAACACTATTGGTAGCCAAGTATGTAGCTTGTTATTAATAAACAAACGAATGGTTTAGGGCTTGGTTTAGGGCCTGTTCACAAATTTCATAACGCTGAAGGGGGTGGGTGGGTATCCACAAAATGTTATAGCTCATACAAAATTTTCAAATTTTTCATACAAAAAGTGTCACGAGGGGGTGCGTGGGTATCAAAAAAGGCCATTTTCGGCGTTATGAAATTTGTGAACAAACCCATAGCACGTTATTTACCAATGCCACTATGGAAATAATTTCTCTGTTGCAAATCGGTGATATTTTTATTTTTGTCTATTCATTTGCTTAAAAATAATAACACAGACCAACAGACGTAACACTCAGAACAAATCTCGATCAAATTCATAGTCACGAGGACATGTACGCCCAATGCTAAAAAAAAGTGTGTTTGGCCGACGGGCCAACAGATGGCGGTAGTGTGTAAACGTCAAACGCGAACAAAAACGATGCGAGCGCTGCAGATGGCGGATTGACCACATACCATATTTTTGAATCGACCGTTAAAAAGGTGGTCGATGGACAATGAAGAGAGTGTGACGTCTGTTTGTCTGTGATAATAAGCTACGCGCTCGGACACCAATGGCTTTTATGGTGAGATTGACAAGAAAATTATTCCATGGCTATCTTGAGTGAAGACAATTATCAGTATGGATCTTATTTCAAGATAATTGTACCATGGTACACGCTGTGAACTAGACTATCGGAAAACAGACATTTTGCCTTATGAAAGGTGGAACCAAAGACAAATTAGTGGAACGGTTATTGCAATACAAACGCTTTATGTATCGTTTTAGCACAGACAAACAGAACTCACGCTGATGTTCATCGACCACATATAAACGGCTAATTCAAATATATGGTAGGTGGCCAATCCACCACCCACAGCGCTCGCATCGTTTTTGTTCACGTTTGACGTTCACACACTACCGCCATCTGTTGGTCCGTCAGCCAAACACACCGATTTAAGTATTGGGCGTACATGTTTTCTCGACTATTATTTGATCGCGATTTGTTCTAAGTGTTTCGTCTGTTTGTTTGTGGTTCTAGCACTTCAAGGCGTCGATATGCGCGCCCGCATAAACCGGAACAATGCAACCACAATTTCCGAAACTATCCGCAACTATTTGCGACAATTTATGAACAGTTCTATATAACATCCAAAATAACAATAAACCAACCGTACAGTTCGGGAAATGGTATTTGGGAAAATAACAATGTGGGGAAAAGGCGGTTAAGTTATGTAACCATTTGAAAACGACGATTTTTTTGAACAAAATTTTTCATTTACTGTTTGCCAAGATGTTGAAATACTATCAATTTATTGGCCAATTTACTGTTATCAAAACAGTCGTGATAAAGTTGAACAATAAAGTTTAATTAGAAATGTGCACTGTACGTTATGTTGTTGATGTATGGTATGGTATGGTATTTTTAACGTATGCTGTTGTGGTTATATCATATGAAAATAAATGGTGGATACAGATTCGCATAAAAAATGGATAAATCAAAGTGCAGAAAGTTAATTTTTAACTACTTTGCCACATTGCAGCGCTTTTTACAGTACTATTGCAAACATTGAAAAAAAAAATCAATCAAACATAAATTTTCACACTCAAAGTTAATCCATTTTTCTACGCGAATACTTCGAACTAAATCAATAAAACATACATACGAGTCGAAAAAATATCTATCACAATTTAATTATCCGATCATATTAAGTACATAAATGCATTTTATAAGGTTCTGTCACACGTTCCGAACGTAGCAATTTTTATATATTTATTTCTATATATAGCAGTAAAAAACTGACCGACACTGTCACTATTTTAATTTATATTACACTATTTTTACCACTCTGTAGTAATAAAAACATCATAAACACTATTATTCATCACATAATCCTAAATTTATCATGCACCAGATGCATCATCACTGTAGCTCTTCGTTCGAGAGAAAACCTTCCGCCGAGCCGGGCTGACATGTAAAACTCTTGCCATACATCCCAGGTCGATGCTCGCATAAAACTTCCAGCTGAGCCGTGTGGCAGTATGAGCTTTGAACGACATCCGGCAGAATACATCACAATAAGGTTTCCAGCTCGACCAGTTCTGCGGATTCGACAGATGGTCAGTTGTTACAAAAATCTAAGTTACCAAAGTGATTACCTGCCACTGGTTTTAGTTGGTCCAATTCCATTTTTCCTATCAACGATCAATTTTGTTGCTGACAGAGCTCATGCAGACGACAACACAAGTCATTTTGCAGGCTGGTTTTGCAGCAATTTGATTGCTTCCAACGGTGGTACATGCGTTGAATTTGAGATGAGGAATTCAGCAAAATACTGTTTGTCACGTAATCGACAACAAGGATGTATTTAGATAACTTTAAAACTTATTTATTCCATAATTCTACTAGGATTTGTAAAATCTGTAACCGTTTGGTTACAAATTGTTGATTTTTGTTTTTATTTATATTGTTGTTTTTTTGGACCCTTCACGTTTCTTGTGCAGGAACAGAAGAAGTACCACAGGAGTGATAGGGTTCAGTACCGCTGCAAATAGGTTTATTTGCTACCAATGCTGCAGTATGGCAGAAAGGATGGCTAAAGCTAAAAATGATTGGAATGACGGCAAGTGGGAAAACTGAAATTAGAAAAAACGGCCATTGTCAATAGCTGGCCTCTTTTCTAATCAGGCGTCCGTGTGCTGAAGACGTGGTTTTTATAGTGCAAAAGTGCAGTGGTTTAATACCGATACCCCTCCCCCCTTGCCCGTAGCAGGAGCTAAGTGGGTGCAAGGGAAGAAACCTTGCTCAGGTAAATTAGCAACCATGCATAAAACGACATTTATGTCTAACTCCTCGTTGTCCAATAGGACCTCTTGTTCTTGTTTTGTTTCGCCATTGTTTCCGTCCAGCACACGGCTCGGCTTATGAAGCCATTAGGCTTCCGGGCCTAAATGTTAAGGACCCTGTCCTCTAGTAGGACCAACATCTCGGGCCGTTGGCCCTAATCGCTAAGGAGATCCCCCTCTCGGCCGTCCAAGGTGGCCATGCTACGGCCGGCCGATTACGTCTAAGAGGGAAGACGCCTGCATCCCACCGTCCAGCAACGCCCGCTGGCCCGTCAACGGACCGGAATACCAGCCCGTACATCCGCCTGTTTCGCCATTCCGGCGAGAGTTCCGGCCGCACAGCAGGATTGGTGTCGCTGTGTCGGCCATTCGTCCACCCAACAACAAACGGCAGCGGTATGTACCGGTACGAACTAGATTAGATAACACTTAACAAATTTACACTTAATTGAAAAACACATAGGGCAAATGTACCATTAGTGGTGCACCTAAGGGAAAACTGCTAAAACATGGTGATAAAATCATGAATTATATGATTTTAGCGTATCAATCGCTAGATCTCAAATCCTTCTATCATTCAAATGTATAAAAATCACGATTCATTTGAAATTTCCCTGCAAAAAGCCTTGCACCAACAATAGGAACACTGTTCCTTTAGTGGAGGTATGTTTTAAGAATGGTTCCTTTAGTGGCGCAAACCATTGATTTCTTATGGGACCCTCCACTATAGGTACTGATGCACCACTATAGGTACAAAGGAGCAAAAAATTTAAGCAAAATCATTGTTTAAAATAGGTTTATGGTTAAATTTCATGAATATTTTTCGATAACTTGTATCATTTTCACATCGTACATCATAGAAAAATATCACATAGCCATAAAAAAGTGCGAAACATGTCAAAACACACTACCTCCACTATTTGAGCTACCTCCACTAAGGGAGCGTTTGCCCTAACAACACGCTACAATTAGGAAATTTTAATAAATGTTTGAGTAACGTGAAAGTCCCCGTGTTAGTTTTTGTATTCGCGAAAAGCCCTTGATTACCCAGTAGCTAGCCGACCCTGGGATTGCCGGAGAGATCTTGCGTCCTGAGTTGGCCTGGCACTGTAAGTTTTCCCGCTTAGTTTCAAATCGACCGCTAAAACGTTCAAGCGGTTGATGGTTTGTCTATTCTTTTCACAGGCTGTCGAAAACATACACCAAAACAATTAACACAGTTTCATATTCATTATTAATAAATGCATGAAATTGTTATTGCATAGAACGATTTTTTTAAAGAAAGAAGAAAAACGCATATTATTAATGTTTTGGTCGAGTTATGTAAAAACGCAAATGTTTTTTTATTGCTCTGAAATTTACACAGCCAATATGCATGTCAGAGTCGTAATAATAATGATAATTTGTTGATGAAAATTTTTAAGCGTTACATTGAACGCAATAATGTATGTAACAGTTTGCCAAACTGTTGCAAAAAAGTAAGATATAGTTAAATGTCCCTGTATTAGTGTGTAACGAAAAATCAAGCCCAAACCGATGGACAAACTGTGATCTTACATTTCAACTATACTTCGCGAATGTTGAGCTCCATATTATCCAACAATAAGTGGACATTGCAACAAAGGATTACTGTTTGGAATACGTTATAAAAGTCATTTTATACAGTCAAAAGCTTTTGGTTCTATATTTTTCAACATAAAAGCAACTGTTTGTGATACATTAACATTTACAGTTAAAAGAAACATACTGTTTGGAATCAAAGGCAAACTGTATTTTTCTAAGCGGGCGTGATGTACGCACGGGCCTATCGATTGCAAGGTCCTCCCAAGCAACCAAAAGTTCGGATAAAAGGGCATGTTTTGGCTTAATCAGCTTACGTTTTAAGTAATTAACCGGACTTTACAGTTTATATAAAGTTCGTTTAAGTTCGATTTTTACCTTCAAGTACCAAATAAGTTCAATTCGAACTTGCTCTGAACTTTCAAGTTGTTGATGAGTCCATGAGTTACTCTTCTGAGAATCAAGTTCATTTAATGTTCGCAGTGAACTCTTAATCAGCGAGAAAGTTTCACTGAAACTAGATTTATACCAAAAGTGAACTACGAAGTTCACTGCTTAAGTACAATCCGAACTATTGGTTGCTTAGGCTTGGTTCGATTCCAGGTTGCCGCGAAAACATTTTTTGTTTTAAATTTTTGGTTTCATAACGCAAAGCTATGAATTTCAACCAGATTTATAGTCCATTTTACAAGACGAATAAATGAAATTTTGACAGAAGGCGGTGTCGTATCGTGTGAAAGTAATAGCAATATCATTAGTGTTGCCGTTTCGTAAAATGGACTATTGTGACGAATTTTCATAAGTGGTTCCTATGTATTTCGATAGTCCATTTGCCTGAGTGTACGTATACCACCACACTGAAATTAATTTTATTGTTGAAATTACTGAATCCATGGTAAAATTAAGAACTGCACCAACGATTTTCAACCGACTACACTATTCTGTCAACTCTACCAAAACATAGTCAACATCACTACACAAGAAAATGTATTCGGTTTATTTAACCACAGTTGCAGTATTTCTGACTAGAAACATTCTTGACTTGACAATTTTCCCTTTGTACTTTTGACCACACTGTGTTGTACGGTAGGTGTCACGGATTGAATTACAATGCTTTGTAGTGGATGCTACTATGGACATGGTCATATTTACTGCACTGCTCAGTGATTTCTACCAGATTATAGTAAACTTAACAGATTTTTGTAGTCGGTTGAAAATCGTTGGTGCAGTTCTTAATTCTACCATGGATTCGGTACATTATACAACAAAATTTGTTTGCGTGCAGTGTTTCATAAGTATTAAGCGTAGATCTCTTTAAAGCCCAAGTAAAAATGGTGCAAAAGTCAAAACTGAAAAAGCAGTTTTTTCCTTTTAAATAGACAAATCGAAGAAAATAAAAACACCCAACTCTTTTATTTGCCAAATAAAAAGGCTGTGTGTTTTCATTTTCATCAATTTGTTGTTTTAAAAGAAGAAAACTGCTTTTTCAGTTCTGACTTTTGTTCCATTTGTTATTGTCCATACGCTATTGGCGTATTAACTTCGATGGAGCTTACCACCATTAAAGAGCAAAATTTAAAACAAGGGCCTCATTAACTAAATATAATTCGCCACCATCGCAGAGCTCACTAGGGGAGAACGAGAGAAATGTCAGTTAAAATGTTTGTTTACGTCCAAAATTCAATTTTTAAACCCGAAAATTTGGTCACTCGATTATTGATCTATTTTTCATTGACATAATAATTTTAAACCATTTTTCTTGCGATACGCGTGATTTCACAACAAATTTACCCAGTAGCAAAGAATCCGGAAGTTTATCACCTATGTTGCCCCCTATGGGGGCTCAGATAGCCGTAGCGGTAAACGCGCAGCTATTCAGCATGACCATGCTGAGGGTCGTGGGTTCGAATCCCGATGGTCGAGGATCTTTTCATAAAGGAAATTTTCTCGATTCCCAGGGCATAGAGTATCTTCATACCTCCCACACGATATACATATGCAAAAATGGTCAATCGGCAAAGAAAGCTCTCAGTTAATAACTGTGGATATGCTCATAAGAACACTAATCTGAGAAGCAGTACCGATGATCTTCTATTTTTAGGTGATAATGGCACCTGCCACGTCAGAATGCAGACCAATGAGGAGGAATGAAAGAAATGCAGGGCTGTTACAAAAATCTTAAAATCGTATCCGCGACAATCGCGACTTAAGAAATTCGATCCGCGCCTAGGAACTTTAATCCGCGCCTCAAAAAAATCTGTTTCATTGACATATTTACTACTCATTATAAAAATGCGTAAGCGTGCTTGATCAAAAACTAGGTTTTAATGGTACTAAGTGATTATTTTCGCCTTAAAGTATCTACAATTGAGCAAGACAAATTGGTATACGGATTTCTATCAACACTAAGAGTAGAGTTAAATTATGAAATATGTTTAATTCACTTAAGTTGCGCCACTAGGCAGGAAATAAGGTAAAAAGCGAAAAAAAAATCAATAATTCTAGTTTTTCATGGAGAAAATCGTATTCAACAATATCACTCAAAATTAATTTGTTATCAACATTTCAATATATTTTTATGAAAAATCGTGCAATTTAATAAATGGTAGTGTCACTACAAGCAGAGAGGAGGCCTAGTTTGCAACTATACTTATCACAATTCGATGTCTTTGCATATAATAGGAGATGCAAAATGTAGTTATTAATGATAACTTAAAAAGAAAAACACACACAGTAGTTTTACATTGTCAATTAAAAGCATACAAAACCTTAAATTTCGATTCTTTGTCTCATCTAACTTTACACTATATTTTAAGTGGTGAAAAGATTGCCATTAATAAGATTAGATCGCCAACTGTATTTTTTTTTATGTAGGCAAACACCATCATATCATTAAAAAAAAATCTTGCAAATTTTTTTTTTTTGAGATGAGTTCAGTTAAACAATAAGTTTGAAATGCATGCCATTTTGAAAACTGTTTTTATTTTTATATAACTTCAAGTTCCAATACTCAATCAATTTGAGGGAAAAATACAAGATTGTTGTGATAATTTAATATTTTTAACAAATTTCTGTTTTTATGAAAATTGTAACATTTTTTTTCAGCAATATTCATTAGTCATTGGCAGTACATTAGACTATACATTTAAAACTCTCTCGACGTTTGATACAAAATGTCCAACTCTACAGGGCAGATCTGAACCACCTATAAATCAATTTTGATGAAATGTTAACAAGACCTTATTTATATATTAAAACAAATGAAATTCAAAATTTTAACAAAAAAAAAACGCAATAAAATTTTATAAAAATTGGTTTGTAAATTATGCGGAGCTTACTATTTTACACAAAAGTATTGAAAATGTATTGTATATACAGTTGTATTCAGAATAATAGTAGTGAAAGCCGATTTTCATACAAAATTCTCAACGTTGGCATGCTGTAACTTTGTTTTCCTATGAACAAAACGCATGAAATTTTGACTCTAAATGTCTCTTCAATTTCATTATCCTGAAATACGTCATAGTCATTAAGAATTTAGGGATGAGCTATATCTTGATTGACTAGCGACCCTCGAGAAAAAATGACTCCGATTTTCGCGACAGAATTTTATCCACCCGCGATTTTCGCGCTTGGCTGGCCAAATCCACTACAAATCCGCGAAAATCGCGAAATCCGCGAGAATCGCGAAATTCGCGCCTGTTGTAACAGCCCTGGGAATGGGTTACATGCTTGGCCTGATTCGCTACTCACCACACAGTAAAGCACATGCACGAACATGTGTCTATGCACGAAAAATCGCTAAAGGTTAATCTGAAAAATTTTGTATGGCGAAATGCGTCTAACAAATCATTTCTCAAAATTGGTAACTATTTTCGAAAAAAATATTCGGTATCGGTAGTATACGTAATGATGATGGCTATCACGCCTACCAAATATTTTTTCGATTAATGCTTTCATTCACGGGAAATTTGAAGTTGGATGCCTTTCCTCAAACAAAATAAATCGAGAAAACTTCTGCTGATCAACTGTGGACAAGATCAAAGCAGGTAATCCATTGATGGTGCATTAAACTGGCTCCCGCAGTAGACCTTATATACCACTGCGTCTATGCCAGTGCATGCGGGAAGGTGTAGGGCTGGTATAATTTTTATGGCAGAGAGGCTTGCTGATTTGGTCAGGCGTAAAGAAAAGCGTGCTATAATGATGGAAGAATGGAAGTGTAGGGAAACGGTTTTTTTTTTTTGCCGTCTCGGGTTCTAGCAAATGCTATGAACTGTGATAGATCAGCTATAATATATTAAAAGTGGAAGACATGAAACATAGAACTCATTCCACTCCGCCCAATTGGTTGTTGTCCAGCCCTTTTTTCACCTCACATGGTCCCCGACACTACACTGTACTCCCAGTTGCACGGTTTACAATGTTGTGGAGAAGAAACTCTGAATCTATTAGGACTGTGTCCCATTTTCATCCTTTTTCTTCTATCAAATTGATTATCAACGGCATAATAGTTCTAAATCGTCGGTATCAAATAGCTTTTCCATGTTTTATAGTTTATAGATGTCTAACGATAAGTTTGAACTATTCCATTTTGGATAAGGTCAGTTTTGCATAGTAATTTTCACAGTTTTTGAAGGTGTCAGCAATACTGTTTAAAATGTTGGTGCTAAGCCAACAGGCTAATTTTGAGTATTTAGAATGTTGTGTAAGCTTAAATGTGACTACTGAACTCAATTTTTGAAATCATACAGCATAAAAAAAGTTTTTTGCTCATAAAACCGTTTATTCTCAAATAATGTGCTTGTTTCAAGGGAAATGCCTATATTCAAACGTATTGGGCAGATTTAAAAAGTTTAATTTCACTATAAAATTACACGAGTTGCAAGAATTTTCACATCATATTTAGATTTAGGAGACCCGAATTTAGTAGATAGGAAATTGTTTGCGTCTTTTTCAATTTTTGATATCAAAAATAATTTTATAAAATGTAAATGTAATTTCACAAAAAATCGATTTCATAAACTGATAAAGATCAATAAAGTACTGACTTTGTCGTAAATAATTCGAAATATTTAAGTTCCTTAGGATAAGATAACAAAAACTTGTACAATAGTGATCAATTTACCCCCGATTTCGGTACCAAAGTCGATGTGTCGCGGTTCGAACAGAAGAATTTCTTTCACATGAACCAATGAAAGCTCGCAAACTTTCCATTTTTTTCGTATTTTTCATTTTTTATTTTTCTACTTAAAAAATTATAATTTGTTTAAATCCAGTATAAGTATTACTTTATAATATTTTGTTCTGTTTCTTCGTCACTTCCGTGAAAGTTGTGAATTTTATTTTTTTCTCTTTTTCTCCTGTCCGATTTTTCGTCGAATATTGGGTATCGCAGGATTTGGGGTTTCTAGCCGCTTGTTGTAACTAGTTCATTTTCCTTATTCCATCACGATGGTAAGGTATGGAGGATACTATTCTTCTACAATGGTCATATATTTCCATTTGTCCCGTGAGATAACAGATCTGCATCTCGGATAATATCATGCTGTAGTCATTTCTTCCACCCTCCTAAGTTGTACGTATTTATTATCTGATCTTCTGGGTGTAATGTTTCTTTACTTCACTGTATTTAAAGTGATTTGATAGGGAATGTTTATAGTGGTTCGTGGTTTGGCAATCATTCGGTCCCAATCGCTTATGTGTTCTTTGGACAGAAACAGGGTTCATATTGATGTGGTTGGTTTCTTCTGGCAACTTCAGCAGGGATTTTCTAACAACTTTCGTTTCTACATTAAAGTTTGTTTTTATTGGTCTTGTGTATCTTTCCAAAGATTAGTTTTCTTTATATGATGACCATTTTGCCGCTGTTGATAATCTGTTCTGTTTTCAATTACTCTCGTTTCACTTTGAAAATTTCTGTTACAACACAGTGTGGATCAAACCATCTGTTCCGTTTAAAACGATTCGTTCCAATTTGTTAATAACTCTTATTATGTGTTTATTTCTGTTATTCTTTTACATCCGTATTCAACATTCAACAGTATTTTTATTTGGTTTATTTGTGTTTATCTTGTCCCGTTTTTTCGTATAGTTACTTCAAGGTATTTTTTTTTCGTGACGTTTACTGTTGCAGCATTATTTTTCCCGTGTCGATGAATTTTCTATGTTTAATGCTTTTTTTCTGGTTTGAACTGCTTTGTATTTTACTACTAATTTTAATCTTGGTTGTTCCCGAGAAGAACTATTCGAAACTCTGGTTTATGCTAGTCTGGCATACCGAAAGGCTACCGATGTCATTGAATTACTAAGATCTTCTGTCAGTTCAACTCGCAATGGTTAAATATTTTTATTTGTTTTGAATGTGAAAGGAAAGATAAATTAATGCGTATCGAGAGAAAGTTAGTACGGAATTTTCTGGAAGATTTGTATTCATTCAAAGATCGCAAAACGATCTCATGTTCAGTATTTTTTTGTAAATAAAACCAAACAAAAAACGTTGTTTTTCAAACTACAACTTTTTTCAGTGTACAGTTCGTTCTAATTCTAGTTAAGTTTCATTCTTTATTGCACAATCAAACGATCCTGCCGCGTTTTTCAATCATGATTACATTGGTCAAAATTTCGTTTGTATTCGTCGCACTATATTTCACGATGGTTTTTCAGAACATTCCTTCTTAATTGCACATACTCCGGCCCTCTTTATGCGGTTGTGTGGACAACGGTTGAAAATTGCTTACATTGAAACCAATTTCCATTGCGTTTCACAAATGTTGTTCAGCGTCCAAACCGAGTTTTATTTTAACTGGAAATGAAATTCTGCTTCATAGCAAACACAGAGAAGAAATTGATATTTACAGTTATTTTTTCCAGTTCTAAGCATTATGCGGCAAGAGGAGTGGTTTAAAATTGGGATGGGATGAAAGTATTCTATTGATACACATGTTACATTCGTTCTTTGCAATTGTTGGGAAATTGTTACACAATATACACGATACAGTTTTAAAACTATAGTAAAAACAGAGTGAGCGTATTGTGTTATATAAATCACGATTTTTGTTTTGCTAAAACATACAACTTAACTGTTGGATGGATTTTTGTGTCAGTGTATGAGTGTTTTTTTTTTTGCTATTTTATCTTAAGATTTTTATTATGTGGCTTATTCACAGTTGATTATAGAGAGCTATAGTTCTTTCAACTGGAGTATGGGGAGAAAAAATCGTTTTTAATATAATGGATTATTCAAATGTAAACTAGATTAATAAAGAGCATTTCAGATCAGTGAAAAATAGAAATGTATCAATGAATACATTTGCATTGGCGCAAAGCCTTCCTTTTCTGAGCAATTCCAAATGGGATTCTTATGTTTTCCCAAAATATATCGAAGTCGTTAAAAATTTGTGAACTGTCTTTAAGTCATTTATCCATCAAAGATTGAAATTCAATTCATTTGTTGTTAATTAAATTCTCAACTTGTAGAAGTGCAAACAATTGAAAAAAATATATTGTTGTTCTCAAAAAGGGTTAAGTTATAAGTGTAGAGCTGAAGTTGATTAATTTCCAAGAAATTAAATTTCCTGATTGATTACTACATCGATACATTTCCATTTTGATTTTACTGATTCTTTCAACCCATTGGGAACTGAAATTGATTTCTTTTGTTACGAGTTTATGTTACGTACATTCCTGATATGTATCAATATTACCTAACGGAATGTGCAAACGTGCATTAAATTGATTTATAATGTTTTGCAAACTATATTTTTGAGATCATTGCTATTGTCAAATATAATACAGAGTAAACCGAAATATCTACACTTTGTTTCCAAATTTTAACCACGAAGAGACAAACCAAGAATCAACAAACTTATCCAAACTAGACCACACGTTTTCAACCATTGCACAACAGATTAAAGGTTTCCCATACACTGCATTCCCTCTTTGCTCGCTGTATTTTTCACAGTAATCTCTGTACACATGTCATCGATGTCGTCTCAAAATTCACTTTTTTGCACGCACTTGAGTAGGTGTGAATTAGCTTTGTTTCATAATCAACGACTTTTTGCTTGCTTTTTTCTTGTTTTTGTTTCTCTAACCACTAAAATCAAACATTAACATTCACTTACTCACTATACAAAGTTTGTTCAGTTTTTTTTTGTTATTATACCGCGGCTAGTTTTTGTTAGTTTTTTTGTTTCTTTCTTAGGTTATGGCTTTTCTGGTTTTGTTTCAAACCTTCATCACTCCGTTCTGCTCGCTAGTAGCTTTTGGTTTCGTTTTGCATTAAGTACGGTCTTTTTCCAAATCAAATCGATACAACTTGTCAAACGATAGATCAATGATGATTTAAACCGGAGATGTATAAAATAAACGTTCACACTAGACTTCATCGTTCAAATTTTTAAAATTGTCTTAAATTTTGGCAAAAAAAATCTCGTTTTTCTAATACGTTTTAAAAGCAATACATCCCAATTGGGACAGTGTATTTAGCCTAGTATTCTATGTTGACTGTATAGCCGAAACGGGAAATTTTGGAATTTGAATATAGGGTTTAAAAATGATGAGAAATAATCGAACCCTTCAAATCTAAGCCCTATAATTTTCATTATGCTGTGAAAGTTATACATTTTAACTTGCTTCTATTTTAAATGTTCGATAACTTCAAATTTTATTTATTTTCACTTCAAATTTTATACTTTTCAAAAAGGCAAGTAAGAAGAGACCTTATCCCTGGCCTCTTTTCAATGGGTGTTGTATAAACATTATCCTTTTCTTTCCTCGTAACGGAGGAGATAGGTGTGACCGGCAATAGAAGTTGTCATGCATTTGCATTACCTAACACTGTTTTTAAAGCTGTTTCTTCTCAAATACTTTTTCATGAATATTTGCGATTAGAACGATGACAGTTTATTAAACTTTGTTGAAATTTATATCCCAATCAGACCAGAAAAAAAGATTGCTTCAAACGTTTTACGCAATATGCCAAAATCGACTGAAAACATAAACTTTACTGGTCATTTATACGTTAAGCAAGAGCTCCAGTATCCAAAAGATACATCTGAAATTATGTTTAGCAAAATTTGCAGATCTGTTCAATTATTTTGCCATAGTATTTAAATAATATCACGAAGTTGTGTGTAACCTAACAAAAACATTCCTTCTCTTCTGGAACCATCTAAATCATCTCATCTCAATTTGAGAATCAGTTCCATCTTGGTGATGGAGTTTCCGGGTAATCCTAACTTCATAAATTTCGTCTAATAGTAATATAATTTCATCGAATCACATTTTGTTGGGTTTTCTTCCTTCGTATTTCTATTTCTGCCAAACTTCTTACGTTTAACTTTTAATTCATGGAGGAATTGAGAATACGACCTGGTAATTACAAACGGTTGTCTTTTAAATTCAAAACCGACCTTGTTCGACAGTTTTCGGGAAAACTTCAAAGAGTCTATTATTTTTGCGTATCTTCTACTCTAATCTTTGGGAATCACTACTGTTTTCCAATGGATTGGTAACGAAACAAAAATGGCTTGTGGTAATCCCCTTGCTAAGAATGTGTTTGTGTCTTGTATGGCTATTTAACTTCAATGTGAATTACTGCACTACTCCGACTGTCCGACCCTCGTAAGACCGATAGTTTTCGCATTCGTTGGTTTGAGAACTTTCACCCAAGCTCTAGCACAATTGTTCTTCTCTTATTTTTTGCTATTGTTTCGGTTTATGATGAGGAGGCTACTATTTGTAATATGGCGTTGAACGGAACACACACATACATCTATACGGTTGAAGAAGGATATCACCCTTCTAGGGTTTAGACCACTGAACCCGTTTCAACTATAGTGTGTCGGTTTGTTAGAATGATTGCTGCTATGGTAGTAGTGACATGTGATAGTTTCTGTTGTTGTAGGCTGAGCTCTCGTTGGTTGATGGCTGGGGGCGCTGTACTCTGGCCATCTATTCGGGCTGAAGTCATGTCGTCGTTCCCATTCAAACGACACTGGTCAGCTCCTGGAGGGTCGTCTGGTGCTGGTACTTTTGCTGCTGACCGGCAATCGACAGCCGGACAACAACCTCTCGGGGATGGCGACTGCTGCTGTTACTGCGTCAAGCCGCACCGCACGGCAGGTTTCCGTTGGGGTTCGAACTGGACGAGTTCATACCGCAGGCCTTCAGTTCGGTGAAGATCTCGGTGAAGAAGCCCGGTTCAGCGTTGATCCGCAGCATGTTCGAGGACAGCCGGTTCACGATCAGCAGACACCTGGAATGTAAGATGAAAGGTCTATAACTTTGTACATAAAGATTAAAAACAGCAAATCGCAAACAATGTGCTAAATTCGCGATTCTTTGTATTTTATATTATTACAAATTGCAAAAACAACAACTGTCTTTCCACTTCATATTCTTTGTGATTTCGCTAGATCTTCACTCTAAACTATGTGAACATGGTGAAATTTTGACATTTTTCAAAGAATAATTTCATTTTTTAAAAGTTTTTCAAATTTGAAATTTAAGGAATATACCATGTTTGTCATCTGACGGCTATGAAAAAAATGATGATAAATTTTCGAGCTATTTAGTGGAATATCTATAAATAAACGAAAACCGAATTTACTACGAAATGTATCATTTAATTCCACTAGAGTATGTAGCCTTTGATAGATACGCGTACTTTGACCTCTGCTGTAAGGCCGTCTTCAGTATCTAGGACTCGACGTTTTTTATCTAAATTGTTGAATTCAACCTGAAATGTTTGTAGATTCTACAAACATGATGGCCAGTGAGGAAGATCGAAGCGTGCTTCAAATCGGACTCGGAATGATTTTACTGCCGTCAAATTGAAAAAAAAAATCCTGGTTTTAATATCTATAAATATTAGAATACAATTGTTATGTTCGAAAAGTGATAGTGGAAAAATTGAAGAATGGATAAGTGATTTCGTTGACTCGTGTTCTAGGTAAATTGATCACTTTTTCACAACTTTTTGTCATGTTATCCTTTGGAATTCAAATATTGTCTAATTTATTGCGGTAAAATCAGTACTTCATTGATCTCAATCAGTTTATGTTATCGATTTTTTTGTGAAACAAAAATTTAACATATCATAAAATTAGTTTCAATATCAAAAATTAAAAATGACACAATGGGCGGAATTGATCACTATATAAAAAAAGCATAATTGCGAATGTAAAATTTCCCTATCTACTAAATTTGGGTCTCCTGAATCAGAAAATGATGTCAAAATTCTTACAACTCGTGTATATCACAATTTTATTGCAAAATTTGAAGTTTGTAAATCTGCATAAAACGCCTAAAAGTATGCAATTTTCCTTGAAATAAGCAAGTAATTCAACAATAAACGGTTTTATGAGTAAAAACCTATTCTTGTAATGCTGTGAGATTTCAAAAATGAGTTCAGCAGTTCACACTGAAGCTTACACAACATTTTTAACACTCAAAGTTTGCATGCAGGCTTAGCACCAGTGGATTGTTTAGTAACGACATTTCCAACAGTATTCCTAACACCTTCAAAAACTGTGAATATTTTTATGGAACACTGATCTTAATAAAAATGAAATATTTTAAAATCATCATTAGACGTCTATAAACTAGACAACAAGGAATGTCTGTGATGCCAATGAAGTATCAAGCATCCTTGAAAGGAAATGCTATTTGATACCGGCCTGATCAAATTCACCCCAGTGATCAATTTGCCCCCGGATTACGGTACTGTGAATCAAATAGTTTTTGGCAAACCAATCCGGTGAGTTTGTTCCAGTTTGATACTTTTTCTTTTGTAAGTTTTATTTTTTTGTGCATTGTGGAACTTCCGGTCGTTTCTTGAACGAAAAATGTTTTTTCGGAGTTTGATATTTTTGTTCGGTTCGCGTGTTTTGTCCGGGCGGGTGTTACGCAGCTTACAATTGGTTGTGGGTGCTTTTTTTAACCGTTCGATGACCCTGGAGGGATCGATTCTGCTTTTTGTATAATTCTGAGCCAGAAAAACAGAGTGTGTTGTCCTCACTGTTTAGTTCAAACGCGCTTCCTTTCTTTTTTCGACCATCCTAGAAACCATACTCCTTTTTTATTGGTAGGGTAAGTGTACCAGTTTTGGCCACCCTAAGGAAAAATATTGTTTATTTATAAATCAAAAGACCTTTGGTTACTGTCTGGACATTAAACGAAAGCTTTCAATCCATGCTCAGCAGGGAAAATATAAAAACTAATCAGAAACTTTGTTTTTGTATTAAAAATGGTGGTGGCGAATACTGGACCACTTGCACCAGTATTCGCCACGATTTTAATTTCGGTTCGTGAATTCGCCACTTACGTTGATTTCTTATGGAGGGTGGCGAATTCAGGAACAGGTGGCAAAAAATAGGTGCAAAGGAGCTAAAAGTTTAAGGAAAATGATTTTTTTCTATTATTTTCTGAGAAAATTTTGCGGTTTCCAAGAATGTTTCCGTATCATCTCAAAGCAATTTAGCAAACACTAAACAATTGGCAACCATATATGAAGTAAAACGGTATAAAATCTGGGGTGGCGAATAACTGGTACATGGCGAATACCGGTACACCTTCCCTAGTTATTATTTTTTTTTACGGTCGGCTATGTTTGTGTTTTACGCGCATTATTATCTTTATTTTTTACAAACGATGACCCTGGAGGGATCGGTTTTGATTTTTACTGGTTATTGAGTAAAAAAATTATTATCGCGTAATCGACAATCATTACTCCAAATACTATTTATTCAATAAATAAACTGTTGCTTTCTCTTTTGATTGCCGGCATTCAAAAGACTAAATAATTACCACCTAATCACAAATGCTCTGGGTCC
The DNA here is from genome assembly GCF_002204515.2 of Aedes aegypti. Classification (NCBI taxonomy): domain Eukaryota; kingdom Metazoa; phylum Arthropoda; class Insecta; order Diptera; family Culicidae; genus Aedes; species Aedes aegypti. The sequence goes on from NC_035108.1 coordinate 378,658,655, forward strand.
ATCGCTAGCTTTTCAGGCGAATCCTGACGTGACCTTATACCCCTCCCAACCCCCAACTCCGTAGCACTTATGAGGGCGTCGCTGAGTCGGTGGCCTCTCATTAAGTAAGTGTTACATCAACATATCCTTCCCCTATCCTAAGTTACGGTAAAGATGGGCGTGGCCGGGAATAGCGATATTCATGCTTTTAATTTAAGATGATTATGATTAGAACAAAGTATACTCCCCTGCCTTGTTCCTGAAAGCAGTCAGGATGAGATTATTAAATAGAAACATGAATGTTGCTAGTATCCAATCGACGAAGTAGGGTGATGTGCTAGTATCCATCGTATTAAGCATTGATCAGTGAGAACTGTAATTTTCCCAGTATTACAGTGAATGATGCTGATACAAACCGATGCCAAACAATTCTTTCCCAAAATGGCTTTAGCATTGTACAATAACGCTTTTTGGAAATAATGCAAAGAAAATGCATCTTACCATATTCTCAATCCGTCGTATCGTTTTCAACTCCGTCGCAATCGGTTTCCAGATTCGTCTCACAACTTACGGCTCACTGTGTGTATTGAATGGTTAAAACACAACATATCAACGCTATAATAAAATGTTTTACTAGAATAGATAGATCTACGGGCATCTCCCTCCATTCCTTCAGCATGATGGTATATACTAATTTCCTTTAAAATTAATTGTTCGTCATCAAAATTCAGCCCGAACATATGAACACAATTCCTTTATTACCGTACAATTATGGCATTTGCTCACAGTACAGCGAAAACAACACAATCAAAGGAACCGTATTTTTACGTTGAGCGTCGCGCACACATTGATGCTCACAAGCTTTTTTTTCTCAGTACGACGGATTGAATTTTGTTTACATTCGTATTCGTATGTAAGAATGTAGATTTCTTAACAGATGATTTAGAGAAGATTAAAAGATGAAAGGTGCACTATGACGAACACTTGAATCTTAAATATATTCAGGGCACCATGATAGTAGCAGGTACAGCCACCTTCATAAATTCATTAAGAATTTCATTAATTCATTAATAGTATAGTATAAAAATCGGTTTTCATTTATTTATAGCTCAAAGATTTCTTATCACTATTCAAGTAATTTAGATGCATTGTAATAATCGAAAAAAGCGAGAAAGGAGAGAATCTCTTATTGTTACATATGTATTAGATCAGCGATCCAATCTTGGAAAAGTGAGTGAAAATCTAGCAAAAAATCTTGAAAAGATACCAAAGCCTAAATTATACATCAAGATGAGCCGGGAACATCCCACCATTCCCCGATAAACTCACCGATCCCAGAACTTGTCCTTGGAATCCTCCACCAGGAAGGGTTTCAGCGGGTAGCTAATCTCGTTGCCCATGTACGAGTAGGACAGATAGAGACAGGTCAGCACCGCCGCCTGTAGTTCAGCCTCTTTGGTCTCCTCGCCGTCCACCAGCTCCCGGACCAGCATGTACACGAACACCACATTGGCCGGGTTGATGAAGGCAACGTCCTGCAAGAAAAATGAGAAAACAATGTACCCATTAGATGGCTATACATGATAAGGTGGCCCATTTTTATATGAGAATGAAATCAAAATCTTATGTCATACTCTCTAAAATTGTTCGTTTGGGGTCTGAACGGAATCCGAGGGGCTAAACGAGCTTGAAGAAAAGCAACTCCAATTACATTACTACCATAGGCAGTGTTGTCGTTGAATTTCTTTCACTATTGGTTTGAAGATTCTCTTATCTACATAGAGGTGACAGCAACAAACCGGAAGAAACAAAAAAGTTAAATTTTTGGAAACTGAAATTCAGTTTCTCTCCGAGGTGGAACAGGTAAAGTAAATACCGTTTTGATTCATATTACGGACACTTAAGGCCTCAGTGAAGTATAACACATCATAAAGCATATAAATTAAATCTTTCTGTATGATTTCTCCATGTTATCGAGCCTCCAAAATACTACGCTTTCAAATAGTGGGTAAAAATTTGGATTGCGCAACATGAATAATTTTAAATAAATAGAAAAGTATGGACTCTTCGTGATTCTTATTCCGGACGCTTTCTTACTTTTGCCTCATATTCCGGATACTTTGATTCAAATTCCGGACAGCTCATGAAAATCACAAATGGAAAAGCCAAATCATCTATTAAAATAGACAAACCACTGAAGAGACGCTAAAGGCAATTGACCATTATGAATTGGCATAGATATCTCGGAAAAAAAACCCTTTAAAACGAGAATGTTTCCCATACAAAGTAGAGTGTCCGGAATTTGAAGCCGTCCGTAATATGAATCAAAACGGTACATTTTTCGATCGCTTTAAATGAAACAAGGAACGTTTATGTCTTTATGATTATGATTTTTAATACCGATTCGATTAAAAAAAAAATAATGAAATTCAAGCTCGTTTAGCTCCCCATTGGAGTTGACAGATTCTGCTCAAACTGTCACAGTAGTTTCTGGGTGCCCAAATGAACTAGTTTCAGGGGTGTAACTTAAGGTATTTGTAGTTTGATCATTTTGGGCCACCCTTCTATAAAAGAAGCAAAAAAACCCAAGCTAAGAGATTAAACTTGTATGAATAATAAACCCGACCAAGCACGGCCAACAGACTTGGCTGCCGGAAAAAGGAAACCGCACCGCGCTGCTTTCGCTCACGTTCAGTGACCCGCCCCATTGGGCCATTGACTGAATGAAAAATGGAAGTTTAGTCGAGTTTTGGGATTCCCGGAAAGACAGCTTTTCGGACGATGTTCTTTCAGATTTTCCGAGCTGAGGTGAAAAGCTGTAATATCATTGTTATCAGCTCAATTTTGTGATTGTGATAACAGCCCGGATAGAACAATCCTATGCATTTGATGTGGGTCGTGGGTGATTTTGAAAAAAAAAATATGTATTAGACGCCTAGACCGTAATCATGACATAGTAGAAATTAAATGTAATAACAATATCATTCAAATCACAGGATGGGCCGAAAAGTAGGGGGTGGCAAAGATATTACACGAAATAGACACAGTCCACAGTCGTAGTAGTGAGTCGAATTTTGATCGTCCAACGGATGTATGTAGAACTAGAAACTAATTGATTAACTCATTGAGCAATCTTGAGCAGCATACTAATTTGCCAACTATCAAAACAGAACTGAAAAGTATTATTTTTCAGCACCGTTATGAAACAGTACTGAAAAGTAGGACTTTTCAGTACTGTTTTTGTTGGTGGGAGAAGTAGGTCATTATGTTGCTCATTATTTTGATAAAGAGTAGGCTGATATGCAACAGAATTGTTTTTTTTTTCTTATTAAAGCCTGATTTGCTGCTGAAAAGGAATCGTTGAGGAACTTTTTAACCGATTCCTTGCAGAAATTTCCTTCTGCGGCTCCCATTTGAACTGACATTTATTTTCAACTGCGTACAACGATCAGAAAAAGCACTTTCTTGTTCGATTTCTTGTAGGAGTTTCCCATGCATCAAGATATGCAAAGAAATTACTTTTCAGCAGCGAATCAGACTTAAACCTAAAAATTGGATTTGTTTCCTTCGATAGTCTCAACGGGGTAACCACTACACACCATTTATCGAAGAAAATATTGTTTGTACCTTTATTAGCTATCAATCACAGGTTGAGCCCTCAAGTTTGTCGGCAATGTGAAATTTTAGGGCACTTAAGTGTTCAATATTACTGAAAGAATCCCTTTTTCCCAATACACTCTTCGTCGAATAGAACGAAGACATCGAAAGGTCAAGCCAGCACCATCTGTAACAGTTCATACATCAAAAGCTGTCCACTCTCCGAGTGACGCTATCGGCAGTGGGACAGAAGTTACTATGTTGTCCACCAAGACCGCACCACCCATTAAAGTCAGCTCGATTTAATGGAGGGTCAGAGATGGGCTGGTGGTTAATTATACTTAGGACGGCATGGACCACCACTCAACTCATTCGTACGCTGGCAGGGAAAATGAGGGAAAATGTCGAAGAGAGATGAAAACACCACCCAATTAAATTACCCATGGTTCAAGTGGCACCGTTTCAACTGTGTTTTCGATTCGGCTGGGTTCTGAGTGGGGAGAGCTTACATAAGTGTATGAAGCTTATAGTAGGTGGTACATGAAAGCGTCACAGAATTATTTACACTTTGCTAGTTCGAAGTTCAAAGTAAATTTAACATTCGTCATTAAGATTGGGGTGTCGTCCAGTAACCGTCTTTGACAAAGTTATTCAGCAGATCAAGAGCTATTTGGCAGTGACAAAACTGGTTGGGAATTCATCCGTTTGGTGTCGCTGATATCAAAATTTTCTTCGATCAATCATATTTAAAGATCCTGATAAGATTCAAGATTATTGTTTTCGGCAAAGTTGCATAGCAAATCATGTGTTATCGGGCAAACCAGGATGTGAATACATTCGCTTGGTGGCACTAGTCACATTTTTGTTTTTTCAATATTCTAGTATCAAGATTCTGATAAGGAGGAAGGGAGAGCTGTTCAGCAGATAAAGAGCTTTTTGACAGTAACCAATCTGATTGAGACTTTTTGGCTTTTTTTTATCTCGATATCCAGAAAACCTAGGAAAGAAGTATCTTTGGCAAAGTTGTTCAACAGGACAACCTGTCGAAATGTCAAACTGATTTAAAACAATCTGTAGAGTTTTAATCACCATTGATTTGCAGATTCAGCAAACAAAATGTGAGTAATCACCGATCGTCCTTAGCCGAGTGGTTAGAGTCCGCGGCTACGAAGCAAAGCCATGCTGAAGGTGTATGGGTTCTTAATGGAAATTTCCTTGACTTCCTTGGGCATAGAGTATCACACGATATACTCTTCACATCTCGATATCGAAGGGACAATCACTCCGTTGCCAGCAAAATTAAAAATAAACAGACGTCATTTCTTTGACGCGAATTCTTTAAACCCTTAAAATCCAGTCTAGTAACTCTTGATAACGGACATATCGACAAACGGAGAGAAAATCACATCGAGATAGGGAGATATAGTGATAAGGAGGATATCGAGATATGGTGAGTGAAAATGTATGCAGAAGAAGGAACCGGAAAAATCGACATAGGTAGAGATATCGAGATGTAGAACATCGAGATGTGGAGGGTCGACTGCATATATATTAACAGTTTTTCTTGAAACTAGAACTAATTGGAAGTTGAATGCCGACGAACGCATTAAGATTTGTTAGAAATCTTCAGATATATGACCACTTCCGTAAAACTGGTTCCGAAAAATATGGTCAGTCATGTTTGTATTTCCAATCATGTAAATATTATCCGGAGCTATATCCAAGTGGGCATCAAACATCAAAAATATTCTTTCGTTAGCACCATTAGATGCGATTCTACCCCATTACCCCGAAAGCCATTTCCCCGAATGCCATCACCACGGATTATCAACCACGACGGATTATACGCGGCGGTTGAGGAAATTTCGTAAAATTTGGTGATTTATTGAAGTTTTACGGCGTGTGATTGGAATGAAATCCTTCAGTGAAGAAGTACGAAGGTTTTCCATAGTGAAAATAAGTGCCCGGCGAAGTAAGTCACCCACGGGGGCGCGAAGAAACTGGTGAACTGGGAAAAGTGGTGTGGCTCAGTCGATCGCTAAGCATTTCTCTCAAATCGTGTTCGTCCATGCGATTTCGGTGAAAAAGTGCAAAGTGGATAATTGAACTGAAGTTATTTACCGAAATACAGTAGTTTTATTACATTTTTGGTGTGTTTTGTGGTGCTTTCACAAAATTATACTTGGATAATGAATCTATGTTGCAGGTAAGTTTGAATATTCGCCGTAGTGGAACATTTGAAGTTTGATACGACGAATAATAGCGCTTACGACGAAGTAGAACAAAACCCTACTACCTGAACGTCAGAGGACTACGAACAAAAATTGACCAATTGCGCTTGCTGTAGGCTGACCATAAGGTTAAAGGATAAAAACGGGACAAATGAAGAACAAAACAATTTTTAAAACTTATAAATAGCGTTCTTTTGAAAGTTTTAAGAACATTTAAAGCTTTTTGGAACTTACGGAAACATGTTTATTTGGTGTTAGTAGAATTATTTAATGTTTTCGTTATGATGATCAATCATGAGTTAAAGTAGATTTTTGAGGGTGTTGAGATTATTTAGTTTTGGAACTATTTTGATTTTGGCAAGAACCTTTCAGGGTTCATTCAAATATTACGTAACACGAAATTTGCCAATTTTAGACCCCCTCCCTCCCCAACGTAACAGCTTTTGTATGGAAATTTTCAAATTTTTGTATGGACCGTAACCCTATTGCGTTACGTAATATTTGAACGATCCCTCAAATATCTGGAGTCTTCGGAATTTGTAAGAGTAATCCCAAAGTCACCCAAGAGTCCTGGGATTTGAAATCTCAAAAATTCAAGCTTCTTTTTGTTTCAGAAATCCAGGAATCTAACTTAAATCTTGACATTTCTATCGGAATTCGACATACTATCTTTGAATTTTTCAAGATCCCAACCACCACTCCATAATGTTTAATCCTGGAAAAAATCCAGAAATATTATCAGAATAACAGAAATGCTACCAGAATACCGAGTATACAACCTTGATATGTAGAATCCCGAATATAAAAAAATGATATTCGATCTTCCATACAAAATGACAGATTACCCAAGTAACCACAAGCATTATAACATTGCACGTATTCTACTGCATGTCAACAACATTGATGTAACATTGCCTTTATTCGACATATTTCAAGAGCTGTCAAACAATATAGCATTAACTCTACATTACAAATGTATCAATGCACTAATGTTACTTTATTAATTGCTTCATTGCTTCATCGTCGTTTTTGCATTAGTGTAACTGTAAAAGGGCCCTTTTCCACTTTTAAACTACTTTAATGGTAGGCTTACGGCAATGCAGCTACATTATATATGCAATGATATAATGCTCCATGATTACTTGGGTAGTTTTCTCCCGTTTTCACGACCATTTCGTAGACATTCATAAACTTTTTCTACGCAAAATCTCGTTCGAGTCCCGGATAAATTCAACAGGTAAAGTATCACGCAAATTCAATGACCAGTTTTCGAGCCAACTCTTGACATACAAACACCCTTCCATTTTTATTTATATAGATAGGCACAAATTACATAACGCTCTAGGAGGAGGAGGAAGTCAGCTCAAGCATGACGACTAATACAAAAATTTGACTCTGAATCAGCATCTGTTAACCACTAGAATAATAGATGAATATGATAAAAACTTGCAAAAATAATTTGAGTTTTTTTACTTTACTGCTGTTATGCACTGCTTTTTTTTGGGGGAATATCCTCAGTTCTCAAAATACGGGACAATTTGAGTATTTTCAATAAAACGACGGGACAGCTCGTCAAGATGGTGAAAACGGTACTGTCCCGTGAAATACGGTACGTATGGTCAGCCTAGCTTGCTGGTAAGCAGCTGTGATTATGATGTGTTGATTTTCACAGACACCTAGTTGTGTTCTGATATTAGCAGCTGTGAAATTTCGACAGAATACAGTATTGTACCGTAGTGAACTGACTAAGTGCTGTTTACGTGGTGGTGGCCGGCTCATTGCGGTTAGAGATGGACTATGCGATTCATGTCGAACTATGTAAGACTAAAACAAACAGCTATCAGCATCAAGTTGCATCCAGTGATGGAAAGTGGCGAACACTTCTTCAGAACTGGAACATAAACAAAACCAAACGCTCCCGAGCGTCAGAGCGCTGGTTTACTCGCATCTGTCGGCTCCCGAGTAACTGAAGCTAAAAGTGATTCGCGAACGTGTTCAGAGCTGTTCAGAGTCATATTGTGCTTTTGGGAAAAAAACTACTTCCCCTCCGAGATTTACGGTTTTCAAGGGCTTTTGACTACAAACTAGTAGTTTACTGTCGATATGATTCGATATGTGTCTATATAGGGTCGGTGTTCCCTTAGTGGACAGTCCCTTATAGTCGCACTAGTGGCTTTTTACGGCCGTTTTGCTATAAATCTTTTCAAAAAAAAAATTGTTGGCATGAAGGTCAGAATCTATTAATTTAAGTACCATTTATACACAGCTTGATTTTCTTCAAAAAATGATCGAAATAATTAGTTTTGCTTAAAATTTGAGCTCCCTTGCGCCTATAGTTAACCTATTGTTCCTATAGTAGCACTACTGAGAGAAACTATTTTTTATTATACAAAATAATTGATGAAATAAGAACTTTTTTTACATCAAACGAAAGCTTTTAATCCACTGTGTAGGAAAAATATAAAAGTTTTGTAAAAATACGATTTTGATAAGTTATTTGCCAACGCCGTGATGCTAGTGCCACTACAGGAGCAGGAATTAGAAATAGTGCTACTATAGGCACATGTATTCCTATAGTGGCACACGCGATAATAAATAGAAACATTTGAGTTTTCGTAGTTTTCATATTTTTCCTACAAAACCAAGATAAAAAGCTTTCAGGTGATGTAAAAATAATGACGCTAGCGTTATTTTTCGATTTACTACGATTTTTTGTTCTTAGCTATGCGGCTATTGGTACATCGACCCTACAATTAGTTTGTCTTTCAAAACCATAATAAATCACACCTTGCTCGGTTACTCGCAAGTAAACGCTCCCGAGCTTGTTGCTACTTCTTTTGACATGTTCTCCCGAGCAGACGGGTGCGAACTTACTCACACCTAGCCAGTTCCCGAGTCTGTTATGTTTGTTATGCGTTGGTATACCTGCTACCGAATTTAATCCCGGAGCTGTACACTTTTTACCACGGGTCATAACGGATTGGAGGTTGCCGATCTGTTCGCTGCGTTTTTCGAGAATGTCTTCAGCAAGGTATCCCCCGTGCATCGCGGCGTTCCTCCACTGCACACTGTAGCCGTCGCTGAAAAAACGTGATCGAAATTGTTTTGACCTTGAAAACATGATTTTAGTACTATAGTGTCTTCGGGAAAGTTTTTCCATAAAATAATCGCTATTTTATGAAAGTGTCAATTTGGTGATTAATCCACCTATAAGTGAGAACGAAATTTTATTTTTTGTATTTATGAATTTAAAAATAAACTTTATTCGGGAAAGTTGTAGGTAATATTAGAAGAAACAACTTCGCTGAAGACACCGTATGCATATTTTTTGATTTTCATGTACATTTGTGGAGTTTTTTGTGGAACACCCCTAAAAATCACTTTTTTCATCATAACTTGGTTGGATGATTTTGTACAATTTTCAATTGTTCTAGTGTTATTTGTTACTTGCAAAAACGCATAACTTTCTCCAAAAGAGCATATTTTTATCTCTCATACTTTTCGAGTTATTGAAGGTTTTATATAAAATTTTGCACCTTTTTGACACTAAAAATCATTTGGTCGCGCACATTTCCGCAGTCTGAAACATGTTCATCCAATGGTTTGAAACTAATACTATGAAATGCAGAGAAAGCCGCTTTTAGCCTGCCTGACGGTCAAAAGAAAGTCTGAAAAAATGTTTACTTACATGCAGATATAATTTACACTTATTCACTACACCCTATATTGGCTTAACTTGAATATCTGGCATCACTGTATCGAATTTTATGCAATAAAGTCAACAATATAATCAATCAACAAAAGGTCGGAATAATCTTTTCAGACAAGTTTATCACAGACAAACAGACAACATATTCAACACACTTCTCGTCGTTCACCTTTCCAACGTTAGCTGTTTATTTTTTGCAGAAAAACACTTATTGCTATTTTTTCTGCAGGAAGTCTCAGTCCTTTCTTGAGAATTTTTCGGAGCTCGCAGCAAAAACTAAAATGTATAATATATTTATGAAACATTTATTATATCTTTTAAAATTCATATGCAATCCATAAATCAGTAAATATTTATGTTTAAGATTATCATCATTATTTTTAGCTTCGCTATCACTGGTTTGTTCGTTATCTTTTTTAACCAAAATATTTTCCCATCCTGATAAGGAAACACTTTTTTCTCGGGAATGCTCTAATAGATGTAATCACAGGTTTTGATGTCGCCAAAAATCAGTGTAATAATTCTTAGTCAGTATCAATTCTGGAGATCCTCCCTGCAATTCTTAATATCCTTGTTACATCCTCTTGAGCCTCTTCGGTTAACTGCCCAATAGAGACCAAGAAAGAAATTACCTCACTTCCTCGTATAAAGATTCAGTGTACAAAGCGTTGAGCAAATTTCTCCATAGCATCGATGTTACTGAATCGATTCACATTTGAACTGTCAAAACTATTTATCGATTTAATCGAATCCTTTGCATCTATATATTGAATTGAAATTTATGAAGTTTGGGATGGGATCGAATGAATTAGCAGTCGACACCAACATCTTTCAATAAAATCAGTTTTCATATTCGATACAACAAATTCACTTATTAAAAATTTGGTTTCTCTCCCATCAATTCATTAAGAAATATTTATCGATTTCTACAAAATGAATCGAATCAAAAACTCGAATTAAGAAAATCAATTCATTTGATTCTAGATGCTCCAAACATCGATTCAAAATATCGATTAATCGTAATGACAACTTAAATATTCGAAATATAAATTTAAACTCAGCCAAAGCTAGTACGGATGCTTATATTGGGTGCCACTCATATAAACCAAAAAGCAATTAAACAGTTTGAAATGCACACTTACCGATTTTCTCGCATTAAAACATATTTACACAATTATGAAGAAACAATCCACAATCGCCTTCGTGTACTGCCGTTCTACGCATATTTGGCTCGCAGCTCATAAGGTTTACATAGAAAATGGGACAAGTAAGTGTAGATGAGCAGTGTAAGCAGGTTGTAATTTATTAATGGTTCCTTTTATACATGGGTTCGATCACCACAAATGAATAAATTCAACAATATGTTATCATAGAAAAATGTATGAACAAATTTTGTTACATGATCTTTAATATGATCATCTTAAGATTTCAGTAATTCCGCTGTTTTATTTTGTATGATGCTGATAAATACCTTTCGCCAATCGTATCATCAATCAAGTGGTTCTGGTGATGGCAAATCACATGACACGAGGGTAAATATTTCCGATAACTATTACTAATATTCTAAAATATTTCAACAAATGTAATTTTTTTTCTTTCTCCACAAATTATCAACTATTTATTGTAAAATGCATAAGTGTTATAATTGTGAATAAAACTAAAATATAGGGTTTTCTTATGAACAAACGAAAACTATAACATATTTTATTGGTTTGGTGGGAAAAAAATCATTATCGGTATTTTACTAGTACTACCGATGAATCTATGACAAAAGGTCGAAAGACAAAAGGTCGAAGAACAAAGAAGAAGGGACAAAATGTCGATAATCTTTTTTAAAAGAAGGAAAAATTTCCCACCAAGCAAATCATTTTCGACCTTTTGTTCTTTCGACGTTTTGTCTTTCGACCTTTTGTCCATAAACCCTACCGATTCTGATCGATGTAGTACCGTCGAATCGGTATTCAGCAAAAGTAGTCGGAGCCGGAATCCCTAATTGACCACCTACTTCATAAATGGAACTAACGTTAGAAAAGTGAACGATGAAAAGAGTGTATGATATTTAGTCTGTTTGTCTGTGGTAAACCTGTCTGAACAGATTATTCTGATCTGTTGTTGATTGATGTCATTGTTGATTTCATTGCATAAAATTCGATACAGTGATGCCAGATATTCAAGTTAAGCCAATATAGGGGGTAGTTAATAAGTGTAAATTATATCTGCATGTAAGTAAACATTTTTTCAGACTTTCTTTTGACCGTCAGGCTAAAGCAGGCTAAAAGCGGCTTTCTCTGCATTTCATAGTATTAGTTTCAAACCATTGGATGAACATGTTTCAGACTGCGGAAATGTGCGCGACCAAATGATTTTTAGTGTCAAAAAGGTGCAAAATTTTATATAAAACCTTCAATAACTCGAAAAGTATGAGAGATAAAAATATGCTCTTTTGGAGAAAGTTATGCGTTTTTGCAAGTAACAAATAACACTAGAACAATTGAAAATTGTACAAAATCATCCAACCAAGTTATGATGAAAAAAGTGATTTTTAGGGGTGTTCCACAAAAAACTCCACAAATGTACATGAAAATCAAAAAATATGCATACAGTGTCTTCAGCGAAGTTGTTTCTTCTAATATTACCTACAACTTTCCCGAATAAAGTTTATTTTTAAATTCATAAATACGAAAAATAAAATTTCGTTCTCACTTATAGGTGGATTAATCACCAAATTGACACTTTCATAAAATAGCGATTATTTTATGGAAAAACTTTCCCGAAGACACTATAGTACTAAAATCATGTTTTCAAGGTCAAAACAATTTCGATCACGTTTTTTCAGCGACGGCTACAGTGTGCACTGGTCCTCAAAAATTGCGCCTCTGTACTTGCTGCACTGATATAGGTATGTAGGGTTCATTCACAAATTTCATAACGCCAAAAATGTCCATTTTTGACACCCACCCTCCCCCTCGTAACGCTTTCTGTATGGATATTCTACGAATTTTGTATGAGCTGTTACATTTCGAGAACACCCACCCATCCCCTTCAGCGTTATGAAGTTTGTGAACAGGCCCTGTAGACTTAGCGAAGGCTAAGGGCGCTCCATAGTAAACGCGTCTTGCGATGCGTGTGCGAGCCCGCAAAGCAGAATATCAACAATGGGAAATGCTTTGATCGCAACGCGTTCGCGCACGCACCACTTAACTTAAACACTTAACAGATCAACTAAGAGCTTTTATTGCCACATGCACACTTGTTTGCATTTGTCGAGAAAACTTCTAAACTAAAATCATTCTCACCTGACCGGGAACTGAAACTCAACGAGAAATACATTAACCGATAACACACCGGAATATTTTTTCCCTAAAGTACAAGTATTCATTTTATTTTATATCACTAAATGTTATTCCATTTTCAAAAACGTCCTAGCACGCTTGGTCTTTAATACAATAATGCATTTTCATTATTTATCAGTTTCATCCAAGTTTATTGGCTTGTATGTAAATTTTTGTGATGAATTTACAACTTTAATGGTTTTTGGATGTTAATTATTGCGAATTAAAGAAGTTTGTAATACTTTCGCTACTTCAAAAGATGGATTATTTAGAAAACTTAGTAGGGCAAATGTACCATTAGTGGTGCACCTAAGCGAAAACTGCTAAAACATGGTGATAAAATCAAAAATTATATGATTTTAGCGTATCAATCGTTAGATCTCAAATCCTTCTATCATTCAAATGTATAAAAATCACGATTCATTTCAAATTTCCCTGCAAAAAGCCTTGCACCAACAATAGGAACACTGTTCCTTTAGTGGAGGTATGTTTTAAGAATGGTTCCTTTAGTGGCGCAAACCATTGATTTCTTATGGGACCCTCCACTATGGGTACTGATGCACCAGTATAGGTGCAAAGGAGCAAAAAATTTAAGCAAAATAATTGTTTAAAATAGGTTTATGGTTAAATTTCATGAATATTTTTCGATAACTTGTATCAATTTCACATCGTACATCATAGAAAAATATCACATAGCCATAAAAAGTGCGAAACATGTCAAAACACACTACCTCCACTATTGGAGCTACCTCCACTAAGGGAGCGTTTGCCCTATTTTGCATGTTTAAGAAACAACTTAATTTGTGTGGAGGCTGCAAACATGATCGAAAATTCGATCAAATTGATATTAAATCCAGCAATTTGATCAGACTATGTCTAATACTTATGTTAAGATCCTATTTTGCAAGCTCGATGGAATTTATTAACAAACTATTGATAAACCAGTTTAAATTTCATTGAAACATCAATAAGACCATGATTTTCTGAAACGACGACCTTCAGCAAAAATTTGTGATGTGCTTGTGAATTTCTTTAAGCTGCATAAGATTCAACATTCTAAAATTTAATGGTATACACGAAAGGTTATTTTTGTTTCGCAGTGTAACGTGTAATTTTAAACTAAAAACTTAACTAAAAATCAGTGGATACGAGTAACTGACACTGAAGAAGACTGCAAGTGATAGTCGAAATACGCGTATATATCATAGATAAGCATTTAGGAGCGGAATCAACTGGTACACGGTACTCCATATACTTTTAAGTTTCTCTATTGAGTTGCTGCTCAGAGGATTCGAACATTAATAAGAGCTAAAAATCGTGTTGTTTATTCCGTAGAACTAATGTTGGATAGGTTCATCGAAAACATAGAAGTGTACATACTCAACAACCAGCCTCCTTGCCAAAGCATTGAAGCTTTTTAGTTGCATGAATTAGCCTATGCCAGTTGGTATAAAACTCTTCATGAATCTCTTGATTTTCAAGTGGAGAAGAAATGAGTGTCTACTCGAAGATCAGGATACCAAAAAAATGGATTAAGGACTTGCGTGGTGTGGTAACGTCAGGTATCAACAGCTTTTTGAATTTTCAATCATTTCAGTCCTATTCCTTCTTCCTCGATGTAGACTTATTGAATGTAGATTCCGAAATTTTCAATAGATTGCTATGTTCTGCTGATTCTCCCCAAGCAACCAATAGCTCGTATTTTACTTGAGATGTGAACTCAGAAGTTCAACGTAGGTTCAAATATAGTTATATGGAACTTTATTGCTGATTAAAAGGATAACAATTTTACAATCAGAACTTATTTCTCTAAAACGTACTGCAAATATTTACTAGAAACTTGAAGGTACGTTAGAAGTAGTTTACTTCTCTCCAAAGCAACACTAAAGTTCATATTGAGTGTGCAAAGAATCTGTTTCGATCTTGAATTAAGAGTTCAGTGAACGCGTCAACCGTACTTGAAGTGAACTTTTTTCCGACTTCAAAACAGAAATAAAGTTCGAATGTGAACTCCTCAAGCACTTGTTATGGTTCGAACTGAACTTGTTTTGAACTTCTAATACAAGTTCACTGAAAATGTTAACCGTACTTATTCTAAACTTTCTTTTGTAAATGGAATAAAAAAAAAGCTTTTTCGTCAATCAACTCGATATGACTTTTTTCACTACGCGGTGTTCCCGTTGACTAGTTTTACGGTATTACTTTGTTAAAAAGGCTCTTTGACGTCTTAAATACAAGACAACAATAAATAAAAGTTAATCGTGTTCAAACAAACGCACCCCTCAACTGGAATAAAGGGGACTAAAATATCAATACACTTTGCTTGGTGGAGGCTTAAAAAATGTTCACCAAATACTCACAAATTCACTTGAATATATATTGAATTCACCTACCTGCATCGTGGAAATGCTCTTCAAGTCAAATATTAATCTGGTTCGGAGGAATAACAGCTAGCAGTACCCCCACTTGAGTCAAGTCTATCAGAAAACTTCATCGCCGTCGTTTCCACTGTTATTGCGAATGTTCTCACCTGGGATGCGAATCACTAAACAACTTTGCTTTTTTCATATTTTTCAATAAAGTATTTCTTAATTCACTATTTTTCATTTGACCACTTGCACTTCAGAGAAAAAACTGTAAAACAAAACAAACTAAAGAATGTCAAATCCCACAAGTTCAGAAATAGTTCGGAGTAAACTTAATAGAACTATCAAGTGTATAATGGGTTCAGAGATGATTTCAAAGAGATTTTGAAGTTATAAATAGTATCAACTAGATAGAAGCACAAGTATTAGAAATCAACATATCAAGTAAATCCATACACAATTTGATTGGCGCATGTGGAGTACCGGTATGGACCACGATTTCAATGAGGAGAATTCGAGTTCGAGTCTTGCAGCAAATATTAAAAAAAATATAACTTTCAAAAATACTAAATCAACACCTACTAAGAATAAGGATATGCAGAACGAAATTGGCGTTGATGTACAGTGACAGTGAAAATAACGTTTATTTTTGTTTTCTTCCTTCTTATTGGGGATTTGTTTTGAGCTGAACTGCTTCCTATGCAGCAGTGTAAGAAAACGTATTGTGAACTCAAGTTCGGATAATTACTTAAAAAGTGAGCTGCATAGAATGCTTTTCATGATTATTCGATAAGCTGATTAAGCTTAAACATACTATTCTCTCCGAACTTTTGGTTGCTTGGGTCGTCCTCTCCTCCTTGACTCTTGCTATAATCTGTGGAATTCTATCAGGTTTAAGTCGAAAAAGAAATAAAAATAATGAAAGTTTCTTTGTCCAAAATATTACGGGTCGAAAAATAGTCTTTTAAAATACGAAATAAACTCGATCTTGTATACACTTGAGCTAAAGCAAAGTGCTTAGAGAAGTGTACTGTAATCTGTCAAACTTGGGTAACGAATTTAGTACTAGAACAGGTACCCAGTTTGAGCTTCATTACAACGTCTTTATTTCGTCTCTGGTCTAAAGGTTACCACTTCTACTTCTTTGATAGAATATTTTGAGTTTATTCCTGGTCTATCTCTTATAACGAATAATTGAACATTGATCGAATATGTCTATAACATTTACATCAAATATTCTATGATGTCATGTTTTATAAGAAAAGGAAGTATATCCGCAGCTCTATGGGTACATAATTTATTTTGAATACGTGCTTAATTTTTAAACTAAGGAGTCGTCCCTAAACAATGTTGTCATTTATGGAGGCAGCGGGGGGTGGGGGGTAGTTGTCTAACCAATGACCACAGTCCATACAAATTTTTAAATTTGTTTATGGATAAAAGCCACGAGAGGGGAGTCTGAAAAAAATGACCACGTGGTTTATTGACGACCCCTAATTACAGTCCCCAGTTGTCGCTAGGACGTGGCCAGGACAACTTTCGAGTATTGAAGGATGTGTCAATGTTATCTAGCAGCCCTAGCCAAGCTTGAACACTTAGTTTGAATAGCTGCCGAGAAGGAGGCAACCCCCATTGAATGGTATAGGACTTGACACCTACGATACATGTGCTCAAGACTAAAATAATGTCGAAAATTCAACCCTGAGATATTTGAAAAACATTTGGTTTGCTTCAAAATAAGTCTTTAGACTATATTCTAAACATTCAGAAAAATAAAAATTTTCAATGTTTTTGTGTTGATAAAAATGGAATTATTTGTTGAGGAAATCGGAACGTGACAAAAACGGAGCGTGACAAAATCGGAACGTGACAAAAACGGAACATACCTGTATCCCGTACCAGAGAACAAACCTGAACAATATGAACTATGGAATTTAGTTTTATTGCTTTGAAATTACGAATTAAGGAGCCAACATGGCTGCCAAAACGAAGTCGCAGATAAGTTTGATCTTAACGTGTCTAAAACAATGTTTGGATTAAAAATTGTTCGTAATAGTTTTACGGAAATCGAAGACGTCTTGGCTGAAGACACCAGCCTTATCAGAATAAGAGATTGAAGAAAATGTGTTACTCGTGCCATCTAGCGGATGAATTTCAATTAGGGTTTGTCACTGTAAGATATTCAATGATCTTCTGAACAACTTTGCCAAAGACACCGAATTTCTAGCTAATCAAATTCTTGATATATAGAAGATGGAAGTAAATTTGTTATTAGTACCACCTTGCGAATGAATTGTCAAAAACACCAATCCTCTAGCTCATCAGGTTCTTTAGATATCCGTTGAATGGATGATATGGACATTTGATATGACCATATTCGCAAAAAATCGATAGAAGAATTTTTCGGAATGTTCTGGAAATTTGAACAGAAGAATGAAAATGTTAGTGTGTTTTTCAGCATGCGAAAAGTATGTTGGCTGGATGGAACAAAAATTAACAAACAAGTAAAACATATTATAACTTTTTCAAACGTTATTTTATTGCTGTTTCTCTTCAATATTAGCCTTTTTTCGTAGACTAGACTGAGAAAACCATCTGAACTTCAGTCGATAATTTTTTAAGTAATTAACTTTTAGCATGGCCGTAATCCGGAAAGCATCGTATTAATAAGTTAATTTTCAACAGTTTTTCGAGATGCACCTCAATGCTCCCATATTTAATCTACTCGAAATTAATAACTGCAGCTATATTTATGTGTAATTATTTTTATACAACATAATATCCGAATCTAACAACATATTAATTATTTGTTTTCAATTAGTATTAGTATGAACTGGGTAGCATGAGATGAACAATGGAGCACTTATCCTAAGCAGTTTTTATGAGCAAGTTCTCATTACTGCAACCAGCGAGAGTGGCCAAACATCCTCTGATTAATTTTCCAAGAAAACTCAGTTTTTTCACTCACCTGCCATCCCTGAAGCAGTAGACTCCGATCGACTGCCCGCAGCCACATCACGGCGTCACCTGCTTGGAAATCTCGCAGCTTTCGGCACCGGTCGTGCAGGAACATTCCCAGACATTTTAGCAGCTCTGACGTCGAGGCCTGGAATGAAGAGTATAGAACAAAATTACATCAATCAATGTGACGCATAAAAAATCAATCTACGTAATTTGTCTTCTGGATTCGTTGGAAGTTTTTAAGTCAGCATCAGCTTCTGCTGCCGTCACGAAAATATGATACCTACTGAATCAAACTTTATTAATTAGGATCGTCCTAACCATGGAAGGTCGTAGCCTTCGAAGCAGGGATGGGATTAATCATCCCACCCCAAAGGAATGAAAATCAACGCTCAATGTCGCGACTTGTTTGCTGTTTAACTTATCTTCAACGACGTCACTGAAAGTGACACAGTCGTGACCCCCACCCTCTATAAACCACTCAGAATCTAAGAACTCTAGCCAACAGCTGTGATGAAAATCTAATCCCTCTCTATAGGTACCGTAAAACGTGGTAACATTGATTAATTTTTTGGACGAAAATCTGATTATTTCTGTTATCAAGGGTAAGTGACGAACTCTTTATAATTGCATCAAATCATCAGTGATCGTATAAAGGTTTGTTTGTAAACGTTCCAAAAATGTAAAAATACAACAATTTGTAGAATCCGAATAAAAACCATCAAATGATCACAGTTCCAATGAAAATAGCACTAAAATGAAGTGACATACTAATACTGTTAACTTTCGTATTAATTTTGCTTAACTGTTACTAGCATTCTGAAAATTACTCGTATTATCAAATATACCCCGTTTCACAGTACCAACCCGCACAAGATTACACAGTAAAGCTTATCGCTAATAGCATGTTCACGGGTTAGCTTCCATTCCAGCTGCCATAAAATACAAGTCAACAGCAGCAGTGAATTAGTCGAACTGTATTCGTTCGGTCTTCTCGGTGTGGTGACTGGATGCTGGGACTATCCTTAGAGGCCCGGGCAAACCAACACAACTTAGGGTTAGACACTGTGTCCTGCCGAATGCGCTGGCTGGAACTTGAGTGATTGCGGCAAAACTGGGTCGAAGGTGCGGTTTTATGGGGGTATTATCTCCTTTATGCAACGGGATTCGGTAGTTGGAAGTTTTCTTAGGACTCCGATATAGAGCTTCTGCGTGGTGGGGTTTGAAAAGGATGCTGCTTAACGGATTTTGACAAGAGCAGATTTGGCGAATGATGGTAAAGGGGATTAGACATTTATTATCTACGTTTTCGATGAACAAGGTGGACTTATTTTTCGAGATCGAGACATCTTTTTGTTGATTTCAAGCTGTACGTATTCGGCCATTATTAGTTCACAATTTATGGAATCTACACTTATCATTTATTTTGCCTAGCCGCCTGAAAACTTTGACTAAATGAATTAAATAATAGGCTCATGAAGGCTAATCTCAATTTTCGGCACCCATCCGGTAGCTGTTTTGTTTCCCAGATTGTGCCTATCAGCTGGTGCAGACAAATGGCCAGCCTTTTCGGGCTTCTTTATGAGTTCAGCTTCGATACCATCCTTACCAGCAGCATTATTGTTCTTGAGCTGGTGAATGGCATCCTTAAGTAGGGGCTGGTTGGTTCTTATCATTTCCTCTGTTGTCCCGTCTTTCATTGTCTGTGTTCGTCGAAGTGCTGCTTCCACCTTTCGATCACCTCACGCTCGTCTTACAAGATACTCCCATTCTTATCCCTTCACATCTCGGCTTGTGGCACGAAGCCGTTGCGGGATGCGTATGCAGCTGCGACATCGGGTTGCTTAAGCCGCTCTAAGCCATACCCGGGTGGACGTCAGTACTGTATATTGTTAATGATGGAGAGCTTTGGGCGCAGTTCAACCATCACCAGATAGTGGTCAGGGTCGATTTTAGCGCCACGATAGGTCCTGACGTCGATAATGTCCAAGAAGTGCCGTCCATCAATCAGAACGTAGTCGATTTGTGTTTCTGTCTGCTGTGGTGATCTCCAGATGTATCGATATGGAAGGCTGTGCTGGAAGTAGGTGTTCCGACTGGCCATATTCTTGGAGGCGGCGAAATCAATTAGTCGTGAGCCCTTTTCATTCGTCAGCCGGTGGGCACTGAACTTTTCAATAGACGGTCTGAACTCCTGGCCAACCTAGGTGTTTAGATCCCCAATGAAGATTTTGACATAATGGCTTGAACAGCTGTCGTCCTCGCGTTCGAACTGCGCGTAAAAAGCGTCTTTATCATCATCAGTGCTTCCGGAGTGAGGGCTGTGTACGTTTATTATGCTGAAGTTGAAGAACCGGCCTTTGATCCTCAACCCACCACCCGATCACGCGCCTCTGCATACCACCCATCACTATTAAAGCTGTTTCCATCTCGTGTGTGTTGCCGCATCTCTAGTAGATGGTATGGTTACCTCTAAACGTTCGCACAATTGATCCTGTCCAGCACACCTCCTGCAGCGCTACGATGCTGAACCCGCGGATCTTCAGTACATCGGCGAGTATACGTGTGCTTCCGATGAAGTTGAGTGATTTGCTGTTCCACGTACCAAGCTTCCAATCGGTAGTCCCTTTACGTCGCTGTGGTCTTCGACGACTGTCCCGGCTTGTATTCTCTCTTTGATTTTACGTTGCTTGAATTTTTATGGCTGGCATGCAGGGCCTGACACTAATCTCCTAGATTTCCGGAGGACCATTCCCCCTAAATGTTTGGAGGACCTTAGTGCGCAGTTTAGTTTAGAGTCCTTCTCTGGCACTCGGACATGGGGAACAGACGCTGTTGTGAGCCGCTCCTAACATGGAGTACAGACGCTCCAGGTTTGCAGAAGTTTATTTTGCCGAGAGTAGAGATGTTTCCATCAAAAAATACCTTTTTGTAATTGTTGAAAAAATCTTACAGTGATTCTAGAAGAAATGGAAAAATCCCCAGAATTTCTACCAGAATCTCTATGGTGATATTTTGAAAGGGGTTCTAGCTTCTTGGCAGAAAAGTATTTGAAGTTGTCCCCGTTGAAGTTTCGTTAAAGTTATTACTGATGAATTCCATCCAGAATAAATTGAAATAACTAAACACCGAACTCGATAAACTTCAATTTGGATTAAAGTTACACATGTTTTCAATATGGTAGAATTAGTGTTTTCAAATGATAAATCGGCCATTTTGTCTTAAGAATCAATTTGGAAAATAGGTGGTTTGTATGAAATTGATTTGAAAAATTATAGTTCTTTTTTGAAGAAAAATGTTCTATAGAGAAGTTTTAGTGAACTGATTGGGCTACAAAAAAAATATATACACTACTAAAATATTTTATTTATTATCATAGAAAACTTAATTAATTCAAAAAAAAAAATATTCAAAATTTTTCATATTTTTACCATTGAGTCTTGATAGCAAACAGATGAGATGACTGACCGATTTGACATGAAATTTGCATGACATCTGGATTTATCCTTAGGATTTTTTTTTCAACTTTAGGAAAATCCTTAACGAGGTCCTCTAGCTTTTCTACTAGATATCTCAAAGTAATTCTTGCAGTAATTCTTCGGGTAGAATCCAAGAAGAAAATCTGGGGGAATTATTTCAAGAGTTTCTATATGTCTTTTGTAGTTCTTGAATATATTAGTATAGCAGTTCTTCAATTCTCACAAGAATATCGGTAATAAATGTCCGTAGTTCGCTTAGAGTTTTTGTTAACTAATTTCTTGGAAGAAATTATTAGGAAATGTATGATGGATTGGAGCAAACTTAGCAGAAAATTTTGAGCATATACCTGAAAAATTCACTGTCAATTTTGGTTTGTTCCCAGGAAGCAATTGCTTGATCCAATTTCATGAGTATTATTGTTGAATAGATCCCAACTGTGGGAATTTACACATTTTCGGCAGTTTTTTTGTTTTTCGTCATGGGGAATTATTGGCGACCAAATCTTCTTATATTCGGTAGTAAGTTGTGCTTAAATGCTAAAAGTATTGTTGCAAAGAAGATTGGGAAAAAATGTATGGAGTTTGGCCCCAGAATGTACACAGATAACCTATGCATCGTTTGAAAGATCTAAATGAGTCAAGAAAAAGTTGGTATAGGACCAAAAATATTCGTCGCGGGAGAAAAAAGTTAGTGTGCTGAAACGATGTAAGGAAGGCCATGTTTTGTATTTAATCATATTTTCTTCGGCACATATTTTGGATTCGTGCGTATGTATGTTTATATCTTTTTTCGTAAACTATTCAAAAAATGTAGTGATTTGACAATAATGTACGTTTCGACTTGCTGCAATGTGAATACTTAAGACATGCGGCGATAGGAAATAAAGGTATTCCAATGTACATTTGACACACAACTCACTTTAGGTAAGACACCGGCTGGACACCAAGGTCGAATCGTATTTTCCTGTTCCAATGTGCTAGCAATATGATTGTTTAAACCAGCGGTTTACTCAGGAAGGAGTTCCCATATTATATCCGTTTTAATTCTACAGTGGTTGTGTTATATTCTGCAAAAAAAACCTCGCTTGTCCTACACAGCATTAGCGTGCTGGTTCTAGAGGTAGAAAACCGCACTTCTATTTTCAATAGGACCATACTAACTTGCTATTTTTTGTTAGAAAAAGAGGTGAGCATTATAAACCAACAAGAGCAAAAACGACGCCTGGAGGAGGTTGAGTATGAAAAAATTAATCTGCTGTAACTTACCTGAGAAACTCGGAAGTTTTATCAAAATCTCAATGCATTTGTGAGATGCGATCATGCCGCAAGCCGAAATGTACAAGTATAAAGATGGAGCATTTCTTCGGACGTAAGCATGGCGGTTGAAAAGTGGAAGCAGCACTACGGCGAACATTAGAATGATGCTGAGGGCACAGGTACGAAGTTTCAAGGCAGTGGAAGAAATGAAAATTTAAGTTTATTTTCATGTACATATTTGGAGCATCAAAATAAACCTAAATTTCAACGACCAATCCATTATTTTTCAATCGAATTCACTTCAAATTTACACGATCATGTAATATTCAATCATTTTTAGTTGAAAATTGAATGTATATTCATTTAATTTTACATGATTCTGTAACAACACACGAATTTGATTTATTTTTACAGTAGACTTCAGTTTACATGACATTGTAAATTAAATATTTTTTTCTGTGTACCACAGAATATTGGACAATAGCAATCAACCAGCTCCCACTTTTAGGGATGTGAAGGATGCCGGTCAACAGCTCAAGAATAACAAGACAGTTGTAGAGCATGGTACATGAGCGGAACAAGACGTGTCTGGTTATTTGTCTACATCAGCTGATAGTCTGGGAGACAATGCAAACCGGAGACTTGGAGCCACGGGGTTATTTGCCTATCTACAATAAGAGCGAGTGTCTATCTATCTATCTATCTATCTATCTATCTATCTACTATTCCTCCTTCTACAATGTTTGCATAAAGGATATCAAGGGCTTGCAGATAAGTTACTAAAGAGTGATAGAAGGTAAGAAAGAGAAAGAAGATAATTTAAGATACATAGGCACTAACAACAAAAATAATGTAATTTTACGCCACATCGTTCGCATACTAACTCGTAAAATGAAAACGATTGACATGAAATGATTTTTTTTACATGAAATCGTCACACTACATTTATGTTACGGATAGGTTCAAATGACCAGTTCAATTCACATTTGTACTGATGATGTTATTTATAGAGGTTGGGCTGATGGCTTTGCTGAACTCTTTGTAAAATCTCTTCTGGAATAATATGTACTTTACACTAAAAAAAATCCGTTCTCGCATCCGTGAACAGTTGACATGAACACGAGAACAAATAAAAATACACCGTGAACTTGATCATGTTTATATGAATGTGTTGCCTGGTTCCGAGAACGTTCACGATAACGCGACGGTAGTTCACGATGTATTTTTGACAGTTCACGTTTCCCGGAATTCTTTTTTGAGCGTGTAGGAAAATCATTTACAGCCAGTTCTCTTATGAGACACTACCCAACCACAGTTTATCAGTTGTTTTTCATCGAATGAAGTTGATTTTTTTATTTGAATATAAGCCTATCGCCAACAAAAACATCTAATAAATCGGTTAAAAAAACAGTTAAACCATTGCAATGTTGGTGTAATTCTTATAGTAAACTTAACTGCACATGTATTTTATTAAGATTTTTCAATGTATTGCCGTCTAGCATCACTATGTAATGTTCTCATCTTTGAATCAAAGTTTTAATCTACTTTTTTTAAACCTAGAACATTTCATCAATATAAAGGTGTAGAATACAATATATTTTTCTATCGTTAATCAATTAAAAATAATGCAAAAAAAATCAAATATATCAAAAAATCCATCTCAAACCATGCGGAATAACTTTTTTTCCCACAACGCATATTTTTGGCCCCAAAACCAACTTTTTCATTCTTATCTCATTTAAACAGAAGGATGGCGTCCTATTTTTTCACTATGGATTTTGACAGATTGAGCTGTGCCTCCTTATCCGGAGCATAATTTATACTCCAGTGTCAAATTCCACTCACACCCCTATATTTTTCGGATGTTTACCTTTTCCTACGAGAGAAAACAGTACAAAACTCAAGAAGCGCAACGAAATCTGCAAAACCTGATGAGTGTAATGAGCTGCAGAAGGGCAAATGTTTCTTCGGATAATCAAACCATAGATAGGGAGCCGTATCCTATTCTTGGCACTTTTGATTCACTTCGGCTGTGGGGTTTTTTGAAAGCTATGGAGCTCATATTTGGCCACAACGTGTGTCGTACTAATGTGCCTCTCATTGCAAAGTTTCAGACAATTCGATCGAGAAAAACCCCCCATGCCAAAGTAAATCATGGAAGTGCCCAAGTGGTTCTGCACCCTAACAGACAAAAAAAAAGTGTGAATTAATTTCTTCAGAATGAAATGCAAGTAATGCGCTGAATTTGTAAGCCGTGGTTCATTTCCCCACATTTGCACCAGCTAGTTTGTTGATGCGCTCATTCGTATGGGTGAGCTCCGCTATAGTTTTATAAGAGACAACTGAAAAGGATCCTCTTAGCAATCCCTTGCATTTAAATCTTCCAAATGGTATATGAGTCATCCGTGTACATTCCCTGGGAGCCCTTCTTCTTTCTGGCGTTACGTCCCCACTGGGACAAAGCCTGCTTCTCAACTTAGTGTTCTTATGAGCACTTCCACAGTTATTAACTGAGAACTTACTATGCCAATGATCATTTTTGCATGCGTATATCGTGTGGCAGGTACGAAGATACTCTATGCCCTGGGAAGTCGAGAAAATTTCCAACCCGAAAAGATCCTCGACCGGTGGGATTCGAACCCACGACCCTCAGCTTGGTCTTGCTGAATAGCTGCGCGTTTACCGCTACGGCTATCTGGGCCCCTGGGAGCCCTATCTCCTTTGAATTCCAATAGGATTCAAAACATCACCCATGATAAAAGAGAACAAAGCTATTGAAAATATAGCGAGTCACCCTATTTTTAGTCTCAAGTTTAGTAATCGAATGCATGTTATGCTAAGATTAATTCCAAATTTTCAGCTTTTTAATTTTTTGAAAATTTCGCATGAAAAATATAATAATTCTGTGAAAAAATGTACAGTAATGTCAGAAAAATGTCAGTACAAATTAATACATTTCATGGCTTTGTATCATGCGTTGAATGAAAAAAATGAGTATATCGAGAGTTGTACGTGAATTTGGGAGAGCAAAGCATGGTAATCTAGCCAACTGTATCAAAACTATAGCCAAGTCTCCTACAAGACGCTGTCACCCATTTTCTCGGCAGTTGCTAAAGGAATAATGTAGAGTGCATTGGAATTACCACATTTTTAAGACGAATCAAGGGTTTCAGATCATCGTCTATAATCACAGATTCGAATTTTACTTCACATATTGTGTATTGTAATGCCCCTTGCTTCAACACCAGATTTAGTTAAAGTTTCGAGAATGAAACACGCAGTTAATAACTGTTTTGTTTAGTCCTGGTGCTAAAACCGCACCAAACGCTATCCTGGAAAAGTTCTCTTATTTGAGATATGACATCCGCCGTAGATCAAATCACGTTTTCCGGTGGTCTTCGGAACAACCCACACAACCACTAAAGTGTTTCCACAGATAGGTTTAAGCGAATGTGGTGCTTCTCTTCCAAACTATATCCCGTAGAGATGGGTGCTGTTTGGGGAAACTGAAATATATGAGCTATCCAGCAGAATTTATGGCACCATCCAGACTGTTGGTCTAGGGCATATTAATCATTTTTCCGACGAGCGTCGAAATAGATGAGAACACGCCCGAAAAACAAACATGCTTTTTAGTGCTTACGCCGTTCCGCAGACAAAAAGGATTTCGTGAGAGGCTTCTACGGGCGGTTTGGAAATGATTTCATAGGGTCTGGAAACTTAGGAAATTGAATGCTTAATTGAATTGTTGGGCGCTGATGTGGAATGGGTAAACATTTGTGATTGGTTTTCAGAAGACTTCAAATCTCTTTTTGGGCATACCAAAGACAGATGAGGATTCATAGTGAGCCGGAAAATCGGAGGGATGAATTTTAAACTTTGTGTCATCCGAATGTTTAATTAAGTATATGTTCGGTACCCCTTCGGTGTTATTCTATTTTCATCTCCATCTATCAACATGTTTCCAATATAGCAAGGGTGGTTTTGAGATTGAAACATAGAAATAATTTACAACGCCTTCTTCCGTGTTCGATGGCACCACGTGACCACTTGCGTCACGTTTCCAAAAAGGGTCGGAAAACCGCGACACGCCACCTCTTATCTCTAGGGGAGCTAGGTGTAAAATGTGCTTTCGGAATATAACGCTCCACCGCAGTATATCCAAGATAAATGAAATTGTAGCCAAATTCGATCATTTCTTACGATAATTCTATCCATTTGAATGACTCTCACGGAAAAACAATTCCCAAATCCCACATTAAAAATTTAAAAAATCTCGTTAGATATGGATTTATTGATTTAAGTTTAATTTCTTACATATGATTACCTCAACCCAATGACTGTTTTCATTGATTAATTGATTAATGTGACATTCCTGCAAACCCAATTAGAATAAAATTTTCGCTGAAATTCACAGCTATAATTAAATTTTTCCATAAGGGGGCGCATATGACCCCGCTTTCCCCCACATCCCGTTCGGTGGAGCTGCGTCGATTTTTATTCGAAACAGTTCTCGTTTGATTTATCGTTTATTCATTGATGATAGGGACCAGTGGATTCCGGGTAAACGGCTCGAATGGATCGATTCAAGGACAATTTTCTTGTCATTGATGGCGACATCGGCGCGGCTGATGACGACAAGACAACGACGATGTGTCGTTTATTTATAATGTATGTATTTCGCTATATGTCACTCTTCTCGTGCCAAGTTCATTAAAATTGATGAAATTCAATATTCTGCCAGCAAAGCATCTCGGAAAGATCACTCACCTTAAGAGGAAAAGGGCGACACGCTGATTTGATGGAGAATAAAATGTATAAAATTAGAGGGTTTAATAGACTAACGCCAAGAGATAAGTGCGTAATTAAACGACTGACAGTGCATAAAGTATTTTCTTCACCAGAAATTAATGCTGGAATGAATTTTTGAGTCCCTTCTTGACATATTAAACAATTTTTAAGTAATAATACCGGGGTTTTGTTCACAAAAACTACTTATATTCTGATACTAACAAAATTCCTTAGAAAGGTTCGTTATGCGTTCACCCAAAAACATCAGTGATCGAATTTTATCTACAGTGACGAATGAAAGTTCAACGTTTCATCCATGTTGAACTTTCATTCGTCACTGTAGATAAAAATAAATAATTTCAGCAGCCGATAGTATAATACCTCGCAGAGCGAAGTATTGGATTGGTCTGCTGACCGATTCTGAAATCCATAGAAAATAATTGGAAGTTGCTTTACAAAAATTACTTCAAACATGGGCTGATTAGTGATAATGTTTAACAGCTGAAAAAGTCGGTTAAGCTTAAGAAGCTTGCACTGAGAACAGCGTAGTGGTTGAAAATACTATATCAGAGGGTTGAATTAAATACGCAACGTCACTTGATTTGTGCAGACTACATTCGCGTTTATTTCAAATATATTGTGCATTCAATTTTACCATGGCACCATTTAGACAGTAAAAATACAACATCATGGTTAAAAACATGCAGCAGACCAGAATCTAATCGAGGATCTGGCGATTGTCAAGCGCAGCTAACGATACGGTTGGATTGAGAGGGGACAATACTCAAGTAAAAAGCATTAATGATAGCCTAATCCTACCACCATAGTAAATTTAAAAACTTGTTCATGGTTGCCCTTACTTCAACGCTTGTTTCAGTGTGTTCGTCATTTTAAAATTTCTTGAGAGATTTGCTGACGAAAATCCCGGTGCAATCCTCAGAAATATCTTTAAGAAAATTCAAGGATAAATACTTGAAAAATTCTGGAATAGTGCATAAAGGTTTCTACTAGAAATTCCTGGATGAATAGTTGACGGAATTCCAATGAAAATCTCTTGGCGACTATTTGAACAATTTTTTGAATAAATCTCTGTAGAATCCTGAGAGATTCCATGAATATGTTGCTGTAAAAAAATCTAGAGAACTATCTAAAGGGTTCGTTTATACATAATATGGTAAAATCTGAATAAAAAAGCATAAAACATTCGGAGAAAATCTTGTAGAAATCCTTGGATAAATTTCCGAAGAAGTCCGTGAGTCGTTCGAATTTAAATCCCTGAAAACTTTAGACAGAACCACTAGCAGGATTTCCGAAGGAACAGCCGGATGATTATTTTAAGGAATTCCTAGAGAAATTGAAGATGGTTCAGCTTTTTTCCGCTTTTTATGGTAACCAAGCAGCATTCAACAAAGTTTGCAGTTTATGAAGAATATACGCAAAAACAATGAAAACGAACATTAGTTTGTCGGTTTTCCGTCAGGAATAAGTATTCGCAATGCAACGCAATGCATTCGCAATGCATCTGAAGAGCCAAAGTACTGATTTAGGCGGTATAAATAAGGTAAGTTATCAAGATTCAAGTGCGAGTCAATCAGTTTAAAAGCAGCTGTTTTGACAACAAGGCGTATTAGATCAATCTTTTATCATAGCCGTCACAAATAAGTGTCATTTAGCCACCGCTAGCAGTTTAAATGAGGTATTATATGCTGCAATAAAGCTGATTTTGTAGCCACAACATTTTAACTTTATAGTTTGTCTCTAAAAGGTTTTGAAAACAACTAAGTGCTGACTTACAAAATATCATCTTCTAGCAGCGTTAAATGTCGCCTCTAGCTTTTATAGCATTCACGTAATTGTCATAAATCATTTATAAATCCACAATAATGCCAAATTGCTGTGGGATTGTTACTTGGGATATATACTATATACAGTAGATATACAGTACAGTGGTAAACGCGCAGCTATTCAGCAAGACCAAGCTGAGGGTCGTGGGTTCGAATCCCACCGGTAGAGGATCTTTTCGGGTTGGAAATTTTCTCGACTTCCCAGGGCATAGAGTATCTTCGTACCTGCCACACGATATACGCATGCAAAAATGGTCATTGGCACAGTAAGCTCTCAGTTAATAACTGTGGAAGTGCTCATAAGAACACTAAGCTGAGAAGCAGGCTCTGTCCCAATGCGGACGTAATGCCAGAAAAAAAAAAAAAAAAAAAAAAAAAAAAAAAAAAAAAAAAAAAACAGTAGAAGAATCGTAGCCATAGTGGATTTTACATAGTTATACGCAGAAAAATAGCAAGACACATTTCGTGTTTAATATTTTGATCGTGTTTAATATTTTTCGTGTCATACATGATATGGATTGAAAGCTTTCATTTGCAATATTTGCAGTACATTTGGCGCTTCCCATATATTTTTGAAATTATTTTCTTTAATGCTGGTCAAAACCAGTGCTTCTATTCTATATGTCTCCTATCAGTAAGGTTTTTGAAAAGTTTTTTTTAACAGAATGGTAGCCCACATCAACGAATGAACAGTTCGGTCTCGGACATTCGACTACTTAAAGAAAGGATTTGGAAAAAGTGCGACACTTTGTTTTGGGTGTAGTTTTTTATCGCGTGGGTAAAAATTAATCAAATTTTGGGTAATATTAGTTTAGAGTGTTATGTTTATTTGTGCGAAATCGCGATCTGTCAAGTAATTTTCAAGATGCATTCGAAACAAGAAGAGCTACGCCTGCAAATCTTGGGCACGGTAATCGATGATCCAGGTCAGTCGCACAGATGGATTGCCAAAAGCTTGGAATCCATCATTCCACCGTATCTCGTGTTGCGAAGATGTTCTAGGAGACAAATAGCATCGAGCGGCGCACTGGATGCGGCCGAAAACCGAAAACGGAATACCCAGAAAAGGCACGGAAGAAAAGGCAGTACTCTAAGAATAACCCGAACCTTTCCACCCGATACGTGGCCTAAAAGGTCAAGTCGAAGTGATTCGTCCAGCAGATCATGTTACGTGTTTTAACGACGGGAAGGCGCCAAACCGGACGGACAAGCGAAACACTGTGGCCAAATTGCGTGCGCGGAAGCTGTACCGTGAGTGGCTGGTCTAGCCAGGCTGTCTCGTCATAGACGACGAGACATACATCAAAACGGACATCAAACAAATCCCCGGCTTCGATATTTTTGTCGGTACGTCCCGCATAGAGGTTCCGGACAAGTTCCGGGAGAGAAAGATGGACAAATTCGCGAAGAAGTACCTGTTGTGGCAGGAGACCTGCGAGTGCGGACGATACAGCAAGCCATTCCATAAACGGGCAGATTTATCGAGAGGAATGCTTGCAGAAGCGCTTGCTGCCCTTTCCCGCTCTCATCGTGGTTCCACGCTGTTTTGGCCGGATCACGCTCCGTGCCATTACGTCAAGCCTGTATTGGATTGGTACGAAGCGAAGGGTGTTAATGTGGTGCCGAAGGAGGCAAACCCGCCAAAGATGTACACCAGAACTTCGTCCGATCGAAAAGTTTTTTGTGTAAGAAAGATGGGCAAAGCCTCGCCCAAGATCTCATGAGCAGTGTTAAGAGAAATGTACGAGCATTCAGCTTAGGGAAGGAAATTCAATAAATAAGTTAAGCTAAGACAAAGCTAATATATACTTATTTAAGGTGAAGATGAATCGAAGCCAAAACTCAAATTTTCAAGAGCACGGATCTGGAAAACCGAACACCTATTTGAGCTGAAAACTTAATCGATTGGTCACCACCAGCGAGTTACCAATCGATTAAGTTTTCAACTCAAACGGGTGATCGGTTCTGCAGATCCGTGCTCTTGAAGATTTGAGATTTGGCTTCGGTTTATCTTCGCCTTAAACTCTGCAAATTTTAAAAGCATCCGATTTAAAATGAATTTTTGGTGATCTCATTTTTTGGTGGTTCTCATATTTTCCGAGTCCAGTCTTTACTAAATTTTAAGTGTAAGGAGCTTGATTCCAACATTCTGCAAGTCATTGAACTGGTTTTGCTCTTTTAGATATAGAAAAGTCATTTTACTGTGTATGAAGGCTTGCTTATAGAATCAAAAAAACTTTACTTACCTACATTGTTTGAATAATTGAAAGTTGTACGTCAAATCGTATGCTTTGAGGAGAGGCCCTGCTAGTAGTTTTTTCATATTACTAGTGGGTTGAGAACACATTTACTAAATTGAGCAGGTGGCTTTTCGCTGGCAACGGTTACAAGACTTTCTGGAACAACCCACACAATCTGTATCAAAAGTCAAAAGTTGTCAAGGTGAAGGTGTCTCATATATCGATCGGCTTTCCCAGCTTCATCTGGGGTTGGTGAATGTCAGCCGAGATAAAGTTTACCCGCTGTCGGTTCTTCATCCTCCATTAGGTTATTAGATGCCGAATCTTTCGCCGTACTCCAGATGGAATGAAAGAAGCTTCGAACATGGTTTGGCTTGATGTAAGGGGTAGGCTTTACAGTATTGATATGTTTGGATTGCAAAAAAGGGTCGAGATAATATGGAAAAACTTTTCGACAATATAATGATTCATCGTGATGGGTGTACAAAAAGTGGATTCGACTGGAACCAATCTACATGTTCGTTTAGGTTCTATCTGTTTGCAAAACTTGTTTGAAGTTTAAATTCATGAAAGCTTTTATTTTAGTCAAATACACTTTCGCTAATTTTCAATACAAATTGAATTCTATTTTTTTAGATCTGGAATCGTTAATTCTCAATCGAAATAAATATGATTGAATGTCATGGTTGGAAAGCCGTATAAAGCATTTCATGAATTATTATACTCTGCATGCAGAATGCATCACTCATTGTCCGTTCCAATCCATTGACGAAAAAAAAACCAACAAGAATGCAATCATGAAAATTATAAGCTCTGCCACGAGCAGAAAAGCATCCGGCATGTTTTTTGCTTCGTTTGATACTATACCTACATTGTAGCTGGTCGACACTGGATGTACAGTGTCTTGGTGAAAACAGTAGAAACATCAAATTCATGTTCGTGTCACTTTGGTTTGATGGCAGGTGTTGTATTCTGGTTTTCTATAACGTCACATAGGGAGTCATATCCGTAAGCCATATGGTAAAGGATTAATTGACATCCTGTGATTGAATAATAATAATAAATTAATGTACTCTATTGAGTAAAATATGAAGATTCTTATTCTGCTATCCCTGATTGATGATGTACCTCAGAGTATCTAGCATTATAAAATTTGGGAGTCAGCCCAAAGAGTTAAACTTCATTTAACATTTTGGTATAACAATGTCCTCAACAATAGAATTTGTTAAAGCTCGGAAATGTGAATATCAAATTTCAAAATAAAAAAAGGATCGTGATTACTAGTGCGTTGATTTATTGCAACTTAATAACTTTTTTGATATTTCATAACTCAAATATATTTGATAACTCCAACTGATGTGAGTCAGAATCGCTTTATGAAAGATTTAAAACAGACGTAACAAATTCAAAGTCTACTAGTGTAAGTTTATAGTCAATGAACCGTAGATGGTTTTATATAAGAGAAAAAACAAGTAGGATTATCAAACTACGAACAATTTTGGAACAACAGTTAGTTTTATAGCATTTTAAAGCATTCTTCCCTGTTGCAACGCATTATGAGAGTCTGTTTGTCGTCTGCTGCTTCAGCACTGATATCGGGGAGGTAACAGTACATGATAAAGCCCACCTAAACAAGCTCCGAACCGGGGGGCACTATTGCTATAGGATGGTCGAAGGTTGTATATGATGCCAGTAAAGTAAAACACTTACCACTAATGGTGAATAAGCGAGAAAAGTGGGTTTTATCATTGCTCTTTCCTTAGGGCTCTCCATCGCTGCTGGTATTTATCTAGATGTTACATCTTGCGAAACATTGCCGATCATGAACCGATACAGATGTTTTTTTTCGCTTGCTTCGATCGTGCTTCAAAATCAATTGAGAACGAATTGTGCAATGTTTGCTAACCAACATTCCTTCCCTTTCCAGATAACTTTGAACTCTCGATTTGTGCTCTTTGAGAATGATTAGCGAATCCCGATTCCCATTCATTACATCTCTGTGCAATTTCGATAGTTCTGGTTAATCACAAGGTGCAATTACGAAGAAATCATACATACTCATACTCATGCTCATGAACAATCCTATAGAGTAGAAAATGGTTTGTTATCTCATACAGGACAGTATTTCAATCATTTAATAGCACCCTATATTATTTTCACAGAAATTAGAACGATATGTTGCTCCATTGAGGTGAATGCAGAAAATTGTTTGACAATCCGGTTACCGAGACGAAGAGTTCTTGGGAACTTGTTAGTTCGTTTCGTTGCGCATCCGTGTCTACCATTTTCCAGTTCCATTCTACCGGTGCCACATGACGATTTTGTATTCATGAAGACATCATCAGTATCGTCCTGGTCGTCGACCAGCGAATGTTCGTGTCCGAGCACTTTGTGCCGAGTGAAAATTGCTCCCTATCGCTGTACGGTTCGTTCTATATTTAGAGACTTGAGATATACACTCCCGTGCAAAAGATTGGGGTCACCCCCCACAAAAACATACTAATGTGTCCATATACCTGTGATTACTCGTTCAATTGAAACTCAACTCTCTATGGTTCATTTGGAAGGCCATGAGTGAATCTTACTTCGTATGTATCTCGAGTTGTTAGAAGTTGTTCAAAATCTCAGAAAATATGATTATTTTCTCAGCATTGTATCGACCAAAATTATATATCAACCCGGCATTTGGGCCATAATTTCATATTCTATATGAAATCAATAAATTAGTGCAAAGTTTGCTACCACAAAAACTTGTTTGTAACACGAAAACTTTGTAAAATCTTAAAAAGGCAATAGACTTTAGGATGTGGTTGAAAAATGATCGAAAAATTAACAACAATGATTTGCAAGCGCCGCAAGTGGCCCCAATCTGTTGACGGATAAATTTCTTGGGATATAAGGCGAGACTTCAAACTTTTACATTTGATGTTTGTATCAGTTCACTTGCTGAAGGTGTCTGGGTTTGAATCCCGGTCGGTCCAGGATCTTTTTGTAATGGAAAATTCCTTGACTTCCCTCTGGGCATAGAGTATCATCGAACTTGCCGCACGACATACGAATGCGAAAATGACAACATAGGCAAAGAAAAGCTCTCGGTTAATAACTGTGGAAGTGCTCATAAGAGCACTAGGCTGAGAAGCAGGCTCTGTCCCAGTGAGGACGAAATGCCAGATAGAAGATCAGTCCAATACTAATAAATTTACCTATGTTTTTTTCAATTTATTTTCTGGAAATTGCCATGTATTCAGAGAAAAATTTAAAAACCAAAAGTTAAAAATATGTTATACAATCAACTCGATACTGAAGGGACCATCGAGTAAGGGAGGCATCGAGTAATAGAACACAAACCAGTGCAAATGCAATGCAAGGGATCATCGAGCTAGCCATGAAAATCAACTTTTACTCAGGGAAGGGGTGCGACTCAAATCTCTTTCGGTGCTACACGCGCTGCTGCGAGATAGCACCCAAAATTCGAAAGAGACGTGCAGGAGTATTTTTCGCTGGACTGCACCCTGGCTGTGCTGACTCGCAATGTGCTTTGGGATGCATGGTATCGAGTTGTCTCATTTTCACTCTTTGCGTTTCGTACACGCGTAAACAAATTCACTTGAATTTATTTCATTAATATGTGACTGTCAAAACTCTTAAACACGTTGAACATAATTCGTCACCACCTTATGTTTCTGACTTTGCAAAATATGTCAAGATCCACAACAATAAGATTTTGCAAAGCACTTATTAAGCTTGCCCGCTTTCAAAGCATACTTTGCTGAAAATATTCTAGAGTGGATTTTGTGCCTTCACGAAAGAGACTGAAAGAGTAGAGATTGTGCTTTGCTTTGTCTCGCACAAAAACAAATTGTCTCCTGCGCCTTGCTTTGAGTTTACTCGCAATCAATTTCTGAGTGGCACGCTTGTTTTTGGCACTGCACTGAGTTTTCAGACATTCCCTGCTTTTACTATGGTTCCATAACTCGATATCGAGATACCGAATATTGAGTAAGGGAGAGCTGACTGTATAAAAAGCCTTTGAAGTAATATTGACACATTGTCCTATGAATGAGTTATAAAGATTTTCATATGAACGTGTGCTTACCGAAATATGAAACAAACACTTTCGTATGTTTTTAGGGGATGACCCCAAACTTTTGCACGGGAGTGTACATTCAACACCAGACACACAAGGATAATGAAGAAAAAGAAAGAATATACCCTACTTAAAAGTTTTCCCGAGTCGCAATTTCAACAAGAGCTAAAAATTAAATTTACATTTGTGCGAAACAACTCTTGCGCAGAGGACAAGCAGGGAAAAATGAGTTGCCCAGCTCGAGGAACATCCTTTCGAAAGAATTGCCCTCCCAAGCGCACTCTACCTTACATCCCCATGTGCTATCTCTCCTACCTGAAGGGATTCCTTGATGGGTTCGTGGTGCTGTTGAGAAAAAAAAACCTCCTCATCCCCCATTCGAAGGTAGGTACCTACAAACTTCCTGGCCAGGAACCGGAGCTACAGAAGAAGAACACGAATGCATAATTGCAGCCAGACCGTGAATCTTTTTCCATAGGATACGTCTTCATGCGACGCCCGCTCATAATGGAGAGCGTCACATTGTGGGTCCTGTAGAGGGGATTCGTCTCTTCTGATACTGAAGTTCAACTTTTGCTTCACTCTTCCCTATATATGACAAAAAGGGGGGTTCCTCCAAGTTGCAAAAAAAGGTGACGATGACGAAGGATTGATGGGCATGGTTTCAGCCAAGATTTTCAATTTCACTCAAACAATGGTACGCGAAGTGGGAGATGTTATTGTCATTAAAAGCTTTTATTGCAACGGGATGGGGGTTTTCTGGCATTATACAAGTTGTTTCCATGTATGCTTATGCAATAGGAAATGTTCCGTATAAAATTGTATGTAATAGAGATTTTTATAATAGAGGAGTCTGTGCAACCTCAAACTATAACTGGGAAATCACCCATCACGCAGACACCCACTTCGGAAGGAAACACACGTGTTCCTTTGTAATCCACTCCACTATGACTGATAGATCGGTGAGCAACGATCGGGCCGAGAGGACACAAACACACTGTTATCATCTCACCCCACACATCCCCCTTTCTTTCCGGAGAAAAAAAAGACTATGAAATAATGTATTTTGAAAAAAAAAAATAATAACCTCGAGCTACTGCCTCACCGATGCGTACCGAATAGGTACCCTACTTCAAATGAATCAAACTCTCAGCGCGTACTCCGCAAAAAGAATTCCTGAGGAGTACGGCAGTCCTCCATCAAGCACGATCGCTCTTTGAGCAGAGCAGGCCACATTCGCCTTGCTTCCAGCAACCGCATGTTGCTCTAAAAAATCAATACCGATAATTCACGTTTCATCCTACGGACGACAATACAATGATTCTCTGCTCTGCGAACTATAACGTAAAAGTTCCCATTTCCAAAATTCAAGTTCCGGACTATCATAGAGACTTCCTATGAACTACATAGTTGAGATCTGAAAAAAGTTCATAAAACATCCTGAAAACGTCGTTAACAAAGTCATTTCGAATACCAATTCCTACAACGAATCGAGGGCTGTCTCAAGAACTTCGATGAAGAAGTGTCCATGAACACAATTGTTGTGGTGATTTACTAGTGTTGTGAAACTGGCAACACTGAACTGAGAGCAAGTTTTGTTTTAAAAGAAGAAAAAGTCAGTTGGAAGTAGGGTACTTTGAAATTCTGTGAATTTGTGCACTAAAATGTAAGTAATTATAAGTTCAATTGTAATATACGTTATAGTAAAAAATATTTTCACAGCATTGAAGCTGCTCAGCAATGACTGCTATCAATAGGTGTATATTCGCGGCAAAGTAATATCCCCAACCCAACAACAATAAAAAATAACAACTCCAGTAAAAAAAAATATCTTTGAGCTGCGACACGGAATCTATAGTCAAAAACAAATCAACGAACCATGATGGAAGCACATCCACTTCCGACTAAGTCACGGTGGACTCATGAACTCGATCGGCACTTAAATAAAATGCAGCATTCCTGCATAAAGCCTAATGAGAATGGTTTCTATCGCAACAGAGTCTCTGACCACCGGTGGAACCATGTACTCACTCCCGACGCAATCCATACTTCGACGATTTATCACTTCTCAACGACTTTAGCTAAAAACATAACTGTCGAACACCAATGTGCATCAATAATCAACTCTGGACTACGAAGTTGTTGATGTTTTCATCGGTTCTGTGTGAATTTCTCACGGTTTTTTTTTTTGCAAGTTTGAGAGCCTTGTGGAATCTCATTTTACTATGAAGACGCAAATTCCAAAAAATCACTGAATGCCTCGTTTCAGCCGAGATGCCAAAGTAAGAACACAAAAGGACTTGAGATAAAGAAATATTTATGCTGCACACGGGGCGTTCTCAACCCAAACCCCTTTAATGCCGGTTCTTCTACTGGCCACCAGATGTCGAAGTGATCGTTTAGCTTTGAAAATAATTGCCTATACCTAACAGCTATCTTGATTTGCTTCGTCTCGGTCGCACTATATTTACACTGCACTACGCAATGGGTGATTTCCACAAGAAGAATTTTGGTTGAAAAAGTTCATTTTTTTGCTATGATATTGGACTAGAATATCCGTAGCAAAACCTGTCACGTTCGCCAATGTGCAACCTCAAAATGTAACTGGGAAATCACCCATCACGCAGACACCCACTTCGGAAGGGAACACACGTGTTCCTTTGTAATTGATTAGTCGGTGAGCAACGATCGGGCCGAGAAAACACAAACACACTGTTGTCATCTCGCCCCACACAGAGTCCAATAATTTGAATTATTTGTTTGAGAAATTACATTAGACCATCTTGAATTTCGAATGTTCGGTTCAAATATTGGATAGTGCTGCTTATTAGCTCTACAAATTGATTTAAATTTAATAAAAAAGTAAAATAAATTTACCAGCTGATATAATTACGAACAGGTTTCTTAGCTGAATGAAGACTAGAGCTATGTTCATTATTGAGAGCAACAGTAAAAATAATAATTCAACAATTTGACTTCATACGGGGTAGCTTCCTCAAATAACCTTTTCGCCCGAAAAAATCCAGACATTCATAATCTTTATAATTTCTAACTTTCCGATACCAAACTAATCGATTATACATCCATCTTATGTTAACAGGCAGTTTTTAAGCTATCCTGTTCTAGATATTTTTGATGAAAACTCTTGAAGAGTAAAAAGCCACTTTAACACTAGGAGCCACGGGATCAAAAACATCTATATGGATAATCGGCTATATCTTAGTGATGGCTCAGCCGATTTGCGTAACTCATGTTCATATCCTCAAGTTTTTACGAATGGAAGAAACTATTACTACGGGTGTTCAAATTTCCCCTGTAGCAATAAAACAAATACATTTGTTAGTCAACTGAAACTGCATGAGAACCATATCAAGTCTTACTGGAAATGTTTTTTAAATTTTTGATATAAATTTGCTTGTATAAGTGCAGTTGAATTGTATAAGTGCATGTTTGAGTAGAACTCTTCATTTTGGATTCAAAAATTATATTTCTGAAAATATCTAAGAAATACTTTTTTTTTCTTGCGTATGAACCGAAATATAAAGCAATGACATGTAGTTTTTTCGATTTTAACCTAACAGTGTCGCGTAGTAATCTGAAAATATACTTTAACTCTGTAAAATATATTTAATATTATATAGATTCAAGTCACAGACAAACGGCAGTCACACTCTCATCGTTGTCCATCGACCAACTTTTTAACGATCGATTCGAATATATGGTAGGTGGTCAATCGACCACCCGCAGCGCTCGCGTCGTTTTTGTTCGTGTTTGACGTTTACACACTACCGCCACCTGTTGTCTCATCGGCCAACTACAGTGGTTTTAGCATTGGGCGTACATGTTTTCGCGACTATGATTTTGATCGCGATTTGTTCTAAGTGTGGCGTCTATTTCTCTGTGTTCAAGTGTTAACATGTAGTATACCTTTGATTGAAGAGATAAATAAATATACTGAGGAATTATCATATTTCAAAGGTATTTTAAGGCTATCTGTGAGAATTTTGTTTAATCAAATAATCTTTTACATTGATAAACACATTTCAGATTTACCATGACCCCACAGTTATGGATCAAATAGTGTGGAGTCCAACCTATAAAATTCAATAAAACGACATGGAAAACGTAAAATTGTGATTTAAAAGCACGAATCAAATCGTTTCAAATTGGAACTTTGGGTAGTAAACTGTTTTGAGTGTAATATTTACATAGGATTGCATAAAAATTAAAAACTGTGTCGGTTCCTGAAAACCATATTATGGATCAATTTTCATATTATGGATCAAATTGTGACATATTACGGATCAGTGCGCAAAATCAAGAGATTTTCAACTCAATGCATCTGTATTGCATGGTATGGCGAAAGTTAACAATGTGTCATATATTACTGCAAAAAAAAAGCAGTGTTAGAGCTGGAAACAAGGCTAAAATGCCCTTTTTTGTGATACTGCATTGTAGTAACTGAGACATGAACTGTTTCCGCTCCACACCAAGTTTTCCACCCATTTTTGTCTGCTAAAATATGAAATTTACAAGCCTTGATGTTTTATTAGTTTTATCCTTAGTGCTGTTGTCTAAAAATGTCGAATCCAATGCATGAAATAGCAGAAATCTACATTTTTTGGAAGTGATCCATAACCGTGGTAAACAATCATTTCCTGGTCCATATTATGGATCACTAGTTAGAAGTGCTAATATTCGGTATTTTAAATAAAAATTCAAGTTAAATGTTTTCCAAAGATGAATTCATACTAAATCGAAGCGAACGAGCATAAAACATGCTATAACATTTGAATTTTACCACCTGTGGGAGCTTATGAATGCTGACGGCACTTCTTACAGAAAACGACCATATAATGATAGCTGTGTGGTACCAACTAAACATTTGTCAAAAACACCGTTATTTAGCGGTTGAATGTTGTGCTTAACATTACAAATGGTAGAAGACAAATAGTATAACATGGGAAAAATATGTTTTACGTCAACGTTTATGTTTTGAGCGAGTTATCCGATGTTGAACGCCAAAGTGATCCGTCACTGTGGGTGATCCGTAACTGTGTGGGCATGGTACATAATTCGAATCCTTATAGTTTCGGATAGGAAACATATTTTTATGATTTCTGACAAGAAGAAACGTATATATAAGGACTTGTTTCTTACCATTAGTCAAGGCAGTATGACAGGAACCGTTCTTATATTTCTCGAATTTTTTAGGAATCGTGTATTTTCCCCCAGGAAATACTAAACTGCCAAAAACTGATGTTCGATAAAAAAAAAATGATTTGTACTGTTTCTCAACGAAATTGTTGTTAAACAAATTTGCGTTTATTCCTAAAATAAATAAACAAACTAGCATGCCTATTCAGAAAACTGAAGAGAAATACGCCTGAGCATTGCCATGCATCAGACAGCGTTTGGCTGCGTAGTTCGTCAAAGCACAACTATCCCCGGTGTCCTTCGGCGCATACGAATCGATACATTCAACCGTTTTTTGCACGTACGTATCTTCATCCTCGTCCTGCCCGAACTGCACGTATGTCCGGTCCAGCAGAAACCCATGCTCGTCGGACCACAAATCTGCCTGCATCAGAACACACCGCACCAGACAGGTACTCCTCAGCGTTTCGTTTCCGGAGAGATTTCTAAGAATCTCGTTGCACTCGGATTTGAATTGGAGCAATTCCCGGGCCGTTTGGGGCACATACTGAGGCGTAATGGCCAAATTCCCATACTGGTGGTAGTAACAGCAGAACGATTCGTACGCCAGCGAGACAAAGTCTTTCTTGGCCACACGCTGCATCATCCGCTTCAGGCATTGGGTCGTTCGGTTTACATATGCAACATCGTTCGCATCCGGCAGGAAGAAGTTCTTAATTACGGCCGGTTGCAGCCCGGTGTAGTCGTCCCAAAAACGCAGCACCAGTCCGATGCACCGAATCAGCAGTTTGGTTTCGTGGTCCCGGGGGTACTCGTGGGCATCTACGTACTCCGACCAACGGCTGTAGCTGACGTTGAGGTACTGAAGACATTCGCGCTGAGCTTGTTGGAAACTTTTCTCCAAACAAAACGAGGGAGTCGCTTTGGCAATTATCAGCACTATGGTGGCGAGCACTGTGATTGACTTCATTGTGTACTGTTCTGACTGCGATGTGCTGTGGAATTGGTTGCTATCTAATTTATATGCTGTTTGAGAGATTGCTGTACGTGATTAATATCGCTTATCTCCAAGATCTTCGAATTAATAGTGTTTGGGTTTGTGACACGACGTTTGACGGGAAGTGAATTGGTGCAGTATATCGGCAGTGCACATCTGAGCACAAAGGTTAAAATACGTTTTCAGCGCATGACCTAAATCAATACATAAATAGCATCAACGAGCAAGATACGAGGTCAACTTACGTTTTTTAACCACACTTCAAAATGTCAAGAGCACAAATCTAGAGAAGCAGGTAACCGTTCGCGCTAAAAATTTGATCGATTCTCGGTAAAAAATAAGCATGATTTTGTCAAAAGCTTAGCTATTGGATTTGCAGTACTAATTAATCTTGACAGTATAGAAGAAATATCTCTTGAATTCAACGTTGCATGCTTTGTTTTAAAATTCAATAAAAGGTAAAGTAAAGCTCGACCCAGACTTGAATATACAATCGTCGAAGTGCAAGTCTTGTGTCTCTTACCTCGACATCAACTTGCTCATTACTTTTCATACAAGAGACATGATGTTCAAAATTGAAGACTTTTCACACGATAAAGAATCAGCACCTCTGTATCAATAGTTCTGCTTTTGAATTGGCACTACTATTTAATCTTGACAATTCCAAAGGCACAGTTTTTGACAGTTCAACGATGTATGTTATCAGTGCCGTATCGTGCGGGTGGCCAGGTTGGTTAATTGAGCTGTAGACGAACTCTAGGGGCCTTCCTTAGCTGAGTGGTTAGAGTCCACGACTACAAAGCAAAGCCATGCTGAAGGTGTCTGGGTTCGAATCTCGGTCGGTCCAGGATCTTTTC
The DNA here is from genome assembly GCF_002204515.2 of Aedes aegypti. NCBI lineage: Eukaryota > Metazoa > Arthropoda > Insecta > Diptera > Culicidae > Aedes > Aedes aegypti. Next base: position 378,701,539 of record NC_035108.1, read on the forward strand.
GTAATGAAAATTTCCTTGAATTCCCTGGGCATAGAGTATCATCGTACCTGCCACATGAGATGCGAATGCGAAAATGGCAACATTGGCAAAGAAAGCTCTCAGTTAATAACTGTAAGAGTGCTCATAAGAACATTAAGCTGAGTAGCAGGCTCTGTCCCAGTGTGCGGACGTAATGCCAGGAAGGAGAAAAAGACAAACTCCAAAGTCAGTATTTTTTTTACAACGTAAGGTCCCTACAATAGCAGTCTTCAAAAAATCCTGCTCCTCAAGCTGCTGAGATTGGAAAATTGGTGAGTGGGAGCGATCCCATGCATGAAATCGATTTCAATCCAGGCATGTACTGTTTTTCGATCAATTGTATAGCAGGATTCAATCCTGAGATTAAATCTTAAACATCAAGTGATCCTTTCTGTAGTGATTTTTCATTCTGAATTAAACTGAACGCGTTTTTTACTTCCACAAATCGAACACGTCTATTCACAGTTAAACAAACCAACAAACTGAATTTACATTTGTAAAATCTATGGGTACTACGATCACGTACTTACGCTTCTACTTCCTCTCCTCTCTTTTCCTAATTACTCCTAGTTACCATCTTAACACCATATTAATCCTTACGTTCCCTACATTCTGCTCCTCCTCTACTCTTTATGAGAAAATATTATATAAAATCATATCATCGAATCTTTTTGGCCTACAAAGGACTCGCTTCGGTTTGCTGTTTATGATGCCATTCAATGCGATCATAAAACAACTAATCGAATCGTAATTGGTATTTAGTGGTAAAAATCCTGTGTGCATAATACTTGGATGATTATAAGGGACTTCGAAAAAGTATAGTATAGACTCCATTCTACAAAACATGGTTGGATTCCGCTGGAAGTAAGTAAAACATGGCTTCGATGCTCAACCAAATGGCTGTCGTTTAGTGTGTTTGTGAAAATCGTGAAAACATAGTTTGTGTATTTACTTTTGATGATCAGTATCATTGTTGAGTGAGAGAAAGAGAGAGAAATTCTCTTTCTGCCAATTTGAAGCCGGAGTTAACTGTATTCACGTAGAGCTGTAGAACTAACGGTTGCTTGGCAACCGCTACTCGGATTGTGATGGCGACGACCAAGATATTTTAAAGGGAGGTACAACAATCTAAGCAGTCAGTGGATGCGGGGAGTGAAGGGTGAAAATTGACAGCTGGCGAGTCGGCTAGCTGGCGAGTTTGTTGATGTAATTTTCCCCTCTAGTGGTTGCTATCGTTTCCATAAGGTTGTTTGTTATTGGTCGTAGTCTTTGGATAACGAGAAGAAATTTTCAAGGCGTTTGCAAGTAAGTTCTTTCGTAGTATTTCACTTCAATAATAATTTTAATATTGTTGTTAGAATAAAATATATTCAATCAAATTGCATTGGCGTAGGAACAGGGGGGGCCAGGGGGGCCTGGCCCCCTCCAGAATCATCTAGGCCCCCCCCAGAATTTTTGATGATAGTTAAAAAAATAACACGAAGCTAAATCTTCTCAATGTACATGACTCTTGTTATCGACAAAAAAAATATCAGTAGATACGTTAGTTTAGAGAACACATCGCTAGTCTTACACAGCATCAGCGTGACGGTTCTGACTTCGGTGAATAGCTCGACAACCGAAAGCTTAACCGTTCGGTTGTCGATTGGTTGGCTACTGCTATAACTAGCTTCTTGTTGTATGCGATTAGCGCAATTTTTCGACATCTCCGTTGCAAAAAATATCGAGGTACAAAAAAGCGCTAAGGCTAAGTAGCCCGTCATTCGTTTTGGCAACAATGATGACCTTTCAGCTTGCATTTCAAAGTGATAAAACTCAGTCTTGATAGTTTATATTGACTTGAAAAAGTAACACTGTACGCGCTAACATACATAAAGTATGCTGATACTATTTCAGCTGTTTAAGTGCAAAACTAACTGATTCTCTTTGATTCGAAATCGTTAGATGAATTATCAACAATCATCAACGACGCGTACAAATTTCAATGACGGCCTACTACGTCTTAATAACCTGGTAATTTAATTCCCAAAATTAGTTTTTTTTCTGAATAATCCAAATGCTGTTTTAGCATAAAGCGGCATGTTAACTGCATTCTGATTTTTGATGTTATTTAGGATACCCTGGTCGAGGTGTCCGATAATGATGATTTCCCTAATGAGAATTCACTAAAGAATCTCTTATAATGTCCGAAAAAATGGATAAATAGACAAAATTACTAAAGAAATTTCTCAAACCAATACATAGCGGTGATTTTTGTCGAAAAATAAGGCTTAACTTTCATGGAGTTTCGGCATGGCCAAGTTTTCTTCAGATGAATGGCAGAAATTTAACCTGATGTGAAAATATGTAAAACAAATCCATAAAAAAAAATCTTGCTTTGGTTTTGAGTCAATTTTTAAGTATTTTTGCATGAATAAATTTATTGATTAATTTCCTACAGATTTGAAGCAATTTTTGCAAAATAACTGGGAAGAGAGAAAGGATTTATTAAGAGATTCATAATGAAATTATTAATCTGCCTTAAAACACTTCTCTAGAAATAATTTCACCAATTGATCGGTGTTCAGACAGACCGGATTAGACGATATTTTAGCCTTTTAAAGATGTGTCAAGGATAAGGTCGGTACGATTTTTATACTGATGTGTTATAAAATTGATAAGCACCAACATTACAGCAAACAAGGCAAATATTTGATTATTCCAAATGCTTGATGTACGTTTTCCAGAAATCAATTAGAAATACTTGGTCGGGCCGTTTGGGGCACATACTGAGGCGTAATGGCCAAATTCCCATACTGGTGGTAATAACAGCAGAACGATTCGTACGCCAGCGAGACAAAGTCTTTCTTGGCCACACGCTGCATCATCCGCTTCAGGCATTGGGTCGTTCGGTTTACATATGCAACATCGTTCGCATCCGGCAGGAAGAAGTTCTTAATTACAGCCGGTTGCAGCCCGGTGTAGTCGTCCCAGAAACGCAGCACCAGTCCGATGCACCGAATCAGCAGTTTGGTTTCGTGGTCCCGGGGGTACTCGTGGGCATCTACGTACTCCGACCAACGGCTGTAGCTGACGTTGAGGTACTGAAGACATTCGCGCTGAGCTTGTTGGAAACTTTTCTCCAAACAAAACGAGGGAGTCGCTTTGGCCTGGCCCCCTCCAGAATCATCTAGGCCCCCCCCAGAATTTTTGATGATAGTTAAAAAAATAACACGAAGCTAAATCTTCTCAATGTACATGACTCTTGTTATCGACAAAAAAAATATCAGTAGATACGTTAGTTTAGAGAACACTTCGCTAGTCTTACACAGCATCAGCGTGACGGTTCTGACTTCGGTGAATAGCTCGACAACCGAAAGCTTAACCGTTCGGTTGTCGATTGGTTGGCTACTGCTATAACTAGCTTCTTGTTGTATGCGATTAGCGCAATTTTTCGACATCTCCGTTGCAAAAAATATCGAGGTACAAAAAAGCGCTAAGGCTAAGTAGCCCGTCATTCGTTTTGGCAACAATGATGACCTTTCAGCTTGCATTTCAAAGTGATAAAACTCAGTCTTGATAGTTTATATTGACTTGAAAAAGTAACACTGTACGCGCTAACATACATAAAGTATGCTGATACTATTTCAGCTGTTTAAGTGCAAAACTAACTGATTCTCTTTGATTCGAAATCGTTAGATGAATTATCAACAATCATCAACGACGCGTACAAATTTCAATGACGGCCTACTTCGTCTTAATAACCTGGTAATTTAATTCCCAAAATTAGTTTTTTTTCTGAATAATCCAAATGCTGTTTTAGCATAAAGCGGCATGTTAACTGCATTCTGATTTTTGATGTTATTTAGGATACCCTGGTCGAGGTGTCCGATAATGATGATTTCCCTAATGAGAATTCACTAAAGAATCTCTTATAATGTCCGAAAAAATGGATAAATAGACAAAATTACTAAAGAAATTTCTCAAACCAATACATAGCGGTGATTTTTGTCGAAAAATATGGCTTAACTTTCATGGAGTTTCGGCATGGCCAAGTTTTCTTCAGATGAATGGCAGAAATTTAACCTGATGTGAAAATATGTAAAACAAATCCATAAAAAAAAATCTTGCTTTGGTTTTGAGTCAATTTTTAAGTATTTTTGCATGAATAAATTTATTGATTAATTTCCTACAGATTTGAAGCAATTTTTGCAAAATAACTGGGAAGAGAGAAAGGATTTATTAAGAGATTCATAATGAAATTATTAATCTGCCTTAAAACACTTCTCTAGAAATAATTTCACCAATTGATCGGTGTTCAGACAGACCGGATTAGACGATATTTTAGCCTTTTAAAGATGTGTCAAGGATAAGGTCGGTACGATTTTTATACTGATGTGTTATAAAATTGATAAGCACCAACATTACAGCAAACAAGGCAAATATTTGATTATTCCAAATGCTTGATGTACGTTTTCCAGAAATCAATTAGAAATACTTGGTCCAGTCTGTCTAAACACCGACCGATTTTTGCTCGAATCTATATTCTTGGTTTGATTTTTTGTGCGTTCGAGAGGCTTTCTGGCAGAATTCTATAAAATCAGAAGTCAAGAAAGAATGTATTTCAAGAATAATTTTTAAAGAAGATTCTGATGGAACTTCTTGAAAATTTTGTTTTACTTGTGAATACATTAGAGAGGTTTTAACTATCCTGTAATTTACCTAGATAAAAGATTATAAATTATCTTGCACTGCACCATTGCCCATCTTTTGTTCTCCCTGCCTCAATATTTTGCTGTTTTTCTTCCTTCGCATGACGCTTTGAGGAACTTCGTACAAAAATCTTTCCAAACTCCAAAAGAAACATCTAAAAATAGGTAAAACAAAGGAGTTTTAAAAAATTACAGAATTTATATGCGTATGATTCCTGATTGCTGAAAGTCCATCAGGAATTCCTCAACAAATTTTCAAAGTAATGCGAAAGTTTTCCCCAAGATTTAAATTCATTAATATCTTACATTATGAATTTTACCACAAAATATCTTCGGTAATGTTCTTAAAACCGGCAATATTTCCGCGTTGCACTTCTACAGTACTACAAAAAATCGATAAGCGGTCCATCAAAAAAGTTTGTTTGGAATTTATAAAGGTAGGGAAAATCATACAGCTTTAAAAATCATACAAAATATTATACAATATTTTAGTTACAAATACCTTCAGTAGAAGTTTCATTCGTTTTAACACCAATCATTTTCTAATAAAAAGACGAAGAAAAAAGAACAAAAACTTTTGTAGTAAATACTAAAAGTCTTTTTTGTGAGTTACATTGTCAACAAGTTTCAGACATTCTACGGCTTAATTTTTGAATTTGATGACAGGAATTTAGTAAATTTACCTGAATTTTATTAAAGCTGCAATTATTCTAAAAATTACCAAAGGTACAGGTTTTTAACAGGTTCTTTCAAACCTGATTCTTTAGAAAACTGATATGGAGTGATTCGTAGAGGAATTTGTAAAACAATCCCTAAGCATATTGCGATAGTCCTGGAGTAGTTTTTGAACCAGAAAATGTAAAGTTTGGGCAAAATTTTAAATGTTATTCATGGAAGAACCCTGAGATTACTATTCTGAAAAAAATGAGTTATTTCTAGAGTCTGAAAGAATACTTGATGGATCTTCCGAAGAAATGTTTTAAGAAATTCAAGAATGAACTGAAGAATCTTAGTAAATCTGATAAAAATTTCTTCAATAAATTCCGAAATGAATCGTTAGTGCAGTTTATAGTAAACCATCTCTGGAACATACTTAGATAAATTTCTGTTAAATTTTTCGGAAGGATCTTAAGGAAACAACAATAAAATTCTAAGAATTCGGAAATTACTCGGGAAATCTTTGAAGAGTTTTTTAAAGAACATTTGAACGTATTCCGATAGGAATGTTAACATATTTTAGTCAGGCATTTTTGAAAACATTAAAAAATTATTTTTGTGAGTGTTTTGAAGGAATGCGGTATGTTGCTCTCTGGGTATGTCTTATCTGGGAAAAAATGTACATAGATCTGCAGAGATCTCCTTTGAGAAATCATGAATAACATTTTCCTAATTGAATTCTTTTTAATTGTTCATGAAATTCTTGTGGAATATGATGAGGGAGCCTTAGAGTAATACCTGAAAGAGTCATTCATTTTTGTTTGTTTTTTCTGAATCGATTTTTTTAAACGATTCTATAGACAAACTTTAGGAAGAACTTCGAAAGCAAAGTTGGAAATACTGTTGACGAACTCTCTGGAGAATTCGTGGAATGAATCCTTGCTTGGTGATATTGAAGACATTTTTGGCGGGACTCTTAGAATTTTTTGTACGAATTTTTGGAGAAATCCTCAGTAATTTCAGAAAATCCTTAACAAATTATTAATGAACAACTTAGGGATACTGTAAACCAACAATTGGAATTTATATGCAATAATTACCTGTAGGATCTTCCAGGAGAAATAATTAAAATAATTTCTAAAGCATTCTTTGGTGGAATTCTTGAAGAGATTTTTAGCAATTTGATACAGACTACCAAAAAATAATGTGATATACGTCTGTTGGGATGCACATGAAAGAAGCGAGTCGAATGACGAAAATGTGTGTCGAATTTCAAATGCGTTAGTGTGTGATTCGGGAAATGTCGATCACAGTTCCATCGTTTTTGTGTCCTTTAACATGTAAAATTACATTTCTTGTTCAATATATCTCCAAGGACACGTTTTTGTGTAGTTCCATCACTTACATCATGTCATTCATGTCATGTCATTCAGTCATAACGTCAATTACGTCCACAGTAATTTTCATTATTTTTAAGAGTGTAAAGATTCTTCTAGAAATTTTATGGTGAGATCAATAAGTCTGGGAATAATTTTCTGTGGGAATCTCAGGACGAACTTAGTGAAAACTGGTAGAGGAGTTCTTGAAGAACCCACTGAAAAGTACGAAAATAATTCATTAAGAAAATCCCATAGTAATTCTAAGAGAAATCTCTTCAAAGCACATGGTTGAAAATAAATTAAACCAATACAATTAAAACTACGCAATTTGTGAAAATCTTGTTATTACGACTGACATTACTTCTATAAAACAAATATTTGCCAGGCCCCCCCTAGGCCCCCTCCAGAAAAAATCCTAGCTACGCCAATGTCAAATTACAAGGAAAATCAAACACCTAGTTTAGACTGGCGTTCTCGCCATGGGACCGGTTAGGAGAGCCACGTGAGCGTTGAATGGATCAAGCTACCAGTAGGTAAACGTAGACGATACGCGATTGAAACAGGAAGTTTCCCGAAATTTAACAGTATTGCGTACCATCGACTAACCAACTGGAGCCGAAGGTTGGGAGAGTTATAAAATTATTGACTCTGTCATATACCTACTAACGATTGTACTTATTTTTAGCACAGAAAGCTGATCAGACCAGGCGAAGACAGAGCGCAATGTGTTTTACGCTAGTTTTCTCTATAAACGTAAGGCTTAGGGAGAAAACAAACGGGAAATCACAGAGATCGCCGTTCTACGCATCGACTCTGATGATGAAGATAAGGAAGCATCTCTATTACCATCAACTAGCAGCCTGGTGATTGGTTGAGGTTCTACCAGTGTCCGAAGTTATCCTAGGCCAGTGTTCGGTCGATTTCGCGTAACTCGCAATATTTTCCCGTATCACATATATTGATCAATAAATTTATTACTTTACGGTTGCCCAAAATCAGTTATTAATTAATTATCTTTTCAATTGCTCTAAACTCGCTTTTCCTATACAGCACCTGGCGGTTCTAGCGGTGGAAAACCGCAAAACTGAAAATCCACTTTGAATAGCCGTTTTTTAAAAATCTTTGAATGGAACCATGATGCTGAGTGTGTACAGTAATGTCGAAACGTTTCAGAAGATTTTAAACAACTGCATACAGGAATGACGTTTCCGAAAACAAAATGGATTGAGGGGAAAACTTGTTTATTATTTCATGGCTTGCTGACCTGGCTGAGCATAACAAACCTGCCAGATGCCATTTATTTTCCAATATGGCGGAATGCTCTAATTGACACATCGGAATACCTCCCTTATAAATACCTTGGCCTTAACCCTTACGTTCCCTACACTTTCGTTCTCCCTGGTGAACCTGTCAGATCACATTTTCATTTCCATTAGTTCAGTTGAATGCTGGATTGGTGCGGCTGCAGTCATGGGTCGTGAAAAACATACGGAGTACAAGAAATTCTTCGCTTGGAATCCTGCAGAAGGCAAGTTCAAGTGCGTTGTTGAAGGTTGCACCAGCCAAGGATTTCTCAAGGACCATTCCGGAAACTTCAACCGACACCTCGCTACATTTCATCAAGAAATAGCTGAAGCAATTGGTTTGAAAATTAAACGGAAAATGGGGCCTGAATTCGATCGCGTCAAACCTTCAAAAACATTGAAAAAATATGAAGTGGAACTGGATCCAGACGAGTTTCGTAGCGGATTAATCGAAATGGTTTCCGTTCAGTCGATTCCTTTCAATTTTTTCTACTCGAGTGCTTGTAAGAAAACTATGTGCCCTATAGGAGAAGCAATTGGCTTGACGATAAATTCGCAAACAGTATCTGGCGAAATGCATAGCATTGCTGACCACGTCCAGCAGCTGATTACCAAAAAATTGAAGAACAAACTAGTGTGTCTCAAGTTTGATAGCGCCACAAGACATGACCGTCGAATTCTCGGATTAGTATGTCAAACAATTACGAACGGCAAAATCGAAATTTTTACGCTTTCAATGCTTGAGATGAAAAATCGACAGACTATAGGAAATTCAAAGGAGCATATTCTTGAGGTTTTGAAAGGATACAACATTGATGCGACAAATATTTATGCATGTACAGTTGACAATGGCAAAAATATGATTGGGTGTGTTCGTAAACTTGGAGTTGAGCAAGCTGTTGCTTTGAAAGGTACGGAAATACTTATTTTAAACTTATATAAAAATATATTTGCATGGTATTATTCAGAACTTAATGCTGATATTGAATGGGAAAACGACGATCAAGACGAAGAGGATAATTTTGACGAAGAACTGGAAGACGACTCAGATATTGAGACGGCTGAACTTGAATTACGGGACATCTTTGAAACGGAAGAATGCGAGTGCCTGGACACTGTGAAGTGTGCGGCTCACACTATCCAGTTAAGCGAAGTATGCACTTCAACAGAAAAGTAATCGCCTATCTCGATGCGTGGGAAATTTCTTGCAAGAAATGCTCAAGAAAAGCATTTTTCTTTGATCGCAGTACGCAGTTGAAAAGAAATGTCAATTCAAATGGAGCTCACTGTACGAAATTTCTTGACCATTTCTTGGGCAGAAATTTTTACTTTTCTTGAGCGGAACAGCATACTTAGCTTTAGCAGTTAGTGGAAGTATTGACAAGGAGTTATCAAACGAAATAGCTTCAATTCGGACCAAGTTGAAGGAACTGAAGACCATGAAATATCGCATGCTTTTCGAGATGGCTAAGGTGCCCATCCCTAAAATGAACGTTGTTACACGTTGGAGTTCGTTATTTGAAATGTTACACAACGTAAAAAAGAATGAGTATTTTTATAGGACGATCGGATCCAATCACGAATGTGTCAGAATCGAGGAAAATGAATGGAAAACAATATCAGACTTCATAGAAGCCTAAGAAACACTTAATGTTCTAACCAAAGAATTACAAACTAAGTATTTCTTGGTTGAAGATATGCTACGTTCTATAAAGATTTGCCAGTTGAAGTTGGCCAAAATCATTGGTAATCAACACGTAGAGCGAATAAAACAAGAGCTCGAAAAGCGATGCGAACAGATATTTGATAGTGATGCAGTTCAAGCAGCTTTGTTTTCCGATCCAAGGTGGAATTTTGTAGAGTCACCTTTCTTAACAAAGGAAAATAAAGCTAAAGCTATTGTACGCTTTCATGTGTCACATGTTTCACATTATAATATTTATTTATTTTTCATAACAGGATCATATTCTGAAGATGTCCAGGATTCTTAAACGCTGTCAAGGTACAAATGGAATCAAACAAGAGAATGATTGTGTTACCGAATGGGGAAATAATGATGACGAGCTCGAACAAAGTTTAAGGTGATTATAAAACGAAGCCAAACTTCCAATTTTCAAGTGCACAAGACGAGAGTATCTGACAACAGTTCGCGTTGAAAACCAATCGAATTGCTTGCTTGCTGGTGCTGACTAATGGGATAGGTTTTCAACGCCGAGCGCTATTTGGTTCTCAAGTCTTGTGCTCTTGAAAATTTGAGGTGTGGTTTCGTTTGATAATCACCTTAAGCATTGAATGCAGAGCAGTTTGGAATACTGAATCTTCAACTGAAATCGATTTGAAGATGAAACTGCTCAGTTTAGCGAATGCCAAAACGCGCCTCGATTCAAAAACGGATGTTTTGAAGTATTGGGAGTCAAGAAAATATGAAGATCCTGAATTGTATTCGTTAGCTGTTGTTGCATTATCCGTCCCATGTACACAGGTTTCAGTCGAAAGGTGCTTTTCGGCTGTCAAACTTCTCCTTGGAGATCACAGACTGAGGCTTGGTCAAGAGAAGCTCAACGATTTGATGATCATCAGACTAAATTTAGATTTACTTGCTGAAGCAGTGAAGAGAAAGGCAATTGAACGCAATTAATTTTTCTTACATTTTGTATTTTAAGATACTGATTAAATTTAAAATATTGGTCGTGATTTGTACAAATACATTGTTAAAATGATAACCTACCTACCAGTGCATTTTTGGTGCAAGTGACATCTTCAATTTTCGTTCAGTCAAGTCTCCTATAAGACGCTGCACCCACTTTCCTCTCACCGCAATTTCTCAACAGTTTTCAACCGGATGAAGGTTTTTCATCTGTGTTTGGGGCATAATATGAACTTATTACCTACAAAATTTCACCTGAATCGTTTCAACGACAGTTGAGAAATTATGGTGTGAATATTGTGGTTCATTATTGGTGACATTAGCGTTGGGCAAATTTGTCCAGAACATCGATGTTACTGAATCGATTCAAATTTGAACTGCCGAATCGATTCATTGTTTTAATCGACTCCTTTGAATCGATGTTTTCGAATCGATTCGAATCGGATGAAAATTGACATTTATGAAGTTTGAAATCAGACCAAATGCATTTGCATTCGATATCAACATCTTTCAATCAAATCAGTTTCGATAATCAATTGAACAAATTTACTACTTCAAGATTAGTTCAAAAAATAGTTTCTTTTCCACAAACTCATTAAGAAATATTTAACGATTTCAACAAAATGAATCGAATCCAAGAATCGAATGAAGAGAATCGATTCACCCGATTTTAGGTGCTCCAAACATCGATTCAAAAAATCGATTAATCGGAAAGCAAACATCGATTTTCGAAACATCGATTCAAAATCGCCCAACGCTAGGTGACATGTACTACAGAAACCAAACATATTTATATCATTACGATGTTACACATAGTTATAACCAAAAACCGCCATTAATGTTATGTACAAAATAGCATAGAAAGGCACAAATTCGGGGGAACATGTGAAAAAGTAACCTTTTCTGAGATCTGCGTCAATTGACTTATTGAGCATTTTTTCACTAGAAATGCATTATTGTAAGATTATAATTCGGTGAGTCCCTAATAAGTCCGATTACGGATCCATTAACAACACCGGCAACACCAGTACTTATTATTACTAACATCAGTTAGCGTCAAGCTTAGCTGCATAATTGATCATTCCTTAGCTGCATAATTAGTGTACAGTAGATTTTAGTCAATGCGAACCACAAAAAATCAAACGGATGACCTCAGATATGTTAATCTTATTGCTAACGAAGAAACACTCTAATGTAAACTATGAATGAGTAGGTACCTCAACATCAACGCCGAAGACCAAGTAAATTATTTGTAGTAACAATCTTCTCCACATCCACAGATGATAGTCATTGATTGAAATGAAATTCCACTGCTGTCCGAACACAACTATAACAACACAATGATTTATTTCCGTTATGATAACTCCGATAATGCTTGCAACATTGCATCCTGAATTGTGGAACATTTTTGGAGCATGACACAATATGATTAAAATCTCAGATTCAATCCCAGCACGAATCCTGCATACTAAGATTGAAAAAAAAAACAGGATGCTCTCAAATCTTGCTTTCGATGATTGTTTCATAGCATGCTTTTTTAAATCTCAGAGTAGAAGGATGATCTTTGAAGACTGCTATTGTTACAATAGTATTGAAATTGCTATCTATCGAATAATATCTAGGTACTGGTACAGCTATTGCTAAAGAGACCATTGATCAGTCGCAGGCCCTCCAAAGCTGAATTTGACCCTGTTATTATTGTATAATTTTCCGATAGTCTAGTGTATGCGTACGTACCGCATAAAAACTTACAAAAATATGCATGTGGAGTAAAACCATATGTAAATAGTAGGTTCAAGGTATGCACGGAAAATGCATACTGTTGAAATTGCATTCTCCACTATTCTGGTTGGATTCTGTCTCCCATTATTATGCAAAACGGGTCGTTTCTGTTGCTCACCGTTCTACGAATTGTCGACTGGCACGTCAAGCTCTCGTCATCATCCGTTCTCGGAGGATTGTGTAAGGCAGTGTAAACAACTGAATCGTCCGGTAGGTTCACGGCTGCCACCCTTCTGGAAACAAATAACAATCTCTACTACAACAAGCTGCGTTGCAGCATCAGCTCCGTCGTCTGTCTAAAAATATCCTTAACGCAATCCTTGGCGCGATGCAACCATGCATATTTCCCGTGTAAACTATTGTGCTGCTGCAATAGCAACCATTGTAGAACCAGAAGCTCCAACGACCGGAAAGAGCTAAACGGATGCATCTTGCAAACAGAACGAAGCTCAAGGCCGATATAAAGGGCAAGACATGGGGAGGTGTATTGCTGGTAGAAAGGCTGGCACGTCCGGAGGTATGGTACGTCTACGTCTGTACGACGGGTGCTTATCTGATACGATTTCGAAATAAAAGTGCTCCATCAATCTCAGAAATGACGCGCACGCGTTGTAAAATGCTTACTTCTTCCCCAATCTTCAGATTTATTAGCAGGGGAATGTAGGGGGCATTACTATAAAACCAAACGTGGGGAAAAAGGGGTCCAAGTAGAATAATTTTATTTTTATTTTTTGACGTCAAATAGATCAAATGTATTGAACAGCTTTGCCTTTTGATGCCTTATGTGGTTTCGGCTTTTTAAAAAACCTGTACCTGCAAAACTTTTTCCATGATATTTTTAAGGAATTTCCGAATAAAAGATATCCACGAAACTCCTCATAAAAAAGGATTTCCACGAAACTCCTCATACAAAATCCAGGGCATTCAGAAATTTCTGAAAAATGTTCCCAGAGATTAATCCTTATAAGGTATCTAGAAATTGCTGTATATGTTTTCACATGTATATAAAATATCGCCAAGCATTGTTCCAATGATTTCATAGACTCCAAAAGATTTGCCCTCAAATTACTCCAATGATTGTCCATTACGGCATTTCTCACTCTATTGCTCTTTTTTTTGTGGTTAAAAATCAGTTTATTAAATTGTCAGTTCAGCGATTTACAAAACAGTTATTTTCACAACAGATAATTACAAATCAATATGAAAATCTAGAGCTCTAACATCGATTCTATCAGCTGCCTTTAAAGGACAAAATAACAGTAAAAAATAGCACAAAACATCACGGAAACATTTTCGCTTATAATTTATTTTGAGTAAAATTGTTTACGTGATGTTTTGTGTTGATTTTTGTTGTTATTTTGTCATATAAAGTCAGCTGATTCATAAATTGTGGACGATTCTTAATTGTGGATCCACTGTACTTTGAAAATGGAGACCGGAAAAACTCACCACTCCTTACAACATCCAATGCAGCTTTTACAGCTATGTCTCGATGTATGCGGTACCAACATGGTAACCGAGTGTATGCAAATCCGGCATTTTGGCTAGTTGGTTCCATGGAGACGCACGGTGGTTTGTAATATTATGGTGAAAATCAAAACCTTAACTCCCATAGAGATGAACGTCCCACGTGGAAGGATTGCTGTATGTAATTCGTGTCTGAAGTCAGTAAGACTAAGATCGTACTTGTTCGTTCGTAATCTGAATGCTAATTATTTACTAGTTCTAGAAACACGCAGTCTGCTTGCTTGGCAAGATGTTTATCACCTGCCCATTCCGTTCACGCAATTATCCCTTCGAATATGGTGGATATGTACCTACCGATACCGTGTAGAGAAAACCTTTTTCGTTTCGTCCTTTATCGAGTATATAAGTGGAACCGCGTTTTGAGTAATTTTAGGCTCTTGGTCCAACACAGCAGAACGATTTCAATGAATGAGTTCGTTGCCAGATTGGTAGTGAGATTTCCGCCTTGCCGCTATGAAGTGGAATGCACGTTTCAGCTCAAGTGCCGTTATGCATATGTAGATGTGCATTGCGATACTTTGAACACTGGCAGAGCCGTAGCGTGGTCTCATGGCGCCCTTGGCGAACAACCATTTGAGCGCCCCTTATTCAAAGCAAAGTTTACAATGTGTTCCTTTATCTCTTTTTTAACGGATTCTATGTCGAAGGCTTGTTCATCTCAGCAAAACATTGTACAAGCTAGTGTTAAAAATTTCAGAAAAACAAAAAAAATTGAATGTCTATGGAGGCTTAATGATAAAGCTTAAGCATTAACTAAGAATTAGATATTCTAGAGAACCAGACAACCGTTTAAGCTAGTGATGACCAATCGATCAAGTTTCGAAACGCTAAAGTTTTGAAGTATTGCTTTAAAACATCTTAATCTTCAATAAATAGCTAATAAAATTACCGTTTATATGGTCAGAGGTGAATTCGTAACAACTATTGTATTTTTATCATCGTTAAAATCTTGGTAAAACTCTTTTTCTTAAATAAATTATTGTAGACATTGCCAAACCATTTATTTTGCATAAGTATAATACATATGGTCAATATTCCAATTTAAATGTTCAATAAATCTCTTAATGTAGTTTATTATCGACATTTTGTTGACATGAAAAAAAAAACAACCGGAAAATTGTCAATGAATTTCAACTTCTTGAAGAATTAACAATAAATAAATTAATTCTAAATTAATTCAAAAATTTTGATTTTTATGAAAGTTGTTCAAAGAATTTGTGTAAATAATAGATGATGTTTTATATTTTATGAAATACTCAAAGCGGATAGGGGGATTCTACTATAAGGAAATATCACAAAATTATCATCTAAACATTTTATTAAAAATTGAAGCATGGAATTGAAGTTTTGAAGCTAATCAGTTAAACCTTTTTGAAATATTAGAGAATTTTGCTCTGATTTCTAGATTCTTATTAAAACATTTTTATAAGTTTGAGCTGATATCAGTCAGTTTGAAGCATTTGTTTGGAGAAATGATTATTGTTACGAATAATAACCAACTTTATGTTCTTCAATGGTAAATAATTCTCTGCGAATTTTATTTACGATTCATTTATAATTGTGCTCAGTATTTCATCATTAGTCAATTTTGAATAAGACTCTATGAGAATTTTGTACAAGTTCCATGAGAACACCGTCCAGCAATACTAAAGCATCCTGTTTGAATTTATTATTTTTTATCGGGTTATGAATTATTTGACATGACTTTCAATGTGAATTGCGTCTTGAGGATTGTATGAAATTCAAGGCAAGATTTCTGTGACGTCCGCTGTATTAGTTTTGATTTGCCCGTATTCTACACACAATTTTTTGACACAGGCACAATGCGTAAACTGATTTACAAATAATTGTCATGAAGAACTATTTAAAAAATAAGACAATTTACACCGTCTTCAGCACATAGGCTGCACAGACTGAACGATCACTAACATTAGGCAACGGACAACACGAAACACCCAGTAGCCCAGCGATCAATTTTTCGTTTGACGAAAAGTTTTCTCCGACTGGAGCGGGAATCGAACCCACACCCCGTGCGTGGCACAATACGCCTAGACGACTGACGCCGCTAACCGCATGGCCACGAAGCCCACAAAAATCCTCAATAAATTTGAAATGATTTATCTGAAAATTCCTTTCAATTAAGGTGAAGCGGCGTGTAAGTCAAAGAATCATTAGAATCATCATTGGTGTAATAGTAGTAGTGTCGCCTTTCCATGTATATTTTCAAAACAAACAAACAAAAAATATAACATTTGTGTTAAGCATATTTTTATGTAAACACATGGGAAATTTAGTAGATTGACGAGTATTGGAAATCAAAATCAACTCTTCAATCGTACATATCAAAAGAAAATATTACAATTTAATGAAAGGCAACGGAATTTCTCTGTTTCTAATTGTATTTATCGCATATTTTTGGTATGCATCGGTACGGTTCATGTTTGCAAGGGATGACGGTGTTGCCAGGTGATTGGTGACAGATTTTTCTAGCAGTTTTTATATGCTTGTTTTCGGAACATTTGCTGCATATCATAAAAACTTATCATTTTGCAAATAGTTTTCCATCACAAGATCACTGAATTAATAAAATTTTAATGATTTTTGTGATCAATTAACATTAAATGCTATGATTTTACAGATAGCAACTCTGACATCACTGCGCTCAACGATCGCGATGATTGTGCACACACGATAGACGCGTCCCGACGCATCGCACTGTGGAGCTTTTCAATTATTTTGGGTGGTCCAAATTGATAAACTCTTGGTATGATTTTATGCTTCGTAGAGATGGTTTTTGTAACTTGAGAGAATCGAAAAACAAACAACGTATGACTTTCAAGTTTCTATGCTTTGCCCAACCTATCCGCACTGAAAATTAATACAACAGAAAAAAAGTTGAATATTTTAGACTATAAACACAGGCATGTCTCAGTGTGCGGTGGCGGCGTCGATTCGCAGCAAGTGAAAACCACCGCCATAATAGTTTTGAGTGTTGCGGTTGATAAAACTTTATAAATATTTGATTCCCGTTTGAAATGTGTTCCTTTAAGGGAAGTGAATGAAAGATTTGTTTAGTGGAAGTGTAGTGAACGCAATATGAAATCCAAAACACAAATGTTTGCTGCAGAATTACAATGGAAAAGGTAAGCACCTTCTATTTACAAGTGTAGTTGTGTGAGGCAATGAAATGCGGCATAAAATCGGAGATTTATTTTGAGCATATAAATCTCATGTATATTGTCGCTAAATTGATAATGCTGTACCTGAAAGTGTTGATTAAATATTGAAATACCACCTGAAGCATTTTTCTTCGCATAAATTATCCATTAAATCAGGTGATAAGCAGTTATATTTCATCGATGTTGCAAAAACTAATACTATCATAACAATATGTTAATGATTTAGGAAGAAGCCATTTTGTGATGACGCACCAAAAGGCCTTAAAGCATCCTTCAACATCTTGTAGGATGCTTACAATATATTTTGTTATAATCGATTGTTATAATTCGAAATTTCTTTCAGAACTTAAAATGTTTATGTTTTCAAACATTGAATTTAAAGATGCCCTTATTTTGTATGTATTTCCAAAACATTGACCAAAGCACCACGTATTTTGGCGCTCCCCTGATCGCTTGCGCCCTTGGCGGATGCCAACCGGGCCAACCGCACGCTACGGCACTGAACACTGGTACCGTAATTTCGGGTGTTTTTCTTGCCTACACTGAGAACAGCGTTGCGGTTGAAAATACTATATCAGAGGGTTAAATTAAATACACAACGCCACTTGATTTGTGCAGACTAAATTCGCATTTATTTAGAATATTTTGTGCATTCAATTTTACCATGGCACCATTTGTATAGTAAAAATTACTATATCATGGTTAAAAACTTGCAGCAGACCAGAATCGAACCGAGGATCTGGCGATTGTCAAGCGCGAGCGCTAGCCACTCGGCTATCGACGCGGTTGGATTGAGAGGGAACAAAACGCAAATAAAAAGCGTTCATGGTAGCTCAATCGTGGTTGGAGTAGTAAATTTAAAAACACGTTCATGGTTCTCATTACTGCAACGCTTGTTTCAGTGTATGTTCAGTAAAATTGACTATGTCAAACAACTGAATACAGGAAAACAAGTACGACGGTGAGCCTCATTGGCTCATGTACAAAAATTTTCTAACAAATGTGATTTTAGTGCAAAACATCATCTGTAAAATAATAAACCGGAAGATCCCGTTTCGGGGTGAAATTCTCGCATAATCTGGGATAACGCCCTAAAAGCCATTGGTAACCACGTGTGTAGCTCGTTGTTTTAGGGCAAATGAATGTATAAGCATCCAATCCAATACCACTAACAAGTAGATAATGATCCTTTCTTCACCATAGAGTTGTTAAATATCGTATAAATCCATTGGAATGCTCAGAAACAACGAGCTACACACATGGTTACCAATGGCTTTTAGGGCGAGTTCAGAAGTCATGCGAGAATTGATCACTTGTCAATGTAATTATTTTTAGTTTTGGAAAAAAAAAACCTTACATCACTAATTTTTCTCGCAACCCTCTAGAAAGTGAATCGTTCACACCACCCAATGTCCTAACAGCGTTGGATTTACCTATGTATTCTATTTTTAGCACTCGGTGGGCAGCGTTGTTGAGTGAATGATTTCGATCGAAAACTTCACCCCCTACACGCTCGTTCAAATCTACTCAAAAGAGAGTAACTTTGACTCACTTTTGAAGTTTCAAGTTAGCTGTCAAAAGTGAGTAACCTTATTTTATCAAAGTGAGTAACTTTTTACTCAACCATGAAAGAAAACGACCTTACTCACTTTTGAGTAAACACAAACATATTCGACTCACTTTGTAAACGTCAAAGACTTGTGAAAATTTCGCGCGCTCGAACTGACAAATCCTCCGTTGTGGTGAAAATTTTTCCGTCGACGTGATGTCGGACTGTTTTCAAAAACAGTCGAGACAAAAGCCGAGCTGGCAGAGCAATGGTAGTTAGTTTGCTTGAAACTTCGCATCGGAAGTCCAACCGGCGAATTCCAGATTAGTGCTGCGAAGTCAATAATCCTGATATCAAGTGAAGCGAGGTCGGAGTGAAAATGACTAAGTCCTGGTTTTGATCGAACAACCGCAATAAAAAATATAAACAGTAAGTTTTACCGTCGTACTTTTTATTGGGCTAATTATCAATTCTTTACAGTCTAACCGGGAAGGCTACTGGCACGGTCAAACTACATCCTCCATGGTTTCATCAACCCCCCAGAGATTTATAACATCCGGGGATCCATTCCAGAGCAGCGAAATTTTCAACACAAATATCATTTTTTTTACTTGTTATCATGTATTATTCATATAGTAATGTAAGAGATAATGAATGAATGTTATGTTTTTTGTATATTTCTCCTGATTTTATGAATAACATAATAAATTTATTTCCAAAAATATTATTTCCTGAAGTGAGTGACATCTACTCACTTTCGCAAATTTCAGATCAAACGAAGTGAGTAAGTGTTACTCCCATATTGACATTTGACAATGTTACTCTAAAGTGAGTAACGATGGTGTTACTCACTTTTGAGTAGTTCCACTTTGTTCCGAAGTGAGTCGAAATCTACTCACTTGTGAGTAGATCTGAACGAGCGTGTATAGCTTCGAGCGACTCCATTCCCCCCCAATGAGTGCCGGAATTATTGCACCCCTCCCTACACTGAGGCAAAAATCTCGCATGATTTTCATAAGATCACACTAATGAACGCGTTTTTTATTATTTTTTTGTTGGTTCATAAGACACTTGTGTATTTCATTCGACGAGATTGAGATTCATAAGACAAGTGTAATTTTTTCATAACAATCAATTGTCAATGTCATAAGAACGCTTATGAACTCCATTGCTCATCATTGTGAAGAACCACGTGAGGCAAATTTTCTCATTTTACAATCAGAAATTCAATATGGCTTCCGAAATGGACGTGTTTGCTGATTTGTCGTTGGCTGACTCCGTTTCTAATGCATCAAAGGGTAAATATTTTCTATTTATCATCAATTTCGCTGTAACTAACACTTTCTTTCGAACAGATTAAGGAATTGGATCCAAACAATAAGATTTGGGAATGAAAATTCAAAACAATTTGTATGACGCGTAAGAAATCACAAACCCCCCTCATCCATTAATCCACCCCTAACGTAAACCTGCAACAATTCAGGCGTTCTTCACAACTTTTCTCAATAATGTTTCGCTGCTATGATATACTTCTTTGCGTTCAAAATAGGTTAGCCAACTAGAGAAAATCGAATTTTCATCCATTTTGTCGTATCGCAAATCGATTCTAATGCTTACAGTAAAGTGCTTTGATCGAATTGCGGCGTGACAAAATGGATGAAAATTTGATTTTCCCAAGTTGGTTAACCTATTTTTTAACGGTATTATTCATTCATTGAAATTTATAATCTAAAGCTCAAATTACACTAGACAGTCTTATGGAACCAAGAATGGTTCAGAACGAAATTCATAAGACTATCTATGGATTTTGTTATCAAGTCAATGATGGTTCATAAGATCATCTTACGAAATTCCTTCGAAGTGTATTATGGAAACAACATCTGCCGAAAACCATACGATGGTCTTATGAATTTCGAAGATTTTTCTTGTGTCGTAATTCCATAAGCAAATCTTATGACAGTCTTACGTTTGCTTTCCTCAGTGTAGAAAGGCGTCGTGATTTAGTGCATGGTGCGAGAAACAGTAATTATAGTCAGTCGGAGGGATAATTGCGTTACATTACAAAGTGTGACGGCGAACGAATAATCTTCAATCGAAGTGGGTGACGTGCGTCCTCGAGCCGTTTGGAAGGTGAGGGTAGTTTTCAGCGTAACATTTTTAGCCCTAAGCGAAGGGTGTCTGGGATGTTAGCTGGCTGGCTCCGAAACAGTACTGGAATAAGTAGGGTAGAAGCACCGCTTTTGGCCATATCGACGGTCGTAGCTGTAGTACATAATACAACGTTTTACTTGAAATATCAGAAGACCACATTGGCCAGCGTAATACTTATTAGGCCACTCTGATAATGAATCAATGTGATTGGAAAATTTAGGAACTGAATTTAAACATCTGAAACTGATTCTGGTAGCCAATATTGATCAGCAAGATTTTTAATGCGATAAAAAGGTTCCTGCTTATTTCTAATATTTTACACACATGCAACGTATTTGCATACTCTTAGGCTGGCCAAAACCAGTGCTTTTACCCTACAGGAATAATTCCGCGAATGAAGTAGGGCGAGAATGTTGATTGCAATTTACTGTTTTGGCGGAGCTGGGCCCGGGGGTTGCATTTGTATCAAAATTAGACGACTGAATTTCGAGAAACAACTCGAGTAGAAATGGGTGACAAAGTTTTACCGTTTGTTTGGCATTTAAATTTGTGAATTTGTACATAACGTTTATACCGTTAGAACCCGTTCAATTTTGGCAACACAACACCGTTTGATCTTGCATACATTAGATACATACATTAGAGTGCCAAAACAAAAAATAGTTTTTTGATTTTATTATATTTTTCAAAATTTTTAGATTATGACAAATTGAAGTTTTTTTTTTACGTTTACGTGCCCTTTAATTTATACATTCCTTAATTCTATCCCATTACCCCGAACCCCATTACCCTGAATGTCATCTACCCGAATACCACTACCTCGAATGTACCATAACTCCGAATGCTGTAGTCCCGAATGTACAATTAATAGGACGATATTCAAAACTGAAGCAAAGAACTACAGAAGATGAACTAAATAGAAAACGTTATGTATTCACATTACGCTTGATTTCTAATCACTACCTTTTCGATCCAGTTTCGATCCTAATTGCAAACCTAATTCACGTTTTACTATATTTTCTATACGTTTTGACAGTTCTCGACTACCATTGTTCCATGCGCTTGTGCCGGAAGTTTGAGAAATTTGAGAAACGAGAGTAGCGCGATTTGTGAGAGAAATAATGTTCAACTGAATGTTAAAAAAGTTGTTGTCTGTAGTTTTAGCCACTGGCGCCAACTATTAGCGTTTAAGAACGATGTTAACAGTCGCTACCCTATCCGAATGGCATTGCTCCACTATAATGTGATTCGGGGTAATCTTATTCTGGGTAATGTCGTTCGGGATTATGGATCGAACGGGTTAATTACATTCGGGGTAATGGTATTCGGTATAATGGAGGTCGAATCTGAATTATGCAGGCATTTCAAATAATTACAAATATTTGGAATCCGATAAAATCCGACGTACTGCCTTATTTTGAATTTAATAAACGCTGCTTTTGAATATGAACAATATAATTTAAAATACACAAGCAAGATCAAGTTAATCGTATTTTGATTTTCACACTATATTAAAATAAAAACTCTGAGCGCTGCCTAGTCAAAATCTGGAAACATTCGGCTCAAATAATGTTAGCCCTTGTGATACTGAACAACTTTGCCGAAGACGCCATCTTTCTAAGTGCTCAGGCTACTTAGCTATTCTCAAAACAAAAAATCCATGCTCATTAGAGCCACCTGGTGCCAAGTCCTCGAAACTTTTGGCTCAAATAATGTTAGCCCTTGTAATGCTGAACAACTTTATCGAAGACGCCATCTCTCTAAGTGGTCAGGCTACTGGGCTATTCGTAAAACAAAAATTCAATGCTCACTAGCACCGCCTAGTGGCAAAATCTCGAAATTTTTGGCTCAAATAACACAGCGTAACAAAAATGAAGTTTTTATGTATCTCAAGGATCAAATTATGTGTCTCTAGTAGATTTTGGGTCGCTGAATTTGATGCCGTTCTCATAAATGTTCCAACACGTCACAATTTTTAGCTACGGGTCGCCAAAGTTGTGAAAAACACAGGTTTTAATAATGTTTACATGAAATTTAAAGTATTATTTATCAAACTTTTTTGTGATTTAATCCACCAATCATGCAAAATAGGACTTGAAATTTCAATTGAGATATAATTTGATTGTAAATTTTGCCATTAAATTCAGTTTAAATCGATTTTTTCAAACATGCTTGCAGTCTCCACATAAAATTCTTCGTTTCTCTTATATGGCATAAGACAATACTTTTCAGAACCACCAAAAAATAACATTTTACCAGCGGAAGAACTATGAATTTTGTTGAAAAGTATTGTTTAACACATGAAGTTTTATTTTGTGACAAATTAAGCAAATAAATTGCCATACAAGTTGGAAAACTTGTGTGCAAGTTGCCTGAAATCGTCAAATTTAGCATTTTCAACAGTCAATATCTTAAAAACTAGACGTGCTATGATATTTTTGAAAACGGCAATGGACTCAGCAACCCCCAATTAAGTAAACAGTGATATTTTGGTGCTTGAGACAATTAGACCACCGACCTCGTCAATGGCCCGATTACACTGCGGAACACGTTTTTGTCTCCAGCATCAAAATACCTCTATTTACTTAATAAATGGTTGCTGAATCCATTACCGTTTACAGAAATATCATAGCACGTCTAGTTTTTGAGATATTGGTTGTTGAAAATGCAAAAATTGACTATTTCAGCCAACTTGCATGCAAGTTTGCCAGCTTGTACGGCAATGTATTTACTTAATTTGCCACAGAATTCAAACTTTATGTGTATAACAATACTTATCATCAAAGTTTATAATGTTTTTGATGTGGAAAAGTTATTTTTTGATGGTTTAGAAAAGTATTGTATTTTTCCATATAAGAGAAACGAAGAATTTTGTATGGAGACTGCAAGCATGTTGAAAAAAATAGGTTTAATCTAAATTTAATTGTAAAATTTCAACCAAAATATATCTAAAACGAAAGTTTAAGTCCTTTTTTGCATGCTTGGTGGATAAGATCACAAAAAAGTTTGATACAATATACTTCAAATTTTAGGTAAACATCAATAAAACCAATGTTTTATACAACTTTGGCGACTTGTAGCTAAAAATTGGGACGTGCTGGGAAATTTCTGAGAACGGCATAAGATTCAGCAACCCCATATCTACTAGAGACACATAATTTGATCCTTGAGACACGCAAAAATGTCATTTTTGTTGCGCTGTGTTATCTATTGAGAAGTATAATTCAAATCAATTTGAGCCTTACTACAATATTTAAATAAACCTTTCAATTAATCAAACTAATGGGAAGTCCACCAAATCTTTATGTTTATTTTTAACTGACGCCATCTTTACAATTAATCACAGCACAAAATTAATTGAATAATGAACATGTTTGGAATGAATTAAACCATGAACGTAGATTTCACGTAAGGTCAATAGATTGACGCAATGAACATTATCAAAGCAACATATCACGTTTATTTATGAACTGGTAACTGTTACCTTAGTCAGGTTAAGTCAGAGGATGGCTCTTTATCATGAACCTACGTGATTTTTCACGTAGTAATGACGTTTAGATTATTTTGAGTGTAATCTATTTTGGACATCATCTGATATACCTCATATACCCTAGACTGGTCAAAACCGTAATGAAAATCATCCAGACCGTGTAAAAGTAAAACTTCCTAACCTTTTCTGAAGAATGTTTAACAGTTCAGATTCTTATAAATGTTTAATTGTAAAATGCCAATTCATGACATACAAACACCATTTCATTTTCGTTTTTATAGACTAGCCCAGCAAACGTTGTTTTAACAATTTAATTATCAAACTATTTGTTCACATGCACACGTTAGGACCCTTGAAAACTAAACAGTGAATATCCGTTGACCCGTTCTCAAGTCAACTCCTGACAAACAAACACGGTTCCGTTTGTATTGATATAGATAGAAGAAGAAGAAGATATAGATAGATATGTTGACAAGAATCAAGCTTTTTATGTAAATTCTGAATATTATATTTATCAGGTATGCATGTCATTCATTTGCATAATAAAATCTCGAAAAAAAATTAAATAAACTTGGGCAAAGTCTATTACGTCTTATGTTCCGTTGATCGGGATATGTGTTGTGGGGGAGTACCTTGTAAACAATGCTTGCACTTAAAATAAATCCCATAATGAACCCATTAGCTAAACTTTTCAATGAAAAAGCGTCATTTTGTGATAATTTCTATTTTGCTTAAATCACGCTGCATAATTTTAAATAAGGGCTATATTTTTAGACTGGGAGCAACTTTTCCAATCGTAGAATACTTACACTTTTCAAATTAGCAAGTACCTTGGAAGTAGTTGTCTCATTCCATAAAAACAAAACTGTTCAGCAACCACCCAATCAAGCCACAAGTCAATGGCTTGGTTGTGGAAAATCAATAAATCCAATTTACCCTTTCCGCAACGTCCACAGGACGGCATGAGGGGACACCCCCAACGTGCTTATGACGTGTTTATTTAAAATATAGGTGGGAATAATCGCCAGTCTGAGTCCTGTACCTACAATTTGTTGTGGCAGGATAGCGGGCTAGCTGGCGTCTCGAGTGGGTGACTCGTTGGTCCCGATATAGAACTGCGATAACATCGCACTCGTCGGCGACAATGATGGTGATATGGATCCTTTGGTTGGATCAATAATTCATTTTCTCGTCTAACAATAATCCTTATTCTAACGTTTGTCTTCGTAGAAATTGTTCTGTTCGATATATAGATTTTACACATCTAAAGGTCTTTTTTAAACAAAGGTCATCAATTTCGAATACATGTATACCTAACATATCCCCAGACAATTCCAGTAATTATTGCACCACGAATTGTGTCTGGATCTTGTGGATAGCCTCATTCTGTGAAAAAAAAATAGCTGTGGCAAATAATGTCTGAACATGGTTTTTCAGCAAAACTAATAAAGCTGAATTGTGTAACCCTGTTGTCCTTAGTCGAGTGGTTAGAGTCCGCGGTTACAAAGCAAAACCATGCTTAAAGTTTCTTGGTTCGATTCCCAGTCGGCGCAAGATCTTTTTTGTAATAGAAATTCTCTTGCCTTCGTACCTGCCGCTGCCACACAATATACGAATGCTAAAATCTCGCATAACCTGAGATAACGCCCTAAAAGCCATTGGTAACCATGTGTGTAGCTCGTTGTTTCTGAGCAAATGAAAGAATAAGCATCCAAACCAACACCACTGGCAGGTAGAGAATGATCCTTCCTTCACCATAGAGTTGTTAAAAAACGTGTAAATCCATTCAAATGCTCAGCAACAACGAGCTACACACATGGTTACCAATGGCTTTTAGGGCGAGATCATAAGTTATGCGAAAAATGGCAACTTTGACAGCTCTCAGCTAATAACTGAGGAAGTGCTCATTAGAACAAGCTGAGAAGCAGGCTCTGTCCCAGTGGGGACGTAATGCCAAGAAGAAGATGAAAGACAAAACGGACCAAAATAGTCAACTTACCGTTTTGCTACCATAAAACGATGTATTGAGGGTTTAATTCAGGAAAGCCTATTTTGATGGGACAGTGGGATAATTCTCAATTACTCGGAAAAAAACTTTATTAGGTTAAATTTTGATTATTTTTCATGTGAAAACAAAATATATTGAAAATTGAAAAAAAAACAAAAAGAAGTTTTTGAAGTTTTCGTCGATATCGATCTAAACAGAACACAATCGACCAGATTACATCTACCTAGTTGATGTCGCAATTTTACATAGACAGACACCACGACAAACAAACGATTAATAGGCGTAAAACAATACTGTCTGGATTCCCCCGTTGATCCCTTCCCGTCTACGCTCTAGCTCAAATGAGGCGGAAAATGGCAGAGGGCGAATGAGCGAACGAACGAACCGAGACACGCTTCTCCGTCGTCATTTTTGTATGTATAATCGCAAAGGATGTGGGTTGCCACCCCAACCAGATAAAATGAGCCTTGCACTCTTCCCGTGAACAGATGGCAACGGTCACGGGGTGCTTTGGATACGGTAGTAATTTTTCAAATTGCTTCCCTTTGCTTGTGTTGAATAATAGGTTGCACGCGGAAGAAGATGGTGCTGTTCAGTTCAAATACTTCATACGGATATGAGACGTTGAACTCGGATTCGCGTGTGCAAGTGCTCATAGTGCTGAGTATGACGGAATTCCAAGAAGCTTGGCGGTATACGAAGGACACACGTAACGGCTGACGCAGGAGCAACTTTGTCACGGAACATTCGCAATCCTTTTGGGCATTCTCAATTGGAACGTGGATGTGATGTTGGCGGAGAAGAACTACTGCCTTTTTACGCATAGGTAACTATCTTGCGGTTCATGAGATTCACATAGAACGTGGGACTGTGGAAAGTTCAGCGCCCACCGGCTGACGAACGAGAACGGCCTACGACTGATAGATTTTGCCGCCTCCAAGAACATGGCCATTCGTAGCACCTATTTCCAGCACAGCCTCCCGTATCGGTACACCTGGAGATCACCTCAGCAGACAGAATCGCAAATCGACCACGTTTTGATCGATGGACGGCACTTCTCCGACATAACCGACGTCAGAACCTATCGTGGCGCCAACATTGACTCCGACCACTACCTGGTGATGGTGAAACTGCGCCCAAAACTATCCGTCATCAACAATGTACGGTACCGACGCTCGCCCCGGTACAATCTCGAGCGGCTGAAACAACCGGATGTCGCCAATGCGTACGCGCAGCATCTTGAGGCAGCGTTGCCGGATGAGGGCGAGCTCGATAGGGCCCCTCTTGAGGACTGCTGGAGGACAGTCAAAGCAGCCATTAACGACGCTGCCGAAAGCGTTGTCGGATATGTGGAACGGAGCTCAAGAAACGATTGGTTCGACGAGGAGTGCCAAGAGGTTTTAGAGGAGAAGAATGCAGCGCGGGCTGCAATGCTGCAGCATGGTACGCGGCAAAACGTGGAACGATACAGACTGAAGCGGAAACAGCAAACCCGCCTATTCCGGGACAAAAAGCGCCGCCTGGAAGAGGTGGAGTGCCAAGAGATGGAGTTGCTGTACCGTTCTCAAGAAACGCGGAAGTTCTATCAGAAGCTCAACACATCCCGCAAAGGCTTCGTGCCGCGAGCTGAGATGTGCCGGGATAAGGATGGGAGCATCTTGACGGACGGACGCGAGGTGATCGAAAGGTGGAAGCAGCACTACGATGAACACCTGAATGGCGCAGAGAACACAGGCACAGAAGGTCAGGACAGCGAAGGCGATGGCTACGTCAGCACAGCGGATAGCGGAAATCAACCAGCTCCCACGATGGGGGAAGTTAAGGATGCCATTCAACAGCTCAAGAACAACAAAGCCGCTGGCAAGGATGGTATCGGAGCCGAACTCATCAAGATGGGCCCGGACAGGTTGGCCGCTTGTCTGCATCGGCTGATAGTCAGAATCTGGGAAACGGAACAGCTACCGGAGGAGTGGAAGCAAGGCGTTATATGCCCTATCTACAAAAAGGGCGACAAACTGGAGTGTGAAAATTATCGTGCAATCACCATCCTAAACGCCGCCTATAAAGTGCTATCCCAGATTCTCTTCCGTCGTCTATCACCTATAGCAAACGAGTTCGTGGGAAGTTATCAGGCAGGTTTCATCGACGGCCGCTCGACAACGGACCAGATCTTTTCCGTGCGGCAAATCCTCCAGAAATGCCGTGAGTACCAGGTCCCTACGCACCATTTGTTCATCGATTTCAAGGCGGCATACGATAGTATCGACCGCATAGAGCTATGGAAAATCATGGACGAGAACAGCTTTCCCGGGAAGCTCACAAGATTGATCAGAGCAACGATGGACGGTGTGCAAAACTGCGTGAAGATCTCGGGCGAACACTCCAGTTCGTTCGAGTCTCGGCGGGGACTACGACAGGGCGATGGACTTTCGTGCCTGTTGTTCAATATTGCGCTTGAAGGTGTCATGCGGAGAGCCGGACTTAACAGTCGAGGTACGATTTTCACGAGATCCGGACAATTTGTTTGCTTCGCGGACGACATGGATATTATTGGGAGAAAATTTGAAACGGTGGCAGATTTGTTCACCCGCCTGAAACGCGAATCAACAAGAGTCGGGCTAATGGTGAATGCGTCGAAAACAAAGTACATGCTGGTTGGCGGAACTGAGCGCGACAGGACCCGCCTAGGAAGCAGTGTTACGATAGACGGGGATACCTTCGAGGTGGTGGACGAGTTCGTCTACCTCGGATCCTTGTTGACGGCTGACAACAATGTTAGTCGGGAAATACGAAGGCGCATCATCAGCGGAAGTCGTGCCTACTATGGGCTCCAGAAGAAACTGCGGTCAAGAAAGATTCACCCCCGCACCAAATGCACGATGTACAAAACGCTCATAAGACCGGTAGTCCTCTATGGGCATGAGGCGTGGACTATGCTCGAGGAGGACTTGCAAGCTCTTGGGGTTTTCGAACGCCGAGTGCTAAGGACGATCTTCGGCGGCGTGCAGGAGAACGGCGTGTGGCGGCGAAGGATGAACCACGAGCTCGCTCAACTCTACGGCGAACCCAGTATCGTGAAGGTAGCTAAAGCTGGAAGGATACGCTGGGCAGGGCATGTTGCAAGAATGCCGGACAACAACCCTGTAAAGATGGTGTTCGCCACGAATCCGGTCGGAACAAGAAGGCGTGGGGCGCAGCGAGCTAGGTGGATTGATCAGGTACACCAGGACCTGGAGAGCGTGGGTCACAGGCGAGGATGGAGAGAAGCGGCCATGAACCGAGGGAATTGGCGAAATATTGTTGGCGAGGCTTTATCAAGATAATTGATGTAAAGCCAAATAAGTAAATAAGTAAGTAAGTAAGTGGGACTGTAGTAAATGAACAGTTGTTGTAAGTTTGACCTCTAAATATATGTGATGCTAGATACAGGCCTTGATATGAGGAGGATACAGGCTCTTCACTAGATACAGGCCTTGATTTAAGGAGGGCAATTGCCCCTGACCCGACGATCTTTTTCTTCTTCTTCTTGGCATTAAGTCCCCACTGGGACAGAGCCTGCTTCTCAGCTTAGTGTTCTTATGAGCAATTCCATACACTCAAGATAATCTTTCCATTCGATTCATGTGCCAACCCATATGGATTTTTGCAATGGGGGTATGCACATACATAGTATGTGCGAAACCAATGATTCATCGCCAATCTCTATCTTCATTGAATTCATTATTACTTCATATTTTATCCATAATCGAAACACATACTTTTCATTGCTGGCTTCAATGGAATATATTGGTCACCTATATCGACTTTTTTTTAGCATTAAAAGCAAGAATTTTAACTTTTCGTTCCTCGGATCAGAAATATTTTTATCGGAATCAAACTCACACTCGATTCCAATGAATTAAGATCCAAGAAACAATCAATAATGAACACTTATAATGAGCAAACGAAATGAAAGTTTATTTTTACAAACTTATTACTCAAAGACATGTTATCACGTGGAAATTACATCTGCATATTACCATTCTTGATGGAACTTGTTTATGGCTTGCAACATTTGGTCCCGCTGCCATTCGGGAACTCTCTGTTTCATGATTCCCGCATCTGAACAAATGTAAATAAGTGTTATAAAACCACTAAAATAGTTTTTTCTTTTCTAAATACCTGTATATTCAATCAAGATATCGCCGAAATACTTCTATTTGAGTACACCGAGGAGATCACAATCGCGGAAACATTTTTCGGACACCATGTTTGTTTACACAAGGTGTTCCCGAAGGGTATGAACTTTGCACATACCTTAAATGTTCTTCAAATGATATAGATGTGTTACAAAAATATATGGTATTAATTACGAGCATAATGAATATGAGGTGCACATACAACTTATGAGAATGAAAATTCAACCAAGGTATGTGCAAATGCACCTTTATTTAAAGGGGCTGTTTTCTTGAGTGTAGTTATTAACTGAAAGCTTTCTTTGTCAAAGTTGCCATTTTCGCATTCATATATCGTGGGGCAGATACGATGGCACTCTATGTCTAGGGAAGTCAAGGAAATTTCCATTTTGAAAAGATCCTGGACCGATCGGTAATCGAATCCAGATACCTTCTGCATGACTTTGCTTTGTAGCCGTGGACTTTAACCACTCAGGGGCGGTCCATTAATTACGTAAGACATTTTTCGGGGTTTTTAAACCATGGTAAGATTTTTTGTATGAAAATTAAAAATAAATTGTATGGCGCGTAAGAAATCCATATATTTTATTTATTCTGGTCATCCAAATATCCATTTTGAAATTCCCGCTTTTTTCCCGGTATAATTTTCAAACTTTTCCCGGTTTATGATTGAAGGGCCCAAACGGAAACAAAATACATTTTAGTCGGTTTTTGAATCGAATATACTAGAAAATTTTACTTTTTTCAAGCTTCCCAATGGTAGGTAATTTATCCATCCAATAGAAAAAATAATATAATTCGTAGAAAATGGGCTTGTTATTTTGGCACCCATAAAATTTGCATGGAATGAAAAAATGCTGAAAAACAACCTAAAAGTCGATTTTCTCAAAACCAGGTTTTTGTTAATTACATATTTTGTTTCTGAATCGTGCTTATATAACGGTTTCTATTCTTCAGATTCCTTTTGACAGGAGTGTGTTTTAAACGCTACTAAACTCATATTTATCATCAATATGTGCATCTTACTACACATAAAATATATTTAAATGTCAATATAGTGTAAATTGAAAACTGCTGTGAAAGTAAACCAATTAATGTATTGATTCAGCATCATATGATTTTAAATGAATATACATTAAATGTTCAACTAGAAATGCCCTAATAGAAAAATAAGTGATTGATAGTTGAAATTTGTATTTATTTTGATGCCCCAAATACAACATTTTTAGCTGTGTGACCCAATTGAAAGTATATCAGTTTCTAATCTTTCAATTTCTCTTTCGTCATAAAATTGAAGAGTTCGCTAAGGATGAAATAAAGTCACACATGTTGACGTGTTTGCCGTTATAGTCCCTCGTATCGAACAACCCTATTGCTACCTAAATATCCAACGGACAGTTTGAGATCTTCTGGCATGACGAACAAAACCTACTCCTAAAAAAAGGTGTTCTAATTTTAGACCTCCGAAAGAATCCGTTCGCAACTTTGAAGCATCTCAAGTAACATCAGTAGCTGAATAACAGTTTATTCTGTAGAAATAAACTTGAGAGTGATTTGTTCAATGTTTGTTGGCACGTATCTATTTTTTTGTATTTGTGTATCTCACCTTTCTTATTCAACTCTTAATCGATTAGATAACTAATGACACATTCAAAGCTCTTATGAAAATAGGATTGTATTCAAGAATATTAGAATTTATTGTTTTATTATTCAGTGACTAAAGACAACATAGAATCCAATATGTGTGTGTCTAAACCTCCTGCAAGATGTTTTGAAACTTTAATTTGAAACTACGCGTCATATAATTTAAAAAAAATCAAGCCCTGATAGTAGAAGAAACCATTACGTAAAATATTTTTTGGAACATTGCTGGCCAATGAGAAAAGTGAAACATTCATAAGAAATATAGTGTTGTAAAGTAGACTATTTCTACAAAAAATTAAACCATTATTATTTGAAAATTATTTTTCCAAAATTACAACATTTCACATGGAAAGGTGCTATAAGCATTTGAATTTTACATAATTTTGACTTTTAACAGAACTGACTTTAACAGCTATTTCCAAATTATTTGTGGTTGTTTGAAAGTTTAGAGCTTGGAGATGTTCGTTCAAAATTATTTTCCCGGTGACCATCTCAAATTCCCGGTTTTTCCCGTCATTTTCCCTATGGATTCAAATTCCCGTCTTTTTCCCGTTTCCTGGTTTGGTGGCCATCCTGGGTTATCTGACTTTTATAGTTTCAATTATTAACCTTCATTTTTTTTAATAAAATCACATAATATACCGTAATACCATAATTTACACAAAAAACACAACTGCATAATTTTTGCAACAGTACAAGGTGACAAATATTTTGCTGGGGGCTATTCTGCCCTTCTACAGTATCGGACATATAAAATGCACCAAAACCATTTTCCCATACAAAATGGTCAACTTCAGAGAGCTATATCTCCGCCGTTTCTCGACAGATTTTTCTCATTTTTTATGTGACGAACTACAAATTTTCTCAATTTTCTAAAACTATTGTAAAAGCATTGTCTTGGTGCATTTTTTATGTCAAAATTTAACCTATCTGTAACTTTTAAACCAATAGTTTTCACACAACTTTTACAATTGTTTTCGAAAATTGCGGAAATTTGTAGTTCGTTAACGAAAAAATGAGAAGAAACGGTTGAGAAACGGCGGAGATATAGCTCTCTGAAGTTGACCATTTTGTATGGGAAAACGGCTCACAGTGGGACGAAACTGAAAATTGACGGTCAAAACCTCTTAGGGGCGTTTTAGCCCATAGGTTTCTTCGGGACATTGTCTTGAATTAGCATCCCGAGTAATAATAAAAAATAATTTTAATATTAGGCTTAATAGGGCACCCGATCAAAAAATATTTTTTGAAAAAAAATTTTTTAGGCGATGATTACTTCAGCAAAGTTTTAGATCTTTTCATTTTCAACAACTTTGCTGAACATACTTGATATTTTTGACTTCGTTTTCACGGTTAAATTTTAAATTTAACCTATTTTATCATAAATATCAGTTTTTTGACCATTTGTATGCGCAATATGCAATTTATGAACATGACATGTTCTACAACGTTTTATATATTATAAAAATACACAAATTTGCCGAATATACAAAAGCTGTGAAATCATCACATCGAAAGATATAATGAAATTATGTTAAAATTTATATAATTTTCGACCATTTTTCAAAGCAAGTTTCTCCTGAATCGGCACTTTTCGGCAGCCATATTTAGTATAATTTGATGCCTTATTATATCAGCGAAAGCCTCATGGCAATAGAATGATCGGGTCTCACAGGGCGTATTGATTTCAACCATTCTTTGACAAGTATGGAATTCTATTTTGACATCAGATAGTTTTTGACCTATTGTGTGCTCACAGTGAAATCAATAAACTTGGGATATTCTGTTATTTTTTATACCACAAATCTGTACAACTATGTCGAAGCCATTTGTATAAACTGACAAGCTGTAAATGTATCGCATAAAAAAACAATGTTTTTATTAAAATAAATACTATTTTTGAGAATTTACTAGGTAGGTTTTTTATGTATCAGCAATTTCGGACATAAGTTTACTTCTGCCGACACAACAAACTAATGGTTGAAAAATGAGAGGAATTGTGTTTAACTGGTAAAATAATGTTTCACGCACTATTGTTATTTGCTTTTTATCATAAAATACATATGATCGGTGTTCAGAGAGACTGGACCAGATGGTATTTTGGTGTCATAGAGATATGATAGGACCTCCATTAATTTTTATTTTTCTGATGGTATTTTGATACAAACGTTTCATCAAATAGATAAGTTGCATCATCACAAAAAACTAATGCAAATATTTTGATATTTCAAATGCCTGGGGTGCGTTTTCCTGAAATCATTGAAAACCACTTGGTTCAGTCTATTTGAACACCGA
Source organism: Aedes aegypti (assembly GCF_002204515.2). NCBI lineage: Eukaryota > Metazoa > Arthropoda > Insecta > Diptera > Culicidae > Aedes > Aedes aegypti. The sequence continues at coordinate 378,736,035 of NC_035108.1, forward strand.
CCATATTATAATTTGTTTTTAAAATTTTCACGCATTGTGACAGAAGCCAAATTATCGACAACTACGATTTGACGCTAAAATTGAGCTTTAGTGTGACAAAAGTGTTGTTTTAATACGTTATTTCGTGATATAATAAATACAGAGTATTGCACAGTGAGTATAAAAAAGGGTTAAAAAAACTATTTAAGATCGAAATTCCAAGCTTGTCAAAAAATAGTTGAAATCAATGTACCCTGTGAGACCCGATCATCATATGACCAAGAGACTTTAGCTGATATATTAAGGCATCAAATTATACTAAATATGGCTGCTGAAAAGTGCCGATTCAGGAGAAACTTGCTTTGAAAAATGGTCGAAAATTATATAAATTTTAACATAATTTCATTATATCTTTCGATGTGATGATTTCACAGCTTCGGTATTTTCGGCAAATTTGTGTATTTTTGTAATATATAAAATGTTGTAGAACATGTCATGTTCATAAATTGCACATTGAGCATAGAAATGGTCAAAAAACTGATATTTATAATAAAATAGGTTAAATTTAAAAATTTAACCGTGAAAACGAAGTCAAAAATATCAAGTATGTTCAGCAAAGTTGTTGAAAATGAAAGGATCTAAAACTTTGCTGAAGTAATTACCGCCCAAAATTTTTTTTTCATAAAAATATTTTTTGTTCGGGTGCCCTATTAAGTCTAATGTAAAAATTATTTTTTATTATTACTCGGGATGCTAATTCAAGACAATGTCCCGAAGACACATATGGGCTAAAACGCCTCTAAGAGGTTTTGACCGTCAATTTTCAGTTTCGTCCCACTGTGCGGCTTTGGTGCATTTTATATGTCCGATACTGTACGTCTACTTGTCCCATGTTTTAGGTAAATCTTATGGACCGCGGGACAAATATGCGTAGAACGGCAGTATTAACCGTCTAAATATCTGATTGATAGGGTAACAGTCGTATTTTCGACCCTATAATGAAGTAATTTTGTGTTCTTGTCCCAATTTAGATTTACAGAGCGTATCAATAAACATACAAAAAAAGGAAGACATTTTCCTCTATGAGAGAAAAATGCTCACATGGTCATGTAAAGCCCAAATCACGTTGACAATAATTGAATTGTAAAGCCCCGTTTTCTATTATTTTTGACCTCCCAATACATTTTGGACATTTTGCATATATTTTGGACTCCCGACCTTTACAATCCATTGAACACAACACAGACAACCAGAATGTACATATAACGGAATCACCTTTTGCGTTATGCGGAACGGCTTATATGTGGAAGGTTTTACGTATAAGATGGTGCAAAAAGGCCTTATACGTACAAAAGTGGAGGCGATATACGTGCATTTTTATATGATGAAAAATAGCATGCAATGCGAGTGTATCGATTTTATTGCGAACTAATCTGTACTTTTATGCGACTAAATTTATGATAACAAAGTTCATTTGACAGCTGCTGCGGATTGATCCGACTAACTTTGTACGAGTATACGGGACGAAACAAAATGTACATATGAACTCAGAAAATAACGTTTTATGCGAGGAAACCCATCGATCAAATGATTTCATCAACCATGACTTGCGGGTGTGATGCGATTTGTATGAATAAACGACTCTGTTCGTAAACTGTTATGCGACTCCTAGTTGTCTGGGAAAGTTTAAGAAACTGCTTGTTTAGTATGCTTGCGCACAGTCGAATCCATGGAATAACAATGGAAAATCGAAGGAATTTTGCGTTTCGTGCCAAGAATTGTCAAACAAGTTTTTATTAACATTCGACAAATTTCCAACGGCTTAAATTTCTATGTGTAACGCGTTGGATGGATTAATCGATTGAATTAAATCAATTTCAGTCATAATATACACATTTTCCATGCACAAAAATTGATGTAAGTGTAAAACAGTCTTATCTGTCCAAATGATATGTTAACTGAGTGGGCCTATTTTTTATTTAAAATTAGATACAAAATGTCTCAGAGGGTCCGAAATATGTGGAAGTCTAAAATATATAGGTTACCCTATTTTCAGAATTTCTACTCGGGTCAAAAAATCTTTTTTTTATGTCGCATATTCATTTTTGAACCAACACATCTTGTCAGTGCGACTTTCATGTTTCAAATATTACAACTTTTTGTTTGAAATTGTTGTGCAAAAATGAAGTCAATGTAGTCCTATATTGAAGAATATAGGTATAATAGTCTCTCTATGAAAGTTAAACTTAAAAGGTAACTGCAAAACGTGAGCAATGTTCAAGTTTATATTATTGTTGATTGCAGGGCTGTGCATTTTCGAAAGCATTTTGTGAAACACGAAGGCTTGGTTGCGTCGTCTCGATGGTGACGAACAACTGCGTCGCTTCGTTCTTCTATCACCACTCATTCGTTTCGTTACCTGATTGAAAGCAGCGAACAAGAAAGGTGAAATGAAAGAGTAAGAATTTCGTTTCATTTGATTTCATTGAAATCTATCAAAATGTTTCAAATTGTATTTTACCTATTTTTTGCAATAGTAATGTATATAACTTGTTAGGTAATAAATTGAGATAGAGAAAGTATGCGGGCCACCACGTCGTTCATTTGAATTAATCAGCTCCTAAAGTTAGAGACTACCGATTGAAAGACCAGCTCGCTGCGGTAAGACTCTGATATATGACGCGCGACGCACAGGCAGCACGAAAGAAATGAAAGACTACACTTGCTGCGATGAAAGGAAATGTTTGTTGGATTGAAACGATACAGTAGAGTTTCAATCGAAAGGGAAGCTTGAGTCAGTCAGTTGGGGACTGAAAATGCTTTCAATGAATTGAAAATGGACGGCCCTGGTTGATTGATAGAAAAAAAAAAATGAATATTGTATAAACGCGCTGGTCCAGCGGCCCCGAATCAGAAAAACGACTGGTACGACGGCGAATGCGAGCAGTTGAAGAATGAGAAGAATGCAGCATGGACGAGAATGCTACAACACCGCATGAGAGACAAGGCACGGTATAAACAGGCATGGAACAAACAAAATTCGATCTTCCGGAGAAAGAAGCGTCATCAAGAAATACGAGATCGCGAAGCGATGGAAGAGCTGTTCCACGCTAAAGACACATTGAAGTTTTATGAGAAGCTTAACCGTTCGCGAGAAGGCTGTGACGGAAAACTTCTCACGAACGAACGTGAGGTGGTCGAAAGGTGGCGGCAGCACTACGACGAGCACCTTAAAGGCTCCCCCAGATCAAAGCGACTTTTTGCGGCGACAGCGACAAAAAAACGTCGCGATTTCGCTGATGCACTGTTTGATAAGCCACAGCGACGCGATTTCGCAGCGATTCGCGTCGTGTCAGTCAAGATGGTTCCATAGAAGAGTGCTTGCAGCGACACAACAACGAAATCGTGTCGCTGTCGCCGTAAAAAGTCGCGTAGTTTTGGGGGAGCCTTAATGGTGATGTGGCCAGTAGCGAAGGTGGCACGGAAATAACTTTGGGAGCAAGCGCGGATGACGAAAGACTTCCGCCTTCGGATCTCCAAGAGGTGGAAACGGAGATTAGACGGTTGAAAAACAACAAAGCTGCTAGAGTGGACTGCTTCTGGTTACAGAGTACAATGAACCAGCCTTGGAGTGGACCAACTGGTATGAACTGGATGCACTGGTAAGAGCGCTGCACTGGGTTATTTCCAAGATTTTGGAGGAGGAAGTATTGCCGGAGGAGTGGATGGAAGGTGTCGTATGTCCCATCTACAAAAAGGGCGGATTGCGCCAATTATCGTGCGATCACAATTTTGAGCGCCGCCTACAAGGTACTCTATGATTCTATGCCGCCGTCTATCACCAATTGCTAGAGAATTCGTTGGGCAATATCAGGCAGGATTTATGGGCGAACGAGCAACCCAATGTCGCGAATACAATGTACCCACACATCATTTATTCATCGATTTTAGATCGGCCTATGATACAATCGATTCTGAACAGCTCTGGCAGATTATGCACGAATACGGTTTCCCGGACAAACTGATAAGATTGAACAAGGCGACGATGGAACGAGTGATGTGCGTAGTCCGAGTATCAGGGACATTCTCGAGTCCCTTCGAATCTCGCAAAGAGTTACGGCAAGGTGATGGCCTTTCGTGTTTACTGTTCAACATTGCGTTAGAGGGTGTGATAAGAAGAGCGGGGATAGACAAGAGTGGCACGATCTTCAGAAAGTCCGTTCAGTTACTTGCTTTCGCCAACGACATTGATATTGTAACACGCAACTTTGAGACGATGGCGGATACGTACATCCGACTTAGGGCTGAAGCTAGGCGAATCGGACTGAACATCAATGTGTCGAAGACGAAGTACATGATAGTGAGGGGCTCAAGAGAAGACACGGCAAGCCCCCCCCCCCCCCTCGAGTTCATATTGACGGTGATGAAATCGAGGTTGTCGAAGAATTCGTGTATACTTGGGCTCACTGGTGACCGCCGACAACGACACCAGCAGAGAAATCCAGAGACGCGTCGTTGCTGGAAATCGTGCCTACTTTGGACTCCGCAGAACGCTTCGATCGAGCAAAGTTCGCCGTCGCACGAAGTTAACCATCTACAAGACGCTGAGTAGACCGGTACAACTCTATGGGCACGAAACATGGACCCTACGTGCAGAGGATCGAACGGAAGGAGACAATCTACGGCGGAGTGCAGATGGAAGACGGAACGTGGAGAAGGCGAATGAACCATGAATTGCACTAGCTGCTGGGAAAACCAACCATCGTCCACCTCGCAAAAAATGGGAGGCTGCGGTGGGCCGGGCATGTCACCAGAATGTCAAATAACAACCCGGTGAAAATGGTTCTTTAACACAATCCGACCGGCACAAGACGACGTGGTGCGCAGCGAGCAAGATGGGTCGATCAAGTTGAGGAAGATTTGCAGACCCTTCGCAGAATGCGTGGGTGGCGACGGGCAGCCATGGACCGAGTCGAATGGAGACGTCTCCTATGTACAGCAGAGGCCACCCAGGCCTTAGCCTGACTGACCATAAACGCGCTGGAAAATAATAATCATTTGTATGTGAAAACATACTCAGAATTTAAAGCGCAATTTTCTCAATGTCTACCTTTGCCAAATGGAAAAGTTATGTATTGGGGCGTTTCAAATTTTAAAAAAGTTTGAAAGTCCAATCTCCCATATCTTTCTAACCATTGTTACCATAAAAATAGTGTTCTGTGAAATTTTCAGATTTTTCGGTGGTGATTTATAGGTGGCCCATTGGCATTGTAGGTTTACACGGAAATTTCTATGGCGAAATTTTGAAAAATGTTCCAAATTTATCATCCCATAGTGAAAACTCATTCTACGATGTTTCTAGGGACGGGGCTTAGACTGAGGGGTTACGACAATGGAATTAACTTTGCTGCAACAATTTCAGTAAAACTTTTGCACAAAAAATAAATTATTGGTATTGCGGTTATGGCGGTTGATAAGAAGAACATCCACTAGGAATTATATTACAAAACATTTCTCGTCCAAGTAATAGTGTTTCAGTGGTGTTTTTGTATGATTTTTCATAATTATTTCCGATAATAGTTTGATAATATAAAATTTAGTCATTTAAAAGGCAACCCAATAACTCTGAATTGCTACTTTTCAATTGAAACAACAAAATAAACGCAATCATGTTGTGTGAAATATATTTAGTTCAAAAGATTAGTGTTAAAAAGTTCAGTTTTAGTTATTACAACTTTTAATTCAACCAAATCAATAACAAGAATAGTTATTCACCTTCACTCGAATATGTCTACATGTTGGTATACTTCTCAAAGCTCATTACAAACTCCATTACATGAACTACACGCGGGAGTTCAAAAGATGCCTAAGGGTAAGGGCATTATAATAAAACTTGCTTGTTGAATAAGTGCTACTTACTAGTAATGCCTCGTATCGCAAGATGGAAGCACATCCGTTGGTTGGAGGAGAGAGTAAAACTGTGACACATTACGGCACACATGCCACAGTTGCATTAGCACGTGTCACCAGACGTCTACAGTGCACTTTATGTCGGCCCTTCTATCTTGAGGCTATGACATGGATGTGAACTGCTAAGGATAATGCACTTTGATGAACAAATGGACGAGTTTATAATAGAATTTATAGAGGAATTGCTAAAAATAATGATGTAAACAATTTCTATTACCATCCCTGGAGACAAAAATAAATAAAAACGTAGAAAAATTTTGGAGGAATTCAGCGGAAGTGTATTAATAAAATGTTTTTTATTATTATTTTTCGATGAATATTATATTAAGAAATCAAGTAATCATGCTTGTAAGCAGGCATGCTAGGATTCATCCTCATTTGATTTCGAAGCATGATCGAAGCAATCGATGATAAACATCCGATATTATGAACGGCAATGATTCGCAAGTTGTGACAAGCTTGATGACTAACAGCAGCGAACGACAGCCCCAAAGAAAGAGCGATGATAAAACTTATTATCTCGCTTATTTGCCATTGAGAGTAGGTTTTTTATTTCACTGGCATGATAAACAATCCCCGAATATCCCAAGTAACAAAATGGCACTTTGATTCGCCCTGCGTGCTAATATAGGGCTATTATAGAGTTGATATGCCCTATATAAGCCGTATAATAACCCTATAAGAATAAAAAGGCGAATTAGCGGACTAGTAGTTACTTGGGGTCTTATAGCAATAGTGTGCCCCTGTAGCAAAAGATGGTAAACAGGTTCTCCTGTTGTGTAATGAATGATAATTGTTACAGAGAGCGATAAGTGAGAGTACACTCAATTGTCTCAGAATTCAATCCGTAATTGCAAGAGTTTTAGAGTCATGCTTCCAAAACAAATGGTCCAATGTTCACGTTGGAGTGCAAAAGTTAATCCATTGTCGGCTTAACTCATATTACTCTGGGTTCAATTGGGAGTGTTATGTCTGTCTATTGTCTGTGATTAATTTTTCAAAAAGTGTTCTCAGGCTCCCTAAATTTGAAACAAAAATTTAAAATTATAGAATTATATTTTTCTCTGTCCCACATTTAATTCCGCTCAAAAAGAAAACATAATCAGTCTGAACTGTTTGTGTGACCTCACTGGCGCCAAACGTAGCCAAAAGTTGTTTCTTGAGTTATGGATATTCAAATTAATTACCAAAAGCGTTCTGAAACTCAACAGACATTTCCTGGCAAAGGCAAAAATAATTATAAAAGAATTTTAATCAACGATACGAAAAAAAGACTGGAACAAATGCTATGAGAGAATAAAATGTACTTAACCTTCTCCCCGGTGGTGAAGGTTGTAATAAAGTCGAGTGCCCAATTTGGGTCGCTGCTTACGTACGTTTCCCCTTCAAAGGGTGGTGGTGGCGCAGTGGACCAAGGCTACAGGACTAAAATTAGAGTTAGCACAAGAGAGAGGTGTCAGAGCTATGATAATGATCGGTCAGAGAAAAGGTATAATTCATTCGTTTGGCTTCGGTCCGATTTGATCCGTTTCAACCAGCGTCTGGTGGGGTTGCTAGGAATATATTAGGAGAAAGTTGTTTTTTGTTGAGAAGTTTGTACACAGGTATATTTTATTGAATTGCGCACATGCCAGCAGTAGGGATTTCTATAACTATAGGAGGATAACTTAGTCATCACAGCAAACAAAAACGTGCGCACTCTTCAACAATGTCTGCAACCACTCTATAGTAACAGGTGCACAGGTTTCTCTTTGTTGCACGCTTTTGATGGTTACATCGATTATGCTTGAAAGATTCTATCGATTGTATATGACGTTATGGTTTACAACTTCCATAGAGGGATGGTTGAATAAGACAGTTACGGTACGAGATTTCAATTGAAAAATATGTCGTCCTCGAATAAACCAAGCGTTTATACTTATTCCTTTTCAAATTGATATAACCACCTGAAAAAAATCAAGATGTTGACAGATGTTTAACGAAATCAAAATGTAAATCTCTACCAAATGGTTCAACTTCGAATAATTATCAGCTTTATGTTGAGAAATCTAATTGAAACAAACAATTAAATACAATTTTCATTAATTTATAAACAAGGTTTTTCAAAATAGAATGGTCGTCATTCGTTCAGCCGAGTTGCATTTTTTCAAAAAAATGTCAGAAGAACTATAATATTAGTTTGACTGTAAAATTTTTGGTAATGATTATAATATAACAAAACACAACAAATGTCATTTATGACCAAGACATTCGTTTTCCGAGCTTTCTATGAGTGTTTTTTTGAGAATATATCATGAAGTTAACGGCCTTCCTTAGCCGAGTGGTTAGAGTACGCGGCTTCAAAGCAAAGCCATTATGAAGGGTTCGATTCCCGGTCGGTCCAGGATCTTTTCGTAATGGGAATTTTCTTAATTTCCCTGATAATAGAGTATAAGCTGAGAAGCAGGCTCTGTCCCAGTGAGGGCGTAATTCCTGGAAGAAGAAGATCATGAACTTTGTGGTCTTCAAGATGTTTGAATGATTTTGGGTTTGAACAGTGTACTGTGTATTTGTTCTTTTTGAAGTATTCACAGAAATGTTTAAACATTCTTAAGTAATTCGATAAATTTATCATTCTATTTTTTTTTTCATACCCAGAAAAACATTTCAAAATAAGCCATAAAATGACATTAAAAAGGACATAACATTGATTTCCAGCGTTCGAAAAACCAAAAACCTGCTGATAATGGTAGTAAACAATTATGTTGTTGGTGAAAAATTGTGAACTATACTGCTCATATTCGCATAGTCGACGTAAGCGCCAATATGATTAAAATGTATTTTTATCAGGCATTGCATTTAATCTCATCTTTCGATCTTCTGAGCAAGATATGGATCAAATATTAGAATATTATCTTGGAGCTCTTTGATCGAATTTTTAACTTCATCTTTGATTCTCTTGTTTCAAGATAAACTCGTATCATCTGAGCAATCCGTACATCAGAAAGCTATAACAGAAAAATTCGAAACAGACCGGCTGTCACGTCCGGGTATTTTCTGACCTAAGTAATAGAAATAGAAGTAAATATTATCTGAAGATATCAACCTACGGAAGTAAGTAGATAGATAATTTGTTCCTTGAGGAAATCAAATTTATTTTTTTATATTTTTATAGGTTTGGATGGATTCTATTGAGACCACGCTCATAATGTGCTCGTGTTTTCTCCGAAGACCACAAAGGCAACTTCAATCATTAGGGTCAGGGAATGGAGTGCTTGAGCTGAAATCTTTCTGGAGTAATGAAGAAAATAGTATAGGATGAGTCTGGATTGCGAAAATTAAAATCATTCATATAAAATGAAATAAAAGTTCGTGATACATTCATAATTAAATAAATTTTTCATTGCTTTGCCCTTCATACTTGCACCTTAGAATATAAAATTTATCATTAAATCACGCCACAAGTTATAAAATTTTAGATACAAAACTGATATTTTGCACAGCAACTGAACGCATTTCTTGTTCAAGAGAAATTTAGGAATTTCTGATGAATCTTCTGGCCCAAGCAATATTCATCTAGCAGATACGGTGGTGGCGGGAGAAGGTTTAATTTCATTTGGCATAAGTCTCCGAGTTACTAATTGTTCTGTAATACAATTTTCAACCGAAGACTTGTTTCTGTAATACTATTTTGTTCCAACCGCACCTTGTAGGTAGAAAAGTCCCGACTTTGCAAAATGCAATGGCTCATTAGAATTATTTAAAATCAGAATTCAATCAAAGTTCAGTCAGTTTCAGCACTATTTTTCATACTTTTTCACTTCCAAACTCAGCGGTTCATCAACGGATCTAACTTATTCAGCATGTAGCATTGAAAACAAAAGAAAATGCTCACCATGTAGAATCCACTTATACCAGACATTTCAACTGAGTAAAATATCCGTACAATAGCCATAACAGTATAGTAGTATAATCAAATTTAAAACAGAAATATACCCATATGTCACCGAACAAGCTTCAAGATCATCATCTGATAGAGAGATGGAATCATATCAGAGCGCTCTTGGATTTGCTGATTATATCTTTCACCATCCGAAGATGATCAAAGTGATCAGATGAGATTGTAATGCCTGATTTTTATTGATATGCATTCTTTACCTAATAATACACTGGTTGGATCACGGATTAATATGAGCACACACTTCAACTTATCCGAAGAAACACCCGGTTTGCAGAGTGTTTATTGGGATAGTTTAGCGTATAAACCAGGTTGCTATGACAGGGGCCTGTTGTTTACTTCAATTCATCCATATAATCGTTCGTCAAACTTACTGATTGTACGGATAAAACGACGTATACGTTTGAAGAGGACAAAACTAAGAAATTAATCTAAAAGTATCTCCCAGTCAACTATTTCAATCTTTAGCAAATGCACAGATAACTTCACTGAAATTGTTGAAACTGGGAAACACGCATTTTCCCAGCAAAGATAGTGTTGGAGGTTACATGGTCAGCATAGTAATCAATTCCAATTGGCACACGTTACTTTATTGTGTAATTAAACGAAAAGTTTAGTATGAAATTTTCGTTGTCCATATTAAAAAAAGGTTTGATTATAATTGCTTCAAAATCAAATTTAACTGTGAAGTTTGTTTGTTTGGAAACATGTAAATATTGTTGCAAAAATGTTTAAGAGCTTAAAACATCATTGAAACTTAAAACCTATCTATTTCGGAGGATTTTTGATACGTTGCTTTATTTGTAAAAAAAAAACATTCAATATTGTTTGTTGTTTGCTTCAATGTCACAGGTACAGCAAGATATACATTTGTTCACTAACAAATCAAATGTGTACTGTCAATAATGCTTTTTTTGTCTTTTAATGAGCAGAATTCCGTGTTATGTTGTATTTTCATGATATTTTTTGAATATGTCCTTTCACAAATTCAATTATATTTTTCATAATTAAGTCATCAAAGTGACAAATCTTCGTTGAATAAATTAATTTTATTTCAGAAATTTTCCTAGTATTATAAAAAAACAATTGCTTTTTTTTTAGACAAAAATATTTTAAATTCAAAGAGAACTAAATAAATTTAAAACTTAAAGATCATCCTAAAGGAATAACAATTAAAGTCTTCATATGAAAAATAACTTACGACTTCATATAATTGCTTATTTAGTCCCATATGAAAAGCACAAAAGATAAAACAATATGTTATTTTCAGAAGGCCTTTTAAAGTACAATGAAAATCATTAAAATTGGCAACACTACTGTAATGAGAACGAATTCATTTTCCATATATTATTAATAAATGTGTTAAATTTTAAGAAAAAAATATTTTTGTTTATGCTAATATATTCTGTGCCACAACTCTCATGACATAGTGTAAACAATATTTTGAAAAAAACATTAATAAGCATTTAAGAGCAAAAACGAAATAGCAAATCGAAAAAAGTCGATTTTTAAGGACCTCGTTTTTTGATTTTTTCTTTCTACACGTTAATGGTAATTTCGAATGATTGTAATGAATGAAAAATTGTTTTTTGATTGGAAAAGTTTCTTTGCATATTTATGAAGTAACGTAAGCAAAAAATGTTACTCTATATAATTACCGCTGTATATGACAGAGCTTCAAAAGTTGATTAAACAAAAGTGACTCTCTAGAACCGACCTTGTTCCGATTATTGAGCTTTTTAAGAGCAATAATTTATTTTTTTTTGAATTTCTTTTTACGTGCTGTGTGAAGTAAAAATATTTTCCGATAGAATAAGCCTTTCATCCTATTTTGTTTGATATACATTTTGTTCAATACAAATCATCGAATCTTCAGAAGACACTTCAAAAATGTAATTTTGTGCAAGATTTTATTTTCCATGCTTTATAAACCTTGTTGTATTTATATTAAGACTGCATATTATTCAATATTTTTTTAGCTGCTTCAATTTTTGATGATATTATGAAGATTTGCGTGAAAAAAGCTTTCAAAAAGATGAACTATGCTCTGAGATATACCGTTTTAAATGTTTGCGACTACTTTTTGATACACTCCTTATGTTATTCTGAGATAACTGATCGAATTATTTGGAGAAAAACTTTTACAAATGACTGTAGATCTGTAAATACTTATGTACATGTTTTAAAAAGTATGAGATTTTACAATCAAACGAATATTAAGGGTAAAATTTATACTTCATTTAGCGGTTAAAAGTCACTGGTTGGCTCTTTTTCATGCATATAGAGTGATGCAATTTTTGAAATTTTTGCTCCCCTATGCTCAAACGACTTCTATTATGGAAATAGCACCCTCTCAAAGTTATAAATGAATCGGAAGAAATTTGACTGTGCACAGGCCATTTAAAGTTTTATATGGAGATTACTATGGAAAACGCCATCCTTTTGTGTTCAGCCCTTTATATCTTCGTCATGATGTTTTATGGAAAAGTGATCACAATCTTCTCATGTGAAATCCTTTCAGCTACAACTTTGCCGAAGACCACTTTTTGTTTGGATGTCAGGATAAATTGCTATTCATAATAATAAACTGGGTATGCATTTTGCATGCTGAACCGGGCAGGCAACAGTGGTGTTCCTGGTGGGTAGAATAGATCAAAGTAATCCAGGCTACTATGTTCTACAGCAAAACAGCAGTGCTGCTCTGAAAGTAGTTGAGTGATCATCTCAGCATGGTTTAGGCTTTGTTATCAAAAATAACAAATTATCGTGACGTCCCATCAAAATGTGGTCTTCGGCAAAGTTGTAGCTGGGAAGATTTCACATGAGAAGAGTTTGTTTTCCATAGATTATTATTTCGAGCAGTAAGAGGACTGAACACAAAAGCTTTGTCTTTTTCATTGTAATTTCCATATAAACTTCAAATGGCGTGTGCACAACCAAATTTCTTCCAAATCACTTCAAATTTTGGGGGATGATTTTTATCATAATTGACACCGTTTAAGCATAGGGAAGCAAAAATTTCAAAATTTGCATCAGTCTAATATGGGGATAGAAGCACCGGTTTTGACCAAAGCGCCAATTGTTACCATAGTTCTACTACACAAAAGATTATCATGAAATATTTCGTGTTCAGCAGAACACAATCACATGAGAGAGTTACATTAATTTATTTGTCCAAAATAATTAAAAAAAAAATTATTTTCCTTGTAGTTGTAACTTCTGTATACCGTAATCCAAGGTATCATTGATCAGCGGGGTAACATTGATCGGAATGACTCATCTTGTAAAAAGTTCGGATCATCATTCATTGATGAAACATTTCCAAATCATGAATGGTGCTTCTTTTTCTTATATTCATGAGCTAATGAAAGTAAACTATTTTGCAAAAATTGCGTTTACCTTACGCGTAAATTTGATAACTTTTCGAAACAATAATTTCAATGGGTAAGGATGACACTACCGATGATTCATGTCTCACATACGTTCTGCAAACGATATGAGCAAGAAAAATGCGGTTTTTACTAAAAATGGCATCGCCGAAAATGATTCCGTTGTTAAAACTTTCATAAGCATGCTCAATTAGGCATCATTAACGAATAACTGTTTTGAACATAGAATTCCCTTAGGAAATTGCCTACCTTTAGGCGTATTCCGTGGTTCAATGTGTTTTTTATTTTAAAATAACTCAAAAAGTAAATGACTTGTAAGCGTTTGGTCTTCATATTCGGCTTCGGGGGCTATTATTTAAGTAAGTTACGACATTTTCAGTATTACCGAACGTTGTTTTCATAGGTGATCAATGTTACCCCATATCAGCAAAATCGCTTAAAACATTTTTTTAAACATTCTTAAATATTTCAAAAAACAAAATACAATATATAGTTACGAGCTATGGGTGGCAGTACTTGTTTTAAAAATATAAAATTTGCAACATTTGCATTTTCAAACGAAATATTTAAGAAATACTTTAAAAAAAATGATCAATGCTACCCCGGATTACGGTACCTAATTTGGCCTACCTCATTTGACCACTCTCATGAAAAATCAATATGATTGGCCAATTCAATACAAATTTTGATGAAATGATTCTTTTCTCATAAATTTATATCCGTGTGCCTCAACCATAACTAGGTATAAGTTTTTTTTTCCTATTTCATACAAATTTTTCTGTATCCGAAAAAATTATAAAAAAACAGTATTCTTAAATATGAAATCATACTCTCTTCTTTGGATTCAATATGTGAGTACTTGTCTACAAAAAAACTTGAACCTAACAGCTTACCACGATGACTATCACATTCCGAAACACGTTTCCTTTCAAGGAAATCTTGTGGTGATAAAATGACTGTAGGAAAAATACACAGCAATAATGACAAGTAGCTATGAGTCAGCTAAGGTCGCCAGGAAAACGATTTTTGGACTTAGGTGCACACATACATAGTCACCTTGGAAACATGCACCACTCGACCAAAGGACAACCCATAAAGAACACTATTCTCGTGGTACCAATAAAATGTTGGAAGCAACCTATAAATAGGTAACCATACTCGAATGCGCTGCTGATTGTTTGAAAGCAAGGTACACTCGATAGTCCAGGAATGAAAAAGGAAGCACTGGAATGGAAAATTGGGGCCGCCCGGGGGAGAAACAACGGCGAGCTTTGAGAACCACCAAAAGCAACAAGGGAGACCTGAGTAGAATGGATAAACGGTCCCAGGGAATGTAGACCATTGAACCCGGTCGCTGTATGTTGAGGTTGATAGCCCGGTATGAAAATGGAATTCCTAGTCAGGAAAGCTCAAGGAAGAAATGTGCGAAAGCGTTTATAATGATGAATGATTTGATTCCGATTCAGATTCTGATTCTGATTCTGATTCTGATTGTGATTCTGATTCTGACCCTGATTTTGATTCTGATTCTAATTGAACGTCATGAATTCAAACCATTGTCAAATTCCAAAAATATCTATGAAAATTGTTTATTTTGTGAATATAAATTGTCTCATAAAATAACAAAAACACCCAAAAACAAATGTGTTCAATGATTTCAACGGAAAATGGAGAAAAATAAATGGTGATTCGTTTTGCAGTATTCTCTTTCAGGACAGTTGCTGAAGCATAAAATGTTCGATATAGCCAACAGCTATAGCTAAGGGTCTCACTCACAATCATGCATGGCATGACGCTTTGACGACACGACTATTCCCAACATGTATCGTCACGACGCCAAAATGTGTTGCGATGATCGATGTATCGGAAATGTGGGCGACAGAAAACAACGTGATACCTAGGTACATGCATATGCATGAATATCAATAAAACTCCAATAAAAATTCTGAATGTATTTCGCGTGAGAAGTGGTTCTTATATCGGTACAAAGTACATGGCGGTAGTGTGCTGAGACTGAAAGCAATCATCACGCCCGAAGCATAAATAACAATATCAATAAATCGATTGAAATGTGGTTTGGTTAGTTGATGCAGCCAAGCTGATGGTGTACTTTCTGAGTGTTTTGACAGGGGTTTTCATGGTTTGATGCGACTTTACACTAACCATGATTTAGAATGAATCTAATGAAACCTGTATGCTAACGGAGCCTGCACGATACTAATTACTAGACACTCCAACAGTATTGCTTTAATTCTGCGCTAACCGAGCCATGACGCAAGTGACATTGTGTTGCTCCGCAAAAATCTTCGGATCGCCTCATGCTTCAAATCCACGATAGAACAATAGTTTAAGGTGAATATAAATCGATGCGGTGCAGGTCGTGACGTCAAATGCCGATAGGCCAAAAGGTTCGTTCAGCCGAAAGGGACGATAGGCCGAAATGACATTTGATCATTTACTACTCAGTGTTTTTCCTTCTTTTAATCAAAGTCTGTTCTTTCTAGTTATACATCACAGCTTATATTGTGAGCTTCTAGGTAGTGCAAATTATCCTGATTTACCAACTGACAATCCATTCGACCTGAAAATTCATTCGGCTTCTTCTAGTTAATGCAAATTGTCTGACCTGTTCCTGTTAGTTACGCATTCGACCTTGCGATTCATTAAAGCTATCGGCCATTTTCGGCCTAGTGACCCTTTCAGTCTAACGACCCTTTCGGCCTAACGGCATTCGGCCTAATGTCCTTCGGCCTAACGACATTCGGCCTAACGGGATAGTATCGACCAATGGGTTCTTGGGACCTTGGGACCTTGGGTCTCCGCAAAAACCTTCGGATCGTTTTATGCTTCAAATCTACGACAGAACAATAGTTTAAGGTGAAGATAAATCGAAGCCAAACCTCAAATTTTCAAGAGCACAAATCTAGAGAACCAGATAGCGATTCAAGCTGAAAACTTGATCACCATTAGATCAAGTTTTAAGCTTGATCCGTTGTCTGGGTATCTAGATTTTTACATTAATAATGACTTACATGCGGCAGTTATCACTTAAACCTATTTGAAATCTGGTCCAAACTCAGAAGAGATCCAAACTTTTTCGATATAAAAAATTGCTGCGATGGAGTTGCTATAACCATTCACGAACATATAAAACATCAACTTATTTCGTCTTTCAGAATCAAAGCTTTTGAAACTGTGAATGTTTCTCTTGTAACATGTTTTCATACAGCTATTTTCACATTCACTTTTTCAAATCTCTTGGCTGCTATTTTTCAAATTTTCCATGAAGCGATGCTCGATCGCAGAGGGGCCCAGATAGCCGTAGCTGTAAACGCGCAGCTATTCAGCAAGACCAAGCTGAGGGTCGTGGGTTCGAATCCCACCGGTTGAGGATCTTTTCGTAAAGGAAATTTTCTCGACTTCCCAGGGCATAGAGTATCTTCGTACCTGCCACACGATATACACATGCAAAAATGGTCATTGGCATAGTTAGCTCTCAGTTAATAACTGTGGAAGTGCTCATTAGAACACTAAACTGAGAAGCAGGCTCTGTCCCAGTGGGGACGTAAAGCCAGAAAGAAGAAGAAGATGCTCGATCGCATCAGTTTTAATTTCAATCATCATTTTATATTTTTGTTGCATTAGGCTTGAATGCCCTCAATATGATTTTTGAAAGTTAAATTCTTATCTAGCATGAGCCCTAGATACTTAACTTCATCTAACCAATTTATTGGAACCCCTCTCATCGTGACAACATGTCTACTTGAAGGTTTCAAATAAAGAGCTTTTGGTTTATGTGGGATTATTATTAGTTGAGTTTTGGAAGCATTAGGAGAAATCTTCCATTTTTGCAGGTATGAAGAAAACATATCTTAACTTTTTTGCAATCGACTACAGATGACACGCAGGTTTCGTCCTTTGGCGGAGAGGCCTGTGTCATCCGCAAACAAGGATTTTTGACATCCCTGAGGTGACTCAGGTAAGTCAGATGTGAAAATATTGTATAATATTGGTCCCAAAATGCTGCCTTGGGGAACACCAGCTCTTACAAGAAGTCTTTCAGATCTGGAGTTCTGATAATTAACTTGAAGTGTACGATTAGACAGATAACTTTGAATTATTCTAACAATGTATGTTGGAAAATTAAAGTTATTTTTGCCAAACACTGTCGAATGCTTTTTCTATGTCTAGAAGAGCAAGACCAGTAGAATAGCCTTCAGTTTTTTTGGAACGGATCAAATTTATTACACGTAAAAGTTGATGAGTGGTCGAATGTCCATGGCGGAATCCGAACTGTTCATTGGCCAAAATTGAATTTTCGTTGGTGTGGACCATCATTCTGTTCAAAATTACCTTTTCAAAAAGTTACATCATTCTGTTCAAAATGACCTTTTTCAAAAGTTACATCATTCTGTTCAAAATGACCTTTTCAAAAAGTTTACTGATGGAGAAAAGCGAACTGATTGGACGATAGCTAGAAGCTTCTGCAGGATTTTTGTCTGGTTTTAAAATTGGAACAACCTTAGCATTTTTCCATTTATCAGGAAAATATGCTAATTGTTAAATATATCAACTAAGAATGATTGATTGAGGGTCCAATTGAAAAAATTTTATTTTCAAAATTTTTGTGTCTTAATTGTGCAAAACGCCATATAATTTTCATAGCGGGATCGCGAGTGCGTTGAAATTGCCTTCACTTCACGTTTTAAAGATTGATCAATAATTTAAGATCATCGTCTATAATCACGGATTCAAATTTTTCTTCACATTTTGGAATTGCAATGCTCCTGGCTTAAACAATGGAGTTTGTTAAAGTTTCAAGAGCATTGTCAATATCAAGTTTTGTTTGTAGAGAAATGTTAACATCAAGATTAGAGTCAATATATGTTTCAAAAGATTTTTTAGTTCTTTTTTGTTAAAGTGAACTAAATAATATTCTTGAGAAAGCCCTTTTCGAACAATGCCAGATTGGGTTCTCTTTTTCATAATGATTACTTGGACTGGGGAAAATCCAAGTAAATCATTTATTCCATTTTTGATCTCTTCAGGTGACTTATAGTCACTTGAGAGACCTTTCAAGATGACTTTGAACAAACGTTCAGTTTTGTCGTCATAAGTAAACAATTTAGCTTCTTCTCTTCAAAATGTTTGAGAAGAAGTTCGCGATCTTTAAGAGTTTTCGGAAAACGCGACAGTCTCCTTTCTTTGCGATTTGGAAGGAAACCTTGATTCCCCTAATGGAGTTCAAGATCTCCTGCCTAAATCCCCCAAATTCGGAACAACTAACCACGATAGGTGGCACTCTTTGCTTCCTCACTTGAATCAAAGAGCCTGGGCTAGAGACTGCTTCGATTTGGTGTTCGGAAAATTTGTCTAGAACATCGAACTGATTGCTCATTTCGACGCAATTACTAACATTATCCATTCCACCCTTGGAAGAAAGTTCACATTCCGGAGAAACGTGCTTTCGTCCACTTCCATTCTTGCCACGTTTAGTGTCAGTTTTAAATCCCAATTTTTTGGAAGGAAGTTGTGAGTTCAGAGATTCACCCTTCCTTTTGTTTGTAGTTGTAACCATGTTTAGTGAATAAACGAAAGAAGACGAGACCTCCTAAGAGGTTTTTTCCCAAGACAGTTTCCCCGCTAGCTTTCGCTAACGGGTCCAACGATATATAGAAGGCACATGTCCAAACAAGGATCGTAAAGGGATCAATATTGGAAAAAATAGTACTGAAAAGTACTGGTTTAGTAGCACTGAAAAGTGCATTTTTAAATTTTAGCACTGAAAAGTACTGTTTTATTGCTTTAGGTAGTTTTTAAAAAACTTCCAAGAGCAGAGAGAATTCGTGTACGCACAGCACGAAGGTACGATGCGCACTGAAGGACGATTATCTTATTCCATCAATTCAATACCATGCAAAAAAATCAATGCCACACCGACCCACATCAATCAAAACAATACACATGCCTTGCCGGGCGACATGCCTCTGCAATGTCCCGGCTTTTCTGGCCGTGATTTTCCGCCCCAATAGGTAGGAAGTGACCACAGTCGGCCCCACATGGGAAACAGAAATCCCTCATATCAGGTGGCACCAATAATTCCTGCCATGTGACAGCCGGATATTAATTAGATAGCACAGCCGGGACATCCAGCGTGGGCACATGAGCGCTTTTTTCGCGACCTGTTTCAAACGCCAGCATTGCATTTCCTATGGACCAATGCACGAGTTCATTATTTGACGTTTGAGCGGTTCCGTGTTATTTATGTAGCCATGGAAACCAATGAATTCGGCACCGCTCAAACGTCAAATTAGTGAACTCGTGCATCGGTCCATTCCGCTGGACACACACACAACCAAGTCCATCCCATCCGGCGGATGACTGACTGCAAGTCACAGTAATTATTACACAGTCATATGGGCACGAATGTGGCAACCGGTGTGTGGTGTGTAGTCATTTTTTTTTTCGTGCTACCTACCTTGTTGTCCACAGCAGGACCTTGGCCGTTGGCCATTTGCCAGGCTAAACACGTTTTGCCGCAATGTCCCCATCCCCGCAGGTCGTGTGCAGTGGAACACGACAAACTGTGCGAAAAAAGAAGAACATTCGCTTGAAGCTTTCGAAGCAATCGGCGTGAGGTTGATAGGTGTTAGTTGGCAGATTGTTCAGTATACCAGAAAAGTGGAAAATATTCTCAAAAAAATTTAAACTGATACCTAATAGAAGCAGTTACTGATTATTACAATTTGCGTCATATTCCATAATTAAACGAAATTGCTTGATAAATAACTTAGTGGTACCTGTAAAACCACGAGCTATCTGACAAAGTTGTAAATTGTAGAGTAAAGTGGGCAAAACTTTTTTTACTTACTCGATATTGAAACAAATTCAACTTTGAAATTAGAAACAGCGATTTGGCTGGTGTCACTTCGGTTATTTATGAAACATGATATATATTATAATGGTCAATAGCTTCATCTATCATGGAGAATTTTTATTTTCCCATAGTCACACAAATCTATTGCCGTATTATTTGGAGTCTGCTGATAGCATTGAATTCAATTAGTGATCCTGAGAACTACCACGAATAACCACAAAAAGCATTGGAGGGAAATTTATTGCCCGAAGCGTTACAGCTTGCATTTCCCATCTTAATGGATTTGCATATATGAGATGTCGCCATTTCCCGCCCATTGGGGACATGTAAAAATAAACACCTGCGCAGAGATTCACATCACCTCTACCACATGTACAAAGTTACAGTGCTTCCCGAAACGAAAATTGTTTCACCCCGTCTGGCAATCAGCAATCAGTCCTATGCCGAACCTTGAAGGGTGTTGTAAAAAAATGGGAAACCTTCCCATGGTGCTTTGATTTATTCCTCCACCCAAGGTTAGGGGCTTCAGCTGTGGGGCCCCTGTCGAAGGCAATCACCAGTAGTAGTTGAAGGGTGTCGGGACCAATTTTGAAGGTATACACCGTCGTAATTTTGTTATTGGCCCTGGCTTGGTTTCTTCGAATCGAAGGCGAATGACGACGTCGAAAACGGTGGCGGTCCGGCTTTGTAAAAGGTATAGGTTGGTTGGTATTCACACGCTGAAAGGATGTAAAGTTCTATAAGCGGCAATGCCTAGAAGTTGAAGAAGGTTGAGCTGAGTGTGGGCAAATGAACAATGAAGCAATAAATGACGGCTTCGCTGGTTTGATTCTCTGCCGGTTATTGATGTTTGGATTGGGTGTGTTTCTGTACATGAATAAATTGACTTATTGTAAAGAATATATGGTATTCAAAATTAACTTTTGCTGTTTTTTTTTCTAGCTCTAAATTTTCCTTAGAGGTTCTGCCATGAATTCTTCTACGGATACCTCACAGAGATTTTACAAGAATGCCTTCAGGATTTTTCCATTTTTACATCTTGGAATCCTCCATGATCACATCCCGGAATTTCGGCAGGAAATTTCTCAGAGATTCCATTGGTAATTTCTGTAATAATTTGTTCATGGGTGATCCTAGAAATATTCCCAAAATTATCTGTAATGTATTGTGTGTCGTTTTTCTATGATCGCAGTAGTCTGTGAGCGCGAGAAGACGTGAACAACATTTTGGCTGTCGAGATTTTATATGGCCGGTGTCTTTAAGTCTTTGCTTTGTATGCATGTTTTGAGTGTGATTGGTGGTGATTGTGGTAAGTAATACGATTTAAGCGTTTTCTGCATTCTAAGAAGCGCATTAAACGGCATCTCATTTGAGTCTGTTGGCTTTGCTGGGAGCTCCACAGGGTTACAATGTGCTGTGTTAGAACGTAGATGTCCATTATTTATAAGTTTGTGCAAAAAGGATATCCGCAGAATAAGTATGTAATTTAGAATATATTTGATAAGGTTACATGCTGGTGATCTTAAGTAAGTATCCTGTGATTATCCTTGATTGTTACACTGCTTTGTCCTATATTTGTACGTGGTTTTATATCTCATTTATTTACATCAATGCTGATATAAGCGAAGTCAGCCAGTAGCGTAGCTAGGGGTGCGACGGGTGCGGTCCACAACGGGCCCCCAGCTCCTAGCACCGAGTATCAACTACGAAGTGTACGGTCATCAATACTTATGCTTTATTTTTTGTTTGTATCATTTTTCTATGACACAAATTTGGAAATGAATGCCGGGATCCCATAAGGTATTTTTTTTTATATCCCAATAGTTTTACGAGGATACCAGAGTTGCACAATATTAGTCATAGCAACTGATGGCTGATGGATTAAAACTATCAATATCACTCTCGATGCTATCAATACCATTTTGAATTGACAACCAACAGCAGTGAAGCGACACCGCCCTCTAGATCATAATCACTGCAGAATGAGTGATCACGTAGTAATTATCCAAGCTATTAATGTTTTTCGGTGACCATCAAATAGTTGCAATAAGGCTATCCATGAGGACTTTCCGCGATAGGACTGACAACTAAAAGTGTGAATGCAACCGAAACGAAAGAGTAAACAAATCATGCGAGTGTTATCGGAGCTTTACATTTTCCTTTGTAATCGAAAGTCACTCCGATCGCGAAACGTCAAAAGCACATGGTAAACAAAAAAAACAGCTGATCGCAACTGTCTCATGGATTGCCTTATCCCTCCACAGTACTGTCAAAAATATCGTACTGATAAGATGCTGTTTTATAAACTTAATTTAAGACCCAACTTAACCTTTCAGTGATATCCATATTCTATCACCATCAATGATGTAGTGCCTTAACCCCTATACCGACAGCTTCATTTTTTACCGCAAAATTCAAATTCAAATCGTTATAACTTTTTCGTTTTTTAATATTTTTGCACCATTTTTTCACAAGTTCTCAAAAAACTCTTCTAATTTTAGGATTTGTGTCGATATTGATCATTGGTCATCTGGTTTTGAAGATATTCCAAAATTTCTTGGGGGACCGACCCGTAACCAGAACCCCCCGTTGATTTCTCAGGCTACAGAATTTTCATCGTATTCGGATATTCACTCTTTGGAACAATACATTAATGAGAGTATGTTGTGAAAAAATGAAGAGATTTGGTGCAGCCGTCTTTAAGTAATGAGCATTTAGGTTTCATGAACCACGCTGGCCAAATAAAGATCATAAAAACTTCAAAAAACATCATATCGTAATTTTCAGAGTTCTTAATTGATTTGTATGATTTTTTCAGAGTAGCTCCTTATTACCTGGCATTATAAAGCCCACATTTAATTTTTTTGATAAATTGATCAAAAACAAAATGGCTGCCAAAGACATTTTATATGGAAAATGTCGTTGGGGGACCGACATCGGAAATATCTTTAAAATCAGATCACCAATGATTAATATCGACACGTATTCCTAAACTAGAAAAGTTGTGAACTTGTGAAAAAATGGTGCAAAAATATTGAAAAACAAAAAAGTTATAACGATTTGAATATTTATTTTGCGGTAAAAAATGAAGCTGCCGGTAGAGGGGTTAACCCTCTAATACCCAAATTTTTATTTTCGATTTAAGTATTATTTTTCGTTATCTAAATTCGTTCTAAACACGTTTTGGGCAATTATTTATTTTTATTTGCAAATTTTTAAATTTTGGTTTTTGATTTTTATAATTTTTATTTTTGAACATCCCTAGCTTTTTTCATTTTTTCTTGAAGCGTTTTCTAGTTGTTGATTTTTGGCAATAATAAAAATTGAAATTTTTACGGTGCTTTTAAAAACATTAATTTTTTAATTTTTTTTCAGAGCGTATTTTATTTTCCGTGTAACTAACAGAAAAACAGGTTTGAAATTATATTAATACCACCAGGCTCTTCTTTTGTGATAGGTTGGTCGTAGAAAAATGTAAAAGGTACGATTTTTTATATTACACGTTAAATGAACCCCAGGCATTTGTAGGTTATATAAGAATGCAATTTTTCAAATAATTTTTAAAAATACAAAAAAGTTTCAAAAGTCATAAAAAACTTTTCTTATATGCGTGTTATGAGTCAAGGTATAAGCCAAAAATAAAATCATTTTGATTTCCGAGCTACGAAAAAATACACAAAATTCCAAAGTGTACCCCGTCTAAAGGCGGGGTTGGGTATTAGAGGGTTAAGATAGCCATGTATGACAGAACATGAATATCGTGAGATTGAAAAAATGAAGTTTGGTAGTAGAACCCTTGCTCCCCAAAATATGGATTCAAGCCACCTCTGCTTGTCGCAAGCGCACTTGAATGTTTTTCCACAAACAAGTGAGCCAGCAAACAAGCGGAGCGCCGCAAATCCATAATTTGGGAAGCCCGGGATTTTTATTCAAAGCTGAAAACTAGGAATTTTGGAATTGGAATTGGAATCCGAATCCGCAAATTTTCTTCTTAACACTTCACAAACGCTCCAGAATTTGCTTTTCTTTGGAAGCATGATGGTGACTGTCGTTCGACCCAAGATCCAACCGCAATTTGATCACAGACAATTTAGAAATTTTGAACACGGAAATCGACAGCAAAGCTCATTGATTTCATCATAACAAACTATGAATGTGTAACTCACACGAAGTTTGCAAGAAAATCACAACAAATTTGATATGGACGCTCATGGATCGATCCATAATTTTAAACGCACAGATCAAAGGTGTGGATTTTTATCAGTGTACGTCTTTACAGGGCTCGTAGCGACTGAGTGGCCTTAAAGTAGAAAATAAGATACCTTTTACCAGAAAAAAAGGAATTAAAAACAGACTTTGAAGGAACCATAAAAACGCCAAAATAACACCAAACAGGAAATTTCTTCAGGTATTTTCGCAAATGTTCAGATATCACTTCGGAAATTTCTAAAGGAGTTCTTTAATTGATTATTTCCCAAGAAATTTCTCCACGAATTTTTCTAGGAAATTTCTTCCAGAATATTGTTTAGGATACCACAAGAATTCAACCTGGATTTTCCCAAGGAGAACCATATTCTATATTTCTCCAAAGATTATTTAAGAAATCATCTGAATTTCTCCAAAACATCTTTAAGAATTTGTTCAAGAAAGTCCTAACTCCTCCATGGTTTTATCCAGTGATTCGTCCATCGATTTTCTTGGAACATCTTCCAAGATTCCCGGCCAAAAAGTCTTCTAAAAATCATTCCATAACTTCTCCAGAAATTATAAATTGTCTTTCAGGAATAAAATAAGATTTCAATTAGATTTTTCTCTAAATATCCCCCCATAAATTACACCATAGATTCCTTCTAAGAAATTTCTCAGTAATTATTTGAGATTTTCTCAAGTAAGTCCAGAAGTTTTTTTTTTCAAAGATTCTTCCAGGAATGTCTCCAAGGAAATTTTTCTGAAAAATAAATCCGTGAGGTATTTCTAGTAGGTAAACTCCTAGAATAACCTCTGATAAAAGTTTTGTAAATTTTAAAGTCCTCTCAATTAACAAGAAACTCATGGACTTTTGAAAAAAACTCATGGACTTTTGAGGAAATTTTTGAAGATTTTTTAGATAGAGTTCTGTTTGATCTTTCGACCTTGACGCTTGCTCTTGCGGGAGCGAGTAACGAGGGCAGGATCAAACATGTCGCGCGTCGGTCGAGTGAAGTGAAAAAGTTCCGCGATCGGTTAGTTCTGTTTGATCTTCGACCTTGACGATTGCTCCTTGGCAGTGCGTCAAGAAAGCCCGAGCAGTCGTCAGTTGTTTTCCCTCTCGAGAGTCTCGGGTCGTGCGCCTATTTTCTCTGAGTGCTTTTATATAGCCGAGCAAACGAGTTAAGCTGAATGTGGATTGTTGCTGCTCAGTCAAGGATGAAGGATCAATTGGTGAGCTCGTTTCATGCTACTATTTCTAATCTATAAAATATGTATGACTGCACATTTAATCGATACAACGGTAGGACGTAAATATGATTTTTCAACAAACTATGAATGGTTTGTCACTGTGAGTGTCGACATAAACTCTAATTCATGAATTATTTATGTTTAACATTTTTTTGTTTTCAAAACACCCCATTCTTTTTACCTTTATTTTTGTAGTTATAAGAAAAAAAACTTTGAATGGTTCGACACTACAAGTGTAGACTTGCGAAAGGTTCACTTTATTCAACAAACTTTGGATGGTTCGCCACTGTAAGTGTCGACATAAGAATAAGAGTGTTTCATGATGTTCCAGCCAATCGAGTTTTTGTTTCTTTTCAAATAAGTAAAATATAATAACACATGCTTTCGTCCTGATAGCTGTAGGAATGTTACATTTAGATATTTGTTCAACAAACTTTGAATGGTTCGTCACCTTAAGTGTCGGCATAATTTTCCTTTACATAGAAATTGTTCATATCAAATGAAAATATTATAGTTTCATAATAGCATATTTATATTTGACAAAAAACTTTTTATCGTGGTCTAATCACTTATCAAAGTGAATCCTTTGACCCAACGATCCTCCCCATTAACAAACATCCTTCCCAGTAACCTTTGTGGAGATGCAGAGGCAAACACGGTCTCCTAATAGCAAAGGTTACACACTAACATTCCTTCCCCCAATCCCACCTGACTGCAAGGACGTGGCCGGCGCCGCTATTGACCCTGTATAAATAGAGGCACTGAATTATGCACACTGAAGAAGATTATGGCCAATCCCAGCCGAACTTCTAGTTGATTCTTTGTGCATTTTCACTGACTTCGGTCAATCACGGAATAGCAACCATTGATATGTGTAGTCAGTCTAAGCTAAGCTAAGCTAATTTTTGAAGATTTTTTAGATAATTTTCTAAGATTAACAAAAAAATCAATCGAATCTCTGGATAGTATTTCGCATGATTGTCTAAAGAAAATTTCTCGGCAAACGTTTAGAAATTGAAATAGCATCCTTCGAAAAATCTCTGGAAGAATTGGCAGAGAAAACTCTAAAAGATTTTTTGAGAGACCCCGGTAGGAGACCCCGAGAGTGATCTAAATAAAATCAATATGATAATTCCTGAAGCTTTTCCTCGGGGAATTTGAAATGAAATACTTGAAGAGCCTTTTGAACCCGCTTAAGCTTCTGAAGGTTTCTTTGGAGCCTGTATAATTTTGCATCAGGATTCGATGCAAGCAGAAAATAGAAAAAAGATACCATTTTCATTAATATCGAAACTTCAGAGAACTTCCATTAAAAATAGAGGCTATTCAGAGACTTGCAATAAAATAGAGACCAAGACTCTAAAAAGAAACTTACTACCAGTCCTATCTTTAGGATCAAAAACAATGCTTTGATGAATTATATCAAGAGTAATCACACGTACAGAAATCGCTAGCCAAAAAAACGTAATGTGTATAACACGATGCGACTTGCAATATGTTAATTTATTATTTCATCCAGAGATGCTTCAGTAATCTTCTGAAAATTCTTTATGGATGTTTCAGAACCTTCTCAAGTATTACTTCCAAGAATGCTCGCGGCAATTTGTCCAAGAACATATAGCTGGTTGGCCGTAGATATTTTTAAGAAACCATCCATTTGTTTTTCTAACAGTTAAAGAAATTTCTTGTAGAAATTATTACAGTTAGTTTCCTATGATTTTCACTAAAGTTCTTGTCAATCGTTTTTCTCGCAAGCCAGAATTTTTGGGGATCATGCACAAACAATGTCATGCTTTACTAGGCATGAGAATACCATGAAAAGCTTATCGTGTCTTCCTTTGTCCATAATAATAAGTACGTCGTTGAACGAGTTTGTATGTATTTTGAACAACTGATAAATATTTATTTTTCAAACATTCTGCTGATCTTATTTTTTATTGTTGAATCGTGGGTAGGACAATCCTTAGACTGTTCTACTCAAGTATTTTTGTGCGTAGTACATGTCCTACCCACTTACCGCGTCACTGGTTAACCATCTTTGTTAAAAATCAAGTAATTCTTGTAAATAAAGTTTAAATTTGGTTTGGTATTTTTCTCATTGTCATGAATTAATCATTTGTTTTTGACAAGCAATTGTTTCGTCGATTTATTTTCACCACTATTGTCGATAACTTCCAACATCCTAAATTTGAAAAACAAAACCCACTCACCTGAATGACGGTTTTCCGCGGCCCATGTCCGCTATGGTGCAACTGCTGCGATAGTTGGTTCTGCTGCTGTTGAGCAACGGCTACGGCCTGCTGCTGGTTGATGATCGGTTGCAGAGGCAAGGGCAACTGCAGGGGCAACTTCGGTGTCAACTTATCCGGTTGCGACAGCGGGTTTGTATTGTTGGCCCGCACCAAATCTAGGGCCAGCAAAGCTTTCGGACCCCCCGGAGTAAAGTAGACCGTTTGCTGCGGGTGGGAGTGTTGTTGCTGCTGCAGTTGGATGGCAGCCGGTTGTTGGGATTGGATCTGCTGCAACTGTTGGTTACTGTGGGAGATGGGCTGTGTGAAGGACTGCGACTGTTGAAGATTCTTGTTCTTGTCCACCATCGGATGGATGGTGTCCGTTAACGGAGTACGGAACGTGGCCGACCCCAGATTTGCCGACTTGTTCTTCTGGTTGTCCAACTTCTTCTTGCCATGAGAGGCCGCCAGTCGCTTCCACGAGAGGGCGTTGATGAACAAAGAATGCTTCTTGAGATTCTTCTCGAGAGCATTCTTCTCCGAGAGGATACGAGCACTGTCGGTATTACTAGTATTGTTATTATTGTTTCGTTCCTGTATGCTGTTGCTATTGTTGTTGCTATTGATGTTGTTGTTGATACTGTTGATGTTGGCGCTCCCGTTTATGTTGGAGGGGTGGTTCTGCTGAAGCAACATCAGTGTACCAGCGTTGTTCGTGTTATTGTTCTTTCCATCATCTTTAGTTCCGATATTGAGATTGTTATTGTTCATGTTACTATTGTTGGGAACCGCTTGTATCAGATTCGGCGGTTTAGTATTCTCTCTGTTCTTGACGTTGTTCAACTGCTCATAAGAGTAGTTGTTAAGGGGGAAGTCTGCCGAATTTGACGACGACAACGTCCCGGCGCTGTGATGGTGCGTCGAATAAATGGGTCGACGCTCCCGGGGACTGAAACTTAATACTGTGCCCATTTTTGCCAACCTCAACTCGTCTACCAAAAGCACTGTGGAAGATGAAGGAATTTTGCGATGAATTATTTATTACACCACGTCGGATGGGAAATGCTATCAACAAGTCACACGTTTTCCCCAGAGAATTGCTCTTCGGAATATCTTTTTCACTGAATTTTATGTAACGACGAATCGACAACTTCTTACACGCTTTGTACACGTACGTATCCTTTTTTCTAGCTCTCTTGCTCTCGATATCTTCCTCTTTTGCTTTTTCTTTGTGTATTTTTCACACTCACTCCTTCTCGTCACCCTCAATTTTCAACTATGTCACAACACCATCCCATCGAGAGCAAATTTCCGCAATAATTGAAACATCCGCTAAGCTCTGCAACGATTCACTACACGCTTCGAATGCTTGGAGTTAGATATCCTTTATGAAGACGCAGAAACACACAAGAAAAAGTCAGTGTCCAACTTCCGCTCAGTACTCCCCTTAAGGTAATAGGAATCCCAAAGCGATCACACTTCCGGATAACGCAAACGGCCAGAAACGGGGCCACAATGGGCGGTAGGCTGCAAATTGCTGAACACAAATTTTCTCCAAGCAACAAAACACGCACACACCGTCACTTATAATCCTTAGTTTTCCACGATACACACTCACACTATTACCATCGATTGGTATCGGGGAGCTGTGGAACACGCACTTTCAGATTTTCCTTTCTGCTTCGTCCCCAAAAGTGCCCTCGATTTGAGGTATGAATGGATCCCTGTCAAGCGAAAAAAAAATCAAATCCAAACCCAAAGCGATTGTCGATTTGGATCAATTTATGCTTAGGGCCATTTCACGTAATGAATCATCCACCAGCTGCTGTTGCTACTCCTGGATCGCCAAGGAGTACTTTTATTCCTTTTCTGGGGTGGTGAACTTTTCACTGCACTGCACTGTCACAGTTTTTCCATTTGCGTAAGAATATCCGAGCCTACGTTTGACTTTTTTTCCTACAAATTTTCACTCCAGCGAATCGCGAGACTACACTATTCAATGCAAATTGCGCTCACTTCTAGCTTCCGTTCCGATTTGCACAGCAAAGCTACTTGAGAAAAGGATCCCAAAGCTACAACACTTTTTGATGTTATATCAAAACGCAAATATGGAGGACCACCTAGTCTCCCGCACACTGGTTCTGATATAAATGACGATTCGAAAAAGTCGAACTTGGATCCAGCACAGCCTACGGAGCCAAGGCACCACCACACTCTAGCACAAACCTTCCATTCCTCAAGAAAGGACCGTCGAACCCTCCCCATCACCCTTCTTGTCCAGAAATGGTATCGATTCCTTGTGCGACGGCGCACATTTCGCCAACCAGCCCAACACAGGCAACGGAACGCTACCAAGCGGCAACCATTGTGAATATCCCTCGGCCAAGAAGATACACGAAAACAGCCAAATCAACGGAAACAAATCCAATCGTCAGCCCACCCACTCCCATCCCAGCCATGCTTACGGAAAACTCCCTTAAACAGCCGCGTAAACATACAGAACAGAGCCGTGTGTTGCCTAGCTGACGACGGTGGCCCACTGTTGCGAGCAGGTGGAAAGGAGCGAACGAGCGATGCTCTCTCTCTATGTTTATGCTGATGCATGTGAAACGCCACCCGTTTGCCACCCACTCGAAGGGTGATGAGCGATGAACCTAAAAGGATATGATGAGAGCGTTCGTCGCTTGTTATGCCATGCTACTATGCTACGGCTTGTTAGTCCACGCCAATAATTTTCCATACAACATTTTGTGTATTGAGTGCGATTTGAATCTATACATGATTCATAATATCCCTTATTATCCATAATTAAGGGATCGTCCATATAGGAATTGGCGTTGCCAGTATTTTCTTCAGGGGAAGGAGACCTGCCCTTGAAAGATCTTTCACGAATTACACGTAAAAGCCAGAGCCGCAGCGTGACCACATGGCACCCTTGACAAACTCCCATTTGTGTGCCCTTTAGAGCTAATTTTTTTTTTAAGATGAAACACGCAGAGCCGTAGCGTTGTCTCATGGCGCCCTTAGCGAACAACCATTTGAGCGCCCCTTATTCAAAGCAAAGTTTACAATGTTTTCCTTTATCTCTTTTTGAACGGATTCTCTGTCGAAGGCATGTTCATCTCAGCAAAACATTGTACAAGCTAGTGTTAAAAATTTCAGAAAAACAAAAAAATTTGAATGTCTATGGAGGCTTAATGATAAAACTTAAGCATTAACTAAGAATTAGATATTCTAGCGAACCAGACAACCGTTTAAGCTAGTGATGACCAATCGATCAAGTTTCGAAACGCTAAAGTTTTGAAGTATAGCTTTAAAACATCATAACCTTTAATAAATAGCTAATAAAATTACCGTTTATATGGTCAGAGGTGAATTCGTAACAACTATCGTATTTTTATTATCGTTAAAATCTTGGTAAAACTCTTTTTCCTAAATAAATTATTGTAGACATTGCCAAACCATTTATTTAGTATAATACATATGGTCAATATTCCAATTTAAATGTTCAATAAATCTCATAATGTAGTTTATTATCGACATTTTGTTGACATGAAAAAAACAACCAGAAAATTGTCAATGAATTTCAACTTCTTGAAGAATGAACAATAAATAAATTAATTCTAAATTAATTCCAAGATTTTGATTTTTATGAAAGTTGTTCAAGGAATTTGTGTAAAAAATAGATGATGTTTTATATTTTAAGGCGGATAGGGGGATTCTACTATAAGCAAATATCACAAAATTATCATCTAAATATTTTATTAAAAATTGAAGCATGGAATTGAAGTTTTGAATCTAATCAGTTAAACCTTTTTAAAATATTAGAGAATTTTGCTCTGATTTCTAGAAAATTCTTATTTAAACATTTTTTTGCAATTCCGTACTAAATGATCCTACTTTTCATCTAAAAAATGAACAATATAATGGCCTACTTTTCCTACCAGATGAAACAGTGTTGAACAGTTCTACTTTTCAGTACTGTTAACAGTGCTGAAAAGTAGCACTTTTCAGCACTGTTTTTGGTGTCGTCAACTATTGAATACATCTTATCACACGTCTCTTCTCTAATTGCTCTGAATTATTAAAAACTCATTCAGCTAGTTTCAGATTCTACATCCATTGAGTGATCCAAATGAGACTAAGGTGAGCTATTCTAAATGAGATTCGGATCGTCTAGCGGACGTAGAAGATGTAGTAAAGTTTGCAAGTCAAGCTCACAATAAAATCCGAATCTTCCTAAGGCGGCTCGTGCGGGCCTACTGTGGCTGAAAATTGCATGTGAATTCGGCGTCTTACCTGTTCCGAGTGTAGTTCAAATGTAATACCGATGGGAGAGTGAAAATTTGTGACAGTCATATGCTAACAGTATCATAGCCTACGTCATTGAAAACTATGAGTCGATACTACACGTGGATGTTTGTCCATGAGGGTTGCCTTCTTTTTTTGGAAATAATCCAGCTAGAACTCGGCATTTTTCGTATTTGCAAAAAATGTTGTATGCAACGCGTTGCAAAACTCGATTTTTTCAGCACTCATCGTATTTATCCAACTCGGCAAGCCTCGTTGGATAAATGTACAACTAGTGCTGAAAAAATCATCATTTTGCTACTTGTTGCATAAAAAACTATTATAAATTCGAGCTGTTATCAGTCAGTTTGAAGCATTTGTTTGGAGAAATGATTATTGTTACGAATAATAACCAACTTTCAATCGTAAACAATTCTCTGCGAATTTTATTTACGATTCATTTATAATTGTGCTCAGTATTTCATCTAAATTTTGAATAAGACTCTATGAGAATTTTGTACAAATTCCATGAGAACACCGTCCAGCAATACTAAAGCTTCCTGTTTAAATTTATTTTTTTTATCGGGATTATGGATTATTTGACATGACTTTCAATGTGAATTGCGTCTTGAGGATTGTATGAAATTCAAGGCAAGATTTCTGTGACGTCCGCTGTATTAGCTTTGATTTGCCCGTATTCTACACTCTATTTTTTGACACAGGCACAATGCGTAAACTGATTTACAAATAATTGTCATGAAGAACTATTTTAAAAAAGACAATTTACACCGTCTTCAGCACATAGGCTGCACAGACTGAACGATCACTAACATTAGGCAACGGACAACACGAAACACCCAGTAGCCCAGCGATCAATTTTTCGTTTGACGAAAAGTTTTTTCCGACTGGAGCGGGAATCGAACCCACACTCCGTGGCACAATACGCCTAGACGACTGACGCCGCTAACCGCAAGGCCACGAAGCCCACAAAAATCCTCAATAAATTTGAAATGATTTATCTGAAAATTCCTTTCAATTAAAGCATCCTTCAACATCTTGTAGGATGCTTACAATATTTTTTGTTATAATCGATTGTTATAATTCGAAATTTCTTTCAGAACTTAAAATGTTTATGTTTTCAAACATTGAATTTAAAGATGCCCTTATTTTATATGTATTTCCAAAACATTGACCAAAGCACCACGTATTTTGGCGCCCCGCTGATCGCTTGCGCCCTTGGCGGATGCCAACCTGGCCAACTGCACGCTACGGCACTGGATACACGCCAAACAACTCAATAGAGATCTTCTTATAAGTATACAGAAAAACTGTAAAGTTTCAGTCTAAATACTGTATTGCGCACTTCACCCAAAATTGGATTATAACACAAGTTGCAGAGTACAGACAAAGTGTGATAAAAGCGCACGTTTGCATCAGATCATCTCGACGTTTTCGGTGCAATTGTTCCTCGAACTACGAGGAATAAGTGCACCGGAGAAATCATTAGGGTACTAAGTTACACTAGGCTGCCAAAACATTATGAAAGAGTGTGCACACTTTTGTGACTGTTCAATTTGAGATTTAATCCACAATGTAAGAATCATACAAGTATTCTATGCAGGGGTGTACTAAAATCTTGCAGCCATTTATAACACCATTGCGACTGCCATGGAAACTCTCGAAGAGCTATACTACGGCTTCCAACCACTCCCAGTGAATTAGCTCAGTAACATGAGATCCCTCCTGAACTGTGTCGCATGTTACTGGGTAATCGGAGGGGCTTCGTGAACAAAGTATAAAAACTTGGAATGTTCACATCTTTAAACTTTTATTGATCAATTTATGTGGCGTTAGGATATGGGTCTAACATTCTGTGTGGCATAAGGTACAGTGGGGGAAGTGTATCAGTGGGGTAAGTGGATCATTTGTCCATATCAAGCATAAATACTTGAATATGTTGAATGTTTTCGCACCATTGCTTTGTTTTAGGTTATATTCTTACGTCCACACTAATACTATTTCAAAACTGGTACTACACATACACTAACACAAGCAAACTTGTTAACAGCAAAAATCAATTAGTTTCAAAATTGTTTTCTACCAATCGAAAATCCATTGTAGGGTAAATGATGGCTTCGGCACCCTGAGGGTATTTTCGGCAACACTAACTTATCATCCTTATTAGAATTTATCTACGGAACAAGGGTTACCTTCAATGTACTCAACATGTTCCTTGAACTATAATCTTCCATATAAATCACATCCTTCACAAAAATATTACATAACATGGGTTTTATCATTAAATGAAATAAATGCTTACGAAATCATCGTCATTCGTGAGCTGCCGAATAGAACAACACAAGAACAGCTTAAGAAAAACTCACCACTTCGAAAGGTCCAATTCTCCGCTCCAATGCCAATTTTTCCACAAAATCTACGCACCGATCACTTATGCACAATTATACTTTTAATTGGTCTATAAATCACTCGAAAATACTTAATTTCTATGCTTCAAATCACAAGTTAAAATTAATGAACTTTGTTTTCCTCGGCAATCACTTTTTATTACTGCACCAGGTTGCCAGAAAACCATATTGAATTGCGGTGTAATTATTATTCACGATTCAAATTCACAGAAAAGATCGAACACAACTAATTAATTTATTGGAATTAGGTAACAAAGCATGCATGGGTAATAATTGAGCCTTTCAATGCCTTCCTTATTTGAAGATTGTAGCGCATAAACTTCAATATACTAAGAAACATATAAAATATATGTCTTCTAATAGGTTAACTATTTTGGCAACACTCCTGTTGTTCTACAGGCAATCAGTGGATGATGTAATTGTGTCAAATCAAAAGTGAGTATATTTGAAAAGGGTCTATTTTGATTTTCTAATACACTGAGAATAATATGAACCTTAAAAACTACTGGCAAGTTTTGGATTTTGATCCGAATTAGCTGATCGAACCATATTCGGAGAGTGCTATTCAAAAACCAAAAAAAATAAAATCCTGGGACATCGCAATCGGATTTTTTAATACACCCCAACCTCTTTTTACGACCGTTATCGGGGGGTCGTAAAAAAAATCGGTCGTAAAAAATCAGGGTAATAATTATGTTTTTGAAAAATGCAACGTCTATATGCGGAAATACTGATTCGAGATATTCGACAAAGTTGAAGCATGGGTTGAGAACTTTCCAAAATGGCCGTTCAAGTTTTCATATTTTGGTAATAGATGGCAACACTGCTCGATTGTTATCAAAAGAGCCAATTTTATGGGGATGTGATATGCAAATACCAAAAAATTTTTAAGATGACGGTACCGAATGTTCACCAAAGTTGAAGGAAGTGTTGCGTGCTATACAGTCGGCCGAATCACAAATGTTCATGTGGCTGGCAACACTGTTCAAAAAGAATAAAGAAAAGATCAAAACCATAAAACTTGAGCGGAACAGAAAAATAGAATGCTTAGCAACATAGCAATACTCTTCAACTGTAATCCAGTTTTTCTTTTAAGGCTTAAAATTTTGTCGTAGCTGGCAACACTGCTTAAGTGAAATTGCGCCACCAAGTAGTACTTTTGTTTTGCGGATATCTCAGGATCCTGACCACTTAGAAAGATGGCGTCTTCGGCAAAGTTGTTCAGTAGCTCAAGGACTATCATTATAAAAGCTATGCGATTCAAAATTTTGCCAAGGGCTATCATTAATTTTGTCAAGAGATACAGAGTTTTTCCACCAGGCAGCGCTAGTGACGACGATATTTTTTGTTTTGCGGATGTCTCAAGATCCTAGCCATTTAGAAAGATGGCGCCTTCGGCAAAGTTGTTCAGAAGCTCAAGCAATATCATTATAAAAGCTATGCGATTCAAAATTTTGCCTCCAGGCGGCGCTAGTGAGTATGAAACTTTTGTTTTGCGGATATCTCAGGATCCTGACTACACAGACATGGCGTCTTGGGCAAAGTTGAGCTTCTCAACAAGTTTATCGAAGACGCCATCTTTTTATGTAGTCAGGATCCTGATATATCCGCAAAACAAATGTATCATGCTCACTAGCGCCACCTGGTGGCAAAATCTCGAATCTCATAGCTTTTATAATGATAGTCCTTGAGCTACTGAACAATTTTGCCGAAGGCGCCATCTTGCTAAGTGATCAGGATCCTGATCTATCCGCAATACAAAGTTCTTTGCTCACTAGCGCCTGGTGGCAAAATCTCAAATCTCTAATTCCTAGAATAATGATAGTCCTTGAGCTACTGAACAACTTTGCCAATGATGAATCTCATAGCTTTTATAATGATAGTCCTCGAGCTAATGAACAACTTTGCCGAAGGCGCCATCTTTGGAAGTGATCAGGATCCTGAGCTATCCGCAAAACAAAAGTTCTATGCTCATTAGCGCCGACTGGTGGCACAATTTTGAATCCCATAGCATTTATAATGATAGCGCTTGAGGTTTTGAACAACTTTGCCGAAGACGCGATCCTTCTAAGTGGTCAGGATCCTGAAAGTTCTATTTTGAATCTCATAGCTTTCATAATGATAGTCTTTGAGCTACTAAACAACTTTGCCGAAGGCGCTATCTTTCTAAGTGATCACGATCCTGAGCTATCCGCAAAACAAAATTTCGATGCTCACTAGCGCCACCTAGTGGTAGAATTCTGCAATTCAGTGACCACCATATGTTAGCTCTTGAACTACTGTACAATTTTGCTGAACATCATGATTCTCTATTTTGAATACTTTTTAAGATATTGATCATTTATAAAAACGGCCGTTAATCTGAATTTCGGTCGTAAAACGAACCGACGGTAAAAAAAAGGTCGAAAAAGAGGTTGGAGTGTAATACCATTCATTCTCTCGGTAATAACTTGGAGCGTTCAAGAGCAGCAACCTTTGCAGACCAAAACCATATCGAGCCATTCAGCTTGTCAGCGAATAGTTCAATAGGGTCCTAAGATGTTTGATAAAAACTTGTTTTTTTTCGATAACACGATATAGCGTGTTCATGCTACTACTTTGGTTATTTTTCCAGCTCAAATAACGACTATATCATATTTAAATTTTAATTTATAAAATGGGTCCAAATTTAAACCTTGACACTTTTGATCATGTTTGACTTTCTCTTAGTCGACAAAAATGCCACAGAGGCTCAACGTTTCAACACTGGGGTTGTTCCTATCTGACATTTCGGAAGGGACTCGGAAAACAAAATACACCCTTTATTTGAGTTTAAACCAAAAGGTGAACCAAAATCTCAAAAACCATAAAAAAAAAAATTTTTTGACCGTAAACCAACGAAAAGCATTCAAAAATTGAGTAAACATGTGTTCTTGGCCTAAAATGAAGCGTGTGGTACTAAAATTGGGACTGAGGTTTAGGACTCTATTCACGGTGAAATTCTTGACCTTTCGCATTAAAAAAAAAAATGAAAACAACTATGCAAGTACCGTCGTTGGAGGTGAGATTTGGCCAAAAAACTCATTTATTTTTAAATAACTTTCGAAATTTGACTTGATATGTTCGGTTAAATATGAGAATAAGTTGCAAATGCTGAACATACCGTAAGGACGCCATTCACCGCTCATGCTCGATTGAATTATTTTGAAAAATCTGAACAATTTTTCGCAATAAAAGTCATCAACATGTATTAGTATACCAGAATGGATTGTATCAGAATGAAGTTCATATGATTTAATTGTATATACTATTTATAAAAAATAGTTTTAGGCTGTTTAAGGCGGTAAACATGAGTTGAACAATGATTTTATTATGGCAGATCGAAAAATGCTTCTTAGCTGCCACGTTCTAATATGTTGTTGTACTATAGTACAAAGATAAAAACCAACCAATGAAAGTAAATTAATTCCAACTAGTTGTGTATACAGAGCTTCATACTTAGGATGAGCGGTGAATGGCACCCTACACATGTATCATTGACAGACAAGTTATTCAGTACCATTAAACGTTGTTCACATTTCAACTTCTTTCCCACAAAAACAAATGTTTTATCTTGCGTCTAGCGCAAAAAGTTGCAAAAAATATCGAAAACCCGATTTTTGACAGAATTTAATGTGTTGAAATGCTGTTAAATGAGCGGTGAATGGCGTCCTTACGGTATATTCGAAATTTGATTATTTTCCTTTAAATAGGAATCATTTGAAAATTGGCCCAAACTCACCCCTTCGAGAAGGTGACATTGGGCCAAACAAACTACACTCATGAAAACGAACTATCGATAAACATAGGAACCCCTTTTAAAAAATCGCCACAAGAAATCGGATTGAAATTTATAAATTTACGTCATGGAACCGAAATTTGAAAACAAAAATAGTTTTCGCGGCAACCTGGAATCGAACCAAGGACCTTGCTTAGTTTTGTAACAAAAACTACCCAAAAACATGATTTTTTTATAGAAAAAATAGAATTTCTTTGGATTATTTTAGTTTTTTTTGCCTAATATTACATTTTTCATATAAAACTTATGTTTCTAAAGCATTTTGTTTGAATTACAAGTTGAATAATGCATTTTTTTAACATGTGCAAATATATTATTGTTCCAAAATTATTTGAAAAATGTTGCCAAGTCCTTTTCAAAGGTTTACGAATGAGGAACACCAGTTTCAGCTTTAAGAATAATGTTTAACTGACAAAAAATGAAAAACACTGACGTTTTTCGTCGTAAATCATGTTTTTGTGCGGTTTTTGTTGAATAACTTGGTCAAAATAGTGAAATGTGGCGTATAAAAAGTTTGAACACACTTAAATAAGCTTCAAAACCATGCAAAAAGATTTGGAATCGGTTGAGTATTCATGGAGTTATGGTCAAACAAAGATATTTTTTTAGTAACTACTTTTTATTGAAACTAATTTTGATTTTACACAAATTTGATGTTCTACAAAGTTTTCAAAAAAATAATTTGTGAGGTAATGGTGCTGAAATTACCGAAGTTATGGTGACTTCACTGAAGGCCATTTTTAATAACTTGAAAATTCACCTCCAAGACGCTTGCGCCACCTCTAAATTTTAATATTTGTGGCTCAAACTTTGAGGTTTCTCTACTAATATGATTCGAATTCGGAAGAGTACACGAATTTTTGGTTTTGAGAACTTTTGAAAAATAAGCCGCACCCTAATAGACAGTAGCGCATGTGCGAGTAGCGAATAGGAGCATGCATGTAACCCATTCAAACGCAACTCTGAAATTCAAGTAATCCGATAATCGCGTTCCGTGGATTTTTCTTGCAGAGCACAATACAGGTATGTTCCGTTTTTATCACGTTCCGATTTTGTCACGCTCCGATTTTGTCACGTTCCGATTTCGTCAACAAATTATTCCGTTTTTATCAACACACAAAACATGTTTTTTTTTTTAATTTTCAAAATGTTCAGAATATAAACTAAATACTTATTTTGAAGCAATTTCAATGCTTTTCAATAGCATTATAGTTGCATTTTCGACATTATGTTAATGGTGTGCTCCTACGATACATGGTAGGTGTCAAGTCATACGATTAAATAAGGTTTTACTCCTTCTTATCCGCCAATCAATTTGAGTTTTCAAACTTAGCATGGTCTGTTGGACAAGATTGATCCATCCTTCAACAATCGAGAGTTGCTCTGGCCACGTCCTAGCAACATCGGGAGTTTGTGGTTAATTGAATACGTTTTTAAGAGAGTTGCAGAGACCTCTCTTTTTTCTAATATAACATGGCATCAACGAATATTATATACAAATTTGTCCATAAATTACATAAGATGGTATGATTTTTTTGTATGAAAATAAAAATAAAATTGTATGGCACGTAAGATATCTCAAACAATCCCCCACTCCCCACGCGATTAATGGACGATCCCATATACGTTCAGTTCATATTTATAAGGGATGCACTTGGGAATAAACTCATGAATGTTTGTGCAAGGGCAAG
This sequence comes from Aedes aegypti, assembly GCF_002204515.2. Classification (NCBI taxonomy): domain Eukaryota; kingdom Metazoa; phylum Arthropoda; class Insecta; order Diptera; family Culicidae; genus Aedes; species Aedes aegypti. Next base: position 378,776,081 of record NC_035108.1, read on the forward strand.
TGTCATGACAGAATTTATTTTATTTTTGATAAGACTGTCGACCCCGTCATACTTTGGACATTATCTTCTATCTCTCAAGCTCGATAGAATTGCACAAATTATAGCAAACAGCCATTGATTAGATCTTGTTCCAAGGGGTAGGGGAAGAGGTCCAGCAAAACTAAGTAATTTATAGACAATTTTGGAATCTCCATACATTAAGTTTGCATCGAGAATAAGGATAAAGGGCAGAAATGGCTAAAAATTTGAGAAATTGTTGATACTGAACGTTCCCACGTTACGCACATTGACATCCCAAGTAACATTTTTAGTTTTTTCATTTACTACAAGCTGTTGTTACCACCACATCGTTAAAACTCATTTTAGAACTAATTAGACTTAACAACCTTATTAAACCTTTGATAAAACTCCGTTAAACCCGAAGAGGCCCACACTACAGGAGGTTGTTAAGACTATATCTTAAAACCGCTTCTTACCTTCTTGGTTTTGCATCGTATGCATCTTTCTACTTTTGTAGTATACTATAAAACATACATAAGAACTATTGTATAGCCTTATTGAGCTCAACTAGCGGTATTAGATCTTTTGCGATATCCTAAAATACAGAATAAAACCAACGTTAAGAGCTTATGATTGAACAAACATCAGCCAACAAGTTGTTTATTTGTCATAACCTTTTTTTATAATATTGAAATCATCATGATGTCTGCCGAATCATAATAATGAATTAAAATCATCATTTTTTGTGTGCCAGTAAATTTTCTTTCCATTGCGTGAAATTCATGCCAAAGAAAATTTACTGTTGGAACGACACAATAAATTTCGATTTACAACAACGCGCTACAATTACGACATCATAATTGACAATCTAATATTTTATTCCATTCCATTTTCGGAATGATGGCGTGATCATCACAATCACAAATTGGAATTTCCCACGCATGAACCCGTAACGGCGACAGTAAAAATGGATTCCACCCATTTAAATCTTGTTGGTTTTGTCTGGGATGGTTTAAGATCAATTGGTGATTATTCCGTACAATATAATCATTCATGAGAGCTTTTGATCTTATGAATCCTTTCGCAAAACCCTCCACTGGCTAAAATATTCCTAAATCAGATTGTTTGTTCTGCGCTAAGACAAATAAGTTTCTTGGGACCCTTGGCTTAAACTTAATGCGCTCAGGAAAGCTAGTGCTGTCAAAAAGGTAAACAAATCGGAGGATATAATTTTGTGATGTAATTTAATGAACTAAATTTGCTTTGTTACGTATCTAATTATGGTTTCACTTTAATGAATTGTTGTGATAAGACCCGTGGTTCATCGGTTGTACTGATGCAGAAAATGGTAAGTTATAGGTGCCTGAAATGTGAAAGTTTGTTCGTGTAGCTCATCTGTTGTGTGCGGTATCGTTGTCGCACTAGAACGGGAAGTTCAGGCAAGCATGGGAAAAATATGCTACGTACGGTAATCCGATAATTGTATGAAAAAAATATTTGTCAGTTCTATTTTCGTGTTCTGATTAACTCATATTCCACGTAGAGAATTATCATTATCGACATAATGATATTGGTAATCACACGCAGACTGCATTCCGATAACATCAGATAGTTGAGATTTATGAAGGTTTTAACATGACTTAGTGCAGTCTTGTCAGTTTTATCGATGTTTTTGGTAGACAAATATGATGAGGTTTTAAGTATAGGTTTTAATAGACACTACACAGCTCCTTCAAAATACAATTTATTATGAACAAGTTTGACCGACAAATTAGTTTTAACGGTAGCACTTAGTCTACAGAGCGGTAGTCTACAGAGCATTTTAAAGTGGTTTTGGCTGAAAAGACCGTTTAGCACTTTTCAATGCTGTATAAAATCTGTCAGGATTTAATGCATCTCTAATAAAACCTCCATAAATAACATCTAAGATCAAAAAGCATTGAAATTGTTACTTGGGATCTCAAATTTGCTGGGATCTTGATCTTTGAGCAGACATGAACCCCTTCCCCACAAGGAGACTAAAAGATTAGGAGTCTTATACCACAAAGTTGTTCAATTTCAGAAGTCACACAAATTTGCAGAACACACCAACTTTTCACGACTTACTGTTTATGAATTAAATTAAAAAGTCTCTCGGTTACTTACTTTTGTCTTTAAACAACCCTCTGAAACTCTATGTTAAATAACTGCAGTGTAATAATTTCTTTCCAGGCAAAACTTCAAGTTATTTGTAGTTCGTCATCTAAATTTCAGCAAATTCGGACTACCAGAAGCTGAGATACAGCACTCCAAACTTGGGCATTTTGTATGGAAAAACAGCATTTGGCTACTAACTTATGACACAGACTGTAAATGCTCCGCACAGCTCTTAAACATCAATACTGTGGATTTATATGATGAAAATGTGTATTATCCGGACCAAACTGCAATTTTCTTTTCAAATTTGTATAATATTTTGTCTAAGAAAATTATTCCGTTTTTGTCACTGTTCCGTTTTTGTCAACTGAAAATTGCCGATCGTGTTGATAAAAACGGAACATACCTGTATTATGAATCAATTAACCATGACGTCACGTTGCAATTTCAGGGCTGGATTCGCACCTGCTGCAAGTTTACAACCATGACATGGCAATTTTTAAAGCCAAAATGCTGCCATTGTGAGATTGAATACAAAAAATATTCGATAAAATAAATGAAAACGAAATAAGGCAGCGTCCATTTATGACATAATGTTAAAAGGTACAATTTTCGACCATTCCCCCTCCGCAACGGTCTTCACATGAAAAAAAAAATAAAATTTGTGTTTGAGCCCCCTCCTCCTAGAGCGTTACGTAATATGTGGACGGCGCCTTAGTCTGCATAAATTTAGTGGCGTTGTGTATTCAATGACTCTCCGCTATTCTATTTATAACTGCAATTCTTTTCTCAGTGTAGCCTGTATTTTTCTGCATTGGCCCTTTCAACGAATAGAACATAATGAGTGACGTTTAATTCCAGGAATTGTCAACAAATACGAAATGTTACCAACATAAACTAGTTTTTGCGCAGTTTTGGATTGCCGAAGTGAACAGTTTTGTTGCCGACAATAGTAATTGCATTGCCGATAAAAGAACAAGTGCCTCGTCACTTTAGTGAGGAAAAATAGAAGATTAAGATAAGAAAATAGTGTTTTATGTATAATAATGAATACACGAAGAGTGCTCAAGTGTAGTTTAGGTGTCTCCTGCTAATTGTTGTGCTCTATTGTTGCGTAAAATTGCCTTCTTAAAAGTTCAGCTGCTTAGGCTGCCGACAATACGTAAGTTCCCCTATCTCAGTCTAAAATCGAATACTATTAGTTTTTTCAACACATGGTGAGCATGTCAGTTCTAATTTAATGAATATCGATGAAAAATATGTGATTTTTATAAATGAATACAGATATATTGGACATGGTACACTTACCCCTACTACTTCATGGGGTGGGCACAGACAAACAGACGTAACACTTAGAACAAATCTCGATCAAAATCATAGTCATGAGGACATGTACGCCCAATGCTAAAATCAGCGTGTTTGGCCGACGGGCCAACAGATGGCGGTAGTGTGTAAACGTCAAACACGAACAAAAACGAAGCAAGCGCTGCGGGTGGCAGATTGGCCACCTAACATATTTTTGAATCGACCGTTAAAAAGGTGGTCGATGGACAATGATGAGAGTGTGACGTCTGTTTGTCTGTGGGGTGGGGTAAGTGGATTAAGTATTATTTATCATTTGTTGGCAGACTACTTACAAGAAATTAAATAAGTTTCAATATCCGCAAATGCTGTTTTCCTTTAACTTTGTCCATTCCTAGCTTAACCCTCTAATACCCAACCCCGCCTTTAGACGGGGTACACTTTGGAATTTTGTGTATTTTTTCGTAGCTCGGAAATCAAAATGATTTTATTTTTGGCTTAATCCTTGACTCATAACACGCATATGAGAAAAGTTTTTTATGACTTTTGAAACTTTTTTGTATTTTTGAAAATTGTTTGAAAAATTGTATTCTTATATAACCTACAAATGCCTAGTGTATTATTAAAAGTCGTGCCTTTTATATTTTTCTACTATTAACCTATAACAGAAGAAGGGCTTGGTGGTATTAAAATAATTCCAAACCTGTGTTTCCGTTAATTACACGGAAAATAAAAATATTTTCAGAAAAATATTTGAAATTTATTATTTTTAAAAGTACCGTGAAAACTTGAATTTTTATTGTTGTCAAAAATCAGTAACTAGAAGAGGCTTCAAGAAAAAATGAAAAAGGATAGGGATGTCAAAAATAAAAATTATAAAAATCAAAAACCAAAATTCATAGATTAGCGAATAAAAATAAATCATTGCCCAAAACGTGTTTAGAACGATTTTAGATAACTAAAAATGATATTTAGATCGAAAATAAAAATTTGGGTATTAGAGGGTTAAATTTGTCAAAGTGGCCATAGAAAATTGGAATTAATCCACCTAAAAGGTATATCAATCTTTCTGGTATAAAAAAATATAAAAGAATGAATATTGCAAAATTCAAACAAAACTTTCTGTGGTATATCTTTTGTTTAATTGCAAAAAAGGCAAAGTATACATTTTTTTCAATTGAAAGCATATTAAGGAACCTTTTTGACCATATTAATTGTTCTAGACAGATGAAACAGCTAAATTAATAAATTAAAAGATTTCAGTATGTTAATTCAAAGTAAATGTAACTATTTTTATATTTTTAAATTATGAATGTTTTTCAAAAACATCGTTAAGAATAATCGTACAATACTTCTGTGCAACTTATGAGTATTAAATGGATGATTTTTCTCCAAATTACTCTAGTTACAGTATTTTTTTTTTGTTCGAATTAGTGTAAACTAATGTTTAAATATTTTTCATAATATTTTGGTAAAATAAAGTTACTTATTAATTTCAAAGGTATCAAAATGTAACATAAATAGCACTAATAACAAGAACAAGAGTAATGTCATTCATACTATACATAATTACACCAAATTTGTTTTGAGAATATATACCCCACCATGGTGGGGCAAGTGGATCATTTGGCGCAAATTTTCAAGTTCCTCATACTCATTACATAACAATAAAAAAAAATCAAAATAAATGGTGATTTGAAGTATATTAGTCCATCACTTCTCATCAACAGAAAAAAGTTTGATTAACATTATTAACGTTAGCTGTACATAACAATGAAGTTGACTATTGATTTTTCTGTATCCACTTACCCCACGGTACCTTATATTTATATTTATGTATGTATAGCGAGACTATTTGGGAATTGCTGGTACTCACTGCTGCAGCTAACTTTTCTCCTTCGATTGCGTTGGCTGATCCTGCACTACCATGTGGCTAGAAACTTGCAGAGAAGTTGCTTGGGGTTGTTGATGGCGGTTTCTTGCTTCCAGCAGGCGAAGCTGCTCCGGGTTCTGCGGATAGGCGTCTTCCTTCTTTGACGTGATCGGCACGGTCCAGGAAAAGACCGGAATGACCGTGCCGCCTGCCAACTATTTCTCCAGTTTTGTGCCTTCGAAACCGTGAGTCGGTCATTGTGACGGCCGGAGGGAATTATCCGGAAACGGACGTTGACGAACTTTTTACTGTTACGCTCGGAAGCCATCTTGAGCCACTGTGTGTTGATCGTTTTGTTAACGATACGAGGTCCTGAATGGAGGTAGTTCCTTTGACCAATCCCTTATCAAGAAGGGGGCGCACGGTACCCCGACAGACCGCTATTATAAAAAAAATGTCCATAAAATCTGAGCACAGGGATCGATTCCTACGGTCATTCTGCACCTCTGGACCAATTTAAAAAAAATCCCTAGGGGGTCATGCACAAATTACGTCACGCTCCAAGGGGAGGGAGGGGGTCGAGCCAAGCGTGACAAGCCTTACAAAACTTTCGTAGGACTCATACAAAAAATGTGACAAAGGGGGGGGGAGGGGGTCTAAAAAGTTGAGATTTAGCGTGACATAATTTGTGTACCATCCCTAGGAGGATTCTCAAGAAATCTTGATTTGAAGTTTTTGACTAAAAATTCTTTTGACGGCTGCTTGGGCACGTCAGGAGTTAATCATCAATATTAACCTCCTTTTCCCGAGCAGCCTAGATAGCCGCGTAGTGTCGGTAGTGGTTGTTTCGACTGGCTAAGAGTTAACACTACGGACTGCCTGTTCCGGTGGTAAAAGTCCACCTCACAGGTGACCCCTAATTTATGGTGTGATGCGTACCGTGCCTAGGAATTAATGGTTAGGGGGGTCTAAATAAAACCTAACCGCTAACGGAGCCTGTGGGGTACCAGGGCGCCCTCCACAGTATTGAGTCCTTCCTGTGCTACCCGGCGCAATGGTGCAGGTGACCTTGTGTTTCTCCGAGATAATCGGCTGCCCTTCTTCAGTCTCTATCCTGAGGCTAAATAAGGGTGGGATTATGAATATGTTGACATTTAATTTAAATTATCACCTATATGGATTTGCATTATGCGTTTTACACAGTGTATTCTGTGCTCTTTCGCCTTTGGCGACTTCAAATAGATACCGATCTGTTTTTTTTTCGTTGCTGGTCTTTTTCGTGCTGAGATTGCAAAAAGCTTAATCCTGCCTAGTTTGGGTAGTGGCTACGGTTAGGTTAGCTCAGATCAATTTTCAGCATAAAAGAACAGCAACGATCAATCTTTGCAGACTCATGCAAAATGGTGCAGCCCAAGTGGCGCTAGTACAATAACCCTACTTTCGTAGAGGGAACTTCTATCTAGGTAACCTTGTGGACCCAGTTTTTGCTACTTTCAGCAAACTTGAAATGGCAAACTCGCGCTGATCACATCATCTGGGGCAGCTCAGATATCAATTTGAGAGGTTCCAGTCTGATGGAATACTTTCGTAGTACAGACCTTGGATTACTTAACATAGGCAATCGCCCAACCTTCATGGTTTCTAATAGAGAAGAAGTGTTAGACATAATGCTCTGCTCGAATAGAATCAGTCACGAGTTGACAAATTGGCATGTATCTAATGAGGAATCATTATCTGATCATCGCTACATCTTCTTTGAACATTCAAATGTAACTGCGCAGACTTTGCGTTTTAGGAATCCCCGCTCAAGAAACTGGGAACTCTATATTGAATTGGTTGCGACCAAATTTCATGAATATTCTCCGTCCATTGAAAATCCATATGATCTGCATGATGCCGTTGATACTACAACATCCTACATTATGGAAATTTTTGAAGAAGCATGTCCTCTGCGGCCTGTAAAGACCTCAAGAGTGCTATAAAAGCTCCTGCTTCGGCCAACTCAAGGTCGAAGCTTGTTATCGCATGTCGAACTCAAATTGAGGAACTGAATTTAGTCAACTCTGTAAACCTTCCATCTTCCATCGCTGGAAATGAATTGGCCGATGAGCTAGCTCGCGATGGAGCATCGCATGACTTCATTGGCCCTGAGCCGGCTATTCCAATTTCGAAGTGCTGGGTGAAGCTTCAGATAAATTCTTGGGCGGCAACTCAGCACAAGCAATATTGGAATAGTTTGGAATCATGTCGTCAAACAAAATTGTACATTACTGAGCCATCTCCAAGGGTGGCGAAGTATTTAACAAATCTGTCAAAGCAGAATTGCAGTCTCTTGGTCAGAGCGTTGACAGGCCACTGCCGACTCAACTATCAAATAGCAAACATTCAGCGTGCTGACTCTTTTGTTTGATAGTTGTGACTCCGATTATGGAACTTCGTATCACCTGATATGTAACTGTCCAGTTTTTGTGCAAATGCGCTTCCAATTACTTGGTTTCTAATAGAGAAGAAGTGTTAGACATAACGCTCTGCTCGAATAGAATCAGTCACGAGTTTACGAACTTATTAAGTGAAACTGATTTCAGAAACCTGAATCTTCAGGACATTCTGTTATTCTTAACCCGCTGTGGTAATGAGCTATAGGCTCTCTTTACGCTCATGCGTTTTGCAGTGTCCTTTTTAGGGCGCTGTTCGAACCCATTGTGGCAGCTCTCAATTCGCTTATGCGATTTTCCCTCTTCAAGGGACCCCACTCCTATTTCCTCCCATCTTTCTCTTTCCTTTCCTCTCCCATCGGGTAGATGATGAAATAGGCTCAAATATGGCGAAGGCACAAATCTCCCAAATGGCGGGGAACGTGCCTCTGGAGCCGGCCTTCTGATACCTGATACCTGATATTTCCTGATTACCTGATATCTTGATTTGAAGTTTTTGACTAAAAATTCTCAATATAATACTTATTAAGATTTTGCATAAGCACTGAAAAAAAACTACAAAAACGCTGACATTGTTGGCCAAATTGTTCTCAACTAATTAAAATTTTTGGCGTTGTTGTAATTAAAAATATTTACAACTGACTTACCTTACCGGAGTGGCTTAAATATGTTTTTTTCATAGTTTACTGTTTTAAATATAATTTATTGTTGTTTTCTATGATGAACCGACTGAAAGTTTAAACATATAAATTAACAATTAATAATGTTGTTATTTCGAAAAACAAAAGGATCTGAGAATAAATGTAGCAAATAATAGTTAGAAGATAAGCCAAGTCAATACTTTTATAGTCAATTTGGAATGATTTAGTTGCTCTGGTACGCTCACGTCAATATCAGAATGAACATTCAGTGCGCATCGTACCTTCGTGCTGTGCGTACACGAATTCTCACTGCTCTTGGGAATTTTTCTTTAACCTAAAGCAATAAAACAGTACTTTTCAGTGCTATAAAAACAGTACTTTTCAGTACTAAAATTATAAACGGTACTTTTCAGTACTATTTTTTCTACTATTGATCTCTTTACGATCCTTGTTTGGACCCGTGCCTTCGGTTTTTCGTTGGACCCGTTGGCGAAAGCTAGCGGTGGTAATGCTTCTTAGACACCGTCTTGGAAAAAAACCTCTTAGGAGGTCTCGTCTTCTTTCGTTCATTCACTAAACATGGTTGCAACTACAAACAAAAGGAAGGGTGAATCTCTGAATTCACAACTTCCTTCCAAAAAAGTGGGATTTAAAACTGTCACTAAACGTGGCAAGAATGGAAGAAAGGACGTTTCTCCGGAATGCGAGCTTTCTTCCAAGGGTGAAATGGATAATGTTGATAATTGCATCGTAATTAGCAATCAGTTCGATGCTCTAGACAAATTTTCCGAACACCAAATCGAAGCAACCTCTAGCCCGGGCTCTTTGATTCAAGTGAGGAAGCAAAGAGTGCCGCCTATCGTGGTCAGTTGTTCCGAATTTGGGGTATTTAGGCAGGAGATCTTGAACTCCATTAGGGGAATCAAGGTTTCCTTCCAAATCGCAAAGAAGGAGATTGTCGCGTTTTGCCGTAAACTCTTAAACATCGCGAACTTCTTGAAAAGAAGAATTTTTTTTTACTTATAACGACAAAACTGAACGTTTTTTTCAAAGTTCTCTCAAGTGACTATAAGTCACCTGAAGAGATTAAAAATGGAATAAATGATTTACTTGGATTTTCCCCTGTCCAAGTAATCATTATGAAAAAGAGAACCCAATCTGGCATTGTTCGGAAAGGGCTTTTTTAAGAATATTCTTTAGTTCACTTTAACAAAAAAGATCTTAATAACATTAAAGCTTTAGAAAAAGCTAGACTTATGTTCGATGTCCGTGTGACATGGGAACATTTCCAGAAACCTGGAGGAAATTACCAAAACCCTACTTAGTACCGTCGGTGCCAAAAGTGGGTCATGGAACGAAAAAATGTCGCATGGATGCTAAATGCATGATTTGCGAAGGTTCCTCTCACGCTAAGGATGTTTGTCCAGTAAGGAAGATACCACCAATTTTATATGCTCGAATTGCGGGGGCAATCATAAGTCAAATTGTTGGGCTTGCCCTTCGCGTAGGCGAGTCATAGAGGCTCGTGCCAGGCAGATGAATAGTAATATCCGTTACGATAACGGTCGTTTCCGGAATTTCCGTGGTAGAGTTTTGAACAATGCTCATTTTTAAGTTAACGATCGCTTGATTAAGAATTATACCCATCAGGTAGATCATAATCATGCTCATTCACAAACTAATTTCAATCCGTTGGGTAGCCGTTCGAATCTTTTAATTTCGAATGTATCTACCCACCGAAAATCCTTTGCCAATATCGTAGCAGGTAATTTGAACTCCTCCCCTATTCATACTATAAGTACCCATTCTACTTGTTTCAAATCAAATGTAAAAAAAAAAACCCTGCCGCCACAGTAAACTTCTATTCCGCCTCTTCGTCTACCGAAAATTCTAACGGGAAATCATCAGATAATGTACCCTCATGCTAGATAAGAATTTAACTTTCAAAAATCACATTGAGGGCATTCAAGCCAAATGTAACAATAATATGTAAAATGTCTCTTTCCCCTTATTAATAGAAAATCAAAACTTAAGAACAAGCTTTTGATGTTCATACATATTTTCAGACCAGCCATGTTGTATTCTGTACCAATATGAACTAGCTGTTGTAATACCAGGAAGAAAGCTCTACAAAGAATTCAAAAAAAATTGGAAATAAATAAAATAATTAATAATTTCAGACAAAAATCGTTACAATCTTCTATTGCCACGATTAATGTGTTATATATTTAGGTTGAGTTAGGTTAAGTAAATTGAAAACGTGTTTTTTTTCTTATAAGCAGGTGAAATCAACTCTCCTGTAAAAAATCTGAACTGCTAAGGCAAATGAAATGTGTTGTCGCGCGCCCACCAAATCGGAACGCGCGTGTGGGACACGCGACGAGTGACTCGTTCCCGGCATAACTGTCATAATGACATGTGTGGCGCTGCATTCTTACGATGTTTATGAACACAGAGCACTATTCAAATATTAATTGAGGTTTGACGTTAACGCTTGGAGATTGAGAAAAAATATGTTTGAAAAAAAAATTGTCCTTATTTCTGTCGGATCCATAATAATATGTTGTAAACAAAATGTTAATAAAATCTTAAATAAGTTTTACCAAATTAGGATGATAGTGTTGTCTAATAACACAGAACACCCATCGTCCGCAAAATCAAATCAATATTGAACTCGTGTAAATTCGAACACTCATATTTTTTCATTCCATATCATTTTACCAAAAAAAAAACAGGCTCCTCGTCTACTATCCTTACAATTGATAGTATTTGTCAGCTTAACGAGCTTTAAGTCTTATTTTTAAGTCTTTCTATTACCTGCAACAGCTAGATTTTCGTAACTGAGTGTAACGTGACCTGGAAATCAATAAACAGATTGACGATGAATCCCGAAAAAAATAAAACGAAATATATGGTTGCAGGGATATAGAATGGAAGTCCTAGTAATATTGATGCTTAAGTAGTACTTATCGGGGATTTGTTTGAAGTTGTTGAAGACTTTGTTAATCTTCAAACACTTGTGATATATGTATGGCAATCATGTTTCCCGTGAAGTTATAATCCTGTTGTGGCTGAGGATGTTCAACAGGATATTTTTACGTAAAGTTCTGAGGGCAATACTCGTTGGAAAGCTAGACGTAAACATCAATAGTAGTACAATTAAGCAAAATAAATACGGCAGACTTTGGTGGGCTGGTCACTTAGTGTGAAAGTCGAAAAATAAGCAGTTACTTAATAATATTGAGCATTGAATGCTTTTTCTTTCAGCAAACGTAACATTAATTGTGTATTGAAATTTATTTCTTAGATCTCATTCTTTTAAACTAAGATTGCTAGTTTAAGCCATGTAAAATATACTTAAGCCACTCCGGTAGGTAAAGTCAGTTGTAAATATTTCTAATTATAACAACGGTAAATGTTATATTTCTCGACATTCCTCCTAGGCATTTTTTTTTTAATTTGCCCAGAGGTACACAATGATTTCAGGAATCGAGCTTTGTGCTCAGATTTGATGGACAATTTGTTTTCATAATAACGATCTGTCGGGGCACCGGGTATTACTTAACTGCATTACACACGAACGTCTGAATATCTTCTGCCCAACAGCCTACTTTAAAAGATGACAACGCCCAGCAGTTTGCTATCATTTATGCTAATTTTGACTTTGCACCATTGAGATAGGCTTTTAAATTTTGCCTAAATTCAAATGCTTATAACTTAAAAGAATGATGAAATTGTATGTATCCGAAAGCATTCGACGGCAAATGATGTTCCCGAACGCATCATCTTAAAGTTTGATGCCTAGTTGGATATTGTTTAGCATATCACGGAATAATATATACATGATTGAAAATACACACATGACTGTCCGTATTTTCAGGAACCAGCAGGTGAATTCCGGCGCACATTTTCTTCGAAGAGAAGAAATTTTTCTTCCATAATCCACCAGCAAGAAAATTTTCTTTTCTTCGAAGAAAATACGCGCCGGAATTCGCCTACAGTTTATGGAAATAAATGGTCATATTTTGGATGATTTCTAACAAATCTCAATGCGTCCGGCGGTATTCAATTGGATAGTTTCTTAAAAAATTGTAAACATCTACCACAGCTTCGCACCGCACAAAAATATCATCGACAGAAAAAAGGGACTTGGACTTGACCTCAGAAAATCCGGAATAACTCCGGTGTCCGGTAGACAATATACATGTCCAAGCAAATCACTGAAACTGGACCAATGCACTATGGTAAAGAAAACAGTTTTACGCGGAATTTTGAGCGCATTTTAAGCTTTAGAATGAAACATTAGACCAGCGGTTTCCAGATTATGCTCCGCGAAACCTAGGCAGGTGCTCCGCGAATATTTTGAAAAATGTGTACCAACACACTCAATCTGTTCGGTAAAAATAACTGGGTTTTTGAACTACCGAAAAAGTCAGTAAACTAAGAAAAAATGTCAGAAATCGAAAAAAAGAGATTTTTCACTGAAATGTTGCAGAGAGCTTTCTTTTGATATCATATATCGATAAATTTACTGACTTTTTCGGTAGTTCCAAAACCCAGTAAAATTTTACCGACCCTAGTAATTTAATCTAAGTGGGAATGCTTTGAAATATCTTAACTTTTTTTTTTTAAATTACGTTTTTGATTATATAATACCTAGAATTTTCAAGAGTACATATATAGAGAATGAAACAACCGAATGTACTGAAAATTTGATCGATTGTTAACCCTTTCTTTCCCACAGCTTTGTTCGACAATTTAACTGACAAAATGGCGTTTCTAAAGAAGTGCTTGAACAAAAGTTGTTGCGAATATACTAAATTATTCAAAATCATTATAAAAAGTTTTGATTGTTTTTCAATAGTTAGTTGATTGTTTTTCAATAGTTTGACCCTTAGGTCACTAATTTCGATGTTTGATGAGACAAATGAGCGCATAAAATTATTCAAATCATTATTGAGCTAATTGTACCAATTCGGTTTAGCTAGCGTTCGTCGACAATCAGTGGATCACCTGTGCTACCATGGGAAAGAGAGGGTTAACTCGTTGATTACGATTTAAGACCACTAGTGGTTTGTTCTCAATATATTTAGAGTTGGTTTTAATTCATCTCCACCTTTTGATATTTTCGAGTTTATGATGGATGACAAAACACGATTCTTACACACATCTTATATATGTCAAAATCACGTTTACAATCGAACTTTTATGTAACTCGTTTTTTTTTTACGAAAACGTTCAGCGTTTGGGCTAAGATATTGTAATTGGAAGATTTAAACATTCTATCGGCGAAAAGTTTCCCATACATTTAGTTTGTCTTAAATTTTGTATAAAAATAACCTTTAAAGTTGGAGAAATACAATTTTCCCCGACATATACTGCTTCGCGACCAAAAATGAATGAACCAACGTGCGAAGTTCGATTTTTGATCAACTTCGCCACGTCGCGAGTCACTTCGCTATAGTGCGCATCTATGCCCTTCACCGTGTGCATTATGCGCACTATTGAGAATCGACTTGCGACGTGGCGAAGTTGGTCAAAAACCGAACTTCGCACGTTAGTTAACCCATTTTCTAACGCGAAGCAGTATATTATTTTGAAACTATCACGGTGTGAAGGTTTTATCGGGATACTTTCACCCGACGAAAAAATATGAGGTAGGGTAGGTGTACCAGTTATGGCCATAGCGGTTCCTTATTTCGTCATATGTGATAACTTGAATGTCTCAACATTTTGAAAAGTTTTTTTTGTGTTTTAGCAGTAAGATATAGGATATATCTTGATGATAAAACATTCGAAAAGATTAAAAATGTAAAAGTTATCCGAATTTTGCATATGGCCAAATAGGGAACCACTATGGTCATAACTGGTACACTTTCCCTACATGCAATTTTGATAATAATCGAAATTTTGACAACTTGATACAACATTTGGTAAAACAAATAATAAATTAATAAACGCTTAAAAAAGAAATATTTCGCCACAGATACTCCTTCAGATGTTCGAACTTAATATATAATTCAGAAAATTCTCTAGCCATTTTAAAGCCAAGAATTTTTAAATATTTGATGAAAACACCCCATTGTTATAATAGATACCCTAATTGTCACAGTTTAAGTCAGAAATAAAAAGCCAGTTCAATCAAATAAAACAGATTTTCATAGATTTGAAATATAAGCTTAAAGTAAAATCAATATTAATAAAAGATTAATCAACAAAAATCTTACCTCATCTCTCGTATAAACAGCATGGCTCTATGGGACCCTTTAATTATGACTTCGATTCAAAAATTTTGGTTTCGCTATGGAGCAGCTCTGAATAGTCCTTGGATTCATACTACAGTTAACTCTCCCTTACTCGATATTCCGTATCTCGATATCGAGTTAGAAAACCATAGTAAAAGTTGATTTTCATGGCTAACTCGATGGTCCTTTGGAACGCAGTTGCACTGCTTTTGTGTTCTGTAACTTGATACCTCCCTAACTCGATGGTCCCTTCAATATCGAGTAAGAAAGAGAACGAACGTATTTTTGAAAGTAAAAAAGAGGTTTCGTAACAATAAATTGATAGAAATGTCATAGCACAGGAACAAGGTTATAAGATACGAAACATTAAATATGTTTAAAAAAAGTCTTTGTACCATCAGTGCACTAGTATACGCTCATGCCCCTATTTCCACTCACTAGTGTAAATATTGATTTTTCGTGTCAAAAGCCCACATTGTTCACATAACAACTTTCAAATTAAGTCACATTGCATTATTTTCATTTGATAAAATAATTCTTTTTGTCGAAAACACAAGACCTCGTGAGCGATTATTGGATCTGAAATGATGAAATCTGTTTGCGGAAATAGGAACACTTAGATGCAGTAACGAATGCAAATAAATGTTTTTGCATAAAAATTTTTCAAATTCTTTTTATTTTGCCTATCCTACATGGAGCTACATTATTGTGACATAAAAATAGTAGTGATCGACACAATAGTAATTTTATAACAAACATTTGATCACATTACTTCTCTAAAATGAGCGGAATCTTGTGCGCTGATCTTACTTAGTACGTTTCCACTTTTACTTTTACTTTTTATTCAATTTTTCCAACGGTATTTTTAGGTGGTATTGTTCCATTTAACAGAAACATAACATAATACGCAGAAGATTGGCTTGTTTTTTAACTCCCACACAATTTGAATCAAATGAAAGATTGGTGAAAAAACATTAAACTCATTTTACCCAAAGCAGGTTTTTGTCACAATACATCCCTTTGTTTCTAATCCTCTCAATTAATTAGTTGGTTTTAAAAATTGGTGCCAACTAAATTGCTAAGGAGATTAAGAATTTTGGGTATTGTTAGCAAGAAAATTCTTACACACCGTTTCTTATATTTTGACCAAAACCTAAACTTTATTAAATTGGAAATTGTCATCTAAAATAAAATTCTATGGAGATAAGGGTATGCAGCCATTTATTGATTTATCAACTACGATATATATTCGAGTACAGCTTCCGTACGACACATTGGTTACGTTTGTTGGGTGAATACCTTTACGTTATGTTGCGTTTGAATTTTAGTGTTAGTTGCTTGTTCATTCGATTTCCTATGCATGTGTACAGTTTGCAAATTTCACTGGGATTATAAACACTATCAGTTTTCGTGAACGTCAGTTCGCTTGTATGATTTGACTCTAATAAGCATGTGTTTGTTTGGGTGTAAATTTTGTTGTAATTTGCTGTAAAATACCTACTTAAAACCTATACGTTCAGATTGACGTGTAAAGTTATCCATAATTCTTTATTAGTATAATTATTATTATTTCTCTTAGCATTTTGTTCCTGGTTCAGATGCTTCCTGATTGTGTATTTAAGAGTCAAAGTATTCATTTAAAGATGTAGAGTGGATGTTGGAAGATAATATAAGTTATATTTAGGTTCATAAATGAAGCTATGAACTTTTATTCTTTATCGATCATATCAGGTTAATGTTCAGTGCTCAAACTTACTTTTGAAACTCCTGAACTAATCTAAGCAGTGTGAGCAGAAAGCTAAGCTTTGAAACATTTTGTATCAACAGTAGGAAAGACTGTCATTTACGCTTAATTTGGGACATAACCTCTAATCAAAGCGGGAAATAACACTTAAGGCCTAGAGGCAATAACAATACACTACATCTGTGATGACAATAAAATATCATAAAATTTCTTCCGAGTTTGATAAAGTAACATTTAAAAACAACAACTTGTGGATAGTTTCTACTTATATAAAAAAAACTGAGGCAATTTCTACACGATTATTTACAATGAAATGGATAGATACAAAAATTTACATTCACACATAGCGTTAATTAGAGGATTGTACGTGTCGTTTCTACACACAACATATAAACGAATACAATGTGCTTCAACTGACTAGTATGTATAACAAATAGTATTAACTGAACTAAAAACTACAAATGAACTTTAACACTTCACTTTTTGCAAAAAAAATAAAAAATAAAATACTAAAATCACTAAGGTGAGCAAATACCTTTAAACTCTAATATGTGTTGCTTATCTTGACAGATAGGCCTATTTCGTCTGCGACTTACAGACTTCTTCAGTGTCGAGCACTCGACACTGAAGAAGTCTGTAAGTCGCAGACGAAATAGGCCTATCTGTCAAGATAAGCAACACATATTAGAGTTTAAAGGTATTTGCTCACCTTAGTGATTTTAGTATTTTATTTTTTATTTTTTTTTGCAAAAAGTGAAGTGTTAAAGTTCATTTGTAGTTTTTAAACATACTCTAATAATCCCTCCCAAAGTTTAATATAAAAAAGTGTAGTGATTAACTGAACTGCTTACTAATGTTCCATTCAACATTATAAGAGAATACAGTGTAGAAAGAGTATTAGTTAGAGTCTGTAAGTTTTTTTGTTTTTAAAACACAGTGCACATAGAACACTCATATTAGTATTGGTTTTAATGTATTTTAAGAGGTTAATTTGAATCGTTTCAGTTTTCTGCAGTCTTGAATATTTTGTTATTTTATTTGACTTCGCCTATTGTTTCTATTACTCGTTTGACATAATTCGACAAATTTGATATAAAGTTACATTGTCATCCGTTTCGAAACGAATTGTTTTACGTAATATTTTTGAGAATTGCATATGATCTAGGTGAGGCACAAATTTAGAGGAATGAACTGCCTGCTTCACTTGATTTTATACTAACCGTTACTCAACGCCAAATCGGAAAGAAAATTGTATGGGAAAAACGAGACAATGCGTCATTTTTCAGCTCGTTTAATACACTCAATTTTGAAAACTTGTTTCCGTTTGAGTTTCACTGCTTTTCTACATACAAATTCAAATGATTTAACATTTGCTACTTCGCTGTTAATATGAGCAAAGTTGGTAGTCCACTGGGAAAGGAGAATAAAAGATAAAAAGTAAAATAATGCGAACACTCTAGTAAGTCAACCAATTTGGGAACGCAGGTTTGAATCACGTTCGGCCCCAAAAAAGTTTCGTGATAAACTGAAACTAAGTTATGCGAGGTAAGTTCCAATTTGAATTTTCTTTTCTGAGCTGTCGAGCCCCAAAATTCCGTATCTAAGATTTTGGACGCCACTGGCGTTTGGTCAATTATAACGATAACATTGTTAAGTCGATTTATACACGAATACAACATCTAAATAATCGAGATTCCAGATAGGTTGCTAATAACAATAAAATCTGTGATGGTGAGTTTTATACAATAAATACAGAACTGGGGCATTGTCAGTCAATAGCGCTCACAAGTTCCTGAGTCTTGTGGAACCGAGAGAGAAGATGTCGAGCTTAATAGAATCGGGTGATAAAGTTTCTTTTTTGTGATTGTGGGGCTTCCTTTCCTATATCGATTGGATGTAAATTTTCATATTTTGCTAAATGTGAACTTGTGGCTTTGTGCGCTATAACAATTCAAATGCTGTTTTATCATGAGTGAGATTCCAGAATGCTGCTGATCTACGCATAATGGTTCCATGTATTATGGTATTTCTTTTACACTTAGTACAGTTATACCATAGACAAACAGACGCAGCACTTAGAACTACTTTCTTAAAAATCCATCGCCTATCTCACAAAATTGTTATCTGCTGGCTGCGGTGTATTTCGTGCACCGAGCTTGCAGAAGGTGTTAAACTCGAAAGAAAATGATTCGCGCACCTCTGGTTGTGAGGTATCCAACATATGAAATTCGAAATGATCATTTGAAGCGTTGCGAATGGAAGATTCTTCAGTGTTGCGTCTGTTATATACTATGTGTTGCAAAATACCAAAACTAAGAATAAACCTGGCCACATTACTAGGTAAACAGCATTCAAAGCTCATGTTTCGGGTGGGTTTATCACTATTTTAGCTACTTTGTAATCTACCTATAATTTTGTTGTTGCATAACCATTCCTAGTTAAGATCTTTCGCAATATTCCATAATATCAAAAGTGACACATTTGTGCTTCTAGTGCTAGCCAGTCGAGAAAAAAACAGTTCAAAAATTCCCTCGTACCTTTTTAAGTAGTCAAAAGCCTAATTTGCCTAAAGTCAAGGCCGCACGGTAATTCGTTAATCCTGGCTACCAATTGCGTTTCCTGCATGACATTTTCAGACCACGTTAGTTCTATTCTACGATTTGTTCGATAAAAATCTGCCCTGGAAAAAAATCCACCCTAAGCGGTGCTGGAATTGTTCGGAGCACCGCTGATGGCACTGAACAAGGCAAGACTATGGCGGTGAGCGTTGTTGTTACTGTCATCCGTGGGATAGACAAACTCGCCCAGCAAGTCGCTGAGTGCTGAACACAGATTTTCGTAGTTTTCCTTCAACGCATTGTGGTACTCACGCTGGTCCGACGAGATAACGTTGTCGTTGATTTGCAATGCCGTGAAACAAATTCGCACAAATTCCCTAAAAAATATCATCCAAATTACAATCAATCTACAGGACTATAACAGTCAACCAACTCACCTAAAGATATCCTTCAGATCTTCGACCTTTTCCGACGAGTACTTGCTACACTGTTTGGGATCGAGGAAAGCCGACGCGTACGCCAAAGGACCGGCATTTACCGTGACGGCTACACTGCCTTGTAGACGCAGTTGGAGCTTCTTCAAATCGATCGGTCCGAGGACGACCTCCTCCAATTCAGCCACCTTGGCCTGCATCTCATCGATCGCAACTTCAATGGGACTCAATTCTAAGGTTTGCCGCTCCTTTACCGGAATGCGCTTCAACACATACGGAAAGCTGTATTGCGCTGCAATGTGAAAACATGATTCAATCGAATGTCTAACGTCTTGTGCAAAGCAAACACACTTGTTAAAATAGTTCTTCGTTTCCATTGATCCTCTACGGAGCCACGCGCTCCACCGTTCGGAGTGAATGGAGTTTCGTACATGAACGTGTCGACGTCGTGGTTCTGCTCAAACTCCGTTTGTCGTATTTCTAGCTCATCCTTGCAGAAGAACGGGACTACATGCGTCACTTGGATGTAGGCCATCTTGGGGTCTAGGGAGGCTACGTCGACCTAAACGAGAGGTTGATCAATTTCACGTTTGATTAAATTTCTTTGAAAATCGTTGCTTCAAGAACTTACCGGGCACGAGTCCATTATCATCTTCACGTTGTCGCTGCCGAATTTGTCACGGTACTGCTTGTGTAACCTCTCGGATATTTCGCTCAGCGAAGTCACCTTCGGTTCCTTGTATACGTACTCGACCGCGTGCTCCTCTTCAAAATACGCCTAAATAAAGATAATAAATAATAGTGCATTACTATTTGTTTGTCTTAAGTATTAGGAATATTGATTGTCTAGACTATCATACATTTCACAGAAAACCTCTAGCCATGTCATGACGTACGAATATCTTGAATTAATATTCAGGTACACACATTGTTCTTATTCCTATGAGATGCTCATTGGACTTTGTGACTTCTGAAATTGAACAACTTTGTGGAACAGACCAACTTTCCACGACTAACCGTTTTCGAATTAAATTGAAAAGTCTCTCGGTTACTTACTTTTGTCTTTGAACAACCCTCTGAAACTCTATGTAAAATGACTGCAATGTAATAATTCCCTTACAGGCAAAACTTCAAATTATTTGTAGTTCGTCATCCAAATTTCAGCCAATTCGGACCACCAGAAGCTGAGATCCAGCACCCCAAACTTAGGCATTTTGTATGGAAAAACAGCATTTGGTTACTAACTTATGTCACTGACTGTACCTGCCAGATGACATTCTTGAACGTTCATTCAAGTTGATATGATAAAACTGAACAATTGAGAATCTATTTACATTTCAAACTTGAAGATCCGTATGAACAAAGATGTTCTCGGCTAGTGAACTACCTCAGACCTAATTTAAAATTTTAGGCATGAACGAAAATTTAGGTCCTCCTTCCTTTTTTATACAAGAGGCAACACTATTACGATCATCCACCATACCTTTTTTAGTGTAAGAAAGCTTTCCAAAAATTAGGCTTCTTCCACGCAAAATTCTAGCCATTGCCATAAAACTTTCTTTGAGAATTGCTTCAAGGAATTCCACATAGATTACTCAAAAATTCTTCTTGAAATTCTTAAGATGTTTTTCCAGATATTCCTTCAACACTTCTCAATGAACTCTTGAAAGATTTCCTCCAGAAACTCCTCATCTCCAAGATTCTCTAAAAATTGTTAGAGAATGTTTTTCAGTCTTAAATATTTTTAAAAATAGCATTTTGATTTCCTAGAACTATTCCAGGACTGCATATAAAAATATTTTTCAGGATAACATCTTTTATTCCAATTTGTTTTTATTTATTTTTTCTTTAGAATATCTTTGATAATTCTTCACGATGATTAGTTACAGTTAACAGTTTAGGATTTCGATATGAATTACCCCTAGCTTTTCTCCACGAAAAAAATATCTAAATATTCTTAACGGAATGCATTCAGGGCTTGAACAATGCGCTGATTAGAAGGTTTCTAATGTTACTCTTGTACTTGTCGTACCTTCAGCAATGCTCCAAGGAACTCTTCTAAGAACTCATCTACGAGTATCTCTAACCCAGTCAACATTTTGGTTGGTATAACTTTTGTTATACAGTGGGATTCCGTTTTTGGCATGCTCCGATTTTGGCACCCCCCGATTTTGGCAACAAAATGGATCCGTTTTTGGCAACAGTTCTCAATATCATTAAAATTTGTAAATTTTTGTAAATATTATCGTGTATGTTGCTTTAGTCATTTGAATAGCATGTCAACTCCACACCGATAACATTCCAAAGCTCCATTTTCGTCGATATTTCCCAAAATCTCACCAACTGCCAGTAGGTGCTAAAATTAAAAACTCTGTTCTTCAGATTTGGAACAGCTTGTTTGAACAAAGCACCAGCAGCGACATAAGAGAAACAAAAAATCTATGACTCACACAGAGTTACAATCATTGGTTTTGTATCATCTTTTTGGCTCATTATCTTCTTTATTATGGATACATTGCGCATGTAAAAACACACCGCAATAATAGATACAAATATGTACAGCAAAATGTCGTGTATCATAACTTTCAATAAATGTCATTAAATAACATGACAAATGCGAAGATACAGTCCAAACTACAATTTATTCTCAATAATGTCATTGAAGCGTGCGATAAATATAACTGAGAGTGTTTTAACTTTTTGTCTGTGGTATTGGTGTATATATTGATCTTTTTGCATCAACAATTTAAAGCTACGATCCAGAATTCTGTACAAGATTGTTAATCAAGGACACGGGTCACAACATCATCAAAATGTTCCTTACGAGTTGAGTCTATGAGTTTCCTAACTGTACCCTGGAGAATCCTTAAGGGATTCTTGGTTCTTGTGGGACTTGTCAGAAATTTTAACGAATGCATGAGGATATCTGCAGATTCCAAGTGGACACTGAGGGCTTGTTGAGGGATGATTAGAGTGTATAATTGGTTATTGAGGATTATGTCCAAAATCTGGTAATTACCAATAAACTCTAGGGCGTCCTGTAAATTTTAAGCGGAATAATGTGAATTTCTAGTAGTATTTTTAATATTTCTGGCAAAAGCTTGGGGATTTTCGAAAGGTTCCTAGAGGAATTTGCGGTGTGCTAGTGGTAGCCTAATAACAATAAACTTTTAAATTTTTCATCGGAGACTTGAGAATGTGCAGCGAAATTCCAAGATGTTAACTCCTAGCAAATTCCTTAGCAAGATCCTAAGAACCCTATGCGAGATTGTACGGATGCTTGGCAAGATGCATCAGAGCTCAAGTGTTTTTTCTGTAGATTTCTTATGAGAACTTGAAGATTCCTATAAGGTTCTTGAGGTTTCATAACAGGATCCTGTAAATTTTAGTTGATTTCATAAGATAGGTGTAAAACATATAGCAAGCTCAACTGAAAATTATTTCAAGTAAAAATTAAATTCTACAAAATAACAATTCACATTTATGCATCATCTCATGTTTATGTTTGTTCATTATAAAATGCTTTACTTTATCAGAAACATAAATTGAAGTAGCAATTCTAAACTTACCGCATTTTTCAAATTTTATGCTACAAAAGTTAAACTGATTTCAAATGGTCATTTAATTTAAAAAACATTCATGCCGTTTTGCAATACCCAGCGCTTTTGATTCACAAATACGTCTTAAACAGAAAACATTTTTTTTCGTGTTCTTTCATAGTTTTAAGAAAATGTCCAGTTATTCTATAAAATTCACTTATGCGATTATTGGTTTTAGATGGCCCTCTTGTACAAAAATTATACATAAAGCTTCTAAAAAATAATTGAAGACGTTGAGGCGTAAAAACGCCACCAGAAAAATGTTTGCCAGATTTAGCATTACGGGGCTCATAGTATAACCCTTCGGGAAAATGTTTCGAAGTGAACCTTTTCGAAGTCTCAACGCCTTTTGATTCCATAAAAATGATGTATTAACATTGTAATGATGTTTTCAAAACCAAAAGTTGAAAAATAAAATTTGAAATATGGGTTCCGATTTTGGCACGGCTCCGTTTTTGGCAACTGAAAATTTCAACTTTGTTGCCAAAAACGGAATCCCACTGTACATCATTCTATATGAATCAATTCAATCGTATAGAATGCACGAAAAGGCTATATACCTACCAAAGTGGAGGCTATATACGTACTTGGCACGACTTTTTCGGACTTTCTGCGATCAGATATACGATGCCACAAAATTTGGATGAAAATAAAAAAAATAAGTTTCCAGCGAGTCTCAAACGCGGGACCTCTGGATCAAGAATCGGACACCTTACCACTGTACCGCCAAGGGTTGCATATCCTATAGGTGATTATTTGCCAATATTAATACATGGTTCATGTACAGCGACACATACTTTGTTGTTCTCTGAGGCCCATCGTCAGCAGATGCCAAATTTGGATGGCAATTTTTGCTAAGTTATTGCGATTTCATACGATGCTTTCTGGATTGATGTATGATCTGTCAGTTTATATAACATAACGCGATTCTACGTTGCACATTTACGACATGTTTTGTTGTCAACACAGATTGTCGTTTATGAATCGTATTGGGGATTTATATACAACTTGTATTGACATTGATAACGCTTAATATGGCATCTTGCGTGATTCTGATTTTGGACGCATGAATATGTGATTTTGGATGCACATTCTTATACGATACGTGGTTCACTGGGAAGTAAGATCACAAATTGTCAATAGCAGGGCTGGGAAAAATTCTGAAATTCACTGTACAGTAGCCAAACAAAGCCAATCACAGTCAGCGAAGCCAGTGAAACTCATGTCCATCGCTGCTGTAGGCAAAAAGCCTTGAAAATTGCAAAACACCCATTTTTAAGGGCAACCCAAAATTATTGTAGAAAAATGTTCTATTTTCCGCTGCATTTCCCGCATTTAGAGCCTACAATGAAACTAACGTTTTAGAAAATTCATGCACCCAACATAGACCAATGCACGAGTTCACTAATTTGACGTTTGAGCGGTGCCGAATTCACTGGTTTCCATGGTCACATAAATAACACGGCACCGCTAAAACGTCAAATAGTGAACCCGTGCATAGGTCCATAGGCTACTTGATGAGATTCACGTTTTTAAACTACTGTATTGGGAAGAGCCACGTGATTTTCGTGAAATTCAAGCCTACTAATATTACCATTCCCAGCACTGGTCAATAGATTATCAAGATTATTTCAAATGAGATTCCTGAAATTTCTGCTTTTCAATGATTTTCTGGATTACTAAAAATAATCGAGGAACTTTGAGAATCATCCTCAGAATTTCTGGAGAATTTTCTGGGTCCTGGTTCCTTAGTCGAGTGGTTAAAGTCCACGGCTGCAAATCAAAGCCATGCTGAAGGTGTATTGATTTAGCATAATCAATTACTTTGCAGATAATAAACTCGTTTGATGTTGTAGTATTGATATTTTTTCCCTGACCTCAAGTGAAATTCCCTGATTTTCCCTGACTTTCCAGGTCAAAAATAAATTCCCTGATATTCCCTGACTTTCCAGGTTTTTCCAGGTAGTCGACACCCTGTAAAGTCAAAAAGTTTTCTGAGCTAGATCTACAATACTCAGAGTATGATCTTTGACAATTTTTAATTCATATAATAAGTCAACTCAATTCAAATAAGTTTTCTAGTTACATACATTGGATTTTGAGATTCTTGCAAAAATCCTTTTGTGATTTTTGCGTTTATCTTCTTGGGATTTCTTTTAAAATCTTGGAAATTAAAATCTTTGATATTTTTCCGGAAATATTACGGAAGTTTCTACCAAAAGTCCTGATGCAATTCTACCGGATATTTCTAAATAATTCTTTCAAAGATTTTCTAGAGCCCTAGAAAATAGAAATTCTTCTGAAATTCCTCCGAACTCTGAGATTCTTCCGAAAAATGTTCTAATATTATTCCGGTAATACTCCTGATTCTTACGAGAATCCATTTGAATTCTAACGAAAATCATCTGGAATGTTTCCGGAAATCCTTCTGGAATTCTTCTAAAATGCCTCTGTAATTTTTTTGTCAATATCCTTATATTACTTCTTGGGCTCCTCCAAAAATCCTGTTGGAATTCTTCAGGATATCTTTAGATGAATCTTTCGGAAAACCTTATAGTATTTTTCGGACATCTTTCTGATAATCCTCTGATTACTTCCCACTAGATATTTTTTGTAGATTGTTTCATAAGTTCTTCCAGAATTACTTCTGCGTATACCTCCTGTTTTTTTTTCAAGAAATCTCCGTGTGAATATTATATAGAGTATCTCCCTAGCATTCTTTCGGAAATTCTTCTGGATATCTTTCGAAAATCTTGCTGGAAGGCTCCATAATATCTTTCAATATTTCTTCCGTTTTTTTTGGGTATTATCCCTGCTCTTCCGTAAAGTTTCTGAGATTCATCCAGAAATACCATATAATCCAGATATTATTCAAGGATGCTAACGGACGTTTCCCTGGGATTCTACCGTGAAACGTTCTGGTATTCGTCCGAAAATACCATTGGGATTCCTCAGATATAATTCTATGACTTTTCCGAATATTATTCTGGAATTCTTCTGAAAATCCTTCTGGGATTTCCGGGATAATTTGCGAAAGAATTACAGAGAGATCTTTGAATGAATTTTGGGGGGAATTCTAGAAGAATTACTTATGGATTTCCGTAAAATCTTAAGAGAGTCTTATGAAGATTAATGAAAGAATTACAAATGGATTTTTGGATGTATTTCATAGTAATATCCAAAAGAATCCCAGAAGTTATTTCGGAAGAATCCCTGTAAGATTTTCAGGAAATTCACAGGGCTTATGAAAGAATTCACTAAGACATCCGAAAGAATTCCTGACAATTTTCCGGAATAATTTCAGAGCGATGTCCGGAAGAATTCCAGAAAGATTTACGGAAGAATTTCAAACGGAATTTCCGAAATGGTCTCAGTGTAACTTTTAAAAAAGTTTTAGAAAGATTTCCGAAAGAATCTCAGGGATATTTCTAAGAGTCCCAGAGGGTTGTCCGGAAGTGATTTTATGAAGATTAACTAATCGGTTTCGTATCGTATCGGATTAACTTTCGTATGTAATTTTGACACAATTGTTTCATCAAATAGATAAGCTCCATTATAACAGCAAATATTGCAAATATAGTTTAGTGTTTATTGTTTGGGGTATGATTTACTGAAATCACGTATCATCTATTAAAATAATAAAAAAATAAATAGAATAAAAAGTCCCAGGAACATTCACAAAAGAATTATATTCACAAAAGAAATTCTGTAAAAAAAAAATCTGAGGGTTTAGTATACTCATTTTGGATGGATTTCTGGAACAAATCCTTAGGGATTTTTGTAAGAAACATGGGAAAATTTCTGGGAAAATCTTCAAAA
Organism: Aedes aegypti; assembly: GCF_002204515.2. Taxonomy (NCBI): domain Eukaryota; kingdom Metazoa; phylum Arthropoda; class Insecta; order Diptera; family Culicidae; genus Aedes; species Aedes aegypti. The sequence goes on from NC_035108.1 coordinate 378,802,867, forward strand.
ACTATTCAGAAGAATTCCAGATCTTTTAAAAAAAATTTCAACCCTTATTAAAGCAATCATAGAAACATTATCGGTAGAATTTCAGGGAAATGTTACGGAAAAGCCGGAAGGATTTCCATAACAATCCAAGAGGAATTTCCGAGATAGTGCAAAAGAAGGAAGATGTTCGGAAGAATCAGAGCGATCAGAGAGACAACTATAATAGTCTTAGAAGGATTTCCGAAAGAAACTAAGAGGGATTTCCGAGAGATTTGTGGAAGAATCCCAGAAATAGTTTTTGGAAGAATCTCACAGGGATTCTTGGAAGATTCTCTAAAAGATTTTCTGTAGTAACATAAAGAAATTGCAAGAGGAATTCCTGAAGTATTTCCGGAATAAACCAAAAAGGATTTTTGGAAGGAACAGACTGAACAAACAATTCAAATGAACACGCCTCAAAATGCGACTGATTTGGAGCTGCCGAAGAGATTCGCTTGCAGTTCTTATGAGAAAGCTGCCAAAGAGAATGAGGCTGCCGACAATAGTCACATTGACAAGAAATGTTCGAAGCGTTGTAAAAACGTTTCCATTAAGGTTTTAACAAATCTGTCGGTGTGAATCGATAGATGATTGAGCAGCGCATAAATGGAAACAGATATACACGTAATTTGTCTGCTGTTGTTCGAGAAAATTACAAAAGAAGCACGGCATCGGCTTAGACTGCCGAGAATACGTAGTTTCCCCTTTTTAGTTTTCCTGAAAATATTAATTTACCACTAAGATCAAACTTTTGCCTCACCTTACTCTATATAAACGGTTCAGATTACTTGACTGGTTACGAAATTATAAGTCGTCAAAGACTTTTTCCAGTGAAAACATTTAGTCGAACTCAAGATGTACTGTTATCTTCGGATTCCAGTTCAAGCGCTGTAATTTATCTAACACAAGTGTTATTCCACCTACCTGTCCATAATAGATAACCCGGTAGAATCGTCCGAGAAGCCGCTTCCCCGTCTTATTGAACTCGATCACCCGATTGTACGACTGCATTAGGTGTTCATAGGACTGTGCCAACCCCGGGTAATCTCGACGACTCTCCAAAATCGGCACTATCAGTCGATACAACTCTCCAAGACACTCGTGCCGCTCCGCTCGGTCCAAGCACTCTGCGCACTCCTTCAGCTGGTCCAGCAGCAGCTGTTCCGTGTATTGCGAATCCGACGCACCGCTGTCCAACTTCAGTCCTTTCTCGTCCCGCGGAATGTTCCGGGAGATCTTGACGAACGACTCCGCTCCAAATGCCACCGTACTGTTACCCTTCAGCTTCAGATACTCGGATATCAATGCCGCAATGTGCAGATAACAACACGCTGCTTCCGAAAGATTCCCATTCTGCTCGTGATTGCGCGCCATTGTCACCAGCCACGTGTGCCGCAGTTCTGGCGTAGATGCATACGAATTCGCCAGCGAATGCTGCAGCTCCAACAACCGTTCTGGGTCCATGTGATGAGCTTGCATTTGTGCCGTTGCCATCAGAACAGTTCGAACTCGTCTCGTTAGGTCTTTCACCTCCATTGGGAATCCAGTGCCCTTCATTGCTTTGTCACTCGTTGCGTAGCTATTGATAATCGAAAGCGATTCCTGGAAACGGGCATTGTTCAACCCGATCACGTTGCCGATCATCTGTGAAACGGATATAATCACCTGCAGATGAACCCTGGTCAGTCCCTTTCGACCACTGAATTCGAAATTACTGCGCATCAGAAGATACAGCACTGCACAGGCTTCCTGCCGCAGATTTGACAGTCGGCTATCGCAGCATTTGAGCAATTCGTAGACTAGTTGACCACATAGGATGGCATTCCCTTTGAACAGTGCTTGTGAAAAGTTATTTATAAACGCCCGAAGCGCGGCAAACACATGTTTCGACAAAGACTCCGATTGTCCTAGTTGCAAAAATCGCAGATATACCCGGGCAATCTTCGGCAGCACCGAGCTCTCCAACATTGAGTCTCGGAACTGTATCGAGTACAGACCCATGCAGTCCAGGATGGTCAAGCCAATCTCCGTGGCTAGATTCGACTCGTAAAGGGCTCGGTGTAGACGCATCGCTTCTTCGACCAGGTTTTCACGGTTTTGTGGGTGATTGAGCGTTCCGGATTCGAAGGAGCTGGCGGATTCACTGTTTGGCGGCATCATCCTAGCCGGAAGGGTACTTGCTTTGGCAGACTTGCTGGCTTTGGTATCTCTGCCAGTTTCGCTGGGGATATGGATATTCTTTTTCCCAACGTATCGGAAGTAGAGCAAACTGAGGTCAAGAACGGTAAAGAACTGGACTGTTTCGCTTTCCGTACAGTTGTGCCACCAAGCGATCATATGATCCGGCGAAATATGTTTGACTACGAACAGGAAGCTGATTAGGAGATCTTTGGTTTCCGTTGGGGTGAATTTGTCGGTTCTTTGGATGATGGTCGGTTGAGTAACACTGATGGATCGTGCGTGACTGGGCCTAGCAGAGCCATTCATTTCGTTGGTATTATTACGTATCACAACAGTGCCGTCCTGCGACAAGGTTGAGCATTCAGAGTTTAGGGACGTAGTCGAATTACCGTTCGATAAAGCCATCTGGCCTGCGATAGCTGCCAAGAAGCTTGTATCCTTCAGATGCAGTGATGACCTTATCGGACTAGGGCAATCAAAGTGCATAGTTACTCGATTGCTGCGGGATTTGGGCGTGCTGGTTTGGGATGTCATGGTTTGTGGAATGATAGCTGGAGTAGACTCTCGAGCGAATACATAGCTACTGCTACAGGACATTCGATTGGTACCAATCGAATCGTGCTTTTTCTTGTCCATGCCGTCCGGTATACGATTGAGATTTTCAAGTACGATACCCAACCAAGGGACGTACAGCAAAGCAATACGACTGAGTTGTCCTCTATTTTGAAATCGATCATCTAAGTCATGCTTGGCAAGGAGCTCTTTTAAAATCGTCAATCCTAGTCTTCGAATATGACTAATTTCATTGAGAGAACTCTTTACTTCCTGTAATAGCATTCCGGCTAAGAAATGTTGTCTGCAAAAGTCCTCTGACAAACAAAATTGCTGCAGCAAATCCGGCGGTCGATTGTTTGGGCTCAACAGGAATGGTAGATTCAACGGAATGTAGTGTTCATGGGAGCAAATTTCACGTATGAATGAAAATTTGTATTCTTGCAGGACACGTGAATCGCCGGGACACCAGCGATCCATATACAACCGAATCAAGCGGAACACGAAGCCACGATCCATAAAAGTAAGGCAACGTTTAACGAAGACAGACATACTTTGGTTTAACGTTTCAGTTTCCATTGGAAGATCTTTGTGCCGAGAGTTGAGATACGGTAAAAGAACACTGAACAGAGACTCTATACGCGCGGAGAATTCTTTAGGGAATCTCTCATTTCGTTGCATTTTAATGCGTCCAGTGGAGAGCAAAAACTGACCCATGCTTTTGACGATGATGTCGAAGAAGATTCCAGAGTATTTCATAAACTTGTTAACGAGTAGGAAGTCTGTATTGTTCTGATGGAGCAGTGTCGGAAGATGGCGGCAAAGTTCGCCATGCACAGTGCTGACTTGCTGGGAAGTTGGTGAACAACCATTAACGGGGAATGCATCGATTCGGAAGACGTACTTAACATAGGAAACGAGCAGTTCTTTGCGCTTAGCCTCTTCGGAGATCATGTGGAAAGTGTTTACGAGTAGCCGTATGACATTTAGACCGATATCATCGCTCTGAGTTGCAACTAAAAGAGTGAACAGTTGGTTCAAGATCGTCGGCAGGAACGTGATCAACGAATTGATCTGGATGGCGTGGGCAGCTTTGAGAATCTTGCAGCTTTCGGATTCAGCTGGAAGGGCAGCAGTTTTGGGCAAGTCGAGCAGCCGTTCAGCATGGAGGAAGAGATTGTGCAAGTGCTGGTCGGTAGTGATAACGGTGGAGTCTAGCCGAAAGGTGATCGTGAAGATCTGCCGTTGATTATCGATCCATTGAATTTCCGGACCGGCATTCTGCTGGAGGGATGGAAGTTTTGTAGCGTGTGGCCATTTGAGGGCAGCAATGAGGCGCGAAACAGAGAAAAGGGCTAGGTTAGATTTCTACTGGTTAATACTATGCGTATTGTGCGAAGATCGTATTAGTGTGTTAGGTGTTTGGAGTGATTGTAATGACAAGCAAGAGTACACTTGGGAATAGGCTGGATAATGATTAACTTACCCCTTTTCCGAGACCAAGTGGCTGAATAGATAGATATCCCGCCGGTAACGAGGCTGCCACGGGGAGGCACTGCTCTTCGATATTCAGTTTTCCTTTAGTTAGCAGCGGAAGCCAAGCATAGCCCACCGGAGTTTCAGTGGTGGTTGATACGAGATCTTTCTTTTTGGCAATGTTGCACGAGACGTGGAAGAACGAAAACAGTAAATGATGCTGGGCAGTTATGCGCAGTGGTAATCGAAGTTTGATTTCCTCATACCACGTGGGAGTTGTGTTGTGATGCAAAACTGGGCAAGACATTTGGGATACTAGCGTTGGCTGACCTGGCCGTCCATATATACACTAAAATGAATCCAATATTAATTGGCGCAATGAATCATTTTTTGACGTTTTTTTTTTTTTTTTTCTATTCGAACCTTAATAGATTTCGCCTCGGTGGTGTCACTGTCACGTAGCTCGACTAAAACCGCAATGTTTCGTGCCCTGGAAAAAATCTTCTGACTGTCGTAGTTCAGTTGCAACGGGTAGACATAAAGGTGGTTTACGAAAGCAGCATACGGATTCAGGTGCTGATCAGATCGGTTTTCGAACTCGGTTATTTCCAGAGTAGGATCAACAATTGGCGGAGATGGGAATGGCTTCAACGGGACCAGGGTGCTTGTTAGACAATCTGGATTCAGAATACACTTGTTATTGACAATATAATTCCTACATAAACAATGACGACTTACTTGAAGGAAACTCGTTCAAAGCCTCGATGTAGATTTTGAGCGAACCAGGAATGACCGTGAGTTTACTAAATTTATCCGGTTTTCTGTACTCTGCTAACAACTTTAACAGTTCATCGTCTTTCAATTTGGTACTTTCTTGTCGATAGATGGCAGGGAAGTCAAACGAAGTATCAAGTTCATTGCTGTACAACCGGAATAGCGGTCTTGCAGCCCAAGCAAATGGCATCCTATAATGGCCACACTTATGCGCGTATTGCCGCACAGTCTTCTGTAGCTTGTACAAAAGCTTGACATCTTTCGTAGCTTTCAGATAGGGTTCTGTAGAAGGATTGAGAGCGCCTTGAAGAATTTTGTCGATCTTCACAACTACAAAAATGTCCGGATTGGGTGAAGTTACGCTGAAAATGGCATTTCTTGCCCGGGCTGTCCATTCCTTCGTGACATCCGGATGCATATCATCGCTAGTGTCGCATCGGGTCTTTGAATGCCGCTGGATAGTCCCATTGCCGTTCTGCTGATGCGCTTTGGAAGTTGGTTTCGGGGAAGTGCAGAGGGGTTTTTCGGCCTCCCAGCTGGCGTTGAGCATATCCCGCACGTGATCTTTGTTTAAATCGAAGTAGAAGTTCTCGGTCAATTTGCGGCCGTTCTTAGCGTCGTACAGTGCTACGCTTGTTAGGTATGGTTCCAGCTGTGGAAGGAAGAAGGTGAAATAGAAGATCTCGTTAGACCTGATTTCGGTGTTTGTTCAAAATAAATAAATACAAAAATATGTTCTTCATAAATCGATTGGCTGGACCATCCCTTAGCACTCTTAGGCCAACACTTACAGTGGCGAACCATTCAACGTTTATTGTATAAATTTTTTTTAATTACAAAAAATAAAGTAAAGTGGAGAGGGGTGTTTTGAAAAACATATAAAACAAATAGTTTATGAATATGAGTTTATGCCGACACTCACAGTGACAAACCATTCATAGTTTGTTAAAAAATCATATTTACGTCCCATCGTTGTAACGATTAACCCGTATAGGCCTGAGTGAAAGCATAAATACTAAATCCCTTACCACTCAGCGGATACTTAGCGGATTCAAATACATTTTTGTCAATATACTGGCCCACATATCTTGTTTCTAGGAATGGTCGAAGGAACACAGGAATATTCCTATAGCCGGAGTTATTGCAGTGGGTCACTGGGTCAAGTCGGGTAGAAAAATGCGATTTTTTGGGACATGCCAAGTTATCATTATTTATTTCCAATGGCATTCATTTTATTTTGCATAAATCATTAAGATCTGATATTCAACATTATAAATGAATAGTTTTGCACCATTTAGAGTGTACCAGATGCGACCACTCCGGCTTAATGTCCTGACTAACCGGCTCTAGATTTGTTAGATATTAAAGCGTTTCAAATATCTAAAGGTATTGATCGAACATAATAGTTCACTAAAATGCGTTCCCATAAGCTTGACACAGATGTTAAGATACAAATTGTGCACTTTATCATAAATTTAAGACATCCCGAGGGCCTGAAAATGGTGATTTGTAGGATCAATCAAATGCAGTTGATATAATTATTCAATTTAATCGATTAACAGAAGGTTTACGCTGATGCGTTTTTCCTAAAACTCCTTGATATAGTGGCCACATTATAGCCGATTCTGGAAATTATCTGTGACTTGAAATTTGCCTACCTCCAGGGGCACAGAAGCACAAAACCCTTGTCATCCGACCTGACCCAGTGATCCATTGCAATAACTCCGGCCACAGGAACATTCCCGAGATTCTTTGACTACTTTTAGAAACTAGATATGAATACGTTAAGTCAGGCCTGCCCAACCTTTTTGACTCGCGGGCCGAATCTTGGATTCAAAATTATTTTGCGGGCCGAATTTTTGTGGCACAGTAATTTAAACATTTTTCGTATAGTCAAATGAAAGTGATGAAAAATTATTTTGGAGGGATTTATAATGGATATTTGGTTCTCTGATAGTCTTGCTGAAGATTCTGTGAGAACTGTACTCAGGATATTGTAAAAAAAATCAGAACAGAATGTTTTTATAGTGAAGAGGTTTATAAGAAATATTCCCATAATTCGTTTTTTTTATTTTGTCAAAGTTTCATCTATTTCATGAAATGAAGTCCATGCACACTTAGCTCAATTTACCGGAAATAAAACACCGTAGTTTCGTCGGAATTTGACGGGTTCCGGTACTGTAAAAATTTACCGTAATCCGTTAATTTATTTTACCGAACTGTTCAGCTGTTGAGATTTCACAGAAATCCGTAAAATAATTTAAGTGTGTGATTTCGTAAGAATCTTAAGTATTCTAAGATTATTGTTCCTAAGATCCCGTCAGAACCTCAATAAGACCCATTTCAAAATCTTCCTCAGAATTGTGTAAGAAATCCCTTAAAAATAGAGTTACAAGATTCTGTGGCAATCCTGCCTAACATTTTGTTAGAATCCAGCCTAAGGTTTTCATAAAGGTTCAGTCAAAATCTTGTCTTAAATTGTATAAGCTTTTAATCTGCCTTTAGATCTTCCTAATATTTGATATAATCTTGGTCAGGTACGAAATTCGTGTTCAGGAGTCTGTGAGATTGTTCAAGATTTTATCATTCAGTAAGATTGTGGCTAATTTGTCCACAACGTTTGTTAAAACTTGAAACAAAATCAATTTTGTCTATTTTATAGCAAAAATGATCTTGGATAAATCTTTTTTGACAAATCCTCAAAAAATAAGGTATTTATTTCAAAAGTTGTTTGAATGATTGAAAAATAAATCAGCAAATTTAGGAGTACAAATAATAATGTAAACAAATTCAAAATGAAAATAATATAATTGAAGAATCTCAAGTTATAATAATAATCCTTGAAATGTTCAAACATCAAGTTAGTAAAGCAGCTAAAGGCCCAGATATGAGAAGCGCCTCAAAGCTCTTCGCGGGCCGTACAAAATGAAGCCGCGGGCCGGATGTGGCTCACGGGCCGTACGTTGGACAGGCCTGCGTTAAGTATTCGCTGAGCGGTGAGAGTTTTAGTAATTTTTCTTTCACTCAGGCCTATACGGGTTAAATCTGCAGTCATTTGGCGAGATCCCCCAGTACCGTAGAGTTACAGCTTTGTAAAAGCAGCAAAGGCGATAAAAGACGAAATATAGTCAGCTAAGATTGGTAGCTGCAAAAGGTTTGCGTTTAGCTGTATTAACGCTAATCGTTCTATGTTTGACAGGTTTCGTTTTTTGCAGCGTTCGCTGCTTCAATTCAACTGTTATACAGCAGAAAGCAAATAAACTTGGCTTATAGCGCTAAAATTGTTAGTTGGGTTATTTGGGGTCAATATCACCCCAGAGAACTTTGAAGGGCTGTAATTTTTTTGTTAGTGAATTGATTTGTGAGTTTTTATTTTACACATTCACGAGTTGTTTGTTTCGCACATGAAATTTTCTCCAACATAGTAAAATAGTTGTCTAAAATTATAAAATTGGGGGGATTATGAAAAAATGTTTTCTGTGATAGTTCCATCATGTGGAAGAAAGTGTAGTTTCATGTTAAACTGTTTCTGAGATATTGGCGTCTAAAGTTTCCGAACTCCTCTCCGCCACGACCACCTCATCTTTTGAATTTTCTTATATTTTTAAGTTAAACTGAATTAGATTAAATTTTCAGAACAGCAGAAAATTCGAAAATCGATCGAAATTTAATGAAGTTTTTACGAATTGAAATTTGAGGTCAAATTTATACCCCGCACAGATAGAGGGTTAAATAAGTTCAAATATTTAACGTCATACGGCGATACGTCAACTTTTTATCGGTTTTCAAACATCTCCGTTTTTTTTTTCAAAAAGGCGTGAATATTGTGTGGATGTGTTATTCTACGCAACCATTCCTCTCTATACAAACATCTGTTTTTTTTTTCTCAAAAAAGCGTGCATATTATGTGGATGTGTTATTCTACGTAATCATTCCTCTTTATTGTGGTGTATGCCACTCTTACATCGACAAATGTGATGAGAGAAAGATCACACTGAAATAAACGAGCATAGGCTCCTGGTCTTCGTACGTTGACTATAGAACGAACAACACGTCTTTCTTTCATTATCCACCAGAAATACCATTTTCCATTATCCCTATAATAGACAATGAAATCACTTAAAATCTTATTTTATGTATATAAAAGTGGCGACGAGGTGAAAACAAATCGCGTATGCGAATCTGGAGTGACGCATAAAATGTGCAAAGTGCATCCTATAATGTCTGCCCAGCAATATTTGATGTTGTTAGTACAATTGTGCTGTGAAACAAAAACTTCAGTTGTGTAAAGCTAACTGTCTTCATACGGCTATAGACACAGGCTCTATTGTTGGCGCCAAATGGTACCACTGCCTTGTACAGGAACATTTTTCTGGAGAGATCGAAGTGAATATCTCTTGGTGTGTGACTGCTTTTAGAAGGAAGAGTGAGCAAAGTGCTCATAAGAAAACTATAGTACATTGCTAAAGTAACAAATTTGTATAAGTTGATGAGTGAGCTATTTTTTTTAATTTTCTATGTAGCTGTGTGTTTAATGAAGGTAGAAAAAGAGAATCCGTTGTTTGACGTGGTAAAATATTTGCAAAGTGCAAAAAATATAAATAATTATAATTAGATTAGACTACGTAGCCAAATGACTGCTGCATTGTTAAAAGGTATGGGAGGCAAAGGTCGAATGATATTGGACGGAATGGAAAAGGAAAAAAGACAACATTCGAGAAATTGTGTGGTGAAGCTTTTAGTGAATATAAGTTGAATATGCATGCTAAGGCATTTGCTAAGAATTATGTATGCAGGACGATGAATGTGTCGTATCTGAATGTAAAATTAAAAAAAGTCATGCCACGAGTAAAGACGAAATGGTTATCACAAATGTGAGTTCTGATTAGGACTATGTTAAAGGTTAAATATCATTAGTTATTGCTTATGTTAGAGTTAAACTGATTTATGGAGTTATTCGTTTTGAATATTTTAAAATGATCGATTATCTTTAAAGGGAAGAGAACTGTGGTGTATGCCACTCTTACATCGACAAATGTGATGAGAGAAAGATCACGCTGAAATAAACGAGCGTAGGCTCCTGGTCTTCGTACGTTGACTATAGAACGAACAACACGTCTTTCTTTCATTATCCACCAGAAATACCATTTTTCATTATCCCTATAATAGACAATGAAATCACTTAAAATCTAATTTTATGTATATAAAATTTATATTAGCTTCCTTTTCTTCTGATACATCATCTTGATTGGACCATGATATTGTAATTTTTCGACGGTGTCTGGTATTGGGTGTTGTCCAGTACTGGAGGATCTCCCGCTACTACAAGAAATAACTTCATGAATGTTTCTTGGTAACCACTCAGGGATTCTCCTTGATATATATCCAAAAAATCTTTCTGGGCTTAAAAAACAATAAAGGATTCCTCTGGAAACTCCTACAGAGATTCATCCATGAATTTCTCCAGAAATTTCATGAAAAAGAATAAGAATTCCTCCTGGGTTTCTTCCGCGATTTTCTCCAGGGACTCCTTTCCTGAAGAAGTTTTATGAGAATTCGCTGGATAAGTTCCTGAAGGGATTGCTGGAGCAATCCTTCGAGGAACCTCTAGACAGAGTTGCTTAATATCAATCACATCAGCTGATGGCTGATGGTCTAAAACTATCAATATCACTTGCGAGCTATCAATATCACTTTGATTTGACAACCAACAGCAGTGATGCGACATCGCACTCTAGATCAAAATCACTGCAGAATGAGTGATCACGTGGTCATTATCCATGCTATTAATGTTTTTCAGTGACCAACACATAGTTTCAATCTATCTGCAACACTGTCGAAAATATCGTACTGATAAATTTCCATTTTATCTGCTTAATTTAAAGCTAATCTTAACCCATCAGTGATATCCATAGTCTATCGCCATCAATGCACTGGTGATGGAGTAGACAGCATGATGTTGATGTGATATGGAATGATCTGATTTGTATCGCAGTCGGCCTGTACAAATCAGCAAATTTTAAGCATTGATAGTGACATCGAGCAACTCTGCCTCTAGAAGAAACCTAGAGTAATCTCTAGAGGAATTAAATTCCTGGAAGAAACTGAAGAGATCTCTGTAGGAATGCCAAGATTTTGCTAAAGGAATTGTTGGGGAATTCTCTGGAGAACCTCCTGCAGAAATCTCTAAAATAATTTCTAAGCAAATTACTGAAAGACTCCTAGAGGCATCGCTGGAGGAATCCCTGGAGAATCGTTAGAGATGTCTCAGGAAGAATCAATGTAGAGATTTCTTGGTGGAATCCCTACAGAAATCCCTGGAGGAAATGCTTTTTCTGTAGAAATCCCTAAAACAATCCATGGAGGAATTTTTGGAGAAATCCCAAGAGAAATCTCTTATGGTGAAACATCTTGGAATCCAAAGATGGCAGATTTCTTCCCTTCTCACGTTTTCAAAGGCACAAAAACTGGAGAAACAGTTGGCAAACGTTCCTGAACTTCTCATTTTAAGCATTGTGCTAGTGCACAAAGCCAAACTAAAAAGTGCACTGTTGTGGGATGCTTTCTTCGCGAGAGTTGTGCCTTTGAACTTTTAGTGCAATCTTAGAAGTTGATTCGAAACTGTTTCACCTTAAGAATTCCATGAAGCCTTGAAGAATCCTTGAATCCTGGAGTCTCTAAAAAATTTTCTAGAGGAATCTCGGAAAGAAATACCAGACAAAACAGCTTGTAAAATCCCTGGAGAAATCTCCGGCGAAATTGCGAAGTATTTCTGGATCCTGAAACAGGTCTTGGAGGAATTATTTGAGAAATTCCTGAAAGAATCCAAGTAAATAAATTTCATTTTTCGAGATGTGCCAGTCTCGAGCTGCAAATTCCGTAATAAAGATAATAATAATATTAATAATAAATGTCATTTCTATGAAGGAATCACTGGAGAAATTTGTGCAGAAACTCCTTGCAAAATCTCTATAGGAATCCCCGGTAAACGTTTTCTTGCAGAAATCCTTGGATGAATCCCTTGTCAAATTCCTGAAGAAAATTCTGAAGGTATTCCTGGTGCCCTCTAAAATGTCCCATGGTGAACAAAAGTTTTTCCCGGAAGAATCTCTGGAAAAATAGCTTTATGAATTACAGTAGGGATTATCTTCTAGTAAGTGCCCTGGAGAATGCCCTGGTGCCGGTCTAAAATGTCCCATGGTGAACAAAAGTTTTTCCCGGAAGAATCTCTGGAAAAATAGCTGTATGAATTACAGTAGAGATTATCTTCTAGTAAATGCCCTGGAGAAATCGCTGGAAGAATCTCTAGAGATATTTCGAGAGGAGTTCTTGAGGAACTGGGAGGTTTTACTGGAGCTCCATTTGAGCGGGTCCCAAAATTGCGATTGCTGTCAAAAGTTATAATTCGTCAGTAATAAAATGAAGTTTTACTTATAGATAGCAAAAACATGAATTATGACTGCCGATTCCTTATATTATTTTATTATAATTTGGCCTAATGTTATGTTTAGGAAGTCCATATAGCCGTAGTGGTAAACGCGCAGCTTTTCAGCAAAGGAGCTGAGGAGCATGGGTTCGTTTCCCACCGGTCGATGATCTTTTCGCATTGAAAATATTCTCGTCTTAACAGAGCATCGAATATCTTCTGCAACAAGATATACACATGCAAAAATGGTCAATGAGCGAAGGAAGCTCTCAGTAAATAATTGTAAAAGTTCTCATAATCCTTCTTGAGACGTAACGCCATAAACAAGAAGAATGTGGAAAACATCCCATTTTTTCCCACCTCCATCAAAAAAATCACTCTAGCCGCAACAGCCACGTGGTTGATCGATGAATCCGCGCGCAATTTTCGCGCGCTTCATCCGCTTCAACGCTTCGTCAGACGCTGCCAGAATTCAACGAAGCAAACGCGAGAGAGCGCCCTCCTTTCGTTGAGTTTCAAATTGTGCTCGCGTCGCGCAAACAAGAGAGAGAACGGAGAGAACAAATGAAACGTCAAACAAAACGTCAGTCGTCCATCGCCAGCCAGAGTCGAAGTGGATTTTGTTTGGATCGGATCGTTGTTATGTTTCCAGTTTTCCGGTGAAAATTCGTGCAAAAATTGTGAAAATCGTTCCGCGAAATAATGTGAAGTGCGGTTCCGGTGGTGAGGTAGCTAAATCTATCCGATAATTGAGTCGGCGTAGCTTCGAACGAACGCTCCAGCGCTTTTTGTCGGCGTGCATTTCGATTTTCCTCTTGCAGCTGCTGCTGTTTTTGGTTTACTGCTTCGGTTCAGCTGCTAGGAAGGTAAGTGGATGCTAGATCTCCCCGTGAATGGTGGATAATATTTCAAATGCATTTCAGATGTCCACCGAAGAAAATGTGAAATCGTTGAGGGAAATAACCGGATTGAAGCCGGAACAGGCAGCCAATCTGTTGACGGCTTACAATGGTAATCTGGAGGGCGCTATCAATGCCTTTTTTGAGAATCCGGAAGGAGTTTTGAATCCAGAACCATCGGTTGTAATCAACGATGATGAAGAAGAGGAAGTACGGGCACCGATTCCGAGAAAGACTGAAGTTTTGCTACCGGCCGAAGATACAACCAGAGGGCGATTGAAACGGCGAGGGGCCACAATCACCGAAGTACCATTTAGAAACTTTGAGCTCGAAGGGAAGCTACAAGAACAGATGCTAATGCAAGGGCAGGGTCCCTCCTCGAAGAAAATTACCCGATTGGAGGCTCTGTTCATGCCGCCGTTCGAAATACTTTTTTCAGGCAGTTTTGATATGGCTCAGAGGCATGGAAAAAGCGTTGACAAATGGATTCTGGTCAATTTGCAAGACGATCTGAACTTCAGCTGTCAAACGTTGAACAGGGATCTATGGTCTGATTCGCGATTAAAAGATTTCCTTAGAAACAATCTAATTTTCTGGCAGACGTCCAACAAGACGACAGATGGAGCCAAGTTTAAAACATTCTACAAAGTCAGCAGCGAACCATATATTGGGATGATTGATCCTCGAACCGGTGAAGAAGTGCGAACATTTTCAGTTAGCGACGTAAATCCGGTTAAATTCCTATCTTCGCTGAAGTCCTTTCTCACAGAAAATAAATCTCCCCATGGAAAGGAGGTGAAATTCGTAGAATCCAGTTTTATGCGTCCATCGACTTCGCAGGCTTCTTCAAGTGGCGCAAATGGTTCCAAAGCCCCCAGCTCCAGTAAAGCCATTTGGATTCCGGATGAGGACGAGGAAGAGTTCCAGGAGATTACTGATAGCAGCGATAGCGACTTGGAACCGGATACTCCTACATCAAAATCTCCCTCGAAGCAGGCGACAATCCCCACAGAAACGCCTAGCTCTCCGATCCTCAGCTCAGATGACGAGACAAACCTTCCGCCGGCGGAAAAAACTCGTATCATGCTCAAAATGCCGGGCGACGTCACCGAGCGGTTGTTCTTCCGCAGTTCCCGAACCTTGGATCACACGAAAGCGAAGCTAATGAACAAATTCACCAGCAAGTTTGCCGACCAGAAAGGGAAATCGGTTCGGTTCTTCTGCCCGGCGGTCAAAACAGATCTTGCGTCGCTCGACGGAAGTCAAACGCTGCTCGACTTGAAGATCCACCCGAATGCGGTCATACACGTGACGGTAGATGACTGAATATGTTACGCGTTCCGGTATGGTGTTGATCTTATTAATTCTAATATGTTTTATCTCGTAAGACCAGTCGTCGCCGCAGTCTTTTCCGCTGATGCATGAAGGGCAATGACTAGGATTGAATTTTAGTTTCTGAGAAGCCAATAAATTACTCAAACGTATGTGGATAAACTATAATTTCTATTTTGCGATGACATCCACAGGAATGGTAGCGAGTCACTTATCTTAGTAATTTGGTCACTTTTTTCGATCTAGTCACTTTTTTACATCAAAATTGACACTAAAGTCACAGTCACTATATCTGATGATAAATCAACAATAATCTGGATCAGTTTCTAATGCTTAAATAACAGAACAGTAATGCTTTACTGAGTTTTATTATTCTAATGCAAACATTTTTTTTACGATCAGCATAGTAAAGTGTCCAGAAAGGAAGGGATTCTTTGCTTTTTGGATGAATATTTGAAATTTGTTTGTTGGGTTTTGTGATAAACGTTCTGGTAAAGTTTTGAAAACTAAATCTGGGCGTATTTCCGGACAGACCTGCTGAGTTTATTTTGATTAAATTTCTGCAGAAATAAAATAAATTTTCTAGCTATTCAGTGGAGTACCTATGAGAAAATGAAAAACGAATTTAGTACTATGTCATTCAATGCCACGAGAGTTTGTAGAAATTGTATGGACCGATGCACGAGTTCACTAATTTGACGTTTGAGCGGAGCCAAATTCACTGGTTTCCATAGTCACATAAATAACACGGCACCGCTAAAACGTCAAATAATGAACCTGTGCATAGGTCCATTAGGCAGTACTAAACTCAAACTAAATTGTATAGACAGTACTAGTTTATTTACTTAAGATGATTATAAAACGAAGCCAAACCTCGAATTTCCAAGAGCACTAGTCTAGAGATTCAAACAGCGCACTGAGCTGAAATTTAGAAAGCTGAAAAACACGCGGACGATTGTCAGGTTCTCTAGTTCTGTGCACTTGAAAATTCGAAGTTTGGCATTGTTTTATAATCTTAATCGAGAATAGCCTGAAGGGATCTTTGACGTAACTTTTAAGGCTCATGAATCCATCATTCAATCATTAGCAATCATAAAGAATGAAAAATCGGTTTTTTCACTCTAATAGGGCGATATTCAAAAATGAAAATGCAATAGATGGCTCTTTTTCAATGGTAGTAAAAACGAAATCCTGAAACAAAGAAAGCAAAGAAAGATGAATTAAACACAAAAAAATTGTATTCACTTTACACTTGATTTCTAATCACCACTGTTTTGATTCAGTTTCCTAATTGCAAGCAATTTATGATTTTCATTATTTTCCATACGTTTTGACAGTTCTCCAACTACCATTCTTCCATGCGCTTGTGTTGAAAGTTTGAGAAATTTGAGAATCCAGCGTACCGCGATCAGTGGAAGGAATACAAACAACAGTGTCGTCGTTCGGCGGCCAGTGAAAGAAACTGAATGATCTAAAGGTTGTTGTCTGTACTTTTAGCCGCTGGCCAACTGTTAGCGGTTATGAACGAAATAAACCAAATAAACAGTCGGTACCCTATTCAATTCAATCCTCATGAAAATCAATCATCCCATTACAGATAGTAAGCATAGTGCAATGATAGATTATCTTGAATATTTCTTAAACTTAGAGCAAAAAAACTGGTTTTGAAAATTTGCAAAACGATGATGGTTATTTTCCTCTTAAAAGAAGTTTAACAAAAATCTTTCATGAAAGAATATTAATTATTGTTTATGAAATCTGCATGAGCATGAGCAATAAACCTATATTTACATATTTTCAAAAATGTCTGGAAATTCACCAGTCATCCAATGTTTAGATTTTTCATGTCGAAATGAACTACTGGTCAAAATTTCAGTCAATATAGAGAAAATGTAGGTCTTGTTCAAATCAATTACACTACCCATCATAAGTATGGAATCGCGTATTGCATTTACTTACTTACTTACTTACAGTTTTATTGAGACAGTTTACAATTCGTGTTACATTTAGTTTTTGACTGAGATGGGTTGACCTAACAGCAGTGACGTAGAAACTAAGCAAAATATACTGACATTTAAATTCCTTAATGGTAGTCAATATTTAGGAAGGACAATTTAGAAAGAAAAATTACGAATGCGTAATTGCAATATGTGAGTGATAGTTAGAGAAAAAATGGGATGAATCAAATAGTAAAAAAACTATCACAACTCTACTCTACTAGTAGAAGAACTAGGGGTTTTTCCGAGGTCTGCATCCGATGAGGAATTTGGGGAGAAGCCAGCTTGCAGTTCAATACCAGCTTGCTCATGTACAGTGCTGTTCTGAATAATAGCAGCGCATGTCGATTTTCATACAAAATGCTCAACTTTGACATGCTGTAGTTTTGTTCCCTTTCAAGCAATCGAGCTGAAATTTTCTCCACAGAACTACATATATGATCAATTTTGTAACTACAAAATTGCAGTTTTTTCTGAGTCCCTGCCGAAAAGTGAGACACTAGGTGAATCTTTTTGAAAAAATAGCAGTTTTTCATTTTAAAATTTTTCTTTTACAAATATTTTAAACATTTTCGGTTTAGGTGTAGGTTTGATAAGTAGGAGGAGATTGTTCCAATGGTAAGTGATATACAATTTAAAACTATAATGTCAAGCCGAAATTCAAATTTTTAAAACTGCTATTTTTTCGAACAATTTCACCTAGTATCTCACTTTCCGGCAGGGGCTTAGAAAATTTTGAAATTTTGTGTTTACAAAATTGGGCATATTTGTAGTTCTGTGGAGAAAATTTCAACTCGATTGCTTGAAAGGGAACAAAACTACAGCATGTCAAAGTTGGGCATTTTGTATGAAAATCGACATGCGCTGCTATTATTCAGAACAGCACTGTAGATCAGTGGGGTGCAAATAGTCCAGGTTCATCATCATTTTGAGAACTCGATTCTGGTTTCGTTGAATCTTTTTGCGATGAGATTGGGCACAGGTGTGCCATGCTTAGAAAGCGTAGGTTAAAGTTGGTCGAAACACAGTTTTGTACAGAAGTAGCTTACTGCGAACATCGAGGGCAGATCTTCGGTTGACAACTGAAAACAAGAGGCTTTTGTTAGCTTTTCACACTTTTTTAGACTGTTGGAGAGCAAAGGTCAATTTTCGGTCCAGCGAGGTACCGAGGTACTGAACAACTTCTGACCAGGGAATAGGCTGTCCATTGGCTCTGATTTCGCGTTGCGGAAGGTTTCGAGGACTACGTGTCCTCGAGAAAAAGATAGAATGAGTTTTGCTAGCATTGGCTTTAATTTTCCACTGCCGCTGGTACGCTTCCAGTGACTGTTGAGCTTGTTGCAGTTTTCCCACCACTACTGAAGCGTCTCGATGAGATGTTACAAAGCCTGTGTTGTCGGCAAACAAATAGTACTGGACCTCCGCTGTGAATATGTACTGCTCCTTGAGGCACGCCGTAGGGAATTTGTTTCCTATCAGAAACCTCGTCATCGACAGCTACATGAAACGATCGATCTTTGAGAAACGAGCGTACTATGTTGGTAGTAGTGATAGGGAAATTGCCTTGATTTATTTTGTTGCTTGCCACACAGAGTCGTATGCTTTTTCCACGTCAAGGAGTATCATTCCAGATTGATACCTTGAGTGAAACCTAATCGAACCTGCTTAACTAGTCGTACCAATTGATGACAAATTGCTCGATCGATACAATCCTAGAGACATCTAAATGTGCTTCGATGCGAATCAGAATAAATCGTTCCAGAAGTTTGCTGAGACAGGAAAGGAGACTAATCGGACGATAGTTTGAGGGAAGTGTCGCATCTTTGTTAGGCTTCGGGATGTCCGCTGCACTTGAAGAACAAAGAACACAAAAATAGAAAATGATTTAAAATGTTGCCCTAGAATTTCTTCAAATATGCTAAATCGAAGATGAAGTCTAACAATTTTCCATCTAAAATAACATTGGATGATAGAGCAGCAGATAATCCAGATGGTACGTGCAATCTTTTTGCTACTTTTTTCCAAGAGACTTTTACAAACTTTTTGGATGAAGATCGTGATTTTGAATATTTTTCTAGTTTTCCTGATTTTACGAGCGATATCGGTGTTAGTCAAATACTGGTAAAGGACATATTAAGAGGACTGAAGAATTTAGATTCCAACAAAGGATCAGGGCCAGATGGAATCCCACCTATTTTACTGAAAAACTTAGCTTAGCTAAGTTACAGCACTATTATTTTGGCTATTCAACAAGTCACTTGAAATGGGCAGATTTTCAAAAGAATGGAAAAGATCGTATCTCATACCCATTTTAAGTCTGGTAGAAAATCTGATGTTTGAAATTATCGTGGAATCGCTATTATTTCATCCATTCCAAAACTATTTGAATCAATTATAAAATAAATGTGTTTAGCCAAATAAAACATAGAATAACGAATACACAACATGCAGGGCTGGTAGCAGTCAGACAGCAAAATAATAGTGACTTTAGTGACCAAAACGATCAAAAAAGTGACCAATTAGTGACCAAAAAGTGACCTAAAAGTGACTTTAAAACTACAAGTATTAGTCATTAAAATGACTAGAAATAAAAATATTTTCTGTTTGTATATTAACCATTATACATATTAATCGAATTTAGAATGTAGAAAACTGCAGTAATTTCAAATCTTTTCAAACAGTTATCTGTCCGAGATAAGACTTGATTATGACAATGGTATAAAATAGCGTTTTAGAGATTTCATGTATCAATTTTACACGACGAACATTAGCTTAAAATAAGGTTATTATGTTAGATTTCTGATTTCAGTAAAAAAAAAAAAATACATGAACGTTGGTAGACTATCTCGTGTTAGTCTACTTAGCAAAATTCCTGTACACGAGGAACTTACTGGCAAGATTTTGAAGTAGGGATGCAAAATGATTTACTTGAAGCATTTCTTAACAAAGCTGTGGAATAAATCGAGGGAAAATTTTTGGTTGTAGACAAAATTATGGCGAAAATCGAGAATAAATTTCAGAACATTTTGAATATAATCCTGACAGAATTCAAAATTCAAAAACAAACGGAAAATGGAAACTCATGCTAAATTTGAGGCAGAACTTCTGTAAAATCAAGAATCCAAATAAACAATAACTGCAGAACACAATGGATTTTAAACGAAATCGAGAAAAAAAAACATTAAATCAATGTCGTGCATAAAGAAT
Source organism: Aedes aegypti (assembly GCF_002204515.2). Lineage (NCBI taxonomy): Eukaryota > Metazoa > Arthropoda > Insecta > Diptera > Culicidae > Aedes > Aedes aegypti. The sequence goes on from NC_035108.1 coordinate 378,822,729, forward strand.
TAGAATTTCAACTGAACATTTCAATAAATGAATTATTGAAAATAATCACATCACTCAGTGGCGACTCGTAAACTCACGTTACTATCTGATATACGACCCTGAAATGACTAATTTTGCAAATTTAAATTATGAACCAAACAGTAAACGATAGAAAGCACATATTTAACGTTAGAGAATAGCCACTGATAACACTAGTGATTAATTATTATCGTCCAATAAAGTTCTATCTTTCATTATAGAAACTTTGTTTTGTTTAGTAATAGTTGACCAAAGTCGTGTGAAAACAGTGTCAAGGGTTAATCAATAGAAACGAATATTGTTTATTTGTTGGAATTTCTGATGTGATGTCTACAATGATTTCCAGCAAAAATAGTATTTTTTTTGAAGTCATGGACGAGTTTCTGACAAACTCTTTGAATTTATTTTGATTGTTATTCCTAGCCATCTATGGCTTATCCTCCGTAGGAGTTTTGATGATGTTTTTTCCAGAGCCTAGTTTTGGGTTTCTTTTATAGCCGTAGATCAGATGTTGGTCCTGGGTTTGGCAAAATTTATTAAAATATTCCAGACAACAAATTCTTTCTAAGTTTTGCCAAAATGTTCTCCAAAGCTTTTTCCAAGAAATTTTTAAATTTTCCATCGGAAATGTCTACAGAATATTAACTTGAATTCTTCCAAAAAGTTAGCCAGAGGGCGGGGATGAACCAGCCTCGGGCTGAACTAAGGATTCAATAGTAATATAGTTAGCCAGGAGTCTATATATACAGCATTCCATGAAAAACCGATCTAGTGGGTCTCCGAATTCCGTGCAAATTTGCTGACTGACTTTTTTTTTTGACGTTGGATAACGTCTTACGGCAACATACTGGGGTACAATTTCGAAAACCGAAAAATCGCTCGCGTCACGAAAAGTGGTTAGATTTTGACTGTTAATAACTTACTAACGCCCGCATAAATTTTCAAGATTCTTGCACCAATCAATTGCAAATCTTTCTACGAATCTACTCAAATAATGAAAACTATTGATTTTCATGACTAAACTATTGAAAAGTTGGTAAATATTAAGGCATGTCTTATTTTTCATAGAAAAGCACATTTTTCTTGCTGTTATAAGGTTTTGACGTTTTGAAGTTTACATGTGCCGTAATTTCGGGTGAAATTGATCATTTTTCATGGTTTTTCTTGTCTGTTTTCAATCATGTTGAAAATGCCAAACAACTGAATACAAGTACGACGGTCAGCCTCTTTGGCTCATGTGCCAAAATTTTATAACAAATGTGGTTTTAGTGCTAAATATCATCCCTTAAATAGAAAATCGGGGAATCCCATTTCGGGGTGAAATTGATCACTTATCAATGCGATTATTGTTATTTTTTTAAACGACTGTACATAATGAATATGAGCTCCCTGAATTTGAATATGCTTGCAAAATGCTTAATAATGCAATATGTAAAGATATAATGAATAGTTAATTTCAAGAATTGTGATAAAAACGCCTAGATCTAGGCAATTTCTCAAGCCTGATATCTAACAGAAATTTAATTATTTCAACCGTATGAGCTAATTGGTACCAGTTTAGAAGATGAAATCGGGCAAGGGGATATATTTTAAGCATCCTTACAAACTTTACTTACTTTGGATAATTCCGTTGTCGTCATCGCTACCTACATGCAAATGCATGCTAGAGCGATCAGAGTAGGTATCAATTTGTCAAACAAAGAGCTAAAACTAATCAGTAACAGCTAACTAGAAAACTAATCAACCAAAATTATAATTGATAAATAAATAAATTAATTAATCAATTAATAGTTATAGATGAAGTGTCTCTGGTTGTAACTCTTTTACATCGAATGACCCGTTTTGTTAAAAATTGTGCGCGTTCTCCACGGATACGACGAGTCAGTTGGATGTCCTTCGGTATGGCGGCATCCACAAATTACGTAACGCTCTAGGGGGAGGGGGGAGTAGGCTCAAGCGTTACGGCTCATACAAAAATTTAAAAAATTTTATACAAGAAGCGTTACGTAGGGGGGTCAAAAATTTCCAATTTTAGCGTTTCGTAATAAATGGACGCCGCCTATGATGCTGACACGCTTGGCGTGGATCGCGCACAAGTTGGTAATCTTAAACAAACCGATCAGAGTGCGCATCGTACCTTCGTGCTGTGCGTACACGAATTCTCTCTGCTCTTGGAAGTTTTCTTAAAAACTACCTAAAGCAATAAAACAGTACTTTTCAGTGCTACAAAAACAGTACTTTTCAGTGCTAAAATTAAAAACGGTACTTTTCAGTGCTACTAAAACAGTACTTTTCAGTACTATTTTTTCTACTATTGATCCCTTTACGATCCTTGTTTGGACCCGTGCCTTCGATTTTTCGTTGGACCCGTTGGCGAAAGCTAGCGGTGGTAATCCTTCTTGGACACCGTCTTGGGAAAAAACCTTTCGAAGGTCACGTCTTCTTTCGTTTATTAATTAAACATGGTATCAACAACAAACAAAAGGAAGGGTGAATCTCTGAATTCACTACTTCCTTCCAAAAAAGTGGGTTTTAAAACTGTCACTACACGTGGCAAGAATGGAAGAAAGGACGCTTCCCCGGAATGCGAACTTTCTTCCAAGGGTGAAACGAATAATTGTATCGAAATGAGCAATCAGTTCGATGCTCTAGACAAATTTTCCGAACACCAAATCGAAGCAGCCTCTAGCCCAGGCTCTTTGATTCAAGTGAGGAAGCAAAGAGTGCCGCCTATCGTGGTCAGTTGTTCCGAATTTGGGGGATTTAGGCAGGAGATCTTGAACTCCATTAGGGGAATCAAGGTTTCCTTCCAAATCGCAAAGAAAGGAGACTGTCGCGTTTTGCCGGAAACTCTTAAAGATCGTGAGCTTCTTCTCAAACATCTTGAAGAGAAGAAGCACAAATTTTTTACTTATGACGACAAAACTGAACGTTTGTTCAAAGTTGTCTTGAAAGGCCTCTCAAGTGACTATAAATCACCTGAAGAGATCAAAAATGGAATAAATGATTTACTTGGATTTTCCCCAGTCCAAGTAATCATTATGAAAAAGAGAACCCAATCTGGCATTGTTCGGAAAGGGCTTTCTCAAGAATTTTATTTAGTTCACTTTAACAAAAAAGAACTAAATAATATTAAAGCTTTAGAAAAAGCAAAACTTTTGTTTGATGTCCGTGTGACATGGGAACATTTCCAGAAACCTGGAGGAAATTACCAGAACCCCACTCAGTGCCGTCGGTGCCAAAAGTGGGGTCATGGTACAAAAAATTGTCGCATGGATGCTAAATGCATGATTTGCGGAGGTTCTTCTCACGCCAAAGACGTCTGTCCAGTGAAGGAAAATACCACCAAATTCATATGTTGTAATTGCGGGGCTAACCATAAGTCCAATTTTTGGAATTGTCCTTCACGCAAAAAGGTCATTGAGGCTCGTGCCAGGCAGATGAAAGATAATATCCGTTACGATAACGGTCGTTTCCGGAATTTGCCTGGTAGAGTATCGAACAATGCTCATTTTTCAGTTAACGATCGCTTGATCATGAATCATACCCATCAGGAAGATCATAATCTTGCTCATTCACAAACTAATTTTAATCCGTCGGGTAGCCGTTCGAATCTTTCTATTTCGAATGTATCTACCCACGGTAAATCCTTTGCCGATATCGTAGCAGGAAATTCGAACTCCTCCCCTGTTCGATCCATGGGTACCCATTCTACTTGTTTCAAATCAAATGGAAAAAACCCTACCGCCACAGGTAACTCCGCTTCTTCGTCTACCGAAAATTCCAATGGGAAATCATCAGATAATATGTCTGCCTCTGATTTTAATTTTCTAACTGAACAATTGAATCTAATGATTGATGCAATGTTCAAAGCCACCACTATGACTGAAGCAGTCCAAGTAGGTGTAAAATTTACAAATCAAATTGTTATTGGATTACGTTTTTCTAATGGATACAAATAATAATTAAAATATTTTAAATTGGAATGCTCGTTCTCTGAATGGTAAAGAGGACGAGCTGTTTAATTTTCTTACGGTTAATAACGTGCATATAGCAGTTATTACCGAAACGTATTTAAAACCTGGATCTAAACTCAAAAGAGATCCTAACTTTTTTGTTTATCGTAATGATCGACTTGATGGGGCATGTGGGGGAGTTGCAATCATCATTCATAGGCGTATAAAACATCAACTGTTTTCATCATTTGAAACTAAAGTTTTTGAAACTTTAGGTGTTTCTGTTGAAACACAGTTTGGTAAATATACTTTCATAGCTGCCTATTTGCCTTTTCAATGCATTGGGCAGCAAGTTAATTTGCTCTAAACTGACTTGCGTAAATTGACTCGCAATAAGTCAAAATTTTTTGTCATTGGTGACTTTAATGCCAAACATCGGTCATGGAATAATTCTCAAAGTAATTCCAACGGCAGAATTTTATTTGATGAGTGCTCTTCAGGATATTTCTCAATTCAATACCCTGATAGCCCTACATGTTTTTCCTCTTCTAGAAATCCATCTACGATTGATTTGGTCTTAACCGACTCTAGTCATCTTTGTAGCCAACTGATTACTCATGCTGATTTTTATTCTGATCATGTCCCTGTTACATTTCAAATATCCCAAGAAGCGATTCTCAATCCTATCAGCTCCACTTTCAATTATTTACGAGCCGACTGGAATATATATAAAACGTATGTTGACTCCAATCTTGATGTTAACATTTCTTTAGAAACTAAACTTGATATTGACAATGCTCTTGAAACTTTAACAAATTCCATTGTTGAAGCCAGAAGCATTGCAATTCCAAAATGTGAAGTAAAATTTGAATCCGTGATTATAGACGATGATCTTAAACTCTTGATCCGTCTTAAAAACGTGAGGAGAAGGCAATTTCAACGCACTCGCGATCCTGCTATGAAAATTATATGGCAGGATTTGCAGAAAGAAATCAAGAAACGTTTTGCTCAATTAAGAAACAAAAATTTTGAAAATAAAATTTCTCAATTGGACCCTGGCTCTAAGCCCTTTTGGAAATTATCGAAAATCTTGAAAAAACCTCAGAAGCCAATACCGGCATTGAAAGAGGAAAACAAATTATTTCATTTTCATTTTCATTTTGCAGCGTTTGGTGGGGCAATGAGAGCGCAAGTCAGTCCAAAGCCGGGGGCAGGGATAGGTAATGGCCGTAATAGTCTATGCGGACCACTTGAACACCATCGGAAATGATAGGAAGGGTTGGGGTAGGGTATAGGAGATTGGAGAAGACTTGACACAGTAATGCGATTAATGCTGCAAAATGTAAATATGCTGAGAACAATTTAATGTAAGTTTTGAAGTTTGGTTTGATTTATTAAAATTTCAAACAATTGTACAAGTAAGAAAGAATGAGCTGATCGCTTTATATAAATTTAATAAACAACAAAGTAATAACAATATGAGAGTGATGCTAAGAACTGCTAATGGCACGATGCAACGCTTTAGGAGCTTTTGATAATGATTGAACATTACTATAAAGAACGCAATTCAATCGATGGTGACAACTTTACAAACTTTATCTGTTTTTATCATGTACAGATATAAAATTATAATTCAGTTCACTGATTGGCGGTGCTGATTTATATAAAAATATTTGATATTATTAAAATGAAATGTGTTACTTACTCATTATGTTCATACTTCCCTGACCAGAATTATTCTGTTTTGAGCATCCTTTTCGAAGCTATTCTATCCAGTTATCCATTGACTGCTTACAATTCTGAAATTATTCTTATTGTGCATGCTCATGCATTATATTAGTAATGATCATAATCATGCAACAGATAAGAAGGGGAGAAAGAGAGAATATAGGAACAGTGATTAGTAATGAATAATTATGTAGTTTTGTTAGAATAATAAACAATTAAACAGCACTAATGAATAGCTTAAAAAATGACATTACAGCATAGCTGAGCCTTTCGGATCATAAGACCGATGTATAAAAATAATTTGTTTCGAAATTGTCCGCGTGGTCTTCTAGTGCCCCTATTAGATCAGAATCAGTCATAGACATACATACCGAATGCTCGCCATGACCCTATGACCAACATTTGTATATGTATAGCCTTAGCTGATGTGGCTTTTCTAATAGATAGTTCTTTCACTCATTGATTGTCTTCAAAACCTTGTCAAGTATAGAAAATTGATTTTATTTCATTTATTACTACATTGAAGCTACATTGTACTTATTGAGTATTAGGTATTATTTTATGTTTTTATCACTATTGATATTATCAAGGCCAGAATTCCCAGTGAGTGAAGAATTTTATAGTACTAGAACACCATAGAAGATCGCTAAACATTACCTAATCATGGAACGGCTTTTTGCTCTATTATTTTAAGTAGATGCTATTGATCTCCCTTTGCTCCTATCCGCAACCCGGTGCACGCGCCCTGTTGGTTTTCGAAAACCTCGTAGAAGATTATAAACCGTCAATGGCATTCCCAATTACTACCCCACATTGCACATTCAAGGGTCTGACTGTGCTCTTAACCCACCCTCAGTTTGTAATCTTCTCGCCAGTTTGAAATTATATTTTCCCGAAGTGAAATTAATTTTGATGAGTGATAGCCGTACTATGCAGTAGTTTAACCAGAATCTTTAGGTGAGAAGACAAAATCTAAATTTTGTAATAAAAAGGTTGCCATTGCTTTGAAATTCACCCAACATCTAATCAAAGCTACTAACAACAGCGATCAATTATCAAAACTCATCGCTCCCTGGAAAATATAATCCCAAGCCCAGGGTAGCATTGAAAGAGGAAAACAAATTATTACTAACTAATTGCGAAAAAGCTCAAAAACTTGCTATGCAGTTTGAAAGTGCGCACAATTTTAATTTAGGACTTACTAGTCCAATTGAAAATGAAGTTACTCAGGAGTTCGAAAATATTCTCAATCAAGAGAACGTTTTCGAAAATGCCTGGGGGACTGATTTGGAAGAAGTGAGAACTATTATTAAAAAATTCAAAAACATGAAAGCTCCTGGCGATGATGGAATTTTCTACATCCTCATCAAGAAACTTCCAGAAAGTAGCTTATCATTTTTAGTTGATATATTTAACAAATGTTTTCAATTAGCATATTTTCCTGACAAATGGAAAAATGCTAAGGTTGTTCCAATTTTAAAACCAGACAAAAATCCTGCAGAAGCTTCTAGCTATCGTCCAATCAGTTTGCTTTCCTCCATCAGTAAACTTTTTGAAAAGGTTATTTTGAACAGAATGATGGCCCACATCAACGAAAATTCAATTTTTGCCAATGAACAGTTCGGATTCCGCCATGGACATTCGACCACTCATCAACTTTTACGTGTAACAAATTTGATCCGTTCCAACAAATCTGAAGACTATTCTACTGGTCTTGCTCTTCTAGACATAGAAAAAGCATTCGACAGTGTTTGGCATGAAGGTTTGATTATAAAATTAAAAAACTTTAATTTTCCAACATACATTGTTAGAATAATTCAAAGTTATCTGTCAAATCGTACACTTCAGGTTAATTATCAGAACTCCAGATCTGAAAGACTTCCTGTAAGAGCTGGTGTTCCTCAAGGCAGCATTTTGGGACCAATATTATACAATATTTTCACATCTGACTTACCTGAGCTACCTCAGGGATGTCAAAAATCTTTGTTTGCGGATGACACAGGCCTCTCCGCCAAAGGACGAAGCCTGCGTGTCATCTGTAGTCGATTGCAAAAAAGTTTGGATATTTTTTCTTCATACTTGCAAAAATGGAAGATTTCTCCTAATGCTTCCAAAACTCAACTAATAATATTCCCACATAAACCAAAAGCTCTTTATTTGAAACCTTCAAGTAGACATGTTGTCACGATGAGAGGGGTTTCAATAAATTGGTCAGATGAAGTTAAGTATCTAGGGCTCATGCTGGATAGGAATTTAACTTTCAAAAATCACATTGAGGGCATTCAAGCCAAATGTAATAAATATGTAAAATGTCTCTATCCCCTTATTAATAGAAAATCAAAACTTTGTCTTAAGAACAAGCTGTTGATATTCAAACAAATTTTCAGGCCAGCCATGTTGTATGCTGTACCAATATGGACTAGCTGTTGTAATACCAGGAAGAAATCTCTGCAGAGAATTCAAAATAAAATTTTGAAAATGATTCTGAGGCTTCCTCCCTGGTATAGTACCAATGAGTTACATAGAATATCCAATGTTGAAACATTGGAACAAATGTCAAATAAAATCATTATTAATTTCAGGCAAAAATCGTTACAATCTTCTATTGCCACGATTAATGCGTTATATGTTTAGGTTAAGTTAGGTTAAGTATATTAAAAACGTTTTTTTTTCTCTTATAAGCAGGTGAAATCAACTCACCTGTAAAAAAACTGAACTGCTACGGCAAATGAAATGTAATATGTTGTTAACAAAATGTTAATTAAATCTTAAATTTGTTTTACCAAATTAGGATGATAGTGTTGTCAAATAACACAGAACACCTAGATATAAGAAATGAATGTAATGTTTGGAATGATACTAATAAAGAAATTAAAAAAAAAAAAAAAAAAAAAAAAAAAAAAAAAAAAAAAAAAAAAAAAAAAACAAACCGATCAGATAGGCCATTCGCTTCCTGCAGGACCATGACGGCCGAGCTCTGGAATCACAGATTTGTCTCTACATTTCCCCGGATACCACTACGAAGCAGAAAAAGTTCTTCATGGTGCGGAACTTCTTCGAGTATCAAAAGGAACTTTAACATCGATTTGAGCAAAGAGGAGAACATGGAGCTCGCGGACTTCATGGAGAAGTACCTCAACCTCAAACTGGATTCGTAAACTACTTAAGCAACCAATGTTAGTGGATCATGCGTGGACCTAACGTTCGACCGGAATATTTGTTTGGGAAGCAAGAGTTACCGCTGATGCTTATTCTTTCATCAACCGAGTCTATCGGTGTTGAAGTGTTAACCGAACCAAACTTACACCACAGATTTTCTGTGCTAACACCCAATGTCCACAATAGGTCAGAATTGACATGCACCATATAATATGAAAATTGATTGAATTTTTATCAGTAGAAATCTTTCATAAGTTTGTGCCGGTCTCAAGCCAGGAAATAGATGAAGCTAACGTTATCCAACGTCACTTGGCGGTTGTATCTCGGAAACAACCTCTTACTGTTTTTTTTAAATATATCTCAAAAACTAAAAAACATACATCGCTGAAAATTTGACAGTATACGTAAAACTTTCTGAACTTTCAAGAAAAAATGAGAACAGCGAGGCCTTCAAAACACGAAAAAACGGAAACAATTGAGTTTTTTCATGTACAACACACAATTTTTGTGAAGTTTTATATTTTTCCTGAAAAGTCAAAATATTTAGCCTTCATTTCGTCCAAAAAGATTGAAAATTGGTCGAACGGTTCAAAAGTTATAATTTTTTTTAAATAAAAATTTTGCAAAATCGCGATTTTTTTTGGTCACCCTATTTCGGAAATGGTCACCCTAATCAAAAAATCCAAAAATACGTGTATCCTTATTATGGATAAGGAACAAAATAGCAAATTTTCACGGAATTCGGAGACCCACTAGATCGGTTTTTCATGGAATGGCTGTATATATATACATTTTTTTTGAGTCAAGAATCTTGACACTTTGATTATAAAATCACACTATTCTTGTCTTTATAATAACAAATATCGGTTTCTTGTTGTTTGAGTTTGAAAAACTAACCCAGTCTTAAATTTCATTATCATCAGATCACAAAAAAAGTGACTTTAGTGACCATTTTCCTGAAAAAAGTGACTTTAGTGACTTTTTGTTCGAAATAGTGACTTTTAAGTGATCAGGTCGAAAAAAGTGACCAAGTCACTAAAAAGTGACTTGCTACCAGCCCTGCAACATGGTTTCTATAAAGGTCGTTCTACTACAACAAACCTTTTGGAATTTGTAAATTACACTTTGAATGCAATGGATAGAGGTAACCACGTCGAAGCACTTTACACCAATTTTAGTAAGGCATTTGACAGACTAGACATTCCTATGTTGATTTTCAAGCTCAAGAAAATGAGAATTGCGATGAGACTCCTCGACTGGATTGAATCGTATTTAACAGATCGCCAACAAATACCTAGTTAGATTTGAGGGAAAAATGTCTAAACCTGTTCACGTAACATCAAGAGTTCCCCAAGGTTCGCATTTAGGTCCATTTTCATTTATATTATTTGTTAACGATATTTCATATGTGCTTAAACATCTTAAAATTCTTATTTATGCCGACGATATGAAACTTTATATGGAAATCAATAGCAACAAAGATAGCGACATTTATCTGAATGAAAAAAATATATTTGATAAATGGTGTAGCAAAAGCAACTTCAATTAAACGTCAAAAAATGTAATTTAATCATATATAGCAGAAACGGAATACACCACAGATTACTGTCTCTTTAGGAAATCAAATTGTTCAAAAGTGCGATAAGATTAGAGATTCAGGTGTCATATTAGATTCTAAACTTACCTTTACTGATCATTATAATACGATTATCCATAAATCTACCAATATGTTGAGCTTTATTAAGCGTTTTAGCTACAATTTTCGGGATCCATATACGATTAAAACCTTGTACATTGCTTATGTAAGATCAGTTCTAGAATATTGTAGTATTGTGTGGTCTCTACATATAAAAACACATGGTGATAGAATCGAATCAGTACAGAAGCAATTTCTATTATATGGCTTACGCAAATTAGGCTGGACAACGTTTCTTTTGTCATGTTTGAATTTCTAAACGCCCGCTAGACAGTTAAGAAATCGGAATTTGTTTGCATCAAATAATCATCAAACTAACTATGCAAAATTCGGCCCAATAAATCGAATGATGTCTTTTTATAATCAGCATTGCACAGAAATTGATCTGACCATGTTGCGAACAAAGCTAAAACAATATATTAATTCCTTAAGATATAATACAACATAGAATTAAGCAAACGTGTAGTCTACTATTGATTGACGAAATAAATAAATAGATTCTACCCCATTACCCCGAATCCCATTACACCGAATTCCATTAATCCGAACGCCATTACCGCGAATTCCAAAACCCCGAACGACCCATCACTCCGAATGACATTACCCCGAATTCCAATATGATGGGGAAATGTCATCAATACCATCATGTCAAGATAGTTGTAAATTCGGGGTGATGGAATTCGGGCTAATGGTACATTCGGGGTGATGGCATTCGGGGTAATGGGGTAGAATCAAATAAATAAATAACGGCGTGCTTCCAACGAAATGGGAAGTGACATAATTTCAGGCATGCCGAGAACAGCCTAGCCAATAGGACAGTGCCTTTCCGAGGAAAATTTTTCAGCATAACATTCTTTATCTGATCTTGACCTGGGGCTTTCTTGTTTTTCAGGTTGCAAATTTGCCTTTGTACGTCCTTTGGACGAACAAGCCAGGAATTGTCGGGAGGAGCATTAGCTTGGTCTAGGAATTCCAGAGTTCGATTCACGTCTTCTGTGATTAGTGGATCACTTTCCATAGAATTCGAATGGAATTTAGATAAATTATCGGCAAGATCTTTAGTCTTTAATGCTGGAGATGCACCAATCGTTGTATTATCACGGAGTGGCGGGCTGTACTTAAAGTTGTTCCGCAATGCTTTAGTTATTTTCCACAGTTGGTTGCTTCCATGTTCCATCGTTTGGAGAGTTTCTCTGAATTTGCGGAACCGAGCCTGGTTACATTCCTCTGCGATTCTAGAGTTGAGCGATTGCACAATTTTCTTGTAGATGGGATCTCTTGTCCGCATCCACAGGCGACGCCGGCGGTTTCGTACTGCCATAAGCAATCGAGTGCTCTCAGGAACAGTCGGTGTGTCATAAGCGCGGATGTTGACTAGGGGAACTGCAACGTTCTCACCTTCCAACAGTGTTTGTGTAAGCTGATCTATCGCTCGGTCGATGTCAGCTACGCTACTTAGAGCAGCATACACTCAAAATAATCCAAACGTCATTGTTACGTGGAAACATACGTGGTTTTTTTTCCATCGCGCTTTTCACGTAGCTCTTACGGGAATCATAGGTGACACAGAATGAACCGATGAACCCATGAACTAGTGTCATTCTATCGGAGAGCCGCGTAAGAGCTACGTGAAATTTTCGTAGAATTCACCAAGGGAATTGGTGGAAGCTAAATAAAACTTCCAGTACATTTCAACTAAAATCGGTATAGATGCAATCTGCTTAGCTTTGCACTGTTTTCTGAATATGCATAATTTTGCAATAAAATGATATGGAACTAAAGTGAATAATATGCAACTTTTATTAGCTGTTCGAAGGAGATCAAACATTTTCGTCACGGAACACTGAGTTTTCATGTCATTGCTATAGAAATTGATAGTTGGGTGCGAATTTCGGGAATTTCGAGAATAGATTCTTCTGCCAGATGTTTATATGTGTCCTTCCTGTTTCAATGAAAGAATGTGATAAATGAAGTAAATCAATAATAAAAACGCATAGATGGATGATTTACACACGTTTGAATTTCGGCGAGGAAAACATCCTCGTCTAACTCCAGACTACCAAAGCCGCTTGTCAGTCCAATTTCGATCCATGTCGGTAGATGCGATGCAATTGTTATCTTAAAACAATACAATTTTCTTAAATATTAGATTATCAGCGACAAGAACAAAATTTACCTTTAGATTAATCTAATTAATAATATATAAAATAGCTGACTCCGCTCACTCTTGAAGTTTGTTGTTGACTAACGCCATCGTAACATAGAATGAACCATATAATGAATACTTTCAAGATGAATCAAACCATGTACGAAATTTCCACGTAAGCTTGATAGGTTAACCACAGTAAGAATGACCGAAGCTACATTTATAGTGGTAAGCTCCATCGAAGTTAAATACGCGATTGGCGTCGTAATTTCGATGGAGCTTACCACCATTAATGTTTATTCGGTGATTGTTACCTTAGTCAGGTGAAGTCAAGAAAAATTCATTTCTACGAATCTACGTGATTTTTCACGTAGCTATGACGTTTGGATTATTTTGAGTGTAGGACGGGTCTAGCAGGTCCAACTTCGAATTCACTAAGCGTTGAAACTTTAACCAGTCAGCACGTTTGTAGCACCGTATTGATTTCACGGATTCGGTTGGTTCGGTGTTGAGGTGAATATCGAATGTGACAGGCAGATGGTCAGATGACAACTCGTTGTGAGCTATTGTTTTGGTCATGTTAACCATATTATTGGACACGACAAGATCTAGTTGATAGTTTGCCTCGACCGGTAGGATAAAAAGTAAATGTGTCTGGATAGTGTATATGAAAGTTACACTGCGCTACCACGCTTTGCAGAATGTTTTCTGCTTTGTTAGCCTTTATGCAATTCCATTTCCGGTGTCTTGCATTCACCAACCACAAACAACGGCTCCTTACTCCTCATCATGTTCTTCTAGTCGATGCGGTATTGGTTCCAATCGACCGATGTTCTTGCTCCCGCAAAATAGGCCCCAATGAAGCGAACGTTTATTCCGTTTTCCGTAGGTGTAGAGATGCCGGTACATTCCAAAGATTTTGTGATTATATTCAGCGCGACACACTTGATATCTCGCCGGACAGCGATAGGTACACCTCCTCATCGCTCGTTTTCGCTGGGGAGTCGATCGAATCGAATGCAGTTGCACCTGGGGTGGAAAAACGACGACGTAGGACGTAGCCAGGTCTCGGTGACAATACCAACATCGATATGGAACCGATCGAGGAAATCGATGAACTCTATTTTCTTGTTTGCTACAGAGCTGCTGTTCCATTTGACCACTCGTTGGTTTATAAATTAGACATGGTACACATACTTGACCATCAGCTCCGAAAGAGCCCTAAATTGCTGTTCTTTGTTGCGACATCCTTTTAGACGAGCGAACAAGTCTCTAGCTAAGCACATGAACTCAGTGAGAGTGACGAGATCGTTGATGTCTGCTGCTGACGCTTCATTTTCGGAGCTTGTTAGCACTTCCGAGTAGGAACGGGACGGTCGAGGATTTTGATGGAGCAATCTTGATGGTACAACGGTCGACTCGCCATTTAACGATGGCCAGTTCGTAGACGTAGATACGAAAGGTTTTTTGCTGGGTATGCGCTGATGATATTGATTGTTCTTCGTTCCTTCACGGCGTTGAGGATAGTTTTTTCTTGCGACTCAACCGAGATAGTAAGCGGTGTGGTTGCCACTGCAATTTGCGCAACGTATTTTATAACTTGCTTAAATCTGCTTTCACACGAAGCGAACATGGGGCAGAAAGATGTGTTTCCCCACTTTTGACACAGAGAGGAGAGACATGAGAGTTTTGCATTCCGTGTCCGAAACGTTGATATCGGAAACATTTCACTGCATCGGAAGTTTTTCGAGTGAAGTGTTATGAATCCGACAGAAATAAGGACGACGCGCGACAATATCTCCACTTTTCACCCTTTGTAGCTCCGACAGCCTGACCTTGCCTTTCTCGAAGTACAGCAGGTAAAGCGTACTAACTTCGGGGCTAATTTCTTTTTGAAAGAAGGTTTTGATATCTTTAGCATGAACGTTGTTTGCTTCGAGTTCTTCTTTCAGCTTTCACCTTGAAAAGTTTAGCATCACCTTAAAATTAAATGAATATTATTTCTGAACTATAAAGAGAAATTTCAATTTGGTTTTCGGGAATGCATTTTAATATTCGACCTTTAGTAACTACTATTTTTTTTTAGTTGAGAAAACTTTTTTCACTAGGTTTTGGGTGATGCTAAACTTAAAAGTGCTGCAATACTCAGTATAGCAACGATTCCATTCTTTTGGTGGGTAGGGTATGTGTTTTTTGGCTAATTTCAAGCTTTCGACAAAACGGAACACCAAAACTTATCTGAAATACATCTACATAGTAGTTTATTCAATTCTACGAACTTTTGTCAAAACACAATTTAATGATTATAGGTAGCTTTGACATAGTTTGTGTTTTCTCTGGAAAACTCACCTAGGGAAAGTGTACCAGTTATGGCTATAGTGGTTCCCTAGTTGGCCATTAGTGTGGGTCAACATTTAGATTCTCGCTCCAGTCCACTCCAGAACACAGACCTCGATAGGTATTTTTACGATGAAGAATATTGCCGAAGACCGCGAAACAATCCGGCACTTAAGAAAAAAGTTATTCCATGAAAACCTATTGGCAAGGCAACGTTGATTAACACGTAAAGGAATAACAATAATAACAAAATCGGGCAAAATTTCCGAATGGTCTATGCTTAATAACTTTTTTTTACAAGCATCGGATTGCTTTGCGGTTTTCGGCAATGTTGTACATCGTAGAAATAGCTATCGAGATCTGTGTTAAGATTTTTTATAGAGGTCAGTGGGCGACCTCTCGCGATTTTTCTTTGCAAAAGTTTTCCCATAGTAAATCCCATACAAACTTTGAACGGCTGGCGCTAAAATATAATTTCTCCGAACGAGCTGAAATTTTGCACAGTTGTTATGCAATCCAAAAGTGAACTGGAGCGAGAATCTAAATTTTTCATATAAACCTGTCCCAGGCTATTGGCCATATATATTTTCTCAAAAACTTTCATGCTTTGAATATGTTTGAATGTTTTAACATCAAGATATATTCGATATCAAACAATTTAAACACCCAGAACGATTCAAAATTTTAAGATAATCAAATTATCGTGTATGGCGAAATAGGGAACCATTATGTCCATAACTGGTACACATACCTTATATGATTTCTAATTTCCAGAACATGATGACTACTCATATCGAAAAGCCAATCCCGTTTAAAGTTACCATTTATCTTACGAAAATAAAGGGGTCAAAAAGGTAATTGAAAGCGCATTTGTTATTTCGCTGTGGGTGAGCCAAGAGCATCACCATGAGCTTTGAATAATGTAAAAAAAAAAAAACAAAACACGTTACCACTGCTTTCTCTCAGTCGATGATGAGGATGGTTGGCATCGCACAACTACCATTTCAGGACTGGAGTCATCGCAAATACTAATTTGATGCTTCAACCGTACCTTATAATACCCCACATCAAGATACAGCTGCTGTCGATGAGCGAGCAGAGTAGAGAAAGAAGGGGAGGATGTACAGTTCTCAACGAAAGCTGAATTACCAAATATCTGTTAATATTGAATGAATAATATAATAGGAGCTAATCGTCAATAGCTTTAAATACTCAATTTATATTGATTAGTACCTATACTTTAGGATTCGAATGCAAAAGCGTATTCAAAAATACAAAAAGCGTTACGGAGAAGAGGAAGGGGCCAAAAATTTCCAATATTACGTAATGAATGGCCGCTGCCAAAGATCCTTTTTGTGTACATCTGGAATTTCCTGTCTTTTTCCATATGGATTCAAATTTCCATCTTTTTCCAAAACGGTAACCATCATGATAGAATCAGTTCTTACTAGACTTACCTGACAGAGAGCCACTTCGCTTTCACCCCCGTTGGTTCCATTGAGAGTCGGCGAAGCGCACGCACTTTCCACCGGTGCTTGCAATCGGAACTTCAGGGAGTCACATTTCATCAGAATACGTTGACCGAATTGCTCCCGATATGGTTCAACCGATTCCACTTTATTGGTGGCTATGGCAGCTTTCGCGGAACTTCCTGCATGGCCATGCTGTTGGTAGGCCCCAAACAATCTCCGCCGGTTATCTTTCCTTGCCTGGGCAATCGACATATCGGTTTCGCGGCCGTACTTCATCAGTTGTGGGTTCATGCTTTGCTCCAGACCCTTCAACGTTCCGTACATCATCATCGTGCTGGGACTGGCCGGAGGTGCAGTAGGCGGTGCGGTCCGTTCCAGTGAAGCCACACGTTTGTCTTCCTGCAGTTTGTTCTGCTGAATCACCGAGGAAATTTTCTTCACCCAGTCTTCCATGTCGGCTTCGTCATCGGCTGCCAAGGCAAAAGACTTCTGCTGAGGAGCGTTCATTTTCAGCTCGAAACAATACCGACCCTTTTTCGGATTGAGAACCACTTCGGTGCAGAAGTCCATCACGATGGTGGTTTTGGCTTCGATCTGTTTTTCGTCCTTGTGCAACTCCAGAATGTAGGTGCCGTCGATTTCCTGCCTTAGGTAGCAGTAGCGCCGTTTGAACGACTTCGAGCCAATGTGAGCGAACATGCGGTCCGAGTTGGTGTCCGGGCCCTTTAGCAGATAGCCCTGCTTTGTGATCGTGTCGGCTTGTGAACGAGTCATTTGTTCGTCCAATCGATCATGGTCGGTGTCGATCTCGTAAAGCTCCTCCTTAAGTTCGTCCGAAGGCGATACCCTACGATTGAAGAAATGGAAAAGTTAAAGGTATGCTGCAAAAGTCGAAGATGAGCAAGTTAATTGTGATACACGTCGTTCATTGTCCTCAAAAACGAAAGACACATTTCACACACATCTACGTCAAGATATGTATCAAAATGTATAATCATTAATGTGAAACATCTCGGAAACCAATGGCCTCACATACTCATGTCTACAAAGGCACTAAACTGAAGAAGAAGTACCGTCAAACGGGGTGACTTGCAACGGCGGGGTGACTTGCAACACATTGTAATTTACAACTAAATTTCAGTATAAAACCCAAATTTTAAAAGAAAATTTGTTTTAAATCGGAGCTTCAATACGTGTGACTCACAATTCAAGTAACTGCCACGATTAAAGCTGTTATTATGAATATGTTTATACATTAAACATATTTCTTTTAAATGTCTTGAAAACTGATACTTGATGGAGGTTCCAAATCGTGATCTGAAAACATGAGATAGATATAATTTACAAAAATAATACTCTACATGGTGTTTCTATAACTAATAAGTGATAATATGACAAATTTTATTTCACGAAATTGTAGCAATAACTTTTTAATAAAAATCATTTTTATATAAATGTACCTATGCGGGGTGACTTGCAACACTTTATTTCTAAGTAATTTAGAGTTTTATAAAAGCTAAAAACTTTTGTGTTAGGCCTACTTTATAATTAAAAGAGTAATAATTCATCAATCAACTACAAACACTCGTTTAAAATATTGTTCAGTTATGATATTGAACCTTGATGATTTAACGCCTCTTTTTCCCATACAAAAATAGCTCAATTATTTTCTTACAAAAAAGTATTCAAAATGTTCTTATACTGGTTTGAATGCTTTAAATACATGAATAAGAATACTTAACAAGTGTGACTAATAAAAAATATCAACATTTTGTTGGCAAAAACTAAATTAGTATTGAGTGTTGCAAGTCACCCCGCACAAGGACATTTAAAAAATTTCACCTTTTTGATGACTTTTGATATGACAAAATAATTCGATTCATTCTTCTGTCATCTCATTCTGTGGGCGGGCCGGCCATTCAAAGTTATGCGAGGAATTTAGATTTTTAGATGACGTTTAGATCATGGTTTTGGTTGATTGAAGTTGAAAAGTGTTGCAAGTCACCCCGTTTGACGGTAGCCTAAAGTTTCTAATCTTCTTATTTTCAGTTTAATGCTGGTGCAAATAGCCAAAATTTGCGCTGTTCTTGAAAGTTTCCTTCGCGAGTTTAGTGCCTCTGAAGTTTCGGTGCATTTTGCACAAAAATTATTTACATAACATGGAATAGAACATGTTATAGTACGTACATGTCACTTGCATTTAAACGATAATTTTTGCTGTTTTTCTATGCATTCCATGAAGTATTCCTGAGATGACTCATATCACCCCTATTCGACATAATTTCCTCTATTTATGTAGACGCATCAGATTTGAATATTATCGGTATTTTCCCATTCATAAAAACAAACTTTAAAAATGTCTTAAGTTAAAGTGAGTTAAATTTTCAGTTCAAACGGTTGTCAAGGTTCTCTTGATTTGTGCTCTTGAAAATTCGAGGTTTGGCTTCGATACATCTGATAAATGACCGTTTAGGTGAGCGATGGATTTGATTGAGAGTGTTATGTCTGGTGGTATTGAACACTGCACAAACATATTTTCTCTCTTTCACTCCTTTTACAAAACTAGTAAACAAGGACAGTAAACCTGAAAATCCCATACAAAATCAAAGCGATGTGAAGCCCTATTAATAGTTCTATAAATGGACGCAATCATCCTATACCTAAGTAAAGAAGAAAATAACTTATGCCGTTTTTCGTTTTTACGGTGTAGTTCTAAGCCGTACCTACATCTTACACCCTGATGAAAACGAGTGTAATACTGTACAACATTTTGTACATTTGACGTAGTGATGACATTGCACTTACTGTGCTTTTTTTAAAACGGGTGTAATGCTGCACCCTAAAAACGAACACGACATTACATCATTATTCAGATATGGCATCGTTTATTTCACATCGCATTAAGGTTCAATTCAGTTCATGTAGTTTTGGGAAATTACAAAAAAAAACAAATAGGATAGGATTACCAGTTATGACCATACTGGTGCCCATATTCGCCATACGTCATAATTGATAAGGTCATCGAAATTAAAGTTAAAGTTAATTGAAATTTTACATATGGCCAAATAGAGAACCACTATGGCCATAACTGACACGCTTTCCGCAAAGGAACAATTGGCGCATCAAGCGGGAGGAAATCATTGGATTTCCTGTTCGATGTGAGCGGGTCGCATTCCATATTCAAAATGCAACTCATCATTACTCAAGAATGGATTCAAATCCCAGTGGCTGACAAAATGCGGAACACCCCAGTTGGAATGAACCGTGAATTTGTGCGTAAGCTCCCGCTTATGCTGATTGATAGGATTCATCGGATTGAATAGTTTTATGAAAACATCAAACCTGAAATAAAAAATAAACGGAAGAAATGGTTATTTTTCGGTACATACATGCAAACCACATCATTTACCATCCTTCCGCACCATTCAGGAGCTCTAAAAATACGCTGATGTACGATCCCTGCTCCCAATGGCCATTGCAGTCAATACGGAATCTCCAGGATATTTTCTGTTGATCATACATGATTGACGAAAACTCGATCTTGTTGGCTACTCTCTTAGCCGTGAAATTCCGGACAGTCCATGTAAACTTACGGTAGTCGTGGCTGTGAAGAAAATGCATCTTAAATACCCCGGTTCTTCATTTAACGTTGTTATAAAGGAGCCATCAAAACTTTGACGATTACGCGTTCATAGAAGCGTATTTCTAAAAAAGTATTATTTTTTTTCTAATCGGACTAGACATAGAGCTAAGTTTATATAAAAACTTGCGTAAAAAGTGTTGATGGCTATTTTTGTTTGATAATAACGGTAAATGAGTAACGAGAATTAAAAATTGTATTAATTTGTACTCACCGTAAGCGTTTGTTCTGCGCTAATGCAGCTGCGCATTCTATCCCGTAAGTGGGATTTGTTGGCTTCGAGACAAAGACCATATTGTACCCCTTTGCAGTCAAGCACTGCTGGCGTGCTTCGTTCAAATGGATTAGCCGTTGACATGCCAGAGACCGACTGCCAATGGAGAAATCATCGACAGCGCTATACGATTCGATAGGCTTGGAACCGTTTTTGTCAAGTATCTTGAACTGATACTCGTAACGAGCCTGCTTTCCGTGTACCAGCTTCAGGTACACACTTATGAACTTTCCTCTGGCATCGCTGAATCCGTTGGGATAAACGTTCAGCTGCCAGACATTTCCGAGCGGATCTGTAGCGGTAAAGTCCTGCAATAGGGTGGTTCAAAACATAGTTTTTGCTCAACTCCGACTATTCGATTGTAGATCAAACGTCCTCTAAATATTTGAGCTCATTTGAATGAAAACTGTGACTGCACAAGCCCTTCAAAATTTGCATAGGAATAAAAACAAAGTATGGGAACATGTAGAAAAATGAACGGGGTGGTAAAATGAATACCGAGGTTTTTACGGATGAAAAATTAACGTTAATGATTGTTTTATCACAAGCGGATGATTTAAAGCATAACTCAGTGTGTTCGTTTCGTGTTGCTGAGTAGGTCAATTGAAATGGAAACATCAACAAAAACCAGGGAATATCGTAAGGCAGCATCCATTTATTACGTAACGCTGAAATTGGAAATTTTTTACCCAACCGTAACGCTTTGTGTATGAAAATTCTCAAAATTTCGTATAAATCGTAAGTCGTGACAAGCCTCTAAACATTTTTGGAAGACTCATACTAAAAACGTGACAAAGGGGGCGAGGGGGTCAAAAAAGTGGAAATTTAGCGTGACATAATTTGTGTAAAATCCCTAACGCTTTCGCTTACCTCCTCACCCTTCGAACATTACGTAATTAGTGGATGGCGCCTAATGATACGATGTCAAATCAGACACCTTTAGAACTTTTTTCGAATTGGATACAATCATTCATAGATGATAAAAAGTGACTTGCTACCAACCCTGATGCAGAGTTCCAGGATTACTATACTCAGGAGGTTCTTCAGAACTTCCTGATGGTACGTTTCTTAAGGAAGAAGTTTCAGAAAGAACTCATCTAAAATTTTAAAAAGATTTAACCTGAAAATATCATGACGTAATTACAAGATGCATTTCGTGAGATAAAATCACAGACATAACACTTAAAAAAAATCGCGATCAAAATCATCAATCAATATGATTGGAGTCTGCAATTAACTTTCTTTACAAACCTATACGAGTGATCCATCCGAATGTTCCTTACAGCTCCGAAACATCAAAACTGTGCATTTATATAGTAAAATTGTGTATTACCATGTCAAAACTGTAGTTTCCATTTCATATTTGTAACATATTTTGCCTTAGAAAGTTATTCCGTTTTTGCAAACTGAAAATTGCTGATCGTGTTGATAAAAACGGAACATACCTATAATTTCTTCATGAATTATCTTAATCATTAAATTAAAGAATTCGTAGGAAATTTGTTCTTAAATTCATCCAAGAATTACAAAGGATTTGTTTTAGAATTTTATCATGAATTCGTCATAATACAACTCGTGCAGTTCCATAACTGCATGAAGTGAATTTTCAAGAACAACATAAACTTTGTTATAGATTTCTGAAAGATCTCTCCTATGAATTTATTTTAGAGTTTCTCAGAGTGTTCAAGAATTCATCAAAAGATTTTTTCGGAGATCATTTATTTAAAGATTAAACAAAACTGGATACGAGTAACTGACACTGAAGAAGACTGCAAGTGGTAGTCGAAATACGCGTATCTGTCAAAGATAAGCATTTAGGAGCGGAATTAAAAGGTACACGGTACTCCATCTACTTTAAAGTTTCTCTATTTGAGATTCTGCTCAGAGGATTCGAACATTCATTAAAGACAAACAAAAAGATTTAACAGGAAAAAATATTGAAAACATGTGAGAATGACTGAAAACATCTGCTAAGTGAGCTGCCCATAAATGCATACCAGTCCCACTAGCAAAACAACGCGCCTATGAAGTCGTGCTTTATTTACTCCAATTAAGTTGAAAATGCCATGTTTTCGCACCCAAATTTGCATTCAAATGCTGCAATAAAGTATTAACTACAATATTATCCATTTTTAATATTTTTTTAATTTTTTTTTCTAATAGTAAACAGATGTTTCATGAAGCAGAAATTTTTAATAAAAAGTTTTTCTAAGAACAACTTTTGGCCGATTTTCAAAATTTTGATTTTTTGTCAAAATATATACGTTAAAAATCTTGAAACTACTCTGAACCGCAATGATTATATGGAAAATTTCTCTAGAAGTAACCATTTTCGAATTATATCGAGTTTAATGCAAAAAATAATATTTAAACATTAAAATAGGCCATTTTCATTAGTTATTCGCGATTCTTCATCAAGAAAAATAAGTAAGTGAAAAGAAATATGGTCTTTACTCTCTAAAACGTGTTATTATTGATGGAGAAACTCGAATAAGTAATAAAAATTTACTATTTTAATATTTAAATAACATTTTTTGCTCTAAACTCGATACAATTCGAAAATTATGCATATAATCATTATGGTTTAGAATCATTTTCTTCACCTGTGCGCCGAAATATTTTCAATCGGCGGCGGCGTCACGCCGTTGACCATTTTCGGTGACGGAGGCGGCGTAAAACGGCGTGGGGAAAATTAGCGTTAGCGTAGTTACGGTATACTTCCGTAGATTGGATACTAGCAACATTCATGTTTCTATTTTAATAATCTCGTCCAGACTGCTTTCAAGAACAAGGAAGGGGAGTGCACCTTGTTCCAATCTTGAACAAGAGAATTAAAAGCATGAATATCGCTATTCCTGTCCACACCCATCTCTACCGTAACTTGGAATAGGGGAAGGATATGTTGATGTAGAGTAAAACGGCGTGGGGAAAATTGAACAAAAAAATATTCATATGGGTAAAAAAAACCCCTTTCCCATTTCCTTATGAAATAGTTTTCCAAATTTTCGTATATTTTGGTAAGAAATCAAAGTTGGTATTCAATTTTTCTTTATAATGAATCTTTGGCTAGGTATTTTATATTCAAATAAAAAAAATATATGGAGTTCTGTTTGATCTTTCGACCTTGACCCTTGCTCCTGCGGGGGCGAATGACGAGGGCAGGATCAAACATGTCGAGTTTAGGTCAAGTAGTGAAATGAAAAAGCGCCGCGGATTGTTAGTAGTGTTTGATCTATTGATCGAGTCGCTTGCTCTTGCATGGGCTAGTAATGAACACTTGCGCGGGGTATAATGCGTTTATCGAATTATATCGCGAATCAGATTAGGCGTGATTATATCATGGATCGCATCACCAACCATCGGTGACTCCCAGATCTTTACCTTATCCCTCTAAACCAATATCCTTTCCATGACAACTGTGGAGATGTAGAGGTAAACTCAGTCTCTAGTAACAACGGTTGTCCAACTAACATTCCTTCCCTTCCCTGATGATTGTAAGGACGTGGCCGGCGCCGTTATTGACTTTTAGATTTTGAGCACTCGATTTGTGCACATTGCGCCAGTTATGAATCACAATTTCGAGCAGCCAGGATGTCTTCACCTACGTTGTATTGACTTTACTGGGCCGGAAAAAGGGATCAAGGGACGAATGTTTTTGGTTCAACTAATAATTTATTGCAACCTAGGAACAGCGTGCTCACACGTTAGGGAACGAACTAGATGGTAAAAGCTATGCATACAAAATTATAATTTTATTTTCTTCGACGGGAAAAATGTATCAAGTGTTATTAGCATTGATTGATAGCAAAGCTGTATGGATTTTAAGCTAACATATGTTAAATGTTTTTAACGTTATTTAAGAAAATAATAAATGAGTAAGTATTTATGTATCTTGCCCAGTCCTCAAAATAAATGATGAATATTTTGAATTTTTTGAATGCATTTCAACAAACATTGATTCATATTTGTGGGCTGTACTTCAGGGCGAGTATTCTCCAGATCATAGGTAGAGCAATCAAAATTGTTGCTCTACATTTGTTTATCTGTTACAATCCCTGATAAAATTCATGAGGATTTCCTAATCAAATCTCAAAACCATTCCTAAAAGAATACTCGGAAAAGTTACTGATAAAATTCCTGTCAGATTTTTTTTAATTCTGGGAGGATAATAAATCTTCGAGCTGTTTTTTATTGTCTACTTTAGCTGTCTAGTGGAATTGAATGGTATAGTACTAAATTCGGTTTATCATCTACTTTCTGGGAGGATGCCTCAAGATTAGTCTGGAGGATTATCTGTCGGAGAAGGAATATTAGTTTGAGAAATTCTTGAATGAATCTTTGGAGAAAATCTTAAATCTGAGAAATATTTTCTGAAAAGATACATGGAAAAACCTGAAAAAATGGAATATATGGAGTAATTTTCTAAAGAACCCATGAATTATTTACTAGAGAGGTTTCATAGGGAATAATTCGTAATTTGTTTTTTTTTTTTGCAGGAATCCCTAAAGGTACAAGAACACGAATGTTCAAAAATAAAATCCACATAGAACCCTCGAATGAATTCAAGAAAACCCGAAAAACTCTAGCCAGTATATATGGAGAAATCACCCAAAGGCTTCCAAAAAAAGAACTTGTGCATAAGTCATCTGAGGACAGGATTGCTCAAGAAATATTTTTGAGCAGGATTGCTCAAGAAATATTCTTGAGACCTATTTAGAGAATTTTAAAAACATATTTAGAGGAAGTTTTCCAGAATTTTTCGAAAAAATCAATATGTAGGTGGAGATCTCCCAGTACCGGACACCTAAGCCGCTAAATTTGTAATTCAAAAACTATTTATTTTATGCCGTCTTGTTGCCTATTTATGATAAATATTATCTTTTCTGTACTGCCGTGAATCGCAAGTCAGTCCCAACTGTAAAAAGTACACACTTAAACGGATTCGCCGAACCCACAAGCTGATATCTCGGTAATAATTTGACGATTCTCGGTAAAACTTTTACCGAGATCTCGGTAAACGTTTACCGAATCTCGCTAACGTTCGCCGAGATCTCGGCAAATAATTTGGATTGCCGAAATCTCGGTAAATTAAGTACCGAGATTCGGTATTGAAAATTACCGAATTCTCAGCTGTTGGGTTCTCGGCGAAAAGTTTTACTGAGGTCGGTGAAATAATTTAAGTGTGTAGGCATTGAGAAAATGGGTTGTGAAGTTTTCAAACTCGTTTTCCATACGAATAGTAAAAAAATTCCAGGTGTTTGAAACATGTTCCAATCTTGATGAAACTTACACAACTTGCTTTTCACTACGATATTTTTCCGAGAAAAATATAAAGATGATCAAAACAAGTTACATTTTTGTGTTCCATGGTGCGAAAGTCTGTAGTGGGACTGATATGCGATTACTTTTCGTTAAGGGACAATTTGACTTGCTGTTTTTTCCTAATTTTTCCGAACAAATCATATTACCGGCACCAATACCGAAAACGATCTGGAAATACCTCGCTGTAAATTTGTACATCATTGGATGTTTTTACGGTTTTTACTCTAGGATTAGCACTTAACTGCCAATTCAATGAATTTGCAACATTCACAAGAATAATTTGATTAATTTGAGTTTTACTTAGTGGCGAGTGATTTATCAAAAAAACTCTTTCATATCATATATGATGAAAAAATAAAACACATTTCACGTGTTGTTCGCAATCATTCCTCTCTATACTTAATAGCTTCTTTTCGACGGTGTCCGGTATGGGTACTGGGAATCTTCTCCTAGTAGTTTAAGAGTCCTCCAGGTTCAATGTTCATCTTTGGGCAATTTTACAGGATTTTGTCACTTTTGACTTACAGTAATACCTCTATATAACGTAACTCGATTTTTATTTTCGTTACGTTATATCTTTTTTTTCTTGTATGATATTCAGTTGAAGCTTAACTTGTCAAGGCTGAACCCTCGCTCTGGCTTTTGCCAAGTTTCCCCTCTACCAGGACCAATACTCAGACGAACAAGGCTATGGTGCCCACATGAACACTGTATTTTATTAGTATTGTGACGTGATTTTTTTTGAAAAATACCCATATTCCCTTACTTCTGAGAAAAGGAAGCATTGTGAAAATCAGCAGCTCCATCAGAACTTGTTTGAAATAGTAGTGTAGTAGTGTCATTACTAATAATGTCTAGTCAGAATGGTTTTGAATAATTTGTCAATTATGTGCTATTCTGATTACTCCTGTCTTTTACGTAAGATTAGAGGCTTAAATGTCAAATGCCGTGAAGTCTTAACAAAATTAGGCTGTTTAGTAGTAGTTCTAGTTAATTTCATTTTTTATTGTAAAAAGTATTTATTGGTCATTACGTTCATATATCCTTAAAGAAAAAAGTCACTTTCCTTGTCTGTTCAACATTTTCTCGAACCTAGCAAGTGAACCCTAATGATCGATCTCAGCGTCTTACTTTCCATAGTCATAGTTATAGTGAATACTTAAGAGTAAAGTTACCTTAGGCCTCTATAACAGTCTCCTACAAGATTCACTTTTCGGTGGCAAATGCAATGCTTCACAACGCCTACTTTCTACTTGTAAATTTTGCGAAAATGAAGCTGGAATTAGATTATTTATAACGTTGTTTTTTTTTTTTTTTTTGAATTGAAGAAGAAATCACTAGAAAACTCCATTGAACATGAATTATTTTTGATGAATTTTCCATGCAAAAGTTTCTGAACGAATACATGGTGGAATTATCGGCAGTATTCTATGAGAATTTTCGGAGGAATCTATGGAACTTACTCAGGTTTCGGACGAAACCCTGAATAAATTTTTCTAATAAAAATAAACCTGAGACACATTACTAGACTTATCGTCTTGAAGAATTATTTACAGAACCCAATGAAAAAGAATCATTGAGAACTTTATTAAGAAGTTCCTGATGAAATCAATGAAGGATTTCATTTCACAGTTTTTGGCAACACTGCCTGCCTAGTAAACAAACCATATATTCGCGCCTCACTTTTTCCGAGTTTTCTACGTTCACTTCGAAGTAAAAAATCGCGATTCGGCACTCTGAAGCCCCAGGTAGACCCCGTGAGCACTGGCGGTCAAAATGCGGCCTCGAAAACGTCGCAAAGAATCCTTAGAAGCGAAACACAATCAAGGCAAAAGCGCGGCTTAGTGTCAGAGCATAACCTCACCGACCCGAATCTTCATCCACCCCGACCGAAAAGCCCGTGTATGGAAGAAATGTCATCCGTATCCAATGCCAATGCCAATTCGCCAAAAAGACCAACTGAACAACATCCCAGCGGCTGTACCAGTAGCGGCTCAATTCAACATAATATCAATATCACCGTGAGCAACGAATACGACCTTCTATCGGAGGAAGAGGTAGACGAGAACACCGAAGAGATGCCAATACTTACTCCAGTCATGACCACTGCGAGCACTTCGTCCAAGACGAAAAAGATTCGTATCCCGCCCATAACGGTTGTTAATCTAACAACCAAACAGCTACGTGAACTGATGTCGAAAATCAATATCGCGCAAACCGAGTATCACATGAAAGTAACCAGATCGGGAGTACAACTACTTTGCATGAGCGAAGAAAGTTTCCACAGCTCGGTCGATGCGTTGAAAAAATCCAACGTCGAGTTCCACACGTACACCCTTGCATCCGAGCAACCGGTGAAAATCGTTCTATCAGGGCTATCGTCATACGATATCGCTGAGTTGGAAACAGAACTTGCTAATCTCGGTGTAGTAGCCACTGAAGTAAAGTTACTTTCTCTCAAAGTTATTGGGCAAGAAGAAATTGCTTTGTATCTACTCCACTTTGTGAAAGGAAGTGTTAAACTAGCAGATTTGCAAAAGGTAAAAGCTGTTTTCAACACCGTAGTGAAATGGCGCTACTATGAAAGAAGACCCACAGATGCTGTCCAGTGTCACCGTTGCCAACGTTTTGGTCACGGAATGAGGAATTGTAATCTCCCTCCTCTGTGTGTTAAGTGTGGTGAAAAACATCACTCGACTGAATGCAAACTTCCGAAAAAAGCGGACTTGCAGCGAAACAACCCGAACGGAACACGGGCACTAATCAAATGTGCGAATTGCAGTGGCCAACATACTGCGAACTATCGTGGCCGTCCAAGTCGTAAAATATACATCGAGAAGTTGGCGAAACTAAGAGCAGAACGCCGGCAATCAGCGCCTCCCCCACTCCTCTTCCGTTCCTCCCAAGACCGCCCAAACAACACGTTCATTCCTCCTTCGGGTAGCTCATACGCCCAGGTCTTAAAAGATCAAACATTTGGTAATAAAGATCTATTCTCGCTTTCGGAGTTTTTAGCTCTGGCAAGAGATATGTTTGATCGGCTAGCAAATTGTCAGTCAAAACAGCAACAACTTCTAGCTCTGTTCGAGCTGACAACTAAGTACATCTACAATGTCTAACTCAGACTACTTACGCCTCGCAAATTGGAATGGGCGTTCCATTCATGGCAGGAAACTCGAGTTTTTTGACTTCTTAGAACGTAATGAAGTAGATGTAGGGATAGTTACTGAAACCTGGCTACAACAAAAACATTCTTTCCTTCATCCGAAATTTTCATGTGTTCGCTTTGACCGCACTTCTAACGATGCTGAAAGAGGAGGAGGAGTCCTTATAGCGGTTCGAAAGGGCATCAGATTTACAGAGCTCAACATCACTACCAAGATTATCGAAAGCGTAGGCATTTCGATTTGCACGTCAGACGGAAATATACATATTATTGCCGCATACTTCCCAGGAGCAAGAAGAAGATCAGTCTGGACACAGTTTCGTCGCGACATCTCAACTCTCACAAGATTCACAGAGCCGTTCTTCATAGTGGGCGATTTGAACGCCCGCCATCGTCATTGGAACTGTTTAAAAGCCAACAAGGCTGGCCAACTGCTGTTTCAGGAAGCCACATGCCGCAACTTTTATATCCACTTCCCGGATTCTTTTACATTCCACCCCACGGGTCGCGGTCGTCCATCTACTCTGGATCTAACTCTCTCCAACAACCTGTTAGACATGACCAAGCCGACTACTCTTAACGAACTGTCATCAGACCATCTTCCGGTAATCTTCAAAATCAACTTATCAGCTCCAGCTACGGAGACACCACCGAAGTTCCGTTGCTATGCACGTACAGACTGGTCTCGTTTTCAGCAATTAATAAACTCAAAGTTGGATCTGCTTGACCCAGCGATCACAATCCTAAGCAGCGAAGCAGAGGTTGACAATGCCATCGAACTGTTAACGAGGACCATTGTTGAAGCCGAATCTGTTTCAGTCCCTGAACTGCAGACACGTCCGTATCAAACAGCGACAATTCCCGAAAACACTCGCAGATTAATTGCATTGCGAAACAAACGTCGACGCCAATGGTATAGAAGGAGAGACCCCATCTACCGGAGTATAGTGCTATCACTCAACCAGAGAATACGCGAAGAATGCTATCAGGCCAACTTCAAAAAATTCCAGGACACGCTGCGCACCCTGAACAACGATCGAGACACACTTTGGAGAATTTCCAAAGCTCTGAAGAAATCAACCAAATACAGTCCTCCGTTGCGTCAAGAAGACAATATTATCGCTTCGTCGTCTGAGAAGGCCCAACTACTAGCCTCAAGTTTTGCTCAATCTCATGTCAATAAAATGATTGATGATCCAGAAACTGTGGTTGCGGTGAACGAGTCGATCACACACATCGATCAAATTCGCCTGGCTGATGCTCATCCGTGGTTGATTCGTCCAAAAGAAATTATACAGCTTATCCGTAGGCTCAAGGCAAAAAAGTCTCCGGGTCAAGACGGCATCCGGAATTGTGTGCTCAAGAAATTGCCTCGGAAGGCTTATATTTTTCTCGCAAAAATCTTTTCTGCTTGTTTCCGTCTTGGTTACTTTCCTGCCAAGTGGAAGCACGCAGTAGTGATCGCTATAGCGAAGCCAAACAAGGACTCAACGAATGCATCCAACTATAGGCCAATTAGCCTGCTATCTGCCTTTAGCAAGCTTCTTGAGCGTGTAATTTTGAAGCGCATCGAACAACATCTTGAAACTACGCGTCTTACTCCTGATGTTCAATTTGGTTTCAAAATTGGACATTCCACCAACCATCAGCTAGCTCGACTTGTGAAGGAGATTCGAACCAACTTTTCGCAGAAGAAGTCGTCAGGAATGGTGCTTCTTGATGTTGAAAAGGCGTACGATTCTGTGTGGCAGGAAGCAATCTTGCACAAGATGCATCTTGGGAACTTTCCATCCTACATTCTGAAAATTATTCGTTCGTTCCTGTCAAATCGATCGTTCCACGTGACTGTTAACGGTCATACCTCTAGCAGACATGGAGTGCCCTTCGGCGTCCCTCAAGGTGCTGTTTTAAGCCCGACGCTCTACAACATCTTCACCGGTGACCTGGTGATGCTAGATGGCGTGCAGTACTTTCTCTTCGCGGACGATACTGGGTTCATCGCAGCGGATAAGGATGCAGGTGTTGTAGTGAACAAACTGCAAGCGGCACAAAACGCCATTGAAACTTATCAGCGTAGATGGAAGATCAAGACCAACTCGAACAAATCGCAGACAATTTTCTTCACTAGAAAACGATCCCCACAAAAACTTCCTCAGAATGAAATTTCAATATGGGGACAACAAATTCCATGGTCCGAAAACGTGGGGTATCTTGGTCTAACTTTAGATCGTAAGCTGACCTTCGCACCCCATATCAAGAACACACTGAGTAAATGCGACAAACTGACCAGAATGCTTTACCCACTGATCAAGAGACGCTCACAGCTGGATAAGAAATCTAAAATGCTTCTTTACAAGATGTTGTTTCTTCCTTCCATAACGTATGGCTTTCCTGCCTGGTTTGACTGCGCCGCTACTCACAGGAAGAAGCTTCAGGTGAAGCAAAATCGTATATTGAAGATGATGCTGAACTTGGACCCGTTCTACCCCACTGAAGACGTGCATAGGCTAGCGAAGATGGAAATTATTGACGACTGGATCCAGCGTGTACTTCCCAAGTTCTGGTTGGGATGTTCTATTTCAGCAAATCCTTTGCTAGAACAACTGGCGCGTAGACTGTGATATTAGAATAAGGACTCTAACTCTTCCTCTAACTATCCCCATTACTTTTTTGCAATTTTGAAGGTTTTTTTTGTAGTTTTTCCCTTTAATGCTAATTTGTTTTTTGTAACCGGTAAATTTGTTGGCACACTGAACTATTGAGCTGTTGAAAGGAACTCCATATCTCAGCTAAGAAAATTATGTAACACGTTTATATGCTAATACAAACCAATAAAATGAAATGAAATGAAAATGAAATGATTTCATTTCACATTTCCTGGAAGAAACTAAAGTAGTATATAGAATGTTTTTTGCATAAACATTTTGAGAAAGTGCTGTAGGAAATCATAATAGAATTGCTGGAGAAATGCCAAGAAATTTGTTTTCAGGTTTTTAAACGAATACCTGTACGATTCTTTGGAATAATTTGTAAAGCATTCCAAGAATTATAACTGGATTGTTCTCTAAAAAGGCCGCAGGAAGAATCCATGAAAAATTGCTGAAATAATTTATGAATCTCTAGACTCCGGGAAAATATAAGGTATCATATGTGGAATGGTTTGAATCTACTTTTTATCCTGAAGAAATTACTTGGTGAAATTTTTTTACAAAGGCACAGTAGAATTTATAGATTTATAAAAAAATAAACTATTGGAGAAAGTCATAATATCCGGAATCCTTGGGAACAGTTTGTGGACATATTTCGGAGAAATTCCTGAAGGAATTTGTAAGACGGGAATCCGTTAGGTTATATTGATGAAATAATCCTAGAAACTCTTAGAGGAACCTCTGAAAACTCATTAAAAAAATCTGGTGGAATCCCTGGCATCGTTTCTGAAGCAAATCTTAGAAGTTTTTAAACATGAATATCTGGAGGATTAACTCCCTGGCCACGATCACAGGGTTTGACGGTGCCAAAGTAGAAGGTGCACCATAATAATACCCGTCTGTGAAACATATCACCTTCCCAATACTTTGGCACACCTCCAACGGTTCATGATTTATCATGAAACGGCTGCATTCAGGCGGAGGATCTGTTAATATGTTTCGGCATATTATCAGGTCCTCTTCGAACGGAGGGACCACCAGGGCTCATTAGTTACTTATAAACCAGTGCTGGTTGTTTGATGTTTCAATTCGTTTACACGAGCTGTAGCATCCTTTGTACTAATCAGCAATGGTGGTTAAGTTTCGAAGCCAACGTGTGATCAATCGTTTTATAATGCAACATAAGAATGGGTGTTTGGTGGAACTGTGCGTTACACTCGTCGTTATTAAATTTAGTGATTGTGAAGGTGTTAATAGTGATTTTATAATTAAATCTATAGTGATGAAAATTTGAAAATTAAGGTGAAGTGATTCTGATAGTTTTGTTAAAAATATAATAATAATGATGTGAACTCTACTAATTTAATAATGGCCATAATACATTGTGCAATCATTTTTCTGAATATAAACTTAATTGCCTAGTTCTTCAAACGTGCATGATAAAAATATTAATACATAATGACAGCGAGTGCAGAAGAATGGATCGAATTGATTTTTTTTTAATGTAACTTTCTTGATCATAGTGCTAAATCGTAGTTTGAATTGTAATGACTCTACAGCAACAAAAATAATGATACATTTAAATTGAATATTTTTAAATTACTTAGTAATGCTAACAGATGGTAATGCTAACAGATTTATATAAAAATGGTGTGATGTGAAAAGTGATATAATAGAAAGTATATCTGAAGTGTATTACGAAAGTTGATGAGTGATAATCGGTGATATACGTGATAGTGTCGAAAATAAAAGTGACGATAGTGAGTGATGAAATGAAATGGGGAATGAGGACCTTTTAATAAAACTATTTCGTTCTTCACTTTAACCACTCTAGTAGCATTTCAGGCCTTATCATAGTTTGATAGTATTTTGAACTACTAGACTGCAAAACTACGGCAAGGGCTGATTGCTGCTAGCGTACACAGTGACCATTTGAACAACATTGCTTAGGAACGTCTGTGTGATGAACGCAATAGAGGCTTATAAAAGCAAATGCTGGGAAGGAGCTTAGGGCAGATTAAGAGTGCCAGTACCGCTACCGAAAAAAAAAAAAAAAAAAAAAAAAAAAAAAAAAAAATGGATATCTGGAGGGTTAACTAGCGGAATTTCCGGAATATGTCTGTCGGAATTATTTCAAGAATATATATTTAGTTTTATAAATGAATACCAAGAGAGCGGAATCTCTGGGGGCATCCTCAGAACGATTTTAGTTGAAATCCGTTCAGGAGAAACATCAAATTCTTGAAGAAACCATTTGAAGGATATCTGTAAGAATTCCTAAAGCAATAGCTCAACACTTCTTAAGGATTTTTTAGAAAAAATGTTTATCAAATATACGTTAAATGGATCGGCGATGGCAGCGTGGCCCGGCGATACACGAGTCAAATCTGAGTTTGATCTAGTATTTTTGAATCTTCTTCTTTCTGGCATTACGTCCCAACTGGGACAAAGCCTGCTTCTCAGATTAGTGTTCTTATGAGGCTTTTGTGGCAGGTACGAAGATACTCTATGCCCTGGGAATCGAGAAAATTTCCTTCACGAAAAGATCCTCGACCAGTGGGATTCGAACCCACGACCCTCAGCATGGTCATGCTGAATAGCTGGGCGTTTACCGCTACGGCTATCTGGGCCCCTTTTTGAATGCAAAGTCTAAATAAATGATTATTAAAGCACAAACAAATACGACAAACACTCTCATCGTTGTCCACTTTTTTAACGGTCGATTCGCTCGTATCGTTTTTGGACAAACGCCATCTATTGGCCCATCAGCCAAAAACACGAGTTTTAGCATTTGGCGTACCTGTCCTTATGACTATGAATTTGGTCATAATTTGTTCAAAGTGTTACGTCTGTTTGTCTGTGATTAAAGTTTGCATAGATGATTAAAATAAATAGCAGGCTTGGTTCCAGTGGGAGCGTAAATGCAACAAAACTGTAGAGGAATGATGTATACAAATATACAATAATGACAAAATGTTGGTTTTAACTTAAGCTTATAGCTCACTCGATATCGATGTTTGACTGTATTCAGTGATGGTAAACGCTTGCATTGCTTTGATTCAGTACTGGTTGAATCTTGAAAAATGTTTATTGCAGTTCATAAACAGAAAAATAAATGGGAGCCAAAATAAGTTACCACCATCGAGGTAAAAATTACGTTATATCGAGGTTACGTTATATCGAAGTATGACTGTAGTATAAAGTGACCAGACGTCCCGGGACACATCTGGTCACATTAACATAGTTAGGGCTTGTGCAGTCTCAGTTTTCAGCCAAATGAGCTTAAAATTTGTAAGGACACTCAGACACGATATTTTAAACCATCCTAACCTGCTTTTCACCGTGGACATCAGTCAGTAAGATTTTGACTTCGTTCGAAGTCGTTACCTTCAAACGGTCAAATTCCGACTGGAAAACTCGTCGTTGTTGAACCAGCTCGAATGGACTTCCGGTCAGCATCAAGGACTTGAATTTGTCCAACGTTTGCACAAGCACTTTAGACAACGCGTTGACCTCTGTCACAATGTCCTTCCGCAAGGCATCCACGGTTCTCACCGAATGTCGATAATGTTTGCCTCCAGTATTGACTCTGCATTTTGCGCAAAAGCAATCCAGACATTGTTCGCAGTAGAACTCGACGAGATTCCCATCCTGCGGACAAGCGTACTTCGAGCGAAGTTTTTCACGATCGTTCAGCTGGAATAAGTGCCGGCAAGCTGGACACTCGGGTTTCGTCCGGAACCATTGTTCCAGGCAATTGAAGCAGTTGCCCTGTCTGCATCTGGGGCAGAACACTGGCCACTGGAGTTCCTGTAGGCAAATGGAACAGTCAGCGTCTACGTTGCCGACCTCCAGCGGAAAGTTTATGCCTTTAATAATCGACATCACGGATTCCAAAAACCTGTTAGCAAATTAAAAATCGGAAATCAACTAGAATTATCTAGAAAGTTTTTTTTTCCACCTGCTGCGTCAGCGAAGATTGGCTCCCACTCCCTTTAAGCGATCGTGTGCGAGAGAACTGGACGACTGAATGCAACTGATCGCCAAGCAAGAGACAGAAAGCGTCGTTTGCTTTGATTCACAAACGTGTTTATTTTTTTTTTGCAAACAAATCAAAACTTATCCACTGAGAAAAATCTACACGTCAAGGTCGTGTGTTTTACTTATAGATTTGCGCAAAGAGGAAAACCACATGACTTAAGTGTGGTAGCCATATGGATTTCGTAATTGACTTCACGGTATAATAACATGTGTATCAACATTAGGTTGTCATGTGAAACAAACATGAATGTCTAAATAT
The DNA here is from genome assembly GCF_002204515.2 of Aedes aegypti. Classification (NCBI taxonomy): domain Eukaryota; kingdom Metazoa; phylum Arthropoda; class Insecta; order Diptera; family Culicidae; genus Aedes; species Aedes aegypti. The sequence goes on from NC_035108.1 coordinate 378,858,591, forward strand.
TAAATCATGAAAACCAACTGATTTGCTTATTGAATTCAAAATGTAGTGGCTTTAGATAGTTATGTGTGATAGAACATGAATGTCATGAGACTGAAAAAAGAAATTTGGTACAAGAGCTCTTGCTCCCCAAAATACCCGAATAAAAAATACAATACAAAAACAATATAACATATTATAACAGTACCATTCAATATATTGGAAATACAATACAGTATATGTAAAATGACAATACAATTACAGTACAATATATTGTTTTGAACAGTTCACAGTATGGTATATGAGATTTTTGCAATATAATGTATGGGTGGTTAAGTATCGTAACAATACAAATATAGATATTTTCTCATACAAACATTTTGAAAATACAATACGATATAATGTTCATGTATTGTCTTGATTAGCAATTCATGTATTGTTGTACAATACAAAAACAATTCAACGAACTGTATCATGGTTGCATTCGTCGTTACAGCTAATGTCAAGTGACTTCTAAAAAACTACTTATTTTAATTTTTTGAATATTTTTCACCCAACATTTCTTGCTTTCTGAACTTGTTTTGTTTATTTCTTTCAGCAAAGCTACATAGAAAAAAGCAACAGTTGTTTTACGCGAAAATAGGAATTTGACCAAAATTGTAAGGTATAAAACCAATTAAAAACAATACAATGTTCTGTGACAATATATTATATTGTTTTTGAATTGTATATCCAAACAAGAATAATTTTGCTTCGACATTCAATTACAATACGCTGTATTGTATCCAATACGTTATATTGTACATTAATGGTTTATTCCATTCACTGAATGATACGTTTTTATCCGGGTATGGATTCGAGGCTCCTCTCTGCTTGTCGCAAGCTCACTTGAATGCTTTTTTTTTTCAAGCAAGTGAGTCAGCAACGAGCGTGGCGCCGCAAATCCATATTTTTGGAAGCCCGGGATTGGCATATTTCATTTTGTTCGAAGCTGAAAGCAAGGAAAATCTGTTAGTGGAATCCGATTCTCTAACACCATACATTATATCCAATGCTGGAAGTAATGCATTTCGTTTATAGAAAATTAGAATGAACTCATCATCTTCACTCGGATATCTTCACTAATTGAAAGAAAAACTAATCCACAAATTTTCCTCTAACACTTTCAGCTTCAGAATTAGCTTCTTCTCTTTGGAACAAGATGATGACTGTCGTTCGACACGAGGTCCGACCGCAATTTAGTTCACTATGGGTTGATCACTAACAATTTAGAAATTTGGAACACGGAAATCGACAGCAAGCTCATCGATTTCAAATCGACCAACTTGAACATGATAAGCATGACACAAGCTAACCATAAGTTAAACACACTGAATCCGTGTTGGGTGATGATCTATGCACCCATAGGTAAACACACACGAATTTGAAATGGAAAGCTTCAGGAACTTATGTGGAAAATTATGGAATTCATGTTGTCGGTTGATTAATCGGTCCATGAAGCAAAACTAAAGAATTGAATGTGTAACACACACGAGGTTTGTAAGAAAATCTAAACAAATCGATGTAGACGTTCATGAATCGATCCATAATTTTAAACACACGGATCAAACGTGTGGATTTTTCTCAGTGTCGAAAGACGCCAGAGCAGGGCTGCCAGATGTACAGATTTCACTGTATTACACAGATATTTTAATTCTGACACAGATTTAATTTGTATGGAACACAGATTTTCTTTCAACAATTTTTGTATGGACACAGATTTATTAGTATGGGACACAGATTTTTTAACCTCGTGGATACAGATTTTCTATCAAATCATCTGGCAGCTCTGCGCCAGAGCCAACCAAACAACCAGAATGCCCAACTTACGGCGTGTCTGGTAGGGGTCATGCACAAATTACGTCACGCTCCAAGGGGGGAGAGGGGGTCGAGCCAAGCGTGACAAGCCTTACAAAATTTTCAGAGGACTCATACAAAAAGTGTGACCAAGGGGAGGGGGGGGGGGGAGATGGTCGAAGAAGTTGAAATTTAGCGTGACATAATTTGTGTACCATCCCTAGAACAATAGACCATTTTACGAGATGTTTTTGAACAGCTGATCGCAATATCATCAGTGTTGCCGTTTCGTAAAATGGACTATGGACCAATGCACGTGTTCACTTTTTGACGTTTGAGCGGTGCCGTGTTATTTATGTGGCCATGGTAACTAATGAATTTGGCACCGCTCAAACGTCAAGTTAGTGATCTCGTGCATCCCGTGCATCGGTCCATTGGTCCATATTTATCACAAAAAAAAATCACCATTCGGATTACGGTGGCTCAACCTAATGTTCGTACGGGGCGCTGTTTCCACATCAAGTAGGTTTAAAACTAATAAATGATTTACGGACTTCGATATATTTTGTCAATTACGAAGGTCGTAGGTGTCATCTATTAATCGGCAATCATAAACTCTATTTCTTCGCTAAAATCTTTGGAATATTTGAAAAGCATTGAATTTGTGTCTAAAATTGAGCCAATCCCATATTCGTACACCTTACAAAAATGAAACATACAAGGGATGATACACAAATTATGTCACGCTAAATTTCGACTTTTTTGACCCCTCCCCTGTCACGTTTTTTGTATGAGTCCTTCGAAAATTTTGTAAGGCTTGTCACGCTTGGCTTGACCCCCCCCCTTAAAGCGTGACGTAATTTGTGCATGACCCCCAACATCCAAAACTATTTTTTTGTGTGCTAGATGATTGCTCAATATCTTCATCACGTTGTTCAGATGTAGTACATTTGAAAAAAAATATAAGCGGATATATTTGGAACTTAAGTGAATTTAAGAATAATGCCACTTTTTCAATGTTTTTTGCTCAAAACAATCTAGTAAGTCGAACGTAAATTTAAGTAAAAAGTTATAAACGCAAATGATTTTAAACGATTTTTTTCATACAAATCTGTGTACTTTAAGTTAAAAAATTCGTAACTCTTTCAAAAAGATTTTTAACATTTTTTATGTCTTCTAGTTTGTTAAACATCTTAAAACACGTGTTTTTACTGAACATTGCACCTCTCTATCTCTTAAAATAAAAGAATAATCAGTCGAATTCGTTTTAATAAGGCTTATTTGTTTGATAGTAAAAACCCATGCAAAGACGCTTATAGACAAAAGTTTTTATCAACTGCCGCAATGGTAGATATGGTACTTTCATGATTTGTAAGAGTTGTCTGCGCCATTTTGCGCCGGAGCCGAGGTTATAGAGACCTAAACTACCCCTTGAAAAAAGAGTAATTCATGAATAACTTTGTTACTTCAAAAGATAGGGTGATGATATGTTCAGCAAAAACACAGGTTTTTCTATGACAAACAACTTCGTAAAAAACACAAAAAATGTTAAAAATCTTGGAAAAAAGTTATGATAAAAAATATGATATTTAGGGGTCATTCACAATGGCATATATCTCAAAAAGTATAGGAGATAGAAAAATTATGTCTTCGACAAAATTGTTTCAAATTGCCAATTCTACAACTTTGCCGAAGACACCATATGTCTATCTAAATGTTTAAAAAAATAATAGTTTTTTTTTATCTCACTGCTAGGTGGATTGATCACAAAACTTTTTTCGTCAAAAGTTACGCATTAATATACCAACACGCAAAAAAATTGTGCGGTAAAAACTACCATTTTAGGGGGTTAACTTAAGCGCTCGCACCGGCAATTTTCAGCAGATCAGAAATGCGCTTGATTTTACCATGTATGTAGTCGAAATCAGATTGTTGTAAATTATTTTTGTCAAATGTACCAGTAATGTGGTGGGCTGTACCGTAAACATGGTAAATTGGTCTGAAATTCCATGGTAGTTTCAAGAATGGGCGTAGTCAGCTAAAATAGTAAGTTTTACCACAGAATTTTTTCCCGTGAAGAAACTTCTCCGAACAAACTATATCGCTAATATCAACGGTTAGGGTGCTATTCAAAAAGCGCATGAACACGAGAGAATAAAACACAGTGCGTGGCGCTAGTGTACGTAAACACTTACGGTTTACTGCTATTCAAGGATATCTCAGAAAATGCCTGTCTTCGAGAAAGTTGTTCAGAGTGAGCCAAGCTTCCCCGAGGGACCTAGCATAGTTCCAAATTCATCCACTACGTGGTGCTAACATACATAAACACTTCCGGTTTACTGCTTTTTATGGATATCTCGGAACCTAAACGAGAGGGGTCATGCACAAATTACGTCACGCTCCAAGGGGGGAGGGGAAGCCAAGCGTGACAAGCCTTACAAAATTTTCGGAGGACTCATACAAAAAAACGTGACAAAGGGGGGGGGGGGAGGTGGTCAAAAAAGTTGGAATTTACCGTGACATAATTTGTGTACCATCCCAGATAGAAAATTCCTGTCTTCGAAAAAGTTGTTCAGAGTAAGCCAAGCATCCCTGAGGGACCTAGCATAGTTCCAAATTCATCCACTACGTGGCGCTAGTGTACATAAACACTTCCGGTTTACTGCTATTGAAGGATATCTCGGAACCTAAACGAGATAGCAAATTCCTGTCTTCGAGAAAGTTGTTCAGAGTGAGCCAAGCTTCCCCGAGGGACCTAGCATAGTTCCAAATTCATCCACTACGTGGCGCTAGTGTACATAAACACTTCCGGTTTACTGCTATTGAAGGATATCTCGGAACCTAAACGAGTTAGAAAATTTCTGTCTTCGAGAAAGTTGTTCAGAGTGAGCCAAGCTTCCCCGAGGGACCTAGCATAGTTCCAAATTCATCCACTACGTGGCGCTAGTGTACATAAACACTTCAGGTTTACTGCTATTGAAGGATATCTCGGAACCTAAACGAGATATCTCGAATCTCTTGGCTAGAATAATGATGGTCCTTGAGCTACTGCACACTTTGCCGAAGACGCCATCTTTCTAAGTGGTCAGGATCTTGAGATATCCGCAAAACAACAGTTGCATGCACACTTGTATTGCCTGGTGGCGCAATTTCACTTAAGCAGTGTTGCCAGCTACGACAAAATTTTGAACCTTTTATGAAAAACTGGATCACAGTTGAAGAGTATTGCTATGTTGCTAAGCATTCTATTTTTCTGTTCCGCTCAAATTCTATGGTTTTGATCTTTTTTGTATTCTTCTTGAACAGTGTTGCCAGCCACATGAACATTTATGATTTGGCCGACTATAAGGCACGCAACACTTCCTTCAACTTTGGTGGACATTCGGTATCGTTATCTTTAATTTTTTTTTTTGGTATTTGCATTGCATATCACACCCCCATAAAATTGGCTCTTCTGATAACAATCGAGCAGTGTTGCCATCTGTTACCAAAATATGAAAACTTGAACGGCCATTTTGGAATGTTCTCAACCCATGCTTCAACTTTGCCGAATATCTCGAATTAGTATTTCCGCATCTAGACGTTGCATTTTTCGAAAACATAATTATAACCCTGAATTTTCTTACGACCAATTTTTTCACGACCTCCCGAAAACAGTCGTAAAAAGAGGTTGGGGTGTAATATCAAAAATAGCTTGTCAAAAAAAGGATACATTTTTAATTGAAAAAATGTTTTGAACTTTGTAAGGATAACTTCCAAGATTTTGGTATATTGTTGCCCAGAGTTCTGTGACAATTGGGTCCTAAAGCCCTGTCCCAATTTTAGTGCCAAACGCTTAAGCACAGACAAACAGACGTCACACTCTCATCATTGTCCATCGACCACCTTTTTAACGGTCGATTCAAAAAGATGGTAGGTGGCCAATCCGCCACCCGCAGCGCTCGCATCGTTTTTGTTCGCGTTTGACGTTTACACACTACCGCCATCTGTTGGCCCGTCGGCCAAATACACTAATTCTAGCATTGGGCGTACATGTCCTCGTGACTATGATTTGGATCGAGATTTGTTCTAAGTGTTACGTCTGTTTGTCTGTGGCTTAAGTTTAGGCCAAAAACACATGTTTACTCAATTTTCTAATGTTTTCTGTTGGTTTAAGCCCAAAAACATTTTTATTAGATTTTGTCACATCCTTTGGCTTAAACTCAAATTTTGGGTGTATTTTGTTTTCCGTGTCCCTTACGAAATGTCAGATAGGAACAACCCCAGTGGTCGAACTAAAACCCCTGTGGTGTTTTTGTCGACTAAGCGAACGTCAAACATGATCAAAAGTGTCAAGGTTCATTTATGGACCAAATTTTTAAATTAATGTTTAAACATGATATAGCCATTATTTGAGCGGGAAAAATTGCTAAAGTAATTACAGTAACATGCTTTTTCGTGTTATTAAATAAAAACAAGATTTCATTACAAATTTTAGGACCCAATTACACCCAAGTCCATAAGTCGTCGTCAGAAATCAAATGCCTAATGTCCACTTACCGAGGCAGCTCCAGGTAAGTTCCTCCGTAGGCGCTGTACTTGTAATGGATCAGATGGTTGGCCGACTCGTAGGTGTGAAGGGCCTGACGCGTCAGAAGGTGCCCCGTAGGCGTAACAGTGGGTTTGGTATCTCCGTTATTTGGTGAGGTGCACCTAGGAGAACCGCCGGATGTTCCGTTGGTGGTGCCATTCTGGGTGCCGCCACTGGATGCGAGAGCTTTAGCAAAACTTGGAATGTTGCTGGTGACGGTGCGGAATTTTTTCGGCTGTACCACTTCCTGTTAGAATTAAAGAAGGAAGCTAGGAATATAATAAACTGAGATTTTTGGGTTTTTTGGTTCACATACCGCGACGTCGTCATTGGGGTACAGCAATAGTTCCCGCTGAGGGTCATTTTGGATGAGGGTTTTGTTTTTCGCAATAAATCCCTCGAAATCGATCGGTTCCACTAGGACTGGTTTGCTCTGAAATGGGAAGAATAAAGGTATCACAATTAGTGGAAATGAACGAGTTTTACTTAATTCAAAAAGAATCTTTCTGTTAAAATAACAATTTGTTGATTGATGCAATCATGTGAATCATTTAAAATAAGTGCTTGACAACCATTTTTCAGGACTAAGCTTACAATTTTTACTTGTTTTTAATTATGAATCGTGGTTTACGACTAACCAACCGAGTGGAAGTTTAACAACTAGCGAAAAAGTTAGAAGACGTGTAACTTTTTCGCAAAACTTCACATCAATTTGTCCATTTGATTCAATTGCAAAATATATGTAATGATTAGCTTTTCGGTAGTTGTTACAATTTTTACTAAAAATATTTTAATATGCTCAGAAATTTCTTCAACAACCCCTTCACAATAACATGGTTTTCGAAAGAGAAAACATGGGAGCTTTAATTGCAAACATAAAAATATGTGGCGACCTTATTCAATTTGGCCGTCATATTTAATTTTATCGGAAAAATTGAATTTTCATGGTGTTCGCAACTACCGATTTTATAAGTTTTTGCACCATTGGGAAGCTGAGCTAGTTTTATCTTCTTCTTCTTCTTCTTGGCATTAACGTCCCCACTGGGACAGAGCCTGCTTCTCAGCTTAGTGTTCTTATGAGCACTTCCACAGTTATTAACTGAGAGCTTTCTATGCCAAAGTTGCCATTTTCGCATTCGTATATCGTATGGCAGGTACGATTATACTCTATGCCCAGGGAAGTCAAAGAAATTTCCATTACGAAAAGATCCTGGACCGACCGGGAATTGAACCCAGACACCTTCAGCATGGCTTTGCTTTGTAACCGCGGACTCTAACCACTCGGCTAAGGAAGGCCCCCCGGAGCTAGTTTTATACAATATATGAAAAGATCAGAGGGGCCCAGATAGCCGTAGCGGTAAACGCGCAGCCACAGACAAACAGACGTAACACTGACGAAATTTCCATCGACCACTTATTTAACAATCATTTCAAATTCGCTATGTTACAAATCTCACACCCAGAGGCGCGCGCATCGTTTTTCTTCGCGTTTGACGTTTCACACTACCGCCATCTGCCGGTCTTGTTGCACGAAACACCTTTTCGTGTAACATGCTCACCAGATGATGATGGTGTAAACTGGGCGATGGAATTTAAAGAAATTTGTTCTAACTGTTACGTCTGTTTGTCTGTGGCGCAGCTATTCAGCATGACCATGCTGAGGGTCGTGGGTTCGAATCCCACTGGTCGAGGGTCTTTTTCGTAAAGGAAATTTTCTCGATTCCCAGGGCATAAAGTATCATCGTACCTGCCACACGATATACACATGCAAAAATGGTCATTGGCATAGTAAGCTCTCAGTTAACAACTGAGGAAGTGCTCATAAGAACACTAAGCTGAGAAGCAGGCTCTGTCCCAGTGGGGACGTAACGCCAGAAGAAGATGAAAAGATCAGAGGTGTATGTTTTTTTTGATCAAAAAGTTATGTGCGATTTTGAAAACACATTTCTTATCGCGCTGGTCAAATAATGGTGCTATTGCGATTTACGCTGTGATGTATTTGAATAGGGTCCTAAAGCCCTGTCCCAATTTTAGTACCAAACGCTTAAGTTTAGATCAACAACACATGTTTACTTAATTTTTAAATGATTTTCGTTGGTTTTACTTCAAAAAACATTTTATTACGATTGTTTAGATTTTGTCACACCCCTTTGTTTAAACCGAATTTTTGTGTATATTTTGTTTTCCGTGTCCCTTCCAAAATGTCAGATAGGAACAACCCCAGTGTTAAAACTAAAAGCGTGGCATTTTTGTCGACAACGTGAACGTCAAACATGATCAAAAGTGTCAAGGTTCATAATTGGAACCATTTTTAAAATTTAAGTTTCAATATGTTATATCCGTTATTTGTTTTGGAAAAAATGCTAAAGTAGTTGCAAGAACATGCTCTTTCGTATTATTAGATAAAAACAAGAATTCATTAAAAAAATTTGGACCCAATTAAAAAAAATACCTCTACGATGTTTAACATAAGATATTATAAAACTGGCTAGAAAGGAAGGGGGTACAAAAACAGAGGGAGGGTGTCAATATAGGAGCCGCAGCATAAATACATTAGTTTGAATAATCTTCTAAAAGTCCAAAACATCAAATGGGAGGGATAAAAGCCTTTCATTTTTTCAAGTTTGTCTTCCACATTTCCATCGTTCCCGTGAGTTTGACCCAGGACAACACCTTCGTTCCATTGAACATTCCAACGATCACGGCGGCGATGGCAGCGCGAATGCGATGTGAAATCATATGCCCAGGGCTGGAATTCCTGCTGCAGTGCATTATGCGATTACGAACGATATATATTGTCAAAGTTACATATTTTTTTCTGAAAAGTTGAAATCTTAAACTTTCATTCCATAAAAAAAGATTGAAAATCAGTTAAGCTATTCAAAAGTTATGATTTTTTTAAAAATAAAAAATCTAATGCGCTGAGACCTACAGTGTGTGCCGATGAAAAATGATTGATTTTTTATTTACTTCCATTCCATTTCTTCCATCGGCAGTTTTATCTGTGATTCCATCAAAAGTTTAACAAGAAATTCCTCCAGGTATTCCATCAGGAGTTTTGCCAGGAATTCCTTCAGGTAATCCTCTTGGAATATAATTAAAATTCCTTCATGGATTGCACCTGGAACTCCTCAAGAGATTCCACCAGGAGTACCTCTCGCAATTCCTTCAGAGATTACACCAGCAATTCTTCCAGGGATTCTATCACGAGGTGGTACCATAAGGAGTTCCTTCAAGAATATCTTCAGGAATTCCTCCAAGGATTTCATCAGGAGTTCCTCCAGGGATTCCATCAGGAGTTCTTATAGACATTCTATCAGGAGTACCTTTAGAAATTTCATCAGAGTTCTTCTGGGGATTTCATCAGAAGTTTCTCAGGGATTGCATCGAGAGTTCTTCTGAGATTTCACCTGGAATTCCTCAAGAGATATTATCAAGAGTTTCTCTAGAGAATTCTCTCTAGTAGAGATTATATCAGGTGTTCCTCAAGGAATTCCACCAATATTTCTTCTGGGAATATCATAAGGAGGTCCTTTAGAGATTCTATCAGGAAAGTTATCAGGAATTCCTCCAGGAATTTCATCAGGAGTTTATAAAGGGATTCCATTAGGAGTTCATCTAGGGATTTCATCATTAGATCGTCTAGGGATTTCTGCAGGAGTTACTTCAAGAATATGTTTAAAAATTACTTTAAAGATTACATCAGGAGTTTCTATACGGATTCTATCAGGAGTACCTTTAGGGCTTCCTTCAGAGTTCTTCTGGAAATTTAATTAGGAGTTCCGCCAGAAATTCCATTATCAATTCTTTCAGAGATTCCACCTGTAATTCCTCAAAAAAAAAAATTATTAGGAGTTCCTCCAGAGATTATATCAAGTATTCCTGGAGGCACTCCATCAGAATTCATTCTAGGAATATCATAAGGAATTACTCTAGGGATTCTATCAGGAAACTTATAAGGCATTCCTCCAGGAATTTCATCAGGAGCTCCTATAGAGGTTCCTCCAATGATTTCATCTGGAGTTCCTTCAAGAATATCTTAAGGAATTGCTACAAGGATTCCATCACGTGGTTGTCCGGATTCCATCAGAGGTTTCTCTAGGGATTCTATAAGAAGTACCATTAGGGCTTCCATCAGAGTTTTTCTTCGGATTTCATCAGGAGTTTCTCCAGGAATTTAATCAAGAGTTCTTTCAGAGATTCCACCTGGAATTCCTTCAAAGATTCTTTCAGGAGTTCCTTCTGAGATCATATCAGGTGTTCCTCGAGGAATTCCATCAGGATTCCTTCTGGGGATATCATAAGGAGTTTTTCCAGGGATTCTCACAGGACATCCATCAGGAATACATCCAGGGATTCTATCAGGAGTTCCTTCAGCGATTGCACCTGGAACTCCTCAAGGTATTCCATCAGGAGTACCTCTCGCAATTCCATCATAAGATTCTCTAGGGATTCCATCAGTAGTTCCTTCAGAGATTACACCTGGCATTCTTCCAGAGATTCTATCAGGAGTTCCTCTAGGGATTCCATCAGTAGTTCTTCTAGGAATTTCACCATTTCAGGAGTTCCTTGGAAATTCCTCCAAGGATTTCATCAGGAGTTCCTTCAGGGATCAGGAGTTCTTATAGGGATCCTATCAGGAGTACCTTTGGGGCTTTCATCAGAGTTCTTCTGGAGATTTCATCAGCAGTTCCTTAAAGGATTGTATCAAGAGTTCCTTCAGAGACTCCACCTGGCATTTTTCCCGAGATTCTATCAGATGTTCCTTCAGAGATTATATCAGGAGTTCCCGAGGAATTCCATCAGGATTTCTTATGGATTTATTATGGAATTTCTGTATGGATTCTATCAGGAGTTTCATCAGGTATTCCTCCAGGGATTTCATCAGGAGTTCCTATAGGGATTCCATTAGGAGTTCTCAAAGAATTTCATCAGGAGTTCCTCCAATAATTTAATCTGGAGTTCCTGCAAGAATATATTTAGGAATACCGACAAAGATTCCATCAAGAGTTTCTCCAGGGATTCCATCAGGAATTCCTTCAGGAATCATCATTAATTTCTTCAGAAATTTCAAGAGGAATTCTTATAGAGATTCCATCAGGAGTTCCTCTAGTATTATATCAGAAGTTTCTTCAGAGATTCCACCTGGAGCTCCTCCAGGGATTACATCAGAAGTTCTTCTAGGGATAACATCAGGAGTTTTTTTTTTGGGAATTACATCAGGAGTTCTTTTAGAGATTTCATGAAGAGCTCCTTCAGGAATTTTATTAGCAGATTCTTTAGATTTCTCCTGGGATTCTATCAGAAATTTTTGTAGGGATTTCATCAGGAGCTCCCCTAGGTCTTTCAACAAGAGTTCTTGTTGGGATTTCATCAGGATTTCTCAAGGAATTCGATCAGAAGTTCTTCTAAAGATTTTATCAGTAGTTCCTCCAGGGTTTGCGTTAGGAGTTCCTACAGAGATATCTATTCTACCTGGAATTGCTACAGTAATTCTATCAAGAGATTATCTAATGATTCCAGGAATTACATCACAAGTTCTTCCAAGGATTCTATCAGAAGTTTCTCTAGGGATTTCATCAGGAGTTCTTCATTCTTCATTATCATTGGGAGTTTCTGAAGGAATTTAACCAGAATTTTTTTTATGGATTCCATTAGACAAAAAATCTAAGATTCTATTATAAAATCCTCCTGAGATTCCATCATGAAAACCTTCTGGGATTCCATCAGAAGTCAGGGATTCTATCAGGCAATTTATTATAGATTCTTCCCGAAGTTTATTAAGTGATTTTACCCATATTTTCTTCCAAGGGTTTCTCAATAGTTTTGTCCAGGAACGTTTCAAGGTAGTTCTCCCGGAATTCTTTAAGGGATTCCTTCCGAAATTCCTAAAGGGATTTCTCCCGGAATCAATCAAAGGATGCCTCCCAAAATTCCTGAAGGAATTAATCATCATTTCCTTCGGAATTTCTCAAAGTATTCCTCGCGGAATTCGTCAAGGGATTCCTCTAGGATTTATTTAAGGAGTCAATCTCGGAAATCCTCAAGGGATTCACCGGGATTTTTTCAAAGAATTTCTCGCATAACAACTCCGAAGATCTTGGGGCTTTTAAGGAATTCCTTAAGTGATTTTACCAGAAATTTCTTATAAGAGTTTCACCTGTTATTTGGGAATCCACCAGTACATCATCCAGTGACTCTATCAGGAGTTCCTCCTGGGATTCAAAACAGGATTTCCTTCAGTGATTCCTTTGAGATTTTCACCAGAGGTTCCTCCGTGGATTCCGCCAAGATGAACTGCAATCATTCCAAAACGAATTTCGTATGATATTTGACCACAATTTCCTATGAAGATTCCACCAGTAGTTCCTTCAGAGACTTCACCCGTATTTTTTCTAATTTTTTCACCTGTAATGTTTCGCGAGGGAAGTTTTTTAAAGGAATTTTACAAGTTCTTCTAGGGTTAACACTGGGAATATCACCACAGTTTCACTAGAATTTCCACCAGAAAAATCTACCAGAGTTTCGTCACAAATTCTACCATCAAAGTTTTTACTAGGATTTTGCTTCAGGGTTATCAGAAATTCCTCCAGGGAATTAACTAATTTTCAATTCACTCAGAGTATCAAACAAAACATTTCTCTGTATGCCTTCAGGTTAAATCCTTAAAGTGGACCTAAAAGATTTTATTTTTTGAAAATTTCTAAAAAAAAAATCATGGGACAATTTCTTGACAAATCCTTGGAAGAATCACCAAAGAATCACTGGAGAAATTCCCAGAGAATTCCATGGGTAAATTCCATTCCAGGAAGATCATTTAAATCAACCCGTGGAGGAGTTCCTAGAGGATTATCTGAGGGTAATTTCTGGTGGATTCCTTGGAAAAAAAATCCTTCAAAAAATACTCGAAGGAATTGACGGATAAATTCCCTTAGGATTCCTCGGAGAAATTTATGTTAGATTATTGAAGTAATTCCTGCAGAAATCCCAGGACGAATGCCTCGTAGGGTCCCTTCAGAGATACAAGGAAGAGTCTTTGGAGGAAACTCTGGTGGAACTACTAAAAGAATTCATTGAAGATTCCCTAGAAGAATACCGGAGGATAATCTGGGGCAACCTCTCAAAAAAGTGCAAGCGGAGTCTCTGAAGGAGTTCCGGCTGGTATGCCGTGTACAAAGTTCCAATGAATTCTTTTGCAGTATTTCTCGTGGAATCCCCGAAGGCTTCCTAATGGAATCCTTGGAGGAATTCTCGGTGAAATCCCTGGAGAAACTCCTTGACGAAACCTTGGATAAATTGTGGTTAAGAGTTACTGGAGTATTTCTGTAGGAATTTTCATGTATTTCTGTAGAAAAGTTTGGGGGAATTTCTAATGAAAATCGGATTTTCTGGAGAAATCTGTGCAGGAATTGCTAGGAAAACCACTTGAAGAATCACTGAAAATTTTTTGATAAGAGTAAGTCTTGGTGGAAATTTTTGATGGAATTCCTGTATTAATATCTGGGACGGGATTTCTTAAGTAATCTCTTTAGGAATTTCTAGAGGATTTTTTGTTGGAATCGCAGGGAAAAATCCTGATAGAATCTGTTCAGATATTACTAAAGTTTCTCCTGAGGAACTCTTAAATGAAGCTCTGGAGGATTATTTTGGTGGATTTATTGAAAGAAGCATTGGATGAATCACTGAAGAAATCCCTCGGGAAGTTTTTGTATAAATCCCCGATAAAATCTGTAGAAAAAATACTAGAAAGAATCGCTGAAGAAATTCCTGGAGGAATTTCTGAAGCAACTTCTTGTGGAATTTAAGGAGGAAGCCATCAAAAAAGTCCTGGTGAAATCCTTGGGGATTTGTGGTGATGAATTTCTAGAGGAATCCCTTGAAAAGTATCTGAAAGAATTCGTGATGTAATTCCTGGGTAACGCGTGATGGAATCCTTGGAACTAACTTCTAGAGGAATTCCTGAAGGAATCTTTGAAGAAATTGTTTTAACATTCTCTGGAGAAATTCTGGGGGCAGCCTTGGATTATGCCGATTTTTTTTTCAATTTTGCTTAGACCTGCAGCTATAGAGATCGATTGGTGAGCACAGATTTGTTTGAGATTTTTTCGGATAGTTACGGACTTGTGAGCACCGTGATACACTGAACGTTTTCGCTAGATTTCCGATAATTATGAGTGTTTGGACAAAAAAAAAACGTATTAAGTATAATTTTAACATACAAAAACGCATTATATTTAACTCTCTTCGTTTCCAATCATGTTCATACTTTCGTCAACCACATCAAGCAAAACCTGTCCCTCGACCTCCAATTGCTTCACTTCTTCCACCATCGCGTCCAGCGCATCACAATCGTAATAGTACACACACTGGTAGATGGGTTCCCACAACTGGAAGTACTCGTTCTCGGCATCACGGTCCTCGCGAATTTCAAACGTTTCGTCGATGTGAAGATAATGCTTCGGCTCGGTGCCGTTCCGGTTATACGCCGGCCACCTCACATGCGACAGCTTGCTCCGCTTTGGAGTGGGATCACTGAAATTCATCAATCTCAGTTATCTGATGAACTCAAAGGTCCAGCGAAACGATGGTCTCAACTCACCCGTATTTAGCGAAGTTCGTCACCAATTCGACGGTTCGCTCATGAACCTTCCACTCACGACGGAACTCGGTTCGGTTGGCTAGAGCTTCCTCGATGACGTACGGCGAGAAGATGTAACCTAGATCGTCACCGTGAACCGCTCCGTACCGGCTGCCGTTGGTTCTCGTCGCGTAGAAGTGGTTCTTGTAGAATCCGAATCGACCGTCAAACTCAAAGTCGAAGTAGTAGATGGGAGTGCTGTCGTCCAGGTGCTCGCAGAGGTGCTGCAGCAATCGCTTGATCGGGTATTTCAGGTTGGCTACATTAGCTAGTTTCCTGTAGAAATTAGGATCTTTGGCAAGTTTGACCTTATGGTTTATGAGTTTGGTGATGTTTTGATTTAGAGAATCATCTTCGTTGTTGGGGAAATTGTCGCCAATATAGAGAAAGTTTGCATAGAAAAGGAGAAGTTCGAACTCGGTGGAAGTGTGACCCATCAAGATCGGTACTTGATTGACGGGTTTTTGCTTGACTAATTCTTGAGGTAGAGCAGTAATAAACGCTTCCGGATCGTTCGGATCTTCAATGGATGGGATGAAACCTGGGTAGAACATTGTGAAAAATCCGAAGGTATCGAACGACTCGTTGCGTTCTACGAAATGTTTGAAGTTTATTTGCTGCAGATCTTCCAGATTGGAGACGTTGTAATTGGCGATGAGTTGTTCGCCGATATTTAGAGAGTCATGATTCAGTGCCCAAGGGGACAACAGAGATCCGCTGAGGGCAACAAGTCGCTGGAAAAGGTTACGCGAACCTTCTGAGTATAAGTGATAGGTTACTGAACCGGCCCCGGCACTCTGTCCCATCAGAGTAACTCGGTTAGGATCACCTCCGAAGTATTTGATATAACGCTGTACCCACTGCAAAGCTGCTCGCTGATCTTTCAAACCGAAATTTCCGCTAATATTGAATTCGGGATACCGCAGGAATCCTAGCACAGACAGGCGGTAATTGACGCTGACGACTAGGACACCCTGTTGAAGAGATTACTCAAAAATTTAGATCATTTCATTGATCTTGTTTTATAAATACTTACGCTGTTGATCAGTAGATCAACTCCATTACCGACGTTTTCTTGAGAGGATCCTACCATGAAAGTTCCTCCGTGGACATACACTACAACTGGATACTTCTTACCACCAGGAATTTGTGGCGCGTAGATGTTCATGAACAAACAATCTTCGTCGCCCTGAACTTCCGTAAAGTTATAAATGTCGTTTTCCTGGGGGCAAATCTTTCCCATTGCGGTGTAGTTCTCGAATCCACTGGGGTGCCGCAGAACTGTATTCTGGAAAGATTGCTCGGTATTTCAAGTTTCAATTCGCAGATGTATCTGAGCTTACTTTGAAACGGAGTGGACCGACAGGAGCTTCTGCATAGCGAACTCCCAAGTAAGAGCAAAACGGAACTCCTGTGAAGGTATCATCGTAGATTCCTTCACCATAGGTGGCACCATGGAACTTAACCACACAAGAGGTTGAGTCGGATCCAAGCGAAGTCCCGGTTAGTCCGAGAAAGAAGAACATCAGCAGAGGCAGCTGTGGAGCACGCATCGCGACCACGATCAGACCTTTTCGCAGCGACTATCGATTCGTACTGATTGGGTGGTTATCAATTGGATTCCTAAGCTGGGCAGACACGCTCGATCGAAAAGTGCTAATCAATTCAATCAACTTCAATCAAGCAAAAGTCATCCCACTGATTCGCATATTTTTATTTTGGGAAGTTTGACGCGTCTGTGTAGCGGAAAGATTGTGAATTTTGATTGTTTTTCTTTTTGATTTGCGTCAATGAAATTGAATTCAGCTTACTAGTTCAAGGCGGCCATGTCCGTGTCGTACGATTCGTTCGATCATTTGTCTATGGGGTCGTCCATAAACCATGTGTTTCTGCACAAGGGAATACATCGTAATATTACATAGCTTCTCAGGAACAGAATCAGACGGATTTATGTAAATGGTGGAAGTGCCCATTATCTAATTATCTTGAGAATCTCAGTGTAAGGTACTCAATGGTCGACTCCTTAGCCTTTTTAATTAAACATATTCAAAGTTGGTGTTAACTAGTGTCTTTGACCAGATCTCCACCATCCCCCATTCTAAAACATTCTACAAAAGTGGTCAAGTAGTCTGTTGACGGTCCTTCAGTATTTATTTTATTAACAACATTTTTTGAATTCCTTACTCATATCAAACATTACATTAATTTCTTATATCCAAGTGTTTTGCATTAGGTTACACTATAATCCTAATTTTATGAAACTAAATTAAGCTTTTATTAACAACGGTGCCGGTTATGTACCCTTTGCGTATTATGGACCCCCTACTGAAAAAACATGAAATTAACACTTATTCTTACGAAAATCCACCGGGGGAACCTCGATTGCATTGTTAGTCAGCAGTTTCAGGCAAAATATTTGGTTTGAGGCGCATAAATTCAGATATTTGAACAGTTTTGTAAATGAAACCACTCAAGAGGGTCCATAATAAGCATTTCCAGGTGGGTCCATAATAGGCACGTCGGCGGCGAGCCGAATTACATGGGAATCAAATGGAGGGTCATAATAGGAAACGTCTAATTTGTAAACATTCCTATTCTGGACCCGGAGAGGGTCCATAATAGGCATTCGGACAACAGCTTTCCAAATGTATATTTTGCTGAAAAAATCGAATGTTTTTGTATGTTTCATAGGCGTACTACGAAGCAAAGACATTGAATTTGTTGTTAGACTCTACAAAACGTATATTAGCCTGCGGAAAAGCGTCGAGAATGAATTTTAGCTACTAAGCAAAGCCATGTTGAAGGTGTCTTGGTTCGATTCCCGGTCGGTCCAGGATCTTTTCGTAATGGAAGTTTCCTAGACTGCCATGGGCATAGAGTATCATCGTACGTGCCACACGATATACGAATGCAAAAATAGGAAAGAAAGCTCTCAGTTAATAACTGTGGAAGTGCTCATAAGAACACTAAGCTTGAGAAGCAGGCTCTGTCCTAGTGAGGACGTAATGCCTAGGAGAAGAAGGGGTCCATTACTAGCATTGAAACCCTACAAGGCCGGCCATCCTGAATATTTGTTTGAGGATGAAGCTTAGTCTTAGATTTTCTGCTAAAGAGAGGATACAGACATTTTATATATTTGTTATATTTGGCTTGAATGCCCTCAATGCAGTGGCGTAGATAGGGCTCGGTGCGTAGTCAAAATCGGGGGCCTAAATAGGAGTATTTGCCAATTGACTAGTCAATTAAACTAAACAATAGAGTAAGGTGGGGCATAAGTTTGACCTTAGAGGTATAAGCAAAGTTTTCAGAAAAACAATAGCAGATGAAACAAAACAAATACCATATAGTGAACTTCAACATATTGTCTATAATTTTCCTGAACAAATATGTGTCAAAATATTTACCCATTTTTAGTTACAACAGTTTCAAAATTTATTGTCCTAAACGAACTTTTGCCCCACCGGTGGGGCAAGAGTTCGAATCTAGTGTGGGGCAAAAGTTTGCCGAAAAATACACACTAAATTTTCATCAAAACATTGCCCAAAACAGGATTAATTGTAACATACCCAAAAATAGCAGTTTTTCGCAAAACTAAGTGGAAATAAAAAATGTTGGTGACATTTTTCGCACGATCAGGCAAATTTTGATAAATTCAAAGATAATATGTGGATTTCAGGCAATTTGCAAATTATTCTGTGAGTTTATACATGGGTCGAACTTTTGCCCTGATGATTTGAACTTTTGCCCCACTATGGGCCAAAAATTGTTTCCAAGAATTTATGCAAAAACTAATACACTTCAAAGCAATGATAGGCCTAATATTTTATCTTTATTTGATTCCATGCATCGAAAGATTGACCAAAAATTACAATATTTACGAAGAAAAACAACAAATAGCCATAATTTTTCCAATTCTCAATTGATTTTTATGATATTTGGTGTGAAAGATTCTAACCTGAATAGCAATCGTACCACTATGACATTTATAAGTTTTTTTTTTGAATTTTCTCTAATATACTTTCAACCAACATTAATATTTGAGATAGAAAATAATGGACCATGTGTTCATATATTGATGAAGTAGTTTTTATTTTTTAATTTGTATGTAACCAAAATGTCAATTAATCAAGAGTAATCTACCGATATAACCACTTGAGGGCTGATAGCGGCTAAAGTATCTAAAAAAAAGGAACTTTCTTCTTGTCTAAAAAAAAGGAACCTTAGAGACGTCATTGCTGATAAACGAAACCAAAATGAAATTGAACAGGAACCACATGTCGATAAGAATTCCTCAAGTAATCCAACCAGGAAACTCTCGAAACTTCTTTCTAAAAGTTTATGTGGGATTTAATGCTTTTTTCAGAAATTTAATCAAAATGTAATTCAACTTTTAACTTAACTTTTACTGAAAGTTTGTTTCAGCTATTAATCGAATATTTCTTCATTAGTACATTGAACGATTCCTTCACAGACTTGGCAAAGAATCAATCATGAATTTTAATTCGAGGTATCTTTAAAAACTCAACCGGAACTTTTTCCAATGATACCCACAGATTTTTTTCTTGTGATTCCCTCAGAAGATTTCCCAAAGGGGTCCTCAAAGAATTGTTACAATATCTCATCAGAAGTTTGTCCAAGAAGATGCAAAAAAAAAATCGGATTTTATTGGAGAGGATTCCTTTAAAAACCTAGATATATTTCTAAACAAAATCGTAAAGAAATCACTGATGAAATTCAGGATACATACTTCCAAAAGAGAAGTCTTTCAAAGATCTTGTCTGGACCATTGAGAAAGTCTCGAATGAGACTTCAGAGAAATCAATAATGGAATAATTGGAAAATTACACAACCAAAATTTGCAAGAGGATCTTGTAAATCTTGAGTGGAACTCTTTGTGGAGTTACAGAAATAATTGATGTAGGATTTTGTTGTTTTAAACACTAAATAAATTTTTAATTTAAAGAATCCAAGTAGAATTTACTAAAGAATAATGCCAGAAATCCTTGAAAGTAATTCTTATATTCCATATATGAACCAGCCACGGGCTTAAAATCTCCCTAATAAAGCGAATAATAATAATAATTCTTATATATGGAGCAAGTTTTGAGAAATCCTTGATTTAATTTATTGTGGAATTCTTGGAAAAAATCCTTAAAGATTTTGTGGAATGATCCCTGAAAGAATTTATGGAGTGATACTTGGGGTAATTATTGTGGTAATTATTAAAAATTTACGCTGAAAACGGCTGGAAGTATGACTGAAGAATTGCCATGAGAGATTTTCGATTAATTATTGTATGATTTCTCGAAATAATTTTTACACGAATAACATCAATCGTAGAAAAAGGCAGCTGTCATATTTTTTGCGATCGAAAAGTTTATTTCGGCTTATATATTAGAGTTTTGGCCGAAATGCCTTTTTTAAACAATGATGAACTAGTGACCAGTGAAAGTGAAGTTAAACATTTTTCCTTTTGAGTCAAGATCTTCGGTTGTTGTAAATTGAAGAGCTGAAGGAACATAGAAGCAGGATTTGGAACCATTGAATCTGGAATTAGGACAGTTAAAGCAAGTGCCTTCCTTCCTTCGTAGAGGAAACATTGGAATTTGCGTTTCCAATGAAGACGTTAACCATAAATATGGTGAGATAGTTCCATTTAATTATTTTTTGTTGGTTTTCCATTTGTATTTTGATTCTTACACAGTGACCGTTAGAATTGGCAGCACATCCAAAAATTTCATGTTTTACAAAACTAACCGTGCCAAAATCGAACAACCTCTTTTATAGAGCATTGTTAATATTTGTATTACATTATCGATGTGTTGCAAATATTAATGTTGACAAAAAATACCAGAAGAAATTCTGATATTTCTAGGAATTTCAATACCGGCTGTGCAAGCGTTTAGAATAGAATTACACCAATCGTACAACAAACCTTCGTTATTTTCCTGGAAATGTTTATGAAGGAATATTTTTAAGTTATCTTAGTGTAATACCGGTAGAAGTCGTTACAAAAATTTCTGAGAGAATTTTCGTTGTAATTCCGTCGTTGGACTGCTGAAAGAGTTTTTATAGCAAATTTAAAAGGAATTTCTTTTGGCATATCT
The DNA here is from genome assembly GCF_002204515.2 of Aedes aegypti. Taxonomy (NCBI): domain Eukaryota; kingdom Metazoa; phylum Arthropoda; class Insecta; order Diptera; family Culicidae; genus Aedes; species Aedes aegypti. Next base: position 378,879,718 of record NC_035108.1, read on the forward strand.
TAAGAAATCACAAAATAAATTTCAAGACAAATTCCTAGAAGAATTGTTATAGGAATCTCTATAAGAATGCTTGCGAGAATTCCAGGAGAAGTATACTGGAGAAAGTTCTGAACGAATGAAGTAGTCGCTTAATAATCTCTAGAGCCTCAACAATTTACATCAATATTCATTACAATGCGAAAAAAGGGAAAAGAGACTTTAGATAGATTTAATGATTTGCGTAAAAAGAGACTTCAGAGACCTTTGTTCGTGTTATCGAAATATGCCTTGGTGCTTTTCAAGAATGTATAAAATATTGTGTACAAACATTCTTTTTGGTTAAGTTCAGGATAAGGCTCATAATTGAATGTTTACAAACCAGTTCCTGGCTTCCTCAGGCTCAAGTTATAGAGGCCCCCTGATATTAGATTATTAATAGGACAATGTATTTTTGTATCCAAATTTACGATGTTCTGTTCAAAAGTACTGTACTATAGCGTTGAAATAAACGCTATCTTTATGAATACACTAGATTATATAGAGGCCCCCATTCGTTACCAAACTAGGGGCCCTACAAACCCTATTTTCCTTACCCCGATGCATTTCTTTTTGTTAATTTATAATGCTATGAAAACATTTTCTCCATGAATTTGGGGCCCCTAAGAATCCGGGGCTCGGTGCGGACCGCACCCCCTTAGCTACGCTACTGCCTCAATGTAATTTTTGAAAGTTAAATTTTTATCTAGCAAGAGCCCTAGATACTTAACTTTATCTGACCAATTTATTGGAATCGCTCTCATCGTGACAACATGTCTACTTGAAAGCTTCAAATATAGAACTTTTGGTTTATGTGGGAATATTATAAGTTGAGTTTTGTAAGCATTTGGTGAAACCTTCCATTTTTGCAGGAAAGACCACGCAGGCTTCGTCCTTTAGCGGAGAGGCCTGTGTCATCCGCAAACAAAGATTTTTGACATCTCTGAGAAAAAATTGGTAAATCAGATGTAAAAATATTGTATCAAATTGGTCCCAAAATTCTGCCATGGGGAATATCAGCTCTTACAGGAAGTCTTTCAGACTTGAAGTTCTGATAATTAACCTGAAGTGTTTAATTTGACAGATAAATTTGGATTATTGTAACAATGTAAGTTGGAATGGAAGAGCAAGACCAATAGAATAGCCTTCAGATTTGTTAGAACGGATTAAATTTGTTACACGTAAAAGTTGATGAGTGGTCGTATGTCCATGTTGGAATCCGAACTGTTCATTTGCAAACATTTAATTTTCATTGATGTGGAGCATTATTCTGTTCAAAATGACATTTTCAAAAAGTTTACTGCATGGAGGAAAGCAAACTGATTGGATGATAGCTAGAAGCTTCTGCAGAATTTTAGTCTGGTTTTTGGTACAACCTTGGCATTGTTTCATCTTTCATGAAAACATGCCAGATGAAAATATTTGTTAAATATTTCAAACAATAATAATTATTATTAATGATTATCATTAATGATAAGCTACTCTCTGTAAGGTTTTGATGACGATGTAAAACATTCCATTATCGTCTGGGGCTCTCTTTTTTATTTATTTTTTAATGAAAGCTCTCCCTTCTTCCAAATTAGCCTCTCAGGAATTTTCGATTGAGAATGCTTTCGAAATCCTGTGGAACTTGATTTTCAATTGGACTAGAGAGTCTTAAATTGAATGGTGCGCGCTTTTAAACTGCATAGCAAGTTTTTAGGCTTTTTCGCAATTATTAGTTAGTAATAATCTGGTTTTTCTCTTTCAATGCCAATTTCAATTCATAATTTTATATAATTTCCAGAAGAGCTTAGAGCCAGGGTAGAACTGGAAAAAAATATTTAGAAAATGTTTGTTTCTTAATTGATAGAAACTTTTTTTACAAATCATGCCATATAATTTTCATAACAGATAGATCAAGAGTGCAAAATCATCATCTATAATCACGGATTCGAATTTTACATCACATTTTGATATTCCAATGCCCCTTGTTTCAACAATGGAAATGTTTCGAGAGCATTGTCAATATCAAGTTTTGTTTGCAAATAAATGATAACATCAAGATTACTATCGATTTATGTTTCATATGTGTTCTAGTCCACTCGTTAACAATTGAAAGTGGAGCTGATAGGATTGAGACTCGCTTATGGGGTATTTAAAATGTTAATAACAATCGTAAAAGGGTTTCTAGAAGAGGAAAAAAGTAGGGCTATCAGGGTATTGATTTTTTGAAATATCTTGAAGAGCACTCATCAAATAAAATTCTGCCGTTGGAATTGCTTTGCGAATTATTCCATGAGCGTTGTTGAGAATTAAACTTACCAATGACAAAAAAAATTGACTTCATTGCAAGTAAATTTCCGCAAGTCAGTTTGAAGCAAATTAACTTGCTGGCCAGTGCATTGAAAAGACAAATAGGCAGATATGAAAGAATCTTTAGAAGAGCTGTGTTTTAACAGAAACATCGTAAGTTTCAAAAACTTTGGTTTCAATTGACGAAAAAAGTTTATGTTTTGTACATCTATGAACGATAACAGCAACTCCACCACATGCTCCATCCAGTCGATTATCAATAAACAAAAAAGTTTGGAACCTAGTTATGATGGTTAATGAAGCGATCTTCGATTGAAAAATGAGAATTATTGAAGATTCCAAAATCACGGATATGATAAACGTTCCCATCGGTGAACTTATGGTTGCCCCCGAAATTTTCACAATGAATCTTTCAGGTATACTCTTTCACAGGAAAAACGTTCTTAGCGTGAGCAAAACCTCCACAAATCATGCATTTAGCATCCTTGCGGCAATTCTAGTAACATGGCTCCATCGTTGGTACTTGTGGCACTGAGTGGGATTCTAGAAATTATCTCTAGACTTCTGGAGATGTTCCCATGTCACATGGACAGAAATTGAAAGTTTTGCTATTTCCAATGCTATGATATTATTCAACTTTTATTGAAGTGAACCTTATAAAATTCTTTAGAAAGTCCTTTCCGAAAATTGCCATATTGGATTGTCCTCTTCATTATGATCACTTGGACTGTGGAAAATCCAAGCAAATAATTTTATTTGTTTCAGTTTTGTTCTTTTCAGATGTTTGAGAAGCAGTTCGCGAATTTCAAGGGCAGTCTGTTTTCTTTGCAATTTCGAAGGAGTTCAAAATCTCCAGCCTAAGTTCACCAAGTTCGGAAATACTGACCACGTTTGACGGCACCCTTTGCTTCCTCACTTGAGTAGCCATAAAAGGTCAAAACAAGAATCAAACTACGTTATTTGTGGGCGATCCCTTTTGCAGCCATCAGGAAACCCAGGGCGTTGCACATTAGCACTTGGCGGTACGCCTCATTTATCATCACATCAGACATTTCGCATAGGATAGCTTGGACGAACGATCATATCCGATCGGGCGATTCCATCGGGTGATCTCGAAAGACCATCACTCTTTTTTGCAGCAAAACAAAGCTATACTGAAGACTACAGTAACCCGCCAACCATATCAAGATCAAGCTATTATAAATGATCTTCGCGGTCGCGAGACACAAAAAGGTCTATCCCGTCCATTCAGAAGAGGTGGGGGCACATAATGATTTCCCCGCGCCGAGGATCAAGTTCAAACTACCACACCAATCCTGTTTTTTTCCGAATCCGATGCTCGATCGTGCGAGACCGATGGTCACATCGCTTTGTTGCAGACTCGGCCCGAGTAACAATAATCGGCACTGCCACCGGGTGATGAGGAATAAGGATTAAGCGCGGAATATTTCAATTGAGAGTGGAACAACCATGTGCGATGATGATGATGCGAATGGTAGGTACCCGATGCCCGATGTCCGTCTTCGTTGCTGGTCGCGAGCTTGAGAGCTCGAAAGAAGAAGAACAAAAAACAACAGTGGGCAGGAAAGGGGGCGGAGCCGTCTTGTTTATCTCTTCACCGTCGCGGGCTGATGATGGTTCTTCGTGTCGATTTTTCGTAGTTTTTGTTGTTGGGTTGATCGCGAAGAGCACGCGCATTCGTCGGATTTTGCGCGATCGCGCGAACTTGTGTTTGTGTTGCATATGGTTGATGCTGGTTGCATTTCTTTTGTTGATATACATTGTTCGGAATGTACTAGGTATGTATATCGTCGTTTTCAATGTCAGTATTGTGCTCTTACATGAGAAAGTTGATTGTAAATGTGTCGTACGCCTTAATTTTTTTTAACAACATATTACATTTCATTTGCCTTAACAGCTCAGAATTTTTACAAGTAAATTGAACTCACCTTCTCATAAGAGATTTTTTCATGGATGTGACCAGATATTTTGCTATGCACGATATGCATTCAGGAATCGTACGAGTTCCTTTATGTCAGGTATTACCCTGGAGATTTCTGTAGGGATGATTTTTAGGAATCCATTTTTCCATCCAGGAATTCAAGAATTTCAATGGGCGGAACCATATTTTTTGCCAGAAGGGTTTGATAATTTCAGATCTTCATACCATTTTTAACCTTCTGGGAGACATTTAGCGATCTTTAAAGGACTCCTATAAAATGGTTAGTATAATCCTAAAGAACTATATTATTATAAACCCTTTTGAAGATTTCAGATTGCACACATCTAGCTGAGATTGATACGAGATCTTAACGGAATGGTGAGCCTATTTGGATTCCTAATAATATTTTTGGGAGATTATTATTTGTTATTATTTTTTTTATCTATTTTAACTAAATAATTTAGAAAGAGGGAAAATCCCCTTTGAGTGATTATCATTAAAGATATAGTTCTCATAAATACATAAAACCTCTTCATCTGTTCTAAAATCGTTATAAAAAATATATATTATATACAAAAGGCTCAAACGGCATTGATCCATAGCAGAGCCAAATCTTCAAGGAGGACCAGGAACCAGAATCTACTTGAAACCATCAAAACGGGACAGATCTGGAAAATTTTTCTTCAAACCAATTCTGAAACAAAAAAGAAACAAGTATCAAACATAATATGGAGCATCATGTAAAAATCTATAGAGTAATTTCAAAGATAGTAGAAATTTACTTCCTAATATGTCTCGTACAGATGATAGAAGATGATCATGATGTTTCTTTAAATCGCTAACAAATTTATTTCTTGGAATAATGTATCGAGTGCCGTTGAAAAATATATGATCAATATCTTCATATGTTTCACAACAATCGCATAAATTAGAATCACTTATATTAATACGATATAAGTGACTATTACAAATATAATGATAAGAAATTATTCTTGATAATGTTCAATTAAAATTACTTCCAACAGATAATTTTTTGAACCATGTACATAGTTTAATTGACAATAGGAAAAATAGAATGACACCAACGTCCTTTATCACTAGAATTCCAAGAAATCTGCCAATTGTTTAGAAATTTTTTTTAATTCAGTGCTATATTCAGATGGTGCAATTTGACGATCATACCATATTCCACAACGAACACCCAATTTAGATTGATTAGATTTGATTTATTAGATTTTTCGAGAACTCCTAGAGAGATTGAAGAACTCTGTGGCTGTGTGCTTAGTCTTACCAAGCATTCAGACGCATTGTTCCAAGGAATGTAGAAACGCTTACAGCTTCAGTCCGGATTCCTCGTGTGACGTGCCTTTTGATCTATAGAGCATTTCTAGGTCAAAACGCATATTGCACAGGATGGTATCAGTTTTAATTGAATTAAACCTCGCGCATTTATCAGTGGCCTATCAAAGAGCTGTAAGCTGCAAATTATTTTAATTTGTTAATTACGTGTATTTTCAACTCAAAATGCGGATCGCGCAAATACTTATTTTCCCTATGGAAATCCTATAATGCGCCTTTTGCTGTCCATAATCTGTATAATTTCGGCATCCTTAAGAAAGTTTTACTAATAACTTCACTATAAGTTATTCAATACATTCTTTCAAAGATCCAAAAATTATTCCTTTTCCTTTCTGCAGGGGAGCAATCTTTAGGTAAATGCCCATAGTAATACTCAAAGTAATTTCTGGTGGTATTCCAGAGGTCAACTAAGACCCCTGGGCTTGGGATTATATTTTCCAGGGAGCGATGAATTTTGATAATTGATCGCTGTTGTTAGTAGTTTTGATTAGATGTTGGGTAAATTTCAAAGCAATGGCAACCTTTTTATTACAAAATTTAGATTTTATCTTCTGACCTAAAGATTCTGGTTAAACTACTGTACTATGCAGTTGGGCTGCACTACGCTATCACTCATCAAAATTACTTTCACTTCGGGAAAATATAATTTCAAACTGGCGAGAAGATTACAGACTGAGGGTGGGTTAGGAGCACAATCAGACCCTTGAATGTGCAATGTGGGGTAGTAATTGGGAATGCCATTGACGGTTTGTAATCTTCTACGAGGTTTTCGAAAACCAACAGGGCGCGTGCACCGGGTTGCGGATAGGAGCAAAGGGAGATCAATAGCATCTACCTAAAATAATAGAGCAAAAAGCCGTTCCATGATTAGGTAATGTTAAGCGATCTTCTATGGTGTTCTAGTACTATAAAATTCTTCACTCACTGGGAATTCTGGCCTTGATAATATCAATAGTGATAAAAACATAAAATAATACCTAATACTTAATAAGTACAATGTAGCTTTAATGTAGTAATAAATGAAATAAAATCAATTTTCTATACTTGACAAGGTTTTGAAGACAATCAATGAGTGAAAGAACTACCTATTAGAAAAGCCACATCAGCTAAGTCTATACATATACAAATGTTGGTCATAGGGTCATGGCGAGCATTCGATATGTATGTCTATGACTGATTCTGATCTAATAGGGGCACTAGAAGACCACGCGGACAATTTCGAAACAAATTATTTTTATACATCGGTCTTACGTTCCGAAAGGCTCAGCTATGCTGCAAAGTAATTTTATAAGTTATTCATTACTGCTGTTTAATTGTTTATAATTCTAACAAAACTACATAATTAACTCATTACTAATCACTGTTCCTATATTCTCTTTTTCTCTCCTTCTTATCTGTTGCATGATTATGAGCATCACTAATATAATGCATGAGCATGCACAATAAGAATAATTTCAGGATTGAAAGCAGTACATGGATACCTGGATAGAATAGCTTCGAAAAGGGCGCTCAAAATATAATATTTCTGGTCAGGGAAGTATTTCATCAAGGGTATGTAAAATTTTTTCCTTATTAACATCTAGATCACATAAACAAATGAACTAATATCAAATATTTTTTAAATATTTTTATATAAATCAGCATCGTCAATCAGTGTAAAAACAGATAAAGTTTGTAAAGTTATCACCATCGATTAAATTGCGCTCTGTATAGTAATGTTCATTCAGTATCAAAATCTCCTAAAGCGTCGCATTGTGCCATCAGCAGCCCTTAGCATCACTCTCATATTGTTATTATTTTGTTGTTTATAAAATTTCTAGAAAGCGATCAGCATATTCTTTCTTACTTGTACAATGGCCGATCTATTTGGAATTTTAATAAGTCAAATCAAACTTCAAAACTCAAATTAAATTGCTTTCAGCACATTTACATTTTGCAGCATTAATCGCATTACTGTGTCAAGTCTCCTCCATTCCCTATACCCTACCCCAACCCTTCTTATCCTTTCCGATGGTGTTCAAGTGGTCCGCATAGACTATTACGGCCATTACCTATCCCTTACCCCGGCTGCGCTCTCATTGCCCCACCAAACGCTGCAAAATGAAAATGAAAATGAAATAAACACTAATGCTCATATTTTTATATTTTTATATTTTTCATTTCATCACGGTCCTCATTGCCCGAGCGGAGTCGACAAAACTCGAGGTGGATAGAATCGACGGAACTACGATACGGAAAAGTAACAGATGAGAAACTATCGATACATTTATTCAACTATAAAAATCACGTTTTAACGTAATAACTTTATTTCTTTCTTCTCGTTCCAGCAATCCAACAGCCAAACCATTTCTACTATCTTTTCATTTCCTCTTCGTTACATTTATAGTCCCTCTGGTACTGAATCGAATGGCGCATTCCGCTTTTATTAGCGCTGTCTTTGATGTACGTTGAGCATGGTGTCGGAGGTGGTGTGCTCTGTAGAACATCTGATGTGCTACACGGCACGCCACTTCCGACATTTTGTTTGGTGTGCGGGATGGGCAGTGCTGGTGATGAGGTGGAGGGCGCTATTCGGTTTAGTGGCAGAGGGACTATATCTATTTAATGTATCTGAAACTTGTGGGACCGCTTTAATTCCGGCGCCTGCTTGTGGAAGAACCCGGTGTGCTAAACGGTATAGGACATGTTAACGGGGGAGGCTTGGTAGGTCCTCACCCAGCCCGTGTCTAGATTGGCGGATAATTGTCTGCCAGGGTGTGGATTGAGCAATTACAATTACAATTATTCCAGAGGTCAACTAAGATAAATAAATTTGCAACATACCAGCAGTTGATTAACGGATTTTCTTATCAAATTCTCTTAGGACCTTGTAATTTATAGACCATTTTTGAAGGAATCGTTGAAAACATATCCCGATAACAAAAGAGAAATTCGTGGATTTCTGATGAGATTTCAATAAATCCTAGAAAATTTTCTTGAAGAATTACTTGTGAAACATACAATTGACAATTTTTAGGTAGGAAATTTTCAGAGAATTACTCTTGAATTTAATAAATGCATTGCATAATTATAGAACATTAGCAAGGCGTTATTTCTTATGGCATATCTTGAAAAATAACTAAAGGTATTGTTAGAACGCAAAACTTGACAAATTCCGGGAAAAGTGTTGAAACATATTTAAAAAGCAATTTTTTTCAATATATCTGACAGAATCTATGATTTATTCCCGATTCGTTGGGAATGACATTTGGTCTAATGACATTTAGCCGAATGACGTTTGGTCGAATAAGGTTTAGTCGAAAGTACATTTGGTCAAAAAGAATATAATTGCTTTAAGAATCATATGATATTCGGTTGAAAATATTTTAATCGAAAATTTCTTCGAATATGAATTTTTCAGATTATTTCAAAGAGTGTCATTTCGACGTTGATAGTGATTGAGTCATTGAAAAAAGGGAAAGCATGTATAGTAGGTGCTGTAACTAGAGGTTGCATATGCTAGGACAACATGATAGTTTGCATGAAATCTACAAGATGTACTGGTATTTCTTGAACAATCTTTAAGCCTTCAATATGCGACGACGGTTAAGTCGGATGAATCTGCGAGTCGATCTCAAATGAAAGCAAGTCAAGGGGTCTGTTCACAAATTTCATAACGCTAAAGGGGATGGATGGGTGTCTTTAAAATATTAAAAAGCGTTACGAGAGGCTGGATGGGTGTCCAAAATTTGTTATTGACTTCTGATGAAAATCCATTTGCTTAAAATAAACTTAAGAGCATCTGTTGTGCAAAAAATCTAGTTCGGTTTTATATCGGATGAACCGAATGATTTTTCGAACAACTGAAATGTTCTAGTCATTCGAACAAACGTCCATTCGACCAAATGTCCCTTCGACCAGAATCAATGACATTTGGTCGAAAGACATTTAGTTGAATGACGTTTAGTCGAAATACACTTGGTAGAATGGACATTCGGTGGAAAAAGTTTTATTGCAATAGAAAGCTTACTATTTTTGGTCGAAATCAGCATTTCGTCGAATCTACATACTTAGGAACAAAAAATTTCAGGGGTAACCCATTTCGCATAAAGACGTTTAGCATAAGGACGTTTGGCATACACCAGTTTCATACAAGTACCGGCAGCATTTTAAAGAAAGTATATAATCCTCATTATGCCAAACGTCCTTATACGAAACGTTTTTTATGCGAAATGTCCCAAACTTTCCGTTTAGTCCGATTTTCTTCGAGAGTAGAATTTTATCTGGAATTGTGATGTTATCGGCCTTAGCAGTCTAAGTTGCAGCAAAAACAATTTCGCATCTACATCCGACGGTTTCGGTAATATATTTTACCTTTTCACAATTCCGGATCAAACTATAGTCGTTAAGCTTCCATCTGTAAAATTTTATCACTAACAAGTTTTTAGACACTTATTCTGCGAAGCGAGACGAGCTGATCTCAAATGGATGCAGGCCGAGTTTTGTCACCTCAGACAATTCTCTCATGATCTCACTCGATATACAAAATAAGCACAATTTTTTCAACGGCACAAATATACAAATTGGCGGGAGACGTGGCTTTGGATCCGGCCTTCTGATAATCAAACTATTTCTAGGTGCTTTCATAGTATTGAATGGTTAACTTCCACCGCAAACTCTGCTATTTACCTGAAGTCATCAACACCATCAGCAAAGCCATATCTTTAGTTAGGGAATGATATTTAACTGAAAGCCACAATAACCCGATTGCACATAAGTAGAGAAACGTATCCTGTTGGCGATAATTAATATTCACTTCGAAAAAAAAAAAAAAATTACTGCCGTTTAGATACTTAGATTTCCGCATTCCAACATCGTACTCACGTCCGTAAGCTTCAGGACCCGAATACTCTCCAAATGCAGATCAGCGTAAAGAACGAACGATAACATTTTGAAAGAATAATTAATAAATAATAATAAATTTAAGAAATCATTATGTTCATATCGTTTGGTAAAGAAATAATTCCGGGTCAAGTTCGAAGAAAAAAATCTAAAACGGATTACGGAAATGAGTTTCTTGAACAGTCTCTTGAGAAATTTTGTAGCTATCATTGAAACTTTTGATGACTACTTGTAAGGAAACAAAAAAATAGTTTATGAAGAAAGCATGGGAGTAACATGGGAATGAATCATCACGTGATAACAAATCGTTAACTGGAACCGCTACCCGACCGATAACTAAACCATATTCATGTTGTGGACTCCATGTTGCCCACTGTTTAACATATATTGAAGCTCGACCACCCCCATTACCTGATGAATGATTCCGAAAGTTGAACAAATTTTCTACCCGAAAAAATTTGAATTCGAAAAAAATTTGAATTTAGCACTTTACCATTTAATTGAATTTATTTCCTTTGACAGATATGCGTATTTCGACCTCAACTGTTCGATCATTTTCCGTGTCGTGGAATACCTTGTTTATCAATAGATTTTTCTTATAATTTGAAGCTTTATGTTGCGTCCAACAGGTAACCTTGGGTTTTGTAGTTCATTGCATTTCAAAGGACTTACCTGGAAATAAAGAGAAGAGCATAAATTCATTAATGGAAATGAACGTATTTCATAAAACCATTCAAACTACAATGAATTACACAAAAAAATCATAATCATCAAATAGTTATCATTAATATTTTATGTGCAAACGAGACTTTCAGCCCTCTGCCGGTTCACCTCGACATCATCCAACAGCATCAAACAATAAGTAATCCAACAAGAATATTGTCGCGTCAATCTGTCAAATCGTCCAAAGTAATTAATGTTCCCGGATCTTTTCCCAAACAAACCTAACCCGTATGATTCTTTTGCGCAAACACAAGTATTTTCGTTGGGCGACAATAACCACTGACTCGCCGGCGAACGCGAACAAATTTATTTGCCACTCAATTCATCAAATTTTGGAACACGTCCCTCCGCGCGACGATTACCGTGTCGAGATCTATCCACCTACCAGTGTTCCATCGCTTTTCCATCGAATCAAGTTAGCACTAGGGTGTCCCAAATTTTCCCTTTGTCAGGAAACTTAGGGACTAAACGTTCAAATAGTAGTTCAGGATGTTACAAACAAACTTTTGTATGGGGAAATCTCTGAGAAATTACTATTAAAGGTTGCCTGTTCAGATTTAACACGTAACTAACTGTGTTAAAAAAGTCTATTTCAGTAAATTTCGTGATATCCATTATTTTGAAGATACCTTGGGGACCAAATTATTTCGCAAATAGAATAAAAAAGTAGCCCTAGACAGCACCCACTTTCCATGTGCAAAGTAAGTCGCGCATCTCGTAATTGGACGTGAATTATAAGCAGAAGAAGCGAATTGCGCACCCGAACAAATGTTAGTAACCCTTTGTTCACACGCGTCGTGCTGAATATAAAGAGCAAAATTAAAATTGACATTTTTTTCGTTCGTTCGTTCGCGGCTTATGTCGCGCACCAGTATAAGTAGGTATAAGTGCCGTACCCGTTTGGTATCCCGCTGACAAATTGCCGGCATCCGAGCGCTAAATCGCCAAAACGCAAACCAGCATGCCGTATGCCACCGCAATAATAAACTATTAAACTGTAACTGGTGAATGTTAATTAGTTTTTGCTTTATTTATTTCACGATGGTCTCGAAATGGTAAATTTAGCCTGACGCCGTTGTTTTTTTTACGGTTTTTTATGGAGAGAGTTTAGTAATGTTATGCATGTTTTGTTACTTTTGAAAATACCCAACATAAAGTATGAGTAATCGAATTTCTGGATGAATATCATGAAGAACTTCTTAACAATTTCGCAAATAAACTCCAGTGGTAACCTATGAATAATTTTGAGCATGAGCATAGATGACCGTACAATTCGTAGTTGCTACTCCGTGATTGACCAGAATAATCGAAGTTATAAAGGGAATTAATGAATGGGGCTTGGGATTAGCTTACTGTTCCTCAAGGTGCACACACCGAGAGCTCAAATATTGAAAGTCAATAACGGCGCCGGCCACGTCCTTACGGTCATAGAGGAAGCGAAGGAATGTTAGTTAGACAACCGTTGTTATTAGAGACCGAGTATACCTCTGCATCTCCACAGTTGTCATGGAAAGGATATTGGGTTAGTGGGATAAGGTATAGGTCTGAGAGTCACCAATGTTTGGTGATGCGATCATATTAGGCCTAACCGTATTCGCAAAATAATTCGATAATCGCATTGTACGCCGAACAAGTGTTCATCACTCGCCCACGCAAGAGCAAGCAACGCGATCATTAGATTAAACACTACTAACGAATCGTGGCATTTTTTGACTACGACGCGCGACATGTCTGATCCTGCCCTCATCGCCCGCCCCCGCAGGAGCAAGCGTCAAGGTCGAAGGATCAAACACTACTCTAAACTCCAGTGGTAACCTGAGAATAATTTTCAAGAAAAAGTGCCATATGACTTAGGGTAAAAGATTGCTGTACAGCGGAAGTAGGAATGTCATAACTGTTGAAAGTGAACTTAAGAAGAAACACCTGAAGTCCGTAAATAGCAGAAAAACGCTATATTATGATGAAAAATTGAAAAAAAATTTCTAAAGGAATTTTATAGAGATTCCCTGCAAGACTTTAGATAGAAACAACTAAAAGAATTTCAGAAAAAAACAACTTTTGAAACAATCCTAGAAGAGATTCTTTCAAAATTTCCAATGGAACTTCTAGAAGCTTTTTGATTAATTTAAAAAATAATTAAAGATCAATTAAAAAAAGGTCAAATAAGACTAGGGAATATATTTTAAAAAGCATTGTTCAGAGAATTTGCCCAGACATCTCTCAGAGGTTATTTCTAAATAAATCGTTGGGGGCTCCTTGTTACATTACGTCAAAAACTTTGTGCCAGAAATTTCATCAGAGTGTAATTTAGGTCTTTGCTCAAAGTTTTCGCCCGTCTACTTCGAAGATTTTTTCAGGAGTTGATTCAGTTATTTTTTCACGGACTTTTCAAGAAATTTCTCTAAGATTATCTTCAGAAAATCATCCAAGAGATTTTTCAATGATACTTCCATAACTGTTTTGGTAGTTCAAGATGCAGTTTCTCAAAGATTCTCCCAAAAATGTCTCCAAAAGTTCTCAGCCCTCCTAAGATTTTAGGTTAAAAGTTCGTCAAGAATTATTCAAGGATATCTTCAGAATAAATAAACTCGAATTTCTTCAACGAGTCCTCAGCAACATCACAAAATATGTTTGTGCTACTCAAAAAATATTTCTACAAGTTTATCTTTAATTACATTCGAAAACTTCTATAAAGTCTCTACAAATATTTCACAAAAAAAATATCTATGGAAACTTGACAATTTTTTTCAAATTACAAGGGATTTATTTTTTTTTAATTTCTTTATTAGTATCATTCCAAATATTACATTCATTTCTTATATCTTGGTGTTCTGTGTTATTAGACACACTATCATCCTAATTTGGTAAAACAAATTTAAGATCTTATTAACATTTTGTTAACAACATATTACATTTCATTTGACGTAGCAGTTCAGATTTTTTACAGGTGAGTTGATTTCACCTGCTTAAAAGAGAAAAAAACGCTTTGAATATACTTAACCTAACTTAACCTAAACATACAAGGGATTTAATGATGGGAGAAAACTAAACTTTCAAAAAATAAGGATAAGCTAAGATAAAACTAAGGATTCAAAAATGCTTATTTGAGGCTGAAATTGTGTACAACTCATATTGCATATTGGATGAATTGAAAGAAAATAATTCTGATAGAAATTTCGTTGCTACTGCAATATGGGGCTCATGTATAATCTCAATGTAACTGTTATGCGGTTACAACTGCTAATGTGAAAAAACAACTTGGTATTTTTTCGAATTTTCTAGAACAATCTCACAGATTTCAGTAAGTGGATCGAAAGAATTTGTCATTTGATGACTCTCCATGGTATTAACTCAAAATTGTCAAATATGTCGAATGTGACAAATATGCAGTTATGAGTAGTTTAAATATCTTCAACAATCGCTTAAGATACTTTTGTAGAACTTGATCCTGATAAATCTCACAGGATTTTGCGTTTAATGACTCCCTTGAAACTTAGAAAGATCCATTTTAACCTGCGAGTTTATTCTGAGAAACCTGTGAAAATTCTTTTGAAAACTCTTTGAGAAATCCTTTCAAAAATTCAATTATCTTTCTGGGATTACCAAAGAACTCATACTAAACTATGTTTCCGAACATTCCTTCTTGGATTATTCTAGGAATTACTCTAAGTATAACACTAAAAGATCCTATAATGATTCTACCAAGAATTTCTCCAGGTTTTTTTGGTTCAATCAGAGATTTATTCAAGAATTTTATTTAGGTTTTTTTCCTGGAGTAATTTTAAAAATTTCCTTAAAAGCCCATCGATTGTTTTTATGCAGGTTTCTGAAGTTTGAAAATTTTCAAGAGTTATAAGAATTTACCCAACACTAAAAGTGTGAGTTTTTATTACCTCCAGGTAATATAACAAAGTTCATCTAAAACATTTAAGATTGAATCCTGTAATTAATCCTTTGATTTTTCTAGAATATTTTTTTCTCAGAATTGCTCCAAATATTGAAACAGGAATTCTTCCAAATACATATAAAAAAATATATTGAAGTAATACAGATTTTTGGGACTTCATTCTATGCTTCCTTTGGGTTTCATTTCCACAATTATAATTCAGCATATATATTCAGTGAAAGCATTATCAAACAATATTCTGCAGAATTTGATGTATATTTCTCAAGATATAGCTTCATGGATTCCATAAATGTCCGCAAGGGATGAATTCAGAAAAAAATCCTGAAGTAGGGGGAGATCCCCCAGTGCCGGACAGCACCCAATACCGGACAAAGTCGAAACAATGAGAAATCATGGTCCAATCAAGATGGTGTATTAGTAGAAAAGGAAGCTCTTATGTAGACTAATGTTTGCGTAGAATAACACATCCTTGAAATATGCATGCCTTTTTAAAAAAAGTAGAAAAGTTTGAAAATCTTAAAAAAATTGACGTATTTTCTTAATTTTGAGCCTATTTAGTAATTATTTTGAATATGAAAAAATACTTTGGATCCCGCAAGCATGATCGAACATAATCCTAATTTGATAGTATGAATGTATTTTGTAGCATAATTGAAGTAAATATGGACAAATTACAATTTTGGTTCAGTACCTCCTGTCCCTCAGGTTCGGACAGCTTGATTTGTTATATGATATCTTTGTAATTATTGCATCAGTGTCTCAAAATACTTTCATTTTTCATGGGTTTCCTCGATCATGGAATCAAACATGCAATAAAATTAAGAAGAATGAACATTCAGAACAACATCGTAAAATGTGCTATTTTTCATCATATATGAAAGAGGTTTTTGATAGGCATCTTGCAAACTAAGAAAAACTCACATTATTCTTGTAAATATTGCAAATGCATTGAATTGGTAATTATAAACTATTCCTATAGTGTACACATTCAATAATGTTCAAATTTATAGAATTCGAGGCATTTCCAGATCGTGTCCGGTATTGGGTGCCACCTTTCAAGATCGATCAATTTGGTACTAAACTACATCATCAAAACGCAATGTCAAAATTCATATTTCTATTTTCAAATTTATTTTTGTACACTACAAAAATGATAATATTTATCATAAATGGGTAACACGAGCCCTTAAAATCAATATTTTTCGAATTATGAATTTAGTGGCTTAAGTGTCCGGTACTGGGGGATCTCCCCCTATTTTTAGAAGAATCCCTTCGAATTTGAAGAAGAGATCCCTACGAAATTTCAGGATGGATTTTTCAAGAAGTTTGGAGAAAATAGGTTTTTTAAGGATTTTGTCCAATGCCTCTTTTAACGTTTTATTATTATTTCAAATTGTAATAAATAATCTATAATATATACAATAAATAAAAATGAATTTTCTATGAATATCTGTAAGAACACAACCAAAAATTTACTTGCAGAATGCACAGAATTTTCTTCGTGATAATATTTCTTGGATTCCATAAATTTCTGCAAGGGATATTCTAAGAAAAAATTCTGAAAAAAATAATGGAGGACTTTCTGAAAAATATCTGAAAAGTTTTTATAAGAAATTCCTGAAGAAAATTTTTGCTGGGATTTTTCATGCATTCTAGGAAAAATTCATTTCTATGTATGCATAAAATTTTGGGGGCATCTTTTAAATTATACTCGAAGAAATATTAAGAAGAACTCCAGAGAAATAGTGATTTAGGTGATGAAACAGTAATTTCTGATTCTTGGTGTAGTTACTGCTGAAAGAATTGTAGACATAATTTCTGAAAAGTATTACAAAATTATTTTTGTAGTGTTTCTCAAAGTTATTCATGAAAGATCTTCAAAATAAATCCTTCGATTACTTTCAATTGAAATCATCCAAAGAGGTTGTAAAAGTAAAAATAGTTAAAATTATGTTCAGGTGTGAAATCCTAAATGAAATTTTAAAGAATTCATGGATAATTCATTTGAGAAAGTACTCGATATTTTTTGGAAGAGGATCTTTGAATGAAACGCTGGAGAAATCCCTAGAGATATTCCTATACAAAACTCTTAGAAGAACTTGATGAGGGATTCCTGGACGAATTAATTGGGATATTCATGGATTGATTTCATGGAAATAACTAGAGTAACCATTGAAGCCATTCCTGGGAGAACCCATGAAGGAATTCGTAAAGCAACTTTTTGAATGTATTCCTTTGAAAATGTCTTGAATAATTACTAAAAAATATTACCAAAGGAACTCCTCGATGAATTCTTGCAGGGTTATCTATAATGATTATTTATTAAACGACTTTATCCTACTTTAACAATAATTTTGCAAGAAGTAAATTTTTGAAGATTTCATAAGGAACTCCGACAAGAATTCCAGAAATGCGTCGTCGGGGTAAAACACGCCACCCTCAATTTGAACGAATGGCGTATTTTAGAAAATTTTGTTTTTCATCCGAGATAATAGAAAATGCGTAAAAGTGCTTCACTATATAGATTTTTAAGTGTCTTCCTGGAAACAATCGTGAAAAACTCAAAAAACGTTTTTCGTTTTAATCAACACTGTTGGCAAGGTGAAAAAACGTGTAAAATCTGCGAATCTCTTAAGGATTGTCTTTGGTTCGAAAGCAAAGACATTTTCACATGATTTGAACCTGTTTTAAAATGGCGATATCCATCACTAGTAGAACTAATTTGCCTATCATGACAAGGACTCACATTTGCCATTCACGCGTGACATGTTAAACAACATTTCTGGATAAACCAGGCGCTCGTAATGGGTGCCTGGTATAAAACAAAAACAAGGAATCGCTAACGAACAGTATACCAAAGCTTTCGATCATTTGTGAATTAACGTGTTTTACTTTTGAATTTCGATTGTCGATAGCGACTGGTTTTACATAATCGATTGATGTGTTTTACAATTAGTGAAAATTCGCGTATTAAACACGTTGATCGAGCTTGTAGAATGTTTTCAGTGTATGATCTCAATCAGGGGTTGGATTCTGAGAAAATTGATAGAGTCTCTCACTTATCGCTCTCTGTAACAATCATGATTCGCAACACATCTTGAGAGTCTGTAATTCGTCTACTGCTACAGGTCAGATTATATCGGGGGGATAACAATGCATGATAAAACCTATTGAAACAAGCTCCAAACCTAAGGGACACTATTGCTATGATATGTGAGGGAATTGGTTATCATGCCAGTAAAGTAAAACACCCAATGGTAAAGAAGCGAGGTTTCATCATCGCTGTTTTTTTGGGCCTCGCTTTTGCTGTTGTTATTTATCATGCTTGTTACAACTTGCGACACATTGCCAATTATGAACCTATATAGATGCAATGTTTTTCTTCGCTTTTTTTATTGTGCTTCAAAATTAATTGAGAGCGAATTCTGCAATATCTGATCTCATTTTAAAGACCGGAAGTTCACATCAATGTCACCGATGCATGCGCTTCTGATTGAGAGGCTGCAAACCACGAAGATTTGGGATGTTTGGTAAAAACGTGTTCAATGAATATTCTGTCAATGTTTTGTCTGATTGTCTGTGCTATAATTGCGAAATCAAACCATAACTTTACGTCTAAGTTACATTTGACTGATGTATGGAGATTTATGATATTGCACTTAACTTTTCAATCATAAAAAGATTATCCGTCTAACAAAAGACAGTTACGAAAGTGTTGTTGGTTTTCTTCGGACCAATTCCAAGAATGAACCTCCTCGAAGATCCCATCTCATATTCAATTATACATTTGGCAAGCCGGGGAGAGATCATGTGCTGGAGGTTATATTTAGACCGCACTAGAGATCAACCTGGACGACGAAGAGTGCGACTCTTGAACTTCTTGTTGATCGCATCGAAGTCTTCGACAGCAACAATAGCTACAAAGTTCCATTCACAATACTCCCGTCGTGTGCCCTATTGGCCACCTCAGGTTCAAACCTCACACACTGCGGGCAGACTGTGCACAGGAGACGCAGATGGAGATCTCTTTCCAACTTTGCCGTATGGAAACGGAACGAAAACATCATCGATCATGCGTCGCTCCAATCAGAGCGCGGAAATCTTCCTCTCGTCAAGAATCTCTTGGATCGCTAGGCAGTCATATATTGAAAGCACACCGGGTGGTTGGTTTGGTCCCGGCTGAGATATCGGTAAAGTGCCTCAGTGGCTATATTGACTTACACGCAGTACGGAGTCGATCGTAGCCAAATCAGTGTAAGCATATTCATGACAGGTGGGGATGGACTGAGGTGGGAGCAAAGTTGAGGTGCAAGATTGATGCCAGCTGATAAATGCAAAGTCAAGAAAATAACACTCGAGCCAAATGGAGTGACTGGGTGGCCCATGGAACCTATACCATCCGAAGTAGCCATTTTTAACGGTGGACTGAAATTGAATTTAGTAATAGATAGAAAATGGTAATGATCCACTGGCTGAGACCTCTGGGGTTTTCCTTTTTTGACGGAGTATCAGGCTTCGTTTACCGTTTTGTTCTACGGATGATCGCTGATAAGCTCCAGGATTTCAATATGCTATCCGTATATGATCTTCTCGAGAAATATCCTACTACCATTTGTAAGATTTATTTTTATAACGCTGACCGTATGGGTGAAGAGATTTTAGAGAACCCTTCGAAATCAACATCCGTCACTATAGACATGAATCAAATTTAGAGTTTAAAATTTCACACATCATCGACCGCATTTAACTCACACTAATGTACCAAGCCCATTTCTCCGTTTCCCACCGCGATCCGCGCGCGAAACTTCGAAGTCAAAAGTGTTAAATCGCGATTCACGCCCGATCGCGTTTCACATCAAGCGGGTCAAATTGATTCTAAACGACACCATGACTTTGATATTTTCTTCCGAAGCAACAACAAATGACGACGATCGCCGGTTTCGGCAGCAAGGGCTGAATAATTGTACTTTAGGGAAGGGAATTGCCGTAGTTGAACGATGGAAAACCGCTGATAACGGTAATATGCCTAAATGAAAGCCTTTATTACATCACTTCCGTTCTCTCTCGTTGGCATCTACAGCTCGTTTCGCTTGATGTCAAAGTGGGTAGTTATTATTCGCTTAATCATCGATCGTGGTCATCACGATGTTCCCCTCTATTAAAAAATGCTCAAACATAAGTTCGTCGCGCATAAATGTAGCAATGAAGGCTTTCGGCGGAAACAATGCAACTTGTCGTCATCGTCTTTAGCCAGGCGTTAACCGAGTCCTTCATGCGTGAAATTATCAACTCGACTTGTTTGTTTTATGATCGCCACGGGGAGATTCCAATTCTCGCTTGGAAGATATGAGGCGTAGGCGTGTTAACATAAACAAACTCAACGTCACTCACATTTGGGCAACAAGGTGCGGTTTTCCGAACGGCATTCCTTGGGTCATAACTGTACATTAGGGTGTTCCACAAAAAAACACTAGAAAACATGATGTGCTGGTTTATTGCCTTTTTGTAGAACAAATAAATTTTCTTAAAAATCGTTCAGAGGTTCCGCAAAATCGATTTATGAAAAACGATATTTTTTATGAAAATTATTATATATTGACATTTTGTGCAGATGTTTTCAAAATTAATTACCTATTTTTCTAATATTTTCTTATGAGTATGTTTGAGCACTTTGTGGTACTAGTTGTTGAAAACATTTAGTTTTATTGCCTTAAGAACTTTTCTCATCCCATGCAAAATTGATTCCTTCCGGAGCCTTCGTTAGCCGACTCTATGACACTACCCCGAACGCCACTATCCCGAATACCGTGACCTCGAACGCCACTACCCCGCACGGAAAAAAAAGAATGGCCCAGTCAATCACAATTGCTGGTAGATCAATCATATTTTACATTGAATTTCAGTCAACCATACATTAAAATTGATTCAATAATAGCTATGGTTGGTTTAACTATTAGTTATGATTGGTTCAACTACACAAAATAGTTGAATCAACCATAGATATGATCGACCCAATATTAGTATATAATCATAACAATGTTATTATTGTTGATATTGTGTTGTCAAAACCGATACGAATCTTCTTTATCGACATTGCAAAAATGCGACAAAATGTAAATAAATATGGGAGCAGGAATACAAACCACATCTTGTGAGTGAGAACCCATTAACTTACATCTACTCCAACTTCGCTTGTTGATAATCAGCGGTTTTTTGCTGTACAGATCTTAAAGTTTCAAGGTAATATTGTTCAGAAAGCTGGTTCAACAATAATATAATTGAATTATTCATATGATGGAAGACAGAAACAAAAGCAAAAGTGATTGGGCGAACCATACTGTCAGTTTAGAAGTACCGATAATATGCTTGTAACAATCGTATCCATGCATGTTGAAACAACTATCGGAAAAATTACGCCAATCATTCAAGACTTTTCTACGTGCGAAAGCATATTGTTTTCAGATTCATAATTATGGAGTATTGTGGTATAGAATTTTAATCAATAAGATATTTAATAGTGCCGTGGAACCTAAACAGCCATAGCGCTAAGGTTCATTAACATATTTCATAACGCAAAAATTGACCATTTTAACACTCACCTACTCCCTTGTAATGCTTTTTGTATGAATATTCTACAAATTTTGTATGATCTGTATGACAAATCAAAACAAACTGTTGCGCATGCGGGAATGTTTCAAATGAGAATCTCCTGCTACTTGTAGAATCATCCGGCGCCAGGAGACACGTCGATTTGACAAATTTCGGGATTTTCCGTTTCCCGGGATTTTATTTCTTACATCCCGGGAATCCCGGGATTCCCGAAATGTACGTAGAATTTGATGAAAACCACTAAATTTCAATGAAAAAAAATGACATTTTTCCTCACTATCAACCTTATTTGAAAAAGTAGTAAAGCATAATGGAAAAGAGAATAAACGAATAATTATTTTCATGAAAAGATTCATTTACCAACTGGTCAGTGTTCAGACAGACCGGACTAGATGATATTTTGGCCTTGTAAAGATAAGCCAGCAACTCCGCCGATTCTGATTTTTCCGATGCTATTTTGATACATATGTTTTATCAAACAGATAAGTTCCATTATTATAGCAAAAATGCGAATATATTGTTATTCTGGACGCTTGGGGTACGTTTTCCTGAAATCATTAAAAAAGCACTTGGTTCAGTCAGTCTGACCCCCGACCAAGTAAGAAACACATAT
Organism: Aedes aegypti; assembly: GCF_002204515.2. Classification (NCBI taxonomy): domain Eukaryota; kingdom Metazoa; phylum Arthropoda; class Insecta; order Diptera; family Culicidae; genus Aedes; species Aedes aegypti. The sequence continues at coordinate 378,902,062 of NC_035108.1, forward strand.
TTTTATTTGCCTAGTTGCAAAGTTTTAATGCTTTTCTTTCCAATATTAGCCGTTTTTATAAGCCTATGCTGAGATAAAAAATTGGAAGTACACCTAAACTGCCGCAAATCGCAAGTCAGTATCATCTGTAAGAAGTAGGCATTACGAAAATTGACTGAGAAGTTTTTAATCTCGTTTTCCATAGAAATATTCAAAAAATTCCCTGAGATTGGAACATGTTTCGATCTCAATGAAACTTTTCCAAATCTTTCCAAGAAAAATATAAAGATGACCAAATAACGATTCATTTTTGTGTAACACGATGCGAAAATTTGCAGTGGTACTAACGTGCGTTTACTTTTCATTATGGGACAATTCGACTTGGTGTTTTTTCCTAATTTTGCTGAACAAAAAGTGATTTCTCGTTAGTGCAGCTGAAAGATCATTAGAAGATATAATGAAAACTATAATGAAATATCAACTCAATTTTGACCAAAATGCAGATAGGACTGACTTGCGATTCACAGCAGTAAACTTAAGTCAATAATTTTCAGTAACTAATTTTTAGCATGATCTACAATACCTTCAATGATCTTTAATAACTTTTTTTGTTTTCAAGTTTTTATGACTTTTCAAATGTTTGAAGCAAATTGAAAAGTTACATTATCTGTTTATTTCATTGAAAAAATATTGTATTGTTAAACCGAAATGCTAGTTTTATTGAAAATTTGATAAATCCCGGGATCCCGGGATTTCCCGGGACGAGCATAGATTTTTGTCCCGAATCCCGGGACGAGCAAATTGGCCGGGAAATGGACACTCTAGTAGATGTTTATTCTCACGACAAATGCTTAATAAGGGACATGTCCATGTCGATTGGTTTTTTCATATTGATTTTTGAAAAAAAAAAAAAACAAAAACAATCTGGAGGAGCAAAGCGTGAAGCATGGGAAACTGGAAAGCCAGTAAAAACGCTCTTCAATTTTACTGACTATGTCAGTAATTTCCATCAATCAAAACAAACTTTGGTTTACTGAGTTTTTTCGGTAATCGTTAAAATTGCCGAAAAATCCGTAGTTCCAAAACCCAATAAAATTTTACTGGGGTCGGTAATCTGAACTGGCTGTGTATGAGCAAGCATATTATACAAACAGTGTCGTGGACTTTATCGCCAAACGCAAAAAAAAAAAAATGTCGGGGGTCCAAAATATATACTTTGAGGGTCCAAAATGTATTAGTGTGTCCGAAATAATGAAAAACAGTGCTGCACAATTCAATTATTTTCGACGTTTTTTGGATCCTGCATGACCGTATGGGCATTTTTATCTCGTAGAGGAAGTTTTTCTCTACATTATGGTATATGCTTTGACTTGATTATGTTGTGTAATTAATTAATTGGGACAAAAAACTAAAATCACTTCCTTAGGGGTTCCAAAATACGACCGTTACCCTAGAGTTTCTTCATGCTTTCCACACGACATACTTAACTTATGTAAAAATGATGAATTGACAAAGCTAGCTCTCAGTTAAAAACTGTGGAGGTGCTCAAGATAATATTTGACTAAGAAGCAGTTTTGTTCCTGTTGGGATGTAACATCAAAAGAGTGCGCTTCGGAATCCCAAGCAAGCGGTTCCTTTGTTTCTATCACTGGGGTGATTTTTTTTCGGTTTTCATGTTTTGCTGGACACTTTTGATGTCGAAATTGAAAGTAATTGGTAACTGCCCTATAAACTATGGATTAACAATTGATGGGCTCGTTTCATGCTTCTATTTCAAATAAGTTATATATGTAAACCAATCTTTATAGTGACAAATATAGAAAGATGCTATTACTATGTCCAACAATTGGAAGAAAGATTGGGTGTATTGCATATCCATTAGCTAGTTTGATCCTTTTAATGATCCGCTAGCACTACACCAATCATAATAGCAATGCTTTATTAACCTTCCAGTCGTCACGCGGTTTGCAACCGTCAGAACCACCACGCCGCTGCTGTGTACGAAAAGCGAGGTTTTTCACCAGTGTTGTACAAAATACAACAGCGCGACGACTGAAGTGTTAAGAGCCTATTTAAAAAAAAAACAGCCTAGTTTAATAACATGTACTGTAACTACTGAGTAACTACTGTTCTTAGGGATCATCTAGAAGACCAGATCGGTAAAAATCGCTGTAGTCTGTAGTAAAGCAATGCTGTAAAACTTGTGTATGTATCGACTCAAGGATAAATTTACGACGACTTTTCATCTCCATCACAGCGAAAAAAAAATACGCTTTGATATGAGGAGTTCATTAGCTGAATTCCCATACTGCTAAAACAGAGCAATAACTCTGTGGAATTAATAAACCGAAGGGTGAAGATCTACTAAGGAACTTCTATGATTCACTTTAGCTTGAGGGATTTTTCTTGGCCGAATTGCCTGGAACTTTTCAAAGAGAAGCATTTTAGTACAAACGCATGTTGTGGCCAAATTTGTGCTCATTAGCTTTTGACAAAACCCTCAAAATCGAATCGAAAGTCCTTAGAATATTATCCGGAAAATGGAAGGAAAATGGCGATTAGATCTAATTTTACTGCTTAAACCTAACAAGAAGAACTCTATGCGTAAAAGAATTTACAAATTTTGATCATAATTATAGAAAAGGTAGCTTACTTCTTCAATCAAGTACCGTTACAGCAGCATAACCGATTTAAAATGTTTTGTTTTTTCAATAAAATTAACAGTGTCTTACGTATATATTTGTGACTCTTCTAGCAATAGCTCGAAACAACAGCCTATTTTAGAAAAAAGGGAATATTTGTGATGAAATGCTGGCAGCTATGATGTCTTCAATTAGAGTAACAGAATTAATAGATCCACCTGTATGCAAAAGAAAGTAAATTCGATGATAAAAATCATAGGGAGGAAATATGCACCAACAGAACATTTCGAAAGAAGACCTAATATATGGATGAGAAAATTGAGATTTGACCTTGATATTTTAAATTATATTCCAAAAGCCATTATCCCGAATGGCACAAACCCGATTACCATAACCTCGGATTCCATTCCATTTTTGGCATTTGAATCATGATTCCGAGCAATCAACAACAAAAACGTAACGTGTTGCGTTACGGCATCATTGTTTTTGGATTCTGATTTTCACCCGTGTGACATTTACCAAAAAAACACACTGATAAAAACATTGCAAATTTTCTCAGCATTGGATCGACGAATAATCTATAAACTAATACCCATGATGATAATAAATCTTCGAGCTGTTTAGTAGAATACCTATAAGTAGATGAAAAAACCGAATTTAGTACTATACCATTTAATTCCACTAGAGTTTGTATCCTTTGACAGATACGCGTATTTCGACCTCAACTGTAAGGCCGTCTTCAGTGTCGTGTACTAGACTCGACTTGTCGAGTCTAGTACACGACACTGAAGACGGCCTTACAGTTGAGGTCGAAATACGCGTATCTGTCAAAGGATACAAACTCTAGTGGAATTAAATGGTATAGTACTAAATTCGGTTTTTTCATCTACTTAAACTAATACCGTTTTGATTCATATTACGGACAGCTTCAAATTCCGGACACTCTACTTTGTATGGGAAACATTTCACACAAAATGTTTCAATTTTTGCCGTTTAAAAGTTCTCGATTTTGAGGCTCGTTTTAGTAAGCTTTTTCCATTAGATGTCTGTTTAGTGGTTAGACGATTTCAATTGATGGTTTGACTGTTCCATTAATGATTATTATGAGCTGTCCGGAATTCGAATCAAAGTGTCCGCAAAATGAGGCAAAACTAACGAAGCGTCCGGAACAGTCTTGGGAACTGTGACCACAATTCACCACAGTTCATCGATTCTGCCATTCAACCAAAACACAAAGCAGCAGCAGCATCAATACCATCAGGCGTTGTGCTGCCAACGGTTCACACACTGCTTGACTGTTTTTGTCTCTCCACTATGACCGTTTTCGGGCAGCCATTCCAAGGTGAATGATTGAAAAAAGTGTTAAATCATTCAATCGCTAATATTTAGCTAGTGTTTTCAACTAATTGAAATCTATTAGCTCTAACAGAAAGAGCACAATCATTCCGTTGGGATACATATAAACAAGTTCAATTTCATGCTACCTTTATCGAGCAAAAATGCAAAACCCCGAAAACCGGAAAAATCGTGTCACCACTGTGCTCGAGTCATTTCGCATTCGGGGTTGAAAAACGTTAGGAAGAAGAAGATTACCGTTTTGAAGAGCCGTGACATTTTTTGGTTTTGAACGGTCATGGTTTGCTTTGGATTTTGATGGTCGTGTAGAAAGATGTAAATGTAGAGGCGGTAAATGTTTGCAGTACTTTTCTCATCACTGGTCCGGAATAAGAATCATGAAAAGGCCACACAATTTGAATTATTTAAAATTATTGAAGTTTATTAGCTTTTAGACTTTTCCTCCGAAATTTCGCTGGTGCTCTTCAAAAAATATAAGTTTGCGGTTCAAATGATGCGTTAATAGGGTCCTAAAGCCCTGTCCCCATTTTAGTACCGCTTAAGTTTAGGCCAGAAACACATGTTTTTTTTCTGATTTTTGAAAAACATTTTTTTTCTGATTTTTGAGATTTGATCACAACTCTTGGTTTAAATTCAAATTTTGGGTGTACACAGAGCCGTAGCGTGGCCTCCTGGTGCCCTTGGCGAACCACTATTTAAGCGCCCTTTATTTCATGATCAAGTTTTTCATTTCACTAAAAATGCATTATAATAAAGATTCTTTCCAAAATCATAGAATGACTTATTTAAAAGATGTTCTTAAAAATCCGCAAGCTGTGTATTAAAAATTCGAATGTCTGCTTTGAACTAGGCTTTCAATAATATTTTTTTACATTCTGTTTAAAAGCATAGACATTGTTTCGAATGTTATTTTCAAGAGAGCTGATTGGTAGCCACGAAGTTACAATTTTTTTCAATATAGTTCCTTTTATATAACCAGAAAATAATCTGCAGAATCTACCCGGATGTATGAAACAAAACTAAGAAATGCTTGTAGACTTTGCCGATTTTTTCTTAATGAATTTTCAGTTTACTCCTTCAATATAATTTATTTTGTTGATCAAAAAGCGATATGTTATAACAACTGCAGATTTTAAATTATATTTCAAGAAAATCCTATAATCTCCTTCTTCTAGGCGCCCCTATCACATCGGGACAGAGCCTACTTCTCAGTTCAGTGCCTAGCCGAAGTTGCCATTTTTGCATTTCATTGATAAACCAGCTCGGGATTCTGTGAGAATTAAACTCATAATTTTATCAGAATTTTTAATTCGATTCTATGAAAATTCAGCCTGAATTCTCGTGATAACGAAGAATCTGTTGAAAATTCGGTCCATAGCCTGCCTGAAATTTTGTCAGAATCACCTATTGAATAATGTGGAAAGACTGACCAAAATTCTTTGTTGAAATTATGGCTTGGTATGTATGAAAATTTGACTAATATTAGTTTCAACTATATGTCTTAATATCGAAGATTTTTGGTAAAACAGTGACGTGAGAAATGCACTCATTAAAAAGAAACTTGTTGAATTTCGTCAAGTACGTCACGCATTTTGGCGCCCCCTAGAAGCTGGCGCCCTTGGCGGGTGCCAACTTGGCCAACCGCACGCTACGGCACTGGGTGTACATATTTTGTATTCCGTGTCCCTTCCTAAATGTCAAATAGGAACAAACCCAGTGTTAAAAAGATGAGCCCCTGTGGTGTTTTTGTCGACTAAGTGAATGTCAAACATGATCAAAAGTGTCAAGGTTCAAATTTGGACCTATTTTTTAAATTTAATTTAAAATGTGATATAACCGTTATTTGAATAGGAAAAATTGCTAAAGTGGTTGCAAGGGCATGCTCTTTCGTCTAATTAAATTATTGTATTATGTATGTATTATTGTATTATGCTCCAACAGAAAAAAATGAATAAAACTGAAACTGTCGATTCTACGCAAATGGGAAAACAATGTTGTCCAAGTCGAACGAGCATAGATTTTCAATTAACATATTTAACTTTGAATTCGTTGATATATATTCGTATATACATAACTTAATTGAGACATGAATTCAATATAATATTCACATAACTATTTAAAACTCTATAAAATTTGTTTGACTGAAATTATCAGGAAAATTGAAAATTTATTTTTTAATCTTATTATATAAACGATATGGTTAGCAGCAGAGGGGTATAAGTGAAAAAAACTTAGTTCTGAGAAAATCTATTCTGAAGTTTTTTCAACAATTTTTCATTTCGTACAAATTGTATGGGAGCCAGAAGAACTAAGAAGCACTCGACACTGAAGAAGTCTGTAAGTCGCAGACGAAATTGGCCTATCTGTCAAGATACGCATCATATTAGAGTTTGAAGGTATGTGCTCGCCTCACTTGTGATTTTTGGTATTCTATTTTTTCTTTTGCAAAAGTGAAGTGAAGTGTTGAACTTCAATCAATTTAACTTCAGTGAGCTATATCTTCGCCGTTTCTAAACCGATTTTTTTCATTTCTTGTGTGACTAACTGCAAATAACCTAGTTTTTGATAACTATTCAATAAGTTGTGTGAAAACTATTGATTCAAAAGTTACAAATAGTACAATCTAGTCAAAAAACAAAAATGCCTGAAGGCACAAAGTGTTGTAGCACAAAAACTACACGTCGTATCATTTTGGTGTCTTCAGCAAATTTGTTGAGTGATAAGGACCAAATGCGCTGAAGACACCAAAATTATACGACGTTTATTTTGTCTGCTACATCACTTTTTGTTTATGCAAACAAACACAATTTTTGCTATCAGTTTTTGATTTTGTATGGCTGGCCGAACCAACAGACCTATATTTCAAGATCATAATTAGAAATTATTTTGAAAAATGCTTCGTTTTTTTCTTATGCATCAAAAAATGTTTTCATGCTAAAAGTTATTTATTTACATGTACTCTTTCAGGTCATATGAATTTTGAATTACATAATATACCAATGTCCATCAGGTCTTTTTAATCAAAAATCAAACCTATGCCCAACCTAAAGATTTTATTCCAAAACTTGGGAGCCTTACCCAATCTGGTTATGACGAATTTTTTTGCAAATATTTATGAATAAAGAGTGAGATTAATAATTTCATGTAAAGTATTGAATATTTAGAGCCCACATAGCCGTATCGGTTAACGCGCAGCTATTCAGCAAGACCAAGCTGAGGGCCGTGGGTTCGTATCCCATCAGTCGATAATCTTTTCAAATTGGAAACTTCCAAGATTTTCCAGGACATAAAGTATCTTCGTATATGCCACACGATACACACATGCAAGAAGGTCAATCGACAAAGAAAGCTCTCAGTTACCCCGTATATTTAGGCCTGAGTGAAAGAAAAAAAAAATGCTCTCACCGCTCAGCGAATATTCAACGGATTTCATTTACTTTTTGTAAGTATACTCGTACACATATCTAGTTTCTAAAAGTGGCCAAACGGTCTCGGGAATGTTCTTATGACCGGAGTTATTCCGATGGGTCACTGGGTCAGAGTTTTAGCATTTTTGTTTTTACTCAAGTTTATATTTTTCGCTGATGAACAGAAGCAAAATTGAGTTGCGGTGTTGCGAAATGAAAAGAGCTTGCAGAAATGTGCTAGAAAATTAGGAACATTGGTATGAGAAGACAAACTTCTAATTTTGATCTCTATTTTCTCAATGCCTACGGAACAGTTTTTATGGGCAGTATACGGTTTAATAACTAAGGGACCTAAACGCAAACAGGTGGCGCCATTTTGATCAGTTTTGAGTTAAGTAATAGAAAAAAATATTTTTTCGATACTTTTTTGCGAATATGTTTGTTTATCGGAATATTTAGAAAAACTTATACCGCACGGGTGTTCAACTCATAGAAAAATAAAAATATATTAGGAAAATAGCTGGCTTTAAAAACGTCCGTACAAAAAAAAAATCCATGAAAATGATCATTTTATATAAATCGATGTGGCAGAACATCTAATTTTTTTTTTTTGTAAATTGTATTTTTCTACTTAAATTTCTATTAATAAACATATATTTGATTCCAAGGTTGATTTTTCGAATATTGATTTTTTCTGGGACACCCTACTGTACATAGATTCGGTCACCAAATCAACACGTGTTCCTTCAACAACCGGAATCCGATTACGTTTCGTTCTTTTGGATCATCCTTCAATTGGACTTCCCTCTTCATGGCAGGTACTTGAGAGAAGAACACACTCATCTCGCCGAGATTCAATCCGATTCAATTATTCACGACCCGAGAGCGCGATGATCATTTGATGACGAACAATTGAAAGTCGGCTCGGGTTCGGCATGTGGGTTCAGTCCATGTCAAGTCCCTCCCGCCCGGCACAACGAACTGCGGATACAAATGTTAATTAAAATAATTACATTTATGGTCCCGTGGATTGAAGTGGATTCCGCTCTTGAACTTGTGCCTATGTCGGAATGCCAACCGGAGCGGTAACAATTGACCGAGCGGGAGGGCGAAAGAATCTCGCTTAATTGAGAAACACGAGGAGTTATGATTGAGCACTTTTATAGTTCACTTATACCATAAGAAGATCGGTCTTTGGGGGCATTAAATCAAGAAATTAGTGATGGTTGAAGAATGTGATTCGTTAAGCAGGGCGAGACAATGTTGTGGTTTTGAGCGATGCGGTGTATTATACGTTGGAAGGTATTTGAACGATTTGTTGCGAGCGATCAACTTTGTAATGGGATGTCGAAGAACATTATATTGGAGTAAAATTCGAATCCATGGTTATAGACGTTGATCTCAAACTCTTGCCGCTTATCATTCTTGGTTGATATCTTTAACAAATGTTTTCAGTTGGCATATTTTCCTGACACATGGGAAAATGCCAAGGTTGTACCAGTTTTAAAACCGAGCATAAATTCTGAAGAAGATTGTAGCAATCAAGCTTGCTTTCCTTATTTTGAGCAGAATGATGACCCACATCAAGGATATTCAATTTTTGCCAATGAACAGTTCAGATTCCGACATGAACTTTCGACCACTCATCAACTTTTATGCATAACAAATTTGATTCATTTCAACAAATCTGAAGGCCATTCAACTGGTCTTTCGCTTTTAGACATAAAAAAATATTCGACAGTGTATGGCCTTCAATTTTTGTAAAATTAAAATACTTCAATTTTCCAAGAATAATTCAAATGACAAATCGTACACTTTAGTTTAATTATCAAACTCCTAGTCTGAAAGGCTTCCTGTAAGAGCTGGTGTTCAAGGAAGCATTTTGGTACCAATATTATACAATATTTTCATAGCTGACTTACCCGAGTTACCTCAGGTATGTCAAAAATCTTTGTTTGTAGGTGACACAGGCCTCTCCACCAAAGAACCTAGTCTACTTGTCGTGTGTAGTAAATTACAAACAAAAAATGGATATATTTTCTTGATAATTGCAAAAATTTCTACTAATGCTCCCAAAACTCAACTTACGTTTTAAAAATATTCTGAGCATTTCAACAAATAGAATCAATTTGATCAAATCAAATTTGAAATGTAAATCAAAAATTTGAAATTTTATGCATATTGAAATGTCTGTTATTCCCTTCAAAAACCTAAACTACAAATTTCACACAACTAAATCACTGACCCGATACAGCCATAAGAATGTGACCATAATTGCGTCCTTCTGGGTGCAGGGATTGTGTCCTATCGAGGAAAAAAACCCTGCCGAAAACATGTGCTCAGAAGGAAACGCGATCGCGAAGGTAGTAATTAGCAAACGGCAGTCATCGTCAGCCAAATTTAGCCCTTTCCGCTGGGTGAATGGGTGCTTTCTTAATTATTAGGCCCGAGTTGTGGTGGTAGGTGCCCCCCGAGAAGACAGGGACGCTTCGAGCATAATAATCACACCATCAAACGATAATCAAAGACGTTGTTGCCAGAGGACGATGGTCCCGATCGGCGAATAATAATGGAATTATAACAGATTTAGTTACTAAGTTAGCAGGATATTTTCTAACAAAATGTGTTTTAATGTGGCAGGTCAGTTGAAAACCTAAAAAATATAAATTTTCCTTTAGAAAGAACAAGATTTTAACAAATTTAGAAAGAACATGATTTTAACAACAATTATATTTAACACAGAATTATAACTCATTCTATTTGTCTTGTTACATATCTAAATTATAGCAAATTTTATTTAACCCAACATAAAGTTTATACAAAAATTTGACTAAGTTGAAAAAAATGAACGCATCAATACTTCCGTCCGAAATTGTATGATGTCCAAATTTCGAAGAAAGGAGGCACTTTAGGAAAATTTAAATGTATTTGATTGAATTTACATGCAGTTCAATGTCAATTTACCAATTGTTCAACGTAACGTATAAATTCAAGTTAGCAAACGGCAGACGAATTGAAATTGATAATCAACTGATCTCTGAATACAGTCGAAGCTCGTTATAACGACAACTTTTATTGCGACAAATCTCTCTATACCGACATTTCCAATGATCCCTTCAGATTCCCATACTAATTTCAACTTTCATAGTGACATTTCTCTATTTCGACCGTTCTCTATTGCGACATTAGTGTTATATTCAATATTCACTCAATATAACGACATTTGTTTAGCTATTTTAGTACATATTATGATTGTTTTATTCCTCCATGCTTAATAACGACATCCAACCTCTTTATAACGACGATTTTATAGTGACATCTCCGTATACCGACGGTCCCTTGCGATGTCGCTATAACGAGCTTCGACTGTATTAATATTTTTTTCTTGCTATAATTGTGTAGCTATAACGTTGCTATAATAAAATTGAAAACAACCTAAAACAACTTTTGTTGTTCAAGCTATTTTTTCTACATTTGATCAAACGTCATAAGTTCTAACAAAAAGGTAACAGCATTTATCATTCGTAGCAAATTTTGATACAGTTGCAATAAAATTTTCTTAATGGCTTATGGTCGGGTAGCTATAATGCATCCCCACTGTAGATGGCAGTCGGCAGCGCTACAAATGAGACCAGCCAGTCAGTAGGGATTTTTTCTTCACAGTCGCCTCCGTCCGTTCCCAAGCAGCTGTCGGAGAATGAACGCAAAATCTCAAATTAATGATATCAAGGTAAAATTATTTTAATTAGTACCTTCGCGAGAGTGTATTCAACACAAAAGATTGCCAAACGTCGTGAAGGTTGGAGGCTGTTCAGCAGAAACGTTTTGTTTAGAGCAGAATGGACAACGTTCACGTGGATTTTTTTCTGTATGATTCCCGGTACAGTACACTTTGGGCGGTTTCATACGGTTTGATGGCCTGAAATATTTTCGTGATGTTTGTATATATGAATTTTTTGAAACAACTATTTAGTTTTGTTAAAAAGAAATTTAAGTCAATGAGTTTAGTTACGAGTGATGTTTTATTATACATTCTTTTTCTTTATTGGGGAGATTTTTAGCCAGAAGCTAGTATCTTTGTCACTATTTATGCATATATTTCAAAAAATGCAAAAGTTCTGTTAATTTTAAGGGGATCTTTTCAAATATATATCATATCCTGAAAAGTAATAGAGTTATAAATTTAGTGTCCTAAGGAATGTTCATTTTATAAAGTGAATTCTGCATATTTTAAATTTATCAATGAAATTGCAACCGGTTTTCTGTACATCGTTCAACTAATATTGTACAATGTTGTGATATTAACCTATGCGTACCCAACGTCTGTTTTTGAGGATTTTCAAATCTTCAATCAGCTGTCAAAAAGTCATTATCCAACCGATTTTCTTGAAACCAATGGCAAGCGATCCAGATTTGTCTAAATTTGCAAGGGCCGCAAAACGGAACCGGTTCACCTAATGGTTCTGGAGTTATTCCGGATTCCGTTGGGGTCAGAACCTGTCGAAATACGAATTTTCAAACAATTTAACTTCTTTACTCGTGCTATTCGATATTTTTATACATAAAACACTATCAATATATACAACCATATACAATTACGTGTTAATGACCTATTTGGACACGACAATCCGTTTACTTGTGCCAGATATGTTCCGGAAGTCCTGGGGGAGGTGATCATTCCCACAATGTTATCAGAACCATTCGTGCGACACCTCAATCTTCATGATTTGTCAAATAAAGAGTGGCAATGGTCATTAGGAAGTTCAACGACCATTCGGGATTGACCTGGTCACACCTAGCAAGAACGAAAATATATGTTCTGGATATCCATGACCTTTCTGGACCGGGGTACACCGGACATATTCCGGATACCTCGAGGGAAATGGCCATTTTCTAAGTATTTCCAAAAAAAATTGTACAACATCTCAAAAACCACAATTCATCAAATAATGAGTGGAATTTTTTTTTTTTTTTATGGGCACTCCGTGCTTGTGGCCACTACTGTGCCGGACTCAGTTGATCTATAGCTTCTTTGTCGATACAGATCTATTTTCAACTTATCTATATTTACATCTAGTTTCACTCTCTCCTACTCTTTTACTCTCACACCGAGCAGGTAGGAGAGAGCTCTGCTATTAGTGAGGCTAGCTGCCTGCGAAGAGGGTCAGTTTGTCTCAGTCACCATCTGATACTGACGGAGGATGGATGTGCTCCCCAAAGCACGGTCCTCCGTGAGGCGTCCTCTGGTGGCTGGACATGTTTTTTTGTGGAGGGGCTGGGAATCGAACCCATGACATTCCGCTTATGAAGCGAAACCGTAACCTCAAGGCTACAGACCCCCCATAATGAGTGGAAATGATCATCAAAAACTTAAACGACCATTTAGGTTTGAACTAATTACCGTAAGGACGCCATTCACCGCTCATGCTCCATTCACCGCTCATTGAATTACCAATAATATGTTCTTGTGCTATAGTACAAAGATAACAACCAGCTAATGAAAGTAAATTAATTCCAACTAGTTGTGTATATAGAGCCTCATACTTAGGATGAGCGGTGAATGGCGCCCTACACATGTATCATTGGCATACATTTTATTCGATACCATTATACGTTGTTCACATTTCAACTTCTTTCCTACAAAAACAAATGTTTTAACTTGCGTCTAGCGCAAAAAGTTGCGAAAAATATCGAAAACCAGTTTTTTGACAGAATTTAATGTGTTGAAATGCTGTTAAATGAGCGGTGAATGGCGTCCTTACGGTACATCTGACAAGTTTCGAACGCTCTGGCGAAAATAGCCAATTCCAAAATGTATAAACCTGTACAAACCGTTCAAGCAACATATCACTCATCATGGCTGGCGAAAACGATAGTGTTAAGTGATATATTTGCAATTATAACGTAAATTTCTTGTTTCTTATCAGATAATTTTCAAAATATTATTATCTTGACAATGGTGGTATACACTTTTATTTGACTGATTTTATTTTTAAAGTCAAAAACACTCCTTTTCGGTGGTCACTTTAAGCTGCAACATTGACCCAACATTCACAACAGAAGCTGTGTGAACCTCCATGCGACCCATGTTTATTTCAGATTTTCTTAAGACACATACTGCAAAGGGGTTTCACTTTTATATTCTAAGATCTGCAACAGAAGTAACATCTTTCTCTCTCGAAACTGATCTTGTATTCTAGATGTAGTGTTATTCCTTGTGAATTTTTGCAAACCTGACACAATATCAAGTTTACGGTTCTCGTATGGGTGTCACAAGCAATATTGTCAAACCTGTAACATTGTGACATATTTGAGCTACCCGTACTCTTGAAACAAGCTTTCGTCAACAAGATGTATCGTCCGTACATTTGTTCATAATAATTGACGTACTATGTGATCTTATCTTGAACGGTTATAGATAATCCCAACGTTTCTAATCGACGCTTCGCAAGTTCAATAGCCAACTATTTTGCCAGCCAATAAAAGAATTTACGTTTTCTTCTCTTATAATTGGGACAATAATTAGGATTCGTAGTCGTGAAAAGAAAATAGGCATTATGGCTGCAAATTGTTTAACCCACTACGGAGACTTCGAAAGCTAACGCTGGATAGATTTTTTGCAATGAGTTGTTATTTTCGCTGGTGTCAAATGAAAACTACCTAATGATAGCTATGTCAGTTAACCCAAATTTGGGTTATCCCACGGAAGAGCCGAATTGCGTTAGAAGAAGTTAAGGGGAAGATGAATCGAAGCCAAACCTTAAATTTTCAAGAGCACAAATCTGGAGAACCGAACACCCGTTTATGTTGTTAACTTAATCGATTGGTCACCACCAGCTTGTGACCAATCGATTAAGTTTTCAGCTTAAATTGATGTTTTGTTATCCAGATTTGTGCTCTTGAAAATTCGAGCTTTGGCTTTGATTTATTTTCATCTTAAAGTTGGGTTGATTTGTGGCTCCGCGTACAGTCAATGAAGAGATCAACATAGGGATGTTCCCGATTCGATACGATTATTGAATCAAAGTATAGACATCACCGATATATTAATTTGAATTATTGATATATCGAAATATCATATGATATAAGTAAAGTGCGAAGTTTATTTTTAAGTTTCCTCGCAATAAAATCGTGTGCGATATTTCGATCGAAAATATCAATATCACCCGTATATTGAGTAGAAAATATCGATATAAAAATATTGAAAACAAAATATCCATATTCGGATGTTTTTAAAATCGAAACAGAAATGAAGAAGATTCTTCATTCAATTGCCCATTGCACGGTGATGTCACCAGAAAATCGCTCTCTTTCTCTACTTTGAGAAATCTAAAAACAACGGTGGCAGTACCTGTCAACTTTGACAGGTTCTGGCACCGTTGTTTTCAAGTTTTGTTAAAGAGCAAAAGAGAGATAATTTCACCGAAAAATGAGCAATAGGTCACTTCACAGTGATATTCTTTCTCTTTCATTCTTCTAGAAAATTCATTCGACAGGAGCTGTTTCTTGTTTTTTAGTTTCCCATAGGAGAGAAAGAGAACAAAGTTTGCCCAGAGAACTAGAAGTTGCCAAAAAGTTCACGTAATAACTCGTTTATTCATCACATCAAACTCGCAAAACACGGTGGATAAAATCGTGTTATTGATGAGTTTCCTCGCATTGAACGCTTTTTTCTGAGTTCGTTTGTACATTTTGTTTCGTCCCGTACACTCGTACAAAGAAAATCAATCCGTAGCAGCTGTCAAATCAACATTTGTTATCATAAGTTAAGTCGCATAAGACCACAGGTTAGTTCGGTAGAAAATTTATACACTTGCACTGTATGCTATCATTCATCACATAATAAATGCACGTAAATCGCCTCCACTTTTGTACGTAGAAGGCCTTTTCGCGACATCTTATAAGTGAAATGTTGCACATACAAAGCCTCCAGATGATTTCGTTATACGTACATTTTGGTTGTCTGAGTGACTACTACAAGCGATCATTCTATCCATGTTTCAATGAAACATTGTGCACCACTCGGGTTATCCGAATTTTGTTCGATATGGCCACAAACCATCTGAAATGTTTAGAATTTCATCTAAACGAAGAATAAACTCTGAGGTACACACGAATAGTTTTGGACAAACTGAGCTAATGACCACTTGTCTTGAAGCAACCAGATTGTATACAAAGGAACCCGTCCCGATTGGTCCTGAAACCGATGTAAAATGTCGCAAAAAAATGAAATTTGATATGTCGCATAAACAGTATTGTGGAATTGGCCACTTCCGCCAGGCCGTACGGAACATATCTGGTGTGGCCAGGTCAACCCTGAATGGCCGTTGAACTATCAAAGGACCATTTCCACTCATTATTTGACAAATCTTGAAGTTTGAGGTGTTGCACGAATTGTTTAGGAAAAACTTAGAAAATGGCCATTTCCCTCAAGGTATCCGGAATATGTCCGAAGTACCCCGGTCCAGAATGGTCATGGATATCCTGAACATTTATTTTCGTTATTGTTTCCACAAATCATGAAGTTTGATATGTCGCACGAACGGTTTATATAGCATTGTGGAATTGGCCACTTCCGCCAGGGTGTTCAGAACATGTCCGGTGTGACCAGGTCAATCCCGAATGGTCGTTGAACTTCCTAATGACCATTGCCACTCTTTATTTGACAAATCATGAAGATTGTCGCACAAATGGTTCTGATAACATTGTGGGAATGACCACCTCCCTCAGGACTTCCGGAACATATCTGGCACAAGTAAACGGATTGTCGTGTCCAAATAGGTCAGTAACACGTAATTGTATATGGTTGTATATATTGATAGTGTTTTATGTATAAAAATATCGAATAGCACGAGTAAAGAAGTTAAATTGTTTGAAAATTCGTATTTCGACATGCTCTGACCCCAACGGAATCCGGAATAACTCCGGAACCATTAGGTGAACCGGTTCCGTTTTGCGGCCCTTGCAAATTTAGACAAATCTGGATCGCATGCCATTGGTTTCAAAAAAATCGGTTTGATAATGACTTTTTGACAGCTGATTGAAGATTTGAAAATCCTCAAAAACAGACGTTGGGTACGCATAGGTTAAACAATCCAAAAAAAAAAATAATTAAATTTTACACGAATATGGAACAATTGATGGTCGATATTTTCAGCTTAACAAAATCAATGATTGTTAGAAATTGGCTGAAAAATTCGACATTTTATATTTTTTGTTTAAAAAAAACGTTTTCTTAGAAAGCATCATCAATCAGAAGCATGCTGAAAATATCAATATATTTTTGAAGCAGTTTTATATACATAAGATAATTTTTCACCATTTTTTTAGAGAAAAATATTTGAA
The DNA here is from genome assembly GCF_002204515.2 of Aedes aegypti. NCBI lineage: Eukaryota > Metazoa > Arthropoda > Insecta > Diptera > Culicidae > Aedes > Aedes aegypti. The sequence goes on from NC_035108.1 coordinate 378,918,791, forward strand.
ACTAAAAGGGAAATGATATGGGTAGAATATTTTGATTTAAAGTACGTCTTGACGGAAGTGCTAATATAGTATTAATATGAAAAATATCTTACGCCTTCAAAGAGCAGTTTATTTAGTCCCCACGTCACATTAAAAGCAAAATAGAAAAAAAGCTTTATTTTTAGAAGCACAATGACAATTATCAAATTTGGCAATACTGCTGCACTGCCCATAACTGCATAACAGTCACATTCGACATTTTTGGCAAATTGGAGTTAACACCATGGAGAGTAATCAAATGATAAATACTTTCGATCAACTTACTGAAATCTGTGAGATTGTTCTAGAAAATTCGAAAAAAATAACAAGTTGTTTTGTCACATTGGCAAATGTAACCGCATAACAGTCACATTGAGATAATACATGAGCCTCATAATGTAGTAGCAACGAAATTTCTATCAGAATTATTTTCTGACTATTCACCCAATATGCGATATGAGTTGTACAAAATTTCAGCCTCAAATAAGCTCTTTTGAATTCTAAATGATTTTTTGAAATTTTAGTTTCCTCCCATACTGCAGTAAAATGCAAATTTTGTATCCCATTTACTCAATGCCTACTTTTGTCAAATGTTACAAATATGCAGTTATGGGCAGTGCAGGTCTTCTAAAATAAAGCTTTTTTCTATTGTATTTTTTATGTGACGTGGGGACAAAATAAGCTGCTCTATGAAGGTTGGTTCTCTAACTTGATATCGAGATACAAAGTACCGAGTAAAGGAGAGTTGACTATATATTTGAAAGATTAAAAAATGAATCTTCTATTTTATTTTGGGCTGATGGATCAAAATGATGAATACATCAAAAGAAGCGCATTAAGAAACTCAAAAATCTTCCGGAAGACATCACTGAATCGGTATCAAGTCTCAAAAATCTTACAATTTGTTGATAAATCGGTAAATTATACAATTAAATTTTGTGAATTACAGTAAAAAACACAATAAACGCCTGAATGTAGGCAATTCTCCTTTACCCTTCGGGCTGTCGCGCTGTTGTACTTTGTACAACAGTTGGGATTTATATGCTATGATTTTGTTACAAATATATCTATTGACACCAAACCAAAATGTATTCCGCAATAATCTTCTTAAGAACAATACTCAACAGTTTTTGTTTACAGTATGGCTCTTTGAAGTGTGGTTAAATCAACGATTGTACATAAAAGTCGCATAATAATGAACGCACTATATACGGTTCGAGTAGACCGCAATTTCAAATCGGTATATTTCAAAATCCAGATAATTTCTAAGCATGGGGTCTTCAGAAAAGTTTGTCCAGATGTTGAGCGGTATCTGATGGTACCTCATTTGATTTGGATTTTGACCGCTAGGTGGCACTAGTGGGCATGGAACTTTTACTTTTGTTCTGCAGATATTTCAGGATCCTGACTATTTAGAAGGATGGCATCTTCGGCAAAGTTAAACAAAGCAAGCATTTGAGCTACTGTGGTCAAGATCCTGAGATCGGCAAACAAATGTTTCATGCTCACTAGCGACACCTGTTGACAAAATTGAGAATCAACTAACTTGATCAATGATAGCCCTTGAGCTACTGAACAACTTTGCCGAAGACGCCAAATTTCAAGTAGTCAGCCTCCTGGGATATTCGCACAACACAACACAAAGTACAACGCGCGACTACTCGCGTTACAAAAATTCGCACGACAACCGAAATGTTAAATTAGTAAAGTCCCCAACAAAGCAACATATTTTTCTGTAGAAATGAACTTTTATCTACATTGTAAATTTTAAACTGGGTTCAATAACCAAATATGGAATGTATGAGACAGTTTATTTGAATGATTGCTTTATATGGCCTTGGAAATAGTCGTTTGTTTGAAGAAGTACCCTTCAACAGTTTATCGAACATTTCCCAAAAATCCTATTTTTCATGGTATAATTATCTTCAATGTCAATCTTATTTGAGACAAAAACAACCATAGAGTGTTTGGAATCTCTGTCACAGCAGACCGTGTGAAATTCTTGCCGATCATCGAGCAGATTGGTACCTTCAAAGTCTTCTTCTGGTTAACGAGGCCCACTGTAGAGGCATTCGTTCTCCCTGGTCAACGAGGTGACCAGTCGAGAATTTCCCGCCAATCGGTAGTACTACAGTTCTTCACTGGTCAAAGAGGCGACCAGTCGAGGATATTCCGTCGATAATCGAGAGGGATCGGTACGTAGCGTGACATTCTTGCCGTCGGCAAAGTTACCAACGTAGGGAGAGGCATCTACACGGAAAAAAATCTGTTGCCGGATGTCATGAAGTCATGAATTCATGAATTAATGTAATTTTATGTTTCATGATATCATGACTAAAAGTCATGAAATAGACGTTATACAAATCTAACTGTCACTTTCTTCACCTTAATCAACGTGTCTAATGACGATCGGTGATGTTTTCTATGTCTTATAATTGAGTTAATAATATAATTATAAAAGTTTTGCTTTTGAAGAAGTTTAAATTGAATACTACCTTGCCATCCTATCACGACACAATCAATCTGCCGGAGCTGTTAGATGTTGCAAAATATACTTGCAAGCCTTCATCCCGATTATGCAGAACCGAACAATGTTTGACTTTGAGCGAAGATTTTGCTTGACAAGCTCGTCGGCGATTTAAACTGTCCGGATGTGATGCATCCCCACGCCCTATACCAGAGCAGCTCGCAAAATGCCTTCGGCAGCCGGATGTTCCAGTCCGCTTTCCACATCCGCAGAGTCGTTAAAGACTGTTCCATCACTCATGCATTCCACCAGCATTTTGCGAACCCAGGGATCATTTGCCTGTTCAATCGATGTTCGAAACTGTCATGTCTACCTATCTCAGGTGATATTAATTATTCTACCTTTTGAATTGGTACCTTTTATGTGTTCGTACCTACGGTATTTCTGAGCTATAAGTACCGGTTGCAGTTGGTGCAGAAGAGAGAGACTTCCCGAACTGTGGACTGATTAACATATTATTTTATTATTTATTTACAGGATATAGAAGAAACAATATTTTGCGTACAAACCTAGCCACCGAATGTTCGCGTTCCTGTTAATGATGTGGCTCTTTGTTTACTAATAGCAAATATAAACTGGTATCTACAATGAGGTATAATGTTTGTTTTCATGAACTGAGTTCATGATTCAGGGATCTTGCTTCATGACTCAATTTGCCACTTTTCAGCACCAAAATCGGAATCATATTAGACAGTCATCTAAATACATGAATCGTGCTTCTGTTTTCATGAGCTGTGTTCATGATATCAGATCCTGCTTCATGATTTCATGACCGAAATTGCCACTTTTCGTATCAAAAATAGGAATCATAAATGACAGATGACTATATCCATGAATAGTGCTTATGTTTCCATGAATTTTATTCATGGTTCCAGCATACAAGCTTTATGATCTGAGGATTTTAATTCACATTTTTCTACGCTTAAAATTGACAACGTAACGTCCTGCCAGCGTTACGGTAAAATGCTTCATGATTTCATGACTTTTGAACATGGTGTATTTTCATAACATAAAAACACACTTTCCTCCCGAAATCATGACTCATTCTCCTTATTTCGAGTGCCACATGTTTATCCGTGTACCGATCTACGAGGTGATCGGTAACAGTGAAGCCTTCTACTGATCATCGTGGGTATTAGACACCGACACGTTAATGCTTCCAGTGGACGATTATGTCCTTTGAAAGAAGCACCATACTAGACAACGGACTTTCATGCAACGCCCAGTGGCACGGACTGAAGCGGGAATCGAACCCACACTCCTTAGCACGATGCGGCTGAATGCCTTGGTGACGCTAACCGCACGGCCACGAAGCCCACATTATTATTAGTAGAAGCAGACCCCGTTTACGCTGGACAACAAGGTGACAATTCTAGAAATTCCATCTGAGTCTGGTCTGAGAAGTCTCTGTCGATTTGCTCCGTGAACTTCTAGATGCTGACGTCTATGGAACCCCGTATGGATAAGACGCAAAACCTTATCCATCTGCCTCACGCGAAAGGTCACGTACGTAATTTGTAACCTGGAGAAAGCGAAAGATGATCTATCTAAGATGCAGTGCACTGCTGCGAGCCTACAAGAAGAAGCTGGATATTAATATTATCAAGAGTACACGAGCCTTCAACATCCTGAAATGGATTCCAACGACGGATTTCGAAGAGCATAATGAGCAGCATCTAAGGTTCGACCAGCTTCATACCGAAACTCTGCTGAGCATCGAGCAGCTAACCGCAAGCCATAGATGAGAGTGAACGCCTAGTTTTGGAAGGCTTCTAAAACAGGCAGTGGTCAGAGAACGGCCATGAAAAGCGCTCTGACTTGTCCGACGTGAAAACGCCACATCACGTTGCGACGCTGCAAATCAAAGTCCAAGCACTCTCCTCCATCCAGCACGATACAACCGGACCGCACTGGAATCTCTTTGAAGTCACCAGCCGAATCGCTAGTTACACTGGAGTCAGAGTCCGCTAAGAAAGAGCTCTCTCACCAAGAGAAAAGACGCCCTGTACATCACTACGAAACCCGAGATCCAGTCAGAGTATCTTTCGCAGAAACTCCCCAGACAACCAGAAGTCGCATGAAAGTTCACGTAATAACTCGTTTATTCATACAAATTACATCAAAACCGCAAAACACGGTGGATAAAATCGTCATATTGATGAGTTTCCTCGCATAAAACCGATTTTTCTGAGTTGATTTGTACATTTTGTTTCGTCCCGTACACTCGTACAAAGTAAATCGAATCAATTCGTAGCCGCTGTCAAATCAACATTTGTTATCATAAGTTAAGTCGCATAAGATCACAGATTAGTTCAGTACAATATTAACACTCTCGCATTGTATGCTATTGTTCATCACATAATATATGCACGCATATCGCCTCCACTTTTGTACGTAGAAGGCCTTTTCGCGACATCTTATAAGTGAAATTTTGTACATACAAAGCCTCCAAGTGATTTCGTTATACGTACATTTTGATTAGTCGTCCAGTGTGAACAAGCTCGTTGAGTCTAGAGCCAGCGATGATCGATTTTCGGAAAGGATTTGGAGTCGTTAACTGTCGGACTCTGCTCAGAGAGAGTGTTCCAACCCGTCTTTCGCGGATGTGCCGAGTAAAGCAGCGACACCTGCTCGAGCAGCCAAGTCCCATTCGCCAAGTCCGTTTCGGATTCATCGTCCGCCAGAGTCGATCAAAGAATAGGTCTCCAAATCATGCAGTGCCAACTCACGGTCGGGATGCGATCGGACTGACATCCAACCTATGAACGCTCGAGAGGAGTACTGATTCACCCTGAGCGGAGTCACCGAAACGTACTGTGCCGTCTGACATGCCAGCAATCAAGGAACATCAGCGAAGTGATTGCCTTAAACACGGTCAGTAGTCGACTCGAGAGGAGGCATCCGAACACCCAGATGTGGATTCATCGATCGGTGGATCGATCGCTACCAAGGAGCAGTTCGCGCATTCCAGAGAAGAGCAGTCACGCCATTCATACGCTGAGACTGGGACGACTGCAACCATGGTGCATGAAGAGTTCACTTTAATTGAGCTCTCTGGCCCGTCCAGTGTGATCCAGCCCTTCCACACTGCGACTTCCGTCGAAAAAATGGACTTCACCCCGAGAGAGTACAGCAGACCCAAGCAGTACGAAATGGTGCCAATGTATCCCAATATGGTTACCAACGAGTCTCCGGCTGCCAGAGAGGTATCAGAGTCTGTTCGGGAGGAACTTTCTGCTCAATTTTGTACGACCCAACTTCTTCACGATGTGACATCTCCTGTAGTGGCCCGTACTTGTCGAACTAGAAAGAAGTGGCCTACGTCGGAATGGAATGTGGAGTTCTTGAAAACAACTTACAACATGTCGGATGACGCTCCAGGTCTATATCACCCAAAGACAACAAAGAAATGGCACAAAAAACCAGCCAAACCACCATCTGCGACATTTGAAAGCCATCTGAGCTCTGTTCAGGTCGATCAAAGGCTAAACAGGGCTGAAATTTGCAGTGAAATGTCCACCCGGATTGGGAAGATTGCACATCGAAGGAGGTTCATCGATCTACGTCTTCCTCTCAAGCAGAGAAGCATCGTACCCTTCCTGACGAGACTGCCTTATAGCGATATGACTTCTTCCAAGCAGTTGAGTCCAATTGATGAAAAGGGCATCAACTTAGGAAGCCCAACATCGAGTAGCAATGGTCATCGTACTACAGTTCTCGATCTGTGTCAGTCTGTGTTCATCAAGGAACATTTGAAAGCATAATTAGGGCTATTCGTTAAACACGCTAAAATGACGAAATCACAAACTGCGCGCATACAAAAACGCGAATTCAGTAGGGTAGATGTATTAATCTTCGCCCCCTCCCTAGTTTTCGCCCCCCTGGTAGAACATTAGCTTGTTCTAGATTGTAATAAAATAAAAATGTTTTACTTTTTAACTTATATAAAAGATTGGAATAAAATATACTTAGTTTCCAAATGTTACTAATTAAAGTAATCTTCTAAACCGCCAAATAATCACATATAAAAATGTGGAAAAAATGATACGCTATTTTTTGCGTTCATTGAGAAAAGCGTCTATTTTAAAAGGCAAGGAAAACATATTAAGATAACTATTTCATCTTTAAAAAATGAATAGTTCTGATAAGACATGCATCAGCAAGAGACACGAATAGATTTTTTCAACTATTCCAGCAATTATAACCAGTTTTAAACTATTTTTTCAGGGTGGCGAAAACTAAAGCACGTTTTTGTACGATTCTAATCTTCGCCCCTGGCGAAACTACCTGTAACGTTCTTTCAGTGGTGCGTGCATTAATTTTCGCCCCTCCTCGAAATTGTTCGAAAAACAAAACAAACTCATTGATTTATTAACTGTTTACAGGAGGTTACAGGAAGTTTAAAGGATTTTCTAAATGTACCGAATAGTTCCTTCTTCTTCGTATTACGTTTCACTGGGACAGAGCCTGTTCTTAGCTATTTATTCTCAGCAGTATTCATATGAGCACTTGCACAGTTATTAGCTGAGAGGTTTCTTTGCATAAGCTGCCATTTTCGTATCCTTTTATTCTGTGGTAAGCACAAAAACACTTTATGCCTAACGAAGTCAATATTATTCCCGTTAAGAATAGATCTTCGACCGACCAGGAATTGAACTCAGACACCTTCAGCATGGCTTTACTTTGTAGACGCGGACGTTACCACTAGAATTAGGTGGGATTAAGAACTTCATCAACGTTTTTCAACCGACTACTAAAATCTGTTTAGTTTACCATAATCTGGTAAAAATCCTGTGCAGTAAATGTGACCATTTCCATAGTAGCATTAACTACAAAGCATTTAAATCCGTGACACCTACCGTACAGCACAGTGTGGTTCAAATCAAGTTTATTTCTAGTCATAAATATTGCAATTCTGGTTAAATAAATAAATTTTCTTGTGTATTGATGTTGACTACACTTCAAAAATGTTAACAGATTTATGTAGTCTTGAAAATTGTTGGTGTAGTTCTTAGTTTTACCATGCATTCAGTAGTTTCTACAATAAAATTCATTTCAGTGTATGATATTTGTTGCTCATCATTATACTGATAGTCTGTGACGAAGAACAAATTGAACTTATTATTGTCAATCAAATAACCCACCATATTCAGCAAGAATGGAATAGAAACGAAATATGATCAACCGATTTTTAATATTAAATATTATTTTTACCACTACATGAGTTAATGGGTTTACCGCAGTACTTTTTTTCCGCATTCAGTTTTTGGCACTGCTAACATTATTGAAAACGCTGAATATGATAAATTTCTCCCGAAATAACGGTACTTGATATAATTATTTAAAAAATATTGGAGAACTTTAATGTATGACATATCGGGGTTGATTCCGATATTCTGACATTGGATTATTTCATGTTGGGAAATTTCTCGACTTCCTGGGAATAATAACATATATCCAGGCTTCCGAATTCTCACTCACTCTCACGATAATGGATCTATCCCTCACAGCAATTTTCAGCGATTAGCTGCCTTGCGATTTTATCCGTCCACAAAACAAAGCGAAAACAGATAATTGCACAGCTGTGAGAAGTTTGTTTCCTCTTTCTCCGATCCATGGAGAACTTTTCCTGTATCCATCGCCACAAGCAGCAGTTGCTTTTATGCACCAAATTAACCACTCCTTTCGTCAAGTTGGGGTGGTAGCATGGTTAGCGTGCACGCATCGCGGTTGTTTTTAGCAATGTACTAGGTTCGAATCCCGTCGCCGGCACTAGTTTTTGTTTATCCACATAGTGATAATTCTCGGGAGCAGTTGGTGAGCGAAAATATGATGGAGTGAAAAATAAATTATCCCCGGAGTGGAGTGGTTTTCGGTTATCCACCATCGTAGCTCCAGGGAAAATTAGTGTGAGCGATAAAAGATGTTCACGTGAGGAAGCGAAAAAAGCACTCTCCTTACGTGAGAAAAATCGTAGATTTCGCATCATTGATACGAAAATTCAGAACCCTGCATATATCACATAAATGCTACAAGAGCATAAATAATTACTTTGCAATAAATAAAAACAATACATAGTGAAAATCAGGACCTTCCATAGCCTTCGTTAGTAGGCGGCTACAAAGCAAATCCATGCTGAAGGTGTCTGAGTTCGATTACCTATCGGTTCAGGATATTTTTGTAATGGAATTTTTATTTGAGTTCCTTGTCCATGAAGTGTCATCGTGCCTGCCACACGGTACGACTGTAGAAATGGCAACTTATGTAAAGAAACCATTTAGTTATGAACTAAGTACTCTTTGAAAATTAAGCTGAGAATCAGGCTCTATCGGTTCAGGATATTTTTGTAATGGAATTTTTATTTGAGTTCCTTGTCCATGAAGTGTCATCGTGCCTGCCACACGGTACGACTGTAGAAATGGCAACTTATGTAAAGAAACCATTTAGTTATGAACTAAGTACTCTTTGAAAATTAAGCTGAGAATCAGGCTCTGTCCTAGTGTGGACGTAATGCCAAAAAGAAAAAGACATAGTGGAAATAGGCAGGATAAGTACCAGTGAAGATGAAAAGTGAGAAGATAATAAGTACTTGATTAAACTATCGAAAACCTGTACTTCAATTAATGGGGGCGAAGATTAGAGCATTAGTGGGGCGAAGATTGAATTTGGGGGGACGAAAATTAAAGCACACCATCAATCCAAAAATTATACTTTTTTCAATAGTAAAACTTTGTTTTGGATAACTTTGCAGCTTGATCATCCTAAAATAATAGATGAATAGTTGAATAAACCCAATAACATTATTTGATATTGATTAATAGAGTCAGAAATTTATTATTCCTGCGATTACATGGTTTAGGGGGACGAAATCTAGTGCTTCTACCCTATTTACAATAGAATGATAAACAAGACTGTGGACCCACCAACCATAGGAGAGATTTAAAAGGCTGTCAGATAACTGAAGAACTGTAAGGCTGCTGGGAAGAACGAGAACTCGGTCGAGTTTCTCAAGCAAGGAAGTGCGCAGCTTTACCAGGCGGATCTACCGAGTACTTCTGAAGCTATGGGAGAACGAAACAATGCCCCAAATGAAGTGTGCCAAATAAAGAGGGATTTCTTCGCTGAATTCGGCGTACAAAATACTGTTGCGAATCCTGTTCAACAGACTGAGATCGCTCGAGAAGTCCTTCTTCGGCGAATACCAAGCTGGTTTTCGTGAGAACCGACGACAGCGGACCAGATCTCAACTTTGTGAATGATCCAAGATATTCCGGGAGTATAAGTTGCAGACTCACCATCTGTTTATTGACTTCAAGGCGGCGTTCGATTCAGTGAAAAGAAATGAGCTATGGCAGATAACATCTGAACATGGTTTTCCGGCGAAACTAATTAGGCGTTCAACACTGGATGGTTCGAAATCAAGTGTTCGGAATGCAGACGAGGAGTCAACCTCGTTTGTGGCGTTAGACAGATTGAAGCAGGGAGACGCACTTTCGAATTTACTGTTCAAAATGGCATTCGATGGTGCTATTAGGAGATCTGGCGTGCAGAGAAACGGCATTATGATCACACGGTCGCACATGCTTCTTGGCTATGCGAATGATATCGAACTTATTGGAATCGATCGCATAGTGCAGTATTTTAAAGTTCTACTAAAAATGAAATTCTGCGGAATTTGATTTATCGTGAAGTCTAGTCCTCAGCGTGCGTTATTATACTATAGTATACGATCGAAGATGAGACCCGAGCGATTTTATCTTGATGTCGGCTCTCGACTCACTCAAGTCCGACCGTATGCAGGAATGCAGTTTTCGGTGCAGCAAATTTAAGCCGCAGGGTGATATTGAGCCCGAGTTTTCTGCAGAACACCACGATGAATCGTTTTCAAAGACGGAAAAAGGAAATGTGGGGTGGGAGCGTTTCTTCGGGGCAGTATCGATTATTAAACGCAATTATTGCACGATTCAGCCACGGAATTGCAGTATTAATTATGATGGTGAGCGCGCGTTGAAGTGCATATGCGTGAGATGCAACTCCGGAGAACAACGGATTGGATTGAACCCGAGCCATCATCCCACAGTTTTGGGAGGGACATGACGCAAGGGAGGATACAAATGAGGTAATTGATCCGGTGGGAATTGCGTGGATTATGGGGATATGTATGATGGGGTGATCGTGTTTCTCCGGGGAAGATTGTGGCATTCTGAAGATCAGTTTTTTTTTGTTTTCCGAGGTCGCGAACTGGAATGCACTTGATTATGATCATTACGGGGAAATGAACGAACAGTCCCGCGGTATAATGTGAGCACAGTCTGAAAAATGTTCGACAATTTTAACAGTTTCGGAACGTTCGATTTATAGTGAATATTCATAGAAGGTTTGAATAATAAAATAAGCAATGATACGTCAACTCTTTGTTGTCTAAATTAAGAACTTAAAAACTTTTAGTGATCGTAAATTACTAATCAAATTTTGATGAACAATTGCAAGAATTTTGCAAATATATTTCGACAGTTTTTTTTACTAATGGAATGTAAATTTTAATGCTTTAATTAAGTGCGATTGTTGCCAAATAATTTGATCGATATTAGATGTTAAAAATCAGAGGCCAACCTTAGCCGAGTGGTTTGAGTCCGCGGCTACAAAGCAAAGTCATCTTGAAAGTGTCTGGGTTCGATTTGGGGTCGGTCCAGGATCTTTTCGTAAGCTCAGAGAAGCTGAGAAGCAGACTCTGTCTCAGTGAGGACGTAATGCCAAGAAGATGAAGATGTTAAAGATCAACACAAACGGACTATTTACGAAAACTTTTGAACCTTGTCAAAATCTACAACCGTGTTAGAAATACGCACATGGTTCACGCAAAAACGATAATTTATTACTCTTTTTGCTTCTGTCTTTGAGTGTGTGAGTGAAGATAAATCGAAGCTAAACATCAAGTTTTCAAAAACACAAATCTAGAGAACCAAATTTGTACTCTTGAAAGTTTTAAGTAAGTTTTCCTACGTATCATAAGCTTGAAATCACCTGCCATGCTTAATTCAAGCAATGTCATTGATAATTATATGACAATAAGAATCAAGAAAATTATACACCGGCCTGTGAGTGCTAGCCATAAACAAACAACTGAAAGCTGCGGTGTATCACTGATCCGAACGAAGCGAACTTCACTCGACACAACAAACTTCAGTCATCAGCATAAATTTCAATTGAAAATCAATTTGCAACAATGTAGAATACCTAACGACTGGTTGCAATTCCCATCAAGCAGCTGCTGGCCGAGCATTCATACAAGTGAAACCTTCGGTCATCAAACTTTCCCCCCGGAGCCTTCCTCCCATCTTGGGAGTCAGTAGCTAGCCTGTGTCGAATGGCATTGACAGATTCAAGTATCAGAACCAGAAGAAAGCAATAGAATCTCCCATAGCGCGACGAGCTAATGACCCATCTACTAGTCGCGCCAGGCACAAATCAAAATGTAATAAAACCACAAGATTTATGTTTCCGTCTCACGTTTTCGCTATGCCCAGACCCATACAAACTCATTGCTATCGATGGGGGTAGGTATACGTCAACCAGCGCCAGTCAACGAAGACGCAGCCGGCCGAGGAGAAAAGTTAAATGATCACTTGAATGGATCAAGTAGCGCTAAGCCATGGCAGGAGCTGTCCACTGGAACTACCATCCGTTTGCTGCTCATTGATTCCGGTAGCCTCGGAGAGCAAACAGCGTACTCCGATCATTATTCGACTACCCTTCCCCGTAGTGAATCGCCTGGCCCGACGACTGTTGGGGGGCTAATGATCAAATCAGAGGAAAATCATAATTGTACACACCGATTTATGAAATGCTGAAGCGCTAAATTTTGATTTAATACTCGGCGCTCACAACATCCCGGCCGGTTATTCCTCATTACGATACGAACTGGCTGGCGAATAGTGGTGACGCGACCACCATGGGCGTGAAAAGAAAGAAGATCTAGGGGGGGGGGGGTCTCTTGCACAATGGAGATCGTATAGGGTGTCCCAGTATGAGCACGACTTTGTTAACAAGAATCACAATATTTTTCAAACAAATACATATTTTTATATGGGGTATTTTAAAAGCTGCTTGTGAAAATTTTGTTTGAATAAATAAATTTTTACATTAAATTTTCTAATTTTGGAAAATCAATTCTTATCTAGCCAGCACAGACCCTACTTTTGTGTTTTGTTGTAACTTAATCAGTAATGAATGTTTTTATAAAAATCTTTCGATGTGGTGAGTTCAAGTACATTGTATCTAACACGTCCCACAAGAAATTTTGTGTCAAATTTTATTTGGCTTTGCTAGAAACCATTTGGCAAAACGGTAAAATTCTGAAAAATCGCATTTTTTCTCTCCACATACGATAACTTTAAGAAATCATAGCTTTTCAGGTATTTTCAATATGAATAAAATTATTTCATTTCAAACTTACATACATCAAACATCTATACTTTTGGATAGGCAACACAACTTTTAGGTTTTCATATGTTTTATTGGATATAAACGGACTTGGTTTTGACTCTTCCAAAAATCGTTCACAGCTGAAATCGAATTTTTAGTTTCTATTCACATTTCTTATACTTAAGTTTATAATTTCCAATAAATTAAGTGATAATCTGATCAATCGTATCGGCAATGATAAATGTATTTTTCAGATTTTTATTGTACGTACTTTATTACCCAGCACAAATTTTGCACAACAAAGTCACTCATAAATAATGCGATTTGTGCAAAACTGATAAGAAAAGCTTCCAGAAATGTATCACCATCAACAAACAGGTAGCGAAAAAAATCGTTGAAAATTCAAGATCTATTCTTGATTAGTAAAAGCATATAATGTGTGAAAATCAGATTTTTATTTGCATTAGTCTCAAAATGGCAGTATGGTAAAGTCGTGCCCATACTTTCTGGGACACCCTATAGATTGGAGAAAAATCTTGCAGGATTAACATAAGATTCTGCTAAGGCTCAAATGGCCGTAGTGGCAAACGTGCAACTATCCACAAAACCACACGTGCACAATGGTCGGGCTCCATATAAAGGAGCGGCCAAAACTACCAAAACACTTTTTTGATAATTTTTTGGTTTTTATCATTTTAAAATATACCTCATGTATTATACTATTATGATTCCTGATCGAAATTGAATTGAAATTTAAATTTCTTTGACTTTTATGACGTCGAACTGACAGAAGTCAAAAAATTGAATAATGTAACAATAGAATAAAGTACAAAACTCATATTTAAGGAATGCAATATTTTCCCAAAGTTACGCACTATCTGAAAGCTTGTAGTTCAACACTTTTATCGAGCATGAGGATGGAAACAAATATTTGGTTGAAGCTTTAATATTGTTCAATATTACACTTAAGTAAATTTGATGATTTTGAACATGAAAAACAACTCTTGTCGCGTCATGTCGCCGCCATTTCGAATATTGCCCTTTAAAATGCATCCTTAGATCTTACAAAAAACGTTTAAATTTTTTGCAGAAATTTGCTGATTTGCAAGTTAGAGCTATTCGAATAATTCAATATTTTCATACATTTTGACGATATTTTTCATACAAAGTTGATATTAAATATATTTAACCACTCTTCATACATGTTTTGATCAAACTCGTTAAATTAACAACAAAATTTGAGCTTTCAGCCAAATTTGATTACATTTTTAATTAAAAAAAACTTTTTTAAAAAAGTTACGTAACATGTGAATAACCCCTTCTGAAACAATAAAAACGCCAAATAACATATTTAGATAACATATTTCATCAATTAAGGCGATAAAACTAGTTTTGGCCAAACTTCGTATTTTTCCGACCATTGTGACGTGGTTCGAATCCCGCCGATCGAGTAATGGATTGCTTTTATTCAATTGGCAAAGAAAGCTCATCCATATCTATCTATATAAATGGAATGTATGTTTGTATGTCACGAGCACGGACCAACCAATTTCTATAAATATTTCGCAGTTGAAATCTTCTGGGAAAGTAGCATTAAACGTTAAATATAAATCTGACACTTTGAGAAGGGGTTCTACTACACAGCCTATAGGGTGTCCTAGAAAGTATGGGCACGACTTTACCATACTGCCATTTCGAAACTAGTGAAGATTAAAATATGATTTGCACACAAAACCGAGTCCTTGTTTACCCGTTAAAACATATGCAAATGTTAATTTTTTTGTTGCTTATTTAAAAGTATAGATATTTGACACACATAAATTGCATTTTTTTTTCATTTATGTTGAAAATATATGAAAAGTAATGATTTCGTGAAGTTGTTGAGTTGTTGTTGATAGAAAAACTAGTGATTTTTTAGAATTTTGCCATTTTGTCAAATATTTTCTAGCAAAGCGAAATTAAATTTTATACAAAAACTCTTGTGCAATATCTTCGATACAATGTACTTAAACTCATAACATCAAAGGATTTTGATAAAAATATTCATTACTAGTGAACAGTACAGTTTGTGATGGCTAGATAAGAATTGATTTCTAAAATCAAAAATTTCAATGTTAAATAGAAAAAAAAAAACAGTATAAAAACATTTGTTTATATGAAAAAATATTGTAATTTTCGTTCTCAAAGTCGTGCCTTTACTTCTGGGACACCCTTTACTACATGGCATTAAAATGTCAACTGCGCCAACTTGTAAATAGTCCAAGAATTAAATGGTGTTTGTATGCCACGAGACCCGTATTTTCACAATTATTTCACTGTTATATCCGTCCAGGACTCCGACATGTTTGTAAAGAATAATATTTGTACAGAACCATCGAGAAAGTTTTAACCCATTAGCGTCCAGTGATCTATTTTGAGATGAGAAGCCTAGAATGACCAGTGATCCATTTTGAGTCAGTTACTTTAAGAATTCAGTTATTATTTTTTTACATCCAAACGGTAGCTAAGAATGTAACAATCAAACTTTTATATGGGGCTAACTCAGAGAAATGACGTTTAGATGAAAGTTCGATTTTCGCGAGTAACGTCAAACAAATATTTTTAGTAAAGCAACATTGCCTCAAACCTATAGTTTTCATATTTATTACAGATCCATTTAAGAACCAAACTATCTGAGAAAAATAATTAACCTGTTTTGCACGAAAATTTGAAACACATATTTTTTGAATGTTGGAAAACCATGATTTTTAATACATTTTTATTTTATATCGTCAATAAGGGGTATCATACTTGACGCTTGGCGGCATCCATTTATTACGTAACGCTAAAATTGGAAATTTTCGACCACCTCCTTCCCTCCGTAACGCTTTTTGTATGGAAATTTTACAATTTTTGTATGAGTCGTAACACTTGAGCCTACTCCTCCCCCTTCGAGCGTTACGTAATTTGTGGATGCCGCCTTATTCTTTATTTTCGGCAAGATCGGAAATTTTGTAAGGGAAAACTTTGCCGAAGACATTATACCCCTAATTTTACGCGTTTTAGAGTTATTCAATATTTATTGTGGACAGAAATGTGACTTTCTAGATGTTTGAATACATTGGAAATAATTTTACAGCTACTGTTTGCTTGGAAGATGGGGGCTTATTCAATAATTATTCAAAACTTAAATTTTGAATTGGGTTAAAATTAAATTTAATAATCGTTTTCTTGCGAAGTTGGATAAAAATGTATATTGTTTTGGTTGACATATGACAATGATGTGATTAGGTTTCAAGCTGACTACTTGCCGATATGATAAATGATCAAACTATCACTGAAAATTAAAAACTTTAATATATATGAAATTTGAATGGAAACTAAAAATCAGATTTCAGCTGTGGTTGATTTTTAAAAGGGTCTAAACCAAGTCCTTGTATATCCGTTAGAAAATGTAAAAATCTAACACTTTTGTTGGGTTTACAAAACTATAAAAATTTGAAAAAAATAAATTTGAAATGAACAATTGTTATTTGTATTGAATATACTTGAAAAACTAAGATTTCAAGAAATTATCTTGTGTAGAGAGAGAAAAACTAGTGGATTTTTTAGAATTTCACCTTTTTGTCAAACGTTTTTCTATAGAGCCGAATAAAATTTTAAACAAAAATTCTTGGAAAACATCTTAAATACGATGTACTTAAACTCACCACATCGAAGGATTTTGATAAAAAAAAAGAACCATTACAAATTTAGTTCCAACAAAATTACACTGACCAACAAAATTTTAACTGACTGCATATGAATTGCCCCAAGGAAAAATACAGACATATAAAAATATTTATTTGTTTGGAAAAATATTGTGATTCTCGTTATCAAAGTCGTGCCCATACATACTGGGACACCCTGTACGCAAACAAAAAAAAAATAAGACGGTTTCCTGCCCACTGTAAATCTTGAATAAACTTAAAACGCATAAAATAGAGGGTTTAATGCTTTCGGCAAAGTTTTTCCTTATAACATTTTTCATCTTTCAATGATTCTAGCGTTAACTTTGACACCCACTTTTTATGACATATAATATAATTGCTGAAACTGTTTGACATTACTTAGAAATTTCTTAGAGTTCCTCCCATACAAAAGTATGATTGTAACATCCTTAGCTGGGGCAGTCTTATGACGGTTCTATCCCAGTAGGCCGAATGCCGTTAAGCCGAATGTCGTTAGGCTGAATGCTATTAGGCCAAAAGGGTCATTAGGCCATAAAGCCGAAAATGGCCGATAGTTCCAATGGATCGTAAGGCGCAAGCCTCAGTAAGAAACTGCCGAAAGAATTTTTAAAGTCAAATGGGATTTTAGTTATTAGGGTCAGGATAATATGCACTACCTAGAAGTCCACAATATACGCTGTGAAGTATAACTAGAAAGAACAACCTTTGTTTAAAAGAAGGAAAGACACTGATGAATGTGATAAATGGTCAAATGTAAAGACTGTTCATTTTATAAAGTGGATACCTTGTGCATGTTGTATCTTGTAAATTTATCAATGAAATTTCAATCGTTTTTCTGTATATCGTTCGACTAGTAGTATAATAAAAAAATCTCCAAAATAAATAAATTTTACACGAATATGGAGCAACTTTTAGAACGGTCGATTTTTGAAGGTTGCCAAAATGTTGTTAGAAATTAGCTGGGAAATTCAACAATCTATATTTTTTATTTTCAGAAAAGGCTTGTTCTTCGAAAGCATCATCATTCAGAAGCCTGATGGAAAAATCAAGTTATTTTTTGGAGTAACAATTTTACAGATATGATAAAATCATTTTCCCCGATATTTATAGAAAAAAATATAATGGGAACTGATATTAGCAGTTTTTTTTATTTAGAGTACGTCATGACAGAAGTACTAATTTAGTGTTATTATGAAAAATAACTTACGCCTTCATAGAAATACTTATCTAGTCCCTACGTCACATTTGAAGGAATAAACAAATGGCTTCATTTTTAGAAGACCTTTCAAATTACATTGATATTCATCAAAATTGGCAACACTACTGTAATAAAATCGATTTTATTTTCCACATATTATTTTCATAATATGTTATTCTGAGATGTTCAATTGAAATATTCGAAGAAAAACGTTTACAAATTGCTGTAGATTGATTGATATGCGTACATGATTTTAAAAGTATGGGACTTTTTAGTAAAACGACCATAAAGAGTGAAATTTATACATAAGACTGTGGTTTAAACACACGATTTAGTTGTCGTTTATACAAATATAGTTTCTTTAGTAATCTAATCTAGTTTTGAACACGCTTTTTAATTTTCTCTTTTGCTGGGAGTGGAAAGATGGTGTATCAGCAAATAAATGGATAAATCACTGAAGTTACCTAATGTCTGAGAATGGTGGAATATAATTGATTTTTTAAAGCTATACCTGTAGTAGAATAGTAAAGGATACAGACATACAATTTGTTTATAATAATGAGGATTTTTGTTTCGCGAAAAATAATGTTAAACTTTGACGAACAGCTTTTCTTCGTAGTTTTTGGAAAAACTATTTAGCTCTGCAACCAAAAGCATTTTCTTATATCTCATATTTTCATAGCATTGTAGAATAATAGTTGTACGATGCACAGAAAACGATTTTATCAATAAATGAAAAAGATTTAGCATAAACAAAGTGCCCACTTTATAAAATGAACAGTTTTTAATTTCAACTTAACGATCCTTTCGGCCTAATGATTCTTTCGGCCTTATGGCTTACAGCCTAACGACGTTCGGTCTAATGGCATTCGGCCTAACGGCCAGCTCCCTGATATTACTTAGAAATTTCATAAAAAAGTTCGATTCGCGACTTCGAAACAAAAAGAGATTTACAAAGCACTCGCACTTATGGAAAACCTCGTAAGGAACTGTCATCGTGTGCTTGAAAAAAGCAAATAATATATCTCTCCTTGTTTTTCTCACAGAAAACCGAAGAAAACATCAGCAGCTCCGTAGTCCCGAATTGTAACATCCTTAGCTTTGACAGCCTAATGACAAGTTTTTTCAATTCAGATTTCTTCCACTAGGTTGCGCTGTCAACATAAATGATTTTATTTTTTTAGCTGTTTTGCCAGCAGTTCAGTGTGGTTTCCAACTCATAGATCCCTGAACGATTATAGAATAGATCTTGGAAGTCAGTGTGAATTCTGAGGTTTCAGAATGAGTTCTGGTATTCCAGTGCAGATCTTGTGATGCTGTGAATCCGTTTTGGACTCCAGTGCGGATCTTGGGAGTGTTGTGTGGATCGTAGGATTTCAGTGTGGATTTAAGAATTCCAACTTGGATCGTAAGTATCCAATGTGTTGATTCTTTGATTTGAGCGTAGATTTTGGGATTGTAATGTGGGTCGCAAAATTTCATTGTGGAACTTGTGATTTCAATGTGAAATCTAGGATTCTAGGGTGGACTTTAGAACTCCAGTGCGAATCCCTGGATTTTTATATGGATCGCAGGAATTTAGTGAAGATCCAGGGATTGTAGTGTGAATCACGGGTTTGCTGTGTTGATCTTGTGATAACAGTTCGGAATCTATATTTCTAGTGTGGATTTTGGATTCCCAGTGTGGATCCTAGAATTTCTGCGTAGATCCAGAGATTGTAGCGTTGAACGTAGCATTTTAGCATGGGGATCCTGGAATTGTAATAAGAATCGTTGGATTTCAGTTGATTTCGGCATGGATCCTAGGTTTTCAGTATGGATCCTTAGATTTCCGTATGGATCCTGATATTCCAGTGTTGATTTTGATAATCCAGTATGAATGTTCGAATTCTAGTGTAAAACCTTAGATTCCAGTGTGGATCCTATGATTTCAGTATGGAGCTTAAAAATCCATTGTGGATGTTGGGATTCCAGTGTGGGTTCAGGGATTCCAATGAGTAAATGTTACAGTATGGATTTCATTATAGATCCTAACATTGTAGCGTTGATCGTGGAACTCCAGTGTGGATCCTCGAATTTCAGAGTGGGTCCTAGGATTCCAGTATGAATCCTGGTAGTCCAGCGTGAATTCTGGGACTCCAGTGTGAATCCTTGTGTTCCAGTGTAAATTCTGGGATTTCAATATTGATCCTGGGATTTCAGTATGGGTGTTGGGACTCCAGTGTGGATGCAGGGGTTCCACTGTGTAACCTGGAATTCCTGTGTGGATTCTAAGATTTCAGTGTGGATCCTAGAATTTCAACATAGATCCTAGGAAGCCATTGTGAATTCTGTGATTCCAGTGTGGATTCTGGGGTTGCAGTGTGGATCCTTGAATCCCAATATGGATCTTGGGTTTTCAGTGTGGGTTCTTAGTTTGCAGTGTGGATACTGGGATTTCTGTGTGGATCCTGAAAATCCAATGTGGATCCTGGAGCTATAGCGTGGATCTAGGGACTCCAGTGTGTATCCTAGAATTCCAGTGTGGATCCTGGGACTCCAATGTGGACCTTGGGGTTCCAGTGTAGATCTTTGAACGCCAGTGTGGATTCTGGGATTGGAACATAAGTCCTTGGTTTCCAAGGTGAATTCTGGGATTCCAGTGTGGATCGTAGGATTTTCGGTATGGATCCTAGCATTTCAGTGTCGATATTGTAATACCAGTGAGAATTTTGAATTTCCAGTGTGAATCCTTGAATTTCAGTATGGATCCTGAGTTTTCAGTGTGGGACTGGGATTGCAGTTTGGATATTGGATTCCAGTTTGAATCCTGGGACTCCAGGTGGATCCTGGAACTCAAGCTTGTATTCTGGGATTCCATTGTGAATCCTAGGACTATAGTGTGGAAACTGGGATTCCAGTGTAGATGCTGGGATTCCAATGTTGATCCTGGGATTTCAGTTAGGATTTCGGTATTTGTTTTTATAGATCCTGAGTTTCCATTGTGGATATTTGAATTCCAGTAGTCTGCCCTTCTACGCTTACTAGTCCTATGTTCTAAGTAAACCTTATGGACCGCGGGACAAATAAGGGTAGAACGGCAATATTATTCATTGGATTCCAGTGTGGATTCTGGGTTTCCAGTGTGTATTCTGGATTTCCAGTGTAGATTCTGGGATTTCAGGGTGGATTTTTGAATACCAGTGTTGGTCCTGGAATTTTAGTATGGATCCTGGGAATCCGGAATAGAAATATTAGTAGTAGAACGCTAGTGGCGCTGTTGTCACAAAACTGATTTTAATTATTATTACCTTAAATTATGGTTTTTCATTGTTTGTTCAATACCATGTCGTTGTTTTGGTTTTTATAATTAGTTTGACACTTTGATGCCCGGTACTCACGCTGTCAGTTCGTGGCAAACTAGATGTTGGTAACACGGACAGCAGCGACATTAGCATTCTTAGGTTAATGCTTCTACTGAATCCGGTACGAATCGGGATTGGGATTGAATCGTGGGTCGTGGAATTTCAGGGTGAAACTTGAGATTTCAGTGAGGATCATGAGATTTCAGTGTAGACCTTGGGATTCCAGTGTGGATCTTGCGAGTTTAGTGTGGATTTCAATCTTAATTTTGTGATTACTGTTGGGAGTACTACTAGCGTATTGGAACATATTTTGAAATTTCTCCGTAGTATTTTCCATATAAACCTACATTGTCTATGGGCCACCTTTAAATCATGCCTTTCTCACATGCAATTGAACAGACTGTTTACTACTGTAAACATTCAATGAAAATAATTTAGAAAAATTGAGGAGTTTCTTCAGTTTTTGGAAAGTGTTCAACAAACCGAACAGTGTTAACGATAAATCTTATAATGTTATTTATTTTAGGATGAATTGTTAAACCAAGAACGGTCACCCCGTGTTCTGGCGTTTACCTAATAAGCTTCATTAAGTGTTAAGCAATAGAATACATTTCTAAACTGTTGATATTAGTTGAAGTACTAATAGTTATAACGAAAGCCTTAAAATGTAGATGCAATGTAGAGTAGAGCCAATCTAAAAACAAGCATTCAAGATTTTTGGAGAAGTTCAAGTCTCTCTGGCCCCTCCTTATTAACGCCAATGACGACGACGACCCCTGTTTGTTGTCTGTTTCCGTTCTGAGGGGTGTTTATTTGTGTGTGCATTTAATTGTTGCGATCGTCAGTCAATTTTCTTTGAGGTCCGTTTTCGAATCAAACCTTTTTGGGAGTATAATCTGACCGATTTCCAGTTAAAATTACCTCGCAGCCGTAGCAGTAGAAATTATGGAACAAACCATTCAAGACCATCTTCTCACACGAGGAAATCATCCAAACATCCGCAAATGCATGCTTACTCACTCAGAAGTAAGCCTAATGGGGCGAACGAAGAAAGGGTGGTGGAGTTTCTCGGTTCCCCAAGAAGAATCAAAATTTAATCATAATTTGCCCAAATTATCTTCCGAAATTAGACTCTTAATTGCATTAAAATTTAGGCGAGACTGCTGCTTGATCAATGATTGCGTGGTGCTTACGTTACAAATCGGCACGGTAGGGAGTAAATTACCGGCGACCAGTGTTGCCAGTGGTCTGGACCAGTGTGGATTCCATCGAGATGTAATTCGCTGAAATAAAGGCAAGCAACACTAATCCATCCCATTCAACTCGGTCGGAAATCGGCCAAAACAGACGATTCTGCGTTCGTTTCTAAAAACGCAATCCACAATTGGCGTGGCAGTACAGCGGGGTTTTGTAACAAGCGTTAATAATCGAATAATGTTAAATCGATTTCAGTTTTTCTTAATTTCGTTCTTCCGAAGCTGAGACGGTAGTAGCCGCACGATTTGAAAAGTATTAACTCCAGTACGGCAACCTTCCCTCGCAGAGTCTTAGTTGGAGCAGAACACCGCGAATTAGTCGTGTAATTAAATCGTAATTAAAACCGTTGGAGCCGTTCTCGTGTCTCGACAATGGATAACGATTCGCTGCTCGGGTTAAGTCGGGCATGTGCTTTTTTTGTTTGAGACGATTGAAATGATGGTGTGTGGGTTGGAAATTGCAGGATGTCAGAATTACTGTTATTAAAAATGAGAGAATAAAATGTTTTTCATTTCGATGTAGGGGTAAACAAAAGATGCCCTTAACTATGTCATTTAGAGAAAGGGAATGCAGCGACCCCTCAGGAAAATGTGCTTTATTCGCCGAGTGTTTTTCGAGTGTTTTCAATAATAATCTATGCACCTCCTCTGACATAGAACGCGCCACTTGCGATGTCTCCCCCCACGTTGCTGACATAGACATTTTTCACGTAACCGACTCCATGATCCTGCGGGCAGTAAGCAAACTGAAAAACTCTCATTCAGCTGGTCCTGACGGAATTCCTGCCATCGTTTACAAGAAGTGTATCAACTCACTCTTAGCACCTCTTCGACACATATTCAACCTTTCTCTGGCGCAGGGTAGCTTCCCAAGTATATGGAAAGAATCATTCATGTTCCCAGTTTTCAAAAAAGGATCTAAACGCGATATCAGTAATTATAGAGGAATCACCTCTCTCAGTGCTGGATGCAAGCTATTCGAAATTATCGTTAACGAATATCTACACTTCGAATTGAAAAATTTCATCTCAACGGACCAGCATGGATTCTTCCCTGGGAGATCGGTTTCAACTAATCTAGCCAACTTCTCTAACACATGCATCACGAACATGGAGAACGGATATCAGGTGGACGCTATCTACACTGATTTAACCGCTGCTTTCGACCGAATCGACCATGATATTCTTCTAAAAAAATAGAAAAAATTGGAGCATCTGTTGGATTTATCAAATGGTTACGAAGTTATCTTGTTGGACGGAAATTGAAAATCAGAATCGGTGCTAGTTGCTCGAGTTATTTTGAAAGTACTTCTGGAGTTCCCCAAGGCAGTAACCTTGGGCCTTTGTTGTTCTCCGTTTTTTTCAACGATGTCACCAATGTTCTTCCACGTGGATGCCGTATCCTGTACGCAGATGACCTTAAAATATTCTTAGTGATACGCAATCCGGACGATTGTGTTAGACTTCAAAACATGCTAAGCCATTTCTACGATTGGTGTGAACGAAACAAGATGTCTGTAAGCGTTTCGAAATGTTTCGTGATTTCATTTCATAGGAAATCGAGTCCAATCAATTTCAACTACAAACTGGCAGGCTGTACCCTGAATAGGACTACCTTAGTTCGGGACCTAGGGGTGATGTTGGACAGTAATCTCTCCTTCAATCAACACAGATGTATGGTGATTGATAAAGCTAATCGTCAATTAGGTTTTATTGCAAAAATCTCTCGTGAATTCACCGATCTCTACTGCTTGAAAGCACTGTACTGCTCGCTTGTTCGCTCGCTACTTGAGACAGCCGACATAATTTGGACTCCCTATCAATCAACATGGATCGAACGAATCGAAAAGATCCAGAAACGTTTCCTACGACACATACTTGCACATTTGCCTTGGAACAATCCTGCGAACCTGCCTCCCTACACTGATCGTTGTCGACTCCTTAACATGGATACCCTGGAAAACCGGAGGCGAGCGAACCAAGCGCTTTTCGTTGCAAAACTACTGAAAGGTGAAGTTGATGCCCCAATGCTATACTGCTTCGCGACTAAAAATGGGTCAACCAACGTGCGAAGTTCGGTTTTTGACCAATTTCGCCGTGTCGCGAGTCACTTCGCTATAGTGCGCATCTATGCCCTCCGCCTAGTGCATTATGCGCACTATTGAAAATCGAGTTGCGACGCGGCGAAGTTGGTCAAAAATTAAACTTCGCACGTTGGTTCACCCATTTTTAGTCGCGAAGCAGTATACTTTCTCTTCTACCTGTAAACATCCCGTCAAGACCGTTTCGGAGATATACATTTCTACGTCAGGCTCAGCATAGAACTAATTACGGATCCAACGCTCCTCTACCAGCAATGATTGCTGAATTTTCTCGTGTTCAACACTTATTTGATTTTAATTTAGTCCTTGAGTATTTGCGAGCTTCATAAATCTTTGTCATTAGTCTTCAATTTTAAAATAGTTCTAAGCCTTGTTCACTAGGATACTAAATCCGATGAATGTATTTTGTAATAAATAAATAAATAAATGATATTTCACTCCTGTAGTGTACATTAGATTTATGCTCTAGTTTTCAAGAATGAAACCGCCATGCCAACCGAAATAGGATCGCAGTAGGCAGCGCTCGCGAACGGATGTGTTAAACATCGATCTGTTACGTTTTCATCGTCTCCACAAATTATTAGATTCGGCTGGTGCAGTTTTTGAAAACAAGTGTCTATAGCGGAAATAAAACGGTTTATTCTGCACGCGTTCTGCTGAGCAGTGCTTTGTTGAAGCCAAAGAATCAGTTTGCACGCGTTTAAAGTGCACTCGAGTTCCGGTTTTCGTGTCACCGGAGTGATAATCTGATGTTGTGAAATGAGCATGCTTTTTAAAGTAGCTACAACTGCTCAATCAAGGATGGATGATCAATTTGGTGAGCTCGTTTCATGCTTTAATTTAAAAATATATTATGAAACGTCTTTTATCATGACACCGGCAGGAATGAATTGATTTAAAAAAATATGAACAGTTCGTCACTATAAGTGTCGAAATACTCTCTTGTTAATTAACATTGAAAACCCCATATCTTTCCTATTACCTTATTTTAATAATAATAAAACAATGGTTGAATGGTTCGACGCTAAAAGTCTCGACTTACTGTATGTTCACGTTGTCTTTAGAGTACTGATAGGTGATTTGTGCAACTTCGATTATTCTGGTCAATCACGGAGTGACAACTACGAATTGTACGGTCATCAATGCTTATGCTTATAACAGATTCTTAGCTGAAGATTGCCGGAAGTTTTGTTATGAGTTTAATGAATAACACTTTGTTCTGGATGTTCAATCATTACGGCGCATCATTTAGGACATGGACATGCTTAAATTCAAATACATTTTATTATCGCATGCATATTCTTGATCCTGCTGTTTCAATGATGCCACTCTTCGTCGAACGGGTTTTATTTTAACTTTAAAGAAACCTTTTCCCTCGACAAAAGTTGCGCACTTCGAAGAACGACTCCAAAGGTGCGAAAACATCACCATCCACCGTCGATCTTAATTAAAGTTCGCCGTTTGGTTTATTGGTGCGCGCATCTTCTTCAGCTCTGCATTGCGCTCGATTCTCCTGGGCAAATGCTTATCACCGCCATAAATTATCGCAACAACTTTATAATATGCGGTTTCGTGTAGCGCTCATGCTGTGGAATTGATCGGACTGCACAATAAATATTCGCCGGAGCGTAAGTTTATCGACAGTGCACCGGGTTCTGAAGTGCAACCCAATAGTATCCCGGTACTAGATCGGGACGGATTTGTGTCATTAATCTCATCTGGGGTTTTGTGGCCGCTTTTCTGGCGGCTTAATTATTGATGACTTCATCGCCGAAGCTCGCTGGTGCGGTGTGAATGCCCAAAAGCAACGAACCTCTTGTGTTTTCCCACATTGATTGGAATAGTGCGATCCTTATTAGTTTCCCGGTCTCGTAACGTCCACACTCATGAATGCGAAATGATTTTGCATTGTTCCATTAATTACCACCTTTGGCCGGGCGCAGTTTCTCTTCTTGTATTTTTTTTTGGATCAAACCATGCTTAGAACGGGAGAAGCTTTCTTGCAAATTTTAAGAATATGTGTGGTTCTATATGTTTTTTAACCTCTCTATCAGTAACATAATTGTTTACCACGAACGATTATTTCAATCGTGTTAACTTTTTTATTGTTTGATATTTTTGCGCTTTTTCCAACCAGGTTTTGATCTGTCTGATTAGTCATCGGGTTCCGGAGATGTTTCAAAACTCCCCGGATTGCGTACCTCATACCTCATGTGAATACCTCAAGCCACAGAGTTTTCTCATGCTTGGTTTTTTGCTTATCGAAACAATACTTTAACGGGAGTATGTTGGGATAAAATGAGGCAAATTGGTGCAAACGTTTCAAACGAACGTATAAAGATCTCAAAAATTTCGAAAACCATTATTCTGCAAATTTCAAATTTCTTGGAGTTTGAGAGGTTTAACCAATTTGCACGATTTTTTAAAGTAGCTTCTTAATGGGTACCAGACATATTAGAGCCCATGTTCTCTTTTTTCGATACATTGTCTAAACAAATGGCGGTCGAAGAAATTTTATGTAGGAAGTGTCGATCCACAAGGAACATTGGAATATCTTCAAATCAAAGAGACCAAGACCGACACCGATTCTTGAAACTGAAGTGTTTTGAGCACTTTTGAAGAAATAGTGCAAACAATCGTAAAAAAAAAAAACAAAAAAGATATCATGATTTTACTTGATTTTTGTTGTAAAAAAATGATGCAACCGGTAAATAGATTAAGGTATGTGAATCAAGACGTCAATTACCGACTTAACTAAATTGTTTATTTTTTATTCGGTGATCCAAAATATTGACTGCAATACTTAACAAACGTGTCTGTAGAAAGAATAGCCGTGAACTATTCCGAACAGTCTCACTAGCTTCTTACCCACCGGCTAGATTGCCGTAAACTTGGCCGTTTTACGGCGGAACCCATTCTCACCCAAACCCGTTCCTTATGGTAGTCATCGTCCTAGTCGCTCACCGGCCACCAGTCGTCGTTTTTTTCTGTTTTTAATGGTGAAATCCCATTTGCATATCAATTAAATTTATAATAATAAGTTCCTTACCATTTGCCATATGTGGTGCGCATCTTAATTGAATCACGCGGCATATGGGCTTGGTGCTTGCTTGCACATATACATGTGCTCTCTCACTACCCAGAGACCTAGGATTTGTTCAACTCCGGCTCATGGGGTGTCATTTGGTGACAAATTGGCGCTACTTATGGGAATCGCTGCTTCGAGCGTTCGAGGCGTGTATGTAAATTAATGAATTCATTCACATTTGATCAGGCAAGCGTTCGGTTTGGGAAAGATTCCCCCTGATTCCTTGTCACGGTGACTCCAGAGAAGAAAAGTAGCGAAAAGAGGCTGAGCCAAAGTACCAGACAGAGGCAGCCATAAGACGTATATAATCGTATTAAGACATACTGCACATCGTGAAAATATTTACAACCGATATATTTCACTCCGACACCTATCGGTGGATTGGTTTTCAGATGGGATATATTTCGTTGCTCAAGGTCCAATTATTCATGGTTTGGGATGGACCCCGTGACGGTCATATTGACAACAAAAATTTTGTAGAAAATGAGGGTCATTAAATTTTTGATGAGCTATTAAAACGAAAATTAATTTCATTATTTTTATGGTGCATATATGATTTTATCATCAACTACTTCTTCTTAGTATCAAATCAGACTAAATCAGACGCTGCTCCTTATTTGAGTGTTTAAAATATATTATAATTTTCTTTTAAATTTTTTAGTTTAAAGCCATGGATGAGTTAATATTTCATAGTTATTTAATAAAAACTTCAATCAGTAAGTTTTATATAATTGGTTTCAAATATACTAATCCTTAATCCTTTTTTACCCGGTAAATGGTTTCTGTAAAAAACAAACTCCTAGTAATTATCTAGGAAAACAAATATTCCAATTTTCCTATTATCAAATAAAATCCTTGAAAATCATGAAAAATGACATCTTGATGGAATCCCAAAAACAGGGAAAATCTCTAGACCTATACCTATTTTTTACCAATGTTTGAATAATCCCTAGTGGGCTTCGTAGCCGTGCGGTTAGTGTCGTCAGGCAATGAGCGTATCGTGTCATGGGGTGTGGGTTCAATTCCCGCTGCAGCCATTGAAACTTTTCGTGAGGAATGTTTCTCGGCTGTACCATTGGAGCATGCTTGTCCGTTGTCTAGTGTTAAGTTACAGTCTGTGCAGCTAAACATAATAATAATTCCTAAAAATCAAATTGATTTCTTTCTGAAGTATTTCTGGTAGAATTTTAGAAGTTATTTTCGAAATTTATGTAGAAAATTCATGTTTGGCCAGTACACTACAGATATTTCTTAAAAAAAAATAATGTTTAGAATTATTTAAAGTATATCTCGAAAGAAATAACTTGAAGTTTTTTTTTGAATCTTGAATCAATTATTAAAGAATTTCTGGAAAATCCAGCCATCCTAAAATAATCATTCGAGGAATATTGAGTGTAATTGGAATTCAAAGGAGTATTAAAATGCATACATCCATTTCCAGCACTTATGTTGATATTACGCACAACTTCGCATATTGATATGAACTCACATTCAACACGATTGCTTCCATTTCGATTGCAACTACACACATATTCAAGAGCTTACAACATGATCTATTTAGTGGAGGGTTGGGCTTCCAGTCTCTATTCAGCACCAGTTCATACATGTTATGTTTACATAATTCTAGGCTTACCTGTAACGAAAAAGAGAAATTGTGTATATTAGTTATAGGAAATATATTGTTTGCATACAATAAAACACTAAAATAACAAATTGTTTTACAACAAGTTTGAGAACACACGGGGCTATTAAACCGGCAATAGTATTTTTACCTGAATTGTTCAGGAATTACAAATCACGCTGTGCTTTACTAAAAAACCCATATAACAATGGAGATTCTCTGCACACTTGATCTTTTTCGTTTAAAACAGTGAAATTCTAAAGCTTTTGGGAAGTTTTTCACCATAGATCGAAAGACAATGTCCTTGGATCGCGTCTCATATATAAAAAAAAACGCAAAATAAGAGGTGAATGAGACACAGTTATCGATCAAAGAGAATGGAAACAAAGAGTGCCTCTCAATGTTGGGTAGGTCCTATTGAAAAGTTACGCGAGAAATAATTTGAATAAAATATGAGAAACGAAAGAAATCTGACTGATTGATCGTTTATCTATATAAATAAAAATGGAATGGTGTTTGTTTGTCACGAAATGGCTTACGAACGGGTCAACGGATTTGAATGATCCTTTATAAGTTTTGTTCGTCAAGGGTTCCGACGTGTTTGGGGGTATAAAAATCCCAGGATATTCTCCGGGAAAGTTGGAAAAACGAGCGTGAACGAAACTGTCATTTTATATGGGACGTTCAAACGCGTTTTTCAACAGCCTACTTGATGGCAAGACGAAGTTTGCCGGGACCACTAGTTCCCAATAATTTTACATTGAAATTTAAACTTTTCTTGAAACAAAAATATGTAACAAAAATCCGACAAGGAACACATGGCGTATTATGTTGAGTTGAGCTGGTGTTGAAATATTAATACTTTCGAGCAATTCCTCTTATTTCCGTCGTTTTATCTCATGATTCGCATTGATTAGTTACTGAGCCGATGTTTCACCACTATTTTTTTAATATTGTTGATATTTAACCTTCATCCACCCAACAAACTTTTCACATGTAAAAAACACACTAAAATGTGCATAACTTCGTTGTTTCTAGATGGATTTTGTTGAAATTTCCCGTAAAAAATCATCTAATTTATGTTCCAGGAAACTTGGAAATATGGTCCAAGTGGTTCTGGAATTATTCCGGATTGTCTTGGGGTACCAAAATTGACCACACCATCCATTCAATCCATCCAATCTCAAGACCCAGATGAGCTAGAAGGTTGGTATCTTTGGCGAAGTTGTTCAGCAGATCAAGGGCTATCCAGCAAAACTAATTGAGAATTTATCCGCTAGGTGACGCTAGTAACAATATTTCTTCGATCTTCTATATCTCATGATCCTGATGTGCTAGAAGGTTGGTGTTTTTGGCAAAGTTGTTTAGTATGACAAGGGCTATCTGGCAGTGATTGGGAATTTATCCGCTAGGCGACGCTAGTGACAAATCAACTTCAATCTTCTTTATTAAGGTTTGTAACTTCGGCAAAGTTGTTTAGTATACAAAGGGCTATCTGGTAGTGATTGGGAAATTATTCGCTAGGTGGTGTTTGTAACAAATTTTCTTCAATCTTCTATATCGCAAGATATTAATAAAAGGTTGGTGTTTTCGGTAAAGTTGTTTAGCAGATCAAGGATTTTTGGGCAGTTCAAATCTATTTAAAAATCCATCCTCTAGGTGGGGCAAATAAACAATTTTCTCGAACTTTCTATATCTCAAGATACTGATAAGCTTAGAGGAAGGTGTCTTCGATAGATTTGTTCAACAGATCAAGGGCTATTTGGCAGTGAAACATACTGTTGAGAATTCATTTGCTAGGTGTTGCTAGCTATATATGTTTAATTATAGCACTGAGATTTTGAACAAGGGTTTCAGTAAAAAAAATGAAAAATCTGATTGAGAACTCATTCTTTGGAAGGCTGTATATATTTCTAGACTGCGATGGTAGTATTTTTGCTATCCTATAATCCTGATAAATTCCTAATATTATTAGAATAGACTACTGGCATTTTGTTCTTTCAATTTGAACACAATATTTTCTACCAGTGCTAACCGTTGTTTGTTTGTTTGTCTCACAGGAAATCACTTTCAAGGGGTACACTTAAAATAAGGCAATCCATGAGACAGCTGCGATCAGCTGGTTTTTTGTTTATCACGAGATTTTGACGTTTCGCGGTCGGAGTGACCGTTCGATTACAAAGGAAAATGTTAAGCTCCGATAACACTCGCATACCTTGTTTACCCCTCTATTTCGGTTGGATGCACACTTTCAGCTGTCAGTCCTATCGCGGAAAGTCCTCATGGATAACCTTATACTTCACACTAAGCTTTTATAATTTGATGCAAGCTCTATGCCCATTAATCAGCTGAATCAGATAGTTTCTGACCGTACATAAGGGATGATTCAAATATTACGTAACGCAGAATTTTCCAATTTGAGACCCCCTCCCTCCCCCACGTAACAGCTTTTGTATGGAAAATTTGAAATTTTTGTATGAACCATAACACTATCGAAGACCCCCTCCCTCCCCCTATTGCGTTACGTAATATTTGAACGATCCCTAAGTGAAAAATATATTTTACAAAAGTCTTGAAAAACTTATGCACTGATTGGTTGTTGCAGCTCGTACCTCCCAGTTTTTCTCCATTATGTAAAACCGGCACTAAAAATATTTTTTTGTAATTTTTGGTCATTAGACAAATTTTGCTTTACGAAATTATTCCATATAGCTTCTCGATTTATGTGCATATACAGAAGCACTATGCGTTGAGTATTGAATCTTTCGGTACAGGAATCCCTTTACATTTTGATTACACAGCGTAACAAAAATGACATTTTTGCGTGTCTCAAGGATTAAATTATGTGTCTCTAGTAGATTTTGGGTCGCTGAATTTGATGCCGTTCTCAGAAATGTTCCAGCATGTCACAATTTTTAGCTACAGGTTGCCATAGTTGTATAAAACACAGGTTTTATTAATGTTTACATGAAATTTAAAGTATAATTTATCAAACTTTTTTGTAATTCAATCCACCAATCATGCAAAATAGGACTTGAACATCCAATTTAGATATAATTTGATTGTAAATTTTACCATTATATTCAGTTTAAATCGATTTTTTCAACACGCTTGCAGTCTCCATATAAAATTCTTCGTTTTTCTTATATGGCATAAGACAATACTTTTCAGAACCACCAAAAAATAACATTTTACCAGCGGAAGAATTATGAACTTTGTTGAAAAGTATTGTTTAATACATGAAGTTTGAATTTTGTGACAAATTAGGCAAATAAATTGCCATACAAGTTGGAAAACTTGTATGCAAGTTCGCTGAAATCGTCAAATTTAGCATTTTTAACAGTCTATATCTCAAAAACTAGACGTGCTATGATATTTTTGAAAACGGCAATGGATTCAGCATCCCCTTATTGAGTAAATAGTGGTATTTTGATGCTTGAGACAAAAACGTGTTCCGTAGTGTTATTCAAGGAAATAACTCATAACTCAAAGAAATTTTCAACAAGTTTTGTTATCAGTGACATTTTATGTTATTACTATGGCATTTACTTGTACTCAGATTGCTCAATCTTCAAACCTTTGCGTTCAAGTTGAGCATCTAAACCGTCGTTTATAACATATCAGTTGGATTGTTATAAGAAAGATTATTGTTGTCTGGAAAGAAATGCCTAAAAGATCGACATTAGAATCGATCGTTGATCTTGGGATAAAATTCTTTCTACAAATACAACAGCGCCACTAAACGAACAAAACTCAAACCAACATGATCCTTATTAGGAAGATTTCAGCCACCTAAAATTATTTGCCGAAAACCTAACCTTCTTGCTTATCATGTTGTTGAATTAGATGAATTGTCTAAAAATATCACTTTTAACATCTGAGGAACAAAACTTGGATCAATTTTACCACTATCAGACAGATATTGGAGTTCTGATTTGTTTGTTTAAACGCCATTTTTAAGCTATTTAAGATCACGAAATTCAAAATATTGGTGAAAATTTGTAACCAGCACCATATAGCGAATGAATATTTGTTCAGTTATCCACCTCAGATGGCCCTTGACCTATTGAACAACCAGCAACACCAACACTCAATTCTCAATCACGAGGTTCTCTCACAAAAGCAAAATAATTTGAGATCTGCTTCGAAATACTCACGAATGATATTTGGATACAAAATCACTTGCTCAGGCTCATGCCGTCAAAAATGATTCAATCATAAAACATCGAGTGTCTGTCAAACCCCAATGTTATTGTTTACTTTAGAAAGGTTTGTTATACTTCTAGCAGAAAAACAAAGAATAAGGCCTTTATGTAGGGACGGACAAAGTGTAGTGGTGGGATCATACGCCTCTCACGCCGAGGACCTGGGATCAGACCCATCCACGAGATATTCACTAAAAAAAATCAG
The DNA here is from genome assembly GCF_002204515.2 of Aedes aegypti. Lineage (NCBI taxonomy): Eukaryota > Metazoa > Arthropoda > Insecta > Diptera > Culicidae > Aedes > Aedes aegypti. Next base: position 378,952,489 of record NC_035108.1, read on the forward strand.
TTACGACTTCTTTCTGAAGGGAAGTAAAGTCGTTGGTCCCGAGATAAACTAGCCCAGAGCTAAAAATCTCGTTAAAAAATAAAAATAAAAGGTTTAGAGTGAAAAACAAGGCAAATAAAACAAATTGATGATCCAACTCACGTATTGTGGTTGTTGAATTGCGTAAGGTACAACTCAAGCCTGAAAAATCTCGAACATAAGATCGTAATCGTAATCGTATAAACAATTTTGCCAAAGACAAACTGGAGCCACCTAGCATTGATCTGCTTGATAACTTCTGATCTGCTGAATAACTTTGCCGAGGACTAGTTTATCAGGATCTCGCGACACATAAGATTGAAAATAATGTGTTGCTGATGTCACCTAGCGGATACATTCTCAATTTGATTTGTTACTGCCAGATAGCCCTTGATCTGCTTAACAACTTTTTCGAAAACATCAACCTTCTAGCTCATCAGGATCTTGAGATATATAAGATCGAAGAAAATTTGTTACTAGTGCCACCTAGCGGATAAATTCTCAATAAGCTATTACTGCCAGATAGCTCTTGGTCTGCTGAACAACTTTTCCGAAGACACTAACCTTATAGCTCACCAGGATCATGAAATATAAAAGATCGAAGAAATTTGTTACTAGCGCAACCTAGCGGATAAATGCCCAATTACTTTTGTTACTGCCTGTTAGACCTTGATCTGCTAAGCAACTTTGTCGAAGATATCAACCTTCTAGCACATCAGGATCTTGATACTAGCGCGACCTAGCGGATAAATTCTTAATTAGCTATTACTGCCGGATAGCTCTTCGTTGGCTGAAGAGAGAATTTTGAAATTGTGCTGCGTGTTTTTAAGCTCTCTACTTATTTGATTATTGAAAGTTGTCCCCAGATATAAACATTTCTTGCTTCAATAATAACTCGTTCGCTGGTAGGTGGAAATAATCGAAATTAATTAGCGTAATAGCATTATAAATTTGATCTCCACGAAACGCTTTCAAAGTCACAACAACGAAACAACGTGTGTGTTTCAGTGCTCCAATAATGCTAAAGCAAGTGCACAAAGCCCCTCCGTCTATAAAATCGAACATTTTACGCAAATGAAGAAATCCAGTTCTTTACGCCTCTTTTCGTCGCGATTTCATGCACCGGTCGGGCATTGGCAAGAGATGACCACATTTCTCTTCGGCAACGAGTCGACCAGAGACTCGTAAAAACCGCACCTTCTTCAGGTGGAATAAATTCTCGGTATTAATTGGTTAAGAAGTTCAAAACTGCTTTAACTGGTATAAAATTAAAGAATAAAAAGCAAGATTGGCCTGCGCGGGCGTTCGGGCAGCAGGATGTTTTCATAATTTTTAACACCAATTTGAAAGATCCGCACATGACGCTGAGTGAAAGACATAAACATTTCTAATGATCTTGCCTCCTGGCCCCAAAGCATACGGAAGAAACCCGGGAGAATGAACCCGTCCTCGTAGTCAGGCCCGGATTTGAGGGGGAGCAAAGGGGGTATTTGACCCGAGCTCTCGATTCAGAGGGGGCCTCCGAGGGATGTAAATTTAACAAAAAGGTTTGAAATACTTTTCATTACATTCTGTCTAGATAAATCATTTTATGTTTTGAAGACTGTCACGGGTGTTCAACAAAATATAAGGATTTTTGCAGTCATATAGTAATATTAATATCTGCATTAATCGTCTCTTTACCATGTTCTAGTGCTGTAGGATAAATAATCACTATATTTTGTTTTATGAACAAACAATATTATGGATTTATTAAATTTGGCGAAGTTATTAGCGATAGAGAGGATCGACTAAGAGAATTCGATCATGTCAGATGAACCCTTATGAAGGAACAGTCTCGTTTTGTGTTTATTTAATTCATACGAATTTGAAGAGAGAAAAATCAAGGTAAATACACCAGTTTGTGGCATGATTAAATAAGTTGAATTTTGTATTTAAAGCCCCCTTAATGAGATCTAACCCGGGCCCCCGAAGCCCCAATTTGGCACTGTTCATAGCATTAAGATATCTCGCTTCATCAACGATCGGTGAAATATGCAAACCACCCTCCGTCGAACACACAGCAATAAAAAGCGTTAGGAAATTAATAAATTAGGAGATAAAGCCCAAGAACCGAAAGAAGTTTTTATATTTAATTTTACTGGTCACACTCGTAAATTCGTAGCTTCGATCGGCTCGGTTCTCCAAAGTGCGCATAAATTATCGAGCTCAATAATGTACCTGCGACGGGTTTAGTCCGAGATCAAGGCACGTTCTATCTGAATCGCCGGCACGTTGTCGACGAGGTGTGGCACCGGAAATATTGTGACAATCCACGCGCTTTGCCGTTAAATGTAAACAAGCACTAAAGGACAGCCGAAATCTACATATTAATTTCCGACTCTGTCGGCTTGGTAGCTTACGCCTGTAGAAATGCATTCCATGAAACGAATAAACTTCGAAGATCACCTCTTGTAGAAGAAACGGGTCGATCAGAACAGTCGTGTGACGGTGATGCAATTTGACGAATACAAAATAGGTCTACCTGTATGGGCAAAATTTCACCAGAAGGTTCAGTTGGCAAACAAAAAAAATGCAATTTCCTGTGGTCTGAGCGTGGAGGAAAAGGTTATAATTAAATTTGTGGTCACATCAAACAGCAACGGGCGACGACGACGGCAATAAAGACGGGGACAATGCTTCTGACGATGATGATGATGGTGATGATAGATAATGGCTTCTGGGCATGGCCATTTCAAGCCAAGCAGCAATGGCCACCAGACGTATTGCATTCGGAGAAAGGAAGTGGGAAATTTGCAGTTGTAAAAAATATCAACAAACTTCCATGAATGTCAACTTTTTTTTCTTTGTTTGTATAATTTTCAACATTGCATTAATTTCATAGATATAAGATATAAGTGTTCTATGTTAAGCAACACCACCATCCTAGTTTGGCAAAACTAAATTAAGTTATTCTCAACATTTTGTTTAAAGCATACATAAGATAGAAGTACCAATTATGGCAATAGTGGGAACAAAAATAGATTTTTCTTATTGTTTCACTTAAATATAACGGCTAATATTCAAAGGAATGATAAACCTATTTATTTTTGATGAAAACTAAAACTTGATAAGAACATTCGTGCAATAAGCTTCGTAAAATGAACATTTGAAAATTTTGCCTCACACATATGTCGAAAATTCTTGTTTTCATCCGGTAAAACTGCTTTAACCGATAAATGTATGTGCCCTAGTGAGAACAAATGAACGAATTTTGCTGGTGAGCAATGACATTTGCCGTTTTAAGTTAGAAATCGTGTTATTTCCACTATGGTGATAACTGGTACAAAGAGTTCGACTCCTTTTAGTAAATTCATTGATTCCCATGGACCCATTGCGATGAAGTGATTTAATGTCTATGTAACACTAAATTGCTGGAAAACTTCATTACTTATTAGCGTTGCATAATCATTCATTCTGGATGGCATTTGAGTCCATTTCGTGCAAATATTCGATGGTTCATAATTGGTACACGTTATGTCGAATGCTAGGAACACTATTGCCATAATTGGTACAAGAACAATGCCTTTTCAAACCAATTTTAGAATTTTTAAGTCAATTTAATACAGTTCAATTCAACTGTTTCGCAAGGTTTCATATTAGTAATTAACATCAATAAGTCATGCTTAGGTTTCAGAAACGCGGTCAAAATCTGATTTTTATCCATACTGTTGACCTATTGCATCCACAATCGGCACATCTACCCTATGACAACTTCATTTGCCATAATAGTTTTTAAATATTTTTTTTATCAAATCGAATTACCTTGCTCATCGGACAAAAAAAAAACAATGTTTTATAAACTTCACCTAACTTTACCTAAATATTCTTCTTCTTTGCATTACGTTCTCACTGGGACAGAGCCTGCTTCTCAGCTTTGTGTTGTATGAGCACCAAGCCGTGAAGATCAAAAATTGTTGTGACATTAGAGAGCATAACTAAATAAAACACAGGACGCATAACTAGATAAAATTGGAAAAAAAAGTTCGCAGTTTGTAATAAAGGGAACAATCATAGAACATTTTGTTGTGGATCAAGCTCTATCCCAGTTGGGACGTAACACTTGATGGAAAAGAAGGGAAATTATTGAAAGCTTTAATCCAAAGATCTGTTATTGTAGCATAATGCAAAAATAACTTTTGTACGAGAGCAGATTATTTTTCGTTTAAAATGTTTGAGGCTTCATCAGGCAAAATTGTTGAACAATTCAATACTAATTTTAATTAAGGAAGTACTGAAAAGGTGAACCCGCCTAATGCTGAAAGCCTCTATAATAAAGAAAATCAAATCAAATCAACTAAGGAAGTGAAAATCAAAAACACCGTCTATTACCTAAAGAAGAGAAAATTTGTGATTCAAATAATATTTTTACAGCATATCTTGAAAGGAGATCATGCGTTTGTAAAAAGAAAATATTTTTAAATATTATAACAGCACGGCTTGCAAGAATCGATAAAACAGCAACTAAATTTGATCTAATAACAGTATATATACAAAGAATAGCCTATTTTTGAAAGAGGGCATAGTTTCTGATTAAAACAATGGAAGATTGGACGCCAGCAATATTGAGACATAATAAAACGATACGATATCAAAAATTGCGTTCAGAATCATTAGATTAGCTGCAGTAATCGATTTCTCTTTTCGCTCATAACTTGCACGGTGCTCCAAATACCGTCATTATCAAATAAAATATACCATCCAAACGGTAGTCGGTAGTTGATTTCTGACATTGTTCTGCACCTCTGGGTCGAATTTGAAAAAAAATCCTTAGTCAGAATTTTGAGTTACACCCTTTTGAAGTTTATATGATAGAAATCAATTGAAATATCTACAAATCAATATAGATTAACAATGACTATCAAATTTGATCGAATCACTCGAACATCACATATGTGTATCTATATAATATATCTGTATTCTATTCAATTCTATTTGATTCTTTTTTTATTCTAGTCTTTTATGTTCTATACAATTCTACTGTACTTAAATTTATTCTATTCTGAACCACCATACTTGTTTTTATACATATTTTTACAAATGACTACTGTTGTCATCAACAATTGCGCGCAAATCATTTGAACGGTACACTTTCGATGTTTATACGACTTTATAGCAATATGTGTACGTGTAAATCTGATGCAATTTGCAAAATTTAATAAAATAAGAACAACCGCACAGGTGTAATGAGTATGTATGCTAGAGTGTCCATTTCCCGGCCATTTTGCTCGTCGGGATTCGGGACAAAAATCTATGCATATCCCGGGAAATCCCGGGATCCCAGGATTTATCAATATTTCAATAAAACTAGCCTTTCGGTTGAAATGGAAGTACAAATTTAACAATACAATTTTTTTCAATGAAATAAACAGATAATGTAACTTTTCAAAATAATAGCAAATCACATTTTAGATAAGAATGTCTTATTCTGATGAAGTAACCAAACAAAAATCAAAACTTAGCTTGACTTATTACGGGTTTGCTATGGATTTTTCAAATTCTCTACAACACTTATGAATGGAAGTATGATAGCATCTTAAGTCATAAATTTAAAGCAATTTGCTTCAAACATTTGAAAATTCATAAAAACTTTAGAACAGAAGAAACGATTAAAGATCATTGAAAGTATTGTATCATGCTGAAAGTTAATTACTGAAAATTATTGACTGAAGCTTACTGCCGTGAATTGCAAGTCAGTCCCATCTGCATTTTGGTAGAAATTGAGTTGATATCAGTTTTTATTATATCTTCTAATGATCATTCAGCTGCACTAACGAGAAATCACTTTTTGTTCAGTAAAATTACAAACACAAACATGAATCGTTATTTGGTCATCTTTATTATTTTTTTTTTGAAAGGTAACGGAGTGAAAAGCAAATTATGAAAGTTTGATTGAGATCGAAACATGCTCCAATATCCTGGAATTTTTTGAATATTTGTATGGAAAACGAGATTGAAAACTTCTCATTCGATTTTCCTAATGCCTACTTTTTACAGATTCGACTTGCGATTCGCGGCAGTTTAGGTGTACTTTGAAATTTATTAAATCAGCATAGTCTTATAGAAACGGCTAAAGTTGAAAAGAAAAGCATTAAAACGTTGCAACTAGACAAATAAGTATATGTTTCTTACTTGGTAAATTGATCTTTTCATGAAAATAATTACTCGTTTAATCTCTTTTTTATTATGTTTTTCTACTTTATCAAATAAGGTTGATAGTGAGGAAAAATGTCATTGTTTTTCATTGAAATTTAGTGGTTTTCATCAAATTATACGTACATTTCGGGACACCCGGGATTCCCTGGATGTCAGAAATAAAATACCGGGAAACGGGAAATCCTAAAATTTGTCAAATCCCGGGATTTTTTGTCCCAGGATGTCCCGGGATGGACACTCTAGTATGCACCTAACCGTTGATTATAGATGGAACGAAATTCACCATGCAATATTTTTTCCATGCACTTCAAAAGGGCGCATCTAAATAAATAAATCAATTCTTGTCTAAGCATTATTCATACATATTTGAATGTATTGGACAATTTCCCAAAATCACTATCAAGCGTTTGATTGGTAGATATCATTTTTCGTGTATTGCCTGATTAGTAATATACTAAATATAGCATCGGTCCTTTTCAAATGTCGGTCTAGATAAATTTTAGATTTTTTTTCCATATCTTAAATCAGATAAAGAAAAAAGAACTACAAAATTTCATTATAATTTTTTAGTTTAAATAAGTTCAAGTGCCATACATCATGTGATTACTGTCACATAAACTTTAAAAGGGCGTAACTCAAAATTCTGACTAAGGATTTTTTCAAACTCGGCTGAGAGGTGCAGAATAACGTCAGGATCTTTTTCCTGACCTGTCAGTTTTTACAACTTCAACTATGGTTACATCATACTTAGAAAGAAAAAAGTGTTTGAAAAAAGGGTAATATCTGGACAAATAATAAAATCATACAGTAATGACCCGATTTCTCAACCCCCGATTTTAGCATCCTTCGTTCCCGATTTTGTCAGCCTGAAATTTGGCAATATTGGGTGCATAAAGTCAATTATGACCTTGGCCACGTCTATACAATCATCTAAAGATCGAATTTATCAAATTTGAAATTCTTAATAATTATCCAAGAAACTTATCAATGTAACCTTGGATTACGGTACATAGAAAATGGAAGTAAAAAACAATGTTTATATTAACAAAATGATAAAAATAAGTCCTTAAGTTAAAATAAAACTTGAAACCAGTCGAAAAATTTTATCCCGATTTTGTCAACCCTAAATGTAGCATAGGGCTGACAAAATTCGGACATTACTGTATTGGCAATAACTTTCCTAATATGCTTTAATTTATTCAAGTGCAAATGATTATTAAATAAAGTGTCATTTTTGTATCAATTGACTCTAAAATAAGCCTGATTTCGTCGGATTCAATAGAAACGTAAAACGAATATAATCTTATGAAATCCTTGGTTTCAGACTCACTATGTTAAACGACTTTATGCCAAATGACCTTCCACCGTCTGGCATAGATTATTCTGTGGTTGCACACCATATACAAATGCAAAAATGGTCAATTGAGAAAGTATGCTCTTAATTAAGGAATAAATTTAATTTAAGTTGAAATCTTAAAAAAAAACATCAAACCGGTTAATTATTGAAGGTCACAGAGGAGTTTTTCAAAAGTTCAATATATCTCAGCTCATATTTGGTTAAGTCCAAAATGAAACCCCTCCATCTCCAATCACCGCCGTCTAACGAGTGATTCATCGCATTCCTAACTAGCAGTTCCTTCAGATTACTGCTATGTACAACAGAAATGAACTAATCATTTCTTCGGTGTCTATGCGGAATATCAATCGTGCAGCAGACCTACATTTAGAGAATCGATTGATAGGTTTCCGTTGATCCGAACCTCGTTATACTATCCATCTGAGTTCTGATTCGTGGGCCTTTAAATCATCGTGACTATGGTCGGTGCCTTTCCTGCGAATAGGTACCGAGCAACAATGTGTGAGGTGCCCATTATGAGGAAGAATCAACACTTTACTAATCAAAATTAATGATGCTTTTCCCCTGATGACCAAATTGAATTATTCCATGAACCACAGACTCATTCTTCGGATCGCGTTCCGATCCAAAAGGTATAACAGAATAATAACTAATTTATATCAAAAGTGTTCTCAAAAGATCGAATGATATTATGCCAAACATTGGTCTGATTACACTTTTCTGTTTCTTCATATAATTGGAACAGGATTAGTTATTATTATGAAAAATACATGCGATATAACTTTATATCGAATTTATAAAACTAATTTGTAACCACCTTGGTTATTTTGATCTAGTTTATTGTATCTTATTTTGCTATTATTTTGAAAATATCAAGGCCCGTTATAATAAATCAAGGCATGCGATATTATTTCGAGAATTTGGGAATGTTTGTTATTTTATCACCTAACCTGGTATAGATTATAAAACATTGTGTTAAAAAAATTCTTTTGAAATCATATCTCTGGTTGTGATAATTGTGTAATTTCTTTCTGCTCGGGATTGGCGAGGCACATAATGTTCTCTTTACGGGCTGGAGAACCACCGACGCCCGGGAATCGGATGATTGATTCGATGATTTGAATCTTTAGTGTATTAATCCCGTGGGGTAGGGAGGGTCTCTGCTTTGCATCCCCCTCCACCGAACCGTCATCCGTACCACATTTCATTAAATTAAATTACGTGATAAGATTTGAATGTTTAAATCCTTGAAAAATTCTCCGGTGTTGGTCCACCGGCTCAGCATTTCGCTTTGTCATCGGATTAACCTCTCCGCGTTTGCTCCAATGAGCTGGCCATACAAGTGCCCGGATGAAAATATTATTGAAATGCAGTGGGTTGTATTGCCACTAAACCATATTTTCCATATTTTGCCATACTCATTTCAGACAAAACTTTAGCATTTATGGCACTTTTATTGGATGGCTTTCAAGCCATTTTTAGCACAAAACAATACAATGTATCGTATTTTTTATATCTATAAACTTTAGTATTGCTTCATTTAACGTTGTACTACAAATTCGCGCAATAAACGATAGTCAATTAAAACAACTAGTTCCAAAATGCAGTACCGTAAAACGGGGTAACTTTGATAGTTTTTTCGAAGAAAATTTGAATATTTAAGCATGTTGTTTCAAAGAATTATAATTTATATTTTTAAAACAAGTACTGGCATCCTAGCTATCGATTTCAGTCGATAGATCGCCAAAAGATTAATTTTGAATGGATATATAATTTTTCATGTAATCGAAAGTTGGTTTTCTGTTTTAGGGTAACTTTGATAATGGAGTATGAATCGAAAAAAAATGAATGAATAACGAACATTTGTAGGGCATTGCATACCTCTACTAAGGCGATTAACGTTATATGGAAATTTCTGACTTAGATTACAAAAACGGTCCTAGTTTGTGAAAATGCTTTTCGCTAAGAGATTTGAGACCATACTCAAGTTATATGATAACTAGGCTGTCAAAGATAAGAGACCAACTATTCAAAACTACATCAAATAGTGATCGTAGAACAGATTGTTTGTAAGCGTTTCGAAAATGCTAAAATTGTGTCAATTTTTAATATTCATACAAAAACCATGAAATGGTCTTGATTCAAATGAAAACCGCTTTTACATGAAATGTCATACTAATATTCTTTAGGTTTGCATTCGTTTTGCTTAAATGATTAACATAAATTATGATATTTCGTTTAGTATGTGGTGGGTTACGCGCTATCAAAGTTACCCGCATTATCAAAGATACCCCGTTTTACGGTACTTATAAAAGAATTTATTTATACCATAAAAACAATTGTAAAACCAATAAATATTTCAACCAAGCTGAAACATTTAACAAAAAATGGATTGTAAACTCTATTGTACACCATAGACCAAACAGATTGTCAATTTCTATTCGGGGGTCCGGGGTCGTAGCACAGATGATGATGATGAGGCACACCAAACACCACATTATTAATTATCGCCAAACGTTACGAAGCAGCAGGCATCAGCGGCCAAACCCATATAAACAGAATCCCAACCAATCATTTCTCTCCTCTCCGGACAGACTGGACAAACGGCGAGAAGTGGATGGGCTCTTTTGAATGACACTTGGGACTTCTTGGAAGTTTCTCGGCAACAGACGGGCTGACGTTCGAATATTATTAATTAATTGAAAATTTCGACAAGGAATGTTCCTGCGGTGGTTTGATAGACCACACCTTGAAATGATCTGGGATTATCAACGGAGTTTTTTCGTGAGGTGGATTGAACAAGTTTGTGGTGGAAGGTGCAGTTCATTGGCCGGTCAACGAAAAGAACTTTTTTGACATTTACGCTGTTTTTGTATTCAAAGTTTTAAATATTGTTGCAGATCAATTGCTCAGTGAGAGGTTGATTCAACTGCAGCCAATGCACTATTTGAAAATCTATATAATTTCAGTGGTACATTAGTGACATGAGCGTATGCAACCTGTTTCATCACGCGTTTGAATTTTCTTATTATTAAGTGTCCTTTAATGTGAAGGTGAATCGAAGCCAAAGTCCAAATTTTCAAGAGCACGGATCTGGACAGCCAAACATCCGAGGGGCTGAAAACTTGATCGATTGGTCACCACCAGCTAGTGATCAATCGATTAAGTTTTCAGCTTAAACGGAAGTTTGATTCTCCATCCTCTGATCATCCGTGCTCTTGAAAATTTGAGCTTTGGCTTCGATTCATCTTCATCTTAAAGTAATTATAAAAAAGAAGCCAAACTTCTAATTTTCAAGTTCACAGATCTAGAGAACCTGACATCCATTCACGTTGAAAATTTGGTCGATTGGTTGCATACTGGTGTGCTGAGTATATTTAAGGATTCTGAATAGGTTTCAAGCAAATTTTAAGGTTCAGCAGGCAGGAGAATGGAAAGTCCTCACAGTTTTTTGAGAATTCCCATCGGAGCCTTGATAATTTTCAGCAATATCGCAGCGGAATCTGAAAATCTAAGCGATATCCACAAAATTTCTAGAGAGCTCTTGGGATCTGAAATTTCTATCCGGATCCTAAGCTAGATTCTGAGCAAGCATTCTAAGCAGGTTTCTGTGGATTCCTATCAAGATGCTTCAGCATCCCATCGTGGATTCCTATCGGGCACCTGGGGTTTTATAGCGGGCCAACATATAACAAGCTGAACTTCGAAAATACAAATTTCAAATTAGATCAAATTGTTGTGTACAGCAATTGATCTCAGCTGTTTATGTTTGTCAATTTGACTTGAGTCAATCATTGGATATCAACTTCGCAAATAAAAAACATTATTTTGAAGAGACACTTTCATCCTTGAATGTTGTCATCAAATTAGAAAATTAACAAGAATATTCAAACCAGCACATTTTTGTAAGTAAATAAGAGTTTAATGAAATGTATAGTATTTAAGTATTCAAGCACATTTTTGAGGAAATGTACAGTTCTTGAATAAAGGTCACTTATGAGATTATGTATTATTTTTACATGGCCCATACATACAAACCATAAAAAGTTATAAAAAATATTTTTATCTCAGACTTCTAAGCAATAAAAAATATGTGAAATGTTTGTCACAATTAACATTTCGGGTCTACATTTTTATAGCATAGTCCTACCCTACGGAAATCTGCTTCGAAGTGGGCCGTATCAAAGTCTAACAGAAAAAATGGTTCCGTTTTTGCCAACTAAAATTGTTTGTTTCCAAAAACGGTATCCCACTGTGCACTCAAGTGTTTTTACGCGGTTTATTTTTATTCGGTTTCTATTGAACTCTTTTTTTTCCGCTGAAATTAAAAAAAAATATATTTTTGGTCGTGAATCAAAAGTAGATAGTGTAGTTCCATTTTGAGCTCAAATTGGTACAGTTTCATGTACAGTTTATTATTCATTCTGTACAACACAATATTTAGTATCCAAGAGTAAGCCACTACAGGTTTTACAAAAATCCGCCTGATTTAAAAAAAAAAATACGTCAAAAATCTTCTTCGACAAAACACTAAACTGAAATCAAAATAAAATTAATGATCGTATGCTTTTGTTATGACAGCCAAATAAATGGAGAAATTTTTCTTCTCAAGCCATAATCACCAAAGCTCATCCAGCTGTGATGGTGCACCGTCTTCTTAAAAAGCTTGTTTTAGATAGAACCTGAGTCTCCTCGATAAGCTGAGGGACCGTTTCGATTTTTCATTTTTTTCTTCCTCAATCGCTATATTGTCACAACGTACAGTCTGAACGTAAAGTATTATTAATTATCTTCCATTAGCCGAATATCGCCAGCCATATTTACCGATATTGAATGCTTTTCCACTCCCACTCGGACGACCCTTGGATAGCTTCGATTTATGGCAACCACTCTGTCAATTATTGTCGTCCTTTCAAATCAAGTTATCCTCAAAAGTTTTTTTTAACGATCACCCCGGTGCAGCCTTACAGCACGTAAACATTCATAAATCAGCGGCAATTAAAATGCACTAAAAAGAACACCGGTTTCCAAGATCGTTGCACCGGATCGTCTCCGTAGTCGTCGTCGTTATCTTCGCGGCTTTGCGTCGAATTGTTCAATTTATTCAAGACGAAAGGATTATCGTCATCACCACCACCTCCGCGCTTATACGACATTTGGAAGTGGTGGTTATTTTACCACCTTTCAGGGTGGGATCGGTCCGGCCCATTTGCAACATGATGTCATGCTATAATGTCGTCCGTTTGTTTGATCATCATCGATCAGTTTTAGCTGCCGCCATTAACAGTATCAAATGGGTTTTGATTCATCACAAAAACTATTAAAATAGCGGATTTGGGTGGTGCCAACCTCAACTTTAGTTGTGTCAGGGTACTCGTACCATTAGTGGAGATATTAAAGGTTGTTTAATCCCTCTACTAGCAACATCATTTTGTTTTTCAAGGACAAATTTTTAAATCACAATTTCTTTTTTGTCTCAATATTTAAGAACCATTTTTCACCAGTTCTAAAACAGTTATGAAAAAATAGTCTGTGTCGATATTGATGATTGGTCATGTGAATCCGGAGATATTCCGAAATTCCTTGGGGACCGACGCGTAGCTATAATCCAAGTAAATATCTCAGGCCACAGAATTTTTATCTTGTTCGGATTCGCTGTTCGAAACAATACAACAGGCTCTCATGTTGTGTAAAAAGAAGCATTTTTTGCAGCCGTTTCTTAGTAATGAGTATTTATGTGTCTGGTATAACGCAGGCCAAATAAAGATCTTGAAAATACCATATTGTAATTCTCCATATTGTAATTCTCAGATTTCTTTAAGAATACCCAACCGATTTGTATGATTTTTTTCAGAGGATCTCCTTATTACCTGGCAATGCTTAGCCCACATTTTATTTTATTTTTTTTTTTTGACGTAAAACAAAATGGCTGCCAATAATATTTCATATGGAGAATGTCGGTCCCCCAAGGAAAACCTTCAAAACCAAATGCAGATGACCAATGATCAATATCGACACGGTTTCTAAAACTAGAAGAATTTTTTGAAAACTTGTAAAAAAATGGCGCAAAAAACCGTGAAACAAAAAAGTTATCGTGATTTGAATATTTCTTGGGGTATAAATGAAGCTGCCGGTAGAGGGGTAATGAATAAAATGAATAATAATGTGTATTCTTCAAGTACAAGTATCATTTGATACTCTTGGTGTGAAAAGAAACTTATTTCAAACTATTAATCACATGACAAGTTAGTTACCACTAGGTTTATCATTTAGTATTTTAAAAATAAATCTTTTAAATGCGAAATTGAATTACTATCAGATTTAAATTCATCACGTCGCATCACAATCATTGAGAATAAAAAAAAAAACATTGAGAATAAAATTATGATCTTCTTCACCAACATTTGAAAACAATTTATGTAACAAAAGTAAAAATCAAACAAAATCGATGTTCCATGTTCGAGATTGCATAGCAGCTCATACAAAAGCAATTGTCCAAAATAAAAACACGTTATTGCTAATCAAACTCAATTGAAAGTGCAACGGATAGTCGTTGACGAAATTTTACACTTGCGACATACGGTGTTTTCAAATGTTGATCTATATTTGATGTAATAAGGCAATCTGACGTTCAATCATTTCTATGTTCCCTGCACACGCACACTTATGGATTATTTTCATACAGAAACCGTTTCCGTATGAAAACAATAAACAAAAAAAATCCCATTTGAATTTGATGCTTGAAAGAGAGAGAGCCTTATAAATTACTTTTTTTTGCCTTTAAAACGGCGCTAACTCCCCAAACCTCACGTAACAATTCAAAAGGGCCAATCATCAGATCCTTGATTCTGAGAAAATTGATGTGAATATTATTTACCGCATTTTCAATTCATATTCCTCAATATTCATATCAATCAATGTAATTTCTTACTCTTCGAATGACGATTCACTATTACTTCACGTTAATAATCGATTTTATTCTGAAAACTGACAAAAATATAGAAAAAATCATGAGTTTGAATGCTTGGCCCATTTTCGATTTGGAATCAGGCAACAGACTTTTTCTATGCCTTTTTATTGGCCTCTCGCCATGCTAAGGTTTATGACAAATTGCGAAATTTTCCAATAAAATCGTACATGGTGACGTCCCGAAAAATTCTCCTTCTCTGTCCCTTTTTTATCACGCTCAATTGGCTGTCTTGCTCATTGACATTGACTACAAGAATTGCTGATTTTTATTATAGTGGAGTTGATATTCACTGCTGGAAATGTTGACATTTTTGTATATGGAGTTTCGAAGTTATGGGTTTTTTTTTTTTATTTCCGTACAAAGTGGGCCGTAGAAACGAATTTTTTTATGAAAATGAAAGCATATTTTCTCAGGAATTTTTATTATAATATTTTATTTTAAAAATATTAACTAGAAAAAGTTTTCCACAAAATTTTGCACTGTTGAGAAAATTCGTAAAGAAAAGCCGTCAAATTAAAACAAAATGTCAAATTTCAAAAATATATGCAACCATGAAAATGATTTTAAAATTAAAGCAGAATGGCACTTTTTCCCAACCTCACATGGAAAAGGTCCTTGTGATGGTATCGGTGGCAACATTAAGCGAATGGCTAGAGATGCTAGTATTAGAAAGTCAGCAGAAATTAATAACGCCAAACAATTTTTCAACTGGGCTGTGTCGCAAAAGGTGAAAGACCAATTTAAAAAAGATTGGGAATTTATCTATGCAACTGAAAATGAGGCTGAAAAATTTCTTCAGGAAAGATTTTCTAACCTTGTTCCAATTCCTGGAACAAAAAAATATCATTCATTTATTCCAAAAGGCGAACGAAGCATTTTTGCGAGTGAATTCTCAGATGCCCATGAAAACCAAGAAAATACAACATGCTTTGTTCTTAATAATACAAATAAACGAAAATCTTCTGGTGTTAGCAACCAAAGACAATCTTCCCGGTTGAAAAAAATAGATAGTATTAAGATGACAATGTAAGTTATATACTGAATAATTGAATAAATAAAATTAAAAAAAAAAAAAATAAAAATAACAATAATCTTATTTGTTCCATAGAAAAGAAAGAATCCCTTTTCAGTGTAATGAAAAATTGAGGCAGAAACAGTTTTTTTTCAGTTTTTCTTAGCGGTGTAATTTTTCATGAATAATATCATCAATTCCGTATACTTCATTAAAACCAATCCCATATCTTTTTTTCAGATGTTTTAGAAAATTTGGCATTGCTTTGATAAAAAATCTTTGTTTTTCCGATGCTTCGATTGAAATATGGGTTTTCAAACAAAAAGCTTATATGGTAATTTTCCACAAAATTGGCCATAACTCAAAAACGAAAAAACAAGTATACTTCAAAAATTGCAGCGATTAAAGCTTATGAAATAACCTTCTCAAAAATATATTTTTGAAAATTTTCCACTAATTGGAACATAGTTTTTCCGGCTTTTCTTTACGAATTTTCTCACCGGTGGAAAATTTTGTGGAAAACTTTTTCCAGTTAATATTTTTTTTTATTCCTGAGAAAATTTTCTTTCATTTTCATAAAAAACTTTGTTTCTATGATGCTTCGTTCTTGAGTTATGTTTTTTCAAAGTAAGTAGTGTCAGAGGAAAACAAAAAAATTCCAACTGAGTTTTCCGGGAAAATAGGCGACCCTGAATTTTTCTCAATTTTTTTAATTCATATATTGATGAGCCCTGCCTGTGGAAAAAGTTTTTATGAAAATCTGAGACCTTCGGGCCCAAACCTGTACGGAAATAGAAAAAAATACCCTTATGTCAGACGTGCAACGATATATTGTAGGCCCTCTTGAATTTCATGGAAAGAGATCGGATCACTGACCGTTTTAAGCAGAGGGCTAATGAATGATTTGGAAAGAAGCGGTCATTGGCCGTTTTGAAAATCGGGTTTATAACGGTAAGTATTATGATTATGTTGACAATGTTTGCATAGTTTGTGGGTGCTGGGATATCGAATGGTATCAAAACTCGATTTTTTTACAATTTTATTATTGGCGAGAAACGGTAAATTGATGGTTTTGTCGTTTACGACTAAATTTCACGTTAATGTCTGTATTTCTTTATAAAAGGGTTTCATTGGACAATTTAAATAATATTTAGACAAGTCCTGCTCCACGTTTTCGTTGCGGGCCAAATCTGAGAAAACATATTGGACGGTGGGCCATTTTTCTAGTTCATAAGCAATTTTAACATTTTAATTAAATCGACTGAAGCTCAGTCAGTAAAAAAAGTTTATTCTAGAGAAATTGAAAAATAAAGATAATTAACTCAGAACATTTAGCTAAGGATTCTTACCACGACTCAAGATAATCTTGCACTGGATATTGGTGAAATTTTACTCTGAATTACATCATAATCGCTGGATTTTGATAATGGTGTCTAAAATTTGATTAGAATTAACAAAACAGCAATGAATGCTGTTAGTATCCAAATCTAGTACGTAGGAATCCTATGGTTAGATATTGTGAGAATGTTGCCAAGGATTCTGTGGAAACTGTGCTTTAAATGACGACGGCATCACTTCCAAGAATAATTTTGAATTCATTTAGGCTTTCAAGATTCATTTTGGAATCATGTATGCTTTGATCAGTGAGAACCTGCAATTTTTACAATGTGCAGTGCATGATGCTCATGCAAACCAAACAATTCTTTCCCAAGGCGGCTTTCACATTGTGATTTTTTTAATAAATCTTGACCGTTCATTGGAAACAATAGAATGAAATTATTTCTTGCAGTCGCTTATATCCGTCGTATCGATTTTAATTTCGGTCATTCATCATCTCAAAACTAATGGTTCACTGTGATATAGTGAGTGGTCAAAATACAACAATTCACCGTTAAAATTAAATATTTTACTACATTATTCAGATCAACGGGCATACTCCCTTTTCCTAGAGTATGATGAAATATGTGGGTTTCCCTTAAAATGCAGTGGCCCCTTCTTAATACAGCCCAAACATATAAACATTATTCCATTTTTACGTCTAGAGAAGTGATCATGATAAACATTATGGATCAGAATAATTTCAATATTCTTTTTAATCATAAACACGTATTCATTTTACTAAAAATATGTAAATCGATTAAAAGTTGTTGTTGGAATGATTATTAATCTTTAAACTTCGTCCCAAATAGAGTGTCTATCTCGGGACATCTCGGGACAGAAAATCCCGGGATTTGGCAAATCTCGGGATTTCCTGTTTCCCGGGATATTAGTTTTGACATCCCGGGAATCCCGGGTTTCCCGAAATATATGTAGAATTTAATGAAAACCACTAAATTTCAATGAAAAACAATGACATTTTTCCTCACTATCAAGTATTATTTGATAAAATATACAATAGTCATGAAAATAAGATAAACGAGTAATAATTTTCTTAAAAGACCACCGCATATTTTTATTTGTCTAGTTGTAAAATTTTAATGCTTTTCTCTTCAACATTAGCCGTTTTTTAACCCTAGGCTGAGAAAGCGAATATGAAAGTAGGGTAGATGTACCAATAGTGGAGGTACTAAGCACTATT
This sequence comes from Aedes aegypti, assembly GCF_002204515.2. NCBI lineage: Eukaryota > Metazoa > Arthropoda > Insecta > Diptera > Culicidae > Aedes > Aedes aegypti. Next base: position 378,970,619 of record NC_035108.1, read on the forward strand.
GAACTTCATTTAACCGCCTAAATTCAAGAAGCGCAATTAATGTACATGTTAGTGTTGTTACGGGAAGTAACGGCCATTGGCTTAATGAGAAAAAAATATTTTATCGCAGTAATCCACGGCATGTCAGTGAAAAATAATACCTCCACTATTGGTTCACTGTTCCTTTAGTTGCGGCATATTTTTAATTTGTGTTCCTATAGTTGCGGTATCCGTTGTTTTCTTATGGGATCCTCCACTATAGGAACACTTTACCGCAACTATTGGTACAAGCAATAACAGTTTTAGCAATTATAGTTATATTTCATCAGTTCTAAAGCAATTTGATTCGATTGGCAGTGTCGGTTCTGTGGCTAATTTAATGAAATCAGTGAAAACGGCACTACCGCAACTATAGGAACACCCACAACTAAAGGAAGACTTACCCTACACCTAAACTTCAGTCAATAATTTTTAGCAATTTGCTTCAGACATTTGAAAAGCCATCGAAAATTTAGAGCAAAAGAAACGATCAAAGATCATCGAAAGTATTGTAGAAGATCATGCTAAAATGATATTCTACAATACCTCCAATGACCTTTAATCGATTCTTTTGTTCTTAAGTCATCAATTTTCAAATGTCTGAAACAAATTGCTTTTATATTATGACCTAATTTTAAAATATACCTTAACTTACAAGTGATATAGAGAATTTGAAAAAGAAAAAAATCCCTAGCAAACTCGAAATTAGTCAAGCTAAGTTTTGGTTTTTGTTAAGTTACTTCATCAGAATAAGAAAGTCATATATGAAAGTTGATTTGTTATAATTAACACATTATCTTGAAAATTATATTATCTTTTTATTTCATTGAAAAGACAATGCATTGTTAGTCCCAAAACATCTGTTGCTTCAGAAGGTTTTACAGTGAAGTACTATTTGCCAGAAAACCTTCTGCCTTTCACTCGAATACCATTCCCCAGAATGGACCATTACCTAGGAAGTTTTCATTTTTTTCTAGATTCATCAAACTTTCAAACGTAGAAGAAACAGCTGAGTCAGAGCGTAATGAAATTTTGTGAGACTGGTTTTGTTGATATGATAACATAATAGAGACTAAAAAGAATAAGAATTTCATTTACAAATCGCACCACTTGTTAATGAAATGCATGAAAGACACTGCTGAATGATGCTTGAAGATTTAATATTCAGCATTATGGATAATAATGAAAGGATTTTTAGCATAAGTTGTACAGAAATTCAAGGATTGGCAAAGTTCACACGAGATTCTCCCTTTTTTCCATCACAAGCGTTTAATGCTTTTTAAGGCCTTTTCCATTTGTTAATAACGAAATACGTAGCAACTATTTGTACCTGCTGTTCGTTGAAGAAATTAAGGTCCAAGTAAAAACAAATCAAAGTTCAAAACTAAAAACACTGTTTTTCTCTTTTAAAATCGAGAATTTGATGAATATAAAACATACATATTTTTATTTGCTAAATCAAACAGCTGTGTGTTCTTTGTTTTTTTTTTTCAATTTTTATATTTTAATCAGGCAACTTCTTTTTTCAGTTGCTCGATTTTTATTTGGGCCTTGATGCACCCACCCATAAACCAAAGTTACATATACTATTTGGAGTATTGTAACACCATTCAGGAATATAAGACATTTAAATAATTTATAAGAGTATGTTATTTTTGAAGAATGAAGAATTCCTTTTCGTCCCAAACGTTATAAAGTTGGGTACCGAAATTTAGGTCACCGATTATGCAACTTATCTCCGAATGTCGTTTCCTTGAACGCCAGTTTCTCGAATACTTTTTCCTCGAATAGACCTTTTCTTCAAAAAGTGATGCAGTCCAAATGTATGAAAAACAGTCTTCAGTGATAAAGTGGTGAATTAGAAAGAACGACGTAGAAAAGAAGAAGATGTTTGGTAATTCTCGACTTAATACATATTCTCACTAATGCTGAGAACAGTGAAACTTGAAAGAATCACAAGTCAAATACAAATCGGTGCATATTAGATGATTGGTTCGTTCAATCGAGGAACTGGCGTTCGAGAAATTGTCATTCGGAAGAAATTAGCAAAACCCTTAGAATCTGTCCGTTGGGAAGCGTATAAAAAGTCCTGTGCAACAGAATTAAAAATAAAACATTGAAAGAGAAAAATAAGCTACTTACAAACAGAAAAAGAATATTTTTATTAATAACTGCACGCGGTCGAAAGAAAGACAATGCTCTCGAAGTTAGAAATAACTACCGTAATTCGGGGTGTAGTTGATCAGTGGGGAGAAGTTGATTATTCACGTACCCACATGTATAAACTGTCAAGAGAGCTATGATTCGATTTCAATTAGCACAATTTATGTGGCGTCGTATTACCTGATGGCTGCTCATGATGATCCTAAATTCTGTTTGACAATCAAGATAATTATACCATGGGAAAACAGACTTTTTAGGTAATGTTTGATGAACTGTTGAAGGGCTCTCCTCCAAACAATCGACTTTTGACAAGGCTATATAAAGACACTATTTCATACATTTCAGATATGTTCTGTGCATCCAGTTTTGAATTTGCATTGTGGATAAACAATTATTTTCTGAGTGAAAATGTATTTTTTTGTGCGTGAGTTGCACATTTCAAAGAAAATTGCATACTTTTAGGCGTTTAATGTGGTGTATTCTGTAATTTGAATCTATGACATTTGGTCGAATGACATTTAGTCGAATGACGTTTGGTCTAATGACGTTTAGTCGAAAGTATATTTGGTCGAATGGACATTTCGTCGAATGGACAAATTTTTGACATTTCGTCAAGAATCCATCATCCAATCATCAGCAATCATCGAAAGATATAAAAAAAAAACAGTTTTTTTTGTTCAAATTTAAAGAATTCCTTATAAAAATCTATCATCGCAATTCAGATAGTAAGTGTAGTGCAATGATAGTTTTTCTTGAACATCGCATAGATTTTGAGCAAAAAAAAAAACTGGTTTTGAAAATTTGTAAAACAATGATGATTATTATCCTCTTAAAAATAGTTGTCAAAATATAAGTTACATCTGAGGTGCTGTGGAGAATTAATTAAAATCGGTCCATAAATAACTCAGATCTAAACCTTGAAAAATGGTCATTTTGAATGTAAACCGAAAAAATAGGAAATGTATTGTCCAGTTAATAGTCAAGATGTGTATTTCTTTTTATAGTGATTTTTTATAGTTTTTCATGCTAAATGATTGAACTCTCTTGGCAAACATCTAAGTGACATATTAGAAATAAACAAATCACAAACATAAAACTTATTTTCAGTTTACCTTTCAATATTATGTTTTGCTTTCTATATCCATTCGAGCTTGACATCTTCTCTTTCGGTTACAGCAAATTAACACTAAATTATCACTATAAATGCATTTTCACTGGACATCTCCTTACAACTATCACTTATCACTACGCAAAGACGCTGTTTCAATTAGCGTATCATTATCACTTAGAAACTAGGCAGGCACTTTCTCTCCAATCACCAATCACTGTTTAGCTCTGCACTATCTTATCCATAAACTCGGCCAGGGGGGCCATTCCTTTTCGATTACGAGGGGCCCCAAGGGCCCCCTCTTTCCTTATTTACCGGTATCACATTTTGATTCATTAGATTCCCTCAGGTTGGAACATACATCATCACTTTATAATCACATGTACACACTTTGTCACATCGTTTGGCACCGGGGAACATCCGGTTGTCACCACACAAACCCGACTAATCCTCATCACCAACCGAAGAAAGCTCACTCACTATCGCACGAGGCGCGCATCTTCGGGGAGGTCGCACAAACACCCGCCCGCTAGAACACCGATTAGGCGCTAATTTATTTATCTCGTTCACCTCGTCATCACGACCGAACCGCGCGCGAGCCCCAAGAAGACAGCGGGGAAGCGAGAACACGCGCGCACCGACCGACCAACCAACCACCCGGACCTCGGAAACGACGAATGCGATCAGCGTGCTGCGAGAGCGACAACACCACCACTGAAGACCCGCCTCGCGGTGATGACGACCGGCAGACGCAGTTTTTCGTTCTGACGTCTTCACCCGACGATCGATTCAATCAAAATAATAACAATTCTATCTTCCTTCGTTGGTTTGGCTTGGTCGTCGTCATCGCCGCTTTACGACGTCGCTCAGTGCAACACGCGCTCGACCAGACCAGAAGAAGCGAGGTCGCGGCGGTATTTTGAAGCGAAGGAAAGCAAAACCAAAAAAAAAACGACGTCGCTTGGTTGTTGGCGTCGACACGCTGAAGCACTAGCAGGACAGCGTGTACGATGATAATGATAGCTGCAATGATGATCATGACGATGACGGCTAGAGGCGAACTGGTTTTATGCTGGCTCTCAGCGCCCAGCGGGGTGGTTATTGAAGCACGCTAAAAAACGCAGTCAGTCGTTTTTGAACATCGCTCGATTCAATTATAGATTGAATTTACTCGCTTCAGCTTACTATTCACATCAGTACTTATATGGAAAAACACATATTTATATTAAAACATCAATTCATTTAAAGAAGCAATCATAAAAAAAACATAAAAAGATTTAAGCATTTATCGCTTTATTTGAATTCATTTTCTTTTTATTATTTATCATTTCAAACATAACATTCATTCTTTCAGCCACCACTATCATCCTAATTTAGTAAAACAAATTTTAGATTTTATTAACATTTTGTTAACAACATATTACATTTTATTGGCCGTAGCAGTTCAGATTTTTTACAGGTGAGTTGATTTCACCTGCTTATATGAGAAAAAAAACACGTTTTCAATTTACTTAACCTAACTTAACCTAAACATATAATAATTGAAAAATATTACGTTTGACTGAGAAACGCAATGAGACGTAATTCGTTTTGGGCCACTGAAAACCGCAAGAGGAGGCCTTCCCATAGAGTGCTAGTCATATTAAGCTGTTTACCGTACTTTTTTTTGTTTGCACTAGATCTTAAGGTTCTAGACACATTTTTTAATCATTTTTCCCGACTTCGGGAATTGATATGAGTTTCAACAAAAGATATTACTATAAGGACTATAAGGGACAAGTGCAAAAGATGTGTCTTTAGTTCTCATTCTAAAATATATTTTTTACGTTACAGCCACGCCTATCTCTGTCAGCAAAAGATGTTCTAATTGCGTTCCTTGTGGTATTCTTCTTCTATTGCTTGTTATATAGGGAAAGTGTACCAGTTATGGCCATAGTGGTTCCTTATTTGGCCATAAGTGAAATTTCGATACCTTTCAAATTTTTAATCTTTTTGAATGTTTGAACATCAAGATATATCTTAAATCTAACTACTACTACACACAAAACATTTCAAAACTTGAAAATATTCTAGTAATCACTTATGGCGAAATAGGGAACCACTATGTCCATAACTGGTACACTTACCCTATATATTATTCAATAACGTTGATCTGAAATAACAACAAATTGATAAATGGGAACTATGGACCGATGCACGAGTTCACTAATTTGACGTTTGAGCGGTGCCGAATTCACTTGTTTCTATGGTCACGTAAATAACACGGCACCGCTCAAACGTCAACGAGTGAACGCTTGCATTGTTCTATGGACCTATGCACGGGTTCACACTAATTTAACGTTTGAGCGGTGCCGAATTCACTGGTTTCCATGGCCACATAAATAACACGGCACCGCTAAAACGTCGAAAAATGAACCCGTGCATAGGTCCATTAACATAATAAATATTGGTAATATTTGTCTGCTGAAATCAAATTAACTTTTCCATTAGTTGACGGAAGCAAATAACAACGAAATATCAATGGTTGCTAAGAAAAAAATTTCAGTTCACCGTAATTTTTATAGCAACCTTTTATGGAAAACAGCAATATTTTATGGAAGTGTGCCTTGATGTGCCCAATCAGCGCCTGGCACAACGTGTACAGTGACCACCCCCTTGCACTTTTTAGTATCTTCCTTCGCATGACAGACGTCCTTAGCGTGAGAAGAACTTCCGCAAATCATGTATTTAGCATCCATGCGGCAATGTTTTGTGCCATGGCCCCACTTTTGGCACCGACGGCACTGAGTGGGGTTCTGAAAATTTCCTCCAGGTTTCTGGAAATATTGCCATATACCACGGACATTGAACAAAAGTCTTGCTTTAAAGTTTTAACTTTAATATTATTTAGATCACTTTTGTTAAAGTGGACTAAATAATATTCTTGAGAATGCTTTTTCAGAAGAATGCTAGACTTGGTAGTCTTTGTCATAATGATTATTTGGACTGGGGGAAATCCAAGTAAATCATTCATTCCATTTCTGATATCTTCAGGTGACTTATAGTCACTTGAGAGACCTTTCAAGACGCACGCTCAAAAAAGCGTTCTAGAAAACGTGAACTGTCAGAAATACACCGTGAACTACCATCATGTTTACATGAACGTTCTCGTATCTAGGCAACGCGTTCATAAATACATGATCTAGTTCACGGTGTATTTTTGCTTGTTGACGAGTTCATGACTGCTGTTCATGCATATAAGAACGTATTTTTTGCAGTGCTACTTTGAACAAATGTACAGTTTTGTCGTCATAAGTTAAAAATTTGTGCTTCTTTTCATCAAGATGTTTGAGAAAAAAATCGCTATATTTTAGCGTTTTCAGCAAAACGCGACAGTCTCCTTTCTTTGCGATTTGGAAGAAAACCTTGATTCCCCTAATGGAGTTTAAGACATCCTGCCTAAATCCCCCGAATTCGGAGCAACTGATCACGATAGGCGGCACTCTTTGTATCCTCACTTGAATCAAAGAGCCAGCTCAAGAAGTTGCTTCGATTTGATGTTCGGAAAATTTGTCTGAAGCATGCCATGATGCATTTATCAAAATTAACCATTTCACCCTTGAATGAAAGCGCGCATTCCGGAGAAACATCCTTTCTTCCATTTTGCCACGTTTGGTGACAGTTTTAAAACTTACTCTTTTTAAAGGAAGTTGTGAATTCAGAGATTCACCCTGCCTTATTTTCGTGGTTGCAACCATGTTCAGTGAATAAACTAAAGAAGAAGTGGCGTTTTTTCATAACTGGTACACCTAACCTGTAATGCGTTTAATTGCAACAATACTATATTTCGCAAAAGGTCGAACTTGAGACGATGTCTTATGTTTACGATTCAAAAATCACTTATACTTTGTTTTCTACTATTGAATTAATTGATTTACATTTCTACAACAAAAAAAAACATTACTTTACTTAATTTTGAGCAAAAGATTAAAAATTATAATATGTACTTACAATTTTAAAATTTTAAAACTGGTTTGATATTCATTCGCCGAAAAATATTGCGGCAACACTGCTTTCATTTCGAGAGATAGAGCAAACAGCTCTCCGTATTCAACAGTCTCTCTTTTTCATTATTCAAATGCCGGCTCGGTGGTGTTGTGGGTAAACAATCATTTTTCAGTCATCATCTCGCTCTTTGTGATCATTCTCGCAGAAGGATGTTGATTGGTGATTTAAAATCATTATACGTTCGCACATGAGTCATCATCGACACGGCGAGCGCAGTATCATGATCGTCGTCGCCCGTTAAGGCCGCACGGGACGTCATCATAATCACCCTATCCATTTCAAGAAGCAAATCCCAAGAACCACCCCATATATCGATGCGAAAATGTATCATTATGATTCTATATATGTAGTGCACAACCTGATAAATTTTCAGCTTCATCGGTTCACTAAAACTCGAGATTTGCTTCCACAAAGTTTTGATGATTATTGTTAGAGTGAGACGAAAGATAGGGAAAATAACACGGTCTCCCGTGTCCCCTTAATTATTCCCAACACCCATGTCTCGAATTGCTACGGATGGGATTGCGGGTCGCGACACCAAGCGGAGAGTAGCGCTAACTCATCAGCATTTTTGCTGGTGATGGACGGGATCAAGATGCACCATCATATGCTGCAAACTGAAATTTCCATCAAAATATGACGGCAAAAATGTGATTTAAATCACATCAAACAAAAAATATGACGTGTGACATTTTCAACCATGTGCTTTGATGCACCGCCCACTGCAGCAATTAAAACGACAAAAGGCACAAAGGATTGATTTTTTTTGGGAAATTGTCGGAAGAAAGCGACAAACGAAATTCAAAAATACTCCTCTTCAGAAAGCAGACGAAGTATAAATCATAAATTCAGGAACAGATCACGTATTGTGGTCAACAAAGTGCAGCGAATCTTGGACCCAACGAAGAAAGAGAGCACAAAAAAAGGTCAACTGGAGAGATCAAGCTGGAATAATTTTTCGAATGTAGGGGCAATGTGGTTGGGAGCGGTAGAATGAGGAAGAAAATGAACGATGGCGTGCATAATATATACAAATGATTTGGGAATCGAGCAGCGGAATCAGAATACTCGAACAGGAGGGAAATGAAATGCTGAATCTTAAGTAGATAGTTCAGACTGTTATGTGAAATCTACTTTTCTTTTTAAGCAGTATATTGGAGGAAAGTTGAAAACATACACTCATTTTCAAAATGATATTAACACCTACAAACATTAAGATTTTTCAATAATTCCACCTTTGAGATACAAACAGTTTTGCGTAAAAAAAAAGATAAAAGTAAAATGTATAATTATTAATTAAAATAATAAAGAATTAGCTCTTTTTAAATTGATATGATCATTTTGAGAAAGGTGGTAATACACGGATGTATTTCTCAATGAAATGATACTCTTCCAATTAAATTATAATAATTAATAAACCTATCGAGTACGATTAAGCCTCAAATAAATGAACTAGTTAAAAAACCTACCGAGTAAGAAGTTCGAATCAACAATTGACAATGAAATATATTCAATATATGAATGGTGCTTCTCATTCTTATATTCATGAGATGGCTTAGATTGCGAGCTACCAAAAGTCAAGGGAACCTGTCATCAACTGTCACAGAAAACCCGCACATTCGAAGAGCAGAGCATGAAAAACCATCAAAACTCAAGTAAACGGTATAACAATTTAAAGGTGTTTTTCGATTATTTCAAATTTTTAAAAGTTAAAGACGTATTTGGGAAGGCCCAAGCAAGACGGTTTATTTTCGGGACGCCAAGAAATTTTGCTGTCAGTGTCAGTTTTGTGTTCAGTCGAGAATGGATTACCAACTGGTGAGTTCGTTTCATGCTTATGATAACACATATTTTCTTGAAAGCGTAACTTTTATGTAATATTAAAACAAACTTTGTATGGTTTGTCACTTCAAGTGTCGGCATTATGCTTTTTTCTTATACAATTTGAATATACATACATTTTTCTCTTTTTGACATTATTAAAAATTATCTTTTGAATTGTTCGACATTGTGAATGTTGACGTATTTTCTAAAACTTCTACCATATCGAGACAAAATGCACAGTAATACTCATATGTAATTTTCAAACAAACTATGTATGGTTCGTCACTACAAGTGTCGGCATTATTCCTGTTTCATATAAGATAAAATATATACATGTAATTTAAAGTTTTCGTCATTAATGAAAACGTCTTTTGAATTGTTCGACATTATAGATGTTGACGTATTTTTTCCAAAAACTTCTCGAGACAAAAATACAAAACTAGCTTTTAATACAAGTCGTATATTTCCCCCTTGTCCATGGATCGCATCACCGACCAGAGGTGACTCCCAGATCTTTTCCTCCCTCACTAATAAACACCCTTCCCGTGGTGATTGTGGAGATGCAGAGGTATTCTCGGTCTCTAGAAGCAACAATCATTACACCCTAGCATTCCTTCCCCATCCCAACTGACTGTAAGGACTTGGCCGGCGCCGTATTGATCAATAATATTAGATCTGCTAAAATTGCACTTCGAGAGTAAGCGGAAACTCCCATCCCTTATTCATTTGGATCGTAGTGCAATTCTTACCAGTTCCGATCAATCACGGAGTAGCAACCATTGACATGTACAGTCAGTCTATGCTATGCTATGCTATGCTATGCTATTTCACATTTTTAAAAGTTAAATACCTAAATATAGTTGTGTGTTACCAAACTGCTATTGATTTTTTATATTCATATCCTTTTTGAAACGAACAACAAGAGATGAATATGGTTTTGACTAAAATATGTTCATCTGACCGTTGTGCACAACCCAAAAATTATAAAAATATGACAAGAAAACATGCCACCTGTCACTAAGCTGTCTCCTCTCTCTCTCAGATTAATCTATCTATCTATCTATCTATCTATCTATCTTCTATACAAATAAAAATGAATTGGTGTTTGTAAATCACGAAATGTCTTGAGAACGGATGAACGGATTGACATAAATTTTTCACAGTTGCATTTGATAAGGGATGCGACGTAATAGTACGAGGAAAAAGTTTGGGGAAGTATCCGGAATAATCGGGAAAACGAGAAAAGACTAATGTGTCATTTTGTACGGGGGATTACATGATGTTCTACAAACAGCCTACTTAACACTTCAGTGGTCGCGTTGTTGTATTTTGTACAATACAGCTGAAAAAACCTCGCTTTTCGTTCATAACAGCAGCGCGGTGGTTCTAAATTTCAAAGTAAATGCGGTTAGCTGGTCTTACAATGAGTCATTCCCACTGATTACTGACGGAAAAAACGTGAACACGAGGAATCTAAAATTGGCATCATCATCAGTTCAACGGGTATCTCGAGATTCCGATTAGCTAGAAGGTTGAAGTTTTCGGTAAAGCTGTTCAACAAATCAAAGGCTATCTGACAATGAATAATTTGTAGTCAGGTCTTTTATAATACGCTTTCACTCACTTTCCTCCCATGGTAATATCTCAGAAGAGTTTAATAGGAAGAAGCCGAATTTTTGTTTGTGGCTAGCACATACTATGAGCTTACTACCTGCAGAATTTCACCTGAATCGATTAAACGACAGCTGAAGAACTGCGGTGAGCGTAAAGTGGGTGTTAACGCCTAATAAGAGACCTGACTGTAATTGAGAATTCATTCGCTAGGTGGCGCTAGTAACAAATTTCCATTACTTCTTCTTCTTCTTCTTTCTGGCGTTACGTCCCCACTGGGACAGAGCCTGCTTCTCAGCTTAGTGTTCTTATGAGCACTCCCACAGTTATTCACTGAGAGCTTACTATGCCAATGACCATTTTTGCATGTGTATATCGTGTGGCAGGTACGAAGATACTCTATGCCCTGGGAAGTCGAGAAAATTTCCAACCCGAAAAGATCCTCGACCGTTGGGATTCGAACCCACGACCCTCAGCTTGGTCATGCTGAATAGCTGCGCGTTTACCGCTACGGCTATTTGGGCCCCAAATTTCCATTACTCTTTTGTATTTCAAGATCCTTAACAGCTAGAAAATTGCTATTCTTTGGTGATGATACCAACTTTCTAGCTGGAATGGTTCTTGAGATATAAAAGAAAAAAGAAGAAAGTGCAAATATTGTATTAGGTAGAACATTGCATTTCATATAATGAAAGTTATATTCTACGTGCTTGGGGGGCAAGGATGCCACTCAAATCTATTTTGGTGTTGAAAGTCACTGCACCCCGGCAGCCTATTGTGTGATGGATTGCGTGGTATCGAATTGTCGTATTATCGCTCTTTGCGTTTTGTACTCGCGTCAAAAATGCCACTTGAGACCATATCACCAATATGTGGCTGTCAAAACTCTAAAATACGGAGAACATAATTTATTACAAACTTATGTTTCTGACTTTTCCAAATATATTGAGATCCGCAACTTTAAGTTTCTGCAGAGCAATTATTAAGCATACCTCGCTGAAATTTTCCTGGCGTGAATTTTTGTGCTGGCACAAAGAGATTGAAAAAGTAGATATTGTGCTTCGCTTGTCTCGCACAAACACAGGTTATTACCCGCACCTTGCTTTAAAGTTTAAAGAATGGGAGACGCACATTTAAGACATTCTCTCTGGTAGTATAAAACCAACAGAGCATTACTTGTTTGATGAAGTAGAAAAATAAATTGCTATGAAATATAATGAAATCCCGATTGAAGTCATATTTTACGCTTTAAATTAATTTTTGAACATTTGCGTCTGGTTTTGAGAGTAAAAATCAGAGCACCAACAAGAGACACATCAAAACTTCAACTAAATCAAATTGCATTTCAAAAGGGGAAATATGATTAAATTGTAAAATTAGATGAGTGATTACTGCATATCAAATTTGCCTCTACCTTTGAGCGTGCCGCTCGAAACAAATTTTGGAAATCCTTGTGATAATGAAATAGGTCTATAGTTTAAAAAAAAAATTATATGCTCTGTAGTAAAACAGAATTATAAAGCCTTCCAATAAATATAATCACTTTTGATGTCAGATAGACTAGTGCTAAATGATTGTACTTCAAAATTTTATGAGAATGTACTGGACACGATGTCCTTCTTGGAAGTTAATATTGAAAAAAGACATGTCCTCAAAAATGTACACACTTAAATTATTTCACCGACCTCAGTAAAACGTTTCACCGAGAACTCAACAGCTGAGAATTCAGTAATTTTCAATGCCGAATCTCGGTACTTATTTTACCGAGATTTCGGCAATCCAAATTTTTTGCCAACGAACGTTACCGAGATTCAGTAAACGATTACCGAGAACTCGGTAAAAGTTTTACCGAAAATCGTCAAATTATTACCGAGATATCAGCTGTTGGGTTCTCGGCGAATCCGTTTAAGTGTGTATGAATTATCTTTAAAAAACTACTTGAAAATTTCAAACAAACATTCTAAAATAATTTTGTTTAGGATTTTCTAAAATAAATTTTGTTGTGAATCTCCAGAAATATTCTTAGATAAATTTCTGTAAAAATAAAAATATCTGATATTATACGAAAAGGTGTATCTTGAGTAATTCTTAGTACCGTAATCCGGGGGCAAATTGATCACTATTTCACAACTTTTTGTTGTGTTATCCTTCAGAATTGAAATATTGTCAAATAAATTTCAACAAAATTAGCACTCCATTGACCTTTATCAGTTTCTGTAATCGACTTTTCATGAAATAATATATTAAATATCATAAAAATAGTGTGAATATCAAAAAATTATAACGACACACTGGGGCGAAAATAACAAAGCAGGATTAAGAATACAAATTTTCCCTATCTACTAAATTTGAGTCTCCTGAATCTGAAATCGTATCAAAATTCTTACAACTCGAGTATTTGATCATTTTATTGCAAAATTAAACTTTGAAAATCTGCCTGATACGCCTAAAAGTAGGCAATTTCCCTTGAAATCAGTACATTATTTGAGAATAGACAGTTTTATGAGCATAATGTTATATGGATGTTTTCAAATTTCCTAGTAACTAGAACCAATTGAAAATTTAATGCCGGCTGCTAACGCATTAAGATTCGTTGGAAATCTTCCGAATTACGGCCATTTCCGTAGTATTGGTTCCGGAATATATGGTCTGTCACATTTGTATTTCTAATCATGTACATTTAAACTATATCCAAGTGGGCATCAATCTTCAAAATAGTGCTTCCGGGAGCATATTTAGAAAATAGTGCTGAATATGCTCCGCTTTATAATAGGTTCCAGATGCCCTGGGGGAAATGGCTATTTAGGAACATGTCTGCAACCATTTCAGTGGGCTTCGGAGCCGAACAGTTGGTGTTGTCAGGCAGTAATCGCATCGTATCATGGGGTGTGTGTTCGAATCCCGCTTCAGCCGTTGAAAGTTTTCGCCGGGAATGTAGCTCTACTGCGCCCCTGGAGTATGCTTGTCCGTTGAATATTGTTATGTTATCTGTGTGTTAAGTCTGTGCAGCTTGATTGCTGAAGACGGTGTCCATGTCTTTAAAATTTTAATTTCTAAAAATAGAACAACTAAACTTTAAGCCATGAGAAGGTGTAAAGATGAACTCAAAGCATTACCAAATATACCGCCATTCGCTAAAAATAAGTTGAACCACAGGAGATCGAAAAAAAGGATCAAAACCGCACAGACACACTTCATACATGGTGCTGCATCAAAAAATGCACTTCAAGAATAGCTCCAGGGGCTCCCACCGAAGTGCATCCACGAGAACGTTAGTTGAAGCGCACTTTCCAACCAAAGTAGGGTTCGTTTAGTGCAAAATTTTCGGTCTCCTTTCAATTTAGATGATCTCTGCAGGCAGTCAGCCAGTCAGCTATCCAGTAGTAGGGCGGTCCAAAATTAAAAAAAAAAAGTTAGACAATTCATTACACTATTAGATTATAAATTTGTATACAAATTACAGTACTAACGTGTTTGGAGTATTTTTTAAATTTCTCCACAGTAATTTCCATATAAACCTATATCGTCTTTTGGCTATTTTTACCATTCTTACGATAAAAAAGATAAGGGCGATTAATTTTCTAATTTTTTGTAATTTTTTTACCGCCCTATTCCAGCAGCTCGCATACTTCCACCAGCAAACAAAGGAAGGCGACAGATGAAGAAGGTGCGATAAGAATACCCCCGTATACATATATGCCTTGGGATCCAGTGAGGAACGATCCCTTGGAAGAACCGTCGCGGCCGCGAGGCGGTGATGGTCATAAGAAACAATAATTCTTCCACCGCCGCCGCACCCATCGTCGCCCTTATTGCCCAGATGACAGAGAATTGGGTGCTTCTGGGGGCCCTTTTTGCACCTCAGCAGACTCGCGAGGGCATTGGCGGCTGTAGGTGGTTGCCCGTATTTGGCTCGGTTCCGAAGAACTTGGCTGGATACGAAGTGTCTGGGCTGTTTTGGCGAGCTGTGGATCGAGGTTAAACATTTTCGTAGAATTTGTGTACCGTAACTTTGAGATTATCTGTACCGTGCGTCTGGACTCGCGTCTGTCGAATTTTGATGGCTGGGTGACACTTACCAGGAACGAAAGAGAAATTATGGGAAATTAATTGCTTGTGAGTGGTATTTCATTGAACATAACGTAAATAATTAGATGTCAATTACAGTCAAACCTCCATGATTCGATATCGGAAGGGACCATCGACTCATGAAAATATCGAGTCATGGAACAGAGGTGCTTTGGAAAGCTGTTTGAGGGGACCATCAATAGTAACCATGAAAATTTGTTTTAAGTGTGGTTCCATAAGACGATATCAAGTGATATAACATCTACTCATGGAGGTTTCACTGTATAGCAATTCAAATTGCAACGATTTGTGTAGATGAAGTTTATTTTGTTTTACAAAATATATTCATTGAAAATATGATACCTCCAATTTATGCTAGTTTAGTGTATATGCAGTCCATAATAATATTTCACTTCAACAGATAGATGATTTGTTTTAACATCTTCTTCTGCCATTACGTCCTAGACAGAGCCTGCTTCTCAGTGTGGTGTTTAATGAGCACTTGCACAGTAATTAACTGAGTTTTCTTTGCCAAAGTTACCATTTTCGCATTTGTATATAGTGTAACAGGTACGATGATACTCTAAGCCCAGGGAAGTCAAGGAAATTTCCGTTACGAAAAGATCCTGGACCGACCGGGAGTCGAACTCAGGTACCTTCAGCACTGCTTTGCTTTGTTGCCGCTGACTCTAACCAGTCGGCTAAGAAAGGCCCCCAACTTTAACATTCTTTCAACATAGTACCTTTTAATTAACAACATTGACAATGCATTCTTTCCTAGAATCTGGAGAATTGATAGTATAGAGAGAATGATTTTGCTTGTCGACTTATACTCCCTGCAAGAATTCTGGAAGAGATTGTTACAGAAATAATTCAAGGCGTTCCTTTTGAATTTGTTTCAAGATTTTCTCCAGCAGCTACTTCAGAAATCAATCCCAAGAAGAATCTTTTCGATGAGTATCCTGTATAGTTCCAGCAAGGTTTTTCAACGGATGTTTGAAGTGGACTCGTCTGGCGTGAAAACCTACATAAGCTAACAATAAATATCATAAACACGTGATTCCAAGTTTATCTTCCAAATTTTTATCAAGAATTCTTTTTTGATTTTCACAAGAATCAATCCACGAATTTTTAAAGGATTCGTCAGATAAATCCTCCAAGCAAACCCAAACCTAAAGGCCGGGGCCTTCCTTAGCCGAGTGATTAGAGTCCGTGGCTATAAAGCAAAGTCATGCTGAAGGTGTCTGGGTTCGATTCCCGGTCAGTCCAGGATCTTTTCGTAATGGAAATTTCCTTAACTTCCCTGGGTATAGAGTATCATCGTACCTGCCACACGATATACGAATACGAAAATGGCAACTTTGGCAAAGTTAATAACTGTGGAAGTGCTCATTGAACACTAAGCTGAAAAGTAGGCTTTGTCCCAGTAGGGACGTTAATTCCAAGAAGAAGAAGAAGAAGAATAAGTAGAAGAATAAAAAAAAAACCTAAAAGCACTGCTCTTCTTTAGGGATTTGGTCCCTTAAGTATTTTGGACAGCCTGAGCCATTTTCCAAAATGATAAAAATCAGTCCACATAATTAATATTGACCAGAAAAAGTATCACTATACGCGCTGACATACAGAAAGCATGCCGATACTTTTTCAGATGCGTAGGTGTAGTACTAACTAATTTCCATCAATTCGAAATTGTGACATGATTAAGCCAGGGACGAAAATACTCAGTCTACCTTCGCCTACATTGGTACTTGCTGGGTAGAATCTTCGTTGATTTTAATTTGTTTTTATCCTCACCTTGACAACACAACAAAGATTGGCAAAGCGCTTGCTGCAAGATTGTCAGTTTCGTTTTAACATGCTGATACTCAATCGCTTTTTGATAATCGAAAACAAAAAAAGATTTTCATTTGAACCAGCTTGACTTTTTTACATCCCGCTTCGGGAAGTTGTATTTTTTGCACGAAGAACACTAAAGACGCCTCAATATCATCGATTTCGTGCATCGGATCGTTCATTACTCGTATAACAGCATATTTTTTAATTAATATGAACCTCATTGATAATCAATTTTCTAAAACTGACACTCTTCTGGTTCTGATAATCAAATACACCAACGACATACGGGCATCGTTGTTTGTTTTGCCAATCTATTTTTGTGCCGTCTTCATTGGTACAATCATATTGGTGGTGGTGCGGTTACTTTGATGGTGGCATAAATGTCAGTGAATTGAGTATAGTGAGCACGATTTTTTTCGTCCCTGGAACGACGGGTACAAATTTCAATGACGGGCTACTTCGACTTAAGGCCGGTATGCCGGATTGGAAGTGTCCGGCAAATTCGAATCAATACGACAATAAACACGACGTATCTTAGAATTCGCTTTCAAATTAATTGCCAGGTTGTCCAAATGCAGACAACCAAAATGTACGCATAATGCATGCATCTCTTGCGTTATGCGATGCTTATGTAGTATTAGACAAAACATTTGCAACTTTTACCTTTGGTAAGGTAGGTACAAAATGACCACCTTTGGTAAGGTAGATCTCAGTTATTTATGGACGAATTCGAATGAAATTTCCATAGAACAACAGACATAACTTGAATATTAACAAGTATTTTTGAATAATTTTTCCAATCACGAGTACAAAATGACCACCTTTGGTAAGGTAGATCTCAGTTATTTATGGACGAATTCGAATGAAATTTCCATAGAACAACAGACATAACTTGAATATTAACAAGTATTTTTGAATATTTTTTCCAATCTCGAGTTTAAAAGTAATAACAGTTGAACTAAAGTGAAATTTTCGGCGAAAAATTCAAAAGCAGCGCATGTTGATTTTCATACAAAATGCTCAACTTTGACATGATGAAGTTTTGTTCCCTTTCAAGCAATCGAGTTGAAATTTTCTCCACAGAACTACAAATATGCCCAATTTTGTAAACACAAAATTTCAAAATTTTTTAAGCCCCTGCCGGAAAGTGAGATACTAGGTGAAATTGTTCGAAAAAAATAGCAGTTTTAAAATTTTGAATTTCGGCTTGACATTATAGTTTTAAATTGTATATCACTTACCATTGGAACAATCTCCTCCTACTTATCAAACCTATACCTAAACCGAAAATGTTTAAAATATTTGTAGAAGAAAAATTTTAAAATGAAAAACTGCTATTTTTTCGAAAAATTTCACCTAGTGTCTCACTTTTCGGCAGGGACTCAGAAAAAACTGAAATTTTGTAGTTACAAAATTGATCATATGTGTAGTTCTGTGGAGAAAATTTCAACCCGATTGCTTGAAAGGGAACAAAACTACAGCATGTCAAAGTTGAGCATTTTGTATGAAAATTGACATGCGCTGCTATTATTCAGAACAGCACTGTATTTAGCTTAAAAATTATTTGACCTACACAAAAACTGTATTCAGCATACTAGTTCATCTAGAAAAAAATCTTCAACTTTGCTATTCCTTCAATTTGTTTTATTATGTGAATTATTATTATTATTATTATTATTACATGTCTTCGAACAAGTCGCACAGACTGATACTTATGAACTAATACTTCTTTTGAATGTTAACTTAGAAATATTAAAATCAAATCTGTCCGATACTTCGTTAAAACGACGACAACAAACATAGAACGGATTGTTCTGTCCAAACAATGTACGATGCACAGGGAACCGGAGAAAATCAGCTTGTCGAGTAGTTCTAGCGGGCACATTTAAATTGATGTTGGTCAACAGCACTGAGCAGTCTACGTTGTTACTTAAGATGTCAAACACGAACAAGCGTTGAAGCAAAACCCTCCTGTAAGCCAAAGTTTCTAGATGAACCAAGGCGCATCGATGCTCGTACGGTGGAAGTCGAACTGGATCAGTCCATGGTAGCCGACGGAGCGCGTAACGAATAAAGTTGCGCTGAATTCGTTCAATCCGGTTGGATTGGGTGGTATGGTATGGTGCCCAAACAAGTACGCCGTATTCCAGAATACTTCGTACTAACGAGCAGTAGAGAGACTTCAGGCAGTAGACACCTTCAAACTCCTGAGTGTTGCGTTTGATAAATCCAAGTACCGCATATGCCTTGGCAGTTGTTGCAGCTATGTGCTGAGCGAAATTCAATTTGCTGTCCAATAGAACCCCGAGGTCCTTTACAGTGTTGACTCTGGTGATATTAGTTGCCGACATTCTGTATCCGAAGTCAATCACATTCCTCTTTCGGCTAAAAAAATTATAAAAAATCTTCAAAAAAAAAAAACCAAAACTGTTGATTTGACTACGGATTGATGCAACTTATTTTGTACGTGTGTACGAGGCGAAGCAAAAAGTAGGAATGAATTCAAGATGTAGCGTTTTAGGCGGGGAAACTTTATAACCAAACGATTCCATGCACTATGTAGTGAGGGTATGATGTAATTTGTATAAACAAACAACTTTTTACGTACAATTTTCTGCGATTGCTGGTTGTTTAGGAAATGTATTAGGCAAAACAATGAGAAATAGTATTTCACAAAACTCATTACGCGTGGTAAAGATGGATAAATTATCAGTGCAATTATGGAAATGAAATGATAATCTTAAAATAATTTAGAACCATAATTTCTATTATGACTACTTTGCTAGAAGAAACCATTTTCGATTTATTTCAAGTTTAATGCAAAAATATATTGATTAAATAAAAAATAGGTCATAGTTAATTGCAATTCTCATGTGCAAAATTTAATCCTAAAGATGGTCGAGTTCTGTGACAGACATTTGACATGGAATTTTCAAGGTCGTTTTTAAAAGAAATTCCTGAAAATACACCTCTACTAATCCCTTTGCAGACACCTCATATAATTGCTTCAAGTCAACAAGTCAATTTGAACTGCCTGAACTGATATTACTGCATTGATTATTACTGGATTTTTCCCAACTCCACTCGTAGAATTTTCCAGGAGTTTGTCCCATGATTCGTTCAGCTATATATTTAGTAATGGACCAATGCATGAGTTCACTAATTTGACGTTTGAGCAGTAGCATCGTTGCCATGGTCACGTAAATAACACGGCACCGCTCAAACGTCACATAGTAAACTTGTGCATCGGTTCATAGTTTCAGGATGAACGCGGGGATGAACCAGTCTCGGGCTGAATTTTCCCATAATGAAGAGTCAATCAATTAATTAATTATTTCTCAATTTTCAAATTCTGCGTCAATAATTTTACTGAGCACCGTTGTACCGGGTAATTTCAAATAAGTTTTTGCAGATGAATTCATTTGTGAGTTGACGATTGGTAGAAAAACATAATTGGTTTTTATTACTGGAACAACAAAATGGATGAATTTACGATGCAAATTGTCTTTAGAATTTAATGTTCCCATTCATTAAATCGAACAAAGACCCCGTGAGACTCCAACCCGACTCAGCCAGCTGCCATTAGGGATGGTACACAAATTATGTCACGCTAAATTTCAACTTTTTTGACCCCCCCCTTTGTCACGGTTTTTGTATGAGTCCACCGAAATTTTTGTAAGGCTTGTCACGCTTGGCTTGACCCCCCCCTAGGAGCGTGACGTAATTTGTGCATGAACCCTTACAGTCCTGATGTTATAGAATAGTATGGTTTGGTATTATATGGTATTAGCACAGTAATGTCGATTTTAGTGAAAGTGTATCATTCCACCAAATTGTCCATACATTTATCTAACAGATCAATAACCAAGGCAATAACCAAGATTTAATCTAAGAAATAATAAAAAAATAGTAACACCGTCTAGTTTAGACATTTCCTTGACAAAAAACACAGATAAGGTAGACAATAGTACTGTACAAGAATTTATGGGTTGAATTTGGCAAAAAGTTAAAAAACTCAACTGAAAAAGCTGTAAAATATTTTTTTATTACATGTTTCCCTTAAAGCTTAATTAAAATGTTACAAAATGATGTCCTAAGATTTGTTGTTGTGATTTGTTGCGATTAAACTTTAAGAAAAATATCAGACGGCGTCCACAAATTACGTAACGCTCTAGCGAGAGGGGGAATTGGTTCAAGTGTTACGGCTCATACAAAAAAAAATCTATGAGAAACATTACGGACGGGAGGAGAGGGTCAAAAAATTGACAATTCTAGCGTTACGCAATAAATGGACGCTGCATCACTCGTTTCCATCACAAGAACAACAAAATGAACAAATTTACGAAAAAAATGTCTTTAGAGTAGACATTTTCCATTCATTCAATCGAACAAAGCAAAGGTCCCGTGACGTTCTTGAAATGACAGGTACAATAGATAATGGTACTGTGGAAGAATCTATGGGTGGAATTCGAAAACACCACTGAAGAGCAGAGAAAAAGTTTTGCCTATATATCCTTTTAATAAAAATGCTACAAAATGATGCGCTTAAAGATTTTGTATGTACATCGTTTCTTCTATGAGAAATCACTCATTTCATGCGGCCAAATTATAAGTGGAGCAGACTTTACATGAAGGTTATTTTGAGAATCTAAATTTCCACAGGGACATCTAGTGGAACTCTTAGACAAATATTTGAAGTAATATTCTACAACACCCTTTTTATGACACACATTTTTAAATATTCTCAGAACAATTCGTTAATTCTCTAACAAAATTCCTTGTTTACTGTTTGTAATAAATAAATGAAAACCGAATTTAGTACTTTACCATATAGTTCCTCTAGATTCAGTATTCTTTGACAGATACGCGTATTTCGATCTAAACTGTAATATTTTTAAAATTTCGAAAGAACTTGTTCTTTGAATAAATAGCCTTAAAAATCCTGATAAAATTCTTGAATAAAGAGAGGATTTCATAAAAGATTCCCTGAACAAAATCACGAATCTTTAAGATTTTTTCTAGAGTGATTCTTATCCAAATCCTATGAAGGAATCCAAAACAGAGGCGCGTTCACGTTGGAAACCATGGGTAGGACAACGTTGGCAAATGTTTTGTGTACAGCAGAGGTAAGAAAAATTTTAACCCTTGACTGGAAATTGAAAGTTACTATATTTGAGAAGCTCAAACGCCAAGGGATGCAAATGACATTTTGGTCGGTTTCTAGTAGAGTTGAGTGTAGGAAATTCAGCTGTTTAAAAACGTAGGGAGCCGGATCCTATTCTTGGCACGTTTGATTCAATTCGGCAGTGGGGTTTTTTGAAAGCTACGAAGCTCATATTTGCCCACAATATGCGTCGTATTGAAGCGCCTCTTATTGCAATATTTCAGAGAATTCGGCCAAGAAAAACCTCCGATGACAAAGTGAATCATGGAAGTGCCTAAATAGCTCTGCACCCTATTAAGGATATTTTCAGGTGATTTTTCCGCTCTACAGAAAAAACGTAATTCTTAGAAGATTTGTTTTTTTTTTGACTTCCATAAAATTGCTGAACAAAAATTAAAAGTAGATTTACTCAAAACTACATTTTTTGTCACTGACGCCCCTTTGCATACCCCTTTTCATAGCAGTAGTTATCACAAGGCTAAGAAAGCTTTTCGTCTATAGAAGGCTGATAATGACTAAGTGCGTTAAAAATAGGAAAGGACCTCTTGCCAGAAAAATATTTAAAAGGAATCAATAAGAGGCCAAAAAAGGCCAAACGGGAACCAATAAAACAAAACAAAAGTCTAATAGAAGCGAGGAGATAAGAGTTTGATTCTTCATAGCATCCTATACTCTAAGATACAAAACTTTTTTTTGAACTCCTCCTGACATTACGACATGTATTACTGTAAGATTTTTTCATAACTTTTTCACGAATTTCATTAGAAATTTATTTAGGTATTTGAAATTTATTTGATATGTTCAAATTTTACTCTGGAAGTTTCTGAAGGAGTTCATTTAGCGATTTATTCCCAAGGAATGTTTTTCACGAATTTTCCTATGGAAGATACCCATGAATTTTGTTTACAATACCTCAAGAATTCAACCTGGATTTTTCCAAGGAGAATCACAGAAACGAAATTAATTTAAAGATTATTTCAGAAACTATCTGCAATTCTCCGAAAATTCTTTGTTTTTTTTTTTCAAGAAAGTTCTAGCTCCTCCAAGATTTTATCCAGTGATTCATCTTTCGATTTCCCTGGGAAATTACCGGTAAAAACGTCTTTCTTATTTCAATAAATAACTTCTTCAGAAATTTCTAGTGATATCCTTCAAAATTGTCTTTCAGGATTGATATAAAGCTACCTTCAGCAATTGTTCTAGAGATTCTTTCTAAGATTTCTACAGAAATACCTCCAGTAATTCTAGATTTTTTCTAGTAAGTCTTAAGTTTTTTTTTCAGTATTTCTTCCAGCAATATCTCTAGGGAAATTTTTCTGAAAAATAAATCTGTGATATATATTTATAGAAAATCCTAATTAATTTCTGATAAATCTTGGGTAAATTTAATAGTCACCCTTAATGAACTAGTATCTCTTTACTTCAGAGATACTTGTTCATTAGGGGTGAATATTAAATTAACCCAAGTTTTATCAGAAATTACTCTAGGATTTTCTTTATATATGCCTCACGGATATATTTTTCCTCCTGGACTATTGAGGAAGTTTTAGAAAATTCTCAGATGATTTGCAAAGATAGTAAAAAAAAATCAATCAAATCTCGGGATAGTACTTGGCAGGATTTTCTAAAGAGATATCCCAAAAACATTGGACACGTGGAGAAGTACTGAAGTTTTTCCTCGAGGAATCTGAGACGAAATTCTTGAAGAGCCATTTGAACCCGTTATAGTCTCTGAATGTTTTTTGAGCCTATAAAATTTTGCATCAGGTTTTAATGCACGCAGAATAAGAAAAAAATGACCATTTTGATTAAAATTAATACTTCAAAGACCTTCCAAAAACAAAGGATTGTTTAAAGACTTGCATTAAAAAGGAGACCAAATATTTAAGAAAACTTCTACCAGACCTGTCTTAAGGATCATTCATTGGATCAACTTTTGTTGTCACTCGTATTAAAAAATGTGAATGTCCGCATATTAATATCTTTTTTAAATAAATTTTATTGAACAAATTTGACAAAAATAGACCAAACTGCTTGCCTTTACAACCAGTGAAGTTGTTGTAATCTCCTCATGGAATGGATGAACAGCAAAAACTCTGTGAATTTGTGTAGTTATATTTTCTTTGCACCGAAGTGACCACAACATAATAATTGCAAAAGTTTTCAGGAGATTGAAAATGCTTGCAAAATGTTACATCGCACAGACACTCCATCATCTGGAATTTCTTCAACAATTCTGCAAACAAAATTTAAAAAATCAATGATACCATAAGGACTTTAATCAAATCATTTCTCTGGAATTAAATAAGAACTATTTCCAGAAATTTCAACGGCAGTTCTAAATAAGCCAAAGCTTCTAGAGAGTGTGTTGTGGAATTTCACTCAAATGGACATCGATTCATTCAGAAATACCATAGAGGATTGCTCTATTTGTAATTCTAACGATTGAAGAAGTTTCTTGTAACAGGTATGAGAATACATACCATGAAAAGCCTTATCGTGTCTTCCATCCTCCATAAGAATAAGTTTCCATCCGCCATAAGATTCAGTTCGTATGTATGTTGAACAGCTTATAAATAGTTTAATTAATTTTTCAAACTTTCTGCTGATCTTGTTTTTTTTTTGTTGAATCGTGGGTAGGACAATCCTTTGACTGTTCTACCCAGGTGGTTTTGTGCGTTGTATATGTCCTACCTGTCCTACTCACTTCCCGCGCCACTGATCCAGAATATATTTATTTTGAAATTAGTAGTAAAAGTCATTAGGGATTTTCGTAACACGATTTGCTTATTATCCTTCGTCTTATCGTAATATTGACATCAATGTGTCAACAATGTGGTACAATTAGGACATTCATGTAATTGGTACAAACTGTTTTTTTTGCTTCTCAGGTATTTCAATGTGTTTTCAAAAAATAATCTCTTCGGAATATCTGCACGGGTGAAAATCCGGTACTCTAAAACAGGAGAAAGAGCCATGATTTCGGGAGGAAGTTGTGTTTTCATGTTATGAAAATACACCATAACCAAAAGTCATGAAATCATGATCATTCATTTTACCGTAAAGCCGGCTGTACGTTACGTTTTCAACTTTTAGTGAAGAAAAATGCCAATCGAAACCCTTAAATCATGAAGCATGTATTTATGCTGGAACCCTGAATAAAATTCATGGAAACATAAGCACTGTTCATGGATTTAGTCATCCGTCATTTATGATTCCTATTTTTGATACGAAAAGTGGCAAAAGTGAAGCTAGATCTGATATCATGAACACAGTTCATGAAAACATAAGCACTGCTCATGTATTTAGATGCCTGTTATTTATGATTCCAATTTTGGTTCTGAAAAGTGGGAAATTGAGTCATGGCATCATGAAGCAGGATCCCTGAATCATGAACTCATTTCATGAAAACAAACATTATACGTCGATTAGAATCCCAGTTTATATTTGCCATTGGTAAACAAATAACGAGTGCAACATCTTTCGAGGAACGCGAACATTCGGTGGTTAGGTTGGTACGGAAAATGTTGTTTTGAGCATCGATTGAATTGATAAATGGTCCCTGAGCTCACAAAATGCTGGTGGATTGCATGAGATGGAACACTCTTTAACGACGGCTGCCGAAGGCCTTTGGTGAGCTGCTCTGTTATAGGACGTGGGGAATGCATATTTTCCAAACTGTTAAAATCGCCGACGAGCTTGTCAAGAAAAACCTTTGCTCAAAGTTAAACATATCCGGGTTCTGCATAGTCAAGATGAAGACTTGCAAGTACATTTTGGAACATCTAACAGTTCCGGCAGCTCCCCATGCCAAAGTGAATCATGGAAGTTACTTGGGCAGCTTTGCACCCTACTAGGGATTGTAGTGTGGATTTAAGTATTTTGTTCAATACTGAAATCCTGAAATAAAACAAATTCTAAACCTAAACAAAGCAACATGCTAGAACGACGTATGCCTTACATTAATCATACTTGAATGATGCTCGACATAAGTGGATCATCAAAAAAAAAAAAAGCCAACAACCTTATGAGAGTATCTCACAAGTGGACTTCGTTCTGAAAAGACCAACGGCGAGCCTTTGTCTGGTATCACCGCACCTCCCATTACAAAAGTGAATGCGTCACGTTTGTTGAAGACTCCAAAGCCAACACAGGAAGCATAATATGTTGTATTCATGAACGAAACTACATGGCACTCGACAAACATGGGGGATTGAGGGGACACAACTTTCAGTTACAAGTGTGCATAAAACTAGCATTCAACAGAGCGGAAGTACTTCGCTCCGAATTGCGTGACTAATCGGCATATCTTCCACCCACTCGCCTCAAATAGACTACCACTTTGAGTACGGGATTTAGGTATTCGGTGAAATTTACTACCGTGTTGATGTGTTGTCGAATCGACACATTTTCTACGATACGATAGCCGAATAGATTTCCAATGAATTGTTCAACATAGATAGGTACTGTGCTGATGTTTCAGATGTCGCGTCCAAACAATCACACTTGTATGTGATAGATATCCCATTTTCACATATGTTCATGGAACAATATAAAAAGTCCCCGGGGAATTCATTCAACTGTTCCGGGAATGTGCAAAATTTGGCACTAAATTTTAACTCCAGCACCGGCATCAAAGAATGCGTCCATTCGCTGCACCATTCAACCGTACCGAAGCTGATTTATGACCTCGGAGATTCATTCATGTTCGCGCTCTCTGGTACATTGGAAAAAATCTCCAAACCTGCATTTCATCGTCTCCATATTGGGATAATTATTTTGCCCGGTCAAGCCGATAGGCGAAAAAACCAGCTTGGAAAGGGCCAACTGCGCGCCGTACAATTGGAACGAAAAATCATCCTTCGGACGGGATTCGTTTTACGAAACAAAAAGGCACCAACCGGATAAGCAGCACAGACTCCACATCAAGGCACGGTGGTTCAAAGGCGGTAGAAACCTCAAAAATCAATTGAATGGTAGAGAGGACGAGCTGTTCAAATTTCTAATATTATTACATACATCAATTTAGCCACTCCATGAAAAACCGATCTAGTGGGTCACCGAATTCCGTGAAAATTTGCTATTTTGTTCCTTATCCAAAGTAACACGTGTTTTTGGATTTTCTTCACCTATACCCTCTTTGGTCCCAGAACCGAACAAACCCCAATAAAACTAAAAAAAAAGCCTAACAAACTAGATTTTTTATATTTGTTCATGTAAAAATTTTTTATTCAGAGTTTTATATTTTGAAAACTTAAAATCTTAAACTTTCATTACATAAAAAAAGATTGGAAATCGGTTAAGTTGTTCGAAAGTTATGATTTATTAAACATAAAAAATGTAATGCGCTGAGACTTACAGTGTGCGCCGATAAAAAGTTACTGATTTTTTATTTTCAAACAAATATATCTCAAAAACTAAAATTCACACATCGCTGAAAATTTGACAGTAAACGTAAAACTTTCTGAACTTTCAAGAAAAAATGAGAACAGCAATAGCTGTTTCCCCCCCTTTGGTCTCGAGGCCTTTAAAACACGAAAAAACGGAAATTTTTGAGTTATTTTTCATGTAAAATTCCAATTGATGAATGCTGTGATGGGATTGATTCTCAATTGATACCCTGACAGCCCAACTTTTTTTTTCTTCTAGGAACTCTTCTACGATTGATCACAATGATTGAATATTGCAAAATTTAACTATATCAATTTTTTTAATAGAGTTGAAACACATAAATATGTTTCATTTGCTCTAGATCGAACCACTGTGCAAAGCCCAGCGTTCGCGTCTGAAAATATAATTTCCAGATTAAATTTATATTGAAAACTGAACGGAACAAAGGAAGACATAAATTTGGCTTCGAACGTTTTTTTTTTCTTCACCCGCGCGCACAGGTTTTCCAAGCCGAAATAAACGAACCTAAATTGAGCGCATCGGGAAACTGGGAAACATCTCCGAAAATTGGAGGATGAAGGGCCTTAAAAAAAACTGGACGGATCGGGCCATTTTTGGGACCTCTGTTGGATCGACGCAAGATGTTTGTTAGCCGAATAATGCATATTTAAATATTCAATGAGTGCAATGCGGAGAATGAATAAAAAAGGCCTAATTGAATACGGGGTTACGGACCGGAGAAAAAAAAACTTCGACGACAATAACGACGTGGTCCAAACAGTGAATTTTAACAAAAAAAAACTTATGTTATGTGATGCAAACTCAGGCTTTCGCTTTTTGACTTATCGTTTTTTACAGGCTCAAGCGTCATTAGGCATCATGGAGCAGAATACAATTGATTTGTTCTTTACAAAATCACATTTGTTTCTTTCAATGGTATTTAGTTTTGGGGAGCTGGAAATTGGATTTATTTTCATTACAATCCTTTTTTTTCTTTTTTTATCATTAAATATTGACGTTGCCCAGCTCGCACGCGGCTCAGTACAAACAAAATTGCTTGATAAAACCAAAATATGTATCAAAAACTCTCGTGGCCGCGGAAAAACATGTAGGTATATAATGACAACATAGTACAAAAAAACGAAAAATGTATTCATTCTACTTTGCATAAATTATGCTCCCGAATGGTCCAAAACGCAAATTAAGCCGAGGTATTGTGTGCGGAGCGACAAACAATGCAATCCCAAAATGCGTATCACAGGAAAGCCATGACAATAACGCGGAGAAAAGGATTAAATTTATTCGGAGATCTCGTTAACCGTTCGTTAGGGTTTTTACTCGCTTCATTATCCATTCAACTTTACATTGATTGATACGCAAGATTGATTGATATATGATGGACTCGCCTGTTATTTTTTTGTGCTTCGAAGATGACAACGTTGAATGCTTGGGAAAGGTTTAGGTAGTAATAAACAGTATTGAAAAATAAAAATAATTAAGAAAAAAATCCGGGAAACCTCAAAGCTTCCTCGGTTAGCATAGTATCGCTCTATTTTTACCAAAAAAAAAAACTCAAAAATGATAATTGTTGTTGCAAACATTAACAAATTTACAATCAAATTCTGATTGCTCAAACCAGCATCAACTAATTTTCACAGGGGGTCGTTTCCAGAGCAAGGGCGACGATAATTCATCTCATTCTGGGTGTGAACATTCGATGCTGTCATAATACAAAAATATACATGCAAAAAAATGCCTTTCAGAATTACATCAGCCCGCCGAGTATGTCCGCACTCAAAAGTGATAACGATACAGAATATCAACCGGCAGGCTGGCTTGCGAGACTTGAGCAAGTCAACGCAGTCTGTCTGCAATGAACCGCTAGATTACCCTTGTGCTCGACATTGCCCCGAAGTGTCGGCTGATTTAAGTTCTTGTTCTCGTTTCAGTTTTCTTTGCTGTGATCAGTAGGTCAAAATGAGGCATTTTCTGGACAAAATTATGAGTTGCCATTTCTCCTCGTAACTTGCAAACTAATAGTGAACGCCTCACGTGATGATTCATCATACCCTCAAGTAGTCTTTTACGATATTGCAAAAAATGTTGTATGAAACTCATTGCAGACATTTATAGCACTCGTGGTAATTATCCAACTGTAAAATCATCATATTGAAATTTGTTACGTAAACTACTATTTTGTTATTTCTCATTATAGTGTTTTTCAACTTGCAGATCAGTCATGGATTGGCTTTTTTTTTTCATTGTATTCGGTGAGTCGAAAGAGTTCATTACACAGTAGCGTTATACATCAAATATTAAATTTACTCAAATACAACAACAACAAATTTTAAAAATAGGTAAATTTGTTGCATGCATTTCGATATGGTTTGTGATAAACTCCAAGACCATTTTACAAAATTGCAAAAAATGTTGTACACGATGTAGACCTACTATAAGCTATTAAAATAACGTTATTAGTAACAATAGTCAAAGAAGTAATCTGATTGCGTAACGTTCTTCTCTTATAAGCTATTGAAATAGCGGTTTCCAAGTGAACACAGACTAATGAAGTGAGTGCAAGAATTAAAACTGACAGCACGGATCACTATCACACTAATTTTACCCATATTCCCACTTTTATTTCCGGATTTCGATATGATTTCTCGTATTGCAGTCAACTCTCCATAACTCGATATTGAAAAAACCATCGAGTTAGGGAGGTATCGAGTAGCAGAACATAAAACCAGTGCAACTGCGATCCAAGGGACCATCGAGTTAGCCATGAAAACCTACTTTTACTATGGTTCTCTAGCTCGATCGAGATATGTAATATCGAGTAAGGGTGAGTTGACTGTATATGCAAGAAAACCAATTATGAGTTTATAAAATAACATTATCTAATCAATAATTAAAGAAAGTGGTTGTGGGAATTGAAACTGATTGACGCTATCATGTTCATTTCACTCAAATTGCTAATTTTCATTTGATTTTTTTTCTCGTTATGTAAAAAAAATATATAAGCTATTGAAATAACGTTCCTATAGCGCAAACAGTCTAAAGAAACGAGTGCAGGAATTAAAACTGGCAGCAAAGGTCGTGATCATGCCTTCCTGCATTATACCCACATTCTTCTTTTTTCAGGTTTGCATAGAATTTCCTATATTTACAAACTTATTATGAGTAAATAAAATAACGTCCATAAGGCGATAATACTCTAAGAAATTAAGGGCAGGAATTTCAACTGATCGCACAGATCGTCATCACGCTCATATTTACGAAATTCCCCATTTTTATTAGGTTTCATAGTATTTTTTTGTTTTGTGCAAGGATACTCATTTTGAGCCAGTGGTATAGCAACAGTCTAAGGAAAAGTGTGTAGGAATCAAAACTGGCCATATAGATCCAGGGACGCAAATACTCAATCTACCCTCGCCTATGCCGCCGACACACAGTTCTGCGTTCCTTGGACAAGAGTAAAAAAAAAAAACAACTATTTTATTGCACCAAATCAAGTATGCTACTTTGTTTACATATATTTGATATGTGTTAAATGAGTAGCAAAACATCGTGAGCTCACATATTTATGAGACCAGACCAACCCAAGTTGTTGAACAGTTTGATTGAATGGCGTAGATTCTGTAAATTTGTGCGAATTACAATTAATCTTTTGTGGTGATTTATGTTGTTCTATGATACTTGTTTTAATTATGAATCGTGGTTTACGGCCATCCAGCCGAGTGGAAGTTTAACAACTACCGAAAAGCTAAACATTACATATAATTTGCAATTGGATTAGATGGACAAATTGATGTGAATATTTGCGAAAAAGTTACACGTCTTCTCAGTGAGAATCGAACTCACGACTCCCCGATCTCTAGTTGGGGCGCGTTAACCACTACGCCATGAGAGGACTCATGAACGCAGAAGTTAACCTGAATTCGATTTCAGCTCAATAATCACGTGGTCCTCTTTCGCAAAGTGCACCTCTTTCGGAAGAATTAGATGCCCATCCAAACACAACGCTTTCTATATATATCCAATGCCTAGCCCGAGAGCGCATTGTTTTTTAGGTATAGGAATAGCACACTACAGCAACGGACTCATGTTCCGTAACCGGTCGTTTGAGAACGTCGCGACCCATTGGAAGCCCACACAATAGAAACCTCAGCCAGCGCAGTTGCTGGCTAGTGTAGTGTGCTATTCGGCAGTGGCCTGTCAACGCTCTGACCAAGAGACTGCAATTCTGCTTTGACAGATTTGTTAAATACTTCGCCACCCTTGGAGATGGCTCAGTAATGTACAATTTTGTTTGACGACATGACTCCAAACTATTCCAATATTGCTTGTGCTGAGTTGCCGCCCAAGAGTTTATCTGAAGCTTCACCCAGCACTTCGAAATTGGAATAGCCGGCTCAGGGCCAATGAAGTCATGCGATGCTCCATCGCGAGCTAGCTCATCAGCCAATTCATTTCCAGCGATGGAAGAATGGCCAGGTACCCATACAAGGTTTACATAGTTGACTGAATTTAGTTCCTCAATTTGAGTTCGACATGCGATAACAAGCTTCGACCTTGAGTTGGCCGAAGCGAGAGCTTTTATAACAGCCTGACTATCTGAACAGAAGTAAATGACTTTACCCATTACGCGCTGTTGAAGTGCTGAAGTGTTGAAGAGCAAATATTTCCGCCTGAAAAACGGTGCAGTTTCTACCAAGTGAGTAAAACTGATTCAGCCTTAGCTCACGAGAATATACTCCTGCACCAGCTCTCC
This sequence comes from Aedes aegypti, assembly GCF_002204515.2. Classification (NCBI taxonomy): domain Eukaryota; kingdom Metazoa; phylum Arthropoda; class Insecta; order Diptera; family Culicidae; genus Aedes; species Aedes aegypti. The sequence continues at coordinate 379,002,620 of NC_035108.1, forward strand.
CTTCAAGGAGGGAGCCATCAGTGTAACATACTATATTGTTTGATATACTTCTTTCCAAATAGCCAGACGTCCACTCTTCCCGTGAAGGGAATTGTGTGGTAAATGTCCTGTAAGGAATGTGACAAGCAATTGTGAGATCACTTGGAGCAAGGACAATTTTGTCCCAATTCACCAAAAGTGGAAACAACGAAGTGTGTGTAGATCTACGATTTACTGGATTTTTCTCCAGTAGATCCAGTACCCATAAACGGTAAGAGCAAGAAAGTGCTTCTTGTTAAGTGGCGCAACGTCGAAAATGGCCTCAAGCGCTGCTGTGGGAGTTGTAGAGAACGCACCGGACATCGCCATCAAGCACATCCTATGGAGATGGCCCAATTTTGATTGGATTGTTCTCACTTCGCCCTTTTGCCACCACACAAGATATCCATATGCCAATATTGGTCGAACAACTGTTGTGTAAATCCATTTGATATATTTGGGTTTGAGGCCCCAAGTTTTACCAAAGGTTCGCCGGCATTGACCGAAGGCCATGCAAGCTTTTTTGACTCTGAAATCAATGAAAGTTTGGAATCTAGAATGACTCCGACATACTTTACTTGATCAGTCACGTTAATCTCAGTGCCAAAAAGACGTAAAGGTCGAATTCCATCGCGGTTTCGTCTTTCTGTAAACAGAACAATAGATGTTTTATTCGGGTTAACCGAAAGGCCATATTGGCGACACCAACTCTCGACTACCTGAAGAGCACTTTGCATCAGGTCGAATAGGGTGCTTATGCACATACCAACTATCAGAGCTAGATAGTCGTCGGCAAATCCATAAGTTGGAAAACCGCAATTATTGAGTTGCCTCAACAGCGTATCTGCTACGAGATTCCACAAAAGAGGTGACAAGACTCCCCCTTGGGGGCATCCGCAAACACTCAATTTTCGAATCGCTGCTTGACGCAATGTCGAGAAGAGATGTCGGTTTTTGAGCATTTGATGAATCCAATTGGTAATCATTGTAGGTAGCCCATGGTTTCGTGCGGCTTCCAATATGGCATCGAAAGACACGTTATCAAAAGCACCCTCAATATCCAAGAAAACACCCAAGCAGGATTGCTTCTGAGCGAATGCTTTCTCGATATCGTATACAACTTTGTGTAAAAGAGTCACTGTGGACTTTCCTGATTGGTAAGCATGTTGATTCACATGAAGAGGCATGTTTGCCAAATAAACATCACGGATGTGATGATCGATAATGCGTTCCAGACATTTCAGAAGAAAAGAGGTCAGACTGATTGGTCTAAAACTCTTCGCTTCCTCATACGACGCACGTCCTCCTTTTGGGATAAACTTTACAGTAATATCACGCCAGGATTTGGGAATGTACCCGGTAGCAAAACTGCTTACAAGTAGCTTTTTCAAAACATGTTTGATAAACTCAAATCCCTTTTGGAGCAGAACAGGATAAATCCCATCCGCTCCTGGAGATTTGAAAGGAGCAAAACTTTTAAGTGCCCATTGAATCGATTCAGTAGTTACGATACTGCGAGCCGAGGCCAGAGACTCGTAACTACATGAAAAGACATTTGGTTCATCCGTAGATGCTATGTCCTCACATCCGGGGAAGCTAAACATTCTAAAACTTCTCCAACTCGGAAGAAGTAAAGTCACCATTAGGTAAGCGAATTTCGTTCACTTGGAAATCCTTAGATTTAGCAAGGATTTTGTTCAGCCGACTGATTTCACTCAAACTGGAAACATTTGTACAAAGGTTTTTCCAGCCGGATCGTTCAGCAGAACGAAGAGCCTTCTTGTAAGCTTTGCGAGCCGACTTGAACGACTCTGATCCAGCTGAACGGCGTCTGTTCCAACTCCTTCTACATTGTTTCCTGAGTCTAGTCAGATCGGAATTCCACCATGGGGTCCCTCTTGTAGTCTTTACAGATCGCAGAGGACATGCTTCTTCAAAAGCTTCCATAATGTAGGATGTTGTAGTATCAACGGCATCATCCAGATCACTTGGATTTTCAATGGACGGAGAATATCCATGAAATTTGGTCGCAACCAATTCAATATAGAGTTCCCAGTTTGATGACCGGGGATTCCTAAAACGCAAAGTCTGCGCAGTTACATTTGAATGTTCAAAGAAGATGTAGCGATGATCAGATAATGATTCCTCATCTGATACATGCCAATTCGTCAACTCGTGACTGATTCTATTCGAGCAAAGCGTTATGTCTAACACTTCTTCTCTATTAGAAACCATGAAGGTTGGGCGATTGCCTATGTTAAGTAATCCAAGGTCTGTACTACTTAAGTATTCCATCAGACTGGAGCCTCTCAAATTGATATCTGAGCTGCCCCAGATGATGTGATGAGCATTGGCATCACTGCCCACAATCAGCGGAAGGCCTTTTGTTACGCAGTGTACAACAACTCGTTTGAAGTCATCCGTTGGGGATGGTTCATCATGTGGTAAATATACCGAACAATAGACGTATTTCCTGTTGAGGTCACCAACAGAAACATCGATTGTGATAGCACATACATCTCTGGTAGTTAACTCAGGAATGAGTGTAGCAACGATTGCTTTATTAACGAGCACGCATGCGCGGGGCATGGAGCGCGAGTTTGCCATTTCAAGCTTGTTGAAAGTAGCAAAAACTGGGTCCACAAGGTTACCTAGATAGAAGTTCCCTCTACGAAAGTAGGGTTCTTGAAGTAGCGCCACTTGGGCTGCACCATTTTGCATGAGTCTGCAAAGATTGATCGTTGCTGTTCTTTTATGCTGAAGATTGATCTGAGCTAACCTAACCGTAGCCACTACCCAAACTCGGCAGGATTAAGCTTTTTGCAATCTCAGCACGAAAAAGACCAGCAACGAAAAAACCAGATCGGTGTCTATTTAAAGTCGCCAAAGGCGAAAGAGCACAGAATACACTGTGTAAAACGCATAATGCGAATCCATATTGGTGATAATTTAAATTAAATGTCAACATATTCATAATCCCACCCTTATTAAGCCTCAGGATAGAGACTGAAGAAGGGCAGCCGATTATCTCGGAGAAACACAAGGTCACCTGCACCATTGCTCCGGGTAGCACAGGAAGGACTCAATACTGTGGAGGGCGCCCTGGTACCCCACAGGCTCCGTTTGCGGTTAGGTTTTATTTAGACCCCCCTAACCATTCATTCCTAGGCACGGTACGCATCACACCATAAATTAGGGGTCACCTGTGAGGTGGACTTTTACCACCGGAACAGGCAATCCGTAGTGTTAATTCTTAGCCAGTTGAAACAACCGCTACCGACACTACGCGGCTATCTAGGCTGCTCGGGAAAAGGAGGTTAATATTGATGATTAACTCCTGACGTGCCCATGCAGCCTTGACAACCCAACAAAGATTCGCAAAGCGTTTGCCGCTAGATTGTCAGTTTTCTTTTAACCTGCTGATACTCAACCGCTTGTGAAAATCGGAAACGAAAAGATGAGAATCATTGGAGATAACTGTAGTTTTTTGCATTTCGCTTCGGGAAGCTGTGATTTTTAAACGAAGCACACTTATGGGGGCAGGATCCGTCATTGATTTAGGAATTTTCAAAAGCAGTTTTTTTGTTCAAAATCACAAACAATTACAAGAAAATATGTTCACTGTATTCTATTCACCAACCGAAACACAGTTAGCACATTTCCATCGAATAATGTTTAGTTTTGAACAGAAAAACTGCTTTTGAAGTTTTGATGATGACGATGATTACGATGACGGAGCGTTGATCGTTAAGGCTCGAGAATCCATCAAATTATCAATTATCAAAAATTAAAAACCAGTTTTTTCGGTTAAATTTAATGCAATCCTTATGAAAATCTATCATTGTATTACGAATCGCAGTTGCAATGCAATGATAGATTTTCATGAACATCGCTTCGATTTTGAGCAAAAAAACTGGTTTTGAAAATTTGTTGAACGATGATGGTTATTTTCCTCTTAAGACGCGTCAATATGATTTTCCGTGTGTCGGATTGTTCATTTCCCGTATCAAAGCATTTTTTTTTAATTACTCTAAAACTTAATGATACTCAGACCAGCTGCACTTACACAATGAACCGACCAGATGGCTTCTTAGGACTAACAGACACCCTCAGTGTATAAGTGTTGGTGATCAATTTTTAGGCAACAATGGCTCCTGCCACGTTAGAATGCAAACTAATAAGCGAAAGTGATAGGAATTGTAGTTGCATTTCAAACTGGGGATAAACTGTAGACCAGATATACCCCTGCATCTACGCCTATTTGTACAGGAAGGTACGAGCATTCAGCCGCGATCAAACGGGAGATAGCGACGAGTAACTCAAACTACTACAATGAGTTGTGCCGGGAAGCTGATGCAAATACCTGGGGCAACGCCTATCGAGTAGTGATGGCGAAGATTAAGGGTCCAGTAACACCAGCTGAAAAGTGACCCGACTAACTGAAGTTGATAGTGGAGGGTTTCTTTCTTACGCATGCTCCTACTGCGCGGCCGCGCACACCTTAGTACGCTGACGTAGGTGAGGAACATGGCGTTATCCAAGTTTCTAGCGAAAGGATTAAAGCAGAACAAAGCTCTCGGTCCTAATATAGCACTAAAGGCAGCAATCTTGGCATTCCCAGATATATTTAGGACAGCGTTTGCAGTAGTGTCTAGCGTAAGGCTGCTTCTCAGACAGATGGAAGGGGCAAAAGCTGGTGCTGCTGCCAAAACCGGGAAAACCGTCAGAAGATTCTGCTTCATATAGACCAATATGCTTGCTGGATACTCCTGGTAAACTTCTGGAGAAGGTCATCCTCGGCAGGCTGACGATCTACACCGAAGGCGAGAACGGTTTGTCGAAAAGGCCCTTCGGATTCCGTTAAAGGATGCTATTTGGACAGTAATCGGGTGCGCGGATAAAGCGTCCAAGCAGAAGAGGAGAGGCACTCGATACTGCGCAGTGGTAAAGATAGATCTTAAGAACGCGTTCATCAATGCCAGCTGGGAGGCTATCGCCACTGCTCTACACAGAATAAGTAACGGCGGTAGTTCCACAGGGATTTATACTTGGTCCCTTGCTAACCTTGACACTGCCGAATTGAGTCAAGATCGTCGGATTCGCAGATGACGTCTTTCTTGCTGTAACTGGTGGGACTGCGGAGTAGGTGCAGATGCTGACGGCGGAATCACTGGATGACCGGAGTCAAGCTGCAGTTGGCTCATCACAAAACGGAGGTGGTGCAGGTCAGCAACTGCAAGGTGGTTCTGCAGTTGGAGATCAACGTCAGAGGATACGCAATCTCATCGAAGTGCTCTCTAAAACACCTTGGAGTAATGGTCGACCACAGGCTAAACTTCAACAGTCACGTAGAATATGCCTACGAAAAGGTAGCGAAAGCAGCTAACAATGTAGCTAGGATCATGCCCAAGAAGGAGGACCAAGAAGCAGTACGACGCGTTTTATGGAGACCGTATCATCGTCCATATTAAGATACGCTGTCCCGGCTTGGGCTGCAGCGTTGGAAACCAAACGTAACCGAGAGAAGCTGGCAGGTACGTTCCGGCTCATGGCTATACGGGTTGCGAGTGCCTACCGCACTGTATCGTCGGAAGCAGCATGCGTTATCGCCGGAATGATCCCCATCTACATCACTCTGGCTGAGGACATAGCATCCTACCAGCAAAAGGACACTAGGAATGTGAGGAGGCATAGGCCAAGTAGCATCGATGGTCACAAGCCAGTTTTGGGTCGTCGGGGAGCCAGTGAACCGGAAGTCATCCTCCGTCCGAAATCGCTGAACTGACCTCGACATCCAACTGGTCAACCAGGTCAACTCGTACAGCAAACGTCGTAGAGCAACGAAATCCACATGAGCGTCCAGTAGAAGTTCAATAGAGCCAGCCCAAGGGAAGTATGCGTCGCACAGCGGGATGAAAAAAAAAGTAGGACATGTGTGTTTGTGCTGAAACTATTGGGTTTAGCGTTTCGACATGTTCTACAAAGTTTCCTTATTTGTTGAATACTTAATTTAGACACTAAATAAAATTTCACTTAATGTAAGAAAAAAAAAATAACTTTTTTATTTATTGTTAAAATTGAAAACTGTCTAAGGAAGTAGTGTAGGCGACATCATTTCATGAAAGTTCGTCGTCGTCGTCGCACAGAAATATGTTCAAAGCCCCGGAGAGATTTTCAACCGTAAATTGGGCAAAACGAGAAGTCGCAGAGATACCATAGAAATGTCGTAGTGAGCAGCGTTTTTAACTACATTAAGCTCCAACAGCGAACTAGCAGAATAGCTGGAGGCTGAGACTGACCAAATGCATGAGCACAGCCTTTACCCGATGAAGTTCCGTGATATATTTAGTTCCTTGGGGAGATGGAGGTACAGGAGCAGTAGGGAAAGTTTTTGTGATTAAGAAGGCCTAACGTGGGTCCCACACCGTGCCAACACACAACAGGCCAGGCTTTTGAAGCTGAAGCAGACTGCCAATGTATCAGGCGTTAGGAAATACATGCTAGAATGTTGGAAGAATAGAAGCGTAGGGAAACGGTTTCTTGTCCGTCTCTGGTTCTAGAGACTGCTATGAATGAATAGCTTTAAGTGTGATAGATTAATAGTGGAATATATATAAGCAAGTGCAAAATGCAACTACAAAGTACGAGGGAAACGGACGGGCCTGGGATTGAACCCATGACCTTATGCTTATGAAGTAGAAGCGGTAATCTGGTGGTCTTATACAAACCCAGAATTTAGATTTTTATTATATTCATTATATGTTCCATAAGAAAACTGATTATCAAACATAAAGTACATTTAGCAGCTAGAATAGTTTGAAAAGCGAATTAATGATAAAGTTGACTACATGAATCACATTTATTTACACATAACACGAATAATCTTGTTTAAAACCTAATAAAAATAGAAATTGAATAAAATGCGTATGATAATAATACGTTCGCCTATCAGAACTACTTTCCTTTCGATTTCTCAGACAGTTTTTCGTAAAATTGAGTTGTTGTGTACGATGTATACGCATTGCGCCCACAAGATACTTTGTCGTTTTGCAACTTTTTCCCATTGCAATGGACCCAAAGCCGTTATGGGATGACAAAAATGCTTTACGTCTTTTGTGTGAAGCGAGCCAAGAGAGGTAAATTTGTGTCAAATTTTAAATACGTTAGTGTCTAGTTCAGGAAATGTCTATCACAGATCGTTTTCGTGTCTTGTAACATGTAAAATTACATTTTTTATTCATTACTCTTCAAGAACACGTTTTTGTGTCGTTCCATCTCTTACATCATGTGTCATTCAGTCATAACATGAGTTACGTCCACAGTAATTTTCATTATTTTTAAGAGTGTTGCCAAAATCGAACGGTTTCGTGTTGCCAAATCGAACCGTGCCAAAATCGAACGGGAAATGTATCTGGATGAGATAGAACGGTTAGTTTGAAACAAAACAAAAGAAAATTTTCAAGCCTGAAGTTTACTTTTTTGTTTCATTTGAATAAGTGTTTAGTTTACAACTGATTAGGATTCATGTAATTTGACGAAGTACGTAAGGTTTTGAAGAATGCTATAGAAACCATTTTGTTAAATGTTGATGGAGAGAAATTCATCACTTCTGTACTAGAATAGACATATTTCTCCCATATGTGCTCCGAGGGGTTTGGCAGCTATGACGCTGCGCATTTTTTATGTAAAAACAATACCATTGCCGAATAACAACGCCAAACTGATTACGGTTTCCGGAGAAATGTGGTGAATTCTTGAATACTATATCAATCCTGAGTGGACAAAATCAAATTGGGAGTCATTGTCACCGACACAAATCTCCGACACGAGGCATCAACTATCAGTTGCAACTAGAACCAATGACAGGTTTTTATAACCCCTTGAAATGTAAACACATATTGCATCAGCCAATTTGGAACTGATACGACGAGAAAGAGGGATGCAACGACCACAGTGCAGCTATTTGCTGTTTACACAAACAAACCATTAGCGTTCTGATTAGTGGGAAAGATTTTTCGTTTCCGATGATGGTATTGTGTTGTGTGAACAACACCATAAGAACGGAGATGGCGAAAACGCGCGAATGGTATGCCTGGGGTTAAAGAAATGTGAGCCGAAAAAATATTATAATGAGAGCGAATCTAGGAAACGGCAATGTCAAGATCAAGACTTTACGGGCTGCCATAGGTCGTCCGTTGTTTGTACAAATGTATAGCAGAGCTACAGAGAATAATATTGGCAGATAATTGTGTGGCCATGTTGTCTGTCGCATACAAGCTCGCGTGATGTTCAAAATATATCAAGCGTGTGCTTGAATAAGGGCGTAAGTCGCATGATCGATTTCTCTTCATCGATCCTCTCTTCTGCGAATAAAGGTGACAAGACGCAAGTTTGTCAGCATTTTTTCAGCTCAGGCCGCAAGATTGCATCGCTACCAAACGGTTTGAAAGGAAAAATGCTAACAAACCCGCATATTGTCACTTTTATTCACAGAAGAGAGGATCGATGAAGAGAAATCGATCATGCGACTTACGCCCTTATTCTAGCACACGCTTGATATATTTGACAATTGTAATTTATCTCATTCTCAAATATTTATAAGACTTAAAATACTTTCATGATAATAAATCCTTAAGCATATTGATCGAAAACACAGGAAAAATAGCATTTAATACTGCAATATTTAATTCTAACTGTAGTCGTATACTTGACTTCAACATGTGGCATTACAATTGAGGTCAAAATTCGCGTATCTGTCAAAGCAAACAAATTCATATTTTGATTTAAATGGTTATGACTAATTGGAATTTGATGCTTGCCAAATTTGCCAACAAGGGGCCCAGATAGCCGTAGCGGTAAACGCGCAGCTATTCAGCATGACCATGCTGAGGGTCGTGGGTTCGAATCCCGCTGGTCGAGGATCTTTTCGTAAAGGAAATTTTCTCGATTCCCAGGGCATAGAGTATCTTCGTACCTGCCACACGATATACACATGCAAAAATGGTCAATCGGCAAAGAAAGCTCTCAGTTAATAACTGTGGAAGTGCTCATAAGAAAACTAATCTGAGCAGCAGGCTTTGTCCCAGTTGGGACGTAACGCCAGAAGAAGCTTGCCAAATTTCTAACGCTAGACAGAAATGACCCATGTTTGAAGCATCTTACGACCTGGGAATTTTATTTATTTTTCAAGTGAAATCCCTTCCATATTGAGTAAATGAAAACAGAATTTAGTACTAAATTGTTTTATTTTAACTACACTGAAATAAATTTTATTATAGAAACTACTGAATCCATGGTAAAACTAAGAACTGAACCAACGAATTTCAACCGACTACATTAATCTGTTAACTCTACCAAAACATAGTCAATATAACTACACAAGAAAAAATATTCGGTTTATTTAACCATAGTTGCGGTATTTATGACTAGAAACATTATTTATTTGACAAGTTTCGCAGTGTACTTTTGACCACACTGTGTTGTACGGTTAGTGTCACGGATCGGAATACAATACTTTGTAGTGGATGTTACTATGAACATGGCCACATGTACTGCACTGCTCAGTGATTTTTACCAAATTATAGTAAACTTTGTAGTAGGTTGAAAATCGTTGGTGCAGTTTTTAATTCTACCATGGCTTCGGTAGATTATACAACAAAATTTGTTTGCGTGTAGGGTTTGTACACACTCAATCTGTTCGGTTAAAAATACCGACCGATTGAGTTCTGCCAGAAATGACCAGTCTTAAAAAATCAGTAAGCTAAGAAAAATTAATAATCGAAAAACAGAGATTTTCCTTTGATATTCTGCAGAGGGTTATCTTTGATTAACATACGGAAAAATGAAAAAATGCGGCAAAATTCTTATAATTTCATGAATCATGAATCACAAAAAAAAAATGATGCGGCTTTTCCGCGGTTCCATTGATTGAGATGATATGTTTAATGAGAAGAGTCAGCTAGATGAGGAGAGATGATTGATTCATGCAACTTTATTTTACTTGTAATAATCGCTAATAAGGCAATCTGCTTTCATCATATTAATATTATTATAATGGTTTTTATTTATCTAAGTTAAATAGTTGCAAGTCATGCCGTTTGATGGTATAGTGAAGATTATTGTTGTACGGTGGGCAAAACCGAAACAATACATTTTTACATTTTATTTTTTATAAAAAAATATTAACCGGCTGTTCATCTTAAACCTTTGAATGGCTTCAATTTCTCTCACAATTGTTGTAAATTGACAACCTTATTCCCGTAAAGGTAAAAAGCAGGTTTCCCGAACCCCGATGGACCTCGTTAGTCAAGGCTGATGACGGAATTCGCATATGACGGTGTGTGTTGTCAGTTTTATTTATTTTTGAGATTTCAAGCCTTTATCATCAGCTGCTGATATTACACACTTTGTACACAAACGAAAGTAGGTACACACAAACAACAACTCGGCTTGGCCCACAGACAAGTGGCGATCGGAGCAAGATCAAGTGGTTTAGTACGGAGGCTAAATACCACGACACAGTCCGATTCGCTCCATTTCCACCCCACACCCCGCGGTCATCCCGTCGAGTCGGCTGCTGATTGTTACTTAGAACCGTATACACATCTCTCACGGTCAAACAAACAGTCACGGTGCACCCCAGAGCGTTATTATCAGAAAACAAAAAACTTCTTCAAATCTGTGTCCATTAGTCCTTGTAAGCTTGTATTGTGCTCTGCTAGATAAATCCACGTAATGCGATTATCTGAAAATGTCGATATACCGTCGCAGTGATAATGAAAATCACCAAATGTTTCAGATTTAGCAAATTTGAAACATTTGCGTCCTTGAAGAACGAAAAAATCCAAGCCTACTTGAATTTTGACGTTGCGTTTGAATTGCGCGCATATCTTCTGCGCGTTACCACCGCCGCTGGATGTGGATTTAATATAAGCGCCGCAATAAATGTCTGGACAAAATTGAAAAAAAGGAAGGGTTCGATGAAATGCGCGGTTCCTAGCATCAGGTATCAGGTATCAGAAGGCCGGCTCCAAAGGCACGTTCCCCACCAGTTGGGAGATTTGTGCCATCGCCATATTTGAGCCTATTTCATCATCTACCCGATGGGAGAGGAAAGGGAAGGGAAAGATGGGAGGAAATAGGAGTGGGGTCCCTTGAAGAGGGAAGATCGCATAAGCGAAATGAGAGCATGTAGCTCCATACCACAATGGGTTCGAACAGCGCCCTAAAAAGGGCACTGCAAAACGCATGAGCGTAAAGAGAGCCTATAGCTCATTACCACAGCGGGTTAAGAATAACAGGATGTCCTGAAGATTCAGTCTTCTGTATTCAGTTTCACTTAATAAGTGTTTACCAAGTAATTGGAATCGCATTTGCGCAAAAACTGGACAGTTACATATCAGGTGATACGAAGTTCCATAATCGGAGTCACAACTATCACACACAAATGAGTCAGCACGCTGAATATTTGCCATGTGATAGTTGAGTCGGCAGTGGCCTGTCAACGCTCTGACCAAGAGACTGCAATTCTGCTTTGACAGATTTGTTAAATACTTCGCCACCTTTGGAGATGGCTCAGTAACATACAATTTTGTTTGACGACACGACTCCAAACTATTCCAATATTGCTTGTGCTGAGTTGCCGCCCAAGAGTTTATCTGAAGCTTCACCCAGCACATCGAAATTGGAATAGCCGGCTCAGGGCCAATGAAGTCATGCGATGCTCCATCGCGAGCTAGCTCATCAGCCAATTCATTTCCAGCGATGGAAGAATGGCCAGGTACCCATACAAGGTTTACAGAGTTGACTGAATTCAGTTCCTCAATTTGAGTTCGACATGCGATAACAAGCTTCGACCTTGAGTTGGCCGAAGCGAGAGCTTTTATAGCAGCTTGACTATCTGAACAGAAGTATATGACTTTACCCATTACGCGCTGTTGAAGTGCTGATTGCACTCCACACATAAGAGCAAATATTTCCGCCTGAAAAACGGTGCAGTTTCTACCAAGTGAGTAAAACTGATTCAGCCTTAGCTCACGAGAATATACTCCTGCACCAGCTCTACCTTCAAGAAGGGAGCCATCAGTGTAACATACTATATTGTTTGATATACTTCTTTCCAAATAGCCAGACGTCCACTCTTCCCGTGAAGGGAATTGTGTGGTAAATGTCCTGTAAGGAAAGTTACAAGCAATTGTGAGATCACTTGGAGCAAGGACAATTTTGTCCCAATTCACCAAAAGTGGAAACAACGAAGTGTGTGTAGATCTACGATTCACTGGATTTTTCTCCAGTAGATCCAGTACCCATAAACGGTAAGAGCAAGAAAGTGCTTCTTGTTTAAGATATATGTGTAGTGGCGCAACGTCGAAAAGGGCCTCGAGCGCTGCTGTGGGAGTTGTAGAGAACGCACCAGACATCGCCATCAAGCACATCCTTTGGAGATGGCCCAATTTTGATTGGATTGTTCTCACTTCGCCCTTTTGCCACCACACAAGACATCCATATGCCAATATTGGTCGAACAACTGTTGTGTAAATCCATTTGATATATTTGGGTTTGAGGCCCCAAGTTTTACCAAAGGTTCGCCGGCATTGACCGAAGGCCATACAAGCTTTGTTGACACTGAAATCAATGTGAGCTGTCCATAAAAGTTTGGAATCTAGAATGACTCCGACATACTTTACTTGATCAGTCACATTAATATCAGTGCCAAAAAGACGTAAAGGTCGAATTCCATCGCGGTTTCGTCTTTCCGTAAAAAGAACAATAGATGTTTTATTCGGGTTAACCGAAAAGCCATTTTGGCGACACCAACTCTCGACTACCTGAAGAGCACTTTGCATCAGGTCGAATAGGGTGCTTATGCACATACCAACTATCAGAGCTAGATAGTCGTCGGCAAATCCATAAGTTGGAAAACCGCAATTATTGAGTTGCCTCAATAGCGTATCTGCTACGAGATTCCACAAAAGTGGTGACAAGACTCCCCCTTGGGGGCATCCGCAAACACTCAATTTTCGAATCGCTGCTTGACGCAATGTCGAGAAGAGATGTCGGTTTTTGAGCATTTGATGAATCCAATTAGTCCTTGTAAGCTTGTAAATGTCTGGACAAAATTGAAAAAAAGGAAGGGTTCGATGAAATGCGCGGTTCCTAGCATACTTTGATTCACCTATAACTCTCTAACCCAATGTTACAAATTTACTTGTCCAAGTCAATATTTTCATGAAAAACTTCAAATCTTATAAATTTCATCAATTTGAATATTATACTGATATTTTCTAGCATTTAATTTTGACAATGCAATCTAGCATTCAATTTTGACAATTCAATTGCTGGGTAATTGATATACCGTTTTGATTCATATTACGGACACTTAAGGACTCAGTGAAGTATAACCCAGAATAGAACATACAAAATAAATCATTCTGTATGATTCCTTAGCGCTATCGAGCGTAGGAAGTCCTTATCTTTCGAATGGTGGGTAAAGAATACGCTTCCGCAACTTGAATAATTTTAAATCAATCAAAATGTGTGGCTTTTTCATGATTCTTATTCCGGACGCTTCCTCACTTTTGCCTCATATTCCGGACACTTTGAATCGAATTCCGGACAGCTCATGATAATCATTAATGGAACAGTCAAATCATCAATTGAAATCGTCAAACCACTAAAGAGACATCTATGGTAGTTGGGCATTATAAATTTTCTAAGATATTTATGGAAAAAGCTTACTAAAACGAGCCTCGAAAATGAGAACTTTTGAACGAAAAAAATTGAAACATTCGTGTGAAATGTTTCCCATACAAAGTAGAGTGTCCGGAATTTGAAGCTGTCCGTAATATGAATCAAAACGGTAATTTCAATTACCCAGCATTTATCGTCAATATTACACAAATTTCCTTGTTCTTCCCCTCAAATTGTCTTTCAAGTTTCATTTCCATTGCCATAAAGCTTATTCAGTTTCCCTAAAAACCATTTGATAAAATATTACGATGTTGTTGCGCACGAAAAACAGTTGCTGATTTGAGAAGTTGTCAAAATGCGTTGCATTGTTATTCAATGCACGGAATCCTCAACTAGACTTATTTGATGTTTCAGCGATGCTGTATTTAGAAAGAATAAACACATCTTAATGGAGAAAGAGTACACATGGCACCGTGAATCGACAAAAAAGTAGACTTGTGATTTCATTCACCATCGTTCTTCCTTGACCCGATCTCACCCCCATTTTTAGTGTTTTAGACACTGTACCAAAAAAAAAATGAAATTTTTGTGGAAAAATCAAATAGATTCCGGAAAAATCGTGTGAAGTGTATTGAAAAGACTTTCAACCTTCTACTAATATAACAAAAGAGAATAAAGTTCATGCGTTATACTTTGCACAAGAGAAATTTAATGTTGTAAATTTTGTCTAGTTTCAACATAGAAGTTTGTTGATATATTAAACAAAAACTACTATTTCTAAAAATGTATATTGTGATTAATTATGTGTAATAATATGTTCCCTAACATATGAATTATAAATTTTAGTAATATCAGCAACATTGGCTGAAATATTTCATAAATCATATTTTTCCGTTTCGACCCAATCTCACCCCCCAGACCCATTGTCACCCCCATCGACGGTAAGTTGAAAACAGTTTTATGATCGAAAATTCAAAATTCCTGGTCTACATCTTTTCAAAAACAAGTTAGGAAGGTCAATTTTATTTTAACACAACATTTCAAATACGCACAACTAGTATGTAGGTTTAGCATCACCATGTTGTTTAGTAGTGCCCGTTCGGTTTTGGCAATATGTCAAAAAAATTCATGTAGCCTACAGTAAGTCTATAAAAAATGCGAAAATTGTTTGAACTTTAATTTAGCATACACAAGCGTTATTTTCATTATTTTCGTGAATGAATGTAATTTATGATTACTGTAGTATATTCTGCCACAATTCCGCTATATACCTAGGACAATTTTTGTCATATTTTTTCAATATGATAACCTTAACAATATAAAGAAGCAAAAAGTTTTAAGGGTTTGTTCTCTAAAATTTTACAAAGTCAATTTCAGTCACACTTATATGTTTAATTTATATGTCAAATGCTTTTTCACCATCCAATTGTCTGGGACTCAGCAGTTAACCGCATTTAGGTACGGTTTAAGAATAGAGTAAAATAAACCTAGGATTCCTCCGCGATTTATTTTGATATGGGGGATTTATCTCGTCCGAATTGTCTGAAATTTTGCAATACGAAGCACTTTGAAACGACGTATATAGCTCTGTAGCTTTAAAAAACACTGCCAAAGTGAATCAAAGTGTGCCAAGAATAAGATATAGGGAAAGTGTACCAGTTATGGCCATAGTAGTTCCCTATTTGGCCATATGTGAAATTTCAATGACTTTCTCATTTTTATCTTTTTGAATGTTTTATCATCAAGATATATCCTATATCTCACTGCAAAAACACCCAAAACTTCTCAAAATGTGGAGACATCCAAGTCATCACGTATGGCGAAATAGGGAACCACTATGGCCATAACTGGTACACCTACCCTATCTCCATACTTTCCAAGTCCGGGATTCATCAACAATATTCCCAGCAGTTAACTGAAGATTTGATCAAGGTATCTCCCAACGATTGAACCAGAAATCATCAGCTCTGGAATCCCTGCAGTGGATATTTTAAAAAGATTGCTTATAAGTTTCCTTCGAGCTAACTATCTGCCTTGGGGAGATTGTGTCGAAAATTTCGCCATGCAATCTCCGAAAACTTTTTGGGATATCTGTTAGGCATCTACACATAAATCGACCAAAGATCACTGTGACAGATATCGATCGAAAATTCAATGAAAACAAACTAAATGATAGATTCAGAAGAGTTCCGTGAATGGATTTTGAGGGAACAGTGAAAAATTTCACCTTGTTTAATCCTTTTAAGAATTGTGCGGAATTTTAAGAGTATCCTGCCAAAAAGCTGGCAAAATCTTTCAATCTTTTATTAAGCCTCAAATATTCCAACAACTTTTTATGAGTATACGCTATGCAATGTGATATATCACATTGCACGCTATGTCTTAACCAGCAGATTATGCAAATCGAATGTACCTCGGATTTTTTTTTTCGCTTGAGTCAGGTAATGTCAAGTTCATAAACTGAAGGTTTTAAAATTGTGAATAAATCACGATGAAAAAGTTTGATGTTTATAAATAAATATATTATATTTTATTTTTTAATTATGTTATTATTATTATATTATATTATTATTTTTATATTACATTATCATTATTATGTTATATTATTATTATTATTATGTTATATTACAGGGCTGGTAGCAGTTAGACAGCAAAATAATAGTGAATTTAGTGACCAAAATGACCAAAATAGTGACCAAAAAGTGACCAAAAAGTGACCAAATAGTGGCCAAATAGTGACCAGAAAGTGACTTCAAAACTACAAGTATTGGTTATAAAAATGGCTAGAAATAAAATACGTTCAATGCGTATATAAACCAATCTACTGCCCATAACTGCTTATTTATCACATTCGTCATTTTTGACAATAGGGTTGACAAAAATCACAGTTTTTTGTAGCTTGATCGAAAGAGCACATTTTTCAAAGTTCTTCTTCTTCTTCTTTCTAGCGTTACGTCCCAACTGGGACAGAGCCTGCTTCTTAGCTTAGTGTTCTTATGAGCACTTCCACAGTTATTAACTGAGAGCTTTCTATGCCAATTGACCATTTTTGCATGTGTATATCGTGTGGCAGGTACGAAGATACTATATGCCCTGGGAAGTCGAGAAAATTTCCAACCCGAAAAGATCCTGGACCGGTGGAATTCGAACCCACGACCCTCAGCTTGATCTTGCTGAATAGCTGCGCGTTTACCGCTACGGCTATCTGGGCCCCTAAGTAAGACACAATTTTATTGCACTTCTAAAAGGTATATGATAAATGATTCAAAAAGATTTCAATCCGTCGACGTTCCAGGCCACGGGAAATTGTGAAACTTTGGATTCTTGCTCAATTTTTAACGTAAATCCAGAATATGTTAGAAACTGGATACCCTTTTCGTGTTAATACCGTGGAGAGTAGAGTGTTCATACCGGGACAAAAATTCAGGGATTTAACAAATTTCGGGATTTTCCGTTTCCCGGGATAGTAGTTCTGACACCCCGAGAATCTCGGTTTTCCCGAAATGTACGTAGAATTTGATGAAAACCACTAAACTTCAATAAAAAACAATGACATTTTTCTTATTTGATAAAACAGAAAACCATCATTGAAAAGAGTAAATATTTTCAAGATAAGACCAATGTACCAAGTAAGAAACACATATTTTTATTTGTCTAGTTGCAAAGTTTTAAGGCAAAGTAGACCGTCATTGAAATTTGAACTGGGCATCGATGATTGTGGCTAATTCATCTCACGATTGCGAAGCAAAGAAAACCGCTTGGTTTTGCACTGAGATAACTGAAAAAGTATCAGCATACTTTCTGCATGTAAGCGCAAGTAGTGATACTTTTTCGAATCAATATTACTTATGTTGACTGAGTTTTGTCACTTTGAAATTGTGAGCTGCAAAATCAACGAATGACGGGCTACTTAGCTTTAATGCTTTTCTTTTCATCATTAGCCATTTTTGTAAGCAAATACTGAGAAAGCTAATTTGAAAGTACATCTAAACTTCGATCAATAATTATCAGTTATTAACTTTGAGCATGATATTCTACAATTATCTTTTATTGTTTCTTTTGTTCTAAAGTTTTGATGAGTTTTGAAATGTCTGAAGCAAACTGCTTTAATATTATGACTTAATTTTTTACCATACTTCTATTGTCCCATGTGAATAGGAATCTAAGCAAACATGATACTGACATGTGTTTATGGGCAGTATAGAGAATTTGAAAAAATCACTAGCAAACCCATAATTAGTCAAGCTAAGTTTTGATTTTTATCAAATTCATCAACAGAATACGAAAAATATATATAAAATATGATTTGTTATAATTATTGGAAAGCTACATTATCTTTTTATTTCATTTAAAAACTTTGTATTGCTGGATTTGTAATTCCATTTCTATCAAAATACTAGTTTTATTGAACATTTTATAAATCCCGGGATCCCGGCACTTCCCGAGACAAGTCAAGATTTTTGTCCCGAATCCCGGGACAAACAAAATGGCCGGGAAATGAACACTCTAGTGGAGAGTCATCAAATGATAAACAGTTCCAGTCAACTTACTGTTATCTGTGAGTATGTTCTAGAAAATTTAAAAGTTGTTTTGTCACAATGCGACATGTAGCAGCATAACCGTCACATTGATAATATACATGAGCCTCGCAATGTAGTAGAAAATAAACTCCTATCAATATTATTTTCTGACTATTCACCCAATATTGGGTATGTGCTGTATAAAATTTCATCCAATATGCACTTTAGAGTCTCTGGTAATTTTTAGAAATTTTAGTTTCTTCTCATGGGGCTCTGCACAAAAATCATTCCTTCTCTCTCACACTTTCATATAATTAGTAAACAACAAGGCCAGTAAACGTCAAACTACCATACTAAAACAAAACAGTGCAGAGCCCCATACTGCCATAAAATGTATGGTTTTCCATTTACTCAATGCCTACTTTGGACGAATGTTACAAATATGAAGTAAACAAACCCCGGATACAATTTTTAGCAAAATTCCTGTTCATTAGCAACCTTACTGGCAAAAAATCATTGAAGATTTTGAAGTAGAGATGCAAAACTAATTACTTGAAGCATTTCTTATCAAATCTGTGGAATAATTCGAGGGAAAATTTTTAGTTGTAGACAACATTTTGGCGACAACCGTGAATGAATTTCAAACAAGTCTGAAAAAAATCCTGATAGAATTTAAACTTCAAAAGCTAAATTCGTGGCAAAATGTCTGTAAAATTAAACAATTTCTTCCAAATAAACAACAGTAAAGGCCCAAACGCAAAGATAGCGGAACGGCAACGGAAAGCGGAACCGGTTCGCCAGCATGGATCACACCATCTCGACTGAGTTGTCAACGAATGAAAGTGAACTGACACTGAGTCGACAAGCATGTTATAGTTCATGCTGGCGAACCGGTTACGCTTTCCGTTGCCATTCTGCTGTCAATGCGTTTGGGCCTTAACTCCAAAACGCAACTGATTATTGACGAATTCGAGATAAACCGAATTAGAAAATTATTCCATTCATATTAAAATATCTATATTTTAACTGATTGTTTGAATAAATAAATTAGGTTTTTAAAACAATCATATCACTCAGTGGCGGCTCGTAATTACACGTTTTATCTGATCTATGACCCTGAAAATGACTAATTTTGCATATTTGTTATTGTATGAACATGTAGATTTGATTATTTGGAATAGCCACTGATATCACTAATAATTAATTATTATTGTTCAACAAAGTTCTAGCATTCATTATAGAGACGTGTTTATGAATAGAAATAGTTTACCAAAGCCGTATGAATAACAGTGTCAAGAGTTGATTCATGGATAAATGTATAGTTTATTTGTTGGAATTTCAAATACAATTTCTTATTATTAATAAAGCCTGTCCACGTTAAATTTCGGACACCCAAATAATGGCAGCAAAAAAAAGTTACTCATAATTCAACAAAAACAATTGTTTATTTCAGAATAAAAGAGTTATATCTACAAAATAAACAGTTGACAAGGATGTTAATCCTTCTTTCTGTAAAATTCTCGAACTTTCTGTGGTACACCCGCCATCCGTGTCCGAAATTTATCGTGGACAGGCTTTAGTACTCGCTTTAGAAGTTCTGTACGAGTTTCTGACAAACTCTTTGAATTTTTTGGTTGTTATTTCTAACCATCTCTGGCTTATTCTCCGGAGGAATTTTGATGATGTTTGGAAAAATAACCTGCCTTTAATTTCATACTCATCAGATCACGAAAAAAGTGACTTTAGTGACCATTTTCGTGAAAAAAGTGACTTTAGTGACTTTTTGTTGAAAATAGTGACTTTTTAGTGACCAGGTCGAAAAAAGTGACCAAGTCACTAAAAAGTGACTTGCTACCAGCCCTGTATATTATTATTATTTCCAATTGAAAATATTTGAAAAAAAAATCTTAATTTTATGGTTTATTGCAATAGAAAAAATATATAAACTTTCCTGTTGAAAACATGTTATCGTACGTCATTTTACCATATGAATTGGTCGTGAAAGATCATACAAATAAATTTACAAATAGAGTAAAAAGAATTCAGTTTGTTAAACAAATGTTGATGTAATTGATATTTGCAATCTACGAGTGTCTTACGAAAGCATCGTTAATAAGAATCCTACGATATTTCTGTATAATTTTTCTATTTAAAATGGATGAACTTTCTTCAAAATTATCTAGTTTTAATGTTTTTTGTCCAAATTAGTGTGAATACATATTTTTCATAATATCATAAATTTTCAAATCCTTCATATTAAATACATAACAATTAGAAAAATCTAAACAAATAACGATTTGAAGTATATTAATCCCTTTTTTGTTATCCACAGGAGAAAGTTAAAATTACATTATTCACATTAGTTGGACGTGAAGATGTTGTTAACTATTGATTTTTCTGGAGAATCATGGTAAATGTAAAACTGTTCAGATATCGTTGATTTTCTTAAAATTTGAAAACGACTGCTGAGCACTGAATTGATGGATTTTATTTTCTGATAATTCCGGTCTGTGGAGCACCGTGACACAGAGCAATAGTCGTAGACAAGCCGCGGTGGTCTCATCCCGGGCCGGAGTCGTATGTCCCAAGATTCTCAACGTGTGCGAAACGAAAGCGCGCGGCTCTTGATTCGCGATGTGTGCGACTTATTTTGTTTAGTATTTCCGTTGCAGCCTCACGGGAAACCTCGCAAACCTGCACAGGATCCAAATTAAACGGTAACATCATTCTAAAACGTTCTCGATCGTTAACAACATTGTGCAATCGTTTCGCGTGTGTCCGAATAACAACCTTTTCGTACGACAAAGTCTGTGAGTAAAGATCGCGATCGTGGGCGTTCTGATTACGTGAAATGGTTCGCTCCCAATGGAACGGTGAAGGTGCCGTATGGTGAAAATGCTGGTCATTGGTGAATTTTTACTCCGGTGCAACAGCAGAAGATACCGAGACAAAACGACAACGCCCGATCGGCTGATATCTACGTAAATCAGTGTGGACGTCAGTGTGCAAAAATCAACAACGATAACAACAAGTGTACAACAACAGTACGATTCAATTGTTATTCGGGGTGTGAAAAAGTTGAAACTAGTGGAAGTGATCGCGGCGAAGGAGCAAAAGAAAGGGGTTTCTCAAAATGATGTGTCAGCACCATCACATGTTAGCTGTGCAGTCAATCCACCAGAAGAGTGATTTGCGTAAGTGTTACATTACATTGGTTGATGGGGAGATATTCGCTGATGGCCGGCAGAAGAGCAGAAGACGCGATCGCGTTCACCGAACTCGGCAAAAGTGGGCAGTATTGTCTACAAGCCCACGAGGTAGAGGAATTCGTCGAATTAATACTATCTCAAGTGTCTTCTTTAGTGGTATGTAATCATACAAAAAAAAGAGAGCCATCATGTGCGATTTGTTTAGAAAAATGTTTAATTTCATCACGTGCACTTTATCTGCAATGTATAAAACGGGTTTACCAACAAGATAGAGGAGAACTTTGGCTTTTTGGGTGGCTGTGGTAAACGATAATGAATAATATTGAACAAAACGGGTTTTCCATAGTTTTTAAACGTGTAGTCACAAGTTAAATGAAATGAGTGTTTCCCAACGAACATGGGTCAATTTAATTTAAATTATTTTCCATTATGGTATCTTTGTCATAGACGGGTTCATTCCCAAATAGGTATATGAATAAATAAACAGAGGGGCCTTCCTTAGCCTAGTAGTAGAGTCCGCGGCTATAAACGGTAACGCTGCTGAAGGTGTCTGTATGATGTCAAAAATGAGTTGAATAGTTCATACTTAAGCTTACACAACATTTTAAACACTCAAAGTTGACATGCAGGAATAGCACCAGTGGACTGTTTAGCACCGACATTCCCAACTGTGTTGCTTACACCTTCAAAATGTGTGAATATTTCTATGCAAAATGACCCTACTAAAAATGAAATAGTTCAAAATCATCATTAGACATCTATAAACTAGAAACCATGGGATGTCTGTAATGCCAACTTAACCTTCAGCATCCTTGGGAGTATATGTGTTTTGATACCGACCTGATCAAATTCGCCCCACTGATCAATTTGCCCCCGGATTACGGTACGATCATACACGATATACGAATGCGAAAATGGCAACTTTATCAAAGAAAGCTCTCAGTTAATGAGTGTGGAAATGCTCATAAGAACACTAAGCAGAGCAGCAGGCTCTGTCCCAGTTGGGATGTAAAATGCCCAGAAGAATAAGAAGATGCAACAATTTTCAAATGTAAATATTATATTTGGCAATATACGGTTCTGCTGAATTGATCAATTTTGTGAAGCCTTTTAAATCGTTCACCTTGCAAGGCAGCTGTAGTGATCCATTCTATAGGAGATATCTAAACCGCGAAACGATTTGAGCACCTTGGAACCAAAACAAATTTACTGAATTGCTTTCATGGTTTAAATTGTCATTGTTATGGCCGTAACCTCAAACCTCTTTCCATGGTGACACCCTTCCTGCTCCGACTACAACAGCTCAAGACCGTTTATCTTGTCCCGCCGAACAAACAAAAAGCATCGCAATCGCGAATCCTTAGGAAGCCCCTACCCCGGTCCTTAGAATACTTTTTTCCTTCCCTGCACATTCAACTTGGTTTTGTTTATGGCCTTGCCTTGGTCGACTGTCTTCGGGTGCGAGCTGTTCGTTGCGCCTCGTCGGCGGCGTGATTCCAACATAAACTTGTACCGGTTCTAGATTTAGATAACAATTGGGCTATAAACCACTTTCGCTTGCCGCGTTGTCGTCGCGTCGTTCCCTGATTTGCCCTTGTTCTTGGGTTAGGAGTACAGCAAATTGTCACGATGAACATGGTTTTTCGTTGATTTGCGTCTTCGACTGTTTTTACGTTTCTTGTGCCGAAGATGATGATTTTTAACATTGGTATTTCTTTCTGAAGTTTTATCGGTTAATCATTAATCATCTCTCTTGGGCTGTTATTTCAAGCTTCTTCACGAATTTTGCCAGAATTTTTTCAAAGGTTCTTAAAATCAGTAATCAAAAAACTTCATTATTAATACCTTCCCATTTTTTTCTAGAGATATTTTCGAGAAATTCCTCAATTCAAGAGTTCGGAAGCCCTTGAACAAGCGTCAGGACATGTAAAAGCAAAAGTCGGTTCACCTGATTAAAAAATCGATACCGTGTTGCATCAATACCCGGACACTTAAGCCGACACAAACGTTTAAAATACGTTTTGAATAGGTTTCAATCAAAATTATTAAAATTCTTTTAACATAATGGACACTTTTATGTTAAAACTTAGTGAAAATGATGAGATTTTCGATAACATTGAAGATTTGACCATAGAAATATTTAAAACAATGAAGCTTATCTTGTCCTAAAATCCGGACACCTGCATTAAATCATGTCTATAAATCCGGACACTAACGAATCAAAATCCGGACAGCTTGCAAAACATGTAATTATTGAAAGAAAAAATTCAATTTTTAAAATTAACTCGGTTTATTGTGCTCCGAGGAACATGTGCGTATTCTGTGATGGATAAAACATTTGAATTTTAAACAGTATTTGTAGTTTTATTACCTGAGCTGAGATGACTGAGGCTTGAGCTTCAACAATCACTGACTAGTTCTATTTTTTTCGTACAAATCTACGCACAACATTTTTTTCATTACACATTCCACATTTATTGATAATTTTGAATGTTTTCTATCAGTTTCACTTGTATATTATGTTCTCAAGCTCAGTAAATTAACAATTTAATTGCACTGTCCGGGTATAAAATACTTGGCTCCATTCCCGGACAGCCTCTTCTCCTTGATCTTTTAGCTATTTTCAACGTAGATTCACTCCATATCTCTGCAACACGGTGTAACTAAACACTTAAGCCTTCACTTCATGAATAATTTTGTTTAATTCACTACGCGAATTGTGTATTTTTCAAATGTTTTCGTTAACTAAAAATTATGTGTGCGTTCAACGACGCTATCACCAAATCACTTGCCTCGCGAATAAATGACGGTTGACAAGAGCAACTTTTTCGTTGTTGTTATTTTTAACTGTTTGGCAATGATAACTAGATTACAAATGAATGTAAAATGATCAGCTATGTTCATAGAAAAAATTGTGAGTTGAAATATTAATATTAATATTATATTTTGCCTCTAATTAATGAATATCATCAGAGTGTCCGGATATTGGTACCGTCCGGATTTTGATTCATCACGGTAGAACCGAATAAACTTCAGAGAAAAGAAGTTATCACAGCCCAGAGTATAGTTACACCAAATGTTATTTGAAGACAAATGTATGCTATACTGTCCCTATTTGCATTTTTGTGTTCCCGGATACATTCTGGCATCTGTTAACATTTTCAGTCAAGTAATATGTGTATTTGCTAAAGATTAAAATTCAAAAGTTAACATCTGGAAGAGATGTTATGTTTCATGCCATACTTAAGCCAATTGAAAATAAATCCATTTATCCGACCATACGTAAACACCAGGTCACGGTCATAGCAACTTAGTTTATCTTCTTATAATTAAAATATTTTTGAACAAATGTGTATTATTAGATAAAAAAGGAATGGCAATGAAAAAAAAAAAATTTTTAATCATATTGGCGCTAAGATTTGTGAGTATTTTAACGCTTTTCCAGCTAAAATTTCAATGATTTCTGTAAGCATTTTCTTTGACGATTTAAGGTGGAGCCTTGCAAGAAACTAATGAACATTTTACAATGATCCTATTATGGACATTCAATTATTAATTACTCCAGATAATTCTTTGAGGTCTATTTTGGAAAATATTCTACAAAGTTCTCAGGAATGTTTTTTGCGTAGGCTTTCGAGGATGTACCGAATTTCCCAAGAAATTTCTTTTAGGCTCTTATTTCAAGCTTCTTCGCGAATTTCGCCAAAATTTTTACAAAGGTTCTTAAACTCAGTAATCAAAAAACTTCATTATTAATACCTTCCCGATTTTCACTAGATATTTTTCGAGAAATTCCTTCATGTATTAAAAAAATCCTCCCTATAATTACACTCAGAATGCATCTAGAATCTAGATTCTAGATGTTATTTTAGGAAGACTGCTATGAATTTCTCTAACGATTCTCTAGAATTCACAGGGATATAATTGAAGTGCATTCAAGGTTTCCTACAAAAAATTGTTTATATAAATACCACAGAGAATACCTCCAAGAATTCTTTCAGAATTGTTTCACCAGGATTATTGTGAATTATCTCAAACATTTTTGGGCAAGTTCATTAAAAAACAATTCTAAAGTAAATTTTCAGAACATTAATTAATGTTGATATTTCATAGGAGTCTGTTAATAAATATTTAGTGGAGATCCTACCACAAACTCTAAGAGAATTTTGATGTTATCCTAAACTGAGTTCTTGTTGCTTAACCTACAGAAACCTACAGTTATATTTTGAGAAATTGTTTAACATGTATTTACAGAAATCGCTGCGTCAAATGTGGCAGAAATCCTTAGACAATTCTACAGAAATTTTGTAACCAAAAATTCTTGAATGATTCTTTAAGAAATTTTAAAAAGGTATTATAGTAAACCACGCAGTAATTTCAGGAGGAACTCCTGGAGGAATCCAAAAAAACTAAGAGCAGTTTCTTCAGAAGTTTTCAATTTAAATTTTTATGGATCTTTACAGATATACTAGATAAAATGCCTGTAGTAAGTATTGAAAAGGAATACCTGTAAAATTCAGAAAAGCATGCTTAGAGTAATTTCTAGTTGAACTCTTGCAAGAATCATGAACAATAGCGTAAGCACACAGGGGAATCAGGGTAATAAGGGGGGAAAGGCATGATTATCAAAGGACTTAAACAACTACTAGCATAAGTTTTTGATGAAAAACTAGCATTAGATCGTTACAGATATTTTTGAGTTATTTAAACCTGGCTAAGTTTTCTTCAGATGGTTGTAAATTTACTTTGGTGTAAAAAAGTCCAGCAAAATCGAATGGTTTTTTATTCCATCAATATTTTTTTTTCTTTATTATTGTTTTAAATTGTTCAAGTAATTTCGTATGAATAAACATATTGCATCAATTGCAAACAATATTTTTCTATGTAATTCTATTAAGTTTTAAGAAGTTCCACAACAGATTATACTAAAATTCCTCAGGAAATATCGAAGGGTGACGTAAGACATTTAGCTACGAATATGTTGGAAATTTGTCAAAAAATTTTGTCAGATTTTTTCATAATTTCAACGCGAATTTCTATTACCCACGTGAAAAATTGTTCCCGGGTTCTACTAAATACTGAATACCTAACCTTATACCAAGATATATTGCTGAAAGCTTCACTGGAATTACTAATACAGGTGGTACAGGACTGGAAATGGCTTGAATTTCGCGAAACTCTCGTGTCGCTCCTCACAAGAGTAGTTTGAAAACGTGTAACTCATCAGGCAGCCTTTTTGGGTGCATGAATTTTATAAGTCACTAGTGTCATCACAGGCTGTTCTTCTAGATTTAATTTTTTTTTTTCAAATTTCCAAAATTTGTTGCCTTTAGCAACGGGTGTTTTGCTACTTTCATGGCATTTTACCTACAGTAGCGAAAGGCATGAGTTGAAACTGACTTTTCTCAACTCTGACAACTAGAATTGTTATTACTCACTAAGAAAAAAATAATATTACGTATGATGCAAATTCAATGCTAAGCAAAATACTAGATGTTAAAAATGAAATGACGTAAATTTCATACTTGTTTTAATTATGAATCGTGGTTTACGGCCAACCAGCCGAGTGGAAGTTTAACAACTACCGAAAAGCTAAACATTACATATAATTTGCAATTGGATTAGATGGACAAATTGATGTGAAGATTTGCGAAAAAGTTACACGTCTTCTCAGTGAGAATCGAACTCACGACTCCCCGATCTCTAGTTGGGGCGCGTTAACCACTACGCCATGAGAGGACTCATGAACGCAGAAGTTAACCTGAATTCGATTTCAGCTCAATAATCACGTGGTCCTCTTTCGCAAAGTGCACCTCTTTCGGAAGAATTAGATGCCCATCCAAACACAACGCTTTCTATATATATCCAATGCCTAGCCCGAGAGCGCATTGTTTTTTTAGATATAGGAATAGCACACTACACTAGCCAGCAACTGCGCTGGCTGAGGTTTCTATTGTGTGGGCTTCCAATGGGTCGCGACGTTCTCAAACGACCGGTTACGGAACATGAGTCCGTTGCTCGATAAATACTTGTTTTAATTATGAATCGTGGTTTACGGCCAACCAGCCGAGTGGAAGTTTAACAACTACCGAAAAGCTAAACATTACATATAATTTGCAATTGGATTAGATGGACAAATTGATGTGAAGATTTGCGAAAAAGTTACACGTCTTCTCAGTGAGAATCGAACTCACGACTCCCCGATCTCTAGTTGGGGCGCGTTAACCACTACGCCATGAGAGGACTCATGAACGCAGAAGTTAACCTGAATTCGATTTCAGCTCAATAATCACGTGGTCCTCTTTCGCAAAGTGCACCTCTTTCGGAAGAATTAGATGCCCATCCAAACACAACGCTTTCTATATATATCCAATGCCTAGCCCGAGAGCGCATTGTTTTTTTAGATATAGGAATAGCACACTACACTAGCCAGCAACTGCGCTGGCTGAGGTTTCTATTGTGTGGGCTTCCAATGGGTCGCGACGTTCTCAAACGACCGGTTACGGAACATGAGTCCGTTGCTCGATAAATACTTGTTTTAATTATGAATCGTGGTTTACGGCCAACCAGCCGAGTGGAAGTTTAACAACAACCGAAAAGCTAAACATTACATATAATTTGCAATTGGATTAGATGGACAAATTGATGTGAAGATTTGCGAAAAAGTTACACGTCTTCTCAGTGAGAATCGAACTCACGACTCCCCGATCTCTAGTTGGGGCGCGTTAACCACTACGCCATGAGAGGACTCATGAACGCAGAAGTTAACCTGAATTCGATTTCAGCTCAATAATCACGTGGTCCTCTTTCGCAAAGTGCACCTCTTTCGGAAGAATTAGATGCCCATCCAAACACAACGCTTTCTATATATATCCAATGCCTAGCCCGAGAGCGCATTGTTTTTTTAGATATAGGAATAGCACACTACACTAGCCAGCAACTGCGCTGGCTGAGGTTTCTATTGTGTGGGCTTCCAATGGGTCGCGACGTTCTCAAACGACCGGTTACGGAACATGAGTCCGTTGCTCGATAAATACTTGTTTTAATTATGAATCGTGGTTTACGGCCAACCAGCCGAGTGGAAGTTTAACAACTACCGAAAAGCTAAACATTACATATAATTTGCAATTGGATTAGATGGACAAATTGATGTGAAGATTTGCGAAAAAGTTACACGTCTTCTCAGTGAGAATCGAACTCACGACTCCCCGATCTCTAGTTGGGGCGCGTTAACCACTACGCCATGAGAGGACTCATGAACGCAGAAGTTAACCTGAATTCGATTTCAGCTCAATAATCACGTGGTCCTCTTTCGCAAAGTGCACCTCTTTCGGAAGAATTAGATTGCGAAAGAGGACCACGTGATTATTGAGCTGAAATCGAATTCAGGTTAACTTCTGCGTTCATGAGTCCTCTCATGGCGTAGTGGTTAACGCGCCCCAACTAGAGATCGGGGAGTCGTGAGTTCGATTCTCACTGAGAAGACGTGTAACTTTTTCGCAAATCTTCACATCAATTTGTCCATCTAATCCAATTGCAAATTATATGTAATGTTTAGCTTTTCGGTAGTTGTTAAACTTCCACTCGGCTGGTTGGCCGTAAACCACGATTCATAATTAAAACAAGTATTTATCGAGCAACGGACTCATGTTCCGTAACCGGTCGTTTGAGAACGTCGCGACCCATTGGAAGCCCACACAATAGAAACCTCAGCCAGCGCAGTTGCTGGCTAGTGTAGTGTGCTATTCCTATATCTAAAAAAACAATGCGCTCTCGGGCTAGGCATTGGATATATATAGAAAGCGTTGTGTTTGGATGGGCATCTAATTCTTCCGAAAGAGGTGCACTTTGCGAAAGAGGACCACGTGATTATTGAGCTGAAATCGAATTCAGGTTAACTTCTGCGTTCATGAGTCCTCTCATGGCGTAGTGGTTAACGCGCCCCAACTAGAGATCGGGGAGTCGTGAGTTCGATTCTCACTGAGAAGACGTGTAACTTTTTCGCAAATCTTCACATCAATTTGTCCATCTAATCCAATTGCAAATTATATGTAATGTTTAGCTTTTCGGTAGTTGTTAAACTTCCACTCGGCTGGTTGGCCGTAAACCACGATTCATAATTAAAACAAGTATTTATCGAGCAACGGACTCATGTTCCGTAACCGGTCGTTTGAGAACGTCGCGACCCATTGGAAGCCCACACAATAGAAACCTCAGCCAGCGCAGTTGCTGGCTAGTGTAGTGTGCTATTCCTATATCTAAAAAAACAATGCGCTCTCGGGCTAGGCATTGGATATATATAGAAAGCGTTGTGTTTGGATGGGCATCTAATTCTTCCGAAAGAGGTGCACTTTGCGAAAGAGGACCACGTGATTATTGAGCTGAAATCGAATTCAGGTTAACTTCTGCGTTCATGAGTCCTCTCATGGCGTAGTGGTTAACGCGCCCCAACTAGAGATCGGGGAGTCGTGAGTTCGATTCTCACTGAGAAGACGTGTAACTTTTTCGCAAATCTTCACATCAATTTGTCCATCTAATCCAATTGCAAATTATATGTAATGTTTAGCTTTTCGGTAGTTGTTAAACTTCCACTCGGCTGGTTGGCCGTAAACCACGATTCATAATTAAAACAAGTATTTATCGAGCAACGGACTCATGTTCCGTAACCGGTCGTTTGAGAACGTCGCGACCCATTGGAAGCCCACACAATAGAAACCTCAGCCAGCGCAGTTGCTGGCTAGTGTAGTGTGCTATTCCTATATCTAAAAAAACAATGCGCTCTCGAGCTAGGCATTGGATATATATAGAAAGCGTTGTGTTTGGATGGGCATCTAATTCTTCCGAAAGAGGTGCACTTTGCGAAAGAGGACCACGTGATTATTGAGCTGAAATCGAATTCAGGTTAACTTCTGCGTTCATGAGTCCTCTCATGGCGTAGTGGTTAACGCGCCCCAACTAGAGATCGGGGAGTCGTGAGTTCGATTCTCACTGAGAAGACGTGTAACTTTTTCGCAAATCTTCACATCAATTTGTCCATCTAATCCAATTGCAAATTATATGTAATGTTTAGCTTTTCGGTAGTTGGTAAATTTCATGTTTTTCTAACTTAAAATTACGTCTTGTAATATTACATCCAATGTGACTGCAAATGTTTGTGATCCGAACAATATTTCGTTCAATGTGAAGAAAAAGTACGTAATTTGTAACAAAACATTACGTCATTTTTCAATTTACGGTACATATAACATAAACTTCAATGAATTCTTTTAAGTGTGTAGAATTTTTTTTCGCTGGGTTCATCAAAAGCCGTTCAGATATATTTCTAAAATATGTGCAATTTTACGTTCTATTCCGAATAAGCAAGGAGGAGTAATTGCATTAGTCCTTTCAATTTTTACGTCAGAAATTGATTTTTGAAATCCACGGAATAAATATTCAAGATTTATGTTATAAACAGTGTTGTTCAGACTCATTTCCCCGAAAATAACATTTTCCGAACTACGAAGCCACGAACTACTACAACCATGCTCTATCCTCCTAAGATAGAAAAACAGATGGTTAAGCTTGAGTACTGCACACAAAATCGATCAATTTTGATCCCAGAGAGCCACAATTCAAGTTTCGGTGAAATGAAATGAGTGAGTGAGTGAGTGCGAATCATTTCACCGAAACTTGAATTGCGGCTCACCAAGATCGAAACTGTCGGATCCCATGCGCAACACTCAAGCCCAACCACCTCCCCCTCCATCTCAGGAATACAACGCACAGTTATAACAGTTCATGGCTTCACAATTCGAATTTCGGGGAAAAGAGTCTGGTCAACACTGGTTATAAAAGTCTCTATGTCTTTAAAACATCTGTGGAAATGCACGAAGGAATTGTCGATAAATCCCATTAATATTTATGCTTCCGAAATAAGGCAATTTTATAGCATTTTCTTGTGAAATTTCAGGGCTGAATTCCAAGAGGCTTCTGAGCAGAAATTCTGGGAAACCAAAAAAGTGAACCAAAGGTAGTAATTCTGCTTGATTCGTGAGAGGATTTCTAAAGAAAATTATGGCTAGAATTCTTGAGATATTTGTTTATTTTAATTCATTAGAGAAGTTTTAATCATCCACGAATTGAAACCCGTTTGCGCAGAGCAATGAGCAATGTGTAGAGATATCCTTTAATAATATATTGATGTACATTGAAGTTCTATTTTACGCGGTTTATTTTTGAGCGACTTTTTACGCGTTAATTCAGAAACTACACAAAGATTCGTATTGATTCGAATTGACGCGGGTTTTCACGTCGTTTTTTGAATTACGTGTTATTTTACGCGGGGCATCGACCGACGTAAGAAAAACCTTAGTGTACTCCAGTAGGCGAATTCTGGCGCACATTTTCTTTGAAATACAGAAAATTTTCTAAGAGAAACTTAATAAAATCTTGCTAGTGAGTAATGAAAGAAAACTTCTTCGCATCGAAAAAAATGTTCGCCGGGATTCATCCACAGGAGTAGAATTTAAAACAAAATGGATACTAGATGGATTTCTGGAACTTGAAAGAATATCGGACGAAATTAGTGGAAAAGCTCATGGAGGAGTTCAAGAATGAATTGCCAAATACTTAAGTAAATCTATTGAAATAATTATTTAAAAATCCCCGAATATCCGCTAGTGCTATTTGAAGAAAATGTCCCGGAAAATACTTGGATGAATCTATGGTAGATTTTTCGGTAGAATTCAAGTACGACAATCCAGGGGCACCACAATTATAATTCTAAAAAAATCTCTCTACCAATTTTCTCGGGTATCTCAGTTGAAAGTATACCTCTAGAAATATAGGACTGTTCAAATTATTTAGAATTATGAGGAAGGAATTGAAAAAATATATAATTTTTAAAGCAATTTGATGTTCTGTTAAAAATTTAAATGAATTTGCGAAGAAGTTCTCGAAAAAATCGCATAGAATCGTTAGGAGAGTTGTTTGTCTCAAATAACGGTTTGTCTCAAATTACGAACCGATTCATATTCCAAACACTCGGTTTTTGTGTGACGATTTAGTTGAAATGTTTCGCTGAAATATGTCATCATATTACCAGGAAAAAGCAGTCAATTCACACTTAAAAAAAATACGGATTACGGTGAAATTTCACCGTAATCTCAACAGCTGAAGCTTCGGTGAAAAATAACCTAACAATCTGTAAAATCTTTGAACAAGATCATAAAGAAAAATAAGAAAATGGCTCAGACCGGGAATCGAACTCCCGACCTACCGATCAGGAAGAAGGCTTGCTACCACTAAGCCAGCTTACACTGCTTGTTAGTGGTGTGCAAAAACTGCAACAAAAGGAAGCTCATGGCTGCCAGAGCGACTGTCACACGAATTCACAGAAGTTCAGTGAAAATAATGCTGTTACCGAACTGTTCGTTAGTATTTCGCAGGGTTACAGTAAATTTGTTTGTTTCACGGATTTTTTCCGGTAAAATAATAAATTTCACGGATTTTCTCCGGTAAAATAGTTAATTTCACTGATTTTGTCGGTAAAATAGTAGATTTCACAGGAAAACCTGTATTTTTGTTGTTTACAGTTCAATTTCGGTGATTTATTTCACAGGATACTGCGATTTATTTTAATTGTGTTGAAATTCAATTTTTAAGTAGTTCAAAAAATAATTCATTGAGAGCAGTAAATATTTTCCAGTTCGAGGTCATTAAACTAGCTCATCTATTTACATTTGATTTATTCATGCTGTTCGCAATCAAGGTGTTCGGAATATGAAACAGAATAAACTCAATGTTCGGCATTTGAATCAACATATTGTTTCACACTCTTACGTAAAAACAATACAAAAAAGTTAAAACAACTTTTTTCGGCACCACCAACAGCTAACCGTTAGAATATGCCAAGAGATTCAAATTTTCACAAATATTTTCAAATTCAAGCCCATCAAATGTATTTGAATTCACTGCTGGCCTTAAGAGTTCGGTATATTAGTCGAAACGTTATGCAAAATTTTGTGAAACATCAGGAGGAATCTTGGGAGTCCTGGATATTTTTTTGCTGAAAACATTTCCGAGAGATTATCTGAAAGATTTGATGAAAAGACCTGTTAATTTAGGAAAATCTCAATGTAAACGTTGGAAAACTGTTGATGAAATCTGTGAAGAATTTACGGAAAGAATCCTTGTTTTGTGATTTATTCCACAAAAGCCCAAACAAATATTCTAGCAATTAAATTTTGAATTTGGAATGATAATTGAATGATTTTTACTGGACTATCAATTCTCATATTCTCATTGAATGTTTTCCGCAGTAAAAATTAAAATTTACAAATATCGCTGATGTACAGCAAAATATCATTGAAGGAATTCTTTTAGTTATACCTGGAATAAATCCTGAAAGAATTTGAAAATGGATCCATAGAGAAATGAAGGACAAGTTACAAGTATATTTCCAATTATCTAATTACAGACTTCTTGGAGAAATACCAGGAAGAAAGGTATACTTGAAACAATTGAAATATTTCCAGGTAGAATCCTTGGAGTTATTTGTACTGTAATACTTGGAAAACAATATATGAATCAACAGAATACTTTCTTTAAGCAGTTTATCATGAAGAGTACAAGAAAGAATTAAAAATGGATTTCAAAGACGAACCTTAGAAGAAATATATGGAGTTACCTCTGAAGGGTTTATTTTAAAATAAATAGTAGTTTTGCTTGCAACATCCTCAACAAAAACTTGGGGGGATCCATGGAGAATTTCAAGCGGATTCTTTGTGAGAACCGTGGTAGATACCCCAACGAAATCGATAGGGAGATATTTGGCAGAAGCCTGATGTTTTGGTGGACATCAAATACTACCAAAGAAGTTTCTCACGACGAAACTATTAAATTATGATAAAAATTTAATTTTTCTTTGTACATCAGTTTATTTGTTTAAATTTCACCTACGCCGATGATTGTCATTGTTATACTGTATTTTACTTTTTTTCGATGTTCATCATTTTATTCGTAAGAATGCCATATGTTGGTTTTGCGTAACTTACCTGAAATGAAAACAAAAAGAAAATGCTTTATAAATCATAAAATAGGCAAAAAAATACAGTTATTTAGATTAAGTCGATAAGAAAAATAAAAACAAAAATATTTAACGTGCCTGAATTTTGAACCTTAAGAGATTTTAGGGGAATTGATCTCACATTCTCCGCTCCTCCATGCCCGTCAATGAACAAAATCTGTTCGCAAAAGTTTTTTTTTTGTTCTTTATTTTTTTTTGGCTCGCAGATCACGATTTGCCCTCACGTCGTAGTTGTTGGTTCGTTGTTCTGCCGTACCTTTAGGGACCTGGGTTCACGTTTTCGTTTCTTCGGCTGCCGCCGCCGCCACAATGCAAGGGTCGTAATTTGAAATTCAAGTGATTAAAACTCATCCTCTGTCTGAATCGGGAAGAACGACGACGAGAGACACCTTTGGCGCGTTCGAATAACCCAATGAAGATTGCATCGCAGTGCGACTACCGGCATGGAAGATGTCTTTCCGCCCGAGTGGGATATGAACTTTGGCAACCACGCGCGCCTCTTCGTAGCACCGTGTAAACTTGGGGCGTGTTTGGTGAACATCCAACTGCTTCCCGTATCTCATCAGCTTTGCCGGGATCAATTCCTGGGCCAACGAACAGCATACCTTACCCTTGTGTTTATTAATTTAATTAACAAATTAATTTTCGACAACAAATTGGAGCGATAAATCAGGAATCTGGTTTCCAGGTGGGAAGGTTGGGTTCGACCCAGGTGCAGAGGCGTTCCTTGGGGTGGAAAGAATTCATGTTTTTAGATCACGCCCGTTGTATCAATTTCTCTCCGTTGGGGTCATATGCTTTCAGCGGAGGAATCAACGTATGTTGGGAACTGGAACTGTCGTGTGGAAGTGAGTGTTCGAATGCGCATGCACAATGTTTTCACGCCTGAACTGCATCGAACTCGAATTTGCATATCGCATTGGGGCACAAGAAGTGTGAAACTGGGTGAGTGAGAACCCACATGAGCTGGAACGAGAGCGAAATGAACATGCAACAGTGTAGAGATGCATATCTATATGTGGCACTACACGTTGGGCTCAACTCTTCAGCCCATCGACGAGGGCGCATATAAATTGCACGGATGGCTGGAGAAAGTGGGTGGCTTTGCGTGTGTAATCGATTTATTGTGTCGCTTGCCTTACTTGTCTGGGAGGTTTGAATTGAACGCCAGATTCGTAAGTGCGTGGGAGCAATGCAATCAATGTGGAGCATTGTTTGCACTACATAAATTGAAACTGTTCTTTGACACGTAATTTGTCGGGAGCTGGCGTGAATATTGGTTTAATTACAGTTTACTATAAAGTACGAAGTCCGTACAACGATTCGGATTGGCTTCTTTTTCCTGGCGTTACGTCCTAATTGAGATAGAGCCAGAATAGTGTTCTTTTAACACTTCCACGGTTATTTGTGAGCTTTCTTTACCGACTGATCAGTTAAGCATCGTGTGGCAACACGGGTATAAATCAGAATCCAAAAACAAGATTATGACTCATGATATCATGATTCCAGTGTGTTTTCATCTTATTAAAATACACCATGATTTGGGCTCATGATATCATGAGTCAGATTGCCGTAACGCAACAAATGCATTAGGTTTTTGTTGCTGATTGCTCGAAATCATTATTCAAATGCCAAAAAAGCTGAGTCGCGCATGATCGACTAAATAAAAAAATAAAAAAAAGCATACACTGAGATCCGAGCCAAGAACCTTTCTAATGATAGCCACGTACCTTATCACTCAACCACTTCGCAATCTTGAATTAAGAGTGATCGATACGAATGAGCTGAAGCAAAGTGCACCGCTTAGTGTTTTCACACTGGATGTTACGCTTATGAAGAATCATGATTATGACACCAGGAATCATGATTTGTGATCCTGATATTATGACCTAACCAATTTATAAATTTCATGATTTGTAAATCATGATTTGGGGATCAGATTTTTATCCGTGAAACACGTAGATTTCAGATATTCTTCTCTGGGAAGAACCTACCTGAACAAATCCTCAACCGGATATTTGAACTATATTTAATTCTAGTATCTGCAAAATACGATATGCATTGCAAATGTTCTAAGAACTAATTCTACGAATTCCGTTTCGAATCATGTTACAAACTCCTGAGTTATACTTACGCAACTACAAAGTAGAAGATGAAGTGGCCTTTTTAAGCTTCAGCCCTTATTTAAAGTTGATGGATTCTTGTTTACCATAATCTTGAGAATATCAAGATTTGAGCTTTTTGCCGTTTTTTATACGAATTTCGAATAGCTTTATAAATCAGAAACTTTCAGGTTTTATTAGCATTTAACATTACTATCTGCTAAAAAATACATACACAGATAACAGACGTTTAAATCCGATTGTGAAACTGTATAAGACAATTAACAGTCATTTTAAATGGAAACACAAGTAGCAACATCGTGATGGCACTGTCATCGTTTAGTTCCAGAGACGATGTCAGTGATGAATATGAAATATTTCAAGACTGATATTCATCGCTGTTTGACGCAATACGCTGTGGTGCGGCCCTAGTGATTTCAACGTGTTTCAGCTTGAAAATTTACACAGGTTTTCAGAAGATGTTTGTTCTAGCATAAAAATCTGTTATCTGGGATACATACAATAGTACATCCGATATCGATCACACGGTTTGAAGAATTTTATTGATCATTTAAGTACATATGTATCGAAAAACTAGACATTTTTGTTGGCTTGAATGATCGGAACTGACAAGTACTGCATTACGATCCAAATTAATAAGTGATGGGACCTCATATTATTGGTACGTCAACATACATAATGTTGAACTATTCAAAAGTTATTTCTTTCTAACGAAAAAAGATTTGTGTACAATTGAAGATTTGTAAAACAGGAACAAAAGTTTATGCCGAATCTTGTAGTAACGAACCGTCCAAATTACTTAAATTTTACATAAGCGCAATGTTGCTACCATAAAAATGTGTTATATTAAGCATAAAACGAGCTCACCAGTTGGTAATCTAACCTCGACTCAACACGCATATTTTCGGAATCGCACAATGCGCACCTGATACGATTGATCTTGATTCCGTCGCTTGCTCCGCAGTAGCATGCAACAGAATCAAAAGACCAAACACTATACCCCCAATCAAAAGATGTGTGTTTCCGATTATAAAACATCGGAATACAGAAAATTTTAATTCAGTGAGCTGTCCACGATGTAAATACAACGGGTATACCAAAAATAAGAAAACATGAATAAAACCGATTTGTGTGATTTTATAGCATCTGTAACAATGAGGATTGCCTAGTAACATTTAAGGCCCATATTAACTTTCAAAGCTAGATAATCGTCAGCAAATCAAAAAGTTGAAAAACAACTTGGAATTTTTTTCAATATTATAACAATGATGATAAAATTCTACTTCCATCACAATATTCTAACTTGTTGCATGTATCACAATATTCTAACTTGCATGTTATAAACATCCTTCTTTAATTCTGAGCAATTCATAAAGAACCTAACAGTACCTAACAAGCAACAAAAGTAAAAAATTGGGGTGGGTAATGTCTTTTACATTACCGCGGGGTTGACGTAGAACTACGATGATTAATAATTTGATTTGTCATGTGTATGAATTTGTAAGTGAACTAGTTTTGTGTTGTTATTGATCGTATGAAGTTTTCAGAAGTTAACTCTTTTTGGACTCATTTTGGTAGTCCTGAAAAGAACCATTTGTCGTTCTGTGGTTCCGAAAACCAGTGTTTGGTGTTCCAGGAATAATGCCAGATGATTGAATTTGTTTGTTTGGTCGTTGTTTCCTTGTGTTGCTTTGTTGGGTGATCGATTTCTGGCTCCAGCTGTAGTTCGCCAAACTCCTCCAGTAGATTAGATGTTTGATAGCTCGGGTGCTTCGATCGTTAGAATCGATGGAATCGGTCCAGTGCTTTGGTTTGTAGCAATATCCATTGCATGAGCATTTAGGCTCTGTACATTGATACTCATCAATATGCAGGCTTGGCCGCTATGATCCAGTATTTCACGCAGTTCGTCTCAAAGCGTCACTAATCGATGATTGCCTAAGCGCTGCAGCTCATTCCTCAAGTTAACCCTCTTGGGAGAATTGCTGCCTTTGGCATGATGGAACTTAGAAATATTGGAAGAGTTTGTCAAAAATAGTCCTTGCAGTGAAGTAACCCGCGACAAACAAACATATACCAATTGCTGATCCTGGCTTTTGTCATAGTCGTACACGACCTCGGGGAAAGTTCCACCTTGCGACTTATGAACAGTAAAAGCACAGGCACTAACCATCGGGAACTGAATGCGTTTGCAGTTGATTATGCCGCACAGTAAAATAAAAATTCTCTATACAGGAGTGAAATTGGAATTTCAAAACCAAGAGCCTTACGTTGGCATGAAATATTTTGAACTCTTATAACTGTTTGCTGGTTTAACGAAATTCCTTGAATGGCACCGCAATTGAAAGACAAGACATCAAAGGGTCATGTCGTCTACTTACTGAATCCCACATACCTGTCCAAATAGTTTAATAACTGTTTTAAAATAGAACGTTGATTTCAGGCAAATTTATAAATAGGGGTGCTAGAGAAAATTTGACGTCATTTGCTTTCCATTCTCCGCTTGGATCGCATCTCAGCAGGCGACAGATCGGCTTGCTCTGACCAGGCGTGCTTCTCAGGCACAGACATCGATAGCAAAGGACCTCCCCGTTTGTCTTGCTTCGCTCAAATCAAACTGTCGAGCGAGCGAGAGAAGATGCCGTCCGAAGCCAAAGTCATCACCGCTGCCGCCGCCAAGAAGAAGAAGAAGAGCAAGCAGTCCACAGGAAATTTGCGGTCGAACTGTGAACACGGTCGGGCAAGTGATTCTCGCTTTGTGATTCACCGCTTGCGTTCACCCAGCCATCGTCATCGCCGCCATCATCAGATTTCGACTTAAGCCCGGTGATCCACTACCTGTTACTGTTGTGCGCCATCCACGCCACGAAACTTTCGGTTCGTCGTATAAGCAAATATGCTCAAATTTATACATTTGAGATGAGGATTCCCCGTTTGACCATGGCAATCAACTGATAACATCCCGCAGTGTTATTTATCTGTAAGAGCATCAAAGCTAACAAAGCCATCGGTCCTTTTCAGGGCCATCAAATTAGTGGAAAAGAGTTAAAAGAGAAATATTTCCGACTTTATATATGACTTCTTATATTCCTAAATCAATTTCACAGCTACATACAAAATTTCATTTGTCATGAATAATTTATGGCTCAACCATTTGAGATTGTACTCGCGGACGCTGCTGCAGTGCCGTCGGGGTGAGTGCTCAACATTCCACAACGATTGTAAAATAGAGTGCCATTTCCAACAGCGTCTTTGAAATCCATATTTTATGGGAACACTTTGATTAGCAAAATTATCACATGTAACAAAATTGCGACATATTAAGAATGCTTTTGAAAAGACATTCTCATTGAACAATTGTAATAATTTTGGCACCCATGGATCAGAAATTTACCGTCATAATAAAGAAAACGATTGATTATCAATAGCTCGTATTGAATATTTAGTTAATATCAACCCTTCCAGCAATTCATGTTCGACCAATTTCTCACGCAGTAGCATTCTCCGCAATTTTCAAGTAATTCCAAGCCCAACACATTATTGGCACATACCCATTTCCCAGATTGGTCGATCAGAAAGCGAAGAGCACAAAAGGGAGGAGCATCATCTGCTATTCTGAGGTTATAAAACATGCTTCCTTCGTCGGATCCAGTTTCATTCCAATTCCGCTTTCGAGCTGGTAAGAGCTCCTCCGAACTTGCTCAGCGAGAAGTACCTCGATGCTAGAAATCTGCTGAGCTTCAAGCTGCCAATCCAGCATCTGGTTTGTGAAATCGCTCAAGATTTCTAGGTTGACCGATCCGCGCTTCTAGATTTCGACTCGTGGTCACAGCATCCAAGCTCAATCGGCCCTTTTCAGGGCCAACATACGTTCATAAAAGGGTTTATTGGATGATATTTACTGATTTGGGCACTTCCATGATTCACTTTGGCATGGGGGGTTTTTCTCGGCCGAATTGTCTGAAACTTTGCAATAAGGAGCAATACGACGCATATTGTGGCCAAATATGAGATTTGTAGCTTTCAAAAAACCCCACTGCCGAAGTGAATCAAAAGTGCCAAGAATTGGGTCCGGCTCCCTACTATAATTTGGTTCACATAATTTACCCCACATAATTACATGAATTTGAGAATTTACCGCTGCAGCGCCGTCGGACCGTAATAACATCATACTACTCAGCATTGTATGGTATAGTATATAAATCAGAACACATTGAACATTGATCAGAAATATTTAAAATTTGCACAAAACCAAAACATGCGTGATTTTAATTAATTGTAAGCTATTAAAATAATGTTGATATTTTTACTGTCCATTCGAACGCGCATGTGAATTTTCCAAGGTATGTAAATCCCTAACCAAGATATCAACTTCATGTATCTTATCCAAGATTGGTCAATCAGAAGAAGGCGAAGAATACGAAAGGGAGGAGCATCTTCTGCAATTCAAATTATGTAAAACATACTATCTTCGACAGATTCGGTTCATTTAAGGGACGAATGACCTTCGGATTAAAATCCCTCTGTAACAACAACTGGATTCGGTTCATTTCATTTACACTTTCGAGCTAGTAAGAACTTCTCGTGATAAACACAGTATAGCTAGTAATATTTCTTAATGTGCTTACCACATACTTGCTATAATCTCTTAATTCATCTCGTAGTATCATACAATATCTGATTTATCACGAATAATCGACAATACGGCAATTTGAGGATGGTCCGAGAACGCTGCTGCAGTGCCGTCGGGATGCAATAACAGCATAATGCTCATCTTATACGTCCCTTGCCAAGACATCAATTTCATATAGCCTATTTCTTAGATTAACGCAATAGACAACATGTGGAAAAATCAATTCAGATCAATAGTTGCTCATTACAATTGATCAAGAAACAGTTTATTGAATAGTATTTAAAATTTGTCGCAATTTTAATACATTTTCCAATTTCCGTACTCGAGTTTTTTGGAAGCGGGGGCCATGACTGGTCCTGGCTGGAAATATTCGTGGGGAGAACCTCGACCCTTTGCTGCAGGAATTTCATTAACAACTCTTTGGTAAAGCAGCAATTTTCCGAGAAAAACTCTGCTAAAAGTGAACTTTTTCAAAACAACTCTTATTGATTGGAATATTTATTAACAACTTTTTGTTAAGTAAAATCATCCTAAATAACTCTTTGCTCCATCGCCAAACCAAACCATTTCATAGAATTCATCAAGTACAAGAATATGAATGGTAAGGAGAGGCAGATGGTGAATATTTCGCTGGCGTTACTTTCCAACAGGTCGCTGGTTGGCGCTGACTACTAATCCGTCCACTGAATGATTTTCAGTTGTTGCTTTCGCTTCGTTGCTCTCTGGTTCCGTTCGTTACTCGCACACTGCTGTGGCTTTCACGCGCTCTTCTTTGCTGATCCGTTCGTTATGCCGTTCGATTTGTAAATCAGCTAGGAGCAGAACAACCAGTGGTTTTATTTGCTCGAGCTTCTTTCACCGATGGCGAGTGGTGGGGTTCTCGCTTAGTTGTTTCGTCACTCCGTTCGCTACTCGCACGCGATTGGTTATTGCTTTCGCGCTATTTTCGTTGATGATTCTTCGCTGAGAAAAAAAACTGCAACTCTTTTGATTTTTCATGCAAAATAACCAACTTTGATAAACCATATCTCAGTTATTTATGAACCGATTTGAATGAAATTTTCACAGAATATCAGAAATAACTTAAATTTTAACA
Source organism: Aedes aegypti (assembly GCF_002204515.2). Taxonomy (NCBI): domain Eukaryota; kingdom Metazoa; phylum Arthropoda; class Insecta; order Diptera; family Culicidae; genus Aedes; species Aedes aegypti. The sequence goes on from NC_035108.1 coordinate 379,044,977, forward strand.
TATATTTTTGAGTGATTTTTCCAATCACACGTTGAAAAGCAGTAACGGTTTGACTAAAGTGAATTTTTTGACGATTTTTTATAATTGACATAACTAAACAGCAAAGTTGTAGATTTTGACGAGATGAATAAGTTTGCTGAAGACAGTTTTTGTGTAAGGCTATCAGAATTTAAGATAAAAAGTTTTGAATTTTTCGTCGAATATTACAGTTTGGTCAAACCGTTATTACTTAAAAACTTGTAATTGGAAAAAATATTCAAAAATATATGTTGAAACTCAAGTTACATCTGATATTCTGTGAATGTTTCATTCGACAATATTTCCATAAATAACTGAGATCTAACTTACCAAAGTTGGTCATTTTGTATGGAAAATCGAAAAAGTTGCAAATGCATGTGAATAAGTTGGGGCCTTCCTTAGCCGAGTGGTTTGGTTAGAGTCCGCGGCTACAAAGCAAAGCCATGCTGAAGATGTCTGGATTCGATTCCCGGTCGGTCCAGGATCTTTTCGTAATGGAAATTTTCTTGAATTCCCTGGGCATAGAGTATAATCGTACCTGCCACACGATTTACGATTGCAAAAATGGAAACTTTGGCAAAGAAAGCTCTCAGTTAATAACTGTGGAAGTATCATAAGAACACTAAGCTGAGAAGCAGGCTCTGTCCCAGTGAGGACGTTAATGCCAAGAAGAAAAAGAAGAAGAAGAATAAGAAGATGTGAATAAATTCTCGGTTCATTCGACAAACCAGCTAAATATTTCATGGGTGCACAACAGCAACAGGGTAGCGGATCACAGGGATTTAGTTGAAATCTGGAAACGTAGCTCAATAGTGAGCAAGTTCGGAGGAGCTCTTACCAGCTCGAAAGCGGAAATGGAATGAAACTGAATCCAACGAAGGCAGTATGTTTTATAACCTCAGAATAGCAGATGATGCTCCTCCCTTTTGTACTCTTTCTGATCGACCAGTCTGGGAAATGGGTATGTGCCAATAATGTGTTGGGCTTGGAATTACTTGAAAATTGTGGAAAATACTGATACGTGAGAAATTGGTCGAACATGAATTGTTGGAATGATTGGCATTCCCTAAATATTCAATACGAGCTATTGATAATCAATCGTTTTCTTTATTATGATGGTGAATTTCTGATTCATGGGTGCCAAAATTATTACAATTGTTCAATGAGAATGTCTTTTCAAAAGCATTCTAAACATGTCGCAATTTTGTTACATGGGATAATTTTCCTAATCAAAGTGTTCCCATAAAATATGGATTTAAAAGGCGCTGTTGGAAAAGCCACTCTATTTTGTAATCGTTCAGCACTCACCCCGACGGCACTGCAGCAGCGTCCGCGAGTACAATCTCAAATGGTTGAGCCATAAATTATTCATGACAAATGAAATTTTGTATGAAGCCGTGTGAAATTGATTTAGGAATATTAGAAGTTATAAATAAAGTCGGAAATATTTCTCTTTTAACTCTTTTCCACAAATTTGATGGCTCTGAAAAGAACCGATGGCTTTGTAAGCTTCGATGTTGTTACGGATAAATAACACTGCTCGGACCAGCAAAACTAAAGGGGCTTCTGGTATTTGCCCCTAACGGGATTGCTTCTTGACCACCAATGATGATTTCATCACGATTCGAAATTTTGAAGCGCGACGGGTCAACAGCTCCTCGGCCGATGAAATTTGCGCCGGCGATGACGATGGCTGGGTGAACGCAAACAAGCGGTGAACCATAAAGCGAGAATGACTCGCCCGACCGTGTTCACAGTTCGACCGCAAATTCACCTGTGGACTGCTTCCTCTTCTTCTTCTAGGCGACGGCAGCGGTGATGGCTTTAGCTTCGGACGGCATCTTCTCTCGCTCGCTCGATAGTTTGATTTGAGCGAAGCAAGACAAACGGGGGCGTCCTTCGCTATCGATGTCTGTGCCAGAGAAGCACGCCCGGTCAGAGCAAGCCGATCTGTCGCCTGCTGAGATGCGAGCCAATCGGAGAGTGAAAAACAAATGACGTCAAATTTTCTCTAGCCACCCCTATTTATAGATTTGCTTGAAATCAACGTTCTATTTTAAAACAGTTATTAAACTATTTGGACAGGTATGTGGGATTCAGTAAGTAAACGACATGAAGCTTTGATGTCTTATCTTTCGATTGAGGTGCTAATCAAGAAATTTCGTTAAGCCAGCGAAAAGTTATAAACGTTTAAAATATTTCATGCCAGCGTAACGCTCTCGGTTTTGAAATTCCAATTTCACTCCTGTATAGAGAAGAAAGACGTACTTCTACGTCAAAAATGCTCCCATTTTTTCATCGATTGATACTGTTTTTCCGCGACTTTGGTCAACTTTTCTAAACAAAAAATACGTTTGTTCCTAGGGGGTGCGGACTCGAACATTTCGGTTTTTCAAATTGAACAGAAACTTTTCCACGAGTGCTAACCATGGTTTGTTTGTTTGTCTCGCAGGAAACCACAGTAAAAATTCACCCTTAAAATACTTCACACAAATCTACATCATTTCGGTGTAGGCAATTAACCCAATGAATATACCAAATCAGATAGTTGCTAGTCGAATATACCAAATCGAGATAGTTTGTAAGAAGCATAATTCAGAAAAGTTTTAAAATTCTCATGCATAATTTAGACCAAGTACAACTTTTATTAACAGTTAGTGGTCTTTGTGTTATATAAATTAAATATCATTTTTAAGGGTGACAAAATCATGACCATACATTTCTAGGCACACTCAGATTATTTTTACGAAAATTTAAGATTGACAGCAGCCTGGCTGCTTGTTGATTTCCATTTCGCATCCCCCAGGTTTGTTCAATGGATGTTTGAACATTGTTTGACAATAATATATAATAAATAGTGATATCAGTGGCAACGGTGCTCCCCTGACCGTTTTTATCAGAAAAAATCTCCATTAGATCTGTGCTCATCAGTCGTTCTCAAGAGCTAAACTGCATGTCTGGGCAAAATTTCAAAAAAATCGTGTGACCCGTTTTGAAGTTACGCCCTTTGGATTGTATAAGTTAACAAATTCAAAGGAAAACTGAGATATTTAAATGTATTTTTTTCCATTGATAGTAATTATAAGAAGAAATATACCAGTAAAATTTGATTCATGGATAGTTTAACTTTAAGGTTAAGTTATGAATGAGAAGATCAACAAAATATGGAGTTACGTCTTTTCGGATGTGTAACCATCAAACACACTAATTTTAAATAGATTAATTGGGCATTCTGATACCGTTAAGCATGTTCAAAAAATTTCAATGACACATTGCACTTACATGCCGCAAAATACTGTCACCGTTTAATGATTTTTCATAAACTCGAGTGCTATAAGGCATTTCGGAGCCAATTTCACTGTTACACTTCAAAAAAGCGTAACTCAACATGTCGACTCTCATTCAAAACTTCGCCCAGCGGTTATGAATAACTTAAACAAACATCCTTTTACCAAATTTTGATGGTTTTTCATTTTTCTGATCATCACGGCCTAAAATATTCTATTAAATATCTTAGATTTTCTATGAATTTGTGGTCTTATACAATTCAAAAGGGCGTAACTTCAAAACACCATACTATTTTTTTTATTTTGTCGAATCTAATTTGTTGGATTTTTTTTTCTGAAAATGGTCAGGTGAGCACAGTGGTGTCCATAAGACTGGTTCAAAAAATAGTTTTTGCTCCAAACCACTCATGCGATTCAAGATCAAATTCTGAGTGTCGTCTCAAAATTTGAGCTCATTCGGATGAAAATTGAGACTGCACAAGCCCTTCAAAGTTTATATGGGAATTACTATGGGAAAAACAAGCAAATCATTCAACCGGTCATAGTGTTTGCCCATGTGTTCTTGGGGATTAGAGCTACGTTCATACTGTGAGATACATTCATGAGCTACAACTTTGCCGAAGACCGTTTTCAAATCGGACGCCTCAGTGGTTAGTTATTAATTTTTATATGAATTGTAAAACTTTGGCTTAATAATTGAGCTGTTCTGCAGGCATCACTGGATATATGCAGTAAAACATAGTAGCCATGATTAATGCGTGCTATCTCTCGCGCCAGATGCATCATTTTTGCCTGTTCATAAGATGATAAAAGAGCACTGTAGAAGAATTTGCGATTGGATATAAATCAATAACTAATTACTGAGGCGTCCGATTTGAAAACACTGTCCATTCTCTAGCGTCAAATCCACCTGTTCATGAATTTCAGCAACAGACATGTCTGTCTAATAAATTAAAATTTCTTGTAAAGCATGATTCAAATTTTTCACTCTTTGCTCTATAATCGAAGTATGCAAAATTAATCCCATTTTAGAGGGTCGTAGAGTATATAAAAAGTTAGGTTACCAGTTAGCCTAAGTTTCTTTTTCATGCATGTTTTAGGATTTGTTTGTACTTCAATGAAATTTAACAAATAAGTTCCTCATTAACAGGAATTTTTCTCACGAAGTTGTTTCCCAGAGTACATGTTTTTGATAAGCTGGGAATTCATAACTTAAAAATAGTAACCTAAACCAAACTAATATTCATCTCGTATAAAAAGTGACAAGTTAAATCTCCAATGTGCCACCATTTGACCATTTATAACAGATAACTGTTAAGAGATATTTCAAATTACTGCAGTTCTCTACATGTCTACATTCTAAATTCACCTAAGATTGGTTGATATCCGCATAGATCGCATTTTTATTTGAAATAATTTTCATGACTAAAACTTGTAGATTTGAAGTCACTTTTGTGTTTATTGATGCCAAGAGATGAAGTTGCTGTGCCGTTCTCAAGAAACGTGGAATCAGAAGCTCAACACATCTCACAAAGGCTTCGTGCCGCGAGCTGAAATATGCCGGGATAAGGATGGGAGCATCCTTAACGGACGAACGCGAGGTGATTGAAAGGTGGAAGAAGCACTACGATGAACACCTGAATGGCGCAGAGAACACAGGCACAGAAGGTCAGAACAGCGAAGGCGATGGCTACGTCAGCACAGCGGACAGTGGAAACCAACCAGCTCCCACATTGGGGGAAGTTAAGGATGACATTCAACAGCTCTAAAACAACAAGGCTGCTGGTATCGGAGCTGAACTCATCAAGATGGGCACGGGCAGGTTGGCCGCTTGTTTGCATCGGCTGATAGTCATAAAATCTACAAAAAGGAAAACAAACTGGAGTGTGAGAATTATCGTGCAATCACCATCCGGAACGCCGCCTACAAAGAGCTATCCCAGATTTTCTTCCGTCGTCTATCACCTATAGCAAACGAGTTAGTGGGAAGTTATCAAGCAGGTTTCATCGCTCTTTCACCGCTCGTGTACGCAGTACGAAGTTAGCCTGAATTCAATTTCAGCTCAATAATCACGTGGTCCTTTTACGCAAAGTGCACCTCTCTCGGAAGAATTAGATGCCCATCCAAACACAACGCTTCCTATTTATATCCAATGCCTAGTCCGAGAGCGCATTATTTTTTAGGTATTGCGAAAAAAAAAACACGTGATTATTGAGCTAAAATCGAATTCAGGTTAACTTCTGCGTCCATGAGTCCTCTCGTGGCGTAGGGGTTATGCGCCCCAACTAGAGATCAGGGAGTCGTGAGTTCGATTCCCACCGAGAAGACGTTAGCTTTTTCGCAAAACTTCACATCAATTTGTCCATTTAATCCAATTGCAAAGTATATGTAATGTTTAGTTTTTCGGTAGTTGTCAAACCTAGCATGATTTTCGTACAACAAAGACGCTCAAATATAACGCGATTTGTGCAAAACTGATACGAGGAGCTTCCAGACATGTAACACCATCAACAAAAAGGTAGCGAATATTTCTCCCAAAATTCACAATCTCATCTTGATAAGTGCAAGAAATAAAATGTGTGAAAACCAGATTTTTATCTGCACTAGTCTTCGAATGACAATATGGTAAAGTCGTGCCCATACTTTCTGGGACACCCTTTATTAAACTTATTGCTCACGTCGCCATCTATTTAGGGCAAAAATTTAAATAAACTGTGTGTCGTTGTTTCAATATTAACTCAGTACGACTACATAAAACATTGTTAACTGAAATCATTAAAAAAAAAAGATATGCAAGGTTACAAACCAGACAGCTTTAAGCTTTTTTTTTCTTGCCAAGTTGCAATTTGCAGTCCCAACTAACTGGTTTGATCCTCATACACACCCTTTACATATGCAATTAGCAAACAAAGTGGAGCAGACACCAAACCATCCTCACATCAAAGGGTGCAGATGCAGCTTACCAAAACCCAACCGACCACAATTGGAGGACTCCTTCCTCCTGGATTCAGACCAGATAATAGCTGCCGACGCCAGCCGACAGCATGGTTTTTGCGTTGTCTGCCTCATTCTGGTTGCTCTGTGGTTTTGCGATATCTAATTATACAAAACAGAACTAATTGCTCTCATTTCTGACTGACGAGCCCAGGGATTCATTTTCGCATCGCCCTGTACAAGTAGAGCCACGCCATCACGATCATCACCAATCATCATCGTCCTGATCATCAAGACAAAAAAACTGCATCGTTGCCTCCTCAACCTGAATGAATCCACGGCAAGCAGGATTCAAATTAAGAAAAGTTAACGGCAGTTCATTTAATAATGTGGACGCTCTGTGCATTCTATATTTTTTGAAATGTGAAAACGCAATCGAATTTCAGTACATTGTTTGACTAATATTTTACATTGTTGTTATAATAAAAAAAAACTACCAAAATAATAAAATTTCACACGAAAATTTGATTTTTGCCAATGAACAGTTCAAATTCCGACTTGAACATTCGACCACTCATCAACTTTTACGTGTAACAAATTAGAGTTGTTCCAACAAATCTGAAGGCTATTCTACTGGTCTTGCTCTTCTATACATAGAAAAATCATTCGACAGTGAAGGCTTGATTGTGAAATTAAAAAACATTAATTTTCTAACATATATTGTTTGAATAACCCAAAGTTATCTGTCAAATCGTACACTTCAGGTTAATTTTCAGAACTCCAAGTGTAAAAGAATTTTGAAATCAATATTCTTACATCTGACTTACCTGAGATACCTCAGGAATGTCAAAACTCTTTGCTTGCGGATGACACAGGCTTCTCCGCCAAAGAACGAGTCCAAAAAGTTCGGATATTTTTTCTTCTCAATTTCAAAATTTCTGCTTATTAACAAATAATTGAAACTTTGTCTTAAGAGCAAGCTTTTGATCTTCAAACAAATATTCTGGCCGGCCATATCGTATGTTGCACCAATATGGACTAACTGTTGTAATACCAGGCAGAAAGCTCTGCAAAGTATTCAAAATAAAATTTTGAAAATGATTCTGACGCTTCTTCCCTAGAATAGTACTAATGAGTTTCATAGAATATCTAATGTTGAAACATTGGAACAAATTTCGAAAAAAATATTAATAATAGAAGACATAAATTGTTGCAATTTTCTATTACCACAAAAAATGCGTTATATTTTGTTTCTATTATAAGCCAATGAATTCAACTCACCAGAAAAATAATCTGAACTGCTACGGCAAATTAAATATAATATATTGTTCACAAAATGTCAATAAAAGCTTAATTTAGTTTTACAAAATTAGAATGATAGTGTTGCCTAACACAGAATTTCTAGATATAAGAAATGAATGTAACGTTTGAAATGGTACCAATAAAGAAATAAAATAAAGTGTCCACTTTATAAAATGAACAACCTTTAAAGATCGGATGGGTTGGGTGTTGGGAGGCGCGAGGTTGGACAAACAAATTCGAGCGCATCATTTCCGCTTGCCGCACAATAAGGAGGAATGTTGCAAGCTCACGTTGGTTGCTCGCTGCACTTTGCCATTCTTCGACTTGATTGTTATAGCGCACCACCACTTTGAATATCCTATGCTTCGTCATCGTACTTTATCGTTGTGTACGGGTAAATCATAATGTTCCTGTTTTCGATGGAGAATTGAAAACGTGGCAGTGTTGCCAGATTGGTGGATGACTCTAACTATCTTGAGGAATTCTAAAATTTCGATACGTTTACCCACCCTTCCCATCGATATCTGGATCGTTCAACGGTTCGACGGCAATGGATGCACTTTGCTTGTGGCGGACGCTTATAATTACATTGTACTCTGCGAAAGGTTATTATAATGAGGCAAATCCGTTTTTGCTCATTGGCGCGATACCACAAAAGAACCTGTCCTTTGGGGGCTGGTGGCGGTTCAGCATACAATTCGAGCAACAAGGAATCCACTGAATCGAAGGGAATGTGTAAGGGATGGATGTTGATTGCCAAGCTGCATACAGGAGTAGCTTGGGTCAATCAAGGCCAAAATTATTTTTGTTCTAAATGATCTTATTATATGAATATAAGAAGACATGAATAATATGAATTCTAATATGAATAAAAAAAAAGTTATGGAATAATTTGGTTCAATTTTAAATTGTTGTAACAGATGCAAAACAAAGACGTTCATGTCGCTTGCAGTTGCCCGAAATTCTCCAGTGTTGTAAACATGCGACATTTTTCGTAACGTTCGCACATGTGTTCACTTACATCCGCTACCCTGCCCATGTTTGTTTGGTAAAATGCGTCTATGTATTCCCAGATAAATTCTAGAATATTATAACAATTCGGCGAATGACTGGGGGAGAATTTTTGAATAATTTCTTACTTTTGTCATCTGAGTAATTCTCGCTGAGAACGGCCCACTATTTACACTTGGTCTTTCAAAATGTTCAAATTTATGTTCATTCGAAAGCTCCTGTCGAGTAAGTAAAGAACCTGTATTCGGTTGGTCAAATTGATGGACCCCTCGGTAGTTATGATTCAAACAGTTTTTGAGGACCACTCGATTTTTGACAATTCTTGGCTCACTCAAACTGCTATAACTCAGAAATTTCCTCAACAAATCCTACACAATAACATGGTTTTGGATAGAGAGAAAATAGGAGCTTCATATGCAAAAATAAAAATTTTCGGCGGTCATATTGGATTTTATCGGAAAAACTGAAGTTTCATTGTGTTCGGAACCACCGATTTTGAAAGTTTTGCATCATTGGAAAGCTAAGCTAGTTTTACACAAAACATTAAAAAATCAGAGGTGTATAGTTTTATGATAAAAAGTTATGTGCGATTTTGTAAAACATTTCTTATTGCGCAGGTGCAATTTGCGGTCAAATAATGGTGCTATTGCGGTTTACGCTCGCTGTGTTGAATTTGAATTGCAAAAAGTTATCTCTGCAATGTGTACAACACGAGGCATTATAAACATTACGTTCGTAAAAAAGAGGTTTTGCCTTTTGGAGTTTACTTGTAAGAAATTAATTTTCATTATTTAGAGAAATTATGCTCTTCTAGTATCATTAACATATTATTGATATATTTAGTTTTGATTAGGCCTGATTAGGCTAGAATGTGTGCAAGTTAAGGTTTTCCAAGATTTTTCTGGAGTTTGGGCATATGATTCTATATGAGTTAATGAAGATTAATTTATCATTTATATGCAGAAGAATATCTCACAATACTGGGCTCTAGAAGATAATTATATTTTGAAGAATCGTTTGTATTGTCACATCCGATTTTTGGTAACAAAGTGAGTACAACAGGTGTTCTAGTTCATCCAAAATCTTCCTGGAGTATATAACTGCAATGTACTGGGGTATTCAGCGATCCTTTGAAGTTTTTTTTTTATATGACGCAGGCCCTTATCTACTCAAAGCAGTGAAATGAGTATAAGGACTTCATAGAATATAGGCTTTATGATCTACGAGCGTGATCATTGGTCTATAGATGGTTTTATAAAGTTACACAGTCTCTTAAACATTCATTTAAGTCATCGGAATATTTTATTGGTTTGTAAGGATGTTCTCCAAGGACTCTATTTAATATAGGCCTTGGGATTCACGACCGTTATATTATTTAAGTGATTTAAAGTCAGTTTTCAAATAAGGTACAGTGGGGGAAGTGTATCAGTGGGGTAAGTGGATCATTTGTCAATATAAAGCATAAATACTTGAATATGTTGAATGTTTTCGCACCATTGCTTCGTTTTAGGTTATGTTTTTACGCCCACACTGATACTATTGCAAAACTGGTACTACACGTACACTAACACAAGCAAATTTGTTAGCTGCAAAAAGTAATTAATTTGAAAATTGTTTTCCATCAATCAAAAATCCATTGTATCTCTGTCTAAAAACGAATTCTATTATTTTTTTCGACACATGGTGAGCATTTTAGTTCTAATTAAATGAATCACAATGAAAAATATGTCATTTTTATAAATAAATACAAATATATTGGACATGGTACACTTACCCCTACTTTTTAATGGGGTGGGGTAAGTGGATCAAGAATATTTTTTTATTATTGGCAGACTGCTTACGAGAATTTTAATAAGCTTTAATATCCGAAATGTTGTTTTCCTTTATTTTGTTCCATTCCCAGCTTGAATTTGTCAAATTGACCATAGAAAATTTGAATTAATCCACCTAAAAGTTTTTTTAACCTTTCTGGTATAAAAAAATATGAAAAGAATAATAATTTCAAAATTCACACGAAACTTTTCGTGGTTTATCTAAGTTGAGTTGTAAAAGAGCAAAATATACTAATTTTCCAATCGAAAGCATAGTATCGTACCTTATTTGACCATATAAATTGTTCTAGACAGATGATACACATATATTCATAAATAAAATAGAACGATTTCAGTTTGTTATTCAAAAGTAAATGTAACTAATTGAGCTTGAGCTTGAGCTTGATTGGCCGCCCGTGGATGCACTCCAGTATCGTCAGATCAGCTGTACTTACACAAGGAACCAACCGAATGACTGCTTGGGACTAACAGGCATCCTCAGTGTATAAGTGCTGGTGATCTTCTATTTTTAGGCAACAATGGCACCTGCCACGTCAGAATGCAGACCAATGAGGGGAAGGGGAAGGAATTGATGATGCATTGAACTGACTCCCACGTAGACCGTATATTCCACTGCATCCACGAAAATTGTATCGAATAAATAATTGAAAAAAAAAATCGTTAAGATTGTTAAACATTAAAGTATCAAATTGCATGCATGCTTAAGATATGAACAATTGATAATTTCAGAAGCTATAAAATCCCACGAGCAGAACTATGCAGAAGAGTTTTATGCTATGACTGATAGATAATACATATCTCAAAGTTTCACGCTGCGGATAGTGTCGAATAAGATAACTTTTTTAATATTTAATATAGTTCAAAATTCACAATTTAAAATTAATAATAAATCTTCGTGCTGTTTAGTGTAAAACTTGCACGTCAATTAAAACCAAATTTAGTGCTCTACCATTTAATTCCAACTCTAGTAGACGACCTAACCGTTGAAGTCGAAATACTCGCATATGTCAGAGGGACTTTTGTCTGAATTAAATGTTATGGTACTAAATTCTGTTTTCTTTAAAAATTTGTTCTTATGCTCATTAACAAAAAATAAAGCAACAATAAGGTAACACCTTTTGAAAAAAAAAACTCTCAGAAAACAATAATTGTGGATATATATTGGTAAAAGACATAACAATCATTTAAAAGACCACTTTTTTGCAATCTCATCATTTTTTTTTTTTTTAAATATAACGGAACCAAAAATCTCCTTTTTTGTAAATTTGACGTTCTGGCCATATATGTGTTCCAGTTACCCCTCTGTGCGCTATGGCCGCGCACCATTGAGCACAATATCGAATGATGATGATGACGATGACGACGATGAGGCTAAGATGCAAGAGATGCAAAAGAAATTATAATCTGCCTTTGGTGTGAGGTGGGCATTATCTGCGCTGAAGAGTTCGCGGTCCTCATCCCAAGTCTCCAGTACAATCAACACAAGGAAGGAATGGGAAGCGATTGGGGGCAACGTGCAGATGATTTAAATGCATCGAACGATAATTATTTATTGCACATTTTTCATCTCCTCTGACGTTCATTATTGATTTTAATTGGAAAGGTATTGCTAACGTATGCAAATTTATTGTTACGAGCTGAAATATTTTCGGCACGTGATAATTATATCGGATTTTTTCGATACGATTTTCCCATCGAAACAATGCAACATCACGACTGCATCCACCGGGCCAAAAGAATAACGTACCCCTTGGAATCGAAAGATTTTTGAAAACAATTCCGCTCCTTTTGCTCATATGAGGAAAGTGTTGGTATAAATCTCCCTGAAGCAATCATTATCATTATCACGATGATGGTTGGTGAACGAGTTGAGCTACAATGCGATGCACCATCAATAGGGTGGTTCAAATTTAAAAAAGTTTGAAATTTTAATGTCCTGTATCTTTCGTACAATCCTTATGATACAAATAAAGTTCTGTCAGATTTTCAGTGATGATTTAAAGGTGTCCCAAAGACGGTGCAAATTTTTATGAAATTACTTTGGAGAAGTTAAGATAAGAGCAATTCAATCCGATGGTTGGTAGAAGAGTTAACTATTCAGTGATTCATTAGCTATTATTTAAGTCCTATGTGGGATAACAGTCCTTTAAGTTACTACACAAACCCTAAACAAAATTTTCTCAAAATGGATTTGTTTCTTCGGCAGTTTTCTTCATTGAACCTTGTGCAACAAGTTTCGACAATTTGCACCAACTTGGAAATCTAAACCTCACCGAAATTAATGATAATTTTACAGAACTCTAGTTTTATCATTAAGATTGAAAAAATACATATTGGAAATAAAGTTTTCGTACTTTTTTGTTGAACCACCCTAACCATCAGCTCCAACAAAGCGTCTTCCGTCAACAATATACCTTAGGGATGATAATGGTAATATTGGGCTGGCGTCGTCGGCTGGATACTTTTTGCGCTTAATTGGATGCTTACCGGGATAATTATGACGTTGTTTTTATCGAGCGAAGAAGCGACCTAACGATGATCCTTTTGGTTGTTCTCGCAGGGATAAGGTGCAACGTATTAAGAAAAATCATTAGGGAATTGAGCGTTTATGATATTGGTTGTTGGTACAAAATTGTACGTTGCTACTAGAGATCGAGATCGCCTCTACATTTGCACGGTTGTCTCAGGAAGGATTCTTATACATGTGGAAAGGAGGTTCTTGGCCTAGATCCACTGTGGTTAATAATGTGATCTATGAACGGGATGATTTTAAAGCAATATTATTAGGCAGCAAAGGAATTTCAAATGAAGTTTTGAGAAGAAACACTCAGATAATACTGGGTCCTATATCGAAAGTAGAGATGGTCGGGTTTCACATTTTTCAAACCCGAACCCGACCCGTACCCGACTTATTTTATTTCTTCAAACCCGGACCCGACCCGAACCCGAGAGAATAATTGAAAAGCAAACCCGGACCCGACCCGAACCCGAAAAATGTTTGCTGTGTGAACCCGAACCCGACCCGAAACCCGAATTTTTTTTTGTAAGACAAACCCGAATAAAACCCGAGTTTGAAATCATGGTAAATTCATCGTTTCTGATACTTAGAGAAGCTTTTAGGTTGTTACTCTGTTCACAATTCTCACCAAACCCGTCCTAAACCCGACTCAAACCCGACTTTTTGTAAGCCCGAACCCGACCCGTACCCGATAATTTTGTAGCCTCCAAACCCGACCCGAACCCGAACCCGAAAAAAATAAAATTTTCAAACCCGAACCCGACCCGAACCCGTCGGGTTCGGGTTCGGGTCGGGTTTCGGGTTTGAAAACCCGACACCCGACCATCTCTAATCGAAAGATGACCAAGTAGTTCTTTACCCCATCATGATCTATTTTATTGTCGTGTTTCCAACAAAAACGATTCAAAGAAAGTGACAAGCCTTAATCACTCTGCTGCTGGAAGAACCAGTTCCAAAACACTTGTCGTGATTGGGCCGAATGTCATGTAACCTACCTTCGCATTCCACCAGCGAAAGTATGCCTCTTGCAACATTGCCCTAGGTAAGATTCCCAATTGCAACTCAACTCCCTATGGTCAACTATCGCGTGTTAATTGAGTATGATGACAACGAGACCGGTTGGCGACGATTATCACTCCAAGCGTTTCCATCCCTTCGCTTCCATCTCAAACAAGAAGTGGAAAAAAGTAACTCCGTTGGAGCTACCCAACCCGTTGACCATTCAGCGAAAGGTATTGATTATCTTGTCCCAGAAGCGGCGGAACTTGTCGACGAGATCAAATTTCGTTGGCTGACGGCGACGACAAAGTAATGCAAACAGGTGAAATTTATTGATTCAATCGAATAAATACCTTTAGACTTGTTGGCGAACTCATTCTCCTATATAAGTGCCTACATTTATTGGAGGGCCTTAACATGAACTCGGCCTACCTTAGTCGAGTGGTTAGAGTCCGCGGCTACAAAGCAAATCCATGCTGAAGGTTTCTGGGTTCGAATCCCGGTTGGTCCAGGATCTTTTCGTAATGGAAATTTCCTTAACTTCCCTGGGCATAGAGTATCATCGTACCTGCCACACGATATACAAATGCAAAAATAGCAACTTTGGCAAAGAAAACTCTCAGTTCATTACCCTTAATAGAGTAAACAGCGGTATTTTGATGGTTGAGACGGAAACGTGTTCCGCTGTGTTATCATTCAGGTACAGTTTATTTTTGAGTATCACATATGGAAACATTCACAATTGCTGTACGTTCGTAGTTTTACGACTGCTGACTGCCAACTACGCTATTGATTGCTCTTAATCAAGTTTTTTTTCACTCTCTCACGCGCTCACTTGGTGCCCACACGGCTGATCTGCTGTTTGTCCCTGAACCTACATTTGGCATTACGATGAACATCAGCGGGCAGGCACGGTATTTACCTATATCCATTCACAGTTTACCATGTGGGAACAGGTTTTATTTTTTACGGATGGTTGGCTCTGCAGTTCAGGTGGATCTAGGGTGCGCGCTGTCACCGAAGTTATCGCTATAATACCTACTGCGTCGACCGTCGACTGTGCCAGAGCCATGGATGTTGACGAATGGGGACAATGAGAAAAGCTTTTCACCTTGCATGTTTTTTTCGTGACCATTAATATGTAAATGTTGGATTGTAACCATGAAACTACCGTAGCTGGTTTGACTTGGAACTACTTTGAATTGTGAGGTTTTACTTTCGAATAAAAATAACTGAGAGATGCAGGTATCAAAATAATCGAAGGTATCCATCATGGCGTGAATCTATCTATGGATCATCTTCGCACAATTATCCAACCTGTACATCACACATCACTCATCAATTTCGTTAATGGATACTCAATTATTATCAATTAACAGTAATTCACTTGGATTTACTCAGTTTGACTCATTTCCTGAATTGACGTTAAAGCAGCTGATGAACTCATATTTGATTATATTTAGAAGCAATGCTTCTTGTTTCATTTAGTACTAAAAAAACAGTATTTTGGCTTATGAACATGTTCAAAATAGTTCAAAATACTGGGTGTCAGTTAATTATCCGAACAAAAAAATGTGTGAACTCTCGTTAATAATAATAAAACATCAATGAACTTGTATCTTTTTTCTAATGCATTCTATCATAAAATAGTTTTTAATCATTTCAAAATTATTGTTTCCTACTGAAATAAGTAGGTATATTCAATTTTTTTGGTGACGTTATGCCCAAAGGTTGCGTGCCGTTATAGATATTTTCTTCATAATAATGTTCAAGATTCTGGCTTCAACTGTGCAGAGATGCTGAATATGTTTAGCTTGGTTATCATACATATAGGCATACCTTCAAAGTTTGTGCGGATAACTTCCGGACACCCTGTACTGACAACTATTTAGCCAGTATTGAGACTTTGACTGCAGGAAATACTTCTGTAAATGTTCTAGTTATCGTTTTGAATAATAGATTTGAGTACCTTGTACTCAAGTTTTTAAGTCCGCTCTAATTGCTTATCTTTGACAGATACGCGTATTTCGATTACCACTCGTAGCCTTACTCAGTGTCAATTACTCGTATCCACTATATACAGTGGGTACGAGTTGCTGACAGTACTGACACTGAAGAAGGCTACAAGTGTTAGTCGAAATACGCGTATCAATCAAAGATATGCAATTAGGGCTGAATTAAATGGTACAAGGTACTCAAATCAACTTTTTTGATTTTGTATTGAGATTCTGCTCAGATTGAAACCTCTACATTAAAAAGAGTTTTGAAGATTTGATAACTCGATAACTCAACGGACATTGAAAGAGACCCGCTTACCCTTATTGTTACGCTGCGCATTCAATTTTATATTATTTTAATTTGTTATTAAGATTTATTTGGAAACACTGCTTTGATATGTCAAGGCGACTCCAGATAACTGCTGGCTTCGGTTCAGTATCATATTTGGCAGCTTTCTTCGGTGCGCCTGAATACTATTCTGGAGCATCACCATTCAATATGTTACCCAACAGATGCTAATTGGACGTCGCACGAATGGTTATCATACGTGTTAATGTTCTGATTTCATGTTTGGTCACTTTCTCCGAGAATCAGATATCAATTCAGACTATTCCATCCGAGTTTTGAGTCATCAGACCATATAATCTGAAAATTCCAAATGGTATATTTGTTAAATAATTTTTGAATTCACGTTCATCCGCTTTTGGGGCATCGCAAACAAAGTCTATTAATGAAGAATTGCGCAAAGAGTGGAACTAAATCTACTCATCCAATTGTCAAACTGTCTACTTATCGAGCAGACCAGCAAAATAGATAGGGGCCATTTTCGAAGACGTAGATAATGACTTATGTCAGCTGAAGTAAAAAAAATGAAGGCACACCCACTACTATGTTATTGTAGAATAATGATCTGTTCTTTTGTGTCTCGTCTTTTATAAACTTCACTCTTTTTACATATTTTGTTCACGTTTTTTACGGTAACGTTACTGTGCCACTAGGAAACTTCAAATGATACCTTACTGCAATGCAATAACCACTTCATTCATTTTAAAATTCTTTTAAAGAGATAATAAGATGGAAAATAAGTCCTTAACCCTCAGGAATGTATTTATTTGTTTCCTATGATTTGTAGCAAGTTCAAAGCTTCTACAAGAATCCAATGAGTATCTGCTATTTTCCAAGAAAATTTTTATAGCTTTTGTTGTAATTTCTCCATTACACTTTTTATCAATTCTTCACGAACTCGTACTCCAAGAAATAAACAACCCTTGTGAGATTCTTAGGAACATCTTCTGGAAAGACAACTGAAGAAATCTTTGGAAACAATACTGGATGGATACCAGGAGGAAATCCTGAGAGAACTTCTGGGTAAAATCATTAGAACAACGGAACACTGGAAGATTACTTGAAGCACAATCTTGTAAAGAATTTCTGGAAGCGTCACGTAGAAATTGTAGTTGGTAAGAATTCTTCCACAAATTCTTGCAGAAACTGCATGCACACTGCATCCGGAAAAGCTTGGAAAAGGAAGATTTTTTCACCGATAACGAGACTGACACTGCAGAGATGAAGATTAAAAAGGATTAAAAACGACGAAGACAGCAAGACGCAAAATGCAAATCTACTTATCCACAAGATCGCGGACTCGCATTTGGACATCATCAAGGGAAAGGCTTCGCCAAAAGATATCTGGTCTACGTTGCAGCGGCTCTTCGAGAAGAAAGGTGTAGCTGATATTTTTTTATCTATTGAGGTAATATAAATCTCGCCCCCTGGAAGAACATGTCGTTGCCTTCGAGAAGAATGTACCTGACTTGAAGTCGGCTGGTGTTAAATTCGACGAGAAGGTGATAGTCTTCAACCTGCTGCAATCGATGCCCAAGTCCTACGAGCAGCTGATAACGGTGCTGGTAACCTTGCCAGCGGAACAATGTTCTTTGGAATTTGTGAGGACAAGATTGCTGAGTGAAGATATTAACCCGTATAGGCCTGAGTGAAAGCAAAAATTCTAAAATTCTCACCGCTCAGCGAGTTCTTAATGGATTCAAATGATTTTTTGTCAGTATACTGGCACACATATCTAGTTTCTAGAAGTAGACAGAAGATCGCGGAAATATTCCTGTGGTCGGAGTTATTCCTGTGGATCACTGGGTCAGGTCGGGTGAGAAGGGTACTGTGCGTTTGTGCCCCTAGAGGTGAGCAAATTTTTAGTCACAGATTTTTTCCGGAATCGGTTATAATGTGGCCACTACATGACGGAATTTAAAGAAAATTGCATCAGTGTAAACCTTTTGAGAAACGTTTAAATTGGATAACTATGAGTATTGCATTTGATTAGTCCTACAAATGACCATTTTCGGGTCCAGGGACGCTTCAAACTTACGATAAAGTGACCAATATGTAACTGAACATCAGTGCCAAGTTTATGGGAATGCATTTTAGTGCACAATTATGTTTGAATTTAGAATTGAAACGAATTAGTATCCAACAAATCTATAGCCGGTTCTTCCAGGCATTACGTCCGAATAGCCACATCCGGTATATTTTAAATGGTGCAAAACTCTTCATTTATAATGTTGAATGTCAGATCTTAATGATTTATGCAAATTAAAATGATTGTCATTGCAAATAAATTAAGGTAAATTGGCATGTCCCAAAAATAGCCCTTTTTTACCCGACTTGACTCAGTGACCCACCGGAATAACTCCGACCACAGAAATATTTCCGAGTTCCTCTGGCCACTTCTAGAAACTAGATATGTGGGCCAGTGAACTGACAAAAAAACATTTGAATCAGTTAGGAGGGTTTCAGTATTTTTGCTTTCACTCAGGCCCATACGGATTAAGGGGACACGGGAGACCGTGTTATTTTCCCTATCTTTCGTCTCACTCTTACAATAATCATCAAAACTTTGCGGAAGCAAATCTCGAGTTTTAGTGAACCGATGAAGCTGAAAATTTATCGGGTTGTGTACTACATGTATAGAATCATAGTGATACGTTTTCGCATCGATATATGGAGTGGCTCTTGAGATTTGCTTCTTGAAATGGATAGGGTGATTATGATGACGTCCCGTGAGGCCTTAAGCGACAATTGGTTGAAGTAGCAAGCAGAAGTACAATCCAAGAAATCTGTTGGGGAAGCCGAAGAAGAAGACAAAGGAGAAGGGCAATGTGGCATACACGCAACATGACATCGAATTTGTAAGTATCAAGCATACAGTGACTCAATCTCATTTTCGTACGGGGCACTGTTTTCATATCAAGTTGGTATAAATCTATTAAATAGTGCATGGACTTCGATATACTTTATCAATAATGAAGGTTATAGGTGTCATCTATCGTTTGGCAATGACAAACTGTATTCATTTGCTTAAATCTTTGGAATAATGGAAAAGTATTGAGATTGTGTCTATAATTGACCCAATTCCATATTCGTACACCTAACAAAAAAGAAGTATACAGCATTCAAAACTAATTTTTAATGGACTAGATGATTACTTAAGCTCTTCGTTGTGTTGTTCAGATGCAGTAGAATACATTTGGAAAATTTAAGAGCGGACATATTTGAAACTTAAGTAAATTTAAGAAAAATACCAGTAACTATTCGGTAAGTCGAACAATAAATTGCATTTTTTTCAACATCACTTCCTTAAAAATGATAACTGCGAATATTGCACAAGTTTCAAAAAATTATAATCAGTTTTAGAGTAGTTAGGAGTGGATATCGACAACTTATACTTTTGAATCTTAGGTAGTATAACATTTATAACAAATCCAAAACCAAACATTTTAGTCAATTTCTTTATGTTTGGCTCCTAAATGTATATACATAATCCATAGTTTATGTTCCTATCAAAACATTGCGTAATTATCATTTTTAACTTACATTTTACTACCAAACATGATTATAGAGATTTAAAGAATAAATATTATTGTCATAACCGCAACAAAAACGTGTTTTAAAATGATGAAAACAACAGGATATATTCTATTAAATAGTATATCAATGCTCTCTGCTCATTCAAGCTATTTTGTATTTTTCTTATAAAATCAATTAATTGCAAAATAGGGTGCTATTTTGAATATAATTTGTATATTATTTCAAAGATAATTGAATATTACGATGACATCAATTATGTGGAGGTATGTACAGCGTAGTTTAGGGTACTTTATTGTAAAACGAAGTTCGTAGTTCAAATTATTTTTACAGACAAATTCAAAATTAACATTTACCTGTTGTTTAGAATGAAAATTTGGTTTACATTGATTAAAAATATCATTCTAGAAGAGTTTTGAACTTATGGCACAACAATTTTCTGAACTCAAAAGAGATAAAAACTGTTTATGATTTCTGTAAACTATATATATTTCAACTAAATTTCTATCAGAGCTTACGAGTATAATCTATAGATTGGATCCAATGACAAAAATAAACGTTATTGTTCGAATTATAGGATTTAATAGCAAAAATCATTGGAAAACTGGCATTTCTCATAACTTCACCTAAATTTCATATATGTCCACTAATAAATTGTCCAAATGTATTTCACTACATCTGAACATCATAATAAAGCATTTCAGTAATCAAATAGAGCTTCTAAATTTAGTTTTGAACGTTGTGCGTATGAATTTTGGTAGGTGTACGAATATGGAATTGGGTGAATTTTAGACATCAATTCAATAGTTTTCTATTAATCCAAAGATGAGTGTAAATGGAAACATTTTGTGATTGGCAAACAATAGATAACACCTGTTACCTTCAATGTGGATAAAGTATTTGTAGCTCAATACTTCATTTAATAGTTTTTTACTAACTTGATGTGGAAGCAGTATCCTGTACGAATATGAAATTGGGCCACTGTATGTGGCAGAAAATTCCGCTGGATATTCGATAGTGGCGAATCAGAGCATATGGTGCGAGATCGCAAGTACTTGAGCAATGTGTATCGATTGGAACAACCGGTGCTTATTACAGTGGCAAAATCCGAACATCAGTTGGTGAGTGAGTTCGCTGAGGAGGTACGAATGCTTGCTGCTGTGGACGATAAGTAACTATGGTGCGTCGTCTACGATGTTCTGTATGTTCCGGATTCGGCTTCTTCTTCTTCTTCTTCTTTCTGGCGTAACGTCCCCACTGGGACAGAGCCTGCTTCTCAGCTTAGTGATCTTATGATCACTTCCACAGTTATTAACTGAGAGCTTACTATGCCAATGACCATTTTTGCATGTGTATATCGTGTGGCAGGTACGAAGATACTCTATGCCCTAGGAAGTCGAGAAAATTTCCAACCCGAAAAGATCCTCGACCGGTGGGATTCGAACCCACGACCCTCAGCTTGATCTTACTGAATAGCTGCGCGTTTACCGCTACGGCTATGTGGGCCGGATTCGGCTATGAATCTGATTTCTGTGAAGCAAATGGGAGAACGTGGAATGCGTAATACCTTCCACGTGTTGATGTGTAAATCACTATGGCGGATGGTTCACGAGTCTGCACGGCTACGAGGAAGACTAAATTTTTCGAACTTAACGTCAAGTTAATTCCACCAAGTGAGTCGGTTCTAGCTACTGATTCCAAAACGCAAAGAATTTTGTGGCAACAGAGTTGTGGACATATTGGAAATTCCGGTCTGGCGAAGTGGATGCAACATGGTGGATGGCCTGGACATCGAAAATAACCTGGGATCAAGTGAAATATGTGAATCGTGCATGAAAGCGAAGCAGGTTGAATTGCCATTTTCAGACACACCGTGAGCTAGACGTCCGTTGGAATTGATACACACCGACGTTTGTGGACCGTTCCAGCCAGCCGCATGGCTCCAACCCATGCGAATGTTCATGAGTTTCATGGACGATTTTATCCCCATTCACGGCAGTGTATGTGATCAAGCCGAAGAGCGATGTTCTGGCAATGTTCAAGAAACATTCGGCGATGACAGAAGCACATTTAGAACGCAGGATAGCACGAGTTCGCAGCGACAACGGTGGGGAGTACGAAGGCTTTATCCAATTTTGCGAAACCAAAGGGATCGTGATGAAGACAACAGCGCGTTATACGCTACAGCAAACGGGCGTTGCGGAGCGCATACACCGCACCATTATGGAACGATCTCGTGCAACGTTAGATGACTCTGGAATCAAACACTATATGTGAACCGAAGCCGTACATGCTGCTGTTTTCGTGATCAATAGAAGTCCTACATGGCCGCTACAAAAATCAGTGACCCTTTTTGAGAAGTGTTATGGACGTAAGCCCAACGTGTACAAAATGCGTTTGTTTGGAAGCAAAGCATTTAGGGACGGAGAAAAGAAGCAAGCTGAATGACAAAAACAAGGTGTGCTATTTTGTCGGATACGCTGTAAACGAATACAGGCTGTGGGATTCCGAGAAACGAAAAATTGGGGTCTCACAGGACGTCATATTCGAAGAACCGAAGCCAAAATTAGCGTCCATATACACGTCGGACCACCTGTCCGATAGGGAAATTGCGCCGGCTGAAAACGAAGTAGTTGAGAAAGTATGAATGAAAATGGAGAAGAAGAAGTAAGAGCAGTAAGACGAACCGAAAGAAAGCGAAAGCTGCCTGATAGATTTCCCAATCATCATTAGTACGAAGCATTTGCGTTAAATGCTTAAAGCTATATTCAGAATCTCCCTGACACGATCGATGAGGCGAAGAAGCGAGTCGACTGTCCTGCGTGGCAGCTGGCGATCAACGATGAACTCAAATCGCTGGAGAAGAACATTACCTGGGATTTGGTAGATCTTACAGATGGATGCCGAGAAATGCCATGTACATCGACGATAATTTGTATAGCCGATACAAAGCACGGCCAGTCGCAAAACGATGCTCACCGCGATACAGGATGGACTATCGGGAAGCATATGCTCCGGTGGTTCGAATGAGTATAGTTCGTGCGCTGCTGTCCGTTGCTGTTCAGAGGAAATTGCATCTACACCAAACGGACGTACAAACTGCATTTTGAAACGGTAACTTGAAGGAAACTGTTTTAATGAAGGAACCGCCAGGATTTGAGCGGGGAAAGATGGTCTGCAAACTCAACAAATCGCTGTATGGTTTTAAACAGGCACCTCGGAGCTGGAATGAGCGTTTTCAAAAATTTACAGTGAAGCTTGGATTTCAACGTTCGAATTACGATAGCAACCTCTACACGTACACCGGAGAAAAGGCCCACATCTACGTTGTTTTGTATGTGGATGATATTATTCTGGCGTCCGATTCCTTGGAAGAGTTATCACATATCAAGAAAAACTTGGTTGCTGAATTCGACATGATTAATCTTAAGAGCTGAATCGCTTTTTGGACCTGCGCTTTGAACACAACAGGAAGCAAGGTGCGTTATGCATCAAACAAACTAAATATGTACTCGATCTGTTGGGATTTAGGATGGAACCATGCGAACCGGTTTCTACGCCACTGACACTAAATGCCAAGTTGGTACAGTTGCAAGGTGATAAGGTGTCTCTATCGTGAATTGACAGTATGCCTTACATACATAATATTGTCATCACGTCCAGATACATGTGCGGCGGTAAATGTCCTCAGTCGTTTCCAGAATACACCATCAGAAAAACACTGGAAAGCCCTTAAATGAGTCGTACGACACCTTCAACGAACGAAAGACATCTCGCTCGACTACCATCGTAGCAAGGACGTCCCACTTTGATCAGGATTTGAGGATGAAAATTGGGCAGCGATATAAATGACAGAAGATCAACATCTGGTTTCTGTTTCAAAATGATCGGCAACGTAATAACATGGGTTATACGCAAGCAACCAACGGTGTCGCTATCCTCAACTGAGGCGGAAAACGTGTCACTGAGCCAAGCAACATGTGAAGCAGTTTGGCTTCATAATCTTGTTACGGAGTTTGGAGTTCATCTGAATTCACTTTTAGTTATCTACGAAGACAACCAGTCCTTTATTCAAATAGCAAAAGAACCAAGGGACCAGAACGACTCAAGCACATTGACATTCGTTATAACTTTGTTCGAGAACGGATTGAAAACCAAGAAATCGAGGTGCAGCACATTCCAACCGGGTTCCAGGTTGTCGATCTATTTACCAAAGGTTTACCGCAGTTGACAGCCAGAGCTCCTAGTCGTCAGACGTGTTCTTTAATTCGCTTCACTCATTGTTCTTTTCGAGTGCTCGGTGACGATGACGACAATGAATACGGATAGACCGAATACGGTTGTTGTCGATTTTAGTGTCCTACCGGCACGACCCGATTTAACGAAAGTGCATAAGTTTATTATGGAAGACTTGAAGTTGCAATTATCGGATGTGAAACAGATCCAGTTTCACAGCATACGAAAATGCGTCTTCATACAAATGGCGAGTTTTGAAGCAGCCTGTCAATATGAAAACCAGCATAATTTGAAGCACTATTTTTGGTGTGAGGATAAAAAATTTGCTATCCACGTTTATGTGGATAGCGAATTGGCAACGGTACGAGTGCACGATCTTCCCCCCACCGTGAGTAATATTACCGTGCACACATTTATGCAACAGTTCGTAACTGTGACATCAATCATTAAAGAACGATGGAAACACTACTTTCCGGGCGTCTTCAATGGTGTGCGAGTTCTGCAAATCCGGCCTCGTCAACCCATTCCATCGTACATCACGATAAATGGTTTCCAGACCTCTTGCAGCTATGTTGGCCAGAAACCCACCTGCCGAGTCTGTGGTCAAGCAGCACATCCTAAGCAGAAATGCTCAAATTTAACCACTATATCAAACCCCAATCCAACACCATCGAAGTCTTCAGAGCCGCTAACGAAAACGTTTCTTCAACCGTCCGATTTCCCCCCGCTTGATAGTGAACAAAATCCATCATCCTCTGATGCGCTAGAGGAAAAAATAGCAGGCGAACGCCGTCCTCCTGCTAAAAACGACGACAAACAGGAGAACAATAGCAGCGATTCTGATGATTCCACTGACTCAACGAACAATTACATTGGATCTGCAAAGGCGGCATCCACAAATTACGTAACGCTCTAGGGGGAGGGGGGAGTAGGTTCAAGCGTTACGACTCATACAAAAATTTGAAATTTTTCATACAAAAAGCGTTACGGAGGGGGGGAGGGGGTCAAAAATTTCCAATTTCAGCGTTACGTAATAAATGGACGCCGCCAAAGCGACGGCTGCCAACTCGCAAGGCAAAGGAGAAAAAAAGGCTTGCACAGAGCAGTGTTTGTCAAACGCGGGCTCACCGGTACAATAGTATTAAATAAATACTGGGAGGGTTAAATAAATTTTATTGTATATCGGCTCCGTAGAGCTTAAATTGGCGATTGAGCCTTTCAAATAAACAGATTGAAAAAAAAAAAGGTTTACCAACGGATGTATTCAATAAGCATCGCCATACACTAGGTTTGAGCTGAGAGAGAGGAGACAGCTCAGGAGAATTCGCCATCGCTCCAACGTCAAATTAGTGAATTCATGCATTGGTCCATTGCACAACGGTCAGATGAACTTATTTTGATCAAAATCATATTTACTTCATGTTCTTCACTACGAAAAAGGATATTAATATAGAACAATCAATAGCACATCTTCAACACACAACTTATAACAACAATATTTAGGTATTCTACTTTTTAAAATGTGAAATAATCGAAAAACACCTAGAAATTTCAATTACATTTACTTGAATTTTGACGCATTTTCACGTTCTGCCCTACAAATGTGTTGGTTTCCAGTAACAGTTGGTGGCAGAACTTGACTTTTGGGAGCTCGCAATATAAGCCAGCTGTCTCCTCTCTCTCAGGGTTTAAGAGGGGGTGTTAAGAAGCAAACTCTAGATCAATTAGTAGGCTATGAATAATCTCATAATTGGAATCTTCGGACTTAATGTTACTGATTCAATTACTATGGGTTTTCATAAACGGATTTCGTGGAACCTGAAATGACGGACATATTTATTGTGCCTTTTTCAAAGGATAGACAACAAAGACTCCTTTCACTCGACCGAAACGTCAGGTGTGGCACGGAAATCCGTTTATGATTCATACAGTCAAACCTTTATAAGTCGATATAAAAGGGACCATCGACTCATAGAAATATATAGTGTTAATAAGCCGTCTTCAGTGTCGTGTACTAGTCAAGTCTAGTGAACGACACTGAAGATAGTCTTACAGTTGAGTTCGAAATACGCGTAACTACCTTAGGTTCAAATTCTAATTGAAATTAAATGGTATAATACTAAATATGAACGAATGCTTGGGAGAATCCCTATGGAGATTTCTGAAGAAAAATATTGGAAAATACCTTTAGAAAACACAGAGGTATACAATCAAGAAAAAAATTAAATTTTTATGAATGCTTGAATTACCTAATGTGGGCAGTCTTGAGTAGGATAAGTGATACAATAATTATGGGTGTTCGTATACTTGCGGTAATGTCATTCATAGATATTTCATTGAATTGGACACAAAACCTTCATTGCCAATCGACGTATTGGCTTGTTGATACACGAAATATCAAAAACATCGTTGAAATTGATTGCTTCAAAGTTGATTAAATACCTCCAAAACTGCGTAAACTTTTGTCACTTGTACCAATATTTGTTGTGAAATATTCCTATAATGGAGGATCTCATAAGAAAACAACGGATACATCAACTATAGGAACTCAAATTTAAAATTACCGCTACTTAAAGAACAGTGAACCAATATTGAAGGTATTATTTTTCACTGGGTTATCATTTTTCTTATTGAGTAAATAACTCCCTATAACAACGAGCGCGCTACTTGAATTTTTAGCGGTCAAATGAAGTTGAATCATGTTAGTACCTCTACTATTGGGACATTTATCCTAAGTATCTGAATGAATTTATGCAAGAATACTTGGATACTGTTATACTGGAATCATTGGAAAAATACTTGGCAATCTGTGAGGGAACTTTTGAAGAAAATATCAAAAGACATCCAGTACGAACTATTAATTGAAATTATGAGAAATTTTTTAAAACTAACAAGCTGCCAAATCAATTAGGCTAATCACACTTGTTGATTTTGTTGAACCCCACTAGCTTTAGGCCCACCAAAGTGAATCAAAACATCAATAAAAACAAATGCACTCCCCATTCCTCTTTCGACACATCATATTAATAAATCTAGAGAATCGCGCATTTCTGAAACCGAAACTCTGATCATCGCTCATCCTCATCCAAACAGAACCAGTCAAACGAGTCGGAATGCGCCAAAGTGCCAAACATTTCGTCATCGGAAAGATAAACAAAACTTTATATTCACCAACACACGTGATTGGGAGAATATACACATTGCCTGAGATCTCAACAGAAAGGAATGTTCATCCGAGACCCAGGAGGCACTCAGCTTAGGGCTGTACCGAAACGTAAATTTTGTTTGCATCAAACTAACACCAGCAACCTTTTTCTATAGATGACCGAGCCACAGTGATCCATAGTAGAAAATATATAGCTTGTAAAATCTTTCACTGATATTTTTCGACTTTTTAAAGTTTCAAATATTTGACACTAAATAAATCGTGAAGAATCAAACACATGTTTTAAATGTTGTCAGATCCTAGTCAAATATTTAACACCGTGTACGGATATTTTTAGTAAAGAAAAACATTTGCGTCAAAATTTAGAATAATAAATTAACTGTCAGCTAAATTGGACTTTTTAATCGATTTGGTTCTACTTCAAATTGTAAGGCAAATAATTATATTTTACTAAATTTCGGAGTTCTTGCAATTTTAATAATTAAGTTAGCTAACCTTCTTCTTCTTGGCATTACGTTCTTACTGGGACAGAGCCTGCTTCTCAGCTTAGTGTTCAATGAGCACTTCCACAGTGATTGACTGGGAACTTTCTTTGCCAAAGTTGCCATTTTCGCATTCGTTTATCGTGTGGCAGGTACGATGATACTCTATGCCCAGGGAAGTCAAGGAAATTTCCATTACAAAAAGAGCCTGGACCCACTGGGAATCGAACCCACACACCTTCAGCATGGCTTTGCTTTGTAGCCGCGGACTTTAACCACTCGGCTAAGAAAGGCCTTAGTACCTATGCTTTTTAAAACCAACTATACCAAATGTATTGGAAAAGTTTTTGTTCATTACTGTTTTCAGTTTTACGAAATCATCTTCAAAAATCATGTTTTATCATTGGATTAAGATTTTCAAACGATTTCGATGAGATTTTTACTTTTGACTAATATTTGAATTGAGTGCGACCACAGTGCGACCTATTGAGCGCGGCCCCAACTAACAACAAGACACCTCCGGTCTGTCTAGCGGCGGTCATCACAAAATTGAATCAAAAGATGCACAACAATCATAAACTTTCGGTAAGGTGGGGAGGGAGAAGGGATTAGCCAACTGCGGCTGATGTGGGGTTTCGGGCGGAATTCTAAAAATAGTCATTCAGTAGAACAACAACGGCGTATTCGGCTGTCCGGTGCGCGATGATCTCACGCTCTCTCGATGCCAACTTCCACATGATCGCGGATGAAGGGTATGGGGCACGATACGCTGCGAAGCTCAGAGTAGAGTGCCATATGAATGCCACCGAGTGTTACCACAACGATGGTATCTGATGTGGAAGGATGTATCCACTTATGGATCGGATATAATCTATAAATTGTAGATTCCATGCATTTAAAAGTATGTTAGGGTAAATAGGGGTGGTTAAAAAATTATTCTGCGTGAATTAATTTAACTTGTCATACCTTAGCAAAAAAAAAAAGTTCAGCTTGCTCAATTGATCATCAAATTATGCTGATCGTCAACAACTTTTTGCAGAAGATCAGTAACATTTCTGAAATTTCATCGATTGTTGTCAGCACTAGGTTTGAAACTTTATTGGGTAAGTTGGTCACAGATATAGACATTAACAATTTCATCAAGTTATTAATAATTTATGAATGAAGCTGTATTTTGTATTTTTGAGCCGTCTTCATCTCAAATAAAAAAAATATACTAAATAAATTTGTTTACGTAAGAAATTTTAAAGATCTAAGTAACTCCACTCCATTTTGGATTTTTTTTTTCTTAAAGTCAAGTAAACGAATTGATGCTTCAATTTACTACTACTTGATTTATTCATTCAACAAAATCAAAACTTGATATAAAACCTTTTCTTTGCCCCTCCAAAAATACCATACAACCCCACTGGCGAAACTCTTAACCGGAGGGCTGACCTCTTGCGTGACTTGTGTGAGCCGATTCCCGCGCCACTTGACCACTAAATTAAATATACTGGAAGCGCAATTCATTTGCCAACATGCTTATCCACATTTGCATAGTATGGGTCAGAGCGTAAGCATGGAACGTATCCACTTTGCTGCCCAGAGCTCGTCCGCGTATTTTATGATGCTTGAACTTCCGCATAATGGAAAAAGAGAACGAATAGAGACCTGAACAGCCGACAGCTGTTCCGACACTAATTCCGCGCGCCAATGTGGCTAACCAGACGATTACTCTGTTCATTAGACAGTGTTCATAACTATGTAGAAGTCCTGTCATATGAATGTACGGGGTAATGTGGAAGCGGTTGACTTTTAGCTGTTCTAAATGTTGCGGAATAGAACATAGGCCTAACCATTGTTGGAGCCGGGGAATAATTCAGGGCATCAATGAGATGTGATGAGTAAGAGGGAGGTTTTGAATTTGAATCCCGCTGATTTAGGATGTTTCTGGGATGGAAATTTTCTCAACTTCCCTGGGCATAGATATT
The DNA here is from genome assembly GCF_002204515.2 of Aedes aegypti. NCBI lineage: Eukaryota > Metazoa > Arthropoda > Insecta > Diptera > Culicidae > Aedes > Aedes aegypti. The sequence continues at coordinate 379,074,612 of NC_035108.1, forward strand.
GTCACACGATATTGGAATGTAAAAATGGTTAATTGACAAATAAATTTTTCATTTAATAATTGTCAAAGTGTTCATAAGAACACTAAGCTGAAGAACAGGCTCTGTCTGGGGTATCGCAAAAGAAAAAAATAAACAAAGGCGAAACTCTCGATTTCTCTGCAACTGTTTTCCAGGGTGTCCATTCTAAATCAGTTTTTCAATTCCCGGATTTTTCAGGTTATTTAAAAAAAAATCAAATGGACGACATTGATTGACTTGATATATTTCAGACGTTTAATAGGAAATTTTGATATTTGATTCAACTTTTAAAATATTCGTTCCCAGAAGCAACATGAAAAACAATTAAATAAAATGGTTTGAATTTCGAAAGAAATCCGAGCAAAATTATTTAAACAGTTTATTAAAATATCAAAAGATCGTGCACATACTAGAATTCATAGGAAATTCAGAAAAAAATCGAAATTGTTTGAAAACATATTTGCTCTGTATATCTATACCATAGTTTCACAAAAGGGCAAAGTTTAACATTTCTTTCTCAGAATGGATTATTACTAGTTCCAGGATCACCAACACAAACATTTTATTGCTCGCCTATAAGGCTGTGACCCATATCCAAAAATGCATTTTCTAACGAATCAGTCAAAATATTGGCCAAGAGTCTCGTCAGGAAGTTAACAAAAATCTGCTCAAGAATGTTTAAAGGATCTCTTCATTTATTTATCCACCAAACATATTGTCATAAATTCCTAAATATTCTTACAAGAAATTTTTTGGAAGAATAAGCTTTTCGTTCTTCCACGGATTTTATCAGAAGTTATTGTAATTATTACACCAGGAATTCCATCAGAGATTCCACCAGACACTCCATCAAAATTTCGTCATGACTAGTATTCGATCAGTGAATTACTGATTCAAAAGATTCATTCAAGAATTACACGAAGGATTACATCATCAGGGTTGCCATCAGGGTTTTCATTAGGAGTTTCTCTAGGGATTCCATCGGAAGTTCTTCTGACGGATTTCACGCCAACTCGACAAAGGGATTGGCAGCACCCCTTCAGAATTCAATGAAACTTTCTGGGTGTGAAGACTATGTGAAACTAAGATACTTTACATACTTTGTTTTTTCAAAATCGATCTAGACTAACATTTGGAAAGGGTCAAAGTTTTTTTTTACTTTTTTTTTTTTACATTCTCACAACGTGTCCCGCCCATCGTACCCTTCCAGCTTTGGCATTCGTGATACTGGGTTCACCGTAGAGTTGCGCAAGCTCGTGGTTCATTCTTCTCCTCCATACGCCGTTCTCACATACTCCGCCGAAGATCGTCCTAAGCACACGTCGTTCAAAAACTCCTAGCGCTTGCAGGTCCTCTTCGAGCATTGTCCACGTCTCATGCCCGTAGAGGACTACCGGTCTTATAAGCGTCTTGTACATGGTACACTTAGTACGGAAGTGAAGTTTACCAGACCGCAAGGTCTTGTGGAGTCCATAGTAAGCACGACTTCCGGCGATGATACGTCTTCGAATTTCTCTGCTGCAGTTGTTATCCGACGTTATCAATGATCCGAGGTAGACGAATTCGTCTACCACCTCGAACTCATCCCCGTCGATCGTCACTAAAAGTCGTCCATACATTGCAAATTGGGCATATTTTAGGGAAAAAAGTTTTTCTAACATCGAATTTTGTAAGTCCCAAAGTTTTTTTTTTACTTTTTTTTATAAACCCGTATAACTTGAAAACGGTAAGACCTACAAAAAAGTGTTGTATGGGGGGCTGTCGTGAAATTTCCTGACGTTTTAGAAAAAAATGCTGAAAAAATAAAAACACATTTTCTACACTGAAAAAAATATGATTCAAAACTTAAGAGTCGATTTAAAAAAAATGGCCATTTCAGATTTTGATCATCCTTAAGCAAAAAGTTTCGTAATTAAATTTACTAAAAGTCGTCCATACATTGCAAATTGGGCATATCTAAGGGAAAACAACGAATTTTTCAAGTCCAAAACTGAATTTTTTTTCAAAGATTTTGTTCTAAACCGTCAAATATGATCGTGCTTTCAAGTGATAAATGAGTTTGAATCAGAAATAAATTGTATTTTTTATTGAGAATAGTTAAAAAACGGAATTATGCAGTGATTAATTAATGCTTAACAGTTTAAGAATTGTCTCTCAGGCAGAAATTTGTGAAAAACTGTTATGCGATGTTTTAGTAAGAACGACTGATTGTTTTTTCGAGAATGTGAAAAGTGTAATTCCAAAGAAAATATTACAGGAGAACTAATCTCGCTTTTAGAGGAAAGCGACAAAGAAGATGTAGTTTTTTGAGCAATGGCTCACCACCGATCGCTGTAATTTAGAAACTATAATAAAGCCTGTTGAAGAATTTGTTACGTATTTCGTGGAGAAAGTTGATAAGCTAATAACTCATGATTTTATTTGTAAAGAACAGTCTTCTTTTCTACGAAACAAAAAAAAACTCCTTAAAACAAGGTGAAATACTGGTAATTAGCGACTTTTCTGAAAATTATAGTTTTATCATACAAAACGCTGCTCAAAGATATCACTGGAATAATTCCCAAGCAACGATACACCCATTCGAGATTTACCATAAAAAAGATAATAAATTGGAAAACGTTAGTTTTATTATAATATCAGAAGTGTTGACCCATGATACAGTAGCAGTTCAGCTATTTATTTCAAAATTGATAAATTTTGTTAAACAAAAAATAAATTTCTCAAAAGTTATTTTTATGCCAGATGGAGCTGCAGCTCATTATAAAAATAAAAAAAAAATTGCCAGCTTATGTAATTTCAAGAAAATATATGGATTGGAAGCAGAATGGCACTTTTTTGCCACATCCCACGGCAAAGGCCCCTGTGACGCTATTGGTGGCACTCTCAAGCGAATGGCAAAAAGAGCAAGTCTTGCAAATAGACTATGGAAACACAATCGCAACTCCGCGAGAACTATTCGACTGGGCAGTGAAACAAACTGATACATGTATCACCAAATTAAATTTCTGTTATATATCTAATGAACAGTATGTTAAAATGTCAGAGGAATTGATGGAATTGTGTGATAAGGTTAAAACTGTCCCTGGTACCCAAAAATATCATTGCTCTATGCCTATTAGTGATACACAAATTGCAGCCAAACAGTATACCAATTCAGAGGATGAACCAAAAATATTCAATTTATTCAGTAAAGCCCAAAAATAATGTAAATATTCATGTGCAGATACTACGATTTAGGATACAGTGATACCTCCATGAGTCGATGTTCCATGACTCGATATCGACTCATGGAAACATACTAAAAACCAAATTTCATGATGGTCCCTAGAAGCAGCTTTCCAAAGGATTGCTGTTCCATGACTCGATATTTCCATGAGTCGATGGTCCCTTCAATATCGACTCATGGAGGTTTCACTGTATATAGCAATAATAAAAATAATGATGCATGATAAAAAAAAACCACGACTTTTTTTTATAAGCATAATATTGACCCTTTCCAGTATTTTTTTCTAAAACTTCAGGAAATTTCACAACAGTCCCCCACACAACACTTTTTTGAAGGTCTTACCGTTTTCGAGTTATACGGGTTTATAAAAAAAGTAAAAAAAAACTTTGACCCTTTTCAAATGTTAGTCTAGATCGATTTTGAAAATACAAAATATGCAAAGTATCTTAGTTTCACATACTTTTGACATCCAGAAAGTTTCATTGAATTCTGAAGGGGTGCTGCCAATCGCGTGTCGAGTTGGCGTGAAATCCGTCTTCTATGAATTCCATCGAAAGTTTTTCTAGGGATTTCATTGAACGCTTCTCTAGAGTTCTAATAGGAATTTCAGCAGATGTTCTTCTAGGGATTCCATCAGCAGTTCCTTCAGGGATTCCACCTGGAACTCCTCTAGGAATTTCATCAGGAGCTCCTCTAGCCATTCTATGAGAAGTTTCTCCATGGATTCCACCAGGAGTTTCTTGAGAGATTTCACCTGCAATTCCTCCAGGGATTCTATCAGAAGTTTCTCTAGGGATTCCATCAGGAGTCCTTCTAGGAATTTCATCAGGTGTTCCTTCAAGAATATCTTTAGGAATTCCTCCTATAGGGCTTCCATCGGAGTTCTGGGGATTTCATCAGGAGTTCCTCCAGGCGTTCCATCAAGAGTTCCTTCTGAGATTTAACCTGGGATTCTTCCAAAGATTCTATCAAGAGTTTCTCTCGAAACTCCATCGGGATTTCTTCTAGGGATATCACAAGGAGTTCTTCTAGGGATTCTATCAGGATTTCCACCAGAAATCTTATCAAGAATTCCTCCAGGGATTTCATCAGGAGTTGCTATAAAGATTCCTTCAGGAGTTCCTCTAGAGGTTACATCAGAAGTTCCTCCAATGATTCCATCAGGAGTTCCTTCAAGAAAATCTTGAAAAATTGATCAAGGATTCCATCAGGAGCTCCTTCAGGCATTCGATCAAGAGTTCCTATTGGGATTCTATCAAGAGTACCTCTAAGAGTTCTTCTGAGGATTTCATCAGTAGTGCCTCCATCAAAAGTTTTTTCAGAGATTCTCCCTGGACTTTCTCCAGAGATTCCATCAGGATTTCCTTGAGGAATTCTTTCCGGATTTCTTCAAGGCATATCCTTAGCAACTCCTTTAGGGATTCTATCAAGAGTTCCATCAGAAATCTTATCGAGAATTCCTCCTAGGTTTCCATCAGGATTTCTTAAAGGGATTCCATCAGGAGCTCTTCAGGGACTTCATTAGGAGTTTCTCCATGCTTCCATCTGGAGTTGCTTTAGGAATTCTTCCAAGGATTCCATCATGAGTTCTTCCAAGGATTCCACCATGGTTTCTTCATGGGTTGCATCTGAAAAAATGTAATTCTTCATGATTTCCATCAGGAAAACCTTCAAGGATTTCAGCTGAAATTCTCATAGGGGTTTCACTAGAAATTCTTTCAGAAACTCCATCAATATTTTTCGGTGATTTTACCGGGAATTTAAAAAAAAGTCCACTAGAGGTTTTTCCTAAAGATTCTGGAAAAAAAAACCTCCAAGGGTTCCACCAAAATGATCTCCAAGAATCCCATAACGACCACAATTTCCTATAAAGAATGCACTAGTAATTCTTTCAGAGACTTCACCAGTATTTTCTGTAATTATTTCACCAGTAATTTTCCGAGAGAGGATTTTTTCACCAGGAATTCTTCCAGGGTTAACACTGGAAATATGGCTAGAATTTCCATCAGGAAAATTTACCAGAGTTTCTCCAGAAGTTCTACTTCAATGGTTTTACTAGGATTTCACTTTTTAGAATTTTTCAGGGTTATCAGAAAATCCTCCAGAGAAATAATTAAAAAGTTCCGCAAGTTCACAAGACTTTTTTTTCTGAGAAACCACAAATACTTTCGCGAGAGAATCAACCAGGAATTCCGCGAAGGATTGAACTAAAAATTCTTTCTTTCTCTACTCTAGGTATTCCATCAGAAAGGTATCAACAAATTTCAAAAAGATTTTTCCTCCAGGGATTCCACTGATATTTACTCAGAGGATTAAACAAAGCATTTCTGTGAATGTCTACAGGTTGAATCCCTGGAAGGTTTTTTTTTGGAAAAAATCATGGAACATTTATTTATTTATTTATCGTGAAATCCGTGCAGGAATTTCCCAAGAAATCCCTGTAGAAATTCCCAGATATTTCCCTGGAGAAATTCCTTAATCAATCTCTGGAAGAAACTAAAAAGCAATTCTTGAAGGAGTTCCTAAAGGATTCTCTAATTCCTGATGAATTCCGAGGAAAAAATCCTTCAAGAAATACTGGAAGGAAATGGTGGATACATTCCTTTAGGAATCTCCGGAGAAATTTCTGGTAGACTCTTGAATTAATACCTTAAAAAATTCCAGATCGAATGCCTCGTAGGGTCCCTTTAGGATACAAGGAAGAATCTTCGAAGAAAACACTAAAAGAATCCTGAGAATAACCTGGGGGAACCTCTCAAAAAATTGCAAGCGAAATCTCTAAAAGACTTCATGGTGGTATCCAGTGTAGGATGTTTTTTGAATTATTCTGCAGTAATCCTTAAAGAATCGCCAAAGGCTTCCTGGTGTAATACCTGGATGAATCCTTGGAGAAATTCTGTGATTCTCTGTAGGAGTTCCTGGAGTAAATATCTGGATGTATTTCTGTAGGAATTTAGGAAGAAATTTTCAGCGAAAGTCATGAAGGAATCCTTGAAGTAATCCCTGGAAGAATGTTGGATTAATCGCTGAAGTATTTGATGGAGGTATTCCGAGGGAAATCAGTAGAAGAATCACTGGCAGATTTTTGGTTGCAATTTGGTTCATTTTTCCTCTGTCATCAAAATATTTGTCCGCAAAGATAATCTAAGCATTAGATAAAATTGTAGGTTAAGATATTTGCGTGGGTTATGACCCCGTGGTGCTCCCCAAAACAATTTGGAAATATCTCTGAAATCAGAGGACATAAAAATTTTAGTCATAACAAATTCTTCAATTTCAGGTAACTTTTCAAAATATGATGCATACATATCTTGCAACAAATAAATTTTCGCAAATAAGTTTTGTTTTTGAATAAGAACTAAGACGTAAAAAGAGTAAAATATTCTTCAGAAGACCCCTTGCATAATGGAGTTAATAAAATCTAAATGGTTTTATTAAAATTATTAATTACAATATAAATGGTTATTATTAATTACAATACAATAAAAAATAAATATAATAAATATTATTATTATTAGTAATTTTCAGATAAATACTTGGGTGAAAACATATATTGACTGAAAGGTTTTTTTGCCAATCGACCATTTTTCCATGTGTATATCGTGTGGCAGGCACGCCTTCAGATATTCATCTGAGAATTCGTGATGAAATTATTAGATTTTTTCGAAACAAAATAATAGAAGACTACTTTAATTACTACGGGGACAGATGGCCTTAGCGGTGAACTCACAGCTATTCAGCAGAACCAAGCTGTGGATCGTGGGTTCGAATCGCGCCGATCGAAAAAAAATTTCAGCTCGAAAACTTTCTCCTGTTACCAGTGAATCAGTGACATTTGGTCGAATGACATTTCGTAGAATTGATGTTTCGTAGAATGGCCATTTCATCGAATGGACATTTGGTCGAAATTAAACAGACTGCAAGAAGAAAGATGAAATTTTGAAAGAATAATAAATTAAACATTGTTCAATATTCCAATAACTGAGCGATGTAAATATTTAGGCGGTTTTGTTTCCAAAATAAATATGATATTTTGAAAGAATAATAAATTTAACATCATTTAACGTTGAGCAATAAAAAACACAATTATTTTAAAACTTCTACAAAATATAAAATAAAGGGCTCCGTTCTAAAAAGGCTGAAGAATAGCAACATCTTTGAGAATAATTTATCCTATACAAACACTAGTACACATGCTAGGATCATTGTAAAGCGTGAACTATCATGTAGAGATAGATTCGTCATTGACTTCTGATGAAAAATATGTTTGCCCAAAATAAATCGTATCAGTTAAACCAATTGATTTTTCAATTAACCATTACAAAATAATTTTTCGATGAAATGTTCTAAAGCGATTCGCCCAAATGTCCCTTCGACTAAATGAACTTTCGACCAAACGTCATTCAACCAAATATCTTTCGACGATATGTCCCTAAGCCGCACCAGAGATGTTTCTTGTTAATTTCTTGTTGAGGTAATCTTTCAAAAATTTCAGAAGGTTTGGCGAGAAGTGCCCTCAGGGTGCCATATACAAATTGCTTTACGCTAAAGTTGATTAAAACTTAAAGTATAAAATATACAAACAGAGAAAAGAAAGTAGGTCAACAAGATTAGCTGAATGTTTCATTCCTGTTAGTATCTAACGCAAGAAAGAATAAGAAGATCACGATATTCTTCCATACAGATTGAAATTGGGACATCTCAGAGCTATGTTGATATGCACTCTAGCAATTTTGCACAAGCACTCTTCCATGTGGTATCGATAGCTTTGTATTCTCTTCCCGTGTGGCGTTATGTAATTCTATACTCAGCCGCCCGTATGAAGTTTCACACCTTTCGCTAACGGCAGCCAAATTAACAAGCGTTTAAAGAAGGAAAACACTATGTATTTTTGAAAGGTAAAATAAAATTGACAATTTTCACTTAACATCTCAAAAATTCCAATTAAAATTCGAAAAACGACAATGGAAAAATAAAACCTAACAAACTGGCCACTGTAAGTGAGTAGAGAGTAGAAACTGTTTCCTTTTTATTGAATGTAAAATGCTATCATCGTTTTCAAAATTTCTAAATTTTAGATACTATGTATTGTTTGCAGATTTTTTTAATTTTATAACTGCTTATTTATGTTCAGTTATTGCTTGTTCCGATTTTTTTATTGGTTGTTTAGCGTTAGCGTAGTTATGCCGATGTTTTAATTGGCTGTTTTTGGATAAACTAGAGTTGGCTACCACTTCCTAGGGCATGATAATATTTTCCTCTTTCACTACCAGAGAGGCTATTTCCCATGCTATGAAACACTCACTAAAAATGCCATCAAAGACCGAGAACATTGTGAGCACCACAGAGTGATTGAGAGTGGGCCAGTGGCTAATAAAACCTAGTTTTGCTTATGCCCTGATTTGCAAATATAATTCCATTAAATGGAGTGTCGCTCCTAGGGAACCGGGGAGCCGGTCTGTCTGCGAGGGTGCAGCTCAGTATCTGCAAACTGAAACAGATGACGATGTCGTAGTATGTGAACAGTGAATAATGAAAGGAAAATTATATACGTCTTTTCTTTATTTCTTGATGCCGATGAGAGCAAAAACAAAACGTCAAGTGATACTAATGGAATAACTTTTTCTGATATGAAACCCGGATTGATGGGCTGCTGGGCTGTTCCTCTCCGGTTTCAGCTGATAGTATACTTTTTGCTGTTCATTGAAGCGTAGACAGACGTTGAATAAATGGCACTGGCGTTGGCCTTGTAACTAATTAAGTGTCAGTAGAAAGTAAGACTTATTGTATGATAGGCTTGTCGTTTCTTCGGAATGCAGTCTGTTGAGGTATCAAAAGTTGATAATTTGTTAATTTCTACATTGCAAGCATTGCATATGTACGTGCTTAGAAATTAATTGTTCAAATTAAGTTCAGCATAATTAAGCATCCGCATCCACCCCGAAAAATTTTCCCCATTTCGATGGGCCACTGTCATGCATTACAAGCATATTGCCCAAACACCGATTAAGTGCCTCTCATTCGTCAACACGTTCACTTTCAAGACCACACGCTGTACCATGCACCCATTAGTAGGCATTTCCTTCCTCTATCTCAGTCTCAGAGTTTTCAGACTATTTTAGTTTGCGGAGCACTGTTTGAAATTAAATGGTTGCGTGCTTTTTATTTGTCTAGAAGAGCAAAACCATTATAACTTATGATTTATTGTATTCAATCAAATTTGTTTCACGTAAAAGTTGATGAGTGGTCAAATATCCATGACGAAATCCGAACTGTTCATTGACAAAAATTAAATTTCCGTTGATGTGGACCATCATCTGTTAAAAATGACCTTTCAAAAAGTTTACTGATGGAGGAAAGCAAGCCAATTGATAGCTAGAAGCTTCTGCAGAATTTTAGTCCGGTTTTGAAATTGGTAAAAATTTGGCATTTTTCCATTTGTTAGGAAAATTGGAGTCTTGTTTAAAATTTCTTAAAAACATATCGTTGAGCACCTGCCAAGGCTTCGCGGAGCACCAAGTGCTCCTTGGAGCACGATCTGAGAACCTCTGCTCAACCGCCACCACCATCGCCATCACCATTCTCAAAATCGGCTTCGGAACACTTTCGTACCTAATCCCACCCTAGAGCCGTAAGACGATTAGAAAACAAACTTGTTATGCAAATTTATCGAAAGTTATGACTTCTTTCCTAGCGACGACGCCGGATCGCTCCGTATTTGTATACGATTAGGTAGGCATTCGCTTTCGGAGAGTGTTGGTATCGGTGTGAGCCGTTTAGAATTGTGTTCATGCTGTTTCGAGGTTGAACCGAACACGTTGGAGATTACCCCTTCGCATATGGTGACCGCTGGGTTAACTACTGCTGGAATACCTTGGCAGGTGTTAGGTGATGATGATGGTGATGACGTGATCAGCTGTCCTATACTGTTCTGGTAATATCAAGGTGAAATCTGCTGGAAGTGGTGTATCTGCTGGTGATGCTGTATGCTTCGCTTTTGAGGTTTGTTTATTTGGATAGTCAAAATAACTTGAAATCAATGGATAGTTTTTTATATCAATTTTGACCTCCAAAATATCATCTCTGAGTGTAAATCCTGGAGAAACTTCATATGGAATCCCTGGTCAAATTTAATGAGAAAATATGGACTTAGTATTCCCTGCGATTACTGGAAAAATCGCCGTGGAATTCGTGAAATTTTCAGGATTTACTGTTTATATAATTTAGCAGGATTTCTTGGTATCATTCCATGAAGCTTTTTTTTCATCTCAAGAATGAACCTTAGTGAATTTTACATAAGAGAGAGTCCAAGAGACCCTAGACTAAAGTCCTTCCATTGAAAACAGAAACTCATGATTTATACCGATCCTGAAATTACCTGTGCTCACGATTGATATCATTTTTACATTACAAACTTTCACAAAAATGTGACGCGAATTGATGTGTGAATTGTCCCAGTCTTCCACAAACCCAGATGCAAAAAATAGGCTTCTGTTAAAAGTTCATGTAAACAATCTCGAATGAATGATAAGACCGCGTGAAGAAAATTTGCTAAAGTGTTTAGCAAATTTGCGGTAACCTACTTCAAGCGCAGATAATCCAAATTCTACTATACGATGGGCAGAACTACGATACAACGTTGCATAGTTCGCAACTCATCATGCCAGCTATATATATGTCTACAGGTTTGCACTCTCTCTCTGCTACACCCTCGCCATGCAACGAAAAGATCAACCTCTCGGTGTCACATTTTCCCCCCATCCCATCAACGTCTACAACAATGTCGAAATGGAATGGGCGGGAGATCTATCCACCCACTCCTGAAAAGAGCGCGCTTCTGGCCGGGAGAGTGAGAATCGGAAACTGGAGCAGGGCTTGGGCCTCTATCTATAGAAAACCCATAACAGACAAGCTCTTTTGCCTCGCCAGACTTTTTCCTATTGTGTGGAGGCTATTATCCGAGTGTATACACAAACACACAATATATTTGCACGGGAAAGAATATAGGCCCTGGGGCAGCTGACTGTGCAAATGGTTAGACGTCGGTGAACTCCACCCGCACACATTAACTAACCGGTAGACCCCGAAGATGGGTGTTTGGAAGTATGGAAGATTTTTTTGTCGCTCTCGGAATTACGATATGGTCGATCTAGAATTAATTTTTCTATGGTGAGTGTTCCCGGTAAAGTAGGTTTCGATATTGATATTTGAGGATAGAATTACACGGATGAGTAAACAAAGCCAAAAACCGCACGAGTGTACGATTTTTGGAGGAAAATGATCGGGAAGCAGTGTTGCCGTCCGCCAGGAAAGAAAACTCAGGGACTTCACGCCATGCCGTCTAGAAACTAGAGGATATTTTTAAAGAATCCAAGGGTAAAATCATGGAGAATGTTCTAAATCATGTTTGGAAAACGTTGGATGAATTTTGGAAGGTATTCTTCAACGAATTACGTGATCAATTTTCAAATATGTCTTCGTGAAAATGTTTGGAAAAACAACTGGGGGATATTTTTTTTTAATTTCTGTGGAAGCTTTCGAATCATCCCAAAACAAAAAACGAACGAAGTAAACCTAATAATCTTATTTCCCGGGAAGTCCAATCTCGGGGAAATTGGAAACCCTATCCTATAGGAATATAGATATGGGATTTGTCAAAAAGGAACTTTTCAAGGTGTTTCAGGCCATTCCATCTAAAAACTAGATTATTTTTTAAAGAATCCAGGGGTAAAATCATGGAGAAAGTCCTAATACATGTTTGAAAAACGTTGAATGAATTTAGGAAAATATTCTTCAACGAATTACGCAATTAATTTTCAGAAAAGTGTCCGTAGAAATGTTCCGAAGAACAACTGAAGAATATTTAAAAAAAATATTCTGTGGTAGCTCTAGATTAACCCCTCTACCGGCAGCTTCATTTTTTACCGCAAAATAAATATTCAAATCGTTATTACTTTTTTGTTTTTCAATATTTTTGCACCATTTTTTCACAAGTTCTCAAACAACTCTTCTAATTTAGGAATCCGTGTCGATATTAATCATTGGTGATATGATTTTGAAGATATTCCGATGTTCCTTGGGGGGCCGACGTTTTCCATATAAATTGTGGGCTATATAATGCCAGGTAATGAGGAGCTACTCTGAAAAAAATCATTCAAATCAATTAAGAATTCTTGGAGATATATAAAAATTACGATAGGATGTTTTTTAAAATTTTTAAGATTTTTATTTGGCCAGCGTGGTTACAGAAACCTAAATGCTCATTACTTAAAGACAGCTGCACCAAATTGCTTCATTTTTTCAAAACATACTCAAATTAATGTATTGTTCCAAAGAGTGAATGTCCAAACACGATTAAAATTCTGTAACCTGAGAAACAACAGTGAGTTCTAGGTTACGCGTCGGTCCCCCAAGGAATTTTGGAATATCTTCAAAACCAGATGACCAATGATCAATATTGACACAGATCCTAAAACTAGAAGAGTTTTTTTTTGAGAACTTGTGAAAAAAATGATGCAAAAATATCGAAAAACAAAAAAGTTATAAGGATTTGAATATTTATTTTGCGGTAAAAAATGAAGCTACCGGTAGAGGGGATAATTAAAAAAAACTAACGAAGTAAACCTTATAAAAGAAATTAAAATAGATATTATTTTTGAGGCATGCAAAACTTTAGTAATCGAATGCATTACAGTAATAAAATTTTTGAATAAATTCCTGAAGAGACTCCAGGGCAGCTTCATAAACCTATAATTGTCTAATGTGTTAATAAGCAGAAGAATTCTCGTAAAATTCATGTACAAATTCCCTATTGATTTTTTGATGGAATTGTATATTTCCCATATAACTTTGAAAACTTCATAGAGATGTTCTGAGGCTTGTAATTTGGAAGGGATTATATAGCAATATTAGGAGGAATCTTTAAATGAATGTTTTAAGGAATCTTAGGAATCTGCGAAATGTTTCTAGATCAAAACTATAGTTTCAGATGTCAATTATGAAAGAATCCCTGATGAAAATCAAATAAACTTTTAACATATTCTCAGTAACATATTTTGGTAGAATGTTTTAGATGCGTTTCATTAGGACTCTACTGGAAGAAATCCATTAAAAGTAATGTTTATATAAATATCCAAAGGATATATAAGATTGGATGGAAATAAGAGAATATTCTTGAAAAAATCATTTAATAATCCCTTAAAAACTCAACAAATGTTTAACATAATTCGTAGAAGAATCCCAAATGTTATTATTGAAGGAACTAATGTGGAAATACCAGAAGTTTGTTGGAAAATTCCTGGAGGAATCTGTAATAGAATTCTTAGAACTTTTTGAGATCCATAAAAAAATCCTGAGAAAATGCCTGGAAATTTTCATTGAAAAACTCCTTGTGCCTTCAAAATTCATATTGATTATATTCTAGTGATGCACTGAATATTATTTTTCGGACAGAGAGTCGGTGTTTCTATAGAAAAAAATCTATTTATCAATCCTTTTCCGACTTATAACCGACCGACAATCATTCAAGGCATTTTTTTTCGTAAAATCGGTTCGATACAATGTTATCGTCTTAACCGAAACATGGCTTCGACAAGATATCGCCGATAGCGAAATATCTTCTGAATATAGCATCTTCAGATGCGACTGTAGAGCGGCAACAAGCGAGTTTTCGAGGGGTGTATTAATACTAGTCACTAGACCTCATTTTCCTAACCTGCAGTAGCAGTTTGACGAAGACATCAATGATCATTTAACGACGAATGCTTCTACCAAGCAAGATGTTGTTTAGACCGAATCTTTTCCCACTAGTGATCCCATTCAGTTGAACTCTATAAGCAACTCTAATGGTTGAATCCTACTTAGACTTGCTATATGCAAGCACTCCTGACTACATTGAACTCATCGAGCCACTTTTCCACCTGATAAAAATGAACGAACATCACAAATCGTTTAAGACTTGATACACGGTACACTTCACCATATTTGGTAACCTCCCAATGGATGTGACGGCCTTCGACTTCAAGCGATATGATCTACTTCGCAACGAACTCTACTCAATCGATTGGACCCATCAACTCAGCTTTTTTCAAAACGTTTGAGATTCTTCTCCAGCCACCTTCCACCATCTTCCATTATAAGACGTCAACTTGCCGAATTTAGAACTCGCGCTGCCTACTAATCAACCTGTAGACGCTTTCCATCAAGGGCACAAAGCTGCAACGCGTTTCCATATTTGATTTGCTCTCAAATCGCATTGATTGTTCAGCTTAACAGTCTCAATATAAATGTCCCTTCTCGCACCCTTCGAAACCATAACACATTGGTTCTCTTAGTTAGTAGGACGACCTACGGATTTAATAATCCAATGTATGTTTGTATTCGTGCTTTTAACACTATATTTCATCTGTTTGACTATGATATAAGCAATTTACTACAATAGATCAAATATTGGTCGCAGTGGTTTATGTTCCGAACAGAAAAAAAAAATGATATAAGCAAACATAGGCCAAGGCCGAAGACGAAGAATAAAAAAATAAATATAGATATCCGGTCGATTATTCGGTACAATACAAGTACATTCCAGAAATATTTCAGACTTAGAAAATAGATGGATTCCTTAAAATTTTTGGATGAATTCATTCAATTGGGATCATTGGATTTTGGAGAACAATCTCTAGAAGAATCATTAGAAAAATTCTTTCTGAATATATTTCTAGATAGCACTCTTCTTTGAAGAATTTCAAAAGAAATTCATGGCGAAATTGCTGAAAATAATCCTAAAAATGTAGGTTTATGGATTACTGCAAGAAAGCCTAAATTACTTCCTTGAACTGTTTTAAGAAAAAAAGGTTAAAAAATTGTCTGAGGAATGCGGTATTTGTGGTAAAGTGGATGTCAAAAAGAATTGCAGTGAAAAATCTCAAAATAATTGCTGGACAATTTGACCAATTTGTAATTTGAGAAATTTGTTTTGAATTTTTTAGGTCCTTACAGGGCTAGAGTGGTACCATAAACGTAAATGCTTGTTACTAATGATGCTGCCGGTAGAGGGGTAATCGTTTATTAAAAAGCTTTACTCCTGTTTTTTCCACACAAATTTAAAAATCAAATAAAATATCAATATGAAGGCAAAGAAATATGTGCGGAAATAAACAAAATACTTGGCATTGCATGGTGCAAGAACATTTCAATAGAATTGGAGTCTCCAGCAACACTGTCCTCTTCTGTGCGTGTAAACCGTAAACAAACGCCCATATGGCTGGCTGGAACTGAACGCGAAATTCAAGAACGTAGGCCCACGAGAATATGATGTTCGTGAGCAGCAAAATTGAATGCGAATGAAGTGCTCTTTTGTACCACAACAGGAAATTCGCCCATTGATGTATACGAGCAACAACAAACAGTTGAGATTTTCGTTGGCTGGTTGGCGAGGTGGATTGTTGTTCTATCGTTGATAAAAATCACATAAATGCTCAACCAGAGTTTACAGCAAATCACCGCGACCGGAAAAGATTCAGGCAAAATACTCTGTTCTCAGAGCTATAGAGTTATTATCAGCGCTAGCAAACGGCAACTGCAATCGGTGCAGCTGCCTCATCGCGTCGTAGCACCTCATGCATACTGATAATAAGCTGCAAATGCAGCTAGAAAGCTTACAACGTAATCGGGAAGCTGAAACCCCAGAAGTTGCTCGTACGTGCACGAAAATAAATAAAATATGTAGGTCTTGAGGTGTAAGGTAAAATAAAATTAAAAGAAAAATAACATAATACATACAAGTGAAGCAGATTCACGTACAACCTGCGAGATGTTCTCCCTCAGCTGTGCTGCCATTCCGGGCTTATTGAGCCCGCGGGTAAACTTTCTTTCTGCCATTATGCTGAGCGTTCGAGAAGCGCTCCTTTCGCTTTCATTCACCTTTTTTTTGTTTTTAATTACCGATCACCGCCGCCTGAACCCACAATATTTTGTTGATTGATCACCACCGTTGTACACTTTCGTAACTCTCCGTAGCTATTGGATCACTCAGCCACCGTTGATATTCACGTGAAAGCAGGTTGTCGTCTCACTTGCCACTTGACTATTCTTCGTTGTCTTCTTCTCACTATCACTGGATTTTCGATTTTCCTCCCCGTTTCACTTACAGACTGACGACGACAGAGATCGACGACCGTTGTCGCGCATTACATAGAACAGGACCATCACAAACCATCTCACTACTACCAAAAAACGAGAGCATCAAAGCATCTTCACAGTACGGTAGAACATGCTTCTGGTGCTTGGGCGTAGCCAGGTTTTTCCATAAGGAGGTCGCAGAGTTGGCGAACGACCTCAAACGTTCATTCACTAATTTCACTCAAAAATAATCATTATACACAATCTCTACTCTATTTAAGAATAAAACGATTTAATTACTTGAGGTCTCGTTTTTCAGCAATATATTGACACCAGATATTGACACGGGATCAAGGATTTATAGGGTCCCCGATAGCCGTAGTAAAAAACGCGCAGCTATTCAGCTAGTCCAAGTTGAGGGTCGTGGGTTTGAATCACACTGGTCGAGAATTTATTCGAGTTAGATGTTCGTCCAAGAACTCTTCCGAGTCATATATTAATAGATTTTTTTACAGAAATAACTCCCAAATTTCTCCTAGCATACTTCAAATAGTTTTTTGAAGAATTCCTCCAAGGAAAAAGATGAAAATTTTTACAGGAATTTATTTTTACATTCCTGTAAAGACTTCTCTAGAATTTATGTGAAATTTAAACACAAATTATTTATTGCATACCTAATTACAATAATGCCTCTAATATTCCTCCATAAATTATATCCTCGAAAGATTCGCCGAATGTTTTCTAAGAAATTCTGATGCAGAAATTTGTGGACTCCAAACAGTAAAATTTTATAAATTTTTCGTTGGCGTGATGGTACTTTTAGAGGTATTCCGTTCGATTTTGGCAACATGTCTTAAAATTTCATGTTGAAAATCGAAAGATATCAAAACGAATCGCTTTTATTTATTAAAACTTCCATCATAGCAATCATCAGCATCACGAATTTAATTTACCTATTTGAATATCATAAGCCCCAGAAAGGGCCACAGACGCATTGAAATTAATAGGATAGGCGACTGAGCCATGATTCTTTTTGTTCATATATTTCTGTGAACTCCAGAGATGATTTATTTACATTGACCAATGAATAAAAAAAATAACTAGATGCCTTTTTCGACCTACAAGTAATCTGTGACAATTTTCGGATTTTCATACAAAGTAGGTCTAAAACGTATGCGACTCATTCAACATTACAACATAAGTGCTGGGTTAAAAAATTGGTGCTCTTCCCCTAATCACAATATATCTGTTAATTCGTCTACAGGACAAACTTTAGAATAGTAAAAAAATTATGCCAAAATCGAACGGTTAAGTAGCCTAAATCGAAGCATGTCAAAATTAAACCGTTTCAAAAACAAACCGTGTCATAATCGAACGGGAAACTGTAAATGATAAAAAAATATTAAAATATGAGGAACTTCTAATGATACTCTTGGATTAATTTCCAAAGAAACTCTTGAAGATTTCCATCATCTCTGTAAAAATATTTGAAGAAATGAAAGTTTCCGAAGTCGATATTCTTGTATCTTGTTGAGGAACTTTTTGAGTAATCTTCAAGATATCCAGGTTTAGTTTATTGGAGATGTTTGAGATGGAATTTTAAACAATATACCTTGAGTTAATTATAGATTAGTGCAAGTAGGAATGCCTTAAAAACAGGGAAAGTTCCTAAATAATTTCCAACTATCTACTAAGGTATTCTACAAGAAGAGAAGCCAGAATAGAATTCCTGGAGAAATTACTAGGAGAGTATTATTATTCATAAATTTTTACATTATATGGAAATCATAGATGCAAACTGAATGCCATTTCTGGAATAATCTCAAAAATGTTCTTGAACGAGTTCGCAGATGTATCCCTGAACAATGTTTTTATTATTCCTATGTTGCATTACAAAAAGTTTTTGAAATGATCCTTGAAGGAGTTGATTAGATTAATCAGAATTCTGTGAGTGCTATCAAGATCGTTTTCTCTTGAGGAAGCCGTTCAACTGTGTGAAGAAAATATGGTCAGACTTTCCAAGGAATAAAATAAAAAAATATGGTAGAGTAACTCCCAATGGTTAGGAAAAGCGTAATTTTTTGTGCTATTTTCGGTCAGTTTGAGATGAAATGAATGAAAGAATTTCATAAAAAAGCAGATGAATTCCCGAAATTGTTGTTTTAGACGTACACTTGAAGGAATCCCTAAAAAATCCCAGCATGATCTTTGTTTAAAATTCAGAAACAACTAATGCAGTTATTCCTTATTCCTCGTATTTTTAAAGTATTTCGGTCAGGATCCCATTAATACATTCATAAAAGGATCATAGGAAAAGTCTAGAAATATTTATGAGAACCAAGTAAACTACCAAGTAAAATTTTCGGGGTAAATTCTGGATTTGATTAAATTTCTTGAAGAATCTAAAGTAAAATAACTAGAGGATATCCTAAAGAACATGTATATATTTAAAGATAAATTAGCATATGCTTGGCTTTAAGCTTTAAGTTTCGTATGAAATTTCGACAAAGTCCTAGCCTGATCCATTCGAATGATTTCTGGTACACGATATGTCTGAACTTGTCTGGTACACGGTGTGTTTGAATGTCAATTTATTAAAATCGAATGTACATCGGATTTCTTTTCGCTTGAGTGAAATATTTTGATTGTATTCCATATATTGGTTTAGACATAATGTATGGTAATATCTTTGGAAGAAGTCTGATTGTTTAGTGGGCTCTAAAATCTATTTAAAACGTCGATTTTGACGCATTTTCTAATATGAGTTATATAGAGACAATCTTTGGGGGTTGACAACGTCGAAATATCTGAATGAATTCTTTGGAGATATTTGACAGATGTCTGATTTTAAATCGAACTCTAAGAATTATCATGTTTGTCACGACTATCGTAAAAAACAGGCAAATATTTGTTATTGATTGTTCAGAGCGGACAACAACCCCCTCTCCTATCCTCCTTGGCTACGCCCATGTTATGACGCTTTTGTCGCGGCAGTGCTCTTCTCCCAGAACAAGGATCTTCGCACACTGGCGCATCCGTCTTCTCGGTATGTGTGTGCGTCCACTCTTCTTCCTCTATCAAACCAGACGGCAGCGGATGCATACACACAGGGGTAACACACATTTTAGCTATTAGCCAGCAGATGCTCTTCTATGACTGATATCATTCATCACACCTCAATCCATTCTGACAGCGGGTTAACCCGTGAGAATGAAAATCTAAAATTCTATCTGCTAATCGCACATTTGGTTTTACGAACTTCTCTTCAGACATCACTTTCTCCCCGCAGACCAGAACGACCACTCATCGCCCAGCACACACTATCACACAAAGTAGTGTTCTTTCCACACTCGCGGCGCTTCGGATTAATCTCAAGTGTCTACGCCCCAGAAACAGATGACTATCAGACGAATAATCGCCAGGATCGTCATTAAATATCCCCATTTACATCAATGCTTATCAGAATGGCAGCAAAAGACACAATTTTTACGCGAACTCGACGACAAACAACGAGACGACGTCTAATACAATCCAATCGTCCGAGTGAACTGCTGCGGCGGACTTCATTATGCTGCTGGGTTTGTGTTGCGTTGTTGTTGGGCTCTCTGCTGCGGCCCACTCTCGCTCGGCTCGAAAACAGACAGCGCAGCGCCGCGCTCATTACGGAGACGCACACACGCCCGCTGCTCGCTCGGTGGGTGATCCTCGCGCGTGGAACCGATCGGTGGCGGGTGGTATTCATTCACCGGTTGGGAGGTGGGTTGCTCACTACCACGCTGTGTGAGATTGGTGTTTTGTTTTGGTTCACGATTTTCCCTCCCCTCACTCGATGGCTGGATGATGGTGATGTGTTTGGGTACTCAATTCGTTCGATGTTGGCTGACTAGAGCGGATTCATTCAACATGCGCACCACGTGAGTCGCATGAAGTTTGAAATGAAAATGATCGTGAATGGAACAGTGGACGTATGATAATCACACTGCTACCAAGCATTTCCATCCAATCTGAAGGAAGTATTTCAGCTGCATCTTTTCAAATGGCCAAATTACGTTTGTAAACAAAGGTGTCTCAACCCGCGAAGGAGAATATTTCTGTCCAACCACGTTTTTAATCGCTTATAGTGATAATGAAATATTTTCTGATATATAGTGTGAGTTAAGAGATATTATTGAAATGTTCATAACAATTTACAATGATTATCATTCACGATCAAATTACTTGTTATAGTGTTACATATTTATTTTTGCTATCAATTTAATTTTTTTTGAGAATCAAAATGAATTACATTCTGATTTATCAATCAGGCAAGATTTTTTAAAATACGTAATGTTTGTTTTTTATTCAAATGAACAATTGGTATGATTGGTATGATGGTATAATAGGCCATTAGAAACCGGATTTAAGTGGTTTATTAAATTGTATGTTTTCCCAAATTTCCCAGTAAATCTTCAACTAGATCTTAAGTTAATACTACATTATTGGCGATTGTCTCTCAAAACTCTGAGCAATTGTATTGAGCAACAAGATTGGTGATAATTCTCAGTACGGACAGCAATTTTTTTTATGGCGAAAATAATTTAACCGGAATAACTTTGTTGTTTTTCAAAACTCTCTGCAGATTTTTTTTTTGAGGAAAAATAAAAGATTCTTCGTGTTTTTGGCTCGATTTTCAAAATTGGTCATATAGGGAAAGCAGTATAATTTGAACCTCTATATATTTTGGACTCTCATCAGGATCCTTTAAGGATTCTTCATAACAAACCAATCACTTCTTCTTCTTCTTCTTCTTTCTGGCGTTACGTCCTAACTGAGACAAAGCCTGCTTCTCAGCTTAGTGTTCTTATGAGCACTTCCACAGTTATTAACTGAGAGCTTTCTATGCCAATTGACCATTTTTGCATGTGTATATCGTGTGGCAGGTACGAAGATACTCTATGCCCTGGGAAGTCGAGAAAATTTCCAACCCGAAAAGATCCTCGACCGGTGGGATTCGAACCCACGACCCTCAGCTTGGTCTTGCTGAATAGCTGCGCGTTTACCGCTACGGCTATCTGGGCCCCAACAAACCAATCACAATCCTCTGAATATTCTCATCACAAGCAACCGAAAGTTTAGATAAAAGGGCATGATCAGAAGGCTTAAGCAGCTCGCTTTTTAAGTAATTTACTCAACTTCAGTTCACATAAAGTTTGTTTAAGTTGCTTAAAAATAATGCTGTGTACCATTAAGTAGGGAGAAAGCTGGACTCGAACTTGTTCTGAACTTTGTAGAAGTTTATGAGTGCATGAGCTACTTCTTCGAGAATCGAGTTCAAAATCTACCTGAAGTGAACTTTCGTGTTCACTGCTTAAGTAAAATTTGAACTTTTGGTTGCATGGGGTCACAATCCTAGGAGGATTCTCATCAGAATCCTCTCAGGATTCATAACAGAAACTACTCAGGATTCTTATCAGATTGCTCTCAGGAATTTCATTAAATCCCTCCCAGGATTTCATCGGCATTAATGCCGAATTCCCATCAGAATCGTTCCAGGAATCTTTCCAGAATCGATCCAGGATTCTTATTTTAATATTTACAGGATACAAATATAGATTTTTTCGGGGTTCTCATCATAGCGCTTTCAATTTTTTCATCAGAATATTTCCATTGTTTTTATTAGAATCTATCCAGGATTATCATCACACTTCTTTTAAGATTGTTATTGGACTCCTTCCAATATTCTTCACGATATGGTTCCAGAGTCCTCAACAGAGTCTTTCCAAAATTCTCAACAGAATCCTTCCAAGATTTTTATATATTTATCTACAATTCATCCAGAATCCTGTCAATATTCTCAACAGTATCCTACCAGGATTATTTGCATCAGAATCCTTTGAGGATTTTAATCGAAATCCTTCCAGCATTCTATCCGAAATCAGAGTTCTTCTTAAGTTTTCATTAGAGTTCTTCAGTGGCGTAACTATACTTTTAAGGGGGCCGGTACGGAGGTAAATTTGGGGGCCCCTCATATTGAGGCCTTTCATAGCCGAATGGTTAGAGTCCGCGGTTACAAAGCAAAGCCATGCTGAAGGTGTCTGGGTTCGATTTCCGGTCGGTCCAGGATCTTTTCGTAATGGAAATTTCCTTGACTTCCCTGGGCATAGAGTATAATCGTACCTGCCACACGATATACGAATGCGAAAATGGCAACTTAGGCAAAGAAAGCTCTCAGTTAATAACTGTGGAAGTGCTCATAAGAACACTAAGCTGAGAGGCAGGCTCTATCCCAGTGACGACGTTATTGCCAAGAAGAAGAAGATCATATTGAGGTTTGGAAATTTAGGGGTATCTCTGATAGTGCGGGTAAATAAGATAGTGTGGGACCCGCAACATACTGAACGAAATAACATAAACTATGTTAACCCCTCTA
This sequence comes from Aedes aegypti, assembly GCF_002204515.2. Classification (NCBI taxonomy): domain Eukaryota; kingdom Metazoa; phylum Arthropoda; class Insecta; order Diptera; family Culicidae; genus Aedes; species Aedes aegypti. The sequence continues at coordinate 379,097,381 of NC_035108.1, forward strand.
CCGGCAGCTTTATTTTTACTGCAACAATAATATTCAAACCTTGATAACTATTTTTTCATAAGTTCTCAAAAAAACACTCTTCTAGTTTAAAAATTTATATTCATTGGTGATCTGATTTTAAAGATATTCAGATTTTCCGGGGGGGGGGGGGGGGGGGTAGTACCAGACACATGAATGCTCATAACTCAAAGACGGTTGCACCAAATAGCTTCATTTTTTCACAAAATACTATCATTAGCATATTGTTTCGAAAAATGAATATCCGAATACGATAACAATTCTGTAGCCTGAGATTTTTACGTGGGATATAGCTACGCGTCGATTCCCCAAAAAATTTTGAAATATCTCAAAATCCAGTTGACAAAAGAACAATATTGACACAGATTCTAAAACTAGAAGAGTTTTTTGAGGGGCTAATGAGTTAAGCAAAACAAATATCAAAGTAAAAAGTATACGTATGACACTTTATAACAGAGCTGTTTTTGTTCGAATCGAGAGCATTTGAGGCTTTATATTTAAATATTGTAAATTGATGAGATTTTACTATTTTAGAAACGCTTAAAAACAATCCTACCACGATCACTATTTGAACTACTATGATTAAGTCATAATGAATTCGTCACTAATTCTTGATAACCTAGTTATATTAGATCCAGAATTTCTTCTCAAACCTCTTAGCGAAAAGCACTTTTACAATTTTTGTAATCAAAGCATAAATTTTCATATAACGTAAAACGCCTAGAAGTCTACAACTCTGTGAAGCATATACACAGAATTCTTTCGGTTTTGTTCGAAATATACTCACTAAAAATCTAAAAACGAAAAATGTGAAAATATTCGCATTATCTTCCAAAAAAACTATCAAAGTTATCCCTTTTTACGGTACTTTCAACATTTTTTCGAAAACATTTGGCAGAAAATTTCATGATAAAAAGTTCAAAAACAATTCTGCCCATTGGCGTAGGAATAGGGGCCTGGCCCCCTCCAGAATCATCCAGGCCCCCCTACAGAATTTTTGATGACAAAAAATAAATAAAACAAAAACGATTTAAGATGACGCAAAATCTTCTGAAATTATGTACATGACTCTTGTTATTAACGAAAAATCGCTTCAGTAGTTACGTTATGTAATGTTGTACAACTATATTGAGAAAACCTCGTTTACGTTACACAGCATCAGCGCGGCTGTTCTGCTTTTGGTTATCGTGCGACAATCGAAAACTTAACCGTACGGCTGTCGATCGATTGATTACTTTAGAACCAGTTTCTTGTTAAATGCGAGAAGCGCAATTTTTCGACATGTCCTTTGCAAAAAATACCGTGGTACCAGAAAGCGTCAATATCCTGGAAATTTGATTCCCAAAATTCATTTTTTTTCTGCATAATCCAAATAATGCTGTTTCAGCATAAAGCAGCACATTCACTGCATTCTGATTTATCATGTTTTTTCATTATACCCCGCTCGAGGTGTCCGGTGATAATGATTTCCCTTATGAGAATTCACTAAAAATATCCATACGTTAACACCAGAAAACAAATAATTGAAAAAACAGACACAAATTTTGTCACAAAATTACTAAAAATACTACTACGAAAATTAAGGTTTAACTTTCAAGGAATTTCGGCATGAAAAGTTTTCCATCAGATTAATGGCTAAAAACAATGTAACAAAATCGGCCATAATGTTACTCAAGCAATAAATGCTTTCTTGATTTTGATACAATGTTCGAAGTATTCGCATGATTAAATTTATTGCTCAAACTATATTATTTCAAGAGAACTCATTGTTTCAAAAATTATTCGATTAATGTCCAAAAGATTTGTAGCAAATTGTATTCAAATAACTTTTCGATATTATTCATAGAATTTTGGTATTATCAAATTCCTCAAGGAATATTGAAGGGTGGCTTTAGAACTTTTGCAAATCTCATGGAAATTAGTCAAATAATATTGTGGGACTTGTTCATACCTTCAAAGCGAATTCCTCCTGGTGGACATCCATTCATTTCATTTCATTTCATTTTTATTTTCCATAAACATAAGACATAGTCTTTTCTGTTAAGCGTAGATTAATAGTATGAGATGACACATTAAAAAAAAACTTTCTACGAAAATTAATATCTATTCATGATTAAAGAATTGTAAACATGTTTTCTTAAACCCTAAGGATGAATTCGCATTTTGAATATGCGATGGTAAATTAGCGTTAGCGTTAGCGTTAGCGTAGTTACGGTATACTTCGTAGATTGGATACTAGCAACATTCATGTTTCTTTTTAATAATCTCATCCTGACTACTTTCAGGAACAAGGCAGGGGAGTGTACCTTGTTCAAATCATAAACAAGAATACTAAAAGCATGAATATCACTATTCCCGGCCACGCCCATCTTTACCGTAACTTGGGATAGGGGAAAGAAATGTTGATGTAGCACTTATTTAATGAGAGGCCACCGACTCAGCGACACCCTCATAAGTGCTACGGAGTTGGAAGTTGGGGAAGGTATATTGTCAGGATTCGCCTAGAAAGCTGGCGATAGACCATAAACATTGGTTGTTTAAGTGTTTTCAATTTAATCTTTTGAATGCCAGCAATCAAAAGAGCAAACAATAGTTTATTTATAGTATAAATTGTATTTCGCGAAATGCTTGTCGATTGTGCAGTAATATGCGATGGTAAATTATTCCATAAAGATATACCTCTAACTAGGAGTGAACTGACATAGTGAGAAGTTCTTACGCGCGTTATAACAAATTGTTTACCTCGTACGCTTCTCAAAGGAATCAATTTTGAGAATAAACTATAAGATTGGGAAAAACTAGGAGATTGAGTTCGTATTATGTTATGTAACAATAAAATAGATCTAACTGAAGGAAATTTGTCAAAAGGACAACCGATCAAAGCATTCTGTAGCGGAGTAACATGCGAGTAGCGATTTAGATTGTAGACAAATCGAATACAGCAATTCAGTGCAACTTTCAATCGATCCATTGTAGTTCTGGATACCTGCACAGTTCGAACGAAACGTGTAAATTTCTGAGACATATGATGCACATAACTGGAGCGTGGAATATCATGGATATTTACATTATATGTCATGTAAACTTCAATTATATGTCATGTAATCCAGCAGGATCCTGTGTGGTTACATGACATATAACACATTTTTACATGAGTTCAGACTTAAATTTACATGACATCATGTTTACATCGCATAAATTAAGTTTACGTGAAGTGTAATCTTCATTATTTTTAACTGTGTGAGTCATAATAAAGTCGCAAGTTATGAAATGTGGGAATATTAAGCTTTTGAACAATCGAAGTTTCGTAGCCGAACTCAAAAAATATGCGTTTGATCTAAGAGTACATAAAGCAGCATAAACTTTCCCACACTGGTGTAGAATGAAACTATCCCATTCGAAATTTTGTTGAACGATGATTCCCAGACTCGTTACAACATCAGAGTACAAAATTCGATTACAATTCAACACTATTTCTGATTTTTCCACCATCCTCTTAAAACGGCTGATGTAACAAGCCTGAGTTTTACGTGCATTTAGAATTAAATCTCCACAGCCCAATCCAAAATTCTTTGCAAATTATTGTTTATCAATTCTGCATCAGCGTCAGTAGTAAGCCCTGAGCAATTAAAGTACACTTGTACGTCGTCTGCAAAAAGGTGATACATCATCAATACATCACAAGTTGCGTCAAATTCTTCTTTGCTTTTTTCTAGAAATTTTGCTTTAAATCCCCGGTTGATTCATGAATTGGAAAGAAAATTGTTTTTGAAACATCTCCTGCCTTCGAATCTTCAAAAGAAATTTGTTGAAATACCCCAGGAAAACTTTTGCTTCCAAAGTTAGCACAGCGGAAAAGTAATTTTTAGACAAACATGTAGCAAAATAACTGGGAAGGAGGAAAGGATATTTTAAGATATTCATAAAGAATTTTTTATTGATCTTTCCTAAAACACTTCCTTTGAAATAATTTTACCAATAATTGTCTGATTCCAAATTCGCATATTTTTGTGCGATACGAGGCCGGAATTGCTAGAGGTAGAATTCTAGAAAACCAGAAGTCAAGGAAGGATAGATTTCAAGGATAATTTCTAAAGATGATTCTGATGGAATCTTAAAAAAGGTAAATTGTAGGAGTTTTGAAAAATTTCAGAATTTTTTAACGTATGGTTCCTGATTTCTGAAAGTTCATTGGGACAACAAAACAAAATTTTAAAGTAATGCACTATACTTTAAAAATTTGTTGCTATATTTCCGGCAATATTTTCGCGTTTTACTTCTACTGTACTACAAAATAATCGATAATAGACTATTCAAGTTAGTTTGTTTGATATTTCTAAAGGTAGGAAAAAATTGTTTTTTCCTACATCAATATATTCACAATATAGTATCATGACACTTCGGAGTTCATACAAAATATTTTCTAAGATTTTGATTTTATTTTACTTTCAGTAAAACATCCATGCGTTTTAACACCTATATTTTTTATTATAAAAGACGATTATGAATTTTACGACAGGAATGTAGTAAATTTTTCCGAATTAAATGTCAGCTGCAATTATTGAAAAAAATACCTACAAAGTTCTTTCAAACCTTTTTTGTATGTGTTTCTCTAGAAATCTGATATGGAGTGATTCGTAAAGGAATTTGTAAAGCAATTCCTAAAAGTATTGAGATTATCAGGGAGTAGTTTTCGAACCAAAATATGGAGAGTAGAGTGGTTCAAAAAACCGTTTTTGCTCCACACCGCTTATTCGATTCAAGTTCAAATTCTGAGTGTCCTCCCCAAATTTGAGCTCATTCGGATGAAAACTGAGATTGCACAAGCCCTTTAAAGTTTGTATGGGAATTACTATGGGAAAAGCAAGCAATTAGTTCAATCGGTCATAGTGTTTGCCCATGTGACCTTAGGGATTAGAACTACGTCAATACTGTGAGATACAATAATCAGCTACAACTTTGCCGAAGACTGTTTCCAAATAGGACGCCTCAGTAATTAGTTATTGATTTTTGTTTGAGTTGTAAAACTTTGGCTATAATAATTGGGCTGTTCTGCAGGCATCACTGGATATATGCAGTAAAACATAGTAGCCGTGATTTGTGCGGGCTATCTTCGCGCCAAATGCAGCAATGTTGCCTGTTCAGAAGTTAAATGAGCACTGTTGAAGAATTTGTGACTGGATAAAAATCAATAACTAATTACTGAGACGTCCGATTTGAAAACGGTCTACGGCAAAGTTGTAGCTGATGAATGTATTTCACAGTATCAACAAAGTTCCAATCTCTAAGAGCACATGGGCAAACATTATGACCGGTTGAATGAATTTCTTGCTTTTCCTATAGTAATTCCCATACAAACTTTAAAGGGCTTGTGCAGTCTCAGTTTTCAACCAAATGAGCTAAAATTTTGGGAGGACACTCAGAATTTGATCTTGAATCGAATGAGCGGTGTGGAACAAAAACGATTTTTTGAACCACTCTAATGGAGAATGGATAAATTTTTCAATGTTATTTATGAAAGAATCATGAGCTTACCAATAAAAAAATGGAATTATTTCTAAAACCTTAAAAAATACTTGATGGAATTTCAGGAGAATTTTTTTAATAAGTTCAAGAATAAATTGCAAAATCTTAGTAAATCGATGAAAATATTTTTCAAAAAAATTCCTTCAAGAATTTTTGGAGGCTTTTCTTTTGGGAATTTCGTTAGTGCGGTTTGAAGAAAAAAAAATCTCTGGAAAGTACTTAGATGAATCTCTGGTATTTTGTACGGGAGAATCTTAGGGAAACAATAATTTAATTCTCAAAGACATCCCTGAACAAATTACTCGGAAAATTTTTTCGTGGAAGAGTTTTTGAAAGAACAGTTCAACGGTTTCCACTAGGAACTTTATAAGAATGTTAGATTTTTAAAACATTTCTTTTTTAAGCAAAGCAAAGAAAATAAAACAAAAATGTTGCTCCTTGATTTTATAGAAATATAAAGAATGCAGGTAGATCTGCGTTGACAATAAATTGCCTTTTCAATCTTGGCAAAATTTAAAAAAAAAATATTTTGTCCAACGTTTCGGTCCGTTTGGGACCTTTTTCAGATACTCAATTTTAACAGTTCCAAATAGAAAAGTTTTGATATTTTTTATTGTGATTTTTTCAAACAGAACTGTAGAGCTTCAAATGCAAACTGTTCTGAAGAATTCGTGGAATGAATCCTTGCTTGGTGATCTTGAAGACATTTTTGGTGATTTTTCTGTACTATTTTTTTTTGGATAAATACTCAGTAATTGAATAAAATCTTAAACAAATTAATAATGAGCAACTGGAGGACACTTTAAACTAACAGTATATATAATAAGTACGTAGAGGACCTTCCAGGAGAAATAATAAAAAGAATTTCTAATGCATTTCTGGCCGAATTCTTCAAGAGATTGTTAAAGCAATGCGATACAGATTCTTCTAGAATTTTTCTGGTGAGATCAGAAAGTCTGGGAATGATTTCTGTGGAAAGCCCAGGACGAATTTCGTGACCAGTTTTCACGAAGAGTTCTTGAGGAAAGCACTGAAAATTTTGATAGTGTCGTAACATTACTTTTTCGTCACTTTCCAAAACACAATAGATAATAGATAGTAAAACAAACTTTTTTGTATGTTTTGTTTTGCTTGTACCCATGGCTTTGGCTCATTCATTCTTCTTGGTCTTGAAAATATCTCAAACGTTGCAATCTAAACTAAAATGCATACTTTTAGCCTTTTACTCATGTATATACCTTTGAGAAGATCTAGCATTTCTAAAATTAATTACAATAAGAATGGTTTAGATCGTAAGGAAATATGTGCATTTTCGAGATTTTTGGAGACCTATTCGATTTGATTGGAAATCAGAATTAATGAATTAAATATTTATGAATTCAAAGCCGTAAATAAACTCAACATCTTCAAAATAGGTATCTGAGCCTACTAAAGTGTCTACATCAGGGCCGCGTTCTATAAAAAAAACTCGGTTCTCTCATGCATGCAATCGATTGAACAACTTACAAAACAAATATTTGTAAAGGCCCCTAAAATGTGGGGGTCCAAAGATATGGTCGCCACCAGGCCTCTCGACCTACTCTTAAACCAGCCTTAAAGTTAAAATAAGCGTTAATTACCCATACAGCCCCAGTACATCGCTGATCGAAGTTCCCTCCAAAACATATACTTGCCATGTACATTTTCTTCTTGGGATCTTACAAATTGCCAGTTTCTTTGTCGAAACTTTAATTCTAGGAGAAATCCGCACTGCAATTTTGGGGCCCCTAGAAGATCGGAGCTCGGTGCGGACCGTACCCACCGCACCCCCTAGCTACGCTACTGGAGTTCCTTCCAGGGCTGACATAAATTAATTTCCAGAATTTCTAGGATTCTCATCAGGAACATTGCAAAAATCTCGTCTGAAATCAGGATTTTATCACAGTTCTCGCAGGATATTCGGAAATATTCTTCCAGGATTCTCATTAGACAATATCCAAGATTCGCATCAGAATCCTACCAAGATTTTCAATAGAATCTTACCAGTATTGTCACCAGATACTGTTCATGATTTTCATTAGAAACCTTTTGCTGACGATACCCACAAATATAATTTGTTTTGTCTTGTCTGGATGAAAAGTTTCTTGACGATAACTTAAGAAGATCAGTAGTTCATCCAAAATATACCATGGGTCTTAAAAATATTGTTCGGAAATTGCTGTTAATCATATGATGGTTAAGTTAAATTATACTGTAAATCATTGGAACTAGGAATTATTAATCAAGATCTTGTCCGGAAATTCATCAAAAATCTCTTTCATAAACTTCAAGGTATAGTGTCTGATTAAACACGTAATAAGGCTGATACAGATATTAATATTCTTTTATGTCACCCTTAGAAAAGTCAAAAATTTTGGAGGGAAGGAAAAAAAGATTCATTATTTTCTTGATTTTTGTAAGATATTTAAAGTTTTTAAAGCTAAAAAACAGGTAAAATAATTAAAAAAAAAAAAAAAAAAAAATAAAAAATAAAAAAAATTCAAATATATTCTTATCTTTTAATTTTTTTCCTAATTTATTTGTATCTCCCCTCCCTCTCCTCAACCTTCCAAGTGGTCTCGGACATAAAAAAAATTAATATTTGTATCAGCCTAAATGATGAGAAAAGAAATAATAATAGAACAAACAATAAAATAAAATGCAAACATTATATTCTTACGTTGCAAAATAATGAATTTCACTATGATACAAACCTGTTTTGAGTTTACTTTAGATTCGACCGATAAATGGTTACTCAAATGAACAAAGTGGCCAAGAATCGTTTGCAGGTACTTGAATACTTCAATATGATGTCTGAAAATAGATTCAAGAATTATGATGAATCACAAGCATTACGCTAGCGTCTGATGTCTGATATTTTGGAATAAGAAGCACTTCAACACGTCGCACATTGTGGACAAACATGAGCTCAGTAGCTTTCAAAAAACATCACGCCAAGAACAGGATCCAGCTCAATATTCAGAATTATACAAATAATGATCTTTAGTGTCTATTTAGTCAGCGTTTTACAACCTATGGGTAATGCTTCTGCTAAAGAGATATTCAATATATTCTTGATTAAGGTTCCCTTTTATTTAAGAGTGTGCTTATAAATTCTTATTGAAAAACAGAGTCAATATTGAACACAAGTTATTTCGACTCAATTTCATTCGGTTGATAGAAGAATTATCTCAAATTCACATTTCAATGAAAAATCGACCATCTTAAAGCCTAACTTCAAAAGTTACTTGAAAAATTGTTACGTTGGACTTATACATTCTTGATAAATTCTACCCAAAACAACGATATGTATGATTTCTAACGAAAGAAAGTGAACTATTTAATTATACATTATATTTTCCACGGCATACATTTGAAGTTTTTGAAATTTTCTAACATAAACTTATTCTATTAAAAAAAATAATTAAGAAATAACAAAATTCAGCAAAAGTTGAGCTACGATTAGTCGATATTCCCATGTCGATACATTTTCGTCGACATTTCTTATTGGAAGCAAAGTAATTCTCACCATATTTTGCTGTCAAAATCGTAGAGATTTCTAGTCTCTCTGGTGTTGTTAGTATGCACATGTTCGATTGCACCAACATCACTTTACTCAATGGTTGAAAACAAATATCATTGAGCAGTTTTTTGAAGCTCATGGCATAAGTTATATTCATACAATAAAATTACATCAGTGTTCGTAAAATCACGTTTCGAATGCCTCAAGGGAGAGCACTGAGCTCATCGAGAGCTCTCTCTCTCGAGCGAGCATTACAAACAGCCGTCAAGTCCCACAACAAACGGTAATCGGAACCACAGAGCGGAAGACGCAGCTGTCAGTCTCTCCGCCCTTTCGTCCGTCACATCGTATGGCTCTTCTACCGTCAGCGAGCTCGTACGACTGCAATGTAGTGTGAAAAATTCCGTACCGCGAGTGAGATCGGTGTGGAATATTATTTTTACGGCAATCTTGCCGTATCGCAGTCGTTCGTCGGTTCGCGTGTGGTTTGTGGATTCAAGATTTTCGTATAAAATCGACTGAATCCCTTGCGTGACGTGCCGGGATTTACGCAGCGAAGCCATCATCTACCAGAGAAACGAGACTTCCTGACAGCTTTGTCAGCAGTGAGGTTTGTTTTTCCGCATTCGGGGCTCCTGGAAGCAGCAATAGGCAGTCAGTGGACAAGACTAGGGCTTCTCTGTTGCTGCATTATGGCCGTGTGTAGCAGAACAAGCGGCGGTGTACATTTTTGCGTTGTAATCACAAAGAAGCAACCAAACTGGTTCCACCCGTATATCCGTCGTCATCATCATCTGCCTATGGGGAGCTTCGATGTTGTATTGCCTACAACTGTCGGCGGAAAGTGACATTTTTTTTCTTCAAGTCTATTTTCGAAATGTAGGAAAATTTAGTTCACGTATGTGAATCTTGCGCATCGCAGCGCACTGATCTTTATCGCGGGAGTCGTCAACGACCAACATCAGTGGTACGCGCAAAGGTTCCCAACTTGTGAACCACGGCTCGATATGTTTTTTCGATGATCAAAATACAGTATGATTCATTGGTTTGGGGGTTGAAGAGAAGCAACCAAAAATCGGTAATTGAATCTGTCAGAGCATTCAAAACAATGCTAAGACAGAATTAAACACAAAAATTTGCAGTTCCTTCGATGAAAATCAATATCATACACATATTAAACTATCAATAAATTTTAGGTCCTTAAGATGGTCCAATAGACGAACTGAAACGTCAGCGATGAATGTTAATAATTCAAGGCAGTTCATTAGACTGAAAGCAGAAACTCGAGAAGCAATAACAAAGATTGAACCCAATAAGACGAAAGCGTTTTTTTGAGAGTTTTATCAAGTATAATGCTAATCCGTGATCCATTTTCGGCTAACAAATTCATATTTCATAGAATCTCACTTTGACATTAATTGTTATTATCGGAAACATGTTCGTTATGTTTTAGAATAAGTCGATAATTATTGCTACACTTTATATTCAGGACAAAGTATAGTATCGGACTACAAGCACATTAACTGAGAGCTTTCTTGCCAAAGTTGCCCTTTTCACATTCGTATATCGTGTGACAGACACGATGTTACTCTAGGTCTATCCAGATACCTTCCGTATGGGTTTGATTTGTTATCTGAATGAAACCAAATATTTGTTGTAGTTCAATATATGTAGGATTTTTTTACCTCACATACGTAGGATAGATTTCAAGATGAGTTTAAATAAGACACATGACATTTGTGATTGACATCCTCCAACTTGGCTCTCCAGAAAGGCTCTTAAAAATGTGAAAAATATGGCACATCATTTAATAAAAAAAAAAAAAAAAACATTTAATCCGAGCTGCAAATCTTGATCGATATCACATCTGAAGCAACAGTTGTGGGAAAGCTATCAGAGATGCTAAACGAGCATGTTGGAAGAAGTTCTTGGATAGCATTAACGCACTACACTACTAGCCTACGAGCTAAAGTGAATGTTGTCAACGGAAAAAGAGTTCGGACCCATTTCTGGTCATTGTCGATGGTCTGGGAAAATATTATGCCAAACTCGCAGCATTCAACAGCCCCAATCAGGTGCTCATTCGCCAAACCAATGCGATTGCAAGCAATACTACTAGATTCACTGTACTCGAAGGTAGTGCGCAGCTCGTCATTGTTCAATTTGGTTTGAGTCGCAGTAGTGAAAATCAACTGACACCGGCAGTACGACTTTTGACTCGATTTACCAATACCTTCTTTGCGATGCTCTACAGCAGGTGAAATCATGTCAAAGCCTTCAAAGCGTTCAAGCTTTTGATTCTGGTAAAACTAGTCAGATGAGACTTCAACATCCACATTTCTACAACCATTCCTTTAGGGTGGTCATATCATTACCTTATTCCTAATTATGGTGGACGACGTCTTTCAAAATATTTGTCAATGTGGACAGTATCGTAATAGTAATATCCGGACCGACAATCACGGCTGCACAAAGGAACCAAAGTGACAAAGTTGATTGTCGCCATCGGCTTAAAAAGTGTTCAATGCTATGTTTGCTCATCCCAGTGGAACACGTGGAGGACGAAAGACTTCCGGCTCCAGATCTCTAAGTAGTAGAAACGAAGATTGGATGGTTGGAAAACACCAATTGCTAGAGAATTCGCTGGGATCCGACAGGATTTATGGGCAAACGAGTTTCAACGGACCTGATATTCGCCATCCGCTAGGTGTTGCAGAAATGCCGCGAATACAATTTACCCACACATCATTGGTTCATCAGTTTTAAATTGACCGAGATCAGCTATGGCAGATTATGCACGAATACAATTTAGCGGCTAATAAGATTGATCAAGGCGACGATAAAGCGAGTGATGTGCGTAGTCCGTAGACTTTCTCAAGTCCCTTTGAATCTCGCAGAGGATTACGACAAGGCCGTTCGTGTTAACTGTTCAACATTGCGTAAGAGAAGAGCGCGTATAGATACGAGTGGTAAGATCTTCCGAAAGTCTTTTCAGCTACTTGGTTTCTCCGACGACAATGATATTGTAGCACGGAACTTTGAGACGATGCCGGATACGTTCATCCAAATAAGAGCTGAAGCTAGGCGGATCGGACTGAACGAGCGGCTCAATATGACGACACGGCACGCCCCCACCTAGAGTTCATATTGATGGTGATGTAATCAAGGTGCTCGCAGAATTCGTGTACTTGGGCTCCCTGGTGACCGCCGACAACGACACATTGTTGCAGGAAATCGTGCTTACTTTGGACTCCAATAGAACCCGTCGACAAGCATGGAAAATTCACTCACTCACCCGAACGCTACCGATAAAATATCTGCAAAGTATCTGCCGCCACCGAATGTTCAGTGACTGCCGAACGCTACTAGGATGTGCGCAATCCCGATGAATCGCAAACGATTGAGATAAACCAAAAATGAAAAGATATACGGAGCGGAGAGATCACCTATCCGCTCTTAAATGAAAGACACGAAAGAACGCATTCGCCATTCAATCACTGAATGCTTCCTGCGAAATGTACAGATTTTGCGTTCACTGAATCATTTCGCCTTGTGTATTCCCAGTCAGTAAACGCTCTTCAGCTCTCAAACACGAATGCCATTCGTGCGGAATCGGAATGTAAAGAATCATTCGCTACAGCAATCGGATGCCTTCGGCACAAGAAGTCGGTAGTGAATCATTCTGTTGCCGTTTTTGTCTAACTTGTCGCTCGGCGAACAAGAAGAAAGCGCATTGGAAATTGAAACTCTCGGCTTTTCGCTGTTGACCGCTTGTGGAAGTGAGCGAGAGAAACGCAATATTTGAGTGAATGTTTCCCATGCTTGCCCGTCGATCGAGCAAAGTTCGCCATCGCACGAAGTTTACCATCTACAAGATGCTGATTAGAGCGATACTCCTCTATGGGCACGAAACATGGACTCTACGTGCAGTGGATTAACGCGTTCTTGATGTTTTCGAACAAAAGGTGTTGCGGAATCTACGGTGGAGTGCAGATAGAAGACGGAATGTGTAGAAGGCGGATAAACCAAGAATTGCACCAATTGCTCGGACAAACAACCATCGTCCACCTCGCAAAAATTGAGAGGTTGCGTTTGGCCGGGGATATTATCAGAATGTCCGATAATAATCCGGTGAAAGAGGTTTTCGACAACAATCCGACTGGCAGAAGACGGTGTGGTGCGTAGCAAGCTAGATGGATCAATCTAGTTGTGGACCCTTCGCAGAATGCGTGGCGAATGGAGACTACGTACAGCAGAGGCCATCCAGGCCTTAGTCCGACTGGTGAGTAAGGAAAGGTGCTCATTCCAGCATATGATCAACATCAACCCGTCCGTAAGACATCAAAAATTCTCGGTGTCACTAACGACCGTGACCTGATCTTCAAGCCCTATGAAGGAGTCCAAACCTATTGCCGAAGTCGTATGAATTCAGTGGTCTCTATCAAGGCCTCATCGCAGCAACAACCAGAGTCTTCGGTTCTGTGTAGCTGCCTGACATCATTAATTTTATCTGCTGTACAGATTGGAATTCATCTAACTATGAACAACGAAGCGCTGTCTTTGATCTTCAAGCTATATTCGAAGAATACTGGGACTTTCCCTTCCACTCTGGATTACGCTGCACATAAAGCTGGACTTTTCCCTTTCGCTAGCTTATCATCGCGACCCTCTGTACGAAAGCATTTTCTGTCGTAGGGAAATCCCAGAAATCTTTTCAGCAAAGAGGCTGACTACCTGCTAGAAAACGTTACTGATTTTCGACTCTCACTAATTGTCATGACATACGGCGAGCAAAAACTGACGCAGCCCAAATCTTAGATTCAACTGCAGAATCAAGGAAAGAGGCAAAATAAGGGCTGGATATTCATCCCTTCGGTTGCAATAAATTATCGCCGAAAATTTTTGAACAGACTACTATGTACAGTTCTTGAATCCGTAAATCCAGGGTATAATAAAGAAGACCCCATACGGTGTTATCATAATGTGCATTCCAGGATCAAAAATTGCTAAAATTGAACCTACATTGTTGCCTGCCCGAGGAGGAAAGAATAACTCGCAATAACTTATGCATACCATATTTTGGTATCATACCACAATTAGGTATTGTTCTGTTATCAATACCTTATTTTGGTATTATAATGGTGTTTGAAAAAATGTTAAAAATACTAACGAATACCAACGTTAGCTATTGAGGACTGCTGGAGGTATTGAACTATTATTTATAAATTTCACTTTTAAAAAAGACTATTAATTATCAGCTTGGTATTTGTAGAACATGCACAAGGTATTATTCGAGGTATTTTACCTCTTATGCAGGGCTCATTCATACCTCATTCAGGTTGTAAGTATTGGAAATTATCTGGTATGGAATACCTCAATTTGGTTTTCAGTAGTTATTTTCTTCTGATCGGGTGGGCATACCTGAGGACAATGAAAACCAAACAATAATTTTCCAGTTAAGAACCGGCCACTTAAAAGTGTCCCACAACTTCGGAGGGAACCACTTCCGCACAGTTTTGGCGCAATGGCATGAAACGAAATCTTGCCAAAATCGGAGCTTCTACCGTATAGTGTAAGCTATACTTTGGCAACGTGTTAAAAAAAAATTTTGTTTACTTAAAAGGACCAAACATTTACTGAACTACAAAAGACGTTAAAAAAAAATCTGAAATTTTACATAAGCTGCAATCTGCATTCAACTTTCTTGTTTCATATACGTATTTTAAATTGCCTCAGTCGCTTAATGTTTGGTTCACCTAGAATCCATAAGTTAAAAGATGATTATGACTCTTGATATCTCAATTCCTGTGTGTTTTTATCTTATAAAAGTACACAACGATTCGAAAGCATGACATCATAATTCAGAATGCCGTAACGCGACATACGCGTTATGTTTTCGATGATAATTGCTTGAAAGCACGATTCATAAAATCATGACTCGCTCATCCATCAATGATGCATTTATAGTTTTTTCAGTCAATGAACACAAAAATATAAAATGCTAGAACGGGATTCGAACCAAGAACCTTCTGAAAGAGAGCTACATCCTCTACCAACAGAGCACTTCGTCGTGTTGGTTAAAGAGTGATCGATACGAATGTTTTGATGCAACGCACGCCGCATAATGTTTTTGTACTCCGGATGTTACGCTTATTTAGAATCATGACCTTAAAAAATATGGATTTCATTACTTGTAAATCATAATTCAAAAATAAGATTTTTATCCGCACAGCTCCTCCTAAACAAGATTCGATTTGGGAACCTCTGAGGCATGGCACGTTTTGAAAACTTGATTTTTTTTTCTTTCACTGCGTTAATTGGAGCTCTGAAACCAATAGCAATGTGTCACCAAATGACATCGTTTAAGACGTGACAAAATTTGAAATTTCCCTTTCCACTTTTAGTTCTACGGTAGAGCCCCCTCTAAAAATCCCACCCCTCGCTGCGCCAGCTGTGTATATACAGTGAATGATAACAGGGGCGCAACAGTGGTCACTATCATTGCCGCCGGCACCGGGGAATGGAAGACGAGCTGGAAGATAAGATCCTCTATCAAACGTTCTTCAAATCGCACATGAAGCTCCTGTCCAAGTTCGCAGTCGGCGTATCGCCGCTCAACAGTTCGGTCGGTTACGTCTGGAAAGTGATGCGCGTCTATCTGCTCAAGCCGGAGGTTCTGATTGCCGGGTTGTTGATTTTCGTCTTTGTGCTCTATCTTCAAGCGAGCGAAGTATGGAGCCGAGGATTCATCGGGAAAATCAGCAGCAGTTTCGGCCTCTCGAAGGGAACCCGTTCCGGAAAGTTGGCGCTGCTGGCGTCGGAGGCCGAGAAGCGAAGCTGGGAGGACAAACGCGGCACTAGTGCAGTGTACGCCGTGCAGGGACGCCGACCACGGATGGAAGATCGGTGAGTACGAATATTTTAAAATTTGAATTATTAAAAAACGACTTGCATCCTTCATTATTAGTTCATAAAATCATGTATTGCTTCACCAATGATTGTAAAATTTCTAGACATTCCACACTGCTGCAAGATTATGCATTTGTTTTTGCTTTTAGTATCATAACGACACATCTGCAGGGATCGATTTCTTTTCAATAATTTACCCTGTCCATAGTAAATTGGACAGACAATTGTTTTCGATTATGATTCTTTTGCAAGTGGAAAGCTTTAATCGTGCTTATTCGAACTGCATTGTATACTTAATCTAACTTAAACAGACTTCATAGAAAATCTATGAATAAAAATCAATCACTGAAAATAAGTACGTTGTTATGATACTTAACGCAATTGTAATGCAATATCCGCTAAATTGCTATGCAAACTCCAATCCCTGTCAATGAATCGATTGACGCATATTACAGATTTACACTGCTGGTTCTATAAACTTTCCATTCATTGGCACATAACATGATTTACTAACTGCAATTGACTTCGACAAATATTTAACAATGATAAGGCGTAAGCTCTCTACCGATTGTTCGTCGGTGGTGTAATACAAAGGTTTCTGCTCTGGTCAGGTTTCGTTACCGGTTTGAGCGATGGCTTTCTCAGTTTTGTGGTAACATCTGCGGTTATAAAGCGGAGCTATACCGAATTACGGCACGGACTTTTTTTATTATGGGTAGGTTTGACGAACACCAATAGCCGATGTACCAATAGCCGCATAGCTAAGAACAAATATTCGTATAAAATCGAAAAATAAAGCCTGCGGAATTATTTTTAGATCATCTGAAAGCTTTTTATCTTGGCTTTGTGGAAAAATTATGAAACATACGAAAACTCATGTTTTTGTATTTATTATCGCTTGTGCCACTATAGGAACACATGTGCCTATAGTGGCACTATTCCTAATTTCTGTTCCTATAGTAGCACTAGCCTCACGGAATAGGCAAAACACAAATCAAAACCGTATTTTTACAAAACTTTTATATTTATCCTTTGAAGTGTGGATCAAAAGCGTTCGATTGATGTAAAAAAGTTCCTAATTTATCAACTATTTTGTTTAATAACAAAATAGTTTCTCTTAGTAGTGCTACTATAGGAACAATAGGTTAACTATAGGTGCAAGGGAGCTAAAATTTTAAGCAAATCTATTTATTTTGATCATTTTTTGAACAAAATCGAGCTGTGTGTCAATGGTACTTAGATAAATAGCTACTGATCTTCATGTCAAAAATTATTTTGCTACGATTACCAGCGAAACGACCGTAAAAAGCCACTAGTGCGACTATAGGGGACCGTCCACTAAGGGAACACCGACCCTAGTTATTGATAGGCAATGTTGATGCAGTTGATGTTGATGCATTGAAGTTGATATTATATTATTTAGTGAAACATTGTAGAATCTGTTTCAGAAACAACTCTTTTAAGTGTTCGAACCCACTGAGTAAAATCTCTAATAAAAATAACTAGAAAATAGATTTTAGTATTCTGTACCTTAGAATTTCGCCCTAATTGCTTAATTTTTAACAGATACGCGTAGGGAGCCGGACCAAATCCTTGGCACTTTTGATTCATTTTGGCAGTGGGGTTTTTTGAGAGCCACAAAGCTCATATTTGACCACAATATGCGTCGTAGTGAGGTGCTCCTTATGGCAAAATTTCAGGCAATTCAACCGAGAAACCCCCCCCCCCCCATTGTTTTTTCTATCTTTATTAACGAGATTTTTAGCCCTGGGCTAGTTCATCTCGCGACCAACGGCTTTACTTCCCTTCTGAAGGAAGACGTCACTGAAATTTTTAGTGACTATCTCGGGGATGGGATTCGACCCCAGGTCCTCGGCGTGAGAGGCGTGTGTTCTAACCACTACACCAGGTCCGTCCCCCGAACCCCCCCCCCCCATGCCAAAGTGAATCATGGAAGTGCCCAAGTGGCTCTGCACCCTACTATCATTCTTCTTCAGTATCAGTCACTGGTATGAAAAGATCAAAAGAGAAGCAATTGGGGGTATGATGTTACCAATTTTTCAATAAGTTATGAAAAATTCTAGCGTTAAGTTTTGACGATATAAAATTAAAATGTGTTAAAAAATCGTGGTTTTCGAACATTTAAAAAAAATAGCGTGCAAAATATACAGGGTAATTATTTTTCCAAGATATCTTGGACCACAATGGAAGTGCTAAAATTTTAAAAACTATGGGTTGAACGAAATTTTTCTGATCTAAAAATATTTGTTTGACATTACTCACGAAAATCTGACTATTTTCGAAAATCTTGGTGAGGCAACCTCTAAACGTCATTTCTCATAGTTTCCCCCATACAAAAGTTTGATTGTAACATCCATAGCTACCATTTGGAGTTTGAGCCCCCAAGTTTTAAGACAAAGTGAAATTTTGGGACACCCTACTGCTCAGTGAAGAATGGATGATCAATTTGGTGAGCTCGTTCCATGCTTTTATTTTAAATGTACAATCAATTACGAATTGATATGATTTATCAAAATATGAACAGTTAGTCACTGTAAGTGTCGACATATTCTCTTGTACATTAACATCATTAACCTTAGAACTCTTCATTCCACCCGATTTTTATCATTATGAAAATTACCTTTAAATGGTTCGACGCTAAAAGTATAGACTTTCTGTATGTTCAAGTTGCCTTTAGAATTGATAGGAGATTTGCTGAACTGAGGTTGCATGAATCGCATCACTTCAGAATTCAGATCATGCAGCTATGATCTCTCTCCACTAACAAAGCTCCTTCCCATGATAACCATGAAGATACAGAGGTGATCTTTGGCGCCAGTAACAATGGGTGCCACACTAACATTCTTTCCCTTCCCCGATGACTGTAAGGACGTGGACAGCGCCATTATTGGCTTTTTTTTTATTGTTTGGAGTTCCCGAAAGTGTACATTGAAAATGGAAAGCTACTCCCAAACTACATCTCTTGATTCCTTGGGCAGTTTCGATTATTATGGTCAATCACGGAGTAGCAACTACGAATTGTACGGTCATGAATGCTTATGCTTGTTATGTTTATATTTATAGCATAAACATAAATTGAACATAGCATAGATTACGTAAAAATTATATAGACTTTCCGGATAAAAATTGTTATATTTTACAATTCATTCAATTTAAATTCTCCCTTACTCGATATTGAAGGACATCGAGTTAGGAAAGTGTCAAGATACACACCACGTGTTTGAATCTTTTTCAATATTTATTGATTTTGACATAATCAAACCAAGAATTTTAACGTGTAAACTTTCTTTTTTACAAACGCTGTAAAACTGTAGAAGAAATTTTAGAAATTGACAATTTTACATGTACACTTTAAAAATATTGAAATGCTTCATTTACTATTAAGCATTATCGTTATGTTCAAATTTAAGTGAATAATGCTCATTTGGAGAAGACATAGAGCTTTGAAAGACACGGACACGTTAAGGGCTTTTTGCCCTTTGAAGGGTTCTACCCTATTTGATATGAAACCATTTGACTTAATAAAAAATATTTATTTTCTTTTCTTTGATATTCCAAAAAAATAATCCATTGAAATTTTAGTGCTTGAAATAAGAGCAAGTTAAGTTTACTAAAAGATTGGGCGAATATTTACCATGATATTTAAATATTACAGGAGAAAATCCTTATAGTTCTGGTTAAACTCATGGAAATAACCCGCAAAGGGCTATCCCCGAACAACAAAACAAAACAAACAAAAACAACAAAAGTCTGAATGTTGCGTTGGAGGCTGATTGATAAAAGACATCAACGTTAAGTCAATGTAAGGAATATCGACTTTGGCGTTACTATGATTCACGACGCTAAAAACTCGAAAGAATAGCTTATGATCGAAAGATGGTAAAATTTCCAACACGGAATTCTAGCATAACATGTCAAATCGCAAAATGTACACAGAAAAAATATTTAAATTTCAATGTAGTGTAAACTGAAGTCTACTGTAACAATAAATTAAATTCGTGCGTTGTTACACCATCATGTAAAGTCCAATGAACATACATTCAATTTTCAACTAAAAATGCTTGAATATTACATGATCGTGTAAATTTAAAGTGAATTCTATTGAAAAATAATGGTTTGGCCGTGTAAATTTA
The DNA here is from genome assembly GCF_002204515.2 of Aedes aegypti. NCBI lineage: Eukaryota > Metazoa > Arthropoda > Insecta > Diptera > Culicidae > Aedes > Aedes aegypti. Next base: position 379,117,529 of record NC_035108.1, read on the forward strand.
GGTTTATTTCGATGCTCTAAATATGTGCATGAAAATAAACTTAAATTTACAACATATTTTTAGCTGTGTGAGCAAAATCGCTTGTTTAATATTTTTATTAATAACTACGTAAAGTAACTCTGCATATTCTCAAGAACACGCAAAATGCATTTTATGAGTGATTTCGGATAAATTTTAAAAGGGCTTGACTCGTTATGGAAAATTTGAATGGGCCTAACTGGAGTAAAAGGGCCTAACTGAATAATACTGTCAAAACCAGATTGGATCTTCAGTACATTTTGTATTGTTTCTCATTTTTCTAGATATTTACCCCTTTTGTTTCCACATAATCGTTCAATATATTTTGAAATTGTGCAAATCAGATCAAATACTTGTTTTTAATTATGAATCGTGGTTTACGGCTAACCAGCCGAGTGGAAGTTTAACAACTACCGAAAAGCTAAACATTACATATAATTTGCAATTGGATTAGATGGACATCAGCGGAGAACACTCAACGGCTGCAGGTGTTCATCAACAGATGCCTGCGGTACATAATTCGGGCATGGTGGCCACACAACTGGATTTCTAATGCTGACCTCCACGAAAGTGGGGGTGGGTCGGCCACACTCTACGTCGGGGCGGAAACGAAATCTGCAAACAAGCGCTGGAATGGAATCCAGCAGGACATCGCAGCAGAGGCAGACCCAGAGGATCATGGCGGCGCAGCCTCAACAAAGAAATAAAAGAAGTCGACGGCAATTTGACCTGGCCGCAGGTCAAGGCGATAGCTGGTAATCGCCCAGGATGGAAATCTTTCACGTCGGCCCTATGCACCAGAATGGGTGCCCAGGACCCATAAGTAAGTAAGTAATTAGATGGACAAATTGATGTGAAGATTTGCGAAAAAGTTACACGTCTTCTCAGTGAGAATCGTACTCACGACTCCCCGTTACCACTACGCCATGAGAGGACTCACGAACGCAGAAGTTAACCTGAATTCGATTTCAGCTCAATAATCACGTGGTCCTTTTTTGCAAAGTGCACCTCTTTAGGAAGAATTAGATGCCCAAAGCGTTGTGTTTGTCCATCTAATCAATTGCAAATTATATGTAATGTTTAGCTTTTCGGTAGTTGTTCAGATCAAATAGATTAATCGCAAAAGGGCCTAACTGAAACTATGTTGATTCAAAAGGCCAAACTGCAAGGGCCTAACTAGAACTATGCTGAACCAAACTAGAACTATGCTGAACCGAAACCGACCTAATTGCTGGGCCCTAAATGGTTTGGAGGCTCTTAAACGGGCCAATCTGCAAATTATATTGGAATTTAACCGTTTTCACGATATGCTGTTTGTTCTGAGATTTCAAATGTTATGTGTCACGTAAAATACTATCATAATTATCCTACACAAGTACCAAATTAGAAAGTGTCGGTGTTTGAAATAGGATTAATGAATAAACATGAAATCTTCTCACATGACTTTCTCAATGTGTGCGTACTGCAGTAAGGCCCTGTTTTATGTTTCGCTTGAATTATAAATCGTGTATATTGACTGATAAACATCTTTCTTGAGATTTGCTTTCTTTTAAACATTGGTTGCTCTTCATGATCAATTTCTGCGCCCTCGAATATAAGAAAACGAGAATAATGAACTTTGAAGTAAGGCTAGGTGATTTGTGTTTGCAGCTACAAAATCGTGGCACCAAAGCCACGTTCAAAAATCAAGCTTATATATTATCACAAATTTAAGAAGACAGATATAACATTGACTAAAACGAGCTCACCCTCTTATACATAAATTTTTTACTCTTCATATTATTTTTTCATGAAGCGATAGAAATGAGTACTCACAGCTACGAGCGTGACTTGGAGAGCGCCGGTCGGTGCTCGGAAGTGAATAAATTCTGCTGTATATATTCGTTATTTTCGACAAAATTTGATTGCAGCAGATCATTAACGAGTGAAAAGTTAAGAAAAATAATATTATGCCGAATTACCATTATACCAAATGGGATAGAGCCCTTTTAAGGAAGCACCTCACTAGACAACGAACTAGCATACAACGCCCAGTGGACCAGACGGAAAACATTTCTACCGAGAAGTTTACTGGCCTGAGGTGGTTGAATGCCTGGTGACATTAATTGCACGGCTACGAAATCCACAAGTTTTACATGAAGATATCAAGTTAGCGAAAGTTTTTGTTTGGAGTTTATCTCACCTTATGGAAAAATAAGCTCACAGAAATTATATAACTTCCATTGAACTGCCTTCAATGGAGTTTCAAAATAATCCAAATGACGTTCTTGGACATCGATGACACGAATGATTTTGTTGTATCATCAATATTCTAAAACGCCGTCGAATATATATAAAATTTTCTTCTACACATAAAAGTAAAGATTTAGACAATTTTCCTAACTTTTTATAAAACTTCATAAGGCATGTTATGGAAGAAACGAAATTTTGTGTATTTCAAACGCAATTTTGAACTATCTTGTTAGACATCAATTGGCAAACTTCAGAGCCTGTGCAAAAATCTTATCAAATTATTCACCTACAGTGTTACAGTACAGTTTCAGGATATTTAGAAAAGGGGTCTACGTATCTTCAATCTCTCCTAAGGAGTTTTCAATGCAAAAAACAAACTACCAACTTGGAGCTGCCGTTCAGAAATCCAATGAAATTTTACTGTTTTCGGAGTTCGAAAGTTGCGTAAACATTGCAATTGTGATGATAAGAACACAGTTGCAAATCAAACGATGAGATCACAGTAGAAATATCCAACAACTTAGTAATGATTCAACTCGTTCAATATTTGCTGATTGTGGCCAGAAAACTATTTACACAATTATGAATACTGACGCTGGAATAGAGACGATTTTCACTGCGCTTGGTGGGTTGAAAATGCTTTGTTGCTGGTTTTTCGGGACTCAACCACGGATCTTCCAAAGAATTTGCCAGAAATCCGTTCGGCCTAAAAACTTACCAGAAAAACTACTAATTATTTCAAATTCATCTCCTGAATATAACTCTTAATAGGTTCTTCATTTAAAATTATTCCAGGAATTCTACTAATGATTGATGATTGATTACACGTGAGACATTTTAAGAACTAATTTGATGATTCGTCGACGAATTGCATGCCTCTATGTACTTATTCTGGAAACTTGTTCATGTTATTTCATAAGTTTCCTACAAATATTCGTGTATGTGAAGTGTAGTTGTGAATTCCAAGTTTTCATTTTTTCTTCAGTTTTAGTTATATTTCCAAAGATACTTTCAAAATCAATTCAATTTTTTAAATAATTTCTTCACACGCTCTACGTTTTATTGTTACTGAAATATTTTCCGTAAAACTAGATTAACTAGATTGAACTACATTTTAATTCGTCATTCGGAATAATTTGAACTGTGAAACTTGAAACAACTGCTCTACGTTGATTTGCTGTCGCACTTCTGATCCCTTCAATGCTACAATTAACATTTGTGAAGTTGTTGGCAATTGAAATGATTGTAAGTTCATGTTTCGGCCAGGTGGCATTCGGCCAAATAATTCATTTGACCAGATGGCATTCGGCCAAATTGCGTTCAACCAAACGGCATTCATTCATATGGCCGGACACCATTTCTTAACAACCTTTATCCACTTTCATTGAATTTTCTTCAGGCTTCCTATAGAATTCGTTATCATTGGTTTTACCTGACGAGTTCACATGCGTCATTTGCATACATATATTTGATTAGTGGGAATCTACAGAAATTGGGACAAGGATGAACATTACTTGAGCGATGCTATCAGTTAGCTGGTTATTTTACAATACTAGATCTATTACCTTGTTTCATTTCTCCATAGCAAGCACAGGCAGTTTGAGCCCTAGAGATTAAGTTCGAAGTACGGATGATAAGGCAACAAAGTTGTTATCAGTTGCTGCCAATGAACCGCACTGTTCGGCCAATATTGATGGAAAATGTGATTTTTGCAAACGATTTCGGCAATGATGGATTATTTGTCGACATTATCGAGCTAAATGATTGTCATACACGATAAGTAATGCATTTCCTATCGCCATCGATGCAAAGAGCAATTCGGGGGGTAATTGATGATACGTTTGTAGTAAACTTTTGAAACACGTTTTTTTAATACATCGAAACAACGAATACATTTATTTGAACTTCGATTCCTGCAATGTTTCATTTGGAATATAGGATGTAATCGTGACAGTAACTATCATATAAATGGGATTGTCAATCTATTTTAATTTTTTCCTATAATTTTCTATGAATATATGTACCAGAATCCATCTTAAACCTTGCCTTAAACTATAAAGATCTTTTTTTTTTTTCAATTTTTTGAGTATCTGATCACTCTTTATGAAGTTTTTCAAAATACTGTTTTAGCTGCTTATCTGAAAACATGAATGTCAAAACAAAAATTCTGATTGATCTATTTGACGTTTTTCAGAAAGTAAGAATATTTTTTTAACTTTGACACCATTATTTCTTCCTTCCGTCTTATCATTACGTCCTCACTGGGACAAAGCCTGCTTCTCAGCTAAGTGTTCTTATGAGCACTTCCACAGTTATTAACTGAGAGCTTTCTTTGCCCAAGTTGCCATTTTCGCATTCATATATCTTGTGGCAGGTACAAAAATACTCTAGGGCCAGGGAAGTCAAGGAAGTTTCCATTATGAAAAGATCCTGGACCGACCGGGAATCGAACCCAGGCACTTTCAGCATGACACCATAATACAATACTTATTAGGTCGTCATTAGTTCACGCAAAATATGATGTTTTTCTCAGATAGTGGTTTCTAAACCCTTCTCATGTAGTAACTTCATTTTGCGGCATTGGTTTGAATTAGCGTCAGCTACACCGTGTCCAGTATATTCTCATACAAATTCGAGATAACATTACTTTGCGCTTGTCTAACTGACATCATTGGTGATAATATTTTTTGAAAGGGGTTATAATACTGATTCACTACAGGAAATATTTTGGAAATATTTCAATTATAAACTTATTTTATCAACTTAAGAATTTACGAAAAATATTTCCAGCGGCACGCTCATAGGCAGAGCCCAATTTCAATCTGCAGTTATCGCACATATATTTATCAAATTTTATCAATATTTATCTATTCAAAACGCAATATGATTAACTAAAAGTTTCTGAAACTTTTTTGTGAATGCTCTGATTTTCACTTTGTAAACCAGACCAATATGAACAAAAATTCATTTTAAGTGCAAAACACGACTTCAATGGACATTTCATCACTTATCATAGCAATTATTTTTTCTTATTCATAAAACAAGCTATTCTACGTTAGTATAATACTACCAGACTACAATGAAATACTACAACATTGGATTATCTTACACTCAGTAAAGTTATATCAAAGAAAAGAAAAAGTGTATGAGAATATATTGGACACGGTGTAGTTCACATGTACGAGCTTAATGAATTTAGTATCCAGGCATAGAGGATACCTTAAAAATAATGCATATTTTCACACAAAGTTAAATAACTTTCAAGATCAAATTTAAACATGTCGTATAGAATTGCAGCTTCAACCTACAAAATTAAAAAGGAAATCGTGGGAGAACTCGGAATTATCGGTACCGTTACCAGTTATGCGTATCTTTCTACTTCTCCGCTAAAAATAGCAGTTCATTCACAATGAACGGAAAAGACACTGAAATGCAATCCGAGAAACCTTGACAATAATGAAAGCGGGAGAATTATGTAAACACCCTTCAGTCTGATCGTCCATCCCTGACCATCGTGCAAACTATTGATTCACTTTCTTCTCATCTAGAGTGGCACTTAACAATCCACTCAAGAAACCATGAAAGTGTCATTCGCGGACAACCCTTTTGTCGCGAGTCAGTATTTGTTTCAATTGGACTTTATGACGAACAGTATAGGTTCATTGCGTTCAGATTATTTTCTTAGCTTTTCCTCATAAACGTTGGTATAAATCTTAGAAGAACTCAAGTCAAAATACATGAAAAAATACCCGAAAATTATTTGAATCAATTATTGGATTGCTTTCCGGAAGACCTCTTCCAAAAATTAAACAAAAATAATGCGCATACTATATCTTTTTAATTCATAAATGAAATCGCAATCGATTTTCTGCATATCGTTCAAATAATGTTGTGATAATAAAATAGGATCCCAAATAATTAAATTTCACACGAAAAAGTAATAACGTTTAGAACGGTCGATTTTTCGAGGTTATCAAAATCAATAATTGATAGAAATTGGCTGGAAATTTCTATATTTTTTAATTTTCATAAAAGACTTGTTCTTCAAAACCATCATCAATCAGAAACCTTCTGAAAAATATCAAGTTTTTTTAGCTACAATTTTCCAGATATCATAAAATCACTTTTCACTGATTTTTTTTTTACAAAAAAATATATTTTAAATTTGAAGAGAACTGAAATGAGTAGATTTTTTAGGTTTATGGAAGTACTAATATAGAATTGATATGAAAAATAACCTACGCTTTCTTAGAATGGCTTATTTAGTACCCACATCACATTTAAAACACAATAGAAAAACAATTGCTTCATTTTCAGAATACCTTACAAAGCACAATGACAATCATCAAAATTGGCAATACTGCTGTGATGAAATTAATTTTTTATGTATTATTTTTATAATATGTTACACGCAGAGAACTAACAACGATTCAAAACAATAATTATTCTTGTTGTTTTCAATAAGCTTTTTCAGTTTGTTGTAAATCAACAAAATGTGCTGAAGCAGCAATGACTTTTATCAAAACAAATAAAAATATTGTTGGATTTGCTGGCAGCATTTTCAATTTGATTTTTGTTGAAACAACAAAATAAAATATTTATTTCAAATCATAGAATTATTTGTTTCAGTTACTTTTATTGTTATTTGAAACGAAAATTTAACTCAGTGTGTAAGGCAGTGTGTGGCCCGCCATTTTATTTCGCGCTGTAAACGGAGTGTAAGAAAAAATGGCTGACGCGGAAGAGTTCATCGAAGAACTCGATGTGGAAAAAAATATCCGTGGAGGAAGTCGAGCTGATAGAATTGCTCAACAGTTTTAGAACTACTGAAGCTATTATTGAAGCCCTTCTTGGTAAGTTTTAACCATTCTTTTATAGTATTTCAATTCTCATCAGCCTTTTTTCGTGATTGCAGTTAATTCTTACACGATTGAAACGCTAAAAGTGATCCAGCGGCAAAAAATCGAGCTGCTGATTCCACCCCCGTCGCTTGCGGAGTGGACCAAATTCATTCATCCATTGGATATTTGGAGAACAGCGCAGGTAGTTATGCCATTTTCAATCTTTATTTATTTTTGTTGACATAAAACTATTTTAAGGGGCTACTAAAAGTCCAAAAAATTCCAGCAAGTGGCAGCAGCTCTGCTTCGGTGCAAAATACCATTGTAAAGCCTTCTGAACCAAGGGTCACGTGGGATTCATGCACGGCCACCTATTTGCTGAAAAACTCGTCGGAGGCACAAGCCATCATACGAAAATACATCCGAACACAGTTTCTCTCAAGATCCGACAAAATGTATCACCCACTGAATTTAAAAATATACGGTGTTAGAAGTTATGATCGTTTTTCTTAATTTCAAAATAAGAGCAAAATAAAATTTAGCGGGGTGGAGGGGGAGCAGATCTGGGATCAATAAAATCTTTATTTATTTCTAATAAAAACATTTTCAAATTGAAAACCAAGTGTGATTTATTTTGAAAATGTTATGTTTTATTTTAAAGCAAAAATATTGTTATTTCGAAAAAAAAATATTGAATCAAAAATTAATTTTGTTGAACCGCATTGGACCCAGCTGTCAAATTTAACAATTAATATTTTTAAACTGAACTGCTTATAGTTATTAAAACAATGAAAGGATATTATAAGCCGGCAAATAATACAGAAAAGTGGTTGAAATGATACAGATTTTTGTTGATATTAAAAATGTTTTCGCTGCGTGTACTGATTGGAATGTTTGCAGAACAACGTTCACAATTTGCTGAAGATTGAATTTTGGTAGAACTGTTAAGGATACTAACATATAATTTGTTCATAAAAATAAGGATTTGTTTAATGCAAAGCATAATGTTTAACTTTGTTAAACAGTTTTTTAGGACTTTATTTTTTGAAAAAAAAAAAACTGTTCAGTTTTTCAACCAAAAGCATTTTGTAAGATCTTGTATTTTCATAACATTGTTAAATAACAGTTGAACGATGCACAGAAAATAGATTACGATTTAATCAATAAATGAAAACGATATATCATAAACAAAGTGTCCTCTTTATAAAATGATCAGTACTTAAATATCTGGAGAAGTTCTTACACCCTTAGAAAAAAATTTCCATGGGCAATGTAGTAATGGTTAGACAAATTAATGAAATGATATTTGTTAAAATCCTTGATAACATTTCTTCGAAAATATCTGCTTAGATAAATTATTGGAGGTGTACTTAACGACATTCGAGATAGAATCCTCTAAAAAAAATATCTTTCAGGAATTGAAATGTTCCTGTAAGATATGTTTTAAGGATTTCACACCTTTGAAAGAATTCTTGGCAGAATTTTAAAACATTAGATAATATATGTTTTGAAAGAACCTCTGAAAAATTGCTTTGAGTATATTTGTCGAAGTAATCACGACAAAAGTTTATTCATGAGTCACAAATTGCATTACATCGCACATAGGAAATTATTATTGTAAGAGAAATGGAGTTATTCAAGCAATAATCCAAGTTGAATTTTGATGAGCAATCTAGAAGAAATATCTTACAACTTTGTAAGAAAAAGTGATGTATTTTTCTATTTAAAAAAAAATAAAACGATTAAAATGAAAACATCCTAAATGAAATCATGTTTGATGAAACTTTTTACAGAACATAATTTTACATGCTTGGAAAATTATATTCTTGTGAAAAAATGGGTTTCGATTTTGGCACGGTTCCATTTTTGACAACTAAAATTTTCGACTTTGTTGCCAAAAACGGAATTCCACTCTACCTTTCTTTTTTCGTCATTTAAAAAACCTTTGAAAAGTTCAACATTATGAATGTCGGTGTACTAAAGGGTTACGTTTTTTAATAAACATAAATCTTTATTTTTCCGTCATTACTTGAATATACCCTAAAGAGTTTCTTTAATAAAATTTTCCTGAATTTACATCAAACTGAATTAAATTTAGGAGATTGAGTAGCGTTTTAAACTTTTTCTTTCAGAATCTAGAGGAAATTCTCTATAAGGGGTAGTCTTGTGACGAAGTGTGACAGAGGGAGAGGTCCCAACTATTGGACGTAGTATTTTGAATATTTCTGTTAAAACAGAAGCATTGAAAAAAATGACAAACAATATTTTCATTAAACTTCTTTGTCTGACTTATTTAACTTGGGTTAATATAAATGATGATGAAGCTTCAAAACATTAATATGATAGGATTATTTTTTTTTTCAAGAAATTTCCAATCTTCCTGTTAAATACAATCAAACAGATTTTATGAAGCTTTAAATATTGGTTTGAAAATATTGTTTTTCCATTTGTTGACAAGACATACGTAGAATCAACCATTTTAGTTTCATTCATTTTATTCTTCATATTCTTTTGAATATTTCTCTAGGTAAATATCAATGTTATTATAGTAAAACAAGATACAGGTGATCTCCATTTAGTTGATTCCTTTTGACTTATCATTTCTTTTGATGGAATATAATAATGATTATTTGAGTATTATCGAAATTTTCATGTCATTCTGTTTTCTAAATCACTCGGTTATTCAGCGAAAGAGCATTTTTATGATTTCATTGTTTCATTATGAGTGGTTTAAGAATATTTCAGTATGGGGAACAATGATGAAGTTTAGTTAAAATATTCATGAAGATGATTGTATAAAAACGCTGATTTTTGAAACATTCCAAATATTCAAATGGGTATTTTTTTTCTACCTGGACACTGTTTGCTGAATGAATCGGAATTAATAGAAAAATGATGAAGATCCATTCCAAATTGAGGTATTTTGCTGATCATATTCAGTGAAATCTGTTTCTTAATCACTAATAACTTAAAAATTATCCTCTTATATAACAAAATTTCTGTTTATTATATTATATAATATTTTGAACCCTTAGCAATTGCAGTTAGCTTTATCAATCCGAACAAGATTTTTACCTTTTTTCTATATTTTCAGCTGTAAACTTGTTTAAGGTTTTAACAACAGCAAAAGTACTACAAATTTAATTTCACTTGTATAAACTGGGAACTAAAATTATGTAAATTAGACAGGAAACAAGCGTGTTTACTATTTTCCAAATTATTGTTGAGCGCTACGGTATATCAAACTATCATTTGTCAGATTATCCTGACGTTTCAGAGAGTAATTAATATAAAGTAATAGCTTTGTTTTGAATTTCTGGATTTTAATGTTTGGTTTTAGTCCAATTGCTGAGAAAAACAAATAAAAAAATTAGGAGGGGGAGCTTTCTTGATATGGTACATATTTTCTAAGGGGGGTTTCAGCATTTGTGACCAGTGTGACCAGACTCATTTCCCCGAAATTGGAATTGTGAAGCCATGAACTGTTATAACTGTGTGTTGTATTCCTGAGATGGAGGGGGAGGTGGTTGAGCTTGAGTGTTGCACATGGGATCCGACAGTTTCGATCTCGGTGGGCCGCAATTCAAGTTTCGGTGAAATGATTCGCACTCACTCACTCACTCATTTCATTTCACCGAAACTTAAATTGTGGCTCTCTGGGATCAACATTGATCGATTTTGTGTGCAGTACTCAAGCTTAACCATCTGCTTTTCTATCTTAGAAGGATAGAGCATGGTTGTAGTAGTTCGTGGCTTCGTAGTTCGTAAAATGTTATTTTCGGGGAAACGAGTCTGAGCAACACTGTTTGTGACTAAATGCTACGACTCCCCCTTTGTGTAATAAATCAGTAAAAAAAATGCTACGTCATTTATGGATGGCCCCGAATGGATTTTTTGAAACATTCTTGGAAGAACCACAAGATTAGCTACTGAGTGAATTTCTCTTAGTATTTTCTCATGTTATACTCATGTAAATTGTTGAATTAATCATCGTAGTTATAATATTGGGGAGAAACCTCGCGTAACTTATCGAAAGGACCATTGTGACAATGAGAGATGATTTTCTCTCTTGCTCTCTTTCGATTATAACAGTGAAATTGTTGTACTAGTATACTAAAGCTTTCCACTATGGATCGAAAGACAACGTCGTTAGCTAGCGTTTCATACAAAAACACAAGACAAGTGTTGATTGCATGTTGTACGATTTTCTTAAACGAAAAGAAATTTCAATTGAAAAATAGATACACTAGCATTTATTGTGACAGCTGCCGTTAGTCGTGAACAGAAGAAGATGAAGAAATTGATAGGCAATATCCCTGGAATAATCCCTAGAGTAATTTGGTCTGTTAATTTTGCTCAATCATCTGTTAAGAATATCCCCAGGAAGTCGTTAGTAGAATTCTTCGAAAAATATTTGTTCTTGAATTTTTTTTAGATAATTCTTATAGGAATATTTATAGGAATAGGAATATGAATGAATTTAGAGCCATCCGCTAAAATTTACGCACGCATTTACGCAGTCTATAAATCGAATTAAATTGCTTTTGGACTTTACTTTGCATATTGTAATTGAATGAAGAGGGCTTACGTTCTTCATAGTGTTGCGTTATAGGCAAAATTTTAGAAAAAACCGCGCGAAAAAGAATTTTTTCAATTATTGTGGAATTGCTATAATTTCATCCATTATAAACCATTATAGCCAAATAAATCATACACAGCAAAAAATTCTCAAATTTACACGTATTTTTTTATGATAATCATGTAAAACGAGTTGCAACTGCACATTCAACGATTATTAATGTAAACTGTCTCATTGCATTCGATAATGCTTGCAAACTTGAGTGAAACTGAAACATTTCATGATCTTCCATCCAACATTCGCCAATGTTGCATGCTTTCTTGCATCTTGAAAGTGAAATTGCAAACAAGAATTCTCGGTTTACATGTTTCTACGCTGAATATTCTGTCAAAAATAATGCACATGGATGGATCGACGGCTTGTCATTCCATGTGCATTATTTATGATTGAATTTTCAGCGTGAAAATCATGTAAACCGTGCCGTTTTGCATGCAACATTCTTCGAGAGAAGACGTTTTACGTTCAATATTAAGGATTTTGGTAACAATGTTGTATATAATAGATGTGTTTATAGGTTTTATCATTGAATAATACATGAGAAATGGCTTTGCATGATTGAGGCTAATATTGCGTTACGTGTAAATCTAAGATTTTTTTGGTGTGTAGAATAACGAATGTTCGAATAACGAATCGTTCAACTATAACAAACCTTTTAGAATTTGTAAATTATACTTTAAATGCATTGGATAGAGGTAACAATTTAGAAACACTTCACATCGATTTTAGTAATGCATTTAACAGACTATTTTATTTCAATTCCTATGTTGCTTTTCAAGTTCAATAAAATGAGAATTGCGATCAGAGTCTTCAACTGGATTGAATTGTATTTAACAGATCGCCAAAAAACAGTAATATTTGAGGGGAAAATTTCTAAACCTGTTCACGTTGCATCAGGAGTTTTCCAAGGTTCGATTTTAGGTCCATTGTTTTTTTATATTGTTTGTTCACGATATTTCATATTTGCCTTAAACTTCTTATTTATGCTGTCGATATGTAACTTCATATGGAAATCAATAGCACAAAAAACTGCGACATTTATCTGAATGAAATAAGTATATTTGATAAATGGTGTAGCAAAAGCTTACTTCAGTTAAACGTCAAAAATGCAATCTAATCACATATAGCAAAAAAAAATGTTCAAAAGTGCGAGATTCAGGTGTTATATTAGATTCTAAACTTGCCTCTACTGTCCATTATAATACCATCATCCATATAGCAATCAATTAATATGGATAGTTTTGTTAAGAATCATTTCTATAATATTGTAGTATTGTGTGGTCTCCACAAATGAAAACATATAGGGATTGAATCGGATCAGTACAAAAGCAGTGTCTCTTATATGCCATACGCAAATTATATGAGGATCGATTTACAATCAAACTTTAAATTAGCGTCGTGAATTAGCTATGATTTCATTTGTTAATCATATTGTATCGCATTGTATTGATTTCACCAATCTTTTAACATGCTTGAATTTCTGCACGCCCTCTAGACGGCTTTAGGACATTTCGTCGAATGACATTTGGTCGAATGACGTTTGGTCGAATGACATTTGGTCGAAAGTACATTTGGTCGAAAGGACATTTGGTCGAATGGACATTTGGTCGAATGGCTTTGAAACATTTTGTTGGTCGAATGATGTTAAGTTGAATGAAGGAATCAGTTGGTAAAAGTGATTATTGTTTCTTAAGTTTTACAAAGTTGATAAGATAACGTTTTCTTTTGAATAATCTGAATCATTAACTGTTGTTGAAGAAATAATGGGACATTTAATGCAGTCTTACTTTTAAATTCAATACGCCTATTTATTTGTAATTTTTGTCCAAAAATCTAGGATTTCAATGATTATTCAAATGTACTTAGTAGTTTTTTTGTACTTTGACTGAAATACTTAGCTCTAGTGAATTTATTATTCTTTTAAAATATCATCATTCTTTGAAAAACTGCTCAACAAGTTATGTCATTATTCAACGATATGAACATGATGTTTTATTCATTTATTATTCTTTTGAAATATCATCGTTCTTCACAATGAATATCAGCTCATCTGATTCAAGCATTCGGAGAAAGTGCTCGGGATCTTTCTTTGAATTCCGGGTCTTGCAGTTCATGGACGTGGGTAAGAATTTTGAATGCGGGAATCAGAACTCTACTTATGGCCAATTGGCTTATTGTGACTTCCAGCTTAATAACATTCCTCAAGCAAATATATAGCTTTGCTGACAGTGTTGATGACCTCAGGTGAATAACAGAGCTTGCAGTAAAAGCTTTGGATTAGTAAAAATGAAAACTGTGCTAATTCTATGTATCGGGTAAGGGAAGACGAGTTGACTGAGGTGAAAAAGTTGTCATGTATCCATTTAAGATCAACTTATCTCGAATCTCAGAACATGCCTGAACGAAAAAGCAGCATGAAACATTAAAAAAAACGCAAGAGAAAGATTAATACATTGGAAGAGCGTTCATCAAATTGAATATCAAAGTTTTGATAAACGTATATAGATTGTGGTAAAATGGTTGATACTTTTTCAATTATTCAATCACTCTTGCATTTGCGACAAAATGCTACATGCTATTTAGACTCGAGCACTATTCTTTCCACGATATGTCAGTTCGACCAAATATCATTTGCTTTATTTTTCAACTAAACCTTTTCGACCAAATGTCCATTCGACGAAATGTCCGTTCGACCAAATGTACTTTCGACCAAACGTCATTCGACTAAATGTCATTCGACCAAATGTCTTTCGACCAAATGTCATAGATTCCTCTAGACAGTGAAGAAATCGTAATTTGATTGCATCAAATAATCAACGAACTAACTATGCAAAATTTGGCCCAATGAATCGAATGATGTCTCTTTATAATCAACATTGCACAGAAATTGTCCATGTTGCGAACAAAGCTAAGAAAATATTTTAACTCCTTAAGACATTATACAACATGTAGAATAAAGCAAACAAGTCTACATTGGCTTTAGGACATTTAGTCGAATGACATTTGGTCGAATGACGTTTGGTCGAATGACGTTTGGTCGATAGTACATTTGGTCGAAAGGACATTTGGCCGAAATTTTGATCAAATGGCGTTTAGTTGAACGGAAATTTGATTGAAAGCTTATTTTCAAATGGTTTATTCAAAGATCATTGAATTATTGTTTTCTGAATTTTGCAAACTTGGTGAAATCTTACTTTGAATAATTTGAATCGTCTACTGTTGTTTAAATTTTAAAAATGGGAAATTTGATGTATTCTTATTTTAAAATTCTATACATCTTTTCATTTGTAAGTTGAAGTTATGCCAAAATATAGGATTTCGATGATTATTCAAATGAACATTTTGTTTTTTTTTTTACATTGACTGAAATATTTAGCTCTAGTGAATTTATTATTCATTGAAAATATCATCATTCTTTGAAAAATTGCTAACATTGAGTAAATCTACACTAAAGAAGTATCGCTCTATTTTTAGTCAGATTTACGGCAGCTTTTTATAAATTTGTCGTACAATTTCGAGGAGAACATGCCAGATTATTGGATATCGCAGCAGTTTGATTATGATTTATACGGCGGCAGGCCTCCACTTAGCCAAATGGTCACCAATGGAGGTGATTGTTTTATGATTCACCATATAAAATTTCTATGGTAACTGATAAGCTGCAGATTCCACTCGAGGGCCGTTTCTTTGTTCATGTAATCACCTATCAATAATATTGCATATCTTGCCACACGCTTCTATTCCTACCCAAACTGACTTCATGCCCAGACGAACTTGACACATTAAAAATTAACTGATAAAAGTGTGACCCAGGTCTTACAACGATCCTTTGGCTTACCTTTCTTCTCAGGTTCGTAATAGACGAGAACATCAACGATACCGGTATATCATTGTTTGCAATTTTTGACGGCCATGGTGGAGAGTATGCAGCTGATTACGCCAAAACGGTGTTGGTTCGAAATTTGAACATGAAGTTGACACAATCGTCTCAGATCGCCTCGGGAAAAATTACCCCATCACCGGTGATATCCGACCTCAAGGACACCAAAGATTGCGCCAACACCAAAGACTCAGACGACGAAGTGAACGAACGACACAAGCTCAATTCAAACTCCGTCACAACTGTGGCCAATGGCGGCAGTTCTTTAACGCAACGGAAGCAGAGTTTTCGGAAGTCCAAAACCGAAGACATAGTAGACAAAACGAGTGGTGGCCTAGGAGGAACTAACAATAATGGAAACAGCAATAACGCGAACCAACAGCTGGAGA
This sequence comes from Aedes aegypti, assembly GCF_002204515.2. NCBI lineage: Eukaryota > Metazoa > Arthropoda > Insecta > Diptera > Culicidae > Aedes > Aedes aegypti. Next base: position 379,133,525 of record NC_035108.1, read on the forward strand.
CCGATCTGCTTAGCAAATATATGGGCAATCAGTCACCAATGCGGCAACTGACGAAGGAAAATTTACTGAATGGAACGACGGGCCAGCAGAGCGCCAATCCAAAGCCAAAAACGTACGAAGCCAAGTGCTACGTGCAGAATGGCAGTATTAATTTTGGCAAGATCATCACAGACGAAGTGCTGGCGGCCGATTACGATCTGGTCGAGATGGCGAAAAAAGTTGTAAGTATTGTTCTCTATTCATTACGGATAATTATCACTAAGGTGTCAATGATCAACTAAGGGTTGACAAAGGGTTGAAGAAACGATTATTTTTCGTAACAAGAACAAATAAAAAAAGTCTTCCGTTTAAGTTTCCTGTTTGTTTTTCTGTTTGATCTTTCGACTTTTTGCCATTTTGCCTCTCACAGATTATTGTTGAACATTTTTTGAAAAAAAAACTTAAACTTTTGTATTGCTTAATAAATAGCAATGTAGACAAATTTCAGATCCCGCCTTTACTCATCGCAGACAGTTGTTCATGGAAAACGTTGTAAAATTTGTTTGTAGTATAGATTTTGGTAACGAGTTTATGTTCCCAAAAATGTATGAATTTTTTATGGATTGATGACCCAACACGATATGATAGGATGATCTTCATAGATTCTATGTGAATCAACTTTATAAATTCCTGCGATTTCACTGTTATAAATTATTACTTATAATCCATTTTTCTTCCAGTCGAACTTCGCCGGAACGACGGCACTCATTGCGGTGATGCATCACACGAAGTTGATCGTGGCCAACGTCGGCGACTCACGTGGCGTAATGTGCGACCACAAGGGCAATGTCATCCCGCTGTCGTTTGACCACAAACCGCAGCAAGTGCGGGAGCAGAAACGGATCGCCGACGCCGGAGGTTTCATTTCCTTCAAGGGCGTCTGGCGGGTGGCCGGAATTCTGGCTACCTCGCGTGCCATGGGCGATTATCCGCTCAAGGAGAAGAATCTTGTGATAGCCGAACCGGACATCCTGTCGTTCGATCTGGTGGATCATCGGTAAGTGAATTGATTTTAGCGTTGAATAGAATCGTTTTAACAATATTCATATCCATATCTTCTAGACCGATGTTCCTGATTTTGGCCACTGATGGGTTGTGGGATACCTTTAGCAATGAGGAAGCAGTCGCTTACATCCGCGACCGGTTAGACGAACCCCACTTTGGTGCTAAAAGTATCACGTTGCAGTCGTACAATCGAGGCTCGGTTGACAATATTACGGTGCTGGTGATTGTATTCAAAAATGGACGATATCAAATCGGTTCATCAAACGGAAACTGAACCGGATCATGTCTATAATCCTCTACTGACCCACTTATTTTATAGCACGTAATTAATTTCTATTACTTGTACGGAAAAGCTTTTTAACATGTCATAGAGAAAACGTACCACTAGGTTCGTGGTATAGTGTTTTATTGACTTGATAAAGTGTGCTGTGTTTAGTTGACTCATATTATAGTACGATCTCTCCCACACCGCTCCATATACATAGATAAAAGCATGTAATACTGCTACCAGCTTTGTGCTGGGAAACCTGATTTCACCAGGACCATTTACATATAATTTCTGCTCGCGTACCAAATATTCTATAGTTTTGTAACGTCCTTGTAGCTAGTAAGTAAATTAGGTAGTTAATACACAAAGACACACCTAAACGTATAAGATCTGCTAAAGAAGGGAAACTCATTCGAAAAAAGAACACATCCTGTTCATCCTGTTTAAATTTACACGCTTCCCGGGTGCAGCCGTTAATGTCTAGCTCGTAAATTATTTTTATTTTGTGTTCTATTTAAAATCAGTTCCGAAATGCAATTATGTTAGCCCACTAAATTATTTTCGCTTCATTTCATTTAAAAATAAGTCATTTCTCAATGCGTTTGTCTATTAGGAAAGCCATCTTGGTGCTTATTTATAACTGCTGTACTGTAGTTTCCCATCAAAAAGCGAGCTTTCAATCACGCTAATCACTGTGCCTGAGTAAAAACAATCGGATAAGATACGGTTTGTAGAACACAGTGCCAAAGAACAGCCTATTTGATATGGTTGTAAGGCAATTCAAAAGTAACACTTGGATCAAACATAATAATAGGCAAACATTGTAACTTTCACTTCACTTTGACCATGATAAGAACAAACATAATGCAAGGAAAGATCGGTTTATAACGCATCAATATGAACAATACAAAAAAAAAAACAGCAAAAAATGTTACAATCACTTTAGAAACAACTATTATTGATTTCAAACAATTTGAGTAGGCGAGATTAGAATCTGAGGAGTAGTCGGAAATATCTCACAAACGCTCACGGATTTCTATAAAAAAACGATCATCGATATTTTAGTTGAAAGAGAATTAGGAGATTTTGAGATAAATCAACCTAACAATGAAGTAAATTGAAATTTTAATACAACTGAAAACTGTTTTTCGTATTATCCGAAACATGTCTTCATAATGGTTACCTACACTCCCGTGCATAAGTTTGGGTTCACCCCCTAAAAATTATACAAAAGTCTTCAGTCCAAATCTCTGTGATTACCGCATCAATATCCGGACGCTGAAGAGGCACGAAATGTTCTAGCTCAATTAGCACGACCTTATTTTCTCACATGATTAATGTGTGATATTTATACAATTAGCTTAGGATTACATCTCCACAAAAACGAAGAAAATTTCATGGAAAATAGCAAAAATAGCATGTATACCGTTAAAATAATGAAACAATGCTTGTCCTTAAATCCGGACACGTGAATCAATATGCCGGACACTCGTGAATCAAAATCCGGACAACGTTATATTCATTGACTATATCTATACAAAATTCATTAAAATCAACAAGAAAATGATTTTTCCGGTAACGTAAAACATACATTTACTGTACAATATAATATAATTAACAACATTATGTTTAATTAAATATTTTTTTACCTGCATTCATTTTTGTGGTTCGATGCTAAACATGAGCTGCAGCGCCACAGAAACAATCGCGTTTTTAAGCAGTTTTTCAGTGCAAAACAATTGTCTTATCATTGATTACACTACTTTCCCACCTCTACTTTTAATTTTTCTCATATGTTCTTCAAAAATAGTACTTTTCACTGCAAATATATTGCGATATCGTTTTGTGTCCGGCTAGAGAAACACTGGCTCACAAACCCGGACAGCGTCTTTTTGCTCTTGATTTAGTTATTTTTCACATCAAATCACTGTTTTTTCACAACAAATTTTATAATTTATCATCACATTCACTTTTCTAAACCAAACAAGCAGTAAAAATACTATCTATTCACATATTCACGAGTGAATCAATTCTGATAAGTCAATTGGAAACTTTACAGTATGAACTTGAACGACGCAGGAAAAAGGCAAAACTGATGTTGCGAATTTGTTTTCATTTTAAATATTTTTATGGCAAAGCTAACTAGATGGAAAATTATTCCCTGGGCTTGGGATTATATTTTCCAGGAAGCGATGAGTTTTGATAATTGTTAGTAGCTTTGATTAGATGTTGGTGAATTTTAAAGCAATGGCAACCTTTTTATTACAAAATTTAGATATTGTCTTCTGACCTAAAGATTCTGGTTAAACTACTGCATAGTACGGCTATCACTCATCAAAATTACTTTCACTTCGGGAAAATATAATTTCAAACTGGCGAGAAGATTACAAACTGAGGGTGGGTTAGGAGCACAATCAGACCCTTGAATGTGCAATGTGGGGTAGTAATTGGGAATGCCATTGACGGTTTGTAATCTCCTACGAGGTTTTCGAAAACCAACAGGGCGCGTGCACCGGGTTGCGGATAGGAGCAAAGGGAGATCAATAGCATCTACTTAAAATAATAGAGCAAAAAGCCGTTCCATGATTTGGTAGTGTTTAGCGATCTTCTATGGTGTTCTAGTACTATAAAATTCTTCACTCACTGGGAATTCTGGCCTTAACAATATCCATAGTGATAAAAACATAAAATAATACCTAATATTGTAGTAATAAACGAAATAAAATCAATCTTCTATACTTGACAAGGTTTTGAAGACAATCAATGAGTGAAAGAACTATCTATTTAAAAAGCCACATCAGCTAAGGCTATACATACAAAAATGTTGGTCATAGGGTCATGACGAGCATTCGGTATGTATGTCTATGATTGATTCTTATCTAATAGGGGCACTAGAAGACCACGCGGACAATTTCGAAACAAATTATTTTTATACATCGGTCTTATGATCCGAAAGGCTCAGCTTTGCTGTAATGTCATTTTTTAAGCTATTCATTACTGCTGTTTAATTGTTTATTATTCTAACAAAACTACATAATTACTCATTACTAATCACTGTTCCTATATTCTCTCTTTCTCACCTTCTTATCTGTTGCATGATTATGATCATTACTAATATAATGCATGAGCATGCACAATAAGAATAATTTCAGAATTGTAAGCAGTCAATGGATAACTGGATAGAATAGCTTCGAAAAGGGTGCTCAAAACAGAATAATTCTGGTCAGGGAATTATAAAGGGTTTATAAACATCATGAGTAAGCAACACATTTCATTTTAATAATAAGGTACCGTGGGGCAAGTGGGTAATGGAATTCGCATAGTTGAGATTCTTCCAATTCTAGAGACTTTAAATTGAAACAAATGAGGTTGTGCATATTTTTAAGCTTGACTCCCACTATATATAAGCAGCATGCTAAAATTGATTTTTATGAAAAATTGAAGAAACAAATACAGAAAAAGTTTTTGAAAAATGTCTCCTTACTTTTCACTTGCCCCAAAAGTGGGGCAAGTGAAAAGTTTACCGTTTTGAACAATAAATTCAAAAACAAACAGTTTTATTCACGATTTCTATTAGCTTTAACACTTGTTAAGGCTTCCCAATGAACAATAACATAAGTAACATGTAAGCAAAGAAAATGTTATTCTTTTCACTTCAATTTTCTTCTGTTTAGTTATGTTAGTTCAAATGATTCGACAACATTATAACTGCAACATTTCCACTGTTAGTTCTTACATTATAGGACAGCAATTGCATTTCTGCTCTGTAGAATTTCCACCGCTCGTTATTTGTTTTTGAAAAAGTCGGATATGACGTCGGATAACTCTTCGGGAGAAATCAAACGGAATCCTTCAATAACGTATTTAGGGTCTTTTTTATGTGGATAGACCTATACCCCATTTTTATGTTTTGAACTAGCTTTACATAGACATTCCACGAGATTTCCGTGTGTTCTCTAATATTGCAACTTTTCAGTCAACGTCTTCCTTTTAATTGGCTGCCCGAAGTAGACATATTGATATTGCAATGTTTGGCAACATCTTTGAGAGAATTTCCATGATTTCTAATAGCTTTTAACGCTTGAGTATAGTGTTTCTTGAATTATCAGCACGTTATGTTTTTCTATGATAATTGCGAACCATGTTTACTTATGGCTACTTAAAGAGAAAACACAAATTCAATCTCTAATGATAAACTTTTCTCTTGCCCCACCTGATAAGAGACTTGACGGTGTTTAAATTTAGTTATTTTTAGGTCTACGTCGAATTAATTCTGAAACTTTTTTTATTGCAGTTTGAAACTATCACAGAGAAGTGGTACAGGAAATTATTTTCCGCAACTTTTTCCACTGAAAACATTAAAATAAGATTGTACGCCGCCAACTTGTTACGGAGTAATAGTTGACAGGTTAACAATTTTTCACTCTATTATGCAATAATGGCTGAAAAATCTCAGAAATCTCTTACCTATCGTAATGTTCTCAATGACCTCAAAGGTTTACGCATGAGTTTAAAACGTTAATTCACATATTCAGTAAAATATATCAATTGTTTTCACTTACCCCATTTACCCAAATATTTTTATATAAATCAGCACCGCCAATCAGTGAACTAAATTATAATTTTATATCTGTACATAATAAAAACAGATAAAGTTTGTAAAGTTGTCACCATCGATTGAATTGCGTTCTTTTTAGTAATGTTCAATCATTAGCAAAAGTTTCTAAAGCGTCGCATCGTGCCATCAGCAGTTCTTAGCATCACTCTCATATTGTTATAAATTTCTATAATGCGATCAGCTAATTCTTTCTTACTTGTACAATTGTTTGGAATTTTAATAAATCAAACCAAACTCCAAAACTCAAATTAAATTGCTCTCAGCACATTTACATTTTGCAGCATTAATCGCATTACTGTGTCAAGTCTTCTCCAATTTCCTATACCCTACCCCAACCCTTCCTATCATTTCCGATGGTGTTCAAGTGGTTCGCATAGACTATTACGGCCATTACCTATCCCTTCCCCCGGCTTTGGACTGACTTGCGCTCTCATTGCCCCACCAAACGCTGCAAAATGAAAATGAAAATGAAATGAAAGCTTACTAGATGAAAAATTATTGAGAAATGATAAGATAAGTTTAAATCTTAAGATACGAGGAAATATTACAAGATTATTGTTAAATTTCATCGATAAATCAATAAATATTATTTGAGTGTCCGGATATTGGTCCCGTCCGGATTTTGATTCATCACGGTACACGTCCAATTGAAACTCTAAATGTGTCGCTAAGCCGCATTCGAAAGACAAAGATTTATTCTTACTTCGTATGTATTTTTCCAAAAAACATTTTTTGAGTTTTCCATACTAAATTTTTACTTAAAGTTGTGACATTTTTCAAACCCAAACTTTTGCACGATGACTTGACTGACTGTTTCATTGATTTTGAATAGTTCTCAGATTTTACAGCAAAAATTTCGTGAATGCGCATCAAAGAATATATCTAAGATTACGATTCTTATGACACCTTGTTTTAAAATTTTGGTTCTCCAATGCCGAGGAAATTATTCAGTGTTTTTTGAAGTAACTTTAAGTAAAAATTTAGTGTAAAAAATTCAAAAAAAGTTTTTGGAATAATACATACGCAGTAAAAATAATTGCCTTTCGAATGCGACTTAGAGAGTTTCAATTGGACGTGTAATCACAGAGATATGGACAGAACACTTTTGTATGTTTTTAAGGGGGTTAACCACGGGAGTGTAATCGAAACTGATAGAAAAAATCATATACCTGACATCTTTTCAGTTATTATCTTCAATTTTGAAGATATAGTGGTGGCGCATTTTACACCTAATTTCCATGGGCATAGTCAGAGGGGAGCAGGGCCGGGTCGTGAATTGCCTCATCCCGGCTGACAGAAAAAAAATTAAATAAACAGGCTAAAAAATTGTTTTTTTTTTTTTCTGTTTTCAAAGATTCAAACATTTATATTCAAAATTAGGTTGTGGTATAAATAGGCAGACCATACGTACCAAGTGTACCATTGGTACAGTACCGTTTTCCAGCTCTCGGTGAACAGTCCTGTCTATTTCTCGATAATTTTCATTTTCCCCGTATTTTTAGAAGTTATAATCTGTTGAATAATTTTGATATATTAAAATATATATGACCGCTAATTAAATCATTTTCTCACATATTTCCTTGGGTGATTTTAAGTAAACATCATTCCTAGAAACTCAAGTACTTTCAAAAATATCAAGGATCGTTGACCTAATGGCTAGTACTTCAAGAAAGTCATGTGATCAATATCAAACCTGCTTCTTAGCAAATCATGATTTTTATGTCTAGTTTTAAAGGGCTTAGAAATAAAATTTTCATAAAATTGATTCACATGTTGACTGAAAAAATTCGGACAAATAAAGTAGTAGATGATTAGGATTTTCAAACGAAAATAATCAAATTTTTCCTTAGTTTCTCTAAAATTGTTATAATACACTACCTGATGCAAAAATGTTATTGGAAGACGTATTCTATTCCAGAGATTTACGATTTTTTTTTGTTTTGAGATTTCTATAATGGCTTCACGATGTCCCAACAGACCGTTATTATGAAAAAAATGTCTATTAAATCTGAGTACAAAGCTTGATTACTGAGGTCATTCTGCACCTCTGGGCCAATTCAAAAAAAAAAACCTAGGAAGAATCTCAAGAAAACATGATATATGTTTTTGACTGAAAAATTCATTATAATCCATAGGCGGCATCCATAAATTACGTAACGCTCTAGGGGGAGGGGGGGAGTAGGCCCAAGTGTTTCGACTCATCCAAAAATTTAAAAAATTTTCATACAAAAAGCGTTACGGAGGGGGGGGAGAAGTCAAAAATTTTCAATTTTAGCGTTACATAATTAATGGACGCTGCCATATCAAAATTAAAAAACAGCGCTGAAAACAAAAAAGCTCAAAAAGTTGGCCAAACTTTTCTCAGCTAGTCTATAATTGTTATCATTGTTATAATTAGAAATATTTGTAACTGACTCAACTTACAAGAGTGATTTAGGTATGTTATAAATCACTTAATCCATTAAACTTAGCTTAATGGAATGAAATCTAGAAAATCAATTTCAATAGAAGTTTAATGTTATGTTCGATAAACTTGAAACATTAAATGCTGCATATTATTTATTTACAGCTTATTTATAAACGATCATACTTAATGACCAGTTCACTAGAGTCTGCCATATTTATTTCGCCTCATAAAATTATCTTCTTTGTACATCTGGTACTACTCTAGTTTTCCACCGAGTATTGTCCTCAGCGCTTGATATCCTGTGCTACATTTTCAGACACAAACATAGTTTAACTACACTGGAAACATGATTGTCATATGTCACAAGCAGGGCTGTTAGGTATCATGACCGGCTTGCGACACTGACGAATCGAGTCTTCTCACTGTCGCAAGTCGGAACTATATTTCATGTGCTCACTTCGTCAAGTCGCAATGAGAGAGCTCTCACGAGAGCAATTTTCATGTTGTTTTACTATTAAAATTTGTATCTTATTTTGAAGAATTTCGGGAAGTAAATGTGTTTGAAACGTTAAGTAGATATCCTTCCTTGATTCCAACGATATACACATCAAATATACCAGATAATTAACTAAAAATAGTCAAGTTTGCGATTCCGTCACAGGCCGTAGTGACGGAAATATGAAAGAGAATTTAGAGAAAATCTCTGTCATTGTCTCGCCGTCCGATGACAGTGATGTAAGCAACTATGTAAAAGTCGCGCGACACCCTGTATTTACATTGACGCTTTCCAGCCCTGGTCACAAGTGTTCGAAGATTAACAAAATCTTTAACAACTTCAAACAAATCCCCAATAAGTACTACTTTAGCATCAACATCAGTAAGACTTCCACTCTCTATATGTACCTGCAATCATTTACTTCGTTTGAATAGAATTCATCGCCAATCTTTTATTGATTACTAGGTCGCGTTCGAGTCAGTAACGAAAATCTAGTTGTGGCAGGTAATATCATAGACTCAAAAAGAAGTTGGTAATATCTTAGCATAAACTGGGAAATACAATCAAGAGGAACGGAATGAAAAGGAGATGAGTTTCCGAATTTACTGTCGCATATAGGGAGCCAGTTCCTATTCTTGGCACTTTTGATTCACTCCGGCTGTGGGGTTTTTTGAAAGATACTGAGCTTATATTCGGCCACATTATGCGTCGTACTAAACTGCTTCTTATTGCAAAGTTTCAGACAATTTGGACGAGAAAAACGCCCCATGCTAAAGTGAATCATATAAGTGCCCAAGTAGCTCTGCACCCTACTCCTTGATTTTGCAGACGATGACGAATTATTGGAATCGATCGCAGTGCAGTAGAGGAAGGTTTTGCTATCTTAAAGTGGAACAACTAATATAAGCTTGTAATACAATTTACTCTACCCAAACGTATATGGTTGCATGTAGAGAAAGATGCAAGTTCAGTTGTGGTGATGCTGAGGCAGTGCTTGATTGGAATGTAGTTGAAGTTGTTGAAGAGCCATAGAACTCTTGTGTGATAATGATGATTACTGTATAGTAAAAACATGTGCTGTGGCTGCGAATATCTCGTATTACGGATAACGTAACCAGCTTAAGGAATCGCAATTAGCAAAGTGAAACGACATTTCTACACTGTTACTTGATAAAGGCTTATCCGACTTCAACATCGTTCTTCTTCTTCTTGGCATTAACGTCCCCACTGGGACAGATCCGGCTACACAGCGAAGTGTTCTAAGAGCACTTCCACAGTTATTAACTGAGAGCTTTCTTTGCCAAAGTTTCCGTTTCGCATTCGTATGTCGTGTGGCAGGTACGATAATACTTTATGCCCAGGGAGGCAGTGATGCATTTTGAACTGAACGCGAGCCAAAAGTGAACTGAACGCGTTCTAATTTTGCACAAGAACCTAGTAAGAATTGAACTCTCGTGCAAGAATCTGCACCTGCTCAAGAACGGCCTGTTCACTTTAAGATGCACAACGAAGCTGAAAACCAGAAAAACTACATCAGAACATGTTGAATTCATGGCATTACAAATATATGGAACCATGAAAGCTTCCAAACATCCTTGCTGAACTTCCGCATTGAAATATGTCGTGTATCTGCCACGAAGACAGTTTTCAATTTACGTTCAGTTTTCAGCTCGCTCGGGCTCAAATTTTTGAACTGCTCATTGTTCAAGCCTACTTGATCCCTCGTTCAAAGGTTTGAACTTGAACGCAAACTGAACGCGTTCAAATGCAACACTGCAGGGAGGTCGAGGAAATGTCCTGTATAAAACTTTGATTCTTAGCTCTCTATGCCGGAGCGAAGGCTATTTAGCGAATAAAATACGGCAAACTTCAGTGAGCTGGTAATTTAGCGCGAATGCCGGAAGAAAAAGTTACACAGATGGAGGATAGTCATTCTGATAATGATGTGCGCAACCAAATCATTCCAGATTTGAAACAAATGGTTGATGCTTGCTCTAATCGACTTTACCAGTAATCACATTTCTTTCTTTCTTATTATTATTGCGCTAAATTTAATCCCAGAGCCTTATATTTCCGAAATAATAACATTAATTCTTAATTTATTTGTTTGAATGGTTTCGGTTCAACAAAGAAAACAACAATAAATTAAACTTAAATTAGTAAACTATGCAATTAACAACATATCCACTCTGGTAAGTCAAGTCAGCTGTAAATATTTATAATTTATACAACTGTAAGAATAATATACTAGTCGAGAACAGTTTCCGGGTATGATTCCTAAAGAAACTCTAAAGTTTAATTCTTTAACGAATATGTTGAGTAATTATTGGAAAAAACCAAAGGCAAATCCTTGAACTCTTTGCTTAAAATTTTGGAAATAGTCGATATTATTCCATAAATACTTCTGATGGTTATAGGTAAGAGGTTGTTGTGCCTAGCATATTATCAAATACCTTAGGGGAATCATTTGAAGGAATTTTTCTAGGATGCCAGCAGAAATACTGAAACTATTACTGGATGTTCTTTGCAGGTATCTCACCTAAAGCTTCTTAAGGTTGATTTCGGAGTTCTTAGGCAGCCAAATACATTTTCAGATTGTTTTCATGTTTTACAAAATCCTCAACGAATACGTTACCATGGCGAGAAATTTTCTGAATCGCATGTTTAAAACTGGTTAAAACAGGATACAACAGTTTTTAGGTCGTTCGCCCCTCTGGTGGAAATCCTGGCTGCGCCCATGCAAGTTCCTATAGCCTTGAAATTCATGATCGTCCGTCATGATGCTCCAATCATTGTTCCTGAACATCTCGGCTCGCGGTACGAATCCATTGCGAGGAGTGTTGGGCTTCTGGTAGAACTTCCGCGTGCCTTAAGATCATTTTAAAGTAACCTAGTTTTTTTTTAAATATATAAAACATGGAAATAACAGTTAATATTAAAACAAATTGTCTGTGATTGAAATATTACGGCTCTCCAATAATTTCTTGTAGAACCTTACCAAGAGTTCCATCAGAAATGTCTTCCTAAGATCCGCCAGGAATTCTTATGATATAACATAATATAAGCGTTCAAAGGATTTATGGACAAAAAGTCGAAAGGCTAAAGGTCGAAAGGACAAAAGGTCGAAAATAAACTGCTTGGTGGGAAATTTTTGCTTGTTTGAAAAAAAAAATCGATTTTTTGTCCCTTCTTTTTCGTTCTTAGATCATTTGTCCTTTCGACTTTTTGTCTTTCGACCTTTTGTCATAGGTTCGCTCAAGGAAACCCTATATTTACGCTTGTAGGGGTTCTTCCTACAATTTATCCAAAAAATCTCCCAGTCATTTAAAAAAGGCCATTCGAAAACTTCAAGAACCTTGCACGGTTCACGTTGCTGAGCTGGCAGCAATCAACTTCACCACTTCTTCGTCTTCTCAGATAGCCTTAGGTATAGTGACGCTCTTCAATCCATAAAACCCGTTAAGCATGTGTAGGAATAATGAGTTTAATAATATTTGTAAAAAAAGGCATAATCTGAAAAATATACATGTATATTGAATCGCACGATTTGTGTCGGTGTAACTGTTTCTGTTTTGAGCATGAATTGAGGATCGGAAGGAGAGCGATGGATAATTTACGAGAGTGAGCTTTTGACAATCAGCCTCAACTCAACCACAACCAGATCACGGCGGAGATGAAAAACAGGAGAGAGGAAGCGAGATGGCATACGTGAAAGAAAAAAAACAAGCTCTGAGTTGCAGATAGGTGTTGAAAGTTTTCAGTTTGAAGAATGAAGTGATTGAGAGAAGATGTTTGGGATAGACTTGTGAATGATAAAAAGAAAAAAATAAATAATCCAAAGAAAGCATTTCGAAATCAGCTGTTGTCAGATGTTGAGAGTGAGAACTTGTAGATCTATATTGAGTAAGAAGTGTTCGGAATATTTTTGATTTCGTTGCTTGAAGACATTTCTGGAGCCTGATAAGCTCCATCCAAACAAAGCATTTCGAAATCAGTTGTTGTCAGATGTCGAGAGTGAGAACTTGTAGGTCCACGTTGAGTAAGAATTGTTGGGAATATTTTTGATTTCGTTGCTTGAGCACATTTTTGGAGCCTGATAAGCTCCATCCAACGAAAGCATTTCGAAATCAGCTGTTGTCAGATGTCGAGAATTAGAATTTTGTAAATTGAGTAAGAAGGAATATTCCATTATTAATTTACTGAATGATATTCCTGGAGCATGATAAACTCCATCCAAAGAAAGCATTTCAAAATCAGCTATTGTCAGGTGTTGAGAGTGAGAACTTGTAGATTTATATTGAGTAAGAAGTGTTAGGAATATTTTTAATCTCGTTGCTTGAGAATATTTCTGGAGCCTGATAAGCTCCATCCAAACAAAGCATTTCGAAATCAGTTGTTGTCAGATGTCGAGAGTGAGAACTTGTAGATCCACGTTGAGTAAGAAGTGTTAGGAATATTTTTTGATTTCGTTGCTTGAGGACATTTCTGGAGCCTGATAAGCTCCATCCAACGAAAGCATTTCTAAATCAGCTGTTGTCAGATGTTGAGAGTGAGAACTGGTAAATCCACATTTAGTGAACTATTTCCTGATATTAATACTTGCTATTATCAGATGTTGAGAGTGGTAACTTCGGCACTGAGCGAAAATAGTTTGTAATATTTCCTTTTTATTGCTTGAGAATTTTGTGTAGCTCAGTAAGCCCAATCCCAGAAAGTATTTGTTAGCTAAAAGTAGTAAATAAACGTTTAATTTTCAATGTTGCTATGAAGATCCTTACAATTTCAGGCGGCTTAGCGTATCATCTCTTATCTTCAGTTGTTTGATCAACAAATAAAAATAGTTGTGGTAAGTTTGATTCATTTTGAATTTCAATAATATTTTGTTTCTTTCCAGGATTGCATGGCTATGGTTTAAGAAGATATTTTTTGTAATTAATAATGTTAGAATTGCCAAAACAAAAAAAAAAATATAAGAGAAATTTAAGATAGATGCCAATTAGTTTGCTCTTTGTTTGATTTATAGTTCATGAGGAAGAGTAGAGGAGGAAGTGGATGTAGGAATAATGAGTTTAATAATATTTGTAAAAAAAGGCGTAATCTGAAAAATATACATGTATATTGAATCGCACGATTTGTGTCGGTGTAACTGTTTCTGTTTTGAGCATGAATTGAGGATCGGAAGGAGAGCGATGGATAATTTACGAGAGTGAGCTTTTGACAATCAGCCTCAACTCAACCACAACCAGATCACGGCGGAGATGAAAAACAGGAGAGAGGAAGCGAGATGGCATACGTGAAAGAAAAAAAACAAGCTCTGAGTTGCAGATAGGTGTTGAAAGTTTTCAGTTTGAAGAATGAAGTGATTGAGAGAAGATGTTTGGGATAGACTTGTGAATGATAAAAAGAAAAAAATAAATAATATGAAGTGGTATTGAAGTGGTGAAATTGTGTTCTATTTGATTAAAAGAAAATGAAATATCCGACAGCATGCATCTTACTTTGCAAAAAAAAAAAAAAAATAAATAGCAAATTTGCTTACTGGTCGAAAGATCATACAATATTACCGTCCTGTGGGTTCCCTCACATTGCCTTATTTATGGGAATAGGAAGGCACACAGGATGTTTTTTTAGTACGCTTCGGAAGCCGAACATGGTGTTTTTGGACCTAATTACATTACAAATTACAAATTACCAAATCACATAGAAACCATGACTATGACGTCTTATACATTCTCCATGCATAAAAGTTATCGAAAAAGAATTTTTGGGTGATTTAAGGCCGGTGCACTGTGGCTCATGGCCAGACAAAACCTCAAAAATTCATGTTCTCAAAATCGTTTGTTAATATTTCCTATAGACTTCTATACTACACCCGATTCTGTTTTTGCACCGATTTTTTTTACGCGGCAGTGCAAAAAAAATTTCCATTCATTTTTTTTCGCCAAAACGTTATTTTTGCATGAAACTTCCAGAAATGGTGTTACTTTTTTGCACGGTTTTTGAAATTTTGAACTGAAAACTTTTTTTGCACGGTACGCATCCCCCGTGCAAAAACAGAATCGGGTGTATTGAGATTGCTCAAAATTTGAGATTGATCTGTTTTGTTTTCGATTCTTGGCGGCATCGTTAGTTAGTGGGCTGCTTAAATTCCTCAAATATGGTTCACCTAGTAAATTTCAAACAGCTGTATCTCAACGAAATCATAACCGATTTAATTTCTTTTGAAAGCGTAATCTTAATCTTGGGCCCTGTTTTGGAGCGTCTAGCTGGGTAGTGCTTCATTTCGTTGCCGGAGAATTTTTTTCTGTTTTGGAGCGTCTTGCTGTGTAGTGCTTCGTGAAGCCCGAGCAGGACAGTTCGGTTTTGCGTCGTCCGATAAATTTTGCTCACGGTTTATGAAGCAAAAACGATAGCCATTAGCCTACCAACCCCGTCATATTTTCGATACCTTTGCGGCCCGTGGTGAACAACTCCATGTTCCCGTTAGAGATGTGTTGGGCACCCAAAATTGTATATATAGGGGAACTTGGGGTAAAATGAACACCCTTAGCATTTTTCATGTTTTCTTGCTTATAAAGCTGTCAGATTATTTTTCAATTGCTCAGAATTGAAGAAGGATGTTTATGCAATGTAACAAGTGGAAATATTGTGATGGAAATAGAATTTTATCAACATTATTATTATTTTGAAAATTGCTTTCCACAGAGTCGATGTTCCAAACATGTGGGTAAAATGAACATGTAACGGAGGTAATATGAACATGTACTTGGGGGTAAAATGAACATACAATGGGGGTAATATGAACATATACTGGGGGTGAATTTAACACATGCTGGTGGTAAAATGAACATGTAGGGGGGGGGGGGTAAAATGAACACCATTCAAATTGAACGGGTTGTGGCATGATTCTCGGCATCTGGTACATGATCAATGCATATTTCATAGATATTCTGAAATCGATGGAACGTTCAGCCACGACCATTTGGATGGCTATCCATTACTGTCTTTGTATTTCCTCCGGAAAACTTTCGGTATCTGATATAAAATCCGGTAGTATTTGTCCTGCCATGGTGTTCATATTACCCCCATCTCGAGTGGTTCATTTTACCTCCAAAGAATCAACTTATTCAAATCATTTGTTCTAAGAATTTAGAAGATAAAAATGCTTCATATTTCCATCTACTTATCATAAATACTTTAAAGTTGCACATCATCAACGCAGTTCAATAGATTTTTGATTATTTTAGTTATAAAAACCTTAAATTCCACGAGTGAAAATTTACATCAAATAAGAAAACGGAGAAGCGTTCTTTGTTTTTGTTTACTTTTACAACTTTTGACAGTTCAAGATCGCGCTAGAGTGATCGAAATAGCTCCTTTATCTGAGGATTAAGGATGGTGCTATGTTTTGCATAGATTAATAGCACATTTACCGTAAAACACTAACCTGTTCATTTTACCCCCCCCTGTTCATTTTACCCACAGTTCCCCTATGATCGTCATTTGCGATTTCCTTCGCTTGTCTGATATAAAAGTTGAATTATCTTGTGTTTTCTTCTTCAGTTTTTTTTTGTACATTGTCCCTTTTGTGTTAGATTGAGGATCCTGGCTATTCAGCAGACGAATACCAACAGAAAATTGATACCAAATCCATGATATGATAATCGAGCTACCACTATCTATCTCTCGGATAAGCGTGCTCCCTAATTTATTATAAGTAATACATAAAATGAATGTCGGCTCTGTAAAGCGTTAAACGCGATTGAGCCTCAAATAAACGAACTTGTGAAAAAGTAGTTTCAAAAGTTCCAAATTGAAGAAATCAGTGACCACCTGAAGGGATTTCTAATGGAAGTTCCTACATCAAGGTCTGTATGGTATTCAGTTAAGATAAATTGTTCGGTGACGCAATTAATCGTTCATAACAATTATACTGTACTGCATACAATTAGCAGTTCGGACTGCTCAAAGGAACGCGAAACAATTATCCGGAAACAGATATTTCCCATGATTGTATCATAAATTGTTGTGTATTTCAATCAACTCGATGTCCAGCTTACATCGGGATTCCCATTCAATCATTTCTCACAGTTCAGTAAAATAGAAACAACGAAATGAGAGTAACGTTATTTACGGTTTTATACCTGCTGAGTGTTGTGTTAATTTTGGTATTGAAAAATTGAGCAAATGCTAACTCTATCACAAGTCTTTAACTAAAATTTGTGTCTTTACTTGCCAGGTTAATACGCTAGAAAATTGCGTCAATTTGAAGAAAAATGTCAGTAGCTAAAAAAACGCCGAATGTATTACACAAATGTTGAAAACATTTTCAGCTGGAGGAAATTCTCAAATGTTGCACAATTGACGATTGGCTACCGGAGCGTAATTTACAAAACTGTACAAACAAGCACAAATTTCAGTTCTCTGAAAGTAGAAAGGGTTTGCAGTTTGTAAAATGATCACTGAACTTTTTATACACCTAATAAATATTGATGTTCTTTCCATTTTGCAGTGCGTAGAGTCGTGTTACTACCGTTCGCTAGGGATAGTTGATGAGTTTGCAGTTAATTTAACCAGACTGCACGAGATCAACCGTAATCGAAAGCAGTACGAACAAGAAACCATAGATCAAGCTGCTTACACTTGTAACTATGAGAAATATGAGGAAATCATAGACAGACTGATGTATCATCGAACCGAGTGCAACAGCTATCCGTCACTTTTTGGGGATTGTATTATGAATGAAATTCAAATGAACTGCCATGATAAGTTGTGGAGGAATAGCACGGTTTGTGATCGGTTCAGAGCAAGAAAGTTTTGTTAAAATAAACACACTGCTTAAAAACGTTCAGAAAAAAATATATTTGAAATAAAACTAACAGAAATCGTCACAAACGTAAAAATAATCTCGAGTTAATTCGTGCTTAAGACTAATCGAAAATATGATGAATTAAATTCCTACATTGCATTGTCACAGATAAGCAACACTTAAAAAAAAAATCTCTATTTTGGCGCTTAGTATCACAGTTAGAGGGAGTTCACCGCCAGCTTAATTCGTTCGATATCACGTGCATAGGTGCGGCAGCATCCTCCGATGTAGCGTGCTCCAAGCTCGACCCACTGAGGTACATAATGTTCCAGAGGTACGCAATCCTCTTTGCCTTGCCAGCTGAAACAATGAAAAGGTTGAAAGTAGCATATGAATCTCGTCAGTTTCTTTGAAAATGTTTCATCTTACCCCGTTTCAACGCTGTAGACTTCGCCCGAGTTGGGATACACGATCAACGGGATCCGTTCCTTGGTGGGACGCTTTTCGTTCACCGCGCGGAACAACGGGGTGACGAACTGCGGATGGACACAGTTGACTCCGATGGCCACTAGGTTTTCATTACCGAATAGTTTGGCTTTGTTCCACAGGTTGCTGACAGTGTCGGCAAAATTTTCACCATGAGCGATGTGAGCGTTGTCCTTACACTGGAACGATATCCAGAACCGTACGTGCGGGTAGTCCTCTGTCATCATGTCCAGCATGGCTTCGGCTTCCATCTGACGTAATAATGAAGAAAAATGTAGGTGCAACAAATTAATTACCTATGCATTTCAAATATTTTTCAATATAAACCCGAGCAGGTGGAAAAAGCTGACCAAGATCATATTTTGTTGTTCTAAAATAATTACTGACGATCATTATCAGCTATTGGTTTGGTGAGATAAGAGATAAAAGATCAAAAATAATATTAATAATTAATATGATGAAGTATTAAACAATATCTTATTAAGATATTAAAAGATCAAAACAATATCTGGCAGTTTATTGATTATCAACAAATCAATATCAAAATATGATCTGACAGAAGACTAAGAATAAAAAAAAATCAAAAAGCCGGCAAGTAGGATCAATTCCTCGACCTTAAGATCCATACACAGGGATGCTAACCAATCGGCTATGACTATGAAAAAAGAATGGAAGACTATGGAAATAAGAGCATGATTTCCTTCGCTTTCTGAGAGTACCTTTTGCCCCTAGAGATTGTCCTGACGTCACACTGTTCAGTCCCGCCATTTTGCTGTTGCATGTGTTTTGTTTCATGTCAAAGAACTAATTTTAATCTTGTTAAAATATTTTTAGATGTTGAGTTATAAAAAAAATAAATAAAATAAAGCGCTGAAATTTATAAATTTTTCGAACATCTTTTCAATATCAAATTGAGATAAGCAATCATAATTTGTCCGTTTCGAGATGTGATTTTGATTTTTCAGTCTGCCCGGGAATATTTATCAATATAAAAAAGAGTTTCCAAGAGCATTCCTCCAAGATTTCGTTAAATATTAGTCTAAGCATATACCCAGAAAATTCACAAAAAATCTTGGTTTTCTTTGACATTTCTGAATAATTCTTAATTCCACTCCAGAAATACCTTCTTGCTATGATCCATACCGTTTTGATTACGGACAGCTTCAAATTCCGGACACACTACTTTGTATGGGAAACATTTCACACGAAATGTTTCAATTTTTGTCATTCGAAAGTTCTCACTTTCAGAGCTCATTTTAATAATCATTTTTAACCGATATCTATCAAAATATATAATGCCGAACTGCCTTAGGCGTCTATTTCATGGTTTGACGATTTCAATTGAATATACGATTTTTCTATCTATGCTTGAAATGAGCTGTCTGGAATTTGAATCAAAATGTCCGGAATATGAGGAAAAAGTGAGGACGCGTCCGGAATAAGAATCATGACAAGTCCACACATTTCTATTTATTTAAAATGATTCATGTTGCGGAATCAAAATCTTCACCCACCATTCGAAAGCTAAGTGTTTTGGAGGCTTGATAACGCGGAGTAATCATACAGAATGATTTATTTTGTATGCTTTCTGATGAATAGTACTTCACTGGGGCCTTAAGTGTCCGTAATATGAATCAAAACGGTAGTTCTCTTAGATATTATTCAAACAATTTTACCGAGGGTTGAAATCAATCAATATTTATTTCAGGAGCTGTGTCTAAAGTTTGTCTACATATTTCAGAGATATTAATACGTCAGCTCATTAAGTAATCTTTGGAGTAATTCTACGAAGTTTTCTTAAGGAATTGTCAGAAAAATCGCCAGAAGAAGTACATGGAGGATTCCCTGGAAGAATGTTCAAGAGTAGAGGAACCTCTGATGATATCCTAACAATAATTGGATGAACAAAAATATGCTAACAGTCAAAACTTTAGTGAATTACTCAAGAGATTTACAAGCGATTCCCAAGGTTCTCAAGGATTTTGAAAGTTTTTTTAGAAGTCCCCATAAGTCTCACAAGACGTTATCGAAGATTCTAAAGCGAAACTAGTGAACACAGTTATTGCAGAAATATACGAAGAAACCATATGAAGACTCCCTGGAATATTCTTCGTAACTGGAAACATTTCTGAAAAAAACCTGAGTTGAATCCTAAGAACATACTTTAGAGGCACTTTTTATCTATTCGCACCATCTTAGCAGAAACTCAATAAAGAAAATCTACTTTTAGATTCTCTTTATACCTAAGAGGTATTTGTGATGAAATCTTTAGGGAAGTTTAAGAAGAACCCTTAGAAAGCCTATAGTAATCTCAGGAATCCAAAGAAATATGTGAATGAATGCCCATGTTCTTTAACTAATCTCTTGAAAAATTTCAGAGAAATAACTCTGACAGGAATCTCTCCATCTGGGTGGTATATCTGCTAAAGAAATACCTAGACAAATTATTCCAGACAACATTTTTCTAGTGCATTAGGAAGCTGTACGGATTTCTGGAGAAAGTGCTGCAGGAATCTTGAAAATAGTTCTGAAGGGAGAGGAGAGATAATTACAAGTATTCATAGCAAAACTATTGAAACAACCTGAAGGGAATTTCTTGAAAACAAAACCTTGAAACAAATCTACAACATTCAACTAGAACAATCTTCGAGAGATTTTCATGAGAAAGATGCGTAAACTGCACCAGGCATAATTCAGAAGAGAGAATTCTTTGGACGAACATTAGGTCAATTTCTTGGAGAAATCCCTGTAGAAAATTTAGTAATAATCACTGGAGAAATTCAAAGCAGGATTCATCAAGAAGCTTTTGAAAAAAATCCTAGAATCTGTGGAATATTTTCTTCAACAAAAAATCATTTAAAAATTAAGGAATACCTAGAAAAATTAGCAGCAATATCCAGAAAAAAAATCGAAAAAATTCTTGGAGGAATGGATCCTGTGGCAAAGGAATGGAGGAATGAAAACTCTGGTAAATCTTTGCCATTACTCCTGGAAGGATTCATGATGGCTTCCCAGGTTAGTTCCTTAAATTTGTTTGATAAATTTCTGGAACGTATGGAGTATCCCCAACATGAACTCTTGGAGTGGTTCTTGGATAAATCTTTGGAGATTTTTTAAGAGGTATCACTGGAAATTTCTCTTAAGAAATTATCTATATGAATTCGTAGATAGCCT
Organism: Aedes aegypti; assembly: GCF_002204515.2. Classification (NCBI taxonomy): domain Eukaryota; kingdom Metazoa; phylum Arthropoda; class Insecta; order Diptera; family Culicidae; genus Aedes; species Aedes aegypti. The sequence continues at coordinate 379,154,827 of NC_035108.1, forward strand.
TGAAGTAGTACATGGATAAACTCTTGAAGGAATTCCTAAAAAAAATCTGAATGAATGCATTAATTGAGGAATCTCTGAAAGCGTGTTTCAGATTTTGGAAAAATATTGCTGTAATTGTTGGAGATATTCCAGGAAAAGTTTCTTGTTATAGTTATTTCCTACAACCATTGTTGGAGGGATTCTTTGATGAACCTCAAGAGGTTTCAAGAAAGAATACGTCGAGAAACCCAATCAGGAACACCGACAAAAAATATATTCGGAGAAATTACAAAATACATTCATAGGAATATCCTTGTGAAACTTGAAAGAATTTTTTTAAAAGAATTTATGACACAAAATGTTTAGAAAAAATCTTAGATAGTTTTTGAAACAATTCATAAAGAAATCATTGCTAGGATCTCAAAAATATCCTGATGAATGAATCATCATAATTCTATGGAAAAAGTTACTGGGAATAGAACTAATAAGATTTATGTAGGAGGTTCATATAGCATAGCATAGCATAGCATAGCATAGGCTGACTGTACATGTAAATGGTTGCTACTCCGTGATTGATCGAACTGGTATAAATTTCACTTCGATCCAAATGAATTGGAGTTTCCGCATACTCTCGAAGTGCATATTATTGATCAATAGCGGCGCCGATCATTGCTTCTAGAGATCGAGAATAACTCCACATCTCCACAATCACCACGGAAAGGGTGTTTATTAGTAAGGAAGGAAAAAGATCTGGGAGTCACCTTTGAATGGTGATTGATAAAGAAGAAAAATACGAATTTGATTAAAAATATTTTTGAAGATGAAAAAAATACGTCGACATTCAAAATATCGAACTATTTAAAGCTATGTGTAATAAAATTATATATAACAAGAATAAGGTTTTATGCCGACACCTAAAATGACGAACCATGCAAAGTTTGTTCGAAAAATACATAAACGAAGTTATTATTATCAAATTCATTGATCAGTTGACGTCTCTGAATCTGCCTGGCTTCATAAAATTTTTAACAGATACATTTTTGCACTCGCACGTTCAAAAATCTAGAGCAAAATGTTTTGAATTTTGCTCTTTTTCCATATTTTGCTCTTTTTCCATATTTTGCTCTTCAAATATGAGGCTGCGTTCTTTTACATGTTCAAGTTTTTAACATACACACAGTTTTTTGCGCTCTATTTTTACCGTACCGTGAAGACCTGTGTAAAAACTGATGTGAAGGCTTCTATGCAGGTCACTGCAGGTTTCATGAAAATTTCTGCCGTAACTTCTTGAAATTCGTCTTTGGAGATTTTTGTAGAGAATTCTGTGGAAACTTGTGGATTCTGTGAAGCTCTCAGAGGATTGTTCAGTGAATATTTCTGTACAGATTTTCGAAAACTTCGGTGAAGATCTCTATTGGCACTTCTCTGGGGTTCTCTATGACGAATTCTATCTGGAATTGGTCAAAAATGAGAAATCGTGCTCGATAATCTTCGATTTGTAATAAATTTTACACATGTTTTCAGTATGATAATGTATGGGTATTCCATAGATCAATCGATCATTTTGATTTACGAATGACACTATATAAATACAATTTAATGATAGAACAAGAATCTTGAAAATATTTAGCAATTCTCGCTGAAACCAGGCCGCCATCGGTACCCATCTTTAGAATTCCAATTTTATGTCACTGATCGCTAGTTTTTGATAAAACTTAAGGGTGGTCCTTTCTGTTTTCTCAAATTGGTGGACCCCTCGTACCCCTGGCGTACGAGCAATGTCATTACCGTTTCGATTCATATTTAAAATACTTAAGACTCATAGTGACATTAAAAGCATTACGATAAAGATGAATCAAAGCCATAACTCAAATTTTCAAAAGCACAAATCTGAAGAACTAAGCATCGCTTGGTGCTGAAAAATTTATCACCAGTGCCGATCAATCAAATTTTCAGAGCGATTTTCAGAAATCATTAAAATCTATAGGTCCAGGTCTAGTGAAATCTCCTTACAAAACTCTGGAAGTTGAAAATTGAGACAAAACAGTAATAATTACGTCAGAAACTCTCGACAGAACTTCCATCAATTTCCTTAACATAACATTCTAAAATTTCGTTAGTAATCACGTCACATATCAATGCTGGAATCTCTCTTCTCAACTGAGAAATGTAAACTGATTCCGAAAGAAATCTTCAAAAATTCTAAATGTATGTACTTTTACAAGAAACATTTTCACTTATAATTCCAATAGAAATTAATTGTCCTACAAAAATCCAGAAATGTTTAGTGTACAAGAAATTTTAACTGTATTTCAAGATCAACATCACTTCTCACCTTACAAGGAATAGTCTCGATTCCCAGTACATCCACTCCAGCCTCCAAGCAAGCATCGATTCGTGCACGGTGCCACTTCTGAATCGTATCCACCGTCACGTAGTCCGCGTATTCACCAGTATACTCCGAACCGTCGTGCAAATGAGCTCCGTAGGGACCAACCGAAGCCACCACCAGCGGAACCCGACGCACTTCGTTATCGGCCATGTACTTGGTACGGGCCATCTGTGCCAGCTTGACCGTTGCCTTGATCAACTGCAGGCTGCCGGTTTCGCTGAGATCCAGATACTCCATGTAACCCTCAATGCTGGCCTGGTAGGTGTTGGTCATGATGCACTCGGCTCCGGCTTCTAAGAAGTCCAAATGTGTTTTGAACACCGCGTTCGGATTGGTTGCGTTGAACCGAGCACTCCACAGTGGATCGCCGTCGATGTGCTTCCCAACGTGAACCGACAGCTGAGTTGCAAATCCTCCGTCCAGAACTGTAACGCGATCCATCTCGTGCGGTGGGTGAAGCTTTCTGCTGCAGGTTCGAACAAAGACTGAAAGTAAACGATGGGATGGTTAAGGATTTATAATAAATAGAAATCATTATCAGATGACGCTACGCTCGGTGGATGCTGAGAGTGTTAGACAAGCAGTGTAGGCAATGATTGGGGGTCTGATGGAGGCAGTTATAAACTCTTATCAACGATGAGCATAATAGACCCTGACCGGATCAATAGCTGATTTGCACAAGACGGTTGAATTAGTCTACCCGAGGGTGGCTTATCAGCTGTTATTTGCTAGTTGGAACAACCAAGGAGCGTCGTCAATGATGCCATGAAGTAACGAAAGGAATAATATTGATACTAACTGTTTTGAACCACCTGCAGAGACGTATTCATGCAGTAATAGGTAGACTATCAGGATTCAAAGGAATGCATCTTGGCATTACACTAAGTATGAATTCATTTGAAATAATGCTTAAATGTAATATTTTCACTTCTCAATTGAGCACTTGCTCAATTAGTAGTTGCGAGCTTGTTTTGTCAACGTTAACCTTCTAGTATTCGTATATTTATTATCGTCTGGCAAGCACAACGTTCTAGATCCAGGTAAATTGCGGACCACTGCTTTTCGAAACGAACGATTCGTCATGAACGACCGTATATGAAATCATTCTCAAGTTAGAAACGTAGAGTGACCTTGTTGCTTATTTCCAAATGATCGAGACCTGGAACACCGATCAAGTCCTAATAAAAAAAAGTTGATTTTTCTGAATTCAAAGTCCATCCGTTATTTCACACTCGTTCAAATGCGTGTACCGATCGACGAGTAGGTACAAGTGAAACCATAGGTCATAGAAAGCGTTTCTGCAGAGATAACCCCAAGGAGGACCAATCAAGCAACGACTGGTTACTTTTGTCTCATGGCGGTGTTCTACATGGGTTCACGACGTGATGATGTAGGTCAACGACTTATTCTAGCCGGACTGTTCTCTGTACAGTTCTTTGATAATCACTTTGGCAAATGTATATTTTCAATGTTATTTTAATTTTGGTAACGTCCTTGCTTAATCAATTGAGTGATGGAAGGTTATCGTATCAAATAAGTTCATTTATACCGGTTTGAAGCGCTTTTTGAGTTGAACGTACAAGTGATTGAGCTTGGTTATCTTGTACTAAGCAATTCAACCAAAAAATAATAATGAACGCCTTAAGTAGAATCAAACCAATGTAGCTTGTTTTAAACTCATTCCATAAGTAAGTTCGATGATAATATTGATCAATATCTATTGTCGCCCAAAATTAGTGAACCTTGAATTATGCTAATGTACATATCAAGTGTTCGCAAGTGGTGAGCTTTGACGCAGCTGGGATCTTAAGTTGAAACGTAACTTCAATGATTGTTGTACCTTGCATATCAGTTGTGATTTATGTGCTATCATTTGAGTGGACATATTTTTTTCTGTTTTGCGGGTAGCTCATGAACCTGTCCACTTAGAAAAATTGCGTCTTTTGCAAAGTTGTTAAGTACGTAAAGGACTATCATTGTTCGAGCTAGTTGATTCAAAATGTTGCCACAAGGCAGTACTAGTGAGCATGAAACTTTTGTTTTGCAGATTTAAAACATTTGTTTTGACCACTAAAAAATATGACGTCTTCGACAAAGTTGTTCAGTTGTTCAGAGTATATTATTATTTTTGCCAAAATGTCGAAATTTTGACAACAGGTGACACTAGTGAATTGGGTAAATGGCTGGGCATAACGTACTATTGGTACCTCGCGCACCCGAAGGAATAACATAGACCCAACTGTGCGGTCTTTAGCCTCCTGCCCAGCAACTCTTATCCATACCTCCTCGTGGTACTGGCCGGGGTACAAGTAACCTTAGGGAAGATCGGGTAACCAACCCCGGTGGGAACTTTGGTCGTATACTGACAGGTTTTTTTTTTTATTTCTTTATTAGTATCATTCCAAACATTACATTCATTTCTTATATCTAGGTGTTCTGTGTTATTAAACAACACTATCATCCTTATTTGGTAAAACAAATTTAAGATTTTTTAAATATTTTGTTACATTTCATTTGCCGTAGCAGTTCAGTTTTTTTACAGGTGAGTTGATTTCACCTGCTTATAAGAGAAAAAAACGCTTTGAATATACTTAACCTAACTTAACCTAAACATATAACGCATTAATCGTGGCAATAGAAGATTGTAACGATTTTTGCCTGAAATTATTTATTATTTTATTTGACATTTGTTCCAATGTTTCAACATTGGATATTCTTTGTAACTCATTGGTACTATACCAGGGAGGAAGCCTCAGAATCATTTTCAAAATTTTATTTTGAATTCTCTGCAGAGCTTTCTTCCTAGTATTACAACAGCTAGTTCATATTGGTACAGCATACAACATGGCTGGCCTGAAAATTTGTTTGAATATCAAAAGCTTGTTCTTAAGACAAAGTTTTGATTTTCTATTAATAAGGGGATAGAGACATTTTACATATTTGTTACATTTGGCTTGAATGCCCTCAATGTGATTTTTGAAAGTTAAATTCTTATCTAGCATGAGCCCTAGATACTTAACTTCATCTGACAAATTTATTGGAACCCCTCTCATCGTGACAACATGTCTACTTGAAGGTTTCAAATTGGTTTATGTGGAAATATTATTAGTTGAGTTTTGGAAGCATTAGGAAAAATCTTCCATTTTTGCAAGTATGAAGAAAAAATATCCAAACTTTTTTGCAATCGACTACAAATGACACGCAGGCTTCGTCCTTTGGCGGAGAAGCCTGTGTCATCCGCAAACAATGATTTTTGACATCCCTGAGGTAACTCAGGTAAGTCAAATGTGAAAATATTGTATAATATTGGTCCCAAAATGCTGCCTTGAGGAACACCAGCTCTTACAGGAAGTCTTTCAGATCTGGAGTTCTGATAATTAACCTGAAGTGTACGATTTGACAGATAACTTTGAATTATTCTAACAATGTATGTTGGAAAATTAAAGTTTTTCAATTTTACAATCAAACCTTCATGCCAAACACTGTCGAATGCTTTTTCTATGTCTAGAAGAGCAAGACCAGTAGAATAGCCTTCAGATTTGTTGGAATGGATCAAATTTGTTACACGTAAAAGTTGATGAGTGGTAGAATGTCCATGGTGGAATCCAAACTGTTCATTGGCAAAAATTGAACTTTCGTTGATGTGGGCTATCATTCTGTTCAAAATAACCTTTTCAAAAAGTTTACTGATGGAGGAAAGCAAACTGATTGGACGATAGCTAGAAGCTTCAGCAGGATTTTTATCTGGTTTTAAAATTGGAACAACCTTAGCATTTTTCCATTTGTCAGGAAAATATGCTAAATGAAAACATTTGTTAAATATATCAACTAAGAATGATAAGCTCCTTTCTGGAAGTTTCTTGATGAGGATGTAGAAAATTCCATCATCGCCAGGAGCTTTCATATTTTTGAATTTTTTAATAATAGTTCTCACTTCTTCCAAATCAGTCTCCCAGGCATTTTCGAAAACGTTCTCTTGATTGAGAATATTTTCGAAGTCCTGAGTAACTTGATTTTCAATTGGACTAGTAGGTCTTAAATTAAAATTGTGCGCACTTTCAAACTGCATAGCAAGTTTTTGAGCTTTTTCGCAATTAGTTAGTAATAATTTGTTTTCCTCTTTCAATGCCGGTATTGGCTTCTGAGGTTTTTTTCAAGATTTTAGATAATTTCCAAAAGGGCTTAGAGCCAGGGTCCAATTGAGAAATTGTATTTTCAAAATTTTTGTTTATTAATTGAGCAAAACGTTTCTTGATTTCTTTCTGCAAATCCTGCCATATAATTTTCATAGCAGGATCGCGAGTGCGTTGAAATTGCTTTCTCCTCACGTTTTTAAGACGGATCAAGAGTTTAAGATCAACGTCTATAATCACGGATTCAAATTTTACTTCACATTTTGGAATTGCAATGTTCCTGGCTTCAACAATGGAATTTGTTAAAGTTTCAAGAGCATTGTCAATATCAAGTTTAGTTTTTAAAGAAATGTCAACATCAAGATTAAAGTCAACATACGTTTCATTTATTCCAGTCGGCTCGTAAATAATTGAAAGTGGAGCTGATAGGATTGAGAATCGCTTCTTGGGATATTTGAAATGTAACAGGGACATGATCAGAATCAAAATCAGCATGAGTAATCAGTTGGCTACAAAGATGACTAGAGTCGGTTAAGACCAAATCAATCGTAGATGGATTTCTAGAAGAGGAAAAACATGTAGGGCTATCAGGTTACACGCAGCTCGAATGCGAGTACGACAGCTGCCCAAGCCACGACGTCAAAATCATCATAGGAGATCTAAACGCTCAGGTTGACAAGGAGGAGGAGTTCAGACCGACTATTGGAAAGTTCAGCGCCCACCGGCTGACGAACGAAAACGGCTTACGACTAATTGATTTCGCCGCCTTCAAGAATATTCGTAGCACTTACTTCCAACACAGCCTTCCATACCGATACACCTGGAGACCACCACAGCAGACAGAATCACAAATCGACCACGTTCTGATTGATAGACGGCACTTCTTTGGCATTACCGACGTCAGGACCTATCGTGGTGCTAACACCGACTCTGACCACTATCTGGTGATTGTTGAACTGCGCCCAAAACTCTCGGTCATTAACAACGGTATGACCTAGAGCGGCTTAAGCAACCGGATGTCGCAACGCAACTGCATACGCGCAGCACCTCGAGGCTGCATTACCGGAAGAGGATGAGCTGGATGAAGCCCCTCTTGACAACTGCTGGAGAACAGTTAAAGCAGCAGGAGAAGAATGCGGGGTGGTCATGCTGCGGCAAGGGACCCGACAGAACGTGGAACCTTTTCCGGGAGAAAAAACGCCGCCTGGAGGAGGCGAAGTGCGAGGAGATGGAACAGCTATGCCGGTCTAAAAAAACACGTAAGTACTAACAGAAGCTCAAAGCATCCCGCAACGGCTTCGTGCCGCGAGCCGAGATGTGCAGGGATAAGGATGGGAGCATCTTAACGGACGAGCGTGAGGTGATCGCAAGGTGGAAGCCGCACTTCGACGAACACCTGAATGGCGCTGATAGCATAGGCGGTTGGAACAACGGAGGAAATGCCTTCGTCAGTACTGCGGACGATGGAAATCAACCAATTTGAGGGAGGTTAAGCCACTAGATTACTAGAGTATCTTTGTAGCCTATTAGTTACTCATGCCGATTTTGGTTTTGATCATGTCCCTGTTACATTTCAAATATCCCATGAAGCGATTCACAATCCTATCAGCTCCACTTTCAATTATTTTCGAGCCGACTGGAATATATATGAAACGTATATTGACTCTAATCTTGATGTTAACATTTCTTTACAAACAAAACTTGATGTTGACAATGCTCTTGAAACTTTAACAAATTAGGATGATAGTGTTGTCTAATAACACAGAACACCTAGATGTAAGAAATTAATACAATGTTTGGAATGATACTAATAAAGAAATTAAAAAAAAAGGACGAGTACAGTTTTCTCGGGAAGCTCATGAGACTGATAAGAGCGACGATGGAAGATTTGCAAGGTTGTGTGAAGGTTTCAGGCGAACATTCCAGCTCGTTTGCATCCCGCCATGGACTACGACAAAGTGATGGACTTTCGTGCCTGTTATTTAATATTGCGCTAGAAGGTGTTATGGAGGCCCAGATAGCCGTAGCGGTAAACGCGCAGCTATTCAGCAAGACCAAGCTGAGGGTCGTGGGTTCGAATCCCACCGGTCGAGGATCTTTTCGGGTTGGAAATTTTCTCGACTTCCCAGGGCATAGAGTATCTTCGTACCTGCCACACGATATACGAATGCAAAAATGGTCATTGGCATAGTAAGCTCTCAGTTAATAACTGTGGAAGTGCTCATAAGAACACTAAGCTGAGAAGCAGGCTCTGTCCCAGTAGGGACGTAACGCCAGAAAGAAGAAGAAGAAGAAGTGTTATGCGGAGAGCCGGTCTTAACAACCGTGTACGACTTTTACCAGATCCAGTCAATTTGTTTGCTTTGCGGATGACATGGTCATTGTTGGCCGAAGATTTAAAAGTGGCAGAACATTTTAAAAGTTTAATGCGACCAAGACAAAGTACATGCTAGTTGGTGAGACTGAGCGCGACAGGGCTCGCCTAGGTAGCAGTGCTACGATAGACGGGGATACGTTCGAGGTGGTCGACGAGCTGGTCTACCTTGGATCCTTAATAACGGTGGACAATGAAGTTAGCCGTAAAATGCGGAGGCGCATCATCAGTGGAAGTCGGGCCTACTATGGCCTCTACAAGAAACTGCGGTCAAAAAGATTCAAACCCGCACCAAATGTACCAATTACAAAACTCTTATAAGGCCGTTAGTCCTCTACGAGCATGAAACGTGGACGATGCTCGAGGAGGACCTGCAAGCTCTTGGAGTCTTCGAACGTGGCGAAGGCGTGGAGCGCAGCGAGCTAGGTGGGCGGATCAAATGCGTATCGATTTGGCGAGCATGGGGCAGAACCGAGGATGGAGAGATGCGGCCACGAACCGAATTTTGTAGCGTGAAATTGTTAATTCAGTGTTATCTGTTCAGATGTTAACTAAATAAATGAATGTGACGCTAGTGAACATGAAAATTGTGTTTTGCAAATACAGATAGCCCTTGACCAACTGAACAAATTTGCCGAAGACGCCATCTTTATAATTGATCAGGCTTCAAAAATATCTGCAAAACAAAAGTTTCATGGTCACTAGTGCCACCTGGTGGCAGAGTTTGGCATAAACTAGCTCGAACAATGATAGCCATTCACTCACTAAATAACTTTGCCGAAATTGTCATCTATCTAAGTGGTCAGGCTTCTGAGATGTTCTCAAAACAAAAAAAAATCATACTCGATAGCGCCACCTGGTGGTGGAACCCCATATCTGAGGGACTACCGTATGTCAGCCCTTGAGTTACTTGAAATGTTTACCGAAGACTTACAAGTCATCAGGATATAGAGATACAAGAAGGTAGCCCTTGATCTCCTAAACAATGTTGTCGAAGATGATTCTTCTATATTTATTCTAGATCACGAGGTATTTCATGTTGAACAATGTACAACGCACGACAATTCGCGAGGTGCCCGAAAGGTTAGTTAGTGTGTTAGAAAGTATTTAAAAAAAGAGAGAATTTCTGGCCAATTTCCCTCATGAGGTGAAATTCAAAGGTGAATGCAGAATGTGAATAGTATCATTACTATAGCGGCTTTTATGGGCCCTTTCTTAACCTTGTGATACTGTCTGCTGCTAAAAATCGAAGCCATGCTGAAGGTATCTGAGTTCGATTACCAAACGGTCCAGAATCTTTTCGGATAATAAATTTCTTTGACTTTCTCAGACATAAAATATCATTTTTCCTGCAACACTATACAATCTATGACAAAAAGTCGAAAGACAAAAGGTCGAAAGAGCATAAGGTCGGAAGACAAAACGTCGTAGAACATAAAAGAAAGGGCAGAAGGTCGAAAATCTATTTTCAAAGAAGGAAAAATTTACCGCCAAGCAAATTGTGTTCGACCTTTTGCCCTTCGACGTTTTGTCTTTCGACCTTTATGGATACGGTTGCAGAAATAGTAACCTTGGTAATGAAAGCTCTCAGTTAATAACTGTGGAAGTGTTGAATATACAGTAAGCTGAAAAGCAAGCTTTAACTCAGTGGAGCGGTAATGCCAAGAAGAAAGATAAAAACAGCGACTTTTCACCTTTGGTTAGATTACAACTAATGGCCGGTACGCTGATCATAATGGCCGGTACGCTGATCATAAGTACTGTGCAAAAGGATAGGACAAGAAACGGTCAAGGAATGATTCCGCTACCGAAATTACTTGAGCTGTACGCTGCTACGAAGTAGAGCTGATTTCATAACGTCGGTAACGCCTGCCGTAGAAATCAAAGGGAGCTGTCACTTTTCCGAACGGAAAAATGTGCCGCTCAATTATTCCGCAAGTAAAAGTGACATTTCGCTCATACTGAATCAGCTGTCAAAATTACTTCGGTAAAAAGGAGAAATTTTACTTGAGTGATTTACGTTTCAGGTCCGTACTTAGCTTAAGTACTGTGCAAAAGGATAGGACAAGAAACGGTCAAGGAATGATTCCGCTACCGAAATTACTTTAGCTGTACGCAGCTGAGAAGTAGAGCTGATTTCATAACGTCGGTAACGCCTGCCATACAAATCAAAGGGAGCTGTCACTTTTCCGAACGGAAAAATGTGGCGCTCAATTATTCCGCAAGTAAAAGTGACATTTCGCTCAAACTGAATCAGCTGTCAAAATTACTTTGGTAAAAAGGAGAAATTTTACTTGAGTGATTTACGTTTCAGGTCCGTATTTGGCTTAACCTTGGAGGGTCCTGGAATGATCTCTGCAGGACATTACACAGCAATCCAAAAGTAGGAGTTATGAAATCGTATTCAGAGAATCAAGAAATGGTGGGAATAGAATTAGTCTCCCAACCTCCTTTCACTCTCTTTCTGAATTAAAATATCATTGACAAACAGAATTGACAGACTTTGTTGCTAGTATGTAAATTTAAATTCATATATCAATTCGTACCAGCTCTTGCTTTGCAAATATGACTAAAAATAAAAACAAACGCCTGAACAATATTCAATCAATTTGATTAATAGTCAACCTACACCCGACGCGTGCACATTGAAATTCAACAATGTCCTTCAGACTAGTGCCGTACCTGGTTATATGTAGCGGTTGCTGGATTACGTGAGGCCATTCAAAGTTGAACGCTTCTGAACACTGATTTGATTAAGAGCTATCAAACTTGAGACTATGCTCAAACAGAGCATCAAAGTCACCTCGTCTTATCACTTGGTTCACTACTGTCTGCACTTTAGTTCAGCTTGTGGACGGCTTTGTCGTTATCAAACACCGAAGATGCGTTGTAAACAAATCGCACATCAATGCATGCATTAGTCCACCCATGAGATATAGTTGAGACAATTACCTAGTTTGTTTATGATGTTTTTAGAACCGCTAGAAAGCCAGTCTGTGATCTACTATGGACAACGTCGAGATTAATTGCAAGTGTAACGCGCACGATCGCTATCGAACATCCGCACCAGTCCACTAATGAACGTTAACTGTTGTTCGAATAGTAGTCTAAGTCTGTTCGTTTGCCACTATTTGATGTTATTTAGTAGCGCAAAAGAGTAAGGTATTGAAAGTGCAGCTGTAGTTGTATTTGGTTTCCTCTTTTTGAAGCTAGCTGACGACTTAGCTAGTTCAAATATTTACACACCCGGTCAAAAGTTTGGGCAATCCTGGATAACTTTAATATTCATATCTCTGTCATTTTGTGATTGATTTTCATTTCGCTATGAATTAAAGTTTGTACGTGATGTAATAGTTTTTTATATACTATCTATAAAAATTGAACATAAGGCTACTAAGTTTTTAAAGCTTGTCTTACAAGATATTTTTTTTCGAAAATATTATCTATTGAATATTCACAGTTTCCTTATACCAGCAGAAGTATATGATAGCTCTGCGTACAATGTAATTTTGCATGAAGTTTGTTAAATAAAGAATTAAAAAGTTGTTAAGTGGTCGACAAAATTACCACGAGTAGTCATGTGAATGGGAAGGGGCAGCTTGGTGACCTACGTGGTTTTGTGGGTTTTCAAGAAAGCATTGCTTTGGTACATAATTGTGTTTTGGGTTTAAAACCTTAATTTTGATTGTGCATGAGCACATTGAAAAAAAAGTTTAATGTTATGCCAAGGACTTCTGACAAATATGTGTACTTTAGCAATAATCTTGATATTTCTCTTAATACAGTCAACTCTCTGTTACTCAATATTTTGCATCCATTCGGTTATAGAACCGTAGATAGAGTAAGTTCTCCATTCCCTTCAATATTGAGTTATGAAGAATTGACTATATACGAACTGTACAATTTCGTCAACATAATTACCAAAAGGTCCTCAGAAAAATCTATACTTAAATTAGAAACGGTTTTCTTTGGTATTTCTCGAATTATCGCATATTCGCGTAACTCTTGAGATGTTATTGAAATAGTTCGCGAAAAAAAATCCTGGGAAATATCCATAAAAAATCACAATGAATATTTATAAGAGAACGGTTTAAAAATTGTTTTCTAGCATCCTTGAAGAAAAATTCGTTACTTTTTGTAGGTTTTTCAAGTAAACCCTTTTTAACTATTTTCTATGACTTTTTTGAAACCTTCAATCATTCATTTTGTTTTAAAAATAATCTTAAGAATTTTAATGAATCCCAAAAGATTCAACGTTTGAATCTCTGAATTGTTTAGTGGAATACCTATAAATAAATGAAATCGAATTTAGTACTGAACCATTCAATTCCACTAAAGTTTGTATCATTCGACAGATATGCGTATTTCGACCTCAACTGTAAGGCCGTCTTCAGCGTCGTGTACTTAGAGAAGAATCGATCCAAGTCAAAACTCGATACTTTTGATTCGATGCCAAGTAAAATTGGAATCGATACTTTTCAATGTGATATCAAGTAGGTATCGAATGAAACTACTGGAATAGAATGAGTTTTTATCTCATTTACGTTTTTGTAGAGCTTGGACCAACCTTTACGCGAAGAGGTTTGAAATTCCTTTTTATTATCGAAAATTTATCGAAATTTTTAGTTTAAATTCATTTAAATGTTGTTAATTAATAATTGGTAAAAATATTTTAAAAAATATTACTAAACTGTTTTTTGTAACAAGAAGTACTCATATGATTCAAGTAAGTATCGATACTATTGTTTCGATCAGGGTTCTGAATTTTCGTATCAATGATGCGAAATCTACGATTTTTTGCACGTAAGGAGAATGCTTTTTTCGCTTCCTCACGTGAGCATCATTCCATCATATTTTCGCTCACCAAAAGCAACTGCTGTTCGTGGCGATGGATACAGGAAAAGTTATCCATGAATCGGAAAAAGAGAAAACAAACTTCTTACAGCTGCGGAAATGTGCAATTATCTATTTTCGCTTTGTTTTGTGGACGGATAAAATCGCAAGGCAGCTTATCGCTGAAAATTGCTGTGAGGGATAAATCTATTATCGTGAGAATGGGTGAGATTCTGGAAGCCTGATTTCGATATTATGTTGGTATCGATACTTTCTACTAAAAGTATTGAGGATTTTGCCCTCTAATAGACTCACACCTAAATAATTTTGTCACACCAAAATATTCTCCCACCATGTTTGCCATATATTGGATGGCGTCGTAGCTAACAAAACCAACAAGTAACGCACATGTAACGCATTGTGTTGGATTGTACATTGAATGCAAGGTGCGTGCTTCTATGAAAGTGCCATATAAACTGACGTGTGAGTATTTATTTTTCCACGTTGAAAATGTGCACGAGAATCTATTCCTCTACTACCCATACAATATTTCAAGTAAAAATATCGATACCTAGATGGTATCGTTTCATCCCTACAGGAATTTCAAGTTTACATTTATTCAATAATTCATAATATATTCCTTTTTTCGTATCAGTCACAAAATTTAGTTCAATACAAATGTCATTCAAAAAAGATTTAGGTGTTCAAAACAAGCAAAATTTTTAAACTTCCAGTCATTTTTACATTATCCCATGAGGCACAATAATTCTTTTATATTTAATTCATTTATAATCCAAAAATACTTTTTGTAATTTACGTCATTCCTCCAATAGCCTTACATTGTTCAATGTTATGTTTGCAGTTATACGCATCAACGGATAGTTTTGAATGCCCAATAATGCCCAATGCCCAATACTCCATGGCTTTCTAAACATTTACCAATAATGCAACAATTACCATAACATTTTCTATAACTGATCATGTTAACATAAAATCACGAAAGTTCTTACCAACGCTGAAAGAATGAGCAGGAAGGATTGCTTGAAGTATTTCCGGATGAGTTCCTCTCCGAGAAATCTTCAGAAAAATCTGTGAAATTATGGGAGAGTTACATAACTGTAGTAATCTTAAACATCCATTTACTATGAAATTCTTAATTAATCTAAGAATTTCTAAATATCTAGGACATTCTTAAAAAAAAAACAATATTTTTCCACAAATGTTTAACATTTACAAAAAATTCTGACAAAATCTAGTTGTGTTTTGTCTCTTTCGATATGTTTCCTTCGAATGCTACATCAAAAAATTTGGAAATACATCCATGACATTTTGTTTAGCTATAACTATTCTTGCAGAAGTCGTTAGCACTCACTAGTCATTCAGAAAGAACTTTAAAATTATTCATCATCCTCAAACATTCACTTTTTTACAATTTTACTCAAATCAAACATTCCAATAAATCAGAAAATATCTTAGTAGCTTCTTTTATTATTTTTTATAAGCCCTTGCAATTCACAATTGCTGAGGAAATATTCTGTAGAGAGTCGTTGCTTGTCCTAAATGAGTTTGAATAAGCCCATATATATCATCTAAAGTCATAACATTAATATAAAATCAAGAAATTATCTCAAAAATCTCCGTTGAACTTTTCAATCAGATACCCCTAATTTAATAATGTATACGATTTTCTGGTAATCTTCTTCAGTCCAATCTTATTCAAATGTTTTTCAAGAAGCACTGATCGTTTGCTAATGATTTTCAATAAGAATATTTAAAAGAATTTATTGAAACCTTAAAACAGTACCATTCGGAACACATTTACCATTTTAATAATTTATGTACTAGATTGAATTGAGAATGTGTTTGCGGATTTGGAAAATTATTAGCACTTCAACGGTTATGTGCGTTCAAAAAATGTGAGAATTGTGGAGAAAGTCTGTTAAAAAAGTTTTAGATCGCTTTATTATTCAGTCTACTGCGTAACGTAAGACAACGTTTCTTGGGGCAGCCAACAATTCTAAAATTTCCGTATTCCTCAAAACCTGATTTCTTACATATATTATGTCCCAGAAATCCAATGCATTTTCAAACAGTTTTTAAATTTCTTGTTTCCTGTATGCTAAGGTCCAATTTCACAAAAAAGCATTATTTTAGAAGTATGAAGCATTTCTGAAAAATGTCAGAGATTATCAGAAGCTACCGTTATGCCAAAACTTATTGAGCTTATAGAATCTCTCAGGTCTTTAGTATTCACAAACAGGCATTGCAGAATTCGTTCTCATTTGGTTTTGAAGCACGATCAAAGCAAGCGAAGAAACACATCACTCTTGTATCGGTCCATGATCAGCAATGTTTCGCAAGTTGTAACAAGCTTGATAAATAAGAGCAGTGAACGAGAACCCCAAAGAGAGCTCGCTCTTTTCGCTTATTTACCAATGGGGTTAGGTGTTTTATTTTACAGGCGTGATAAATAATCCCAAAATATCCGATAGCAACGCTGTTCCCCTGGTTTAGAGCTTTTTTCGATAGGTTTTATCATGCACTGTTTTGTTCCCTGTTATCGAAGCTGTAGCAGAAGATGATACAGAGATTCTCATGATGTGCTGCGGATAATGACTGTTACAGAAAGCGATAAATGAGAGATACTCTCAGTTTGCTCAAAATTAAATCCACATTATTTATGCTTGATGTTTATGATTGATGTTTATGATTGGTGTTTATGATTGATGTTTATGATTGATGTTACATCAATCAGTTTTATAAAACCTCATTAACGATGTCACGCCAATTTACTCGGTCCTTTGCTGCGTTCCTCCAAATTCAATTTTGGTCTACGCTCTCCACATCCTGTTGAACCTGGTCGAGTCATCTCACTAGCTGTGCTCTACGCCTTCTTGTGCTAATTGGATTCGACGCGAACACCATCTTTGCAAGGTTGTTGTCCGGTAGTTTTGCAACATGTCCTGCCCAGCGCACCCTTCCGGCGGATTTCGCCACCTTCTTGATACAGGGTTCGCCGTAGAGCCTAGCAAGCTCGTGATTCATTCTCCATCGCCATCAGGAGAACAGTCACCGCCAAAGATGCTCCTAAGTACCCGTCGTTTTTTTTTTAATTTCTTTATTAGTATCATTCTAACAGCATATTCCATTTCATTTGCCGTAGCAGTTACGAACTTTTACAGGTTAGTTGATTTCACTTGCTTATAAGAGAAAAAAAAACACGTTTTCATTTTACTTAACCAAGCTCAACCTAAATAAATAACGCATTAATCGTGGCAATAGAAGATATCCGTAGCGGTAAATGCGCAGCTATTCAGCAAGACCAAGCTGAGGGTCGTGAGTTCGAATCCCACCAATCGAGGATCTTTTCGGGTTGGAAATTTTCTCGACTTCCCAGGGCATAGAGTATCTTCGTACCTGCCACACGATATACACATGCAAAAATGGTCATTGGCATAGTAAGCTCTCAGTTAATAACTGTGGAAGTGCTCATAAGAATACTAAGCTGAGAAGCAGGCTTTGTCCCAGTAGGGGACGCAACGCCAGAAAGAAGAAGAAGAACGATTTTTGCCTTAAATTATTAATTTTTTTTTTTTGACATTTGTTCTGATGTTTCAATATTAGAAATTCTATGTAACTCATTGGTACTATACTAGGGAGGAAGCTGCAGAATCATTTACAAAATTTTATTTTGAATTCTTTGCAGAGCTTTTTTCCTGGTATTACAACAACTAGTGCATACTGGTACAGAATACAACATGGCTGGCTTGAATTATTGTTGCTCTTAAGACAAAGTTTTGATTAATAAGGGGAAAGAGACATTTTACATGTTTGTTGCATTTGACTTGAATGCCCTGTGATTTTTGAAAGTTAAATTATTATCTAGCATGAGTCCTGAATACTTAACTTCCTCTGACCAATGTATTGGTACCCCTCTCATCGTGACAACATGTCTACTTGAAGGTTTCAAATAAAGAGCTTTTGGTTTATGTGGGAATATTATTAATTGAGTTTTGGAAGCATTAGGAGAAATCTTCCATTTTTGCAAGTATGAAGAAAAAATATCCAAACTTTTTTGCAATCGACTACAGATTACACGTAGGCTTCGTCCTTTGGCGGAGAGGCCTGTGTCATCCGCAAACAAAGAATTTTGACATCCTTGAGGTAATTCAGGTAAGTCAAATGTGAAAATATTGTATAATATTGGTCCCAAAATCACCAGCTCTTACAGGAAGTCTTTCAGATTTGGAGTTCTGATAATTAACCTGAAGTGTACTTTTTGATAGATAACTTTGAATTATTCTTACAATGTATGTTGGAAAATTAAACATTGTCGAATGCTTTTTCTATGTCTAGAAGAGCAAGACCAGTAGAATAGCCTTCAGATTTGTTGGAACGGATCAAATCTGTTACACGTAAAAGTTGATGAGTGGTCGAATGTCCATGGCGGAATCCGAACTGTTCATTGGCAAAAATTGAATTTTCGTTGATGTGGGCCATCATTCTGTTCAAAATGACCTTTTCAAAAAGTTTACTGATGGAGGAAAGCAAACTGATTGGACGATAGCTAGAAGCTTCTGCAGGATTTTTGTCTGGTTTTAAAATTGGAACAACCTTAGCATTTTTCCATTTGTCAGGAAAATATGCTAACTGAAAACATTTGTTGAATATATCAACTAAGAATGATAAGCTCCTTAATGGAAGTTTCTTGATGAGGATGTAGAAAATTCCATCATCGCCAGGAGCTTCACATTTTTGTTTTTTTTTTTAATAATAGTTCTCACTTCTTCCAAATCAGTCTCACAGGCATTTTCGAAAACGTTCTCTTGATTGAGAATATTTTCGAAGTCCTGAGTAACTTGATTTTCAATTGGACTAGTAAGTCCTAAATTAAAATTGTGCGCGCTTTCAAACTGCATAGCAAGTTTTTGAGCTTTTTCGCAATTAGTTAGTAGTAATTTGTTTTCCTCTTTCAATGCCGGTATTGGCTTCTGAGGTTTTTTCAAAATTTTAGATAATTTCCTGCAGGGCTTAGATCCAGGGTCCAATTGAGAAATCTTATTTTCAAAATTTTTAGTTTCTTAATTGTGCAAAACGTTACTTGATTTCTTTCTGCAAATCCTGCCATATAATTTTCATAGCAGGATCGCGAGGGCATTGAAATTGCCTTCTCCTCACGTTTTTAAGACGGATCAAGAGTTTAAGATCATCGTCTATAATCACGGATTCAAATTTTACTTCACATTTTGGAATTGCAATGCTTCTGGCTTCAA
Organism: Aedes aegypti; assembly: GCF_002204515.2. Classification (NCBI taxonomy): domain Eukaryota; kingdom Metazoa; phylum Arthropoda; class Insecta; order Diptera; family Culicidae; genus Aedes; species Aedes aegypti. The sequence goes on from NC_035108.1 coordinate 379,173,811, forward strand.
CAATGGAATTTGTTAAAGTTTCAAGAGCATTGTCAATATCAAGCTTTGTTTGTTAAGGAATATTAACATTAAGATTAGAGTCAATAAATGTTTCATATATGTTCCAGTCGGCTCAAAAAAAATTGAAAGTGGAGCTGATAGGATTGAGAATCGCTTCTTGGGATATTTGAAATGTAATAGGGACATGATCAGAATCAGAATCAGCATGAGTAATCGTTGGCTACAAAGATAGCTAGAGTCGGTTAAGACCAAATCAATCGTAGATGGATTAAGTACCCGTCGTTCAAACACTCCAAGTGCTTGCGGGTATCCTTCCAGCATGATCCATGCTTTCCATAGAGGACTACCGGTTTTATTTGCGTTTTGTACATGGTACATTTGCTGCGGAGGCGAATCTTTTTCAATCGCAGCTTCTTCTGGAGCCCATAGTAAGCGCGATTTCCACAGATGATGCGTCTCCGTATTTCATAACTTACGTTGTTATCAGCCGTTAACAAGGATCCGAGGTAGAGGTATCGTAACACTGATTCCTAGGCGGGTTCTATCGCGCTCGGGTCCTATCAGCATGTACTTTGTTTTTGATACATTCACCACCAAACCAGCTTTTGTCGCTTTACGTTTTAGGAGGGTGTACAGATCTGCCACCGTTCCAAATGTTCTGCCGACAATATCGAAATCATCCGTAAAGCAAATAAATTGGCCGGATCTTGTGAAAATAGTAGCTTGATTATTGAACCCGGCTCTCCACATGACATCTTCTGGCGCGATGTTGAACAGCAGGCACGAAAGTCGATCATCCTATTGAAGTCCCCGGCGGGATTCGAACGAACTGGAATTTTCGTCCGAAATCTTCACGCTATTCTGTACACCGTCTATCGTTGCTCTTATTAGTCTTGTGAGCTGCGGAGAGTGGAAAAAGCCACAAATGTTATGTTAATGTTAAAAACTATAACATCAATATGGCTCTAGGGGGACCCTTTCAATCCACTTTAATTTTAGTTGTACAGCAATTCGTAGTCGATTATTTGGAGAAGAACCCATCAGGAGTTCGTCAAACATTAAATGAAAATCTGTTTTTCTGTGATATAATTGTCTTAAATGTCAAACTAAATTGAGGAGAATCAAGAGTAGCTATTAGATTTTGTACCATCACAGAAATTTGAATAATTGCAATTAGAATATAGCTTCTTTGACAGTCTATACATGTAGGCTCAGCATTGATCAACTTCTTCCCGCTGATCAACTAAACCCCGAACTACGGTACAATGATACTCTATGCCCAATTTCCAATGCGAAAAGATCCTGGACCAATCGTAAATCGAACCCAGACACCTTCAACATGGCTTTGCTTAGTAGCCGCGGACGCTAACCACTCGACTAAGGAATCAGTCTATTGTAAACATGAATCATTTATTTCTACACTAGTGATAAAGCATCAAAAACGGATATTGCGCGCAGTGATCCGCAATCATACCTAGATTTTAATTTACAATTTAATAACAAACCACGTACTCGGTTTCAACGTACTATAAATTTCAATGGCGACATGCTACATGCTGTTTAGTTAAAGTTCGAAACTCAGCCAACAAAATGAAAGCTGTGTACTTTTTGTGTCAAATTGTTTTTGTTGGTGTAATAATGAAGGTAAGTTGTATAAATGGAGTATCTATGCGTAGTCCTATAGCATAATACATCTATTTTTAAGGAGGTCTCAACAGAAGAATGCATCAAATGGCAAGACCATGTGAGTAATATCATAAAGTTTTGTACAAAAAAAAAAAGAATTTTAAGATGTATAATTCTATTTTCAACAGAGGAAAGAACTCGAAAATTGCTGTAAATATTATCCACCATACCCACAGGAGGGCTTGAACCGCTGTTCAAAGCCAGCACTAGAACAATCCGGAAGGGACGAAGCGGAATACTTACGGGTACCAGCATAATGTGACATAATATTTCCTAGAATAATCTAAGACGCTATGGTTTCAGTGCCTTTTTGAATGTTACTTCGATCGGCTCGGGATCGTTGTCGACCAGACGCTCGATTTGGACAAAGTTGCCGAACACCTGCAGTCAATGAGTGAGAATTCTCGGGACATCGTTCTCAATGCGTACAAGAAATGTGCCGCGGAAACTACCGGATCACTGCGCGTATGCCATTCGTATGCCCAAGAGCTGGAAGCTTGTGCTCTGCTGGAAATTGACCGTCATTGCCCGGATGAATTCTATGAGCCTAGTAAGCAGGATATTTTAAACAATGTGTGATTGATTTTAATACATTTTTTTTGCATTTTAGATGAGATTTGTGACAAACGTAGAGCTGGCGTCGAATTTTGTGAATAATGAAATAAAAACTATTTTGCCTGTTGTACTATTGGTTGAATAAATACAAAAAAAAATAAGTTTGATAAACTAAAGTAAGTCCCTCCTGAAGCAGAGCAGTATAAATCCAAGTGTTTATTGAATTGACTTTGTGGTAACGATGTCCTTGACTTTGAGACATTTGCTTTATCCGCTGAGGTTATGCCTGCATATCCAGAAATTGTGACGAAATTAACATTCTAAATAGAAATCCGTAATTTTTACTAGGTTTTTTTTTAACCGACTGGTTTTACTCAAACTTATTTAGGTATGCAAAGATTTTCTAGCCGGATCGTTCAGCAGATCGAAAAGTCATCTTATAAGCCTTACAAGCCGACTCAAACGACACTGGTCTATAGACTTTAGTTGTACACGTCTGTTATAACTTCTTATACACTGTTTCCAGAGTCTTACCAGATCGGAATTCTACCATGAGGTCCCTCTTGTAGTCTTCACAGACCACACAGGGTAAGCTTTTTTTCCAAATCTTCCATAATGTAGGATATTTTAGTATCAAAGGCGACTTCCAGGTTACCTGAAGTTGAATGGACAAAGAGTTTCGTCGTGTTATATTCAATATCAAGTTTCCGGTTTGTTGACCGGAGGTTTCCGCACCCCTGATTTCGATGATAGAAAACTATGTTCTATCATTATCTGCCATCATGCATTTCTTTTTACTCAATCGTGCACCACTTTTAAATAATATAAAAAAGGTGAGTCTGCAAGCTGTATTCCCGGTTCTTATCAAGAATTCGATTTGTGTAACGATGAGAGATTCTCTCCTCTCTAGCTCTCTTTTGCAATCGGGTTTCGTTCTACTCCGTCGTAAGCGTTATTATTCGTCGTATCAAACTTAAAATGTTCCACTACGGCGAATATTCCAACTTACCTGCATCATAGATTCATTTTCCAAGTGCAATTTTTGTGAAAGTTTTTATGGTTTGTACACTTGTACAACAAAAATGCATTAAAACTGCTGAATTTTGTTAAATAACTTCAGTTTAATTATCCACTTTGCACTTTTTCATCAAAATCGCATGGACGAACACGATTTGAGAGAAATGCTTAACGATCGACACCAGTCACACCACTTTATGATACAAGTTTCTTAACACCCCCCCCCCCCTGTGTGAATTACTTATTTTCTCTATGGAAAACCTTCGTACTTCTTCAGTGAAGGATTCCATTCCAATCACACGCCGTAAAAGTTCTATAATTCTCGAAATTTTATGACATTTCCTCAACGACCGCGTAAAATTGAAAATGTAAACAAAGTTCAATCCGTCGTACCGAGAAAAAAAGCTTGTGCGCATCAATGTGTGTGCGATGCTCGACATAAGAATACGGTTCCTTAGATTGTGTTGTTTTCGCTGCACTGTGCGCAAATACCATAATTGTTCGGTCAAAAGGAATTGTGTTCATAATTTTGGGCTGAATTTTGATAACGAACACTGAATTTTCAAGGGAATCAGTATATTCCATCATGCTGAAGGAATGGAGGGTGATGCCCGTAGATCTATATATACTAGTAAAAATATTTTATAATAGCGTTGATATGTTGTGTTTTGACCACTTACTATATCACAGTGAGCCGTAAGTTGTGAGACAAATCTGGAAACTGATTGGCACAGAAATGAAAAAGATACGACGAATTGAGAATACGACAAGATGAAATTTTATTGCATTGTTTCCAAAAAGAGATCAAGATTTATGAAAATCTTATTGTACAATGCTATAACCGTTTTGAGAAAGAATTGTTTGGCATCGGTTTGTATCAGCACCATTCACTGCAACACTGGGAAAATTGCAGTTCTCACTGATCAATGCTTAATACGATGGATACTAGCACATCACCCTACTTAAGCTTTGGGATATTTTTCCCTATGGATGGAAAGACAATGTCCTTGGCTAGCGTTTCATACAAACACACAATAGAAGAGGTTAATGTGACTCAGTTACTGATTTAATTTCCGCAAATCAACGCGATTTTTTTCAGCGACAACGACAAAAAATCGCCGCGACTTCATTGTTGAGTCGCTGATCGATATTAAAATCGTAAATGAGCCTTTATTCAAAACTTTGTCGATTAGATAACAAATGGCATAATAAAAGTTTGATTAAATAAAGGCTTGTTTTCAAGATTAATTGTGTTATTAAGCAATTACAGAAGGGTGCTAAACCAATCTACAATAAAAAAAAATAACTTTGATTCAAAACGTCGAGTAAAAAAAGTGAGAGAAATGTACAAAAAATATTATCCTTGACAGTGTGAGAACAAAAATTCAAAAAATAAAATTAAAACGAAACATTGCTAAGCAAAAAGTGAAACATTTTTAAGAAATATGGTGTAGCATAGTAGAAACTAAATCATCATTGTTCGAAAAATATTTGTTCGAAGTTGGGAACGCCTCGTGGCAATATCGTTAAACATTACTACTTTCTATAACTTATTTTGGAGGTTGGTTTGTAGATTATAGCTTGAAGATGTCCGTTCAAAACGATTTTCCCGGTGATCTTCTCAAATTCCCGATTTTCTCGTCTTTTTCCCAATGGATTCAAATTCCCGTATTTTTCCCGGTTCGGTGGCCTCCTGCTTTAAATAAACAAAGAGAGCCTCTCGATTTTAAATAGGTTCTTTGAAAAGCTACGCGAGATACGATTCGTCGATGATCGGCTCTCAAGAAAACAAACTTGGTAGGTAGTCACCGACGAAACGACTACATGAACAGTACATGACATACTTGACCTGATTTCAGACATAGAATTGAGCAGCGTAATTCCTCGATAATTTACGCATACCAGTCTGATTTCCTTCTTAATCTCAGAACAAATGAGGACCTTCAGCTAGCAAGAGGCAGTTGTAGTTATATTCATATATTTAACAGAGTATAGTGCAGTGTCTTGTACAGCTGATCCAGGAGCGTGTTAGATTTAAGGTCTTGAGCATAATTCACAACATTTTGACATTCACTTAATGTAAAATTTGAAACAATATTACAAATAACTGAATTTCAAACACAATGTACAGTATTGTACCCCTCGATACATTATTTTGATTTTAGCAGCAAATTCAAGAGGAAAGTTTTGGCAATTATCTGTCTTTAACCTGAATGGCACGACTACGAATTCCATTTCCCCGAATATTCCATACATGGCATTCGAGGTGCCATGAAGCCGAATTAGTTGCCGAATTAGTACTCATAAGGTCCTGTGCAACACTTGGACCAACTTTTTTTTACGTGGCGGTCCATTTATTCTTCATATCTTCCTCCGATTTCATTTCTTTAGCATGCTTTTGACCTCCTTAGCCTTGTACCATTCCAAAACCTCTTTCGAGTAATGGCGCGAGGCTGAATCCGGCCAGAAAATCGTAGGACCATCGCGTGACCTCAAAAAAGGAAGAAGACGATTTTGGAGGCATTCCTTTAGATACACCTGCCCATTGCTGTCGGAAGTCTGCTTTTACATACGTCTCATCATCCATAACGAGGCAATGTGGTTTCGTCTGCATCTAGGTGTAGAGCTTCTGTGCACGTGTTTTACCTTCCGTATTCTCTCTCTCATCGCGATTAGGCACCTTTTACACTTTGTATGTTTTTTCGTTCGTTTCTTGCACGAAAGTGTTGGATAGATTCAGTTTCTTTGCTACATATCGATCCAAACTATTGAGATTCCTCTTGTAAGCTTGAACTACCACTTTGTGATCCATAGCACTAAACAGATATCCATTTTTGCCACTTTTTTCTTTCTGATGGATGGTCTAACGTTCGGGGTACTGATTTACATCACGAGAGACCGTAGAATAAGCAAACACACCCAAAATTTCAATAGGAAATACCCGAAGGATAAAAAAATACAGCCAGTTAAAAGTGGTGCTATTTGATTCCGTACACCCTTTTATTGGGTTGTACCTACCAAAAACGAATGCACGAGACATGACACACGAGTTTCCCATGTCATGTTTGCTGAAAGTGGTGAAAACTGGGACCAAGGGGTTACCTGGATAGAAGACCCCCTTATGGAAGTAAGGGTTTCGGACAAACGCTAATTGAATTGTTGCATTAGGCTTGTCAAAGCTTTCGTATAGCATACAAGAGTCATTGGTTCAAATCCCACCTGAGCAGCTGATGTTAAAACGGCATTATGACACTAAATTGGTTTATTTGAAAGCTTTAGATTAATTTACATCCATTTTTAACTTGGTTGCAAAGCTCACCTGAAAATAAAATACATCCATTAATATTCAGCAAACGAAAATCATAACATAATATGATTTATACTGTCGACTATATATTCCTCCGGACATTGCTCGATCTTTTTCGTTTGTAAACATTTTTCAAGCAAGGCTGCATATGAGCTACACATCATAACTGGAAAGTTTTTCTTGATAATACCTGAAGGTCGTAGACACAAAAGTCAATTTGGTCAAATTGAGATGTAAGATTGTGAAAAATAATAGAATCGTTCTGGTGGGCATCGATCCCACGACTCCCAATACGCTAGACTGGGCGCGTTAACCAACTACGCCACAGAACACCTCCTTCGGCTCTCTGAGATGCCCAATTCGACTCTCCTAAGCGTGCCTACGAACAACAGTGAGAGATTTTTTAAAGAGTCGAATTGGGCATCTCAGAGAGCCGAAGGAGGTGTAGGGTTGTGAAGGAGAAAATGGGGTCGTGACGGACTTTGGTTTCAGGTTGGCCGATTGCGCTGCAGAATCTTTACCCGTTCTGTGGCGTAGTTGGTTAACGCGCCCAGTCTAGCGTATTGGGAGTCGTGGGATCGAAGCCCACCAGAACGATTCTATTATTTTTCACAATCTTACATCTCAAGTTGTCCAAGTTGACTTTTGTGTCTACGACCTTCAGGTATTTTCAAAACACCGTCGGCTGGTTAAGCCATAATAGACATGATATCCTATGACATGATATATATTGAGTAAGTTTTTCTTCTTTTTATTGAGCCCATCATCACAGGATAGGAAGGCAGTCTCGTAAAACTCTCGTGCACGGTCCTCTATATTCTCCAGATGTTGCTTTACTCGATCCATGTTGAGCTATAATCATGGATGATTTCCAACTCCTTATAATAACACTCAAATCTACACTGAAATATAAGACTTTTTAGGATAATGGAAATTTGATTCAATATTTGATGGTTTGAAAACAGAATACGTTAGATTTGATGAATACAGAAGCAGCTTGAGATTGAGATCGAGCCTTCCTATCACATTTGCGCAAACCGGATGTTGGGAATGGTGGCGGCATGTTACAGCAATCAAGTATTTTTTTCTTGAGTGTCTTATCAATGCAATTGGCGCACTTGGTAGGGATAATGCACTGAAAATATATCGCAGCTACTAGTAATACGCTCGGAAGGAACATATTGTTGGGTTACAATGTTTTACTGCTCTTGTCGCAACTCGTATTTCATGGTTTTGGATACCCGTGGAGGAACAAATTACTCCCCAATCACTTATGCATACCATTTTTTGGTATCATACCAAAATTAGGTATTGTTTAGTTGTCGATACCGATAATTTGGTATTATAATGGTATTGAAAAAAATCTTTAAAACAATTAAAAATACTTCATTGAGGTATTATACAGCTATTGAGGTCTGCTGGGGGTATTGAAATACAATTGAAAAATTTCATTTTTATATGAAAATCCATCAAGTATTATTGAGGTATTACAATACCTGATCCAGTTATCAGATTGGTGTTCGTAGAAAATGCTTGAGATATAATTTGAGGTATTTTACCTCTTATGCAGGGCTCATTCAAACCTCATTCAGGTTGTAAGTATTGGAAATTATCTGGTATGGAATACCTTAGTTTGGTATTCAGAAGTTATTTTCTTCTGCTCGGGTATAATCACTGGTGTTCCTTATCACATAATTATAGTGATTGTACCAGTTTTTGATTATTGCTGGGATTATAACAAGTAGAAGTTGATGAGTGGTCGAATATGCAGAATGATAAGCTGCTCTCTGGAAGTTTTCTTGATGAGGACGTAAAAAAATCCATCATAGCCAGTGTCTTTAATTTTTTTAATTATTGTTCTCACTTCTTTTAAATCAGTCCACCAGGAATTTTTGAAAACACTCTTTTGATCGAGAATGCTTTCAAAATCCTAAACAACTTGATTTTTAATTGGACTAGTGAGCTTTAAATTAATATTTCGCAATTAGTTATTGATAATCTGCTTTACTATTTCAATGCCAGAATTGGCTCCTGAGGTTTTTTTTTACAAAATTTTAAGATAATTTACAAAAGGGAAAGGGGTTTGTTACGGTTTCGACAGCATTGTTAATACCAAGTTATGTTAGCAAAGAAAGGTTAACATCAAGATTACTAGGCGATACATATGTTTCATATGTATTCCAGTCGGCTCGTAAATCATTAAATGTGGAGCTGATAGGATTGGAAATCGCTTCATTGGATTTTTGAAATACAACAGGGACATGATCAGAATCAAAAGTAGCGTGAGTAATCAGTTGGCCACAAAAATGAGTAGAGTCTAGGGTAGGTTTATAGAAGAGTGGGACTATCTGAGTATTCAATTGAGAAAAATCCCGAAAAGCACTCATCAAATAAAATTCTGCCGTTGGAATTATTTTGCGAATTATGTTATGAGCGATTAATAATTGAATTATTTATTAATTAATTGAATTGTTAATTATGAGCGATGTTTAGCATTCAAAACACAAATGACATTTTTTTTTCTTATTGCAAATAAATTTCCGCAATTCAGTTTGAAGCAAATTAACTTGCTGCTCAGCGCATTGAAAAGGTAAATAGGCAGCTATGGAAGTTTATTTACCAAGCTGTGTTTCATCAGAAACAACCAAAGCTTCAAATGCATCGGTTTCAAATGACGGACAATTTTAGTGTTATATATGCTTATAGCAATTTCACTTCATGCTCTCTCTAGTAAATCATTTCGATGAACAAGAAAGTTTGAATCAATTTTGAGTTTGGATCCAGGTTTCAAAGAAGTTTTAGCAAAAACTGCTATAAGTATGTTATTAGCTATTACAAAATTAAACAGCTCATCCTCTTTACTCGTTAGCAGAAAATAAGCTTGTGAATGAGCATAATTTAAATTTACCTGATGGGTATGACTATTAAGCAAGCTTTCGTTAACTGAAAAATGAGGATTGCTGGAGATTCTGCATGGGGGATTCCGGCTACGAAAAACATTACCGTTTATCTGCCTGATACCGGCCTTTATAGTTCTTTTGCGCGCAGGGCAATCTTAAAAGTTAGACATATGGTTGCCCTTGCATTTTAAGCATACGATATCTTCGTTCACAGGGCAGACTTCCCTAGCGTGTGAAGCGTCTGCATTAAAAACTTGCGAAAAAATAAGAAAATTCAAAATTATTTGTTGCGAAAATTATTAATGCTGCTTGTAGAGGGATTGAAATGTTCGATAAAAAATTCGTTCTTCCTGCTGCTCAGAATTGTTATTATTTCAGAAGAGATTTTCATTTGTTATTTCGTCTGAAAACAGCACAATATGTTTAGTGAATCCGCTGAATATATACGACTCGTTTCACTGCCGGCAAAATTTGTATCCTTTTTTCACTTTGATGCAAAGTTCGCCTGAAAAAAATGTCTATTATTTTTCTTCAACTAACAGTGTCTCAAACTACATACTCTCTTTGGAATATTCCATTGGGCATTGCGGTTTCTTTTTCTTTTCTACGCATTGCTCGAGTAAGGCTGCATGTGAACTGCATATTGCTACTGCGAAGTTGTTATTTCTCGTCATGAGCTCATCATCACAGGTTTGAAAGACAGTTTCGTAAAATTCTCGTGCAGGGTCCTCTACTTTCTCCAGATATTCTTTCACTTTATCCATGTAAAGCGTATCATCACTCATAATTCCTAATTCTGTATAATAGCATTCCATCCGGCACTAAAATGGCAAAAAATATAATTATTGGACATGTGTATATCATGTTCCCGGTTGACGAGCCAGCTTACAAGATGTATGACGTAGTTAGCAGCAGAATGAGTTCGTCGAGCTTTCCTGAAGCATTCACGTGAACTGTCTATTGGGAAGGGTGGCGGCATGCTGCAGCAATCACTCAATCTGTCGGTAGCTATTTCTTGTATGCATTCCTCACACATGGTTTGGGTAATTTTCGAAAAATATATTACAGCCATTAGCAGAATGCTCGAGAAAATCATATTGTCTCCATGAAGTTTTTAGTACTCTTACTTCGTCGCACTTTTGCATGACTTGAAAGCTATCACTGATGTTTTATACAAATGGTTCATTTCCTTTCAACGTGATCCGGTGTTAATTACTATGATGACAGAAATATGAATACATCAATCTGCGATAAGTGAAGTACACATTACAGTGTTTTTTTTTCTAATTGATTCAGCATTCTAATTGAATAGCAGAGATACAACTTTTTGTTGCATAGAGTACTTTTATTGTTAGTTTGGCAATGCTTATATCAATATTTTAAATTTGATTATTAATTTGATCCTAGAACCAATTTATCATAAACAGTAGAACAACAAATACTAAAAAGGTTTCCCTACATTGTGATTTTTAATTGAACGTTGAATGAGTGGTCGATGAAAATTTCATCAGTGTTTCGTCTGTTTGTCTGTTATTTAGGGTTTCTTAATCCATCGTTTTCAAAAAAAATCATAACTAGTCGTTTTTGAGGTATCAAATAAGTCGATTTCAGCTAACTTGCATGCAAATTTACCCACTGGAAAAAAAAAAACTGGAATTCTCACGGAATTTCGGTAACATACAGGGAAATTCCTTCGAAGCAGTGATTCATGGTAGAATATGTTCATGACAAAGGCTTTTCAGGTCTTTCCCCACAAAATTTCTGTTTTTGTTCAGTGAGGATCTTCAGGCATGAAATTTTATCGTTTTCCCAATACGTGATTGAATTTTATGAATATCTCTTAATTTGGGTAATAATGGGTTAGTAATGGGTGCACATTGCTTCATGCACGATTTATTTTTAATTAGAGTAAGGTGGGGCAAAAGTTCGACCTTAGTGGTATAATCAAAGTTTTCAGGAAAACAAAAGCAGTTATAACAAAACAAATACCATACAGTGAATCTCCAACATATTGGCTATAATTTTGCTGAACAAACTTGTGTCAAAATATTTACCCATTTTTAGTTATAACAGTTTCAAAATCGATTGTCTTATTCGAACTTTTGCCCCACCGGTGGGGCAAGAGTTCGAATCTAGTGTGGGGCAAAAGTTCGCTGACTAAAACACAAAATATCGATCCTTTTATGACAGGCATACTTTACACCAGCCGTAAACTTAAGTTTGACGAAAAATACACATTAAATATTCATCAAAAAATTGCCCAAAACCGGGTTAATTGAAATATACTCAAAAATAGCAGTTTTTCGCAAAACTAAGCTGAAATGTAAAATGAAATGACAGTTTTCACACGATCAGACAAATTAAACTAAATTTGAAGGTAATATGTGGATTTAAGGCAATTTTCAAATTTTTCCGTGATTATATACATGGGTCGAACTTTTGCCCCGCTGATTCGAACTTTTGCCCCACTATGGACCAAAAATTGTTTTCAAGCATTTATGCAAAAACTAATACACCTCAAAGCAACCTTATGATAGGTCTAGAAACGCCCTTACATAAAATATTGAAAAAGATTTTATCTTCAATTGGTTCCATGCTACGAAAGTTTGACCAAAATTTACAATATTCACGTCGAAAAACAACAAATAGCCATAATTTTTCCAAATCTCAATCAATTTTAATGATATTTGGATTGAAATTCTCTTACTTGAATAGCATTCAAACCACCATGATATTTAGAAGATTTGTTTTGAATGGAGCTTGAAATCTTAAAAAGAAACTCTTACCCCACTCGAACTTTTGCCCCACTTTACTCTATGCGAAATTTGAAAAAAACTCGAAACCTGATTTTTTAGTCATTTTCTTTATCTGAAAAACTGACAAGGACATCACGACGAAACAAGGCCGAAAAAAGCCAACGAGTAATATTTTTCTTCACTCTTCGCGTCACCACTTCGCACTGAATCAACATAAGCTTCAAATCGTGACCGAGCGTACAATTACAGACAAAAAGAGTCTAAGCGACGAACTACTAGCCAACAAGGAGTCTTGTATTGGCAATTGGGCAAGAACATTCTCAATAAGTTGTGTTAGCACTGTTGGCAGGTGCGAAGCTTGCTTGCTGGTAGTTGGGCGTCGTTGGTTGCGCTGAGCTGAGGAACAACTCTGCTAACAACTTTTTTTTTAAAAAATCCTGCACATTTCAAGCAGTTTCTTTAGAAGATGCTGCAGGATTTTGACCAGATTTACAATTGATTCAATTATCATAACAATTTCATTAGCAATTTAACTAGAAACTGTTCTCAAATTTTTAAAGGGTCTAGAAGTTCTTCTAGTAATCTTTATTTATTGAGGTTGATTTAAGAACTTACACAAGTTTCATCAGAGTTTACTCTAAAATAGCTTTAGAAACACTTCACGAATTTTTTGATCATTTTTTAAAATTTTTGAAAAATGTCTAGCCTAATTTCTGGAAAAATACTTGGACAAATCTTAAAAAAAATCCTTGAGAAATCTTAAAGAATTACTGTAAAAAATTTCAAAGAAATCTTTGATCAATTCTTGGAGATATCTATATAGAAATTCCTAGTCAAAATCTTCAAGAAATTTTGAGGGATAAGGAATCTCTAAAGCCATAATTGCATTTTTTAAGAAGTTCTTAATGGAAGCCTTGGAGGGTGTCCTAAGGAAACCGATGGAAGAATCCTGGAGGAGTTACGGTTTTCTTGAAAAATATCTGAAAGAATCTTTAAATGAATTCCTGGTGATCTCAGAGTTAGTTTCTGTGACAAATATAAGTCATAAACTTAGTTGTACTCTCAATATATCAAAAACCAAATTCTTAGAAGATTCCCTTAGGAAAATTATCGAAACAATCACCGAATGAACTCCTGAAGAAATGCTAGAGATGAGCCAGCCGCGGGCTGCAAATCTCTCAAATAAAGAATCCTAATCTGATGTAATCTGAATCTTTGGGCCTGAAATACACAGTTCGAACGAAACGTGTAAATTTCTGAGACATATAATGCACATAATTGGAGCGTGGAAAATCATGGATATTTACATGATATGTCATGTAAACTTCAATTATATGTCATGTAACACATCAGGATTCTGTGTGGTTACATGACATATAACACATTTTTACATGATTTCATACTTAAATTTACATGACGTCATGTTTACATCGCATAAATGAAGTCTACATGACGTGTAATCTTCATTATTTTTAACTGTGTACCTGTAATAATTTCTGATGCAATTCCTTGAGAAAATCTTTGAAAAGTGCGTACAGTAATAAGAGCAGAATTGTTTGTCGAAATGTCACGAGAAATTAAAAAAAATAAAACATTCTCTGAGAAATTTGTGGTTAGACTTCATGAGGAATCCAATTCTTATCTCCTGATTCCTTTTAGTTTAGTTTAGTTTTTTTTCAATTCCTGTCCTGACTCGTCTCATGCGCTACTCGGCGCTGCGGCTCGCCCCTCGTTGAAAAATTTTGTCATAACTTCAATTATTGCGCTGGATTTTAAACAGTATATGTGACGGAGCGAATGAAGCGCACCAAAAAAAGGTCTCACAATGTAGGGTAACGGTCGTATTTTGGACCCCCTAAGGAAGTGATTTTAGTTTTTTGTACCAACGAATTAATTGCACAACGCAACCAAGTCAAGAACATGCCAAAATGTAGAGAAAAACTTCCCCTACGAGATAAAAATGCCCCTATGATCATGTAGGATCTAAAAAATGTCACAAATAATTGAATTGTGAAACACTATTTTCCATTATTTTGGACACACCAACACATTTTGGACCCTCAAAGTAAATATTTTGGACCATCGGCATTTTTTATCGTTTGGCGACAAAGTCCACGACACTGGTTGTATAATATGCTTGCCATTAGTCTAATCAATCGATTGACAATGGAAAACCGAAGAAATTCTACGCTTTTAGTGCAGAAATTTGAAAAACGTTTTTGTTTACATTTGAAAAAATTCTGACGGCTTCAACTTCTGTGTGTAACGTGTTGTAACGGTTGCATGGATGAACCGATTAAATTCAATTAATTTCAGATAAAATAAACACATTTTGTATACAGATAGTAAAATAAAAATTTTACCGATTCGTGCTCTATACCACCAACAGTTGATGATCCATACGTACAGTGTATTAAATCGACAAGATTTACTCACTAACATGCGTTTTTCAAGAAGAACACACAGCCATGTAACCCGGCAAGCCAATCACCTACCGATTCCAAGAGTGCGGACTAACTACGGAAAACGAAGTTTTGGTTACCTAGGACCTGTTTTGTTCAACAGACTACCACAGACGCTAAAAAATTATACACCGTCACCAAAATTTAAAAAAGAATTAAAAATGTACTTAAAATCTAATGTAACTTAATACTTAAGATAAAGCCATCAATGTTTCACATCAGTGTAAAATAATCCCCCTTCAAAGAGCTTAAAGCTCACAGGAGGCTCCAATTCACTGTAATTAACCAGTCGAATGCTTGTTATATCAATTATGTGTAAAATTTTAATTGTAATAAAAAAAATATTATTTCTAAAAAAAAGTCTACAGCACGTGCACAGTAACTCTAGTCACAATTAGCCCTGTAATTTAGAACATTTGAATGTTTTCGAATAAAATTCAATCAATTCATCATATGACAAAAATTCAAAATTTGATTGTTATACAGGCTGGACTCGATTACACAAGGGTTCGATTAACCGCGGTCTCGAGCTTATTCAAATAAGTAGCAAATTAGTTTTGTAATATTAACACGATTCTATGAGTGGTTATACATGTTTTAAATAACTTGGCTTTTTTACAGGTCATATGATTACTATTACAGTAATGAACCGATTTTATCTACACCCGATTTAAGCATCCTTTTTTGCCCGATTTTGTCATCCTAAAATTTATATTTATTTTAATCAGAGCAAACACGGCTATACTGGCAATATTGGGTACATAAAGTCAATTATGACCTTGGCCACGTCTATACAATCATCTAGAGACCGAAATTTTTAAATTTGAATTTTTTAATGATTAATTTACCTTGGATAACGGTACATAGAAAATGAAAGTAAAAGAAAATGTTTATATTAACAACATCATAAAACTAAGGCCTTAAGTTTAAATAAAACTTGAAGATTGTCGAATTTTTTTTCCCGGTTTTGTCAACCCTAAATGCTGGGGATGACAAAATCGGGACATTACTGCATATGAATACAATTTAGAAAATCGCGGTGAACGTTATTTTTATCGCAAAATATTGTCACAAACATAAGGCATTTTTATTTTTTTCGTCCATTGAGCTGCCTTCAGCATCCAAACGGACCATGAAAAGTTAGGCAGCTTGGCCACCTTAAGGAAAAGTCGATAAAAGTACTGAAAATATTTTATTTTTCATATTATATTTTTTTCTTCTGATTTTCGCATGATATCCAATAATTTTAGGATCAATACACTAGGTCCGTATGATTTCCGTTGTCTTAGGAGGTTCAAAAATGATTCAAAATTTGCCATTTTTTGAGTCGTTTTTTTAACCGATGGAGTGAAATGAGCACCCTATTTTTGGTTGTAAATTTATCTCTTATAATCTAAACATTTAATTATTATTTTCACTACACTTCATTGGTAGTTATAAACTTGCCGAGCAAAAATAATAAATTTTTAAGATCAATAAAACAGTCAAACACCATCATTCTAAAATGATTAAATTTTAAAGAGCCAGTCAAGGCAATATGAGCAGTTTTTTCGAACTTCATGTATTCCTTTTTCTTTGAGTTCAAAACACTGACTTTTAGCATGCCTATTGCTTTATTTCCTTGTCAGCTTTGGGGTTGCATGTTATTTCAGATGAGATGTCAAGAATTTATGCAGTTTTCAAGGGGTGCTCATTCCATCTCATTGGCCAAACCACCCCGACTACCACTACTATTTGAAAAGTGAATACTGAATAGTGCATGATCTGTTTTCACACGAGTACCTATGCAGTTATCAATTAACTTTAAAGATGAAGCATACTCTAGAGTTGCGTTCAGTTTACAATGATGATCAGAGCTCTTACAAATGATATAAAATTGATGAAGTCTCCTTATCAAATACAATTCACTTGAATAAAATGAAAGCTTCTATATTGTTCCACCTCGAAATAGCTCCAACATGAATTTAAAAAATATCTGGAAGCTCAAAATACTATTGAATTAAAATCAATCTGTCATTTATTTTTTATTCATCTGAAATTAGAGTATTTCTTGAACCTGGAATTATTTTCTAAAACGTGAGAAAAAACTGAAAATATCAGGGAATTTCAATTCTGTAAACGAGTAGACACCCTGATTTTGTATGGAGACTGCAAGTTTTTTAAAAAATAATTCTGATATAAATTATATCGCGCATTTTGAACCAATCTCAAGGTGAAGATGAATCGAAGCCAACCTCAAATTTTCAAGAGCACGAATCTGGAGAACCGAACACCCGTTTGAGCTGAAAACTTAATCGATTGTTCACCACTAGCTCGTGACCAATCGATTAAATTTTCAGCTTAAACGGATGTCCGGTTCTCCAGATTCGTGCTCTTAAAAATTTGAGGTTTGGCTTCGATTCATCTCCACCTTAATAAAAATTTAATCTTTCTTACATGATGAAAGTTAAAGTATAATTTTGCATGCTTGGTGGATTAAAATTCTAAAAGCTTATCGATATCATTGTATTAGATGATAAAACATAGTTGAAATTCCATGAACACGTTAATTAAACCAGGATTTTATACAACTTTGCGACCTATTCATAACACGAAATTCCGACATGCTGTAACATTTCTGAGAGCAGCATCATTCAACAGCCCCAAATTTACGCAAAATTTGGTCCTTGGAACAAAGATGTTTTTTTGTTACTCTCTGTATATTGGACTTAATATGATAGTGTTCAAGATATTTTTTAACTATCAGAGGGAGAAATTAGTATCACTCCAACGAATTTTTGCCTCTTCCAAAATTCTGAATATAAATTTTTAATATACAGTCGACTCTCCACATCTCGATGTTTTACTTCTCGATATCTCTCCCTATGTTGGACCAACCATTCTGCATACGATTTCTCTCTCCATATCTCGATATCCTCGTTATCTCGATACCTTCATATCTCGATGTATTTCTGTTGGTTTTTTTTATCCCAATTTTATCTCTATATGTCGATATGAACATTATCAAAGAAGGATTTTTTTTAATTTCCGTACGGGTTTGGGCCGAAAGATCTCAGATTTTCATGAAACTTTTTCCACAGGCAGGGCTCATTAATATATGAATAAAAAAAAATTGAGAAATGTTCTGGGTCGCCTATTTTTCCGGAAAACTCAGTTGGAATTTTTTTGTTTTCCCCTGACACTACTTACTTTGAAAAATCATAACTCAAGAACGAACCATCGTAGAAACAAAGTTTTTTTTATGAAAATGAAAGCAAATTTTCTCAGAAATAAAAAAAAATATTAACTGGAAAAAGTTTTCCACAAAATTTTCCACCGTTGATAAAATTCGCAAAGTAAAGCCGGAAAAACTTTGCTCCAACTCGTAGAAAATTTTCAAAAAAATATTTTTGAGAAGGTAATTTCATAAGCTTTAATCGCTGAAAATTTTGAAATGGTATTTTTTTTTTTCGTTTTTGAGTTTTGGCCAATTTTGTAAAAAAAATGTGCCATTTTGAGTCTTTTATTTGAAAAATCTTAACTCAAGAAAGAAGCATCGTAGAAACAAAGTTTAGATGAAAATAACGTTGATGAAGTTAAGTATTGTTTTTGGATTATTTCTCCTCATTGTGAAATTATCAACAAAGAGGAAAATGTAAATGATTTTATTGAAAACTTGCAAAATCTGACCGAGAAGTTTCTTGTGCATCAATTTAAAGTAGAAAAACAAAATAAATTTAAAAGATCTAAATAGGAATCACTTGTAGAAACAAAAGAAATAATGTGCCAGATGGATTTCGCGGAATATTATTCGTGCGTGATACAAGATTCCATTCAATAATGGCTTTGGCTTCGTACGACCTCAAGTAACAATACATCCATTTGTAATTTATTACAAAGACAAATCTTCGATCAAAGTCTTAAATTTTGTTGTAATTGCTGACATTAACATAACACGACATCAGTTTATGCTTTTCAAACAAAACTAATTTCAAGATTGAAAAACAAATTTCTGGAGCTTGAAAAAATCATTTACCTTTCTGATGTTTGCGGAGAGCAATACAAAAATAAATCAAATTTCAAAAATGTATTCAACCATGAAAACGATTTTAAAATTAAAGCAGAATGGCACTTTTTCCCAACCTCACATGGAAAAGGCCCTTGTGATGGTATCGGTGGCAACATTAAGCAAATGGCTAGAGATGCTAGTATTAGAAAGTCAGCAGAAATTAATAACGCCAAACAATTTTTCGACTGGGCTGTGCCGCAAATGGTCAAAGACAAGTTTAAAAAAGATTGTGAATTTATCTATGCAACTGAAAATGACTATTCAGAGGCTGAAAATTTTCTTCAGGAAAGATTTTCTAACCTTGTTCCAATTCCTGGAACAAAAAAATATCATTCATTTATACCAAAAGACGAGCGAAGCATTTTTGCTAGTGAATTCTCAGATGCACATGAAAACCAAGAAAATACAGCATGCTTTGTTCTTAATAATACAAAGAAACGAAAATCTTGTGGTGTTAGCAACCAAAGACAATCTTCCCGGTTGAAAAAATAGATAGTATTAAGATGAAAATGTAAGTTATATACTGAATAATTGAATAAATAAAATTAAAAAAATATATAATAATAATCTTATTTGTTCCATAGAAAAGAAATAATCCCTTTTCAGTGTAATGAAAAATTGAGGCAGAAACAGTTTTTTTTTCAGTTTTTCTTAGCGGTGTAATTTTTCATGAAAAATATCATCCATTCCGACTTATTTATTAAAACCAATCCCATATCTTTTTTTCAGATGTTTTCGAAAATTTGCAATTGCTTTGATAAAAAATCTTTGTTTTTCCTATGCTTCGATTGATCAAAGAAATGGCTTATATGGTCATTTTCCACAAAATTGGCCATAACTCAAAAACGAAATAAAAAGTACATTTCAAAAATTTCAGCGATTAAAGCTTATGAAATTGCCTTCTCAAAAATATATTTTTGGAAGTTTTCTACTAATTGGAACATAGTTTTTCCGGCTTTTCTTTACAAATTTTCTCAACGGTGGAAAATTTTGTGGAAAACTGTTTCCAGTTAATTTTTTTTTTATTCCTGAGAAAATTTGCTTTCATTTTGATAAAAAAACATGGTTTCTACGATGCTTCGTTCTTGAGTTATGATTTTTCAAAGAAAAGGCTCAAAATGGCACATTTGCACATTTTTTACAAAATTGGCCATAACTCAAAAACGAAAAAAAAAATACAATTTCAAAAATTTCAGCTATTAAAGCTTATGAAATTATCTTCTCAAAAAATTTTTCCACGAGTTAGAGCATAGTTTTTCCGGCTTTTCTTTACGAATTTTCTCAACGGTGAAAAATATTGCGGAAAACTTTTTCCAGTTAATGTTTTTTTTTTATTCCTGAGAAAATTTGCTTTCATTTCCATTAAAAAACTTTGTTTCTACGATGCTTCGTTCTTGAGTTATGATGTTTCAAATTCAGTAGTGTCAGAGAAAAACAAAAAAATTGCAACTGAGTTTTCCGGAAAAATAAGCGACCCTGAATTTTTCTCAATTTTTTTTTAATCATATATTGATGAGCCCTGCCTGTGGATAAAGTTTCATGAAAATCTGAGACCCTTCGGCCCACTTTGTACGGAAAAAAAAATCCCTAAAGGTTACTAGACCAGATTTAAGCAATTCAGAATAATTTGGAAACTCGAAATGAAGTATGTTTGTTTATTATTTTCCTAGTAACGGAGTGATTTTCAATCTAGTGTTCATTAAATTAATGTTCTTTGTCTCGATCAGTGCTGGTAATGGTAATAGTAGTGGGCTTGAATTTCGTGAAAATCACGTGGCTTTGCCCAGTACAGTAGTTCAAAAACGTGAATCTCATCAAGTTGCCTTTGTTGGGTGCATGAATTTTGTAAATCAGTAGTGTCATTGAAGGCTCTAAATGCGGGAAATGCAACGGGAAATAGAACATTTTTCTACAGTAATTTTGGGTTGCCCTTAGCAACGGGTGTTTTGCAATTTTCAAGGCTTTTTGCCTACAGCAGCGATGGGCGTGAGTTCACTGGCTTCGCTGACTTGATTGGCTATGTTTGGCTACTGTAGAGTGAATTTCAGATTTTTTCCCAACCCTGGTCTCGATCTGTCCCTATCTCGATGGTCCCTGCGATATCGAGTTGTAGAGAGGCGACTGTAATAACAAAGAACAGCTTAAATTCTGGTTTGACATGAAATTTAGTTTCAAAAATTCATTGTTGTAATTGTCATTTCTGTAACACATTTAGTTCTCGCAAAGTTTGTCTCCGTTTTTCACTTGGTCGCAAAGTTCACCTGAAAATGTAACACCTCCATTAATAATCATCAGTAACAATACGATATCGCACAATTAGTACTCTTGACAAAATACTCCTCCGGACACTGCTGGATCATTTTTTCCTGCACACATTTCTGAATGGCGGTTGGATATGGGCTGCACATCACAACATGAAATTTATGTTTGTCCTCATCGAGCTCGTCATCGCAAGTTTTGTAGGCAGTCTCGTAAAACTCTCGTGCACGTTCCTCTACATTCGCCAGATGTTGCTTTACTCGTTCCATGTTAAGCGTCAGACCATCGATGATTCCCAACTCCTTGAAGTAGCATTCCATCTTGCACTGAAATATAGAATTTTAAACGATCTCCTCATCCTATCTTCATATTTAAAAAAAAAAATCAAGTTTAAAATGAGTTTACATTATATGCGACGTATTTAGAAGCAGTTTGAGATTGACGAGTCTTCCTATCGCACTCGCGCAAACTGGAAGTTGGGAAAGGCTGCGGCATGTTACAGCAATCATTCATTCTTTTCTTAAGTAACTTATTGATGCACTTCGCACTCTCAGTAGGGATAATGCTTTGATAATAAATCACAGCTACCAGCAGGAGGCTCGGAAGGAACATATTTTCAGAACGTATGTTTTGCTACTCTTGACTCAACTTGTATTGCATAGCTATGGATGTTATCGTTGACATTTTATACTAATGGTTTATTTCCTTTCAACGCGTTTTGATTCGAAACTAAGATAACTTAATGACGGATATCAACATAGTCTAATTTCTGATGAATACGAAGATTTTTTATTGATTCATCTAGCAGAAGCAGTGCTTAATTCTACGACTATGTAATTAAACACTGAGGCAGAGACGTGACAATACGTATCAGAATTCATAGCCAAAACAGACCAGCCTCTAATTGTTCTCTCAAACAGCGTCGTTAGTAATGCTCAAACTCGTAATAACGTAAGCCGTGAATAACGGAGGCGCATCTTCTTTCAAAGTCGTGCAGTCCATGCATGACTTTGAAAGAAGATGCGCCTCCGTTATTAACGGCTTACGTTATTACGAACAAAAACAAAAAAGCTGTGCTCAGCTTTTGCTCGGAGGTAAACTGACCTCGATTACCCCAGAGCACGTGGTATCATCATTTCGTAGTCTAAACCTCCTTTGAATATATGAGATGTACATTTGACACATATATCGTCGTGTACATGTAGACATCAAAGCGAGAGAGGATGTTATTTTTAGACATCGGATTCGTGACCAACGCTACCTACCGATCACTTACCGGTTAGGAAATTCAATGTTTGGTCATCTCAGTGCGCATCGTACCTTCGTATTGTGTGTACACGAATTCT
This sequence comes from Aedes aegypti, assembly GCF_002204515.2. Classification (NCBI taxonomy): domain Eukaryota; kingdom Metazoa; phylum Arthropoda; class Insecta; order Diptera; family Culicidae; genus Aedes; species Aedes aegypti. The sequence continues at coordinate 379,196,147 of NC_035108.1, forward strand.
CTCTGCTCTTGGAAGTTTTTTTTAACTACCTAAAGCAATAAAGCAGTACTTTACAGTACTACAAAAACAGACTACAATTTTTTCTACTATTGATCCCTTTACGATCCTTGTTTGGACCCGTGCTTTCGATTTTTCGTTATTAGAATATTATTTAGTTCACTTTAATAAAAAAGATTTATATAATATTAAAGCTTTAGAGAAGCTAGACTTATGTTCGATGTCCGAACATAAGTCCATTTCGGAAACCTGGAGAAAATTATCAGAACCCCACTCAGTGCCGTCGGTGCCAAAAGTGGGGTCATGGAACAAAAATTGCCGCATGGATGCTAAATGCATGATTTGCGGAGGTACTTCTCATGCTAAGGACATCTGTCCAGTAAAGGAAGATACCGAAAAGTTCATGTGTGTGAATTGTGGGGGAAATCACAAGTCAAATTTTTAGGCTTATCCTTCGCGTAGGCGAGTCGTCGAGGCACGTTCCAGGAAGATGAACAGTAATATCCGTTACGATAACGGTCATTTCCGGAATTTCCCTGGTAGAGTATCGAATAATGCTCATTTTTCAGTTAACGATCGCTTGAATAGGAATCATACCCATCAGGTGGATTATAATCATGCTCATTCACAAACTAATGTTATTCCGTCGGGTAGCCGTTCGAATTTAATTTCGAATGTATCTACCCAAGGAAAATCCTTTGCCGATATCGTAGCAGGTAATTTGAACTCTTCCCTTTTTCACACTATGAGTACCCATTCTAATTGTTTCAAATCAAATGAAAAAAAAAACACGGCCGCCGCAGGAAACTTCTACTCCGTCTCTTCGTCTACCGAAAATTCTAACGGAAAATCATCAGATAATGTACCCACTTCAAGTGATATGTCTGCCTCTGATTTTAATTTTCTAACTGAACAATTGAATCTAATGATTGATGCAATGTTTAAAGCCACCACTATGACTGAAGCAGTCCAAGTTGGTGTAAAATTTACTAATCAAATTATTATTGGATTATGTTTTTAAAACCTGGATCCAAACTTATCGTAATGATCGACTTGATGAGGCATGTGGGGGAGTTGCAATCATCATTCATAGGCGTATAAAACATCAACTGTTTTCGTCATTTGAAACTAAAGTTTTTGAAACTTTCGGTGTTTCTGTTTAAACACAGCTTGGTTAATATACTTTCATAGCTGCATATTTGCCTTTTCAATGCTCTGGACAGCAAGTTAATTTGTTCCAAACTGACTTGCGAAAATTGACTCGCAATAAGGCAGCGTCCATTTATTACGTAACGCTAAAATTGGAAATTTTTGACCCCCTCCCCTCCGTAACGCTTTTTGTATGAAAAATTTCAATTTTTTGTATGAGCCGTAATGCTTGAGCTTACTCCCCCCTCCCCCCAGAGCGTTACGTAATTTGTGGATGACGCCTAAGTGATTTTTGTTGTCATTGGTGATTTGAATGCCAAACATCGGTCATGGAATAATTCACAAAGTAATTCAAACTTTATTTGATGAGTGCTCTTCAGGATATTTCTCAATTCAATACCCGGATAGTCCTACATGTTTTTCTTCTTCTAGAAATCCATCCACGATTGATTTGGTGTTAACCGACTCTAGTCATCTTCGTAGCCAATTAGTTACTCATACTGATTTTGATTCCAATCATGTCCCTGTTACATTTCAAATATCCCATGAAGCGATTCTCAATCCTATCAGCTCCACTTTCAATTGTTTTCGAGCCGACTGGAATATATATGAAACGTATATTGACTCTAATCTTGATGTTAATATTTCTTTACAAACAAAACTTGATATTGACAATTTGAATCTGTGATTATAGACTATGATCTTAAACTCTTGATCCGTCTTTAAAACGTGAGGAAGAGGCAATTTCAACGCACTCGCGATCCTGCTACAAAAATAATATGTCACGATTTGCAGAAAGAAATCAAAAAACGTTTTTCACAATTAAGGAACAAAAATTTTGAAAATAAATTTTCTCAATTGGACCCTGGCTCTAAGCCCTTTTGGAAATTATCTAAAATTTTGAAAAAAACCTCAGAAGCCAATACCGGTATTGAAAGATGAAATAAATTATTACTAACTACTAAACATGCTATACAGTTTGAAAGCGCGCACAATTTTTATTTAGGGCTTACTAGTCCAATTGAAAATGAAGTTACTCAGGACTTCGAACATATTCTCAATCAAGAGAATGTTTTCGAAATTTCCTGGGAGACTGATCTGGAAGAATTGTTATATGAATTATTATGAACTGTTATAAAAAATCAAAAATATGAAAGCTCCTGGCGATGATGGAATTTTCTAAATCCTCATCAAGGAATTTCTAGAAGGTAGCTTGTACCAATTTTAAAACCAGACATTGTTATTTTTTCTTATAAGCAGGTGTGATCAACTCACCTGTTAAAAATCTGAACTGCTACGGCAAATGAAATTTAATATGTTGTTAACAAAATGTTAATAAAATCTGAAATTTGTCTTACCAAATTAGGATGATAGTGGTGTCTTATAATTCAGAACACCTAGAGATAAGAAATGAACGTAATGTTTGAAATGATACTAATAAAGAAATAAAAAAAATAAAAAAGTGCTTGATCATCGTCCGACGTCAGACCGCGTCATATGCTGTTTACTAATGTATGGTCTTCAATGCATTGCATTTTGAGTAACAATTTTAATTTTCAATTGAATAAATTTTGAATCATCTTCTGTTGTTTTAACTAGCTTCGTTTCAATTCAATTCAAACAAAATTAAACAAAATGTGTTATTTGTAAAGTAAAAAGATATACCTAATTGAGTTATAATTTTGTTGTAATCCACTGTTTGAGTACGGTAACGATTCGCAAAATTTCTTAAAAATATTTTCGGAAATTTTCTTGTTGAGCACCTTTGTGGACACAGAATCGTAGAATGGCGAAACTCGTATATTTGAAGCCTGAGGCGTTGGTAATTTAAGTCTACCAATATAAATTGTTATACAATTATGTAACCGAGACCTACAGTGTGTGCCGATAAAAAATGACTGATTTTTTTTTATTTTCAAAAAAAAATAGCTTAATAAACATACATCGCTGAAAATTTGACAGTAAACGTAAAATTTTCTGAACTTTCAAGAAAATATGAGAACAGCAATAGTTCCTTTGGTTCCGAGGCCTTCAAAACACGAAAAAACTGAAATTGAAAATCGGTCAAGCGGTTCAAAAGTTATGAATTTTAAAAAAAATAAAAATTTTGCAATGTCGCGATTTTTCTGGTCACCCTATTTTGGAAATGGTCACCCTAATCAAAAATCAAAAAAAACCGTGAATCCTTATTTCGGATATGGAACAAAATAGCAAATTTTTACGGCATTCGGTGACCCACTTGATCGGTTTTTCATGGAATGGCTGAATAGTGTAATAACTAATGGAATTCTTCTAAATCGTTCTGAAACAACCTTTTTATTAAAACATTCAGCCATGATATTCTTTTTTGCCTAATACCTCCATTCCGAACTAGTATATAACAATTCAATTTTTTTAACTGTATTTAATGACAGATCTCAACGCCAGACTTCAACTTGTCGCAAATTTCACCTGAAATGAAAACCATAATGAAGTTATTAACTGATCACAAAACTAGAAGCAACTCATCTATTCATACTTGGATTGTAGAATTCATCCGGACACTGCTGGTCCAACTTCTGGAGGACACAGGTCTCGAGATCCAGTGCATAGGAACTGCATTGAGCCCGTGTTGTTCCGGTGGTGCTCTCATCGCACTCTTTGTAGGCTGCCAGCAAAATATCCCTAGCGTTTTCGTCCAGAGATTGCAAGTGTTCCGATATCTTGTCTTCGTCGATGGAATCACCGTTTATTATCCCAATTTTGGGTAGATAACATTCCAGCAGACACTGAAATAAAAGTTCACTGAATTGTTGGAGTACTTATTCGATTTTTTAAAACTCGTACCGCGAAAAACTCGTGTTTATCCCCGCCGGATTTTCCTTGTGCTTCCTGGACACACTCTTTTACGTCATCCTTCGGATAAGGTGGTTGATACTTGCAGCAGTTCAGGATTTCGTCTTTCTACGAAATCAAATGGATACGTTTTAATAGCTTAAAAGGTGATTTTTCCTTTTGGAAATTGATACCCACGTGATCTTCAAACTTGATGCATTCTTCAGCAACTGCCACCTGCAATTTTAAATATTTGTTTTGTAATAACCACAATATTATATTTTCAATGCAGAACGTCGTTATGCTGTGGTTATTATGGTTTCGAAAAAAGGCAATCTTTTTTTATTCATTTGCTTACCTTTTCCAATACTAAACATAGCAAAGCAAGGCACAAAAAGTTTAAAACTTGCATTCTGTGATGGTGTGGAGCAATTTGTAATTATTTTCAAGACCGAATGTTTGCTACAGCTATTTATAGCTATAATACCAAACATTTAATTACAAGCTTTGCAACAGAGATTACTGCTTTTTGATAAATATGTGTTTAAGTTAATTACATACGTTTAACATATCAATATGATTTGATCGCAAATCTGGGAAATCCAATATTTTCCAACCAGGCTCTCTTTTTCTTTTTGTAATCAGCATTACGTTCCAACCGGAAATAAACTTTTCTCAGGTTCCTTAGCTTAGCTTAGCTTAGCTTAGACTGACTACACATATCAATCGTTGCTATTCCGTGATTGACCGAAGTCAGTGAAAATGCACAAAGAACCAACTAGAAGATCGGCTGGGATTGGCCATAATGTTCTTCAGTGTGCATAATTCAGTGCCTCTATTTATACATGGTCAATAACGGCGCCGGCCACGTCCTTGCAGTCAGGTGGGATTGGGGGAAGGAATGTTAGTGTGTAACCTTTGCTATTTGGAGACCGTGTTTGCCTCTGCATCTCCACAAAGGTTACTGGGAGGGATGTTTGTTAATGGGAAGGATCGTTGGGTCACAGGATTCACTTTGATAAGCGATTAGACCATGATAAATAATTATTTGTGAGATATATACATGCTTATATGTAAATATAATATTTTCATTTGATATGAACAATTTCTATGTAGAGGAAAATTTTGCCGACACTTGACGTGACGAACCTTTCAAAGTTTGTTGAATAAAGTGAATCTTTAGCAAGTCTACACTCGTAGTGTCGAACCATTCAAAGTATATTTAATTACAAAAATAAAGGTAAAAGGAAAAAGGTGTTTTGAAAAAAAAAATAGACATAAATAATTTATAAATCAGAGTTTATGTCGACACTCACAGTGACGAACCTTTCATAGTTTGTTGAAAAATCATATTTACGTCTCACCGTTGTAACGATTAAAGGTGGAGTCATGCATATTTTATAGATTAGAATAGTAGCATGAAACGAGCTCACCAATTGATCCGTCATCCTTGAGCAGCAACAATCCACTTTCAGCCTCACTCGTTTGCTCGGCTATATAAAAGCACTCAGAGAAAATTGGCACGCGACCCGAGAGGGAAAACAACTGACGACTGCTCGGGCTTTCTTGACACACTGCCCCCAACGTCGAAAGATCGAAAAGAACTAATCGAACGTGGCACTTTTTCACTTTCACTCGACCGACGCGCGACATGTTTGAACCTGCCCTCATCGCCGGCCCCCGCAGGAGCAAGCGTCAAGGTCGAAGGATCAAACACAACTAAGCGATCGCGGTTTTTTTTCACTTTCACTCTCGACCGACGCGCGACATGTTTGATCCTGCCCTCATCGCCGGCCCCCGCAGGAGCATGCGTCAAGGTCGAAGAATCAAACACAACTCCGGAAATAAACTTTTCTCAGGTTCCACAGATTTACTCTTTTTAAAAAAATAGAATTGGAGTACCTTGCCTAGTCAACATTTTGGTATAACTTTTTTTTAAATCGTTCTTTATGGCTCAATTCACTCGTATAAAACACTGCGGAACACGGTTTTGTCTCAAGCACCAAAATACCGCTATTTACTAAATTAGGGGCTGAATCCATCACTGTTTTCAGAATTATCATAGCACGTCTAGTTTTTGAGATACTGGCTGTTGCAAATGCTAAATTCGACTGTTTCAGCCTGCCAGCTTGTATGGAAATGTAGTTGCTTAATTTGCCACAGAACTCAAACTTCATATCATAACAGTGCTTTTTAATAAAGTTCATAATACTTCCGATGCTCAAAGTTTTTTTTTTGTTCAGAATAGTATTATATTTCGCCTTATAAGAGAAACGAAGAATTTTATATGGAGACTGTGAGCATGTAATAAAATCGACTCAATCTAAATTTTATCGTGCAATTTCAAGTAATATATATCTGAAATGTAAATTAAAGACAAAGTTTCTAGCGAGATACGAACAAGGGACATATGAATTCAAAATCGGACATTATGTCATTAGCGATAGCGTAGTTGCGGTAGGCTTCATAAATTGGATACTAACAAATGTTATGTTCCTTTTGGTAATTTCATCGAGAATGCTTTCAGGAGCAAGGCTGGGGAGTAAACCTTAAACCAATCTTACACACGCCCAAGGGGGGAAGGAAATGCTGATGTAGCACTTACTAAACGAGAGCTACAACCAACTGCCAAATTCTTACCAACCGACTATCCGAAATGCGTAAATAGAATAAAAATGTTATTCTCCAGACAGAAAAAAAGATGGAATTTCTCGATCGGAAGAGCTACAACGCAATATCTCTTTCAAATAAATTCCCAAAACAAAAACGCGAAAAAACGATCGTGGACCTTTTGTCGTGATATAACGGAACAAACCCATCAAAATGCTGCCTGTAACATCTGTCTGCATATTTCAACATACAGTCAACGCCGACCTTTAGTAGCATCAGTCATTCGCCTGTGAAAAAAAAAAAAAATAATTTCCTCAAAAAAAAAAACACCAAAACATTCGCAAATTGCAAAAGTTGTACTTTTTTCTTTAGAGACAATCATGATTCATCAACTGGAGGCATCAAATTGCCGTTTACTTACATCAATAGTATAAATATAAATATAAAATTCGTTTGCAATTTTTTATATTCAATTCTCAATGTCACTGCCTCTAGGTGAAATTGAATTTTGAAATGACACCAACAGTGGGTGACACTGAATGTGTGCTTGTTTTGCGCCCACTCTCTTTCTCGTCGCATTCGTTCTCATAGTCAGATTGGCTTCGTGCTAGCGGAGTTTGTTTTTGTTCGTTTTCGCACTGACCGGGAATCTTTCGGCTGATTTTTTTACGACACTGGTCTGTAAGACTCGCAAAATTCATCTCGATTATGCATAGGTATCATCCGAATCTTATAGGCCAAATCCCAGCTTTGATCACTGTACGAAATGCACATTTACACACGTTTTCAATGTAACACCAAAGACGACTCTGGTTACACTACTTTTGCGCAGTACTCACTTTTTCTAAGTTTGTAACGGTAAGAGTACAATCCTAATGATTAATTAAATTAATCTCGCCTTTAACCTTTGCGGTACTAACATAGTTTTTGGCACCCAATTTTTAACTTTAATGAGCTGTAAATTAATCAAATTTTAACCGATTTAAATTCTTTTAGCTTCATTCGATCGGGAATCTCTTCTAGTTTCTATGGCCAGAGTATGGTTTGCATTGGTGCAACGGTTCCGGAGTTATTCCGGATTCCGTTGGGGTAATAGATTATTTTGGAATGGTGTTTTTAATTTTCGTTGCCAAATTCATGATGTTTACCCTTCTCATATATGTGTATTGTTCGGAAAAATGTTTCAAAATATTGTATTCATTTGTTAGAACACCATAGGTTCCTCTGGCATCACCTGGTTACCTGACGGATTTGGTGCCCCCGGGGAAGTGGCCACTTGTCGATCTGGATCAAACCCTATCATGCGACCCATCAAAATTCATGAATTTTCAGCGACAATTCATTGGCGATCAGAGTAATTTCATACTGGGAACCACCGGGCCATGTCACGGATTTGATGCCCCCGGGGAAGTGGCCACTTGTCGATCTGGATCAAACCCTGTCATGTGACCCAGCAAAATTCATGAATTTTCAGCGATAATTCATTGGCGATCAAAGTAACCACATCATTTCATACTGAGAACCACCGGGCCATGTCACGGATTTGATGCCCCCGGGGAAGTGGCCACTTGTCGATCTGGATCAAACCCTGTCATGTGACCCATCAAAATTCATGAATTTTCAGCGACAATTCATTGGTGATCAAAGCAATTACATCATTGCATACTGGGAACCACCCAGCCATGTTACGGATTCGATCTGTCAAAGAAAATAAACAAGTTACATGAGTTCTCAGCGCCAATTTACTGGTGGTCAAAGCCGAGTATCAGTGAAACTTGTTTCGTAACTGAGGGATCATTCAAAAATGATGTCTACCATTTGGGGGGATCTATGGAGGTGTGACAGTGCGTGTATTAGGTATTGGAAAGAGGGTCTAGAAATCCAAAAAAACAATGGACGTCAGATTTGATGCACCTGATATTTGATAAATCATTATAGGTTAAAATTAATCCGAAATTCACACAGCTGAGCTCATGAAAACAGTATGCGTTTCTCTTAGATGTAACCTGTTCTTTTACAGAAAAACTTAAGGAGTTTTACTTCATGAGTTCCAGAAAAAAAACACGTATCTGAAAATCCTTACAATAATAAACTTACACTTATATTGAGCTGTTCGGTAATCCAATCCGCATGGTTATTAAATTAATTAACTCATTACGCGTGGTAAAGATGGACAAATTATGGGTGAAATTATGAAAAAAAATCCACGTGCTCGGCTGGGATTTGAACCCAGGACTCTTGTATGCTAGACGAGCGCTTTACCAACTAAGCTACCGAGCCACTTGGTGACCCAATAACTGAGTTGGTTACAAGTTTAGAATTCAAATCCCTACAGACCACGCGGACCCCTTTCATAACCAATATCCATCCATCTCTTGTTCCTACACACGCGGAGCGAGCGAGTGCGATTTATTTAGTGTTGAAACTGTTTGCCTATCGTACCTACATCGCTTCCACAACAACTGTATTGTGGAAGAGTAAAGATGTGGGAAGGCTATCAACGTGTCGTTCTCACTCAAGTGACGACATGACTACTACAGAGAGGCAGTACACTCTAATATAAACTTACACTTATATTGAGCTGTTCGGTAATCCAATCCGCATGGTTATTAAATTAATTAACTCATTACGCGTGGTAAAGATGGACAAATTATGGGTGAAATTATGAAAAAAATCCACGTGCTCGGCTGGGATTTGAACCCAGGACTCTTGTATGCTAGACGAGCGCTTTACCAACTAAGCTACCGAGCCACTTGGTGACCCAATAACTGAGTTGGTTACAAGTTTAGAATTCAAATCCCTACAGACCACGCGGACCCCTTTCATAACCAATATCCATCCATCTCTTGTTCCTACACACGCGGAGCGAGCGAGTGCGATTTATTTAGTGTTGAAACTGTTTGCCTATCGTACCTACATCGCTTCCACAACAACTGTATTGTGGAAGAGTAAAGATGTGGGAAGGCTATCAACGTGTCGTTCTCACTCAAGTGACGACATGACTACTACAGAGAGGCAGTACACTCTAATATAAACTTACACTTATATTGAGCTGTTCGGTAATCCAATCCGCATGGTTATTAAATTAATTAACTCATTACGCGTGGTAAAGATGGACAAATTATGGGTGAAATTATGAAAAAAAATCCACGTGCTCGGCTGGGATTTGAACCCAGGACTCTTGTATGCTAGACGAGCGCTTTACCAACTAAGCTACCGAGCCACTTGGTGACCCAATAACTGAGTTGGTTACAAGTTTAGAATTCAAATCCCTACAGACCACGCGGACCCCTTTCATAACCAATATCCATCCATCTCTTGTTCCTACACACGCGGAGCGAGCGAGTGCGATTTATTTAGTGTTGAAACTGTTTGCCTATCGTACCTACATCGCTTCCACAACAACTGTATTGTGGAAGAGTAAAGATGTGGGAAGGCTATCAACGTGTCGTTCTCACTCAAGTGACGACATGACTACTACAGAGAGGCAGTACACTCTAATATAAACTTACACTTATATTGAGCTGTTCGGTAATCCAATCCGCATGGTTATTAAATTAATTAACTCATTACGCGTGGTCTGTAGGGATTTGAATTCTAAACTTGTAACCAACTCAGTTATTGGGTCACCAAGTGGCTCGGTAGCTTAGTTGGTAAAGCGCTCGTCTAGCATACAAGAGTCCTGGGTTCAAATCCCAGCCGAGCACGTGGATTTTTTTCATAATTTCACCCATAATTTGTCCATCTTTACCACGCGTAATGAGTTAATTAATTTAATAACCATGCGGATTGGATTACCGAACAGCTCAATATAAGTGTAAGTTTATATTAGAGTGTACTGCCTCTCTGTAGTAGTCATGTCGTCACTTGAGTGAGAACGACACGTTGATAGCCTTCCCACATCTTTACTCTTCCACAATACAGTTGTTGTGGAAGCGATGTAGGTACGATAGGCAAACAGTTTCAACACTAAATAAATCGCACTCGCTCGCTCCGCGTGTGTAGGAACAAGAGATGGATGGATATTGGTTATGAAAGGGGTCCGCGTGGTCTGTAGGGATTTGAATTCTAAACTTGTAACCAACTCAGTTATTGGGTCACCAAGTGGCTCGGTAGCTTAGTTGGTAAAGCGCTCGTCTAGCATACAAGAGTCCTGGGTTCAAATCCCAGCCGAGCACGTGGATTTTTTTCATAATTTCACCCATAATTTGTCCATCTTTACCACGCGTAATGAGTTAATTAATTTTCTTACAATAATGATTGTCATTCAAAACTGCTAGGCTTTCGTTACGGAAAGTTAAAAAAAATCTACTGCATAGTAGATCTCTTGATACATTTACATGAAGCTGGCGAAAATGTTTGAATGAAGAAATAAACAGTTTCCTCGTTCCACTAAAACTTCTCCATGATATATGCAAAAAATAATACTAACAAAATTCTATCAAGTACATCTTAGTTCTTTCAAAAAATAAATCAGATTTCTTTTGGGCATTACTTTGATTCAAACTTCAGCCAACAATGCTGACTATCCTAAATTATTTGTAAAATTTCCCTCTAGTTTAGATTTATGGGAAACATCGATAACTTTCGGTTATTTATTATCACACAAAGTTTCAAATCTCTGTCTTTGATATATTAATTCTTGTAATAAAAAGCTTTGTTCTCTGTCGATATTTGTTTTCATTTCTTCAAACAGTTCATACAAATTTCGTGCTTTTCTTCCGTTCGTTTCTCGTGTCGACCACACACAGCAATTCCACAGCTATGGCAGATCACAGTTGTTTTTACATCCTTGGATCGAGGACAAACTGAACATCGCTTGATATTGGGATTTTCGTTTTGACCAGATCTGCTTCTACACAAGAAGGACATGTATACAAAGTATAAGTACGCCGATCTGCTTGACAACACAATGCATCACAAACTTTGCACGTCTTGATATTTTCATGCTCATTGCATTCATAGCAAACTCCATACATTCGATTGTAATTTTCAAGAAAAATGTCAATGTTGTTAGCCACATCTTTCCGAATTTTTGATTTCGACTTACGCTTCCGCACATGACTTAGTGCGAGTTCTTTAGAAAGCCAATCTAAGAAAAACTTTTTTTTACTCTTTTCCCCGGGTCGAAATTCAGGATGGGCAGCTATATACGTGTGGAACGCATTGTGGGTACAAATATCAATGATATTATAAATTATAGCTACGGGATACCTGTTTGTTCGTCTTTTACATGTATAGTAACCTGTTGATTTGTCTAGAGTGTCAACAACCCCTTTCAATGAGTTATACATATTGACAACTTTGGGCTTTTCCTTGCTCTCCAGACTATCCTTCATCTCTGCCTCAGTAGGCATTGTTGAAGGATCTGTGGACAAGACTAACACGGTTTTGTTTTTTTTTTTCGGTCCATGAAACAAGCATTAGCTTATTTTCATGGAAACCGTACATTGCCGTACCGGGCTGTTTGGATTTTCCAAGCAGAAACTCACTCGGAATTTCTTTCTTGTTGGCACGCAATGTACCAATTGCCACAAATCCCAAATCCAAAAGCTGAATTAGTAGAATGAAGCTCGTAAAAAAGTTGTCAAATGTAACTCGGCAATTCGTATTGTAGAAAGGTTGTAATAGATGAGTAACCACACGTTTTCCTTGCTGTTGTTCAGGCTTGTTGTCAACTTTTCCTGAAATACAAATATAGTATTATATTAGTTTTAGTAATATTATTTGAAAAAAAAATGTTGTTCAATGAATGACCTACCCACATAAATGTCAAAATTACACAACATGGAGTTCACAGGATCTACTGCACTCCACATTTTGATACCATATCTACAAGGCTTGCTTTTCATGTATATTCGAAAGCAGCACCTTCCTCGATATGGTATCATACGCTCATCAATAGTAAGATCCTGTGATGGCGAGTAGACTTTCAATATATTCTGTCTTACACGTTCTGTGACCTGCCGCACAGTTTGAAGACGATCCGTTGGTGTCACAGAAGAAGAAGAAGAAGCTACCGTTTTCTGACGAGATTTTGATAGTGATTGTTGGTGAGAACTGTCCTTTTTCGTAATGTTCGACTTGGTTGATCGCGGCCGCCGTGAAATTGAATCATCGAAACGCAAGTTCCGATAGATCAATTCGAATCTAAAGGAAACAAGCATGAAACAATATTTAATTTTATGGCTTACAATTCTATAATGTTAATTCTTACCTAGTTCTACCCATAACCGCTGAATAGAACAGCCGACTAGAAACCTCGTCAGTACTCCACATATCCTTGTAATTTTGCTTGGAATCATGGTTCTTACCAGCTGCTATAAAAATTGCGAACCAAGTCCACATTTCATCTTCTTCCACATGTTCAAACTCGCGATCTGAATCCCCTTCAGCGTTTGTGAATTCGCAAATGCTTTTGATGATAGAATCATCAAAAAACACTCGGAATGCATCAACGGGTGTTTTGATGCCCTTCAATTCAATATTGAAATGCGGATCAAACGTTTTCGGAGCTGCTTCGGAATCCAGCTTAGGTGGATGTTGAGTCCACTTTACAGCTCCGCATTTGGAAATAAATACATCCGAATGGTCGTCTTCAAAATCACTTCCAAACAGAGACTCCATAGATCCACAGGATATTTCGTCCTCCAAATTGACGGTGTCCAGATCTAAGATGCTAGACAGATCCGAATTCTCATCATCACTTTCGTAATCCATACTGAAATAACATGTTATTCAATATAAAAACTAACAAATTTTCTTTCGAAAAGTACCTGATTCCGTGAGTCACGACACGAGATATAAAGCACTCCAAATAAAATACTGTTTTGCACATACGTTCACTTCACGATTATTTTTTACACGGATATTCAATTTGACTTCCGAATGAAATAAACACGCTCCAGACAATTCCGGTATTTTTGCATTTTTTTTGCGAAAACATCTGATAGCGCACTCTGATGCTGCAGCGTACGAACTGAGAAAAATGGCAACAGAGCATGAGGCGAAACATGTGAAAGCAAACAGAAAAATAAGGCGTTTCGTATTGGCGATCAAATGAGAGGTTATGTTACGAAAAGTTTGAAAATTGAAATGAATATTTACGCTTCCCTGTATTCAAATTATCACCTTCTTATCAGTGAAATAAGCGCGGTGAATTTTCTTACAAAGTTATCACAAGTGACTTCAACTAGGATTCACCATTCTAGGAAGGCGTCACCTTTGCATTTTAGCTTTGCGTTAGATCACGATTATCGTGTGGCAGGCATTATAATTTTTTACTTCCTTGAAAGGTCAGAAAATTTTCGTTGCGATCCTGGACTAATCAGGAATTTAACCTAGAAACTTGTAGCATAGCTTTGCTTTGTAGCCGGGGACGTTACCACTGGGCTAAGGAATACTACATGCATTTGCTATGATCATCATGAATTGGCGCTGAAAATTCATGAAATTTGATCGAGTTCGGCTAGGGTTTGAAATTTGAAATTTGATCGGCTAGGGTTTGTTCAAGGTCCACAAGTGACCACTTTCCCGGGGCATCAAATTAGTAACCAGGGAGTGAAACTATCGGTCACAACGGTATTACTCAAGGCGATTTTTCGGAAGAAAGGGACATGCGATAATATCAAACCCGTCCGGCACTACGAGAGTGTGTTTCTCGAGATCTACAGCAACGAATGATATATTATCACCAGCAACGACAAGTTGGCTTCCTCCTTTTCTACTTTTTCTTTCGTCGTTTTAAGAGTCCTTCAATTTCGCATGTTACTTTTATATACCAAATTTCTCTTTCTTTTCGTTCTACTGACGCGGTCGTGTGGATATGGTGCGCAGGCCCTGAAAACTTTTTTTTTCATGGACATGGGTTCAAACCCTGTCGAAGGTAACAATTTTTGTTATTTACCTTGTGATAACTATCGCGATAAGTTTAGAACCGATTAAGTTGGATCAGTGAAAATGATCTTGACTTATCGTCAGCACTATGATCAACAATTGTAGCTGTTCCCGAAATCTGTTTCTCGCAGATAAATGTGGCAACAATTATCGGGTTGTTGGGAAAAAGCACATTTTCATCTCATTTTCGCGATAATTTAATTCACTGTACGTAACATGCCTGGGTGGTTCCCAGCATGAAACGATGTAATTGCCTCGATTACCAATGAATTGGCCCTACATATCCATGAAATTTGATGGGTCGCATAACAGGGTTTGATCCAGATCGACAAGTGGCCACTTCCCCGGGGACATCAAATCCGTGACATGGCCGGATGGTTCCCAGTATGAAATGATGTAGTTACTTTGATAGCCAATGAATTGTCGCTGAAAATTCATGAGTTTCAATGGGTCACATGATAGGGTTTGATCCAGATCGACAAGTGGCCACATCCCCGGGGGCATCAAATCCGTGACATGGCCCGGTGGTTCCCAGTATGAAATTACTTTGATCGCCAATGAATTGTCACTGAAAATTCATGAATTTTGATGGGTCACATGATAGGGTTTTGTCCAGATCGACAAGTGGCCACTTCCCCGGGGGGCATCAAATCCGTGACATGGCCGAGTGGTTCTCAGTATGCAATGATGTGGTTACTTTGATCGCCAATGAATTATCGCTGAAAATTCATGAATTTTGATGGGTCGCATGATAGGGTTTGATTCAGATCGACAAGTGGCCACTTCCCCGGGGCATCAAATCCGTGACATGGCCGGGTGGTTCTCAGTATGCAATGATGTGGTTACTTTGATCGCCAATGAATTATCGCTGAAAATTCATGAATTTTGATGGGTCGCATGATAGGGTTTGGTCCAGATCGACAAGTGGCCACTTCCCCGGGGGGCATCAAATCCGTGATGTGGCCGGGTGGTTCTCAGTATGCAATGATGTGGTTACTTTGATCGCCAATGAATTGTCGCTGAAAATTCATGAATTTTGATGGGTCGCATGATAGGGTTTGATTCAGATCGACAAGTGGCCACTTCCCCGGGGCATCAAATCCGTGACATGGCCGGGTGGTTCTCAGTATGCAATGATGTGGTTACTTTGATCGCCAATGAATTATCGCTGAAAATTCATGAATTTTGATGGGTCGCATGATAGGGTTTGGTCCAGATCGACAAGTGGCCACTTCCCCGGGGGGCATCAAATCCGTGATGTGGCCGGGTGGTTCTCAGTATGCAATGATGTGGTTACTTTGATCGCCAATGAATTGTCGCTGAAAATTCATGAATTTTGATGGGTCGCATGATAGGGTTTGATCCAGATCGACAAGTGGCCACTTCCCCACCAAATCCGTCAGGTAACCAGGTGATGCCAGAGAAACCTATGGTGTTCTAACAAATGAATACAATATTTTGAAACATTTTTCCAAACAATACACATATATGAGAAGGGTAAACATCATGAATTTGGCAACGAAAATTAAAAACACCATTCCAAAATAATCTATTACCCCAACGGAATCCGGAATAACTCCGGAACCGTTGCACCAATGCAAACCATACTCTGGCCATAGAAACTAGAAGAGATTCCCGATCGAATGAAGCTAAAAGAATTTAAATCGGTTAAAATTTGATTACTTTACAGCTCATTAAAGTTAAAAATTGGGTGCCAAAAACTATGTTAGTACCGCAAAGGTTAAATATACAACCACCGCAAACGGCTTAAGCTACTCGAACCTTTCAACAATGTTTCCATCCCAACTGCTCGAATTGTATACCCAATGTGTAGGCGAGAAAAAGAGGAAAAATAAAAACTGTTATTTTCCACGACGTAACAAGCCGTGATTGGATCACTCAATAACAATGCAGACAAATCTTTACATTTGAAATATTACGACGCAATTTCATTTGCTTGGCTGGTCCAAGGTCACGGGACCTGAAAGGAAAAGCCATTTGTAAAGTCAAATCACTTTTATAGAAGTGCTTGGTGTGAACAGTTCGATGTCGGAAAATTCTTAAGTTGAAAAGTTATCTTTGCAGTTATTCTATGGTGATTTTTAGAACATAGAAAGAAAAGTATGAGCCGTGATATAATTATAAAATTGTAAACCTAATTGTTATTTTCTCGAACAGAAGGTTATTCTTTGTGTGCAAAGTTAGTTGAAGGCACTAGTAAATAATTAGCTAGAAGAAACGTAGACCCAGGTAAGACTAATTGTGTCTCAAATGTCTTCCACTTGTGTAATAAGACTCTAAATCACGTTGATAGCTTTTCCCATTAACGTGGGAGCCCGGTCGGGGCACCAATTGCCTCTAATTCGAGAGCAGAAAAGGTTAGAAACCGCGAGTAAGTCGAAAAGTGGTGCAAATACATTTTTCGAAAGATGATTATTTTTAAGTTTTTGTAGTATGTATGTATTATGTATTATGTATTATTATTATAATTGTGTAACTTTGTAGTTTCAACCGTTATGGCAAGAAAAAGACATTAGTCTTAAGTCATGTGTGAAATAAACTAAACTAAACTAAATTCGTATCGGCGAGTATACACGTGGCTTCCGTACCGAAGTAGTTCAATCGCTCCCTGGTATCGGACGGACATTCAAGCTGAGACTGCCGATCTACCACCCACCACCCGTTGGAAAATTCGCTCGAATCAAGCTGTTCTTGGCCGCCGGCTGAATCTAACCTCTCGTTACTAGCGTGAGAGACGACGGCTGATTCTAACCTCTCGTGCCTCGAGAGATATCGAGTGGTGCACGCGTTACATCAAAGTAAGCATTCGGATAGTCAGGACAGCAACCTGCGGCAGGTGCCGACTTCGTCACCCGTCTCGTCGTAGAGGAAAGGGTTCATTCAAATATTACGTAACGCAAAATTTGTCAGTTTTAGACCCCCTCCCTCCCCCACGTTACAGCTTTTGTATGGTAAATTTTAAATTTTTGTATGGACCGTAACACTATATAAGACCCCCTCCCTCCCCCTGTTGCGTTACGTAATATTTGAACGATCCCAAAGTTGCAAACGGCCGTACCGCAGATGAAAAGTAAAGGGTCTTCAAATTAAGGTCAGTGATCACTGTTTAGAATAACGGATTGGAATGAGCTCAAGTAGGTCTAGCTAGACAGGAAGTAGGCTTTGGAATGATCTATAAATTAAATGCAAGGAATCGCGTAGCGAATAAATAGGTTTTTCAAATTTTAAATATAATGTGAAGTGATAAACATGGAAAAGCATTATCCTAACTTCTCATAGAACGATTGTTTGAAGGATTAAGTGCACTTGGTCCACTCTGACTGAACTAAAGACCACCTCTCTGTGAGTTGGTTCACTCTGACTGAACAATTTTTATGATAATACCAATTATTTAATGTTTGCATAAGCAAAGTGGGTGCATATCTTAAGGATCAACATATCAACAAGACCCTTCGACATCAGTATCGTTAATTCTTCATTAATCCATATCTTCAATCCCGAAATCAGTGGCATTACGATAGCTTGAAAATTAAGTTTATATTGAAATATGCGTTTAGTCAGAGTAGTGAAAATCTCGAGTACCGTACAAAATATACTGATCTAATAAGTGGTTTCCAGGACATGTAGGGAATGTAGGGAATACACCATAGAACTACCATAAAATGGTGTGCACAATTGGTCCACTATGTCTGCACAGAAATTGTTACTATTTCTGACCATCTACTCAAACACAGTAAATGGCCAGATATCAAAATAAGATCCATCGAATTATGTCATATTTATGAATTTCTATTGATTAATGGGAAGAAGGTTCTTTCCCTACCGAAAAATCTGAAAAATATCTTAAAATGTCTTGCATTCTCTCGAAATTATCAGCGCACTGATCGTTTTTTGTTGTTATGGTAAAAAGCACTTGGTCCACTCTGACTGCATACTTTTATTAATTTTCATTGATCATCCAAAGTAAATTTGTTACATATCTCTCCCAGTTTTCAATATTCATCAAATCGGATCAAAGTGAAATGGAGATAATATTATTTTGCATCTAATGGCAGAATAATCCAATTTTCCCAAGTTTTATACTTGGTCCACTCTGACTTAACGCCGACCATATTATATGGCAAAATTACGACATCCTCAAGCCGAAAAAATGTCAAACCCAAAAAGATCCAAAAACCGGCGGAATTTGAACCCACGATTTTCAGCATGTTCATTAGACCTATTCATATTTTCAAAAATGTCTGGAAACTCCCCAGTCAACCAATACTTTGATTTTCCATTGCGAAATGAACTTCTGGCCAACATTTCACTCAATTTAGAGTAAATTTAGTTGTGCTTCAAATCAATTATGTGTTTTTGGGCTATTTTCAAGCTTTAAAAAATCATAACTACCGAACGAAACATCAAAATTAATCGGAAATACTTCTACATAGTAGTTTATCCAATTCTAGGAACTTTTTCCGAACACGATTTTATGATTGGAGCAAGTTTTAACATAGTTTGGTTGAGGTTTGTATCTCGAGGTTCTTGAAAATCTTTTTTTTCGGGAATTGTTTTCACTGAACAGCATGCCTGCATGAAAATTTCGGATTTTTAATTTCCAGACATGATGACAATGCATATCTAAAAGTCAATCCCGTTCAAAGTTACCATTTATCTTACGAAAATAAATTGTAAAAAATAGGTAATTATGAAGCACATTTGTAAATCCACTGTGGGTGAGCCAAGAGCACCACCGTGAGCTTCAATGAATACAAAAAATGAACACGTTAGCACTGCCTTTTCTCAGTCGATGATGATGATTGTTTTCAAATCGTTCTAAATGATCAGTGAAATGCGATCAAAACAATCATCACTCGGAAAGAAAAAGCAATGCTAACTTGTTCAATTCATTCGTTTCCGGTACATGTGTCATGCATGATTTAACTATCATTAGGTTGCGATGCGGTGCTCGATCTTTGGGCATTCATTGTAATTTATTGCCTTTAGCAACATGTAATCTGTTGATGGTCAATGAATTCATAAATGTATTGTGTTTGATTCCCGTTGACTAGGGCCTGAAAAAATAATACCAATGCATGTTTTATAAACCATGTATATTGAGAAAACTGTAATTTCTGGGTACTGCGGAGTACAAATTTGGATCAAACAATGTTAAAACTCAATTTAATCTTGTTAGCGTGTTCGACAAACTTTAACAGAATAGAATAAGCTTTCAAATAGTGGTAAAAGCAAGTGGTTTTGATTTTCCACATGCTAGTTATGATTTTTCAAACCTTGAAATAAGCCCAAAAACACATTTTCAACTTGAAGCATACTGAAATCTTTAACGAATGAGCTGAAAATTTGACCACATATTATTCTTAGCATGAGAATTCCGAATACTGCTTAACCGGTAGATTTCCAGACTTTTTTCAAATATGAACAGGTCTAATGTTCATGCTGTATAGCTGCGCTATCACACATAAAGCTGTTTGGGCCGCTTCATATAGTATCAATTTCCACTATTATTATCCTAACATCACAAACAAATAGCTTAAAGCGATGATCACTGCCAAGCTAATAGTTCTCTTCCTTGATGGCATCGTTCAATAAACACCGCATGTAGATCATATTGTCACCTGCTCTCTAATCTGATATAAATTTGATATATAAAGCACATGTTCAAATACCGAACATTTCAAACTGGAATAGTTACAAATTCAAACTGCAAGAAATTTTTCCGATCTAAAATGAATATCATTGTTTTTCTGGCTCTTCTGGTGTTGGCCGTAGATACTGATAAGGTTTAATTTTTGAATGTTTCCACAATGTATTGAAATTAACTTAATATTTTCCTTCTGTCTTACAGTCTCCCGTTGACGCCGAATGTATTGACGTTGAGAAGAATGTATGTTTCTATTTAGCTTTGGTTTGAGGTTGCTTATAACTGGCTGTATTTTTATTATTTCAGGCCGACGAAATTAGACAATGTTGTGACATTCCGAGTCCCCTTGAGATGGAGAACATTCAAACTTGCAAAGAAAAATACCAGGAAGAGTTAGGGTCGGATGTGCCTAATCTAGTAGCGGTAAGTCACAATACTTTATTTAAACATAAAGAGTTCTAATCTTTCTATCGCTCAACACTCCAATCAGTGCATCTTTGACTGTCACGCCCGTGAGCTTGGGGTGCTGAAGGACGACTTGGAGATTGACGAGGCGAAAATGATGGAATATATTAATCAAACGCCGGATGAGGATGTCAAAAAACTAATGGTCGAAAGCGCCAAGGAATGCCTTAAAGCTAAAGGGGAAATCATAGAAAAGGCCAAAGAACACGCCATGAAGTGCCACCCGCTGGCATTCATGATGACTGAGTGCATCATGCATGCCGTTTATTCCGAATGCGACAAGCTTCCCAACCACTGGAAGGATTGTAAGGAGATGTTATTTTCAGAACATTGGGTGAATGGTATTACTTATTGAGCATTTTTTTTTCTCTTTAGCTGAAATTTGCAGCAAGGTCAAAAATGGAGCTGAGCCATGTGAATAAAGAAGATGCCTACAACGGACACGAGCAAAGTGGTAAATCAATCATGAACTGATATGCATCGAACTGTTCATTAAATAAATCGAATATCCAAATCCAATAAAAACATCTGTGTCTTCTTACCGTAGTGATAACATTTGGAAAAATCTGTTCATTTTAATCTTTTCGGTACTGACTCAATACAGTTTTGACACATAAAAATTCTCTAATTTGTCGACTAAGTCGAGTCTAGTACACGACACTGAAAACGGCCATACAGTTTGATCGTTTTTAGTAGGTACAATGGAAACTAGCGGCAAAATTCTTGGAATTTCGTGTGTGATCAAGGCAATAAATCCAAGATTCAGCGATTTTGTCGCGGTCCCATAGTTTTGGCTATATTATACCCAAAAATCACATGTTTAGACTTCCTATGTTATTGAATTATTTTCAGCGGAATTTCAAAAAGAATTTTCAAAGACGTTTTTAGAAATTTTTCTTTAATGTTAATCGATAATTTCAGGTGGAATTAATCTTTATAATCATACCTGCAGAATGGAATGTATACTATTCCAGAAGAAGTACCTCAAGGTTCTACTACATAATTTTGGAGGCACTTTTTGAAAGAAACATGTAGAGAAATTCTAGGGATTTGGATTAGCATGGGGTCAAAGAATACAAACTCTAGTGGAATTTAAAGGTATAGTACTAAATTGGATTTTTGTTTACTTATAGTTATTGCACTAAGGGATGATTCAAATATGACGTTCATTGTTTTTCGGAGATGGGGAGTATTCCTCAGGGGACGTGTATAGAATTCCGCCAAAATGCCTAATAATTTTGATGAAAACACTTACGTACCGCCAGGAACATCAAAAATCCTGTTGATTGCTCCAAATTCCCAAGTTTTCGCTCAAAAGACTCTACAGGAGTCTGCTAGTAATCCCAGATTTCATTGCACTAAGATATCTTAGGCTAGGCTAGAAATTCTTAAGATCTCGCTAAGACTTCTACTCGAAAATTTCAGAATTTTGTTTTGGAATCTGTGGAGTCTGCTGAGAATTTTAAGAGGAAATTGGGATCCCACTGATAATTTTCAAGAATCCTCATGTTAATAGTTTCACTCCAAGACTTACACAGTTATGCTAAATCAAGTTTGAAGCTTTATGATTATTATTGAACTTCTTAAAGCAAATGCTTTAAGTAAGTAAATATGAAACAACCATAAACAGTTATCCTTTGAAGATTAATGAGTAAGAATTTTAGCCAAAAAAGCCCAGTAAGATATGTTCCATCAATCTTCTACTTCTTTCTGGCGTTACGTCTAATATGGGACAGAGCTTGCTTCTCCGCTTGGTGATCTTCATGAGCAGTCTCGCAGTTGTTAACTGAGAAGTTTCTTTGCCAATTGACCATTTTTTAATGTGCATATTGTGTGGCAAGCACGAAGATACTCTACCCGGGCAGACGGAAAAATCAAAATCACATCTCGAAAACAATAAGTTATGATCGCATATCTCAATTTGATATTGAAAAGATGTTGGGTAATTTTATAAGTCTCACCGCTATAGCTCAACATCTGGAAGTATGTAAACAAGAGCAAAATTAGTTCTATGACACGAAAAAAAAAAAACATTCAACAGCAAAATGGCCGGACTGAACAGTGTGACGTCATGACAAGCTCAGAAAGCGAAGAAAATAATACTTTTGTTTCATTGATCTTCCAAGTGAAAGGCATAGCCGATTGGTTAGCATCTTTGTGTATAGATCCGAAGGTCGAGTGTTCGATCCTGGTTGCTGGCTTTTGATTATTATAATCCTTCGCTATCGTCAGTAATTACTTTAGAACAACAAATTTATGATCTTGGTAAGCTTTTTTCCACCTGCTCGGGTATGCTCTGGAAAACTGAGAATGTCCAATCAATATTTAAATCCAAATACTGTGATGCCCTCAATCCAAAACCTGTATTGCGAACAGGTTTTCAAATCCACAACCATAACCAGCGATCTTTCAGAGGTGTTTGAATAAGATTCATATTCAAAAGGGCTTAAACAAACATGATGTATCATGTTTTTGTATCATGTTTGCACCAACCGAATTCGACACGAACACCATCTTCGTAGGATTTTTGTCCGAAAGTCTTGCCACATGCCCTGCCCAACGCACCCTTCCAGCAGTCGCCAAAATCTGGATACAGGGTTCGTCGTAGAGTCTGTCGAGCTCGTGGTTCATTCTCCGCTGTCACACACCGTTCTCCTGTACAGCGCCAAAGATGGTCCTAACCACGTTTGAAAACTCCAAGTGCTTGTAGGTCCTCTTCCAGCATGGTCCATGCTTAAGGCCCAAGTAAAAATGGATCAAATGTCAAAAGTGAAAAAGCAGTTTTCGCCGTTAAAATCGGCAAATCGAAGAAAATAAAAACACACAGCTGTTTTATTTCCAAAATAAAAAGGCTGTGTGTTTTATTTTTTCCGATTTGTTGATTTCAAAGGCGAAAACTGCTTTTTCATTTTTGACATTTGCTTTATTTTTACTTGCACCTTAATGTCCATAGAGGACCACCGGTCTTATTAGCGTTTTGTACATGGTACATTTGGTGCGAGAGCGAATCTTTCTCGATCGCAGCTTATACTGAAGCCCATAGTAGGCGTGACTTATGATGCGTCTCCGTATTTCACGTCTAACGTTGTTATCAGCCGTTAACAAGGACCCAACGTAGACGAACTCGTCAACCACCTCGAAAATATCCTCGTCTATCGTAACACTGCTTCCTAGACGTGTTCTGTCGCGCTCAGTTCTGCCTACCAGCATGTAGTTTTTTTTGACCATTCACCACCAAACCGACTTTTGTCGCTTCGTGTTTCAGGCGGGTGTAAAGATTTTCCACCGTTCCAAATGTTCTGCCGCCATATTCCATATCATCCGCGAAGCAAACAAATTGGCTGGATTGTGTGAAAATCGTACCTCGGTTGTTAAACGAGGTCGATCACCTCACGTCAGTCCGTCAAGAAGCTTCCATTATTATCCCTACGCATTTCGGCTCGCGGCACGAAGCCTTTTCGGGATGCGTTATGTTTCTCGTTGAAATTTCGCGTGTCTTGTAAACGATGCAGCTGCTCCATTTCTTCACATTCTGCTTCTTCCAGGCGGAACTTTTTGATCCGAAATAGGCGGGTTTACTGCTTTCGCTTCCTTTTGTATCGCTCTACGTTTCGTCACGTTCCTTTCTACAGCTTTGCAGTCCGCGTTGCTTCGTTCTCCTCTAAAACCTGCCTGCATTCTTCGTCGAACCAATCGTGAACCAAACATGTCCGCCTTTCCACGTACCCGACGATGCTCTCGGCTGCGTTGTTGATGGCTCGGATAAATTCCGTCCATCGGTGAAAACGTGGTCTCAAAAATTCCTTCAAGAGCTCCTAATATACAGAGAGATCTACCAAAGATCTCTTGGAAATTTAAGTTGCTCGGAGCATCGCTGTGCAAGAGTTCCATTAGTGTGTCTGTCGTGTATGCCGTCCAGTGAGGGAAAAAGGCAGAGTCGTGGCCTACTGTGCGTTGGTTGACGATTGTTGTCACGAATTGCAAGAACGTTGCGTGACAGATGACAGTAACAAACACGCTAAAAGTAGGCTTCTCATTATGCAACATGTATCACACAATAACTATTTGCTAATGGGTCAATTGTGGTTATAAACTTTATTAAAAAAAAAATCGAAATATCATTTATAACGCTTGCAGATCTCACGTCCTATATTAATATATTCATGTACAATCTTGGATAGTCTTAAACGGTTTTTGAACTAAATATTTGGTATAACTTTTATGAGTTTCACCATTGTAAGCAAGTTTATAAAATCTCACCCGCTACGCTTGTAGATCTGATGACCTCTACTCCATGTGAATCTCGAAAACATTAAATAGTCGTTGTACCCAAGTCTTGGTAGATTATAATTAATGAAGACCGTATGGCTATCAACCTTGTCCATAATCCTCTGAAAAATCATATAGGCATTTATATGGTTGAACTAATTCAAAAAAAAAATCAATAAAGCAATATAGTTATATCAGTGCATCAGTTATGTTTTGACATATTTGAACGACACTTCATAAAAATCAAAGTTTTTATATTTTATATATTTTATGTGAAATTCTAGTTACTCTGTAAACATCCAAAAATATTTATTTTGGTCGTTTTATCTGCTGTCTATTTTGATTACGCAATTTATTTCATAATTTTTCATTCTATTTTACTTTGTTTTACAGAATAAATTATGTCCTTACTATTTTTATTTTCAACAATAGCATAGACTGTTTTCTAACTATTTTTAGTTTCAACAATGAACAGAAAGTGCAGAATGGTAGGGCTCAAGCTGAAAAGTATTCTGTAAAGAAACGGTCAAACGGTGAAATATTCGGTAGGGTAGAAGCATCGGTTTTGTTCAGCCTAAGAGAAAATATGTGTAACAAATTTGTGAGCTTCGTGGTCGGCATCAGTCCAAGCGTTTTGTGAATGTCAGGGAGAGTGGATTCGATTCGTCAAACGAAAAGATCGGTATCGAGGTATCGAGTATAATCCGTTGCAAAATGATAGTGATCGTGCTTTTGACTGATAATGGTGTAAATTGTCTATTTTTAATTACAAGGTGACTTGTTGTATTTTCTGCAGCTTCGTCTTTGCGACAAACGAAAGCTTTCAATCTATATGATGTATGACAAACAGGCCACCAAAGCCAATTTCAGACACATTTTCAATTTCGATATTTAAAAAGGTCAATAAGTTCATGTGTCTACTAAACACGACATTATCCACCCTGTTTTTTTTTTTTGAAAAACATTGTATCAACTATGGCTACAATTGACGCTATGGTCAAAACCGGTGCTTCTACCATACGACAATCATACGATTGTGCGATATTTGCCAGAAAACCATTCGCCAGAAAACTATTCGCCAGAATGACATCTGCCAGAAAACCATTCGCCAGAATGTACCATTTACCAGAAAACCATTTGCCAGAATGTACCATTCGCCAGAAAGTACCATTCCCCAGAATTATTTTTCTTGTCGATTTTGATCAATTAATGCATGGTGAAATATCTCAGAATCCGAAGATGGCCGTCACACAATTCGACTTGTGTCACTTTTCACATCTTTGAGAGCATCAGATTGAACTAATAGCATTTTAACAATCGGCTTTCTGCTAGTGCACAGAGCAGAGACAATATAACACTGTTATTCTACATCTCTTGTGAGATTTTTGCCTATGAGGTTTTGATACAATATTCTAAGCTGTTTTACCTAGTTTTAACTTTGAGAAAATGGCATTTCCTTTCACCGCGAGCTATTCTTCATCAGAATATTGTATTGTACAGAATTTATCGTACAACTGCTTTTCCATTGGCATTTTATTTACTTTCTACTGAATATTGATTCAACGAACACCAGTTTCACAAATGCCATGTCCCTGAATACCCCGTTTTCTCAAATGGTCTATTTCTTCGAAAACTTTTTGGCACTCATAATTATCATTACTTATTGTATATTTCAGGGTGATGAATGATTCATATGATATAAGACAATTTACACCGTCTTCAGCCAAAGGACTGAACGATCACTAACATTAGGCAACGGACAACACGGAACACCCAGTAGCCCAGTGATGAATTTTTCGTTTGACGAAAAGTTTCCACCGACTGGAGCGGGAATCGAACCCACACCTCGTGACACAATACGGCTAAACGACTGACGGCGCTCACCGCACGACCACGAAGCCGCAATGCACCCCGATATGCACCCTTCTTTTTTGATCAGCGGTTCTTCAAAGCTTCTCCGAACTCAGCATTTTTTTCTTGTTTTCTTTATCGTTCTTTCTAGTTCACCATTCTGTCTCTGAAGATTGTTTCTTTATTTTGATCTGGATCTATTTTGGGGCCATCCATAAACCACGACTCGCTCAAGGGGGGGGGGGTAGAAGGGGGTGGTTCAATGTTAATACAGGTCGGACTCGATTATCCGGAGTATCGATTTTTTTTACTTTGGATAATCGAGTAATGAAGAAAAAACATGAAATCTTCGGTAAAAGAACTTAAATATTATCTTTTTTCGTTGTTTTATTTATATTTATTTCTAGGAACAATAGGGGTCTTTATAAAAAAAACGGACAGCATACACAAAAAACACTGTTTCAAATTCCCCTTTTCTTAAAAACGTTCAAAACTGCAAAACCATTCATATTGTATATTGCAATACTGAATTATCTCAGATTTATGCATAAAAATTGAAAAACAAGAACATCAAGAATCAAATTCCGAATTATCGAGTCCCAGATAATCGAGTCACCGGATATTCGAGTCTCCGGATAATCGAGTCCGACCTGTACTAATGATCCATACAAATTTCGGGTAATTCGGGAGAACGGATTGCGGGGAAAAGTATCATTCGGGTAGCTGACGTTCGGGGCAAAGATATTCGAGGGAACAACATTCGGGTAAAAATAGACCAAAAGGTTTTTAGTGATAATGGTCATTGCTTATCGCTACTTAATATGGTTTGGGGCAAATAAGAATTCTCCATTCTCCATATAAAGGATGTTCTTATTAAACTTAAAACTGTTTTAATTTATCTGAAAGCTCCTGAAAGTTGTTATGGTGAATGTAGCTTTGGTTTGCGAGTGGCGGCATTAATTACTTCATCGAACAGACGGCACAAATAGTTTCAACGTATATCAAAATCATATAAATATCCAATGAACTAGCCCTTAAGAGGAAACAAAACTTTGAAGAACAGCTTATGATGAAAAGAAGGGAGAACTTGTTGTCAAATATTCCAAACAATAATTTCGTATAAAACTAAATAACATTAAAAAAAAAAAACATTTATTTTAAAGCTGAAAAGAAGGGCGAATATCTTGTGAAGTATTTTAAACCATAATACCAATTTATAGGGATATATTTACTTACTTTATTATCCGTTCTGCTGAATATAAAATCTTTACATCAGTAAGCATACAAAGTGGAGCAGCTTTTAATGAATGCAACTGTTATTCCATTGTATGTTTTCTGCTTTCTAGTTCCACGGTCCAGCAGGATTATGTGCAGTCTTTTCAATTCATGTTTATAAAGCTTCAAATATTGATGTTGATAGTTGAATGCTCGAAAAATCGATATTTTTTTTAAAAACGGTAGGGAATTCCGCGTGTACTTGGTCCAACAATTAGAATACAAGAACCACAATCCCCAAAACGGATATTCGAAGCTGGCTCATTAAGTCAACTGGTGTCCAAGAGACCCTGTACTTTTTTGAGTTTACTAACAAAAATAATCCCGCAAAATGTTTTAACGCTCTGGCTCGATTATTTCTCCTACAATTGCAAACTTGATTTATCTGAAAAAAAAAAATAAAAAAAATCTAGAGGATGGTCCATTCTGGGGAATGGTACATTCTGGCGAATGGTTTTCTGGCGAATGGTACCTTCTGGCAAATGGTTTTCTGGCATATGGTACTTTCTGGCGGATGTCATTCTGGCGAATAGTTTTCTGGCGAATGGTTTTCTGGCAAATATCGCACAATCCAATCATACACGCATCTTTTGATAGGCACACGTTGACACGCTAGTAATGACTAAAATGAATGACTCTGGTTCACAATCGACACTTTACATATAATTGCCTGTAACTTGAAGTTTTTAATTACACCTATGATGATCGCAAATAATAAGTAATTAGTTTCATCCAACCCAGGGCATGAAAAAGCGGCTGTCTCAGTTGGTATGCATTGATCCCGAACAATCGTGCTACTGTAGAGCGCAATGAAGAAAGTTTCATTGGTTGTCATTCAACTATTAATTTCAGTGATCGTTTTCTCTCAGGTGAGCAACACTATTGTAATCTATTGCTTCTCCATTACTTATTCATACTTTTATAGGCATCTTTATCCGAGTGCATCAAGAAGTCTAAGGTAAATTTGATTTGTTGTATTACAATGTTTTGCTGAGCTTTGCTTTGTATTCTCCGTAGAAAGCTGAAATTGAGCAATGCTGTAACTTCCCTAAACCAATTCCAAGCCGCTCGATTCCCGCTTGTTCGAAAAAGTATCAAAATCTTATGAGTGACCACAAGAATCACGTTATCGTAATGTTACAACTTTTAATTAGAAATCCATAAAAAGAACGTTTTTCATTCCATATTCATCTTAACTAAACCAACAGTGCATGGCCGATTGCCAATTTGTTGGCTTGGGTTTTTTGAAAAACGGAAAAATTGACTTGAAAAACTTTCGTAATACGACCGCAAATGAGCTGGGAGCAAATGAACCCGAGGCGCAAGATACGATCAGTCGGCTGGCGGAAATGTGCGTTCGAATTGTCCGGGAACAGGCCACGGCCATCGTCAATGCGGGCACCAAATGTAACGCTACGGCTTTCATTTTCCTGAAATGTATGGGCGATGGAGTCTTCTCAAACTGTCCCGATAAGTACTGGAGCACGAGTGAGGAAGAATATGATTTAGTGACTGTGCATTTACTCAAGTGTTTTATTTTGCAGGGGAAATTTGCACCAAATACGATCAAGGAATTGCCTATTGTGAGAAGGAATAAATTATAAATTAATGAATTAAAAGACCTTTATTGTTACTTATTTGAGAGTTCATAACGAAATTTATCAGTAAATCCTATAACTTTTTTATTTTTGATATTGTTGCTCCTTTTTTACACGTTCCTTAACATTTATTTTCTTGAAAAAATGTGGCGGTTTGATCATTGGTCATAAAGTTTTGAATAATTCCGATGTTCCTTTGGGGAGCGATACTACTTAAGAAACTTATTCGACTTGTTCTGAGCCAATTTTACAAATTGGTCAAGTTGACTCCAAGAAAACTAAAAACTACAAAATTATGTTTTTTGAAGATTTTATGATCTCTATACGGTCAGAGTGAAACCAGAAACATAATTGCCGTATTAATGACCAATGATCAAAATCGACACAGAATTTAGGAATGCAAATCTAGAATCAAGAAACAAACGTAGCGATTAAATTCATTTTTGTGGTAAAAAATGATGCTGTCGGTAGAGGGATTATTAATAGTGTAAGTTCTCTTCGAACACTGAGTAACAACTTTACCAGTTGGATTTGAACAGCTAAAAGAAGAAAAACGACCATTTCAAACATAAATCTTTGAAATCAGTGCAAGACCCAGACTACCTGAAAGGGTTTTCGGATACAACACAAACATCATTTGCGCATCTGTACAAGCAATTTGCTTTATTTTATGTGACAATAATTCAGTTTCACAGTAACAATTAAATTTTATGCATTTTGATACATTTCAATTAATGATTTTAGTATATGATGGTTTCATTTCATTCAACTGAAGCGTATGCATTCTTGAGACCTTATATAAGATTCAATCGGCTGATGTTATTTTTGTATAAGAACTATTCTTGTGACATCATTTGTTCTCGGCTTCGCATATTGTTTCAAACAATCGTTCTCTGGTTAGTACAGTGTAAAACAGTTTCAACGTTAAATATTGAGATTCTTACAATAATTTCCTAGATCCCTAAACATTAGGTTTTTGAAGGGGAATAGGTAAAATAGTGTACCACTTTTATAAACAATATGTGACAATGTGTGGATTGTATATGGTATACAAGTGAGATGTGATTTATAAGTTGTCAGCGTTATAGTAGCAGCGAATATGAGTTGGATCGTTGCAATCTAAGCGTTTTACATAGAGTTGAGTGTTACACGGTTTTGTTAAACAATGTGAATTGTTAACGTATAGGAGAGCTTATTCTTAAGATATGATTGGTATAGAGAGAGAAAACTTCAGGATACAGTATAGAAGCGTTCAGTTAGATAGGTTTGCATTGGTGGGATCAAATAAACATATTTCTAGGATAGCATGTGAATATTTATACAATATTGCTACTGTCAAAATTGTGTCCTTGTTTAGCATCTTTAGTGCTATTGAAAGTAAATTCGTCACAAGAATTGCTTTCCGGAAATTAGCTACGAATCCTTTGGTAAACTAATGTTATCTACTAAGGTACAGTACCACATGTCGTTTGGATGGCTTCGAATACTACATTTTGTCTTTTCTACTGGGGGTCAAACCGTTACAAGTTGTACTTTCATAAAAAACATCAAACCTTTATTCCATCCGATAACCATCGGTGCGTTCTATAGCCTCTCGTCAAACAAGAGCATCCTGTATCCACTTTTATCACAAATCAGTAAGAGACCCCGTAGGGTCCTCATTCCTATCTTAGTATAGTTAAATCTCTTCATAACTTCGACATTGGGGAACGGGTCCGGACCAGTCTCCTTCCGGTGTACAGCGTGGACGAGCTAGAGGGCCTCCATTGGCACCATGTTCGACAAAACCTGGTCTACACTGAACCGTCAAATAATCTCCGGGATCGTAGTGGAATTTCAGTGGTGCTATCAAACCGTTCGGTGGATCACCTGGATAGGGACACTGGGCCTTACCTGAAGGATGGGGAAAATATCTGGTTATGGTTCGCAACTCGTCGGGACGGTAATGCAATCGTGACACTAACTAGATACACACGTCGAGAGCTCGTAATTGTGCCATCGCGTGCCAGTCTCGAACCAATCGGGGTTAATTGTTTGCATTGATTGAATTCATTTCATTAGATTTTTGACACTTCGATAGATTTTGATTTGGAACCGCGTGCAAGCCTTGAGCAAGCAAATTGTTTCTTGGGCGAACTAATTGTTCATGATTCAACTAGAGAACTCTCTATATCATGTTCTAATAAATGACAATCTACTAAGAACTATTGACTTAGAATATCACAACTTACTACAACAAGAAGACGAAGATAGCAATGATGAGATGAAGGAGATTTACTTACAGAACGGCGGAGGGTGAGACCAAAAGCCAGTTTCGGTGCAAACTATCGACGCTTCGCCAACGAGCAGATGTCCTTCGGTACAACTAAACGTTACCAGAGCACCGACGGCATAACGGCGCTGACCAAACGTATTCAGCCCACTAGTACCATCTATTCGTCCGTTGATCGGTACCAGAGGTTGTGGACATTGGATCGCTGAATGTGATAGTAGAGATAGAAGTATTGTGCCGATTACACGATTGTTAAAATGAAAATAATAAGAGGGTTGGTGTATGATGGAAGTAAAGTGAATGTGAGATATCAATTGGCTTGCTCGGGACCTCATTTCAATTTAAAAAATCATTATAATCATACCACGACATCTGGGAATAGGGCCACTCCAATGACCATTCGGTTCACACTCCAGCCCAGGTGGTCCACTAAGTCGATAACCCCAAGCACAACGGAAGACCGCCCGTCCCCATGCGGAAGTGTTCAACTCCACCAAACTCAGATGCGGATCTTCCAGGAACAACGGTGGACACTGAATCGGATGGCAGTTGGGAGTCGGCGATGACCAGTTTCCTGGAAAAGAGGCATGAAAAATACAAAACGTTGGAGATTTGACACGATATTGAATAACATTTGCAACTGAACGACTGAGGCCTTGCAGAGTTGCGCTATTTCCATGGATCTTCTATAGTTTGTGTAAGGCTTTCGACTCTTTATTATCCGCCTTTCCTCTCGGATCGTGACGTTGTGATTGTAACGAGTAGTATCCCCCACCGAGCAGGAGCACTGCCTCTCGGTGGTGGGCAATAAATTATCGTTAAAGCCAAATCGTTCGTTATTCGTCTGCCCCTTCGGGACCAAAAGTTAATCACAACGTAGGGCCTGGTCAACCCTGGACGAAACATTGGACAACCCCTGACCCGGTTTCCTTATAATCCCAATGAGTCTGCTTCTATGAGAATTCCTTATTTATGGGAGTTCAGGGACCGTCGCACTTACAGGTTCCAAGAATCACCGCCTTTTGAAGGCTGTTTTGGTTATTCTGTAGCTCATCTAGGTAGAGTTTTTGGACAATTCCTTACGCGGAGAGGGACTACAAGAACTATACGGACGTCCTTTAGATGCCATATCTTATTTTTGCAATCACACCCCTGAGAAGGTAACTCAGGAAGTGTGGCGATGCCGCACCACCGACGAACCACTAAAACCAGCCCATGCATTGTACTTGAGCAATTATCATTGATTCGCTCAACAGTGGCGTAGCTAGAGTTTTGGGGGCCCGGTGCGGAGGTAGATTAGGGAGCCCCTCCAAAGGAAGATTGCAAAATTAGTTTATTACCGAACTCACACGTACCTTCAACATTTTTTCGAAAACGTTCAATATTTAAATTGTTCAACTCACTACGCGTGTAAAGTTGGATAAAATAAGAGTTAAATTAGAAAAAAATACGTGCACAGCAGAGTTGCTTAATATCAATCATATCAGCTGATGGTTGATGCTCTAAAACTATCAATATCATTTGCGAGCCATCAATATCACTTAGATTTGACAACCAACAGCAGTGATGCGACAGCGCACTCTAGATCATAATCACTGCAGAATGAGGGATCACGTGGTAATTATCCATGCTATTATTGTTTTTCAGTGACCAACATATAGTTTCAATCTATCGTACTGATAAATTGCCATTTTATGTGCTTAATTTAAGGCTAAACTTAACCCATCAGTGATATCCATAGTCTATCGCAATCAATGCACTGGTGATGGAACAACCAGCATAATTTGATGGGATACAGAATGATCCGATTTGTATCGCAGTCGGCCTTTCGAAATCGGCAAATTTTAGGCGTTGATAGTGACAGCAAGCAACTCTGGTGCACAGGTGGGACCTTGTAACCTTCTGAGTTATGGATCATCGAGTGGGTTGGTAGTTTAAATGGTAAACTCTTGTATGCCAGACGAATGCTTTACCATTTAAACTACCAACCCACTCGATGATCCAATAACTCAAAAGGTACCAAGTTTCAAAATCAAACTAAATATTTGTAAAAAATCGTGATTATAAGGCCAAAAAATATTCAGCCTGTAAAAAATTACCCATACGTGCGTAGTTAGAATTTCATCCAGTTAATAGTTTTAATTGCTACGTCTTGTGGATTCAAAAAAAATATATGAAACGATTGCCTCAGAAGTTTCTATATGTTTCTGTTTAAAAGGATGTTTAAAGATATTCTTGGATAACTTTCTGTATGTTGTACGGTATTAAGTAATATGCTTACTGTTATTCCTAGTTGAACATCTTAAAAACTCGTAAAAAAAAATCCCACTACAGATTTCTGCACTGCGGAACTCTAAAGTGAACCATTAGGGTGCAGATTTGCTCGCGCACTTCCATGACTCACTTTGGCATGGGGGGTTATTCTCGGCAATTCAAAGCCATAATAAGACTCAATATTTTCAAACTAGGTATTTGAGCCTACTTAAAATCTACATGAGGTAAATCTAAGAGCGGCTCTCATTGAAGGCTCAGTTTTCTCATGAGTGCAATCGATTGAACAAAAAAAAGGAATATAACTTACAAAACGAATATTTGTGAAGACCCCTAAAATGTAGGGGCCCGAAGCCACGGTCCCCCTGGCCCCTCGGCCCGCTCTAAACCTAGCTCTTAAGTATCTATCTATCTATCTATCTATCTATATAAATAAAAATTGAGTGGTGTTTGTATGTCACGAAATGGCTTGCAAACGGGTCAATGGATTCTAACAATTCTTTCACTGTCGCATTCGCCCAGAGCTCCAACGTGTTTGTGTGAAGAGAAAGTTTAGGAAAGTCTACGAAATAGTCGAAAAATGGGAATAAACTAAACTGACATTTTGTATGGAAGATTGCGCGCTATTTTTCAACAGCCTACTTGATGGCAAGACGAAGTTTGCCGGGACCACTAGTTAAAAATAATAAGTGATAATCAAGGGGCCCCTGTACATCATTGCTCCTAGACTCCTTCAAAGCATATGCTCGCCATGCTGATTATCTTTTTGGGATCTCACAAATTGTCAGTTTCCAATAAGATATGTCGAACTTTTAATATTATGAGAAATCCGCCCTGAGATTTTAGGGCCCGAGGAGCTCGGGGCTCGGTGCGAACCGCACCCCCTAGTTACGCTACTGTTGCTCAAGTAGTGTACAGAATGCACAGACATTACCCTTGGCCTCGAACCCCTTTTTCCCCGAAACCATTTTACTGTATTTCTTCGGGGAGGGGCCAGAGTATATAGCACTTAATACATGTAGCAGAAGTAGCCTAGGCAAACTGCTTCTCCTAGCCGACTTAACAATTAACAGGGGACCAGCCTCGGCAGGGCTAATCCTCTGCATCCGATTCTTGGTCGGCGCACCATAGGCGCTTTAATTCTAGCATATGAGTAACACATTCTCTGGATTATATTGTCCGGTGACGTGTTCTCTCCAAATGTAGCGAGAATGAAACGCGAGCAATCGAACAAGACATGCTCCACTGTTTCCCCCACACCAGCACAATTGGGGCATGCAAAGGTTTCTGAGATCCCGAACTTATCCAGATGCTGCCCATAGCAACCATGTCCTGACAGAAATGTGTCAATCTGACACATTTGGCATTAACAGCATTGAACATTTTACTTGGGCGTCATCTCGGCTACGATAAACACATGGGCGTCATATCGGCTACGATAAACACATGATCCTATACGTGCTTTCCAATCGCATTAGATTTCTGCTCATTCTAAGCGCTTTTTACCAGATTGGTCCACCATACCATGGATAGTGCCACGCCTGCCAGGAGCTTGCATTAGCTGGCAATTACCTGTTGGACATCATCCTCGAAAGTGCTGCTATAGCCGTAGATGCCCTTTTACAGGCATTTTCAACGTGGCGAAGCTGAGCTTGTCATCAATCATTACCCCAAGATGCCTAAGGGATCACTTGGACTCTATGGTGCAATCACCTACAGAGATAAGCGCCCGTTTCTCGGACTTACGATTATTGACCACAACCATCCCAGTCTAGTGACGGGCCAGTCCTAGTTTCCTAGACTTCATCCATTTTTCATCTTTGGAGATAGAATGCGCTGCTGTCAACAGTAGAAGCATTAACCTAAGAATGCTAATGTCGCTGCTGTTCGTGTTACCAACATCTAGTTTGCCACGAACTGACAGCGTGAGTACCGGGCCTCAAAGTGTCAGATTAATTTTCAAAACCAAAACAACAACACGGTATTGAACAAACAATGAAAACCCATAATTTAAGGTAATAATTATTAAAATCAATTTTGTGAGAACAACGCTTCTAGCGTTCTACTACTAATATTTCTATTCTGTCAACTCTACTTCCTCCATCGATTTGCCATAGATCACTATAGTGATGTCGTCGGCGAAGTCAATAATCTAAACACCCATCGCAAGAGGCAGCCTCAGTACGTGATCTTATATTGTATTCCTAAACATCAGGCCCAGGATTGAACCTTGAGGAACTCCCGCGGTCATACAGAAGAATCTTACCGGTACCTTAGGGCTACCGCTTCCAAGCTTGCACTGTTGAACGCATTCTTCACATCCAGAAGGACAACTGCGTAGTAACAAATGGCGCTCTTCTTATGCCTGATAGCCACCCCAGCTGTCTGAATGGCCGACTAAATAGCTCCGTCGTATCTAGTAGACAGATAGCCCTATACACCGGTGGTTTTCCCGCATTTAGTAGTAGCACCAATTCCTGTCACTTCTATACATCCGGGAAGATTCCATGATCTTTGCAGCGTTGCATCGCCTACCCGAACATGTTAGGATCCGCATTGACTGCTGTTTTTAAGGCAATATTCGGAATAACATCGAATCCCGGTGCCTTATTTGACGCGAATGGATTCACGACTTCTGCCAGCTCTTCGTTCGTCACTCTCGCCACTTCTCCTTCATCTGACGTGTACGGCCAGGGATTCCTACAATAGTTGGCCTCTTAGGTTGGTGCAGCGAGTAGAAGCATTAACCTAAGAATGCTAATGTCGCTACTGTTCGTGTTACCAACATCTAGTTTGCCACGCGCTGACAGCTTGAGTACCGATCCTCAAAGTGTCAAATAAATGTTTACATCATCCACTACAACATGGCATCGAACAAACAATGAAAAGATACAGTTAAAGGTGATAATAAACTAATTCAGTTTTGTGAGAACAGCGCCATTAGCGTTCTACTACTAATATTTCTATTGTGCAGCGGCTAACCCATCCTTAATAAATTTAATAGCGGTATTTTGGTGCTTGAGACAAAACCGTGTTCCGCAGTGTCTTCTTTACGACTCGTGGATGTTGCTATTGCTATGCGCCCGTGGTTCCTGTGGAAGCACTGTCTGGATCGCGCTATCCCGTAGCCCCTTTTCTCGGATTTTTTGGCCTTAGGCCACTGCTGCTATGTACTCTTGATCGTGGAGCTTTGCTCGTGCCAGGTTTTCCGCGCTGAAGGACGGCCGCGTAGATCACTTTTCCCTTAGCAACCATGCGTTTTTTTGCCACGTATTCATCCTTGGAAGGCCCTCTCTTTCGCATCGCGTATCCAATAATATCATCTGATACATTTGCATTGCCTCGTGAAGGAAAACACTTCAGTCTGGCATGACTTAGTGTCTTTTTTGCCTTTCACCTTGCCAAGCTGTGCCTTTGCTTTGCAGCTAGGACTGATTGTCACAATTTTTTCACACTTAGTATAAACATTAAATTACAGTACCCCCTGAGGAAGACACAATTCCCGTGTCGAAACATCGGGCAAATAAATAAGCCGTTGTAAAAATTAAGACTACGTAGCCGAAAAGCATAATTGATTGTACAGTCGATTCTCCACCAGCTTGTTTTCAAGATCTTTCTGATATTGCTTTTGTTCTTAACAAACTCGATGATGACATGTCTAGGCTTTTGCCCACACTATTCTGTTGTTGATGTTGGTCGCCTCCTTTCTTGGCGGAAACCATAGCCGGTTACTGATGGGTCCAGAAGCCTCTACTTCACATTCCGCTAGTGGTTTGTTTTGATGGATCATATCTTATGGGTCCCCCTAAGAGCTGCTATCCATCTCCACTGGAATAGTCGCCTTTGTGATCCCATGCTTATCTTTGTAACCAAGGAGGCCCTAGCGTTGACGTAGTCTTTCATGGGGTACTATGTTTAGAGCCTGAACGGCGCAAGACAGGTAATGATAAACCGTTTTGATTCATATTACGGACACTTAAGGCCTCAATGGAGTATAACCCATCAGGATTCATTGAAAATATATCAATCTGTATGATTCCTCGGCACTATCGAGCCTTCAAAACACTTAACTTTCGAATGGTGGGTGAAGATTTTATTTCTGATGCATGCATAATTTTTATTTAATAGAAATGTGTGGACTTGTCATGATTCTTATTCCGGACGCTACCTTACTTTTGCCCCATGTTCCGGACACTATGATTCAAATTCCGGACAGCTCATGAAAATAATAAAAAGACAAGTCAAATCATTATTTGAAATTGACAAACCACTAAACAGTCGTCTAAGGCAGTTGAGTATTATAAATTTTCATAGATATCTATAGAAAATTTGATTAAAATGAATCTTCAAAGTGTGAACTTTTGAACGGCAAAAATTGAAACATTTCATGTGAATTTCATCCCATACAAAGTAGAGTGTCCGGAATAAGAAGCTGTCTGTAATATGAATCAAAACGGTATGAGCCTACTCCCGCCCAGTTGGAACTACCGTTTTGATTCGTATTACGGACACTTAAGGCCTCAGTGAAGTATAACTCATCAGAAAGCATATAAAAAAATTCAATCTGTATAATTCTTCTGCGTTATCGAGTCTTCAAAACACTTAACTTTCAAATGGTGGGTGAAGATTTTGATTCCGCAACAGAAATAATTTTAAATGCATGGAAATATTTGGCATTTTCATGATTCTTATTCCGGACGCCTCTTCGCTTTTGCCTTATATTCATATGAATCAAAACGGTACCAGATGACGGATTTGGAACGTACTTTAAGGCCTGCCACGGTTTTACGGGACGTGGGCAGCCAACGCCATTAGCTAACTCGCCGTTCCAGGCCAGTGTCACCCGACCCTACTGAGGGAGTAGAATGTCGCCGCTGTCAGCCTCAACGCATATTATCCGGTATACATACCGTTACTTCTCCTTAGTCGCGCGCTGCCGGTATACATAATTGGGGCCGTACTTGCGTTGGGCCTCAACTGTTGCATTCGGTATTTTGAGGTTTTTATGAAGGTTAATCAGAGCCCACTGTGAACCTCACCACATCCTGGGCAACTCCCCAACTCACAGAAGTCCTGGGGAAGGGGGGAGTCCGTTAAGCCCCTGGACTTTCGTCCCAGTAGATCTTACCTCGTAACGCACAACGTAAAGGTGATCTACCTACGTTACGGGATAAAAAGATCTCAGAGGGGGCACCCGGGTTTGAATTGGCGACCTCTTGATCTGCAGTCGAATGCTCTACCACTGGGCTATAACCCCGTGGAAAGCGATAGCCAACGGACCGGTACCTTGAAGCGGTGAAGTGCGTGGGCTACCGCTTCCCAGCATGTGCTGTTGAACACATTCTTCACATCCAGAGTGACAACCAAGCAGTAACGTATGTTGCTCCTATTAAGATATTTTCCAAATTCTCTTTCATTTTTCCGTCGCTACGGCCTGTGACGGAATCGCAAACTTGACTATTTTTAGTTAATTATCTAGTATGATTGTTATTTATATCGCTGGAATCAAGGAAAGATATCCACTTAACGTTTCAAGCATATCTACTTCCGGAATTTCTCTAAAATGAAATACAAATTTTAATAGCAAAACAACATTAAAAGTGCTCTCATGACGCAGAGTTGCACAATATCGGTCATATCAGCTGATGGCTGATGGACTAAAACTATTAATATCAGTTGCGAACTATCAATATCACTTGGATCTGACAACCAACAGCTGTGATGCGACATCGCACTCTAGATCACAATCACAGCAGAATGAGTGATCACGTGGTAATTACCCACTCTATTAATGTTTTTTAGTGACCAACACACAGTTTCAATCCGTCTGCAGCACTTTCAAGAATATCGTACTGATAAATTGACAATTTAGATGCTTAATTTAAGGCTAAACTTGGGCCATCAGTGATATCCATAGTCTATCGCCATCAATGCACTGGTGATGGAGTAGAGAGCATGACGTTGATGTGATATGGAATGATCCGAATTGAATCGCAGTCGGCCTGTACAAATCAGCAAATTTCGCGCGTTGATAGTGACAGCAAGCAACTCTGCTCATGAGAGCTCCATCATTGCGACTTGACGAAGTGAGCACATGAAATATAGATTCGACTGGCGACAGTGAGAACACTCGTTTCGTCAGTGTCGAAAGCCGGTCATGATTTTTAACAGCCCTGATTGAAGATGGACTTCTCTGCGGTCGTAAAACTCTGTGGACCTAGCAATTTCAGTAAAATGACAAATCAGCCTCGTTGATCGATTCCATAGCTTGCACTGTGATACCGTTTTGTCTCAAATTCCGAACAGACTCATATTCCGAACACTCGGTTTTTGTATGGCAATTTGGTTGAAATGTTTCGCTGATATATGTCACCAAATAACAAGAAAATGGCAGTCAATTGCCATTAGATTTTATCGTCTCCAATATAATTTATACCCCGGGAGTAGTGATGATTCTCTAGTTTAAGACCAGTAGAACAAGCTCAGATAAATTTATTTGCGAAATTATTCATTTGAATACGATTTATTCATGCTGTTCGGAATTTGAATCAAAGTGTTCGGAATATGAGACAGAATGAACACAGTGTTCGGTACAGTGGGATTCCGTTTTTGGCATGCTCCGTTTTTGGCATGCTCCGATTTTGGCACCCCCCGATTTTGGCAACAAAATGGATCCGTTTTTGGCAACATTTTTCAATACCATTAAAATTTGTAAATTTTTGTAAACATAATCGTGTCTGTTGCTTTAGTCACTTGAATAGCATGTTAACTCCACACCGATTACATTCCAGATCTCCATTTTCGTCGATGTTTCCCCAAATCTCACCAACTACTAAGGACTCGGATACGCGCTTATTTACTTCAGAATGGTCATTGGTCATACATAGGCAACGTTTCATGAGACCAATAATCTCCACCAGTATCTCAACTTAAGACCATTCTTTTTTCAGGCATTCATATTGAGTGACCAGCCCACTTGAGTTTGCCAGTAGGTGATACAATAAAAAAACACTGTTCTTCAGATTTGGAACTGCTTGTTCGAACAAAGCACCAGCACCGACATAAGAGCAACGAAAAATCTATGACTCACACAGAGTTACAATTATAAATTTTGTCTCGATGTCCTTATTATTATGGATTTATATACATTGTGTATGTAAAAACACCGCAATAATAGATACAAATATGTTCAGCAAAATGTCTTGTATCATAACTTTTTTTTAAATTTCATTAAATAACATGACAAATGCGAATACAGTCCAAACTACAATTTATTTTCAATAATACCATTGAAGCGTGCAATAAATACGACTGAGAGTGTTTCTACTTTTTGTCCGTGGTATTGGTGTGTATATTGATCTTTCTGCGTAAACTATTTAAAGCTACGTTCTCTCTTTTCTATAGAATCTATAAGGCGTTAGATTTGTACGGAGACGATCCAGAATTCTGTACAAGATTGTTAATCAAGGATACGGGTCTCAACATCATCAAAATGTTCCTTAAGAGCTGAGTCTATGAGTTTCCTAACTGTACCCTGGAGAATCATTAAGGGATTCTGTGGGACTTTTCAGAAATTTTAACGAATTCATGAGGATATCTGCAGATTCCAAGTGGACACTGAGAGTTTCTTGAGAGATCGTTAGAGTGTATAACTGGTTATGGAGGATTAAGTCCGAAATCTGGTGATTCCTAATAAACTCTAGGGCGTCTTGTAAATTTTAAGCGGGATAATGTGAATTTCTAGTAGTATTTTTAATATTTTCGGCGAACGCTTGAGGGTCTTGAAAAGGTTCCCAGAGGAATTTGAGGTGTGCTAGTGGTAGCCTAATAATAATAAACTTTTATTAATTTTTAATGGAAAACTTTTATTAATTTTTAATGGAAATAAACTTTTATTAATTTTTAATGGAATTTACGGCAATATCGCAGCGGAATTCCAAGATGTTAACTCATAGCAAAATCCTTAGCAAGATCCTGAGAACTCTATGCGAGATCCTACGGGTGCTTGGCAAGATGCTTCAGAGCTCAAGCGTTTTTTCTGTAGATTTCTTATGAGAACCTGAAGATTCCTATAAGATTCTTGAGGTTTCATACAGGATCCTGTAAATTTCAGTTGATTTCATAAGGCAGGTGTAAAACATATATCAAGCTGAATTAAAAATTATTTCAAGTAAACATTAAATTCTACACAATTACATGACATTTATGCATCTTCTCATGTTTATGTTTGCCCTTTTGATTCATTATAAAATGCATTACTTTATCAGAAACATAAATTGAAGGAGCAATTCAAAACTTACCGAATTTTTCAGATTTTATACTAAAGTCCAAAAGTAAAACTGATTTTAAATGGTCATTTAATTTGAAAAAAAAGGTCATGCCGTTTTGCAATACCAGCGCTTTTTATTCGCAAATCCGTCTTTAAAAGAAAACATGTTTGTTTTCGTTTTCTCTCATAGTTTTAAGAAAATGTCCAGTTCTTCAATAAAAGTCACTTATGCGATTATTGGTTTTACAAGGCCCTCTTATACAAAAACTATGCATAAAGCTTCTAAAAAATAATTGAAGACGTTGAGGCGTATAAACGCGATCAGAAAATCGTTTGCCAGATTTAATATTACGGAGCTGTACATTCATAGCATAGTATAACCCTTCGGGAAAATGCTTCGAAGTGAACCTTTTCGAAGTCTGAACGCCTTATGATTCCATAAAAATGATGTATTAACATTGTAATGATGCTTTTAAAACCAATAGTTGAAAAAAAAAATGAAATATGGGTTCCGATTTTGGCACGGTTCCGTTTTTGGCAACTGAAAATTTCAACTTTGTTGCCAAAAACGGAATCCCACTGTATTTGAATCAAAATGTTGTTCCATACTTTAACGGAGAAACTATACTAAAAGTAATTAAATCATCATTATTATTGGTACACCCAATAGTTAACAGTTAGACTTTGCAAAGAAATTAAAATGTACACAAATATCGGCTAATTTATGCCAATCAGATGCATTTGAAGTCACTGTTGGCCTTAAGTGTTCGGAATATGAGTCAAAACGGTAATCGACCATAGCATTTCCGACATTCAAAGGTAAATCCATGCGGGTTTTTGTAAGTGCGGCGTTCGCAATTCCAAGGTCTGTTAAAGCCATATGTGGCTAGGGTGGGGCTTATTTCCAAAAATCTTTCGTAGTCAGGATTTACAAAGTGGAAAATGATCATCGGTCCCAAAATAACATCCTGTGAAAAAATGATAATTTTTGGTGAAGGTTTAGAGGTGGCGCAAAGGGCGTATGTGCAGTTTTCCCATTTTAGTGAACTCTGAAAAATTTTGGTATGCTTTTCAGCTTGTTTTGGTGATTTTAGGATCCTTAAGGGCAAAAAATCACATCAAAATTGCGATATCTCCACTCTTTTAGATGATATTTGACGAAATATATTTTATGCATGCGATTTTTGGCCCTTGAATAGGTTACAATGACTGATTACTATTCCTATGCTTGTAGAATGGAACAAAAAGCAAAGAAGAATCATAGAAAGAACAAAGAACACAGAAGAACGTAAGGTGGGGTGGGTTAAACAGGGGGGAGGGTGTAACTGATGATATTATATTAGAATCAACTATAGAGCCGTGAAAATATCTCGGTTGGATGTATGAGATGTGATTATATGCAAGTTTAACACTCATTTAGTAGTATAGAATGTCCGTTTGATATAACTCCAGCAATTGCTTTTATAATTTGAAAGAAATTACAGAGGGGCCCAAATCCATACAGGCTCAAAATCCGTACACTTCATACAAATAGAAGGAGTT
Organism: Aedes aegypti; assembly: GCF_002204515.2. NCBI lineage: Eukaryota > Metazoa > Arthropoda > Insecta > Diptera > Culicidae > Aedes > Aedes aegypti. Next base: position 379,240,093 of record NC_035108.1, read on the forward strand.
TTATATGAAGTTAAAGGGTTTAGATTCATTTCTTAGGTGTTCGGATTTTGATCCCACACGATATATCCTTATTAGGTAAATCCATAAACGATTTTTGCTTTCCAGCAATAACACTTCTTGTTAGAATTTCCACAGGAATTTCTGGATTATGATGCCATTTCAGCAATTAATTGCGTTTGGGGTTCCAATACTTCACTTTCGCCACAACACCTTCAACATAACTTCGGACAAACGAAAATGCAGATGAAGTTCAATACATCGTTCTACATCTGTATTTGAAATCGATGTGTATAAACAAAAGCAGAAGGAAAAAAAAAATCGGTAGTCAAAATTCATATTAGTACACGAGCTTCTATAGGGTGCAAGAAATAAAGCACTTCAGGTTGAAAACCTCTCAAATGAAACCAAAATTAAGTCGTCACAGTTCTGAAACATATTTTTTAGGACAGAGCTACATGAAGGAATTTTCACAGGATGTCCTATGTATATATAAATAATTATATAAATTAGTTATGAATTTAATAGATACTGCGTGAGGCTGAATTTCCAGGATGTAAATTTTGCAACGGTCCCTTTCAAAGTGACGTGTATTTATCTATATCTACCAGGAGAATAATGATGAAACTTCGCATGGAATTAAGGACATTTTAGCCGTTATTGAAATTTTTCCATAAAGTCCTATAAAGTAGCAATAAGTTCCAATAAAAATGTCGAAATATTTCTGAAGTGGGTAATATTAAATAGAAATCAAGGGGTTGGACCTGGTGTAGTGGTTAGAACACACACCTTTCACGCTGAGGATCTGGGATCGAATCCCATCTCCGAGATAGTCACTAAAAATTTCAGTGGCGACATCCTTCGGAAGGGAAGTAAACCCGTTGGTCCCGAGATGAACTAGCCCATAGCTAAAGAGCTAAAAATCTCGTTAATAAAGATTAAAAAAAATATGAATTCAATTAATGTAATCATCGTTTTCTAGATTCCTCTGTTACGCTCAAGACATCGCTAGTTTCACCCTCCCACCTATTTAACCCACCCCACCTTACATTCTTCTGTGTTCTTTGTTCTTTCTCTCATTCTTCTTTGCTCTTTGTTCCATTCTACTAGCATAGGAATCCTCCCCAGCTATTTATATGCTTATTCGGGTTCATAGTAATCAGTCAGCGTAACCTATTCAAGGGCCAAAAATCGCATGCATAAAATATATTTCGTCAAATATCATCTAAAGGAGTGGAGATATCGCAATTTTGAGGTGATTTTTTGCCCTTAAGGATCGTAAAATCACCAAAACAAGCTGAAAAGCATACCAAAATTTTTCAGAGTTCACTAAAATGGGAAAACTGCACATACGCCCTTTGCGCCACCTCTAAACCTTCACCAAAAATTATCATTTTTTCACAGGATGTTATTTTGGGACCGATGATCATTTTCCACTTTGTAAATCCTGACTACGGAAGATTTTTGGAAATAAGCCCCACCCTAATATGTGGCCCGTTTTCCCTTCACAAACTTCAAGCTTTTCGTTTTATTGATTTTGTTCAAATTTTTGCAGTTGCTTCTAGGGACCACTGACCACTTAGGACTTAGTAATTTACAAATTTGATTCTCGTCAAGCATTCCTGTTTTTCTAAAATCTTAAAAACGTTATTCAACATCAACGCTGATCCTCGGTACGTACCTGATGCCAGACACGTAGCGTTTGCCGTCCCTTGCAGACTATACCCGAGAGGACATCTGTACAGTGCGCGTTGCCCAAGTTTTATGCCTTCCAAACGTAATGATAAAGGTGGCTTCGGTTCCAACAGAGTCGAACATTGCGATACTAAAATAAAGAAATAATTTTAGTGCATTCCTTCAACAGCAAAGAAACCACTCATCCATACTGGCCACAACGATCACGATACTGTTTGTGAGGCCCCGTGGCGAAGCACAGGTATACGTTCCGGAGTCCTGGCTCTGGATGTCCTTGATGGTGAGCCGATAGCGTGACGCTTTCTCCTCCGGTACGGCGGACCAACCTATATTGAAAAAATCAGGAATCGGATTGAATTGGTTAACAGCAGTGCCACTGCCGGGTGTATCTACGGGTTATCGATTAGGGGGGTAGAACAGAATCGGAAAACATCTAGTGAGATAGGTGTGATGGGTTCGAAAGAGTCCTAGATGTGGCGCTATAGTTTTTGAGTGGAGCAAATCTTGATTCTAATTGTTTTATGGGACACATGAAGACAGTTTTTCGAAGTTGATCGTACCAGTTAAGTATTGACGGAACCAGCCTGTCCAAGTCCACTCCGGTGAGCCTCGACGTCGAGGGTACATACAATCCAAATGAATTGTACTGGTGGGAAGAACAGCAAGCACTCCCGATGGTTCATAGGCAGCTGATCCGACTCCTACCTTAATACGAATTGATGGTGGACTGTCGTCTATAATAACAAAACTCGAGATAAGCTAAAAATGTAACGATTATGAGATTATAGATTATATATTTACCAGAGTAATTGGTGAGTAGAGTAGTTGGTACACACGACGGCATCTTCGGTGCCCACATACCATTAGAGCAAAGAACTTTGGTCTCTCCCAGAAGCTTATACAGACCCAGATCCCTACACCTTGCTTGTAGAGTGTGACCGTGTGGTAGATCCCAGCCGATAGTCTATAAACACATTTCTAAATATACTGCAATCGATAAGAAATAATAAAAATCTTACCACAGAAACATTCTTGTAGCTCAAAAGCAAATGTGGTGGAATGTGATCGACGACGCATCGCTTGTACAGTGGTTCAAATTTCAACTGTCCATTCTCGTCCTGTTCGTGTTCATTCATGGCACAGAGAGGTCCTACCCAGTGACCTTTAACGCATTGAATCTTACACAGTCGATGACCTCCCAAAGGACCTACTTCCCCTGGAAAACGAACTTCGCTGACCTCCCGGAATTGATGAAGCTCTGGGCTTTCTTCGATCTCTTCGCTCTCTTTCTCCTCATCTGGACCTTCGTGAGAATCCGGTAATGGCGGAACGTAGCTTCCGTCTTCGTCGTATTGGCCTGGAGATTTCGTATGACATAAAATAGTGTTATTGTTTGATCAAACTTCCACAAGAGTGATTGCAAGCAGAAGCGAGTGAAAGCTGAAAGCTCATCGCAAAATTAGTGCTATTTGAAGTGTTCGTTTAGCGGACAAAATGTTTCATATGGATCGATTTGGATGCAAGTGATTGGTCTATATAATGCGAAGCGCAGACCTCAACTGAGTGTTCTCTACTCTGAAGCGCAGATACAGCGAGCGATTTGAGGCGATGTAATGTAAAAATGGGATGAAACTCTATGAACTAGCAAGGCTCACCTTTGTTGGCATTTCGACTGATACTTTTACTGCCGCTATCGCTACCACCTTTCGGACGACTAAGAGCACCCGTTGCCTTACCAGATTTACGCTTCTCCCTTGCCATCGTTTCGTCTCGATGGTAAGGTTTGGCGACCTCTGAAGTGCCACCCTCGGCACGCACCTTGTGGTCCTCTTGCTCCTCGTCCAAGATATCTAGATCATGTTCTATTCTCAGTATTGGTAAAGTAAGGACACTCTTAGCAAACTAACTGCTCTTGAGCTAAAGGGAATCAACCTTGCCCAAAATCAGTCAATCCATTTTAAAATTTAGAATTTGTATCGTATCTGTCGCCAATTATTTTTCATCGCCAAATCATCAGACCAGGATTGAGATTTTACTCATGAACTACTCTATCAAGCTCAACACTAACTCTTATAAACTAGTTGAAAATTAAATCCCTAATGTTCTATACCATCCCATTATCGAGTTAAACCTCACCTTGCTTATTGTGTCTGGTGATACTTTTGCTACCGCTGTCGCTTCCACTTCCCTTTGCTCTACTCAATGCTCCGGTCGTTTTTCCTGACTTCCGCTTCACCCTTGTCTTTACACCACGTCCATCGACCACCTCCGTTTCGAGCACTTCTCCTATTTCATTCTGATCTACGTAGTGATCCTTTTCTTCGTCCAGCTCCAACTGTTTTCCACTCAGAAACACGTTATCGAATACGCTGTGATCGCTGTCGTTTTCATTGAAGACATTGTTGATCACGACGACCGGTGTCAGCTCCTGATGCAGCAGCATATTGTCCTGGCCATTCGTATCGAACGCTGATCGCCGAATTCGATGACTTCTTCGCAATCCTCGTTTAGCGCGTTGTTTGTACGATGGAAATGAGGCCGCCGCCAAGGATTCACGTGCTTCGGCATTTTGGATTCCCATTTCCCACCAGAACGGCGTGTCGTGAGAATCATGCAGCTGAGCATTTTGGCTATTCAGCAGGGCACCTTCAGCGACCGAAGCGGACTTTTTAGTGTCCACAAATTCGAAATCTGCCGTCGTGAAGTCCTGTGGAAGATAAATCTGCGTTGTTTCGAACGTAACAAACGGAGCCTCGGTCGTTGCATAATTCTTTCTGGAGCGGGAAATTTTGAAATCTGGCGGTGGACATCCGATTTCGGTTTCTGAAATAGGAGGAGATATGATGATTAAATTGAAGGGTACTTAGTCACTTATACAGATTGAAGTTCCTGAACTTATAACCTATAAAAAAAATATCAGAACTAAGTTTCCCCCCTTTTCTACAAGCTTTGTAGTAGCAGCTCTTCAGAGTTCCGAAAGTTTTATATATGCATTGCTAAACATATTTTCAAACTTTCAATTTCAGACATCTTCTCTACAAAAAATACTGGTGTCCAAGAAGGACATTCTGGAGGTTATGGAAAGTCACTTTTAATGGGAGTGATACGCATTTTTCAAGATTTAGTTAATTTGGTGGCATCGCTGATAATATGGTTAATTTCATAATCTCATAAAAATTTCCTGTACTTTGTGGAACTATTAAGGAACTGTTGGTTAAATTCTTTAACCATTTTCTGAGAATTTTGAAATTTCTGCATAACTGGTTGAAATCAGGTAGAAATTCATTCATTCAATTTCTTACCATATTATAGTAAAAAGACATTCTGGCAGAAATGAAGAAATATGGATGAAGAACATCCAAATACATTTCACGAGTAGCTATATGAGAAGTCATTAATTTATTTATTTTGTCTAGTGTAGTGACAAAATTACGGAAGTATTTTTAAGTATTACTGGATTATTAGTATTCCCAAGATATATTTAGTCCCAAGAGAAATTTTGCGGTTATATTTTTAGTCGATTTTAGGGGAACGGAGACGCTTTCGGATGCTTCTTGAGCAAACTCGGGTTTTACGGTTGAGCTTACTCAACTTTAAGCTGGAAATTTTAATTTCGTTATTGTATCTTTTAAATATGAGTTTTAATAATTTGCGTACTTACTTCTTCTTCTTTCTGACGTTACGTCCCAACTGGGACAAAGCCGGCTTCTCAGATTAGTGTTCGTATGAGCACTTCCACAGTATTTAACTGAGAGCCTTCTTTGCCGATTGACCATTTTTGCATGTGTATATCGTGTGGCAGGTACGAAGATACTTCTATGCCCTGGGAATCGAGAAAATTTCCTCTACGAAAAGATCCTCGACCAGTGGGATTCGAACCCACGACCCTCAGCATGGTCATGCTGAATAGCTGCGCGTTTACCGCTACGGCTATCTGGGTTGACTTACTGTCCTTATCTTACCGATATATCTCATATCGCCTGCCGTGTGGTTACGGGATTAAATTGAATCAATTTTCCATTTCTTGCACCCTGCATTTCTTACAGTTCATGAGGATCCAGTTTGAAATAACCCAATTCAATGTGGCTGCCATCTAACCCATCTTGCAGAACGTGTGCACACCGACAAAATTGATGTGGAAAGTGGAATAGATTGCAATCGAGTTGCTTCATCATATTTTCCAAGATATGATTCTGCTTCGCTATAAGTAGAGGAAAGTGCTTCAAAACAAACCACAGGCTCCATGTGGAAATTAGTTTTTCATTGATGTTCCATAACTATTGAAGTTTTCATGACCTTAACATATAATATTGAACTTATAATAAGGCTGATACAAATATTAAATTTCTTTTATGTCCGAGACCACTTGGAAGGTACGAGGGGGGGGGGATAAAAATAAATAAGGAACAAAAAATTAAAATGAAAAAAAAAGTTATTTTTCGAAATTTTTATTTTTGATGATAGTTGTTAAACTTTTTTTAATCGTCCCCTGGATCATTATTTTACTTGTTTTTTTTTTTACTTTAAAAATTGAAAAAAACCTAAATGATGTCAAGAAATGATGAATCTTTTTTTTCTCCCCTTCAAAATTTTCGGATTTTTGAAGGGGGGGGGTGACATAAAATAAAATTATTATTTGTATCAGCCTAATGTGCCATTTAAAGGCAGTTTTCCAACATTTTACAGTTGATTACTCGGTAACATATTCGTTGATATTTTCTACATTTATTACATGTGTACAACTACCGGATATTGCCTTGCATTGTTATAATGTTTACTTATACAAGATACAACCCCGATTTTTTCTCCTCGTTACAATATTAAATTGACAGTAGACTTTGAATCTAATGGCCTCACTAGGACATATATGCACCTTATTTGAACGAATCAATGGAGACGCATGGTGTCTCAATTGGTGAATTACATGAACGTTACATTGGAATGTAGATTCAAGCTTAATTGCTGCGATTTGGAGTACTTTCCCCTAACGCCAGCCGACCCAGAATGAACGCAAACCGCCTTAACCGATGGATGGTTGCATGGATGGAAGGATAAATGGAAGGTTTATTCTGTTTAGACTCGACACCGGGCCCGTCTTAAGCTCCAGTAATAGTTCATCTATGCGCTTTTGTAATGAATTCTGAGTACATACTCATCTGGGCGGAACTGAATCTACATATCAACCAGATGGTGCTCTCGTGCTTTCTCAGCAACAAGAAAAGCGAACTCGAGCATGAAGATGTTGTCTTTCACGTCCAATAATGCTTGAAAGTAATTAGATTTACAACCTGGATGAATAATGGGTTTCGTCTTGAGCCGGTATGCTGCAGCAGGGGATACAGAAGAGACGGTGTTGCTGCATAGCGAAATTTTCCGCATGCCCTGTTTTGGATATGAGTTTGAAAACGGTAAGGATTTTGCGGTTTGTAACTATATAATGACAATATTGAACGCAAATATGTTTCATCAAGATTATCTGGAAGTACTTTACATTATAACCTATATCTCCCAAGAGGAACCAAAAGCTCGAAAAGCTCCGCAATTCACATGATTTTATGATGATCGCTATGGACTATGAATAGTGTTTAGTCTGTTGATTGTGTCGCAGGCTGCTGCGGAATACCGTGATCTAATATCGTGAGTAACACTTACCCAATATCCTAACCACAACAACTATTGAGATGCAGAGATAAATTCGGTCTCTAGTAACAATGGTTGTCTAACTAACAATCCTTTTCTTCCCGATGACCATTTGGACCGGCGACGTTATTGACTTTAAAATTTGGAGCTCTTGATTCGTGCACATTGAAAATGGTAAGCTCATCTAAAGTCCCATTAATTAAATCTCTGAGCATCTTCAATTGTGCTGGACCAGAAGTTTTCAGACTTTTTGGCTCACGAAGCAATTTTTATGATTAACCTGTTGCGCGGAGCACCTGTCCACTAGGGTTCATTTACAAATTCCAAAACGCTAAATGGGATGAGTGCAAGTCCTGCAGTGTTTGGATTTTTATCCAAATAAGGCGATCGAACCATATTCGGAGAGTGTGATAGTTCGTGAACCAAAACAGTTCGTGACACATCGTATTGTTTGTCTAAAATGGCAGCAATGTGAAATTTGTGAATGAATCCTTATCGCAACTCTGTTAGAAATCCGGAATTTTCAACACATGTTAATCGATTCAACAGTTCTAACGAACATTTAGAATAATACTGTTTTGTGAGTTACGGCTTAATAGGATTCGATTTTATTCATTTTCAAGCTGATTCTAATCTGAAAAGATAAGCCATTTCGATTAAGCTATATTCACTTTCAGATTTCAATTAAGACCTTTCGACATTCAAATGCTGACAAAACATTTTGAAATAAAATGTAAGAATCGCAAAACGGCTATCGTTCAGAAATTTTCTGGGTTTGGTTTCTACTTCGGAAAACTGACCGAATTTTACATATACCTAGTTTTGCTTAAGTTTTCGTGAAAAATTGCGCATGGAGCGCTTGCAAATATAGAATTTAGTCGTTTTGAATTTAAATATAAGGTGGTTTTATCATCAACCATAACATCTTGAGAAGATAAATTAAAACCACCTTTCAAATTTACAAGTGGATCTCTTGCGGAGAGCGGAAAATTTGATAAATTGATCAGAATCAGCGAGTAGGTAACCAATCGATCAATTTCTCAGCGTCTATTTATTAATATGCCTATGAAAACTAAAGTTCTTATAAAAATAGAGTTTACGCGAGAATTTTTCAACTTTTCAAAACATTAATTTACATGATCATGAATGTCCCTATCAAAGATTCGTGTCTCACATGTTTTTCGATAAAAATAGTATTGTTTTAACTGGAAATTATATAGACAGAAAGGAGATTGTGGTTTATTTTCTTAGCAACATGTTTAATTCAGCAAAAAAAACAAAAAAAAAAACAGTTGAGCATGCAGAAATTTCTTAGGCGAATCATGGGATTCGTGACGTTGTTGTTGTTGTTGTCTTGTAAGAATTAGCCTTTCATATTCGCCTTTATAACCTTAAGGGGTTGTGGGGCCTTTCTTAGCCTAGTAACGTTTGTGGCTACATTGCAAAGCCAAGCTGAAGGTGACCGGTTTCCATTTCCGGTCGATCCAGGATCTTTTTCTAATGGATATTTCCTTGGCATCTCTGGCCATATAGTATATTAGTACCTGCCATACGTTATATGAATGCAAAAATGGCAACTTATGTAAAGAAAGCTCTCAGTTTATTAATGTGGAATAGTGTTCAGAACATTAAACTGATGAGTAGACTCAATCCCGGTTATGACGTAATGTCAAGAAGAAGAAAGCCATTAATTGATTGAGTGATGACATTCAAACACTACCGAACATTCTTTACAAAGGTGATCAATGTTATTCCAAACCAGAAATATAAAAAAAATCATTAAATTTAAATACGCTAAGTCAGGTCTTCTATAATACACATGATTACATGGCGTTATTAGAATACGCGATGTAGGAGCTCCAGGGCCTATGAATTTTATTCAATTCGGGGCTGTTATTGATTATCTTGCATGGGTTAAGAGATAGCACAGTACTGTCTTCGGAGAAAATGCAGTACTAAGTACGATCTATCTTTAGGAATTAAAGTCGCACGGGCGTCATCATAACCATCGTTTCCATTTGAAGAAGCAAATCTCAAGTACCACTCGATATATCGATGCAAAAAATGTATCACTATAATTCTATAATGTAGTTCACAACCCATCAAATTTTCAGCTTCATCGGTGCATTAAAACTCGAGATTTGCTTCTGCAAAATTTTGATGGTAGCACGGTCCAGACGCAATGATAGCGGAAAGGCAACGAAAAGCGTAACCGGTTCACCAGCATGAATCACACCACCTCGACTGAGCTACCAACGAATGAAAGTGAGGCAAGTCGAAACGATTCGTGACACGGTAGTGCGTTAATCAAATCTAATGCAAATATATTGATATTGTAATTAGATCATGCTGCACCGCTTAAGCGTCCGGGTATTGATCCATCACGGTAAAATAAAAAAAAGTTCCATTGTACACTGAGAACAGCGTTGCGGTTGAAAATACTATATCAGAGGGTTAAATTAAATACACAACGCCACTTGATTTGTGCAGACTAAATTCGCATTTATTTCGAACAGTTTGTATTTTCAATTTTACCATGGCACCATTCCGACAGTAAAAATGACTATATCATGGTTAAAAACTTGCAGCAGGCCAGAATCGAACCGAGGATCTGGCGATTGTCAAGCGCGGACGCTTACCGCTCGGCTAGCGATGCAGTTGGATTGAGATGGAACAAAACACAAATAAAATGCGTCCATCATAGCTCAATCTGGGTTGGAATAGTGAATTTAAAAACTTGTTCATGGTTCTCATTACTGCAACGCTTGTTTCAGTGTATGTCTTTCTTCGAAATCCGGACATCGCTTTCGAGCTGATTCAAATTCCAGAAACATTTGCTTCCGATTCCGGACACATTTGCTTCGGATTCCAAACACTCTTATTAAATTAAAAACTCAAAGATTTTGTAAGTATTTCATTCGAATTGAATTTTTAGCACTTTTTTTAAGGTTATATCACCAGCTTTCAGTATTAAACTGCCAAACTAGGGGAACTTACGTATTGTCGGCAGCCTAAGCAGCTGAACTTTTAAGAGGGCAATTTTACGCAACAATAGAGCACGACAATTAGCAGCCGGCACCTTAACTACACTTGAGCACTCTTTATTTGTTAATAATAATACACAAAACACTATTTTATTCTCTTAATCTTCTATGTTTCCTCACCAAAGTCACGAGGCACTTGTTCTTTTATCGGCAATGCCATTACTATTGTCGGCAACAAAAATGTTCACTGCGGCAATCCAAAACTGCGCAAAAACTAGTTTATGTATTGGTAACATTTCGTATTTGTTGACAAATCCTGAAATTAAACGTCACTCATTATGTTCTACTCGTTGAGAGGGCCAATGCACAAAAATACAGACTACACTGAGAACAGAATTGCAGTTATAAATAGAATAGCAGAGAGTCAAATTGAATACACAACGCCACTAAATTTATGCAGACTAAAGCGCCGTCCACAAATTACGTAACGCTCTAGAGGGAGAGGGAGTAGGCTCAAACGTTGCGGCTCAAACACAAAATTTATTTTTTTCGTGCAAAGACCGTTGCGGAGGGGGGAAGAGTCGAAAATTGTACATTTTAACGTTATGTCATAAATGAACGCTGCCTAATTTCGTTTTCATTTATTTGACGAATATTTTTTGTACATATTCAATCTCACTATGGCAGCATTTCGGCTGTAAAAATTGCCATGTTATGGTATTGCAGCAAGTGCGAATCCAGCCTAGAAGTTGCAGCGTGACGTCATAGTTAATTGATTCATAATATTGTGCTCTGCAAGAAAAATCCCTGGAACACGATTATCGGATTACTTGAATTTCAGAGTTGCGTTTGAATGGGTTACATGCATGCCCCTATTCGCTACTCACACTACTGTTTATTAGGGTGTGGCTTATTTTTCAAAAGCTAACAAAACCAAAAATTCTTGTACTCTTATGAATTCTTATCATATTAAAAGAGAAACCTCAAAGTTTGAGCCAAAAATATAAATATTTAGAGAGGGGGCATGCGTCTTGAAGGTGAATTTTCAAGTTATAAAAAATTGTAATTTTGAAAATAATGATGCTAAAGGTTTAAAAATTGGTAAGAAATAACCGAAGTTATGGTGACTTCACTGAAGGCCATTTTTTATAACTTGAAAATTCATCGTCAAGACGCATGCGCCACCCCTAAATTGTTAATAGGATAAGAGATAGAATTTAAGTAAAGTACATAATATTAAGTTTTCAGTCTGTGTGACCTGTAGTCAAAGACGGTGAATAAATAAATAAATAAATCTTAATATTTTTGGCTCAAACTTTGAGGTTTCTCTTCTCATATGATTTAAATTCATAAGAGCACACGATTTTTTGGTTTTGAGAAATTTTGAAAAATAAGCCGCACCCTAGTGTCTATGCGCTAAAAGGTAATGCGAAATTGAAAATTCTACAGGCTATTTTTACATTTTTTTACGTTCATATTATTCTCAGTGTATGAGAAAATCAGAATAGGCCCATTGCAAATCAATGCACTTATGACTTGACACAAAAACATCATCCTCTGATTGCCTGTAGAACAACAGGAGTGTTGCCAAAATAGTTAACCTATTGAGAGACGTATATTTTATATGTTTCCCAGCATATTAAAGATTATGCACTACAATCTTCAAATAAGAATGTATTAAAAGGCTCAATTGTTACCAATGCATGCTTTGTTGCCTAATTGCAAATAAATTAATTAGTCCTGTTCGTTTTTTTCTGTCAATTTAAATCGTGAATAATAAATACACCACAATTGAATATGGTTTTCTGGCAACCTGGTCCCGTAATAAAAAGTGATTGCCGAGGAAATCAAAGTGCATTAATTTTAATTTGTGATTTAAAGCATAAAAATTAAGTATTTTCGAGTGCTTTATATACAAATCAAAAGTTCAATAGTGCATTAAGTGATCGGTGTGTAGCTTTTGTGAAAAAATTGGCATTGGAGCGGAGAATTGAACCTTTTAAAGTGGTGAGTTTTTGTAAGCTGTTCTTGTGTTGTTTTATTCGGCAGCTCACGAATGACGATAATTTCGTAAGCATTTATTTCATTTAATGATAAAACCCATGTTTTATAATATTTTTGTGAAAGATGTGAATTACATGGAAGATTTTAGTTCAAGGAATATGTTGAGTACATTGAAGTTAACTCTTGTTCCGTAGATACATTTAAACAAGGACGATAAGTTAGTGTTGCCGAAAATACCCTCAGGGTGCCGAAGCCATCATTTACCCTATATTGAAAACCAGAGAAATTGTTGACTTTTTTCCATATTGTTATCACCTCAACAGCGATATTTTATTTGTAATTTAAGCCATATATTTGGCTGAAAATCGAACACTTCTTCTTTATGTAAAAATAGTTCAAATTTTCTAGATGTTCTGCTTTTGGAAAACTCAAGAAAATCTGAGTAAACTTAATTATTTGATTCATGGTTTTAAAAGACAAAATATCATATATTTCTCTAAGTATGCTTCATATATTACTTTACGTACAAACATACTAAAACATTCCAAACATCGAATCTCAGGTATTGATTTATTTATGTTTAACTTTTAAACTTTTCTTCGCATTCTAGTCAAGTCTACATTTTTTTCTGGTCTGACATGACTGAGAATACACATAATATTTCGTTAAAAATTTTTCGAGTTATGGTTGAGTAATAATCGCTGAAACACGGTTACCATCGGCATATATAATTAGAATTACAGTTTGCGTCGTATTTTGCCTAAATTTTATAAAACTAGAGGAGAAGCATTTAGGTTGACTCAAATTGCTGGACCATAGCTTGATAGTTGGCAAAAAAGCTCAGTTTTTGATAAATTCTATGTATTTCTTCTCGTATCTTTTTCTCATATATTCCCTGAAACACAAACAATCTTAAAAAAAAAAAATTGAGAGAGACACAACAACGGTTTTATGTGGCTTTTAGTTTGGCACTAGATGATTCCTTCTACATTGAATGATAGGTTCTACAAGACTAAGTTTATTTCATGGATTATGATTTCTATTTGAATGGTACATCGTAATAGTATGACTCTAGGAAATAGTCACATAGCATATACAGTAAGTATTGTTAAGGTAGATTCAATTGATACTAGGACAAAATAACATTAACTTTTTACATCAGCAAACTTTTCAACTAAATAATGTTTAAGTCCATGTACTTGATCTCTTCGTTCCATATTTCAATAAAAATGGAATACAAACTAAATACGTGCAAATGCATTTTGGTTTTCGTTCGTTAGGACTGTATATTAAAGTATTTGTGATATTTGCAATTTTTATATATTAAAATGTTGCCAAGGATTTTTGGATTTCCGTTTATGATCTATATAAACTGAAAGTCGAAAACCCATAGCAACATAACCTCCATCACAGTTGATCCCTAGATATTAAAATATTTGTGATATTTCTTATGAGCCGACATCATTAACGCCTGGGAATAGAAGCGCCCTCTGGGCTATAGCAACGCCCCCCTCAAAAAAGGACGACTAAGAAGCTCAAATTTTACGACGACAGGGCTGAATCTAAGTGATCGTATTATTACGGAGGTCAACTAAAGTGAAAATATCAACGAAAACTAAGATTTTTGAAAACCACGTTTGAAAATTAGAACGGTGGGTTTTCAGTGAGGTAAATACACAGGACTAAAACGGCTGTCATCCACGAACAACTGGAGTGAAGCCAAAAAATTGGTGCTGAAGAAGGTGCTGATTTGACAGCTTGAACAAAAATACCGTTTTAGGCACGAGGCACACTAGTTTTGGAATGCAACATCCATATTTTACCTATCATTCTGGTGTTAAGTGCGTATTACTCTATTCAATTTTCTGTAATTGCAAAATAATTTAGCCACATTTTATTAGACACAATGATGAATGAATATCAATAGTATATTTTTTTCCATACGACATTTGTCACTTCCGTGCGGGGTTTGATGAGGGCAAAGCCTATTTTTTTATTCAGCACTGTGGCGCTAGCTTGGAGGCTGGCTTCAAGAACTACCGCTTTCTTCAGGGTATGATATGATGTAAAATATGATAAATAACTCCCCCGAGACTCCTTTGGGAACCCCTGAAGAGCTAGTGGCTACCAACCACTCCCGGGTAACTAGCTCAGTAACATGAGACCCCTGAACTGTGTCGCAGGGTCGGCATGTCACTGGGTAATCGGAGGGGCTTCGCGAACAAAGTATGAAAAACTAGAAATTTCACATTCTTAAACTTTTATTTAAGCCCTTGTGTGGCGTGTGGGTGTGGGTTGTACATTTTGTGGCGTGTAAGCGAGACTTTGGGGATTCTTGAAGTACTCACAGCTGCAGCTACCGGTTCTTCTTCATCGCGTTGGCCCACACGGCTGCTCCTGCACTACCGTGTGGCCAGAAACTCACAGCGAGGCTGCTCGGGGCTGGTGGAATGGCGGATTGGCTGCATTCAGCGGGCGTAGCTGATGAAGCTCCGGCGAACAGGCGTCTTGCTTCATTGACGAGATCGGCACGGCCCAGGACGAGACCGGAATGACCGTGCCGAGAAGGGACCCTCCTTGACGGTTAAGGCCGAAGGCCTGAGGGAATTGTCCGGAATCGGACGAGGACGAATCCTTTGCTGTTAGGCTCGGAAGCCATCTTCACTTCCGAGCCGCCGTGTGTTGACCGTTCTTAATCAACGGATACGAGGTCCTAGTAAAAGGAATTTTATGGTTTACCGCCAGGGTTGTCAAAAGGCAAATCCTGAACCTAGTTACCTGAACGGAGGCAGCTCCCTTGTCCAACACCCTAATATGGGGGGGGGATTAACACTTGCACTGCACTTCAACCGATCTTATGGTCTTTACACACGGACGCCTGAATAAATTCTGCCCAATCTTCTATTTTAGAAGATGGCAGCGCCCAGCAAATTGAATCTTTTTATGCTTTATAGGCTTTGGCGCTATCACCATTTTTGTGCGAGATTTGAGATTTCCCTTCAGGAACGACAGTGAATTTATTTGCAGCGGTACGAATCCTCGCTATTATGTAGCCTTCTGAATTTTATATTTAAAAACGTGAATTTT
Source organism: Aedes aegypti (assembly GCF_002204515.2). NCBI lineage: Eukaryota > Metazoa > Arthropoda > Insecta > Diptera > Culicidae > Aedes > Aedes aegypti. The sequence continues at coordinate 379,255,500 of NC_035108.1, forward strand.
CACAAAAGCATCATATCATACAAACACAAAAATCTAAAGATTGGAACCAACCGGTTACACTATCCACTACCCCGATGAAAAAATGTAAAAGCACGAAGTGATTTACATTTTTTTAACTATTTACAAAATCATCTTCGGCTCAAACGGTATTGTGGACGTGTAACTTACAATACCAACAAATAAAACAAACAAAATAAATATTTACAAGATAACGCGCGAAATCATAATAATACTATACATACAAATTAAAATAATAAATAATTGAAAAATAATAAAATAATCTTTAAAACGTGCACTACTTGAAACATTCAATCATGAATAAATAACAAAAATAATCCCGAAACATGGGTAATATAACATTTCTACATATTTACAATATTCACAGCAAAACAATTTTACAACCCTATTTCTACTATTTACATTTTATACATTCAGATCACATTCGATCTTTCGCTTCGGTGTACCCCTCGCGCAGGCGGGATTCATCGGCGGGCAAACTGTCACTCGATCGATCATCGGTGACAGATCGCGAAATGTCACTCATCGGGAAACGATCAATCGTCACGACATATCGGCATGATCAATGTTTATGTTTACATGATCATGCAGATATGTGTTGGAATTGATCAATGATCATGTTTTCGACGAAAAGCGGCCAAATTTTCATCGAAAGAATAGGGTAAGTAATAAATCGATCAAACATATCGAACATGATTCGATCTCTTTTTTCTTGTAGGTGTATTGGTGTCGGAGATGGGATGATCTCCAAGACGGTCGGGCTGTTTTGCTGCCAGTGCAATGATCTTCACGTCGAAGATTTGCCTGCAGAAAACCCCCCGGATTCCCAGGATTACCATGCAAGCCATCTTGAATAAACAAGATGCACTGCAGGTGAGTAATTAAAGTGCACTTCAAAACAAAGAAATTAAAACGTAATCGATCACAATCAGTGATCGCAAAATTGGCGTATGGGTCAACTTTGGTGGACTGATGGGGGTTTGTTTACCAGTCTTACCATCATGAGTGCTGGTCTAACTCCCCGATTCCATTCTTAGGAACAATTGATTGTGATCATTCATTGATCCACAATCACAGCCAATGGAGTTTCATACTCCTACAAGAGAACAGTTGTCTTTTAATAAATTTTCCTCGAAAATTTCATTGACAACTATCCTTCTCTAATGCTTTTTATTTTCCTTATAGGGTTATTCTGCTCATCGTTTCCCTGTTCACTGGTAGTGATTTTCACGGTTTAAATTGGGTGGAATTAGTGCATCGAAGTTCTGAGGACATGACGAGATGACTCCTCACCAACCCATGCATTCCGCTCCCGGGTTCCTGCTTCAATCAACTACTCGGAAATTACGGAAAACAATTGAGAAAACCTATATATGGAAAAATAAAGCTATTTGCCATTTCTGTTCGCGCCGCAGGACCATTCTGGTCTGGGCAAAATTGAGAAATAGGACGATGAAAGAAATTTGTCAATTGTCTGTCAATTTGTGACAGGTAAGTATAAGTGTGCTGTTTTGAATAATTTGGTAAAATATCACAGGTAAGTTGCTATTGAAGCTTGATCACAGGTATAGTATTCATGGTAAGTACAGTCGACTCTCCATAACTCGATATTCAAGGGACCATCGACTTATAGAATTATCGAGTTATAGAATGTACCGAAACAAAAAATCATAAAATCGAAGGAACAAATTTATGTATTTCTAATACATAAATGATCACCTCTGTAAGAAAGTTATATTATTTTGTTGATTGTACTCTACAAACTGATATTTGAAAACTTTTTTCGAAATGTTTGAAAAATCACAATATTTTGACCGACAATATTTTTTTTATTTTCATGTTTTTTCACTTGTATTACAACTTGCAAGTATTTTTTTAATCTCCAATCAAGAATTAGACCACGTTTCTCCAAATAAAAAAGATTTTCAAATCGATATCGAGTTATGGAGAGAAATTTCCCTCTCATGTGACATCGACTAGTGGAGATATCGAGTTATAGAAATATCGACTTATGGAGAGCACGATGTATGGAAATTTGAAGGGACCGAAAAATCCATCGACTTATAGAGTATATCGAGTTATAGAACATCGAGTTGTGGAGAGTCGACTGTATATAGTACGTATTAAAATTATGATTTTAAAATAAAATTTCAATAAGACGATCACGAACAAATTAAAAAAGTTGAACGAAGAAGATTTTGTTTGGTGTCCTCTCGTTCAGGACCCCTTTTTGGTGAATGGAAACCATTCGAACTTTTAAAAATTCTAATCGGGTTCGTTTTAAATGTGTGGTTTCAGACATTCGTGCTAAGCACGGATCCCTGCTACCTCCCGTTGGAAAATCCTTAGATTTTCATACTCTACACGATCCTCCGATTACCTTTCACGAATTTTACGTTGGGCGCCAATTATAACTCCCCCGAGACTCCTTTGGGAACCCCTGAAGAGCTAGTGGCTACCAACCACTCCCGGGTAACTAGCTCAGTAACATGAGACCCCTGAACTGTGTCGCAGGGTCGGCATGTCACTGGGTAATCGGAGGGGCTTCGCGAACAAAGTATGAAAAACTAGAAATTTCACATTCTTAAACTTTTATTTAAGCCCTTGTGTGGCGTGTGGGTGTGGGTTGTACATTTTGTGGCGTGTAAGCGAGACTTTGGGGATTCTTGAAGTACTCACAGCTGCAGCTACCGGTTCTTCTTCATCGCGTTGGCCCACACGGCTGCTCCTGCACTACCGTGTGGCCAGAAACTCACAGCGAGGCTGCTCGGGGCTGGTGGAATGGCGGATTGGCTGCATTCAGCGGGCGTAGCTGATGAAGCTCCGGCGAACAGGCGTCTTCCTTCATTGACGAGATCGGCACGGCCCAGGACGAGACCGGAATGACCGTGCCGAGAAGGGACCCTCCTTGACGGTTAAGGCCGAAGGCCTGAGGGAATTGTCCGGAATCGGACGAGGACGAATCCTTTGCTGTTAGGCTCGGAAGCCATCTTCACTTCCGAGCCGCCGTGTGTTGACCGTTCTTAATCAACGGATACGAGGTCCTAGTAAAAGGAATTTTATGGTTTACCGCCAGGGTTGTCAAAAGGCAAATCCTGAACCTAGTTACCTGAACGGAGGCAGCTCCCTTGTCCAACACCCTAATATGGGGGGGGGGATTAACACTTGCACTGCACTTCAACCGATCTTATGGTCTTTACACACGGACGCCTGAATAAATTCTGCCCAATCTTCTATTTTAGAAGATGGCAGCGCCCAGCAAATTGAATCTTTTTATGCTTTATAGGCTTTGGCGCTATCACCATTTTTGTGCGAGATTTGAGATTTCCCTTCAGGAACGACAGTGAATTTGTTTGCAGCGGTACGAATCCTCGCTATTATGTAGCCTTCTGAATTTTATATTTAAAAACGTGAATTTTCACAAAAGCATCATATCATACAAACACAAAAATCTAAAGATTGGAACCAACCGGTTACAGATACCTTACAATCCTTAAATGTTATATTTTCAGAAATGCAATGACAAATTTGTACAAATATTTATTTTGCTCACGTTTTTACATGACCTTCATTTTACCACCAACAGCTGTTCATCTTACCTACATAGTGAATGTAAAATTAACATTTGCATCGCTTTTGCTAGCGATAAAAATATGTGAACATTTAGCTATTTTAGTCTGAATTTGTGTTGCTTCTGTAGATAACATACCTATCTTCGATGTCGTGCGATAGAACTATAGAAATTCCTCGTTTTTCTATCAGAAACAAGATGACATCCTGAAGGTGTTCATTTTACCACCCTTACCCTATCTTAAAATTTTGAAAACAACTCACGCTTAAAATTAGGTTAAAATATTTTGCTGTGTAGAGGATCTGCCTCATATCCATCTGTAAATACGTCCAAAAAAGATAAACAAAAACTTACCGGGTTCATTCGTTGGGGCCGAATGCTGCGGATCCGTGGAAGATGCATCGTCACTGAGAATCGCTCGGAAGCAAACACTCGTTAGCAGTGTGGCGAAAAGCAAACATTTTCCGATTTCAATTTTACATACTTTCCCCGTCAACGGCGTCGGAGAGTTGGACACCGTCGTTCGAGGCATCCTTTTTTCCACTTGAGCACTTGTCCCAGTTGTAGCAACACTTATTTTTGCCTTGCTCCAACGCTTGGATTCTACATTCGCCGGAAACCTTGTTACCACCCTACTCTTGGTCCTACACCAATATTGGCGCGCCAACGGTGCTGATTTGATGAAATCTGATTTCTTCCACTCGACAGACGATTTCACATGGCAGCTCGAGCGGCAGAGATGGCAGAAGCCTTCCGAATATGTTTACTCAAGCAGAAGCTGTCTCTGATTGTGCAAACATCGGCTGGGGCAATAATATTCCAAAGTGATATGGAAATATAATCCCCGCCGCGTCACGTTGGCATACACGCAGAACCGTTGGCAGATAGAACGAACGTGTGGCCCTGGGGGGATCCTGTCTGCTGGAGACACAAACGGATGCTTTCACTCGGAAACGGCGCGCAATGGTGGGCAAAGTGATAGATCGTATATCCTGGAAGGGAACAGAAGAAAAGAGCTGAACTGAGATGACATTCTGAGTTTAACTGAATAGACGAGGAAAAAGCATATAGATAGGTAACGACTAGATACAGCTTTGAGAAAAGCAAACCGAAAACAGGAAAAGCTCGGAGGATATTTTTAGAATGCAACGTGTAAAGGTCAATATTAAAGTCGAGAGAACGAAGTAAAATAAAGCTTATTAATTTTTAATTTTATTTTCTGTGAAATATTTTGGGTACATATGATCTTTGAAATTTTCATTATTTTATGTAAATTTAAAATTTAGCATTTTCATTAGCTCCTGGAGGCCTTCCTTAGCCGAGTGGTTAGAGTCCACGGCTACAAAGCAGAGCCATGCTGAAACTGTCTGGGTTCGATTCCCGATCGGTCCAGGATCTTTTCGTAATTTCTTTTCGTAATTTCTCAACTTCCCTGGGCATAGAGTATAATCGTACCTGACACACGATATACGAATGCGAAAATGGCAACTTTGGCAAAGAAAGTTCGCAGTTAATAACTGTGGAAGTGCTCATAGAACTTTAATCTGAGAAGCAGCCTCTGTCCCAGTAAGGACGTAATGCCGAGAAGAAGAAGGAGAAGATAAGCTCCTATTTTTTCATTTATTTGGTTCTACATCAATTAACTTGATAAACTCGATTTCAACATATGCTCTCCAGGTCCTGGTGCACCTGGTCAATCAACCTAGCTCACTGCGCCCCACGCCTTCTTGTTCCGACCGGATTCGTGGCGAACACCATCTTTACAGGGCTGTTGTCCGGCATTCTTGCAACATGCCCTGCTCAGCGTATCCTTCCAGCTTTAGCCACCTTCAGGATGCTGGGTCCGCCGTAGAGTTTGGCGAGCTCGTGGTTCATTCTTTGCCGCCACACACCGTTCTCCTGCACGCCGCCGAAGATCGTTCTAGGCACTCGGCGTTCGAATACTCCAAGAGCTGGCAAGTCCTCCTTGAGCATAATCCACATCTCATGCCCGTAGAGGACTACCGGTCTTATGAGCGTTTTGTACATAGTGCATTTTGTGCGGGGGTGAATCTTCCTTGACCGCAGTTTCTTCTGGAGCCCATAGCACGACTTCCACTGATGATGCGCCTTCGTATGATGGATTCGATACCATCCTTACCAGCGGCCTTGTAGTTCTTGAGCGGTTGAATGGCATCCTTAACTTCGGAGCTAGTTGGTTTCCACTGTCCGCTGTGCTGACGTAGCCATTGCCGTCGCTGTCCTGGCCTTCTGTGCCTGTGTTCTCTGTGCCATTCAGGTGATCATCATAGTGCTGCTTCCACTTTTCCATCTTTATTGTTTATTGTTTATTGTATATTCATCTTCGATAGTAATATCGTACAGACTAAATGGCTAACCTATATTATTAATCCTAGTTTTAAAACAGTTCTTCGACAAATTAAAATCAAACATTTCACAAGCTTCACAAGCTCACAGCGGGAAGAATAATCCGGTAAGTTAACCAGGTCGTTCCAAGGGAGGCGCCGAAGAGCGAAGCGACGTGTGATATGATGCCCACACAGGTACAGCGTATTCTAAAATACTGCGCACTAGGACGCAGAACAAGGCTTTCAGTGCATATACGTCAGTGAACTGCGATGCATTTCTAGGGATGAATCCAAGCACGGAAAACGCATTAGCTGTAACAGCGGAAATATGCTCATTGAAACGCAATTTGGAGTCAATAATTACTCCTAAATCTCGAATAGATTCAACACGCTCGAGAGTAGTTCCGGTTATAGGTTGTTGATGTTGAGTGTCATACCATTTTCATTACACCATTGTAGAAGCGAATGAATGTCATCTTGCAGAGCGGCACAGTCGAGTATGGAAAATTTTTAAGATCATCAGCAAACAATATTTTTTCAGACGAAAATCGTCGGCACAAGTCATTGATGAACAGCACAAAAATTAGCGGTCCCAGCACACTGCCTTGTGGTACCCCTGAAGGAATGCTGAAGGCAGTGGATTGAGAAGTTTTGATCCTGAAGTAAGCTTTTCTGTCAGTGAGGTAGAACAGAATCCAGTCTGTTAACCAATCTGGAAACCCCATGTGACGCAACTTTTCAACGGCATAACGATGGGGTACAGTGTCTAATGCTTTTGAGAAATCAACGTAGATTAAGTCAATTTGTTTTCGCTGCTCAACCTCACGAAAGAGCATGTTTGTGTAGCATAGCAGGTTGGAAGTTGTTGAACGATGAGGTAGAAAACCATGTTGGTACTCAGAAACAGTGATGCCACATACACATCTGTAATTACACAGATTTTTTCCTGTTCTTGCCTACAGATATCTGTGATCAACGATCACAGATTTTTGAGACAAAAAAGATTTTCAAGATTTGAGGGAGTGCTTCGTGAAGCCCAAGCAGGACAGTTCGGTTTTGCGTCGTCCGATAGATTTGGCTCACGGTTTCGCGCGTGTTTTCGGCTCCTAAGATTTTTTTTCTGTTTTGGAGCGTCTTGCTGGGTAGGCATTTGGAAGGCACAAGCAAGACGGTTTGTTTTCGGGACGCCAAGAAGTTTTGCTGTCAGTATCAGTTTTGTGTTCAGTCGAGGATGGATTACCAACTGGTGAGTTCGTTTTATTCTTGTGATAACACATATTTTCTTGAAAGCGTAACTTTTAAGTAATTTTAAAACAAACTTTGTATGGTTCGTCACTATAAGTGTCGGCATTATGTTTTTTTCTTATACAATTTCAATATACATAAATATATTTGCCTCTTTTATACATTATTAAAAATTATCTTTTGAATTGTTCGACATTGTGAATGTTGACGTATTTTTTAAAACTTTTACCATATCGAGACAAAATGCACAGTAATACTCAAATGTAATTTTCAAACAAACTATGTATAGTTCGTCCCTACAAGTGTCGGCATTATTCCTGTTTCATATAATTTAAAATATATACATGTAATTTTCAGTTTTCGTCATTAATAAAAACATCTTTTGAATATAGTAGTGTTTGATCCTTCGGCCTTGACACTTGCTCCTACTGGGGCGGGTGATGAGGGCAGGATCAAACATGTCGCGCGTCGGTAGCGAAGCGGTGAAAAAGTGATCGGTTCGTTAGTAGTGTTTGATCCTTCCACCTTGACGCTTACTCCTGCGGGAGCGGGTGATGAGGGCAGGATCAAACATGTCGCGCGTCGGTAGTGAAGCGGTGAAAAAGTGATCGGTTCGTTAGTAGTGTTTGATCCTTCGATCTTGACGCTTGCTCCTGCGGGGGCGGGCGATGGGGGCAGGATCAAACTTGTCGCGCGTCGTTCGCTCAGAGAAATGAAAAAGCGCCGCGGATCGCTAGTAGTGTTTGATCTATTGATCGCGTCGCTTGCTCTTGCGTGGGCGAGTGACGAACACTTGTTCGGCGTTTAATGCGATTATCGAATTATTTCGCGAATCCGGTTAGGCGTGATTATATCATGGCTCGCATCACCAAATATTGGTGACTCCCAGATCTTTACCTTATCCCACTAACCCAATATCCTCTCCATGACAACCGTGGAGATGCAGAGGTGATCTCGGTCTCTAGTAACAACGGTAGTCACACTAACATTCCTTCCCTTCCCCGATGACCGTAAGGACGTGGCCGGCGCCGTTATTGACTTTTAAATTTGAGCTCTCGATTTGTGCACATTGAAGAATGGTAAGCTAATCCCAAGCCCCATTCATTAATTCCCTGTGCAACTTCGATTGTTCTGGTCAATCACGGAGTAGCAACTACGAATTGTACGGTCATCTATGCTTATGCTTATGCTTATGCTTAAAAAAGATTTTCAAGATTTGAGGATATTTCACGAGTTAAGGACACGGTTTTGGAAGATTCAAATCAGAAATGCTATTACTATGTTTAGTTTTCCTTAAAACTTAAGTATTTTATTTTTTTTAGAAACAATTATGCATATTAATTTTACATCTAAAAGAATAAGTTCAAATTAAAATTAAAATTAAAAGGTTCTTTTTGATCTAAAAACATTAAAAATTTGAATTTTATACAACACAGATTTTTACCAAGATTTTTGGAGCTTGACTTAAGATAAAAAAGATTTTTTCAGCCAAAAACACAGATGAGAGTTGGAAAAAATGTGGCAACACTGCTCAGAAATGACCGAGTTAGCAGCAGACAGCATTATTTTGTGTACCATGGACTCCAAGAGTTTTCCGAGGCAACAGAGAATTGAGATTCCTCGATGATTATCCACAAGACGAATGCTGCCTGATTTGTGAATGGGAATCATTGTAGCAGTTTTCCATAATTCCGGAAACGTTTTCTCGCTAAGAGACCGATTGTAAAGTATGGTCAACGGTGTTACTAAAAAAGTAGCACAGCTTTTCAACAGATGAGGAGGCAACCCATCCACTCCAGCACCTTTCGTGGCGTCCAAATTCAGTAAAGCATTCAACACTTTTCGATTGGAAAACTTGAAAGGCGGGATATGTATGTTGTACGTTTGAACGTTGTGGAAGCAACCAGGGTAAACTTGAGGAGATGCTGTACTGTACATACTTTGGAATTAGCTCGCAAAGAGGTTCGCTGCTTCTACGGATGTGGCGGCTTTAGTGTCTCCGTAGATTATGGTGTTCGGGATTCCAGAACTTCGAAGGGGTTTGTTTTGGCAAATAGCTGCAGATTTTCAAGATATAATCGATAGCTCGTGTCAAGAAGATCATTATAGGAGGATTCCACTTGACAAAGTGCATTCCTACTTTCCACGGTTTTATTAGATAAATACCGCTTTCGTATCTTTCTCAGCCTGTTGCGCAAGTTTTGTAGCTGGGGGTTCCACCAAGGCTTTCTATCTACACCATGATTAGCGCGCCGGTGACGTGGAATGGTTGATCGATGTATTTCGTAGATTTTGTCGAAATTGAAGCCGAAACTTTCGTCGACAGTTAGCCCTAGTAGCTGGTGATTCCAATCGACCGAGGACAGTATGGAATTGAGCAAGGAGAGATCGCAACGTCGGAAGTCGAGATCGTAAATATCCGGTTCTGATTCATCATGGCAGCTGACAGAGCAGCAAACATCGATTTGTAGAACGAGCGGTGGGTGATGGTCATCAACTGGCAGGAGCGGTAAGGCCGGCTGTGACATTTCAGATATCGTGAATTCGGGTGAAATTGATCATTTTTCATTGTTTTCTTGGTATACTTTCTAAAATTTTATCAATACCATACAACTGAATGCAGGAAAACAAGTACGACGGTGAACCTCATTGGCTCATGTACCGTAATTTTCTAACAAATGTGATATTAGTGCCAAAAATCAGCTCTAAAGTTAAAAATCGTGGAATCCTGTCAATGTGATTATTGTTAGTTATGAAATTAACATTACATACTTAATTTGGGCCTCCAGGATTCAAGTATGCTTCCCAAATTCTTAACGAGACAATATTTATGGAAATAATCAATAATTAAATTTCAAGAATACTGCAAAAAACGCCTAAAAGTAGGCAATTTCCAAAGGATTTCTCTACTTTGTAGCATAAAATCAAATTTTTCAACAAAAAGAGCAAATTGGTAAGAGTTTTGAAAGTAAAATCTGTTTTGGAGATATATTTTTAGCATCCTCATAAACTTTCAGGTTTACACCATGTCCAACTCCTTGTTTATTTATTTATTTATTTATTTATTTATTTATTTATTTATGCCAACAGGTAAAATATTTACCCCAGTGACTAGTTTAGCACGACATTAAAAGTAAAATAATAAAATTACGAACAGGAGAAAAAAAATTAACACAAAATTCTACGGAAGTTACACTTATTTGCTACGCGGGACATATTGAAGTCAAAGACACGATAACATTGATTGAAAACATGGCACATGCTATGCATAGGTTCATGCAATCCGTAGTTCGTCCTGGCTGGAGAAATGGTCAAAAACGAGTGCGAGCGGCAACCTACTGGGCTGGGTATGTTGATATTCACCAGACTAAGCAGCGTTGGACAATCAATGTTGCCTTGCAGGAGGTCTCCAATAAAGCATCACTTTGCAACTTTGCGTCTATCTTCCAGTAAATCCAAATTTATCAGCTTGCAACGGCTCCTGTAGCTGGGTAAGTTGAACGGATTGTTCCATCTGAGATGACGCAGCGCAAAGCGGATGAATTTGCGCTGGATAGCCTCGATCCGTTGAATTTCGTTCTGATAGTAAGGCGACCAGACAGCAGAGGAATACTCCAGAATGGGTCGCACAATGGAGCAGTAAAGAGCTTTGATGCAGTATATGTCTTTAAATTTTTTTTGCAAATCGAAACAAGAATCCCAGTTGCGACGAAGCTTTACTAACGACATATGCCACATGATCCTTAAATGTTAATTTGGAATCAATCAGGATACCCAAATCCTTGATTGTTGTTTCGCGCTGTAGCTGCACACCATTCAAATTATAGCCAAAATGATGGAGTGCATGTTTGCGGCCGAACGAGATTACTGAGCATTTAGTTACATTGAGTACCATACGATTAATGCGGCACCATTCAGCAAAAACTTCCAGTTCTTGTTGTAGGAAAAGGGCATCTTCGGCCTTCTTGATCGTATAGTAAAGCTTCAGGTCATCGGCATACGAGAGTTTTAAGCAATTTAGCACGAAATTAACATCGTTCATGTACAGCAAGAATAAAAATGGGCCGATATGGCTGCCTTGAGGAACGCCGGAAAAAACAGAAAATGGTAGCGATACATGGTCTCCAATTTTGACGGACATGCTTCGATCGACCAGATAAGAATGGAGCCAACTAAGGATTTGAGTATCCATTCCAAGCTTGTCAAATTTTGCCAGTGCGATTTGATGGTTCATTTTGTCAAACTCAGCGGAAAGGTCAGTATATATAGCGTCAACCTGTTGGCCATCTTCTATCTGCCGAATTACGAACGAGGTGAATGACGCCAAATTAGTTGTAGTCGATCGTTTGGCCATGAATCCATGCTGTTGAGCCGAAATATAATGCGCGTAACTGTGAAGCAGCTCGCGCAATACGATTAACTCAAAAAGTTTCGAGGTGGCGCTGAGTGCAGCTATGCCACGATAATTTGAAACCAATCGTTTGCACCCTTTCTTAAAAACTGGAAAGACGTACGATTCTTTCCAGCAGTTCGGAAAAAATACCAGTAGATAACGATAAGTTAAATATCGATGCTAAAGGCGAGGCTAGTGAATCCACGCAGCGTTTTAAAACAAGTGATAGGATTCCATCCGGCCCACTTCCGGTGGATGATTTCAATTTCTCTCCTGCTGATTTTACCATTCCATCGGTGACGTAAAACCGCTGAACGGAAGTCGGAAGTTGAGGTACAATCCTGGTTGCTTCGTCTACTACACATGGGTCAACTAGTTCGTCTGTAAAAACGCTACTAAATTGAGTTCGGAACAAATCGGGAATACCCGCGGTAGAATCTGTTTCAAATGTTCCGTTGGACATCGTTGATGGCAAACCGGATTCCTTCCGTTGATCATTGACATAATTCCAGAAACTTTTGGGATTATGCTTGAGCCGTCTTTGCAGATTGTCCTGATGGGCATTATACAGATGATCGTTGAGCCGTTTATATTCGGTGTTAGCTTGAACGTACATTTCTCTTGTAGAGTCCGTACGATATTTGCTGTGACGCCGGAGAGCTGCCTGTTTGGCCCTTTTTAGTTGCTTAAGTTCAGGATTTGACCATATCGGTTTCGGAGGCTTGAAACTAGGCTTGATGGGGACAAATTGGCCGATGGCATACAACAAGATACAGGACAACGTCGAAACAGCGAGATTGGCATCGCTATTATGGAGAATGTCATCCCAGTCCAAGCTTGTGAGAAAGTTGTTCATGCCATTGAAGTCATCTTTGCCGAAATCGTATCGAACGTCTTCCAGAGTGTTGCGGAAACAAAATTGTGGATTGACTGCAATTTCCATTAGTAACGCTGGATGGTGTTTGCAGGTTTTGATGAGTGGTGATGGAGCTTGCATGATTTTGCAGTCATTTTGAAGTTCCTCGCTAACAAAGCACAGGTCAAGCATGCGGTTATTTTCGTTTACGACTTCGACTTTCTGCTTAAGTCCAGCAGTGCTGTATGGATCAAGCAGGGCCCGAGAGGCCGAGCCAATGGACGACCGAGAGGTTGTCGGGAAAAAAGGTTTCGTTCAATGATACAATGATTCTCAAGTCTGCGGTAGAACTTTGACAGCTGCGGTAGAACTTGGCGGCTACCGCAGGACGGAAAATTTTCAAAAGAAACGCAATATTTCAAATGAAATACTTCCTTTTTGACTGATTGTTGACGATTTTATAATCTAGTTACCCAACCTAAAACGTTTCAAAAATTTGTTATTGTTTGAGCTTGGTTCATATTTTATAAGATTGTGTGCATTTTTATTCGCGGTACCAATAAACTATTACAATTCCTTCAGGACGCGCACTCAAAATTAGAGCTTAAGAAGTGTTGGTGGAATATCAGGTCAGTGTGCGTAAGCTGTCCGAGAAGGATCGGAACCCTTCGCTGTTCAAGATCATAATCTTCGCACCGGCCCAGAACGTGCCCAAGTGGTGCTTCATGCGGCAGCTGCGTCAGTGAAGACCAAAATGAAATTGTTTTGGTCAAGCGCATCCTGGAGAAGACTCCACTGCGCCTCATGAACTTAGATTGTGAACGCGCTAGGATTCCTGCTGCAGTACGCATAACGTACTATAACTCACGACACGGCTTCGCGACACCGTGCCCACTCCATCCAAATCATCGAGGTCGAGTAGGTAGTAGAAAACCACCAAGACCCGTTGTGTTCAGCAGTTCCACGACTCGAAGATCCGCTTTCTACTGGTGCAGAGATAGCATCACAAGCGCTACCGGAAACTTTTCTCGTTCTGCCAATCGGATATCTACTACCAGTGAAGAATTCGGAGCCAACGATCATTTTGCTGTTGATTCCACTCTTTTTAGTGGAGTGCTTCTAATTGCATTATAAAACATGTACATATAGTCAATTTTAGCTCTAATAAATCAATAAGTATAGCTCATATAAAACATGGAAAGGTCATTTCATCTGATCCGTAATAATCTGAGCTACACAAAACCTTACCCAATAACAGATCTTTCGATAGCTTTCACCGATCAACGGTTCGTGAACATGCGAAACCTGAAACATATATCATGTGATGCCAATAACTTGAAATGATCAATGATAGTACGGCATTATGTGACAATCCGTTGAAAATATTTTCAGGTAGCTTCAGTACACCAATATCGATCCATTATCAGATCCACTCATGGTCCGTGCAACAAAAATGAGTTGATAAATTGCCTTATTTGAGCAAACGGGCAACCATTTAAATAGTTGCTCAAGTGAACTTACTTCCATCATGAGCATCGTAATGGAACATAAGTGGAAACTAGGTACCTAGTTTTGAGAACCATTCCTTGGTTAGATGGTTAGAACAGCTGTTATCCAAACGCTTCCACCAATTGTTTTGTTGGCCCATTTCCCAGATCTGTAATCCCATTTTGATCAAAGTTAAGATATTATTCTGTTTGCGGAAGTATTCGCGGAGTTTTGAGTAATCTTTTATTTGAATGTTTATTTATCTCCTGATAATAGTTGTTACGACGACGAACGCATTCTTTGATCGATTTTATGTTGGTTTTTTACAGCTGGAAATGTTTCATGTGCAGTTTACACAATTTTGTGAAAGATTTGATATAATCAAATAACCGTGACTTACGCAGCGTTTTACGCTGTTAAGTGAATACCCTTAATATGATTCTCGATTAACAGGTTATCGTTTACTCGGTCTGGTGGGAAGTATATAACGCACAAATAGAGTGTTGCATCAGTAGTGGTAACTGCGACCCAAAGTTGCTCGACAGACGCGATATTGGGATGAACAAGCCTACGTGATTTAAATTTCGAACGGAGCAAGCTGTACACCGCCGCCAGAACTCTTATCGCTGTTAGAAGGCGATCGATCCTGACGGAAAACAGAGTAGCGGTCATCAAACAGCTGATTTGATGACGTATTCCCATTAAGCCAAGTCTCAGAACTAGAAGTTTATGGATGGCTATCAAATTCACACCAAACTTGATTCTGGAATTTTACATTATTTTCATAAAAATGAACATTCTGTGGCACGAAAAACTTCACTATACACAAATATACATAATTTATGACAAACATCGTTCATTTACTATGGATCAATGCACGAGTTCACTAATTTGACGTTTGAGCGGTGCCGAATTCATTAGTTGCCAAGGTCACGTAAATAACACGGCACCGCTCAAACGTCAGATAGTGAACTCGTGCATCGGTCCATAGGTTGCAATGAATTTGGTGCACTATGAACCGATGCACGAGTTCACTAAGTTGACGTTTGAGCGGTGCCGAATTCACTAGTTTTCATGGTTACATAAATAACACGGCACCGCTAAAACGTCACATAATGAACCCGTGCATAGGTCCATTAGTAAGAAATAAAATCGCGTGACACGGTGATCAATTTCACCCTACTGATCAATTACACCCGAATTTACGGTATGTCTGAGAAGTTTGTAAATACCAAATCAAGAATTCGATTGTTCCGGTTTTCAATAGAATTTATCCAAAGACAAATCAAAGACCTCCATGTCCCTTGCAGTTGCCCAAAATTTTATGGCTCATAAGGTAATCTAGAATGCCGTGAAAAGTGTACTGCGATCTGTCAAGCTTGGGTACCTTTTGTACTACCGAGGGACGAAATGCAGTACTAGAAGTGGTACCCAATCTGAGCCCGAGTGTGACGGACCTGATTTATCTGTACAAGCCCGCAGGACAAGATTGATTCGGTGAAGTTAATCTCTTGCTCGCTGGATGCATTTGAAGGCATGTAACCGTTCACATCTTCATCACATCTTCCACTGCAGATGAGGAAGATTGTAGTCACCAAAAAGCAGCACAACATCGTTACTTGCAGAAGAGTCGACCACACTCTGAACGGCCGCAGAGTGGGTGGAATACAGCCTTGGATCGGAATTCGGACGGAGGTAAATGCCGAAAATAGTCAGCGCACGGTTAGGAAACTTTACACATACTGCCACCTGCTCGAGCTCAGTACAATTGGGTACAGACACTTCCGTACACTGCAAATTACTCTTAACTGCGACGAGCACGCCGCCTCCTCTCGACAGGTTACTAGTAGTCGCATTGCGATCACAGCGAAACATTGTGTAATCGGAGGACAGTTCCGAGTTACTTATATCTGATCTATCTGATCGGAGCCACGTTTCGGTAAGAACAACAATGTCGTACTCACAGCTTGATAATCGCAAATTCAATTCGGTTGTTTTAGTTCGTAAGCCCCTTACGTTTTGGTAGTAGGGGAACTGGGGGTAATATGCCCATAGGGGGCAAAACGCCACCATCAATTTGGACGAATGATGTGTTTTAGAATGCTTTTTTTCATCCTAGATCATAGAAAATGGATAAAACTGCTTCTCCTATATTTTTATGTGTTTTTCTCAACCAAATCGATAAAAACGTATAAAAACGTTTTTCACTGTTTTCGTTGCAATTTTGTGCGATTTTCAATGTCATTTTTTAGGTCGATAATTAACCAAATTTCTGAAACTATTGCCAAGAGCCAACTTGTGCACTGTCATAGTTTGTATTACATGCAAAACATATGTTACATTTGTCCTTAAAAAGCTTATTGAAGGATCTAAACTTTAATCAACTCATGGGGCAAAACGCCCACCCCTATTTCATGATACCAAAACAGCCGTTTGAATTCAAATTCTACCAGACGTAATGCCACGCTGAAGTTACGCAAAAAATAGAAACTTACAAATGTACATTTTTCACATCAGCATGTATACTATTATTGAACAATAACATCTGAACAAACGCCTGGATGTATGCAACCTATAAACAAGCATGATTGTGTGCGTTCGTTAACAGCATGGCTAACGCCGAGCTCAAGCGGGGCGTTTTACCCCGCAAAACAATACATATGCAGTTGAGCAAGCATTTTTTAAAAACTAATTTATAAACCCTAGAAAAGCTAAAATGGATAGCTGTCTCTACTATTTGGTAGAAAACATGTTTGTTTATCCGATCATAATTAAAAAAGAGCATAAAATAAAGTTTTTCACATCAAAAATCGCTGTTCTTTTTAACGTGGGCAAACTACCCCCAGTTCCCCTAAACGCAGAAGGATCTGCTATCCGACGATGCAGAGACGTTGCAATAGGGCGATATTCAAAATAGGTAATAGATGGCTCTTTTTCAGTGGTAGTAAAAACGAAATCCTGAAGCAAAAAAAAGCACCACGGAAGATGAACTAAACACAAAAAGTTATGTATTCACTTTACACTTGATTTCTAATCACTATTTTTTTGATCCAGTTTCCTAATTGCAAGTAATTTACGTTTTGCATTATTTTCCATACGTTTTTACAGTTCTCCGACTACCATTCTTCCATGCGCTTGTGTTGAAAGTTTGAGAAATTTGAGAATCCAGCGTAGCGCGATTCGTGATCAAACGTCAACATCCCACCGCAAAATCGCTAGTGTTTGGAGGTGATTAAATACCATTTCCCCTAAATGTTCGGAGGACCATAGTGCGCAGTTTAGCTTAGAGTCCTTCTCTGACACTCGGACGATGATCAGCTGCCCCTGACATGGGAAACAGGCGCTGTTGTGAGCGGCTCCTAACATGGAGTACAGACGCTCCATGTTTGCAGAAGCAAAAGCTAAAGCAAACCCCCTTTCCTGTCAGCATACGACCAAAGTTCCCACCGGGGTTGATTACCCGATATTCCCTAAGGTTGTTCGTATCCCGGCCAGTACCACGAGGAGGTAGGGATAGGAGTTGCTGAGCAAGAGGCTAAGGACTATACAAAGGGGTCTATATTATTCCTGCAGGTACGTGAGGTACCAATGGTACGCCAAGCTCAGCCTACAAAGCAAGATAAATTCATTGTCTTTTGAATGCGCCATATTAGACGTGTAATCACAGAGTTATGGACAAAACACTTTCGCATATTTTGCGGAGGTGACCCCAAACTTTTGTACGGAAGAATATATGGTTTTGAAAAAAGCCGAGAAATTTGGCCATGTTATGGAAGATTCTGCATTTCAATATCATTAATCATTACTACAGAATATTGCTTTACTATCCCACAACATTAATATCTCAGTTAATAATCTTTCCGACCACGTATCATTACGCTCCGTTAACAAAACTATCATTACTCCTCCTCGTGCTTCCGCTTCGCTTATCGTAAACGCTCTAAATTCTGGGATAAAGTTCGGAAATTACACCACTTCCGTCATCTCGAGTAGAACTGACGCGCTGTGCAGCTTGCATCAGTTCGGCACCCCGTGGCTAAAACGCCCTGCCCCATTCCCATTCCCATATAAACCATCGAGCTGCAAGCGAGCAGGATTGTTTTCATTCCTGGCTGATAAATTGTTTGCATTCTACTTTATTTCCGGACACTTTGCTTTCCGAGAAAAGCTGCTCTGCTCCTATGAAGCAGCGATATTGCCATTCTCACATTGGCGGGGTTGTTAGCTGCATCAGCACTACGGCACTTGTCCTGAAGTGGCTCAATCTCTACATGTGGAAAACTGGGGCACAAGAGCTCTGGTGTGAATGGCAGGAAAAATCATTTCATTGTTTTTTTTTGTCTTCGCTCGATCCCATCGGTTTCTCGCCGTACAGTGATTTTCCGCGGAGTGATTTTCTGGTTGCCATCCAATGCTTTTCAATCGAATGTAATAAACTGCACCTTCAATTAATTTGCAAGTAAACAACAAACAATTAGCTTCATATTAAATATACGCATTTTACAACAACCTATTAATATGAAATTTTGCAATAAGAAGCAATTCAACACGACGCATATTGTGGCTAAATATGAGCTAAGTAGCTTTAAAAAAAAACCACTGCCGAAATGAATCAAAAGTGCCAAGAGTAGGATCCGGCTCTATATAGGGGAACTTACGTATTCTCGGCAATCTAAGCCGATGCCCCCCTTCTCTTGTGGTTTTTTCGGACATCAGCAGACAAACTACGTGTTTGTTTGTTTACATTTATGCGCTGATCAATCCTTTATCGATTCACCCCGACAGACTTATTAAAAGCTTTTTGGAAACGTTTTTACAACGCTGCGAACATCTCTTGTCAGTGTGACTATGAGCCTATGCATGCTATAAAACGTTTAACTTTTACTGTGCGCCCTGTTTTCAAGTTGCCCGTGAGAGTGAGCGAGACAGCACCAACACACGGCGCACAGTAAAAGTCAAAAGAACAAAAGAATTTATGGCACGTACAGAGGCTCATTGTCGGCAGCCTCATTCTGTTCGGCAGCTTTCCCATAAGAGCTGCAAACGAATCACTTCGGCAGCTCCGAATCAGTCGCATTTTGAGGCGTGTTCATTTGAATTGCTGACATCTTTGGCGAAATTGTTTGTTTCGTCTCGAAAATCTCGTAAGCGAGTAGCTGACAGAACGAAGAATCATCTGAATGTTTTCATTTGTGTGTTTTGATGTTAAAATACTGTGTATTTGGCGTTTGAAATTTGGTTGCCGATAATAGTCGCAAGGTGCCGAAGCCGTAAGTCTTCCTACTTTTTTCTAAATTACGTAAAAATGGTTTGCTCGATCACCTCTGTGCTGACGCGTCGTTCATTTCCACTTTCTAGACTTATACAAAGAAATATTGACTACAGCGACCATCAAATGAACTTTTGGAACGATAACTGTATCAATCAGCCATCTCTAGCGACACAATAATGTATATATGTGCTCATGCCTCCGGGCAGGCCGGTCGAAAGGATAGAAGCCCGTAACAGCAAGCGGATACAAAAACATTCATCTCATCGCACATCCCACCATGCATCACTGTTCAGGATGTGTTTACGTATCATACATCATAGCCAAGCTTGTCTTCCCCAGACCGGTAGAGGCTCTGTCTGTATGTACTTATGTAGGTTTTCCGAGTTTTGTATATTTGTCTACCCGCCAGGGACGAATCGAAACCGTGACTGGCAAAGGATACTACTCATAGGATGATTTTTTTTTCTTATGTCCTCCTGCCCAACTTTCCCACCTCTAACTCTACAGGACCGATATAAATGTATTCTGAGAATAGAATTGACGAGGAATATTCCCATGGAAGCCCCTTGATACCTTTAGTGTCGAGATGAGATATATTGAATTTATTGAAGCTTAGAAATGTTAATTGTTTCTGTCGCTTTCTGCCACGTGTTGAACATGATTCAATTTTATAAACATCCGTCAAGATAGCTTCAGTTGGTTTAACATTGCCTTTACGCTTATCAATTATTGCTTAATTGTAATAATGTATTGTTATGCGGCATTTATTGTAATTATTCTTTAATATCGCTAATGTTATGTTACTTTCAGAATAGAAAGTATTAATTTATTTAATTATTCAACATCAACACAGATAGCTCTGAATCAACAACTTTTACGCTCAATACACGGTACACCGGGGATTTTCTTAGCGGCTTTCAGTCTCAACGGCAATCAGAACTAAAATATTTCTTCTACGCCCAACGTTTCGATTGTATTTTCAATCTTTTTCAAGGGTTCTAAAGGAACAAATTGGACAACGTTACATACATAATTTTAACGAAAAGACACTGTTACTTACAGAAAATTTTGTTCTTTGGCTGGTGGTTGTGTTCATGGATTTGGGTCAAGTATTTGGTCTTCATCAATTTCTTAAAATTTTTTCAACAAACAGACACATTTTGCAATTTAAATTTTACAACACAAAAGACATTAACTAACTATTTAACTGGTTTACAGACGGAAAACTTGGACAACGATTCACTACTCAGTTTGCTTCTCACTGTTTTATGTTATTTCAACCGTCATTTTGTATTGATTGTTTAATAAAAGTTAAGAAGGGTGTCTAATATTGTATGCAAGTTAAGTGGGTTGAAATAGTCTATTGGGTGTCATTATCATTCTCGTTAGTGTTTGTCTGATTACTTATTGTCTGTCTATCTACATGGTTTGTTTTGATTTTTGCTTTGAGTGTGTGCAAAATTCCTGCATATGTCGTACTTAAACTATCACAGTCGCTTCGTTTGTTTACCGTTTTTTCCGTGTTGATGATATGGCAAACTTCCAAAACGGAGAGAGCGGAGTATCGCCTATGGCAATCTAATATCTCCGCTCGATCCAAAAAGAAACGGTTCCTTTAGAACCCTTGAAAAAGATTAAAAATACAATCGAAACGTTGGGCGTAGAAGAAATATTTTAGTTCTGATTGCCGTTGAGACTGAAAGCTGCTAAGAAAATCCCCGGTGTAACTCATAACAGTCGAAAGCATCCAACTAAATACACGGTACGTGGCCGCATATCTACATTCTCGGTTCTGCCCACGCTCGCCAAATTGTTGTGCAAGTGTTCGGCCACCTAGTTCGCTACGTCCCACGTCTTCTTGTGCCAACCGGAGCGAACACCATCTTTGCAGGGTTGCTGTCCGGCATTCTTGAAACATGCCCTGCCCATCGTATCCTTCCAGCTTTGGCCACCTTATGGATACTGGGTTTGCCGCAGAGTTAGGCGAGCTGATGTTCATCCTTCGTCACCACACACCGTTTTCCTGAACACCGCCATAGATCGTCCTAAGCACCCGACGTTCGAAGACTCCAAGTGCTTGCAGGTGCTCCTCGACCATCGTCTACGTTTCATGCCCATAGAGGACAACCGGTCTTATGACCGGTACATGGTACATGGTTGTGGAGGTTCAACTTCTACTGATGATGCGCCGTAAGCAAGGATCCTAGGTAGACGAACTCGTCGCCCACCTCGAAAGTTTCTCCGTCTATCGTAACATTGCTTCCTAGGCGAGCCCTGTCGCACTCGACTTCACCTAGTAGCATGTACTTTATCTTGGATGCATTCTCCACCATTCCAGCTTTTGCTGCCTCGCGTGTACCTACAGGTCTGCCACCTTTTCAAAAGTTCGGTCGATATGGACATTTATCATCAGCGAAGCTGGTCTGACTGGATCTCGAAAAATCGTGTTCCGGCTGTAAAGTACGGCTCTCTGCATATCACCTTCTAGCGCAATATTTAACAACAGGAACCTTGTCGTAGTCCCAGGCGGAATTCAAATAAACTGTGTCCGTACGCCGCCTTGAAATCGATAAAGAGGTGATGCGTTGGAACCTGGTGAACACAAATTTTTTGAGGGATTTGCCGTTATTGATCGGCTGTTAGCGAAACCGGCTTGATAACCTCCCACGAACTTGTTTAGTACAGGTGACAGACGACGGAAGATGATCTGGGATTACACTTTGTAGGCCACATTTAGGGTGATGATCGCTTGAATGTTCTCACAACCTAACTTGTCGCTTTTCTTGTAGGGCATATTACGCCCTCCTTCTACTCCTCCGGTAGCTGTTCTGTTTCCCAGATTGTGCCTATCAGCCGGTGCAGACAAATGGTCAGGTGGTCAGCCTCGTCGGGCCCATCTTATATCATCCTTACCACCAGTTTCATTATTCTTAAGCTGGCGAATGGCAATATTAACCTCCATCAAAGTGGGGACTGGTTAGTTTCCAGCGACTGCACTACTGACGAATGAATTTCCTCCGTTGTCTCTTCCTTCATTCCCTGTGCTCTTAGCGCCATTCAGGTGTTCCTCAAAGTTCTGCTTTCACCTTTCGATCAACTAACGTTCGTCCGTCAAGATGCTCCTCTATGCACATCTCGGCTCGCGACATGATACCGTTGCGGGATGTGATTAGCTTCTGATAGAACTTACATGTTTCTTGAGATCGGCACAGCTGGTCCATCTCCTCGCACACCTTCTTCTTCAGGCGGTGATTTTCCTCCCGAAAGAGGCGGGTCTGCTATTGCCGTTTCCGTCTATAACGTTCCACGTTCTGCCGGACCTCTTGCTGCAGCATGGCCAACCGTGCTGCATTCTTCTCCTCCAGAATCTGCCAACACTCCACGTCCGGCCAATCGTTCCGTCGACTCCGTCCCACGTACCCGACATTGCTATCAGCTACATTGTTGATGGTGGCTTCCACTGTACTCCAGCAGTTCTTCATCCAGCTCACCCTCCTTCCGATAATGGAGCCTTCAGGTGCTGCGCGTATGCAGTTGCGATATCCGGTTGCTTCAGCCGCATTATGTCATATCGGGGCGGCATTCGGTACCGTACGTTGTTAATGACGGAGTGTTTTGGGCGCAGTTTAACCATCACCAGATAGTGGTCAGAGTCGATGTTAGCGCCACGATAGGTCCTGACGTCGATAATGTCAAGGAAGTAACGTTCATCAATCGAAATGTGATTGATATGTGATTCTGTCTGCTGTGGTGATCTCCAGGTGTATCGGTACGGAAGGCTGTGCTCGAAGTTGGTGCTATAAATGGCCATATTCTTGGAGATGGCAAAATCGATGGAAAGTAATGATCCTTATTACGAAAAACCTCAGAAATATAAATTGGAAAATGGAATTTGCATAGATAATAGAGATCTTTGAATATCGTAAAACGGGGTAACTTTGATAATGCGGGTAACTTTGATAGTGCGAGACCCACAACATATTAAACGAAATAATGAAGTTTCTGTTAACCAGTTAAGCAAAACGAATGCAAAAGTAAAGAGTATTAGTATGATACTTCATGTCAAAGCTATTTTATTCTTTATTTGATTATTGAATTCAACGGTGTATGTGTATGTGTTTCGTGTCTGCTGCAATTTGTTCAGATACTCCGTGGTTTATATAAGTCGATTTTTTGTTGAAATCCTCATATTAAATTTGTTCCGCCGCGCTCCGAACACGCATCAACAAGTGTTCTGTATCGTCTTTATGCTGCTCACAGTTTCACACAGTTTCCAGTTG
This sequence comes from Aedes aegypti, assembly GCF_002204515.2. Classification (NCBI taxonomy): domain Eukaryota; kingdom Metazoa; phylum Arthropoda; class Insecta; order Diptera; family Culicidae; genus Aedes; species Aedes aegypti. The sequence continues at coordinate 379,278,971 of NC_035108.1, forward strand.
ATTGCAAGGAATAGTGAAGATTGAAGATCATCGATATTCGCTTCAAAACCCGCCATAATAAGCAGCTGCCTGTCAACGCACACACCAAGATGGTTTGCCTGAGTTGCAGTATGGAAATAGTATATGGAGAACTAGTGATTGCATGTGAAGGTTTTTGCGCAGGATCCTATCACGCTCAATGTGTTGGATTGACGAAGGATGAAAAAGTTTGCTGCCTCAAGAATCCTTGTATCTTCTGGATATGCACAAGTTGCAGTACAATGTTGCGTGAAATACGTTATTCCGATAATATGCAAGCCAAATTTAAGCTCAATTCATCCGCTGCTAGAAGTGCGACTGAAGAATGTGATGCTGTAAAACTGTCGTCCATTCGCGAATCCAGCAATGTCATAGCCGAAATAAAATCTGAAATTGCCTCGATTCAAAAAAACATTGGCTGATCTTACTGCTTCTCGTCCAAGTGTATTGAACACGACCACCGATGAACTTCCACTAGCGCATTCATCGCCAACACAGTCGTCCAACTCATCGCAACAATGCTATGTAGGTAACCGCACCAATGGAATTCCACGGCAAATAGGTAGTATCGTAAGGACGCCATTCATCGCTCATTTAACAGCATTTCAACACATTAAATTCTGTCAAAAATCGGTTTTTCGATAATTTCGCAACTTTTTGCGCTAGACGCAAGGTAAAACATTTGTTTTTGTAGGAAAGAAGTTGAAATGTGAACAACGTATAATGATACCGTATAAAATGTATGCCAATGATACATGTGTAGGGCGCCATTCACCGCTCATCCCAAGTATGAGGCTCTATATCCACAACTAGTTGGAACTAATTTACTTTCATTAGCTGTAACAACCAGTATAGTATAGTACAACAGCATATTAAAGCGTAACAGCTTAGAAGCATTTTTCGATCTGCCATGACTTTTATTGCGAAAATTTGTTCAGATTTCTAAAAATAATTCAATGAGCGGTGAATGGAGCATGAGCGGTGAATGGCGTCCTTACGGTAATCACTGGAGTACGAACTGCAACGACAAGTTTTGACTCTTTTTCTCTCGCGTCAAGAACGATGTTACCGAGGATGAAATACGTGCTATGGTCACCGAGTGTCTTGGGATCACGGATTCAATCAGTGTGTAAAAGCTAGTTTCCAGCTGTTTTATCACGGTTCATAGCATTTACTAGAACCAGAGACGGACAAAAAAAAACCTTTCCCTACGCAAACACGAAGATACCCTTAGAAAATTTCTCTAAATAGCCCTATTTATTAGGGACTGTCTTTTAATTACGTATAACAATTTATTATGTTTTTCAAGCTCCCTCTCCTGTGGTATGTTTTTTGTTTGAAAATTAAAAATAACTTGTAAAGCGCGTAACAATCATGAACTTTCCTCCCCCAACCTTTTACGTAATTAACCCTGAGTGAAAGCAAAAATTCTAAAACCCTCACCGCTGAGCGAATTCTTAATGGATTTAAATGATTTTTTGTCAGTATACTGACACACATATCTAGTTTCTAGAAGTGGACAGAGGAACGCGGAAATATTCTTGTGGCCGGACTTATTCCGGTGGATCGCTGGGTCAGGTCGGGTGAGAAGGGTACTGTGCGTTTGTGCCCCTGAAGGTAGGCAAATTTCAAGACACAGATAATTTCTGGAATCGGTTGTAATGTGGCCACTACATGACGGAATTTTTGAAAAATTGCATCAGTGTAAACTTTTTGAGAAACGATTGAATTGGATAACTATGAAATCTGCATTTTATTAATCCTACAAATGACCATTTTCGAGTCCATGGACGCCTCAAACTTATGATAAAGTGGCCAATTTGAATCTGAACATCTGAGCCAAGCTTATGGGAACGCATTCTAGTGCATAATTATGTTTAATTTCTACTTTTCGAGAGTTGAAACGGTTTAGTATCCTACAAATCTACTGCCAGTTCTTCTGGGCATTACGTCCGATTGGCCACATCAGGTATATTTTAAATGGTGCAAAACTCTTAACTTATAATGTCAGATCTTAATGATTTATGCAAATTAAAATGATTGTCATTGCAAATAAATAAAGGTAACTTGGCATGTCCCAAAAAATAGCCCTTTTTTACCCGACTTGACCCAGTGACCCACCGGAATAACTCTGGCCACAGGAATATTTCCGAGTTCCTCTGGCCACTTCCAGATACTAGATATGTGGGCCAGTGAACTGACAAAAAATCATTTCAATCCGTTAAGAATTCGCTGAGCGGCGAGAGTTTCAGTTTTTTTCTTTCACTCAGGCCTATACGGGTTAATGGACAGCCCCTTAGCTACGAACTCATCGCTACGGCCCTAAAATAGTTCTAGTAAGCAGTTATTCGTATATTCTGAACCAATACGAATATTGTGAGAATTTCGTAACCAAATCTTGTTAGAATTTATCTATTTTTGATATAACTTTTGCAGACATAGTTTTTTAACTCCAACAAAAAAGGTAAAGAAAGTAGCTTTCACCGGAACATTTCGAAGCATATTATTATTGATAAGTGATGAAAATCGACAATTAATATCATGTGAAAAGGTTAACTAGGAAAAACTGCCCTTTAGCACTGTGGATCTTTCTGCAATGTTTATGTAAACAAATTTATCACAGAATTTCTCAAAATGTTCATCCATAATCTGAACTAATTTTTCTATGTATTTCAAATTGTTTCATATCCCAATCGTTATTATATTTTGTGTAGATTATGGCCATAAACTGTTAAATAGAGATTTTTTTAAACTGCAGTCGACTATTTATCGGTCATTGATAAACCCATATAAAGGGGTGTGTTCAAATCAATCAGTTAATATTTGTATTAGACAATCGTTGAACTTCGGGTCCAAGAATGATTGCATTCCACGCTGAAATGTCTTTTAAGTAATCGGTTATTCTAATCAGATTTTTTGTATGTAGACAATATTACTACGCTGGATTCATGATACGCTCAGTTACAAGCAAATGAAATGATTTTTTGAACAAAACTCTGTACTGTTCAATCGAAATTAGTTTAACCAGACATGCCAGAAAAAATGACAAACTAGTAGATAGTTTTGTAAAAAACTTCTAAAAACTCAAATAAGGTAATTTATATTGTCATTTTCCAGAATATGGCTTAAAACAATATATTTTTTTTAATTGATTCTAAACTTGCCCAGGCCCATAACCCTGCGGCTCTCTCATGTTAGACAAATTCAATCAGATAACAAAAAAAAATCTATTTAAGAAAACAGAAATAGGAATTCTATTCTACATTTTACAATTTTGAAATAGTAGTAGCAGCTTATCTTTTATATTTTTTTAGGAGCTCAATTGTCACCCAACACGTAGCAACAAAGACATTGTCATCTCCTATTCTTGTTGCAACAATTTTATTCCGCAACATCAGTTTGTCACCACTTGAACAGAATATGACAATGATCGATCACCACGTGCACAGCGATTTTCTGGGCTTCGCATTACAATGTTAGAGAACTTTCTTCGTGTTGGTAAACATTGACACATTATCGAATGGCAGCCATCAAACAAATTAGGTTTCGTGTTTCAAATAACTGATTAATTGCAAATTGAAAAGGTCGCAACAATGTTGCACCCTATGATTGTCAAGACAATTTTGCTTTTGATTGTATCCCTATCCGCAAAAGTAGGGACAAACGGTTGTGAACGAGCTTGCTTTGTTGTTCGTTTTTTGTCTCTTCTGATGACAATTGGATTCACTGATCTCTACTGATATAAAAATTTAGTATTACCACCTTAGCTACGCTTCTGATGAAATGGATAGCACAATTTATGTTGATGAACACCAGTTTTTAAGAATAGTACAGTAATTTGTCCATTATATTGCTATACTGAAACGTGACATGATGAAACAGTTTTTTTGCCATAAAATGTCCATAAAACGTAGCAGAAATTGCGTGCATCGAATGATTGGCACAAAAACAGCGGATTCTATAGGAAAGCATTTGTTATTTAACCCACTTAGAAAAATTATTGTAATGTACGTCGTATGTGCCCGACATATTAAAGCAAGTAATATAATGTGAATTTATGTTACAAATGAAGTAATTTTTCGTCAGATTAAACTGAATATCGATCGGAACACATAAATTTTCTATCATATCACTTTGGCCGTAATTTTACAAAAATAACGTATTTTTATATTCAAATACAGGTCGGACTCGATTATCCGGAGACTCGATTATCCGGGGACTCTATTATCCGGGATTCGATTATCCGAAATTTTAGACTCTATTATCCGAAATTTGTTTTTTGATGTTCTTGTTTTTCAATTTTTATACATTAATCTGAGATAATTTGGTATTGCAATTACATTATGAAGGGTTTTGCAGTTTTGAACGGCATTCGTGTCGGGAGAAGATATTGAATGTTTAAGCATATTTCCTACTTAAATATATGTTCAAGGATCTATTGAACCCTAGGTATTCAAAACCTTTTTTCAAAATTCCATCATTCAAAGATGTTTATTGGGAATTTAAGGCGAATTCACCATATATTGTCCTATCTATCGAAATACAAAGAAAAATCAATCAATACCTATAAAAATAACAGACATATTCCATACTATTCGCACATGTGCATCTCCAAATTTCCATTAAACAATGTGGCAATAATGAAGCATTTCTCTTCCTAACAAGTAATAAAACAGAAAGTTTACTTGTTTTTAGGCACCAAATTGCGCAGTTCATGGCTATGTTGAAAGCATAAGACTTCATGATACCTCATATTTCACCGCTAAGCCGTGTTTACTACCGTTGAATCCGGTTTTGCTTACATTTAATCACTCTTCAAACAAAGTTCTGCCTCCAAAAATATACCGAACATAATAAAATAAAACCATATCGCACATTCCACACACCTCTCTGACGGGCAAGGATGGAAATCTTTTCGGAACATGCGCGTTTCCACGTTGTTTGTTCCCATCCATATCCTTTTGACACGGGTACACGGGATTTTGTTCTTACGTATAAATATCTCAATTTATCATTTTATTCTTGCTCTAAGCCAACATCGACTATCCTTCTTCTGGGAACTCTACGTTATAAAAGGGGATGCGATCTTGGGATCTGCAGAGACACTCCGGGACACGGTCCTGTCAGCGGTGATAGTTTATGTAATCAATTTGTTAACCTTTTTCGGGAAAACAATTTCTTCAGATGCTGAGAACAGGAATGGCCTTCATCTTTGTTTCCCATCCCTTGTTTTGCAATTTAGAACTGAGTGTTCGCTTTTCGATTTAATTTTAACCCTTTTAGAGATTTGTTTGACTTTCAAGAACTAAAATCTTGCAATACGCAAGCTTTCTATCATGTACAGGAGAGAAAAGGTCAAACCCAACACCTGGAAAACACCACTTACCCAATTAATGGCAGACAATTCACAGTTCATCCACAAAAATCATCAACTTCTCATTCACAAAAAAATCACACTCCCAGCACACACCTGCAGACTGAATCACTTCTGCACACCTCGAGAGTCATCTATGGACTGAAGGATTTTACAGAGCCACCGTCAGGATATCGCTACTCTCAGGCCACCTTCACCGAAATGGCCATGCGTCGAAATACGAAAATGAATGGGCGAAAAGGTGCAAAAACAAACCCATTGTTAGTGGCCCATTCCCGCCAAAACCGAACCCACGATTGGAGGGCCCGAACAGACATGCTATGCGGCGGTATGCCGATCGAACACGTGGCGTGTCGTGCTCCGAAGATGAGCTGAGAGCAACAACATGTGGTCCTGCCGGTCCCCCCTTCCGGTAACGGTCAACCAGGCGACATGCAGTCTGGCGTAGGCCAAGAATCAAAACAAAATTCGCACAAATTGAACTCTCTCGTGAGAAAAACGTGATGCCAGGACAACGGATGCCTTCTTAAAAATGAGTTGATTTTGTTTGATAGAAGAGATGACAATATTGCTTCATTTTTTAATTAATTTCTTGTGAATATACTAATTGGCTAAAATCTTTAGTACATTTTTCCAAGAAAACTTATTTTGTTTTAAATTCTCAAGAAATCCCAAAACAAATTTGAATCAATTCCAACGGATTGGTATCAAAATTCGATATTCCTTGAAGAATTTTAGTATAATTATATTTCTCAGGTAAATTCGAAGGAAGACTTCAGAGCTACTGCTACAAATCTTGTGAAATTTAATAAATAACATTGTAAGATTTGTTGGCATTTTCAACGAATGATGAAAATATGTGGTTGAACTATAATATATTAATTATAATATATAACTATAATATAATAACAATAATATATTATTGCACATAGGCTCTATATTCGATTACGATGATCATAGGCAATAATGACTTCTACAACTTCTCTTCCCGAATTTAGTAATTATTCGTTATACAACACTGCTAGACAAACGTTAAATAAGCATTTCTGGATGTTCGATGGATAACTGGTTTTTTAAATGTTGAATAAACCTTGCTAAACGGTACTATACAGGTTTTTACGCTGCCTATAAAACAACGAGGGGTAATTCAAAACAGTGCTGGGAATGGTAATAGTAGTAGGCTTGAATTTTCGCGAAAATCACGTGGCTCTCCCAGTACAGTAGTTCAAAAACGTGAATCTCATCAAGTAGCCTCTGTTGGGTGCACGAATTTTCTAAATCATGAGTGTCATTGAAGGCTGCAAATGCGGGAAATGCAGCGGGAAATAGAACATTTTTCTACAGTAACTTTGGGTTGCCCTTAGCAACGGGTGTTTTGCAATTTTCAAGGCATTTTGCCTACAGCAGCGATGGGCGTGAGTTTCACTGGCTTCGCTGACTGTGATTGGCTTTGTTTGGCTACTGTAGAGTGAATTTCAGATTTTTTCCCAACCCTGATTCAAAATGATATTTCTTTTCTACACATTTTATAGCTAAGCTCTCAGTAGGCTAAAATTCTAGTTTGTTTATTGAAATGTCAAGATTTTTCCTGTATTACGTAGTACAACTTCACGTTTTTAACCTTACTAATGTATCGTTGAACTGCTTTAATTGATTTCTTTTATATACTTTTAGGTCCCCAGTTGATAGGAAGCGTCGGAATCATTCGGAATATCGCTTATGTATGCATCAGAGATTGGGTCTCATAATTTTGCCATTTATACAATTATTTCAACATGGATTGCTGGTGATAAAGATGAAGCACAGAGCTAGCGGTAGATCCATCAAATCTTCCCTACTGTTGCTGCTTCTCACGATGAATATATACATTTTACAAACCAGTATGAAAAATGCTCAACTTTACTAGGATTAGCATATAAATCAAACAAACCTAGTTCAAGTAATAAAATACCCGTATTATATAACTATGCTTGATGAAGCTTCTGGATTTTTGTAAAAATCTCGATAAGTGAGTTTAAGTAGGCCCCATTAAAGACATTTTATAGACATCCATTACAGTTTTGAGCCGTCCAATTTTGCTGAATACAGTCCAGTTCTTTTACATCACGTTGCCACTAACTCTCCACCTTGTTCATCAGTGTCCAGTGATTCCTCAGCTGATGTTTCTACTAGTTTAACTGAATATTTGGAAATAACAAATTTCTAGTATCTTGAATTGAAAACAAAACCAGTTCTCCATTCAGCCCAGAAACTGCAGCGAATGGAAGTGGCAGTGCAAAACGATATTGCAATAGACATATAGCGATCGTGCACGTTACAGGGAAGTAGATAAGACCAAGATAATGAATTACAATCTCTAAATGTATGAAGAGTGGAGAAATACATTGAATCGATGATCTGCAAAGGTCCAATGTAAGGCCAGTTAAGTGAATAGCTTTTGAGATAGCCCATTTATTGGTCTACAACCGCGTCGAATGTCCTCTTTGAAGTTTACGCATAAACAATTCATTAATCGAAGTCATTGCTCATTGTCATTGCCATGCTCAAGCATAAATGTTTCACCTGGTAAATCTGAAAAATAAAATCTGTTTAAAATAATTTTATCAGTTCAAAAATTATAGAAACATGAAACCATATGTATGATGCATTTAAAAACGTTTAATTTTTTTTTTTGTAAACATTAAAGATTTTCATTTTTGCTCAGGATTGCTGAGATCTAGCAATAATAAAATTATAGTGTACGCAAGAAACGTTATGTGGGGGTGATTCGTAATTTTATAGCTGCCCAGCGTAAAAAGCTGGTAGCGAAACCATGGGTAGGACAAACGTTGGCAAATATTATTTAACCCTATGGATCCTTAACTGGATATTGAAAGTTACTATACTATAGTATATTTAAGGTGCTAAAACGCAAAGAGTGCCACAAGAATAAGAAAGCTTTCCGTCTCTACAGGGCTTGTAGCGACTGAGTACCTTAAAAATAAGATGTTAACGACCTGTTGCCTGAAAAAAGAGTCTTAAAAGGAGTCAAAAAGAGGCCAAAAAGAGACCAAAAAAGAATGCAAGAGTTTGATTCTTTATACCATGAGAGCAGATATTTCTCTAAGATCTAATGCTTTTTTGAGAATTCCTCGTGAAATTACTGCTGGTATTACTGTATGTGTTATTTTTTCATTAGAAATTTTTGAAAGTATGTTCATATATTTTATTTCGAAATTTTCTAAGGTGTACCTTTAGTTATTATCTTCCAAGGAATTTCTCCACGAATATTCCTAGGAAATTTCTCCAAAAAATGTGCTTAGAATACCTAAAAAAAATCAGCCTTCATTTTCCCAAGAAGAACCTTAGAAATGGAATTAATGGAAAGATTATTTCAAAAATCATAAAAATTCCTCCAAAATTTCTTCAATCAATCAATTGAATATGCTGTAGAATACTTGGATGAAATGCTAGATAAGTTCTTAGAAAAAATAGATTTGTTCCAAGAACCCCTTAAAGCATAGTTTCATAAACTGTGGCACATTGGTCCAGATTTTCAAATAGCTGGCAAAAACTCCATTTCCAAACTTAGTTTTTAGTTGAAAAACAAAGTCAAACATTCATCTTCTAAATCAGATAGTTGAGAATTCGTACGGGAAGTTTAAAATAAACATGTTTTTCTACTTGTTCAGACGATAAATAGCTGCACATGTCCAAAAACCTGAATTTATCCTTCAAAACTCAACTAATCAATTTTCACCAAAACCCGTGCAAATTTTGGTTTCAGAATATTTTTTTCTGGTCGATAACTCATTCTTATATAGATTCAACATCTCCGGATGCAAATTTGTATTCAAGTGTCGTTAACCTTATTAAATTAATACTTATTTTCGCAGGTACTTCAAGTATTTAAAGAAGAGCCGCTTTATTCCGTACAAATTGCTCCCCGGCACTCCCCGCGGAGATATCTTGAACAAACGCGCGTTAAAAACCAAGGAATCGATTAAAAAAGAATCTTTTTGCCTAAGTTTTCCTAAACGATAGTTTTTTGAAAAAGTATTTGAAACGTATGAAAAACAGCATTTTTGTTAAAATTTTGACCTATGACAACCAACAAATTGTGATTTTGACCAAAATAAAGTCTTCCGCCCTAAAGCATGCTCCAAAACACTTGTAATGGCTAAAAATAGTGAAATATTGAGAATGCGCAATTCCTGCCATGTTTTTTCAAAACTAGACCAATGTGTGTAGGTCGCGACCCCCAAGGGGGTCGTGAGGTGGTTTCAGGTGGGTCGCGAAAAATATAATAAATTTCATACATTTTCCAGCTTTATCATTGTCATCTCGAGTTTTGACAACCGATTTTTCAAAAGTTTTTTATTACCCTCTCATACACTCCCGTGCATAAGTTTGGGTTCACCCCCTTAATAACATGCAAAAGTGTTCAGTTCATATCTCTGTGATTACACGTCCAATTGAAACTCTCTAAGCCACATTCGAAAGGCAAGGAGTTATTCTTACTTCGTATGTATTTTTTCAAAAACATTCTTTGAACTTTGTATACAAAATTTTTACTTTAAGTGGTGACATTTTTCAAAAAACACACTGAAAAATCATATCTCATTTCCTCAGCATTGGATCGACCAAAATTTTAAATCAAAGTGTCATAAAATCGTTATCTTATATTGTTCGAAGAGACCCCACGATATTTTGTCGGTAAAATCTGGAAAGTATTCAAAATCAATGGAACAAGTCAACGTGAAAAAGTTTGGGTTCACCCATCAGTATGGTGTATCGTGCAAAAGTTCGGGTACACCTGAACTTACTTAGCCTTCCTTAGTCCCAAACAAAAAGTTACAAATTGTGACTTAGGGTCGTTTTCGACCCGAAAATTCAAACAGCTCGCAAAAATCAGTGTGTCGACCGAATTTAGTTCTGTTGGGCTTAAATGAAGGGCACACATGTCTAGTTTCAGAAACCCTCCTGGAGATCCGGATTTGGTCACTGTGGCCACCGGGAACCTGCTAAATATGAAAAAAGTCCCTTTGGAGGCCCTTACTTTGACGACCTGTAGATTCGTAACTAAACAAGTAATCTGAACCGTCATCATATTGGTGAACAGGTACTCACGTGGTCTGAGAATAGAGATTCTCAAATCACTTAATTATTCATTGATGGATATTTTGGCATAATTTTTTTCTGTAATAAGAAACCAATTGCCAGCGCACATTCCCTGAAAAATTCGGTCCAGTACGGTCCATGCGGAACCGGTTCCTGGAGTCGCGAGAGGTGGCCAATCTGGACAATTCGATGAAATTACTCAGATTTGAACCCCAAAACCAAATGAATTGTGTCCAATTCTTTACGATTTTTATGTTTGGATGTATTTTGACAAAATAATGAATGAATGGTTATTCTGGTCCTTTTGGAGCACCGGAAAGACCACCGGAAAACCCGTAATATGGGACCACACAATTTTAGCACCAAAAGTAGGCATGCGACGGCTCAATATTCATGATTTTGCATCCCTGTGACTCTCCTAGTTCAATTATTGATGAATGACCACGTTGGTTTTTGTGGATCACCGAAATAACCCAGGAATGACCACCGGAGATACCCGTATTGTGGGACATTTCAGTTTTTGTACCAAAACTAGGCATGCGACGGCTCAATCTTCATGGTTTTTAATACCTGTGACCAGAGCTGTTAAAAGTCATGAATATCACGTGACTTTGACAATAGGGTCCTAAAGCCCTGTCCCAATTTTAGTGCCAAACGCTTAAGTTTAGGCCAAAAACACATGTTTACTCAATTTGCTAATGTTTTCCGTTGGTTTAAGCCCAAAAAACATTTTTTTAGATTTTGTCACATCCTTTGGCTTAAACTCAAATTTTGGGTGTATTTTGTTTTACGTGTCCCTTACGAAATGTCAGATAGGAACAACCTCAGTGGTCGAACTAAAACCCCTGTGGTGTTTTTGTCGACTAAGCGAACGTCAAACATGATCAAAAGTGTCAAGGTTCATTTATGAACCAAATTTTTAAATTAAAGTTTAAACATGATATAGCCATTATTTGAGCGGGAAAAATTGCTAAAGTAGTTACAGTAACATGCTTTTTCGTGTTATTAAATAAAAACAAGATATCATTAAAAATTTTAAGACCCAATTGAATATTGCTAACATCATCGTTGCCCGTGGAAAAAGTCATCGGAAAATGTTTTTCCCGGTAACCTTTTTCGATTCAATAACGGTTGGTAATATTTGCTAATGCAACATTTCGCATGGAAAGGTGCAATAAGCATTTTAATGTTTCTAAAATTTTGACATTTAACAGCACTGCCTGTGACTCTAACTAGTTCAATTACTGATGAATGACCACGTTGGTTCTTCTGGCCTTCCCAAATAACCCAGGAATGGCCACCGGATATACTCGTATTGTGGGACATTTCAATTTTTGTACCAGTGCGCGACATGCCACGGCTCAATTTTCATCGTTTTGAATACCTGTGACTTTTCTAGTTTAGTTATTGATGAATAACCACGTTGGTTCTTCTGGCCCACCGAAATAACCCAGGAATGGCCACTGGAGATACCCGTATTGTGGGACATTTCAGTTTTTGTACAAAACTAGGCATGCGACGGCTCAATCTTCATGATTTTGAATACCTGTGACTTTGCTTGTTTAATGACCACTTTGGTTCGTCTGGCCCACCAAAATAACCCAGGAATGGCCACCAGAAATCCCCGTATTGTGAAATATTCCAGTTTTTGTACCAAACTAGGCATGTGACTGCTCAATTCTCATGATTTTGAATACCTGTGACTCTTCTACTGCCCATAACTGCATAACAGTCACATTCGACATTTTTGACAAATTGGAGTTAATACCGGGGAAAGTCATCAAATGATAAATACTTTCGATCAACTTACTAAAATCTGTGAGTTTGTTCTAGAAAATTCGAAAAAATACCAAGTTGTTTTGTCACACTGGCAAATGTAATCGCATAACAGTCACATTGAGATTATACATGTGCCTCATAATGTAGTAGCAACGAAATTTCTATCAGAATTATTTTCTGACTATTCATACAATATGCGGTATGAGTTGTACAAAATTTCAGCCTCAAATAAGCTCTTTTGAATTTTTAATATTTTTTTGAAATTTTAGTTTCCTCCCATACTGCAGTAAAATACAAACTTGGTATCCCATTTACTCAATGCCTACTTTTGTCGAATGTTACAAATATGCAGTCATGGGCAGTCTAGTCCAATTATAGAAAAATGGCCCATTGGTTCTTCTGGGCCACCGGAATAACCCACTGATACCCGTACTGTGTGATATTTAAGTTGTGGTCATTCCTGGGGTAACAATTATCCAGAGTGGTTATTCACTTATAATTGAACGAGAAGAGCCATAGTTATTATAAATCATGAAGATTGAGCCATCGCTTGCCTAGTTTCGGTACAACAATTTAATTATCGCACAGTACGGGTATCTAAGGTGTAATTCTTGGGTTATTTTGGTAGTACAGAAGAACCAAAGTGGTAATTTATCTATAATTTAACTAAAAAAGTCAAAGGTACTCAAAGTCATAAAGATTGAGCCATCGTTTACCTAGTTTTGGTACAAAACTGAAATGTACCACAATACGGAGTTCTGTTTGATCCTTCGACCTTGACGCTTGCTCCTGGGCAGTGCGTCAAGAAAGCCCGAACAGTTTTTTTTTTATTCTTTTTGGGTCGCGCGCTTATTTTTTTTCCTGAGTGCTTTTTTATAGCCGAGCAAACGAGTGAAGCCGAAAGTGGATTGTGGCTGCTCATTCAAGGATAACGGATCAATTGGTGAGCTCGTTTCATGCTACTATTTCTAATCTATAAATTATGTATGACTGCACATTCAATCGTTACAATGGTGGGATGTAAATATGATTTTTCAACAAACTATGGATGGTTCGTCACTGTGAGTGTCGACACAAACTCTGATTCATGATTTATTTATGTTTAACATTTTTTTTTTTCAGAACACCTCTTATATACCTTTATTTTTGTGATTAAAAAAAACTTTGAATGGTTCGACACTACAAGTGTAGACTTGCGAAAGGTTCACTTTATTCAACAAACTTTGGATGGTTCGCCACTGTAAGTGTCGGCATAAGAATAAGAGTGTTCTATGATGTCCCAACCAATCGAGTTTTTTGTTTCTTTTCAAATGAGTAAAATATAATAACACATGCTTTCGTCCTGACAGCTGTAGGAATGTTACATTTAGGTATTTGTTCAACAAACTTTGAATGGTTCGTCACCTCAAGTGTCGGCATAATTTTCCTCTACATAGAAATTGTTCATATCAAATGAAAATATTATATTTACGTATAAGCATGTATATATCTCACAAATCATTGTTTATCATGGTCTAATCGCTTATCAAAGTGAATCCTATGACCCAACGATCCTCCCCATTAACAAACATCCCTCCCAGTAACCTTTGTGGAGATGCAGAGGCAAACACGGTCTCCAAAAAGCAAAGGTTACACACTAACATTCCTTCCCCAATCCCACCTGACTGCAAGGACGTGGCCGGCGCCGTTATTGACCCTGTATAAATAGAGGCACTGAATTATGCACACTGAAGAAGATTATGGACAATCCCAGCCGAACTTCTAGTTGATTCTTTGTGCATTTTCACTGACTTCGGTCAATCACGGAATAGCAACCATTGATATGTGTAGTCAGTCTAAGCTAAGCTAAGCTAAGCTAAAACTGAAATGTACCACAATACGGGTATCTCCATTGGCCATTCCTAATTATTTCGGTGGGCCCGAAGAGCGAATGTTCATTCGGCTATAATTGAATAAGAAGAGTCACAGGTATTCATTGCTGGATTATTTCGGTGGGCCAGAAGAACCAAAGTGGTCATTCATCAATTATTGTACTAGGAGAGTCACAGGGATGCAAAATCATGAAGATTGAGCCATCGCATGCCTACTTTTGGTGCTAAAACTTTGTGGTCCCCTATTACGGGTTTTCCGGTGGCCATTCCGGTGCTCCAAAAGGACGAATAATCATTCATTCATTATTTTGTCAAAATACATCCAAACATAAAATATCGTAAAAAGTTGGACACAATTCATTTGGTTTTGGGGCTCAAATCTGAGTAAATTCATCGAATTGTCCAGATTGGCCACCTCCAGGAACCGGTTCCGCATGGACCGTACTGGACCGATTTTTTCAGGGAATGTGCGCTGGCAATTGGTTTCTTATTAGAGAAATAAATTATGCCAACCAATGTGAAATACATATACAGAACTGCGATAGAAGCCTACTTTTCGGATGTTCCGGGTTTCCGGAACCGGGTATGAATAACTAAGTGATTTGAGAATCTCTATTCTCAGACCCAGGGGCCCAGATAGCCGTAGCGGTAAACGCGCAGCTATTCAACATGACCATGCTGAGGGTCGTGGGTTCAAATCCCGCTGGTCGAGGATCTTTTCGTAAAGGAAATTTTCTCGATTCCCAGGGCATATAGTATCTTCGTATCTACCACACGATATACATATGCAAAAATGGTCAATCGGCAAAGATAGCTCTCAGTTAATAACTGTGGAAGTGCTCATAAGAACACTAATCTGAGAAGCAGGCTTTGTCCCAGTTGGGACGTAACGCCAGAAAGAAGAAGAATTCTCAGACCACGTGGATACCTGTTCACCAATATGAGGACGGTTCAGATTAATTGTTTACTTACGAAACTACAGGTCGTCAAAGTAAGGGCCTCCAAAGGGACTTTTTTCACATGTAGCAGGTTCCCGGTGGCCACAGTGACCAAATCCGGATCTCCGGGAGGGTTTCTGAAACTAGACATGTGTGCTCTTCATTTAAGCCCAACAGAACTAAATTTGGTCAACACACTGATTTTTGCGAGCTGTTTGAATTTTCGACCCTAAGTCACAATTTGTAACTTTTTTTTTATGTAAGCTCCCCTAGGGGTCATTCAAAACTTTTGTTTCCGCAGAAACAAAATTTCCCACAAAAAAATAATTGTCAGAATGTTTTTAATTGCTAGGTTATTTCAATCAAAAGTTACATTGATTTGAATTTTGAAATGGGTCGAAAAAGACCCAAGGTCCTTACTAAGGTTAAATCTGTGAAATTTCATACCAATCATGCACGCCACATCATTTGCGCTCAAAAAAGCTTTAAACTATTGAAATCGGTTGAAAAATGGCAGAGATATTGACAAAAATGATGTTCGTGCGGCTCAGGTGAACCCAAACTTTTGCACGATTTGCATTATACTGAGGGGTGAACCCAAACTCTTTTGCAGGATGACTTGACTGACTGTCTCATTGATTTTGAATACTTTCCAGATTTTTCCGCAAATATTTCGTGGCAAGATTACGATTCTAATGACACCTTGATTTAAAATTTTTGTCGGTCCAATGCTGAGGAAATTAGATATGATTTTTCAGTGTGTTTTTTGAAAAATTTAACAACTTTAAGGAAAAATTTAGTATTCAAAATTTGAAGAATGTTTTTCGAAAAATACATACGAAGTAAGAATAACTCACTGCATTTTGAATGCGGCTTAAAGAGTTTCAATTGGACGTGTTATCACAGAGATATGGACAGAACACTTTTGTATGTTTTTTAGGGAGTGAACCCAAACTTTTGCACCTGAGTGTACATTAAATCTAACAAATTGTTCTAATAATTGATCAGGCATTGGTTTAGTTACAACTAACAGCCAAGACTATTCTGATTATGGGGATCTAAAGCTGAAACATGGTATGAAAGGTGATTTTCAGGAAATTTAAGTAATGTGGATTTGCATCATCGGAATCACCTGCTATATTATTTAGCTGATTTTTATTGAGACGAATATTTCAGAGCTTGACTGGATGAACTTCACTTAAAAGGCTGGAAGTTCACTCATTTTTTTTTTACTGAATTTCTAAGCCCGTCGAAATGTAGCAAAATATTGCCTTCAATTATAAAAAAAGTTTTGAAGTTTCTTATTACTAGCAGCTTCTATTAAAGGTAAAGAATATGTAAAATTTGTTGATGATAAATTATTATTTGTCTAGTGGCATTAGTTACTAAAAAAATACTTTAGTAAGAAAGTCCAGTATTTCATAGATTAACTGGTCGGCGTTAAGTCAGAGGGGACCAAGTACAAAACTTGGGAAAATTGGATTATACGCTCATCAGATGCGAAATTACAATACCTCCGTTACACTTTGATCAGATTTGATGAATGCTGTAAACTGCGAGAGATATGCAATAAATTTACTTTGGATGATCAATAAAAATCGGTAAAAGTGTGCAGTCAGAGTGGACCAAGTGCTTTTTACCTTAATAGCGAAAATGATCAGCGCGCTGAGGAATGCGAGGAAATAAAAAGCATTTCAAGAGATTTGACAGATTTTTCGACATCGAATGATTCTTCTACTTATCCATCAATAGAAATTTATAAATATTACTTAATTCGATGCATTTGATTTTGATTTTTGACCATTTACTATATTTGCATGGGTGGTCGGAAATTGTAACAATTTCTGTGCAGACAGAGCGGACCAAGTGTTGAAAAACAATAAACTGATTGATTATTGCATGTTTTGAGTAAATTTCAGAGTCCGATAGAAGTTTATGGTAGTTCTATGGTGTATGTATGGAATGTCCTAGGACCCGCTTATTGAACCAGTATATTTTGGTTGGTACTCAAGATTGGGGCCCAGATAGCCGTAGCGGTAAACGCGCAGCTATTCAGCAAGACCAAGCTGAGGGTTGTGGGTTCGAATCCCACCGGTCGAGGATCTTTTCGGGTTGGAAATTTTCTCGACTTCCCAGGGCATAGAGTATCTTCGTACCTGCCACACGATATACACATGCAAAAAATGGTCATTGGCATAGTAAGCTCTCAGTTAATAACTGTGGAAGTGCTCATAAGAACACTAAGCTGAGAAGCAGGCTCTGTCCTAGTAGGGACGTAACGCCAGAAAGAAGAAGAAGACTCAAGATTTTTACTTGGTCCACTCTGACTGAACGCGTATTTGAATATTTCTGGTCTTCAATGCCCTGACCCTGCAAAACCTTAATTTTCAATCCATCAAAATGCCACTGATTTCGGGATTGACGATATGGATAATTGAAGAATTTACGATACGGTTGTCGAAGGGTCTTGATAATCTGTTTATCTTAGAGATATGCACCCAGTTTGATCATGCAAGCATTAAATGATTGTTATTTTCCTAGAAATTGTTCAGTCAGAGTGAACCAACTCACTGAACGGTGGTTTTTAGTTCAGTCAGAGTGGACCAAGTACACATAGCCCATCAAAAAACCGTTCTATCAGAGGTTTAGATTATGATTTTTCATGATTATCACTTCACATTATATTGTTTGAAAGTAACACAAAAATGTGTAGAAAATTTGAACCAAAATTAAAACGAGTTCAAAAATTACAGAGCGTTAGACTTTAAACCTATTTTTCTCAAAATATGAAAAATGTCACTTGGTCCACTCTGACTTAACGCCGACCAACTGTAGATCTGTTTGTATGTTGTTTTTTAAACAAACATATAATTTATAGTTGAAATATTGGCAAACAGCTCTATGACAGCAATATTTTTACTAAATTCCAGTTAACCCGTTTGAGGCGCTCTGGTATACATTTAGCTCCCCTTTTCTATCTTGTTTTACATCACCTTCATGCATTGGAAGCTAGGTTAGGGGTAACATCCCATGGCAATTTTTTATTTTTTTATTGGTTATGTTCGATAATTTTACAGATCTTTCGGTGATTTCTTAACAAACGTTCTACTACTGAGATTTCGGAGTAATTTAACTGGAAATCTTGGAAATAATCTACCAAAGTAGCGGAATTTGGGGCAAGTGTGCCACCTTAAGCAAATTGTTCTCTAACTTTGTCTAAAGCTTATAAAATCCACCAATTCAGCCTCATGATGTTAGTTTCACATCTTTTAATAACCACTGTGCCATTTAGAAAAAAAAATATTACAAAAAGTATTAGTTTTGGTGCTTCTCAAATATCATCCAAAATAACCTATTTTCCGACACTATGGGGCAAGTGTGCCACCCATATGGGGCAAGACGGCCACCGAATGAACATCGCATGTAATTCTACTTGTAATGAAATTTTCTTTTTTTCCTATTAATATTACTTACAAAGCAGACGCTAATCAATAGTTTAAAAAATAATTTTAAGATTACCGTATAAAGGGGATGCTTTATAACAATGTTCAAAATATGCGTAACTCCCTATTACTCAATTCGAATATCTAAAATGGTTAGTTTTGTCTCCATTCAATACAATATATGTATAACCCTTTTATTACGGCGAATATGTTTAATATTGAACCAGATCAGCACTAAATAACGGTGAAATATTGATGAAGATACGTAAAACGGTACTTAATAAGCCGAAAATCATGTTATTGTTGAATATTTTGAGAAAAAATCACTTTGGGAGGCAACAATGTCAGTTATTCCCCTACTATACTTCAGAAACTACTACTGGTGCCTCATTTTGGTTTATTATTATGATTATGTTGATGACGTTTACATTTTTGTAAACTTCACTCCAGCAATTTTTGTTTACCAAATAGGTGGCACACTTGCCCCAATAAGTATACATTTCTACCAAACTGGATTTCGTATGTAAAACTAAATACTTTTAACGTTCAAATGCCACAATAACTTACACATTTAAATAGTTTCACGATGTACAGTACGTTAGAAAAATCTGTTAATAATTTACCTTTTACCATGCTATTTGGAAACAACGAAATATTATAAAAAATCACTCAAATTTGGTTGTATTTGCACAAGTCGATGTTAATACGTGGAAAATAGAGCAATCTTCATCATATTTTGATCATTGTATTGTGAACTATAAGGGAACATATTGTTAAGCTCAAAGAGAAAATAAATATTATAGTTTTTATAAAAAGCAGGGGTGGCACACTTGCCCCTATGGCACACTTGCCCCAAAGTCCGCTAACCACTTGCCCGCTAATTTCTTTCTTGGCCTTAGGCAGCGTCCATTTATTACGTAACACTAAAATTGCACCCCTCCCCCCTCCGTAATGCTTTTTGTATGGAAAATTTATGTATGAGTCGTAACGCTTGAGCCTACTCCCCCTGCCGTTACGTAATTTGTGGATGCCGCCTTATTGGGCTATTATATATTTTAATGTAAACACTATCAGCCCTTTAATAGCGCTATTTTAGAACGCAGAGTAGATGAAAAGGATATTTGATTACTTAGGTATATGTGTGACAAAGTAACTAATGACCTAAAAAATACATTTCTAATTTCGCGAGAAAGACGCTTAGCGACAAGGTGGGTCGCGCATTCCAAAAGTTTGGGAACCTCTTAAAGAATTGCTGGATCTCTGTGAGGAAACGTAGATGAATTCTTAAAGAAATCCTCATGAACAAGCGGAGAAATTCATGCAGTGATTATTGAAAAAAATCCTAAAGCTATTTTTTCAAAAACTCTGGAACCTTTGTGTATTTCCTCGGGAGAAACTCTGTGCAAATCTTAAAAATATCTTCTACAGTAACAAGTGGCTGAAAGTCTCTCTATTAAAGGAAACAAAAAAAACATGTGGAGAACACGGTTGAAGGATTAGCAAAAAATGTCTAGAGGAAACTCTAGGATAGTTTTGGAATAAAAAAATGATACCTGAGGAAATCACTGGAGGTAATAGCTTTGGAGTTCCTGGATTTCCTGGAGCAAGTTCTAGAGAAATTCTTCTAAGCATGCTTTGAAAAATCACTGGAAGATATCCTTCTAGTTTTAGAATAAGCAGAGAAATCTCTAAAATCATTTTAGGGGAGATCCCTCTAGGAGACCCTGAAAAATAAAATCACTATTGATATCTGAAAATTTGAGATATAGTCTCTGAAGCTTTCTCTGGAGCCTGTACAATTTTGCATCAGGATTAATAAAATATAAAAAAAAACTTTAGAGACCATTTTGGTTAAAACAGAGGCTTTAGAAAACTTCCATTAAAGTAGAGAATTTTAAGAGACATGCATTAAAATAAAGACCCGAAAAAAACATTTTTCAAGAACT
This sequence comes from Aedes aegypti, assembly GCF_002204515.2. Taxonomy (NCBI): domain Eukaryota; kingdom Metazoa; phylum Arthropoda; class Insecta; order Diptera; family Culicidae; genus Aedes; species Aedes aegypti. Next base: position 379,299,440 of record NC_035108.1, read on the forward strand.
TTCTAAAAACTATTTCGAAAAATTTCTATGGCAATTCGGAATGAGCCAAGAACTTGTTGACTGAAAAACGTCAAGAGGTTGTTGCAATGTTTTGATAGATTATGTCAAGAGTAATCGCACGTTCAGAAATTGCCAGCACCACTACACTCGTGCTTTGTATAACACGATACGATTGGTTTTAGATCAATCTATAGCATCTTCCAAAGATTCGTCGAGAATTATCTGATCATTTTCTATGGATGTTTTAAAAACTTCTCATGAATTACTTCCAGCAATGAAAATTAGTTTCCTTTTAACTAAGACAGTCATTAAACAACTAATAGCTAAATAAAACTACTCTGAGAAACAGTTCTTAAAACAAAAAAGATTCTTAGGAAGGTGGTTGATACATATGGTTTGAAGCAAACATATGTTTATCTTCACTGCAGTTTTAAGTCATATAAGTGTTGTTGAAGATGTGACAAAACAAGTGTTGTTAAATATTAAAAAAAGCTGTTATTCACCTTTAAGTAGCATATGGAACGACAGATGAATGGATAGTAACAGCTCATCTTATATTATTATAAGGAGGCTGTTAAATAACCAAACTAAGTTATAAACCAACGTTATTTCAACTTCGGTTCAACTAGTTTTTAAAATAACATGAAAGCAAGGAACTAAATTGCTGCTTAGAGTATATGCAACATTTGATCATCACTTTTTACAGCATATACTTTTGTTCAACAGGCACAGCCAGTGGCGCGGGAAGTGGGTAGGACAGGTAGGACATGTACTACGCAAGAAAAAACCTGAGTAGGACAGTCAAAGGATTGTCCTACCCACGATTCAACAATAAAATAAGTTCAGCAGAAAAATTGAAAACTAACTTAAACTATTTCTAATCTGGTAAATGTACATAAAACTCCATCAACGTCTTAAGATTCTTTAAGGTATTTTATAGAGTTTCTGCGCGATAAAACTTTTTTGAAGCATCTTCAGTTTCTCCTGAAAATTTTAGCCGGGTCACTTTTGGTGAAAAAAAAGAACTACAAAAATTTACACATTTTTGCTGATTATCCACTTGTTATCTGGAAATTAGGAACGTCACTGGTTGTAAAGGCAAGCAGGTTGGCCTATTTTTCATGTTATTATTTTTTTTAAAGCTTTTAAAGCTGATTTAAAAAGGGTTTAAATAAAAAGTATATTCATATTTGTTTAATGAATGATAACAAAAGTTGATCGAATGAATAATGCCAAAGGCAGGACTAATGTTAGGTTTCTTTTAAGAGACTTGGTCTCTGTTTTAATGGAAGTCTCTAAAAAGTATAAATTTTGTATTGAAAGGTCTCTAAAGTATCTATTTTATCTAAAATTATCTCAAAAGTCTCTTTCTTTATTCGTCTTGCATTGAATCCTGATCCAAAATTGTACAGGCTCCAATCAACCATCGGAGACTATAACTGGTTCAACAGGCTTTTTAAGAATTGCTTCTTAGATTCCCCGAAGAAAAGCTTCAGGAATTTTCATAGCGATTTTATTTAGTATACTTTCAGGGTTTCCTACAGGAATCCCTCTAGAAATTTCTTTACAGATTCTCCCAGAAATTCTTCCAGCGATTTTTCAAAGGATTATGAGAAGAATTTTTCTAGAATTTGCTCAAGAAAATCCATTAGAACTCCTAAGTAATTAGTAATTTCCTCAGGTTTTACTTCGATTTTTTTTTCCTAAACTAGTCTAGAACTTTCTCTAGAAATATCTAAAAATATGAGGAATTCATCCACGTTTTCTCTCAGAAATCTAAAATAAATGCTATCTTCAATATTTTGTTACAGTTTTCCCACCAATTTGTAAACAGAATTTTTTTCCAATGTTTCCTCCGATTATTCCTTCATAAATTTCTATAGAGATTCTGTCCAATGTTTTTTGATTATCTTGGCAAATTATCAAGGAAACCTTCCTCAACCTCCTCAAGAGCCCAGAAGTCATTTCAGATAATCTTGCTCATTAGGAGTGACTTTTAAACTTACTCCTGTTTTACCAGAGGTTACCCTACTTTCAAAATACCACAAGGATTTATTTTCCAGAAGAAATTCCTAGGCATTTCCCTGGAGACATTCCTTGAAGAATTTCTGAAAAAAGAACTTTCAAGACTTGTGCTTAGTATGCTGTGCTCAAGAGAAGTAAAGAAATTCTTTAAGAAATTTTTTACAGCGAGGCCTTTTTGAAATGAAATTTCTTCTGAACTACGTACAGCGATCAAAGAAATGTGATTCTTTTGAACATAGTTGGAAGCAAAAGCAAATTGAGATATGCGATTACGTTTCTTGTCATCAGCAAACCAGCCTTTACTTGAGAAAATCCCAAATAATTACGAGAGAAATTTCTTTAGAAATCTTAGATGGAGTCTCTGGAGCAATTGCTGAAGGTATCTTTAGAGAAATCTCTAGGTGAAATCTTGTATAAATCCTGAAAAACAATTTTAAAGGAAATCCCTAGAAATTTATGGTGAATTTATTGATTGAATTTTGAAAGATGTTCTAACCGGGAATATTGGAGGATGTCCCAGGGATATATAGATGACAAAGTCTTGAAGGGATTAAGACTTTCTTGAATAAATTCTCAAAGAAAACTTGGAGGTATTCAGATGATTTCTGAAATAATCTATGAAAAATTTCCATTTCTGCGGTACCCCTTGAGAAATTCATATTGAAATCTTGAACGTTCCAAAATAAAATTCTTGGAGAAACTCTCCAGGAAAGTAAGTGGAGAAATCCATTGGAAAACAATCACTAAATAAATTCCTTCAGAAATTTCCGGAGCAATATCTGAACGTATGGGCAAATACTTGAATAAACACATACAGTAATCTTGTCGTAAAGTATTTAATCTTAGACATATGTTTGATCTGATACTATGAAGAATCAAACTCATATCTCCTGGCACCTATTGGGTTTTGTTTCGAAAAAAAGTAGCCAGTCTTCTAAGAATTGTACTGTTTTTTATCTATTGAGCGAAAAAAAAAACACCTGAAAATATCGTAAGAACGCTTGAAAGCAGAAAAATTTCCTCCACTCAACTCAAAACCGCCCAAAATATCACTTATACCCTTTGCGTTTGAGCTCCTCAAATAAAGTATCTTTCATTTTACAGTCTAGGGTTAAAATTTGTCTTTGCTTCACTGTACAAAAATATTTGCCAACACTTGTCCTACCCATGGTTGCGAACGTGGACGCGCCTCTGGGCACAGCTGTTATAAAGCAATAAGTAAGCAGTAGAGTATTTCAAAAAATCGATTTTGATCCACATCGCTCATTCGATTTCAGATCAAATTCTGAGTGTCCTCCCAAAATTTGAGCTCATTCGGATGAAAATTGAGACTGCACAAGTCCTTCAAAGTTTATATGGGAATTAATATGGGAAAAGGAAGCAAATCATTCAATCGGTCATAGTGTTGGGGATTAGATCTACACTGCTAATGTAAGATACATTCATCAGCTACAACTTTGCCGAAGACCGTTTTCAAATCAGACGACTCAGTAATTAGTTATTTATTGATTTATATCCATTGAAAGAGGAAAACAAATTATTACTAACTAATTGCGAAAAAGCTCAAAAACTTGCTATGCAGTTTGAAAGTGCGCACAATTTTAATTTAGGACTTACTAGTCTAATTGAAAATGAAGTTACTCAGGAGTTCGAAAATATTCTCAATCAAGAGAACGTTTTCGAAAATGCCTGGGAGACTGATTTGGAAGAAGTGAGAACTATTATTAAAAAATTCGAAAACATGAAAGCTCCTGGCGATGATGGAATTTTCTACATCCTTATCAAGAAACTTCCAGAAAGTAGCTTATCATTTTTAGTTGATATATTTAACAAATGTTTTCAATTAGCATATTTTCCTGACAAATGGAAAAATGCTAAGGTTGTTCCAATTTTAAAACCAGACAAAAATCCTGCAGAAGCTTCTAGCTATCGTCCAATTAGTTTGCTTTCCTCCATCAGTAAACTTTTTGAAAAGGTCATTTTGAACAGAATGATGGCTCACATCAACGAAAATTCAATTTTTGCCAATGAACAGTTCGGATTCCGCCATGGACATTCGACCACTCATCAACTTTTACGTGTAATAAATTTGATCCGTTCCAACAAATCTGAAGGCTATTCTACTGGTCTTGCTCTTCTAGACATAGAAAAAGCATTCGACAGTGTTTGGCATGAAGGTTTGATTGTAAAATTGAAAAACTTTAATTTTCCAACATACATTGTTAGAATAATTCAAAGTTATCTGTCAAATCGTACACTTCAGGTAAATTATCAGAACTCCAGATCTGAAAGACTTCCTGTAAGAGCTGGTGTTCCTCAAGGCAGCATTTTGGGACCAATATTATACAATATTTTCACATCTGACTTACCTGAGTTACCTCAGGGATGTCAAAAATCTTTGTTTGCGGATGACACAGGCCTCTCCGCCAAAGGACGAAGCCTGCGTGTCATCTGTTGTCGATTGCAAAAAAGTTTGGATATTTTTTCTTCATACTTGCAAAAATGAAAGATTTCTCCTAATGCTTCCAAAACTCAACTAATAATATTCCCACATAAACCAAAAGCTCTTTATTTGAAACCTTCAAGTAGACATGTTGTCACGATGAGAGGGGTTCCAATAAATTGGTCAGATGAAGTTAAGTATCTAGGGTTCATGCTAGAAAAGAACTTAACTTTCAAAAATCACATTGAAGGCATTCAAGCCAAATGTAACAAATATGTAAAATGTCTCTATCCACTTAATAATAGAAAATTAAAACTTTGTCTTAAGAACAAGCTTTTGATATTGAAACAAATTTTCAGGCCAGCCATGTTGTATGCTGTACCAATATGGACTAGCTGTTGTAATACCAGGAAGAAAGCTCTGCAGAGAATTCAAAATAAAATTTTGAAAATGATTCTGAGACTTCCTCCCTGGTATAGTACCAATGAGTTACATAGAATATCCAATGTTGAAACATTGGAACAAATGTCAAATAAAATAATAAATAGTTTCAGGCAAAAATCGTTACAATCTTCTATTGCCACGATTAATGCGTTATATGTTTAGGTTAAGTTAGGTTAAGTATATTAAAAACGTTTTTTTTTTTCTTATAAGCAGGTGAAATAAACTCACCTGTAAAAAAAACTGAACTGCTACGGCAAATGAAATGTATTATGTTGTTAACAAAATGTTAATAAAATCTTAAATTTGTTTTACCAAATTAGGATGATATTGTTGTCTAATAACACAGAACGCCTAGATATAAGAAATGAATGTAATGTTTGGAATGATACTAATAAAGAAATTAAAAAAAAAATTGATTTATATCCAACCGCAAATTCTTCTACAGTGCTCATTTATCTTTTGAACAGGCAGCATTGCTGCATCTGGCGCGAAAGATAGCACACATAAATCATGGCTACTATGTTTTACTGCATATATCCAGTGATGCTTGCAGATTAGCCCAAAATCTATAGCCAAAGTTTTACAGCTTATATAAAAATCAATAACTAATTACTGAGCCATCCGATTTGAAAACGGTCTTTGGCAAAGTTGTAGCTGATGAATGTATCTTACATTATCAACATAGATTCAATCCCCAAGATTACATGGCAAATACTATGACCGATTGAATGATTTGCTTGCTTTTCCCATTGTAATTCCCATATAAACTTTAAAGGGCTTGTGCAGTCTCAATTTTCATCCGACTGAGCTCAAATTTTGAGAGAACACTCAGAATTTGATATAAAATCGAATGAGCGGTGTGAAGCAAAATCGATTTTTTGAACCACTCTAGTAAGCAGACATGTTAATTAGTCGCCTCAGAATCGTCTTATACACTGAGGCAAAAATACTTAGGTTTTCCATAAATCAAGACTTATGAATCAGCCAAATTACACAGTTCGACAAAAAAAAGTCGATATGAATGCACAGAGACCGGACACCCCGGGCTTGAAAGTATAAAATAAACAAAAATAATTGCGTTTTCAGAATGTTCGTGTCTGCCCCAGGTCATTTTTGAAATATACTTGAACTTTTTGCATTTCTTATTTAAAAATCTAATCTAATCAATAAACCGACACAGTGTTTTATATTCAGGACAGGGAAATTCATGTGCCATATAATGTTTTCAACTTTAAATACAATATGAAGAGTTGTTATAAGATTTGCAGGGAGCCCTCCCCCCTTTTTTGTACCCTCCCCAAAATTGGCCACTGTAGTCAATTATCCATTTTAGGTCTGCAATAGCCCTATTTAGCACGAGACATGAAAAATGAACTGTCGCACGATATGTATTGGAGTTCAATTTCAATTATCCCTAATTATAGGTTCCCTCGGGGACATCCGGTGGTCCCGGAAGTAGTCACTGTAGTCAACTATCCATTTTGAGTCTACAGTTGCCCTATTTACGACAAGACATGAAGAATGAGCCGTCGCATGATATGCTTTGGTGTCAAAATCGAAATGTCCCCTATGCAAGGTTCCCCCGGGGCACTGGGCGGCGCCATGAGTGGCCAAATCTGTACAAGACTCATTTTCAACTTATAATAGGGCATTTTATGATAAGCTAGGGAGAAAACAATATTGCGCGACATATTTTGAGTGAATAAATTGTTTGATCCCAATTCGGATCCACTACCGGCACCGATTCCGGGGAAATGGCCATATATTGGTTGTTTCTGGACCAATATTAATACTTGGCGCACCAATCGCTTCAGAATTAGATCTTCTATCTTCATGTGTAGTAAAATTTTGATTTTTTAGCCGAGACCTTTGCTAAAAACACGTCATAATTTTACTGCATAAGACATGCTTCCGGAAATCCGGATTATCACCGGTATCCGGTGGTCATAGTTCATCTCCGTGGATGCACCTCAAAACTAGATTAGTTGACCCGTCCATTACTTCTTAAAGAATTGAAATCGGTCAATTTTTGTCAAAGTTACAGCATTCCAAAGTTGGCCCAATTTTTGCCTGTCCCACTTATTTTGACAACCCCCTGTATATCAAATATTCCATCATTTGCGATACTTTAAAAATGGGGAGGGTACAAAAAAGGGGGAAGGGCTCCCTACAAATCTTATTACAACTCTTCATATTGTATTTAAAGTTGAAAACATTATATGGCACATGAATTTCCCTGTCCTGAATATAAAACACTGTGTCGGTTTATTGATTAGATTAGATTTTTAAATAAGAAATGCAAAAAGTTCAAGTATATTTTAAAAATGACCTGGGGCAGACACGAACATTCTGAAAACGGCATTATTTTTGTTTATTTTTATACATTCAAGCCCGGGGTGTCCGGTCTCTGTGCATTCATATCGACTTTTTTTGTCTAACAGTGTTATGGTTTCATTGCACGCATAAAAATTTCGAAAATGGGTTCATAAGTTTCATAAGTGAGAGCTTTGAATTCTTTAACAACAATTACCGTAATCCGGGGGCAAATTGATCACTGGGGCGAAATTGATCAGGTCGGTACCAAACAACATTTCCTCCGAAAGATGCTGAAAGCTTCTTTGGCACCACAGACATTCCTTTTTTTCTAGTTTATAGATGTCTAATGATGATGTTGAACTATTTCATTTTTATTAAGGTCAGTTTTCCATAGAAATATTCACACTTTTTAAAGGTGTAAGCAATACCGTTGGAAATGTCGGCGCTAAACAACACACTGGTGCTATGCCTACATGTCAACTTTGAGTATTTAAAATGTTGTGTAAGCTTAAGCATGAACTACTGAACTCGTTTTTGATACAACATACAACATACAACATACAACATAACAAGTATAGCTGTTTGCTCATAAAACCGTTTATTCTCAATAAAAGTGCTTATATCAAAGGAAATTGCCTACATTTAGGCGTATTAGGCAGATTTTCAAAGTTTAATTTTGCAATAAAATGATCAAATACTCGAATTTTAAGAATTTTGACATCATTTTCAGATTCAGAAGATTTAAATTTAGTAGATAGGGAAATTCTGCATTCTTAAACCTACTTTGTTATATGGTGATCAATTTCGCCCCAGAGTGTCATTTTAATTATTTGATATTAAAACTATTTTTGTGATATGTGAAATATTATTTCATGAAAAGTCGATTACATAAACTGATAAAAATCAATGGAGTACTGATTTTGTCAAAATTTATTTGACAATATTTGAATTCCGAAGGATAACACAACAAAAAGTTGTAAAATAGTGATCAATTTGCCCCCGGATTACGGTACTTGAAATATTTATCATAGCAATCGCTAGAAGAACTACTCCGCTTTCGATGTTGGCTACAAGTTAATCGAAAACAGATCACATGTTATGAAAACATGTCAATTTTTGTGCACGCCTGAAATAAATGGCGAACAGCATTATCGATTGATAGTTCGATTTGAGTTATCATCATTGCGTTTATTACCGAATTTCATTGATTGACTTATGAAATTCATAACTGAAATTCTTCACCAAAATCATAAGTAAAACTTACAAATTTCAACAATAATCGTTGTGGCGCCAAATCATAATTATTCCTTAAGAAACTATTAAGTTTTTTTTGCCTTAGTGTATCTTATAAGAATCCTCTCATACAGTGACTCAATTTCATTTTCGTACGGGGCACTGTTTTCATATCAAGTTGGTGTTAAACTATTAAATGATCTATGGACTTCGATATACTTTATCAATAACGAAGGTCATAGGTGTCATCTATTGTTCGGCATTCATAAACTGTATTCATTTGCTTAAATCTTTGGAATAATGGAAAAGTATTGAATTTGTGTCTAAAATTGGCCCAATTCCATATTCGTACACCTAACAAAAAACAAACTTACATCTTTCAAAACTAATTTTTAGTGGACTAGATGATTGCTTAAGTACTTTTTAGTGTTATTCAGATATAGTAGAGTATATTTCAAAAAATTATAAGCGGGCATATATGAAACTTAAGTAAATTTAAAAAAAATTACAACTTTAGAATGATTACTGCACAAGTTTCAAAAACTTAGAATCAGATTTAGAGTAGCTACGAGTGGATATCGACAACGTATATTTCAGGATCTTAGGTAACATAACATTTATAATAAATCCACAACCAAAAATATAAGTCAATTTCTCTCAGTTTGGCTCCTGAATGAGTAAACATAGTCCATAGTTAATGTTCCTATCAAAACATTGCGTAATTATTATTATTATCTTACATTTTACTACCAAACAAGATTGAAGAGATCAATAGAATAAATATTTTTGCCGTGTTTGAAATGATGAAAACAACAGGATATATTCTAATAAAATGTATATCAATGCTCTCTGCTCATTTCAGTTATTTTATATTTTTCTCATAAATCAATAAACTGCAAAATAGGTTCCTATTTTGAGTATAATTTGAACATGAATTCAAAGATAACCGAATATTGAGATAACATCAATTATTTGGAGGTATGTACAGGGTTGTGTAGGGTACATTGTTGTAAAACGAAGTTCGTAGTTCAAATTCTTTTTACAGACAAGTTAAAAATTAACCTTGACCTATTGTTTAGAATGAAAATTTGGTTAAAATCGATTTAAAATATAATATTAAAATAGTTTTGAAGTTACGACACAACAATTTTCTGAAGTCAAAAGGGTAAAATCTGTTTATAATTTCTGTAAACTGAATTCATTTCAACCAAAATTCTTTCAGAGCTCACGAATATAATTAACAGATTGGATCCAATAACTGAAATGAACTTTATTGTTCGAATTATTAGATTTTATAGCAAAAATCATTGGAAAACTTGAATTTCTCATAATTTTACCTAAGTTTCATATATGTTCGCCAATAAATTGTTCAAATGTACTTTACTACATCTGAACATCATAATTAAGCACTTCTGCAATCAAAGAGAGCATTAAAATTTAGTTTTGAATGTTGTACGGTTAATATTTGATAGGTGTACGAATATGGAATTTGATGAATTTTAGACATAAATTCAATACTTTTCCATTCCATCAGCAAAATCAGGATACTTCCTGGATTCTCATCAGAATTGTTCCAGGGTTTTCATTTAGATGTTTCTAGATTTTTTTTAATCCAGTCCAAATAGTATTGACTCTGACAAAACAGTGTAGAAAATTTCACAGCGCCGAAAATTATCAATTTTGATACCCACCCACTCCTTCGTATGAAAATTCTACGAATATTGTATGATCTGTAACATTTTTGAACGAATTCATATTAGAATAAAGTGCCATTTTGCTGTACGATGAAATAAATCTTGAGTGTTAGGTCTGTTTGTCTGTGGTAATAATTCAACTCCGGCTTTGTGTAGAAATCTTCTATGGACCAGTGCACGAGTTCACCTGTTGACGTTTGAGCGGTGCCGTGTTATTTAAGTGGCCATGGTAACCAGTGAATTTGGCACCGCCCAAACGTCAAATTAGTGAACTCGTGCATCGGTCCATTGTGGGAGTTGAAACGATGCACTGCTAAACATTGCTATTCATAAACTAAATAATGTTGTATGGACCGATGCACGAGTTCACTATCTGACGTTGTCTGTTTCTTCTTATTCTCATTTTGTATTACTGTGCATCTTCGTAACCTTATTTTATAGAAGGAAATTTTGATGCAAAAGTAAAAAGCCGAGAACAAACTATATCAGTTTGATGACAAACCCAGTTCAGCTTCTGACTAGAAATTTTCTAGTGTATGTGAGATGGGTTTATGTCTAAGCTATGCAAAGGTCCAATCCCTCGTTGTGTGACAGATCACCATCGCAGCCAACTTCACTCGCTTACTTGCACATTCACAACGAGCTGTCAAACTATCCGGAACGGCAACAAGAAAACGCCAAAGTCATCATCATCGTTCGCTGGTTTTGGTTTTGCGTGAGGATTTGTCTGAATTTTTGGTAAGTTTTCTGTTTGATTCTGTTTAATTAATGTTTGTCTATTGTCACTCATGATAACGTTTAAATTTGCAGTTGTTTGAACAACCATAATCTAGTGGAAGGCTGCCCTATTGCATTTTCCTGAAATAATTATGGATCGTCTTCTTCGACTTGGTGGCGCTATGCCCGGATTGACGCAGGCTCCGCCTCCGACGGATGCCCCGGTTGTCGATACCGCCGAGCAGGTCTACATTTCCTCGCTGGCACTGCTGAAGATGCTTAAACACGGTCGCGCTGGAGTTCCCATGGAGGTTATGGGACTGATGTTGGGTGAGTACGGTCATTGGTTCTGAGGTTGGACAAAATAGCAGGGCTGGTAGCAGATTTCTGTTTAGGCTAACTCTTGGTCATTATTTATAACTGTAATTGTAATTTATTTAGTGGCAACGATGTCTCGATGGGTGAAGGGAAAAATGCTAATCTTTATAAAGTCTATATGTTTAATAGATGCCCCTTCTGTCTAGTCTTCAGTAAATGCTTCTCAAAATTCTCAAGGAACTACTTCAGGAATTCGCGAATGTTTTACAGACATTTCTTCTAGAATATAGGGCTGGTAGCAGGTCTCTAAATCAATGCAAGCCTCTAAAACGTTTATATTTTTGGTGGAAGGTCTCTACAAACTTTTTTCACCAAAATGGTCTCTAAAGTTACTCCAGAGATACATTCAGAGACTCTCACGCAATTACTCGAAGAAATGCTCAAAGAATTCTTTCCCAGTTTTTTTTCTCTATTTTCCCTGGGCGAGTTCTCCAGCAATCACTGAAAATAATCCACACGTTCGATACAAATTCTTTTTAACGTGAATCTGTCGTGTCGATTGGCAACGTGAAATAACGTGTAAAATCTATGAATCTGTTAAGGATTGTCTTTGGTTCGATATCAAAGACTTTTTCTTATGATTTGAACGTGTTTTACAGTGACGATATGCATCACTAGGAGTCACTAGGACTCACATTTGCCATTCACGCGTGACATGTTAAACAACATGTTATTTTTGGATTTTCCGGGCGCTCGTCATGGGTGCCTGGTATCAGAAAATCAAGGAATCGCTAACAAACAGTACACCACGGCTTTCGATAATTTGTGAATTAACGTGTTTCACATTTGAATTTCGATTGTCGATAACAACTGGTTTTGCACCATCGATTAATGTGTTTACAATTTAGTGAAAATTCACGTGTAAAACACATTGATCGAGCTTGTAGAATGTTTTCTGTGTAGGTACTTCTGGAGATATCTTCACCAATTCTCAAGAATTTGTCCAGAGATTTCTCAAACGATGCTTAGACAAAATCTGCTGAATTTTCTGCAATCAATTCTCTAGCACTCCAATGCTACTTTAGTAATTTCAACAGGAAATACTATATGTTTGGGCTAAATTTTGATGGCGAATAATGTATTTTGAAGGAAGTTAGTATAGTGTATCTTGCTGAAGGAATGGAGGGAGATGCCCGTAGATCTATATTTTCTAGTAAAATATTTTATTATTGCTCTGATATGTTGTATTTTGACCACTCACTATATTACCGTGAGCCGTTAGTTGTGAGACGAATCTGAAAACTGATTGCGACAGAAATAAAACCGATACGACGAATTGAGAATACAGTAAGATGCAATTTAATTGCAATATTTCTAAAAATACTATCAAGATTTATCAAAATTTCATAGCATTATTTCCAAAAAACTATCAAGATTTGTCAAAATCTTTTAGTGCACACTTAGAACAGATTACCGAAGTCGGTAATTTATTTATCGAAATATTCGGTAAATGAAAAAATTACCGAACGATCCGTAATTTGCGTTTGGGATGGCATTTGTCAAAATTACTGACCAATCGGTACTTTTTTTTACCGAATAACTGTAATTTCAGACTAGCGATGTTTCCGTGAAAAGTTGTTTTCAGATAGAATCAGAACAAACACATTGGAATATTCAACTTAACTTTATTTCTCTAGAAATGCAATACATGCTTTGCGTTACGATATTATTACCTGGCTGGTCGTTGGAAGGGAGTAGGAATGACATGCCGCTGCTGCATATGTCGGTTTCGACTGAACGCAGAAGATGAAGATGTTATGATGAGCCTTTGGTGTGGTGCTGCAAAAAAGCAGCGGAAAGGCAGCAGACGGGCGGGTACACGTGCTGTAAATGATTAAAACATATTTTATTCAATACGATCCTAGCATTTTGCTTTACTTACCTTAACGTAATATCAGCAATAACACTTAATCTTTAAACTCTTGTTCTGAGATGAAATCACACTCCACTGTTAAATTTCAGAAGTGATTTTTTGACGTTTCGAATGGGCCAGATTACTGAACTGTCGGTAGTTTTACTCATAGATTACTGATTTGTCAGTGGAATATTTTACAGACTTCGGTGATATCGTAGATTTACAAAATGTTCGGTGAATTTATTCCACAGCTTACCGAAGTTCAGTAATTTTGCTTGCGACGCACTGTCAAAAGCTGGTCAATTACCGAAACGTCAGTAATTTTAAGAATTACAGATCAGTTTCGGTAATTTCATTTACCGAACTCATAAAGTCTGTTTAAGTGTGTACAATGCAAAAGCCGTTTTGGTAAAGAATTGTTTGGCATCGGTTTGTATCAGCATCATTTACTGCAATAGGGAAAATTGCAGGTTCTCACTGATCAAATCTTAATACGATGGATACTAGCACATCACCCTAGCTCTTTTTTTTAAGACCCTTAGTCAATGCAAGCTCTACAATAGAAACTCTCTTTATTTTTGCAGGTGAATTCGTGGATGACTACACGGTTCAGGTCATTGACGTTTTTGCTATGCCCCAGACCGGAACGGGTGTTTCTGTAGAAGCTGTCGATCCGGTGTTCCAGGCAAAGATGTTGGACATGTTAAAACAAACCGGACGGCCGGAAATGGTGGTCGGATGGTATCACTCGCATCCGGGCTTTGGTTGCTGGCTCTCAGGTGTGGATATCAACACTCAGCAGTCGTTCGAAGCCCTTTCCGAACGTGCAGTGGCCGTAGTAGTCGATCCAATTCAATCGGTCAAAGGAAAAGTGGTCATCGATGCATTCCGATTGATCAACCCGAACATGTTGGTTCTGGGCCAGGAACCACGACAGACCACTTCCAATTTGGGTCACTTGCAGAAGCCTTCGGTACAGGCTCTGATTCATGGACTGAACCGCCACTACTATTCAATCAGCATTAACTATAGGAAGAACGAATTGGAACAGAAAATGCTCCTGAATCTGCACAAGAAATCGTGGATGGATGGTTTGACTTTAGCCAACTACCAAGAACACTGCAGCATCAACGAGAGTACTATCAGCGAAATGTTGGAGTTAGCCAAGAACTACAATAAGGTAAATTATTTTCTATCTTGCTCTGTTGATAAAACATTTCATATTATTTCGATGCTGTTTTCCAGGCCCTTGAGGATGAAGAAAAAATGACCCCCGAGCAGCTGGCAATCAAGAACGTCGGCAAGCAGGACCCCAAGAGACATCTGGAGGAGAAGGTCGATACACTCATGTCGAACAACATCGTACAGTGTTTGGGAGCGATGCTGGACACGATTGTCTTTAAGTAAGATCGGTCGGTATTTGTGAGAGGAAATTTGAGGAATCCCTTATTGGTCCTCGTTTGAAAACTTACTGTAATCATTACGCTCTTTCTGATCTAGAAGAAAAAAAAACTATTTTATAAGTATGATTCGAGTTTGCTTGTTTGAAAAGAACAAATCATGGAACTTATTCATTTTGTGATCAGGGGGTGAGAATAGAATCCTGAATATTGTTAATGTTATAGCACAAACCAGCAAACGTAACCATATGGGTTCCTATAGTTGTGGTATCCGTTGTTTTCTTATGGGATCCTCCGTTATAGGAACATTTTACCGCAACTATTGATTTGGCAGTTTTGGTGGTTTTTCATCAATTTTGAAGCAATTTGAACAAGGTTTTCAACTATTTCATGTATCAACAAGCCAATACAGTCAAATTTTGTTCGTTGCACTATCTTTAGGTGGGCTACGTTTTAATTGGGCTCCCGTTAGTTGGGCTATAGCCCACCTAAAACGAAGGCAAACGTCATGTTCTGACATAAGACCCAATTAATCAATGTAGGTAGCTCTGATTTTCTTTTGTTCTATGTTATTTGACAGCTTGAAACTCAGCACGATTAGTGAAAGGCTTTTACTAAGTGGGCTACAGGTTTAGTGCAGCGAACGAAAGTTGACTTTATTATTGACATCATTCTTGGGTTAATTCTACGAGTGGTGTGAGGTGACAATTGTCGGTGTCCATTTGATTTGCACGGCTAGTCACTTCATTTGTCGAGAATTGTCACCTCGCTATACGACACCGACAATTGTCACCTCACGCCACTCGTAGATTTAACCCATCTGTTTTGTGACAACAGCGCCACTAGCGTTCTACTACTTATATTTCTATTGTCAAAATATCCCCAAATTTACATACAAACTAACGTCACGTAGCAGCAAAATGGCTAACCAGAGAGTGCTACTTAAATTGCATTCAAGTTCTGAACAACTTTTCTGAAAACACGAACTTTCTTGATGGACAGAATCATGAGCCATTAGCCTTTTGCCTAGCAACTCTTATCCCTACCTCCTCGTGGTACTGGCCGGGGTACGAGTAATCTCAGGGAAGATTTGTTTTTATTCCGCGAGTGGCGTGAGGGGAGAATAGTCGTCTCACTTTGAGTGAGCGATTCCGACACTCGAATGCAGTGAGAATGGTCACTATGAATGAACTCAAGTGAACTCTCGCTGTATTCCGAGAGTCGGTGTTTATCGACTGTGGTCGTTGTCTCGTGACTTTTCCATCCCGACGAGAGTCGTAACGTCCTGGTCTATCGACTGACTAAGAAATGGATGTGAAGAAGCAAGTTTCATCCAAAAGTTTTGAATTCAGGCAAGTATTTATCAAGTAGAGTCGGTGTTTATCGACTGTGGTCGTTGTCTCGTGACTTTTCCATCCCGACGAGAGTCGTAACGTCCTGGTCTATCGACTGACTAAGAAATGGATGTGAAGAAGCAAGTTTCATCCAAAAGTTTTGAATTCAGGCAAGTATTTATCAAGTAGGTAAATCTATTGGAGTATTCGGCCAAAATTTCACGTGGCCTCCCCCTGAGGGGACGACGCGCTGCACTTTTCTTCTTTCTGGCGCTACGTCCCAACTGGGACAGAGCCTGCTTCTTAGCTAGGTGTTCTAATGAGCACTTCGACAATTGTTCACTGAAAGCCAATTGACCATTTTTGCATGTGTATTTCATGTGGAAATCACAAATGCCCTGCAAATTTGAGAAAATTTCCTTCGCGAACAGATACTTGACCGGTGGGATTCGATTCGAACTCATGACACTCTGCTTGGTCTTGATAAATAGATGCGCGTTAAACGCTACGGCTATTTGCCCCCCACACTTTTCTCATCCCATTGACTTGAATCTTATTGGGTACCATTCAAAAATGACGTCCGTCATTAGTATTGGAAAAATTTCGGAGGACTCATACAAAAAACGTGACATAGGTGGGGGAGGGGTCAAAAATGTTGAAATTTAGGCTCTAAGGGGTCATGCACAAATTACGTCACGCTCTGAGGGGGGAGGGGGTCAAGCCAAGCGTGACAAGCCTTACAAAAAAACGACTCATACAAAAAAACGTGACAAAGGGGGGGGGGGGGAGGGAGTCAAAAAAGTTGAAATTTAGCGTGACATAATTTGTGTACCATCCCTAAGGGCCGATTTCTTCACCTTCGCTTAAGCTGTAAACCACGTTTACCCATATGTTTAAATTAGGTTTAAACAAAGATTTTGAAGAAACCGCTTATAAGGAAGGTTAATGATCATTTTTTGACTATCAATGGGGCCTTCCTTCGCCGAATGGTTAGAGTCCGCGGCTACAAAGCGATTCCCGGTCGGTCCAGGATCTTTTCGTAATGAGAATTTCCTTGATTTCCCTGGGCATAGAGTATAATCAATATACGAATATACGAATGCGAAAATGGCAACTTTGGCAAAGAAAGCTCTCAGTTAATAACTGTGGAAGTACTAATAAGAACACTAAGCTGAGAAGCAGGCTCTGCCCCAGTGAGGACGTAATGCCAAGAAGAAGACTATCAATGGTTTCTGATTAACATGCATTGTATATTCTGCATCAAGCTATACATTTTTATTTTTGTTTGTGCAGAAAATTCCTGAATAATTTCACAATTTGGAAATATAAATGAATTGCATATTTTATTTTACTAGAAATGGAAGGAAACGATGAGGAACTATTGTATAACGGCTTAATTGTATGAATACATGCTAACCAACAGATGTAATAGTATTTAAATTATTTCGAAAAAAATCTCATTTCCATAAGGGGTAATGTAAAGTTTTTTTTTATGATTTTTTCTTTATATACTAAAAGATTCTTCAAAATTTATGAAATGTTGACTGAGAATCAGAAATTTGGGCAAAATATTATTAGAAGACAAATGTCTTATTTTGTACTGGTCATTTGTTATAAAAAACTCAATGGTAATTTACTCATATTTTCAAATTCATGTTATTTCTAATAACTGTTTTGAAGGGTAGTACAGTTAACTCTCCCTTACTCGATATAGAGTTAGAGAACCATAGTAAAAGTTGGTTATCATGGCTACCTTGATGGTCCCTTGGATCGCACTTGCACTGGTTTTGTGTTCTGTAACTCGATACCTCCCTAACTCGATGGTTCCTTCAATATCGAGTTAGGAAGAGCTGACTGTAGTATGGATGAACCTCAATTCAACAGTGTATAACAATATTATAATAAAAGTAATTTAATCAGTTTCCAAATTGAGGAGTGCTCATCTTGCCCCGTCCTTCCCTACGTGTTTTCGAGAAATTTCTGGATAATTTTACCATGGGATTGACATGAAGTTATTTTTTGTTATGTTAAATAATTTATCAAAATTTAGAAGAGAATTAAAGAAATTCGGAAAAAGAATTGATTTGTTTTGTGAAATCTCTGGAAGAATTCATAGTTGAGTTTCTTCTTAAATTAATTCCCACTTAGAAAAATTCCTCAAATAATCTGTCGTTAAATCACTGGATGAATTTTTAGAGAAATTATTTTATAAATACTATGGACCGATGCACGTGTTCACTAATGTGACGTTTGAGCGGTGCCAAATTCACTCGTTACCATAGCTACATAAATAACACGGCACCGCTCAAACTTCAAATAGTGAACTCGTGCATTGGTCCATGGAGAAATTCATCAAACAATTGTTTGGACAATTTCTGCATAAAAACATTCTTGAGGTATCCTTAGATAAATTACTGGTTGAATTTTAGTGGGAATGGGTTATCTGGTCATATTCGCATAATAGTCCCATGTATTGAGGATCTTGCCCTCTAATAGACTCACACCTAAATAATTTTGTCACACCAAAATAATCTCCCACCATGTTTGCCATATATTGGATGGCGTCGTAGCTAACAAAACCAACAAGTAACGCACATGTAACGCATTCTGTAGGATTGTACATTGAATGCAAGGTGCGTGCTTCTATTAAAGTTCCATATAAACTGACGTGTGAGTATTTATTTTTCCATGTTCAAAATGTGCACGAGAATCTATTCCTCAACAAAACGAACAATATATAGGAAATATCATAGAACATGTGACTGTTATGCGAATATGTCGGGCCTGTTTGGACCCCTCAAATCTTATATATTTTTTTTAAATTGTTGTTATTTTTTGAATTTTTTTTTGCATTCCGCCATACAAACATTTTCGGGGTACGTTTTAGTAATTTTTCGTGCATAGATAATAGCGCTACGCGTAACCATGTTATGAGTAGCGAATCCATTGTTACGAAGTATCACAAGATAAATAAACGTTAGGGGCGGTACATTAATTATGTAAGGGTTCATGGGGGGAGGTAGGGTTTGAGATTTCTTACGCGCTATACAATTTATTTTTAATTTTCATACAAAAAATCTTACAATGGGGGGAGGGGGCGTTGAAAAACCCCGAAAATTGTCTTACGTAATTAATGGATCGCCCCTTAGAAGAAATACCATCAGTGCACCTGTATCCGCTCATGCCCCTATTTTCGCTCACTAGTGTAGAAATTGATTTTTCGTGTCAAAACCTACCATATATTCTAGCAATAACTGCTCATGCAAACAATTAAACACAATAGTTATTTTACAATAAACATTTGAACACAAAACTTCCCTTAAATGAGCGGAATCTGTTGCACTGATGGTATATTAAAAGCTTCCTTTGGAAATAACGAAAAGAAAAAAAAAATGAGAATTGCTTCAGTAGAATATTCTTAAGCAACATCTGGTCATGCCACAAGATTGTTGAAGAAGTTATAGAGGATTTCGTGAAAAAAAATGGCTTAGAACATTTAAAAAATAGCAAATAAATCTCGGGATAATATCATGCGTCGGAATGATCAGAGAAATTACTGTAGTATTGGCTTATATTAAACATTAAATTAACTTTCAAAGAAGCCATAACGTGTTACTTAAGTTGAAGATGAATCAAAGCAAAACCTCAAATTTTCAAAAGCACAAATCTGGAGAACCGAACATTCGTTTAAGCTGAAAACATAATCGATTGGTCATTAGCTGGTGGTGACCAATCGATTGAGTTTTCAGCTCAAACAGGTGTTTGGTTCTCCAGATTTGTGCCCTTGAAAATTTGAAGTTTGGCTTCGATTCATTTTCACCTTAAGAAAAACCCGAGAAATCGTTTGAAAAAACTGCAGGAGTGATCTTAGTATGAAATGTTGGAGAAATTACTAATTAATATTCAAGGTGGACGTCATGAGAAATCCCAGGTCGAATTTATTGTAACATTCCTGGAAGTTCGTTTCCGTGTTTCCAACCTTCTTCTCCTTCGCTATGTAAAGTATCGTTAGGAATTAAGATGTTATTCTTGTATGGTCTATCGCTTCAACGTTCAAACACAGTTTACTCCACAGGTTAATAATGCTCGCCTTGCTTAGTTAGTTCTCCTTCTTAGATACTTCTCTACTTTCGAATGTGTTTTTGCTGTCTAAGTCTGTGTCGCCTATATGCTTGTGCATATCCGGCCTATATGCTTGTACATATCCGGTGCTGAGAGTTTGGCAGCCGGCTTCCTTCATTTCGGCCTTGGGCTGCTGTGGCGGGGGTGAAGTTGCACCGTGTTGTGACTGATGGCGGGAAGGTTTGATGGAGTTACCCATTGAGGGTCCTACCATTACGGAGGACTTTGGCGTTCGTCCCTTAGGGCCCATTCACAAATTTCATAACGCTGAAGGGGGTGGGCGGGTGTCCTCGTTATGTTACGGCTCATACAAAATTTGGATAATATTCATACAAAACGCGTTACGAGGGGGTGGGTGGGTGTCGAAAATGGCCACTTTTGGCGTTATGAAATTTGTGAACAAACCCTTAGGTTCCTACACAGATAACAGATGTTTATGCTGGAACAATTTTTTTCCAAAAACCTGTGTAAAATTTCAAACCAAAATACGTTGGAAATCACTGGCGCACTAGTGCCATCTGTACAACGAATTGCGGCAGTATCTCTATCATCTGACATGATGTGCTTAAAGCAATCTGTCAACCGATGAATCAAAACAAAAACAAAGTGTTATGATCTGGTGGTCTTTTTCATAATCTTATCGATCGTATCTAATAATATAATATAAAATACCTACGCTTTTTGTTATATTACACGGTATAATAACGCGGTATATTACGCTTCGCTTTCGTGTACCTTTGAAGACGACCGGAACTTCAGTAGTTTATCAACATCGGTGTTCTAATATCTATAAACGATCATAGCAACCGCCGAGTTCATTGAGTTCAGTTTTACAGCATTGATAAAAATGTAATTACACAAATGGTTATATGTGATGAATGTCCGGTTCGAATGGAAGCAAGAACGATTTGATTTTTCATTCGAAGTTCTCGGAAAGCAGTCAATTTCAAAGAGGTCAACAGTGGATAACTGCAAGAGCTTGTACGGTAGGTAAATTGTATTATTTTTTTCATTTTAATGGATGATGTTTGATCATTCTTTGCTTTTTAGGATTGATTATCATGTCCATACATCAAATGAACAGAGCAGAGCAGTGCGCTGCGTTTAGTTTCTAAACTAGTTGTGCCCCTACTGCTTGATTAAGATGCCTACTATACATGGGTAATCACTACGCCAGGATGGATCCGGATCAGGCACTACGTTGAGACCCAAATTAACCTGACGTCAAAGACTCTGGCTAGAGATAACTCGCATACTATGCGTTGCTAATTTTGGAGTACTTCACAAAACATGATGTGTAATAGAAGGTCCCTTCGTTTATTAGTTACTCAGTACTGAAGAAAATGGCCAGAAATTGAAGGCCCGTCCTCATGTACTATTCGACGACTATAACCTGAAGCGATATTGCAGTTAACGAAAAGAAAAACGTAGGATTGATTGTTAAAAATTTGCTGTTTCGACTACCATGATGAAGCGAACTTTAGGGGTGATCGGAACAATATGGTCCACCTAAGGAAAACGTCATGTAGTGCATAGAAAAATAGCGAAGACTAACGTTTAAATGCAAGTGACTTGTACTATAAAATGTTTTCTTTAATGTTATGCCGAAAATAATATTAACATCAACATGAAACTTTTCTTAGGAACGTTTAAGAAAATCGTATTCATTAACCATACGAGCACTATGAGCCACCCAATGGAGCAGAATGAGCCACCTCATTCAATCATATGATTTTTATTTGAAACAATGTAGAGAAGAGCTAATGATAAACAGTATATATTGGAAAGAAAATTTTATTAGCATTGCTTGAAATCTAGCGGCTCATTTTGATAGATACATAAAACATATATTAAATAGACCATGTAATTCTTGTATTAAATTGCAACACTTGGTTAAACGTATTTTATAGCAAAGATTATTTTAAAGATTTTTATTGTGATGGCTGTTTTAAGCATCTTCTAGTAGATCATAATGATACTTAACATAAAAACATTGTTTTTGAGTTTAAATCCGGAGTGGCGCATATTGCCTCTATTGCCCCTAATTGTGTGTGATTTGATGTTTACTTAGCTAGGGGGCTTAGAGATAAAATGCACAAGCTAAGGTAGGTGTGCCGAAATGAAGACTAAACAACATGTATGTACAGTGTTTCAAGACACACTCAAAATAATTTTGTTGTATAATCAACTGAATCTGTGGTGAAATTAGGAAGTGCATCAATGATTTTCAACCGAGTATAAAAATCCGTTAAATTTACCAATATACTAAACTTTGGTGAAAACCACTGAGCAGTGCAGTAAACGTGACCAAGTTCATAGTAACCTCTACTAAATAGCATTGTTTTTCAATCTGTAACACCTTGCTCGAAAGTAAGATTCCAAATTTGTCAGACCAATATTATGTATCCGGTAGAAATCAAGACCAACATTTATTCATAATTATTTTTTCCCGGGCACCGTGCATCGCAGCTAATATTTGAATAGTGCGCTGTGTTAATAAAAATCGTAAGAATGCAGCGCCACACTAAAAAACTTATTTCAAAATGCGGCGAGTTGAGGCGCGTCGCAAGTCTCACTGGCGTGATCCGGTTTGGTGGCGGTGCGACAATAATATTCGTAGTTATGAACACTACACCTCTGGTCAAATAAACCAAATTTAATTTCATTTGTAGTAGTTAACAGATATTTGTGGTCGGTTAAAATCGTTGGTTAAATTCTTAATTTTCTTATAGATTCAGTAGGGTATACAGACATTTGGGTTTATTCTACGAGTGGCGTGAGGTGACAATTGTCGGTCTCGTATAGCGAGGTGACAATTCTCGACTCGAGTGAAGTGACTCTCCATTTGATTTGCACGGCGAGTCACTTCACTCGAGTCGAGAATTGTCACCTCACGCCACTCGTAGAATAAACCCAATTAAAATAATTTCAGTACACGAATCTATATATAGTTGTACTGGACAGCTCCCAATACCGGACGGAGTGAGAAAAGAGAAATCATGGTCTAATCAAGATGATGTATTAGAAGAAGAGGAACATATTAAACCATGGAAGCTAAGAAGCATTTTTCTATCTACCATAATAAAATCATTGATAATTTCATATCTACAATTTTAAATAGCCTGAAATTTAAAAAAAAAAAAAATATATTGTATAAAATCATATGAATTTCTCTCTAATAATCCATTTTGATATGATAATGCATTTTGATAATTTTCATTGCGAAAATATGCTATTTTTTTATAATTTAATGATCGATGAATGGAGCATGAAGCGGTGAATGGCATCCTTACGGTAGTTCTTGTGGGTCCGACCGGTCCAAATAACGTTACAGCATCAAGGAATCAATACGTTCAGGTATTCAACTATGCTAGAGAAGCGATAGAGTTTTTTATTTTCTAATAAGTGTTAATTATTTAATACATTTTTCTTTTATTTTATATATCCTGATTTTAACAACTTTGTTCCTTAACCTATAATGTAACAACAGTTTACATATTAACAAAATGGTAGGTACTGAGAAGTAACTCGTGCACGTTTATTAGGATCTCGCTATTAAGTCCCACTGGTAAATTCATTTATCCAGCTTTTGGTGGCTTGTTTCATAGGTACAAGACAAAACAATGGTAAAAAGATTAAGAAGGTACAGGTAAATTCATACGGAAAGCTTTGCGGTTGCGTTTTGTTCGACGTTTGTTGTTCTGAGCCAACTTGTTTTTAAATCGAATTTCCCTCAAAAATCCTTGAATGAAAGTATTGAAAATGAAATCCATTAGTTTTTTGAAACAGCCTTTACAAATTGATGTTCCGAATTGCTCATAGGTAATGTACTGCTTCATTCGCTCTTTTACACCCTTCCGATTTTCATACAAAAATTTCTTAAATTTCCGGTTGAACACAGCGAATGCCACTATTCCTATATCATACAGTTTGGTGTTGGGAATATTGATCATCCGGGTAGATGCCTGAGCTTTTAACTTAGAAAAAGAGTAATCCTCATTTTGTAAATAGTCGTCATCCTGTGTGGCCTTTAACTGTTCACGACACTTTTTATGATGAAGTTTATTAACTGCTGCTCCAAGAATATACACTAATGCGTTTAGATCTTTTTTGTGGAACTCGAATAGTGTATCTACGTCCAACGGCTCAAACTCGTAGGAGTTAGTTTTCAGATCTTGCATAGAAATTTGTTCTAAGTCCTTTTCGTTTAAAAGGGATGCTACTTTGTCATCTTGGCAATTCCTGCCTTCATTGGAGTCATTGGAAGCTGTGATCATAGCATATTTGAATGCACTGCTAAATTGAAACACGTTCGGAGCATCATTAAATCCACAGCGACGGCGGATTTCGGAGAAAAAAAATTTCCAAGCAATCTTGACATAGTGGATTGGTGCACAAATATGTGCATCGATATTTAGTTTTAACTATGTTCCAAATCCAAAGCAAAGCATGAATATTTCCTATAAATCCCTTCAGATAAGCTGGATTCCTTTGGGCTGCTGTTAGTTGTTTGGACTCCTTTCGTGCCTAAAATACAATAAAAAAAAATATGTCAAAGAGGAATTCATTTTCATAATGGGCCCCTTGATTATACAGACTCAATCCAACTAATACGTAACGCTAAAATTGAAAAATTTTGACCATCTTCCCACTCCCCTCCATAATGCTTTTTTATATTTTATTTTTTCTATGACTCGTAATGCTTGAGCCTACTGCCTCCTTCTCTTCATGCATTACGTAATTTGTGGACGGCATCTTATACGGAACGATATTCTTGCCTTTCGAACGTCGAAACACGCTTTCGATGTATAGTACATGGTCTTAAAGATCTGTAGCGTCTCTTCCAGAAAGTTTAGGTGAACTGATTGATCCGTAATTGGAGCTCTGTAAGGCTGAATGGGAATTATTAATGCATGCCTCATGATGTACAAATTATGTGGAAACATTTACCTTGCCAATCGAATCTGAATAACGTTCCTTTGAGTTGAATGTGTCAAACAGCTTGTCATGGAGAGCAACGAATGCTGATGTTTGCAGCGACTCTTTCGGTAGTGTTCCTGCTTCTACGTAATGCTGGATAGCAATTGCACAAGATTCGCTTAACGTTCGTGTTGCCATTGCCACATTCATTCTAGAGAACGGTGGAAGATTAATGGATTTGTAATGCAACTTGGGAGCCAAACGTAACGTGGATTCTGTGTCTGCATCGTAAAGAAGCTTCAAATGGTCGAAGGATGCAATTTTTTTGTTGAACACTGCGTTGTGTTTGTAGATTGCATTTCGTGCATTTTTTAATAAATGTGGTGAATCAAACATAACGGCAATATCTTTGTTATCAACTTGCATTATCGGTTGTTCAGCACTGACTCCGGCTTCACGAACCATTTTTTGATTAGTCGTACTCTGGTCCATCACAAGAGCTAGCGGAATCAGGCCAGAACTACGAACAGCTCTAATACTCTTTTTCACTAGGTTCATTTGAACTCTACTTCCAAGGCTGTTGTGAGCTAGAAGATATCCAATAGGCTAAAAGTAAAGGATCGTTAAATCACAGATAAGTTGAATTAATTTGAATATCTTTTTGTAAAAGTTTCTCGCACAAATAATGGCACGCTTATCAAGCCCTAGAACATTTTTAGAAGGCCTATGTACAAAGTAAGGGGGGGGGGGTAAGTTGTAGAAAATGCCCAAATTAAGCGTGACATTATTTGTATATCACCCCATAGAAGCAATCAACTGTACCTGTTTGAAGCTGCGATACATGCCAGATACCATCACGACAATAGCTTCAGTTGCCAACTTTGATGGATCGTTCTTCTCGATCTTTTTAGCAATGCCATGATTTGGAAATCCATAAAACGTGTCAGATTTTGAACAGTAAGTTAGGTCCGATTTTAGTGACATGCCATCTAAACAAACCATCACTATTTTCTCCTTTTTGGTTCTAATAAGCTTAGTCTTCTTTCCAATCCGATTGAGAATGATTTTGTTCAATCCTGGTTCCAGTCTTATATTCCGGTTATAGTTGTACACGGTAGTTTTATGTGGCAGTACTATGTGTTTGGAATTTCGCATATATCGATAAGTTCTTGGACCGTTCAAATAAATTCCTGCAGCGAATTTCATTGTTGCTGGGTGATAGCGACGAGCTTTAGGGTGTCGAGAAGCATTTTTTAACGAATCTCTTATTATAGGATTACCTGCAGCTTGTTCACCGAGCTTTTCTGCAGCAGACTTACGCTTTTTCATTGTCTTGAGTTCGGTCCTGAGCTTTGCAACGACACGCTTGCTACGCTTTGCCGCCTCTAAACGTCTATCACTAGTTTGCTTCGAAACGAAAAGTTGGCGACGAACGATCTTCAGTTGTTGTTTCAGATTTTGGTTGGCTTCCTTTTCAACGTTCAACAATTGTTCAACTGCCTCTTGATGACTACGTCTAGATGAGAATGATGTTAGACATTGGCCTTCCTCAGCTCCTATTTCGTGAATTTGGTTGTTGCCTTTGTAAACCTGGTCCTCTTCTGGGGCGAGCTGGAAAAAGGAGTACGAGCTACACACCGGACCAAAATTGTGTTCCGATAATCCAACAAGTTGCTCCTGTTCTGATTCCTCCGCAAATTCTTCATTTCGACCTGGTAATTTCTGATTGATGACCAAACGATCTAAGGAGAACAGTAGTTCTTCGTTCGTTTTCTCGCACATCAGTTCTGGATTTACATTCTCCTGCGCGCCCAGTTCCTGTTTGGTGATAAGCTCCTGTTCATCTTCCGATTGTCCAAGCAGCTCCCGCTTATTCATACATTCATCTCCTCGCTCCTCGTTGGTACTGGATGTCGTAGATTCCACACAACAACGCTCGAAGGAATATATTTGCAGTAGCCGTTCTTCAGGGGATTTTCGGTGCTGTTTTCCATCGTCGATTTCCTGTTCCTCCATTACTTTGGCACGCCACACATTGAAGTCGGGATCGTCATTCAAATACTCGACACATGGTTTTTCGGAACTATTATAATGCTCGTTTTTGAGCATATTCGCAAAACCTCTGCAGGTCATTGGAAGAGCACCTGGCAACAGTCTTTATGGAAACCACATTAGTCATACACATTTTATCGTATGGTTGTTAGCTTACCCTTTGTGTTTCCTGCTGGCATCCTTGAATGCTTTGGGTGCAAAATGATCAGAACAGATCTTTTTCTTTCGAAATGCCTGAACCCCATCCGATTTGAAGATGTACGCTGCCTCTGGTGAGTTACAGGCGTCCACCCACATCGCACATCTAAGATTGTTTGGGTTACATTATAAGGCTCAAAAATATAATATTGCTATACTTACTGCACTTCGCTTTTAGGAAAACTAAAAAATGTTTTATTTCCATTTCCCTGCAAGCTTCCGCACGTATAAAATTCGCACTTTCTTCCCATTTTAGCTCGTTTGCTGCGAAGAGAACTTAGCTTCTGATTAAAATCAACGCCAACAATAACAAAACAACATGTTTGACAGTTACACTTGGACAAACTGAGAATGATGGGAGCGCCATCTGCAAACGATTGCCAGTTGACCGGTCGTATTTGAAATGACGGTTAAAAGTTATTACACACATGCCGCATACGATCATAAACATCTGTTATCTGTGGTTCCTACTTCTTCGCCGGCTGATCGTTCGTTAGAAGGGTCGCAGCCGACAGGATCGCTTCCAGCTTGCCGATCTTGGCCATCCGGTCCATGGTGGTGTTGGACAGGATTTCGTCCATCAGCTGCATCGACTCGGTCAAGCTCGGCGTTTCGGAGTTCTTGGGTGAAAACGTGCCCGGTAGCGAGTTATCTGACGGCATGCTGTCCAGGCTCTGGTAGTCCTGCTCGATGACGTCACAATCATCGTCGGAGTCGCTCGCATCGCCACAGACCCGGTCGAAGTTCTCCAGCTTGTCTAGCTTCTTCGCCACTTTGTACGAGACGCGAAGTATTTCTTTCTCGTCTTTCGTCAGGTCCAGATACCTCAGCAATCGAATCTCGCGATTACTCAGCACCACGTTTTTGCTGGCACCCTTTAGCTTCACCTTAAGGTCCTGGATCTCCGAGCGGACCTTGCGTTGCTTCTTGCGCATCTTGACGTCCACTGGGCGGATTAGCATTCAAATATGCTCAGTGCACAGCTCCGCGAGCAGCTCGCGGAATTCCGCCTTGATCGATGTGGCCATGTTTCAGCGAGACGTTTTTCACCTTGTAGACCTGCTTGTACTGGTCCTGAAACTGGAGCACTGCGTGGGCCGACTGCGTACCGAACGCATTCTTCAGCAGTATCTGGAACTGAATGAACAGATTCACCGAATCGTTCCGGCAGTCGTGTATCACCTTCTCCGACTCGAGCACCTCTTTGATGCCACCGTGCCGCACCATGTCCGGATAGGACGCCACGTCGAAGATGAACGTCTCGTCCCGGGTCGTACCCAGCTGGATCATGATGATTTGGTCCCGCACGCCCAGATTGATGCCCTAGATAATCACTGGAGGATTTTATAGAGCAATTTCTGGGGTAAATGCTTAAAGCAAACCATATGGAAATGCCTCATGCATTTCCTGGAACAAATTCTGAAGAAATTCCACAACACATCTCTTGAAGTACCACCGAAGAATTTTTGGAAGACTTGCTGGAGGAAGCACTACTTGATTTGAGGTGATTTGGTCACGGCCTTTTGGCGTCGTCGGTTCCATAATGCGTGCGCCTATACAATTTTGTTTTTGTTCCTATAAAGTACTAGTTATGTAATAATGTGAGCAAAAATAGCAAACATAAGCGCTTACCACAAGTCCGCAAATCAAATCCGTGAGAAAATTTAGTTGAATAACAACTCTCAGATCGATTCTCGATTATAAACAGAAACATAAACAGCATAACATGCGATTAGGGCGAATTAGGTATAATCTTCACTCACAACAAAATATTAATTCGTGGTTATTTGAAACTGTTTTCGAAAACATGTTGCAATTAGATTTGATTCGATAGGTATTAAATTACACATCGATCAATCTCTGCAAAAGATGAATGGTTTACAAGGGACTAGACTTAAACCCTCAATGTTTACAAATTGGGTTCCGCCCTAATCGCAAGTAATGCAGCTTATTATGATTGACGTTTCTTCTGATGAACACATCTAAACGTGAGGTTCACTTCGTCACTCGAATGGAAATGAACTTCTCACCTCATTCGAGTCGACTCTCGGAATCGCAAAAAAGAGTTCATTCGAGAGCGAAGTGACCATTCTCGACTCCTCTCACCAGTGTTGCCACATTTCTACCGAAGGCTCGAAAATCTTTTTTATCTGTACCATACATTCCAAAAATCTGTACCCAAAATCTGTACCACGTCCAATGGAAATCAATGAAAAAACTCGTAAAATCCAAATGAACTTGGAAGTGTAACATAGTTTTTATTGAAATATTTTCACTAGTAATATAATTATTATTCAATTCTATGAAAATTGTATCTTTCAATTGATTTTTGTGAAAATTAGTTCCATATTTCTCGATATTTGTTGGGATTTTGCGTCACAAAATTACCCATTTCAAAAATCTGTACCAATCTGTACTTTTTCCTGAAAATCTGTAATCTGTACCGTACAGAATCTGTACCAAAAATTATCAAAAAATCTGTACCTTTCCAGATAAATCTGTACTTGTGGCAACACTGCCTCTCACTCCAGTCGTGGAATAAGCACAAAGATTGGGTAACCAACCCCGTGTCGTAACCGGAATAACCTTACTTACTTATTTGGCTTTACATCAATTATCTTGATAAAGCCTCGCCAACAATATTTCGCCAATTCCCTCGGTTCATGGCCGCTTCTCTCCATCCTCGACTGTGACCTACGCTCTCCAGGTCCTGGTGCACCTGGTCAATCCACCTTGCTCGCTGCGCCCCACGCCTTCTTGTTCCGACCGGATTCGTAGCGAACACCATCTTTACAGGGTTGTTGTCCGGCATTCTTGCAACATGCCCTGCCCAGCGTATCCTTCCAGCTTTAGCTACCTTCACGATACTGGGTTCGCCGTAGAGTTGAGCGAGCTCGTGGTTCATCCTTCGCCGCCACACGCCGTTCTCCTGCACGCCGCCGAAGATCGTCCTTAGCACTCGGCGTTCGAAAACCCCAAGAGCTTGCAAGTCCTCCTCGAGCATAGTCCACGCCTCATGCCCATAGAGGACTACCGGTCTTATGAGCGTTTTGTACATCGTGCATTTGGTGCGGGGGTGAATCTTTCTTGACCGCAGTTTCTTCTGGAGCCCATAGTAGGCACGACTTCCGCTGATGATGCGCCTTCGTATTTCCCGACTAACATTGTTGTCAGCCGTCAACAAGGATCCGAGGTAGACGAACTCGTCCACCACCTCGAAGGTATCCCCGTCTATCGTAACACTGCTTCCTAGGCGGGTCCTGTCGCGCTCAGTTCCGCCAACCAGCATGTACTTTGTTTTCGACGCATTCACCATTAGCCCGACTCTTGTTGCTTCGCGTTTCAGGCGGGTGAACAAATCTGCCACCGTTTCAAATTTTCTCCCAATAATATCCATGTCGTCCGCGAAGCAAACAAATTGTCCGGATCTCGTGAAAATCGTGCCTCGACTGTTAAGTCCGGCTCTCCGCATGACACCTTCAAGTGCAATATTGAACAACAGGCACGAAAGTCCATCGCCCTGTCGTAGTCCCCGCCGAGACTCGAACGAACTGGAGTGTTCGCCCGAGATCTTCACGCAGTTTTGCACACCGTCCATCGTTGCTCTGATCAATCTTGTGAGCTTCCCGGGAAAGCTGTTCTCGTCCATGATTTTCCATAGCTCTATGCGGTCGATACTATCGTATGCCGCCTTGAAATCGATGAACAAATGGTGCGTAGGGACCTGGTACTCACGGCATTTCTGGAGGATTTGCCGCACGGAAAAGATCTGGTCCGTTGTCGAGCGGCCGTCGATGAAACCTGCTTGATAACTTCCCACGAACTCGTTTGCTATAGGTGATAGACGACGGAAGAGAATCTGGGATAGCACTTTATAGGCGGCGTTTAGGATGGTGATTGCACGATAATTTTCACACTCCAGTTTGTCGCCCTTTTTGTAGATAGGGCATATAACGCCTTGCTTCCACTCCTCCGGTAGCTGTTCTGTTTCCCAGATTCTGACTATCAACCGATGCAGACAAGCGGCCAACCTGTCCGGGCCCATCTTGATGAGTTCGGCTCCGATACCATCCTTGCCAGCGGCTTTGTTGTTCTTGAGCTGTTGAATGGCATCCTTAACTTCCCCCATCGTGGGAGCTGGTTGATTTCCGCTATCCGCTGTGCTGACGTAGCCATCGCCTTCGCTGTCCTGACCTTCTGTGCCTGTGTTCTCTGCGCCATTCAGGTGTTCATCGTAGTGCTGCTTCCACCTTTCGATCACCTCGCGTCCGTCCGTCAAGATGCTCCCATCCTTATCCCGGCACATCTCAGCTCGCGGCACGAAGCCTTTGCGGGATGTGTTGAGCTTCTGATAGAACTTCCGCGTTTCTTGAGAACGGTACAGCAACTCCATCTCTTGGCATTCCACCTCTTCCAGGCGGCGCTTTTTGTCCCGGAATAGGCGGGTTTGCTGTTTCCGCTTCAGTCTGTATCGTTCCACGTTTTGCCGCGTACCATGCTGCAGCATTGCAGCCCGCGCTGCATTCTTCTCCTCTAAAACCTCTTGGCACTCCTCGTCGAACCAATCGTTTCTTGAGCTCCGTTCCACATATCCGACAACGCTTTCGGCAGCGTCGTTAATGGCTGCTTTGACTGTCCTCCAGCAGTCCTCAAGAGGGGCCCTATCGAGCTCGCCCTCATCCGGCAACGCTGCCTCAAGATGCTGCGCGTACGCATTGGCGACATCCGGTTGTTTCAGCCGCTCGAGATTGTACCGGGGCGGGCGTCGGTACCGTACATTGTTGATGACGGATAGTTTTGGGCGCAGTTTCACCATCACCAGGTAGTGGTCGGAGTCAATGTTGGCGCCACGATAGGTTCTGACGTCGGTTATGTCGGAGAAGTGCCGTCCATCGATCAAAACGTGGTCGATTTGCGATTCTGTCTGCAGAGGTGATCTCCAGGTGTACCGATACGGGAGGCTGTGCTGGAAATAGGTGCTACGAATGGCCATGTTCTTGGAGGCGGCAAAATCTATCAGTCGTAGGCCGTTCTCGTTCGTCAGCCGGTGGGCGCTGAACTTTCCAATCGTCGGTCTGAACTCCTCCTCCTGGCCAACCTGAGCATTCAAATCTCCTATGATGATCTTGACGTCGTGGCTTGGGCAGCGGTCGTACTCGCGTTCGAGCTGCGCGTAAAATGCGTCCTTGTCATCATCAGTGCTTCCGGAGTGTGGGCTATGCACGTTGATTATGCTGAAGTTAAAGAATCGGCCTTTGATTCTTAACTTGCACATTCGTTCATTGATCGGCCACCACCCGATCACGCGCCTTTGCATATCACCCATCACTATAAAAGCTGTTCCCAGCTCGCGTGTGTTGCCGCAGCTCTGGTAGATGGTATGATTACCTCTAAACGTTCGCACCAATGCTCCTGTCCAGCACACCTCCTGCAGCGCTACGATGTCGAAACCGCGGGTCTTCAGTACATCGGAGAGTATGCGAGTACTTCCAATGAAGTTGAGAGATTTGCAGTTCCACGTACCGAGTTTCCAATCGCTAGTCCATTTTCGTCGCTGTGGTCTTTGCCGATTGTTCCGGTCCGTATTCTCTCGTTGACGTTCCTGTGCTGATGTGTTTTTACGGCTGGCTCGCAGGGCCTGACACCAACCCCCTAGATTTCCGGAGGACCATTCCCCCTAAATGTTCGGAGGGCCATAGTGCGCAGTTTAGCTTAGAGTCCTTCTCTGGCACTCGGACGATGATCAGCCGCCCCTGACATGGGGAACAGACGCTGTTGTGAGCCGCTCCTAACGTGGAGTACAGACGCTCCAGGTTTGCAAAAGCAAACCCCCCCTTCCCTGTCAGCATACGACCAAAGTTCCCACCGGGGGTTGGTTACCCGATCTTCCCCAAGGTTACTCGTACCCCGGCCAGTACCACGAGGAGGTAGGGATAGGAGTTGCTGGGCAAGAGGCTAAGGACCGCACAAAGGGGTCTATTTTATTCCTGCAGGTACGCGAGGTACCAATGGTACGCCATGCCCAGCCATTTACCGCGCCAACCGGAATAACCATTCGGAGCAAATTCTTATTAACTCCGATGCTGCGTTTTCAGTGTGTAGCAACACGTCCGTTGCTCTCTCTCTACAATAACCGATTGATTGATCCAGCTTTATTTCAACGACCGCTATGAAGTCGGATTTTCCGAGTTCTCTGAGGGGATGATGACAGTTTATCTGTGAGAAATGTCTACACGGAATAATTATCATTTATTAAGTCATGTCAATGCAAAAACTTATGTAACAAAGGTAATTTATTATTGTGTATTTTTTTCACTACTGGACTGCGAAGTGCGGCTTCATAAGTGCGAAAATGCGAATAAAAGTGCGAGATTGCATCGAATCATTTCTGTGTCTTCAGCGGGGTTGTTGTTCGGACTTCGAGGAATAACCCCGCTGAAGACACCGACTCGATTTGATGCAATCGCGCACTTTTATTAGCATTTCCGCACTTGTAAAAACTTCTGCGATAGTCCAGTGGTGAAAGAAATGCGCAATATCTTCACCACAATCCCTCTCACCTCTGCTCTCTAATTGAAGTTATCTTCGCTTTTTCTATTAAGAGTTTATGAACATTGTTGTATGAGCGATTCAAAACAAAATTGTTACTGAAAATACATTTTTTTTTTCTTTATTAACGTGAATTTTAACACATATGGCTAGTTCTTCACTCTGAAAATACATTTAACCTGTTCATATTCTGAATAATAACTTATTCACTCCAACCATACATACGGCTAATAGCTTTGTTTTACCAGTTCAAATTTTGTCAATAAAATATTTAGCAGTTTAATGTTACGCTTAACCATACAATGATAGGATGTTGAAAACACTAGTTCTCGTCCAATCTAATCCAAATACAGTCGAATTTCGTTCATTGCACTATCTTTAAGTGGGCTACGTTTTAATTGGGCTCCCGTTAGTTGGCTATAGCCCACCTAAAACGAAGGCAAACGTCGTCTTCTGACATAAGACGCAATTTATCAATGTTGGTAGCTCTGTTTTTCTTTTGTTCTGTGTTATTTGACAGCTCGAAACTCAGCCCGATTAGTGAAAGCCTTTCACTAAGGGGGCTACAGGTTTAGTGCAACGAACGAAAGTTGACTGTAAAATAAAAACCAGCCCAATCCAATCCAGGCTGGAATCCTAACCAAATACAATCCAAATTCAATTCGAACTTAATCAAAGTCTAATCCAATTCTAATCCCAAACAAATCCAATCCAAAGTCAATTCAAATCCAATCAAAACCCAGTCAAAGTCCAATCCAAATTGAAAATCCAATCCATATGCAAAGCTTATTTTTACATAAAAAATCTTATAAGATTTTCGTAGTAGCATAAACATTTCAGATTTTCATTAATATATGAAGTATAAAATAAGATTGTTGGACGGTTTTCACGGTGGTGGATCCAAATCCAAATCGTTTTTTTTAAGCTCATATGAAGGGTGGCCCATGAAGCCCCGTATGACCATACTGCCCCGCCTACCCCTATGCTAAAATGTTTATGGGAACTGCATTATTCAACTCAGGGGGGGTATACGCAACGAGGTTCGCCTACCGTCCATGTTTTGTGGGTGTATTCGTTTGGCTCACAACGCTGCTAGGCATCCCGCTGTATGAGTGTTGAAATGCATCAGCATTTGCTGTCTGGCATGGCCCGCGTTCGACCTGTGCTGTTTGGGTCGCCCCGTGTGAGAGATGATGCTGTTTGGGACGGCCCGCCCGAGAGATGATTGTTAGGCGAGCTTTGTTTGTAGTTGACAGCCGTACACCCACCCTGATTCAACTAAGGTGTTGCAAAACTTGATGCTGCGTTTCCATATTTATGTTGCGTTGTTATGTGTTCTTTTTCTTGGCAATACGTCCACACTGGGACAGAGTCTGCTTCTCAGCTTAGTGTTCTTATGAGTACTTCAACAGTTATTAACTGAGAGCATTCTTTGCCAAAGTTGCGATTTTCGCATTTGTATATCGTGTGGCAAGCAAGATCATACCACATACAAACAGACGTAACACTTATAACAAATTTCCTTAAAATCCGTCGCCCAGGTTACACCATCATCATCTGGTGAGCATGTTGCACGCAACACTGTTTCGTGCAAGAAGAGCTGCAGATGGTGGCAGTATAAAACGTCATACACGAAGAAAAACGATGCGTGCGCCTCTGATTGTGAGAATTGTAACATAACGAATTCAAAATTATTGTTAAATGAGTGGGCTATTGAAATTTCGTTAGTGTTACGTCTGTTTGTCTGTGATCATACTCTATGCCCAGGGAAGTCAAGGAGATGTCCATTACGAAAAGATTCTGGACTGACCGGGAATCGAAACCAGACACCTTCAGCATGGCTTTGCTTTGTATCTGCGGACTCTAACCACTCGGATAAGGAAGGCCCTCATAATAATTGTTTGTCATGGTCCAATCGCTTATCAAAGTGAATCCTGTGACCCAACCATCCTCCCCATTAACCAACATCCCTCTCAGTAACCTTTGTGAAGATGCAGAGGTAAACACGGTCTCCAAATAGCAAAGGTTACACCTCTAATCCCACTTAACTGCAAGGAGGCCGGCGTCGTTATTGACCCTGTATAAATAGAAGCGCTGAATTATGCACACTGAAGAAGATTATGGCTAATCCCAGCCGAACTAGGGTAGATGTACCAATAGTGGAGGTACTAAGCACGATTGAACTTCATTTAACCGACTAAATTCAAGAAGCGCAATTAATGCACATGTTGATGCTGTAGGGCAAAGGGGGCATGAACATACGAGGCAATATGAGCCACCCCGGTTTTGACCTCAAAAACAGTGTTTTAATGTCTAGTGTCATTATGATCTGCTAAAGGATGCCTCAAATAGCCACCGCAATAAAAACCGTAAGAATATTCGTTTGAACACTCAAGATATTAACTAAAATGTACAAATTTGTCCTTCGTCATGAAAAGCTTATAATTTTGGCAGTTTTTAATTAAGCCTATAAGACAATTATATTTTATAATTCTGGTAAATTTTACCAATCCATTGAAACTTCTGATCATAATGAACAGTTCGTGAGCAAAATTAGATTTGTTCGTAAACAAAATTATTGAAAAACAGTATATTATTTTCAAGATGAAGGGGCGGGGCAAAATGAGCCACCTAGATTTAAGCAAAACAAACGAAGTTTGGGATATAAAAATGCATTGCCTAAATATACCAGATTATTTTTTTACTGTATAGTCATTTTTATGCACCATTGCAAGTGGAACACTTTGCTAGAAAATACGTTGAACCAAGTATCGCAATTTAGTACTAGTATAACATGGTCTGTTTACTATGTATTATGTATCGTTAAAAAATAAGCCGCTAGAATCAATAATTTCAAGCAAAGCTAATACAATTTCTTTTCCAATAATGTATTCTTCACCACTAACTCTTCTCTATACTGTTTGAAATAAAAATCATTCGATTGAATGAGGTGGCTCATACTGCCCCGTAGGGTGGCTCATAATGCCCCATATGGTTGGTGATCACGTAGAAAAACATGGTTTTCCAAAAAGTTCTTGAAATAATTTGCAAGTTGATGTTAACATTGATTATCGACGTAACATGGAAGATAACATTTTATAGTACAAGTCACTTGCATTTACACCATATTTTTTTGCTGTTTTTCTATGCATTTCATGATGTTTTCCTTAGGCGGCCCATATTGCACCGATCACCCCTAACGGGAAGTAACGACCATTGACTTAATGGGAAAAATTATTTCATTGTAGTAATCCACGGCATGTCAGTGAAAAATAATACCTCCACTATTGGTACAGTGTTTCTTTAGTTGCGGTATTTTTTTTTAATTTGTGTTCCTATACTTGCGGTAACAGTTGTTTTCTTTACCGCAACTATTGGTACAAGCAAAAACAGTTTTAGCAATTTTAGTGATATTGCATCAGTTTTAAAGCAATTTGGACGATCTTTTCAACTATTCCGTGTATCAACAAACCAATACGTCGATTGGCAGTGTCGGTTCTGTGGCTAATGCAATAAAATCAGTGAAAACGGTACTACCGCAACTATAGGAACACCCACAACTAAGGAAACACTTACCCTACTAGTTGATTGTTTGTGCATCTTCACTGACTTCGGTCAATGGGGCTCTGCACAGAAATCAGTCTAACTCTTGCACTCCTTCATCAAATTAGTAAACAACAAGGCCAGTAAACTTCAAAACCTCATACTAAATCAAAACAGTGCAGAGCCCCATTACGGAATAGCAACATCTGATATGTGCACTCAAAAAAATCCAAACGTCATTGCTACGTGAA
This sequence comes from Aedes aegypti, assembly GCF_002204515.2. Lineage (NCBI taxonomy): Eukaryota > Metazoa > Arthropoda > Insecta > Diptera > Culicidae > Aedes > Aedes aegypti. The sequence continues at coordinate 379,336,914 of NC_035108.1, forward strand.
AAATCACGTAGATCATTCCAAATTAATTTTGCCTTCACTTCATCTGACTAAAATAAAGATCACTAAGCCATTCATAACCATCAAATAGTGAATCGGTAATTGTTACTGAGGTTACCTATCGCACTTACGTGAAATTCACGTAGGTGCCTAAGTTCATTTTGACATCTACATATTGTACGTACATTCGGTGTTGAGCGCAAATCCTAAGATGGCGCCCGCTTGATTTTTGCAAAACTTCTGAAGCTGCTGAACTTTAAACCCTGTGTTAGATTGATTTTAAGGTAAATATGCATTAAATACCGAAGAATCCCTGCATAACTTCATATTTTACACCTGATTTATAACCTCTATCAATTATAGCACGCAAAGGCTGCAACAAAACAGAACATACTCACAACATTTGGGAAACAAGATTTACAATGCTCAGATTGAATATAAAAATATCACAATCTTTAGATTTGTTTACATTTTCCAATTGGGAATTAGTTTTCTTCCAATGCCTATTAGAAATAAGATTGGTCTTTATTAAAATTAAATTTAATGCAAAACCATCTAGGTCCTATTGAAACGCTTCGTAGAGGCTACTGGAAAATCCACGTAGCTCTTACTTGTAGCGCCGGTGGAATGGACGAAGTTCAAAAGTTCATGCGTTCATTCTGGGCTACCTATGATTAACGTAAGAGTTACGTGAAAAGTGCGATGGAAAAAAACCACGTATGTTTTCACGTAACAATGACGTTTGGATTATTTTGAGTGTGTAATCCAGGGGGGTATACTGCCCATAAACGCATGTCAGTCCCATGTTTGCTGGATTTCCTATTCATATGGGACAATTATGCGTTTATGGGCAGTATACGCAACGAGGTGCGCCTACCATCCATGTTTTGTGGGTGTATTCGTTTGGCTCACAAATGCATCAGCATTTGCTGCCTGGCAAGACCCGCATTTCGACCTGTGCTGTTTGGGCCGGCCCGCCCGAGAGATGATTGTTAGGTGAGCTTCGTTTGTAGTTGACAGCCGTACACCCACCCTGGTGTAATCAGTCTAAGCCAGTGTTTCCCAAACTTTTTCAACTTTCGCCCCCTTGAGACCAACAGTTATCTGAAATCGCCCCCCTGATATGTGAATTCAATAATTTAATTAAATTCAATTTAATCTACAATGTACATTTTAGAATATATTCATAAATATTGATAACCCCCAATTGTTACGAATTATAGAATATAAACAATTAAACAATTAATTTACTGGACTGCAATTTATAATAGCAATTTTCACAATATTTTTCGTGCATTACAGGCTACTGAATCAGTTTTCGATATAAGTTCGGCCCAGTTTAAACAATTTTAATGTAATATATGCAAATGCGCCAATTTCTGGCGTAATTGGGGGATGATGTTAATTGTGATTTCATACTGATTTATCCGCTATTTCTAAAATTACTGCAACAATGTTTGATATTTCTGGGTACGCTTTTTTATGTAATGTTTTTATTTAACTCATTTTTCAATTATGCAATGATGGTATTTTTTGTAACACCAAGAAAAACTCAGATTTTTTTTTGACATACTGAAGGTGCACATCCGACGCATCTCTGATGTTTCTTCAAATTTATGTTTAAATAGAGTGTTATTCGTCTTCGGCATCAAAAGGTTTTATCGTTGGAACCCGATTTTTGTCTGCTATTTTTTTCCAAATTTGTCTCTAAAATTATTTGTACCATAAAAAAAGATAAGAATTAGTGCAACCGAAACATCAAAATGGGGGGCGAATTCGCCCACTTTGGGAATCACTGGTCTAAGCTATGGTGAAACATCTCGAAATCCAAAGATGGCCGTCACAATGGCCAACTTGTGCCTCTACTCACGTTTTCAATGGCACTAAACTGGATAAATAGTTGGCAAACGTTTCTGATCTTTATATTTTAAGCTTTCTGCTAGTGCACAAAGCCAAAATAAAAAGTTCACTATTGTTGGAAGCTTTTTTCGCGAGATTTGTGCCTTTGAAGTTTCAGTGCAATTTTATAAGTTGATTCCAAACTGTTTCACCTTTAAGCTAAGCTAAGCCGTGACGCTTGAACTTACTCCCCTCTCCCTATAGCGTTACGTAATTGTTGGATGGCGCATAGTATGAATTTTGTTTTAATAAAATGCAAAATTAATTCTATGGAGCTTTTAAAATTTCATGGATCCTCTCCATAGACTTTTTTTTTTTTTTTACTGAAACTGTGATTATTTTATGGATACATGAGTATTGATAACAGTTTCGGGAATTAAATACAATTGTGGGGTACCTTAGGCGTTAAGGGGTTAAGTATAAATGATCTTTGAAAACTGGACCAGTCCACTGGGTTACATCAATGTAACAACGGATACGGACCTTGGTGAAAACACCACCATCTCCGTGTCGTTCCCGTTCATCATTTCCATTTCCATGATGGAAAAGGCCGAAAATGCATTGCATCATGAATGCGGAAAAGTAACAGAATGGAGCACCGGGAACTGTAATTAAATTTAAATTTAATCCCCATTTTCCTTTGGACGTAATGGTTTATATCTTGTGAGTTCATGGAGTCCACAGATACGACAGATACCTACCTACTACTGGTGTAGTGTGATACAGTGTCTCATCTCAATGGACAATGGACCAATGTCGTGAACGTCCTCGTTATTGTTGTCGATTCGGTTACTTTTGGATGGACCTAGAAGAGTGGGTGTAGTGCGCGGTTGACTGGCTTTGACTTTTGTTTAACGACCATGCTTTTATCCTGCCATGTTTTGCTCCCGTTCATTTAACCAACATCAAGAGCAGTGGGGGTTGCCGCAAAGCAGTCTCCCACGAGTGACTGACAACCTAAGGAAGACAATCTGTTGCTTTTATTCTGATGATTTATTTCGATGGTTGAGACCAAGGTTGGGATTTAGTTTGTACTGTGTTACAACTACTGCGTTTTCAAGAAAGGTTTCCAAGCACAAAAAACTGGTTAGGATTTGTTCTATTCATTTAAAATTATTTTATAATTTTGAAACAATACTGGATTTCAGATATGATTGGTAAAAAGTTCATTAATGAGTGACCAATAGTTTTAACTACAATCATTTTACAAACATTGAAGAAACCTTTACATGTTAGAAACAACCATAGGCTATGAAAAAGGTCCACCTAAAATAAAAGAAAATGAAGTTAGGAACAATAGGTCTAATCTAAGATCTAATATACATGCAATGGAGCTTAAATGTCAAGCAAAACTATATCATCTTTTGAAAAGAATCGGGCTGTGAATTAATGATACTTAAATAGGTAGCTCCTGACCTTCATGTCAAAATGTTTTATAGCAAAACGGCCATTAGTGCGACTATAGGGGACTGTCTATTAAGGAAACACCGACCCTACTTCCTATTACAAAGTTTCAGGCAATTCGGCAGAAGAAATCCCCTCTTGGCCAAAGTAAACCATGAAAGTGCCCAAGTAGTTCTGTGTCCCTAACTATCGAAATGATTCAATGCCTCTGACTTTCAGTCTATTATTTATCAAATTTGACTTCGTATATTGATAGCTTTACTTCTCCTAAAAGGTATACTATCAGCTTGTCGCAACCAATATGGCAGATATTAAACTAAAGAGATCATCATCAGTCTAGCCTAGACAAACTCGCCTCACTCGGTAGGTAAAAGCGCCTATGGTTGTGATGATATAGCAACGATGAAGGCGTCTACATGTGCTCGGAAAAACCCTATCAGATGGATATTAGAACACACGTCCAACCTCTAACGTTGTACGATATGGGTCTGGCCTGAATGAGCACCGAGCAATAAACACTCATGTCGAGCTGCATCAGTGCAAAAACTGATATGAGCAACTACTCATTGAAGTTGATAGGCAAATAATTATTTATCAAGATGCACTTCGCTGTCGTTTCGGTTAGAGCTCTGAAAGAAGCAGATATTTGCTGCCATCTGCCATTCGGATGAGTGCACTTTGTGCTGAAAATATTACTTGCACATGATATGAACCAATAGTTATGGGCCGTAATATGGACAGATGAGTAAATAAACATCCCAGTCGTCTTAATAACTTTCAGTAGAGCATCTCAAAAGAAGTCAACCATATCGGATTGGGCTAGTAGTTCGATTTGGAATTTTAGTACAAGCTGTGTTGATTGGCTTTTGTTCACGAAAATAACACGCACATGTTTGGCATTAATTATTCATTTAAATTATTTGCTTAGCATAGCATGAACGATTATTGCACTCGACTGTAATAATTTAATATATGGTTGAATATGTGAGATAGAGTGGGTCGTACGAAATACAATGAAACTAAAATGTCTGCTTATTTAAAAATGTTTGTAAATTGAATTAGAGGAAGTGGTGGTAGAATGAATACCTTAAGGATTTCATCTCGTTTCCAATGGAAAAACGGTGAGTTTGTATGGTTTTCTCGAAACACACACAAAAAATAATGATGTTTTCTAGAGCAATGACACATATTCAGACAAACATTTCACAACAGCTAAATTTTCACATGTTTTTTTTGTCAACAAAATAGTTAATTTTTCTCGCACTATGTGGGTAAAATGACTAGTTGATGGCGGCCATAATATTTTAAGATAAAATATAATTAGTTTTGTTAAAATTTAGATATAAAAAAATATTTTCAGTATGTTGTGACAAGATTATATCAAAATATGTTACAAGTAATTGTATACCAAATCATGTCACAAAATATTATAAGAAATCTTGTTGCAATTTTGTTAGAATTGGAATACAACTTTAACTTCGTTTATCATTGTACAGAGTGATTACTGTTTACTGTCAGTATAGATTTGCGCAGTTCCCACCTTACTGAACCCCGCACTTCAGAAGATAAAATGCGTGGCAACTGTAATGCTTTTGAACGAATCAATGTAGCTGGAACTTAAAATTAAAAAAAAATACGTTATATTTGCATAGTCCAAGCAAATGTCGTAGTTGTTCAAAATTATATATATACTGTAAAATAAAAGTCATCCAAGCATCTTTTTTATATAATCATTTATTTTACCCACAGGAAATATGTAGTAATCATCTTGTAACAAAATTATAGCATAGGTTGTTAACATAATTATTTTCATTATTGTATGAAGAACATATGCCAAGAACGAGTAAATTTGCTACTGACTATAACGTCATAACGTCTTGTGCCGATGCGGGATCAATTTAAACTCAAAACATGGGCCAAGATTACTGAGATTTAGAGGAGCCGCAGAGAGACCAGAAATTTTCAATATCTTAGTGATATTAGAAAAAAACTGTAGAAAACTACTTTTTTCCAATTTTAGACAGATTTTAACTTTTTAAACATTTGAATCTTGAAGAGGAGGATGCTAATATATTCAGAATGGATCATTAAATAACCAAAACGGCCGCTATGGAAATCATAGATAGGGCCACCGTAGCCTTGTGTGTTTGACAGAACAGCAATGCTGTCACAAAGTTAAATCCCATATACAGTGGCGCCTTTGTTTTGATGCGGTGAGCACTGGCAAAAACTACATTCAATGGTTGAAAAATATCAAATTTATGTTAACTTCACTAAAGGCTATTTTATTACATGAAAATCAATATGGAGGTTTCCCTTTTTATGTGATTGGAACAATTCGAAAAAACACTGTACTAAACACTTAAAAACATTTACTTAAAACCGAGTAAAACTATTTATGGATTTTACCCTAATTGATTTTGACCCAGAGTGGTATTTGTTATAAAATATGTTACAATTTTGATATACTGTAGTGTTATTTGAACGTCATCCTGCATCTGATTTATAACGATCGTCGTTACCAGAAATGAACGTCTCGAAATATTACACCAATTATGATAATGATAGATTCAGCTAGTCGAATAATTACCGTGATTACACTCAATTCTATGCAAACTTCAATCGCGATAGGTACAGGAATCTGATTATAATGTCCCACCCTACTACATACTATGCCGACTAAATTTGCACTCCTCATTCTGTCGGGGAGCCGGGGAGAGTCGTAGTCCGTGTTTGGGAACTAAACATTAATAGACCATGTGGCGTTCGACGGGATGCTGTGAATGCAATTAGTTGCAGTATCAGGCGCCTCTTGGGAATTATTGTTGATTGAGTTTCATCTCTCCATGCATTGAATAGCGTGAATAAAACAACATTTAAGCTTATCCATTCATGAATAACTTTTCGACGTAAAAAATCGAAGCAGGGGGCGGCTGTTGCGATGTTTTCTATATTTTTCAATCATTTCAATAAATTATGTAATACATAATTGATTGGTATGATTTTTCGTTTCCAAAACGTACGTTTAGTTACCCACATTTTTATGAAAAACATGCACTCAGAAATAAAAATAGCCACTAAATTACTGAAGTTTATGCACTATTTTCTAACTGAGAGAGAGGAGACAACTGGCTTAGGTTGCGAGCTCCCAAAAGTCAAGGGAACCTGTCACCAACTGTCAATGAAAACCCAATGAATATCTAAATACAGTTGTGTGTTGGCAAACTGCTTTTGATTTTTTTAGTTTCATACTCTTTTTTGTAGTGATCTTGTTGTAGAAAACATGCCAACTGTCAGTGAGCTTTCTCCTCTCTCTCAGTTTTCTATCTGCCTCACTTTTATACTGCTGTGAATTTTTACACTAATTAGGCATTTCACGGCGAAATTCTCTCTCTTTCGCTCCTCAACAAAACTTGAAAACAATGGTGCCAGTACCTGTCACCTTTGACAGGTACTGGTACCGTTGTTTTCAGATTTTCCGAAGGAGGGAAAGAGAGAGTTTTCATGTTTTTTCTGTATTCAAGCTTAGCGATGCTCGAATCCAGGTGAATTGGCTCGTTTAGGGGTTTACAGTTTTTTAGATATTCTGATTCTTCGTTAAAAATTTACCCAGAACCCAAAGTTAAGGTACCCCGGGGCAAGTGAGAATCCGGGGTAAGTGGGGCGTTTCGTTATAGCTCAACTAGGAAAAGTTTTTCATGGGGGTATTCTTCTAGAAAGTTGAAGATACAATGACAAGGAATGTATTTAGTACTAAACAAATTGTTATTTTTATTACCATGTGGTTCATGCAACAGTTGTCAGTTCAGCGCCATTTTCAACTTGCATGACAAATTGTGACACGTTTCACGTCTTGCATTGACTCGCAAAAAATAAATGTGTTTTAAATCGAATTTCCATCAGTAAGCTATGACTTTTAGTATTATTACAAGCTGCTAACGATAAACCAGTATTCTGTTTTCATTTTATATGAAATTTTCGATGGTCTATCTTACCCCAAAATATATTTGTACCTGGGGTAAGTGGGACCTATCAAAAAAAAAAAAAAAAAACCAGAATCAAAACTTTTCGTACACGTTTCATACATTTTGCTACAGAGTAGCACTAAAACATTCAAACAAATGATTTTTATCAAAAATATCAACATCAAATTACGAAATTGCATAAGAGGGAGAAGAAAAGTGTTATTATTCTTTATATTTTAATTATTTTTTTTATTTTTGAAATACGACTTCAAAATTGAACAAACACACAGCTGAAATATGAAATGCATCATGAGAACGATTACTTTTCTATGTTATTTGACCTTTATTTGTTATTTTTACCAAATTTAGTAGTGATGGAAAACAATTCCATCCCATAAGGTGGTTTTCTGCCATGCATATAAATAATAATAAAACATATTTATAATTTCGTCAATTATTGATTGTTTATGTGCAACATTTTAATTGACAACTTAAAAATGTTATATTTTGAACATGTTTAATTCCTCTTCACGCTTTTATTGAGGAATTTTCAGTTAATATTAAATATGAGGTGACATTCTATTAAATGAAGGGTTTCTTCCTAAAACGTAACGTATTTTATTGTTGATCCCTTATGTACATCAAATATGTACTTAAAATTAAAAATCTATGACTTATTAATCCTACTATTGTAATGATTGACTTACTGATGTGGATTGACACATGAAACTGGATGTGTCCCACTTGCCCCGCTTAGCGAGGTAACTGCGTCCATTGGCTCATTCTAAAACTTTCTTCCAAGGTTTTCACAATTTCGAAATTATTCGATTAGTTTGATGCACACACCAGCAAATATGTTGCCAAAATGTGATTGTGTTGTTGGATTTGAAAAATATTGACATTGACATTTGAAAATTTTATTGAACAATTTGTTTGAACTATCGTTTTTTTCGTTCCCACTTGCCCCGCGGTACCTTAATAATTTTCCGTCCGCTGGAACTATTTTTTTAAACACGTTCAAAGCTAATATGTAAATTATATTTGAATAATCCCTCGGCAAATTTTACTACGGGACAAGCTGTTATCATGTAAGTTGAAATGTCATTGAGTCCACCGATTGAAAAATTAATTGATCATTTATAATGTCAAAATTAAGATATTGAAGCGCAATGAAATTATGAAATATAAAAAATAGTCATAAAATACTGAAATTTAGTTTTTTTTTTTGATAGTCCATGTTTCTGAGTGTGGATCCCGTGTTCTTTTAAGGTTTTGCTCGGCCCTGTTACCATTCGTTGTCATTAGAAATCATATATTATAGATTATATTACACTTTATTACACGGGCTACTTAGCCCATGTTACGGTCATCTAGATCGTCGCCAGGCTGACGATCTACATGGGTTGTCGAAAAGTTTCCGTAAAAATACTTCGACTGTGGATGCTATTCGGACGGTCATCGGGTGCGAGCAGAAGTGGTTACGATAGATGTTCGCGCTCAACAGTGCCAGGCTATAGCCGTAGCCCTACCCAGAATGCGGGTCCCCGAATAACCAGGAGTTCCACAGGAATCCATACTTGGTCCAACACTGAGGAATATGATGTATGTACGATGAAGTGCTAATCTTGACACCGCCGAATGGTGTCGAGATCGTCGTGTTCGCAGATGACGTCGTTCTTGCGATAACTGGCGAGACTGTGGAGGAGGTGGAGATGCTGACGGCGGAATCGCTAGACATCATTGAATCGTGGATGACTGGAGTCAAGCTGCAGTTGGCTCATCACAAAACGGAAGTGGTGTTGGTCAGCAACTACAAGGCGGTTCAGCAGTTCGAGATCAACGTCGGAAGACAAGCAATTTCATCGATGCGCTCTCTAAAGCACATTGGAGTAATGGTCGACGACAGGCTAAACATTAACAGCAACGAAGAATATGCCTGCGAAAAGGCAGAGAAAGTAGCTAACACTGTAGGATCATGCCCAACATTGGAGGACCAAGAAACAATACGATGCGTCTTTTGGCGACCGTATCATCTTCCATATTGAGATATGGGTTGCCTGCTTGGGCTGTAGCGTTGGGAATTAAACGCAATCGAGAGTAGCTGGCAGGTACGTTTCGGCTCATGAATATACGGGCGGCGAGTGCCTACAGCACTATATCGTCGGAGGCAGTGCACGCACACTGGTCCTAAAGCCATATCTAAGAAGACATTGCGCCCAAACCGTCAATTTTAGATTTATGATGTCTTAGGCATAGTTTCTTCATATTTTTCAGACATATTTTTCAGTGATGTAAAATTAGGGTGGCCCACATGGTTTACGAGATCAGCATATAAACTTTTTTGCTGACGCCTTTAGGCCTACACAATTGTCTACAATGTTTTAGAACAACCGATTTGGAGCAACTTTGTCGAACAACCCAAATTTCTATCTCTTATGGTTCGCGAGTTATGATTTTTTTTTCAAACAAAAAAGTTAAAAAAAGTTAGGGTGGTACTGAAAAAATATTTTTTTTCTTGACAACTTTCTATACGATAAATTCTCGCAAAAACTTTGTTCCAAGCACTGAAAAATATGGAGAAACTTTACCGAAGACACCATATTTCGCATAAACTGTGATCTCGCCCTAAAAGCCATTGGTAACCGAGTGTGCACACGCCACACGGTAAAAAAATCAACACGTTTGATTGAATGGATTGATCACTTGACTCAATTCAAAACTGGTGATTGGTGTGATTTGAAGAGTTCTAACTTTGGATTTGCTCTACTGTCTTTAGCACTAGACTTACTCGTTGCTTTTGAATGTCATGTCTTTTGTATGGAAGCAATCATTGCACACTGGTCCAGGAAGCTAATTTAGGCGGACATGAGGTTTTCGTCTAGATTTATTGATTTTAGAGCCATAGTTTCTTCTGAGAATATGTTCAGAATTTTCAGTACTACAAAATGTACGGATCAAAAAAATTTTTACGATGATCGCAAGAGTGACGTATACGCCAACTTTTTTATTTTAACGAATCGTAAGTTGGTATGTTCAGCAAAGTTGTAGCAAATGATCATAGAAACAACTTTGCCGAACAAACTTTTTCTCGGTTTTGCTTAGGAGCCGAGATAATAAAGTATTTTTAAAAAAAAATCTTTTTTTGCTCTTAAGTGTTTTATTTCTTAGTTTTATTGGCCTACTATGTTCTACAAAGTTTTTATACTTACCATTTGCTACAACTTTGCTGAACATACCAAAGTTGTATTTCTTATGGTTTTCATATTATTTGAGATTTTCATCATAAAATTAGCTATTTTGTATGCATTGTATCTTAACTATGAGCACCTCAAAAAAATATATTTTTCCACCAAATGATTTTGCAGCCTTTCAAGTACCTGTGAGCAAAATTTGGAGAAGATGATATTTTTCTAATTCGTTTAAAATCAATTTTACTAATAGACGATATGAGATAAATCTATATTTATTGAATATTCATACATGTTCAACTCACAAAAGTCATGGCTACCTAAGCACATCAAACCAAAGGTAACACGCGTATTTATGTAGAAAGATAAAGTACATCGTTTCAGTTGTTTTCGACTAACTTGGAAGCTTCTGAAAGAAATTCATCGTCTTCTCCTCTTCCAGTATTTAATCTTTACATGTACAAAATTTACAGTGCGATTGAATTTTGTGGCATGATATTCCCAGAATCTTCTGATGGATTTATTCCGCATATCTTATGCTTCTTCGGCGGCATGCCGGACAACATCACTCCATGCGAAAGTAGTTTTTGTACCGTTGGAGAGAGTACATAACAATCGTAGAACTGGCGATACTAACAGTACTTTTCTGACAAAAACTGTTAAAATGCCTCCTCGTTAATCTACCGATTAAAGTTGACTACTTTGAAAATGATTGAGATCCGAAAAAGAAGTTTTTACAGGTGCGGAAACGCTAACAAAAGTGCGCAATTGAATAAATCGGGTAGGTGTCTTCGGGGGACTTATTCTTCGTAAATTGAAGAATAAGTGCTCTGAAGACACCAACAGGATTCAATGCAATCTAGCACTTTTACTCACACTTTCGCACTTATGAGGCCCGCAGTCCAGTTGTGAAAGAAATACACAATATCTACTTCCCGTAAAAATCGGTGTGCGGTGTTACGACCATTTGAGTTTTTACCAGCTGAAAGAGGTTCGTACAGCATTAGCCCCAACCTTCCTTTGAGGACTTTTCGTGGCGATCCTTTAGAATGCTGTTACACTTACTGATACGCCTACAACTATTGCACGGAAGTGGTCCGGCATGCCGCATTACCAAAGGAAAGTATGAAACGTGGAATCCATCAAAAGATTCTGGGAATATCATGCCACAAAATTCAATCGCACTGTAAATTTTGTACATGTATTTTATATGGCTTATGTTGACTTCCAACCCGGTGATCTTCTTTAGGAATAGATTAAATACTGGAAGAGGAGAAGACGATGAATTTCTTTCAGAAGCTTCCAAGTTAGTCGAAAACAACTAAAAAACGATGTACTTTATCTTTCTACATAAATACACGTGTTACCTTTGGTTTGATGTGCTTAGGTAGCCATGACTTTTGTGAGTTGAACATGTATGAATATTCAATAAATATGGATTTATCTCATATCGTCTATTAGTAAAATTGATTTTAAACGAATTAGAAAAATATCATCTTCTCCAAATTTTGCTCACAGGTACTTGAAAGGCTGCAAAATCATTTGGTGGAAAAATATATTTTTTTGAGGTGCTCATAGTAGAGATACAATGCATACAAAATAGCTAATTTGATGATGAAAATCTCAAATAATATGAAAACCATAAGAAATACAACTTTGGTATGTTCAGCAAAGTTGTAGCAAATGGTAAGTATAAAAACTTTGTAGAACATAGTAGGCCAATAAAACTAAGAAATAAAACACTTAAGAGCAAAAAACGATTTTTTATTTAAAATACTTTATTATCTCGGCTCCTAAGCAAAACCGAGAAAAAGTTTGTTCGGCAAAGTTGTTTCTATGATCATTTGCTACAACTTTGCTGAACATAACAACTTACGATTCGTTAAAATAAAAAAGTTGGCGTATACGTCACTCTTGCGATCATCGTAAAACATTTTTTGATCCGTACATTTTGTAGTACTGAAAATTCTGAACATATTCTCAGAAGAAACTATGGCTCTAAAATCAATAAATCTAGACGAAAACCTCATGTCCGCCTAAATCAGCTTGCTGGACCAGTGTGCATTGACAGCTCGTTGTAGAAAGTGATTGAGATCAATTCAACCCCTTTCAACAGATGCGAGTTGGTGTCGAGGTAAGGTACAAGACTTGCACTCCGAAGATTGAAGGTTCAAATCTGGGTCAGGCGGAAACGTTTTTTATTTCAAATCAAAACAATCACACGTTGTGAAATCACGCGTATCGTAATAATAAAGGGCAGATATGATTATACCAATGGAAAATAGTTCAATAACTAATTGATTATGACCTAATTTTGGGTTCAAAACTTGAATTTTGGACGTAAACAAATATGTTCAGTGACATTTCTCTATGATGGTGGCGCATTATATTTGCCTATTGATAATAATAAAGTGAGTTTGCATTTTGCATGCCTAACTAACTGCTCGGCAGGCAACAGTGGTGCCTATGTTATGCAGCAGAAAAGCAGTGTTGCTATGGAAGTAATTGAATACTCATCTCAGCATAATTACGACTTTGTTATCAAAAATAACCAAATTTCTTCCAAATCATTTCAAATTATCGAAGAATGGTTTTCATCATAATTAACACCTTTTAAGCATAAGGGAGCAATAACTTCAAAATGTGTATCAGTCTTGTTGAGTGTCGCAAAATCACTTGTTAATTTTTTAATAGACTTTTATGCCATTGCGTGACGATTTCTTAAAATTTGTGATTGATCTGGTTTGTTTCCAATTTTTGGCAGCATCAGAAGTGTGGGGAAGTCAGCAAAATTGGATTGCTTAAAGTTCATCAACTATGGTTCAGCTTAGCTTAGCTTAGCTTAGCTTAGACTGACTACACATATCAATGGTTGCTATTCCGTGATTGACCGAAGTCAGTGAAAATGCACAAAGAATCAACTAGAAGTTCGGCTGGGATTGGCCATAATCTTCTTCAGTGTGCATAATTCAGTGCCTCTATTTATACAGGGTCAATAACGGCGCCGGCCACGTCCTTGCAGTCAGGTGGGATTGGGGGAAGGAATGTTAGTGTGTAACCTTTGCTTTTTGGAGACCGTGTTTGCCTCTGCATCTCCACAAAGGTTACTGGGAGGGATGTTTGTTAATGGGGAGGATCGTTGGGTCATAGGATTCACTTTGATAAGCGATTAGACCATGATAAACAATGATTTGTGAGATATATACATGCTTATACGTAAATATAATATTTTCATTTGATATGAACAATTTCTATGTAGAGGAAAATTATGCCGACACTTGAGGTGACGAACCATTCAAAGTTTGTTGAACAAATACCTAAATGTAACATTGCTACAGCTGTCAGGACGAAAGTATGTGTTATTATATTTTACTCATTTGAAAAGAAACAAAAAACTCGATTGGTTGGGACATCATAGAACACTCTTATTCTTATGCCGACACTTACAGTGGCGAACCATCCAAAGTTTGTTGAATAAAGTGAACCTTTCGCAAGTCTACACTTGTAGTGTTGAACCATTCAAAGTTTTTTTAATTACAAAAATAAAGGTATATAAGAGGTGTTCTGAAAAAAAAATGTTAAACATAAATAAATCATGAATCAGAGTTTGTGTCGACACTCACAGTGACGAACCATCCATAGTTTGTTGAAAAATCATATTTGCATCCCACCATTGTAACGATTGAATGTGCAGTCATACATATTTTATAGATTAGAAATAGTAGCATGAAACGAGCTCACCAATTGATCCGTTATCCTTGACTGAGCAGCCACAATCCACTTTCGGCTTCACTCGTTTGCTCGGCTATAAAAAAGCACTCAGGAAAAAAAAAAAAAAATAAGCGCGCGACCCAAAAAGAATAATAAAAAAAAAAAACTGTTCGGGCTTTCTTGACGCACTGCCCAGGAGCAAGCGTCAAGGTCGAAGGATCAAACAGAACTCTAAAGTTCATCAACTATGGTTCACCTAACAAACTTTACACAGCTCAAGCTCAAGCTCAATAGGCTTCATTTGAAAGTGTAGGCTATAATTACAAAATTTTTGGCATGTAGTAAACAAATGTTTTTTACGAAATTTTTCCCAAATTCATTTACTATGAAGCAGCAGCAAATCATCCATATTTTCAGCCTTACAATAGCTTTTCTTACCCCTTCCCTTTCATTTTTCATTATAATTTATCTGTTTCATTTCATCATTCAAATCTGTATCATGTGTCATCACTTGTTTAAAATTTTCATGGAATTACTAAAACGAAGTTCAATTTGTATCTCTAGTTCACTGCCCATAACTGCATATTTGTAACATTCGACAAAAGTAGGCATTGAGTAAATGGAATACCAAGTGTGCATTTTATGGCAGTATGGGAGGAAACTAAAATTTCTAAAAATTACTAGGAACTCAAAAGTGCTTATGGTGAATAGCCAGAAAATAATTTCGATAGAAATTTCATTGCAATAACATTACGAGGCCCATGTATAATCTCAATGTGACTGTTATGCGGTTATAATCACCATTGTGACAAAACAACTTGGTATTTTTTTTCGAATTTTCTAGAACAAACTCACAGATTTCAGTAAGTTGATCGAAAGTATTTAGAGTAAAGTGGGGCAAAAGTTCGAGTGGGGTAAGAGTTTCTTTTTAAGATTTCTAACTCAATTCAAAACAAATCTTATAAATGCTATGGTGGTTCGAAAAATCATAAAAATCGATTGAGATTTGGAAAAGTTATGGCTATTTTTTGTTTTTTGACGTGAATATTGTAATTTTTGATCAAACTTTCGTTGCATGGAATCAATTGAAGATAAAATCTTTTTCAATATTTTATGTAAGGGCGTATTAGTTTTTGCATAAATGCTTGAAAACAATTTTTGGCCCATAGTGGGGCAAAAATTCGAATCAGCGGGGCAAAAGTACGACCCATGTATAAAATCACGGAAAAAATTTCAAATTGCCTAAAATCCACATATTATATTCAAATTTAGTTAAATTTGTCTGATCGTGTTAAAAATGTCACCAAAATGTTACATTTCCACTTAGTTTTGCGAAAAACTGGTATTTTTGAGTATATTACAATTAACCCGGTTTTGGGCAATTTTTTGATGAAAATTTAGTGTGTATTTTTCGTCAAACATAAGTTTACGGCTGGTGTAAAGTATGCCTGTCATAAAAGGATCGATATTTTGTGTTTTAGCCAGCGAACTTTTGCCCCACACTAGATTCGAACTCTTGCCCCACGGGTGGGGCAAAAGTTCGAATAAGACATTCAATATTAAAAACTGTTATAACTAAAAATGGGCAAACATTTTGACACAAGTTTGTTCAGCAAAATTCTAGCCTATATGTTGAAAGTTCACTGTATGGTATTTGTTTTGTTTTAACTGCTATTGTTTTCCTGGAAACTTTGATTATACCACTAAGGTCGAACTTTTGCCCCACCTTACTCTATCATTTGATGACTCTCCATGGTATTAACTCCAATTTGTCAAAAATATCGAATGTGACTGTTATGCAGTTATGGGCAGTTCAGATTTATGCAGAAGTTCCTGCATTAAAACCAATTTTTTTTTGTATGCGAAATCTTAATTTGGGAAAATTTCTCTAGAAAATCGAATTTCTAATTTGTCCGTTATTTCAAAATATATGATATCAGGTATCTACGATAGTTAATAGATTACCATCACCAAGTGGTTTGGAACGTATTTGAGGTTTTGTCTGACCTTTGTATGAAGACCCGCCACTGTGCGTCGGAGCGCCAGTGAATCGGAAGCCATCCTCCAACTTGAATCGCTGGACCGAGTTCAGCACTCCACCGGCTGACCATCTTTGCATGTGAATATCGTGTGGCAGGTACGAAGATACTCTATGCCCTGGGAAGTCGAGAAAATTTCCAACCCGAAAAGATGCTCGACCGGCGGGATTCGAACCCACGACCCTCAGCATGGTCATGCTGAATAGCTGCGCGTTTACCGCTTCGGCTCTCTGGGCCCCATCTCATCAAGTAGCCTATTTTAAGTGCATGAATTTTCTAAATCATTAGTGTCATTGAAGGCTCTAAATGCGGGAAATGCAGCGGGAAATAGCACATTTTTCTACGGTAATTTTGGGTTGCCCTTAGCAACGGGTATTTTACTATTCTCGCGGCTTTTTGCCTACAGCAGCGATGGGCGTAAGTTCCACTGGCTTCACTGACTGTGATTTGCTTTGATTGGCTACTGTAAAGTGAATTTCAAGATTTTTCCCAACCCTGGGGACAAGGCCCAGTATCAGAGACACCGTAGAAATATCGTAGTGAGCAGCGTTTTTGACGACGTTAAGGTGAAGTAGGCCGTCATTGAAATTTGTACGCGTCGTTGATGATTGTTGCTAATTCATCTCACGATTTCGAAACATAGAAAATCAGCTGGTTTTGCACTGACACTGCTGAAAAAGTATCAACATACTTTATGCATGTTAGCGCGTACAGTGATACTTTTTCAAGTCAATATAAACTATCAAGACTGAGTTTTATCACTTTGAAATGCAAGCTGAAAAGTCATCATTGTTGCCAAAATGAATGACGGGCTACTTAGCCTTAAGGCGAAGTAGGCCGTCATTGAAATTTATACGCGTCGTTGATGATTGTTGTTTATTCATCTCAGGATTTCGAATCAAAGAAAATCAGTTAATTTTGCACTGACACAACTGAAAAAGTATCAGCATACTTTATGCATGTTAGCGCGAACGGTAATACTTTTTCAAGCCAATATAAACTAACAAGACTGAGTTTTATCAATTTGAAATTGCATGCAGTAAAGTCATCATTGCTGCTAAAATTAATGACGGGCTACTTAGCCTTAAGCTCCAACAACGAACTAGCAGAACAGCTAGAGCAGTGGTCACCAAACTGCGACCCTCGAGACGGTTTAGTGCGGCCCGTGAATGAATTATGAATTTCAATGTGTTTTGGCCCGCATGTTGTACCTTCTTTATGACAGGATAAGTTTATTCTTGCAACGATGTTTTTTTTAAGTCGATTATTGGAATAACAACTAATTTGTCTGGATTTATCCGTGTTTAGGCCAAATGCATCAAACTTTTGAAATTTTGACTTTGTTGATAATATTAAAAGTTTCTTCAAGGTAGAGCAGTCTTGAAAAATAATATACAGTCGTGCTCAGAACAACTGTTTTTAACCTTCCAGTCGTCGCGCGGTTTGCTACCGTCAGAGCCACCGCGCTGCGCTGTTGTGAACAATAAGCGAGATTGTACAAAATCTTGTTGTACAAAATCTTAGGTGATCTCAGATTTATAAATTCTAAGGTGATCTCAGATTTGCGTATATGAGAAAAGAGAACCTTTCAATTTGATTTGGAGCCAAAAAATCCTTACATATTTTGAGGCCGGCGCCATGTTTTTAAAACATTGAGGGGGCCCGCATTATCAGTTGGGCTGAGGACCACTGAGCTAGAGGCTGAGACTGACGAAGTGCATGAGCACAGCCTACTCCCGATGAAGTTGCGCGATGTAGTAACGGGGGAGATCGCACAGGATGTAATACTGGGGGAGGGGAACAGGAGAATCAGGGAAAGTTTTTTAGTGGTTAAACACGTCTAACGTGAGTTCCACACCGTGCCAACACACAACAATCCAGACTTTTGAAGCTTTTTTGTACCCTACTTGAAGAAAAAATGACGACAGATCAGTAACTACCTAATACGATTTTTAAAATTTGAAATAATCTATAACAATTTTTTAGGAATCTTTTGCATGGAAATCTCAAGCATGAGTTTTGCGAAGTACATATTGCGCTTTCACAGGAGAACTCAATGATTCACATTTGAGAGCGATTTGGATCAACTTTTAACGGATAGGTTAAATTTTCGGAGGAATCCTTGCAAAAAGAATTACAAGAAGTATTTTTCAAGGAATCCTTGCGATTAGTGACTGGAGATTACCTAAGTTTTAATCATGGACAAATACAGAGAGTAATTAATAAAGGGCCCAGATAGCCATAGTGCTAAATGTGCAGCTATCAACAAGACCAAGCTGAGGGTCGTGGGTTCGAATTCCGCCAGTCAAGGATCTTCTGGTAAAGGAAATTTTCTCAATTTTCAAGGGCATAGAGCATCTTCGTACCTGCCACACGATACACGAATACTGTCGGTGATACATGGTTTAGAATATAATTTCATAAAGTCATATTGACATCGTCAATAACCCGAAGCACATTGAACTAGACGAAAAGTGTCACATTTTTTTAAACTATTTAAACTATAGGATCGAACTGATAATTTTACTTTGTTCAACCCCTCTACCGACAGCTTCATTTTTAACCGCAATAAAAATATTCAAACCTTGATAACTTTTTTGTTTCTTGATATTTTTGCACCATTTTTTTCACAAGTTCTCGAAAAACTCTTCTAGTTTAAGAATCTTTGTCGATATCTGTCATTGGTGATGGTCATTCCGATGTTCCTTGGGGGACCGACATTTTCCATATAAAATGTCTTAGGCGGCCATTTTGTTTCACGTCAATTTATTGTATGGATAGTAGAGGAATAGATTCTCGTGTACATTTTCAACGTGGAAAAATAAATACTCACACGTCAGTTTATATGGCACTTTCATAGTAGCACGCACCTTGCATTCAATGTACAATCCAACACAATGCGTTACATTTGCGTTACTTGTTGGTTTTGTTAGCTACGGCGCCATCCAATATATGGCAAACATGGTGGGAGAATATTTTGGTGTGACAAAATTATTTAGGTGTGAGTCTATTAGAGGGCAAAATCCTCAATACATAAAATAAAATGTTGGCTACACAATGATAGGTGATAAGGAGCTACTCTGAAAAAATCATACAAATCGGTTAAGTTCTAGGATATATCTGAAAATTGCGATATGATGTTTTTTGAAGTTTTTAAGATCTTTATTTGACCAGTGTGATACCAGACACATGAATTCTCATTACTTAATGACGGTTGCACCAAATTGCTTAATTTTTTCACAATATACTCTCAATAATGTATTTTATTCCGTAGAGTGAATATCAGCCCAAGTAACCGTATAGCTGTATATAGTTGCATTAATATCACTTTATATGCTACTATAGAATATGGCATATAAAGTGATACCGCATTATATGTCTCATTAAAGCAGTTTTAAAGTGGAAAATTACACTATTACAGTTTAAATACGGCAACATTTCCTAGCTCTATGATGGCAATTGCTAAAGTATAGTTACTGTCTGTACCGTATAAAAGCTTTAGCTAAAGTGTATTTAATGCATGAAGGAAACCATTATTTTGAAATCAAAAATAGAAACATAAAAATATCTGATCGTTGGGTGTCTGCGTTGCTTTTGTCTGTCTTTGTTTTGAGTATGATTAATATGTGTATTTTGCTTAATTCCTTTGCCGGAATTCGAAACTAAAATAATTGAGAGATATTTTTGATGACTCGTCGCGCCTATCCTCCGAACCATGAATTATGCTTGTATAAGCCGGAAAAATCTTCAACTTCAAGCAGCGCCATTTCGTTGCCAGTGGTAAATATTGTCGATTTCCCTCCAAGTTGGACCGTCACAAATGTGCAAGCTCCTTCAAAGTGTGGTAACAGCTCAGGATTGCATCGAATCATGATGATGTTTTAAGTGCACTTATTCCTTGTGGTTCAAGGAACAAGTGCATCAAATACGTTGAGATGATCCGTTGCAAGCGTGTACTTTATCACACTTTTTCTGCACTCTTCAAATTTTGCAATAGTCCAATTTGGGGTGAAGTGCGCAATAAGTTGGTGGACACGACTGTTGCACTTACAAGTTTACCGCGGCTGTCGATTTTTTTGCTGTTGAGATTTTGTTTTGTTTCATTGTGTGGGGTTAAAACAGCTGCTCATTTGCATGCTTTAGCATCTCGCCACATTGAGTCATCGATAGGCGTGTGGTGTACGCACGGGCCTATCAATCGTAAGGTTTTAGTTCAATTCCAGGTTGTTGCATTTTTATGTTTTCAAATTTTGATCAAACCTACGAATTTCAACCAGATTTCTTGTGCCGAGTTTTCATAAGGGATATTTAGGTATTTATATATTATTTGCCTGAGTGAGGGAAGGATTGACGATAAATACAGCATTGCTTTATTCATTGAAATCTTACTGTTTTTGTTGCTATGAAGCATTGAGAAAGATGATGCAATGAAGCATTGAGCGGTGACCTTATGCACATTGCATTATTGTAGCATTGCTTTCATTGCTACAATAAAGCACCTTAATGTTTGTGGTTACTTGGGAGAATACGATAAAAACTCTGAAGCCTGAGATATTCACGTGGGTTATAGCTATGCGTCGGTCCCCCAAGGAATTCCGGAATATCTCAGGATCCAGTTGACCAATGAACAATATTGACATAGATTCTAAAACTAGAAGAGATTTTTGAGAACTTGTTAAATAATGGTGCAAAAATATCGAGATCCAAAAAAGTTATCGAGGTTTGAATATTTTTCTTCTTCTTCTTCTTCTTTCTGGCGTTACGTTCCAACTGGGACAATGCCTGTTTCTCAGATAAATGTTCTCATGAGCACTTCCACAGTTATTATTAACTGAGAGCTTTCTTTGCCGATTGACCATTTTTGCATGTGTGTATCGTGTGGCAGGTACGAAGATACTCTATGCCCTGGGAATCGAGAAAATTTCCTTTACGAAAAGATCCACGACCAGCGGGATTCGAACCCACGACCCTCAGCATGGTCATGCTGAATAGCTGCGCGTTTACCGCTACGGCTATCTGGGCCCCAGTGAATATTTTTATTGTGGTAAAATATGGAGCTGCCGGTAGAGTGGTTAATAACGTTTTTCGCAATATTTTTTAGGTAATTTCAGAACTAAAATGTTTTGCATTTACGAACTTATTATGTATATAATTTATAGGCTTCCCAGCTTGTTGTTTTAATTAGATGTTTTATTAATTTATATTCAACAGTACAAACATAATTTGCAGTGATGTTTTATATTTGATAAAATTCCGCAAAACTCATCATGTTTTCTACTTCACAAACCATCCTTGTGTGAAAAATAACCATATCAAACAGACCCGGTACGAACCAATTCATACGTTCTCAAGTTATGGGAGATCATGTTTTTTTTATAGATACGAGGCCGTCCATTTGGTTCATGTGGTGCTCTACAAACTTTGCATGAAACAAATTTAAAAGAGAATGCTGTTGGAAGATTCTAAATTCGTTGAAAAATAGAAAAGTTATGTAAACTTTATTGAATTAGCTTGAAAATACTCCTTTAAGTCGCTTGCTTCACCTCTAAACCTATTATTTTATCTCCAACTTTGAGGTTTCCCTTCATATTTGATATAAATTCAGAAGAGCTCATAAATTTTTAGTTTTGAGAGTTTATGAAAAACAAGCAGAACCTCATTTTCGAGAAACCCACGTACCATGTTTCAAAACAATGTCTCAGAAGAGACACTAAGAGAAAATCGCGTTGGAATTCTTAGAATAATCTCAGAAGAAATACCTGCTGACAAGATCCATGGCAATGAAAAAGAGTCTGGAGGATTCTTTTTAAGATCCGTATCTCAAAATCATCCCCCCTACGTTCTCTGCGACGCCCTTGCAATCTTGAACAAAAAAAAAAGAAATAAAGTTTTCCCAGACAACCAAAATGTATGCATAACGGAATCACCTTTTGCATTATACGATGCTTACGTGTACAAATTTTCACGTATAAGATGTCATGAAAAGGCCTTATACGTACAAAAGTAGAAGCGATATACGCCCATATTTTATATGATGGAAATGGCATTCAATGCGAGAGAATAAATTTTCTTGCGAGCTAGACTGTAATCTTATGCGACTTAATTTATGATTACAAATGTTGATTTGACAGCTGCTGCGGATTAATTTGACTTGCTTTGTACGAGTATATGGGACGAAACCGAAGTGTACAAACGAACTCTAAAAGTACACAGAAAAAAATATTTAAATTTCAATGTAGTGTAATCTGAAGTCTACTGTAAAAATAAATCAAATTCGTGTGTTGTTACAGCATCATGTAAATTTAAATGAGTATACATTCAATTTTCAACTAAAAATGCTTGAATATTACATGATCGTGTAAATTTGAAGTGAATTCGATTGAAAAATAATGGAATGGTCGTTAGCTGTGTAGCATTTTATGCGAGGAAATCAATCGGACGATTTCATCGACTGTGTAGCATAGATGTGAAGAAATTTGTTTAGATAAACGAGTCATTACGTAAATTGTAATGTGGGTTCTGTCACAGGAATTAGGTCGACGCCCAATATATTATTATAATAATATACATAAATGTATCTACAATGATTAAACGCCGAAGCTACAAAATGGACGTACAATTCTAGAACTATGACTAAAATTTCGAGTCATGGGTAAAATTTTACCATTTCTGTTGTAAATTTATTAAAAAATACTAAATTTATTCACCTTGACATGTTGTGAAGGACCAAAATACTATGAACCAACGCAGGAGTTCATTATTTAACGTTTGAGCGGTTACATGTTATTTATGTAGCCATGGTAACAAGTGAATATGGCATCACACAAACGTAAAATTAGTTAACTCGTGCACGGACCAATGCACGAATTCACTAATTTGACGCTTGAGTGGTGCCGAATTCACTGGTTTCCATGGCCAAATAAATAACACAGCACCGCTAAAACGTCAAATAATAGTGAACTCGTGCATTGATATATACGTCCATATTTTCAGAGTTTTTTTTTTTAAATTTTGTTCGTCGGTTTCTGGAGTAACGGTCTCACTGGGTAAGAGCCTGCTTCTTAGCACAGTATTCTATAAGGACTTTCACAATCAAGTATTAACTGAGGCCTTTCTTCGTCAGTGGACCGTTTTTGCATTCTACATCTTTTTAACCGCTTGCAAGACATCGTATTCAAAACCATAAAGGTCCCTTTCCACATAAACTCCAATGTAATTAATGGCTGCTCCTGAAGTAAATCTAACATTCCAAAACGACAGCAAAATGCATCAGAATCAACAAGACCAAACATTCAATTCGATTTTCAATTACGGTATCCTCTGGGATAAATAAACCTGCCTTTCAAATGTCACTACTGTGCTTTTCGCATGAATTAGTTTAATGGCTTCACAACACGGGAATCACAATCGTAAATTGAACTCCGAAGAAGTGTTAACACAGTCGGTGCGCAAAAGCCATCGAGCTCTCGTCCCTTCTTGTGCTAGAACCCATAAAACCCAAATCGACAATGTTGCAAATTTTGCCCGATCGAGACCTCTCGAAAAAGAAATGAGAAACAACTTACCTCACACTCTAGACGCAAAATGGCCAATGTAGTCCCTGCTCTACCACTCATGGAGTGCAACACATTCCACCCCCGCCAACAAAATAGAACGATTGGCAGTACTGTCCAAGAAGAGTCATTCACCGAACGAACATAACAAAGTCGAATAATCTAAAGCGTAGCTATACGACAATCACATTTGCATGCATAGTACGATGCGACAGAAATCCTCGGGAGGGCCAGAACTAAAGGCAGCAGAGCGAAAGTCTGTAGTAGTACCACATAATCTTCTTTGAAGTATGGAAAGTGAGCAACTTTTTCAACATGCTTCCGTCTCCAAAGTTGCTGCAGCTTTTGCTAACCATACGAAGCTTCTTTTCGTCTGAGAAATGGACCCGGTCAACAGTGGCGCCCTTCACACCCTCCGCCATTCCGCTTCCGGTAACTCACTTTCTAAACTGTTCTTAACTGCCTTTCACTGGAAAAACAGCAACGCTGTATAGTCGTGCTGCCTACATTCGGGCTCTAAGAGATTTCCCACATTTAGGCGCTACATTGGATTAGAGTGCCCTTTTGCGGATGATACTTGTGCTGAAGCCTAGCTTCTCGACCTAGGTCTCTTCTTCCGTATACTGTCATCCACACTGGACCCAGGTCAACAGAAGGTTATGTTTTCCGTACCTCGATCGGGCAACAACAGCCTTCCTTCCAACTTTGGCGCCTTCCAGTAGTACTGGTGGAATACAATTGTACAAACCAACCCAGTTCAACTGGTCGGGCCAGCAGGAAGAAATAAATTCATCTCTTGCTGGAAGAGTGTAACAATTGCAGTTGACGCAAAGATGGGTAGATTACAAGCACAATTCCGGAAATGGACGGATGCTTTTGTACCTTGTCTCTGGGGAAGGTTTGAAAAAGACGAACAAACTGCGCTTCTACCGTACAGCTTCTGTCAAGCTTTTATCGGACCGGTCGCTTTCTGGGACTTGCCCCCGTAAACGATAGACATAAATTTTGAACGGGCCTTTACACTTTTTTCTCCTACTGCAACGGAACATGCATTCGGGGTTGTCCGTCGTGTTGCTGAAAATCTGTTTACTGGGTGCTAAAACCGGAGTGCTCTCTCTCTGATGCTGTTGCTGATGACATGGCGTGGTTCGCCTGGCAGCCATGTGATGCAATTGGAGCAATCTCAATATGAATAAATGCTGGAAAAGCTGGAAGGCTTCTGAAAAGAAAATTCATGAAATTGATTTTGTTCTCTGTTAAAGCAAATACTATCTAGCCGTTTGATTTTTCAATAAATGAACTAGGGAAAAACAATATGCTTAGGGTATCCAATGGAAAGAACTTGCCCTGGGGTGTTCAACTTTTATCCGCTTCACATAATTCCGTTCTTTGCGCAATCAAATAATTTTTGGGGATGCAAATTCTTCTGAAATATAAATACTTTGATTTAACATCCTCTTTGAGCAAGAGCATCCAAGCCAAATTTTCGTTTAAGTATAGAATACAGGGTAGGGTGACATAATAAGAACAGTATCGGACAGAATGAATGCACTTATCATTTCAAACATTCAAACATTCATTCATTATATTTAGGTGTTCTGTGTTCTAGGCAACACTATCATCCTTAATTGGTAAACGTAAATTAAGCTTAACAACATATTACAAGTCATTTGTCGCAACAGTTCAGAATTTTTACAGATGAGTTGATTTCACCTGCTTTTAAGAGAATACAGAAAAGTTTTCAATTTACTTAACCTAACTTAACATAAACATAACGCATTAATCGTGCCAATAGAAGATTACAACGATTTTTGTCTGAAATTATTTTATTTGACTTTTGTTCCAATGTTTCAACATTTGATATTCTATGTAACTCATTGGTACTATGCCAGGGAGGAAGCCTCAGAATAATTTTCAAAATTTTATTTTGAATTCTCTGCTGAGCTTTCTTCCTGACATTACAACAGCTATAGTCCATATTGGTACAGCATACAACATGGCTGGCCTGAATAATTGTTTGAATATCAAAAGCTTATTCTTAAGACAAAGTTTTGATTTTCTATAAATAAGGGGATAGAGACATCTTACATATTTATTACATTTGGCTTGAATGCCCTCAATGTGATTTTTGAAAGTTAAATTCTTATCTAGCATGAGCCCTAGATTGAAACCTTTCTCATCGCCCAATTTATTGGAACCTTTCTCATCGTGACAACATGTCTACTTGAAGGTTTCAAATAAAGAGCTTTTGGTTTATGTGGGAATATTATTAGTTTAGTTTTGGAAGCATTAGGAGAAATCTTCCATTTTTGCAAGTATGACGAAGAAATATCCACACTTTTTTGCAATCGACTACAGATGACACGCAGACTTAGGCACTCAGGTAAGTCAGATGTGAAAATATTGGTCCCCAAATGCTGCCTTGGGGAACACCAGCTCTTACAGGAAGTCTTTCAGATCTGGAGTTCTGATAATCAACCTGAAGTGTACGATTTTACAGATAACTTTGAATTATTTTGAATACACTGTCGAATGCTCTTTCTATGTCTAGAAGAGCAAGACCAGTAGAATAGCCTTCAGATTTGTTGGAACGGATAAAATTTGTTACACGTAAAAGTTGATGAGTGGTCGAATGTCCATGGCGGAATCCAAACTGTTCATTGGCAAAAATTGAATTTTCGTTGATGCGGACCATCATTCTGTTCAAAATGACCATTTCAAAAAGTTTACTGATGGAGGAAAGCAAACTTATTGGTTTTAAAAATTGGAACAGCCTTAGCATTTTTTCATTTGTCAGGAAAATATGCTAATTGAAAACATTTGTTAAATATATCAACTAAGAATGGTAAGCTTCTTTCTGGAAGTTTCTTGATAAGGATTCCATCATCGCCAGGAGCTTTCATATTTTTGATTTTTTTTAATAATAGTTCTCACTTCTTCCAAATCAGTCTCACAGGAATTTTCTAAAACGTTCTCTTGATTGAGAATATTTTCGAAGTCGTGAGTAACTTGGTTTTCAATTGGACTAGTAAGCCCTTAACTAAAATTGTACGCGCTTTCAAACTGCATAGAAAGTTTTTGAGCTTTTTCGCAATTAGTTGGTAATAATTTGTTTTCCTCTTTCAATGCCGGCATTGGCTTCTGAGGTTTTTTTCTTTAAAATTTTAGATAATTTCCAGGGTCCAATTGAGAAATCTTATTTTCAAAGTTTTTGTTTCTTGATTGTGCAAAACGTTTCTTGATTTCTTTCTGCAAATCCTGCCATATAATTTTCATAGCAGGATCGCGAGTGCGTTGAAATTGCCTTCTCTCCACGTTTTAAGGGGGATCAAGAGTTTAAGATCATCGTCTATAATCACGTGATTTTAATTTTACTTCACATTTTGGAATTGCAATGCTCCTGGCTTCAATAATGGAATTTGGTAAAGTTTCAAGAGCATTGTCAATATCCAGTTTTGTTTTTAAAGAAATGTTAACATCAAGATTAGAGTCAATATATGTTTTAAATATATCCCAGTCGACTCGAAATTAATTGAAAGTGGAGCTGATATGATTGAGAATCGCTTCATGGGATATTTGAAATGCAACAGGATCACGATCATAATCAAATTCAGCATGAGTGAGTAACCAATTGGCTACAAAGGTGACTATAGTTGGTTAAGACCAACTCAATCGTAGGATGGTTTCTAGAAGAGTAAAAACAAGTAGGGCTATCAGGGTATTGAATTGAGTAATATCCTGAAGAGCACTCATGAAATAAAATTCTGCCATTGGAATTGCTTTGCGAATTATTCCATGAGCGATGTTTTGAATTAAAGTCATCAATGACAAAAAAGAAAACTTATTGCAATTTCCACAAGTTAATTTGAAGCAAATTAATAATTTGCTGCTCAGTGTATTGAAAATGCAATAGACAGCGTACAAAAATTTATGCTTTATACGCCTATGAATGATAATAGCAACTCCCCCACATGCCCCATCAAGTCGACACAAAAGTTAGGATCTTGCGCCCTGAGGGATGCAAACAAATCAGATCTGGTACTACCGTATACGAGGAATTCGCAAACTACGTGGTTTATATCACGGTAACCTACACTGCACTGCAGCTACAGTGATTGCTATCTGTGAGCCCTGTTCGATAGAAACGAGAACCTAAAGAGTAGTGATGGACGATAAGACGATTAAGATAAGACGAAACATTATCTTAATAAAACTCGACTTAAGTCCAAACCCATGAACCACGGGTTCTTCGATACCTGCGAGAAAATAGAATGTAGCTACCTTCCTAATTCTCCGGCATCCCACTTTTGTTGGCAGCTGAATAATGCATGTTGACGAGCCATTGAAAAAAAAAATCATTGTTGGCGATTTGTCGATCATAAATATCGCTTCCCATAGCGCCCACTTTGGCAAGCGAATCCGCTTTCTCATTAGCCGGAATCAAACTTCGGGTGACTTATAGTTCCTTGAGAGACCGTTGAACAAATGCGACCTTGAACAAACGTTCAGTTTTGTCGTCATAGGTAAAGAACTTGTGGTTTTTCTCTTCAAGATGTTTGAGTAGAAGTTCGCGATCTCTAACAGTTTACGGCAAAAGGCGGCAGTCTCCTATCTTAACGAATTAGAAGGAAAACTTGATTCCCCTAATGGAGTAAAAGATCTCCTGCCTAAAGCCTCCAAATTCAGAACAACTGACCACGATAGACGGCACCCTTTGTTTCTTCACTTGAATCAATGAACCTGGGATAATTGTTTTGATTTGATGTTCGAAATATTTGTCTGAAGCATCGAACTGATTGCTCTTTTCGATGCAATTATCAACATTATCCATTTCACCCTTGGAGGAAAACGCGCATTCCGGAGAAACGTCCTTTCTTCCATTCTTGCCACGTTTAGTGACAGTTTTAAACCCCACTTTTTGGAAGGAAGTTGTGAATTCAGAGATTCACCCTTCCTTTTGTTTGTAGATGCAACCATATTTAGTGAATACATGAATGAAGACGTGACCTTCTAAGACGGTGTCCGTGAAGCATTACTACTGCTAGCTTTAGCTAACAGGTCCAACCAAAAAATTGAAGACATTGGTCCTAACAGAAATCGAAAGGGATAAATACGAAAAATATTGATTGTGTAGCACTGAGATGTGCTGTTTTATTGCCTTAGTTTTTAAAATTTCCGGGACCCGAAAGAATTTGTGTATACACAGCACGAGGGTACGATGCACACTAAAAACTTGCTTTATTTTTTAAAAACACACTTCTTCTTCTTTTTGGCATTACGTCCCAACTAGGACAGAGCCTGCTTCTCAGCTTAGTGGTATTATGAGCACTTCCACAGTTATTAACTGAGAGCTTTCTTTGCCGAATGACCATTTCTGCATGTGTATATCGTGTGGCAGGTACGAAGATACTCTATGCCCTGGGAAGTCGAGAAAATTTCCAACCCGAAAAGATCCTCGACCGGTGGGATTCGAACCCACGACCCTCAGCATGG
Organism: Aedes aegypti; assembly: GCF_002204515.2. Taxonomy (NCBI): domain Eukaryota; kingdom Metazoa; phylum Arthropoda; class Insecta; order Diptera; family Culicidae; genus Aedes; species Aedes aegypti. The sequence goes on from NC_035108.1 coordinate 379,366,163, forward strand.
TCATGTTGAATAGCTGCGCGTTTACCGCTACGGGTATCTGGGCCCCTAAACACTATTATTTGCTTTTTAAAGTAAAGACAGGAACGCGCAAAAATTGGTCAACTTCAAATTGATGTATTTTTTATTGAAAATGCATTTGAAAACATGAAATGCTGCATTTAAAAGTTGAATGTATAAACAATGTTTGCTCTGATTAGTTTTCAAATAAGAGAAGCAGCATGTTGAAATTTTGCTCGCGTAGCAAGAGAATCCGAAGTTCTTGCACGAAACTTATGTGAAGGCGTATTTCAAGCAGCTTCTGGGACAGGAGTTCTATATCAGGATAAGAGGTGTCAAAATCTAAATTCTAATCGGTATCTAAAATCTTGAAATGGTACCTCGTCTTTGTGGTTCAAAAAGTGACATTTTCATTACTCTGAGAACCATCAATCAAGAGATCTACGTCTATGAGTGCCTCGTAAAGCGGCTGCTACCTTTCCTGAAGCAACATAATAGACCTGTGCTGTTTTAGTCAGATTTTGCGAGCTTTCACTATGGGACCAAGGACCACAACCCTTCCAACAAACAAAAACTTCGACCTATCGAACTGAATTGGGTCTTGGTCAAAAAGAATAAAAAAAATCCATGGAAAACAAGCAGCAGTTTAATTCAAACTGGCGTTCGGCGGCGAATAAGGTCGATGAGACTACTGTGCAAAATTTTATGGAAGAGGTTAACCAGAAGGCACGACAGTTTGGGTTTGGCAAACCAAAATAATGAACGATCATTCTTTCCTTTGAATATATGAATTAAGCTACCCAAAGATAATAAAGAAGCTTTTGTATTATGAATTTTGACTGAAAGAAATGATTTTTGTCGACCAATTTTTGCGCGTTCCAATCTTTAAATAACAAATAATAACATGAGAAAAAATCTGATGCTTAATATATTTTCGTGGTTTATGGCCAAACATCAAAATATCTACGGAAACAGATGACCGCAAATCCGAATAAAGGCAGATTCTAAAAAAGAAGAGTTTTTCCGAAACTTACCATCGAATAATTCAATAATACTTTAAAACGAGACACGCTATGTATTTTCCATTTTTTTCTATTGAAGACACGAACACGATATGCCTACAGTGGACGATTTGTCCTCTGAAGGAAGCACCACACTAGACAACGGACTATCATGCAACGTCCAGTGGCACAGTCGAATTACGTTTCTGGCGAAAAGTTTTCCGAACTATAGCGGGATTCGAACCCACACTCCTTGGATCGATGCGGATAAATGCTTGGGAACACTAACCACACGGTCACGAAGCCCACTACTTACTTAAAGCACAACACTACATGTGATTCTTTCTTCTTATTCTTGGCATTTACGTCCCCACTGGGACAGAGCCTGCTTCTCAGCTTAGTGTTCAATGAGCACTTCCACAGTTATAACTGAGTGCTTTCTTTGCCTTAGTTGCCATTTCCGCATTCGTATATCGAGTGTCAGATACGATGATACTCTATGCCCAGGAAAGTCAAGGAAATTTCCATTACAAAAAGATCCTGGACCGACCGGGATTCGAATCTAGACACCTCCAGCATGGCTTTGCTTTGTAGCCGCGTACTCGTTCTTTTTTGTCCTAATAATAGCAACTTTGTTCGAAAATATAATATGTTGCCTGCTATAATGTGTAATTAAATAGGAAAGTTCTGTTATACACTAGCTTCCCCTACAGCCCATCGTAAACGTTGGAAAATCTTCAAACAAACGAGACGGTGGTGTGAGTGTTTGGTCGGTGACTTTCAGACACTACCCCACCCGCTACTGTTGGGTAGCTGTTTCCAAACCTGCCCCAATAACATCACCAATGGGAAACTTTTGCAGTGTTTTTGGAAAGTTAGCCTTTAGCCGATGCCAGGTAAATAGCTATCAAATTCTTTTCATAATTAGTGACTTCAAAAGCTTTTCGCTTGCGTTAAAATGACTTGAGAAAGGGATGCTGTGGCATTAGCGAGAAAATATGACTGAGAATGTTTTTGTTTAAGCGCATAGTTTATTTAGTTCTGATTAAAAGGGACTGCTGAAATTATGCCGAAGCTGGGCTAGAGCTTTCGGTAAATTAATTAATTAAGCATCCATCGTTGCTGTCATCGGCAATTCGTAAAGGAACAAGAAATCAATGTAAGTCTAATGAAGAATAGGAAACTGTTTCATTTACGTGGTTTTGATCTTAAAAGTTGCTACGGAGTTGGAGTCCTATTTTACTGAAAATGCTGCTTTCAAACTACTGACAAAAATAATGTGTCATATGCCATATTGAAATGTATAAGGTTATGACAATTATGAGTGCCGCAAATTATTCGGGGAAATGATTTATTCTGGAGAACGGATTATTTGGTGTATTCAGGCTCTCTGAATTCTTTGTTACCAAAATAGCTTCTGAGAGTCACGTAAATAAATATCCTTTAAATGTTCAAATATATTTTTAATCTCACGTAGGTTTCTATTATGTCCATGGAAAACAGTTGTTAATTCAAAAGCATTCGATATTGATAACTTGTCAGAAAAAATGTACACCTGATAATTAAGTCCACCCTGTAGTTTAATATTACTCCAATCATGAAACCAAGTAAGCAAAAACTTTTGAAATTAAATATCAATTTTATAATTTAAATTTCCATTTGATTACTACTTTGAACTACTTCTTTCCCGCCCCCTCTAGGCTAGCTAGAGCATGCATCGAAAACCCTCCCAAAATAATTAATTTTCACTAATTGCATCAAACACACCCATTACCCTAGAACCCACCATATTCCATTTCCATTCACCGCCAACCACCTTGGAATGAATCCTAGGGAAAGGCTATTCAATTACGATTTCGTTGTGACTTTGCTACCACGTGCGGCAGCATAATCGTTCATTATCGGTTATGCAAATAAAACAAATTTTCAAACTGCATCAACAATCGATGCCATTATCAGCGGCGATCATCGGCAGACCACACGGGAGCCATTGCCGAGGGCTTAATCTCACCATCGGAGGACTCATTAGGGATGGATTTCGAAATATATAAATTATTATCGACCGTTCCCCACCGCCATGGTTCGCCCTTGGGGAACTCCCACTTCGAAAAACTAGTAGGGTATGCGGTCCCATTACCTTGAAATCGAGGAATTCAATGGTAATGAAATTCAGATACAATGCTTGATATCAATTTTTAATGATACAAAATATGAGCTGTGTAACGAATCATTAAAAATGATTTTTGGAAATTGCGGGAATGTTATTCCCAGAACTAAACATGATTTCCAATAACATCAAGTGGCCTTTCATTGCTTTGCTCTTCGTAAATAATTATCCAAATTGACCAGCCTCATCGAATAAATGCATTACTCGTGCAGTGAAAATCATCATTTTGCACATTTTTGCACGATATATTAATTGTAAGAACTTTAATTATTAAAGTTTAATGGTTATTGAATATTTTGAATATTCATCTAATCAAGAATCCCTGAAACAAAATTTTTCTTTTAATACTAAATAAATTTTGTTGGTATTTCGGAGGCACTTATTTACTTTAAGTGTTTACTTTCATCTCGTGAACAATAAACTAAAAAAAGTATAAGTAAAAGCCATTTTTACTGATTGAATTAAATACAATACTAAAAAAGGCTCCTCAATTTCTTCAACTAATCTGATAATAATGATTGTGTGAACGATATTGGGATTGTAAATAGATTAGAACATTGTGAAGATAGTTTCAAACTTTGTTATGGTACAATTATGTTTTTATTGTTCATAAAGTTTTGAGAAAGCCCCATGACGAAGAGAATCAAATGTTGTCATGAATAAGATATGTATCGGGTATTCCCGTTGGTTTAACCACATTTATTCTGAACACTTTTAATTTTGCACCCCGCTAATCTGCACATCTTTCAGATGAAAAATGGTTCATGGAACTCTGAATCGAAACAAAACAGTCAAAAGGGTAACCAGAAGCATGATTTTCTATTGTTCTCAGGGTAACTAGAAGTTCAAATTATAAGTTATTACGAATGAAGTTATTTCACCGTAACAACAAGAACAATTCAGCAATTGGTACAGGTACCCTATCCTCAAACAGTTCAATAGTTATCATGCCTGTGAGCCTATCAGAATAAATAAGCACATTCGATTGATGATGACAATGTAATTGTGTTGATGAATGATAGGCGAGCACCGTTCAGGGATTAGGAGAAAATTTGACTAGCGTTACACAGATTATAATTGGATTTATCATGAAAAACCTGGAAGTATGATAATCAACTAAGCATTCGAAAGCACGAATGTTAGATTTTGAAGAGTGGAGAATGGACTCAAATTAAATGTTTTCGCTGCACATTGATCCTGCAGCTGTTTTGAGTCAGTGGGTGTGTCTACGAGAGGCACTCTTTATATTGTGAAACTAGGATGGCTCATATGGTTAAGATGATCAAAATATCGACTTTTTTTATCTTCACCTTAATGAAATCTAGCTGACTGGAAACCCCATCTTTCTTTAATAGATATGACTTGTTTAATTATTTAACTGACAAAATTATGCTCCAATGAAAACATCTTGAACAAAAACTTTGTTTTCAAAAAAAAAAGAACAAATAATAGATGGTCATTCTTATGCCATAACATGATGTTCAATCCTACATTGATCCACGGCCAACATTCCCAGAAACAAGTGTATCCCAAAAGTGCAGCTATTAATAAATGTTCATGGCTATAAATAGCTCCCAGAGTTTTCCCCCAGTCCAATCAATCATCTTTCAATAAAACCATCATCTAGGCGCTAGTAGCTGTGCGGTAGGAAATGTGATTACTTTGCCAAACTCAATCAATCAGGTTTCCACAGCACCGTTGCTAATGCGATTCAAATTGCAGCCCGTCATTGTAGCCGGGTACTTACCTGAACCTGAAGCAATCGTCAATGAAATGGTTTTAAATTCTCCGGAACCTGCTACACCTTTTATGGGTTTGCCTATGCTGGGCTCTCTGCGGCAATATCTGCGCAACCACCACCAATTTATGAGCGGCTCCGCGGTAAAGTGATAGGTTTTCGATATATTTTTTTTATGATTATTGCGCCCTCTCATTTTGCGCTAATCTTGAGGCAAAGAATTTTATGACTTTCTTATTGCTTGGTGCGGGTCGCCTCCCTTGGCTAGATAAAAATACTTCGGGGAATATGTTTATTTCTGTTCACAATGCACACTGGACCAGGAACAGACTTTAGCCAGACAACATCTCTGGGGATTTGGGAGACTATGGTTTACTCCCATATGATTCTCAGGAATTCTCTAGGAATTCAACGGATATTAAATGATTCTCTAGGTATTTTCAATAGGTTTTGTACGTTTTCAACTGTGAATTTTAGTGATAAAACGAACCAAAATTGGATTGCGTGGGATTGGATTCGGCATTGCGCTATTTTCACTGTTGTGTTCTCAAGAAGTTCCGCAAGGCCCTCAGGAGTTCTCAAGAGGTTTTGGAAAATGTTCAATTACACTTAGAATATCCAAGGGAACCCGAATTTCCTTCCATAATGCCATAATGGTTGTGATACTACCTACCTTGATACCTTGATGGCTGCAGCGTAGCGTCACGCCATTGCCGGGCGTATTGTAGAGTCCATCTTCGTCGGTCTTGGGCGAAACTTCTCCAGTTGCCCCGAACGTTTAGGGTCGCCAGGTCCTCTTCCACTGCGTACAGCCAGCGTATTCGTGGTCTACCCCGAAGTCGCTGATCTCTACCTGATTCCCTGCTGAATATTATTTTTGCAATTCTTTCTTCCGACATTTGCACTAAGTGACCAGCCCACTGAAGTCTGCCGTATTTTAAACGCTTGACAATATTCGCATCTTTGTACACTTGATACAACTCGTGATTCATGCGTCTGCGCCACACCATTTTCGAGTTTCTCACCGAGTATTGTCCGCAGCACTTTACGCTCGAAAATACCGAAAGCTTTCCGGTCTGCCTCCACGCTTCGTACCCGTAGAGAGCCACCGGAAGAATCAATGTATTATACAGGGCGAATTTTGTTTCCGTTTGCAAGCTACGAGACCTAAGCTGGTTATGTAGTCCGTAAAAGGCCGTATTCACAGCCGCAACACGTCTTTTCTCTTTGCGGGAAACGTCGTTGTCACATGGCACAAGTGTTCCAAGGTAAACAAATTCTTCAACAACTTCAAACACATCCCCATCAAACACTATCTCAGCACCTACACCACCAAGCCTGACCCTATCGGTTGTAGGACATTTCCCTGAATTACATTCCCCAGAACACCATTCCCCAGAATGACGTTCCCCAGAATCCCCTTCCCCAGAATAGAGCAATCCATAGAGTCGTTTTTATACATTTTTAAAAAGCGGGAAGAAATAAATTTGGTTCTATTTAGACTTTTGTCGTTAAAAAATATACTTACCGAATTGATTTGAATTCCCAGGCGCTGTGAATCCCGGACACCGACGTCAATTCACCCAAAATATTATTTCGTCAAAATTATAATTATGGATCTCAAGCGAATACGAGTTGAGTTCAAAAACAAATTTTTTAAAAGGTGAGTGTTTGTTTCCCTTGTCTCAGGCAAACCAACTAAGAAGCCGCCTATAAACCACTTCGTCATAAATGAGGGTGGGAAGGTTTTGGCCTAAGACTACGACCCATATACATTTCAAAATGTTTGCATGGACAGAAGATCACGCAGGGGGAATGAGGTGGTCTTGAAAATCCAAAATAAATGACCAGCCAAAATCTTAAGGGGAAAAAGCTGTTAAACTTGATTGTGTTACTTTTCCCCGAATGCCAGCTCTCCAAATGACCCATGTTACCGAAAGTCATTTCCCCGAATAACCCGTTTCCCCGAAAAGCGATGCAGTTTAAACAGATACACGAATAGACTTTGGGGACTGGGTTCTGAACTAGTAAGAATGATGAGCAAACAAAAGAAAGAGATTTTATAGATTATCAGGTCATTCTACACCAAACACATCTTGCCAAAAATGTCGAGGGCGGGGATGCTTTGAAGAATCGCCAATCCAGTAAAAAAGGTGCATATCAGATGACCGGTTCGTTCACCACCTTGAAACACAAAAAGTTATGGCAATTATGAGAGGTAAAAACTTTTTGGAGAACTGGGATATTCGGGAAAACGCGGTATTCGGGAAAACGACATTCGGAGAACCAACATTCGGGGAAAAGTAGCAAAACTGTTTAAGGTAAGCTACTCTTACATATGTCATACTATGTTTAATGATCAAAATTAACGAAAGCTATTCGAAAAAAATATATGTTTTGTTTTCGTAGTTATTCTTCCTTTTTTTAAAATTGGCTGTTCTTCCTAGTTATATTTTCGAAAGGTGATTTGTATTAGTGTGGTATTATTTTATTCACAAAATAAATTGATGGAATTTGTTTTTTTTCTGCTCCCATAGCATATTTTCCCTTCTTTTGAACATTGGCTGTTCTTCCTATTCCTTCGTAATAATGAAGAATAATTAAACGTAAATACAGGGTGTCCACAAATTATCCGTACACACTTTGAAGACATGGCTCTATACAATCAAGCATAACAAATTCAATATTCTTGCATGGTTTTAAACATTGGCTTATTATATTCTTAAGAAGTAAGTTTGACACATATCCGATTTCAAATAATGGCAAAACCAACCCATATGTATTGAGGTGTCTTAAAGGGAGCTGTTTTCCGAGCTTTATGACCGAAGAAAAATGTCCATAGAACTCACTGGATTTGACATTGATTTTTCATTGTTTTCAATGCGAAATCATCTTTCCAATATTTTGCTGCTTGGAAAATTTGCGGACACCCTGTACACTAGAAAATTTCCCTTGTCCTTGATAATTTCCTTTTACAGCAAACTACTGCTGTTCAAATTTGAGCAGTATCCAAGGACTAACTCTAAGGAAGGGTTGAACAAGATTGAATTTTGTTAGGAGAAAGCCATACAAATGTATAAACATTGTCCAAACGGTTCTAATCACATTTCCGACCATAGGTGGCGCTGTTTTTGAAGATTTTTTTAATTTATTGATTTAAAGATGTTCCATTTAATAAATTGAAGACTGCTACAAACAAGAAGCCGTAAAAAATGTTTTTCCTATGAAAACTAAAATTTGGTTTTATTTTTCAAATTTTCCAGTTAACGGTGTTCACTATTTACCATTTACCAGGATTTTAATAGCCCGAAAACCAAAAAAAAAACAATTTTTCTGGGGAATGTTCCTTTCTGGAAAATGGCGATCTGGGGAATGGGACTCTATCTCTACCTGCAACCATGTACTTCCTTTTGGTAGAATTATTGGTCAGGCCTATCCACGCTGCCTTCCTCTTCAGAGGCACGAATGCTTTTTCTACTGACCTGCGATCGATTCCAATTAGGTCTATATCGTCCGCAAAGCCAAGGAGCATGTGCGACCTTGTGATAATAGTGCCATTTCTCTACACGTCAGATCTCCTAATAGCACCCTTGATTGCAATGTTGAACAGTAAATTCGAAAGTGCGTCTCCCTGCTTCAATCCGTCTAACGTCACGAACGAGGTTGACACCTCGTCTGCGATCCGAACATCAGGAAACGAACGGTAGGATCAAACATGTCGCGCGTCGGTCGAGGTAAGTGAAAAAGTGACGTGATCGGTTAATTGTGTTTGATCTTCCGACCTTGACGCTTGCTCTTGTGGGGGCGAGGGATGAGGGCAGGATCAAACATGTCGCGCGTTGGTCGCATAATGAAATGAAGAAGCGCCGCGGATCGTTAGTAGTGTTTGATCTATTGATCGCGTTGCTTGCTCTTGCGTGGGCGAGTGATGAACACTTGTTCGGGGTACAATACGATTATCGAATTGTATCGCGAATCCGATTAGGCGTGATTATATTATGGATCGCATCACCAACCACTGGTGACTCCCAGATTTTAAACTTATCCCACTAATCCAATATCCATGACAACTGTGGAGATGCAGAGGTATACTCGGTCTCTAGTAGCAACGGTTGTCTAACTAACATTCCTTCCCTTCCCCGATGACCGTAAGGACGTGGCCGGCGTTATTGACTTTCAAATTTTGAGCTCTCGATTTGTGCACATTGAAGAATGGTAAGCTAATCCCAAGCCCCATTCATTAATTCCCTGTGCAACTTCGATTGTTCCGGTCAATCACGGAGTAGCAACTACGAATTGTACGGTCATCTATGCTCATGCTCATGCTCAGGTAAACATCTGGTCCATTGTCGAACGGCCCTCACGAAAACCAGCTTGGTATTAGCCGACGAAGGTTTTCTCGAGCAGTCTTAGTCTGTTAAACAGGATGCGCGACAGAATTTTGTACGCCGAACTCCTCTGTATATGGCACACTCCATTATGTGCTTTTTTTTGTAGATTGGGCGTATGAGGCCATTCAACCAGCCGGTGGGCAATTCTTCATCTTCCCATACCTTCAGAAGCACTCGGTGGATCGACTGATAAAGCTGCTCATTTCTGCACTTAAGAAGCTCGACCGGGATCTCGTTCTTCCCAGAAGCTTTACAGTTCTTCTGTTCACTGAAAGCGTTTTTAACCTCACCTATGGTCGGTGGGTCCACAGCTTGATCGTCATCATCAATGTCCATCCTGTACCTCGCTTTATTTCCATTTTCACCGTTTAACAATTGCTGAAAGTACTCCTGGTCCACCTGGCAGCCATCGCCGTTTTATCGGTCAGCAAATTCCCTTCTCGGGCACTGGTACAGTTTTGTGCCGCGCACCATTGACCGTTGCATAGAATCTCCGCATATCATTCCGGTTCATGCTTTCTTTTGCTTCAGCTATCACACTTTCTTCGTGCTGCCTTTTCTTTCTGCGGTGGATTCACTTTTCTTCGGCTCTCGCTGCTCTGTATCGCTCTGTCGGGTACCGGCCACAAGCATACGGCTTCTGGCGACATTCTACATGTCTGTCACTCTCGGACACTCTTCATCGAACCAGTCGCAGCAACGCCATCAGTCTGTGCCATCAATCTACAAGCGTTGTATATTGAAGCGCAGCGTTCTGTTTGTTCTGGAGCTTCAACGAGATAATGATCTGAGTCGATATTAGGGCCTCGGAAGGACCTGGCAACCATGACATCTAAGAAATGTCGCCCATCAACCAGCCAGTGGTCTATTCGGGAGTAGGCATCGCCACTCGGGTGTCGCCAGGTGTGTTTGCGGATATTCTTTCGTGCGAAGTAGGTACTGCTGATTGCCATCCCTCTAGCAGCAGCGTAGGTTACTAGCCGCAGGCCAGTATCATTGGTATTACCAATGATAATGGCCTGCGGCTCCAATTCAGTAACGGAATGGAGGCTTTCCGTTCCAATGACGGGTTGGAAGCAATCTTCTTTCCTGATCGGCACATTTGCGTCGCCGATGACTATCTTGACATCTTGTTTTGGGCACTCTCCGTAGGCCTTAATCAGGCTCCCATAGAATTTATTCTTCATGTCATCGGGACAACGAACGATAGGCGCATATATGCTAAGCAGGCTATAGTTGAAAAACTTGCCCTTCATTCTCAACACACAGATTCGGTCGCTTACCGGTTTCCACCAAATAAATCGCTTCATCTGCTTCCCAATCACTAAGAAGCCAATTCCACGTTCTGCTTTGTCGCCACCACTGTAGTAGATGTGGTACTTGAATGAAGTGTTGGCGATGGGGTCCACCGCTCGGAATGCACGTTCTCCGGTTCTCGGCCAGCGTATTTTCTGGATAGCTGCCACGTTCACGCCGACATTCCGCAGTTCACGAGCCAGGAGCCCAACACGCGCGGGTTCATGCAAAGTTCTCACGTTCCAAGATCCGCCTTTCCAATCGTTGTCCTTTATTCGTTGCCGGGTCTGTTGCCGAAAAATCAATCCGTTTGCTCTACTTTTGCCTTTCTTGGTTGATGAAGAGTCTTCGATAGACCACCTAACCAGGGTTGTGCTACCTACATTGTGCTAGAGGGGCTGCCTCCTCGGTGCTGACACGATACAGCAATGTCCGTTTGTTCTTTACATGATGGCCACGGTCATAGCCATCACAACCATCCACCTTTATCAGGGCTTTGGACCTGTAGCTCTGATTCTCAATAGTTTCAAGTTCTTTCGGACATGCTTCTATGGTGAGCCGTCATGCGCTAGCAGTGATGTATTTGATACCTAGCTAAACAATTCAAAGTTTTAAAACAATACAACCATCACATATGGCGAAATAGGGTTCCACTAAGACCATAACTAGTAACCCTAGATTTTTTTCCCGTACACAATGTGATGTATGTTGATGGATCGAAATAGAGTTTTCAAATTTCCCGGGATTTCATTTCCCGGGAAACGGGAAATAAATTTGCCATTTCCCGGGAAATCCCGGGATCCCGGGAAATTTTCAAAAACGTGAAAATAAAGCAAATTTGATGATTTTTTTAATTATTCTTATTTTTGTTTTTAGAGACGAACCAGCCAAGGGCTGAAAGTCTCTCAAATAAAGAAAATTCATTCATTATTTTTGTTTTATATGTAAACTTGTATGGTACCTACATTCTCTTTTTTGTAAGTAATTTCTTTATGTTTTTCAACAAAAATCTATTGATTTCGTTGTGTACGCTAGGCTTCAGAACAACACAAATGATATTGAGTCCATGTGGAGATTATTCTTGACAAATCGTATGAAGTTCAAATAACATGTACAGGACGGACTCAATTATCCGGGATTCGATTATCCGGACTTTTAGACTCGATTATCCGGAGTTTGTTCTTTGATATTCTTGTTTTTGAGATTTTTTTTGCATAAATTTGAGATAATTTGTTATTGCAATATACAATATGAATGGTTTTGCAGCTTTGGAGATGTAGGTAAAAAAGGGGTTCGAAAAAGAGGTTTTTTGTATGCCGGTCAAAATAATTTCTTCCCAAGACCCCTAATGTTCCTAGAAATTACTTCTGGCTACGCCACTGCATTATATAAATAAAACAACAACAAAAATATTATATAAATTCTTTTAATGTAGATTTTAATTTTTATTTTAGTGATTCGATTATTAGGAAGATTCGATTATCCGGAGTGAAAAAAAAATCGATACAACGGTTAATCGAGTCCGACCTGTACCAACATTAAATCAAACCTTTCAAGAACTAGAATAAAAACCAACTAGAGTCTAACGATGAAAAATGTGACGGTTAAATCCATGGAAATTTTATGAGCGTAAACAACAAGTCAATATCGAAGTATAACTAGTGATCTAGTAAGGTCATTGGTTGGAATGATATGAAAAGTAAATTATACGATAGTTTTGGTTTGACAATGGATGGTCAATCTTTTTTTAATAGAACTACCCGGGAATCCCGGGAAACAGGACATTATTTCCCGGGAAACGGGAATCCCGGGAAATCTCATTTCCCGGGAAATAATCCCGGGATTGAAAACTCTACTCCTGTCGTACTCAGGGAGACAAAAAGGATGCATTTGAACCATTTCGATCTAGAGTTTTCAATCCCGGGATTATTTCCCGGGAAATGAGATTTCCCGGGATTCCCGTTTCCCGGGAAATGATGTCCTGTTTCCCGGGATTCCCGGGTAGTTCTATTAAAAAAAGATTGACCATCCATTTTCAAACCAAAACTATCGTATAATTTACTTTTCATATCATTCCAACCAATGACCTTACTAGATCACTAGTTATACTTCGATATTGACTTGTTGTTTACGCTCATAAAGTTTCCATGGATTTAACCGTCACATTTTTCATCGTTAGACTCTAGTTGGTTTTTATTCTAGTTCTTGAAAGGTTTGATTTAATGTTGGTACAGGTCGGACTCGATTAACCGTTGTATCGATTTTTTTTTCACTCCGGATAATCGAATCTTCCTAATAATCGAATCACTAAAATAAAAATTAAAATCTACATTAAAAGAATTTATATAATATTTTTGTTGTTGTTTTATTTATATAATGCAGTGGCGTAGCCAGAAGTAATTTCTAGGAACATTAGGGGTCTTGGGAAGAAATTATTTTGACCGGCATACAAAAAACCTCTTTTTCGAACCCCTTTTTTACCTACATCCAAAGCTGCAAAACCATTCATATTGTATATTGCAATAACAAATTATCTCAAATTTATGCAAAAAAAATCTCAAAAACAAGAATATCAAAGAACAAACTCCGGATAATCGAGTCTAAAAGTCCGGATAATCGAATCCCGGATAATTGAGTCCGTCCTGTACATGTTATTTGAACTTCATACGATTTGTCAAGAATAATCTCCACATGGACTCAATATCATTTGTGTTGTTCTGAAGCCTAGCGTACACAACGAAATCAATAGATTTTTGTTGAAAAACATAAAGAAATTACTTACAAAAAAGAGAATGTAGGTACCATACAAGTTTACATATAAAACAAAAATAATGAATGAATTTTCTTTATTTGAGAGACTTTCAGCCCTTGGCTGGTTCGTCTCTAAAAACAAAAATAAGAATAATTAAAAAAATCATCAAATTTGCTTTATTTACACGTTTTTGAAAATTTCCCGGGATCCCGGGATTTCCCGGGAAATGGCAAATTTATTTCCCGTTTCCCGGGAAATAAAATCCCGGGAAATTTGAAAACTCTATTCGTTAGTATTAGTCAATTTGATTGTTTCACAGATTTTTTTTTCGGTCAAATAGGAGATTTCACCGATTTTGTCGGTGAAATGGTAGATTTTACTGGAAAATCCTATATTTATTGAAGGGAGGTTCAGCAATATAAGCAGTCAGTGAGTGCGCAGTGAGGTCAGCTACAGGGGAAGTGGCAATTGTTAAGGGTTGTTTACTGCCGTGAATCGCAAGTCAGTCCCATCTGCATTTTCGTCAAAATTGAGTTGAGTTCAGTTTTCAACATCTCTTCCAATGCTCTTTCAGCTGCAATTCTCGATTACTTTTTCAAATCGTCATAAGTAACTTCCACACGGTTTGGAGAAAATGAATTGAGAAAAATCACAATCTGTCTTCTAAAACTGTATTAAAATGAATCAATTTTTTAACATTTTTTCGCCGTATACATCGCTAAAATTTTGCATACAATCAGCTCGCGTTTAAAAACTAGATAGTTTCTATTATTTCTCACAAAAAATAGTACCAATTGTACCAATGTAAAATCGAATCAAGTAATGTTTTGTTTTGATTCGTGGTTAAGTCATTTTGTCTCTTCATACAACGGAGCGGTGAAAGTAGCGGTTAGGTAAACAAAGTTGAAAATTTAACTTACGCCGCTTTGTAAATCCTGAAATTAAATGATCTATAAGTGAAAAATTGAGTTGGTTTAAAGCGAAACGTGTATAATTTCGTCTGCGAAACAAGTAATTTTTTCACTATACTGATTTGATAATATTTGAATAAGTTTTCGAGAATTGTTCAAATTGTCCCATAATGAAATGTTACCGCATATCAGTCCCACTATCGACTTTCGCACCGTGGAACACAAAATGTTTTGATCATCTTTATATTTTTCTCGGAAAGATGTTGTAGTGAAAAGCAAGTTGTGAAAGTTTCATTCTGTTTGGAACATGTTCCAATTCTCTGGAATTTTTGAAATATTTGTATAGGTAACTAGTTTGAAAACTTTACAGTCCATTTTCCCAATGCCTACTTTTTACAGATGGGACTGACTTGCGATTCACGGCAATTAACTGCTGGTAACAGCAGTTTAGTGAACATTTTCTCGCGCGTCCATGAGCATTATTGTCACGGCTTAAACTTCAATTTGAAAATATGGGTATAAAAATTAAACTTTACAATGTTCTGCTTCTGAAAATATGTGAAATATTAGACGAATTAGTGAAATGTAATAAAAAAGTCATCTTTTTGTCTGACAAATGAATCATGTCATAGATAGTGAATGCTTATGAGGTGGTGTTTTTATGTATCGTGCAATCTCTTCAAGTCGCCAGCTGTCACTTGTTGTTTCAAAATGGCAGAATGAAGAATCTGGCAGATTGGATACCATGGGAAAATTTATATTTTTGTTGTTTACAGTTCAAATTTGTAAATTTATTACACGCGATTCTGGCGATTTATTCTAAGTATGTATGTTACATGTTTTGTAGTTTAAAAATCAAAATATTATGAATAATATGGTCGGTGTTAAGTCAGAGAGGACCAAGTACAAAACTTGGGAAAACTGGATTATTCTCTCATTAGATAGGAAATTATCTTACCTCCGTTACTTTTTGATCAGATTTGCTGAATGCGGCAAACTGCAAGATAAATGTAATAAATTTACTTTGGATGATCAATAGAAATCTATAAAAGTGTGCAGTCAGAGTGGACCAAGTGCTTACTATAACAGCGAAAATGATCATCGCGCTGAGGAATGCGAGGAAATGAAAAACATTTCAAGACATTTGTCAGATTTTTCGACATCGAATGATTCTTCTACTTATCCATCAATAGAAATTTATATATATATATATATATATATATATATATATATATATATATTACTTAATTCGAAGCATTTGATTTTGATTATTGACCATTACCATATGCGGATGGGTGGTCAGAAATTGCAACAATTTCTGTGCAGACAGAGCGGACCAAATGTTGAAAAGCAATAAACTGATTGATTACTGCATTTTTTGTGTCAATTTCAGAGCCCGATAGAAGATTATGGTAGTTTTATGGTGTTTGTATGACATGTTCTAGGACCCGCTTATTGGACCAATATATTTTGATCGTTACTAAAGATTTTTATTTGGTCTACTCTGACTGAACGCTTATTTGAATATTTCTTCAATGCCCTGACTCTGCAAAACCTTAATTTTCAAGCTATCGTAATGTTACTGATTTCGGTAATTACTATATGGATTATTGAAGAATTTACGATACTGGTGTCGAATGGTCTTGATAATCTGTTTATCGTAGAGATATGCACCCAATTTGGCCATGCAAGCATTAAATGATTGTTATTTTCCAAGAAATTGTTCAGTCAGAGTGAACCAACTAACTGAACGGTTTTCTTTAGTTCAGTCAGAGTGGACCTAGTGCACATGGTCCATAAAAAACCGTTCTATTAGAGGTTGGATTATGGTTTTCCATGATTATCGCTTTACATTATATTGTTTGAAAGTGACACAAAGATTTGTAGAAATATTGAGCCAGTATTTAAACGAGTTCAAAAATTACAGAGCGATAGACTTTAAACCCATTTTTATCAAATATCAAAAATGTCACTTGGTTCACTCTGACTTAACGCCGACCATATATACTTCGCAAAAAAGAAACACAATGTAACTAGTATATGTTGGAGAAAAATCATCCAATATTTATTTTTTATACATTTTTTTGGACCAGAAAGACTGTAAAAAACTTCATAGATACATTTAACCTAGGAAACAAACAAAAGAATTACAACATATGAGTATATTGAAACTTATTCAAATTTGTGTAAGCATTCTGCCAATATATGATGATAATACTTGATCCATTTATTCCCTCCCATTAAATATTGCAATAAATCTATATTTATTTATGAAAATCACATTTTTCATTGTGATTCATTCAATTAGAACTGAAATGTTCACCACGTGTTGAAAAAGATGATTCAATATATAATTGATCGAAAGAAAATAGTTTTGAAATCTATTGATTGTTGCAGTTAACAAGTTTGCTTGTGTTAGTGCACGTATCGTACAGTGTCTTACCGATTTTGGCAACATGGCGTGACCTGTTTATACCCTTCTCTTCTTGATGACATTACGTCCCACTGGGACAGAGCCGGCTAGTCAGCTTAGTGTTCTAATGAGCACTTCCACAGTTATTAACTGAGAACTTTCTTTGCCAAATTTGCCATTTTCATATTCGTGTATCGTGTGGCAGGTACGAATATTTGTTATGCCCAGGCAAGTCAAGGAAATTTGGGAATTGAAAACAGACACCTTCAGCATGGCTTTGCTTTGTAGCCGCGGACTCTAACCACTCGGCTAAGGAAAGCCCCACATGTTTATACCATTGTAATCATTATAAGTTCTAGAAATTACATGGTGACTGCTATGAATGATGTTGGGATCCTTTTTAGTTAATTTTTAACCTAAGAGCAGCACAGCACCATCTGAAAAGCACACTTGTTGTACAGAATACTAGCGTGGTATTATTTGTAGTGGCCATTTGTGGATGTTATGTTATGCAAATGTACTGCAATAGTTCTGTTTGAATTACACACAATGTTCCTAAAATTATATTGATAAATTTTAGGCTGATATATTGATAAAGTAATTAAAATAGAAGATAGAATCATTTTTAAGCAAAAAAAAAAAAATTGGAAGAATTTTACTTGAAAATCGATCAGATCAAAATATGTCGCAAACCATTTAAAACGTTCTGAATGGTTTCCTAAGGGCATGATGTACATTTATAATGACAAACGCCTCAATGACCCAAGAAAAATGAATCTATTTTGTCGCCCACCTCTCCCATTTAATTATTTCAAGTAATGAGAATTGCACCACTTTGCTTCAGTTATTATGGCAATTTTTTCATTAGCCATTCAAAAGGTCTGATTCATCCAATGAAAATTGCCCCCCTATGATCCCATCCTCTGCTCAATCGATCACCATAATCTTATGAAAATGGCGCCTTTATTATTCCGGAATTATCACAATTTTTCCTTCCACCTTCTCATTGTAAAATATAGTCCATTGAAAATTTCATGTAAAAAATGCGTTCCAATCTTTCAAAAAATTGTGACTTATTTTTCTCATCTCCATACATTAAGCAATATGATCTTATAAAAAAATTACGTGCTTTTGCAATATGAATTATAACCTTTTTTAGTCCTCTCATGAATTAAAAATTACGCCTCATAAGAGACCAGTTCAGGATTTTTTTTTTCAAATTTTCTTTTTTTTCCTCAAAATCTAGGAATGATTATATTTTCCGCCCACCTCCTTATTTTATGAAATCATGCGAGGAAAATTGCGCCCTTAAGGCTGGTTTGCTACTGACAAGAAAAGAAATCGCCTATCTCGATGCGTGGAAAATTTCTTCCAAGAAATGGTCAAGAAAATCACATTTTTCTGATCGCAGTACGCAGTTGAGAAGAAATGTCACTTCAAAGGAGGCTCTCTGTAGGAAATTTCTTGACCCATTCAGTCAAGGAATTTCTTTACTTTTCTTGAGCGAAACAGCATACTTAGCTTTAGAGGCCAGGAATTCTGACGATGTATTTCACTCACTTCTCAAAGGGTTACACTCTTCTTATGAAATCGGGGCTCCATCATAAAATGAGAAGAGCGCCCCTATGATATTAAATTTTTTAAGGATTGAAGTTTCAGTGTCGAATTCTCCTTGACTAAACCCTTGTAACCTCGTAAAGTAGATTTTAGTATTGTATCTTTCAGTTTTGCCCTAATTCCTAATTAAAAGGTACAATACTCAATTGTGATTTTTATGAGGCTTCGTAAAAGAGGTATTAGGTATCAGATCGTCGACTCGGGTGGCACGTTCCCCTTAAGATGGAAGATTTGTGCCTCGCCTAATTATAGCCTATGACATCATCTACCCAGAATATGGAAAGGAGAAAAAGGAAGGAAAGGAAAAGGAAGCGGGTGGAAGAAAAGTCCTACGAAAGAAAAAAATAAAAAACGGTTGACCGCAAGAGAGCATAAAGCTCATAAAGCCTTCAATGAGACCAATGCTTTTCCAAAAGAAAGCTAAAGCAGACAAAGTCTGCGATGACATACTATTAGGTGTATGGAAACCTCAAAGGTAAAAGCAAATGGTTATTTTACAATCGCAGAAAGCTGAATTTATGGAAATAACCCATTCATTTTAGCTATAATTGACGAAAGACTTACCAAACGTCTGGGCATTAAATTAATGATGGGTTTTGGCAGACGATTTCTGCCAATTTCTGGACTGATAAATTTTTGCAAACACCATGGCAAACGTGTAGTTTAGACAAAATTGGATTTTCTCCAAAATTTGTAAAGAATCGTTGTCAATACAACAGATGACCAATTGATCTCCAGCAGAAGTCAACTTTGTTCTGACAATCCGCCAACGTTCAATTGGAATACATAGCAGAATTCTGATATTTAAAACGTCGTTAAATATCAGCATCCTTCAAAAGTTCCCAAGCATCCCAGGAAATGATCATGCTAATTTTTGTTTGATGCAATGAATACGGTTCAATTTTGAACTGGAAATTACCAGCATTCTCATTTATTGACCCAAGTATCAGTTTAAGTCAATCACAACTTTCTTCATTGTCCGACGCAAAGCAAACAACTCCAAATCTGAGACCGACTCCACTGAAACTTGAGACACAGGAGTTAGCTGCTGATGAATAGAGACTGGTGTTTAAGTCTCGGATCAAAGCGTTATTTAACGCATTGGTGAATTGTCCATTTTCAAGACGAACTTGAATACAGAGCATATCACTGTTTGACGCACTTTCATTTGCAGAAGGACCTGCTTGAAAAGACTTTTGAAGGCAAATCTTGCTTTTCTGAAGTTTTCGCCTTTTGATTGAATTTTGCAGTTTTGTTAGGCTCTGATATTAAATCAGAACACAAATCACTCACGGCTGTAAAAGGGACTTGCTTGTCCCCAAACACGGAAGGTTTATCCTTACTGCATACCTTCAGTTGCTGGATAGTTATTTGCGGCCATTGTAAAAAAAATGATAAGAGATGGATGATGGTGATCTGATCTCGATGCTGTCTAAAACCAAAAAGAGTGTGCAGGCAGCTTCTCAACTCCGAAAAGCCTATTGCTCAGTGTTAACACTTCGATATTTAAAGAATATGCGTTAGTTGCACTGTGTGCATGAGAAGCAAATGTATGAATGCAAAATAACTCAGGAGATAAAACTAAGGCTATGTGGGAATGAGCGCTACGCTCTTCTTAAATGATTTGTGATCGGTCTTAAATGACGTACCGGCTAAAATTTATCATGAAATTTAAATGCATTTGTGAAAATGCCTGGATATGCAATAACATATTTTGTTTAACATGAAAAAAAAAACTATTTTTATGGCCGTTCATTTGAGAACGATCAACAAATCACTCTGAAACGCAACCAAGTCGAGTATCTAATAGCAAAAGAAAATTGCACAAACCAGTTAGTGTAACCCAACTTGAACCATATAAGCAAGAAAAGATATGTGAGAGATTTTCTGATGGCCAGATCACAATTTAACACATCTCGTAAACTCTTAAGAGAAAGAACGACTACATCGTTATAAGTAAAAAATACTACAGTATCACTGCTGAAAGCTGTACAGGTAAGCTCTAAAAGCATCACTGTATCAGGGTGAACGTGTGATACAAAAGTAGTCACAGTTGACTGATAGTAACTCAGCAAGTTCATGAGCACACAATACAGATCAGGTCACACGGAAAATAAATTCGTAGATTAAATTGTATATACAATACTTACGACACAACCACATGCATTTTGCAATGTGGTGGTGTACTTGAAAACCATATTAAAATGGTAATATAGAATTAGGAAGCATTTCATTACACAATTTCTCAGCTAAATATTGCCCGTTTTCAAGCACTACACTTATTCTAGATACCATGAAGTATCTTAATCACTGTCGCACTAAAACAACGGGAATAGCGATTTTATTGCACAAAATCGCATTTAAACGACCGAGTTTCAGTGAAGTACGGCCACCCAGCTTAAGGCTCAAGAATCCATCATTCAATCATCAGCAATCATCAAAAATTAAAAACCAGTTTTTTCGTTCAAATTTAAAGAAATCCTTATAAAAATCTATCATCGCCATTCATATAGCAAGTGGAAAGCAAAGATAGATTTTCTTGAACATCGCTTAAAGTTTGAGGAAAAAAACTGGTTTTGAAAATTTGTTAAACGATGATGGTTATTTTCCTCTTAAACAGATGTTTGGTTCACCGGATCCGTGCTCTTGAAAATTTGAGGTTTGGCTTCGATTCATCTTCACCTTAAAACGACCGAGCTTCAGTGAAGTACGTCCATTACCCTTCACACTAGCACAGTGATCTGGCATGCAACGCGAACTGGCAAAGTTGTAGAACATTCTTAACGTAAAGTTTTTAGGATTGAAGTTTGAGTGTCCAACTCTCCTTGACTAAACCCTAGTAACCTCGAAAAGTAGATTTTATTACTGTATCTTTCAATTTTGCCCTAATTCCTAATTAAAAGGTACAATACTCAATTTTGATTTTCATAAGGCTTCGTAAAAGAGCCTAGTAGCCTATATGAATATATTTTGGTTTTCATAGACCAATTTTTGGTTTATAGCTTGTATGGAACCATGACCATAGTTGGGAGTGGTAATAGTAGTAGGATTTAATATCGCGACACTCACGTGGCTCTCCTAACTACAGAAGTTTAAAAACTCGAATCTCATCAAGTAGCCTATGTTGGGTGTATGAAGTTTCTAAATCAATAGAGTCATCATAAGCAGTAAATGTGTGGAATAGGGCTCTGCACAAAAATCTATCTGTCTCTTTCACTCTGCCTTGAAATGTGGCCAGTAAATGTCAAAGTCCCAAACAAAATCAAAACCGTGCAGAGGCCAATGGAGTTCTGCACAAAAATGTACCCCTCCCTTTCACTCTTTCATGAAATTTGTAAACAATAAGGCCAGGCAAAGTCAAAATCCCATACAAAATAAAACAGTGTAGAGACTCTGGGCTGCTGAAGAATGTGTAAATCTGGTTCAAAAGCCAGAGTTAAGTTCCAACTCGCTATATTTGCGTATCGATTAAGAAGAATGTGGCAATCAAACAATCGTTCAAAATAGTAAGAAAATTGATGGTAAAATAAATATCCCAGGTTCTGTGATTTTTCAGTCCCATGTAAACCAGAGAGACCCCTTAAGAGGTACGATATCACCTCATTGAAAAAACATAAGCCCTCGGATTGTGAAATTACAACATATTCACTCCGTAGCACCAGTTTTCGCGGCCTATTTTGCATTGTTGCTAAAAAAAATGTGACTTGCTAGAACTGATGCCGTTTCAAGTCTTACTAAACTCACACAATTAAATTCTTGAGCCACACTAAAATACTATTTTTGCTACGTTGCGTTACTTCCGACATCGAAACATTCTTCATCAATTGCAGTTCATAGAACAGAGCTTGATTTATTAGGACATTACTAAAGTTTAAAAAATGTAACATTTAAGTATATTGACTGCATACGTATACATAATCATTTGGAAAACAAAAATCTTCATCTGTTCGAAAAGAACCCAAAGATACAGTACACACCGTGACTACAATTCACCCCAAAATCACCACGACACTCGTAAATTATTTCAACAGTTGTCCCCGTTCCCATTGACCTTCGCAAACATAAACCGACCGGTGCTGGCCAGGTGCGGTTCGGCATGCCAACTCGGAGGAAAACCACAATTCCATTTACCTCCGGTATTTGGCCGAGACCAAGAGCCACAATGTGCTGGGCGAAAATAAAAACAAGGGACGATCCGATTTACCATTTTTCACATTTGTTGCATCCTTTTCCTTTTCCCTCTCGTTTCTGGTCATCAACGGACCACCAGAACTCACTGACATCTGATTCTATACGTTACCTCGATTGACCCAAAAAAAGATGCTTAAACCCAAGAAATATGACTTTTAAAATGTAAATATTGAATTAGGACTGAAATTGATTTCGCATTCCTGCATTCGGTGCCAATTTTGGATTCGAATGGAAAGGATCCCGCGGAAACACCGATCCAGATGAACGAACGGAAGGAAATGAAAGATTTATCTTCAGGGGTTGCTGACTTTTGGTCTTGTCTTTTCATTTGGGATGGTAGGGGAAACCTGTTCAATTTGCTACTCAAAAGGATTTATCAAACCGCCACATCTAAATCACCACCAAAACTGCAGAAAATTTCACAGAACACTATTTTTATCATAACAATTGTAGAGTAGAGTTTGAGTTTTCAAACTTTTTTTGTAATCTAGGATACTCGACTGGAAGGATTTTAACTGTTATTTTATGGCTTTCTCAGTCTAGGGAAATCAAAACGGAAAGTTTTGTATTGTGTAGGGCAAAACGAAACTCTCCGTTTTGTTTAGGGCAAAACAAAACTTTCCGTTTTGATTTCCCTAGACTGAGAAAGCCATAAAATCACACTTTTTTGTAATTTGAATCGTGTTTTTGTATTACTGGATAGATATTACTTTTCCCAAGAAGTGAATTATTTTTGATCCCTTGTCTTTTATTTATTTTTGCTTTTTCGTTGATTTGTGTTTCAGCTTTTATCGATATTTATTTTTAAAAATAGATTTAATCTTATCTCACAGATGCATTCTAAATCACGCATCCCTATGTGGGTAGCTGATGAGTTGGTGTCTCGTTCTCGTGGCCAACCAGATTACCTTTATTTCGTTCCATAATGGGGATCACGAAAACACCCCAAACGATTCCGTCTTGTCGTTCCTACCTGGAACACCTCTATTGGACCGTTTATTTCCGTTTTCAATTCGGGTTCGTGTAAACAGATAAAACGAATGATTTAGAAAAAGGGTTTCCGTGAATAAATTTTTCAAATAGTCATTATTGAAAGCTCTCCCCGGGGGATGGTCTTTTTTTGAAAATAGAGATCGCCACAATGGAAAGGGAGCGAAAGGTAGCCGACATCGTCCGGGAGTAGCAACTTGGCGTTGTTCTGTCGATTTGGTTCTTCTGGGAAAAGCCGTTACTGAAAGGATGTCTTCATTGATATTGAATCGAATGCCAACGTGGTTGGATTGCTGTCCTTGTTTGATGCTGTCGGTGTTAGGAGTTCAAAGATCTAGTGATGGGTTTCTAGTATTCTTTGTTTGAAAATTCGAATCAGCTGTATTATGAAAGCCTAATACCCTGACCAACGACTCGTAAAGAAAACAACCAGTTAATAACGTCCTATCTATAGAATAGTGTCATTCGAAAGCTTCAATTTAATTCCTGATGGAGGAAAACAATCTGATTGGACGATAGCTGGAAGCTTCTGCAGGATTTTGTCCGGTTTAAAAATAAAATTTAGATGATTTCCACATTTTGACATTGCAATGCCAATGATTCGTTTGTGCATCGTACCTTCGTGCTGTGCGTACACGAATTCCCTCTGCTCTTGGAAGTATATCTTTAAATCTACCCAAAGCAATAAAACAGTACTTTTCAATGCTAAAATAAAAAACGGTACTTTTCAGTGCTACTAAAACAGTACTTTTCAGTACTATTTTTTCTACTATTGATCCCTTTATGATCCTTGTTTGGACCCGTGCCTTCAATTTTTTGTTTGACCCGTTGGCGAAAGCTAGCGGTGGTAATCCTTCTTGGACACCGTTTTGGGAAAAAACCTCTTAGGAGGTCTCGTCTTCTCTCGTTTATTCACTAAACATGGTTGCAACTACAAACAATCTCTGAATTCACGACTTCCTTCCAAAAAACGGAGATTTAAAACTGTCACTAAAGGTGACAAGAATGGAAGAAAAAAGGTTTCTCCGGAATGCGAACTTTCTTCCAAGGGTGAAATGGATGATGTTGATAATTCCATCGAAATGAGCAATCAGTTCGATGCTCTAGACAAATTTTCCGAACACCAAATCGAAGCAGCCTCTAGCCCAGGATCTTTGATTCAAGTGAGGAAGCAAAGAGTGTCGCCTTTCATGGTCAGTTGTTCCGAATTTGGGGGATTTATGTTTGAGGTTATGGCTTTCAGTCTTAAATAAAACTCAAAAACGGATTTTTGCTTACATCCGACGTTTTGGACACATGTCCTTGAAAAAGGCACAATACATGTGTCCGAAACGTCGGATGTAAGCAAAAATCCGTTTTTGAGTTTTATTTAAGACTGAAAGCCATAACCTCAAACATCAACATAACAGTCGTACCTCCAAGAAAGTTTGGGGGATTTAGGCAGGAGATATTGAACTCCATTAGGGGAATCAAGGTCCTCTTCCAAACCGTAAAGAAAGGAGACTGTCGCGATATGCCGGAAACTTTTAAAGATTGCGAACTTCTTCTCAAACATCTTAAAGAGAAGAAGTACTTTTTTTTACTTATGACGACAAAACTGAACGTTTGTTCAAAGTTGTCTTGAAAGGTCTCTCAAGTGACTATAAGTCACCAGAAGAGATTAAAAATGGAATAAATGATTTATTTGGATTTTCCCCAGTCCAAGTAATCATTATGAAATAGAGAACCCAATCTGGCATTGTTCGGAAAGGACTTTCTCTAGAATATTATTTAGTTCACTTTAACAAAAAAGAATCAAATAATATAAAAGCTTTAGAAAAAGATAAACTTTTGTTCGATGTCCGTGTGACATGGGAACATTTCCAGAAACCTGGAGGAAATTACCAGAACCCCACTCAGTGCCGTCGGTGCCAGGGATGGGATCATGGCACAAAAAATTGCCGCATGGATGCTAAATGCATGGTTTGCGGAGGTTCTTCTCACGCAAAGGACGTCTGTCCAGTAAAGGAATATACCACCAAGTTTGTATGCTCGAATTGCGGTGGCAATCATAAGTCAAATGTTTGGGTTCGCCCTTCGCGTAGGCGAGTCGTCGAGGCTCGTGCCAGGCAGATGAATGATAATATCCGTTACGATAACGGTCGTTTCCGGAATTTCCCTGGTAGAGTATCGAACAATGCTCATTTTTCAGTTAACGATCGCTTGATTAGGAATCATACCCATCAGGTAGATCATAATCATGCTCATTCGCCAACTAATTTTAATACGTCGTTTAGCCGTTTGAATCTTTTAATTTCGAATGTATCTACCCGAAGAAAATCCTTGCCGATATCGTACCAGGTAATTTGAACTCCTCCTCTATTCATAGTATGAGTACCCGTTCTAATTGTTTCAAATTAAATGAAAAAAAAAACCCTGCCGCCACAGAAAACTTCTACCGAAATTTCAACAGAAAATCATCAGATAATGTACCCACTTCAAGTGATATGTCTGCCATTAATTTTAATTTTCTAACTGAACAATTGAGTCTAATGATTGATGCAATTTTCAAAGCCACCACTATGACTGAAGCAGTCCAAGTCGGTATAATATTTACTTATCAAATTGTTATTGGATTACGTTTTTCTAATGGATCCAATAAATAATAATTTAAATATTATAAATTGGAATGCTCGTTCCTTGGATGGTAAAGAGGACGAGCTGTTTAATTTTCTTACGGTTAATAACGTGCATATAGCAGTTATTACCAAAACGTATTTATAACCTGGATCCAAACTTAAAAAAGATTCTAACTTTCTTCGTTTATCGTAATGATCGACTTGATGGGGCATGTGAGGGTGTTGCAATCATCATTCATAGGCGTATAAAACATCAACTGTTTTCGTCATTCGAAACATTAGTTTTTGAAATTTTAGGTGTTTCTGTTGAAACACAGCTTGGTAAATATACTTTCATAGCTGCCTATTTGCCTTTTCAATGCTTTGGACAGCAAGTTAATTTGATCCAAACTGACTTGCGAAAATTGACTCATAATAAGTCATATTTTTTTGTCATTGGTGACTTTAATGCCAAACATGGGTCATGGAATAATTCTCAAAGTAATTCCAACGGTAGAAATTAATTTGGTGAGTGCTCTTCAGGATATTTCTCTATTCAATACCCTGATAGCCGAACGTGTTTTTCCTCTACTAGAAATCCAACTATAGTTATACGTATACGATTGATTTGTCCTTAACCGAATCTAGTCATCTTTGTAGCCAATTGATTACTCAGGCCGATTTTGATTTTGATCATGTCCCTGTTACATTTCAAATATCGCATGAAGCGATTCTCAATCCAATTGAGAGCAAGCACAATTTCAATTTAGGACTTACTAGTCCAATTGAAAATCAAGTTTCTCAGGACTTCGAAAATATTCTCAATCAAGAGAACGTTTTCGAAAAAAAATTCAAAAATATGAAAGCTCCTGGCGATGATGAAATTTTCTACATCCTCATCAAGAAACTTACAGGAAGTAGCTTATTATTCTTAGTTGATACATTTAACAAATGTTTTCAATTAGAATATTTTCCTGACAAATGGAAAAATGCTAAGGTTGTACCAATTTGAAACAAGACAAAAATCCTACAGAAGCTTCTAGCTATCGTCCAATCAGTTTGCTTTCCTCCATCAGTAAACTTTTTGAAAAGGTTATTTTGAACAGAATGATGGCCCACATCAACGAAAATTTAATTTTTGCCAATGAACAGTTCGGATTCCGCCATGGACATTCGACCACTCATCAACTTTTACGTGTAACAAATTTGATCCGTTCCAACAAATCTGAAGGCTATTCTACTGGTCTTGCTCTTCTAGACATAGAAAAAGCATGCGACAGTGTTTGTCATGAAGGTTTGATTGTAAAATTAAAAAACTTTAATTTTCCAACATACATTGTTAGAATAATTCAAAGTTATCTGTCAAATCGTACACTTCAGGTTAATTATCAGAACTCCAGATCTGAAAGACTTCCTGTAAGAGCTGGTGTTCACCAAGGCAGCATTTTGGGACCAATATTATACAATATTTTCACATCTGACTTACCTGAGTTACCTCAGGGATGTAAAAAATCTTTGTTTGCGGATGACACAGGCCTCTCCGCCAAAGGACGAAATCTGCGTGGCATCTGTAGTCGATTGTAAAAAGTTTGGATATTTGCAAAAATGGAAGATTTCTCCTCATGCTTCCAAAACTCAACTAATAATATTCCCACATAAACCAAAAGCTTGAAGGTTTCAATTCAAGAAACATGTTGTCACGATGAGAGGGGTTCCAATAAATTGGTCATATGAAGTTAAGTATCTAGGGTTCATGCTAGATAAGAATTTAATTTTCAAAAATCACATTGGGAGCTTTCAAGCCAAATGTAACAAATATGTAAAATGTCTTTAGCCCCTTATTAGTAGAAAATCAAAACTTCGTCTTAAGAACAACAATAATTCAGGCCAGCCATGTTGTATTCTGTACCAATATGGACGAGCTGTTGTAATACCAGGAAGAAAGCTCTGCAAAGAATTCAAAATAAAATTTTGAAAATGATTCTGAAGCTTCCTCCCTAGTATAGTACCAATGAGTTACATAGAATTTCCAATATTGAAACATCAAAACAAATCTCGATTACTTTTTCAAATCGACGTAAGTAACTTCCATATGGTTTTGAGAAAATTAATTAAGAAGAATCACAACCTGTCTACTAAAACTCTTTTAAAATGAATCACCTTTTCAACAATTTTTCGATGTGTACATTGCTTAAATTTTGCATACAATGAGCTCGCGTTCAAAAACTATGGAGTTCCTATTATTTCACACAGGAATTCAATGATAAAATCTCGATTACTTTTTCAAATCGACGTAAGTAACTTCCATACGGTTTTGAGAAAATTAATTCAGAAGTATCACAACCTGTCTCCCAAAACTGTTTTAAAATGAATCACCTCTTTAACATTTTTTCGCCGTGTACATTGCTTAAATTATGCATATAATAAGCTCGCGATAAAAAACTAGGGGTTCCTGTTATTTCCCCAACAATTTTATTACAAAATGATAAGCAGAATTATTCAGTTACTTTCGACGTTTTTGTATCAGTGTAAAATCGGCTCAAGTAGTGTTTTGTTTTGATTCGTGGATAAGTCACTTTGTTTCTCCATACAGCGGGGCGGCTAAAATAGTGGTTAGGTAGCGAAAGTTGAAAATCTTACTTACGTCGTTTTGTAAATCCGGAAAGTAACCGCTCTAAAAGTGAAAAATCGAGATAGTTTAGAACGAAATGTGTAGAATTTCGTCTGCGAAACACGTAGAATCGATAAAGTAAGTTTGTACTTTTTTGACTTGAGTCGGTTTGAATAAGTTTTCGAGAAATGATAAGGGGACGTCCACAAATAACGTAACGCTCTAGGGGGAGGGGGAGTAGGCTCAAGCGTTACGGCTCATATAAAATTTTAAAATTTTCATACAAAAAGCGTTACGGACGGGGGGAGGGGGTCGAAAATTTCCAAATATAGCATTACGTTATAAATGGACGCTGCCTAAGCCGTTGTAGTGTTTTGTTTTGATTCGTGGTTAAGTCACTTTGTCTCTCCATACAGCGGGGCGGCGAAAGTAGTGGTTAAGTTGCGAAAGTTGAAAATCTTACTTTCGTCGTTTTTTTAATCCGAAAATTAAACGTTCTAAAAGTGAAAAATCGAGTTGGTTGAGAGCGAAACGTATAGAATTTTGTCTGCGAAACACGTAGGATCGATAAAGTAAGTTTCTATACTTTTTTGACTTGAGTCTATATGAATAAGTTTTCGAGAAATGTCAAATAAATTAATTAATTATTTGAGGCAAAAATCGTTACAATCTTCTATTGCCACGATTAATGCGTTATATATTTAGGTTAAGTTAGGTTAAGTTAATTGAAAACGTGTTTTTTTTCTCTTATAAGCAAGTTAAATCAACTCATACCTGTGGAAAATCTGAACTGCTACGGCAATTGAAATGTTATACGTTGTTAACAAAATGTTAATAAAATCTTAAATTTGTAAACACAGAACATCTGGATATAAGAAATGAATGTTATGTTTGGAATGATACTAATAAAGAAATTTAAAAAAATGTAGATGCAGGAAATAAAAAAAATGTGCCGTAACTATTAGGCATTACTGTTAAGTTAAACTTCATCGTCCCCGAACATGCTGTCCACTTTTAATGGTGAGTTATTAATTTCAACTGCCTTGGCTAGATTCACTTTGTCGTTTGCTGCTGACTTATCATCCTTTGTCATTTGATATATTGACTTACTCCCTTTCTGCTAGAACATCATCGTCTGTCGTCATCGTCGTCGTCGTTGGCATCGTTGCACTTGCTTTACAGCAGTGGTCACCAAAGTGCGGCCCTTGAGAAGGTTTTGTGCGGCCCGCAAACGAATTTTGAATTCTATTATAATGTGGCCCGCATGATTTTAATAGAAAGTTGGTTGTTAAAATCATAGCGGATTTGTTTGAATATTTTCGATGTTGAACATTTGAATAACTATCAAAAATTACTGAAAAATAGATTGTTTCAATCAACTATGGAAAGAACAGAACATCCTCTAAAAATCTCAATTGTATTGTAAATTCAAGACTGTTCCAACGCGTGAAAAGGTTTCTATAGTTCTGTGTTCTGTTTTTTATATGAACCGCGTAAAAATAGTTTTCTGCACTATTTGGACCATGATATTATCCTGGAGAGAGCTTTGCTAAGGATAGATTTTTTCAATTTAATGGTGAGTCATTATCAGCCTAATGATTAATTTAGGCTGATACAAATACTAACTTTCTTTGATGTCAACCACCCCCTTTCCTTTTGAAAAATCGACAATTTTGAAGGGAATAAAAAAAACAGATCCATATTTTATTGAACTTCCAAGTGGTTTCGGACATTTACCCCTCTACCAGCAGCTTCATTTTTTACCGAAAAATAAATATTCAAAATGTGATTCCTACTCTGAATTAATCATACAAATCGGTTAAGTATTTTTGGAGATACCTGAAAATTACGGAATGACATTTTTTGAAGTTTTCAAGAACTTTATTTGGCCAGCGTGGTACCAGAAACCTAAATGCTCATTACTCATTTTTTCACAACATACTCTCATTGATGAATTGTTCCGAATAAAGAATATTTGATTACTACGATACAAATTCTTTAGCTCGCAAAATTTGCGTTGATTATTGCTACACGACGGTCCTCCAAGGAGTTGAGTAGTGTGTGATCCTTTGACCGTGACGCTTGCTCCTGCGGGGGCGGGTGAAGCAAACATGTTATGCGCGCAGTGCAGTGAAAAAGTGTATAGTATTTGGCGGTAAGCTCAGTGTGGCGACGGAAAAAAAGAGCATTACATCCAGGTAAAATCGTTCATTATTATTATTTACTCACCTATTACCATTTGAAACTAAATACGTGCCAGGGCCGAAAATTTAATTTTCGATTCGGGAAGTGTAAAAACATTTCATATATTCATTTGATATCTGGGTGTTTTTATGCGGGGCTTACTGTATATGAAAATGACCTCAGAATGTGTGTGTATTTACTGCCATTCTTGAAATGGGTCGTTGGAATTTCAGTAGAGCTATCACCTTTCATCTCCCGGGTTAAAATTGTCTGCAGATATAAAGATATCGAAGGGTATCAAATATACATGCATACAATTTTCTTCCATAAAAGCACTGCCGGTCAGTGGGAGATGGATTGTATACACACACACACACACACACACACACACACGACGGTCCTCCAAGAAGTTTTGTTAAAACTCCGGATCCAGATAACCAATCATCAAAATCGACACACATTCTCAGACTAGAAGAGTTTTTTGAGAACTTGTCTTTTTATGGTACAAAAATATCGAGAAACAAAAAAGTTGTCGCGATATGAATATCTATTTTGCGGTAAAAAAATGAGCTGCTAGTGAAGGAGTTAAAATAATAATATTTTTATCGACCTAACTTATCTTGCGGCCCGCGCTTTGATTTGAAAGCATTGAGTTGGCCCGCATAGTCCGTTAGGCTGAGGACCACTGCTTTACAGCTTGAAACGACAACCACAATATTCATGTTGTGCCTCTGTTTACATGATCCCATCGTCCATCTCTGTAGTAGCATGGCCTATTATTGCTGGGAATTTCAGCCTCAGATACCTTGTGGGTAGGCGGTAGACGATATGGTATCGAGTGGAAAAATGACGGATGGATGCACAAAGTATTCCCGCCTCCGGCAGAACTAAGAAGCCAGAAGCAGAGAGCAGTTATTAGATAGAGGTATAGGGTGCATTCGAAGCAGGTTGCTTCATCTCCTTCCTGCTTTTGTCGACCGTGAGTAATCAATGGATGCTATAGCTTCCCAGGGGCTATAGGGGCCCAGATAGTCGTAGCGGTAGACGCGCAGCTATTCAGCATGACCATGCTGAGGGTCGTGGGTTTGAATCCCGCTGGTCGAGGATCTTTTCGTTAAGGAAATTTTCTCGATTCCCAGGGCATAGAGTATCTTCGTACCTGCCACACGATGTACACATGCAAAAATGGTCAATCGGCAATGAAAGCTCTCAGTTGATAACTGTGGAAGTGCTCATAAGAACACTAATCTGAGAAGCAGGCTTTGTCCCAGTTGGGACGTAACGCCAGAAAGAAAAAGAAGAAGCTACTGCTGCTGCTGCTGCTATTCCTCACTAAGATTTTCTCGTCCACCTTCAGATAATGATGGCACTAATCAGTGGCGTATTAATGAGGGTCTACCATATTATCAACCCTGACTACTGACTGCATCGTTTTCTACCACAACAAAGGAAATCGCGTCACATTTGTTTTACTTTTCGATTTTTTTGCACCAGTTTTTAGAAGCTTTCCAAAATCTCTTCTAGTTTCAGAATTAATGTCTATTTTCATAAGTAACCGTTTAGTTCCAGATATGCTGAATTTTCTTGAGGGACGACTCGCAAAGATAACTTAGGCCACAGAATTTTTCTCTTTTTGTTTTTGAGCAATTAGCATATATGTTTAATGTTTACAAAAAAAAAAACAGGTAAAGCGTCATATACGTCAAGACCGAAAAATATGATATAGAAAAATCCTAGGGTAAAAAAAGTTATTTATGAATAACTTTGTTGCTTCAAAAGATAGGGTAATGATAAAAACACAAGTTTTTTCATGACAAACAACTTTGTAGAAAACACAAAAAATGTTAAAAATCTTGGAAAAAAGTTATGATAAAAATATGATTTTTAGGGGCCATTCACATACAACGGCATATATCTCAAAAAGTATAAGAGATAGAAAAATCGTGTCTTCGACAAAGTTGTTTCAAATAGTCAGTTCTAAATGTTTTGAAAAAATAGTTTTTCTATCTCACTGCGAGGTGGATTGATCACAAAACTTTTTTCGTCAAAAGTTCCCAAGTATCCATAAGCACTAACAATTGTGGGCTTCGTAGCCGTGCGGTTAGTGTCACCGAGGCATTTAGCCGCATCGTGCTAAGGAGTGTGGGTTCGATTCCCGCCTCAGGCCGAAAAACTTTTCGAGAGGAATGTTTTCCGACTGTGCCACTGGGCGTTGCATGCTAGTCCGTTGTCTAGTGTGGTGCTTCCTTCAAAGGGCAAATAGCCCACTGGAAGCATTAACGTGTAGTGTCTTTCATTAATAAGCCCTAAATCAGCATCATAGATGCGTACATGCATTATAATAGAACCACAAATGCTTACACACCTTATAACAGCACTTCCGCTGCATAGAAACCCTATTGCAGCATCATTAATGCTTCTAAGCCTGATACATACAGGCATTGAATAAGCACTATATTGGCTTTATATTCGAATACAGGGCATGTTTAAATGCCATCCAGTGTTTTGACAGATATACCACGTGCTTTGTGTTTGCATATAGTGGTAAGAGGGAGTCAAACATAAATCTTCTCACTACTACAATTGCAGGTTTTATGACGGGGAAAAGTGATGGTTTAAATTTGTCACTTTTCTTTCCAATTCTTTCCAATACTATTCATCTTATGTGGCCGTAGGAGCAAAGGAGCAGTACAACAACTCAACAATACGAGTGTCGCAGGTTCGAGACGCAAAATGAGGAATTTCATCATCATAAAACGATGATCAAAATGTGGCAATTGCAAGTCCTCAAAAGGATGAAATACGGAGAAGTACTATCTGTATCATTTGATTACATTTTTTGCATACTATTAGAGGTTTCCGTTGTCATTCATTCATTTATTTACCTCGTGTAGCAGTTGCTTGGCCGCATACGCGAAAGCTCTCTGGCTGCGTACGCGAAAGCACAAAATATTCGCCCTAAAAACCTGGCGAAAACAACTGACGTTTCTCACGTGGTCTTATATCAGCATTAGTGGTGCAGAGAAGCACGGTTATATCTTGGCACTATAATGGCACGCTATTTTGCCTGTTCTGGCATTATAATAGCATTATATGCGTATATAAAACTGACATGCATCAAATGATTACCCTATATGCGCATATAATGCTGTTACCGTGCCGCATTATCGTGCTTACTGGTTACTTGGGTTGCGCTTTAATATACCAAGATACTTCTCCGAACAAACTATATCGCTAAAATCAATGGTTTGGGCGCTTTTTTCACAAAAGTATGGAACTCTATCTTGTTTTGAATGTCGAACATTGTGTTTATTCTGTCACATATTCCGACCACTGTGATTCAAATTCCAAACAGCACGAATAAATCCCATTTAAATAAGTAATTTCGCAAATGTATAAATCTAAGCTGATTTAACTACCGTCGAGCGAAAAATATCAATACAACTCCCAGAGTATAAAACAGGTGGAATCTTATTAAGGTTTAGTTGCAATTAACTGCCACTTCCTGTAAATTTTATGACATATATCAGTGAAATATTTCAACCAACACGTAAATAGGCGCGTCCGCATGTTCAGGATATGAGTCTGTTTGTTGTATTTTTCTAGTCATTTATGATAGAATGTTTTGATTCATTGTACATTTCCATGAACTATTGCTGGGTTTGTTTGGTTGAAAGTGATTTAATTTCATATTGTAAATTAAATTTAGACTATGTTATTTGAAATGCTTTTTGGTTTTGTATTACATTTTTATCGCTATTAACAGGCATGAGCTTGAGCTTGGATCAGTTTACATCACTGATAATTAACGTTTATCTTTATTGGACATTATGTTTAAATGCTTTAAATGCTTCATAGTGTGTCGTTATACCATAGACAGGTTCTCTGATAAGCTCGCTTATTCCATTTAGTACATTTCATATCTATTTTTACGGATGCATTATAACAACTGTAGTAAACACAAAGTTGTGATCCATGTTTTTTTGCGATAGGTTTGTATTTATTGGAGGATACTCCCACTTCTTGATATATTGACGTTTGAAAAATATGATTTTTTTTTCAAATAAAATGGTTATTTCTCATGAATTGATTATTTAGTTCTTTCATCAAAATGCGTGTTTCAACTAGTTCTTAATCTTTGCAGGAGATGTTATTTTGATAGAATTTGAAATAAGAAGTTATGGGCAAAATATCAGTTTTTCAAGGACTACTCTACGCTGCATCTTTGAAAACTCCATAGCAAAGCCTACAGGAGACGTACAAGATTGGCGTCTTTGGCAAAGTTGTTCGAAATTGAACAAAGAACAACTTCCAAGAACACTTTAAACCGCTAACTTGAAAAGCATAAAAGTTGACAAAAATATTTCTTTATTTATATGGACCACTTATTGTAAAAATATAGTGCTCATTATATTAATTTTTATTTGTGTTTTTTTTTTCTTCTAATTTTGCGGTCTGGCCCAACGTGCAGTGGGGTTGTTCCCTGAAAGAGACTCGCGAAGAGGAAAAATATCAACGTCATATGCAGCCCAGATTCCGCTGTCACGGAAGGTCAAATGCAGCCCGCCGTTTTCATGGCTACAGAAGTGAAAAGTATTGTAATCACAATAAACTGTTACTATAAACCTCAGTCAGCGGAGCAGTTTTTTGCCGGATTATTGTTGCTGATAAATCTAAACACAAGATTATTTATTCCATATGTCTGCTACGTTTGCTAGCATGAAAATTCACTCAAAAGGCTTTTAACCATTTTATGCTGAGAGATTCATGTGAAGGTTTGAACGGCTTGCGCATAAACACAAAGTGGAATAAAAAAAAAACTCAGCAATCACAGAAAAAGAAGACCGTCTTCGCGAGTCTCGTCTCAGGTTGTTCCTATCTGACATCTCGGAAGGGGCACGGAAAACAAAATACTTCCATAAATGTGAAAAAATCTCAAAAAACATGAAAAAAAGTTTTTTGGATATAAACCATCGAAAAAGACTGAAGTCTTTTTGAGTGAACATTGGAGTGGTTCAAAATTTTACGAAGTATGAAAATTCTATCTCCCATATCTTCCTTACCATAAAAAATGTGTTCTACAGTTTTAAGGTGGTAATTTAAAGGTAGCCCAAAGACGGTTTAAGTTTATGTGGAGATTACTATGGAGAAATCAAAAAAAATGTTGTAAACACGTTAGTATTGGTATGTAAGTACATCCCATAGTAAAAAATCGTTCTCCAAACCACTATAAAGAAATTTGCTGAAGAGAGCTTTTCAATTTGATGGATAGGTGAAGAGATATTCATAAGTTTGTTTGCAATTATTTAGCTTCATATTGTACTTACATTACAGTACTAACCGGTTTTGATACATTTATCAAAATTTCTCCAACAATTTTCAATTTAAGCCATACATAATAAACGGACGCTGCCTAGTAAACAGGTGTTTATGGCTTAAACTTAAGTGTTTGGTACTTAAATTGGAATAGGGCTTTAGGACCCTATTCAGAACATTATACACATAATACATAATACAAATGAAAAATGTCACCTCCAAAATTCTCTAGTTGGATTTCCTTAAGTAACATACGAATAGTAGATATTTACCATGCACTAAGACAAGTACTACGTAGTTGAAAGATGGTCATGGCAGGTCTTGCAAATGTCAACGCCATCAATGCACGACCCCGAAACACGCCAATGTGCCGTCTCCTCTAACGATGAACGATAGGAAAGTGGGTGGGGAAATATGTTTACCTGGCAGTTTTCACAACAGAATATGAACTCAACTCAAAACAGCGTGCATCGCAATTGGAAGACTGCTCTCCAGGGAGATTAAAATAAACAAAGATGTGGCAAAAAAAAGCTGCAACGAAGCCCAGTCAGGAATCTTTTCGCCCGAGCAAGCCTGGATTCTTTTCAGCTCCCAAAGAAAGTTGTACCTCTTCTGCATTGATGGCTCTAGAGGAATTCATGACATCTGTCAGAAAGCCGTTTGCCAGAAAGAATTCCCTTGAAGAAAACTCTGCAGAGTTTTATTCCTGGTATTACAACATCTAGTCCATATTGGTATTATTTACAATTTAGCTAGTTTAGTTAGTTTTTAGGACAAAGTAACAATTTTCTGTTAATAAGTGGATGATATATATTTGTTACGTTTGGCTTGAATGCCTTCATATTTTTATCGATCACAAGCTTTAGGTACTTAATTTTATCTGACCAATTTATTGGAAGCCATCTCATCGTGATAACATGTCTACTTGAAGGTTTCAAATGAAGAGATTTATGTGAGAATATTATAAGGTCCTTTGGCAGAGATGACTGTGTCATCCGCAAACAAAGATTTTTGACATCCCCGGAGTAAAAAAGTAAGTCAGATGTGAAAATATTGTATAATATTGGTCCCAAAATGCTGCCTTGAGGAACACCAGCTCTTACAGGAAGTGTTTCAAACTTTCAGACCTGGAGTTCTGATGGTAATTAACCTGAAAAGCAAAATATTTAAAGAAGAGTAAATGTTTGATAAAATGTTTAAAATAAGGTTGACTCTCATATAAGAAAGTTTGGAAGATGATCATAACATTTGCAACATTTAATATTTTTTCAGGAACTATAAATTTAATAAAACTATAATAAGCTTAAATTTCATAAAACATTTTTCTCTTAAAAATTTAAACAATGCTTACAGAGAAGTACAACAATTTGTAGGATTTACACGCCTTAGTATTGCTTGCTATGCAATGTTCAATAATGAATATTGAGATGTTTGGTAGTCCAATCCACATGGTTATTAAATTAATTAACTAATTACGCGTGGTAATTTGAATTTGAAACTTGCAACCTTCTGAGTTATTGGGTCACCCAGTGACTCAGTAGTTTAGTTGGTAAAGCGTTCGTCTAGCAAACAAGAATTCTGAGTTCGAATCTCAGCTGAGCACGTGGATTTTTTTTTTCATAATTTCACCCATAATTTATCCATCTTTACCACGTGTAATGAATTAATTAATTTAATGAAGATTTATCAGTTTTGGGGAATGGTCCATTCTGGCAAATGATCTATTCTGACAAATAGATTCTGGCAAACGACTTTCTGCCAAAAGGCTTTCTGGCATATATCACACAACCCTCTAGTCAAGGGAGGCAACGAGGACAGGAGGAAACAATTTTGCCCGAGGTGTCGTCTGATGGCAGCCTCTTCATACTCAACTGTTTATTCAGCTAGATGTGGAGCGTAAAACATTAGATAAACAACTTATGAAACTTAAACAAGCTGGAATGGATGAGAAAATACCGTTTGATCATTACACAACTCCACATATTCTCCCAGGTGGGTGCTCGGAGCCTTCTTTCGGTGTCTTCGTCCTCCTTCGATCTCATTTGATGTTTGCTGTCTCCGGCAGAGCCAGCATACGAAAATGATGTTATTTTATCGGCTGTGCCAAGAAACCGATGGAAATTGAATTTGAAACTCTCCGGATGGTAGTTTTGCGGTGGTCTGAATAGCCAATAAGTTTAGAATTATGGAAGTATAATCGATTGCATGGGAAACGTAGCCATGGCTCATGTCGTATAGAAATTCAATAGGAGAGCATACATTTCGATTCGGAGAAGGATGATTGGATTATAATGATTCGGAACGTTTGCTGGATGTGGGAGATTTTCTCAACTTCATGGGTATGCTTGCCAGGCAATGTACAACTCTTGGCAATGACAGGAAAATAAAATATCAATATTTAAAAAACTCATTAGAACACTAAGTCGAAGATTCATACCGTTTTGATTCATATTACGGACACTTAAGGCCTTAGTGAAGTATAATTCAGCATAGAGCATACAAAATAAATCATTCTGTATGATTTCTCAGCGTTATCGAGCCCTTAACTTTTGAATTGTGGGTAAATAATACGCTTCCGTAACCTCAATAAATTTAAATAAATCGAAATGTGTGGCCTTTTCATGATTCTTATTCCGGACGCTTCCTCACTTTTGCCTCATATTCCGGATACTTTGATTCAATTTCCGGACAGCTCACGGAAATCATTAATACAAAAGTCAAACCATCAGTTGAAGTCGTCAAGCCACTAAAGAAACGTCTAAGGCCGTTGGACATTATGAGTTTATATAGTTTTCTATGGAAAAAGCTTACTAAAACGAGCCTCGAAAATGAGAACTTTTGAAGAGCAAAAATTGAAACATTTCGTGTGAAATGTTTCCCATACAAAGTAGAGTGTCCGGAATTTGAAGCTGTCCGTAATATGATTCAAAACGGTACATGTTCCAAAGGAAACGTAGAACATTAGGGATAAACGTTTCACCGAATCAATATTCTCTGAATTTTTTCTTTCTTTTAATAACACTGCGGAACACGGTTTTGTCTCAAGAACCAAAATACCGCTATTTACTTAATTAAGGGTTGCTGAGTCCATTGCCGTTTTCAGAAATATCATGGCACGTCTAGTTTTTGAGATATTGACTGTTGAAAATGCTAAATTTGACTGTTTCAGCCAACTTGCATGCAAGTTTTCCAACTTGTACGGCAATTTGTTTGCTCAATTTGTCACAGAATTCAAACTTTATGTATAAGACAATAATCATCAACGAAGTTCATAATATTTTCGATGGTAAAATGTTATTTTTTGGTGTTTCAGAAACGTATTGTATTATGCCATATAAGAGAAACGAAGAATTTTATATGAAGACTGCAAACATGTTGAAAAAAATCGATTTAACCTAAATTTTATCGTAAAATTTCAACTGATTTGTATCTAAATTGAAAGTTCAAGTCCAATTAAGCATGTTTGGTAGATTATATCACAAAACAGTTTGATAAATCATACCTTAAATTTCATGTAAACATCAATAAAACCAGTGTTTTATACAACTTTGGCGACCTGTAGCTAAAAATTGTGACGTGCAGGAACATTTCTGAGAACGGCATCAGATTCAGCGACCCAAAATCTACTAGAAACACATAATTTGATCCTTGAGACACGCGAAAGTGTCATTTTTGTTACGCTGTGTAATTTATCTTATTTGGACCAAGAATACCCGATGGAAAGTGTTAGA
Organism: Aedes aegypti; assembly: GCF_002204515.2. Taxonomy (NCBI): domain Eukaryota; kingdom Metazoa; phylum Arthropoda; class Insecta; order Diptera; family Culicidae; genus Aedes; species Aedes aegypti. Next base: position 379,406,066 of record NC_035108.1, read on the forward strand.
GCATTTTTACATCAGCTTTTATTTATAGGAAATACTGAAATAAATTCTGGCTAAAGTTTTGCAAAAAATCCTGGAGCAATTCTTAGAAGAATAGCTATAGTATTTTTTTCCGAAGGAAAGAATAACTACAGAATTTCTGGACTGGACACATTCCTGTAAAAATCTCTTAAAGATTTTTTGGAAAAAAATTCTTAAAGGAAAACGTTAACGGTTTGCTGTTCAAAGGAATTCTTGACCGAATTCCTTGAAGAATTTCTGGAGGAATACTTGAAGGGTTTTTGAAAGTAGACCTGTGCGCCAAAATATTTTTGATCAGTGGGGGCGATGGCATTTTGCATCATCATATATTATTTTAACATAACTCTACGTCAAAGTGTATAAGGCGAGTTGTTTACGCACATAGTTAACATTTGCGTCTCTGACCTATTATTACAACAAAATTTTCGTGATCTTTTGACTCTATTTTTTATGATTATCAACTGATTTTGGCACAACGCCTCAACACTATTCAGGTTCCGTAACACCTGTACTTGGAACCTCAGTCGGGTTCCGTGGGGTGTGTCCGATTATTTTGCACGGATCAAACAAGAATGCAAAATACGATTTCAGGTTTGAGGAAACGGGTTAAACGAATAAATGTCGATCAGAAAATATTTATATTTTATAGATGGTGGTGACAAATCGATCAAGTTTTCAGCTGGAACGGCTGTTTAGTTCTTTAGATTTGTGCGCTTGAAAAATTGAGGTTTGGCTTCGACGCATCTTAACCTCTATCTTTATTTTGACCATTTTGTATAAAAATTGACGTTCGTTGTTATAATTCCGATCAGCACTGTATATGTAATTGAAAGTATGAAGAAGGAATATGGATGAAGAAGGAATGGTATCCGACACCTTCTTCACACTAAGCAAAATTGACGTGCGGATGTTGAGTCACAAAATTTGCCTCTGTATCGAAACTGTGACAGTTATTGATAGAATAACGTTCCAGTTAAAAATGATTTCATTTAAATCCTTTACCTCAATCTGTGAGCTCTGAATTGAACTAAATCGCAGCCATTTGTGAGAAGAGTAACGCTCATTCCTACAGCAGAAAGTGATATGTAGGATAGAATAAATAAATATTTACAGGCATCATCCCGTTTCATGGTTTTTCGTAGGCTTACTGATAAACTCTATGGAAAAAAAAACAAGAAAAAAAAAACAAATGGAGCAGCCAAAACGTCTAACTATGGCGATCCAATTTTATTAACCTAGGATTTTGTTGCCCTAAATCCCATTTTATACTTTATGCATGTCATAAAGAACCAAATCGATTAGAGTTAGCTTAACAGGGTACTGTTATTTTCTGGAGCTTTCAAATAAAAAGCAAAAGTATGTTTGCTACATAACACTGCAGAACAGTTTTTTTTGTCTCAAGCATCAAAATACTGCTTTTGACTTAATTTGGAGTTGCTAAATCCATTGCCGTTTTCAAAAACTACATTGCACATAAGACTAGTTTTGATTTGAGACAAGTTTGATGTTCTACGAAGTTTTCATAAATTTAATTTTGAAGAGAATAATGCAGACAGTTTAAAAATTGGTTGAAAAACAGCAAAGTTATGTTTACTACACTGAAAATCATTTTTATTAACTTGAAAATTCACCTTCAAGACGCTTGCGCCACCTCTAAATGTTAATATTTTTGGCTCAGGTTTCTCTTTTAATGTGATTTAAATTCAGTAGAGCACACGAATTTTTGGTTTTGAGAACTTTTGAAAAATAAGCCGCACTCTTGTTCCAATCTTGCTGCCACTTAGCCAACGAGTCCGTTCTGACGATCCTTCTCACATTTCTGGTGCCTCTTCGCTCATAACACTCCACGTCCTCGGCCAGGGTGATGCAGATGGGCATCATGCCAGCGATAACGCATACTGCCTCCGATGAAATCGTCCAATAGGCGCTCGCTACTCGAATGGCCATGAGTCGGAATGTGCTGTTCAACATCCTCCGATTACGCTTGGTTTTTACCGCTGCGGCCCAGACTGGAACTCCATACCTGAGAATAGAGACCGCTACACTCGCTAGGATACGCCTTTTGCTACTTCTCGGTCCTCCGACGTTCGGCATGATCCTCGCTATCGTGTTGACCGCCTTCGACGCCTTTTCGCAGGCGTAGTCCACGTGAGCGTTGAAGCTTAGACGGTCATCTACCATCACCCCCAGATGCTTCAAAGCACGTTTTGATGAAATGTCTTGTCTACCGATGTTGATTTCAACCCTCTGAACAGCTTTGAGGTTGCTAACCAGCACTAGCTCCGTCTTATGATGAGCCAGCTGCAGTTTTGCTCCAGTCATCCACGCTTCAACCGTGTCAATCGCTTCCGTCGTCAGCATTTTGACCTCTTCCAACGTCTCGCCAGTCACCGTTAGAACGACATCATCTGCGAATCCAACGATTTTCACTCCGTTAGGTAGCTCCAGCATTAATACTCCATCGTACATCGCGTTCCAAAGCGTTGGACCAAGGATTGAGCTTTGTGGCACTCCTGCCGTGATCCTGATTGACTTTTGACCCAACTCCGTTTCATATACCAGGACTCTGTTTTGGAAATAGCTTTTTAGCATACTGCACAAGTTGCCAGGAACTCGCATTCTATGCAGTGCTAAGGCTATAGCCTCCCAGCTGGCGCTGTTGAAAGCATTTTTGACGTCAATCGTCACTACGGCGCGGAACCGATTGCCTTTCCTCTTCTGTTTGGATGTCTTCTCCGCATTCTGCACAACTGTCCGGATTGCATCCACCGTCGAGACCCCTTTCCGGAATCCGAATTGTCTCTTCGATAAGCCACTCTCGCTCTCTGTGCATTGTGTCAGCCTGTTAAGGATGATCCTTTCCAGGAGCTTACCAAGTGTGTCCAGCAAACATATAGGTCTATACGATGCTGGGTCCCCTGGTGGCTTCCCTGGTTTTGGCACCAACACCAGCTTCTGAACCTTCCAACTGTCTGGGAAACAGCCTTCATTCAAGAGTTTCTGCAGAGTCGTCCAGAACAAATCCGGGAACGCCAATATCGCGGTTTTTAGTGCTACATTGGGGATCCCATCCGGACCAGGAGCTTTCTTCACCTTCAGACCCTTCGCCACTGCTAGTAGCTCTTCATTAGAGATTCGCACACCTCCGGGTTCTTCTTCCTCGTCTACGTATGGCGTAGGCGGCCACACTGTTGGGTCATGATGTGGAAACAGACCTTATTTTATTTATTTATTTATTTATCCTCAACTTGTCTGGACATGTTTCGACTGGTGTCGCCGGACCCTTAAACTTCGCCATCACAATACGGTAGACGTTGCCCCAAGGGTTTTCTTCGGCTTCTCGACATAGCTCCTTGTGACAGCTGGACTTGCTCCGCTTAATCTCTTGTTTGAAAACAGGTCTAGCTTCACGGAAAGCGATTCTCCGTTCCTCTCTCTCTACTTCGGTTCTTGCTCTCTGGACACGTCTTCTGGCTCGGAAGCATGCAGCACGGAGGGTACTAAGCGTCTCATTCCACCAGTACGCTGGACGCCTTCGGTTCCTAGGCTCCAACTTTCTCGGCTTCGATGCATCACAAGCCGTTGCTACCACTTATGTCAACTCTTCTGCGTCAAGGTTCGCCCTGCTGTATGTTCGAAGCGCCTCAATAAACACCTCCTTGTCGAAGTCCTTTGTCTTCCACTTCCGCTCGTATGTCCTCATTCTCATCGGCGCTGGGGAGATTCGCCGACCGATGCTGTAGAGAATCGCCTGGTGATCACTGTTGGAATATTTCTCGCTCACCCTCCAATTCATGTCATCCAACAACAATGGGCTACAGAACGTAACATCGATGATGGACTCCTGACCGTATTTACGGAATGTACTGACAGCCCCTTCGTTGCACAGCCTCACATCTAGCTTCGCCTGAGCTTCGAGTAAGCTGTACCCCCTGGCGTTGGTCAATCTGCTGCCCCACTCTACGGCCCAGGCGTTGAAATCTCCTCCTATGACTACCGGCGTTCTTCCCACCAGCGTATCTGTGAGCAAATCCAACATACTATTGTACTCTTCGTCTGTCCATCTCGGAGGCGCATAACAGCTGCATACGAAGACTCCGTTGACTTTGGCAATAACAAAGCCGTCGTGTGAGCTATCGACTACTTCTTGAATGGGGAACCTGCCCATCACCTGTATTGTCACCATACCTGCTCTATCAGCCACCCAATTACCGTTTTCGAGGGGAACCCGATATGGCTCCGCAATTATTGCTACATCGCACTTGGTTTCTGTCGTGAACTGCCACATCAGTTGCTGTGCAGTGTCGCAATGATTGAGATTCACTTGCGTGATCTCCATCCTTATTGGCCCGCCTTCGCTTTTTTATACGCCGGGCATTTGAAGCCTCCCGTCGGATGATCGTTTCCGTCTTCCGGCATGCATAACAGGCACCTAGTCCGCTTTGTACAGTCCCGAGCAACGTGACCATTTCCGCCGCAATTCCAGCATAGGTCGGACCTGTCCGGGCCCTTACAGTTTCTCGACTGATGGCCGAATCCCCTGCATTTGAAGCATCTCTCCATTTGCTTGGCGACTCTAGGTACCAATCTCAGCGGGCACACCGACCAACCAACTTTGATCGTGCCTAACGCCACCAGTTTGTTGGCAGCATCCACTGGCAACCGGATTACCGCCGTCTGTGTGCCTCCATACGACTTCCTTATCCGCATAGACATCTGTCCTTCTAGGTTACACTGCTCGGCCAGTGCCCACTTCAGGTCTTCTTCCGTCGTGATCTCATCCAGATCTCTGCACTCGACCACTGCCTCCTGCGAAAGCGCTCTTACGTTGGCCTCGTCGCCCAAGGATTTGGCGATGAGCTCCTTGTACGCCGTGCTCTTGACAGAGGGGTCTTTCTTCAGAACGAAGATCATGTCGCCCTTCTGCGTGCGCCGCGTTTTGACCTGCTCGGTGTGAGAGTATAAGAGTAGGAGAGAGTGAACCTAGATGTAAATATAGATAAGTTGAAAATAGATCTGTATTGATAAAGCAGCTACAGATCAACTGAGTCCGGCACAGTAGTGGCCACGAGCACGGAGTGCCTATATAAAAAAAAACATCGTTCAAAACAAATCAAAAGAAAGCAGTTCGAATGCACGCTGATACAATTTAACTTGAACTTTATGCTACTTCTCGTCACAGATCACAGATTATAGCTTTACTGCCCATGACTGCATATTTGTAACATTCGACAAAAGTAGGCATTTAGTATTTGGAATACCAAGTATGAATTTTATGGCAGTATGGAACGAAAATAAAACTTCTAAAAATTACCATGAATTTAAAAGTGCTTATTTGAGGCTGAAATTTTGTACAACTCATATCGCATACTGGGTGAATAGTCAGAAAATAGTTCTGATAGAAATTTCATCACTTCTAAATTACGGGACTCATGTATAATCTCAATGTGACTGTTATGAGGTTACAATTACCAATGTGACAAAACAACTTAGTATTTTTTTTTTTCAAATTTTCTAGAACAAACTCACAGATTTCAGTGGGCTGATCGAAAGTATTTATCATTTGATGACTCTTTTGAATACGAGGACAGGGTTTGAAGCGAGTACGTAAACACCAGTACCCAACGTGTTTGATGTTCGTTTGGGAAGACTGGTTTCATGCCATACTGCCATAAAACCGCACATTTGGTTTTCCATTTACTCAATGTCTACTTTTGTCGAGTGCTACAAATATGCAGTTATGGGCAGTATGGCTCTCTAGCCCGATACATATCGAGAAAAGGAGAGTTCATTATACACTAGTTGACAACGAAAGGCGAATCCTTGTTTTACTTACTGATTTAATTTACGAAACCCGTAAATTATTACAGTGTACTATAAAATTAACTTATTACGGGTACTAATTCAACATGATTATTTTTAGCAATGCGAAAATGTAACAAAATCGGAATACCCCTGTAATGACGTTCGTCCAAGTTTGCTGTCGTCTGTTTTGCGCCACCTGAGTGTGGCAAACGAAGGCATCGTTTTGGATGGTCCATAAATTACCTCAGTCGCAAAACAAGATCGCAAATCCCCCGGTGAAATTTGTCGAAAAGCTGCAAGAAAATATACCGGGCACGTAAGACGAAAGCCAACCAGAGCAACTTTCGTACTTTCGCACACCGGACCCCGGCTACGCGTAGTCGTCGTAAGAGATGTAAACCAATTTTCATAATCATAAATACAAATAAACTCAAATCCCAAAATTACAATATAGAAGCGAACAAGTTATCACATTTTATTTCACTTCCAATTCCCACGCCCCGTTCCGTATGGGCACAGACAAACAGACGTCCATTTCACAGAACCATCATCTGGTGGTAATGTTGTACGAAATACGATAATGTGCAACGGGGGTGACCCATTTCGCATAAAGACGTTTCGCATAAGGACGTTTCGCATACGGACGTTTGGTATAATGGACGTTTCGCATAATGCAGTTTCATATAAGAACAGGTAGCATTTTAAAGAAGGCATATAATTCTATTTATGCCAAATGTCCATTATGCGAAACGTCCACCCATAAAAATTATGCGAAACGTCCTTATGCGAAACGTCTTTATGCGAACCGTCCCTCCCCCCGGCCTTTAGAAGGCGCTAGTGTGAAACGTCAAACACGAAGGAAAACGATAGGTGTGCCTCTGGTTGTGAAGTATGAAACTTAAAATAATCGTTTAAAGCGTGGTCGAAGTGAATTTCGTCAGCGTCATTGTCTGTTTGTCTGGTATCGGGTTCAGGTTGGTTCCAAGAAGTCACAAATCCGACGTCAGTGGCAAAACTACCTTTGATCGAGAGATTCGGTTTTTATTCATGCAGCAAGTAGGTAGGTAGGATGGCAGTTCAATAATCCGGCGAACCAATTTGCGACGGTTTCGACGAGAATCCGATGAGCATAAAATGTAAACTAGATAGTTTGGCACGTTATACCTGCCCGACGCACCAGGTTGAAAGTTCGATTGCAAACGATAGATGTACCAATAGGGACACAGGGTTTACCAATTTAGGATTAGAGCAGAACCGACATAAAACGCAGTAAATAATTCGATGGGATTGATACTTTGGGGGTTGGAAATTCATTCAAATCTGGTTGAAGGAGAAGCGTGCAAAGCATGCCCAAGTAACATTAGTAGCTGAACAACAGTTTATTCAGTAGGAATCTGCTTGAGAGTGATTTGTTCAACTCTTGTTAAACCAAAATGTTTATTGGGTGGTGCTTTGGGTGGGTGTGTGTTTTGAAAATACGATTTCCCATAAATAACGCAATTGCTAGTCAACTGGTTGAACGTTTTTGTCTGTGATATTAAAAAAAATCCAATTCAATTTAAATTGTCACCATTTCAGATTGGCTTCAAATGCGCTATAATAATATCAAAAACTATGCATAAAACAATCAAACGAGCAAAGCTGTAAATGATACGACGTGTGTTAAAATTAATGCAATACGGGACATTTTTGATTGGGTTTTGTTTTCGTAGAACCATAAACATAAATGTCAGTAGATTGTAACTGTTCCTACCAGTTTTAATCATCTACGATACGTGAAGGAGGTGATTGTGTGATATCATGAAGAGGAGAGTGTGAGATTTCTTGCACACTGCATCATGTATTGTCAGTGCAGTTAAAAGTTAGAATCGGTTTCTTAACAAAGTTGGATTTTATATTAGCGCTTTGTACAAGAATATATTTAAATAATTCTACACGTATTCCATCAATACTCTCCAATCGCATTTTTCAAATATTTTAAGTCAAACAAAATATATATGTTGTTAAAATGGTACAAGTTGGTAATAATTTCAAAGAGCTCATTTACTGGACCTACTTTAGACTTGTTGAATTTCGATCAAAATCTCACAATAAGTGCTGGGATTCTAATTGAAAATAGGGGGTATTGTAGCTTCAGATTTTGTTGGGGCTTTCCTTAGCAAAGTGGTAGCGTCTACTGTTACAAAGCAAAGCCTGGCTGGGTACGATTGCCGGTCGGTTCAGGATTTTTCTGTTAGGCAAATTTCCTCGACTTTCTTGGGCATAGAGTATCATTGTGCCTGCCACACGATTTATGACAATGACAATTTCGGCAATAAATGAAACGAGTTCGGTTTGGGCGTCGCAAGAATGATTTTTTTCTCGGCTTTCGTATTTGCGTGTTTTGCGAATGCGATCCATGCCATCAGGATCGTTTACACAAACCCGTGTATAGACATGTTTTATTTGGACGGTCGATTGATCGATGAATTGCAGACAGGATTTAAATGCAGAATTCGGTTAAATCTTATTAATGTATTCGAATCTTCTGAGCAGAATCTCAATAGAGAAACTTAAAAGTAGATGGAGTACCTTGTACTTTTTAATTCCGCCCCTAAATGCTTATCTTTGGCAGATACGCGTATTTCGATTACCACTTGAAGTCTTCTTCTGTGTCAGTTACTCGTATCCAATTATACAATACAACAAATTACTTTTTTTTTCTGATGAACTGCCCATAAAAGCAAACATACACCTAAAATAACAATTGCGAAACGTGAATTGTGTCCATATTTATATTTTTTACTTATCTGTACGGTCAATGTTTACTGTTATCTATTTAGTACAGTTATCCATTTATGGACAATGAAGTAGCTTTACATAATTAAAGCTAACCTCGACTTATTGCGGATTTACTGGTGTTTTTTTAATTTTGTATAGTTAAACATTTTTGTCATAATATTAAAAGAATTCCCTGCAGACATTCGAAAAGCCTTCGACGAAGATCATTGATATTTGTAATAATGCTAATGGAGAACTTGCCAGGGGTCCACTCAAAGTCCACTTAAAGCCACTCGAATAAAGATAAACTTACCAACTAACTCAAATCATGTTAAAGTCAAAAATCATTGATAGAACTTTCGGTATACTTTCAGATTGGCTTTTTCAGCCTATGCTTATGAAACGGCTAATGTTGAAAAGAGACGCAACAATTTGCCTTTTCAACTGAACAAATAGATATATTTCTTTACTTATTTGGCAGAGTAATGAGAATGATGACCTATTTATTCAATTTCCTTCATGATGCTCTACTATTTTCTCGAACAAGGAAAAACGTCATTGTTTTGCATTAAAATTTAGTGGTTTCAATCAAATTTTACGTTCCTTTCGGGAACGACACATGGCTTTCAGTAATAACAGTGGAAGTACTCATAAGAACACTAAGCTGAGATGCAGGCTTTGTCCTAGTGATGACGTTATGCCAAGAAGTAGAAGAAGAAGATATTCACAAGTTGATTTCATATAAAAATTGGCTCAATATGCATACATTTTTTTCTTGTATGGAAACTTTGCAAAATCAATTACTGGAATTCTGCAAAAGTGAAGTAAAATGTTTTTTTTTTTAAGATCCCAGCAGTGCATTGCTGGCTCCTGTTCATCTTTGTCTACATGATTTTCCAAACCTATTTAAATACCAATCAGGTTATATTTTCCAAATGAACAAGTTTTAAATATTTCCAGCTGCTTTCTCCCGAAAATATCAATCAGCTACGTGAGCGTATTACCGAACGTCAAACAATGCACGAACATCTTAGCATCCAAATACAGCATCGGTTCCGAAAAAAACACTACCAAGTACATGACAGCACGATAGAGTTTCACCTCTCCTTGTTGATATACCAAATCAATTTGTGTTTGAACACGGGCAGCACCACTCCGGTCCCAATTCCGGCACATGCTACAATATTCATATTTTCTCGAAAAACAACAAATTCATCCCAAACGAGAAAAATCGACAAACGAACATGACACTGTAGTGTAAGGGGGCAGCCAGTTTAATGCATCAATAACAAAATTTTAAAGTTCCATCAAAAATACAAAAATCTGATTCGTAATAGAAGCAGTTATTTAGCATTATAATTTGCGACGTGCTTTATAAATAAACGAGATTACTCCATAAACAACTTCAGTTGTAACTATAGAATAACGGTTTTTTATTTAGAGTGGAAAACTGCACCAGTCAATAATTATAATGAAACTCTATAAATATACAAGTATAATACATACCTACATTACCTGGATACCTTTATATAGTGTAGCGTCACGCCATTGCCGGGCGTATTGTAGAGCTCCTTCTTCTTTGGTCGTTGGCGATACTTCTCCAATTGTACGTTCAGGATCGACAGGTCCTCTTCCACTGCGTACAGCTAGCGTATTCGTGGTCTTCAACGAAGTTACCGACTTCTACCTTCCGACATTCGCACTAAATGACCAGGCTGAAGTCGAGGACCTCGGATCGAGTCCCATCCCATTCCCTGTTAGTCACTTACGACCTAATAAAAGTGACGAATTCCTTAGGGAGGAAAGTAAAGTGAACTAGTCCAAGTTCAAAGATCCCGTTAATAAAGATAGAAAAAAATCCGAACACTTCATTTCGAACCATCTAGCGTTGCACTATCTGCGTAATTAGTTCCGCTGGAAAACTATGTTCAGACATTATCTACCGCAACTCATTTCTTTTCACCGAATCGTACGCTGCCGTGAAACCAATAAACAGATAGTGGCTCTGTAGGTTATACTCCTGGAATGTATCTGATATTATTTGCAAAGTCCGTTGTCAAACGATTTGTCGACGAAGGACTTTCCGAGTGGTCTCAGTTTATTAAACAGGATGTTCGATAATATGTTATACGCAGAAGGTCAATTCCTCAGTAATTGGCAGGTTGGACGTATAAGATCATTCAACCAGCAGCCATCAAACCAGATTGATTAATACAGTTGCTCACTTCGGTGCTTGAGAAGCTCCACTGGGATATCGTCCTTCCCATCAGCTTTACAGTCTTTCAGCTCGCTGATAACCTTTTATGCATATGCGGGGGATTCGGTTATCTTCAGCTCACGCTGACCAGTACCACTTTCTGTTCTGTCGAGTATCAGCCACAAGCATTCGGCTTGTGACGACATTCTTCACGTGTGTCACTTTCTGGCACCCTTCATCGAACTAGTTGTTTCACCTTCGTCGCTGACCAGTGCCAATCACATTTCGCGCTGTTGTGGTCACAGCCTAATGGACAGGTTGTCATAGGCTATAGACATCTCCAGAAACGTTGATTCATTCCAACTGCTCGTCTAGCTGCCGGTGGTACTGTGCAGTTACCCGATCCATTAACAAGCACTAGATATTAAAGCTACAACGCTACAACGAGATAATGATCCAAGTCGATATTACGACTCCGGTACAGTGAACGAAAATGTACCGTCAAAAACTGTAGTGAGCGTGACCATCACGCATTGGCTGTGGCACTTTTAGCGCAGCTATAAATGTATCATGGTTGTATTGGATTACTGTAGGTTACGTTAACCCAGGTCCGTCCCACTCGGGCTCAGATTGGGTACCACTTCTAGTACTGCATTCGGTCCCTCGGTAGTGCAAAAGGAACCCAAGTTTGACAGATCGCAGTACACTTTGAACGGCATTCTAGATTACCTTATGAGCCATAAAATGTTGGGCAACTGCAAGGAACATGGGGGTCTTTAATTTGTCTTTGGTTAACCTGTATTTTTATAATGTGCCACTCACAGTGTGCACCGATTTAGCGTAACATAGCATAGCATTAACGATTATACAAATCGTGGGTGGCTGTATAATGCTCAGCTCTATTGGTTTTGAGAAATCTACATGTAGTGTCGCAAAAAAACGTCTGGGATGAACGTATTTTTCTACATAATAGAAATAAACAAAACAAGCATCACAATGTACACCTGGCCGCGTCCTTACAATCGCTGGGGGAAGGGTAGGAATGTTAATTCGACGTCTACCTAAGAAGATACAGGGAACCCAAACTATCGTCATAGACGTCACGGGATAGGGAGATTGTGTTAGTAGGGTAGGGTGTATAGGAGGATGAGCTCAATTCGACAATTTAGAGCATTATATATAAGATATGGTAATAAGTACATAATAGTAGTTTACGAACAAGTTGCAGAATGATGATTTTTACAGCACGAGACGTAAATTTATCCTACGAGTCCTGACCGCGTCACCCGCCCCCTCAGGAGCAAGCGTTGCGGTCAAAGGAACACATAAAACTCACTCACAGTGTGCACCGATTTGAATATATTTTTTCTGTTTATCCTTGTATATTATAGGGTAAGTGTGCCAGTTATGGACATAGTGGTTCCCTATTTCGCCATACGTAATTACTTTAATGTTTTCAAAATTTGAAAATTTTTGTTTGTTGCAGAAGTTAGATTCAAGATATATCTTGATGTTAAAACATTCAAAAAGATTTAAAATGTGAAAATTATCATAATTTCACACATGGCCAAATAGGGAACCACTATGGCCATAACTGGTACACTTTCCCTATTTAGAGATTGTTGATATTTTTCAGTGATTACACCAGTGTGGTTTTATTACTGTTTATCCTTGTGTCAACCAGCCGCACTAGCTTGAGGGCTGTCCATAACCCACGAGTTATTTTTTTTTATTTATGAACCCTCCCCCTTTTCCCGCCGTGATCTTTTGTTTATACAATAAAAATCTCGCATAACTTGTGATCTCGCCCTAAAAGCCATTGGTAACGGAGTGTGCAGCTTGTTGTTACCGAGCAAACGGATGGATTCACACGTTATTCAACAATTCTACGATGAAGAGAGATCCTCCCCTATCTCCCAGTAGTGATAGTTTTCATCCTGGTCCAGCCATGTGCTTAGAAAAAGGGAGATCCACACTCGGTTACCAAAGGCTTTTAGGGTGAGATCACAAGTTATGCGAGAAATGTGTCAATCGTGATCTTTGGCCAGACAAACCCCTCCCTCTCTCTCTCTCTCATTGAAGACCACGTGGTTTATGGGCAGAACCTTGCGCGAGAAGCAGAGGTCTACGAAAAAAGAGAGTAGAAGCTCGAACAACCGTGGTACTCTATTTGTGCCTCTTTTTTGTTGCTTCCAATGAACGCTCTCTATATTTCGAATAGCGCAGTAGTGAAAACGTATACTGTAGAGAACACTACAAGATAACTTCATAAGGGATAGTTCAAATATTACGTCACGCATAATTATCCAATTTCAAACCCCCTACGTCCCTCACGTAATAGATTTTGTACGGAAAACTTAACAAAAAAATGTATGGGCCGTTGCACTATGAAAGACCTCTTTCCTCCCGATGTTGCGTTACGTAATATTTAAACAATCCCTAAAGGCGGTGGACAGTTTAGACCTGTGATAAAGTGGCAACATGGATCAGAAGCAAACGAGAGAACACTGCTTACTTCAATTACAGCTGCGTCGTGATTGTTTGTACATTCATTTTGCACTCCCGTCATCCACGACAGCGTAACGTTCATGGTAGGCTGAAAAGAATGGCACGCTTTTCTTATCTATTTCAGGTTATACATTCATGGCTGTAGTAAGAATGTATCTGTAGCAACCCGAATTTCACAAATGAATGTTTTGAAACCTCCTGCATGTGAATGTATTGCCGTGTGCGTTTGAAACGCAAATATCAAATGCGGGAACACCAAATGCGGTAAGATTTTCCTCAAAAAATGCGATGTCAAAGATAGATTTTTCTTGCTACACGCTAATACCCATTGAAAGGTACTTTCGTACCCATTTCCAACTAAAGTGGTTTAACTCATTAAAAGATTAAAGTCAATTTACTCATTAAAGAGTATTCGCTTTAAACTTCGGATAATGGGTATTTTTCACTCTTGGTCCCTAACATGAAATGGGTAAGTAAACCCCTGTTCGTAATGACGAATTAAATCGATCTTGGTGCGCCACCTGTATGTGAGCAGTCATAGTGTTCAAATTTTACGAGAACCCTCGTCCGTCAAACCTCGATGGCCGAAGGAACGCAATGAGCCTTTAGACTTCCGAGGTATTGGCTATTAAAGGCTCGACATGACAGTGTTGATCGAGACGTCAATTGTGCCGCAGTTGAAGTTGTTGCCGAACAGTGTTAGCATTAGGAACTTGAAATTATTCAAATTGAAATTCAACGTAATACCTAGTAGTTAATAAAACATTAGTGAATTAAGTGAAAACGCCAAATATACAGGGGATAGGCAAAATGATTGAGATAGGCAAAATTTTGCCCAAATTCAAATGCTCATAACTTTATGAAAAATGGATGAAATTGGATGCATCTGGAAGCAGTCGACGGCAAATTTGGTCCAGTTTTAGGAACTTCCTTGGCCATGCATATTGGCCACTGGACACCGGAGATGTTCCGGATTTTCTGAGGTCATGTCCAAATGTCATTTTTTCTGTCGCTTGTATTTTTGTGCGGTGTAAAGTTAGATAGATGTTTGCAATTTTCCTAGAAACTAGAACTAATAGGAAGTTGAATGCCACCGGACGCATTAAGATTGGTTGGAAATCTTCAGAAATATGACATGACCATTTCCGTAAAACTGGTTCCGGAAAGCATGGTCAGTCATGTTTGTATTTCCAATCATGTAAATATTATCCGGAGCTATATCCAAGCGGACACCAACCTTAAAAATGATGTTTCCTGCAGCGTATTCAGAACCATTAGATGCACAGACCACTCTATAGAACGTTCCAGGTGCCCTGGGGGAAGTGGTCAATTAGGAACATATCCGGAACCATATCAATATGGGCATCGAACTTCATTATTTTCAAAGGTTATGCTTTCCGAAGCATTTCCAGCATCACCGGCTGCCATAACCATTTTATAGTAGGTTCCAGGTGTCCCGGGGGATGTGGCCAATTCTATAGAGTGGTCTGTGCATCTAATGGTTCTGAATACGCTGCAGGAAACATCATTTTTAAGGTTGATGTCCACTTGGATATAGCTCCGGATAATATTTACATGATTGGAAATACAAACATGACTGACCATGCTTTCCGGAACCAGTTTTACGGAAATGGTCATATTTCTGAAGATTTCCAACCAATCTTAATGCGTCCGGTGGCATTCAACTTCCTATTAGTTCTAGTTTCTAGGAAAATTGCAAACATCTATCTAACTTTACACCGCACAAAAATACAAGCGACAGAAAAAATGACATTTGGACATGACCTCAGAAAATCCGGAACATCTCCGGTGTCCAGTGGCCAATATGCATGGCCAAGGAAGTTCCTAAAACTGGACCAAATTTGCCGTCGACTGCTTCCAGATGCATCCAATTTCATCCATTTTTCATAAAGTTATGAGCATTTGAATTTGGGCAAAATTTTGCCTATCTCAATCATTTTGCCTATCCCCTGTAGTGAATTATTGAACTTACCTGCTTAGTGTTGAAAGTACATGCTAGAAGAACATCATACTTACCTAGTGTTGACCAGTCTGAAAGGAAATTAGTTAAAAAGAAGATTCTACTCACCTGCTTTGGCGTGGCCGTGCACCCGGAAAGGAAAGTGCTGAAAATTCCCACTGTGAACCGCTCCTATCACAAACTCCATTATTCAAAGAGCGATTGAGGTTAACGATAGAAATACATCACAAAATACAAAAATCAGAAATGAAAGACATTTTTTGCAACGTATAACATTGATTTCTCATATATCATGCAATTTATTCGATCGATGAATTTGTTCCGCCGACGTCTTGTCCCAAATTTTCTAACAAACCAAAAATAAAATCTCTACTTCTAGATGACCATCCATCACGGAAATCGCTGCAGCGGGCAAAGAACTCAAAACAGCAAATTATCGTCGTCATCCTAAAATCTGCATCGAGATAAGCGATTGTTAAGATCATTAGATTTAGTGCACAGTGACTTGTCTACTAACGTTACTTACGTGTTGAGAAGTTCACAAATCTCATTAGTTTTCACTTCACTTTGAACGATAATAAATTGAAATAGAAAAATAGCACTTTTGCATTACGGACAAGCATGTGTAATATTTACACATTATTGCTATCAGTTAGGATATATAAAGTATACTTCATAATGCGGCTGTTAGGGAGCTGGTCCTTTTCCTTCCTTAGAGTGGACTGTATTTGGTAGCGATTCCTTCTAGTGGCTGAGGTGGACGTCCAGCGAAATTATTTGGCGGTCTCCTCGGGTTTCATCCACAAAACTTAACACATCCTTTCACAATTACACAATTATTTTAGTGCAGTACACATTACATCAACCACTTATATTCAAACAACTACAACATTTATTACACTACATTAAACATATATTGGTTTTGGATTATTTCTTGGCTCCGTCTATCGGTTGAATGAGCGATCACTCGATGTTCTCGTCCTCGGGTGTAGCATTTCTTCCTCGATAAGGATTCTTGGACCGAGGGGTCCGTCAATGTAACACAGCACTCGAACAGGGGCTAAAGTAGCCTTTTTCTGTTATTGGGAAATACTTTTTTTGACAACTCCATACTGACGATAAAAAAGGGTACAAGAAACCCATTTTATTGGTACTTTTATGTTACCGTGTAGGTCGGCGGCGATTTAGATAATCGTTGCTAGGTGTCCTATGATTGTTTTGTGTTACCGCATTTGGAGCACATTTGGTCAAGATCTGCTCTTCAAATGCGAACAGCAATAACAGCGAAGGGACAATAGCTTAAAAAATGTATTATACGCTTCACTGCTCCGGAAGGTCCTGACTTCTATAACATCTGAGAAATATCACCCATCAACCAAAACGTTGTCTATTTGGGAGCAGGCATTGCCGTTCGAACTGCTTATTCTATGACATTTCACTGAAAACCATTTCCCGGAATGCACCAGTAATAAACAGCACGCAGATCGTTTTTTTCGCGGTGTGAATGTTAGATTTGTTAAAAAAGTGCTAATATTCGTAGCAATTACGCGCAAATTGCGCGCAATCATTGGTGGAAAACGGTGAACAAAGCCTGTTCGTGCGTTACAGAAAAGTGCTACCGCAAGGATGATTGGTTTTGTGCGAGTGTGTTCTTGCTTTCTGTGCTCACAATCACCCGTACTCGATTACTGTAGAGAGTATCGCAACATTTCATTTTGTCCGATCAGATTCCACGTGATATTTCCAATATTTGACCCCATACATCGGTAATTGCATTAGTTTGAAATCCGTCTATTATAATAATAATCCGTCCTATAATTTACAAAAAAGGCAATGAACGAAAAAAGAATGGCTTGCGATTGCGAACAAACTTTGATCATCCAGCAATCACGCTCTTTTCACATTTATTTTGTTCTGATTCTCCGATGCAAGAATCTGTGAGTAAATCGGTCGTTGATGGTTCGTGAGCGTGTGAGCATGACTCATAACTTAACTTTGGCTCATTTTGCTTAAACGGCATGATGATTTCCACTACAGCTAAGGGTCGCGGATTCCAATCCTACCGGACGAGCACGAGTTACTAATTTAGCGTTTGAGCAATGCCAAATTCATGAGCTTTTATGGTCACATAGAGTTGGGAAGCTTCCCAATCTAACAAAATTGGCATGCGAGGTGATTGTCAAATATGTCAAAATTAAAAATTATAATTTTTAAATTAAAGGTTAATTTAATCAAAGATATCCTAGGCATAACTTCACCAGAATAAAACGAAAATGCACCTACAGAAAAAATTCCAGACAGTACAAATACAGTACAGTGCTTAAAATGTCTTAAAGCTATTCAAATAAGTCTACAATCGGAAACCTTCTGAGGAGATCTGAGATTTAGGAAATCGGTATACATTCAGCTGATGCAAATTTTGACGTTTTTGCTCCCCTAAGCTTAAATGATGTAAATTATGATGAAAATCATTCTCCCAATTTTTCCCTCTACTCACTACTCTACCAAATCTTCGGAAAAGTTGTGTTCGAGTTGTGGGTATTGAAACGCAGCTTGCATGCTATAAAGTTGTGTTGCGGATGAAAGTATATTGAAACATAACATTAAAATTGGCATTTTTGAAGAAGTTGCATGAGTTTGTTTTAAAAGTTGCAGAACACATCCTGATAAACTTCACTTCATTGATGCTTGCGGAACACAGTTGCAACAAATCTCGCCGTTTCAACAATATTAGACTTCTAACACGAGATGAAATTCAAGTTCATTGGAACGACAATTGAAGCTTATAAGCTTTTGATTAATATGCAATGGAACTAGGTACGCTACTGATGCTTTTTTTTATACTTCTTTGAAACCATTTTAGGATGCATTTCTTTAAAAAGTGTTTCGTGTGCTGCTTGGAAAGTCTTATTTACCGATCTACGTAGGCCTTATCTACTCTGAAACAAGCGTTGAAGTAATGAGAGCCATGAACAAGTTTTTAAATTTACTATTTCAACTACGATTGAGCAATCATGAATACTTTTCATTTGCTTTGCTTCATTTAAAGAGGGAACTTTATATAACCGTGCGGTAAGCGTTCGCGCTTGACTATCTCCAGATCCTTTTTCAGATTCTGACCTGCTGCAAGTTTTTAATCATGATATAGTTATTTTTACTGTTCAACAATGCTTTTGGTAAAATTGAATGCACAAAATATTCGAAATAAATGCGAATTTAGTCTGCACAAATCAAGTGGTATGTCTATTAAACTTTACCCTCTGATATAGTATTTTAAACCGCAACACTGTTTTCAGTGTAGGCTCTCATTAATCTATTAGTGGGTTTTGTTAAGGAAAATTTTATCATATACTATTGTTGAATACATTCTGTCTTTTCTACGAACCATCCTCTTATTTTCATGATATATTTTGATAATATTTGTTGGCAAAATTTTCCACTTCATTCACGGAACGTTTTTGTTTATTCATAAAACATGATATGAATTATAATAGTTCATAACTTAATTTATCATGGAGCAATTTCAGATTTACTTTGCTTATACATATTTGCAAAATCCTTTTGCCCTGTAAAGGCTTGCTGATAGTTCTAGTAACAAGCACATGTTTTCATCATTTTTCAGCACATGTACGTTGTGTAACTGTCATATCATCCCTATCCACTGTTGTAGTAGGTAACGAACCAGTGGGCAAAATCTTGGTGCAGGAGAACGGGGTCCAGGTTGGAGTTATCGAGCGCATCGTGTTGTTATCATGCTTGCCTTCAGTTGAAGAGTTGGGGAGGTCCCATGTCGCCCTTGTGTGATGAAATATTCACACATACACAGACAGAACTATTTTGTGCACAGACCCACACACCCCTCGAGGGTTGCCAGTGTTGCGCGAGCGGATTGTGAAGAGAGCTGATTGAATTTCAAATCGTTATAAAAATTTCAAAAAGTGCATTCCAGAATCGGGGGTGCTCTCGGAGGAGCTGGTTCTGGTTCTGTCTTGTTGATATCGGAAAGAAAATGGACAGTCACAATCAGCTTGGTGGGGGTGGAACGGGGACACTTTGGGACGAAATTCTTTCATGCACTAGAAATATGATATTCCTTCAAGCAAAACAAATCCAACAATCCCAAAGCGACGTGTTCGTGGAAAGAATGCAAGACAAAGGAACATGTGTGTGGTACATCAGGATCTGTTCAGATCAGCAAGTTGAAAATTGTCCCAATAAAGAAGATGAATTGTGTTTTCATATGAACACTTGATGAAATCAATTGACTGGTTGAAAATTGATATTGCTACGATGAATAAGACATTTAAAGTAGAATGCAATATCAGTCATAGGATAATAACCAATTGTAACTATGTAAAAAATAAGCTATTGAAAAAAAGAGGCTTATATTCGATGGATGTAATTTACAGTGCCGTGGAGATATGGTTTCAAATATTGTTGCATGGATGTTAAATGCATGATTTGCGGAGGTTCTTATCTGTTATGAGAGAAACAAAAAAAAGACCAAAAACTTTGTATATGCATTGCACATTAGGTCAATTTTTGGAGTTACCTTTCACGCAAACGAAAGAAATGGAACGATTATTTACCCGTTATTCTGTAGACAGAATCTCAAAAACATGTAATATATCTGTTAACGAACGCTTCATTAATAATCATACCCAATATAGTTATTTATGCAACAAGTTGCAAAATGATGATTTTTTCAGCACGAGTTGTACATTTATCCAACGAGGCTCGCCGAGTTGGATAATTACAACGAGAGCTAAAAAAATCGAGTTTTGCAACGAGTTGCATACAACATTTTTTGCTATTACGAAAAATGCCGTTTAAGCTGAGTCATTTCCAGAAGTACAAACAAACATTTCAACAGAAACCACGTGGGCATACATCCATGTGTAGTATCATTTCAGTATTTTACAATCGCGTAGGCTGCGACATAGTATCTACGAATGACACAAATTTTCTAGTTCACATCAATGTGACATCATACTGACCCATATCCCTTGTTGGAGGGTAGAACAGGTAACTGTACGCCCCCAGTAGCGGGTTCTGCTGTCACCTCTACGAATGCTGGACGATCCGTTCCTAAACCAGTATCGGTCAATCGTTAGAAAATGCAGTTCGCCGAAAATTGATTTTTCTCAGTATCCATGGAAGATACCATGCTTCGGAAGTAGGGCGCATTAGAACGCATCCGAGTGCGAATCGAATGCGCCACTTTCGAAGATGTCTCGCATAGATTCTGAGAAAAATCCAAATTCGGAGTAACTGATTCTAACTTTTTATCGCGCCGACAAAATCACCAGTCTTGCATGTGGATCGCACATCAGATATAGAATCAGATGCTATTGCAGAATAGACTTGGATATTTGGCAGACGCCTTTCAACCAGAACTGAAAAGTGCTTCTTTTGAGCACCGAAACCAGTGCAAAACTCGATTTTTTCAGCACTCGTCGTATTTATCCAACTCGGCGAGCCTCGTTGGATAAATGTACGACTCGTGCTGCAACTTGTTGCATCAATAACTATTTAACTCAAGAGCGGTCGCGCATTCAACCACCGCCAGCGCCCCCTCGCTTGAGCTGTGTATGAAAAGCGAGCTTTTTTCAAGGTGCGTGTACTCAGTACACGCATGCTTGTAATACTAGTTCACAAGCAACTTTTTTTTCCCTACGGGTAACCGTTCGATTTTTTCAAATTCAAATGGAAATGCCTTTGCTTATGTCACCGCAGCACTGTGTTTTATTTTCTCGATTTCATGTGCTTTTTGAATAGCGCACAAACCGTTGATTTTAGCGATATAGTTTGTTCCGAGAAGTTTCTTGGTTTATTAAAGCGCAACTTTTGACGAAAAAAGTTTTGTGATCAATCCACCTAGCAGTGAGATAGAAAAACTATTTTTTCAAAACATTTAGATAGACATATGGTGTCTTCGGCAAAGTTGTAGAATTGGCAATTTGAACTTTGTCGAAGACACGATTTTCCTATCTTTTATATTTTTTGAGATATATGCCGTTGTATGTGAATGGCCCCTAAAAATCATATTTTTTGTCATAACTTTTTTCCAAGATTTTTAACATTTTTTGTGTTTTCTACAAAGTTCTTTGTCATGAAAAAACCCGTGTTTTTGCTGCACATATCATCACCCTATCTTTTGAAATAACAAAGTTATTTATGAATAACTCTTTTTTCAAGGGGTAGTTCAGGCCTCTATATCTGGCTTCGGCGCAAAATGGCGCAGACAACTCTTACAAATCATGAAAGTACCATATCTCTCCTTTCGGCAGTTGATAAAAACTTTTGTCTATAAGCGTCTTTGCGTGGGTTTTTACTATCAAACAAATAAGCCTTACTTGTTTTTAATTATGAATCGTGGTTTACGGCTAACCAGCCGAGTGGAAGTTTAACAACTACCGAAAAGCTAAACATTACATATAATTTGCAATTGGATTAGATGGACAAATTGATGTGAAGATTTGCGAAAAAGTTACACGTCTTCTCAGTGAGAATCGAACTCACGACTCCCCGATCTCTAGTTGGGGCGCGTTAAATCCAATTGCAAATTATATGTAATGTTTAGCTTTTCGGTAGTTGTTAAACTTCCACTCGGCTGGTTAGCCGTAAACCACGATTCATAATTAAAAACAAGTATTTATCGAGCAACGGACTCATGTTCCGTAACCGGTCGTTTGAGAACGTCGCGACCCATTGGAAGCCTACACAATAGAAATCTCAGCCACCACGTCGGTGGAGAGTGTTGTGTGGCATTTCACTACCTAAAAAATAATGCGCTCTCGGGCTAGGCATTGGATATATATAGAAAGCGTTGTGTTTGGATGGGCATCTAATTCTTCCGAAAGAGGTGCACTTTGCGAAAAAGGACCACGTGATTATTGAGCTGAAATCGAATTCAGGTTAACTTCTGCGTTCATGAGTCCTCTCATGGCGTAGTGGTTAACGCGCCCCAACTAGAGATCGGGGAGTCGTGAGTTCGATTCTCACTGAGAAGACGTGTAACTTTTTCGCAAATCTTCACATCAATTTGTCCATCTAATCCAATTGCAAATTATATGTAATGTTTAGCTTTTCGGTAGTTGTTAAATAAGCCTTATTAAAATGAACTCGACTGATAATTCTTTTTTCTTAAGAGATAGAGAGGTGCGATGTTCAGCAAAAACACGCGTTTTAAGATGTTTCACAACTTTGTAGAAGACATGAAAAATGTTAAAAATCTTGAAAAAAAAATCTTAAAAATACAACGGCATATATCCCAAAATGTATAAGAGATAGGAAAATCGTGTCTTCGACAAAGTTGTTTCAAATTGCCAATTCTACAACTTTGCCGAAGACACCATATGTCTATCTAATTGTTTTGAAAAAATAGTTTTTCTATCTCACTGCTAGGTGGATTGATCACAAAACTTTTTTCGTCAAAAGTTGCGCTTTAATAAACCAAGAAACTTCTCCGAACAAACTACATCGCTAAAATCAACGGTTTGTGCGCTATTCAAAAAGCGCATGAAATCGAGAAAATTAAACACAGTGCGCAGGTAATTTCAATTCCACCGCTTCTTTAACGGAAAATACCAACAGAAATTGTATCTGCTTCCAGTAACATGTCTCCCTCTCGTTTTGATTTTTTTTCAACTGAATGATTGATGCAATGTTCAAAACCATATCCCTGGTCAAGCAGTCAAGTTGATGTGAAAGATACAAACATAATTGCCACGTTTCTTCAAACAATTTTTCGAATATTTTGAACGAGCTGTTTGATTTTATAAAAGCTAATAACATAAACTTAAAAGAGATCCAAATTTTTTGTTCATCAAAAAGATCGGCAAGATGGCGCATGTGATGAAAATGATATCATCATTAATAAACTATTAGTCATCAACTTATTACGCCATTTAAAACCAAAGTTTTTGAAACTTTGAAATCCTACTTGGTAAATACACTTTCCCAGCTGCCTATTTGCCTTTTCAATGCATTGGGCAGCAAGATGCTTCAAACTGACTTGCGAAAATCTTGCAATAAATCTGATTTTCTAAAAAAAAAATTACTATTGCAAATTTTCTAAAATTTGCAATAGTAATTTTTTGTTGTTGTTTGTGAAATTTGTGATTAACATTTCTCTTGGAATTTTTAAAACCATTCCAATGGCAGGTATTTTTTGACGTCTGCTCTTCATGATATTTTCAAAATTTTATACCCTGAAAGTCCTAGTTGTTTTTGCTGTCCTAAAAATTTTGCTTTGTCATGTTCAACATGAAATTATTTTTTAAGAGAATAAATGAGTCGACATAGGTTGTTGTGTTTAGCAATCATCCCGACAAATTATATTCGAATCTAACATTAAAGATTTACTGGTTATGCCTTCAAGAAAGGCATGAGCTGACCTAAACTTCGCCCTAGCCCGATCCTGCCGTTCAAGATTGTTGTTGGTGGTGTACGATTTATGTCCTCGCGCTGCTGTGTTGCGGCCCATAAACAGCACTACGCAGCATGAGCTGTCAATAATTTGCGAACGAATCAGAATCTGCTCTAATGGCATTTCCTCCGCAACTCAGCAGCTTTTTCACGAGAGGAAACGGCGATGGGAAATTTATTGCATTTGTTTGCTTTCTCTTCGCCAGCTGTTTTTCCTTGTGCGTTTATGCAGGAGATTTTCTTCTCGTTTTCCGACCAATTCTCAGGACTGATGATGCTTTTCCGTTGCAACTTTCACGCTCGGTTGCCATCATATTAATGCACTCGTTAATGTTACACCGAACGATTCCGGTGGGACGAAGACGCAAGTGAACAGGAAGTAGGGTACCCGTCCTATTATGGAGGACTTAAGCACGGTGTTGAAATTTAAATCGTATTTCAGTGTCTAAAACCTAAATATTGTAGTATTTTGCATTTTGAACTGTTAAAACTATCCTTTATCTGGAGAAAAGTAAAGTGAAAAAGCAAATTTTGGAATCAAACATACATTTTTTTAACATAAATCTGAAGCTCTTCCTCTGTCCTATTATTGCGGTATTTCGTCCTATTATTGCGGTAGTGCCGTCCTATTATTGCGGTATACCAAAAATCATAGATTTTATTACATTCAGTATACATTCAATGTCACACAATGTTTAAGCATTGAAATTATGCTCCCTCCATGTTAATGACGCTGCACGGTACTGTCAGTTTGTGTGACTTTGGACGTATCTATAAAGAAAACTAATTAATTACTTTATGTCACGATTTGAAAACAAATCAACAGAATCGAATGATTTTCTGCCGGTGACTTCTCCTCTTCCGTCGTAGCTGGACAATGTTAACGCAAATAGATAAGGTTCTTTCATCTAAGACCACTAGTCGCAATATAAGAAATGATTTTTTGACTCAAATATAACCACAATTTTGGTGCTTTTAAAAATATTTTTCACTAGTTTTCACCAATCCAAAATAAATTTCAAAAAAATGCTTCCTTGCAATCATCTTGTATTTTAGTTTTTCAACGCATTTTTGCCATGTTTTCCGATTTTCAATCAGTTTACGTGATTTTTCGGTAAAACATTGTGTTTATTTGCAATATATTTGTAAAAAAAAGAGCAACTACAGGGTAAAGATAAACAGATATCTTTTGTTTGACCAAATAAATGTATGAATGACACAAAATTATGTTACAAAATAGTACCCAAATAATATAATTAATTTTTCCAGCAATTACATTTAAAATGACTATAGAAATATCGGATGTTTGAATGTGATTTACAGATACCGCAATAATAGGCAAACAGCTATTTTCATTGTCCTATTATTGCGGTATATGCTTTTTCTCAAAAATATAGAACTATTATTCAAAATTCAATATCTATCATGTAACTACATCCATACTGAACTGATATACCCACTTCATATAATTGTTATGGTTCTTAACTTAAAAATTCACGCTTATGAAAACCCGTCCGTAAATATAGGGACTGGTTAAAAATAAAAGCTTTTATTGATGCATCATTCAAAACTGTTCTTCCATCGATCAAAATCGTTTAATTTTCAAAGCATATATCTGGCACAGCTTGGAAACACTATAAGCTTTCATCATCATCAATAATATCCATAGAAAATAGAGTTTTCGATTAATAATGAGTGTTTAATTCTAATACCGCAATAATAGGGAATACCGCAATAATGGGCAAATTACCCTATAGTGAACAGCAGTGCTAAAAAGAGTCGTCCTGTTTTCTAAGAAGGTGTAAATTCCCAAGTCTCATAATGTTGCGATTCACGATCAGTCCCGGTAGTGCCTCCACATTGATGGTGTGTTAAACAAGCGAGGTTTTTCTCTCTATATTATACAGAATATGAATCATTTATTTGAATTTCAAGTTCAATTTGAAATAGAAAAAACTAACCTGTTTCTTGACGTTCTGCTGTCATATAAAACGCAGCAAATAACCGTTTCATGGGTTCTCCACTAGGTAATATTTTCACATTTTGTTTCTCCCCAACACTTGTATCGTCTTCTGCCCAAATGATGCAGAATTTCCTTAAAAATCCCACCTTCAGGCGTATTCCAATAATCAATATGTTTTTAATTTTTGAATAAAAGTTAATAATTTGCAAGAGTTTGGATTTCTTATTCGACATCGAACGTTGTGTACATGTGACCTCATATCAGCTGAATAAAAAAAGAGAGTAAATCATTTTTTAAGCGCAATTAAATCTTTCGGAAAACAAAATTTTGTATAAAGTCACGAGCAATGGGTATCAGTAAATTATAAAAATGACGACAAATGCATTTTCAAATGAAATTTTTGAGAAATATCCGAAAAATGATCAATGTTACCCCGGATTATGGTAACCAAATGCTGTTTTCATACAAAACGCCCATGCTTGAAGTTCTGTATTTCAACTTCCGATAGTCCAAATTGACTAAAATTTTAATGACGATCTACAAATTATTTGATTTTTTTTTGTCTGTGGTAAGCAAGCATGGGAAAATTCACTCGCTCACTCGAGTATCTGCTGCCACCGAATTTTCAGTGACAGCCGAATGCAAATTTGGTGAGCGTAATCCCGGCACAGGGTTTTATTAGTCGCCGGATTCGACAGACTATCAGTGACGGTGACGAAAAATAAAAAGTTTTCGTCACTACCTCAGCTCAGCGCAAACTTAGACGCCCAACTACCAGCAAACAAGCACCTCGTCGCGACGAAAAATCTTTGCCGTTTCTCTCTGTATGTGTTTTCGTTGAACATGTTCAGCTTGAATGGAAAGGCAGACAACTAATCGGTGCCAATTGAAAAGCCGACCAAAAAAGAAACTCGCAAAAAAAAAATCTGCGCGTTTCCGGAGTTGAACAAAAAAACCTTTTGATTATCTGTAGCACGCGCCTACCGACAGGACTAACACAACTTCTTGAAAATGTGCTTGCCCAATTGCTAACACAAGACACCTTGTTGACTAGTAGGTTGTGGCTCAGACTCTCTTTTTCTGCAATTGTGCGCTCGGTGACGATTAGAAGCTTATGTTGGTTCAGTGCGGAGGGGTGACGGGAAGACGACGAAAAATATTACTCGTGAACTTTTTGCGGCTTTGTTTCGTCGTGGTCTCCTTGCCAGTTATTGAAGACAAAGAAAATGACGATCTTTTACGCACTGAATATTTTTCTCAATTTTTCGTCATCGGTCAGTGACGAAACCGATGGTTACCAACCCTAGTCCCGGCAAATCGCAAACGATTGATACAAACCGAAAATCAAA
Source organism: Aedes aegypti (assembly GCF_002204515.2). Classification (NCBI taxonomy): domain Eukaryota; kingdom Metazoa; phylum Arthropoda; class Insecta; order Diptera; family Culicidae; genus Aedes; species Aedes aegypti. Next base: position 379,433,077 of record NC_035108.1, read on the forward strand.
AGATAAACAAAGTGGAGTGAGAACCAATCCGCTCGTATCTGCGAGACACGAGACAACGCATTCAGTATTCAATCACTGAATGCATTGAGCCGTTTTAACGGATTTCACCTCACTGAATCATTCCGCCGGATGTATTGCCATTCAGTGAGTGCTCATCTGCATTCATATACGAATGCCGCTCAAACGGATGCCTTCGGTACACGGAGTTAGTAGTGAATCATTCTGTTGCCATTTTTGCCCAACTTGGCGATTGGTCAAGAAGTATAAAGCGCATAAGAAACTGAAATACTCAGCTTGGTTAGAGAGACGGCAACCTCACTCTTTACCGTGTGTGGAAATGAATGCGGGATACGCAATAATTGAGTGAGTGTTTCCTATGCTTGGTAGTAAGTTAATTGCATTAGTGTCATTTGTCACAAAGTTTCAGAGAATTATTCACGCTAAACTTGTCACGCTCAGAAATGAGTGCCGAGTACACAAAATCAGCCTCTCTTCATGCAGCACAGATTCTGTGCAAAAGGAACTGTACACAGTTTTGAGCAAACGGTGGTAAACAAACCGAATGAGTAAAATGCGCACAGAGGAGGAACGCTTGGAATGCGGAATTCGCTTCCATTTTTGTTTTGCTTCTGAAAACATTAAAAAAAAAACATTCAAATTTTCAAGTTTTCAGAGATTTTTTCATTCGAATAGCCGAAGCGGAAGCAAATGGGGGAAAAACTTCCACATTTGCGACCATCTTCCGACTTTTCGCCTGAAAAAAATCACAGAAAACTCCCCACCTTACCAACGGCCAACTGTTTGCTGCCGCGCGGGAGAGATTGACAGTTCCATTTCTATCGATCCCCGCACAGCCGAAGGCCAACACATCGGCTACACACAGCATGAGTGCGACTTACACAGAATTTGCACTCAGCCAGAGAGTCCTGCATTGGTTGCCTCATTCTGTGTAGTTTTTACACATGCGCTGCGTTGTGCAGGCTAAGCGTGTATGGTCCTAAAGCCTAAAGCCCTGTCTCAATTTTAGAACCAAAAGCTTAAGTTTAAGCCAGAAACACATGTTTTACCAAATTTTCAAATGATTTTTGTTGGTTTAAGTCCAAAAAACTTTGTTATACGGTTTTCTAGATTTTGTTACATCCCTTGGTTTAATCTCAAACTTTAGGTAGATTTTTATTCTGTGTCCCTTCCGAAATGTCAGATAGGAACAACCCCAGTGTTAAATTAAAACCCCTGTGGTATTTTTGTCAAGAAAATGAACGTCAAACATGATCAAAAGTGTCAACACGCTTAGCCTGCTCAACGCAGCGCATGTGTAAAAACTACACAGAATGAGGCAACCAATGCAGGATTCTTAACTGCTACATACTTTCCGAAATTTGGTATGTAGCTCAGATTTTTCCGGCCGACAACAAACACATAGCTCAGATAAGAACTATCTGTCAGCAATTCATATTTCATTCCCACATCTTTAAAGACCAAATGCAACAGTTATATCTTCCCATCGAAAACGGGGGCCTGTCTCTTATTGACGTAGAGTCTAAAGTGAAAGCTTTGTTTATAAATAATTTGATCTTTTCACCAGGTGAACAGCCGGTAAATAATTTTATGTTGTCACAAAGAACTAACAAATCAATCACACGTAACACTCGCGAATAGATCATTTTGGCAGAGGAAAAGAGGCAGTTTGATCGATCTAACACATGCAGTTTGATATAAAAAAATCCTCATAAATGAGTTAAACATAGTTCTGAAAATAGAAAAAGAGTTGCCGGAAGTAAATTGGGAAATCATCTGGCTAAACATGCATCACAGTTTTCTATCATCCGATGGAAAACATGCACTTTTTATGACGCTTAACGATCTTGTTCCTTACAAAGATAAATTGTTTAGACACAACATACGTAGTACAGTTTCAGGTTTATGTGAACACTGCGGAGTAGCAGATTCTTCTAAGCATCGCATAAAACATTGTATATCTTCAAAAACTATTTGGACATGGAAAACAAAAATTGTTTAAGATGAAACTAGATGTAGTAGACCCAGAAGAACTGGTTTGTGAAAAAAATAACAAACCGCACCCTATCAAAAAGCAGGATTATACCTATGTACCGAAGCCATAGCATATAATTTATTATATTTTGACTCAGGAGCGATTTACCATTTTCAAAGCATAATTCGCGACAGGAGATGGAATAGTCGTAATTTGTTTGAAAAACACTTCGGAAAGTATATAAACATATGTTAAAAAATAGATTTAAGATTGTTGTAATATTAATAACAAAGTTTTTAACAACAACAACAAAAAAAATATATGTATATACACTACCCGCCATAAGTATGGAATCGCATCACCTAGTATTGCAACACCTCAGTTGAATATTGCAGCACCCCCCAAAAAGTTTAGCATCACCCGTAAACGATTAAACTAATGACGCAATATCTTAGAAACCTTACTTTCTAGAAAGCTGCGGTCTTCAGCAAAGTTGTTAAAAAGCTTTACGGCGTTCATCAGCTGAAATTTTTAATGCGCCATTTTGCCGCTACGTGGCGCTAGTGTGCAAGTAATTTGGTCATATTCTAGAAGGCTATAGCTCATGAACCTGACCACCTATAATGTTCGTGTCTTCAGCAAAGTTGTTCAGAAGCTTAAAGGCAATGTAAGGCAGCACTGATTGGTTAGAAATTTTTCCGCTACGTGGCGCTACTATGCATGTAATTTGGTCATATTCTAGCAGGCTCTAGCTCATGAACCTGACCACCTAGAATGTTCGTGTCTTCAGCAAAGTTGTTCAGAAGCTTAAAAGCAATGTGAGGCAGCACTGATTGGTTAGCAATTTTGCCGCTACGTGGCGCTAGTGTGCATGTTATAAGAACTTATTCTAGCAGGCTCTATCTCTTGATTCTGACCACCTAGAATGTTCGTGTCTTCAGCAAAGTTGTACAGAAGCCTAAAAGCAATTTGAGGCAGCACTGATTGGTTAGCATTTTTTCCGCTACGTGGCGCTAGTATGCATGTAATTTGAACATATTCTAGCAGGCTCTTGCTCACGAACCTGACCACCTAGAATGTTCGTGTCTTCAGCAAAGTTGTTCAGAAGCTTAAAAGCATTGTGGGGCAAAATCACCAAGTAAGTCCGCAGCTAACTCATCAATATGATTTGGCCAGCTCAATCGCCCGATTTGAACCCGATCGAACTTTTATGGGACGAATTAGATCACGAAGTGAGGAAGTTGCAACCTCTTAACCACAATCATTTAGGGCAATGTTTGAAGGAGTGTTGTGATAAAATAGGAGAGGAAAAACTCCAGAAACTCATCAATCGAATGCCGAGGGTCTGTAGAGCTGTCATCAAAGCTGATGGAGGATACTACGAAGAGGCAAAAATTTAACCATTCCGCAAAATAAGATGTCGTTTCTGGAGAAACAAACCTGATCACAAAAGCAGAGCATAAACTGTCAAAAATACATTGAAGAAATAAATAAATGAAAGTAAATCTTTTGAAACCTCATTTGAAATAACACCGAAATGGGGTATGACAAACATAAAAGTTTTTATCACTTTAGATTAGCTTTGCTGGATATAATAACTTGTGAGTACTCAATACTGTAGAATTCAAACCAATTTATAAACACGGTTATCGATTTATCTAAATGAATATCGCGCGCTAACCATACTGTTCGACACAAAACGTGCAACACGCTAGAATCGAACCGAGGATCTGGAAATTGTCATGCTTACAACACGGCTATTGATGCGGTCTTGAAAGTAGTTTTGTGTCGATTAGTATGGTTAGCGCGCGATATTTATTTAGATAAATCGGGAACCGTGTCCATAAATTGACTTGAATACTTGAAGTACGACGATATAAAGCATTTAATTGTTTAATTGCAAAAACACATTAGTGCCGCTATATTTCAGCACTATTAAGAATAAAGAACACAAAGGTCAATTTTAATACAAAACAATCAAGTTTGACAACGGTGGTTCTGCTCTAGCGAAATGATGGATCCGAAATTTGAACTGCATGTTGGAAATAACTTTAAATTATAACTGTGTACGATTTCTCAAGGCACTATATGTAGCCTATTTTGACAAAATTTGTAAAATTTTGAATTTTTTGAACACATAGCAAACAAACTATTATATTATATTCCACAATGTTTTGAATTTTGCCTATAGGTTATTAGAAACATGTCTTCTTCAAAATAATCGTTCTTCAAAAATGATTCAATTTGAAAATTTCGTTTTTTCTCGCTTCTGAACAACTTTGCTGAAGATACGAACATTCTAGGAGGTCAGGATCAGAGCCCGCTAAAATATGACCAAATCTAACTGCACATCTAAGAGAAAGGAGACAGCTGGCTTAGATTGCGAGCTCCTAAAAGTTTTCATTAGAAGTGAAACTGATTTCAGAAACTTGAATCTTCAGAACCGTCATTAGTCATTAATGCGTCGTTGCGTCATTAGTGTAATAGTTTACGGGTGATGCTAAACTTTTCGGGGTGCTGCAATATTCAACTGAGGTGTTGCAATACTAAATGATGCGATTCCATACTTATGGCGGGTAGTGTATATATATCGAAAAACTACTGTACTAATAAATGGTCGGTGTTCAGACAGACCGGACTAGAGGATATTTTGAAGCTCTAAAGATGCGTGAAAAACTCCATCAAAATTCGTGATCAAAATCCATCGTGAAGAACTCTATTGTAAATTTTTCAATTCTGTTATGATACACATGTATCATCAAATAGATAAGTTTCATTATTACAGCAAATAATTTTGATGTTTCGAATTTCTAGGTACGTTTTCCTCAAAACATCAAAAACACTTGGTTCAGTCTGTGTGAACACCTCCAAATTGAATTCAGGACCTAAGAAAAACAGTCATAACTGGTCGGTTTAGACAGACCGGACTAGATGAAATTTTTACGTACTAATAATACGTTAAGGACTCTGATAATTCTGATTTGTTCCATGCTATTTTGGTACAGATGTATTATCGAATAGCTAAGTTCCATTATTACAGCAAATAATGCAAAGATTTTGATGTTGCGAATGCCTGGGGTACGTTTTTCTGAAACCTTTAAAAAAAAACACTTGGTCCAGTCTGTCAGAACTCCGATTAACTACTCTGCGCTTTGCGTCAAACTTAAGAGAAAAATAACCATCAGCGTTTTACAAATTTTCAAAGCCAGTTTTTTCTCTCAAAATCGAAGCAATGTTCATGAAAATCTATCATTGAATTACACTTGTTATCTGTGATGTGATGATAGATTTTCATAACGATTCCATTAAATTTGAACGAAATGATTGAAACAAGGATTCTTGAGTACCATTAATTCTCAAGTAACTAAATAGCACAATGATTCACCTTGCGTGCTAATATAATGCTATTAGAGAGCTGCAATGCTTCATATTAGCGGAATAATAGCCCTATGAGCCTAAAAATCGTGAGTTCGAATCTCGCTGATCAAGGATCTTTTCGTAATGCAAATTTTCATGACTATCCAGGGCTTATAGTGTATCTTCGTAAGCTGTTCCCAAAACAAGTGCTGATAAATGACCCTTTCATTGAGTTGAGCCACGAAAAGATATCGCTTGTAGCTTTCGTTTGTTACATCACGACAAGACAAGGTGATACAGAGAAAAATATACCCTTATGCACGTTACACTCAACCGTCTTCAAGAACACATATTCAGCATTGCAGCGTTTGAAGCAATGTTCTCGTACTCGCAAATTGACTAAATTTGAATAAATAAAACATAAATTGGACACAATTGCCAGCAATGATCATCATCGTTTGGACACCGATGAGCGGAAAGAGAAGAAACCCCCTCCCCTCACCGTGTGTATTTCGAACGGAGATAAACCAACAAAAGAAAATTCGAAAATGTGCAGAAAATGGATATCATATATTTTCTTTCAGCCAGATAAGGTGAATGCGTTGTACATGACTAGCAGAAGTTCACAAAACAGAAACAGCTCGTGTTCGTCTGTCTTACCTTCCATCGCATAGGGATGTCCGTTTGAATTCCTTGTTTTTTTTTGATAGAATCATCTTTAGACGTTGGACAGGGCACGAGCATTGTTCCGAAAGATGTCAGGATACAAGAAGATGTATGAACAAAAATAAAGCGTATCATAAACATATTTATACCACCTTTCCCTTCAAAGCTGCTGTACCTTTATTTGGGGATTTCCTTGAGTTTCACGCATGGCGTTATCCGGTCGATGCGCTTCCTTAACTGCTTTCCACCCGAAGTGGAAATGGGAGTGCTCTTTGCTGAATGTAGACCTTAAAAGAAATCGCTTTCCTTTGTTGCATTGTGGGGACGCTATTTTGATACGCTGTCGTCATTTATGCTGTCGAAGATGAATGTGAGCTGTAAAGGCGACAATTTGCTTTCGGGATGAAAAGTGGTTAATGCAGTGCGGGTTTTTGGAGTTGTTATGGTCGCCTTTACGAAGGTTTCTAGATCATTTTTCAGTTTGTTTCAATACATTAAATTTTCATATTAGTTACATCCACATCCAAAGTAGATTGCAAAAAAAAATTAGATATTTTTTCTTCATACTTGCAAAAAATGGAAGATTTCTCCTAATGCTTCCACAAACTCAACTAATAATATTCCCACATAAGCCAAAAGCTCTCTATTTGAAACCTTCAAGTAGACATGATGTCACGATGAGAGGGGTACCAATAAATTGATCAGATGAAGTTAAGTATCTATGCTAGATAAGAATTTAACTTTCAAAAATCACATTGAGGGCATTCATGCCAAATGTAACAAGTATGTAAAATGGCTCTATCCCCTTTTTATCAAAACTTCGTCTTAAGAACAAGCTTTTGATATTCAAACAAATTTTCAGGCTAGCCATGTTGCATGCTGTACCAATATCAGGAAGAAAGCTTTGCAGAGAATTCAAAATAAAATTTTGAAAATGATTCTGTTACATAGAATATCCAATGTTGAAACATTGGAACAAATGTCAAATAGGGAAAGTGTACCAGTAATGGCTAAAGTGGTTCCCTATTTGGCCTTATGTGTTTTTTCTGAAACTTTCACATTTTGAATATTCATGAACATTTTAACATCAAGATTAATTTACATCCAACTACTAACACACACATAAATTTGCGTAAATTGGCGTAACATCGTTAACGAGGTTTTCTCAAATTAATAGATGTAACACCAACTAAATAAATAATAGTAATAACACACAGAATGATTAAAAATTTTAAAATAATCAAATGATATACATAGAAGATTGTAACGATTTTTGACTGAAATTATTAATTAGTTTAGGGTAGGTAGGACATAATGGTTCCCTATTTCGCCATACGTGATCATTTGATTATTTTCAAATTTTTAATTATTCTGTGTGTTATTATTATTATTTATTCAGTTTGGTGTTACATCTATTAATTTGATAAGGTGAAGATAAATCGAAGCCAAACCTCAAATTTTCAAGAGCACGGGTCTGGAGAACCAAACATCCGTTTTAGCTGAAAACTTTATCGATTGGTCACTCGCTGGTGGTGACCAATCGATAATGTTTTTAACTCAAACGACGGGAGTTCAGTTATCCAGATTTGTGCTCTTGAAAATTTGAGGTTTGGCTTCGATTCATCTTCACCTTAAGTAAATTGAAAACGTGTTTTATTTTTCTCATAACCTGTTGAAATCAACTCACCTTTAAAAAATCTGAACTGCTACGGCAAATGAAATGTAATATGTTGTTACCAAAATGATAATAAAATCTTAAATTTGTTTTACAAAATTAGGATGATAGTGTTGTCTAATAACACAGAACACCTAGATATAAGAAATGAAAATAATATTTGGGTTGATACTAATAAATGAATTGAAAAAAGAAACATGCTTTCTTCCATGCATGCACGTACTACGCCTGCAGTGGTATGCATATCTTTTCCTTTTTTTCTGAAGTCGAAATTGACTCACAGCACTCACTCCCTAAAAAGAGCTACCAATTGTTGAAGCCAAGCTGGCCTCCCATGAGTGGTTGGCATTGGTACTGGCGAACATGCATGTATTTCGGCATCGGATTTTTCTAGAGCTATCGCTACTCTGGTTCTCCACAACCCACGTCTCATTGAGAAATAAACATCGGCATCAGCGTGTCCGGAAACGAACGGTCCCTCAACCACATTTCCGTTTTTTGGGCACGTTTTTTTCTGTTTCAGCTCCCTATTCAGCTGCTTGTTGTGTGTTCTTTTGCGCCCAAAAGCTGCTACCAGTCGAGTAACACACAAGGAAGAATGTGTGGTAGCACACTCACGCCTCGGTCGAATCCGGGTGTTGATTTCGCTCTAGCGGGATGGTTTGCTTGCATAGCCATTTGTCGGTTTACCAGCCGGAATCCAGCCGCAGCGACCATACATGAGACCGGTTGTACACCAATTTGTGTGGACGGATTTCAATGAACTTTTTAAGGACTTTCTTTTCATAAGCAGTGCATCGCTTCTTCGGCAAGCTCTCTTTATCTAGACCGCTAATTGTTACCGCTTGAATGGGTTCCCCGTAGATACAGACATGTGTGCGAATTCGATAAGTGGGTTCTATCACGGTATGTGGATCTTTTTTTAAGTTCCCATTCGATTATTTCCCCAATCAGTTTTATGAAGACAGTAGGGGACAAAGAAGCAAAATGCCTCGTCTAAGCAGATGGTGTATATTTTGCAAATAATGCTGTATTTGTAATGGAGCAATTCTCGACCTAACTGAATTCTGGATGCTTTCAAGTCATATCGCGGCCCATCGACTTATTATCGGGTTATTAAGCATCGACTGAACTTAAATGTTATCATATGTTAGAAGTGGAAATTTTGAGGAAATTCTAATGCTTTTAGGCTAATAACAATCAACTATATTGGATGCCCGGCAGCAAAAAAAATCTGGGGTGCCAGTGCGTAACACCTGCCGCTATGTGTTTCATCCAATTTAACGATTTTCCGGTAATTTAACTGATTTAATGGCTTCCGTTTCAATTTTCAGCACTCATTATTTCTAGCTGTGCAAAATAGTAATTGTACTGCATTTCACTTATACTAATCCTTGGAAAAAAAACATGCTTCTGATTACAAATCAATCAAATTAAATAAGCGGTTTTTGGTGTAATTTTTAACGAGCAATTGAATTCATAAGTACCTGCGATGTGGTTTTGCGTTCGATAGAATCAATTTCACTATGTCATCAACATGCAACCCGTAAATAGTGGTCTCTTGAGAGTGAAATTTAAATCATTTGACGAGTTGCAATGCCATTGCTTCAAATAGATCCCACCTCACTCAACAAGGCTAGAGGGCCGTATCCTATTCAGTGGGATCAGTGTTCTAATCTCGTTTGAATTCGTACTGTTTGCGTTTATCCTTCAAACAGGTTCTATCGATTGGTTTTAAGGCGAGAAATTAGCAAGAATATTTCACATTTGCTGTATATTATATCAATCGCTTCAAATGAATAGTTTTTTTTTCTCTGTTCGGATGCACCACTGCGACCAGTATGTAGATCTATTGTACCTTACCCGTTTCCTTAGTGTATAGTGAATGTCGCATTACTCCATTTCCGTTGATAGGTAATGAAGCATCGATTTCTGTACAGTTCTTGTTTTGATTCCTCAGATATTGATACAAATCGACTATGATGAAAAGGTCCCACTATTTACACCCTTCATAGAAATTTACATCTCAGCGAAGGCGCGCCCCTTAGCAAACATAATCGATTAAATTTCTGAGGAACCAAATCGGTGCTACTGATATTTGACCATGCCACGGAACTCTAGACACTTCCTTGTTTCGCTTTTAGTTTAGTCCCAGAAAAATACAAGATAAAAGGGGCTTTATGCTAGCAGCAAAACCGAATCAAGCTAGAAAATTTGTTTAGTAATCAGAATTCACGTGCCCAGATAGCCGTAGCGGTAAACGCGCAGCTATTCAGCAAGACCAAGCTGAGGGTCGTGGGTTCGAATCCCACCGGTCGAGGATCTTTTCGAGTTGGAAATTTTCTCGACTTCCTAGGGCATAGAGTATCTTCGTACCTGCCACACGGTATACGCATGCAAAAATGGTCATTGGTATAGTAAGCTCTCAGTTAATAACTGTGGAAGTGCTCATAAGAACACTAAGCTGAGAAGCAGGCTCTGTCCCAATAGGGACGTAATGCCAGAAAGAAGAAGAAGAATTCACGTGAGTCCTTGAATTAGCAGTACTTACAGTCCTTGTTGAGTTAATACTCATGATTGTTATCCTGGCTTCAAGTGTAATCTCGGGACTGACCAACTCTGAGTCTTTAACCATCTGCTTGGTAAAATAGATTAATTTTCAGAAACTGTTGCCAGTAACAAGGACTTTGTACCGCGAATCCTTGAATTACCAGAACATATTACCCTAGCCCGACATACAAGATGAGACCAGGGTTCAAATTGGTAGATTTTACCCCGTAACGCACCACGAAAAGGTGATCTACCCGCGTTACGGGTAAAAAAATGAATAGTTACTGGGTCCCAAAAACTTGCAACTTTAGATTATTGCATGAATGTTTCATATTATTTTTCCCAAATAGTACTCAATTTCTTGGGGTTTGTGCTAACGTAAGAACCTCGACACCACTCATAAGACGCGACGTGAGACAGGACACTACACTTATTGTTCTTACAACGATTAAATGGAGTTAAAATTACCTTTTTAGTCGACCGGTTTCGGGCTCGATGTTGCCCATCTACGGGACGATGTCTGACTGATTACATAATTTACTAACACTAGTATTCGTACTGTAGTCAGTATACGTCGAGAAGTGTTGAAGGTTACTGCATTTTCAGCTTAGTCAGGTGGAATAAGTGTTGTGTCCTGTCTCACGTCGTGTCTTATGAGTGGTCACAAATAGTACTTTGTACATGATACATTATCTTCAGCAACATAATTGCCACAATCTATTGTAAAACCATCCAGAAAATTGGTGGCATATTATCTAAATTGCCTCTAAATAAATAAATCTAAATTACCTAGTTACCTGAAGGTCATAGACTCAAAAACAATTTGGACAAATTGAGATGTAAAATTTTGAAAAATAATAGAATTATTCTGAAACTTCTTAAAAAGCTCTACAAAAGGTGTATCAGTGTATCTGTTCTTTTCTTAGTATTTCCTCCATAATCATATAACAAAATACGATAGTGATCGCAAAATTCCTTCAGAAATCTTTAACAAAGAATTCTATAAAATATTTTAGATAAATTATAAGACTTTTGTCAAAGTTTGTACAAAGGCGGATCCTGTGTCAGAAGCATTTGAATTGAACAAGAGTGCTCTTTTAATCCACTCCGAAAAACTAAAATTCAGGATCAACAAAGGATATAAATAATCAATCGACAATATTTGAAAGACAGAACCATTGGGAATTCCTATAGTCAAGTTCCTACCACAAATGTTATTGATAATTGCAACAAGAATGCAAAGGTTAGCAAAATGTTATCAAGCGTTGTTTAGAAATTTCGTTGGAATACTCCAAAATATTTTCCAAGAGACTGTTTATGTTGTCACGAGATTCTTCCTTAAAATATGTATGCATTTTATCAGAATAATCTATACGAAAATATCTCCCGGAACTCTTCAATAAAATATTTCCAGGAAATTTTTGAAAGAACTCGAATACCAACTCTTTCCAAGTATTTGCCACTGATTTCGACAGCCTAAGATTTTTATTTATGTAATTTTAGGAATTCAGTTCGCCGCCTCCATGAGTATGGCCATTCGCAGCACCTACTTTAATACCGTTAAGCCTGCCCAGACAACCAGAATGCACGTATAATGAAATCATCTTTTGCGTTATGCGATGCTTATATGTGCAATGTTTCACGTATAAGATGTCGTGAAAAGGCCTTATACGTACAAAAGTGGAGGCGATATACGTGCATATTTTATATGATGAAACATAGCATTCAATGCGAGTGTGTAGATTTAATTGCGAACTAATCTATACTCATATGCGACTTAATTTATGATAACAAAATTTATTTGACAGCTGCTACGGATTAATCCGAATTACTTTGTACGAGTATACGGAACGAAACGAAATGTACATATGAACTCGTAAAATAGCGTTTTATGCGAGGAAACTCATCGATGAATCGATTTCAACCACCATTTAGTGCGGATGTGATGCAATTTTTATGACTAAACGACTTTGTTCGTAAACTGTTATGCGGCTTCTGGTTGTCTGGGTGGAGATCACCACAGCAGACAGAATCACAAATCGAACACGTTCTGATTGATGGATGGCACTTCTCTGACAATATCGGCGTCAGGACCTATCGTGGCCCGGTACCGACGCCCGCCCCGGTTTGATCTAGCAACTTAAGCAACGGGATGTCGCAGCACCTCGAGGTGGCATCACCGGAAGAGGGTGAGCTGGATGAAGTTCCTCTTGAGGACTGCTGGAGTATATTGTAACCCCCAAGTAACCACTAGCCCGCTAAATCGCCATTTTTGGGCTTATAGAGATGTTATACGGCTAATATATGGAATGTCAGCCCTATAATAGCCCATTATAGGCACGGAAGGCGAAATAAAGTGCTATTTGGTTACTTGGGTCGTCTGCATTGGATCCTTGATGTCGGCAGATAGTAACGTTAGCCGTGAAATACCGAGGCGCATCATTAGTGGCAGCCGAGCCTGCGTTCGTTGTTTTTGGAATACTTTCACAAACCGAGTATAGTGGCGTGAAATTATTGATTCAGTGTTATCTGTTTAGATGTTTACTGAATGAATGAAATGGAATTTTCATTACTTTAGATTACTTCAGATACTATTTCAGGAAAGGCTTTACATAATAAAACTATTTGATTATTTATCAATAATCCATTCCAGAAAATCCGTTTCAATTTCCTACAGTCTCAAAAATATAAAGTCTTCAAATAATTTAAATTTTAAAAATTTCAATTACTATCTTTTAAATACGGAAGGAAAACTTGACGGTTCTCCCGGCTGTATGTGGATATTACTTAGAAGGGATTTATGAAAAAAAAAAAATCTTGTCAAATTACCTGGAAACATACTCTCAAGGAATTTCTGAAGTAATCCTAGGAGTGAAAGTGTTCGGTGAATTTTTGGATAACTTAAAAACAATAATTCTGATTGAATTATTTCCATCATTCTGATTTTATAAATGAATTGTAAATCTACAAATTTCTGGAGAAATACCCGATTCAGAATGTTTTTTCAAGAGAAATATGTTGAAAAATTATTGACTTTATTTTTGGCAAAATTTTTCAAAGAATCTTTGGATAAAACAGTAGTAGTAGATCCTATGAAAAAGAGAAGAATGCTGCGCGGGTGGGCATAGTTTAGCAAAGGACACGGCAAATTACAAATGGAAATGCCAACAGCACAATTTGTTGGGGAGAAAAAAATGCCTGGATGAAGTGAAATGCAAGGATGGAGTAGTGCACTGTGTGCTTATTATCGAACTTACAGGAACCTTTTTTCACTTAACGTGTATTCAAAAAAAGCGTGCGACTTATTAAAAAATCTTTCATCGGCAAAACATTTAAAAAAGTTAATTTTTGTACATAGGAGAAGGTATCGACCGTGATTGTTTTATTTTATTTTGTGTTATGGCTCTAGCGGTCATGCGTCTCAAAGCTAAAGGGAGTCTATAGAAGCAAATGATGGAAGTGAATAGGTGGATTGGCATCGCAAGGGAGCGACAAGATGGAAATTTTAATTAGGTGGTGAAAATTGAGCAAGCCATTTTAAAGTCAGTAAGCATCGAAGCGTCCTGTATTTTGTCTAGCTTCTCTACTGGAAAAGGGTTGACTCAAAGCTTTGAGCTTTGCTACCAACACAGGCAAAATACAGGAGGCTTCAATGTGCTCTCATACTGACGGCAATCAACCGAACGGTTTTATCGATCGTTAATTTTTGCATTTGTGACTTTTTTTAAATGAGTTCATAGGATAATATTAGTGATACATTCATTTTGATGAATTACAATATCTTGAAACCCAATTCGACATATCTTGAACACGAATTAATTATCAGGCATTTCAAATTGAGCACTTCCAGAATATGACCAGCCCATCTTGGTATGCCGTGTTTATCGTCTTCTTTTGATATAACCTTATTCAAATTTAGAGTAAACCTAGTACAATTCTTCAATCTTATCAATGTTCATATTTCTATTGATTAATATGAACTGTTAGTATTCGTTTCGTTTTCTTAAGATAGTAGAAATTTCAATAAAATTATACAATTAAATTCAGCTATAAAAATAAACATCTATACAATTATACATGTGTCTGCATTGTTTAGATTCTGTGACACGTGCAACCAATATTCCAACGAACGTATGCCTCAATTAAAAATTGATTCGAATTTCCGAGATATTTAATAATCCTAGCTAAGGCGGCATCCACAAATTACGTAACGCTCTAGGGGGAGGGGTAGTAGACTCAAGTGTTACGGTTCATACAAAAAATTGAAATTCCTCATACAAAAAGCGTTACGCAGGGGGGGAAGGGGTGATAAATTTCCAATATTAGCGTTACGTAATAAATGGATGCTGCCTAAGATCGAGTCAAGTTAGTCACGACACTTCGCATTCAATCACCTACATTTATTCTCTCCAGTCTAACACATGTTCCACACTCTATTCCATGGATTCTAGTTGGATTCACTCTTATACATCACATGATTCACTCGTACCCAGGGATGACAAGTCAACTTTCAAAAATCTGGAAGATTTTGAAAATTTATCTGGAAAAGTCTGGATCGCTTATCTCGTATATGGAGAACCTTACGAATTATTTTTTTGTCGGTGAGTCATCGATTTGCGGACACTAAAATATATTTTTAAACATTTAGAACATATAAAAAACATAAAATTAACACCTTACAATCTTCTAGCCGTTTGTTTGCAGTTGGACGGCCATAACTTTTACAAACATCATAATACATACATTTCTACATACAACATACATACATATATCTTCTGGTCATATGCTGGTAATAAATTTAAGCTTAGTAATAATAGAGTTGTATGCCGTCTTAAAATTGGTAGAGCCTTTCTGTTTGTTTACAACATTTTTCATCGCCTCGTATCTGAGTAGTGTTTGATCCTTCGACCTTGACACTTGCTCCTGCTGGGGCGGGTGATGAGGGCAGGATCAAACATGTCGCGCGTCGGTAGTGAAGCGGTGAAAAAGTGATCGGTTCGTTAGTAGTGTTTGATCCTTCGACCTTGACGCTTGCTCCTGCGGAGGCGGGCGATGGGGGCAGGATCAAACTTGTCGCGCGTCGTTCGCTCAGAGAAATGAAAAAGCGCCGCGGATCGCTAGTAGTGTTTGATCTATTAATCGCGTCGCTTGCTCTTGCGTGGGCGAGTGACGAACACTTGTTCGGCGTTTAATGCGATTATCGAATTATTTCGCGAATCCGGTTAGGTGTGATTATATCATGGATCGCATCACCAAACATTGGTGACTCCCAGATCTTTACCTTATCCCACTAACCCAATATCCTCTCCATGACAACCGTGGAGATGCAGAGGTGATCTCGGTCTCTAGTAACAACGGTAGTCACACTAACATTCCTTCCCTTCCCCGATGGCCGTAAGGACGTGGCCGGCGCCGTTATTGACTTTTAAATTTGAGCTCTCGATTTGTGCACATTGAAGAATGGTAAGCTAATCCCAAGCCCCATTCATTAATTCCCTGTGCAACTTCGATTGTTCTGGTCAATCACGGAGTAGCAACTACGAATTGTACGGTCATCTATGCTTATGCTTATGCTTATGCTTAACATTTTCATCGCCTCGTATCTTAATGTGAATTCTGTTATTAATCTAGTGTAGCTATTCGTAACTTTGTCAAGTATTTTTGTTTTGTCAATGTCGAAAATATGTCCTTCTTCTATAGTGTGTTGTGACAATCCAGTACCAGATATGTTTTTTGTTTTTACATTATACTTATGTTGATTCAGACGTTTACACAAAAAATTATAAATATTTTATAAATATGAATACTTCAATATGTTAAATGAATGCTTTCAATCCATGTAAATGGGAGAAATAAAAGATCTAGGGGTAGTGAAGGCTGAATCACTTGCATTATGTTTTCTATTTCAATTCCTCCTACGTTGATTTCCTATGGGATGCGGCTAATTTAGAATAACAGTATTGAAAAAAAAAAAAATTGAACTTTTTGAACACATTATTTCAAAGTATTTTAATGAACATTGAATGATTTAAGTGTATTTCTGATGTATAACTGTATATACTCCGGTTTAACGAATATTGGTATTATGGTGAATACCGGTACATCTACCCTAGCTTACCGATCTCAACACATTCGGCAAAGGCTTCGGGCTGTGAGCCGAGGTGTGCAGGCAAAGTGATGTGACCATCTTAACAGTAGAACGTGCGGTAATCGAAAGATGAAAGCAGTAATTTGATGAACACCTAAATGGTGTTGTGAGCGCAATAGCCGTCAATCAACGTAGAAAAAATCTACGTCGGTACAGTGTGTGGGAAAAAGCGATGAACTTTGTTACTTTTGTTGAAAATTGTGCAAGCAGGTGTAATGACGGGCCCAGGTTTAATAGCCGCCGAACGATTTTCAACAGATCCAGTCAATTTGTTTGCTTTACAAATGATGTGGACATAGTCCGCTTAACATTTGAAATAGTGGCAGACCTGTTATTCACCCACCTGCAACGTGAAGCAGCAAAAGTCAGACTAGTGCTGAATGCGTCAAACACCAGGCATTGCAGAATTCGCTCTCATTTGAGTATGAAGCACGATCAAAGCAAGCAAAGAAAAACATCCCATCTGTTGCGGTCCACAATCGTCAATGTATCGCAAGTTATAACAAATCTGATAAATGGAAGCAGCGAACGCCCCAAAAAGAGAGCGATGATAAAATCCATTTTTCTCGCTCGTTTACCGTTAGGGGTAGGTGTTTTTCTTTACTGGCACGATAAACAATCTACGATCTTCCCATAGCAATAGTGTTCCCCGGGTTTGGAGCATGTTTAGAGGGGTTTTATCATGCACTTCTATCCCCCCAATCTGATCAAAGTTGTAGCAGTATACGATAAACAGTCTCTCATATTTTGCAGCATATTATGATAGCTATAGAGAGCGATACGTGAGAGATTCTCTCAATTTTCTTAGGATTCAATCTCTGTCAAAGACACAATGCACATGATATGTAGTAGCGTAACGTAGAACCGTGTTTGAAAAGATGCGGCCATAAATCGAGGATTGTGGCGCAAAACGTTTGATTCAGTGTTACCCGTATAGATATTTACTTCAAATAAGAACTAATGGATGTTATACTGATGCCATCTGGCAGATATAAGAATCTTTTCAGGTGAAAATGTTTGCTCATGTGTGCAGTGGAACTATTGCTTGAACAACGCGTAATGTTTTATCAACGACATTTTTGAACATGGAAAACTAAGGGGCTCGACATTTTTCGCGATGTTCGTTCCGCTTTAATGATCAGCAGTTAAATGATTTCTCTACACTCATCCACTACCGCTATCTGTCTCACACACATCACAAGCGGTAGAATAAACATCGAGAACAAAAACTGTGGAATGAATGACACGATAGCATTTTCATAACTCATGAATTTTGCATAGATTTCAGTACTGTGCGATCATAATTTCCATTAGTGTGCATCATTTTTAGTATAATTTGAAACCATGATTTCTCGTAAAAGTCTCGTCCACTTTCCTTAATTATGATGTCATTGTAAAAATTTCAACCTTAATATCTACAGACCGAAAGATTATGGTGTGGACTACTACACAATATTTGCGTAATGTTCGACGAAAAATGTAAAGGTAACTTAGTTAACAACAAAAGAGTTTTCTAGAAAGCCTCTCATTGTTAGAAAGGTCATTTTGAAAAGTTTTGCGTGATTTTCATTCGGAATGCAACACTTCACTAAACTGAACCAGTTCGGAGTCCTCGTCTCAAACAAATTCCGCTTGCTACTTCGTGATTTCAGATGCACTCATCTCAGAGATCAAGCATTTTGCCTCAGTGACCTTTCCACTGTTAGATTTTGCAATGGTTGTAGTAGCAATAAGGTAAGCAATGGAAGGGAGAGGAAAGGAATTGTGATATTGAAAAAATATCATGTTGGTTGTTTTTAGTACATTACATCGCATCTATTTCCTAAATTACATCTGATTAGTTTGGATTTTTATACATTCCTACTCCGTAGGAAATGCTGCAGGAACTCTGAAAATATTCTTGGAGATATTCCCAGAGGAACTATTGAGGAATTCCTGGAGGAACGTTTAAAGAAACACCGAAGTAATTCCTGGAAGAACTCAAAAATTATTCCTGGAGAAACTCCGAAGTAAATCCTGGAGTGACTCCGAAGTAAATCTTGAAGGAATTCTGAAGAAATTCTTGGGGGTATGCTCGGAGTAATTCTGGAGGAATTTCCGGCAGAACTCATGAGGATTCTTCAGAGGAAGTCTGAAAAAATTCCGGCAGGAACTCCATAGGAATTGCCTACGATAATGTGAGAGATGTTCCAATACTATTGTCTTCAATATTCAATTAAAATTCTATTTTTTATTTATTTTTTATTTTTTAACAAAAAGGAAAGTAAATGAACCACCCTAATGAAATATCACATATAATATGCTTTCAGTGGCCAACAATGATAAAGGATATGTTTCAATACTATTGCCTTGAATTTCTCAGCAATTGAATTCAAATCAAATCGTTGAG
Organism: Aedes aegypti; assembly: GCF_002204515.2. Lineage (NCBI taxonomy): Eukaryota > Metazoa > Arthropoda > Insecta > Diptera > Culicidae > Aedes > Aedes aegypti. The sequence goes on from NC_035108.1 coordinate 379,451,855, forward strand.
CTCAAATTTTGCATGGGGAATTTTTTCGAGGAGACAAAACTTTTGAGCACTACCATTTTTACAACCATACAATGAATGCAGTTTTTATCACGAAAAATGATAGAAATGAACAAAACCGTATCGTTTTCTGGTGTCGCTATCGTGGTCAGCTGCATTCAATCGACAATTTTCTTTCTTACGTTCGTTTGATCGCTCGTGTTGTGAATGCTGAAGGCAAAGGCTATCTAATGTCAACAAAAACGTGACGACTATCGTGATTACTAACAACACTGGTGACGACTATCTTATTATTCCAAGATGTTTCAGCTAAGTAGCTAAGCATAATTTTTAACAATTCAAATCAGCAACTTGTATTTTAGGTTGTCAGTTGCAGATTGTGGTGACATGTTAAATTTTATTGTGCATCAATAATTAGGATCAAACGAAAGTCATACATTTTTGTTAATTGTAAATTATTTAAAATCGATATATTCTGCATAGAAAAAAATATTTAATTTTCAATGTGATGTAAACTGTCCTCTACTGTAAAAATAAATCAAACTCGTGTGTTGTTACAGCATCATGTAAATATAAATGAATAAACATTCAATTTTCAACTAAAAATGGTTGAATATTACGTGATCGTGTAAATTTAAAGTGAATTCAGTTGAAAAATAATAGATTGGTCGTTGAAATTTAGGTTATATGTGCATGAAAATAAACTTAAATTTACAACATTTTTTTAGCTGTGTGCCATCGATGAAAGTCGAGAGTGTGAAGTGTTATTGATTGTCAACAATTGATAATATTATATATATTTGTATATGGTTTCGAATGCATTGAATCGTTTAATGTTCGTGATATGAATCGAAGCGGTATTCTGAATTGTCCGCAGCCTTATGTTATTCGCTCAACCTAGCACACCAGTAGCAGAGTGCAATTTAATTTGAGAAGAGATATGGATGACGAGAACCCTATTCTCAATAACACAACGGACGATACCTACAGAAATTCCTCCATTTACCACTCACTAGCCACCCAAACCAAACGAAATAGTAGGGAAAGCTGCGATAGTAAAAAAGAGTGGATTGATTTGAAAGAATCAGTTGATAAATTGTGGTGGGTGGCATGCGCATACATCAAAGCACTACTGTACTAATTGAATATCCTAAATTAAAAAATCTTCCATCAAACATTGAAGCACAAACCTCTGCAAAGGGCATGAAAGGGCAACTGTGTGGGAGATGGAAAGCGAACCATCCGTGCAGCTGACACCACCGGAGACTGATGTGCAAATAAATGCATCAAATTTGTATAAAGTTCGCTTCGCTTTACCTACAGCCCGTTACCTTCAATCGGGACCGATTGTCATTTATATTTTCGAAAGAGCACCCACTTGTGTCATCGACCCAACCCCACATAACATAGCTGCTACTGTTTTTGCGGGGCTATCACTCGTCCTAAAAACTACACCTACATACAGGAGAACTCGATTCCGGTCGATAGCTGCTGCTGCTGCCGGCATTCGAAACACATGTCCAACTGAAATCGAATTAATTATAATTTAAACAGTCGATTATTTGCACTAGGATTTGATCTCCTGGCTGATGCTGGATTAGAGTGGTTCAAATAGTTTAAAAATTCCAACTTCCATATCTTTATAAGAAGAAACTAAAAGAATGCTTTCAACATAGGTTGAACTGTCATGATCATGATGCCTTGTTATTTAAGCTTTAAGGCTCCCCCAAATCTACGAAACATCAGCGAAATCGCGACGATTTTTTGTCGCTGTCGCCGTAAAAAGTCGCTTAGATCTGGGCGAGTCTTTAATGAAGAAATTTGCTGGAGAAACAAATCCATTATGGGCTATTTTTGTTTGTTTTTTTTTTTTTTTTTGCAGGACTTTACAAGAGTTTAAACCTATATGCAACTAAATAACAGCAGACAAATTGATGGATATCTCTTCATCCATCCGTTGGATTGAATTGTAATCTTCAGCAACATCCTTCATTATAGCTTGAAGAATGAGTTTTCTCTTAAGATGATAAACTTTTTCTTATAGTTTAGAACATTTTCAAAAATTTCACCTCACACTTTGGGCCACCTTCAAATCACCACTGAAAATTCTGGAAATTTCACAGAACGCCATTTGTATTGATAGGATTGCATGAAGCAAGGAGATAGGATTTTCAAACTTCTTTTTCTGTAATTTGAACCGCCCTAATGATGGATGCTGATAGAATGAGTCGAAACAGATGCTGATCTGTGGATGGGTGACTGACTTTCTATACCTATCTATGTTGGACGCATAAAATAGGCTGAGCCATGACGTAACTAAGACGAGCTATCTAAAAGTGCACTGAGCTACCGAGCAGTAGTCCTACGAGATGATACGAGCTGATTGATGGTCGCACCCATTTCAATCTGACCGCTAGTCGAAAAGCTCCGGGTATGCTTGTACTGTTTATTGCAGGGCTTTCAATTTGTGACTAAAACAAATTGTTGTTACCGAGGACATTGGTGTCGTTACCGTCAAAAGTGCAATTCGTGATTTGTGAGAAGAATTACTCTCAGTGCTCTTCTCAACCGGTTGCTTGTTTCTGGGAGTATATTTTCGCATGAGAGAAAGATGTTGTACGCAAAATCGTTAGTGAGATGATGTACATTGGGTGAGATGAGATGTTTGCGGTGAGATATTCTAGGATGAAGGTAGGTGTATTCTGCAAAACAGGAGTGAACATTGCTCGAAAAATAATGCCAGTTTTCAATTCATGTTCTCAGGATGAGGACGTTTGAATCACCAAGAAGGACTAATGAGATAACAATTAAGTTGAATGGCTAGGAAGCCTTTCGATTCAATCTTTCAACGTGGAAGTCATATACACTTTGTCTCAAAAAAATCTCAAAACATTCAAACAAAAACAGGGTGAGTTTGCAAAGAAATTGGTCTATACCCGCAAACCAGTTTCAAGCAGACGAACTTGCTCTCCAGTGAAAGGGTTAATATGCAGCAGTGAACATATATTTTCCAAGTTGTGTTTCAACAAAACACAACAACATAATTTGAAAATTAATATGAAGTATGTTCCACTTGGTATTTGGCCACTTATTTTTAATAAGTTACCACAGCGAGAAATTTATTACAGTTTTTTTTTATCCGAAAGAAATTGTTTATCCAGTGGTAAAAATTTTACGATGATTCATACATGTTTGCAAAAGTTAGCAAACTTCAAACGTGAAATACGTGAGAGAATTTCGCACAATAACTTTGAAAATCCAGCACAGTCAGAAGAAATGATCAAATTCTTAAATTTTCAAACTCCGTTTCAATACCTTTACCGCGCAGGACATAAGGTAGATGAATAGCGTTAGTTCACATATTTTTCTGCAAATAAATCTAATTGCAAGTTGACGAATTGCCAAGCTATCTGCGGTTATGTAAGAAAAAACATCACTGGAACAACAAAATGGACAAGTTTACAAAGAAAATAGTTTTTAGAACAGAATCCAAAAATCTAACAAAGGTCTCATAAAGTTCTGACCCGACTGAGCCAGCTGCCATTACAAACCTGACATCATAGAATGGTATCTGTTATCATGAGTATGAGGCAGCACGCTGAATATTTGTTATGTGAAAGTTAAGTCGGTAGTGGCCTTTAACGCTCTGACCAAGAGACTGCAATTCTGCTTCGACAGATTTTTTAAAATACTTCGCCACATTTGGAGATGGCTCAGTAATATACATTTTTTTTAGAACTTGGGGGCGATCCATTAATTACGTAAGACAATTTTCAAGGTTTTTCAACCCCCCCTCTCCCCATGGTAAGATTTTTTGTATGAAAATTAAAAATAAATTGTATGGCGCGTAAGAAATCTCAAACCCCCCCTCCCCCCATAAACCCTTACATAATTAATGGACAGCCCCTTGAGTTGACCGAAGCGTCTGAAAAACGGTGCAGTTTCTACCAAGTGAGTTAAATTGATTCAGCCTTAACTCACGAGAATAAACACCTGTAGATTCTTTGGAGACTAGGTTTTACCAAAGATTTGCCGGCATTGACCGAAGGCCATGCAAGCTGTCTTTACTCTGAAATCAATGTGAGGTGTCCATGAAAGTTTGGAATCTAGAATGACTCCGACATATTTTACTTGATCAGTCACATTGATCTCAGTGCCAAAAAGTCGTAAAGGTCGAATTCCATCGTGGTTTCGTCTTTCCGTAAAAAGAACAATGGATGTTTTATTCGGGTTAACCGAAAGGCCATATTGGCGATTTCCAATTCTCGACTACCTGAAGAGCACCTTGCATCAAGTCGAATAGCACATACCAGGTTATGCAAATACCAACTATCAAAGCTAGATAGTCGTCGGAAAATCCATAGGTTGGAAAACCGCAATTATTGATTTACTTCAATAGCGTATCTGCTACGATATTTCACAAAAGCGGCGACAAGACTCCCCTTTGGGGGCATACGCAAGCACTAAATTTTCGAATCGCTGCTTGACCCAATGTTTAGAATAGATGTCAATTTTTGAGCATTTGGTCAATCCAGTTGGTAATTATTGTAGGTAGCCCATACTTTCATGCAGTTTCCAATATGGCATCGAAAGACACGTTATCAAAGGCATCCTCAATATCCAAGAAAACACCCAAGCACGATTGCTTCTGAGTGATTGCTTTCCTGATATCGTATATAACTTTGTGTTAAAGAGTCACAGTGGACCTTCCAGATTGGTAAGCATATTCATTCACATGAAGAGGCATGTTTGCCAAATAAACATCACGGATGTGATGAACGATAATGCGTTCCAGACATTTCAGAAGAAAAGTGGTCAGACTAATTGAACTTTTCGCTTCTTCATACCAGAGTCTATGAATGGAGAGTTGCGCGAAGAGACTTCTTTGAATGGTTGTTCTTCTTCGTCTTCGAAAATAGCCCCTATCTGTTTTGCTGGTCTGCTCGATAGGTAGACGGTTTGACAGTTCGATAGGTAGATTTGGTTTCACTCTTCGCGCAACTCTCCATTCATAAACTCTGCTTCATACGACGCACGTTTTCCTTTCGAGATAAACTTTACAGTAACATAAAAAGATATTTGGTTCACGTAGATGATATGTCCACACATCCGAGGAAGTGTGTATTGAATAAACATTCTGAAACTTATTTATCAAAAGAAGTAAAGTCACCTTTAGTTAAGCGAATTTTGTTCACTTAGAAATTCTAAGATTTTGCAAGTATTTTGTTTAGCCGACTGACTTCACTCAAACTGGAAACATTTGTACAGATATTTTTCCAGCCGGATAGTTCAGCAGAACACAGAGCCTTCTTGAAAGCCGAGCTGTTTTGAACGACTCTGATCCAGCTGAACGGTGTCTGTTCCAACTCCTTCTACATTACTGAGTCTAGTCAGATCGGAATTCCACCATGGGGTCCTTCTTGTAGTCTTCACAGATCACAGTTGGCATGCTTCTCTAAAAGCTTACATAATGTAGGCAGAGACGCATTTTGAACACTCATGTTCTGTGAGCGTTCTCAAATGATCCTTTGATTGCTCTCGTGTTCATGTTCAATTAGTTGAACACACGCATGATAACTAGATTGATCATGGAGTTGTGATCTCCGAAATTTTCGACGAACGCGCAAATACGTTTTTCGGCCTCAGAGCTCCACCATGCCATCTAACAATATTTTGGTACAGCACGGATTTGATGTTTGGGTTACGATCGGTGAATAGGAGAGGCTAGTACGATCAGCGACAACTTAAAACTGGAATAAATGCTCCGGAATCTCACATATGACGTGACAATAAGACCCAAGTACTTTGTTTGCATATAAACTGAGTTTGTACCTTTTGACGAAACGCTGTTAAAAATTAGATGGCAGTCATAGTGTCAGCACCGGTATGGATGAATCGTGGTTTAGTTCAATAGTGAGATGAACGTCTATTTCATTCACAGGAAAAATGAACATTCGGATAATGTTCATCATTTGTGTTGCAATATATGACGAGTTGAATTCTTAACGGGCGGTTAAAACGTAATTTTCATATCTGTATAGCATACGTTTTATTCATAAAATCATTAAAGTTGTCTGGATGAGATTGAAAAATGGTATGAATTATATGTATTTTGTGCCTAGACATATTTTGCTGACGCAACCGAATACATCCAGCCAAGAAAAACTGCGTATGACATCCCGAGACTCTCAAAATAAGAAATACTGTCTCAAACACCGCCATTGTTAAGCCAGTAATTTCGTGGTTAATCAATTTTTAAAGTATGATCCTGAAACAAAAATGATAGCTTGAAATATTTTTAAATTAATTACAAGCAACGAACGTTTACTTGCTAGGACTAATCCAACGATGATCAAAATGGTTTTCTGTGTTTGCAGTACAGCACATAATAGATAAACAAATTATGACGCCAACGCACTGTGATCAAACATCGCAAATTGTTTGAACTTCTACACGGCTCACGTGAGCACAAGCTTTGAACAGAACATGAACAGAACGGCATCATCCAAATCACTTGGATTTTCAATGGACGGAGAATATCCATGAAATTTGATCGCAACCAATTCAATATAGAGTTCCCAGTTTGTTGACCGGGGATTCTTAAAACGCAAAGTCTGCGCAGTTACATTTTAATGTTCAAAGAAGATGTAGCGATGATCAGATAATGACTCCTCATCTGATACATGCCAATTCGTCGACTCGTGACTGATTCTATTCGAGCAAAGCGTTATGTCTAACACTTCTTCTCTAGTAGATACCATGAAGGTTGGGCAATTGCCTATGTTAAGTTATCCAAGATCTGTACTACTTAAGTATTCCATCAGACTGGAGCCTCTCAAATTGATATCTGAGCTGCCCCAGATGATGTGATGAGCATTGCACAGTGGGACGGATTGGGGTTTTAGGAGGAAAGATGGAACTCACGCCTTCAATTGCGATCAGTCCCAATCAGGTGTTTTGTTATGCAGTGTACGACGACTCGTTTAAAGTCATCCATTGGGGATGGTTCATCATGTGGTACATATATCAATTAATAGACGTATTTCCTGTTGAGGTCAACAACAGAAACATCGATTGTGACAGCACATACATCTCAGGTAACTCCAGAAATGAGTGTAGCAACGATTGCTTTATTAACTAGAACGCATGCTCGAGGCATGAAGCGTAAGTTTGTCATTTCAAGTATGCTGAAAGAAGCAAAAACTGGGTCCACAAGGTTACCTAGATAGAAGTTCCCCATACGAAAGTAAGATTCTTGAATGAGCACCACTTGGGCTGTACCATTTTGCATGAGTCTGTAAAGATTGATCGTTGCTGTTCTTTTATGGTGAAGATTGATCTGAGCTATCCTAACCGTAACCACTACCCAAACTAGGCAGAATTAAACTTTTTGCAATCTCAGCACGATAAAGACCAGCTGCGAAAAAAACAGATCGCTATCTATTGAAAGTTGCCAAAGGCGAAAAAGCACAGAATACACTGTGTAAAACGCATAATGTGAAATCATATAGGTGATTATTTCAATTTAATAGCAACATATTCATAATCCAACCCTTATTTAGCCTCAGGCTTGAGACTGAAGAAGGGCAGCCGATTATTTCGGAAAAACACAAGGTCATCTGCGCCATTGCTCCGGGTAGCACAGGAAGAGCACAATACTGTAGAGGGCGCCCTGGTACTCCACAGGTTTCGTTAGCGATTAGGTTTTATTTAAACCTAGGGAGGTCATTCTTTCCTAGGCACGGTACGCATCACACCTGTGAGGCAGACTTTTACCACCGGAACAGGCAGTCCGCTACCGACACTACGCGGCTATCTAAGCTGCTCGGGAAAAGGAGGTACACTACCCGTCATAAATACGGACTCACTTAAATAAGTATTGCAACACTCAGCTGAATATTGAATCACCCTGAAAAGTTTAGCATCACCTCAAAACAGGTAAATTCACATAGCTATATCTCGAGATCCTTACGACTTGTAAAGAAGCGATCTTCAGCAAAGTTGTTCAGGGGTTCAAGGACATCTGGAAAGCAAACAGTTTGGTTCGCGATTTTGCCGCTAGGAGGCGCTAGTGAGCATGTAAAATTGAGCATTTTAAACTAGTTCTAGCTCGTGATCCATAAGAGATAGAAAGTTCGAGTCTTCAGCAAAGTTGTTCAGGGGTTCAAGGACATTTAGAAAGCAAATAGTTTAGTTCGCGGTTTTGCCGCTAGGTAGAACTCTCATGACTCCATACTTCGATCGCTGCCAGTTACTAGGGATCGAATGTCTAGAGACCAGACGACAAACCTTGCAGGCAATGTTTAATGCGAAGATTCTCAACGGCGATATTGATTTTCCGTCGGTTTTGACCCAGGCAAACTTGATTACTCCTGAAACTGTATTGCGTAGGCGACATTTCTTGAGATTGGATGGTCGTACCATCCATTGTGGGCAGCATGATCCAATTCGTTTTGCGTCCAATACATTCAATGGTGTCGCTCATGTTCAATTTCAAAATGCAATTGACCTCTCTTCAGCAATGTATCACGAATTGTATTCGAAACATGAGCCGACATAATCCATAGCATAGGGTTATATTACAAATTTGACTACATTTTAGATTCCACTGCTGAGTTAAGTGATTGTGACTGTTGTTTTTGTATAATCTTTTGTAGTTTTCTTTCATCTTTAAAAAGACTAACTCAGATGTAGAATACACAAATTCGTTAAAAACATGCAACTGGTAAGGCTTTGAGTAGTGTTTGATCCTTCGACCTTGACGCTTGCTCCTGCGGGGCACACTGGGGCAGATCGCTGTCTTCGACGGCCAAAACCCCTACTACTCTGGATATGCATCCTAGAGGTTTGGTGTCTTCGACAAAGTATTTTGGAATAATTTGTACTACATTGTGACTCATTCAGATTTGATTTAGATAAGTGAAAACTGATCTAGATCAGTTTTATCTCTTGATAGGAGCGTTCTAGCAAAAAACTTTCTTGTGCAAAGTTATGCCTCAATGAACAACTACATTTACATTTCTTCCCAAGAAACTTACACTCTATCACTGACGTGGGTGGCGCTGTATGACACTTTAGTTTAGTTTAGATTTTGACCAGTTTTTCATATAAAAAAATGATAATAATGTTTTATCATCAAGTCTTAGAAGTTAAACTATAACAAAGTAATTCAACAATATTTACTAGCAAAACTTACAGTTTTAGTTATATTTTTAGATTTGAGCTCTCGATTTGTGCACATTGAAGAATGATAAGCTAATCCCAAGCCCCATTCATAAATTCCCTGTGCAACTTCGATTGTTCTGGTCAATCACGGAGTAGCAACTACGAATTGTACGGTCATCTATGCTTATGCTTATGCTTAAAAACATGCAACTGGTAAGGCAGCATCCATTTATTACGTAACGCTAAAATTGGAAAATTTTTGTATGAAAAAAAAAAAATAAAAATTTTGTATGAGCCGTAACGCTTGAGCCTACTCTCCCCCTCCCCTAAAGCGTTAAGTAATTTGTGGATGCCGCCTAAGGCTTTGTAAGAGGCACAGAGGAGCTCAACTGTTTCCTCAAGTTTCTTCAAAAACTCGCAAGGTTTTTACGATAGATTTTTAAAAATCACAATGCTTCCAACGGTTTTGAAGAAGAATCTCAAAGAATTTCTATCAAGATTCATTCGGGGCTTGGAGGTTCAACACAGTTTCACAGAGATTTCCAAATCGTTTTCAATTGACACCAGGAGCTTTAGTTTTCAGGACCTTTAGTAGATGTTTTCTGAAGTTTTTAGAAGTTCCTATTAACCTAGTTTCCTAGGAGCTTTCAAGGGTTTTCAAAAAAAACGAAAACCAGAAAACGGGTTTAGGTGTTTTCCAGGAGCTCTCAATGGGAACATGGAACTTTCCATGTTATATTCAACGGTTTTATTATGTTTTATTTGGGAGCCCTTTTGTAAATGCAGAAATATGTATCTGGATACGTCTTTGAACCACTTAGTGACTTCTTCAAATGACCTCCGAATTTTTTGAGATCCTATCCAAAATTCACGTAATTTCCTGGGAAAATCTTAAGAATCTTTTCTTAGAACTTTCTTGATCCAAGTAATCAATATTGAAAAGGTAACCCAGTCTGGCAACCGTGAGCGAGCTAGTTCTGAAGTATACGAACCGTGGAATCTTTTACCAGAGAGATGGATTTTAATCGTACCCTTGTTCTGTAGGAAGAGTCTTCAACAATTTTTATTTTTTGACAAACGATTGCTTGATTAACAATCATCACATCACCTGCAAATTTCAATCATGCTCATCATCAAACAAAACAGTTCCTACCAACGCTGGGTTTTGTTCTGGTGATCATTCAAATTGGTTCAATTCACAGGCTGCTGCGGGTACACATAACTAATTGAAATTCCATCTCTTCATCAATGGTATGCTTATTTTGATTTTTAATATTACCAATTGGAACAAATGATTGATGATGCAATGATTAAAACCGTTCAATGTTGGACAGTTTATAATAAATTTAACACACATTTTCCTGTAATTTTGCATACCGGCTTAAACATTTTGATTTTGAGGTATACGAAATCAATGTTCGGTTTACGATACTCGTAAAAACATGTGAACCCAAATCTAAAATCATGCACTGAACATTATCGACTGCCTCTGATATGTGACTTTATTTTTCCAAGTTGTCTGGTCTGACAAGAATGAAATCACATCTTAAACCTAGTCCGAAGCACAATGCTACACTGCGTTACCCAGCAGGAGATAGCAGTATGCAGATAAATTCTCTCTCCGGTTGAAGGTCATCCTTTCACCCCGTAAATAAGGTTCACAATTTTCCGCATCAATGGCCGGACCTCTATCATTGAATCATCTGGTTCACATCGTTCCGTTGTTGCGATGCTGGGAAACGATGAACCTCCTCCTGAGAGGGCAGGGCAAAAAAAACTATCCCTCTAACAAATGTTGTTATCTCATAAACGGTTCCACTTTCGGTCGACAGCTAAGAATTCCTACACGCCACGCCATTTCTTGTGCTGCCAGGGGAGCATCCGTCGTCATGCAGCCGGGTTGTTGCCTGGGTCCACCGAGGAAGTGCGATGCCTGACACTTGCCAACGTACTGTGGGTCAGGAATCGATATTTTGTGGCTAAATTTCAAGTACTGAAGTACTGATCTGCTATTTGTACATTCTACTCCGTGATTCGCTAAGTATATCAAATTTGCACAGGGAACATGCTTGGAAGTAAACAGAAAAAAACATGTTATGATAAATTCAATGTAAAATCATGCCACATTTGTTGCAAATTTACATTACACATCATGTAAAATGACATAACCATCATATAATTTTATGCGAATTATCGCCTAATCGGCTAGAGTGTATGCTTGATTATCGATGGTAGACAAATTATGTCACGCTAAATTGGGACTTTCTCGACCCTCCCTCCTTGTAACGATTTTTGTATGAGACCTCTAAAAATTGAGTAAGGCTTGTCGCGCAATGCCTGAGCCGCTCTCCCCCTAGGAGCGTGACACAATGTGTGCAACACATTCTATTCTCAAATATATCTTTCAAGCATTTCAAAGTATTTAGAAATATACGGAATCAAGTTTGTATGAAGTCATAGTGATTGGCTTGTTTTCATAACTATGAGTTGCCATGTGATGAGTACTGATTCAGGCAATACATCTAACCTATTATGCTTTGTTTGAAGCGTTTCAATTCTGATTTCTCACCCATAGTGCAACGAAGGAAAAGCTCACCAGCTTCTGGTTTGCGATTGGATTCACTACCCTTACATGCGGCGAAGCGAAAATAGAAGACATCGAATGTCACTTTGCTGTAGCAACATTTCATTTGGAGCATTTCTCACTTTTGCTCTTTTGATTCCACAGCATTGCCCTCTTATCGTCGTCGCCTTCCGTCAAACCATGTCCACTCGATGTTTGGAAAGAATGGCACAGGGTGTTAGGACGGCACAACACACATCCGCCAGCTGTAGCTACCCGATCATAAAGGTTTAACAGAAAAAAAAACTGAATAATATCAAACAATGTTATTCAAGGGGGAGGACCTGGTGTAGCGGATAGAACACACGGCTCTCACGCCGAGGACCTGGGAACGAATCCCATCCCCTAGATAGTCACTTATGACAAAAAATATAGTGACGATTTTCTTCGGAATGGTAATGAAGCCATTGCATTGGTCCCGAGATTAACAAGCCAAGGGTTAAAAATCTCGTCAATAAGGATAGAAAAAAAATACAATAAACAACGACAATTCACAGTTATATCAGAAGCATTTCAAGATCAGTTTCAATTTTAGGAAATAACTTCATATAGAAATTTTATACCAAATATGAACCTTTTGTAAGTAGCATATCGTTCTCGATCAATTGTATTCAATGTTGTTATAATTTAGGTAAACTTATATCAAGGCCTGTTATAATTGTAATGTCATTTCATGAATTCGAATTAATTTTTTTGTTATATGACCACCTAACCATAGCGTTATGGAACATTTTTTGAAAAATATCTCTTGTGATAATTGAGTTATTCCTCTCTGATCGGGTATGGGAAACGAATATTCTTTACCTTTTTCCCCATTTCTCGCCGACTGGTTGGACTCAAGGACGATATGTGGCGCATAATGCTGGGCTTCCGCTTCAAGCCGACGACGACGACGACTGTTGGAGAATAGGAGGGAATATGAATAGAATTTCCATTCTTCAGGCGAATACCCGGTGAGTTAGGAGGAGGTGCAGCTTGTGGAACTCAGCCGAGCGCAGATAAGAAAAAGGCTTTTCCCTATTTTCCGAGGTGAAGCTCTATCGCAACCAACCAACCAACAAGGGCTAGAATATGGAGCAAGTCGTTTGAAAAGAAGGATTTTCCTTTAACTTTTATTGCCTGGCAATAGCTTAGGGGTATTACATAGCAGGAGAAAAAAAAAAGAGAAGATGAGCATTTAGGCTGTGTCGAACCGTTTCATCACCGTTTACAAGATTTTATACATAGTTTATTGGTTTATTGATTGAAATATTACTTCACGGTAGGCTGGTCAAGGGTTGGATAACGGTTTTCTGTTGCTTACCACTATCAACTATTTTTCATCTTTTTTCAACTATTCTTTTTTTTTCTTATTCCAGCAAGTGTTTGGCCTGATACCAAAATGGTATTAGTCCTCTAATACACCATACACTCTTTTTATACACCATACACTCAATACAGTTTTGAATTATGATTTTTCACATTATTTTATTAAATTGTGTAGTCTTTCAAAGCTGAGGATCCTTTGGTTGGATTGTAATTGTGATTCTGTTTTTAGAACAGTTCTACTTCATTTAAAGTATCTATTTCCTGGCCAGCTTGTCCCAGGATTCGTGACTAAAATTGTCCCAGGTAACTTTGAGATCCCGGGATTCCTCAAAATTTAAAAAAGCTAGCATTTTCATAGTAAACTTTTAATTATACAATGTTTTTTTTTACTATTGGGTTTCTATAGAAAAAAAAAAGTTCTTAGATAAAAAGTTTCGACGAAAATATATGATATTACACATTACATGTCACACCCAACTTGTTTTATTGCAGTAAACTTTTTAGAGGAATCTATCAAAAATATTTTATTTGATACAAAGGATTAATGCCTAGTTGTCTCTGAATGAATTCATCTAGGAATTCGGAAAATTCCTAAAAGAATTTGATAAGAAATGGCTTCACAACAATTCCCCTTCCTGTGATTTCTCTAGACTAGATATTTTTCCTTCGATAAGTCAAGGAATTTGTTTAATAACGACTCCAGAGTTTATATCCGGAAATCGTCCTTCGGAGTACCTTGAATTTCTCCAAAGAGTCGATAGCAATATCTCCAGGAACTTTTTGGAATGGATCCTTGGAATTCTGCCAAAAAAATCTCCAAAACACAACAAATTGCTTCAGAAGTTTGAGCAAAGTACTTTACTTACTGGGAAGATTAAAAGTATTTCTCAAAGTATTTGTCTAAGATGACTCCTCCAAGAATTATTCGTCATGTTTACCACGAAGAAATTTTTCTCTTTACTCCTCGTAAAATTCATCATTGTTTTATTTATATTGAGTTGCTCCTTTTAAAATTGCTCCTGGTAACTCTCCTTGGATTCATGAGTAAGTCCATAAACTCCTTCAAGGATGTCTGCTTAAATCCTCTATGAAACGTAACACTAATCAAACAATTTGTTTAGGGATACCGCTGAAAGCTCCTTTAAGAACTCGTTAAGAGACACCTGAAGAAGTTTCTTTACTTCTTTTTAAAAATTTTACTGAATTTTCGTCATATTCAGTTTTTGAGCAATTCTACCAGATACTGCCAAGATAATCGAAAAATTCCTACAGGAATTGTTTCGGGAACTTTTCGAGGTTTCGATCAGTACTTACACTAGTAACAGCTTCCTCAAAGAATTGCTCCAGGAATTCTTCTTAGTAATTTGCGTTAAATAGTTTCCAAATACTATTTAAATAATTTCCCCAGAAACACTTTTTGAGGTTTGTTAAACAAGTTTCCTCAATATCTCCGATAATTGATTTTATTAGAAAATTATCTTGATATTTTTTTTCAGAACACTGAAGGTATTTCGTTAAAAGATTCTATGGCGATTTCTGCCGAAATTTTCTCGTAAATTTTTAGGGATTACATCATAGATTTTTTCCAAAAAAATAATCTGAGGTTTCTCTCTGGAATTATCGTGAAGATATCTCAAAATGTCCCGGAATATTCTTATGAACATTCGGAAACCTTTAAGAGTTCTTTCGGAAACATAATTTAGGAACTAGCGAAAAACTAAACATAACATATACTTCGCAATTCGATTTAATGGACAATCTCTTGTCTTGAACTTTTGTTAAAATCCTTGAAGGAATTCATGCAAAATTTATGGTCGAGTATTTGAAAAAATACCCGTAGAACAACGTACAATGAAATATCTTGAGCATATTTCGATGAAAAGTAGGATGAAGTTTGAAATAATTTCTTGAAAAAATCATATATTTATTCCTGAAAGATATCCTGTTGGATTCATTAGGAAATCCTTGGAATTCTGTATGAAATTCAAATATTTTCTTTCAGCATGGTTCTACCGATCGAAAGACTTTTTCCCTTCTGTAATTTTATCAATGCGGTAGATAATTCTGATTGTCCGATTTTTCCTTGAAAACCATTTCCCCGAATGACGTTTTTCCAAATGAACCAGTCTCAGATTTTTTTTTTCCCGAATGAACTATTTCCCCGAAAAAAAATCTTAATGTTATTTACATACTGAAAGTTATTGGTTATCCTGCTGACAAAAGTTGTTCAAGGTGCTAGCTGATGTAAGTTCAAATAAAAATTTGTTGCATTTGTTCTAAAATCCATATGTTTGAAGTAACTGGTATTCAAAATGATGTGCCGCGTGCGTTAAACTCAAAACAATTTGAAATTTGTTCTATCACATGACATGAAAAAGCAAGCTCAAGTTTACCGTAAGAAGGTGGGTCTAAACATGCGTAACTCTCTGTTACTCAAATCGAATAACTAAAATGGTTATTTTTGTCTCCATTCAATACAATATAAATAGTACCCTTATATTACGGCAAATATGTATAATATTACACTAGATCAGCACTGAATAACGGTAAAATATTGATGTAGATATGTAAAACGATACTTGATAAGCCCAAAAACATGTTATTATTGAATATTTTGAGATAAAAACACTTTGGGGTGGCAAACATGTCAGTTATTCCCCTACAGTATGTTAGAAAAATCTGTTAATAATTAACCTTTTACCATGCTATTTAGAAAGAACGAAATCTTATAAAAATATACTCAAATTTGGTTGTCTTTGCAAAAGTCGATGTAATTACGTGAAAAATAGAGCAATTTCCATCATATTTTGATTACTGTATTCCCAAGTAACATTTTTAGTTTTTTCATTTACTACAAGCTGTTGTTACCACCATATCGTTAAAACTCATTTTAGAACTTATTAGTCTTAATAACCTTAATAAACCTTTGATAAAACTCCGTCAAGCCGGAAAAGGCCCACACTACAGGAGGTTGTTAAGACTATACCTTAAAACCGTTTCTAAACTTCTTAGTTTTATATCGTATGAATACATTTACCCTTGTAGTATGCTATAAAACATTCATAAGAGCTATTGTATAGCCTTATTGAGCTCAACTAGCGGTATTAAATCTTTTAGGATATCCTAATACACGGAATAAAACCAATGTTAAGAGCTTATGATTGAACAAACATCAATCAATAAGTTGTTTATAAACCATAACCATTTTTTTTTGAATTGAAACCATCATGATGTCTGCCGACTCATAATTATCAATTAAAACAATATTTTTTTGTGTGGCAGAAAATTTCCTTACGATCGCGTGAAATTCCTGCCAATAAAAATTTACTGGTGGAATGACATAAAATTTTTCGATTTACAGCAACGCGCCACAGTTGCGATATCATTATTGGCTATCTAATATTTTACTCCATGCCATTTTCAGAATGATTTCATGCTCATCTCAATCATAAATTGAAATTTCCCACGCATATTGTAATTATCAATCCGAAACGGCGACAATACAAATGGATTCCATCCAGTTAAATCTTGTTGGTCTTGTCTGGGATAGTTTAAGATCATTTGGTGATTATTCTGAACAATTTAATCATTCATAAGCGCTTTTGATCTTAAGAACCCGTGCGCAAAACCCTCACTGGCTAAAATATTCCTAAATCAGAATATTTGTTCTGCACTAAGACAAATAGGTTTTTTGGGAGCCTTGATTTAAACTTAATGCACTCAGGAAAGCTAGTGCTGTCAAAAAGGTAAACAAATAGGAAGATTCAGTTTTGTGTTGCAATTCATTTTATTGAATTCGTGCCGTTATGTATCTAAATGTTTTATTGGACTGGATTGTTATAATGAAACCAGTCGTGCTTGATCGGTTGTACTGATGCAGAGAACGGTAAGTGAGAAGTGCCTGAAAAATGAAAGCTTTTTTCGTGTAGCTCAGCTGTTGTGTGCAGCATAGTTGTCCCAATAGAACGGGAAGTTCAGGCAAGCATGGGAAAAACATGCTTTATGAGGTAGTCTGTTAATTTTTCGAGAGGAATATTTGTCATTTCTATGTTTGCGTTCTGATTAATCCATAATTCACTACATGATTATCCTTATCAACATAATGATATTGATAACCACACGCAGATTGCTCTCCAATAACATGCATCAGACAGTTGAGATTTAAGAAGGCTTTAACATGACTTTGTGTAGCCTTAGAAGTTTTACCTATGCCTTGACAAGACAAGCAAGATGAGGTTTTAAGTATAGGTTTTAATAGACACTACACAGCTCCTTCAAAATAAAATTTATTATCAACAAGTGTGGCCAGCAAATAAGTTTTAACGGGAGCTCTTGTAGATATCTACAAAGCATTTTGAAGGGGGTTTTACCGAAAAGAACGTTTGGCACTTTACAATGCTTTATTAAATCTGTTAGGAATGTATATATCTCTAATAAAACCTCCATAAATAACATCTAAGATCAAAAGGCACTGAAATTGTTACTTGGGAATTGTGAACCACAAAGGAACATATTGTGAAGCTCAAAGAGAAAATTTATATTGTAGTTTTTATAAAAAGCAGAGGTGACACACTTGGCCCTATGGCAAACTTGCCCCAAAGTCCGCTACAAGAAAAACCTATCAGAACAAACCATTTTTTCGATTATTGGCCACCTTATCGTCCATAGTGTGCTGGTTCTGGTGCCACGAACTGTCATTGTGAGCCGGGATCTTAAACAATGGACAAACATGGGGCCTTCCTCAGCCAAGTGGTTAGAGTCGGCGGCTACAAGGCAAAACCATGCTGAAGGTGTCTGGGCTCGATTCCCGGTCGGTCCAGGAACTTTTCTTAATGGAAATTTTCTTGACTTCCCTGGGCATACAGTATCACCGTACTTGCCACACGATATACGAATGTGAAAAATGGCAACTTTGGCAAAGAATGCTCTCTGTTAATAACCGTGGAAGTGCTTATAAGAACAGTATGCTGATATGCAGGCTCTGTACTTGAGGACGTAATGCCAAGAAGGAGAAGAAACATAAAAAAGTGCGTAATTGTTCGAAACAAATGTTTGCATTTCATCAAAAGTAACAAAACCAGATGAAAATCAATTCATGCACAGTCAAAAGCAATGTTACGAGTGAAGTTCTGATTGAATATGAACTAATTAAACACACCTATTTTTACTCTTTTCCAATAACCATGAAAATGAAATGTTTGTCCGGAAAGATGAAAGGTACACAACGAAAAAAAAACTAGCAATTTTCTTCAAGGTTGTCGTAGGCAAGCTGGAGTTATCTTGCAGTTTGTAAAACATCCATTTTTCGTGTGTAATATCTATGCATTTTTTCCAAGTAAGGAACAGGCCTATGCTGATGGCTCTTGGTCGATTTACCATTTTACGGCCCGATGCTTGCAAAATAGCTGCTTTGGCTATCTGGGTCCCTTTAACACCTGGTTTTTTTAATTTCAAAAATCAGATTTCAAATATTCAATGAATGTGATATTCAGTATTTCACTATCCTCAATCACGTTAATGACGAAACGTCTTTGATAGACGTTGTTTACGTCTTCCGTTTATTATTACGCTAAGTAATCTAAATATATAAGTTTAAGATAACCGAAAATGTTACTTGAAGTTATGTTTTGTTTTATCAATTTCTACTCTCCATCAGGGTTCTGCTAAACCATAACAAGTTCTATGTTAAGTAAGGAATTGAATAGCCATAACCCTTAAAATATCGTGTTATTCAAACAGTTTTAAAAAAATAATAAGTTAATAAACAGTCATATTTTTAAATGAAAGAAAGACACTGACAGTATATAATATTAAATAAATGTAATATCTCTGAGGTATGCCAAATGTATACCAAAAGTTAAATTTCATTTGCTTGCTTCCCAGCGATTACGTTTCAATTGATTCAGACCAGCATTCACCGTTGAAGTAAGCTCCGCGAAGCAGTCAAAAAAAAAAAAAAACTGTTGCGTGCTTCAGATATCTTTGGTTCCGCTAAAGGGGTGGAACTAACTTGCATTAAACATGCACGAAACTGAAGTTGAATTCTTCATTGAAATATGAAACGAAATGCATTCCAATTCAAATGCCATTTCCCCGAACCGGCACAGTACCCTGCTTCACTAACAACGGCACGGCACGTATTGCGAACGGTTGGTTCTCAATTTCTTATTTTTACTTCGCTACTGTACTGCTGCCATCTTTCATCACATCACTTGAAACACAATTTATACATACCGCTCTCAGTGAAGGAATGTTTGCTTCCAAGCTCTACCCAGGCCTGGATTTAAAGGGGGTATTGGGCGCGATTGACCCAGACTTCTCATCAAAAATCCAATAATCAAATGAAACTTTGAAATAGTTTTCAGCATTCCTTAATTTTAAAGGGAATAATAAAATCAAATTAAATACTCTCTTGAGTAGATTTTAGTATTCTTGGTCTCTGGATCCCACAGTCTGATTTGATCAATCAATTTATTCAATTTGTTGCACAAAATCATGAAAGTGTTAAAGTCATTATAATTCTTTTTGATTTAGTACTCAAAAACAGTTGAAGATCCTTTGGAAAGTGCTGACAAAGATCTGTGATAGTGCGCTTGACACCTTTGCAGAATCTTCATAAGTACAAAGAACTACAAAAAAAATTGCTTGAAATAAGCTGCAAACTAATGTATACCATAGTTACTGCACAAAGAAAACTTTGTAGAAGACAGTTTTTGTCTAAAGCTCAAAATCCTAAAGCATATTTCCGCGTAAATCTGCTCTCTGGACCATAGTGGATTGGAAACGTGCTAAATACTGTATTTAGAGACCCATTTATGATATCTAGCCCAAGCCCCTCAAAGCCCAAATCCGTCACTGGCTCTACTCATAACATTCAAACGGTAGAATGTGTTCCTTCAACCGAATTTCATCTCCCAACATCTTCAACAACACAGCCGGTAAATACTTACTGGCCCGAATGAACACCTACCTACCTCCTATCACGTCTTGTTTATCATTTGCGTACTGAAGTTCATAAATTTTCAAAAGCGACCATGCTGCTCCACCTCAATGGAACTATGGAACACACTGAGGCTGCTGCTGCCTTTTCATAGCTGGGGGCTGCGAAAGTTGCACTTTTTATGAATTCCATTACCACCGCTGCCGTTGCCTAGTTTGTTGTTGCCTCAGGTGGAATGGAATGACGATTTTTGCACCGAACTATACAGCAGTACAGCTGACTGCCGAGAGGTACACAGCAAAAAATAATATATTGTAACATCAATTCATTACAGCTTCACATCAGTCCCGACGCAAATATGGTGCACAATTACATCCTTTAAGGCCGCACGGGACGTCATCACCCAATCCATTTGGAGAAGCAAATCCCAAGAACCACTCCATATATCGATGCGAAAAATGTATCACTATGATTCTATATATGTAGTGCACAACCCAATACATTTTCAGCTTCATCGGTTCACTAAAACTCGAGAATTGCTTCCACAAAGTTTTGATGATAATTGTTAGAGTGAGACAAAAGATAGGGAAAATAACACGGTCCCGTGTCAGCTAAAGATGCATCGAAGCCATGCCTGAAACCTTCAAGAGCACAAATATAGAGAACTAGACACTCATTCGAGCTGAAAACTTGATCGATTAGTCACTTGCTAGTGATGATCAATCGATTAAGTTTTCAACTCGAACCATTGTTTAGTTCTTCAGATTTGTGCTCTTGTTTATTTGCTTTATTTGCCTTAGAATTCAAACTTCATGTGTTAAACGATACTTATCAACAAATTTCATAATACTTTTGATAATCAAAAATTACTTCTAAGTATTTAGTCATATAAGAGAAACTATTAATATTGCATGGAGACTAAAAGCATGTTGAAAACTAGATTTAATCTGAACATAATCACGAAATTCAATCGAAATTATCTTTAATGAAAAATGAAGTCCTGCTTTTCATGCTTGGTTGATTAAATTATTAATAAGTATGATAAGTTTTACCATAAATTGCATTTAAACATCAATAACACCTGTGTTTTATACAACTTAGGTTACCTGTAGCACACAATTGTGACGTGCTGGAACATATCTGAGAACGGCATAACTTTCAGCAATGCAAAATTTACTAGAGATACATTATTTGATAGTTGAGACACGCTAAAATGTTAATTTTGTTACACATTATTAATAGACCTGTGCGCCGAAATATTTTCAATCGGCGGCGGCGTGAGAGCATTTTTATACCGGCGGAGGCGGCGTCATCGGCGTCACGCCGTTAACAAGTTTCGGCGGCGGCGGCGGCGGCGTGCATCGGCGTGGAGAAAATTAGACATCAAAATGTTTGAGTTTGTCTTCTTTTTTTTCCGGCGTTACGTTCCTACTAGGACAGAGCCTACTTCTTAGCTTAGTTTTCTACAAGCACTTTCACAGTTGTTAAGTAAGAGTTTGCCAAAGTTTCCATTTTCGTATTAGTGTTTCGTGTGGTTGGTTCGATGATACTTCATGCCCAAGGAAAGTATGGATATTTCCTAATATACAAAAAAATCCTGAACTAGCCGTGGACATTGCCATTAGGGTAAGAAAGGCATCGAAGATACTCTATATCCCGAAATGTCAAGAAAATTACGTTAAAAAACCCTCTAGCGGTGGGGCTCGAACTCACAACCCAAACCCCTAGATCATGCTAAATATGTTCGCGTTTAATGCTACATAAATTTGGGTGCCTAAATATAAACTACAATTAAAACGATGAAATAGTTAATGCACCATCACAATAATTCAAATTACAGCGATTGAAATTGTTGTCCCATATGCGCTAATCTAGAATAATCTTTAAAAATCCCAAAATGCAACAAATCCTGGAAAAAAAACTTGGAGAAATTTATGGTGAAATCCTTTCAATAAAACTAATAGAAATATTCATGGTAGTAAATACTTGAAACATCCCCTGGTAGGATACTAACCGAATATATTTGAAAAATCTATTCTTTATTATTAATCTTCGGACAAAATCTAAAAATAGTTATTAGACGAATCCTTGGAAAAATAATTAGAAAGAAGGAAAAAGAACTCGACGAACCAGAAAGAAACTCACAAGAATACTTGGTGAAATTATCACAGAAAAATGTTTGTGATATATCGGAAAACTATGTAAGAGAAATCTTTGGAAATTTTTTTGCTCGACTTTTGGGAAAACTATTCGAAGAATTCTTGCACGAATGTTTGAAGAATTCTCAAAGTAACCCTGAAATAAAAATCATGGACCTTTTTGAAATTCTAGCAAAAATATATGTGCTAGTTAAGACTTGCTTGGAAGATGTTCTGGAGAAAGCTTTGGAGGAACGCCTTCAGAAATACAAGAAAAAATGTGGTGCGCATCATTGGAAGTAGGTCGAATCCTCAGTTAGTATTTTAGAAGAAATCGTTTTGGCCCTGAAGAAATGCATTGAGTATTTCCTGAAAGATCTTCAGGAGTATTACCTAAAAAGTATATTGAAGTATCCCTAGAAAATGGTTTGAGTAGTTCTTGGAGTAGCTCTTAAACGAATCTCTGATTGAAAAAAATAGAAGGATACTTGGAGAAACTTGAAGATAAAGACATAGGTTTCTCTTTTGTTGAAGAATTAATATTGAGTATTTCATGAACTAGTGCATTATGAACATTTTCGAACAGATTTACATGCGGTTTTATGAGCGATATTTTGCTTATGCACGCGAATGGTGAAGAATTTTTTGAATTAGCTGGAATCCATTCTGCAAGAGCTCTAAGAGGAATATCTGTAGTGCGTGGAACTCCAATTAGCACACCACTTTTCCATCAAACACAATACATTTTCGCCGATTAAAATTAAGCTAATAATACTATATCAATTAAAGTATACATACTCTGGAAAATAACCGAAACTCTAGCGAGAATGAAAAACTGAACCAGTTATGGACTTGGTTACCATGTTATTTCATGAGAAAGTTGTTATTATTTTTATAAAAACAGTTCAATAAAAGTAGTCAAGTCAATAACAAGTTTAAAAATCTATCATTCAACCGCTCGGAAAGAACGATAAAAATGTGCATAAAGTAATATTTTTGGGTTTGAAAAGTAGTATTTTAAGCTTGTGAAACAGTTGTTACATTTTTCTGATGGAAAAAAGCGCTGTGTTTGGTGAATTACTGACTTAAGCAATGGTTTTTTTATTTAGTTTATAAATTCATTAAAAATTTACATTGAAAATACAGGTGCGCTTATAGAGATTTACATAGCCACCATACATTTTTTTTTTGTTCAGATGTCGTTACGAAATTTCTTGTCGAAATTAGCAAAAGAATTTTTGAAAGTACAGATTGGAAAATCGAGTAAAATTTACTAGATAGTCCTAGAATCCTAGAACAAGCTTTAAAGTGTTTGCCTTGGAAAAAAATTTGAATAAACATTTGAAAGATAAACTCGAAGAATTATCTTCGGAGGTATTCCAGGAGAAGTCGATAGAGAAAATCCATGGGAAAATTACTGGAAAAACTCTAGGAGATTCGATTGAGAATGTTTCGAATAAAGAGTTATCCTTAACGGATTACCTACTCACAAATGCGATTGAGAAATGTAGGTATCCTATATCCATGTAATGCTTTGAGACATTTAAGACTGCTGGCAGAAATCTTTAAGGCATCTTTTCCCGATAGATCCCTATAACAACGTTCGCAGTAATTACTAACGGAATTTCTGAAGTGTTTCTTAAACAAATTATTGGAGCAATTAGTGCAGAAACATATGAAATTGCAAGTCCATTTTTTACATTTTACGGTGCCCAGTGTTCTCTTTTTTCATTAAGATGTGTTTATTCTTTCTAAATACAGCATTTATGAAACATCAAACAAGTCTAGTTGAAGATTCCGTGCATTAAATAACAATGCAACGCATTTTGACAACTTTTATCAAATTGATTTTTTTTAAATTCAATTATTTATCAGTGTTTCTATATTATAGAAACATTTCACGGAAGTACAAATAAGTTGGCTTTAAATGTATTGATCGTGGAATGTCGTGGAATCGAAATTTAACTACCATGATCCCACAGTTATGGATCAAATAGTGTAGAGTTCAACCTTTAAAATTCAATAAAACGACATGGAAAACGTAAAATTGTAATTTAAAAGCACGAATCGAATCGTTTCGAATTGGAACTTCGGTTAGTAAACTGTTTTGTGTGAAATATTTACATAGGATTTCATAAAAATTAAAAACTGTATCGATTCCTGAAAACCATATTATGGATCAATTTTCATATTATGGATCAAATTGTGACAATATGGAATATCACGGATCAGTGCGCAAAATCAAGAGATTTTCAACTCAATGCATCTGTATTGCATGATTTGACGCAAGTTAAAAATGTGTCATGTGATGTTTATTAGTTTTATCCTTAGTGCTATTGTATGAAAATGTCGAATCCAATGCATAAAATAGCAGAAATCTACATTCTTTGGCAGTGATCCATAACCGTGGTAAACAATCATTTCCTGGTCCATATTATGGATCACTAGTTAAAAGTGCTAATATTCGGTATTTATATCAACAATCAAGGAAAAATGTTTTCCAAAGATGAGTTCATACTAAATCGAAGCGAACGAGCATAAAACATGCTTTAACATTTGAATTTTACCACCTGTGGGAGCTTATGAATGCTGACGGCAACTTCTTACAGAAAACGACCATATAATGATAGCTGTGTGGTACCAACTAAACATTTGCCAAATACACCGTTATTTAGCGGTTGAATGTTGTGCTTAACATTACAAATGGTAGAAGACAAATAGTATAACACGGGAAAAATATGTTTTACGTCAACGTTTATGTTTTGAGCGAGTTATCCGATGTCGAACGCCAAAGTGATCCGTCACTGTGGTCACGGCATGGTATTTGTGAAGGTTTAGAATAATCACTGTTTCAGTACACCTTTGGGGAAACTGAGTAGGCTTTACGGCAATGGGGATGAGACTTTGAAGACAATTAAAAACAAGAAAATTTATGTAAACTTGACAAACAAGAAAATTTATGTAAACTTGACGATAAATGTTGGGCTTACATATTTTTTCTCATAGCTCTTCAATTTTTTTGTACAATCATTCTTTTAAGTGGGTTTATCGTACTTGCGAAACATCTTATATATCTTTTCGTCTTGTTTGCATTGCATTTCATCAATATTTTTCAGCTGTGAATGGTTTTACAATCATATTCTCAAAAACAAGTTATTTCAATTACAGTGACCCAATGTCACCCCCTCTATGGGGTGGGATTGGGTCATTTTTCATTCACTTGTGGTGCCGCTGTGAATAAATATTTTTCTTTGATTTTTTGAACAGTTGTTAATGTACCTTCAAAGTGCATACACACCAAATTTGAAGTTAATTGGAGTTAAACTGCGATAGTTATTCAATAAATAAATCGTACATATCCCTTTTTGACCCTTTCTCACCCCCAACGACGGTAACACGATTGTAGGGTAAATCTCTGAAGTAATTTATGAGACAATATTTAGAAGAACCAGTTACCCGGGAAAAAAAATTAAATTTCCGAGAAGGAATCAAAAAAATCTTAAATCAGTTTTATAAGAAACGCCAGAGAAATCTTAGAAATATCTGTGAAATTATTTAGGAAGAAATCACTGGAGGATTCCCTAAAATAAGCATACGAGAGAAAACTTTAAAAAAACTTCTTTGGCAATAATTCATAGGCATATATTTGCTTCAATTATTTGAGAAATATTTGATTCCTGAGATTCCTGAGTAGTGTCTTGGAGGAACTCCTAGAAAAAATTAAATCGATTTTATCGAGGATTTTTTGATTCTTTGAAAGCTTACTGATGGAATCTGTGTAAGCATTCTTAGAGTAACTGTTGGTCTTATACGAATTCTAAAGTAATATATGAAGTAATTCGTTCAGAAAACTGTGAAGGAGTTCAAGCAGAAATCCGTGTATGTATTCCAGGATAAATCCCTGAAAAATCTCTGGACTGTTTCAAGATGGAGTTGACAGATAAATTCCTGAAGTTCTCAAAGAAATACAAAGAGGAATTCTTTAACTAATTCCTTGACGAATATCTGTATGAATCCCTATAGGAATTGTTTAAGCAACATTGAATTATTTTGTAAATCTTTTTTTTTTAAATAAATTTATCAAATTTTACGAGCCGAATTATTTATCGGCGTGAAAATACAAAATCGGCGGCGAAGTGCTGATCGGCGTATGGCGCGCCGCCGATACCTCATTCGGCGTCGGCGTGACGTAAAATTGATCGGCGGCGGCGGCGTGGCGCGGCGGCGCACAGGTCTAATTATTAATACTACTCAATTATTATTGATACATAGCCAAAAAGTACGTTGGGCGATATTGATTTATTTTTTGCTGTGTAGCTAGGTGTGTAGCTTTGTATTTTTTCAAGGAGACGGTAGTCGGTTCAATTTGAGTGCAGTCGAGTGAAAAAATGGAGAGTAAGCGAAAGAGACAGAGATGGTTCGCTACCTGGGCTGCATTGGTGATTGCACACTAGACAGCAGTGATGGCGGCGGCGATGCAAATATGCAAATTATATCGGGAGCGGTAATTGTCGCTTTGTGATTTTGGCAGCAAGTGAAGTGTTTAATAGCTCTCTGCTGGTACTAGTCTAGAGCAAAGTAGATTTCAAGAGATCAAAGAATTTAAATACTGGAAAAATTTAGTTCAGTTGCCCATGAAGGTACGATGTTTCACAATTGAATTTTTAACTAGCACGCTCAAATGGATCAGCACTCCGGATTTTTAACATGTCATAGTTTATTCGATGGTGAGTAGTCGATTATTTGATCAGGATACTGCAACTTTGCTTGACAGATTTGTTAAATAAACACTAACAAACCTCGATCTTAAGTTGACTTTGAAAGAAGCAGCTTGACTTTCTGAACATAATATTTCTTACATTACCATAAATGTTAAGCAACTTGAAGACTATTATGGAGAGATATTAGATTTTAGGGACAAATAGGAGCCTTCCTTAGCCGAGTGTTAAGAGTCCGCGACTACAAAGCAAAGCTATGCTGAAGATCTCTGGGTTCGATTCCCGGTCGGTCCAGGATCTTTTCGTAATGGAAATATCCTTGACTTCCATGGGCAATGAGTATCATCGTACCTGCCACACGATATACCAATGCGAAAATGGTAACTTTGGCAAAGAATGCTCTCAGTTAATAACTGTGGAAGTGCTCATTGAACACTGAGCTGAGAAGCAGGCTCTGTCCCAGTGAGGACGTAATGTCAAGATGAAGTAGGCGTCTTCCTTCGGAAGGGAAGTAAAGCCGTTGGTCTCGACTCATGTGTCGAGGGGTTCGATATGAAGGGTATCAGGTGTGTGTGGAGGCCTCGATGAGACGTCAGCCGAACCAAGACTGCAGTTGAAGCGAGAAGCCACAAAATGCGAGTACCCCTACCCAGTGATGCC
Source organism: Aedes aegypti (assembly GCF_002204515.2). Lineage (NCBI taxonomy): Eukaryota > Metazoa > Arthropoda > Insecta > Diptera > Culicidae > Aedes > Aedes aegypti. Next base: position 379,479,404 of record NC_035108.1, read on the forward strand.
ACATACACAGATTTATCTGTAATTACACAGATTTTTTCCTGTTTTTGCCTACAGATATCTGTGATCATAGATCACAGATTCATAAGATAAAAAAGACTTTTTAGATTTTAGGATATTTTACGAGTTTAGGACACACTTTTGGAAGATATAGAGCAGAAATGCCGTTACTCTGTTTAGTTTTGTCTTACAAAACTTAAGTATTTTAAATTTTTAGAAACAATCATGCAAGTTTAACTAAATTTCAGTAAAATAAGTTCAAATTAATAATTATTGACATGACAAATACAGCCATAATATGTTTGCAACGCTTCTTTTTTATCTGAAAAATAAATAAATTTTGGATTTTTGTACAACACAGATTTTTACCAAGATTTTTGGAGGTTGACTTAAGATAAAAAAGATTTTTTTATCCGAAAACACAGATGAGATTCAGAAAAAAATGTGGCAACACTGCCCCTACCGCATGCTCATCGGTAGCCTAATGTACGTCATGATGGGTTCTCGACAAGACCTGTATTTCGTCGTTAAACATTTGGTGAGGTTCGAGGATGCTGCAAGCACGTCCTACGATACCTGCAAGCAACGTAGAAGTTAGGATTAGTCCACAGAAGGAAAACCGAAGGATTCAACGGTAGCCGCTTACATGCATGCGACGGATATCCCAAGTAACACCGACAACATAAATCCAGAATCAAAAATAAACAGTTTGTCCTTCAACAGTTGCTAGAAAGTTTTTACAACATATCATGTCTCGCGTAAGTCGTTTTCTAGTTTTGTTAAACTTATTAATAATGAACTAGCATGAAAAAGTTCTACAAAGGCCTAAATTTTGTCTGGCCATACAAATCTAGAATGTTATGTATATTTCACTGGAAATGTTATAATTATGTTTGGTATGTTACAATCATTTTATGTTCTATAGCTGTCTTTTCATGTTTATCAAAACATATTGAAGATTATATGTCTTATTACGGTTGTTTGAGACTTGTGTGACAAATTTCAGGCAACTTGTATTGGAGTAATAAACTTTATTGTTGACAATGCCATATTATTGAAAAGATTCCCACTTGCTCCAAATGGTGAAATTTTGTCATACCGATGGACTTACTTTTCTTTGATTATAAGACAAAACTAATCATCCATAGATCAAAATGTGAGAAACTACTTCTACACGTCGAAGGATCATTGTCTTTCACCCAGGTTTACGGGACCGCGGTAAAACAAGGCTTCGATGCATCTGGGGCTTTCTCAGCCTAGTGGTAACATTTTCATATAACAATAACGTCTCTTGGCTTCGTACCTACATTTTTCGCTATGACGGTGATTTTCCTATAGAGAAATCTATCGTGTTATTCGCAAGTGTCATCGCCATTCGCATCTTATTCGCTCCCTGTTGATGTGCATTATCATTTTTTCCGGGACGTGGCGGTGTCGACAACGCCATTTTTGTACTGTCTCAATATGTCACATTCATGTCGTATATGCTATCGTAATACATGTTTTTTTCAAACTTGTTCTGAATAAGCAAAATATGTTTTGTTTTGTTTGTTTACATTCAAACTTAAGTTTTTCCAATATTCAATAAAACAAGTGAAACAAAAGCTACATTGACTAATTTAGACAGCATGGATAACACACTGCCGGCCAAAAACTTTGCAATAATGTGTTTATTGAAAACATTTAGTGGGGAAAAGTGGGGCAAAAGTTTGTGTAAGACCAGAGTTTTTTCTGTTTTAAGATTTCTAGCTCAATTCGAAATAAATGTTTTAAGGGCCCATTCACAAATTTCATAACTCTAACGGGGGTGGGTAGGTATTCTGAAAATATTACAGCTCATATAAAATTTGAAAAATATCCATACAAAATGCGTTACGAGGGGTGGGTGGGTATCGAAAATGATCATTTTTGACGTTATGAAATATGTGAATGAACCCTAAACGTCATGGTCATAACTCTTGTACCACCGGTGAGGCAAAAGTTCGTTTAAGATTATCAGCTTAAAAACTATAACTAAAAATGGCTAAATATTTGGACCCAAGATTGTTCAACAAATTTATAGTCAATATATTCAAAGTTTACTGTGATGATTTTTTTCTTTCACTCTTGTCGAACTGATTATTTTACACCCGATTCTGTTTTTGCGCGGATTTTTTTTACACAGCCGTGCAAAAAAAGTTGCCATACATTTTTTTCCGCCAAAACCTTATTTTTGCATGAAACGTCGAGAAATGTTGTTACTTTTTTTTGCACGGTTTTTTAAATTTTGAACTGAAAACTTTTTTTGCACGGTACGCATCCCCAAAAACAGAATCGGGTGTATTTCACTATGGTCGAACTTTTACCCCATTTTATTCTAATAATATGAATAATATTTATAAAACATACTTGCTGGCACAGCAAACTTTGCACTGTTTGCAATAAAATAATGACAATTGATTAGCAACGCATTTTTTGTCTTTTTCCAAAACATTCGTCATGCAGTGTTTCCAAGATTCCATCTTATTTTTTAATTTGATTCTTGTATGTATGCTCAAACCATAAAAATTTGGTTTTGGAGAGTTACAAATAGTAATATAAGCTTAATGAAATTAATGCGAATCATTAGAAAATAAAATAATGAATTTATATGTTTGATCTGATGATCATTTATTATTATTGATGATCATGATTTATTTAGTTTGTTGTAAAATAATGTGAATCGAGCGATTTATGATGGCGAGCTGTTAATATCGAAGCAAAAAGGCTAATTTCACGATGAATTTTGATTTGCACATGAATTTACAGTCCAATAAGAGCTACCTTCTTCAAATATCCTCCAGTAAATTAGTGATGCTTGACAATGTTTGCACTTCTACTTTTTTCATTGCCGACATTTTAAACGTTTCCAATTACAGCTATAAAACTAATAAAAATTTCAAACAAGAAAATCGTAAATGTTTACAGCATTTTGTTGCATTTATGTTTTGTTGAACAAATTGTAATACATATTTAGGTATTCCTAAACTCATATAATACATAATTTTGACAACAAAAATATGTTGCAGAAGCTCCACCTTCTGCGCTTTTCCAGTCATATATCTGTATAAATAACAGTTTTATCGCTATGAAACAGAACATATTCATTAGTCATATTGGAGTCAATGAGATTTATATAAGACATGTTGTGTTGCTTGGGATGCGACCGAAAATGCGTTTCCGGATTTTGTTGAAGGTGGTGATGTCATCTACCGAAGCCGAGTACGTTGAGTTCCTGCGTGAGCAAGACGATTTGGCTGACCGAATTGATGGCCGATCTTTAGCAAGATGCTCTAATATTTCCGGCACTGCTCTATGAAGACAACCAAAGAGCGATTGCGATGGCAGAACGAGAAGAAACGAGCAGAGCCAAGTACATGACGTGAAATTGATTTATATCCGTTTCAGAAGCAACAAGCAGAAATCCTTACGAAGTCCTTGCCCGCACCTACATTTACAGCATTGAGAAGTAAGTTAGGATAAGAAGGAAATAACTGAGAGGGGGTGTTGAAATCAAAGCAACGTATTGCTGAGTTTTTGAATTCTGTTTATGTAAGTTAATTTCCATGTTGCTATGACCGTTATGCATAACAACCCGAGCTGAAAACTAATTTTTTGCAATTCCGTTGCAAATCAATCAACTTTTCATGGAGAAGTTGATCAACATAACGGCTTACTTTTCCTACCAAAAAAACAGTGCTGAAAAGTGCTACTTTTCAACACTCTTTTCGGTGCTGAAAAGTAGCACTTTTCAGTACTGATTTGGTAGGCGTCAACCGAACAACCCAGTCTCTTCATGTCATTTGTGTTCATTCTGCGCGGCGTGCGAGTCGTTCTCACCTCGGGTGACGTGAGGCAACTAATGTTTATCCAATGGGAGCGAGTCGACAATTGTCACCTCATTCGATTCAGCTCGCCTCACACGCTGCGCAGAAAAAGCACAATTGCATCTGATTCTATATCCGTTGTGAGATTTGGTTCCGACGCAGGCTAGCTGGAATCGAATCGTCCAGAGACGATGATGTTGTAGCATTTGTAGTTAGCTGCTGCTTGTGCTGTCTTACCTGTTCTTTCCTCCAATAGCGAATAAAGATCTGCATAATACCAATGGGAGCGTGAGAAAATGTGACATTCATGAGTAGTACTGTTTCACAGCCTACGTGATTGAAAAATACTACCTTGTAACTACGCATGGATGTATGCCCATGTGGGTTCTCTTGAAAGATTTGTTTGTGCTTTTAGAGTTCATCCAGCTGAAACGGCATTTTTCGAAATAGCAAAAAATGTTGTATGCAACTCGTTGCAAAACTCGAAAACATAATTTTGCAACTAGTTGCATAAATAACTATTTATGTTGTGATGTCACAAATTTTTATAACCCAGTTTGATATCATTTTGGTCGGTTTTAAGGGTTAAAGCTAGGTACCAAGCCCACACAGTTACGGATCACCCACAGTAACGGATCACTTTGGCGTTCAACATCGGATAACTAGCTCAAAATACAAAAGTTGACGTAAAACATATTTTTCCCATGTCATACTATTTGTCTTCTACCATTTGTAATGTTAGGCACAACATTCAACCAGGTCCGTCCCACTCGGGCTGAGATTAGGTACCACTTCTAGTTCTGCATTTGGTCCCTCGGTAGTGAAAAAGGTATCCATGTGTGACAGATCGCAGTACACTTTGAACGGCATTCTAGATTACCTTATGAGCCATAAAATTTTGGGCAACTGCAAGGGACATGGGGGTCTTTAATTTGTCTTTGATTCAACCCCTAAATAACGGTGTTTTTGACAAATGTTTAGATGGTACCTGAGACGAGACTCGCGAAGACGGTCTTCTTTTTCTGTGATTGCTGAGTTTTTTTCTTATTCCACTTTGTGTTTATACCAATTATGCGCAAGCCGTTCGAATCCTCACATGAACCTCTCAGCAAAAATGATTGAGTTTGCATCACATCGAATCATAAATAGCCGTTTGAGTGAAATTTCATGCCAGCAAACGTAGCAGACATTAGAAATAATTAATCTTCTGCTTAGATTTATCAGCAACTTTGGAAAAAACTGCTCCGCTGACTAAGGTTTTCAATAACAATTTACTTTGAACACAATACTTTTCACTTTTTCAGCCATAAAAACGGTGGGCTGCATTTGACGTTTCGTGAGAGGGGAATCTGGGCTGCATATGACGTTGATATTTTTCCTCTTCGCGAGTCTCTCTCAGGATGGTACCACACAGCTATCATTATATGATGGTTTTTTTGTAAGTAGTGCCGTCAGCATTCATAAGCTTCCACAAGTGGTAAAATTTAAATGTTATAGCATAAAACATGCTTATTTGCTTCGACTTAGTATGAATTCATCTTAGGAAAATATTTTTCTTGATTGTTGATTCTAAATACCGATTATTAGCACTTCTAACTAGCGATCCATAATATGCACCAGGAAATGATTGTTTACCACGGTTATGGATCACTTCCAAAGAATGTAGATTTCTGCCATTTTAAACATTGAATTCGACATTTTCATACAATAGTACTAAGTGGCCCAAATAGCCGTAGCGGTAAACGCGCAGCTATTCAGCAAGACCAAGCTGAGGGTCGTGGGTTCGAATCCCACCGGTCGAGGATCTTTTCGGGTCGGAAATTTTCTCGACTTCCCAGGGCATAGAGTATCTTCGTATCTGCCACGCGATATACGCATGCAAAAATGGTCATTGGCATAGAAAGCTCTCAGTTAATAACTGTGGAAGTGCTCATAAGAACACTTAGCTGAGAAGCTGGCTCTGTCCCAGTGAGGACGTAACGCCAGAAAAGAAGAAGAAGTACTAAGGATAAAACATTTTTTAGCAGAAAAAAATGGGTGGAAAACTTGGTGTGTAGCGAAAACAGTTCATGTCTCAGTTACTACAATGCAATATCACACATAAAAGGGCATTTTACCCTTGTTTCCAGCTCCAACACTGCTATTTTTTGCAGTAATATGTGACGCATTGTTAGCTTTCGCCAAATCATGCAAATACAGATGCATTGAGTTGAAAATCCCTTGATTTTGCGCACTGATCCGTGATATGTCACAATTTAATCCATAATATGAAAATTGATCCATAATATGCTTTTCAGAAACCGATAAAAAATTTATTTTTATGCAATCATGAGAAAATTACAATCAAAATAGTTTACTAACCGAAGTTCGAATTTGAAACGATTCAATTCGTACTTTTTAAATAAAATTTTACGTTTTCCTTGTTGTTTTAATGATTTTTATAGATTGGACTCCACACTATTTGATCCATAACTGTGGGGTCATGGTATGCTGTTCCGCACAAGAAAAGGAAAATTTTCTGCGCAAGAAGCGATCAAGAAATTTTGTACGGTGAGCTCCATTTGATTTGACATTTCTATTGAACTGCGCAGTTCAATGGTTTTCTTGAGCATTACTTGCAAGAAATTTCTCACGCACCGAGATAGGCAATTACTTTTCTGTTGAAGTGCATACTTCGCTTATAATATCAAATCTGAGAGCAGAAAAATGTTTCCATGAAATTCAATTGAAAACAATGTTTACTATCAGTTACAGCAAATTGAAAACTGTTCTGGTATCATGGAGGGCAAAATGAGAACGTTAGGGGGGTCTGTAGCCTTGCGGTTACGCTTTCGCTTCATAAGCGGAAGGTCATGGGTTCGATTCCCAGCCCCTCCACAAAAAAACCCGTCCAGCCACCAGAAGACGCCTCACGGAGGACCGTGCTTTGGGGAGCTCATCCATCCTCCGTCAGTATCAGATGGTGACTGAGACAAACTGACCCTCTTCGCAGGCAGCTAGCCTCACTAACAACAGAGCTCTCTCCTACCTGCTCGGTGTGAGAGTAAAAGTGTAGGAGAGAGTGAAAATAAGATGTAAATATAGATAAGTTAAAAATAGATCTGTATCGGAAAAGAAGAAGCTACAGATCAGCTGATTCCGGCACAGTAGTGGCCACGAGCACAGAGTGCCTTAAAAAAAAATGAGAACAATGAGATGTACATATTTTCGATTGATATTGAAATGAGTCTACGACAAAATAAATACTTCATTAGTATATTCTCATAGTGTTTATACATGTAGTACGAATAAATTTATAATTCTATAAAATGAAAACATTACCAAAAATTTAAAAGCAATCATTCTGATAGAAATATCCTAGAGCCGAAACCAGTTTCCAAATCCGTCATCGAGTCTGTTCAGACACGTTTTCGGTTCGCTCGTAAAGTTCACTCGCAAAGTTATGTTCCGAAAGTTGTTTCGCGTTGTCTCCCGCTCCGAACCCTGCAATGGGAAAGCTCGGTTCCTCCGGGACGCAAATACGTCGCGCTGTTAACGAGGATGAACCGCGAAAAAGTGCGTACTCAACAACAACTGCTTCGCCCCTCTCAAGGCAGATAATGCTGAGAAGAAAGAGCGTCTGCTGCCATTCTACACTAAGGGATTCCCGGCGAATATTTACAAAGGCATGGATTACTATACCAAACAAGGCCTGAAAGTGACCCTCCATCGGTGTACGGATGGCTACAAAATCACCGTTCCGTCAATCATGCACTTCCGTGCGATGGAATCGTATCTGAAGATGAAGAAAGTCCAGTTCTTTACCTACGACATCGAGGCCGACAAGCCTTCCAAGGTGATCCTTGGGGTCTCGACATAGAGCAGAGCCAGCTGGAAGCCGGGCTGGAGGCTGCGGGTTTCGATCCACTAAAGACCATCAAGATCAGGCGCCACAAAAAGAACAAGCGGTACCGCGACCAGCTGTACCCAATCCACTTCCCCAAGGGTTGGACCATAAAACAGCTGCAAGTGGTCAGAACGTTGTTCTACCACACCATTCAGTGCACGCAAAAAAATTGTGCGGTAAAAACTACCATTTTAGGGGGTTAACTTAAGCGCTCGCACCGGCAATTTTCAGCAGACCAGAAATGTGCTTGATTTTACCATGTCTGTAGTCGGAATCAGATAGTTGTAAATTATTTCTGTCAAATGTGCCAGTAATGCGGGTGGGGTGTACCGTAAACATAGTAAATTGGTCTGAATTTCCATGGTAGTTTTAAGAATGGGCGTAGTCAGCTAAAATAGTTATTTTTACCACAGATTTTTTTCCCGTGTGGGAACGGTACAAGCCGGTCCACCGGTAAGAGACGCAGTGGTCCAACTGCTTGAGCTTTGGCCATGGGGCCAATTAATAGAAATATTAGTAGTAGAACCCTAGTGGCGCTGTTGTCACAAAACTGATTTAACTAATTATTACCTTTGAATGCTATTTTTCATTATTTGATCGATCCCACACAATGGACCAATGCACGAGTTCACTAATTTGATGTTTGAGCGGTGCCATATTCACTAGTTACCATGGTCACGTAGATAACACGGCACCGCTCAAACGTCAACGAGTGAACTCGTGCATTGGTCCATGGACCGATGCACGCGTTCACTATCTGACGTTTGAGCGGTGCCGTGTTATTTACGTGACAATGGCAATGAGTGAATTCGGCACCGCTCAAACGTCAAATTAGTGAACTCGTGCATCGGTCCATGGTGCCGAATTCATTCGTTTCCATGATCACATAAATAACACGGCACCGCTCAAATGTCAAATAGTGAACTCGTGCATCGGTCCATAGAGAATATTTTGTTTTGACCTTTGACACTTTGAGGCCCGGTGCTCACGCTGACACATCGCAGCAAACTAGATGTTGGTCACACGAACAGCAGCGACATTAGCATTAGGTTAATGCTTCTACTGGCCAAATATTGTCAGATACAGAGCCGCTGCTCCAACTGTGGAGGCAAACATGTCTCATCCAGCTGTGCAGTCCAGGACCCAAAACCCTCGTGTGTCAACTGCATCCAAGATCATTGATCAACAAGCCGCAAATCATCAATCAACTGACATCTCTAGTCACCAAGATGCAAAAGATGATCATGCAGATGATGCTATTCTTTGTCCGTTGTAACATTCATCCTCAAGTTGCTTAATTGGAACGCCCACTCCGTGGCGGAAAACAGCTGGAAGTCATCGAATTTCTGCAAAAACACCAAATCGACATAGCGTTTCTGACCGAAACTTAGGAGAGGCCTTGAGTTCAAGATTTTGCCGGACTTTCGTCTTTCCACCATTGACGCCGTCGGTTTCGAGCTGACCTCCCCTGACGGCCCAGTCATCTATATTGTCGCCTACTGCCCTGCCCAGTGCAGACAGAGATCCAGATGGCTCTTCCGTGCACCTGGAAAACGATCTCCAAAGGCTGACCCGCTGGAGTAGCAACTTCATCATCACCGATGATCTGAATGCCCGCCACAGCCTATGGGGCAACATTTAGAATAACAAAAAAGACCAAGCCGGTCACTATGTCATTCTCCATCCTGACTTGCCAACGTTCTTCTCCCCAGCTGGCGCTGGACATCGTCCTCACCAGCATGGCGGATAGCTGCTCCGCCATTCGTACCTTCATCGACTTGCCATCTGACCACCTATCGGTGGTCTTCAAAATGAACCTGCGCCAACAGTGTCAGAGGCGTAACCACCACCGAGCGAACTGGCCACAACTGAGTCGTTACATCGAAGACCGCATTCCTGACGACCCTCCGCTGGCAACGACGGACGACAGTGTTCTACGCTGCACATCGCAGCACAAGACATCGGTTCATCCCATCTACACCAGTGACACGTAAGTTCGCCAATATCGATATGGAAACAAATCGAATTATCTCGCTCAGGAATGCCATTCAGCGCCAGTTCAAACGAACGAAAAATCAGGGCCGGTTAGTTCTCAAACGAAAGTTGAGCAATATCATCGCGATCAGTGTTCAGAAGATCAGGAATATTCAATTCCAGAAGGACATTTGCAGTATGTTTAGCTACTCGAAGCCCTTTTGGCGAGTGACGGGAAGGCCATCTGACCTCTGGGGAGAAAGCTAATTCTCTCTCCAAACACTTTCCCATAACCTGGGTCGCGATACTGTCAGCCCGTAAGCCCCCGCCAAATAAACTCCCTGACGAGCAGCAGATCTCTCTGGATGAAACTTTGAGGAACGCCCCTCGATTTGATGGTGTCTTCAACATCGTCCTTAAACACCTCGGCCCAAAAGCCCTGTCGCTTCTCGTAAGCATTTACAACCGTAGCCTTGCGATTAGATACATCCCATCCGCTTGGAAGCGATCTAAAGTGGTACCTATTGCCAAGCCAGGTAAGGACCTCACCAGTCCTTCGAGCTACAGACCGATCAGTCTGCTTTCTTTGATAAGCAAACACGGAGAACAAAATATAGTGTTCGTAATCATTTTAAGGTTAGTTTGGGGATAACTATGATCACAGTTACGTTTTGGCAGCCGGCGAAATCGCGCGCTTTTGCAATTGTTCGGAGCTTAAAAGTGAAGCTATTATTTTGCCAGTCAATACAGACTGTGCTCATCAACACAACACAATACAACACGTGAAAACAATGGCCGTATCGCCATATTACCTCACCTCCAATGGACCACGAAACAAAACTATTGTCATCGATTTGGCTACAGTGCCCACGAGGAAGGTCACGATGGACTTGATTGTACGTTTCATCAATCACAATTTGATAATACAATTTTCGTCAGTCAGTCAATCACTTCAACATAATACGGGGAAATCCTTGGTATTTCTGGAATGCCAATCTGAAGAGCAAGCGTTGGTAGTTGCGGACAAAAATGATGGAAAACACGAGATCACGATCGAGATCATCAAGTATGCAGTAAATGTATACATGGAGGATGGAGCAACAACCGTAAGGATTCATGATATCTCACCGCAATCGGAAAATTCGGTTATTGAACAAGCGTTGGAGTAGTACGGAGACGTAATTTGGCTGAAGGAGTAAACATGGACTGGACCAGCTATTTTGAAGGGAATCAAGAGTGGAGTCCGATCGGTTCGTTTCCGGTTGCACTCTGCCATACCGTCGTACATCAAAATCCGGGGTGAAGTCACGTTAGTCACATACAAGAATCAACAACAGACATGCAGGCATTGCAACGATCCTATAACATTTCCCCGAATACCATTACCCCGAAAACCATCACCCCGAAAGTCAATACCCCGAATGGTCAAGTACCCCGAAAACCAATACCCCGAAAACCATTACCCCGAATAGTCCGTTACCCCGAATACCATTTCCCCGAATGGACCATAACCCCGAATTTTCTTGGCACGAAAAATTCAAAATGAAGATCCGACAAATGAATCCAATATACCTATTTCATAGAATTTTGATTTTCATTTGAATTCATGTTCTTCATGTTATCAAAGATTTATTATTCTTTTAATCAACAGCTATTCTTCATGAACCAAGTGAGAACCCAAATTTTACTCACAGGCGTGTACTTGATTTTGTGAGAATGATTGTGTTCACAGCAATAAATCATTTTTCGAACTGATGTTAAAGCTGACATGTTAATATTAAAGACCTTTCCCGCCCTCTTTCAAAAGCGTTATATTATTTGGTAATGCCTAATTATATTTTTATATTGCTGGAGGCAATGCGAGTTCAACATATTCTAAAATGTCATTAGACTATGGTTTGAAAAATGTCAGATGAAAATGTTAACTAATATTAAACTGACCACTTTTTCAAAAGTACATCGCTAAAGAACAGCCTATGATAAAAGAAGAAAAAACACTGTTGAAAGCGTCAATAATTATGATGCCAACAATCACTTTGCTAGTGCAACTTCCGAAAGAATAGCCGAAAAGAGGGACAAATCTCTTGTTAGAAATTGTAATACTGACAAGATGTAATACGGACAAGTAATGCAGGGGCTTATTTTCATTTATTTTTTGAAGTCACTGCCAAATTTGAATTTCGCTCAAGACAAGTCGATTTTTTTTACCGCTTTCGCTCAAACTTCAACTCAAACGGTACAACTCGAAACAACAGCCTATAACTCAATGAAGAGAAAATCATTGATTAAAATATTTACACTGCCATTATACAACCTCGAAAGAACAGCCGATGATTGAAAGAATAAAAAATCATTAATAGGAATACTACTATTAAGTCGAAAACTTTCAGGCTCAAATTCGCGAGCTTCTTTGAGGATTTTCTTGAAGGCATTACTGATTTTCGGGGAAGTGTCGTGTTCGGGGAACTGGTTTTCGGGGTAATGGTTTTCGGGGTAATGTGTCATTCGGGGTAACGTTGCATTCGGGGTAATGGTTTTCGGGGTACTGGTTTTCGGGGAGATGGTTTTCGGGGTAATGGTATTCGGGGAAGTGTTATAGGACCATTGCAACAAACCGGTGCACTGGGGACGAAAGTGCATTAAGGCTAACTACATGGAGTTACAACTGCAGACCGGGATGATTGGAAATATCAGCGATAGATTGAGAGCTTCTGGCGTAGATTACGCAGGAGCGTTAAAGCAAATGGCTCAAGAACCCGTAACAAGCGGGAATCCCGACAACACGTTTATGGCATTAATTTCAGACGACGAGTCATTGCATAATTATGGTACTCGGAGCAGAAGCACCTTTCCCTCTCACCAAAAAGTTCAGAAACGTAGTAGACCCAGAAAAACTCTCTCGTATATCGTTGGTTCCATTGACATGAACGGGATCTCCAACAAGAACAAGATCGATGCTCTCAGAGCATTCGTTCAGTTAATGGAACTAGATATAGTCATGCTTCAGGAGGTTCATGAGCAAATTGATTTTAATGGCTTTGGTTGTTTTTCAAATATCATAAGAAGCGGGGTACAGAGATAATGGTTAAGTCGCACAAAAAACATCAGGGATTCAATGCAGTATTGATTCTCGTATCATCAGTCTTCAGATAGATCAACATGTAGCCATTTGCAATATATATTCACCATCAAGGAATGCTTAGAGGGCAGAAAGGGAGAAGTTTTCCACGGATACGATTCTACACTATATCAATCATGGTACTGGCGAACTGATTTTGGGGGGCGATTTTAATGCTATTATCAACTAGAAAGATGCTAATCACACTTCTAATCACAGTAGTTCTTTGAAATTTCTCGTAGAATCTTTGAAACTGTTGGATGCATGGGAGCACGTACATAAAACGGTAGTAGATTACACTTTTGTTAGAAACGGGTCCGGAGCAAGGTTGGACAGATTTTATGTGACAGAGGGAATTAAACAGAACGTAGCAGACATCAAATCTAATGTGTGCTGCTTCTCTGATCATAAATCAGTGATTTTGAAGGTGAAATTACCAAATTTAGGAAAGCCTCACAGAAAACAATTCTTGCGTTTCAACGACACAATTTTAACGGAAGAAGTTCTGTAATAATTTTGAACTAAATGACTAAAAATTAAAAAGACAGAGGAGATATTATGATTTTTGGTTCTCATGGTGAAACGAGTTAGCAAAAAAGAAAATTGCTTCGTTTTTCAAATGGAAAAATAGCATTGCTAGGAAACAAAATCATGACACCATGGAATTTTATTATGCAGTTTGAACCTGTTGCACAGGGAATATGTTGATAAACCAGCTTTGATTAGTGAGATAAATCTTGTCAAAGGTAAAATGCTAGCACTTCAGAAGCAATTATCAAACAATTTTTACTCCCACTCAAAAACAATGATCGCGGGGGAAGATGCTTCAATATTCCATGTCGGTGAGCAAATCAATAACAGGAGTAAAGGCGTTTATCAAATCATTGGATATTGCAGAGAACACGGAAAGAGATGCAGATAAAAAAGAAGAAGAAGTAGTGAATTATTTTCCAAAACTTTACTCAGCGTCAGATGTTACATCTGATAATAGTTTTAATCCTCAAAAACAGTTGATGTTAATCTACCTGCCAACAATGATTTGATGAGCCCCGTGACCGAACAAGAGTTGCTGTTGACAATCAAAACCAGTCAATCCAGAAAATCCTCTGGAATTGATGGCCTGTCTAAGCAGTTTTACTTGAAATGTTGTAATATTATTAAAACAGAGTTAGTAGCAATTATTAATGATGTACTCAATGGGAAAATAACAAAAAAAAAATTGTTGAAGGTATCATAATCTTAATACATAAAAAAGAATCCAGGAGTAGTATTAAAAATTACCGACTAATTACATTGCTAACTTTTGATTACAAACTTGTTGCAAGAATTCTCAAAACTCGTTTAAGCAAATTTAGCCGTTGCTCTTGTCTAAAGCACAAAAATGTGCTAATGCGCCAAACACCATATTTGATATAATTTGTGGCATCAGGGATAAGATACTCGAAGTAAATTGCAGAAGAAGAACTTGCATTCTCGTATCATGTGATTTCGAGAAAGCATTTGATAGGGTCAGCCACACCTTTTTAGAAAAAAAAATTTGGGCAGAATGGGAATAAATAACAGATTCATAGATTTTTTAAAACAGATTCATGCTAATTCATATTCCAGGATTATAGTCAATGATCGTTTTACTAACCAGATAAAAATAGGAAGATCAGTCAGGCAGGGCGACCCTCTTTCAATGTTACTTTTTTGTTTATATCTGGAACCTCTAATACAAAAGTTACAGAGATGTTGCAATGCTGAGTTTGATTTGTTGTTTAGTTATTCGGATGATATTGATTTTGAATGATTTCACTAAACTGAAGGAGGTCAAACGTATTTTTGAAAATTTTGGAAAAGCTTCGGGGGCAAAAATTAACTTAATGAAAACTAAAGCTTTGTGTATAGGAACAAATAATACGTCAAACATGCTGGATTGGATTCAGCTTGCCGAGAGTGTTAAGATCTTAGGCATTTATTATCACAACAACAGCAGAACAATGATGAATTTGAATTGGGATAACGTAATACAAAATTTAAAATTTTCAACGTTATCTTTTCAAATACATTTGCTTCATCAAGAATTTAGTATGTTTCATCGGTGGTACCGTTGGACAAAAAACGGAATGCTGAGATCAGGAACTTTTATGGTAACTTTCTTTGGTACCGTGCTACATTAAGAGTCACTTTTGATCAATTATGCTTGCCTAGAAAACGTGAAGGTTTGGGTTTGATATCACCCAACCTCAAAAGCAATGCACTTTCATTAAATAGATTTTTGCTCTTGGAGTCTGAATCACATTTTCTCCACAACTTAACTAATCAAATAGATAATCCTCCGAACATAAAAGATGTTCCCCTAAGTTCACCTTTTCTCAAAACTGTATATCTAGAGCTTCTATTCATTCCTGAAAATATAAGACAAAACTCAACAGCGAACGCTTTGTATAATTATTATATAGCTAGACTGTCAACACCACATATCGAACAAAAATATCCACAGTGCACGTGGCAACGGATATGGAAGAATGTTTTCAACAAAAAAAAATCATTTCGGAAATCCAAGTACAGTCGAAGCGCGTTATAACGACATCGCAAGGGACCGTCGCAATAGAGAAAAGTCGTTATAAAGAATAGACATAACATTGAAATATTTTTCATGGGACCGAAAAATGTCACTATAGAGAGCTATTGTCGTTATAAAAATTGTCGTTATAACGAGCTTCGACTGCATCATGGTATCTTTTTGTAAATTAAAAAATCCCGTGTGGTAAACAACAATTTCGTTTCGGTAGTACTGCAAGTGAAAGGTGTGTGTTTTGTCCTCAAGAGATTGAAGACTGGAAGCACAGATATGCAAACTGCGAAAAAGTGCGGAAATGTTGGTGGTATTCCTTAACCCAGATAAAATTGATAAATAGGAATCGAATTCGAAATTTGAGTTTCTATGATTTTAAATTTCCTGTATTGAGTCGCCTTAATATGCTTGAAAGAACGGAAGCTTCAAAAATATTTATTGAATATTTAAATTACATAAAAAGTAGAACCAGAGAAGAACTGGATTTGTCCGAACTGGTATTTAATTTGAACTGTAAGACATGAAATCGGCACTTGAACAAAAAAAAATTAGAAGGGATACCCAAACTAACAAATAATTAACATCAAGTAGCAACCAATATCAAACAAAATAGAAAAAAAAACAAACATACTTATTGTATTACAATATTAAGGGGCGATCCATTAATTACGTAAGACAATTTTGGCGGTTTTTAGACCCCCCCTCCCCCCATAAAAAGATTTTTTGTATGAAAATTAAAAATAATTTGTATGGCGCGTAAGAAATCTCAAACCCCCCCTCCCCCCATAAACCCTTACCTAATTAATGGACGACCTCTAAACGGAAATAAAACAAGTTTTAAGTTTTTTTAGAAAAAAAAAAATGAATATAGTTGATTTGACAGTATATTGTATACTATATACAGTCACCTCTCCACATCCATCGAGATAAGGAGAGATCGATACATAGAACAAATTTTTATCGAATACTAGATTGAAAATCACTCCGTTGCCAGGAAAATCAAAAACAAACAGATGCCATTTCGTCTTCGCAAATTGTTTTGACTCTCTAAAATCTAGTCTAGTTACCTTTGATAATGGGCATATCGACATACGGAGAGAAAATTGGGAACGAAATACACATCGAGATAGGGAGATATCGAGATAAGGAGGATATCGAGATATGGAGAGTAAAAATGTATGCAGAATGAAGGGACCGAAAAAATCATCGACATAGGGAGAGATATCGAGATGTAGAACATCGAGATGTGGAGAGTCGACTGTACTAGTTGATAGCTATAATTTTTAATGAATTTATATACGTTAAACGTCAAAATTCAACTATAATTTAGTTGACTCAATGTAAATTTAATTGAATTTTTAAGATTTTGTAATGTTTACTCAGCAGTTTTGTTCTGCTTTATCAACATATCTGAAAAGATTCGCTGCTGCTTTATCGATCTTAAAAAAAAAACATGGCAAAAATCAAAACAAAAGTGCGCGTCGGCAAACTTGGTACGTAGTCTTCTCGTGCAAAGTGGTCATCTTAGCATCTACACTATTCCTTGCAAGTTAAAAGTAAGTAGATTTGTGAGCATGACTTGAAGTCTAGGGATGTGAATGTTTTCGAATAGTAGTAATTATCCAAATTATAATTGATATAAGTACAAGTGGATAGCTGAATCAATGAAGTGTCTGTATTTGATTTGATGACGTTAAATTAGTGTTAGCGTAAGTTAATTTAAATTCGAAACAACTTTTTGTGCGTAAGTAAAAGTAATTAATGGGATATTAATCTCAACATAAAGAAATTCTTCCGCGTGAACTCTTCGAAAATCTAATATACTCCAGGCTTCTGTCGCACACCGAGGCCAGCAACATACTTGCTGAGAAGCAAGCCGAGGTCACTCGACGGTCCATCAGCTCCAAAGAGCAGCGAATTCCATCAACCATTCGCTCCTTGTCGCAATTTTCCAACGTCTCGACTGGCTAACCACGACACAGTGGAACAGCGATTGGCTAAACACACTGAACGCTTTAAAGTAAGAGCACTTATGTTCCGAATCCGAGTCTATTAGAATCTATACCGAATTTTGTAAATAGTACCAAATATAAAGCAGGCTTAAGCTTTCATCCCACAACATCAATTTGCACAAACAAAAGAAATAACTACAGATTGAATAACTTTTATAGTTGAAACACTTGATTTGTAAACCTTTATAAACCGAACTTAACTGAGTAAATTGAACTGAAGTTAAAAAAAAAAACGGTTTTCAAATACAGTACTGACCCGATTTTGTCAGCCCCCGATTTTGTCTGCCCCCGATTTTGTCTACCCCCGATTTTGTCAGCTTTTTGACCCGATTTTGTCAGCCTATTTTAAAATTTGTCAAAAAATTGTTATCGTCATGTTTTACCACGTTTACATTAAAATTGATGATGATGTTTGATGTCATGCACGTATGGGCGTAGCCAGAGGGTGCAATGGCAATGCCTTTTATTAAGTGTTAAAAATCGATAATACCAATATAAGGGAGGGGGGAGCCCCTGATAAAAGAAACTGACTACGCCCATGTCTATTGCCCTCTTAAAAGTCTATGTAACCATGTAACACGTCACAATTTGAAAACAGGAACAAAATAAAATGACCCGATTTTGTCAGGTTCCCCATTTTGTCAGCCTAAAATTCATCGAGGGGCTGACAAAATCGGGTCCTTACTGTATAGTGATAGTGCTACCACGTGTTTCTACTCTTAAGCCTCTGTTTTTCCTGGTGCTTTGTCCTCACTGGTCTGTTCCTCAGCATAGCGATCCAAGAGAACTTCTACAGTTATTAACTGTATTTTTTGTCATTTGATTCCCATTGGTTTTTTATTTGAATTTATTTGGCAAACGTGAATATATTCTATGCCATGGGAGTCGAGAAAATTTTCAGCCCGCCATTTCTTCTAATCCCAGTAGCAAAAAAAAAACTCATAACACATCCTATCATCAACTGGCTGGCCTAACTGGCATCTCATAAGCACACAAATTTGCATCCACTCCCTGGTCAATCAACGCGAAAATCCTTCTCCCAGCCCATGTTGTGCCGACAGATTAAGCCCCATCAACCAAACAAACATTCCTTGCCATAAAGCGCTTCGTCTCGATTCGTTCCCGCTTACTGTGTAGAGAACCGTATCCGCCGGCGTTCCTAATTGAAGCTGGCCCGCTTTGAATACCAACATGGCCGAGAAAAATAAAACTTTATTGACCCAATATTGCGGCAGCGGCAGCAGCAGCATTGCGGTCTGCAGTGCTTCCGTAGATCGTAAGCCCATCTTTGTGGATCGAATGGCTCAAGTCTCTTTATGATTGACAAAGACGGCGGCGGCGGATGGACTGGAGGGAAAAATCAAGACGATAAACAACGAGAAAGCAACCATATAGAGCCATTTAGTACTTTGCACAGTAGCGCGACTCCATACCAAGGTCGGATTAAAGCTAACAAGTGTCTCAAATAAATTTAAATCAATAATTTTTAACAATTTTCACTTCAATAAGCCCATATAATCCAATTGCGAAGTATTGCAATTTTTATTTTTAGGTATTTGTAACCACGGCCAGACATTGCCACGGCTCATACCTTTTCACTGAATCCCACGCCACCTTGAGATCAATAATTAGTTGGTGAGTCTGCAAGTTATATTTCCACATTTTTCGTTCCTTCATACCTCCAGAAGTACTTGGCACGGCGAGAATATATGGGAAAGGTTTATCACAAAAAAAAATAGGCATCGCAAAATCTTTCACCACTCGAAAATATAGGTTTTAACATTCATTTGAAATGTTCCCCAAAAAAATCCACCGAGGGATCCCGAACATTTTTTTTTAATTTAAAATTTTTGTTCCTTAGAGTACATTATTTTTAAGTGTAATCATTGTGAAAGACAGTTTCATTGGTCTCAAGCTCGATGAAAGTTTCAATTCCAAATAAAAACTCATAAAATAAATATACATACATATATATGAGGTTCAATTTTGTAAAAAACAAGATTGTCCTATGTGATTTTGAGGATTTAATGAGCCATAGGTCACTTTTTCGATTAGATGTGTTGGAAGTTCGATTGTTGGACACTTATTCGTACTGTGAAAGTATATCGATCCAAGCATTATTTCCTTTCATGGAAAGAGTATATCAAATTTCTTCTTCTTCTGTCTGGCATTACACCTTTGCTGAAACATAGCCTGCTTCCCAGCTTTCGTTTAGCGCTTAGTTATTTCTTTGTCAATCAACCGAAATTCCATAAATTACTGTCCGTATTGGTTTATTACGAGGTTCATAAAGAGTAAAATCGATCAACATTACAACAGCTTGCGAAAGGGAACAAAATATGCTTGAACGTCCTATACCTCAAGCTTCAGCAAAAAAAACTTCAAAAATCCTCATTAAACATATTATTGAGGCGCCGGAGTAAGTGACAATCCAATGACTTTTTTAATATTATTGAAATTATTTTGATGTTCTTAACAAATATAATATGTTTTCAACATGAAATATGGATAATTATGTGATTCATGGTAACGGTAAGTATTATGAGATAGATTATCAAGTTAAATTTCATGTGTCCCACTTAAGTGCACTTGCACCGCAGAGTAGGGTAACTGCAATTTAAGTAGATTTTTGAGACTTTCTTCTAAGGGTTTCAATATCTCCAAAAGATACCTTCCCGTTCGTGCGCACTTCAGCAGATACAGGGTTCATCGTTTTTTACGTCGGTATGTGAAAATTGAATAATCTTGAAAAAAAAAAAATCAATCAATTTCTATATCTGAGGTATTTTTATTTAATTTAAACCGTTGCAATTTAT
The DNA here is from genome assembly GCF_002204515.2 of Aedes aegypti. Taxonomy (NCBI): domain Eukaryota; kingdom Metazoa; phylum Arthropoda; class Insecta; order Diptera; family Culicidae; genus Aedes; species Aedes aegypti. The sequence goes on from NC_035108.1 coordinate 379,499,612, forward strand.
TTGGGTTATTTCATGAAAACAACATCAATCAAGTGGCTGCATTTATTGGTCGTAGCAAAATGAGCTCCATTTGCTGCATTTCTCATTACGTTTGAAGTGTTTTTGGGGGTTTTGCGATGATATTGGCACAAAGGACTGCCTTGAGCTCATCAATAGTTCAAGATTTTCTAGTATACGCTTTGCTTTTCGAAAAGCTCCATAAACTTAAGTCAGGAGGAGTCAAATCAGGATCTCCAAAGTCAAATCCCTATTGAATTGCAGTGAGACATAAATCGCCGTCTTATTGAAGCCAGTAACAACCTAAACCTTTTTTTACGAATTTGATGACAGACATATTGAGCAAACTTCCAAAGACATTGAATTCCACCGACTGTTTAGTACTGTTTAAAAAAATGACTCAATGATTTTTTTTGGTACGTGCCAAATGCTGGTCCAAAATGGTACTACTTTGTCAGAGAATGGCGTTGCTTGAATCTCTAATAGATTTTCTGTTTCTCAAATGTGGCATATTTTCTTACTTTAGCCTGATGGTGCCTGTTGACCACGATGTTTTGAAGGATATAAAAGATATAAAGTTATTCATGGTTAAAATTGTACTGAATTGATGTTTTCAATACATGTCAAACTAAATCAATCGGTTGATAAATGTCAAAGTTATTCAATGTCCACACACCGACAAAATGGCGCACCCTGTATGCTATCACAAGGTGGCTGATTCAGTAGATATTGAAAATATTTAGAATTGAACATTTTATTGGAAAATTTACTGAATTACTTATATGTTCCACTTGCCCCGTTAAATTAAAATCAACTGCCCTTCTGCGTTTACTTGTCCCATGTTTTTTGTAAACCTTATAGACCGCGGGACCCCCGGTGGGAACTTTGGTCGTATGCTGACAGGGAAGGGGGGGTTTGCTTTTGCAAACCTGGAGCGTCTGTACTCCACGTTAGGAGCGGCTCACAACAGCGTCTGTTCCCCATGTCAGGGGCGGCTGATCATCGTCCGAGTGCCAGAGAAGGACTCTAAGCTAAACTGCGCACTATGGCCCTCCGAACATTTAGGGGGAATGGTCCTCCGGAAATCTAGGGGGTTGGTGTCAGGCCCTGCAAGCCAACCGTAAAAACACATCAGCACAGGAACGTCAACGAGAGAATACGGACCGGAACAATCGGCAAAGACCACAGCGACGAAAATGGACTAGCGATTGGAAACTCGGTACGTGGAACTGCAAATCTCTCAACTTCATTGGAAGTACTCGCATACTCTCCGATGTACTGAAGACCCGCGGTTTCGACATCGTAGCGCTGCAGGAGGTGTGCTGGACAGGAGCATTGGTGCGAACGTTTAGAGGTAATCATACCATCTACCAGAGCTGCGGCAACACACGCGAGCTGGGAACAGCTTTTATAGTGATGGGTGATATGCAAAGGCGCGTGATCGGGTGGTGGCCGATCAATGAACGAATGTGCAAGTTAAGAATCAAAGGCCGATTCTTTAACTTCAGCATAATCAACGTGCATAGCCCACACTCCGGAAGCACTGATGGTGACAAGGACGCATTTTACGCGCAGCTCGAACGCGAGTACGACCGCTGCCCAAGCCACGACGTCAAGATCATCATAGGAGATTTGAACGCTCAGGTTGGCCAGGAGGAGGAGTTCAGACCGACGATTGGAAAGTTCAGCGCCCACTGGCTGACGAACGAGAACGGCCTACGACTGATAGATTTTGCCGCCTCCAAGAACATGGCCATTCGTAGCACCTATTTCCAGCACAGCCTCCCGTATCGGTACACCTGGAGATCACCTCAGCAGACAGAATCGCAAATCGACCACGTTTTGATCGATGGACGGCACTTCTCCGACATAACCGACGTCAGAACCTATCGTGGCGCCAACATTGACTCCGACCACTACCTGGTGATGGTGAAACTGCGCCCAAAACTATCCGTCATCAACAATGTACGGTACCGACGCCCGCCCCGGTACAATCTCGAGCGGCTGAAACAACCGGATGTCGCCAATGCGTACGCGCAGCATCTTGAGGCAGCGTTGCCGGATGAGGGCGAGCTCGATAGGGCCCCTCTTGAGGACTGCTGGAGGACAGTCAAAGCAGCCATTAACGACGCTGCCGAAAGCGTTGTCGGATATGTGGAACGGAGCTCAAGAAACGATTGGTTCGACGAGGAGTGCCAAGAGGTTTTAGAGGAGAAGAATGCAGCGCGGGCTGCAATGCTGCAGCATGGTACGCGGCAAAACGTGGAACGATACAGACTGAAGCGGAAACAGCAAACCCGCCTATTCCGGGACAAAAAGCGCCGCCTGGAAGAGGTGGAATGCCAAGAGATGGAGTTGCTGTACCGTTCTCAAGAAACGCAGAAGTTCTATCAGAAGCTCAACACATCCCGCAAAGGCTTCGTGCCGCGAGCTGAGATGTGCCGGGATAAGGATGGGAGCATCTTGACGGACGGACGCGAGGTGATCGAAAGGTGGAAGCAGCACTACGATGAACACCTGAATGGCGCAGAGAACACAGGCACAGAAGGTCAGGACAGCGAAGGCGATGGCTACGTCAGCACAGCGGACAGCGGAAATCAACCAGCTCCCACGATGGGGGAAGTTAAGGATGCCATTCAACAGCTCAAGAACAACAAAGCCGCTGGCAAGGATGGTATCGGAGCCGAACTCATCAAGATGGGCCCGGACAGGTTGGCCGCTTGTCTGCATCGGCTGATAGTCAGAATCTGGGAAACGGAACAGCTACCGGAGGAGTGGAAGCAAGGCGTTATATGCCCTATCTACAAAAAGGGCGACAAACTGGAGTGTGAAAATTATCGTGCAATCACCATCCTAAACGCCGCCTATAAAGTGCTATCCCAGATTCTCTTCCGTCGTCTATCACCTATAGCAAACGAGTTCGTGGGAAGTTATCAAGCAGGTTTCATCGACGGCCGCTCGACAACGGACCAGATCTTTTCCGTGCGGCAAATCCTCCAGAAATGCCGTGAGTACCAGGTCCCTACACACCATTTGTTCATCGATTTCAAGGCGGCATACGATAGTATCGACCGCATAGAGCTATGGAAAATCATGGACGAGAACAGCTTTCCCGGGAAGCTCACAAGATTGATCAGAGCAACGATGGACGGTGTGCAAAACTGCGTGAAGATCTCGGGCGAACACTCCAGTTCGTTCGAGTCTCGGCGGGGACTACGACAGGGCGACGGACTTTCGTGCCTGTTGTTCAATATTGCGCTTGAAGGTGTCATGCGGAGAGCCGGACTTAACAGTCGAGGCACGATTTTCACGAGATCCGGACAATTTGTTTGCTTCGCGGACGACATGGATATTATTGGGAGAAAATTTGAAACGGTGGCAGATTTGTTCACCCGCCTGAAACGCGAAGCAACAAGAGTCGGGCTAATGGTGAATGCGTCGAAAACAAAGTACATGCTGGTTGGCGGAACTGAGCGCGACAGGACCCGCCTAGGAAGCAGTGTTACGATAGACGGGGATACCTTCGAGGTGGTGGACGAGTTCGTCTACCTCGGATCCTTGTTGACGGCTGACAACAATGTTAGTCGGGAAATACGGAGGCGCATCATCAGCGGAAGTCGTGCCTACTATGGGCTCCAGAAGAAACTGCGGTCAAGAAAGATTCACCCCCGCACCAAATGCACGATGTACAAAACGCTCATAAGACCGGTAGTCCTCTATGGGCATGAGGCGTGGACTATGTTCGAGGTGGACTTGCAAGCTCTTGGGGTTTTCGAACGTCGAGTGCTGAGGACGATCTTCGGCGGCGTGCAGGACAACGGCGTGTGGCGGCGAAGGATGAACCACGAGCTCGCTCAACTCTACGGCGAACCCAGTATCGTGAAGGTAGCTAAAGCTGGAAGGATACGCTGGGCAGGGCATGTTGCAAGAATGCCGGACAACAACCCTGTAAAGATGGTGTTCGCCACGAATCCGGTCGGAACAAGAAGGCGTGGGGCGCAGCGAGCTAGGTGGATTGACCAGGTACACCAGGACCTGGAGAGCGTGGGTCACAGTCGAGGATGGAGAGAAGCGGCCATGAACCGAGGGAATTGGCGAAATATTGTTGGCGAGGCTTTATCAAGATAATTGATGTAAAGCCAAATAAGTAAGTAAGTAGTAGACCGCGGGACAAATTTGTCTAGAACGGCAGTCAACCATTACACAAAATAAAAAAAACTCAGTTTTCAACAGACTGAAGGATTTATCTCCTTTCCTCTATTTTCTTACTACCAAGCATGTGTGGTGAATCAAGGATCTTTGTGTATCATATTAATTGTGAAGAAGATAAAAATATTAACACAGCAGCAAGTTTTATTGATCTGTAAAAATGGTTTAAAAGAGCACTTTTTCGTATCAATCGTTTTCAACTTGAATTTGTACGGAATTGAACACTGAACTATGTAATTGCTACTTGAAATTGTTATGAATTACGTTATTTTTTTATTTTTATTATCGAGACTATTTTTTTCATCAATTAATAAACGATTGGCGAAGCATATTCTCAGTAAATGACCAACCGAAGAACTCTAAGCTGATAAATTGGCTTTGTCTCAATAGGGGTGTAATTCCAGACACAAGAAAGAGAAAGTTCATGTATTCTAACCATGAAAAGAAACAGTTATACGCTAGAATCAAATACACATATAAATTAAAATGCCGATCTCAGCTGTGCAAATCTCGGTAAAAGGTTGTTTGCTGACATCTTAGTAAAAGTGACGTTTGATGTCAGCGGCACCCAAATGTGCTGCTCTAAATAAACTTGATTTTTTGTTCCCAAAGCAGCTAAAACTTATTTGCTGACCGCTCGGCTGTGCAGATCTCAGTAAAAGAATGAAAAATAGTTGAACTAAACTGAGAGTGTACTTTCACTGAACGAATAAGTGTCCTATGGCTTGTTAAATCCACAAGATCACATAGGACATGTTTGTCTATTACAACATGTAACCTTATATAGCTTCGTTTTATCAACTTTCATTTGAAATTTAGGCTATCATTGAGGTTGAGTGAAAAAAACTGCCTTCAACCATGATTAAATTTGAAAATAATGCAGTTCAAGGAACAAAAATGTAAAATAAAAAAAAATGTTCGGGACCCCTCGGTGGATTTTTTTGAGGAACACGTCAAATGAAGCTTAAAACCTATATTTTTGAATGGTGAAAGATTTAGCGATGCCTATTTTTTTGGGATAATATTGTTCTACCAGACACGCCGTGCTTGGTGGATCGACTGGTGAAGCCCCACTCTTACGTGCTCGAGAAACTCGGGATCTCGTCCATCCCAGTAGCCTTTCATTCGGGTCTTATCAACGATGGCCCCCATTTTGCCACCCCTCATGGCCGCCCGAATGTTATGCTCCCGGACATCTGGTGGTGGGTTTTAGAAGCTGAGTGGGTGGTAACCTGTGTGGTTAAGGTCTTTCGACATACTACTGCTCTACTTGTATGTCTAGTGAGTCTATCTGGGAAACCTGCACATCGTTATCGTTCACTAACGTTACGGTGTGGATGAATTTGAAACTTTGCAAGGCCCCTCGAGAAATCATTGCTCACTCTGCACAACTTGTCAAAGATTTTCTAACTCGCTTAGATTACGAAAAATCCCTCAATGATAACACACTGGAAGTGATATTGTACTCTAGTGCACGAGTTAAGAATTTATTTCACCACGATATATTCTGAAAGGAAGCGAGCACTGTCTTATACAACTCTCTCGAAGACAGTACCCATCTTAATGGTCGAATCCGTCCCCAATAATAATAACTAACTTACACGCAACTAGCGGGAGATGGGCAAATTTTGTGGATGGTTCTCAGCCATGATTGCATACAATTTCAATTGGTCTTCTTAAAACACATATCAACTGAGATATCGTAGTGGATAGTTTACCGTTTCTAGAGATGGTCGGGTCTCGGGTTTTCAAACCAGAAACCCGACCCGAACCCGAACCCGACGGGTTCGGGTCGGGTTCGGGTTTGAAAATTTTTATTTTTCCGGGTTCGGGTTCGGGTCGGGTTTGAATGATAAAAAATAATCGGGTACGGGTCGGGTTCGGGCTTGAAAAGAGTCGGTGTTAGTCGGGTTTGGGCGGGTTTGGTGAGAATTATTTAAAAAATAAAAACCTGGAAGCTTCCCTATGCATCGGAAACGATGAATTTATCATTTTATCGAACTCGGGTTCCATTCGGGTTTTTCTCAGAAAATATTTCGGGTTTCGGGTCGGGTTCGGGTTTGAACAGCGAAAATTTTTCGGGTTCGGGTCGGGTCCGGGTTTGCTTTTCAATTTTTGTCTCGGGTTCGGGTCGGGTCCGGGTTTGAAGGAATAAAATAAGTCGGGTACGGGTCGGGTTCGGGTTTGAAAAATGTGAAACCCGACCATCTCTACCGTTTACACCGTGTTTGACCCTGTCGATACTTAACACCACCTTAGGCACATCACTCCTCTATATCTATCCACGCACAATGCGTGGATGCTTCCAAGATTTAGGCAAAACCAACCAGTGGTTCGAATGATTTTCCGCTACTTTACCCGTATTACCCAAGTAACACCGAAAACATCTTCTCTGATACCAGATAGCAGATTTTGTCATATAAGAGTTATAATAGTGAATGCCATGACATCTTGTGTTATAAACCAGTTATAAAATAGCTCCCAGAAAACAAATCATTTCAAAACGGTTAATTAAACTTTATGAATCGGAGGTCATAAATTTAAGCTGAAATAATGTGTTTTAAACGTTTTTTATACAAGATTAAAACATCCAATAAAATGTCGAAACTGATGAATCTTGTGTGCCATTTTCCAGAAGCAGAAGAGTCTAAAACGCCATATTCATGCCCTATGGAGAAAAATCAACCGGAGCCGAAATGCAACGAAATTGCTAAGCGATGGTTCTTGGAAGTCGGTTACTTTTCATAATGACAAAAAAACAACTTGTTTGAAAATATTAACACTTCAGTCGTCGCGCTGTTGTATTTTGTCCAACACCGCTGAAAAAACCTCGCTTTTTGTTCACAACAGCAGCGTGGTGGTTCTGACGGTGCCAAACCGCGCGACGACTGGAAGGTTAACGATAAGAATGTGAAAAAATCGCAGAAACTGCTGAAAAAAATAACAGTTTTCGATCCATAAGCGTCGGAACATAAGTGGTCACACAAATCACCTCAAATAGGCATTTTTTACAAGCAGAACACAAATTCTTACAATTTCGTTTGTCTCTTCTTCTAGAATTCCCTGTTTTAGCCACGAACTTCACGAATTTCGCTATATTTGATTTGACATAAAAACACAAAAAGGTGCCAATTTCTGACGCCTTTTTCGCACCGTGATTGGCACATCACATAATCCGGAGCGTTACCTGTACAAGGGACACCTGAAATCACCTGTCACTGAAATCAACATAATATCAAATTGCTCTGGTAGCAAAAAGCACAGGTTCCTAATGATGATCTTTCACGAGTATCTATTGAAATAAAGCAGCTCTTTTCCCCTGTGTTGGCTGCATTCATTGTTGTCGAATACGCTTCCAAATCGATCAATAAAAAACAGCTACCGCATGAGTTTTTTCCGTAAACATTACTGCAAATTTTACAATGTTTACATTTGTAAACCGATGTTTGACGTTTGATGGATAAAAATCGATTCACTCAGCAAGAAACTATATAAAAGTTGTTTGAGTGTTATTATTTTTATCGAAAGAACAATAAAATAAATTCTCAAAGAGAATGTTGAAAAGATGTTCTCAAGATGTATTATAAACGTTATTATAAGTTTATCAAAAATGCTTAGTTAAGATGCTCTGAGGATGGTATTCCAACGTAATTTCAGCTTATATCAGAATCAAAACAAAACCATTTCACATTTTGCCAAATAAATAATCTAGATTACAGTACCGGTTGAAAATTTGAATCACCTTAACTCGAATCAATTGAAGTCGCATGTCGATGATGTTAACCAGATAATTTTGTTAGAAATCTGGGTTCAATTCAGATAATTAAGCAATCATGACAAGATATGTAAAAAATAAGTAACAGTTTGGAGTGTGACCGATATGATCAATGTAATATTAAAGTTGAATAAAATAATTGAATAGTTCGAACATTTCCGGACGGTGCTGTAAGATTGATTAAAAGTCTGCCATATTATATTTTCGTTAGAATTTGAAGCAAATTCATGAAAACAACACAATTTGGGTGGATTTGTATTATATTTAAGGATTATTAAAATGGCCCATGAATTATTGAAGAGTAAAATTGAAAGTTTCACCATAAATTTTGAACTGCATATTAAACTTCCCAAGTATCGATGAACATAATCCACTTTCGTTAATCTTCATTTCAGTGATAATAAAGAATCATAGATATGATAACTTGAAAAATATTTTTCAGGTTGAAGTAGCCATGTATATTATGACGATTTTTTTTTTGATTTTGCTGTAAGTTCATTCGTTTTGTATATATCTTGACGTTGGACATTCTAATGAGATAGTGTGTAATACAAATGTCTTTTTCAAGTTATATAGCTTACAAATAATGTCACAACAACCAAAACATTTGTCAGTATTATAAATAACAATCTTGTATCATATATACGTTATTTACACTTTCAAATATCTCAATTACAACAAATGAACTATGTCGCTCTATACTCTTGATTTGTGAGTGTTTAGTACTGAAAAATAACATAATTAGAACAAATGATCACCGCAACTTAAATTTGCATCTTTATTATGTTGGGGGTTTGTTTATAAATCGTCGATTGCATGTGATTTTAACTAGTTGTCAGATCTATAAGATGTTATATAAGCCGCCATTTTTTGCGCTGTTTAAGCTGTACAAGTGTTAGATATAAAGTAAATACTACTAGAAGAATACAACAGAATATGTTAAAAACATGAATTATTTACTCATATATAACTAGCTGTGTTACTTGGGTAATATCATGTTCATTTGTCCTGATAGAGACCGATCAACATCATTGAACACGTGGATGTGCCCACGCGCTTGAAAATCTCACCTCAGGAAGCGTTGCATAGCTAAGTTGCTTCACCAACGCGGACAGAAATTTTCTAAGTCCGAACCGTAAACAACAAGGCCACGAAACGTCAAACACTTAGAAATTTTTACCTTAGCAACCGCGGCGTGCAGTCCCCTATGGTCAGTGGGTCTACAGCTCGATCGTCATCATCAATGTTCACCCTGTTTCTCATGACATTTCTATTTTTACGTCCAACAACTGCTGAAAGCGATCCTTCCATCTGGCAGCCACTAACGTTTTATCGATCAGTAAATTCCCTTTTCGATCAATCCACATGGCAGATATTGTGTCACGCACCATTGATCGTTGCATAAAATGTCCGCATATCGTTCCGGTTCATGCTATCTTAAGCTCCAGCTACCACAGTTTTTTCATTCTGCTTTTTCTTTCTGCAATGTATTCGTTTTTGTTTGCCTCTCGCTGCCCTGACAAGACGTGACAGGTCACAGTACAAAAATGAAACCAATTGCCTGTCAAAAAAGACCACTTCTCATTGGTCGTTTTGGCAAAGGCCTACTTTCCCATCGTTGAGTTGGATTTCAACAGGGCCCTTTTTGCTACCCCGGCTGTGTTGCTAGATCATAAATTAAAATTTCATAAAAAGTTTAAAAAATTTTCATGAAGTCTTATTGTTTCGAATTCATTTATATTCCATGTTAACTTTTCCGCATGTGCTCCTACAATACTAAAATCAATTAAATATACTTAATTGAGAGCAACATAATGGAAATTGTGTCAATTTTCTCTACAAGTATTGCCGGTTTCTAATATAAACCTGAATTCATAAAAATAAAGCATCCTCTATTGCACTATATGAATGAAGCGTGCAAGAAACAACCAAATTATGGGCATTGATATTTGAATTTGTTCACAAGATTTGCTTAAAATGAATACTGGTAGCACTGGCTTTTGTATCGTCAAGGATATCGGCCGGAAAACAACTGGGCAGTCTTATTTGAACTGTCACGTCCTGTCCTAGGTTCTGTCGGGTACCGGCCACAAGCATACGTTTCTGGTGACATTCCACTATGGGCGATCAGGTGGCCAATAATCGAAAAAATGACTTGTTCTGATAGGTTTTTCTTGTACATCATTTCATAGTAAACACTTCTATTAAGTTATTCCTGGAATATCATAGAAGATCTTTTATATTTTAATTGATACAGTATGTCAAAGTTGGAGTTTTTAAGAAAAAATAAGAATTCAGTGCAAACACAAGGTACACATTGAATACAATATACTGCATAATAGTAATATTTTATACAGATCTTCATACACTGTTCGAAAGCTTATTCAAAAAGCTATCTTAAAAAAAAATTAAATAAAAATTCGTACTTTAGGTCGGGAAAATGCGGGGAGTGCACTGAAAAAAAAATTGATTTTATATCAAAACTTTACACATTCTATACTTTTTTGTCCCAAGTTGTCCCAGGCTAAAATTTATTTCCAAGGGTACTTTGAGATGTAAACTGAAGGATCGTGAAGAATCTAGCTGCACAAATTTGCATTTTTTTTTAAATTTAGGACTTTTTGAATTTTTCCAATATTTTTGACCTTTTTCTATTAAAAAAAGCCAAAAAATAATTCAGAGAATAAATGAATATCGCTAAATCATTCAGATCTTCATTTCTATGTTAGTTCTATTCAAGGTATTTAAAAGGTATTTTTTTAGATACCTTGGTTCAAATATTTATAATGGTTTGCACAACGCTAATCGCATAAATGGCTTATATGCATCATAAGTAACAAACCTTGTTATTTCGCTTTAGACCCTATTCGAAAGTTTGTCTCGAAAACTTGTTTTTGAAAATAAAACATCAAATTTGTATCACAAAACTCATAAATACGACATGAGATGGAAAACTAGTTTTGGCCGCCAGTCTGTATGGAAATCGCCCATAGTGCATTCTTCATGTATGTCACTCTCTGGCACTCTTCATCGAACCAGTCGTTTCGTCTTTGTCGTTGACCAGTGCCACCGGCTACTTGATGGATAGGGTGCCACCGGCTGTTGACGTCTCCAGAAACGTTGATTCTTCCCTACTGCTCGTCTAACTGCTGGCGGCTCCCCGCGATGGAGATGGTCTAACGGCCGACAGCTCCGTTCGTTTCAAACGAAACGAGGATAAACAAAAACAGCGTAGTGGTAGCATAGTGTGCATAGCTTTCATCGAGCGAATTAAGCGAAGTTTTCCAAGTTAAAACGTTTATTTCCATCCTAGAAATCATTATAAATATAACTTAATAGGGTGCCGGTGCAATTAGTGGACTACCTAAGCTTTAGAAAATCATAACAAAATAACGAAAAGCCTTAACAGAGATCCCTCGGCGTCAACAGAAAGATTTCAACCTTTACTATTGTCTGTTTCATTCACAACAAAACGCGCCGCCAACTTTCGAACAGACTGAAAAAAATCATCGCCAGCAAACCAATCAAAGGAGGTGCTTTGCTTTTGTGTTGGCAAGACTGGGGAAACGTCAAATGCCAGAAAATAAATCAAAGGAGGTGATTTGCCATTGTGTTGGTAAGACTGGTGTAACGTCAAATTCACAGCGGTTGCTTGGCTGGCGACGGTTTCACCGGCGAAGATTACAAATCGACGCGTCCGATAGGGTGCAAAATTTACAATATATGGGAAAAATATGAAAAGAGTGACAAAACTAATTTTTTAACATAAAATCGCATGTGCCACTATTGGTACACATGTTCCAGTAGTTGCACTTGTGCTCCAGTAGTAGACGTTCGGGAGTGGAGTCCAGCCTATAAAATTCAATAAAACGACATGGAACACGTAAAGTTGTAATTTAAAAGCACGAATTGAATCGTTTCAAATTGGAACTTCGGTTAGTAAACTGTTTTGAGTGTAATATTTACATAGGATTGCATAAAAATTAAAAATTGTATCGGTTTCTGAAAACCATATTATGGACTAATTTTCATATTATAGATTGTGGCATATTACGGATCAGTGCGCAAAATCAAGAGATTTTCAACTCAATGCATCTGTATTGCATGATTTGGCGAAAGTTAACAATGTGTCATATATTACTGCAAAAAATAGCAGTGTTAGAGCTGGAAACAAGGGTAAAATGTCCTTTTTTTGTGATACTGCATTGTAGCAACTGAGACATGAACTGTTTTCGCTCCACACCAAGCACCCATTTTTGTCTACTAAAAAATAAAATTTACTAACCTTGATGTTTTATTAGTTTTATCCTTAGTGCTACTGTATGAAAATGTCGAATCCAACGCTTAAAATGGCAGAAATCTACATTCTTTGGAAGTGATCCATAACCGTGGTAAACAATCATTTCCTGGTCCATATTATGGATCACTAGTTAGAAGTGCTAATATTCGGTATTTAGAATCAACAATCAAGGAAAATGTTTTCCAAAGATGAATTCATACTAAATCGAAGCAAACGAGCATGTTTTATGCTATGACATTTGAATTTTACCACCTGTGGGAGCTTATGAATGCTGACGGCACTTCTTACAGAAACGACCATATAATGATAGCTGTGTGGTACCAGCTAAACATTTGTCAAACACATCGTTATTTAGCGGTTGAATGTTGTGCTTAACATTACAAATGGTAGAAGACAAATAGTATAACATGGGAAAAATATGTTTTACGTTAACGTTTATGTTTTGAGCTAGTTATCTGATGTTGAACGCCTAAGTGACCCGTCACTGTGGGTAATCCGGAGCTGTGTGGGCATGAAACAAAGAATTTTAAACAAAATGGTAAATGTTTAACATTTTTCCCTCGGAACAGCACGGGATTTTTTTTATTTCCGTACAAAGTGGGCCGAAGGGTCTCAGATTTTCATGAAACTTTCTCCACAGGCAGGGCTCATCAATATATGAATAAAAAAAAATTGAGAAAAATTCAGGGTCGCTTATTTTCCCGGAAAACTCGATTGGTTTTTTTTTTGTTTTCCTCTGAAAAATCATAACTCAAGAACGAAGCATCGTAGAAACAAAGTTTTTTTATGAAAATGAAAGCAAATTTTCTCAGGAATAAAAAAAAAATATGAACTGGAAAAAGTTCTCCACAAAATTTTTCACCGTTGATAAAATTCGTAAAGAAAAGCTGGAAAAACTATGCTCCAACTCGTGGAAAATTTTCAAAAAAATATTTTTGAGGTGATAATTTCATAAGCTTTAATCGTTGAAATTTTTGAAATGGTGTTTTTTTTCGTTCTTGAGTTATGGCCAATTTTGTAAAAAATGTGCAAATGTGCCGTTTTGAGCCTTTTCTTTGGAAAACCATAACTCAAGAAAGAAGTATCGTAGAAACAAAGTTTTTTTTATGAAAGTGAAAGCAAATTTTCTCAGGAATAAAAAAATATATTAACTGGAAAAAGTTTTCCACAAAATTTCCCACCGTTGAGAAAATTCGTAAAGAAAAGCCGGAAAAACTATGTTCCAAATTAGTGGCAAACTTTCAAAAATATATTTTTGAGAAGGTAATTTCATAAGCTTTAATTGCTGAAATTTTTGAAATGTACTTTATTTTTCGTTTTTGAGTTATTACCAATTTTGTGGAAAATGACCATATAAGCTTTTTCTTTGAAAACCCATATTTGAATCGAAGCATCGGAAAAACAAAGATTTTTTATCAAAGCAATTGCAAATTTTCTAAAACATCTGAAAAAAAGATATGGGATTGGTTTTAATGAAGTATAAGTCGGAATGGATGATATTTTTCATGAATAATTACACCGCTAAGGAAAACTGAAAAAAAAACTATTTCTGCCTCGATTTTTCATTACACTGAAAAAGGATTCTTTCTTTTCTATGGAACAAATAAGATTATTATTATTATTATTTTTAATTTAATTTATTCAATGATTCAGTATATAACTTACATTTTCATCTTAATACTATCTATTTTTTCAACCGAGAAGATTGTCTTTGGTTGCTTACACCAGAAGATTTTCGTTTCTTTGTATTATTAAGAACAAAGCATGCTGTATTTTTTTGCTTTTCATGTGCATCTGAGAATTCACTAGCAAAAATGCTTCGTTCGTCTTTTGGTATAAATGAATGATATTTTTTTGTTCCAAGAATTGGAACAAGGTAAGAAAATCTTTCCTGAAGAAACTTGTCAGCTTCTGAATAGTCATTTCCAGTTGCATAGATAAATTCCCAATCTTTTTTAAATTGGTCTTTCACCTTTTGCGACACAGCCCAGTCGAAAAATTGTTTGGCGTTATTAATTTCTGCTGACTTTCTAATACTAGCATCTCTAGCCATTCGCTTAATGTCAAATTTCAAAAATGTATGCAACCATGAAAATGATTTTAAAATTAGAGCAGAATGGCACTTTTTCGCAACTTCACATGGAAAAGGTCCTTGTGATGGTATCGGTGGCAACATAATTTTCCACGAGTTGGAGCATAGTTTTTCTGGCTTTTCTTTACCGTGGTGAATCAAAATCCGGACGGTACCAATATCCGGACACTCTGGTTGTATTTAATAAATTAAATATGAAATCTAACAATATATATTGGTTAGTAATTAATATTCTCAACTTTTAATATTGCTGTTTTTTTTTAATGCATTGTTTCATCGAGTAATCCTTTGCAATAAAATATTAAAAATAAAAACAAGTTGGCTGCACCAGTTCGGCGTCATTCCTGCAAAGAACTGAATTCTATAGTAAAAATTTCGGCAACAAAATCAGCCACTTCTGACTTACGATTAATTTACTAAACTACATAATTTTGGAACTGTGCGTCTCTAAGAAGTGTATGGTATAATAATTTTCAAGTGTGTGTACAAAAAGTGGGAGATCTGTGAAAATAAGCATTTTTTGTGTGAAGAAAGGCTTCCTCAAATGCTGTTCTGATTTATAGGCAAGTGATCATTAACCCGGACGTTTCATCGTAACCTTATATTTAGTGCGTTTACAGAAACAAACATAATGTGAATTGACGAAAAGTTGTATAATAAGATTACAAAAAATGTTATCAATCTCTTGTGAATGGATTTACGGAAGAAAAGTGTTAATATTGAGGATCATTTTCGTGAACCTCAAGTGCAAGGTGTTGACAGGGGTGAAGATAAAACAAAAATTATTTTACCCAATATTATGATCCATGTACCTATGCAAATGCATGCATCTATTTTATTACATTGGAGATTTCCAGTTAAAGTGAAGTGCCTTTTATTAGTTTTTCATTTGTATTTTCAACCCAAACGCACCTGTCCGGATTTAGATTCAAAAGCGTCCGAGATTTTGATGCATGTGTCCGAATTTAAAAACACGATATGCTTCATCAATTTAACATTTATAATAACATTTTCCACTAAAATGTTTGTTCAAGATTCAAAGTTTTAATGTGTATCTATATTAATAATAATAACAGTGATACCAGAAGTTGCAGCAACATACTCAAAACAGTGTTTAAAGTTTCAGCTTTGCTTAAATGTCCGGGTAATGATGCATCACGGTACGAATTTTTTCAACGGTGGAAAATATTTTGGAAAACTTTTTCCAGTTAATATTTTTTTTTATTACTGAGAAAATTTGCTTTCATTTTCACAAAAATAAACTTTGTTTCTATGATGCTTCGTTCTTGAGTTATGATTTTTCAAAGTAAGTAGTGTCAGGGGAAAACAAAAAAAATTCCAACTGAGTTTTCCGGGAAAATACTGTCCATAAAAGCATAACTGTCCCATATGTTTTTTCGAATCAACACCTTTTCCATTGCAACATGTGTGATTTAATATATACTTTGCTATGCATATCAAAATTTACACACTTTGTTCGAAAATGTTGCGGAAAAATATGAGCTCGGTGCAGTCCCATATTGAAAAAAAGGCATAACAGTCTCTATATGGACTATCAACCTAAAAAGCTACTGCAAAACGTTAATTATGTTCAAGTTTATATTTTTTTGCTGATCAATAGAAGCAAAATGAGTCATCTGTGCGGTGGTGCTAAATGAATAAGGCGTGTGGAAATGTACTAGAAAGTTATGAAAATTTGTATGAGAAAACAAACTTCAAACTTTGAGCGCTATTATCTCAATGCCTACTTATTCCATATGGGACAGTTATGCCTTTATGGACATAATAGGCGACCCTGAATTTTTCTCAATTTTTTTTTTATTCATATATTGATGAGCCCTGCCTGTGGAAAAAGTTTCATGAAAATCTGAGACCCTTCGGCCCAAACCCGTACGGAAATAAAAGAAAATCCCCAGCAGCTAATATCTTTCGAATGAAGCATAAAAATCATCTCTGGGACTTTTGTCATTTTTATACATAAATTTTAAAAACTACTTCTATCCGTTAATTCACTACTGGAACACGACGGCAACTATTGGTGCTAGGGAGCAAATTTTTAACGTAAACTTAATTATTTATATGACTTTTTGATAGAATAAAAAGCTGAAATTTGGCAAATCGACTTTACTATAGACGATCTATCCACCAAAAATAACACATGTCGTTTTTATCGAAAAATGTACGTTTTATGCCATTGTTCAATCTACTGGTACATTACAACCATTGGTACCGGCACCCTACTACTATCTAAAATTAAAAGTAAGTAGCAATGAATTTATTAGCGAATAGAAACATAAAAACGGAAGTTTGAAATTTGTAGCCTACTTAACCTTAACGTTGCCTAAGACTAAGAAGGAAGAATCTTGAGGTGCAAAGGTTACTGAAAAATTGTAAGTAGAGAAAGTAAGTAATGTAGTAATGTAAGAACAAAAACTAAACAATAAATAATTACAGCTAAAGCCTATCCTAACAAACATTATAGCATCCAAACGCTATTGGAATCGATGACAACAATAGCAATTTATGAAAAAAAAATTATAAAGCTATTCTGAGAACTTCAATTTTTCAGATTTGTCCCATCATGAGCCACTGTGCGTTGGTACGAATCAAGTGCAGCAGTTTGTGTTCAGGACGAGGGTTTATTCTAATTGTGTGTGAAGCATTTCGACTGTTGGATAGATCGGTGACTAGACGTGCTGCTCCTGCTGCTGTTGTGTGGCTAGAGATGATTGGTGTTTGTGTACTTATGGCTTGGAAGAATTCGACGCAAAGTGAAAGCAAGCTTTTGATGTTAGAAACGTTGCAGTGGTCTTCGAGGGATGGAAGGTATTCAGCCGTAATGAAGCCTGTGCCACATTGTCGAAGTAGCTTCTGTTGTTCGGGTAAACATTTATCCAAGAAAGTGAATTAGCAAATCGATAATATGAGATTGCTTTTTCGGAAGACTTGGAAACAAGAGAAATTGGGTGCGGAAATCGATTCGATGAAAATAGTTCGATATGGTGTGGAAACATCGACAACTGACTGTATTTTTTAGGCTTATATAGACACAAAGTGCAACGTAGCAGAGAATATGCGACGTTCAAAGTACAATTTTTTTTTGCTTTAGTATATTATTTAGGTCAGTAGAAAGAAATTTGATAGAAATTGTCCTACCTAGTAAAGTACAGTACTACTACAGTAATCAAAAATTATATCCACTCACTATAACAATGAAGATAACGCTTGTGTATGCTAAATTCACTTCAAATCATATTCGCACTTTGGAATGCTTTTTAGGAAATCGTATAAAACATAAGCTCTGAACATAAACCTGTATGTTATTCCGAAAGTAATTCAAGAATGAAACCTTGGAGAAACCCAAAAAATATAAAACAATCGAATAAGAAGAGATTTGTTATGTGGCTTTATAGGGTCGGTCTTATTTTCAAATTTGGCCTCTCCTTCCTATCTAAGTGTTTTGGATCGGATGGAGAGGCCAGATGGCATACAAACACAAACCCGGACGGACATTACATCAACTGAGTCGATTGATATACGTCATTTTACCATAATGAGTCCTCCAGTCGATTATTAACACTTATAGTTGATGCTTTAAGATAAACAATCTATTTTGCTGTGCATTTGACTCAATTTCAAACTCTTAAGCCAAAGTTAGTAATGTTGCACTAAAATTTCAAGTTGCACTGACAAATTACCTACATTTACCAGTTTGGATCCTATCCAGTTCTATCGATGGAAGCTCAATATTGTTCTCAAAATTTTGAACAACTTTCGCGAACACATCTTCGGGAACTTCTGCTCAACATCAACGTTTATTAAATTTCTTCTCCAGTGCTTCAGCGAACGATGGTTTGGAAAACATCCTCTCTGAAATAAAGTAACACAAAATTGGGCTCGTCTGGATGTTGTGCTGTTTTTGGCTTAATTTGTTTAAACTTTCCGATGAATAGAATGCTTAGTGTTACAGAGCTTATTTATGTGTCATACACAGAAGATGGCATCGTCCAAGGAGCAGATCTCTCAGCATGTGTTAAAATGACACACCAGATGTGTTGACCCAGAAGAGCTCGGTTTTGTGCGAATCGTGCCCAATTTTGTGCAACTTCGTTCAAGCGTGCTAGCGCGGGAAAACGCTTTTCTCATCATGGAGCAAGTTTTCAACATCTTCGGCGCCTTCGTCAACAGCACACGGACTTGATAGGGAAACTTTGATGTTGGATTGATGTTTGCTCATTCAATTCATCACTTTCTGCTGCAGTCATCCAACATATGTGCGCTGGCTCAAGTTTGTTGCTCCAGGTATACCTCCAGTTTGCTAGTCGGCAACAGACATCCGCCCGCCACGGTAACATTGTCACCATCACAATTCAGAGACGCTTCAGATCGTGGAAGTATTGCCATTTGCATATCAAATTGGATAGTCTCAAGCCAATGAAATTTGCTTCGCCGACCACAGTGCCGCAAACATGGAAGCAATTTGTCTAGCACGTGATCTTTTCTGGCGAAGATAATACGTTCGACAACGATTTTGTGATACTTCTATTTGGCGTGATATACACAATATGTAACATATGCTTCAAGCAACCGTTCAAGAATCATTCATTTTGAGTGGATGTGCTGATTCAGACACGTTTTGCGAAGTCGCCAAGCTGAGCTTCTTTCAAAATGTGCAGAAGGTGGTTAAGGCGTAAAGTTCTTGTTCGTGAAATGAGCTTCTCTACAAGGAGGTGTGATTAAATAAATTGTGACGTCACGTTACATTCGTTTTTGTTCATCCGCTATATGTTTCCTACATAATTTTTCCAATTAAGTCGATATGGTTCGTTAAGTCAAGATTCATATGCGACTGTGTGATGACATCGCCGTTTTCCTGCACGCCAGATCTTTTTATTGAACTCTCAAGTGCAAATTCGAAAGTACATCGCCTTGCTTCAATTCGTCTAACGTCACGGACAATGTTGACACCTCATATGCATTTCGATCACTTTTCGAACTATAGAAACCTAAATTGTTTCGCCGGAAAGCCTTGCTTAGACACTACCAGCTACAGTTAATTTCTTTTCACTTAATCGTACGCTGTCTTCACATTAGTTAACATATGATGATCTCATACTTTTATTCAGTCACTCTCTGACACTCTTCATTAAACTATTCGTTTGATATTGTTGCCATCAATGCCAAACACACCTATGCCTTTGTAGTGACAGCCTCGTTGTTGTGTTAAAGTGTATCATCCTGTTATTTCTTGCACTTGCCACGCTAGATAACCGCGCCAAAATTACAGCTACGATGTGATGATTCAAGTTGATTTTTGGGGCCTCATAGGTATTGATTAGGTTTTGGTAGCGGTAATGTATATACCGAAAATACCGAAAATATTGATAAAATCGGTTTTCTGTGCATCATTCAACTATTATTTTACAATGTTGAAAAAATAAAAGATTTTACAAAATGCTTTTGGTTGAAAAACTAAATAGCGTTTTCCAAAAACTCCCAAGAAAAGCTATTCGTTAAAGTCAAACATTATTTTTCGCAAAACAAAAGCTTCATTTTTATGCACACTCTAGTGGCCCCGGCAAACTTCGTCTTGCCATCAAGTAGGCTTTTGGAAAACGTCATGTAATCTCCCATACAAGATGATGCATTAGTTTTCTCCCGTTTTCCCGATTATTAAATAAACTTTCCCAAACGTTTTCCTCGCTTAATCACGTCGCATCTCTTGTAGAGTGCAACAGTGAAAAACTTACGATAATCCGTTCACAAGCCATTTCGTAACATACAAACACCACTCCATTTTTATTTATATAGATAGATAGATAGATAGATTGTATGTTAGTATTCTTTACTATTCTACTAAAGGTAGGCGCGGATACTTTGGTCGTTTTCGGAAATCACGGAACTAAAAACGCGACGGACTTCGAAATGACGAACACCTTTATTCCGGGTGATTTTGGTTTAACTAGAGCACTCTACTTTCTATCGACAGATAGTTTGATATGACGTGTGTACTATTTGGAACTTATATTTCAACTGAACTGAATCTGGTCGTGTATAGCAATATATGCGAATTCAAGAACTAACTACGATCTAGGTAAGAGTATCTACTAATGAGAAAAGGCCTATTCCGAGATTATTCTCTTCTCTCGCTAGCTGAAGGCTAGCGATAAGGAAGGGTAATCTAATGATAAATCGAAGGTAGGTGATCGAGAGAGATCAATATAGCTTTCTTATATACTAATTGATATGGGGGTATAGGGTTTGCGTTAACAACCACCATTCTGTGACATTAGGTCACTTCAGTTATTTATTCATTTATGGTTGAGGAACTATATTTGCATAAACGAGAGCTATATTGTGAGTTTTAACCGCAGTCTTAAGTATAAATTTCAATCTTATTGGTCGTTTTACTAAGAAGTCTCACACTTTTAATATCATGTACGCATATTCATCGATCTACAGGAAATTGTAAACATTTCTCTCCAAAAATAATGGACCAGTGCAAAAGTTCACCCGTTAACGTTTGAGCGGTGCTGTGTTATTTACGTGACCATAGCAACGAGTGAATTCGGCACCGCCCAAACGTCAAATTAGTGAACTCGTGCATCGGTCCATTGTCGTTGTTACATGTCACAAGCTGAGAGAGAGGAGACAGCTCACTGACAGCCGGCATGATTTCTAGCCTCCTTTGTCTTCTTTTTTTCAATTCTTGAGTAGTGCACAACGGTTGGAAGAACTTATTTTGGTCAAAATCATATTTACTTCATGTTGTTCACCATGAAAAAGGATATGAATACAGAAAAAATCAATAGCAGTTCGCCTACACGCAACTATATTTAAGTATTCTTCTTTTTAAAATGTGAAAGCATCGAAAAACGCCTACAAATTTTAATTATTATTACTTGAATTTTGACGCTTTTTCACGTTCTGCCCACCGAATGTATTGGTTTTCCAGTGACAGTTGGTGACAGGTTCTCTTGACTTTTGGGAGCTCGCAATCCAAGCCAGCTGTCTCCTCTCTCTCAGGTCACAAGTATTCCAAGGTAAACAAATTCCTCAACAACTTCAAACACATCCCCATCAAACACTTCATCAGCACCTACACCATCAAGCCTGCCTCTATCTCTACCTGCAGACATGTACTTTGCTTTGGTAGAATTATTGCCTGACCAAGGTGTGTGCATTGTACTCTGTAGCCAGAGTAAGGTGTTATCACTTAGTGAAAGTGGCTAGAAGGCCATCTTTAGCTTGCTGGCCGTTTTATTTACAAACATTACTATCTGGCCTGGATGATACTGAAACTGAAACTAACTGTGTTGCCATCAGTGTGGACGAAATTTTCAAAAAAGAAAGAAAGTAGTAGAACACACAAGGAGCAGATGCAACCAGATTACAATAATTCTTGACAATACTGTTTCTCCAACAATCAGGAGTCAATCTGTCTCAGATGTTTGTAAACAAAACGGCCAGCCCTTCCTCACCTACCCTGTCTGGTTTTCTCCACAAAGTGAACATAATGTGTCACCTTAGTTGAAGTGAACCCGCCTTGGTCAGGCCTATCCTCGCTGTCTCCCTCTTCAGAGGCACGAAGGTCTCCTTCACTGACAGGAGCATGTGCGTCTGAGTGATATTAGCGCGTTTCTCTGCACGATAGATCTCCTTATAAAGCACCCTCGAGTGTGATGTTGAACGGTGAATTCGAAGGTGCGTCTCCCTGTCAGGCATGGGATTGTTGCTTTCCCCTCGCTCACTTCCACACGCAATCAAGAGTGAGATTGTCGTTTAACCAACAAAGCTGAGTGCTTCAATTTTCAATGCGCTTTCTACTCTTTCGCCGAGCGACAAGTTAGACAAAAACGGCAACAGAATGATTTATTATCGACTCCGTGTGCCGAAGGCATCCGATTGCAGTAGCGATTGATTATTTCCGCTGGAGTGGCATTCGTTTTTGAGTGCTGATGAGCACTCACTGACTGGAAAAACACAAGGCGGAATGATTCAGTGAACGCAAAATCTGTACATTCAGTTGAAAACATTCAGTTGAAAACATTCAGTGATTGAATGGTGAACGCGTTCTTACGTGTCTTTCAGTTAAGAGAGGATTGATTTTCCGCTCTGTGAGTCTTTTGATTTTCGGGTTATCTCAATCGTTTGAGATTCGTCAGGATTATGCTCGCCCTAGTAGCGTTCGGCTGTCACTGAGCTTTCGGTGGCAGCAGATACTTTGCTATTGTTTCATCGGTAGCGTTCGGGTGAGTGAGCGAATTTTCCCATGCCTGCTTCCTGTTTCAATCCGTCTAACGCCACGAATGAGGTTGACACCTCGTCTGCGAACCAAACACTTGATTTCGTACTATCTAGCGTAGCACGTAATAGCCTAATTAGTTTCGTTGGAAAACCATGTTCCGACATTATTTGCCACAGCTCATTTATTTTCACTGAGCCATACGCCACTTTGAAATCAATTAACAGATGATGAGTCTGCAAGTTATTCTTCCGGAATTTACCTAGGATCATTCGCAAGGTAAATATCTGGACCATTGTTGAGCAGCCGTCACGAAAACCAGCTTATTATTCGCCGATGAAGGACTTCTTAAGCGGTCTCAGTCTGTTAAACAGGATACGTGACAGAATTTTGTACGCCGACTTTAAGCAGGGTAATCCATCTGTAATTAACACAATCCAGTCTCTGTCCTTTCTTGTAGATTGGGCGTATGAGGCCATCCAACCAGCCGGTGGGCTATTGTTCGTCCTCCCATACCTTCAGAAGTACTCGTGGATTGACTGCTCATATCCGTGCTTGAGAAGCTCGACCGGATTCTCGTCCTTCCCAGCCGTTTTATCGGTCAGCAAATTCCGTTCTCAATCATTGAACATGGCGGGCACTGGTACGGTATTATGCCGCGCTCCATTGACTGTTGCATAAAATCTCCGCATATCGTTCCAGTTCATGCTATCCCTAGCTTCAGCTACCACATTTTATTCGTACTGCCATTTCTTTCTGCGGTGGATTCGCTTTCCTTCGGCACTCGCTGCCCTGTACCGCTCTCTGTTCTGTCGGGTACCTGATCAAGCATACGTCTTCAGGTTTCATTCTTCATGTCTGTCACTCTCTGACACTCTTCATTGATCCAGTAGTTTGGTCTTCGTCGTTGACCAGTACCAATCACTTCTCGCATCGTTGTTGTCACAGCTTCGTGGATAGGGTCTTCCACGCTGGGATTCCACACTGTAGGTCTCAGCGCATTAGATTTTTTATTTGAAATAAAAAAAAAATCATAGCATTTGAACAGCTCAACTGATTTCCAATTTTTTTTATGGAACAAAAAACATTCTTTTACATGAATGTCTTTTTTCAAATTTCTAGTTTTTTAGTAATTTTTTAAGTTTATGTTTTGGGTTTTCTCGGTTCTGGGACCGAAAAGGGTATTACTGCCTCTTTTTTTTTTCTAGAAACCAGAAAATTTCACGTTTACCCTCAAATTTTCAGCGATGTATGTTCTTAAGTTTTTGAGATATGAATATTTTTTGAAATTCAAAAATCAGGTATCCCACAATGATAGATTATTTTAAATTCAAGTGAACTTTGATGAAATACAGCAAATACTGATTTGAATTAATCAATCAACTGGAGTTTTAGGAAATGCATAAATTAATGGAAAAAGGTAAAGCCAGCCAGACATGCCCTAGTGATTTTGTTTTGACGGTGATTGACATAACCCCTTTCTTTTTATGGAGTTCTTTTGGCTTTTCAGCAAAATGTTGAGAAGCATCGAATTTGTTCCTTATTTTTTATGCTGTCCAGTCTCTTGGCAATGTACCGTCGTTGGGGGTGAAAATGGGTCAAAAAAGGATATGTACAATTTATTTATTGAATGACTTTCGCAATTTTACTCCAAATAAGGTGTGTATGTACTTTGATGGCACTTTAACAACTGTCCAAAAAATTATGGAAAAATATTTATTCACTGCGGCGCTATAAGTGAATGAAAAATGACCCAATCACACCCATAGATGGGGTGACATTGGGTCACTGTAATTGAAATAACTTGTTTTTGAGAATATGAATGCAAAACCATTCACAGCTGAAAAATATTGATGAAACACGATGCAAACAAGACGAAAAGACATCTTAGATGTTTCACAAGTATGATAAACCCGCTTTAAAGAACGATTTTAGCAACAAATTGAAAGGCTATGAGATAAAATTTGAAAACCCAGCATTTATTGTCAAGATTACACAAATTTTCTTGCTTTTCCCCTCAAACAGTCTTCAAAGTCTCATTCCAATTGCCATAAAGCCTATTCCCCAAAGGTTTACAGAAACAGTGCTTATTTTAATCCTTCGCAAATAGTTAAATTTTGGGGCGACATTCCAAATTTAAAAACAATATCCAATTGATAAAATATGACAATGTTGTTGCGCACGAAAAACAGTTGCTGGTTTGAGAAGTTGTCAAAATGCGTTGTATTTTTATTCAATGCACGGAATTCTCAACTAGACTTGTTTGATGTTTCAGCAATGCTGTATTTAGAAAGAATAAACACATCTTAGTGAAGAAAGAGTACACATGGCACCGTAAAACGACAAAAAAAGCAGACTTGAGATTTCATTCACCATCGTTCTTCCTTGACCCAATCTCACCCCCATTTTCAATGTTTTAGACACCGTACCGAAAAATATGAAATTTTTGTGGAAAAAATCAAACAGATTCCGGAAAATACGTGTGAAGTGTATTGAAAAGACTTTCAACCTTCTACTAATATAACAAAAGCGAATGAAGTACATGCGTGATACTTTGCACAGGATAAATTTAATGTTGTAAATTTTGTCTAGTTTCAACATACAAGTTTGTTGATATATTAAACAAAAACTACTATTTCTTAAAATGTATATTGTGATTAATTGTTCCCTTACATATGGATTATAAGTTTTAGTAATATCAGCGTTATTAGCTGAAATATTTCTTAAATCATATTTCTCCATTTTGACCCAATCTTACCCCCCAGATCCATTGTCACCCCCATCGACGGTAGTAAGAATCCTGTATTTCTCGTCTCTATCACGCGTAACCATGAATTTTTCTTTGAGCTGAAGAATGATATCCGCATAATGTGTCGAGAGTGCTTGGAAAATATTGGATCCAATTGACTTAGCACTTATCGATTCCAAAGTAAATAACGTCTCTGCAAATAAGTTATAAAAAAAGCATAGTTAAAATCTTTCCCAAATTTTAAGCCTACAGTTATAAAATATATCTCAATATGAATACAATATTCTTACCTTGGCTACTACATGCAGCTATTTCAGGGAATCTCGAGCAATCTCCTTCAGTTTCACTCTCTCCATTAGTGGTAACAACATTTTGAGATGGTATCGCAACGTACATATTACAAGATATGGTGCCATATATGTATATAACTGAACCATTAATTTCTTAAATGATTGAACTAAAAATATGAAAAGAAAGCTGCATGAGGTACCCGGTATTGAAGAAAAAAAAAAACCCATAATGTTGGGTGTCTGATTGTGGGTATCTGATTTTTAAAATTCAAAAAAATATATGTATCTCAAAAAATAAATAACATACATAGCTGAAAATTTCTAGAAAAAAAAATGAGAACAGTAACACCCTCTTTGGCCCCAGAACCGAAAAACCCCAAAAAACTATAAAAAGACCAGAAAAATCGCGACCTAATCTTTAGCTTTCATTTCGTCTAAGAAAACTGAAAATCGGTCAAGCGGTTCAAAAATTTAAGGTTCTTCCTTGTATTATCCCAGCGGTTAAAAAAACTTTCCAAAATTCTTGCATGAATATACCATGACCATTCCCAAAAATTTTGACCTGTAACTCTGATTTTCAATAGTTTCGATGTTTTACGGGGATACTGCTACAGTGAACCGTCATGCACTAGCAGTGTGACACAATATACGAATGTTATTTCACAATGACGAATGTATCATTAGCTACATTTAGTGTTTTCTTGTTGTAATTACTACCAATATCTCAAATGTGCTCAATTAATAGTAGGTACAGTAATATTGCAAACCAAACATGTGATAAATTTGTGAAATAGCCTGCAGGGTACACTTTCCCCGAGCGATAATTCAAAGTGGTGGATATTACCCACGGCACTAGTTCTCAGATCATGTGGGTAAAACTTTACATGACAAAGTGGTCTGTTTTCCCCGCGCTATAACCGTCACCGGTTTAGATCACTGGACAGACCGTTGTGACACATACCAACACACATTCATACTTACATTCGGGAAAAGTTTATCACGCCAACACTTTTGGTGATCTGCGACGCAAAGCTGCAGACACATATCTCTTTTCCTTCGTCCAACCTCCGATCGGGCAACATAAGAAATGACATCCGCCATCAGACAAATGGAGCCGTGTCGTCGTCATCGTCGGGTCGAGGTTTCGAGAGCGATGGCACAGTATATTGATAAATTAAACTGACAAATTTCAAAAGTTTTTAATGTTTAATTAAACTTCTAAATTGCTGTATCCTTTCACTTGGACAAACGCGGTGGATCTCGGGTACATCGCAGTGTACGACGACAACCCGTATCATGGCGGTGAAAGTTTGGTTGGTGGCAACAGGACGGTTGAACTCGGTGGCCATCACTTGTTCGCTGGTGTACCCATAAAGCTGGATACGGGTGACAGTTGCCACCGATACAATTAAACTCATGTTTGTTTTTTATATGCTGAAAACGACGAAGGATTTAAGTGAAATTATACTAGAAGAAGTGTTGGCAAATGTTACAACCACATCCATGCGAAGAGTTTTGTCCAATAGTCATTTGGGGAAGAGAGTGTCACACAGCTTACATGTAGTAGACTTAAACCTCTATGCCAAATATTTTGAATTGGAATGCTTGTTATTTGAATGGTAAAGAAGACGAGCTATTTAATTTTCTAACAGCTAATAACATACACATAGCAGCTGTTACTGAAACTTATTTGAAACCTGGATCCAAACCCAAAAGAGATCCAAACTTAGTTCATGACGTAAGGCTACCGAATTTGAATTCGAAGGCAATGTTAGATACTAGAAAAGAAATAGTAAGCAAAAAGTAAGATGGCTATAGTTAGAATATATAATATAATAACCAGAAGCTAAGGAGTAATAAACAAAGCTCAAAGGTGATATAAAAAGTTAGAAAGATTGATGGAGGGACCAAGATATAAGTCAATTTTATCCTCTTCACCCGCCCGTATGTAATAAATTTGTATATTTTTCTAGGAACACTGATTCCCCTTTTCAATTAAATGAAAACTATTGTTCGCCCCGTAGAAACAGTCCCCACGCTTTCGGAGTTGTACACAGGCGAACATGTCCAAGTTTGTGCTTCATATGCCCTGCTTTTAGTGCTTTCCTGTAGCTCTTCGGGTATGACTGCTCCCGGACGGGTGCCGGCGGTCATCATTTTAAATAGTAGACATACTGCGGGAAACCGAAGCAGGTCACCATATCAAAGTTGTCGTACTCCACTGTCTCCACAACTGGTGGTGTAGAGCACTTGTATCACCGCACACAAATTGCACACGATGATCATCATCCCGGTCTGTACCGCGCGCTTCCCTCGTCAACAAAATTTTCATATTCATCAACGCTTAGAGAGGTTCTCGACGAACAAAGCTCGAACTGCACTTCCTCACACCACGTATACGTTACCAGTAGCTAGTGAATGTGCTATATGGTTTTATTATTTGAAACAAATTTGCATAAATAGGAGTAGTAGGACCGTGCCAAGCTAACGAGCTGCGGTGTGAATTGGTTTGAAGTTGTTGAAAATTTGGTAACTAGCTCTCAGGGATGCCAGCCACCTGAGCACTACCGATACATACATAATTCGCCACCCGCGCCATCTGCGGTGCACTGCACTGAGCTTGTACTCGTCAGCTGCCGAATTGGTCTGGCTCGTATGAGCAAGAGTGCCGCTGATTTGATAGGTGGAGCATAGTGCAGTATGTCGGTTCAGTTAGTTGGCTAAAAAAATTGCCGTTTCGAGCCAACTGTTGCAGCACACGGGAGAAAAAATATGATGATAAGGAGGTGCACAGTGGATTTTTACTGGTATTTATTATAGGGCACAGTCGACTTTTAGTATATTTACTGCGGGGCAACAAATTCAACATTTGATATGCTGTTTAAAAATTCATGCAGAGTGAAGTTATTTATTATTTGTTATGACAAAATCTCAGACCTTAAGATTTTTTGATCAAATGGTTAGTAATTATGCTTAATTATTAAAATATAAGTTAAATTCCATATTTGATAACGCAATCAAAACCGTGCCAAATAAAAAACAGTTTTTATGATTTTATTTTGTAATAATTGACTACACTGCTAGACCTGTGCGCCGCACAGTGATGCGAGAGTGGAAAATAGTCGAAAATCTGACTTGCACTGTTAATTCCCAAAATATTTTTGTATTTTTATACGATAATTGAATAGTCTTTTTCCAAGGATTTCAAAAGAATCCTCAAAACTTTTCTAGGAGACCCTCCCATACACTACCAA
This sequence comes from Aedes aegypti, assembly GCF_002204515.2. NCBI lineage: Eukaryota > Metazoa > Arthropoda > Insecta > Diptera > Culicidae > Aedes > Aedes aegypti. Next base: position 379,528,523 of record NC_035108.1, read on the forward strand.
AGAATCGTTATAGAAGGCCCATTGAATATTCCTCAGATAACGCAGCGTAACAAAAATGACATTTTTGCGTCTTGCGATTATTAGAAATGTTCCAGCGCGTCACAATTTTTTTTTCTACAGGTTGCCAAAGTTGTATAAAATACTGGTTTCATAGATGTTTGCATCAAATTCAAGGTGTAATTTATCACCCTTTTTTGGTCTTACCTACCAAGCATGCAAAATAGGATTTTAAGTTTCATTTTAGATACTATTTGGTTGAAATTGCACGATTAAATTTAGATTAAATCGATTTTTGATTCAAAAAATTGCTTTTGAGCATCGAAAGCATTATGAACTTTGTTAATCTGTGTTGTTATACACATGAAATTTTAATTCTGTGGCAAATTAAGCAAATAAATTGCCACAAGCTGGCAAATATGCACGCAAGTTGGCTGAATTCTTTAATTTTACATTTTCAACATCCAATATCTTCAAAATAAGACGGAAATGAATTCAGCAACCCTCAATCAAGTAAATGGCGGTATGTTGATGCTTGAGACAAGTGTTCCGCAGTGTAATTGATTAGTTAGTTTTTTTTAGCTAGTAGTCGATTAGTTAGTTTTTTGCCCAGGAATCATTACCAAAGAAGATTTTTAAAAGTTTTCTTTCATATGTTTGTTTTAGGAAATCCTCTAGTGATTTCTCCCTAAGTAATTTCACTGATATTTCTAAGATTCCTCTGGCTTTTCTGGAACCGATTTGAGATTTTTTTTTTCCATTTCTTCTTGAATATAAAAAACCGGGAATCTGTAGGAGTATTTCAAAAAAATGTCTCATAAAATGCTTTTGAGATTCACACTATAGTGTCTCTTGGAAACAATTGTGTTATCAAAGATAATCCAGGGATATCTTTAAAAAAAATCCTGCAGTAATCCTTCTATAAACCCAAACAAAAAACACTTCCGGGATTTTTTTTTCATATTTTTCTGCACTAATCCCTTCAATCATTCATTAAAGTAACATTTTAAAAAATCTTTAGTAATTACTCCAATCGTTGTTATAATGATTCATCGAGAAATTATTGCAAGGATTCCTTCAAGAGCTCTGCCAGCGTTTTTTTTTTCCTGGAATTTGGAAGATGACATGGATAAAGGATACCTACATTAACGAATTTATGAGTAGGTAATTCGCCAAGGATTGCTCTTGAAATTTTTTCAGAACATTCTCGATTGAATCACCTAGAGTTTCTCCATGGTTTTCACATAAATCTCATCAGTCACTATCGGCAATCCATATTCAAATGTAAAACACGTCAATTTACAAATTATCTAAACTTTGCTGTAGGATTTATTAGCGATCGCGTGATATTTCGATTCCAAGCACCCAATACGGGCGCCCAGTTTTCCCAAAAATAACATGTTATTTAACATGGCACGCGTGAATGGCAAATGTGAGTCCTTGTCATGATAGGTAAACTAGGTCTATTAGTGATTGATATCGCCATTATAAAACACGTTCAAATCATGTGTAAAAACTTTGCTATCGAACCAAAGTCAATCCTTAACAGAATCACAAGTCTTACACCTTGCTAATCGACACGACAGATCCACGTTGAAAAGACTTAGAATCGAACGTGTGGATTATTTTCAGTGTAAGGAATTGGAGCGTAAAATGAGGGAGCGTAAGTTCGAATTTTTAGCGTAAAAATAATTAGAAGCGTAACAAAGTTTTTCGTTCGTTCTCAAAAAGAGTGGGAATTACTTGTAACCCATGTAATATGGGTATTTTTGCAACGGGCCAGATGAGTAGATGCCGGAAATCAATGTCTGACGTGATTTCGGAATCCAAGATGGCGACTTCCGGTTTGTGAAAATCACTAAAACCCCATGCAATTTGGATATTTTTGGATCAGGACCGATGGTTAGATGATGGAAATCGATGTCTGACGCCATTTTGGAATCCAAAATGGCGATTTCCGGTTTTTGAAAACCACTCTAAATCCATACAATGTGGGTATTTTTGAAACGGGGCCGATGAATAGATTGCGGAAATCGGTGTCTGACGCCATTTTGGAATCCGCTCCAAAAATACCCACATTGAAATACAATGTCTTCCTACAACTTTAGTATTGATTAAATTGTAGAAATTGTTGATTACAATTGCCAAAAACCGTTCAATTTAAGCACGGAGGTAAAATAAATGTTGCATAAATCGAACGGCTTAGTGTTGCCAAAATCAATCTGGAACTGTACTATGGTTTTTTAAATTATTTTTCAATATTTCGATAACTTTTGCTTTGCTGAAAATAACAGCTGAAATTAGTGGTAGTTAGCTAAAATTAATTGAACATTTCACCATTTTGGTTAAATCAAACAAATCTACATATTTTTTAGTCTCGCAATTTTGAGAAAATCTTTGCTACATTATCAATAGGAAATAATTGGCGTGCATTTCAAAAAAACTATCGCAATTTCATATACAGCGGCCTTATCGTGGAAAAATCATTATATTTTTGCAAAACTTTACGAATATGATGAGAATATAATATTTTCCAGCCCTGTCGTCGTAACATTTGAGCTACTTAGTCGTATTGCTTTTAGGGGGCGTTACTATAGCTCAGAGGGCGCTACTACTCCCAGGCGTTTCTAACGTCGTTTGTAATATCCAAATCAAGATCAAGAAACATGAAGCTATTTAACTTCATCAAACAGACAAAATAAATAATTTCAATCATTGTTTTATTATTCTAGCGCATCGTCCCTCCTAGGTCAGGGACATGATTTTATATGAACAAATGTAATATATTATTTGTTCAATCAAAAGTTCAATCGAATCGATGCGTTTTAACTTATTTATTTACCTTACCGATTAGGGTAAAACCTGGGCGGCCGGAGGCGTCATCATTTGACTTGGTCCATGGCTGCCGGTCCTTGGCCTCGCATTCTTCGAAACATCCGCAAATGATCCTAAACTTGATCAACCCATCTTGCTCGCTGTGCACCACATCTTGTTCCTGTCGGATTATTTTCGAAAACCATTTTCACCTAGTTATTATACGATAGTCTGTTGACATGCCCGTCTACCACAACCTCCCAATTTTTGCAATGTTCTTCCAGCAGCTGGTGCAATTCATGGTTTATTCGCCTATAGGATACCTCCCATCTGCACTCCGCCGTAGATGGTCTGCTAAACCTTCCATTCGAAAACACCAAGGGCGAGTTGATCCTCTGCACGTAGGGTCCATGCTTTGTGTCCATAAATGAGTACCGGTCTAATCAGCGTCTTGTAGATGGTTAACTTAGTGGCGAACTTTACTCGATCGAAGAGTTTTGCAGGGTCGAAAGTAGGCACGAATTCCAGTAACGATGTGTCTCTGAATTTCTCTGCTGGCGTCATTTCTGGCGGTCACCAGTGTGACCAGTACACGAATCCTCCGACCGCCTTGATTTCATCCCCATCAATATGAGCTCGAGGTGGGGGCATGCCGTGTCATCTTTTTAGCCCCTTGTTATCATACACATTGATTATTCGACACATTGATGACCGATTCGCCTAGCTTCAGACCTCAATCAGTTGTACGTATCCGCCATCTTCTCGAAGTTCCGTGTCAAAATATCAATATAATCGATGAAAATAAGTAGCTCAATGTACTTTCGGTACCACTCATATCTGTAGGCCTTTTTACGAGTCGTTTCAAATTGACTCACTTTAAAGAAATTTGACAGTTCTTCTATGGAGATGACAGCGTGTTTGCACCGCAGCTCCAGCGATGTAAACTATCGCATAGACGGACCTGGCACATGAAAATGCCTGTCCCCGCTCTTCTTATCACACCCTCTTAGGCAATGTTGAACAGCGAGATTCGAAGAGGCTCGAGAGTGTCCCTGATATTTAACAAACGCACATCACTCAATCTATCGTCGCATTGATCATTATTATCAGTTTGCCCAGGAATACTGTACTTCTGCATAATCTGCCATAGCTGGACTCGATCTATGTAACGTAGGCCGATTTGAAATCGATGAACAATATCTATATAATGATGTGTGGATACATTGTACTCCCCGTACTTTTGCAACACCAGGCGAATAACGAATATATGATCCAGCGGCCTTATTGTTTTTTTAATTTTCCAATCTCCCTTTCTTTATTCTGGAGATGTGGAGCCAGAAGTCTCTCGTCATCTGCACGTGTTCCTGGAGTTGAAACTTAATGCTGTTTAAATCTACTGATTCCAAAAATAATTAAATAATTTTAATAAGGCTGCTACGTGGTTGATTGAACTTGTTAAACATAACTAGAACTGATTAGCATCATTCTGCATCAAAGGAGCCAAAAGTTAAGGTTTTTAATTGTTTTCTTATCTTTCTTCACTAATATTCAAGATTTTTTTATACGCATTCATATTATTTTAACAAGGGCCATGTTAGAAAAATACACATAAAAATATATCATGCTTAAAACCGCACTACTACTATTATGGGGACACACACTACCACTGGATCAGCCACTCTATAGAGAGAAACGGATTTAATTTTATTTGAATCACAAAAGCTGCCCAAACATACCAAGAATAGCAAACATATTGTTGTTATCATCTGGCGCTTTATATCCGCATAAGTTAAGAAATGTAACAGTTTTAGAGGTAAAACACTTAAAATTGTCATTCCTTGTATCAGTTCAAAAGCCAACTTCAGCAGGCACTGAAATTTTCAACACTATATGGACAATATTTTACTTGAACAACTATAAAACTGAGATGATAACTATCAATTATCATTCCAGTATAGTTGATTAGCGATTTTTTTAAGATACCGTATATTTTCGTAATACTAATCCCCAAAAACCCCTTTTTAAAGGTCATACCGTTAAAATTTCTGAACGCCTTCAATTAAGTTGGCACATACAAAAGTTTGTTGGTAAAATGCATATCTACTTCAAGGAGACTCCAGATTCCCTGACAAATTCTGCAAATGAATTCTATTTAATTTTCGTCAATACAGTGTTGAATTACTTTCCACAATAAAAAAATCAAACCAGATATAAGAGCAATTCTTACTCAGGAGTTTATTGTTTTCTGCGTTCTTGTACGAATTTAAATCGCCTTCAATTGTATACAATTGTCACCGTCGCGGACATATCTGGATTGACCCAGAAATTCTTCTTGATGTCCTACAAAGCATTCTGTCCATAAACCACTTTATTTGGTTCTTGTCCACACATTTTTCAACCGTAGTCTTAAAGACTACATGATTTTTTTTTTTCTAAATATCTATTCAGATAGTTGAATAATAAATTTATTGAATGATTATGATAGGGATCGGGTGCATTCTGTTGTCCAACAAACAACTATATATTCAGATATATCAGCGCACTGGCATAATATTTCCTTATCTTACGTAGAACTGTGCAGAATCAGATGAAACAATAAAATTTCCGGAATATATTAGGGCGCTAGCATGCTCATGACCTCGAGAAGATCCATGTTAAGTCATATTTAATTACTCAGGGACATTGATTCAGCTTAACATCTACAGCTTAACTTAGCATCTACATGATCTACGTGAGATACGGCCAAATTACTTCAGGGCATGAGCATGATTCACCGCCCGCAGATGCTACTCCGTTATTGCAAGAACAGCTGTACTTACACAGGGAACCAACAGACACTACCCGGGATCAGGGGCCCAGATAGCCGTAGCGGTAAACGCGCAGCTATTCAGCAAGACCAAGCTGAGGGTCGTGGGTTCGAATACCACCGGTCGAGGATCTTTTCGGGTTTGAAATTTTCTCGACTTCCCAGGGCATAGAGTATCTTCGTACCTGCCATACGATATACACATTAAAAATGGTCATTGACATAGTAAGCTCTCAGTTAATAACTGTGGAAGTGCTCATAAGAGCACTAAGTCTAGAAACAGGCTCTGTCCCAGTGGGGACGTAACGCCAGAAAGAAGAAGAAGAAGTGCCCGGGATCAGTAGCATCCTCAATGTGTAAGTACTGGTGCTCTCATTATAATAATAAACAATAACGGCGCCGGCTGCGTCCGAATGCAGGTCAATTTAGGGATGGGAGGGAAATGTAGACGTGTTACTTGCTTTATGGAAGCCGAGGAGTCCTCTGCAATTCCACAAGTAGACACTGGGAGTTTAGATACGGGGGAGGGATTCGTTTTGGTAAACGATAAATATATAATTTGAAATAAATGCGCCTAACTGGATTCGCGATATTACACAATAAACGCATTGAACACCGAACAAGTGCTCATCACTCGCCCCCATAGGAGCAAGCGACAAGATCAAAGGATCAAACACTACTAACGCGTTCCGCGACCCGTGACACTATTCCACCGTACTAAGGAGTGTATCGAAAAGTAGTCGCAAACATTCAAAACGGTATATCTCAGAGCATAGTTCATCTTTTTAAAAGCTTTTTTCACGAAAATCTTCATCATGTCATCAAATATTGAAGCAACTAAAAACATATTGAATAATATGCAGTCATATACAACAAGGTTTATAAAGCATAGAAAATAAAATCTTGCACAAAATTACATTTTTAAACTGTCTTCTGAAGATTCGATGATTTGTATTGCACAAAATATATATCAAACAAAATAGGTTAAAAAGCTTATTCTATAGGAAAATATGTTTACTTCAAACAGCACGTAAAACGGATTTAATTGCACTCAAATGTTTGTTAATGTATTTTTCAAAATATTGTTTACACTATGTCATGAGAGTTGTGGCACAGAATATATTAGCATAAACAAAAACCATTTTTCTTAAAATTTAACACATTTAATAACATATCAATTTTTCTAGAGGTGTGCAAGATTTTCATCGACATCTGTTAGTAATTTGCAAAATTATCATATAAAGTGCCACTTTATTGAAACATAATTTTTAAATACATTGTAAAGCATTTCTGATCAAAAAACTGTTTGTAGGTTCAACCCAATATTTTTGAGACTGTTTTGAATGTTTGCGACTACTTTTCGATCCACTCCTTACGCAAGCGGCGCGCAACACGATTGATTTTGCCCTCATCGCCCGCCCCCGCACGAGCAAGCGTCAAGGTCGAAAGATCAAACACTACTCGATACAGCAAAATTACTTCAGGGCGTGGATAAAGCTTAGAAATTTCGACTGATAGCTTTCATGGCGATAGGATGCACGTGGTCTACTCAGGATAAGATCAAATAATTACAGGGCCTTGATACAGCTTGGAATTTTTAATTGAAATCCTCAGCGCGATCTGAGTTACAGTCAAATAACTTCAGGGCATGAATACTCGGAAATTCTAAATGATGTCACACATGGCGCTATGTAGACGTTGTTTACATGGGATAAAATGGAATAACTCCAGGGCGTTGATACAGGTTGGAATTTTCTATAATTGTCCTTAGGGCATAATGATGTACCTGATGTACTTAGGATAATGGCAAACCACTCCTGGATGTTGATACAACTTGGACATTCAATCAATGTCTACAAGCGGTTGAGATGCAGTTAAGCTACGAGGGATAAGCTCAAATTACTCCAGGGCGTTAATAATATCCGTGTCAACTTGCTCCGGTGGTAATGATAATTTTAATACTTTTCAAATCCTTCCCCAAACGAGGAACTTTATATTCTATCAATATTGAATATCACACATTTCCAGTCATTAACGCAAGAAACAACGCAAGTCGTTGACGTTAAATCAACGGAAATCGTTAACGTTAACGTTAATCAACGGCTCGGAAAAAATAACTGAAAGTTCGCTAATCGTTACAATTAACGTTAACGAATTAACGAAACGGCGTTAATCGTTGATTAACGTTAACAACCCTGGTTAATATAGCTTATAATTTTCATCTGATGTCCTACAGGGCATCAAGAGGCGCCAGGTGGGATAAGGTCAAATTACTACTAATTACTGTTTTACTCCATCGTTGATACAACTTGATCTATTCAGGATAAATAACAGCAAGGCGTTGATACAGCTTTCATTTTTCAAGTAATGCCCTCAGGGGGTTAAGATGCATCTGGTCTCGAAGTCGAAGTTAAATTACTCCAGGGCGTCGATACGGCTTTGAAATTTCGATTGATGTCATACAGGGCGTTACGTACACTTGGTCTTTGTTGGATAAGGTCAAATTACTCCAGGACGTTAATACAACTTATAATGTTCAACTGATGTTCGACAGGGCGTCAACTTACTTGTGATCTGCAAAGGATAAAACCAAATGACTCAAGGTCGTAGATACAAGTAGAAATTTTCAAGTAATACCCTCAGGGCGTTGAGGTGCATCTGATCTACGTGATATCTGGTCAAATTATTCCATAGCTGATGTCTTACAGGGCGTTAAGATGCATCTGATCTACGTAGATTACATTTAAATTATCCCAGGGCGTTGAGATATCACATACTTTCAATTTGACGTCCTACAGGGCGTCAAGATGCATCTGATCCATGAAGCATAAGATTAAATTACTCCAGTTAATACAGCTAAATCTAAATTGATGGCTAACAGGATATTAAGATGCACCTAATCTACTTAGGACAAACTGCTGCATAGCGTTGATACAGTTTAAAATTTGCTATCGTTGGGGGTCAGGGCGGATAAAAGGTCAAATTACTCCAGGGCGGATACAACTAGGAAATTTCCATTGATGTCATACAGGGGATTATTTACACCTGGTCTACGTGGGATAAGGTTGGGAAACTCAAGGGTGTTCATGCAGCTAATGATTTTGATCTGATGTCGCACAGGGCATCAAGATGCATCTGATTTACGAAGGATAAAATCGAATAACTACAGGGCGTTTATACAGCTTAGAATTTTCAATAGTTGCCCTCAGGGCGTCAAGGTGTACCTGATCTACTTAAGATAAGGTCAAATTTTTACAGGGCGTTGATACAACTTGGATATTCAATCAATGTCTTCGGGGGGTTGAGATGCAGCTGAATTTCGTAGAATAAGGTAAAATTACTGATACAGCTTATAATTTGCAACTGATGCACTACAGTGCGTCAAGATGCATCTAGAGCGTTGATACAGCTTGGAATGTTCTATTGATGTCTTACAGGGCGTTAAAATGCACCTGATCTACTAAGGATTAATTACTCCTGGGCGTTGATACAGCTTGCAATTTTCAATTAATGTCCTCAGGGGATTGAGATGCACCTGATCTACGTGAGACAAAGTCGTATTACTCCAGGGCGTTGATTTCGATTGATGTCATACAAAGCGTCAAGTACATATGGTCTTCTTGGAATAAAATCGAATTACTTTAGGGCGTTGATACGGCTTATGATTGCATTGATATCTTAAAAGACGTCAATCTACGAAGGGTACGGATGAATTATTCTCGGGCGTTTATACAGCATAGAATTTTAAACTGATGTCCTACAGGGCGTCATGATTCATGGATCTACTAAGGATAAGGTCAGATAGCTGCAGGGCGTTCATATATCTTGAAATTTTCAAATAATGTCCCAGGGCGTTGGAGTGCATCTAGTCACGTATATAGTCAGCTTATTCCAGGGCTTATGTCGTACAGGGCGTTTAGATGCACCTGGTCTACGTATAATATAGTCATACTACTCCAGGGCGTTGATATAGATTGAAAATGTCTATTGATGTCTTACAGGGCGTTAGGATGCTCATGATCTCGCAAGGATCGTGTTAGGATGCTCATGATCTCGCAATGATTTATCACTCTTCCTATATTTTTCATGAACCAGGGCGAAAATTGTAAAAAAAAAAATTTGAGAGAAGCTTCTTAGTCGTCGACTAAGCGCGACTAAGCAGGACGACAGGGCTGATATTTTCTAATATCGTCATCAACTCAAGCATGCTAAAAATGTTTTTTTTTCAGAAATCTTAGTAAAGTTTCAACTGATCTATTTTACATAAATAAATAGAAATGCGACGAACAACGTCAAACCAAAATTTTGTTAGAGTATTTGAACTTGATGTACCGAAATCGTAGAGAACAAGATTTTTTCTCGCGACCCACCAGAGATTAGCTCACGACCCCCCTGGGGGTCTATGACCTATAGCAAACGAGTTCGTGGGAAGTTATCAAGCAGGATTCATTGACAACGGACCAGATCTTTTCCGTGCGGCAAATCCTCTAGAAATGCCATGAGGTCCCTACGAACCATCTGTTCATCGATTTCTAGGCGACATACGACAGTATTGACCGTGTAAAGCCCGGGAAGCTCACAAGATTGATTAGAGCAATGTTGGACGGTGTGCAAAATTGCGTGAGGATCTCGGGCGAACACTCCAGCTCGTTCGAGTCTCAGCGGGCACTACGACAAGGTGATGGGCTTTCGTGCTTGCTGTTCAATATTGCGCTTGAAGGTGTCATGCTGAGAGCCGGACTTAACTGTCAAGGCACGATTTTTACGAGGACTATTTGTTTGCTTCGCGGATGACATGGATATCATTAGGAGAAAATTTAAAACGCTGACAGATTTGTTCACCAGTCTGAAACGCAAAGCAACAATAATGAATGCGTCGAAAACAAAGTACATGCTGATAGGCGGAACTGAGCGCGACAAGGCCTGCCTTGAAAGCAGTGTCAGGATAGACGGGGATTCTTTCGAGGTGGATGACGAGTTCGTCTAACTCGGATCCTCGCTGATGGCTGACAACAACATTAATCGTGAAATACGAAGGCGCATCATCAGTGGAAGTCGCGCCTACTATGGCTCCAGAAGAAACTGCGGTCAAGGAAGATTCACCCCCGCACCAAATGCTCGATGTACAAAACGCTCATAAGACCGGTAGTCCTCTAAGGGGCGTGAAACGTGAACGATGCTCGAAGAGGATCTGCAAGCTCTTGAGGTTTTCGAACGCCCGGTACTTAGGACGCGGCGTGCAGAAGAATGGTGTGTGGCAGCGTAGCATGAGCCACGAGCTCGCCCAGCTTCACGTCGAACCCAGTATCCAGAAGGTTGCCAAAGCTGGAAGGATACGATGGGCAGGGCATGTTTCAAGAATGCCGGACAACAGCCCTGTAAAGATGGTGTTCGCTTCAAATCCGGTTGGTACAAGAAGCCGTGGGCCGCAGCTAGCTAGGTGGATTGACCAGGTGCACCAGGACCTGGAGAGCATAGATTGAAGTTGAAGATGTAGAGAGGCGGCCATGAACCGAGTGAATTGGCGAGACTTTATCAAATTGATTGATGTAGAACCAAATATATAATACAAATATTCAGTTACAAACTTCTGGCGTGTCATGCATCTATGGAAAGCTATGGTAAATTGTCAAGTTATGAAATATGACCTACAGTGAAGTATTTGTAACATTAATATTTTCTTACCAATTTTAAAGCTTTTGCATCATTTTCTTCAAAACTTATTTAGAAAAATGTTTGTAAAACATCAAATTTGTCTTACATCAAAACTCAGCTTAGCTTAGCTTAGCTTAGCTTAGCTTAGACTGACTACACATATCAATGGTTGCCCGACCAGAATCACGTAACAAGATTATAACACATTCCTATCAGCAGCGAATAAAAATAACAGAAATTGATATAATTTTGTTATCAAGATGACTTTGTTCTCATCTTGTTACATTTTTTGTAAAACATTTATAACAACATTTGTTATATTTTTGACATCGCATTTATAAGCTTGATGCAAATGACATCCGATGTCATAAACAGTAACATAGTTTGCAATAATTTTGTTATTTTGTAACATCCTTGCAACACATTCTGTAATAATTTTGTTATTATTATAACAGGGTTTGTTATATTTTAGTTTAGTATGGTGCAAATTTTGTTAGAATTTTTGTTATTTAAACTACTAGCGGTACATGTTTTAAAACAACTGGTGATATAAAAAAATCATATCACGGGAACACATTTTGTTATAATCTTGTTTCTTCCTTCTGGTCGGGTGCTATTCCGTGATTGACCGAAGTCAGTGAAAATGCACAAAGAATCAACTAGAAGTTCGGCTGGGATTGGCCATAATCTTCTTCAGTGTGCATAATTCAGTGCCTCTCTTTATACATGGTCAATAACGGCACCGGCCACGTCCTTGCAGTCAGGTGGGATTGGGGGAAGGAATGTTAGTGTGTAACCTTTGCTATTTGGAGACCGTGTTTGCCTCTGCATCTCCACAAAGGTTACTGGGATGGATGTTTGTTAATGGGGAGGATCGTTGGGTCAAAGGATTCACTTTGATAAGTGATTAGACCATGATAAATAGTTTTTTGTCAAATATAAATATGCTTTTATGAAAATATAAAATTTTCATTTGATATGAACAATTTCTATGTAAAGGAAAATTATGCCGACACTTGAGGTGACGAACCATTCAAAGTTTGTTGAACAAATATCTAAATGTAACATTCCTACAGCTGTCAGGACGAAAGCATGTGTTATTATATTTTACTTATTTGAAAAGTAACAAAAACTCGATTGGCTGGAACATCATAGAACACTCTTATTCTTATGCCGACACTTACAGTGGCGAACCATCCAAAGTTTGTTGAATAAAGTGAACCTTTCGCAAGTCTACACTTGTAGTGTCGAACCATTCAAAGTTTTATTATAATTACAAAAATAAAGATAAAAAGAAAGGGGTGTTTTGAAAACAAAAAAATGTGAAACATAAATAATTCATGAATTAGAGTTTATGTCGACACTCACAGTGACGAACCATTCATAGTTTGTTGAAAAATCATATTTACGTCCTACCGTTGTATCGATTAAATGTGCAGTCATACATATTTTATAGATTAGAAATAGTAGCATGAAACGAGCTCACCAATTGATCCGTCATCCTTGACTGAGCAGCAACAATCCACATTCAGCTTAACTCGTTTGCTCGGCTATATAAAAGCACTCAGAGAAAATAGGCGCACGACCCGAGAGGGAAAACAACTGCGACTGCTCGGGCTTTCTTGACGCACTGCTAAGGAGCAATCGTCAAGGTCGAAGATCAAATAGAACTAACCGATCGCGGAAATTTTTCACTTCACTCGACCGACGCGCGATATGTTTGATCCTGCCCTCGTCACCCGCTCCCGCAGGAGCAAGCGTCAAGGTCGGAAGATCAAACAGAACTAACCGATCGCGGAACTTTTTCACTTCACTCGACCGACGCGCGATATGTTTGATCCTGCCCTCGTCACCCGCTCTCGCAGAAGCAAGCGTCAAGGTCGGAAGATCAAACAGAACTCTCAAATTTGTCTTACATCAAAACTCATATAAAAAAGTAGTTTTCTCCCAATTTTTATTAATTTTATAAATAAATATACCTTTATTTGACTATCACTTCAAGAATGCTCAATCTATTTAAATCTTTTCACATGATTTCGAAGCTTACTAAGTTTGGTTTAAATTGTGTAATCAACATATTTGATTAACCTAACTTTTAAACAAAAGCTGCTGAGAAACATGATTCTTAAAAAAAACAAATTTTATGGAATTTTTCATCTTTTTTCGCAGGAATTTCATTTTTACCAATAAACTGAAATTTATAAAGCATCTTGTTGTAACTAAGAGTTGAATGGTGCAAACATTTTTTAACAAATGCATTTTTTAAATAGTTAAAAAAAAATTCTAGGACCTCCCAAATCAGAAAATTCAGTTTCAGCTCTATTATCAACATTTAACAGGAAAAAAAAACAAATAAAAAAAAACATTTTTCTCAATTTTTTGATAGTTTTCGTGAAATAACTAGGTCGGTTAAGTATGTATAAAGCTCTGCTCAAATATAGATGAATTTTTCAGTATAATAAAGGCAAATTGGGTGAAAACTACTTTCAACTAAGACAAATTTGATGTTCTATAAATTTTTCATAAATTTAATTTTGAAGAAAACGATATCTTTATATTGGTTGGAAAATAACAAAATTATAAAGACTTCACTGAAACTTATATTTTATAACTACAAAATTCACCTTCAAATCGCTTGCGCCACCTCTAAATAATAATATTTTTGGCTCAAAATTTGATGTTTCTCTTTTTATATGATTTCAATTCAGAAGAGCTCACGAACATCTGCTGATACAATTTTTGGAAATTGATACTCATAAGGCAGCGTCCATTTATTACGTAACGCAAAATCCTACAATTGTCGACTACCCCCTATCGTAACGCTCTTTGAATGAAAAATTTCCCCCCCTAGGCCGTTACCCGGGAAACAAACGATCGTATATGATAGCATATAACAGTACAAAGCTGGAGGCAACATACGTACATTTTGCATACAGCCTTATGGCACATGTACGTACATCGCCTCCAGTTTTGTACTCTTATGCACTATCGTATACGATTTTGTGTTCACTTGGTACGTTGTTTGAGGACGGCGCCCAATATCTCTCCTAAGCTCCGGGAATATCACTTGCCGATTCACCATCTGTTTATTTATTCCATAGCGGTGTACTATTCTGTGACAAGAAATGAGCTGTTGCAGATAATGTTTGAACTAGGTTTTCCAGCGAAACTAATAAGGCTGATATGTGCTACGCTGGATGATTCCAAATCAAGTGTTCGAATAATACAGACGAGGCGTCAACCTCGTTTGTGACGTTATACGGCATGATGCAGGGAGACGCACTTTTGAATTTACTGTTCATCATTGCACCAGAATGTGCTATTAGAAGATCTGGCGAGCAGATGCTCCTTAGCTTTGAGGATGATATCGACCTTATTGGAATCGATCGCAGATCAGTAGAGGAGGCATTCGTGCCACTGAAGAGGGAGACAACGAGGATATAATATTACTTGTACCAGCGGTAGGTTAGTGGTGTTCGTGCTGAGGTAGTGTTTGAAGTTGAAGATGAGTTTGTTTATCTTGGAACACTTGTGACATGTGACAACGACGTTTTTTACGAAGTGGAAGGACGTGTTGTGGCTGCGAATAGGGCTTTTTTATGGACTACGTAACCAGCTTAGGTCCGGCAACTGGCAAACGGAAACAAAATACACCCTGTATAAAACATTGATCTTTCCGGTGGCTCTCTTCGGGCACGAAGCGTGGACGTTGAAAGAGGCAGACTGGAAAGCCTTCGGTGTTTTTGAGCGTTTTTTACCATCCTTACCGCAAATATAGTGTTTTGTGAAATTTTCAGCTTTCTAGGTAGTGACGATGTAGGTTTATGTGGAAATTACTATGGAAAAATTTTGAAAAATGTTCCAAACACGTTAGTACTGGAATGTAAGTAAAAATTTTTCATCCCATAGTAAAAACTCATTCCAATAGTCAATTCCTATTTGAGTAGTCCTAATGCTGTAGCCATCAAGGTAAAAGGTACAAGGTAGGATTACCAATAGCTTATCGAAATCCCAATCAAATTCGTTTTTGCATGGAAATTGCATATGAAATTCCTAATAGTTCAGAGGATTTGGAGAATATCGACGAATATGGGACTCTGGCATATGTTTGGCGTGAAGCTGAACTGCTGTACAAACGAAAAAAGCAAAAACATCATGATGTTAACAATAGATGAAGCGAATTGAGTTCGTATTTGAAACTGTTTTCTTAAACGGATCCATTTTGTTGCTAAAATCGAATGCCATCCCTTATTCATTTGGATCGAAGTGCAATTCATACCAGTTCCGATCAATCACGGAGTAGCAACCATTGACATGTGCAGTCAGTCTATGCTATGCTAAAATCGAAGGGTGTTAAAATCGGAATATGGGAAACTGGAGTATGTCTAAAACAGGATCTAACCTATCTTGCAGTTGGTGCTATTGTAATAACTTATTCTTATTTGTTTTCCATTTTCTCCCTTTGTTGTGTTAAAAAGCATCTATTGAAATAATTTAAAAGAAAACACACCGGTTGAAAGCTTCCATTGATCAAAATATAGTCTAAATACTGATTTTATGAAAATAACCCGAACTACAAAGGATTTTATTCCGTGTAGGATAATACGTTTTCGAATAAATTAAGGTGCAACTGCTTATTGCAGCTATTAATTACGCTACCACTTTGGCGCTTCAACGACTACTGTGCAAGTGTCGGTGACGTAATTCAAAAAGGAAAGTAGGGGCAAACAGAGAGACATACAGACTGCAAGAACCTATGCAACTGCCGAGAGTATGTGCGTCCGGTAAATTTTATATGCTACAATTTGTCAAGTGGGGGATTTGTTTGCGCTGGTAATATTGTTTTCTTGCTATTTATGCGACAGCGAGGGCTTCCGTGTATCTGACGGAAAGTTTGTACAACTCCACCCTTCCCACCCCTGCTGTTGAGATTGCTGATAATGGATTGCGTGATTATTTTGCAATTAGATGTGTGTATGCTTGTAGCACTCTCGCCAGTGGAATGTCATTCGGCACCTAATTCATTACCGTAATATTGTTGCGTTCATTTATTCTACCTTCAGAAGTGAACGTGGGAAATGGAAATTTGTTTCTGTTAGGAGTACTAGGAATGTATGCAATCCTTCGCAACGCAACTTTGCAAGTTGAAATTAGTTTTGTGTTATTGTGTCGGAAATATCATCACGAGTATATATCACCTAATATAAAATGAAGCAGGTTATTTTTGTAACTCTCTGTATTTATTGATGGCATATTATGTGACATCCAAAAGTTCCTCGAGGAACAATTTACCAAATATTATTGTCAAGGTATTCCAGTAGAGATTTCTCCATAAATGTTTCAGATATTCTCAGATGAACTCTTTAGCGAATCTCTGGGGAATTTCATGCAAAAATCTAAAACAGTTTTCAGATGAATCACTGAATTTGGTTTCGAGCAACTATCGACATGTCCAATGGTACATGGAAGTTTCTATAAAAACTTTTATGTGCATAAGCATGAGTATTGAGCAGTTTGCACAAATTTGTAACTGACCCAATGTTGCCCACCATGTCAAGCAAACGTTGCCGTGGATTCGCTTGACGGAGCTATCTGGAGGACTTCTGGAGTACAATAAAATCAAACATCTATATCACAGAATAGAACCTGTTTTGGGAACGTTGAACGATGTCCACTGAATGGTTGATTGTATAAGAAGTGCATCTAGAATTATTCAAAAAAAAAAAAAAGCGGAGTGAGCAACGAGAGAAACAGGAGTAGAAACTGCAGATTCGTTTATTCCAGCTTCAGGAGGATAACGCATCACGCAAATGCTTTGTATCGCGAGTCGAAATGGATATAAATCGGACGAATGCGAGGTGTTCGAAAGGTAGAAGCAGCACTACGACGAACATTTGAATGGCGCTGAGGCCACAGGTACAGAGGTTCAAGGTATTGGGAGCAATGACTACTTCGGAATACTGAACACTAGCAACCAATCGGCTTCTACTTTTAGGGGAAGTCATTACCAAGGTCAGTACTGCTGGCAGGGCAAAGACGGTTGGGTGACAGAACGTTGAATTCCAAAACGGCGAATGCAAAAACGTGTCGCAGGAACAAAAAGTAGAAGAAGAGATTTGAAACAGAACGAAAATTTCTTGAGTGAATGATGTAATCTTGTTTACAACAACAACAATATTTCATTCACATACAACATAATTTCGAAAAAAAGATCAATGAATCCCCGAAATAAAAGTAACGGAAGATGCAGTTACAGCATTATTCCGATTGAGTTTGAGAAATGCGATAACAAACGATACAGACTTACATGGAAAATTATCCATGAAGTTTAATTCTTACTTGAGCTTTCTACCGAATGCCATAGCCAGTATGCATTACGTCATATGTCATCTATTTTGCCCTATCGGGTCCAACCAACTTTGTGTACTTACTTTATTTCACATAAATTACCACCGAGCGTCTACTCTGCTGTTAGCTTGATACCAATGGGACGAAGAAATTGCTACAAAGCCAAGAAAATAGCAACCCGCTCCCATGGGATATCATCGCCATTAGCTGTGGGCTAAACTGCCCATAACCATGTAATCGAAAAGAGAACCTGACGACCAGGAAGGAAGCTAGGAAATTGAAAATCAAATTCCAAAATCAATACACGGCCCATTTGATGCCAGAGCCAATCCGGAACAATTCCGGCCCATGGATGTCTTCTGAGCCGCACCGATAGCCACCATATCTTGCAATCCTGTTTCACAAAATGGGAAGTAACCCATTCCTGGAAGCAATTTAATAATGATTTATTTCCTCATGTGAGGAAGGGGATTCTGCCGCCAAAGAACAAACTGCAACCGACACAAATGGATGGGAGAATGCATCCCTGTCCAATGGGGCTCAAGATTGGAAAGACGATACAAAGTTGTGCATTTCGTGTGTGTGCATCATGTAGTCAGAGATAAGAGTGCTTCTCATGGCTGTAAACGAGAGAAGAGTGCAAAAGTCAACAGTCGTAGTTTCATATAAAACAATCAAACATCAATAAATTAAGCTTGTATTGTGTCGTATGTGCCTTTGGATAGAGAGAATGCTGCTTGCCATCTCTGGGAACGAAGATACTTAGGGTTAATGCTCCTTTAGTGGCTGAGGTTGCTGCAATAGTGGGGGTAGTGTGTTTTGACATTTTGACAATAAGATTGATGAAATTTAATCGTAAAGCTATTTAAAACAATTATTTTGCTTCTTTGTACCTATATACTCTAGCAGAAATCAATAACTCACACTAGTCTGCATGCAAAATTTAATTTGGTAAAATACCTGAAGGTCGCAGACACAAAAGTCAATTAGGACAATTTGAGATGTAAAATTGTGAAGAATAATAGAATTGTTCTGGTGGGCTTCGATCCTACGACTCCCAATACGCTAGACTGGGCGCGTTAACCGAATCTATGACAAAAGGTCGAAAGACAAAAGGTCGAAAGGACAGAAGGTCGAAAGACAAAAGGTCGAAAGGACAAAAGTTCGAAGAACAAAAAAGAAGGGACAAAAGGTCGAAAATCTTTTTTCAAAGAAGGAAAACATTTCCAATCAAGCAAATAATTTTCGACCTTTTGTCCTTTCGACCTTTTGTCTTTCGACCTTTTGTTCTTTCGACGTTTAGTCTTTCGACCTTTTGTCCATAAACCCTACGAACAACAATGAGAGATTTGATTTTTAGCGTCGCACTGTTGCCTTGTTTGTGCCACACTACCTACTCATAAGCCAACGTTGGCTCAATGAGATGGTTAGTATGGGTCCGGCTTTCGACGTGGTCGTATCTCGTCATATCCCGCATACTCTGAGATAACGCCCTAAAAGCCATTGGTAACCATGTGTGTAGCTCGTTGGTTCTGAGCAAGATACCTGCACATATTTCATACTTCTGAGATTTCTGGTTATTTTCCACGATAGATTTTTCTTTAGATACTTCAAAGAATTTCCTCAATAACCATTCCAATAATTCAATTAATAAATCGTTTCTGGGAGACACTCATTTTTTTTCATCGAGTCCTCAGTGAGAAATCAAGACTTTTTTCTGCTTCTCAAGAAAATTAGAGTAAAGTGGGACAAAAGTTTGACCTTAGTAGAATAATCAATATATCCAGAAAAAAAAACTATAATAGTTTAAAAGAAATAAATACGACGCAATGAATTGGCTATAAATTTGCTCAACAAACTAATGGCAAAATATTTACCCATTTTGAGTTATGACAGTTTTGAAATTCATTGTGTTAGACGAATTTTTGGGTCAATACTTTTTTGCTTAATACCAGCCATAAACTTATAATTGTAAATTGACACCTATATTGAGATGTTCGGTAATCCAATCCGCATGGATATTAAATTAATTAACTCATTACGCGTGGTAAAGATGGACAAATTATGGGTGAAATTATGAAAAAAAAATCCACATGCTCGGCTGGGATTTGAACCCAGGACTTTTGTATGCAAGGTGAGCGCTTTTCCAACTAAGCTACCGAGCCACTTTATTTTCATCATTTAACCCATAATTTGTCCATCTTTACCACGCGTAATGAATCAATTAATTTTATAATTGTAGAAAAACTACACACTAAATCCTCATCATAAAGTTGTCCAGAACAGAATTAATTGAAATATACCGTAATCCGGGGTAACATTGATCCTTTTTTTGAATATTTCTTAAACATTTGTTTTGAAAATGCATGTGTTGCAAATTTTATATTTTTAAAACAAGTACTGCCACCCATTGTTCGTATTCATGTACTGTATTTTGTTTTCTGAAAGTTTAAAGCATGTTTAAAAAAATATTTTAAGTGAGTTTTTGATTTAGCTGATATGGGGTAACATTGATCACACCATGAAAACATCGTTCGGTAATATTGAAAATATCATTACTTACTAAAACCATGGTCCCTGAAGCCGAATATGAAGGTCAAACTCTTATAAGTCATTTACTTTTTGAGTTATTTTAAAATTAAAAACACCTTGAATTGTGGAATACGCCTAAATGTATGCAATTTCCTAAGGAAATTCTTCACGCTTTATAATAATTTGTGAATTATGTTTTATTGAACATATTTATGAAAATTTTGACAACGGAGTCGTTTTCTGCGATGTCATTTTTAGTAACAACCGCATTTCTCTTGCTCATATCGTTTACAGAACTCATGTGAAACATGATTCTTTTATGGTGTCATCCATAATCATGAAAATCATTTTTTACAAAAGTTGAAAAATTTACGCATGAACACAACTTTATTTTCGCAAAAACCTTATTGTTTATTAGCTCATGATTAGAAGAAAGAGAATCGCCATTCATGCATTGAAAATATTTCATCAACAAATGTTGATTCGAGCTTTTTACGAAGAGCGATCAATTTTACCCCGCTGATCAATGTTGCCCCGGATTACGGTACCATAGAAAAAGCTGTTTTTCGTAAAACTGAGTAAAAAACGTAAAATTTTGGTGACTTTTTTCACACGATCAGGCATATTTCGAAGAAAATTGGAGGTAATGGCCCCTATTCTCGTTTAGGGCGGATCCAACTTTCGAACGAATCCATGGCCCACTTGATTTTGCCGGCGTAAACGGGAATGCGAAGTGACTTTCGATCGAAAGTGCATTCGAACGTTAACAAGAATAGGGGTGAATATGTGGATTTAAGACAATTCGCAATTTTCTACTCGAGATAATGAATGGGTAAAACTTTTGCCCCGCTGATTCGAACTTTTCCCCACTGTTTAACAACTACCGATAAACTAAACATTGTAAATGCTTGGAAATTCGATTAAATGGACAAATTGATGTAACATTTGCGAAAAAGTTGCACGTCTTCTCGGTGAAAATCGAACTCACGACTCCCTGTTCAATAGGTAGGACACATTAGCCTTACATAACGAGACGATATAGCCATGATATGAGCTCAGTAGCTTGCAAAAAAAAAAAAATCCACTGCCGTAGTGAATCAAAAGTGCCAAGAATAGGATCCGGCTCCTTTTTGGGAATTTTGTAGGAATTATTCGAAGTATAAGTTACAAAAAGTCATCTCCAGGGATTCTACTACATTTTTTTGTAGAAAACTTTTTCAAGAATTCCTTTTTGAGCTTGATTGAAAATTACACACAAAATTACGCTTCAGGAATAATATTTTTAAGAGTCAGGGGTCTATTTTGTAAATTGAGAAGATTTATGTGAATCATCTGTGGTCACTGTCGATCAACGTAAGCATGCATATTTAATATGTCACCTGTCGACTCTCATAGTAATCCAGTCACATAAAGTGACAACTGCCGAAAAACTCGAGTGACAGGGCCGTATCGAGAGAAATTTTTGGTCGACAGTGACTCCAGTCGAGTCATTTTGATCGACTCGACTTATAAAATAGACCCCTCACTTTCAGAAGAAATTTTACAAAATCAGGAATTCACATAGAAAATTTTCAATCACTGCCTATGAACCAGGGATTTCCCAAAAAAGTACTTCAAGGAGTTTTCTAGTAATTAGCTTTGAACATATTTAAGATATTATCTTAGGAATTATACAAAAAAATATTCTAAATTTGCAACCAACTCGGTAGCTTAGTTGGTAAAGCGCTCGTCTAGCATACATGAGTCCTGGGTTCAAATCCCAGCCGAGCACGTGGATTTTTTTTTCATAGTTTACCCATAATTTGTCCATATTTACCACGACTAATGAGTTAATTAATATTTGACAGTTTTTCCATATTTTTCCCTCAAAAACGATATGAGTGCTTCAGATGTGCATTTGTCGACATACATTATTTAATGCTCTCTTTGATCTTATTTCACAGATAAATGAAGCCAAAAGGAGCTTAACACGTTTGACATATTTTTTGGGACGATTTCTTAGAAAACGGAACAAACCCGAAGAGTATAAATGGATTGATTTTAAAGTTATAATCGTTTGTATTTTTCAAATAAAGTTCATCACAAGTCGCATGCAAGTTGGCTAAAAACGACAAATTCTGCATTTTCTACAGCCAATATCTCAAACTTGACATGTCTCGATATTTTCGACTATAACAATGAATTCAATAAGTCAGCTTGTTAGAAAATGGCGAAAAAATCTTGCATGGACATTTTAAATGAATCGTAATTTTCATACATTTCAATGATAGAAGTTTTATCAACCTATTGACAGACACGTTCAAATGATTTTTTTTAAATATTATCAGGATATTTAATCTCTTTTCCTTGAGGTGCTCCACTAATGGTTCGTTTGCCCTACCCAGCAAACGTTTGCATTTCGTTTGATCAGCTCTGGTTATTGGCTGACTTTGCGATTGCTGGCGAAATGACACCGCCGTCATAATGTTTATGAGTTCGTTCGATAGATGGGCTACCATTAGGGACCGATCTAACGAGGAAACATGACAATAGTTGTCAGACGTTATTATTAATGAGCCGTGATTGATGAGCTTGTAGCTCCGGAGCTTTTTGAAATTTCATGATGCATGCGTTGGGATGTGGTACTGGAAGAATAAGGTTGATCTATGTGGATTTAATTTAACGACGCCTGCAGTATATTGGCGATGATAAGGGGTTATTTGTAGATGTAAAGCAATCGCAACTTAGAATGGAAGAGCATTATAGTGTCATTGCTTCCTATTTGCTCTTTCAATGCACTGGGCAGCAAGTTAAATTGCTTCAAACTAATTTGCGTCATTTGACTCGCCATAAGTAAAACATTTTTTGTCATTGGTGACTTTAATGCCAAACATCGCTCATGGAATAATTCGCAAAGCAATTCCAACGGCAGATTTTTGTTTGATGAGTGCTCTTAACGATATTTCTCAATTTAATATCCTGATAGTCCTACTAGCTTTTCCTCTTGTAGAAACCCTTCTGCGATTGGTTTAGTCTCAAGCGACTCTAGTCACCTTTGTAGCCAACTGGTTACTCACGCCGATTTTATTTCTCATCGTGTCCTTATTACATTTCAAAAGTCCCATGAAGCAATTCTCAATCCCATCAACTCCACTTTCAATCATTTATGAGGCGGTAGGAATACATATGTAACATACATCGATAGTAATCTTGAAGTTAACAATTTTTGCAAACAAAACTTAATATTGACATCTCGAAACTTCAACGAATTCCATTGTCGATATGAGCCATTTCATGGTGTGACAAAGTGTTTTACAAATCTTATGAAGAATTACGGTATAGAGGACTTTGAATATTAACTTTTTAGAGTTATCTTAACTGCCATGTTACACATATATAGATTGCTGACTCTCATGTTTTTGTTGTAGAGTAAGTCATGATCAAACATAAAGTTCCTTAGATTATCTGCTCTGTTCTCGTTTAGTTAGCAAACTTTATTTTCTTTTTTTGCAAATGTGATTCAGGCGCTTTGCTTTGGTTGATATCATGTCACAACCACTAAACCGTATTCATAAATTCATTTTATTTAGAAAATTCTCGAAATCTGCACAATTAATGCCCCACGTGGCTTCGTACAGTTGATCCCGAAAAAAAAACAAGCGAATTGCTTCCGGTACAAATCCAATTCAGTCGCAGAGTTACCACCGAAAGCGGTTACATAAACAGGTTCCTCGTCGCCCAAGGCTTAATTTGCAGTAGTAATTAGTTTTCATTTACACCAGAATAATCTTAATTACGTAGCGCAACAACATCGTAGGTAAGGTAAACTGTTACGAAAAACATTTTCCCATTTCCGTTTCGGTGGACAACAACCGACGACACCAGCATCTTATCCTACTTGGAAGCTCAGATAGCTTGTCCTTGGGTACCTACTTGTCTCCGTATCTTCAAAGCAGACTCTGGGTAATGAATTAAAATAATACGCGTCGTTCGGCTTCTTGTTCACCTTGTTAATCCGGCTCATTTGTCCTCGATGCGACAGCCATGACGACGACGACGATGAGCCTCTTTTCTGTGATCCTCTGGCTGCCGGTTTATTTATGTGCGTACAGGCATACCTATGGGGCTATCAAATTTACATTAATTTAATTGTGTCAGCTGAAAGACGACAGCTATCATTCGAAAAAGGTATGGTGCGGGCAAATTTGACACGATTACACGAGGGCGTAGTTGGGCGCAGATTTCTTCAAGGGTCACATTAGGGGCGTCTAGCCAAATGTAACAAACAAATAAAATGTCTTCATCCACTCATTACAAGAAAATCAAAACATTGTCTTAAGAACTAGCTTTTGATCTTCAAATTAATTTTCAGGTCATCAATTTTGTATGCTGTACCAATATGGACTAGCTGTTGTAATACCAGTAAGAAAGCTCTGCAGAGGAATCCAAATAAAATTTTGGAAATTATTCTGAAGCTCCCTCCGTGGTATAGTTCTATTGAGTTACGTATAAAATCCAATGTTGAAACATTGGAATAAATGTCAAAAAAAAATTATTAATTGTTTACGACAAAAATCCTTGCAATCTTCTATTGCCACTATTAATGCATTATATATCTAAGTTTAGTTAATTGAAAGTGTTTTTTTCTTATAATCATTCAAAATCAACTCACCTGTACAAAATCTGAACTGTCACGACAATTGAAATGTATTATGTTTTTTAACAGAACGTTAATAAAAGCTTAACTGTGTTATACCAAATTAGTATGATAGTTTTGCGTGATACAAAACACCTAGACATTAGAAATGAATTTAATGTTTGAAATTACATTTATAAAGGAATTAAAAAAAAGGCAAATTGAAAAAAAAGTGGATTACAGTCGAAGGTTTCCACAACAACAAGTTATGTAGTTAGTTATTACACTGAAATGTTATTCAAGTTGCTAAAAATATCGCCAATCCGTTCGCATGAATTGCTGTTTAACTACTTAACAATCCAGCCAAATAAGAGTCTTTTCACCCTTCCATTAACCCTACGAGTGTCACCGACAATCAAAAGGATCCAAACTCAGCCGTGTTCGCAAGCCTCCCCACTGGGAAGCCGATCATTTTCACCCATCTCGAGCCCCATAACGGTGAATTACCTCCAATTAAAACTTATCCGAGTTTGACATTCTTTACCGTTCGATTGCTTTTGACGTGCCAAGGCTGTGTTGTGTGAACGATTCCGGTAACTGAGCTGATAAGGCGGAACCAACATTCTGCGAACTGTGTGATGTTCTATTTCAGGGTGAGGAGGCGACAGAATTGTCACGTGCCGAGAAGACAGTTCTGAACAATTAATTGCGGTGAGGAAAAATGGGGAATGAAGTCGCTGCTTGTAAGAAAATGTTACACGAATCTGACTTTCCGCTTATTCTCGAAGAGCAGATCTCATGTTATTGCTCAAAAATGGCGCTGACCAAGTCAATTGCAGTCAGTTGGGATGGAGAAGAAATCTTAGTGTGTAAATATTATTACTACTGAAGACCGAGAATACCTCTGCATCAACACAATCACCACCGGAAGAATATCCATTTGTGAGGGAGGAAAAAGATCTGGGTGATGGTGTTGCGATCCATGGATAGGAGGAAAATAACGACTGTTACTTAAAACCAGGGAATAGAACATCATCGGAACAGACGTTTTTATTTGAAAATTTCATAACGATACAAATGTGTTATCATAAGCATGAAACGAGCTCACCGCTCAATCTGCCACTTACCCTAATTCGTCCAGATGACGGACCATTATCCGTATAAATTTGCGAATCTAATTCCTAATACATTCCAACTTGTTGTCTGCACCACTTCGACCTCCGCTGTTTCGCACGATTCAGACGGACTTTTTTTCTGCTCTCGAAAGTGTTTACATCCAACAACGGAAACAAACGTTTCCCCCTGTAAGAGGATTAAATTGTTATTCAACTAAGAATACCTATACCTCACCTTGGAGTTTTTTTTCTTTCGCTACGACTAGGGCAACCGTGAATGGAATCTGTTCTCTCGTTTGAAGCACCCGGCTGCCATCGACGAACATGGCGTCGTCATCTTGAACAGTGGGGAAGAATGAAAATCGTGTTTTTGCATCATCCTTCGACATCCGGTTTCTTCATTTTCAGCCCTCATTTGCTATGCGGAACCATTTTTCCTTTTTTCGTTGGCTACCGTCGTCCATCATCGATAGAAGCCGGTCAATGGGCCCAACCAAGAAAAATGGGGGTGGTGGTGTTGAAGCAACCCTACAGTAGTTTTCTTACGTATCAGCTGCGATGAACCAACAGCTTACTATGGACCAATGCACGAGTTCACTCGTTGACATTTGAGCGGTGCCGTGTTATTTACGTGACCATGGAAACGAGTGAATTTGGCACCGCTCAAACGTCAAATTAGTGAACACGTGCATTGGTTCATGGACCGATGCACGAGTTCACTAATTTGACGTTTGAGCGGTGCCGAATTCACTGGTTGCCATGATCACATAAATAACACGGCACCGCTAAAACGTCAGATAGTGAACCCGTGCATAGGTCCATGGATGTGTTTCAGCGCTTGATCTGAATAATTTAGATATTGACAGATCTTCACCAGAATTTATCTGTCTCTTTATTCCTTCATTTAATTGTAGTTCTTATATGCATCATTTCAGTATCATTTAACGCTAGAACTTTCCAAAAGCAGCATTTGGTTTATCTTGAAATATCAAAAATGATCAAAAGATTTGCGATTTTATCAAAACATCTAAAACATAAAAAATAATGTTGAAAATAATATGGGGATACCGGTATTTGCCACACAGAAAAAAAAATCCGTTCTCGTATCCATGAACAACAGTCGTGAACTCGTCAACAAGCAAAAACACACCGTGAACTAGATCATGTTTATGCGTAAACATGATGGTAGTTCATGGCACGGTAGACACAACCAGGTAGGCTATTCCCACGTGTAAACAACGATTTTCCACTAAAACATGTGTCGTCATTCCTATCGTCAAGCATGAGGCCTTGAGGATAGTAAAGGAGAGCAGGCCTTGCTTTCTTTTGCACTCGTTCGAGTTTGCGATAGGAATGACGTCACTTACAAATGTCATTTTTCGGAGTATAATACCTTGCTTCTTTTTACCGTGGTTCATGGTGTATTTTTGACAGTTCACGTTTTCCAGAACTCTTTTTTGAGCGTGCATGTACCAGTTATTCGCCACCCTGGATTTTATACCTACCGGTTTACCCTATACAATATTCTTAGAAACCACAAGATTTGCTCAGAAAATAATAGAAAAAATCCTTTTCCCTTAATTTTTTGCTCCGTTGTACCTTGTTTCACCATGATGTTCCTGATTAGCCACCCTCCATAAGAAATCAACGTAAGGTGGCGAATTCAGGAACCGAAATTAAAACTTGGTGAATACTGGAGCAAGTGGTCCGGTATTTGCTACCGCAATTCTCAATACAAAACAAAGTTTCTGATCAGTTTTAATATTTTTCCTGCTGAACGTAGGTTGAAAGCTTTCGTTTGACGTATTGACAGTTATTTATAATGCAATTTAGATGTACAATACTACGTGTGACGAGCAAGTCCTCTTCAGATGGACTCCGAATGCGACAACATAAAACAATCCAAGGATACTTAAAACCATTACAACAACAACCAAGCAAAGCCTTAATGTGATTATAAAACGAAGCCAAACTTGGAATTTTCAAATGCACAAGACGAGAGAATCTGGCAACAGTACGCGTTGAAAATCAATCAAATTACTTGCTTGCTGGTGATGACCAATGGGACAGATTTTCAACGCGGAATGCTGTTTGGTTCTCAAGTCTTGTGCTCTTGAAAATTAGAGGTGTGGCTTCGTTCTATAATCACCTTAACTTCGCCTTCCTTGTAAAAAATCTTACCACTTTTGGTCTTTCCGCATTTGATGCCTATTTGCGTTTCAAACGCGCACAGCAATGACATAAATACAAGGATCATGTTGAAAATCTTCCAAAATTGTAAATAATGGACAGCCCCAAAGATTCAGTCATGATTTCCACGAAGGAAGGGGTTTCCATTAAGAATTTCTCTAGAAATTCCATCGGAAGCTCCTCATGCTCAAATTTAACGACAACAGGGCTGGATGGAATAGGGATTCCATCGCTATTCCTTCCATCAGAAGTTTTCCCTTCCATCATGAGTTCTTCTGGGGATTTCATCAGATGTTCTTCTAGGGATTCCACCTGGAATTTCTGCAGGGATTCTATCAGGAGTTCCTTCAAGGATTCCACCTGAAACTCCTCTAGGAATTCCAACAGGAGTTCCTCTAGCAATTATATGAGGAGTTTCTCCAGGGATTCCATCAGGATTTCCTTCAGAAATTCTACCTGGAATTCTTCCAGGAATTCTATCAGAACTCTAGGGGTTTAATCAGGATTTTTTCCAATGATCCCATCAGGAATTCCATCGGGAGATCCTATAGGGTTTCTATCAGGTGTATCTTTAGGGCTTGCATCAGAGTCTTTCTGGAGATTCCATCAGGAGTTCCTCCAGGGTTTCCATCCAAAGTACCTTCAGAGATTCCACCCAGACTTCCTCAGGATATTCCATCAGGAGTTCCTCTAAAAATTACATCAGAAGTCAGAAATTCTATCAGGATTTCTTCTAGAGATATTATAAAGAGATTTCTCTACGGATTCTTTCAGGATTTCGGCTTTGAATTTATCAGGAGCTTTTCAAGGAAATTAATCAGAAGTTTCTCAAATGATTCCATCAGGAGTTCCTTCTGAAGAAATTCCTACAGGGATTCCATCAGAAGCTCCTTTAGGGATTCTTTCAGGAGTACCTCTGAGAGTTCTTCTCAAAATTTCATTTGAACTTCCTCCGGAGATTCTATCAGGAGTTCTTATAGAGATAATATCAGAAGTCCCTCGAGGAATTGTATCAGTATTTCTTCAAGGCATATCATCATGAGGAATTTCTCTATGGGTTTTATCAGCAGTTCCACCAGGAATCTTATCAGAAATTCATCTAGGGATTTCATCTGGAGTTCCTCAAATTATTCAATCTGGAACTCTTTCAATAATATCTCTAGGAATTCCTCCAAGGATTCCATCAAGAGTTCCTATAGGGATTCTATCAGGAGTACCTTTGAGGTTTCCGTCAGAGTTCGTTTGGGGATTTTATTGGGGATTTTATCAATAGCTTATTCTAAGATTCCACCTGTAATTCTTCCAGCAATTCCAACAGTAGTTCTTCCAGAGATTATAACTGGAGTTCCTCGATAAATTACATCAGGATTATTTCTAGAGATATCATAAAGAGTTCCTCTAGCAGTTCCATAAGAATCTCATCAGGAATTCCTCCAGGGATTCAACAGGACTTCCTACAGAGTTTCCGTCAGGAGTTCCTTTAGACATTATATCAGAATTTTCTTCAGAGATTCCACCTGGAACTCCATCATAAGTTCTTCAAGGGATTACATTATGAGTTCTTCTGTGGATTGCCTCATGCTTTCTTTTACGGATTTCATCCTTCGAGAATTTCATTAGAAGTTCATTCAGATAATCCACCTAGAATTCTTCCAGGGATTCTATTAAAAGTGTCTGTAGGAAGTCCATCAAAAGCTCCTTTAGAGTTTCCAACTGGAATTCCTACAGGGGTGCTTTCAGAAGTTTGCATAAATTCCGTTAGGAGTTCCTTCGGAGATTGTACCTGGAGTTTCTCTAGGGAATACATCAGGAATTCATATTATCAGAAATCCTCTCTTGCATTTCATCAGGAGTACTTAAAAGGATCCCGTCCGGAGTTCCTTCAGAGATTCTATTGGGAGTTCCTCCAGGGATTGCATAGGAATCCATAACGAGTCCTTCTAGGGATTTTATCAGGAGTTCATCCAATGAGTTCATCAGGAGTTCATTCAAAAATATCATAAGTTTCTGTAGGAATTCCTTTAGTAGTTCCTTCAGAGATTCTACCTGGAATTCCTTAAAGAATCCTATCAAGAGTTTCTCTGGGAATTCCATCATAAATTCCACCAGGGATTACATCAGAAGTTCTTCCAAGGAATCCATCAGAAGTTTCTCTTGGGATTTCATCAGGAGTCTTTAAATAGATTTCGTTAGGGATTTGGCAGGGATTCCATCAGAAGTTCTTTCTTGGATTCCTTTTGAAATAATACTTAGATTTCATTATAAAATCCTACTGGGGCTCCATCATGAACTCCTTCTAGGATTCCACCAGAAGTTCTGTTTGAAATTCTATCAGGAATTTATATAAAGGTACCTTCAGGAATTCCTCTAGTATTTTTCTAGGTTCCAACAGGCTATTTACAACGGAATCCTTCCGGAATTTATGAAGTGGATTCTACCAGAATTATTTTCCAGGTTTTTTTTGAGAGAGAATTCTTCAAGGGATTCCTCCAGTAATTCTTCAAAAGAGTCCTCCCGGAAATAACCAAGTGATTGCAAGGGTTATTAGGAATTCCTCCTGAGATATTACCAGAAATTCCTTAAAAGAATTTCATCAATGGAATTATTCTAGAGATTCCTTCCGGAATTTCTCAAGCAATTTCTCTTCAAGGATTCTAGGGGGATGCAGGATTTCATCCACCAATTTTACCAAAAATTTCTCATAAAGATTTGACAAGATATTTGGGAATCTACTAGTATATACTCCAGTGACTATGAGGAGATACTCAAAGGATTTAATAAAGTAATTCCTTCAGGGATTCCTCTGAGAATTCCTTCAGTGAATCCACCAGGAATTTCTTCAAAAATTCCGCAAAGATTTTTTCTAAGGATTCTAGTTAAAAATCTTCCAGGACTTTTTCTAAGGATTCCACTAATTCCACTACAGTTTTATTTATGGATTGCATCTGCAATTCGCCCAGGTAATTCTCTATGTTTTCCATCAGGAAAATCTTCAAAAAATTTCAGCTGAGTTTCTCATAGGGGAATTTTTGTTTTCCTGAGAAATCACCAATATTTCCGCGAAAGAATCGACTAGAGATTCCACGAAGGATTGCGCTAGAGATTCTTTATTTCTCTACTCTAGGTATTCGATTAGGAAGGCATCTACAAATTTCCAAAATATTATTCATCCAGGGATTCCACTGATATTTACGCAGGAGATTAAACAAAGCATTTCTCTGAATCCCTGGAAGGATTTTTTGGAAAATTTCTGGAAACAATCATGGAACAATTTATTGTGAAATCCTTGGAGGAATCACCGGAGAGTTCCCTGGAGAAATTCCTTCAAACATCTCTGAAAGAACTGTTAAAGCAAACTCTGAAGGAGTTTTTTATTCCTGATGCATTCCTTGGAGAAAATCCTCCACGAAATTCTGGAAGGAATTGAGAGAGAAATTCTCTGAGAAATCTCTGGTAGATTCTCAAAGCAATTCCTTCGAAAATCCCAGGTCGAGCGTGCCTCGTTGGTTCCCTAAAGAGATACAAGGAAGAGTCTTTGAAGAAAACACTGGTGGAAGTTTTTTGAGTTCTGTTGCAGTAATTCTTGCTGAATCCCCAAAGCCTTGCTGGTGGAATCCCTGGAGAAATTCATTGGTGAATCCTTTGAGAAATTCTGGGTAGAATCGCTGTAAGTAAATGTATTTCTGAAGGAATTTCTACCAAAAATCGTGTAGGAATCTCTGAAAGAAGGTTTGGATTGATTGCTGCAGGATTTTTTGGAGGTATTCCTTGGGAAAGATTTGTGATGCATAGGAGAAATTCCTTGTCGAATTTTTAATGGAATTTCTTTAAAAATTTCTTAGGGGGAGGGGATTCACTGATCAATCTCTTTAAGAATTTCTAGAGGAATTCCTGCTGGAATCGCAGGAAAAGAACACTTATAGAATATGGTTAGATATTCTTGAAGTTTTGCTTAAGAAATTTTTTAACGAAGCATTGGATGAATCACTGAATAAATCTTCTGGGAAGTTTTTGGATAAATCCCCGGAGGACTCTGTGGAAACAATACGAATTCAAATAATTTGTTATGTGATTCTGAAATAATGCATGATGGAATCCTTGGATATAACTTTAAAAGGAATGCCTATAGAAATCTGTGAAGAATTGTTATAGCGTAAAGAATTAAAGAAATAAAGAATTCTTGGAAGCAGCTTTGCAGTAAACTATGAAAAATTACTGAAGAAATCACTTGAGAATTTTTTAACTTTGAAAGAATCAGTGTAGGAATTCCTGAATAATTAGTAGAGGAACCTTTGAAGGAATTTATGGG
This sequence comes from Aedes aegypti, assembly GCF_002204515.2. Taxonomy (NCBI): domain Eukaryota; kingdom Metazoa; phylum Arthropoda; class Insecta; order Diptera; family Culicidae; genus Aedes; species Aedes aegypti. The sequence continues at coordinate 379,560,904 of NC_035108.1, forward strand.
TGAACCTCTTGATACATTTCTAGAGGAATTGTTGTTAAAAATCCTGATAGAATCCCAGGAATAAATTCTGGTAGAATCCCCAGTATAACCCATGGTATCCTGAAAATACCTCTAAGTAGAATAACTTGAGAAAACCACTAAAGATTCTGGAAAGAATCTTGGATGAAATTATCACAGCCATTTCCATATCGATGACTGTTCAGAATAACTTCCGACAAAGATCTCTCATAATTTTAGAGTTTTGCCGGAATACTTCGTGTGATTTTTAACTGGAATTCCTCATCAATATTGATTTCGTTTGGTAGTTAAATGCTGAATGGTCTTGTCTTCCTCACTACGATTATTGCCGTAAACATATTCACCCTCACCGACATATTTCAAAAAAACTAACAAGGGATGGTACACAAATTAAGTCACGCTAAATTTCAACTTTGTTGACCCCCTCCACCCCCCCTTTGTCACGTTTTTTGCTTGAGCCCTCCGAAAATTTTGTAAGGCTTGTCACGGCTTGACCCCCTCCCTCCGTTGGAGCGTGACGTAATTAGTGCATGATCCCCAACCACTTATTCACTAGACTTGCCGAGAACATTCAAAACATGCGAACTTTGACAGTCGGTCAAACGGTTGCGGCAACATAAATCGGTTTGACTAACTTGGGGGCGGAGTCAATGTTGGTCAAACCGTCTGAGCGTCTGTGGGCTGCATAACTCAATTCATATTGCACCTGCATATCTCTTTCAAATTGAACGTGCTGTCTCCCAGCAGCGCGTGCTGCACCGAAAGAGTTTCGAGTCGCACACTATCCAACCTGCCTATCCCAATAGCATAACATTCATTCCATTGTAGAAAAAAGGTATTTTATTGTTTTTTTAGTAATCCGTGTATCGTAGTCCAACGAATCATAACATCAATAAATAACCTTCAATGGATGTGATTAATTTTCCAACTTTTTTCGTGACCATGGATTGCCTAACAGCCCATGGAATGTAAATATTCTTCGAAGCACATCCTCAAACTACCGCATTGGTGACAAGGCCAGGCGGCACGTCCCATGGTTATCCCGCACCATGCAAATTATGCTAATGATCTAATAAAATTCAATCGAACGTCCCATACGTCAAACATCACGAACATTCTTTCGTTTTTCAACGACGACGACGACGACGGCTGTCGTTTGCACACAGGACCCGCAGAATCCATTTTACAAAGATCCGAAACCGAAACAAGACGGGCGGCACCCAAGTGTCATCATCGGAAGTGATCCCTTCCGTGACGGGATTTCGTCGGAGGAAATCATTCGGCTGCCAATATTGGCGCTGGCACTGGCAGCGAATCCACCATCCATCTTACAGAGTAAGGTGGGGCAAATGTTCAAGTGTGGCAAAAGTTTTTATTTTAGATTTCTAGCTCAATTTAAAACAATTATTATAGATGTCATGGCGGTTCGGATGCTATTCAAGTAAGACACGTCCAAAATTTAGAAATTCATTGAGATTTGGTAAAGTTCTGACTATTTCTTGTTTTATGGCGTGAAAATTGTGATTTTCGATCGAACTTATATTGCATTAAACAGAGTGCAAACAAAATCTTATTAGATTTTTTATGTATGCCTATTTGAGTGGTTCAAAAAATCGTTTTTGCTCCGCACCGCTTAATCGATTCAAGATCAAATTCTGAGTGTCCTCTCAAAATTTGAGCTCATTTGGATGAAAACTGAGACTGTACAAGTTGAAAGGCTGGAAATATTGATTACTCCACTACGGTCGAACTTCTACCCCACTTTTCTCTACCGGGCGGTTGGCTGAGATGAGGTGAAATATTGGCAAAAAGCTCAGCGAAAGCTGATTCGTTAGTCGACGTTGAAAATCGAATCAAGGGGTCTGTGTTAGATCCAGGCATCTAGACCAAGCATGACAAGAAACGAAAGAACCCCATGTGTGACAGATGGTATCTGCTCTTCGCGGAAGAAACCGGTGCCGGCATGAGGAAGCATGTGCGTTGTTCATTGATGAAGAGTGTCGGGCTCAGGTTTTCTTTTTTATTCGTGTGAAAAAGTTCTTATGATGATGTATGTGTTTCGGCCACTGTTTTTAGGGATGTGTATTAATAATTCTCAGAGAAATTTGAAGGTTTTATTGTGTACATTCCGTTTCGACAGCAAATGTCAAGCTTAAAATTAGCTTAATAAGATATAAGTCGATTTAGTACTTGAACTGTTTAATTCATCTGTTTTGCATGGCTTCAAACTAGTGAATAACATCAACAAGTCATACTTACGTTGTAGAAACGTGGTTTAAAACTGTTTTTATCGATACTGTTGACATGCTGCATCCATAATTGGTTTATGAGGTGTGGCGAACTCGCTGCTTGGGCACGTCAGGAGTTAATCATCAATATTAACCTCCTTTTCCCGAGCAGCCTAGATAGCCGCGTAGTGTCGGTAGCGGTTGTTTCTACTGGCTAAGAATTAACACTACGGACTGCCTGTTCTGGTGGTAAAAGTCCACCTCACAGGTGACCCCTAATTTATGGTGTGATGCGTACCGTGCCTAAGAATGAATGGTTAGGGGGGTCTAAATAAAACCTAACCGCAAACGGAGCCTGTGGGGTACCAGGGCGCCCTCCACAGTATCGAGTCCTTCCTGTGCTACCCGGAGCAATGGTGCAGGTGACCTTGTGTTTCTCCGAGATAACCGGCTGCCCTTCTTCAGTCTCTATCTTGAGGCTTAATAAGGGTGGGATTATGAATATGTTGACATTTAATTTAAATTATCACCTATATGGATTCGCATTATGCGTTTTACACAGTGTATTCTGTGCTCTTTCGCCTTTGGCGACTTTAAATAGATACCGATCTGGTTTTTTCGTTGCTGGTATTTTTCGTGCTGAGATTGCAAAAAGCTTAATCCTGCCTAGTTTGGGTAGTGGCTACGGTTAGGTTAGCCCAGATCAATCTTCAGCATAAAAGAACAGCAACGATCAATCTTTGCAGACTCATGCAAAATGGTGCAGCCCAAGTGGCGCTAGTTCAAGAACCCTACTTTCGTAGAGGGAACTTCTATCTAGGTAACCTTGTGGACCCAGTTTTTGCTTCTTTTAGCAAGCTTGAAATGGCTAACTCGCGCTCCATGCCCCGCGCATGCGTGCTCGTTAATATAGCAATCGTTGCTACACTCATTTCTGAGTTAACTACCAGAGATGTATGTGCTGTCACAATCGATGTTTCTGTTTTTTGACCTCAACAGGAAATACGTCTATTGTTCGGTATATTTACCACATGATGAACCATCCCCAACGGATGACTTCAAAAGAGTTGTCGTACACTGCGTAACAAAAGGCCTTCCGCTGATTGTGGGCAGTGATGCCAATGCTCATCACATCATCTGGGGCAGCTCGGATATCAATTTGAGAGGCTCCAGTCTGATGGAATACTTAAGTAGTACAGACCTTGGATTACTTAACATAGGCAATCGCCCAACCTTCATGGTTTCTAATAGAGAAGAAGTGTTAGACATAACGCTCTGCTCGAATAGAATCAGTCACGAGTTGACGAATTGGCATGTATCAGATGAGGAATCATTATCTGATCATCGCTACATCTTCTTTGAACATTCAAATGTAACTGCGCAGACTTTGCGTTTTAGGAATCCCCGGTCAACAAACTGGGAACTCTACATTGAATTGGTTGCGACCAAATTTCATGGATATTCTCCGTCCATTGAAAATCCAAGTGATCTGGATGATGCCGTTGATACTACAACATCCTACATTATGGAAGCTTTTGAAGAAGCATGTCCTCTGCGGTCTGTAAAGACTACAAGAGGGACCCCATGGTGGAATTCCGATCTGACTAGACTCAGGAAACAATGTAGAAGGAGTTGGAACAGACGCCGTTCAGCTGGATCAGAGTCGTTCAAGTCAGCTCGCAAGGCTTACAAGAAGGCTCTTCGTTCTGCTGAACGATCCGGCTGGAAAAACCTTTGTACAAATGTTTCCAGTTTGAGTGAAGTCAGTCGGTTGAACAAAATTCTTGCAAAATCTAAGGATTTCCAAGTGAACGAAATTCGCTTACCTAATGGTGACTTTACTTCTTCCGATGAAGAAGTTTTAGAATGTTTATTCAATACACACTTCCCCGGATGTGTGGACATAGCATCTACGGATGAACCAAATGTCTTTTCATGTAGTTACGAGTCTCTGGCCTCGGCTCGCAGTATCGTAACTACTGAATCGATTCAATGGGCACTTAATAGTTTTGCTCCTTTCAAATCTCCAGGAGCGGATGGGATTTATCCTGTTCTGCTCCAAAAGGGATTTGAGTCTATCAAACATGTTTTGAAAAAGCTACTTGTAAGCAGTTTTGCTACCGGGTACATTCCCAAATCCTGGCGTGATATTACTGTAAAGTTTATCCCAAAAGGAGGACGTGCGTCGTATGAGGAAGCGAAGAGTTTTAGACCAATCAGTCTGACCTCTTTTCTTCTGAAATTTCTGGAACGCATTATCGATCATCACATCCGTGATGTTCATTTGGCAAACATGCCTCTTCATGTGAATCAACATGCTTACCAATCTGGAAAGTCCACTGTGACTCTTTTACACAAAGTTGTATACGATATCGAGAAAGCATTCGCTCAGAAGCAATCCTGCTTGGGTGTTTTCTTGGATATTGAGGGTGCCTTTGATAACGTGTCTTTCGATGCCATATTGGAAGCCGCACGAAACCATGGGCTACCTACAATGATTACCAATTGGGTTCATCAAATGCTCAAAAACCGACATCTCTTCTCGACATTGCGTCAAGCAGCGATTCGAAAATTGAGTGTTTGCGGATGCCCCCAAGGGGGAGTCTTGTCACCACTTTTGTGGAATCTCGTAGCAGATACGCTATTGAGGCAACTCAATAATTGCGGTTTTCCAACTTATGGATTTGCCGACGATTATCTAGCTCTGATAGTTGGTATGTGCATAAGCACCCTATTCGACCTGATGCAAAGTGCTCTTCAGGTAGTCGAGAGTTGGTGTCGCCAATATGGCCTTTCGGTTAACCCGAATAAAACATCTATTGTTCTTTTTACGGAAAGACGAAACCGCGATGGAATTCGACCTTTACGTCTTTTTGGCACTGAGATTAATGTGACTGATCAAGTAAAGTATGTCGGAGTCATTCTAGATTCCAAACTTTTATGGACAGCTCACATTGATTTCAGAGTCAAAAAAGCTTGTATGGCCTTCGGTCAATGCCGGCGAACCTTTGGTAAGACTTGGGGCCTCAAACCCAAATATATCAAATGGATTTACATAACAGTTGTTCGACCAATATTGGCATATGGATGTCTTGTGTGGTGGCAAAAGGGCGAAGTGAGAACAATCCAATCAAAATTGGGCCATCTCCAAAGGATGTGCTTGATGGCGATGTCTGGTGCGTTCTCTACAACTCCCACAGCAGCGCTCGAGGCCCTTTTCGACGTTGCGCCACTACACATATATCTTAAACAAGAAGCACTTTCTTGCTCTTACCGTTAATGGGTACTGGATCTACTGGAGAAAAATCCAGTGAATCGTAGATCTACACACACTTCGTTGTTTCCACTTTTGGTGAATTGGGACAAAATTGTCCTTGCTCCAAGTGATCTCACAATTGCTTGTAACTTTCCTTACAGGACATTTACCACACAATTCCCTTCACGGGAAGAGTGGACGTCTGGCTATTTGGAAAGAAGTATATCAAACAATATAGTATGCTACACTGATGGCTCCCTTCTTGAAGGTAGAGCTGGTGCAGAAGTATATTCTCGTGAGCTAAGGCTGAATCAGTTTTACTCACTTGGTAGAAACTGCACCGTTTTTCAGGCGGAAATATTTGCTCTTATGTGTGGAGTGCAATCAGCACTTCAACAGCGCGTAATGGGTAAAGTCATATACTTCTGTTCAGATAGTCAGGCTGCTATAAAAGCTCTCGCTTCGGCCAACTCAAGGTCGAAGCTTGTTATCGCATGTCGAACTCAAATTGAGGAACTGAATTCAGTCAACTCTGTAAAGCTTGTATGGGTACCTGGCCATTCTTCCATCGCTGGAAATGAATTGGCTGATGAGCTAGCTCGCGATGGAGCATCGCATGACTTCATTGGCCCTGAGCCGGCTATTCCAATTTCGAAGTGCTGGGTGAAACTTCAGATAGACTCTTGGGCGGCAACTCAGCACAAGCAATATTGGAATAGTTTGGAGTCGTGTCGTCAAACAAAATTGTATATTACTGAGCCATCTCCAAAGGTGGCGAAGTATTTAACAAATCTGTCAAAGCAGAATTGCAGTCTCTTGGTCAGAGCGTTGACAGGCCACTGCCGACTCAACTATCACATGGCAAATATTCAGCGTGCTGACTCATTTGTGTGTGATAGTTGTGACTCCGATTATGGAACTTCGTATCACCTGATATGTAACTGTCCAGTTTTTGCGCAAATTCGATTCCAATTACTTGGTAAACACTTATTAAGTGAAACTGAATACAGAAGCCTGAATCTTCAGGACATCCTGTTATTCTTAACCCGCTGTGGTAATGAGCTATAGGCTCTCTTTACGCTCATGCGTTTTGCAGTGCCCTTTTTAGGGCGCTGTTCGAACCCATTGTGGTATGGAGCTACATGCTCTCATTTCGCTAATGCGATTTTCCCTCTTCAAGGGACCCCACTCCTATTTCCTCCCATCTTTCCCTTCCCTTTCCTCTCCCATCGGGTGATGATGAAATAGGCTCAAATATGGCGATGGCACAAATCTCCCAACTGGTGGGGAACGTGCCTTTGGAGCCGGCCTTCTGATACCTGATAGCTTAATAAGATATAAGTCGATTTAGTACTTGAACTGTTTAATTCATCTGTTTTGCATGGCTTCAAACTAGTGAATAACATCAACAAGTCATACTTACGTTGTAGAAACGTGGTTTAAAACTGTTTTTATCGATACTGTTGACATGCTGCATCCATAATTGGTTTATGAGGTGTGGCGAACTCGCCGAGAGCGAAAAGCCACCTAAATAAAGATTAATAATAAAAATAATAATAATCCATAATTGGTACACCTACCCTAATTCCGTTCTAATTGCTTATATTTTGACAGATATGTGTATTTTGACTACGACTTCCAGTCTTTTTTAGCGTCATCTACTCGCATCCAGTGGTGCACAATTGGGTTGTTTAGTGATGAAAAATTCGCAGTTTTTTGTAGCTTGCTCGAAAGACCACAGTTTTCCAAGTGTAACACGATTTTATTGCGCTTTTATATCTTTATTTTGATATAGTAAATGATTAAAATAGACTTAATTCCGTCGACTTACTGACATTTCCATTTACATAATGACAGCTCGTCCCGGAGTAAAATTTGCCGAGGGGTGGTTCAAACGCGATTTCCATACTAAATTCAAACGTCTTTTAAAAATAGTTCCAGGACACGGAAAATTATGAAACTTTGGATTCTGGCTCAGTTTTTAACGTAGAATCAGAATATGTAAAAAATAGGATACCCCTAAACAAACCAATTGTATCAACTATATCTTACTTTCTCTGACTGATTGTTCGAGTGTTAATTTGAATTATTTGATATGACATTCATAAATCTCGATCACAACACCTTCCACATGAGCAATTCTTATTCAAATACACGAAGCTACTAGAAGAAAATAAATCCTTAGTTCATTACTCACAGCTCCGGATTCTCAATCTTAACCACAACTGTGGCATTACCCAAGATTTACTCAGTGCTTTGTGCACCTTCTCCACTCTCCGCACTGTCACTGGGCATCGTTATTCAAAATTTCCGACTTGGGTTCCGCCCGAGTGCATCCCATCTTCTCCATTTGCTTAATCCCAATATTTACACATCTGGTCATTTTGATTATGATGCAACATGACCGATTGCAGAGCTTACAGATGCGGATAAATGCCGGATTCAGTCTATGTGCTGGAGGGATTATGCTGGGAAATTGATAAAATCGCACTTCCCTTCCTGTTCTGGCCTTTACTTCAGTTGCGGGATCAGCTGTCCGGCATTCCGCATAAAGAACTGCGAGAGGTTAAAGGATTCAATGGTGTTTCCGATGTGAATTATTACACAGCCTCCGTCCGCATTTCTCACCATACAATTGCATCATCGTTATCATTATCACCACCGACAGCAGCATCCGCAAGCACATCGATCGTCCTGTTCAAGGTCCCACCCCATCTCAGAAGAGACCACCGCACCAGGGAAGATTACCGTTTGCTGCAACACAGCAAAAAATAATAGTGAAGTCCCATCATTTTAGCTGATCATCAGTCCCTTCGAAGATTCTTTTTTTTTTTTCTTTTTTCTGGCGTTACGTCCTAACTGGGACAGAGCCTGCTTTTCAGATTAGTGTTCTTATGAGCACTTCCACAGTTATTAACTGAGAGCTTTCTTTGCCGATTGACCATTTTTGCATGTGTATATCGTGTGGCAGGTACGAAGATACTCTATGCCCTGGGAAGTCGAGAAAATTTCCTTTACGAAAAGATCCTCGACCGGTAGGATTCGAACCCACGACCCTCAGCATGGTCATGCTGAATAGCTGCGCGTTTACCGCTACGACTATCAGGGCCCTTCGAAGATATGATTTACAATTTGAGAAAAAAAAAACAAAAAATATGTAAAAGTTCAAGTGGGATTTGAACCAAAGTCTAGCCAATGAGAGCCACGCCTCTTGGTCATCTCTCCACACTGAGGAAGTGCATTCAACTATCTTAATGTTTTGTTTTGCAACTCGAAATGTCCTTTTTTTCTAAATGTTGATCGATGGTTGTAAAATGGATGTGATTGATTTTGCTTTCATCCACTTATTGAGACGCAGCCAAAAATAACGTCGTCCGATATTGATTTACTTTTTGCTGTGTACGAAGAGATACATTCTCCTTGGCACTTGCAGCAGATGCACTTTGCCTTGCACGTTTCCCAGACGACGATGATGCTGGAGTGAGACCAAACGGCTTATGAGTTTCCACTTAATCCAATCAACTGATCCCTTTACCTCATGTAGCTGTTTGCCGTCACTCGGTTATGCATTGGAAGAATGGTTGACCAACTGACCCACCGAATAAAAGGGGCCACGTTGGGAAATCAACGAACGTTTGGGGAAGACTGTTCCAGAACGCACCACTTGATATATACCTACTTTTTCATATCTGTATTTTTGAACGAAAAAAAAGGTGCTTTAAAACGATAGTGTTTTGTGTTCGAGGTACATAAAAATTCTACGTCACTCTCAACGTTAATGAAACCATTTCAATCACACTTGTAACAAATTCCAAATATACAATCCAAATATATGTATAGTTGAATCTACACTACACTACCCACCATAAGCATGGAATTGCATCATCTAGTATTCCAACACCCCACTTGAATATTGTAGCACCCCCTAAAACAATTAGCATTACCTAAAACTGTAATATTTATAATATCTTGGTTTCCTTACTTTCTACAAAGTTGCGGTCTTCGGGAAATTTGTTCGGACTGCTGGCTATGACGTTCATAATGTGACATTTTTAATGCGTAATTCTGCCGCTACGTGGTGCTAGTGTACATATAATTTGGTCATATTCCATAATACACTAGCTCTTGACCGTGGCCACAGAAGGTCAGGAAATCATATAGCGAAACTCACGGCAGAAGTTTGTACGATGTTTAATTAAAAACGTTATAGAAAGTGAAAATAATCTCATTCAAGATGCTACAATTCTTAAGCTATTTTAAACTATAATAACATTTGAAGGATAGAACTTTCAACAACCTGCTTCACTTGGTCATACCAATACCGCTGGTACCGGCTGTATTCGAGGTGAACACAACTTTTGCGGGATTGCTGTCCGGCTTTTCCAGGATCCTTCCAGCTTTAACGACTTCCTAGATACAGGGTTCACTAAATGATCCACAATGCGAATGTAGTACAAGCCACCCACAAATCCCCTTAAATTCATTCTTGATTGAAATACATTGTTACAAGTAAGTAACAGCAACGGCTGCTAAACATGTTCAATAGTTAAATAGGAAACATTTTAACATGGAAAAATACTGCTATGTAGCCGAAAAAGCGCAAAATGTCAAGCCTTATGTTACTTGTTGGTCGTTACATAAGAAGTTTACTAGCGACGGATATGCAATTTGTTTATTCGCATGGGTTTTTCTGCGACAGAATAATAGAAAAGGCGTTGAACTTATTGTTCATTTTGACAGTTTTGAAATTGAACAACCATTTAAGAATTGAATGTCAATTATTCTTCGTGATTATTAAAACGCATCAATTGATCGAATTGTAATTTGAACATGTAATTTTCCGTTTTATCACAAGTCTATAAACACTTTGTTGTGGTACCCATTCTCGCGTTTTGCTATTGTGAACGTTAAAAAGTGCCATAAATGCTCTCAGGAAATCAAAGCAAATGACAATTGCTTTATCGTTTGCAACGGAATTTGTGCCGAATTATTCCATTGCCATTGTGTTGGGCTTTAACCATCCACAGTTGGCCGTCTTTTAAGAAAATTTAAAAAATAGCAATTTTATGGTGTAATATTGTACTTACTTACTTTTGCTGGCGCTACGTCCTTCAAGACATGACCTGCGCCACAATGTTACGCCAACTAACTCGGTCCATGGCTGCTAACCTCCAATTCCTCGATCGTCCCACACTTCCAAGATCCTGCTCCACTTGGTCAAACCACCTAGCTCGTTGCGCTCCCCTTCGTCTTGTACCGGCCGGATTTGAGTTGAACACCATTTTTGCGGGATTGTTGTCCGGCATTCTCACAACGTGTCCCGCCCATCGTACCCTTCCAGCTTTGGCGACTTTCGTGATACTGGGTTCACCGTAGAGTTGCGCAAGCTCGTGGTTCATTCTTCTCCTCCATACGCCGTTCTCACATACTCCGCCGAAGATCGTCCGAAGCACACGTCGTTCAAAAACTCCTAACGCTTGCAGGTCCTCTTCGAGCATTGTCCACGTCTCATGCCCGTAGAGGACTACCGGTCTTATTAGCGTCTTGTACATGGTACACTTAGTACGGAAGTGAAGTTTACCAGACCGCAAGGTCTTGTGGAGTCCATAGTAAGCACGACTTCCGGCGATGATACGTCTTCGAATTTCTCTGCTGCAGTTGTTATCCGACGTTATCAATGATCCGAGATAGACGAATTCGTCCACCACCTCGAACTCATCCCCGTCGATCGTCACGCGTCTGCCTATGCGAGCTCTATCGCGCTCGGTTCCCCCAGCCAGCAGATATTTCGTCTTCGACGTATTTACCTTCAATCCAACCCGATCTGCTTCACGTTTCAGCCTGGTATACTGTTCAGCAACCACCTGGAACGTTCTTCCGACAATGTCCACGTCGTCAGCGAAACAAATGAACTGGCTGGATTTATTGAAGATCGTGCCCCGCATGTTGAAGCCCGCCCGTTTCATAACACCTTCTAGCGCAATATTGAACAGGAGGCAGGAAAGACCATCGCCTTGTCGAAGTCCTTTGCGTGTTTCAAACGGGTCCGATAAAGCACCCGATATCTTCACACAGCACTGTACACTATCCATCGTAGCTTTGATCAGTCTAGTCAGTTTCCCGGGAAAACCGTTCTCGTCCATAATCTTCCATAGCTCTTCGCGGTCGATGGTATCGTAGGCCGCTTTGAAATCGATGAATAGGTGGTGCGTAGGGACTTGATATTCGCGACACTTTTGGAGGATCTGCCGCAACATGAAGATTTGGTCTGTCGTCGATCGACCGTCCACAAATCCGGCTTGATAACTTCCAACAAATCTGCTTGCCAGTGGCGATAGACGGCGGAAGATGATCTGGGAAAGCACTTTATAGGCTGCATTAAGAATGGTGATCGCTCGATAGTTCTCACATTCTAACTTGTCACCCTTTTTGTATATTGGGTATATTATTCCCTCCTTCCACTCCTCCGGTAGCTGTTCTGTATCCCAGATCCTGGCTATCAATCGGTGCAGACAAGTGGCCAACCTGTCCGGGCCCATTTTAATAAGTTCCGCTCCAATACCATCCTTTCCAGCTGCTTTGTTGTTCTTGAGCTGTTTGATAGCATCCTTAACTTCACCTATTGTGGGAGTTGGCACGTCTCCCTCATCCGCCGTACTGATGAAGCCATTCCTCCTGCTGTCTTGATCTTCGTCCTCTGCACCGTTTAGGTGTTCATCGTAGTGCTGCTTCCACCTTTCAATCACCTCACGTTCGTCCGTCAAGATACCACCATCCTTATCCCGGCACATTTCGGCTCGCGGCACAAAGCCTTTGCGGGATGCATTTAGTTTCTTGTAGAACTTACGTGTTTCTTGAGAACGATACAACTGCTCCATCTCTTCGCACTCCAACTCTTCCAGGCGGCGCTTTTTATCCCGGAATAGATGGGTTTGCTGTCTTCGCTTCTGTTTGTATCGTTCCACGTTTTGACGGGTGCCTTGCTGCAGCATCATCGCCCGCGCTGCATTCTTCTCGTCCAAAACTGTCTGACACTCCTCGTCGAACCAACCGTTCCGTCGATTTGCTTCCACGAACCCAATGACACCTTCCGCTGCGTTGTTTATGGCTGCTTTGAGACTACTCCAGCAGTCCTCAAGAGGGGCTTCGGTGAGCTCTCCCTCTTCCGGCAACGCTGCCTCAAGGCTTTGTGTAATATTGTATGTGGTGCAAACAATCGTCCAAAATGAATGATTTATGGACCATGTTCATCTTATCACCATGCTTATCATTAATAGTGTAGGATTTAAAAATGCTAAGCTTGTTCAAAGTAAACCATTTAACTGCCATACACACGGAAAATGCTTTTTCTATATCCATCCGGATGTTACTCGCCATGCTTCGTCAAGTGTCAACAAATATTTCGCTTTGAACTTGGTAGACTCGTAATATACGAATTATTCCAAACAATTTCTATCAATCTTTTTGTCATAATTGGAGCACCTTTAACCCGTATAGGCCTGAGTGAAAGAACAATTACTAAAACTCTCACCGCTCAGCGAATACTTAACGGATTCCAATTATTTTTTGTCAGTATACTCGTACACATATCTAGTTTCTAAAAGTGGTCAAAGAATCTCGGGAATGTTCCTGTGGCCGGAGTTATTGCAATGGATCACTGGGTCAGGTCGGGTGACAAGGATGTTGTGCTTCTGTGCCCCTGGAGGTAGGCAAATTTCAAGTCACAGATAATTTCCAGAATTGGCTATAATGTGGCCACTATATCAAGGAGTTTTAATAAAAACGCATCAGCGTAAACCTTCTGATAATCGATTAAATTGAATAATTATACCAACTGCATTTGATTGATCCTACAAATCAATATTTTCAGGCCCCCGGGATTTATGATAAAGTGCTCAATTTGTATCTTAACATATGTGTCAAGCTTATGGGAACGCATTTTAGTGAACTATTATCTTCGATCAATACCTTTAGATATTTGAAACGCTTTAATATCTAACAAATCTAGAGCCGGTTAGTCAGGATATTAAGCCGAAGTGGTCACATCTGGTACACTCTAAATGGTGCAAAACTATTTATTTATAATGTTGAATATCAGATCTTAATGATTTATGCAAAATAAAATGAATGCCATTGGAAATAAATAAAGATAACTTGACATGTCCCAAAAAATCGCATTTTTCTACCCGACTTGACCCAGTGACCCACTGCAATAACTCCGGCTATAGGAATATTCCTGAGTTCCTTCGGCCATTCCTAGAAACTAGATATGTGGGCCAGTATACTGACAAAAAATTATTTGAGTCCGATAAGAATCCGCTGAGTGGTAAGGGACTTAGTATTTATGCTTTCACTCAGGCCTATACGGGTTAAATGCTTCAATATTCTGTCTTTTCTTCATATTTACACCTAGTTGTAATACGTTTATGATCGACCTAAAAAGTTCACCATCAACGAACTTCATCAAACTAATGTAACATTTATACTGAAAAAAAAAATGATTCAAACGATTATTAGATTTTTCATCAGTACCGGAAATACCGGTACTCTATGCTTTCGGTACCGGTACTCACGGTACCAAACCCTATTGATGACAACCTCAACAATCTGTGGGAGTCTATCCACAGAGCGGTGAACACAGCAGCGCGAGAGGTGATAGGTACTACTTAGAGACGACCTAGGAACGGTTGGTTTGATAAAGAGTGCCATAAGGTGACAGATGAAAAAATTTTGTCAAAATGAAGCCAGGTGCTGCAAGGGGGAAAGAGCACTTTGAGAATTTGTTGAACGGGGAGAACATGAGCGCATCGTAGAACAGAATAACCATCAGCGACGATGAACAAGCTGTGGAGCCCCCGACGCTAGATAAAGTTTAAAAAGAAACCATATAGTTGAAGAACAAAAAGAAAGACAAGCTGGTCGGGGTTCTGCTAAACCGCACCAAGTGCCAAAAGTATTATTTTTAAATATTAAAGTTTAAAGTTCACTCATCTGCGAGTAAATCGCAAATGACTCTTTTGAAAATTTCACCGTTCACGAATGACTAACAGGGTCCAATAAGTAACTCAAGATAGAATATTCAAAAAAATCATCAAATATTTTCAATTTAATTAGATTTGATTTCAAATCAATAGGTACTCAGTTCACTCTGGCTGAACAAAAATTGAAGAAAATGGTTTTCAGTTCAGTATGGCTGAATGTGTTTCATGATTTCCAAGAACAAAGAAAAAAAAAGGAAAAATAAGGGTTCATATCATCGCCATACATGTTGGAATGCTTGTCACAAATGTTTATGCACTATGAACGGAAAAGATTTGTAATTTTCCATAGAACTGGCCACAATGTAGTGGTATGAATTGGCACAAGCCAATTCGTATTCTAACGTATTCTACCGACTTTCTCTTGATGGATTATCTATTTCAACAGAAGAGTTATTGAACCAAGTCTCTCATGCATTCAAAGATTTGAAAAAGACAATAATGATGTAGTTAAAGAATGTGATGATCGAAGAAAACCATGAATTTGATCTGCCAGAGTGCACCAAGTTACTCCCATTTAGCACACTTTGGCTGAATAAGTTCACGATTATTTATGTGAAGTGCATACCAGGAATGGCATGCATTTCATCATTTCCGTTGTACATGAAACTGCTTGTGCTTTATTGTTCAAAAATAGTCATAAAAGCTGAAAGTTGATTGATTTTTTAAGACTCCCTGTTAGGGACAACGTAAAAAAATATTAATCGGGATTTGAACTCGTGGCCTTCGAGTGGTGATTAGGCGTGCTACCACTCGGTCATTTTGAACTGTTGAATTGAGAGCGAATAACTCGAAACAAGCTGTGTGCGATCTGATCAAGGAGGCTTGATGATGAAAACAGGTGAAAACGTCATTTTCTAAGCAGCTAAAGCGCACCAAGTGCTTCCAAATTATTCAGACAACATCAAATTTAAATGGCTTGTTATTTCATCGCGGCTCCTGCATGGACCCATCGACATATTATATATAAAGCGAAGGCAAGCGTTTAGCGAATGTTAATACCTTTTCTTCATACAAAAACACGATTTTTATATAAATGGTACTTGGCGGTGTGGCTGAACAAAATTGAAATGATATTAGATCAGCACCACCGAAACAATACTGTATTTTACAAAGCCGTCAACTTACATGACATACTAAAATCCTTTGGTGTTGTTACTGTATGTTGTCCGGAATGGCCACTTAGCAATATTTGAAGAAGAATTAAAAAAAAAATGCCGTCTTTAATCAGAATTCTAAATTACCTCCAATGACAAGCTAAGGTTTATGGTTCGCTCTGGTTGGATACAATTTCAGTTTTATATATACTGCTAGAGAAAAATTTTGAATTTACTCAATGAGGGATGGTTTGAATTATTCGATATCTTAAATGTAGATAGGTTATGATAATCTGAATCCTCTAGTGTAAATAACTCATTTTTGAAAAAATTGGCGTTTGGTGCGGTTTAGCAGAATCCCGACCAGCTCTCAGCTGAACTTTTCAAGCAAAGTAGTGCGAAAAACTGCTGTACGAAATACTGCACCACACTCTGTTAAAAGTATGAGAGGAAGAAGTCCTGCTAGCCGACTGGAGGGCCTCATCTGCCCAAGAAATAATGCTCCTCAATTCGGCGTACAAAATAATGTCACGTACACTGTTCAACAAATTGAGGCCACTGAATGAGTCCTTCGTCGGCAAATACCACGCTGGTATTCATGAGGGCCGATCAACAACTATTAGGAGAGCAGGCGTGCAAAGCAGCGGTACTATCGTCACGTGGTTGCATACGCTCCTAGTTTTTACGGACGACACCTATATACAGTCGACTCTCCATATCTCGATGTTCTACATCTCGATGTCTCTCTTTATGTCAATGATTTCATAAGTCCCTTCAGTCTGCATAAATTTTCACTCTCCGTATCTCGATATCCTCCTTATCTCAATATCTCCATATTTCGATGTGTTTCTGTTGATTTTTCGTTCTCAATTTTCTCTCCGTATGTCAATATGACCAATATCGAAGGTTACTAGACCAAAGTTTTGGGATTGAAAACAAATTAGGAGCGCAAAATGACGTTTGTTTGTGTACTACTTTCTTGGCAACGGAGTGTTTTTCAATCTAGTATTCAGCAAAAATTTGTTCTATGTCTCGATCTCTCCCTATCTCGATGGTCCCTTCCTGGGAGGGAGAAACCAATACAAAATTTCTGTACGTCATAGTGAGCCGGGATTCCGCTGTCACGAACTGTCACTGTGAGCCCAGATCTCAAACGTTGGACTAACATGGAAAAAGCGCGTAAACATTTTCGCATTTCATCAAAAGTGACAAAAATCGAATGAAAATCAATTCATGCACACAATGCAAGTAATGTCACGTGAGCACCTTTCAATCGGATAGAATATAAAGCATTAAAAAACGCATCGTTTTACTTTTTCCAATAAAAATGAATATTTAGCACATAGAAAACTGTGGCCCTTTTTCCATGTTTGTCAGGAAAAATCGAAAGTACACAACAAAAGAAAACTAGCGATTTTCCCCAAGCCTGCCTTGATTGTTGTTGGCAAGCTGGAGTTATCTTGCAGTTCAAACAAACATTGTTCTATATTTCGTGTGTAGTATCGGTGCCTCCCTCCCAGGTCCCTTCGATATCGAGATGTGGAGAGGCGACTGTAATAGGAATCAATCGTCGAGACGTGGAAGAGACATTCGTACCTTTTAAAACGGAGACTGCGAGGATCGGACTTAGCATCAATATCAGCAAAATGAAGTACATGATCGCCGGTAGACAGCGTGGTTGTGATGTTTATTTACCTTTGTACTCTAGTGACGCGCGATAATGATGCTACCCGCGAGGTGAAAAGGCATCTTGCAGTTCCGAATAGGGCTTTTTACGGGCTCCGTAACCAGCTGAGGTTCCGTAGCCAGCAGTTGTAGACAAAATTCACGCTATTCAGGACACTGATCCTTCCGGTTGCTCTATACGGCCATGAATCGTGAACGTTAAAATACGTAGATTAAAAGCGTTCGAAGATTTTGAGTGTAAGGTACCGTGAACAATACTCGGCGGTATAATAGAATATGGCATCTGGCGGCACCAAGCTCATAAAATACGGCAGACTGCGTTGGGCTGGCCACGTGGTACATAAATAGCTTTTCAATCGATTTTTTGTCACATTTCATAAAATGGAAAAATATGTATTGATCAATTACGCGCTTTTATCATGTTTGTCCATTGTTTGAGATCTGGGCTCACAGTGACAGTTCGTGACAGCAGAATCTCGGCTCCCCTTGACGCACATAAATTTCGTATCGGTTTCGCCCTCCCAGTTGAAAACCATAAAAATAACTGGATTTTCTTTCACTAATGTGAGAAGATCAAAAATATGTACACAATTCAATATTTTTTTTTCATTTTCTGCAATTATTTCATTAAATACATTCATGCTATTGCACTTGTGCCTGTAAATGAATACCCGTTGACCGTAACATGAAACAGAACAAATTATTTGTCTGAATCCGTTCTCATTTATCTTTGATTTCGAATAAGGCTCCATCATAATTAGATTACTGACTGGTCAAGCATGTTCTCTTATTGTTCATTCGTAAGAAATCGAAGCATCCAATTGCCTTTTCAAATGCATTCTCAAACGGATCTGATTCACTTCGATGGTATCATGAAACAGCAGTAGGTCTGAGAGGAGGCAATTCTCAGTTGGATCTTCCAGGACCGAAAGCCGCAAATGTTGGAAAACTTGAAACCGAAATGAAGCACACAGCCCAGCCAAAACCACAATGCGTTTGGCATTGCTATCCGGTTACAGTGAAAACTCAATGCTGGAATAGGAGATAATACTGAGACACCAACCCCAACCGGGCGACCATCTTAGGAAAAACGAGATTCCTTTTTCCTGGAAATTTTAGCTGCATGATTGTTCCGGACCGGACCATCTCGACAGTCTTCCTCGAGTCTTATAAATATACCCAATAGAAAAGGGCATTGTAAGAGCGCTGTCGCCCACGGTTACCAAAGAAGGCGAAAACTGTAGCAGAGCAGATATCAGGCCATTCAACCGACGTTGGAAAAGTCCCCGTCTCACCATGGGACAGACACCTACTTTAGTTGGCCAAAACATCTAGCGCTCTGGGGATGATTCTGAAATTTTTGTTGTCTTCGACAAATTATTTTGACTGAATTGGAGCTTAATTTTGATGGTGTTGGAGTCGATCTAGATAACTTACAACTAATCTAGTTCAGTTTTTATTGTAAAAGAGTTCTAACAAAAAAAAACTTTTTTCTGCAGAGTTGTTCAATGAAATATTTGAGATAATTCAGACAAATGTTCCGAAGATTGTTGTACCGGTTGTGTTTTAAAATTTATGTGAGTATTATTAATTAAAATTTAGAAAACGTTGTCTAAAAATGTGTCTAAAGATGTTTTTGACCGATTTTCGCGCGAAAATATAGTCGACGCTTTATAACTCGATATACTTTAACTCGACATTTCCAATAAATGAATGGATTTTTCAGTCCCTTAAGTTTTCGCGAGTTTTTTAGTTTTGTCAACCGATGATGTTGATTAAAAACTACAATCGAGTTCGGTGTTTTTTTCTTAGTGTGTACATGCCACTTTAAAAAGATACTATTAATCTAAATCTTCGAAGCAAACGGTTGAGGAATAAAATGGGACGATTCAACATTTTTCATTAAAAACATTCAGGTAAAAAACTGTAAAGATCAAATTCAACACTCTCAAATATTTTAGCACAAAATTGGCTTCGGAACATTTGTCAGAAACATTTCCCAAAAAAAAAATTGCAGAGGAAAGTTTTTTTTTTGGGAAGAGGTTTTGCTGGTAAAACTGATAGAATTTATCAAGATCATGTTCCACACTGTCAAAATGAAGATGTTTATTCACCCAAGATAATTTGTCGAAGACCCCAAACCTCTAGGAAGCATTCACAGAGCGCTTGAGGTTTCGGCCAGAAAAGCAGCTTTCTGTCCCATAGTGCGCCTTGGACCTAAATGCTCTGGGAGGGAGGACCAACCACGGAACGACCGCACCTGTATCTCTGTTCTCCTTCAATCTTCGAGCGGCAAACCGGTGAGAGAGTAGGATATTTGAGTAAACCGATAAATTAATCTGTTTGAAATTGGATTATGAACCGGAGCGGCCAGGCGAAGGGTGTTTATTTTATATCCTGATGCTTTCTCCAATCCTACCCGGTGCGGAACTAATTCGGTTTGCGGCATTGGCGTCAGTGAACGAGGAGGAATAGGTCAATGAGAAAATTGGTACGGATTTTTTTGATCGAATAATCACCGACGGTAATTGAATCAGAATAGCCAATTTGGAGGAGGATTGAATTTGTTTTTGATGGGCTGTGCCGCAATGGGACATTGCTGTGATTTTCAAATTAATCTGTTCTATGATGTTTTGGAACTTTATAATCGCATTTTGTTTGGGAATTTTCAAAGTTTTGTTTAGTTTGATGGGGCATCTTCTTTAGAGCAGCAGGTACGCGAAAGATTCAAACTATTCCGTTTTGACTGCTTTATGATAACTTTAAGCACTTAGCTTGTGCATACATGTTGCCTATATTATGCTTTCTTGTGCTATGCTATGCTATGCTATGAAGCACTTTTTGCGTACATTCTAATAAGACTTCTGATTATCTGGATCATGGCCTTGCATTAGGTATTACTAGCCGTTAAAAACATTGCCCACTGGTTCAAAAGCCATATCCTGAAAGACAAAAATGTTCGCGCCTTAGCCATCAGTTTTAGAATAAAATATAAGTACGGTGTCTTCGGGATAAATTGTCTAAATTTTCTGTCAGTTTTATCAGTGATGTGGAATTAGGCTGTCTGTCATGGTTATTTATTTATTTTCTTGGTGTTACATCAATTAGTTTGATAAAACCTACGCCACGGTTCATGCCTCTGTCCCTCCAACTTCGATTTTGGCCCACGCTCTCCAGATCTTGTTGCACCTGATCAAGCCACCTCGTTCACTGTAATGCACGTCTTCTTGTACCAACCGGATATGACGCGAACACCATCTTTGCAAGGTTGTTGTCCGGTAGTCTTGCAACATCCTACCCGACGCATCCTTCCGATTTTCGCCACCTTTTGGATACAGAGTTCGCCGTAGAAAATGGCGGGCTAGTGGTTCATTCTCCACCGCCACATACCGTTCTCCTGTACACATCAGAGATGGTTCTTAGCACCCGTCGTTTGGACACTCCAAGTGCTAGCGTTTTGTACATGGTACATTCGGTGCGGGGGTGAATGCGTCTCTTTATTTTACGACTAACCCTGTTTTCAGCCGTTAACAATGATTCGAGGTAGACGACCTCATCAGCCACTACGAAAATATCCTTATCGTTCATCGTAACACTGTTTCATGGCGGGCTCTGTCGCGCTCGGTTCCGCCTACCAGCATGTACTTTGGTACTTTGTTTTTGGCGCATCCACCACCAAACCGTCTTTTGTCGCTTCACGTGTTCTGCCGACAGACTGCAAAGATCAAGCAAACTAGCGGTGAAGGTGATCTTGCAGCAGTCGAGGAACATTGAAAGCATCTAAACCAAATAACAGGAGCTTGCGAAGCGTTTACAGCAAGCACTAACTGAAAGTTCCGATTTGGAGGCCGAAGTCAAACAATTCACTGGCGAACTAAGCAGCTGGTCGTTGGAAGTGAAAGCAAAGAAACAAGAAGTTCATGCGATAGAGCAAGAAATCCGTTCGGCAACTGACTTGTTAAATGCTTCTGAAGACAAGGCCTCCGAGCTGAGCCTAACCGTCGATCAACTCAACGCCGCTAATAGCTCCTTCGAAACGTAAATACATACATAAACGTCAAGATGTCTTCGACTAAGAGAGGGAGCTTTGTCAAGCCCCGGAACGGAAATTGGAAGATTTGGATGCCAGTTTTAGCGGTGCCAGCGAATCAAAAATCCGCCTCGAACATCAACTGCATCAGTTGGAAGTCGAATGAATGAAAGTCTGACCTGAAAGTCCAAGTCGCAACTGGAGGAGAAGGTAACCGATTTCGAGCCGGTCGTTACCGAGAAGGACAAAATTGAAACGCAGTTGATCCGGTTGCAAAACGAACTGGAGATGATTTAGGACGAAAAGCGTAGGATCGAGACCGAGCTGGATGCGATCAAGGAGGAAAAAGTCGACGTTGATCGGCGGTTGATACAGCAACTGCAAAACTGCGATACGGTGAACGAGGTTTATCGGAACGAACAGGATGCCAACAAGAAGTTATAGGCGAAACAGCAAAATTTGAACAAGAAACTTCAAGAAGCGACTGCGGAGAATGCTCTACTGATATATACTCACGAAAGCTCTAAAGCGCAGTTGGCAGTTAAGGAGAAACGAATAGTTGAACAAGACAAGCAGATGGACAAGTTGATGCGTGAAATGGAGAACTTGTTCGGAAAGGCCCAGCAGATTGATTCGCAAGCTAGCTAGCGAGAAATCTGAACTGGAAGCCAAGAAGTAGGAACTTAATGAAATAATCGAACAGATGGAAATCGAAGAGAAGGCCATGCAGTAAAGTATGAAACATCTAAAGGAGAGTTTGAAGGTGAAATAGCAAGAACTGGACTCACTCCATTCGGATGTTACCAACCTCAAGCAGGGCCTGCACTCGTTGAAGATCGAAAACAGGAGAATGAAGTTAACCTACGAACTGCAGCTAACGAAGATGCTCAATTTGGAGCTTTACAATGCCGAGCAAATCAAGAAGGTAGAAAAGCTAAAAGAATCGTTGAATAAGAACGAGATTAGTCACCTGGAGGACAATTCGAAGGCATCCACATTGCTGAAGCAACTGGAGAAGTGAGAAGCGTGAATGCGCAGGAGTTGTAAGAGCTACATCAGGAGGAGCGTGAGCTTAACAAAATGCTCAGTGAGGACATCGATGTGCTGAAGGCGTAATTGAGCAAGCACCGGGAGAAAACCGAGGAAAAAGAGCAGCATTGGAAACAAGAACGTTTGCAACTGCAGCAGAAGATAACGAACGATATCAAAGAGAACGAGATCAAGATGAGGGAATACCGCATCGAGTACGAATCCAAACTGAAGAAGATGAAAGAGAAAATGGTAACGTTATACCACGAGGAAACTGGAAAGAAGGATGCCAAGCACTTGGAGGATCTAATGCAACAGAAGCTGAATTTTGTCGAGAAGCTGAACTGCCCATACTCGCATAACAGTCCCATTTATATAGGAAATCCCATATGATATGGGACTGTTTTCCGAGTATGGGCAGTGAAGGAGAAAGATGAACAGTTGGAAAACATTTAATCCTTACCAGCAAACTGAAGAAACAGATAGCCGATATGAATGTGACAAACCTCGAGATAATGAAGGAGAATGAGCTCTTTAAATCTAAGCTGCGCATCATGGAACAAATGAAGGAGCAGAGGTCGCTCATGCCGCCACCGGGTAGCGTTCAACCACGTTCCCACCTCAAGATGGAGGACGAAGAGGGCGCAACTCGATGGTTACGCCGCATCTGAAGGATAGCTACGCGCTTCAGTACGGCGACGGAAATATGACGGACGACGACAATCGAGATCTCGCTTCTGGTAACTTGAACGACAGCAGTACGAGTTGTATTTCGCGCAAGAAACAAAGTGGAACCACTTCCTAAAAAAAACCCGGGACCTCCGACGCCGAGCAAGAAAGCCTATCGTCTATCGTTCGGTGGATCTCTGCTGACCAACGACTTCCAGCACAAATAAATTCTCAAGGACAACAGCAATGGTTCGACTTCGGGCGGTGCGTTCGGTGTAGAAGGACTACACCCCGAAAAGAGGTGACTTGCCCCCCATGCGGAATCCGTTCCCCATAAAACTCAAATCTATTCGAGACCAAACCATCGACTCTGGAAGTTCTGACCTTAACAGCGCATGAAGCAGTCCTCATAGAGGTGTTGATCCTTCCGACAATCCCTACGAAGGGTTCTTTTACGAGGGAACCTCCGATCACATCCCCAAAATCGATTGGCGTTTCAGAGAAAGATGACCCCAAGGCGCAGATTCGACTCAAGGATCTGAACAATAATGACCAAGAACCTTCGGTAGTCTCTGAAATCTACACCTCGGAAAACACCGGGACCAAACGATACATCTCAGCTGATCGCGAGAGAGGAGCTCGTTAACGATCTCTCCATAAGTAGCTGCGTACAGCTTTTTGATCGAATGAGGCTGGATTCCATTTCCGACAGACATCGATCGGATAGAAACGAAGAGTTCAGCAACGATCCTTCCAGGAGTAACGTCAAAAAGCTCAACGATGAAATGGAACTGAATTACATCTATCGATCCAAGAAGTTCGATGACCATCACTACATGAGTAACTTCATAAATGTCATCGATGAAATGACGCTGGATTCATCAATTTCCGACGACGAACATCAATCGGACGAGGACGAAAAGTTCGGCAACGAAAATTCCAGAAGGAACTTTGAAATACTCAACGATGAAACCGTATCGAACTCCAATCCAAATGGATATCGATCTGTCGAAAACGAAGAGTTCGCTCACTATCACTCCATGAGTAACAACGAATCGACTACCGATGGAATCCTGCCAAACTCCAATTCTAATGGACATCGTTCCGAAGGGTATAAAGAGTCCGGTAGAGTGGTTCCCGACTGTAATTTCCTCGGACGTCGATCGAAGAGGTTGGCAACGATCACCTCGGAAGTAACTTCAAAAAAAAAACTAATAATGAAATGATGCAGGACTCCAACTTCAATGGACACCGATCGGACACGAACGAAGAGTTCGCTCACGATCGCTCCATGAGTTACTTCGATGCGCTCAACGATCAGATGGTGCAGGATCGTTCGAGCGAGATTCTACCGTCCAATCAGCTGCTGCTGTACCGGAGCAGTATGCACGATCCGTTCGAAAACGTGGTGAGAAGTTCGACAACTGGATTGGGTCTACGGTGAAATTGGAAAGCTTCTCGGCAGGAAGTCGTGATGGGTAAGCTACGGATGCCAAAGTGGACTGGACCCCGGTGGCGTTCCAGATAGAGAAATGGTTGATTGTTTTGTAGATGGTGAGTATTCTGAAGAGGGTAAAAGCGAAAACGATTCCATCTACTTGCTCCATCATACTATTGTATTAAGTAAATGTGTCTCACAGTATGCAAATTTTCAATTTTAAATATAACCATTGATTATGATAAATGATCCTATATTTGCTTTTGTGAGTTTGTCGTGAAATAAAATACGGAAATATGTGTATCAAATGTTTAAAAAAGATATATTCACATCACCCGCGAAAAAAACAAATTGGCGGGATCTCGAGAAAATTGTACCTCGGTTATTAAACCCGGATCTCCGCATGATACCTTCTAGCGCGATGTTGAACAGCAGGCACGAAAGTCAATCACCCTGACGAATTCCCCGGCGGGATGCGAACGAACTGGAATGTTCATCCGAAATCTTCACGCTACCCGAGCAAAGTTGGGTAACAAAATGAAAAAAAGTTGTGTTATCCGATAACAAGCATTTGATAACATAGTTTGTTATCATTTTGGTTGAAGAAGCAGGCAAAATAACAAACGTGATAACAAAAGTTTATACTAAAGATATCATATAAATATCTCATTGTGTTATCATTTGAAACACATTGATAACAAGTTTTGTTATCCAGCAAATTTTCCTCATTAAAAACTCATTATGTTATCAATTAGTTATGAAGCTCGAACTATGATAACAAACATTTACGTCATTCACCCGTCGGTGGCATCCTCGATCTGACAGCTCAAAAATCGTTGATAACAAGGGTCTTCGTGTGGATATCAAAAAATAACAAAATGAAATCATGCTGTACATCTTGTTATCAGTATGTTATGCGGTTGTTATTCGACTTTGCTCGGGTATTCTGCACACCGTTCATCGTTGATCTTATTATGCTTGTGAGCTTTCCGAGTACAGCTTCGTTCATGATTTTCCATTGCTCATTGCGATCGATGCTATCAAAAGCCGCTTTAAAATCGTTGAACAGGTGATGCGTTGCGACTTTGCCGTACAGTGAAGATTTGGTATTTCGTCAAGCGGTCGTTGATGAAACCAACTTGATAACTATCCACAAGCTCATTTGCTACTGATGATAGACGACGGAAGATAATCTGGGAGAGCACTTTGGCACAATAGGGAAAGAAGGTTTGCATCTACAAATCTTGAGCGTCTATACTTTATGTTAGGAGCGGCTCTCAACAGCGTCTGTTTTCCATGTCAGGGGCGGCTGATCATCGTCCGAGTGCCAGAGAAGTACTCTAAGCGAAACTGTGCACTATGGCCCTCCAAACATTCAAGGGGAATGCTCCGGAAATCTAGACAATCGGCTTAGACCAATGCGACAAAAACGGACTTACAATTGGGTACTCGGTAGGAGGAACTGTAAATCCTTGAGCTTCGTCAGAAGCACCCGCATACTCTTCAATGCATTGAAGGACCGCGAGTTCGAAATTTCAGCGCTGCAGGAGGTTTGTTGAAATGGTTCAATGGTGCGAGCGTTTAGAGGTAATCATGCCATCTACCAGAGCTACGGCAACACATACGAGCTGAGAACAGCTTTCTTTGTGATGGACGACATGCAAAAACGCGTGATCGGATGGTGGCCGACCAATGAAAGAATGTGCAGGTTGAGGATCAAGGGCCGAACGTACACAGCCCACATTCTGGAAGCACTGATGATGATAAAGATGCATTTTACGTGCAGCTTGAACGTGAATACGATCGCTGCCCAAGCTACGACAGCAAGATGATCATAGGACAATGGAACGCTCATGTTGGTCAGGAGGAGGAGGGGTTCAGACTGACGATTGGAATGTTCAGCGTCTACCAGCTGACGAACGGGAACGGCCTTCGACTGATTGATTTCGCTGCCTCTAAGAATATGGCCATTCGTAGCATCCATTTCCAACATAGCCTTCCGTATCGATACACCGTGAGATTACCACAGCAGACAGAATCGCAAATCGACCACGTTTTGATTGATGGACGGCACTTCTCCAATATTATCGACGTCAGGACCAAGCGTGGGGCTTACATCGACTCCGACCACTACCTGGTAATGGTAGAGCTGCGTCCAGAACTCTCCGTCATTAGCAATCTACGGTACCGACGCCCGCCTTGGTATGACTTTGAGCGACTAAAGCAGCTCAAACATACGTTACCGGGAGAGGATTTGCTCGTCGAAACCCCTCTCGAGGAATGCTGGATTACAATAAATGCAGCAATCAACGTCGCAGGCGAGAACGAGAACAGTGTTGGGTACGCTGAACGGAGTCGACGGAACGATTGGTTCGACAAGGAGTGTAGGTAGATTCTAGCGTAGAAGAACGCAGCGCGAGCAGTGATGTTGTACCAAGTACTCGACAGAACGTGGAACGTCATAGACAGATGTGGAAGCAGCACACCCGTCTGTTCCAGGAGAAAAGCGTCGTCTGGAGGAGGCGGAATGCGAAGAAGCTGTTGCATCACACCAAAGAAACGCGAAAGTTCTATCAAAAACTCAACGCATCCCGCAGAGGTTTTGTGCCGCGAGCCGAAATGTGCAGGGATAAAGATAGGAACATTTTGTCGGACGGACGTGAGGTGATCGAAAGATGGACGCAGCATTACGACGAACACTTTGAGAGCACAGGCACGGAGGTTCAAGGCAATGGAAGAAATGTCTATGACGGAATGTTGGACAATATCAACCAACCAGCTGTTAAGGATGCCGTTCAACAGCTCAAGAATAACAAGGCAACTGGAAAGGATGGTTTCGGAGCGGAACTCATTAAGATGGGCCCGGAGAAGTTAGTCGCTTGTCAGCAGTGGCGGATATTCAGAATCTGGGAGCCAGAACAGCTAACGGAGGAGTAGAAGCAAGGGGTTATATACCCTATCTATAAAAGGGGCTACAAGCTAGAATATGAGAACTGTCGAGCGATCACTATTCTAAATGCCGCCTACAAAGTATTATCTCAAATCATTTTCCAACGTCTTATCCCCAATAGAAAATAGAGTTCGTGGGAAGTTATACAGCCGGTTTTGTGAACGGCCGCTTGACGACGATCTTTACAGTACGGCGTATCCTCCAAAATGCTGGAAATATCAGCCCCCCACGCATCACCTTTTCATATATTTTAAAACGGCATACGACAGTATCGACTGCGTAGAGCTATAGAAGATCATGGACGAGACAGCTTTCCCGGGAAGCTCACAAGACTGATTAGAGCAGGGCTGCCCAACGTACGGCCATTTCATTTTGTGCGACCCGCGGAAGGTTCGAAGATTCTTTCCGTTGGCCCGTTGAATATTCTTTCAACCCGAATTTTTTTTTATAAAAATCGTTTATTTGTCATTGGTATAATTACATTCATATTAAAAACTATAATCTACAGGTTTTCTAGGTGAAATTTGATTGCACTAACATCTACAGTATTATTGACATTATTAATAAACTTGACATAGTTTATGAACAATTTCATCGTTTTGTCTTTTTTTCTCTTGAAGTATTTATGTTTGAGAATAACAATTCAGAGAAACTATAAGCTCTACCTACTACGGCCTCAATCGTCTGTGATAGTATTCTCCACGAATCTCTTACTCTCTGACATTTGGAAAAAAGATGTTCTAAGTCTTCATCTGCAGAACTACAATGTAGGCATGTAGCTGTAGGGCCCAAATAGCCGTAGCGGTAAACGCGCAGCTATTCAGCAAGACCAAGCTGAGGGTCGTGAGTTCGAATCTCACCAGTCGAGGATCTTTTCGGGTTGGAAATTTTCTCGACTTCCCAGGGCATAGAGTATCTTCGTATCTGCCACACGATATACGCATGCAAAAATGGTCATTGGCATAGTAAGCTCTCAGTTAATAACTGTGGAAGTGCTCATAAGAACACTAAGCTGAGAAGCTGGCTCTGTCCCAGTAGGGACGTAACGCCAGAAAAGAAGAAGAATGTAGCTGTATCTGCCAGTTGCAAATTAGAACATACTAAATCTAATTGATTTTAATTTAGTATCAACCTAATATTTTGGTATAGTAATTATTTATATTGTTTTGTTTATAAACCTTCTTAGATACTAAATTTATTCAAATTCTAAATCTAAAATTATGAGTGTTAAGCAATGTTTCTAGCATGGCTTCTTTCGACATTCATTCATTTGTCCTTGAACATTTGATCCTTGGCGGGATTATAAGAAAGGCAAGATTTTTTTCAAAATCTTGAACAGGATTTTTTAAGAATTCTGGACACGACTTTCACGGATAACATTGACAGGATTCTCACAGAATGTTTACCAGGATTCCATAACCAGAATTTTCAACGAATTTAATACATAGGTTTGTAAAATCCTAGGCAAAATTGCAACATAACGTTATGTAACATTTTGCCAGAAAACTAAACGAATTTATAATAAAATTATGAGCAGGTTAATTTTGAAATAATTTTAGGCATTTTCAAATATTTAAAGATAGGATTTCAAAATGATTATTGAGTAAGATTCTGATGGAAATCAAGGCACGAAAGTTGTAAAATCTTGGACATTTTGTTCAAAAATTTCATAAAAGCTTGGTCGGAATTTTAGCACACTTCTGGGACTCTCACAATGTCCAGCAGCAATTATGTTTTTATCGATTTCTTCAATTAAATTTAATCCATTCACTGAATTTCCTCGGGTTTTATGAACTTCATTTACTAACTTTCGTCAGATCGCATAGGAATATTTGTGCGTTTAAAAATGTGGCCCGCGACACAAACTTATTCTTGCGATTTGGCCCGCGGTTTAAAAAAGGTTGGGCAGGCATGGATGAGAGCGACGATGGACGGTGCGGAGAACTGCGTAAAGATTTTTAGCTAACACTCCAGTTCGTTGCTATAAATGTAAATTATAACATAGCATCATAAAACAAACTAAAAATTTTGTCGAATCTGTTAGACATGAAGTTTTGAAGAACATCGAAAGAAGTAGAGTTTTCATCATGGGTATTGCTGGTTCATTTTAAAACATGCTACCTCACTTCAAAACTTTAAAAATGTTTCAACGAAATCGATACACTTTCGTATTGAATGATATTCTTTAGCATGCCACTTGATCGGATCGCAGTAATAAGAGTGACAAACAAGCCCTTTTCTCGTTTCCCTGAGCAAAAGAAACCAAGAAGCGAAACATCATGATAAGAGTTGTGCCAATTTATCCTCGACAGAGAGAAAAAAAAATAGAACCGTATTTTTATCATTCATGCATAAGCACCCTCAGCATCGGTTGAGTTGAGATGTTGTTGTGATATTACGTTTTCCGAACAAATCACCCATCTGCTTCGGCCGTTTTTCCACCGGTCGGGAGAGGGTGTGAGGAACTACTCGAGAAATGAAAATACTTCCTTAGCAGGCCCACGGCTCAAGATGGCTTCTTTTAGAGGGAAACTTATCTGAACCGTATTTTTTTGTGCCATTAAGGGATCAGGTTGGATAAGAGTGGTCCTGCGGAAAATAGTTTATAAATCTTGCTGAAAAAATCATAGCGTACTTCCCACGGTAAATGGAATACTCTTTCATTGAAATGTCCACTAAATAGGCTCTTTTGAACTGGAGATGTGCTGCGGTAAATGGCGAACAATGAGGTTTCACTTTAGTGCCGTCAACTGCTTGATTCGTCTCAAATTTAAAAGGTTCTTTTTGAACAATTTCACATACCTATGTTTTCCAAGCTAGTCCACCGGCACCCATTTATTTGCGCAATAGTTCTCGCAGCATACATCCAAAACCTTATTGGGCTTTATCCGGTAATGTTTTCCACCTAGTAGTAAAGTCTGTCAACTGATGTTGATGCACCGTGACGACGATGGCTTCGTAAACATGGCATTGGGTCATATCAATAAAGCCAAACTGTCTGTGACTGGGGGGCGTTGGCACTTTACAAACGGCTGCAAAACTACGATGGCGAATGAAGCCATAGCGGTACTAAGGGATTCAAAAAAGGAAAGTAATTTATTCTATACAGTTTATCCCCCACGTCGAAAATAAACGTTAATAATAAATTATGTGGACGCATGGTAGTTCATGTTTTAACATAGGCGAATTAAATTGTTCGAATCTTGTTTTTTATAGGTTCTGATTTTAAACTCAATGTGATTAGTTTTAAATTATAGAAATAATCGGATGAGACATGGCAAATATAAAACCATCAAAAGTGACATTTTCTTCTGCTCAATTGAAGTTCAAACTCTGTAATATCCTAAATAAATATGAATTAAAACAGTAATTTAGATACAATGGGTTAATATTCGTCCAGAAAAAAAACCTCCACATGCTACTGGTTAGGCACAAGTTAGCCATTTCACATCCAAACGAATGGCGGCTATGTAGAAGCAGACTATTTTCCACGTTTTCATGAAACATACCGTTCAAGACCAGCAAAACAGCGGCAGTTGAATATAGTTGTTTGGAAAACAAGCGAACATTGTTATTATTTATTTCTACTACGGCTCGATTTGCGCGCTGACTGCTGGTAGGCAGCAACGTCAACCGGATGGGTCCAATATAGAAGGGGTCCACATTTTCTGCGAACTAAAATATGTCAAAACAGCGATGCCCGTCCATCGTGCTCACTATAATTTCGAACCAGAACTTGCTACTACAAGTGTCCTCTGCCAAGCTTTACGCTTCGTTACGTGATGGTGGTGATCGTTGAGAGCAGAAAGCCAATGAATGGGTGAAGTTCGGTGTCATGTACGAATTTGGGCAGAATCATCGTACAAGCTGTTCACGGAAAACGGCCGGAGACGGCCTCTTGTTACCTGATAAGCCTTAAACAACTGAAATATTGTTTGTTATTTGAATTCAAAAGATGTGGCTAAGGTTTTGAATAAGTTTGAGCAATATAAACAGATTTAATCAAAACCATTTTATTTCAGAAGAATATGGCAAACAAAAAGAAGGGAATTTCGTCATATATTTAAGCTACAATGCTCTGAGAAATTAAATAAAAATTTACCTAACTTTTCCGAAGAAATCCTAATATGGTCAACCAAATTTTTATCAAACATTGATTCTTAATTTATTGCAACCGTCTTTACAATATCTGAAACGATTTCGTAATTGTTCAAGTATTATACGATAAACTTTTGCTGGTTAATTTACTCTATAACTCATATCTTCAAGTTTTTTGTCTATAGCTTCATGCTAGTAGCTTCTAAATTCTAGCTTATAGATTCTAGTTTCTGGCTTTTTGCTCCTAGCTTCTAGTTTCTAGCTTCTGGTCTCTTGCTTCTAGCATCTAGCTTCAAGAATCTAGCTTCTTCCTTCTTACTTTTAGCTTCATGCTTTGAGCTTCAATTTCATGCTTCTAGGTAACTTTGAACTTCTTGTTACTAACTTCTACGTTATAGCTTCTATCATCAAGCTTTTAGGTTCAGACGTCAATATTTTTGCTCCTAGCTTCTTTACTTTAGCTTCCAGTTTCCAGCTTCTAGCTTCTAGATTTTAGCTTCTGAATTCTGCTTGTAGTTTCTAGCATCTAGCTGGTAGGTTCTAGCATCGTTCTTCTAGCTTCTAGCATTTTGCTTCTAACTTCTAGCTTGTAGCTTTCTGCTCCTAGTTTCTTGCTTCTAGCTTCTGGTTTCTAGCTTTCAGTTTCCAGCTTCTTGCTTCTAGCTTTAAACTTCTCGTTTTTAGCTTCTAGCTTCTTGATTCTAGTTTTAAGATGTCAGCTTCTAGCTTCTAGCTCCCAGCTTCTTCTTCTTGGCATTTACGTCCTCACTGGGACTTCTAGCTTCTCGTTTCTTGCATCTAGCTTCTACCTTCTTGCTTCTTGCTTCTTGTTTTTAGCTTCTAGCTTCTAGTTTCTAGCTTCTTGCTTCTAGTTTTTGGCTTCCAGTTTATAGCTTCTAACTTCTAGCTTCTAACTTCTATCTATCTTACTTCTTACTTCTATCTTTTAGCTTCTTGCTTCTAGCTTCTAGCTTCGAGCTTCTAGCTTCGAGTTTCAACCTGTCAGCTTCTAGCATCTAGCTTCTAACTTTCAGAATCTAGCTTTTTGCTTTTGGCTTGTAGGTTCTAGCATCTAGCTTCTAGCTTTAAGCTAGTAGTTTCTAGCGTTTGACTTCTAGTTTCCAGCTTTTAGCTTCTTTTTTTTTTTTCTAGTTACTAACTTCAACGTTTTAGCTTCTAGTTTGTAGCTTCTAGTTTTTAGCCTCTAACTTCCAGCTTCTAGCTTAAGTTTCGAGCTTCTAACTGTCAGCTTCTAGAATCTAGCTTCTAGCTATCAGCTTCTAGCTTGTAGCTTCTTGCTTCTAGATTGTAGCTTCTAGCCTCTAGCCTCTAGCCTAAACTTCTATTTTCTCACTTTTAGCTTCTAGCTTCCAGCTTTTAACTTCTTTTTTTAGTTACTAACTTCAAAGTTTAAGCTTCTATTTTCAAGCTCTTGGCTCCAGGTTTCAAGATTTTTGCTTATTGCTTCAAGCTTCTAGCTTCCAGCTTCCAGGTTCTAGCTTCTAGGTTCCAACTTCTAGGTTTTAGCTTTATGCTTCTAGTTTCTGGCTTCTAGTTTTTAGCTTCTAGCTCCTAGCTTCTAGCTTTTAGCTCCTGACTTTTAGCTTCTAGGCTAGAGCTTCTCGCTACTAGCATCTAGCTTCTCGTTTCTAACTTATTGCTTCTAGTTTTTAGCTTCTAGTTTCTAGGTTTTAGTTTCTAGCTTTCATCTTTTAGCTTCTAGCTACCAGCTGCTAGTTTTTAGCATCTAGCTTCTTGCATCTAATTTCTAGCTTTTCGCTTCTAGCTTCTTGTTTTTTGCTTCTAGTTTTTAATTTCTAGCTTCTAGTTTCTAGCTTACTGCTTCTAGTTTTTAGCTTCTAGCTTCTTGCTTCTAGCTCTTAGCTTTTAGCTTCCAGTTTCTAGTTTCTAGACTCTAGCTTGTACGTTCTTGCTTCTAGCTTCTAATATCTGGCTTCTTGCTTCTAGTTTCTAACTTTTAGCTTCTCGCTTATCTTGTTACTAGCTTCTACGTTTTAGCTTCTGTCTTCAAACTCTTGGCTTCAGGCTTCAAGATTTTTGCTTCGTTCTTCTTCCAGCTTCCAGATTCTAGCTTCTCGCTTCTAGCTTCTAGCTTTTATCTTCCAGTTTCTAGCTCCTAGTTTCAGGCTTCTAGCCTCTGATTTCTAGCTTCTAGCTTCTGACTTCTAGCTTTTCACTTTTAGCATCTATCAGCCAGCTTTTAGTATCTAGCTTATGGCTTCTGACTTCAAGATTCTAGCTTCTAGCTCTCAGCTTCCTGCTTTTAGTTTCTAGTTCCTAGCTTTTTGGCCCCTAGCTTGCAGCTTGCTTTAGTTTCTACCATCTAGTTTATTGATTCTTGCCACTTGTTTAAAGCTTGTAGTTTCTAGTTTCAAGATTCTATCTCTTATCTTCTTGCATATAGTTTCTAGTTTCTGGCTTCTGCCTGCTAGCTTTTAGCTTCAAGTTTTAAGCTTTTACTTTCTATTTTTAGGCTGGTTGCTTCTTGCTTTCTGCTAACTAGATTAAGCTTCCAGTTTTTATCGTCAAGGGACTAGTCAGTCAGACCGTATGCTTATAGGCCCTATGCTGATATGCTGCATGTTTATAGGCCAAAACCGATTGGTCCGTAAACCTTGAGTACAAAAGCCGAAAATGTATTTGGGAAATGAACTTCAGCTTGAACTTGCTTATAGAAATACATATAATATATTCATTCAAAAATAAAAACTATTGATTATACTCAACTTTATTTACCTAAAGAATTACGATTAACCCTTTTTAGAACCTCCTGTTGAGGTGCTGCAGTGCCTCAAACGGGAATTTCTTCCTCGGGTGAAAGAAACACGGGGTGGAGTTACTGTTCCACTACACACTGTATTTCTTTTCACTTATACACTTTTTTGAGCTTTAGCCAGCTCACTTACTATTTACACTCACTTACACACTACTTGATCGTTAGCCGGGTCATATGATGATATATACCCTCCCCGAAGGCATCTAGAATATTCTATTTTTCTCCAGGTTGGAACATTCTAGACAAATCGGGAATCTGGATGCACTGCCGCTCACGCTGTCGTAATTCATTGCGCGCGATGACGGTGATGATGATTTG
Organism: Aedes aegypti; assembly: GCF_002204515.2. Taxonomy (NCBI): domain Eukaryota; kingdom Metazoa; phylum Arthropoda; class Insecta; order Diptera; family Culicidae; genus Aedes; species Aedes aegypti. Next base: position 379,595,556 of record NC_035108.1, read on the forward strand.
TTTCAGCAGCAATGATGACTTTGCTGCTGTAATTTCAAAGTGGTAAAACTCAGTCTTGATAGTTTATGTTGGTATGAAAAAGCATCACTGTACGCGTTAACATGCATAAAGTATGCTGATACTTTTTCAGCTGTATCAGTGCAAAACCAACTGATTTTTATTTTATTCGAAATCGTGAGATGAATTATCAACAATCATCATCGACGCGTACAAATTTCAATGACGGCCTACTTCGCCTTAAAGTTAGAAGGAAGAAGCTAGATTCTTGAAGCTAGATGCTAGAAGCAAGAAGCCAGAAGCTAAAAACCTAAGACAAGACGTGTCAGGTCAAAGTAAAAAAACGAAAAGAATTTGCCTGTCAAAAATGACCACTTCTGATTGGTCGTTTGTCTACTTTCACATCGTTAAGTTGAATTGCAACAGGGCACATTGTTGCTAGCCTGGCCGTGTTGCTAGTTCATAAAGTAGAGTTTTTATCAAAAGTTTGAAATATATTCATGAAATATATTTGTTTTAAATTTATTTATATTCGATGTTAAGTTTACCATATGTGTTCCGACGATGCTAAAATGAATAAAAAATACTTAATTGAAATCAATATTATGGAAACTGTGATAATTTGATGCGTGACGTCACAGTGCAGTGGAGTGTTGAGCTGTCACGTCCTGTCCTAGACGTGCGTGCGTCACTCATGAGTGGTTGTTTACATCAGTGAGTGACCGTGCAATTTCGATACGGTTCACTCTGGGGCTGCGCAGCATAACACAAATGGTTCATTGTAGGTGCATGTTATACGACGTCCTTTGCTCGATGGAATGTAGCTGGATTCTACTCCAAAACTTCTCGGAAATCGACGCTGGATGACACGTTGCTATGTATTCGTTGGGGTCTCCGATCGTCTCTTCATTGATGAGCGCACACTGATGACACTGATCGAGAGCAGTGAGACGCAAGCCATTGCTACTCGATGCCAGGCTTACTGAGTTGGTATTCCTCACTTTCGGTGGACTCAACTACTTGGAAGGAGTCGTCTCGCTGTTCATCAGAATCAGTCCGATCAACACGTTGCTTGCTCGGTTCTTGGAGACACAGGCTGAGACATCCCTCTCGTAGAATCTTCTGGTCAAGCCGATTGGGCAATATGCACTGCAAATCTCGGATGGCACGCATATGTCACAGGTGGTGGTTTGGCTGATTTTATGTGCCATTTCCTCGCTGTCCTTGGTTGATGGTGACTTGGTGCCTCATCCACAACGCGATTCCTTTCCAAGAAGGCGACAGGTTTGGAAGCGTCAGCATCCAAATCCACATTTTCTGAAGTAGAGCACATATTTTCGGTTCGATAAGAACGGGCCTCTACATCGAATCCCGGATGAGTGAAAAGCATCAGCCGATTTGGTGATCTCTTCACGTCCTCTTGTTGCTCAGTGGAATCCTTCAGAGTACGCTCCATTTCGTTGGTAGCTGTTGTAACACTCATTGGCTTTACAAACAACAGCTTGCAGTGCTCATCCTGAGCGAACTCGAATTAATTGGTAGCTATCGTAACATACAACGGCTTTACATACGACAGCCTGTCGTGCTCCTCTGTAATGGGCTCCACTTGTTTAGTATTAGCCAGAGTGCCTTCCTTCAAGGTTTCACTGGATAGTTGGGTCGCACAGGGATGATCAGAATGTTCCTCCTGAACAGACTCTGATACATCCTTGACAGATGGCTGACTGCGATCAATCGTAGGAAAGTCTGCGGTAGTCTCTGTGTGGAATGGCTCATTCACACAGGACGATCCTGAGATCTCATCCAAAGCGGATTCTAGATTCATCATGGTTGTAGCCGTCACAGTCTCCGCAGCTGTATGGTGTGACTGCTCTTCTCTGGAATGCTCAGACTGCTCTTTGGTAGCGGGTCTCACTTGGTCGGCATATGTCACTCCACCGGTCGATAAATCGACATTTGGCTGTTCGGACGCCTCCTCCCGAGTCGACTCCAGATGGTGTTCAAGGTAATCGCTTTGCTGATGTGCCCTAATTGCTGGCATGTTGGACGTCCCAGTACGTTTCGATGACTCTACTCTGGGTGAATCGGAGAATACTTGCTCCTCGTGAGCTTTCTTCGGTTTGATGTCGTTTGGGATGCGGCCGACTGGCACTGCATGAATCGGAGACGTCTTCTTCATTAGGCTCTGGCAAAGGATACATCCGAAAGGCCTCTGGAAGTCGGCACACTTCGCTAGCATGAGGCTTGGCTGCTCGAGTAAGTGTCACTGATTTACTCGGTACCTCCACGTAAGACGGGTTGGAGTATCCTCTTCGAGCAGACTCTGTCTGGTACCGATTACGGAACTCATCCGAAAATCAATCTTCGCTGGCTGTAGATTCAACGAGCGTGCTAACGGTGGACGGCTCCGACTGGATCTTGGCATTCGCGGTGATGATGGCATCTTCGCTCTTGGTGAGTCAGAGAGCTCCCTCTGAGTGGACTCTGACAGCAGTCTATCTCGCGATTCGGCTGGTGGCTGACTAGAATTTCCATTGCGGTACGGTTGCTTCCTGCTGGACTGATGAGAGTGCTTGGACTCCATTTGGTTTTCGGTCGGCGCAACGTGATTTGGCGTTTTCACGCTGGACGTGTCAGAGTGCTTCTCATGGCCGTATTCTGACCGCTGCCTTTTTTTTGGAAGCTTTCCAAAACTAGGCGTTCACTCTCACCTATACCAACTTACCAGCTAAACTCGCGGATAGCTGCTCGATCCTCAGCAGCGCTTCGGTGTAAAGCTGGTCGAATTTTAGATGCTGCTCATCATGCTCTTCGCTACTCCGTCGTTGGAACCTATGTCAGGATCTCCTGATGAAGGTTGATGTACTCTCGATAGTACATATCCAGCTTCTTCTCGTACGCTGGTAGCAGGGATGATCTCGTCTCGCATAGGTCATCCTCCGCCCCCTCCAAGCTACGAATGCTGTACCTGACCTTGCGGGTGACTTGACTGCGTAGATGGATAAGTTTTTGTATCTCATCCATGCTCTTGGCGACTGGTGGTTCTTGGGGTAGATCGACCGGGATTCCTCACTGTCAGTTGGCTCACTGACTAGTTGGATTTTCTCCAATGGTAACCTTCTTGACCACGGGACACATATGCCAAATCTACTGCACGCCAAGTTATCCATGGGGATAGAGGTCTGCTTCTACTGAAACCCTCGTTGATCAGCAGAAGGCTTTGCTGTTACCGATCGCCTCACAGACCGGTAGATGCCTCTTACTCCTTTGGTACTCTTGCGGTAGCAAGAATGTCACGCGTTGTACCGATCTCTCGCAGATCGGCGGGAATTCCTGGACTGGACGCCTCGAATACCTGGGTAAACGGGTCCAGCTTCTACTGTGCGCCTCGTTGATCAGTAGAATGCTACGATGGTGTTGAACTTCTCGCTATTCGACAGGATTTCCGGACTGGTCGCCTCGTTGACCAGGGGAACGGATGCTCTACTGTGCGCCTCGTTGACCAGTAGAAGGTTTCGATGGTATCGCACCTCTCGATGTTCGGCGGGATTTCCTCGACTGGTCACCTCGTTGACCAGGAGAGGATGCTTCTACTGTACGCCTCGTTGACAAGTAGACTTCGATGGTACCGATCCTTTCGAAGATCGGTAAGACTCTCGCACTCTCGGTTGTGACAGAGATTCCACACTCTTTGGTATTCTTGCCGGCGGCAAAAATGTCACCTTCAGCACCAATCGTCAAGTTGATCGGCGGGGATTCCTCGGCTGGTCGCCTCGATGACCAGGGAAGAGTAGCAACGAGACCGATCGACTCCTTGATTGGTGGGAATCTCTCGGATGGTCGCCTCGTTGACCAGCGAAGACGCTTCGATACTGAACCGGGGACTGTAGGCCGGCTCCACTTCACAGGCTGGCTTCGGGTTGGTTGAGTGCTGCTGACTATTGGGGACAGTGGCACCGGAGCGGTCGATTAGGGCGCAAAAACCTCCTACTATCTATATAAATAAAAATGGAGTGGTGTTTGTATGTCACGAAATGGCTTACGAACGGGTCTGCGGATTTGGATTTGGCGGGGGACGGACCTGGTGTAGTGGTTAGAACACTCGCCTCTCACGCCGAGGACCTGGGATCGAATCCCATCCCCGACATAGTCACTTATGACGTAAAAAGTTATAGTGACGACTTCCTTCGGAAGGGAAGTAAAGCCGTTGGTCCCGAGATGAACTAGCCCAGGGCTAAAAATCTCGTTAATAAAGTCAAACCAACCATTTGGATGGTTCTTGCTCCATTTTGTTCGTCAAGGGTTCCGACGTGTTTGTGTGTATAAAAGTTCCAGGATATTCACCGGGAAAGTCGGAAAAACGAGAGTGAACGGAACTGTCATTTTGTATGGGACGATTCGTAGCGGTTTTCAACAGCCTACTTGATGGCAAAACGAAGTTTGCCGGGACCACTAGTTTGAAATAAAAACGTTGACAAAAGGTGTTTTTGAAAAAAAAAAACTTGACGGAGTTCATTTAACATGATTGAACGGAAATACAAATGAATTTTTGATAACACTCATAATTTCGTTTACTCATTATTCCCTCTACAAGCAGCTTCATGTATTCACCATAACAAAAAATCAAATCACTATAACTTTTTTTGATCCTCTATATTTTTGCACAATGTTTTCACAAATTCTCCAAAAGCGCTTCTTTTTTCAGAATCTGCGTCGATGGTGATCATTGTTCATATGATTTTGAAGATATTCCGATGTTCCTAGCGGGATTGACATACCGCATATACATTTATCTGGCAGCCATTTTGTTATTAGTGAATTTATTAAAAAAATAATGTATGGACTATACAATGTTATCTAATAATGAGCAATTCTAAACAAAACCATGCAAATCGTTTTCAAGATCCTCCTACGGTCAGAGTGGTACTACAAACATAAATGCTCATATCTCTGGTGCAACCGGAATTTCACAACAGACACTCATCAAAGAATTGATTCGAGAATGAATAGCCGATCACGTGAAATAAAATCTGTGGCCTTAGATATTGAAGTGGGTCATGGCTCGACGCGTCATCTTCCAAACAATTTCTGAATATCACCGGATCCAGACGACCAATGATTAATCCGTTAACAACCAAAGAATCTCACAATTGAAATACAGCTCCGTATTTGTTTCATTTTTGTATTCCCATGAACTAAACCTGGGGATCCAAACTAAAAAAATAATGAAAGTTTGTCGAAGACAACATTTCTCGTTTCCATCACTGTAATATAAGTTAACAAAAATGTTTCCCACTAGCGCCGTCTTTTGAGTGTTTTCCGAAATAATAAGGTTTTATGCGAATAGCTGTTCAACTTTGTCGAATACTCCAATTATTGACAGTGATCCGAGGGGTGTATCGTAACTAGCGTTGGGCGATTTTGATTTGATGTTCCGAAGATCGATGTTTTCATTCCGATTAATCGATTTCTTGAATCGATGTTTTGAACATCAAAAATCGGGTGAATCGATTTTTTTCATTCGATTTTTTTATTCAATTAAATTTGTTGATATCAATAAATGTTTCTTAACGAGTTGTTGAAGAATAAATCATATTTTGAACTAGCCTTGAAGGATCAAACCTGCTCTATTGGACTTCATTGAGAATTGTTGAAATCGAAAGGAAATGCATTTGGGCTCATTTCAAATTTTTCATAAATTTCCATTCAAATTCGATTCGAACCGATTCAAAAACATCGATTCAAAGGATTCGATTAAATCGGTGAATCGATTCAACAGCTCAAATGTGAAACGATGTTATAGAAAAAAATGCCCAACGCTAATCGTAACGCATATTCGTCTTTGACATAGAGTGCACCCAACAATACCTGTTCGCGTATCATTTAGCAGTTCAACTTTATCGAAGACACCAACTTTGTATCTAATCACTTGTTTGCTTATACAAACATGTTGCCTACTAGCATCATCTTGTAAATATTTACCGAGCATTAAATATTTCGTTTGAATATGTCTCATTTAGTTGTACAAATTTGTCGAAGACACTAATTTTGTATCACATAACTGGACTAAGATATGAGCAAATCAAATTTTTGACCACTAGCGCCATCCTGTGAGTATTTTCCGAACTAAAATGGTTTCATGCGAATAAGCCTCATTTAGTGGAATTTGGTCGAAGATACCAAATTTGTATGTCATAACTGGGCTGAGATACGAGCAAATCAAATCTTTGTCCACTAGCGCCATCTTGTGAATGTTTTTCGAAGTTAAAAGGTTTCTTGGCGAAGAGATCTCATTTAGTTGAACACATTTGTGTAAGACACCAACTTTGTATCTCATCACTGAACTGAGATATAAACAATTGAAGTGTTCGAAGGTTTTAGGCGGGTTTAGTTGATGAACTTTCTCAAAGACACAAATTTTGTTTCTCTGTGCTGGGCTGAGATACAAACGAATCCTATTCTTGCATGACAGAAAGTTGTTATATTTGTTGTTTCTAACTGTAACATTTGTTGGAATCTGTTTGCCATCTGGTAAGCTAATTCTTAATTAATACACTTACCAAGTGGAAGTCAGCACTTCTGTGATCAACTTTGCAGAAGACAGTTTTTTTCTAAACCTCTTTATTTTCAAGATATTTGCACTACAAGTACTGTCCTATTTTTAGGACGCTGGGCGGATATGGGTCAAAATCGACACAGATTCTAAAAGTAGAAGAGTTTTTTAAGAACTTGTGAAAAAGTGCAAAAAAATTGAATAAAATAAAAGTTATCGCGAGGTAAACAATTTTTTGCTGTAAAAAAGTGATGCTGCTTGTAGAGGGATTAATATAGTGGTAACGGTCACAGAAAAAAGCCATGGTGAAGGTATCTGGTTTTGATTCCCGGTCAGTCCACGATCCTTTCATAATAGAAGTTTCCTTTACTACTTTGGGCCTAGTGTATTATCGTACCTGACACCTGAGTTATTACTGCAGTTGTGCTAAATGAATATGCATGCAAAAATGTTCTACAAAATTGAGAACACTCGTATAGGAAGACAAACTTCAAATGTTGAGCCCTATGTTCTCAATGTCTGCTATTTCCATATTGCACAGTTATGTTTTTATCTCACAAATAGCTGTATCGTATTAAAACCACTAAGGTAGTATAGGAAAGTAACAATTAAGAACAATGATACCATTCCGATCAGCAATCGAAAACTTTATCACTTATAGCAACCGAAGAAGCGTCAGCTAATTGCCCCGATGATGCGTACGAGTTCTTGTTCGTTCGGTTGATAATTAGAATCAAACGTTTCATCAAGCATCTAACAAACAACCTCAAATTGATTGACACAGATATGAGTAATAATTAAACAAATTTTTTGACTTAAATATTTAGAATTCAGTATAATTGGAGAGTCTGGTTTCGTTACTTAAAGATCAGTGAAAAGTACAAAAAAAACGATAAATAGACAATTTGAATTTTACAGTACTCGTTCAATTTTGGCATCTTTGTTTTTAGCACCATGAACGGTTCATCAATACTTATAGAATGTTAGCATTAACTATTACCATCTTCTTCAATTTTCTCAAAATTATATATTTACTTCACTTTGATTCTACTCAAGAATATTGGTGTAAAAAATTATCACAAAACGCCGTTCAATGTTGGCATGATTCGTTTTTGGTAACATGGAATTTTCGTATGTAAAGTGAAAATCGTACATACACCGTATAGTAAATGTACGTTTCATGTTTTATATCGATTTGTCTGTGAAATGTTGAGATCTGTAGGTATTATGATCATAAATGAAAATCCTTATAGGTATTTGGAGACTCTAGTTCACTTCTCCGTCAATCTTTTTTAGCGTTCTGGCGGCCAGTTCCAGGAAGGCTGTTGGATAGCTATAGCACGCAACGATGTCGAAGAACAACAATGTCAGTAAGTCATATCATCGGATGCCAACGACGACGGACGGAGCTTTTTTTGGCAAACAACAACGCAAACAAGTCATTTCCACTTATCTTAATCGAATAATTGAATGAAACAAAGGCGGAAGGCTTTCTCCGTGCGTTCAGCCGTGGCGTCATTCCGTGCCACCATTTCAGTAATTCCATAACAAATTACTATAATGAAACTTTTTTTCGATTTTCCCACCTTGTTGAATTCAAAGCTGTTTCAAAACTTATGCTTATGTTTTCAATGTTAAGTTAATGGATCTATTTATTTTGGTACAATTGTTGACTTTTTTAAACTCCGTCATGGAACTACTTCACTCCTGTGCTAATGAAACGATTTTCCTTCTCCGCAACTTTTCTTGAAGCTGTCGCTCTCTTCAGTGATGCTGAATCCACTCGCCAAGAACGGGAAAAGTTTGTGCAAAGTTGAAATTAATTATTTGACTTGTGCTTGCTTTCCGCGTCGAGCTTACTTGATTGTTGTTGTTACCTTGATCTTTCCTTTCCCGTCACGGACAACCTTCTGCGAATCCCCGACGGAAAACAAAGAACGATTATGGAGTTTCATTGTGAATAGTTCTGTTTTGTTATACGGAATCCTCTGATTGAAAGCTTCCTCAGATTTTCTTGAGCACCAAATGCATTATTCTTAATGTTATCGCTATTCGTGCCTAAGGGAAAAATAACCAAAAAGCATAAACTTTCATTTGGTTTGAAATTTTCTCAGAGGAAAGTAAACTGATTTGCAGACTACCTTGCGTCAGACCAAAACTTTGACTATCAAAGCGTAACTTTTCGTTTCCACTTGTATACCCATGAATAGTTGCTGTTTAATCATCATTCACGGGAAATTTTTTTTCTTTGTCTGTTGGAATTAAAAAACAGAACAGAAACAGAACAGAAACAGAACAGAAACAGAACAGAAACAGAACAGAAACAGAACAGAAACAGAACAGAAACAGAACAGAAACAGAACAGAAACAGAACAGAAACAGAACAGAAACAGAACAGAAACAGAACAGAAACAGAACAGAAACAGAACAGAAACAGAACAGAAACAGAACAGAAACAGAACAGAAACAGAACAGAAACAGAACAGAAACAGAACAGAAACAGAACAGAAACAGAACAGAAACAGAACAGAAACAGAACAGAAACAGAACAGAAACAGAACAGAAACAGAACAGAAACAGAACAGAAAAACAGAAACAGAAACAGAACAGAAACAGAACAGAAACAGAACAGAAACAGAACAGAAACAGAACAGAAACAGAACAGAAACAGAAAACAGAACAGAAACAGAACAGAAACAGAACAGAAACAGAACAGAAACAGAACAGAAACAGAACAGAAACAGAACAGAAACAGAACAGAAACAGAACAGAAACAGAACAGAAACAGAACAGAAACAGAACAGAAACAGAACAGAAACAGAACAGAAACAGAACAGAAACAGAACAGAAACAGAACAGAAACAGAACAGAAACAGAACAGAAACAGAACAGAAACAGAACAGAAACAGAACAGAAACAGAACAGAAACAGAACAGAAACAGAACAGAAACAGAACAGAAAACAGAACAGAAACAGAAACAGAACAGAAACAGAACAGAAACAGAACAGAAACAGAACAGAAACAGAACAGAAACAGAACAGAAACAGAACAGAAACAGAACAGAAACAGAACAGAAACAGAACAGAAACAGAACAGAAACAGAACAGAACAGAACAGAAACAGAACAGAAACAGAACAGAACAGAAACAGAACAGAAACAGAACAGAAACAGAACAGAAACAGAACAGAAACAGAACAGAAACAGAACAGAAACAGAACAGAAACAGAACAGAAACAGAACAGAAACAGAACAGAAACAGAACAGAAACAGAACAGAAACAGAACAGAAACAGAACAGAAACAGAACAGAAACAGAACAGAAACAGAACAGAAACAGAACAGAAACAGAACAGAAACAGAACAGAAACAGAACAGAAACAGAACAGAAACAGAACAGAAACAGAACAGAAACAGAACAGAAACAGAACAGAAACAGAACAGAAACAGAACAGAAACAGAACAGAAACAGAACAGAAACAGAACAGAAAAAACAGAACAGAACAGAAACAGAACAGAAACAGAACAGAAACAGAACAGAAACAGAACAGAAACAGAACAGAAACAGAACAGAAACAGAACAGAAACAGAACAGAAACAGAACAGAAACAGAACAGAAACAGAACAGAAACAGAACAGAAACAGAACAGAAACAGAACAGAAACAGAACAGAAACAGAACAGAAACAGAACAGAAACAGAACAGAAACAGAACAGAAACAGAACAGAAACAGAACAGAAACAGAACAGAAACAGAACAGAAACAGAAACAGAACAGAAACAGAACAGAAACAGAACAGAAACAGAACAGAAACAGAACAGAAACAGAACAGAAACAGAACAGAAACAGAACAGAAACAGAACAGAAACAGAACAGAAACAGAACAGAAACAGAACAGAAACAGAACAGAAACAGAACAGAAACAGAACAGAAACAGAACAGAAACAGAACAGAAACAGAACAGAAACAGAACAGAAACAGAACAGAAACAGAACAGAAACAGAACAGAAACAGAACAGAAACAGAACAGAAACAGAACAGAAACAGAACAGAAACAGAACAGAAACAGAACAGAAACAGAACAGAAACAGAACAGAAACAGAACAGAAACAGAACAGAAACAGAACAGAAACAGAACAGAAACAGAACAGAAACAGAACAGAAACAGAACAGAAACAGAACAGAAACAGAACAGAAACAGAACAGAAACAGAACAGAAACAGAACAGAAACAGAACAGAAACAGAACAGAAACAGAACAGAAACAGAACAGAAACAGAACAGAAACAGAACAGAAACAGAACAGAAACAGAACAGAAACAGAACAGAAACAGAACAGAAACAGAACAGAAACAGAACAGAAACAGAACAGAAACAGAACAGAAACAGAACAGAAACAGAACAGAAACAGAACAGAAACAGAACAGAAACAGAACAGAAACAGAACAGAAACAGAACAGAAACAGAACAGAAACAGAACAGAAAAAACAGAACAGAACAGAAACAGAACAGAAACAGAACAGAAACAGAACAGAAACAGAACAGAAACAGAACAGAAACAGAACAGAAACAGAACAGAAACAGAACAGAAACAGAACAGAAACAGAACAGAAACAGAAACAGAAACAGAACAGAAACAGAACAGAAACAGAACAGAAACAGAACAGAAACAGAACAGAAACAGAACAGAAACAGAACAGAAACAGAACAGAAACAGAACAGAAACAGAACAGAAACAGAACAGAAACAGAACAGAAACAGAGCAGAAACAGCACAGAAACAGAACATTACCTGAACCTGACCTGATGTGTCTCAATTAAGTTTTCATCTGGTTTTGGCATATTGCCACTAACTATCCGTAGAACATCTTGTAGAAAATGCATTCTATTTTGTAGAGCTTATTCATCATTAGTTTGAACAGCTTACAGTCCTGAACTGCGGCGCTCCCAGCATATTCTTCATTCCATAGCACGGAACAAGCGTGTTTGTAAAAAGCTAGAACTATTCAGTCCTTAATTGGATGAATATTCTTTAATCTGGCAATCCTTTCCCAAAGCTAAAATCATAATCCAAGCTAACAAGTTTTTACCATGGCCAAACACACATAACGTTATCCTGGAGGGTACACCGTTCCCATTATGCGAAGCATCCTGTTCGGTTTTATTACAGAGCGGTGCACTTCCTCGTCGTGCTCGTCGAAACATCAACGAATTCTGTGGAAAGGTAAAAGAAGCGATTCACTCCAAGTTGAACCCTTTTCTCTCGGGCTTCTGTTGTCGGTTAATCTGCTTTTTAATCTCAACCCAGCAACATTGTATCGCTCAACAAGAGAACGGTATTGTGTATTATTATTATTATTAGTTTATTTGTGACACTTTACCACCAGCGTGGCATTCGTGTCAGATTAATTATTTGTAGTAGTTAGTTACATTGTTACTATAGATGAGTTATTAGATTTCTTTAAATAAATTACAGTCTATCAAGAATCGTATTACTGCTTCCTCTCTGTCTTTGTTGTAGGCTAATATTTCATTGAGCGATCCGGTAATACCACAGCGTTTTCTATTTGGCTCCAATCCTTTGCAGTCAACCAGAAGATGACGTACTGTTATATGCACTCCGCAGAAATTGCATGTTGGTGGGGGGTTGGAACTCATCAGATGAGCGTGGGTGATGCGTGTGTGTCCTATCCGCATTCGTGACAGAACTCGTTGTTCGCATGGAGACTTCCGGTCTGAATACCTAGTGGGTGTTGGTTTGATTTCACGTAGATGCACTTGACTTCGATGCCATTCCAACTCCCAAACTTCCCATATTTTACTTTTCATAGTACGAATTGCGTCTTGGGCTGGTATGGGAATGTCCACAGGCGTTAGAGTCCTTCCTTGCTTCGCTAGCTCATCCGCTTTCTCATTGCCAGCAATGCCGGCGTGTCCAGGAATCCAGCTAAAAGTGATGTCTTTTCCCACAACCATCTCCTCGATGGATTGGATCCATGGGTGTTTGGATCGACCTCCACCTAGCGCGTCAATGCAGCTCGCCGAATCAGTCAAAATAATCGTTTTTGCCCTTTGTACATTAGAGACAGCTATTTTTAAAGCAAAGGCTTCCGCAGAAAATATTCCGCATGAATCTGGGAGGCGGAAGCTCAGATTGCTACTACCCGTGACTACACCGGCGCCGATATGTCCGTTATCTTTGGAGCCATCCGTATACAATTTGTCATGTCTACTGTAGCGAGTCGTGATAAAATCATTGAACTTAGGCAGTACAGTGATCTTGTTTTCACCGGCCTTGATATTACGTTTAAGACTATGATCAATAGTTGGGGATGGCGAGTGCCATGCTCTGTCTGTGGTTCTCAACGTTTTACAGATATCGGGAAGGCACCATCCAGTTAGGTCCATCAGCAGTGTTCTGACCCTTTGAATTAAGGGAAGCCCGGTTACATCTTCAGTTTTTTCAAGTAGTCGGACTGCTAGTTGAGTTAAGCGTTGGATTATTGCAAAGTGGAAAGGGAGACAGCCAGCTTCGGCCATAATTGAGATGATCGGGCTTGTTGCGAATACCCCTGTTGCTTGCCGAATAACATCGTTGTATGTTGGACCTAAAATTCTTTCCATGTCTGCAATGTTACAACTTGTTAGCCCTATGCCGAAGTACAGCTTTGAGTGTACAAGTGCGCTTCCTATTTTCAAGAGTGTTGCTCTGCTGCTTCTTTTGAGGCGATATCCAAGTATTCGAAGGATTTGAGTTCGTCTTTGGCAACTTTGCTTTATAGACGAAAAGTGTTTTATAAAATTTAATTTGGAGTCGATTACTACGCCCAGAACTTTCAAGCTTCGTACTCTTGGGATAGGAATATTGTCTATTTTGATTGCTCGACCACATTTGCGGTGGCGTGAGGAGCAGACATGCATTAACTTGGACTTTGTAGGAGCTATAGCAAATCCCACATCAGTGGCCCAACCGACAGCCGCTTTGACAGATTTTTTCATAATCCTACGAATATCTCCGTGATTTTTCCCCTTCACAATAAGGAGCACATCGTCTGCGTAGAGAAGGATTTCTGTACCGGATGGGATAACGTCAAAAATAGGTTGCATAGCCACAAGAAAAAGTGTCACGGAAAGAATCGAGCCTTGAGGCACACCGTTGTGTGCTTTCCTCAGTGAAGACAACGAGCCATTTGCAGCAACTCGAAAGTACCTGTCGCAGAGAAAACTGGAAACAATGTTCATCATTCTTCCTGAAATACGCCATCTGGATAGTGTACGTAGAATCGCTGGTCTATATGTGGTGTCATAGGCTTTTGAGACATCAAGAGAGACGATTTCAACGTGCTCATCCGATTTGAGGTCAATGTATGATTCTAGTGTGGCCAGATGAGAGTCGACACCTTTCCCAGATCTGAAGGCATGTTGACGTGCATCGAGTTTGCCACTGGTTTCCAGCTCGGTGATAAGCCTACGGTTCACCATTCTCTCGAACAGCTTACCAAGGCAACTTAAAAGGGTTATAGGCCGATACCCTTCAGGTTTACTACGATCTGCATCATGTTTTGGGATTGGTATTACTGTACCAACTTTCCACTGCGATGGGAAGATTCCGCTGTCCCATATTCGGTTGTACAAGTTGAGAAGGACAACTTTTGCAGAAAAGGGAAGGCGTTGCAGGAAGGTGTAGCTCACGTTGTCTGCGCCGGTCGAGCTGCCACCTCGTCGGTTAAGTGCCCAAATCAGTTCATCTATTGTGAAGTCTGTGTTGTAGAGCTTGTGGAGGTTGGACCGCTGATTTTTGAAGGTTTCACAGTTATCTGCTTTGTGTTTTCTTCTAAACTGTTCAGAGTAGTGTTCATCCGAAGATTTTTTCTGATATTCGTCAGCCAGTGCGTTTGCTACTTTCTCTCCATTGTTGGTGTGCCCAGTTGGCAAGTTCAACGCTATAGTGCTGTTTTTTCTTTTGCCTTGAAGTCTGTTGATGTTATTCCACACCTGGGAAGTTGGTGTGTCAGGGTTAATGCTTTCTACAAAGTTCTCCCAGCTTTTGAGTTTCGCATCGTTGATAGTTTTGCGACAAATGGAACGGGCCTCTTGAAATTGCTTCAAAGCGGTGATTTTCCGTGGGTCATTGTCTTCGAGACGACGGAGGGCTCGTAGGCATTTTCGTCTAGCTTTGATTGTTGCCTCCACTTCACTGTTCCACCATGGTACATATTTCCGTCCGATGTTCCCTGTAGTTTTTGGGATGCTGGATTCCGCGGCAGATATAATTTTATTGGTGAATTCGTCCACCGTCAGAATAGCCCCCGAACAAATACTATTTGTGATGATTTGTTCATAGAGCTCCCAGTTGGCTTTACCAAATATCCATTTGGGTCTGTGTTGTGTTTCACCTCTTTTGCTATGGGTATCAATTAGAATTGGGAGGTGGTCGCTACCAGAGTACTCTAGAAGAGTGTTCCATTTGAATTTAGCTGCATGTGTTGCAGAGCAAAATGATACATCGAGGGCTTGCGATGCTCCAGTGGATGGGTCAATACGTGTGTGAGAACCGTTGTTTAGAATAACCATATCGTGCTGCACTATCATCTCCAGTATGGTTTCACCCCTTTTCTTGCATTCAGATGCTGAATTGGACGTCCTACTTCCCCATGCCGTATGATGAGCATTTACGTCACCAAGTATGAGAGTTGGTTTGGGCAGCTCTTTCAAAAGCTCGTCCAGCGCTTCGACAGCATTTTTATCTTTCGGTGGAAGGTATATTGAGGCAACCGTAATTGGTATCGGTGTGTAAAGTTTCACAGCAACCGCTTGAATTTTGGTTTTCAGATTGATTAACTGGAAGGGGGTTCCAATCTTGATGGCCATTCCAGCACCTTGCCTACCGTGCGGGGAGCAGTGGCTTAAGAAGAGTTTGTAATTCTTCCCAAGACAATTTTGGTCTAATCGATTGCTATCAGCGTTTGTTTCTTGCAGACCAATAATGATAGGCTGATGCTTGCCAATCAAGAGCTGGAGTTCGGCTAAGTGCGAGCGAAGGCCACTAATGTTCCACTGAACGGCAAAGGATGGAGCAGCGTTCCCACCAGAGGGAAACGGTTCGGAGTCAGTCGATGCTTGAGATGGTGAGGGTGAGATGGGTCTGCTAGTAGTGTTGTGATTGGTATTCGTCGTTGGGGGTTGCACGGAGCGTCGGTCGGATGTATTGCTTTCGCTGATGACCTCGCCAGTATCTTTCCAGACGGTTGTTGAGTGCGATGTTGAAGTTACTGCTTTGTCGTTCCTTTGATGATGTGTGCTAGCAAGTTGGTTGATTGCATCAGCACTGGGGATGACTTCTGTACTGGATCCTGCATTAGCGAGGAAAAATGCGGAAGTGGACGGATTTTTGTATTGAAATAGTGTTGTGATACTTGCCCGGGTATAGGGCCAGCCCACGCCAACTGCCGCCAGGGGCTCATCGGAGAACTCCGGAACATCCCTGGTCAGGGTCGACGTGGGAAGCCTCGCGCTTGGCGAATCAGGGTGTGGTGGGGTTGCTGTCACTCGTAGTAGAGATGTGATGCTGCTAGGTCTGTCAGTTGGTGCTGAAGACGACAAGGGTGTGTTCTGAGGAAAGTTGATGTTGGTCGTGTGTTTTTCTGCGTTGGTATGGAAAAAGGCGGGATTTGACTGTTCTCGATAGAATAGTGGTGTAAGGATACTTGCCCGGGAATACGGGCGGCCCACGTCAACTGCCGCCAGGAGCTCGTCGGAATAATCCGGAACATTCCTGGTCAGGGTTGACGTGGGGAGCCTCGCGCTTGGCGAATCAGAGTATTGGAAGACTTCAACCGATGATTTTATGCAGGAACGTCCTGAATTAGAGGGAAAAAGGCTGGCAGTTGTCTGTTCTTGAGATGAATAACTTGAAAAAATACTTGCCCGGTTGAGTGGGCTGCCCACGCCAACAGCCGCCAGAGGCTCGTCGGAATAATCCGGAACATCTCTGGTCAGGGTCGACGTGGGGGGCCTCGCGCGTGGCGAATCATGTTGTAAGACACTTATTGTCTTGCTGGTTGATGGGATGCTAATGAGGTGATGAATTCTATCGTATTCGGCCGCTGTTAGGGCAGAATGTTTCGGTACATCACTTGTTGTGGTAACTTTTCCAATCTTTGTGATTGTTGAGACTGCGGAGGTCCTTTTTTGTTGATCTGAGTCGTTGTCCGAGTTTTTGCAATTGTCGAGATTGTCGAAGGTCGGGGGTGGAAGTCGTTTATTTAGAATCTTGTCATGTTTAGTGGCGGGGTCGTTCTTGTTGGTAGTCTGGTGAATTGCCTTAGGATGATCCTGGTCCATTATTTGTCTCGGTGTTGGTGGATGCGCTGCTTGTATTCGACTGTGCTGATATTCGCTTTCCCCGGTTGTTTACGGTTTCGGTAGGCGATATTTCCATATGCCGCTTGCTACTTCTGCTGCGCGTTTGTACATTATATTGCTCCCTGTTGTTTCTGAGGTTTTCTAGTTGGTCAGTTTGCGGGGTGATAAAACAATGATCTTTTCTAGATAAACGGTTGCGTTGTGCTGGTTGGTTTTGTGGCATCGTAGTGTTCGATGGGTTTTTAGACGACGATCTTTGACGGGTGGTTGCTATTTGTTGATCACGTTGCGATGTTGATTGACTCTGAGTGCTGGATTTTAAAACGTTTCTCAATACGGCAACTTCTTTCGTCAGTGCTGCCACCTGTTTCTGCAGTGTGACTATCAGGACGTCTTTGGCCGCCAGTTGTTGTTGGATTTGTTCCTGGACTACCCCTGAGAATGTTTCCTGTTTATTTTCTTCTGCGAAGATGCGTCTTGCTTCAGTGATAGAAACGTTTCTGTCCACTTTGAGATGGACAATTTTTTCCTCTTGTTGGTATTTTGGACAAACGCGCGAAGTTGCTTGGTGTTCAGCTTTGCAATGAAGACAGCTTGGAGGATTGGTGCATTGTTCCCCTTCAGGCGTATCGTGTTGTACTGAACATCGAAGGCAGATGCTGGGCTGCTGGCAGAATTTCCTGGAATGTCCATACGATCCGCAGTTAAAGCAAATCATAGGGGAGGGGTAGTAGGGACGGACTGGGATCCGAAGTAAGCCAAAGTAGACGTAATCGGGTACTACTGTGCCGTTGAACGAAAGGACCAACAGCGGTGTATTTTTAAGGGTGCCATTCACTCGTTTTTTGATGCGTCTTACTGATTGAACGCCCTGTGGCTTAAGGTAGTCCAGAATCAGATTTTCATCTTTGTTGACGGTGTCCAAGTCATAGACTACACCTTGAACAGTGTTGAGTGTAGGATGGGGAACGATTTCAATCTCAGTGCCGTCAGTTAGATGGGTGATTTTTGTGAGCTTTTCAAGTATGCTTCGAGAGTTAGTTCGAAGGATGTAGCGTGTTCCGCGACCTTCACGAGTTGCATTCGTTGATCTGGCTTCTTTAACTCCTATTTTCAGCTCTATGGATGCTCCCACAATGATTGAATCTGGCAAAGTTGCTTTTTCTTGCGTTTGATCAACAGAGTCATTTTCCTTTAACTTGCGACGCAAAACAAGCACCATCGTTTGTCCCAAGTCATCTGGCCCAAGCATCCATTCTGGCACATTACTGCGGCATATCGTTCTCTCTGTGCCCCCAGGGGGGCCAGGAGATGCGCCGGACATTAGTCCGGATTGTTGAGTACTATCTATTCCACTTTTATTATCGACAAAACTTTTTCAACGAAACTGGATTTGATCCTTCTTCGTTATCACCTATCACTCGGTATATTGTGCTTTGTTTTCACTATACAGCGACGGCGTATGTGTGGATAAATCAATACACTGCGACGCAACCGCGTGATATGTACACCAACAGTTTATTGTAAAAATCACTTCGGTTGCATTAGAATTCACAAAAACTTCACTATACCGGCGTAGATTCACGTAACGTCTATCGTTTGGCCACAAGCGGCGGATATTTAAAGGTGGTAATTATGCAGAAAAGAGCTAATTTAATATGAGCTATCCGCGCGTGATGATGGGTTGCTGTATCCCGAGCACGAATGGGTATTGTGTAGGCCACGATGATTCCCCACCGCCGCCGTTGCTGCAAGCATTTTCTATTTTCTGGAAGCATCCATTCGTCTTCGGTGTCGCCGTTTGCCTCAAACCAAGAGCAGTGGTTTACAGTGAGGCTGCCTTGTGTTGCGTTACGAGCTCATAGTGATCCCCCGTATTGAAACCCACTGAACTTTGCTGCACAGTTTGTACGTCATCGTAGTCATCATCGCAGTTGTTAACCCGTCAGGAAAAAAGGGATGCACCAGATAGACCCGGACAAGACCAAAGCTGCTGCCATTCATTGTGTTCAGTCACTGGTTGCTACCAGTTGATGCCCTGGGAAGTATAATCCGCCGCTTTCCCTGACCACGGTGCTTCATAAACCATTATGATCGAAAAAAAAATCTCCATTAAATGTTATCTCACCAGGCGAACTTTTGCAATAATTGATTAATATATGAATTAATTTTAAATTGCGACGTTTTTTCGATGTTTCGAAGTAAACCTTGGAAACATTAATTTCAAATTTGTTAACTTACCGTGAATTATTATTCTATCATTAAATGTCTACAATTATACACTGCTATTTCATACTATAAATAATTATCCTCAATAACTAACTTTTAGGGCCCAGATAGCCGTAGCGGTAAACGCGCAGCTATTCAGCATGACCATGCTGAGGGTCGTGGGTTCGAATCCCGCTGGTCGAGGATCTTTTCGTAAAGGAAATTTTCTCGATTCCCAGGGCATAGAGTATAATCGTACCTGCCACACGATATACACATGCAAAAATGGTCAAACGGCAAAGAGAGCTCCCAGTTAATAACTGTGGAAGTGCTCATAAGAACACTAATCTGAGAAGCAGGCTTTGTCCCAGTTGGGACGTAACGCCAGAAAGAAGAAGAACTAACTTTTAGAATGCTCACATACTATACGATTATTTTCATAATATTTTTTTTCATTAACTACCGTTTTTTCTTTAAAAAAAACTATACAGCGCCATTCCGTATTTGATTACATTTTTTTGGCAAAATTTTAGAAAAATATTAAAATTTTGTACATAATTGTCGATATTGTTATTGTACATAACGTCGTAGGCTAAACAGCAATTCAGCAACAATATTAAAATCAGCAATTTAGATAGTATTTCGGAGCCTCATAATTATTAGAGTTCCCATACGCACGTTTTACTACGGGAAGGTCAAGCAATCGCAAACTTCCACGAAATCATCAATGTTATATATCTCTACTGGGATATTAACATATTTCCTCAGATATTTGAACTTAGTGACCAGCCCACTTAAGATTGCCAACAATAAAAATACTGATTATCAAATAGGACACAGCTTGTCTGGACCACACACAAGAACTAACATCTAACAGCATTTAAGCAGCTTTCCAGTCCGGTTCCAGGTCATTTGGCCGAATGCCATTTGGCCGAATGCCGTTTGGCCGAACGCCATTTAGCCGAAAGGGTCATTTGGCCGAACGCCATTTGGCCGAAAGCCGTTTGGCCGAAATTGAAAACACAAGTGAACTACAGTTAGCATGGATTTATGATGAATTCCAATGAACTTATTCAGCTTATTCATAAAAAGATAAATCATCATTGATATACATAAGCTTTTTAATGTTAGTTGAAGAAACAGTCAGTGCTGAAAGATCCTAAATGTAAGCAGTTGTTCACTTCGATGCCAGCGGTAATAGCCACCAGCAGATGTTTTGGCATCGCGTCTGTAGTTAGCTTTTGACAGTAATTAAAACGGTTTAAAACTTATTCGTTCTTCTGCTGGATCGGCTTGCTTCGATCTCTTGAACCTTACTAAGTAGTATATGTCATAATTCTGGCATCAACAAGTCTTGGCTTTTTCTTTTCAAAACGGAGAAACAGTGTGCTTCATTGACTTAAGTGTTCGTCGAGTCGTTAATTACTATACTCAAGCAACGGTGCAGTGTTCAGTTCTTATGTTGTAATCTTAATTTTGGAGGAGAATAACATCTCACCTTAGTTAACCCTTGAGCTAAAAAATATGTTCTGAATAAAACTTATTATAAGTTTTAATTCCAATATCTATGAAAATTATTTCTCTCTTGAAAGAAAAGCCTATGATCAAAAGAAGGAAAAATCTCTTATGAAAATTTAAGCAAGTGTAAAGCATATAATCATTTCATCAGTACAACTACAAAGAACTACCGATTATTTAACCCGCAAAGTGCCGGGACGAACCTAAAATTTTCAAAATGCTCGTTCTCAGTAATGCTCCAACCGATTTTCGAGATTTTTGGCTTTTAGTGAAGGGGAATAGTTGTACTAACTTTCTGCGTTGGTGCCGCCCCGCCAAAACCCTCCCTGTTTTTTGAAGATGCAAATATGTCTGTGTTTTTTTCCGTTTTTCACACTGAGATGACCAAATAGCACTGGTTCTTAAATGGATTCGTCGCCCAGTTACCTAAATCTTATCAGAGAGGTGCCGTTCAGTAAGGGGATGATTACACACATCTCGGGAATAACTTGGCTCCGATGGTAAGTAACCTGGTTCTCCGGAAAATCCGGAATATTCGTGAAGATGGTCAATTCGTAAAAGTCGTCCTAAACAGCTGCAGTTTTTTGCCAAATCATCAGATTTCATTATCAAAGAACGTAATAGATGATCGGAATTGCTTATCGACATGAGTGGCCACTATAACGGCCTCCGGAAGATCCGGAACATCCGTAAAAATGGTCATTTCGTGAAAACTATCCTAGACCACCGGGATTTTTTCCAATGATATCAGAATTGATAATTATGGAATACAATGGACGATTTGTACTGTTCATGGACATAGGTGGCCACTATAATGGCCTCCGGAAGATCCGGAACATCCGTAAAAATGGTCATTTCGTGGGAACTATCCTAGACCACCGGGATTTTTTCTAACGTTATCAGAATTGATAATTATGGAATACAATGGACGATTTGGACTGCTCATGGATATAGGTTGCCAATATAATAGCCTCCGGAAGATCTGGAATTTCCGTGAAAATGGCCATTTCGTGAAAACCATCCTAGACCACCGGGATTTTTTCCAATGATATCAGAATTGATAATAATGGAATATAATGGACGATTTGGACTGTTCATGGACATAGGTGGCCACTATAATGGCCTCCGGAAGATCCGGAACATCCGTAAAAATGGTCATTTCGTGAAAACTATCCTAGACCACCGGGATTTTTTCCAATGATATCAGAATTGATAATTATGGAATACAATGGACGATTTGGACTGTTCATGGACATAGGTGGCCACTATAATGGCCTCCGGAAGATCCGGAATATCCGTAAAAATGGTCATTTTATGTAAACTATCCTAGACCATCCTGTTCGGCAACTTTTCCATAAGATCTGCTGGTGAATCTCTTCGGCAGCTCCAAATCAGTTGCATTTTGAGGTGTGTTCATTTGAATTGATGACATCTCTGGCGTTATTGTTTGTTCAGTCTCGGAAATCTCGTCAGTTGGAAGTGGAAGTTGGAAGAATCATCTGAATGTTTTCATTGACGTGGTTTGATAGAATAATACTGTGAATTTGGCGTTTGAAATTTGGTTGCCGATAATAGTCGAATGGTGCCGAAGCCGTAAGTCTCCCTATATAGTGGTCACCAGAGAGGCCTCCGGAAGATCCGAAACATCCGTTGATATGTTCATTTCGTGAAAATCATCCTTGACCAGCGCCATGGATGGATGATTTAGATTATTTATGGAAAAAAGAGGCCATTATAATGATATCCGGAGGATGCGGAACATCCGTAAAAAAAGATCATGTCGTGGAAACCATCCTAGACCACCACGGTTTTTTTTTTCAATGATATCATCATTTATAATTGTATAACCTAACGGATGATTTATATTGTTCATGGATATTAGTGACCACTGTAGGGGCATCCGAAAGATCCGGAACATCCGTAAAAATGGTCATTGCGTGAAAATCATCCTAGACCATCAAGATTTTTTCCAAAAATATCAGAATATAATGGATGATTTAGATTGTTCATGGACATATGTGACCACTATAACGGCCTCCGGAAGATCCGAAACATCCGCAAACATGGTAATTTCTTGAAAATAATATAAGATCACCTCGATTTTTTTCTAATGATATCAGAATTTATAATTATAGAACGTAACGGATGATTTCGGTTGTTGATGGAAATAAGTGGCCACTAAAATGGGCTCCGGAAGATTCGGAACATTCGTAAAAATTTTCAATTCTTGAAAATCATCTTAAACTTCCGCGATTTTTTCCAATGATATCAACATTTATAATTCTAGAACATAACGGATGGTTTTGATTGTTCCTGGACATTAGTGGACATAATAATGACCTCCAGAAGATCCTGAACATTCGAAATAATGGTTATCTCGTAAAAATCATTCTAGACCAACGCGTATTTTCCAATAATATCAGAATTCCAAATAATCCATTTTGTCTTTTAACTATGAATTCTGATATCATTGGATAGAATCATGGTGGCTTAGAATGATTTTCACGAAATGACCATTTTCACGGATGTTCCGGATCTTCCGGAGGCCATTTTGGTGACTACTTATGTCCATGACAAATATATATGTTTTATACAGTGAAACCTCCATGAGTCGATATTGAAGGGACCATCGACTGAGAGAACGCTCGGCATTGTTGACTGCTCTTTCAATCACTTCTCGATGAAACCGCCAACCGTCGAAGTGATTCTGTGATACACTCATTTTACGCAGAACGTGTTCAACTTTTGTCAGTCACTTAGTGGTAAGACTGCCGAGCCCTCATATTCAAACCAGCAGCAATGTAATTTTAAGATCGCACATAAATATCTATTATATATAATGGAGTCCTTTTGTTACATTCGACTCGCTATAATTTTGCAGGTTACGTTCGTACTGTGTAATATCATTGGAAAAAATCGTGGTGTTCTAGGATGATTTTCACGAAACAACCATTTTTACGGATGTTCCGGATCTTCTAGAGGCCACCTATGTCTATTAACAGTCCAAATCATCCATTATATTCCATAGTTATCAATTCTGATATCATTGGAAAAAATCCCGGTGGTCTAGGATAGTTCCCACGAAATGACCATTTTTACGGATGTTCCGGATCTTCCGGAGGCCATTATAGTGGCCACCTATGTCCATGAACAGTACAAATCGTCCATTGTATTCCAT
Source organism: Aedes aegypti (assembly GCF_002204515.2). Taxonomy (NCBI): domain Eukaryota; kingdom Metazoa; phylum Arthropoda; class Insecta; order Diptera; family Culicidae; genus Aedes; species Aedes aegypti. The sequence continues at coordinate 379,619,371 of NC_035108.1, forward strand.
AATTATCAATTCTGACATCATTGGAAAAAATCCCGGTGGTCTAGGATAGTTTTCACGAAATGACCATTTCTACGGATGTTCCGGATCTTCCGGAGGCCGTTATAGTGGCCACTCATGTCGATAAGCAATTCCGATCATCTATTACGTTCTTTGATAATGAAATCTGATGATTTGGCAAAAAACTGCAGCTGTTTAGGACGACTTTTACGAATTGACCATCTTCACGAATATTCCGGATTTTCCGGAGAACCAGGTTACTTACCATCGGAGCCAAGTTATTCCCGAGATGTGTGTAATCATCCCCTTACTGAACGGCACCTCTCTGATAAGATTTAGGTAACTGGGCGACGAATCCATTTAAGAACCAGAGCTATTTGGTCATCTCAGCGTGAAAAACGGAAAAAAAACACAGACATATTTGCATCTTCAAAAAACGGGGAGGGTTTTGGCGGGGCGGCACCAACGCAGAATGTTAGTACAACTATTCCCCTTCACTAAAAGCCAAAAATCTCGAAAATCGGTTGGAGCATTACTGAGAACGAGCATTTTGAAAATTTTAGGTTCGTCCCGGCACTTTGCGGGTTAAAGAAGGAAAAAAAATCAATTAAAATATAAGCTTAACTATAACCGATAGTAATGGAACCAGTATAACTCGAAAGAATAGCCTTTGTTTAAAAGAAGGACAAATTTCTGATGAAATTATCAAAAACACTTGAAACCCTATTACACCGTTGGTAATCCAGTGGCGATTGAATCATCTCCTCAGAGTCTTGACGCGAAGTGTGTTGTTCACAGCTTCATCCTGAATTAAAGGTTCGATGTTATCATTCTCTTGGAGCTCATATAGTGGCAAACATGACGTCCTGTCACATCATAAAAATCGACATATTAATGGTCACACTTATGAATCCTATACGTCAGCGTTGTAGCAATTTTTTTGTTAATGATTCGGCCAAACGGCATTCGGCCAAATGACCCTTTTGGCCAAATGGCGTTCGACCAAACGGCATTCGGCCAAACGGCGTTCGGCCAAAAGGCCGGACACCCACCAGCACTTATCAGTGCAACACCCAAGTAATGAAAATTGGAGAAAATATTGGCTCAGTAGCGCTTAAGGGACACAGTAGAAATTGCAAAATGGATTCATGGATTCCTCTATGCATTCATCTAGAAACACCACTACGAATTTTCCTTCGAAAGATTTTCTCAAAAAAATACCAGGAAATCTGAATTATTTTGTGGAATTCATGGAGTTACATTCAAATATTTAAAAAAAATCAAATTATTCCTGCAAAACACAGATTTTGTGTAATTGTTTGTTATGAATAACAAAAAATTTTATTTTTTTCCCTGCGTGCGACGCTTCGTATTAGTATACTATTTCGTTTTAAATTATTTGGAAAAAAAAATCAATTTTTTGAAGCGCAGATTTTTTTTTAAATACACAGGAAATGGTAGCCTGACGGTAGTTTAAAAATAAATTTCTTGATACTTTTGAAAGACTTTTGACCCGTGAAAGGTCAGGCAAAACAGCTGGAGTTTGTGGGCTTCGTGGCCGTGCGGTTAGTGTCGTCAAGCATTTAAGCGCATCGTGTCGTGGGGTGCGAGTTCGATTCCAGCTTCAGCTATTGAAACTTTTCGTCAAGAATGTTTCTTGGATGTGACACTGGAGCATGCTAGCTTGTCCGTTGTCTAGTGTTCAGTTACAATCTGTGCAGCTTAATGGCTGAAGACGGTGTCAGTGTCTTTTTAAATCTCCAAAGAAAGTTCCTATGGAAATTTTTGATAGATTTCTAGAATTGAAGCCTTTAAGAATTAATTTAAAGAATTCCAATAATAAAATAGGGAAGAATATTAATGGAAACTACTGGCAGAATTCACCGTTTAATTCTTGGAGTAAGTCCTGGATATTTCCCCTTTTCCTCAGAAAACCTGGAAATTTTTTTTGATGGTCTTTTGTTAAGGTAAAATTTAACATCATGCATTGAGGGCGAAAATGGCCAATGACTTTGAAACAATTGCAGCAGGAATTCTACCAGGGACTCTTTTAATAATTCTACCGCTTTCAAAGATTCCTCCATGCATTTAACAAGAATTTGTTCCAGATATTTCTCCCAGGCTCCTTCAAGATTTTTTACAGAAATTTCTCCTAAAATTTATCTTAAGATTTCTCACGGAATTCCCTTGAAAAAATTCTCACAAGGATTCTTTCAGTGAGATCTCTAGAAATTCTCGTGAGATTCCTCCAGCAAAACTTCCAAGGAGTCTTCTTGAAACCCCTTCAGAGATGACAAGCAAAGAAAAACAACCCATCTGTTGCGGTCCACGATCGTCATTATATCGCAAGTTGTAACTAGTCTGATAAATGGAAGCAGCGAGCAAGAGCCCCAAAGAGAGAGCGATGATAAAATCCATTTTCTCGCTTGTTTAAAGTTGGGGATAGGTGTTTTTCTTTACTGGCACGATAAGCAATCCACGAACTTCAAATAGCAATAGTGTCCCCCAGGCTTGGAGCATGTTTAGAGGGGTTTTATCATGCACTACTATCCCCCCAATCTGATCAAAGTTGTAGCAGTATACGATAAACAGTCTCTCATAATGTGCAGCATGTTATGATAGTTACAGAGAGCGATACGTGAGAGATTCTCTCAATTTTCTCAGGATTCAATCCCTGATCAAAAGTTATGTGCGATTTTGTAAAACATTTCTTATCACGCTGGTGCAATTTGGGGTCAAATAATGATGCTATTGCGATTTACGCTCGCTGTGATGTATTTCAATTGTAAAAAAACATCTCTATGGTGAGACATGAGACATTATAAACACTGACTCTAGGGGTCATCCAAAAATGATTTATTTGTGTGAGGAGGAGGCAATGAAAATGTGACAGTGCATGTGTCAGGCATTGAAGAATGCGTGAGAGAAAGGGGAGGGGGTGGAATTTAGATATTTCGAAAAACAATGGATGTCATATTTGAGTCTTTCCCCAGAAAGGAGGAGGGTACAAAAAGAGGTTATTTGTCAATATAGGAGAAACCCCCCCCATCACTGGTAAGAAAATATGGTTTTCCTTTGGTATTGAGCACACATACTCTGTTATTCTTAGTCTAGATACTTCATAGGGGTCATACGCAAATCATGTCACGATCAAAGGAGTGGTGGAGGTTATGTACAGCGTGATAATGTTTAATGGTCTGTGGCTTTTGATTTATGGGGCGTGACATGATTTGCGTGTCACTCATATGAAGTATCTAGACTGAGAACAACAAAGTATGTGTACCCGATACCGAAATGACGAACGAGGTCCTATTTCCAGCATATCCTTCTGTACCGGTACACCAGGATATCACTACAGCAAACTGAATCGCAAATCAACTACATTTTGATCAAAGGACGGCTCTTCAACGACATATTCGACGTCAGTAGCTGATATGGAGCTTACATTTACTCCGACTAGTACATGTTAATAGTGAAAATGCGCTCAGAACTATCTTTTTTTTTTACATTTAAAATTTGTTTATTGAGCGTAAAAAATAATTACAAAGCAATTAGTTATACTTCAATGGATATTTCAAAATCTAGTGCAGCTACGTCTATAACATTATTACAGTTCATAATAAAGATGACATAATTTACAAACATTTTGAAGATAATATTTTTCTTCCATCCTGGTATGCCCCGTAGAACAGGCCTCATAAGGTCATCTATGCAGAGTCTCCGCCATCCATTCAGTAATGCAGATATTTTCTGTTGTAGCAGTCTCCACGCGGCTTCCACACGAGTACAGGTGCTCAATTTGTGCTCCAACGTCTCGCACACCGTGTTGCAGTATTGGCAGTTTTCGGTGTTGGCTCTGTTGATCCGATACAGTAATCTTCGGTGCTCAAGCTTTTTGTTCACCAACAGAAAAAGTACGCTTCGTTGGCTTGAGGTCAGCTGTTTGCTCGCAATATTACGCCAAATGTGTTGCCAGTTTGCCGTTGGCTGTTCTTGGGAAACTTTGGGAACATCTGTTTGTGCAATGTAGAAGCTGTGGATGCTGTCGGCGGAGAGGTTTTGTTGTATTTACGGAGGGAGTAGAGGAAAATTTGCAAGGATAAGTTTCAAACAGGGACAGTCTGCTGGAGGATTAGGATTTGCTTGGGAAATGTACGATCTGTAGAAAGGAATGGAATCTATTTCACGCATGTGCCGGTTCAGCAGTAGCGCCTTGCATTTGAAAGTAGGCAAATGCAGTTTCATGCCACCTGCTTCTACATTGCGGGCCAACTGTTGAATTGGCACCCTTGCTGTTATTCCTCGCCTTAAGAACGACCCCATGGTTGCAGTCAGCTTCGCCGTGTGCGCAGCGGTAGGAGCAAGCAATGAAGCGAGATACCAAATCTCGCGGAACATTACTAAAGGACCTATGTACAAATGAGAGCTTCTCTCCTCTCTCGTTCTCTTTCGATTATAACAGTGGAATACTAAAGATTTTGGGAAGTTTTTCACTATAGATCGAAAGTCAATTTCCTTGACTAGCGTTTCATACAAAAAACGCAACAGAAGAGGTTAATGTGACTCAGTTATTAATGAAAGAGAAAGTAAACAAAGAGAGCCTCTCAATGTTAGATAGGTCCTTTAGTAATGTTCCGCGAGAAATCTTCGATGTGATAAACACGTTGAGTAATATCACTTTCTGGTGAAGAGTAAGGGTGCGCTGAGAGTGGAGATAAACTTGATGAGCAAATTTGCCAACGAGAGCATCCCAGTTCAACTTATTCATCACACGTATGGAGTTAGCAAAAGTTACTCCCAAAATGCGCACTGTACGTTCGCATCGCAACCAGGGTACAGTGAGAGGTCTGTCGTCGGTATAGCCCACAGATATGGACGTCGATTTCTCCAAACTCAGCCTTGCACCCGACACTCGTTCAAAATGCTGGAATGTCTCTCGTATCCTCTCTAGCCTATTCTTGCAAGTGACGATCACCGACACATCATCAGCGTATGCCACCACGAGGTCGGGTCCGCATACAGTCTCCAATCGCTTCAGCAGGGGTTGCAGATATAGGACGAAGAGATGCATTGAAAGTGGGTCTCCCTGGCGAACCGATCTCTCGATGGGAAATGCTTCCGACAAATGGCCATTAACGAGTAAGCGAGATGAAGATAGCGATCCAATCCTGTTGAGCAGTCGAACCAAGTTCGGATCGAAGCCGAGCGAGCACATGTTCCGAAAGAGAAAATCCCGATTGACGAGATCGAACGCATGACGAAGGTCAAACGATGCCAGCAGACCACGTTGTTTACTTTTCACCAGCTGTGCTATGCGGTCTTTCAGTGATAGGGTGGCCTGAAAGATATTTCGCCCGAAGCTGGCACACTTTTGGGCGTCGCTGAGCACATGGTGAGTTCTCATCACGTTCTCTAGACGCTGCTTGAGTATGCGAGAGAGGATTTTATAATCGCAGTTGAGTAACGATATTGGTCTATATGAGTGTGCTGACTGGTCGTTCCCTTTCTTTTTAACCAGCACAACAACACCATCGACGAAATCAGCAGGAAAGTTGCCTGCAAGTGCCTCATTCATAATCATGGTGAGCTCTCTCCAGATGACGTCAAACGTTTTGAGGTAAAATTCTCGTGGCAGAGAGTCTCCCCCCGGAGATTTATTCGGGCAACTGGACTTGATGGCAATGAAGATATCGGCAGGAGTGATTTCGCTCATGCAGACTTCGTTTGTCGGATCATTTACAGGAATCACTCTCTCGCAAACGACCGTTTCATCCACCACTTGTTCCGTCTGCTCCGCAGCGTACAGGCTACGATAGAAGTCGTACATGTGCTGCTCAATTGCTCTAGCGTCATCGATCGGTTGGTTGTCATCGTCGCGCAAGTGGGTGATGAGTGTCTTCTTCCTCTTTCGATCGCCTAACTGGAACATCGATATCGGTTCACCAGAAATATAGGTCTCACTCACGCGCATAAATGCCTGCGAGAAATTGCGCTGCAGAGTCAACATTTGCGCCTTCACTCGGTTATTTTAGGCTTGGCATACGATAGCCACCACTGCATCCACGATGGAAAATTCCGTCTCTGGCGAGTCCAGTATTGCCACCGATGCTGGAACTCTTCGATGTTCTCCGGAGTGAGTAGATGGGGACGAAGAGACCAAAACCCTCGACCAGGCTCTCGTCCGAGATTTGGTAGACAGATTCGCAATGTCAAAGCTTTATGGTCGGAAAAGGAGCAACAATGCGTATCAGCTGTTCTCAATTTGCTACGCAGACTCTGGCTGGTGTATATACGGTCGAGACGGGAAGACGAATTTTGCGTGATGAAGGTGTGACCAGGTATATTTGGACAGATTTTCTGCCACACATCGATTAGCTGCAACTGCTGCACGGTTGCAAAGAGAGCAGGGCTGTGATTGTGTCCCGTCGCATCTGACTGTCGTATGACACAGTTGAAATCACCAGCGATTAACATGTGTTCCGTGGGGTGTCGAAGGTAGTATGCGAGTGTATTATTGAAAAAAACGCTCGCGTTCGGCCCGTAAAGCGGTACCAGAAGGAGCGTACACGTTGCAGAGGGTTGTATTTTGGATTCGCAGCGCGATCAGACGTCCATCTAAACTTTTCTCGATATGGGAGAAACGTATGTGCTCTTTAAGAGCTATTGCCGTTCCTCGCCTTGAATGGTCAACGTTACATTCCACAATGTATCCAGGCAAGCGGAGTTGGTCATTCTCCACTTCCTGGAGGAATGCAATATCAATATCCATTGTACGAAGGAATGTTCGGAGTGCATTTAGTTTAGTCGTGTTTGTAATGTTGTTAATGTTGATGGAGGCGATATTATAACTGTTAAAATCCATTATAAAATATCACTCCCCTCGTTTGCATCGTCCCCTTGTCGAAGCTTCTTGCCCGGCGGACGGCCATGCCGTCGTTTACTATTCGACGATCCTGTTGAGACATCGGTTTCATTACCATCACTAGCAGCTTGCCGAGTAACCATACGGCTGGCTGGTAGTAGGCTCTGCGAAAGAACCGGAGGAGTGATAAGATTGGTGTTTTGTTCGATGGGGGTTGTTTTCGGCTGCATTTTGACAGACAACGGCGTGTTGTCAGTGATGGGCACGGTAGTGAGCAGAGCAGCGGTCGCATTTTCTGATGATCCTGCTCGTTTGACCGGTTGCTCGATATTGTTCGCCTTGACGGGCTTCGGAATAGTGAACGTAGCTTCGGTTGCACTGGCTCTCTTCGATGGGATCGTTTTTTGTTGGTTGGCTTCACCCGGCTTCGGTCCGAAAAGCTTCGTGAATGATGGCTTCGGCTTCGGTACAGACGGTCTCGGAGCAGGGCCATTCGCTCCCGTTTCTTTTGCCATATTTGCGTACGTTTTCTGTACGAGCAACTTTTTATTTTGCACACAGGAGATGCCATTGTGTACAAACTCGAAACAGTATTTACAGGCAGTGTTGCCACAAGTACAGATTTATCTGGAAAGGTACAGATTTTTTGATAGTTTTTGGTACAGATTCTGTACGGTACAGATTACAGATTTTTACGAAAAAGAACAGATTGGTACAGATTTTTTGATTTGGTAATTTTGTGACACAAAATCCAAAAAAAATCGTGGAATTTGGAAGTAATTTCCACAAAACTATAATTGAGAGACACAATTTTCATAGAATTGAATAAAAATTATATTACAAGTGAAATTATTTCAATAAAAACTATGTTAAACTTCCAAGTTCATTAGGTTTTTTAGAGTTTTTTCAACAATTCCTATTGGATATGGTACATATTTTTGGAATCTATGGTACAGATAAAAAAGATTTTTTAGCCTTCGGTACAGATAGAAATGTGGCAACACTGTTTACAGGTCTGCTGCTGTCCGAAGTAGCACACGTTCGTGGTTTGCCCATCGATGGTGACGTAGCTCTCGATGTTTCGTTTTACCATCATTCGCACGATGCGAGCACCAGTTGGGAGACCGGCAAATCGATATTTGCTATCCCAAACCTGTTCGGTAATGGATAGAACCTCACCGTAGGCTCCGAGAAATTCAGCGACTTGCTCGTTTGTTACATCTTCGGATAGGTCGGTGAGCTTTACCTCCACAGCACCGTCCTCAAGCGTGATCCGAAGCTTGTAGTTCTTGCCATCTACCTCAGTCTCGTGTTTATTGTCGTGTTCTGCTACGATCTTCCTCGCTAGCTCCAGGTCAACGACCTTAACGAATGCGCATCCGAGTGCTCTGCTAGGCTGTAGACGGACAACTTGCTCGTACTGCAGGCCTAACGTAGTAGCAACAAAAGTCGTGTAGCTCCTCGAAAGACGGCTTGCTTGGCACGTTCGCATAATCGATGCGAAACGTGTTTTCGCGTCGTAAACTCATCGCGGCAATACCCGCGACACTCCACACGACGGATGTAATAACGCGAACGTAAACGTATTCACTTCGCAACGAAAATAGTCAAAAAAAATGCTCGTGGCTTCCAGCGAGAGAACACAACTGCTCTGCTTGGAAGTTGAGCGCAAACTAAAAAACTATCCGTCATCAACGATGTACGGTACTAACGCCCGCATGGGTACAATCTTGCTCGTGTGGAACAATCAGATATTATCAATGCATACGTACAGCACCTGGAGGCAGTGTTACCAGATGAGGGCGTCATCGATTTGGCCCCTCGTGAGGAACGCTGAAGGACAGTCAAAGCAGCCATTGATGACGCTGCCGAAAGCATTGTCGGATACATGTAATGAAATTCAGGAAATGACGGGTTCGACGGCAGATGCCAACACGTTTTGGAGGAGAAAAATGCAGCGTGGTTTGTGGTAAAACGTAACACGATGCAGTTTGAAATAGAATCAGCAAACCAGCCTATTTCTGGGAAAAAGCGCCGCCTGGAAGAGGTGGAATTCTAAGAGTTGGAGTTGCTGTATCGTTCTCAAGAAACGTGGAAGTTCTTCTTTTTTCTAAACATCTATCCAGATAATTGAACCATTAATTTATTAAATGATTATGATAAATTCAAGAGATCAGGTGCATTCTGTTGTTCAACAAACAATACTATATCCAGCTATATCAATGCACTGGAATAATATTTCCTTATCTTACCGTCGTGCGGGGTGACATTGGGCCATAAGGGTAACTTTGGGCCAAGATTTTTTACAGCAAACTAAAATCAAAACAATGAAAACAATGTGACAAGCTCGAAGAATACGTTATAAATAGCCACTGGATGGTCATGGATTAGTTTTTTTGAATCCCGTACAAGCCATGAGATGCATCGATAAGGGCGATCAAAGTCACTCCCTAGGCCCAATGTCATCCCGCACGGCGGTACGTAGAACTGTGCTGAATCAGGTTAAAAAAAAAACAATATGTTTTATTTAGTTGGTGTTACATCAATTAATTTGATAAAACCTAGTTAACGATGTTACGCCAATTTACTCGGTCCATGGCTGTGTCTCTCCAACTTCGATTTTGGCCCACGTTCTCCAGATCTTGTTGCATCTGATCAAGCCACCTCCCTCGCTGTGCTCCTCGCCTTCTTGTGCCAACCGGATTCGACGTGAACACCATATTTGTAGGATTATTGCCCGGTAGTCTTGCAACATGCCCTGCCCAGCGCACCCTTCCGGCTTTTGCAACCTTCTGGATACTGGGTTCGCCGTAGAGCCTAGCGAGCTCGTGGTTTATTCTCTGCCGCCACACACCGTTCCCCTGCACTCCGCCAAAGATCGTTCTAAGCACCCGTCGTTCGAACACTCCAAGTGCTTGCAGGTCTTCCTTCAGCATGGTCCATGCTTCATGACCATAGAGGACTACCGGTCTTATAAGCGCTTTGTACATGGTACATTTGGTGCGGGTGTGAATCTTTCTCGACCGCAGCTTCTTCTGGAGCCCATACTATTTGCGTCTTCCACTGATGATGCGTCTCCGTATTTCACGACTAACGTTATTATCAGCCGTTAACAAGTATCCGAGGTAGACGAACTCAGCAACCACCTCAAAAGTATCCCCGTCTATCGTAACACTGCTTCCCAGGCGGGCACTGTCTTGCTCGGTTCCGCCTATCAACATGTGCTTTGTTTTTGACGCATTCACCGGCCTGGTAGACTTTTGTCGCTTCACGTTTCAGGCGAGTGTACAGGTCTGCCACCGTTCCAAATGTTCTGCCGACAATATCCATGGCATACGCGAAGCAAACAAATTGGCTGAATCTTATGAAAATCGTACCTCGGTTATTGAACCCGGCTCTCCGCATGACACCTTCTAGCGCGATGTTGAACAGCAGGCACGAAAGTCCGTCATCCTGTCGAAGTCCCCGGCGGGATTCGAACGAACTGGAATGTTTGCCCGAAATCTTCCCGCTATTCTGCACACCGTCCATCGTTGCTCTTATTAGTCTTGTGAGCTTCCCGGGAAACCTGTGCTCGTTCATGATTTTCCATAGCTCTTCGTGGTCGATGCTATCATAAGCCGCTTCGAATTCGATGTACAGATGATGCGTTGGGACTTGGTATTCCCGGCATTTCTGGAGGATTTGCCGTACAGATTTGGTCCGTTGTCGATCGGCCGTCAACCAGTGCTGGAAAAGTTCACATCACGAAGCAGCTCACGAGTGAATACCAACGCATAACAAACATCACAGACTCGGGAACTGGCTAGGTGTGAGTAAGTCCGCATCCGTCTGCTCGGGAGAACATGTCAAAAGAAGTAGCAACAAACTCGGGATCGTTTACTCGCGAGTAACCGAACAAGGTGTGATTTATTATGGTTTTGACAGACAAATTAATTGTATAACCATCATATCGACAGTAAACTACTAGTTTGTAGTCAAATGCCCTTGAAAACCATAAATCTCGGAGGGGAAGAACCTTTTTTCCCAAAAGCACAATATGACTCTGAACAGCTCCGAACCGGTTCGCGAATCACTTTTAGCTTCACTTACTCGGGAGCCGACAGATGCGAGTAAACCAGCGCTCTGACGCTCGGGAGCGTTTTGTTTTGTTTTTGTTCCAGTTCAGAAGAAGTGTTCGCCACTTTCCATCATTGCCGTCAACGAAGCCGACGAACTCCTTTACTGCAGGTGACAGACGACGGAAGATGATCTGGGATAATACTTTGTAGGCCGCATTTAGAATGGTGATCGCTCGAAAGTTCTTACAATCTAACTTGTCGCCTTTCTTGTAGATGGGGCATATCACCCCTTCCTTCCACTCCTCCGGTAGCTGTTCTGTTTCCCAGATTGTGCCTATCAGCCGCTGCAGACAAATGGCCAGCCTCTCCGGGCCCATCTTTATGAGTTCAGCTCTGATACCATTCTTACCATCAGCTTTGTTGTTCTTTAGCTGGTGAATGGCATCCTTAACCTCCCTCAAAGTGGTGGCTGGTTGGTTTCCATCCTCCGCAGTACCGACGAAGGCATTTCCTCCGTTGTCCTGACCTTCATTGCCTATGCTCTCAGCGCCATTCAGATGTTCGTCGAAGTGCTGCTTCCACCTTTTGATCACCTCACGCTTGTCCGTCAAAATGCTCCCATCCTTATCCCTGCACATCTCGGCTCGCGGCACGAAGCCGTTGCGGGATGCGTTGAGCTTCTGATAGAACTTACGTGTTTCTTTCGGTCCCTTGCTGCAGCATGACCGGCTGCGCTGCGTTCTTCTCCTCCAGAATCTGCCTACAATCTTCGTCGAACCAATCGTTCCGTCGACTCCGTCCCACGTACCCGACGTTGCTCTCAGCTGCATTGTTGATGGCTGCCTTCACTGTTCTCCAGCAGTCCTCAAGAGGGGCTTCATCCAGCTCCGGTTGCTTAAGTCGCTCTAGGTCATGCCGGGGCGACCGTCGGTACCGTACGTTGTTAACGACGGAGAGTTTTGGGCGCAGTTTCACCATCACCAGAATGTGGTCGATTTGTGATTCTGTCTGCTGTGGTGATCTCCTGGTGTATCGGTATGGAATGCTGTTCTGGAAGTAGGTGCTACGAATGGCCATATTCTTGGAGGCGGCGAAATCAATTATTCGTAGGCCGTTTTCGTTCGTCAGCCGGTGGGCGCTGAACTTTCCAATAGTCGGTTTGAATTCCTCCCCCTGGCCAACCTGAGCGTTCAGATCAGCTATGATGTTTTTGGCGTCGGGGCTTGGGCAGCCGTCGTTCTGCGCGTAAAAAGCGTCTTTATCATCATACTTCCGGAGTGAGGGATGTGCACGTTTATTATGCTAAAGTTTAAGAACCGGCCTTTGAGCCTAAACTTGTACGGCCACCACTCGTTCACGCGCCTCTGCATTTCAACCATCACTATAAAAGCTCGTGTGTATTGCCGCATCTATGGTAGATGGTATGGTTACCTCTAAATGTTCGCACCATGGATCCCTTTCTACACACTTCCTGCAATGCTACGATGCCGAAACCGCGGATCTTCAGCTCATTGGTGAGTATGCGTGTGCTTCTGATGAAGTTGAGAGATTTGCAGTTCCACGTACTGAGTTTCCAATCGCTAGTCCACTTTCGTCGCTGTGGTCTTTGCCGATTGGTCTGGTCCGTATTCTCTCGTTGACGTTCCTGTGCAGGTGTATTTTTACGGCTGGCTTGCAGGGCCTGACACCAACCCCCTAGATTTCCGGAGGACCATTCCCCCTAAATCTTCGGAGGGCCATAGTGCACAGTTTAGCTCAGAGACCTTCTCTGGTACTCGGATGACGATCAGCCGCCCCTGACATGGGGAACAGACGCTGTTGTGAGCCGCTCCTAACAGAGAATACAGACGCTCAAGGTTTGCAGATGCCAGTATGTCAGTATACAACCAAAGCTCCCATCGGGGTTGGTTGCCCGATCTTCCCTAACGTTACTCGTACCCCGGCGGTTTGCGGTGAGCTGTCAAATCAGCACCTTCTTCAGCATCAAATTTTTGGCCTCACTCCAGGGGGGATGACATCCGTTTTAGTCCTGTGGCACAGATGGGACTACTTATGCTTAACGAAATAAATAAACAAATAAATTTAACACCAGTATTCTATAGAAATTAATGCTTTTGATATTTAAACCCTTTTTCAAAGAACCTTCCAGAGGTTAATAATACATATACTTACGCATTTCCAATCAATACTGGACGGTTTGCTTCGTCTGACATAATCGAAGCGAATAATGAAACCTTATAATTTGTGAGCAAGAGAAATTGATTAGTGGGATTTATTTTTTTTTCTGATAATAACGATCTGGGAAGCACCATGCCGACTGCACTGCTAACTAGTTATTGCTGCTGCCTCTTCCATTTAGGACGCACCCGTCGGACTGGCGGTCCACTACTGTAGGTTCAATCCGAGGCAGTCGTCCGTCCGTCCACCAGGCTGATAACAAAGAGCAATTTTTACAATTACGCTTGATAGATTTGATTTGCGGCGTTCGAACGAAATGGGGAGGAAAATTTCATCTTTTTATATTGGATTTAGCATCGTAGGGCTTGGTTGGGTTGGGAGGATGACACAAGTGAAGGAAGGAACATCACGGCACAATGAAGCATTCTTTCCGGAAAATTAGCCCTGACCCCGGGGGCGGATAATGAATGATACGGTATTAGGCAAATTGGATACTGCTTCTCCAGTGTTGACGTTGGGCTGGAGGCTACTGCCGTTCCTAGCGCTCAATTTACTGGGATCAATCAATCATCAGTGTGGAGTAATATGAAATTGCATTAATCACGAGCTTTCAGGGTATGAATTGAGGCTAATTAAATCAATCTCGTTCGATAATCACCAAAGCCGGAGGGTATTTATTGGGATGAAATTAGTTACGCTGAAACCTATGAGGCGATAATCGTTTCTTTACCGACAAGCGTTACATTTTGTGATTAATACTACTATTCGAAGAGATCTCACTGAGAAGTGCTCATGTAACAGTAGGACCATGGTAACTAATATAACACCAGATTTTTCATGTTTACTATTTCTCAATGAAGATTGCTCCTTGTGATGTCGTCCGATCTATTCAGCTCTATACGACAGAATGACGAGTGCTCCGCTATAAGCCAGTTAGTTCGTTCGCTAGTTAGTTGACCTACACATACTACCTTAGTTCCCATACCAAGTGATATCATTCGTGATACAGATCACCACATCCCCCTTTCTTCATATAAAAGCTCAATGTTTAATATATTTAACATAATGTATTAGAATTTCTCTTACCTCTCGTAATAAATAAATACATTTCCGTTGTGAAGCCCTTACCTAAGCTTCATATCTTGCTGGTGGTTTCCTGGCACGCTCGGAGTATCGACGATCTTCTAGGGGTTTGGCCTCGTTGTCGGGAGCTTCATCAGACTTATTCTTCTCAGAATAAGTGGAAACCTGTTTTAGATGAGCAATATTTCGTTCATAACTTTTTCCATTGTCCATTGAGCGAACGCGCACCTTTGACCCATTCCGTTCTTCTACTCAAAATTTCTCCGGAAGGAAACTAGTAGAGAGCTTGTTTGTTGGATGCAGATTCCTCATAAGCACCAAATCTCCTGGCCTTTATGTTACTGCATTTTGCTTTCCTTCTTACGTCTTCTTTAATCTTTCTTATAAATTTTTGAGCTGCATCTTTATCTGCATAGTCTGTTGATGATACAGCTGTACTTAGATCCTATGGATCTGAAAATTTGAATCTCAATTTTCGATTTTGGAGAAGCTCACTTGGAGCTTTTCCCGTTGTTGAATGCGAGGTGTTACTGTATATTTCTAGGTATTGGTTCATTTCTACTTCTCCATAAAGCGCAATAGCAATTTTTAACCGCTTGAGAAGCGACCGATTTTGTCGTTCCACTTCTCCATTCGCTTGTGGCCCAAAAGGAGACGTATGGTTCAGATGGATTCCTTTCGTGTCACAGAACTCTTTGAACTCAGTGGAGACAAACTGCTTAGCATTGTCGAGCGTGATTGTGCGTGGCAGCCCCCATAAGCTGCTGAAGTAATCTATCAATACCAAGATGTCACTCCTGTTGGCAACGGGCCAAGAAAATCTAAAGCAATGTCCAGCCAAGGCCTGTCTGGTAACGCTCGTCGTTGCATTGGTTCTGGAGGGTCGGCTATTTGTACCAATCGATATCCTTCGCAACTATCGCACGATTTTGATACTTCAGCGTCCATTTTAGGCCACCAGCAGCGATCTCTCAACCTTCGCTTCATTATGGTTTGACCTGGATGGCCCTCGTGAGCTAGAACTAGCATTCGGCATCGTAAATCTGATGGAATTACTAGTTTAGATTCTCGCATTATGAGTCCATTTACAAAAGATAATTCCTGTCGAAACGCTGCATACGGTTTCAACAGTTCTGACGTCCAGGTTTCTTCCATTAATGCATTCTTAAGGGCTTGCATTTCTTTATCCTTTTCTGTAGCTTGAACAACCTCCGAGATGTCGATTGCCGCGGTCTCTTGTATACTTCGAATGAAAATTTCTGTTTCATCATCAAATGTTTCGCCCGTGGAATCGTCAACCAGCATAGCTAACGTCGTAGTCGCTAAACGACGAATGTAAACTTCTGATTCTTCTTGCCATTTGTGTTCTACATGTAAGGCCATTCTAGAGAGTGGGTCGGCGATGTTTGCTGACCCTTTCTTGTAGACAACCGTAAAGTTGAATGACTGCAAACGAAGCACTCACCTTTCTATGCGAGCTGTTGGGCGTGACTTAACAGTGAAAAGAACTTCCAGTGGTCGGTGGTCAGTTTCAATGATAAATTGAATTGCAAGAAGATAATCCTGAACCTCTCTACGCCCCAAACTATACCTAATGCCTCTTTCTCAATCGATGGCTAGCGCTTTTCCGTTTCAGACAGGCTTCTTGAGGCATAACTTATTACGCGTGGCTTATTGCCCTTCAGCTGTAGCAGCACTGCCCCTAGACCAACCCCCGATGCATCAGTAATCAGCATTGTTTTATCTTTGGAATCGAAGTAGCCCAAATTTTGAAGATTACTCATGTGCTGCTTCAGTACTTCAAACGACCGCTGATGAACAGAACTCCATTCGAAAGGAGCTGCGTCTTTGACTAGCTCCCTTAGAGGATGATTTTCAGTCGCAAGATTTGGAATGAATTTTGCAACATAGGTTACCAGTCCGAGGAAACTTCTTAACTCTTTTTTGTTCTGAGGTGGTCTAAACTGCATTGTTGATCGAAGTTTTGAGTCAGCCGGAAGAACTCCCTTTTCAGAAAATTTGTGTCCCAGTAATGTTATTTCTTGTTGTTTGAATTTCTATTTTTTTTTTGCATATTCAACATGATCCCATGTTCTTTTAAAACTGATAGTGTTTATCGAACTGCTTCATCGTGTTCCTTTTCCGAAGCTCCCCAGATCATGATATCGTCAATGAAGACAATAGTGTTAGAGCAATCCGACAGTATGCTTCCCATTAGATGCTGGAAGAATTCAGGGGCATAATTAACACCAGAAAGTAGTCTTGTGGAACGATAAAGACCCCAATTGGTGACAAATGTTGTTATTTCACGACTTGCTTTTGCCAAATCTACCTAGTGGAATGCTTGCTTGATGTCCAACGTAGTAAAAAAACTTTGCTCCACTGAAGTTCGGAAGGATGTTCTCGAAGACTGGCAAGTAATGGTTTAATCGCTGAATTGCTTGATTGGCTCGCCGCATATCTATGCAAAGACGTAGTTCACCATTGTTCTTTAAAATAGGAACCAATGGTGACACCCAAGGCGAAGGTTTTTCCACTCGTTCGATTATGCTCATTTCCAGTAGTTCGTCTAGCTTACTTTTTACTTGCTCCAGCAACGGAACTGGACAACGCCGCGAGGGCTGTATTACTGGGGTCACATTTTTATCAATAGGAAGGACTAGCTGGAAATCTTTAATTTTGGGAAACGCATCTACTTGTTTAATCTGGTTCACGCCTTCTTTAAAGGAACTTGGTAGCCCAACTCGTAATAAGTCAAGTTTGCGGTACGTGTTTTTACCCAACAACGCTTGTTGACCACTTTGAATTACATAAAATGTTGTTGTGGTGGATATGACATCGTCTTCATCGGGGACTTCGATAACGGCATCGAAAACCGTTAATAATTCCAAAGGTATTCGTCCATACGGCATAAACTTTTTGCTCCTATCATATCTTTCCGAGAAATATGTTGAGATTGTAGTGTCGCACCCGTAGGTAGAATATGCGGGAATCGTCGGTGGTAGTATTTAGAGGTATGTTATGTTGTGCTTAGTGGAAATGAATTGTAGATACCTGGATGAAATAAAAGGAACAGCAGTTGCTAGTTGAGTTATCAGTCAGTAGCTGTCTGCAGAGGAATGGACTAGCTTGTTTTCTTTGTGCTCAATAAGCTATCCTGGAATTGGAATTGTCTTTGTGTAAAAATAAAATAGACCGCCTTATTTAACTTCATGTACTCCCATGTTTTATCGTCTATCAGATTGTACGTAGATCCTGAATCAATGAGCATTTCTATCGCGACTTCCCCGACACGACATTTTAGTAGCTCATCGTTCTCGTTAGTGATTTTGTATACTGAAAATTCTTTCGTATCCTTATTTTCATTTGTCATTTTAACGTTCATCACGCTCTTATATCTTTTATGTTGGGATGGTTGGGAAAAGCGTTGTGGGAATGTTTACGTTTAAAAGACTGCCAGGTTTATTAAAAAGAAGAAAAAAAAGAAGAAACAAAACAAATCCATAACTCAACCATTCTTTTTCAACTAGCATTGTAGATTCTAGAAGCCATTGTTTCATTCTGATTGCATCATAATCCACCATATGAGTAATTTGTAATGAATGGCAGTTTGAGCATCTAACCAATAAAAAAAATCCATATTTCCTCAACTTGAACCTACTAGCAGATTCAATCGCAGCATACAAAATGTTCTCAGTAAGTTTTAGTTTGGTTTATCAAGATGAGTTCCTTCGAAACGTTTGTCTATGCTCTTTGTAAGTGAATTTAATCACAGTGTACTGTACACTCTTAGTGAATTTAATCACAGTGCCTACAACACTCTTGTTTATATTCGTTAAGCAGTGAATTCAACCACAGCGTCTTATACGCTCTCAGTGAATTTAACCACAGTGCCGACAGCACTCTTTCTTCGTGAATTTAATCACAGCGCATTGAACGCTCTCAGTGAATTTAATCCCAGTGTCAACGACACTCTCGATTAGTCATCTTCTGATGTCTATTGCTTGACTTAGCACTCTAATAGTGTTCAAACACTAGGACACACGAGACACCCGAAAAGAAATCTTGGTGCACAGGAACAAGACAGCAAATCATAAAGTTTAAACGTCGTATCCTATCCTAGATTAATACTTATACTACTGTAGTCGCGCGGTTGTATTTTGTACCACGCCGGTGTAAAAACTTGCTCTTCATACACAGCATCAGCGCGGTGCTTCTGGTGGTGGTCAACCGCGCGACGACCGAAGGGTTAAACAGACATCGTTTTTCGAGCAGCTCAGGAGGGGAAACGTTTAGGAATCTTTGCTCTCTCATTGATTCTCTCTTTCTCTCGCAAATTTCTTACTGCATGGCGGATGGTGGTGCTGCTGTGCTCTCAGCATCAGTAGTTGACGCATCAATTAAATTGCGGTGGGTGAATGATTACCCCGTGAGAAATTTACTGTTCTCTTTGAACATTCGAAACACTCGCAGTGATAAATAACAAAATAAACACTACTGTTTGAAATCATTCAGTACAGCTTAAGCAGTACGGCCTTTGAGCCTACGACAAACGCTATAATCTTGGATTCCAATTAGAAAACCACTCAGAGACATTTTACTGATTGTATATGCTGCTAGCTGCACAAGAGCGGCAGTAACAAATCAGTGGAATTGTGCAGTTTTCCTGTTTGAGCATAGATCAATTTTTTTTTACATACCTCTTCTGATCCCTAATCATTATCTAGTTACTGTCATTCAGACTGCAAGATGCAGCCCACCATCAACTAGATGTGCGATGATTGTGGCCGTCATTCAGTCAGCACTCAATAGACGATTCTGTGCCGCATTTATCAATCAGTACGGCTCCACTAACACTAACATCCCTTTCTTTTTTTTCAAACCGAATACAAGTTTCGTTTCAATTCTTCATTCGTATACACACACGTTGGAGTTGTTTTTTTTTATCACTTCTTTCATTCACACTATGCCAAGTGGTGTCTCATTCATTAGGGATCACCTACACCGAGACTTTTTTTTCTTTCACCATTGCTCCACACAATTCATCCATAGCCAGATTTTTTTTTCATATTATGCCTCTCATGCATCGCCACCCACACTTAAGCACGCACACGGTCAGTATTCATCATCCACCCCTGTTCTTTTTTTTCTCAACATCACCTCATTATTTATTTATTTCCCCGGTCACTGGTGCTCTAATTCTTCTTTCGTCATTGTTACGATTTTGTGAAAACGAATTACCAAAAATCACTACCACTCCATGCCACCTTTTTCCCCCAACAGCAATGCAAGCACGTTCTTCTTTTGAAGGTCAACCTTTTTTTCACTCATCTCACTTCTGAATATGCAAAAAAAAATGGCGGACTACAGCGTGATCTTTTTCCGAACCAGAATGAATCTTTTAGGCTTATTTTCTCAATGCCGACAACTTTTCCCGATTCATTACCTGCCTTTATTAATAACTTCTATCACTTCTATAATACACTTTTGTTTAAAACTTGACGCACTTTTTTCCGGTTTAACCTCGTCGCCACGTGTGATGTCGTCCGATCTATTCAGCTCTATACGACAGAATGACGAGTGCTCCGCTATAAGCCAGTTAGTTCGTTCGCTAGTTAGTTGACCTACACATACTACCTTAGTTACCATACCAAGTGATATCATTCGTGATACAGATCACCACACTCCTGAATTCACCTACAGATGTAGTCATTCCATAAATGGGATGACTTAATTTTAACATATTGGAATTGACCGAATCAATTTAATTCTTGGAAATCTTATGATCTAGTAGTACCCAGTCTATCACAGAATTGTTCATGAAGGGTAATCCAGGTTTTCCATGATACCCGGGCAAATGGGAATATCAGAAGCATATCTCAAATCGAATAAACTTTGATCTCATATCTCAGTCTGATCTTCTTCTTGGCGTTAACGTCCCCACTGGAACAGAGCCGGCTGCTCAGCGTAGTGTTCTAAGAGCACTTCCACAGTTATTAACTGAGAGCTTTCTTTGCCAAAGTTGTCATTTTCGCATTCGTATATCGTGTGGCAAGTACGATGATACTCTATGCCCAGGGAAGTCAAGGAAATTTCCATTACGAAAAGATCCTGGACCGACCGGCATTCGAACACAGACACCTTCAGCATGGCTTTGCTTTGTAGCCGCGGACTCTAACCACTCGACTAAGGAAGGCCCCCAAATCTCAGTCTGATATTAACATTATATTAACATTAAGATGTTCGAAAATTTGGTAAATTTGACCGTTAGTTGCAGGTTCAACGCGGGTTGTTAACTTTTTGTTTTTTTATTTCTTCGTCAACTACCAGATCATATTTTAATATTTAATCATTTATTATTTTGATCGTATAATATACTTAATTCATAACTTAAGCAGAATGGTTTATGGTTCATTACACGATTTCAGAAACTTTTTTAAACCGTAACAATTTTATGGTTTTGAACAACTTTTTTTTTATTTGAAATGCCTTTTACTTGCCGTATATGACGGAAATTAAAATCCCCATCAAACAGTTTATACCCCCCTCTTGCAGGATTACCATCAAATGTGGCACAGTGCATTTCGGGTGAATTGATGTGTCTGGATTGTTTGCAAAGAAGACGCCAGAAGGTCGCTCGTTAAAATGTGAACGCGCTTTTACGTTGCCTTTACGCGTACGAAGTTCCTTCTCGCCATATCCGTAAATGGTGTTTTGATATTTTCAAATGAAAAGCTCGTTTTCGTAAGTGGCTCTGTCTGGTGAATGGGAAATGGCTCGAAAGGGGTTTTCGTACGATGATGGTTATTACCAGGATAAAACGCAGTTGGTAGGGTTTGAATGGAATGGTAAAGTTGGTTTAATTTTTTTTCTTTAGAACTCCAAAAGATTTGTATCATTGCCGTTTTGTTTTATCTAATACAGTTGAACGAGTTTAAAAATGAGCGAAAATCGATTGTATCACAACTATTACTTTTTCAATTGCGAAAAATAAATAAAATAAATAAAGGAATAAAAAACAGTTTTGAACACAGTGTGTATGAATTGACGTTTCTTTCCTAAACTAGTTATGACCCTATGATTTCCCGAAATGAAGGCATCAACCCGTGAACTCACAAATTTTCACTAGATTTTACACTCCATAGCGCACATTTTCATCAAGGATGCTTCATAGACATTGACGGAAGGGAAGTTACCATTTAGCACGATGTGCACTATTTTAGGTTTATTTTTTACTGCCGAAAAAAAATGATGGATAGCGGAATTTGGGGCAAGTGTGCCACCTTAAGCAAATTGTTCTCCAACTTTGCCTAGAGCTTAAAAAATCCACCAATTTAGCCTCATGAGGTTAGTTTGACATCTTTTCATAACCACTGTGCCATTCAAAAAGAAAATAATTACTTAAAGTATTAGTTTTGGAGCTTCTCAAATATCATCCAAAATAACATATTTTTCGACACTATGGGGCAAGTGTGCCACCCATATGGGGCAAGACGGCCACCGAATGAATATCGCGTGTAATTCTACTTGTAATGAAATTTTCTTTATTTCTCATTGATATTACTTACAAAGCAGATGCTAATCGATAATTCAAATTTTTTTTTAAGTTTACCGTAATAAGGGGGGGGCTTTATAACAAGGTTCGTAACATGCGTAACTCCCTATTACTTAATTCGAATAACTAAAATGGTTATTTTTGTCCCCATTCAATACAATATATGTATTACCCTTATATTATGGCGAATATGTATAATATTAAACTACATCAGCACAAAATAACAGTAAAATATTGATGTAGATATGTAAAACGTTAGTTAATAAGCCAAAAACATGTTATTATTGAATATTTTGAGAAAAATTGCTTTGGGGGGGCAAAAATGTCAGTTATTCCCCTACTTTACTTTAGAAACTACTGCTGGCGCCTCATTTTAGTTTATTATTATGATTTTGTGGATGATGTTTGCATTTTTATAAATTTCACTCCAATAATTTTTGTTTGCCAAATAGGTGGCACACTTGCCCCAATAAGTATACATTTCAACCAAACTGGATTTTGTGTGTACAACTAAATACTTTTTTCGTTCAAATACCACAATAAGTTACACAATTGAATAGTTTCACGATGTACAGTACGTTATAAAAATCTGTTAATAATTTATCGTTCACCATGCTATTTAGAAACAACGAAATCTTATAAAAATCCACTCAAATTTGGTTGTCTTTGCTCAAGTCGATGTAAATACGTGAAAAATAGAGCAATTTTCATCATATTTTGATCATTGTATTGTGAACTATAAGGGAACATATTGTTAAGCTCAAAAAGAAAATATATATTGTAGTTTTTTTAAAAATCAGGGGTGGCACACTTGCCCCTATGGCACACTTGCCCCAAAGTCCGCTAACTGATGTGTGTCAGAAATGTGAACATCAGCGGGTGGAAATCATTCATCCAATGTTGCGGTGTGGTGTGTTCCCAGATCTGAACGATGTGCTTGCAAGTGAAGTGCGAGTATTCTTCTTCGTTCTCGCGTTACGTTTCAACTGAGACAGAACCTTGTTACCAGTAGAAAGATTTTATTTCCAATCGACCAATCGTGTATTTGTGCGTCGTGTGACAAAACGGATGTTCTTTATGACTTAATAGTTCAAGAAAATTTTGCAACCCGGAAAGATCCTATAACGTAACGATATTAGAATCTAACATGTTCTGCCAGGTTTTTGTAAATGGCTGCAGGTTTACCACTACGGCCATTCAACGGCCCTAGCCATAGAGTCGTAGTGGATTCTGGGGCAAGTAGACCACCTCCAATTTTTTTATCATCATAAATTTTCTTTTCTCATAGAGGTTAACAACATGTTCATTTATAAGTCTGAATACAAGGTAAAAAACGGCTTACGACTAATTGATTTTGCCGCCTCCAGGAATATGGCCCTTTCTTAGCACCTGCTTCCAGCACAGCCTCCATACCGATACTGGAGATCACCACAGCAGACAGAATCATCAACGATCGACAACGGACCAAATCTTTAGTGCACCGTAAAACGAAGTAACTTTGATAATGCAGGTAACTTTGATAGTGCAAGACCCACAACACACTAAACGAAATAACAAAGTTTATGTTAATCAGTTAAACAAAACCAATGCAAAAGTAAAGAGTATTAGTATGACACTTCATGTCAAAGCTATTTTAGTTGGCAGCAAGTACATTTGAGGATATATATTTAAATATAAAACAATTATAAAAATTTAGCATTTTTTAAATGCTCACAAACAATCTGTTATACGATCACTATTTCAAGAAGTCTTAATGAGTTCGTCACTTTTGCTTGAAAGCCTAGTTATAGTAGAATATGAATTTAGTCTTAAATCTCTTAGCGAAACCCATTTTCACAAACTGGGACCATTTTGAGTCAGAAATTTCCATATGCCGTTAAACGCCTAGATGTATGTCATGCCCTATAAATATTCCGTAATTCATTCAATTTTGTTCGATTTATACTCCATTATCAAGGATACCCCAAAACAGAAAACCGACTTTCGTTTATATGAAAAATTATATATCCATTCAGAATAAATCTTTTGGAAATCAATCAACTGCAATCGATAGTTAGGATACCAGTACTCGTTTGAAAAATATAAATTATAATTCTTTGAAACTGCATGCATAAATATTCAAGTATTCTTCGAAAAAACTATCAAAGTTACCCTGTTTAACGTTACGTCAAATCCTCCTTGAATGTCGTGAATACCAGGTCCCAACGCATCACCTTTTCATCGATTTCAAGGCGGCATACGATAGTATTGACCTCGTAGAGCTATGGAAAATCATGGACGAGAACTGTTGGAACCAAGGCAGAACACATACAAAAACTTACATCTTCGGTGTTTTTTACATAACAGAGTAATCTTATTTCTATTGCTGCCATTCTGTCGCTTGTTTTCATGACAGTTTAGGGCAAACAGAAAACACAATCGACGAGTCAACAAACATTAATAACTTCGACACATGCCCAGGGGTTCGCATGCTGTATTCTCACGTTACAAAAACCGCTTTCCCGGGAAGCTCACTAGACTGATAAGAACGACGATGTTCGTTTGGATCCCACCGGGAACTACGACAAGGTGATGAACTTTCATGCCTGTTGTTCATTATTGCGCTATAAGGTATTATGCGGAGAGCCGGGCTTAAAAGCTTGGGTACGATTTTCACGAGATCCAGTCAACTTGTTTGCTTCGCGGATGATATGGACATCGTCGGCCGAACATTTGAAAAGGTGGCAAACCTGTACACCCGCCTAAAACGCGAAGTAGCTAAAGGTTGGGCTGGTGGTGAATGCGAACAAGACAAAG
Organism: Aedes aegypti; assembly: GCF_002204515.2. NCBI lineage: Eukaryota > Metazoa > Arthropoda > Insecta > Diptera > Culicidae > Aedes > Aedes aegypti. The sequence goes on from NC_035108.1 coordinate 379,643,903, forward strand.
TACAGGCTAGCTAGTGAGGCCGAGTGCGACAGGGCAGTGCTACTATAGACGGGAATACGTCCGAGATGGTCGACGAGTTCGTCCACCTTGGATCCTTGCTGCCGGCTGACAATAACGTTAGCCGTGAAATACGGAGGCTCATCATCAGTGGAAGTCGGGCCTACTATGGCCTGCACAAGAAGCTGCGGAAAAGAAAGATTCACATCCGCACCAAATGTACCATGTACAAAACGCTCATAAGGCCGGTAGTCCTCTAGAGCAGGATGCTCGAGGAGGACCTGCAAGCACTTGGGAGTCTTCGAACGTCGGGTGCTTAGGACGATCTTCGGCGGTGTGCAAGAAAACGGTGTGTGGCGGCGGAGAATGAACCACGATCTCGCCCAACTCTTCGGCAAACCCAGTATCCAGAATGTGGCCAAAGCTGGAAGGATACGATGGGCAGGGCATGTGGCAAGAATGCCGGACAGCAACCCTGCAAAGATGCGGATCCGGTTGGTACAAGAAGGCGTGGAGCGCAGCGAGGATTTGGATTGGTTTTGATTTGGATGTAGATTGGATTGGAATGGATTAGAATTTAATTTGGTTGTATTGGAATTTGTTTGATTTTATATTGTATTTGGATTGCATTGGATATGGATTGGTTTTATTATGGATTTGGATTGGAATGGAATTGGATTTGGATTGGATTAAAATTTATTTCGGTTGGATTGAAATTTGATTGGTTTTAAATTGGATTTGGATTGGATTTAGAATTGATTGGATTTAAACTGGATTAGGATTGGATTGAGATTGAATTGGATTAGGATTGTATTTGAGTTTGATTTGGATTGAATTTGCATCGGCTTTTAATTTGATTTGGATTGGATTAGAATTTAATGTGGTTGGATTGTATTTGGGTTGGAATTTGATTTAAGTTGGACTTGGATTGGATTGGATTTGAATTGAATACGGATTGGATTCGGATTTTGTTTGGATTGAAATTCAATTTTATCTGGATTGGATTTGAATTGGTTTTAGATTGGATTAGAATTAAATTTGGTTGGATTATATTTAGATTGCATTTGGATTAGATTTGAGTTGGATTTCGATTGAATTAGAATTCAATTTTGTTCGATTGTATTTGGATTGGGTTTGGATTGGATTTGGATTGGATCTGGATTTGAATTGGATTTGAATTGGATTTTGATTGGATGTTGATCTGTATTTGGATAGGATATGGATTTGATTTCGATTGGATCAGAATTTAGTTTGGTTTGAATGTATTTGGATTGCATTTGAATTTGATTGATTTTAAATTAGTTTTGAATTGGATTAGGATTGGATTCGGATTGGATTTGGATTGGATTCGGATTGGATTTGGATTGGATTTGGATTGGATTTGGATTGGATTTGGATTGGATTTGGATTGGATTTGGATTGGATTTGGATTGGATTTGGATTGGATTTGGATTGGATTTGGATTGGATTTGGATTGGATTTGGATTGGATTTGGATTGGATTTGGATTGGATTTGGATTGGATTTGGATTGGATTTGGATTGGATTTGGATTGGATTTGGATTGGATTTGGATTGGATTTGGATTGGATTTGGATTGGATTTGGATTGGATTTGGATTGGATTTGGATTGGATTTGGATTGGATTTGGATTGGATTTGGATTGGATTTGGATTGGATTTGGATTGGATTTGGATTGGATTGGATTGGATTGGATTTGGATTGGATTTGGATTGGATTTGGATTGGATTTGGATTGGATTTGGATTGGATTTGGATTGGATTTGGATTGGATTTGGATTGGATTTGGATTGGATTTGGATTGGATTTGGATTGGATTTGGATTGGATTTGGATTGGATTTGGATTGGATTTGGATTGGATTTGGATTGGATTTGGATTGGATTTGGATTGGATTTGGATTGGATTTGGATTGGATTTGGATTGGATTTGGATTGGATTTGGATTGGATTTGGATTGGATTTGGATTGGATTTGGATTGGATTTGGATTGGATTTGGATTGGATTTGGATTGGATTTGGATTGGATTTGGATTGGATTTGGATTGGATTTGGATTGGATTTGGATTGGATTTGGATTGGATTTTGGATTGGATTGGATTTGGATTGGATTTGGATTGGATTTGGATTGGATTTGGATTGGATTGATTGGATTTGGATTGGATTTGGATTGGATTTGGATTGGATTTGGATTGGATTTGATTGGATTGGATTTGGATTGGATTTGGATTGGATTTGGATTGGATTTGGATTGGATTTGGATTGGATTTGGATTGGATTTGGATTGGATTTGGATTGGATTTGGATTGGATTTGGATTGGATTTGGATTGGATTTGGATTGGATTTGGATTGGATTTGGATTGGATTTGGATTGGATTGGATTGGATTGGATTTGGATTGGATTTGGATTGGATTTGGATTGGATTTGGATTGGATTTGGATTGGATTTGGATTGGATTTGGATTGGATTTGGATTGGATTTGGATTGGATTTGGATTGGATTTGGATTGGATTTGGATTGGATTTGGATTGGATTTGGATTGGATTTGGATTGGATTTGGATTGGATTTGGATTGGATTGGATTGGATTTGGATTGGATTTGGATTGGATTTGGATTGGATTTGGATTGGATTTGGATTGGATTTGGATTGGATTTGGATTGGATTTGGATTGGATTTGGATTGGATTTGGATTGGATTTGGATTGGATTTGGATTGGATTTGGATTGGATTTGGATTGGATTTGGATTGGATTTGGATTGGATTTGGATTGGATTTGGATTGGATTTGGATTGGATTTGGATTGGATTTGGATTGGATTTGGATTGGATTTGGATTGGATTTGGATTGGATTGGATTGGATTTGGATTGGATTTGGATTGGATTGGATTGGATTTGGATTGGATTTGGATTGGATTTGGATTGGATTTGGATTGGATTTGGATTGGATTTGGATTGGATTTGGATTGGATTTGGATTGGATTTGGATTGGATTTGGATTGGATTTGGATTGGATTTGGATTGGATTTGGATTGGATTTGGATTGGATTTGGATGGATTTGGATTGGATTTGGATTGGATTTGGATTGGATTTGGATTGGATTTGGATTGTTGGATTGGATTTGGATTGGATTTGGATTGGATTTGGATTGGATTTGGATTGGATTTGGATTGGATTTGGATTGGATTTGGATTGGATTTGGATTGGATTTGGATTGGATTTGGATTGGATTTGGATTGGATTTGGATTGGATTGGATTGGATTTGGATTGATTTGGATTGGATTTGGATTGGATTTGGATTGATTTGGATTGGATTTGGATTGGATTGGATTTGGATTTGGATTGGATTTGGATTGGATTTGGATTGGATTTGGATTGGATTTGGATTGGATTTGGATTGGATTTGGATTGGATTTGGATTGGATTGGATTGGATTTGGATTGGATTTGATTGGATTGGATTTGGATTGGATTTGGATTGGATTTGGATTGGATTTGGATTGGATTTGGATTGGATTTGGATTGGATTTGGATTGGATTTGGATTGGATTTGGATTGGATTTGGATTGGATTTGGATTGGATTTGGATTGGATTTGGATTGGATTTGGATTGGATTGGATTGGATTTGGATTGGATTTGGATTGGATTTGGATTGGATTTGGATTGGATTTGGATTGGATTTGGATTGGATTTGGATTGGATTTGGATTGGATTTGGATTGGATTGGATTTGGATTGGATTTGGATTGGATTTGGATTGGATTTGGATTGGATTTGGATTGGATTGGATTTGGATTGGATTTGGATTGGATTTGGATTGGATTTGGATTGGATTTGGATTGGATTTGGATTGGATTTGGATTGGATTTGGATTGGATTTGGATTGGATTTGGATTGGATTTGGATTGGATTTGGATTGGATTTGGATTGGATTTGGATTGGATTTGGATGGATTTGGATTGGATTTGGATTGGATTTGGATTGGATTTGGATTGGATTTGGATTGGATTTGGATTGGATTTGGATTTGGATTTGGATTGGATTTGGATTGGATTTGGATTGGATTTGGATTGGATTTGGATTGGATTTGGATTGGATTTGGATTGGATTTGGATTGGATTTGGATTGGATTTGGATTGGATTTGGATTGGATTTGGTTTGGATTTGGATTGGATTTGGATTGGATTTTATTTGAATTGGATTTGGATTAGATTTGGAATGGATTTGGATTGGATTTGGATTGGATTTGGTTTGGATTTGGATTGGATTTGGATTGGATTGGGATTGAATTTGGATTGGATTGGGATTGAATTTGGATTGGATTTGGATTGGATTTGGATTTGGATTGGATTTGGATTGGATTTGGATTGGATTTGGATTGGATTTTATTTGAATTGGATTTGGATTAGATTTGGAATGGATTTGGATTGGATTTGGATTGGATTTGGATTGGATTTGGTTTGGATTTGGATTGGATTTGGATTGGATTGGGATTGAATTTGGATTGGATTGGGATTGAATTTGGATTGGATTTGGATTGGATTTGGATTTGGATTTGGATTGGATTTGGATTGGATTTGGATTGGATTTGGATTGGATTTGGATTGGATTTGGATTGGATTTGGATTGGATTTGGATTGGATTTGGATTGGATTTGGATTTGGATTTGGATTTGGATTGGATTTGGATTGGATTTGGATTGGATTTGGATTGGATTTGGATTGGATTTGGATTGGATTTGGATTGGATTTGGATTGGATTGGATTTGGATTGGATTTGGTTTGGATTTGGATTGGATTTGGATTGGATTGGGATTGAATTTGGATTGGATTTGGATTGGATTTGGATTGGATTTGGATTGGATTTGGATTGGATTTGGATTGGATTTGGATTGGATTTTATTTGAATTGGATTTGGATTGGATTTGGAATGGATTTGGAATGGATTAGGATTAGATTTGGGTTGTGTGTTGATTGGATTCGGATTGGATTTGAAATGGATTTAGTTGGATTGTACTTGGATTTGTTATCTCTGCCCTGCTGCTTATTTGATATCTTATATAGTTCCTCTCTCAATCCATTCATTCTCTTCCTGATCTACTCTTATAATGGATGACCTGCTTTGCTCTTGTCCACAGTTGATCAGCAGAAGTTTTCTCGTTTAATTTTGTATGGGGAAAGGCATCTAACTTCAAATTGCTCGTAAATGAAAGCATTAATCGAAAAAATATTTGGTAGGCGTGATAGTCATTATCAATACGTACAACCGGTACCAAATATTTTTTCGGAAAAAGTTTCCAATTTTGAGAAATAAATCGTTAGATACATTTCGCCATACAAATATTTTTATCGTTACCTTTAAGCGATGTTTCGTGCATATACACTAGCGCAAGTGCGTTACCATGTGGCGAGTAGCGAATCAGGGCATGTATGTAACTCATTGTAAGACTGTTTCGTCTATCATCTGCCCATTAAAAAACAAATTCATATTATCCTTCATTCATGCCTTTTTGGCCCTTGAGTTTTTTTAATACATACATATATTCCAAAAATGTGAGAATATTTTGTTTCTACACCATCATCATCATCATCATCATCGTCATTCCTCATTATTCGTTTCTCACTCCTTGTTCCCCATTCATGATTCCTCACTCCTCATTTCTTACTCATCACTCTGCTTTCCTCACTGCTCACTCCCCATTCGACATTCCTCACTCCTATCTCCACACTCCTCAATTCTTTCTCCTCACTTCTCATGCCTCATCATCATCATTCCTCATTCCACACTCTTCATTTATCACTCCTCATTGTTAATTCGTCTCTTTTCATTCTGCATTCCTGACTCCTCACCTTATTCCCCATTTCTCATCCCTCGCTCCACAATCCTCAACCATCACACCTCATTCCTCATCTCTCACTCATCATTCCTCATTCTCATTCCTCATTCTCATTCCTCATTCCTCATTCTTCACTCCTCACTTTTCACTTCTCAATCCTCATTTCCCGTCCCTCATTCATAACTCCTCATTCCTCATTTATCATTTCTCACTCTTCACTCCGCTGTCCTCATCCCTCTTTCTTCATTCCTCACTCCTTACTCCTCATTTCTCACTTCTCACTTCTTAGTCTTCACTCTTCATTGCTCATTTATCATTCCTCACTCCTCATTTCTTATTCCTCACTTCTCTTTATTTTCATTCCTCATTTCCAATTCCCTACTCCTCAATTCTAACTCCTCATTCCTCATGTCCCATTCCTCACTCTTCACTTCTTTGTGCTCATCCCTCACTCTTCATTTCTCACTCTTAACTCCACATTTCTCACTTTTTACTCCTTTTTTCGCACTCCACATTCCTTACTTCACGCTTCTCATTCTCCATTCATCATTGTTCATTACACTTGCTTCATTCCTCGTTCCTCATTCCTCATTTCTCATTACTTACTACTCATTCCCCATTCCACACTTCTCAATCCTCATTCCACGCTCTTCATTTCTCATTCCTTACTCCTCACTTCTCATTCCGCACTCCGCATTCCAAATTTCTCATTTCTCAATCTACACTACTGATTACTCATTCCCTCTCGGGGGAATCGATTTGCCCTCTCAGGGGAATTACTTTACCCTCTTGAGGGTATTACTTCACCCTCTCGTCGAGAATTGATTTACGCTCTCAGGGGAATTATTTAACCTTCAATCTCGGGGGAACTGATTTACTCTCTCAGGAGAGCTCATACATTGCCTTGTTGTATTTGACCACATAACAAATCATAAAATATCATACCATAACGAACATAAATTTACTGTTTACAGCAACAAATATTAAAAAATACATACATCGTTATCTCTGAACTCAATCAAAACAATCCATAGAATATCAATTTCATCCGTATAGCACCGAAAATATGACATAACTATTTCTGCTTCCAATACTTACAAAACCTCCCTTTTCATATCACTGGAATGCCAAATACAAAATAAAACACTTCAACTCACACCGCTTGCGCATTGATATTTTTTTGTCAATTTCTCATCGTAACAGGCTATTTTTCATCACGCCAATCTGTCATGAAACGGCCTACTTTCCTACAATAAAGTATGCAGTGTGGGAATAGTCATTACGCAACTGAAACCAGTGCTGTAATGATTCATTACGCAACGCTTTCCCATTACGCAACTGTTTTGAGTTGCGTAATGAATCATTACACAATAATTTTTCAGAAATTGTAAAATGATGGTGAATGCATTCCGATATAATTTCTTATACCCCTAAGTGGTCTGCTACGAATGTTGTACGTAACTCGTTGCAGAACTAGATTTTTACAGCACTCGTCGTAATTATCCTACTCGGCAAGCCTCGTAGAATTTTACGACTCGTGCTGTAAAAATCATCATTCTGCAACTTGTTCCGTAAACTACTAGCGGAATTTGGGGCAAGTATGCCACCTTAAGCAAATTGATCTCTAACTTTGCCCAAAGCTTATAAAATCCACTTATTTAGCCTTATGATGTTAGTTTCACATCTTTTCATAACCACTGTATCATTCAAATAGAAAATAACTTCAAAAAGTTTTAGTTTTGGAGCTTCTCAAATACCATCCAAAATAACCTATTTTTCGACACTATGGGGCAAGTGTGCCACCCATATGGGGCAAGACGGCCACCGAATGAACATCGCATGTAATTCTACTTGTAATAAAATTTTCTTTATTTCCTAATAACAATACTTATAAAGCATACGCTAATCGATAATTTAAAAAATAATTTTAGTTTACCGTAACAAGAGGATGATTTATAACAAGGTTCAAAACATGCCTAGCTCTCTATTACTCAATTCGAATAACTTAAATGGTTGTTTTTGTCTCCATTCAATAGAATATATGTATTACCCTTATATTACGGTAAATATGAATAATACTACACTAGATCAGCACTATATAACGGTAAAATATTGATGTAGATATGTAAAACGGTACTTAATAAGCCGGAAAACAAGTTATTTTTGAATATTTAGAGAAAAAAATCACTTTAGGGGCAAAAATGTCAGTTATTCCCCCACTATACTTCAGAACCCACTACTGGTGCCTCATTTTGGTTTATTATTATGATTTTAATGATGATGATTACATTTTTATAAATTTCACTCCAACAATTTTCGTTTACAAAATAGGTGGCACACTTGCCCCAATAAGTATAGATTTCAACCAAACTGGATTTCGTATGTAGAACTGAATCCTCTTTTCGTTCAAATGCCACAATAACTTACACATTTGAATAGTTTCACGATCTACAGTACATAAAAAAAATCTGTTAATAATTTACCTTTTACCATGCTATTTAGAAACAACGAAATCTTATAAAAATCCACTCAAATTTGGTTGTCTTTGCAAAAATCGATGTAAATACATTAAAAATAAAGCAACTTTCATCATATTTTGATAATTGTATTGTGAACTATAAGGGAACATATTGCTAAGCTCAAATGAAAAATATATAGTGTAGTTTTTATAAAAAGCAGGGGTGGCACACTTGCCCCTATGGCACACTTGCCCCAAAGTCCGCTATATATTGTTCCTCATCCAGCATCCGACTCAAATTGAACGAAACAAAAAATCAGCATTCAGGCCAAGTCTTTTAATGTTTAGGATCACAGCACACCCACCAACTGCGCTATTGTAGTGTCTGGAGAGAGGAACCGGTACAAGCCGAATTGCATCAGGAGCACAACCTCATCGCTATAAACACTTTACAAAACTGACGTGTCATTCGTATCTTTCCTTTTGCTTAGTTTTTCATTGTTACTGGAACTACTGCTGCTTATTTTATATCTTCTATAGTTCCCCTCCCAATCCCTACAAACATAACTTACGTTTTCATTGCAAAAAAAAAAAAACATCTTGCTACTCATTGCGTATGAAGATCCAAAGACTTGTTTTTAGAAATTCATATGATAGAGATAAGAAGCTCCATTGAACTCAAAAAATATCTACTGTCTAGTCTACTGAACATACATTTTTATCAAAAAATATCGTACATTCAGTTGTAAGTCTATTAAAAATTCATTTTGCACTATGTTTTGTAGACTGATTGAGAACATTAGACGCCATTAGGCTTAAGCGTAACAACTCATAGCAAAGATTTGAAATTTTCTAACAAAAAGCATTATCGACGGGGAAGGGGGTCAAAAAATGGCAATTAGAGCGTTACATAATAAATATCACGGAACACCCAGTAGCCCAGTGATGCATTTTCCGTTTTTACGAAAAGTTTCCGCCGACGGAACCGAACCCCTATCCTGTGGCACAGTACGTCTAAGCAACTGACATCGCTAACCGCACGACGATGGAGCCCAGTAGATCTTGAGAAATGGAAGATCTTTGGTAGCTTGGAACTTTTGTAGTATTCATTAAAATACGCAATAACATTGTTCAATATTTTCTGAGCATGTATTGAAATCACTGGTAACAAATTGTGTTCCTAGATTCTAAGAACAATATTTCAGGAAGTTCTTGGGTGACCTAGATTGTCCACAAACGTCACAAATTATGACTAGCTTTCATGAAATTTACTTCCCTGACTTACTATGAGCATTTACTGTAATAATTTACCATCATGTCACTTATTATGTATATTTCAAACAGTACTTGGATTGCTCAGAACATCTTTTGAATAGAACTCGACAATATAACGGTTCTTCTGAAAATTATCCGTTCTGCGGTAGCCGCCAAGTTCTACCGCAGCTGTCAAAGTTCTACCGCAGGCTTGAAAATCATTGTATCATTGAACGAAACCATCTAATCAAAGTATGCTAGTAAGTAGAGTCCAAAGCTTTGGTACACAGTAGATAACAACAGTCATTACCGTAGTTTCCAAGGTATCATCACAGCCGACCGATGATGCTTTGCGAAAATCAGCAATGTGACTGTTGCGGTAGCTTTATGTTCACACCCGAAGAACGGAAAGCTATCTCTGAAATTGCAATACAAAAACAGAATCAAAGCATCATATAGTCTTGAACTTCTTTGTACTGGCAAAGATTTGCATTGCTCTATAGATCACGCTTGAAAATATGATGACAATATTCCATAATATTCTGGAGTTTAGGGTAGGTATGACTAAGAATTTGTATTAGTAATTTATAAACTTTATAAATTCATAAAAATAAGTAACGTTTAAAATGGCTTCGTTTTATATAGGTTTTAGTGTAAAGACCGAGTGCAATAGCATTCCATAGTGATGGAAAATATTTTTTTTATGATATTTGAAAAGCTCTTAAACTAATAATTTTAGAGTTTTGTTTCACTTTAAAAACTTATCAGACACAAATGCCATTACAAAATGGTAAAGTATCTTTGATAAAACATAATAATAATAATAACAGTAGTTATAAGAAGATAGAAAATCATAATACTAAAATGGTACATTTGATAAGCTGTACAACAAAATTGTAGAACAAATTGCTTAAGATGGTACACTTACCCCATTTTCCGCTAAATTCTAGCCGCCACTTAAAAAAGAGAAAAAGTGGAATTGTGTGATGAAGCGTAAAATTTGAAACAGCCAAAATATCCTCCCACCCGCCTTCCAGAGGTGATTCCCGGGCCCACACTGATTGCTGGAACTCCACGATGCTGGAAGCATGGTGGGAACGCTGTTTATTTTTTAGGTTAATTTTTTTTCGCTCTCTATGATTCTGGTGAGTGGTTTTGCCGGTGCTACCAACGCACGAAGGGACTGCCGGAACCAAAATTGGTTGGTGCATCAGATACCTCTTCCGGTCTCACCCAGCATCGGCAGCTTGTTGGAACAGGTAACTTGTGCAGGGCAGATTGGTATAAGCCACAGCATCACTGGGAAAACGTGGAAGAATCAAGTGGAAAACCAAAGAATAATTAAATTTTGTGCTCGCTCTGGCCATACACGGGACATTACGTGGAACGTGGGTGAGCCTATAGATCACGGAAAAATCGTTACCATATGTACCTAGTGTGGTAATATTTAAGCTATTTTAGATATCAAATTCGAATCGGAAAAAACTTTAGCCTACAAATTTATTATGAATAATGAGAGCAATAGACATTAACCCCTCTACCGGCAGCTTCATTTTTTACCGCAAAATTAAAATTCAAATCGTTATAACTTTTTTGTTTTTCAATATTTTGGCACCATTTTTTCACACGCTCTCAAAAAACTCTTCTTGTTTTAGGATCTGTGTCAATATTGATCATTGGTCATCTGGTTTTGAAAATATTCTAAAATTCTTTGGGGGACCGACCCGTAACTAGAACCCCCTATTAATTTCTCAGGCTATAGAATTTGAATCGTATTCGAGGGGCTTGAAAGTTGCTGCAACAACCCATTGGAAATAAATATATAGATTTTTCGTTGACTTCCCAGTGAAATTTTACAATTTTTCACTATTTTCACAATTTTTTATAAAAAGTCGTAAGCTTTTCCGATGATTATATTAACGACAAAGCGCTTTTATGCCACAGAGCAGTGAATCAATTGTCACCCAACACGCAGCAACAAAGACATTGTCATCTCCTATTCTTGTTGCAACAATTTTATTCCGCAACATCAGTTTATCACCACTTGAACAGAATATGACAATGATCGATCACCATCTGCGCAGCGATTTTCTGGGCTTCGCATTGCAATTTTCGAGAACTTTCTCCATGTTGGTAAATATTGACACATTATCGAACAGCATCCATAAAACAAATTTGGTTTTGTGTTTAAAATAACTGATTCATCGCGAGTTGAAAAGGTTGCAACAATGTTGCGCTCTGTGATTGTCATGACAATTTTGCTTTTGATTGTATCTTTATCCGCAACAGTTGGGACAAACGCTTGTGAGCGAGCTTGCTTTGTTGTTTGTTTTTTGTCTGTTTTGATGACAATTAGATTCACTGCCACAGAGCAAACTCATGGAGACTCTTCATTCTCCATATAAAATGGCATTCCCCGTCCATTGGATCATTTTGAACCACCCTCATTTTCAACCACCTTTTCGACACAATGTGAAACTCAAATTTTAGATTTTTTTTAATTATGGTAACAAGCAAATATTGTAAAATTATTGTAAAGGCTCCGAATGGCCTTAAAATGTGGTTCTTATTACGAAAAAACAACACAATGCCTTAAAGTGGCATTTAGGATTTTACTCTACTGTGTAGTCAACCCTTGTACTCATTAGAGTATGAATACTTTCACAACGAACAATGCATCCTTTTTACAACCAACAACGACCTTCCGGATAACTTCAACATTGGTAATCGATGAGTCCCCGGTTGTAATTTATCGGTTGTCGACTATATGGAAAAGAAATAAATGAAAATCTTTGGTAGGGAAGTTTAAAAACATTGCTCCGATGGTTGATAAAGGGCACTGGAAAAAATATATATCCTCGCAGAGAATGGGGAGTGAAAACTTTCAACAGCCGGGCGGAAGTGCAGTGTGCAATTTCTACTGTCCCTCGCGCAACCACCAAACAGTCAACCAGGAAACCAACATTCAGGGCCGGTTGAAGGTAATTGTAGTCTGTTTGAATTATAACTGGGACATAATCTGTCCAATCTGGGACAGATTCTGCTTCATATGAGTACTGCACAGGTGACAAGCTGATTTGGCAATTATTGCTCATTTTTGGCAGTTTTTAATCATGTTTGACCGTTTTCATCGTTTTGGATTATTAGAGCTGTTTTTTTCTGTTTTGACTGTTTTTGGTAGTTATTGTTTGTTTTTGACTTATATTAAACGTATTTAACCATTTATTTTTAAGTTTTTTATACTTTTTGGAAGTTTTACACCATTTTTGGCTCGTTTTGTCCTTAGTAGATCGTTTTTACTATATTTGATCTATGATGGAAACTCAATGAAGTTGTGTTTTTTTCTCGCAAGAAAAAAATACATTATACCGACCCTGACAATGAGATGTAGGAAATGTATGGTGTGAAAAGTTGTGAAATGAAAGGAGCGATAAGTTTTTTTTTTCTTCCTCCGACCTGTGTGTTTCATTGCAAGAAACGATTGTTTCAAGGAGGGCGTGGACCTGGTGCATGGGGGAAAATTTGTAAAAGAACAAAATCGATGAAGAAGCAAAGTTTTGAAAACACGTAATGGATTGGTCAAAGGCGGAAGAGAAGTACCACCGAAGGAATGGAGTAAGTTTTTTCTTTAACTGCTCCAAAGTTTGGTGAGTCATCCTCGGGGACCTATTGTTCGATTCGGTCCATCGTCCACCACTTTCCTCGGTGGAAGCTTCTATCCTCAAAATTTGAACACACAGCGACAGTACACTATGGGCAGTTTCCAAATAATCTGATGACCAACAGAATTTTTTGGTTTATGTAGGAAAATTTAAAGTAGAGTAGAGTAGAAGCATTTGGAGCAATTTTGCATTTTTGACAGTTGAACGAAAAATATCTAAATGCCTACCCGGGTAGAGGTGAATAACAAAATAATGGTAAAATAAGAACAAACTTTGCAATCATATCTACTTTAACCATTATTATGTTATTAATATATGACATTAAATATCTCATCAATAGCAAAACATACAATCAAAGCAAAATCTATCATTGATATGTTATTCTTGAAAGTCATGTAATAATTAATCAATAACAAAATATACTATCATGGTAAAAGTTGTTATTTGTGCAAAAAATACTAAAAAACATTCAATATCTAAAGAACAACAAATATCGCCATCACAGTTAAATTTGTCATTATCTTGATATTTGAAAACTTTATTTGAATAATTCATGAGAACAAACCAATATCAAATTTTACCATAATAGCTCATTTTACTATTCGTATGATATTCATTGAAGATTCAAAAATCAAAAGTTTTTTAGCAGGACAGCAAAAAGTTTATTTTTCAATTATGCTAAATTAAGATATTAATGTCAAAGAACTAAATTTACCTATATTTTTATTAACTTGTGAATAGCTTATTTAGTTATTATTTTGTTATCGATATCTAAATAAAAACATATTTTGTTATTTACTGTTGCCTATATTTTTGCTGTTATTTTGTTATTACAATGGCAAAATATGTTATTATTTAGTTTTTATGCCATACAAACTTACTTATTATTTTTGTTATTTTATCTCTTATTTCAAACAAACAAAAAACAAATTTTGCTATTCAAATATTCTATTTTAATGATAAATTTTGTTATTCTTTTGCTATTCTCCTCTACCTGGGTAAGGACAAAGTTTGCGTGTCATCTCTAGTAGATTGCGAAAAAAATGGGTATTTCTTCTTCATACCTGCAACAATAGAAGATTTCTTCTTTTCTTGAAATTTTTAATTATGACACACTGTATCAACAAAGCAACGAAAGATCTTAGTCTGACATTCCAGAGATATCTTGGTATAAGTATTTACTAACGAATAATGATCAAGAAAAAACTGTCAAAATAAGTATTTTTTCTTTCATTTTGGACCATCTGGTCGCCCATAGTGCAGTATGGAATCAGATCCACCTTGCAACTAAAAGCATTGCGGTGGCACTTTTGTTTCTGTATATTTTTCGACTCGGAATAATGGCTAGATCGCTGGGATTACGGTGACTGGGCAGTATATGTACATGAAAGAAGAAGGTTCGTCGTCGTTGAACCGGAACCAAACGAAATGCAACTGGAGTAAAAGTTTCGCTTGCAGTCTCGTATATCACACAGTAACTGTCAAGCACTGTCCGTGGAAAGGAAAACAATTACTACAACGTATAGTTAAAAGTATTTCCTGGAGGATTCCGCCAGTCAGTGCATGCGTTAACGATGACTTTGGAGATTTGTTTCATGTGTGCTAAATTGGAACCATAAAACATTTCAATGGTTTTTTACGTCTCATTTGATGTAATGATTTTATTACTTTGAAAGATTGATACTTCAATTTTGGGGAGGTAGTAGCTGCTGGGTTGCCAAAAAGAGGGCAAAAGTTCGTTTAAAATGAAACTTTACAATTACAAATGTGTAAAAATGTATATTGCAGATCCACTATGTGAAATTTACTACTTTCCAACTGTTATAGTTTTTCTGGAAATATTGGTTATTTATTACACTGAGTTCAAACTTTTGCCTCACCTCCTATATTAGACCTGTTTATATTTAAAAAAAAAATGTTTGGCAATCTTCCGGTCAAGCAATATTCTGAATTCTCATGCTAAGAACAATGTCTGGTAAAATTTTCAGCTCATATGATAGAGATTTCACTATGTTTCAAGTTGAAAATGTGTTTTTAGACTTATTTTAAGGTTTTTCTGAATATGTATGCTCTAGTAAACACACATTGGCATTATTTTTCCAGGCCCTAGTCAACGGGAAACAAACATAATAAATCTATGAAATCATTAACCATTAACAGGTTACATGTTGCTTTAGGAAATAAATTACAAAAAATGCCCAAGGATCGAACAACCCATCCCAACCTGATGATAGTTAAATCGTACATGACACATGTACCGTCCAATGAATGAATTGAACAAGTTAGCATTGCTTTTTCTTTCCGAGTAATGATTGTTTTGATCGTATTTCACTGACGATTCAGAACGATTTGAAAACAATCATTATCATCAACTGTGAAAAAGCAGTGCTAACGTGTTAATTTTTTACATTGTTTGAAGCTCACGGTGGTGTTCTTGGCTCACCCACAGCGGATTTACGAATGTGCTTCCTAATTGCCTATTTTTTACAATTTATTTTCGTAAGATAAAAGGTATCATTAAACGGGATTGAGTTTTAGAAATACATAGTCATCATGTTCTGGAAATTCAAAATCCGTAATTTTAAAATAGGTATGTTTTCCAGGGAGAAAACTCCCTAAAAATAGTGATTTTCAAGAACCTTGAAGCACAAACTTCAACCAAACTATGTTTAAACTTGCTTCAATCATAAAACCATGTTCGACAAAAGTTCGTAGAATTGAATAAACTACTATGTAGAGGTATTTCCGATAAGTTTTAATGTTCCGTTCGGTAGTTATGAATTTTCAAAGCTTGAAAATAGTCCAAAAACACATAATTGATTTAAAGCACATCTAAACTTTCTTCAAATTGACTGAAATTTTGACCAGAAGTTCATTTTGACATGAAAAATCAAACTATTGGTTGACTGAGGAACTTCCAGACATTTGAATAAGTCTACTCTATATGTTACGTTAAACATGGAAACGGCAACAGCCAGCCCGCTTATTTCGCCAACGCCGCCTGGGTATCGACGAGTGCAAGCTAACTCTTAACAGCGTACTAAAAAAGGCGAAAGTTCCACAAAAAGCTCAAGGCACGAAAGTTCCACTAGAAGCTCAAGCAAAGTTCCACTAAAGACTCAAGCAAATATATGGTCCAGTCATCGTAGTAGTGAGATGACAAGCGGAACTTTGGACATTCGGACGGGTGTCTCCGGCCACCGTGAGAGAACTATGGAGGATGACGCATCCTCTAAGTTTTTTTAAATAAAAACTTAACTGAAAAACCGAGACTCGAAGGATTCAATCGACTTTATGCCAAATGACCTACCACCGGATGACAAGCGGAACTTTGGACATTCGGACGGGTGTCTCCGGCCGCCGTGAGAGAACTATGGAGGATGACGCATTCTCCAAGCTTTTTGACCATACATTGATAAATAAAATCTTAACTGGAACACCGAGACTCGAAGGATTCAATCCTCTCCGTGAGCCGACGAGGACGATGCTTCGTTATCCCGCTCGAAGGAAGTCGCCGTTCTTCGTGCGAACCATGACAATACGGATATAGCCGTTGTTCTCCGGGTGAATCTCTGTTACTCGACCCACTCGCCACTTGAGGGGTGGCACGTGATCCTTGTATAGCAGCACCATGGTCCGATAAACAGGTGATTCCGTTGCCTGATCAATTATGTGCGGGCGTGCAGTTTGGATTGGTACTGAGTTGACCAACGATGTTGAATACTGTTCTCGCTACAGTATCTTGTAGCGATGGTTCTAATATTGCCGTATCCCCACTAGAGCGGGAGTCAAAATTTCTAGGTCGTCCGCATAGTTCAAAAGGGGTGTGATTGGCCTCGAGTTGAGGACAGCTTCAATTTGTGCCACCAGGGTAGCCATTTCGTCCGACACGAGCACTGTGTTGCCGAGGGTCCACTTCACGTTCTCCTTCATTGTCTTGACGGCGGCCTTAAAAAAGCCTCCGATGTTGGGGGACTTCGCCGGAATAAACTTGAAGTTAATACTCTCCCAGGAAGCCTCTTCTGTAACTGCATTCACGAACTCTTGACGATTGAACAAACTTCCGCAGCTCATCCAACTCACGGCGTTCGCCGACTAAATTTGTTGCGTTATCGCACATGATGATTTCTGGGCGACCTCGGCGATAGACAAATCTTCTCAAGGCGGCGATGAAGGCTGGAGTTGTGAGGTCTCCAACGATCTCCAGATGAACGGCCTTTATGACAAGACAAACAAACACGGCGATAAAGCATTTGATTGGACCACCCTTGCACTAGTGGTACTGGATGTAGAACGGACCACAGTAGTTCACCCCTAGGCTCAGAAACGCTGGAGCTGGATTGAAACGTTCTGCAGGTAAATCCGCCATGAGTTGCTCGTGCGCCTTCGGACGGACCCGAAAACATTTCACGCAGCTGTGGATGACCTTTCAAGCCTAAGTACGGGCTGCCTTTTCCGCATGCTAGCGACTAGCAATTGTTGCCCAGCGTGCAGACTTTTCTGGTGAAAGTGAGCGGCGATGAGGACTGAGAGTCTAGTATGACCGGGTGGTTCCGCATCCGGCCGCCGACCAGGATCAATCCGTTCACTATACGTGGTTTTAGTTACTTTAATCTTGAGGTTGGCTTAACCTCTCCGGTTTTTCGAAGTATGATGAGATCTTTAGGAAAAGTTTCTTGTTGCGCAAGGATCAGCACCTGGGGTTATGCCTTTGCTCGTTCTTATGCCTTAGGAAGCCTGCTCTACGGTCGCCAGGATTTCTGCAGTTCTGAATCGCCGAATGAGGAACACAATTTGAACCAAATCTTGAAGTGACGATCGTAGACCGAAGACAGGACTGGGATTGAAAACATGAGTTGGAACTGAGACCGTGGGTCTTCTTTCGAGTAACGAAGGATCCAAATCCTCCTGGTTGATGTTAGCTGTTCTTGGCCAGTCGAGGTTGTCCTTGCCACCACATTTCGAAGTCCTTCAGCAAATCAGGAGTCATTCCCCTTGAAAAGTCGTCTGCCGGAATCTCCAGCCCTGCGATATGATACCAAATTCATCCTCGAGTGTTGTGCTGAATTTCGGATATTCTATTAGCCACGAACATATTCCACCGTGATGGAGGAGCAGCAATCCAGCACTTAACGATGGTTGAGTCAGTCCAATAGTACTGTTGAGCAGTGATTTTGATACTTTGGCCGACCTTCTCGAACAAATGGACTCCAGTGAGCGCAGACGACAGTTCTAGACGAAGGATGGAGGCTTGCTTCCGCTTCTTCTAAAGATCTTCGAGTGGAGCTACTCGAGATTTCGTAGTCAATAGTGTCGAGATGACCGTGCCATCGAATGTGGTGCATCCACATTTGGAGCTCCATGGAAATTGTATCGCTCCAGAAAGCGATCCAACGAAGAACTGAAAAATGAGCGAGGCCTCCAAACTTTCTCGGCATTCTCTCCACCATTTCTGAAGTTCGTCGGGAAGAATATCGTTTGATCCCCAAAGCTGCTAGAGGAATACCTTAGCCGGAACTAGACTGGGTCCAGCTTGGCCTAACGGATCGAAGAGCTTGCAAAATCGGACAGGATGACTCTCTCTAGCAGAATTCCACTGAGGAATATGTCCATTCTGGGTTCCCATTTAATTACAAGGGTTTTGACGTTGGGATCTGAAAGTTCGAGGTCCAAAGTTGAGCGTTCATCTCACAGATAGGTGGTCTAGTAGTTCTCTAAAACTAGAGCTCCATTTCCTTAATGCGAGTCCAGCAGCACCCAGAACATGAACCAGGTCTTTCGAGAGCTAAGCTGCCTCCTCGATACTGTCGGTGCTCTTCAGGATATCGTCAACGTAAAAATTGTAGATGATCGTATTTGTAGTGGCCGGAGAATTGGCTTTCTCATCCTCTGCCAGCTTCTTCAGGCAAATATGGCGCTGAGGATGTGCCGTACGTGAATGTTGTCTAGACGAAGAATCGAAGCACCTTGGTTGAATATTCTCTCCACAAAATGCACTGGAGTGGGTGGTCCATCTGGTACATCTTGATCATTCTGTATATCTTCTCGATGTCAGCTGTCAATGCGTACTTCCGTAGACTAAATCTAAGCGTGATAGAGGTGAGATCCTCCTAGACCATCGTCAAAACTCCAGTGGTGCTTGCATATGACACATCAAACATGACGCTCAGCATGGTCGTTATACAGTCGGGCTTATGAATCACATGGTGCGGCAGGAAATACGTGACCGGGAAGGTGCTCAACTCTCGTGGTGAAATCCCGCGCAAGTGCTGCATCCGGAGGTACTCGTCGATGAACTCGGTTTACATCTTCTTCAAGGTACGATCGGCATCAAATCCTCGCTCTACTGCCATGAAGCGACGAGTGGCAATGAATTGGGTGTCTCCTAGGCGATCAAGCATGAACTGTTTCTTGGGTAGCTGAACGGCGAATCTGCCACTTGAGCCCCGTATCGTCGTTCTCTCGAAATGTGTTTCACACGCTAACTGATCCAACGACAACATGCTGGTGGTGCTACACGGATCCAGCTCAAAGAACTTTGCGAATCCTTCTTAAATCTTCTCGATGGCGCATGCGGATACAGCTTATGTAGATGTAGAATCATTTGGAAACAATCCAGCTCGGCAGAGTGTTCTGCAGAATCGGACCAGAATCTCCCAATTTGATTTAACACTTGGCGATCATCAGCTCCAAGTACACTTCGGCATCGATAATCAAGTCAACTCCCCCAGATTCGTGAAAGTGGAATTGCCCAATACCAGTTTCTTCGGCATGTTCCAGGATCGAATATCGAACTTCGCGTAGGAAGATCAATGGTAACTCGCGGCTACTCGTGAAATTTGAAATTAGTCACGTATTTCGTGACAAGCGAATGAATCTCAGCGAAAACTGCTTTGGTGGAAGCAGTTTGTGAACCACCAATTCCAGCGATCGGTAAGTGCTCACCAGTAGGCTTGAACTTAAGTTTTTGCGAGAACGTCTCAGACATATAGCATCGCTGTATACCCAGAGTCTAGCAATGCACGAGCGAGCAAAGAGTTACCGAACTGATCGTAGAGATCGTTGCAGATCGAGGTAGAGAGCAAAACAGTCAGTGTGTGGAACGTATTGTGATGCGAGAGGGGAAGTGTGTAGGGATGTACTAGGCCAGTCTGTGGTGGAATTTTGTGATAGAGCGTTACTTGCGTTTGTGGGATTCTGTGGATCATTGCGTCTGCTTTGTGTAGGCTAAGTGTGACCATTTGGTGTTTCTTTAACTTGTAGTGGTTGCATATTCTGTTCTTGTAGTTTCTTAGATGGTTGATTCTCAATTGACTGTTCAGACCTAGTTGGTGAATTCGCGGTAGTCGATGAGTTCGCGTGAAGCAACGAGTGGTGGCGTTGACCACAGTGGAAGCACGACTCACGGGTGCATGATCGTGCGATGTGTCCCGATGACAGGCGATTTCCAATTTGTGGGTCCAATGTCCACCGTGCCGGTGATCACGGTGAGCGTGTACAAACTCCTTCAGAAGATTTAAATTTTCACTAGATGACATACCAAATCACTTTATGGTTCAAACTTGCACTTAATGCTTTTGACTAGGAACAGAGCAAAGCAAACCCACCAACGAAGCGGACAATCCAACAGAAGTAGCGAACTGGCCAGGGCTCAACTCAGCTAAATGATTTGGACTACACAAGTTTTCTATGCAAGCAATCATAAAAATCTTTATTGAGCCTGATTTATCGTTTTGGGATTCAATTGGCTCTCTTCGCATACATCAGAGTACTACGCCACAGACAAACCTGTTCAGTCTTTAGGGCTTATCCTGATCTCACCTCACAAATCCGTGTCATATTCTGAAAGGAAAAACGGACTGAATCGATTCCTATCGATCATCTTGAGATTGACCCAAGTAACCATAAGCGCTAATAATAAGCCCTTAATCAGCATCATAGATGCGTACATGCATTATAATAGCACCACAAATGCTTACACACCTTATAACAGCACTTCCGCTGCATAGAAACCTTATTACAGCATCATTGATGGTTCTAAGCCTGATGCATACAGGCATTAAATAAGCACTATATTGGCTTTATATTCGCATACAGGGCATGTTTAAATGCCATCCAGTGTTTTGACAGATATACCACGTGCTTTGTGTTTGCATATAGTGGTAAGAGGGAGTCAAACATAAATCTTCTCTCTACTACAATTGTAGGTTTTATGATGAGGAAAAGTTTAAATTGATCACTTTTCTTTCCAATACTATTCAACTTATGTGGCCGTAGGAGCGAAGGAGCAGGACTTCAACAACTCAACAATATGGGTGTCGCAGGTTCGAGACGCAAAATGAGGAATTTCATCATCATAAAACGAGGATCAAAATGTGGCAATTGCAAGTCCTCAAAAGGATGAAAACCACCAAAATGAATAAGTCTGATACGGAAAAGTACTATCGGTATCATTTTATTGCATTTTTTGCATACTATCAGAGGTTTCCGTTTTCATTCATTCATTTATTTACCTCGTGTACCAGTTGCTTGGCCGCATACGCGAAAGCTCTCTGGCTGCGTATGCGAAAGCACAAAATATTCGCCCTAAAAACCTGGCGAAAACAACTGACGTTTCTCACGTGGTCTTATATCAGCATTAGTGGTGCAGAGAAGCACGGTTATACTGGTTACTTGGGGATGGCAGTCGGCGCAGACCTATTCATTTCTTAATGTCGACCACGTAGAGCTTTTGAAAATAATGGACGAGAACAACACAACAGAAAGTAATGGACCTTCTTGCCTGTCGTTCAGTATCGCGCAATATTCATCCAGGGTACGATTTTCAATAGATCCAGTCAGTTTGTTTGCTTCGTGGATGATATGGACATTGTCGACCAAAGTTTGACGATGTGTGACTGTACGTTCGAGGTTGCCTATGAGATCTCCAATATTGAATCCTTGCTGATGGCTGAAAATAATGTTACTCGTTAAATACAGAGGTGTATTGGAGGTTTGTGTAAGTGGGACCTACTACTGGCTCCAGATAAAATGCACTCCTGCGCCAAACAAAACATGTACAATATACGGTGGTAGGTCATTTGGCATAAAGTCGTTTGGCATAAATCCGTTTGGCATAAAGTCGTTTGGCATAATGGTCATTTGGCATAAAGTCGTTTAGCATTATGGTCGTTTGGCATAATAGTCGTTTGGCATAATTAGTCTGATATCAAGAATTTCTTAAGATGACGTTTTTTACGTTTCTATTGAATCTTTCTGATGATATCACGTTATTTTGGAATCATGATACAAAATGATACTTTATTCAACAATGTCCAATGTCCACAGTTTTCCAGTTAAACTAAAGCATATCAGGAAAGTGATTGTCAATAATATTTTATTTTTCTTCTTTCAAATATTAATTCTCCTTTTAAGTTACGCTATTGGAATAAATTTTTGCATTTGATACCTCAAATTCACCCTGCTAACATTCTAGAGTGATTCCAAGCAACAGCACCAAAATTTGGTAAATTTTTTAATTCATTTTTTTCTATTGAGCTGAAACTTTGCACAGTTTTCCAGTTCCATCTAAATCGTCATTTTCCGATATCAAATCTTCAAGTTGAGTCACGACTAACTTTTCAAAAGGGTGTATGTGAAAATGGTTCAAAAATATTCAAAAAGCTGCACAGCAAAAACGGTTCGTTCGATTGTTAGACAACTAAAGAAACTAAATACTACTAAATAAAGATTCCAAAAAAAATACACACAGTAAAAACAATTTTTTTTTGCATTAAAAAACATCATTTTTGTCACAAAAACTAAAATATCTCAAAACCCTATCGGAATACCAACGTAATTTTTTGAGGGAAAACGGTCCATTATATTAGCTCTCTGGTAAACCAATAAACAAAAAAGTTATGACATTTCAAACATGTCACAATTTTCACATTTAGTAGAAAAAAAAAAATTTTTTTTTTCGGTGTAAATTATTACGGGAACCGCAGTTTGTTGCTGATTTTATTGTTAAGGGCCTTGCGTGAATTAAACCAGTCGTTTTCATGTATTCATTAGTATTATGTATATTATATGTATAAATATTATGTATATGTATAAATATTATATGTATATGTATATATGTATAAATTAAAATGAATTAACAGATTACACGAAAATATTTTTTTTTTTTACCAGGATATTTTTTTAGAGTATGATCGATGAGTTTCTAAATGTTATATATAAACTTTAAAAGTTTTGGATTTGGGTATGCGTTATGAGATCATGAAAACATTTTATTAATACTTATTTATTTATTTATTGTTATTCATTTTTTTTACAATATCGAACACTTTTGCATCATTATCAGTACAGTTCGAGTATAGTTTTGCTTTAATTTTATTTTCTGACAATGGAATGAAACAGTGAAATTTTTGGGTTCCTTGGATCGTTTTCGCGTTATTATATTGCTCGCTGAGCTCTGATGCCGTTAATTCGTACTCTTCAGTAGTAGTAAAACAAAATGATAATTTTGTTAAATCTTCTTCTTTTCTGCGATTCGCCCAATCAAATAGTTCTTTTGCAGTTTTAATTGGATGCTCACGTTCTTTGGCTAAACTTGCTCTTGTGGCCATGCGCTTTATGGTTCCTCCAATAGCATCACAAGGACCTTTGCCATGTGACGTAGCAAAGAAATGCCATTCTGCATCAATTCCGTACTTTGATTTAAATTGACATAGGCTCGAAAAATTCTTACGGTTTTTGTACTGCGATGCTGCTCCATCAGACATGAAATATATCTTTCTGATTTCTTTATCCTATCAACGCGTAAAAAGTTAATCATTTTGGCAATGACAAATTTACAGATACTGAGTCGTGTCTTAAATCTTCGGAAATTACAATAAAACTAAAATGTTCAATTTGCGTACTTCCATTGAAATAAATAACGAATGGATGAATTGTAGCTTGTTGTACGTTCCAGTGATGGGACTGCACTTCATCTTGCAATACAAAGCTATAGTTTTCAGAAAAATCACAAATGACTAAAAATTCACCATCTTGTAATGTATTTTTCGTATTTTTTAAAAAGCGGGATTGCTCTGTTTTAATAAAGTTGTGAGGAATTAAACTTTCTAATTTCAAGCAAAAAAATGACACAAACTCACCTACAGGTTTTACAATAGTTTCTAGGTCACACCTATCCGTGGTCACCCATTGCTCAGATGATAACTGATCAATATAATTTTCTTCAAACTCAGCGAATAAAGTATTTTCCAATGATGAAGAATCTGGACAATCCGAACAAGATCGTAGATAGCAATTTGATGTTGTATTTTCACACAAAAGACTACCAGTTAACATTTTAATATCCTTTGATAAATTGATTCTTTTCAAACTATGTAAGATTAGGTTAATATTTTCGTGTGTTGTGCACACACAAACATTATGTGTTCCTGAATTGGATAGAAGCTTGCATTGCCTTGGACGAAGGCTTGCAAATGAGGAAAAACCTACCTTAATATTTTCGTTAATTTCCTTGAAGCGTGTATACGCTTCTTTCAAAGTAGTCATCATTAATCGTTTTTGGATTGCTTGACGCTTTCCATCTTTTTTTTACAAATACATAATCTTTTTGGCCAGGCATAGCTCTATTTACTTCATCGTCTTCAAAATATTGAATTATTTTTTCATTTGTCTCATCTGTTAATGAAGTACTCGACCTAGCATTTTTGGTTGCAAGACAGTTTTTTTTTGGATTGTTTTGCCTCTTTTGCTGTATTTCTATTGGTTTTGAACTCATCAATGGCGTCTTGAATAGACCACGAGCTTGGCAGCATCGACAAAATCAATAATTTTTCTTTCATTGTCGTGGCTAGATTCGAAAACCTTTCCTTCATATTCATAATTACCTCATCGTAGTCTGTATTTTCCACATCCTCAGGTCCTAATTTGAAGAGGTTTCTTCGTACAGCTTCGTTGATTTCACGGTATTTTTTCTCGGGATAATTGACGTAACCCATCTTCGTCCATTTAATCGGAGTCACTTTTATTCCAGCTATCCCTTCGTTGAAGCGTTCGATGTTGACCTTCTGGATGCACTCATCTTCTGATTGATTTGTTGAAACAGATGTCGCTGATGGTACCGTGGCAAGACTATCTGCACTTGGTACTTCTGGTAACTCCTCAGTTGTTGTCGGTGCATCTAGTAATTCCTCAGTTGTTGTTGTTTTCGAACTTCCTGCAACCTGATCCACCGATGATGTACACTGTACAGATTGCCCGTTTGTCAACGTTTGAACGGCAGGACGTACAAATGCGTAAATTTGTATTCAATGTAGACATTGGAGCATAACCAGCCGCTTTCAGTTTATCTATGGTGCTTTCGGTGAGATTTCGTAGCTCTTTCGAACACTTTTTTTCTGCAAACGGCCTGCAACAGTTGAGAAAGCGACTACTCATGTTGTTCGTTAGATTTTAATAAACAAAGTCACTTTTAAGTTTTTACTGACTAGTTTGGTGTCGTTTGCTTGACTGAAGAAAAATTTTACAATTAAATCTTTTATAACCATAGTGGTAGTATATTTTTAGCTTTTTCGTGAGTATGTTCATGATACGTACCTATCATGTTTTGATGTTGTTGAAGTTACTCGCTTTCTCCCAAATATGATTAACAAAGTCAATTCTCTACCAAGGCGGGTCTATACGCAGGTGTAATCAGATTTTAACTTTGTGGAGAAAACCAGCGCCGAGAAAACCGACCTGCTTTACGTATACTAGATCATCTGGGTATAGACCCGCCTTGTTCTCTACGAGGTAAACTTTTTGCAGGTAAACTAGTCGTATACCTGTATAGAAAACTTTTTTTGTAGCTTTTGTCTTCAATATTAGATTTCTTATAGGTTTCTTTTATCAAAAGGTTTCAACACTATTGAGAGAATTTTTCTTCAGTTACGTACAATAAAAAATATGACACTATCAAGACTTTAGATCACAACACTGGATCGCGTCTAACTTTCTAATAGATGCTATAATAGTTATGAATAATTAAATAAAATATCATGAAAACAACTTGTTAACCTCATGTGGTACCCTTAACAAAAAATTCAGCAACAAACTGCGGTCCTAAAAAAAATTAACAATGAAAAAAAAAAAAAATTTCACTTAGTGTCAAATTTGTGAAATATTTGAAATGTCATAACTTTTTTGTTTATTGGCTTACCATCACCAAATTTTTATGGTGGATAGCTAATATAATGGACCGTTTTCCCTCAAAAAATTACGTTGGTATTCCAATAGGGTTTTGAGATATTTGAGCAAAAAAATTTTTTTTTACCATGTGTTTTTTTTTGGAATCTTTATTTAGTTGTCTAACTTTGTTTCTTTAGTTGTCTAACAAACGAACGAACCGTTTTTGCTGTGCAGCTTTTTGAATATTTTTGAACCATTTTCACATACACCCTTTTGAAAAGTTAGTCGTGACTCAACTTGAAGATTTGATATCGGAAAATGACGATTTAGATGGAACTGAAGAACTGTGCAAAGTTTCAGATATTTTTGAAATGGTCGATCAGAATCGACTTGCATGCCTCCGTGGAATCCCTCTCTAGGTTGATTTAAAATTTAAATAAATTTCACCTTCTTTTATACATAGGCTGTTCTTTGGAGCTATATTTTTAAAATATTTTATTGTTTTCAAGTGACAAAAGGGTGGCATTCGATAACATTGATGTGTTCAAGTTATCAGCGAACGGAGACATCGTTTACTGCAGATACTTCGATGGGTTGTACTACTTTTCCCCGAATGTCGTTTCTCCGAACGCCAGTTCACCGAATATCCCGGTTCCCGAAAAGTTTTTAGCACTCATAATTGTCGTAACTTTATACATTTCAGGGTGGTGAACGAACTGGCCATCTAATGTGCACCCTTCTTTATTTAATTGGCGGTTCTTTCGAATTTTACCATCTTCAGCATTTTTGCCAACATGTGTAGAACCGAGAATGGCAGAATACCTCCTTCTTTTGATTGCTTTTCGTTTTTTCTCGTTCACTATCCAGCCACTGAAGACTATTATAGCACCTATTTAAACTGCACCACTTTTCAGGGCAACCGCTCATTCGGGGTAATGGCATTCAGGGAAAAGGGTCATTTGATGAACAGGTATTCCGGGAACCGACATTTGAAAAAAACACATTTGGGGAAAAGTAGCACAAACATTTCGATGATTCTGAACGCAATTTTTGATGTCTTTTCGTTTTATAATGCCGCAATATTTTTTGTCGTTCAATCTTCTATTGATTTAATCATAGATTTTGCCTTCTTTTAAAAAAAGGTTGGTCTTTATATTTATACTGTTTTAAATTTTATCATTTAGTAAAGTTTAATGTTAACCATTTTTATGTTATGCTGGTCTATCAATTTTTGCAAGACGTGCTATTGTAATGATAATTACTTTAGAACCTGCCAATATACCTGCATTTTTTTTTTTTTTTTTTGCAAACGCATGATCTCCTTTCGAAATATGCTGGAAAAAATATAATCTCAATCACAAATTTACCCTTCTTCCGATAATAGACGGTGGTTTTGATGTACATTTCAAAAATTAGTAAATTTATATTGAATGGTTGAAAAGTTTTGTCAAAAATGTTTTCTTTTAAAAATGTGTTGTTACTTGGAGTTATGCCGTGATAATTTTTTTCGGCGTTAGATCCTTAAGCATTTTAAACAAAAAATAATCTGCTCTCATATATAGGCTATTTTTTCATTATGCTGCATTAATAGATCTTTGGAGCTTTTTATATTTTGCAAATAAATTTTTCCTTCTTTTATCAAGTAATTTTCATCTAGTGCCAATTTACTATATTCAAATATTTTTTTTTCTATCTTTATTAACGAGATTTTTAGCCCTGGGCTAGTTCATCTCGGGACCAACGGCTTTATTTCCCTTCCGAAGGAAGTCGTCACTGAAATTTTTAGTGACTATCTCGGGGATGGGATTCGATCCCAGGTCCTCGGCGTGAGAGGCGTGTGTTCTTACCACTACACCAGGTCGGTCCCCCATATATGTATATATGTATATCGCAACAAGCTCAAAGATACTCTATGTTCTGGGATGTAGGAAAAAAAAATTCTGGAGAGATCTTCCACCAGACCCGTCACGAGTATTATTTAGTTGTGCTATCCAAAGTCACAACAGTTTTTTTTACATTTATAGCTTGGAAAAAACTCTGAACGAACACCCTATTTGTTGAGAACCTACCAGAAATGTTTGCTATGGGCTCGGTGGTGTTGATCTCGGCAAAAGCTTCAAAAATGCGAATATTCCTTCTAGGTCAATGATTATGCCAAACGGCCATTATGCCAAACGACCATTATGCCAAACGTTTAGGAAGAACGTTGTGTAGCGGTGGAAAATGAAACTCAAGTCCGACTCTATAGCCAACCTGGCATTCTGAATAGCTGGGATTACTTTGGCCAAGGCATATTGAAAGAACTATGGATAGCAGCCCGGCGAAGATAGTGTTCGATTCTTATCTGGTTATTACATGATGGCTTGGAGTGCAGCGAGCTAGGTTAGCAGATCACAACGATTTGACAACCGTAGATAGAGGGATACGGCTACGAACCGAGCATTGATGCGTGAAATTGTTGATGCAGTGTTTTCTATTGAGGTGTTAACCTAATAAATGAAAATAATTATTCAACTAGAGTTAAACTTTTGCCCCAGCCTACACTACTTCTTTACGTTGAAGCACACCGGTTGATGTTCAAAAACGTGTAAAGCCTCGTATCCCATTCTATGCTGCTTAACCTGCTTCACTACCTACTTAACTATTCTCATATGACGCATCCAATTCTGCCAGTAGGACTGACTGCCAGTGATGGCATGTCATTAGATTGACCTACATCTGCGAACGCCCAGCTCTTGTCTGGATACCAAAAAACGAGAAACAATCAAACACAACTTCCGGCTTCGATGACGCCATTCCACCTCCGGCAACGGATGATATCCGAAGACAAAAGAGTCCAGCTCGGAAATGATTGCTTTATGACCAAATAATTAACGAGTTCGTTGAATCGTTGCTGGGTGGGTGTGGACGCTATCCGGCATCGATTTCCGAAGCGCTCCACTTGGTTCGACTAGAATTGTAATCGTCGGCAAAAGACCCCCCCAAAAAGTGTCAATGGATTTCGTGTATATTTCATCTGCTAGCAGCAGAATATGAGCGGCAGGCTATTTCATGTTTCTAGGATACGAGAGTTGAGACGGAATGGCCGGTGAAAACAGTCTAATGGATTAGCTGGTCATCCTGGCTGCTGGATTCCGTTCCTCACTCCTCGTTACAGAGACCGGAAAGACACCCAAATTAAGGGAATTAATTTATAGGGATATTTGACAAATCGATTTCTGCCTTTGTGTCGCCATCGATCGTCGTTGGTGGTTTGGAGTGATTCTGCAGCATTCTGGGGCATCTGGTTGCCACGAGAAATAGATATGGGCAGCACCTAACAAGCGACTGGTCAAATGCTAAGGATGTCATGTCGACGCTTTAGTGATTATAATTCTTGGCTGCCACGCTCGATGCTATGCTGTGGACCACCGTTTGTCATTCGAGCAACTGGCTGCTGAAAGCAATTAAATGCTACTGCTGATGGAGACAGGGACGAACTTGGTTTGTTGGTTTAAAAAGATAAATTGTAGAGGTTAGGAATTCATATGAATAATACCTACATGAAATTTTTGGAGACGCAATCATAAAAACTTGATTGATTTGAATTTTGAAAGTTTATATTCGTATACCCTCAAGACATTATCATTGCATTATATTATTGAAGATCTACTTAACCCTCTAATACCCAACCCCGCCTTTAGACGGGGTACATTTTGGAATTTTGTGTATTTTTTCGTAGCTTGGAAATTTAAATGATTTTATTTTTGGCTTAAACCTTGACTCATAACACGCATATAAGAAAAGTTTTTTATGATTTTTGAAACTTATTTGTATTATTGAAAATTGTTTGAAAAATTGTATTCTTATATTACCTACAAATGCCTGAGATTCATTTAACGTGTATTATAAAAATCGTAACTTTTATATTTTTCTACGATCAACCTATCACAGAAGAAGGAGCCTGATGGTATTGAAATAATTTCAAATCTGTTTTTCCGTTAGTTACACGGAAAATGAAAAATGTTCCGAAAAAAAAATTGAAAAATCATATTTTCAAAAGTATAGTAAAAGCTCAAATTTTTATTATTGTCAAAAATCAGTAACCAGAAGAGGCTTCAAGAAAAAATTGGCTAAAATATTAACGTCCCATAAAAAAATATAAAATTTCCATAAAAAATGCAAAATTTGCCAGTAAAGAATCAAGGGTAAAATCAACAGAAAAGTTAAAAAATTTCCATAAAAAAATAAAGAAGTGCATAGAAAAAACAAAATTTTCCATAAATAAAAAAAATTGAGCAATAAATAGATTCAAAAGTGCAGTAGAATCGACAATAATCTCACTAAAAAATATCGAATTTTACATTTAAAAACCTCAAAATGTCCCTATTTTCTTCACAAAAAGCAAGAAATAATTTTAAATTTTCCACAAAAACAGCCAAAATTTTCAATAAATAAATAATAATTCGCCCACAATAAATCAAAAATTTCCATTCAAAAAATCAAAAAGAGCAATAGCAGTAAATGCAAAGTTGCAATAAACAAACCCAACTGAGCAATTCAAAATGACAATCAATACATGAAAATGTTGTAGAAAATTCCAATATTTAAGTAAAACTTTCCATAAAAATAACGTAATTTTCCAATAATGAGTAATAATGTGTTTTTTTTTGTATGATAAGTTTCTCTACTGAGCTAGTGGCGAGTGATTTTAAACATAATACGGACTCATAATACGGAAATTCACTTTCATCTTTGGTGTAACTGCCCACAGCAGTTGCAGAAATGTGTATACTTCGATTGATGAGTTTTTTCATAAATATTTTTTTTTATTTGCATACGAACATAACGCTTTTTAAAGTATCTTCTAATAGGTTCATTTTTAGATCTAATGGATTGTCTCAGTACTACAAATATGGTTAAGCATGCTGTAACGCTACTTTTGTATTTCATCACCCACTTCATGCAACTACGTCAGTGGTCAAACAACACTTAGCGCGCTCGGCAATGTTCCTCATGCCGCATAAAGTGTTGCCACAAATGATGCTTAGTTTGTAAACACCATTTCCCTGGCTGGTGGGGCATGACAGCATAAGCTTCTACCATCAATTTAGTTGGACATAACCAAACCAGTGACATAAGTGTTCCTAATATTGGAAGATTAGATATCCCATGTTCCATGTTTCATTTCAACTTTGCCGAAATAATTAAAATTGTAGCGCCTAACGATGGCGTGTATTAAAAAACATTTTTTGTGATTTTTCGAAACCTCGCCTCCCCTCCATGTATGATTTTTTGTATTAAACATTATTTTTTTCTATATGGCAAGAAATATTATTTCAAACCCGGCCAATCTCCGCGCTCTCCCCTCCCCTAAATTCTTACGTAATTAATTATCGAACTCTAAAATGCAATTACTACATCTACATACGACGACTAATCAGCTCCAATTGTGAAAACAATGCTTCAGTTTGACTGAAAATTTATGAAATCCATTACACACATTATTACTCATTATTGGAAAATTACGTTATTTTTATGGAAAGTTTTACTTAAATATTGGAATTTTCTATAACATTTTCATGTATTGATTGTCATTTTGAATTGCTCAGTTGGGTTTGTTTATTGCAACTTTGCATTTACTGCTATTGCTCTTTTTGATTTTTTGAATGGAAATTTTTGATTTATTGTGGGCGAATTATTATTTATTTATTGAAAATTTTGGCTGTTTTTGTGGAAAATTTAAAATTATTTCTTGCTTTTTGTGAAGAAAATAGGGACATTTTGAGGTTTTTAAATGTAAAATTCGATATTTTTTAGTGAGATTATTGTCGATTCTACTGCACTTTTGAATCTATTTATTGCTCAATTTTTTTTAATTAATGGAAAATTTTGTTTTTTCTATGCACTTCTTTATTTTTTTAAAGAAATTTTTAACTTTTCTGTTGATTTTACCCTTGTTTCTTTACTGGCAAACTTGGCATTTTTTATGGAAATTTTATATTTTTTTATGGAACGATTAATTGTCTGCCGAAAAAATTCAAAAGGATAGGGATGTTCAAAAATAAAAATAATAAAAATCAAATATCAAAATTCATAAATTTGCGAAGAAAAATAATTCATTGCCCAAACCGTGTTTAGAATGATTTTAGATAACGAAAAATAATATTTAGATCGAAAACAAAAATTTGGGTATTAGAGGGTTAACTTCAATGCTAATTAACTCTTGGCGACTAAGGAAATACACACCTACAACCCTGTCAGTCACATAAAATCTATCCTTGCCCACTATGCCCGTTTTCGATCAGTGCCCTTGTTCCGGAACGCGCACTCAGCAACGAAATTAAATTAATATTGATTTTTGCTTCCTTTTCTGATGTCGGAATCAATCAACCTCCTACACCTCGTCGGCACCCTCTCTCTAACTCATCAGAATCGTACTTTCATTGTTCCGGTCGATTCACTACAGAAGCATCACTTTTCTTGTTATGGTCACCATTCCCAATGTATCTACTAATGGTATGAATTAGAAGTTGTCAGCATCTTCCGTTCCTTTTGATTCCAGCTTTGTATGTTACTTCATTCAATCAAAGTTTTGTTCAACATGAACACGCGATTTCTGATCTGCTATTGCCTCTGGTCATCTATCGCCTCCAACCGTGTGACTGGTTCATTTCTGCCTCTAATTGTAAAACATTGGTATGTGGATCTAAAAAGCTTATTAACACATTTCTAAGTGCCGAAGATGAACATACCAAATAAATACTTGAAATACTTATTAATTGACAATGTCAATTTCACATCAAATCTCTACCGAAACCATGTAACGAAGATGTCACTTAATTAACCTTACGTTTCAAATACTTACAACTAATAAGTAACTAATAAACTATTTGTTATGTTTTTCTCGCTCCTTGATATTCTTTTATTCTCACATTTTTTTAGCGCTGCACATATAGATACTGGAATGTTGTTGAATATCATGTTTTGATGCTCAAAATAAATACAAAGAACAATTTCATGTCGTTTCTCCCACATTTTGGGAAGTCATGTCATACATTAGAATGACTGTTGTACTAATACCAATTAAATAGCGCCCTCATTGAAACTACTTATTAAATCAATATTCAATGTTGCAAGTGCATTCATATCATATTGAAGTATGAGTAGTGAACATTTCATTACTTTCAGTGTTGATAGAATCACACTCAAAATCTCAATCAACACGCTCTCCCGTGAGAGCAAACTCATTAGAGATCTGCTTCACAAATCTCACGCTTGAGATTTTGATGTAAAATCAACTCTATCAACTCAAACCGTAAAAAATGATTCAGTTGCAAAACCCGGCAAAAACTCGTGAAACCCGAATGTTGTTGTTTACGTTAGAAAGGATTAACATAATTTTACCACACTAACAAGAAATTATTGCCGTGTGGGAGTAAACTGTGGAAATACGAGACAATGAGTAAAAGAGGTGAGCCAACTCATCCATGATTTTTTGACTGCTGAGTTGCATGATTGACAACTCACGCATGAAAAATCTCAAGCGTGAGTTGTGAGAAATTGAGTTTTTTACAACACTGCTTTGTATATTGATTCCAGTTAGCTACAAATATACTGTTATGTAATAAATTCTATGAAAATTTGTATGTTGCCTTTATTGGTAAAAACTAACAACTTTTAAGGCACGCTGCTAACTTATTTGCAAATATTTGCAGCTAGAACTTTCACAAAATCATTTTCCGACTCGAACATGATCATTTGATAGCAGATGTCTGATGTAATGTGATTAAGAACATATTCAAAAACGTACTTCAAAAAAAGTGATGTAGTTACGAAGTGAGTATATTTCTTTCTCCTTTACTCACATCAATACTGACTCCTAGATGTCAAATAATACTCCAAAATGTATCAGACGTAGGGGGAGATCCCCCAGTGCCGGACAGTACCCAATACCGGACAAAGTCGAAACATTGAGAAATCATGGTCCAATCAAGACGGTGTATTAGAAGAAAAGAAAGCTTTTATGGAGAGTAATATTTGCGTAGAATGACGCATCCTTGAATTATGCATGCCTATTTGAAAAAGTAGTGATGTTTGAAAATTGTTAAAAAGTTGACGTATCACCTTAAGTTTGAGTCTTATTAGTATTTATTTTGAGTAAGGCAAACTAGTATGTATCACGGAAGCATGATCGAACACAATCATAATATAGAAGTATGACTGTATTTTGTACCATGTTTAAACTAAATGTGGACAAACAACATTTTTTGTCAAATAACTCATTTTCCCCAGTTTCGGACAGCTTGATTTTTTATATGATATCTTTGTAATTTTTGCATCGGTGTCTCAAAATAGATTCATTTTTCATAGATTCCGTCGACCATGGTATCAAACACGCAATAAAAATAAGAAGAATGAACATTCAGAACATCATCAAAAAATGTGTTATTTTTCATCGTGTGTGAAAGAGGCTTTTGATGGACCTCTTACAGACCAAGCATAACTCAAATTATTCTTGCAAATGTTGCAAATGCATTAAATTAGCTATGAAATACTATTCATGGAGTAAAATTCGATGATGTACAAATATACAGAAATCGAGCTATTTTCAGATTGTCTCCGGTAAGATTGGTCAATTTGGTACTAGAATATATCACCGAAATGTAATGTTTAAATTCATATTTTTACTATCAAATTTATTTTTGTACGATATAAAAATGGTAGTATTTTTCATAAATGGGTAACAGGATCACATAAAACCAATATTTTTTAAATTGTGAATTTAGTGGCTTAAGTGTCCGGTACTGGGGGATGTCCCCCTGATAGATAATAGACATCTGTTCTAATGATCTGTAACCTAAACTGATTGAAACTTCATTTGATTCTGGTTGGCAAAGACAATAAACAAAGTGCTGTAATTGCTTAATTTTTAACGTATTTTTAACACATGGAAAATACACACAATCATTCATACCCTAACTATTCATATCATACAAGAACGTCTTTACTGTTTACATTCTTAGATTCTTGAGTTCATAATTGATCCATGAAACGGTAAAGAAATGACAACCAAGACATTTATTATTTCGATTTATGGCCTATGAGCGGTACCACTGTGCATCCGTACAGCCAGCTGAAATGCTTGTCTATAAGGGCGAAACAGATCGAGTTGGGCAACTTCCTTGCCCAACATAACGTCGATGTGGGAGTAATCACCGAGACCCAGCTCAATCCATCGATCAACTTTTCGCTCCCGGCACATACCATGGTCCGACTCGATCAGCCCACCCCAAGCGGCGGAGGCGGAGTGGTTGTCCTGATCAAGCAGGGCATCCGCTATGGAATCCTGCCGCATCCGAAAACCAGCGTCAGCGTTAATCGGGGTGTAAATCCACACACGTAGTGGTGACATCTCACTGTATGTTGTTCACGCTTCTCGACAGTGTGCGGAACCAACGGAACATCCATCCAATTCTCGGAGGACCTCAAGAAGCTCACCACCAGAACCGACTTTGTAGTAGCCGGAGACCTCAACGCTCGTCATACCCTGTGGCGAAGCCAACAGGAACAGCAACCTCAGTTCGGGCTCGTGCTTTACACTTCCCAAACGAGCCAAAGTTCCCCGACAGTTGATCCAGGAACGCAACACTGTGAGGCGGCAATTCGGCAGATGAACGACCACTTGAGGTCTTTCTGGGATGTGGCAAAAATTTTTCAAGAAACGGCCAACTGCAGTACCACCACTGAAGGATGACGTCGGTGGTATTTTCGAATCTCCACCGGAAAAGGCTAACAGTATCGCCGGCAAACTCTTGCAAGCACACAATCTCGGTGCGAACATAGTGGGCCCGTACGAAGCCACGGTGCAGCGAACCATCAACCAACTCCGTTCCCCTGTCAAGTTACCGAAGACGGAGTACGCTCATCGGTGAAGTGAGAAAAAAACATGAAGGCTCCCGAAAATGACTACATCTTCAAACTGGATTTGAAGTAACTATCAGGCAAGGCGTTCCTTTTCTTGGCGGCAGTCTTCACGAGGTGCTTCTAACTGAACCATTCCCAGCCAGGTGGAAGATTTGGAAGGTTTTGAAACCCTATTTTGAAACCCGGCAAGGACTCAACTGTCCCCACGAACTACCGGCTCATCACATTGCTATCGCAGTCAGCAAACTCTTCGAGCAGCTCATTCTTCAGCGATTGATGACGCAAATCAATGAGCATCAAATCATCGTCCCGGAACAGTTTGATTTCCAGAAAAAAAAACACTCCACCGTCCACCAGCTGGTCCGAGTGGAGAACAACATCCATCGGAACAAGGCGCTTTCCAACAACACGGTCATAGTCCTCCTGGATGTTGAAAAGGCCTTCGACAACGTCTGGCACGATGATCTCATCCAGTCCATCGTGCAGGTGCAGTCCAATCTTGCATGTACTTCGTCAAACCTCCAAGCGGTGGCAGCGAGCGTGCTTCAAGGCAGTTTGCTAGGGCCCATCTCGTACAATTTGTACACCTCTGACGTCCCATAGCTGCCTGCAGGGTGCAGCTTGGCGCTATACGTGGACGAACGATGGTCATTCTCCATTCCGAAAGTGATCATACGTATCAAGTTCGAGCATTACTGGGTTAAGGGTCACAGGTCAACTTTCTGCAAGATTCTGTGATTAGGAATTTATACCTTCCCAAATATCCAGCCAACGTTCCTGTAGTCCGTGTAGGTGGTCTGCGATCTCAGATATGTCATCGAGTAGCAGCAGGAGTTTATTTAACTGTTAACACACGGATTAAAATCTGATTTCCACACCATGAATTACAAGTCATAAAATTCATAAATTGGTTAAGCCATAATATCAGGACGACAAATCATGGTTTCTGAAGTCATAATCATGATTCTTCTGACTGTCTCATTACACCAAAAGTGACTGATACTGTTCAGACAGTTAGCGTTAGCGTATTTACGGTATACTTCGTAGATTAGATACTAGCAACATTCATGTATCATTTGGTAATCTCATCCACACTGCTTACAGGAACAAGACTGAGGAGTAAACCTTGGTCCAATCATGAATAATATGGTGAAAAGTTTGAAATGGTGGAGGAATTTGTGCATCTTGGAACACTAGTGACATGCGATAATGATATTACCCGCGAGGTGAAAAGACGTATTGCAGCTGCGAGTCGGGCTTTCTACGGGCTCCGTAACCAGCTGAAGTCCCGTAGCCTGCAAACGAAAAAATAACTCGCGTTATACAAGACATTGATCCTTCCGCTTGTCCTATATGACCATGAATCACAGACATTGTAGGAAGTCGACCGGAGAAGACTCATCCATTTTTGAGTTCCAGTTTTCAGCATTTTTGGGTCGTGGAGCACTTTTTTAAATGAAATTGTTGCGTGGAGCACATGATATTTATTACCAGTCAGTTTGAAATTTGGACTTTTTATACGTTTAAATCGACCCTATAATTCTTACGAAAATTGTGCTTATGCTGGTTTCATTTACGTGAGGATAAATCGATGCCAAATCTTGAATTTTCAAAAACATGAAAAAAGTCGGTAGAACCAAATATTGACTTTGCAGGACGCTATTCTGAAGTAATAAAATACTTTCCTTATTATAATAATCAATTGGGAAAATTATCTAAATATGCGCTTACATGCAGAAAGTATACTGATTCTTTTTCAGCTATGTCAATGCTAAACCAACTGATTTTTATTACTTCGAAATCAAGACAAACATTAGCAACAATCATCAAAGACGTGAATTAATGTAAATGACGGCCTACTTTGTCTTAAACTGAAAACTTGATCGATTGATCATACATATGCTGTTGGTTCTAATCTAGGACAGGACGTGACAACTCAACTAAGACTGACCCGTTGTTTTCTAGTCGATAACTTTAACGATACAAAATCCAGTGCTAACAGTGTCTTTTTTAAGCAGATCTTGTGAACAGATTCAAACATCAAGGCACATAATTTGGTTGTTTCTTGCACGCTTCATTCATTTAGAAATGCAAGATATTTTGAAAATCAGGTTTACATATTAAAAACCGACGATATAATCAGAGAAATTTGACACAATTTCCGTAATATTGCTCTCAATTGAGTATTTGTATTTATTCTAGCATTGTAGGTGCACATGCGGTAAGTGTAACATTCTATATAAATAGATTTAGAACTAAAAGATTTCATGAAAATTTTCCAAACTTTTGATAAAATCTCTACTTTATGCCCTGTTGCAATCCAACTCAACGATGTGAAAGTAGGCCTTTGCCAAAACGACCAATGAGAAGTGGTCTTTTTTGACAGGCAATTGGTTTCGTTTTTGTACTTTGACCTGACATGTCTTGTCTTAGGTTCTAATCATGTTTTCAACTCAAACGGATGTTCGGTTATCCAGATTTGTGCTCGAGAAAAATTCAGGTTTGGCTTTAATTATGATTTTATATTAAACTTTAAATTAAAATCTTTAAAGATTTCTTTTGTATTAATGAGCAAACTTTTTTATTTTAACATTGAACTGTGACATTTAGGCATACAAATGAGAATTGTTTTAGTTGTTCGTTTTTTATTGTTTAAAATTTGTGGCTTCAAACCACCTGGCCAGTTTCTGTAGCATAATATTTATTTTTTTAGCCTTTATCAATGTTTTTCAATTGATTAAGCACATGTTCAGAGCTGACGGAAATATTCATAATTTTGATGAAACATTACATTCATTCAAGTAGCCGTATATGTTGCTTCGGGTCAACTTTACATTTGTTTCTTGGCCTCGGCTTCTACGCGGAAAGTACTTCCGGAACCAGGTTCCAGCTTTTGTATCATGCAAGAAAATTAAAAAATGATAACTTCCTGCATTGTTTCGATACTCAAAGTCTTAAACTGGTCAACACCTATCGTTAACTATTGGTTCCTAAAATGTAAACATGTGACTAGGGAACACTTATTTCCGATTGATAAACATGTCCAGACCTGAACTTCCGGTTTGAAAACCCCACTTACAGAAAGTCTAAACTAATCCCATAGCACCATTGTAAAAATTGCATGTTATTATACTTTTATGTTTTAGAGCACCAATACTAAATTTAAAGAAAGGTTGGCAGCTAAAACTGTTCCATATAAACTTTTTTAGGAAAATTTTTCCAAACGAAATATTGTTAATCTTCCAATTTCAAAACCTAAGCCTGCTGAACGTTTTTGTGAAAATATCACTTACATGAAAGTTCAATAATAATCGAGATGTTGACACCGTGTATATAACACTTGTAAAAACTGTTTTTTTTTTCGAAAAATCATCCGCCATTACGACGACAACATTATAAGGTGTAGATAAAAAAATAAAACCACCGCTATTTTTTTAAGAGCACAATGCAAGAGGTCAAAACAGTGATCTTACGTGAAAATTCGATAGATTGCTCGCAACCAACCAAGTTCTAGGTTTGACTTAGCGTAGTAAAATTGAAACCGTATTTTAAAGCAATATTTAAAAGTCGAGATATTTCAAGGCATTGTTGAATGTTTTTCAAAGCTTTCGTGGAGCACCTGCTAAAGCTTCGAGGTACACGATATGAAAACCGCTGGTCTAGATGGTTTCATATAAGAGTGCATACTTGAAACAACGACGAAATTGCGGCGATTTTTTGTCACTGTCGCTGAAAAAATCGCGTGTATATGAGGGAGCCTCAAGGGTCAGAAATACGTATGAGAATAGCTCCATCTCTACCAAATGTATGTATTAGACTGGCCCAGCTCAGTATGGGAGAAAAATAAAGTTGGATAATTACACGGGGCATCCCCCAGGATTATTCGTTAGGGTAAGAGGAAGACTTAATAAAAATTTCAGCTCATTTGGTCATTTCATGAGCTGGTGCAATTGAATTGAAGTTAATTTAGGATTTTCAGTTCAAACTTATGGGAAACAGCACATCATCTCCATTTTGGGACAGGGAAATTGATGATCGATCGCGCTCAATTGAATCTAGAATGTCAACAAAGAACTATTTGATACCATATCGAACAATATAGTAGAAGGTTGTATGATGAATAAAGTGGGTGTTTGAACTATCTGAAGTAGATTTGCAATATTGCTTAGTATTTCTTAAACTTAGCTGGGTGGTAGCCACTAAGCGCATCATAGCCACCTCTGACGCTGAGCGAGCTGCGGTACAACGTACATGCATATATGTGATTGTACGGGAGTGCTGATCTAAGTCTAACTTTCAACAACTGAAAGGTTAATGAAAATGAGCCTAAATCCAGATACAAACTTCTGCAATTATGTTCATTATGGTATCAACTAGTGAATTTGTCATTCTGGGCTACGGAACGAAATAGTGTCATAGAGTCAATTTTCAATATATTTGAAACCAATATTCCATACAAACTTCAAATTGAATGCGCCAGCTGGGGGAGCAACCAAATGAGTTGAAATTTTGAGAGAGTTTTTTTCTTACCCTAAAACACATATCTAGGCCCCGTTGAGTTTAACAACTTTTTTGTTTAAGGGCCAGTCTAGTATGTATATATGTAATTATGAATAAAGACACGAGCCGTATTACATATAAATCGTATATTGTATAATAAATAGTCTTCCATTCATCAATTGTTTTCCATAAACATATATGATATAAAAATCGTATTCGCTCGCTATTTATATCAATCTTATAAAAACCCATAATCATTTTCCTCATCGA
This sequence comes from Aedes aegypti, assembly GCF_002204515.2. Lineage (NCBI taxonomy): Eukaryota > Metazoa > Arthropoda > Insecta > Diptera > Culicidae > Aedes > Aedes aegypti. The sequence continues at coordinate 379,684,968 of NC_035108.1, forward strand.
TCACTGAACTGCACAGCTCTAGACTTTATACATGTCATCCTCCTTAAAGTGTACCCCAATTTGCTTTCTTATCTCATCTTGAATGCGAGCTATCAGCAAACTCTCGCTGTGTGGCACCGACTCCGATTGCAGCCGACCGGCGGCCAGACAATGACGAACTTCCTCCACTTCGTACCGCAGTCCACAACTGTTCTGGAAGATGAATGTGCGTGGTGCCTTCGGAAGGGGATACTGCTTAACCGATCCGTCGACGTCGGTCAATGAAACCGGGCACCAGAAGTCATGTAACTGAATCAAGATGGGGATAAGAACGAGAATTCCTATTCAGAGAATGTCAATTAGTAAGAATTAGTGAATGATAATTACCGTTATGCTTCCCTTTGTTCCCCGTATAACCGCGTCGTTGTCCAACTTCCGCAAGGCACTAGTTTTTATCTTCCCGATTCCGCTATTCGGGAAGTGTAACTCTGCCTCAACCTCCATGTCGACGCCTTCCTCGTTCAGTTTACCTTTGGCCACGATCTTGTTCGGCGCATCGCGGAAGGCCCACAAACACACCTGTATCGTGTAGACTCCCAAATCGAGCACCGTTCCGCCACCGAGTTCTTTCATGCGCAGCCGATCCACATCGGAAAGGTAGAATCCGAACGATACGTTGACCTCTTTGATTTCACCCAACTCTCCCCCGTCAACCTGTTTTCTCAAATGGATATACGAAGGGAAGTACCTTGACCAAATGGCTTCCATTAGAAATCGTTTCTTCGCTTCAGCATGGGCAATCAGTCGCTTAGATTGGCCTTCGTTTATACAGAGAGGTTTCTCGCATAGAACATGTTTGCCATGGTTCAACATCATAAATCCGATTTCGTAATGCGTTGTATTCACGGCACCGATGTATACCACATCTGAATGTAGCAAATCAAAATCAGTCTCTAAATTTATTCACGAAATAATCGATTATACAACGATCGTACTCACCAATTTCCGGATCTTTTGCGATCTCCTTGTAACCCTCGTAGAACTTGGGAATGTCGTGCACTTTGGCAAACTTTTTCGCATCCTGCAGCTTCCTCGCGCCAACGGCCACCACTTTGTGGTCTTCCTTGGGCCAAGTGGATATTGCAGTTGTAAAATCGTGCGAAATTTTACCGGCACTTACAATTCCCCATCGGAGCGGTGCCATCTCTCAAGTGCAACTAAACAAGCACTGCGTCGCGTCCGGGTTTGGCCGTGAAAATGCTAGTTGGCAATGATGATCTCGATGACGATGATGATCGTGTTGGGATGCGAGAGAGTGTAGCTTTGTTGACGGTGAAATGCGCTTGCGTGAGAGTAAAGAAACCGGTTTTCGTCGTGAACACTAAACAGTGAAAGAGAAAACGAACATCAGGGTACCGGTGGCTGATTGTTGATTACCTTCTGAGATGCAGAACGGTGCGTATTTATTGGTATCAAGAGTTTTTGATAAGCCTTGTAAATATGGTGAAGATAACATTTGATACTACGACCGAAATAGATAGCAGTTGAACATACTGTTGACATTAATTAATAGGTATATAGTTGAGTGTAAATGATTCAGCTGAAAAAGAACACGCGACTTGAATGCAACTTCGTGCTACATTTTTGTGCAATTTAGTAACCGATCAATCTACAGGTATATATAAATGCGTTAAGGTGCAAATGAATTGCTAACTTTTTTTTCTCCTAGTTATGAAAAATCGTGGATACCATTTTAATATACAAGCTTCTCAAAAAAGGGTGGTTAGGCCTACCAACTTTCGACCTACCCCCGATTCGCAGGCCTTAGGCAATAAATTACTATTTTTTTTAATTTCTTCATTAGTATCATTTCGAACATTACATTCATTTCTTATATCTAGGTGTTCTGTGTTACACCGAAAAAAAAATATAAATTTCAATGTGATCTAAACTGAAGTCTACTGTAATAATAAATCAAATTCGTGGGTTGTTACAATATCATGTAAACTTAAATGAATATTCATTCAATTTTCAACTAAATATGCTTGATTATTACATGATTGTGTAAATTTAAAGTGAATTCGATTGAAAAATAATGGATTGGTAGTTGAAATTTTAGTTTATTTTGATGCTCCAAATATGTGCATGAAAATAAACTTAAATTTACAACATTTTTTTTAACTGTGTAGACAACACTATTATTCTAATGTGGTAAAATAAATTAAAGATTTTATTAACATTTTGTTAACAACGTATTACATTTCATTTGCCTTAGCAGTTCAGATTTTTTACAGGTGAGTTGATTTCACCAGCTCATAAGAGAAAAAAAATACGATTTCAATATACTTAACCTAAATATAGAACGCATTAATCGTGACAATAGAAGATTGTAACGAGTTTTGCCTGAAAATATAAATTATTTTATTTGACATTTGTTCCAATGTTTCAACATTGAATATTCTATTAACTCATTGGTACTATACCAGGGACGAAGCATCAGAATCATTTTGAAAATTTTATTTTGATTTCTCTGCAGAGCTTTCTTCCTGGTATTACAACAGCTAGTCCATATTGGTACAGCATACAACATGGCTGGCCTGAAAATTTGTTTGAATATCAAAAGCTTGTTCTTAAGACAAAGTTTTGATTTTCTATTAATAAGGGGATAGAGACATTTTACATATTTGTTACATTTGGCTTGAATGCCCTCAATGTGATTTTTGAACGTTAAATTCTTATCTAGCTTGAGCCCTAGATACTAAACTTCATCTGACCAATTTATTGGAACCCCTCTCATCGTGACAACATGTCTACTTGAAGGATTCAAATAAAGCTTTTGGTTTATGTGGGAATATTATTAGTTGAGTTTTGGAAGCATTAGGAGAAATCTTCCATTTCTGCAAGTATGAAGAAAAAATATCCAAACTTTTTTGCAATCGACTACAGATGACACGCAGACATCGTTCTTTGGCGGAGAGGCCTGTGTCATCCACAAACAAGGATTTTTGACATCCCTGAGATAACTCAGGTAAGTCAGATGTGAAAATATTGTATAATATTGATCTCAAAATGCTGCCTTGAGGGACACCAGCTCTTACAGGAAGTCTTTCAGACCTGGAGTTCTGATAATTATCCTGAAGTGAACGATTTGATAGATAGCTTTGAATTATTCTAACAATGTATGTTGAAAAATTAAAGTTTTTTAATTTTACAATGAATCTTTCGTGCCAAACACTGTCAAATACTTTTTCTATGACTAGAAAAGCAAGACCAGTAGAATAGCCTTCAGATTTGTTGGAACGGATCAAATTTGTTACACGTAAAAGTTGATGAGTGGTCAAATGTCCATGGCAGAATCCGAACTGTTCATTAATGATTAATTGGCGAAAATTGAATTTTCGTTGATGTGGGCCATCATTCTGTTCAAAATAACCTTTTCAAAAAGTTTACTGATGGAAGAAAGCAAACTGATTGAACGATAGCTAGAAGCTTCTGCAGGATTTTTGTCTGGTTTTAAAATTGGAACAACCTTAGCTTTTTTCCATTTGTCAGGAAAATATGCTAATTGAAAACATTTGTTATATATATCAACTAAGAATGATAAGCTACATTCATTCTTCATCATATTTTTGATTTGTTTTAATAATAGTTTTCACTTCTTCCAAATGAGTCTTCCATTGATTGAGAATATTTTCGAAGTACTGAATAACTTGATTTTATATTGGACTAGTAAATCCTAAATTAAAATTGTGTGCGCTTTCAAACTGCATTGCAAGTTTTTGAGCTTTTTCGCAATCAGTTAGTAATAATTTGTTTTCCTCTTTCAATGCCGATATGGTTTTTTCAAAATTTTAGATAATTTCCAAAAGGGCTTAGGGCCAGGGTCTAATTTAGAAATCTTATTTTCAAAATTTTTGTTTCTTAGTTGTGAAAAACGTTTTTTGATTTCTTTCTGCAAATCCTGTCATATAATTTTCATAGCAGGATCGCGAGTGCGTTGCAATTGCCTTCTCCTCACGTTTTTAAGACGGATCAGGAGTGTAAGATCATCGTCTATAATCACGGATTCAAATTTTACTTCACATTTTGGAATTGCAATGCTCCTGGTTTCAACAATGGAACTTTCAAGAGCATTGTCAATATCAAGTTTAGTTTGTAATGAAATGTTAACATCAAGATTAGAGTTAATATACGTTTCATATGTATTCCAGTCGGCTCGAAAATAATTGAAAGTGGAGCTGATAGGATTGAGAATCGCTTCATGGGATATTTGAAACGTAACAGGGACATGTTCAGACTCAAAATCAACATGAGTTACTAATTGGCTACATAGGTGACTAGAGTCGGTTAGGACCAAATCAATCGTAGAAGGATTTCTAGCAGAGGAAAAACACGTAGAGCTATCAGGGTATTGAATTGAGAAATATCCTGAAGACCACTCATCAAATAAAATTCTGCTGTTTGAATTACTTTGAGAATTATTCCATGACCTATGTTTGGCATTAAAGTCACCAATCACAAACACATTTGACTTATTGCAAGTCAATTTTCGCAAGTTAGATTGGAGCAAATTAACTTGCTGTCCAGAGCATTGAAAAGGCAAATAGGCAGCTATGAAAGTATATTTACCAAACTGTGTTTCAACAGAAACACCTAAAGTTTCAAAAACTTTAGTTTCAAATGACCAAAACAGATGTTTTATACGCCTATGAATGATGATTGCAACTCCCCCACATGCCCCATCAAGTCGATCATTACGATAAACAAAAAAGTTAGGATCTTTTTTAAGTTTGGATCCAGGTTTTAAATATGTTTCAGTAATAACTGCTATATGCACGTCATTAGCTGTAATTAAATTAAAAAGCTCGTCCTCTTTACCATTCAAAAAAACAAGCATTCAAATTTAAAATATTATTTGGATCTATTAGAAAAACGTCATCCAATAACAATTTGATTAGTAAATTTTACACCAACTTGGACTGCTTCAGTCATAGTAGTGGCTTTGAACATTGCATCAATCATTAGATTCAATCGTTCAGTTAGAAAATTAAAATCAGAGGCAGACATATCACTTGAAGTGGGTACATTTGATGATTTCCCATTAGAATTTTCGGAGGTTTTTTCCATTTGATTTGAAACAAGTAGATTGGGTACTCATTGTATGAACAGGGGAGAAGTTCAATTTACCTGCTACGATATCGGCAAAGGATATTCCGTGGGTAGCTACATTCGAAATGTCAATAAATTACTATTTTTTAAACTGTTTAACTAGGGTACAAAGCTTACGATGGGCGGTTTATATGCTTCTGGAACCAGTCTTCTGATACTTTTTCCTGACTTAACACAACAAATTCAAAATGATCATTAACTTTAAGTAGCGTAGATCTCTGAGGCAGCATATGGCCCCATAGCATTGTGGTCATGAAGCTAGAAAAGGAAAAGATTCTGAGGCAAATAACTGTGGTTTCTCATGGAAAATCATCCAAAGATTCTTTCAGGGCTTTCCACCTTGTTTTGGTTGCTATAGAAAATTTTTCATAAAATATCAAGAATTCCAAATTCCTTTTCTTTTTCTCGATATGAAAATGTGATATTTTATGGTGAAACTCTTGTACAGCGAACGACTTTTTGAAATCTAAATAATCTTATAGGCATACCAATGTTATTTGAATTCCATATTTCAAAATATCGAAGAGTTAAAAATTTGTTTTTTCCTCTATTATTCTACGTTTAGAAAAGATTTCGATTATGCCCATTCTTAAGCTAAATGTAAAAATTAGTCGTCTTGATATTTTATAACTTCGAAATTCTTTGTAAATTGTAAAATCTTTCTTCAAAACCTCCTAATCATTACTTTGTACTCATGATTTATATTGCATCTCTTTCCTCTTTACAAAGGTGTTTCCTGTATAAAGTTTCAAGTTGACTGTTGCTACAAAAAAAGGTTTTATGGAATTGAACTTTCTTTTAGGCTGGAGCCGTACGTTTCAATACGTATGTTTTTTCGTACTGAACTATTGATGAACTCACCGCAAAACGCATACATTAGCTGTGTCACCGAATAGTCACGTGTGCATCGATGGCCGTAAGAAATACAGAGCACGATTTTCAACACTTGAATTATCAAAGGCATTGAACGACCAGGTTGGGTTTGGACGTTTAAAAAACAAACGGAACAGAAAATCGGCTTCATGTTTGAACCTAGTTTCTATCCTACTTTCATAATTCCTGGATCATAAGCTAGGGTTATCGAGAAGCCTTATGCTTTCATTTGAAAAGGAAGGAAAACTTCATCAAAGCTAATGGAATCGTGGAATTTTACGCATCGGAGCTGATAGATGAAAATACACTCATTACACATTTCCGAAAAGCACTGGCGGCTGTACACTAGATAATTAATTGGATTCCGATGAGAAAATCGGCACTGTCGAAAAAGGAAAATTCCCTTCACTTCGTGGAATGACACTAAAATTATTCTTGAGAAAGCTTTAAGAATTTTAGTGGATGTACTTACTGAAAATATTTCAAATATCCGTACAAAACAGTCGGAAGGTACTTTTTTAAAGTATTTTATTTGGCTCATAATATTAACACACATCGTTGTTTCTGCCCACAATTTCAAGAGATTATGTTGGGGGCTTTGCAAAATATCCATTTAAGTCCTTAAAAAGGTTCGGCAATAAGTTCCACTAGAAATTCAATCAAAAATTCTATTAGGAGGTATGCAATAAACTTCTTCGTAAAATTGGTCCAAGAATTTCTCAGTTATTTCGTAAGTTAGTCAGGTTCAGCACTGAATTTAGGGATTCATAAAAACATTTGTCTACAAAATAAAAAAATGTCTTTACAATAACGTCTTATCACGATAACTAAAAACATTGCTCAGTACCATAGTAGAATCATTGCAGGTTTTGGAAATGCGCACGCAATTTCTTTAGGATCGAACATATGAAATATACACTTTTTTCCAAACCTATCCCACTCTCCCGGTAATCAGCGTAATTAATTGATAGGTCATGACGGAAGTTTATTCTTGAATACATTCTTTCTGGAAGAATTCTTACAACTTATTGAATATTTCTTGGGACTCATTTAGTTACTCCGGAAGAAATCCGGTAAGAACATTAGGGAAAACTTGTTGGGGAATTTCTGAAGTACCTGGGAATTTCGACATTATTTTTCAGGAATATTTTTGGAGTCCGTTAAAGAAACTCTGCAGTAGCTTTCGATGAACTCTCGAAAAATATAGGAGTAATTTCTAGAAGATTTCTTATCACAATCATGGAAGAAACTAGAGAAATCCTCACATTAATGTTTGGACACATTTTTTATAAGACTTACTGGAGGAAAATGTATACGACTTACTAGAGGAAGACTTAATGGAAGAAGCTTTATACAAAGTTTTGCCAACTTCCCTGGAATGTTTAAAATATATCCTTGACTGATATTCTTTATATGAAATGGAATCTCCCCCTCTTCTTTTTGTCTGAAGCCGCAACACATTTTTTAAATTTTTTGTCTGTAATTATATACTTGAGGTTTACTAAGATTTTAATTATATTGCAGTTAAAGAATAATGAATAACCGTAAGAAACTACTCGACTTGTTTACCGAAAAAAAAGCTTATAACATTATGCAAATAGTTTTCAAACTGACCCTGCAGTAGGTTTGCCCTGCCTTAGTTTGCTTTAGCAGCAGCGTCAAAATCCCTCGTATCGCTAATTTGCTAAAGGAGCAGCTCCATGCTGTACATCCCAAGTAACACCGAAAACATAAATCCAAATTTAAAAATACACAGTTTGTCCTACAATGATTGCTAGAAAGTTTTTGAAACATGTCATGTCTCACGTAAGTCGCTATTTTGTTTTGTTAAACCTTTCAATATTGAACTTGAATGGAGATGTTCTTCTAAGGCATATAATTTGTTTTGCAATACAAATCTACCATTTTGCTGGAAATGTTCTAATTATGTTTCCCATGTTTCAACCATATTATGTTTTATATTCGTCTTTTTATGTTTATCAAAACATGTGCTTGGTTATATGTCTTATTTCGGTTGTTTTAGACATGTACGACAGTAAGCAGTCTCAATATGTCATATACATGTTACATGTATGTCATAATATATACTCTTTTCAAACATGTTCTGAATAAACAAATAATGTTTTTTTAGTCAAATATAAGTTTTTCTAGTTGTCTATAAAACAAATGCAACAAAATAGACATTTAATACTTTTGATAGCATGGATGATACATTGCCGGCCAAGATATTCGCCATATGGTGTTCACTGAATACTTTTAACCCAAGATCGGTCGCATGCGTGTACTGAGTACACGCACCCAGAAAAAAGTTCGCTTTTCATACACAGCTCGAGCGAGGTGGTGTCGGCAATGGTTGAAAGCGCGACCGATCTTGAGTTAAGCAAATGTTTTAAGTAAATTATTATTTTTAAGGTATGCTCTAAATGCCGATTTTTATATGAATGAATAGAGTGTGGTGGTTGTTTGCCACTGTTTAGTACGAAAAAGGTTCAATGGAATTACCTAACTCGCTTACAGTTGTGTTCATGCAGGGCTTACGCGTTTTTGTGAAAAAATGTAGGAAAAAAAATACAAATACTTAGAAAACACTTCATAGTCATTTGGTATAGGAGTTTTCCGCCAACAAAAGTGTTCTTCAAAAGCATCATACTGATTATACTATTTTATTTTGGGTACAAATCAACAACGGTTCGTGAGATTTGAGAAGCAACTTCCATGCTGCAACTTCCATTTATGCTGTCATAGTTAGGGTTACATATTTCTCAGGAGCACATAAATGTACTGACGAGCCTCCAACCAAACCGTCTCTCAGCTCATCGGAATCCTAGTGTGCTGCGCTTGCTGGAGGCTCACGAAAATTCTGAAAGCGCGCGCTAGGTGATGTGCTCCCGGGGAGACTCGTCTCATGCGCTGTTCGGCGCTACGGCTCACCATCGGTATCCAAGTTGTGAAACAACTGCTTAGTAACGAAGAGCCTCTATAACTATTTTCGCTTCATTATACAGGTGTCTAGATGGTCTACATGCTATGGTTGAAGACTCGCGATCCAAGAGTTACAATTTCGAACCCCATTGAAAACTTTTGTAATCACTTCAATTATTGCGCTGTATTTTAAACAGCACATGTGACGGAGCGCATGAGACCGCAGTGAGACACATTTCAAGAAAAATGAGGCGCACCAAAAAAGGTCTCCCAATGTACAACTCTCCCGTGCACTCGCAAGCAACGAGGCTCCAGCACCTAAGGCTACAGCACGTGCACAGTAACTCTAGTCATAGTCTAGTGATTAATCAAACTTAAATTTATGATCACACTAGTTGTCCCTGAAAACCTTTCACTGCTTTGAATGAAACAATGGCAAATGATTGGCAATGAAATTTTTGTCTTTTCCCAAAACATAAGTCATGCAGTGTGTCTAAGGGGACCATCTTTAATTTTTTAATTTGATTTTGAATATTTACCATAACGATGATATTTTTGTTCTGAAGCTTTGAAAAAAGTAATAATAGTTCAGTAAAAATTCAGTGTATTAGTAGAAAACAAAATAATGAACTAATTTGCAAAATGTGATGATTCCTTTTTTTTACTTGGCTTGATGTCGAAAAATGTATATTGAACGATGTTTAAGGGCGAATTGATTTTTTCAAAGCAAAAGTGCATATTTCACCATAATTTTTGATTCGCATATTAATTTAGTGTTAAAGAACAGTTATGCAATCAAATGTTTGCACTTTTTCATTTTTCATTGTCGACCATTCAATGCATTTCTACCACCAAATGTTCTCAGTATTTTGTTGCGTTAATGGTTTGTTGGACAAAGTATAATACATAATTATGTATACCTAAACCCATATAATACATAATTTTGACAACAAAAATATGTTGCACAAGCTCCACCTTCTGCGCTTTTCCAGTCATATATAAGTATGAATTTCAGTTTTTTCGCTATGAAACAGAACATTCTCATTAGTCATATTGAAGTCATTGTGATTTGTATGAGACATGTTGTGTTACTTGGGATATCACATATTGAATGAAACGCGATCGTGATCCTCTAAGCTACTGAATGACACGCAAAGGCATTCGTAAACACACTCCAAATGACGAGAGGCGATGAAGCGACGTGTGAATAGATGGTTTTTTGTCCAGCACCTTTGGCCAAGTAGAAGCACACCATAACAAATATGATCATTATTATTCGTTTTGCCATGTATCGCGTTTCGTGTTGTCTATCTAGAACCATTTTCTAAACGAGACTCGTCATTGATCGTATGTTTGAAACCTACCGTAGTGTCATAATTCAGGACAACTTAGATTTTAGTTTTCTGTTTGGAATCAAAACCAAATTATATCGAAGGTCACAAATAGGATATGAAAAGCATTAGGAATGTCATCAAGCTCTTTGATTTCGAAAAAGTGCACGATATAAGGGAGCTTTACCGAATATCGCAAGAGTCATGAGGTATCGTGCTTCTTTCGAACTAGTGAGAATGAACGGTAAATTCATATCGCTGGCGCATGATGCTTGCAAGAAGACCAGATAACAACGGAGCCATATAAGGGTATTCGGTTCATATCGGCGTACTCTCAGCTGTTGACTTTTTAGAGATAATTTATTCATACCAGTATACAATGGAAATTTATCGCATATTTGTCCGCGATGACCTGCAGATACGGCTCGATTGCATTACAAAGCAGTCCGTGCTCTGAATGCGATAACAAAATGCGAGACTGACACCAACACCAGATATATGGAACGTTCTAGACCTTAGACGGTAGCTTGATGGACACGGTCTTCGTCTCCAGGTATTCTTCGATGCCTTCCTTGCCCATTTCACGACCCACACCGGATTGCTTGTAGCCTCCGAATGGAGCCTGGTTCGATACTGCCAAATACGTATTCACCCAGACTGAACCGGCTTCCACTGCGTTACTGAAGGTGAGGGCATTGTTCAGGTTCTTGGTCACAATTCCTGCCGCCAGACCGAAGCTAGTGGCGTTTGCTCGTTCGATTGCCTCGTCCAGCGTCTTGAACTTGATGATACTCTGCACCGGTCCGAAGATTTCCTCCTTGGCAATGGTCATCTCGTCGGTCACGTTGGAGAACACGGTAGGCTCGATGAAGTAGCCTTCCTCGCCGACCTGGACGCCACCGGTTTCCAGCTTGGCGCCTTCCTTCTTGCCCGTTTCGATGAAACCGAGAATCTTCTTAAACTGTATGTCATCGATCTGGGGACCATGCTGGATTCCTTGGCTGAACGGATTGCCCACTTTGCGTCCCTTGGCCAGTTCGGTGGCTTTCTGCACGAATGCGTCGTAGATTCCCTCCTGCACGAAGGTACGGGTCGCTGCAATGCAGCATTGTCCCATGTTTTCGAACACGCCAGTGTAGGCAATTTGAGCGGCCTCGTTGACTGAAATGAAAAGAAGGTGTTGATTTAAATGATTTCTAATTAATAAAAACAAATATTATTTTCTGTTGCATTGAAGCAAGAAGTGAAGTCTTAGCATCAATTTACAAATTGATATGTCGAAAGAAATTTAAATTGAATTGAGTGTTAAGAGAATGCAACGACTAGATTTCAAAAAAGAGATCTGAGTTACACTCCCGTGCAAAAGTTTGGGTTCACCCCCTAAAAAACGAACAAAAGTGTTCTGTCCATATCTCTGTGATTACACGTCCAATTGAAACTCTTTAAGTCGCATTCAAAAGGCAAAGAGTTATTCTTACTTCGTATGTATTTTTCCAAAACGCACTGAAAAATCATATCTAATTTCCTCAGCATTGGATCGACCAAAATTTTTAATCAAAGTGTCATTAGAATCGTAATCTTCTATTCTTTGAAGAGACCCCACGAAATTTTGGCGGAAAAATTTGAAAAGCATTCAAAATCAATGAAACAGTCAAGTCATCGTGCAAAAATTTGGGTTCACCCCTCAGTATGATGCAAATCGTGCAAAAGTTTGGGTTCACCAGAGCTACACGCACATCATTTTTGTCAATTTCTCTGCCATGTTTCAACCGATTTTAATAGTTTAAAGCTTTTTTGAGCGCAAATAATGGCGCGTACATGATTGGTTTGAGATTTCACAGATTTAAGTAAGTTGGGGTGAACCCAAACTTTTGCACGATGACTTGACTGACTGATCCATTGATTTTGAAAACTTTATAGATTTTTCCGCCAAAATTTCGTGGGGATTCTTCAAAGAATATAAGATTACGATTCTAATTACACTTTGATTGAAAATTTTTGTCGATCCAATGCTGAGGAAATTAGATATGATTATTCAGTGCGTTTTCTGAAAAATGTCACAACTTTAAGTAAAAATTTAGTATACAAAGTTCAAAAAATGTTTTTGGAAAAATACATACGAAGTAAGAATAACTCTTTGCCTTTCGAATGCGGCTTCGAGAGTTTCAATTGGACGTGTAATCACAGAGATATGGACTGAACACTTTTGCATGTTTTTAAGGGGGTGAACCCAAACTTTTGCACGGGAGTGTATTTGGTGAAGTTGCAGCATGGTTTGAGAATTCTCCAACATTGCTATTCATTATACCAATTTCTGGCAACACTGTTCCTTCGTTATCAAATATCTCATTATGGGGTGGTTCTAACTTTAAGATATCATTGAATTGTGAATATAATGATTTCAATTCTTTTTCCAAAGTTGAAATAGCTGGTAACTACAAAAGAAGAATCAAATAAAGATAGAACTCAACAAAGCCATGTGAATAAAACGGTATACATTACTTATTCGTTTTTTGTAACATACACAACAATTTCAGATTGTCAAAATTGAACCGTGCTAATATTGCTAATAATGTGTTAAAATTTAATCTCCGTAATACGTTCAAATGAAATTTCTCAATGTTAAACACGATAAGATGGTAGGGCTCAGATAGTCGTAGCGGTAAATGCACAATCAAATGATCGTCCTATTCATGTTTCTATAAAACTTGACAAAAAAATAGATGACATGTTCGCTGAACTGTAGAATACTTCAGTCTGTCTATAGTATTTAGAACACTTGGATTTCTTCGACAGACTCTCCGTGCCACACCAAATTCTTAATAAGTTTGTCAACAAAAAAAAAATCCAACCTCTCCCTCCTTCATAAAAATATTTTGTCATATCAGTTCATTTTGTAATAGACTTCTTTTGACGAACAAATTGAGAATTCAGTTCAGTATGGGAAATTCAAAAATAAAATCTAGTTGATACAAAAAGTATGTATAGCCTTATTTAGTATTGATGACAACGTAACTTATTTAGTTCCTGAAAAAAATCTTATACTACGGATTGTGAACTAAACAACACTGTCAATTATGGGAACACTTCTTTAATTTCGATAATTTTGCACTTTAATGTAATATTAATAAATTGTTTGGAATACTTATTTTTACAACTCAAGAAACTTGAGAATAAAGTTTTATAAGCGTAGAATTATCAATTTTCGAAAAAAATTGCGAGTTTGTCTACAAATATTAATTTGTGAAGAATGCATTGTAAAAGTTCTTTTAAATCGTTTTAATTATGACGTCTTATGATTTAAATTAATGCATTCTATCTTATAATAAGGTGGCTTGTTATGAGCCCTTTGGTTGAAAATTTGCATATAAGTATCTTAGTGTCAAATATCCCAAAATTTAGAAGACATAACCCCGCCTGAAGAAGAGATGAGAAATTTAGCTAACAATTGAGATGAACAGTTAGCAAAGAAAAACCGGCTAACATTACATCATCTTAAAAATTGAATCAACTTGCCCAGATGTACCTTATGTGCTCAACTAGACATTTTACGGTAGTCAAACTCTTTTGAATGTTTTGATACCATTTGTCACACCCACGGTTTTGAAAATTGTCAGGTTTTTATGGTAAAAGGGCTCATAAAAATACTAAGCTGATCCATAGTTCACCCATAGATCCATACCAACCTATTCAGCCGTATATGAACGGTTCAGCTTACTTGATTGGTTACAGGTCTTCAAAGAAGAATCTAGTTCAAAGGCACTTTTGCTAGGTTCCAGATGGTCACAATTACCAAATCCGTATTTTCTGGAATTAGACATGTGTTCCATTCATTTAGGTTCAACAGAATTGAAATCCATAAATGTATTAATTTAGAAAGCTTTTTAAATTTTCGAGTCTAAAACAACTCAGTTCTAATTTGTAGCTTATTTATGGTAGCTCCCCTAGGGACTTTTATTATTTTTGCAAAAAGGTAAAAACATGACAGCATACTTTAAATTGTTGGTTTATTCCAATCAAAAGATAAATTGATCTGAATGTTAAATGGATCGAAAAAAGATCCAAAGTCCTTACTAAGGTTGCATTTTTTTTGTAATTTGATATTGGTCCTATGGAATATGTTACAATTTCTGTGCTGTGAGAAATATTCAAACTTCTTGCTAATTCTTCAGAGATAGTTCCACCTAATCAACGGATAATAAAGAACTCATTGGATTTGAAACGAACTAAACACCTACTGATTAAAGTCCTTCTTAAAACAATAAAGAAGAAAAATCGGATTTGTTCAGAAATTGTCTGAAAACCTGCGGGATATTTTTCGAAAGTTCGTGTGCTCTTCTGAATTCAAACCACATAAAAAGGGAAACCTCAAATTTTGAGCCAAAAATGTTAAGATTTAGAGGTGGCGCAAGCGACTTGAATTTTAAAGTTATCAAATATGACCTTCAGTGAAGTCAGCTTTGTTGTTTTCTTACTGATTTTGAAGCTCTTAGCATCATTCTCTTCAAAAATGAATTTATGACAACATGTAGAACATCAAATTTGTTGAAAACTAAAACTAGTCTTAGTTAAAAGTAGGTTTTCCTCTTTCTACTTAAAATATCGCTGTTTGACCATAACTTCATGAATACTTAACCAATCTCAAACAAATTGACGCTTATATTGAGCTGCTCGGTATTCCAATCCGCATGGTTATTAAATTAATCAACTCATTACGCGTGGTAAAGATGGCCAAATCATGGGTGAAATTATGAAAAAAATCCACGTGCTCGAAATAGTTATTTATCAAAAACTGCCTAGAAACATGAATTAATAATGGAAAATGCCATATTTTTCAATTTTTTGACAGTTGAACTTCAAAACTTTAGCTAAAACTAGGTTTTCTCATATGATAAAGCTTCTGAATGGTCCTGAAAGCAAATTTTCATAACTTTTATAATAAACATATTGTTGAAATTTTTAAAATCTATATGCACTATTCAACTCGTAATTATAGCAAGATGCTTTATAAACTTTGGTTAAACAGTTAAAATGTAGCTTTCGGCAAAAATAATCAACAATTCGATGAAATTTGATTTTTTTCATGTGCAAATCATGTTTTTGGGTAGTTTTTGTTAAATAATTAAGCCAAACCAATTTTTAAATTAAAGTTGTTGTATACATGATATTCGTCAAATTTGTTGAAAACTGCTTAATTAGTTTCAAAAGTGTGTTAAAAGATCTGGACTCGGATAAGTATCCATGAAGCTGACCATAGCTTAATAATATAAAATAAAACCTTTTTTTTAGTGGAAAAAATTGAGAAAGCTACTATAGACTAAGACTTAATTTTTTTTTCAGCAAATTCGGTGTTCTGAAAACTTTTTATAAATTAAATTTCGTAGAGAATGATGCTTACAGCTTCAGAAATGGTTGGAAAATAATAAAGATATGAAGACTTCACTGAAGATTATATTTCATAAATTGAAAATTAACCTTCAAGTCGATTGACCCACCTCTAAATCTCAATATTTTTGGCTCAAAATTTGAGGTTTTTATGTGATTTAGATTCAGGAGAACACACGAATTCCTGGCATTGAAAATTTTCGAAAAATAAGCCGTACCCTACTGTTGCCTCAAAATGCGAAATTTGGTACAAAACTTTATGGAGGCTTTCCCTTAAAAAAAAGTGAAAATAAATTTGTATCAGCCTCATGTCTACTCATTATTATGGCTATTAACCCCGGCAGCTTCATTTTTTACCGCAAGAAAAAAAAATTCAAATTGCGATAACTTTTTTGTTTCTCGGTATTTTTGCACCATTTTTTCACAAGTTCTCAAAAAACTCTTCTAGTTTGAGGATCCGTGTCGATATTGTTAATAGGTGATCTGGTTTTAAAGATATTCCAATGTTCCTTGGGGGATCGACATTTTCCATACAAAATGTCTTAGGCGGCCATTTTGTTTTACGTCAACTTATCGAAAAAGTAAAATGTGGGCTATACCATACCATGTAATAAGGAGCTCCTCTGAAAAAATCATACAAATTGGTCAAGAATTCTTAGAGATATCTGAAAATTACGATATGAGGTTTTTTGAAGTTTTCAAGATCTTTATTTGGTCAGCTTGGTACCAGCAACATAAATGCTCATTACTCAAAGACGGCTGCTCCAAATTGCTTCATTTTTTCACAACATACTCTCATTAATGTATTGTTCCAAAGAGTGAACATCTGAATACGTTAAAAAATCTGTAGCCTAAGATATACGTGGGTTATGATTAAGCGTCGGTCCCCCAAGGAATTTCGGTATATCTCTGGATCCAGATGACCAATGATCAATATCGACACGGATCCTCAAATAAGAAGAGTTTTTTTGAAAACTTGTGAAAAAATGGTGCAAAAATACCGAGAAACAAAAAAGTTATCGCGATTTGATTTTTTTCCTGCGGTAAAAATTAAGCTGCCGGTAGAGGGGTTAATGTCAAAACACAAATTTGCCCTCAGATTAATATAATCAAAATAAAGTACTCCAAGTTTTGTGATAGATTTATGGTCGTTATGTTGAAAACAAAGTTCTTGAATTTGAACACGACTTTTTTGTTTAGGAATCAAATTCAGCAGCTATTTCCAAAATGTGTTTAGGTGTATTAATTTCTGCATGGATGCTTGGAAAAGCTTATTTGCTAAAGTGAGACAAAGGTTCGCTAGTGCATGACGGCTCACCATAGTAGCATGTCCGAAAGAACTTGAAACTATTGAGAACCAGAGCTACAGGTCCAAAGCCCTGATAAAGGTGGATGGTTGTGATGGCTATGACCGTGGTCATCATGTAAAGAACAAGCGGACGATGCTGTATCGTGTCAGCATCGAGGAGGCAGCCCCTCTAGCACGATGTAGGTAGCGCAACCCTGGTTAGGTGGCCTATCGAAGACTCTTCACCAACCAAGAAAGGCAAAAGTAAAGCAAACGGATTGAGACAAAGGTTCGAATCAACGAGGCAAAAATATGTACCATAAATTACCTCCCCAAAAGTTTCAAAATTTTCCGAGAATGTACAGGGAAATAGGCTTGAAAACTAAGGTACGGCTTTTTTCGAAAGTTTCTCAAACTGAACATTCGTGTGCTCTTCTGAATTCAAATCACTTTAAAAGCTCAAAGTTAGAGCCAAAATAATTGAGACTTAGAGATGGGGCAAGCGCTTTCAGGTGAATAAGATTATACAATATGATCTGTAGTGAAATCTTCATAACTTTGTTTTTCTCCAACCAATATTATAGCTTTAACCGCCATTTTCTTTAAAATTTTATTTAAGAAAAGTTTGTGGACTATTAAAATCATCCAAAATCATAATTATTCTACATTTTTACCTCATTTTACTAAAACAATAATTTTGTTTTACCAGTACTTCATGGATACTCAATCGATTCTAAATCTTTTTAAATGTGTTTGTATTTTAGTTAGTTGTTCTTCAACACTGTATATAACAATTTTATAACAAATTATTTTGACTCAGCAGTAAAAAGTCGTCATTGCACAATGATCCGAATGACAATTTAGCAGGAAAAAGGGTGTTTCTCTGCTTTCATCGATTTTAGACGGTCGATGTCTTTATAGAAGTTATTTAGTTATTTGTATATGATTTTTGCATCTTCCAAGAAAAAAGTTGGGTGGCCCTTATTTAAGTTGAAAATTTGACTTAAACTTTTTTGTTTGATGGTATTTGTGGCTACGCTCTTCTACAAACTTTATGAAAATGTTACTTTGAACAACTTTGTCGGAGACACTTCTGATCTCTTCATTTGAGCTGAATAAATTTGTTCTAAAAGTTTTAACTTAGGGTGGACCCGAAAAATCAGTTATTTTGGTCTCACTTTTTTGTTTTCAGTTTGACGTGAATTTGGTCTTTGGAAAAGTTGTAGAAGAAGTTATGATATACATCTTTGCTGAACATTGCAAGTTTGTAATTCTTGTGATTTTGAAGTTATGAGAAAATTTATGTGAAAAACTATGGAATCTTTAGATGCTCATAGCTCATGGAGTTGGACAGATATTTTTTCTTTTATTGTGACTGATACAGTAGTATCCTGGGGTACAGAACTGTGCAAGTGGTGAATCTAACATCATTGAAACAGACAAAGTTACCAAAATGTTTTTGAGCTTGGAAAATTAATGACAGAATAAAAATACAACTACATTGCTAGTGCTTGAAGACATTTTTTATTAATCAACAGTAAAATATAATAGAGGTTATTTTTTGTTGTTGTACATTTCTCCATGAAATTGCATTCGAAAAGTTGTAGAACTGGTTAAAACCTACAACTTTGATGAGGGCAGCATGCCGATAAGTTTAGAATCTTACGAGTTACAGGCAAATATCGAGTATTTTAAGTATATTTTCGAAGTGAATTTTATCAATTTACATATATGACGCTCTCACAGTTTTGACAGCAAAAGTTGTCTAATGTCTGGCCTTACGAGTTCCGCAAAAGAAAAAAGAGAACATCGCATTAATCCATTATTTATACCTACACATTTTTCTAGTATAAATAATAGATCCATGCGATGTTCTCTTCAAGTCGAGCACTTGACAATGAAGAAGTCTGTAAGTCGCAGACGAAATAGGCCTATCTGTCAAGATAAGCAACATATTAGAGTTTAAAGCTGTTTCAATGATGTATTTGCTCGCCTTACTAGTGATGTTAGTAAGTTCAATTAGTATTTTTTATTTAAATTTTTTGTTAATGTAAATAAATAAATAACATCAGGACAGTTTTTCCAACTACAATCACAATTTTTATCATTCACTGCTTATGGAATTAACCAATCAAATTTTCCATACTTCAGTGGTTTCATATCGCATTGCGATAGATTTGTATATATGCGAATAATGTCATCAACTATTTTTTTTACTATGAAAGGCTATGATTAGTACTTGTTATTATTCCATTATAGCTGATCATAAATGTTTGCAAGCTTATTGTGGTTTCAAGTCAGGTTAATTCAGCGGAACAGTTATACCATCTGACGACAGAAATATGTATCATGTAACGCCATGCTCTACAAGGTCTTCAATCCAGACTTCTAATTTTCACTACCATAAATTTACAGAACTAGACAACCGCTCGTGCCGAAAATTTGATCGATTGATCACTTGATGATAATGACCAATCGATCAAATTTTCAGCACAGACGGTAGCCTAGTTCTGTGCTGTTTTTAAATAGGGCCTAACTGACACGAGCGATTTTTCTAACCTCTCTTTCACTAATAACTTCGCTAAATTAGATTAATCTGTAATGTTAATGAAGCAAGGTATGGTGATTCTTCATCCTACAGCACAAAAATATGTTACGAAAAGGGAATCAGTTTTCGGCAATAACGCAAAGAGAGCAACGATAAAAAGAAATCGATGAATGCAAAAAAAAATACAACACAGTTTCTTTAGATTTGTACTTTTTTTGAATTGAGGTTTGGCTTCGGTGCATCTTCACCTTATGTTTCTCCTGTACTTTACGAAACATCATACTCATTCAATTTGATACCTTATTAAAAATTGGTAGTAAAGTAAAAAATTGAGTTGTGAAAAAGAAGTGCTCATTAAAAGACACACATATGTTGAGCTTCTTCTTCTTGGCCTTACAACCCCACTGGGACAGAGCCTGCTTCTCAGCTTAGTGTTCTTATGAGCATTTCCACAGTTATTAACTGAGAGCTTTCTTTGCTGAAGTTGCCATTTTCGCATTCGTATATCGTGTGGCAGGTACGATTACACTCTATGCCCAGGGAAGTCAAGGAAATTCCATTTACGAAAAGATCCTGCACCGACCGGGAATCGAGCACAGACACCTTCAGCATGGCTTTGCTTTGTAGCAGCGGACTCTAACCACTCGGCTAAGGAAGGCCTCAGGCATATGTTGAGCTATTGTACGTTTAACTTCAAGAACCATATGAAACTTATTAATACTTAAAATCACCAGAATCAGAAAATACGAGCGAAATAATATATACACAACTCACCATCCACATCGTCGCAAATCACCAGCGGGCTCTTGCCGCCCAGTTCCAGCGAAACCTTCTTCAAGTTGCTCGCCGCACCAGCCATCACAATTTTTCCCACCTCTACCGAACCAGTGAACGCAACCTTCCGAATGTCCGGATGCATTGTAATAGCGTTTCCTGCGGTTGGACCATATCCAGGCACCATATTGACCACACCCGGAGGAAAACCAGCTTCCTTGACCAGCGAGCACATGTACAGTGCCGTGAGGGGAGTCTGTTCGGCGGGTTTCATAACGATCGTGCATCCAGCGGCCAATGCAGGACCCCACTTCCAGGCCAACATCAGCAGCGGATAGTTCCATGGAATGATCTGACCAACCACTCCGAACGGTTCCTTGCGAGTGTACGTCAGATGAGGTCCATCCGAAGGCACAGTTTCACCACAAACCTTGTCCGTCCACCCGGCGTAGTATCGCAGACAGTTCATCGAACCGTACACGTCATACACCGCACTCATGTACGGTTTGCCATTATCCAACGACTCCAAACTGGCAATCTGGTGCATATCGCGCTCCATCAGATCGGCCAACTTGTAAATTAGCTTTCCACGAGCCGAGGCATCCATCTGGCGCCATTTGGAGCTTCGCTGGAAGGCGGCCTTGGCAGCCTGGACGGCCAGGTCCACATCGGCCTTGTCACCCTCGGCAATGTCCACAATCTTCTTACCCGTCGATGGATTCACCGTTGGAAACACTTTACCACTCACGGCATCCACGAACTCGTTATTGATGAAAAGCTGCGTGTACTTAATCTCTGGGTTTGCGTTAGCCATGGTGAGCTGATTTCTATCTTTACAGAACGAGAACACCGAAAAAACCGTCCAACTGCTTTGGAATGATTCCCGAAACTGTCTGCTAAAGCCACGCAAACGCCCGGTGCCAGTTGTTGACCGGCTTTCAGATTAAATACCTTCGCGGGCTGTAGCTCTGAAGCGCGCGCGAGCGTTTGTTTGTATGTGGTATATTTATATAGGGGGGTCGTGCGCTGCTTCTGTTTATCAGCGATCGCCGCGTTCTTCGTTCTCGAAGACGTTGCTCACTGGTTGGCTGTATGCGCAGCATGATACCCAGCTCCGTCGCTGATTTCAAGACTACGGTACTCCCCAGACCGTTTCTGTTATAAAAAAAATCCGTCACAACTATACTGACCACTATTTTTCTATAGCTTAGCTGCTGCAGCTAAGCATTTTTGGGAAGAATATTATAGAAATTTGAGGACCCGTTTTGAAGTCGCAACCATCAAATTCATAAGTGAAGTCCCCTTCAGCGACTTACCCATTAAAAACGTTAATTTCTAATAGATTATTTATCAAACGCTGTAAGACAATATGGAACCAATTTCATTATGTAACTAAATAAGTTTTGTGACACAATATTTTGAGCAGTTTGATGAACCCATGAACAAACGTTTCAATAAATTTTACTTGATACTATGACTGGTGAGCTTCGATTTGATAAAGATTTGTTCCTGATAATAACGGTCTGAGGAACACTGTGGAGACGTAAACCATTCGAATGTGTTAGGAGAGACACGAGATGATTGTATTTTTTCTTTTTTGGCTGTAGGTAGGTAGGTATTTTGAATTTGTATTTTTCAGCTCATGTGCAATGAATGGATTATTTTGGTGTTGCAGTGTTTTGTTAGCTTATCGCGTTTGTCTGGCGCTGATGATAAGGATGAAAATAGATTGCATTTTCAGAGATAATGGGTTGTCAAAGTTGATAATATTGTGTAATTCTGCAATTACAAGTTATTTTCCATTACATTTTCTTTTTAGGTAGTCTATCATTCTTCCATTGCTGGGAAGTTAGCTCTCATTAGAGGCCAATTCAACATGCTGGAATATTTTGGCAAACAAATTCCTAGTATATTATTTCATTATCTCCATTCATATTGAAATCTTTATAAGTTTAATTTGAAAATACAGGGGATATGCAAGATGATTGAGATAGGTAAAATTTTGCCTAAATTCAAAAGCTTATAACTTTATGAAAAATGGATCAAATTGGATACATATGGAAGCAGTCGATGGCAAATTTAGTTTAGTTTCAGGAACTTTCTTGGCCATGCATATTGGCCACCGGATACCGGAGATGTTCCGGATTTTTCAAGGTCATGTCCAAGTGGCATTTTTTCTGTCGCTTGTGTTTCTGTGCGGTGTGAACTTGTATGGATGTTCACAATTTTCCTAGAAACTAGAACTAATAGAAAGTTGAATGCTGGTGGAAGCATTAAGATTCGTTGAAAATCTTCAGAAATATAACCATTTCCGTAAAACTTATTCCGGAAAATATGGTCAGTCATGTTTGTATTTCCAATCATGTAAATATTAACCGGAGCTATATCCAAGTCAGCATCAAACTTCAAAATGATGTTTCCTGCATCATGTACAGAACCATTAGATGCACTGACCATTCTATAGTAGGATTCAGATGCCCTGAGGGAAGTGGCCAATTAGGAACAAATCTGGAACCATATCAATATGGGTATTAAACTTCAAGATTTTCAAAGATGATGCTCTCCGAAGCATTTTAAGCACCACCGGCTGACAAGACCACTCTATAGTAGGTTCCAGGTGCCCCGGGGGATGTGGCCTATACAAAACATGTCCTATGGGTATAAATCATCAAGATTTTGAAGGTGATGCTTCTGGAAGCATTTACAGAGCATCTTATTTCTATGACCGCTATATAGCAGGTTCCAGGTACCCTAAAAGGAAGTGGCCAATTGACGTGTTCCGTCTGGAACCATATCAATATGGGTGTCAAACTTCAAGATTTTCAAAGGTGATTCTTCCTGACGCATTTCCAGAACCACCGACTGCCAGGCCGCTGTATAGTAGGTTCTAAGTATTTACATTTTGTATGTAAAGGTTTTGATGAGCGAGTAGATTGGTGTCATCGGCAAAGATTTTTTTTTAATTTCTTTATTAGTACCATTCAAAACATTACATTCATTTCTTATATCTAGGTGTTCTGTGTTATTAGACAACACTATCATCCTAATTTGGTAAAACAAATTTAAGATTTTATTAACATTTTGTTAACAACATATTTCAATTCATTTGCCGTAGCAGTTCAGAAATTTTACAGGTGAGTTGATTTCACCTGCTTATAAGAGAAAAAAAGCTTTGAATATACTTAACCTAACTTAACCTAAACATATAACGCATTAATCGTGGCAATAGAAGATTGTAACGATTTTGGCCTGAAATTAATAATTATTTCATTTGACATTTGTTCCAATGTTTCAACATTGGATATTTTATGTAACTCATTGGTACTATACCAGAGATGAAGCTTCAGAATCATTTTCAAAATTTGATTTTGAATTCTCTGCAGAGCTTTCTTCCTGGTATTACAACAGCTAGTCCATATTGGTACAGCATACAACATGGCTGGCCTGAAAATTTGTTTGAATATCAAAAGCTTGTTCTTTTTCTTCTTCTTGGCATTTACGTCCTCACTGGGACAAAGCCTGCTTCTCAGCTTAGTGTTCCTATGAGCACTTCCACAGTTATTAACTGAGAGCTTTCTTTGCCAAAGTTGCCATTTTCACATTCGTATATCGTGTGGCAGGTACGATTATACTCTATGCCCAGGGAAGTCAAGGAAATTCCCATTACGAAAAGATCCTGGACCGACCGGGATTCAAACCCAGACACCTTCAGCATGGCTTTGCTTTGTAGCCGCGAACTCTAACCACTCGGCTAAGGAAGGCCACACGCTTGTTCTTAAGCCAAAGTTTTGATTTTCTATTAATAAGTGGATAGAGACATTTTACATATTTGTTACATTTGGCTTGAATGCCCTCAATGTGATTTTTGGAAGCTAAATTCTTATCTAGCATGAGCCCTAGATACTTAACTTCATCTGACCAATTTATTGGAACCCCTCTCATCGTGACAACATGTCTACTTGAAGGTTTCAAATATAGAGCTTTTGGTTTGTGTGGGAATATTATTAGTTGAGTTTTGAAAGCATTAGGAGAAATCTTCCATTTTTGCAAGTATGAAGAAAAAATATCCAAACTTTTTTGCAATCGACTACAGATGACACGATTCTATACCATTACCCGGAATACCATTACCCGGAATACAATTTACCGGAAGACCATTTACCGGAATGTACCATTACCCGGAAAAACCATTTACCCGGATGTACCTTTTACCGGAATGCACCATTACCCGGAAAGCCAAATCTTCAATTTTCGACGACCTTTCATTGATGCGCAGTACAAATTATGTCACGCTAACCATGGACATTCTCGACTTTTTCGGTTTCATAAACACTATTTCAATAGACATCTCCAAACAGCTATGAACCAAATACACACTCAATCTGTTCGGTAAAAATAACTGGGTTTTTGAACTACCGAAAAAGTCAGTAAACTAAAAATAAATGTCAGAAATCAGAAAACAGAGATTTTTCACTGATATTTTGCAGAGAGCTTTTTTTTATATCATATATCGATAAAAAATAAAACATGGTGAAATTTGCTTTTCAATTACGCGTGGCGACAGTTTTAATTTTACTGACTTTTTCGGTAGTTCCAAACCCAGTAAAATTTTACCGATCCCAGTAATTTAATCTAAGTGTGTATGTTTTTCTTCTTGCCGGCGTTACGACTCAACTGAGACAAAACCTGCTTCTCAGCTGTTCTAGGAGCATTTCTACAGTTTATTAGACCATTTTTGCATTCGTTCATAGTTTGACAAGTATGTAAGTACTCTAGCTCTGAAACGTTGTCAAATATGTCAAACAGAAATAATTTTGAACCGGCGGTATTCAATTCTACCAACCTCAGCTTTACCTTTCTGAATAACTTCACTTTGCCGCAACGTAAGCCTTAAACTATTAACGAATAATAATTAGAAAAGAATCGCCTGATATAGATCGGAAAACTATGTCTTCAAATTTAGGCTATAAAACTAAACATTACAGGCAAGGACAGAAAGAATGAAAAGAATTTTTAATATTATTTTATGTCTGAGACCTCTTGGAAGGTACCATCACTATATATCGAAATAAAAAAAAGCCTAACCTATTTTTTGAGTTTACTTTACCCAAAATTAAGTATATCGATTTTAGTTTCAACCCAATATCTCTCGGTTTTCTCTTTCTCCCACACGAATGTTGTCAATAATAGAGAGAGCTGCATCTACCCAATGGGGGTACTTTGGCCCAATAAGCCAAATTTGGGTAAATGCAACATTTCTTATGTTTGGGTCGAAAGAACTCAATTTTGCGTTAAATCAACCCAAAATTGAGTATATTTTCTAATGGAATTAAAGCCAAACTACCTTAGAAATTTAGCCAAAATTGAGTTATTGGGCTCAACTACGGAATTGCGTTGAAACAACCCAAAATTGAGTTGAATTCCGTCTCCGTGTAGGTTGAATTTGAGAAAATGGAACATCCCAGCATTTAAAAATGTTTGGCATTTTGATGGTTTTCTTATTTCCTTACGTTAAAACAGATCAGAATCCAATTTCAATATTGTATCAAAATTTAAAAAAACACTTATATTGCGAGGGAAGCAACATACAACAGTTGTATTCTAATGTCACCTTTATGGTTTGGGGAAACTTAAAAAATCAAGACAAAAACTAGGAGTGCGTTGGTGATTTAAAGTAGAGACACTATTCGCCATTGTAACGTCCATATTTGGAACCTCAATAGATCTACTTTTCCATTGATTCTGATTGATTGTGCTATTTTTCTCCGAATGTCTTAACTCTGAATGTCTATACCCCGAATTCAATGTCAGTGTAATAAACAAGAAAGAACAATAAGCAATCAAAATAATAAGATATTTGGTAATTTTCGACTAAACACATTTTGCAAAAAATGTCGATATCGGTGGAACTCGAAAGAACCGCCAACCAAATACAGAAGGGTGAATAACAGATGACCCAAAATAGGTCATTCTAGAAAAAGGGATATACGGGGGATTTACAATCGGTTAATTGTCGTTTGTGGAAACGACATTCGGTGAATTGACACTCGGTGAAAAGTATTTAAATATTCTAATCATTGCTTATTTATTAACATTTAGACACTTGGAATATTAAACGACGACGGTGGAATATTAAACGTAAAGTTATATAGTTGTAGCCAAATTAAGTCAGTTCAGCCAAGACAAGCTGAAAATATAAGTTGAAAGAACAGCTTATTTTTGAAAGAAGGTTGAATCATTTATGAAATGCAAATATATGAAGATGGTGAATATTGACATGATCAAGTATGAAGATATCTTAGTCTCCACTCTGGTGCTCTTGTATTTTGAAATAAGAACCTTATCGTTGGTAGTCATTTTAAATATTTTTAAGTTAACATACTGACCTGAATGACCGTTAAACGGTTACAAGGACGGTAATGAAACAAGTCGAGAAATGGAGATATAATTTTCCGGTAAATGGTCCTTCCGGGTAATGGTTTTCCGGTGAATGGTTCATTCCGGTAAATGGATTTCCGGGTAATGGTCTTCCGGTAAATTGCATTCCGGGTAATGGTTTTCCGGGTAATGTCGGAGAACCGATGACACGCAGACTTCGTCCTTTGGCGGAGAGGCCTGTGTCATCCGCAAGCAAGGATTTTTGACATCCCTGAGGTACCTTTTTGATTTATATTACGGACAGCTTCAAATTCCGGACACTCTCGTTTGTATGGGAAACATTTCACACGAAATGTTTCAATTTTCGCCGTCCAAAAGTTCTCATTTTCGAGGCTCGTTTTATTAGTTTTTTTCCATAAATATCATTGCAAATTTATAATGCCCAACTACCTTGGACGTCTCTTAAGAAGTTGAACGATTTCAATTGATGATTTGACTGTTCCATTAATGATTATCATGAGCTGTCCGTAATTCGAATCAAAGCGTCCGGAATATGAGGCAAAAGTGAGGGAGCGTCCGGAATAAGAATCATGAAAAGGCCACACGTTTTGATTTATTCAAAATTATTCAAGTTGCGGACGCGTATTCTTTACCCACCATCCGAAAGTTAAGGGCTTCCGACGCTCGATAACGCTAAAAAATCATACAGAATGATTTATTTTGTATGGTCCCTGCTGGGTTATACTTCACTTAGGCCTTAAGTGTCCGTAATATGAATCAAAACGGAGTTACCGTTAGTCAGATGTGAAAATATTGTATAATATTGGTCCCAAAATGCTGCCTTAAGGAACACCAGCTCTTACAGGAAGTCTTTCAGATCTGAAGATAATTAACCTGAAGTGTACGATTTGACAGATAACGTTGAATTATTCTAACAATGTATGTTGGAAAATTAAAGTTGTTTAATTTAACAATCAAACCTTCATGCCAAACACTGTCGAATGCCTTTTCTATGTCTAGAAGAGCAAGACCAGTAGAATAGCCTTCAGATTTGTTAGTACCGATAAAATTTGTTACACGTAAAAGTTGATGAGTGGTCGAATGTCCATGGCGGAATCCGAACTGTTCATTGGCAAAAATTGAATTTTCGTTGATGTGGGCCATCATTCTGTTCAAAATAACCCTTTCAAAAAGTTTACTGGGGGGGTCCCGTAGCCTCGAGGTTACGCTTCCGCTTCGCAAGCGGAAGGTCATGGGTTCGATTCCCAATCCCCTCACACAAAAACTCCGTCCAGCCACCAGAAGACGCCGCACGAAGGAACGTGTATTGGGGAAGAACACATCCATCTTTCGTCAGTATCGGATGATGACTGAGACACACTGACCCTCTTTGTAGGCTGTTGCCTCACACGACACATAAACATGGCAAAATGAACCACCGCACATCAATGGACTTCGATATGGATATGGATTGGACCAACGACAGCACTCTCCTCTACCTGCTCGGTATGAGAGGAATAGCAATAAGAACTATAAATAGAGATTCTGTATATATGAAACTCGGCATAGTAGTGGCCAAGTGCACGGAGTGCCTATCAAAAAAAAAAAAAAAAGTTTACTGATGGAGGAAAGCAAACTGATTGGACGATAGCTAGAAACTTCTGCAGGATTTTTGTCTGGTTTTAAAATTGGAACAACCTTAGCATTTTTCCATTTGTCAGGAAAATATGCTAATTGAAAACATTTGTTAAATATATCATCTAAAAATGATAAGCTACTTTCTGGAAGTTTCTTGATGAGGATGTTGAAAATTCCATCATCGCCAGGAGCTTTCATATTTTTGAACTTTTTAATAATAGTTCTCACTTCTTCCAAATCAGTCTCCCAGGCATTTTCGAAAACGTTCTCTTGATTGAGAATATTTTCGAACTCCTGAGTACCTTGATTTTCAATTGGACTAGTAAGTCCTAAATTAAAATTGTGCGCACTTTCAAACTGCATAGCAAGTTTTTGAGCTTTTTCGCAATTAGTTAGTAATAACTTGCTTTCCTCTTTCAATGCCGGTATTGGCTTTTGAAGTTTTTTTTTCAAAATTTTAGATAACTTCCAAAAGGGCTTAGAGCCATGGTCCAATTGAGAAATTTTATTTTCAAATTTTTGTTTCTTAATTGAGCAAAACGTTTCTTGATGTCTTTCTGCAAATCCTCCTATATAATTTTCATAGCAGGATCGCGAGTGCGTTGAAATTGCCTTCTCCTCACGTTTTTAAGACGGATCAAGAGTTTAAGATCATCGTCTATAATCACGGATTCAAATATTACTTCACATTTTGGAATTGCAATGCTCCGGGCTTCAACAATGGAATTTGTCAAAGTTTCAAGAGCATTGTCAATATCAAGTTTAGTTTCTAAAGAAATGTTAACATCAAGATTAGAGTCAACATACGTTTCATATATATTCCAGTCGGCTCGTAAATAATTGAAGTGGAGCTGATAGTATTGAGAATCGCTTCTTGAGATATTTGAAATGTAACAGGGACATGCTCAGAATCAAAATCAGCATGAGTAATCAGTTGGCTACAAAGATGACTAGAGTCGGTAAAGACCAAATCAATCGTAGATGGATTTCTAGAAGAGGAAAAACATGTAGGGCTATCAGGGTATTGAATTGAGAAATATCCTGAAGAGCACTCATCAAATAAAATTCTGCCGTTGGAATTAC
Source organism: Aedes aegypti (assembly GCF_002204515.2). Classification (NCBI taxonomy): domain Eukaryota; kingdom Metazoa; phylum Arthropoda; class Insecta; order Diptera; family Culicidae; genus Aedes; species Aedes aegypti. The sequence continues at coordinate 379,714,336 of NC_035108.1, forward strand.
TTTGAGAATTATTCCATGACCGATGTTTGGCATTAAAGTCACCAATGACAACAAATTTTGACTTATTGCGAGTCAATTTTCGCAAGTCAGTTTGGAGCAAATTAACTTGCTGTCCAGAGCATTGAAAAGGCAAATAGGCAGCTTTGAAAGTATATTTACCAAGCAGAAACACCTAAAGTTTCAAAAACTTCAGTTTCAAATGATGAAAACAGTTGATGTTTTATACGCCTATGGATGATGATTCCCAAGTAACACCGAAAACATAAATCCAAATTTAAAAATACACAGTTTGTCCTACAATGATTGCTAGAAAGTTTTTGAAACATGTCATGTCTCACGTAAGTCGCTATTTTGTTTTGTTAAACCTTTCAATATTGAACTTGAATGGAGATGTTCTACTAAAGCATATAATTTGTTTTGCAATACAAGTCTACCATTTTGCTGAAAATGTTCTTATTATGTTTACTATGTTTTAAACAAATTATGTTTTATATTTGTCTTCTTATGTTTATCAAAACATGTGTTTGGTTATATGTCTTATTTTGGTTGTTTTATGCATGTACGACAAATAAAGAGTCTCAATATGTCATATTCATGATACATATATGTCATAATATATACTCTTTTCAAACATGATCTAAATAAACAAATTATGTTTTTTTTTTAGTCAAATATAAGTTTTTCTAGTTGTATATAAAACAAATGCAACAAAAGTGACATTTGACATTTGATAGCATGGATGATACACTGCCGGCTAAGAAATTCGCCATATGGTGTTTACTGAATACTTTTAAGCAAATGTTTTGAATAAATTATTATTTTTAAGGTATGCTCTAATTTATCAATTTATATGAATGAATAGAGTTTGGTGGTTGTTTACCACCGTTTAGTACGAAAAAGGTTCAATGGAATTACCTTATTCGCTTTCAGTTGTGTTCATGCAGGATTTGGTATAGGAGTTTTCCGTCAACAAAATTGTAACATAAAGTTTGCCGGAATAGTTTTTGGTAATAACCTGATTAGACTATTTTAGTTCGGGTACAAATCAACAACGGTTCGTGAGATTTGAGAAGCAACTTCCATGCTAAAACTTCCATTTATGCTGTCATAGTCAAGTGATTTATCAAACTTATATCACACTGTAAATTTATGATCACACTAGTTGTCCCTGAAAACTTTTCACTGCCTTGAATGAAACAATGGCAAATGATTGGCAATGAAATTTTTGTCTTTTCCCAAAACACTCGTCATGCAGTGTGTCTAAGGGGACCATCTTTAATTTTTGAATTTAATTTTCAATATTTACCATAACGATGAGATTTTTGTTCTGAAGCATTGAAAAAAGTAATAATAGTTCAGTAAAAGTTCAGTGTATTAGTAGAAAACAAAATAATGAACTAATTTGCAAAATGTGATGATTCCTTTTTGGAAATATTTACTTGGCTTGATGTCGAAAAATGTATTTTGAACGATTTATAAGGGCGAATTGATTTTTTCGAAGCAAAAGTGCATATTTCACCATAATTTTTGATTCGCATATTAATGTAGTGTTAAATAACAGTTATCAATCAATAACAGTTATGCAATAAAAAATGAAGGCTTGTCAATGTTTGCACTTTTACATTTTTCATTGTCGACCATCCAATGCATTTCCACTACCAAATGTTCTCAGTATTTTGTTGCGTTAATGGTTTGTTTGACAAAGTATAATACATAATTATGTATACCTAAACCCATATGATACATAAGTTTGACAACAAAAATATGTTGCACAAGCTCCACCTTCTGCGCTTTTCCAGTCATATATAAGTATGAATTCCAGTTTTTTCGCTATGAAACAGAACATTCTCATTAGTCATATTGAAGTCATTGTGATTTACATGAGACATGTTGTGTTACTTGGGTTGCAACTCCCCCACATGCACCATCAAGTCGATCATTACGATAAACAAAAAAGTTAGGATCTCTTTTGAGTTTAGATCCAGGTTTTAAATACGTTTCGGTAATAACTGCTATATGCACGTTATTAACCGTAAGAAAACAGCTCGTCCTCTTTACCATTCAGAGAATGACCATTCCAATTTAAAATATTTATTTAAATTATTATTTGAATCCATTAGAAAAACGTAATCCAATAACAATTTGATTTGTAAATTTTACACCTACTTGGACTGCTTCAGTCATAGTGGTGGCTTTGAACATTGCATCAATCATTAGATTCAATTGTTCAGTTAGAAAATTAAAATCAGAGGCAGACATGTCACTTGAAGTGGGTACATTATCTGATGAATTCCCATTAGAATTTTCGGTAGACGAAGAAGCGGAGTTACCTGTGGCGGTAGGGTTTTTCCATTTGATTTGAAACAAGTAGAATGGTTACTCATAATACGAACAGGGGAGGAGTTCAAATTACCTGCTACGATATCGGCAAAGGATTTCCCGTGGGTAGATACATTCGAAATTGAAAGATTCGAACGGCTACCCGTCGGATTAAAATTAGTTTGTGAATGAGCATGATTATGATCTTCCTGATGGGTATGATTCATGATCAAGCGATCGTTAACTGAAAAATGAGCATTGTTCGATACTCTACCAGGCAAATTCCGGAAACGACCGTTATCGTTACGGATATTATCTTTCATCTGCCTGCCTCAATGACTCTTTTGCGTGAAGGACAATTCCAAAAATTTGACTTATGATTAGCCCCGAAATTACAGCATATGAACTATCTTCCTTCACTGGACAGACGTCCTTGGCGTGAGAAGAACCTCCGCAAATCATGCATTTAGCATCCATGCGACAATTTTTTGTACCATGACCCCACTTTTGGCACCGACGGCACTGAGTGGGGTTCTGGTAATTTCCTCCAGGTTCCTGGAAATGTTACCATGTCACACAGACATCAAACAAAAGTTTTGCTTTTTTAAAGCTTTAATATTATTTAGTTCTTTTTTGTTACAGTGAACTAAATAAAACTCTTGAGAAAGCCCTTTTCGAACAATGCCAGGTTGTGTTCTCTTTTTCATAATGATTACTTGGACTGAGGAAAATCCAAGTAAATCATTTATTCCATTTTTGATATCTTCATTGATTTATAGTCACTTGAGGGACCTTTAAAGACAACTTTGAACAAACGTTCAGTTTTGTCGTCATAAGTAAAAAAATGTGCTTCTTCTCTTCAAGATGTTTGAGAAGAAGTTCGCGATCTTTAAGAGTTTCCGGCAAAACGCGACAGTCTCCTTTCTTTGCGATTTGGAAGGAAACCTTGATTCCCCTAATGGAGATCAAGATCTCCTGCATAAATCCACCAAATTCGGAACAACTGATCACAATAGGCGGCACTCTTTACTTCCAGACTTGAATCAAATAGCCTGGGTTAGAGGCTGCTTCGATTTGGTGGTCGGAAAATTTGTCTAGAGCATCGAACTGATTGCTCATTTCGATACAATTATCATTATTATTCATTTCACCCTTGGAAGTAAGTTCGCATTCCGGGGAAACGTCCTTTCTTCCATTCTTGCCACGTGTAGTGACAGCTTTACAACCCACTTTTTTGAAAGGAAGTAGTGAATTCAGAGATTCACCCTTCCTTTTGTTTGTTGTTGATACCATGTTTAATTAAAAAACGAAAGAAGACGTGACCTTCGAGAGGTTTTTTTTCCAAGAAGGATTACCACCGCTAACTTTCGCCAACGGCTCCAACGAAAAATCGAAGGCACGGGTCCAAACAAGGATCGTAAAGGGATCAATAGTAGAAAAATAGTACTGAAAAGTACTGTTTTAGTAGCACTGAAAAGTACCGTTTTTAATTTTAGCACTGAAAAGTACTGTTTGTGTAGCACTGAAAAGTACTGTTTTATTGCTTTAGGTAGTTTTTAAGAAAACTTCCAAGAGCAGAGAGAATTCGTGTACGCACAGCACGAAGGTACGATGCGCACTGATCGGCAAAGTTATTCAGCGCAGATCAATGGTTATCTGAAAGGGAAAACCTACCTTGTACCATGTACCTTGATGGCTACAGCATAGCGTCACGCCATTGCCGGTCGTATTGTAGAGCTCCATCTTCGTCGCTCTAGGGCGATACTTCTCCAGTGGCCCCGAACGTTTACGGCCGCTACGTAATCTTCCATTGCGTCCAGAGATGCATTTTGAACGCTCACGTTCTCTGAGCATTCGCAAATGTTCCTTCGATTGCTCTCGTTTTCGTGTTCAGCTTTTTGAACACGCACACGACCACTAGATTGCTCACGGAATCGTGATCTGTCATGTACTCATTTACGCACTTTGACGTTATAGTTGCACCATACAATCTACCTAGATTTCAATACAGTTGTAATATGCGAGTTGACAATCTGGAGCGTCCAACATATCCTGATACTCACAGTTCAAAATCTCATGCTTTTACGGGTCCGCAAGACCGCAAGCTAAGACTTCCATTCCATTATTTATCAGTGCGCATCGTACCTTCGTGCTGTGCGTACACGAATTCTCTCTGCTCTTGGAAGTTTTCTTAAAAACTACCTAAAGCAATAAATCAGTACTTTTCAGTGCTACATAACCAGTACTTTTCAGTGCTAAAATTAAAAACGGTACTTTTCAGTGCTACTAAAACAGTACTTTTCAGTACTACTTTTTCTACTATTGATCCCTGTACGATCCTTGTTTGGACCCGTGCCTTCGATTTTTCGTTGGACCCGTTGGCGAAAGCTAGCGGTGGTAATCCTTCTTGGACACCGTCTTGGGAAAAAACCTTTCGAAGGTCACGTCTTCTTTCGTTTATTAACTAAACATGGTATCAACAACAAACAAAAGGAAGGGTGAATCTCTGAATTCACTACTTCCTTCCAAAAAAGTGGGTTTTAAAACTGTCACTACACGTGGCAAGAATGGAAGAAAGGACGCTTCCCCGGAATGCGAACTTTCTTCCAAGGGTGAAATGAATAATTGTATCGAAATGAGCAATCAGTTCGATGCTCTAGACAAATTTTCCGAACACCAAATCGAAGCAGCCTCTAGCCCAGGCTCTTTGATTCAAGTGAGGAAGCAAAGAGTGCCGCCTATCGTGGTCAGTTGTTCCGAATTTGGGGGATTTAGGCAGGTGATCTTGAACTCCATTAGGGGAATCAAGGTTTCCTTCCAAATCGCAAAGAAAGGAGACTGTCGCGTTTTGCCGGAAACTCTTAAAGATCGTGAACTTCTTCTCAGATATCTTGAAGAGAAGAAGCACAAATGTTTTACTTATGACGACAAAACTGAACGTTTGTTCAAAGTTGTCTTGAAAGGACTCTCAAGTGACTATAAGTCACCTGAAGATATCAAAAATGGAATAAATGATTTACTTGGATTTTCCCCAGTCCAAGTAATCATTATGAAAAAGAGAACCCAATCTGGCATTGTTCGGAAAGGACTTTCTCAGGAATATTATTTAGTTCACTTTAACAAAAAAGAACTAAATAATATTAAAGCTTTAGAAAAAGCAAAACTTTTGTTTGATGTCCGTGTGACATGGGAACATTTCCAGAAACCTGGAGGAAATTACCAGAACCCCACTCAGTGCCGTCGGTGCCAAAAGTGGGGTCATGGTACAAAAAATTGTCGCATGGATGCTAAATGCATGATTTGCGGAGGTTCTTCTTACGCCAAAGACGTCTGTCCAGTGAAGGAAGATACCACCAAATTCATATGCTGTAATTGCGGGGCTAACCATAAGTCCAATTTTTGGAATTGTCCTTCACGCAAAAGGGTCATTGAGGCTCGTGCCAGGCAGATGAAAGATAATATCCGTTACGATAACGGTCGTTTCCGGAATTTGCCTGGTAGAGTATCGAACAATGCTCATTTTTCAGTTAACGATCGCTTGATCATGAATCATACCCATCAGGAAGATCATAATCATGCTCATTCACAAACTAATTTTAATCCGTCGGGTAGCCGTTCGAATCTTTCAATTTCGAATGTATCTACCCACGGTAAATCCTTTGCCGATATCGTAGCAGGAAATTTGAACTCCGCCTTTGTTCGATCCATGGGTACTCATTCTACTTGTTCCAAATCAAATGGAAAAAACCCTACCGCCACAGGTAATTCCGCTTTTTCGTCTACCGGAAATTCCAATGGGAAATCACATGACATGTCTGCCTCTGATTTTAATTTTCTAACTGAACAATTGAATCTAATGATTGATGCAATGTTCAAAGCCACCACTATGACTGAAGCAGTCCAAGTAGGTGTAAAATTTACAAATCAAATTGTTATTGGATTACGTTTTTCTAATGGATCCAAACAATAATTTAAATATTTTAAATTGGAATGCTCGTTCTCTGAATGGTAAAGAGGACGAGCTGTTTAATTTTCTTACGGTTAATAACGTGCATATAGCAGTTATAACCGAAACGTATTTAAAACCTGGATCTAAACTCAAAAGAGATCCTAACTTTTTTGTTTATCGTAATGATCGACTTGATGGGGCATGTGGGGGAGTTGCAATCATCATTCATAGGCGTATAAAACATCAACTGTTTTCATCATTTGAAACTAAAGTTTTTGAAACTTTAGGTGTTTCTGTTGAAACACAGTTTGGTAAATATACTTTCATAGCTGCCTATTTGCCTTTTCAATGCTCTGGGCAGCAAGTTAATTTGCTCCAAACTGACTTGCGAAAATTGACTCGCAATAAGTCAAAATTTTTTGTCATTGGTGACTTTAATGCCAAACATCGGTCATGGAATAATTCTCAAAGTAATTCCAACGGCAGAATTTTATTTGATGAGTGCTCTTCAGGATATTTCTCAATTCAATACCCTGATAGCCCTACATGTTTTTCCTCTTCTAGAAATCCATCTCCGATTGATTTGGTCTTAACCGACTCTAGTCATTTTTGTAGCCAATTAGTTACTCATGCTGATTTTGATTCTGATCATGTCCCTGTTACATTTCAAATATCCCAAGAAGCGATTCTCAATCCTGTCAGCTCCACTTTCAATTATTTACGAGCCGACTGGAATATATATAAAACGTATGTTGACTCTAATCTTGATGTTAACATTTCTTTAGAAACTAAACTTGACATTGACAATGCTCTTGAAACTTTAACAAATTCCATTGTTGAAGCCCGGAGCATTGCAATTCCAAAATGTGAAGTAAAATTTGAATCCGTGATTATAGACGATGATCTTAAACTCTTGATCCGTCTTAAAAACGTGAGGAGAAGGCAATTTCAACGTACTCGCGATCCTGCTATGAAAATTATATGGCAGGATTTGCAGAAAGAAATCAAAAAGCGTTTTGCTCAATTAAGAAACAAAAATTTTGAAAATAAAATTTCTCAATTGGACCCTGGCTCTAAGCCCTTTTGGAAATTATCGAAAATCTTGAAAAAACCTCAGAAGCCAATACCGGCATTGAAAGAGGAAAACAAATTATTACTAACTAATTGCGAAAAAGCTCAAAAACTTGCTATGCAGTTTGAAAGTGCGCACAATTTTAATTTAGGACTTACTAGTCCAATTGAAAATGAAGTTACTCAGGAGTTCGAAAATATTCTTAATCAAGAGAACGTTTTCGAAAATGCCTGGGAGACTGATTTGGAAGAAGTGAGAACTATCATTAAAAAATTCAAAAATATGAAAGCTCCTGGCGATGATGGAATTTTCTACATCCTCATCAAGAAACTTCCAGAAAGTAGCTTATCATTTCTAGTTGATATATTTAACAAATGTTTTCAATTAGCATATTTTCCTGACAAATGGAAAAATGCTAAGGTTGTTCCAATTTTAAAACCAGACAAAAATCCTGCAGAAGCTTCTAGCTATCGTCCAATCAGTTTGCTTTCCTCCATCAGTAAACTTTTTGAAAAGGTTATTTTGAACAGAATGATGGCCCACATCAACGAAAATTCAATTTTTGCCAATGAACAGTTCGGATTCCGCCATGGACATTCGACCACTCATCAACTTTTACGTGTAACAAATTTGATCCGTTCCAACAAATCTGAAGGCCACTCTACTGGTCTTGCTCTTCTAGACATAGAAAAAGCATTCGACAGTGTTTGGCATGAAGGTTTGATTGTTAAATTAAACAACTTTAATTTTCCAACATACATTGTTAGAATAATTCAAAGTTATCTGTCAAATCGTACACTTCAGGTTAATTATCAGAACTCCAGATCTGAAAGACTTCCTGTAAGAGCTGGTGTTCCTCAAGGCAGCATTTTGGGACCAATATTATACAATATTTTCACATCTGATTTACCTGAGCTACCTCAGGGATGTCAAAAATCTTTGTTTGCGGATGACACAGGCCTCTCCGCCAAAGGTCGAAGCCTGCGTGTCATCTGTAGTCGATTGCAAAAAAGTTTGGATATTTTTTCTTCATACTTCCAAAAATGGAAGATTTCTCCTAATGCTTCCAAAACTCAACTAATAATATTCTCACATAAACCAAAAGCTCTTTATTTGAAACCTTCAAGTAGACATGTTGTCACGATGAGAGGGGTTCCAATAAATTGGTCAGATGAAGTTAAGTATCTAGGGCTCATGCTTGATAAGAATTCAACTTTCAAAAATCACATTGAGGGCATTCAAGCCAAATGTAATAAATATGTAAAATGTCTCTATCCCCTTATTAATAGAAAATCAAAACTTTGTCTTAAGAACAAGCTTTTGATATTCAAACAAATTTTCAGGCCAGCCATGTTGTATGCTGTACCAATATGGACTAGCTGTTGTAATACCAGGAAGAAAGCTCTGCAGAGAATTCAAAATAAAATTTTGAAAATGATTCTGAGGCTTCCTCCCTGGTATAGTACCAATGAGTTACATAGAATATCCAATGTTGAAACATTGGAACAAATTTCAAATACAATCATTAATAATTTCAGGCAAAAATCGTTGCAATCTTCTATTGCCACGATTAATGAGTTATATGTTTAGGTTAAGTTAGGTTAAGTATATTTAAAGCGTTTTGTTTTTCTCTTATAAGCAGGTGAAATCAACTCACCTGTAAAAAATCTGAACTGCTACGGCAAATGAAATGTTATATGTTGTTAACAAAATGTTAATAAAATCTTAAATTTGTTTTACCAAATTAGGATGATAGTGTTGTCTAATAACACAGAACACCTAGATATAAGAAATGAATGTAATGTTTGGAATAATACTAATAAAGAAATTAAAAAAAAAAAAAAAATCCATTATTTAGCTCACAGCTCACGGTCACAGCAGCTGAATACCAAATGCTCTTCCCCGGAATGTATACCTAAGATGGCAGCTCCATCACGAAGCTAGGGAACCTTAGCCTAACAATTCACTGTATCCGAAATTTTTAACCGTACAAGGAACCAATAGAGAAAGCGGATTGATTTACTGGGTAATGGCGTTCGGGTTAATGGCATTAGGGGTAATGGGATTCTGGGTGATGGGGTAGAATCCCCGGGGCAAGTGGATCCTAAAAATTGGCAATTCGAACAAATTATACGGTACAATTATAAATTACAAATGTTTTCAATATCTAACGGATCAGTCAACTTGACATATTTGCTGATGTGCGCACGAACAGGAATATTGCAGAAAAATTGCTCAACTCAGCGGGACAAGTGAGACACATACAATTTTACTTGCTAATCTTCCTGAAAAACCAGATCGTTGGCATCAATCGAATAATTTTCCTTATTTCATTCAGGAAATATTTTATTAAAATACGTAATGGTTTCACAATTAAATGTTCTGTGTATGACATGTATCAACATAATCAAGATCACTCGGAAATTCTTCATGCAAAGCGTTAAGAGGAGTATATTATGGTCAAACTTTCTTTTTTAAAAGTTGCTTATTGAAAATATCGTTTAAAAACTTATTATTCCTGCAGCAATTGTGCGAATGCCCTGTTATTTTTTGTTATTCTTGGCAGAAAATCGCTTTCACGGTTTTAACGTTTGATTGAACAGAAAATATATTGATTAATTAAATGCACCCACAGATTCCACTAAATTTCTGTTAAATTTTGAAATTGTATCTTGAAAACAATCAATTCATTTTATTGGTATTGAAAATTTACAATTCACTTTACTCAATTATTACGTTATGATTAAAAAATCTTTGATAACATCAATTGTTTAAATGGTTTATATAGTAGTGAGCAGTTTTTCATTCCGGTCTGATGTATTACACAACTATTTATTTCATATTGAGGCAACACAAAATATTAAACGTCACTCAACATTCCAAGGTTCACATGTTACACATGAACACATGAACCTTGTAAGAGGCCCAAATAGTTGTAGCGGCAAACGATCAGCTATTCAGCAAGACTATGCTGAAGAGGAAGGATATTCTTTGTAATTATGATTTCAACTTTCTAGAAAGACATTTGAATTTTACCATAAATATGATATGCCTGCAGGTCCTCAGATTGTTACTTGCTCCGGGTTATGTTTATTGAGGATTTTTTTTAAGTTTTTCGCTAAGGCTTGGGGTGTAGGGTGTTGTAATGAATCTTATCACGTTTCATTCCTTTCGGCTTCCTTTTGCAGGCTGTTGTAGTGTTGATCGGATCTATTTTTTATTTATATTCTTTCATCGTTAGAATTGAATGGCTGATGAGTAAGATAGCTATGGGGCATCGCATGCGATCATTGGAGCCAATTATCACAATTGTGAAGTGGTGAATTGAGTAGCAATTTAGCACAAACACAATATTGAAATAGTTTTAAGTGGGTCGCACACTGGGGCAGATCGCTGTTTTCGACGGCCAAAACCTCTAGTACTCAAGATATGCACCCTAGAGGTTTGGTGTCTTCGACAAAGTGTTTTGGAATAACTTGTACTATATTTTGACACATTCAGATTTGATCTAGATAAGTGAAAACTGATCTAGATCAGTTTTATCTCTAAATAGGAGCGTCCTAGCAAAAAACTTTCTTCTGCAAAGTTGTTCATTAATGCATTTTTGACATTTTTTCCGGAAGACACTTACACTCTATCACTGACGTGGATTACGATATATGACAATTTGGTAAAAACAGTCAAAAAATCAATTTTGACCATTTTTTCATAAAAAAAATAATAAAACATTTTTTGTCATCAAGTATTAGAAGCTTAACTATAACAAAGTAAATTTACATCATTCACTAGAAAATTTTCAGATTTAATTATATTTTTGGTAAAAAGAGTTATCCTGGATTGGTAAAAATAGTGTTTTACAAAATCCAGGATAATTCATGAAGTGGCAGATGTCGGCAGCTAATTTTTTGTATACGACTAGCCAAGAACATAAGTTTCATTGTCGCGAAGAAAGAAAAGTGGGCCACGTGGGGCTTTTTTGTTGTTGTGGTTTGAAAATTTGATGAATATATGTTGAAAAATGCTTATATTTGTGAAACTTTCAATGAATTCATATTTTTCAAATGTATTCTGAAACATATTGCATGTTGACGAAGTGTATTGAAGAAGTCATCTCTAAAATGGTATTCCAATAAACTTTTAAACGGAGTTCAAGATAATTTGTCCCATATATGTATCTACCTATCTATCTATCCTTTAATTTTTATAAGAGTAATAGTATTGTGTTTAATAAAAGCCATTTTATACGATACCAGTTTGGTGATGACTTTTTCAAATCACTTCGTCAACATGCAATATGTTTAAGAAATACATTTGAAAAATATAAATTCATGAAAAGTTTCTCAAATATAAGCATTTTTTTAACATATTTTCATCAAGTTTTCAAACCACCACAACAAAAAAGCCCCACGTGGCTCCACTTTTCTTTCTTTGGGTCAATGAAACTTATGTTCTTGACTAGTCGTAAACAAAAAAATTAGCTGCTGCCTTCTGTCGCTTCATGAGTTATCCTGGATTTTGTAAAACTCTATTTTTAGTCTGTTTTTATCAAGAACATAATTAAATCTGAAAATTTTGCTAGTAAATGATGTAAATTTACTTTGTTATAGTTAAGCTTCTGATACTTGATGACAAAATATTTTTTTGTATGAAAAAATGGTCAAAATCGATTTTTTGACTGTTTTTACTAATTTGTCATATATCGTAATCCACGTCAGTGATAGAGTGTAAGTGTCTTCCGAAGAAATGTCAAAAATGCCTCAATGAACAACTTTGCAGAAGAAAGTTTTTTGCTAGGACGCTCCTATCAAAAGATAAAACTGATCTAGATCAGTTTTTACTTATCTAGATCAAATCTGAATGTGTCAAAATATAGTACAAGTTATTCGAAAACATCGATCTGCCCCATTGTGGGTCGTCAAACCAAATTGACGTGCGTCAATTATGTCCGGTGACCGGAATTCAAAGCTCTGGGTAGTTCGAATCAACACGACGTGTTACTTCTTCATCTAATATCTGGCGATACATCTCAATTGGGACAGAGCCTGCTTCTCAGCTTAGTCTTGATATGAAAGTTATAAAATGAGAGCTTTCTTTGCCGATTGACAATTTTTGCATTCGTATAGCATGTGGTAAGCATACAGATACTCTATGCTCTGGGAAGTCGATTATTTTCCAATCCTCAACGTGGTGAGATTCGAACCCACGATCCTCAGCTTGGCATTGTTGAAGAGCTGCGCGTTTACTACTACGGCAATATGAGCCCCAACCACCTTCATTTATTTTGTGAATCTTATTCCAGATGTCTGAATCTACAAGATATTCAGCTATAGGATCTTGTTGTGCTTCTGTCTAATCGTACGCTTCCTTCTGATGACACTAAACGCGCTCATTATATTTTTACGTTTTTTCTTTTTCGAGAAGAGCTCATCCCCCAACAAACTCGTTTAATTGATAGCAAAGTCACGTTCCAGACAGCAGACTACATCTACCTTTGGTTCTCGAAAAAAAAAAAACAACTACAGTTTTTTGTCAAGAACCGCTGTACCAAAGCAGCATCAAAGCTTTTCCAGCATCCCAGAAGATGAAAAAAAAAAAACCCGAAAAAGAAAGGATGCAACGCTTGTCTGCTAATTTTCGACCTCACGCGGCCAAGGACCTCGGACTATGCTTGGCGCATAGCCGAATAAATGAGCAACACTGCGGAGGCATGATTGGATTCGTGTTTGATCTCGTTCAGAACAGGGTGACGGTGAACCTGTTGCGACAAGAATTTCAATTAGGTTCAAGTTGATTTCGAAGCTTTGATGTAGGTCCCCTAGAAATCCCAACAAAACGAGCATGACGATCGTTTCTGTAAAACATCGGAATCAAAAGTGGAAAACTTCCAACAAATTGTCCCCATCACCATAAATCATAAACGGTAATTGAAACCGTGTCGACAGGCTTGAATCAACACGTCCGGCCAATAAATCTGCAACCGGCCGGCAGCAGCAACAGCAGGAACAATCGCGGAAAATGTTTTGTCAGCCTGACCACACGCCATAGCGAGGGCTATCGAAAGTTGGTGGCGTGTAATGGCGAAAATTGACCTATTATGAAAATTCATAACACTTCCACTGCTACGGCTGCTGTGCTGCACACGGCTTGGTCTGGTCACTGCAGGGCTGGTAGCGACTGACCATAAATTTTCCCAAAAAAAATATTTCTGTATTTTCTGGGAATTCTGCTAAACCCTTTAGTTTTATGTTAAAAAAATAAGTAAGTAATAAAGACTTCATTGTAGATCATATTACACAGCGGAACACGGTTTTGTCTCAAGCATCAAAATACCACTATTTACTCAATTAGGGGTTGCTGAATCCATTGCCGTTTTCAAAAATATCATAGCACATCTAATTTTTGAGATATTGACTGATGAAAATGCTAAATTTGACGATTTCAGCCAACTTGCATACAAGTTTTCCAACTTGCATGGCAATTTAGGGGAACTGGGGGTAATATGCCCATAGGGGGCAAAACGCGCCACCCTCGATTTGGACGAACGGTGTGGTTTAGACAACTTTTTTTCATCCTAGGTTATAGAAAATGGATAAAAATGCTTCTCCTAATATATTTTTATGTGTTTTTCTCAAGAAAATCGTAAAAAACGTATAAAAACGTTTTTCGCTATTTTCGTTGCAGTTTTGTGCGATCTTCAAGGTCAAATTTTAGGTCGATAAGTAACCAAATTTCTGAAACTATCGCCGAGAGCCAACTTGTGCACTGTCATAGTTTGTATAACAGGCAAAATATGTGTTGAATTTGTCCTTAAAAAGCTTATTGAAGGACCTAAACTTTAATCAACTCTGGGGGCAAAACGCCCACCCCTATTTCATAACACCAAAACAGCCGTTTGAATTCAAATTCTACCAAGCGTAATGCCATATTGAAGTTACGGGCAATTTAGAACCTTACAAATGTACATTTTTTGCATCAGCATGTATACTATTATTGAGCAATAACATCTGAACAAACGCCCGGAAGTATGCAACCTATAAACAAGCATGATAGTGTGCGTAAGTTTACAGCATGGCTAACGCCGAACTGAAGCGGGGCGTTTTACCCCGCAAAACAAAACAAATGCAGTTAAGAAAGCATTTTTTTAAAATTGATTTATAAAACACAGAAAAGCTAGAATGGATAGCTGTTTCTACTATTTGATAGAAAAAATGTTAGTTTATCCGACCATCATTGAAAAAAGATCATAATATAATGTTTTTATATATAAAATCGCTGTTTTCCTTAACGTGGGCAAACTACCCCCAGTCCCCCTATTTGCTTAAATTGTCACAAAATTCAAACTTCATGTGTTAAACAGTACTTTTCAACAAAGTTCATAATTCTTCCGCTGGTAAAATGTTATTTTTTGGTCGTTCTGAAAAGTATTGTCCTATGCCATATAAGAGATACGAAGAATTTTATATGGAGACTGCAAGCATGTTGAAAAAATCGATTTAAACTGAATATAATGGTAAAAATTTCAATCAAATTAAATCTAAATTGAAAGTTCAAGTCCTATTTTGCATAATTGGTGGATTGAATCACAAAAAAATTGGTAAATAATACTTTACATTTCATGTTAACATTAAAAAAAACCTGTGTTTTACACAACTTTGGCGACCAGTAGCTAAAAATTTTGACGTGCTGGAAAATTGCTGAGAAAGGCATCAAATTCAGCGACCCAAAATCTACTAGAGACACATAATTTGATCCTTGAGACACACAAAAATGTCATTTTTGTTACGATGTGTTATATAACTTGAAAATTCACCTTCAAATCGCTCTAAATCCTAATATTTTTGGTTCAAAATTCGAGTAATAATAAAAAAAAAAAATGTTTAGTCTATTACACGACACTGAAGACGGCCTTACAGTTGAGGTCGATTTACGTGTATCTGTCAAAGGATACAAACTCCAGTGGAATTAAATGGTACAGTACTAAATTCGGGGCCCAGATACCCGTAGCGGTAAACGCGCAGCTATTCAGCAAGATCAAGCTAAGAGTCGTGGGTTCGAATCCCACCGGTCGAGGATCTTTTCGGGTTGGAAATTTTCTCGACTTCCCAGGGCATAGAGTATCTTCGTACCAGCCACACGATATACGCATTCAAAAATGGTCATTGGCATAGTTAGCTCTCAGTTAATAACTGTGGAAGTGCTCATAAGAACAGCTGAGAAGCAGGCTCTGTCCCAGTGGGGACGTAACGCCAGAAAGAAGAAGAAATACTAAATCGGCTTTTTCAATACATATAGGTATTCCACTACACATCACGAAGATTTATTATCAAACTTTGAGGTTTTTCTTTTCATGTGATTTAAATTCAGAAAAACTCACGATTTTTTTGGTTTTGAGAACTGTCGAATAATAAGCCTGGCATTACGTCCCCACTGGGACAGGATTGCTTCTCAGCTTAGTGTTCTTATGAGCACTTCCACTGAGAGCTTACTGTGCCAATGACCATTTTTGCATGCGTCCCGAGCAACACACATGTTATAATTGTGTATTATCAACTTATATATGACTAGTTTTGGTCATATAGCAGTTGATAATACACAATTATAACATGTGTGTTGCTGGGGGTATATCGTGTGGCAGGTACGAAGATACTCTATGCCTTGGGAAGTCGAGAAAATTTCCAACCCGAAAAGATCCTCGACTGGTGGGATTCGAACCCACGACCCTCAGCTTGGTCTTGCTGAATAGCTGCGCGTTTACTGCTACGGCTATCTGGGCCCCAAACATACGTTTGAGCTGAAAACTTAATCGATCGGTCACTGGTTGAGGGTGACCAATCGATTAAGTTTTCAGCTTAAATGAATGTTTGGTTCTCCAAATTAGTGCTCTTGAAAATTTGAAGTTTGGCTTCGATTTATCTTCACCTTAAAATAGAGAACTAGTCTCTAAGGAGGGCCTGCTACCAGCCCTGCGGCAGGCTTTTCCAGCCGGAGGAGTGGCGTTTTCCAGGATTCACGTTGTCATAATTCACTGCTCGGGTGCGGACGCCAAAGAGTGGACTTAAACGGAAGGACTCTGACCAGTCAGCAGTAAGCCCGCCCGGTCTAAAACCACTGCCACAGATTGGCGGCAACGCAGCGGTAGATGGCTGTAGATTTATGACTTACATTTGCTACCAAAACGTTCGTTACTTTTGATTTATAGGTGGTTGATGACGATGACTAGCTGCAGTGGAAATTGCGAATCGATCTCTGTACCGGCGGAAGCTGATTTTGTGGTTTTATTATATTTCAAATTGTTTTATTTGATGATCAATCAATCAAGCTTTCTGGTGGAGTTTCATTCCGGTCGCAGTAAAAATTAGCGGGAAACACGGAGTTGAAAAAAAAGGTTCACTTCATTCTATGTTGCTTTCGATTTCGATTTCCATTTATATTCAATCATGGATTGCATCAACAACCAAAAGTGACTCCCAGATCCTACCTAATCCTATCTACCCAATTTCTATGCATGATAACTATAGAGATTCAGAGATCCATTCGGCATCTAGTAACAATGGCAGGGAGCCGGAACCTATTCTTGGCACTTTTCATTCCCTTCGGCAGTGGGTTTTTTTGAAAGCAATGGTCTTGTTTATACAATTGTATGTTGGGTGGAAAGTGTTAAAACAATAATCAAAGATAAATTTCAAAAATCAAAATTCAGTAGATAATTGGAGTTATTAAAACTACTGTTATATTGAACGTTTCACCTGGTGCTAAATTTTTTAACCGATGTTTGAAAAAAATGATATTTTGTTATATACACGTTGAACACATTTGAAGATCGCAGTCATATTTCATGCCGATGCCTCATAGATGAACAAAATAACAACACGCCGAAATTGAGCATTTTGTATGAAAATCGGCTTTTACCACTATATTTTTCTTTATTAGTGAGGCTTTCAGCCACAGGCTGGTTCACCTCCAATTTCACTACTATTAATCTGAACACAACGGTATGTGCATAATTTTAGACAGAACTTTCAGCGCATAATCATGTAAAAACTTCCAAATCAAGATTGCTAGCTTTCTCAACTCTCAAAATCCCGAGACCAATCATGATTGGTTTCTTCGACAAAGATGTTCAGCAGATGAACGGCTATCTCGAGACGAAGAATCTTATAGATAATTTATCCGCTTGGTAGCGTTAGTAACCAATTTTCTTCTGTACCTCAAGATCCTCATCTGCTGGATTATTGGTGTCTTCGGCGATGCTGTTCAGCAGGTTATGGGCTGTCTGGTGATAAAAAGAACTGTTTGAGAATTCAGCCGCTAGGTGGCGTTAGTAAAAAAAAAACAGCAATCTTCTCCATCTCAAGATCTTAATAAGCGATAAGGTTGGTGTTTTCTGATATTCTGATCTTTAATATTCTGGATCTCTAGATCCTGATCAGCTCGAAAGCAGGCGTCTGCTCTCTGGATCGATGTCATGGGGTGTCGTGGTTTGATCCCCGCATTTGCTGTCGATTTTTTTCATGATGTATGTTTTTGGCGCCATTGGAGCATAATTGTCCGTTGTCTAATGATAATTAACAGTTGGGACAGAGGTAGTGTCTTAGCCTCAGATACAATAGTCGTCAATAAGTGAACCATGCGTCATCAGTAGATGTGTGGATTTATTGAGAGTGGTATGACATCTTGAAAAGTGAATATAAATTGTGAATATATACGTGATTTGGATAAAATGATTTGCAGTTGCTGACTAAGTATCAGCCAGTAGCTGTCTAGTACACGAGTAGAAATCATAAACCAAAAACAAGATTAATACTCATGACCTCCAGAGTGTTTTCAGCTTATGAAAATACACCATAATTTGGACTCATGATATAATGAGTCGGATTGCCGTAACGCAACACACGCGTTATGCCTAAAATCATGAGTCGCGATTCCGATTCCGCGAAAAGCTATAGCGAGATTCGAACCAAGAACCTTCTGATTGAAAGACCCGTACTATACCACACTACCACTTTATCATGTTGAAATGCAGGTGATCGAAACGAAATGATACAATGCACCCCGTTTAGTGTTGCCACTTTGGATGTTACGCTTATGAGGAATCATGATTATGACTCCAGGAATTATGATTTGTGGTCCTGGTATCATGACCTAACCTAATTATGAATTTCATGACTTGTAAATCATGATTAGGGAATCAGATTTTTATCCGTGTATAATAGCCACTTCCAGCAGTGAACCGGTATTCGGAACAACCCAGCATGTGGCCATGTCATCTAAAAACGATTGATTTGCCGCAAGGCATGGACTCGAAATTGAAGTGGTCACCGATTTTATTTAAGTGGCGTTACCTCAGTACTTCCTGTGATAAATCCAAATAAATCCGGTTCCAAAAACAAGAATAATTTTTTGAGCGACGCTTAACATTCAACTGAAATTTGTTGAAAAAACGGAAGAAAGATAAAATTTTGGCACTGAAATTTTTAATCAAATTTGACGTCAGGCGCACATGAATGGCGAATGCACCCCGCTAATATAATTATATAAAACAGGTTGTGTTCCGCATGGGATGTAAAGCCAACGTAAGAAGATATTCAAAACGATTTTCCCAAACAACAGGCCAATTAAAAGCTGCGTACTGAATATTTTGTACGAGATCAGCGCTGCGAATTGTATAGTGCAGGGCTGCCCAACGTACGGCCCGTACGGCAACGTACGGACATTATTCTGAGCAGCCCGTGGAGGCTTCGAAGATTTTTTCATATTTGGCTCGTTGACTTTCCTACCAACCCGAAGTTAGAACATACTAACACTATTTAATTTTCAATTTAGTGTCAACCTAATAATTTAGCTTGGTAATTATTTAAATTGTTTTTTTTTAATCATCTTAGCACTTAATTTTATAAATCATTCAAATTCTAAATCTAAAATTCTGGATGTATTAACAATGTTTTTACCGTGACTTCCTTCGATTTTCAAAAATGCAGCCTGAAAAAAAACGTATGGACAAAAGGCTTAATTTGCATACACAATTTTACTGAATCATAAACTAGTATTCTCTCAGAATCCTGGAAATAATTTCTACCAATAGCTGAGACGCAGAATCCTTCTCAGGATTATAAAAGAAAGGGTTTTCACAAAATCTTGAACAGGTTTTTTAAGAGTTCTGTAAACGAATTTCACGGATAACAATGGCAAGAATCTTACACAATTTTTACCAGGATTCCATAGTAGAAGTCTATGGAATCCTGGTAAAAAATGTGTAAGATTCTTGCCATTGTTATCCGTGAAATTCGTCTACAGAACTCTTAAAAAATCCTTTCAGAATTTTCAATAAATTCAATAATTAATTTTCTGAAACCCTGGGCAAGATTACAAAACATAGATGACCCGATTTTGCCAGCCCCTTTTTCAAAACGTTTTTCAGCAGTCCTTTGAAAAGTAAACAAGTTATCAGAATTATTGTTTCACTAAGTTATGCATTTTCATAATAACTTTAACTGAGTTGAATTAGATTTGGAGAAAATTTGATAATGAAACCGTGAGAGCAAAAAATTCTTCGCGAAAAGGCGCTGACAAAATCGGACGCTATGGAAAATTCGGCAGAAACTTAAGCGAATTCATTATGAAATTTAGGGCAGGTTTCTTTTGATATACTTTTTTTCCAAAAATTTCAAGGTTGTATTTCGAGATGATTATTCAGTAAGCTTTTGAAGGAGTACTAGGCACGATTCTTGTAAAATCTCGATCAAGATTTTAGTACATTTTGGGTCATGCTGGTAATACTAGATCGGATTTTAAAAAAATTCGAAGTATGATTTTTATGGAATCCTGGTTATCACAGGATCTAAAATTTCGAGTGGTAAATTATTTAAAATATTAAGGACAAGATTATTATATAATTGCTAAAGGAATTCTCGCATTATCCAGCAGGATGCTTAGCAGCAATTATCTGTTTTTTTTTTAATTCTTCAAAAACTTCATTCACTGATATTTTTCAGATTATATGAACATTGTTCACTGACTTTTGTCAGACTTCATGCGAATATGTGTGCGTTTTAAAATGTGGCCCGCGGCACAAAATTGTTTCTGCGATTTGGCCCGCGGTTCAAAAAGGTTGGGCAGGCCTGGTATAGTGTGACACCCAAGTAACAATGAAAGCTGAACAGCAAGAGTATTTGATGAACAGCAAGAGTATTTACTGAACAATGGCTGATTAAGGGTGTACAAGGCTGAACACCGTGACAGCTGAACAATAATTTGAAGAAAAGCTTATTAAACACTCTTATTCAGCAGTATACTCAAAGCTGAATATCAAGTTGAACAAGCTATTTTGCATCGACAATTTTAACTTTTGTTCAGCCATCCTGGATGATATTAATTGAAGTTTATTTAAAGCTTTAATTAAATCAACAGCCATTGTCGAAAAATTGTCCAGCTGTAGGGTGACAAAAATATACACACTAACGTTTGGGTAAAACACTAAATTAGTTATTTAAAAACTGTTTCATCGACTATCCGAACAACAAATTTTCACATCCCGAAGCGGACATGCCCTAAACACACACGGGCCTAGCGTTTGTCGAAAAAGAAAAACACCTGAATTCGGCATCCATGAGCTTGATTAACAACAAGATAGGACAATACACTCGTTCACAAAGATTTCTTCGCTACATTTTCATTTAATTGTACGGAATCGTAATCATTACCAACTTTCGTTGACAACAGTTAAACAGCAGTAATTGAAAATTATCGAGAATTAAATTTAAAAACAAAAATAACAACACACAAAACACTAACTTAAGTGTTTTTGCATAGCGCTGATATCAGTTCTCCAGCCTCAATGCAACCTTTAACATATCCCTTATTCAGACAAGTCAATAAGTTATTCCCTTGCTTTTAAGCGCATGATAGACCTTTATTCGGCCTTCTATAAAGCTTCAATTAAGCTTAAGACTGAATCAAATCGCCAGAATCATATGTTGAACAGCTGAACAACAGTGTAGGCAGGCTATGAACAACCTTTGTTCATACAAATGCTGAATAGAATTAGTTATAAAAGCGTTTGAACAGCTTCAAATTGTTACCTGGGCAGTTATGCGTTGAAATACAGTAGTGGGACAGTTATGCGTGGAAGTTCAACAATGGGACAAATTGTTTTCTAAAACTATATGTAAAAAGAAACTGTTTGATGACAAAAAGTAAAAATACACAAAAAGTAACATGGGACAATTATGCGTATAACGGAAGCTGCTGGTCTGATTCCAAATCATTCCATTTCACTTCCAGGAACTATCGTGGCGCTAAAATCAACTTTGACCACTATCGGGTGATGGTTAAACTGCGCCCAAAAATCTCCGTCGTTAACAACGTACGGTACCGACGGCCGCTCCGGTATGCCGCTGGGAAACAGAACAGCAACCGGAGGAGTGGAAGGAAAGGGTAATATGTCCCATATACAAGATGAGTGACATATTAGGTGAGAACTTTCGAGCGATCACCATTCTAAATGCGGCCTACAAAGTATTGACTCAGATCATCTTCCGTCGTCTGTAACATGCAGTAAACGAGGTCGTGAGGAGTTATCAAGCCGGCATCGTTGACGGCCGATCATAACGGACCAGATCTTTACTGTAAGGCAAATAATCCAAAAATCTCATGAATACCAGGTCCCAACGCATCACCATTTAATCGATTCGATCGTTTAATCCTGCCGGGGACTACGACAAGGTGGCGGACTTTCGTGCCTATCTTGAACAATATCACGCTAGAAGGTGTTTTCCGGAAATTGTCGGTCGAACATTTGAGAAGGTGTCAGACCTGTGCACCCGCTAGAAACGCGAGTCAGCAAAAGTTAGACTGGTGGTGAATGCGACCAAGGCAAAGTACATGCTTGCTAATGTGGCCGAGTGCGGCAGGGCTCACCTAGGTAACAGTGTTACAATAGACGGGTATAAGTGTTCGAGGTAGTCGACATGTTCGCCTACCTCGGATCATTACTGATGACTGACAATAACGTTAGCCGTGCAATACGAAATAAGTGCATCATTAATGGTAGTCGGGCTTATAAGCCCTAGTATACTATATGGCCTTCGCAAGAAGCTGCGGTCAAGAAAGATTCGTCCCCGCATCAAATGTATCATGTATAAAATGCTCATAAGGCCGGTAGTCCTCTATGGCCATGAAACGTGGACGATGCTCGAGGAGGACCTGCAAGCACTTGGAGTCTTCGAACGTCGGTGACTAGGACGATCTTTGGCGCTGTGCAGTAAAACGGTGTGTGGCGGCGAAGAATGAACCACGAGCTCGTCCAACTCTACGGCGAACCCAGTATCCAGAAGATGGCCAAAGCTGGAAGGATACGTTGAGCAGGGCATGTTGCAAGAATGCCGGACAGCAACCCTGCAAAGATGGTGTTCGTGTCGGATCCAGTTAGTACAAGAAGGCGTGGAGTGCAGCGTTTGTAAACTCTTTTCACTAAAATATTAAATTGTTCAATAAGGAGCTAGCAGATGCTCTATGTTTAAAACCAAACTTTAAAATTAGGAACGGTCAAATAACCATTAAGAGCCAGTTCGCGACAACCGCAACCCCCTTTCCAAGGGAAGTTGTATTGATGTTCTCCGATCAGGCTGAAATTTTCAGGGATTGTTCTTCTATATAAAAGATGATGTTTTGCAAAACATTAGATTTTTATATTAGGGGGAAGTGGGACTAAGTGTCACTAAACATGCAAAATCACAAAAACTTATATAACTGTAGTAAAAGTGCACGGATTATGTTGAAATTTTGCATGAATACTCTACGTTATATGAACTTTGAGATTGGCATGGTATATGGATTTTGAAAGTACTTCAAATCGAGAAAATTGAGTTTTTCATAAAAAATTTAGTGATTTTCAAATCGATTTTTTTCTTACCAACCGAACTAGCTCAAAAAACTAAATATGACGTTTTGTAGGGTAACTCATGGGCTTTCATTTGAGGTGTAATCTAGATATGCCGTTTCAAAAATTTTCGAAAAAATTTTTTTTTTCGGGGTAGTGTTTGGACTTGAGCCATTTTGCGAGTACCGCAACCGCCTTGTCTAGAGAGGTTGTATTGATGTTCTCCGATCGAGCTGAAATTTACAGGAGTTGTTTTCCTATATAAAAGAAGATATTTCTTAAAATTTCAGATTTTTATATTAGGGAGAAGTGGTACAAAATAACCACTAATGATTTAATATATAAAAAAATACAAAATTAATTAAACTGCTATAATAGCGATAGTAGGGGCCCAGATAGCCGTAGCGGTAAACGCGCAGCTATTCAACAAGACCAAGCTGAGGGTCGTGGGTTCGAATCCCACCGGTCGAGGATCTTTTCGGGTTGGAAATTCTCTCGACATCCCAGGGCATAGAGTATCTTCGTACCTGCCACACGATATACATATGCAAAAATGGTCAATAGGCATAGAAAGCTCTCAGTTAATAACTGTGGAAGTGCTCATAAGAACACTAAGCTGAGAAGCAGGTTTTGTCCCAGTTGGGACGTAACGCTAGAAAGAAGAAGAAGAATAGCGATAGTAAAAATGCACGAATTTGTATGAAATTTGGCATGTTTACTTTACGTTACATGAATGATCATTTTGGATAAAAAAATGTTTCAAATCAAGAAAAACCTGTTATTTTGTAAAATTAGTTTTATTTTCAAATCGACTTATTTTTGGTCAACCGAACTAGGTTGAAGTTTTGTAGGACAACTCAAAGGCTTTCATTCGCGGTGTACCGTGGTAAATCAAAATCCGGGCGGTATGAGCAGCGCATGGAGGCCTCTTGTCGGTAGCTGTAATACCGATTATATCATACCGTGTTGCCGCTGCCATATCTGAAAGAAATGTCACTTTCTTGCAAAAGTGATGATGTGGATAACAATAAGTCATTGCACCAATGTTTTCGTTAGCAGCTTCGGCGGTTCAGTAGTAAGCGTTGTTTCTTCTCACGCTGCTTGGATGGGTATCAACTACCGCATTTTTTTTTAATTTGGATAATGTTTGATGGGTTTGATTAGGAGGGTCACATGTATGTGTGTATGATGGTATGTTTGCTAGTGATCAATTTGTAAATAATTGAGTTTGGCTTAGTTTAGACTGACTGCACATATGGCTGCTATGAGACACTGTACTGTTTATATCTTGAATGGAATTTTGACTTTTACTAGCCTTGATGTTTGCAAATTTCTCGAAGGAGTAAAAGAGAGACGAAGATTTTTAAAAATTGCATATTTTCACGGAAAATTGTGGGTTTTTTAGAAAAAAAAAAAAATATATTTTTCAATACAATCCGTTTAAACGGTACAGTAGTTCTTGTGATTTTGTGTGTTTTCCGACACAGAAATATTGGGGGTCATTTTGACCCACTTTTCCCTTATAAAAAGTGTTGTTCTGCCAAATGGGTTTCTTTTTGAATACTAATGAACACATATTGTGTAAGCAATGTTTGTGATTTAGTTGTTTGGACAGACATGTTGGTGGTTTAAATTGCAATCATCACTGATTGGTTCAATGAACGACGCACAGTATTGTTCTTATTACATATTACTCATGTTTTGTATTATTCCAGTTTTATTTGAAAATTGTGTACTTACGGCATCGAAACATAAAATTCCAATACAATGTCCGGATTCAAAAACATTGGGCTCCAATTCCGGACAGCCACTTTTTACTTTTTTAAACCATATTTACAGCATATTTTTTCAATGTGGTGTCACTAAACTTATAAACTATAACTTTGTGTATTATTATGTTACAATCACTACTGCTGCGACGATTGCCTCCATCTAAGCGCCCCTCGAACGCATGGGAGAAATGTCAAGTGGGGGAATGAGAATTGAAAAAAATAACTTCTCATTGTTGATTGATCGATGTGAATGCAAAATCGTTTATTAAGTAAATTATATTACTATATGCTTATTAAAACTGAATAATTACAGATAGCGACCTGAATTACCCTATATTAAATTTAAAAATTTGAATTTGTTTGCCTAGTAAGAGACCAAATGTAAGTAATAAAAATATGCTATACGATTATCTCTAACCAATAAATTTATACCTTTGAGCTGATCTCATCGGAGACATTGATCAGTTTGTTGAACAGACCTCCGAAAGGCCAATACGTCGTAATAACTACAAAAACAGCTATTTTTTCATTCAATATAGTTGTATAAATGTTGTCAATTTAGCATTTTATTGGTAAATATTATCAGAGTGTCCGGATATTGGTACCGTCCGAATTTTGATTCACTACGGTACACCGCGAATGAAAGCTCCTGAGTTTCCCTACAAAACTTCATATTCAGTTGTTTGAACTAAAAAAAAAAAAAACTAATTTTATTAAAAAAAATAAAACAGATTTTCAACCTAGTTCGGTTGACCAAAAATAAGTCGATTTGAAAATAAAACTAATTTTACAAAATAACAGGTTTTTCTTGATTTGAAACATTTTTTTATCCAAAATGATCATTCATGTAACGTAAAGTAAACATGCCAAATTTCATACAAATTCGTGCATTTTTACTATCGCTATTCTTCTTCTTCTTTCTAGCGTTACGTCCCAACTGGGACAAAACCTGCTTCTCAGCTTAGTGTTCTTATGAGCACTTCCACAGTTATTAACTGAGAGCTTTCTATGCCTATTGACCATTTTTGCATATGTATATCGTGTGGCAGGTACGAAGATACTCTATGCCCTGGGATGTCGAGAGAATTTCCAACCCGAAAAGATCCTCGACCGGTGGGATTCGAACCCACGACCCTCAGCTTGGTCTTGTTGAATAGCTGCGCGTTTACCGCTACGGCTATCTGGGCCCCTACTATCGCTATTATAGCAGTTTAATTAATTTTGTATGTTTTTATGTATTAAATCATTAGTGGTTATTTTGTACCACTTCTTCCTAATATAAAAATCTGAAATTTTGCGAAATATATTCTTTTATATAGGAAAACAACTCCTGTAAATTTCAGCTCGATCGGAGAACATCAATACAACCTCTCTAGACAAGGCGGTTGCGGTACTCGCAAAATGGCTCAAGTTCAAACACTACTCCGAAAAAAAAAAATTTCGAAAATTTTTGAAATGGCATATCTGGATTATACCTCAAATGAAAGTCCATGAGTTGCCCTACAAAACGTCATATTTAGTTTTTTGACCTAGTTCGGTTGGTAAGAAAAAAATCGATTTGAAAATCACTAAATTTTTTATGGAAAACTCATTTTTCTCGATTTGAAGTACTTTCAAAATCCATATACCATACCAAACTCAAAGTTCATATAACGTAGAGTATTCATGCAAAATTTCAACATAATCCGTGCACTTTTACTATAGTTATATCAGTTTTTGTGATTTTGCATGTTTAGTGACATGAAATCATTGGGGGTCATTTTGTCCCACTTTTCCCTAATATAAAAATCTAAAATTTTGCAAAACATCATCTTTTATATAGTAGAACAATCCCTGAAAATTTCAGCCTGATCGGAAAACATCAATACAAGAAGGGGTTGCGGCTCTCGCGAACTGGCTCTTAAAATCAGTATTACGGTCTAACGGCACAGCTTCTAGCTTTTGTTTGAAAATTTAAACGTCATAAACATGTAACTGCATTTGGACGGTCATACCAAACCCCGTCTGAACGTGCCTTTCAACGAATAGCTTACCATTTCAACGTAAACAATGCAATGAAATCTCTAAATCCCCCACACACAACATTCATTAGTTCATGCGGGTCCGAAAATCCGATTTTTATTGCTTGCAAACAAGTTTTTAAAAACTAGATTCATTTTCCATGCCGCGCCATCATCCGGATTGGTGGGTTCCGGTAGTTCCTTCCTCTGTGAAAATTCAGCCCCCGTCGGCCGAGGAGTGGGGCCATTGCAATTTATAGTTTAAAATAAAAACAAATTACATTCAGCCAAATATTTATGGCTTCAGAATCTGCTTTTTCGCTCGCTCGGAATGCGAGAATTTATGCACAGCTAAGCAAAAAAAAAAGGAAAGCAGGCATCTCTGGAATGGATGAGGACAAAAATGAATACACACCAAAACTCGAATTCGGATGATACTCGGAAAGATGGACACCGAAAAATTGCATACCGTATAAAATCACTCGGCCGGAAACTCGTAAACTTTGGAAACGCGCTGGAATTCTTATTTTTTCGATGAACGAAACGCACTCCGGATGGGCTGCCAGCGGTAACTACTGACACGATAGCGAGGACGACGACGAGGACAACGATGTTGGCCAAGGGTCTCCAGGGTACACTTTTCATAATCGTTCCACCCAACGACCGATGAGAAAGACGACGACGACGACGCGACGTTGGAGCTTTAGAAAATCTCTACCGCCACCACTATAACATGAAAGGGGAGGATGGGTCAAAATTCCAACTTAAACTCTATCGCATTGTAACGTATCATAATTGATTACTATATTTTCTATTGCCCCCTTTACACGACTCTGGATTCCGTTCTTATCCCCCTTAAACCCACTCGGAAACTAATAAACTCCCCCTGAAACTCATGAGGGGATGTAAAAAGAGGGTCATAATGGAAGGAAGGGTTTCTAATAATTTTGATGTGGATTTAGAAAGATTTGGGATAGAATAGAATGTGGATATTCAGACGTTATTGGTAGGACCCTCATGTAAAACCCTTGAAACAGCCCTGAAACAAATTTTTTGCCCTCATGAAACCCGCTCTCACAACCCCACAGGTATCAGGTGCCGTCTGCTTAGGAAACCTCATAAAACAGCACTGGAGGACAATTTGTGTACCTCTTAAACCTTCTTGGACGCTAATAATATACCTTGAACTTCAAAAGGGAATGTAAAAAGGAGGTAATAATGGAAGGAGGAGTCATAATAGGAGGGTCTTAACTATTTTTAATGGCATCTGGTAAGCCTCCTAGAAATCCCTTAAAATGGTCGTG
Source organism: Aedes aegypti (assembly GCF_002204515.2). Classification (NCBI taxonomy): domain Eukaryota; kingdom Metazoa; phylum Arthropoda; class Insecta; order Diptera; family Culicidae; genus Aedes; species Aedes aegypti. Next base: position 379,742,629 of record NC_035108.1, read on the forward strand.
AAAAACTCTTTTCGTTCTCATAAAACCTCCTCTGACACTGATAAACTCCTCATGAACATTATACGAGCATTCATAAAGAGGGTCTTAAAGTAAGGAGAGCCATAATGAATTAGGAGGAAAATTTAAAAAGATTTGAAATCCCTTAGATAAAGTTCAACAAAAGGAAATAGAAAAATAAAAAAATCAGCTACATTAAAATTGATTGTTCCTCGAGCCAACTCGTGACATGAAAACGCCATTTCATTTGTATACATATGGATTTCATTAACATGTAAACTGAGCCATTTTACCCCATGAGTGCGTTTTGCACCACTTTGCCCTACTCTAGTGGCGTGCGCTTTGTGAACTGGTAGGTAGGTTGGCTTCGGGGAGGATTACAGTGCAAAATCTGCTTTGGGCAATCCGTGTGGGTCCCGGGAGCCAAGTAATTGGATTATAATCTGTGAAATACGATTTCCCATTTTCCGAAAGTTGTTCCACGCGAGAGCGTCAACAGCAAATCCAAGCTGATTTCGTCGTCGTTGTCGTGAGCAAACATTGGAGACCCAAAAGTTTTGCCTCAAACACAAAGCTCATTTTCCCATGCTCCATGACATTCTGCGTGATACAATGCAGCGGAGATATTGTCGCTGTTGCGCTAGTTATTATGCAAGGATCACAGCTTGAAATAGGGTAACTAGAGGTTTTTATTGGGGCACAAGATGGGTCGATCATAAACTTGGTTTTGACATATTACTACGAAAAATTACAAGTGAAGTATTTTACCTCTCTTCTTTCTACCTTATTCCACTAATTAAATATCCATTCTACGATAACTGTGGAGATGTAGAGGCATGCTTGGTCTCCAATAACAATGATTATCAGCTAACATTCCTTTTCTTCCCCGATGACCGTAAGGACGTGGCCGGCGCCGTTTTTGAGTTTTGAATTTTAAGCTCTCGATGTGTTGAATTTGGTAGTAAGTTAAATCAGTTCGTAAATTGAGAGAATTAGGTTCATAGAGTGAGTTGTGGCCAATTATGTCCAAACATGGCTTTCCGGCGAAACTGATTAGACTGATTCGTGCAACACTTGATGAATCCAAATCATGTGTGCGGGTGATGGACGAGATTTCGTCATCGTTCTTAATCTTAGATAGATTGTAACAGGGTAACGCTCTTTCTAACTTGCTGTTCAACAAAGCGCTCGAATGGGCTATCAGGAGAACCGTTGAGCAGTAAAGCGGTACCGTAAAACAAGGTAACTTTGATAGTTTTTTCGAAGAAAACTTGATTATTTATGCGTGCTGTTTCAATAAATTCTTAATTTATATTTTTTAAACAAGTACTGGCATCCTAGCTATTGATTGCAGTTGATAGATTGCCAAATGATTTATTTTGAATGGATATATAATTTTTCATGTAATCGAAAGTCGGTTTTCTGTTTTGGGGTAACTTTGATAATGGAACAAAATTGAATGAATTACGAAACATTTATAGGGAATTGCAGGAATTCCAGGCGTTTAACGTTATATGCAAATTTCTGACTTAGATTATTGAAATGAATTTCGCTAAGAGATTTGAGACCATATTTATGTTCTCTGATGAGCTATCAGAGATACATGACCAACTATTCAAAACTACATCAAATAGTGATCATAGAACAGATTGTTTGTAAGCGTTTCGAAAATGCTTAAATCGTATTAATTTAAAATATTTGTATATACAGCTTCAAATGTTCTCGATTCAAATGAAAACAGCTCTTACATGAAGTATCATACTAATATTCTTTGGTTTTGCATTCGTTTTGCTCAACCGATTTACAGAAATTATGATATTTCGTTTAGTATGTGGTGGGTAACGTACTTTCGAAGTTACCCGCATTATCAAAGATGCCGCATTTTACGGTACCATTATTACACGTTCATATGCTCCTTTGCTTTTCGGATGAAATCGACATCATCGGGATTTACCGTCGGACAGTGAAAGAGGTGGACGTGCCTTCCAAGAGGGAGACAGCGAGGATCGAACTCACGATCAACACCACAAGTACGAAATACATGATAGCTGATTGTCAACGTAAGTCCAGAAATAATAGTGCTTGCGAAATGGTGCTAGGTTACCCGCGAGGTGAAAAGAAGTATTGCAGCTACGAGTCAGGCTTTCTACGGGCTCCGTAACCAGCTGATATCCCGTAGCCTGCCAACGATAACAAAACTTACGTTTTACAAGACACTGATCCTTTCGGTTATCCTATATGGCCATGAATCATGGACATTGAAGGAAGTCGACCGGAGTGCATGAACGTAAAGTGCAGCGAGCAATACTCGGCGATAAATTAGAGAGTAATAATAAAGTTAATGTATTTTAAATTAATGATTTTGGTGGTTACACATTAAAGAGGGCGTTACTCAAAATAATGTATATACCGTAATCCAGGGTAACATTGATATTTTTTTGGGATGTTTCTTGAAAATTTCATTGGAAAATGCATTTCTTACAAGTTTTAAAAGAAGTATTGACACCCATTGCTCGTGCCTGTATACCGTAATTCGTTTTCTGAAAGTTTGGAGCTTGTTTAAAAAAAAGCTTTAAGTGAATTGTTTATTTAGCTGATATGGGCTAACATTGATCACCCATGAGAACAGCGTTCGGTAACATTGAAAATATCATTACTTACCGTGATCTTGAAAATTTGACCTTTGGCTTCGATTCATCTTCACCCTTAAGCTTCAGGTAAACAAGCAAAATGCTTAAGATAGAAGCATAGGAAATTTGACTATCAAAATGCTCAGAAATTCAGCATCCATCTAACAAACAAAAATTGCTGATTTTTGATTCTTTGTCTTCCTCTTGTGTTCCTCGATGTATGATTGAAAGCTATGTCAGTTCCATTTCGGCGGTTGTATCAGCAGGTGATTTCCATACTGCTTATTTTCTTTTCGGTGATTTTAATTTGCCTGACCTACACACCAAATTTTCTATCCATGTTTCAGCAATATCATTTACTGAAACCATTTCAGTAATGCATAGTTTTGCTGATATACAGCACTTTTTCATTTGTGTGTGTGTGTGTGTGATCCAACTAACACCCACTGTCCGGCAGTGATATTACGGAAAAAATCTTTCTGCAATGTTTTTGGATGCTCTTGCAGAAAGCTTTAGTCCTGGAGTTAGAAGGTGATAGCTCTATTGCAGATCCAGTGACCCATTTCAGAATGGCTGGAGAGACACGTCCATTCAGAAGTCACCTTCACTAACAATAAGCCCCGCATGCATGCATTACCGTTATCAAATGAATAATTGTAATGCAAACACACTTCCAGTTTTAAAGATGTTTTCTTTAAAACTGGCACGTATTTAGTTTATTTAGTAAGAATCATAATCAGAACAATCTCACCGAAAACCATCAAAGGCGGCATTGCCGTCACCATGGTAACCTTCGACTAAACCAGCTCTGGTATCGTCTTTCTTCTCTTTTCGCCTTTGCCACCTATTCGTTCGTCTGTACACCACACAAAAACCATTTTTTCAATGTCTAGTATTGCACTACGTTTTTTTTTCGATTCACATCAACGCATTTTTCTCTAACTAACCAAATCACTGAACGCGGCTTTTGTTTCTTCTAATTTGCTCCATTTGGCGGTAGAACCATATTCACAATTTCGTACACATTTTTCGCAGGAACAAATTCACTATCTCGTTGCAAAAGGCCGAGAAACGGTACATTATAACGTGAAACTCCTTGGGCTTTCTATAATTCACTCTCAACATAAAATCCGGATGGTATAGCGCCAGCCAGTTTCGGCGGAATCGCGAAAAACGGGAGCACAAATAAAAGCACGCGGAGCAAAATGAAACACGACCGTTCGCGGCAAAGCCTGCTGCGTCTCCAATATGGGTTTGTATTAAAATTGTGTTCCAAAATTATTTTTGTATATAAATGATCCAAATTTATTTCGCCAACATTCTTTTAAAAGTATGTGCTCAGTAACAATACAAGAAACAACGATAATTCAACTGTTACAACAATCTGCAGCCTTTTTTTTTTTTTTTTTTTATGAAAATTCGCCACAATAAATCGGGTTGAAATTCATAGCTTTGCCTTATGAAGCCAAACATTGGCAACAAAAAATGTTTCCCGCAGCAACCTGCAATTGAACCAAGGACCTTGCGATCGGTAGGCCCGTGCGTACACCACGCGCCTACCGACGCCTTGATGTGAATTGATGCTAAAACGAAACATAAAGCGTTCGTATTGCAATAACCGTTTCACCTTTCATAAGGCAAAATGTATGCATTTCGATAGTCTAGTTCACAGGGTACGTACGGACCTACTGGGCAGGCTGAGTATCGACATCCCAAGTAGAGCGGTCAAGTACAGTTTGCTGCTAATTACCAAAGTAATCTTGACAGCTGATCCAGTATGAGCGAACTGCCACTATTTTCTTAGCGGAATAATCAAATTACTCTTGAGTGATTCCAAGCAACAGCACCAAAATTTGGTAAATTTTTTAATTCATTTTTTTTCTATTGAGCTGAAACTTTGCACAGTTTTCCAGTTCCATCTAAATCGTCATTTTCCGATATCAAATCTTCAAGTTGAGTCACGACTAACTTTTCAAAAGGGTGTATGTGAAAATGGTTCAAAAAGCTGCACAGCAAAAACGGTTCGTTCGATTGTTAGACAACTAAATAAAGATTCAAAAAAAAAAAAATACACACAGTAAAACAATTTTTTTTTTTTGCATTAAAAACATAATTTTTGACACAAAAACTCAAATATCTCAAAACCCTATCGGAATACCAACGTAATTTTTTGAGGGAAAACGGTCCATTATATTAGCTATCTACCATAAAAATTTGGTGATGGTAAACAAAAAATGTCACAATTTTCACATTCCGTAGAAAAACATTTTTTTTTTCGGTGTAAATTATTACGGGAACCGCAGTTTGTTGCTGATTTTATTGTTAAGGGCCTTGCGTGAATTAAACAAGTCGTTTTCATGTATTCATTAGTATTATGTATATTATATGTATAAATATTATATGTATATGTGTATATGTATAAATTAAAATGAATTAACAGATTACACGAATTTTTTTTTTTCTTTTTACCAGGATATTTTTTTTTTAGAGTATGATTGATGAGTTTCTAAATGTTATATATAAACTTTAAAAGTTTTGGATTTGGGTATGCGTTATGAGATCATGAAAACATTTTTTTAATACTTATTTATTTATTTATTGTTGATTTGTTGAAACAGATGTCGCTGATGGTACCGTGGCAAGACTATCTGCACTTGGTACTTCTGGTAACTCCTCAGTTGTTGTCGGTGCATCTAGTAATTCCTCAGTTGTTGTTGTTTTCGAACTTCCTGCAACCTGATCCACCGATGATGTACAGATTGCCCGTTTGTCAACGTTTAAACGGCAGGACGTACAAATGCGTACATTTGTATTCAATGTAGACATTGGAGCATAACCAGCCGCTTTCAGTTTATCTATGGTGCTTTCGGTGAGATTTCGTAGCTCTTTCGAACACTTTTTTTCTGCAAACGGCCTGCAACAGTTGAGAAAGCGACTACTCATGTTGCTCGTTAGATTTTAATAAACAATATCACTTTTAAAAAAATAAAATCTCTCACTGTTGTTCGTAGGCACGCTTAGGAGAGTCGAATTGGGCATCTCAGAGAGCCGAAGGAGGTGTAGGGTTGTGAAGGAGAAAATGGGGTCGTGACGGACTTTGGTTTCAGGTTGGCCGATTGCGCTGCAGAATCGTTACCCGTTCTGTGGCGTAGTTGGTTAACGCGCCCAGTCTAGCGTATTGGGAGTCGTGGGATCGAAGCCCACCAGAACGATTCTATTATTTTTCACAATCTTACAACTCAATTTGTCCAAATTGACTTTTGTGTCTACGACCTTCAGGTATTTTCAAAACACCGTCGGCTGGTTAAGCCGTAATAGACATGACAACCCTAGTTGAGTAAATTTGAGCGGCGATCTCTCTATCGCAAAAGGGGTCGATATGACGAGATACGACCACGTCGAAAGCCGGACCCATACTAACCATCTCATTGAGCCAATGTTGGCTTATGAGTAGTGTGGCACAAACAAGGCAACAGTGCGACGCTAAAAATAAAATCTCTCACTGTTGTTCGTAGGCACGCTTAGGAGAGTCGAATTGGGCATCTCAGAGAGCCGAAGGAGGTGTAGGGTTGTGAAGGAGAAAATGGGGTCGTGACGGACTTTGGTTTCAGGTTGGCCGATTGCGCTGCAGAATCGTTACCCGTTCTGTGGCGTAGTTGGTTAACGCGCCCAGTCTAGCGTATTGGGAGTCGTGGGATCGAAGCCCACCAGAACGATTCTATTATTTTTCACAATCTTACAACTCAATTTGTCCAAATTGACTTTTGTGTCTACGACCTTCAGGTATTTTCAAAACACCGTCGGCTGGTTAAGCCGTAATAGACATGACAACCCTAGTTGAGGATCACTTTTAAGTTTTTACTGACTGGTTTGGTGTCGTTTGCTTGACTGAAGAAAAATGTTACAATTAAATCTTTTATAACCATAGTGGTAGTATATTTTTAGCTTTTTCGTGAGTATGTTCATGGTATGTACCTATCATGTTTTTGATGTTGTTGTTGTCGCTTTCTCCCAAATATGATTAACAAAGTCTATTCTCTACCAAGGCGGGTCTATACCCAGGTGTAATCAGATTTTAACTTTGTGGAGAAAACCCTTCCTCCAAAGGACTAATCACATATTACGTAAATTATTGAGGAGAGGCCAAAGATCCACTAAATATATGTGAAATGGATATTATTAATTTGTGTTGATGGAATGTTTACGAAGATGAAGTTGTAGCGAACCATTTTTAGATAAGTAAAACCGTCGAACCTCATGGTTTGTAAATAAACAGTAAGATTAATTTATGTGATAATATTTCAAATTCTATTAATTCTTCAATTTTAAATGAGAAAAACATCTTTAAGCTTCATCAAATAAGTTGAAACGTGATAACATAGAAATATTTTTTAATACTTAATGATAGCTTGTGGCAAGTCATATAGTGTCATATTTTACATGTTAACAAGTTCGCAATCCGTAAACTTCACTGGAATTCGAAAATAAAGACTTTCATAAACTACAGAGATAGTCTTCCGATTAGAAAGATTCCCTGCAGTTAGATTATGAAGCAACGTAAGGTGTCGGTTTTACCCCAAATGAAAGTGTCGATCTTACCCCGAGTGGACATTTATTCTTCAATAACGTTTTCAGCTGTCGAAAAGTCACAAATTAATTTCTCCTTCATGTTGTATCAACGTAATAATAGTAAATGATGACGTAGACGCAAAACAAATAATGACATTATAAAAATTTCACATGCGAAATAGTTAAAGAATAACAGCAAAATATTGCAACTGCTGTTGCTTCTATGTTATCCAATATGATTTTGTTGTTTATTTTGGCAGTTTATTGGTACTGTCAGTTGTAATGTCATTCGAAACACAACATTTCACATGTTAAGATAGAGCGTGGTGGAAACTGCATGAAAATCTGCTCTAAACATGAAAAATCAAAGGGTGTTACCCTGATTTCCCCTATATTTAATTGAGATCACAACGCAGACAAAAGCTTTTGAAAATGTTATCTAGATTTCGCCTTTTAATATTTCTTATGGGAAAAGTCTCTTTTTGAAAGTTAGCGGGGTGTTAGGGGATTATCTTTTCTACTTTTTCCAAGTTACAAAACTCATTCGATTTATGCCGATATATATTCCATTATACTTGAGGCTTGTTCCGTGAAGTAAAACTGCATTGTAAAGGTAAAGGGGACTATTTTGTTTGTTACTTAATATTACTAAAATGTCTAACCCTGAAAATATGGGAGACCAGCAAACCAAATAGGGGCTATTTTCGAAGACGAAGGAGAACAATCATTCAAGCCTGACAGAACCTCGAAATGTCAAATGCATGCAAATACTTTGTTTAGTGTAGTGTTTTATTTAAACTAAAAGCTTGTTGAAATTATCCTTATTTTATAGATTGTTTACACAGTTGCTCTGCCTAGCTTATAAGATAAGCAAATATGATCCTGTTGCATTTAAGTATCAAAAACAATTCAAGACAATTTTACGATGTATTGACAGTTTAACTATGAAAGATTTAGCAGTTAAGAGAAAACGGTTTGCGTTTGCAGGAGTTCCAAGTTCGATAATATTGATGTGTGATATCTGATTAAGGTTGAGCATAACTTATGAAAATGCCTGAAAGCATTAAAGTTATTGATCAAAAAGATTATGTTTTGTTGTTGGCAAAATATGGTTTCATTTGCGAAACTCAAATTCCTTTACAACCCTGTTTTGCAGTTACGTCAAAAATCACACATTTCAATGATTATCTCAGAAATCTGTCATAGGATCCTCATAATTGTGTTTGGCACGCGACGAGAGAATACAGTACTGACCCGATTTTGTCAGACTATTTCAAATTTGTTAAAAAATTGTTACCGTCATGTTTTACCACGTTTACATTAAAATTGATGTCCATCGCCTTCTTTAAAAGTCCATGTAACCATGTAACACGTCGAAATTTGAAAAACAGGAACAACATAAAATGACCCAATTTTGTCAGCCTAAAATACAGCACTTTTTCATTTGTTTGCTGAAATTCAGCAATACCATTTGCTGGATAATTGTCAACGTTTTCAGATTTGCTGATTTTCAGTAATTTATTTTACGGATTTTAAAAATTGTCGTAAATCAGTAAACAAAATTGCTGAACTTACATCAGTAATCATGTTTTTACTGAAAACCAGCAATCTTTTCGATCTGTCAAACGATAAACTTCGCAAACAAATCAGATTTGTTTTCACGCGTGAGATCTGACTGTCTTGAGCTTTCGATGAAGTCAATACTTAAATATTTATGTTTTTTTCAAAAATTTTGTGTTTTCCGATGGATAATCCAACTCTGAGTAATATCCAGTAAGTACAAAACATGTAATTATTGCTTAATTTTAATTTGTGATTGTATTACAGGATGGCGACAAAATTGGAAAGGCGAAAGATCATACGGCTCTACCACCTTCCTTAAAAGCGCACAACATGAGTTTTCTTTTATTTGTTTAGAATGTTAGATTGTTTTATTGAAATAAAAGTGTAGTAAATATGTAAAAACTTATTGTCTTACAATTTGCGAGGGTCATAAAAATCAACTATTTTTACAAATGGGTTAAATTTTAAATTGCTGGAAAGCAGCACAAATTTGCAGATTCCCAATTACTGATCAACCAGCAAAATGAAAAACAATTTGCTGGACGGTCAGCAAAACAGCTGTCAGTTTTATGCGAATTCGCTTTGCTGAAAGATCCAGCAAATTTCATTTTGCTGGATCGATTGCTGAATTTACAGCACAAAAAAAATCAGCAAAAATTTGCTGGTTTACAGCAATAAAATTTTGGTGTGTAGTTAGAAATAATCTGGACCGAACACTTGATCTACTATTCGTGAATGATGAAGCTCTACCGATGTGTGATCTTACTCAACCATTTGAACCATTGATTCCAATTGATTTGTTGCACCCACCACTTCTCACCACTGTGCGCTGTTCAGCTCGCAGTGTGTTCATCGAAGCCACCGACGACAGGTTATTGGACTGCACCACGCCCTCGCCAGAAGCCTCCTTGGACTAACAACCATCTCCGACACCTGAAACGAAAACGCGCACGCGCCCTAAGAGAATACTCTAACAACCGGAAGTCAATTACGAAAAGGGGATTTACCATCGCCAGTTCCGAATACAAATGTTATAATCGAGCGCTCTACGGTCGATATGTGGTTCGGAAATAGGGAGTCTTGAAAAACAACCCGAAAGCTTTTTGGGCTTTTGTCAACGAGAAGCGCAAAGAGACCGGTTTGCCATTAAGCATGTTCTTGGGAAGCGAAAATGCAGACACGAATGAGGGAATGTGCAACTTATTCGCCGAGCATTTTTCCAGTGTATTCGATTGCGCAACAATCAACCAGGATCAAGTTAGTTATGCTGTAAGAGACGTGCCGTTGAATACAATGTGTATGGCGATTTACGAGTTTGATGATGAAGATATTCTGAAGGCTATCAAGAAGCTGAAACCGTCGACCAATCCTGGACCGGATGGAATTCCTTCGGTCGTTCTGAAAAAAATGCTCTGCTGCTGTTTGTGCACCACTACGGTCGATTTTCAACAAATCGATCTCGCAAGGAGTATTTCCGGAACGCTGGAAGAAATCCGTTATGTTCCCTGCTTTCAAAAAAGGGGACAAACGTGATATTTCAAACTACCGCGGCGTATCCTCGCTCAGTGCTGGTTCTAAGCTGTTTGAGATCCTGGTGAGCAACGAACTGTTTCGACTTGCGAAATCATACATTTCGCAAGACCAACACGGCTTCTACCCAGGCAGGTCCACTGCTACTAACATAGTACAATTCACTTCATTGTGTCTAAAAGCTATGGAACGAGGAATTCAGGTTGACACGATCTACACCGACTTAAAAGCAGCATTCGATAGAGTGAATCACCACATCCTGCTGGCGAAGTTAAATCGTCTACACACCAAAAAATTCTTAGATTTACACGTAACGTAATTTTAGTCTCAATCATGCAAAGCCATTTCTCATGTATTATTCAATGATAAACCCTATAAACACATCTATTATATACAACATTGTTACCAAAATCCTTAATATTGAACGCAAAACGTCATCTCTCGAAGAATGTTGCATGCAAAACGGCTCGTTTTACATGATTTTCACATCAAATGACAAGCCGTCGATCCATCCATGTGCATTACACTATTCGACAAAATAAGTCGATCTGAATGCACAGAGACCGGACAACCCGGGCTTGACAGTATAAAAATAAACAAAAATAATGGCGTTTTCAGAATGTCCGTGTCTGCCCCAGGGCATTTTTAAAATATACTTGAACTTTTTGCATTTTTTATTTAAAAATCTAATCTGATCAATAAACCGACACAGTGTTTTATATTCAGGATAGCGGAATTCATGTACCATATAATGTTTTAAGCGTTAAGTCCAATATGAAGAGTTGTAATAAGATTTGCAGGAAGCCCTCCCCCCTTTTTTGCACCTCCCCATTTTTAAAGTATCGCAAATGATGGAATATTTGATATACAGGGGGTTGTCAAAATAACTGGGACAGGCAAAAATTGGACCAACTTTGGAATGCTGTAACTTTGACAAAAATTGACCGATTTCAATTCTTTAAGAAGTAATGGATGGGTCAACTAATCTTGTTTTGAGGTGCATCCACGGAGATGAACTATGACCACCGGATACCGGTGATAATCCGGATTTCCGGAAGCATGTTTTATGCAGTAAAATTATGACATGTTTTTAGCAAAGGTCTCGGCTAAAAATTCAAAATTTTATTACACATGAAGATAGAAGATCAAATTCTGAAGCAATTGGTGCGCCAACTATTAAGATCGATCCAGAAACAACCAAGATATGGCCATTTCCCCGGAATCGGTGCCGGTAGTGGATCCGAATTGGGATCAAACAATTTATTCACTCAAAATATGTCGCGCAATATTGTTTTCTCCCTAGCTTATCATTAAATACCCTATTATAAATTGAGAAAGAGTCTTGTACATATTTGGCCACTCATAGCGCCGCCAAGTGCCCGGGGGAACCTTGCATAGGGGACATTTCGATTTCGACACCAAAGCATATCATGCGACGGCTCATTCTTCATGTCTTGTCGTAAATAGGGCAACTGTAGACTCAAAACGGATAGTTGACTACAGTGACTACTTCCGGGACCACCGGATGTCCCCGAGGGAACCTGTAATTAGGGACAATTGAAATTGAACTCCAATACATATCGTGAGACGGTTCATTTTTTATGTCTCGTGCTAAATAGGGCTATTGTAGACCTTAAGTGGATATTTGACTACAGTGCACTATAGTCCAGAAATCAGTTTTACGCGGAAAGATGCATTCTGAGCTTTAGAATGAAACATTAGACAAAAACGGTCTTCTACAAAGTTGTTTGTATTAGTTGAGCCCTTTGTTTGGTTTTATTGAAAATTAGGGTGGACCACATTTTCATAGAAATTGTGTAACTAACTTTCTTATTTGTAGAAATTATATTATACATGCTTCAGCAAAGTTATAGACCATTCAATTTCAAGCAACTTTGCCAAAAAAGTTTTTTTGTATCTCTTAAATTGACCGATTTAGAGCTTTTTTTCTACGGTGACATAGGGTGGTCCGAACAAAACTGGTTTTCTGGCTCTAGAGTTTTCAATTAAAGTTTCTCATCAAAGTAGTCTATGAAACACTTTTAGAGCTTTGAAAAATGCGTTATTTGGCGAGTGAAGAAACTCGCTATCTCTTTCCGTTTAGGAGTTATTATTGTTTTTCTTCCAAAAACATGCCTACTTTGATTGTGAATTTCTCTGATTGGGGCAAACATAAAAAATATCTTTTGACGGCGTTCAAAAGACAAAATAAAATTGTATATTATATCAAAAAATTACAGATGTGTTATTTTTGTAACTCTAATAAAACGTCTTGAAAGTCAAACATTTTTTATCACAAAAACTTTAATAACTTTTGAACTAAAATAGATATTAACAATCTTTTTGCATGAATTTGCGTTTGTTAAGTTCTAAAAGTCGTTCATAGACGACTTTGACGAGAAAATAATATTTAAAAAACTAAAGGTAAAAAACTTATTTTTGTTGGACCACCCTGCGATGATTAGTAAAAAATGCTAAGTTGATCAAAATTGCAAGTTCTACCGCTTTGCCTAAGGGCATATAACAGTATTATTGCAAATAAAAAAGTTTATTATATGATATGTGTGATATTGTGGACCACCCTAGTTTCAAATGACACAGTATGGAAGCTTACATTTTTAGAAACAATTTTGTAGAAGATCATTTTTGTCTAAAATTTCATTTTCATGCTCAAAATGTAAAATAATAAAGAAATACATACCATGAAAATCTTCAAAATAGTTTTAAAGCCCTATCTTTCTCATTTCAGATTTCTCGGTCTATGAACGACTTTTAGAACTTAACAAAACGCAAATTTTCATGCAAAAATATTGATGATATCTATTTTAGTTCAAAAGTTATTAAAGTTTTTCTGCTTAAAAACCTTTGTTTTTCAAGGCATTTTATTAGAGTTACAAAAATAACACATCTGTAATTTTTTGATATAATATACAATTTTATTTTGTCTTTTGAATGCCGTCAAAAGATATTTTTTATGTTTGCCCCAATCAGAGATATTCACAATCAAAGTAGGCATGTTTTTGAGAGAAAAACAACAATAACTCCTAAACGAAAGGAGATAGCGAGATTCTTCACTCACCAAATTATGCATTTTTTAAAGCTCTAAAAGTGTTTCATAGACTACTTTGATGAGAAATTTGAATTGAAAACTCTAGAGCCAGAAAACCAGTTTTGTTCGGCCCACCCTATGTCACTGCAGGAAAAAAGCTCTAAATCGTTCAATTTAAAAGATACAAAAAAACTTTTTTGGCAAAGTTGCTTGAAATTGAATGGTCTATAACTTTGCTGAAGCATGTATAATATAATTTCTACAAATAAGAAAGTTAGTTACACAATTTCTATGAAAATGTGGTCCACCCTAATTTTCAATAACACCAAACAAAGGGCTTAACTAATACAAACAACTTTGTAGAAGACCATTTTTGTCTAATGTTTCATTCTAAAGCTCAAAATGCATCTTTCCGCGTAAAACTGATTCCTGGACCACTGTGCAGTGGCCACTTTTAAGACCACCGGAATTTCCCGGAGGAATCTGTCATTGGGGACATCACAGCCTCCCTCAGGGCTATCCGGTGGTCACAAAAGTGGCCAATGTAGTCAAATATCCACTTAAGGTCTACAATAGCCCTATTTAGCACAAGACATGAAAAATGAACCATCGCACGATATGTATTGGAGTTCAATTTCAATTGTCCCTAATTACAGCTTCCCTCTGGAACATCCGGTGGTCCCGGAAGTAGTCACTGTAGTCAACTATCCGTTTTGAGTCTACAGTTGCCCTATTTACGACAAGACATGAAGAATGAGCCGTCGCATAATATGCTTTGGTGTCAAAATCGAAATGTCCCCTATGCAAGGTTCCCTCGGGGCACTTGGCGGCGCCATGAGTGGCCAAATCTGTACAAGACTCTTTCTCAATTTATAATAGGGTATTTTATGATAAGCTAGGGAGAAAACAATATTGCGCGACATATTTTGAGTGAATAAATTGTTTGATCCCAATTCGGATCCACTACCGGCACCGATTCCGGGGAAATGGTCATATCTTGGTTGTTTCTGGATCGATCTTAATACTTGGCGCACCAATCGCTTTAGAATTTGATCTTCTATCTCCATGTGTAGTAAAATTTTGAATTTTAAGCCGAGACCTTTACTAAAAACATGTCATAATTTTACTGCATAAGACATGCTTCCGGAAATCCGGATTATCACCGGTATCCGGTGGTCATAGTTCATCTCCGTGGATGCACCTCAAAACTAGATTAGTTGACCCGTCCATTATTTCTTAAAGAATTGAAATCGGTCAATTTTTGTCAAAGTTACAGCATTCCAAAGTTGGCCCAATTTTTGCCTGTCCCAGTTATTTTGACAACCCCCTGTATACCAAATATTCCATCATTTGCGATACTTAAAAAATGGGGAGGGTGCAAAAAAGGGGGAGGGCTTCCTGCAAATCTTTTTACAACTCTTCATATTGGACTTAACGTTTTAAACATTATATGGCACATGAATTCCGCTGTCCTGAATATAAAACACTGTGTCGGTTTATTGATTAGATTAGATTTTTAAATAAAAAATGCAAAAAGTTCAAGTATATTTTAAAAATGCCCTGGGCAGACACGAACATTCTGAAAACGCCCTTATTTTTGTTTATTTTTATACTGTCAAGCCCGGGTTGTCCGGTCTCTGTGCATTCAGATCGACTTTTTTTGTCGAACAGTGTTATTTTTGACAGAATATTCAGCGTAGAATCATGTAAACCGAGATTTCTTGTTTGCAATTTCACTTTCAAGATGCAAGAAAGCATACAAGATTGGCGAATGTTGGATGTAAGGTCATGAAATGTTTCAGTTTCACTCAAGATTGCAAACATTATAGAATGAAATGAGACAGTTTACATTAATTATCGTTGAATGTTCAGTTGCAACTCCTTTTACATGATTATCATAAAAAATAACGTGTCATGTAAATTTCAGATTTTTTTGCTGTGTAGGTATCGCAACCAACGTCATCAAATGGAGGGAATCGTACTTGACAAATCGTCAGTTAGTAGTCATATTAGGTTCAATGGAATCAGAACCGTTTAGCAACTACTCTGGTGTGCCGCAGGGTAGTAACCTACACAGCAAAAAAATCTGAAATTTACATGACACGTAATTTTTTATGATAATCATGTAAAAGGAGTTGCAACTGAACATTCAACGATAATTAATGTAAACTGTCTCATTGCATTCTATAATGTTTGCAATCTTGAGTGAAACTTAAACATTTTATGACCTTACATCCAACATTCGCCAATCTTGCATGCTTTCTTGCATCTTGAAAGTGAAATTGCAAACAAGAAATCTCGGTTTACATGATTCTACGCTGAATATTCTGTCAAAAATAATGCACATGGATGGATCGACGGCTTGTCATTTGATGTGCATTATTTATGATTGAATATTCAGCGTGAAAATCATGTAAAACGAGCCGTTTTGCATGCAACATTCTTTGAGAGATGACGTTTTGCGTTCAATATTAAGGATTTTGGTAACAATGTTGTTCATAAAAGATGTGTTTATAGGGTTTATCATTGAATAATACATGAGAAATGGCTTTGCATGATTGAGACTAAAATTACGTTACGTGTAAATCTAAGATTTTTTTGGTGTGTAGGGCCATTACTGTTCTCCTTGTTTTTCAACGATGCCTGCTTTGTCGTCCCTCAAGGCTGCAGATTAGTATATGCTGACGATTTTACAATATTTCGGTCAGTCAGGTCTTCAAAGGACTGCCGAATGCTGCAAGTGTTAGTCGAGAGGTTTTCAAGCTGGTGCGAAAGGAACTTTTTGCCTATAATCGTGAAGAAATGCTCGGTAATCTCGTTCACCAGGAAGAAAAGTCCAATTCTCTGGGATTACCACATGGGCAATGAGCGAGTGGAAAGGACGAACGTTGTGAAGGACCTTGAAGTCATGCTGGACTCTGAGTTAAACTTGAGTGAGCACTACAGCTACATCATCAACAAAGCCAACCGGAATCTTGGATTCATATTTAAGATTTCGTCTGAGTTTCGAGACCCATACTGCTTACGGTCACTTTATTTCAGTCTAGTCCGTTCCATACTGGAAACCGCAGCAGTAGTATGGAGCCCAGCCCACAATGTTTGGATCGACAGAATTGAAAGAATACAGTCGAAATTCATCCGATACGCGCTGAGACATCTGCCCTGGCAGATTGTAATTGAACTTCCACCATACGAAGCTCGATGCCGGCTTCTAGGAATGGACACCCTTGAGAGGAGGAGAAACAACTTGAAAGCCATATTTGTAGGTAAAATACTTGTGGGAGAGATCGATGCACCGTGGATTCTTGCCCAGATCAATATCAAGGTCCTGCCACGCCCACTGAGACAGCGTAGTTTCCTTCGTCCTCAACCACACCGAACTGACTACGCACGAAACGAGCCAGCTAACTCCATGTGTGTGTTGTTTAATTTGTACCATCAAATGTTCGACTTTAATGTTAGTTCTAGAGTATTTCAAAATCGAGTGACAAATTTTTATGAATAGGTTTAAGTGTTCATGTAGACTAATGTGTCAGATGAATGTAACTCTAATAATAATAATAATAATAATAATAATAACAAAGTGGAGGCTACTTGGCACGACTTTTTCAGACTTTCTGCGACCAGATATACGATGCCACAAAGTTTTGATGGAAATAAAAAAAAAAGTTTCTAACGAGTCTCGAACATAGATCGGGAATCGGGCACTTTACCACTGTACCACCAAGGATTACATAACTGACGTGTGATTATTTGCAAATATTAATATATGTTTTATGTACAACGACACAAACTTAGTTGTTCTTTGAGGCCCATCGTCAGCAGATACCAAGTTTGGGTGGCAATTTTTGATAAGTTATTGCGATTTCATACGATGCTTTCTGGATTGATATATGATCTGTCAGTTTATACAACTTAACGCGATTCTATGTTGCACTGTTTACGACATGTTTTGTTGTCAACACCGATTGTCGTTTAAAAACTTGTGTTGACATTGATAACGTTTAATTTGGCATCTTGTGCGATTCTGACTTTCGACGCATGAATATGTGATTTTGGCTGCACATTCTTATGCGATACGTGGTTCACTAGGTAGCGAACTTATGCTCTAACCATGCGTCTACAGAATCCTTGATGGACGCAAAGGCTAAAAGCGTTTGTGCTGCGATAATCTCTTCTTTTCTCATAACGCGTGTGCGTTTAGTGTGTAGGCGATCTAGTAGCCAGTGCATCACAAATCTCGTATTACCTTTAGTACGCCGAAATCGGAGCACTAAAACTAATACTCCGATTAAAATCGAAGATAATACCGATCGATGCTTATGAAAATCTGGGATAGTATGAGAATGACGGATAGTACCTCATGGAGCTTACCACCATTAGTCACTTAGTTTTTTCTCCCGAAATTTCCTTCAAAAAAAAAAAAAAAAAAAACAGTTGATTTAAAATGCCCAACCCCCCCAATGAAACCCGTTCTCTACTTTTGATCGGTAACCCTATTGAAAAGATCCCAAGCAGTAACAGTCACCAGCGTCAGCAGCAAGCGTCTTGTCCCGGTCTAAATCTATTTGATCAAATAATTGCAGAAAGCAGCTAGTCCTGTTTACCGAATAATGTGCCGGAATAAAATTCCATCACTTAGTCTCCAACCCCTTTCCCCATTTGGATCAGTCAGCCATCCGAAAACCATAAAACTACCACTCTTCCAGTGCACAAACACCACGATAGGGGTAGCACTCCACCGAAGCGTGATATGCGGGAGTTTGGGGGTGGCAAAATGGCGTTTGTAATATGTCACTACTCGGATCGGACCATAAATATTTAGTGCCTTCGAATGGGAACCGAGCAATAAAGGGGAGAAAAACGAGCGCGGGGAGGAATTTAAATTTGATAGTGTATCGTTCCGATTTGATCGTGTCAACTGCGAACTGCGAGGGATTACTGCCAGTCAAGTGGGAAGATTTATTGGCACTCGTTGCGGGGTGTTTGGCCCCACGATGAAGGGACTCCGGATTGTTTCTACGTGATTGCGAAAAGCGAAAAATAATGACCTGACGAGGGTGACTTATGAATGATGGCCGACCAATTGCGATGGAAATATGGCTGGGTAACGAAATGGGTTAACACTCTGTATACAAATTTGATTTTGAAGATGAATGATGTTACTCAGTGGCTAGTGAAATGTATTGTTCTACAATTTTGGTGCATATCAGCCTACTTCCGTTAGGTAATATGAAAATGAACAATATAAGTCCGTTTTTTAAATGAGAAATTTTCTTTTCTAAGCTAGCCTTGAAGCATGTAAATTGTGCACCTTATTTTATGAAGCCTTCAACAAAATGTATTATGCAACGGCACCGGAACATTCCGCTCCGGTTGAAGCAGATGGCATGGAAATGATACGGACACGTTCAGCTACATTGTAATTCGTTCCGCAGAATTTCCCACACTGATTTGCATCGCCATTGCCACGTCAAGGCCAATTGCCTCCTGCCTGCCGAGGAGTTGGTACAGCCAGCGATGGAAGATCCTTCCATCTAAAATGCTTCCGCCGTATGCTAATGGGTACACTTTCTATGTTGCTTATGGATTCCCGGCTTGATTAGCATACTACGAGAAAGTTGGTTAAGTTTTTCCACGGTACAGCTGCATCTTAAAACGCCACCTCCTAATGGAACAACCTCAACCCTGTGTCTGTGGACTGGGGGTCAATAGGACCTCAGAACACTTTGAAGGGCTACTAGAGACCGGTTTACGACTTTTTGCACTACAAATCGGCATAACTTCGCGAAATTTGTATAGATTTTCGATTTTTGAACTGTCCTGAAAAAGAAGTTTAAATAACGAAATAATCTGGCTTTGTATGCTGTACAAAATAACTTCATTGAAGATTTGAAACAAGGACAGGAGTGATGTAAAACACATAGGTTAGTTGAGATTTTTTCTGAACGATAGCGCTAGTTCAGAAAATACACATTTCCCTATAAAATTTGCAATGCTCTATATCTGAATTAAATTGTCTTTTTGTACAATAGTTGATGAATCGAAAATCCATTTAAATTTTGGGAAGTCATCGCGATTTGAAATTTGAGGCCAATGTGACGCCAAGTCACAGACAACGGCACTTTTTGCCACAGACAGAAGGCTAAGCACCGTCATTCCCATAGCCTTTAACTCATCAAAGCCTTCACGGACCCACCTTTAATTACTACAATGTCATTCAATGATGTTTCCGAGCCCAAATTGAAACCACTTCGTGTTATGATCCAGTTCAAATCCGCTAACAGGATTACCAATTCCAAGGATTTGGTTTGGTACCTCGAACAAGACATTGCGAGATTGCTAATTTCCCATTACACGGTCGGAAAATGATTTCCCCTTGGGGAGATTCCTCGCGGAGCTCGCGCTTCCTCCGATGATGGCGTTCTGTGGCAGCGCCTTCGTGGAAGTCAGTGCAACCATCTTCGGCAGCACCTCGATTGTTTAATAATTAACAGATTATCACACGCTGCTGGCACCATCCATCGGGAGGAACGGTTTCAGTGCAAGCACATTGCACAGTGGTGCATGGCTGTATTTTTCTTTATAGATTCCTATACTAGTGAATGATATTTCTCTTACATTGAGGATTACACTGTAACCTCAATTTACGAAATAGATCGAGAGTTCGTGAATTTAATCAGTTCGTAACGACCTACAACACTTGCGAAAATTCGATTGATTCATAAAATAAGGCCGCAGAATCTACAAGCGTGAGCAGTCGTATATTGATGTTTTTTTTTACGTAGAACTACGTCTTTTTTCTCTATACAGGAGTTAAATTGGAATTTCAAAACCACGAGAGTTACGTTGACATGAAATATTACGTTTATAACTTTTTGCTGGTTTAACAAAATTCCTTGAATAGCACTTTAATCGAAAGACAAGACATCAAAGGTTCATGTCGTTTACTTACTGAATCCCACATACCTGTCCAAATAGTTTAATAACTGTTTTAAAAGAGAACGTTGATTTCAAGCAAATCTATAAATAGGGGTGCTAGAGAAAATTTGACGTCATTTGCTTTTCACTCTCCGATTGGCTCGCATCTCAGCAGGCAACAGATCGGCTTGCTCTGACCGGGCGTGCTTCTCAGGCACAGACATCGATAGCGAAGAACCCTCCCGTTTCTCTTGCTGCGCTCAGATTAAACTGTCGAGCGAACGAGAGAAGATGCCGTCCGAAGCCAAAGCCATCACCCAAAGTGCCACCGAGAAGAAGAAGGGGAAGCAGTCCAAAATAGAATTTGCGGTCGAGATGTGAACACGGTCGGGCGAATCATTCTCGCTTTGTGGTTCACCGCTTGTTTGCGTTCACACGGTCATCGTCATCGCCCCCGCAAATTTCATCGGCCGAGGAGCTGTTAACCCGCGCTTCAAAATTTCGACTCGTGATGAAATCATCATTGGTGGTTAAGAAGCAATCCGTTATGAACAAATACCAGAAGCTCCCTGAGTTTTGCTGGTCCGAGCAGTTTTATTTATCTGTAACAACATCGAAGCTAACAAAGCCATTGGTTCTTTTCAGAGCCATTAAATTTGTGGAAAAGAGTTAAAAGAGAAATATTTCCGACTTTATTTTTTACTTCTAATATTCCTAAATCAATTTCACGGCTTCATACAATATTTCATTTGTCATGAATAATTTATGACTCATATATTTGAGACTGTATTCGCGGACGCTGCTGCAGTGCCATCGGGTTGAGAGCTCAACATTTCACAACGATTATAGAATAGAGTTTCCAACAGCGTCTTTGGTGTTCCATATTGTATGGCAACACTTTGATTACAAAAATTATCACATGTAACAAAATTGCGACATATTTAGAATGCTTTTGAAAAGATATTCTCATTGAACAATTGTAATAATTTTGGCACCCATGGATCAGAAATTTACCTTCATAATCAGGAAAACTATTGATTATCAATAGCTCGTATTGAATATTTAGGTTATAAAACATGCTTCCTTCGCCGGTTTCAGTTTCATTCCATTTCCGCTTTCAAGCTGGTAAGAGCTCCTCCGAATTTGCTTAGCGAGAAGAACCTCGCTGCTGTTAATCTGCTGAGCTGTTAAAAACTCAGCATCGGTAGTGCAGTCAAGAAAAAAGCCCGCTTGGATACCAGAGTCCCCTGAGTTGGTGATCCGAGGAGCTGCTTGTCGAGCGTCTGGCTTGTGAAATCACTCAAGATTTCAAGATTGAGCTACGTTTCCAGATTTCAATTTAATCCCTGTGATCCGCTACTCTGTTGCTGTTGTGCACCCATGAAATATTCAGCTGGTTTGTCGTATAAACAGAGAACTTATTCACATATACACTTTCGTTGGGGTTTCCCTGTTTAACCATGGCAATCAACTGATAACATCCCGTAGTGCTGATCTGTATACAAGCTCAATCGGCCCTCTTGAGGGCCATCAAACGTTCTTTAAAGAGTTTATAGAATAATATTTCCTGATTTATCTATCATGATCTTAATCTAGCGGTTTTGTACAAAACTTGATTTAGTTCACATAATTTATCCCACATAATCTCATGAAATTTGAGAATTTACTCGTGGACGCCGCTGCAGCGCTTTCGGACCGTAATAGCATCATAGTACTCAGCATTGTATGGTATTTCTAACAGTATCATTGATTTATCATATGGTGGGGGAACATTTCCTAAATTCTCGAGTACGGAAATTGGTAAATGTATTAAAATTGCAACAGATTTTAAATACTGTTCACTAAACTGTTTCTTGAACAGTTGTAATAAGCATCTATTAATCTGCAATTTTTCTACATTTTAGTTTCAATAAAGAAATCCATCGAAAATGTCATAGTAAAGCAGAGCATTCATATTAACGATTGTATTGGGTTTCGAATTCCGATTTCCATAACTTTTACGCACATTGATCAGAAATATTTAAAATTTGCTCGAAGGCAAAACATTCGTGATTTTCATTTATCGTAAACTATTGAAATAATGCTTTATCGTCCATCCGAACGAGTCCATGAATTTTCAAAGATATGTAAATCCCTAACCACGACATCAACTTTATATACCTTATGTCCCAGATTGGTCGATCAGAAGATCGACGAAGAATACGAAAGGGAGGAACATCGTCTGCTGTTCAAATTGTTCATTTCTTTTAAACTTTAAAACTTTCGAAAGCTCCTACTAGCTCCTCGTGATAATCGCAGCATCGGAACAGTCAAGATACAATCCCGTTAGGCACCACTACAAGAAGCCTCATGATCGGCTGATCTGAAAAGCTGCCAATCTTCGGGTATGTGGAATTGCTCAAGATTGAGCTACGTTTCCAGATTTAGACTTAATCCCCGTGGTTGTCATAAAGCCTATTTCCCAGAACAGGAAGCGAAAAAATAAGCTAAATAGGAAATAGGCCATATAAAATTGGCAAAGGATCTACAAGATGAGCATTATGCTGTTATTGCATCCCGACGGCACCGCACTAATAACTCTTTAGAACACATTTGTTGGCTCTGAAAAGGGCCGATTGAATTGTTGAATTCGAGTCAGTCGGACACATTTTGACGGCGCACTGGTTGAAATCCTCCTCGCCCGATGAGGTTTGCGGTGGCGGCTTTTTCGGGGTCGTCTTCATCACGGTGGTCTTTGAAACTTGGTGGGGTTTTGCTGAGGAACTGCCTTCTTTTTCTCCTCCTTCTTCGCGGATACCAGCCACAGTCTCAGTTTAGGACTGCGATGGCGGCCACTACCTCATTCTTCTGTGGACTGCTTCCTCTCCTTCTTGGCGGCGGCAGTGGTGATGGCTTTGGCTTCGGACGGCATCTTCTCTCGGTCGCTCGACAGTTTGATTTGAGCGAACCACGACAAACGGGGGGTCCATCGCTGTCGATGTCTGTGCCTGAGAAGCACGCCCGGTCAGAGCAAGCCAATCTGTTGCCTGCTGAGATGCGATCCAAGCGGAGAGTGAAAAGCAAATGACGTCAACTTTTCTCTAGTACCCCTACTTATAGATGTGCTTGAAATCAACGTTCTCTTTTAAAACAGTTATTAAACTATTTGGGCAGGTATGTGGTATTCAGTAAGTAAACGACATGACCCTTTTATGCCTTGTGTTTTGAATTTCGTTAAGCCAGCAAAAAGTTATAAGAGTTTAAAATATTTCATGCCAACGTAACGCTCTGGGTTTTGAAATTCCATTTTCTCTTCTGTATAGAGAATTATTATTTTAGTATCAAACTGAGCGGCATAATCAAATGCAAACGCATTTAGTTTCCGGTGGTTAGTGCCTGGGCTTTTATTTTTCATAAGCCGCAAGGTGGAACTTTCCCCGAGTAGATGAGTAGTTGAGTGCAGTCAATATTGCTCATAGTTTTCTTACCATAGACCGATTCTATCGATTCTCATGATCGAAGCACCCGAGCTATCAAACATCTAATCTACGTGTACGACTACGACAAAAGCCAGAATCATCAATTGGTATATGTTGGTTTGTCGCGAGTTACTTCACTGCAAGGACTATTTTTTGACAAACTCTAACAATTCTTTCAAGTTCCATAACGCCTAAAGCAGCAATTCTGCCTAGATGGTTGACTTGAGGAACGAGCTGCAGCGCTTGGGCAATCATCGATTACGGACGCTTGGAGACGAACTGCGTGAAATACTGGATCATAGCGGCCCTGCCTGCACATTGATGAGTATCAAAGTACAGAGCCTAAATGCTCATGCAATGGATATTTCTACAGACCAAATTCTGACCAGTGTAGAATTCCTTGCACTGAGTGAGACTTGGCTAGAGGATCACTCCTCCGTCGACCTTGCTGGCTACAGCTGCATAACCAGTTCAAACGCCCAAGCGTGAGAGCTGAAGGTGTGGCGATTTACCAGAAGGATGCGGCCTTCAACGAAACTGTTCCTCACACAATTCAAAAGATTAGTGAGGAATATGATGCAATGCTTGGCGTAGCAGATCAGGTTGACGACATTTGTGCGGCATCGATTATGGTTATGAACATTGAAGTACTGCTAATAACAGTGTACATTTCTCCAAACATTACGGTGCAAGATACGAAAATGTTCATGACCTGTTATTTATTCAATTATGTAAAACATGATGCTCCTATTGTAGTCACCGGTGACTTTAATATTGATGTTTCCAAACAAGAAAATATTAAATTTGTCGATTTCATGAATAAACATTTTAATTTTAAGTTGGCTAATCGTCCAAATGAAGCAACCACATTATGTGGTTCTTGTATTGATTAGAGTCTGACCCAGAATTGATCGAAGTTGTGTCCATAGTAGTTCTACGTCAACCCCGCGGTAATGTAACAGACAATACCCACCCCAATTTTTGTTTAATGACATAGATTTATACGGATGTTTTAGTCCTCCTAGGACCCCTTCGAATATAGGACTTGGAATCTACAAGCTTAGCCAGTGGTCTCTTGATAGGTTTCGAATATTACACAAACCATCAACCATTCACGTAAGTAAATGGAGTATTGTTGTAATTTATACCTATGTTATTGATCCTTGTAGGCTTCCATGCACTACAGGACTTGAAACCTGCAAACATGAGTAGCTGAATATACCAAGATCGTTTTTATTTACGACCAGATTTTTAACCCTGCATTTAACTGAACGAAGAGCGGCCTTTGAACTAAAAATTTATCTATGAGTCTACTGATACTGCTTATCAAAGTAAGTCATTATGCTTATAGATCGTGTAGATGTGGGACAGATCTTTCCAGTTTTTCTTGGATAACTAGAACTTGTGGAGTATTTACCAAAAATCGCAGCTAAATTGTTCAATTATTTGTGGGTGTGTACTTAATTATGTAACAAATTTAACTAAAAGATTTGAAGAAAAATATTTTATGTAGCTATTGGGTGATCCAAATTGTCCACAAACCATTCCCTAGTTCGAAACACTTCATTTAGATTACATGACTTTATTTATCTTGGGTGGTAAATGACTGGACAATGCGTACCATTGGCACTTCGCGTAGCTCTAGCCTTTAGCCTCTTTTCCAGTAACTACTATCCCTACCTCCCCGTGGTGCCACCTGGGGTACAAGTTACCGTAGGGAAGATCGGGTAGCCAACCCCGGTGGGATCTTGATCGTATGCTGACAGGAAAGGGGGGCTTCTCTCTTCTGAGGGTGTTGCTTATCAGAGCGTTTGTTCTCCATGTTAGTGCCAGCGTGGGACTCTAAACAGTGCTGTGCACGATGGTCCTCCGGCGAGACAGGGGGTTGGTGCAGGCCGTACAAGCCAGCCGTAAAAATCATCAGTACAGGAAGCATAAAATGTAAATTCGTACCGGACAATCGGCATAGACCCAGGAATCGAAAACGGACTAACGATTGGAAACTCTAGGACATTATCGACATCTGAACCTATCGCGGCGCAAGCATCGATTCGGACCACTACCTAGTGACGGCTAAAGTGCGCCAACGACTCTCCGTTGTGAACAACGTTCAGTACTGATGCCCACCACGGCACAATCTGGAACGGCTCAAGCTACCCGAGTCGCAACTGAATACGCGCAAAGCCTTGAAGCAGCGTTGCCGGAAGAGGAAGAGCTCACCTAAGCCCCTCTTGAGGACTGCTGGAGTAGTGTCAAAGCAGCCATTAACAACGCAGCGAAAGGTGCCATTGGATTTGTGGAAGGAAATCGACGGGGAGTGTCAGACGGTTTTGGACGAGAAGTATGCAGCGCGGGCGATGATGCTGCAGCAAGGCACCCGTCAAAACGTGGAACGATACAAACAAAAGCGAAGACAGCAAACCCATATATTCCGGGATAAAAAGCGCCGCCTGGAAGAATTGGAGTGCGAAGAGATGGAGCTGTATCGTTCTCAAGGAACGCGTAAGTTCTACAAGAAACTCAATACATCCCGCAAAGGTTTTGTGCCGTGACCCGAAATGTGTCGGGATAAGAATGGAGGTATCTTGACGGACGAGCGTGAGATGATTGAAAGGTGGAAGCAGCACTTCGATGAACACCTAAATGGCGCAGAGGAGGAAGACCAAGACAGCAAGAGGAATGGCTTCATCAGTACGGTGGATGAGGGAGACGTGCCAACTCCCACAATAGGTGAAGTTAAGGATGCTATCAAACAGCTCAAGAACATTAAAGCAGCTGGAAAGGGTGGTATTGAAGCGGAACTTATTAAAAAGGGCTCGGACAGGTTGGCTACTTGTCTGCACCGATTAAAAGCTAGGATCTGGGATACAGAACAGCTACCGGAGGGAGTAATATACTCAATACACAAGAAGGGTAACAAGTTTGAATATGAGAACTATCGAGCGATCATCATTCTTAAAGGGCTATTCTCATTGCACCGAGCCGGACACGGGCCGGGTCCGGGTAGTTTGTATTTCACGACGCTGCTGTTTCGTTCAGTTCACACCGCGACCGTGCTTATCGGGCGTGCACCGGGTTTTCATGATGCGAGAATGCACGCGCACTATGATGAAACTGTCAATTGATTTTGTTATTGCAGTAAGAGATTGACTGCAGAATGAGATTGATAATAAGGGTTTGGTATGAATGTTACTGTGGAAATTATAATATAAAAGTATTACAGATGAATATAATATTTTCGATGCGTTTTTTCATCTGCAACACTATTTTCTCTATTGAATTTATAGAAATGTTCTGCATTTTGGGCTAAAAAATTATCTAGTCATTCGATCAGGAATACAAGGGGGTGGTTGTGGAGTTCAAATGACCTCACAATTTGAAAACAAATTTCTTACAAAAACCACAACATGGTAGCGATCTATTCCTACGTTATTAGGAGTTGCTGGGTCAATCTGATTTTCCTCCTGGAAGTAACTACTGGATTAGGCGCCGTCCACAAAGTACGTAACGCTCTAAGGAGAGAGAGAGAGAGAGAGAGAGGGGGATATGCTAAAGCGTTACGGATCAAATCATAATTTGATATTTTTCATACAAAAAACATTACAAACCACCTTCCCGGTCGGAAATTGTCAGTTTTAGCGCCGCGTAATAAATGAACGATGCTTTTTTCAAAAACACCAGCGTGGCTTTGTAGAATTAACTAGGCATTCCTGAAAAAGTATTTTGGGGGAATGTTTCAAGAAACCATCTTATACATTTTTTTTCTTGGCATGCCAGTGCAGGTGCCTTTCGTCGTCTAGGAATTCCGCAAGAAACGACTTGAAAATTGTAGTCTACAATAAATATATTTTGAATTCCTCTAGACTTGCTTCAAAATATTCCTCGAGGTATTTATCTAGGGTTTCTTGATAGAATATATTGACGAATTCTTTTAAAATTTCATCCAGATAGTATAAGATACATCTTAGACGATTTTAAGAATTTCTTCAGCATTTTTTCAAGATACATATACTCCTGAGATCACTCAGCATTTCTACTTCAAGAAATTTCTTCAAGGGATCTTTCATGAGTTGAGTTGTTAAAAATTTTCATGTATTTTTGATTAATTTGTCAACCAATTTTTTGAGATATTTATCGAAGAATTTTTAAAAAATCAACCACTGGGGAATCACTGTTCCGCTCAAGAAAATAATAAATTAAAAAACAAATGTCCAAAACCGCTGTGTACTGTGTGATATGTGGGTGTGATATCGGGTGCTTTATCGGACCCGTTCGAAACACGCATAGGATTTCGACAAGGCGATGGTCTTTCCTGCCTCCTGTTTAATATTGCGCTAGAAGGTGTTATGTAACGGGTGGGCTTCAACCTGCTGAACACGATCTTCAATAAATCCAGCCAGTTCATCTGACGACGTGGACATTGTCGGAAGAACGTTCCAGGTGGTTACTGAATAGTAAAGCGGATCGGGTGGGGGTGAAGGTAATTACGAAGACGAAATATCTGCTGGCTGGAGGAACCGAGCGCGATAGAGCTCGCATTGGTAGACGTGTGAGGATCGACGGTGATGAGTTCGAGGTGGTGGACGAATTTATCTACCTCGGATCATTGATAACGTCGGATAACAACTGCAGCAGAGAAATTCGAAGACGTATCATTGGCGAAGTCGTGCTTACTACGGACTCCACAAGACCTTGCGGTCTGGTAAACTTCACTTCCGTACTAAGTATACCATACACAAAACGCTGATAAGACCGGTAGTCCTCTATGGGAATGAAACGTGTACAATGCTCGAAGAGGACCTGTAAGCGCTAGGAGTTTTTGTGCTTAGGACGATCTTCGGCGGAGTAGAGTTCTGTTTGATCTATCGACCTTGACGCTTGCTCCTACGGGGGCGAGCGACGGAGGCAGGATCAAACATGTCGCGCGTCGGTCTAGTAAGTGAAAGAGTGGCGTGATCGGTTAGTTCTTTTTGATCCTTTGACCTTGACGCTTGCTGCTGGGCAGTGCGTCAAGAAAGCCAAGTTTTTTTTTCTTTTCGGGTCGCGCGCCTTTTTTTTCTGAGTGCTTTTATATAGCCGAGCAAACGAGTGAGGCTGAGAGTGGATTGTGGCTGCACAGTGAAGGATAAAGGATCAATTGATGAGCTCGTTTCATGCTACTATTTCTAATCTATAAAATATGTATGACTGCACATTTAATCGTTACAATTGTGGGACGTAAATATGAAATTTCAACAAACTATAAATTGTTCGTCACTGTGAGTGTCGACACAAACTCTGATTCATGAATTATTTATGTTTCACATTTTTTTATTTTCAGAACACCCCTTTTTACCTTTATTTTTGTAACTAAAAAAAAAACTTTGAATGGTTCGACACTACAAGTGTAGACTTGCGAAAAGTTCACTTTATTCAACAAACTTTGGATGGTTCGCCACTGTAAGTGTCGGCATAAGAATAAGAGTGTTTTATGATGTTCCAACCAATCAAGTTTTTTTGTTTCTTTTCAAATAAGTAAAATATAATAACACATGCTTTCGTCCTGACAGCTGTAGGAATGTTACATTTAGGTATTTGTTCAACAAACTTTGAATGGTTCGTCACCTCAAGTGTCGGCATAATTTTCCACTACATAGAAATTGTTCATATCAAATGAAAATATTATATTAACAAATAAGCATGTATATATCTCATAAATCATAATTTATCATGGTATAATCGCTTATCAAAGTGAATCCGGTGACCCAACGATCCTTCCCATTAACAAACATCCCTCCCAGTAACCTTTGTGGAGATGCAGAGGCAAACACGGTCTCCAAATAGCAAAGGTTACACACTAACATTCCTTCCCCCAATCCCACCTGACTGCAAGGACGTGGTCGGCGCCGTTACTGACCCTGTATAAATAGAGGCACTGAATATTGCACATTGAAGAAGATTATGGCCAATCCCAGCCAAACTTCTAGTTGATTCTTTGTGCATTTGCACTGACTTCGGTCAATCACGGAATAGCAACCATTGATATGTGTAGTCAGTCTAAGCTAAGCTAAGCTTAGGATGATCTTCGGCGGAGTATGTAAGAACGGCGTATGGAGGAGAAGAATGAACCACGAGCTTGCGCAACTCTACGGTGAAGCCAGTATCCATAAAGTCACCAAAGCTGGTAGTACGATGGGCGGGACACGTTGTGAGAATGCTGGACAACAATCCCGCAAAAATGGTATCTACCTCAAATCCGTAAAAGGCAAAGGGTAGCGCAACGAGCTAGGTGGTTTGACCGAGTGGAGCAGGATCTTGGAAGTGTGAAGCGATCGAGAAACTGGAGGATAGCAGCCATGGATCGAGTTAGTTGGCGTAACATTGTGACGCAGGTCATATCTTGAAGGATGAAGAGTCATCAAAAGTAAGTAAGACTCTATTCAGGTTACTGCATTGAATTACTAAGAACTCTTACTGCATCAATATTAGTCTAATATTTGTCATTTCTCTAAGAATATTTCTAAGGATCTCATTTTTGTGTAATAACGTAGTATCACTCGTGATATTACGACAAGTATTGCTGATTGTTTCATTGTCCAGAGATTTTATTAGAAACTGATTGAAATGCTTCAAGTTACCTTCAAATATTACTCTGATGATCGTTCAATTTTCGTTCGTGAATTTCTCTAGGGATTCGTTCATTCATTAATTTACTGAGCTGCATCTCTCCATTGTCGGTTCTGCCCCACGCTAGCCAAATCGACGCGCACTTGATCCGCCCACCTTGCTCGCTGCGCTGCACGCCTTCTTGTACCAACTAGATCCAAATTGAGTACCATCTTTGTAGGATTGTTGTCCGGCATTCTTGCAACATGTCCTGCCCATCGTACCCTTCCAGCTATGGCTCGTGGTTCATCCTTCGCTGCCACACACCGTTTTCCTGCACACCGCCAAAGATCGTCATAAGCACCCGGCATTCGAAGAGTTCCCCCGGTCAGGGATTTGGAATTCTGGTTTGAATTTCTCTCGACTTCCAATGGCATAGAGTATCTTAGTACTTGTCAGTTGATATGAACATGTAAAAATGGTCATTTGATAAATAAACCTCTCTGAGCAATTCTCGCTGAGACCGGCCCACTATTTTCTTTTGGTCTTTCAAATGTTTAAATTTATGCTCATCCGAAAGCTCTTGTCGAGTAACTAAAGGAACT
Organism: Aedes aegypti; assembly: GCF_002204515.2. NCBI lineage: Eukaryota > Metazoa > Arthropoda > Insecta > Diptera > Culicidae > Aedes > Aedes aegypti. Next base: position 379,773,536 of record NC_035108.1, read on the forward strand.
GCATTCGGTTGGTCAAATTAATGGACCCCTCGGTAGTTGCAATCAAAACAGTTATTGAGAACCCCTCGATTTTTCCCAATTCTTGCCTCACTCAAACTGCCATAAAAATCAATAACAGTTTGCCAACACACAACTACATTTAGGTATTCAACTTTTTTAAATGTGAAATCATCGAAAAACACCTAGAAATTTGAATTACGTTTACTTGAAATTTGACGGTTTTCGAATGTACGGTTTTCCAGTGACAGTTGGTGACAGGTTCCCTTGACATTTGGGAGCTCGCAACCTAAGCCAGCTGTCTCCTCTCTCTCAGGATCTATCAAATGAATGTGATTTGCTGAACATAAAATGTTTCATGCTGATTGGCTATGTAAAACGGTGTATACTTTACTATGGCTACGACTGGTGTATGGCCAAAACCGATGCTTCTACCTTATTGCTGGATTGTCCTAACGAGGATTCCCTGGTCGTGATTAATTAGGAGTTCCTAATAAATTTCCTAGAAAAATCCCTTGGAAAAATTCTTGAGCAACTACTGGAGAATGATCGTATTCGAAAAACTGTGAAGGAATTTCTGGACGATTTTTGTGAAAATTGGATTTTTGTTTCATTTTAAGAAAACTGGTTTATTTTCGTTTAAAACTGATCACAAAATCAAATTATCAATAAGTTTTGAGCCTCGAAAGTATTTTAAAATTAATTTGAAAATAATTTAAGAAGTTCTCAACCTGGATAACATAGCATTGAGGAACTGCATATTAGATTAAAAAGTTCACACAACCATAGGAGACTCCCCGATCCTTACCTTAATACCTTATCCCACTAACTTAATATTCTTCCCGCGACATCTGTAGAGATGCAGGAGATTCTTCGGTCTCTAGTAACATTGTAACAATCCTCACCTTCCTCAATGACCGTGAGGACGTGGCCGGCACCGTTATTGACCTTTAAAATTTGTGCTCTCGATATGTGCACATTGAGAATGGTAAGCTAATCGCATGCCCCATTCATTAGATCTCTGTGAAACTTCGATAGTTGTGGTCAATCACGGAGTAGCATTTACGAATTGTACGATCATCTGTGCTCATATTCATGATCATGCTCGACATTGAAGACTACTGCCCCACGAGAATATTGTGAAAAGCTGTTTTTTAGCATTTGTGTGAGAGTTATATTACATAGGAGAAGAAGCGTGTGCTATGCCGTTTTTGTTCGAAATTAAACTCGAAATTTCGCGAAATTCCATTTGTTTTCAATTTTCCGTGGAAATATTTTTAAAGTTTAGAGAAACGAAAAGAAATCGTAAAATAAGAATTCAGCTTGTATGATTTCCGTGGAATTCTATTATGAACCCTCCATTTGATTCCCATGTAATCCGGCTCGCTGCAGACGTGCCTATTATGGACCCACCTGGAAATGCGTATTATGGACCCTCTTGTGTGATTTCATTTAGAAAACGTCAAATATCTGCATTCATGCGTCTCACACCAAATATTTTGTCTGAAACTGCTGACTAACAATGCAAACGAAGTTCCCCAGGTGGATTTCCACAGGAATTAGGTTCTTTGAGTGTTAATTTTATGTTTTTCTGTAGGGGGTCCATAATACGCAAAGGGTTCATAACCGGCATCGACTCCCTAGTTCAAATTTTGAGCAAAATAATAATGAGAAGCGTAATAAAGCTTTTCTTTTGTCCTCAAGTAGTTTTGCAAAGCCCCACCTTATCCGCGGTTCTACCCAAGGGTATCGATAGTGATGACGTAAACCCTAGTCGGACGCCATTTTGGAATCCAAGATAGCATCTTCAGATTTGTGAAAATCACTTGAAACATATGCAATATGAGTATTTTTGAAACGGGACCGGAGAATCGAATCACCAAAAGAAAAATTTAAATCTGCGATTAAAGAACTTAAACAGTATCTTATTGCATGTGTAGTATGTTTTATTTATGTGATACAGGATGGCAGGGGTCTTGAGAAGAAAAAAAAAGATCAGCATACAAAAAATAAACCCTTTTGCAAACCTTACTTACGTCAAAAACTACTGAGCCATTCATATTGTATATTGCAATACTAAATTATCTCAAATTGATGCTAAAAACTGAAAAACAAAAATATCAAAAAACATACTAAGGATAATTTCGAGTCTTAAATTCCGGTTAATCGAATCCCGGCTAATCGAGTCGTCAGACAATCGAGTAACCGGATAATCGAGTCCGACCTGTACCCATATCGCATGGGTTTCAAGTGATTTCCACATACTGGAAGTCGCCATCTTGGATCCCAAAATGGTGTTTGCCATCGAATTTCGTAATCTACTTATCGGTCCCGTTCCAAAAATACCCATATCGCATGGGTTTCAAGTGATTTCCACAAACCGGAAGTCGCCATCTTGGATCCCAACGATCCCAACGACGGATATCGATTTCCGACATCTCCTCATCGGCCCTGTTCCAAAAATACGCATACTGCGCGGGTCGTTATCAGGCAGGAACGTAAGTTGGATTTTTTGGAGCATTAATAGAGGGACCGTTATTTGGAATTTCGAGCGTTAAACGAGAGAGCGTAAGTTGGAATTGAAAACGTAAAAGAAGGGGGCGTAAAAAGAGGGAGTGTCAAAAGAGGTTAGGCTTTAGTTTAGTATATATTTATAATTGGATTTAAGTGTGAATGTAAAGTTTTTATCATCGTTGGGAGTGACGCAGCTAAGAAAGATAATGTCACTTCATGTGCGTTCGTCTTCTAGAGATGGGACACAGGTATTTCCACCTTGTGTCATTTAGCTTGGACTTGAGCTTTGATTTGCGCGCATAACTCGCTCTCGGAAACGAGAAGTTAAATTGATTCAACCCTATGATACAGAAAGAGCCCAGAATGCATTGATATTAGCGGTTTAATCGGAACAAACACACCAAATCCGTTCATTTGTTTCAACGTCTAGTAAGAAAAACGTTTCCTCCAAAAACTTTAATGATTATGTGGGGAATTTGAATCGACATCCTCTGAATGGTTTCGTAAATGAATAGAACATTAATGGCATGGTTATGCGTCCATAATCTTTTCCGTTCTAGTCAAAATTACAAATGCTCACGAGCATCATAGTGCTGATTTACTCACATCTGACGTGCTCGCGAGTAATCGAAACTTGTTCTTGACAATTTGAGGTTTGGCTTTCGATTTCGATGCATCTTCACCTTAACTATATGAACATGTATGTATGTAACCCTTGTTTGAAATGTTCTTCACGGTCACTCGGAAATTGATAGCCGAACCTGCTATCCCACTTGACTGAATAATAATAAAAAAGTTCGTACGGGTATCGACCTTGTTGATAACCCTGCGGAACACGTTTTTGTCTCAAGCACCAAAATGCCGCTTTTCACTCAATTAAGGGTTGCTGAATCTATTGCCGTTTTCAAAAATATCATAGCACGTCTAGTTTTTGAGATATCGACTGTTGAAAATGCAAAAATTGACTATTTTAGCCAACTTGCATGCAAGTTTGTTAGCTTGTAAGGCAATTCATTTGCTTAATTTGCCACAGACTTCAAACTATGTGTGTATAATAATACTTATCGGCAAAGTTTATAATACTTTCGATGCGGAAAAGTTATTTTTTGATGGTTTAAAAAAGTATTGTATTTTCCCATATAAGAGAAACGACGAATTTTGTATGGAGACAGCAAGCATATCGAAAAAATCGGTTTAATTCAAATTGAATCCCGCAATTCCAATCAAATGTAATCCCAAATGAAAGTTTAAGTGCAAAATAGCATGGTTTGTGGATTAGATCACAAAAAAGTTCGATAAGTTATACCTTGAATTTTATGTAAACATCAATAAAACCAGTGTTTTATACAACTTTGGCGACCTGTAGCTAAAAATTGTGACGTGCTGGAACATTTCTGAAAATGGCATCAGATTCAGCAACCCCAAATCTACTCGAGACACATAATTTTATCCTTGAGACATGCAAAAATGTCATTTTTGTTACGCTGTGTAATCCTTCAAAAAATCACTGAATACATTTGTAAATCTGAAGGCATGTGAGTACTATATTTTAAAGAATTTGATACTAATGTCGTTCGTTAATTTTTGAGAGTTCTCTGGTTAAGATCGGTTTTTGACACTTTTGATATTTTCTTCGTCTCTCGTACGACGCACCACTGTGAATCAGTTTGCAGAGCGTGGTAATGTGGTACAGAATGGACGATTGTGTCAGCTCAGGACATGAACCGTGTTGAAATCCGATTTGCACCCATCAGCGAGGCTCGTCTTCGTCGTCTTCGACACTGCACTACTGCCACTCGGTGCGTTGCGTGCTTTTTGGTTTCGTGGAATGAATTTTGTATGAGGTCAGAGGAAATCCATTCCGGGGTTACATAATACCATGAAACGGGAGCAATTGAATGGCGAAGTCTTAAAGCGAAAGATAATGATTTTACCATAGGTACAATGTGCCGACTTATGGTGGCAAAGGGCAAGAAATTGATCCTTCAACGGAAAATAGACTCGTTAGTTGGCTCACACTCAGTGATAATCAGCTTAGCTTTAAAATCAAAGTCGAAATAGCAAAAAATGAAGCAGCCTATAGCCCAGGCTCTTCGATTCTAGTGAGGCAGCAAAGGGTGCCACCAATCGTAGTCAGAATTTTCCTATTTTTGAGGACTAAGAGATCTTGAACTCCTTCTTCTTCGTGTTGGCAGTACCCCCTCTGAGTAGAGCATTTTTTTCCGCTTAGTGTTGAGCATTTCATAGTTACTAACTGAGAGATTTACCATGTTTGCATTTTTTTTTATCATGTGGCGCACGATATTGATTATTATATTTCTAGGTTTGACAACACAATAAATCCACATTAAAACGCTTCTCCTGTATTTGAAGGCAGAATTGAATCGATTTTATCGTGTACATAGTATTTACCGATATCTGTTTCATACTTCAGAACTACTGAAAAATCATGTCATTAACCGAATTCACTGGGCCGAGCAAATCAATCAAGGGAAACTGATGACTGTAGTTACTCTCGTATGATTTTCGCCGTTTCCAACGTGTTCTGCCCATTTCATATGCGTTCGCTTTCCTCGCGTCCGGCGCGCTTTTCATGGGGAAGCTTCCATTGAAGTCGTTATCTCCAATTTCAAGCCGTAATGAGCATTTGGCAGTGTGCTCAATCCAGTGAAATTATTTAACTGGATCAGTATGTAGTTCATTTTCGTGTGTAATCGGGAAACTTTTCAACGCTTATTGGATACGATTTCATATGAAGTGGTGTATAGCCAGTGATTTCTGGCATATGATCTATTTTGGACATGATTGTATGAACTGATAATTGCTTCTAGGTTATGATTAGTTAAGGATGTTAATTTTGCTGCAAAATCAATGAATTCGTTATTTTAATTCTATAAGAACTTACCATAACTAATTAATTGTGTACAGGCTCAAGTGCTGTAAGGCATTACGAAGCCTAATAGGTGTGTAATTACTTACAACACAACATATTTAGTAATTTGAAGAACATAAGTTCTGGTGTTCTAAACATAATTTTAATATGCACTTTCTAAGTGCAAAATATATTTCAGAATTCCAATTGGCCTACAGTTTACAGTTTTTGTTGCTTTTTTTGTTGATGGCATATTGTTGTCCTTTATTGGCCTTCCTTAGCTGAGTGGCTAGAGTCCGCGGCTACAAATCAAAGCCATGCTGAAGGTGTCTGGGCCCAATTCACGGTCGGTCCAGGATCGTTTTGTGATGGAAATTTCCTTCACTTCCTTGGGCATAGAGTAGCATCGTACCTGCCACGCGATATACGAATAGGAAAATGACAACTTTGGCAAAGAAAGTTCTCAGTTAATAACCTCAGAAATGCTTATTGAACAACAAACAGGCTCTATCCCAGTGAATATGCCAAGAATAAGAAGAATATATTTCAAAATCATACAATATGATTTAGAGAAACGTTCATTTCATGGGGTAATTATTGAATTCTGACGCTATGTGCCAATGGCAGCTGATCTTGGCAAGAATTATTCTTCGATAGTCCGCGTGTACGGCCACAACCAGGAAAGCACCCTTTTACTAATCAGGAAACTTACTAGAATATATTTATTTTCAATATGTGTACCTAGAAAATAATTGACGGGGTTAGAAGCAAAGGAGTGTGAGAAACAAAAAACAAGTATTGAGAAAATAGACTTTAAAGTTTTTTTAGCATATTATATTTCATATAAATTGTAGAGCAGTTAAAACCATCTCTCACGAACTTTGTTATTTTTCCTGTAGAATTAAAGAATCACCTGAGAATACCATTGAAAATATTGAACTTTTGTAGAACTAATCTCAAAACCGACCAAAATGTCATTTACACACCTTTACGTTTGGGTCTTTGAATTTGAAGGTATAAAACTACTCATTGCTTATAAAACACATCAATGTTGAAAAATTGTGACTTATTTGCAACCCTTTAATCACTTTGTAACATATGACCCGAGCATGTGAATGCGCAAACACGGCAGCCTACGTAAAAGTAGGCAACAAACATTTTTCAACTTTTCATCCTCCCCGAAGAGCCTATGACTCGACACGTGGTGCCATCAGACTCCTGTTGAAACTGTCTTCCGTTGCCATAGTGTACTTCCCCAACCCCCCCGCAGGCAAATGAATATGAATTATGTAATGTGTGTTTCAGCGTGTTCTTTATGGATTGCCGCCGCCGCCGTTTTGTAAAACTTTCGTTCGTTGACTGGCTGTAAATCGTGCTGCCGGTATGAAGGATATGAAGGGTTTATTTTTATGAGTTTTTCTATGTCTTGTGGGAAGAGAAGGGAACACACGTGCCTTTGTGGGGCAGAAGCATTTCTGTTTTTAACGACTGTCACTTGGGATAAGTGATTGAACGAGTAAACTTGCTAGTAATAAAACATTTCTCTACTTGGGGAACTACATTCGCTCAAGAGTGATTTGGATGCAAAACTGGCTGGGAGTTTGAATAATGAGTTTACATATATTGCTGAACGATATGCATTTCATTGAGATATGTTTAGAGGTGTAGGCAGGAATGTGAGGATATTTCCAAATTGTATTGATTAGAGAAGACTAAACACTAATAAGAATCATGAAAATTCAGGGAAAACTATTTTGTATAATGATAAATAATTTCTCAAAAGAATTCTCCAATAAGTTTTCCTGAACGATGAGAAATTTATTCAGTATCACTTACGTGTTACGTGTTAGAAAACACTATCATCCTAATTTGGTAAAACTAAATTAGGCTTGAGTTTGAGCTTGAGCTTGATTGGCCGTTCGTGGTTGTTAATCTAGTATAGCCAGATCAGCTACACTTACACAAGGAACCAACCAGATGACTGCTTCGGACTAACAGACACCCTCAATGTATAAGTGCTGGTGACCTCCTATTTACAGGCGATAATGGTGCTGAGCAATGAGAGGAAGAAGGAGGAATTGATGATGCAATAAACTGGCTCCCACAGTAGACCGTATATACCACTGCGTCTACGCCAGTTCATGCGGGAGTGTATTGACTGGAAGAAAAGCACGTCAGAGAGGTTTGCTCTTTGGTTAGCAGACTGCCTATATATCAGGCGTAAGGAAAGGCGTGCTATAATGATGATATAGAGTGGAAGCGTAGGGAAAAGATTTCTTGTCCGTTTCTGGTTCTAGCGTTTGATATGAACGAATAGAGTGTGAATGTGATGGATTGATAGTGGACGATTGAAGCAGGTGAAAGATACAACTACAAAGTACGAGGAAAGGGACGGGCCTCGGATTGAACCCATGACCTTATGCTTATGAAACAGAAGCGGTAGCCATTAGACAACCAACCCTGTATTATCATCCTTATTTTGTAAAACTAAATTAGGCGTTCATAAACATTTTGTAAAGAACATATTACAATTCATTTGCCGTATCAGTTCAGAAAAATAAACCTCAGAAGCCAATACCGGCATTGAAAGAGGAAAACAAATTATTACTGTAAAGTCACCAGTCACCGTGCGGCCCCCATTCACCGTGCACACATACAAATTCCTACGGAATATTCATACAATTTTCATAAATTATTTTTTTGTCAGCAATATAAGATAAAACTGATGGAATGAAGTAGTTCTTGTCACAAAGCCTTCTGAAAAACCTGGTTCTAGTAGGCAAAATCATGTGAATTCTGTTTAATAATGGGATTTTTTAAAACTCTTAGTAGAAACACTAAAAATATCACACTTTTAATTTTAACGTAAGAGCATCAAATTTTTCAATATTTCACCAAACTCTTACAAGTCATTTACTTTTTTAGTTATTTCAAAATTAAAACACCGTGAACCGCGGAATACGCCTAAAAGTAGGCCATTTCCTCAGGAAATACTATATTCGTAATAGTAATTAGTTAATGTTGCCTAATTGAATAAACTTATGAAAGATTTGACAACGGAATCGTTTTCGGCGATGCCATTTTTGGTAAAACCCGCATTTTCCTTGATCACATCGTCTGCAGAACTCATGTGAGACATGAATTTTCGGTAGTGTCAGTGAAAATGATAGAAATCATTGTTTCAAAAAGTTGACAAATTTGCGCATGAACTAAAAGCAATTTTGGCAAAAACCTTAATTATCATTAGCTTATAAATAACCGAAAGAGAGGCACCATTCATGGTTCGAAAATGTTTCATCAATAAATCTTAATTTGAACGTTTAAGGTGAAACATCTCAGAATCCAAAGATGGCCGGCACAATGGCCGACTTGTGCCCCTACTCGCGATTTCAAAGGCACAAAACTGGAGAAATAGTTGGCAAACTTTTCTGATCTTCTTATTTTAAGCTTTCTGCTAGTGCACAAAGCCAAAATAAAAAGTGCACGGTTGTTGGATGCTTTTTTTGCGAGATTTGTGCCTTTGAAGTTTTAGTACAATCTTAGAAGTTGATTCAAAACTGTTTCACCTTAACAAGATGAGTCATCCCGATCAATGTTACCCCGCTGATCAATGTTACCCCGGATTACGGTACGAAATTAAATAAGGACTTGAACCATACGCACAGTAAATGGTGACATAGCACGGTACGAGGCGACCTTAATATTACATTTGTAAACATATTTTTTGTGATTTTTTTTTATAAGGTACCGGGGGTAAGTGGATACAGAAAAATCAATAGTCAACTTCATTATTATGTACAGCTTACGTGAATAAGTAATTCAAACTTTTACTTCTTCTCATTTCTGTGTATAACAAATGAAGGACTAATATACTCCAAATTACCATTTATTTTGATTTTTCTGATTTTTATGTTTTGAGTATGACGACTTAAAAATTTACGCCAAATGATCCACTTACCCTACCATGGTGGGGTAAGTGGATCACCACTAAAAATTCTATTCTCATAACATATATGGTGTAATTATGGATACTAAGAATGATATTGCTCTCGTTCTTGTTAGTAGTGCTAGTTATGTCATGTTTTGATACTTTAAAAATTAAAAAGTTTCTTCATTTTATTATTAAAAATATTTATACATTAGTTCACACTAATTCGAAAAAAACATTGTAGATATAATTATTTGGAGAAAATTCTTCTAAATAATTACATAAGTTATACTGAAGTATTGTAGGATTATTCCTAACGATGTTTTCAAAAAACACTGGTAGTTTATAAATATGAGTTCCATTTATTTTTGTGTAACAAACTGAAATCATCTTATTTTATTTATGAATGTATTTCTATCATCTGTCTAGAACAATTTATATGGTCATATAAGGTACGATAATATGTTTTCAATTGGAAATTTGGTATATTTTGCTCTTTTGCAACTCAGCTTTAATAAACCACGAAAAGTTTTGTTTGAATTTTGCAATATTCACTCTTCTATATTTTCATATACCAGAAAGATTGAAATACATTTTAGGTGGATTAATTCAAATTTTCTATGGTCAATTCGACAAATTTAAGCTAGTAATGAGAGAAGGTAAAAACAAAACAATACTTGCGAGTATTCAAACTTATTCAAATTATCGTAAGCAGTCTGACAATAAATGATAATAATACTTGATCCACTTACCCCACCCCATTAAAAAGTGGGGGTAAGTGTACCATGATCAATATATCTGTAATTATTCATAAAATTCACATATTTTTCATTGTGATTCATTCAATTAGAACTGAAATGTTCACCACACGTTGAAAAAACTAGTAGAATTTGATTTAAGGCAAAGATACAATGGATTTTTGATTGACGGAAAACAATTTTGAAATTAATTGATTTTTGCAGCCAACAAGTTTGCTTGTGTTAGTGTTCGTATAGTACTAGTTTTGGATTAGTATCAGTGTGGACGTAAGAACGTAGCCTAAAACGACGCAATGTTGCGAAAACATTCAACATATTCAAGTATTTATTCTCAATATGGACAAATGATCCACTTACCCCACTGATACACTTCTCCCACTGTACCTTACATCGCTTATTTAAGATTTTTCCCTGAATAATGATATAATTTTACGCCTCGTAGTGGTATTCTTGTTCGCTTCAAATGATTTGGAAAAATAATATAATTTTTTGAAGTGCAGATTTTTTTAAATGCACGGTGACTGGTAGCTTGACGGTACTAACTAATTGCGAAATAGCTCAAAAACTTTGTATGTAGTTTGAAAGTGCACAATTTTAATTTAGGACTTACTAGTCCAATTGAAAATTAAGTAACTCAGGACTTCGAACATATTCTCAACCGAAAATGCCTGGGAGACTGATTTGGAAGAAGTGAGATCTATTATAAAAAAAAATCTAAAATATGAAAACTCCTGGCAATAATGGAATTTTCTACATCCTCATCAAGAAACTTCCAGAAAGCAGCTTATCAATTTTAGTTGATATATTTAACAAATGTTTTCAATTAGCATATTTTCCTGACAAATGGAAAAATGCTAAAGTTGTTCCAATTTTAAAACCAGACAAAATCCTACAGAAGCTTCTAGCTATCGAGTGTAGAACTAGCCCTCGTGCGTTAAAATACACTCAAATAAAGATTTAAAAAAAAAAAAAAATTCTAGCTATCGTCCAATCAGTTTGCTTTCCTCCATCAGTCATTTTGAACAGAATGATGGCTCACATCAATGAAAATTCAATTTTTGCCTATGAACAGTTCGGATTCCGCCATGGACATTCGACCACTCATCAACTTTTACGTGTAACAAATTTGATCCGTTCCAACAAATCTGACGGATATTCTAATGGTCTTGCTCTTCTAGACATAGAAAAAGCAATCGACAGTATTTGGCATGAAGGTTTGATCGTAAAATTAAAAAAACTTTAATTTTCCAACATACATTGTTAGAATAATTAAAAGTTATCTGTCAAATCGTACACTCCAGATCTGAAAGACTTCCTGTAAGAGCTGGTGTTCCCCAAGGCAGCATTTTGGGACCAATATTGTACCAAATTTGTACCAATATTTTCACATCTGACTCACATGAGTTACCTCAGGGATGTCTAAAATCCTTGTTTGCGGATGACACAGGACTCTCCGCCAAAGGACAAAGTCTGCGTGTCATCTGTAGTCGATTGCAAAAAAATTGGGTATTTTTACTTCATACTTGCAAAAATGGAAGATTTCTCCTAATGCTTCCAAAACTCAACTAATAATATTCCCACATAAACCAAAAGCTCTTTATTTGAAACCTTCAAGTAGACATGTTGTCACGATGAGAGGGGTTCCAATAAATTGGTCAGATGAAGTTAAGTATCTAGGGCTCATGCTAGATAAGAATTTAACTTTCAAACATCACATTGAGGGCATTCAAGCCAAATGTAATAAATATGTAAAATGTCTCTATCCCCTTATTAATAGAAAATCAAAACTTTGTCTTAAGAACAAGCTGTTGATATTCAAACAAATTTTCAGGCCAGCCATGTTGTATGCTGTACCAATATGGACTAGCTGTTGTAATACCAGGAAGCAAGCTCTGCAGAGAATTCAAAATAAAATTTTGAAAATGATTCTGAAGCTTCCTCCCTGGTATAGTACCAATGAGTTACATAGAATATCCAATGTTGAAACATTGGAACAAATGTCAAATAAAATAATTAATAATTACAGGCAAAAATCGATACAATCTTCTATTGCCACGATTAATGCGTTATATGTTTAGGTTAAATTAGGTTAAGTAAATTGAAAACGTGTTTTTTTTCTCTTATAAGCAGGTGAAATCAACTTACCTTGTTGTTGTTAACAAAATGTTAATAAAATCTTAAATTAGTTTTACCAAATTAGGACGATAGTGTTGTCTAATAACACAGAACACCTAGATATAAGAAATGAATGTAATCTTTGGAATAATACTAATGAACAAATTAAAAAAAAATCAGAATTATTACAGGTATGGCGTAGAAGAAATATTTTAGTTCTGATTGCCTGAATAACTGAAAGCCGCTAAGAAAATACCCGGTGCTTTTAATTAACCTAAGCTAACTTAACCTAGATGTATAACGCATTATTCGTTGCAATAGAAGGTTGTAACGATTTTTGTCTAAACTTATTAATAATTTTATTCGATAGTTGTTCCAATGTTTTAACATTGGGTGTTCTTCGCAACTCATTAGTACTATACCAGGGAGGGAGCTTTAGAATAATTTTATTTTGAATCCCCTGCCGAACTTTCTTTCTGGTACTATAACAGCTAGTCCATATGGGTACAACATACATCATGGTTGGCCTGACATTTTGTTTGAAGATCAAAAGCTTGTTCTTAGACAAAGTTTCGGTTTACTGAAACTGGTTCGCTACCAATAATAAATAGAATGTATTGCTTATATTATTGAAAATACTCTCAATAAAAACTTCTGGCTTCTACCAGGAATTATTCTTAAATTTTGTCTATTGTCCTCAACGGGCCTTGCAAGACATTTTTTGAAAAGGATTGCAAGATAGGCTTATCAATCAATCCTTCGAAATATTGATATATTGTTTGCATTAGAATCATCTGTTGCTATCGTGGTGAATCGAAATCAAGACGGTACCAATATCTTGACACTCTGGTAAAAGACATCAATTAATGATGAAATTAAGTATTAGTGGTAAGTTTTATTCCTAATATCCACTTTTATTCTTGCTGATTTTTTTTACAATCTTTTGTTATCTAGTTACCATTGCCTTATAATTAACAATTGACCTTAAATAATCGAAATACAAAAAAGTCTTTCATGTTGGATTTTTTTTTGTATGGACCAAACGAGTTCACTAATTTGACATTTGAGCGGTGCCGAATTCACTCGTTCCCATGATCACGTGAACAACACGGCACTTTCAACGATTATGTGTGATGTGTGAAGTGCGATTATTTGAAGGATAAATTGGAAAGAAATCTTATAAACATTACCATTCAGGAGCTATCATTGATTATAATGTTTTTTTTATGCTCAGAAAAGCAATGTTACTCAAATATTTTTGAGGTTCTAATAACAAAATAGCATTCAAACCCATATGTTCATATGCAGTTGAGGTAATTAAACCAACCATTTTTCAATAAAATAAGGATTATAAATAACATTCCTGCACGTAATATTCATAAATGTGACATGCAATTAAGTGCATATAAACTTTTTATTTTATTTCAGTTTTCCATATTGCCGTCTCATGCTGTCCGGATTTTGATTCATAAGCGTCCGAATTTATAGAAAAGTAATGCTTCTGGTGTCCAGATATAAGGACAAGACAAGCTTGACTGTTTCGATAATTTTCATGGTATTATGATAGATTTTATCATAACATTTATTTTTCGCATCAAATTCTGGTATATAACTATAACTCAAATCTTATTCGATGAAAAATGTAATATACACTACCCGTCATTAACACGGACTCGCTTGAAAAAGTAGTGCAGCATGTAATGAGTCGTCGCCTGCCTAGTTTTGGTACAAAAACCTAAATATACGGCTATCTCCGGTGGTCATTCCTGGGTTATTTCGATGGTCCAGAACAACCAAAGTGGTCATTTCTCTATAATAGAACTAGCAGAGTCACAGGGATTCAAAATCATGAAGATTGAGCCGTCGCATGCCTACTTTTGGTGTCAAAATTTTGTGGTCCCATATTACGGGTTTCCCGGTGGCCATTCCGGTGCTTCAAAAGGACCAGAATAGCCATCCATTCATCTGTTTGGAAAAGTACAACCAAACATAAAAAATCTTAAAGAATTTGACCCAATTCACTTAGTTTTGGGGCACAAATCCGAGTAATTTTCTCGAATTGTCCACATTGGCCACCTCCCGGGACTCCAGGAACCGGTTCCCCATGGACCATACTGAACCGAATTTTTCAGGGGACATGCGCCAGTAATTTGTTCCTTATTATAGAAAAAAATGAAAGAATATCCATCAACCGAATAATACCGATGCGAATTACATATACAAAACTGCAATGGAAACTTACTTTTCGGATGTTCCGGGTTTTCGGAACCAGGTATGAATAACTAAATGATTTGAGAATCTATATTCACAGTAAACGTGCATTTCTTTTCAACAATATGAGGACGGTTCAGATTACTAGTTTAGTTACTAAACTACATGTTGTCGAAGTAAGGGTCTCTTAAGGGACTTTTTTCAGATGTAGGTTCCCGGTGGCCACAGTGACCAAATCCGGATTTCCGCGACGGGTTTCTGAAAGTAGACATGTGTACCTAAATTCGGTCAACACAATGATTTTTGCGAGCTGTTTGAATTTTCGGGTCGAAAACGACCCTAAGTCACAATTTGTGACTTTTTGTTAGGGACCAAGGCTGATACAAATATTAAATTTCTTTTATGTCCGAGACCACTTGGAAGGTACGAGGGGGGGGGATAAAAATGAATAAGGTACAAAAAAATAAAAATGAAAAAAATGTTATTTTTTAGAAATTTTTATTTATAATGATAGTTGTTAAACTTTTTTTAATCGTTCTCTGGAACATTATTTTACTTGTTTTTTAATTTAAAATTTGGAAAAACCCTAACTGATGTCAAAAACGTCTTGTTTAACGATATTCATTATTGAAAAAATACGGAAAGGAGCTCCCTGTGTAAGTTTTGATAGTACTGGGATGTTTTGAATTTTATTTGGTTCAAGAAAAGCTGGACCTTGATAAATAATTCCGACTGGGATGGTACACAAATTATGTCACGGTAAATTCCAACTTTTTTGACCACCTACCCCCCCCCCCCCTTTGTCACGTTTTTTGTATGAGTCCTCCGAAAATTTTGTAAGGCTTGTCACGCTTGGTTTGACCCCCTCCCCCCCCTTGGAGCGTGACGTAATTTGTGCATGACCCCTTATATCCAATCAATAATGATGATAACAACAAATTTCTCAGCTCTGGTGAAATACAGGCGTTTGTCAGATGTGGTAATCGGCTAGTAAAAACCTTCCAATGTAACTACTTACAATATTTCAGATTTTCAACGTTTGTTTTACTACTATTCTGTTTACTAGGTTCGTTTCTACATCTTCTTGAAAAAAAAAAATAATCCGATAGATGATCAATGCGCTCCAATACACCCACAACTTCAATATAACAATCAATACCAGTTATTTTATCATATTTTTAATTCATTAACCACCTATAATCAAATCAATCGAAAGTGCAATAAACGTTCGAAGTAAATGCCGCTCTTAAATTACTAAAAATGTATTCCCGGAATGACATTAATCGGGCATGATTGCCCGCCCTCGCAGAGAGTACACTTTTTTATTTTACCCGTCACCAAAAGGTAGCAGCCCATCGACTGACCAATCGTAACGTCATAATTAAAAACTTCATAAATGCATAATCATAATAATGCCAGTTGGTGATATGCGCACCGGCAAATTGCTCAGCGTGGTTCTCCTCGGTGCATTTTCAATGAGTGAATTCCCACTTTTCCCCAGAGAGTGCGCCCCATTTAGCAACAACAATATTTATACTCATTGATGGGATATATTATAATTAATACCTCCCCGGGAAAGAAACAAGCCAAATAAAATGAGCTTTACTCAGGCGCGTGTAAGCGAACAGGAAAAAAAAAACAACACCGATAACGAAGTGCAAACAGTCTTCATCCTTGTCCCCTTGCCGCTGAGCAAACAATTTATGCACGGATTACGCTGGGGAATGACTTCCGGCTGGCCACACAAATTAATGCACTTTCGAGCCTCATCCCCCCTTACCTGCACAACGGCCATGGTGAGTTGGATGGGACAATGTTAAGTGTACTTAAGAATGAACCGAAATTATAATTCATTGCTGATACCGTTAATAAAGCATTCTTTTTTCCTATCAAGCTGTGATGGGAAACTGGGATTTCCAACTTGATGAAATTTTCAGTGAGAAGGGGATTGGCATCATGTGATAAAAATTATAATAATTATGATTATAGTACTCCGAGTATTTATAATTTAAATATCTGAAATAAAAAAGAAATTTTCCAAGAATGTATCTCAGGCTTTTTCTGGAATTTCAATAGCGGTTTGTTCAATTTTTTCATGAAATTTTCAAAATAATCATACAGAAATTCTTCAGGAAATTTTCTCAGGTACCGGGTACTCTTTTTGATTTTAATCTGAACACATCTTAATCTGCACATTTTTTAAACTGAAGATGGGTCAAACAGTATTCAGCCCATTTAACGAAATAAGAAGAATGGAACATCGTAAAACAAAATGCAGAATCAAAACAATACATCCAAAGAGGTAATAAGAAACACAACAAAAAGAAAAAATGAGCCCCTATGATTAGCACGATTCAGATAAGCGAAGATGCGTGATATATCTTCGAAAAATCAGAAACACCTCCTAGGATTCCTCCAGGAACGGGGCCTAATTAGCCGTAGCGGTAAACGCGCAGCTTTTCAGCATGACCATGCTGAGGGTCGTGGGTTTGAATCCCGCTGGTCGAGGATCTTTTCGCAAAGGAAATTTTCTCGATTCCCAGGGCATAGAGTATCTTCGTACCTGCCACACGATATACACATGCAAAAATGGTCAATCGGCAAAGAAAGTTCTCAGTTAATAACTGTGGAAGTGCTCATAAGAACTCTAATCTGAGAAGCAGGCTTTGTCCCAGTTGGGACGTAACGCCAGAAATAAGAAGAAGAAGATTCCTCCAGGAATGCCACCAACTTCCATGGATATCCCCAGTAATATCTCCTAAGATTCCTCAAATAATACTTCTAGAATTCTCTCCAGGAATACCTCAGATTAAATCTCCAGGAATACCTATAAGAATGTCATCAGAAATTTATCGAGGAGTACAATCAGAGATTCCTTCATGGAATTATTAACCTTCAGGAATATCAGAACTTACACCACAAAACATGCCTCTAACGATTACCTCCAAGGATTCAACCCGGAATACTATCAGGGATTAAACCAAGCACAACTCTAGGTATTCTTCTAGGAACATGAGATTTCTCCAAAATTTTACTCCAAAGATTCTTAAAAGAAAACCTCCAGGAATACCTGCTAGAAATCCCAAAAATAACTTTTAATTTTCCTTCAGGAAACACTCTGAGAGTTCCTCCTAAATGATCTTCAAACATTCTTTAAGGCATTTATTTGGAGATTTTCAAGGGAATTGTCCAGGGATTTCTGTTTTAGTGATTCTTCTAAGTATTCCTGCAGAAATTCTTCCATAGATTTTTCTAGCAATCGAAACCTGGTAGTATACCAAAGGAATATCTCTTGGCCTTTCTCTAAGAATACCTCCAAGGTATTCTACAGTAATACCCTAAGGGATTTTCCAGGAATATCTCCAAGGATTCTTTGAATAATACCTCCAGAGATTTTTTCAAGAATCTGCAACCTCCATAAACTCCGTCAGAAATACTTTCAAAAATTCCTATAGTAATACCTTGAAGGTTCTCTTCTAGAAAACCTCCAATTATCCCTGCTCTCCCTCCAAGGTTCCCTTTTAGGTTTACACCTCAAAATTCTTGAAGGATTCTACCGAGTGCTTCGTGAAGCCCAAGCAGGACGAAACAGTTTTTTGTTTTGCTCACGGTTTCGAGCGTGTTTTCGTCTCCGGAGATTTTTTTTTCCTGTTTCGGAGCGTCTTGTTGGGTAGTGCTTCGTGAAGCCCAAGCAGGACGGTTCGATTTTGCGTCGTCAGATAGGTTTTGCTCACGGTTTCGCGCGTGGTTTCGTCGCCGAAGAATTATAATTTTATTCTGTTTTGGAGCGTCTTTTTGGGTAGGTATTTGGGAAGGCACAAGCAAGACGGTTTGTTTTCGGGACGCCAAGAAGTTTTGCTGTCAGTGTTAATTTTGTGTTCAGTCGAGGATGGATTACCAACTGGTAAGTTCGTTTCATGCTTGTGATAACACATTTTTTCTTGTAAGCGTAACTTTTAAGTAATATTAAAACAAACTTTGTATGGTTCGTCACTATAAGTGTCGGCATTATGCTTTTTTCTTATACAATTTCAATACACATATATTTTTCTCTTTTTGATATTATTAAAAATTATCTTTTGAATTGTTCGACATTGTGAATATTGATGTATATTTTAAAACTTCTACCATCTCGAGACAAAAATGCACAGTAATACTCATATGTAATTTTCAAACAAACAATGTATAGTTCGTCACAACAAGTGTCGGCATTATTCCTGTTTCATATAATTTAAAATATATACATGTAATTTTCAGTTTTCGTCATTAATTAAACATCTTTTGAATTGATCGACTTTGTTGGCGTATTTTTAAAAGCTTCTACCAAAAACTTCTCGAGACAAAAATACAAAACTAGCTTTAAATATAAGTCGTATATATCCCCCTTGTCCATGGATCGCATCATCGACCAGAGGTGATTCCCAGATCTTTTCCTCCCTCAATAATAAACACCCTTCCCGTGGTGATTGTGGAGATGCAGAGGTGTTCTCGGTCTCTAGAAGCAACAATCATTACACCCTAACATTCCTTCCCCATCCCAACTGACTGTAAGGACTTGGCCACGCCGTTATTGATCAAGAATATTAGATCTGCTAAAATTGCACTTCGAGAGTAAGCGGAAACTCCCATCCCTTATTCATTAGGATCGTAGTGCAATTCTTACCAGTTCCAATCAATCACGGAGTAGCAACCATTGACATGTACAGTCAGTCTATGCTACGCTATGCTATGCTATGCGAAATTCTTGAAGGATTCTACCAGGAAATCCACTACAAAATTTATGAAGATGTTTTGTGAACCTCCACTTATTTAAATGATAGCTTATATCGTCCATCAGGGT
Source organism: Aedes aegypti (assembly GCF_002204515.2). Classification (NCBI taxonomy): domain Eukaryota; kingdom Metazoa; phylum Arthropoda; class Insecta; order Diptera; family Culicidae; genus Aedes; species Aedes aegypti. Next base: position 379,792,771 of record NC_035108.1, read on the forward strand.
TCATTGTGGCTGTTTTGTTTTGATTATGCATTTTGTTTCACGATTTTCCATTCGCGTTATTCCTTGTTATGAGTTGAATAACGTCTGAATCATTTTAAATTTGAAAATTGTGCAGATAAGTGTGGTGCAAATTTAAAAATGTTCTGATTAAGAGCAAAGGAGTCCCAGTACCTCAATAAATTGCTTGAAGAATTCATGGATGATTATTTTGAAAATTCCATGGAAAAAATCTAGATAAATAAGTACTGAGAAAAGTAGTGACTTTATTATTCCCGTAAAATCGCTGAAGGGTTGTTTTTAACTTATTTGTTTTGACACATGTTTAAATTATTGATAATAAGGAAATCATTCTTTTCTTCTTTGGTGACAATTAATTTCATGACATAGTTTATGTTTTTTTTGACAAATAGGTTTGTTCGTTATGATTACGCTTGTGATTGTTGTTTGTGAATAATTTCCTTTAAGAATTGCACGATAAATAATCTCAGGAAAACTTGCATTAATTGCTTAAGGGATCCCTGGAAACATTCCTTGAGAATCTTTTAGAATTCCTCAATATATTCTCTTAATTAATCCCTCTTGAGTTTTCTGGAAAACATCAGAAACAAATAAAACCAAATACTTGTGGATAGTTCCTTTAATTACCGGCAACAATATTTGTAAAAATTATTGGGAGTATCTCATGGGAAATTGCTATAGAATTTCCCGATGGAATTACTGGAGCATTCATCAACAATTTTCGTTTCAAAAGGCTCCAGGAGTTATTATGATATAATTAAAAAACATTTGAATGATACCTCAGAGATTTTTTAAGTGATCTTTGGAGAAACTTCTGAAAATCCTGAATTTCTAATGTAACTTTTGCACAAATTTCAGTCGAATCTGCTAGAGATCCTTAATCTAAACTAGCGTTTAAAAGTTTGGGGTCACCATCTGAATAAAAACATACATACGTGTTAGGTCAATATCTCTAAGATAACACGTCAAATTGATGTGTTAAATGAATAAATTTTATTTTGTAGGAATTTTGACCAAACATATTTTTGAATTTAGTTTACAAAGTTTTGACTTCAATTTGTGGCACATGTCAAAAATTAAACTAGTAAAAACAAGTCAAATTTTCTCAACATTTGGTCGACTAATATTTTGAATCAATGAAGCATCAGCAATTTAATCTTTTACTTACTTAAAGGTATTTGCAAAAGTTAGAAAAAAAACTGAAAACTCTTCAGAATAAAGAAAAAGTTATTCAAGCCAACTTGCAAATGTTTGAAGTACTCTTATATCATATATCATATTATTATCTATTATCATACACTATACTGCCCATACTCGCAAAACAGTCCCATTAGGAAAATCGTCATGTCGAGAAAAACGCTTCTAAACATATTTGCAAATGCGTTCGTTCTATCGCTGCTGATAGCAATAAATCGTGGTAGCATTACTCTATACACTGTCTTCACAATATCATAAAATCGTCAACAACTGTAACACAGTTGAAATGGTTGTTTTGAAGTCCAAATCTGGGACACAAGCCAATGGGACTCGTTATTTGAGAACTTCTCTAGCCAACGGTCTCATTCCGTTTTTTTTTAGTAAAACGAGTAGGGTAAAGAATGGGCAAGATAGGTCACCTAAGGAAATTATTCCCACAACTTTCCAAATACAAATAGAATTGACCTTTTTTCTTCTCGGCCTTTTTCATGCATTTATAAGCTTCGATAAAAGTCGAATGAAAACTAATGAAGTTTTACGCTCACCGTATGATAAACAGTTTTCAGAACGCATTCTTGAACTATGTAACTAACAAATAGCTTCAACGATGTGTGTAACAGCATTGCCTACTGGATAATTTTATGTTTTGTCATTGAAGGGCTTAATTGAGATACTCCTGATGGAAATTAAGATTTAAAACTAGTTGGAAGGAAAAACCTTAGACCTTACTTATCTACTTTTAAAAACAATGATAATTCAATGATATTTGTCATGTTGTTAGCATTTGAATATATTTAACTGAATCACTAAAGAACAGAAAAAGAGCCTGCATAGTGGATCGAACATGGAAGAAGTGCATTGCTGCTGTAAAACACATCAGAATGATTCTTTGCGCGTGCAGTACCCAAAACAAGAAAAATGAACCATTTGACTGTTGAGCAGCTTTAATTAATGAAATACAAACATTTCGACGGCTTGAGTGTTTCAGAAGTAATATTTTTGTATTCGTCCTCTTCATAAGCCTGAATTATTTAAACCCGGAGTCACAGCAGATATATGAATTAAACAACATGGGGGAGAAAAAAAGTTCATGATTAAATCGCTAATTGCCTTCATAATGCCAACTTCTTGGAAATGCATTATAATTTCTTGAGGAAGGTTTACGGATGAGTTATAAAAATAAAACAAAGTCGGAAGAACTCGCAATAAAATCAAAATTAGAAACGTCATGATAAATTTCCGGAAAATGAAAGGAATAACACATTTATTCAAAAATTTCAGAATTGTACACTATCATCAAAGACGAAATAAAAATATTTATGTTACGTGAGGTAATAGATCAAAACCAAGAATGGTGTTGAAAGTTATATGTCAAGCTACCGAGTACCAGTGATGCATTGGAACGCGTTCAACTTGCGTTCCAGTTCACTTTGTTGAACGCAGAGTGCAGAGTAATTCTATGACTGTCCTATCAAAACAAGTAATTTCACATTGCTATATCTCGAGATCCATACGACTTGCAAAGAAACGATCTTCAGCAAAGTTGTTCAGGGGATCAAGGACATCCGGGAAGCGATCAGTTTAGTTCACGATTTTGCCGCTAGGTGGCGCTAGTGAGCATGCAAAATTGAGCATTTCAAACTAGTTCTAGCTTGTGATCCATAAGAGATAGAAAGTTCGGGTCTTCGGCAAAGTTGCTCAGGGGTTCAAGGACATCCGAGAAGTGATCAGTTTAGTTCGCGATTTTGCCGCTAGGTGGCGCTAGTGAGCATGTAAAATTGAGCATTTTGAACTAGTTCTAGCTTGTGATCCATAAGAGACAGAAAGTTCGGGTCTTCGGCAAAGTTGCTCAGGGGTTCAAGGACATCCAAAAAGGGAACAGTTTAGTTCGCGATTTTGCCAATAGTGAGCATGCATTCAAAAATGAAGTGTCACATGACATGAATCATTTGGATATAAAGCGAATCATATCTGAATTAATTAAACAAGAATGTAATCGGTCCTGAATTACTTGTGCATGAAGTGGTAATATTCACTTGAACACTTGACTATGAAGTGCATCAGACATGAATCACATGAAGTGATTCTCACCTGAAACACTTGAATATGAAGTGAATTGGACATGAGTCTCTTGGATATGGAGCTAGTCAAATCTGAAACACTTGAATATAAAGTGAATGAGACCTGAATGCCTTGAATTTCTTTCAAAAATCTAACATCAATCACTTGGATTTTGAACTTATCAAATCTGAAAAACGTACATAAAGTGATTCAAATCACTTCAACTTCCAAATGTCAAAGGATTTCTGAACAGCAGCGAAATCTACAACCTAACTGTTTGTCTTCCGGATGTACTTGGCCTTCTTAACAACTTCGCCGAAGACTCGAACTTTCTATCTCATCTGGCTCGAAAGATAGTATTTGTTTCATTTATTTAATTAAAAATGCGTACTAGTGTAACCTAGTGGCAAAATTAGGAACCAAAAAATTTGATATTTGGATGTCCTTTACTTTATTTCTGTTCATTACTTACTGAAGACTCGAACTTTCTATCTCTTGTGGATCACAAGCTAGAACTAGTTCAAAATGCTCAATTTTGCATGCTCACTAGCGCCACCTAGCGGCAAAATCGCGAATTAAACTGATCGCTTTCCGGATGTCCTTGATCCCCTGAACAACTTTGCTGAAGATCGCTTCTTTGCAAGTCGTAAGGATCTCGAGATATAGCAATGTGAATTAACCTGTTTTGAGGTGATGCTAAACTTTTTGGGGGTGATTCATTATTCAGCTGAGTGTTGCAATACTTATTTCAGTGAGTCCGTATTTATGACGGGTAGTGTATGTGCTAAGGCATATATGCCTTACCTATTTTACCCACTTATTGTGGATGTGAGCGATTCAGAGTAAGACTCTCAATTATTTGATTGCTATTTGAAATGCAACGCCGGAAATTGCTGCAATGCCTTCCACATTTTAAATAAACAGAATTATAAGGCTCAAAATTGGCTGAATGACCTCCCTTTTCCAGAAACACATTCACCCAAATCCTAATGGTGGGTATGTACAGCTTCTTGGCCCAGCAGCACCTCACTAAATCAAAGTTGAAAACTTAATTATACACGAACAAACACATGCTCGGCGAGAAAACGATGATTTGCTACTACGCTTCTTGAGAGAGAACCCCATTTGGAATGAGGCCATGTGCGACTGAGTGCCAATAAAGGTATAATAATGAAAAGTGCTCCAAGAACCGTTCCGGAGCAAAATCTTAACGGTTCGCATGACTTGCTGCGGATCCGAATACCTGAGAATATCGCCATCAACGCACAGCCCTGGATTGCAGGATGTTCTGTGGGAAAGCTTTCAAAGAAATTGCTTTTCTTTCGGCTCACGCAAACACTGCTGGCCGGTGAGTGGCTACCTGATTCGGTACACGGATGCAACCCGATGATGGCAATACGCCCGATCAGAAATGTATGACACAAGTATAACAATAACTGTAATTCATGCCAACACTCGATATATTTTTATATTTTGCCTTTGAGTGGTCTGAAAACGTCACATCAAAATTATCCAGAGTCTGTTATATAGAAATATCACAAAGTTTGTTATTAGATATTTTATATCCAGTTTATAACAAGTGTTGTTATGGATTTCCCGTGATTGATTCTCATTGTGTTATAAATTAGGTATCTGAAACAGTAATAATACAGCGTAACAAAGATACCATTTTTGCGTGTCTCATGGATCAAATTATGTGTCTCTAGTGGATTTGGGGTTACTGTATCTGATGCCGTTTTCAGCAATGTTCCAGCACGTCACAATTTTTAGATAAAGGTTGCCAAAGTTGTATGAAACACTGCATGAAGTTTAAAGTATGGTTTATCAAACTTTTTTTGTGAACTTATCCACCAAGCATGCAATATATAACTTTAACTTTCATTTCAGATATAATTTGATTGAAATTGCTCGAATAAATTTAGATTTAATCGATTTTTCCAACATGCTTGCAGTCTCAATACAAAATTCTTCGTTTTTCTTATATAACAAAATACAATAATTTATGACACCATAAAAAAATGACTTTTGAGCACAGAAAGTATTATAACTTTGTTGATGTGTATCAATATACAATGAATTTTGTATTCTGTGGCAAATTAAGTGAGTAAATTGCCATACAAGCTGGTAAACTTGCCTGCAACTTGGATAAAATATTCAAATTTTGAATTTTCAACAGTCAATATCTCAAAAACTAGACGTGCTATGATATTTTTCAATACGGCAATCGATTCAGAAACCCTTAATTTAGTAAATAGTGGTATTTTGGTGCTTGAGACTGAAACATGTACATTGTACATTGTTACACATTAATGTTCGGAAGACTCGGACCAAGCTTTCAGCGTCTCAGAAAACACAGCCTGGCATAAATACAGCTCAACATCAGTGATTAAAAAGAATTAATTTCATTTTATTGCAAATTGTTTTAATGTGTTTGATGCAATTAATTTTCCTTCGGTCGAACGATGCGGATAAGAGGGAGGGAGTGACTCTTTGGGTCGGTATTTCCTTACAGCCAACACGAATGGTGCCGAGAAGCGAAGAAAGCTTCTCCATTTGAGGACCGTGGAAGACGATGGAATGGAAAAGTTGGAGTGCACTTTTGTCCTCGACTGTCACTGAGTCCTCCTCGTTGGGTTGGTATTGGTCTATTTGCACAAAACTTGATGCGGTGGTTCGCTTTCGAAAAGATATCATTGCGATTTTCAGAATACACTCTGCACCGAACTCCACGAAACTGTCGTTCGTTCCGAATACAAGTCAACAATCGCGGTATATCAAGATTTCAACAAATCCCCCAATAGCTTCGCCTCGCTGCTATTATCCATTTCATGGAGATGGGCCATCGTTACTGAAGCGCGCTTGGCAATTGTCGCTGCAGCTGCTGTTGGATGCACTTTATTATATCGTGTACTAGTTTTACGAGCAGAGCGCGCCATACAACAATTTTGAAGGATACTTAAAACTCTATTTTTAATTAGAGGGACTTTTCAAATACTTTTGTTTGATAGAATGACACAAAATGAACTACAGTTCTGACCGAGAAGGCGAAGCAGGACGCAGTGGAACTTTATCAGGAACATAAAACCATTGTGTCGAAATTCTAACAATGGTGTTTCGGTGTAATCTTACTAACTTTACCATAAGCGGTGGACACGATGTTTGATTGTTTCAGCTTCAATTACAGATTTTCATTTTGGGTTATCATAAATAAAGATTTTCAGTTAAATAAGAAATTTTACATTTCAGGTTTCTAGTCTATTCTCATAATGTAACTTGATAGTACTATAGGATTGCTCGGAAAGAGAACAAATTAAGCGTGTGCTAAAATAAGGGCATAGTTAAGCTGATCTGATTCTCTCTGCTGCAAATAAAGGTGACGAGATGCAAATTTGTTGGCTTTTTTTACCTCAGGATGCTACATTGCATCGCTGTCTACCAACATGGAGTTAAAAGCTCCACAAGCTACGGCTATTTCATTTATTTGGTTCCCACGACTTCTACTGCCTATCTCTGTCGTTACTTCCCTACTTGGACAGAGCCTGCTGAGCTGAGATTTAGTGTTTCATGAGCACTTCTAAAGTTATTAACTGAGAGTTTACCTTTCCAATTGATAGGGTTTTGCATGCGCAGATCAAGTGGCACGTCCGAAGATACTCCAAGTATACTCTATACTCTATGAATTACCGATTTGAAAAGACCCTCGTCCAATGGAAATCCAATCCAACACTCTCGATGTAGTCTTAGTGAGTAACTGTGCGTTTGCTGCTACAGCTATCTGTATGGTACACTCTTAAAAATAATGAATATTACTTTGGACGTAATTCTGGTTATGACTGAATGACACATGATATAAGTGGTGGAACGACACAAAAATGTGTCCTTGAAGATGTATTGAACAAAAAATGTAATTTTACATGATAAAAGACACGAAAACAATGGAACTGTGATCGACTTTTCCCGAATCAGACACTAACGTTTTTTAAATTCGACACAAATTCACGTCATTCAGCTCGCTTCTTTTATGTGCATCCTGAAAGACGTAAATCACATGATTTTTTCGTAGTGTGTATCCATGTGTATGATTTACCGTCCTACCTTAGAGTAAAGCTGTTCTTTCATTACAGTGTACAGCATACGCCAACGAATGGCAAGTTTTGTACACGCTCCAAGGCGTTCTCAAAAACATAACCTGATTTTGCGACGAAAACGACAACAAGTGCATAGGTGAGCTCCATTATGAGCCTCCAAGATGAAAAGAACGCGTTTTCGTATGACTCCGTTCTCGCAGAATCGTTTCTCGACAGTTCTCATCGCACTGGAAGCAGGAACACATAAACCAGAACAGACACGTACACTGAGGAAAGCAAACGTAAGACTGTCATAAGATTTGCTTATGGAATTACGACACAAGAAAAATCTTTGAAATTCATAAAACCATCGTATGGTTTTCGGCAGATGTTGTTTCCATAATACACCTCGAAGGAATTTCGTAAGATGATCTTATGAACCATCATTGACTTGATAACAAAATTCATAGATATTCTTATGAATTACGTTCTGAACCATTCTTGGTTCCATAAGACTGTCTTGTGTAATTTGAGCTTTAGATTATAAATTTCAATGAATGAATAATACTAATCCGCGTTGAAAAATAGGTTAACCAACTTGGAAAAATCAAATTTTCATCCATTTTGTCACGCCGCAATTCGATCAAATTTACTTTACTGTAAGCATTAGAATCGATTTGCGATACGACAAAATGGATGAAAATTCGATTTTCTCTAGTTGGCTAATCTATTTTGAACGCAAAGAAGTATATCATAGCAGCGAAACATTATTGAGAAAAGTTGTGAAGAACGCCTGAATTGTTGCAGCTTAACGTTAGGGGCGGATTAATGGATGAGGGGAGGTTTGTGATTTCTTACGCGTCATACAAATTGTTTTGAATTTTCATTCACAAATCTTATTGTTTGAATCCAATTCCTTAATCTGTTCGAAAGAAAGTGTTAGCTACAGCGGAATTGATGATAAATAGAAAATATTTACCATTAGAAACGGAGTCAGCCAGCGACAAATCAGCAAACACGTCCATTTCGGAAGCCATATTGAATTTCTGATAGTAAAATGAGAAAATTTGCCTCACGTGGTTCTTCGCAATGATGAGCAATGGGATTCATAAGCGTTCTTATGACATTGACAATTGATTGTTATGAAAAAATTACACTTGTCTTATGAATCTCAATCTCGTCGAATGAAATACACAAGTGTCTTATGAACCAACAAAAAAATAATCAAAAACGCGTTCATTAGTGTGATCTTATGAAAATCATGCGAGATTTTTGCCTCAGTGTAATGTAGGTATTACCGCTTCAGCAGCTTTCGCAGTACTTGTAGTCCAGGTCTTTGCGATTGAGGGTCATGTGTTGCGGGGAGTGTTGGTGTGTGACTTACATGAAATCATGATGATAGCCACTTTATACTAGGGATCCGGCAATCCCGACTTGCTAGCATCATTTCTGACACCGGATTGGGGAGATGGTGTGGTACAAGGATAGACGAAATAGCATTACAGATGTAGACAAATGAGCATCCTTGATAAAATCAACAAGTCAGATTCTTACGAACTTGAACGAAACTCGGCAAAATGCACTATATTATTACCTATTTTATATGAACTTTAGATGCAAGTGAAATGACCATCAACTTAAATACATTTAAATGTATGTTAATTAAGACCTAATTTATTCCTTTTGCATCCCTTAACACTTTATTTATAAAACACGATAAATCTCAATTTACAAAGTATTTTATAACGTAATAGTAGTTTACGGAACAAGTTGCAGAATGATGATTTTTACAGCACGAGTCGTAAATTTATCCTACGAGGCTTGCTGAGTAGGATAATTACGACGAGTGCTGTAAAAATCGTGTTCTGCAACAAGTTACGTACAACATTTTTTGCAATTTCGTAGAAGACCACTTGAGGGTATCAGAATTTATATCGGAATGCATACACCATTATTTAACAATTTCTGAAAAATGGTTGTGTTATGATTCATTAGGCAACTCAAAACAGTTGTGTAATGAGAAAGCGTTGCGTAATTAATCATTATAGCACTGGTTGCAGTTGCGTAATGACTATTCCCGCACTGCATACTTCAGTGCAGGAAAGTAGGCCATTTCAGGACAGATTAGCGTGATGAAAAACAGCCTATTACGATGAGAAATTGCTAAAATTCAATTTACGTGACTTTTTTCAACAAAGTGCTTAAATTTAGTTGAGGCAATCAAAATAAAATAATTTAATTATGTATTGGAATGATACGTGACGCAAAAATAATCTAATTTGTTTTCAAGTTATGGTTAATAGCTTAGTTCAGACGTGTTTAATCTATGATCTATCATTACATATTATTGATCATACCTGCCATAAACTTCAGAATACTCAGATATATAGTCTCCAGATGTACAAGCATGATATATAAACCTTTCGAATCTTTGAATTTGCAAAGAAGTTGAGAGACATATGATCTGAGATGTTCTGAGTCATCCAAGGACTACTATATTCCCAGGTCTTACAATCTACATTCAAAATAAGAAGCATAGTGGACAATTATTGATTAGTCATCCAATGATGTTCGTTTCATCAACAATTTGTCTGTTTTCTGGGGATTGTCCCCAGTATTTTTATTGTTAGTGAATCGATATGTGATCACACATTGGTGCGTATCCACGAGTTGTTTGTTTAGTACATGATTTTTTTTAATAAGTTGAAAAATAGTTTTCGAAAATTATTAAATTCGGGGGATTAGAAAATAATGTTTCCTGTGATAGCTCCATCAGGCGGTTGAATTACCAACAAACAATTATATATAAGCTGGATCGAGTAGTGAGAGAGCCATGATCCCCGGTCCCCCACATTTTAAGGCCCCCACAAATCTCGACATGGGGGGCCCTGATAGCCGTAGCGGTAAACGCGCTGCTATTCAGCAAGACCAAGCTGAGGGTCGTGGGTTCCACCGGTCGAGGATCTTTTCGGGTTGTAAATTTTCTTGACTTCCCAAGGCATAGAGTATCTTCGTACCTGCCACACGATATACGCATGCAAAAATGGTCATTGGCATAGTAAGCTGTCAGTTAATAAGTGTAGAACTACTCATAAGAACACTAACCTGAGAAGCAGGCTTTGTCCCAGTTGGGACGTAACGCCAGAAAGAAGAAGAAGAATTCTCGACAAACATATTTACAGTTAATCTTCGAAGAATAATTAAAATCAATGCAATAGTACACTGTTCACACTGTTATGAGGCACATAGTCACGATTACACAGCGTAACAAAAATGATACTTTCGCGTGTCTCAAGGATCAAATTTTGTGTTTCTAGTAGATTTTGGGTCGCTGAATCTGATCCGTTCTCAGAAATGTTCCAGCACGTCACAATTTTTAGCTACAGGTCGCCAAAGTTGTATAAAACACTGCACTGGTTTTATTGATGTTTACATGAAATTTAAAGTATGACTCATCAATTTTTTTTTTGTGATATAATCTACCAAACATGCTAAATAGGGCTTGAACTTTCAATTTAGATACAAATCAGTTGAAATTTTACGATAAAATTTAGGTTAAATCGATTTTTTTCAACATGTTTGCAGTCTTCATATAAAATTCTTCGTTTCTCTTATATGACATAATACAATACTTTTCTGAACCACCAAAAAATAACATTTTACCATCGAAAATATTATGAACTTCGTTGATAATCATTGTTCTATAAATAAAGTTTAAATTCTGTGACAAATTGAGCAAACAAATTGCCGTACAAGTTGAAAAACTTGCATGCAAGTTGGCTGAAACAGTCAAATTTAGCGTTTTCAACCGTCAATATCTCAAAAACTAGACGTGCCATGATATTTCTGAAAACGGCAGTGGACTCAGCAATCCTTAATTTAGTAAATAGCGGTATTTTGGTTCTTGAGACAAAACCGTGTTCCGCAGTGTTATTAGTCACTCTATTTGACACACTGTTCAAGTAAAAATGTCCAATAATAAATGAGTGACCCAAAATAGTGTGACCATCGTACATACTTTTTGGATTCGCATCATATGATTTGAAAGATTTTTTTTTTCAATAATTCCGGAATAATTGGCTAAGTTTATGCAAATAAACTCAAATTAATTGCTATAACAAAACAGCAGAACCCATCGCCGAGATGGTCACTAATGACGTGAAAAGTTATAGTGACGACTTTTTTCAGAAGAGAAGTCATGTCGTTGGTCCTGAGACGAACTACTACTAAGAAATTCTTCAAATAATTTTGTTTCGTATAACTCAAGAACATAACCCAGATTTTTCTAAGGATAACTGAAGAAATTGTCTTATCAGGAATTTTCCCGAAGATTTTTTTTAGATATTTTTCAAGTAAGCCCTTAGTCTTCCTGGATTTTATCCGGTGATTCTTCCAACGATTTCTTAGTTTATCCTTCAAGATTTACGTTAAAAATATCCTCAAAAAATCTTTATAGGATCTACCAGAGTAACAACTGAAGAATTCAGTTGAAGGATTAGTGAAAAATATCTAGAGAAACTCCTAGTCGCTGGAAAAAATCGGGGTAATCCTTGAGAAAATAACTGAAGGCAGTATCTATGGAAGATTTCCTGGAAAAAATGTTCAAAGCATCCTTTGATCGCTTGAAGAATTTCGGGGAGAACTATAGAAAAAAAATGGAGCGACACTTGTATGAGTCTCTAGACTAGATGTTATTCAATATTGATGTTCATACTTTAACTATAGATTCATTAAGAGACACAATATTGTCAGATAAATACACTACTGAATAAATAAATAAATCAAAAGTATTACGCATGATATCTCTGGACAAATCACTAGAAGATTTCTAGGCTTTCTATGGAAGAAATTCTTGATGAACCTGCCGAATAGCCGCGTTAAAGTCTTTGATTTTTTTTTTTCTCTAGAGCCTGTAGAGTTTGGATTGACTGCTATTAGAATGAGAAGAAGATAGTCTTGAAAAACCATTTTGATTGAAATAGAGACCTTAGAGATCCATTCAAAAAAGTGACTTTTTAAAGACTTGCAATAAAAAGAGACCAAGTCACAAATACATATCTCTCCCCGCTAAGATTTTTAAGTAAAACTGAATTAACCCTCTAATACCCAATCCCGCCTTTAGACGGGTACACATTAGAATTTGGACGAATACATGGGAATTTAACACGTATATAAGGGAAGTTTTCAATTCCTTTTGTAAGTATCTGGTATTTTTGAAAAATGTTTGAATACTTTTTTTTCATCAACCCATCACAGAAGAAGAGCCTGGTGGTTTTTAAATAATTTCAAACCCTTTTTTTTTCGTTAGTCTCTCGGAAAATAAAATATGCAGGGAGACTTACGGCTTCGGCACCATTCAACTATTATCGGCAACCAAATTTCAAACGCCAAATACACAGTATTTTTCTATCAAAACACACAAATGAAAACATTCAGATGAGTCTTTGAGATTTCCAAGACTGAACAAGCAATATCGCCAGAGATATCATCAAATCAAATGACCACGCCTCAAAATGCGACTGATTTGGAGCTGCTGACAGATTCGCCTGCAGTGCTTATGGAAAATCTGCCGAAGAGAATGAGGCTGCTGACAATAGTCACACTGACAAGAGACGTTCGCAGTGTTGTTAAAACGTTTCCAAAAAACTTCCAACAAATCTGTCGGTTTGAAACGATAGATGATTGAGCAGCGCATAAATGTAAACAGACACACACAAAATTCGTCTGCTGATGTCTGAGAAAATTACAAACGAAGAGCGGCATTGGCTTAGACTGCCGAGAATACGTAAGTTCCCCTACTAGAAAAAACATTAAAATTAGATATTTTCTAAAGTACTGTAAAACCTTGAATTGTTATTATTGCCAAAAATCAGTCACCATAAGAGGCTTTAAGAAAACTGAAAAAGGGTAGGGATGTTCAAAAGTATAAATTATAAAATTTTAAACCAAAATTCATAAATTCGTAAATAAAAATAAAACAATGCCCAAAACGTGTTTAGAAAGGTTTTAGATAACGAAAAATAATATTTAGACCGACAATAAATGATTGAGTATTAGAGGGTTAATGTTCTTTCAAAAACAGCAAAAACAATCTAAAATATATTAAAATTACTTGAATTTGGGGTCAATTTTACCTTGGTCGTCCAAAAACTTGCTAAATTATAGTTCTTCAAATTAACAAGCATAATTAACTAGCATAAGAAAACAATTTTTATTATGGTTTGAAGAATGAGTTTTAACTATGGGATGAAAAGTTTGTACTTACATTCCAGTACTAAAGCGTTTGTACCATTTTTCAAATCTTCTATGGGTCAGCTCTAAATCGCCAAAAAAAATCTGAAAATTTCGCAGAACACAATTTTTATGGTAAAGATTGCAAGGAAGATATGGGAGATTGGATCTCCAAACTTTTTAATTTTTGAACTGTCATCGTTTACAGGTGAACCCAGAGATTTCTCACAGGTTCATTAATACGGTTAATACTCAAGTAAACTCAAACAAACATAATATTACGAGATCGAAGTCCGACGGTCCAAGATCTGATGACCTGTTCTTCAAGTAGTTCTTGGATATCCTGAAACTTCCGTTGAATGCAAATATTGGTGGAGTATTATTATTTGAATAGACGCATAGATACTAACTTTGTTCTTGTTCCTCCGAAAGAACAGTTGTTATGCTAGCAGATCTGAAGGCCTGTACTCAAAGAAGTTCTTGTATAACCTTAAACGATTGTTGAATAGTTGCTGATAAGTGCTGGGCATAATACCTCGCATACCTTATGGAATTAAATTAGACCCCTCTGTGTGGTTCTCAGCCTCTTGCCCAACAACTTCTATCCCTACCTCTTCGCTGTAGTGGTACCTTAGGGAAGAGCGGGTAATCAACCGCCGTTGGAACTTTGGTCGTAGGAGGGGTTTGCTTCTGCAAACCTGGAACGTTTGTACTTCAAGTTAGGAGCAGCTCACACCAGCGTCTGTTCCCTATATCAGGGGCGGCTGATCATCGTCCGTTTGCCAGAGAAAGACTCTAAGCTAAACTGTACACTATGCCCTCCAAACATTTAGGGCAATAGTCTTCCTGAAATCAGGCCCTGCAAGCCACCCGAGAAAAAAATCAAACCACTTATAATCGACGAGAAAAAACGAACCGGGACAATCGGCGAAGATCACATCGACGTAAAGGGACTAGCTGTTGGAAGCTCAGTACGTGGAGCTGTAAATCTCTCAACTTCATCGGGAGCACACACATTCTTGTCGACGTGCTGAAGGACTGTGGATTCTGCATCGTAGTTTTACAGGAAGTGTGTTGAAAGGAATCAAATCGACCACTTCTCCGACATTATCGACATCAGGACCTAACGTCGCGCTAACATAGACTCGGACCACTATCTGGTGATGGTTCGACTGCGCCCATAACTCTTCATCGTTAACAACGTATGGTACCGACGGCCGCCCCGGTATGACCTTAAGTAACCTTAAGCGGCTTTAGCAATCGGATCTCGCAACTGCATACGCACAGCACCTTGAGGCTGCATTACTGGAAGAGGATGTGCTGGATGAAGCCCTTCTTGAGGACTGAAAGCTTGAGGAAGTGAAGGCAGCCATCAAAAATGCAGCTGAAAGCAACGTCGAGTACGTGGGACGAAGTCGACCGAACGACTGGTTCTACGAGGAATGCAGGTTGATTCTGGAGGTGATGATCTTTGCATTAGGATGCAGTGCGGGCGGTCATGCTGCAGCAAGGAACCCGGTAAAACGTGGAACGTTATAGAAGGAAACGGCAACAGCAAACCCGCCTCTGTCGGGAGAAAAAAACGCGACTTAAAGAAGACGGAGTGCGATCAAATGGAACAGCCGTGCTGGTTTCAAGAAACACGTATTTTGTATCAGAAGCTCAACGCATCCCGCAACGGCTTCGTGTCGTGAGCCGAGATGTACAGGGATAAAGATGGGAGCATCTTGACGAACAAACGTGAGATAATCGAAAGGTGGCAGTAACAATTCGACAAACACCTGAATGGCGTTGAGAGCACAGGCAATGAAGGTCGAGATAACGGAAGAAATGTCTTCGTCAGTACTGCGGACGATGGCATCCATCCAGCTCCTACTTTGAGGGAAGCTAATGATGCCATTCACCTTCTTAAGAACAATAAAGCAGCTGGTAAGGATGGCATCGGAGCAAAACTCATAAAATAGGCCAGGAAAGGCTGGTCATTTGTCTGTACCGGCTAAGAGGTAAAATCTTGGAAACAGAACAGCTACCGGAGAAATAGAAGGAAGGAGTAATATGCCCCAAGAACGTCGACAAGTTAGATTGTGAGAACTAAGCGATGTGAGCGATCATCATTCTAAATACGGCCTACAAAGTATTATCCCATATAATCTTCCGTCGTCTGTCAGCTGCAGTAAACGAGTTCATGGGAAGTTATCAAGCCGACTTCGTTAACGGCCGATCGACAATGGATCAGATCTTAGCTGTACGGCAAATCCTCCAAATATGTTGTGCATACCAGGTCCCAACGCTTCGCCTTTTCATCGATTTCAAGGCGGTATACGATAGTATCGACCACGTAGAGCAATGGAAAATCATGGACGAGAACAGGACATTCCAGTTTGTCTTGATCCCGCCGTGGACTACGGCAAGGTGATGGACTTTCAAGCCTGTTGTTCAAAATTGCGCTAGAAGGTCATCATCATCATCATGCGGAGAGCTGGGCCTAACAACCGGGGTATGATTTTCACGCGTTCTAGTCAGTTTGTTTGCTTCTCAGATAATATCGACATTCTCGGCCGAACATTTGAAAAGGTAGTAGATATGTACACCTGCCTGAAATGCGAGGCAGCAAAGGTTGGACTGGTGGCGAATACGTCCAAGACAAAAGTGGAGCTGATCACGACATGGCTTACCTAGGTAGCAGTGTTACGATAGCCGAGGATACGATCGTCTACCTTGGATCCGTGCTTACGGCTGATAATAACGATACCCGTGAAATACCAAATGTACCATAATAAAAACGCGTATCCAGAAGGTGGCCAAAGTTGGAAGGATACGATGGGCAGGGCATGTTTCAAGAATGCTGGACAGCAACCCTGCAAAGAAGGTGTCCGCTTCGGATCCGGTTGATACAAGAAGGCGTGGAAATAAATAAATAATAATTCTATATGGGTATGAATGTTGTTCATGTTCGGCATGCAGCTGACGTAGCTTTTCACAAATGTTGTAAAACAAAATAAGTTTTTAGGGATAGTTTAGTGGAAAAGATCTATTTGCGTAATAATCTCTTCACATATTTCTAATACCTTACGTAAATGGAGGTATCTATGTATAATATTTGTGTTTACTTATCAAATTATTCAGATTCGTTAGAACTATTTGTTTTCATGTACCGTTTTAGTTCCTCCCAACACAAAGAAAGAACCATCTTTTTTCCACAACTGCTGTCACTCAGTGCGAGAGCTCGCGCTCAAACGTGTAAGTCGTTGTCGTCGTTGAGTTGGTCTAGATTGTGTTTGTCCTTCCGTGGGACGGGGGAGCTAAGGAAGGACGAAAAGTTGGTAAGTAGATTCGGGAGGTTTACCGAGCCTAAAAAGTTCGCGTTAAGGAGCACAATGCCTACCAAGCCTAGGAAGCCTTTGGGCGCGAACTCGCTCGGTGTTATGTCACAACGAGTGACGATGACGAGGCGAGAACGTGCATGGAAGGAAACGACTTACGACAAAAAAGGGATGAATGCCTACTGTGGAACACAGTCGTACTCAAGTAGCTTGCCATGCGGTGCGGTACCTGCCTTTACCTACAATAACTAGAGAGAAGTGCCGTTATACGATGCGATGAATGTTCTGAGCAGGTTGGAAAATTCGCGATGCTTTTCAACGTGGTCGACGATGACGATGAGATGGTGCCTTGCGCTGGGAAATGAGAAGCGCCTAGTGGAAATGTCACATACTTTATGCAAATATTTTTTTTTTTCGTTGCTCGTGGATGCGAGTAAACACATTCTCTGCACAATCTCGTTAGGAGCACCAGAAGCAGCCTTCGGGCCATTCAACGACGGTTTGCTCTTGCAACCCGGTTGACAGGTGGTCCTGTAATGGACACAACTTTTCATTATGAATGTAAAGTGCCTTTGTCAGCAGAGTCGGAGACGACGAGTTTTCGTCCCCATTTCGTGACGCTGATGATGATACTGGAAGCGTATGTTAGAACCCAAATTAAATGAATAACAAGCATTAGCAATGTCAAGCGAGTATACAAGTGCTTAGTAGCAGACAAGTGAAGATCATTATCCGCTGGGCACATGGCTCTGTCGTTTAGATATTTTTCAAAAGTGGAGTATGGGACATTTTGAAACTGTTGATATGAAAATCTGAAATTACATGCAAACAATTTTCTATTAGTGTCAAGCTAACATTCGCAATGTAGGGCACAGTGCTACTTGGGCACTTCCATGAATATGAGCTTAGTAGCTTTCAAAAAAACCCCTGCTGAATCGAAAACTTCTTGAATAAATTCTCATGCTCGCCGTGCCACATCAAATTCTGAACTTATCAAAACATTAAATCTGTCCAAAAATGAGCCAGTTCTACAAAGTTTTAGAGGTGTATCAAATCGATTTTGTGCTTTTTGGACCGTTTTACCAAAATGGCTTTTTGAAATCCAACAATTACTTTGAAAATGGTTCGAAAATACCACCAGCCTTTTGCTTACACAATAGTCTGTCACTCTGCCGAAAACACAAGGGTTTTTTGACCACTTCTTCATTATGCTCTTAAAGTAATTAATTAAAAAAAATCGAAAAAAGCAATATTTTTGTAACAGCTTCCGTAGCAATTTTTTTCCATTTGCTAAGTGGAAATGGGATAACATGAAATTTAAGTGATGTGTTTGTTTTTTCGTGCTGTGCTATACGGTTTTTCTTATATTGAATTGCAATTATACGAGAACAATTCAACGATTTTAATACGAAGAAGTATTTTACGAAACTATTAAATGGTATTTTTTTTAAATTTTATTTTCATAACCTGATTTCTTATATTAATTAACTCATTACGCGTGGCTCAATATAAGCGTCAACTTGATTTCTTATGTAAAAACAAGCTCCCCAAATTCGTAACCGTTTCGACTAAAACCGATTACCCGAGTTTAAACCACGGACAGTCAAGCTAGAATGAATTAGAAGCGGCTTTGTCATGATTGACAGTTGAAGGAAATCCACTCCAGCTACGAGAGATACTTTGCGACAGACAGTTTGGCAGTGTTACGTAGTCTTCATCAATGAACATCAGATACGAAAATCCTATTATATTTCATTTTCTTTACAGCCATTCTAGCTCTAGCACCAACGAATAATTTGATTCAAATTTGATCCCCTGTAAAATCCGTAAGCAGACCGAGCGCTTGCGATTCTGAAGCAGCCGGGGCGCACAAAGCATACACCCCCTAATCCTAGCAAATCTGCAAACATCGCAAAATCTGTTTCGCCGTCACCGAAGTCACTTTTAAATAAATCTACCCCACGATAAGCCAACCCAAAATCCGGCTTCAAAGAGACTCGATGAACCGATGGCAAAATCGCTGGAGCAAACATTTGTACCCAAGCAACGCGCACAAGGCACTACTGTTCTAGCCGCCCATAACCGTGGATGTTTTGAATCTTGTCACACGTGTCGCGTGTGGATTCCAATGTACCAACAAACATGACCCGTAATCCGCCAGTTCCTTCCTTTCTGTCGTCATGGGCGTGCCCAAGATTTGTATCAAAGGAGGGAGGGGAGGACGAACGACCTAACAGTTCTTATGAATTTTAGGCAAAACGATCATTGTACACAAGTTCTGCCCCCTTTTTGCAAGAAACATTTGAGGTGATTATAAAACGAAGCTAAACTTTTAATTTACAAGTGCACAAGGCTGGAGAATCTGACAACAGTTCGCGTTGAAAATCAATCAAATTACTTGCTTGCTGGTGGTGACCAAGGGGATAAATTTTCAACGCGGTGCGCTGTTTGGTTCTCAAGTCTTGTGCTCTTGAAAAATTGAGGTGTGAATATGTTCGAATGTATTGGCAGAGTAACGGATCAACACCTTGGAGAGTTGTAGAACGGAAAAAGTCGGAAAATTGGTTCGGTGGAGCTTCCATTGAACGGCAGTCCAAATAGTTATTGAAACAGAATTGTAGGAAAATTCTAAACAGTTCATCCCAGAATAACCTAAAATAGAGATAATCAAAAAGTAGATTTGAGTATTTTACCTTTTAATTCCACACTTATTGCTTATCTTTTGACAGTGTCAGTTACTCGCATCCATAATGTATGACACTGAAGAAGACTTCAAGTGGTAGTGAAAATACGAGTATCTGTCAAAAGATACGTAAATAGCGCGGAATTTAAAGACACAAATTATAGTTATTTGTGCACTAGTTGTACATTTATCCAACGAGGCTCGCCGAGTTGGATAAATACAACGAGTGCTGAAAAAATCGAGTTTTGCAACGAGTTGCATACAACATTTTTTGCTATTTCGAAAAATGCCGTTTCAACTCGATGAACTCTAAAAGCACAAACAAACATTGCAAGAGAACCCACATGGGCATACAGCCATGCGTAGTGTCAATTAAGTATTTTTCAATCACGTAGGCTGTGACACAGTAGTACCCATGAATGTCACAATTCTTCTCGTTCCCATCATGTAGATCTATATTCCCTATTAGATGAATGAACAGGTAAGAAAGCACAATGACTACAAATGCTGGACGATCCGACCCCACATCAGTATCGCCAACCTGTGTCGAAGCCTGATCGCACAACGGATGTAGACTCTAGTGAAGTGACTCGCCGTGTAAACCAAATGGAAAGTCACTTCGCTCGAGTCGACAATTGTCACCTCGCTATAGGACACCGACAATTCTCACCTCACGCCAGACATAGAACAAACTCAAGAATCAAATGCAATTGTGCTTTTTCTGTGCGGCATATAAGGCAAGACGAGTCGGTGAGGTGTCGACTCGCTTCCATTTGATTAACATTAGTCGCATCACGTCACCCGTGGTGAGAACGACTCGTCTCGACTCACACGCCGCGCACAATAAGCATGGCATGAAGAGACTAGGACACTGGGTTGTTCGGTTGACGCCTACCAAAACA
This sequence comes from Aedes aegypti, assembly GCF_002204515.2. Classification (NCBI taxonomy): domain Eukaryota; kingdom Metazoa; phylum Arthropoda; class Insecta; order Diptera; family Culicidae; genus Aedes; species Aedes aegypti. The sequence goes on from NC_035108.1 coordinate 379,813,253, forward strand.
GTACTGAAAAGTGCTACTTTTCAGCACCGAAAAGAGTTTGGTAGCACTGTTTTATTTGGTATGAAAAGTAGGCCGTTATGTTGATCAACTTCTCAATGAAAAGTTAATTGATTTGCAACGGAATAGCAAAAAATTAATTAACTCATTACGCGTGGTAAAGGTGGACAAATTATGGGTGAAATTATAAAAAATCCACGTGCTTGGCTAGGATACTAAAATACTAAAATATACTTTTTCACAATTCAGTTGCATATCAGCCTACTTTTTATTAACATAATGGACTACAACACCCTACTTTTTCTACCAAATACAACAAATGCTGAAAAGTGCTACTTTTCAGCACTGAAAACGGGGCTGAAAAGTAGCACTTTTCAGTTATATTTTCGAAGTTGTCAAACTAATATCTGAGTGCGTCCATACACCATTCGATAAATTACTCTGAATTTCTCAATAACTTCATCATCTAGGGATTCTGATTTTACATCCGTCGGATGGATCCAAATCCGATTCAGATAAGGGATTTTGGCTTGGAATTGGATCATCTAGCAGACGTAGAGGAGGCAATCAGTTTTATATCTAAAAATTCGTGTCTTCATACGGTCGTTCATGTAACAATCTTTACAACTTATTAAACATCAAAATAGAGGGGATTAGAAGCAAAGGAATGTAAGTAGGGGGAGATCCCCCAGTGCCGGACAGCACCCAATACCGGACAAAGTTGAAACATTGAGAAATCATGGTCCAATCAAGATGGTGTATTAGTAGAAAAGAAAGCTATTATGTAGACTAATGTTTGCGTAGAATAACACATCCTTGAAATATGCATCCTTTTTTAAAAAAGTAGAAAAGTTTGAAAATCTTTAAAAAATTGACGTTTTTTCTTAATTTTGAGCCTATTTAGTAATTATTTTGAATATGAAAAAATATTTTGGATCCCGCAAGCATGATCGAACATAATCCTAATTTGATAGTATGAATGTTTTTTGTACCATAATTGAAGTAAATATGGAAAAATTACAATTTTGGTTAAGCACCTCCTGTCCCTCAGTTTCGGACAGCTTGATTTGTTATATGATATCTTTGTAATTATCGCATCAGTGTCTCAAAATACTTTCATTTTTCATGGGTTCCGTCGACCATGGTATCAAACATGCAATAAAATTAAAAAGAATGAACATTTATAACAACATCGTAAAATGTGCTATTTTTCATCATATATGAAAGAGGTTTTTGATAGGCATCTTGCAAACTAAGAAAAACTCAAATTATTTTTGTAAATGTTGCAATTGCATTGAATTAGTAATTACAAACTATTTTTATAGTGTACACATTCAATGATGTTCAAATTTACAGAATTCGAGGCATTTCCAGATCGTGTCCGGTATTGGGTGCCACCTTTCAAGATCGATCAATTTGGTACTAAAATACATCATCAAAACACAATGTCAAAATTCATATTTATATTTTCAAATTTATTTTTGTACACTATAAAAATGATAATATTCATCATAAATGGGTAACACGAGCCCATAAAATCAATATTTTTCGAATTATGCATTTAGTGGCTTAAGTGTCCGGTACTGGGGGATCTCCCCCTAACTAAAAGATGCTTTTGAGAAAAACGAGTTTGAAGTTTTTCCAGCAAATTTTCAATCTATACTAATTGTATAAGCATAAGCATAAGCATTGATGACCGTACAATTCGTAGTTGCTACTCCGTGATTGACCAGAATAATCGAAGTTGTACAAGGAACCAAGAGATACAGCTTGGGAATAGCTTTCCATCTTCAATGTACACTTTCAAGAATTCCAAACATTAAAAAGTCAATAACGGCGCCGGCCACGTCCTTACGATCATCGGGGAAGGGAAGGATTGTTGGTATGACATCCATTGTTACTAGAGACCGAGATCACCTCTGCATCTCCATGGGTGTCATGGGAAGGAGTTTTGTTAGTGGGGAGGGATCATAGCTGCATGATCAGGATTCACCTTTGTAAGTGATGCGATTCATGCAACCTCAGTTCAAAAAATCACCACTCTAAAGACATCGTGAACATACGGTAGAGTCTACACTTTAGCGGTTCGACGCAAAAGTTATTTTTTGTTATGATAAAATTCAGGTAAAAGGAAAGGTGAGGGATTTCAATGTTATTGCACAAGAGTGTATGTCGACACCTACAGTGACGAACTGTTCATATTTTTTTTTAAATCAATTCATTTAAGTTATATTCCTCGATGTCATGATAAAAATCCGTTTTATAATTTATTGTAAATTTAAAAAAAGCATGAAACAAGCTCACCAAATTGATCATCCATCCTTGATTAAGCTACATTAATTAGCATGCTCATTTCACAACGGCAAAACATCACTCCGGCGACGCAAAAATCAGAACCTTCACTCAGAACGCGTGCAAACAAAAACGAGAAAACATAACTCCGACACGCAAAAATAAATGAATTTTCTGGTGAAGATGAAACGAAGCCAAAACTCAAACCCTCAAGAATCCAATCTAGAGAATCAGACAACGGTTCAAGCTGATGACCTGATCGATTGGTCATCACCAGCGAGTGACCATTTGACCGAATAGCCATCAGCTCGACCCGCTGTTCGGGTCTCCAGATCCACACTCCTGAAAATTTGAAGTCCGGCTTCGATGCTTCTTCACCAACTGCTTGGGCTTTAACAAAGCACTACCCAGCAAAACGCGTGCAAAATAAACCGTTTCAATTCCGCTATAGACACTTTTTTCAAAAACTTCACCAGCCGAATCTAATAATTTTCGGAGACGATAAAAACGTGAAAGATTTATTTTCAACACATCCGTTCGTGTCATTTTCAATCCATACTAATTGTATGGAGAAAAACACAGGCTAATGTTCTATGAATTATGTTATTTTTTTTTTCTGTTCAACGGATAATACATATGAAAATACTGTAAAGCTGAGTAATAGCAAAATTTGTCGGTGTTCTCAACTTAAAATCGACAAAGATGACAACTATCTGCATCATAACTCATGCTCTTATATATTTCCCTTTTACCTCAGGAAGGAGGCGACATTTTCAACTGGAAAACTGGCCATAATTAACATGAAATAGTTCAAAATCAACATTAAACATTCATGACCTAAAAACCTGAAATGCCAACGGAGCATTCAGCATCCTTGGAAGGAATCTTGGTACCAATCTGATGAAAATCGTCCAGTGCTAAATTTGTCCCCGAATTACGGTAGTTTTTTTTTCAATTTTGCAGATACATTTTTGGTGTCATTGAAGGTATGCATAGTTAGATGATAGTTATACATAAAAGAAGCATTAGATGAAGTCCTGAAAAAAAAAACAAATGATTTTTAGTGCATCATCGATTGCATTCTAGTTTGAATATTTTTAGAGGATGTCTGAGAAAAACCATATGAATTTCTCCTTGGAAAATCATAGTCAAACCAATGAAAGTACAATTAATTATAATCAAGTAGAAATGCAAATTACCGTACTTGGAGTACTTCTAGATAAATTTCTAAGCTATTTTTCTTACAGAGAAATCCCTAAAAGTTCCTGAAATTTCTAATAACTGTTGGGCAAATGTTTGAGAAGTCCTTAAGAGAACTCCAAGTGAAATTATTAGATTATATTTTTGAAAAATCCATGATGAAATCTTAGAGAACTTCCAGCAGCAATCGGCATGAAATATTAGATTAAATAATACTGTTCTACTTTTTATTTAATAACTTACAAATGATATATTTTGAACATGTTTTATTCCTCTTTAAGCTTTTATTGAGGAATTTTCAGTTAATATTGAAAAACGATGTTTTCTTTCTAAAGCGTTACGTATTTCATGGTTAGTCCCTTATGTACATCAAAAATGTACTCAAAATTCAAAATCTATGATTTGTCAATCCTATTATTGTAATGGTTGACTTACTGATGTGGATTGACGCATGAAACTGGATGTGTTCCACTTGCCCCGTTTAGCAAGGTAACTGCGTATAAAGACTCTTTCTAAAACCTTCTTCTATGGTTTTCACAATTTCGAATTTATTCGATCAATTTCATACACACACCAGCATATATGTTGTCAAAATGTGATTGTGTTGTTGGATTTGAAAAATATTGACATTTGACAATTTAATTGAACTATTTGTTTGAACTATCATTTTTTGGTATGTGCCACTTGCCCCGGGGCTCCTTAACTATTATTGTGTCTTGGTATTTTTGCATCATTTTTTAACAAGTTCTCGAAAAACTCTTCTAGTTTGAGAATCCATGTCATTGGTGATCTGGTTTTGAAGGCATTCCAATTTCCTTGGGACCAACATTCCCCATACAAAATGTGTTTGGCGGCCATTTTGTTGTACGTTAATTTATCAGAAAAATAAAATGTGGGCTGTACAATGCCAGGAGCTACTCTGAAATAATGTATTAGGGGTATTCACTTAAAGTAGCGTAAACTGGGATATTGGTGATGAAACATTTCAAACGAAATATTCCTGACTCCAGACCTGAGACGAGACTCGCGAAGACGATAATGCGCATGCTGTTCAAAAACTCACATGAACATTTCAGAAAAAAAAATGATTGAGTTTGTATCACATCGAATCATAAATAGCCGTTTGAGTGAAATTTCATGCCAGCAAACGTAGCAGACATTAGAAATAATTAATCTTTTGGTTAGATTTATCAGCAACTTTGGAGAAAACTGCTCCGCCGACTGAGGTTTTAAATAACATTTTACTTTGAACACAATACTTTTCACTTTTTCAGCCATAAAAATGGTGGGCTGCATTTGACGTTTAGTGAGAGGGGAATGTGGGCTGCATATGACGTTGATATTTTTCCTCTTCGCGAGTCTCTCTCAGCTCCAGACGATAAAAAAATAAGACGTATACAATCTAGTTACCCAACCAAATATCAGGATTGTCAGATGTTTGTTTATTTAAATTACGAACTTTTATTGGCAGCGTTTCAACGAATAGTCAACCAAATTTAGTAGAAGACCGTTCATCTTTTGCTTTACGGTGCCCAGAGTTCTTTCTGGATCGTCATCGAAGTTCAACGAATTGCATTTTGTGATGCCTACTTATTATCGCCAAAATGGCTTCGACTGCTTCTGAATAACTCCCTTTCCAAGTGAACCCAAATGAAAATTCTTATTTGTTTCAGAACCGAAAGCAACGCGGTCTTGAACACTCAAATATTCAAATTCCGAACGTCTCTACCGGCTAGAACCAAATTCGATGGCAAACAGTTGGATTAAATGCGCGTTACGTTCTGTTTGGTCAAGACTCAGACGTAAAAATTCTTAGACTTCTCGCATAACCTGTGATCTCTTCCTGAAGGCCATTGATCGCCGAGTGTGCGGTTCCTTGTTTCTAACCAAATTAATGGACCAGGCTGAAAACTATTACCACTTAGAGACAGAGGAGGATCTTCTCTTCATCGTAACATTGCTAAATAACGAGGAAATCCTCCCGTATGCTCGATAACAACAAATTACACACTCGATTGCGGGTGGGATCACAAATTGTGCAAGACCTGTCACCAAAAGGTAACTTTCGTTTCTCACTGTGACCATTCAACAAAACGAACAATATCCGGCAATACCTGTACCTCACATTCTAACGTAATTTTTCCCCAGCCATTTTCTAAAAAAAAACCGCTCCTCTCAAATCTATGGACAATCCTTCTCGCATCAACGTTTTCCAGTTATTTTTCATGCTTTGTCATACTGGGTTCCGAAATTTGTTGTTTATTTGTAAATAAAGAACCTTTTTCATGGTAGTTGCTATGATGACCAACGCATTCTTGGATCGGTTGACTGTTGAATCTCAACAACTTGAAATATTTCCTTAGCTGCTTATGCATTTTTTTGAAATATTTAAAATAATTAGTTTATCACCATATACGCAGGGATTTACGCCGTTAAGTGAATACCCCTATTGTTTCTAGGAGTGACTAAAACTACTAACTAAGATAAAAAAAATCAATAGTCTTAGATATTCTGTGGGTTATGCTATGCGTCGGTCCCCTAAGTAATATGGGAATATCTCCGGTTCCAGATGACTGGATATCAATATTGACACATATTCTAAAACTAGAAGTTTTTTTTTTTGAGAGCTTGTGAAAAAATGCTGCAAAAATACCAAGAAACAAAAAGGTTATCGCAATTTGATTTTTTTTTTTGCGGTAAAAAAACAAACTGCCGGTAAAGGGGTTAATCAAGTATTTGCATATAAAATTCAGAAAAGGGAATTTTGAAGGGATCATTGAAGAAGTTCATAGAGTTTTTCATGAAGCCACCCTGAATTTGTACAGTTGTGCTCGGAATAATAGTAATGGAAGCCAAATTTCATACAAAATGCTCAAGTTTGGCATGATGTAACTTTGTATCCCCATGTATGAGCAATCGCCATGAAATTTTGGCTGAGAACTACTAATATACTCAATTTTATTATCACAAAATATGAGATTTTTCAAACTACCGGTCAAAATGTTAAGCACCAGGTGAAATCTCTCAAAATAAGAGTAGTTTTTCTTTTGTAATTCTTTGTTCAGCAACTGTTTTCTAAAAAAATGGAATTGGAACATTCAGAAATTGTTCGGACCCATTTTCAAATTTCATTACGCTGATGGAGGTAGGTTGATGCCCTTATGATTGTGATTGTGACAATAATGTACTGATAGTTTGACAACTATCTTCTTGGCGTTATATTCCAACTCCGAGTCTGCTCATCAATTTACTGTTTATTTTAAAACGAAATTGGTCAAGCAAGATAGAAGTAGGCAGAAATAAGTGACCGATCATGTTCCACAGCAACCGTAACACAGGCTCTCCTGTTCTGATACGTGTTGGCTCTCGGTCCGTTTCACTTTGTGCGGCCGATTTACATAAACTCGAAGAATTTCAGGATGAATTCGTTTTAAGATAACGTAGCAAATCCTTGGCATATTCATTTTTTGACCATAGGAGGTATTTGGCAGATTACTCCAAGAAACATTGCAGACTTCGAATGACTTCTGGCTAGACCTTTGACAGAAGTCTGATGATATGGCGATTTAGTTTTTCATCTGCTAGAAGGGTTGAGGCAATAGAGTAGTGTTTGATCTTTCGACCTTGACGCTTGCTCCTGCGGGGGCGGGCGATGAGGGCAGGATCAAACATGTCGCACGTTGGTAGCATACAAGTGAAAAGTGAATGGTTCGTTAGTAGTGTTTGATCCTTTGATCTTGTTGCTTGCTTCTATGGGGGCGAGTGACGAACACTTGTTCGGCGTTCAATGCGTTTATCGAGTAATATCGCGAATCCGGTTAGGCGCATTCATTTCGAATTAAATATTTATCGTTTACCAAAATGAAGCCTTCACCCAAACCTTTCCCATATCCAAACTCCCAGTGTCTACTTGTGGAAGTGCAGAGGACTCATCGGCTTCCATAAAGCAAGTAACACGTCAACATTTCCCTCCCATCACTAAATTGACCTGCTTTCGGACGCAGCCGGCGCCGTTATTGTTTTTTACAATAATGAGAGCACCAGTACTTACACATTGAGGATGCTACTGATCCCGAGTAGCGTCTGTTGGTTCTCTGTGTAAGTCTAGGGTTCCTAGTACCGACCCATTTTGACGAGTACCGGTTCTACGGTACTGTAACTCTCAGTACCGGTAGTACCGGTAAAATACCGGTAGTGGAAGATATTTTTGCACCAAATATAAAACATAAAGTATTATACAGAAAAAATGCAACTTTTTCAAATCCGTCATTAAACACAGGTTTGCAGAAGTATATTTTCCAATTTTATGAATTATAACACCAACAAAATATGGTCATAAAATAAAAATAATAACACAGTTCTAACTTTATAGCTCATGAAATACCCAATAATATGTATTAAGATTCTAGTTTTGTCTGACGTAGTGGACCACATTCATTGAAATCTTGCCTTTAACTATCCACAGTTTACCGTTTTATAGGAAACTCGAAAAAGTTGCAGATGTTTTGTGTTATATTGCATATGGTGCGATAAATCGTACAGATTAAATTATTTAGTGGCCATTTTCATGTTATCAACTTGCTTTTCATTCAAAAAGTATGATTTGAAAATGCAAAGCATGTTCAAAGTTCAATGTTTAACTGCCACATGTGTGTGTGTATTTTTACAACAAAACATCCAGACATGGATAAAGCTCTTTCTGGGTACATCCGGATGTTGCTCGAATTGTTGCCCATGCATCATGAAGTGTCAAAAAATATTACGCTTTGAATAGACTCGTAATACACGAATTATTTCGATCAATTGCGATCAATCTTTGCACCATAATTGAAGCACCTTCGAATGCTTCAAATTCAATGTCCTGAAACCTTCCTTAATATGTTTACCTCGTTGTCTAGAAAGCTTGATATTCACCATGATCAGCTAAATTTGTGTACGAGAGTCCTGTTGATAACCATAGGATCTACTGAATAATTTCCTTTCAATAACGTCAGCATCAGTTTTTTTAATGTTTCAAAACATGTATTTAACGGAAACAATACGCAAACTATGAGCGTGTTTCTAACATTTCTATGTACGGAGATACTTAGTGATGAAACGATGATAATCAGAATAAGCCAATGAATAAGTAATACGTTCATTGATTGACCTGAGAAATTCGTCATCAACGAACTTTACCAAACTTTCGGTTGTGAAGAAATTCATTAATTCAAACGATTATTATATTTTTCATTAGTACTGCAAATACCGGTACTTAATGCTTTCCAGTACCGGTATTTCGGTACCAAAAAATGGTCGGTATTACCGGTACTTTCGGTACCGGTACTCCCGGCACCAAAACTTTAGTAAGTACAGCTGTTCTTGCAATAACGGAGTAGCTTCTGCGGGCGGTCAATCTTGCTCATGCTCATGCTCATGCTAGAAGGGTTGATGCAATGTCAAATTCTCAAATTTGTTTTTGACGGATATCTGATTTCAAGTTCCGCAAAGAATTAGCTAAAACGTTTATCGTAACGCATTATTTTTTACAAATATGAATGCTGTAAACAATCTTTGCAAAAAACAATCCAACGATGTGTTAACCTCTGTCGTGGCCAACTGGTTGATTTTTTTTGTTAGACCAGAGGGGGCATATAGCCGTAGAGGTAAAAGCGCAGCATTTCAGCAAGACCAAGCTGAGGGTCGTGATTATGAATCCTACAAGTTGAGGATCTTTTCGTAATGGAAATTTTCTCTACTTTACAGGACTTAGAGTATCTTCGCACATGCCACACGATATACCGTATTGATTCAAATTGCCTGGATGCTTCGAATCCCAGACAACGGCCTTATTTCACCAAAAACAATGATATTACGTCAACGTTAAAGCATAGCATAGCATGGCATAGCATAGACTGACTGTACATGTCAATGGTTGCTACTCCGTGATTGATCGGAACTGGTAAGAATTGCACTACGATCCAAATGAATAAGGAATGGGAGTTTCCGCTTACTCTCGAAGTGCAATTTTAGCAGATCTAATATTATTGATCAATAACGGCGCCGGCCAAGTCCTTACAGTCAGTTGGGATGGAGAAGGAATGTTAGGGTGTAATGATTGTTGCTTCTAGAGATCGAGAATACCTCTGCATCTCCACAATCACCACGGGAAGGGTGTTTATTAGTGAGGGAGGAAAAGATCTGGGAGTCACCTCTGGTCGATGAAGCGATCCATGGACAAGGGGGAAATATACGACTTATATTTAAAGCTAGTTTTGTATTTTTGTCTCGAGAAGTTTTTGGTAGAAGCTTTAAAAAATACGTCAACATCTATAATGTCGAACAATTCAAAATATGTTTTTATTAATGACGAAAACTGAAAATTACATGTATATATTTTAAATTATATGAAACAGGAATAATGCCGACACTTGTAGTGACGAACTACAGAAAGTTTGTTTGAAAATTACTTATGAGTAATACTGTGCATTTTGTCTCGATATGGTAGAAGTTTTAAAAAATACGTCAACATTCACAATGTCGAACAATTCAAAAGATAATTTTTATTAATGTCAAAATGAGAAAAATATATGTATATTGAAATTCTATAAGTAAACAACATAATACCGACACTTATAGTGACGAACCATACAAAGTATGTTTTAATATTACTTAAAAGTTACGCTTTCAAGAAAAAATGTGTTATCACAAGCATGAAACGAACTCACCAGTTGGTAATCCAACCTCGACTGAACTTAAAACTGACACTGACAGCAAAACTTCTCGTCTCGGCGTCCCGAAAACAAACTGTCTTACTTGTGCCTTCCCAAATACCTACCGAACTGTCCTGCTTGGGCTTCACGAAGCACTACCCAGCAAGGGTTCATTCAAATATTACGTAACGCAAAATTTGTCAATTTTAGACCCCCTCCCACCCCCACGTAACAGCTTTTGTATGGGAAATTTTAATTTTTTGTATGGACCGTAACACTACGTAAGACCCCCTCCCTCCCCCTGTTGCGTTACGTAATATTTGAACGGTCCCCAAGACGCTCCAAAACAGGAAAAAAAATCTCTGGCAACGAAAACACACGTGAAACCGTTAGCAAAATCTATCCGAAGACGCAAAACTGAACCGTCCTGCTTGGGCTTCACGAAGCACTACCCAGTAAGACGCTCCGAAACAGAAAAAAAATCTCCGGCGACGAAAACACGCGCGAAACCGTGAGCAAAATCTGTCGGATAAGCTTTTCGTTGAATAAAATAAACACTTTTTACACCGATCCATCACTTTATCCCACCCTCTCACTTCTCACTTCTCTTCATTCTCATATGTGACGATTATGTATATGACCAACACTTTAACTCGTCTCGCTTCACTTGGATGTAGAGGCATGGATGGATTCATGCATGTGTAACAGATGAACAGCTTCGAATTAGTAGGGGTGCGACGGAGAGGCAGCATGAGTAAGGACTGTTCATTTTATAAAGTGGACACTATGTTTATGCCATATCTTTTCTATTTATTGATAAAATCGCAATCGGTTTTCTGTGCATCGTTCGATTATTATTCTACAATGCTATGAAAATATAAGATCTCAGAAAATGCTTTTGGTTGAAGAGCTAAATAGTGTTTTCCAAAAACTCCTAAGAAAAGCTGTTCGTCAAAGTATAACATTATTTTTCGCAAAACAAAAATCCTATTTTTTATGAACAAATTGTATGCTTATATCCTTTACTATTCTACTAAAGGTAAAGCTTAAAAAAAATATTTATATGGGGATTTTTTTTTTTATTATCGGACAATTTGGGCCGGAGGTTCTCCGATTTGCATGAAATTTTCACCAGAGGTAGAGCTCGTGGATACATGACCAAAAGTGAAATTCAAAAAAATTATAGTGGCCTTTTTTCCCGGAAAACTCTAGATGAATTTTCACGATTTCTCTATATACCTCAAACTTTGAAAATTCATATCTCCTGAACTATGCATCGTAGAACAAAAGTTTTTTAGTGAAATCGAAAGGAAATTTTCTCAGCAATCTATTGAAAATATAAAAAGAAAAACATTTCTCGGAAAATTTTTCACCATGGAGAAAATTGTCGGAAAAAATGCGAAAAAACTATCGTCTGTATCATGAAAAATTTTCCAAAAAATATGTTTTGTTTCATCAATCCATACTCTAACTTTCGTCCATAGACGCCAAAGTGGTATCTTTTACGGTTTAGGCGACAGAACTGAAAAACCGATGACCACCCGCACGCTTCCCATAGGAAAATGTGTTCTATTGTGGGCCTCATAACCGTGCGCTAACGGCGGCAGTAATTTACACGCATTGTAAGTGTAACACAGTAAACCATCCTTTCCTTTCCACTCAGAAGAAGCTTTTCGTCAATCGGATCACTCTCCTTTGGTCAGTTGGGTGTTTTGTATGTCCTTTATTCGTAACCATTACTATTGAGACCAACAGTCTTTAATTGAAAACGATCCTAACATTTAATAATATAGGTTATAGGAACTGACCCTCAGCAAGCATGGGAAAATTCACTCACTCACCCGAACGCCACCGATGAAAAATAGCAAAAAATTTGCTGCTATCGAACATTCAGTGATAGCTGAACCGTCCTAGGCGAAGTGTAGCATGAAAGCGTCGAAATCGATTGTGTAAAAGCGACAATCGGAAGAAACGCGAAGAGAAGTGAATACCAATACACTTGTATCTGCGGAGCACGAGTTAATGCACTTAGCATCCATTCGCCGAATGCATTGAACTGACTAAAAGGATTCCTACTTACTGAATCATTCCGTGGTGTGGACTGCCAGTCAGTGAACGCACATTAGCACTCAAACCCGAATGCCATTCGAACGATATCAGAATGTAAGCAATCGTTCCTGGACAAACATTTCAAAAGGGCACATCGACATTGGTAAACATTGGCTTTGCAAGCCGCTGTTGAACCCAATTCAACTCGATCACGCTCACCAATACCACTATCAGGAAGAGCTAACACCAATCTTTCTGATAGTGGCGTTAGTTTGCGTGGGCGGGCTAAGAAGAGCTCAACAGCAACGTTTCTGAAAAAAAGGTTCAAGACCTCTTGGGCCCTTTTCAAATGTTTGTCCTTTGTCCGAATTTTGGTATTGCATTCGACTGATCAGATGCCATTTTTTGTTTCGCTTAGTGCTCGCCAAAGAAGCAGAATGGGCACTGGAAATTGAAACGTTCGGCTTGGTTAAAAAAACGGCTTTCTCGCTCCCGACTGTGCGTGGAAGCGAGTGAGGGAAACACAATAACTGAGTGAGTGTTTCCCATGCTTGACCCTCAGTATCATATAGTTGCCAAGCAAAAAAGGATATTTATGTATACATAAAGTGCTATTTGTAATTTTCTTGCTTTTTCCAAATTTTGTTCAATTTATCAAATAATTAGATAATTAAGAATTCGTAAAAGACACAACGTAGGAAAGACGTCCTGGCCGAAACAACATATTAACAATATATTCATAAGATTTCAAAGAAAGTGGATCTTGAGATTTGATCCTTCAAACGTTACCATAATGATTTTTTGTAACAAGAACTTCCCGTGCGGCTTTCATAGAGGCTGTTTGCTTTATTACTAAATAACGTTGCTGATGAAGGGCACACAAAACACCCAACTGACCAAAGGAGAGTGGTCCGATTGACGAAAAGCTTCTTCTGAGTGGAAAGGAAAGGATGGTTTACTGTGTTACACTTACAATGCGTGTAAATTACTGCCGCCGTTAGCGCACGGTTATAAGGCCCACAATAGAACACATTTTCCTATGAAAAGCGTGCGGGTGGTCATCGGTTTTTCAGTTCTGTCGCCTAAACCGTAAAAGATACCACTTTGGCGTCTATGGACGAATTTTCGGAGAAATGTTTTTCTTTTTATATTTTCAATAGATTGCTGAGAAAATTTCCTTTCGATTTCACTAAAAAACTTTTGTTCTACGATGCATAGTTCAGGAGATATGAATTTTCAAAGTTTGAGGTATATAGAGAAATCGTGAAAATTCATCTAGAGTTTTCCGGGAAAATAGGCCACTATATTTTTTTTGAATTTCACTTTTGGTCATGTATCCACGAGCTCTACCTCTGGTGAAAATTTCATGCAAATCGGAGAACCTCCGACCCAAACCTGTCCGATAATTTAAAAAAATGCCTATATGCCACAATTCTCTGACATTAGTAATTTTAGTGATTTTCCCATATATGACCAAATTTGCTGATACACCATCTATTCACTCCCAGCAAAAGAGAAAAGTAAAAAGCGTGTTCAAAACTAGTTTGGATTGCTAAAGAAACTATATTTGTATAAACGAGAGCTAAATCGTGAGTTTAAACCCCAGTCTTAGGTATTAATTTTACTGTTTATGGTAGTTTTACTAAAAAGTCTCATACTTTTAAAATCATGTACGCATATTTATCGATCTACAGCAAATTGTAAACGGTTTTCTCCGAATATTTCAATTGGTAATCTCAGAATGAGATATTTTGAAAATAGTATAAGGAAAATAAAATCTTTTTTATTACAAGCAGTGTTGCCAATTTTGATGATTGTCAATGTACTTTGAAAGGTCTTCTAAGAATAAAACAATTGTGTTTCTATTGTGCATTATATGTGACGTGGGGACTTAATAAGTAACTCTATGAAGGCGTAAGTTATTTTTTATATTAATACTATATTAGCACTTCCGTCAGGATATACTTTTAACTAAAAAAATCTACTCATATCAATTCCCTTTAAATTTCAAATATTTTTATCTAAAAATTATAGGGGAAAAATTATTTTATTATATCTGTAAAATTGTTGCTCCAAAAATAACTTGTTTTTTTCCATCAGGCTTCTGATTGATGCGGCTTTCGAAGAACAAGCCTTTTTTGAAAATAAAAAATTAAAATTGTCGAACTTTCCAGCCAATTTCTAACAATCATTAATTTTGATTATCTCCAAAAATCGACCGTTATAATCGTTGCTCCATATTCGTGTAAAATTTAATTATTTTGAAGAAGTGTTATTATCACAACATTGTACAATATTAGTCCAACGATGTGCAGAAAACCGATTTAAAATTCATTGATAAATTATAAAGATACAGCATGCACAAGGTGTCCACTTTATAAAATGAACAGTCCTTAATGAAATGTTTCACCAGGCATCCATCTTCTCATGCCGTGATGCCACACGATACCACCACCACCACCACCACCAACACATGCTTGGGTATGTCACGTATAGGGATCACCATCTAGACACTCGCGGTGTAAATAAAAGAAAATCACTTTATTCCCTAAAAAACGCGTTTTTCCGCCGAACCCGATATGATGCGTCACCACCGGTCAATACTTTCACGGTCCAGATATCGAACACTATTTATTGTACTGAATACTAACTTAAACGGGTAGAATTATTCGCACGTGAACAGAGGCTTTCTGTTTCCCGGCAGTGCTGCCAAAACTCTCTCCAATGATATTACGTCAACGTTAAACAATGAAAATGTAGAATATGTCATTATTATGGATATCAAGTAATAAAAAAATAATTTAATCCAAAACCGATAAATAGAGTTGTGTCTAGCAATTCGGAGCAGCACGGTTTGAATGCAAAAATATCAAATTTGCAAAGAACGCTCTCAGTTAATAACTGTTGAAGTGATCATAATAATCGTAAGCTAAGAAGCAGGCTCTATATTCGATGAAGCGTAACACAAAAAAAAGAAGAAGAAGAATAAGGGGGAGGGGGCTTACAATGATTCCCTTGGTTACGCTCACGCCCGTCGTCTTGTGCTTCCACTTTAGACACATGCGAATGCTTTATGTGGCGAATTTTCTTCTGACTTTCGAAAGATCTTCTGGCGCGACAACTTACCGTTCGTTGTCAGTGGAAAATATGTGCAGAGAAAATCGGATCTACCACGACAAAACAGCATTCGGCTAAGTTTAGCATCCACCGGTTTGGGGCTTGGTGGTCTCGAAATGGAAAACAATGCAAACTACTTATCTAGGGTTCACTTTCCCTCGGGAGCACTGATAACAAGACGATGGTTGCATTTATGCTATGCTGTTTATCGATTGGAACGAAGTGAACATATTCAGATATTGGAATGTATGATGCTTTGTTCGATAAGCTCTTGAAATATTGAAGATGAAAGTGTGATGCGCAGGCGGTACATCACTTCAACGATGTGATGGTCGGATTTCCACAAGGTGGGAACAGCTGAACCCAAGAAGTATTCATGGAGCGAAACACTTGCAACGACCACCGCATTTTTTTAATTCCTTAGTATCTTTTCAAATTCTTCATTAAGTAGCTTTTGGTTTGTTGTGGGAATATTATTAATTGAGTTTCGGAAGCATTAGGAGAAATCTTCCATTTTTTCAAGTATGAAGAAAATATATTCAAACTGTTTTGCAATCTACTATAGATGACACGCAAGTTTCGTCCTATAGCGGAGAGGCCTGTGTCATCCGCAAACAAAGAATTTTGACATCCCTTAGGTATCTCAGGTAAGGCAGATGTGAAAACATTATATAATATTGGTCCTTAATGCTGCCTAGAGGAATACCATCTCTTACAGAAAGTCCTTCAGACTTGCAATTCTGTTAATTAACTGAAGTGTACGAATTGACAGACAACTTAGGATTATTCTAACAGAGTATGTTGGAAAATCAAAGTTTATTGTAAATTTACAATCAAGCCTTCATGCCAAACACTGTCAAATGCTTTTTCTATGCCTAGAAGAGAAAAACCAGTTGAAAAGCCATGTTATTTGTTGTAGATTTGTTGGAACATTGTAAGATGCTAGAAAGACAAAAGCACCTTGACTGTGGCTCTATGATTTTTGATTAATAACGTCCTGAAAGTACAGTGGGATTCCGTTTTTGGCATGCTCCGTTTTTGGCATGCTCCGATTTTGGCACCCCCCGATTTTGGCAACAAAATGGATCCGTTTTTGGCAACATTTTTCAATTCCATTAAAATTTGTAAATTTTTGTAAATATTATCGTGTCTGTTGCTTTAGTCACTTGAATAGTATGTCAACTCCACACCGATTACATTCCAGATCTCCTTTTTCGTCGATGTTTCCCCAAATCTCACCAACTACTAAGGACTCGCGTACGCGCTTATTTACTTCAGAATGGTCATTGGTCATACATAGGCAACGTTTCATGACACCAATAATCTCCACCAGTATCTCAACTTAAGACCAATCTCTTTTCATAGGCATTCATATTGAGTGACCAGCCCACTTGAGTCTGCCGGTAGGTGATACAATAAAAAAACACTGATCTTCAAATTTGGAACAGCTTGTTCGAACAAAGCACCAGGAATCGACATAAGAGCAACGAAAAATCTATGACTTACACAGAGTTACAATCATAAATTTTGTCTCGCTGTCATTATTATTATGGATTTATATACATTGTACATAATAGATACAAATATGTACAGTAAAATGTCGTGTATCAAAACTTTTTTTTTTTAATTTCATTTAATAGCATGACAAATGCGAATGCAGTCAAAATTACAATTTATTTTCAATAATACCATTGAAGCTGCGATAAATACGACTGAGAGTGTTTTTACTTTTTTTCTGTGGTATTGGTGATCAATATACACTTTCTACGTCAACTATTTGAAGCTACGTTCTCTCTTTTTTATAGACTCTATAAGGCGTTAGATTTGTTAAGAGACGATCCAGAATTCTGTACAAGATTGTTAATCAAGGATACGGGTCTCAACATCATCAAAATGTTCCTTACGAGTTGAGTCTATGAGTTTCCTATCTGTAACCTGGAGAACCCTTAAGGAAGTATTCGTTCTTGTGGGACTTTTCATAAATTTTAACGAATTCATGAGGATATCTGCAGTAAATTTCAAGCGGGATAATGTGAATTTCTAGTAGTATTTTTAATATTTCCGGCGAAAGCTTGAGGATTCTGAAAAGGTTCCCAGCGGAATTTGAGGTGTGCTAGTGGTAGCCTAATAATAATAAACTTTTAATTTTTTTCATCGGAGACTTGAGAATTTTCGGCAACATCGCAGCGGAATTCCAAGATGTTAACTCATAGCAAAATCCTTAGATCCTGAGAACTCTATGTGAGATCCTACGGATGCTTGGCATGATGCGTGGCAAGATGCTTCTGCGTTTTTTCTGTAGATTTTTTATGACAACCTGAAGATTCCTGTAAGGTTCTTGAGGTTTCATAACAGGATCCTGTAAATTTCAGTAGATTTCATAAGGCAGGTGTAAAACATATATCAAGCTGAATTATCAAGTAAAAATTAAATTCTACATAATTACAAGACATTTATGCATCTTCTCATGCTCATGTGCCCTTTTGATACAGTTTACCAATCATTATAAAATGCTTTACTTCATCAGAAACATAAATTGAAGGAGTAATTCCAAACTTATCGAATTTTTCAAATTTTACGCTTAAGTTCAAAAGTTAAACTGATTTGAAATGTTCATTTAATTAGAGAAAAAAGGTCATGCCGTTTTGCACTACCCAAATACGTCTTTAAAAAAAAACATTTTTTTTCGTTTTCTCTCATAGTTTTAAGAAAATGTCCAGTTCTCCAATAAAAGTCACTTATGCGATTATTGGTTTTACAAGGCCCTTTTATGCAAAAATTATGCATAAAACTTCTAAAAAAAAATTGTTGACGTTGAGGCGTAAAAACGCGACCAGAAAATCGTTTGCCAAATTTAATATTACGGAGCTATAGATTCATAGCATAGTATAACCCTTCGGGAAAATGCTTCGAAGTGAACCTTTTTGAAGTCTCAACGCCTTATGATTCCATAAAAATGATGTATTAACATTGTAATGATACTTTCAAAACCAATAGTTGAAAAATAAAATTTGAAATATGGGTTCCGATTTTGGCACGGTTCCGTTTTTGGCAACTGAAAATTTCAACTTTGTTGCCAAAAACGGAATCCCACTGTAATCGATAAAACTTAAATTGGTACTTCGACGGTAATTACAAATTACCTCAATTCAGGTGATGCCACCTTGAAGCACTGCGAATGACGCAATTAATTTTAAAATCCACCGTCAAACAGTATGGAGCCGAAAACGCATCCAAATAAATAAAAAAATATAACGTTCGCGTAAAGTTTCCAGGAAAAAAAAAATGACAAATCTATTGCTGTCACTTCATCAAATACAAAAATTAATTGCGTTTAAATATTCTGCCGTTTCTCATAAATCCAGCTCAGCTTCATATTTTTCCGTATCTCATGGTTGGGGCCGCAGTGCTGGATTTGGGCTTCGGGAGACCCGGATCAGAAATAATGAAGGGGGCCTTAAATACAGAATAAGGCGCGTTTTCCGAACGTTAAACGAAGTAATCAGATGTGTTGTTTTTAAACATGCTTCAAACTTGCTCCTGGAATGCTTTCTTCTTCTCTTCCTTTTTTCAATTTGTTTGACACATAAAAAAGTTCCGCAAGACTAAGATACTCTTTTGTAACTTTCTTTTAAAGGAAAGTGATTTCTAGTGATTATATTTAACATTTACTTCAAATTAATGTTTTATCTACAAAGCAAATGTTGAAAATAATTTATAATTGTTATTTGTATTTTGGATCCTCGAAAGGCCCTTTTGGACCCTTACACCCCCCTAAATCTGGACCTAAAAGTCCGTGGAGCAGTTCCCGTCCACTCTCATATGAATCCGTACGGCCTCCCAAATAGCTGGCAGCACGCGTCGCAGTGATTTCAGGCCCGCATTAAAGAGAATTAATATTCATTAATTTCCTCGCCCCGAAGAGGTTGACGGGTGTGCGTATGCAAATTGAATGGGCGTATCGAAATTCAGGCGCTTCAGTTGAATGGGCCGAGCGGGGGTCTTGAACCACGGCACCAACCGTTGGCCATCGGTTGGGATGGATTTCCCAATCGGTATTTGGTGGAGGTGGGATGAAGAAGACGCACTGTCATTTCCGATATTTTTCAGTGCTTTTAATTTTTCTCGATTTTCCATTAACGGAACGGTTGTGGCAGGGGGTTGGTTTGTTGGTTATGCGATGGCCCAAAATGAATTGTTCCATTGAGGGAGGGTTGAAGCTCATATTTATATTTATGCAGTCACTTCATAAATTAATACGAATATTAAGCCCATTTGGGAGCTTTCGCTTTGCCTGAGTACCTCTGATTACAAGTGGTACTACAGTAAAATTCGTGTAATGCTGGGCTAGTACAGTTTTATAGTGGAATGCCATGATTGTTTGTGTGAAATTATGTTCTTCAAAACCCTTGAGTTTTCCAAATTAAAGCAATTAATATTAGAAAATTAAGCAATTAATATTAGAAAACTCCATACTTTGGATAAGGCTCTTCCTTAGCCAAGTGGTTTTAGTCCGCGGCTACAAAGCAAAGCCATGCTGAAGGCGTCTGAGTTCGATTCCTAGTTGGTCCAGAATCTTTTCGTAATGGAAATTTCCTTGATTTCCCTGGGCATAGAGTATCATCGTTCTTGCCACACGATATACGAATGCGAAAATGGCAACTTCAGCAAAGAAAGCTCTCGGTTAACAACTGTGAAAGTGCTTAAAAGAACACTAAGCTGAGAAGCAGACTCTGTCTCAGTTAGTTAGGACGTACAGGAAAATAAAAACAGTTTACCTTATTTTTGAGTTGACTTTACCCTAAATTAAGTATAAAGATTATTCTGTCAACCCAAAATCTCTCGGTATTCTCTCTCTTCCCCACCAATGTTGTCAAAAATAGAGAGAGCTGCACCTAGCCAATTGTGGTAGTTTGGCCCAATAAGCCAAATTTGGGTAAATTCATAATTTTCAAGCTTGAGTTGAATGAACTCAGTTTTGCGTAGGATCAAACCAAATTTAAGTATTTTTTTTCTTATGGCCTCAAAGGCAAAGTACCTAATGGAGGCCTTGGAAATTTAGCCAAATTTGGGTTATTGGGCTCAACTACGGTTTTGCGTTGAAACAAATCAAATTTGAGTAGATCCGCGTTACCGTGTACTGTCAAAAAAAAGAAGAATATATGACGTATGATAGACACACCGAAGATGGAGGCATAACTATACATCGAATGCTCCAACATGATTACTCGTGCTAGCAATGTGTATTACATCCTAATCGCAGAAATCCCAACTACTGATGTCTATAATCTATTTGACCACGCTGCAACCGTCAGCAGCAAAATATCAACTCAGTTGAGCTTCACATCAGGACAGAACAGCCAACGACGGGAAATGAAAAGATCAATCACTTTCCATATTTCGCCCTTCCACCGAAAACAAATATTTATACCCAACATTTCATTTTTCCGGAAACAACAAACAACGGCGATTCCAGAGCTACACGCCTTCGCTCCTTCTGCTCGAGAAATAATAACACCCAGCAAGCAAGCCACCAAAGACAAGAGGGGCGATGAAAAAAGAACACCGGTTTTGTTTTCATCCATGAAATCTCCTGATAAAGCAACCTTAATTTTTCATCTAAATAACGCCATATTAATGGATATCACACATGATTGATTAGGTTTATTATGATCCGGGCAAGTCTTGCGGGTGGTTTTCTTTGTTACTCGGAAGCAGCAGCAGCATCATAGAATCCATTTTCTCTTCGGATTCCGAACATATAGGAAGCAATTTCAACGATCAACAACAACAACGGACTAGACGACGGTTCTTCCTATACAGACCTACAGGAGAGGTCAGGAAAAAAATGTGTTCAATCCACCTAGGGGTGAAAGGGCACACTTCTTTGCTCTAGGTTTATATAATGGAAGAGCTTCATGAAAATTGATACTTGAATTTACATTTTGCTCAATTACAATTTAATCTAACCAGACATGTAACTTCAAACTATGATTTTATTACGATTTCTACCTCACTTGGCTTGATTCTATTATAATAATTTATTTGAGATTACATATGAGTTTATCGGATATGAATCATACAATAGAAGACTACACATAGTCAAACGCAACATAAACCGAAAAAGGGGTATTCATATGTTCACATCACCGTTTAACAGAAACACATGATATCGCCTTGCTTTTGTATTTCCGTACAACCTCTTCCTTTCCTTTCCGGATTCGCTTGCTGTACTTCCTTTAAACTGCAAATGTTAATGTCAATGTTGAGCAGTTTTTTTTCGTTCTAAATCAACAAAACGACAAATCAACAAATCTCTTATTAATTAACGACAGTTTGGTAACATCGAAACACGATAGTCTTCATTTACTTACTTTTATTTTGATGCTGCTACTTCCTTTAGGACATGACCAGCGCCACAATGTCACGCCAACAAACTCTGGTCATACTAGCCTCCAGTTTCTCGATCACCCCAAACATCCAAGATCCTGCTCCACTTGATCAAACCACCTAGCTCGTTGCGCTCCTCTTCGTCTTGTACCGGCCGAGGTGAACTCCATTTTTGCGTGGTTGTTGTCCGGCATTCTCACAACGTATCCCGCCCATCGTTCCCTTCCAACTTTGGCGACTTGCTGGATACTGGGTTCACCGTAGAGTTGCACAAGCTCGTGGTTAATTCTCCTCCATACGCCGTTCTCATATACTCCGCCAAAGATCGTTCTAAGCACACGTCGCTCAAAAATTCCTAGCGCTTGCAGGTCCGAGCATTGTCCACGTCTTATTCCCTTAGAGAACTACCGCTCTTATCAGCGTCTTAGACATGGTTCCAGGCTTCCGAATTCTCACTCACTCTCACGATAATGGATTTATCCCTCACAGCAATTTTCAGCGATTAGCTGCTGTACATGAAATTCATCAGTTATAAATTCCGGGTCCAACGTCGGAACCGGTAATACAATTCACCTATTCTTTTGTTTTCACTGGTCACACTTTCCTCTACCTTCCTTCTTTATTTTTATAACACCTTTAACACTTTCCTTTTATTCTAAACTTTCTTTTATTATTCATAATGTTGTTTAAAATAAATTTGTTAACACTACACGTTTAACTTTTGGATCTACGATGGTAATTTTATTTAACTTGCGCGACCGGTATTGCAACGAGCTGCTCTGAGCTGTTTCGCATTCTTAACTAACTTGTCAACAAACTTTCACTTTCACCCAAAACCAGCTGTGCTAACCTGTGTTGTATCTTCCTATACATGTACCTATTGATTCTCTCTACGCTCATAACTTTTATTGATCTCTTTTACATTTTGTTTACATCTGTCTCTTCGTATGTTGCGCCCCATACCGTTTCATTTGGAACTGGGCGCTTGATTTTGGGACGGTTAGGGTGATTCAAAATTCAATCTAAGAAATGTATTCCTTTTATTTTGCTTACGTGCTAAACATACCGGCCGCCTGAATTTTTAACCTCTCCTACTGCTAATCCGTTAATGCTGTTACTTAATTGCTTTTCACTGCCTATGCACTTTGCCTCTTCCTTTGCTGTTTCTCCCTTGCATCTACGCTACGCTATTCGTTGTCTCTTCTTCGTTGCTTGTCACATCTCTGCTTCATTGGGTTCTGCCTCGTTGCTGCTCTCACTGGGTCGATTCAATTTTCCGCCGCTGATTCTAAACTCGCCTACCGTGTCTCTTCTCTATGCTTCTGATTGTTTTTCGTATCTCTTCTTGTCTCAAACGCTGTATGTCACTTCGTGGTTGATAAATGGGTGCTTCTTCGTTCGTATTCGGTTGATTCCAGCGTTGCCAACGTCCGTTTTGGTGATCTGCAATTCCAACTCTATTAGACCTAGCTAAATTGACGATTGTGAAATTGGAAACGAGATACTTAGCTGTGACCCGAGGCCTCAGCCCCGGGTGGACGTGACATCGCCTTGTCGCTGGAACCACCTTCTGCTACTGCTGCTGTTGACGAATGTCAACCAGTTGGACAATTGGTTGATTGGTTCTCGCTTGATGTTCAAGCTGAGTTCGTTTTGTCGCTGCCAATTTCTGCCTTGACGAAGATGATGTTGTTTGCCCGTCGCCTGTTGACGAGCCGGCCGCCATGATGCGCGACGCGGTTGCTGGAGTTTCAACTGTATTTGGGTCTACTTCCACTGGTAGCAAGCAAATCTTAGAGACTGCTCGCTTGAACGTTCCTGTCGCTGTTCGAACTGTCGCCACACGTACCAATCCATCTGCTCCAGGGTGCACGTCGATAACTCGTGCCAGCGGCCACGACAATGGTGGCTGGTTTTCTTCCTTCAAAACAATGATCGATCCGACGGCCAGATTTCGGGTTGCTTCGGACCATCGATATGTTTGCTGAAGGGAAGTCAGGTATTCGCTGTACCAACGCTTCCAGAAATGCTGCGCTATCTGCTGTACATGTTGCCAGGCGGTGAGGCGGTTTGGTGGAGCTGCTGTCAGGTCAGGTTCGGGCATAGCATTTAACGGTCGGCCAATGATGAAATGACCCGGCGTGAGCGCTTGTAGATCCGATGGGTCCGTGGACAATGGTGTTATTGGCCGGGAATTGAGACACGCTTCAACCTCGGCGAGGACTGTCTCGAACTGTTCCTTATTCAACTGAGCTTTTCCAACGATGCGGCGTAAATGAAATTTTGTAGACTTAACGCACGCTTCCCACAAGCCCCCAAACGATGGTGATCTTGGTGGGATGAAGTGAAAATGAATGCTGTTCGGTTCACAAAAGCTATTGATTTCCTTCTTGTGATTCTGTGAGATGAACAGCTTGCGTAGGCTTTCCAGCTGTGTGCTTGCTCCTCGAAAATTCTTAGCGTTGTCGCAATAGATGTTCGCAGGTCTTCCACGACGTGAAATGAACCTTTTCAAAGCTGCCAGGAATGCGGATGTGGTCAAACTCATTACCAGTTCAAGGTGTGCAGCCTTTGTAGCTAAACAAACGAAGATGGCAATATACCCTTTCACCGGCTGAGTGAAACGTGCTCCTGATTTCAGATACATCGGGCCGGCGAAATCAATTCCAACATTTCCGAACACGAAGTTGCCGGTTATTCGATCATGCGGCAGGTCTCCCATTAGTTGATGCAAAACTTGAGGATTCGCTCTTGTACAAGTGACGCACGAGTGGACAAGTCGACGCACCATATCACGACCACCAAGCGGCCAGAATCGTTGACGAATTGTTGATAGAAGCAGCTGCGGTCCTCCATGTAATGTTTTATGATGCTCCGCCAAGGCAATTAAGTAAGTGAGGTGATGCTTGCCTGGCAGAACAAGAGGATGTTTTGCATCGATGGCAATCTCTGCATGATGCAATCGTCCGCCGACACGGATAAGACCATCAACCACCCTCGGCTTCAGGAAACGGAGCTTTGATGAACGAGGAATTGGTTTATTTTGCCGAAGTGCAGCAAACTCTCGTTGGAAGGATTCTTCTTGGACGCGTTTCACCAACTTCATCAAGGCTTCATTCTTTTCTTCGATGGTTATTGAGCCAGTTCGGCGCAGATTTGGAGCAGACCGGCAATTCAAGGCGAATCGTAGTCCCCTGGCAGCGAAATTAAGTAGACGCCTTAGCGTCGAAAATCTGGACACTACGTCTTCATCAGTTTCTTTTGATATACTAGGAAGTGCAACAGTTTTCCTTGCTTCATACTCCGGATCATCGACTGACTTCGGAACGTTGGACTTCTTCGGCCATTCTTCATCCACAGTGGCTAACCAGCTTGGACCGTTCCACCAGAGAGACGATTTGGATAATGTTTCGAGATCCAAACCACGGGAGATAATGTCAGCGGGATTATCTTCACTAGGTACATGATTCCAAATGGCTTGAGGTGTTAGTTCCTGAATTTCGGCGACACGGTTAGCCACAAATGTCTTCCACGATGACGGATTGGCAGACAACCAACTCAAGACAATGGTTGAATCACTCCATAAATACACGGTAGCCCTGATTTCAACGCTTTCAAGGAACTTCTCCAACAGATGAGCAAGCAGAAGAGCTGCGCATAGTTCCAAACGTGGAATGGATTTGTTATCTATCGGGGCGACTCGAGATTTAGCTGAGATTAGTCGTACTGTACAAAAACCATCCGCTGTTATGCTTCGAATATACAAGCATGCGCCGTACGCTGATTCGGAAGCATCGCTGAAACCGTGAAGTTCGCACAGTACAACCTTTTGCAATGGAAGGACGTATCGAGGTACACTAACCTGGTTAATGTTGATAATTTGCAGTTGATATTCGTGCCACTCCAACTGTAATGCAGATGGGAGTGGAGTGTCCCAGTCTACTTGATGCTTCCACAGCGCTTGCATGAATATCTTCGCTTTCACGATGGCTGGACCTATTAGTCCGAGTGGATCGAACAGACTGGCTAGCCGAGAAAGCACTAGCCGCTTAGTAATGTTGTCCGAATGTGTCCACTTTGGTTGTTTGAATCGAAGTTCATCTTTCAGCGTATCCCATCGTAATCCAAGCGTTGTTACTGAACTGTCGTTGTCCAGATCGAGCGTGGTCGATTTCTCGTGATATTCCACTGGTATGTCAACCAAAGCTTCATGACAGTTAGAAGCCCATTTTCGAAGTGAAAAGCCGGCTGATTCAACCATACCGTTGACTTGTTCAATAATTCTTCTTAGCCTTTGCACACTGCTACTGCCTGTAAGCATATCATCTACGTAGAAAGATTTACGGACGATTGGAGCGGCTTCTGGAAAACGCTTTTCTTCATCATCCGCAAGCTTTTGTAACACACGAGTTGCTAAAAATGGTGCACAATTTGTCCCATACGTAACCGTCAACAACTGGTACACCTTAATTGGCTCTTCGGTAGAGAAGCGAAACAGGATTCGTTGTAACGGCTGATCTCCATCATCGACGAGAATTTGCCGGTACATTTTCGAAATGTCTGCAACGGCGACGAAAGCGTGCATCCGGAATCGGAAAACTATGGCAACGAGTGTATCTTGAACTGTTGGCCCAGCAAGGAGGACGTCGTTCAATGAGAGGCCGGATTTCGATTTACATGAAGCATCGAATACAGTTCTCAACTTCGTCGTGGTGCTCTCCGGCTTCAGGACGGCGTGATGAGGCAGAAAGTATTGTGGCTTGACGGATAATTCGGCTTCTGTTACTTCTCGCATGTGTCCGAGTGATTCATACTCGCGAATAAATTCGTGGTACTGTGCCTTCAACTCTGGGTTCAATTCCAGCTTGTGTTCCAGTGAATAGAATCGGCGCTCTGCGTTGTACCGATTGTCCTTCAACTGATCGATCAATTCCTTCCGGCAGGGAAGCTTCACTACGTAACGACCGTTGGAATTCCGCACTGTGTTGGCAATGAAAAATTGCTCGCAAGCACGTTCTTCTGCTGACCAACCACGTAGATCATGGCACGTCTCAAGCTGCCAAAACCGATGCACCAACTCTTCAAGTGAACTCGTCTGCTGCAGATTACACACTGCGTGACTGTTGATGGCTTCACTACATCCTCCGGACACGACCCACCCAAGCTGCGTATTTTGGAGAAGTGGACGATCGTTCCCGAGTTTGATCCGTCCGTACTGCAGTATTTGGAAGAAATATTCTGCTCCAATGATTAAATCCACGGTGTTTGATTTGCAGAATGTTGGATCCGCTAGACATACATGCTCAGGCATTGGCCATCCAGAAGAATCAATGTCGTGGCTCGGAAGTTTTGCGGTGACACTTGGCAGAACGAACATTCTTATTTTAACTCTGAAATCAGAGTGGAGGGAGGAGATTTCGGCTATAACAAAATGGGTTACCTTCGCTGACGCTTGGCCAATTCCAGATACTTGAATCGGGTATGGAGTTCTTTTTCGAGGAAGGCACAACTTCTGTACAAGATTGTAGGAGATAAAATGGCATTGCGAACCTGAATCCAGAAGACCCACGGATTCCAGCAGACCGGCCATGCGTTGCTGGAGCTTCGCAATTGCTTGTTCTTGATCACTCATATTCGGGAATTTCAAGGACCTTTTGGGTCGGGAATGATTTGGTATCAAGGTGAACAATTGAGTATACCACAACGAGAAGTGCAACGGAAGGACTGGTTGTACTTGTAGGGGGATTAATCAAAAATGGAGCACGATTTCACCCACCTGTTTCTCCGCAAATAAGTTGATGCCTCGTATTCACCCTATTCTCGCTGGCGCTTGTCCACCAGCAGCTCCACCACCTTTGCTGCAGCCGATGTCAGTCGAATTTTCTTCGGAATCCTTTATGAACTTCCCTTTTCACTGTTTTAGGACTTGCCAAATTAGCTTCCACTCACTTTTTTTGTTTAATTAATATATCCTTCTTCTTATAAAAAATATCACCGTTCGACACACCGTTTATGTTCACCGTGTTGCATGTATGTGTTAAACCCTTTTTTTGCCTTCTTCTTTCCCAAAACGGCTTTCTTCACGGCGCCATTTGGTCACCATTGTAACGTAAGATCACTTCACTCTTTTGTCCCATCAAGTGGGCTCTTCAGCGTCACAAATGGCGTTTTTTGTGGTATTCTTCCCGCCGAAGGTTTGTTCACAGTTGGTATGTTTGTACCGAATCACTTCTTTCAAGCAACTTCGACGTTGGATCCGGCTCGAAGGACCATAAAAATGTACATGAAATTCATCAGTTATAAATTCCGGGTCCAACGTCGGAACCGGTAATACAATTCACTTATTCTTTTGTTTTCACTGGTCACACTTTCCTCTACCTTCCTTCTTTATTTTTATAACACCTTTAACACTTTCCTTTTATTCTAAACTTTCTTTTATTATTCATAATGTTGTTTAAAATAAATTTGTTAACACTACACGTTTAACTTTTGGATCTACGATGGTAATTTTATTTAACTTGCGCGACCGGTATTGCAACGAGCTGCTCTGAGCTGTTTCGCATTCTTAACTAACTTGTCAACAAACTTTCACTTTCACCCAAAACCAGCTGTGCTAACCTGTGTTGTATCTTCCTATACATGTACCTATTGATTCTCTCTACGCTCATAACTTTTATTGATCTCTTTTACATTTTGTTTACATCTGTCTCTTCGTATGTTGCGCCCCATACCGTTTCATTTGGAACTGGGCGCTTGATTTTGGGACGGTTAGGGTGATTCAAAATTCAATCTAAGAAATGTATTCCTTTTATTTTGCTTACGTGCTAAACAGCTGCCTTGCGATTTTATCCGTCCACAAAACAAAGCTAAAATAGATAATTGCACATTTCTGCAGCTGTGAGAAGTTTGTTTTCTCTTTCTCCGATCCATGGAGAATTTTTCCTGTATCCATCGCCACAAGCAGCAGTTGCTGTTATGCACCAATTTAACCACTCCTTTCGTCAAGTTGGTGTGGTAGCATGTTTAGCGTGCACGCATCGCGATTGTTTTTAGCAATGTTCAAGGTTCGAATCCCGTCGCCGGCAGTAGTTTTTGTTTATCCACATAGTGATAATTCTCGGGAGCAGTTGGTGAGCGAAAATATGATGGAGTGAAAAATAAATTATCCCCAGAGTGGAGTGATTTTCGGTTATCCGCCATTGTAGCTCCAGGGAAAATTAGAGTGAGCGATAAAAGATGTTCACGTGAGGAAGCGAAAAAAGCATTCTCTTTACGTGCGAAAAATCGTAGATTTCGCATCATTGATACGAAAATTCAGAACCCTGCATGGTACACTTTGTACGGAGGTGAAGTTTACCAGCCCGTAAGGTCTTGTGGAGTACGTAGTAAGCACGACTTCCGGCAATGATACGTCTTCGAATTTCTCTGCTGCAGTTGTTATCCGACGTTATGATCCGAGGTACACAAATTCGTCCACCACCTCGAACTCATCACCGTCGATCATTACGCGTCTGCCAATGTGAGCTTTCATTCCAAACATTACATTCATTTCTTATATCTAGGTGGTCTGTGTTATTAAACAACACTATCATCCTAATTTGGTAAAACAAATATAAGATTTTATTAACATTTTGTTAACAACATATTACATTTAATTTGCCGTAGCAGTTCAGATTTCTTACAGGTGAGTTGATTTCACCTGCTTATAAGAGAAAAAAATACAGTTTTCAATTTACTTAACCTAACTTAACCTAAACATATAACGCATTAATCGAGGAAATACAACATTGTAATGATTTTTGCCTGATATTAACAATTATTTTATTTGACATTTGTGCCAATGTTTCAACATAGGATATTCTATGTAACTCATTGGTACTATACCAGGGAGGAAGCCTCAGAATCATTTTTAAAATTTTATTTTGAATTCTCTGCAGAGCTTTCTTCCTGGTATTACAACAGCTAGTCCATATTGGTACAGCATGCAGCATGGTCTAAAAATTTGTTTGAATATCACCTGGAACGTTCTTTCGACAATGTCCACGTAGCACACTGGGGCAGAATTGAAAAAACGCGGACACAACCTGTAGTTCTTCGGAATGAAGAGATAGACGTTTGGTGTCTGCAGCGAAAATGATCCTTTCAATAAGGCCGATGTTTTGATATAAAGTCATATTTTCTAATGTTATTCGCATAAATGACTGAAATGCCATTTCGGTCAAATGGCAGTTTAGGTGTATGGTTTCGTATATTAAATATTATATCCTTGGACAAATAAGACATGAATGCTCTGACCTTTCGTTAGTAGATGGAGATGAAAACACCTGCCCGTATTTGCCCGATCGCAAGAATGGCCTATACGCAATATCCCTGTCATTTGAATTTTTAATATTACTTAAAAAATCCAATTCAATTTTATTTTCACAATAAAATTTTCACCAGACCTGCTTTATGTTAAATAACGACATAGTCATATGCGATATATGGTATTTTAATTGAAAAATTCCAAGCAAAACTCAAATATTTCGGTTTTAGCACATTTTTTAAATAAATGTCTATAATTCAAAAATAGTAGGCCTTGGAAATTTGACGTCTCTAGCAAATATTTTCAGCATCAAATAACTATCAACTTTGCCGAAGAAACCATACACCTAAACAGTCATTTGACCGAAATGGCATTTCAGTCATTTATGCGAATAACACTAGAAAATATGACTTTATATCAAAACATCGGCCTCATTGAAAAGATCATTTTCGCTGAAGACACCAAACGTCTATCTCTTCATTCCGAAGAACTATAGGTTGTTTCCGCGTTTTTTCAATTCTACCCCAGTCTGCGTCGTTAGCACAACATATGAACTTCCTGGATTTATTGAAGATCGTGCCCTGCATGTTGACGCCCGCCCGTTTCATAACACCTTCTAGCGCAATATTGAACAGGAGGCAGGAAAGACCATCGCCTTGTCGAAGTAATTTGCGTGTTTCAAATGGGTCCAATAATGCACCCGATATCTTCATACAGCACTGTATACTATCCATCGTTACCTTGATCAGTCTAGTCAGTTTCTCGGGAAAACGATTCTGGTCCATAATCTTCCAGAGTTGTGTTTGATCCTTCGACCTTGACGCTTGCTCCTACGGGAGCCGGCGATGAGGGCAGGATCAAACATGTCGCGCGATCGGTCGGGTAAAGTGAAAAAGTGGCGCGTTCGATTAGTTCTTTTTGATCTTTCGAAGTTGACACTTGCTCCTGGGCAGTGCAGCAAGAAAGCCCGAGCAGTCGTCAGTTGTTTTCCCTCTCGGGTCGTGCGCCTATTTTCTCTGAGTGCTTTTATATAGCCGATCAAATGAGTTAAGCTGAAAGTGGATTGTTGCTGCTCAAGGATGACGGATCAATTGGTGAGCTCGTTTTATGCTACTATTTCTAATCTATAAAATATGTATGACTGCACCTTTAATCGTTACAACGGTGAGACGTAAATATGATTTTTCAACAAACTATGAAAGGTTCGTCACTGTGAGTGTCGACATAAACTCTGATTCATAAATTATTAATGTCTAATTTTTTTTTTTCAAAACACCTTTTTCCTTTTACCTTTATTTTTGTAATTAAAAAAAAACTTTGAATGGTTCGACACTACGAGTGTAGACTTGCGAAAGGTTCACTTTATTCAACAAACTTTGAAAGGTTCGTCACGTCAAGTGTCGGCATAATTTGTCTCTACATAGATATTGTTCATATCAAATGAAAAAATAATATTTACATATAAGCATGTTTATATCTCACCAATAATTATTTATCATGGTCTAATCGCTTATCAAAGTGAATCCTGTGACCCAACGATCCTCTCCATTAACAAATATCCCTCCCAGTAACCTTTGTGGAGATGCAGAGGCAAACACGGTCTCCAAATAGCAAAGGTTACACACTAACATTCCTTCCCCCAATCCCACCTGACTGCAAGGACGTGGCCGGTGCCGTTATTGACCATGTATAAATAGAGGCACTGAATTATGCACACTGAAGAAGATTATGGCCAATCCCAGCCGATCTTCCAGTTGATTCTTTGTGCATATTCACTGACTCCGGTCAATCACGGAATAGCAACCATTGATATGTGTAGTCAGTCTAAGCTAAGCTAAGCTAAGCTAAGCTAAAACGATTCTGGTCCATAATCTTCCATAGCTCTTCGCGGTCGATGGTATCATAGGGCGCTTTGAAATCGATGAGTTGGTGGTGCGTAGAAACTTATTGTACGCAACACTTTCGGAGGATCTGCCGCAACATAAAGATTTGGTCTGTTGTCGATTGCCCGTCCACAAAACTGGCTTGATAGCTTGCCTGTGGCGATAGACGGTGAAAGATGATCCGGGAAAGCACTTTATCGGCTGCCTTAAGAATGGTGATCGCTCCATAGTTCTCACATTCTAACCTCACCCTTTTTGCATACTGGGTATGTTACTCCCTCCTCCCACTCCTCCGGTAGCTGTTCTGTATCCCAGATCCTGGCTATTAGTGTGTCCATTCCGGGACATACCGGGACAAAAAATCCCGGGATTGGACAAATTTCGGGATTTCCCGTTTTCCGGGATTTTAGTTTTGACATCCCGGGAAACCCGGGATTCCCGAAATGTACGTAGAATTTGATGAAAACCACTAAATTTCAATGAAAAACAATGACATTTGTCCTTACTATCAAGCCTTATTTGATAAAATAGGAAAGCATCATGCAAAAGAGTAATTATTTTCATGAAAATTTACCCAGTAAGAAACACAGATTTTTCAATGCTTTTCCCTTCAGCATTAGCCAGTCAATAATTTAGGGTAATTTTTTTTCTGCATGATCTTCTAAAATACCTTAAAGATCTTGAATCGTTTTTTTAGAACAGTTTTGAAAACTTTTCAAATGTTTGAAGGAAATGGCTATGATATTATGATTTCATTTTTTACCATACTTCCATTCACAAGTGATAATTGAATTTGAAGTGAATTTGAAAAATCCCTAGCAAACTCGTAATAAGTCGAGCTTAGTTTTGATTTTTGTTACGTTACTTTATCGGAATAAGAAAGTCATACATGATTTGTTATAATTAACATATTATTTTGGAAAGTAACATTATCTTTTTCTTTAATTGAAAAAACATTGTATTGTTGAATTTGTACTTTTATTTCAACCAAAATACTAGTTTTATTAAAAACTTGAGAAATCCCGGGATCCCGGGATTTCCCGGGATTAGCTAGGATTTTTGTCTACTGGCTATCAATCGGTGCAGACAAGTAGCCAACCTGTCCGTGCCTGTTTTAATACTTTGTTATTCTTGAGTTGTTTGATAGCATCCTTAACTTCACCTATTGTGGGAGTTGGCACGTCTCCCTCATCCGCAGTACTTATGGAGCCATTCCTCCTGCTGCCTTGGTCTTCCTCCTCTGCGCCATTCAGGTTTTCATCGTGGTGCTGCTTCCATCTTTTAATCACCTCACGTTCGTCCGTCAAGATACCTCCATTCTAATCCCGGCACATTTCAACTCGCGACACAAAGCCTTTGCGGAATGCATTGAGTTTCTTGTAGAACTTACACGTTTCTTGAGAACGATACAGCTGCTCCATCTCTTCACACTCCAACTCTTCCCGGCGGCGCTTTTTATGCCGGAATATGCCAAACTAGAGGGGAAGTTTTTTTATTTACTTCAACTTATGGTTTCCTCGTGGAATCTATGACATTTGGTCGAAGGTCGACATTTGGACGATTGGTCCAATGGTAATTTCGTCGAATGGACATTTGGTCGAAAGGAATTGAATTGCTTCAAATGTAATCGGCTTAAGGAGGCTTTGGGACATTTGGTCGAATTACGTTTAATCGAATAACATTTGGTCGAAAGTATATTTGATCGAATGGACGTGTGGTCGAATGAATACTTTCGTCTATGTATGCCAAATTATTCTTGAAAATGATATTATTCTTCAGTCATTTTGAATTGGTAAACGGGACGTTTCATTTCATATAGTTTTGAAGAAATTCAAAACTACTTGTGCTAAACGTTAAATCATTATGTTGAATTTATTACTCTTTTAAAATATCATTATTCTTTGTTGAAAAAACCTCCTTAATTTTTTAGTCGTTCAGTTATTGTAATATTAAACATTGTTGAATTTATTATTCTTTCCAAATGTCATCGTTCTTAACATAAAACTGCTGATAGTTATTCAATGGTTATGTGACTTAGGGTAATAATTTTGAATGCGGAGGCTAGACTCTAAATTAATTGACGTAGAATAATTGCGTCATCATTTTTGACGGCCGCGGCTTGGAAACAATTTTAATGAAGTGAACTATAAGTACCTGTATAATGCGTTTTCTTCTCATGCTGAATTATTGTTATGATTGTGACTTCCAGCTACATGACATTTCTTGAACAAACATGTGGCTTTTTAAACGGTAATAAGTTGATAATTAATACAATCTAAAATAATCAAAAAGAGAATTGTGTTTATCCTGTGTATTGCGTAAGGTGAGACGAGTCGACTTATGTGACAATTTGATTTGCCTCAACATATGACTTCTCCTTTTCCAATGATTATATGACTGTGTTTTAACGTAAAAACGACACTTTGTAAAATAATCTGCAAGATCCCATTCAACTAAATTTTCTACTAAAAAACCTTCAAAAAAAAAATAGTATGCTTCTTGGAGCGATTAAATTCTTTTCGACTAAATGTCCATGCGACGAAACTTCATTCGACTAAATGTCATTCGACCAAATGTCATAGATTCGCTTTAGGACATATCGTCGAATGACATTTGGTCGAATGAAATTTGATCGAAAGTACATTTGGTCGTAAGGACATTTAGTCGAAGGGACATTTGGTCGAATTGCTTTGGAACATTTATTTTGGTCAAATGGCGTTTAGTTAAACGGATATTTGGTTGAAAGTTATTTTCAATTTTTTTGGTTTTCTGATTACACTCCATTCTGTTTTTGCACGGATTTTTTTTTTTACACAGCCGTGCAAAAAAAGTTTCTATATTTTTGCATGAAACGTCGAGAAATAATGTTACTTTTTTGCACGGTTTTTGAAATTTTGAACTGAACACTTTGTTTGCACGGTACGCATCCTTCGTGCAAAAACAGAATCGGGTGTATTTGGTAAAATTGATTATTGTTTTGTAATTTTTGCAAAGTTGGTAAAATTACGTATTTTTTCGAATAAGCTGAATCATTAACTGTTGTCGAATAAAAAATGGGGCTTCGTGGCCGTGCGGTTAGTGTCGTCAGGCGTAGAGCGTATCGTTTCATGGAGTGTGGGTTCGATTCCCGCTGCAGCCATTCAAACTTTTCGTCAAGAATGTTTCTCTGCTGTACCATTGGAGCATGCTTGTCCGTTGTCCAGTGTTATGTTACAGTATGTGCAGCTTCTTCTACGTAGTGAAGTGTATTATATGTAGACAAGTCAATGTTACCAAGTTGTTGTGTGTTTAACCGTATCAGGTCCCCCACATCTCAAATTCTTACCCAAGGTGGTACGCTGTAAAACTTGATACCCAATATAGGTTCCGGGCACTCACACGGGAAGTTGTCATTGGATGACGATCGGTAGTTATGTATACAGAACGATGATGTTTTGAAAGAATAATAAATTCAACAGATAATCATGTTTCCAACGTTGAACAATTACGTAATTACCTTTGAACTTCTTCCCGTTTTCTAATCCAAAAAATACTGAGATATAAGGACCTTTACAAAAATGGATTTTACGAGATTTTTGAATATTTTTTCGTATAATTTGTAAACAATTTCTTTACTCATTAACAAGATTTTTCTTGTCTTCTAAAAAGATGTAGGATATTTAAAAGCACGTGTTTTTGCTGAATTTTCTATCTATTAAAGTTAAGAAATAATCGATCAATTCATGTTTGACAAGGTAAATTAGACACACAAAATATTTTATCGCCTGTCGGAGAAACAGATACCATACTTTCATAGTTTGTTAGTTCATAATATGTAGAAGGACATTTCCACAATCATACTTCATACTCGCAAGAAAAAAAACTTCTTTTAATTCGTTACTATGCTCACAAATTAGATACTACCACCGCCTTACACCACGCTTACATAATCTGAGAAAAGGGGTGCTACACAAATTATTTCACGCCAAATATCGACTTTTTCAACCCCCTCCCACTCCTTTTTCACGTTTTTTGTATGAGTCCTTCAAAAATTTTGTAAGGCTTGTCACGCTTGGGTTGCCACCCTTCCTTGGACCGTGACGTTATTTGTGCAAGACTCCAAAAACGTTATATATCAAATTTCAAAGGCCAATTAAAGAAAAACATAAATTTGTATACCATCGAACAGTTCATTTACAATAGTCCATGAAATTTTGATTAAATAAACATGAGTATTCTCGGGGACAAATTTCGCCCCGTGTATTCATTATGCTCCTTATCCCCCTAAAACCATTACATCCTCAAACATTTTTAAGACATATATAAATGTTTGAAAATCCTGAAGAACATCCCTGATACAATTTCCAACCTAAAGTTATAAAAAACCTGAAATACACCCTCTTAAAGGGACTTTCTTTAGCCGAGTGATTAGAGTCCGTGGCTACAAAGCAAAGCCATGGTGAAGGTGTTTGGGTTTGAATCAAGGTCAGTTCAGGATCTTGTCTCAAAGGAAATTTCTTTGACTTCCATGGGCTCAGAGTATCACAGTACTTCGCAAACGATATACGAATGCGATAATGACAATGATGGATAAGAAAGCTCTCAGTTAATAACTAAGGAAGTGCTCATTAAACAATGTAATGCCAAGAAGAAGAAAAAGAAGAAGAAAAGACCCCTTCTCAAAGCGGAATTTTGAATGAGGATGAAACATTCCATTTTGTGTGTACATGACTTTTTCAAGAAATGAACTTGGAAATGAATATATCTTACCGTTTGTACAAAACTACAAATGAAATAATTTTAACGACGATTCCAAAGCTATAGATTTCATTTTTTTTTTCAATGAATAAGGATGTTAAACGGTGTTTCGTGGCTAAAATTATAGGAAGCTAATATGCATATAATTGTAACGTTCCGATAAATCTCATACAATATGTATGTCCCACGTTTCTAACGAAATGAGTTGTTTAGTATAAAAAGGTTATGATTAAACATGCGTTTCGAAATTATAATACCTGTCCTGGATTCCGCGAAAAGCAAAACGGCATTCATCGTGCTCGCTCACACGTACCTACCGGTGTTCCAATGAAAGTGACGAATACGGAGACGATCACACCTATTGAGGTGACTCTGCGCGCGAAGGAAATTGCTGCTTCTGCTGTTTCCAAGATGGGAAGCACCACATAAAATAGCGGCGAACAAACGACGACGACGACGACGCCTGGAAAGCACTGTATGCATCCTGTGCCGTATACCGATTCAACATTAATCATAATATATTTATGAAAGCTCACGACGAAAATATGGGCTGTAATGGGAAAGGCGTGTGCGTCGTCGATGGAGTGAAACGCGCTTGACGAACGCCGCACCGCACCGTGTAGTCGACGTCGTCTTCATTCGGCGGAATGACATAAATAACTTCGTTATGATGTCAGGCACAGTGCATTCAATTTTGCATGATGAATGAACGGACGAACCTGGCTGGGATCAGGATTAGAGGATTGGAGCAACAGCCTGACGGTAAAGGATACAATGTCAATGCAGTGAAAGGAATCCTGACGAAGCGCGCCGGTTTTCAAAATGATGATGTTCGGGACTGAAAAGATGTAGGAGAAATTTAGCTGAATGCGGAGATGTCGTTATAAAATGAGCCGTGCTCAGGTAAGTAAAGAAAATGTACTGCGTATTGATGCAAATGATCCTAAGTACTTGAATATTTGAATGCATATTAAAAATAACTAAAATATGTTAAATATGATTTCATAAAAAAAAATCTGCGATTTACTGGCGTTACACACCAACCTAGACACTTTAATACACAGCAAAAAAATCTTAAATTTACATGGCACGTAAACTTTCATGATTGTCATGTGAATCGAATTATCATTTGATATTAAACGACAAATAATGTAAACTGCCTCATTGCATTCAGGAATGCTTGCAAACTTGAGTGAAACTGAAACATTTCATGATCTTGCATCCAACATTCGCCAATATTGCATGCTTTCTTGCATCTAGAAAGTGAAATTGAAAACAAGATCGCTCAGTTTACATGATTCCACGTTGAATATTCTGCCAAAAATAATGCACATGGATGGATCGACGGCGTGTCATTCCATGTGCATTATTTATGATTGAATTTTCAGTGGAAAAATCATGTAAACCGAGCCGTTTTGCAAGCAACATTCTTTGAGAGAACGCGTATCGCGTTCAATATTAAGGAATTTGGTCACAATGTTGTACATAATAGATGTGTTTATAGGTTTTATCATTGAATAATATATGAGAGGTGGCTTTACATGATTGAAGCTAAAATAACGTTACGTGTAAATCTAAGATTTTTTTGGTGTGTAGTTTTTGACTACAAACAAAAAGGCTTTTTGTCTTCAGCATCTTTTCCCGAACAGCTTTACCGAATATTTTGGCCCTTTTAACACCTTAGCCTCAATTGAAAAAAAAAAAACCCTAATTAAATTATCTATTGGAGTTACTGACTTTGTTGTAGTTATAAATTTCCTCAAATCATATGCATTAATGAAGCTTCATTACTGTTTAATAAACAAGCATTTTTATTTTTAATTTGCCTGTGGTGACTGGTGGGAAGAGCTCACATGATAGAGACAAACAACATCTGCGTGTTAATTCCCAATATAGAATCGTTCGATTGATTGCCGTCAGTATGAGAGCACATTGAAGCCTCCTGTATTTTGCCTGTGTTGGTATAATAGAAGTATAAGCATTAGAACGCTAGTGGCACTGTTATCACTAAACAGAATTGTTTTATTAATACTTACTACTGAACTTTTTGATTGTTTGTTCAATAGAAATATTAGTAGTAGAACGCTAATGGTGGTGTTCTCACAAAACTGAATTAGTTTATTATCACCTTTAACTATATCTTTTCATTGATTGGCCATGTTGTAGTGGATGATTTTAAAATTTGTTTGACACTTTGAGGACCGGTACTCAAGCTGTCAGTGCGTGGCAAACTAGATGTTGGTAACACGAACAGCAGCGACATTAGCATTCTTAGGTTAATTCTTCTACTGTTTGTTTAGTGCCAAGTTGTAGAGAGTGTTTTATTTTTGTTAACAAAATTGATTTGACACTTATAGACCCGGTAATCAAGCTGTTAGAGCTTGATAAACTAGATGTTGGTCACACGAACAGTCGCGACATTAGCATTCTAAAGCTAATGCTTCTACTGTTGGTAGCTAAGATAAGACGTGTCAGGTCAAAGTACAAAAATTAAACCAATTGCCTGTCAAAAAAGACCACTTCTCATAAGTCTTTTTGGCAAAGGCCTACTTTCACATCGTTGAGTTAGATTACAACAGGGCACTTTGTTGCTAGCTCAACCGTGTTGCCAGTTCATAAATCAGAGTTTATATCAAAAATTTGGATTTTTTCATGAAATCTTTTTATTTAAAGTCTGTTTATATTCGATCTAAATGTATCGCATGTGCTCCTACAATACTAAAATCATTAAGAGTATTTTTTTGAGAGCAGTATAATGGAAATTGGGTAAATTTTCTCTGAAAATATCGCTGATTTTGAATATAAACCTGGTTTTTTAAATAGCCTGCAACCTCTACTGCACTAAATGAAAGAAGCGTGCAAGAAACAACCAAATTATGAGCCTTGATGTTAGAATTTGTTTGCAAGATTTACGTGAAAAGTATACTAGTAATACTGGCTTTTGTATCGTCAAAGTAATCGACTGAACAATAACGGGGTAGTCTTAGTTGAGCTGTCACGTCCTGTCCTAGGTTGGTAGCACAGCTCAAAACTTTGAGCCAACCCTTCTCCAGTAGAGAAGCTAGGTAGAATACAAGACGTTTTGATGCTTAGGGGAAGTGGTGGCAAAATGAACAGGGGTGGTAAAATGTACACCGTGCCTTTTACCAAGAAAATACAGATTTGATTGAATTTTTATCACGCATGGACGATTTAGAGCATAAATCGAAGTGTTCGGGTTGATACGGGGGTCAATTGAAGTGAAAATTTCAACGAAACTAAGATATTAGAAAACCATGTTTGAAAATTACAACTGACGTAAGTTTTAGCTTGGGAGTCTTGAGGTTTTTCAGTGAGGACAATATCGTTATTATATGATGTCAAATCTGATACCTTTAGATTTATTTTTGAATGGGTTACAACCATTAATAAATATTTTTTCGGGAATGCAATTAAAATTTCCAAAAATATTTGTTTTGCTCACGTTTTTTGCATGATGTTCATTTTATCACCAACCGCTGTTCATTTTACCCACATAGTGCAGGTAAAATGAACATTTGCATCGTTTTTTTGCCAGCGAATAAAATATGTGAAAATTAAACTATTTCAGTCTCAATTTGTGTCGCTGCTATAGATAACTTCTCTATTTTTAATGTTGTGCGATAGAACTATACAAGTTCCTAAGTCGAGTCTAGTACACGACACTGAAGACGGCCTAACAGTTGAGGTCGAAATACGCGTATTTGTCAAAGGATACAAACTCTAGTGTAATTAAATGGTAAAGTACTAAATTCTGTTTTTTCATCTACAAATTCCTCGTTTTCCAGGATGATATCCTTAAAATGTCCATTTTACCATCCCTACCCCTACTGACTTTAAAATGGCTTGCTCAATTTTCACCATCTAATAAAATTTCAATCTTGTCGCCACTAACAAAGAATCCGGATGATTATAACCTATGTTGCCAAACACCAATGTTCTAATTTTCTTCCACTAAACGTGCATGAACACCGACCGGATCTGTACGAAGGAAAAAAAAGTTTCTTATGTTTTTAAGGGTGGTAAGTTATTTGGTATAAAGTCGTTTGGCATAATGCCGTTTGGCATAATGCCGTTTAGCATAATGCCGTTTGGCATAATGGTTATTTGACATAAAGTCATTCTATTGGATCCCACTGATGACATCAGGCTTATCTTGGAGTCAATTGATACAAAAATGACACTTTACTCGAAAATTATATTCGTTATTGTGAAAATCTAGTGCTCTTTTGATGCTCGATAAAATCTTTTCGTCTCAGTAGTCTGCCGTTATACGCATAATTGTTCCATGTTCCAAAATATGAAACCAAGAAAACTGCGATTAAAGATTTTCACACATTAATGCTCCGTTTGGATAAAGGTTATGACAAATTCGAAAAATTTCTTCACAACAATATGAGGCAATAGGTGTTCTTTAGAGTCAAGAGTTTCAGCGAAAGAATTCTAATTTTGCTATGAAATTTAAAGTGGGACGGTTATGCCTAGAAATACCAAGTTTTGGGGGAATTTCTACGCTTAACAGTCCCACTAATTATAGCAGACCGATTAGTAGCTTTTTAGTAGCTTTGACATGAATTTTAAATCAATAGTAAAGGATGTGTATTGTAAAAGCCTATGTTGAGGGTGCAAACGAAGGCTCATGTGGCAAGTAGCAAAATGGAGCCGTATACGGGTATGTGAATTTATATATTTAGAAATGACGCACATGTGCTTGAATTTCAAGTTTTTTAATTGCTATGCATTGTTTATTTAATAATAAACTTGTTGGGTATGGAAACAGCACTTATTTGTTCGATATTATTTGAATTATAAGAGAAATTTGGACAGAAATGAATACATACACCAACTTAAATGTACAAACACATTTTTTGCTTAGCGCTTGTTCTGATGGTGCAGCGTATAAGTCTAGTTGCTTAATTTCAATTTGTGAGCAAATTATTGTAGAAATATCTTCATTAAAACACTTTACTCAATAAGTTGCAAGTTTTTGCAAAAACTTTTAAATATTTCGAAGAACAATTTAGTTCACCTACCGGTTGTCAAAAATTACGAATATATATTTTGATATATTTCAGATATCTCAATTCGAAATAATCACTTTTTTCATATAGGTACAGAGAATTGATTTAATGTTGTTTTCTTATTAAGGTCATGATATTGGAAAATTTGCTAGACATTCTGTGAATTGTGACTTAATGGGTGAGAATTGTCCTTCATGGCCATTACAGGATATGAAAAATAAATTATAGTAGGGTACAGCAAAGTTACAATGGACCATGGACCAATGCACGAGTTCACTAATTTGAAGTTTGAGCGGTGTCATATTCACTCGTTGCCATGGTCTCATAAATAACACGGCACTGCACAAACATCAACTGGTGAACTTAAAAAATTTTAGATAAGTCTCCGAAGACACCAATCCGAGAAAAGCATTTCTTAAGCGCTAGATGCTTTGTCTGGCTAAATTCTGTTCCTGCACAAACATACAAGCAACAGAAGAAATGTGATTTACACATGATCTCAGAAAACCCAGGTTATCTGTCCGATAACCAGCCCTGAAAATAATCATTATCATTGACTGAGGAAAAGCAGTGCTAACATGTTCATTTTTTACGTTCCTTGAAGCCCATGGTGGTGTTCTTGGCTCAGACACAGCGGATTTACGTATATGCTTCCTAATTACCTATTTTTTACAATTTATTTTCCTGAGATAAAAGGTATCGTTAAACGGAATTGAGTTTTAGAAATGCATAGTCATCATGTACTGAAAAATTAAAATCCGAATTTTTCATACAGGTATGTTTTTCAGGGAGAACACTCCCCAAAAATAGTGATTTTCATGAACCTTGAAGCACAAACTATGTTTAAACTTGCTCCAATCATAAAACTGTGTACGACGAAAGT
The DNA here is from genome assembly GCF_002204515.2 of Aedes aegypti. Classification (NCBI taxonomy): domain Eukaryota; kingdom Metazoa; phylum Arthropoda; class Insecta; order Diptera; family Culicidae; genus Aedes; species Aedes aegypti. Next base: position 379,855,837 of record NC_035108.1, read on the forward strand.
TTGTAGAATTTAATAAACTACTATGTAGAGGTATTTCCGATCAGTTTTAATGTTCCGTTCAGTAGTTATGAATTTTCAAAGCTTGAAAATAGTCTAAAAACACATAATTGATTTGAAGCACATCTAAATTTTCTCCAAATTGACTGAAATTTTGACCAGAAGTTCATTTCGACATGAAAAATCAATATATTGGTTGACTGAGGAGCTTCCTGATATTTGAATAGGTCTACTCTAGATACACCGGAATATCTTCAACACCAGGGACAAATGATCAAAATTCACACAGTTTTTCAAAATGGAGAGTATCTACTTCAACTCAATTTTTATTTCATTTCAACATGATGGGTACCATCATACTAAGTAACTCATACTTTTGCTTAAAATTAAGACGGCCGCCAGATTTTTTACCCAAAATTTAATCCCATTTTACAGTTTACTCGAGGAAAGAACCAGCGATTTAATACTTTTTACTTTGTTGTACGAAATATGTTGTTTCCATAAATTTAGAAAATCGTTCATTTCAAACGGCTAATACCATTGCTCACCAAGTTTTTGCAGCTGCTCTAACTCAGTTTTTTTCTTAGGGAAGTTTCAAATATGACGTCCATCATTTTTCGGGATTTCTAGACCCCCACACCCCTCTATCATGCCTTTTAAAACCTGCACTGTCACACTTTCGTAGACCATCGCCCTCCCTCAAATGATAAATGTCATTTTTGGGTAACCCCTTACCCGAGCAAAGGCGGATAACTGGATGATATCAAAATGATAGCAACCTTCATTATCACTGTTATGAATTTGATATTCTGTTATCAATGATAACTGAATGATAACAAAATTGGTTATAATTGTATCCGTGACAGACATTATTGATAACAGATTGATAACAAGATATGTTATCACACTTCTCTCCAATAACATTTCAACAAAGTGTGTGTTGATAAACAAAGTTGACTTTTTTCCATACAAAATTTTGTAAAATTATTTGAAGCATAAGTTTAATCCAAAACACTCACATCCCAAAACTTGTCCGTGATTTATGACCATAAACTTCATAAAAATATGATACTGTAAATAAAGTTATCAACTTGAACTCAAAGATAACATAATTTACTATTACTTTGTTATTTGACTAACAAATTTGAGTTCTCAATTTTGTTATGTTGGCTGTTAATTCAGCCAAGATCATAACAAAATCAGTTATCAAATGATGATAACCAGGTAACAAGATTTATTATCACTATGCTATTCAACTTTGCTCGGGTAGTTAGCTTTTTGATGATGACCACAAAATTAAAAACGAATGGTGCACTAATGGTGATTTTTTTTGAAATTCAAGATGACCAAGTTTTTTATTGCATATGAAAGCTACATACTTTCTCAGTTTGATTTGTGTTTTAGGTTATATGAAAAGAAAGATATGTGAAGAAATACCTGAAATGTATCAAAAAATTAGGTTCTCTTCAAACTGATAGCTAGCGTAAGAGGGATCCACTAATATGCTTGCTTCCCTCTGACGAGATTTCCGAACAAACAATTTCGCAAGATTTGGAAAATTTGGCTTATGTGGAATTGCCGAACAGATTTACCTGTAGTTCTTATGGGAAAGGCTGCTGAAGAAAACGAGGATGCCGACAATAGTCACAATTACATGAGATATTTGAAGTATTGTAAAAACGTTTCTTAAAAGTTTTTAACAAACCTGCCTGTGTGATCCAAGACAGGATTGAGCAGCACATAAACATTTAGTTTGTCTGCGTATGAGAAAATTACAAATGAATCACGGCATTTGCTTAGAATGCTGAAAATGCGTAAATTCCCTTATATTATTTTATATAAAAATAGAATCGAAAAATTAAGTTCTCGAACAAATGCTTAAGGTTTCTTAAAGCGGGACATCTAGAAAGTTTGAACCTTATTTTTGGATTAAACGAAGAGGTTCGAACTTCAACCAAATATATCGCTTAATTTTTAAACGAAATGTCGCTCTTAAAATGATATCAAAGTACAAAAAATTTGACAATTGCCCTGGATTTCAAAATATTACGCTATTGTTTATAATAGTAGTTTGGCGTTGGATCTATTAGTGGATTTTAGACTTTATTCATTATTCATTATTCATTACAGCAGGTTTTCAAATTCATTTCAGCAAATACCGTTTTTGATGCGTACTTGATAATGAATTTTTGTCACTATCACATGAAAACTTTTGGCCCAAAATGAACAAGAATACGAACTGATTGTCTTTAGAACATATTAGGTACATTATTTTTTTCTGCTAAAAAAAATCATGTATCTCATCAAACTTCAAGAGTTACTTGAGATGATTCTGAGTTACTGAGACAATATCAAATTACTCCAGTGCGATAATACAGCTCGGGTTAATTTCGATTGTTGTCATAGAGGGCGTTAAGATGCAGCTGATCTAAAATTTACTCCTAGGGATTTATACAGCTTAACAATTTTGATTCATACCATACAGAGCGTTGATATGCATATGATCTACATGGAATTAGGTCAATATACTTCAGAGCGTTGATAAAGTTTGAAATATTTAATAAATGCCCTACAGGGGGACGAGATGCTGCCGATCTACATATAATAATGTCAAATTACTCCAGAACTTTTTGTAGATAAATTCGACTGGGATGTTTGAGATTTAAACTACGTTTATTTGGCTTTCTCAGTCATGGGAAAAAATCAAAACGGTATGTTTTGCTTTGCCCGACGTTTCGGCTCTTTTATTGGGCCTTTTTCAAGGGTATACTAAAAATAGAAAAACATTTTAAAACACTTGTTTACACGTTGACACTGCTTTGAATTTTCAGCTTATGTCCTCAGGTCTGACCTAAATGAGACATGATCAAATTTCATGACTTTAATGAAGCTTAACAATTTTGATTGATGCCATGAAGGGCGTTAATATGCAGCTGATCTATGTAGGATAAGGTCACATAAATCCAGTGCCTTGATACAGCTTGAAATTTTCAAATGATACAGAGTGTTAAGATGCAAATGATCTACATAAGACAATGTCAGATTACTCTAATGTGTTTTAGAAGCATGTATTTTACAATTGATATCCTTCAGCGCGTTAATGCACCTTATCTTCTTGAATTAAGGTCAAATTACTCCAGGGCGTCGATACAGCTTGGAATTTTATATTGATTTAGGGCGTCAAGGCGCACATTATCTACATAGGATAAGGTCAAATTTGTCGTATGTACCGATTAGAATTTGCAATTGATCTTAAGCAGGGCGTTAAAATGCAGTTGATTCACAAAACACAAGATAAAAAAAATTCAGTGTGTTGAAGCAGCATGAAAAATTTCGATTGTTTTACCAAAGGGGTTTTTAGACCCTGTAAAGATATAGGTGAGATAAAGCCTTAGCAATTTTAATTTGATACAGGACGTTCAAATACACCTGATTTATTTAGAATCAGCCCTGTCGTCCTGCTTAGTCACGCTTAGTCGACGACTAAGAAGCTTTTCCCAGATTTTTTTTTAGAACTTTTCACCAGAAGACAAAAAAATAATGTGCGAAATCAACAACAATCTAACGCCCCATAAGATATCAATCGAAATTTCCAACCTGTACCTACCAACGCTCTGGAGTTATTTAAACCTATTTGCATAGAATTTCATATAGAACAAGGCCATATTACCGCCCTGTAGAAAATCAATCGAAATTTACGAGCTGTATCAACGCCCTACACTAATTTCACCAAATCTATTGGCCTATAGAACATCGATTGAGAATTCCAGGCTTTATCAACGCACTAGAGTAATTTGCCCTTATTCCACGTATATCAAAATCGCAACTACAAGCAGTATCAACGCCCTGGAGTAATTTGCCCCAATATAGATCTGTAGCATCCTAACGCCCTGTATGACATCAATTAAAATTTCAAGCTTTATCAACGCCTTGGAGTAACTTGACCTCACCTTATGTGGACCAAGTGCATCTTTACGCCCCACATCACTTGAATGTTCCAAGCATTATCAACGCCCTGGAGTAATTTGGACTCATGCCATGTAAATCAGTTGCATCTTAACGCCCTGAGGGACATCTTGACATTTGTATAAATGCCCTTGACTAATATGACCTTGTCTTACGTAGATCCCTGCCCTGCATTGATTGAAAACTACAATCTGTATCGACACTCTAGAGTAATTTGAACTTGTCTCATATAGATCAGCTACATAAACGACCTGGATTAATTTGACTTCATCCCATGTAAATCAAGTGCATCTTGACGCCCTGTATGACGTCGATAGAAACTCCAAGCTCTATCAACGCCCTGGAGTAATTTAACCTAATCCCATATCGATTAAATGCATCTCAACGCCCTGTAGGACATCAATTGAAAATTCAAGCTTTAACTGCGCCCTGGAGTAATGTGACCTAATTTTACGTAGACCAAATGCATCTTTACGCCCTGTAGGACATCAATCGAATATGTCAAGATTTAATAACGCCCTGGAGTAATTTGACCTTGTTCCATGTAAATAAGTTGCATTTTAACGCCCTGAGGGACAAATGTCAAGATGTATAAACGACCTCCACTAATTTGACCTTGTCTTACGTAGATCAGGTGCACCTCAATGCCCTGTATTGATTGAAAATTCCAATCTGTATTGACGCCCTGGAGTAATTTGACCTTGTATCACGTAAATCTTAGATCAGGTGCATATTAATGCCCTGTAGGACATCAATAAAAAATCAATTTAAAATTCCATGCTGTATCAACGCCCTGGAGTAATTTGGACTCGTGTCATGTAAATCAACTTTATATTAACGCCCTGTTCGATATCTATTTTTCTTGTCTTTTTACCTTGTCCAATGACACCTTGTCTTAAGTAGATCAGGTGCAACTTAATGGTCTGTTTCCATTGAGAATTCCAAGCTGTATCAACGCCCTGGAGTAATTTGACCTCATTCTATGTAGATCAGGTACATCTCAACGCCCTGTAGGACATCAAAAAAAAAATCCAAGCTTTAGCAACGCCCTGTAGTAATTTGGCCTTATTACAGGTAGTTCAGAAACATCTGAACGCTTTGTATAACATTAATCGATCAAGCTATATCAACGGTCTGAAGTAGTTTGACTTTATTCCATATTGATCTTTGCGAGATCTGGAGCATATTTACGCCCTGTTAAAAATTAATTGAAATAGCTTAGCAGTATCAACGCCCTGGAGTAATTTGACTTTATTTTATGAAGATCAGGTGCATCTTAACTCTCTGATGGATGTCATCGAAATTGTCAAGATATATCAATGCCCTGGATCATTTTTTTTCCTTTCTCACGTACATAAGGTACATCTTAAGGTCGTCTAGGACATCAATTTGAAATTCTAGCCTTTTCTACGCCCTGGAATAATTCAAGCTTATCTTATGTAGGTCAGCCCTTGAGTAATTTGACCTTATTCTATGTGGATCAGGTGCAACTTAACGATCTGTAGGGCATGAATCGAAAATTCCAAGCTGTATCAATGTCCTGGAGTAATCTGACCTTATTTCACATTAATCAGGTGCATCTTAATGCCCTGTGTGGCATCAATCGAAATTGTCAAGCTGTATAGTGATTGATCTTGTTTAATGTAGATCATATTAACGCTTTGTAGTTGAATTATTGCAATTCAAAATGTGGATGCATACTGAGCAATATCAACGCCCTGGAGTAATTTGACCTTATCCTATGAAGATCAGGTACATCTCAACGGCCTGAATGACATTAATTCAAAATTCTAAGATCTATCAATGTCCTGCAGTAATTTAACCTTAGTTCATATTAATGAATTAAATCGTAACGCGCTGTAAAAATCAATCATTTTTTTTTAATCTGTATCAACGCCCTGAATATACCTTGTTTCACGTAGGTAAGCTGCCACTTAACGCCCTGTAGGAAATCGATTAAATTTTGTTTGCTTTATGACCTTAACTAATGTATATCAAGTGAAGAGTAGTATTTGCTCCTTTAGTTGCGTCGTCTGCTCTTGCGGGAACGAGCGAAGCATTCAGGATCAATGTTTATTAGCGTATTGTGTATGCCGAGCAATTTATTTATTATATTGGTAAGTTCTTTCCGTTGTATATGTTGCTTATAATATCTATATTTTGTCTCATATGAATTGTGTATACTATTTATCAAACGATTGTACTACTTTTCTCGAATGTCGTTTCGGTGAATGACAGTTCCCCGAATAACCGTTTTCCTCGAATGCCATTTTTCCGATTGATTTGTCTCTTCGACAAGTGATGCAATTCATGAAGGTACAAGAGTAGTTCTCAGTGACAGTGTGCGTACCAGATGACTGGTTCGTTCACTACCCTGAAATGTGAGAAGTTGTGAAACGGGATATTCCGAGAACAGTCATTCAAGGGTCTGGCGTTCGAGGAAAAGACATTTGGGAAATTAATATTTAGGGCAAAGTAGCAAAATCCCTTATTAAATGAATATTACTATATAAAAGTATTTGCCAACAGGGCTGTATGCGCTTGATCCCTAATATTCGGTATTGTTAAAGAAATTGTTAGTTAAATTATCTCGATAAAAGCACGTGATCATTAAGAAGCCCAAGACCACTCTCGAAGTTTGATGAAATTGGTATAGTTTAAAGCTGAAAAATCTTCAACTTATATGTTCTTAAGACAGTCAGTTCATACCCTTGTTTATTCTGGACTAATAGTTCTCATGTGACAGTAATAAATTTCATAATCAAGTATGCACCAAGAGAAGCATTTTTGTGTTTTTGAATTTGATGACATTTTGAATATAGTTTGAATAGTTTGAAAGCCATCTGTTATTGATACTTGGCGATTCCAAGACTCACTAATATATCTAACGTAAAACTAAAAAAGATAAAACCATAGCAAAATATATTGAAATCCAGAGAAATTGTTGACTTTTTTTTTCCATTTTGTTATCACCTAATCAGCGATATTTTATTTGTAATTTAAGCCATATATTTGGCTGAAAATCGAACACCTCTTCTTTATGTAAAAAAAAGTTCAAACGTTATAGATTTTCTGATTTTGGAAAACTCAAGAAAATCTTAGTAAAAAATATCATATATTTCTGTAAGACTGCTTCTTATAATACTTTACGTACATACATAATCAAAGTTTCAAAACATCGAATCTTAGGTATTAATTTATTTATGTTTAACTTTAAAACTTATCTTCGCATTCTTGTCAAGTCTACATTTTTTTCTGGTCTGACATGACTGAGAATACGCATAATATTTTGTTAAAAAATGTTCTCAACCATAAGTAATAATCGTTGAATCGCGGTTACCATCGTCATATATAATTAGAATTACAGTTTGCGTCGTATTTTGCTTTTTTTTAATAAAATTAGAGGAGAAACATTTTGATTGACTCAAATTGCTGGACCCTAGCTTGACAGTTGGCAAAAAAGCTCAGTTTTTGAACAAATCTATGTTTTTCTTCACGTATCTTATTCTCATATATTCCCTGAAACACGAAGCAATTTTAGGGCATGTCATGGAGAAAAGTTGTAGTCTAATTTAAAATAATTTTGGCGACCTTTTTGAATTTGGCTCTATCTTGAATTTTATCAGAAAAACGTGATTCACCATTAGCGCTTTGTTTTGAATTCTGAGATCAGCATCAAAAAGCATAGAAAAAGCAGTACCTACAACAATATTTAACGAATGAACGATTTTCTTATTAAATGCAAACATCATTTTTTGTACAATGTCATTTTGTACCTAGTCAATTTATCAAACAAAAAGAAATGCAATATCAAGTAATAAAAAAAATCATACAATTAAGTTGTATTTTCAAAATTATGCTTTTGACTTTGGAAGAGCTTTACACGGGCAGAATAGTACCAGAAACATAAATTGTCGTTAATGGAAAACTGTTGCATCAATTTGCTTCAATTTTTCACAATTTTGTTTGAAAAGCGAAATGCAATAACAAAATATTGTTTTAAAAGTGAAATGCTGAACATGAGAAAAGTTTTGAAATTTGAGGGAGACACAAAAACGTTTATAAATAAATGGTTCTTTGTGGTTTTTAGATTGTTACTAGATGATTTGTTTTACACTGAGTGATAGGTTCTACAAGACTGAGTTTATTTTATGGATTGAGATTTCTATTTGAAGGGCACATCGTAATAGTATTTGGTGTATGACTCTAGGAAATAATCACAGTAGGCATTGTTAAGGTAGATTCAATTGATACAAGGACAACATAATATTCACTTTCACATCAGCAAATTGTTCAACTTAATAATGTATAAGCCCATGATCTCTTGATACTTGATCCCTTTGTGCAATATATTAAAAGAAATGGAACACAAACCAAATACGTGCAAATGCATATTGGTTTTCGATTGTTAGGTATATATATTTTAAAATATTTGTGATATTTGTAATTTTTATATATTAAAATGTTACTCTGGGTTTTCGGATTTCCGTTTATGCTCTATATACACTGAAAGTCGAAAACCCATATCAACGTAACCTCCATCACAGTTGATCCCTATACATTAAAATATTTGTGATATTTCTTATGAGACGACATCATTAGTGCCTGGGAGTAGAAGCGCCCTCTGAGGTATAGCAACGCCCTCCTCAAAAAGGGACGACTAAGAAGCTCAAATTTTACGACGACAGGGCTGTTTAGAATACTGTCAAATTTCCCCTGGATGTTGATACATCCTGTAATTAACAATTGAAGTTCTACAGGGCGTTAAGATGCACCTAATCGACAAAGGATAAGGACAAATTACTCCAGGGCGTTGATACAGCAATGAATTTATTAAACGATGCGTTTAGATACAGCTCATCTATTCGAGGCAAAACCAAATTACTCGATTGATGTTATACAGGGCTATGAGGTGCGCATGATCTACATAGGATAAAATCAAATAACCGTAGGGGTTAAATACAGCAAGAAAAATTCGATTGATTTGCCATAGGGCGTAAAGATGCTTCAGATCTCGACAAGATCTTTGTGGACTCTTACTTCAGGACGTTGATACAGCTTGGAATTATCAAATTAAGCCCTAAAGGGCGGTCACATGCACCTGATCTACAAATGTCAAATTAATCCAGAACATTGATCCAGCTTAGAGTTTACAATAAATGTCCTACAGGGCGTTAAGTTGTATCTGATGTACATAAAATAAGCTCAAAGTACTCCAACGCCCTGGAGCACGTAGATTTGGATTTATTTTCTACAGAGCGTTCAGATGCTATAGATCTAGCAAAGAGCTGTGTAGAATAGAGCCAGGGCGTTGATAAATATAGGAATTTACAATTGATGTCCTACAGAGCGTCAAGGTGCACCAGATTTATTACTCCATGACGTTAATACAGCATGAAAATTTCGATTGATTTTCTACAGGGCGTTGAGATGTTCCAGATCTCGCAAAAATCTATGTGGAATAACGTCAAGCTATTCCAGGGCGTCGACACATATGGATCGATTTATTTCATACAGGGAGTTAAGATGCATCTGATCTACGTGAAACAATATCAAATTACTGCACGGCGTTGATAAAACTTAGAATTTTCAATTGTTGTCCTACAGAGCGTTGGCAACATAGGGCACATAGGGCAAAATCAAAATACCCCAGGGCGTTTATACAGCTCGGAAATTTAGATCGATTTTCTACAAGGCGTGAAGATGCTCCAGATCTCGCAAATTAGTCTAGGACATTGAAACAATTTGAAAATTTTGATTGATGTCCTACAGAGCGTCAAGATGCACCTGATATACATAATATTGTCAAATAACTACAGGGCGTTGATACAGAGACATCGAAAAGATCTGTGTACAATAACATCAAACTATTCCAGGGCGTTAATATAGCTTGTAATTGTTTAATGATATCCTACAGGGCGTTAAAGGCCACTGATCTAATTGAGGTAAGGTCAAATTACCAGGGCGTTGATACAGCTTGACAATTTTTATTGATGTTACACAGGGCGTTTAGTTGCACCTGATCTACATGCAACAAAGTTAAATTAATTCAGGCCGATGATACAGCTTGAATTTTCAACTGATGTCCCAAAGGGCGTTAACAAAAAGTCTGAGAAAAGCTTCTTAGTCGTCGACTAAGCGCGAATAAGCAGGACGACAGGGCTGCCGATGGCCAATATGTATGGCTTAGCAAATGATTGAAACATGAGAAGTTTTGCCTTCGAATGCTTCCAGATACATTCAATTTTATCCTTTATTAATAAAGTTATAAGCATTTGAATATGGGCAAAATTTCGCCTATCTCAATCTCTATTTGTCTATCCCCTGTATAATAGTCTAAGAACACTAATGTGTAAACAAGATGATATAAAACCGATTTATAGGGCCTAATGGAATCTATAAATCTGGCTTTTCAATTGAATTTGGTGCTGATAAATACAGTGGGACGGATATGCGTAGAAGTTCAGTAGCGAGACAGTCATGCGTAGAAATTCAACAGTGGGACAAATTGACTTGGTATGCTTTTCATAGAGTCTTCAAACAAGGCAGTATGAGAGTCATAACAAGGCAGTATGAGGATGGGTGAAGATGTCGAAAATCGATATCCACCTTGAATTGCAAAATTACGCCAGACATCGATTTCCGTCATCTACTTATCGTTTACGTTCCAAAAATACCCATATTATGTGGGTTTCAATCGATTACCTCCGTTCCCAAACCAAACCGGAAGTTGCTATATTGGATTCCAAAATGGCGTCAGACATCGATTTCCGTCATCTACTAATCTGGCTCGTTCCGAAGATACCCATATTTAGTGGGTTTCAAGTGATTTTCACAAACCGGAAGTAGCCATTTTGGATTTCAAAATGGTGTCAGACTATGGTCATCCCTATTTATTCCCTTGAGAAGTTCCACGGATAAACCCCACCTCTTCGCAAAACTTCTTCAGAATAAACGGAAAGCTTTATTACGTTTCTGATTCTTGTTACGCTCCAAATTCCAAATTGCGCTCCGATTTTTTTTTGCGCTCCCCCAGTTAGGGGCGTAAAAAGAGGTTTTGCTGTACCATAATTGAAGTGCCGTGGGTAATACAGCAGAAGGTTCCTTTAGTAGGACAATAAGTCAACGCTTGGCTTTGAAATATATGTAGCTTATTCTGCAGCGCGAAGCGTCCCCAACACCACCTACTCGATCTGAATGCACAGAGACCGGACACCCCGGGCTTGAAAGTATAAAAATATATAAAAATAATGGCGTTTTCAGAATGTTCGTGTCTGCTCCAGGTCAATTTTAAAATATACTTGAACTTTTTGCATTTTTGATTTAAAAATCTAATCAAATCAATAAACCGACAGAGTGTTTTATATTCAGGACAGCGGAATTCATGTGCCATATAATGTTTTCAACTTTAAATACAATATGAAGAGTTGTGATAAGATTTGCAGGGAGCTCTCCGCCCTTTTTTGTACCCTCCCCATTTTTAAAGTATCGCAAATGATGCACAATGGTCGGAAAAAAACGAAGTTTGGCCACTAGTTTTATCGCCTCAATCGATGAAATATGTAATCTGAATATGTTATTTGGCGTTTTTATTGTTTCAGAAGGGGTTATTCACATATTACGTAACTTTTTTTTTTAGTTTTTTTTTATTAAAATGCAATCAAATTTGGCTGAAAGCACAAATTTTGTTTGTATTTTAACGAGTTTGATCAAAATATGTATGAAGAGTGGTTAAATATATTTTATATCAGCTTTGTATGAAAAATATCGTCAAAATGTATGAAAATATTGAATTATTCAAATAGCTCTAACTTGCAAATCAGCAAATTTCTGCAAATAATTTAAACTTTTTTGTAACATCTGAGGATGTATTTTAAAGTGCAATATTCGAAAAGGTGGCGACATGACGCAACAAGAGTTGTTTTTCATGTTCAAAATCATCGAAATAACTAAAGTGTAATATTGAACTGTATTAAAGCTTCAACCAAATATTTTTTTCCATCCTCATGCTCGATAAAAGTGTTGAACCATAAGCTTTCAGATAGTGCGTAACTTTGGGAAAATATTGCATTCCTTAATTATGAATTTCGTACTTTATTTTATTGTTACATTTTTCAATTTTTTGACTTCAGTCAGTTTGACGTCATAAAAGTCAAAGAAATTTAAATTTTAGTTCAATTTTAATAAGAAATCAAAATAATATAATACATGAGGTATATTTTAAAATTATAAAACCATAAAAATCTCAAAAAAGTGTTTTGGTAGTTTTGGCCGCTCCTTTATATGGAGCCCGACCATTGTGTGATGGAATATTTGATATACAGGGGGTTGTCAAAATAACAAACACACAGGAAAACACACAGGGACAGGCAAAAATTGGGCCAACTTTGGAATGCTGTAACTTTGCCAAAGATTGACCGATTTCAATTCTTTAAGAAGTAATGGACGGGTCAACTAATGTAGTTTTGAAGTGCATCCATGGAGATGAACTATGACCACCGGATACCGGTGGTAATCCGGATTTCCGGAAGCATGTCTTATGCAGTAAAATTATGACGTGTGTTTAGCAAAGGTCTCGGCTAAAAAATCAAAATTTTACTACACATGAGGATAGAAGATCAAATTCTGAAGCGATTGGTGCGCCAAGTATTAAGATCGGTCCAGAAACAACCAAGATATGGCCATTTACCCGGAATCGGTGCCGGTAGTGGATCCGAATTGAGATCAAACAATTTATTCATTCAAAATATGTCGCGCAATATTGTTTTCACCCTAGCTTATCATAAAATACCCTATTGAAAATTGAAAATGAGTCTTGTACAGATTTGGCCACTCATGGCGCCGCCAAGTGCTCCGGGGGAACCTTGCATACGGGACATTTCGATTTTGACACCAAAGCATATCATGCGACAGCTCATTCTTCATGTCTTGTCGTAAATAGGGCAACTGTAGACTCAAAATGGATATTTGACTACATTGACTACTTTCGGAACCACCGGATGTCCCCGAGGGAACCTGTAATTAGGGACAATTGAAATTGAACTCCAATACATATCGTGCGACGGTTCATTTTTCATGTCTCGTGCTAAATAGGGCTATTGTAGACCTAAAATGGATAATTGACTACAGTGGCCACTTTTGGAACCACCGAATATCCCTGAGGAAGGCTGTGATGTCCCCAATGACAGATTCCTCCGGGAAATTCTGGTGGTCCCAAAAGTGGCAACTGTAGTCAAATATCTACTGAAGGTCTACAATAGCCCTATTTAGCACGAGACATGAAAAATGAACCATCACAGTTGGTCTCAAATGTGGCCACAATATATAAATATACACATTGAGTCAACAGTTGCCCTATTTACGACAAGACATTAGATTTTTAAATAAAACATGCAAAAAAATCAAGTATATTTTAAAAATGACCTAGAGCAGACACGAATATTCTGAAAACGCCATTATTTTTGTTTATTTTTATACTTTCAAGCCCGGGGTGTCCGGTCTCTGTGCATTCAGATCAACTTTTTTTTATCGAACAGTGATTCAACGGATGCTCAGTTCAAATTTCAAATTAAACAGTTAAGTTTTCAATAAAAAACATATACACACAATTTTGAAAAATAACCAAGAAACAGCAATAGCAAAAAGAGAATGAATGGCAATTTTAATTTCTTTATTTTTTTTTGTCCTCCTTAGTTACTTTTTTTTTTGACAGCTACCGACAGATACTGAAAAAATTACAAACGACGATGTTTCTATAATGACAATTCACGCCGTCTTCAGCCAAAGGCTGCACATACTGAACATAACTTACATTAGACAACGGACACACGGAACAGCAAGTGGACCAGTGAAGAAACTTATTTTTTGTTGTACGAAAATTGATGTTTGGAATCTATGACATTTAGTCGAATGACGTTTAGTCGAAAATAATATGATTGCTTTAATAATCATATGATACTTGGTTGAAAGGTTTTTTAGTTGAACATTTAGTTGAATGTGGACATATGCTAGGACAACATGATAGAGTGTAAGAAATCTGAATTGGTCTACTGATATTTCTAGAACAAACTTCACGCTTTCAATATGCGACGAGAGATATTTTGAGATTCCAGTTTATCACCCAGACTCTTTCACAAAACCGATTGAATCCTTCCGTTGTTGACTTTACACGATCTCAGTTTCCTGATGGTGATCTCTGAATTCAAATTAAGCGGTGAGGTAATGGCGAAAAACGGGTTTTCTGACGAAATCCAAGATGGTGACCAAATTCAAAATGGCCACCAATTTCTTAGCTTTAAATGACAGCTTCCCCTATACGCTGCCACTAAGTTTGGTATGTGTTCCAAGGAAAATGTGAGACATATCACGTGAAGAAATACGAAGGATTTATAATAAAAATAAGTTTTTACGCAAACTTTTTGACTAACAAACTAGTTTAGTACGAGATTGGTGGACTTCTTGAAGACTTCTTGAGAAAAGTGGAACGACTACCCTTAAGTTTTAAATTATACTAGCGATCAGTGCACTGCAGTGACATCTAATTGGAATTCTAATGATGTGTGCCGATGGCGACCTGGTTGCAGCGAGAATTTCTTACGTGTAATACTTAATTTGAGTTGTGTAAAGGTATTTGAACTTATTCGGGTATGAAAAAGGAAAGAATATTAAATTGCAAAACAATGTGTATTTAAAGGACGGACCTTCAAAGTGATGCCTTTATTTCCCACTACAAAACGAAATATTGCACGTTGTACTCTGGAAACAAGCTACCGGGAAAACTTCAATTGGCCATCAACAACTTTTTCCGTTACCGAACCACCCGAGTGGCGTTCACGCCAAGAGAAAAGTAAGTTTCTTTCGCTCGAACCGCAAATAGCTTACCGACCAGCATTATGTCCGCTGCGTCGAAGGACACCACACTTCTGTGGCGAACTGTGAATGAGCTTCCACCAGGGTGCGCTCCTTTTTTGATTAGAGTTTAACGCAATTTACTGAAAAGTGGATTATATTTCAAGCGTTGGTACAAAAAGCACTCACCAAAGCGCGGTCTTCGGTAATTCCAGTGCAAATAGGGTATGCTCATGCTCCTCGGGGGTCTGTTTTTCCTCATTCACACTATCTTCAGTCGAGTCGAGCAAAGTTCCCCTCATTTCTGTGTTGATGTAGAACAAGCGGTGCAGCTTCAAAGTTCGTTGCAACTTGACTGTTGCCATATTGGTTGCGCTGCGCTGCCGGCCTGTTCTTGTCACAAGTGCAGAAAATGATAATGGAATGAAAGTGATATTATGCAAATATCGTTTCTTCGTCTCAGAACGCCAGTAAGAAACGCAGACTCTATAATATAGTGGTGTTTCTGCACTCAGAGCATGGGTATGCGATACTTCGAGCTGAATAAAAAGTTATTGATTTGTATTTACATGATCAGGATTCACCTTGGTGAGTGATGCGATTCATGCCTCAATATAAAAAGTTATCTATCAAGGAGTCAATCTTGAAGTGGACTACACAATTCCAAGTAATAAGGAGCTTCTTTGAAAAAATCATACAAATTGATTGTGTATTCTTGGAGATATCTGAAAATTACGGTATAATGTTTTTGAAGTTTTCAAGATCCTTATTTGGCAAGCGTGATACCAGAAACCTAAATGCTGATTACTCAAAAAACGACTGCACCAAATTGCTTCATTTTTTCACAAAATACTCTCATAATTGTATTGTTCTGAATAGTAAGTATCTGAGTACGATACTCATTCTGTAGTCTGACACATTTACGTAAATTTTGGCAACGCGTCGGTCCCCCAACGAATTTTGGAATATCTTCGGATCCAGATGACCAATGTTCAATATCAACACAGATTCTTTTACTGGAAGAGTTATTTATTTATTTTTTCATGGGTAAAAAATGAATCCGCTAGTAGAGGGGTTATCAATGAAAAAAACTCCGTAAATCGTTTCGTTTCATATCTAAAAGAAAGACAAACATACCGCATACCCTTACGCACAGAGACAGTCTGCTTACTCCTGCTCGGTTGAAAACTACATTCCTGGTGCTGTAAGAGCTGCAGCCCGATATAAACATAGCAATTGCGTAAGAATGCTGCAAAAGTGTAGAGAAATGTTGGAAAAACATGTTTATTCCCGTATTTTATCAGACACCAGGACGGAGCGCCATAGCAAGCTGAATGAATTGTGGGTGGTGTCCCTTGTCAGAAGTAACCTCGAATTACAACCTGACGCAAGCTCACCTCGACGGAGTACAAAGCTGCACCCAGGATTTGTAAAGTGTTTTGCTTTGAGTAATTGCTTCGTCAACTGGTTCACGTGTACAAGTTGCAGTTTGTCTGTCGAGTCCCCGGTTCCGGTTGGGGCTCTATGGCAAATCCTCTGTGTACACAAGGTGCAAGCTCTTCCGGATGCTGCTGCAATAAGTTGGGATTTGTGCAACGAGATCTCTCTAGGAGTTGGGTATCAGTGTTGTGGTTGGAATAATTATAATGCATGGGGATTGGGATTAGCAACCAATTCAAATCAAGAGTTCAAAATTTAAAAGTCAATAACGTCGCTGCTCATGTCCTTACGGTCAACGAGAAAGGGAAGGAATATTAGTTAGACAACCAAAATTACTAGAGATCGAAGAATCTTCTGCATCTTCACAGTTTGGTTCAGTGGGATTAGGTAAGGACATTCTTCCAGGTATTACATCCTCATTGGGACAAAACCTGCTTCTCAGCTTAGCGTTCAATGCAAGGTATGTGGAAGACAGGTAATAGGATCCAAGCAGTCAGCAGATGCGGAGTGTGGTAAACAGCGAGGCGGAGGAAAATGACAGCTGGCGAGTCTGCGAGCTGGCAAGTTTATCCTAATGATTTTACTACGCTATCGTTTCCATGGGATTGTTCAATTGTTTATTGTTCATGGCTGCATTTTGACCAGTCAAATTTACGAAAGTTTTCGGTAGTAAGTATCTTTGTAGTATTGGTTCAAGTAAAATATAAATATTGCTATTTTCAGGATACCGTTATGACACTGAACTCTCTACGATACTCAAAAGGTGCACAAGCTAGTAGGGTAGACAAGAGTACGTGTTGAAACCCGAGTGAAATTGTGCGAATCTCTTCATCAGAAGCTACCAGTTGAATTGACCAGAGCAAGTGCTGAGTGAGGGATGATTCACTATATTTTTCAGACGATAGTTATAACTTAACACTAACGCTTTAAAGGCCGAGACGAACCTTGAATTTTTAAATGGCCACTGTTGAGTTTCTAGTAGATCAATTAATTTGATATAAATTTTGAACTTATAGTTGAACGGTTAGTTAGTCTCATAACCCTTGGGTGAAACATCCCCCATGAACCCCTCCCCCTTTTCTAGGTAATGCAAAAAGCGTGGACACAAAGGGTACAAAATTGGCCTCATGCGGATCTCAACACCTAATTGAGCTAGAAGGTTGGTGTCTTCGGCAAAATTGTTCAGCAGATGCAGCGCTATCTGGCGAAGAAAAATCTGATAAGGACTCTTCATTTTATAAAGTGGACACCTTGATTTTGCTAAGTCTTATTTTATTTATTGATAAAATCTTAATCAGTTTTCTGTACATCGTTGAACTATTATTCTACAATGTTTTGAAAATATTAAAACTTACAAAATGCTTTTGGTTGGAGATCTGAAAAGTTTTTCCGAAAACTCATAAATAAAACTGTACGTCAAAGTTAAGCATTATTTTTCGCATGATGAAAATCCTCATTATTATGAACAAATTGTATGTTGGTATCCTTTATTATTCTACTAAAGGTAGAGCTTCACAAATATCAATAATATTCTACCATTCTCTGACACTAGGTTATTTATTCTTTATTGCCCAATTTGTTGTTACAGCATCCTTTAACTCCCCGCAAAAAAAAAGTAAAGAAAAAACGTGTTAAAATTACAATAGGAACTAAATTTTTTGCAATTTCTCATCGTAATAGGCTGTTTTTCATCACCCCAATCAGTCATGAAACGGCCTACTTTCTTGCATTGAACTATGCAGTGCGGGAATACAGTAAGGACCCGATTTTGTCAGCCCCTCGATGAATTTTAGGCTGACAAAATCGGGTCATTTTATTTTGTTCCTTTTTTTCAAATTTTGACGTGTAACATGGACTTCTAAGAGGGCAATGGACATGAGCGTAGCCAGTTTTTTTTTTATCAGAGGCTCCCCCTCCCTTATATTGGAAATATCGATTTTTTTTCACTTTTAATAAACGGCATTGCCATTGCCTCCTCTGGCTACGCCCATGCGTGCATGACATCAAACATCATCATTAACTTTAATGTTAACGTGATAAAACATGACGATTACAATTTTCTGACAAATTCAAAATAGGCTGACAAAATCGGGACAAAAAGCTGACAAAATCGGGGGCTGACAAAATGGGGTCAGTACTGTAGTCATTACGCAACTGAAACCAGTGCTGTACTGATTCATTACGCAACGTTTCTCATTACGCAACTGGTTTGAGTTGCGTAATGATTCATAATACAACAATTTTTCAGATATTGTAAAGTAATGTGAATGCATTTCGATATAATTTCTGATACCCTCAAGTGGTCTTCTACGAAATTGCAAAAAATGTTGTATGTAACTCGTTGCAGAACTCGATTTTTACAGCACTTATCGTAATTATGTACGACTACGACTCGTGCTGTTAAAAATCGTCATTCTGCAACTTGCTGCGTAAACTACTATTTTAGAGTCACCAGAGATATTCGGCTTCAAGACGTTTGGTCGAATGCCATTTGTTCGAAAGTTCATTTGGTCAGAAATATTAGGTCAAATGAATATTTGGTCGAATGGCTTTAAAATGATCGATTGAAAAATTGTTTGGATCAACAGATGTACAGTGGGATTCCGGTTTTGGCATGCTCCGTTTTTGGCATGCTCCGATTTTGGCACCCCCCGATTTTGGCAACAAAATGGATCCGTTTTTGGCAACATTTTGCAATACCATTAAAATTTGTAAATTTTTGTAAATATTATCGTTTTTGTTGCTTTAGTCATTTGAATAGTATGTCAACTCCACACCGATTACATTCCAGAGCTCCATTTTCGTCGATATTTCTCCAAATCTCACCAACTACTAGGACTCGCGTACGCGCTTATTTACTTCGGAATGGTCATTGGTCATAGATTGGCAACGTTTCATGAGGCCAATAATCTCCACCAGTATCTCAACTAAAGACCAATATCTTTTCTTAGGCATTCATATTGAGTGACCAGCCCACTTGAGTCTGTTGAGGTAATACAATAAAAACACTGTTCTTTAGATTTGGAACAGCTTGTTTGAACAAAGCACCAGCACCGACATAAGAGCAACAAAATGATTCACACAGAGTTACAATCATAAATTTGGTCTCATCTTATTGGCTCACTGTCTTTATTATTATGGATTTACATACATTGCGCATGTACACACTGCAATAATAGATATAAATATTTACAGCAAAATGTCGTGTATCATAACTTTTAATAAATTTCATTAAATATTGCTGTGTGCGTTTGAAATGCAAATATCAAATGCGGGAACACCAAACGCGGTGAGATTTTCAACAGGCAATCCGATGTCAAAGTAAGCTTTTCTATTCTAGGTTGGCGGTGATATGTGTAATCGTTGCTAGGTATCCTTTGATTGTTTTATATAACCGCATTTGAAGGACATTTATTGAAAATTTGCATCTCAAATGCACACAGCAATAACATGACAAATGCAGTTACAGTCCAAGCTACAATTTATTCTCAATAATTGAATAATAATAATAATAATAATCATTGAAGTGCGCGATAAATACGACTGAAAGTGTTTTAACTTTTTGTCTGTGGTATTGGTGTGTATATTGATCTTTCTGCGTCAACTATTTAATGCTACGTTCCCTCTTTTCTATAGACTCTGTAAGGCGTTAGATTTGTTAAGAGACGATCCAGAATTCTGTACAAGATTGTTAATCAAGGGTACGGGTCTCAACATCATCAAAATGTTCCTTACGAGCTGAGTCTATGAGGTTCCTAACTGTACCCTTTTTTTTTTGTTTTTTACAAGGGGGAAATCTGCAAACAGATCCCCTGAGAAGATAACTCAGGGAATGCGGGGATGACGCACCAACGACGACCCGCTAAAACCAGCCTATGCACTGTGCATGAGCAATTCATTTAGAATTGCTCAAGTGGTGAACAGTGCATCGACATGACCCTTGGACTCAGACCCTCATCTCCCCGGAACCACCTTACGGTATTTCTTCGGGAAGGGACCAGTGCATATAGCACAACACGTGTAGCAGAAGTAGCCTAGGCAAACTGCTTCTCCTAGCCGACTTAAACAATGTTACAAGGGACCAGCCTCGGTAGAGCTAATCCTCTGCAGCCAACTCTTGGTCGGCGCGCCATAGACGCTGCAATTCTAACATAATGTGACTGACAGCCGTAGTTACTGCATTCCAGCACTCGGCATCCGCACACATCCTCTCTATAATATTGTCGGGGGACGTGTCCCCTCCGCATGTAGTGAGCATGCGACCTCTCACAACAATGAAACGGGGGCAATCGAACACGACATGCTCTGCTGTTTCCTCTACACCAGCACAATTGGGGCACGCAGGAGATTCTGAGTGCCCGATCCTATGCAGGTACTGTCTATAGCAACCATGTCCTGACAGAAACTGCGTCAGGTGGAAGTTCACTTCCCCATGGCTTCTACCATACCAATCTGACACATTTGGTATTAGTCGATGGGTCCATCTACCCTTAGTGGAGTTATCCCATTCCTGCTGCCAGCTTCTGAGCGTTTCCTCTTTACACGTGTCGCGGACTCCTCTGGTACCCCTTTGGTTGAAGCATTGAACATCTTCCTTGATGATGAGCCCGATGGGCGTCCCGGCTATGATGCACACGGCCTCTTTAGATACCGTCCGGTATGCACTTGCTACTCTTAAGCACATTATCCTGTACGTGCTTTCCAACCGCTTTAGGTTTCTGTTCGTTCTAAGCGCTTTTGACCAGATTGGTCCTCCATACCTTAGTATGGATAGCGCCACGCTTGCCAGCAGCTTGCGTTTGCTGGCAATTACAGCAGAGCTGTTAGACATCATCCTCGAAAGCGCCGCTATAGCCGTAGATGCCCTTTTACAGGCATATTCAACGTGGCTAGCGAAGCTCAGCTTGTCATCGATCATTACCCCAAGATGCCTAAGGGATCGCTTGGACTCTATGGTGCAATCACCTACCGAGATAAGCGCCCGTTGCTCGGACTTGCGGTTGTTGACCACCACCACCTCAGTCTTGTGACGGGCCAGTCCTAGTTTCCTAGACTTCATCCATTCCTCAACCAGGGAAATAGAGTGCGCTGCTGTCAACTCTACTTCCTCCATCGATTCACCATAGACCACTAGGGTGATATCGTCGGCGAAGCCAACAATCTTAACACCCGTCGGAAGGGGCAGCCTCAGTACGTCATCGTACATCGCATTCCATAACAGCGGGCCCAGGATTGAACCTTGAGGTACTCCCGCGGTAATTCGAACGCTTTTCTGCCCCTCCTCTGTGTCATACAGTAGAATCCTACCATCAAAATAGCTTTCTAGAAGCTTACACAACTGCACCGGTACCTTGAGGCGGTGAAGCGCGTGTGCTATTGCTTCCCAGCTTGCGCTGTTGAACGCATTCTTCACATCCAGAGTGACAACCGCGCAGTAACGGATGCCGCTCCTTTTATGCTCGATTGCCACCTCAGCTGTTTGAACGACCGACTGGATGGCGTCCAGAGTAGATTTACCTTTTCTGAATCCAAACTGGTTGTTGGACAGGCCGTCCGCACTCTCCGTATACGGTACTAGTCTGTTGAGAATCAACCTCTCCAATAACTTGCCCGTCGTATCTAGTAGACAGATAGGTCTATACGCCGACGGGTCACCTGGTGGTTTCCCCGCCTTTGGTAGTAGCACCAATTTCTGTCGCTTCCATACATCCGGGAAGATTCCTTGATCAATGCAGCGTTGCATCGTGTTTCTGAACATGTCCGGATCCGTGTTCACTGCCGCTTTTAAGGCAACATTCGGGATACCATCGGGTCCCGGTGCCTTGTTTGACGCGAATGATTTCACGACTTCTGCCAGCTCTTCGTTCGTCACTCTCGCCACTTCTTCTCCTTCATCTGCCGCATACGGCGCTGGGGGCCATGGGCTTATGGGATGGTGCGGGAAGAGTACATCGATTATCGATCGCAGCAACTCGGGCGATTTCTCTTGGGGCGCTATGGCTCCTTTGGTCTTAGCCATTACCACTCTGTAGGCGTCACCTCATGGACTAGAATTGGCACTCTCGCATAGACTTTCAAAGCATGCCCGTTTTCGACTCTTGATTTCCTTTTTGAGAGCCAACTTTGCCTCTCTGAATGCTGCACCGCGTTCCTCTCTTTGTGCTTCTGTGCTTCTGTACCCTGGAGAATCCTTAAGGGATTCTTGGTTCTTGTGGGATTTTTTAGAAATTTTAACGAATTCATGAGGATATCTACAGATTCCAAGTGAACATTGAGGGCTTCTTGAGGGATCCTTAGAGTGTATAAATGGTTATGGAGGATTATGTCCAAAATCTGGTGATTCCTAATAAACTCTAGGGTGTCCTGTAAATTTTAAGCGGGATAATGTGAATTTCTAGCAGTATTTTAATATTTCAGCAAAAGCTTGGGGATTTTGAAAAGATTTGCAGAGGAATTTGAGGTGTGCTAGAGGTAGCCTAAAAATAATAAACTTTTATATTTTTCATTGGAGTCTTGAGAATTTTCAGCAACATCGCAGCGGAATACCAAGATGTTAACTTCTAGCAAAATCCTTAGCAAGATCCTGAGAACTCTATGCGAGATCCTACGGATAATTGGCAACATGCTTCAGAGCACAAGCGTTTTTTTTTCTGTAGATCTCTTATGAGAACCTGAAGATTCCTTTAAGGTTCTTGAGGTTCATAACAGGATCCTGTCAATTTCAGTATATTTCATAAGGTAGCTGTAAAAATATATCAAAATTAATTTAAAATTATTTCAAGTAAAAATTAAATTCTACAAAATTATAAGTCACATTTACGCATCATCTCATGTTAATGTTTGCCCTTTTGATGCAGTCAACCTTTCATTATAAAATGCTTTACTTTTTCAGAAACATAAATTGAAGGAGCAATTCTAAACTTTCTGAATTTTTCGAATTTTACGCTAAAGTCCAAAAGTTTAACTGATTTTAAATGTTCATTTAATTAGAAAAAAAAGCTCATGCCGTTTTGCAATACTCAGCGCTTTTGATTCGTAAATACATCTTTTAAAGAAAACTCACATTTTTTCGTTTCCTATCATAGTTTTAAGAAAATATCCAGTTCTTCAATAAAAGTCACTTATGCGATTATAGGTTTTACAAGACCTTCTTATACAAAAAATATACATAAAGCTTCTAAAAAATAATTGAAGACGTTGAGGCGTGAAAACGCCACCAGAAAAAACGTTTGCCAGATTTAACATTATGGGGCTATAGATTCATAGCATAGTATAACCCTTCGGAAAAATGCTTAGAAGTGAACTTTTTCGAAGGCTCAATGCCTTATGGTTCCATAAAAATGATGTATTAACATTGTAATGATGTTTTCAAAACCAATAGTTGAAAACTAAAATTTGAAATATGGGTTCCGATTTTGGCACGGTTCCGTTTTTGGCAACTGAAAATTTCAACTTTGTTGCCAAAAACGGAACCCCACTGTAACACCAAACTACAATTTTTGAACAATGGATAAACATTGGATTATAAATTTATTATGGGCCTACAAATTGTTCATAAGAATTCAATAACGAACCTTCCCAAATATTTATATTATTACCTACAATTTACAACAAGGTTATATATACTAATGTCTATATAGGCTGGACTATTCTGCCCTTCTACGCCTACTTGTCCCATGTTCTATGTAAACCTTATGGACCGTGGGACAAATATGCGTAGAACGGCAGTATTCTTATCGATGTGTTATTAACATTTTTGGATTGGAAGACAAAACGTTTTATTTTACCAAATGTTGTACCAAATCAAAGGTATGAGGCAAACGCTATAGAATTATCCTTTTTTATATTTTATGATATACTATTATGGTAATCTTTAAACATAACGGTACTCTATTTATTGCTCAACTTTGGAAACATAGTTATCTGTTGATTATATTTTTCTATCAAAATATCATCATTCTTTGGATAAACGCCTCCTACACGCCTCCTCGCGAAATAGCCATGATTTCATTTGTCAATGATATTGTATAGCAGCGTGTTGATTCCACCAATCTTTTATCATGTTTGAATTTCTACACGCCCGCTAGACAGTTAAGAAATCGGAATTTGTTTGCATCAAATAATCATCGAACTAACTATGCAAAATTCAGCCCAATGAATCGAATGATGTCTCTTTATAATCAGCATTGCACAGAAATTGATCTGACCTTGTCGCGAACAAAGCTAAGACAATATTTTAATTCCTTAAGATATAATAATACATAGAATTAAGCAAACATGTAGTTTACTATTAATTGACGAAATAAATAAATAAAAAAAAATAAATAAATAAAGATTTTGGTAGCTTAGAAATTAAAATATTAACCAATGTTGAATTTATTATTCTTTCAACATGTCACCGTTCTTTATATATTCCTGCGGATCTTCATATAACGACATCTTTCAGTTTGAGTGCGCGGTATTTTTATTAAGTGTAAAGTTTTGAAACCTACAACCGTGGGTAACAATTTGGAATGCGGGAACCAGACTTCATACCTTTGGGCATTTTAATTTGTATGCAAATAATGCACTTTTATATGCTATATATTGGGGCCAGTTTTGCGAGCCGTGTCATTAAGGAAACGCTTTGACGAAGTGCATCAAAAGGATCAAAAAGTATCTGAAGGACACCTTTTCTTATTCAGAGTGAACCAGTTTAATGTGACTTCCAGCTAAATTACATTCCTAGGTCAAACATCTGGCCTCAGTGACGGTGTCGGATTGATAATAAGTTGATAATTAATTGAATCGAAAATAATCAATTAGGAAAAGTGTGTTTATCCTGTGTATCGCGTGATATAAGACGATTCGGCGATAAAAGTTGATTGCTTCCATTTGAAATCAGCTTGTCGCTACATCCAATTTGCAGAATAATTCTAAATGAGAAAAACAACATAAATTTACGTCAAAAACGTAAGGGGTCAATCGATTCTGAGATAAAATTTTCAGCGTGTACGGTTGTCTGGTTCTCCAGATTCTAGAAAATTCGAGGGATGGCTTCGATGCATCTTCACCATAAAGGGTTCCCGAGCAAAGTCGAATAACTGGATGATATCAAATTGATAACATCTTTTATTATCGCTGTTATCATTTTGATATTCTGTTATCAATGATACTGCCGTTATACGCATAATTGTCCCATGTTACTTTTTGTCATATTTTGGTTTTTGTTGCCAAAAAGTCTATTTTAACCTATACTAACAGGAAACAATTTAAAATAATATACTTTGTTCGAACACTCTTTGAAAAGCATACCAAGTCAATATGTCCCACTGTTGAATTCCTAAGCATAACTGTCTCGATACTGAATTTCTACGCATATCTGTTCCACTATGTGTTTTCCAGAACCAGTTTCAAATAAAGTGCCTTAATAATGGGATGCATTAAGCTGTGTAACATTGTTTTATATCATTTTTTTTACTCTGGCTTTACATCCCATGAGAAATATTGCCTGTAGTATACAGTATCACAGGCTGAAAACAGTAAATAAATTCGAGTAATACTCATCAAATCTGGAAGGCAAAAACATGTTTTGCTTTCATAGTGATATTTTTATGATTTAAATGTGTTAACAACTCAAAATTTTCAGTACGATCATTAAGCTTTGTTTTTGGGTAACTTACTAGTCTGATAGATTTAATGTTATAGTGGGACTCTCATGCATTCTTCTGACGGGACAAATCGGAGTAACATTTTTCAACAATTTTCAAAATTAACAAACTAGATTTATTCATTATCACAAAAATAAAATATAATCAATAATCAGTACCTACAAAATCTGGAAATCGTTTAAGATGATTATAGAACGAAGCCACACCTCAAATTTTCAAGAGCACAAGACTTCAGAACCGAACAGCGCTCCGCGTTGAAAATCTATCCCATTGGTCACCACCAGCAAGCAAGCAATTTGATTGGTTTTCAACGCGAACTGTTGTCAGATTCTCTCGTCTTGTGCACTTGAAAATTCAAAGTTTGGCTTTGTTTTATAATCACCTTAAATGTCTATTTGGACATATACCTATGCTTCCACCGGTAGCTAAATGTTTCGATAGCATTCTTAGATTTTTTTCTCAGTAACCTTTAAACCAAAGAATCAATTCTCCGAAAATTCATTCATACGCTTAGGAGGCCGTAAAATTTGCCTGAATTCTGAACCAATTGAATGTTTTCCACGGTTTGGATGCTTTATCAATTACTGAACAAAACGTATTTGAATGTTTTACGAACTTATCACAAAGCCTTGAGTGCGTTTTCAGAAAAGCAATAAAAGTTCGTCATTTATTAGCTCTTAAACTCTTCAAGGGTCAAGAATTGAAAAAAAAACACAACTTTGAAAAATATAACGGCAAACTTGATCTAGTTCCAGTAACTTGCATTATGGATAATGAAGTTGAGCTGAGATGTAGGCTCTATCCCAGTGGGGACGTAATGCCAAGAAGAGAGAGATAACGGCAGTCCAGGTCCAGAACATGGTCCTTCGAGCCAGATATTAATTGGTGACAGTGTCGTAAAAATTCAACCGAATGATACACGATCAGTGCGAAAACGAACAAAAACAAACTCCGCTAGCACAAAATTAATCTGACTATGAGATTGAATGCGACGAGAAAGAGAGTGAATGAACACAATGAAAAAAACAATTTGAAAATAAAATTTCTCAATTGGACCCTGGCTCCAAGTCCTTTTAGAACATATTTAAAATTTTGGAAAAAAAAGTCAGGAGCCAATACCGGCATTGGAAAACGGAATATAAAATATTACTAACTAGGGTAAGTGTACCAGTTATGAAAATAGTGGTTTCCTATTTCGCCATACGTGATGACTTTAATGTCTTCAAAGTTTGAAAATTTTTGTGTGTATAGTAGTTAGATTTAAGATATATCTTGATGTTGAAGCATTCAAAAAGATTTAAAATGTGAATGTTATCAAAATGTCACAAATGGCCAAATAGGGAACCACTATGTCCATAACTGGTACACTTTCCCTAATTTCGAAAAAGCTCAAACACTTGCTATGCAGAATGAAAGCGTGCACAATTTTAGTTGAGGACTTATTTACTATTCCAATAGAAAATCAAGTTACTAAGGACTTCGAAAACATTATCAATCAAGAGAACGGTTTCGAAAATTCGTGGCAGACTGATTTGGAAGAAGTGATGAAAGAAATATGAAGACTCCTTTCGATGATAGAATTTTCAACATCCTCATCAAGAAACTTCTAGATAGTAGCTTATCATTCTTGAATGATATATTTAACAAATGTTTTCAATAGACTTATTTTCCTGACAAATGTAGAATGTAAAAATGCCAAGGTTGTACCAATTTTAAAACCAGGCAAAAATCCTGTAGAAACTTTTAGCTATCGTCCAATCAGATTGCTTTCCTCCTCCAGTAAGCTTTTTGGAAAGGCAATTTTGCACAGAATGATGGTCCACATAAATGAAAATTCAATTTTTGACAATGAACAGTTCGGATTCCGCTATGGACATTCGATCACTCATCAACTTTTACGTGTAACAAATTTGATACGTTCCAACAAATCTGAAGGCTTTTCCACTGGTCTTGCTCTTCTAGACATAGAAAAAGCATTCGACAGTGTTTGGCATGAGGGTTTGATTGAAAAATTGAAAAACTTTGAAGTAGACATGTTGTTACGATGAGAGTTAAGTAAGGGCTCATACTAGATAACAATTTAACTTTCAAAAATCTCATTGAGGGTATTCAAGCCAAATGTAACAAATATATTAAAAGTCTGTATCAACTTATTAACAGAAACTCGAAACGTTATCTTAAGAACAAGCTTCTGAATTTCAAACAATTTTTAAGGCAGGTTACGTTGTTTGTTTAACCAATATGGCCTTGCTGTTGTTATTCCAGGAAGAAAGCTCTAGAGGATTAAAATTAAAATTTTGAAAATAATTCTGAAGCACCCTCCCTGGTATAGAGCTTATGAATGACAATGAATATCCAATGTTGAAACACGAGATCAATCAAAGAGAATCAAAAAAGTAGATTTAAATCACGAAAAAAAAACATCAAGGTACGATGAAAATCTTACTTCAAGCTAGAGCAACAGCAAAAACTATAGAAGAAAACCAAGAATGTATACGTATACGATTCCGCGGAATCCTAACCGACTGGAGCGTTGGCAAGGTCCATAAACCCAGCGTACTCAATAAGGTATATTTCATCTTTTATGGACCGTTGCGTTGCGTTTTGATACGACGATTACAGGCGACTGAAGGTTGTGCGTCGTCCTTCCTGCAAAAAAAATGCGATGTTCCTCGGTCACTGATCGTACACACATTCATATCGAGGCGGGAATAAAACGAAGCGACAACGTCGATGAACCGTGTGTGTGCGTGTCGAAGCGGTTGCTTATGCAGTTTGCAGGATAATAAAAATAAATTTTACCTTTTTCGCTGATGTGACATCTGCTGCTGAAAATTTATGCCTGTGTATATTGGAATTGTGGAAACAAGCTCTAAATATCCCAGCGGGTGCTCAGCCAGCCCATGTGTGCCGGTGGAAACGGAAGTGCAAAGTTATTGATTTGCATCGGATTTCATGGGGAGCCGAATCCTTTCAGTAAACCCTCTGCCCGTGTTTACAATCTAAACAGATGAAAACTGACCAGGAAGGTAATCCACCTTCGCTGTGAATGTGTGCCATGGTTGGACCACACAATTCGAGTAACCTAAATAAATAGTGCTCGGCTGCTCGGAGTGTTATGAGGTAAATGCTGTATGGTTGATCCCACGCTGATATTTTCATATAAGTGATTTTGGCTCTGTTTAACTTTTATGAATCAAATATTCAAGCGTGTGCTAGAATTATTATAATACTAACTATAACAAGATGGAACAACCCAGTTGAGCTAGATAATCTTTATACTTGGGTAAGATGAATATGGAAATCAAGAGATGCATTCAAGGTACGTTTACCCTACTCATGCGTAAATAATCCTTTTATTTTAACTGGTTTAAGCAAACCTGCAGTTGAGAGATGAAGTTTTGAAAGTTGTTGGTTTGTTATTTCATTGGCATAATCTAACAGCTTTCAAATTGAAAACTGTGTTAAACCAAACACACTCCGATTTCTACGTTACAAAATCAACAATGACTGATTGTCAACCTATTGAACTTGTGTACATTGCCATGTCTCTTAATTTCCAGTGATTTGTCTGATGGCTGTACACAGAAGAACTTTGGAGTGGAAGGAAATCGTATCGTTTTTGAGAGCTTAAATTCTTTTTTTAGTTTAACATTACAGCAATGCGTACGCTCAAGTTTATAGCACAGCATAGTATAGCACCACAGATATCTGAGATAGCACTGTACATGTTAATAATAGTTGTTACTCCGTGAATGATAGGAACTGATAAAGCATTGATTACACAGTGCGTGCAATGCACGAACATTCGTGAAATTTGCATGAATGTTTGCGTATTACGCGCACGAATTACTAGCAAACATTATGTATTTAGGAACATATTCGTGCATTCAAACACGTTGGTTCGTCGAACTTGCGTTGCATAGTCGCCTCTCCATATTTCGATATTGAAGGGACCGTCGATATAGGGAGAGATCGAGACAAAGAACAATTTTTTAATGACTACTAGATGGAAATTCACTCCGTTATCAGAAAAATTATAACGTCCGTTTACGTCATTCCGTGTTCTCAAATTGTTTTGAACAAAACTTTTGAACCACTAAAATTAAGTCTAGTAACCTTTGATTTTAGGCCTATCGACATATGGAGAGTAAATTGGGAATGAAAATCACATCGAGATAAGGAGATATCGAGATAAGGAGGATAGAAATAGAAAGTGAAAATGTATGCAGAATGAAGGGACCTAAGAAATCATCGACATAGGGAAAGATATCGAGATGTAGAACATCGAGGTATGGAGAGACGACTGTAGTATGAAAGGAAAGCCAAATATAAATTTGTCTTGGTCAGATTGATAACGAAAACATTGGTGTTGGAAGAGAATTCTCTACTGTGATCCATACAACGCCAGAGATTCCTTCACGAAGAAATTTTGATCGCAACCATATTTTTTTAGACCGGATCAGATAGGGCTCGAGGAGTACCTTCAGTTTTCAGGCAGCAATTTTGCCTGGAGTGCCTCCAAGGATTGTTTCAGCAATTTCTGCAGGGGATATTCCAGAATTTCCTCCAAAATATTCTCTGCAGGGATTCTTTTAGATATTTCGCAAAAAGTTTCTTAAAGAGTTCCAAAAGAAAAACCTGCAGTGATTTCTCAATAGCATCTTTCGGTATTATTTTTTATAAGATTTCTCCTGAAAAAGCTAAAAGAATTCCTCCATGAACTTATTCAGTAATTTGTCCAGGGATTCCTCCAAAGATTCTTCCAGATATTTTCAAGCGACTTCTTATGATGTTTCTTCAGAGATCTCTTCAGAAAATTTTCCAGAAACTTCTCCAAGCATTCTTCCAGAAAAATATCTAGAGGGATGATTGTCTTCCAGGATTCTTCAAGTAATTACTTCACGAATTTCTAAAGGGATTCCCCAAGAAGTTTCTCCAGCAATTCTCCTAGAGATACACACTTAGATTTTTTTCACGAGCTCGGCTGTGCGAATCTCGATTCCCGATTTTAACCGAGACTCAGCTAACAATTTGTCCGGTTGCTTAGCAACGAAGCCCGATTCACTGATACTCGGCTTTTATTTGCTGAGATCCCAGGCAATTTGTTTGCCGACTTCTCAGCTGTGCGGATCTCGGTTAAAATTAGCCAAGATTCGGCATTCTAATTTAAGTGTGTAGCTTCAGCGAAATTGCTAGAGGAAATACTTTAAATAATACAACTACACAACTATTTTTACAAATCCTCCAGGGATTTACCTAGAAGTTTATCTGTAGAATTGTTCTGGGCCTCTTAAAATACCTTCGGGGATATTTCCAAGAATTCCTCTATAAATTCCCCCAGAAATTCCATCATCAATTCCTCCAGGAAATTCATCAGAAGTAAGGGATCCAGGGTTCTTTCAAGAATTTTTCAAGAAACTGTTACCATGAAGAATCTTTTGGAGATATCCGTGGATTAATTCCTAGAGAAATACTTGGAAGGATTTCAGGAGTAATCACAAGAGGAACCTCTAGAAACAATATTAAGAAACTACTGTAGGATTTTATGAAGGAATTTCTAGAAAAAAAAATTGAAATAATTCTTGGAGGAGTCTCTGGTTAAATCTCTGAAAGAATCCCTGAAGGAATTCTTGCAGGAGTTTTTGGAAGAATATCCGGGAAAACCTCTAGAGGAATTCCTGAAAAAAAACCCTACAACAACTCCTGGAGGAACCACAAAAAGGTTTCCTGGAGTAATCTCTGAAGTGGTCCTGAATAAACTGCTGGAAAAGTCTCAGAACCTGGATAAATTGCTAGGCGAATCATTGGAGACATATCAAGAGTCCTCTTTGGAGAAATCACTGGTGAATTCTAATTCATAAGAAAATCACTAGAATCTTTTTTTTTTTGAAAAATTTCTTGCAATTTGTTTTGAAGAGTCCCTGGAGAAATAGATATTTTAGAGATTTGAGCACTATGTTAGCTGGGTCATCAAGTTAAAAATTAAATCCCGGTAGGTTTTTTTGTCAAAGTCCTGAATAAATTTCTGCAGAAACATATGAAGGGATTTGAAATAATTCCTGAAAAAATCCCTGCAGGAACTATTATGAGAATATTTGGAAGAATAACTGAACAATGCAATATTAGATGAGCAACTGAAGAATTCCTTACACAGTCCCTAAAAAATCATAACTGTGGAATAAATGAAAATTTGTAGGAATTCGAAGAGAAATCTCTGCGGACATTTCTGAAATAAAGTCTCAATGAATATTTAAAAAGTTTTTGGAAGGAGTTTTCTGGAAAATAAGTTGAGTTAGGTAAAAACATTTCCAAATAAAACTCATGAACCATTCCAGAAGAAAGAATGTGAAGAATATTTATCCAAAATTTTTAATTGATTAATTTTTCCTACAATTTGCAATTTTAATTTTTTTTTTTTTTGATTATGTTTGGTAAATGATGATAAATTTTACTACAAGATGACTATATTATTTTTTTGCGAAAAAAAAAACTTGAATTCTTCCAGGAACTCATTACGAGATTTTTTCAAAAATACTTTCAAATATTCCTTGTTAAATAAGTTCGAAGATTTAAAATGATTTTTTATTATTGATTTTCTTTCAAGGATTTCTGCACGATTTTTTTTTTCAAGATATGCCTTTTGGAACCCGTTCAGAAATTCTCTCTTGGATTCTATCAGTAATTAACAAAAAAAGATAAAAACAAAATCTGGAAAGCTACTAAAAATTTCCCATGCTTCAGTATTTTCAGTAGTTTATTTTTTCTTCCTAATATCCTCCAGGAATTCCTTCTGTTATTCAGAAATTCTGCCAGAAGTTCCTCCAGTGATTCTACAGAGGTTCCTCTTTCGCAAGAAGGTTTCTAAGGAATGCTTCCAATCATTCGTCCAGTAAAAACTGTGCGGGAATTCCCCCTGGAAAATATCGAATGAATCCTGCAGGGCTTACTCCTTAGATTGTTTAAGGGATTCTTGAAACGATTGCTCATTAGAGATTACTCCCGAAATTTTTCAAGAGACTCCTTCAAGGATTCTTCCAGGACTACTTCAGATATTTCTCCAGAAATTCCTCTATGGATGCCTTCGAGGATACCTGCAACCTCAGGCAAAAGTTTCCTCCATGAATTATCCAAGAGAAACCTCCATCGAAATCGCTACAAGAACTCCGTGGTTGATCGGAACTGGTAAGAATTGCACTTCGATCAAAATGAATAAGGGATGGGAGTTTCCGCTTACTCTTGACGAGCAAATTTTAACAGATCTCATATTATTGATCAAAAACGGCACCCGCCAAGTCCTTACTGTCAGTTGAAATGGGATAGTAATATTATTGAGTAAAGGTTGTTGCTTCTAGAAACTGACAATACCTCTGCATCTCCACAATCACCGCGGGAAGGGTGTTGATTAGTGAGGGAGGAAAAATATCTGGGAGTTCCGTTTGGACGGTGATGCAATCAAGGATAAGGAGGAAAAATATGACTCTTACTTAAAACCTAGTTTTGCATTCTTGTCTCGTGGTGAAAATATTATGGTAAATATTGGTAAACGTCTAAAAGAGTACGTCAACATTTGGAAAAAGAAATCCCCAAATAACAAAGAAATGGCAGTCAATTGCAATTCAATTTTAATGTCTTCAATATAATTTATAGCGCAGGAGTAGTTAAGATTATGTAGTTTGAGAACAGTAAAACAAGCTCAGATAAAATAATTTGCGTAACTACTCATTTGAACACGATTTATTCGTGCTGTTCGGAATTTGAATCAAGGTGTTCGGAATATGCGACAGAATGAACAGTGTTCGGCATTTGAATCAAAATGTTGTTCCATACTTTTACGTGAAAACAATACTAAAACTAATTAAATCAACATTAATATCGGTACACCCAATAGCTAACAGTAAGACTTTACGAAGAAATTAAAATTTACACAAATATCATCCAATTTATGCCAATCAGATGCATTTGAAGTCATTGTTGACCTTAAGTGTTCGGAATATGAGTCAAAACGGTACTATCAAAACATAACAGAAGAATTACGCCCTCTTTCCTATCTGAAGTCTAGTTTAGAGCTTCGGACAGTATTCACTGTATGGCTAGCAACATAAAAAAAACTCATAGGCCATTTTCAAAAGTTGAGTTAATATGATTGATTTGTCTATGGAATACCCGAATTCTACCAAACTAAAAACGTATGTAAAATGTAATCTAAGAGCATTGAGCTCGATTAACAACTTCTTCGACTCATTTTGGATGAAATATTAAAAAATGTTAAAAATGTTTGAAAATCCAATCTCCCATATGTTTCTCACCATCCTTACCATAAAAATAGTGTTCTGTAAAATTTCCAGCTTTCTAGATGGTGATTTAAAGGTGGCTCAAAGATAATGTAGGTTTATATGGAAATTACTATGGAGAAATTTTAAGAAATGTTCCAAACACGCTAGTACTGTAATGTAAGTACAAACTTATTAACCTAAAATACAAGGACATTTTTTGAACCCGTTTGCTTGTAACTCAATATTCAAAGCGATCACATATAGTTTTTTTTCGGAATGAAATTGATTGTGAAAGTCAAATAAATATGTTCGAGTTACAACCAAATAATAAATTTCCGATAACACTCAACATTTATTTTACACAAATAAATCAAAATTCAAGCCTATTACATGTAGTGTTTTCAGCATTAATTTACTTGTTGAAGTCAAGTGAACATGTTTAAGCAGAAATTGAAATTACCGATCATACTGCACATTTCTCTTATTTGATATACTACGATAAACCCTATTTTATGGATTCGTTCGCGATTCAAATCTAGGATATATTTTTTCGATATTGATGTTCTTGTAGAAAAAAGTAGGCATGTTTGAGAAAAAATGTAAATGTTTGACAACACTTAAAATTTATTTTAAATGAAGAGCTACAAAATGAAACAATGTCCTAGTTGTTTTTATAGAACATGTTCAGTTGACTGTAACAATCAATTTCATGTCGAAAAAACTATATGTGATCTCTTTGACTATTGAGTTACAAGCAAACGGGAGCAGAAAATATGTGGTTTTCTTGGTAAAATAAATTTGGAGTGTTATCGGAAAAACAATTTTTTACCAGAAAATGTTTATTTGATTTTCACAATCAATTACATGTCGATAAAACTCTATGTCATCGCTATGAATTTTGTTTTATTGTTGAATTTGTGAAAAAAAATTAGGATGTGCCTTTTGCTTAACAGCTTTGGGTAGATGCACCTATTTCAAAAACTCAAAAATTAACATCAATCTTGAATAGTGTCCGGCAACATTGATGAAAGGAAAATTGAAAATCGCTTCGAACACGACAGAGATATGCATGGTCATATATATGCATTTCCAGCTTTTTTTAAACCTTTGGTAGTTGGCGTAAGTTTTCACCCTCTTGGTAGAAGAAGAGCTATGACAGGTTCGAGAATTAAAAAAAAAGGTTATTCATTGATGAGCAAATACAATTAATTGCTTTTAATGACTTGCTGCAGCCTTTGGATATTTTTTTTTTACTCATGCGATCCGTATTGACTCAAGTTTATCAAATTTAGGAACAAAATACCAACGAATTTACTCTGCTAGATTTTAATGCGACCCATTTTTCGCACATATATTTTTTCGTTGCACAACTTTTATTCAATAAAAAGTTCATATTTCTCTTATGGCTACTTCTCATTTTTTTCACACTCTGGAAATTGATGAGTATTGCAATAATTTAGAGCTTGCTGGACGAATGCACCTTCCCACCCCCCTATCCACCCCCAGAACCGATCTTCGAAAATCGAGTGGAACAATTCAAGCCTGAGCAAATGTATGCAAAATCCGAGGGACGGTGCGTGCATTATTTATTGCTGGCGTGTGGCTGCGTTCACTTTCCGAAACCGTTGATGCCGATTCCATGAATGTTTCACCGGTACGGTGTATCTGAAACCTGTTACTGTTACTATTATTTGTTTTAATAAATTCATGCAAATTATGTGATAAAAGACCTCCAATTTAGTTTTCCTAAAATTTAGACACAATACTTTCGCAGATTTTTATGAAAAATATTATTCAACGCAGGACAGTTTATGACAACAAGAATTGCATATAACGTTATACACAATGTGGTATACGGATACGAACCGCTTCAACTTGTGATGGCTTCCACAAAGTGTGTTTAAATTCTCAATATACTTTAACATTTGATACATCATATATTCTAAGAATAATAATGTAGTCAAGAAATTCTGATAGGCATATAAGTGAACCATGAAATAAACCATATGAACATGATGTTAATAACACAAACTATTGTAACTTGCGATTCCATCAACGAAATGCCTTCAAATTCCATTAAAACATGCTTAAATATTTCATGTTTAGAGTTTTGAATGCAAACCTGATGATCAATTGATTTGTTTGTGAATGTTAAAGACACAAAGTTCTGAAATTTTCTTAAAATCAAATATTCTTATTCTTCTTTTTCTTGACATTACGTCATAATTAGGACAAAGTCTACTGCTCAGCTTAGTGTTCATATGAGCACTTCCACATTTATTAACTGAGAGCTTTATTTGCCAAAGTTGCCATTTTCGCATTCGTATATCGTGTGGCAGGTACCATGATATTCTTTGCCCAGGGAAGTCAAGGAAATTTCCATTATGAAAAGATTTTTGACGGACCGGGAATCGAACCCAGACACCTTCAGCATGCCTTTGCTTCGAAGCTGCAGACTCAAACCGCTCGACTAAGGTTAAACTGATAATTTTTCAAGCATTTTTTTTTCACAACAACGGTTTTAGACACACCGTGCTCACCTATCGAACATCATTGCCAACAATATTCACACACACCCAAAATTCCGAACTCGCACTTTACGGTAACAGGCTTGTTTCGAGCTTGTAATCCGCATGTTGTTATTTTTGCCGACCACATCGCACAACTTTTCCGATGGTTTGTGGAGAGCAAACGCCGCGAAAATTGATTGCGCTTTTTCATCATTTTTTTCTGATTTTGGACCCTTCCACGCCGTAGAGTGCCGCAAAGTGTGGGCTGGCTGAGCCCTTCAACCACTCAATTGTATTTTGTCGTGGCTTATTTTATGAACTGCCGCTGTGGTGGACATGCCATTTTTACCCATTTTGAAATTCTGACCGAAGCGTCACGTGGTACCTCCACATCATGTTGCATCAATAATGTTGCTGAAAATTTTGAGTAGATTTTTTCTCGGATGTAGTACTTTTCACTAGTAAACTACGACTTTAGACATTTATGCAGGCTTCTAATGACATCAACTTCGTCCGACAATACTTAACTTATATATAGTACAGTGCTACTTGGGCACTTCCACTTTGGCATGTGGAGTTTTTCTTGCCCGAATTGTCTGAATCTTTGCAATGAGAGCAATTCCACCGAACATGACGATTTTTTTTTTTAATTTAATTTTTGTATATTTTGAATCGCCTGAAAATTTGCATACAGATTCTTTATGACCAAAAATGCCATTTTGCACCTTCAGACCGCCATTTTGAACCTCGCCTTATTTTTGAGAAGAGCGTATCGGAAAATGCATAGCAAATTTTTAAAAAACTGTAACTCGAAAACGGTTTGTCCGATCGATTTGAGATCTTCTACGAAGTTGTAGGTATATGGAGAAAAATATGCACGTTAAAAAAGTTGCAGATTATTATTTTTTTAAAAACAAAATTTTCAAATTGATTTTCTCCAGAAACGCAGTTTCTATTTTGTTTTATTTTTGGATATGTTTTAGGGGACAACTTATGTAATTTATTGCACAATGTTTCAAAATGGAAGAATTATGGACAAAAAAAATATGATTTTTTAAAACATTAGGGATTTTGAAAAAAAAATCGAAATAGAGGAAAACAATAATTTTTTATGTGATTATTTGAAAGTACAGAAAAATTTCAATCAAAAAGTACTTAAGTAAATTTCTTCTAGGTTGCATCAATTTCGAGATATACTCATATTTATATAAAATATAAAAAAAAAGTCAAATAGGCCCTTTTCAAACATATTTCGTGTTTCTCCATTCCAGAAATATTTAATTTTGATTAAGTGAATCGTAGCTGAAGTGTTTATTAATTGATCAAAACCGATATACTCAAGTATTTAAAAAAGTGCGCACGGTAAAAAAATATAAACGAAATTTTCAAATGAAAATTTTGAGTTCATTATTCTTCAAAACCGCAAAATTGATGTTTTTAATTTTTGGATGTGTTTTGCAGCATATTGTTTGTAATTTCTTGCACAATGCCTCAAAACGGAAAATTTTTGGATAAAAAATAAATTATTAAAAAAAAAAAAAATTAAACGTGTTTATGTAAAACGATATTTTTGGTGGGTGTTTTTGAGTACAGAAAAATAACTATATATTTTTAAATATGAAAAATTTCTATCGAAAAATACTCAAGTAAAATTTAGCTGAGATGCATCACTGGGGCCTATTTTCCTTTTTTTATTTGAAAATTTTATATAAGTATAAGTATATCTCGAAATTGATGCAACCTAGAAAAATTTTACTTCAGTACACTTCCAATTCATTTTCTGTACTATCAAATAAACACATAAAAAAATATTGTTTTCCTTTATTTCGATTTTTTTCAAAATCTGTAATATTTTATAAAATTATAACTTTTTTGTCCATAATTCTTCCATTGTCACAATGTTTCATTTGTGCAATAAATCACATAAGTTGTCCCCTAAAACATGTCCAAAAATAATAAAAATCACAGATGCATTTTCATAGAAAATCGATTTTATTTTTTTTTATTTAAAAAATCTGTCATTGTTTTTTACCGTGCATATTTTTTTTCCAAATGATCCTAAACAATACCTACAACAACCGCAAAATATATCCAAAAATTAAAAACATCAATGTTGTAGTTTTTAAGAACTATTAGCTTCAAATTTTCATTTGAAAATATCGTTTATATTTTTTACCGTGCACTCTTTTTCCAATACTTAAGCATAAATGTTTTGATCAAACGATAAACGATTAAGCTACGATTCGCTCAATCAAAATATTTTTTTTTCTGGAATGGAGAAACACGAAATATGCTTGAAAAGGGCCTATTTTTCTTTTTTTATTTGAAAATTTTATATACATATGAGTATATCTCGAAATTGATGCAACCTAGAAAAAATTTACTCAAGTACCTTTCGATTGCAATTTTTCTGTACTTTCAAATAATCACATAAAAAATTATTGTTTTTCTCTACTTCGATTTTTTTTTTCAAAATCTGTAATTTTTTAAAATATCATAACTTTTTTTGTCCATAATTCTTCCATTTTGAAACATTGTGAAATAAATCACATAAGTTGTCCCCTAAAACACATCCAAAAATAAAAAAAAAAAATGAAACTGCGTTTCTGGAGAATTTAAAATTTTGTTTTTGAAGTAAAAAATAATCTGTAACTTTTTTTATCGTGCATATTTTTTCCATATCGTCCTAAGCAATACCTACAACTTTGAAGAAGATCTCAAATCGATCGGACAAACCATTTTCGAGTTACAGTTTTTTAAAGATTTGCATTTTCCGATGCGCCCTTCTCAAAAATAAGGCGAGGTTCAAAATGGCGGTCTGAAAGTGCATAATGGCAGTTTTGGTCATAAAGAATCTGTATGCAAATTTTCTGGCGATTCAAAAAATACAAAAATAACCGGTTTTGCGAAACGGCGTGGAACCGCTCTACTTCCTAGGCGGGCCCTTTCGCGCTCAATTCCGCCAACCAGCATGTACTTTGTTTTCGACGCATTCACCATTAGCCCGACTCTTGTTGCTTCGCGTTTTAGGCGGGTGAACAAATCTGCCACTGTTTCAAATTTTCTCCTAGCTGTGTATCTTGTATGGCATTCGTGGATATTTAGCGACGAAGTTTTACGAAGAGTTTTCTTATTGTATACGAAACTAATTTTACTGAGTGTCTACACTACCGGTCGAAATAATTCTGATTGGAGTAAGGTATGCTACAATCCAACATCCTCACCCATCTTGAAATTTCAAAATTTCTGAATTTTGTCGTCGAGAAATATTTTATAGGTATCCTAAACCAATCAAAATAGGAGACTGAAATCGTTGAGTAACGTATGCATATTATACCTTAAAAATTATTCTTGAATTGAACGTCATGGGCGTTCTGTGAAACCACTGGTGTCGTAAATATCGCCTAGTCTCTCCTCATTCTCGAATATCTCTTAATGCACATGAACGGATGCTCGCCATGTAAATAAGCTGGACACATCCAGGTGCCTGTATTCCATTTGCGATGATTGAAATAAACACCCTATATGGCCATCCGTGGGTGCGAATTGGACACCCCTAGTGCCCGAAATCCCTTGGAATGGGTTAAACAGACGCCCTGTGAGTCCATCCGAGGGTATAGTTTTTACACCCATGGTACCTTGAGAATGGATGTATCGGAGGCCCTATGCATCCTAGCATAGTCGAAGGTTGGGCACTTCCTGGAACACTTACACCCCTTAAAGTGAAATGAACACTTATACCCCTTGATGCCCGGAATCCATAGAGGATGAATGACATAAATGCCCTGTGCGTATTTCCGTGACTATGGTGCTCAAAATCTATTGAGATGAGTGGAACAAACACCCTGTGTGCCTATCCGTTGAACAAGTGGACACGCCATGGTTTCCAGAATCCATTCGGTTCACCTTGCGTCCTTTCATGAGAATATTTTGATACCCAGAAACCGGTAGAATTGGCTGAAACAGACGCCCTGTACTTCTAAGCTTTGGTGGCCACAATCCATTTGGGAAAGATGGTATAGGACCCCCTTTGCATCCTTCCTTGACAGTTTGACATCCCTGATGTCCAACCTTCGTTTGGAACACTCTGTACGTTCCTCCATGAGGGTAGACAGGACACCCTGTGGGATCAAATCCGGTTGATTCGGATTAAATAGAAGCCCAGTGCATTCATTCTAGAGGGTTGGACACCCCTGGTGTCTGGAGTCCATTTGATTAAAATGATGCCCTGTGATGTCCAAAGACTTGTTGTTTGGGATTAGATAGACGCGCTGTGCGCC
This sequence comes from Aedes aegypti, assembly GCF_002204515.2. Lineage (NCBI taxonomy): Eukaryota > Metazoa > Arthropoda > Insecta > Diptera > Culicidae > Aedes > Aedes aegypti. Next base: position 379,896,804 of record NC_035108.1, read on the forward strand.
TTTCCGAGGGAGTTGGACATCCCTTGTGTGTCCAGATTTCAATAGTAGTTTCTCCATCCGATTGGGTAATTCCACGACAGTGTAACTAGGGTAGAAGCACCGGTTTTGGCCATATGCCAGTTGTAGCCATAGTGGATTATACACCGTTTTACATAGCCAATCAGCATGAAACCTTTTATGTGCAGTAGATCACATTCATATGATAGAGCTACATTCATTTACTTGTCCAAATTGATTCAAACATAAGAAAAACAATTAATTTTCCTTATAATTTTAACACCCATACACCTAATTTGGCCAGGGCACTCCTAATTTGGCCACTCTCATGAGAAATCAATGCAATTGTCCAATTTAGGAACCGAAGTTAAATCTATGGCCGAAACTGGTTCCGTTGGCCTATACTGACCAACGGGATTTTCAAAGCGAAAATAGTTATTTAGGCAACAAGTTGCAAAATGATGATTTTTTCAGCACGAGTTGTACATTTATCCAACGAGGCTCGCCGAGTTGGATAAATACAACGAGTGCTGAAAAAATCGAGTTTGGCAACGAGTTGCCTACAACATTTTTTGCTATTTCGAAAAATGCCATTTCAGCTGGATGAACTCTAAAAGCAAAAACAAACATTTCAAGAGAACCCGCATAGACACACATCCATGCGTAGTATCACTTCAGTATTTTTCAATCACGTAGGCTGTGATACAGTAGTACCTACCCATGAATGTCACAAGTTTTCACGCTCCCATCGAAATCAGGTAAGACAGCACAAACAGTTGCTGACTACAAATGTTGGGCTATTCAGAATCACGTGGACATTCATGGGGAGAGGGAGCGTCTGGCCAATGATCACGGTCCATACATATTTTATAAATTTGTGTATGGACAAATGACCACGAGGGGGGAGCGGGTTGACCAGGAATCCCAAAAAAACTGATCACGTGGTTAATGGACAGCCCCTGTCGGAATCAGATCGCACAACGGATCTAGAATCAGATGCAATTATGCTTATTCTGCGCGGAGAGACGAGTCGAATGAGGGACAATTGTCGACTCACTCCCATTGGATTAACATTAGTCGCCTCACATCACCCGAGGTGCGAAGGACTCGTCTCGACTCACACGCCGCGCAAATAAGCACAAATAACATGAAGAGACTGGGTTGTTCGGTTGATGCTTACCAAAACAGTACTGAAAAGTGCTACTTTTCAGCACCGAAACGAGTGCTGAAAAGTAGCACTTTTCAGCACTGTTTTTTCAGTAGGAAAAGTAGGCCGTTATGTTGATCAACTTCTCAATGAAAAGTTGATTGATTTGCAACGGAATTGCAAAAAATGGTTTTGTCTCAGTTTTGATATTTTACACATATAATATGGATTGAAAGCATGCATTTGACTTATTTGTTGTATCAATACGGCTTCCCATTTAGTTTTTATTGACATTTTCTCTTAGGCTGGCCAAAACCGGTGCTTTTACCCTACGGAATATAAATGGGTTTGCAACGCTCTCCAAGGCGGTATCGTTATTTCCACAGCATAAGTTGAAGTGATTTTTTCGGCAAGAGAAACAAACGTTATAGTATGCGAATAGGTCCGGCTTCGGCCGACATATACTGTTCCTACTAACCTTACAAATAGGCTAAATCGCCTGTTGACCTGGATGACCGTAGAATTCGTAAGTTGACCTTCTTTGTCGTGCTGCCTTATTGTTACCACAGAGTGGATCTTCCTGAACACTTGCCCTTGTCGTGCTTGGTTGCCTTGCTCACAAAGTGTGTGATCCCATATTGATGCGCTACTGATCATAACAATCAACACGACTTTCCGATACAAAACATTTCAGCTTCGGAAGACGAAGGTTTGTTAATGTTCATCCAATTCAACCGTCCAAATCTAATGACCATTGTAGAAGTGTGCAAGATGCCCGTTAAATATCAATAGTGATTTTTTACAGATGACCAAATGAGCTCCTTTGAGTGTGGAGATCTACAGATACGTTGCTATTGTCGTCACTATATACAGTCAGTGACATAAGTTAGTAACCAAATGCTGTTTTTCCATACAAAATGCCCAAGTTTGGGGTGCTGTATCTCAGGTTCTGGTGGTCCGAATTGGCTGAAATTTGGATGACGAACTAAAACTAACTTGAAGTTTAGTCTGTAAGGGAATTATTACATTGCAGTCATTTTTCATAGAGTTTCAGAGGGTTGTTCAAAGACAAAAGTAAGTAACCGGGAGATTTTGTAATTTAATTCTAAAATGGTAAGTTGTGGATTGTTGGTCTGTTCCACAAAGTTGTTCAATTTCAGAAGTCATACAAATTTGCAGAACACGCCAATTTTCCACGACCGTTTTCGAATCAAATTAAAAAAAAAAACTCTCGGTTACTTACTTTTGTCTTTGAACAACCCTCTGAATCTCTATGTAAAATGACTGCAATGTAATAATTCCCTTACAGACAAAACTTCAAGTTATTTTTAGTTCGTCATCCAAATTTCAGCCAATTCGGACTATCAGAAGCTGGTTTTGAAGGCAGTCGATCGAGTACCGCACGTCGGATTTGTGTTGACTTTGAAAGTTTGATCGAAAACAAATATCGTTCAAAGTAGAGTGCATATCTGTTGACCTTTGTTCCGGGTTAGTTATGGAACCTTCAAGTGATAATCCGTCGTGGACTTCCGTACCGGGTGATATTATTTCGGCGTTGTTATTTTGTGTTTCCGAAGTGATCGGACTAAATTCCGTAATGTAGACCTGGGATGATTTCGCGTTTTCCTTTGAGATCGCGTACCGTGTAGATTTTTCCGTCTTTCACATCCCATGACGTACAGGAGCCAACTGATGAGTAAGAGTCTGAATTGGGCGACGATCAAGCGAATGACGTCATTACTAGTCTTACTTTTAAGAGAGCAGAAATACTCCGATGAGAGGCTTCATTAACCAGTGAAGTAGCAAAAGTGGATGGGCTTACTCCCAATCAATTACGATAAACAAAAAAGTTTGGATATCTATTAAATTTGAATTTAGATTTTAAATTAGTTCTAGTAGTAGTTGCTAAATGTATGTTAATTTTTTATGATAATCATGTAAAACGAGTTGCAACTGAACATTCCACGATAATTAATGTAAACTGTCTCATTGCATTCGAAAATGCTTGCAATCTTGAGCGAAACTGAAACATTTCATGATCTTACATCCAACATTCGCCAATATTGCATGCTTTCTTGCATCTTGAAAGTGAAATTGCAAACAAGATTGCTCAGTTTACATGATTCTACGCTGAATATTCTGTTTAAAATAATGCACATGGATGGATCGACGGCTTGTCATTCCATGTGCATTATTTATGATTGAATTTTCAGCGTGACAATCATGTATACCGAGCCGTTTTGCATGCAACATTCTTCGAGAGAAGACGTTTCGCGTTCAATATTAAGGATTTTGTTAACAATGTTGTATATAAAAGATGTGTTTATAGGTTTTACCATTGAATAATACATGAGAAATGGCTTTGCATGATTGAGGCTAAAATAACGTTACGTGTAAATCTAAGATTTTTTTGGTGTGTTGCTTCAATAATTTGATTCAATTGTTCAGTTAAAAAATAAAAATCAAAGTAAGACATGGATTGAAAGTAAGTGAATTGTTTATGATTTTTTGTTAGAATTTTGCGTTGATGAAGAGACGGAATAGGAGTTGCCTGCGGCGACAAGGGTATTTCCATATGATTTTAAATAATTTGAAGGGTTCCCTGTAGGAATACAATGTTGAGAAAAGTGACTGAAAATTCTTGCTACAATATTGGCATAGGAGTTTCTTTGGGTAAACGCATTCTACATTAAAAGATTCAAACGGCTACCCGATGCACAGCAAAAAAATTTCAAATATACATGGCACGTAAATTTCTATGATAATCATGTTAAACGAGTTATAACTAAATGTTCAACGATATATAATGTGAACTGTCTCATTGCATTCGAAAATGCTTGCAATCTTGAGTGAAACTGAAACATTTCATGATCTTACATCCAACATTCGCCAATATTGCATGCTTTTTTGTATCTTGAAAATGAAATTGTAAACAAGATCGCTGAGTTTACATGGTTCCACGCTGAATATTCTGCCAAAAATAATGCACATGGATGGATCGACGATTTGTCATTCCATGTGCATTATTTATGATTGAAATTTCAGCGGGAAAATCATGTAAACCGAGTCGTTTTGCAAACAACATTCTTTGAAAGAAGACGTTTCGCGTTCAATATTAAGGAATTTGGTAAGAATGTTGGATATAACAGATGTGTTTATAGGTTTTATCATTGAAGAATACATGAGAGATGGCTTTGTATGATTGAAACTAAAATAACGTTACGTGTAAATCTAAGATTTTTTTGGTGTACACAGCAAAAAATTCTAAAATTTACATGGCACGTAATTTTTTATGATAATCATGTAAAACGAGTTGCAACTGAACATTCTACGATAATTAATGTAAACTGTCTCATTGCATTCGAAAATGCTTGCAATCTTAAGCGAAACTGAAACATTTCATGATCTTACATCCAATATTCGCCAATATTGCATGCTTTCTTGCATTTTGAAAGTGAAATTGCAAACAAGATTGCTCAGTTTACATGATTCTACGCTGAATATTCTGTATAAAATAATGCACATGGATGGATCGACGGCTTGTCATTCCATGTGCATTATTTATGATTGAATTTTCAGCGTGAAAATCATGTAAACCGAGCCGTTTTGCATGCCACATTCTTCGAGAGAAGACGTTTCGCGTTCAATATTAAGGATTTTGTTAACAATGTTGTATATAATAGATGTATTTATAGGTTTTATCATTGAATAATACATGAGAAATGGCTTTGCATGATTGAGGCTAAAATTACGTTACGTGTAAATCTAAGATTTTTTTGGTGTGCAATGCACGAGTTCACGATTTTGACGTTTGAGCGATGCCGAATTCACTGGTTTCCATGGTCACATAGAAAACACGGCACCGCTAAATGGTCAAAAAGTGAACCCGTGCATAGGTTCATCTATTCTCTAGAATTGTGTTCTTGAAAATTTGAGGTGTAACTTCAACTCATCTTCACCTGAAGGATGCAAATTTTCCCTGTAGTACTGTTTGGACTATTTCCTGGAAGAAATCCAGGAGAACATTTTCAAACTTATGTATTCACCCTGTGTCTCTTTCCTACCTTATCCTACCTTATAGCATGTCTCATTCACAAATTGTAAACCTGTCTCGCAAAAACCCAAGGTGACAGTGGGCTCCTAATTGCCATTTCCCGACCAGATGGCAGAGAAAGAGACTACGGCGCGTCTGAATCTTTCCGTCAGGGTCAAAGTGACAAAGACCGTTCCGCGTAAAGATAATGAGACTAATAATAAACTGACAGCCAAGGTCCGTCCACACTAATGTAGGCTTCAACTACGCTTTTTGCCTCGTCTTCCTTCCCAACCTTGTGGGAGGTACCAACCAAACCATTTCCTTGGGTTCCAAATGCGAACGAAAACTTTTTCGTGACTTGACGATTTCGATGACAAAACGGCGACGGGTGGCTTTTACGACTCTTCCCGCGGAATTATGCTTCACTGGTTGCAAATGTTTAACACGGTAATTACGCTCATAGCGACTGACAATGGCGATGTCGTCCAGAGCATGGAACAGGAGCAGTGCTTCGCAGCTCTTGACCAAGCTGGTGTTTAGCTGTTCCACAGTTTGGTCTTCTATTGGGAGAACTCTGAAGTATGCTAATGCGCGGCAAATAAAATGAAAAACAGCAAAACCAACGTGTCGGATCAAGGAAAACGAGTGTCCGTGATAATGATGAGAGGAAACAGGAAATTACTTTCCATAAAAATGCTGAGTACATTTTTCATTCAGACTGCACGGAAGGAAGGCGAAATCGATTAAGGTCACAAGATTTTCAAGGAGGATGTAGAATATATTAGGCGGTATTAAAATAAATTACTCGTAAAGCATTTACAAAGATTTCATATAGAATGGAAGCATTCCTGCAAACACGCTTCTTGCAATGTTTCGGGTATTCAATTCCGACATACGGAGACATCGGGCTACCGGTCCAAGGAAGAAGCAATCCAACGCACACAGCGAAGTCATTCCGATTGCCCAGTAGTTTTGCTGTCGCGCTGCCAAATATCCCAATCCTAGTAGATTAAATCCGTTGACTACCTTCACCACGGTGTTGAAGTACTTCTCCTTCAGTTCGGTGACTGCCAGTGCGGTCGGAATTGCAGCTGCCAATAACAGTCCAAACGTTGCTTCATTCCATCCGTCCAGAAGACCGCTTCTCCGATAAAGTTCCGCGTTGAGCATAGTCCATGGAACGAACCTGGACAGTTTGCAGGTGGTTTCGTTCAAACGGATCAAGCTTCGAGGAGCAGCGCAGCAATTGACCTCCAGTGAGCGGAAGAGGGATTTGGCCATCAGGAACGCAACGGCACCATGGGCATACGGTTCCGACTCGTGCGAAAGTTGCATCAACGAAGCAGTGCAGGTTGCTCCGAGCACAAAATGGGTGAGCTCCTCACTGGAAATTTCGTCGCGGGTTTCGCCCTCGGTTTCGATCAGATCCGACTCGGAGTCCATCATTGTTGAAGGTTCGTTTGGTTCTTTGCGTTCTGGAACTTGACAGGTAATGAAATGGAAGCGGTTGAGTGAGTCCCCAGGTTACTTTGTGAAATTTTGCTGTTTGCCTGCTGAGTGCTGAGTGTTGATAGGGCTTGATCGGCTTGAGGTGGTACCGTGGAATAGGGCTCTGCACTGTTTTGATTTTGTATGGGATTTTGACTTTTACTGGCCTTGTTGTTTACAAATTTCATGGTAGAGTGAAAGAGACAGGAAGATTTTTGTGTAGAGCCCCATAGAAATTATAGTATGGACCTGGGAGGGAGGCACCGATACTACACACGAAATATAAGACAACGTTATTTTGAACTGCAAGATAACTCCAGTATGTCAACAACAATCAAGGCAATCTTCGAGAAAATCGGTAGTTTCCTTTTGTTGTGTACCTTCGATCTTTCCTGACCAACATAAAAAAAGGGCCACAGTTTTCTATGCACTAAATATTCATTTTCATTGGAAAAAGTAGAACGATGCGTTTTTCAATGCTTTATGTTCAATCAGATTAAATGGTGCTCACGTCACATTACTTGCATTATGTGCATGAATTGATTTTTATTCGATTTTTATCACTTTTGAAGAAATACGAAAATGTGTTCTAATCAGTTACGCGCTTTTTTCATGTTAGTCCAATGTTTGAGATCTGGGCTCACAGTGACAGTTCGTGACAGCGGAATCTCGGCTCACTACGACGTACAGAAATTTTGTATAGGCCTTTTCATGTGACACATCCGTCTATGCATTTGTTTACATCGGTGGAGGACCGGTGCTAACACGGGCCTGTCATTTTCATAGAAGAACTGTCAAAGTACTTCCCGATCAGCTGATTTGAGACGTCATGTGAATAGGCCTATTGGTTTCTCCCTCCCAGGTATGGAACTATGCACGCGTTTACTCGTTGACGTTTGAGCGGTGTCGTGTTATTTACGTGACCATGGCAACGAGTGAATCCAGCACCGCTCAAACGTCAAATTCGTGAACGCGTGCATAGGTCCATTAGGTTAATGCTTCTACTTACCGTGGTGAATTAAAATCCAGACGGTATCAATATCCGGACACTCTGTTAATTTGTTTCAATTAGATGTAAAATTGTATGATTATATCAAAGACAAATTATTATATGTTTAAATTTACGCATAACTTACAGTGTCAACACTGCTAATCTTTTCACTATAATTTTTAATCTAGTTATCATTGTCAGATAATTAGTCAATATGAAAACAAAAATGTTCCCTCAGTTAGACGCATGTCCTTGCAAGTTCTAGTTCAGTTTCACCAAACGGAGAGAACGCATTACATTTAGTGAACGAAAACGGGCTCAAATTATACTGTTTGACTAGTTTTTTCAACATAAAAGTGAAAGTGACGACTATTCAAGGATTTGGTAATTTCGCAGCCCTAAAATATTATGTAAATAAGCATTTGAAGCTGTGAATAAAGACTGTCGGAAATTAAAGGCAAGTGGTTTCAAACCCGGACATTCTTTTTATGTCGTAAGTTTTACATGTTCAAGTGCGTCATTGAATAATTACAATACAATATTAGTAGAACATGATTTCCAACAACGTTATCCCTCCCCTTGATTATACGACCTTGCCGCAATGGGAGGGCATAATCCATTAGCCCATATGATGGAAACCTGGGAGGGAGAAACCAATACGAAATTTATGTACGTCATGGTGACAAACATGATAAAAGCGCGTAATTGATTAAAACGTATTTTTGCATTTTATCAAATGTGACAAAAAATCGATTGAAAAGCTATTCATGCTTATTCAAAAGTAATGTCACAATAGCACTTTTTATCCTGATTAAATATAAAGAACTGAGTCATATTTCGTGTGTAACATCGGTGCCTCCCTCCCAGATGGAAACCAAAGGCGTAACCTGCAGTGGTGGTATCACATTTTGGCATTTTTTGTTTAAAGCCGCGTCATAATTCATATGGCATAGACGCAATAATATCTCGGATGTGATCCAACGGACATCCTGCATCATTGATAGAATTGGTGCCCATTTCAAATAATTAATCTATTCGAAGTGGACATTAAAATACTGTTGGTAACGATCAGTTTGCCTTTTGCTAACCAGAATGATCCGTAGCCACTCTTACTATTAGCTAGCAAGACACATCGTTATCATGTACGACGTAGGGAATATTACTCTGAGGAAAATGACTAGTACATTCACTGAGTAGAAATAAGTCGTTTTGTCGAGCAGATTTCGTCAGAGATAGCAAAGGCTTACGCGGTTCTTGGAATTATCAGACGCAACACTAAAGATTTCAAAGACGTGTACTGACTTAAAGCTTTATATATATCACTTGTTCGCCGCGTTTTGGAATATGGAGTTATAGTTTGGGCCCCGTACCACTCTGTACACATCAATCGACTTGAACGAGTTCAAAAAAAATTTATTAGGTATGCACTTGCACCTTGGCGAAATAGGATGCTGCTGCCGCCATACGAGCATCGCTGTGCTCTCGTCGACTTACCTACACTACGAAACAGGAGAACTCTTCTAAAGCAGCTTTTCATTTTTGATCTGCTCGAAAATAACATCGACTGCTCTGGTCTGTTAGGCAAATTAAGTTTTAACACCCCTGTGAGGCTCCTACGGAGGACCGCACTATTCCGACACGCTGCTCATCGAACGTTATATGGGCAAAATAATCCGCTCGATATATGCTCTGAAATGTTTAATAATGTGTATCACTTGTACGATTTTAGCATAGCTAAGGAAACATTTAGATTAAGAATTCTACGGAATTGAAGTCTGTGCGATGTATATTTATTTAAATCGAAGACCAAATAAATCAGATCAAATAAAATCCGGACACAGAGATTTATGCAATTAAAACGTTAGGTCTGTACACATTTCCATCACTGTAACTCTTCGTTAGCAACGATCGACACAAAACTTTATACTAAAACCATCAAAAATGGCTCCGACACACTTCACTCATTAAAAACACAAATATTGCCCCAGGAGGGAATTTAAATTCTAAGCTTGTAACCTTCTGAGTTATTGGGTTACCAAGTGGCTCGGTAGCTTAGTTAGTACAGCGCTCGTATAGCATACAAGAGTCTTGTGTTCAAATCCCAGCCGAGCACGTAGATTTTTTTCATAATTTCAACCACAATCCATCTTTATTTATTTATTTTTATTTATTAATTTCCGTATAATTATGTAGCGTAAGGAAAATGCTTTTAAATTACTGTAAAAGATGAATTCATTTGTAAGAACAATCTAACAATTACTACGCGTAACAATTACCACGCGTAATGAGCTCATTTTTTTTTAATTTTTGCAGTTAACATCTAAATGAGTCCAACAAACCTATCTATTGATAAGTGTTAATAAAACGTGCATTAAATCTAAAATCTAATCAAAATCTAATAATTCCTTAAGGCTTTCGAAGCATCGAGCAATTCGAAGCAAAACGGTGTTTATTCAAAATATAGCTTGGGCTTGAAATTGTTGGTAGCTTCCTTTTCCTTTTTTCCTTCTTCATGCCGATTTGGGCTTTGCGGGCCCGGGTCAGGTTGCGTGAAGAATACTTCTTCTAAATACAGAATTATTATTTTGTATGCCACAAATTGGCTTATTCAGTTTGTTTATTGAGTTAGGGGGAGATCCCCCAGTGCCGGACAGCACCCAATACCGGACAAAGTCGAAACATTGAGAAATCATGGTCCAATCAAGATGGTGTATTAGTAGAAAAGAAAGCTGTTATGTAGACTAATGTTTGCGTAGAATAACACATCCTTGAAATATGCATCCCTTTTAAAAAAAAAGTAGAAAAGTTTGAAAATCTTTAAAAAATTGACGTATCTTCTTAATTTTGAGCCTATTTAGTAATTATTTTGAACACGAAAAAATACTTTGGATCCCGCAAGCATGATCGAACACAATCCTAATTTGATAGTATGAATGTATTTTGTACCACAATTGAAGTAAATATGGACAACTTACAGTTTTGGTTAAGCACCTCCTGTCCCTCAGTTTCGGACAGCTTGATTTGTTATATGATATCTTTGTAATTATTGCATCAGTGTCTCAAAATACTTTCATTTTTCATGGGTTCCGTCGACCATGGTATCAAACATGCAATAAAATTAAGAAGAATGAACATTCATAACAGCATCGTAAAATGTGCTATTTTTCATCATATATGAAAGAGGTTTTTGATAGGCATCTTGCAAACTAAGAAAAACTCAAATTATTTTTGTAAATGTTGCAATTGCATTGAATTGGTAATTGTAAACTATTTCTATAGTGTACACATTCAATGATGTTCAAATTTACAGAATTCGAGGAATTTCCAGACCGTGTCCGGTATTGGGTGCCACCTTTCAAGATCGATCAATTTGGTACTAAAATACATCATCAAAACTCAATGTCAAAATTCATATTTATATTTTCAAATTTATTTTTGTACAATATAAAAATGATAATATTTATCATAAATGGGTAACACGAGCCCATGAAATCAATATTTTTCGAATTATGAATTTAGTGGCTTAAGTGTCCGGTACTGGGGGATCTCCCCCTATATTAATTATATTAATGAAAGAACACTTTTATACATTAATGAAATTGCTCTTTACTGGGACACCCAGATTTGCTGGTATGGCTGAAACATACTTTTGGGAACTTGTAGTCAGAAGACACAGTGTGTCAAACAACCAAACACATTGTGTCTTCTGATTACATGTTCCCAAAAGTATGTTTCAACCATACCAGCAAATCTGGTATATGCCAGTAAAAGGCAAACATTCATGAATATATCCCGAGTTTTTATTTTCTTCTCAATTTACTTAGGGAGACTTACGGCTTTGGCACCATTCGACTATTATTGGCAACCAAATTTCTAACGCCAAATACCGTTTTGATTCATATTACGGACAGCTTCAAATTCCGGACACTCTACTTTGTATGGGAAACATTTCACACGAAATGTTTCAATTTTTTTCGTTCAAAAGTTCTCATTTTCGAGGCTCGTTTTAGTAAGCTTTTTCCATAAATATCTTAGAAAATTTATAATGCCCAACTACCATAGATGTCTCTTTAGTGGTTTGACGATTTCAATTGATGATTTGACTGTTCCATTAATGATTATCATGAGCTGTCCGGAATTCGATTCAAAGTGCCCGGAATATGAGGCAAAAGTGAGGAAGCGTCCGGAATAAGAATCATGAAAAAGCCACACATTTTGATTGATTTAAAATTATTCAAGTTGCGGAAGCGTATTCTTTACCCACCATTCGAAAGATAAGGACTTCCTACGCTTGATAGCGCTAAGGAATCATACAGAATGATTTATTTTGTATGTTCTATGCTGGGTTATACTTCACTGAGTCCTTAAGTGTCCGTAATATGAATCAAAACAGTACACAGTATTTTTCTATCAAACACATCAGTGGAAACATTAAGATGATTCTTTGTTCTGCCCGCTTCCCGCTGGCGAGATTTCTGAGACAAAACAAACGATATCGCCGGAGATGTCATCAATTCAAATGAACACGTTTCGAAATGGGAATGATTTGGAGCTGCCGAAGAGATTCACCAGCAGTTGTTATAGGAAAATTGCCGAAGAGAGTGAGGCTGCTGACAATAGTCACAGGGACAAGGGATGTTCGCAGCGTTGTAAAAAGTTTCCAGAAGCATTTTGACAAGTCTGTCGGTGTGAATTGATGAAGGATTGAGCGACGCATATATGTAAATAGACAAACACGGAATTTGTCTGATGATGTCCGAGAAAATTACAAAATAAGGCACGGCATCGGCTTAAGCTGCCGAGAATACGTAAGTTCCCCTATATTCTAATTGGAAGCTCTCACTTGAACGCGTATTTTTTTTCGTAAATCCATGTCTCAATTTTTTAAACAAACACACTGTGTCTTCTGATTACAAGTTCCCAAAGGAACACTTTTTTATTCTTCATATTTATCTCAATTATGCTACTATGACAAGTTCTCTAGGCAAAGAGCACCAATTTTCGACTGATCACTTGTATTTAATTCACATAATATTGGATATTTTGTATGGATTGGAATTTTTTCAAAGTAATTTCGCGTTTCTTTCAAATCTCGTTCTCTCTCGTTTTCCGTGGAAACTTGTGGAATTGAAGTAAAACATCAATTTTATTGACCAAAATACTATTGCCTGTTTTTAAAATATAGTTTCATTTACGAATTTCAAGTTCTTTAACACTATATTTTGCATTTTCGTCAGAAATCACATATTTTTATAATTATCTCAGAAATCTGTCATAAGATCTACATCATTGTTATTTGCTTTTAATACACGCACCGGGACAATCCCTTTACATCTCATTTTGCGGTATTTTTCAAAAATCACGAGGAGCTTCTGATGGATTACCGTGAGTAATAAGAAGTCCTTCAAGGGATCGTAGGAATTTTCTGGTTGCTCAGGAATAACCCTATAAAAGTTCTGAAAGTTTCCTTGAAGGTTTCCCTGTATTTACAAAACGATCACATTGGTTTCTAAAGCGATGTCAAAGCAGGGTAAAAATTCGTCACCGTCAAATGGAAAAAGTCAGCGACGAAACTAATAGAAGCATCGTCATCGTCACTCAACCAGCGTCGGACGACGATTTGCCGCAGATATCCGATCACATAGGCCACTAAAAATATGAATCGTGTCTTCGACAGACTAAGAGCATTTTTTTTTTAAATAAAATAAAAACAAAACAGCAAAACACGCATGAAATCAGACAAATGATCACTGAATTATCAAGTCCACGCGCTTACCAACAGAACTATTGAAGAATCATGAAGAGAGCGGTTTCGTTTGCCAATACAAGCAATTATGTGATGGCATTCGTTGGTTGGTGAGAAGCAAGCGAATATAAAGTAAAAGCCTTCTTCTTGTGAGTAAGGGTAGCAAGCGGAATGAAGAAAAATTTGCTCGTTTAAAATGTTGGATTGAAGTTTGTCGTGCATTCTTTCGTCGTTGACGAGACGACGATCTGCCAGAGTTATTATACTGGATAACGATGTCTTTTTTTATTTCATCATCGCACGGTAACGCATCTGACGATTGTCTGCGCTGTGTCAAAGATTTACTATTGGTTTTCAAGAATTTTTCATTGTAATCCTGTGGGTTTCAAGAAGTTCACATGGGGTTTGTTAGAGTTTGATATGAACAGAATATCAGAGGTTCTCGTGAATCGATGGTTCTAAAATGGAGTTTCTTAGAAGATTCCTTATTTTATTGATTTACTTCACCATCTTCGACTAAAAGTCGTGCACACTGAACGACTGAACTAACTATGGATCGATGCTCGAGTTCACTATGGATCAATGCACGAGTTCACCAATATGACGTTTGAGCGGTGCCAGATTCACTCGTTGCCATGGCCACATAAATAACACGGCACCGCTCAAACGTCAAATAATGAACTCGTGCATTGGTCCATATCTAAATTTCATATGGACAGTGACGTCATTCCTATCGCAAACTCGAACGAGTGCAGAAGAAAGCAAGGCCTGCTCTCTTTTACTATCCCCAAGGCCTCATGCTTGACGATTGAAATGACGACACATGTTTTGATGGAAAATCGTTGTTTACACATGGGAAGTGCCTACCTTGTTGTATATATCGCGGCCTACTTATACGGGTTTTTAATACGTTTTTGGATAAGTGAAAATCGATTTCGTAACACATCTCATTGAAAGACCGAATGCAGGAAGCGGGTTACTGTACTGCCCATAACTGCATATTTGTAACATTCGACAAAAGTAGGCATTGAGTAAATGGAATAAAAAGTGTGCGTTTTATGGCAGTATGGGATGAAACTAAAATTTCTAAAAATTACCAGGAACTCAAAAGTGCTTATTTGAGACTGATATTTTGTACAACTCATATCGCATACTAGGTAAATTGTCAGAAAATAATTCTGATTGAAATTTCATTGCTATCACATTACTAGGCCCATTTATAATCTCAATGTGACTGTTATGCGGTTATAATTATCAATGTGACAAAACAACTTGGTATTTTTTTCGAATTTGCTAGAACTATCTCACAGATTTCAGTAAGTTGATCGAAATTATTTATATTTTGATGACTCTCCATGATATTAACTCCATTTTGTCAAAACTGTCGAATGTGACTGTTTTGCAGTTATGGGCAGTGTAGCTGTTATTTGTCCGGTGATATGAAACAACTAATAATGAAGTATTTCGTAAACTACGAGGAGGGGTGTAGAGCTTAAGATCCACGGAACAATCAATCTCATTTGTGAAGATGTCGAAACCTAACATTCGTTGACTTCTTACACGTCTGCAACATAGTGGCTCCAATCCGTTCAGTGGACAGCGTTCAGCATGTGGAGGAAGATTGTTTGAATCGTTCTAAGGAAACAGTTGCAAAGCTTCTTTTAAACACGTTTGATTGAGAGAACATCCGTAAAATGATATGGGGACCATTTCGAGAAATTCTTAACATCAATCCCTCGAAGGGATCATGCATAAATTACATGAATATCGAGCATATATTATCAACTATTTAATGAGATTTTAGAGATTGTTTGGTTTTTGTTTATTTCCCAAGACGAAGAAGAAATCAAATTTCAATAAGATTTCGTTCTACTTCGTCGTAAGCGCTATTATTCGTCATATCAAAATTTAAATGTTTCACTACGGCGGATATATTCCAACTTACCTGCCACATAGATTCATTTTCCAAGTGTAATTTTGTGAAAGCGGTTATAGTTCGTACAATTGTACACGAATAATGCAATAAAACTACTGTATTTCGATAATTAACTTCAGTTCAATTATCCACTTTGCACTTTTTCACCGAAATCGCATGGACGGACACGATTTGATAGAAATGCTTAGCGATCGATACCAGTCACACCACTTTATGATAGAAATTTCTTCTCGCCCCCCTGTGTTACTTACTTCGCCGGGCACTTATTTTCACTACTGAAAACCTTCGTACTTCTTCACTGAAGGATTTCATTTCAATAACCCGCCGTAAAACTTCTATAATTCACGAAACTTTATGAATTTATGAATTTCCTCAACCACCGCATATAATTGAGAGTATAAACAAAGTTCAATCCGTCGTACTGAGAAAAAAAAGTTGGTGCGCATCAATAGAGTAAACAGGTATAATACGCCCTCCCTAAGGAAAAACTGCTCTGTCGCAGTGGCAAATACATTACTTCTATAGTTTTTGGTGCAAAAATGTGATTTACTTAGTTGGTCATGCTCTGCACGCAACTTTCTCTTGCCAGGAAGCTTCTAAAAAGAGTACAAGACGTTTTCTGTAAACGGTCCAAATCTTGACGTTTCAAATACCCCACCCATAGAGAACGTTCCGCAGCATTGTAGAAATGTTACAAAGGAGAATTCCATCACTTGCTAAGCTTAAAAGGGTCCATTAGCAGTTGTTTTCCGGTAAAAGTTTTGTAATAAGTACAATATTAAAGGATGGGCTTCATTAACATCGAGGCTTGCCTATCGAACCCAAAATTTTACGCCAAAAAGCTGATTTTCGATATTTTTGGTATTTCTATTGGTTGTTCATACTTCCCAAAGATCTTATATGCGCAACATAATTTTTTGCGGATATTTAATATATGTAATCATATGTACGTGTTAAAGAAGTTTCAATCCCTTAAAAATGAAGTGGGGCGTATTGCCCGGTTGGGGTGCCTTATACCAATTTACCCTATGTGCGCGATGCTCGGCGTGAAAAACAATTCATTTGATTGTGTTGTTTTCGCTGCACTGTGAGCAAATGTCATGATTGTTTGGTTAAAAGAAATTGTGTTTATATGTTTGAGCTGACTTTTGAAGGTGAACAATGAATTTTAAAGAATATTTCATCATGATGAAAGAATGGAGGGAGATGCCTGCAGATCTATACATTCTGATTAATATTTTATAATAGCGTTGATGTGTTGTATTTTGACCACTCACTATATCGCAGTGAGCCGTAATTGTGAGACGAATCTGAGAACTGATAGACGAATTTGAAAGCGACAGAAATGAAAACGATACGACGAATTGAGAATACGGCAAGATGCAATTTCATTGCATTATTTCCAAAAAGACGATCAAGATTTATCAAAATCTTATTGAACAATGCGAAAGCGAATTGCTTGGCATCGTTTGTAGCAGCATCATTCACTGCAATATTTGTAAAACTGCAGGATTTCACCGATCAAAGCTTAATACGATGGAGCACCCTAGTCATAGCTTGAACTGAGTTTTGCAACAACATGATGAGTTGCATACAACTTTTTTTTAAATACGAAAATTGTCGTTATAGTTGCATTATTTAGGATTATCTCTATATCGATCTTATTTGTTCTCAAAATCTTTACCTGAGTCAAATTCGGATCGTTCAACGGATGTAGAATCAGAAGCAAGTTGACTAAGTCACTGAAAAATCCAGAGCAATTGGAAAAAATCACCCAGCTAATTATTTGCTTGCTTTCAAAACAGAACTAAAAAGCTCCGTTATGAAACAGTACTGAAAAGTAGCACTCTTCAGTATTGTTTTTGTTGATGGGAGAAGTAGGCCGTTATTTTATTCATTCTTTTGGTAGTCTGATAGGTCAGTTAGTATCACGCTTACGTGCAGAAAGTATGCTGACACTTTTTCAAATATGCCAATGCAAAATCATCTAATTTTGATTAATTCTAAATCGTGTGTAGAACTCTAAGTGCAGAATACTATAGTTCAATGCATTACAGTTTGCCGGAGATAACTATGTTCAAAAATCCATATCTAGGTCTACATAGGAATTGACGAACATATATGGAATTTCACGGAGGAAGCTTCCACGATCGTTGAGTTTAAGTCAGGAGTTTTTCAGTTCCTTGCGTAATTGTTTTGAAAATTTCAACCTGTTCATAGTATTATTATATTTTTCCTTACTCAATTAAAAAAAAAATAACTTTGTGTTTTTTATGACTAAAATATTACATAGTTTGTTAGTTTCTTAGCATGAAATTAAAATGACCATGAATAGTCGACTCTCTATCGAAAGGACCATCGTGATAGTGAGAGATCGAGGCATAGAACAAATGTTTAATGAATTCTAGTTTGGAAATCTCTCTGTTATCAGGACAATTAAAACATACAGACGTCATTTCGTCTTCTCAAATTATTTTGTAACCTTTGATGATGGGAATATCGACATACGGAGATAAAATCAGGAATGAAAATCACATCGAGATAGGAATATATCGACCTCACGAGGATATCGAGATAAGGAACTGTATGAGCAACTTTTTTGAATTATCCATATCAAATAGTGTTATTTTTGTTATGATTTAAAACTTCAAATAAAATTTATAACAAGAATGGAACAAAATCTATTATTTGTAATAATATTGATTGCTATGCAATTTGTCTGTAAGCCACTGGTCGAGTGATTTCCAATCCCAAAAATTCCCCGATCGGTGGGATTTGAACTCACGACCCTCACCTTGATCTTGCTGAAAAGCTGCACGTTTACTGCAACCGCTATCTGGGTCTTATAGATTTTTTGATGTTTTTGCAACGTGTATTTATAATATCGTAAGTAATTTTTACTGAAATTAGATCTCAAGAATATGCAGAAAAACGCCTCCTCAAATGGAAATTAATGTTTGTGCACAGCTCCTAAACTAAACTGTTATCGTTATATCATAAAAAAAATTGTTTCATGATGGAATAATTTTGCGGAAATGACTAATTGGTGTGTATAGAAGCATCTAATAATTAATATATTTTTCGCTTACCGATTGCTCATTATAATCATAATTATTTTTGCTATATGTGTGCAACCTAGAAACATCGTATCGTATGAAATCATTTCAAGCAGATGAGATATTTGATACGCGCACCATGGTAATGACGATCGAAACGACGGGACCCTTACCCGCTCAACAACAATAACAACAACTACAAACACAGACCAGACCCCCGATGAGCACATTAAATCGACAATAATGTGGTGTGTCCTTTCGCAAGTCTTATCTCACACAGCAGCGGACGCCAGGGAGAAAGGCCGGACGGGTGGGCGTATAACGTTGTAAAATTGTCATCAACGATCTGTAATTAATTCGACCTCATTGCGCCCAGGGAATCATAAAAATGATTACAGTTAATGTTGCGGCAACCACCGCAGAATTGTTGAACGGACTGCTTCTGCTGATGCTGTTGGAGTTGCCGTTGCACTATGGGCCAGAAATAGGAAATTTCGCAGCAAAAGTCCAAATACATTGTTTAATAAAATGAAATATACCGACGGTTTTATTTTATTTATTAGGCACAGAAGTCCATTACACTTAATGGAGTTAAATTGTGTTCAAACCGTTCAGCCTATATCAAAAAAATTTAGTTGGTGGATGTCGAAAATAATACTGTGTATAAAGTTTTAGAAGCGAACTTAGTGTATATTACAAATCTGACATATAAGTAGCGTAGTTTTCTTATTTTACCAATAATTTTACAATGGACTCATATTTTTTTCTAATTCGTCTTAAAAGTCAAAGTTTTCGCTTCATTGACATTTCGATGGCAAATTTCCATTCCAAGCCCATGGTGCGTTGTGTTGGCTTGCGGTGCTCTATGGGCTACTATTCATTCATGTTCGCGCGATAAATGTTTTCGGCTGTGCTCATTCGTCTGGAAGCGCGCAAATGGTTATATGGGCTCGTTAGGTTAGGTCTGGGCTTTGTGGTGGCTTCTGGGTGCAAATTGAAATATGATGGTCAATTTATCACGAGTGAAATGTTAATATTCTCGTTGACGGCAGCATAGAAGGGACGCTTCCCGGAACGGTTTGTTATTGGTCACGCAGACAAGGCAAAACAGTTGAAAGTTCAAACTGAAGTATAGCGGACAGCGTTTGCTTGCAAATGCTTTTGATGTTTATGGCGAAATATTAAAAGTTTTTTGCAGATATTCCCTCGGGCAAATCTAGCAACAGCTCATGTTGTTTTGGTACAACAATCAAGGTAATAATAAAAAAAATCGTTTATAATCAATTTCTTCTACTTCTTCTTCTTCTTCTTCTGATTATTATCCTATTTTTTCTTTCATCCTCCTGTTTTTCTTCTTCTTTTGTTTCTACTCATTATCTTTTTTCTTCTTAATCTTGATAATGCAACAAAGCTTACTTCTCTACCACTCTACTATTGAGGAAATTTATATTACGAAAGTATTTTGGATCATAACTCTAATTTGAAACTGTGGACTTTATGATGAGACTGAAAACGGCCCTACATTCGAAGCTTTCATTAATTGAACAACATATTTGTTCTTCGATTACCATAAATTATCTTATCGTCATTCTACACTAGTTTCAATATATTGCGTTTCTTTTGAAAATTTTACGTCCTGCGGTAGCCGCCAAGTTCTACCGCAGCTGTCAAAGTTCTACCGCAGACTTGAGAATCATTGTATCATTGAACGAAACCATCTAATCAAAGTATGCTAGTAGAGTCCACAGCTTTGAAAAACAGTCGAAAACAACAATCATCAGTATGGTTTCCAAGGTATCATAGCAGCCGATCCATGATGCTTTGTGAAAATCAGTAACGTGACAGCTGCGGTAGCTTTCTGTTCAACCGCAGAACGGAAAGTTATCTCTGAAATTGCAATATCAAATCTGCAGTCTACCGAAATATTATCAGCATCCAAATTAATACGAAAAGCATTTTGCAAAATGATAAATCTGTATTTTTTCGCAGGAAATTGAAATTTAATTAACGGTAATGGAAGCGGACATTTATTGATTCTCTCCTATTGCGAAAAATTGCATTCATTTTCGTAAACGTTCGGGTGTCGAATGAGTTGTATTTCTCACTGTTCCAGCAGTGTTGTAGCTTCGATGCTATCGATGGAATTCTTCCATTATAAACGAATATGTATGTATGAGTTTATCGTACACAAAAAATGAATGGCACATAATAAAAACGAGTGGAATGAAATTGAAAATGGAAGATTTTGTTCTTGCACCAAAACTGACTAATGTCAGATCCATAGAGATTTTTCGCAGTTTTCAACCCTCTAATACCCAACCCCGCCTTTAGATGGGGTACACTTTGGAATTTTGTGTATATTTTCGGAGGTCAGAAATCAAAATAATTTTATTTTTGGCTTACACTTTGAAGCCTGATTTGCTACTGAAAAGGAATCGCTAAAGAAATTTCTCACCGATTCCTTGCAGAAATTTTCTACAGCAACTCCCATTTGAACTGACAGTTCTTTTCAACTGCGTACTGCGATCAGAAAAAAGCGTTATTATTGCCAAAAATCAGTAATTAGAAGAGGGTTCAAGAAAAAATGAAAAAGGATAGGGATGTTCAAAAATAAAAATTATAAAAATCAAAAACCAAAATTCATAGATTTGCGAATAAAAATAAATCATTGCCCAAAACGTGTTTAGAACGATTTTAGATAACTAAAAATGATATTTAGATCGAAAATAAAAATTTGGGTATTAGAGGGTTAATTGATACACTTGTATCCATAATCGACAAATATAACGAGCTAAAAGTAAAGCATACTAAATTATTTGAAATCGAAGGTAAAATAAAAGATAAAGCGTGCCCATGGATAGACTTCGATGTGTGGAAACTTATGCAAATGAAAAACAAATTATCGAGGAAACATAAACGCAGCCCAAATGACGCTCGAACATTAGAACAAGTCGAGTCTAGTACACGACACTGAAGACGGCCTTACAGTTGAGGTCGAAATACGCGTATCTGTCAAAGGATACAAACTCTAGTGGAATTAAATGGCATAGTACTAAATTCGGTTTTTTCATCTACTTATTGAAACACGTTAATAAAAAACTGAATAGCGCGAAACAGATTGCTAAAACAAATTTTTACAGAAAATTTTTTAGTGACGGAAATACCAAAAAATGTGGCACAATATCAATAAAATACTAGGGAAGCACCAGAATCAAAATCGCAATTTTTCTATCAAAGTAAATGATCAGCATTATTGATCCTTCAAGCATAGCATGCCAGTTCAACCAGTATTTTACATCAATCGGATTAGATCTAGCTAGCCAATTAAACAGCAACAAATATTATAATAAGCACAGAACAATAAACTCAGTTGAACATACTTTATTTTTGAATCCGGTGTCAGAGATAGAAATCAGCAATATTATTAATGAATTGTAACCCAACAAAAGTCCAGGTCCCGATAAAATATCGACTCAAGATGTGCAGAAAAACAGAGAAATCTTTTCAAAAATTTTGTCCAGAATTTCCAACACATGCATGGCAGAAGGCGAGTTTCCCAATTATTTAAAAATAAGCAGAGTTATTCCTATTTTCAAAGGTGGTGACCCGGAAGACATTGGCAATTATAGACCTATTTCTATTATTTCTATTTTCAGTAAAATCTTTGAAAAAATATAAGCCAAACGAATAATGTCTTTTGTGGAACGCCATAACATTCTATACAAAAATAAGTTTGGGTTTAGAGAAGGATCTAGCACGGAAACTGCCTGCATGGAATCAGTTGATGAAATTCTTAGTGATTTTTATTCAAAAAAAAATTGTTGGTGGATTATTTATTGATTTACGAAAAGCCTTTGATACGATTGATCATGACATTTTAAAAACTTAACTTGAATTTATAGGTAAAGGTGTAAGAGGAATGGCAGGTAATGTTATAAACAGCTATTTAAATGGAAGATCGCAATTTGTTGAAATTAGTAATACTTGAAGTACGCTGAAACCTTTTTCTATAGGAATACCGCAGGGCAGTAGTTTAGGTCCATTACTGTTCCTATTATTTATAAATGACTTGGGAAGGCTTCCACTCAAAGGAAAATTGAGATTGTTTGCAGATGATGCAGCTAGTTTTTACGTTGGAAATAACGTAGCAACTATTCAAGATAACATGCAATCGGATGTAGAGTTACTCAATGATTACTTTAATCAGAATATGTTGTCTATGAACGTAGCTAAAACTAAAACGATTATATTCAAATCCAAAAAAAAAAACCGTGAAAACATAAATCTTGAACTAACTCTGGGGGATATTTCAATTGAGCAAGTCACAGAAATTAAGTACTTAGGTTTGATTTTAGATGAAACTCTATCTTGGCGTTCTCACATTTACCATTTAGTAAGAAAACTGTCTCCATTATGCGGTTTGATCCGCAAACTATCATACGTTGTGCCTTCGAAAGATTTACTTTGCACATCTGCATTCCAAGCTTCAATACTTAATTAGCATTTGGGGTGCTGCGCCAAAAACTGCTCTCCAAAAACTAAAATTTGTGCAAAACAAATTCTTAAGATATACTTTCAAGTTACCTTACACTTTTTCGAAGGAAAAGGTTAAGGAAACAGTTAAAAACGTTTTACCAGTACAAGCTCTACATGACTATAGGAAGTTGATTTACATCTTTAAAATCACTACGTTAGAGAATACACACACGAATCATCAAATTTCAAGACGAAATTATACTCACTACACTAGGCGATCTAATAACTTTAAGTTACACAGAATCAGAACCGAATATGGAAGAAGAAGGTTAACACACGATGGAATTATTATGTACAATAACTTGCCAACAGAAAAAAAAAACATATCAAATTAAAATTCATTTACAAATAGACTCAAACATCATCTACATGTTAGCTTAGAGTGATATTTTTAATTATTATTGTCAACTAAACTGTACCCTATATTCAATTTATCATAGCTTACATTCTAAAGAATTTATCAAATGAAATTTAATGAAAAATTTTTGAAGTAAAGATGCCAACAAATATATAGAACCATACCCAAACCCTTCAAAGAACTAAAGTTCATTGGGTTAGCTAGTAGGATTACGAATCATTGTTACAAGTTGAAAAGAAAAGTGGGTTTGTGCCTCTTGGAAAAGCTACTTAGAAATAAAAGTAGCACTCCCAGGGGCTTTTTCCTGCTTCAATAAATAAATAAATATATGATTTAAACAGATAAGAGTAGAAGTAGAAGGGTTTCTAGAAAAGGAAAAACAAGTAGGACTAAAAGTGTATTGAACCAACTTGGATACATATGAAACATACATCGACAGTTATCTTGATGTTACCATTTCTTTGCAAACAGAATTTGATGTTGACAATGCTATCAAAACTATAACTAGTTCCATTGTGGAAGCATTGAACTACCAAAATGTGAAGCAGAATTCAAATTCGTTATTAAAGTCGATGAACTTAAACTCTTGATCCGTCTTAAAAACGAGAGAAAAGGAAATTTCAACGTTCTTGCGATATTGGTATAGAATTATATGGCAGGGTTTGCAAAAATGAATAATTAAAACCTCATATTGTGTTTTCCTGCTGTTAGAATCAATCAATTATGGATTTAAGTCTGTCGGATACCCAGAAACATCGATCCAACTCAAAAGGAGCCAAGCCAAAAACAAAAGTAATTGATATTACCGCAACTAAATCCCTCAATTGTTGCTTCAAAATTTCATAATAAGCTTATTCTATCCTTAAAAGTTTCACAAAATATCATTCTAATCTCCAATCATCAGATTACCGCCATTTCCATTGTTTCTAGATCTTACCACTTATACTGTTTTCGGGATAGATAAAGGGTTGCTCCTCACCAAGCTACGCTGCTTTTGTCTAACCTCTTCCCATTCAACACTCCTCTGGTTGAACAACAACAACAAAAACCAAAAAGAGCAACCTCCCGAGCAATAAAGGTTCTCCGCTCCGAAAAAGGATTACACATCGTTATTGTTATAACTGGCAATTTGAGATAAACCACACAAACCATATCCATAGCTTGGATGCGGTGCTGGCCAGTTTCCGAAACCATGACCGGAAAAAGTGTTGCACTCTGCACACTCGATGTTTGGCGGTCGATATGCATTTTTCCAGAAGAAGAAGGAGCAAGAAGCTCCTCCTTGCGAACCACCGAAAAACACTAAAAATTAATGAGTAATAATCCGAGCGTGCAAGCAAGCAGTGCAAAATCTGTTCTCGGTTGCAGTCCAAGGTGTGCACATGGATTCGCTTCCGAAAAAAAGACCTGTGCGGCGCCACACCAAAAAAAAAATGCAACAGAAAAGATAAAGGCGAATTTTCACGAAAATTTTCCGGCGATACCAATAAATTCTTGAGATATTCGTCCTGCAATACCTGTCATATTATTTTCATGAACACCTCCAGGGTTTCTAGCAGAGATTCTTTCAAGGATTCTCTAAGAATTTCTCAATTGGTTACTCCAGAGACTATCTTTCAAAAATTGGTCGGCACGGATTCTTTCAGGCATTCATCAATCATTCATTCATTTCTTCTATGAGTACTACCAAACTTTCCTTCAGAAATAATTCCAGGGATTCCATCAGAAATTTTTCTCTAGATTTTTTTATTGGTTCTTCTAGAAATTTCCCCAGAAATTCTTCCTTTACTTCCTTTATTTTCTACAATAGTTCCTCCAAAAAAATGTTCAAGTTAGATTCTTCAAGAACTTCAGAAGGAGTTTTCCCAATAATTCCTCCGAATACATGTATATGATCTTTTTCCAATGGTTTCTCTTAAAATCTAACATAATTTCTCCAGGAATGAAAAGGGCCGCACCATGACTTTTTTGGGGAATTTCTCCTTAGATTCCTTTAGAACATTTCCGAGGTGCCTGCAGACATTTTTCAAAAGATTATTCATGAAATACTTTGAAAATTATTCCATAAGTAGTTTTTTTTTCAATAAATTCAGTATTTAATTCTTGAATTCTCCAAGGGATTGTTCTATGACATCTTGATGTGATTCTACTAAATCTAAAAAAACATTGAAAGCTGAACTTTTTCTAGAACTTTATTTACAAACCATTTATAAACGAGGTTGGTGGTCTAATGGCCACCGCTTCTGCTTCAGACGTGGCAGGCGCCATTGTTGCCTGAAAATAGAAGATCACCAGCTCTAATACACTGAGGATGTCTGTTAATCCCAAGCAGTCATCTAGTTGGTTCCTTAAGTAAGTGCAGCTGATCTGGCGATAGTGGAGTAGCATCCACGGGCGGCCAATTGAGCCCAAGCTCAACTTTATTTACAACCCATTTACCAAACGTTTCTCTGATGATTCTTCATAGATTTTTTCTTCGAAGTAATTTAAGTATTCATCCTTCGATTTCTTGAAGATTCTTCCAAGTGATTAAGTTAAGTGTTAAGTGTTTCCATTGCAATTTCTCAAGAATTTCTATGCAAATTCTACAGCAATTTCTTCGGAAATTCAAAAAAAATCAGGATTCAGGACTTTAATTTCTCCACTAAATTATGTTACGGGGAATTTATTCAGGGATTTTTTTTAAATAGAATATTTGGAGAAATTTTTTCAAGAAATTCTCCAAGTCATTACCCAGAGATTTTTCTATAAATTTCGCCACCTGTTCATCCATAAATTTGCCTTCAAGTGTTGTTCCAAAGTCTGCAAAAGAAATTTCCAATGAAGCATCGCTGAACCCATGTAACTCCAGCCAAAAACATGTCGATGAACTCGGAGTAGGTCCAAATTTAGAAAGTTTCGGCTTGAATTCTTCCCAGTCTGAAGCTTCATCTTCGCCATAGAAATCGTAGAACAAGCAAAGCCTAGAGGTTCGAACAAAATGCTGATATGCGTCGTAGATGCCCGCTTGCTGAGCACCTGAAATTCGGTCCAATGAGGTGCGTTATAACGAAGGTTTCGTGGTCCAAATATCGGAGTGTGCTTGTCTCTCGGGGCTCCAGTGGAATGGTGTCGAGCAAGGTTTGCTTGGCGGAAAGTAATATCTGCTGATGCGAGCATTGCGATCAGTCATCTGAACCAGATAGAAGATCATCGACATAAAAGCCGTTGCGTAGGGCTGGCGTTGCCAGCGGAAATATTCCCTCTTTGTTGTCTGCTAGCTTTTAGGGGTACTAGGGTACTAGGGTACTAGGTACTAGGTACTAGGTACTAGGGTACTCTAGTTCACGTTATAATTCGTTTAATCACACTAATTACATCAAACCCGCAAAACACCGTGGATAAAATCGTCAGATTGATGAGTTTCCTCGCATAAAACACCTTTTTTTCTGAGTTCATTTCTACATTTTGTTTCGTCCCGTACACTCGTACAAAGTAAGTCGCATCAATCCGTAGCAGCTGTCAAATCAACATTTGTTTTCATAAGTTACGTCGCATAGGATCACAGGTTAGTTCGGTTGAATATTTATACACTCGCATTGTATGTTGTTATTCATCACATAATATATGCACGTATATCGCCTCCACTTTTGTACGTAGAAGACCTTTTCGCGACATCTTATAAGTGAAATTTGGCACATACAAAGCCTCTAGATGATTTTGTTATACGTACATTTTGGTTGTCTGGGGAAGCACTGTTGGTACCGTACGTAACGGTGCACAACTGGCACGTCTTTGATGGGGAATTGGGATCATTGCCGGAACATCTTCTCGATGTCGGCAGCAACAACAAATTGGTGGAATCTGAAGCGCATGATAATCATGACCAAGAAGTCCTGAATTTTAGGCTCAAGAAGCAAGACGTCGTTCAGGGACAGTCCAGATTTCGAGCGACATGATGCGTCGAAAACGGTGCGTAACTTGGTGGTTGAACTGTCGAGGTTCATGACGGCATGGTGGGGTAGGAAGTATTGCGGCTGAACATCGGCTTGTTCAGGGCCGACCTCCCGCATGTGGTGTAGCTGTTCGTATTCTTCGATAAACTTGTGATACATCCTTCCTTCCTTCTTTCATCTGCAGGGACCGTTCAAGGGAGTAGATGTAACAGGTTGCATTGCAACGGTTATTTATCAACTGTAAGAGGTTCTTCACGCCTGGGGAATTTCACGACGTAGTGACTTTCAGCGTTCCCACGGTTTTTTTGATGAAGTTCTCTTCGCAAAACCATTCCGATGGAATTGACAGTAGCGAGGATTTGCGTGGTCGTGCCCATCCAGCAAACATTCTCCGGATATTACCCAGCCAAACTCCGTGTTTTGCAGCAACGGAAGTAGATCCCCGAGTTTGATTCGCCCATACCGAAGAATTTGAAAAAAGTGTGCGGCGCTTAGAATGATGTCGTCATGGCCGGACACAACGAAGCATGGATAAGTAAGATCGATGTGAGAGCGAATTGATCAATCACAGGTGTCAACAATGGATTGTAGCAGCTTGACAGTTATCGTCGGGGGTACTAACATGGAACTGTTCAACGAAAACGGTGCAACTCGAGACATCAACTTGATGGTTGTTTGAATTGACGGAGGCGGACGTGTTGCCTATTCCACTGATGGAAATTCCCTGCGACATCTTAGCGTATACATCTTAGCTGTATCTTAGCGCCCTGTAGGACATCATTAAACAAATTAATTGCTGTATCAACGCCCTGGAGTAATTTGTTCTTTTTTTTCGATTAGGTGCAGGGGGTTCAGCCTGTAGAGGTGCAGGGCGTTCAGCCTGTAGAACGTCAATTGTAAATTACAGGATGTATCAACACCCAGGAGAAATTTGAATGTATTCCAAATAGATCAGGTGTCTTTGAACGTTCTGTATCAAATTAAAATTGGTCCTACATCAATTAAAATTAGTAAGCTATATCAACGCCCTGAAGTAATTTGACTTTATTTCACCTATATCTTTGCAAGATCTGGAGGATCTTAAAACCCCTTTGGAAAATCAATTGAAATTTCCATGCTGCTTCAACACACTGAAATTATTTGACCTTGTGTTATGTGGATCAGCTGCATCTTAATGCCCTGATTAAGATCAATTGCAAATTCTATGCGGTACCTACGAAAAAATTGAGCTTATCCTATGTAGATAAAGTGCGCCTTAATGCTCTAATAAGCGGTTTCTTCACCACCGCTTAGGCCTTAAACCTGGTTTAATCGTATGGGTAAACGTGGTTTACGGCTTAAGCGAATGTGAAGAAATTGGCCCTAAATGAAATAAAAATTCCAAGCTGTTTCGACGCCCTTTAGTAATTTGACCTTATTTCAAGAAGATAAGGTGCATCTTAACGCCCTGAACGATATCAATTGTAAAATACAAGCTTCTAAAACGCTCCATGCGTTTTTGAGTGATCTGACATTGTCTTATGTAGATCATTTGCATCTTAACACTCTGTATCATTTGAAAATTTCAAGCTGTATCAAGGCCCTAGAGTAATGTGACCTTATCGTACATAGATCAGCTACATATTAACGCCCTTTATGGCATCAACCAAAATGGTTAAGCTTCATTAACATCATGGAGTTTGACCATGTCTCATTTAGGTCAGACCTGTAGGACATAAGCTGAAAATGCCAAGCAATATCAACGTTCTGGAGTATTTTGACTTTATTATATGTAGATCGGCTGCATCTCATCGTCCTGTAGGGCATCAATTAAAAATTTCAAACTTTATCAACGCTTCGAAGTATATTGACCTAATTCCACGTAGATCATATGCATACCAACGCTCTGTACAGTATTAATGAAAATTGTTAAGCTGTAATTTGATTAATATGATATTGTCTCAGATAGCTCATCTTAATTTTCCGTTGAAAAATAATTTAAAATTCAAAGCTTTATCAACGCCCTGCAGAAATTTGACTTTAATCCGCATAGATCAGATACATCTCTACGCTCTGTAGGACACCCTGGTGTAATCAGGAGCAAATTAACGTCCTGTAGAAAATCAATTGAAATATCCGAGCTGTGCGACCCCTTGTCACCACTGAATTCTGAAATTCTGATATTTCTTTGGTATATAAATCACTTTTTTCGTGTGAAAAGAAAAATTATGTTGAAATTGCGACATAATTTCAGCATAAAACAATAACGATCGAATCATCTCAAGTTACTCTTGAAGTATTATGAGATACATGAAATTTTGAAGCAGAAAAAAAATCATTTCATATCTAAAGACAATCAGTTCGTATTCTTGTTCATTTTGGGCCAATAGTTTTAAAGTAATAGTGTTGAAACTACATTATCAAGTACGCATCCAAAACGGTATTTGCTGAAATGAGTTTGAAAACCTGATGTTATGAATAATCAAAAATTCTCAAATCTACTAATAGATCCAACGCCAAACTACTATAATAAACAATAGCGTAATATTTTGAAATCCAGGGCAATTGTCAAATTTTTTGCACTTTGATATCACTTTAGAGCGACTTTTTATTTTAAAATTAAGTGATATATTTGGTTGAAGTTTGAACCTCATGTTTAAGCCAAAAATAAGGTTCAAACTTTCTAGACGTCCTGCTTTAAGAAACCTTGAGCATTTATTCGTGAATCTGTTCGGCAATTTCACATAAGCCTCATTTTGAGGCATATTCTTTTCAACCAATGACATCTCTGGCGAAATTGTTTGTTCGGAAATCTCGTCAGGGGGAAGCAAGCATATTAGTCTTCTTCTTCTTTCTGGCATTACGTCCCAACTGGGACAAAGCCTGCTTCTCAGCTTAGTGTTCTTATGAGCACTTCCACAGTTATTAACTGAGAGCTTACTATGCCAATGACCATTTTTGCATGCGTATATCGTGTGGCAGGTACGAAGATACTCTATGCCCTGGGAAGTCGAGAAAATTTCCAACCCGAAAAGATCCTCGACTGGTGGGATTCGAACCCACGACCCTCAGCTTGGTCTTGCTGAATAGCTGCGCGTTTACCGCTACGGCTATCTGGGCCCCATAAGCATATTAGTGGATCCCTCAAATGCTAGCTAGCAGTTTGAGGAGAAGCTCATTTTTGGATACATTTCAGGTATTTCTTCACGTATCTTTCTTTTCATATATACTCAAACACAAATCAAACTGAGCAAGTATGTAGCTTTCATATGCAATAAATTTGATAATCTTGAATTTTATCAGAAAATCTTGAATTTCACCATAAGTGCACCATTTGTTTTATATTTTGTGGTCACCATCAAAAAGCTAACTAAGGGGTCACCCAAAAATGACAATTATCATTTGAGGGAGGGGGGTGGTCTACGAAAGTGTGACAGTGCATGTATTAGGTATTAGAAAAAGCATGACAGAGGGGGGTTGGAGGTCCCGAAATATGATGGACGTCATATTTGAAACTTCCCTAAGAAAAACTGAGTTAGAACAGCTGCAAAAACTAGGTGAGCAATGGTATTAGCCGTTTGAAATGAACGATTTTCTAAATTTATTAAAACAACATATTTCGTACAACAAAGTAATAAGTATTCAATTGCAGGTTCATTCCTCGAGTAAACTGTAAAATGGGATTAAATTTTGGGTAAAAAATTTGGTGTCCATAATGTATTATGACACCATCTTGATTTTAAGCAAAAGTATGAGTTATTTAGTATAGTGATACTTATCATTTTGAAATGAAAAAGACATTGAGTTTAAGCAAATGCTTTCCATTTTGAGAATCTGTGTGAATTTTGATCGTTTGTCCCTGGTTTTGAAGATATTCCAATGTATCTAGAGGGCTCGACAATATACAGATATTTTTTTAAATTTATAGGTGTTTCTCCGTTTCACATTTTGCAAATGCATATTAGTTCTCATGAGTTTGGAATATATATTAATTTGATACAATTTTCTTGTGAGACTCCCTCATTAACACCTGCAAGTACAACCGCCCTCTGGGCTATAGCAACGCCCTTCTCAAAAGGAGATGACTAAGAAGCTCAAATTTTACGACGACAGGGCTGGGGCCTCTACCATCTCGGATTTTCACAAGGCAAGAATAAAATTTCCGGGCACGTCTCCTTAGCAATCTCTCCAAGGACAGAGGCGATATACTCGGATGTTGGTCTATGCAGATGGACATTTGGTACACTAACAGAGAGCTCCATTTGTCCGCCGGTTCAACCAAACTTGCTCGAATCGATCCATAAGCGCCAGTAGCTCCTCTGCAGATTCATGCTTCATCGTTGGGGGTCCAAAAAGTGTTTTGATATGGCATTTGATTTACTCCCGCTTATTTTCGAAACGCAGCCGGAGAGTTCGCCAAGCGTCTTTGTATTCCTGCTTGCTTATCTTGATCAAATCTAGGACCCGAGCCGCTTCTCCTTTCACGGGGCCCTTCAGGTAATACATTGTCTCCTCTGCGCTAATATCGGTTCGACAACCAATCGTTGACTCGAAGGAATCACGGAACTAGCACCAATCTTCAAGCTTTCCCTCTGAACTTCAGCAGATCCAGCTCCGGTAACTTCACTCTCATAGGCTGACCGGATGGACGTTGAATGCTAGCAGAGGATTTAGAAGGTTTGAACAACTTACTCAGATAGAATGCTATAAGCGCGTAGTATTTGCCGTCAATTTTCATCCGCTCTTGTTTGAGATCGATTGGATGGTCCTCGGTTGATGGCAACTCCAACTCGTGATACTGGTCGTACAGCATCTTCAATCGCCTCGCTCAAGCTTTCACTAGCCTATTTTGCATCGAATCTGTCCCATAATCCTTGATACGTCAAATATCACTAACGAATCGATCACGCTATTATAGGTTTTGACGTTTTGAAGTTTACATGTACACGACGAAACCCGTGTCAAATGTACAAATTGAAACTGAAACTGCTAAAAGAAACCACGTGCTCCGGTGGGGATCGAACCCACGACTCCCTATTCACTAGATTGGCGCTTCAACCTACAAGCTGCGAAGCCCCTTGAGAGACCACGACGCTCAAAGGCGAACTAAACTCGATTACCCCAAAGCACATGGGATCTAAGTCCATTACCCCAAAGCACATGGCAGTCTAAGCTTCGTTCGGATATATGTGATGTTCATTTGACGAGATGTTTTTTTTTATACATCGCCATCGTGACCAAACCGTTACCTACCAATCACTTACTGGGCAGGAAATTTAGTGCATGGTCGTCGTCCGACGAGTTCAAATCTCGGCCGATCGATTATGGTCTCTGTACCAAGGAATGTTTAAAAAACTAAGCAAAATTGTTCAGGGCTTCCTGCAATATTAATGATTATTCCAGGTTTTACCCTAAGCATTATTTTCAACATTGCACAAAATTTTCAATAGGATTCACTTTTTTATACAGAAAATTCTTTTTGTCTTTCTTGAGATTTCTTCAAAAATCAATTTGTTGACCTCCGCATTCCTCCAAAACTCTCGCGAAAATAATATTAAAAAAAATGCCTACCCATGAATATTTTAAAATAAATAAACATTCCTAAAAATATTTGCTTCAAAAACTCTCAAATATAACCTAAAACTTCCCGAATTATTTGATCATGGATTTCTTCGGATAATTATATTATTTTTCCCCTGAGATGTCAACCTAAAATTCTTCCGAAAAATTCACCAGACTTTCATCCAAGTATTTTCCAGAGATTTTTTTCTTTAAGCTCTACCGATTCTTCTGGTAATTTTGAAACAAATTAAACCAAAAAATACTAAATTTACTAAGGGATTTTGCAATTCTTTTTTGAACTTCTCTAAAAATTTCTTCAGATATTCCATCTGGTCTCATTTCAGGTTCTAAAATTTACTCCATTATTTTTTCCGAATGCTCCGACCTCGAGATTCTTCCATAAATAACATTAAGGAATCCACCAGCTCTCCATTTTCGATTCAAAAACTACTCCAGGACTACCTTAATAATTTGTTTAAGGTTTCTTTACAAATCACTCCACGAATCATCTTTATATCCAATTTAAATCAGATTTCTAGAGTACCATAAACATGTTTTGAAAGAAATCTGAAGGGTTTTATTGAATAATTTCAGCCTTAATTGAATTTGGAGAAATATAATAAAATTCTGTCGATAAAATCAAGCATTCACTATGAAATTTCTGAAATTCTAAAGCTCAAGGCGAAACTGGAGGCTTTTCCGTTGGGATTAACATAGCCAGCTTTCAAATTCAAATTTTCTTGGTAGTAGTGAGCTCATCCAAGTACCGCTATGGGGAGTATTGTAATCGCGTGTAATTCAAATAACGGAAAATGTAAGAATGCCATAATCGAGTGGACATTAACAAAACAATTACTCAAGGAACTGAAATAACTTACTTTAGGCTGAACGACCTTGGTAGCCTGTCACAGTGGGGCAAAATATCATAATTTTCAGTCAATTTCTCTATAGTCATAGATATGAGTTTTTGAGAATTGTTATTTGCGACGAACTATATAGCATAGATATGAACTATTTTTACTTCCCAAGCTTAGGCCTTACTTAGCCGACTGATTAGAATCCGCGGCTACAAAGCAAATCCATACTGAAGGTGTCAGGGTTCGATTCCCGGTCGGTCTAGGATCTTTTCGTAATGGAAATTTTCTGTACTTCCCTGGGCATAGCGTATCGTCGTACCTGCCACACGATATACGAATGCGAAAATGACAACTTATGCAAAGAAAGCTCTCAGTTAATAACTTAGTTTAGTTTAGGCTTTGTCCCAGGTAGGACGTTATTCCAAGAAGAAGAAGAAGAGGGAAATACAACAATAATTGTGTTATTTTTTCTTCGTTTTTATAGTGGACAATTACAAAAATCAAACGGATGAAATTTTCACTCAAGGTATTTGAATCCTACATCTTAGAAAATATTTAGCATGAATCCAAAAAGTTCGTGATACAGTTATTCTAAACCATCTCTTTTGGGAGGACTATTTTTAATTACTGTGGTAAAACTGTAGAAGTTTAACACGGCAATATTGGCGGTATGTTTTAGGAACATTGCCAAAGATGTCTAATGGGAAAACTCGTAATGTAAGATTTCACTGAATTCAAATCGAAATTTTGGCATTACTTTGAAAATTTATTGATTTATACCAGATGAAAAATCAGGAAACATACGAATAAGGATTCTGCTATTTTTCGAAAACTCTTTTAATTTACCTTTTTAATTGGATTATTTAAGAGTTGCTTGAGTATGAAAAGATTTTTGTACGAAGAGCCTCAAGAAAGGAAGAAGAAACAACAATATTTTGAAATTTGTAGAAACAACTTATGGCGACGGAACAACGAAAGAGAAATGATTATTTATATTTCACCTCTAAGAATGTGTGCAGGATAATTGAAACCTCTCCAATGAATTAAAAAACTTGTTTCTATATATTATCGTCAGAATCTTAGAAATTGTCTGCTCCCTTCTTGACTTTTGGATTCCCCAGAATTCTGCCAGAAAACCTCTAGGAAAATCACCCTGGAAAAGCACAAGAATTCTATGGAATTGTTCTGAGGAAGATAAAATATTAATAAATCACTTTCCCATGTCTACTTATTTTGCTAAATGTTTCTCCTCAAATAACTTTACTGATATGCTAATTAAGGAAGCAAAAGTATTCCTGGGAATTTTTGATTGAATTCCTCAGGAGATTCGAAGGCAAAAAATATTAAGAAGACACTTTTCGCATATAATCTTGGGAGATGATGCCGAATTTCTAGAAAACAAATACAAGGAAGAATTTTCGATACAGTTTTTAAAAAGTTTTCGTACATATTTCAGAAGGAATTTTGATGAACTTTGCAAAGGAATTTCGGGTAAAACTATTAAAAAGAATAACAGAAATTTCAGCGAAATACCTCATTATACGACTTGGCAGAATATATGATATTTTTGTGGAATTGCTTTGAAATGTTGAAAGGTTAAGTTTTTTTTTCTAGTTGACTTCGAGAACATATTCCAAAATCAATTTGTAAATAAGTAGTAGAAAAAACGGTTGTCCTTCAAAAGGAGTTCATGTTGACAATGCGAACAAATCGCAAAATTGTGTTTGCATTATTAGAATAATTTTCAATAGATTTGTAGTAACATTTCCGAAACCACCCTTCGATATGTAATAAATGTAAATAATTCAAATATTTTTCGGGAATTCCTACGAATTTAAAAGCTAATAAGTTTTCTTGGAAAAATGTAGTCAAGAGTTTAGGTAACATGTATACTCACGCAAATTTATTATCTTATTATTATCTTTTATTTAAACTTGAATTTTGAAAGAGGGAAAAACCCCTTTGAGTGATTTATTTTTGGAAATCTTTCTCAAAAAGGCACAAAACCTCTTTATCTTTTCAAACAACATTACAAAAATAATTCTTAAATACTAAAGGCTCATCCGGAAATGATCCATATCGGAGCCGTTGGAGTCATCATGAGGGTCCTCGTATATCCAAGTAACTTGATTTAAAACAACATTAACTCCGAGTGGACTCACGCAAACTTACTTTCAAAATTTGGAGCAAAATCGAAGAAAATATTTATTGCTAGAATTCAAAAAAAAAAGTCGATTTTGTTGGACTTTTCCGCACCAGGTTAACTTGGCATGTCCCCAAAAAATAGATCTTTTTAACCCGACTTAACCCAGTGACCCACCGAAATAACTCCGGCCACAGTAATATTTCCGACTTCCTTTGGCCACTTCTAGAAACTAGAGATGTGGGCCAGTAAACTGACCAAAAATCATTTGAATCCTCTAAGAATTCGCTGGGCGGTGAGGGTTTTAGTGTTTTTGCTTTCACTCAGGCCTATACGGGTTAATATACGGATTTTTTTTAGTGAATTCTCATAAGGAAAGTCATCATCACTCAACACCTCGAGCAATACATCCTCTAAATATGGGAAATCATAATGCATATGAATGTGTTAATTTATGCAAAATATTTAAAAAAGATTTTTTTTGTATTATTCAGTGAATACTAATATATGGAATCGAACTTCCAGGATATTATTTTTTTTTATATTTTTCAAAGGAAACAAAATGAAGACAAAGTTTATACTACACAAACATTTTAAAATACGGATTGTTGGCGATAATTATAAACAGCAATATTTATGCAAACAGATTGAGTAGAATCCACAAGAAAACATATTTTCAAATGTTGGATGGATGAGTTTTGAACTCGACAAGGACAAAAAACTAGTTAAATAAAAATATACTAACAGCTGGATTGCTTTGGCCAGATATTAATTAGCATAGCATAGCATAGACTGACTGTACATAAAATGTTTTCGCGGCAACCTGGAATCGAACCAAGGACATTGCGATCGTTAGGCCCGTGCGTACACCACATGCCTTTCGACGGTTTTGGATTGCTTTGGCCAGATACTCATTGCAGATTTATAGGAAAATTACTTTATTGATGAAAATGAAGCACTAAAATATTCTATTTTGAAAGGTGTCACTGTTATAGTAAAATTGTCGCAAATATTATTTTATACGAAAAATTTCAAGAAAACCCCACAATAAATGGCATGGACAAACAGGCCTAGGAGACTTTAAACTTATGATTCAATAATACCTGTTACAATATCATGAGGGACGAACTACAAAACTAGTTAAAATACGAAAAGTAATGAAAACAAGACATTTTATTAATTCCCTCCTTCTCACATTTTGACAAATTTTAAGGGGAAGATGTGACAAAAGAAAATTGCATATCCATTCCGGCCTTATTTGAGCGAGAAAAATTGCCAAACTCGATACAAGAACATCTCTTTCGTATTATTTAACAAAAAAAAAAGTTTTATCAACTATTTTAGGACCCCAAATATTCAATTTCCTCCACGCCGCCGATGCAAAAACATATCAGCGCACAGGTCTATTCCGAAAGACACACACTAGGATGTTGTTTACGCAGATTTCCAGAGCCATTTGGTCATCTGCTCTGGATGGTGGAGACTGGCTGGATGCTGTTCCTTCGGTTAAAAGCTGGTTCTGCTTGTTTACTCAGGTTGGCTGCCAGGAACGTGGTGACGGAGCTCGTTAAAAATAATCTTGATTCTCACTCGGAATCTGAGGTTTGCGGTTTAGCCTTTATGTGTGCCTTCCAGATTGCTACAGTTTTTCGATTACATGCATTGGTGTTTCCGGCTAGTGGTAACGAATCCAGGCAGATTTGAGGGTTGTATCGTTTGATTTCTGGAAAGAGATAGAAGTGGATTCAAGGTCCATCGTTCCACCTTGATTTGATCCTATTTGAGCCAAAATGGTGCGGAATTTCTCTGAAGGATATTAGAAGGTATACGCATTCGCACATCGCAAATAGCACACCTCCCATACCACCGTCAGTAGTCATTGGATTAATATTTAATCAACATCATTAATTTATCGCGTACCTACCATTGAAACAACGACCAAGACTGACGTATATTTTCCGAGGTCCATCTCCGCCTTAACGGTGTACGGATGGTGGTTATCCTTGGGAATGCTCGCATCAGACAATCCGCAGAGACCACAGTTAGGAGCCTCCGAGCACTTGGTGAAGAAGAAGCAATTAAAATTGATGAGGTAGGCAAATCCCATTCGAATTGATGTTTGATTCTTCGTTGGTTGTGGTTGTTTCCTTCGAAACAAAAAAATCTATTTCCTATAGAATTAATCTCATCATCTCGTAGATGATTGGGATCCATCGATCTTCAAATGCGTTCACTGGAAAAATCTGGTTTAATTGTTTTTTGTATTCAATATAATATTTTCTTATTTTATGTGTCAATAAAATGGGTAACTTCTACTTTCGTTTTCTGTTCAAATTAATTGAAAACCGTCAAAGCCTTTTGGAGTTATAGCCAAAGCCTAATCCAATCCAAATTCAGTATCCTCAGGTGAAAAGCTTGTTTGCAATTCAGTACACGACGGTTTCTTCATATTCAATCCATTCAGCTAAGTGATGGAAATCATAATTTATCATCTCTGTCACTCTATAAAATGGCACAAATCTAGGACAACGACCTGTCTAAATAATTGATTTGACAGCATTCATCGTGAGTCACCATCGCCACTGAATGGAACATGATTAAGTCGTTGCCGGTTCGCACTTTGGAATGGCATTGCACACGAGATGCACACGTACATTATTATGGGAATCTTCATTGGACATAGTGCATTAGAATGACAGCCAATTGTACTGTATTGAGTGAACCTTACTAACTCGAAGCAGTGCAATTTGTGGGCACACACTTGTGTACGTCTAGGCCGATGCAAAAGCCATCAATCACGTTCATCTGCAAATGAACGAATTGCCCACTTCCGACCGGATGACATCGACGGACAATTGTTCGCCGGCCAGCTACTGGAGAGACAGTATCCGGAAGCGTGCCGAGCAGGACAATCACCTTGATTAGGTGCACTTAATCATGGACGAATAAAATAATTCCTGTTTAGCGCTTGCAGCGAAGGTTATGCTGCAACGGTGCATATATTAGTCGATGTGTGTTATCCTATTGTTTCCATGGTGGAACATTTACCTGTTTACCATGTGAGGGCGTTGTTAGAAGAGCAAGTGTTTTAAAAGAAAAATCATGGGTACGATAATTTATTATCAATATTCTCCGTAACCTTTCGTATCTTGCATGATAGTCTTTGGGACTTTAAAATGCGACGTAGAATTTACTTGGAAATGATTCTACAGGTTTTCTCAGTTTCTGCTATGGGTACCATTTACATATATGTTCAGGAATTATTGAAAGAAATTCATCAAAGGCTTATTCCAGAGTTGGACATGAGCATGAGTACAGATGACCATACAATTCGTAGTTGCTACTCCATGATTGAGCAGAGAAATCGAAGTAGCACATAGATTCAATGAACTGGGCTTGGGATTAGCTTACCATTCTTAATGTGCACAAATCGAGAGCTCCAATTTTTAAGTCAATGACGATGCCGGACACGCCCTTGCAGTCTTCGGGAAAGGAAAGGAATGTTAGTTGGACTAGAGACCGAGTGTACCTCTGCATCTCTAAAGTTTTCAAGGAGAGAATATTGGGTTTGCGGGATAAGGTAAAGATTTTGGAGTCACCTGACGGATTCATTGTATATTCAAGCCTAACCGGATCCGCGATATAATTCGTTAACCGCATTATACGTCAAACAAGTGTTCGTCACCCACCCAGAGGAGCAAGAGACGCGATAAAAAAAAACAAACATTACTCTTATAATTCCCACACAATTTTTTTCTCAGAGTTACATCAGAGGTTTTTCAGATTCACATTCAAAATTCTTAAAGCATACTATCCAGAGCATCGTTTAGTGATTTTCCACTAATAATTTATAATTTTTTTCTGGAGAATGATCTAAACATTCATCAAAGGTTGCAGCTTTGGTTTCCATCGGTGGAGGTGAGGGGAGTTAGGCGAGCTACCTCAAAAGTTCATTCAAGGAATTTTCGCAAAATGATCATATACAACTTCCGCGTCATTTTTGTCTGAAACGTTAAACTATGAATATCATTCACATACATTTTTTTTAACAGTGAGCACATTCGAGTCCAAAACGCGTCTTGGTTCAATAAATTGCCTGAGTAAAGATTTGATTGGTATGTGTCCAATTGAGCGGAAGCCTAACCAGTTATTGAAACGGGATATAACGAGTTCATACGGTTCATCTGAAATTTCTTTGCATTTATTTCAGCAATAGCTCCCGTGTTTCTCCAGGCATCTCACACGTATTTTTCTTAGAAAGCAGACAGATATTCACCCAGGAATTTATAGGAATCCCTGTATAGTGTTGAGATTTTTCCAAAATTTGTTTTCAGTTTTCACTTTAGGTAGTTTGCATTCTTCACGAAGTTGTTCCAGAGATGGGTCAGGGTATTTCATCAAATTGATTGCTTTGGCATGGGCTCATAATACTAACGTTTGTAGCAAAGGTTCTTTCGTAAACTACTTTAATTATCACTATTTCTCCTAGGTACTATTTTGTGTTTTTCTAAGAGTTCTTGTTCCATCAAATATTTTTCTGTGTCATTAAGGTTCTATCGAAACCTTCCTTCAGGAATTACACCTAAAATTAATCTAAGTGTTTTTTAACCTTTACAGTACTGGTTTTCGACATCGAAGACTCAAAAATCTGAATCCTTGCCATCATTCAAACAATTTTTATGAGATTTTCAGGTAAAATCACAATTATTTTTGATGCATGCGAAAAACAGTATTCAATATTTTTTTTAATCACTTTCACTAATTGTTCTCTTTCACAAAATGTATCACCTGTTTTAGTTTGGAGCCTACTGCCAACAAATGCAAAGAATGGTCTTTTTTAAAGAAAGTTCTCAGGTCAATTATGTGAAACTGGTCGTGAAATAAAAAGCTGAACAACAGGTTCTGATCTGGTTGGTAGAATATGAGATGATTTCAATTAACCTTAATGTGAAAAATCATAAAAATGCATGCCATTATATGGCAACAGTAGAAGAAATTCCAAAATCAATTATTTGGAGCCCAATTGGAACCTGACATCGAGTGTACGAAAATGGTAAGAACTACTTTATAATTTATGGGACGATATTCAATAACATTTGGGTGAAAAACCATTAATTTTGAGCAGTCGAAGGGTATCAGTGCAGGATTTCATGGCAGTGACTCTCAAGGGTCCCTAACGGAACAGATATTCCTTCACTATGTTCCCTGAATGACCACAATAGTTCCCAAACTAAAACAGGTGATATATTATATCAAATAGATCAATGTTCAACTGATTTTTAAATTTTTATGAGTTTTCTTGCATTTTCTTAATTTTTTTCAATTTGAAATACCCCAGGTACCCAAAAAAAATCGAAAACATTATCGAATTCAAAATGTTCAATGTATGCAAATAAATTTTCTGAAAATCAAACGATAGCGAATATATAGAATTTCGAATTTTTATGTCGACATCCAGTACTATGAGGAATATTGTCTATGCATTTCCATGAATCAATTCAAGATTTTTTCAAAGAAGTCTCTAGTTTCATCTAACTTTTTCATTCTACATAACATTTATCTGGTTATAATTTCTGGTATTTTTTTTGAGACACTGTTATAAATTTTCCGTTAGTTCCATCAACATTCCATCCATCGTTCTCTTTCATGAGGAAAAGAAAAAAGGATTCTTAATGAAATTTATACAAGGAATTTATTGAGAGTTATTTTGGAAATTGTTTCTTGGACTCTACTCAAAATAACACCAACATTCGATTTTTTTGAAATCACTCTCAAATGACTCTAAAAAGGTACCAGTAATTTGTCAAGCCGAAGATATTCCGGGTTGTACTGGGGTCACAAGGGTGCCAAATTTTGAAACAACGAAATTTTTATGTTGATCGTTAGATAATGATCGGTTGTTATCATTTAAACATAATTTGAATAAGTGGACCGTTCCGGAACACCGGTTTCGCCAGGGCCCCTTTGGGGACATTCCCATTTTTTATCCAAAACATACCGTGCGACGTCTCAATCTTCAAGAATTCGAGAGTCTTGTCTTGTCAGTAAAAAAAAATCGGAACAAATAGCTGCGGCCACTCCAGAGCTCCTGGCACGGGTTCCACGAGGACCTTTTTAGGGACATTTTTGTTCTATGTCCGAAACATACCGCGCAACATTTTAATCTTCATGAATTTGAAAGAACATGGCAATAAATGAAGAATAAACTAAATATTAATAGATTTGGCTACTCCAGGGCACCTTGCACAGTTTCCGCAAGGGCCTCTTAGAGGACATTTACATTTTTTTTGTCCAAAACATACCGTGCAACGTCTCAATCTTCATGAATTTAAAATAACTTGTCTATAAACGAAGAATTAACTTAATATCAACTGATGTGGTAACTCCAGAGCTCCAAGCCAGAACATCATTGGGGACATTTCCGTCCATGTCCAAAACAAGCAGGTTAAAAAACGGAAATGTGCGCAATGGTCCACTTATTCAAATTTTGTTTAAATGATGACAATCAATTATTATCTAACGTTCAACATTAAAACTTCGTTTCTCCAACTGCAATAAATAAAAAAAAATCACATTTGGCACCCTTGTGATCCCAGTACAACCCGGGATATCTCCAACATGGTTCGGAATTCTGCATTGTCCATTTATGATAAATAACTGGTACCTTTATAAAGTCAACTAGGAGTGGTTTCATAAAAATTGATGAAATGGCAGCTATTTGAAAATGGTCGGGGTTGGTAACGTGAAGCTTAACAACACCACGAATATCAGTATTCCTATTTTCTTAGAATCTCTTCTTAAATAATAAGTACAAGTTCCTCAGGAACTCTTTTAAGAACTTTTTCATTTATAATTTGAAAGAATTCCGTCAGAATTTCATCCAGAGATTTCTACAAGAAAAAAGTAAGTTAAGAATGCTTCGTAAATTCATCCAGGCGTTTCTTATGGAATACAAGAAGCAGTTATCTGTAAAAGGTAGTCATAAATTCTTGGTTGTCGGCTGTCTCAGTCTTAATCTTCAAACGTTTTATTCTATTTACCCAACGTTTCGACCATTTTCTGTGGCCTTTTTCAAGGGGAAAAAGATCCCTTGAAAAAGGCCACAACAAATCGCATCGAAGAGTAATCGAACGATCAAATAGAACATTCGCAGATTAAGACTGAGATAGCCGAAAAACAAGAACTTATGTTTCAACTTCCAGTTGTTACCCCCAAAAAATCCTGTATTAGATAAAGTCTTGAAACTGTATTTGAAATATTTCGAATATTGAGAGGAATCTTAGGAAAACCCACTGGACATTTTTTTTTTCTAGGTAAACAAGTTTTTTTTGTGGAAATTTTAAAAGAACTCCAGGGAGGGCTCCTTGGTTAAATTCTTGGATGCACTTCGAGTAATTCCTTCAATATTCCTGGAAAAAAGCTCAAAAATATATACAGGAGAAATTTGTGGGCTTCGCGGCCGTGCGGTTTGTGCTACCAAGCTTTTAGCAGCATTTTGTTCGATTCCCGCTTCAGTCCTGAAAACATGCCACTGGGCTTTTCATGCTAGTCCGTTGTCTAGTGTGGTGCTTCCTTCAAAGGGCAAATCGTCTACTGGAAGCATTAACGTATCGTATCTTTTAAAAAAATCCGATAAAGGCTCCAATTATCGGAAGTATCGTGCAAACTCCTTTGAAGAAGGTCAAGAGGTATTTTTAGGATAATTTCTCAAAAACTTCAATAAATCCCTTCAGCTATTCCTCGGGAAAGCAATGTCTAAGATAATGTAATGCTTTGATATATTTCTGCTTAAATTTCTGATTGATACGTTGATAAATTCCTGGAATTATTCCTATTGGAACCCTTTGATAATCTTAGCACTTATTTTGGTCAGAATCATATTCACTTCTTGTTGTTCACTATGAAAAAGGATATGAATATAAAAAATCAGTATCAGTTTGCCAACGCACAACTTTATTTAAGTATTCCACTTTTTAAAATGTGATATTTTCGAAAAACACCTAGAAATTTTAGTTAGGTTTACTTGAATTTTGACGGTTTTTCACACTCTGCCCTTCGAGTGTGCGGTTTTTCAGTGACAGTTGTTGACAGTTTCGCTTGACTTTCGGAAGCTCGCAATCTAAGCCAGCTGTCTCCTCTCTCTCGCACAGGTATAAACACTGTAAAAAATCGAGAGGAGATCGCGGCAGGCTCTGCTCGTAGGCGACTGCTTTTCAAACTTACTGTCACGTTTCATTTAGATTCCGCGTTATTTAGGTTGGCCGGTGAAAACTTTAATCGGCTGGCAGGTGTCATGCCACCCAACAAGCAATACAAAGAAAATTGTTTTGTGAAGTGTTATGATAAAGGAGTGCGCTTTCTAAGCCCAAGCTAGCGAGTTCGTTGTATGCGTCGCCGGTATAATTTTTTTTTTTCGGTTTTCGCATTTGCTGTTTAGTGTTT
Organism: Aedes aegypti; assembly: GCF_002204515.2. Taxonomy (NCBI): domain Eukaryota; kingdom Metazoa; phylum Arthropoda; class Insecta; order Diptera; family Culicidae; genus Aedes; species Aedes aegypti. Next base: position 379,941,013 of record NC_035108.1, read on the forward strand.
TGTGACGGCGACCCAAGCCATCAAGATCGTTTACACAACCACGTTTGCAACTTTTTTTTGAGGGTCCATTAAGTGTTGAATTGCAGAGAGGTTTCAAATGCAAAATTCGTTAAGTTTGTTACAATATGAACCAATGCCCAAATTTTATTCATGTGTGCCAGAACGTCTACCAAACGTATCCTATGGCCCTTGTCATCCCATTAACATTCCACAATATCCCGTATCACCTATGAAAGGTCGTAGTTCTCTGCATCTTTGTTAAGTAGGTGTTCAATAAATCATTCCTTCCTAATCCTCAGCATTCGCAAGGACGTGGCCAACTCGAACACAGCCACAGCCAACTCTCGACTGTTGCAGGATGCGTCAATTTCATCTAAGAGTCAAGGGATAGTCCCAAATCTTTGACTTTGGTAACGGACGGGAAGGAGGCAACCCTTATACAACGGTCTAGAACTGTACCACCTACAGTATCGGATTTTATATGTCCATAAAAGTCATAATATTTCTGATATATTACTTTTCGTCTTGGTGCATTTTTTATGTCAAAATTCAAGCTATCTGTAACTTTTAAACCAAGAGTTTTCACACAACTTTTTCAATAGTTATCAAAAATTGAGGTAAATCGTAGTGCGCCACAGAAAAAATGAGAAAAATCGGTTGAGAAACGGCGGAGATATAGCTCTCTGAATTTGACCATTTTGTATGGGAAAACGGCTTTGGTGCATTTTATATGTCCGATACTGCACGAATTTGGGTGAATTGAATAATGCTAATGCTTATGCTGTAAAAAGAAAATCGAGAAGTAAATTTGATTGAATTCCTGGAACAGTTTTTAAAAGAGTTCCTGGAGAAGATCTTAGAAGTATCTTTGAACACATTTCTTTTATCACCTTAATGATGCATTTCATCAAGAATTAGCAACAACGATTTTTAAGACAAATGCAAGACCATTTAAGTTAACTGTTACAACAATTTAAACAATTCATGAAGTCATTCCTTGTGTTTCTTCAGTTCTGGCAGGATTATAAAAATGCATTTAAAAAAAAATGTCTTGAAGTATTGCTTGTGACTTGTTGGAAAAGTTCGGGAATTCTCGAAGAAACGAAGAAAAACATCTTGAAGAATCCCTATGGTGTATATTAAGCAGTCTCTTATCAAATTATTTGATGTATTCTTCAATTAATTCTTAAACCTATTCACTAAAGGCAACTTGTCTTATCCTGCCACCCTCTGACTACGCCAATGCTTGTTCTCTTCTGTGAAAATTCATCATATATTCCGCCAGAAGTTTAATCTTGTGTAAGTGTAGAATTTCCTTGAGAAAAATCATCCAGACCACCAATAATTGCTAAAAATAACTTGCTATTAAAAAAATCATAGAGTTACCCTATAAAGGATTTTTGGATAAAATTTTTCATAAACCTATTAAGCAAATTACTTGAACAATCTTTACAGGGCCCAGATAGCCGTAGCGGTAAACGCGCAGCTATTTAGCATGACCATGCTGAGGGTCGTGGGTTCGAATCCCACCGATCGAGGATCTTTTCGGGTTGGAAATTTTCTCGACTTCCCAGGGCATAGAGTATCTTCGTACCCGCCACACGATATACACATGCAAAAATGGTCAATCGGCAAAAGAAAGCTCTCAGTTAATAACTGTGGAAGTGCTCATAAGATCACTAATCTCAGAAGCAGGCTTTCTCCCAGTTGGGACGTAACGCCAGAAAGAAGAAGTTCTTTACAGTATATACAGAAAGTCTTGGAAAAAATGTTTGGATAATCTGTAAAAGAATTACTGAGTGAACAACTGAAGAAACCACCGAAGTAATACCTGAGTAAAACATAGGGCAACTCACAAGAATCCCCTAATAAATCCTAAGAAGTTTTTGGAAATATAAAAATAAAGTCTGGTTGTTTATAAGAGGAAACCTCAATTGAAAACAAAAATTGGATCTTGATAATCTACTCTAACAGTTCCAGTGAAATATATTTGAGTCTATTTTCCAAATATCAATTCAGGTAAAGTTCCTACTTTTTATTGATCAGGGCGGATATCCTGATTCATTGCAAACTCCTAGAATAATACTAAGGGAAGATTTCTTAACCCGTATAGTCCAGAGTTAAAGAAAAAAAAAACAACTAAAAACTTCGCTCAGCGAATACATGTCGGATTTAAATTATTTTTTGTCAGTATACTCGTACAGAGGACCTCGGGAAAGTTCCGGTAGTCGGAGCTATTCCGGTGGGTCACTGGGTCAGGTCGAATGACAAGGGTGTAGTGCTTCCGTGCCCCTGGAGATAGGCAAATTTCAAGACACGGGATAATTTACGGAATCGACTGTAATGTAATGTGCCAGTGGCCACTATATCAACGGTTTCAAAGAAAAACGCTTGAACGCAAACCTTTTGAGAAACGATTGAATTATAACCATTGATTGATCCTACAAATGACCATTTTTGGGTTCCCAGGTCACCACAAATTTAGGATAAAGTGGCTAAATTGTATTTAAACATCTGTGCCAATCTGAAGGTAACGCATTTTAGTGAACTATTATGTTTGATCTCTACTTTTAGAGAATTGAAACGGTATATTATCCAATAAATCTATAGCCAATTATTCAGGGTATTGGGTCCGAGTAGCCACATCCGGTACAATCTAAACGTGCAAAACTTTTAATTAATAATGTTAAATATCAGATCTGAATGATTTATGCAATTTAAAAAGATGGTCAATGCAAACAAATTAAAATTAACTCACAGGCCCATACGGGTTTAGGGATACGTTCAGAAATATATTGCGAAAAATTTTTCGAATTCTGAGAATAATATGTAAAAATGCGGTCACAGGGGCAATTCATCCATAGGCAGCATTCTGGAACAAATATTCGACGAGTTTTTACAGAAAAAACTGTATGGAATTTTAAACAATCTCTACGGATCCTCGATCGCTTTGTTTTTAATCCTGACAAATTCATGTATAAATCTGTGGATAATATTATAATAGAGTATCTACTTGCTGTGGCATCCCAAGTAACAATTCCACAGCAATTTGGCATTCGTGTGGATTTATTAATGTTTTATGACAGTTACGTGAATGCTTTGATAGCTAGAGGCGACATTTAACGTTGCTAGAAGATGGTATTTTGAAAGTCAGCTCTTATTTGTTTTCAAAATCTTTTAGAGACAAACTATAAAGCTGAAATTTTGTGGCTACAAAACCAGCTTTATTGTAGCCTGGAATACCTCATTTAAACTGCTAGTGGTGACTGAATGACACTTATTTATGACGGCTATGGTAATAGATTGAAATAATACACCTTGTTGTCATAAAAGTTGCTAATTGGCTTGCACTTGAATCTTGATAACTAACCTTATTTATACCTCTGAAATCGGTACTTGGGCTCTTCAGATGCATTGCAAATGCATTGCGATGCATTACAAACACTTATTCCTGATGAAGAAAAAGACAAGCTAACGTCCGTTTTCAATGTTTTTGCGAATATTCTTCATAATAACATACCCAAACTGTAAACTTTGTTGAATGCTGCTTAGTTACCATAAAAGGCAATAAAAAAGCTGAATCATCTTCAATCAGCATTTTTAAGGTAATCTTACATCCACAAATGCCGAAGCATAACAGTGTGCACTTATTTGTGTATTTATGATCACAAAACAGCATTTGTCGATGGCAATCTATCAATTGTGGTTCCGCCATATTAATTTCACTCCGGTTGCCACAACTTCATTTTTTCGAATCATATTATCTTCATGAATTCGCTCATAAGTGGTGTGATGATTAAACTGAATGAATATTGCTGTTTGCATTTGAGATGCAAATTTTGACTAAACGTCCTCCAAATGCGGTAAAACAAAACAATCAAAGGACACCTAGCAACGTTTTTCAAAATCACCGCCGACCTAGCATGAAAAATCTATCTTTGACATCGCATTTCTTGTAGAAAATCTTACCGCATTTGGTGTTCCCGCATTTGATATTTGCGTTTCAAATGCAAACAGCAATATAATTTAAACCACAATTACTGCCCAATCAAACCAAGAAATGTTGAATTGTTCACTTGGCAATTTTAGCAATTGCTAAATAACTAGAAATATGCCACTATCATAGGGGGCACAGGCAAATTTGCTTCTTTCTCATCACATTTCACAATAAATCTCACTCGGCACTAAAAATTTGAGCACAACGAAATAAATTATCACTGATGTATTTTCTATCTTATTTTGTTTTGTTCACGTTGGAATAAATCCGGCAAGATCGACGTTATAATAAAATCATTTTCAAGATGAAGCGACATTCATCTAGAACAGGTGGCAACAAAACCACCATTTTGACCTGCCCTAATATTGACTCAACATAATTTAAAAGCACATTGCCACCTTGCACCGCACAGGCATCAGTAACACCATTTATTCAACAATATCCCACACAAGACAGGCCTTCTTCCGTCGCCGAGAAGGGGATCATTCAAAACGTCTGTGGCAAGTGATAATGGAAAGAAAGTGATATTATGCAAATATATCTTCGTTCGTATTTCATGAGGCCACACAAACCACCCACACGCGCCCTCCGAAGTTGGCTGAGCTGAACTCGCAAATAAGCTTACATTCTCACCATCCAGCTAGTTTGTGCTCGGGTGCATGGAAGCTGGGAAACGTATACATTTCATCAACTGCTGGATGCACTCCCGGCTCCGTCTTCTTCGCTGCTTCAGTTTTCATGAAAACATTTGGCCTTGTCCCTTCCAATCTTGCTTCCTAGAAAGCAGCAGGGAAAAGCCAAACGATGCCGGCGTAGACTATGATGATGACAGTAGTGATGCATAAACACGTCAACCCAGACTGCTGCAGTCTTTTCCTTTGGAGCTCTCCCCGCTGGTTGAGGGGGCGGGTGGGGAAATTCGGGCGACAAAGAACACATCCTGGAAACATATTTATTCTTCAGTTTATCACATCAAGCTCAGCTTGCAGAGCTTTGCATCAATATGAGCTTGGGTATGTTTGTGGGCGTAGCCAGAGGGGATCAGGTGTAGGACCCCACCGAAGCAGCATTTTGAGTGAAATTTCCAAGAGTAGTGAAACTTAGGATTTTTTCCGCCCTATAATTGGTACGGAGAGCCTTCACTCCGCCACCAATGACAACGGCCTAAGGCTAATAACTTTTGCTGCAGTTAGAGGGATGGCCATCAGCAGCACCTACTTTGCACGCAAAGACATCCGAAAGCACACCTGGATGCACCCAAATGGCGAGCTCTGCAACCAAATAGACCACGTTTTGGTGGACGGTCGGCATTTCTCGGATGTCATCGATGTGAAGACCTTTAGAGGCCCAAACATCGACTCTGATCACTATCTCGTTGTTAGTAAAATTCGTGCACGGTTGTCTACCGTGGCGAACACAAGAACACAGCGACCGTTGCGTTTCAATATCCAGCGCTTATCAACAGAAGGTGTAGCAGACGAGTACCGCCGGAAGCTTGATGAGCGGATAAGGGGATACAGCGTAGGCGAAACCCTCAACAATCTGTGGGAGTCTATCCACGGTGCGATGAGCACAGCAGCGCGAGAGGTGATAGGTACTGCTCAGAGACGACCCAGAAACGGTTGGTTTGATGAGGAGTGCCAGAATGTGACGGATGAGAAGAATGTTGCCAGAAGTCGGATGTTAGTGTCTGGTACCCGGCAGAATAGAGAGCGGTACAAGGAAGCTAGAGCAGCCGAGAAACGAATTCACCGCAGAAAGAAAAGGCAGTATGAAGAAGACATCATTACTGAGGCGCAAAACAGCATCGAACAAAACGATATGCGGAGATTTTACGAAACTGTCAATGGCGTACGGAGAAAAACTGCGCCGTCTCCCGTCATGTGCAATGACCGCGAAGGTAACTTGCTGACAGACAAAATCTTGGTGGCTGCCAGGTGGAAAGAACGCTTCGAGCAATTGTTGAATGGAGAGGACACGAGCGCGTCTGAGAACAGATTAATCATCAGCAACGATGGACAAGCTGTGGAGCCCCCGACGCTAGATGAGGTTAGAAGAGCGATTAAGGAGTTGAAGAACTGTAAGGCTGCTGGAAAAGACGAGCTCCCGGCCGAACTTTTCAAGCACGGTAGTGAGCAGCTGTACGAAATGCTGCACCGTACTCTGTTAAGGATATGGGAGGAAGAAGAATTGCCTGCTAGCTGGCTGGAGGGCCTCATCTGCCCTCTGTATAAGAAGGGCCACAGATTGGAGTGCGCCAATTATCGAGGAATAACGCTCCTCAATTCGGCGTACAAAATAATGTCACGTGTTCTGTTCAACAGATTGAGACCGCTGGAGGAGTCCTTCGTCGGCGAATACCAAGCTGGTTTTCGTGAGGGCCGATCAACGACGGATCAAATGTTTACCTTGCGACAAATCCTTGATAAGTTCCGGGAATACAACTTGCAGACACATCATCTGTTCATTGATTTCAAGGCGGCGTACGATTCAGTAAAGAGAAATGAGTTATGGCAGATAATGGTAGAACACGGTTTTCCGGCGAAACTGATTAGAATGATTCGTGCAACGTTGGATGGATCAAAATCAAGTGTGCGGGTTGCGGATGAGACTTCAACCTCCTTCGTAACCTTAGATGGATTGAAGCAAGGAGATGCGCTTTCGAATCTTTTGTTCAACATTGCTCTCGAAGGAGCTATAAGGAGAGCGGGCGTGCAAAGAAGCGGTACCATCGTCACCCGGTCGCATATGCTCCTGGGTTTTGCGGACGATATCGATATAATCGGAATTGATCGTCGAGCCGTAGAAAAGGGCATTCGTGCCTTTTCAAAGGGAGACAGCGAGGATTGGACTTACCGTCAACACCAGCAAAACTAAGTATATGATCGCTGGTAGACAGCGTGGTTCCAATCGTGACGTTGGTAGTGAAGTGGTGCTAGGTGGTAAAAAATTTGATGTAGTGGAAGAATTTGTGTATCTTGGTACTTTAGTGACTTGCGATAATGATGTTACCCGCGAGGTGAAAAGGCGTCTTGCAGCTGCGAATAGGGCTTTTTACGGGCTCCGTAACCAGCTTAAGTCCCGTAGCCTGCAGACGAAAACAAAATTCGCGCTATATAAGACTCTTATCCTTCCGGTTGCCCTATACGCCAATGAATCCTGGACGTTAAAAGAGGTCGACCGGAAAGCGTTTGGAGTTTTTGAGCGTAAAGTGCTGCGAACAATACTCGGCGGTAAACAAGAAAATGGCATCTGGCGGCGCCGCATGAATCATGAGTTGTACCAAGTATATAAAGAAGTGGATATTATCAAGCTAATAAAACACGGCAGGCTGCGTTGGGCTGGTCACGTAGTACGAATGCCGGAAGAACGACAAGCAAAAATAATATTCAGTAGAGAACCCGGACGAGGCCGTCGGCTTCGTGGTAGGCCGCGCACACGATGGCTTTTTGCAGTTGAAGAGGACTTAAGGGCACTTAACGTTCAGGGCGACTGGAAGCGATTGGCTCAGGACCGAGCCCAGTGGAGAAGAATTATCCATTCGGCGTAGATTCAACGTAGCGGATTGTAGCCCATCAAGTAAGTAAGTAAGTGAAACTTACCTAATATAAGTAATATCTGAAAAGTCATCTTGAAAAGAAAAAAAACGGGGAAAAGCAATAGAGTAATGACTGTTTACGCCATTCCTTAATGCTAATAGTTGGCGCTAGTGGTAAAAAGTACAGAAAACAACCTTCCGAACATTAAGCTTATCTCACTGGCCGCCGAGTGGCGACACCGATGCTTGTATTTTATTCACTGAGCGCGCTACCCTGGATTCTCAAACTTCTTGAACTTCCAACACAAGCGCATGGAAGAATGGTAGTCGAGAGCTGTCAAATCGAATGGGAAATAATCAAAAACGTATATTACTTGCAATTCGGAAACTGGATAAAAAAGTTGTTATTTGAAATCAAGCGTAATGTGAATATATAACTTTCTGTGTTAAGTTCATCTTCCGTGATGCTTTCTTTGCTTTAGAAATTTGTTTTTACTGTCTTTAGTTTATATTTTTAGTTAAAAAAAAACTTGATTTTTTGGGATTGGTTCTTGGAGTACATTGTAAGTACCCCAAAAGAAGTCAAGGGACAATTTTAGATGAAATATTTTAAGAAATTCCTGGATAAAATAAATTTCATGAGAACTCCTCGAAGTAGCTAATTGAGGTATTTTTACTAACAATTTTAAAAATAGGCTGGTGATAGAATGGGAAAACTATATGAAATCCCAGCTACGCCCATGGGCATATTGTTCCTTCCCCTATGTGTGTCTGTGGTGTGAGCTAGTTTACGTCATTTTTCGCTCGATGTCTTTCTCTGTGTGATTCCTGGTGGTGGGAAAAACGGAAGCTCCATTCTTTTCATGAACCAAATCATCTTCTGATGGCAGGACGGGGGACGGGGTATGGCTTCCGTATGGGGTACCTAGCTCTGTAACCTTTCTGTCGAAAATATAACTTAGTTGCCAACCATGTAACCAGAGGCGAACATTCTTCTACCGCAACAGTTGGGAACGGTGGCGATGACGTTTTCTGTTCATTCAGCTGCAGCTGTACAGTTTACGGTGTGACGGCTGGTGATGATCACAATTGAATATCATTAAATCACTGTCAGAGAAAGAAGAGATACCAGTGCAACGCAAAAGGGAATTCTTTTTTCTGAAACTTTAGCAAGTAATATATTCAAATCAGTGCATTATATATAATTGACAAATTCTAGAATTTATCCATACAAAACCGTAGGCCATTCCACCATGAATTCTCTCGTTTGAAACACTTGGTAGAAGTCTTTCAAGAGGCAGATGATATATCCCGAGTAACCGCTGAAAATCTAGATAAATAATTACCTGAATGTTTTTTATAAGCTGCAGTTTGTTGCAATTGAAAATAAAACGTTGATTTCCAATAAACTAGGGGCACTCAACCGCTAATCGTTGAGGGTTCCCATCAGTTGAAACCACCAAATCAAAACTAATAGTATTGCGGTTGCAAATGTGAAATGCTATGCGTTGCTGATATGCACATCATTATTTTCGACCACGTACTGCAATCAGTGTCTGCATATTTCAATATACAGTCAACAACGCCGATCCTCAGTAGGATCCGTCATCGTTGAATTCTTCTTTGTATGAATGCTTTTTGACAATACATGCACGAATCTGGTTGAACGTGCATTCAGTTTTTCAATTACTTTTTCTACACTGATTCTCATCCACCTACTGACAGCAAATTCAATTTCGCTAGTGAAAAAAATCATTTCCGTCAGAAACCAAACAAAAACATCCGCAAATTGCAAAAGTTGTATTTTTTATTAGAAAACAATCATGATTCATCAACTGGAGGCGTCACATTACCGTTTTCTTATACCAGTAGTATAAAATTCATTTGTAATTTTTTATATTCAATTTTCAATTTCAGTGCCTCTAGGTGAAATTGAATTTTGAAATGACACCAACAGTGGGTGAAACTGAATGCGTGCGCAGCCCTGTCGTCGTAAAATTTGAGCTTCTTAGTCGTCCCTTTTTGAGGGGGGCGTTGCTATAACCCAGAGGGCGCTTCTACTCCAAGGCATCAATGATGTCGTCTCATGAGAAGTATCACAAATGTTTTAACGTATACAAATCTCATGTATCACAAATACTTTAATATACATTCCAAACAAACAGAGGCGAATAATATTAGTTAAAACCTGAGAGAGACTCGCGAAGAGGAAAAATATCAACGTCATATGCAGCCCAGATTCCCCTCTCACGAAACGTCAAATGCAGCCCACCGTTTTTATGGCTGAAAAAGTGAAAAGTATTGTGTTCAAAGTAAATTGTTGTTGAAAACCTCAGTCAGCAGAGCAGTTTTTACCAAAGTTGCTGATAAATCTAAGCAGAAGATTAATTATTTCTAATGTCTGCTACGTTTGCTGGCATGAAACGGCTATTTATGATTCGATGTGATGCAAACTCAATCATTTTTTGCTGAGAGGTTCATGTGAAGATTTGAACGGCTTGCGCATTTTTTTTTTTTTTTTTTTTTTTTAAATTTCTTAATTAGTATCATTCCAAACATTACATTCATTATTTCTTATATCTAGGTGTTCTGTGTTATTAGACAACACTATCATCCTAATTTGGTACAACAAATCTAAGATTTTATTAACATTTTGTTAACAACATATTACATTTCATTTGCCGTAGCAGTTCAGATTTTTTACAGGTGAGTTGATTTCACCTGCTTATAAGAGAAAAAAAAAGTTTTTAATATACTTAACCTAACTTAACCTAAACATATAACGCATTAATCGTGGCAATAGAAGATTGTAACGATTTTTGCCTGAAATTATTGATAATTTTATTTGACATTTGTTCCAATGTTTCAACATTGGATATCCTATGTAACTCATTGGTACTATACCAGGGAGGAAGCCTCAGAATCATTTTCAAAATTTTATTTTGAATTCTCTGCAGAGCTTTCTTCCTGGTATTACAACAGCTAGTCCATATTGGTACAGCATACAACATGGCTGGCCTGAAAATTTTTTTGAATATCAAAAGCTTGTTCTTAAGACAAAGTTTTGATTTTCTATTAATAAGGGGATAGAGACATTTTACATATTTGTTACATTTGGCTTGAATGCCCTCAATGTGATTTTTGAAAGTTAAATTCTTATCTAGCATGAGTCCTAGATACTTAACTTCATCTGACCAATTTATTGGAACCCCTCTCATCGTGACAACATGTCTACTTGAAGGTTTCAAATAAAGAGCTTTTGGTTTATGTGGGAATATTATTAGTTGAGTTTTGGAAGCATTAGGAGAAATCTTCCATTTTTGCAAGTATGAAGAAAAAATATCCAAACTTTTTTGCAATCGACTACAGATGACACGCCGGCTTCGTCCTTTGGCGGAGAGGCCTGTGTCATCCGCAAACAAAGATTTTTGACATCCCTGAGGTAACTCAGGTAAGTCAGATGTGAAAATATTGTATAATATTGGTCCCAAAATGCTGCCTTGGGGAACACCAGCTCTTACAGGAAGTCTTTCAGATCTGGAGTTCTGATAATTAACCTGAAGTGTACGATTTGACAGATAACTTTGAATTATTCTAACAATGTATGTTGGAAAATTAAAATTTTTCAATTTTACAATCAAACCTTCATGCCAAACACTGTCGAATGCTTTTTCTATGTCTAGAAGAGCAAGACCAGTAGAGTAGCCTTCAGATTTGTTGGAACGGATCAAATTTGTTACACGTAAAAGTTGATGAGTGGTCGAATGTCCATGGCGGAATCCGAACTGTTCATTGGCAAAAATTGAATTCTCGTTGATGTGGGCCATCATTCTGTTCAAAATAACCTTTTCAAAAAGTTTACTGATGGAGGAAAGCAAACTGATTGGACGATAGCTAGAAGCTTCTGCAGGATTTTTGTCTGGTTTTAAAATTGGAACAACCTTAGCATTTTTCCATTTGTCAGGAAAATATGTTAATTGAAAACATTTGTTAAATATATCAACTAAAAATGATAAGCTACTTTCTGGAAGTTTCTTGATGAGGATGTAGAAAATTCCATCATCGCCAGGAGCTTTCATATTTTTGAATTTTTTAATAATAGTTCTCACTTCTTCCAAATCAGTCTCCCAGGCATTTTCGAAAACGTTCTCTTGATTGAGAATATTTTCGAACTCCTGAGTAACTTCATTTTCAATTGGACTAGTAAGTCCTAAATTAAAATTGTGCGCACTTTCAAACTGCATAGCAAGTTTTTGAGCTTTTTCGCAATTAGTTAGTAATAATTTGTTTTCCTCTTTCAATGCCGGTATAGGCTTCTGAGGTTGTTTTAAGATTTTAGATAATTTCCAAAAGGGCTTAGAGCCGGGGTCCAATTGAGAAATTTTATTTTCAAAATTTTTGTTTCTTAAATCTGCAAAACGTTTCTTGATTTCTTTCTGCAAATCCTGCCATATAATTTTCATAGCAGGATCACGAGTGCGTTGAAATTGCCTTCTCCTCACGTTTTTAAGACGGATCAAGAGTTTAAGATCATCGTCTATAATCACGGATTCAAATTTTACTTCACATTTTGGAATTGCAATGCTTCTGGCTTCAACAATGGAATTTGTTAAAGTTTCAAGAGCATTGTCAATATCAATTTTAGTTTCTAAAGAAATGTTAACATCAAGATTAGAGTCAACATACGTTTCATATATATTCCAGTCGGCTCGTAAATAATTGAAAGTGGAGCTGATAGGATTGAGAATCGCTTCATGCGATATTTGAAATGTAACAGGGACATGATCAGAATCAAAATCAGCATGAGTAACTAATTGGCTACAAAGATGACTAGAGTCGGTTAAGACCAAGTCAATCGTAGATGGATTTCTAGAAGAGGAAAAACATGTAGGGCTATCAGGGTATTGAATTGAGAAATATCCTGAAGAGCACTCATCAAATAAAATTCTGCCGTTGGAATTACTTTGAGAATTATTCCATGACCGATGTTTGGCATTAAAGTCACCAATGACAAAAAATTTTGACTTATTGCGAGTTAATTTTCGCAAGTCAGTTTGAAGCCAATTAACTTGCTGTCCAGAGCATTGAAAAGGCAAATAGGCAGCTATGAAAGTATATTTACCAAACTGTGTTTCAACAGAAACACCTAAAGTTTCTAAAACTTTAGTTTCAAATGACGAAAACAGTTGATGTTTTATACGCCTATGAATGATGATTGCAACTCCCCCACATGCCCCATCAAGTCGATCATTACGATAAACAAAAAAGTTAGGATCTCTTTTAAATTTGGATCCAGGTTTTAAATAAGTTTCGGTAATAACTGCTATATGCACGTTATTAACCGTAAGAAAATTAAACAGCTCGTCCTCTTTACCATTCAGAGAACGAGCATTCCAATTTAAAATATTTAAATTATTATTTGGATCCATTAGAAAAACGTAATCCAATAACAATTTTATTTGTAAATTTTACACCTACTTGGACTGCTTCAGTCATAGTGGTGGCTTTGAACATTGCATCAATCATTAGATTCAATTGTTCAGTTAGAAAATTAAAATCAGAGGCAGACATATCATCTGATGATTTCCCATTGGAATTTTCGGTAGACGAAGAAGCGGGGTAGGAGTTACCTGTGGCGGTAGGGTTTTTTCCATTTGATTTGAAACAAGTAGAATGGGTACTCATGGAACGAACAGGGGAGGAGTTCAAATTACCTGCTACGATATCGGCAAAGGATTTACCGTGGGTAGATACATTCGAAATTGAAAGATTCGAACGGCTACCCGACGGATTAAAATTTGTTTGTGAATGAGCATGATTATGATCTTCCTGGTGGGTATGATTCCTAATCAAGCGATCGTTAACTGAAAAATGAGCATTGTTCGATACTCTACCAGGCAAATTCCGGAAACGACCGTTATCGTAACGGATATTATCCTTCATCTGCTTGGCACGAGCCTCAACGACTCTTTTGCGTGAAATGCATTCCCAAAAGTTAGCTTTGTGAGGGCCCTTGCAATTGGCGCATTGAAATTTTCTGGTATCTTCTTTCACAGGACAGTCATCCTTAGCGTGAGAAGAACCTCCGCAAATCATGCATTTAGCATCCATGCGGCAATTTTTTGTACCATGACCCCACTTTTGGCACCGACGGCACTGAGTGGGGTTCTGGTAATTTCCTCCAGGTTTCTGGAAATGTTCCCACGTCACACGGACATCGAACATAAGTTTAGCTTTTTCTAAAGCTTTAATATTATTTAGTTCTTTTTTGTTAAAGTGAACTAAATAATATTCTTGAGAAAGCCCTTTCCGAACAATGCCAGATTGGGTTCTCTTTTTCATAATGATTACTTGGACTGGGGAAAATCCAAGTAAATCATTTATTCCATTTTTGATCTCTTCAGGTGACTTATAGTCACTTGAGAGACCTTTCAAGACGACTTTGAACAAACGTTCAGTTTTGTCGTCATAAGTAAAAAATTTGTGCTTCTTCTCTTCAAGATATCTGAGAAGAAGTTCGCGATCTTTAAGAGTTTCCGGCAAAACGCGACAGTCTCCTTTCTTTGCGATTTGGAAGGAAACCTTGAGTCCCCTAATGGAGTTCAAGATCTCCTGCCTAAATCCCCCAAATTCGGAACAACTGACCACGATAGGCGGCACTCTTTGCTTCCTCACTTGAATCAAAGAGTCTGGGCTAGAGGCTGCTTCGATTTGGTGTTCGGAAAATTTGTCTAGAGCATCGAACTGATTGCTCATTTCAATACAATTATTCATTTCACCCTTGGAAGAAACTTCGCATTCCGGGGAAGCGTCCTTTCTTCCATTCTTGCCACGTGTAGTGACAGTTTTAAAACCCACTTTTTTGGAAGGAAGTAGTGAATTCAGAGATTCACCCTTCCTTTTGTTTGTTGTTGATACCATGTTTAATTAATAAACGAAAGAAGACGTGACCTTCGAAAGGTTTTTTCCCAAGACGGTGTCCAAGAAAGATTACCACCGCTAGCTTTCGCCAACGGGTCCAACGAAAAATCGAAGGCACGGGTCCAAACAAGGATCGTAAAGGGATCAATAGTAGAAAAAATAGTACTGAAAAGTACTGTTTAAGTAGCACTGAAAAGTACCGTTTTTAATTTTAGCACTGAAAAGTACTGTTTTATTGCTTTAGGTAGTTTTTAAGAAAACTTCCAAGAGCAGAGAGAATTCGTGTACGCACAGCACGAAGGTACGAAACGGCTTGCGCATAATTGGTATAAAGACAAAGTGGAATAAGAAAAAAACTCAGCAATCACAGAAAAAGAAGACCGTCTTCGCGAGTCTCGTCTCAGGTTAAAACCTCTAGAATAAATTATAAATAATGAAATTCCAAACAGTTCGGTAGGGGCCTTCCTTAGCCGAGTGGTTAGAGTCCGCGGCTACAACGCAAAGTCACACAGCAAAAATTTGTGAATATTAAGCAGCACGCAATTTGGACATCGACGGAAAATTATGGCAGGCATTTGAAAATTACAAGCGTTAGCCAACAGCTGAAGCAAATATGATCATCTGTCAACCAATCAGAGCCCTTCCAACTATATTTCAGTTCAATCCGCTACATATTTACATGAATCTGTCACAAAACAAACCCAGCCACGCTCAACAATCACGCGACCGAGAGAACGCTCCGCATTGTTGACTGCTCTTTCAATCACTTCTCGATGAAACCGCCAACCGTCAAAGCAATTCTGTGATACACTTATTTTACGCAGAACGTGTTCAACTTTCGCCAGCCACTTACTAAGGTGGTGAGACAGTCGAGAGAGCTCGGGCGTGTATCTTTCGTCCCAGAGGTCGCGAGTTCAGTTCCCGTTTAGAACTTTTTTTATATATTAATTTAGTTTGGTAGCTAATTATAGCTCATTTTCAAACCAGCAGCAATGTCATTTTAAGATCGCACATAAATATCCATCATATATGATGGAGTCCTTTTGTTACATTCGACTCGCTATAATTTTACAGGTTTCATTCGTACTGTGCATGCTGAAGGTGTCTGGATTCGAATCCCGGTCCAGGATCTTTTCGTAAAGAAAATTCCCTTGACTTCCCTGGGCATAGAGTATCATCGTACATGCCACACGATATAGGGTAACGGTCGTATATTGGACCCCCTAAAGAAGTGATTTTAGTTTTTTGTCCCAATTAATTAATTGCACATTGTAACCAAGTCAAAGAACATGCCAAAATGTAGAGAAAAACTTCCTCTACGAGATAAAAATGCCCATACGGTCATGTCCAACCCAAAACACGTCGAAAATAATTGAATTGTGAAGCACTGTTTTTCATTATTTTGGACACACTAATACATTTTGGACCCTCAAAGTATATATTTTGGACCTCCGGCATTTTTTATCGTTTGGCGACAAAGTCCATGACACTGTATGTATAATATGCTACACAGCTAAAAATATGTTGTTAAATTAAGTTTATTTTCATGCACATATTTGGAGCATCAAAGTAAATTTCAACGACCAATCCATTATTTTTCAATCGAATTCACTTTAAATTTACACGATCATGTAATATTCAACCATTTTTGGTTGAAAATTGAATGTATATTCATTTAAATTTACATGATGCTGTAACAATACACGAATTTGGTTTATTTTTACAGTAGACGTCAGTTTACATCACATTGAAAATTAAATATTTTTTTCTGTGTAGCCCGTAGTCTAATCAATCGATTGACAATGGAAAACCGAAGAAATTCTACGCTTTTGGTTCTTCTTCTTCTTCTTGGCATTGACGTCCTCACTGGGACAAAGCCTGCTTCTCAACTTAGTGTTCTTATGAGCACTCCCACAGTTATTAACTAAGAGCTTTCTATGCCAAAGTTGCCATTTTCGCATTCGTATATCGTGTGGCAGGTACGATGATACTCTATGCCCAGGGAAGTCGAGAAAATTTCCAACCCGAAAAGATCCTGGACCGACCGGGAATCGAACCCAGACACCTTCAGCATGGCTTTGCTTTGTAGCCGCGGACTCTAACCACTCGGCTAAGGAAGGCCCCCAACGCTTTTGGTTCAGAATTTTGAAAAATGTTTTTGTTTACATTTGGAATATTTCTGACGGCTTCAATTTCTGTGTGTAACGTGTTGTAACGGTTGCATGGATGAGCCGATTAAATTAAATTAAATTAATTTAAGATAAAATAAACACATTTCGGATGTACAAACGGTTGATGCAAGTGCGGTATAGTCCTCTCTTTCCAAATGGCATGCGCATTGAGTTGGTCTTCCGATTTAAACTGGGAAATTTGTAGGAAAATGGCTCAGGGGGTCCAAAATATATAGGGGTCCAAAATATATTGGTTACCCTACGAATGCGAAAAAGGCAACTTTGGCAAAGAAAGCTCTCAGTTGATAAGTGCTCATAAGAACACTAAGCTGAGAAACAGGCTCTGTCCCTGTGAGGACGTAATGCCAAGAAGAAGAAGAAACAGTTTGGTAAAACAAATTAACGGATTACGGTAAATTTTGGCAGTATTCGGTAAAAATCACGGGAATCTGTTAACGGAATTATGTTTTTTTTTATTTTACCGAGCTGTTCAGCTTCAGATTCTTCTGAAGTAAAAACTGTTGTCATGATTGTCAAAATTCCTTGATTTTTTGGATTTTTTTTTAGAATCTTCTTATAAATGAAGTCTCAGATGAAATCTTACATGAAAATTTGAATGAATTCTTGAAAAAAATAACCGGTGTGAGTTTCCGGGGAAATCTTAAATTGTTATCACTTAATTATCTGAGGAATGCAAATTTCTAAGATGAAAACCAGAAAAAAATCCTCAAATAAATCTCAAATGATGTATTTAAAACATGTAAAATAATTAGTGAAAGAATCGAAGAATCCCTGGAGTTATTGGTAAAGGAATACTTGTGAAAAACCACGGGATTTCTTAGCCAAGGGTACGCCAAAAATCCCTTTAGTGGTTTTCAGGGGAAAATGCCCAGAGCTCTACCCAGTGGAATTCTTGGGTCATATCTTGATAAATTCTTAGAATTTTTCTGTAAGAACTCTTGAAAAATTCCGGGTAGAAATTTTTAGAATCTCTGCGTCAATTTCTTTTAAAAACCCGGAATGAATTGACTACTATATAGGAACGCCAGGTAGATTATTATAAATAATATTATAGTGGTTTTACGCCCGTTGTTTTGTTGTTTATGTAGATTCTGAAAACATCCTGTTGGAATTTCTGCAGAAATTCCTGAAAGAATTCCATAACGAATTCTTGGAAATATTGTCCTGATTTTCCAACGAGATCATAGAGGAATCTCTGGATACGTTTTATGAAAAAGAATTTCTAAAATATATGTCATAATTTCATATAAATTTAACCTTAATTTTCAAAGAAATACCCTGCTGAACTATTGAAGGTCACCCAAGAAAAGGTTTGGATGATTTTTGGTAGATTTAAAAACTAATACCTGAAGACATTTCGATTTAGGGGAAGTGTACCGATTGTGCTACTTTTCCCCGAATGTCGTTTCTCCGAATGTCGGTTCCCCGAACGCCATTTTCTCGAATGACCCGTTTCCCCGAAAAGTGTAGCAGTTCAAATAGGTGCTAAATAGTTTTCAGTAGAAGGATAGTTAATTAAAAAGAACGATAAACAATCAAAAGTAGGAGGTATTTGGCCATTCTCGACTGTTGCCACAAATGTTGAGGACGGTACAATTTGTAAGAACCGCCAATTAATAAAGAAGGGGGCATATCAGATGACCAGTACGTTCATCCCCCTGGAATGTATAAAGTTATGACAAATATGAGAGCCAACAACTTTTTGGGGTAGTGGGTTATTCGGGGAAACGGGATATTCGGGGAACTGGCGTTCGGGGAAAAAACATTCGAGGAAAAGTAGCACAACCAAGTGTACCAGTTGTGGATATAGTGGTTCTCTATGGCGTCATACGCGATAACTTGAATATCTTCAAATTTTGAAATTTGGTGTGTGTTGTAATAGTAAGATTTAAGATATATCTTAATGTTAAAACATCCAAAAAAATAAAAATGTGAAAGTCATCGATATTTCACTTATGGTCAAAAAGGGAACCATTATGGCCATAACTGGTACACCTTCCCTACTGTCACGGTTCAAAATAATAACTAAATTAAAATTTTTAAAATTAACTATTTTGAATTTTATTTGTTTGTACCCAAGTTTGAAAACTTTTATTTTCCCTCGCCTTGAGCCTCCCGGGCATAAAAGTAATTTAATATTAATAATAAAAAATCGAAATTTTTGGCTTGCTCATTCTATAAAATTAGTGATTTTCAAAATATCTCAAACATTAAACTCTAAAAAATGTATAGCTTAAACGGCAATTTAGCCTTCAACTCATGCATATATTATTGAGAAGTTCTTTGTATCAGATCTAAAATACATGGCAATAAGAATGATTCAGATCGCAAAAAAATGTGTTAAAAGCATTGCTGAGCTCTAGATTTTTGGAGGCCTACAAACTTGAGTAGATTTGTAGGAAATCAGAATTCATGATGTTTTATATAAATATAAATATTTATGATTTCAATGCTTTTAGCTATTAGAAGGCTTAGTTCTCTCACGCGTGCAATCGATTGAACAAAAACAAGAAGAATAACTTACAACACAAATATTTGTGAAGGCCCCTCAAATGTGGTGGCCCACAGCCACTGCACACCGGGGCCCTCGGCCCACTCTAAACCAAATGTGGAAACGACATTCGAAAAAAGCATCACAATTAGTTGGTGTATGATATGAAACTAAATATAGATATTACAAAATAAATAAAGAAAGACATTTCAACTGGAACGAACTCACCGATATAAATTAATTAATTTACCCCTCTACCAGCAGCTTCATTTTTTACCACAAGAAAAAATTGCGTCAACATTGATCATTGGTCATCTTGATCCAGAGATATTCCAAAATTCCTTGGGGGACCGACGCATACCCATGACCCACGTGCATATCTCAGGCTACAGAATTTTTATCGTATTCGGATATACACTCTTCGGAACAATACATCAATGAGAGTATGCTGTGAAAAAATGAAGCAATTTGGTGCTGCCATCTTTGAGTAATGAGCATTTATGTGTCTGGTACCACTCTGGCCAAATAAAGATCTTGAAAACATCAAACACCTCATATCGTAATTTTCTGATATCTCTAAGAACACTTAACCAATTTGTATGATTTTTTCAGAGTAGCTCCTTATAACACGGCATTATATAGCCCACTTTTTATTTTTTTCGATAAATTGACGTAAAACAAAATGGCCGTCTAAGACATTTTATATGGAAAATGTCGGTCCCCCAAGGAATATTGGAATATCTTTAAAACCAGATCACCAATCATCAATATCGGCACGGATTCGCAAACAAGAAGAGTTTTTCGAGAACTTGTGAAAAAATGGTGCAAAAATACCGAGAAACAAAATAAGTTATCGCGATTTGAATTTTTTTCTTGCGGTAAAAAGTGAAGCTGCTGGTAGGGGGTTAATCGGCATCAGGGCTGCGAATAATGATAGAAGTAGGCTTGAATTTTGCAAAAATCGCGTGAAAACAGTTTAAAAATGTGAATCTCATCAAGTAGCCAATGTTGGGTGCATGAATTTTCTTAATCAGTAGAGTCATCTTAGGCTGTGAATGCGGAAAATTGAGCACTTTTCTACAGTAATTTTGAGTTGCACTTAGCAACGGGTGTTTTACTACTTCCAAGGCATTTTCCTTAAAGTGGTATTTTCATGACTGTGATTTGCTTTGCATGGCTTCTGTAGCGTGATATAATGACTTTTCACAACTCTTATCGTCATACACAATACGCTAATCACCATTGATCCTGATTGCATCGCTCGTTCCCGCAAGAACAGATGACATAATTGAAGGACCAAACAGTACTTTTCAGTTGATTTACATACATACAGCAAAAACAATGGTTTTCTTCAGGACGTTAAGGTGCACCTTATCTACGTGAAATAAGGTATAATTACTACAAGGCGTTAATACAGATCCAATTCATCTATGAGGACTAAAGTTTAATTTCTGCTGGGTATTGATAAAGCTTAGAAATTTTGAATTAATGTAGTACAGGGCGTTGAGGTGTACCTGATGTACATAGAATTAAGTCAATAAACGCCCTGGAGTATGGGCGTTGATATTGCTCAGAATGTGCAATTGATGTTCTACCAGGCGTTAAGATGGTCTATATGAGACAAGATCAATTACTTCGGGGCGTCGATATATATCTTGACAATTTCGATTGTATGACTAGGCGTAAAGATGCAGGTGATCTACGTGAGACAATGTAACATTATTCAAGAAAATTGATACATGCCAATAATTTCTATTGATGTCATACATGACGTCAAGATGCATCTGATCTACATAGGATTAGGTTAAATTAGACCAGGGCGTAGATACAGCTTGGAATATTCCTTTGATGTCGAACAGGTTGTTAACATTCATCTGATCTTCATAGGGTAAAGTCAAACTACTCCAGGGCGTCGATTCACTAGAAAATTGCTTCAAATCTCGCAGAGATCAATGTGAAAAAGTCAAATTTCTCCGGGGAGTTGATAAACCTTGATCGATTGATGGCACACAAAGCGTTAAGATATTTCTTAACTAAGTGAAATAAGGTTGAATTACTCAAGGGCGTTGCTAAAGCTTGGATTATTAATTGGTGTCCTACATGGCGTTGAGGTGACTTGATCTACATGGAATGAGGTCAAACTACTTTAGGGTTTTGATACGGCATGAAATTTACAATTATCATACATACGACAAATTCAAACTACTCCAGGGCGTTGATACTACTTTGAATGTTCAATTGATGTCAAACTGGGCGTTAAGGTGCATCTGATATACATAAGATAAAGTCAAATTAATCAAGGGCGTTGATATAGCTTGATATTTTTAAATGATGTCCTACAGGGCGTAGAGATGCACTTGGTCTGTAATGAGAAGTTATGGGACGGACCTGGTGTAGTAGTTAGAGCACACGCATCTCGAGGACTTGGGATCGAATCTCCGAGATATTCACTTCTAAAGTAAAAGTTGTAGTGACGACTTACTTCGGAAGGGAATTAAAGCCGTTGGTTCCGAGATAGAAAAAAAAATAATGAGTTAAATTTACTCCAGGGTGTTGGTACAGTTTACAATTTACCAGCAGGATATCGCAGGACGTTAAGATGCACCTGATCGACATAGGGTTATGCCAATATACTCCAGGGCGTTAATAGAGCTTGAAGCTATTGATGTCACGCAGGGTGTTATATGTAGCTGATTTGATAATAGGATAAGATCAAATTGACCAAAGGCGTTTATACAGTTATTTTTTTATTGATGTCCCATAGGGCGCTAAGTACAGTTGATCTATATGAGACAAGTTCAATTTACTCCAGGGCGACACAGCTTAGAATTTTCAATCGATACAGGACATTAAGGGACACCTGATCTACGTAAGACAAGGTCAAATTAGTCTAGGGTGTTTATACATATTGACAATTTCTGTTGATGCCCCAAAGAGGCTGCTGAGATGCTGCTGATTTACATGAGACAAGGTCAAATCACTCCAAGGCATTGATTAAGCTTGGGATTTTCAATTGATATCCGTTAATATACTCATAATCTATGTAAGGTAAGGTCAAATTCCTCCATGGCGTTGATATGGCTTAACAATTTCGATTGATATCATACAGGGCGTTGATAAGCCTGGAATTTTCAATTGATGTTCTACAGGGCGTCAAGATATATCTGATGTAAATAAGATAAGATCAAATTACTCCAGGGCGTTGATACGTAAATCTTGATTGGTGTCCTGCAGGGCGGTTGCAAGCTCCTCAACTCGTACTAAAGATGTCTCAAGGGGCGTTATATTGTTGTTGATTTCGGAGAGCTCTATCACATTACCTACATTTTTTTATGACTTCGTGTGAAAATTTCTGACAAAAAATCTGAGAAAAGCTTCTTAGTCGTCGACTAAGCGCGACTAAGCAGGACGACAGGGCTGTGCGTGCGTGTGTTGCACCCACTCTCTTCCTCGTCGCATTCGCACTCGAAGTCAGATTGGCTTCTTGCTAGCGGAGTTTGTTTTTGTTCGTTTTCGCGCTGATCGGGTATCATTCGGCTGAATTTTTACGACACTGACTGCAATTCTTTCACTGCCGAGTGCAGAGTAAATGCCATTATTCGTCATAGTGAAAGCTATCTCGCAAAATACACTCTTTCGTAATTAAATATAGTTAATTCATCAATCAATATTCTGAATCCGTGTCTGGGGAGAAAGAAATTTACAGCAATTAAGAAAAACTGCAGCCAAATTGGCACAGATACCTTAATCTTATTTTCCATGTACGATTCAAAATCTTGGCAACATACACCCTCTTGCTGATGTTTAAAATAGCAGCTGTTTGCTTCGAGTGAACACACGTTCAGAAAAGTTTGCCATTTGGTTGCTCATTTGATACAAAATCCTCTGCTTGCCATATCTCATACAGCAGAATCTGCCGGGCTGATAATAGGGGGTAATTTATTTGCCAACTTTGGAGCACACGAAATACAGAGGATTAGAAGATCGGGTCACAATAATTGTGGTATAGTAGCGTAAAAGGACGAATGTAGGGGGAGATCCCCCAGTGCCGGACAGCACCCAATACGGGACAAAGTCGAAACATTGAGAAATCATGGTCCAATCAAGATGGTGTATTAGTAGTATTGTGTTGACGTGCTCTCTTAATTTTTAGCCTATTTAGTAATTATTTTGAATATGAAAAAATACTTTGGATCACGTAAGCATGATCGAACATAATCCTAATTTGATAGTAAGAATGTATTTTGTACCATAATTGAACAAAATAAGGACAAATTACAATTTTCGTTAAGCACCTCCTGTCCCTCAGTTTCAGACAGCTTAATTTGTTTTATGATATCTTTGTAATTATTGCGTCAGTGTCTCAACATATTTTCATTTTTCATGGGTTCCGTCGATCATGGTATCAAACATGCAATAAAATTAAGAAGAATGAACATTTAGAACAACATCGTAAAATGTGCTATTTTTCATCATATATGGAACAGGTCTTTGATAGGCATCTTGCAAACTAAAAAACTCAAATTATTCTTGTAAATGTTGTAAATGCATTGAATTGGTAATTATAAACTATTCCTATAGTGTACACATTCAATGATGTTCAAATTTGCAGAATTCGAGGCATTTCCAGATCGTGTCCGGTATTGGGTGCCACCTTTCATGATCGATCAATTTGGTACTAAAATACATCTTCAATATGCATTGTCAAAATTCATATTTACATTTTCAATTTTTTTTTTTTTTTTTTGTACACTAAAAATTGATAATATCTATCATAAATGGGTAACACGAGCCCATAAAATCAATATTTTTCGAATTATGAATTTAGTGGCTTAAGTGTCCGGTACTGGGGGATCTCCCTCTATACACAAATGAATTTGTGGGGCATTCCAAAGCCAAGTGTTTAGAGTTCGTGGCTACAAAGCCATGCTAAAGTGTCTGGGTTCGATACCCTGTCGACCCAGAAACTTTTCGTAATGGAAATTTCCTTGACTTCTTTGGGCATAGAGTATTATCGTACCTGCCACACAATATACGAATGCAAAAAAATGGCAAGTTTGGCAAAGCAAGCTCTCAGTTAATAACTGTGGAAGTGCTCATTCAACACTAGGAGTCCCAGTAAGGACGTAATGCCAAGAAAAGAAGATGAAGCATAAGATACGTAAAAATTAAAATTAAACAATTATTGTTACCATTCTTATGGTGTAAGAGAGGTAAGAACACGAAAACTATCCCAGAGATTCTTCGCAGCAACAATTCAATAAAAATCAAATGTTCCAATCGCCCTCACCGAAGTTCTTGTAACTTTAACTCGTAAATTAAGTAATTCTACTATCAGTGCATTGCACAGTGAAGTAAATTCAGATACTTTGCCGCGTATACCATACAGATGTGTGTGTAAACGAAACATTCTATACCTACTTTGTCACGCCATGCATCTGATATCCAAACAACCAAAACAAACTCGCCAGCTGTCACTTGGCATTTAAAAATGGCGGAATGGGAAATCTGACACATTAGACTACCTCCCTTCTAGATAACTTAGAGGAGGCCATCGGACGCGACCGGAGTAGGCTAGATCCTCCGTTGGGGACTAGACCGAGTAGAACACGCGTAACGTAGTAGCGGTAATAAATCGTCGAGGTGCCTGCAAGCCGGAAGTCACCCTCCAACAGGAATTGCAGAACCGACCCTGACACTTGACCGACCACCATCGAGTCGGAGTAGACTACATCATCCGCCGGGGACTAGCTGAGTAGAATGCGAAACAGCACTGGCAAATGGTCGTCGGTTCGCCTGTGAATCGGAAGCTTTCTACCACCAGAACAACAGGACCGACCGCGCCATTTGCCGGGATAGCATCGGTTCGAAAGATCTTCCACCGCATTAGAAAACTTCGTTGGAGTTCGATAGATCAACCGCTGGGGGCTATTCTGAGTAGTGCTAAGAGAGGCGAATGTTTTCGTAAGCTACCAAACTGTCATCTTTTATGCTGGCCAACAGGACACCCTTTCACGCCTTTCAAGAGGAATCGTGAGAACATAACTGTATGATAGATGATGAACCAACATTTGTTTGTGTAAATTTTTAATCACGCAGAGAGAATTATTGAAACTCTTTCAATTCCTTTGAAATAAGAGAAGGGCAAAATCCCGTATGCCGTGGTTTTATGTTAGATTCATTGTAAAATTCAAATTGCTTCTCTACATTTGGTACATTTGTGTTCTTATTTCTGCAGCTTGTTTAAATTGCAAACAAAAGCAAGAAAATATGCGTAGCTTTTTCTACGTCATTTTCTACAATTACAAGAGAGGATATGCCGGTGGCCTACATGCGCGACTCGTTCATGCCCAACACTATCGATCGACCCAACACCATTCCTTCTTTCTTTTTCTACTATCCACTTATGATAGATTAAACCAATAGGAGAAAGATCTTTCTCACATAAACACTTATTTCATTCGATCGCACAAACTGCAAATGTTTGCAAAGCAGAAATGAAATCATAGAAGCAAAGTTAAATTATTGCAAAGAATCTCCACGCATTACATTTTCATTAATAGCTCATCATGTAGCGCGACGTACACCAATCACCACTCGTCAATCGTAGGGGGGTCTTGGGTTCGAATCCTCGTGGAATGACAATAAATCGAGTATCAACAACCATGTTGAAGTAGGAACAGCAGCGATGTGAGACGAGGACAAAAATAGGTACGAAAGATGGTAGGAGTGCGGGAAGAGAGAGAGATACTTTTTTTGCTCTACGTGAGACGTTACTAACGTTATCATTTTTGACAACCTGATACGCAATTTCTGAAGGCCTAGCATTTAAGCAGCCGTATATCGGGCCAAAACCTGCATTTGGGTAGCATTTGAGGCGCATATACGGCTTGCTAGCATTAAATGACCTGTAGTAAAGGCGCATATACTGCTAAATAAATGCTTTTTTTAGTGCTTATTGGTTACGTGGGTCGATTCACGATCCTCAGCTTGGTCTTGCTGAAAAGCTGCGCGTTTACCGCTACGGCAATCTGGGCCCTTTACTGCTTTTAAAACCATTCGACTTAACGACCCCATTCAGCCAACGCACAGTGGTCCAGATAGAAAGTTTAGGCGGACATGAACTTTTCGACGTCATTTTGTGGTTTTAGTGTATAGGTTGCTTCTCAGAAGTGTCTCGAAATTAGTTGTACTACAATTCGTACGAAAAGGATTTTTTTTCTGCACTAATCGCAATAGTGTCCTATACGCCAACTTTTTTATGTTAATAGATAGCAAGTTGGTATATTCAGCAAAGTTGTAGCATATTTTAATACTAAAAGCTTTGTAGAACAAACTTTTTCTCTATCTCTTATACTTTCTGAGATAATTGACTTTTTATATGAAAAAAAATGAAGAACATCATTTTATCACTCATAAGTCATTTATTTACAAATTTTAGCAGCCTACTATGTTCTACAAAGTTTTTGGTACTATTATATTCTACAACTTTGGTAAATATACCACAGTATTTCTTCTGGTTTTCTTATTGTAGGAGATATTAATTTAAAATCATGCCGTATTACAGGCTAAATAACTCGCGAAGATGCTCTTGAAAATGAACCTACCTGTCACACCGTGGCTCTACACCCCTTAAAGAGTATTTGAGTGAAATTTGGTGAATATATTATGTTTATATATATTTTTAAGACTATTTTCAATGACGGGTGATTTGCAATTAAAACACATTAATTAGTCATATTTTCAATAAAACACACAAAAGTCATGGCCGCCGCGATTCAGCATGAAAAAATCAACACCTGTTTAGATTTTGTAGAGTGTACTATATTTGTGAAAAAGCATATTGCGGGGAAATTTAAAAATTTGGATTGCTTCGCGGAAATAACGCGCAGCGAGCAATCTCCGCATAGAACAAATGAACCACAGCAGGCACTGCAACTCAGTGGTAGGAGAATGGATATTCAATGACAGTGAGCAGCATGACAATAGTCCAACTGAAACAACTCCTTCTCGTGAGACGCTGCGTGGAAATTTAAATCTTTTTTCGTTCGAGTTACCGTTCAAAAAAAGGGATAGGAGTTGATGATCAATAGATAAATCTATCAGTTCATGACTTTTCAAAGCCATTGGACTAGAGTTTGCAATCCGGCGATGTGATCCGGAATCATTTAAATGATTAAGCGACCTGGGCTCTTTTGCTATCGAGCAAATTATTTACCATTTTCTCCTACGGCTCAGAAAGAATTATATTTGTCTCCTTCCCTAGCCTCTTGTTCATTCTATCAATGTGCAGCTACTTGTTTCATTCAAATGATCAAGATTAGATAACCTAAAAGCACCGGTTCTCGCATCCAAATCACTGATTATTTCAAATCATATCAATTAAAAAATCTGCATAAGCTATTTGGTACCGCAGGCCAAAACTCTCTGCGGCAAAACTACCCCCCCAACATAAATAATCAAAATTCAGTACATGAGGTCAAGGGTGACTATGATCGATATGGTAGGAAATTTGCCAAAAGCTTGCCCTGGATTTTCCGGGAATCAAAATTTTTCTTGCAACGCGTAATAGTTTTCAATTTTTTTCAATAATTCTTGCGCTTCTTCGTGCAATTCCGAATGCTTCTGTGCGATTCGACGATTTGTTAGTGAAATCACTGGATCTGATGTGAGTAGCAAACACTGGAACACGTCAGTCAAGTTCACCAGTCAACTGAACTTGTGGGAATGGTGCTCCCTGAATTTCCTTATGCACTTGTTGCGTGTCTCATGGGCTTCCTCACTCAACATTCCGAGGGGTGATGCAGCGTGTTTAATAATATCGCTGCCGTGTAGTAGCAGTTTATGTACTGTAGCTCACCTGGGAAACGGGACAGACATACCAGCAGGTGAATTCCGGTGCACATTTTCTTCGAAGAGAAGAAATTTTCTTCCATAATCCACCAGTAAGAAAATTTTCTTTTCTTCGAAGAAAATACGCGCCGGAATTCGCCTACAGATATGCAGATTGCAGGTCGGGATCGCACCGACAGGGTCACTCACTCACGGTCACACACGAAAACGGAACAGACGGATCAAATTTACGGCTCGGGATTGCACCAACCTTCTGCACGTCAACGCCTACTGATCTTTAATAATTGTATTTTTTTGACATGGTTACTATGACTGATTTCAATACGACTTTAACTACTGTAATAATTACTGCTATACATAAATCAAAGACTCAAGATAAATAAATTGAATGCCTCTCAACTCTTGCAACATATTACCATTTATGAGTTTTAATACGGCATGATTTTAAATTAAAATCTTTTTTGAGACGTTACGCCAGGAAGAAGAAGAAGAACTAGAAGACAATAAGAAAACGAGAAGAAATATAACTGTGGTATATCCATCAAAGTTGTAGAATATAATAGTACCAAAAACTTTGTAGAACATAGTAGGCTGCTAAAATTTGTAAATAAATGACTTATGAGTGAAAAAATGATGTTCTTCATTTTTCCATATAAAAAGTCAATTATCTCAGAAAGTATAAGAGATAGGGAAAAAAGTTTGTTCTACAAAGTTTTTTGTATTAAAATATGCTACAACTTTGCTGAATATGCCAACTTGCTATCTATTAACATAAAAAAGTTGGCGTATAGGACACTATTGCGATTAGTGCAGAAAAATCCCTTTCGTACGTATTGTAGTACAACTAATTTCGAGACACTTCTGGGAAGCAACCTATACTCTAAAACCACAAAATGACGTCGAAAAGTTCATGTCCGCCTAAACTTGCTATCTGGACCATTGTGCAACGATGGCATTCGGCCTTATAATATAAGATTGAGAAAACATCTATGTTAATGTAGGAAAAAGGTAATGATGTTTGAATCTTCACCAGTTTAAGACTAGTTCGTATGATTTTGGCCTACGTTATAGAGCATGATAATCTGAAAATTAGTAAAGATCTCTGATAGTTCAAACATTTATGCTTTTTCTCTGCTTTACCTAGTTATTTCTCAAATTTGCTCAATGTTTCCATTCAAAAAACAGTGTTTTTTTTCGCTCCAAACCTCATTACGCATTTCACCATCAGCATGTAGATACACCTCATTCTCCGCCATGATTACCATCATGAAGTGCATCGTTTCATAATTCATCACACATCAATTTGCTCACAATTTTCCCGTGCAGGGTGATCGCCGCCCGGGGAGAGGATGGATTTTATTTTTTCATAATTCCACCGGAACCATGTTCTCACCAATGCTGTCGTTTCATTGAGCCTTCAATTAAGCTTTGCGTTTCTCTATTCGATCGGAAACTAAAGCGCGTCACGGCTATAACACCGATGTTTCCGTCCATAACGCTCCCACGGTGAACCTCCTGCAGCAGCTCATCCCCTCCGTAAGTCCCGGTGTATTTGGTTTTATGTCAATATTTTAATTTAAAAATGTCACTTTGCCAAGATTAATTTAAAAAGCGGCCATACGAAGAGCCACCCATGCCGCTCGGTGTGCACGTTCGCCGGATTGCCACCGAAAGCAGTAGCGCAGATATATCGTGGACGCAAATGGGCGTAGTCAGAGGGAAGGGGGGATGGTGCGTTTCAGAGATTCAAAAGGTTTCTGCTAACGATCTTGCTAGCAAAATATATATTTTTTAGTTGCTTGAAGCAGGGAAAAAACTTTGGGAGTGAAGATCAAGAGTGTCCTCTTCTCCAAAAGGCATAAATAGTCCGAACAAGTAGCTTCGAATTCAGCCTAAAAATACAACAAAATCGGGTCTTAGTGCACTTTTTTCATTATTAATGAAAGAGTTCAGAATAGTCAGGAAAATTTTCGATGCTCGCTAAAGATGATAGCTTCCGTAAAAAATAAGCCAATTTACAATTAAGATCACATTGGAATTCCTGGCCACGCCCATTGTGGACTCCCCACCATCAGAGTGGACGCAATGCCCACGAGATCCGCACATATTAAAAAATTAATTAAAATTCGCAACCGTCTGCAGTGTTCGGAGAACGAACGTCGAAAAAATGTATCACGCTGTACCTGCACAGAGCGAGAGTGGTTACGCTACGCTTTTTTAATCGCTTGACGCAAGCTACTGGAACATCTCAATGAGTGCGAACGACGGGTGAGTGCCTTTTTTGTCAATAAAGATGAAATGTGGTGTAAAAGGGGGGAGTAGGGCAGATTCGGAACGGGCCGGTATGTGTGTTTAAAAAGCTCTTAATGCTGGTAATCAATAGGGCTTGGTCGTGTACTGAAGAGTCCCATGATAGCAATTTTGAGAGAACTTTTTTTTTTGTATTTGTCGTTCACTTTTAGTACAGACACACATATATAGTGCTTGGATTTTGCAATTTTCATTGAACCATCGATTAAGTAATGAAGCATCAAAGCGGGCATTTAAGTTTACAGAAAATTTCATTTAATATTTACAAACCCTAACTTCCATACCGTTGTTGCAGTCATTTTGATTAAAATACAATCGGGTCTCCTATTAAACGCATTCCTATAACGTGCACTCCCATTACGCTCACTCCTATAAGACACACCAGAACGTTATAGGAGACCCAGGGCTTATGGGATTTCATCACTTTAGGGGTGTTGTTGAATATCTCGTATGCCAAAAGAGATAGCACAGTACTGCCTTCGGCGAAGATTCAGTGCTAAATACGATCTACCTTTAGGAGTTGAGGATCATCCTTTTAGTTGAGAACTTGGCCGGTAGGGGCGCTTTTTCTGATTTGCACTATATGAACCATGAGGGATAAGAATGCAAAATTTTGTAACATATGATATCTCTACATCCTGATGTTTTAGAAGGTTGGTGTCTTCGGAAGAGTTGTTCAGTAGCTCAAGGGCTGACATGCGGTGGTCATTCTGATACGGAATTACGCCACCGGGCGGCGCTAGTGAGCAAAGCATTTTTGTTTCGCGGATAGCTCAGTAGTCTGAGCACTTAGAAAGATGGCGTGTTCGGCAAAGTTTCTCAGTATCACAAGGGCTAACATTATTTGAGCCGAAAATGCGAATTTTTTCCACAAGGTTGCGCTATTGAGCAAAACATTTTTGTTTTGCGCATAGCTCAGTAGCCTGATCACTTAGAAAGATGGCGTCTTCGGCAAAGTTGCTCAGTATCACAAGGATTAATATTATTTGAGCCGAAAGTTTCGAAATTTTGCCATAGGTGGCGCTAGTGAGCAAAACATTTTTGTTTTGCGCATAGCTCAGTAGCCTGACCACTTAAAAAGATGGCGTCTTCGGCAAACTTGCTCAGTGTCACAAGGGCTAACATTATTTGAGCCGAGAGTTTCGCAATTTTGCCACTAGGTGGCACTAGTGAGCAAAGAATTTTTGT
This sequence comes from Aedes aegypti, assembly GCF_002204515.2. Lineage (NCBI taxonomy): Eukaryota > Metazoa > Arthropoda > Insecta > Diptera > Culicidae > Aedes > Aedes aegypti. The sequence continues at coordinate 379,972,503 of NC_035108.1, forward strand.
TTCGCGGATAGCTCAGTAGCCTGATCACTTAGAAAGATGGCGCCTTCGGCAAAGTTGCTCTGTATAACAAGGGCTATTAACATTTTTTGAGACGAGAGTTACTAGATTTTATATATATGTAGAAATCGGGAGAAAAAGTTTTTTATAGGATTGAATTATCGTTATGAAAAAGAAGGTTCATATTTTAAAAATATTCAAACAAGAGTGTTGTGTAACTACCCGAGTAATACACATGTTATAATAGAGCATTATTTACTGATATATGACCCGATCTGGTCATATATAAGTTGAGAATACTCAAATATAACATGTGCGTTGCTAGGGTAAAGAGATAAGGCCAGTCCTAGTTATTTCATTAAGATTGTTAGCGAATGGATTTCCCAATTTATTAGTAATGACTGACATTCCAAGTTAGAATTTCCAACCTAACTTCATGTCTATCAAATCCATTTCTTAGAAAATGTGGAGTTCATGCAATGACAAAATAAAAATAAACATTCATTTGAGTAGTAAATGGATCCTCACTCTTTCCCATATCAAATGATTGATCAAAAATTCTCCCAATCCGTGGAAAATACTAGGATACTTTTATCCGATTGTAAAATATAATGGATGTATTTTTCTCTAGGCACTTTTACCTAAACGTGACAACTCGAGGAAAATCGATATCCTTTATCATACTGAACAACTTTGGTCAGGCTACTGAGCTATGCGCAAAACAAAAATGTTTTGCTTACTAGCGCCGCCTAGTGGCAAAATTTCGAAACTCTCGGCTCAAATAATGTTAGCCCTTGTGGTACTGAGCAACTTTGCCGAAGACGCCATCTTTCTAAGTGGTCAGGCTACTGAGCTATGCGCAAAACAAAAATGTTTTGCTCACTAGCGCCACCTAGTGGAAAAAAATCGAAACTTTCGGCTAAAATAATGTTAGCCCTTGTGATACTGAGCAACTTTGCCGAAGACGCCATCTTTCTAAGTGAACAGGCTACTGAGCTATCCGCGAAACAAAAATGCTTTGCTCGCTAGCGCTGCCAAAATTTCGAAACTTTGGGCTTAAATAATGTTAGTCCTTGTGATACTGAGAAACTTTGCCGAAGACGCCATCTTTCTAAGTGATCAGGCTACTGAACTATCCACGAAACAAAAATTCTTTGCCCACTAGCGCCGCCTAGTGCCAAAATTTCGAAACTTTCGGCTTAAATAATGTTAGTCCTTGTGATACTGAGCAACTATGCCGAAGACGCCATCTTTCTAAGTGATCAGGCTACTGAGCTATCCGCGAAACAAAAATGCTTTGCTCACTAGCGCCACCTAGTGGCAAAATTTCGAAACTTTCGGCTCAAATAATATTAGCCCTTGTGATACTGAGCAACTTTACCGAAGACGCCAACTTTCCAAGTGGTCAGGCTACTGAGCTATGCGCAAAACAAAAATGTTTTGCTCACTAGCGCCACCTAGTGGCAAAATTTCGAAACTATCGGCTCAAATAATGTTAGTCCTTGTGATACTGAGCAACTTTGCCGAAAACGCCATCTTTCTAAGTGATCAGGCTACTGAGCTGACCGCGAAACAAAAATTCTTCGCTCACTAGCGCTGCCTAGTGCCAAAATTTCGAAACTTTGGGCTTAAATAATGTTAGTCCTTGTGATACTCTTCCGAAGACACCAACCTTCTAAAACATCAGGATCTAGAGATATCATATGTTACAAAATTTTGCATTCTTATCCCTCATGGTTCATATAGTGCAAATCATAAAAACAACACCCCCAAAGTGATGAAATCCCATAAGACCTGGGTCTCGTATAACGCAGATTCCTATTACGCCCCCCAACCATGTGTCTAATAGGAAACCTGACTGTACTGTGCTATCAAACCAGTTATGGGCTTCATAATTCCCTATATCGCCTACTTGATAATTAAATTGTTTTCAAATGTTTAATCATTTTGTGCGTAATAGTAATTTGATACCGAATATATCTTGATGCTAGAGTATTTAAAAATATTCAAAATGTAAAATCACAGATAACAGATGTTTAAGTTCGATTGTAAAACTGTGTAAGACAATTAATTGTGATTGTAAGTGGCAACACAAGTAGCAACATTGTAACCGTTTGGTTACAAATTGTTGTTTTTTGTTTTATATTTATTTGTTCGTTTCGAAACCTTCACGTTTCTCATGTAATAACAGAAGAAAATATTACAGAAGCGTTAGGGTTTGTGCCCCTGTAATAAACAGGCTACCAATTACTCTGCGGAACACGTTTTTGTCTCCAGCACCAAAATACCGCTAGTCACTTAATTAAGCGTTGCTGAATCCATTGCCGTTTTCAGAAATATCATAACACGTCTAGTTTTCTGAGATATAGTCTGTTAAAAATGCGAAAAATGACTATTTCAGCCAACTTGCATGCAAGTTTGTCAGCTTGTAAGGTAAGATATTGGCCTAATTTGCCACATAATTCAAACCTTATGTGTATAACAATACTTATCATCAAAGTTTGTAACACTTTCGATGCGGAAAAGTTATTTTTTGATGGTTCAGAGAACTGTTGTATTTTGCCATATAGAAGAAACGAAAAAAATTGTATGGAGACTGCAAGCATGTTAAAAAAAACGGTTTAATCGATATTTAATCGTGCAATTTCAATCAAACTATGTCTGAAATGAAAGTTCAAGTTCTATTTTGCATGTTTGGTGGATTAGATTACAAAAAAAATTGATAAATTTCATGTAAACTTTAATAAAACCAGTGTTTTATATAACTTTGGCGACCTGCAGCTAAAAATTGTGACGTGCTGGAACATTTCTGAGATTGGCACCAGATTCAGCAACCCCAAGTCTACTAGAGACACATAATTTGATCCTTGAGACACGCAAAAATGTCATTTTTGTTACGCTGTGTTATTCATCATGGTAGTCCTGGAGAAATGTCAATAAGATGGAATGTGGGAAAATTGAGAAAGAACGGCCATTGCTAATAACCGGCCTCTTTCTTATCAGGCGTCCGTGTGCTGAAGACGTGGTGTTAAAGTGCAGTGGTTTTAAAACGAAGAAACACCCCCCCCCCCTTCCCAGGCCCATAGCAGGAGCTAAGTGGGTGCAAGGGAAGAATTTAAGCTCAGGTAAAATATAAAGTCTGTACAAGAGAAAGGAACGCAGATAGCCGTAGCGATAAACGCGCAGCTATTCAGCGAGACCAAGCTGAGGGTCGTGGGTTCGAATCCCACCGGTCGAGGATCTTTTCGGGTTGGAAATTTTCTCGACTTCCCAGGGCATAGAGTATCTTCCTACCTGCCACACGATATACGCATGCAAAAATGGTCATTGGCACAGTAAGCTCCTCAGTTAATAACTGTGGAAGTGCTCATAAGAACACTAAGCTGAGAAGCAAGCTCTGTCCCAGTAGGGTGTAATGCCAGAAATAAGAACAAGAGAAACTTCTCTGATTCCCCTGTGTCCAATAGGACCTCTTGTTCTTGTTTTGCCATTGTTCCGTCCAGCACACGGTTCGGCCCGCGAAACCGGGAACGGTTTCCGAGCCTAATCGTAAAAGATTGTGGATCATAAGAGGATCGTAATCTCGGGCCACTGACCCTAAACGAAAAGGAGATTTCCCCCCCGTTCAAGGTGGCCATGCCACGGCCGACCGATTGCGCCTAAGAGGGAAGACGCCTGCCCACCTAGTCCAGCAACGCCCGCTGGCCCGTCCACAGACCTGCGAACCCATCCGTCCATCCACCCGCTTCGCCATTCCGGCGAGAGTTTCGGCCGCATAGCAGGATTGGTGTCGCTGTGTCGGCCATTCGTCCATCCTCAAGCAGAAGGCAGCGGTATGTACCGGTGCGACCATTAGATATTAAGGATTTTGCCCTCTAATAGACTCACACCTAAATAATTTTGTCACACCAAAATATTCTCCTACCATGTTTGCCATATATTGGATGGCGTCGTAGCTAACAAAACCAACAAGTAACGTACATGTAACGCATTGTGTTGGATTGTACATTGAATGCAAGGTGCGTGCTTCTATGAAAGTGCCATATAAACTGACGTGTGAGTATTTATTTTTCCACGTTGAAAATGTGCACGAGAATCTATTCCTCTACTACCCATACAATATTACACATAACAAATTCACACAAAATTGGAACCCACATAACAACACGCACATGCCACAATTAGGGAATTTAATAAATGCATCAGAAATGTTAAAGTTCCCTGGTTGATTTTTGTACGCGAAAATCCCTTGATTACCCAGTAGCTAGCCGACCCTGGGATTGCCGGAGTCTCTTGTGTCCTGAGTTGGCATGGTACTGTAGCATTTCCCGCTTAGTTTCAACATCGTGGTGGCGCTGTTATCGCTAAGTTCCTATGGTGATATCTGTGGTGAATATGAAACATTTCAAGATACTTATATTCGCCACTGATTGCAGCAATACGTTGTGTGGCGGCGCTAGTGTTTTAAACGTGTTTCAGTTTGAATATTTACACAAGTTTTCAGAAGATTTTTGTTCTAGCATAAACATCTGTTATCTGTGGTAAATGTTTTCAAAAATTGCCAAATGGCCAAATAGAAAATCACTTCTCTATAGTGAACAAATTCAACAGTACGACCACTCTAGTATGAAACCGTAGATTTTTCTTATGATAAAGGCCGTTTCTCAGATGTCATAATGGGGGTGGGACATTTCGCTTAATGAGAATTCTATGCTTTCTTTGAAATGTTACATGTTCTTGTATGACATTGATTAAGCGAAACGTCCATTTTGCCAAACATAACGACGCCAAACATTCTTATGAGAAACGTATTTATACTAGAAGGGCCATTTCTGTTATAACCATTTCAAGCATTTCATCAAAAAAAAAACATGAATAATGTAATAGGCTTATCTGTTGCTTTATGTATGCATGTATGTATGTAGGTAGCCACCATCCTAGTTTGAGTCTTGCTCTGCATGCGGTTTCACTTAACAGTACAGTTAATTTTCATAATCAATCTGAATTCAACATACCATTGTATGAAGGGCCCAAAATGGGATGTGGCGGACCCATAAGCAAAGACACTTACTCGCAACCCGCAGGAAATAGAATCGCCTTCCAATAATATGATCCAACGGAAAGCATAATAAAATTTGCAATACCCGCATGCAATATTGGCGAATGTCGGATGTAGGATCATGAAATGTTTCAGTTTTACTCAAGATTGCAAGCATTTTCGAATGCAATGAGACAGTTTACAATAATTATCGTTGAATGTTGCAACTGGTTTTACATAATTATCATAAAAAATTATGAGCCATGTAAATTTTACATTTTTTTTTTGTAACAAGTAACAAGCCTCTAAGACTCACCTATTTGCCCTAGATGATGGAGAGGTCGAAGTGGAAAATGACTCAATCATCATCTGAAGCTGGTTGGAATCCATGTTCTTTCCGAGTTCAAGTGCTTGTCTTTCGATAACTAGAAGGTAAACGATTCCGAATCAGTGGGGAAGGTAGCAGACCTCCTACCTCCTAAAATAAGCATCTTGTTCCAAAGAATCTATATGTCAAATGCGATGAAAACTGTACACAGTTACAAAAAAACTTTGAACCTTACAAATAGAAACAATGATTTGATACGCTAGACTACCAATGCATGGTCAAAATCAGTATCATTCAACCATCTTAGTGGCCGAACCTGATTAGGCGTTTTTGGGAGTTTAATGGTGACAAACTGTTTTCTCCGAAAGGTATAAATAGCGGTACCTTTTTCTAAAGTGGCTCTTTGCTAAATGGTAAAGAATGACAATTGTATAAAAAACGACTACTTCATTATTTATCAATAGTTATGAAGTAGAACGACATGCACTAAAAAAATGACACGGGTAAACCTCAAAAGATCAAAGAAAACTAGCCGTAGTGGTTCTTCCCGAACAGAAACAGAAAACAAAAAGTTCATCAACATTGACGGTACCAAAAAACGAATGATATCCTTTAAGTTTACGACAAATATGAAGGCTCCAGGGTTCGACGGAGTGCTCAATATAGTCCTCTAGAACCTTGGCCCCAAGGCGAACAACGTTCTGGTCAACATCTTAAACAGATGCCTCGAGATAGGATATTTCCCTTCCAGCTAGAAACTATCAAAGGTGGTTTTCATCCTGAAGCCGGGGAAGGATCCCACCAACCTGGCCAGCTACCGATCAATCAGCCTACTCTCGTCTATCAACGAAGTGTTCAAGAGGGTAAGGCGTAGGCTACTGGATCATACTGAAGCGAACTATATACTGTTGAATGTCCAGTTTGGATTCAAGCGTGGGCATTCAACAGTACACCAACTGCAAAGGATCACTAACCAGATCAGGCGGTCGAAGCAGCTGTCAAATACAACATTTATAACGTTGATATACATTGAAAAGCCTTTGATAATGCCTGCACGCCGGACAACACACAAGCTTCTGCAGCAGAACTGCTCCGCCTATCTGGTGAAGATCAATTCCCACTACCTCGCAGAAAGAACAACTTAACTCAGCGTTTCTGGTACACTGATCGCTGATGACTCAGCGATCAGCTACACCGGGCATATCAGCTACATCAGAGCACATATCTGAACAGTAGGGTGCGGATTACTTTTCAAAATTTCTTAAAACCAATAATTTGAGTGCTCTTATAAATTCAAATCACATTAAAAGAGAAACCTCAAAGTTTGAGCTAAAAATATTAAGATTTGAAGGTGGCGCAAGCGTCTTGAAGGTCAATTTTCTAGTTATAAAAAATGGCCTTCAATGAAGTCACCATAACTTCGCTGTTTTCTGACCATTTTTTAAACTTCTAGCACCATTGTCTTCAAAATTGAATTTATGAAAACTTTTTAGAACATCAAATTTGTCTAAAATCGAAACTAGTCTTAGATAAAAATAGTGTTCTCCAATTTTTTCCGAGCATCCGAGTGAACTCCACCAAGACCCAAGTCATTATTTTCCCGCATAGGAACATGGATCGCCTCAAGCCAATCTGGAAAATAAAAGTGCCTAACAATGAAGTGGACTGAGTCGACGTGGTGAGATACCTGGGTCTTGGTAGTGCTTCCAATGTGGCTGTACGGCTCCCCGATCTGAATGGGATATGCCTGGGCCCACATTAGGAAGCTCTAAACCGTTCAGAACAAATACTTGAAAACGATCCTGGAGCTCCCACCGCACACAAGAATGACCGAGGTCCATCGCCTAGCGAATCTCGACCCGATTGCAAAAGGCTAGAAAACCTTGTTTTAAACCAGAGCCGTTGGATCTCAATTGCCAATTATTAGAAATATCTATAAATAACTAGTGGTCCCGGCAAACTTCGTCTTGCCATCAAGTAGGCTGTTTGAAAAACGCCATGCAAGTCCCGTGTAGAAAATGACAGATTAGTATTCTCCCGTTTCCCCACTATCCCGAAGACTTTCCTAGACTTTTTTTTCGCACAAACACGTCGGAGCTCTGGACGAATTCAACAGTGAAAGAATCATGTAAGTCCAATCACCCGTTCTCAAGCCATTTCGTGACATACAAACACCATTCCATTTTTATTTATATAGATATGGGTCCATATAAAAAGTTTAGATGGATTGTAGTTTAGATTAGTTGAATGAGAACCAAACAAAGAAATGTTTAAAATTAACAAATAATGTTTATAACATCAATCTTAAACAAGTCAGAAATAACTGAATGAAAACTACTAAAGAATGAATAACTTTATAGCGGTATCACTTAAAATGAAAGAAAAAATATTGATTTAACAAGAAAAATGAAAATACAAACATATTAATTATAAAAAACACAGTTCTCGAAATATAGCATATTACTAACCATTAAAAACAGATTATGTCCAGAAAATAACTCCACAGTAAGGAAACCCTTGAAAAGTCGAATTATCCTTCTGAAGCTTTGAAATTTAAAAGTGAGAGCAGTACCTGCAAATTTTGCAAATCTTGTTAACCTTGTAGTTAAAATAATTTGAATATCTGAAGTTTGCTGCTATGTTTGCGCATTGCTGGGTTTATTTTCTTGTTGACCAGATTAAAATACAATATTAACTGGTGAGCTCGTTTTATGCTTTTGTTTATAATGAGTTCAATATGGTAGTTCGCATTATTATCGAGATAGCGAAGAGGGTAATGTGTTTGTGTTATGTAACAGTATAGTCGATTTCAAGTTTTGCACAATGTTTAAATGCTTATATTTTGTTATTACTGAATCTTTGGATGGTTCGACTCTAGAAGTGCCAACTTTTTCTTTACGAACTGATTAATAACTTTTTGGATTGATGTTGTATGATTAGTAAGGTGGTTCATCAAATCGTTTTTGCTGCCGACCACTTATTCGATTTAAGATCAAATTTTTAAAGTCATCCCAAAATTTGAGCCCATTTGGATGAAAGCTGTGACTGCACAAGCCCTTTAAAGTTAATATTGGAATTACTATGGAAAAAGCAAGCAATTCCTTCAATCGGTCATAGTGTTTGCCCATGTTCTCTTGAGGGTTAGAGCCACGCTGATACTGTTAGATACATTTGTCAGCAACAACTTTGCCTAAGACCGTTTTCAAATTGGATGATTATTCCGATGAAAGAAAAACAACCAATGTTTCAAAGGATAAATATATCCAAAGGGTCAAATTAACGAGCTTCTGCTCCACAAATAGAAGCGGTGCCCGTATGAAAACCAACCCAGTGGGACATAATAGAGATTCTCTAATTTCGTATTACTCTTCTACAATTATAACCTAAGCTTCCACTGCAGTATTGCACCTAATCGTTAAAATGAAACTTCTGAATCAAATCCAAAAAGTATGTTAGATGGAACAAATTGTGGTTATGATTTTTACAAATACGATGCAAAACTCAATCGCTGCAAACAACTTCCCCGGCATTCTTTCATTCTTGACTTGTTCCGTGACCACATAAATCCAGTCGTGTGCATAAAATATTCTTGATAAATACACTTTTAATTCTGCCAATTAAGCACGTTCTCAGTATCGAGAGCAAGTAGCCTCCCATCCATACCAGACCAGACCAGGTCACATAGGGGCTGTGAAAGCCATTCTATGTGTTGAGCAGCATGGGATCTGTGATTGTGTATCGTCCCTTATGTAATTATGTTGCAGGGGTGGAAACGTGCCCATTCGGCTGGTGCACGATAAAGAGAGGGCGCAAATGCAACATAGCACATCATCGTGTCAATTGTTGAGATCACGTGCCGAGTTAGCAACGTGGATGATTACCATGTTCTGCAACAGGAATAGGTACATACATGGTTACGGAAAAAGGTTTTTGCGACTGTAAGAAATTTAATATTATCCATAGAAAATTAAAAACTATTCCACGATGAACAAAGCAATTTACCATTACAATATAAATAATTATCCATAATTAAACAAAATTGATCAATAAAATATATCAGTGACACCGGTAACCAGATCAGTAGGGCAAATCTGAATTATTACAACTGGTGTTATACATTTAATTTGTTTTGTAACAGATTGTGTTGGAAAATAAGCTAATATGTCGTTCAAATAAAAAAAAAATGAACAAAATTACAAAATTATAACAGCTCTTGATGTTATTATTTCAAAATTTTAGCACATTTTATTAGATGTGAAACTATGGGGAAAAACTATTTGAGTAAATTTAAAATAACAGTAGTTATCTGTGCGGTGTTTAATGAATATGGCATACATAAATGTATTACAACATTATGATCGTTTGTGTGAAAAGACGAACTTTAAACTTTGAGGTCCTAAATGCCTACTCGTTCTATATGGGACACTTAGGCTTTTGTGGGCAGTATACAGTATTTTCAATATTTATTGGTGCATCATATTGATTGCCCACGGGTACAGTTGCTTGCACTCGAACGAGATTTATTTAGAAGAGCTTCGAAATAAAAAAAATACAGCAATGCAAAAGTCCGGCAACCTCCTGAGCCACAATTTCGAATCAAGCTTTGATTACGTAGGTCCGCAATATCGCCTCTCGCCAAACTTCACCGAACAGCAAATGTTTCTCAGGATTTTCGGTATTCATGCTTGGCTAACGGTCATAAACTTACATACATAATAAATTGCAAAGTTGTATCTTCGGTCGGAAATAGAAAGGCCAAAGGGGTCGTGCGTTCTTTCCCGGAATAAAACATTCCTGCGGCGGCACAGATGTTTTGCTAATTCCACAATTGGTTAGTTTAGGAGCTGGAATGCGAAACAATGGCTTTCGGGTGCTTTTTACTGCCGAGAGATAAACAACAAACTTTGGAGTTTGCAGTTTTAGATGTGAATTGTTACGAGAAAAAGATTAGATCAGCAGTTCTGGGGGAAAGTTTCGGTATTGCACGAGTCGTTATGCTGCGGAATATTGGAATGCGCTGTATTGGGATAGTGAGATAGAATAGTATAATTAAGATCTCTTATTTTGCTAGTTCGTTTATTTGAATTATTAGAAGGTTTGACTTCTTACTTATGTTTTCAAGACATATGCTATAAAAGCTTATTAATTAATTTAATAATTTAGCTCAATATTTTGATAATACTGCAAAATCGGTACTTTTAAGTGCTATAAAAAGAGTACTTCTACTTTTGATCCTTTTTCGATCCTTGTTTGGACCTGTGCCTTCGATTTTTCGTTGGACCCGTTGGCGAAACTCTTAGAAGGTTATTTCTTCTGACGTTCATTCACTGCACTTGATTGCAACCACGAACAAATGGAAGGGTAAATCTCTGAATTTACAACTTCCCTCTAAAAACGTGGATTTTAAATCTGTCACTAATCAAGTATTAGAAGGCCTGCTCCAAAGGCACTTTCCCCACCAGTTGGGAGATTTGTGCCATCGCCATATTTGAGCCTATTTTATCATCTACCCGATGCGATAGGAAAGGGAAGGTAAAGATGGGAGGAAATAGGAGTGGGGTCCCTTGAAGAAGGAAGATCGCATAAGCGAAATGAGAGCATGTAGCTCCATACACGCTAAACTTGCTTAACTCAAAAATGAGTGCCGAGTACACAAAATCAGCCTCTCTTCATGCAGCACAGGTTCTGGAAAGGAGCTGTACACAGTTTTGTACAAACGGTGGTAAACAAACCGAATGAGTGAAATGCGCACAGAGGAGGAACGCTGGGAATGCGGAATTCGCTTCCATTTATGTTTTGCTTCTGAAAACATTAAAAATAAACATTCCAATTTTCAAGTTTTTCAAAGATTTTTTTATTCGTATAGCCGAAGCGGAGGCAAATGGGGAAAAAACTTTCGCATTTGCGACCATCTTACGGCTTTTTGCTAGAAAAAATCCCAGAAAACTCCCTATCTTACTAACGGCCAACTGTTTGCTGCCGCGCTGGAGATGATTGACAGTTCCGTTTCCATCGATCCCCGCACAGCCGAAGGCCAACACGTCGGCTGCTCACAGAATGAGTGCGATCTACACAGAATTTTTACTCAGTCAGCCTGTTCTGCATTGGTTGCCTCATTCTGTGTAGTTTTAACACATGCGCTGCGTGAAGCCGGCGTAGCGTGTACCACAATGGGTTCGAACAGCGCCCTTAAAAAGGCACTTTAGAACGCTTGAGCGTAAAGAGAGCCTAAAGCTCATTACCACAGCGGGTTAAGAATAACAAAATGTCCTGAAGATTAAGGCTTCTGAATTTAGTTTCACTTGATAAGGGTTAACCAATTAATTGGAATCGCATTTACACAAAAACATGACAGTTACATATCAGGTTATACGAAGTTCCATTATAGAAGTCACAACTATCACACACAAATGAGTCAGCACGCTGAATATTTGCCATGTGATAGTTGAGTCAGCAAGGGCCTGTCAACGCTCTGATCAAGAGTCTGCAATTCTGCTTTGACTGATTTGTTAAATCGATACTTCGCCACACTTGGAGATAGCTCAGTAATGTACAAATTTGTTTGACGACACGAATTCAAACTATTTCCCATATTGCTTGTGCTGAGTTGCCGCCCAAGAATTGATCTGGAGCTTCATCCAGCACCCATAAATAGCAATAGCTGGTTCAGGGCCAATGAAGTCAAGCGATGCTCTATTGCGAGCTACCTCATCAGCCAATTCATTTCCAACGATGAAAGAATGTCCAGGTACCCATACAAGGTTTACAGAGATGACTGAATTCAGTTCCTCAATTTGAGTTCGACATGCGATAACAATCTTCGACCTTGAGCTGGCCGAAGCAAGATCTTTTATAGCCGCGTGACTATCTGAACAGAAGTATATGACTTTATCCATTAAACGCTGTTGAAGCGCAAATATTTCCGCCTGAAAAACGGTGCAGTGTCTACCAAGTGAGTAAAATTGATTTAGCCTAATCTTACGAGAATAAACACATGAACCAGATCTACCGACACTACGCGGCTATCTAGGCTGATCGGGAAAAGGATATTGATGATTAACTCCTGACGTGCCAATCAGCCAGAAAAATAAGTTAGATTTTTACAAGCGACGCCTAGCACACGAATTCCCATTTAAATTTTTCATAGCCAGCCATACCTTGTTGTAGTGAATAACTTTCCCTAAGACACTCTAAGATTTCAAGATACATCAGATTGATGAAAACTTTGTTACTAGCACCTAATGAATGTTTTTTTTTTTTTCTCAAACAGATGATTCACTGCCAGATCACTCTTAATCAGTTAAACAATTTTACCGAAGATGGCTGCCTTTCAGCCTATCAGGATTTCGACATGTAGATAGTTGAAGAAAATTTGTTACTAGTACCACCAATAATCTATGATCTGCCAAACAACTTTATCGAAATAACCAACCTTCCAGCTCCTCGGGATCTCGAAAATTTGTTACGAGTCTCACTTAACGGATAAATTCCAGTCAAATTTTTCTCTGCTAGATAGCCCTTGATCTGCGGAAGAATGAAGGAAATTTATTATTAGTGACACCAAGCGGATAAATTCTCAATCAGGTCTATAACTTCGAGATAGCTCTTGATCTGTTGAACAACTTTGCCGAAGACACCTATCTTCTAGCTTATCAGAGTCTTAAGATATAGAAGATTGAAGGAAATGTGTTACTAGCACCACCTAGCGGATAAATCCCCAGTCAGGTTCATCATTGCCAGAGAGCCTTTGATCTACTGAGCAACTTTGTCGAAGATACCAACCTTCTAGCTCAGCAGGATCTCGAGATATTGAATATTGAAGGCAATTTGTTACTAGGTGGCACTAGCGAGTAAATATGCAATTAGATTTGTTACTACTAGATAGCCCATGATCTGCTGAGCAACTTTGTCGAAGGCACCAACTTTCTAGCTCATCAGGGTCTTAAGACATAGAAGATTGGAGGAAATTTGTTTCTAGCGCCGCCTAGGGGATACATTCTCAATTGTATGTATTACTGTCAGGTGGTCTGCTGAACAGCTTTGCCGAAAACATCCCTGGAATGTATGATTTGGCCGATTTTGGTACACCAAGACAAACCAGAATAACTCCGGAGCCACTTAGATCATATTCGATTCCTGAGGTCATTCAATACCTCTGGGCCAATTTTTGGAAAAATCCCTATGAGGAATCTCGAGAAATCTTGATTTGAAGTTTTTGAAAAACACATATTAGTGTGTTTTTCAGCATGTCAATAGTAGGTTGGCTGGATGAACGTTTATCATTTTTACCAGTTTTATTATTTTATTTTGATCTCAACACTGTTTTCAAGAAAATCAATGCATCGTTGAAGTTTTTATTTTTCAGTTTTTGTATGAGCCACAACATCACCAGGACACATACCCACCCCCTCAAGCGTTATGAAATTTGTGAAAAGGCCCTTATATGGCGATACTTACTATACTTTTGCTGGCTCTACGTCCTTCAAGACATGACCTGCACCACAATTGACGCCAATTTTCTTGGTCCATGGCTGCTGACCTCCAATTTCTCGATCGCCTCACACTTGTCCGGCATTCTCACAACGTGTCCAGCCCATCGTACCCCTCCAGCTTTGGCGACTTTCTGGATACTGGGTTCACCGTAAAGTTGTGCAAGCTCGGGGTTCATTCTTCTCCTCCACACGCCGTTCTCACATACTCCGCCGAAGATCGTCCTAAGAACACGTCGTTCAAAAACTCCTAGCGCTTGCAGGTTCTCTTCCAGCATTGTCCACGTCTCATGCCCGTAGAGGACTACCGGTCTTGTACACTTAGTACGGAACTGAAGCTTACCAGACCGCAAGGTCCGTAGTAAGCACTACTTCCGGCAATGACACGTCTTCGAGTTTCTCTGCTGCAGTTGTTATCCGACGTTATCAATGATCCAAGGTAGACAAATTCGTCCACCACCTCGAACTCATCCCCGTCGATCATCACGCGTCTGTCAATGCGAGCTCTGTGGCGTTCGGTTCCTCCAGCCAGCAGATATTTCGTCGTCGACGTATTTACCTTCAATCCAACCCGATCTGCTTCACGTTTCAGCCTGGTATACTGTTCAGAAACCACCTGGAACGTTCTTCCGACAATGTTCACGTCGTCAGCAAAGCAGATGAACAGGCTGGATTTATTGAAGATCGTGCCCCGCATGTTGAAGCCCGCCCGTTTCATAACACCTTCTAGCGCAATATTGAACAGGAGGCAGGAAAGACCATCGCCTTGTCGAAGTCCTTAGCGTGTTTCAAACGGGTCCGATAATGCACCCGATATCTTCACACAGCACTGTACACTATCCATCGTTGCTTTGATCAGTCTAGTCAATATCCCGGGAAAACCATAATCTTCCATAGCTCTTCGCGGTCGATGGTATCATAGGCCGCTTTGAAATAGATGAATAGGTGATGCGTAGGGACTTGATATTCGCAATACTTTTGGAGGATCTGCCGCAACATAAAGATTTGGTCTGTCGTCGATCGCCCGTCCACAAAACCGGCATGATAACTTCCCACAAATCTGCTTGTTAGTGGCGATAGACGGCGGAAGATGATCTGAGAAAGCACTTTATAGGCTGCGTTAAGAATGGTGATCGCTCGATAGTTCTCACATTCTAACTTGTTACCCTTTTGACGTAGGACTACGTCTTTGTTTTCTATATTGGGGTGCACTTTAAAAGTACGGAAAATGAGACATGTAACGAAATTTGGGGAGATTTTGAACGTTAATAACTCAGTTGTTTATGAACCAATGTATCTACGCATCGTAAGTAATATATTCCATAAGTGAATTTTGTTGTTTAACTATTGAAAATTTGATAAATGTTGACCCCTTTCTTATCCAACCAATCACGTTCGAGCATTTTTCGACGGTATCGCTTCCCACTATAAAAGCAAACGGCTCCCTGCTTCTTCCCTCAGTATTCTTTTTGCGGTCGGACTGTGAACACGATCGGGCGAGTCATTCTCGCTTTGCTTTTGCACCTGCGTCACAGTCCAATTTGTGTCGTCGGAAGAGGAAGACGCAAGATTGATTTGCGGCGGCGATGACGATGGCTTGGGCGCTTCTCCGAGCAGGGGACTACTGCCACTGGGAGAAGCGTCCAAGCCTTCGTCATCGCCGCCGCAAATTTATCCGCTCTCCCAGATTTCGACTCGTGATAAATAAATTCAGCATCGGTGATCAAGATGCAAGCCCGTTAGGAGCCAATTACCAGAAGCCCCCAGAGTTGCTGATCCGAGGAGCTGCTGCTAATCGAGCATCGGACTAGTGAAATTGCTCAAGATTTCAAGAGTGAGCATCGTTTCCAGATTTCGACTTGTGCCCGGGGATCCAATACCCGTTGCTGTTGTGCGCCATCCACGTCACGAACCATTCAGCTGGTTCGTCGTATAAGCAAATTTCCCGTTTGACCATGGCAATCAACTGATAACATCCCGTAGTGCTATTTATCTGTAACCGTATCGAGGCTAAGAAAGCCATCGGCGCTTGTCAGGGCTATCAAATTTGTGGAAAAGAGTTGAAGGAATAATATTTCCTACCATATTACATCTTATATTCCTCAATCAATCTCGCAGCTTCGTACAAAATTTAAACGACAATTTGAGACTATTCGTGGACGCTGCTGCAGTGCCGTAGGGGTGAGCGCTCAACATTTCACAACGATTGTAAACTAGAGTGGAATTTCCGACAGAGTCTTTGATTTGCCATATTTTATGAGAACACTTTGATTACGAAAATGATCACATGTAACAAAATTGCGACATGGATCAGAAATTTACCTTCATATCAAAGAAAACTATTGATTATCAATAGCGAACTATTGAATATTTAGTAAATGTCAACCCTTTCATTCATGTTCGATCAATTTCTCACGCATAATCATTTTTCGCAATTTTCAAGTAATTCTAAGTCCAACTCATTATTGGCACATATGCATTTCCCAGATTAGTCGATTAGAAAGAGAAGAGCACGAAAGGGAGGAGCATAATCTGCTAATCTAAGGCAATATAGCATGCTTCCTTCGATGGATTCAGTTTCATTCCGTTTCGACATCCGAGCTGGCAAGAGCTCCTCCGATCCTGTGCAGCGACGTCCGCACCTGCTCTGACCTTCAAGCTAGCGATCCAGCGTCCGGTGATCGGTGGTCAAGAAGCAAGCCCGTTAGGAGTTGCTGATCCGAAGAGAAAAGAGCAGCGAATCAAGCGTCGGACTTATGAAATCGCTCAAGGTTTCAAGAGTGAGCATCGTTTCTGTTGCTGTTGTGCACCATCCACGGACCATGCGGCAATCAACTGATCAATCCCGCAGTGCTATTTATCTGTGACCGCATCGAGGCTAAGAAAGCCATCGGCCCTTGTCAGGGTCATCAAATTTGTGGAAAAGAGTTGAAAGAATAATATTTCCGACCTTATTAAATCTTATAGTCCATTCCATTTTCGCTTTCGAGCTAAGGTAAGAGCTCCTCCGAAGCTGCTTAGCGAGGAACACCTCGTAGTCAGAAGCCTGCTGAGCTGTTGATCAGCATCTGGTTTATGAGATTTCGGCTCGTGATAAACTCATCTGTGGTGCAGTCAAGAATCAAGCCCGTTAGGCATCATTACTACTATTATTAGACAAATCGAGCGTCCGGCTTGTGGTATCGCTCAAGATTTCAAAATTTAGCTAAGTTTTCAGATTTCGACTTCAGCCGTGTGATCTAATACCTGTTGCTGATGTGTGCCATCCACACCACGAAACATTCAACTGGTTCGTCTTATAAGCAGAGAACTTATACGAATTTCTACACTTGCGTTGGGGATTCTTCGTTTAACCATGGCAATCAACTTATAGCATCCTGTAGTGCGATTCATCTATGACAGCAACCGAGCTAACAAAGCCTTTGGCTCTTTTCAGTGCCACCAAATGTGTGTAAGAGAGTTAACAGAGTAATATTTCCGACTTTATTTATCACATTGCCAAGCAATGAATAATATTTCTCTCAAACCATAAGATCAACAAAGCGATGACTGAAGCTTTCATTATAATCCTCGAATAACTTTCTATAGACACATTGCTGTTAAATATTCTTTAATTAGAATTACTTAGATTTTGCTTCAGCATGTTGAACAAGCCTCAATCACTACTGTTCTTTCCAATGCTACCATATATTTCGTAGGAGGTTACTAATATAATTTCAAAATGATCATACAACCTGAAGTGAAATTTCACATTTTCATAGATAAATATGACGAATTCATCGGATAAAGATAATGTATATTTGGGACATGATTAAACGTACACTTGGCTGCAAATCGTTATATGCATAAATATTTACGAAAGTTTCGAGCACTGAAAACAATATGAAGTCAAAACGAGGAACAAGAACGACATCAAATTCAGTTAAATTAACCATCGTGGTCCTACGTCACCAGTTCGTACAACCCCATAGGGATGTACCCTTATAGTTTTTGTACATTGAGTATATTATCTTCCACTCCAGCTGTTCTGTATCCCAGATCCTGGCTATCAATCGGTGCAGAGAAGTGGCCAACCTGTCCGGGCCCATTTTCATAAGTTTCGCTACAATACCATCCTTTCCAGCAGCTTTGTTGTTCTTGAGCTATTTGATAGCATCCTTAACTATTGTGAGAGTTGGCATGTCTCCCCCAGCCGCCATACTCATGAAGCCATACCTCTTGCTGCCTTGGCCTTCCTCCTCTGAGCCATTCAGGTGTTCATAGTAGTGCTGCTGCTACCTTTCAATCACGTCACGTTCGTCAGTCAAGATACCTTCAATCTTATACTAGCACATTCCGGCTCACGGCACAAATCCTTTGCGAGATGCATTGAGTTTCTTGTAGAACTTACGCGTTTCTTGAGAACGGTAGAGCTGCTCCATTTTCTCGCAATGCAACTCTTCCAGGCGGCGCTTTTTATCCCGGAATAGACGGGTTCAATACGTCTCAAATCGCTTGATAATGGTAATCTACTAACTATCTTGGATACCTGATATCATCTCGTTTGAAATAACTGCCAAATTGAAAATACGATTTTCTAGTGAAATTTGTCCAAATCAAGTTTTGTCATCCAATCCAATAAAAATACTAATATCACAAAAAAATAGTTGTAATGCAGAAATATGTGTATAAACCTAAACTAGAGACACATATTCAAGTTCCTTGTAGCAATTTCAATATAGTTTCAAACGCGTTATGACACAATATACAGATTTGAATGATAAAATAGAGAAGTTATAATGAAAAATGAAAATGGAATTTTCACCTCTTGGGGCAAAGAGGGACAAGAAAAATTATTGCACTTCAGAAAGTATGGATGATTGGCTGCTTCATAGTGAGCGACTTATTTTCTCGAAACACTTCACATAAAACGGACGAAGTTTTGAAAATTTATCATAATTTTTGAAAAGGATTGCAAAAAACATTTTGTGCTACAACTAACAACTTAATGTGTTAAAATTTATGTTATTATAGCCAAATCAAAGGCTTAACACTGCGCTTTATTATGAAGCCTATTGAGCTTAAATCAGTTTTGATTTCGTTGAAATACAGCTGTTTGAAGTTTGCTTGGTGAACCACAGTTGATGAATTTTAAGCAGTCTAATTTGGCTGACTTTCGCGTACTTACGATGCTGCCAAAATTAGAAAACAAAACAGATCAATCTCAAATTTTGAGAAATCGTCGGTCAATAGTATAGAAGTCTATAGAAAATATTAACAAGCGATTTTGAGAACATGAATTTTTAAGGTTTTGTCCGGCCATACGCCACTGTGCGATGTGATCAATCGATGCCTTATTGGTAATTGTCCCGTGCATAAACCCTCTTATACCCAACCCTGCCTTTACACGGAGTACATTTTGGAATTTTGTGAATTTCTTCGTGACTCGGAAATCAAAATGATTTTATTTTTGGCTTACACCTTGACTCATAACACGCATATGAGAAAAGTTTTTTAAAACTTTTGAAACCTTTTTGTATTTTTGAAAATTGTTTGAAAAATTGTATTCTTATATAACCTACAAATGCCTGGGTTTATTTGAAGTGTAATATTAAAAATCGTACCTATTATATTTTTCTACTATTACCCTATACCAGAAGAAGAGCTTGGTAGTATTTAAATAATTTCAAACCTGTTTTTCCGTTAATTACACGGAAAATAAAAATATTTTCGGAAAAATATTTCAATTTTATTATTTTTCAAAGTACCGTAAAAACTTGAATTTTTATTATTTCCAAAAATCAGTAAATAAAAGAGGCTACAAGAAAAAATGAAAAAGGATAGGGATGTTCAAAAATAAAAAATATAAAAATCAAAAACCAAAATTCATAGATTTGCAAATAAAAATAAATCATTGCCCAAAACGTGTTTAGAACGATTTAAGATAACTGAAAATGATATTTAGATCGAAAATAAAAATTTGGCTATTAGAGGATTAAAATATAGTTTTTAAGAGCTCTTGATTGTAAGAAACTTTGTGCAATGTCCTTAACTTGCTAAACTATTTTCAAGTAAGAATATTTGGGAAAATCCGCAAAACATCTCACATGACAGTCATTTAGGAATATACAAAAAATATTAAGGTTGTAGGGGAGGTGTACCAGTTATTGCCATTCTAAGGATATATATTGTTTATACATCGGGGGATTTTTTTTTTATTATCGAACAATTTGAGCCGGAGGTTCTCCGATTTGTATGAAATTTTCACCAGAGGTAAAGCTCGTGGATATATGACCAAACGTTAAATTTAAAAAAAATAAATAGTGGCCTGTTTTTCCGGAAAACTCTAGATGAATTTTCACGATTCCCCTATATAACTCAAAATTTAAATATTCATATCTCCTGATCTATGCATTGTAGAACACCTTCCCTATTTTAAATTACCATTTGAGTTTCTCCACAGATGCCAACAATAAACGAACAAAAATCCGTTTCATAAGTTTTCCACCACGGAATTATTCCTCGGAGATTTAACTAAAATCCATCAAAGATTTCTTTCATAAATACTAGTGAAATGTGAAATTATTAAAACATAAAGATCCCATTCACCAAATTGATAGGCAATGATCTTAGACTCCAAGCATTTCGTAACAATTTTTTTAGAAATCACGCGAGATAATTGTTAGGAATCTCTCCGATAAATCTTGGAAACATGGAATTTTCAAATTATCTACTATGCATCGACAGAGATTCCTAGGAGATAAAATGAAGAGGGTTAGATGCACATTTGGGTAGGCCGCTATTACCCCCCTAATGGTGCCCTTCAAGCTAATGGGGAGGGTTACATATCCACGTGCATTCCAATTATGCGAAGACAGATCTCCAACTAACCTCCTGGTATTAAACAACTGAACACAGAGGCTGTGATTTATCGGAAGTAACATATTAAAACACTATAGATAAACCATCATTGACAACCAAGAGAAAATGATTCCGCTTCGTCAATCCAAACTCGATATCTCACCTTCCCGTATGCAACGGCCGACTTCGCTCCCATAAATTCCGCGCCTTCCTGAATAATAACACATCATTACTTACCAGTCGTCAATCTTCAAGTGGAAAAGTTTTCCGCTCCACCGATACTAATGCTACAACATCAACAAAACGAAGATCTTCCCCGGCTCTGTTCGCAAACCGCTGTTAAGCTTCACTGCTCACGGCTCCAAAATCAACTCGTTCCGAAAGACAACAAAATAAATTGCTGTTTACGAATTTTCCACTCCATTTGCGCAGAAAAATTCACTGTTTGTTTATAAAATTTATATAATTTAATTTAAATTCCTGCACACTCTGCAATTTTTCTACCCGCAAACACATCGGAACTGGTTTTTTCTTTCCTCCTTAGTTTGCGGGGTGGCCCGTTCAAAGGCATCATACGTGTGCTTCCGGTTGTGGGGACCGAACTTCTCTCGCCGTGTTCGACAGCTCTGAGGACAGAGCGACGACGACGTCGACGAAGGTAGCTACGAAAGTGACTGACCAGGGTTGCCAATGCGTTTCGGAAAAATCTGACGGATACGAATCGTAATTAAATGATTAAAATAGTTTCCATCCAATGCTAGTATAAAAAATAACACTGAAACTTGAAATTCCCTCTATTAATACAAAAAGTGCATTCAAAAACTTATTGAACTTTAAAACACATGTAAGAGTTTTGCCACTTACGAACAGTTCTGACTTTTGATAACCGTAGCGGTAAATGAGTAGGAAGACCAAGCTGAGAGTCGTGGGTTCGAATCACGCCGGTCGAGAATTTTTCCTACGTTGTTGTATGTGGCCATAATGTCGTTTATTAGAATAAAGTGTTCAATATATTAGTCAATGCTATAAAAATGTGGCAGAATCCAAAAGGTATGACAAATCGAGCAATATTTTTCTCGATTAAAAGTCTGACTATTCCAGAATTATCTGGCATAATGGCAGTCCTGCGACTGACTGAACCATTCGAACGCAGTTCAACAGTCATCCTTGTAGGTAGCTAAAAGTGGGTAGAAGGAATAGAAAAACTCACGGAACTGATTCCTTCACGAACGACCCCAATCCTGGAACCTACACTCAAAGTTTGTACAACATTTTAAAAGTTCATTCAGGGCGTGTCGCACCAACAACGATGGCGACGACAATGACGTTCGGTCTTGGTCACCAGGATGACTTCACGTTGAAAGGAGGCTGGCGAGGTTGGCTGATGGCGGAACCGAAAACAAACACGTTCCTAGTTAATTTTCTTTTTCTCTGTATGCATCCGGTAGCTATGGTCGGGAAATTTTTTACGTCGATGTTGCATTGGTTGCAATGAGGTTCTGATTTTTCATCACAGGGAAGTTCATCTCAAGTCTATGTAGGTTTGATCAATCTTGTTCGTAAAATACCGAATGAATTTAGCTGATTATTAAGTATGACTTCAATTGTCATTTCCTTCAATGCTGCAAACAAATTTTATATCACTTCATTTTTTACAACCATATGGTTTGTGGTCGTTTTCAATGATCATGCAAGTAATCTTTATTGATGATTGATTCGTTTCACCGGTTCAATACCCAGAATTCTATTAAAATTTGTGTGTGGCGAACCAGGATAGGTACGCGTTCAGTGTGGATTTTCATTTCTAGTTGTTACCCAAGGTAAAAACGAGATCATTTGAAATTTTATTTATATCTTATTTATTCTTCGAGTAGTTTGCCTTCAATAATCGGACAATGGCATTTTTGAAGGTAGTTTTTAACTGAATTCTATTTATTATTTATTTATTTATTTATTTTTACTGATAATTTTGAAAGAGGGAAAAGCCCCTTTGAGTGATTTCCTTTCGAAATCTTTCTCAAAGAGGCACAAAACCTCTTTATCTTTTCTTATAACGTTACAAAACAACAAAAAAAAACTTAAACTATAGGCTCATACGGCAAAAAAGAACCATAACAGAGCCGAAAACTGCAATATAATCTAGACTTGAGTGACCATTGATATCTTGAAAAAAAAAAAAAGGGATGAGGGGGAGGGGGGTTCTAAGCATCATCTAGGCATCCAAACGCTATCTTGATATCTGAAAATAAAAAAAATACAAAAAAAGCGAGTATCAAACAATATAAGAAATATCGACTAAAAATTGGAATAAAAGTTTAAGTATAGGGTAGTGCTTTGTACCCAATATATCCCGAATTGAAACAGGAATTGGATGACCAAAATTGATTATATTGTTAAATAATTTTTCTCTCGGTAAAACGTATCTTGAACATTGAAGTACAATATGATCAATATCTTCATAATAGATTCCACACTCACACAAATTGGAATCCTTAATATTGATGCGATATAAATGACTGTTACATGAATAATGATTCGATATCAGTCGTAAAAAAGAGCAAATAAAATTTCTACTACCTGGTATATTCTGAAACCACGGAAAAAGACTGACCTTTGGACAAATTGAATAACACCATCTTCCTTTATCACTTGAATTCCAACACATTTGCCATTTATTAATGGAATATTGTTTTAATTTGGGATAATATTCAGAAGGAAAAATGTTACGGTTATAAATTAGCCCTCGAGCAACACCAAGTTTAGCCAATGAATCAGCCTGCTCATTACCGTAAATTTTACAATGGGAAGGGATCCATATTATTTTTATGATAAATCCCTGAGAGTGTAAGTCAAATAAAAGTTTTTTAAACATAAACAATATATAATGAGTTTTGAAATTGAAAGAAATGGTGTTCAAAGCATGAAGACAACTCAAGCTATCAGAACAAACAATGTAAATATTTGGTGGACACTCCTTTATTAAGGTGCAAGCGAAGTATAAAGCGATTAATTCTGCTAAGAAAATAGAACAAGGAGCTTGCAATTTAAAAAAGTGAGCCGAAAATTCATTATATACTCCGAAACCCGCGGTATCTTGAATTAACGAACCATCTGTAAAATAAAATTGTGCATGGGTGATTCCATCAAATTTACGCTCAAATAATATATTGGCAAAATAAGGATGTAAATGTTTTGGAAATTGTTTTAATTCATGAAACAAAGACAAGTCAATCAATGGTTGATAAGAATGAACATCAATTTTACAATTGTAAAAACCATTCAATGGAACTGGTACAATATTTTCAGTGGAACAATGAATATAAGGTTCCAATATTTTGCTCGTCGGGTTTATTTCAAATAGTGACTTCAAAATATTGATAATTGGATGATTAGTTGAGAAACAATTCATCAAAAATTTACAATTTAGTTCTTGAAAACGAATTTTGAATGGAGCAACACCAGTAAGAACTTCTGTTGATTGAGTATGAGTTGAATTCATAAGTCTCAAACAAATTCTTAAACAACGAAATTGTATTTTTTCAAGTTTCACAAAATATGTTTGAGCAGCACTTCCAAAAGTAAAGCAACCGTATTCCATAACTGAACGGATAGTAGTTTTATAAAGCGTTATTAAATCAGATGGATTTGCACCCCACCAAGTACCCGTGATTGTGCGAAGAAAATTAATTCTTTTCGAACATGTTTTTTGAATTTGTTTGATATGAATGTTCCAAGTCAATTTAGAATCAAACCATATACCAAGATATTTATACTCATCAACTTGTTCAATTTCAATTCCATTGAGGTACAAATCAATGGTTATGTTTGAATGTTTTCTTGAAAATATGATATATTTAGTTTTTTGAACAGAAAATGAAAATCCATTCTCATGAGCCCATGAATCAATATTATCCAGAGCACATTGCATAAAATGTCTAATGACTTCTCTTTTTTTGCCGCTAATAGAAATAACATTATCATCGGCAAACTGAAGCAAATAACAACCATTTGGAATAATTGATGCAATATCCCTGGTGAACAAGTTATATAAAAATGGACTCATACAAGATCCTTGTGGAAGTCCAAAATAACTATATCTTGATAATTTTGAGGATCCATTATGAAAAAAAATCATAATTTTAAAAGAAAATAAATTATAAATGAAATTGGAGATTAAATGTGGTAGATTTAGATAATTCATTTTTTCGAACAGTAATTCAATAAGTACAGAATCATAGGCTCCAGAAACATCAAGAAATGTGGAAACTAACCTGAATTCTATTGTTTTCCTGTAGAACTATCTTCTACGTTCTTCAATAAATTATACTTTTTGGATTAATGAATGCCGGTGTTCGGAATTCGAAACAACTTAGCGATTCAAATCATTAACTGATCCTCCGATTCTCGGATTCTCTTATGCTTTGACTAGTTACTTGATAAGAAGAGTTGCTTTACTATCGGAAATCTTTTACCTTGCATCTTCTGGAAGAGGTTTAATCATGAACTGCTTAGGCGTCCGATTTGAATACGGTCGTCGGCAAAATTGTTGCTGATGAACGTATTCAATAGTATCAGCGTATCTCTAGACTTCAATAGCACATGGGTAAACACTTTGACCGATTGAATGAAATGCTTGTTTTTTCTATTTTATTTCCCAAACAAACTTTGAAGGGCTTGTGTAGTCTCAGTTTTTATCCAAATGAGCTCAAAGTTTGAGAGGACAGTCAGAATTTGATCTGGAATCGAATAAGTAGTGGGGAGCAAACACGATTTTTGAACCATCTTCCCAAGTAACACTTACTCTTATTCTATATAAGTACATAATACCTGATTCATACAAATCGAAATGTTTTGTGGGGAATAACCTTATTTTGTACACTTATATCACTGAAACAGCGCAAAAAATGGCGGCTTATAAAACATCTAATACTTACTGGTTATAATAAAGCTAAGAAGATGTATTGTTTTACAAATTACATCTATTTTTGTTTTCGCAGCATCAGTTCAAAACAAAATCAAAATAATTTCTCTTCAGAAATTGCTCATGGTCAAAATATTCTAAAAATCGACGAATTTTATCTATTCTTCTGTTGATTTCCATTAGTGAGCTTGAGCTTGAGCTTGGTTGGCCGCCCGTGGTTGCTATTCCAGTTACGCCAGATCAGCTGCACATGCACAAGAAACCAACCAGATGGCTGCTTGGGATTAACAGGCACTTTCAGTGTATAAGTGCTAGTGGTCTTCTATTTTTAGGCAACAATGGTGTCTGCCACGTCGGAATGGAGACCAATAAGGGGAAGGGGAAGGAATTGATGATGCATTCAACTGGCTCCCACGGTCGACCGTATATACCACTGCGTCAACGCCAGTTCATGCGGGAAGGGTGAAAGGATGGGGTAATTTTTATGGCAGACAGGCTTGCTGGTTTGGTTAGCAGATTGCCTAGGTATCAGGCGTAAAGGAAAGCATGCTATGGACCGATGCACGAGTTCACTATCTGACGTTTGAGCGGTGCCGTGTTATTTACGTGACCATGGCAACGATTGAATTTGGCTCAAATCACACAAATAAAGCTTCAATATAACAAAATCTGTTGTATGCTGCGAAACAGATGTATTTGGTGTTTCTTGGGTTACTTTTCATATCAGAGTATATTGTTTTATGTTTGCGTCTACTGAAGCATGTATTATTTACAAAATGTAAACATTTAATACATTCATTGGTCTTCTTTTTACCGTTTCTGATACCACAGCTAGTCCCTTAAATTTTAATCCTTCACTTTCGTGACAGTAAGCTCGTAATCAAAAGTTTGTCTCCCCCCAGTGAACACGACACAGAACCAAGATAAACTACTCCAACTATAACAATGAGCCCGTATTCTGTAACTTTCAAAGTAATCAAACATGATCACCATCTATCCCACCGAAGGCGACATCGTCGACGAGCCATTTTTCTCGTGAAACCTCCTTTCTGCTTAAGCCACCAACCGACCCTGCAAGCATCCAGAAAGGGGAAAATTTACGACCTTTGGATTTGCAGAGCTTTCGAAAATTAACCCGTCATTCTGCCGAGCTCCGATGGTTTTCTGAGCAGGAGAAACATCTCTTCCGACAAAAAGATGGCATCTCAGATTGTATTTCACGACGAGGAGACATACATCCCCAACTGACACTGACTCAATCCGACTGGTTCTGGAAAGCTGCTCCACTTTGGGCCGGGATAAAAACTATTATTCATCTCTTAATTCACTTTCGTTGTCTCGGCTCCTTTTTACGGCGAAGGAGTCCAGAATCAGGACAGTCAGGTACCTTCATAGGCGACATGAAGCGATATAGCCCGTATCAAAGCTTGCGAATCGCCCCAGTTACAACGCAAGCCCTCTAATCAACTGCTACCCCCATCAACATCATCGTCGTCGTCGTCGTCATCGTCATGGAAGTTCTGCTGTTCCAGTTCGCTTCAATCCGATGATGATAGTGAGACTATAATAGCTGACGGATACACTATAGGTAGTGCCTGTTGACTGCGAAATAACCCGGATAGAGAGCGCTTATGTCAGGAACAACAAGGGAAAAGCTCTTTTGTTGCCTGTTTTCTGCTTTACGCTTCCCGGTAGATTGAGGCTTGTTTAACGATGGGACTAGCGTTGCAACAACTTAATTATGATGTCAAAAATAGAGAAACCATATCGGAAAAAGCTTCCCAGATGAATATGCTACCGTTGGTGGACACAAATGAAACAATTTGCAGGGGAAAATTGTAATCCGTTCAATCAAGCTTGAAAGCCTGCACGCGATTGAAATCCGTGTCGAATAGATTGAGTGGAACTCTACTGCTTTAATCATCAATATTGAATTATGAACTATTATTTCAAGCCTGCAGTCACTTGAATTTCTAAATGTCTTTGCTTTGCTCTTTACAAAGAGTGATGTTCTTTTTTGACAGCTAGTGGTACTTTTTTTTCTTCTTGGCAATACGTCCTCACTGAGACAGAACCTGCTTCTCAGCTTAGTGCTCAATGACCACTTCCACAGTTATCAACTGAGAGCTTTCTTTGCCAAAGTTGCCATTTTTGCATTTGTATATCGTGTGGCAGGAACAATGATACTTTATGCCCAGGGAAGTCAAGGAAATTTCCGTTACTTTTAGCATGGCTTTGCATTGTAGCCGCGGACTCTAACCAGTCTAACCAGTAATTATCTCTTTATCCAAACACGTTAAAACAAAGTGGTTTTATATTAAACTTTTGAATAATGCTTTGAAAACAATCAAACAACAGCAATAACCCCCATTTCCGCAAAATGTTCTACCCGGTTGCATTCGTTTTCAATGGCAACTCAAACAAAACCGTTGTCATGCCAGACATTCTATTGTGTTACCCAAATCGTAATGCGATCTGCGTTTGCACAAAGCATCCAAACACATCGCTTCGGGGGATCACATAATTGCACCAATAAGCCTTCCCAACGGATTGGAAAATATGAAATTAATTGCCACCCCGGACAGGCAAATAATATGTAACAACGAATCATCGGAATCACCCCCTATCCCCCACACTCCGAATAATAGCTCACTTTGTTTTGTCCGTTCTCTTAATTGCCTCAACCGTCGACGACGACGTCCGACTGGCTTTTTGAGCTCTCGGTAACTACTTGAAGCGGAATCGGAATCGAACAATATCACAAAGATGAAATTAATAACTTCTGATAGCGTTCTTCGGCTCATTTCCACGCCTCTTCCTCGTCTGCAGCACTAGAGATTACGATATGTAGGTCGATCTGGTGTACATACATATAACTATTGATATGGACTGGGACGGAAATATGTTGGAAACATTGAATATGCTTGATCCCCAAGTTGAATGTTTTGGTTTAAGTTGAAAATCTACAAAACAATATCAATTTTAAAATATGCCAATATACTTCTTAGAAAGTTAAGTTTTGGCTAGGATAATCTATCGTCCTTTTTGTGTTGGACCAAGGTTCTAGGTATTACGTCCTCACTGGGACAGAGCCTGCGACTTAGCTTAGTGTTCTTATGAGCATTTGCACAGTTATTAACTGAAAGCTTTCTTTGACAAACTTGCCATTTTTGCATTCATATATCGTGTGGCAAGTGCGATGATACTCTCTGTATGTTCAGGGAAGTCAATAAATTTCCATTTCTAAAAGATCCTGGACCGACCGGGAATCGAATCCAAACTCCTTCAGCATGGCTTTGCTTTGCAGCCGAGGACTCTAACCACTCGGCTAAGGTTCCTGGCCATCTGGCAGATAAATACTGACAAGATATTGGTTAATAAACGAAAACCCAATTTAGTACTATACCGTTTAATTCCGCTTGAGTTTGTATTCTATGACAGATACGCGTATTTCGACCTCAACTCCAGATTCGTGCTCTTGAAAATTTTAGGTTTGGCTTCGATTCATCTTCATCTTAAGACAGATTGAGCTGAAATTTTGCAGGAAGTCTCAGATTATTATAAGCGAACAGTTAATTTACGGGGAGGTGGAAACTAAGACGGTCGGGGAAAAATGGGACATCCGAATTCTGTGAAAATTTGTTATTTTTGGATTTTTTTATTAGGGTGACCATTTCCGAAAAAGGGTGACCAGAAAAATCGCGATTTTGCAAAATTTGTATTTAAAACAAAAAAATTAACTTTTGAACCGTTCAACCGATTTTCAATCTTTTTAGACGAAATGAAGGCTAAAGATTTTGACTTTTCAGAAAAAATATAAAATTTCACAAAAATTGTGTTTTTCACATGAAAAAACTCAATAGTTTCCGTTTTTTCGTGTTTTGAAGGCCTCGGGGCCAAAGGGGCTATCGCTGTTCTCATTTTTCCTTGAAAGTTCAGAAAATTTTACGTATATTGTCAAATTTTCAGCGATGTATGATTTTTAGTTTTTGAGATATATTTTTTTGAAAATAAAAAATCAGTAATTTTTTATCGGCACTCACTGTAGCACGCTATGTCTGAACCAGACGATTATAAAAAATTGAATGTACATCGGGATTTTTCTCACTAGAGTTAAGTATTTGGGTTATTATTTCAAAATCAGAAGGTTTTAAAATAATCCATCGGTGAAATTTTGATTTTTTCCACATTTTAGCTATTTTTCATACTAAAACCCATGAAAATCCCGTTTTTTGACGCATTTCAGCCCATGGCTAAATGTATGGAAAAAGAGTAGTGTGTGATCCTTTGACCGTGACGCTTGCTCCTGCGGGGGCGGGTGAAGCGATCATGTTATGCGCGCAGTGCAGTGAAAAAGTGTATAGTATTTGGCGGTAAGCTCAGTGTGGCGACGGAAAAAAAGAGCATTACATCCAGGTAAAATCGTTCATTATTATTATTTACTCACCTATTACCATTTGAAACTAAATACGTGCCAGGGTCGAAAATTTAATTTTCGATTTGGGAAGTGTAAAAACATTTCATATATCCATTTGATATCTGGGTGTTTTTATGCGGGGCTTACTGTATATGAAAATGACCTCAGAATGTGTGTGTATTTACTGCCATTCTTGAAATGGGTCGTTGGAATTTCAGTAGAGCTATCACCTTTCATCTCCCGGGTTAAAATTGTCTGCAGATATAAAGATATCGAAGGGTATCAAATATACATGCATACAATTTTCTTCCATAAAAGCACTGCCGGTCAGTGGGAGATGGATTGTATACACACACACACACACACATGGCTAAATGTATGGAAAAAAATCAATTTTTATAATCGTCTGGTTCAGACATAGCGTGTGTGACCTACCGCGCATTAGATTTGTAATGTTTAAAAAAATTATAACTTTTGAACAGCTTAACCGATTTCCAATATTTTTGTGTGGAATGAAAGTTTAAAATTCAGCTTAAAATTAACTATTCAGACAAAATTGAAAAATCTGATAAAAAAATGTTTCAACGTGAAAAAATA
Organism: Aedes aegypti; assembly: GCF_002204515.2. NCBI lineage: Eukaryota > Metazoa > Arthropoda > Insecta > Diptera > Culicidae > Aedes > Aedes aegypti. The sequence goes on from NC_035108.1 coordinate 380,003,130, forward strand.
TAAAAAGTTCTAGTTTTTTCAGAAATTTTCATATATTTTAATGTGAAAAAATTGTTATTCAAAGTTTTCTATTTTTTTTCTATTTTTTCTGAAAAGTTGAGACCTTAAGCTTTCATTCCATAAAAAAAGATTGGAAATCGGTTGAGCTGTTCAAAAGTTATGATTTTTTTTAAACATTGCAAATCTAATGCGCTGAGATCTTCAGTGTGTGCCGATGAAAAATGACTGATTTTTTATTTTCGAAAAAATATATCTCAAAAACTAAAAATCATACATCGCTGAAAATTTGACAGTTTGCGTAAAATTTTCTGAACTTTTAAGAAAAAATGAGAGCAGCAATAGCCCCTTTGGTCCCGAGGCCTTCAAAACACGAAAAAACGGAAACTATTGAGTTTTTTCATGTAAAAAACACAATTTTTGTAAAATTTTATATTTTCCCCGAAAAGTCAAAATCTTTAGCCCTCATTTCATCCAAAAAAATTGATAATCGATCAAACGGTTCAAAAGTTATAATTTTTTTTTAAATAAAAATTTTGCAAAATCGCGATTTTTCTGGTCACCCTATTTTGGAAATGGTCACCCTAATCAAAAAATCCAAAAATACGTGTATCCTTATTTCGGATAAGGAACAAAATAGCAAATTTGCACGGAATTCGGAGACCCACTAGATCGGTTTTTCATGGAATGGCTGAATATGTATGTAAGAGCTCTAAGAGAGGTATAACGCAGTACATGCAGTTCTATGCCTCGTTTGAGTTTGGGTTTTCCGTGAGCATGGCGCATTTTTCCCCACGATAGTTACTCCAAAGGATGCCAAAGTCTTTCCTGAATTCTTTATTATTATTATTATTATTTTTTTTTTTTTTTGAGGAAATTGGGAAATGTTTTTCAATGAGGGGCGCCAAAATCAAGAAATATTGTATGAAATTATCGAATGGGATTGAAATAACTTCTAACTAAGAGATATCGCGGTGGCACGTTTTACCTTAACGGCGCATTTAAACCTAGTTTCTCTACACAAAATGAAAATGAGTTCTTTAAGATTAAACAATACACATTCATCAGATAAATGACTGGACTGAACAGTGTGACATCGGGACAACTTTCAAGAGCAACATGCTATATCAGGTAGCAAAGAACATAACGCTCTTATTTTCTATGTCCTTCAGTTGTGAAGTATAACCGTATGGTTGGCGAACCAGTGTGTATAGGTCTGAAGAACGGGGGAAGCTAATTGTTGACTTTTGTTTATTTTTACTCTTCGCCATCTGTCAAATCATATTTTGATTATGATTCGTTGGTCAATCAATAAACTCGTCAGATATGGGTTTGATCTAGTAATATCTTGAACAAATACGGTTAAATACTTTCTATACTTAATTTGGGACATTCCTTAGCCGAGTGGTTAGAGTCCGCGGCTACAAAGCAAAGGTGTCTGGGTTCGATTCCCCATCGATCCAGGATCTTTTCGTAATGGAAATTTCCTTGACTTCCCTGGGCATAGAGTATCATCGTACCTGCCTCACGACATACAAATGCGAAAATGGCAACTTTGGCAAAGAAAGCTCTCAGTTAATAACTGTGGAAGTGATCAATGCAACACTAAGCTGAGAGCCAGGCTTTGTGCCAGTGAGGACGTTATGCCAGGAAGAAGAAAACTAAATTTGTGGTTCTATTTTTGATCTTTTATCTATTAGCTCCAACAAACCAATAAATCATTTTAATCAGTAATTGCTTTAGTGTAGCAAATTATGATTTTGTTCAACTTTTTCCACCAGCTTGGGATGTGGCTTAATATTATTTTCGCCTTGATAAATTCATTCGATTTGCGAATATTCTACTAAGCAGCTCGTAGATATATTATCATTCTTACTTAACCCCTCTACCGGCAGCTTCAATTTTTATTGATAAAAAAATATTAAAATCGCGATAACTTTTTTGTTTCTCGATATTTTTGCACCATTTTTTCACAAGATTTCAAAAAAACTCTTCTAGTTTTAGAATCCGTGTCGATATTAACCATGGGTGATCTAGTTTTTAAGATATTCCGATGTTCCTTGGGGGACCGACATACTCCATACAAAATTATATTGGCGGCCATTTTGTTTTTGGTCAATTTATCAAAAAAATAAAACATGTACTATATAATGCCAGCTAATAAGGAGCTACTCTGAAAAAATCATACAAATCGGTTCAGTATTCTTGGAGAAATCTGATAATTAAATAGAAATATTAGTAATAGAACGCTAGTGGCGTTGTTGTCATAAAATTGATTTTAATATCATTACCTTAAATTATGGTTTTTCATTGTTTGTTCAATACCATGTCGTTGTTTTGATTTTTGAAATTAATCTGACACTTTGAGGCCTGGTACTCACGCAGTCAGTTCGTGGCAAACTAGATGTTGGTAACACGAACAGCAGCGACATTAGCATTCTTAGGTTAATGCTTCTACTGATAATTACGATATGAGGTTTTTTAGAGTTTTCAAGATCTTTATTTGTTCTGTGTGGTACCAGAAACATAAATGCTCATTAATCACAGACGGCTGCACCAAATTGCTTCATTTTTCCACAACATACTCGCATTAATCTATCATTCTGTGGAGTGAATATCCGAATACGATTACGATAAAAATTCTGTAGCCTGAGAAATTAACGTGGGTTATGGTTAACAGATAACCAATGATTAATTTTGACACAGATTCTAAAACTAGAAGAGTTTTTTGAGAACTTGTGAAAAAATGGTGCAAAAATATCTAGAAACAAAAAAGTTATCGCGATATGAATATTTTGTTGACGGGCTCGCCTAGTGCGAAATGCCACCCTTATAAATCCAATAATTATAATAACAATAACAATAATGTTAATAAATTATTTCCGACACAGTCCTCACCCACCTACAAGTGACGGCACAAAAAAGTCAGCATCAATTCGAGACCGGACCGGACCAATTTCCGACAATCGACCAAAGTGATATCGATTTACCCATTATGGCCACATGTGCTGCCATTGATGCCGCTGCTGTATTGCAACAATATCGGGGCGAGGGACACCCGACACACAAGGAAACCGAAATTCAATAAATGAGAACAAAATGAAACCGGAATTCGGGAGATTTTTCATTTCCGAGGACGTGATAATTGTTCCTCCCTTTTGCATGAGCCCCTTTTGTTGGCTTTTTTTTTTCGTAGAGCAACCACGAATAAAAGCCATTTGCAAACGAAACCTTACCGTTTAATTTTGCCTCTCGATGCGATCGCAACCCGAGCATGGGGAAATTCGTGTAGAAGTTCGAGAAGTAGAAGCAACCAGAAGTTCAGATAAAAGGGCATGTTTTGGCTCAATCAGCTCACTTTTTAAGTAATCAATCGAACTTTACAGTTTACATAAAGTTCATTTAAGTTGCTTTTTTACTTTCAAGCAGGAATGAAGTATCATTAAACATTGTTCTGAAATTCAAGTTTATGATGGGTTTATTTTTTTAGAGCATTGTCAATATCAAGTTTCGTTTGCGAAGAAATGTTTACATGAAGATTATAATCGATATATGCTTAATATGTTTTCCAGACGGCTCAAAAATAATTGATAATGATGCTGATAAATGAGAATAGCTTCATGAGTTATTTGAAATGTAACAGGGACATGATCAGAATCAAAATCAGCATGAGTAACCAGTTAGCAACAAAGGTGACTAGATTCGGTTAAGACCAAATCAATTGTTGAAGGGTTTCTAGAAGAAGAAAAACAAATAGGGCTATCAGGCTATTGCATCGAGAAATATCCTGAAGATTCTAGAAATGTTCTGGTTATGCGTTCCTGCTCGGGAAGCAATGCAGGCAGATGGAAGTATTTTGTTGGAGTATAGGGATCTCAACATATACGGCAAAGAAGCACCCTTAAAATGGCAAAAAATACTTCTGTGCATCATTAATCATGGTGACAGATGACCAGCACCGGGGAAAGAAATCAACTTTTTCGTGCATTTTTCCATATCCAAAACGCTTATAAAATAGTACCTATTAATATGGAGCCAGAATCGTGAGGGAGGAAAAGACCCGAACCCAAACATGATGCATGTTGATGAGTCGCCTTTATTCGGATAGCTCCGGTCAGCTTTGCTGATTTTGCTGGGTCAGGCTTGCAAGAAGTTTGAATGTTAGGCAAAGGTAGGTATGTAAATTTGCATATCGAGCATGGAGTTGCGGATGATCAGATGGAACCGTTAGTGCAGCAAAGAAAAAAATGGAATAAGATTGATGATGTTTTCCACAACTGGGGATTGCAGATTGAATTTTTAATACCGCCCATGAACTATGAGATGGCAAGTACGTGTGCTCGTAAGAGTTTTATTTTTCAATTAAATATTTTGCTTTTTCTCTGAAATTTTCTCCAATATAAACATACTCTGCCTGCCAGATTACTACAAACATAATTTTGCATCCTACTGTATCGCAGATATTGCTGCATATAGATTTGGTTATACCGTATTTGTGATGTGTAACCGCCAGAAATTCCCGTGTTCTGAATCTGTATGTGCACTCAATGAAAAATTAAACACCATGACTTACTGAACACCATCGAATTAAAGATGATTAGCATTGCATAACCAACAGTGTCACACTTATTTCTACTGATAAGAATTCAAGACAATATCAAATGAATTTTCAAATACCTACTGAAATCCAAATTACTGAAACATAGGAATCTTACATTCATTTCATTTCATTTATTTAGTTAAAATCCGAACTGATAACACATTATCAACAATTTTATCTCTCCATCCTCGGTTCTGCCCTCGTCAAATCGATGCGCTCCACACCTTCTTGTACCAACCGGATCCAAAGCGAACACCAACTGCAGGGTTGCTGTACGGCAGAGGACTACCGGCCTTATGAGCGTTTTGTACATAGCACACTTGGTACGGGTGTCAATCTTTTTTGACCGCAACTTCTTGTGAAGGCCATTGTAGGCCCAACTTCCACGGTCTCCGTATGCCACGGTTAACGTTATTGTCAGCCTTTGGCGAGGATCCAAGGCAGACGAACTCGTCAACCACCTCGACCATTTACCCGTCTATCGTAACACTGCTACCTAGGCGAGCCCTGTCGCGCTCGGCCTCTCCATCATACATGTACTTTGTCTTGGACGCATACACCACCAGTCCAACCTTTGCTGCCTCACGTTTTAGGCGGGTGTTCAGGTTTGCCACCTTTTCAAATGTTCGGCCGACAATGTTCATATCATACGTGAAGCAATCAAACTGACTGGATCTCGTAAAAATCGTATCCTGGCCCTCCGCATAACACCTTCTAGCGCAATATTGAACAACAGGCACGAAAGTCCATCACTTTGTCGTAGTTTCCGGCGGGATCCGAACGAACTGGAATGTTCACCTTCGCTCAATTTTGCACACCTTCCATCGTTGCTCTTGTCCGCCTCGTGAACACCCCGGGAAAGCTGTTCTCGTCCATGGTTTTCCATAGCTCAACTTGGTCAATACTATCATATGCCGCCTTGAAATCTATGAAAAGGTTGGGACCTGATATTTACGACAGTTTTGGAGGATTTGCTGTACAGATCTGGTCCGTTGTCAATCGGCCGTCAACGAAACCGGCTTGATAATTTCCAACGATCTCGTTTACTACAGGTGACTGCCGACGGAAGATGATTTGGGATAATACTTTGAAGGCCGTGTTTAGAAAGCTGATCTGCCCATAACTGCATATTTGTAACATTCGACAAAAGTAGGCATTGAGTAAATGGAATACAAAGTGTGCATTTCATGGCAGTATGGGAGAAAACTAAAATTTCTGAAAAATACCAGGAACTCAAAAGTGCTTATTTGAGGCTGATATTTTGTACAACTTATTATTCTGATAGAAATTTCATTGCTATTACATTACGAGGCTCATTTATAATCTCAATGTGACTGTTATGCGGTTATAATTACCAATGTGACAAAACAACTTGGTATTTTTTTCGAATTTTCTAGAACGATCTCACAGATTTCAGTAAGTTGATCGAAAGTATTTATCATTTGATGACTGTCCATGGTATTAACTCCAATTTGTCAAAAATGTCGAATGTTACTGTTTTGCAGTTATGGGCAGTGATCGCTCCAAAGTTCTCACAATCTAACTTGTCGCTTTTCTTGTAGATGAGGCATATTACCTTCTCCTTACACTCCTCCGGTGACTGTTCTGTTTCCCAGATTGTGCATATAAGCCGGTGCAGATATATGGCCAGCCACTCCGGGTCCATCTTGATGATTTCAGCTCCGATACCATCCTTCTGCTTGAGCTGGTGAATGGCATCTTAAACCTCTCTCAAAGTGGGGGCTGGTTGGTTTCAATAGCCCGTAGAACCTTGGTTGTCCTGACCTTCATTGCCTGTGCTCTCACCACAGTTCGTCAAAGTGCTGAATCCACCTTTTGATCACCTCACGCTCATCCGTCAAGGTACTCCCATCCTTATCCTTGCACATCTCGGCTCGCTGTACTAAGCCGTTTGCGGAATGCGTTAAGCTTCTGATATAACTTACATGTTTCTTGAGACCGGCAAATTCCATCTCCTCGCACTCGTTTTTTCTCCCAAAAGAGGCGGGTCTGCTGTTACAGTTTCCGTCTATAACTTTCCACGTTCTGTCGGGTCTCTTGCTGCAGGATGACTGCCCACACTGCATTCTTCTCCTCCAGAATCTGCCTATATTCCTCGTCGAATCAATCGTTCCGTCAACTCTGTTCCACGTACCCGACGTTGCTCTCAACTGCATTATTGATGGCTGCTTTCACTGTTATTCAGCACTCCTCAAGAGGGCCTTCATCCAGTTCACCCTCTTCCGGTAATGCAGTCCTGAGGTGCTGCTCGTATGCAGTTTCGACATCCGGTTGCTTAAGCCGTTCTAGGTCATATCGAGGCGGCCGTCGGTACCGTACGTTGTTAATGACGGAGAGTTTTGGGCGAAATTCAACCATCACCATATAGTGGTCAGAGTCGATAATGTCGGAGATGCTGCACAGATTTTCTGTTAGACAAACCAAACTGAATTCCATGCTGTGGAAGAGGACTTCGAAACATACAAATAAATCCTATTTTAGATCATCTCCATTCTCTAATCTCGTTCAATTAATCATACACGGTGTCGATAAGTTTATTTGAGACTAATAAACATGAACTGTTACTACTGCTATTCTATGATCAAGCACGATCGGTATGCATATTTTTCTTTCTTTGAGTTAGCTACCAAATAAAACTGAAACCAATCCTTCACATTGCATCGTCAATTTTAAGCCGTAAAAATCTGTTATAGGGGAAACCGGGTTACGCCAGGGACAATGAACAACTTAACACCCAGAGAAGTAGAATGAATGACAATAATTCAACATGAGTTCTTCGAAGACATCATGTTGTTGAACGAACATTCTTGGTTTGCCTCCCGCTAGAAGATACTGATTGTTTAGTAAGAGAGGCTTCAATATTGGATTTATTTCAATGTGTAACTCTACTGTTACTGCTATCAGCATCATCTTCTCCATCATTGTCCTAGAATAGAAAAACAAATATGAAAATTACAAAATATTACCGTTTTGACTCATATTCCGAACACTTAAGGCCAACAATGACTTCAAATGCATCTGATAGGCATAAATTAGCAGATATTTGTGAAAATTTTAATTTCTCCGCAACGCCCAACTGTTAGCTGTTGGGTGTGTCGATAAAATTGTTTATTTAAACTTGTTTAGTATTGTTTTCACGTAAAAGTAGAGAACAACATTTTGCTTCAAATGCCGAACACTGTGTTCATTCTGTCTCATATTCCGAACACCTTGATTCAAATTCCGAACAGCACGAATAAATCTTATTCAAATGAATAATTTCGCAGATAAATCTATCAGAGCTACTTTTACTGGTCTCGAGCTAGAGAATCATCACTAAACCCCAGGTACAAAATAGATTGGAAGACGTTGAAATTGAATTGAAATTGACTACCATTTCGTTGTAATTTGATGACAAATTTCAGCGAAACATTTCAACCAAATCGCCATACAAAAACCGAGTGTTCGGAATATGAGTCTGTTTGGAATTTGAGACAAACCGGTATATAGATTTCCTGAACATCAGATTTAACGCTTTTGACCAGGGTTGGGAAAAAATCTGAAATTCACTCTACAGTAGCCAAGCAAAGCCAATCATAGTCAGCGAAGCCAGTGAAACTCACGCCCATCGCTGCTGTAGGCAAAATGCCTTGAAAATAGCAAAACACCCGTTGCTAAGAGCAACCCAGAATTACTGTAGAAAAATGTTCTATTTCCCGCATTTAGAGCCTTCAATGACACTCATAATTTAGAAAATTCGTGCACCCAACATAGGCTACTTGATGAGATTCACGTTTTTGAACTACTGTACTGGGAGAGCCACGTGATTTTCGCGAAAATTCAAGCCTACTACTATTACCATTCCCAGCACTGCTTTTGACATTAAGTTTTCAATAATAAACATGTTCGTCAGTTCAAAGCTTGCTTTGACGAAACTATAAAAAAAAATATAGTGTAGATAAGAAAAGTCAAAAGGGGGTTATTCAAAGTTTATAGCATGCTAGCGTTAAAAGCTGGATACTTTTTTCATCAAACTTTAAGCAGACATCTATGGTTAACCGATGTCATGCCCCTTTCAATCTCAATGAAATTATCATAAACTTGAACCTGAGTCTTCTTTGAGAATGCAAGTCTAAAGTATGAAACCTTTTTTAATGAGGACATGAATCACGTGAAAATGATGTCACTCAGACCTTAAAAGTGAACCATGCCTGATCCATTGAAATACGCAATCCGACACTAATCACTTGGATATGGAGCTAATCTAACATGAATCACTTTACTTTGAACTATCAGTTCTGATTCACTTGAATATAAAGTGAATCACTTGTATATGAAGTGAACCTAACCAGAATCTCGTAAATATGAAGTATGACAGACCTAAAACATTTGATTTTAGTGAATCACATAACTTAATTACTTGAAAATTAAGTAAATCGAACCTGAATTTTGAAAATATGAAGCAAATTAGAATAACTAAAAAATGCATGAAATCAAATTTTAATCACTTGAATATAAAGTGAATCATACATGAATCACTTATAAATGAATGAGTTAGACATAAATCACTCAAAGATGAAGTGAATCAGTGGTGTCCTCGAATATAAAGTGAATCAGCCATGAATCTCTAGCAAATGAAGTCAATCGTACCTTGAATATGAAGTGAATCAGACTTGGTTAACTTGAAAATGAAGTGAATCTGCCCTAAGGGATGGTACACAAATTATGTCACGCCAAATTTCAACTTTTTTTCAACTTTCAAATTTTGTCGCTAAAGATGCAGACGGGAAATACCTCCGGCTACAACTGCCAGTCGTGTAACGAGCTTGACGCCGCGGCGTAGATACGATGATCGCCTGCGACGCTTGTAGCAGCTGGCACCACTTCAAGTGTGTTGGTGTCGATCATACTGTCAAGAACCGTCGTTGGGTGTGCCATAAATGTGAACTGGGAACCTTTTCGGGTCTACTCAACCCTCCGCAAACGAAGGACAAGACATCTAAAAGTGGCGGCAGTAAGACGTCAAAAACACGGAGCAAGAAGCCAGAGAAGACCATTGGATCTAAAAATGAGTATCATGTCCAGTACCCGCGCTGCTGCTCTAGAAGCTCAAATGCGCCTACTCAAGGAAGAAGAACTGCTAAAAGAAAAGGAATTAGAGAAGCAAGAGGAGCTACAACGTCTGGAGTTTGCTGAAGAACAACGGAAGCTTGAAATCAAGAAAACACTAATGGAAGAAGAGTTGAAGCTCAGGGAAGCGGAGCTGTCGAAACAAAAGGATTTGCAGAGGAAAATGATGCTTCTGCGAAGGGATGCCAGGTTGGAAGACATGTCTTCCATTGGAAGACATTTGAGTAGTGTGAAAGACATTTGGAAGACGGAAGATTTTTGGAAGACTTTTCAGCATTTGTGAAGACATTTGGAAGACAATTTTAAATTATCGGCATTTTTAAAATTTCTATATTTGAAAAAAAATACGTTGGAAATTACAGAAACTCTTCTAAAAGATTTTTGCACGTCCAAATCAAACTATAGCAATCCCTCTCCGAATTCCGTTAAAAATTCTCCAAGGATTCAATATCTCAATCTGAGAATTCTGACAAGGATTCTTCCAGAGTTTCTTCTAGGAACTCTTGCAGAGATTTATCAAGACATTCTAATAATATGTTTAAGTATTATTCCATAGAATCATCAAAGTTATTCTTGAAATCTGTTTCAGTGATTCTCGTGTATTTTTTTTACGAATTCATAAAAAAGTAAACAGATTCATATATGATTTTTTCCTGAGATTGCTACAATTGTTGCTTCTGAAATTAACCCAGGGATCTTTGGGATATCTGTCAAGATTTTTTTCACTGGTTTCTCCTAAACCTCCTCCAGAATTCCTTCAACAATGGGTAACCCTAGGGCAGCTTCAGGAAGTGCTTTTGGAATTCATCCAAGGATTCCACCATGAATTTCTACGGCAATATATTTAAATATTCAATAACGAAGTCCGCCCAGATCCGTCCCACTCGGGTTCAGATAGGGTACCGCTTCTAGTACTGCATTTAGTCCCTCGGTACTGCAAAATGTACCCAAGTTTGATCGCAGTACGCTTTTCACGGCATTCTAGATTACCTTATGAGCCATACAATTTTGGGCAACTGCAAAGGACATGGAGGTCTTTATTTTGTCTTTGGTCCGCCTACAGATGTTTCCAAGAGCTCTTCCAGGAATCCTATTGAAGTTCCTCCGATTTTTCCAAAACAGGAATCGTCTGGGGATTCCTTTCAGCCATTCATCCCGGAGTTTATTGCAGGAATACTTCCAGGGATGTGCTCCACAAATTCATCCCGGGATTTCTCCTGCAATCCCTTTTAGGATTTACTTCAGAAATTTCTCTGGGGATTTGCATCATGACTTTTTCCGGAGTTTTAGTCCAGGAATTCCCTTGAAGATTTTTCCGGAAATTTGTTCCTATAATCCCTCCGGATATATTTTCCAGAAATTTTTCCGATGATTTTTCCAAGAACTGCTCCGGGGATTTCCTCAGTGGGTTACGTCCAGAAGTCCTCTGGGGATTTCGTCTAGAAATTAATTAAGATGTTCCTGTGAGGATTTTTATAGGAATTCCTTCGGAGACTTTTTCAGAGGCTTTATCCGAAGATTTCCTCCAGGAATATTTCTGAGGATTTGCACCAGGAATTTCTCCAGAGATTTCATCCAGGGTTTCCTATGGGTATGAATTACTAGATGATTTATTCCGTGGATTTTCTCCAGACATTGTTTCGGCGATTTTATTGGAGGTGCACTGTTGCACTGCTACACATCAGCACGCCCCTCGGTGTGCACAACTGGAGAATGCAACTCCATGCGACTGCAGAATCCATCTCTGCTACACCGGCAACAACAGCAAATGTTGGCGGTTATTTTTCACTACTGTTTTTCTCATTCGACGCGTCCAAACGTGTTTTCTATTCGCTAGTAAATAAAAGTTGTTCGAAAGTATTTCTCGCAAGTTTATCATTTCGTGCTTCCAATCCCGATTCCCATACGCTGTTCTCTGCTGTCGTTTGTCCACCTGCGCCATCAGATTTTTCAGGAGAATTTTACAAAAGATTTCCTTTCAGAAGTTCTTTGGAGATGTGCTCCAGGGATTCCTTCGGGGTTACAAGGATTACTCCGGGGATATTCCCCAACAGTTATTTCAGAGATTTTCTCCAGGAATTTTGCAGTGGATTCTCAATAGCAATTCCTCCGGGGATTTCCTTCAGGAATTCCTCCAGAAAATTTTCTGAAGATTTCCATCAGATTTTTTCCGGGGATTTGCTACAGGAATTACTTCGGGGATTTCCATCAGTAATTTCTCCGGAGATTTTTTCCTAGAATTCCTCCGGGAATTCATTTGGTACTTTTCCGGGTATTCCTTCGGATTTCCTCCATAGTTCGTCCTGGATTTTTTATATCTCTAGGAGTTCTTCAGAGTTCCTCAAGTACAATCAAACCTCCCTGTGTCAATATCTGAAAGGACCTGGGAAAGGGACTGGGTTTTTGTATGGTTTCATGTGTCGATATCGAATAATGGAACATCGACACATAGGGGTTTCACTATGATCCCTCGGAAATGCTCCAGAGCTCCTCTAGGAGTTCTTCTGAAGATGCTTCGAAAAAATCACTACATTTCCTCCGGGAGTTTGTCTAGGGCTTTTCAGGAAATTTCTGAAAAAAATCTTCGGGCATTTCTCCAGGTGTTCATCAAGAGTTCCTCCAAGTTTTTTTTTTTAAGTCATTCAAGAAATTGTTAAAGATTTTCTCTGGCAATTCATCTGGATTTCGTCCAGCAATTCCTCGGAACGTCCTCCAGATTTCCACAGGCAATTCTTCTAGCTTTCTTCCAGGATATCCTCTGGAGTTCCTCCAGCAATTCCTCGAATGTTCCTCCGTAATTCCTGCAAGGTTCCTTTGGTGTTTCTTCCCAACAGTGGGAATTGCTTCGAATTTCCCACTTAATTTCTCCAGGAATTTCTCCGGAGTTCGTCAAGCAATTTCCCAGGAGTTGCTCTAGGAACGGAATTCCTCCAGAAACACATCTGCTGCAGAAATTTCTTTGGAGTTCTCCGGGAATTCCCTCGGAGCTTCACCGGTAGTTCCTCTGTAGTTCTTTCAGCATTTTTTTCTGGATTTGATCCAGCATATCCTCCGAACTTCCTCCAAAGCTCCAGAAGGAACTCCCTAGATTAATAGAGCTATTGATAATCTCCTGGAGAAAATTTCCGGAGGAGTTCCTAGGGATATCGCCGGTGGAATCCTTGAAATTCCCGAAGGAAACCCCGGAGGAATTCCTGGAAAAAATAGTCGGAGAAATTTCTGTTTCAAATCCTTAGAGAAATTCCTGGAGGAAATCTCCTAAAAAAATCTCTTGGAAAATCCTCAGATAAATTCCTTAACAAATTTCTGGACAAAATCCCCAGAGAAAATCCTGAACCAAATCCCCGCAGAAATTGCTTTCCGAAATCATCTGAGGAATTCCTGATGCAAATCCTGGATGAAATCCACGGAGGAATTACTATTAGCAATCACATGAGAAATTCCTGTAGAAAATTCTGGAAGAGTTCTTGGAGGAAATCTCCAGGGGAATTCTTGGAAAAAAAAACTTCCGAGGAATTTCTGGACGACTCAATCGGGAATTCCTCACAAGCTCCACTGGAAGCTCCACCGGGGATACTTTCGGATTTTCGCCATAGTTCCGCCATGAATTTAATCGGAGTTTCTCAAGGAATCCACCAGTAATTCCTCGAAAATCCTCCGGAGGAATCCTTCAGAAGTTACTCTGAGTATTCTCCTAGATTTCCTCGGAAAATCCTCCAGACTTTCTTCAAAAAATTATCCAAAATTCGACCAGAATTTTCATACGAGTTTCTCTTAGAACTCCATTTGGAAATCAGAGTTCCAGAGTTCCAGGGATTCGCAGAGTTGCATCTGGAATCCCTACGGATACTTTACTCTCAAAAATTCCTTCAGTAATTTCTTTGTAGTTTCTCCAGAAGTTCATCCGGGGTACCTCTAGGAATTCCTCTGGAGTTTCTCTGAATATTCCTTCAGTCTTCCTCCGGGACTTACTCCAGAGTTCCTCCGGATATCCTCCGCAGTTTCTTAGGGAAATTCTCCACAATTGATCTAGGAAGTTCTCTAGAGTTTCTCCAGCAATTCTTCCAAAGTTCATCTGGAGTTCCACCGGAAATTTATTGGCAGTTTTTTCGGAAAAATCGAGGTTTTTTCAACAGTGTGGTATAAAATACTACAGCGCGACGATTGAAGTGTAAAATAAAATAAAGGAATTTTCATATATTGTCTGTGGACAAATCCTTCAATGCTTTTCATCAGGAATCTTCAGAGAAATCTTTAGCGATTACAATCCTTGGTAGAATCTATGGCAGGAAAATCAGGGAATAATCTCTGAACTTAATAGTGCAAAATGTTTCTAAAGAATGCTAAAAGGAGTTCTAGGGTGACTTGCATGAAAACTGTTTACGAAATTTTTAAGATCGCGATAAGAATTCATAGAGGAGTACATGGACTACTTATTGCAAAACTGATTGAGAAATTTGCTAAAGAGTCTGAAGAAACCCATTCTGGAGGAATTCTTTGAGAAATTCTTTGTGAAATGTTGGGATAAATTCTGGCAGAAATTCCTGATTAAACATTTGAAGAAATTCTTGGACGGAGAACAAAAGTTTCTCAATGATTGGCTTGAAGCATCATAGAAAATTTTTAAAGGAACTCGTAAAGAAGTATTCTGGTAGAAATTTTGTTAATTGAATTGTTCATTTAATTTATCGTCTTTGCAATGCTTAGAGGAATACATCCATATTATCTTGGAAGAATCCTTCGATATTCTTTAAGATACATTTCACAAAACATCACCGGAAAAATCCGTGAATAAATAGATGAAGATATACTGCTTCGCGACTAAAAATGGATGAACCAACGTGCGAAGTTCGATTTTTGACCAACTTCGCCGCGTCGCGAGTCACTTCGTTCTAGTGCGCATCTATGCCCTTCACCATGTGCATTATGCGCACTATTGAGAATCGACTTGCGACGCGGCGAAGTTGGTCAAAAACCGAACTTCGCACGTTGGTTAATCCATTTTCTATCGCGAAGCAGTATATATTTTTAGGGGTTCATGTAGAAATCTGTGAAGGTATTGGTTGAACATCTGATGAATTATCAAGAACAATTATTCATAAAATTAAAATCTGGTTGAAAATGAACCATGCACAGGGCAGCTATTGCCTGACAAGCATAGTTTTAAAACAAGCTGTGCAGGATTTCTTTGAAGAAATTCCCCAACAATAATGTTAAACATGATAAAGGAGAGCCTAATTTTCTGGCTTAACTAAAAATTGAGCAAATGTCACAACTGAAAAAACTGCGTAAAAATCGATAAATAAGAAAAACACAGCAGTTTTTGTTTGAAAGTAAAACAGCTGTGTGTATTTTTTTTTCAGAATTAGAGATTTTGAAGCATAAAACTGTTTATTTTTAGTTTTGACATTTGCTCCATTTTTACTTTTTACGTCTGAAAATTCGGACTTTATAAAGATACCATGATAATTGAAAAATTTTAGGTGGAAGACATTGGAAGACATTTTTCCATGCAATTGGAAGACATTGTAAAAAATCACCTGGCATCCCTGCTTCTGCGACGGGCATGCATGGAAAACAGAAGGAATTGATGCGACCACAGGCAGAGCTTAGCGAATCGTCTTCATCGTCGCACGTTTCGAAGTCAGAGAGGGTGAGAGATTGGATCACGTCACAACAGCACACTAAAGGAGACAAGGTTGACATCACACAACAACGGATCTCTTGGCCTACTTCTAGCTGACTAGCAAGAAAATTGTCTTTTCTTCGAAGAAAATATGCGCCGGAATTCGCCCACAGAGCTTATCATCCGTTCGCTTTTGGAAAGAATTCGTTGAGTTGCTGCCCCTAAACCTAAGCGTCTTGATACTCTCATCGATTTTGGGTTAGCCGTGGAGAATTCGGTGGTTCATTTGCAAGCCGCAAAACAAGAAAACAACCTGAACAATCCTGTCTTGCCACAAGAACTTGTAACGAAGCTTCTAGCGCAGCTCAGTTTGGATTGGGCCAGATACAAGTTCTTCATCGCCGAATACGACAGTGCCGAGCCAAAACAATTAATTGAACTCGACAACCTGAGCCTGTGCGTCCCACTGAAAATACGGAAAGGGCAAAACAAAGACCTTTTCGCTGCGAAATGTAGAATGGGATGGACAACTAACGGGTATAACGCACGTACATCACGACCAACAGTGACCGTTAATTTTAATGTACCTACCTCCCATGACCCGGATCATGAGTTCAATGAACCACTTAAAGAGTTCATCTCACTGGATCAATCGGCGAGTTGCCTGAGAACGACGCTGATAAGAGAGCTATAAAGTTGCTAGAGGAAACCACGCGAAGAGTGTCCGACAGGTTTGAAACCGGTTTGCTGTGGAAATCGGACGACTTGAGTCGTTGGATAAAAAAATGGATTAGGATCCAACCCTTCGTTGTCGAGTGCATCAGAAAATGGAACAATATCTTGCTAAGGGATATTGCCACCGAGCTAGTCGCGAGGAGATGAACGCTTCCAACAACAAACGAGTTTGGTATCTTCCGTTGTGCGTAGTAGTCAACCCAAAAAAACAAACAAGGTACGGGTTGTGTGGGATGCGGCAGCGAAGGTTAATGGCGTTTCCTTCAATTCGCTTTACTGAAAGGACCAGATATGCTGACATGCTTGTTTCTGATTTGTATCACTATCGTAAACATAGAATTGCCGTTCCTTCGGCTTCTTATTCGACCTCAGGACAGCCAATATCAGCGATTCCTGTGCAGGGAAAATCCTGGACCTTCTCCTTCAGTGTATATAATCGATGTTGCGACATATGGGTCAGCTTGTTCCCCAGGCTCGGCCCAATTTGTGAAAAACGCAAATGCCAGAGAATACATGGCTATCATTAAATACCACTACAAGGATGATTACCTTGATAGCTTTGACACGGTGGAAGAAGCTATTGAGGTAGTAAACAAGTGAAGATGGTTCATTCCCAAGGAGAATTCAATCTGCGGAATTTTTTATCCAACTTCAATGAAGTGTTGGTGGCGATCAGCGAAACTACCATTGAAGATACCAAACAGCTGATCCTAGTGTGAGCTAAAGAGGTGGTTAGACATGAAATGGAATCCATCAAAAGACGTATTTGTTTACACAGTATCTCTTCGAGATCATCTCGTCAAAGTAATCGATTCCACCCACATTCCAACCAAGCGAGAAATGCTCAAATTTGTCATGAGCCTTTTTGTTCCCTTGGGGTTTGTAGCCTTTCACTTGATCTATGGAAGAGTTCTGATTCAAGATGCCTGGTCCACTGGAATTGGTTGGGATGCACCGGTAAATAGAGACTTATCCGAAAGATGGTTGCAATGGATTAGCCTGTAACCTTTGCTAAACGACTTACAGATCCCTCGAAGCTATTTTCGGGGTAAAATTGAAGAGACAAAACAACTCCATATCTTCGTCGACACCAGCGATGCAGCATACGATTGTGTGGCTTATATGCACGCCAGCAGATTGGAAGCAATAGAACTTGCGCTTGTGGGTGCTAAGAGCAAGGTGGCACCACTTAAATTTTTATCTGTCCCTCGTTTGGAACCGATGGCAGCGGTAATAGGTGCACGCATGGCCGAATCCGTTGTTACCTCCCATTCATTCAACATAGCTGACATATACAGTACTGGACAGAATAAAGTACGCATAGGCCGTTTTTCCATACAAAATGGTCAAGTTTGGAGATCTGAATCTCAGCTTTTAGTGGTCCGATTGATCTGAAATTTTCACCACAGCTTAGATATAACATAGATTTTACTCAATTAAAATATCATTGCATTTGAAACACGATCTTTTAAATTATTAAAAATCTCTCAATTTGCAAAAAATTGCAAAATTTAATTTTGAAAATATTTTGAAAACAATCAGTTTTACCGAAAAATGATGTTCTGCAAACTTGTGTGTCTTATCAAATTGTACATTTTTGCAGAACCCAGTAAACACACAATCGTATATGATAGGATAAAAGAGTACAAATGTGGAGGCGATATACGTACATTTTGCATGCAGCCTAATGGCGCATGTACGTATATCGCCTCCACTTTTGCACTCTTATGCACTATCGTATACGAGTTTGTGTTTGCTGGGAAGGACATATTGCTCTAAATATTTTCATTTAAAAATTATTTTTACTTTAAATTTTTGTAATTTTTTCGAAATTTGAGATTTGCGATAACTTAAAAGTTCGTTAATGAAAAACTATAAATTTATAGCCTAGCAAATTTGAGGTTACTTTCAAGCTGCTGTGAAAATTTCAGGTTAATCGGACAACTAGAAACCGAGATATTAGACTCCAAACTTGATCATTTTGTATGAAAAAACGGCCAATGCGTACTTTATTCTGTCCGGTACTGTACTTCTGGTCTGATTATTCTACGGTTTTGACGTGGATCAACTCGGATCACAGACGGTACACTATGTTTGTAAGAGTGAGAATTGGAGAAATCCTTGCTTTGACGAAGATAAACCAATGGAGATGGCTGCCCACAAAACAAAATCCAGCAGACGAGGCGACTAAGTGGGGAAAGGGACCAAGCGTAAATATCGGTGGCCATTGGTTTTGTGGACCCAACTTTCTATATCATCCTGAATCTGAGTGGCCGCAAAATCAAAACTTAACTTCCACCGAAGAAGGAAGCATTTGTGTTCATAATGTTCATTATGCTACCACATCCACGTTAATGATGGAAATTTCCCGTTTCCAAAATAAAGCGAGTCTGTGTTTATGTATTTAGTGTTGTAGTATAATGCCAAATCGAGCTAGACGATCGCCTGACCGTCGTGAACCTTCAAGAGAGGGAGAAGCCGCCTTTGGAGATACTTTTCAAAATACGTCCATTGCATGATGCTTGCGGAAACAAAAGGTATACTCCATTTTCTACAAGCACAAATGGCCAAATTAATAACCCTTTGGCAAGCTTCGATATCTTCTGAATCCGGAGGTTCTCGGGAACATCACACTTATCCTTGGCAGTAACATACAGGTTTCTGGGAATGTGGTTCAAACCAACCTCCACATATGTCTTGTCATCCGTTATGCAGCTGTGTTGTTTCGCTAACTTCTGGTCGTGAATCTTCCGGGCATGGATTTATGCGATCGTATAATGTTTCTCGCCACGGTTTTGGGACTTCTGAACCTAAAATATACACAGTCCAGGTACTCTGCACGAAAGTCTTATAACCATGCAAACTTTTAGACACGTCTCTGTCTGAAGCGTTCGGTTTGCGTTTGACTGTTTGAGGGTCTCAAACACGCGTTTGTGACCTGACACGCGTTTATGACGGCTCTATGACACTACCCCGAACGCCACTACCCCGAATGCCACTACCCCGAACGCCATTACCCCGAAAGCCATTACCCCAAATGGGTCACTACCCCGAACGCCATTACCCCGAATGCATAATATTTTGAGGATTATGCTAGTTAGAGAGTGGGGAGATAATTGTACGATTCCTTACGAGTATTTAACGAGTTTGGCTCAACTACGTATTTTACAAATATCAGAAGATATAAAAGCAGCTAGTTTTTAAGCAAATATTTTTTTCGTACCAAGTTTTGTTTGGATTTGTCCTTTAATTTTGCACATTGGAATGCTCTAAAGAACAGCCTATTTCAAAAAGAAGGGTGAATTTATTTTGAAAAGGATAGCTATAATATGCACAAATTTAGGATGTAATAAAGTCTCTTATTGAACGTCGGTACCCACTTTCTTTACTCATTTTTGTGGGTGTCGGGCTACTAGCATTAAGATCTCCCTAAAGATTTTGTTTCTTGAGCGATGGTGATGGAAGATCACCCTGAGATAGTCACTGCAAGTTTTGTTCTATGGAATACGCTTAAAGACCAACCTGATAGACAATCGTTCCGCAATAGGAAGGAAACGTTAATACACTTGTACATGTTAGAAACATGACGGTCTCTGATTACCGCTACATTTGTGGGATCATTAATTTGAATTTCGATGAGACAATAACATTTTTTTTTATTCTAGACAATGAAGAAATTATGATAGCAGAAGAGTGGTGAGCAAATCCATTAGAGATCTGTCTGTTTTTACACAAGAAGATAAAAGAAGGGAAATTTTTTAATTAGAATTATAGCAGGATTCACTTTAGTGAATGCCTTCAGGATATATTCCTTTAAAAAAGCTGTTCTATGTGGAAATACTAGTGACTACACGGGTAGAAATCAGAATCCAAAAACAAGATTATGACTCATGATATCATGATTCCAGCGTGTTTTCGTCTTATGAAAATACACCATGATTTGGACTCATGATATCATGAGTCAGATTGCCGTAATGCAACACACGCGTTAGGTTTTTATAGCTGATTGCTCGGAATCATGATTCAAATGCCAAAAAAGCTGAGTCGCGCATCCGTTTATGATCGACAAAATAAAAAAAAAGTTAAAAATAGCATACATTGAGATTCGAGCAACGAACCTTCCGATTGTGAGCCACGTACTCTACCACTCAACCACTTCGTCATCTTGAATTTAGAGTGATCGATACGAATGAGATGAAGCAAAGTGCGCCGCCTAGCGTTTTCACACTGGATGTTACGCTTATGAGGAATCATGATTATGACTCCAGGAACCATGATTTGTGATCCTGATATTATGACCTAACCAATTTATGAATTTCATGATTTGTAAATCATGGTGTGGGGATCAGATTTTTATCCGTGTAGCTTATCAAACGAATACTTGGAAGAACAGCCTATTTAAGAAAGAAGGGCAAATTTCTGGTGAAATGTTTGCAACTATGACGTGTAACAGCATGATGCTATGGCACAACCTATATTCATAAGAAAGGAAAATATTTGTTTAAAAACAAAATTGAAATATGAACTCCACCAAGAAGTCCAAATAGCGATGATCACGCAGCTGTTCAACAAGATCATATTGAGGGTTACGAGTTCGAATTCCTCCGGTGGCGGATCTTATACATTGAAAATTTCCTTTGCGTCCCTGGGCATAGAGGCACATGTACAAGAATAGTAAATTGACAAAGAAAGCTCTCAGTCAATAAAAGGCTTATTTAATAAAAAGTCCATTCACAAGTTTAATACCGCTGAAGGGGGCAAAAAACGTTGTGGGTAGTTGTCTTCAAAATGTTACAGCCCATACCCAATATGTAGAACTTCCATACAAAAAATGGTGTCAAAAATAGCAATTTTTGGCGTTATGAAATTTGTGAATAAACCCTTGAACTACAAAAGTGCCCATTGGCTGATAAACAGGCACTGTCTCTGAAAGAATGAGAGGAATATAGTTGCCAACAAGATATTTCAAAACTATAGCTGACAAATAAGAGATGGAAAAAAAATGAACATTTTACCAACGAATTTAACGCGCCATTAATTACTAGTTTTCATAATAGATGCATTTTTGCCCGCAAAATAAGATACTTCATTATATCTCATACTATTCGGGGTAATGGCTCATTCGGGGTAGTGGCGTTCGGGGTAATGGCGTTCGGGGTAATGGGATGGAGCCGTTTATGACCTGACGGCCTTTTTTTCGAATTTTCGCTTCCGAACAACAACCAGAAGTTCTTAGAACCGTTAAATGGCTTCAGAAACTGTGGAATTCGTGACCCCTAACATTTTTTTTTCGGTTGCAACGATAAACGTGCGTTGCTGCATCTATTCCACATTAAGCCATCTATCCTCCAAGACACCTCTCCTCCACAGAGAACAGCTCACTTAATGACGGTCGTCACTTGAACACTAGAACCAATAAAGGAAGCCCCTCTTTGTGGCTCTACGCTAGTGTGCCGTCAAAAGAAAAGTTTCGTTTTCTGATGGATTTTTTTTTTTCATCCGTTTCATACGCTGTCAGAAGAGTTTGGCTTTGGTATTGGATACATCTTCACGTTGGGCAGCTTTTTTCGAACCGCATAAATTCTCAAAGGATAGACTACGGCAGCTGTTGAGCGCAACTTGGAGCTTTCCCAATCAGAGCTTATTCCCAATCAGAGCTTATTCAATCAGAGCTTCACAACCCTCCGAGGCTTCTCTATGTTCATTGTGTTGCACATGTGAACCGAAGAGCAAAAAGCTGAAAGAGAATTCCTTCACTTCTTCTCGAAAGCCGTTTCCTCAATAAGGGGTGGCGGCAGTGTTTACAGCGAAAACAGAAGCCTGAGCAAAAACTTTCATAACGATTCCGGGAGAATGAAATAATGGTTTCAGTTATTAAACTTTTTGTGAGACTTCGCCGCAGAGAGGCGATTCAAAGGCACTATTTTAGTTGACCCAAGTTGACGCTCGTAGTTTCCTAGACGGTGGGGCCGCGAGAATGAGATGGAACATACTTTATCTAACAAGTAGAAAGATCATCTTGGGACCGAATCATTGTTGCCGGCGCTTCACGGACTTTTCTGGCTATTATTGCTAGAGTTCAGCAGTGTAGCGGTTTACTGAGGTTGTACAAAAGCAGCATTACGTATTTTTATATTTGATTAAACTCTTAACTGCCCATTAATAATTTTTTAAATCAACTAGAACACAAATAACATTTTTGTGTGTCTCAAGGATCAAATTATATGTCTATAGTAAATTTGAGATAACCCCACAGAAACAAGCAACAAAATCACCGATTTAAACAATAATCTGTCATCAACAAAGTTGCTCAAAGCAATTGTAGGCAGCACTGCTTGAATAGCAACTTGGCTGCCAAGCTTGGCTATTTTGAATGGAAATCAGTCAAATAATGGCAGTACTGTAATTTAAAATCCAATCGCTCGAAGCTTTGTTTTTGGTATTCTGAACATACTACATCAAGGCAAGGATTATGAAATAAAACAGATTAAAAAGTACACAATTTTGCAGGATAAGTTCCAACAATTAAGTTTCTGAACAACGATGATGAAAACCAAAACTTTTCAAATTATGAAGGTTTTGATATATTTCATCGTGAATATCCTTCGTCTAAAATATATATCACATTTGTGTGGAAGCAAATTGATAGTTCTCCCTTCTACGTCATTGACGGGGAAAGTGAAAAAATCTTAAAGCTCGCACAAAACTAACTAAGAAAGAATTCCCCAATCTAGTCACGTCCCATGAATGATTTCCACATCGCGCTGCTGCCGCCTCCATTACCGGTTGCTCGTGCCAGCACTTTGTCATCCCCATCAACAATGGCACCTCGCACCACAG
The DNA here is from genome assembly GCF_002204515.2 of Aedes aegypti. Taxonomy (NCBI): domain Eukaryota; kingdom Metazoa; phylum Arthropoda; class Insecta; order Diptera; family Culicidae; genus Aedes; species Aedes aegypti. The sequence goes on from NC_035108.1 coordinate 380,026,058, forward strand.
CAGCGCCACCAACCGACCGAAATCCCTAACGACTTGTGACCTCTTCTAAGCCTCACCACCATCATACACCGACACCTCTCTTACGTGTCACCCTTTTTTTCCCGTAGAACTTATTATAGCGCACAGTTTGTGTTCTTCTAAATTGAAAAATAAATTTACTTTCAAAGATACCCTGCTGCCGGCTGTCGCTTTGGGGGTTTTCGTAGAAGCAGCGCACTATGGGCGATCAGGTGGTGAAAAATCAGAAATAATAGGTTTGTTATAATGAGTTTTTATTGTTTAACTTTCCATAGTCTTCTGTTTTTTTCTGAAACATCAGATCAAGATCTGTTTTAGTTTTGTTAATACAGTATGCCCGTGTAAGGTTATACATATGATAAAAATAAAGAATTCAATACAATCACAAATAATTTTGGCCACCAGTCTGTATGGAAACTGCCCATAGTGCAGCAACAGAATGAAGCCACTTGAGGTGACGCGGGGTGTAAATGGTCTTTCGCCGAAAATGAGATTCCAATCTTTTCCTTCGATATTCGTCCTTCCTAATTGAGCGGTGGAAAGTCATTCAGAGTTAGTTCGCTACCAGAGAGGAGAGGAGGCGCTTGGTAAAGGTACACGTGGTTTTCCGAAAGGGAAAATTGTTTGGTTTTGGCAGATCCCATGTTCGAGTGTGATTAAAAGAGATAATTGATTCGTAAATTTCCCAACATCCAGTGGCCACACCGGATTGGTTGCGAAGCACTTGAAAGCTGCTGCTGCTGGCGGTAAAGTACACGGTGCTTGATGAAACAGAAATAGGGAACTGCTCGGTGAATGAGATGAATTGAGTTGAAATGAGTGGTACTCGGTTTGGTGGATAGGTTCTGGCGTTTTGAATAATGAGATCGGTTCAGTCTAATTTTCGTTTTTTTTTTGTTAATTTTGGGCTATTGATCCTGTATGAGTGGGGAGCATTTCAAGTTGATGGGAGAATACTTCGACAGAGTTTTGACATCTTTTCAACGTATCACACTAAATTAACGCATGGTAGAAGTGAGATCAACAAATATCAGGAACTACAATAAAAAAAACAAAACCAATGGAATGTACGAATACGACCCAATTCAACAAATTTTTAATAACGTTATAGATGTTAGTATTCTTTTCACATCAGACCACTTGTGTAGTTGATTATATTCTGTGTAAATTTTATTGTGGATAACATCCAATAAAATTGATATCAAATCCTAAATCAATCAAAAACGTACTTTTTTGAAAGAAAATCCCGAACAATATTCTAATATCATTAATTTTTTATGGAATTTTATGAAATGGTCTCTTTTTCCTTGATCTTGGTGAATATAATATTCCAATGTTGCACAAGTATGGACTTCTTGTACAAACTATAAGATATTGAATTTATATTTTTTTTTTATCTATTTCACTTTAATTATGAAGGTGAGTAATCTTTGAGTCATTCTCTTCTGCTCGAGTACGGATTTATCCCGAAGAGAAAACTTGTTGACGTTTGCAAATGCATCAAATTACCATGATAATGGAATTTCCCGACAAACAGACACTTTGCCCTAGTTCGTCCGTCCGACGGATGAAAGGTGTCTAACAGGTAGGATGGTGCTACCACCACGCCCTTGGTTGCTATTTAAACTGTTTACAGTGTAAACGTATCAATTTCAAGCTCCAAGTTGCTTGTTTGCACCTTCCGTTTTTTGCTTTCCGACGATTCGATCTCTTTTAACATGTATGCAATCCAAAAAAAAAATTGGTTGCAACGACAAAGGGATTGGCAAAGGGCATACACTGAACTGATATTCATATAATAGTGAACTAAATTGATTCTTTCATTTTATATATTATTGGTTGGTAATTTAGGATAAAAAAAAATTAAAACATGGCATGCAAAAGTTAAACGCATGGAATATTTAAACAAATCCCAAATACAATAGGGCGCGAAATAAGTCTATCTATATAACGGTTGAATTATCCACTTACCACGATGATACACTTACCCCGATGTAACTTTTGATGTAAATTTTGATTAAGTCACTTTGCCACTCCAAGCTTCTTGAAATGCGAAGATAGAAGTAAATACCTTCTGAAGCATTTTTCCTCATCTTCCAAAACTACCGAGCAGTCACAGTCAGTCGGGCAATCATCACCATCACCACCATTTCTCATCATCATAGTTCCGATGAATGATGAAGGTGCTACTGCCCACTGTCAGCTAGCAAATAAGTACAAGATTGATTGCCAAAATAATTCATCATCGTGCTAATGGGAATGAATAATACAAATCATCATACCCCACTCACTGCTATGTTCCATATATTGCTAGTAGAGAACATACGTTCCAGCCATAGTAGCGGAACAGACCGCTTTAGGGGAGCAGTAGTACTAGGTGCCAATGAATGCAGCTTCGAGTGAGATCCAACGAAGTGCCACATCAATCCCGTGTCAGGATGAGTGCAACTTTTGCAATAAAATGTGTTTGATAAACTTTCATTTCGGGGGGGAACATATTTCCAAACTAACTTTCCCACACACGTATGCATTCACAAGCACTGTTGTTACCGTGATCCGGGGTAAAATAGAGCATTTTTAATAAGTCTTGCAAATACTATTTGAAATGAGATCTGGCAGTTAGAGACGAAGGCCCCTTCTGGGCAAAGTCTATCTAAACAAAAAAAATAATGAGAACTGACAATCATTGCTCACGACTATAAATACCTCCACGCAAAAGTTTCTTCTTATAAGACATACAAGAGTGGTTTGTTCATATCTCTGTGATAACATTTTACACGTCTAACTGAAATTATTTACTTATTTGAAAGACAACGAGATGCGAAAACACGGTCGAATAAACATTTCTTCGAAAAGCATATAAATGAAATAGTAAGTAGTGAACATTTGGTCGAAGGGATATTTGATCAAACTAGTACGATCAAATACAAATAGAAATATTTTGGTAAATTAGATCGTACTATGATAATTAATGGAAGATTGAACTGAACTAAATCTATAAGGCTTACTCAAGTTCAGGCAACTAAATGACCTTAAATGAAGTCAGTTGCAGTACATCTTAAAACCCGACATTAGAAAAAAAAAACTTAGAGTACCCATTGTGAAAATTGCTAGTTTTTTTTTTTGGAAAAAAAAAATTATCAGTTAAATAGTTTTTAAAAACTAGTGTACGATTAATAACGGCTTCGGCAACCAAAATAGATAAGTTAAATTCACAGGGTTATTTTATCGAAACATTCCAATAAATAAATTCAGATGATCCTTCGTTCTCTCAGCTTCAATCTATGAGGGTTTTAAAGAATGATGATATAATTTCACAAGAGCAAAAATTTATTGATATAAATATACCGAAAAAAGTGGCTGATTTAGTGAATATATTGATAGAACAGCAGATTATCTCATATCCATATATAGGAAGAAAAATATGTTTGCACCTTAACCTTCAGTTTCAGATAAATAGTGTCTTCATGATTTTACTCCTTATTTTTCAAACATTTTTCTCAGTGCAATAGTCATACTCCCATGAAAAGTTCAAATTAGCGTAAAAACGTTTCTAAAAGTCGATGTGAATCAATACTTATACTCACAGCGCATAAATTTAACTGGAAAATACGTAATTTGCTTGTGAATGTCTTGCAAAATTATAACAGAAACGTTGTATCGGCTTAGATATTCAGAAATACTGAAATTCCCTTAAGAAAAAATCTAAGAAAAAGTGATAAAGCAATCACAATGAAATACAATCATGTGTCAGGAGTTTATAGAGAAAATGTTGATATGTATTCAGAAAAGAATAATGAATTAGAAATATATAATGAACGAAGCACTACAAGAAAAATAACTACGATTATTTGTGCACACAAACACGTCGGGACACTCAAAAACCATAAAATAGATAGTGTGCGGTGCACAAAGTGGCAAAACGGGAAGGGAACGGGATCCTTGCTGGTGCGCAATCCGTTCCAGCGCCTGGCTTACAACAACCAACCAGGGCTAGTAGGTTGTCCGTGTGCAGTTGAAACGGTGTCCACAGCAGATTACCGGAAAGGTCCATGCTGCGAACTGGACTATCGAAATTTATACATTTTGCCTTATGAAAGATGGAACGATTATCGTAATACGAACGCTTTATGTATCGTTTCAGCATCAGTCCACACCAAGGCGTCGATGGGCGCGGGGTGTACGCACGAGCCTATCGATCGCAAGGTCCTTGGTTCGATTCCAGGTTGCCGCGAAAACTAGTTTTGTTTTCAAATTTCGGTTTCATAAGGCAAATTTATGAATTTCAACCCGATTCCTTGTGGTGAATTTTCATAAGGGGTTCCTTTGTTTATCTATAGTACATTTGCCTAAGTGTCTGACTGTGGATCGAATCGAGGGAACAAACGCTACTATGAAACCCTTGTTGCTGTTCCAGAAGCGGTGGAACTGGATTACTGCTGGACAATTGGTTTCCCGCGTGCAGTCGAACCGTGTCCACAATCGACTACCACGGGTGGGATCAATTTGTGGACAGGAACGAACGGCCCAACTCAAATTGCCAGCGACGAATGGTGGACTGTATCTGGTCGGTGGTTCGGTAGCAGCAGCGATCGGCTCGATTGGCAGTGAAGGACAGAAACGGGATGCTCTTCTTCACTGGAAGGAAGGCAACTGCTGGCCACGGCATAAACAAGACAAGGCAGTCTCTTCCCTTGTGTAAATATCAAATTTGGTTGTAAACATGTGACGTCATTCCTATCGTAGCATATAAGATCTGGATCACTAGATTTTTTTTTTTCGAGATGGATAGGAATTACGTCGTCATAACGTTACAAATATGGTAAACACTTGGCTTCTAATAATTAGTGAATTATTCACTTGACGTTTTATTCTTGGTGTTCACTCTTCAACGGGTACAAAAATACTGATGCGCATCGCGCAAAGTGGTTCATTTTTATACCTATCGACCAATCCACGAGTTCACTAATTTGACGTTTGAGCGGTGCCATGTTCACTCGTTACTATGGCCACATAACTAACATGGCACCGCTCAAACGTCAAATAATGAACTCGTGCACTGGTCCATAATCATACCATCGTGACAATCGAAAGATTGAAACTAGCTCCACCCATCTCTATGGAATCGTCGAAAAGCAAGAGAAAGAAAATAAAAACAAAAAGAAACATGACAGCAAACTGGATGGAAGGATGTTGCTGAGATGGAAATTATTTGGCATTTTGGCTGACTTTTGGGCTGGCTGTACTTACAAACTAACATTTATTACTTTTTGTTTCGGGAATGGGTGAAACATATTGACTTTTGTAGGGATATTGGGATTGTGTGAAAAACGACTCTTAAAGAATTTGCAGAGGTTATATTCATATCATAGACATATGCCTGAAAAAAGATTAGCAAATATATAAAGTTTGAAAAAGCATATCAAAAAATTTAAAGAAAATATCCCATCATGTAGGCCAGCAACGGTTGAGGTTTGAAATTATTGAAAACAGGATACCATCTTCGTGATATATTTCACACATTCATTGAATGATTCATTATTGACCTTTGACAAAATACGTTTGCCAAATAAAACTTTTCATCAAATTTATTACTATATATTTAAATAAAAATAGAAAGGTGTTTGTATGTCACGAAATGGGATGATAACGGGTTGTTAAAAACATACATATATATGCCTATAATTCAATCCATCTTAAAATAAGCTTTTATAACCATTTCATCAAAAATCATCACACTAAGTATTCTGAAATTTTGACCAAATGCCCATTCGACCAAATTTCCATTTGATCAAATGTACTTTCGATCAAATGTCATTCGACCAAACGTCATTCGACCAAATGTCTTTCGACCAAGTGCCCTAAAGACGCTAAATTAATGAACAGAAATATACCTGGGAGGGAGGCACAGATACTACACACGAAATATAGAACAACGTTTGTTTGAACTGCAAGATAACTCCAGCTTGCCAACAACAATCAAGGCAGGTTTGGAGAAAATAGCTAGTTTTCTTTTGTTGTGTACTTTCGATCTTTACTGACAAACATGGAAAAAGGGCCACAGTTTTTTATGCACTAAATATTCATTTTCATTGGAAAAAGTAAAACGATGCGTTTTTCAATGCTTCATATTCAATCAGATTGAAAGGTGTTCACGTGACATTACTTGCATTATGTGCATGAATTTATTTTCATTCGATTTTTGTCACTTTTGATGAAATGCGAAAATGTGTTTTAATCAGTTACGCGCTTTTTCCATGTTAGTCAAATGTTTGAGATCTGGGCTCACAGTGACAGTTCGTGACAGCGGAATCTCGGCTCACTATGACGTACAGAAAATTTGTATTGGTTTCTCCCTTCCAGAAATATACCTTTTTGGACAGTTTTTCAATTTATGATGATATTTTTGAAGAATAATAAACTTGCTAGAGCGATATTTATCTTAGTCAATTCGCAAAAAAACTACTTTTCAAGAGTTCACTAAAATTGCTTTTAAAATCCTGGTATTTGCATAACTTCAAATCACAAACAAATTTGTTTGAAGTTGAACAAATAAGGATACATAAAGTTTCCTAAGTAGGGGCCTTCCTTAGACGAGTGGTTCGAGTCCACGGCTACAAAGCAAGCATGGTTTTGCTGGGTCTGGGTTCGATTCCCGGTCGGTCCAGGATCCCTGGGCAAAGAGTATCATCCTACCTGCCACACGAATGCGAAAATGGCAACTGCTGTAGCATGGCTTTGCTTTGTAGCCGTGGACTCGAACCACTCGGCTAAGGAAGGTAGGAAACTTTATGTATCCTTATTTTTTCAACTTTAAACATTAATTTGTTTGTGATTTGAAGTTATGCAAATACCAGGATTTTATCATCAATTTTAGTAAACTCTTGAAAAGTAGTTTTTTGCGAATTGACAAAGCTAAATATTGCTCTAGCAAGTATATTATTCTTTAAAAATATCATCATAAATTGAAAAACTGTCCAAAAAAGTAAATTTCTGTTCATCAATGTGGACATAACTAATGTTGGCACATTAATTGAAATGTTTAGCTTTAGTGAATTTATTATTCTTCCGAAGCATCATAATTCTTTGCAATACTTTCTTGCTTAACCAATTGAACACAATGTTTTGTTAAACTTATTATTCTTTCAGATGTCATTGTTTTTCGTAAAATACTGCTGGTCTTCATCCGATGGAAGGTTTTTATTCCAGGTAATAGAGCTAATGGTTATGGGTAAGACTATGGTTAGCGGAAATCAGACCATTTCAAATCTGATTAAAAACTTAGCTTTTGGAAAAACTCTAATGCAAAAGTGAATCTTAAGTGCCGGAAATAGGAGACGTTCTTCTACTCATTGTCAATCAATTAATTGTGACTTCCAGCTAAGACGAGTTGCCTGCGGTAACAAATGTCGGCTTGCTTCCATTTGAGATCAGCTCGTCTCGACAAGCAGACAAAAAAGAAGCAGTCTTAAACGCCAAAACACAAGGGGTTGATCAACCTGCTAGGAAAGTATGGTTCACGAAAGTGAATAACAATGTATTGGTAATTACATATTAATTGTTGGTAAGATGTCAACCACTCAGTGTATTAGCGACAAAATATTCAAAATTTTTGTTTTCATCCTTTTTATATTCAATCAAATGACCTTTCGAAAAAACGTTGGATCGGCCAAATGTTATATGCTTTCTATTAGAATTAAACACATTTCAACCAAATGTCTATTCGACGAAATGTCCGTTCGACCAATTGTCATTCGACCAAATGTTTTTCGGCTCAATGTCATCTTCTACATAAATAAAAATGTCACACAATAACTTGAGAACGGATGAACGAATTGACGTCAGTTTTTCACTGTTGCACTCGACAAGAGACCACCAGTAGATTCATAAAATTGACATGCAAGGCATCGTACAAAAGTTTTGTGTCATCCTTCAGTGTGCTGTATATATCATACAAAGATTTGGGGTCGTTTTTGGTCGAAGGAATGCTGAGAAAATAAGATTTTTCTTTCGGTATAATTGCTGGAAAATGACACAGTTTCAAGTAAAAATTAAGCAAAATGGTAAGTGAGGCAAAATTTCACCATTTTTTTTACATTCAGTAATAACTCGATGTAACGTGATTTTATCCTTGATATAACGTAACTTTTTTTAGCTTACATTTATGTTTCCTTTTTATTAAAAACAGGTCGAGGCGACAAATTTTTGCCTGTCTAGTGTTAGTAGTGACCAACGCTACAACATCTAGCCGTTCACGATCAGGACATTAGGCAACAATTTGTCGCTTGGATCGTGTTGTTCATATATGGCCCTCTGTTAGTTTTCAACTTTTATTCATTTCTCTCGTCACTCGCTTGTGATTCTATCCATCATATTTTTTCATTACTTTCCTTGCTCCCTTCCACTTTGAGTAGCGATTCACCGATAAAAGCCAATAAAAGCTCATTATAATAAAGTCATGCGGTGATTAAACTTTGAAAAAGGTCATTGCTGTACATTTGCTTACATCATTCTTCTTTATTGTTGTTGCATTTACGTTCAACGCTTCGTCATCGTAATCATTGTCATCATCGAAACTTCAAAAGCAGTTTTTCTGTTCAAAACTGAAAATTATTCGACGACAATGTGTTCATTGTGTTGCGATTGGAGAATAGAATGCAGTGAACACACTTTCCTGTAAATTTTCTTGATTTTGAACGAAAAAACTGCTTTCGAAAATTTAAAGATCAACGCTTCCACTGGAAACAAGCCTGCTACTCACTTAAATTTTCTATGATAACTTTAAAAAATATTTATTAAGACTTTGCATTAAAAAAAAATACATCAAACTCAGGTTAGACTTGTGTGTCGTCGGGTTACTTTTCTTAATATAAACTTAACGGATTCTCATCTTAAGAATTCCTTTAGGAATTTCATCAGAATGTTCTCATTGAATTCCTACAAAAAATGGTTCAAATATTTCTCCAGAATATGTCCAAGGAATTCTAAATTCAACGATTGTGAATTTCTCCAATAGTATTGCTTTAATATATCTTCGAACTACTGTATCTTTGATAAAAAATTACTCCAAGTAAGTTTTCTATGGATTTTTTTAGTACAAAAATATATTCAGAAATTCATCCAAAAACTGAGCAAGTTCCCTAGATCCCCCAGAGAATTATCCTAGAATACTGCCGATAATTCCACCACGTATTTGTTCAGAAACTTTTCCATTGAAAATCCCTCAAGAATAGTTCTTGCTTTAAATGGAGTGTTCTAGTGACTTCTTCATGAATTCTGGAAAAAAAAACATTTTTAAAGAGTTGTTGGGATATTCATTCTAAAATTCTGTCAAGAAATTAACCAAAGAATTTGTTTTAAGAGTTTTACCACAAGCTCCTAATAACAAAATTATTGAAGTTCCATTATTTCCTGCTAAAAATGATCATGGACTGCTCAACAAAAGCTTGTTTAAGGGTTTTGTAAAGATCTAATTTATTAATTTCTTTTAGAGATTCTCCGAATATTCAAGGATGCCTTCAAAGATTTCTTCTGAATACATTTAACTGGGGATTACTGCAATAGAGACGGTAAAAAAATTAAATGAAAAGAAAATTAAAAAAAATAACACGGAAAAATGTTGAAAAAAAAATATGTAGGAAAGACTGAAAATACCTGCTAGGTCATAATATCAATCCAAGATTCTTTCATCGAAAAATACATGTTGAACAAATTTAAGACAAATAATATAATACTTCGATTCAAGATAACGTTACATCTCGATACAACGTAACGAAAATAAAAATCGAGTTATGTTATATCGAGGTATTACTGTTTTTGCCTTGATGGGCATTTTCTAGCATTATCTCAGTTAACGATTGCAGTTTAACGAATGAGTAATGATTGATTTCGAATGGACCGATAATGTTCCATATGATTAAAGGCCTATAAGGTCTGGTTTAAGGGTAACTTTGGTAATAGGTATGTAAAAACAAATGAAAATCGACAACAAAACTACAGGTTGGCATGAATGTATTTGGAACTTGAATGGTGAATGTTGATAGAGGACGTGGATAAGATTTTGTTCATAAAATAACATTGCTTTAAATTCAAACTTGCATGACAAACACCATAATAAGCCTGTGTGAATTGGTTTAAAATACTATTCGTGTAGAAATATCGAAGATTTTCACGATTAGTGATTTCAACCTAGATCAAACAAAAAAAAAGTATATTTCCAACAAAACCGAAAAAAAATAACTTAGAGCAAATAGGGCGTTTTACATTAGGGTGCCGGTGCCATTGGTGGACTACCTAAGCTATAAAAAATCATAACAAAATAAAGAAAAGCCCTAACAGAGATCTTTTGGCGTCAACAGAAAGATTGCAACCTCTACTATATGGGAAAAATATAAAAAGAGTGATAAAACTATTTTTTTTTAACAAAAAATCGCTTGAGCCACTATTGGTACACGTGTTCCAGTAGTTGCGTTAGTGCTCCAGTAGTAGACGTTCGGGAATGATACAAGGAATTTTAAACAAAATGGTAAATTTTCGCATAGGTTTAACATTTTTCCCTCGGAACAGCAATTAATATCTTTCGAATGAAGCATAAAGATCATCTCTAGGGCTTTTCTTCATTTTTATACATCCATTTTAAAAACTGCTTCCAACCGTTGATCCACTACTGGAACACGACGGCTACTATTGGTGCAAGGGAAATTTGACTAATCGATTAAACTAGAGGCGATCTATCCACCAAAAATAGCACATGTCGTTTTTATCGAAAAATGTACGTTTTATTCCATAGTCCAATCTACTGGTACATTACAACCATTGGTACCGGCACCCTATATGGAAATTTCTGTCTTCGATTACAATTGTGAAAATCGTGTCTTCGATTATAAATTGTGAAAATGATTTTCCTTGAGAAATTTAAGACCGGATGTTCTACTACAACTAGGCTGTCAGTGCCTCCCAGATACTCTCGTTGCTAAGTTATTGAAGTTTCAAGTTTTATGGAGTGTACCGGGTTGGGAGAGATGAGTCGACTGAGGTGAAAGAAGTTTACTTTTTCTTTGTGAGATATGCTCGTCGCGATTCATCCGAATGGTAGAATCTGAGAGAGAGGGGAGACAGCTCACTGACATTTAGCATGTTTTCGTGCCTTCTTTGACTTCTTTGTTTAATTCTTGTGTTGTGCACAACGGTCACGTGATCTTATTTTGGTCAAAATCATATTTACTTCTTGTTGTTCACAATAAAAAGTAAATGCATATAAAAAAATCAATTACTGTTCGTCAACACGCAACTATATTTAGGTGTTCAACTTTTTAAAATGTCAAATCAAAGTGAGATGTCGAAATGTGAAATGAAGTCCACTTTTAAAATCAATTAAAATTTTAAGACCAAATGTCCTTTTGACGAAATGTCCATTAAATCAAATGTACTTTCGACGAAACGTCATTCGACCAATAATCTAGATGGTTATCGACAATTTTAGTACAACTGCTGAGCGGTTCCACAGAAAATGACGACTTTTTTCCCAAATTTCATTTTATATATTTTGATTTGGATGAAATTTTGCACATGCTTTCTTTATGCCCAAAAATGCCTTTTTGCATCATCGGCTCGCCATTTTGACTCTAGCCTTACTTTTGAGAAGGGCCTAAGAAAAAAATCCCTAATAATTTTCAAAAAATTATAACTTAGAAACGGTTTGTCCGATCAGTTTGGTGTCTTCCGCAATGTTTTAGGTTATTGTTAGGACTATCTGAAAAAAAATATACACTGTAAAAAAAAAGTTGTAATATTTTATATATCGAAAATATAGCTTAAAAATCAATTTTCTCAAAAATCGTATTTCTGATTTTTTTTTTATATGTTAAAGTAGACAAAAAATGAAGTCTTTTGCACAGTGGTTCAAGATGGAGAAATCATGGACAAAAAAGTTATGATTTTTCAATATGGTCTAAATAAACTTTTTGAATGCTTTTTGACCCGATTTTATGAAAGTACGCAAAATTTTCAACAAAAAAGGTATATGAGAAAATTTTGCTAATTGCTACCGAAACATTTGAATAGTTTATTATGACCATTTTCAACAAATTCACCTTTTTTTCAAAAAATCATAACTTTTTTGTCCATGATTTCTCCATCTTGACCCACTGTGCAAAAGACTTCATTTTTTGTCTACTTTAACATATAAAAAAATAAAAAAAAAATAAAAAATACGATTTCTGAGAAAATTGACTTTTAAGCTTTATTTTCGATATATAAAAAATAACAACATTTTTTTACAGTGTATATTTTTTTCAGATAGTCCCAACAATAACCTAAAACATTGCGGAAGACACCAAACTGATCGGACAAATAGTTTCTGAGTTTTAATTTTTTGAAAATTGTTAAGGCTTTTTTTCTTAGGCCCTTCTCAAAAGTAACGCTAGGGTAAAAATGGCGAACCGATGATGCAAATAGGCATTTTTGTGTATAAAGAAAGCATATGAAAAATTTCAGCCAAATCAAAAAATACAAAAGTAAACCGACATTCGAATTCAAATGGAACCGCTCTGCTTTTTAACTGATTTTTTTTTTTGCGAAAACCTCGATTCTTATGTGCTTGTGAATATAAGAAAGGAGAACTTCTTTCATGCATTGAAAATGTTTCAACGAAAAATGTTGATTCAAATTTACAAGGAGGGTAATATCGATCAATACGGCCAAATTGATAACTGGGTGAATTTTCAGATTTTTCGAATGATCCGTTAGCATCACAGACATTCCATGTTTAGTATCTATAAGTGTATAAATATCTTATCTTTTGCATTGGCATTAGAATTAAGCAATTCGCACAAATTCGTAGGTGGTACAGTCTTAGACCGTTGTATGAGGGTTGCCTGCTTCCCGTCCGTTACCACAGTCAAAGATTTGGGCCAACCCTTGACACTTAGACAAGATTGACGCATACTCCAACAGTCGACAGTACTTAAAAAGGCGCAGAGATGCAGAGTACACTACTTTACTCTATTTTGGAATGTTAATGGGATGTGGAAGGCCATAGAATACGTTTGGTAGACGTTCTGGCCCACATAAATAATATTTGGGCATTGGATCATATTGGAACAAACTCACCGAATTCTGCATTTGAAACCTGTCTGTAATTCATCGATTAATCTACCGTCCAAATAAAACATTTCTACACACGGGTTTATGTAAACGATTCTGATGGCATGGATTGCATTCACAAAACACTGCACGGAAGCCGTGAAAAAAAAAATCATTCCGGCGACGCACAAACTGACCTCGCTTGCTTGGGCTTTCGTAAACACACTCCAGGTGTATAAATATCTTATAATGATTATACATTATAACTTTAGCAATAAAATTAATTTTGCATACAAAAATTACAATTGTTGAAGGTTGTAAGCACTTTTGTTGGAAATGTCAGTAATAAATAATCCGTTGGTGTTCAGCCACTTTGAGTGTTTGATATGCTGTGTAAGTCCAAGTTTGAACTACTGAACTCATTTTTGAAATCATACAGCATTTCAAGCAAATTTTTTCGAAAAAAAAAATCATTTATTGACGTGCTTATTTCAAGGGGAGCTGCCTACATGTAGTCGTATGATGCCGATTTACAAAGTTTAATTTATTACTGAAATGATCAATTACCTGAGTTGTAAGATTTATGACATCGTTTTTAGTATCAGGGGACCCATGTTTAGTAGATTAGGAATTTAGTTTCATTCTAAAACCTGGTATCAATTTCGCACCTGTCTGTCATTTTGATTTTTTTTAATAATCAAGCTGATATTAGGAAATTTTTAACGTCATTTCATAAAAAAATCGATTACGTTGACTATAAGATAACACAACAAAAAGTTTTAAAATAGTGATTAATTTCTCCCCGTATTACGGTACCTTGAACGATGGATAGTGTCAGTCTATTCTACGACCTCTATTTCCTCCCCTGCTCCTGCGAACACTTTAAACTATCAATTAAACCAAATGTGTCCAGATCACTTGTATGCCAATTTACTCGAGAAGCAGCAGAAGTGCAATCCACGTCGCACTTTGATGGTTGTGGCCTGTGTCATGCAGCTGGTGCCATTTGGCACCAGCAGTTTTCGAGGAAGAACGAATGGGATGTGTTACCCAAATCGAGCTGCAGAGCAGCACATTCACCGATCTAAACCCCATCTCAAACACCTCGTCGCAGCAATTGGTGACGGTGGAGGGACAAAGTTGGACAATTTTCCCAACATAGTTGGAGAAGGGTAGTCAGTGTTTTTTGGTTTTCCATTCTGAGCTTCGAAAATTGACAGTTGAAAGTGGTCAATACTGCCAACTTTAGTGTAGGGGGGCGATGTTTGACAACAGTCTGGCTGCACAAATCACGTAGAAACTTTATGGTGACTAACCACACTGGAACAAAAATTGTTGGATATCTATTTTTGAGTTAGAAGGGTTCAAATAGCTGAACTTGAAAACGTCAAATTAGATATACAGCAGGGCAGGACATAGCATAAGATCTTGGTCCTTTAATGATTGAAACTTTCTCGAATTCCCAGGGCATAGAGTATCTTCGTACTTGCTACATGATTAGAGTATCCATTTCTTTGCCTCGGTATTCGAGACCAAAATCAAAGCATGACCCGAAAAATCCTGGGATTTCTCATACCTTCAATTTAGCAATTTTATGGAGATGGATGTAAAATTACAACTACAGAATGTTTTTAAAATGAAATAGTAGAGGTCAAACCAATTCGTTTACAACACGCAAGACAGGCTATATTCCATGAAAATTTTTTTACAAAAGCACCGATAAAAAATTATAGAAGTCCAAGTAAAAGTAGCGGTAAAAGCGCAACTATTCAGCAAGACCAAGTTGAGCCCAAGTAGCACGCGAAACATCTTCCAAAGAAATGCTTTTCAAAAATGGTTTCAATCGCGTATCAATAAAAGCATCTGTAACTTATCTGGTTCTAGTTCGGTTGCATATCAATATCAAGGCTCATAAAGTTTCATTGCCGTTCCAATTAACATGCATTTCACTCCTTGTTTGACGTTCAACATATTTGAAATGACAAGATTTGCTGCAAATGTCCCTTGCAAATAGCAATAAAGTCAAATTTATCAAGATGTTTTCAGCAACATTTCAAACAAACTCTTGAAACTTCTCCCAAAATGCCGGTTTTAATGTTATGTTTCACATTACTTTCATTTAAAGCATCCGCAACTTGCATTCAATTTTCCTTCCCATAGAAGATTCATCTCAGTTGCGAGAAAGTTGCACTAAACTTCGTGTATGACAGCTAGAAGTTTGTTTGTTTCAATCCACTTGCAATATGGTTAAGTTGCACCTTACGTATCACCTAACAAAGAAAACATGGTCTAGCAACAGTTTGTTTGTTAAAAAGGTGTTTCTCAAGTGTTGCGCGGAAGTTTTTGCGGAAAGTTTAGATTATTTCAGGCGTGGCCTAATATCTCCAGTAATGAACTTGTATTCCGAAGGGTGCAGTCAAGTTATAAGCAACAAGTTTTGATCAATCGGCCATGTGGTCGCTTTTATAGTGCATTGGCGAAGCAATTGTTCGAAGAGCTGGTGGAGTAGTGAGTAGAGGTGAAGATTGGTGATCTTAAGGTCGGAAGTTCGATTCTCGTTCATGTTTTTGTTTTCATTTTTTTTCTTTTAAGTATTTTGCAACAAATAAGCAATTTCGATATTACTTAAATATGTTGCAAACAGACTCCGCCTCTTGCGCTTTTTGCGTTGCTGTTCAGTGCAATTGTAAGTCATATTTTCACCAATTGACAACTCTTATTAGTTTCAAGAGAGAATTTTATTCTTGAGTTGCAACAAACTGTGCTGCTTGGGGGGTCGTTGGTTTGAATCCTCCGGTCGAGGATCTTTTTGGGCCAGAAATTTTCTCGTTTTCCCAGGAATAGAGTATCATCGTATCTGCCACACGACATACATATGCAGAATTGATTAATTGGCAAAGAAAGCTCTCGACTGATAGCTGTAGAAGTGTTCATAAGAACACAAAGGTGAGAAGCATGCTCTGTCCCAGTTGAGACGATACACCAGAAAGAAGACATACAGAAAATTGTGAACCAAGTACACAAAAACGGAACATACCAACAACATATTTGAATCTACCATAGAAAGTAATCCGATTACAAATTAATTAGTAAATTTCACGCCAATGAATACAGCTTCAGCCAAATCAAAGTCAAAGACAGATTTGTTACCAGATTTATTTACATTCTGACTATTTTACGTTGGTGAAAGGCAGAATTAGATCATATGTGTCAGCAGCAACTTCCTTCCTTCGTTGAGCTACACTAAAGTTCTATTCCTGCCATCTTATTATCGCACACTTTTCTCTCCATATTCGTATCTTCCTAACATTCTGATCATTCGAATCACATTTTTGATAATCCTTACAGATGTAAAAGAAGCAGACTTAAGTGTACCTAACCTACTTTTTCTTCTTGAAACGACTATTCCAACCATCATCAACATCATCGTCATTGTCTTTTTTTCCAACCGACTGCGTCGTTTTCAATCAATTGACAGTTGATAGCCATCGTGGCCTTCCCAAACCGTGGCTCTTCTTGAACTTTTCTACCCGCTTACGAGCAACCAACGCCGAGTGGCCCATAAAAAGAATAAGAATCGAATTTGTGTTACAAACGCTCATCAATACTCTCCCATTCGATGATTCGGATTCGGAAACCGGGACCTACTACTAACTCCGAACCGAATGTTATAGGTTGGTATAACACCGAAGCGCACCAGCAGCTCCAACATCCAGCAAAATGCGACGTTGGGTTATTCGCTCTTGGGAGACTCCCAGCTTTGGAATGTGCTGTGTTCTTCTCGAAAGAACTACGATGAAAACATGCACTAAGTGGAAAAGTTCGGCACCCGTTTTGTTCTGAGATCTCATTCTCTCGAATCGCCCCATTTTCGTCCGGCGGTAGGGGAAAGTGGTTCGAAATGCCACTTTAAAGATTCGTGTCATTTTCTCTTATCAAGATCTACATTAGAATCCTGGGCCCGCTGTTATGGATTGCGATGTCCTGAGGTTGCCCCTTCTGACGGGTGTTAAGATTGTTGGCTTCGCCGACGACAGAACCCTAGTGGCCTGTTTACGTCGAAGAGAGCTGGCCGTACTCATGGTCGGGGATGCAGCGATCTTGGAGAATAGAAACGCTGTATATTACACCTAATTTGAATCTATATTTACAGTATACACATAATAAACTGATTTAACAATCCTTTTACAAACCCATCCCGGTCCGTTGGCGAAGGGTGCGACGGGCGAACAAGCGCGCGCGGAGCACACACAGAATTAAGAGAGCGGTTCTAAATGTCACTTCATAGATTTATGTCATTTTCTCGTTTAAAAACCCACAATTGAAAATCATTTGAATTGCTAACAGTAATGTAACAATGTTTGCTAGCTACCACCATGAAAACTTTTTTAACTTAAAACTTTCTCACTGCCTCATTTAAAGCAATTTATTGGGTGCAGTAGAACGCCATTCAATATGACCAGCAATGAAGCTCCTCCATTAGGACGGTTCGAAATTTATATAGTTAAAAAATCCAATCTACCCTTACCATAAAAATAGTGTTCTGTGCAATTTCTAGCTTTCTAGGTGGTGATCAGTGTTGTTCAAACTCATTTTCCCGAAAATAACATTTTCCGAACTACGAAGGCACGAACTACTACAACCAAGCTCTATCCTCCTAAGATAGAAAAGCAGATGGTTAAGCTTGAGTACTGCGCACAAAATCGATCAATTTTGATCCCAGAGAGCCACAATTCAAGTTTCGGTGAAATGAAATGAGTGAGTGAGTGAGTGCGAATCATTTCACCGAAACTTGAATTGCGGCCCACCGAGATCGAAAATGTCGGATCCCATGTGCAACACTCAAGCCCAACCACCTCCCCCTCCATCTCAGGAATACAACGCACAGTTATAACAGTTCATGGCTTCACAATTCGAATTTCGGGGAAATGAGTCTGGTCAACACTGGTGGTGATTCAAAGGTGCCTAACAACGTTGTAGGTTTATAGGGAAATTACTATGGAGAAGTTTTTAAAAATGTACCAAACACGTTAGTACTGTATTGTAAGTACAAGCTAATCATCTTATAATGAAAACTCATTATTCAAACCATAATAAAAAAAATTGCTGAAGAGAGCTATTCAATTCGACAGATAAAAGAAGATATGTTCATTAGCTTGTTTGTTATTACATGTTTAGCTTCAAATGAGATTATTGCCTTGCAAAAATCTCAAACAAAATTAGCTCAAAATGGATTTATTTCTTCAGAAATATCTTTCGATAAAGTTTCAAGAATGAGTTTTTACTAAGGGATAACGAGTATGTACTTAGATTGCAGTACTTACGCGTTTGGGACATTTTTCAATTTTTTTTAATAGTGATTTCCATATAAACCTACAACGTTTTTGGTCACCTTCAAATCACCACCTAGAAAGTTGAAAATTTTACTGAACACTATTTTTCTGGTAAGAATAGTAAAAAAATATGGGAGATTGGATTTTCAAAGTTTTTTTTTTTATTTTGAACCGCCTTACTTCTCTATGATTTTGCTTCCAACCGTTTTGATTCATTTTCCGAACACTTAAGACTTACATTGACTTTAAATTCATATATTGCCGGAAATATTTCTTTGTAAAATTAATCTGTTGACTAATTGGTATTCTGATGAAAGTAATGTCGCATGATGTTTTCCTGTTATTTTACCGAAAATTGTGGAACAACATTTTTGTTCAAATGTCGAACAATGTTCTCATTTTGTTTCATATTCCGAGCACCTTGATCCAAATTCCATCAGCATGAACAAATGAACAACATGAATAGCTAGAAATTAATAATAACGCAAATAAATTCATCTGAGCTGTTTGGTGCAGTTTGGTGGGGGTTTCAGTCTGTAAGACTGCCGATGGAAGAACATCGTCGCCTGGGTTTTGGAAGCATTGATTTTGATCTTCCAGGTGGAAGCATATTCAGGAAAGGCGTCAAGGCATCGTTGAAGTTTGTTGGTGATTTCGGTAGGCATCCTCCCTTTGACTGCTATTGCGGTGTCATCTGTGAACAGAAAGAACACACAGTCATCGCCAAGGGGAGGAATGTCGGATGTGTAGATGCTGAAAAGCCGCGGACCAAGCAGGCTGCCTTGCGGTACACCTACTGGTATTGGGAAGGCGTTAGACAAATAGCCATTCAACGATACCCTGAACAACCTCTGCTGAAAGAAGCTTCGGATAATTTTGATCAGGTGAGGTGGAAAGTTGAAATAACAAAGCTTATATACAAGCCCTTCATGCCATACATTGTCAAACGCCTTCTCGACGTCTAACAAAGCCATGGCAAGGGACTTGGATACAGCTTTGTTACTTTTGATGGTGTTCATCACCCTCACGAGTTGGTGAGTTGTGGAATGCCCCTTCCTGAACCCGGACTGTTCCGGCAGGAGAATGTTCCGTTTTTCAACAAACTTGAAGAGGCGGTTGAGGATGAGCTTTTCAAAGAGTTTGCTTAGCGCTGAGAGCTCGATGGTAGAGTGGGGTCCTTCCCGGGTTTGCGGATCGGTATGATCTTGGCAACCTTCCAGGAGCTTGGAATGTAGTGCAATTCCAAGCATCGGTTGAAGATGGCATTCAAAAGTTTGTAAACTTTGATGTTTAAATGTTCGAGGATGAGGTTGAAGATCCCATCAAACCAGGGGGCCTTCATGTTTTTGGTTTGCTTCAGCGCTGAGGAGATTTGTTCAGAGGCGATCTTGTCTTCTAGTGGGACAACACAAAGCGAGGCAACCTGGTCTTCCATTGGACTGTGGTTTTGCGATCCAAGCAGATGGGATGAGGTAATATGATCACCGATCGCATTGGATTTTTCGAGCGGAGTGATCAGAAGCAAATCACCGACCTTGAGTGGTGGAACAGGTGTTGGGTGGGTTTTGAGGACTTTGGCTACCTTCCAGAATGTCTAGATCGGTCATCAAGGTTCTGGATAACACGTCCGAAACTTTCGTTGCGGATTAAAGTCATTCTGGAAGCAATCTGCCTGTTCAGAAAGGCCGTGTCTCTTTTCAAACTCAGATCTCCGGTCCTCTGAAACTGACGTCTACGTATATTGCGCAGGCGAATAAGCATTTGGGTGTGGGAATCAATGGCAACAAACTTACCCCTCACTGGAACTCGCCTTACACACGTCCCGTCAGCCACGGTTATGGCCTGATGAAGCCCCTCCAGGGCCCGGATGACGTCCTCCTCGGTGTCCAATGGCGGGTTCTCGTCTACGCGGTGGTCCACCATTCGCGCGTATGCCACCCAGTTGACATGGTGGTAGTCCTTACTCAGGTAGGAGCGGAGGCCACGTTCACGTTGGTTTCGGCTACCAACGGTTGGTGGTCAGAGCTCAGGTCGTTGAGCGCCACAGGCTTGGAAAGTTAGATGTTGGCCAGGAAAAAGTCCAGGGTTGAGGGATTTCCTGCCGGCGAGATGAAGGTGGGTTCGTCCGGGAATTGCACCGTGTACAATCCATGTTGTTCGTGGTCGAAGAGCAGCTTTCCGTTCTGGTTTCACCGATAGTTCCACCAGGCTTCGTGGCGGGATTCAGGTCGCCACCAATGACAAAACGGGAGTTTATCCTGGTGCGGGCAGTAAGGTCGTTCTTGAAGCTGGTTCCCAGGCCGTTGCTATTGGTACACTGGCGAGGACAGTCCAGCGCCGTGCACCGAATGCTTCCCGTCGATCTTTCCACCTCCACGCTGAGTGCCTCCAGGATAGACACGCGGATGTGGGGTAGAATGGAGAACTTGATGCCTTTCTTGACGATGATCGCAACGCCACCCCCATAGAGTTGGTGCGATCAAGACGAATGATGTTGTGGTCCGGCAGCCAGAAACTGTCGCCGGATTTGAGGTGGGTTTTGGTGATGAGCCCCTCATCGATGCAGTGCTTGCAGACGAAATCAGCCAGCTCGATGGTTTTTGCCCTTACAGAGCAAGCGTTTCATGTGGGGATGGTCAGCGGCTTAGTCCCCATATTTGCTGATAATGAAGGTTACAGCACGCAGCTGCTCTGACCGGGTCCGGCAGGAGCGCTTGATGATGAGCACCTCGGAGACCAGCATGACCAGCTCCTCGTCAGATAGAAGTGGCCTCACCGGACGGTTTATTCGCAACGGCAGGGGGACGCTGACGCGGCCAGGAGGGGCAGGGGGGCACCAGCGGGAAATTGCCGCCAGCTGGAAGCGGCGGGAAATCTTCAGGCCTGAACGCCGGAGCCTTTTCCTTCCTTCGTCCCGGCTGGTTTGATGTTGAAGCCGCCTTTCGGAGTTGCTTGAATGCTTCTCGTTTCGGGCACCGACGATCGGAGCCCTGGTGCGCTTCGCCACAGTTGGCACATTTGAATGCCACCGCATTCACCGCGGCCCCGTTCCTGGGGCAGGCAGCAGAGTCGTGGCTGTCGGCGCAGATGCTGCAGCGAGTTCAAAGGTGGCAATTTCTGGTTCCGTGCCCAAAGTTGAGGCACCGCTGGCACCGGTAACATCGCGGCGGCCTCCTCGATAGGGATCCCAGCAGATGATGATGCTCCCGATGGTGCGCACCGCCTGAAGAGCGTTCAGCGAAACGGAGCCCTTATGAAAATGCACCAGATAAAGGCAATCCGGGTACATTTTCGTAAGCTCGTCGCGCCGAGCCATTCTGTGGACGGCAGTCGCGTCCAGTTGGTAGCGGTTCCGAAGCTTTGCTTGGATCCTCTTCGGGTCGGTGTTCTCTATGCCCCGGATGACGGCCTTGAAGGGTTTGTCGCCACCCTTTCTTGCAAATTCGGTGACATATTTCAATGAAAGTTTTGGCACAGGTGATGTGATTTCGGACCAGCAAAACTGGTGAGCAAAACTCGAATTTTGTGGTAGAGTTTGCTTTTAGCTGAAGTTTCATTTTAATCCATTAGATTTATGTTCACATTTGGTAGGTTTAGTTCACTAATTTTAAGTTAATGTTGGATGATTAGTTGTAAGTAGCGTTAGTTGGATAGTGTAAATATTTGTATGATTGTTTGTCCTTTTTCGTTGTTTGTCCTGCTCTTTCCAACAAACTAGCAATTAATAATTTACTTGTTGTACGTTTTCTAGTCCAAATAGCATGTGTGATTGCTGTGTTGTTTCGAATGATAATGAGTGTGTAATATGTGGTATGCGGAGTTTGTTTCTCTCGTTGGATGGCCGGTCACTCAGCCGTTGCTGGCGCTTACAACTCATACTTGCCTAGATATTCGTTCAGCCAAGTTGCACTCAAACTAAGTTTTTCAAATTGTTTTCCATGAACTGCTGTATTTTTATGAGAATTTCTAGAGAAACTATAATAAAGTATCTAGTCTATAAGGCATTTGAAAGATTTTGGATTCGGAGTTGTAGATTTTATTAGCCTTCTTAGAGATATTTAGAGCATCAGTCAAAACACTTGAGCCACAAGGGAAACTGGTTCGATATTTTATGAATATTGGCAATAGGATTCTTCCAATGTGGTTTTTGTTTTCAGATAAACTCCCGAAAAATGTAATCCTTATTTCCTTAACCATTACGAAATTATTCTTGTTGAGATATTTCGGGGTTTATCACTTTTTTCAGAAACTTCAGAATCTCCTCGAAGAATAACGCTGAAAATCGATAGCTGCAAAGGAAAGGAAATATAGCTTTCTCCACTTTCGAATAACACATGTTATAATTCAGGCATATCAATTGCTGTATACCTAGATCTTGTCATATAATAGTTATTTTGCTTCATATATAACATGGGGCATAGAATCAAAAATCATAACGCCGAATAAAAATTAAAAACCTATTATGTGATAAATTTGACACTCAGAATAAAAATGCTAGTCGCTTAAAGCTAAAAATTATGTATATTATAAATGTAACTAAAACAAATAAAAATCCTATAAAATGAGCTTGTACACTTAGTACGTTGGTAGAAATAATAAAAATTATTAAAAAGAAATTGTAATATTTAAATAGACAAAAAAATGTAAAACACATTTAGAACATTGCACACAACACACCCAAAACTGCTGCAAGGGAAACTTTCGAGGAGTTTTCGCGAGATGAGGAAAAGACTATTCTATAGTGATCAGCAAACTTGTAAGACACTAGAGTTCAGCTAGAGCCATTTCGAATGCTGAAGTTAAACTTTCAAGAAATACCGCCAGTGACAGTAAAATCTATACACCGTATTCACACACATATTACGTGAATCTGGTATGCTATTCCTCTAAAAATAATTACCCAGCAAAAAACCCAGTACCCCATAAACTTACCATAACCCACGGTGTGTTTCGTAGAGCAATTTCAAAACAAAAAAATCAGCATGTCTGAAGTTTTGACACAAGAAAGCCATGGTTTTCCTCTTTCATTTGCGACCAAAACGAAAATAATCGATTGGGGGGTCTAGAACAATATTTTTTTTTTTCAATTTTTTTTAAGGAGTTTGGGATATAACTTAACCTTAGTAAGGATCTTGGGTCGTTTTCGACCCATTTCAAAATTCAAATCATCGTAACTTTTGAATAAAATAACCTAGCCATTTGACGTTTTCTTACAATTAGGTATTTTTTGTGGGAACATTTCTTTTTGCGGAAACAAAAGTTTTGAATGGCCCCTTAGGGAGCTTCCATAAAATAAAAGTTACAAATTGTGACTTAGGGTCGTTTTCGACCCAAAAATTCAAACAGCTCGAAAAAATCAATGTGTTGACCGAATTTAGTTCTGTTGGGCTTAAATTATGGGCACACACGTCTAGTTTCAGAAACCCTCTTGGAGATCCGGAATTGCGTAACTGTGACCACCGGGAACCTGCTACATCTGAAAAAAAGGTCCCTTTTGATACCCTTACTTTGGTAACCTGTAGTTTTGTAACTAAACAAGTAATCTGAACCGTCCTCGTATTGTTGAATAGGTATTTACGTGGACTGTAAATAGAGATTCTCAAATCATTTAGATTCTCAAATCATTTTCTCAAATCATATATTCGGTTCCGGAAACCCGGAACATCCGAAAAGGAAGTTTCCATCGCAGTTTTGTGTATGTAATTGACATCGGTACTATTCCGTTGATGGATATTTTGTCATAAAATTACTCTGTGATAAGGAACCAATTACCGGTGCACATCCCTTGAAAAACTCGGTCCAGTATGGTCCATGCAGAACCGGTTCCTGAAAACCCGGAAGGTACCCAATCTGGACAATTCGATTGAATTACTCGGATTGATGCCAAATAACCAAATGACTTGTGTCCAACTCATAACGATTTATTATGTTTGAATGTATTTTGGCAAAAGAATGAATTGATGGTTATTCTGGTTCTTTGGGTACTGAAATGACCACGGGAAAACCCGTAATATGGGACCACTAAGTTTTAGCACCAAAACTAGGCATGCGACGGCTCAAACTTCATGAAATTGAATCCCTGTGACTCTTCTAATTCATCAATAGCGCCAACTTGAACGTCTTTTGATGGAAGATTAGCATCAAAAGTCGTTTGAGCTGGCGCTTTTAGAAGTTTTGAACACAACAAAGCTATACGAAACATAGTACTTCAGATCGCTAGATATTAAGAGTAACCAAATCTATATGCACAAAGGATCACCGTTTTTGACTCCTTTTTTGGTGTAATCGGAGAGTTATATGATTCACCTGATATTTTTGTTAAAGCTTCGTATGATTTGAATGTATTTGTTTTATGAATTACTTATTGCACTTATTGAGATCTCTAAGCAATATATTACGACCACACGATCAATCTTCCACAGGTAGATTTGTTATGAATGAAACCTATCGATGTTTGTATGAATTCATTTGTACTTTTTCTACCATTAATTTGACAAGCAAGTGTATATTCGTGAGCATTATTATATATATTCTTCTCTTCATTCAAGAGATTTTCAGCCCTTGACTGGCTAATCTGAGAATATTTGTCAGCAATTCTGTTTGCTTTACCACCGCAAACAAAACCAAAGTTCTGTCAATTCTCACAACAAACACATGGACAATAGTGTCAACATTGCATTGCAATTGCAATTGGGTTGGAATATTGGATTTATGAAATATTATATTGCGTCTGTCATTGGCACAAATGTGAACTTGTTAGTTTTCTAGAATCTATAACATAAGGTCGAAAGGGCAAAAGATCGAACAGGAATAAAGAGGAGATAAAAGGTCAAAAATATTCTTTCAAAAATTATTTAATTTCTCATAATGCAAATCACTTTAAACCTTTGTTCCTTTTGACCTTTTGCATTTTTGACCATTTGTTTTATCTTTCTTTTGTCTTTCGACTTATTGTCCTTTCGACCTTTTGTCTTTCGACCGCTTGTTCCTAAACCAAGTCAGAAAGATGAATATTGCTCTAGAGTTACAAATAAAAATTGAAAACAGGTTGTTTGTCATTCTTAGTTTTAAAAGGAATGCAAATTTCTACAAAAGAGAGGCAACTCGAAAATCTAAATTTCGGCCTCGGCTTGTACATGTTTAGGTCTAGAGCTGTCTAGAATATAATCTACAAGATATTGACACTAGATGTTTGCAACCTTTTCATCTCATTTAAATCTGTTTCAACAGTTCACCTCACCAATTTTTTTTTAATTTGCGGTGCATTTAAAATTATATTACAAACAACAAAATTTCAAAATTTGGTTATATAACCAAATAGGACCCAATAGCGTTTAGCATTCGCATTTTGGAGGCGCCCAGTAGGCTGTCCCTTTTTTTTAAAAATGTGAAATGTTATAAGTTCATTATTGTAAAGTGCTCGTTTGGGTAAGAAAAAAGTCAGGTAAAAATTTGAAGTCTGTACGTGGATGCTGGCCTTGAAGGTATTAGACGTAGGGTTAATTGGTATAATGCGCCCCAACCGGGCAATACGCCCCATTTAAAGAAGTATAATCAACCAATAGAAATACCAAAAATATCGAAAATCAGCTTTTTGGCGCAAAATTTTGGGTCCGATAGGCAAGCCTCCTTGTCAATGAAGCCCATCCTTTACTATTGTATTTACAGTTAACTCTCCCTTACTCGATATTAAAGGGACCATCGAGTAAGGGAGGTATCGAGATACAGAACACATATTTTTCAAATTTTAAACTTTTTATTATTTTGACAAAATACATTCAGGATAGTTATTTTAACGTGAAAAACAATACAATTTTTCCACATTTACCTTTGCGACACTTTTTAACCGATCTGCAAAAATTAAAAAATTTAGCACCCAGAAATTGGCAGTAAACCTTAATTTTACTGTCAATTTAATCATAATAATCGAATTCATGAAAATTATTACGTTTGGAGGACATTTGAAACTTTACATGAATATATCGAGTTAGAGAGGTAAACTTACTTGGGAAACTCAAACAGATAGCATCGAGTTAGGGAACATCGAGTTAGAGAGATATCGACTTACAGAGGTATCAAAGCATGCTAGACTGAAGGGACCGCACATTCCATCGAGTTAGGGAAAATATCGAGATACAGAATATCGAGTAAGGGAGAGATGACTGTATTACAAAAACTTTTACAAGAAGAAGACTGCTAATGGACCCTTTAAAGCTTAGCAAGTAGTGGAATTCTCCTTGGAAACATTTCTACAACGCTGCGGAAATTTTTCTACGGGAGGGGTATATTGCCCGGTTTGTTTTGAAACGTCAAGATTTGGACCGTTTACAGAAAACGTATTTCACTATTTTTAGAAGCTACCTGCCAAGAGAAAGTTGCATGCAGAGCATGGCCAACTAAGTAAATAACACTTAGAATCCAAAAACTATAGAAGTAATGCAGTTGTCGCTCGGATAGAGCAGTTTTTCCTTAGGGGGGGGGGGGGCGTATTATACCTGTTTACCCTAGATGATACCGTGTCACGCAACTTGAGTACGAAAAGCCACCAGTAACACATTGTTGTGCGCGTGATGATAATCAGCATAGAAGTTTGTTTATTTTTTAGAATGATTTAAATATAAGGTAACGCATAATTTGTCAATTTTGGAACCCCCCCCCCCACGCAAGAGCTCTTGTATGAAAAATTTGATTTTTTTGTATGGACCGTAACACTTCGGAAGACCCCCTCTCCATGTTGCGTTACGTAATATTTGAACGATTCCTATTTAGTTCTGATTTTTTTGTCAGCGTGCAGTGTTATGAAGATAACCACAGTCGAAAATATTATTTTACTTAAAATGCTATGCTGGATTGGACTGATAGGACTTTGAATTCCACATATTCGGCCTAATCTCCCACCTAATCGTCGGTCGAAAGCCATTCTCGACTGGAGTTTAAACCTCTAGGACCCAACTTCTTGTTAAGAATTTAGCAGCCACGTACCGCCTAGGTCAAGATAGGCCACGTGAACTCCTCGCCGTCACCCTTCCTGCCAACAATCATAATCAGATATTTCTCGGAGGAACTTCAGGAAATTATTATAACCAATATTAGACAGTTGACATATGAGGGGAAATTCTAAAAATCGATGATGGTTGTTTGTGCATGCTAAGAACTTCTAACAAAATAAAGTTTGTTGAGGATAACAATTTCTGTAAGAATAATAGGATAAACTGAACAGTTGGTGGTTTATGGAAGCGCCCTAAATATTATTGTTAAAGTGTTAATATTCTTTAGGCAATTTAGAAAAGCCTCTAAATAGAGTAACATAAGTGTATTTAAATTAAAAAAAAAAAAGATTTCATAAGCCTTAATGCTAGGGGCCCAGATAGCCGTAGCGGTAGACGCGCAGCTATTCAGCATGACCATGCTGAGGGTCGTGGGTTCAAATCCCGCTGGTCGAGGATCTTTTCGTAAAGGAAATTTTCTCGATTCCCAGGGCATAGAGTATCTTCGTACCTGCCACACGATATACACATGCAAAAATGGTCAATCGGCAAAGAAAGCTCTCAGTTAATAACTGTGGAAGTGCTCATAAGAACACTAATCTGAGAAGCAGGCTTTGTCCCAGTTGGGACGTAACGCCAGAAAGAAGAAGAAGAAGCCTTAATGCTACAATCAAGAGTATGATTTCCTACTGGTTATCAATGGAACATTTTAACTGTTTTACACTATCCTTTTGATCTTCAAACTACTGATAATCCGTGTCATGTTCGATTTTCATGACATTTCATGCAATATCCGGCTATTTTTCTTTCAAAAACTTCATTCAGTTTTCTCAAACCAAGCTTTATAAATGATAATTGAGTTGACACGATGACAAACTTTTATGAAACAGCTTCATTTTCAATAGTGATTTCCTAATCAGTGAAGCATTTCTACAAATTGCTCTGAATACCTCAGAAGGCAAAGGCAATATCTACGAATCAAACCAAAAATCGTATATGCAACTCAAATATAACGTTTACTGTGCTTTTTTCACTGTATGTCAAAATGTTAATTCTGATTCTCTGATTCTTTGATTCTATGATTTTCTGAAAGAGTAGTAGTAATACTATAATGATTACAAAAATATATTATAGAAAAAAAAATTGAGCTCGGCTAATCGAATGTGGATCACTGTATTTCTTGAAATCATTCAACGAGTCGTGCCATCTTACCCAATCGATGCATATTGAGCCACGTTACCCTACTGGGTGGAAACAGACACCCAACGTTAGGTATATTGGGGGGTTAGGTGAACGTGTATGCAAATTGTAGTCCGGGGCTAGATCAACAATAGTTTTCCCAGTTAACACACCATCGTATTTGATGAGATATAAGAGTGCAAATGTGGAGGCGATATACGTACTTATTGCATGCGGCCTTATGGCGCATGTACGTATATCGCCTCCAAATTTGTACGCTTATGTGCTATCGTATACGAGTTTGTGTTTACTGGGTTAGTGCCGGTTGTAAAGAAAACTTTACTCCTCGGATGCACTTTGCGCGAGCGTTACGATAATGGGTAAAAAGACTGTACTTGCTAGCTGGCTGGCTGTGTGGCTAGATCTAGCAACGGCTGGGGAGGGATGACTATCGATCGATGATGTTATGACTGTGGAAAAGTTTTCCAACGCTTTTGGGAATCGTGGGCGATGATGTGAATAGACAGCATGATGTTCATAGTTGCAACAGGCAATGAACGGTGGATGGGCTGGGAGTTTCCCGCGCTAATAGAGTGATGATGAAATAAGTGGGCTTCTGGCAATAATCCATTCTATGTTTTAAATATCTGAAACTTCGTATGGAAGGAAGTGAATGATTTCAATTTCTCGGTAAATAGTGACAGCAAGTAAAATACTAACAGTAAACATTATATTGTATTTCATGTAAGAGTAGAGGTTTAGGCACTTTCCAACATTTTAATTTGATTTGGATTTTCAAGCAAATCAATATAATTCAAGTCAAGTGTTGGTCGATACATATGAATTTTATTGGTGCAATAAATAGGCTGCCCTGCAAGAATCCACGATTCCAATAAGCAACCGCTGAGTAGTACTGGACTGAACCGTGACCACCTCCTAATACAGCACACGTAGATACAGTTGCTGCCGAACAGCTGATCACCGGATGCGGCATCCCTCCCAACAAAACACGTTGTGGTTCTGTTGTACTTTTTGCATTTCCTGTTTGCGCTTTGTTGCTTCTCTGGGCCGGTCGATGAGTGATTTTCCGGTGGTAGGTATCTATACCGTTGCAGTGCAGCGAGCTCAACATAGCACACTTGCAAATTCGGCAAGTGTAGCTTACCTAATGTACCTATACAGAAATGGAGCAGTGAAGAAGCAGAAGGCATTGTAGCCCGGTCGCGTTTGCTCCCTAAACCTGATGCGGGGCACGTGGTGTTTACCGCTAATTTCCTATTGGGTTCGGTCGGGGTTTTTAGATAACGACTAAGGGTATGCGAAATTCGATTTTTTGGAAGTCGAGTCTAGTAAACGACACTGGAAATGACCTTACAGTTGAGGTCAAAATATACTTATCTGTCAAAGGATACAAACTCTAGTGGAATTCAATGGTATTATATTCTATTCTGTTCTAAGTGCTTGCACAGCCAATATTGAAAAGCATCCTGGGAATACCGAAATTTCTTCCAGTCTTTTCTTGTCAGCATCAATATTTGCGGCATATCAATGATTTGATACAAATATTAAAATAGCCAAGCCCACTATGCAGACATAGGGTTTTAAGGTACTTCAAAAATTAATGACGATCGGATCATTCACGAATGAATAACATGGTAAATGAAAAATTTGGAAATATTGTGATAAAAGAAACGGGGACAACCGTGCGACGAAGGATGATGGGCATTTTGTCTAAATTAATTAACTTAAGAGGAAATCAAGGAAGACAAATCAATTACTGCAATTACATCGTTCTTATACTGAACACGAGATATGTTTAAATAGATCATCCCATTCGAAATTCAATCAAAATTCATTAGATTGTGAAAAGGTAAACGTTGATGTCTTGTTTATAGAACTCCATTATTAGATCTGAGCCGGGCTCCCGAAGCCAAAATTCGCAACTGAATATTGCATACCCCTAACAACGACGCACAGTGCTTCGAACGTATGGCACTTGGGGACAAAAGTCATAACAGGATGTTTTATGCGCTTTTGCCCTACGATGTTGAGGAGGATCTCGTTATACACTAAAAAAACTCATTATTGGCGTAAATGACACATATTACATCAGTAATGGCATGAGTGGCTTATACGTCAAATTTTACATTTGACACCATAGAATTAAAATTGCTTCAAAAGCATGTAAAAAGATTTGGAATCGGTTGAGTAATCATGAAGTTATGGTCAAACAAAGTTGAAATTTTTAGTAAAATGAGGAAAAATTTGGAATAAATTACTTTTAACAAAAACTTGTTTTCATTTTAGACAAATTTGGTGTTTAACAAAGTTTTTACAAATTTAATTTTGAAGGTATTGATGCTAAAAGTTTTAAAATCTGTTGAAAAATAACAAAGTTATGTGTACTTCACTGAAGATCATTTTTTATAACCTGAAAATTCAACTTCAAGACGCTTGCGCCACCTCTAAATGTTAATATTTTTGGCTCAGATTTTGAGGGTTCTCTTTTAATTTGATTTGAATTTTGTAGAGCACACGAATTTTTGGTTTTGAGAACTTTTGAAAAATAAGCCGCATCCTAATGCTGTGTCTTGAACTTCCATCGAAACCCCTCTTGCAAATCAGTTTTACAGCAGTAGAAGCTTCAAACGAGCTATCCTTCATGATACTGGATGCAGTACAATTCATGAGCTGTTGTAGATCGACTGTAGCAGCTGTTTCTGATGCAGAAATCGGTTTCGGAATTATTTTTTGTTTTTCTTGCTTTAGCGCATATAATTCGTTCAAAGTGGTTCGAAGCAAATTGTACTTTCGTTCTGACAGATCTAAATCAATGTTCAAAGCTAATGCCTGTGCTGCAGTCATGACCTGTACTTGATCCCCACTCGAAGAATTTGATAAATTGTCAGCAAATGCGAGCTCTTCGTTGAAAAGATCTGCAACACGTCCCTTTTTAGTTTTTCTTGAACATTCATTGAACGGTTTGTGAGGCCCCATACCAGCCTTTGCAGCCAAGCTGGAAATATCTGCATCGTCAGTTTCCTGATTGCGCAGGAGCTGAACTGGTTTTGCTACATGAAAATTTTGTTTGATCTTCTACATTTAGCCTGCTTTTGGTTTATTTTGCAACAATAAAATTTGCAAAACGTCTTTAGTTCGTTCTCAAATATCTTGGAGAAAGAATCAGTGCCATAACAACTGTACATGAAATTCAGAACATGATTTTTCCAATTTGGCGGAGCGGCAGAAAACTACTGCTCGAAACAATCTTTATTGAAGGATGTGGCAGCATATCCTAACAATCATAAGATGACATACAATTGGCAAACATATGCAACTGGAATCACTTCCAGATTTAAAAAAATACTTCAAATTTTATTTTTAAGTGGATTTTAGAAAGGTACTTTGAGGTACTTTTTTCTATGGGCAAAAAGAAGATAATTGTTTTAATTTTCTTCTGTATTTAAAAGCATGTAGCTCAGAAGCATTTTTTTCAACAATTGTTAAAATATATCACAGAAAATTGAATGGAATAACTCCTACTAACTTGTTTCAATACGGTCCATAACGATTTTCATTTTGAAAATGTAATAAGGATGGGAATTAAGCGAATTGTAGAGGGACTGGATTGACACGAAAACAATGTATAATATAGAACGGTGAAACAACTTGTCAACACGTGGTGTTTTGGTTTGTTTTGAAAACTGCTCGAACTTTCTAATAGCTGTACTACACGCTCAAAACATATGTTAACATCATGGCCTACTTGATTCGGTCGAATATGAAAGTTGATTTTTTGACTTTTGTCCAAGGGACGAAGCACTGTACGACGGCTACTGCGCCAGGTGCCGGTCCGGAACCGAGTCACTTTATAAGCGGGTGGTGAAATCATTTGCTCTATTAGCGCAATGGAACCAACCGTCTGCTCCATATACCTACGAATACGACGATCGAGACTAACCACCACTGACCGACCGGTAGGTAGTTTTTGGTGCACGACACGGGGAGCTGAGATTGGTTCAACAATGTTTTGCCGGGCTTTTTGGGAGTGCAGTGCATCGGAAAGGTGCTAACAAAATGCATTCGGTTGTGGCGGGTTGTTCGAGCCAACTAACCGCAAACAAGGTATGAATCAACCGGGTCCATTTCGATTGAAAAAAGTTCTACTGGCGAATGCGCTCGGTGCTGATTGATTACAAATGGAATTGATTATACCGCCGTGCGGAGAGACATTGGGCCTAGGGGGTGACTTTGACCGCCTCTTTCGATGCATCTCATGGTTAGTAGGGACGTCGCAAAACGACCATGACCATCTGTTGGCTATTTATAATGTGTTCTTGAAGCTTGACACATTGTTTTCATTATTCTGTCATTAGCTTGCTGTAAAAATATTGGCCCAAAGTCACCCTTATGGCCCAATGTCACCCCGCATGACGGTACTGGTTGAGTGATGGTTTTGCGTGATGAAATGTTGTGGTCGAATTAAGATGAGTTGCAAATATTTGGAAATGGCTCTAGGACATTTCTTCGAATGATATTTGGTCGAAAAAACATTTGGCCGAAAGGACATTTGGTCGAATGGACATTTGGTCGAATGGCTTTAGAACACTTATTTTGGTCAAATGATGTTTCGTTGAACGGAAATATGGTTGAAAGCTTATTTTCAAATGGTTTATTGAAAAATCATTTAGTAAAATTGATTATTGTTTTCCAAGTTTTGCAAAGATGATAATAATAATAATTCGAGCTGTTTAGTAGAATACTTATAAGTAGATGAAAAAACCGAATTTAGTACTATACCATTTAATTCCACTAGAGTTTGTATCCTTTGACAGATACGCGTATTTCGACCTCAACTGTAAGGCCGTCTTCAGTGTCGTGTACGTGTCGTGTAAGTCGAGTCTAGTACACGACACTGAAGACGGCCTTACAGTTGAGGTCGAAATACGCGTATCTGTCAAAGGATACAAACTCTAGTGGAATTAAATGGTATAGTACTTAAGTTGATAAGATAGCGTATTCTTTTGAATAATCTGAATCATTGACTGTTGTTGAAAAAAATGAACATTTTATGTAGTCCTATTTTTAAATTTAATACAACTGTTTATTTGTATTTTAAAGTTATGTCAAAATCTAAAGTTTCAATGTTTATTCATCTTTTTAGTAGTTTTTTTGTACATTGACTGAAACACTTAGCTCTAGTGAATTAATTATTCTTTTAAAATATCATCATTCTTTGAAAAACTGCTCAACAGGTTATTTTATTACTCAACGAAGTGAACATAATGTTTTCTTCATTTATCATTTATCATCGTTCTTCACGATGAAGATCAGCTCACCAGATGGAAGCATTCGGAGAGAGTGCTCGGAATCTTTTTTTGCTTTCCGTGTCTTGCAGCTCACGAACGTGGGTAAGATTTTTGAATGGGGAAATCAGAAAAATTTGCGGGAAATATTTGCTTTAAGGAAAACCTTTATCGCGAAGTGAATCTTAGGTATCGGTAATTCTACTTATAGCAAATTGGTTTATCATGACTTCCAGCTCAATAAAATTCCTCAAGCAAATATATGGTTTCGATGACCTCGGGTGAATAACAGAGTTTGCAATAGAAACTTTGGATTATTAAAAATAAAAATTGTGCATCGGGTAAGGAAAGACAAGTTGACTGAGGTGACAAAAGTTGGCTTGTTTCCATGTAAGATCAGCTTATCTCGAATCTCAGAACATACCTGAACGAGAAAGCAGCATTAAACGTCAAAATGCAAGAGGTAGATTAATACGTTGGGAGAGCGTCCATCAAAACAATATCAAAATTTTGCTAATCAAATATACTGCCGTGAATCGCAAGTCAGTCCCATCTGCATTTTAATCAAAATTGAGTTGAGTTCAGATTTCAACATATCAACATAATTCTCTTTCAGCTGCCTCAATGAGATACTATGATTTGTTCGGAAAAATT
Source organism: Aedes aegypti (assembly GCF_002204515.2). Classification (NCBI taxonomy): domain Eukaryota; kingdom Metazoa; phylum Arthropoda; class Insecta; order Diptera; family Culicidae; genus Aedes; species Aedes aegypti. Next base: position 380,060,618 of record NC_035108.1, read on the forward strand.
TGGAAAAAGCAGCAAGTGAAACTGTCCCATAATAAAAAGTAAACTCATATCAGTCCCACTATAGATTTCCACACTGTTTTACACAAAAATGAACCATGTTTTGGTCATCTTTATATTTTTCTCGGAAAGATATCGTAGTGAAGTGCAAATTTTGAACGATTCATTTGAACTTGAACATGTTTCAATTCTCTGGAATTTTTTGAATATTCGTATGAAAAACGACTTTGGAACCTTCACCGCTCATTTCTCAATGCCTACTTCTTACAGATGGGACTGACTTGCGATTCTTTGCGTACTTTTTCAATTATTCATTACTCATTATTATTAGCGACAAAATGCTACTCTCCACTAGTAAGACTAAACGTAAAACTTTGTTTCCATACGATTTAGATTCAAGCACAACTCTTTCCACGTGGGTTCGACCAAATATCATATGCTTTCTGTTGCAACTTAACCTTTTCGACCAAATGTCCATTCGACGAAATGTTCGTTCGACCAAATGTACTTTCGACCAAACGTCATTCGACTAAATGTCGTTCGACCAAATGACTTTCGACCAAATAACATAGATTCCTCGGACAGAGCCTGTTTCTCAACATAAATGAGCACTTCCACAGTTATTAACTAAGAGCTTTCTTTGCCAAAGTTGCCATTTTCGCATTCGTATATCGAGTGGCAGGTACGACGATACGCTATGCCCAGGGAAGTTAAGGAAATTTCCATTACGAAACAGATCCTGGACCGTCGGGAATCGAACCCAGACACCTTCAGCATGGCTTTGCTTTGTAGCCGCGGACTCCAACCACTCGGCTAAGGAAGGCCCCCCTGATGTCTCTCTGATGCCCCTCTGATCCTGTTTTTTTTTTTGATGTAGTGCGTTTATGAAGCAGGTATAAAAAATAGGAAAAATGTACGATATAACGAAGTTATGTCAGATATACCATGCTTTCAGAAATTACATTCACTCACTATAATAATGTAAATTAAGCTTGCGTATGCTAAATTCTTGATCAAGCAATTTTCGAATTTCTTATTGGCTATACTGTATAAGGGGTTCCATAGAAATTGACTTTGGAATGGACATTCTATCAAAGAATACTGCTAGTACTGCATATAAGGGGCCCCAACGCAAAGGGGTATAAGTGACACTTTGGTCGGTTTTTAATGAGGTAAACTTAAATGTCCTGCTGTTCCCAAGCTTTCCGATGGTATTTTTTAGTGATTTTACGTCTATCAGGAAAAATAACATAAATCGTAGAAGATTGGTTTGTTTTTCTGACTCCCATACATTTTGTATAGATTGAAAAATTGCTGAAAAAACTACAAAGTAGGTTTTCTTGGAACTAGGTTTTGTCACTTACACCTTTTTGCTTCTAACCCCTCATATGTTCACTTGGTACTAAAAAATAGTACCCAAGCTTTACAGATCGCAGTACACTCTTCACTGCATTCTAGATTTTCCTCTACTACCTTATGAGCCATACAATGATTAGCAACTTCAAGGAACATGGAGGTTTTTATTTCTGTAATGAGCTTCCCATAGTGACAAGTACAGGGTTCTTTATGCACCCCACAGACGCTCAGACGGTTTGACCAACATTGACTCCGCCCCTCAGGTTGATGCTGCTTGACGAACCAATTTGAAAGTTTGTGAAACCGATTCGACGGTTGACGAATCGGTCGGCCAAAATCAAAAGAGTTTGATTTTGCTCAAAGCACCGGTGGGCGGCGCCAAATGTTTGACGAATCGATCGTACCGTCTGTAGGGATGTTGCATGAACATCGACGTCATCATGTCAAATTGAAGTTTCGACGTCCCATGAACTGTCGATGCAGATGGCTGGAAAGTCAAAATGCGTGAATTTGATCTATCAAATGCGCGATGTTGAGTTTTTTCTATATATTTTACTATCGTTTCCAACAATCTCTTACCGTTTTCTTTAGCAAATTCACCAGGGATTCTTTAATTATTCCTCAACCAATTTTTTCCAGAAATATCTTCAGATAATTTATCAGCAGTTTTACCTGTGATTCCATCAAAAATTAAACGAAAAATCCATCCAAGGATTTACCAGGATTTGTACTACAGTGATTCCATCAGGAACTTTACCAGGAATTTCTCCAGTTAATCCTCTTGGAATACCTTTAGGAATTCTACCAAAAATCCTTCATGATTCCACAAATTTCAAGATTTAGTTCAGTGATACAACAAGAAATTTTTGTAATAATTCCCTTATAAATTCCATTAGCATTTCCGTTAGACATTCCACCTGGAATTCTTTCTAGGATTCTATCAAGAGTTTCTGTAGGGATTCCATCAAGAGTTTCCCTGAGTTTTTCAATAAGAGTTCCCAAGGGATTTCATCAAGAGTTCTTCTAAGAATTTTATCAGGAGTTGCTATAGCGATTCAATTATGAATTCCTACAGGGAAAACAACAAAAGTCCTTTTTTGGCATTTCATTAGGGGTTCCCAAGGGATTCCATCAGGAGTTCTTCTATGGACTTTATCAGGAGTTCCTCTAGGGTTTCCATTAGAAGTTCCATAAGAGATTCTACCAGAGCTGCTAAATGTCATGAATTTCACGTGACTTTGACATTTGAATATTGCTAATATCATCGCTGCTAGTGGAAAAGGTTATCGTAAAATGGTTTTCCCGGTGACCAGTGATGCATTTTGAACTGAACGCGAGCCAAAACTGAACGGAGCAAGTTCAAATTTTGCTCGAGAACGCAGTAGACAGTGAACTCCCGATCCAGAGCCCACTGCACAGTGGTTCGATCTGGAACAAATGTCGGACAAAACCTCAAACTCTCTTTTATATAGCTGAAATCATATATTTGAGATATTTTATGCCATATTTAACTATTATGGACTTTTGTTTTCAATTTTTTTTCTTGTTTTGGACTGATAATTAGAATATTCAGGTTTGGACAATACATTTTCAACTTTTTCAATCTTCTATACAAAATGGTCAACTTGGACAGGCTAGTTCTCAGTTATTTATTGACGGATTGAAATGAAATTTTACAGCATGTCAGGCATTACTTGAATTTCAACATATATTTTTGAGTAATTTTTCCATGCACAACTACAATAGTAAAAACAACTAGACTAAAGTGAAATTTTTGTCAAAAAAATATAAATTATTCATACAAAGATTTGGAAACTCTACACAAAAACCATCATAAGTAAATATGATCGTCAAAATGTCCACCTTATTTATTTATTACGCCAATTTTTCAGATTTTTAAAATAAATCACTACGATGAACTTATGATTGAAAATATCACTCAAAAATATTTGTTAAAATTCATGTGATGTCTGAAAAAAATGTGAAAATTTCATGCACATTTGTCCATAAATATCTCAGATCTAACCCTGCCTTGATGCAAGTATCATCCATTTAATCAGTTTTAGCATGTTTGTCATGTCTATAGCTTCAGTCTGTTATCATACTTGTTTTGAAAGCAAAAGCAAGTCCACGTCCACGTTCCAATTTGTTTAATTTTATCTGGAGACTGCATGTTGAAGGAAATAGTTTCGTTCAACCATTTAAATAAGCCGGGATATTTTTTTTTGAAGACACCGACACATCAATGCTTCCAGTGGGCCTTTTGCTCTTTGAAGGAAGCACCACACTAAACAACGGACTAGCATGCAACGCCCAATGGTACAGTCGGAGAACATTCCTCACGAAAAGTTGTCCGGCCTGCAGCGGGAATCGAACCCACACTCCTTAGCACGATGTGGCTAAATTCCTAGTGACACTAACCGCACGGCTATGAAGCCCACATTTGTGTTTTATTATTTAGTGACAGTTCAAATTTGAATTCAAAGTATTCCAATACCCTAATAATATCAAATATAGGTGTGGACAACATTAATTTAAGGTATAATACCAAAATATTGTATACGTATTATCCCAGAGTCCTAGCGATAAACGCGCAGCTATTCAGCTAACCAACCTGAGAATCGTGGGTTCGAATCCCACCAGTCGAGGGTCTTTTGGAAAAGTAAATTTTCTAGACTTGCCAGAGCATAAAGTATCATTTTTGCATGTGTATATCGTGTGGCAGGATATACACATGCAAAAATGGTCAATCGGCTAAGTTCTCAGTTAATAACTGTGGAAGCGCTCATAAGAACACCTGCCTGCTTAAAAACAGTCTTTGTCCCAGTTGGGACGTAACGCCATAAAAAGAAGAAGAAGATAGCAGCGAGTTTTTCGTTTCTTCTCGGTATGCAATTCATGGCTACTGCGATTGCAATGCACGTACTACCGTATCACAGGATTATTATTATTTAATTAGAATTGCACTCCATACACCTTCAAACGCGTTGAAAGTGGTCTATCGCAAGCTTTCGCAAAATAATTTGTACCCTACTTGAAAGCTCTTGTTTTTAGCTTTCGAATGAACTTATTCTCATCGCGGGCATTCACGGGCTACTAATGTCTTAGGGTACTTTTCTAAAAAATAATATGGTTTTTGAACAATTTTAATTTTAATTTACTTTGTATGAATTTTATGAAAATTTTTATTCAACTCAGGTATACTTTATGTATATACAAACAACTTTTCTGAAGATACCATTGCGACTTGAACTCTTTTTAAATTCATAAATAGCTATTGAAAGATGGATTGCAAATATTCATTTTCTTGAAAAATCATGTCCACGGTCCACTCAAGGAACTGTATAAAATTCAAAACCCAATGAATCTGCTGCAAACTTTGGATTTGAACCACAGAAGTGTTAAGGAAGTCGGGAAAAATATAACTGTTCGGATAAAACAACTTTGATTTTTGAGGTTTTGGGCGCCTTCGGACCATTGTGCACTGCTGCTCTCGAACGCCACGTTCACTTCGCAATGCACTACAATGGTAATCAAAGCTTAGATTTAGGTTTTTACCAGCAAAAGATTTCCTGAATCAATAATGAAACCAATTTAGTTTTAAATAAATATATTATGTCTTGTTTTGGGCATATTTCAAACAACTTTAACACGGTATGATGTCGTGAATTCTGGCAGAACAATCTGCGTTCAGTTTTTTGCTCACTAGCGTTCAAATTTTTGAACTGAACAATGAGCAAGCCTACTTGATCACTCCGTTCAACAAATTGAACTGGAACGCGAACTGAACGCGTTCAAATGCATCACTGCCGGTGACCTTTTCCGAATTACTATCGATTACAAATATTTGCTGATGCGACATTTCGCATGCGAGGGTGCTATAAGCATTTTAATTTTTCACATTTTACATTTAACAGCACTGGAATTTCTACAGGAATTCTATCAAGAGTTTCTCTAATGATTCCGTCGAGAATTACTCCAAGGATTACATCACAAGTTTTTCCAAGGATTCCATCCAAAGGAGTACTTCAATAGATTTCATTGGGAGTTTCTGCAGGGATTCCATCGGAAGTTATTTCATGGATATTATTAGAAAAACTTTTTATTTATTATGAAATCCTTCTGGGATACCATCAGAAGTACTGTCAGGGATTCAATCAGGAATTCTTCTAAAGGTTCCTTCAGGAATCCCTCTAGGGTTCCTCCCGGTTTTCTCAAGGGATCAATCCCGGAAATCCTTAAGGGATTCCTCCGGATTTTTCAAGGAATTTCTCGCGGAATAACTCCAGAGATTCTTGGGGGTTTTCAGGAAATTCTCCAGCGATTTTACCAGAAATTTATTGTAATAGTTTTACATGAAAGGGATGGTACACAAATTATGTCACGCTAAATTTCAACTTTTTCGACCCCCTCACCCCCCTTTGTCACACTTTTTGTATGAGCACTCCAAAAATTTTGTAAGGGTTGTCACGCTTGGCTCGACCCACTCCCCCCCCTTGGACCGTGACGTAATTTGTGCATGACCCCTGATTTGGGAATCCACCAGTATATCATCCAGTGACTATCAAGAGTTTCTCCTGGGATGCAAAACTGTAATTCCTTCAGCGGTTCCTCTGGGAATTTAACCAGAGGTTCCTTCGTAGATGCCGCCCAGATGAAGTCCAATGTTCCAATAACGAATTTCCTATGCGATTTGACCACAAGCTCCTATAAAGATTCCACTAGTAATTCCTTCATAAACTTCAACAGTATTTTCCCTAATTATTTCACCTGTAATTTTTCGCAAGAGAAGTTTTTTAAGGAATTTTACAAGGAGTTCTTAGGGTTAACACTGGGAATATTACCAGAGTTTTGCTAGAATTACCACCAGAAAAATCGCCAGAAGTTCAACCATAAAATACATCAAAAGTGTTACTTGGATTGTGCTTCAGGATTATCAGAAACTCATCCAGGGAGTTACTAATATTTACTCAGAGGATCAAATAACGCATTTCTCTGAACGCCTTAAGGATGAATCTCTGAAGTGGACCTAAAAGATTTTTTTTAATTTTTGATAAAAATCCATGGAGAAATTTCTTTAGAAATCCTTAGAGGTATCACCCGAGGACATCAATGAAGAAATTCCCAGAGAGTTTCCTGAATAGATTCCTTAATATATTTCTGGAAGAACTTTTAAAGCAATCCCTGAAGGAGTTTCTGAAAGATTCTCTAAGGTAATTCCTGGTAGATTCGTTAGAAAACATCGTTCAAGCAATACTGGATGATTTCAGAGTTTTGCTGGAATATTTCGTACGAACTATAACTGGAATTCCTCATAAATATTAATTTCTTTCGGTACTTAAATGTTAAAAATTCGGAACCTAAATGGATAAAAATGTTGTTGGTGGTCAAACCGTCTGCGCGTCTGTGGGGTGCATTATGGTAATAGTAGTAGGCTTGAATTTCACGAAAGTAGTAGTTTAAAGCGAAGTAGGCCGCCATTGAAATGTTTAGGCGTGATTGATGATTGTGGCTGATTCATCCCACAATTTCGAAGTAATGAAAATCAGCTAGTTTTGCACTGCCAGGGGCTTTATTAGTCAGCTTACTTTCTGCATGTAAGTGCATGTAGTGATACTTTTTCAAATAAGTTTGTATCATGAAGGCTGAGTTTAATTACTTTAAAATCACGATCTGAAAAGCCAACATGGTTTCCAAAATGAATGACGTGCTACTTAGCTTTAAAGCGTTAATCTCAGCAAGGATTCATAAATTTTCTGAATCACAAGTGTTACTACGGCTGTAAATGTGGGAAATGCTGCGAGCATTTTTCTACAGTATTTTTTGGTTTTCCTCTGCAACGAATGTTTTACTACTACCAAGACATTTAGCCTACAGCAGCGATAGGTATGAGTGTCACCGATATCGTTGACTGCAATTAACTTCGCTTGGCTACTGTAAGGTAAATATCATGACTTTTTCCCAAACTCTGCTCATTAGAGCCCAGTACCCAGACCATATAGGTACCAATATTCTGAGTTTTACTGATGGTTTCTTTATTAATCTAACTGGTTTATTTCTGATCTACAGGAGGTATAACCTATCAATCAAGTACACCCTGAAGTGGTCATTCTTAAAAATGTTTCCCATAGGACAATCAATATCTTGGAGTTTATTTTATACGAATATCCTTTTAAACTATATGGGCTCACGTAGAGCAAAGTGTGTTTGTTCCCTCCCAGTGACTTGAGATTAGTTAGTTCTCGTCACGTCGTTCTTTCTGCAGTTCAGTTCGATTATCGTGCTTTTTTTAAGTATGGATTCTTTCGGTTCATACGTATTTAGTTTGATAGTTCTTTCTTATAGTTGTTAATAAAGCTCCTGTGTGTTAGGTGTGTTGGTGGTGAAACTGAAATTAATTTGTAGCAGACCTGTCGACAATGGATTATCAATTGGTGAGCTCGTTTTATGATTCTTTTTGAATGATCGTGTGTGTTCGAGTGTCGGCATACTCTAATGTATCATTTACATAATGCATTTAAAAAGATACACACATTTTTCTCTATTTCTGTAATTGCGAAAAAACTTTGAGTGGTTTGGCACAATAAGTGCCGACGTTTCCTTCGCAGACTAAAAATGGACTATTTTGACTCAAGTTTCATGAATCAAATTATTTTTGCAATCGAATCAATGTTTTGCAGTGCTTTAATCCTCCATGCTAGCATAGGCTTTCCCTGAGATAATCATGAAGATGCTCAAGACCGTAACACATTGAACTGATGCAAATTTTGAAGTTTTTGCTCCCCTATGCTTAAACGGTGTCAATTATGATGAAAATAATTCTCCCAAAATTTGAAGTGATTTGGAAAAAAATAAGGTTGTGCACAGGCCATTTCAAGTTTCGATGGAAAAGACAAACCTATTGTCTTACTGCTCGTAATAATAATTTGTGGAAAAGTGAACAAACTCTACTAATGTAAAATCTTCCCAGCTACAACTTTGCCAAAGACTACATTTTGATGGGACGTAAGGATAATTTGATATTAGTGAAAACAAAGTCTAAATTATGCTGAGATGATCATTTAATTACTTTCAGAGCAACACTGCTGTTTTGATGTAGAACATAGCAGCCTGGACTACTTTGATCTATTCTACCCGCCAGGAGCACCACTGTTGCCTGCCGAGCAGTTGGTTAAGCATGCAAAATGCAAACCCAGAATAGCAATTTATCCTTAAGTCATATCAAAATGTGGTTTTCAGCAGAGTTGTAGCAGAAAGGATTTCACATGAGCAGAGGTTGTTTATTATTCCATAAAATTTTATGTCGAAGAGATAGAGGCCTGGACACGAAAAGTTGGCATTTTCCATAGTAATCTCCATATAAACTTCAAATGGCTTGTGCTCAGTCAAATTTCTTCCGAATCATTTCAAACTTTGGGTGGATGCTATTTACCATAATACAAATTGTTTAAGCATAGAAGAGCCAACATTTCAAAAAATGCATCACTCTAGTAACACATGCCGTATCATAAAAACACAACAAACATGTACTATTTTATGTTTACATGTTTTTTTTTAATATTCGTCACCAGTGGTGTCGACATATTTCAAATTCAGTCTTCATATATGTCAAAAAGTGACATTTTTAATTTCTGTTACATGAATCGCTTTGCATCCAGATTATGTAGCTTATGAATCCTCCCCACTAGCAAAAACTTTTTCTCGTGACAACCATGAAGATGCAGAGGTATACTCGGTCTTCAGTAACAATGGATGTCACACTTACATTCCTTCCCTCCCCCGATGATCGTAAGGACATGGCTGGCATCGTTATTGACTTTATAATGCTTTGCATTCTCGAAACTGTACACTGAAGGCAGTAAACTACTCTCAAGCTCCGTCTGTTGATTCTTTGTGCAATTTTGATTATTCTGATCTATCACGGAGTAGCAACAACAAATTGTTCCGTCATCAATGTTCTTGCTGATGCTAATATGCGCTCACTATAGTGTCTGTAGACGAGTTGACTCTATCAAGCAATTCCTACAAATTTTGCTGAAGCATTTCTCCCAGGAGTATCAAAATATTCCTTGAGTATCACAATTAGAAAATCTAAAACTAGATGCCTATATATTGATGTACATACAAACTAGCACTTTTAGAAGCTATAAGTGTAGCTGACGAGTGAAAAATTACACTTTCGTCACGTGATCGTACCTGTTCCTAGATTCTGCAGATTCACTGTTCCTGTTCCTAGATTCACGTCAATTCCTAAGTTTGCTGAAGAATTTCTCCAGAGAATAATCATAGTATTCTTCCAATCCTACTTCAAAGGATATAGCTTGTTATTATATAGGTATAGGAAAACAGAATCTGGATTTTTTTAAGATCACTCAAATTTCTCTAGTATGTTTTTAGAATATTTCTTTGGATGCTTCTTGGGACTCTCCCATGGATTCTAGCATGAATATCTTCAAAGATTCTTCAAAACAAATCCAAAAAATCTTCCATTGATTCTTATTTTCTAGAGACGATTCATTGCTCTGACATACTGACAATATTTCACCTGCTCAATGTTTGAAATCATTTAGGGATTGTTCCCAAATTTCATGTTTTTCAGATATTTCAGTTGCATATGGACTGTACGACCTTGTGATAAGTGTTACCAAGCATTAAGAAGCATTGTTCCAAAAACTGTGGATTCGATTCCTTCTTCAGTCCGTTATACTTGTCGTAAGGAATGTCTTTTTACTGTGCCACTTTGCCTTGCATGCTAATCCGTTCTTTTAGTGTGGTATTACGTTCAAAAGCAAACTCGCTCACCGAAAGCATGTCGGTGTCTTTTTAAGTCCCTTATTGATTTTCTCCAACATTTTCTATTATTTTCTCAATGTGTCTTGTCGATAACTCCCATGCTAACCATCTACCAACCATTTTAGGTATTCCTTAGGCAGTTTTCAGCGATTCATGCAAGGACCATTCTACGATATTTTACAGAATATTCTTCAAATATTCCTTTAGATCAGGGGTTTTCAGGCGTTTTGTCTCGCGGAGCAGTTTTCATAAACCAATTGTTGTGTGGATCACCTGTTTGTTATCGCGACTCCCTTTGAAACCAGAAGTTTCGTTACGCGGTAACATTACGTAACAATGTGTCTCAATGATCAAATTATGTGTCTCTAGTCGTCACTGAATCTGATGCCGTTCTGAAATATTCTAGCACGTCACAATTTTGTGCCACAGGTCGTCAAAGTTGTGGAAAAAACACTGATTTCATAGTATGATTTATCAAACACTTTGGTAATCTAACCCACCAAGCATGCAAAGCAGCAATTCAGTTTTCATTTTGGATATAATTTTGTTAATATGACGGTTAAGTTTAGATAAAATCGATTTAAAAAAAAGCGTGATTTCGATTCCCGGTCGGTCCAGGATCTTTTCGTAATGGAAATTTCCTTGACTTCCCTGGGCATAGAGAATCACCGTACCTGCCACACGATATACGAATGCGAAAATAGCAACTTAAAAAAAGAAAGCTCTCAGTTAATAACACTAAGCTGAGAAGCACGCTTTGTCCCAGTGAGGACGTTAATGCCAATAATAATAAGAATAAAAGGTATCAAACAATGTTCAACAACAAAGTTCATAATAATTTTGATGCACAAAAGTTGTTTTGTGATGGGTTTGAACAGTATTGTATTTTTTTCCATACAAAGGGGACATGGCTTTATTTTGTAGCCACGGACTCTAACCAGTCGGCTAAGGAAGGCCCTTTTTTGTAAGACACATGAAGTTTGAATTTTTTGACAAATCGATCCAAGAATTCTAACGAAAGTTGTTATGTGCTTCATTTTTAATTTCCAAGAGTACAAATCTAGAGAACTTAAAAATGAAAATTTGCTATATTGACCACAATTGGCGAGTAATCAATCGATCAAATTCTCAACAAGAATATTTAAATTCTAATGTATTTCTAAGCAAAAAGTTTACATATTCAATAGCATCGGTATAGGTATCGCGGAGCACCTGCCAAGTATTCGCGGAGCACCTGCCAAGTATTCGCGGAGCACCAATTGCTCTGGGAAGCACGATCTGAAAGCCGCTGCTAGATATTTTGTATTTATAGATTTTGTTTTTCAGAATCATATGATCAGTAGACCTGTTCACTTTTTGAAAAAAGTTATCCGACTCTCTATGCCACATTGAATTCTGAACTTATTTATCAAAACAAGTTATCTGTCCAAAAATGAGCCAATTTGGTAAAGTTTTAGAGGTGTATCAAATCGATTTTGTGGTTTTTTGAATTTTTTCCCCGAAATGCGTTCCTGAAACCTAGAAATATCATTGAAAATGATTCGAAAATACTACTAGCCTTTTGCTAACGCAATAGTCTATCACTTTGCCAAAGACACTAGGGTGTTTTGACCGCTTCTTCATTATGCTTTTAACGAAATTAGTCAAAAAATCTCGAAAAAAGCAATATATTTTTCCAGTTTGCCATATAAATTCCGATAAAAATCTTATTATATTTTGTATCCAATTCAACTATCTATTTGATATAAGTGGTACAAACATATCGTTCATACATCATTTTCATGTGAGAATTGATTTTCACTGCGTTGATTAGCTTGGCGTAAAAATAAAGAAAAAAAGATTATTCCTTGCACTTGAACCGTGGATCTTCTGATCCTTATACCCAAACCTTACCATCAACCCTATTTTGAGCCGATGGCGATAGACTGTAGGGTCCAAAGACATGACATCTAAATCATGGGTAACTGTGGTTTTCATAGAGTGTATTTGTGTTGGCAACCCTATGAGATTTTAGGGTATAGAGTGATACACTTTTTTGTTATTTCGAAGTGTAATTCAATTCTCACATGAAAATGAGGTATGAACGATATGTTCGTAACCCGCAGATCAAATAGATAGTTGAATTGGATACAAAATATAATAAGATTTTTATCGGAATTTATATGGCAAACTGGAAAAATATATTGCTTTTTTTGAGATTTTTATACTAATTAGTCAGTTAGTTCTCGGAGTCCAAGAGAAGCAGACGTGTTTCCACTCGATACAGCGCTGATAGTGATCATTATAGTGAACTGCCTCCGGGCATCTATTATTCTTTTGAAACAATAGTGTAAGCAAAACGGAACAATGGCGGAAGCAGTTCTCCGAGCTAACTCGCTACGACTGAGTTTCGAGCGTGGCAAACCTGAGCCAACTGATACGGAAATATTCGCTTTCATGAAAGGAACAATGGGGTTAAAGAGTGATAATCTGCTTTCAATGTACAAAGATAAACCGGAGCAGTCGGTGATCATTAAGTTTCAAACTGAAGATGGCTTCAAAGAGGCGCTTTCGCGTCTACCTGGAACAATGGAATTTGCTTACAACAAATACCAAAGCACAACTGTTCAGGTATCAGCAGCAAATGCCGTGGTGCGTTATGTGCGCATCTTCAACCTCCCGCCGGAGGTGGATGACCGTGAAATTTGGACGGCATTTTCGAAATACGGGAAAGTCCAAAGGACGATTCGAGAGAAGTATGCGGAAAGTACAGGTTTTCCAATTTGGAATTCTGTACGTGGAGTTTTTATCGAGCTCAAGGAAGGATGTGAAATACCCGCGACAGTACTCGTACGCAATCTTCGCGCTCGAGTATACTACGAAGGCCTTGTGAATAAATGCTTCCAGTGCGGGAGCGCAAGCCACTTGAAAGCGGAATGCCCCAACCGGGCATCAGTGAACGAGCGGCTGAAAAGAGACCAGGTTGATGTACGCAGCCATGCTCCCTCTTACAGCGGAGCGCTTACGGGCAATTGGTCAAGGTCGAAACCGACTGGAGATAGCTCGGAACAGGGAACAATGGTGAATTTAAACAAGCTATTCGCCAACAAAACGACATGTGGATCAATCACTACGGATGATGGAGAAGCTGCGGAAGATGAGCTAGGCGAGGAGGGGACATCGATGATAGAATCGTCGATGGAAACAGAAGGTATTGTGAAAGTTACAAGTAATGCTAATCAACCGCCGGAAGACAATGTAGTAGAGGACCAATCTACCGTCGAAGATGGACAAGAGTCGGTATCTACATCAGAAGAATGTGAATCTCGGGAGCCCAGCTGTAGCGCCGTGGGAGTAGTACCGTCGGTGGCCGATGATAGAGAGAATACCGACTTTGTCAGGTGCACCGATCTGACGAACACAAGCAGGAACAATGCAGAAGATGGAGCGAAAGGTATGAAAAGGGGAAGAAAGATATCGAAGGGAAAGCGTGGGGAACAATCGAGTTCAAATACATCAGAAGAATCTAATGACCGGGGTGAGGGTAACAAGGGAATTTCAATCACGAATTCAATATCGGAACAGCAATTAGCAAAAACAAGAAGTCGATCGAAACAACCAAAGCTAAGCCAGAAAAATGAGAACAAATGAATTACGTAGTTTGATTTTATTTTTGAATTTGTTATAATTAGATGATGGATTATGTTTTTAAGATAGGTTCCATAAATTTTAACAGTTCTAATGCTACGGTCAACAAATATCTCTTGAGAGATTTCGTAACCAATCATGAAATTGATATTCTCTTTATACAAGAGCTCTGCTTTGAAAACTTTGCGTTTATTCCGTCTCACAATGCGATTGTAAATGTTGCTGGAGGTAGTTCTGGAACTGCCATCTTGATACGAAGGACCTTTGAATATAGCCAGCCGCTTCTCGATTCAAATGGCAGAATATCTTCTATTATAGTTAACAACGTAAATTACGTAAATGTTTATGCACAGTCTGGTAGCAATAAGAAAAAAGAACGTGATTGTTTGTTCATGGATAACATCGCTATACATCTCAATAAGTCGGGTGCTCTTTATAGTGTGGTGGGGGGAGATTTCAACTGCATTTTGCAAGGATTTGATGCTGCAGGTTCTAATAAGAATTTCTCGACAGGCCTCAGTAAGCTTGTACAGTTATTTGGTTGGAAAGATATAGCTCTTGAACTTAAAAAGAACGTTTTCACTTTCATTCGAAATGAAAGCAAATCGAGAATTGACAGATTCTATGGTCCCCCAGATTTTGTTACAAAAGTGAAAAGCTTCGAAACTATTGCTGTGCCATTTTCGGATCATTGCGGCATAATAATGAAAGTAACCATGAACAAAAATGAGATTATTTGTCGTGGGCGAGGCTATTGGAAAGTGAATAATAGCGTAATGAGAGATGAGGAAACAATAGAAAAGTTTAGCTGCGGATATAGTTCTTGGAAGATTCGTCAATTGTATGCTACTAACAAGAGCCAGTGGTGGAATGATGTTTGCAAAACGAAGATTAAACAGTTCTTCAAGTCGGAGAGTTGGAACCTTAACTGTCAGATTTATAATGAGAAGAACTATTTTTACGGGAAGATGCAGGAATGGTATAGTAAAATATCAGCAGGATTAGAAACATATTTGGATATAGCAATGATCAAATCAAGACTAATTGAAATTGAATCGAACCGTCTTAAGCACTTCGGTTCTACAATGGATGAACAAAACTTATTGCAAGGCGAAATGATAAATATTTACCAGGTTTCTGCACAAATTAAACGTCTAACGAATAGCAGTAATTTTAAATTGAAAAATAATAACTGTATCGAAACGGACAACCAAACGTTGAAGAATCTCGTGCACGATTATTATGTAGAACTGTTCTCAACTGATAACTCTCGTAATGAAAATATCGAGGCTAGAGATGATCCCATTCGGCATATTTCCAAGGCGCTTTCTGAGGAAGATAGGGTTAGTTTGATGGAACCGATTACAGAAAACGAGTTGAAACATATTCTTGAAAGCTGTTCACGGAAGAAATCTCCGGGGCCAGATGGGCTGCCGTATGAGTTTTACATTTTAAACTTTGAAACTTTGAAAAACGACTTAGTAGATCTGTTTAACGGATATCTTGGGGGCACCTCCAGTCCTCCTAAGAGTTTTAGCGAAGGCATTATCACTCTTGTCCCAAAAAAAGGAGGAAATAGTCTGTCTCTAAACGACTATCGCCCTATTAGTCTATTAAATTGCGACTACAAGCTGTTCACGAAAGTTATTGCTGAAAGAATCAAGCCTAAGTTGAACAAGTTGATTGGAGCAGGTCAAAAAGCTTGTCTGCCGAATCTGTCTTGTGTTGATAACCTGAAAGATGTTCGAAGAGTGTTAGCAAAATCATGTGAATCTAAGAAATTTAAAGCGTGCCTAGTAAGTATGGATTTGAATAAAGCTTTCGATCGCGTAAACCACGAATAGCTTTGGAAGATTCTTGAAAAGTTCGGTTTCCCGTCCGGATTAATTGATTGTATCAAGATATTGTATCGGAACGCTACTTCGAGGGTCATGGTTAATGGCTTTCTCACGCCAGAAATCAACATTAACAGTTCGGTCCGACAAGGGTGTCCTTTGAGCATGATTCTTTTCGTGCTTTACATTGAACCTTTGCTTAGAAACATTGCAAATAGCATTCCTGGCATACTTGTTTATGACAAGTTTGTTAGTATTTTAGCTTTTGCAGATGACATTATTTTGTTGGTCAGGAATGATATGGAATTTGATTTGTTATTTAGTATTTTTGAAAATTTTTCTTTTTTTGCAAAAATCAAAATTAATTACGATAAATCGTTTTTCCTACGATTAAATCAAGCTCGCGTGGGACCTCAAATGATTAAAGAAACTGATTCCTTCAGAGTCTTGGGAGTGGAATTCAAGAAAAGTTGGAGCAGCTCTGTTGATTCCAATTACAAAAGGCTTATTGCAAATCTCAAAGCATCCTTGCAGTTACACTATGTAAGAAAGCTGAATATAATTGAGAGATGTCAGGTATTAAATATTTTTATTCTTTCTAAGCTATGGTATGTAGCACAAATATTTCCACCTTCCAATGCTCATATTGCTCAAATTAGAGTAGCATGCGGAAAATTTATTTGGTCTGGGAAAGTCTTCAAAATCAACAGGAATCAATTATACTTGGATTATTTGAAAGGAGGTCTCAGGTTAGTCGATCCAGAGGCAAAATGCAAATCATTGTTCATTAGAAACATTTTGTACAATGTTGATGCTGATGGAAACATGACGGAAGAGAGTTATTTATTATCATTGAATCAAAGCCAGAAGTTGTCACGGAATGCCAGAGAATGGATCGAAATTAGCAAATATCTCAAGGATAATTTCAATCTGTTTACAACTAAACTACTGTATGATTATTTCATAGACGAGCTCTATCAGGTTCCTAAAGTAGAAGTTGATTTTGTTGCCGAATGGAGCATTATTTGGGAAAATCTTAGTAAAAACTATAAGGGTGCATCCCCATGGGGTTGTACGAACTGGTGACGTAGGACCACGTAACAATTGAAAATATATTACATCCCAACGGCACAGCAGCAGCGTCCTCGGAAACATCCTCAAATTGCAGTATTGTCAATAAATCGTAATAAATCAATTATTGTATGCTGCTATGAGATGAATTAAGATATTATAGCAAGTATGTGGTAAACACATTAGGGAATATTACACAATTAACTCTTAGACACATTTGTTGGCTCTGGAAAGGGCCGATTGAACTGTTGAATTTGCGTAACACGGACACATTTTGACGGCGCGCTTGTTGCAATCCTCCTCGCCCGATGAGATTTGCGTTGCGGATGACGATGTGCGCTTCAACAAGCGGCTTTGGTCGATGTTCTTCAGCCATCTCGTAGCTTGCCTCTGGTAGCGAGGAGCTGAGCCGGTTTGGAGTAGCTCTTGCCAGCTTGGAAGTCGAAACGGAATGAAACCGAATCCAACGAAGGGAGCATGCTATATACCCTTAGATTAGCAGATTATGCTCCTCCCCTTCGTGCTCTTCTCTTTCTAATCGACCAATCTGGGAAATGCATTTGTGCCAATAATGAGTTGGACTTAGAATTACTTGATAATTGCGAAAAATGATAATGCGTGAGAAATTGGTCGAACATGAATGAAAGGGTTGACAATTACTAAATATTCAATAGATCGCTACTGATAATCAATAGTTTTCTTTAATATGAAGGTAAATTTCTGATCCATGGTGCCAAAATTATGAAAATTGTTCAATGGGAATTTCTTTTCAAAAGCATTCTAAACATGTCGCAATTTTGTTACATGTGATCATTTTCGTAATCGAAGTGTTCTCATAAAATATGGCAAATCAAAGACACTGTCGGAAATTCCACTCTAGTTTACAATCGTTATGAAATTTTGAGCACTCACCCCGACGGCACTGCAGCAGCGTCCACGAATAGTCTCAAATTGACGTGCCATCAATTATTCATAACAAATTAAATTTTGTACGAAGCTGCGAGATTGATTGAGGAATATAAGATGTAATAAGGTTGGAAATATTATTCCTTCAACTCTTTTCCACAAATGTTATGGCCCTGACAAGGGCCGATGGCTTTCTTAGCCTCGATTCGGTTACAGATAAATAGCACTACGGGATGTTATCAGTTGATTGCCATGGTCAAACGGGGAATTTGCTTATACGACGAACCAGCTGAATGGTTCGTGACGTGGATGGCGCACAATAGCAACGGGTATTGGATCCCCGGGCACAAGTCGAAATCAGGAAAGGATGCTCACTCTTGAAAGCTTGAGCGATTTCACCAGTCCGACGCTCGATTAGCAGCATCTCCTCGGATCAGCAACTCTGGGGGCTTCTGGTTTCTGGTTCCTAACGGGCTTGCTTCTGGACCACCGATCACGAGTCGAAATCTGGGAGCGCGGATAAATTTGCAGCGGCGATGACGATGGCTTGGACGCTTCTCTGAGCAGCAGTAGTTTGCCGCTCGGAGAAGCGCCCAAGCCATCGTCATCGCCGCCGCAAATCAATCTTGCGTCTTCCTCTTCTGACGACACAAATTGGACTGTGACGCGGGTGCAAAAGCAAAGCGAGAATGACTCGCCCGACCGTGTTCACAGTCCGACCGCAAGAAGAAGACTGAGGGAAGAAGAAGGGACCCATTTGCTTTTATAGTGGGAAGCGACACCGTCGAAAAGTGCTCGAACGTGATTGGTTGGATAAGAAAGAGGTCAACATTTATCAAATTTTCAATAGTTAAACAACAAAATTCACTTATCGGATATATTACTTACGATGCGTACATATATTTCTGATCGAATGATACTAAAATCGTAATAATTGGTTCATAAACAACGTTCAAAATCTCCCCTAATTTCGTTACATGTCTCATTCTCCGTACTTTTAAAGTGAAATTTTGAGCACTCACCCCGACGGCACTGCAGCAGCGTCCACGACTAGTCAATTATTCATAACAAATTAAATTTTGTATGAAGCTGCGAGATTGATTGAGAAATATAAGATCTAATAAGGTCGGAAATATTATTCCTTCAACTCTTTACCACAAATTTGATGGTCCTGACAAGGTCCGATTGCAGATGAATAGCACTGCGGGAAGTTATCACTTGATCGCCATGGTCAAACGGGAAATCCTCAACGCAAACAGCAACGGGTAGTGGATCCACGGGCACGTGTCGAAATCTGGAAACTCGAGCGCTTCCGACGCTCGATTAGCAGCAGCTCCTCGGATCAGCAATTCTGGGGGCTTCTGATATCTGGTTCCTATCGGGCTTGCTTCTTGACCGCCGATGCTGAATTAATCACGGGTCGAAATCTGGGAGCGCGGATAAATTTGCGGCGGCGACGACGATGGCTTGGACGCTTCTCCGAGCAGCAGTAGTTTGCCGCTCGGAGAAGCGCCCAAGCCATCGTCATCGCCGCCGCAAATCAATCTTGCGTCTTCCTCTTCCGACGACACAAATTGGACTGTGACGCGGGTGCAAAAGCAAAGCGAGAATGACTCGCTCGACCGTGTTCACAGTCCGACCGCAAAAAGAAGACTGAGGGAAGAAGCAGGGATCCATTTGCTTTTATAGTGGGAAGCGACACCGTCGAAAATTGCTCGAACGTGATTGGTTGGATAAGAAAGGGGTCAACATTTATCAAATTTTCAATAGTTAAACAACAAAATTCACTTATCGGATATAATACTAACGATGCGTAGATACATTTCTGATCGAATGATACTAAAATCGTAATAATTGGTTCATAAACAACTGAGTTATTAACGTTCAAAATCTCCCCTAATTTCGTTACATGTCTCATTTTCCGTACTTTTAAAGTGCACCCCAATATAGAAAACAAAGACGTAGTCCTACGTCAAAACTTCCTACCATTTGCAGATAGATCCAATGTGTACTTGTTCTTGAACGATATCATTAGCAACCGAGAAAAACTGAAAGCGTACAATATAGGGAACCTCGCAACATCGGATTGTGTTAAATGTGGAGAAATAGATTCTAATTTACATCGCATAAAATCATGCAAAGAAGCCAAACAAGTATGGGACTGGTGTAGCAATGTAATCCATAACAGATTAAAGTTAAATGTAAATGATTTAGAGGATATTCTGCAATTTAAAGTTCAAAATGCAAAGAAAGAACATAAAGCGGCATTATGGTTGACTATTCGAGCAATTTCATTCAATGTGGTAGGTCAAGGACAGTCTCTATTCGTTTTTAAGAAGGGAATACGGGATCTGAGATGGAACAACCGCCGTTTGTATGAAAAAGAATTTGTTGACCGTAAACGATAGAGTAGGACACTGATTTGAAGTAATTTGGTTGTTGTTGAAATAGTTATTAAGGAAGAACGAACTATGTATCCTTTATTTAATTTTCAATAAAAAAAAAAAAAAAAAAAAAAAAAAAAAAAAAAAAAAAAAAAAAAAAAAAAAAAAAAAAAAAAAAAAATTAAGTTAAAAGCATAATGAAGAAGCGGTCAAAACACCCTAGTGTCTTCGGCAAAGTGATAGACTATTGTGTTAGCAAAAGGCTAACGGTATTTTCGAATCATTTTCATTGATATTTCTGGGTTTCAGGAACGCATTTAGGAGAAAAAGTCCAAAAAACCACAAAATCGATTTGATACACCTCTAAAACTTTACCAAATCGGCTCATTTTTTGACAGATAACTTGTTTTGATAAATAAGTTCAGAATTTGATGTGGCAAGGGTACCTTAGAAAAAGTGAACAGGTCTAATGATCAGTCCCTTGAAAATAAATCATTATTATATTTATAAATTCTAGTGATTAAATTATGCTTTCTGTATTGCCTATTGCCTTACATATATATATTTCTTGAGGTATCTTGATAAAATTCACATTGAGATTACACTTGGATTCCTTTAGAATTTACCCTAGCAACACACATGTTATAATTGTGTATTTTCGACTGATATATGACCAAAACTAGTCATATTTAAGTTGATAATACACAATTATAACATGTGTGTTGCTCGGGTACTTCAGTATTTGTCTTTTCGCGCTACGGTTGATTATTGGGATCATTTACTTGTAGGTATTCCACTAATAGCTCGAATAGTTATTATTAGAATAACAATGTTATTTGAATGATCAATATCTAACAAAAAAATTTGAATACAGTAGATCATAAATAACGTCATGGGAGAGGAGATAAACAATTTTGAGTATTCATACAGTTTTTTCAGAGGTTTTATACAAAAAACTGTGTCAAAAGGGGGGTTGGGTGGTTGCTTAAGATGTTGAGCGCTATTGTCAACCGCACTATTTCTTAGCTCATGATTCGTTCAAATAAAACGTTATTAAATGTTGTACCGTCGTCGTGGAATTAGGCCGAGATGATGACATTAGTCTAAAGCATAATCAAAAATTGCTCAGCAAGTAGTTGGAATATAAATAAAACTGTTTAAGTAGTATTCTTTGTAGTAATCTACATAAAACGACTCGAAGTCGAGTCTAGTACACGACACTGAAGACGGCCTTACAGTTGAGGTCGAAATACGCGTATCTGTCAAAGGATAGAAACTCTAGTGGAATTAAGTGGTATAGTACTAAATTCAGTTTTTTCATCTACTTATAGGTATTCTACTGAACAGCTCGAAGATTTATTACTTACAAATAAGGCATTTTTAAATTGTTATTTCTAAGATTTCACAGAAAATGTCATCAATGTAAAAAAATACTATTTTGAAATTCCACAATTATGTCTATCATATCGATTATTTTTGGAAAACCCATTCTTTATATTTGTTCTTATTGCGTATCAATTTATGTATGTTTGTCTCAATATTACCCCCTCAAATGGATGAGATTGGGCAAATTTTCACACTTTTTCTATGCAAAGAGAAATAAACGAATTTCAATTATTGGCAATTCAAATATTCAGAATTGGCCTATACAATACCTATGAATGTATTCTCATATTTAGCAGAGAATTTCAAATCAAATTGCAAAAATTGTCCAAAAATATTTACGGATTTTTGTCATGTTTGGTCCAACTCTACCTTACGGTACTTGAGGATAAATTTTAAAATATAGTCATCACATTAAGACCAAAAGAATCTTTGGAATGACTTTATTTGAAAGATTCATCAGAAAAATTCGAGCACTTGTTCATTCACCCTATTCTTGAATCGTTACCACCTCACGTCTCTCCATTCGCCAACTCACTTATCACCGCACGGTCATGCGCCCTAGCAAAAGCGTCCTTTTCTCCGATGCAATCCTAACTGTCAACCAGTTTTCCTCGTTTTCCCGACGTTCGCTTCTCTCCTCTCAGGTTTTCTATGCTCTGATATTCAAAACAGAGAAAATTCCTGTGTAATCTTCACTACCGTGCTCAAAGCTCTCGCTCTTGTCGGTTGTCACACGAAAGCCGTGAGCACGTGAGCGCTTCTGGGATGCTGCAAATCTTCCCGTTCGGCTCCGGAACAACTCCTGCACGAAACAGTTAGTCTGTGGAGAAACGCCTCTTCGTGTGGTTCGGATTTGGTTACGCCGTTCCAGTAAGAAGGACGACAGAAGCCCTAGTTGTTCGCAGTGTGACCAGTCGAAGTTCGCGCGCGCCTTATTCTTGGTGTTGATTCAGTGTCTTGTTTTTCTTACCCCACTCTTCTGGTTTTTGGGGTTGGTCGGGTCGAGGCTAAGCAAAAGGTTTGTGGAGGGGTCGTACGTGTGTTTTGTTTCTTTGAAATTGAAAAAAAGTGGCGGAAGCTGTGTGTTCGCCTTCGAAGATTTCCGCAACAAGGTTGAGGTGTTTTCGTCGCACAGTGGGAGGTTTGCTTTCCCACGGTCTCCGGTCATCATCACCTGTGTGAATTGTGTGAAGTGAAAGTTCCTGTAGTGTAGTGGCCGTGTAGCGTGAGGCACTTGGATGAAGGCGCTGACGATTGCTTTTCGGCTGGATTTGACAGTGACAAAATCAACAAACATTTGCCTTGGAATATCGATGCTGTGTGGGAAATTGAGAAAAAAGAATCAACCGAAAGAATGTGGATGAAATGAAATTGGATGGAAGGCGTTTGGGATTGGATTGATGTGGGAGAAAAACGGAAGCACGTTTAGGCGTGGTTTGGCTCTCGATGTTCGCACTATAATACACACCAGGAGTGTGAAGTGCTTACGGGAGGTGATGAATTAAATATAATCCTTGTTGCCGATGTGCTTGACCGATTACGGTTGGGAAAGCAGCATAGTGAATTGAAAAACCGTTTCGTAACGTACATGACCTCATGGTCGTAGCAGGATTTCGAGGGAGAGCAATATCTTGTTTTCACAACAAAAAAATGATTATACATAGCCCACGCAGACTTTTTGTATGAAACTTTGAACAATAAACGGATATCCACTCTACTTTTTTAATGGTGAGCAAAGTGGATTCCGAAACGCTTTTTCATTAAACTTCTTGGAAAATTCCAGATGGGAAGTATTTTGGAGGTTGTTGTACCGGCATATCAGTCACATTCGTCATTTTTGACAATTTCGATTTAATACCGTGGAGAGTCTTAAAATGATATATACTTTCGATCAACTTAATAAAATCTGTGATTTTGTTTTAGAAAATTCTAAACAAATACCAAGTTGTTTTGTCACATTGGTAATTGTAACCGCATAACAGTCACATTGAGATTATACATGAGCCTCGTAATGTAGTAGCAAACAAATTTGTATCAGAATTATTTTCTGACAATTCACCCAAGATACGATATAAGCTGTACAAAATTTCAGCCTCAAATAAGCACTTTTGAGTTCCTGGTAATTTTTAGAAATTTTAGTTTCTTCCCATACTTGCACACTTGGAGTTTTATTTACTCAATGCCTACTTTTGTCGAATGTTACAAATACGCAGTTATGGGCAGTAAACATATTAACTGATATTTTACGATGAGCTTTTTAAGTGGCGCGAGAAGTGGGTAAGACATGTCTTACACACAAAATCACCTAGGTAGGACAGTCAAAATAATGTCCTACTCATTCCTATAGAGCTTTAACGGCCAGAAATAGATGTTTTTGGATTAATTTCTATGACATTCCTGGAAGTATTTCTTGGTAAGTATTTGGAATATGCATGGAGAACTATAGAGAGACTCCCAAGAAATCGTTAGAGCAATTCACGGATTAACCCGAGACCGGTAGCATAGTGTACTAATATACGCAACTTCTTCAAAGCTCTCTTGTTATTCACTGCACAACCCAGTCAACATTTTGGTTGGTATAACTTTTGTTATACATCATTCTATATGAACCAATTCAATCGTATAGAATGCATGAAAAGGCTATATACCTACCAAAGTGGAAGCTATATACGTACTTGGCACGACTTTTTCAGGCTTTCTGCGATCAGATATACGATGCCACAAAATTTGGATGAAAATAAAAAAAACTTCCAGCGAGTCTCTAACGCGTGACCTTTGATCAGGAATCGGGCACCTTACCACTGTCCCACTAAGGGTTACACATCAGATGGTGATTATTTGCCAATTTTTATACTTGTTTCACGTACAGCGACACATACTTTGTTGTTCTTTGAGACCCATCGTCAGCAGATAGACAAAGTTTGGGTGGCAATTTTTGCTAAGTTATTGCGACTTCATACAATGCTTTCTGGATTGATATATGATCTGTCAGTTTATATAACATGACGCGAATCTATGTTGCACTATTTACGACATGTTTTGTTGCCAGCACAGATTGTCGTTTATGAATCGTATTGGGGATTTATATACAACTTATAACTGATAACTGATAACGCTTTGTCTGGCATCTAGCGCGATTCTGATTTTAGATGCACATTCTTATACGATACGTGGTTCACTGGGAAGCGTAGTGCTGCTGGCGATTTCCGATGATGCTATTGATTTCACAAGGCATCCCTGAAAGAATCTGTTGACAATCTGTTAAGCAACTCCTACAGAACTCTTGAAGCACAGCCTGTAAGAGTTTTTGGCTGAATTTTAGTACATATTACGGCAAGGCTTTCCTTGATTAACTCGTGAAATATAATAAGGTCATGAAAGTAAAATATATTTTAGAGAATTACTACAAGAATTCTTGTCAAAAACAATAAAATTCCTTGCAGAATTGTTTAAGAAATTCCGGCTAAATATTTGAAGGAGTTCTTGCACGTTGAACCATCTACCAAGAATCTTCAGCTTCTTGAATGTAAACTTACATTAAGCCCGGAAGTTTATAGCCTTGGTGATATCCAGTTGGTGCCACTGCTATGAATCGTAAGTGAAATTGAAGTGATATCAGTTTTCATCATATCTTCCAACGATCTTTCAATTACACTAATAATATAGCACGACTTTTTCTGCGATATACGACAGTCCATAAATTATCAGTTCCTACAAGCAAACTGTGTTAAGCTACCTCGGGAATCTTTATTTCACAATTCTGCGAAAAATTCACAGTAAAAAATAATATACAGATTCTCAGCATTATAGTGCATTATGAATTCCAACATTGTCAAAAAATCGGTGGCAGTAGAAAAAGGGTCATTTGGAAAAATGGAATAATACATAAATTATTATAAACATGATGCTATCTTGTCCGTACAGGATCTGTAAGAATTGTGCTAGGATTCAATCAAAATCTTGCCCAAAATCCTTTTCTGATATCTTTGATAAAGCTACCGAAGAATATTTTGCGGATTTTTTGGTCATCATAAGATTCTGTACATTACGAATAACGATTCTGTCTTGATTTCAATGAAAGTATTAAGGATTCTGTGAAAACAAAAAAAAAACAATTTATTTAACAAAAAATAAAAATCCACCACAGGATTGTGCAAATTCAATGACAAAATTTGTTATATTATGATACAGTGAATTTCAGTTTGATCAATTTAGCCCTTCGGCAAAAACTTTTCTTCAAGTTTAAAAGAAACTCAGATTTGTCTATTATTTGTTGAAGTTATTCTTATAAATTCAAAGTTATTTTTGAAATATGTGTATAACAATACGAGTGATTTATTGAACTCTAAAAAAGTTTGCTAAAAATCAAGAAATTCTATAACACTGTTCGACAAAAAAAGTCGATCTGAATGCACAGAGACCGGACAACCCGGGCTTGACAGTTTAAAAATAAACAAAAATAATGGCGTTTTCAGAATGTTCGTGTCTGCCCCAGGTCATTTTTAAAATATTCTTGAACTTTTTGCATTTTTTATTTAAAAATCTAATCTGATCAATAAACCGACACAGTGTTTTATATTCAGGACAGCGGAATTCATGTGCCATATAATGTTTAAAACGTTAAGTCCAATATGAAGAGTTGTAATAAGATTTGCAGGAAGCCCTCCCCCTTTTTTTGCACCCTCCCCATTTTTAAAGTATCGCAAATGGTGGAATATGTGATATACAGGGGGTTGTCAAAATAACTGGAACAGGCAAAAATTGGGCCAACTTTGGAATGCTGTAACTTTGACAAAAATTGACCGATTTCAATTCTTTAAGAATTAATGGACGGGTCAACTAATCTAGTTTTGAGGTGAATCCACGGAGATGAACTATGACCACCGGATACCGGTGATAATCCGGATTTCCGGAAGCATGTCTTATGCAGTAAAATTATGACATGTTTTTAGCAAAGGTCTCGGCTACAAATTCAAAATTTTACTACACATGAAGATAGAAGACCAAATTCTGAAGCGATTGGTGCGCCAAGTATTAAGATCGATCCAGAAACAACCAAGATATGGCCATTTCCCCAGAATCGGTGCCGGTAGTGGATCCGAATTGGAATCAAACAATTTATTCACTCAAAATATGTCGCGCAATATTGTTTTCTCCCTAGCTTATCATAAAATACCCTATTATAAGTTGAAAATGAGTCTTGTACAGATTTGGCCACTCATGGCGCCGCCCAGTGCCCCGGGGGAACCTTGCATAGGGGACATTTCGATTTTGACACCAAAGCATATTATGCGATGGCTCATTCTTCATGTCTTGTCGTAAATAGGGCAACTGTAGACTCAAAACGGATAGTTGACTACAGTGACTACTTCCGGGACCACCGGATGTTCCAGAGGGAACCTGTAATTAGGGACAATTGAAATTGAACTCCAATACATATCGTGCGATGGTTCATTTTTCATGTCTTGTGCTAAATAGGGCTATTGTAGACCTTAAGTGGATATTTGACTACAGTGGCCACTTTTGTGACCACCGGATATCCCTGATGGAGGCTGTGATGTCCCCAATGACAGATTCCTCCGGGAAATTCCGGTGGTCTTAAATGTGGCCACTGTAGTCAAATATCCACTTAAGGTCTACAATAGCCCTATTTAGCACGAGACATAAAAAATGAACCGTCGCACGATATGTATTGGAGTTCAATTTCAATTTTCCCTAATTACAGGTTTCCTCTGGAACATCCGGTGGTCTCAAAAGTGGCCACAATATTTAAATATACACATTGAGTCTACAGTTGCCCTATTTACGACAAGACATGAAGAACGAACTGTCGCATGATATGTTTTGGTGTAAAAATCGAAATGTCCCCAATGATAGGTTCCTTAGGGAACTATAGGAGGTCCCCAAAGTGGCCATTCTAGTTAAATATCCATTTTGGTCTAAAGTTGATCTATTCATGACTAGACATGAAGAATGAGCCGTTGCACGATGAGTATTGGAGCTCAATTCCAATTGTCCCCGATCATAGGTTCCCTAGGAGACACCCGGTGGTTCCAAAAGTGGCCAATTCAAATAAATTCCCATTTTGAGTCTACAGTTACTTTATTTACGACAAGGCAT
This sequence comes from Aedes aegypti, assembly GCF_002204515.2. Classification (NCBI taxonomy): domain Eukaryota; kingdom Metazoa; phylum Arthropoda; class Insecta; order Diptera; family Culicidae; genus Aedes; species Aedes aegypti. The sequence continues at coordinate 380,088,093 of NC_035108.1, forward strand.
GAAGAAAGAGCCGTCGCATGATATGTTTTGGTGTAAGAACAGAAGTGTCCCCAATGACAGGTTCCTCCGGGAAATTCCGGTGGTCCCAAAAGTGGCCACTGTAGTCAATTATCCATTTTAGGTCTACATTAGCCCTATTTAGCACGAGACATAAAAAATGAACCGTCGCACGATATGTATTGGAGTTCAATTTCAATTGTCCCTAATTACAGGTTCCCTCGGGGACATCCGGTGGTCCCGAAAGTAGTCACTGTAGTCAACTATCCGTTTTGAGTCTACAGTTGCCCTATTTACGACAAGACATGAAGAATGAGCCGTCGCATAATATGCTTTGGTGTCGAAATCGAAATGTCCCCTATGCAAGGTTCCCCCGGGGCACTTGGCGGCGCCATGAGTGGCCAAATCTGTACAAGACTCTTTCTCAATTTATAATAGGGTATTTTATGATAAGCTAGGGAGAAAACAATATTGCGCGACATATTTTGAGTGAATAAATTGTTTGATCCCAATTCGGATCCACTACCGGCACCGATTCCGGGGAAATAGCCATATCTTGGTTGTTTCTGGATCGATCTTAATACTTGGCGCACCAATCGCTTCAGAATTTGATCTTCTATCTTCATGTGTAGTAAAATTTTGAATTTTTAGCCGAGACCTTTGCTAAAAACATGTCATAATTTTACTGCATAAGACATGCTTCCGGAAATCCGGATTATCACCGGTATCCGGTGGTCATTGTTCATCTCCGTGGATTCACCTCAAAACTAGATTAGTTGACCCGTCTATTACTTCTTAAAGAATTGAAATCGGTCAATTTTTGTCAAAGTTACAGCATTCCAAAGTTGGCCCAATTTTTGCCTGTCCCAGTTATTTTGACAACCCCCTGTATATCAAATATTCCATCATTTGCGATACTTTAAAAATGGGGAGGGTGCAAAAAAAGGGGGGAGGGCTTCCTGCAAATCTTATTACAACTCTTCATATTGGACTTAACGTTTAAAACATTATATGGTACATGAATTCCGCTGTCCTGAATATAAAACACTGTGTCGGTTTATTGATCAGATTAGATTTTTAAATAAAAAATGCAAAAAGTTCAAGAATATTTTAAAAATGACCTGGGGCAGACACGAACATTCTGAAAACTCCATTATTTTTGTTTATTTTTATACTGTCAAGCCCGGGTTGTCCGGTCTCTGTGCATTCAGATCGACTTTTTTTGTCGAACAGTGTAATTTTGAGTTTGGGTCGGTGTTCCCTTAGTAGACAGTCCCCTATAGTCGCACTAGTGACTTTTCACGGTCGTTAGGCTATAAATCGTCGCAAAATATTTTTTGACATGAAGATCAGCAGTTGTTTATTTAAGTTACATTAATACACAGCTCGATTTTGTTCAAAAAACGATTGAAATAGAATTTAGAACTTTTATACATCAAACGAAAGCTTTTGATCTACACTTTAAAGGAAAAATATAAAAAATGTGTAAAAATACGGTTTAAATTTGAATTCTGTCCACGCCGTGAAGCTGGTGCTACTATAGGAACAGAAATTAGAAATAGTGCTACTATAGGCACATGTGTTCCTATAGTGGCACAAGCGATAATACATTCAGATGATGTTAAAGTTATGTTACTTGCTTTATTTTTCGATTTTATACGAATATTTATTCTTAGCTATGCGGCTATTGGAACATCGACCCTATTTATGCAGTAAACTTCGAAAAATCAAATATATCAGGTATCAGAAGGCCGGATCCAAAGGCACGTTCCTCACCAATTGGGAGATTTGTGCCGTACGTTGGACAGCCCTGATCTTAACAATGGTCTTGAAGCTTTCTCAGTCTTGTGTTAACGAACAAACAGTCACTCTCAATTGGCTGTCTAGAATTCCGTTAATTGAACTTTTTTTCTGGACTTCCGTTAATATAAAGATCCTTCCAACGTTTGTCCTACCCATTGTTTTGTATTTGTCTATAAACGCGCCTCTACTCCAAACATTTGGAATAAAACTGTTTTAGATTCCTTGATAATAGGAGATAACCAAGTATACTTAGTTCATATTCTTTCAAATTATTTGGTTCAAAACACACAAGCCATGAGCCTAAAAGTTTATTTTTATTAAAATTAATTTTACAAAACTTTCTCCTTGAACTACTCTAAAATCCCAAACACGATTTTCAAAGATTTCACTTTGTATTTCTCCAAGAGTTCCACTAATGAAACATTGGAACATAAATTTGCCAACAGATTCAAATATTATCATTGAAATTCTTTCAGTAAAACACTTTGGATTCTCTTGAGAATTTTTCAGGGACACACAAGTTTGTAACAACCAATTACCAAAAAACAATTACACATCGAAACAAAAATGACATTTTTGCGTGTCTCAAGAATCGAATTATGTGTCTCTAGTGGATTTGGGGTTGCTGAACTTGATGCCATTCTCAGAAATGTTCCAACACGTCACAATTTTTAGCTACAGGTCGCCAAAGTTGTATAAAACACTGGTTTCATTGATGTTTACATTAAATTAAACAATGATTTATCAAAAAATATTATGGTCTAATCTACCAAGCATGCATAAAAGGACTTTAACTTTTATTTCAGATATAGCTTGATTGAAATTGCACGATTAAATTGAGGTTAAATCGATTTTTTCAACATGCTTGCAGTCTCTATACGAAATTCTTCATTTCTCTTATATGGCAAAATACAATACTTTTCTAAACTAACAAAAAATAACTTTTGAGCATCGGAAATATCATGAACATCGATGATAAGTATTGTTATACACATGAAATTTGAGTTCTGAGGCAAACTAAGCAAATAAAATGCCATACAAGCTGGAAAACTTGCATGCAAGTTGATTGAAATAGTCTAATTTAACATTTTCAACAGCCAATATCTCAAAAACTAGACGTGCTATGATATTTCTGTAAATGGCAATGGATTCAGCAACCCTTATTTAAATAAATAGCGGTATTTTGGTGCTTGAGACAAAATCGTGTTCCGCAGTGTTATCAAATAAAGCCTGCTTTAAAAAAATGTGTGTTCCAAACTTCATCTCCATTTTATACTGAATATATTGCTTCAGTAATTATTCTTAATGATTTTTCTAGGACTTTCATAATAATCCTCAGTTCCATCGAAGATTGCTCCATTTGCTTCTAGTCAGTGGAAATGTTCTGGAAATTTAAAAAAAACGAATACAGTTTTTTTGGAAATTTCCACTAGAGATGTTTCTGGGAAAGTTTTCAACAATTCATTCAGAGAATTTTCTCTAAAATTCTTCTTCTTTTTCTTTCTGGCGTTACGTCACAACTGGGACAAAGCCTGAATCTCACATAAGTGTTCTTATGAGCACTTCCACTGAGAGCTTTCTTTGCCGATTGACCATTTTTTTGCATGTGTATATCGTGTGGCAGGTACGAAGATACTCTATGCCCTGGGAATCGAGAAAATTTCTTTTAAGAAAAGATCCTCGACCAGTGGGATTTGAATCCACGACCCTCAGCATGGTCATGCTGAATAGCTGCGCGTCTACCGCTACTGCTATCTGGGCCCCTTTCTCAAGAAGTCCTCCCGGGAATAACTTTTGACTTTCTTCCAGAATTACCAGTAAATATTTCTCAGCGAATCTGAGAATTTCTTTCAGATCAACAACATTTTGACAGAATACAGTAAAACCTCCATGAGTCAATGTCCCATTACTCGATATCGACTCATGAAACCAAACTGCATGATTGCTTTGATGATCTCTTCAAACAACTTGTCAAGGCTTACTCGTTCCATAAATGAATGTTTCCATGGTTCCTTCAATATCGACGGGTTTTTTCCCCAGGAATCTCTTTCATAAATCCTCCAAAATGACAACAGTGATTTCTTCGGGAGTTATTGAAATAACCTTAAACATAACCCAACGAATTTCTTGAGAAACTCATCCAGTGTCTCCAAAAATTTTCCTAAAAACTGATTGGAAATTTATTCTGAAGTTTCTGAAAATTTCTTCTGAAATTTATCTGGAACTTCACAAATGATTTGAACAAGAATTAGGTATTGTCAGGAGCGCGATCAGAAGAGGATTTATGGGTCAAACCAACCTCGCCTCTCCTCGAGAGCCAAAAAATGTAAGGATTACCAAATATATTTTTGAAACTCATGACATCACATTTCATGCAACAAAGCAGCAAAAACTTAGTTTGGCTCATATGAACGCTTGGAGTGCCACAGTTAAATCTTCAAAGTTGTGTTTTTTTTTTCAATTCTTAGACTCCTTAAGAGTTTAATAAAAAAGCTAATGAAGAACTAAATAGCCTTGTCTCTTTCTTATAATAAATTGCAGGCTTTGTGTGGGAAGTTTTTCAATATTTAGATAAATTGGGAGCTTTTCAACACTTCAGTAGTGGTTCTTTTGTATTTTGTTCAACACAGGTGGAAAAACCTCATGTTCTCACTCTGCATCAGCGCGGTGCTTGTGGCGGTGATCAACGAACAGAGTTGCTCGCTGTCACTATCAACGCTTAAAATTTGCTGATTTGTACAGGCCGACTGCGATACAATTCAGATCAATTTACATCATATCAATATCATGCTGTCTACTCCATCACAAGTGCATTGATGGCGATAGACTATGGATATCACTGATGGGTTAAGTTTAGCCTTAAATTAACCAGTTGAAATGGCAATTTATCAGTACAATATTTTAGACAGTGTTGCAGATAGGTTGAAACTATTTGTTGGTCACTGAAAAACAGCAATAGCATGGATAATTACCACGTGATCACTTATTCCGCAGTGATTATGATCTAGAGTGCGATGTCGCATCACTGCTGTTAGTTGTCAAATCAAAGTGATATTGATAGCTCGCAAGTGATAGCGATAGTTTTAGACCATCAGCCATGATTGATATTAAGCAACTCTGTCAACGAAGCATTAAGAATGTTTCAGTTAGCTCAGTATTTAATCAAAATTTTCAACTAATTTTTAGAGCATATTTATTTCCGCTTATAGGTTTTAAACATTACTGGAGAATTTGAGTGCTATCGAAGCTGCACTGTGAAAACAAATCTGTTCCATTGGGAATTAAGAGGTTTTAAGAATTTAAGAATTAAAGATATTTCGAAGACGTTGATCATGAGTTACAGTAGTTAATCAATTGGATTACAAAATCATCCAAAAACAAAATTTGTTGGTGTTTTAATTAAAAAAAAAATAGAATGCTCACATATATCATGAAATCATCACAGTGAAACAACAGTCGTTTTTGACTTTTGGACTCCATTTTATAACATGAGACAATTACCCAGTCAACATAACGGAATAACTTTTGTTATACATCATTCTATCCGAATCAATTCACTCGAATATACGCACTTGGCCACAAAATTTGGATGAAACTAAAAAAAATACACCGAATTTCGAACATGAGACCTGAATCCAGAGGTCTCCGACACCTTACCTCTACACCACCAAGTGATATATGAAAGAGGTATGATTATTTACCAATATGGATGCATGTTTTTTGTACAGCGATACTTGCTTTGTTATTCTTTGAGACCCAACGACAGCAGATACCAAGCTTGAGTGGAAGTTTTGGCCAAGTTTCTTTTGATGCTGTTCTGGATTGATATACGATCTGTCATTGTATACAACATGCGATTCCATGTTGTACGATTTACGACATGTTTCGTTGTCAACACAGGGTGTCGTAAAGGAATCGTAGTGGAGAATGATATACAAGTTGTGTTGTCATTCATTTCGTTTAATTTTTTAATATGATTTTGTATGCACATTCTTATACGTTACGTGGTTCACTGGGTATGTTCCCATTGAAAGTTAAATTTTGCAATGCTGGTTTGCTTTCGGCTGTCATATGAGTTGCAATGATTTCTACTGCAAAGTTTTGAGCTCAAATATCATTCTCGTCGTTGAAAACTTTAAAACATATTAGGGTAGATGTACCAATAGTGGAGGTACTAAGCACAATTGAACTTCATTTAACCGCCTAAATTCATGAAGCGCAATAAGTGTACATGTTAATGTTGTAACGGAAAGTAACGACCATTGACCTAATGAGAAAAATGATTTCATCGTAGTAAACCACGACATGTCAGTGAAAAATAATACCTCCACTATTGGTACACTGTTCCTTTAGTTGCGGTATATTTCTAATTTGTGTTCCTATAATTGCGGTATCCGTTGTTTTCTTATGGGATCCTCCACTATAGGAACACTTTACCGCAACTATTGGTACAAGCAAGAAAAGTTTCAGCAATTTGAGTGATATTTCGTCAGTTTTAAAGCAATTTGAAAGCTTTTTTCAGCTATTCCGTGTACAGCAAGCCAGTACGTCGATTGGCAGTGTCGGTTCTGTGGCTAATGTGATAAAATCAGTGAAAACGGCACTACCGCAACTATAGGAACACCCACAACTAAGGGAATTTTCGGATGGTTAATTAAAAAGATGTATGCATTAATTCATGGCAACATCGTTCCCAAGCAACTATCTGGAGCAGATTCAAGATGATTGTTTCGGGAGATTATTGAAAACAAAAATCAAGAGAAAAGAGCAGTCATAAAAAGACGATTATTGAAGTAAGGCTGATAATTTTATTATAACTTCCAAATTTTTAAGCCAAATTTGGCATTTTAAGGGCAAAGTTTTACATATACGTTTAGAAGATATGATGGTTTTAAGAAAACTTTTTGACAAATCCGAAGAGTTTTCATATTTTTCCCAATCGAATTTCTTATCTGTTATTATCCGCCCTTCGTCTGACTAAATGCCGTTGTGACAAAACATCAAAACAAGTTTAATCTTGTATTTATATTTCATTGAAATAATTTAAACTTCTCAGTACGTTCTTTGCTTTCTGGAACAATTCATGAAGCAATTACTTGTGGATTTAAAAAAAATGTTCCATCAAGATCCAACAAATTTATTGTTGGAGCACCCAGACAACGAAAAGCAATCATCCTTAGCGTTATGCGATGCTTATACGTGTGCTTATAATGTCCGAATAGTCCTTATACGTACAAAAGTAGAAGTGATTAATGAGCGTATGTTATTTAATGAAAAATAGTATGCATTGCGAGTGTGTAGATTTTATTGCAAACTAATGTGTACTCTAATACGACTCAATGTATGATATCGAAGTTGATTTGACAGCTTCTGCGGATTGAGCTAACCTACTTTGTACAAGTATAAGAGATGAAACGAAACGTACATATAAACCCATAAAACAGCGTTTCTATTCTTTTATCGGAAGAATTCTTGAGTTAACCTTTGGAAGAGTTCTAAGAGTCATTTAGCAAAAATATCTAAAAGTGTTGTTGAGGATACGCTGAAGCAACTCGAAGCACTCCCATATACGATTTATGAGATAATCCCCAAAAATCAGAGTAGTATTGAGATTCATTGAAGCGAAATTGCGATTAGTTTCCCCGTTTTTAATTTGTACAAAATGAGAGCTCAAAACTTAATAGTCAATAACGGCGCTGGCCACGTCCTAACAGTCATCGGGGAAGGGAAACATTGTAAATTAGACAACCACATTAGACACCTCTGCTTCTCCTCAGTTGTCATGGAAAGTATATTGGGTTAGTGGGATAAGTCTGGGATGTTGAAGTCACCTATTGTTAGTGATGCGATCCATGATATATTCACGCCTAATTGGATTCTCCATATTACTCTATGAACGCATTGTACGCCCAACACTCTTCATCTTTCGAATCGCAATCAAAGGATCAAGCAATACTCTGGAAACATTTCGATTGAACAATTATTGAAGCTCAATAATTGCCGTTCGTTTCAAACTTATAAAATGTATTTTCTTGCATTACATAATTGTGTACAGACATACAGTAATCAGCGATTTAGTATGAGTTCATTTGTGAACCCATCTTTATCTTGCATTGGACAAGAACTTGTTTTCAAACTATCTAACGGCTCGATTGAGGCAAACTCATTTGTTATCGAAAGGCTTTTAAAATCCACATTGTATGTAAAAGCGTTAATCTCTTTCTCGAAAACCATACAATCCGATTCACAATTCACCTCCTCTTGAAGCATCAAGCCCTTCACAACCAACAAAGGATACTGACGAGAGGGACGACGCCGTCGTAAATTTTCCTACTTGGAACCCAAGCGAATTTAAACCGATTTAGTCAACGAGGCACCAGTAGCGGCGGAGCTTTTGGAGCGTGTGATAAGGAGAAAGTTTCTGATTAAAACAACCGGATTAAAGTGATTGCCCCCTGGCAGCAGAAAAAAAAAACAAGTGGCGGATAACCATAGTGCTCTGTGCTTGTGACGGTGGTGGATCGTGTTTGCTCGTTCGTGTTCGTTTTTGGGGGTAAACGTTTGTGTAAGGATATTTGGAATTTCGTCGGAAAATCGTCGATTTCAGTCGGTTGATTGGGCAGTCAAAGGAAATTCAAACAAAAAACCATTGGAAACAGATCCGGTTCCGGTGCCTGTGCCTGTTTGCGACGAACAGAATTGTGTTTGGCTTGTTGAATGGTTAATGGGTATCAGCACAAGGACGAGGCATTGAAGCGGAACGAGAAATCAGGAATTATCGGCTAAGCCATTCGAAAGAACTGCCGAATGTATTATTGATGGTATTTAGATTGTGCTGTGTATTTAAAATTCTGGCGTTCGAACATAGTCGCAAAGCATCGTTCTTATTTATTCAATAAGGTAAGTGAAAACATAAAATTGGTTTCTATCCATTATCATACTCGTTTTATTTATACCTAAGTAATTTTGATTCTAACGAAAGGTCTTTGAGACATCAATAAAAAATACAGTTGTTTTATTTCACCGCTTTGTTTAGAAAGTAATTTCACGAGTTTGTTAAACTTAAAAAAAGCATAGTGCAGAATGCTTTTCGTCAATTAAAAAAATGGAATAATCTAGGAAAATCTAGGAATTTATGTTAAATATGTGTTTAGACAGAGCTTTACGTGCATTCACATCTAGCTTAAGCACGTTTGCTAGCCAATGACACTTTTACCGGTTGTAGTCATAACCGTCATATTGAATCCAAAATTGATAAAGTGCAATGATTTCCTATGAGAGTGACCGAATTAGGATCACTCTGGCCAAATGAGTCGCGAGGAAGTTGAAGTTTTAATAATGAAAACTTATCTTTTTTATTTTTTATCTATCGAGATCTCAACTTGTTAACGTTCAAAGATCCGACATCGTAATCATCGACATCATAGAAACTTTAACAGCAGTTTATCTGTTCAAAACCGAAAATTGTTCGATTCAGAAGGAAAATAGAATGCTGTGAACATATTATGCTGTAAATTTTCTTGATTTTGATTGAAAAAACTGCTTTTGAAAATTTCCAAAATCAATTACGGACCCTTCCTTAGAATGATAACAATACGAAGCCGAACATTGAATTTTCAAAAGCACTAGTTAAGAGAACCTAACAGCGCACTGAACTGAAAATTTGATTGATCGTCTCTAGTATGCAACAAATTGATCAAATTTTCAACGCGAACGAATGTCAGGTTTTCTAGCTCTGTGAACTAGAAAATTCGAAACATGGCTTCATTTCATAGTATCTAAACATGACAAATTGACCATTAAACGGCTTGTACTGGTACTTATTCTGTTCAAATATTGTAGTTTTTGTGAGAAGGTTCTTTTTTGCGCTAACGTCCCCACCTTTCTCTGTAATTTGCATCGGTACTACTCGATGTGTTGATGTGAAATTTGCGAAAAAGTTACACGTCTTCTCGGTGAGAATCGAACTCTCTACTCCCTGTTCACTAGATAGTGCGCGTTAGCCCTACACCACGAGAGGACTCATGGACGCAGGAGTTAACTTGAATTCGTGATTATATTCACGAGGCCCTGTTTCACAAAATGCACCTTTTCCGGAAGAATTAGGTGCTCATCCAAAATCAAAGCTTTCTCTTGTATATGCAAGGCCTGACCGAGAGCGCATTATTTATTAGAGTTCAATTTAAATCAATTGCAATGTATATGAAATGCTTAGTTTTACGGTAGTTGTTCATACTTACACACGGCTGGTTAGCCGTAAAACCGATATATGACAATTAAAAAGTATTTATCGAGAACGGACTCATGTTTCGTAATCGGTCGTTTGAGAACGTCGCGATTCATCTCGTCCAGCACGTTTTAAGCGAGGAGTGTGTGGTCTTTCAATACCTTCAATCCAATTCATATTCTCTAAACTAAACTAGGAAACTACCACTCTGTGACTTTTCGAACATCGGAATAATTACTGAAGGAACCCGTTAAGCAAAACAATATGTTGTTATTTTTTATCTCTATCAACGAGATTTTTTACCTTAGGCTAGTGACCAGTTCCACCCAGAATGAGTCGAAAAAATTGAAAATCGAACACGATGATCATCGATTTGGATTAAATTTCACACATGTTTTATATTAAATAAGGGTTGCCTAATCCATTGCCATTTTCAGAAATATCATAGCACGTCTAGTTTTTGAGATACTGGCTGTCGAAAATGTTAAATTTGACTATTTCAGCCAACTTGCATGCAAGTTTGTCAGCTTGTATGGCAATTTATTTGATTAATTTGGCTCAGATTTCAAACTTCATGTGTATAAAAATACTTATCAACAAAATTCATAATACTTCCGATACTCAAAATTTATTTTTTGTTAGTTTAGAAAAGCATTGCATTTTGCAAACATTGCAAAAACATTGCAAGAGAAACGAAGAATTTCATATGGAGACTGCAAGAATGTTGAAAAAATCGATTAAACCTCAATTTAATCGTACAATTTTAGCCAAATAATATCCGAAATGAAAATTAAAGTCCTATTGGCATGTTTGGTAGATTAGATCATACTATTTTTTATAAATCATTGTTCAAATTTGGTGTAAACATCAATGAAACCAGTGTTTTATACAACTTCCTGTGGCTAAAAGTTGCTACAACGACCAGTAACTAAAACTTGTGACGTGCTGGAAGAACTCGGAGAATGACATCAGATTCAGCAGACCCAAATCTACTAGAGGCACATAATTTGAATCTTGAGACACACAAAAATGTCATTTTTGTTACGCTGTGTATCAATGCTCTAAAATTAGATATTTTCAAATTATTTCAAGTAAATAATATATACATATATATAAAATATGCCATTTCCATAAGTTGCTCAAGGTTCTTCATGAAAAAAGCCATTCAAAAAATATGGTCTGTACTCGCAAACACGTTTTTTTTCTTGATATGGAATCGCGAATAACTAATAACAGTGGCTTATTGTATTATATTATGAAAATATATTATAAGTTTTGTATTGAGTTATTTCAAAACACGAAAATGAGAAGTGATCGTGATAATAATTAGGGTTCAAATGCTTGTGGTATCATCAAAAATACGAAATTTTGAAATCCGATCACAAGATGTTCTAAGAAATTTTGCCACCAGACGGCGCTAGTGAGCATGAAACTTTTGTTTTGCGGTTATCTCAGGATCCTGACCACTAAGAAAGATGGTATCTTTAGTAAACTTGTCGAGTAGCTCAATTTTGCCCAAGATGCCATGTGTTGTCAGGATCCTGAGCTATCCGTAAAACAAAAGTTGCATGCTCACTAGCGCCGTCTGGTGGCAAAATTTTGAATCTTAAAGCTTTTACAATGATAACGCTTGAGCTACTGAACAACTTTTCCGAAGGCGGCATCTTTCTAAGTGGTCAAGATCCTGAGATATCCGCAAAACAAAAGTTATATGCTCACTAGCGCCGCCTGGTGGCAAAATCTTGAATCTCATAGCTTTTATAACAATAGTCCTTGAGCTACTGAACAACTTTGCCGAAGACGCCACCTTTCTAAGTGGTCAGGTTCCTGAGCTATCCGCAAAACAAAATTTCGATGCTCACTAGCGCCACCTAGTGGCAGAATTCCGCAATTCAATGACCACCATATGTTAGCCCTTGAACTACTGAACAATTTGATGACCCTCTATTTTAAATACTTTTCAATAGCGCTGCCTGGTGGAAAAACCTTGTATCTCTTGGCTCCTTCAATATTCCCCATTAAGGGAGTTGGTCGGTTACCTGTCCACTGTATCAACTTTGTCATTTCCCTCGCCATTTTCCTTGGCACTATTCAGATGTTTGGTGTAGTGCTACCTTCATCTTTGGGTCACTTCACGTTTACCCGACAAAAATAGTTCCTTATCTATAACTCACCGAACTGAACCTATGCAAAATGCGTTGAGATTTAGCAGCTAAGAATTCCATTCCATTTAGTTAACAATTATGTAATCCTTGAACCGAAGACTTACTACTCTTTCGACACAATTTCTCGGATCAGACAGGCTTACAACAAAATCTATCATTTGTGATAAAATACTATTCATATAAAATGTGATAGTCATGGTTGTAGAACATTTTTTATAAAGTAATTATGGGAACACCAACCTTTTTCTTCTGTATAATCTTATTTCACTACTCCCACTGAGTCTTACTTTGGAATATGTTTTACATTTCATTGTACGAATTTTTGTTTTGAGTATCAAAAAAGGCGATAAAACTATCCACTTGAAAAGTTCCGACTCCAAATTGACAACCCAAATCCTTGAAGGCTCGATGACCCAACCCTTTCCTCCTGGCTAAACGTAAATTGATTAGCCACCATAATCAAGTGTCAATCCGGCAATGAACCCTCGGCAATAAATCTCCCGTCAGCCAACTCCGGAGAGACGACGACCTGCGATACAACCCACTCTTCCGAAGAAAGCATCATCATCGTTCGACAAGTCACTTTCCCGTCATTATTCCGCCCTTCATCAAACCACTTCCGCCACTGCCGCCGCCGTCGCTAACGAAGAATGAAATCCCTCGCCAAACCAAGTGTGAGTGACAAATAATTGAAAGTTTATGATAAATTAAACCGTAAACTCATAAAATTATCTACCGTCCTACCGGGACAAAACACGCTGTATCATCATTAGCATCATCATCATCGTCGTCTACTTGCCAGGGTGTGAAACATATCTCTGCTCATCGTCAGCAAGCTCACTTGGGAGGACGGGGACAGGGCTCCAGGTTCGTCATCTTCCGTTCGACTAAGAAGTCCGAAGAACGAAACGACAAAAAGTTGAAGATTATATGTGACATTGTTGAGACCGCTACGGTGCGGGGGAGGGAAACACTGAGGACCTGGGCTGGGTTGACGTGTCTGGAAGGTACTCGCTCTGTATGACAAGCAAAATTTTCCTTTCATAAATCAAACCCCTTTCGGCTGTGTGCAGGATATACAACATAGAGGTACGGTGTCGAGTGACAACGAACGTTTCTTCGAGATACGCTTTGGAGTGAACAATTACCTTCCTGTTGTCCCCATCATGGCTGGCACCATGGGAATGCTGGAATGTTGTCGGTGGTTGGAGGAGATGGTAGACTTTGATTGAGGGAGTTGAGGGGGGATTGTGGTTTAGGGAATGGCATTCTTCCTAACGTCGAACGCTCGGATCGGGGGTGTACACTGAAACTTTCATTTACGTAAAATAGAGTTGCATTTGTGGCTACGCAACATTCGTTTATTATATGATTTAAGATGTGTCCTCTTAAATTCACGAATTTCTCGGAGCATAGATATTTAGATTTGTAAAGGTAACCCAGTACTGATTAGAATTTACTACCTCATGTTTACACGCGTAGGGAAACTTCCTTGGCCGTGTGGTAGAGTTCGCGGCTACAAAGCAAAGCCTGTCTGGGTTCGGTTCCCGGTCGGTCCAGGATCTCTTCGTAATGGAAATTTCCTTGACTTCACTGGACCTAGAGTATCACACGATATACGAATGCGAAAATAGCAACTTGGACATAGAAAGCTCTCAGTTAATAACTGTGGAAGAGCTCATTTAATACTAAGCTATGAAGTAGGCTCTGTTCCAGTGAGGACGTAATGAATGTAAAGTAACACACTTTGTCAAATAAGTCTTATTTGTAGTATGTATTTGATATCCGTCTACGAAATTTCACACAAAATAAATTCAGAGAGTCAGATTTCCAATTACGTAAACGGAGGTTCCAGTGTAGTTTCCCATGGAAGAACACCGATTGCGGAGTGTATTAAGAAGAGGAGCCACTCGTTCCCCATTCTTCATCGTCAACCGTTTTTGGGACTTGGTAGGGTGACATACCGAGCTTAAACCCACAAGCGGAGGGAAAATCGGTTATTATTCAAATCCGTTCTAATCTGTGCACGCTTAGGCACCGTTGGTTCAACTAACACATGTGCCACAATGGGCTCGGACGATTGAATCTGTGCGGTTGTTTAGACCGGATTCAGTGTATGCGATATTTAACCAAGTGCGAAACTATGTAGTTGTGTGTCAGTGCACTGCACAGGATCCTGTGAAAATCTGCTCGAATTCAATAAATCATCCGAAGGCGTGTATGCTTGGCCGCAGAATTTACTCCATCCCCGGAAAGGTTCACCAGGCACACCGGATGGGAACCTATGCAAATACAAGCCCGACCGAGCTTGTTTGGAAGAATTTCCGATTGAGTAGATCGTGTTGCTTTAGGATTATGACGAAAGTGGTGACGACGGGTGGACGGACAGTGATGTATCACGGTGAGAGAATGTTTACCCAGGAGAATGAAATATTTATGCCTGCCAGGCTGACATCAAAAAGCGGGTTCTCCGAATAAACCAACATTAGATTACTGAGAAGTGAGAAAGCTGCGAAGCCTTTGGGCATAATGAATTTGTGTGAGATATTTAGTATGAGCTTCACACCGTAGGTGTAATATTGGAAGAGTGGGATAGTGAAGAGTAAGGTAAAGTTTGATCTAAGATGAATAATAAGCATTCCAATAAATAATGTTATAGTTTAAAAGAAATCAATATCATACAATTGACTTGCCATAAATAGAGGGTGCCTTGATGTATTTTCGGTAACTTTGTTCTCTTAGCGGTGGTTTTCAAAAACCTATTGAGACTCATAATTGCATCAATACTTTTAGCATAAAAGCAGATAATTTGAGGACATTTTCCAGACAAAACACCACATGACAAGGTTTTAGTTAAAACTTTTGTAGGATGAGTTTGAACATGCGACCAAATATTATTCAGGTAAATGGCATTCATCGAAACGATCCTTCAGATGCTTTTCGCTTATTGTAGGTAATGATACCAATGGTCATCGCATCATATGGAGCATCTGAGATATGAGTATTAAAAGATCCATTCTGATGAAAATCTTAAGCACTACAGATCCTAATCCAACTCGAATGTAGTACACGACACTGAAGACGACCTTACAGTTGAGGTCGAAATGCGCGTATCTGTCAAAGGATACAAACTCTAGTGAAACTAAATGGTATAGTACTAAATTCGGCTTTTTAGTTACGTGAATTTGATGATTCAGCATGATGTGGTTATAGAAGTAAAAATCCTGATTTTATCACTAGAGCAACTACAAACGAACATTTCTGCAAGGAAAAGTGTCTTGAGAATAGAATACACCCAATCATTGAACCGCAAAATGTCCAATGATTTAAAAAATATTCTAGGAAAAAATGTCAGATAAAGTATACAATGGTACTTACAAAATGTTGGAAAACTAAAGCAAAAAAAAAAAACAATAAATATTTGTTCGTATACATTTACCCTAATAATTAATAAAAATACTTCAAAATGATCTGCTTAGCATGGATGCACGTTTTCTCCGCTTGAAAAAATAACTCTTTTTATGCGACCAAATTATAAGTGGATCGGTCTTTGTATCAGCACCCTGGAAAAATATGACGTTATCTTAAAAAAGACACCGACACGTCTTATGTAGATCTTTGCGAAATCAAGTGGATAAGGTTTAATCACTCTAGGGCGTTGATTCAGCATCATATTTACAATTGATATCTTACAGGGCGTTAAGATGCACCTGGTCTATGAATAATATAATAAGATTATTTAGGAGAGTTTCTACGGCTTATGATTTTCAATTGATGGCCTAAGAGCGTCAAAATATAGTGTCAAATTACTGCAATGCGTTCTCACAGCACGGAAATTTCTGCTGATAACATACAGGGAGTTTAGATGCATCTGTCCTATATGGGATGACGTCAAATAACTACAGGGCGTTGATACAAATTATAACATTGACCTAATGTCCTACAAAACATCAAGATGCATCTGATCTACGGATGATAAAGTCAAATTACTCCAGGGTGCTGACACAGCTTGATTTTTTTTCCAATTTATGTCTTACAAGACGTTACTCCAAGGCATTGAAATAGTTAGGAATTTTCAACGGATGTCCTACAGGGCGTCAAGATGTAGAATGCCGTCAAAATACAGAGAGGCATTTATGCACTTCGAAAATTGTGATTGGTATCATAAGGTGTGTTAAGATGCATCTGGTTCACGTTGGATAAGATCAAGTAACTTTAGGGCATTGATACAGTTTAGAATTATCAATTATTATTTATTTATTTATTTATTTATTCGATTTTATTTCAACTGACATGTGATTGTCTTATTGAAAATTTGAATTAGAAACCAAAAAATACATTCATCAATACACTTAAAGAACATCTATACATCGAAACGATAACAATTGTTAAAAGCTGACAAAAACATGAACATTAATTATTGCTCGCATAAAAAATAATTGAATAATCTATCAACTAGCAGGTCTCCATGTAATGTTTGGAATGTCTATGAACTCCCGACATTTGATTTCCTTTGGTCATCTCGAAGAATCCAGTGCGTCCAATCAATGGCAGTCCGAAATTACAACTTTGAATGAGATGAAATTAATAGTAGTTACATCCTTCCATGCTGGCTTCAAGCATTTTATACTAATGATCTCTCTTACTCCGATGGCATCGACAATCATCTGTTTAACTTCATTCTCAGTTAGATCATTGGCGATGTTCGATAAATGCAATTTGAGTGTAGTGGCACTCGAACAAGCGGACGATGAAGATGCTATTCTTGTAGACGTTAACGGTGGTGAAGAGCCAGAGGATAATTGTCGAGGAACACTCGTAGGACCTTTAAAATTGGTAGCAGAACGATCTACACTTGGCATTACCGGAACTTTTGCAACCAAACAATCGAGGGTTTCGCTCATTTTCTTCACTTCAGTTTTCAGGTTGTCGACTTCCTCCCTAACTGGGCAACTAATCGAACGAAAAATATTTTTTTCTAAGGGCAACTTTTGGTGTATTTCTCAAAATTCAATTTCTGGTTATGGAAAAGGCGTTTTGATGCTGCAATATGATTTTTTATCCAAAAACAATTCAAAATTCTAATATCAATGATCTTCCTATAAGTTACCGCTTCAAGATATTCGGGATTGAATTATATTAATATCATAAAACTTAAGAAAAAACGCCCGTTTCTTACATTATTCCAGATGCTCCATCAACAATGTTACGTTAATCTCTTCCCACATTAATATCCCATTTACTTTTTATTTGACATTTAGACGGTTGGATGAACTGTTCGAAAGATACAGGATGATTGTTGGAATATTGTTGAGAATTAATATAAGTATTACCACAGACAAACAGACGTAACACTGGATAAATTTCCATCGCCCACGAATTTAACGATCAGTTTAAAATACAACAGTTGTCAAGTTCATAACCAGAGGCGCGCGCGTCGCTTTCCTTCGTGTTTGACATTTCACACTACCGCCACCTGTTGGACATGTGGCACAAAAAGTTATTTCGTTCAATAAGCTCACTAGATGGTGGTAGTATTTGTGGTCGAGAGAATTTTGTGAAAAATGTTCTAGGTGTTACTTCTGTTTGTCTGTGGTATTACGATGGAAGATGCTAATATGAATAATGTTAAGGAGGGGAAGAAGGAAAAACGCCTTTAAACTTCTTAACCTTATTTATTTATTCTCACGATTATTGTATATAATTTTAATATTTTTATTTGTTTCAATATATATTGGTATAGAACAGATATTAAATGTCAACTTGTTTGATTATGTTTTTACTTTTCTATAAACATTATAATAGCTTACTGCCTCATCACTTGAATACAGTTTTGCTGCGATTTTGTTTTCGGAAATGGGTGCAAAGCAATGGAATTTCTGTGTTCCTGGAATTATCTTTGCTTGTTGATGTATGTTACTTAGTTCTTCTGATCCTTGTTCGTAATCTTCCTGTGACACAAAACAAAATGACAATTTTGTCAGGTATTCTTCTCTCCGCTTACTAGCCCACTCATACAAAGCTTTTGCATTAGTGATTAGATGCTCATGCTGTCTTGCCAGACTAGCTCTAGTAGCCATCCTTTTCAATGTACCACCAATGGGTAATGATCGGCTGACATCATCGTCGTTAAAGTATTGAAGAACTTTATGTTTGACTTCATTATTAAAACTTTGTCCACATTTACTATCTGGTTTAGACAATACTCCTTTTTGTTCAGCCAATTTTTTGGCTTCCATCGCCATGTACTTGTTGATGCCAAACTCTGTAACCATTTTTTGGATAGACCACGACTTCGGCAAAACTGTCAAAATACGGAACTTCTCGGGCCTTGTTGTCTCAGCGTCGGAAAATTTTTCCTTCAGTTGGTTGATCATCTCGTCATAATCCTTGGATTTTTGTTCGCGGACTGCTGCCTCATCCAGGAAAGTTGAAAATGCTTCTTCGCATACCGTTTGTGATTTCCTTGAATTTTTGTTGGGGGTAACTGATCTGTTCGAGTTTTCTCAACGAATCCGGTGACACGCTGATACCAGAAATTCCCATGTTGAAGAGCTTGATGTTATGTATTCTGGAGTAGTCTGGTACATCACTGTTTTTCAATGATGCTGACACTATCGAGCTTGCTGATGGTATCTCCTCTAAACCTTTTTCATTATAAATCGTAGAATAAGTACGCTGAAGACACCAACAAGATTTGCTGCAGGATCGCACTTTTATTTACATTCTAGCACTTATGAAAACTGACTGCGCAGTCCAGTGGTGAACGAAATATACAATAATGTGGGAAGACTTTTCTACGGCCAGAAATTGAATTTTGAGAAATGCACCAAAAGTTGCTCTTAGAATTTTTTTTTATTTTAGATTGTACCATGTTGAAACTGTGCTTAAAACATCTAGTTTTACATTGAAATTTTACAGAAAAAAATTTGAAAAAAATCGAAGATACCTATTTTTTGCAATTTGTGTTTTTAGGTTTAATTTCGATTTTTTCATGAAAATAAGAGTATTTTTTTTTCAGTGTATATTTTTTTACAAAGCCTATTTGATTGTCTACCATCCCTCCTCAGACATTTTTTTCTCTATACCATACGGTTTCCGAGGTACATTTTTTTTAAATGGTGATGCTAAAAATACTTACGCCTTTATCAGAAGTTACTCTTGATTTTAAATGGTCTCTCCACCAGTGAAAAAACTTATTCCATTATATCGAAACTATGTGCAAAATTCCATTTGAATCCAAGGTAGTCGAGTTTCATCGTTTACCGATTTGGCGTGGAACCGCTCATTTGCAACAATTTCGTTCCATATTTTAAATCTTCCTATTTTTCCTTGCAGTTTTTAGTTGAGTCCGTCAGATAGAGATGTCGTGTGGATCTAGGTGTGGATAAATTTCAATGACACTGACAGCGTGCAAATTTAGTTGAATGGTAACCAGACGTTCTTCGGTGTTTTTTTTTTGGCGTTTGATCAATTAATTCCGTGATACATGCATGCTAGTGAGTTCAAATCATATGAATGGATCAACTGAGCACAATTATAATTAAGGGCGTCCGAATGCTTGTGATATACGTAGAATAAGGTCAATTAACTCCAGGGCGTTATTTAACTGGACTTATCATTTGCACCTTTCAAGATGATCCACGTGGAATAGGTTAAAGTACTACATGAAATTGATACAGCCCGTTAATTTCTATTGATGTCATACGGGTTCTACGTACAATTACTAAAAATTACTCCAGGGCGTTGATACTGCGAACAATTTTCTAAACGTATTCTTTAGGGCGTCGAGATACACCTGATCTATAAAGGATGTAGGATATAGTCAAATTACTCCAGTTGATACAGCTCGAAAATTTCAAATAATGCCATACAGGGCATAAAGATGCATCTATAACATTTTCTAAAGTTATCAGAAATGATCCAATCATTAAACTTATCGGAACCTAACGCAACCTAATATTATTTTTACATCAGAAAAATTGGATATAATCTTATTGAACAAAAGAAAAAAAATATTGGTCCGAGAAAACTTTTAAAATAGCAGACTAAACTTGTGAAAAGAATGACAAAAGATGAGGTTTCCAATCAATGATGTGTTAACTGTATACTAACATAAGTGCCAACTCTCATATGGGAAATCTCATGAGAATAGGAATTAGAAAATTTTAATGAGATATGAAAATTTCATGTAGTTTGAAATTGGGAACCTGTGACACTTTCACTGCAAGCCTGTGACCTGTGACCTGTGACACTGCAAGCCCATATAATCCTACGAGGAAAAGTTGAGAACCCTTGAAAATAAAAACAATCTCTAATGATCTAAAAATTTCAAAAACATAAATTCAAACCAAAAAGAATCACAAGAAAGAGAACCTTCCAAGTTTGAGCCAAAAATTGAGATAAAGAAGTGAGGAAAGTGACTTGAAGTTGAAAGTTTTGCTCTTTTTGGTTCAAGAAATTCAATCGAAATATTTGATGATTTTTTCTGCTCAATGAAGCATTTTTTAAGCATCAGTTTCTCCTAAAAACTTTTCCGAATAACCCGGTCTCTTCTGTGCAAAGAAAAAAAAACTACTGAAATTCACAGAATTTTTGCTTTTATTAATTTTTAGTCTAGAAATAAATGAGAAAGTAAGAACAACCACACTGGTAGTAAAGGCAAGAAGTCTCTACTTTTAACGGAAGGTCTTTAGTGTATACATGTCAACCACAATGGTCTCTAAAGTATCTCTTTTTTCTTATTCTGCTGACATTGCAGAATTGTACAGACATAAAAAATAAGAGACTATAATGGATTCAACAATTTCCAAGGGAAATTTGAATTATCATAGTGATTTTAGTTAAAATTCCTTCAGGGTCTTCCTCAGGGTTTTCATCAGAAGTTTTTCTAGAGATTTCTCTAACCTTTCTTCCGAAAATTCTTTCAGCTATTTTTCAAAGGATGCATTAAGAATCATTCAGAACTCCAAAGCTACAACCAGTAATTTCCTCAGGTATTACTTTGATTTTTTTTTCCAAAACTATCCTGGGGTATCCTCCAAAAAAATCCTTGAGGGGTTCTTCGAATAAATCATTTTTTTTTCTAGGATTTTTTCCGGTATTTCATCCAAGTATTACACCTATAGTTCAACCAAACATTTCTTTAAAAACTTCCTCAAAAAATTCCCATTCAATCTGCAAAAGTTTATTTAAGTCTCCACACCAGTTTATACAACAGCAATTTCCACAATAATTGCTCTGATTTTTCCACAATTTCTTTTGAATTTCTGTCCAATGTTTTCAGAATACCATCCCGAGGTTTGTTTGATTTTTATATTATCTAACTAAATTATCTGAGAAATCTTTCAAAATTTGTTTAGGAGTCCAGGAGCTATTTCAGAGATCCTTGTTTATTAAAGGTGACTTCAAAACTTACCAAAGTTTTGGCACAGATTACTATATAAGTTTTTTTTTTCTAGAAATACCTCACCGATTTATTTTTCAGGATATATTTTTGCGTTTCCCTGGAGACATTCCTGGAAGAATTCCTGAAAAAAAAAAAACTTTCGGGAATCCTGGAGGATGCCCCAGGAAAATCGATGGATGAATCAATAAATCTTGGAGAAATGATGACTTTCTTGAAAATTTTTTGAAGATTTTTGGGAAATTCTGATGATTTCTGAAATGTTTTTTAGACAAATCCTGGTAACGCGAAATATATTTGTGCATCTAACGTATTATTTCTCAAAATACTATCCCGCCTACCAAATATGTTTTCGATTAATGCTTCCATTTACGACCCAGACAACCAGAAGTCGCAAGAAAGTTTACGTTAAAACTCGTTAATTCTTACAAAATACATCAAACCCGCAAAACACAGTGGATAAAATCGTCAGATTAATTAATTTTCTCGCATGAAACGCTTTTATTCTGACTTCATTTGTACATTTTGTTTCGTCCCGTAAATTCGTAAAAAGTAAGTCGGATCAATCCATAGCTGCTGTCAAATCAACATTTGTTATCATAAGTTAAGTCGCATAAGATCACAAGTTAGTCCGGTAGACAATTTATACACTCGCAAGTCGTAGTGTATGCTATTGTTCATCACATAGTATACGCACGTATATCGCCTCCACTTTTATACGTAGAAGGACTTTTCGCGACATCTTAGAAGTGAAATTTTGCACAAACAATGCGTCCAGATGATTTCGTTATACGTACATTTTGGTTGTCTGGGGAGAAATTTAAGTTAGATGCCTTTTTCCATACAAAACAAAACGAGAAAACTTTTGCTGATCAACTGTGAACAAGAGCAAAGAAGGTAATCCATTATTGTATCATGTCAATTTGGAGTCTAAAATAATTCTATTCTATAATAATTAGTCACAACCCCACAAACATTTAGAAGTGCTGAACAAATTTGCTGAAGTCATTCCTTATGTAAGTCTCTTATGTTCCGGAATAAATCGATTATTCATGGTGTGTATGAGAGATTAAATAAAAGCTGGGACGCACCCCAGTGAACCACGTATCGTATAAGAATGTGCTTCCAAAATCACATATTCGTACGTCAAAAATCGAAATTGCACAAGATGCCAAATTAAGCGTTATCAATGTTCTTCTTCTTCTGTCGGGTGTGGGATCACTGCGTCCATTTTTTAGGACTATTGTGATATACCCTATTACTCTATGTACACAATGTTTTCCAGTAGCAAATGTGCCTCCGGAATACTTTGCGCATTTGACTGAACTTTGAACCATCTGCCATTGATGGGCAGAAGTCCTAGGTTGCAGTGTTGTAGTTCCCCCAATCTGGCGTGATCAGCCTAATAAAGCTAACCACCTCCCTGGGGGATGCGTTCCAAATATCAGCTGGCTGTAAGTAGTGCTTGCCAAATATTTTGAACCTACGATGGATGTGTGCACTGCAAGAGCAGAGAAGGTGTTGTGAGGTTTCGTCCGTCTCGTCACAGAAACGGCAATTTGTGTTTTGGACGACACCGATCTTGTATAAGTGGTATCTGCTTGGGCAGTGACCAGTTATTAGACCGATGTATGTTCTGAGATCCCTTTTGTTGAGACCTATAAGTTTTTGTGTTTGTGTCGTGTTTATTGTTACGAACCTTTTGGACTGATTCGCATTGGAAACTGTATTCCAATTTGATTGAATTTGATCGAACAACCAGTTGTTCAATTCCGTGTTTAGTGCAGAGTTTGAAATGCCAAGGAATGGCTCTGGACCAATGAACATATTGGTTGATCCATTCCTTGCTAGCTGATCGGCAATTTCGTTACCCTCTAGACCCGTATGTCCTGGGATCCAATATAGTTTAACTCGATTGCGTTCAGCTAGGGATTTCAGTGCAAGAATGCATTCCCACACAAGTTTTGAGTTGCAAGTGAAAGCCTTCAAAGATTGAAGCGCTGCTTGACTATCAGAGAAAATACATATGGTGGCATGTCTGTAATTTCTTTTCAGACACAGCTGCGCACATTCCTTGATTGCATAGACTTCTGCTTGAAATACTGTAGGCCACTGTCCAAGAGAGACAGAGATTTTGGTTTTCGGTCCGTATACTCCAGACCCTGTCAAATTATTCATTTTTGAACCATCTGTGTAGAATTTAATAGATCCCGGTGAAATGGTGGGTCCACCTCCTTCCCATTCCTCACGAGAAGGAAAGACCACCGTGAATGGCGAGTCATAGTTTACCACTTTTTCCATCCAGTCACTACATTTTTCAACAATAGGATTTATCGAAAATTCGTTTAATATACTGAGGTGACCTGTTAAGTCCCCTGACAGTAGGACTGTTGATCGTTTTAGCCGAAGAGCACTTTTCTCAGCATCCAGCTTTATGAATTGATCCAGCCGGGGCAGATTGAGTATAGCATCTAGGGCAAACGAGGGGGTACTACGAACTGCACCGGTTATGGCAATACAGGCAGTACGTTGAATTTTGTTCAGCTTAGCTCTAGCCGTAGCTTCCTTTGTCTTAGGCCACCAAACAAGGGACGCATAGGTTATTCTAGGCCGAACGATTGTTTTATAGATCCACATGATCATACTGGGTTTTAGACCCCATGTTTTACCACAGGTCTTTGAGCAAACCCAGAGTGAATTGAGACCTTTATTTATGATTGTTTGAAGATGGGTGTTCCAATTTAGTTTTGCGTCAAGTGTGATGCCAAGATACTTGACCTCATTTGAGTAAACTAATTGTATTTGGTTCAAGAAAAGAGGGTGGAGTTGTACCTTTCGTCTTTTTGTGAACGGTACAATTGTTGTTTTTGAAGGGTTTATTCCTAGTTTCTCTTTTTGACACCAGGAGAGTGTGTGATTGAGAGCAATTTGCATCCTTGATGAAATAACGCTGTCAAATTTGCCTCGTACAATAATGACTACGTCATCTGCGTATCCAACAACTTCAAAACCCCTTCTTTCTAAGCAATCTAGCAGTTCGTCCACCACTAATGACCACAATAAGGGAGATAGTACTCCCCCTTGAGGGCATCCCCTTGTAGCCATTACAGTAATGCGCGAATCACTCAGCTCAGATGAGATCTGTCGATTTGCTAGCATAGCATGTACCCAGGTTGCAATGCATGGGTCGAAGTTTCTCCTCAACATTGCCGAACCTATAGACGAATAAGAAGCGTTATCGAACGCGCCCTCAATATCAAGAAATGCTATAAGAGCGATTTCTTTTGCATTAAAGGTTTTCTCGATCTTGTTCACTAGCGTGTGCAGTGCTGAGACCGTTGATTTTCCGCTTTGATAAGCAAATTGGGATTTAGAAAGAGGCATAGTTTTCATAAATTTAGAATCTATATACTCGCATAATACCTTCTCCATGATTTTAAGCATTACCGAGGATAGGCTTATCGGTCGGAATGCTTTAGGGTTGGTTTTGTCCTTTTTTCCTGCTTTTGGAATAAAGACAACTCGAACTTGACGCCAATCATTTGGAATGTGTCCCAGAACTAAACTTGCCTTAAAAATCTCTACCATGTGTGGAATCAGTGTCTCTTCCTCTTTTTGGATAAGCGCTGGGAAGATTCCATCCATGCCAGCAGATTTGAATGGCTCGAAAGATCTCACTGCCCTAACAACCCTATCGCGAGTAAAAGCTTCTTTGGCAACCTTTATTGCGTCCCTTTTTGCTCCTGAGTCCCCTGATAGGAACCCGTGTGGAACTGAGACGTCAAGTCTGGCACCTTCAACATTTAGACTCGTTTGTGGGATTGAATCAGGAAAGTGAACTCTTAGCATTTCACTCAGTGTTTCACGAGGTTCCACAGTGAGTGAACCGTCAGTCCTTTGAAGACTTCCCAAACCATTGGAGTGATCCTTCGAAAGAGTTTTATGAAGTCGAGCAGCTACGGGAGTTTTCTCAATGCTTTCACACATGAGAACCCATGATTTCCGTTTTGCTCGTCTCATTTCTTTGTTATACTCTGTCAGAGCCTTTCGGTATAGACTCCAATCAGAAGTGCGTTTGGCTCGGTTGAATTCCTTCCGAGCAGTTTTCCTGAGTTTATCAAGGTTGAAGTTCCACCATGGAACATCTCTGTTCGAACTAACTGTTTTGATCGGACAGCTCTCTTGATAAGCATTTAGAATTTTGTTTTTAATAGAATCCGAAGCTGCTTCTAACTGTATAATTGTCTGAATATTCGGCTCTATTATATAGTCTTCAGAACGGAGAATAGCTGAGTAGGTTTCCCAATCAGTTTTCTTGGGATCTTTAAACGACTTTTGAATCATTAGACCCCCTTCCCACTCGAAGACTATATGTTTATGGTCTGACATAGATATTTCATTAGAAACATGCCAGTTTTTTATTTTATCCGAGATGGATTGACTGCATAAAGTCAGATCAAGGACTTCTTGTCGTAAGATGTTTTCAAATGTAGGCTTATCACCGACATTGCATATGTCAATATTTTTGGAGGAAAGAAACTGCAAAAGATGCTCACCTCTGATATTTGTGTTTGTGCTTCCCCATACAAGGTGATGAGCATTGGCGTCACAACCGATGACGAAGGGGATGTTGTGTTTTTGACTGTAAGAGACAAGAGCAGCCATCTCTGGAGGAGGAATGTCTTCTGCGTCGCCAGGGAAATACGCCGAAACCATAATGATCTCAGTACTGCCCCTAGCAGTAGAAACCTCCATCCTGACCGCTACGATGTCCCTTTTGATGAATTCTGTAATTGGAAAACATTTAGTATCATTGCGTATTAGAATAGCTGCTCTGGGAGAGAGCTGGCTGTCATCATATACCAACCTACACGAGTTTAGTTGAATACCTTGTATTCGAGTTTTGTTGACCCATGGCTCTTGAATCAGTGCCACGGAAAGGTGTTCTTTTGTGAATCTCCTGCAAAGCACATCTGTTGCGCACTGAGCATGATGGAGATTCACTTGGAGGATTTTAATCATTGCTGAGGCGTTCCGCATTTTCCGGACGTTTGCCGTCCTTCTTTGGATGTTGCGGATCATCAACTTTTGATTTTGGGGGATGTCTTAGAATTTGGTTTTTGTCCTTTCCCTTACCTAGGCCTGCTGGCTTATCCCCTGTGGTCAATTTTACACTTTTGACATTTCCACTGCCCTTATTGGGAGCCATTGAGGTGACACCGCTTGGGCCAGGAAGTGAGGTCAAATATGCATCTTTTCCATCAGAGGAAGACAAGCTAGCCTGTATGGTGGGAGTTGGTTGTGGGATGCTTCTAGAGGCCTCCTCAGATTTCTCTTGGGTCGGCTGTCCAGTTGGATTGTCATTGGAGTTTGGGGTTGTGCTCTTTACTTTCCTCAACTGTATTTCTCCAAAGCGGAAGTTGAGGATGAACTTGGATTGAATGAGTTTTTCCATGGACGGTCCATCTACATTAAAGACCCACACCACATGCTTGTTGTTAGGAGTGAGCCGTTGCATGACACGCCAGTTGTTGGTTATCAGATCGTTCTGACTCTCGATGAGAGCTTTGATACGATCATCGGTGTATTGTGCGCTTTGAGGGAAGAAGGCTCGAATCAGTTCTGGACGTTGAATCTTATCCTCATCCATTGCAACCACCTCAACGCCTTCCAGGGGATTTAATGCAGGTGTTATCTCCTTTACCCATTCCGCAGTCTCCTGATCCTTACAAATAAGAACCATATGGCCAGACTTGTAGATAAGGTTAGAGAACTTGGGCTTCATTGTCGCGTTCCGTTGTTGTTCAACCCGAAGCAGCAGTGCCTCCTGGAGAACGTCCAGCTGAGTCGTTGAAAGTTGGGTCGTGGGGAAGTCTTTTGGGATTATTCCGACTCTCCTGCGACTGGTAATTTCACCGTAGCTTAGACTAGTCTGTTTTTTATCTTCTGGTGGGGGTTTGTTGATCGTCGAGGCTGTTGAGCTGTTGGTTTCCTGTTGCCCAACGCGCTTTCTCGGATTCAGGTGTTGTTTCATCCGTTTCTGCTTATGTTCTTCTTCAGCATTTGTAGACTTGTCAAGGTCCTGCCGAGTGCGTTTCGAAGGAGTTGACACCATAGTCTCACCCCCCGTGATTCTGGATAGGGCCTCAGGGCGGCTTAAGCCACTTTGTCGGAGTGCTTTTAGCTGCTTCCTTTGGCTCCGAGTGATCTTTTTGGTGCCAGTAGGTTTTTGTTTGTTCGCGTCATCTGTTGGATGTTGATCGGTCTTCCCATCAATAGGACCCGAGGTGACGTTCGATCCTGTGATTGATGGCTGCGATCCTGACAAGTTTATTGTGACTGTAATTCCATCCTCTTCGTCGTCCATTGGTTCAACCGAAGGATGGAGTCCTGGGTCGTTCGGGAGTGTCAGAGGGAGGTCGGTTTCCATGTTTTCATGCGAACTACTGAGAAGCTCATCTTCGGTCAGTCCAAGCTTACCAAAAGCATTCTCTGTTTCCGTTTCGTCCGACTGGGAGAGGCAGTCGTCACCTTTTTCGAACTGAGGGAGGCAGTCGACACCTTTTATTTTGGTTTGATTATTTGCACTCATTTTTTGGTCCCACGAGTCGCTGGGGAAAGACGGTCCGCTGCATCATTGCCCCGCCCTAATGCAGTAAGAGCTACATACTGGAGAGTTCGCCCTGGTGCTCTCCAGGCTCCGTTAGCGATTGAGCATATTTTAAACCCCCTCAACCATTCATCCATCAGCACGGGTCGCATCACACCTTGGGATTGGGGTTACCTGATTAGTAGATTTTTACTACAGGATCAGGCAATCCGTAGTGTTATTCTTAGCCAGTTGAGACAACCACTACCGACACTACACGGCTATCTAGGCTGCTTGGAAAAGAAGATAACATTGAATATTAACTTCTATGAACGACCAAGCAGCCATCAGGAAATCAATGTTAACACAAGTTTTATATAAATTTCGCGTTCAGTATCATAAGGGCGTAACTGCAATGATCGATTTTCTCTTTAGCTAATAACTTGACCTGGCGACTATTTTTAACTGATATTTTGGATTCAGTATAAACTACTCATCGTCCTTTCTCATGCTGCATCGTAAAATGTTATGATAAACGATTGGATTTTGTGTACTAATCCAAAGAGAAAATCGACGAAGAGAAATCGATCACTGCAGATACGCCTGTATGATACTAAACGTGAGAAATCTCCAATACGATTCATAAACGACAATATGTGTTGACAGAGAAACATGTCGTAAATATTGCCCTTGGTGGTACTGTGGTAGGGTGCCCGATACCTAATCCAGAAGTACCGCGTTCGAGGCATAATGGAAATCCTTTTT
Organism: Aedes aegypti; assembly: GCF_002204515.2. Classification (NCBI taxonomy): domain Eukaryota; kingdom Metazoa; phylum Arthropoda; class Insecta; order Diptera; family Culicidae; genus Aedes; species Aedes aegypti. The sequence continues at coordinate 380,117,045 of NC_035108.1, forward strand.
TTTTTCATCCAAATTTTGCGGCATCATATATCTGATCACAGAGAGTCTGAAAAAGTCGTGCCAAGCAGGGACGAAAAAAAAACATGCTCACTATACTCAATTCACTGACTTTTATGCCACCATCAAAGAAACCACACCACCACCAATATGATTGTTCCACTGAAGATGGCACAATAGTAGATGAAAAAAAAACAACGATACCCGTATGTCGTTGGTGTTTTTGAGTATCAGAAGCAGAAGAGTGCCAGTTTTAGTAAATTGATTATCAATGAGGTTCATAGTAATTAAAAAAATATGCTGCTTCACGGAATCGATGGTATTCACACGTCTCTAGTGTGCTTTGTGCGAAAATTACATTTTCCCGAAACGGAATGTGAAAAATTCAAACTGGTTAGAACGAATATCATTTTTTGTTTCCGATTATCACAAAGCGATTGACTATCAGCAGGTTAAAAGGAAACTGACAATGTTGCCAATGTGTTGTCAAGGCGAGGATAAAAACAAATACAAATCAACGAAGACCCTACCCGGCAAGTATCAATATAGGCAAGGGTAGATTGAGATTTTCGCCCCTGGTGCCAAGTACGTATATAGCCTCCACATTGGTAGATTCAAACTTTCATATTGTGGGTTTCTTGGAGATACTTTTTTTTCTTAGATAATGTTCTTCTGACATATACACTGCGTTTAATTTTAAAATTCAATTCAGTCATATTGCTTTAATTGTCGTTGCCGTAGATGATAAAATTACTCAAAAATATATGTTGAAATTCAAATTATTGTATTTTGTATAAATATCAGTATCTATGGCTTTGAGAAAATGTCAGTCAAAGTTTGAAGTTTGTTTTTTTCTTACACAAATGTTCGCAATTTTGTAGTAGATCGTTCAGTAGCACTGCAGAGACATCTCATTCTAGCTGTGCTGTTGAACAGAAAATAGAAACATAATCATATTCACGTTCTGTAATTATTATAGGGGTTGTAAGACTGATATGCCTTTTTTTTATATCTGCACGAACTTCATACAATTCCGCAAACTTTTCAAATAATATGTGAAAATTTGTGAATGCATAGTATAGCAAGCATAGAAACAAGAGTTTTGCGTTGAAAAAATGTGTTGCCTCGGAAATCCATATGGGCAGCCCTGTCGTCGTAAAATATGAGCTTCTTAGTCATCCCCTTTTGATAAGGGCGTTACTATAGCGTTACTATAGGCGGTTGTACTCCCAGGCGTTAATTAGGGAGTCTCACAAGAAAATTGTATCAAATTAATATATATTCCAAATTCATGAGAACTAATATGCATTTGCACGTATTAAGTTTATGTTCAATGTTCATTCAAATTAAAATGTGAAACGGAGAAACACCTATAAATTTGAAAAAATATATGGATAATGTCGAGCCCTCTTGATACATCGGAATATCTTCAGAACCAGGAACAAACGATCAAAATTCACACAGATTCTCAAAATGGAAAGTATTTGCTTAAACTCAATGTTTATTTCATTTCAACATGATAAGTATCATTATACTAAATAACTAATACTTTTGCTTAAAATCAGGATGGCGACATAATACAATATAGACACCCAATTTTTTACCCAAAATTTAATCCCACTTTACAGTTTACTCAAGGACAGAACCTGCAATTGAACACTTATTACTTTGTTGTACGAAATATGTTGTTTTCATAAATTTAGAAAATCGTTCATTTCAAACGGCTAATACTATTGCTCACCTAGTTTTTGCAGCTGTTCTAACTCAGTTTTTTCTTAGGGAAGTTTCAAATATGACGTCCATCATATATCCGGATTTCTAGACCTCCAACCCCCCCCCCCGTCTGTCATGCTTACCACAAAATTTATAACGAATGGTGCACTAATGGTGAAATTCATGATTTTTCTGATAAAATTCAAGATGGCCAAATTAAAAAAGGGCCAAATTAATTGCATATGAAAGCTACATACTTTCTCAGTTCGATCTGTGTTTCAGGATAAGAAAGATACGTGAAGAAATACCTGATATGTATCAAAATATGAGCTTCTCTTTAAACTGCTAACTAGCGTTAGAGGGATCCACTAATATGCTTACTTCCCCCTGACGAGATTTCCGAACAAACAATTTCGCCAGAGATGTCATTGATTGAAACAAACATGCCTCAAAATGCGGCTTATGTGGAATTGCCGAACAGATTCACGAACAAATGCTCAAGGTTTCTTAAAGCAGGAAGTCTAGAAAGTTTGAATTTTGTGTTTGGCTTAAACAAGAGGTTCGAACTTCAGCCAAATACATCACTTAATTTAAAAAAAATGTCGCTATAAAGTGATATCAAAGTGCAAAAAAATTGACAATTGCTCTGGATTTCAAAATATTGTTTATTATAGTAGTGGATCTGTTAGTAGATTTGAGAATTGTTGATTATTCATTACAGCAGGTTTTCAAACTCATTTCAGCAAATACCGTTTTTGATGCGTACTTGCAGGGCCGCATTTACGGGGGGGCCGAGGGGGCCATGGCCCCCGAGCCCCCACAAATCTCGACTTCATGAGAAACAAGTAGATTAAAAAACTATTTCGATAAACAAGTAGAGTGCAATTTTTTTTGTTTAAATTCCAAACGATTTTCTAACGTGACTTTTACAACTGTTAAGGAAGCTTTCTCAAAGAAGTTTGAGAAAGGGTTCGAATGTAATTTAAAGAACTGCAGATCAAGTAACAAAACTTAATTATTTAAATATAAATTTTGACTGCAGGGCTGATATTGTTTAAGTGCCTTGAATATAGGAACTTTAGAGACATCTAGCTTGCAGAAAGAGACCTAGAAGAGACCAGACAGGAGACAAAAAGAGACCTGAAATTCACCAAACAGGAAACAGGAAAACTAAACGTAACCCGATAGGAATCAAAAGATACGAGTTTGTTCATAGAATCAGGTCAGACATATCTCTTTTTTTTTTGTAATTTCTCGTGACATTACAATAGTATTACTGCTCGTATTGCTGTTTGTATATTTTCATGATTTTCTCCAGAAATTTTGTTAGAATTTAGGTGTTTTGTCAAAGATTCAGAGATTATTCCGAAAATTTCTCCAGAAGTTCATTAAGTGATTATTACCTATGTATTACGGTTGTTAAGAAAATTTTCCAGTTTGCGGAAGCCGCAGAGTTCTACCGCAGCTGTCAAAGTTCTACCGCAGCTGTCAAAGTTCTACCGCAGGCTTTGAAATCATTCCATCATTGAAGCAAACAATTTAATCATAGTATGCTTGAAAGAGAAAACGCTATGAAAAATAGCAACAAACAACGATCATCAAGACGGTATCCAAGGTATCATTGAAGCCTACTGATGATTTACCAGTGCAAATCAGTGATGTGACAGCTGCGGTAGCTTTTCGTTGAACCGTAAAACGGAAAGTTTTCCCTAAAATTGCAATAATTCCACCAATAATGTTGTTTCGGATATCTCAAGAATATAACCTTTTTTCCAAGGATAATCATAGAAATTACATAGAAATTCTATCTGGAATTTGTACAAACATTCTGTTTGATATTTTTCAAGAAAGTCTAAGTCAAGAAAGTCAAGAATTTTCCAGCGATTGTTCCATCGATTTCTTCAGTATGTCCTCCAAGACTTACGTTTAGAACATCTGCAAATTATCTCTGTGAGATCTGGAGTAACAACTGAAGAATGGATTGATGAAAAAAATATCTATAGGAACTCCTTGTATAGCTTTGGAAAAAAAAATCAGGGTGTCTCTGAGGAAATTACTGAAGGTAATATCGTTAGAGTGCTCAAGGATTTCCTAGAGAAAATTCTAGAGAAAATCTAAGCATCCTTTGAAAAATCGCTGGAAGATTTTCTGGGAGAATCGGTAAAGGAATCTCTAGAAAGATCCCTGAATTAGTCCCTAAAAATAATCCAGATAAAATCTTTGGACAAACCACTAGAAGATTTCTTGAAATTTTTCTTCGAGTAAGCCGCAATTTTTCTCTTGAGCCTGCAGAATTTTGCATCACTTTAACCAGAACAAGTAAAAAAGAAATTTTAGATACCATTTTGATTAAATTAGAGATCTTAGGTGTCGTCCATTACTCACGTGATCATTTATGGGGGGAAGGGGGGTCTGGCCAAAGACGATGGTCCAAACAATTTTTTGTATGAACAATAAACCACAAGGGGGGTAGGGGGTGTCGCGTGATTAATGGACAACCACTTGGAATTCCATTAAGAATAGAGATTTTTAGAGACTTGCATTTAAAGAAGAATCATAATTTTCTAGAAAACGATCTGCTACCAGCCCTATATCAATTTCTTCAACTCAAAACTGTTAAAAAACTTTATGTTCAACAACATGAACATTAAAACAGGAATAGAATGAGCAAAATTTGAATTAAAATACCAATAAGAAAAGATTTTTATTGTTGACGAGTAAGCCCTTAAAATATTGAATTTAGCCTATAAACATATAAACTTGTCTTATAATGAAATCCTTACAAATAATATTAAAATTAACTAATCTATTCTAATCGAACAAAATGTATTTCTTAGTAAAGGGCCCCCGCATTTGTAAATCTGGCCCTGCGTACTTGATAATGAATTTTCGTCACTATCACTTGAATACTATTGGCCCAAAATGAACAAGAATACGAACTGATTGTTTTTAGATATGAAATGATTTTTTTCTGCTTCAAAATTTCATGTAATCTCATAAAACTTCAAGAGCAACTTGAGATGATTCGATCGATATTATTTCATGCTGAAGTTATGTCGCAATTTCAACATAATTTTTCTTTTCACACGAAAAAGTGATTTATATACCAAAGAAATATCAGAATTTCAGAAATCAGTGGTGACAAAGGGGTCGCATAGCTCGGAAATTTCAATTGATTCTCTACAGGGCGTTAATTTGCTCCTGATTACTCCAGGGTGTTTATACAGCTTGACAATTTCGATTGGTGTCCTACAGAGCGTAGATATGTACCTGAACTATGTGAATTAAGGTCTAATTTCTCCAGGGCGTTGATAAAGTTTTGAATTTTAAATAATTTTTCTACAGAGAATTAAGATGAGCTATCTGAGACAATATCAAATTAATCAAATTACAGCTAAACAATTTTCATTAATACCATACAGGGCGTTGATATGCATATGATCTACGTGGAATTAGTTCAATATACTTCAGAGCGTTGATAAAGTTTGAAATTTTTTATTGATGCCCTACAGGACTATGAGATGCAGCCGATTTACATATAATAAAGTCAAAACACTCCAGAACGTTGATACTGGTTGGAATTTTCAGCTTATGTCCTACAGGTCTGACCTAAATGAAACATGGTCAAACTCCATGACGTGAATGAAGCTTAATCATTTTGATTGATGCCACAAAGGGCGTTAATATGCAGCTGAACTATGTACGATAAGGTTACATTACTCCAGGGCCTTGATACAGCTTGAAATTTTCAAATGATACAGAGTGTTAAGATGCAAATGATCTACATAAGACAATGTCAGATCATTCAAAAATGCATGAGCGTATAAGAAGCTTGTATTTTACAATTGATATCCTTCAGGGCGTTAAGATGCACTTTATCTTCTTGAAATAAGGTCAAATTACTCCAGGGCGTCGATACAACTTGGAATTTTTAATTCATTTAGGGCATTAAGGCGCACTTTATCTTCATAGAATAAGCTCATTTTTTTCGCAAGTAACGCTTAGAATTTGCAATTGATATTAATCAGGGAATTAAGATGCAGCTGATCCACATAACACAAGGTCAAATAATTTCAGTGCGTTGAAGCAGCTTGGAAATTTCGATTTATTTTCCAAAGGGGTTTTAAGATCCTCCAGATCTTGCAAAGATACAGGTGAAATAAAGTCAAATTACTCCAGAGCGTTGATATAGCTAACTAATTATAATTGATATAGGACCAATTTTAATCTGATACAGGACGTTCGAAGACACCTGATCTATTTGGAATACTGTCAAATTCCTCCTGGATGTTGATACATCCTGTAATTTACAATAGACGTTCTACAGGGCGTTAAGATGCACCTAATCGGCAAAGGATAAGAACAAATTACTCCAGGGCGTTGAAACAGCAATGAATTTATTAAATGATTTCCTACAGGGCGTTAAGATACAGCTCATCTATTTGAGGAAAAATCAAATTACTCCAGAGCGTTGTTGCAGCTTGGCAATCTCGATTGATAGGGGCTATGAAGTGCGCATGATCTACATAGGATAACGTCAAATGACCGTAGGGGTTTGATACAGCAAGAAAAAATCGATTGATTTGCTATAGGGCTTAAAGATGCTTCAGATCTCGCCAAGATCTTTGTGGACTCTTACTCCAGGGCGTTGATACAGCTTGGAATTATCAAATTAAGTCCTAAAGGGCGGTCACATGCACCTGATCTACATGGAAAAAGGACAACTTATTCCAGGGCGTTGATCCAGCTCAGAGTATACAATTAATGTCCTACAAGGCGTTAAGTTGTATCTGATATCCATGGAATATGCTCAAATTACTCCAAGGTGTATCAACGCCCTGGAACACGTTGGTTTTGATTGATTTTCTACAGAGCGTTCAGATGCTCTAGATCTCGCAAAGGTCTGTGTGGAATAAAGCCATTTTTCCAGGGCGTTGACAGAGCTAGGAAGTTTTAATTGATGTCCTACAGAGCGTCAAAATGCACCTGATCTACATGGAATAAAGTCTTATTACTCTAGTTAATAGAGCATGAAAATTTCTATTGACTTTCTTCAGGGCGTTGAGATGTTCCAGATCTCACAAAGATCTATGTGGAATAAAGTCAAGCCATTCCAGACCGTCGACACAGATGGATCGATTTATGTCATACAGGGAGTTAAGATGCATCTGATCTACGTGAAGCAATATCAAATTACTGCATAGCGTTGATAAAACTTAGAATTTTCAATTGATGTCCTACAGAGCATTGAGATGAACCTGATCTACATTGGGCAAAGTCAAAACACTCCAGGGCGTTTATACAGCTCGGGAATGTTGATGGGTTTTCTACAAGGCGTAAAGATGCTCCAGATCTCGCAAAGATATGTGTGGAATGTAGTCAAATTTGTCTAGGGTGTTGAAACAATTTGAAAATTTCGATTGATGTCTTACAGAGCGTCAAGATGCGCCGAATACACATAATAAAGTCAAATAACTACAGGGCGTTGATACAGATAAGACAATTTGATTGATTTTCTACAGGGCATAGAGATGCTCCCGATCTCGCAAAGATCTGTGGGGAATAACGTCAAACGATTCTAGGGCGTTGATACAGCTTGATCTATTGATGTCATACAGGGCGTTGAGTTGCACCTGATCTACATAGAGCAAAGTCACAATACTCCAGGGCGTTGATACAACTAGGAATTGATGTCTTTAGACCATTAATACACACTCGATCTACATAGAATAAAGTCAAACTACTCCAGGGCGTTAATATAGCTTGTTATTATTAACTGATATCCTACAGGGCGTTAAATGCAACTGATCCAATTAATACAAGGTCAAATTACCCCAGGGCGTTGATACAGCTTGACAATTTCGATTGATGTTACACAGGGCGTTTAGTTGCACCTGATCTACATGCAACAAAGTTAAATTTATTCAGGTCGATGATACAGCTTGAATTTCCCAAAGGGCGTTAAAATATCTGAGAAAAGCTTCTTAGTCGTCGACTAAGCGCGACTAAGCAGGACGACAGGGCTGCATATGGGATGTTATGCTTTTATGGACAGTACTGTACACATGGTCATTTACTTCGAAGCACCGGGAATTGATTCCAAATCATGTGTCTGTAATGTGATTCGAGTCCAAAAATTTGTTCAGACGCGATTTGATTTGACGCATGATAGGATTTGGCCACTTTCTGAATCGGCTGTGGATCACAGTGATAGAATTTTTTTGTGGCCACGGTCCTCTTAGACTTTTTTTTACTAATTCGTTTATATGAGGCACAAACGCGTTTAGCGCTTTTCGAAACCAAATGCATTTTTCGTATTATCTACAACTTATTCACTTTTGAAATGCCAAAATTAGTACGGGAGCGAGGATACTCGTTATATATAAATTGGAGAAACATTTTTTGGAAGGTGAGGATTGGGTTTAGGGTTCTCTGCAGCTCATCCGGGAGGTATATCGTGGTATCTCGAATATCGTGGCTTCGCGTCGGTTTTTTTTTATTCGTCTGTTGGATGGCCAGGATTTGCAACTTAGCCCAAAGGGGCAAAATACAAAAAAAAAACTGGAGAAGAAAACACAAGAAAATTAAGCTTTACACAAGGTCAGCCAGCCAAGTTTTTGCAATCTGTTGACTATAAAATTGAATATTTGCTGAGAAAACAATTCAATATGCTCAAATTGTAATACCAGACGCATTTTCGGATGTTAGGGTCATTTTTTTTCTAAGTAGTTCTAAGATGACCCCTAAAATAGAATAGTATCATGATTGTTCTTGAAAATCGGATTTCTATTGCACATATTTGGTTACCGTTTTGATTCATATTCCGAACACTTAAGGCAAACAGTGACTTCAAATGCATTTCATGGGCATACATTACATGATATTTATGAAAATTTCGATTTCTTTGCAAAGTCTGGCTGTTAGCTGTTGGATGTGCCGATAAAAATGCTTATTTAAACTTATTTAGTAATATTCGAAACAACATTTTGGATCAAATGCCGAATACTCTGTTCATTCTGTTCCATTTTCCGAACACCTTGATTCAAATTCCGAGCAGCACGAGTTAATCGTATTCAAATGAATGTTTTCGCAAACACATTTATCTAAACTAGTTTTGTTGCCCTTGCACTGGAGAATCATCACTATTTCCGAGGTCTAAAATAAATTCGAATACCGTTTCGACTCATATTCCGAACACTTAAGGACAACAGTGATTTCAAATGATTCTAATAACCATAAATTAGCTTATTTATGATTTTTTTAATTTCTTCACAAAGTCTTATTGTTAGCTGTGTGATGTGCCGATAAAATTGTTAATTTGAACATGATTACTATTGTTTTTAAGTCAAAGTATGGAACACCATTTTGATTCAAATGCCGAACACTGGGTTCATTCTGTCTCATATTCCGAACACCTTGATTCAAATTCTAAACAGCTCAAATTAACTATATTCAAATGAACAATTTTGTAAATAAATTTATCTGAGCTTGTTTTACTGGTCTTAAACAAGAGAATCATCACTACTCCCAAGGTATAAAAAAGGTTGGAAAACGTTAAAATTGAATTGCAATTGACTGCCATTTACTGTTAATTTGGTGACATATTTCAGCGAAACATTTCAACCAAATCGCCATACAAAAACCGAGTGTCCGGAATATGAGTCGGTTCGGAACTTGAGACAAAACGGTATAATTATAAAATATCCGTAAAAAGTCCTTATCGTAAAATAATGGGACAAAAACTTCTCCGAAAGAGCTAACGTTATAAAAATAACAAAATTTGCATAATTATGCATTCTAGAACTTGATGCTAGTAGTGCTTGTTTAAACAGCGTGACCTACAAGCACATCTCCCGTATCCCTCTGACCTTGTCGCCAAGCCTGCTGGCAGTGGCTGATTAAATGGGAAAAGAATTGATTTCACAGCAACAGCACCAGCCAGCACAAGTGCGGAACATTCCGGGTTTATGCGGAATAATTTATTCCCCACACGTAGCGATACGACGGATTATTGTCATTTTTTTATTGCCATTGCTGACTTTGCCGAAGTGCAGCGGCACTCTCCTCCTCATTCTCCCAAACGAACACCACACAATGGCCCGACTATGGGTTTCCTGGAATCTCGTTTCATCATAACTGTGAACGTGTAGTCGTCCATCAAGCCAGAAGCAACTGACGACGACCGAGTCACAGAGGATTTGTATGAAGCAATTCGTGGTCAAAGTTTCAAATTTGACAAACTCCATTGTTGAAGCCAGGAGCATTGCAATTCCAAAATTTGAATCCGTGATTATAGACGTTGATCTTGAACTCTTGATCCGTCTTAAAAACGTGAGAAGGCAATTTCAACGCACTCGCGATCCTGCTATGAAAATTATATGGCAGGATTTGCAGAAAGAAATCAAGGAACGTTTTTCACAATTAAGAAACAAAAATTTAGATAATAAAATTCCTTAATTGAACTCTGGCTCGAAGCCCTTTTGGAAATTATCTTAAATAAAAAAAACTCAGAATCAAATACCTGCATCGAAAGAGAAAAACAAATTATTACTAACTAATTGCGAAAAAGCTCAAAAACTTGCTATGCAGTTTGAAAGCGCGCACAATTTTAATTTAGGTCTAATCAATTGAAAATCAAGTTACTCAGGACTTCAAAAATATTCTCAATCAAGAGAACGTTTTCGAAAATTACTGGGAGACTGATTTGGAAGAAGTAAGAACTATTATTAAAAAATTCAAAAATATGAAAGTTCCTGGTGATGATTTATTTTTTTACATCCTCATCAAGAAACTTCCATAGGGTAACTTATCACTCGTGGATGATATTTTTAACAAATGGTTTCAGTGGAGATATTTTCCTGACAAATGGAAAAATGCCAAGGTTCGACCACTCACCAACTTTTAAGTCTAACAAATTTGTTCCGTTCCAACAATTCTAACGTTTCATAAGAAGATCATAGCGGGCAGACAATAATGTTGGCCATGATTAACCTAAATTACTCCAGTGTGCAACGGTGTCGCTCTCTTTCCCATAAACAGAGGAATAAAAGTTGGCGCAAAGTTCTGTAAACCTACGCTGAAGCAGGGAATATTTATTCTGCTCGGATTTCGTGCCAGCCATCATTCCTTTGCCAGTACGCGACCATTCTTCATCGACGCAAATACCTACCGATCGCCCACAACGAGAACGACGACCATTGGCTGACGACGTCGACCAAGACGAGATGGAACGTTGTTGTTTGGAGCGAGAAAAAACGTCGTTATTATTAGCCTGTCAAGGGGTGGGCGCCATCAGTGAATGGCGTCCAACGAGAACCGGGGATGGGTTGTAGTTACTGTTAGGATTTGGACGGTAATTTTGCTGGGTTTTTGCTTGATCGACGAACTAATAAAGGCTACGTGATTGTCACTGATGATGAATCAGAGAATTTTGGCATGTATGTATGAATTGGCCTTGAGAAGTGACGGATATATTTTCGTACAAACCCGGGCAATAGGAAAATTTCTGAAAAAAAGGTTCAACGAAGATTTCCATGACTGTGCAATGGAGACGCATGGTAATCTGTTGTTTCTGTCAAACACGATGCTCTTTTCTTGATTCATTTACTAGTATCATTTCAAACATTTCATTCATTTCTTATATCAATGTGTCCTGTGCTAGGCAACACTATCATCCTAATTTGGTTAAACAAAATTAAGCTTCTATAGACATTTTACTTACAACATATTACATTTAATTTCCCCAATGTTTCACCATTGGATATTCAATGTAACTCGTTTGTACTATACCAGAGAGGAAGCTTCAGAATAATTTTCAAAATTGTATTTTGAATCCTCTGCAGAACTTTCTTACTGGTATTTCAACAGTATAGCATACAACGATTGTACCCCGTTTGGCATAAAGTCGTTTGACATAATGGTCGTTTGGCATAATGATTGACTTAACACAAATATCGGAATTTTTAAAGCTTTTACCGAGATCAACACCACCGAGCCCAAAGCAAAAAAAAATTGGTAGGTTCTAAACAAGCGTGGTGTTTGTTCAGAGATTTTCCAAGCTAAGAATTTCAAAAAATGTTGTGACATTAGAGAGCATTACTAAATAAAACTTTTGACGGGTCTCTAGATCTCAGAACATAGAGTATCTTTGAGCTTGTTGCGACATACATATTTGAAAACAGTAAATTAGCAAAGAAAGTTCGCAGTTATTCATCAAGGGAACGCTCATAGAATATTTCGCTGCAGATCAAGCTCTGTCCCAGTTTAGACGTAACACTTGATGAAAATTACTTGATCAAAGAAAGTTTGTTTTTTTTTGCAAACTATCAAAAGCTCTAATCCAAAGATCTATCAATGCTAAATGCAAAAATAGCCTTTATACGCGAGCAGATTATGTTTCGTTTAAAATGTTTAATGCTCTAACGTAAAAAAAAACTTTTCACAGCATAGCTTAAATGCACAACACATCTTTGAAAGAAAATACTTGTGGCAAAACTTTTTAAATGATCAATATAAATTCTAATCATCAAAAACAATATAAATCACATCAAAAACACCGTCCAATATCGAGAGAAGGGAAAATTCATGATTGAAATAATATTTTTTTTCCAGCATGTCTCGGAAGGAGATCACTCGTTTGCCCCAAAAAAAGTATATGTGGATTGGCATTGGCAGGTTCTAAAGTAATTTTCATTCTAACAATACATCTGGCAAGAATTGATAAAACAGCAAAATATAAAAATGGTTAACATTTAGCTTTACTAAATAATAAATAAAGTTTAAAATAGTATAAATATAAAGAATGGCCTATTTTTAAAAGAAGGCAAAATTTATAATTAAACCAATAGAAGAATGGCCGCAAAAATTATTGCGGCATAATAAATCGAAAAGACATAAAAAAGTGCGTTCAGTATCATCGAAGTGATTGTGCTACTTTTCCCCGAATGCCATTTCCTCGAAAAGTGGTGACGAGAAAGAACGATAAACAGTCAAAAGAAAGAAGTATTCTGCCATTATCGGCTATACACATGTTGGCAAAAATGCTGAGGACGGTAAAACTCGAAAGAACTACCAATTAAATAAAGAAGGGTGCATATTAGATTGTCAGTTCGTTCACCACCCTGAAATGAATAAAGTTACGACAATTATGAGTGCTAAAAACTTTTCGGGGAAGTGGGCTAGTCGGGGAAACGGGATATTCGGGGAACTGGCGTTTGGGGAAATGACATTCGGGGAAAAGTAGCCCAACCCATCGAAGTAACAGCAGTAATCGATTTCTCTTTTCGCTGATAATTTGAGCAGATCAATGTTATCGATTGCTGCCCTTTTGTCAGTTGGACACAAAAAATACTTTAAAAACATAGCTCCAAAAAACAGCCTATGCATAAAAGAAGGCGAAATTTATTGAAATTTTAAATCATCAGTTTTCATACCTATAATTATGGTAACATCATGTTTAAACAAAAGAGTAATTAATATTTGAAGGAAGGGTAACTAATTATTATAAATTGGATTAATTATTGGATAAATAATAAAATAATATTGGCAATAATGGCTGATAACCTTCCTTATATGCTTAAAGTTATTCAAGAGCGAATGATTGTTGATTGAAGTGTCATTTTGTATCAATTGACTCCAAACCAAGCCTAATGTCATCATAAAGATTCGAAAGAAACGTAAAAAGGAAAAATTGAGAAATTATTGGTTTCAGACTTATTATGCCAAACGACTATTATGTCAAACGACCATTATGTCAAATGACCATTATGCCAAATGACTTTATGCCAAATGACCATTATGCCAGACGATTTTATGCCAAATTACCTACCACCGCATTCAACATGGCTGGCCTGAAAACTTTTTTGAATGTCAAAAGCTAAGATAAAATTTCGATTTTCCGTTAAAAAGTGTATACAGACATTTTATACACTTGTCACATTTGTCTCAAATGCCCTTAATGTGATTTTTAAAAGTTAAATTTATATCTAACATAAGCCCTAGATACTTAACTTTATCTGACCAATTTATTGGAACCCCTCTCATCGTAACAATATGTCTACTTGAAGGTTTCAAATAAAGAGCATTTGGTTTATGTGGGAATTTTATATGTTTCGCTTTGGAAACATTAGGAGAAATTTTCCGTTTTTGCAAGTGCGCAGAAAGAATATCCAAATATTTTGCAATCTACTACAATAATTGCACCTCACATACGATATTATTGGTTTATGGACAAAAGGTCGAAAGACAAAAGGTCGAAAGGACAAAAAGTCGAAAGTGATTTGCTTGGTGAGAAATTTTTCCTTCCTTGAAAAAAGATTTTCGATTTTTTGTCCCTTCTTTTTTGTTCTTCGACCTTTTTGTCTTTCGACCTTCTGTCCTTTCAACCTTTTTTCTTTCGACCTTTTGTCATAGATGCGATATTATTACATTAGTTCTGTTCAAAAACACTCACAGGTGAATTAATCAGAAACAGCACTGATCGAATCCTCATACATGTAGATATAGAAATCGAGCAACTGCTGGCGGAACCTGCCGCAAGCATTCTTTAGTCAGAGATGGTTTCTGACGTATCAATGTCATCGCGAGTCATAAAACCATCATGGCAAGATTGAACATGGTCATTATCGTCATCCTCTTCATCGAAGCCGATGTCATAGCCGTTGGCAGTGCTCGTTCCACATTCAGTCAATCACCAACCAGTGCTAATGCTTTTCAACTAGGAGGTCTAGTCTGGGATGAGCTGGAGAAAACTATTCAATACTTGCATCTGTATTTCTAGGTACAATTCGGAAGACAAGGTTCCTTAAATGAAGTTACTTAAATGATTTTCTCAAAATCCATTTTCTGAGATCAATTCAAAGATATTGAAAAAAATATAAAACACGTTATATTATGAACTTGATAATAAAGAAGATTGAATGAGGAAATTTTACAATGCAGACGAATGGAAACTCCTAGTTGAAGTTGCCTAACTTCTGTAATTTCCATCAATGCAAATCGACAAATTCATACTTTCATTAACTACATCGCTGTTCTAGTAAATTAAAAGTACAATTACTCAAAAAAATACGCAAATAAATCTACTAGAAACCGCAGCCAACTTGAGCACTTTGAACCTCATTCCCTAGTATTCTGCAACGAGCTCGTCAAAGCAGCAACGCAATATGCGTGTGTGATCCAACGTGCTGTGTAGGTACTGAGACGGCACCGACAGCTTGACATTATCTTAGCGGCACTGCACTGGAAGGACTTCATCAGCACTCTCTCGCTCAATAAATGATGTATGATTGTGGAAGTTGAAGCTATCCCTGAGTGCATCCGCCACACATTTATGATTATTCCGGGGGTATCCGGATTTGTGCTCCTCTTCGAAGCATTCGGATTGGAAATGCTGAAATCTTGGGTCAGGCGAGGGTTCGACGAGTTCATCCCTCTATACCGAAAAATAGGAAGCGAAAGCTATTATATAAATACTGCGCAGGATATGTCTCAGTTGGAATGTAATACTATTGAAAAGAAAAAAATGACAGAGTGTGTTTTTTCCACTCCAATCAAAAGCGCAGCCTACGACAAGTTGTTTTGACACACATGGCGAGGCATATTTATACAACTGAGGTTTGAAGAAGTAGTTGGAGAAGTGTGTTTATCCTTCATGAGTATTTAGAACTAAACAACGCATCGCCTTGTCAAACAACGTTTTCAGTACTGTAGCATGCCATCGTGCTTGAATTATTTCATAGATGACAGTTTGCGACGCAAATTTTGCGTTTTTTGTTTTGGAATGTTTTTTGATTATCCTGGATATAACATACTGTGCCATATTTTGATCAATAATACTGTGGAACAAACTTTTGTCTTAAGCACCAAAATACTAATACTTACTTAATTAAGGATTGCTAAATCCGTAGCCTTTAATATATCATAACACGTCTAGTTTTTGAAATACTGACTGTTGAAAATGCAAAATTTGACTATTTTAGTTGCATGAAAGTTTCCGAGCTTGTATGGCAATTTATTTGCTTAATTTGTCACATAATTCGAACTTCATGTGTACAACAATACTTGATTATGATTATTCGTTGCTTGATTTTTTTTACGGCTGGCTTGCAGGGCCTAACACCCCTAGATTTCCGGAGGACCATTCCCCCTAAATGTTCGGAGGACCATACTGCACAGTTTAGCTTAGAGTCCTTCTCTGGCACTTGGACGATGATCAGCCGCCTCTGACATGGGGAACAGACGCTGTTGGGAGCTGCTCTAACATGGAGTAAAGACGCTCCAGGTTTGCTGAAGCAAAAGCAAAAGTAAACCCCCGCTTCCCTGTCAGCATATCTTCCCTAAAGTTACTCGTACTCCGGCCAGTACCGCGAGGAGATAGGGATAGGATTTGCTGAGCAAGAGGCTAAGGACCGCACAGAGGGGTCTATTTTATTCCTTCAGGTACGCGATGTACCAATGGTACGCCATGCCCAGCCATTTACCATTGTTGATTCAGTGTTATCTGTTTATATGTTAACTTAATAAATGAAATGAATATAACAATACTTATTAACAAAGTTTATTATACTTCCGATGCTCAAAAGTTATTTTTTGGTAGTTCAGAAATGTATTGTGTTTTGCTTTTTAAGAGAAACGAATAATTTGAATCGCGCAATTTCAACCAAATTATATCTGAAATGAAAGTTGACGTCCTCTTTACTATGTTTGGTGGGTCAGATCAATAAATGAAATTTCATGTAAATATCAATGGAACCAGTGTTTCATACAAATTTGGCGATCAATGGCTAAAAATAGTGAAATGCTGGAACATTTCTGAGAACGGCATCACATTCAGCGACCCCATATCTCTTAGAAAAACATAATTTGATCCTTGAGACACGCAAACATTTCATTTTTGTTGCGCTGTGCAATTTATCAGTTATTAGAATTGGAAGTTCTTTAAAAGCTCTATTATGAATAGAAGGTTATTCATCAGTGGGGATGAAAAAAAAAACACCGTTACAATTAATTTTCACAATTTAATTTTACAGAACCAATCATCCATAACCAAAAGAAGACTGCAACGTAAATCATTGAATGATTGATTAACTTTTCGTTTTACTTCTCACTTGGTGAAATTAATGAGCGCTGCCACTTATCTGGAATCGAGCAATTCGGTGGTTGCAAATTCCAGCGAATCTCATTTGGAGAAGCTATAGCTGCAAAAAATGAATGTTTACCTTGATCTGTTGACGTGGTCTTTTTCAATATTGTTTGTTTTATTCTTAATTGTGGAGAATTTTTCATCACAACCATATGCAAAAGTCAATTCAGACCAATACAAGCAACAAGGGTGAAGGTACAGAGCAAACGAGTTATATGGGGTAAATAGACAGAAAATATCAACTCAATTGAAAGTCTCTGAGCTCTGGTTTGTAAGGAAGATTAGACCTTAACATACAACCTTCAGAACGTATTTCTATTTTTTTATAAAGATTCGTTCGTACTTTAAGAAATTTAATATTTACTACATGTTAAAAACCAAATGCTTAATTTTTCTCCATAGTGGTTAACATATATTATTCACAGTTCTGATACTCTAATTTCAGTAGGTTGGTAAAGGAAACTAACATGACATTTGTTCATAATTATGAGGATTTTTGTTTTACGGAAAGTAATGTACAACTTATGCGCCAACGAACGAGTCAAGTATGGGAAAATTCACTCAGTGACCCGAACGCCACCGATAAATAATAGCAAAACATAATTGCAACCGAATGAAGTCAATCTTGAACGCTACGGAAAACAATTACCAACATTTCAATCACATTTCACAGATAGCTCCAGATGGCTTAAACGTGAATCGCTGAATGGTTGATTTATTTTTCATTTATTTCTCGCTTGGCGAAATTAACAAGTGCAATCAATTTTCTGAAACCGAACAATTCGGTGGCCAAAAATTCCAACGAAATACATACGGGAAAGCTGTGGCTGTAATAAATGAAAACTTTTCTTTGATCCCCTGACAAGTTCATTTCAATGATGGATGTTTTTCTATCTATCAAGGAGTTTGTTCTCATTTACAAATTTCCAATCAAGTTTGTCTGAATCTGTTTGGCCTTTCAACGTTTTGTTCTTCGTTCTTTTGCCAGTAAGCCATTAATTACCGATGTCAACATAATGTCCCTGGGCCTTCCTTAGCCGAGTAGTTAGAGTTTGCGGCTACAAAGCAAAGCTGAAGATGTCTGGGTTCGATTCCCGGTCGGTCCAGGATCCTTTCGTGATGGAAATTTCCTTGTCTTTCCTGGCCATAGAGTATCATCTTACCTGCCACACGGTTTAAGAATGCGAAAATGACAACTTATGCAAAGAAAGCTCTCTGTTAATAACTGTGGAAGTGCTCTTAGAACACTACGTTGAGTAGCCGGCTCTGTCAGAGTGGGGACCTTAATTCCAAGAAGAAGAACATAATGTCCAAAACCTTTTTTGAAAGTAAGAGCGTGATAATAAAAAGGAGCCAAAAGACACGAGTTTCAGTAATTGCAAATTGAGGAAAATAAATCAAATAAAACGACAATTTCGTAAATAAAAGTGTTTAGCCATTGAAAATCAAGACATTACTATGAAAATCCACATTTGCTGTCGAAAAAATATTTGCAGACAAACATCCAATGGCGTCAAAAAAACGCTAAAGAAAACAGGCTGAAATTAAGGATGTTCGAAAAATTTGACGAAAAGGTATTATGACATATATACTGCCGTGAATCGCAAGTCAGTCCTATCTGTAAAAAGTTGGCATTGGCGAAATAAGCTGTGAAGTTTTCAAACTCATTTTCCATACGAATAGTCAAAAAATTCCAGAAGATTGTATCATGTTCCAACAGAGGCGCGTCCATGTTTGAAACCATGGGTAGGACAAACGTTGGCAAATATTTTGTGCATAGTGAATCTAAGAAATTTATTAAACCTAGGATGGAAATTTAAAGTTATTATATTTGAGAGACTCAAACTCAGTGACATATTGATTGCTTTCGAGTGTAGTTGAGTTGAGCAATTTCAATTGTTTCCAAGTGTTCTAACCATATTATCAGTTGATTTTTCCGCTCAACAGAAAAATAAAATAATTGTTGGAAGACTGACTTTTTTGTTATATGAGTTTGTTTCTTCATAGCATCAGAGCAGGCATTTCTCTGAGATCTAAGATTTTTTTTGATAATTTCTTGTATCATTGTGACAATAAGAAATTTCATACAAATTTATTCAGGTATTTGCCCAAATGTTCGGAAATTTATAAAATAGTTCTTTTATTGATTATTTCCCAAGGAATTGCGCCACGAATTTTGCATAGGGTACTTCAAGAATTCAGCCAGGATTTTTTCCAAGGAGAACCACAGAAAAGAATTTCCTCATAGATTATTTAAGAAGTCATCTGAATTCCACCAAAAATTCTGTGAAATTTTTTCAAGAATGCCCTATTTCTCCAAGATTTTTTTCAGTAATTCATTCATCGATTTCCCTGGAACATACTACAAGATTCCTGGTGAAAACACCTTCCAAAATTCAATCAATAACTTCTCCAGAAATTTCTAGGAATTGCCTTTGAAATTGTCTTTAAGGATTTTTATAAGATTTCAACCAGGGATTTCTCTAAAAATGCATTCAGCAAATGCTCCAGAGATTCTTTCTGTAATTTCTACAGACATTCATCCAGAAATTCTTTGAAATTTTCTCAAGTAAGTCATGAAAGTTTTTTTAGGATTTCTTCCAAGACTGTCTCCAGGGAAATGTCAAGGATTTTTTTGAAAAATAATTCAGGGTGATATTTCTAAAGCAAATTCTAAACAAACATCTGATAAAACTTGTATAAGTTTCTAAGCCACCCTTAATGAACAAGGATCTCTGAAATAACTCGTGGAATCTTGAAGAAGTTTTAGGAAGATTTCCTAGATTATTGAAAATAATTTGTAAATAATAATTAGTATCCCGCAAGATTTTCTGAAGAAATTTTTCAAAAAACTTCGGGCTAAATCTCTATAGAAATTTAAGTAGGAATGTGTTCAGAATTAGATCAAACAGCAATACTGGCAACCCAAACATGTTCCACACGATCGGAACTATATCACTCTCGCTCATCCTTATCATTATTATCATTACCATCTCGCATTTCCTATCAGCATAGGTAGCTTATATACCGGTGAGACCGAATCGACCGCGATCGGTTATATTCGCGCGTATACTCACCACACTGACCCTAGAGTATCGTTCTATATACTCAGGGCAGTAAGTTAGCTATCGATCGTGCGCGCATGAGCATCCAATAAATTTGAAGTCGTTACAAACCTATCGAGCTCAGAATAAAAGTTGTAGTTTTCTCTCATATTCAATAAAGTGTTTCGTTCAATCAGTACATCGCGTGTGCAGTTTAGAGTGGACAGAAACGAATTCCAACAAGTCAGAACTAGGGTTTTCTCCGACGGTACCGGTAGGAACAGAATGATCGGAAGATTACTGGAAAAATTGCTGTAGTATGAACTGGTGTGAAAACTTAAATAAACTTTTGATGATTGCATAATAGTTTTTTTGAGAAACCTTTTCAGAAATGTATGGTTAAACTGCAGGAGTAAAACTCAAAGGAAATGCTGGAAAAAATCATGAGCATGAGCATGAGCATGAGCATAAATGACCGTACAATTCGTAGTTGCTACTCCATGATTGACCGGAGCAATCGAAGTTGCACAGGGATTTAGTGAATGGGGCTTACCATTCTTCAATGTGCACAAATCGAGAGCTCAAACTTTAGAAGTCAATAATGGCGCCGGCCACGTCCTTACGGTCATCGGGGAAGGGATGGAATGTTAGTTAGACAACCATTGGTTTTAGAGACCGAAGAATCTTCTGCATCTCCATAGTTGTCATGGTAAGGATATTGGGTTAGTGGGATAAGGTAAGGATCTGGGAGTCATCTTTAGTTGATGATGCGATCCTTGATATATTCACGCCTGACCGGATTCGCGATATTATTCGATAAATGAATTGTATGCCGAACAAGTGTTCATCGTTCGCCTTCGCAAGAGCAAGCAACATGACCAAAGGATCAAACACTACTAACACTAATCACGCGATCCACGACTCATACATACTGTCGTGCCGCGCGAGCGACGCGCAACACGATTGATCCTGCCCGCATCAACCGCCCCCGCAGGAGCAAGCAACGCGACCAAAGGATCAAACACTACTCTCAAAGGAAATGCTGTAAAAAATCCTAGAAAAACAAATAGATTTGTTCGAAGAACTCCTAAAGAAACTTTGAATTTCTGGAAAAAAGGGGATAATTTATTAAAGAAATACACATGAACAGGCGGAGAATTTTTTCAATGTTTCTTGAAAAACCCCTTAAGATTTTTTTTTCGAACAAGTTGGAATAAACCTTTGTGGATTTCCTCGGAAGAAATTCTGTACAAATCTTTGGAAGAACTCCTAGAGTAGCAACTACCGAATTCGGTTAAAGGATAAGTGAAAAAATATCTAGTGGAAATTGTAGGATAATTAAAAAATAATCAAAATAATACCTGAGGTTGTAGCTTCAGAATTCTCAAGAATTTCCTGAAAAAAAAAACCTGGGGAAATTTGTTTAGGCATCTTTTGAAAAATTGCTGGTTGATAAATGTTTAGAAGAATTCCTGGAGAATCCCTGTAGGAGACCCTGAAAGTATTCTAAATAAAATAACTATGATAAATCCTGAAGCTTTTCCTCTGAGAATCTCAGACGAAATTCTTGGAGAGCCTGTTGAACCCGTTACAGTCTGTACAATTTTGCATCAGGATTCATAGCAAGCCATTTTGGTTAAAAAGATATTTTTTTAAAACTTGCATTAAAATAAAGATCAAGTCTCTAAAACAACCGACTACCAGTCCTGTCTTTAGGATCATTCATCGGATCAACTTTTGTAATCGTTCATAATGAATATTATATTTAAATCATTTTTTAAACAAGTTTGATAAAAATAGACCAAACTGCCTGCTTTTACTACCATATAGGATGTTCTCAATTTCTCATCTTTTCCTAGATAACAAATGGATAAATCGTGGGTAGGACAATCCTTTGACTGTCCTACCCAGATGTTTTTGTGCGTAGTACATGTCCTATCTGTCCTACCCACTTCCCGCGCCACTGTGTTCCAATCTTAATGAAACTTTCACAATTTGCTTTTCACTACGATATCTTTCCGAGAAAAATATAAATATGATCAAAACAAATTACATTTTTGTGTTTCACGGTGCGAAAGTCTGAAGTGGGACTGATATGCGGCTACTTTTCATTATGGGACAATTTGACTCTCTGTTTTTTTCCTAATTTTTCCGAACAAACCATATTATTTTATTTTTGCAGCTGAAATAGCATTGGAAGAGATGTTGAAAACTGAACTCAACTCAATTGTGACGAAAATGCAGATTGACTTGCGATTCACGGCAGTGAAGACGTCTGAAGAATTCCAGAAATCCATCAAACAAATCTGGCAAATTTCATATGATTCTAATTGAATTCATAGCTTTGCACTACCCCCTTCTCGATAATCTAAACCACTGTGTGTAAATAAACCTAAAAGTATTTATTGATA
Organism: Aedes aegypti; assembly: GCF_002204515.2. NCBI lineage: Eukaryota > Metazoa > Arthropoda > Insecta > Diptera > Culicidae > Aedes > Aedes aegypti. The sequence goes on from NC_035108.1 coordinate 380,139,352, forward strand.
CATAAAATGCTTTTTGTTCTCTTTGCAGGTAAAAATCTTTTTGGATGAAGTTTGGAATATAAAAGCTATAAAAACACGTGAGAATAATAATATGCCATTATAATCATGATATCCTTACTATTGTAGTTAGAACTAAATAGGAATCTAATATTTGAGGAACGTTCATCGGCAGGTATTTATTTTTAATTCTTTTATTAGTATATTTTCAAACAGAACATTAATGTCTTATACTTAGGCGTTCTGTGTTAGGTAACACTATCATCATTTTTAGTCAAACTAAATCAAGCTGCTATTACCGTTTTGTTAACAACATTTTACATTTAGTCTGCCGTTGCAGTTAAGAATTTTTACAGGTGGGTTGAGCTCACTTGCTTATAAGAGCAATTACACTGCGGAACACGTTTTTGTCTCAAGCACCAAAATACCGCTATGCACTCAATTAAGGGTTGTTGAATCCATTGTCGTTTCCAGAAATATCATAGCACGTCTAGTTTTTGAGATATTGGCTGTTCAAAATGCAAAAAAATACTATTTTAGCCAACTTGCATGCAAGTTTGCCAGCTTGTATGGCAATTTATTTGCTTAATTTTCCATAGAATTTAAACTTTATCTTTATAACAATACTTATCGGCAAACTTTATAATACTTTCGATGCGGAAACATTATTTTTTGATGGTTTTAAAAAGTATTGTATTTTCCCATATAAGAAAAACGAAGAATTTTATATAGAGACAGAAAGCATGTCGAAAAAATCGGTTTAATTTAAATTTAATCGCGCAATTTAAACCAAATTTATTCCAAAATGAAAGTTTAAGTGCAAAATAGCATGCTCAGTGGATTTGATCACAAAAATTTACGATAAATTATAATTCAAATTTCATATAAACATCAATAAAATCAATGTTTTATACAACTTTGGCGACCTGTAGTTAAAAATTGTGACGTGCTGGAACATTTCTGAAAATGGCATCAGATTCAGCAACCTCAAATTTACTCGAGACACATATTTTGATCCTTGAGACACGCAAAAATGTCATTTTTGTTACGCAGTGTTATCGCTGAAACAAGGCTGCCATCGGCACAAATCGTTAGAATTCCAATTTTATGTCACTGATCAGTATATGGTAAAACTGAAGGGTGGTCTTTTCGGTTCTCTCAAATCGGAGGACCCTTCGTACGCCAGCAAACTAAACAGTTTGCAAAAAAAAACATTTTTTGTTAAATCTTAGGTATTTCTTCGCATGATATGTCTCATATTTCCCTGAAACACATAGTAAACTTAGTGCCATCCTAAGGAACGATATAGCTTTCGTTTGTCCAACAAATTTTGGCGACCATTTTGAATTTTTCCGCCATCTTGAATTTTATCAGAAAACCCGTTTTTTCACCATCAGCGCACCGTTCGTTTTGGATGCTGAGATCGTAATCAGAAAGTTGAGAAGAAACTGAGTTAGATAGGCTACCAAAACTAAGTAAGCAATAGTATTTACCCTACGATATGAATGATTTTACATTTAATCAAACTTTATGAAACAACTTTTCGCGTACACAATTAAATTTCAATCAACTTGAAAGGAAAACAATACTACCATATCATAAAACTTTTCTATTCTTTCGAAATCCATCACAAACTTCTAAATCCCTTCAAAGCATCAGCTCAAAGAAAGTTGATGAATGTGTAGCACTCCACTCAGTGAACATATCATCGTTCTTTGTCTGACGGTTGAAAGTCAAATCGAACCAAGTCCCAGGCTGAAAATCTATCTGTTCAAGTTTGCTTGAAAATCGGTGTCTTCATTTTGGGAATGAACCAATTTTCAATTTTAATTGTTCCTAAAAAAATAACACGAAATAATACATGGTTTTAACATTTTGTTCGTCACACGATTGAGCTTCCACCATCGCGTTTATTCTAAGCACGAATAGCGAGATTTTTTGTGTAAAATAATTGGAAAAGGGATTGATTCAGTTTGGTTTGGCACTGGTACGTTCTTCTCAAGCCTCAACACTAGTAGAGTGCTGCATCGATGCGACAAGGCGGATTTCCCGTCGAAGACAAGTGTGAAAATACTATCTCCGGTATCGAGCAATCTACGTACCTGTGTGCCTCACACTGTTCCTCCGACAAGCCGGAAGGTGCGGTTCGAAGAGTGGTAATATCATCACCAGGCCCTCGTTGGGGAATAACGGAAGCGAAGCGATAAAAAGTCACTCCGCGTGAAACTCAACTCTTCCGTCGGCGGCTTTGGCGGCGGCGATGGTCGCTGGAAGCGATAGAATAGAATGTGCCTTTCCTCAAGGCAAGGAAATAGATAAGCCACGGGGAGTTTTGTCGCTTCGCACCCATTGATGGACTTATGGGAGCAGCACTAGGATCAGCTCTCCACGTTGAGGTTTATCTGGTATATATTTTTTTGCTCTCTACAGTTTAGATTCGATTCATATCCCTTGCTTTCACAGGCGTTCCGGTGTAGCACTAAGGGTTATTTGGCGGATCTTGCTGCCCAAAATTCGTTTTAAAATTTGGTTTAGATTTTTAAACATATTCTCCCACATATGATACATAAGCAGTTGTGGACAAATGCTTTACATTAAGATCTTCTTCATTCAAGTCCATAGTTTAGCGCTGCATTAAATCAAAATCATAATTAAAAAATAAATTTCAGGATTTTTTTTAGGTTTTACAGGTTTAGGTTGCATATCATGTGGCAGATACGATAATTCTCTATGCCCCGGTAAGGCAAGAAAATTTCCATTACGAGAAGATCTGGGACCGACCGAGAATCGTACCCAGACACCTTCAGTATGGCATCTATTTTTCTAGCTGCTGACCTTGAGAGGACTCCTAAGAATACTCGAGAACTGTTTTTTAGAATTACGTTGAAGCTTTTAGAGTGTTAAAAAGTTTTTACTTTTGGCCAGCTAGATACGTCAAACATCCCCTAGTGCATCTTCGGGGGAGATTTTTCTCGCCAGCTCAAAGCTAAGCCCCAACCAAATTGAACTGATACGCCAACGCTCAACTGCAAGCTAGTTCACTGGGTGCTCTTCGGTATCTGCGAGCTTCACTCGCGTGACAGATGGTGAATGAAAGCGGATTTCTTCTCCTTTGGCAGAGGACGTTCTCCATATGGATGATGGTGTAGTAAGATGGAGCAGACTGACGACGACGACGACTGCCCAACACAAAGCACCAAAGCAACGCACGGCGGTGAGGTCGACCGACAGATGAAAGCCTTCCCTGACAGACGGACAGACAGAGGGCTGATAGTGAGAAAGCCAGGGGATCAGCCGTTTGGGAATATTTTTTCTTCCCGAACACAATCGACCGCGCCAAACAACGAGCAGGGCGTGGATCAAGTTCAAGCTTACGCAAGGTTTTGTGTCGGACAGGGCATGCGATACGATGATAGCGGGGCGGCAAGTATTTGTGCTGTTGCGTGTGGGGGCGTAAATGTTTGCACGAGGATGTGGATGTTGATTTCGCTTTCAGCAGGGGATTTAAAAAGGAGCATTATTGGGAGATACTTTGCTGAAAAAGCAGATTTACAGCTGGAACGAGATAACACGGGAGGGAATTTGAGTTTAATGGAATGGGATGGATTTAGTGGAAGTGTGTAAGTCCAAGCGTTCACTCCATTGTATGCTGCGTGCTGCTTGAACTATAGAGATGATAGCATTTTGAAGTATTTTATAGTACGAAAACGTAAATGAAATCGCTAGAACCGACTTAATAGAGGTTTGAAGACACGGACTCCGCCTTCAGTTATTAAACTGCATAGACTGTAACCTAGCATTCGACTACGGAAAAGCGTGCTTTTGTGGCACTGCCGAGAATCATTTCTGATGATAAGTTTCAATGACTGAGCAGGAATCGAACCCACATCCTCTATGGCAAGATGTGCTTGATTGCCTGATGACACAAACCAAACGGCTACACAATTTATAGAAGGAAGGTGGATCCTTGCGGGATGATTTTTCTTTCTAGTATTGAGATACTATTGGGGTGTATATTTTCAGTTGCATTCTATGGGCCCTTCAATGTTTATCTATTTATTTTATCTGCGAATTTGCCTTGCCTTGAATATGTTCTAAACCTATGCCCAAGGAAGCCATTACAGCTTCCATGTGTTGAAGCATGGTGTGCTTGATATCGTTATTAGTAAAAAATCACACGTTTGGCACCCTTGCATTTGCTTCGAGAAATTTAAAATATTTTAGGAAGAGAAAACGGAAGTTTTTGTGATTTGAAAATTGAGGGGTAACAATAATTTGACCATTTATCTGCTTAGCTGTAAAGTTGTACAATACATACTGCTGTTCAAAATCGGTTGGTTACTTATCAGCACTTAAACTGTACGAAGTGTTTAGAGTAACAAGCGAATAAATGCTACTTTGTTGCTTTTCTTCAATTTAATAAGGTATTCCTTCGCTCTCAAACACCTACTACACCGCTTGGCTGGCATCGACAATAAATTATTAAATTTAGATGAAATTGTTTCTTCCTTTTTCCATCCTCTTGCCAGTATTGGAAAGTGATGTTCATGTCTGCTTCAACAAAAACAAGGCAAAATGCTCACGAACATCAGAATGCTGGTTTACTCACATCTGTTGTGCTCGCGAGTAAACGAAGCTAAAGTGATTCGTGAACGTGTTCGGAGTCGTTCAGAGTCAATTGCTCTTTTGGAAAAACAAATCTATTTGCTATCCAACGTTTCTGGTTTTCAAGGGCTTTGATTACAAACTGGTAGTTTACTGTTGATTTTTTGAGGGTAGTCATAAGTTACATTGGTTTGTACATTCAATATAATGGATCATTGATGATAACAAATTCGGCACTCACAGCTTCAAAACAAAGGCGCCACCATATATGAGATTTACAAGATTACGGGGTGGTGCTATCTAAGCTTTTGAAAGCGGTCGTTTTGATTATTTTCATGATCCATTTCCATTAGATTCATTTTAGCACTCATTAAAAAACAGCATCAGGAACAAGTTGGAATCATATTTAAGAGCTAGTTCACGAGAATCGAATTCCTCTTTCAAAGGGAAGTTTTATCGATGTTTTCATATCGCACTGAAATTTTCAGAATTTGTTCTCCAATATACAAAAATTGTTTCGCATAATTTCAGTTTTTTATATTATGGGGGAAGTGGGGCTAAAGAACCCCTAATGATTTCATGTTCCGAAACACGCAAAATCGCAAAACCTGCTCTAACTATGGAACAAATTGATGAATTTAGTGGAAATTTAGCATGCTTACTCTACGTTATTTGAACTTAATAATGAACATGACATTTGAATTTCAAAAATGCCTGACATTTAGAAAAACTTGTTTTGTAAAAAAAATGTTTCTCAAAAATACTTTTCTCTTGCCTACTGAACTAGGTCATAAATCTATATATAACATTTTGTAATCCAACTCAAGAGCTTTCATTTGAGGAGTAATCCAGAAACGCCATTTCAAATAAAAATAAAGTTCTGGAAAAACCATACAAATTTGTTGAGTTGTTCCCAATAAATCTTAAAATAACAATATGATGGTTTATGAAGTTTTCTGGATCCTCCTATGACCAGAGTTGTACCACAAACATAAAAACTTATATCTCAAAAACTGTTTCATTTTTTCACAACTGACCCTTATCAAATCATTGTTTCTGTGGCCTAAGGGATCAAAGTGGGTTATGGAATTTTGAAATATCTTGGATTCCAGATGACCAACGATTAAAATTGACACAGATTCAAAAGAGATTTTGCAAAAAAAAATGATGCAAAAATATATAAAAAAAGCAAAAACAAAAAAGCTATTATGAGGTGAACTTTTTTGTTGTTGTTAAAAAAAATGCTGCTAGGCTGTCCTTTCAGCAAATTAAGACTTTGGTAGTTGTAATGAAGATAATCAAGTCAATATATTGTTTCATACTCTAACGCAGGGCTGTCCAAGGTACGGCCATCGCCTTCTTTTTGTGCGGCCCGCAGAGGGTTTGAATATTCTGCTAATGTTTTGCCCGTTGACTATTCTAAAAAATGTTTTCTTGACTTGACAAAAAACGTAAACTTACAAGTTATAGCTAAGCATAAATGAACGAATTATAAAATTACCAAGTTGAAGCTGGAATCTACAAAGGCAAACTGTTTAAGTTAGCTAATATTATTAACTGTTTTTCGAATATTCATAAATACTTAATTTTATGATTTTTATATTATTCACAGTCTGGATTCCAAATTTAAAAGTTTTTTAAGTGTTAAACAGGAAGATTTGAGCACTATCGATTAGAGTTTAAATAACGGGTAAAATTGTTCTACACCTAAATCTGACTTAAAAAGGTCAAAAAGGTCCCCCCTAAGGAAAAACTGCTCTATCGCAGTGCCACGTGCATCACTTCTATAGTTTTTGCTGTCAAAGTGTTATTTACATTGTTGGTTATGCTCTGCATGCAACTTTCTCTTGCCATGTAGCTTCTACAAAGAGTACAAGACGTTTTCTGCAAACGGTCCAAATCTTGACGTTTAAAAACAAACCGAGCATGTCGCTCCCGTAGAAAAAAAAATGCAGCGTTGTAGTAATGGTTCCAAGGAGAATTCTACCACTTGCTTAGCTTAAAAGGGTTCATTAGCAGTCGTCTTCCGGTAAAAGTTTTAATGTTTGTAATAAGAACAATAGTAAAGAAAGGGCTTCATTTACAACGAGGATTGCCTATCGCACCCAGAATTTTACGCTTGAATGCTGATTTTTGATATTTTTTTTTTCTATTAATTGTTTATACTTCTCAATTTACCCTAATTTTAGATTTACCTAATTATACTTATACAGATTTACCCTAATAAGGTTTATCTTTATGAATTTGAAACACAATTTTTCCACAAGGACTTCATCTAACATTCGATAAATCAAGCCGCAACAAAATTTATTGTCAAATGAGACCACGGGGCCCCACAAAACTTTTTTGATAAACGTTAATGTGAAGAAATAGAAAATGGGTCACAAAATTTCCCACAGAGAGCCCTATTTGAAATGTGATTTTTCTCAATTTTGTAGTTCGATAAAAGAAACGTGATTTTCTTAACTATTTCTGGGCACAAATTTTCCATGCATCTAGATAGGCGGTTACTTTCCGTGTCGACAGCAAACCAGCAATAAGATTCTAAATACCTAAAGTTAGTATTCAACTGATTTACAGCCCTCACACACAACTCAGGAATCAGAATACTTCTAGTTAAGGGAAGCTATTGAATAATAGAAAAAAATGAAACTTCGACACCAAACCATAATTCGACGCAACATTTTTATTTTTAACTAGTGGTCCCGGCAAACTTCGTCTTGCCATCAAGTAGGCTGTTGAAAATCGCTTTTGATCGTCCCATATAAAATGACAGTTTCGTTCGCGATCGTTTTTTCAACTTTCCCGGTGAATATCCTGGGATTTTTATACACACGAACACGTCGGAACCCCTGACGAACAAAACTGAGAAAGAATCTTTCAAATCCGTTGACCCGTTCGTAAGCCATATCGTGACATACAAACACCATTCCATTTTTATTTATATAGATTTTGAAATACACTGGTCCCACAGTTATGAATCATTTAAGGCTCTGCTTAAATTTTAAAAATTATAGAGAGCAAAATAAACAATATTTTTTGATGAAATCAATGCCCAATGGTAAAGTGAGGTATAAACTTATAGTTCATGCACAATGTTGTCATTAAAATTGTTGAAAACATTTGAAATTTTCAATTATTTTAAGATCGTCTAAAACCACAATTTATGAATCGGCAAAAAAGTTGTCCACAAATATGAATCAATGTGAACACGATTTATGAATCAGTTGTTTACTTTCAATTATTTTGCAGTTAAATGCTGTATAGTTCATATGTTTATTAAAACACTGCCTCGGACAACGTTAATTATATCCGGGGGTGAACCGGAACCAAGTATTTCAAGAATCTGCATGACATTCCTTGATTTTTAATTTTGCTACTGAGTGGGCCTAGTGAGCATTGAATTTGTGGATTAATATGCTTCTGGAGCATGTTTATTTGGAGGATGATGGCAGGAACAGGCCAAGATGTAGGGGGGGGGGGGGGGTGCCAAGGGGGCAAACGCCCTAGATCTACATGAACTAGTAAATGCTTGACTCATCGACTGCCTTTACTGCACTGATAAAAATCCACACGTTTGATCTGTGTATTTAAAATTATGGATCGATTCATGAAAGTCTAAATCGATTTGCTGTGATTTTCTTGCAAATTTCTTGTGTGTTACACAATAAATTCTTTTGTTTTGTTCCATGTATTGATGCATCATCCGATAACAGGGATTCCATATTTTTTCCACATAAGTTCCCGAAGATTTTCCTTCAGATTCGTATGCGTCAACCTATGGACACATAGATCATCACCCAACACGGATTCTGTATGGTTTGCTTATGATTAGCTTGTGTCATGATTATCATGTTCAAGTTGGTCAATTCATCGATTTGCGCAATTAGTATGTGATGATGAAATCTATGAGCTTTGCTATCGATTTCCATGTTCAAAACTTCTAAATTGTTTGTGATCAACCCATAGTGAACTAAATTGCGGTTAGACCTTGTGTACAACGACAGTCATCATCATGCTTCCAAAGAGAAGAAGCAAATTTTGAAGCTGGAAGTGTTAGATGGAAATTTGTGTATTTGATTTTTCTTTTATTGGTAAAGTTGCCCGATATATGAGGATTCTACCTTTCTATAATAACATGGAACATAATGTATGATTAAAAAAAATCGGATTCCACCAACAGATTTTCCTGGTTTTCTATTTCTAATCAAATGGAATATGCTAATCCCGGGCTTCCTAAATCATGGTTTGGCGCCGCCTGCTTGTTGCTGGCTCACTCGTTTGAAAAAATAAATTCAAGTGAGCTTGCAACACGCAGTGGAGCCTTAGATCCATATTTTGGGGAACAAGAGTTCTTCTTCCAAATTTCTTCTTTCCTCATTCCGCAAATTCATAAGTAAAACACACGACCTTGTCTTGCATTTTTTCTCAGTGTGAGGAAACCAATATTATATGGTGATTATATGGTGACACATAACGCACGTGAAAAAATCGTACGATACCTCGTGACCTCTGATTTTCAATTTTTTTAAATGTGAATACCTTTTACTTCGTAAAAAAAATCGTAGTTTATGATCGGTGCCAAACCACTTTAGCTCTCCCGTAACAAAATTTTACATTGGAAATTATATGAAATGTAAAATCATTTTTTATAATACTAAGTACTACTAATTTGAACGCTGATTCATAAATTGTGACAAATGTGTATATTTCCCGCAATTTATTAATCAAGTATTTTACTCAAAAATCTTATCCAAATCCGTATAAATACGCATTTACCTCCCATAGCTATGTTTATTGAATCTGTAAATATTGTCTGGGGCTCGATCTCTCACAAAAAATCTTTGAAACAAACTTTAAAACGTCGTTTCCAGCTAAGCGTCAATAGGCACACGGCTTCCAAATTGGCCAAAAATACAGCCCAAATAGCTACAAAAAGAATTTAGTAGTATTGTTGGTTCATACCGTGATCAAGAGCTATTTTATTTAGATAAAAAGCCTTGAAATGGCTGAACACTATGTGTTGCTTGTCAGTAAAAATGTTTCTGTGATGTTTTGTGATAAGTATGATAAAAATTTTGTCTTTTGAAATCAGCTGATTCATAAATTGTGGGTGATTCACCTGCGTGGGGTAACTGTATATCATGTTAATGTATGGGCATCATGGCCGGTTAGCGGCGTCAGTCGTTTGAGCGTTTTGCGAATACCACGAAGCTTAGGTTCGATTCCCTCTCCAGTCGGTGCAAACTTTTCGTGAAACGAAAATCATCATAAAACTACTGGGTGTTTTGTGTTGCCCTTTGCCTAATGTTTGTGATTTTTCAGTATGCCACGGTATTAGTTTCTATTAAAGGCACAAAAATAATGGTACAAATACACTTGACAGACATATTTGGAAATCATTCAGATTCCAAGCAGCACTCTAATTTTTGAGACATTTTGAATCTACTTATTTGTTTTCCATTCATCACAATTTTAGTATTTAGTTTTGACATTCTGCTTTGAGTTTGTTTTGTGTAGATATCGACTATTGTGTAGAATCACTTTCAATAATTGAACTTCTGAAATTACCTTGAATTTTACAAATTATTCTATGAGATTTGATAAAATTTCCATCGATTTCTAATATTTCTTCAATAAAAAATAAATTTGGTCGAAATTTGTGAGGTCCACTAAATTGTGGGGCACCGGGGGTCATTGACCTCCCCCCCCTCCCCTCAACCCATTAATGAGGCCCGCAAAAGGCTAACATTATTTCACGGAATCAGAATCAATCATTCTGACAGAGTCATGCAAATAAGTTTATCACCTCATTTGCGCAGATTCCTTGACATAATTATTAAAAAAATACAGAATTTCTATGAAATTGTTGACTCGACAGCAATTTTTCAGCCGTTGTTCAATACATTGACGTAAAATTTAGTAGGCAATGGTTCCGGGTCATTTGACCGAATGCCATTTGGCCAAAAACCATCTGGCCGAAAGGGTAATTTGGCCGAATGCCGTTTGGCCGAAATTGAAGACAATAGTGAACTACAGGGGGGCAGATAGCAGTAGCGGTAAACGCGCAGCTATTCAGCAAGACCAAGCTGAGGGTCGTGGGTTCGAATCCCACCGGTCGGGGATCTTTTCGGGTTGGAAATTTTGCCGCAACCACTGTGCAGTAAGGCCGATATTAATGTGTTAAGCAACTTATCAATTTCCTCGCTAGCAGACTACCCATGAGATTATCTACACACATGCAAACATCTAAAAACCAACGTAGCTTATCATATGGATAAGTGTGTGATTTGAACTATTGTTTTATCGCTCATACCTATCAGTTCACGGTTTGCAGTAGAAACCCATAAAACTATTGGATTTGGAGACACGTTGAATTAAGAAATTATACAGAAATGTAAGCATACAAATATGTATTGAATTAGATTTAAGCTAACAACAAATATATTTCAGCTTAGAAGTTGTTCAGTCAAACAGCTCCTGGACTCTGTCACTTCAACATCCAAAATTACTCCAACACCAGGGCATAGAGTATCCTCGTACCTGCCACACGATATACGCATGCAAAAATGGTCATTGGCACAGCAAGCTCTCAGTTAATAACTGTGGAAGTGCTCATAAGAACACTAAGCTGAGAAGCAGGCTCTGTCCCAGTGGGGACGTAATGCCAGAAAGAAGAAGAAGTCAACTACAGCTAGCATTAATTTGTAATGAATTTCAAAGCTGAATCTCAAAGAACACTTTATTCTAAAAGAAAGACCATTGATATACATCTCTCAAGTGTTAGTTGAAGGAACAGTCAATGCTGAAAGAAGAACATCCTATTTGTAAGCAATCATTTACTTTTCTGCTAGCGGTAATAGCTACCAGATTTTCGCATCTAGTTTGTAGTCACCTTTTGCTAGTTACTAAAAAGGGGTTTACGACTTATTCGTTTTTCTGTAGCATAGATTTGCTTCAATCGTTCTCATAGTACTTAGTAAATAATTAATTTCTAGCAACCACAAGTTTTGCTTCTTCGTTTAACAACGGAAGAACAGTGAACTACTTTAACGTAAGTGTTGACCGCGTCGTTCGTTTTAATTTTTACTAGTACTCTCTATAAGACTTAATTCCAATAACTATGAAAAGTATTCAAATATTGAAGAACAGCCTATGATCAAACAAGGGAAAAATCTTTCATAAAAATTTAAGCAAGCGTTATTCAAATAATTGTTATATCAGTATGAATACAAAAAACTGCCGATGATTTAAAGAAGGTGCAATCCCCAATTAAATTATAAGCTAAATTATAGCCAATAGTAATGAAACCAGTAAAAGTTGAGACAATAGCCTGTGTTTAAAAGAAGGAAACATATCTGATGAAACTATTAAAAACATTTCAAACCCTATCACACCGTTGGTAGCACAGAGACGAAACGATCATGAGCTCAGAGTCTTGACGCGAGTTCATAACTTCGTCTTGAATGAACGGATAGTTTTAATTATTCTTTTGGAACTCTTATATAGCCACAAACATGACTTACCGCCACATCATATATATCAACAAATCAATTAGTAGATCAGTTATTGATAATTTTTTGTTTGAAACTCCACCAAACGACATTCGGCCAAGCGATCCATTCGGCCAAATGGCGTTCGGCCATATGGCCAGGCACCTTTTAAATTATGCCCATCAACAAAAAAATTCAAGTTCAACCCATTTGAAACGGCGTAGAAATTGACGTGGGTGGCAGCATCTAGTAGGAGACCTGGCTGTAGTTTATTTTGAAAACCTGGATAGCATTCTCAGAAATTTCAAGGTAGGATTTATAACTGAAAATTGAGCAAGTTTCGGAAGAAATCCTATGCTCGATTATTATGAAATCCTGGACAATATTCTAGCTTATTTCATACAACATTTCCGCAAAAACTGTATCAGGATGTTCACACAACCCGAGTCGTGATCTTAAAATCATATGCTGGATTTCAAATAATGCAAGGTTAGATTTTGAGTATGATTCTTATAACATTCTGGGCATTATTCTCACAGAATCCAAAAATTCTGGGGTAGGTTTATCAACATGACAAGAGCAATTTTAGTGTATGATTTCGAAAGAAACTGAAACAATATCCAGCAGGATGGTTAGCAGCGGCTTTTTATTTGTCTTTAAAAGACACTCTGATATTTATCAGATTTCATGGCAATATATGTGCATTAAAATAAATGGCCCAACATGCATTTTTTTGTTTTTGCAATTTGGCCCGCGGTTCAAAAAGGTTGAGCAGGCATGCTCTAACGCGATAACGAAATTAACCAATTGGAATCTATATTATATAGCGCACTACACAGCTTATAGGTGAGTTTTGCGGAGAAATTAAAATTTTCACATAAATCAGTTGTCACTGTCGGCTGGAGGTGTTTGGAATATGAGGCAAAATGGTATCTATTTTTTTTAAATAGTTCGCTTAACATTTGTAAATCACTATATGATACATGAAAAACATTTTTTTTTCTTTGAATTGAAGAATTTTTAAAAACAAACTTTCATGCTCAGTTACAAGTCTTTATCACAAGCAAGCATGGGAAAATTCACTCACTCACCCGAACGCTACCGATAAAATATCTGCAAAGTATCTGCTGCCACCGATTGTTCAATGACTGCCGAACGCTACTAGAGTGAGCGCAATCCCGACGAATCGTAAACGATTGAGATAAACCGAAAATGAAAAGATATACGGAGCGGAGAGAACACCTATCCTCTCTTAATTTGGAGACACGAAAGAACGCGTTCGCCATTCGATCACTGAAAGCTTCCTGCGAAATGTACAGATTTTGCGTTCACTGAAACATTTCGCCTTGTGTATTACCAGTCAGTGAACGCTCTTCAGCTCTCAAATACGAATGCCACTCGTGCGGAATCGGAATGTAAAGAATCATTCGCTACAGCAATCGAATGCCTTCGGCACAAGGAGTCGGTAGTGAATCATTCTGTTGCCGTTTTTGTCTAACTTGTCGCTCGGCAAACAAGAAGAAAGCGCATTGGAAATTGAAACACTCAGCTTGGTCGGAGAAACGGCAATCTCGCTCTTGACCGCTTGTGGATGTGAGCGAGAGAAATGCAATATTCGAGTGAATGTTTCCCATGCTTGATCACAAGAAGTAATCATGCCAAATTTCAACTGATTCCGTGCATTTTTATTGTAGTTATAGCAGTTTTTTGCGACTTTGCATATTTTGTGACATGATTTCATTAGAATGTATTTCACCCAATATGAAAATATGAAATTTTGCAATATATCTTCTTTTATGTATGGATGAATCACTGATTCTCTAAATCTAATTAGCAACTGTCTTAATCACAAAATATTAAAAAACAATAAATGGAAAGATCTCTGCAGTGACTTTTCAGAAATGGATGTTATATTATTGATGATTTTAATTCTCTACCTTCAGTAGAATAGTTAAGGATACCAACATACAATTTGTTCATAATAATGCGTATTTTCGTTTTGCGAAAATTTAAGCAAAATATTTTTATCGATGGTTCTACTTCTTTCTGGCGTAACATCCCAGCTTACTTCTCAGCTTAGTGTTCTTAAGCACACTTAGCAATAGTATCCGCTCTAACGAAGGTACGAAGCTGCCATCTGGAAAAAGTTTACTCTATGCGTGAAGCGTCGAAAATTTAACCCGGCAAGGTATAGGAAGTGAAATTTCAAATGCTTATATAAAATTAATTACAATAGCTATTTAAATTCTTTTCAGTACATGTTGATAGACTATTGATGGGCTACATTATAGACACATTATTATGATTTTTATATTTTTTCCTCAATATTCTGCGGAATCTATAGCTAATCATATATCTAACCCCGTACACTTAACAGTATTTAATTAAATTTAGTTTTGATTTTTTTAGGAGCATTTGAAAATTGACTTCCTATGCTTTGCGATGTAAAGAAATCGGAGCTTCACGCATAGGGTCAACTGTGGTTATTGCCTCCGTCATCGCGAATTAAGCATTCCGCACAAATTCGCATGTGGTACAGTCTAAGACCATTGTATATGAGGGTTGCCTCCTTCCCGTCCGTTACCAAAGTCAGAAATTAGGGACTAACCTCTAACTATTAGATAAGATTGACTCATCCTCCAGCAATCGAGAGCTGTCCTGGCCACGTCAATGTGAAAGCAGGGGAATGGGAGAGGATGATTGATTGAACACCTGCTTAAGAAAGATGCAGAGCACTCTACGACCTCTCATTGGTGTTACGGGATGTTGTGGAATGTTGATGGAAAGGGTAGTGCCATAGGATACGTTCAGTAGACGTTCTGACCGAAACTTCTCTGAAATCCGTCGCTCCTCTAATAATGAACAATAGCGTTAGCCGTGACTTAGCACTGCCCATTGAAATGCACGCACCGCATGAAAAATCGACAAAACAACTGCAGTTCATAATGCATCCCGAACCGAGCATCTACGAATCACATTCAATTTTTAAATCAACACGCTTGACAGGGAGAAAAAAAAATAGTCGCGTGAAACAAATTTAATTGCTGGAGCTATCACAAAACACTCTCAAGAAAAACGCAATTAATTCAAATAGAAGTAAAAAAAAAACTCCACAAATCATCTTTAGATACAATCTCCTAAAAAAATAACAATATTATCATTTTGAAAAACCTGTTTCCTCAGAAAATTTGCACGTCGCATAGCACCATCCGCCGAATCTAATTTCCACCAGCTGAATTAAAAAAAAAGCGGAATTTGTTCTTAAGCACACTCCCACAGTTATTAACTGAGAGCTTCCTTTGCCAATTGACCATTCTGGCATTTGTAAATCGTGTTGCAAGCACGTTGATGCTGTATGCCCTAGGAAGTCAAGAAATGTCGCTTCACAAAAAGATCTTCGACCAGGTTTTGAACCCACGGCCCTCATAATGGTTATGCTGAATGGCTGCGCGTTTACCGCTACGGCTATCTGGACCCCTTCGTGATAGTTGTAATACTTCATTAGATATGAGACATATTTTGCTAGAATGGTAGTACGATGACATAAGAAAACGAATAGGAATCAATACAAATAATGCTAACAGGAAGTACTAACAAATACTGGACTTAATATACAAATTAGTAGTTTAAATAAACCTCTTGGTATATTTCGCTCCATTCTAATGGTGTTTGATACGTTTGAAGACAAGAAATGAAACGTTCTTCTCAGTATCCTTCAAAGACTCATCGCCCGTACTCGAGTATCGAGTGCTTATCCACGTACCCACTTAAGGCAAATCAATTTGCAGTCATTAGAAATTCATTATTCAACTGGCGTCGCGGTTTTTGCTACAAAATTACCACTCTCCTGTTCCGCAGAAAGCCATCCATCGCTTCCCTGTATGTGTTCAGTTTCTTTTTCAAACCACGTACCACAACGCATCAAGCTTTCAAGAGAGCACCAGCACAAGACAGGGGACACTCCCTCGGAAGTCAGTGTTGGTAAATTTGTTTCTCGATCTTTGAGCATAGCCGTGTAGGTTACTTATTTGTGATGTTAGCTAGAAATATCCAACAAAATATTTGTATGTTAATGAACATGATCCATGTAAGAAATTCTGTTCAAATTGAATAAGGTTTCAAGAATGTATCATGCAATCATTAGCAGCCACCAAAAATTTAAAAACTAGTTTTTCTTTCAAATTCAAAGAAACCAATACGAAAATCATATTACTGCATTTTGGAAAGTAGGTACAACGCAATTATGGAATTTCATGAAAATTGCTTCAATTTCAAGCAAAAATAAACTGATTTTGCAAATTTTATAACGATGGTTGTCATTTTCCTCTAAATTTGCCTACTCTGAAATATTTTTCCAACACTGCCAGAATCCGCGGTTCTGCGAAGTGTGGAATCTGCGTGAGGAAAGTTTCGCATTTTTTTACCGCTTCCATGAAGCAATTTGGCGAAATATGTTGGGCTCGTTCCTCTAATTCTCGAGCTCCGGGAAGCCGGCTATATATGGCAACAATCGAATCCTTTACGACCGGGAAACTCATCGTTGTGGTAGAAATGCGTCGACCGCCATCGTCATCATTATCTTCTAACGTCGCTATCATCGTGTGCTTCTGGCGGCATGCTATTTGGTATTCGAGACCTTCCATGTTGGGAACACGTTACTGTCGGGATCGTGTGTGGGATTGGCTTCCAGGCTGTTTCGCTTGGGGGAAACTGTATAAAACCCGGAGAAAGACCCGAGCCGGAGATAGGTCCCTCATGTGACATTAGCACAAATATTCAATTAAAATTGTTTTGTGACAACAGTTTGCTCTGTGCTCATGTGCTGGTTTTTCCTGCAGTGGATGATGACATTACGTATAGAGTGGTGTTCATTAGTTAGGTTCGTAGATGGAAAATTCATACATAGTTATATCTCTGCTTATCGTAAAAAAAGTAATTCCAGAAATGACACTGAGTAGAAATTGTTCAAAAAAAAAAACAATATGTTGCTACAATTTATAATTCAAATTGAAACAATATTTTCTCAAAGTTTGTCAGATGCACAACCAATTTACAATTTCTCTAATACTTAGTCTTTGTTGATGCATTACATTAAATTCGTACACGGAGACGGAATTCAACTCAATTTTGGGTTGTTTCAACGCAATTCCGTAGTTGAGCCCAATAACTCAATTTTGGCTAAATTTCCAAGGTCCGCACTAGGTAGTTTGGCTTTAATTCCATTAAAAAAATGTACTCAATTTTGGGTTGATTTAACGCAAAATTGAGTTCTTTCGACCCAAACATAAGAAAAGTTGCATTTACCCAAATTTGGCTTATTGGACCAAAGTACCCCCATTGGGTAGATGCAGCTCTCTCTATTTTTGAGAACATTTGTGTGAGAGAAAGAGAAAACCGAGAGATTTTGGATTGAAACTATAATCGATATACTTAATTTTGGGTAAAGTAAACTCAAAATTAGGTAAAAATATTTCTCCGTGTACATCTATCTGTTCTTTGTTTGGCAACACTGTTATCCTAATTTGGTAATTATTCGTTATTTGTTAACTATGCGCTGATGGCGGGGCAACCATAAGTCTAGCTTTAGGGATTGCCCTTCGCGCAAACGAATCGTTGAGGCTCGTACCACGCAGATGAACGACAACGTTTTTCGTAGCCGCAGTAACCCAGACAGAAGCTCTTCAAAAATTCTCTGTTTCCATATCACCAGGTATAATTGTAATAACTGTTCCAAAAGTTTTTATTTTAATACAAATACCCATAATTATGACTTCACAGGTATTTTAAATTATGTATCTTCACCAAAGAAAAATCCCAATAGAAAATTATTAGAAAATTTATCTACTTAAATTATTAGAAAATGTATCTACTTCTTATATCTTAATGATTGACGCAATGTACAAAACCACCAATACCTGATCTTACTCGAACACCATCTTTGCAGGGTTGTTGTCCGGCATTTTTGCAACATGCCCTGCCCATCGTTTTTTCCAGCTTTGACCACCTTCTGGATATTGGGACCGCCGTAGAGTTGGGCGAGCTCGTGGTTAATTCTTTGCCGCAACACACCGTTCTCCTGCACACCGCCAAAGATCGCCCTGAGCACCCGACGTTCGAAGACTCCAAATGGTTACAAGTCCTCCTCGAGCATCGTCCACGTTTCATGCCCGTAGAGGACTACCGGACTTATAAGCGTTTTGTACATGGTACATTTGGTGTAATTGTGAATCTTTTTTGACCGCAGCTTGTTGTGGAGGCCATAGCAGGCTCGACTTGCACTGATAATTCGCCTCCGTATTTCACGGCTAACGTTATTGTCAGCCGTCAGCAAGGATCCTTCGACCACCTCGAACGTTTCCCCGTCTATCGTAACACTGCCACCTAGGCGAGCCCTGTCACGCTTGGCTTCACCAGCTAGCATGTACTTCGTCTTCGAGGCATTCACCACCAGTACAACTTTTGCTGCCTCGCGTTTCAGGCGGGTGTACAGGTGCCATCTTTTCAAATGTTCGGCCGACAATGTCCATATCATCCGCGAAGCAAACAAATTGATTGGATGTAGTAAAAATCGTACCCCGGCTGTTAAGCCCGGCTCTCCGAATAACACCTTCTAGCGCAATATTAATCAACAGGCACGAGAGTCGTAGTCCCCGGCGGGATCCAAACGAACTGGAGTGTTTGCATGAAACCTTAACACAATTTTGCACATCTTCCATCGTCGCTTGTATCAGTCTCGTGAGCTTCCCATGAAAACTTTTCTCGTTCATGATTTTTCATAGCTCTACGCGGTTGACACTATCGTATGCCGCCTTGAAATCGATAAAAAGGGGATGCGTTGGGACTTGGTATTCACGACATTTTTGTAAGATTTGCCGTACAGTAAAGATCTGGTCCGTTGTCGATCGGCCGTCAACGAAACTGGCTTGATAATTTCTCAAGAACTCGTTTACTACAAGTGACAGACGACGGAAGATTATCTGGGATAATATTTTGAAGGCCGCATTTAGAATGGTGATCGCTCGTAAGTTTTCACAATCTAACTTGTCACTTTTGTGTCCACTCCTCCTAGATGTTTAGTTTCCCGGATTGTGCCTATCAGCCGATGCAGACAAATGGTCAGCCTCTCCGGGTCCATCTTTATAAGTTCAGCTCCAATACCATCCTTACCAGCAGCTTTATTGTTCTTGAGCTGGTGAATGGCATTCTTAACCTGCCTCAAAGTGGGGGCTGGTTGGTTTCCATCGTTCGCAGTACTGACGTAGGCATTTCCTCCATTGTCCCGTCCTTCATCGCCTGTGCTTTCAGCGCCAATCAGGTGTTCGTCGAAGTGCTGCTTCCACCTTTCGATCACCTCTCGCTCGTCCGGCAAGATGCTCCCATCCTTATTCCTGCACATCTCGGCTCGCGGCACAAAGCCGTTGCGGGATGCGTTGAGCTTCTGATAGATCTTACGTGTTTCTTGAGACCGGAACAGCTGTTCCATCTCCTCGCACTCCGTCTCATCCGAGTAGCGTTTTTTGTCCCGAAAGAGGCGGGTCTGCTGCTGAGGGATTCCACGGAGGCATGCAAGTCGATTCTGATCGACCATTTCAAAAATATCTGAAACTTTGCAGAGTTTTTCAGTTCCATCTAAATCGTCATTTTCCGATATCAAATCTTCAAGTTGAGTCACGACTAACTTTTCAAAAGGGTGTATGTGAAAATGGTTCAAAAATATTCAAAAAGCTGCACAGCAAAAACGGTTCGTTCGATTGTTAGACAACTAAAGAAACAAAGTTAGACAACTAAATAAATATTCCAAAAAAAATACACACAGTAAAAAAAAAATTTTTTTTGCATTAAAAAACATCATTTTTGTCACAAAAACTCAAATATCTCAAAACCCTATTGAAATACCAACGTAATTTTTTGAGGGAGAACGGTCCATTATATTAGCTATCTACCATAAAAATTTGGTGATGGTAAGCCAATAAACAAAAAAGTTATGACATTTCAAATATTTCACAAATTTGACACAGTGAAATTTTTTTTTTTTCATTGTTAATTTTTTTAGGACCGCAGTATGTTGCTGAATTTTTTGTTAAGGGTACCACATGAGGTTAACAAGTTGTTTTCATGATATTTTATTTAAATATTCATAACTATTATAGCATCTATTAGAAAGTTAGACGCGATCCAGTGTTGTGATCTAAAGTCTTGATAGTGTCATATTTTGTATTGTACGTAACTGAAGAAAAATTCTCTCAATAGTGTTAAAACCTTTTGATAAAAGAAACCTATAAGAAATCTAATATTGAAGACAAAAGCTACAAAAAAAGTTTTCTATACAGGTATACGACTAGTTTACCTGCAAAAAGTTTACCTCGTAGAGAACAAGGCGGGTCTATACCCAGGTGATCTAGTATACGTAAAGCAGGTCGGTTTTCTCGGCGCTGGTTTTCTCCACAAAGTTAAAATCTGATTACACCTGGGTATAGACCCGCCTTGATAGAGAATAGACTTTGTTAATCATATTTGGGAGAAAGCGAGTAACTTCAACAACATCAAAAACATGATAGGTACATACCATGAACATACTCACGAAAAAGCTAAAAATATACAACAACTATGGTTATAAAAGATTTAATTGTAAAATTTTTCTTCAGTCAAGCAAACGACACCAAACTAGTCAGTAAAAACTTAAAAGTGATTTTGTTTATTAAAATCTAACGATCAATATGAGTAGTCGCTTTCTCAACTGTTGCAGGCCGTTTGCAGAAAAAAAGTGTTCGAAAGAGCTACGAAATCTCACCGAAAGCACCATAGATAAACTGAAAGCGGCTGGTTATGCTCCAATGTCTACATTGAATACAAATTTACGCATTTGTACGTCCTGCCGTTTAAACGTTGACAAACGGGCAATCTGTACATCATCGGTGGATCAGGTTGCAGGAAGTTCGAAAACAACAACAACTGAGGAATTACTAGATGCACCGACAACAACTGAGGAGTTACCAGAAGTACCAAGTGCAGATAGTCTTGCCACGGTACCATCAGCGACATCTGTTTCAACAAATCAATCATCAGATGAGTGCATCCAGAAGGTCAACATCGAACGCTTCAACGAAGGGATAGCTGGAATAAAAGTGACTCCGATTAACTGGACGAAGATGGGTTACGTCAATTATCCCGAGAAAAAATACCGTGAAATCAACGAAGCTGTACGAAGAAACCTCTTCAAATTAGGACCTGAGGATGTGGAAAATACAGACTACGATGAGGTAATTATGAATATGAAGGAAAGGTTCTCGAATCTAGCCACGACAGAAAAGAAAAATTATTGATTTTGTCGATGCTGCCAAGCTCGTGGTCTATTGAAGACGCCATTGATGAGTTCAAAACCAATAGAAATACAGCAAAAGAGGCAAAACAATTCAAAAATAACTGTCTTGCAACCAAAAATGCTAGGTCGAGTACTTCATTAACAGATGAGACAAAAGAAAAAATAATTCAATATTTTGAAGACGATGAAGTAAGTAGAGCTATGCCTGGCCAAAAAGATTATGTATCTGTAAAAAAAGATGGAAAGCGTCAAGCAATCCAAAAACGATTAATGATGACTACTTTGAAAGAAGCGTATACACGCTTCAAGGAAATTAACGAAAATATTAAGGTAGGTTTTTCCTCATTTGCAAGCCTTCGTCCAAGGCAATGCAAGCTTCTATCCAATTCAGGAACACATAATGTTTGTGTGTGCACAACACACGAAAATATTAACCTAATCTTACATAGTTTGAAAAGAATCAATTTATCAAAGGATATTAAAATGTTAACTGGTAGTCTTTTGTGTGAAAATACAACATCAAATTGCTATCTACGATCTTGTTCGGATTGTCCAGATTCTTCATCATTGGAAAATACTTTATTCGCTGAGTTTGAAGAAAATTATATTGATCAGTTATCATTTGAGCAATGGGTGACCACGGATAGGTGTGACCTAGAAACTATTGTAAAACCTGTAGATGAGTTTGTGTCATTTTTTTGCTTGAAATTAGAAAGTTTAATTCCTCACGACTTTATTAAAACAGAGCAATCCCGCTTTTAAAAAATACGAAAAATACATTACAAGATGGTGAATTTTTAGTCATTTGTGATTTTTCTGAAAACTATAGCTTTGTATTGCAAGATGAAGTGCAGTCCCATCACTGGAACGTACAACAAGCTACAATTCATCCATTCGTTATTTATTTCAATGGAAGTACGCAAATTGAACATTTTAGTTTTATTGTAATTTTCGAAGATTTAAGACACGACTCAGTATCAGTAATTTGTTCATTGCCAAAATGATTAACTTTTTACGCGTTGATAAGGATAAAGAAATCAGAAAGATTTATTTCATGTCTGATGGAGCAGCATCGCAGTACAAAAACCGTAAGAATTTTTCGAGCCTATGTCAATTTAAATCAAAGTACGGAATTGATGCAGAATGGCATTTCTTTGCTACGTCACATGGCAAAGGTCCTTGTGATGCTATTGGAGGAACCATAAAGCGCATGGCCACAAGAGCAAGTTTAGCCAAAGAACGTGAGCATCCAATTAAAACTGCAAAAGAACTATTTGATTGGGCGAATCGCAGAAAAGAAGAAGATTTAACAAAATTATCATTTTGTTTTACTACTACTGAAGAGTACGAATTAACGGCATCAGAGCTCAGCGAGCAATATAATAACGCGAAAACGATCCAAGGAACCCAAAAATTTCACTGTTTCATTCCATTGTCAGAAAATAAAATTAAAGCAAAACTATACTCGAACTGTACTGATAATGATGCAAAAGTGTTCGATATTGTAAAAAAATTGAATAACAATAAATAAATAACTAAGTATTAATAAAAATTTTTCATGATCTCATAACGCATACCCAAATCCAAAACTTTTAAAGTTTATATATAACATTTAGAAACTCATCGATCATACTCTAAAAAAAATATCCTGGTTAAAAAATTTTTTATTTTCGTGTAATCTGTTAATTCATTTTAATTTATACATATATACATATACATATAATATTTATACATATACATAATATTTATACATATAATATACATAATACTAATGAATACATGAAAACGACTTGTTTAATTCACGCAAGGCCCTTAACAATAAAATCAGCAACAAACTGCGGTTCCCGTAATAATTTACACCGAAAAAAAAAAATTTTTTTTCTACTAAATGTGAAAATTGTGACATGTTTGAAATGTCATAACTTTTTTGTTTATTGATTTACTATCACCAAATTTTTATGGTAGATAGCTAATATAATAGACCGTTTTTCCTCAAAAAATTACGTTGGTGTTCTGATAGGGTTTTGAGATATTTGAATTTTTGTGTCAAAAATTATGTTTTTTAATGCAAAAAAAAAATGTTTTTTACTGTGTGTATTTTTTTTGGAATCTTTATTTAGTTGTCTAACTTTGTTTCCTTAGTTGTCTAACAATCGAACGAACCGTTTTTGCTGTGCAGCTTTTTGAATATTTTTGAACCATTTTCACATACACCCTTTTGAAAAGTTAGTCGTGACTCAACTTGAAGATTTGATATCGGAAAATGACGATTTAGATGGAACTGGAAAACTGTGCAAAGTTTCAGCTCAATAGAAAAAAATGAATTAAAAAATTTACCAAATTTTGGTGCTGTTGCTTGGAATCACTCTGCTGCAGCATGACCGCCTGTGCTGCATTCTTCTTCTCCTCCAGACTCTATCGACTCCATCCCACGTCATACCGAAGTGGCCGTCCGTACCGTACGTTGTTGACGACGGAGAGTTTTGGGCGCAGCTTAACCATCACCAGATAGTGGTCAGAGTCGATGTTAGCGCCAGGATAGGTCCTGACGTCGATAATGTCGGAGAAGTGCCGTCTATCAATCAGAATGTGGTCGATTTGTGATTCCGGGTGCTGTGGTGATCTCCAGGTGTATCGGTATGGAAGGCTGTGCTGGAAGTAGGTGCTACGAATGGCCATATTCGTGGAATGGTCATCACATGGGATCTTCCTTGATAGTGGTGGGCTGTTACGACCGATGTCAGCGGGTGTGTCAGCTCGCTCATTGCCGAGGATGCTGCAGTGACCGGGGACCTACATGAATTTGGCTCTAGTGGATGGGATATCCAAGGCTGCCTGGATTCCCCGTATGTAAAGGTGTCGATTGCTCGGGTTTGCAATTGCAGACATGATACTGTTCGAGTCACTGGCGACCAGGACCAAGTAGTCGCGTCGTGATGGCTACAAATATGGCCGCTGCTTCAGCTGAGACTGACCTCTCTGAAAGTGGTCTATACTTCCGTGGGGTTGCACTGTCTCTGGAAATGGGTCTCAATGCTTTGAGCTTCTGGGTCCGATTCGGTGAAGCCCGGCCATCGCAGGAAGCCGGATGTTGGCCACAGCGGTAGGGGCAGAGTTTGCATTCTCTTCGTGGATGCAAGTCTGCCCATCTTCCTTGGTCCTTTCAAGATTGCTGACGGTGCGGTTTCCAGGTCAGAGCAGCTTTATACCGGAAAGCCGCAAGATGAGTCAGCAGGAATGGAAGGTAGCAGTCCAGAGATCGCCCGGATGGTGTTCTTGTATGTCGGCTGTTTTTACTAAATTATCCTGTGTGCGGCTGGTAATCCAGATTCCATAAAAGAGGCGGCTACAAATTACGGCGTTGGCAACCCGGTGTCACATGGCATGGTCGCTGCACGCCCGTTTGGAGAATATGCTACGGAACAAGTTGACACGGTTTATACAACTCTCCTTGACCGTGAGAAAGTGACTGTGGAAATAATGTTGATGTCGATCAACCATCACTACCAGCACCTAAATAGTCTTCTTCAAGGCAACCGTCTTTCCATTGGCCGTATTCGATGTTTTTGGTGGGCGGTGATTTGAGTTGCAGATGTGAAGTTTTGAGCACTTTTCGAGGGCGATGTCGAAGCCCGTGTTTCCAGCCCATTTTGTGACGGCATTCACTGCAACTTACATGTTCCGGCGGATTGAACGGAGTGACCGGAATCACAGAGCCTTGAGGCACTTCGGTCTCCTCCTTCGTGACCTTTGATTTTCCAATCAGGATCTTGCAGGTTCGGTTTGTGAGGAAATTCGTAATAAAATTCAACAGGTCACTGGATACTCCTCATTCTACTAGCTGCTTGAGAATACTGGGGGCCCAGGCCCGGTTTTATGCCTTGGCAAGGTCGAGGGATACGATTTCTACGTGTTCCTGCGCCTTCATTGCATCGTCGAGGATGCTTTCGAGGTTTGTTAGGTAAGTCCCGGTACCATACCCTGGCCGGAATGCATGTTGGCAATAACCTAGTAAGCCAAGGTGCTCCATCAACCGAAGATTTACCATCCGTTCTGTAGTTTTGCATGCACAGCTGGTGAGTGCTATCGGGCAGTAGCTGGATATACTGTCAGCCGGTCCGGAACTCTTGGGTATGGGGATCACAAGGCTGTGCTTCCACTCTTCTTGTAGCGTGCTAGCAGTCCATTCTTGATTTATTAACTCTAGCGGCTTGATTTTTCCGATGTAACTAAGGTGTTTTAGCATTAAGTACCCTAGTTCGTCTGACTTTTTCTTGACCCTGTCCTGGGCGTAATTGAGCTCTGTCATGGAGAAGGGTTGGTTGAGAAGTTGACCTTGGTCAGAAGGAATCGGGAAATTAACTACAATAACTGTGGGTTGGGATAATGATTTAAAAAGGTCGGCGGGTATTTATCGATGGCGAATATCCCATGAAAGTATTTTGCAAGGGCACCGCGTTCGTCTGTGGGTCCCGGGTCTCCATCCGCAGTCAGTGTCATATTGGAACTGGGCCCAGTCGGCCCGGTCATGATCCAGCGAGGTCGCCGAGAGTTTTGCGGGCTAATTGATTTGTCGAGTCTAAGCGTTATCGGGTAGTGATCACTTTCCCGGGTTTCAGTTTCCACGGACCAAAGGAGCTGCCTAGTGATGGAGGTAGATGCATTCAGATTCGCCAAGTTGTTGTTGCATGCGACGTCGACGACACATTTTCCTCTGGTATTATCGGTTCGACTGCCCCATGCACGGTGGTGGAGCTGTGGATCTTGAGTAGGATTGCTCCCAGTTGATTTCTTAGATCCGGAAGCTCTCCATTCGGGAGGTAGATAGAAATAACCGAAACGGGAAACGGGACCGCGACAATTGGGAGGTTGGGGATATCGAGATCAATCTCTTCAGCCGTAATGTCCGTAGACACGCCGACTGCTATGGACTGGTATATAAGCGCCGGTTTTAGTGAACCACCTATATCTCATGCTTTGATATATTTCCTGGATGGCCAGGGCAACCCGTTGAAAATCATGAAGATCAGAACTTCCAAATCGAGGTTTTGGTGGAAACCGTTTGTGTTTCACTGGACAGCGAGGGTGGTAGGGCCTTGATGAATAGGATTTATTTATTTATTTATTCATTTATTTATTTATTTATTTATTTGGTGGTGTATTCATCTGACAATATTGTGTGTCTTAATGAATCTATAGTTAGAGTATAAACGTCATTATTAAATAAAATCTATGTTATGATACATTTGATTGAAAATGTTCATCATTGATCGAATTGGCTCGTTCGAATCGTAGGCGTGGAGTCGTCGTGGTAAGCGAAAGAAATCATTGGAGCGGAGCGTATATGCTGGCACGTTTATATCTAACGATCCCAGTAAGTTAGGAGCATCAAGTTCCCCAGTCAGGACCTTCGAGATGAGCACAGCCTTGGCATTTTCTCTGCGTAGTTGTAATGGTTCGATTTGCAGAAGCTGGCATCTAGCTTCGTACGGGGGCAGGTTCACAGCATCATTCCAAGGGAGCAACCGTAAAGCAAATCTTAAGAATTTGCGCTGCACAGCTTCAATTCGGTCAATCATTGTTGCATGATAGGGATCCCAAAGAATAGAGGATGATTCCAGTATAGGACGCACCAGACCTACATACAATGATTAAAGAGTGTATGGGTCGCGAAATTCCTTCGTTATTTAGGACATAAATCCTAGTTGACGACGAGCTTTTTTCACGATTTCCTCGTAATGATACTTAAAGGTGAATTCGGTGTCAAGAATAACGCCCAGGTCACGTATAAAGTCAACTCGTGAAAGAAATTCTTCACCGAACGCATACCTGAACATGATCGGTTGTTTCTTACGATGGAAACTAATGATAGAGCATTTAGGAACACTGAGTGTCATTTTGTTTGCCCCACACCACTCAATAAGCCGGTCAAGAAGCGATTGTAACTCGTAACAGTCAGAAATGTGCTCAATAATCTTGTAAATCTTCATATCATCGGCGTAAAGTATGCAGAAGCCTTCACCGAGAACTAAGACGACATCATTGATGAAAAGGGAAAACAAAAATGGGCTAAGGTTACTCCCTTGAGGTACACCTGAACCGTTCGAGAACCAGCTGGAGACAGATGAGCCAATTTTGACCGCGAGTTTCCTGTCACACAGGTATGATTTGAACCAAGCTACGAGCTGAACAGAAACACCAAGCTTCTCTAGCTTTTCCAGTAAAATCGAATGGCTAACACGATCGAAAGCTGCTTTCAAATCAGTGTAAACAGTGTCTATCAGTTTGCCACGTCCGATATTTTTCACACAAAGTGACGAAAATTCTACTAAGTTAGTAGTAACACTTCGTCCCGGGAAAAAGCCATGCTGTTGTACTGCTTTACACGAGAAAACATGTAGCTGGACACTACTATTTCCAACAGTTTTGAGCAAGCACATAAAGAAGTGATTCCTCGGTAGTTTCGGACATTATTTTTGTCATTATTTTTGTGCACCGGAAACATGAACGATGACTTCCACAGTGTTGGAAAACGACATTGCTGCATTGACATGTTGTAGATGTGCAGAAGAGGTACAATTAGTCCCGTGAAACATTTCTTCAGGATGCAGGCAGGAACTCCATCAGGACCAGGCTGATAGGAAAGCTTGAGCTTGCATAACGCTCTGGTGAGATCCTCCGCAGTAATGTGGAAAGTGTTAGCGTCTATGGCATCTCTCGGTACGTGCGTTAGGGCACGTTCATTACTCACATTAGTGTCCGAGTTTTCAAAAACTGATTCGAAGAACTCAGCAAACAAGAAGCATTTTTCGTCAGAAGTGTTAGCCATGCGGTCATCCATATGCATAACTGAGGGCAAACCATTATCCTTCCGTTTGGAATTCACAAAGTTCCAAAACTGCTTAGGGTTACGTTTCATGTTGCGTTCGACTTTTTTAGCATAACGTCGATAAAGACGGTTGTTCAGAACCTTGTATCTCTGGCTGCAAGCTTTAAAAGTGGCGGTGATCGATCAGTGCGGTATTTTCGATGAGCAGCATTCCGTTCCTTTTAACGTATCCGAAGTTCACGACAAGACCATGGTGGCTTCGAAGGGGGGCGTAGCAAAGGCACACACTCCGTGAAAGTGTTATGAAGAATCTGCGTGAATTTGTCAACACAACCATCGATGTCAGGACAACGGTATACAGTGGACCAATCGATTCCTATCAGCCGATGTGTCAATGTCTCATCCGCTGTACTAATAAGAGCCCCGGTTGCGCCGTGAATGGTGAGAACACCAGGATGCTTGTAGGTGGAGCTTGTTGAACGCAGATGGGGCTTATCGCTCGGACGAGGTTATCTGGGGTGCCCAAGAAGACCCTGATCGGGGTCTTGGCCGTGTTTTGGGTGGGACTTACCACCTGGACTAGACGATCCAGGGTACCCAGGCCGACCCGTTTGGTCTGATACCGACGACCGATAGCATGGGCCGTCAGTTGGCATTGATTGTAGGTCGCGTTTGCTGGTCTTTCGGTCGTAGTGACCCGCGTTCGTGACTTCTTGCTCCGTGAGACAGGGAGGGAAGGGATTATTAGTTTTCAATGAAGTTATACTGGCCTTGTATCTTACCGGTTTGTTCCTACATGTTCTACATGTTGGGGCCTAAATGACAGATCCGGTGGAAGTGAATCAGCCACACTGCCACGGCCCCGGCTGATCGTATTGGTTTCTTTTTCACCGCCTGTTATCTTGCTCTTGATGGAGTAGTTGAATCCGAAGAGGTTGTACTAGGGGAAGTTGGACACGAAGAAGTTAAACTCGTAGACAGCATGGAAGTTGTACTCGAAGTCAGCTTACCGATTTCAAATCCTTCAATATCCATAGGGGGACGGGTTTTTAAACCTTTGTTCGTCCCTCTTCCAGACTGGAGGGTATGACGAGGGTAGTCCATCGGTTCCGGTACAGAAATGGCTTCCGGTTTGTCAGGGCCTTGTCTGTCTCGACCGTCCTCTGGGTATTGCGAGGTACTGGTTTTTACACCCTTGTGCATCTCGTCAGCTACAGAGACACTCGGGTGTTGAAGATTATCCGTCAGTACCGGTTAGGGTGTAGCTTTCCGCACTGACGGGGCCCAGACTACCCAACCACCCGAGGCTAGTTGAGTGGTTGTTCGTGGATGGATTGTGCTCAGTTGACTAATTTGAGCAAGTGTCGGGTTTGCTGTTTTCAGTGAATGTCTACTGATACTGGGGGTCGTGGGTGGGAGGACAAAGCGGGCGACTTGTCTAGATTGTGGGGAAGGAGATATCCCGTGGCTATTACGGTGTTTCCGTTTAGAGCTGCTGGGTCCCTTCGTAAAGGAGTCACTGCCATCGGGGCTGTTTTGGCCCCGTTTGGATGGGTCCAAGGTGGATGCGGTGTTAGCGCCGAAAGTGATACTAGCCTCGCCGTCGCTTCTGCTGCTGTCTAGCTCGCTACTGTAGTCCATGATTTCGACGTTCTTCTGTGTTTGTTGTTCCTTCGGGGTGGATTGGTCGTTTGCAATGTGGGTACTGTTTCTGATCCATTCCTGGACCTGGAAGAACGGTTGCAGGGTTACGTTGCCTACTACTATTTCCTCGGTTGAGGAATGGGAGTGTGTTATGTTGGAGCTGGTGAAGTTATGAAGTAGAATTTATCATAGTTGACAAAAATGTGTAGTTTTACCTTGCCTTGACCTATTTAATCCAACATTTGGTTTATATGGAAGATAACCAATAGTTGCTTATGCTATAACCTCTCTTAACCTACGAATGCGGATCAATTATAGTTGAGTACCGATACAGATGTAGTATCCTTACCCAAATCTCTGCTATTCAGTGTGTTATGTTTGAGATGGTGGAGTTATTTGGCGATGCTACAGGGTGGCTTCTCTTGATAAGGAGTGTTTTGATGAAGACGTTTTTCTTCGTCGGATTGTCCTGCAGTTGTCTGACTGTGGCGGTTAGCTCAGCCACCTGCCATACTATTCCCGCCGTTAAACCGTGATCTTATGCGCTTTCTAGCTGGGCGTTGACGCTGCGTGTTTCTAGCGCACTTTCAAGTTCGGCGATGCGCTCGTCCTTGCTTTTGGAGTCTTCCAACAGATTCTTCACCATCGACCTCAATTCGTCCATCTATGTTTCGTTTGATAATCTCATCCAGACAGCTTTCAGGAACATGGCTGGGGAAAAACCTTGACCCAATCTTGAACAATATTACGAAGCGCATGAATATTGCTATTCCTGGCCACGCCCATCTTTACCGTAACTTGGGATAGGGGTAGGATTTGTTGATGTAGCACTTACTTAATGAGAGGCCACCGACTCAGCGACGCCCTCATAAGTGCTACGGAGGAGAAAGCTGGGAGAGGTATTTATTAGGTCATGATTCGCCTTGAAAGCTGGAAATCCTTGCTAGCGTTGACAATGCCTGCAAAGGATTTGTCTGTTTGGGGATTTTCTTTTTCGGCCATGACCGCTTCTCTGGCCTTGTACTCCTGGCGGGCTGCGGGGTATGAAATGCCGAGGTCGACCCGTAGATGTTGAATTGCATAAGTCAGATTAAGTGAAAAAACAGCGTTTTTTCGCTTATGCGCGTGAAATCAACTCACCTGTAATAATATTGAACTGCTAAGGCAAATGAAATGTAATGTGTTGTTAACGAAATGTTAATAAGAGCTTTATTAAATTTGACCAAATAAGGATAACAGTGTTGCCAAACACAGATCATCTAGATAAAAGAAATGGTTGTAATGTTTGTAATGGTACTAGTAAAGCAATCAAAAAAAAACATTTAAAATGCATGACAATTTATTTGGACCTATCGGATAAACGTATTTCAATTTTGAAACATTCACATCAACTAGTGTTTTCCTAAAGTTTGTTTGCATAAGCAACTCGAAGTCAGTTAGCTCCACCGACATTTCACTTAACTGCCACACAACCAGTCACCACCAAGTCACGAACTACATCAAAGGCAGCTTTAGGTGCCCTAAGTAACGTCCCGAAGGGATGTCTCTCCCGTCGTTGTCACCACCAAGCGATAAGAATTTCACAGATTGTCATAAGCATAAAAATCTGTGCTCTTTCGCATTTTTAATGCCAACATTAGCTTGCCTCGTCGTCGTCGTCGTCAACGTCGTAATCGCTGTCATCTGGTCTTGTTGCTTTTCCGCAGCCTCGCTTCACTGGCGGTGACAACAACGCCGGCGGTATGATGCTTCTTAACTAAGCACTAATCTATATGCCCGTGGAATGCCAAGTGTATATCGTTTTCCGTGAAGCCCGGACCAGTTCGGGTCTCATTCATTTTCTAAACACACGGCGCTCATCCGGAATATTTTTGGCTGATGTCTCCGTTTGTCGTTCTCATCTTGTACTTTTCGTCACCAACAGGCTGACGCGGTTTTATTGAGCATTAGGGTGGGTCATTATGGTCGTTTTCAAGATGAAGCCTTATTACTATAGTGCTTATTCCAATTTTTCATCAAACATTGTCAGTGGTGAGGACTCGATATTATTCTTAATGAGTAAATTAAAGTCAGCCATTGATTTGAAGTGAATTAACACTGATCGATTAATTACATCAATTGAATAAAATAATCCAGCAAATCGATGTGATGATTTTTAAAGAAAACATTCATCATGTTATAATCTACCATAGAGCTTTTAGAATTCTTAAAACAAGTGTCCTACACTAGTAAAGCTCACACTCAGGCTCTCATCTCCGTACGCACATGTATGTTTTCACCATCTGAAAGCTACGTTCGAAGAAACAGATACGACCAACCTTCTTTCATGAGTATTTTTCGGAAATGAGACCATTAGAATATATTCCATGTCGTTAGTGGAACGGGAGCTGACAACGACGTCGTAAGAAACATGCGATGATTAATAAAGGCCGGTGATGGTGCTGGAAGAGAGGAAGGGAGATATACGAGATGTGTATGATACCAGATGAGTTTTAAAGATGAAACGAAACATGACAGAATGGATACATGTATGTTTCCATAAGTGGAAATTTGTCGGGTCCTTAAATTACATCTACTTCATATTGCTGGTGGATGGGCTGAATATCGGAAAATTTATGTATGTTACCAGCAGGCGATCAGTAGACGAAGTTGGGAATGACGTAATGCTGTTCTCCTTTCGAATTAGAAACATCTCTATTTTGACTATTCATCAAAATGCGTATAATAATTTATTCAAATTAGCTTTATATCCAAGTCAAAAACTGACAGTAACATATATCATTACATTTCCATCACCAAAAAATTAAATTTGACTTGACATAATAATTTAGGAGTGTATACATGGTACGATTTAACTCTAGGTACGCATCGAGTAGACCCATCATGTCGATCGCCTATATTAAATGATCCAAGATCTGTACTACCTAAGCATTCCAAACTAGGCAGGATTAAGCTTTTTATAACATTATGTATCAGTACGGAAAAAACAGCGACGAGAGAATTAGACCGTTATCTATCAAAAGTCGCCAAAGGCAAACAAGCATGAAGTACACTTTATAAAACGTATAAAGCGAATTCATATAGGTGATAGTTTAAACTAAATAACACCATATTCATTAGCCAATACATATACAGCTTCAGGCTTGAAACTGAAGAAGAGCAGCCGGTTATCTCGGAGAAACACAAGGTCACCTGCACCATTGCTCCAGGATGTGTATTGAAAGACTTTCAAACTTCTACTAATATAACAAAAGAGAATACTTTGCACAGGAGAAATTTAATGTTGTAAATTTTGTCTAGTTTCAACGAACAAGTTTGTTGATATATTAAACAAAAACTACTATTTCTTAAAATGTATATTGTGATTAACTATGAATTATAAATTTTAGTAATATCAGCGTTATAAGCTGAAATATTTCATAAATCATATTTTTCCGTTTTGATCCAATCTCACCCCCCAGACCCATTGTCACCCCCATCGACGGTATATTAGGCCGATTTAAACCGTGTCAAGCCATTTTAAGTCTATTTAAACTATTTTGAACCATGTAAGTCATTTAAGCCATCAAAAGTTATTTAAAGTCATTTTGAACCATTTAAGCCATTTAGGCCATTTTTAGCCGTTTAAAGCCATTTTAAGTAATTTTAAGCTATTGTTAGCTATTTTAAGCCGTTTTGTAAAAAGACACCGACACGTTAATGCTTCAAGTGGACGATTATGTCCTTTGAAGGAAGCACCACACTAGTCAACGGACTAGCATGCAACGCCCAGTCGCACAGTCGAAATACATTCCTGACGAAAAGTTTTCCGGACTGAAGCCGGAATCGAACCCACACTCCTTGACTCGATGCGGCTAAATGCTTGGTAACACTAACCGCACGGCCACGAAACCCACTAGCCATGTTAAGCCATTTAACGCTATTTAAGTGATTTTAAGCCATTATAAAACGCAGGTTTGGGTCATTATAAGCCATTTTAAGCCACTTCAGGTCGGATTGAAGATTTTAGGTCATTTTGAAACTTTTTCAAGCTTCTTTAACTGCCATGAATCACAGCTTAGTCCTATCTATATACTAGACTGAGAAGTTT
Organism: Aedes aegypti; assembly: GCF_002204515.2. Classification (NCBI taxonomy): domain Eukaryota; kingdom Metazoa; phylum Arthropoda; class Insecta; order Diptera; family Culicidae; genus Aedes; species Aedes aegypti. The sequence goes on from NC_035108.1 coordinate 380,173,332, forward strand.
ATAAACTCGTTTTCCATACGCATATTAAAAAATCCAAAAGATAGAAACAGGTTTGAATCTGAAGGAAACTTCTATATTTGCTTCTCACACCGATATCCTTCCATGAAAATTATAAAGGTGACAAAAAAAATGGTTCATTTTTGTCTTACACACCGCAGAAATTTATAATGGAACTTGCGGTTACTTTTCATTATGGGACAATCTGACTAAGTGTTTTATTTCTTAATTTTTAGGACGTTTTGAGCCGCAAAATTAAAAACTAGCCCGATTATTCACTTTTTGTTGCCTTATATAGCTATTACACGGCTAATATAAAAAAGGGCCTTCCTTACCTGAGTGGTTAGCGTCCGCGGCTACAAAACAAAGCCATGCTGAAGGTGTCTGGGTTCGATTCCCGATCGGTCCAGGATCTTTTCGTAATTTACTTGACTTCTCTGGGCATAGAGTCTCTTCATACCTGTCAAACGTTATACGAATGCAAAAATGGCAGGCTCTGTCCCAGTGGGAACGTTATGCCAAGAAGAAAAACGGCTAATATAGGGTAGCATGTTAGTTTTAAACCATTATATGAAGTTTCGATCCATTTCAAGCCATTTTAAGCCAATTTAGCCATTTTTAATTTCTTTTAAAACATTTTTTAGTCATTTTAACCATTGTTTGCCAGTTTTAGCCATTTTAAGTAGTGTAAAACCATATTATGTCCTTTTAAGCTGTTTTAAGCCATGTCAAGCCCTGTTTAGCAATTTTATGCTATTTTAAGCCATTTTAAGCTACTTTGAGCTATTTCCAGCTATCATAAGCCATTTTAAGCTATTTGAATACAATTTAAGACAATATGTTAAATAATATCTTAATATGTTAAGCCTTGAGGGGCCCAGATAGCCGTAGCGGTAAAGGCGCAGCTATTCAGCAAGACCAAGCTGAGGGTCGTGGGTTCGAATCCCACCGGTCGAGGATCTTTTGGGGTTGGAAAGCTTTCTCAACTTCCCAGGGCATAGAGTATCTTCGTACCTGCCACACGATATACACATGTAAAAATGGTCATTGGCACAGTCAGCTCTCAGTTAATAATTGTGGAAGTGCTCATAAGAACACTAAGCTGAGAAGCAGGCTCTGTCCCAGTGGGGACGTAACGCCAGAAAGAAGAAGAAGATATTAAGCCTTGCTTAAAATCCATTCAAATCAATGTAAAGCCATTTTTGGCCGTTTTAAGACACCTAAAGCAATCACAAGCCATTTTAGACCATTTTAAACCGTTTAAAGCCATCTTGATCCTTATTAGACCATTTGAAGTCATTTTACACCATTTTACATCACATCGTATAAGGTCGATTGCCACGCTTTTAAAGCCATTTAAAGCCGTTTTACACCGTTTAAAGACATTTTAGGCCATTTGAAGCTAATTTCTGAAGTCATTTCAGGCCGTTTTAAGCCATTTTAGGACATTTTAAGCCGCCCAATCAATCACTAGCCCACTTATTCGTTGGATAATTGGATTTTGCTTGAAAGGGCTATTTTACGGCTAAAATAGGGGGTGCACGACGTTGGGCATAAATACGATAGGCATAATGGACGTTTGTCATTTATTTATTTATTTAGGGTAGGTGTACCAGTTTTGGCCACCCTAAGGAAAAATATTGTTTATACATAAATCAAACGACCTTTGGTTACTGTCAATACATCAAACGAAAGCTTTCAATCCATGCTCAGCAGGGAAAATATAAAAACTAATCAGAAACTTTGTTTTTGTATTAAAAATAGTGGTGGCGAATACTGGACCACTTGCACCAGTATTCGCCCCAATTTTAATTTTCGGTTCCTGAATTCGCCACTTACGTTGATTTCTTATGGAGGGTGGCGAATCAGGAACAGGTGGTGAAAAATAGGTGCAAAGGAGCAAAAATTTTAGGAAAAATAATTTTTCCAAATATTTTCTGAGAAAATTTTGCGGTTTCCAAGAATGTTTCCGTATCATTTTAAATCAATTTAGCGAATACTAAACAATTTGCAACCATATATGTCGTAAAACGGTATATAATCTGGGGTGACAAATAACTGGTACATGGCGAATACCGGTACACCTTCCCTGTTTATTCATTTATTTGATTAATTCATCGGACAGTTGTCTATAAGAACATATTTGATGGTTATTGTAGCATCCATGAACTAGTCACCCTCCTTTTAAAGCAAAGTCTTAAAGTCTCTCCAAAGTCAAATCGCTCTTCAACTAATGAAATGGTTCGCAAACATTTGGTCAGTGGTTCGTAACAGCCATAAGAAGTGTGGTGAAATCTGGTTGTCAACATAGTTGAAGATCTCAATTGCCTGCCCATTGTACGGAAGTTGACACGAGTTAGAAGCGCAGGTGCATCGATCTCTCCATTCAGCAGTTTAGCAACGAAAATAGATTGCTGGATACTTCACCGTCACTGCAGTGAATCAAGTCCTAGAAGCCGGCATCGCTCATTATACGGTGGTAGGTTTTGTGGATCTCGCCAAGGCAGACTTCGTAGCGGTCCATATAATCGATGCCATTTTTTTGTCATTTTAAGTCATTTTAAGCCGTTTAAAGGCCCCTTTTAAGCCATAGTTATCCATTTAAATTTGAAGCATTTAGGACATTTTTATGTGGTTTAAGCCGTTATAATTCATCAAAAGCCGTTGGAAGCCATTAAAAGTCATTTAAAGCCTTTGAAAGCCTTTTAAAGCCTTTTCAAGCAATTTTAAGCCAATTCGAACTGTTTTAATAATTTGTTTACCAGCCACGGGCTGAAAATCACCCTAATAAAGCTAATAATAATAATAATAATAAGTTCAAATCCGCTCTTTTTTGTTTTAAGCCATTTTAAGCAAGAACCAATTAAGCCCGATTTGAGTGGTGTTAAACAATTTTAAGTCGTTTTAAGCCATTTTGAGCCATTTGACACCGTTTTTAGTCATGGGTGAAGCCTCCCTGGCCAACGAAAAAGAAATAAATTCTCTGATACAAAGTTTAGTATATAGCTTAAATTTCTCTTAAGATTGTTTTCAGCTTTCATATTTATATATAACAGCTTCATGATAAACTTTTTGGATTAATCTTTAAGTTCAAAAGTTCAAGATTTTTCCAGGAATCAATTAAAGAATTTGCCGTCGCCATGTTGATTCCTGGCCTTTGAGTTTCACGAAGGATTTTAGGAACCCATCAATGCGCAGTGGCCGCACTCCATACAAAAGTTGGCCAAAAGTACAAATTTTGCTGAAATCGCTTAAAAACCCTAGTTCATTAACAAAACATGCTTTGCTCAAAATTATAGCTGAAATAAAAATTCGACATTTCCGGTACATTTGGCAGATTGGACTACATACAGAAGTATGTTTCGTTCATGTGTCAATAGCAATTACACATTTTACTAAAATTTAATTATTAGCACACTAATTTGAAAGTAAACATCAAGCGCAATCTTTTGATGATTTCTGAGTTCATTCGAAAGGTTTGAATGACGAAAAACGAGTTGATGTAATCAAGTTAGGCAGTTTGGAAGCCTGATAAGCTCTGTAACAGAACATTTAATTATCATATCTTGGCGCAAACATGCGCAAGCAACGACATAGCACATCGAATATCATACAAAATTTGTGACACAATAAGGTGTGAATGATCATTTTAGAGTGTTTCCTAGATAACTTACAACAGTTTTGAAGAAATGCAAAATTTTGGATGAAGTTCCATGCTATACACTTATTGACATTATCAAATGTTAAATATTTCAAAAACAATTCAAAACACCTTCAAAACATGGAATAAAGTCTGAGCTGGATTTGATTGAGATTGAGCAGTTTTAAAGGAACAACACCGCAAAATTTGAGAAACCAGAGAAGGTAATTATAATTACATGATTTGAAAATTTGCAATGTACACCAATCGATCTGAAACTTTGAAAAGTTACTATTCAATTCTTGAGTAATCAAGAAAAAATATCAACGGGAGGATTTGTAAACATATTTTTTTTTACTTTTGGCTAGCCTTGGGCCGCTGTGCAATGGTATAACGAGAAATCATTCAATGATTTTGTCAACATTCCGCTGTACATCTGCCAAAAATCTATAATGAAACTCGAAACAAATTGATGTAGTGGAGTCGTCAGACATCCAATTGCATCGTTTCATGGGGTGTGGGTTCGATTCCCGCTTCAGCCACTGAGACTTTTCGTCAGAAAAGTTTCTTGGCTATGCCTTTGTCTAGTGTTAAGTTGCAGTCTGTGCAGCTAAATGGCAAAAGATTATGTCCGTGTCTTTATTTTAAATTTAATTCGGAATTGCACTAGAAACATCTCGTAGTATTTTACCTTAGGAAGGGTTTATTCACACATAAATATCTTTCGAGCTTCAAAAAAAAAGCTCACAGAATATCTCGGATAATTTTAATTTAAGATATTTCCCTTGTCGTTTTTTGAGAATTTGTTCCTGGATTGATCTAAACTAGAAATTACTCTATAATATTAGTATTGCATTAAAATAACATATGGCAATTCATGCACAAATTTCTCCAAGCAATTCTTTGGGATTCTTTCAGAGATTAAGTATTTAATCTACAAAATCACTTCAAGATTTCTCCTTCCACATCTTAAGAAATTCTGAAAAAGTTGCCCGAAAAATGTTATATAAAATTCAGGAACATCCTAGGGTTCTTCCGCAATAAATAGTTTTAGAATTCAATCTGAAGTAGTGATAGAAATTCTTGAAAAATATTAGACAATTTGTGAAAATACATTGGCAGTATTCTGGAATCGATTCTTAGAAAAATTCCGGGTTTAATTCCTGCACGAATTCAAAAATATTCAAAGCATCTGTTGATGCAGAGCAAATTGAGGGGCTCAAATGCAAACGTGTTTATGTGAGATTTTGGTCAGTATTGAGTAAGGAATACAAAAATATTCTACAGAAAAAATAACATAATTTGCAAAACATTGGCTTGCTTTTTCGGCTCCCATACAATTTGCATGAAATAGAAAGTTGCTGAAAAAACTTCAAATTAGATTTTCTCAAAACAAGGTTTTTGTCACTTATACCTTTTTTTTACTAATTAACAAGTGGGTAAACTGCTAGTGAAATCAATCGTAGGCTTGGATAAACTGTATGAAATCATTGTATTCCGTTTAAATACCTGACATGACTGAAATTTAAGGTCAATAAGAATTAACCAATCCAATTTTCTAATTTTTTTTTCTATCTGGAATTTTCCGAGGCGTTGATTGCTCAACAATTTGAACCAGGACATGTTTTGAACTCCACTTGGCTGACTTTGAAAGCAAAAAGAGGGTAGATGTCTTCCATAATTTAACGTTTCGTAAAGAAAAGAAGGCAGAGATTGTGTTTTATGAAAAAAAAAAAAAAAAAAAAAACAGAATGTCGTTTGCCCTCTATTGATTTAAATCTTGGCCACGTCCATGTTTCTAGCCGTTCAAAGCCGTTTTTAATAATTTATAACTGTTATATTGCGTTTCAAGCCGTTTTTCTGCTATGTTTGATAATTTTATCCGTTTTGAGCCATTTTCGGCAGTTTTAGGCCATTAAAATCAATTTGAAGCCATTTTAAGCAATTTCAGGCCATGCAACTCATGGTTATTAACTATGGAACTTCCATTATGAAAGCGCTCGTGAAGCTTATATAATATACTCAAAAATTTGAACATAGCATACATAATTCATCTGTGAAGTTGGATGGTCTTATTGAAATGGCTTTTTGCAAAATATTGATTATATGTATCACTATTTTTTTGGCTTTATATGTTTATTGTGCTTCATTACTCAGTTTTGCATTACTCACACTGTGTTAGCGGATTCAGCTTCAAAATCCGTCTATATTTTTGTATTTTTTTAATCCACCGTCCATTATCAACAAACGAAACTGATAACATGAAGCTTGAGTTTGTACATTCGAACCGTACACCGCAAACAACTGCTCAGTGGCGAGCATCACCTCCGTGGAATTTCTCTCTGTAAAAATGATCGCAATAATAGCATTTACCGCAATTTTCGTGCTATTCGTTTATGTCTGGCAATGGCGTCGTCGGCTAAATCGTCCATTTCTCTCCATTCCGGGTCCTCCCGGACTACCCGTAATTGGAAACTGTCACCAGTTTATCGGAAAATCCTCCACCAACATCTTCCATATGCTGATAGAACTTGAGCGTCTATACGGGAGTGTATTCAAGGTGGACGTGGCGACTGGCATCTGGTTGTTCTACATGTCCCCAGGGGACATTGAGCGTATCATGACCGGGCCGGAGTTCGACTGCAAGAGCGACGACTACGATATGCTACTTGAGTGGCTTGGAACAGGGCTGCTGATAAGCAACGGGAATAAGTGGTTCACGCATCGGAAGGCACTGACACCGGCCTTCCATTTCAAAATCTTGGACAACTTCGTGCAGGTGTTCGATGTGAAGAGTACGATACTGGCTCGGAAGTTTTTGAGTTATTCGGGGAAGGAGGTATGGATCTTTCCGCTGGTGAAGTTATGCACTCTGGATGTAATCGTTGAAACGGCTATGGGGACAGAGTCCAATGCACAGTCAGATGAGTCCGGTTATACGATGGCTGTGGAAGACATTTCCGAGATCGTGTTTTGGAGGATGTTCAACAATGTGTACAATACGGAGTTCATGTTCAAGTTGAGCAGCAAATACGGGACGTATAAAAAGTGTTTGGAGACAATTCGTGAGTTCACATTGTCCATTATTGAGAAACGTAGAAGCACTTTGAATGTTTTCGATAAGAATGAAGGGAAATCGGAGGATTGCAATGATTCTACTGGATTGAAGAAAAAGATGGCTCTTTTGGATATTCTACTGCAAACAGAAATTGATGGACGACCATTGACTAATGAAGAAGTACGAGAAGAAGTGGACACTTTTATGTTTGCGGTGAGATATAGGAAAAGAGTAGAATCTAGTACTTAGAACTCATTTAAATGTATTCATTCATTAGGGACACGATACAACAGCGTCTGCCATCACTTTCCTACTTTATGCAATGGCAAAGTACCCAGACGTCCAACAGAAGGTCTATGAAGAAGCTGTAAGCATACTCGGAGATTCAATCGATACACCAATAACCCTTAGGTTCGTTTTAAAGAGATTTTGATGCAGAATCCTTCCAATAACTCAATAACTTTTATTTCAGCGCATTGAACGACCTCAAATACCTCGATTTGGTCATCAAAGAGTCACTTCGCATGTTCCCTCCGGTACCGTACATTTCGCGCAGCACAATAAAAGAAGTTGAACTTTCTGGATGTACCATTCCGACTGGCACCAACATCACTGTTGGAATCTTCAATATGCATCATAATCCAAAGTATTTCCCGGATCCGGAAGAGTTCATTCCCGAACGATTCGAAGTTGAACGTGGAGTTGAAAAGCAGCATCCCTACGCATACGTTCCCTTCAGTGCCGGAGGTCGCAATTGCATTGGCCAAAAGTTCGCTCAATATGAAATCAAATCGACAATTTCGAAAGTCATTCGACTTTGCCGCATCGAGCTCATTCGTCCAAACTACGAACCACCTCTTAAGGCCGAAATGATCCTCAAGCCGCAGGACGAAATGCCACTAAGATTCTTCCCACGGTGATTAAGACTGATTATTCCGGTGAAATATAAACGCGTTTATTCCAACGGTTATGAGTTTCAAATTGCCTCATTTCTCGGGTGCACCTAATTTCGTTCTACCGCACAATCAACCGCCCGAAACTAAAACTTCTTGATTATCGCTTGGCGTCTTGCGCGTTAACTGCCGCTGTTGCCTAACGAGCTTCAAAAATGACACACTCGCGGCAATAAAGTTCTGATTATTTCTGCCCCAAAAGCCCCCTGTAAACATATACATATCGCCGAAACTTGGGAATCAGCGCTAAATTGCCCCTGTCAAAGTCCCGCCAGATGTGTCATAAAATTTGTACGCGGAACTTTCGCCTCCCACCTTGGGATCCGTCAGGGCTCGTGCAAAAGTTTATCACAATTAAAGACATTCCACTCTGCCGCCGCCCTACGCTTTTCCAGCTGTGATCACGTTAAGCCCCAATCTTACTGGCCGTGGAAGTAGCCAGGATTTTCGTCAAGAGGGACATGTAAAGTTTATTCGCAAATTTAACGGAAAGACGATCGTTATACACCATATTAATTCATATTATTATTCTTATGGGAAGCATTTCACATGAAATGTTTCAATATTAACCGTTCAAAAGTTATCACTCTCGAGGCTTGTCTAAACAATTGAAGATTGAAACGTTTCATGTGAAAGGTTTCCCATAAAACTTGGAGTGTCCGGAATTTAATGCTGCCCGGATTTTTTTATCAGAACGACACATAACCTCTGCAAGTTTGGAGACAAAAGGCCGTAAAACAAAATGTCGAAAAGACAAAGGTGGAATATTAGGGCAGTTCAAAATTTAGAAATGATTGAAAATCCAATCTCCCATATCTATCCTTACCATAAAAATAGTGTTCTGTGAAACTAGTGAAACTTTTAGCTTTCTAGGTGGTGGTTTAAAGGTGGCCCAAAGACAATGTAGGTTTATATGGAAATAACTATGGAGAAATTTTGAGAAATGTTCCGAACACGTTATTACTTGAATGTAAGTACAAACAGATCATCCCATAGTGAAAACTAATTCTTCAAATCATAATAAAGAAACTTGCTGAAGAGAGCAAATGAGTCCGACGGACAGAAGAAGACCCGACCAGAAGGAAGAAACAAGATTATAACAGAATGTGTTCCCGTGATATGATTTTTTTATATCACCAGTTGTTATAAAACATGTACCGTTAGTAGTTAAAATAACAAAAATTCTAACAAAATTTGCACCATACTAAACTAAAATATAACAAACCCTGTTATAATAATAACAAAATTATTACAGAATGTGTTGCAAGGATGTTACAAAATAACAAAATATTGCAAACTATGTTACTGTTTATGACATCGGATGTCATTTGCAACAAACTTATAAATGCGATGTCAAAAATATAACAAATGTTGTTATAAATGTGTTACAAAAAATGTAACAAGATGAGAACAAAGTCATCTTGATAACAAAATTATACCAATTTCTGTTATTTTTAACTGCTGCTGATAGGAATGTGTTATAATCTTGTTACGTGGTTCTGATCGGGGAGGTATTCATGAGTTTGTTTGTTATTATTCCGCTTCATAAGGGATTACAGCCCTGAAACCATCTACAAAAATCCCAAATAAAATAAGCTCAAAAGGGATTTGTTTCTTTAGCAACATTCTTCATTAAGGTTTGAAGAATGAGTTCTCACTATGGGATGATAAGTTTTCTATTACATTTCAATACTAATGTGTTTGGAACATTTTTCAAAATTTCTCCATAGTAATTTCCATGTAAACCTACATTGTCTTTGGGCCACCTTTAAATCACCACCAAGAAAGCTGAAAATTTCACAGAACGCTATTTTTATGGTAAAGACAGTTGAGAGCATATGAGAGATTGGATTTTCAATTATTTTTTAAATTTTGAACTACCCTAGAGGAATGGTCGTTAATGGTTTGCTTGATCGGAAATTATCTTTGTTAAAAAAATCGACCCTTGTGTGGTGCAGCTAAATTTAGTGCAAATGGTAATCAATTTTGTGTGACTCCGTTTAAGCGTGTATTATTATAACAAACAATAACGGTGCCGGCTGCGTTTGAATGCAGGTCTATTTGGGGATGGGAAGGAAATGTGTCGTGTTACTTGCGTTGAGAAAGTCATTCCCTTCCGTCGCTCACCCCACAGGAGCATGCAACAGAATTCTTCCTGAATTTATTCAAATACTTTTCTATAAGAATTTTTTATTAAAAAAAAGTTTTATTGTTGCGTTGCTTTACGTAATAACGGAGTATTTCGTAGATTGCATACTGAAAATTGTCATGTTAGTTACTTTTTGCAATTTCTCATCGTAATAGGCTGTTTTGCATCATGCCAATCTGTCATGATACAGCCTACTTTCCTGCACTGAATTAGGCAGTACAGTAATGGTCGTTACGCAACTGAAATCAGTTGCGTTATGAATATCACGCAACGCTTTTTCAAAACGTAACTATTTTGAGTTAAATCACACAATTTTTCTCAGAAATTTAAAAATTATGGGGAAAGCATCTCGATTTTTACTTTACTTCAAGAATTTTACTACTATTTTATGAAATAGCTATCCAATCGGATGTCAGAGATGTAATGACATAGCAATTTCCATTACTGGTCACGTACTTGAAGAGAGGCCAGTGACTCACCGACGTCCTCATAGATGTCAAGGAGTTGGATGATGGGCGGGGTAATGGTCTAGGGTTCACTATAAGCGACTGATGCGACCGGATTGTATATTTCTAAAAGTTTTAATTTTAGATTTAATTTTAATTTTCTTAATAGATTCCTTCGAAAATTTCCCCTTAATTTCCTACAAGAATGACAAACAGAATTCATCTACGGATTGTTTCCGGGATACTGCCAACGTTAATTTCAAGATCAGTTAAAAATTATTTCAAAGATTTATTCTTAATTTTTCTTGTTTCTTGGGAAATTGTCATGACATTTTTTTCTTTATATTTTCTTCTGGGACACCGCAAAACAAGTTCCATAATTTTAACAACGATCTTTTTATGTGGAATTTCTTCACAGATTCTTCATGAAATACTTCTAAGGATTTCTTAAAAACTTCTTTTATAGAATATTAATATAAGATATATTTTTTTGAAAAAAAAACTGTAAAAAATAACTTAGTACTTTCTTTTAGAATTTATTGTGGCATATTTTCAAATGTTTTAGAAATAACACCACTTACAAAATGATAAAAAAAAATCACCACAAATCCTACAGAGATTCGTTCTTGTGGGAATTTCAAACTTTTTTTCAAAGCGGCTTTTTTTAGACTAAATTGAGTCTTATTTTGATTTTTTTTTAATTTTCATTTTATTTTAGTTTCTTGAGATATCGTCAAGTATTTCTTCATATTATCCTTGTATTTTTTTTTTCTGGGACTCCACACAAACAGAACAGGAGAACAGAATTCAAACAAGGATTCCTCATTCGATATCTCTGGAATTTCTTTACAGATTCTTAATGAAATACATCTAAGGACTTCTCCAAAATTTCTTTAAGAGAATCTTCCAATAAGATCTGATATCTTAGAGAAAAACTCTGAAAGATAAATTCATACTACTTAGCTTAGCTTAGACTGACTACACATATCAATGGTTGCAATTCCGTGATTGACCGAAGTCAGTGAAAATGCACAAAGAATCAACTAGAAGTTCGGCTGGGATTGGCCATAATCTTCTTCAGTGTGCATAATTCAGTGCCTCTATTTATACAGGGTCAATAACGGCGCCGGCCACGTCCTTGCAGTCAGGTGGGATTGGGGGAAGGAATGTTAGTGTGTAACCTTTGCTATTTGGAGACCGTGTTTGCCTCTGCATCTCCACAAAGGTTACTGGAAAGGATGTTTGTTAATGGGGAGGATCGTTGGGTCAAAGGATTCACTTTGATAAGTGATTAGACCATGATAAATAGTTTTTTGTCAAATGTAAATATGCTTTTATGAAAATATAATATTTTCATTTAATATGAACAATTTCTATGTAGAGGAAAATTATGCCGACATTTGAGGTGACGAACCATTCAAAGTTTGTTGAACAAATATCTAAATGTAACATTCCTACAGCTGTCAGGACGAAAGCATGTGTTTTACTTATTTGAAAAGAAACAAAAACTCGATTGGCTGGAACAACATAGAACACTCTTATTCTTATGCCGATACTTACAGAGCCATCCAAAGTTTGTTGAATAAAGTGAACCTTTCGCAAGTCTACACTTGTAGTGTCGAACCATTCAAAGTTTTTTTTATAATTACACAAATAAAGATAAAAAGAAAGGGGTGTTTTGAAAACAAAAAAAATGTTAAACATAAATAATTCATGAATTAGAGTTTATGTCGACACTCACAGTGACGAACCATTCATAGTTTGTTGTAAAATCATATTTACGTCCTACCGTTGTATCGATTAAATGTGCAGTCATACATATTTTATAGATTAGAAATAGTAGCATGAAACGAGCTCACCAATTGATCCGTCATCCTTGACTGAGCAGCAACAATCACATTCAGCTTAACTCGTTTGCTCGGCTATATAAAAGCACTCAGAGAAAATAGGCGCACGACCCGAGAGGGAAAACAACTGACGACTGCTCGGGCTTTCTAGACGCACTGCCAAGGAGCAATCGTCAAGGTCGAAAGATTAAACAGAACTCTCTGAAAGATAAATTCATACTACTTTTTAAAAACTACTTGTGAAATACATTTTAGGATTTTTTTTTAAATCACACCATCCAGAACACTAGGAATCAAAAAATCACCAAGGATCCTGCAGAGGTACATATGAAAGCATTTCTGTGGATGTTTTTAAAAATCCCAACAGTTTTTTTAGTGGTTCTTCTAAGCAGTATATTGCGCGTTAATAAAAATATTCCTACAAATTTTATACAATGGGTCCTACAAACATTTTTCTAACAAATCGCAAAATACCTCTCTAGAGGTTCTTTAACATTTTTAAACATTCTTAATAAATGCTTTAAAGAAATTCGCCAAGGGTTCATCCAGGAATTTTTTGTAACAATATCCCTAGCAAAAATTTATAAAATCTGAGCACATTATCTTTGGAAATTTGTTTGGAAATTTGATAATTATAAAGATAAAGCTCTAAGCATAAGGATGCAGCTTATTTTACGAAAAGTCTCAAATCCAAAAATCCGTGTGCTCTTCTGAATTTAAATTAAAACTAGTCTTAGTTGAAAGTAGTTTTCTCCAAAACTTTCCTCTTTTTACTAAAAAAAACATTTTTGTTTGACCATAACTTTATGAAAACTTAACCGATTCTTTGTATTTTTACATGATTTTAAAGCAAATTTAGTAGGTTCTTTATTGTGGGTACAACAAATTGACTTAAAAATTGTTTTGATATACTTATTCCACTCAAACTGCCCGAAAACATGATTTTTAACGTAAAATATGTTATTTCAATTGTTTGTCATGCTTAAGCTGAAACTGGTTTTTCTCGTTTGTTAAACCTTTAAAAAGGTTTAGGAAGCAATTTTTCATATATTTTTTTCAACAAATACATATTGAAATTTTTAAAAATATATGCCTTTTTAACTTAAAACTATAACAAGATGCTTTATTAACTTCAGTAAAACAGTAAAAATATAATTTGCGGCTAAAATAGTCAATAATTCAAAGAAATTTGATATTTTTTTTATTTAAAATCATGTTTTTGGGTAGTTTTTGTTAAATAGCATAGTCAAACGTTTTTTTTTTAGTTAATTCCATGATATACACAATATAAGAACAACTAAATAAGCTTCAAAGGCATGTGAAAAGATCTGGAATTGAATAAGTATTCATAAAGTTATGGTCAAACAAAAACGCTTTTTTTTTTTGTTAAATGAGACTACTTTTGTTTTGTTAAATCAAACTACATCTAACTAAGACTAGTATTGAATTTATGAGATATTTGATAATCCACAAACTTTTCACAAATTTAATTTTAAAGAGAATGATGCTAAGAGCTTTAAAATGGGTTGGAAAATTCACTGAAGGTCATATTTCATAACTTTAAAATTCACCTTCAAGCAGCTTGTGCCACCTCTAAATCTTAATATTTTTGGCTCAAAATTTGAGGTTTTCCTTTTAATGTGATTTGAATTCAGAAGAGCACCCTACTTAGCATGCATTGTACTGAAAAATATCAGAACTATTCTCTCATGCGTCTTTGATAGAATTTATGTTTTAATATATGCAGGAATTCTAAGAAAGAAATATTTTTAAAGCAGTTACATGAATAATTCTTTGAATAAAATTATGTTGGAAGAAAATAAATACATAACACTTCAGATACTTCTGGTAAAATACATCTAGTTCTTGAAATTTCCCATGTTTCCGAAGTTTCTTTACGAACTGCTTCAGAAAACCCTTAAAATAACTCTAGGAAAAATTTGTAGATGAAATTCTTAGAGAAATCTCTTATTGAACCACAGATTTATATTAAGAGAAAATATTGGAGGATTTGTTATGAGAACATTTTTCATGTGGCAGAGGAAGGACACAGAAGGAATACATGGGAAAAAACAAAAGAAAATTTCCTAAACAAATTCCAATTGTCTGAAGAATTCTGCAGACATCCTTGAAGAAGCCCAATAATCATTCCTGAAGAAATAGGCCGTCCAATAATTACGTAAGGTTTTATTGGGGGAGGGAGATTTCTTACGGAAGGTTGAGAACCGGCAAAATTATCTTACGCAATTAATGAACAGCCCAAAGCTACTATGATAAAACCTTAAAGCAACTAAAGCTATTAGAAAATCCTTAAAGTAATTTCCAGAGGAATCCTTGCCGAAAGCACTGGTTGCAGATGTTGTTAGCGAAATGTCTGGTTTGGTGTACATTCTGTTTTGATTCCAGTAAGAAAATTTAATTTCTGGAAAAGGTGTTTAAAAAGGTTCAAGTCGTATCAATTCAGCATTTGAACTTTGATTCGAATAAGCCGATCGAACCATATTCAGAGAGTGTAATAAGGCGATATTCAAAACTGAAAATAAACAGGCAATAGTTGGCTCTTTTTCAATGGTAGTTGTAGTAAAGTTTTCAAATACATTCAGCGTTTGGCAACACTACAGAGATGGAGAGCAAAAGAGAGTTTGAAAGAGCGAGCTTTTGCACGTGCACTTGAATGACTGGCAGAGTGCAATTGATACGCTATTCCGCAAGGGCGAGAAACAGCAAGAAAGAAAGCTTTGCGCAATGAGATGAATGCGGCTATTGGTGGCTGATTGAAATCAGTTTAGAAAAGAGTTTTGTGTAGCACGGATGTGGGCGAAAAGCGTTAAAAAAATGGAGTTGGAACCGTTTTGTAGCTAAATCCTACAATGGCGTAACAATTTATGCTATGCAACACTTATTCGTTGGAAAAAACTTTTTTTTATTTCATTTTTTAACACTTCTCATGCACATCCGTGTTACACAAAACTTTCATTTAGTCACCAATAGCCGCAATCATCTCTTTGCGCAAAGCTTTCTCTCTTGCTGTTTCTCGCCATTGCGGGATAGCGTGAACAATCGCACTCTGATCAGTGCCAGTCATTCAAGTGCACGTGTGAAAGCTCGCTCTTTCAAACTCTCTTCTGCTCTCCATCTCTGTAGTGTTTCCGAACGCTAACATGAAAACTTTACTTTCGCCTAACTAAGCGTCCAAATCAGGAGAGGAACAACATGCTCAGCACAATGCAAGCAAATATGGTTTCTTCGACTCAATTTTTCCCTGTGAACAGGATGGAGGTGAGTCGATTTTATCGATGGGTGCTTTTAAATTGGTGTACATGTGATATTTTTGTTCCGATAGAAAAAAAATGTTTTTCAAAGAGGAAAAATTTTATAGAACATTATTTTTACGTTCCATCTTTCCTTATTACAGCGAAGCGAGTCGTTACGTGGCGCAAAGAAAGCTCCTTGGAAGATGAACTAAACACATATAGCAATATATTCACATTGTGCTTGATATCTAAACACTACATTTTCTATCCAGTTTCCTAATTGCTAATTGCAAGTAATTTACGTTTTTAATTACTTTCCATACGTTTTGACAGTTCTCGACTGCCATTCTTCCACACTCTTGTGTTAGGTGCAGGACTGGAGGAAAGCGTCAGTGTAAATAGAGAGTGTCGTGCGACTTTTACATAGATGCTTCCCTCACTGTCATCGGACGGCAAGACAATTGTAGGTTTTTTTTTCCTTTTTTCTTTGCTACGGCTTGTGACGGAATCGTAAACTTGATAATTTTTAGTTCATTATCTAGTATGATTGTTTTTCATATCGCTGGAATCATGAAAGGATATCCATTTAACATATCAAACACATTTAATTCCAGAAATTCTCCAAAATTAGATAGGAATTTTAATAGCAAAACTACATTTAAATTGCTCTCGTGAGAGCTCCGTCATTGCGACGTGACGAAGTGAGCACAAGAAATATAGCTTCGACTTGTGACAGTAAGAAGACACGTTTCGTCAGTGTCGCAAGTTGGTCATGGTACTTAATAGCCCTGGTTGGATGTTTGAGAACTTTGAGAACCGAACGTAGCGCGATCAGTGAGTGGTTTATATTTTTCATTTGCTTCTAACTTCTACTCTTTATCTATCAAATATCAACTATTCGTTCATAGCAATTGCTAGAACCTGGGAGGGAGGCACCGATACTACACACGAAATATAAGACAACGTTAATTTGAGCTGCAAGATAACTCCAGCTTGCCAACAACAGGCAGGCTTCGAGAAAATCGGTAGTTTCCTTTTGTTGTGCACCTTCGATCTTTACTGACAAACACGAAAAAAGGGCCACAGTTTTCTATGCATTAAATATTCATTTTCATTGGAAAAAGTAGAACGATGCGGTTTTCAATGCTTTATGTTCAATCAGATTGAATGGTGCTCACGTGACATTACTTGCATTATGTGCATGAATTGATTTTCATTCGATTTTTATCACTTTTGAAGAAAATGTGTTTTAATCAGTTACGCGCTTTTTTCATGTTAGTCCAATGTTTGAGATCTGGGCTCACAGTGACAGTTCGTGACAGCGGAATCTCGGCTCACTATTTGTATTGGTTTCTCCCTCCCAGGCTAGAACCAGAGAGGGCCAAAAAAATATTTCCCTACACTTCCAATACTCCATCAGTATAGCACGGTTTTTCTTAAGTCTGATACATAAGCAGTCTGTTAAACAAAAAGCAATCCTCTTTGTCATCAAATAACCTTTCCTTTATACTTCTCCGCACGAAACTGGCATAGATTCTGAGGTATATCCGATATACTGTGGACCAGGTTGAAATGCATCATCAGTTCCTCCCCATTCTCCTCATTGGTCAGCATTCTGACGTGGCAGGTGCCATTGTAGCCTAAAAATAGGAGATCACCAGCACTTTAACATTACGGGTGTCTGTTAGTCACACGCAATCATCTGGTTGATTCCTTGTGTAAGCGCAGCTGATCTGGCGATACTGGAGTAGCAACCAAGGGTGGTCAATATCAAGCATGAGCTCAAACTCATGAATAACTGAAACAAGTCATGATGCAATACAAGAAACAAGACCTTGTACAAATTTTTAAGAAAAAAAAAAGAATTGCCAGCATTCTATAGAAGAATTATTAAGGACGGTTTAATTGAAATTCTTTTTGAAATTTGTGTAAAAATTGCATAGGAATTGTTGAATGGAGCAAGTATAAACATCTGTAGAAATTTGTAGAGCCAGGAAAATATCTTGCGATATTATTTGATCTCTCTGGAGAAATAAGAGCTGCTCCCAGGAACGATTTATGGAATAAAATATTATTATAGTTATTGAAAAAATCCATAGATGATTTCAAGAAAAATATATGATGGAAAATACTGAGTAATCCTAGAAGAAATACCTAACGATTACCTATATGAATTAATCCTTTATCGGATATCTGGAAAAATGCTTAGAATAATTCCTAGATTGTTTTGATTTTAAGATAACTTAACATATTATGGTAAAAATCAGTTTCATAATATTAATTTTCATAACAGTGTTTTGGCAGTTTCCTCACAATTTCCACCCGCTGTATTACCCGTAACGAGTTGCGTTACGGGGTAAGATCTACCATATTATTCTCTTGTTATATCTGTTCCTTTTAATACTCAAAAGTTACGGTCGGAAGAGTATAAAAAAGTAACAAGCCACTAAGACCCAACTATTTGTCCTAGATGATGAGGAGGTCGAAGTAAAAAAATGACTCAATCAGCATCTGAGGCTGGTTTCAAGTCATGATACAAGTTCTTTCCGAGTTCAAGTGCTTATTTTTTGATATCTAGGATGTAATGATTCCAAATCAGTTGAGTAGCAGACCTCAATAATCTTCCTGCTTCAGGGAATCTAAATGTCAAATGCGATGAAACCTGTTCACAGTTGCAAAACACCACTTTGAACCTTATAAGTAGAACCAATAATTTGATACGCTAGAGCATGGTCAAAATCAGTATCATTCAACGAGATCAGTGGCCGAACCGCTTTTGAGAGTTTAATGGTGACAAACTGTTTTCTCCAAAATGTATAAATAGCGGTATATTTTTCTGAGAAGGCTCTATGCAAAATGGTAAAGAATGATAATTGTGTAAAAAAACGACTACTTCATTATTTCTCAATAGTAATGAAGTAGAATGACAAGCACCTATACCCCAAAATATCAAAGAAAACTAATCACAGTGGTTTATCCCAAACAGCAACAAAAAAATCCATTGCGGACTGTTGAAAAGAACCTTCGAATGATGTCATGGTAAGATCTTCAGCAGAAGACTGATTTTAAGTTGAACTCTAAGAATTATTCAAAATGAGCTTCCCCTGGCTACACCCATACAACCGCCCTCACATGAAGTAAACTTTCCGGCAGAAGTTACTGACTGCCTGCCTGCCTGGCTGCTTGTCTGACGGACTGATTGCACAAGAAGCTATCCAAAGTGCCCTAATAAACGTATATATGTATGTAATCATAAGGCATCGCTCCCTCCTACAAAGGGCCTACACACCGTTGCGCGCTCGTCTTTGAGAATCTGTACTTGCGTGGCCTGAGAAGGTGCTTTCCGATGTCGGAGAAGAAAATGGTTTGAATATTGCCAAGGTACCTAGGCGTGAAATTTGTTATTAATGTATGCGCACATAGTCATAAACGTGTTTGCAAACTTGGTTCGTACGTGAAGCGCGCTCTTCATGATTGTGTCTATGTTTGCTTTTCACGTGAGGTTATGGTGGATTACAAGGTTCGGATGTTTTTTCGATATCTACGAAGATTATGAAAAGTTGTGAAGCCCCCAAAAATGTAACAATCATGTGGATATTTACTTAAACAAGAAACTTAACGATTATGGAAAAAGTTTAACACTCCAAACTAAATGGCCTTTTACAATTTAGATCATCATTTTTATTAAGTCTACTGATTAAGATCAAAAAAAAAAAAAATCCCGGGGATTCCAATTTTAAAACAAATTTATTTTAACAATCCTTGTTTAGAACCGTGACTTCGATTTTTCGTTGGGCCCGTTAGTGCTAGCGATGGTAATCCTTCTTGGACACCGTCTTGGAAAAGAAACCCTCTTAGAGGGCCGCTTCTTCTATCATTTATTAACCCTCTAATACCCAACCCCGCCTTTAGACGGGGTACACTTTGGAATTTTGTGTATTTTTTCGTAGCTCGGAAATCAAAATGATTTTATTTTTGGCTAAAACCTTGACTCATAACACGCATATAAGAAAAGTTTTTTATGACTTTTGAAACTTTTTTGTATTTTTGAAAATTGTTTGAAAAATTGTATTCTTATATAACCTACAAATACCCGGGGTTCATTTAACGTGTGATATAAAAAATCGTACCTTTTATATTTTTCTACGAGCAACCTATCACAAAAGAAGAGCTTGGTGGTATTCAAATAATTTTAAACCTGTTTTTCCGTTAAGTACACGGAAAATAAAAATATTTCCAGAAAAATATTAAAAATTTAATAATTTTAAATTAGCTTAAAAATTTGATTTTTTTTTTATTGCCAAAAATCAGTAACTAGAAGAGGCTTCAAGAAAAAATGACAAAGGGTAGGGATGTTCAAAAATAAAAATTATAAAAATCAAAAACTGAAATCCATAGATTTGCGAATAAAAATAAATCATTGCCCAAAACGTGTTTAGAACGATTTTAAATAACTAAAAATGATATTTAGATCGAAAATAAAAATTTGGGTATTAGAGGGTTAACTAAACATGGTTGCAACCTCAAAAGGAAGGGTGAATCTCCAAATTCACAACTTTTTCCAAAAAAGTGGGTTTTAAAACTTTTACTAAACGTGGCAATAAATGAAAGGGAGGACGTTTCTCCGGAATGCGCCGGAATTGCTAATGATGATAATTGCATCGAAATGAGTAATCGATACTTTAGACAAATTTTGTGAATATCAAATCGAAGCACCTTCAGTCCAGGCTCTTTGATTCAAGTGAGGAAGCAAAGAGTGCTGCCTATCCACTCTATGCTCCGAATTTGAAGGATTTGAGCAGGAGATCTTGAACTCAATTTGGGGAATCAAAGTTTCCTTCCAAATAGCAAAGAAAGTAGTTCAGCATTCAATGAATATTTCTGCTCAATAGGATCCGATTTAGCTTCTAGAATTGATACCGACAGAGATATCACTAAATTCAATTCTATCAAAGTTAATAATGCATCATTTTTTTTTGAGACCAGCCAGTTCGCAAGAGGTTACAATCCTAATAAACAATCTCAATTCAAAAAAAAGCACGAGGCCCAGATGACTTTCCAGCTGATTTAGTAAAATGCCACCATCTATTCTTTGCCCAACTACTACGTGATGTGTTTAATTACTCTGTTGAGACAGGCGTTTATCCTGATTCCTTGAAGATCGCCAGAGTGGTTCCAGTGTTTAAAAAAGGAGACAGAAAAAATATCGAGAACTATCGTCCGATTGCAGTATTGTCAGTTTTCAACAAAATAATAGAGCAGCTATTGGCTTCCCGCTTAAATGATTTTTTTGATCGGCACGATATTTTGTATCATATGCAATATGGATTTAGGTCTGGGTCCAGTACGTCAAATGTGCTATGTGAGTTAGTCGATTCTCTGTACGCATCGTTTGAAAAACGGAATATGGTTGGTGCTGTTTTCATCGATCTTAAAAAGGCTTTCGACACTCTGGACCACGAAGTTTTACTAGCCAAGCTAGCTGCTTACGGTGTACGTGGTCAAGCAAATAATCTTCTTCGAAGCTATTTATCGGAAAGGAAGCAGTTCGTAGTTGTTAATCAAATATCCAGCAGTTCAAAATGCATTCCAGTCGGTGTACCACAGGGCAGCAACTTGGGGCCACTGTTGTTTTTAATATACATGAACGACCTTCCCCACATCAACCTTAGAGGAGTTGTCAGACTATTTGCGGATGATACATCTATCTTTTATGAAGGTAAAACTCAAGCAGAGATTAAATCAGATGCTGAAGAAGACTTGCGTACCCTCAAAAGCTATTTTCAGACAAACATGCTTTCATTAAACATTTCAAAAACCAAATTCATGTTATGTATTTAGATCAACTCACAAAATGATATCAAACCCTACAGGACTGACTATAGACGATGAAACAGTGCCATATGTTGATAGTTTCAAGTACCTTGGACTTATAATGGATTCTTCCTTAACGTAGCAACACCATATTGATCAGCTATCAATTACACTTTCAAGAATGTGTGGATTGATACGAAAACTAACTGATTTCTTGCCTTTCAAAGCACTAGAAAAACTATATTTTGCATTCTTCCACTCTCACCTTCAGCATCTCGCAATAATTTGGGGCTCTGCTAGTAACGAACGGCTAAAGCGGATCCAAGTCCTACAGAATCGCTGTCTAAAATTGATACATAAGCTTCCTCAGTTGTATTCGTCTGCTCTTCTTTTTACAGATAGTAAAATAAAAACTTTACCGATTCGTGCTCTATACCACCAACAGTTGATGATCCATACGTACAGTGTAGTAAATCGACAAGATTTACTCACGAACATGCGTTTTTCAAGAAGAACACACAGCCATTCAACCCGGCGAGCCAATCACCTACCGATTCCAAGAGTGCGGACTAACTACGGAAAACGAAGTTTTGGTTACCTAGGACCTGTTTTGTTCAACAGACTACCTCAGACGCTAAAAAATTATATACCGTCATCAAAATTTAAAAAAGAATTAAAAATGTACTTAAAATCTAATGTAACTCTATACTTAAGATAAAGCCATCAATGTTTCACATCAGTGTAAAATAATCCCCCTTCAAAGAGCTTAAAGCTCACTGGGGGTTACAAATCACTGTAATTAACCAGTTGAATGCTTGTTATTTCAATTATGTGTAAAATTTATATGTTAATAAATGTTAATAAACTTTTGAAAAAAAGAAAAAAAAAAGAAAAAAAAGTAGACTGTCGCATTTTACCGAAAACTCTCAGACATCTTGAAGAGAAGATGCACAATTTTTTTGCTTATGACGACAAAACTGGACGTTTGTTCAAAGTCATCTTGAAAGGTCTTTCAAGTAACTATAAGTCACCTGAAGAGATCAAAAATGGAATAAATGATTTACTTGGATTTTCCTCAGTCCAAGTAATCATTATTAAAAAGAGAACCCAATCTGGCATTCTTCGGAAAGGGCTTTCTCAAGAATATTATTTAGTTCATATCAACAGAAGTGATCTAAATAATACTAAAGTTTAAGCAAGCAAAATTTATGTTCGATGTTTGTTTAACATGGGAACATTTTCAGAAACCATAAGGAAAATTTCAGAATCAAAAGTGCGGTCATGGTACCAAGCATTACCGCAAGGATGCTAAATGCATGATTTGCGGAGGTTCTCTCCATGATAAGGATGTTTGTCCTGTGAAGGAAGATTCCAATAAGTTTGTATGCACAAATTGCGGGGGCAACCATAAGTCGAATTTTTGCGATTGCCTTTCTCGCAAACGAATCGTTGAGGCATGTACCAGGCAGATGAACGGTAGTGTTTTTCGTTCCCGGAATACTCCATGCAGGATTTCCAACAATGCTCATTTTTCAGATAACGTTTTTTTTATGGAATCCAATTTTTTTTGTTTAATATTCTAACAGTCAGTAACATACATATATCAGTTTTTACAGCAACTTCTTCGAAACCTGAATCCAAGCTCAAAAGAGATCCAAACTTTTGTGTTTATCGTAATGATCGACATGTGAAGCATGGAGCATGTGAAGGAGTTGCAATCATCATTCAGAGTTTTATAAAACATCAACTTTTTTCGTCATTTGAAACCTTGATATTTATACTTTCTGAGTTGCCTATTTGCTTTTAAATGCACTGGGCAGCAAGTTAATTTGCTTCAAACTGAGTTGAGTAAATTGTCTTGGTGACTTTGATGCCAAATATCACTCATGGAATAATTCGCAAAATAATTCTAATGGGAGAATTTTATATGATGAGTGCTCTTCAGGACATTTATCAATTCAATTCCCTGATAGCCCTACTTGGTTTTTTCCGTTTTGAACATTAACACGGTAGAAACAAACTGACATTTATCATCTGCTTTTAAAATTGAAATATTTTAAAACCACTAACATTGAATTCGCCATTGCACTGCGAAAGCAAACACGGCCTTAAAGTTGTCTGCAGTTCAGGAACAGAACCATTACTCATCGCTTTGCCCCGAGAACTTGGCAACGTTTTCCGGGCTTCCGAGAAACGCTTGGAAGAGCATGACATACTGCATGTCGTCGCACCCAAAAGCCGGTCGAATATTGGACCATTCGAATCGAGAAGAGAAGCATACTTTAATTTTTTGTTTCATCGCTTCTGCCTAGAAACGGGAAAATGCTTCATAACTTTTGCAACCCTCGTGAAAAAACAACGAAAGAATTTAGGTCCCGAATCCGAACCAAGGCCCGGGTAGGGAAAACACATTAATTTTATTTAAAAGCATTTCCAGCTCATTATTAAAATATCATCGACAGATAGAGACGGACGCCGGGATGGGGAGTGTTTTCCACGAGGAAAAGCTTCACAAATTGAATATTGCCTCAGTTGGCTTTTGCCTTCCAGAGCCAAGCGGAAAGGAAACAAAAATCAGCTTTATCATGTTTTTATTTTCCCCCGTCGTCAGTGCTGACACCTTCCACGAAAATAGCGAAACGGGTGGCCCTTCAGTTTCCCGTACCCGTTTGAATCTAGGCTGAGGCCTGTAATATTGTGCTTTCGGATTCTGATAGCCCAAAGCTATATGAATAAAAAAAAATGGTCAGAAAAGTCGAAAAACACAACAGACTCCAGAAAGCAACTGCTCATCGGACGTGCAGCGACTCAGAAGGGTGCAGTAATCAACGAAGATTAGGGTTGTATAAATAATTAATTCCAGTTTGCTTTTGCTTCTGCTGGCTGTAAGGATGAGCGATATTTCGAATGATTCTGTCAAATACTGAGATAATGGTGCAATCATCTGTAAAAATGCTGGTTTTTAGGAATAATTCTTTTCAGTTTTTACCATGTACTTTTTATACAAAATTTGACTGGAATCTATTGAAATTTAAGTAGATGAAAAACGAATTTAGTACTACACCATTTAATTCCACTAGAGTTTGTATCCTTTGACAGATTTCGACCTCAACTGTAAGTCCGTCTTCCTTATCGTGTACAAGACTTAACTCGACTCTACAAAACTAAACAATGCTACAAAATTCGTGTTTTGTTTCCTTTCACATCGAGATGAGAAAAATACCTATCGCATACCCTTAGCTGACCGGCATGTCGAATTCGGTGGGTAGCTTTTCTTCGACGCCGAGGGATACCACCAAGAACGGCTATCCGGAATATGAACGTTAAATATCTGATGAAGGTTATTTTTAATTTAGAAATAACTGTTCCATCCCGTTTGTTGCGTAAAAAGGCGAATCTCAGTTGAAATTATGTTCAAGATATTCAACAGTTTGAGCACCACTGACTTACAAAGATCCCTAAGATTGGCGAAGACGCAACGATCGCTTGTCTGGCCTCGAAAAGATTTTGGTTTGTTGTTGTTTTTCATCCGCTGACCCACAAGACGAGATTAATGAAGTGAACAGTTTGGTATTAATGCGCGACAAGTGCCCTCAGTACTCAACCCATATCAGGGCGGGTATCTGGCGGCTGGTGTTGGCGTTTGCAAGACCCAGAAAAGAGTGCGAAGGCAAAGCGCTGATAAGAGCAATAATTTACCTCCCTAATTCTTCGCTCGAGCAGGCAGAGAGCGACTTTGTTGGAAAGAACGACAACGACGACGACGACCGCCAGGATCAGAACGAGAGCTCAAGCCGGGTGAGAAAAATTAGTTCCATCTAATTGGGGTTGAATTTTCTGGCCTCAGGACGCCGTTGAATTGCAGACAAATGATAACACCGGCTGTGAATTATTGCCCGCTGTGAAGCAAAGCGGAGTTGAAAACATACCTTTAAACTCATTTCCATCTAAATACAATTTAATCCGTACGGGATTTTTCTTCCAAAGACATTTAATGTACGAACTTTTTTTGGTTCTAATGTAACATTAACATCATGAAAGAGGAAAATGATCTAGCATGACGATGTTTGGTACAGCTTAGCTTAGCTTAGCTTAGACTGACTACACATATCAATGGTTGCTATTCCGTGATTGACCGAAGTCAGTGAAAATGCACAAAGAATCAACTAGAAGTTCGGCTGGGATTGGCCATAATCTTCTTCAGTGTGCATAATTCAGTGCCTCTATTTATTCAAGGTCAATAACGGCGCCGGCCACGTCCTTGCAGTCAGGTGGGATTGAGGGAAGGAATGTTAGTGAGTAACCTTTGCTATTTGGAGACCGTGTTTGCCTCTGCATCTCCACAAAGGTTACTGGGAGGGATGTTTGTTAATGGGGAGGATCGTTGGGTCAAAGGATTCACTTTGATAAGCGATTAGACCATGATAAACAATGATTTGTGAGATATATACATGCTTATACGTAAATATAATTGTTCATATAATTTCTATGTAGAGGACACTTGAGGTGACGAACCATTCAAAGTTTGTTGAACAAATACCTAAATGTAACATTCCTACAGCTGTCAGTACGAAAGCATGTGTTATTATATTTTACTCATTTGAAAAGAAACAAAAGACTCAATTGGTTGGGACATCATAGAACACTCTTATTCTTATGCCGACACTTACAGTGGCGAACCATCCAAAGTTTGTTGAATAAAGTGAACCTTTCGCAAGTCTACACTTGTAGTGTCGAACCATTCAAAGTTTTTTAATTACAAAAATAAAGGTATATAAGGGGTGTCCTGAAAAAAAAATGTTAAACATAAATAAATCATGAATCACAGTTTGTGTCGACACTCACAGTGACGAACCATCCATAGTTTGTTGAAACATCATATTTACATCCCACCATTGTAACGATTAAATGTGCAGTCATACATATTTTATAGATTAGAAATAGTAGCATGAAACGAGCTCACCAATTGATCCATTATCCTTGACTGAGCAGCCACAATCCACTTTCGGCTTCACTCGTTTGCTCGGCTAGCACACAGAAAAAAAAAAATAGGCGCGCGACCCGAAAAAAAACACGGACGACAGCTCGGGCTTTCTTGACGCACTGCCCAGGAGCAAAGGTCAAGGTCGTCGAAAGATCAAAAAGAACGAACCGATCGCGGCACTTTTTAACTTACTCCAACCGAACTCCCCGATCACGCCACTTTTTCACTTACGAGATCGACGCGCGACATGTTTGATCCTGCCCTCGTCGCTCGCTCCGGCAAAAGCAAGCGTCAAGGTCGAAAGATCAAACAGAACTCTGAAGAAACCCGATTCACATTTTCAACATAAACCCGATTCCCTAGCATGACGATGTTTGGTACAATAAATAAAGTATAGGTAACTTCCTTTCTGGTTGGTAAATGCTGGACATGGCGTACCATTGGTACCTCGCGTACCTGAAGAATGAAATAGACCTTTGTTTGGTCCTTCGCCTCCTGCCCAGCAGCTTCTATCCCTACCTCCTCGTAGTACTGGCCGGGGTGCGAGCAATGTCAGGGAAGATCAGGTAATCAACTCCGGTGGTAACTTTGGTTGACGACTGCTACACACCGGCAGACAGACATGCGGTCTCGTCGAATGCAGGATCCGTAACATGTTAGCACTCTGCTCCACGGGGTCTTCGGGCTGCGATCTAGCTCTGTGGAACCTTGTGGGGTGAGGTTGGTGGAAACCCCTCGTGCTCGCGGACGGGATAGTACCACATTGGATGTTGGGCACAAGAAAGCGGGGACTAACCCATCAGTCGTCCCTAGGCCCTCACCTCCATAGCGGTCGGTACTATTCGCTCTCTCTCTCTCTCTCTCTCTCTCTCTCTCTCTCTCTCTCTCTCTCTCTCTCTCTCTCTCTCTCTCTCTCTCTCTCTCTCTCTCTCTCTCTCTCTCTCTCTCTCTCTCTCTCTCTCTCTCTCTCTCTCTCTCTCTCTCTCTCTCTCTCTCTCTCTCTCTCTCTCTCTCTCTCTCTCTCTCTCTCTCTCTCTCTCTCTCTCTCTCTCTCTCTCTCTCTCTCTCTCTCTCTCTCTCTCTCTCTCTCTCTCTCTCTCTCTCTCTCTCTCTCTCTCTCTCTCTCTCTCTCTCTCTCTCTCTCTCTCTCTCTCTCTCTCTCTCTCTCTCTCTCTCTCTCTCTCTCTCTCTCTCTCTCTCTCTCTCTCTCTCTCTCTCTCTCTCTCTCTCTCTCTCTCTCTCTCTCTCTCTCTCTCTCTCTCTCTCTCTCTCTCTCTCTCTCTCTCTCTCTCTCTCTCTCTCTCTCTCTCTCTCTCTCTCTCTCTCTCTCTCTCTCTCTCTCTCTCTCTCTCTCTCTCTCTCTCTCTCTCTCTCTCTCTCTCTCTCTCTCTCTCTCTCTCTCTCTCTCTCTCTCTCTCTCTCTCTCTCTCTCTCTCTCTCTCTCTCTCTCTCTCTCTCTCTCTCTCTCTCTCTCTCTCTCTCTCTCTCTTCTCTCTCTCTCTCTCTCTCTCTTCTCTCTCTCTCTCTCTCTCTTCTCTCTCTCTCTCTCTCTCTCTCTCTCTCTCTCTCTCTCTCTCTCTCTCTCTCTCTCTCTCTCTCTCTCTCTCTCTCTCTCTCTCTCTCTCTCTCTCTCTCTCTCTCTCTCTCTCTCTCTCTCTCTCTCTCTCTCTCTCTCTCTCTCTCTCTCTCTCTCTCTCTCTCTCTCTCTCTTCTCTCTCTCTCTCTCTCTCTCTCTCTCTCTCTCTCTCTCTTCTCTCTCTCTCTCTCTCTCTCTCTCTCTCTCTCTCTCTCTCTCTCTCTCTCTCTCTCTCTCTCTCTCTCTCTCTCTCTCCAACCTCTTCCGGAATTAGTAATACCACCTGCTTCGAATAGCAGATGCGCTACTCCGACAATCCTCCAGACGAGGGGTATTGAAGACTAAGGGTATAGTTTTTTTTTTTTAATAATCTTATTTAAAGAGATTTACCAAGGCATCTAATTAATCAAAACTCAAAAAACAACTCATAGTCCTGGCAGATTATTCTACTTCCCAGGGATGGTTACTACTATTGTTTCTACTAAGTTGGTAACGAGCTTCTAATTGGTACATAATACACAAAACAGGGATGATGTTTATGCTAATTATACAGTACAAAAATATATTACAGTGAAACCTCCATGAGTCGATATTGAAGGGACCATCGACTCATGGAAATATCGAGTCATGGAACAGCAATCATTTGGAAAGCTGCTTCTAGGAACCATCATAGTAACCATGAAATTTTGTTTTTAGTATGCTTCCATGAGTCGATATCGAGTCATGGAACATCGACTCATGGAGGTATCACTGTACAACTAAAAATAATGTTCGTTGTTGGTTCATATTTGACTTAAGTTATTTTATTTGAAATATCGAATAACAAGACAGACTAGACAGTTCAGTAAATTAACCTGAATAAAGATTTAAAGATTTGATGTCATACTTATGCCACGAGTTGCCTCTACAATTTACTAGTAGGCTTCTTCTAGATATTCCTATGTGATCCTTCTGAACATATCTTTGGGTGTATCTTCTCGGGATTTCTTTGAAAATCCTGGGAATTGAAATCTTAGATCTTTTTTCGGAAATATTACGGAACTTTCTGACAAAAATCCAGATATTTTTTCTACTGGATATTTTTAAAGGAGTCTTTCAAAGATTCCCTAGGTCTCTAATAGAAATTATTTTGGAATTCCTCCGAACTCTGAGGTTTTTTTGAACAATTTTCTAATATTATTCCGGTAATATTCCTGGGATTCTTACGAGAATGCCTCTAGATTCTAACGAAAAGCATCTTAGACGTTTTCGGAAATCCTTTTGGAATACTTTCGGATATCTTTCGAGGAAAATCCTTCTGGAGCTCTTCTAAAATGCCTCTGTATTTTTTTCGTCAATATCCTTATAATACTTCTGGAACTCTTCCGAAAATGTTGTTAGAACTCTGCCGGATATCTTTGGATGAAACTTTATGAAAACCTTATTGTTATGTTTTTGAGGATCCATTGAACACTCAATAGCAGTGAATCAATTGTCACCCAACACGCGGCAACAAAGACATTGTCATCTCCTATTCCTGTTGCAACTATTTTATTCCACAACATCAGTTTATCATCACTTGAACAGAATATGACAAAGATCGATCACCACGTGCACAGCGATTTTGTGGGCTTCGCATTGCAATTTTCGAGAACTTTCTTCATGTTGGTAAACATTGACACACTATCGAACAGCATCCATAAAAGAAATTTGGTTTTGTGTTTAAAATAACTGATTAATCGCGAGTTGGAAAGGTTGCAACAATGTTGCGCCCTGTGATTGTCATGACAATTTTGCTTTGGATTGTGTCCTTATCCGCAACAGTTGCAACAAACGGTTGTGAGTGAACTTGCTTTGTTGTTTACTTTTCGTCTATTTTGATGACAATTTGATTCACTGCTCAATACTAGTGATCCTATATAGAGAGATACGCGGAAGTAAAATGGAAATATTTGGCAACAGATCAGCAGTGCTGATTTTGCTCGGCGTCGAGAACAATATTGTAACACGGACATGACTTCATCATCGCTAAAAATATTATTTTGTTTCGTTATAGATCTTTGAGCTACACATTCAAACTAATAAACAGCCCAAAAAATCAACAACTAAAAATCGCATTGAAAAATATTAAAAAAAGAAAAATATTTCATTTATTTTGCTTCATGCAAAATTACTTTTACCGAAATAATTTCAAGTGGATAACATTACTCCTCAAGAAAAGTTCAAAACAAACATAACGCATGTTCGTTTGGCTCACACTTTGACAGCTCTCGCTGCTCGATTGGCTCACACTTTGACAGAAATGTCAGCTTCCGCGAATCTCTCTTATAAAGGATTTCTACTCAATACTAGTTTTGTTTTTTCGAAAATTCTTTCATTAGTTCTTCCGGAATTACTTCTAGAATGCATTCCTCTTGGATTTTTCAAGACATCTTCGTGGGATTATTATATAGAGTATGTCCATATAATTCTTTCGGAAATAGTTCTGGAATACTTCTGTCTTCCATTCAGAAATTTTGCTGGAAGACTTCATCATATATTTCAAAGATTTTTCGTTTTTATTCGAGAATTATTCCTGCTCTACCGTAAAGCTTCTGAGATTCATCCAGAAATACCATTCAAGGATGCTAACAGTCGTTTTCCTGTGATTCTACCGTGAATCGTTCTGGTATTCTTCCGGGATACCATTGGGATTTCTCAGACAATAATTCTAGGACTTTTCCGAACATCTCTCTGGGATTCTTCTGAAAATCCTTCTGGGAATTTTTCTGGACTTGTAGAAGAATTTTCAAGAGAATCCTGGGATAATTTGCAAAAGAATCTCTCTGTGATTGGATCTGAATGAATTTTGGAAGTATTTCTAGAAAAACTGCTTAAAAATTTCCTTAAAAATCTTAAAAAAGTGCTATGAGGATTTATGGAATACTTCCAAATAGATTTTTGGATGTATTTCAAAGTATTATCCAAAAGAATCCCAGAAGTTATTTCGGAAGAATCTCGGTAAGATTTTCAGAAAATTCTCAGGGTTTTGGAAGAATTCACTAAGACATCCGGAAGAATTCCTGAAAATTTTCCGGAATAATTCCAGAGCGTTGTCCGGAACAAATCCAGACAGATTTACGGAAGAATTTCAAACGGAATTTCCGGAACTATTTCAGAGTAACTTTTATTAGAGTATAGGAGGGGGATGGACCTGGTGTAGTGGTTAGAACACACGCCTCTCACGCCGAGGACCTGGGATCGAATCCCATCCCCGAGAGAGTCACTAAAAATTTTAGTGACGTCTTCCTTCGGAAGGGAAGTAATGCCGTTGGTCCCGAGATGAACTAGCCCAGGGCTAAAAATCTCGTTAATAAAGATAGAAAAAAAAGAGTATAGGAAAGATTTACGTAAAAATCTCAGTGGTATTTTTTAAGTGTCCCAGAGGGCTGTCCGAAACTTTTCTTAAGGACGGATTCCATGTCAAATCGGTCAGTCACAGAACCCGACCATCTTCGATTTGGATTAAATTTTGCACATGTTTTTGGTATGGTGTGTTTTCCATAGAAAAATTGATCATTTTGACTCAAGTATAACTTTTGAAAATGGCCTATAAATTTTTGCATGCAACTTTTTTGAAAAAATCTAAATTCAAAACTGTTGATTTGAGAGAAAAAATTCTATGAAGAAGTTGTAATGAACCGTTTGGACTATAAGAAAAAAATATGCACTGAAAAAATATTTTATTTATTTTCATAGAAAAATCAATAATAAAACTTGAATTTTAAATTACACAAAAACCTCATTTTTATTATTTTTTAAATTTCCACCATAAAATCTTGATAGTAAAGAAACACAAATAACTTATAAATCCTCAGGAGGATTTTCAGAAGAATCCCAGAGAGCTGTGGAATTTCTTGAAGAATCCTTAAGTGTTTCAATTTAAAATCTTATATGAACTTCTGAATGAATACCAGAATTTATTGAAGAAGAATAGATCATTAATGCACAAACTTTGGTTATTCTGTAACTTTTTCCTCAGTGTTCAATCACAATTGTTTTTTTTTTTTTTGTGCATGCGTGCACGCAATGTATGGAAGTGGTAGAACGAAGCTCACAAGACTAATAAGAACAACGAAGAAGGGGGTGTGCAAAATTGTATGAAAGTTTAAGGCGAACATTCCAGTTTGCTTGGATTCCGCCGGGGACTACGACAAGGTGATGGGCTTTCGTGTCTGTTGTTGAATGATGCGCTAGAAAGTGTTATGCGGAGAGTCGGGCTCAACAGCCGGGGTACGATTTTCACGAGATCCAGTCAATTAGTTTGCTTCGCGAATGATATGAACAATGTTGGCCGAACATTTGACAAGGTGCCAGACTTGTGCACCCGCCTGAAACGAGAGACAGCAAATGGTGGACTGGTGGAGAGCGCGTCCAAGCTAAAGTACATGCTAGAAGGCGGAGCCGAGCGTGACAGTGCTCGCCTAGGAAGCAATATTACAATAGACGGAAATGCGTTGGAGGTGGTCGACGAGTTCGTCAACCTAGGATCCTTGCTGACGGCTGAAGATAACGTTATCCGTGAAATACGAAGACATATCATAAGTGCAAGAAGCTGCGGTCAAAATAGATTAACCCTCGCACCAAATGTACCATGTACAAAACTTTCATAAGTCCGGTAGTCATGTACGGGCGTGAAACGTGGACGATGCTCGAGAAGGACCTGCAAGCGCTTGGAATTTTCGAACGTCGGATGCTTAGGACGATTTTTGGCGGTGTGCAGGAAAACGGTGTGTGGCGGTTAGAGTTTTCAATCCCGGGAACATTTCCCGGGAAATGAGATTTCCCGGGATTCCCGTTTCCCGGGAAATGATTTCCTGTTTCCCGGGATTCCCGTATTTCCCGGGATTTCTGTATTTCCCGGGTAGTTCTATTGAAAAAGGATTGACCATCCATTTTCAAACCTTAACTATCGTATAATTTACTTTTCATATCAGTCTTACCAATGCAATTATCTTGCTAGATAGCTAGTGATCTATTGATTTGTTGTTTTTTTTTAATCAAATAGTTGTTGATAAAATTGATAGCTCTTTGACGATATGGTTTTTTTTTTTTAATAGATTATATGCTATACAAAATACAGGATTTTTCGAGGGATCATCCATTAATTGAGTACGCTCAAATAGTTTTCATGGATTTAACCGTCACATTTTCCATCTTTAGACTCTAGTTGGTCTTTATTCTAGTGTTTGGAAGGTTCAATTTAATGTTGGTACAGGTCGGACTCAGATAGCCGTAGCGGTAAACGCGCAGCTATTCAGCAAGACCAAGCTGAGGGTCGTGGGTTCGAATCCCACCGGTCGAGGATCTTTTCGGGTTGGAAAGTTTCTCGACTTCCCAGGGCATAGAGTATGTTCGTACCTGCCACACGATATACACATGCAAAAATGGTCATTGGCAAAGTATAAGCTCTCAGTTAATAACTGTGGAAGTGCTCATAAGAACACTAAGCTGAGTAGCAGGCTCTGTCCCAGTAGGGACGTTACGCCAGAAAGAAGAAGAACAGGTCGGACTCGATTATCCGTTGTATCATTTTTTTTCACTCCGGATAATCGAATCTTCCTAATAATCGAATCACTAAAAGAAAAAATTAAATCTGCATTTAAAGAACTTAAATATTATATTTTTTCGTTGTTTTGATTTTATAATGCAGTGGCGTAGCCAGAAGTTATTTTAAGAAACAGTAGGGGTCTTGGGAAGAAATTATTTTGACCGGCATACAAAAAACCTCTTTTTCAAACCCCCTCTTTTACCTACATCCAAAGCTGCAAAACCATTCATATTGTATATTGCAATACCAAATTAAATATATGCAAAAAATCTCAAAATCAAGAATATCAAAGAACAAACTCCGGATAATCGAGTCCATCCTGTACATATTATTTGAACTTCATACGATGTGTCAAGAATAATCTCCACATGGACTCAATAGTAAAATTTGTGTTGTTCTGAAACCTAACGTACACAACGAAATCGATAGATTTTTTTGAGAAACATCAATAAATTATTTAAAAATAGGATGTAGGTACCATACAAGTTTACTGGTATAAACAAATATAACATAAATACGAATAATTAAAAAAATAATCAAATTTGCTTAATTTTCACATTTTTGAAAATTTCCCGGGATCCCGGGATTTCCCGGGAAATGGCAAATTTATTTCCCGTTTCCCGGGAAATCAAATCCCGGGAAATTTGAAAACCCTAGTGGCGGTGAAGGATGAACCACGAGCGCGCCCAACTCTACGGCGATTCCAGTATCCAGGAGGTGGCCAAATCTAGAAGGATACGATGGGCATAGTATGAAGTGCGTATCGATTTGGAGAGCGTGGGGCAAAACCGAGGATGGAGAGATGCGGCCACGAACCGAGTATAGTAGCGTGATTTCTGATTCAGTGTTATCTGTTTAGATGTTAACCAAGCAAATGAAATTAATGTTTTGTGGGTGTAATCCCAACGTTCGTATCACATTTCTCACGCATTTCACCGGCTTCCACTTGTATCTACTGGGTCAAACCAATTGATTACCCATTACTCATAATTTTAGCGCTTCACCTCATTCCAGTGCTACTGTAACAAACTGCCGCAGCGATAAAATCATCGCCATTGGAGCCCATCTCCGACCCCTTACCTGGCCCATTACCGTTGATGGACGACCTGGCGAACGCATCCGCCTCGATGGATGGCACCCCGACCGGATGGAAGAAAAATAATTGTTACAAAATACCACTATTATTTCAAATAACGTTACCATTCAAAATTATTATTTAAGCGAACGTACTGATGCAATGCCAAAAGTGTAACAAATTTTTTATAATATTTGTAACAAAATTTAACATAAAAAAATAAAAACAAAGTTACCATAAATTATATCAACTTCTGTTATTTTTAACTACTGTTGTAGAAATGTGATATAATCTTGTTATATTATTCTGATCGGCATCCCCATAGCCTACAAGAAGGATGTGGAAAAATTACCCTGAATCGTGTGTAACTATGTGTGTTCATGTGTGTTCCGCTAGTAGCGCAAGAACACATCTGGCCGTGAGCATCACCAAAGACAGGTGATTTCTTAAGCACAGCAGATTCGTACGTTACCAGCCTCCTAGCAGAAAGGAGAAAAACGTCTTGCAGGAGACCGACAACCGACTGCGCTGGATTCATAAATATAGATGATATCCCATTTGCTGTATTTACAGAACCCGTGCAGAGGCGAAATGGTTTGCACGTCAATTTGGAAGGAAAACATGCACAGGGTTACCAATTTTGTTGAACCATCTTTTATCCAAATTTTTGTTGTTAGATCGACATCGCTTTTCGATATCTAAAATTGTTATTAGCACGTTTTGGTTAATGACTTATTTTTATTCCTTAATTTATGAATTTTGGTTTTTGATATTTTCAATATTTTAGTTTTTTAGAGGGTTTATTTTTCTGGTAATCAATTTTTGGTACAATTATTTCGGGTTGTTACGGGTTTTATATTCCTAAAACATGAAACCCCAACACTGGCAACTCTAAATCGTAACCGAACCACCTACTGGTCTTGATAGAAAACACATTCATCTCATCGTGCCATGTAGCATGTCGTAACTTATTTTTCTTCTCTCATTTCGTTCTTTGTTCCAGGACTCCGACGACTCGAACGAGACGTACACGATCCCCATCTGGTTCTGCCACCGGTGCTGCCAAGTGCCGTTACTGTTGCTTCGACTGGAAAGATCTCCTCGGACTTCTTGGGCCCTAGTAAAAAAATAAGATGAAACACGTGATATCCCTAGCACCAACTCTGCCACCTTCTCCAACATTGAACGAGAAGAAATAGAACCGTGTCGACGTAAGGCGGTCCCTAAGGCACTACAAAAAAGGTTTGAGCGAGAGGCACAAAAAAGTCTTTCCCCAAGCAGAAGGCAAAAGCGCTTCAAAGTTAAATGTTAGATACCGAGGGCAACAGCAGTCGTCGAGCCGCCTAAAGTAACACCCAGCAGCCCCTCAAGACTTCGGCGAAGGCGACGACGACGACGCCGGGCACAAAAACCGACCTCCTGTTATAAAGCGAAAATATACGCTGTAAGATGCGTTGGGGTCGCGGCGCCATCGTTCGGAATGAGACAGTGAATAAAACATAAAATTAAAATAATCCACAAGGAACGGCACGAGGCAATACATTTATTTGCGCTCGTTCAACGTTGTTGGGTGTCCTTTTGCCTACCCGCCCCCGGGAAGGGATGACTGTTTCAAATTGCACCATTTATTGGGGTATTTTCCCCGATTTATTCCAAATTATTGATAGCAAACTAATTGAAATTGAAAATGAAGTTATTAAACTTCCACTCGGTTGGTTAGCCGTAAACTACGAATCATAATTAATTAAAACAAGTGATTAGAATGATTTAGAAAAACTGCTCAATATAAAAAAAAACAAGTTAGCCCTAAAACACTTAGTGATCAATGAGCACTTCCACAGTTATTAACTAAGAGCTTTCTTTGCCAAAGTTGCCATTTTTTGCATTCGTATATCATGTGACAGGTACGATGATACTCTATGTACAGGAAAGCCAAGGAAATTTCCTTCACGAAAAGATCCTGGACCGACCGGGAATCGAACCCAGACTTTCAGCATGGCTTTGTTTTGTAACCGTGGACTTTAACCACTTGGCTAAGGGAGGAACTACATAGAATAAGTAGTGTTTTTAAAAGAGGCATTTCATTTTCATTATGTCAAACATGCCAAACTTAATATTCAAACCTTGAAGCCTCTTACCCTCTGGTTCTCTTTGTACTGTCCTCCCCTATACCGTTGGCTCTGGTGTCGGCAGCAACGAGAACGTTCTTTGTTTTCATCTCAGAAAAAGCATTTTCCCTCACTCATTCAACGTGGAAAGCGGACCGACTGGCTTTTACCTACGCACACACACAGACAAACATAGCAAATGAGGAAGACATTGTTCGAGTTTTACAATGGGCATGGGACGCTTCGGGGTCGACGCGACGGCTGACGGCAGTGAGGGTCTTTTTCGGTTTTTTATTGAGATAATTGTGTTTACAATCGGGAAATGGGGTCATTTTAAAGAATGGTTCGATTGGGGAGAGGAAGGTTTCCGACTGAACGGGGGGACCCGATGGTCTTAAGTGATTTTTAAAGAGACTTTAGTTTGACAAATTGTTTGTGAATGCTGAAGCTTTTGCGTTTCTCGTTGCTCACAATGAAGGGGTGTTATGTCATATAACCGTTCAAAATGGGTCCATTGACTGATAAGTTTTCTAATAAAATAAGTGAATTAGTTTAGTCTCTCAGACAACCTGTCTGAATTGGCTATTGGATAACTCAAGGCTTTCCTTATCCGAATGGTAAGAGTCCGCGGTAAAGCCAATGCAAAGCCATGCTGAAGATAATGTAAATTTCTTTGACTTCCTATATAAGAAAACAACGCTTTCAATTAATTCAACCTTGATATATAACTCAGTTATCGTGGCAATAGAAGATTGCAACGATTTTTGTCTAAGAATATGAATAATTTTATTCGACATTTGTTCCAAAGTTTCAACATTGGATATTCTATGTAACTCATTGGTACTCTACCAGGGAGGGAGTTAACATGCGGTGGAGATACTGCTATTAGACGCATTAAATATGCATTTCTTTTGGCGATCTGGGGCTACTTATTGTGGCTTTTTGAGCTAAATATCTGGCACATAACTCGACCTTACCTTGACTGCTCATATACATTGAGTATCGCATCACCATTTATGGTCAACGCCTTCATTATACTCTTACCATCATTGCGTAGCTGGAAATTGAATATTATACTCTACTGTACGCCCCAAAAATGCCAAGTGTACCAAGTGTACTTGCAAATTTAGCAAAATTTACATCTCAACCTCATCCCATTTGGGTTCACACCTCACAACACGTAGTTCCCAAGCCTTGCACCAAATCCTACCACCTGTGATCTTTTTTTCTATGTGTTACTAACGTCGCCTTCAGTGCCCCGATAAAAGTGCAAAGTAGAAATAAGCTTACAAAAAGCATTGCCACTACCCTCACTTTACCAGCATCAAAGAGTACCGTCAAACGGGGTGACTAACAACACAATGTGATTTTTAAAAGTTCAATTTTTAGCAAGCCTGTGCCCTACATACTTAACCTTATCAAACCAATTTGTTGAAACCTCTATCATCGTGACAACATGTCTACTTGAAGGTTTCAAATAAAGAGCTTTTGGATTATGTGGGAATATTATTAGTTAAGTTTTGGAAACATTAGGAGAAACCTTCCTTTTTTGCAAGTATGAAGAAAAAAATATCCATACTTTTTTACAATCTACTACAGATGACACGCAGTCGTCGTCCTTTGGTGGAAAGACCTGTGTCGTTCGAGAACAGTTTTTTTTTTTGACATCCCTGAGGTAACTCATGTAAGTCAGATGTGAATATCTATCTTCTATATATATTAATAAAAATTGAATGGTGCTTGTATGTCACGAAACCGCTTGCCAATGGGTGAACGGATCTGAATGATTCTTTCTCCGTTTTTTTCGTTAAGAGTTTCGACGTGTTTGTGTGTATAAAAATCCCAGAACAAAATGCTTTTCTGAGGAACACCAGCTCTTACAGGAAGTTTTTCAGACTTGAAGTTCTGATAACTAACCTGAAGTGTACGATTTGACAGATTACTTTAGATCAGTGATTCCCAAAGTGGGCGAATTCGCACCCCTGGGGGCGATTTTCAAGCTCAAGGGGGCGAAAATTTGTAAAACAGAATTTGGGGGGCGAAAAATCCGGAAAGGGGGCGAAAAAGCTAACATGGGAGCATTTGAAAATAATTATTCATAACCTTAGGAGGACACACATCTGAAGGCTAATCAATTCCAAACTTAAATATTCCCAGGACTATTTTACCTTAGATCTCTAATCATTGTAATTTTAAAATTATTATAGACAACATTACATGATTGTCAAACACAAAATATTTGTGTTATTCATTGAGTTTTTTTAAATATCATGTGAGCTTTAAGAATGGTCAGCATTTGAGATTTCCACGAGATTTTGCAGATGCCCAATATATATAAGGACCTTTTTTTGTATGAGAACTTAAAGGTTTGGAAGTTAATATTTCTGGTTTCCAGTTTTTACAAAAAAATCTACAATACCATTTGTGATGTTTTTAATCATTTTATAAAAAAAATTTGGAAAATTGAGCCTACAAAAATCGCGTTCCAGCGATGCTAAGGACAAAAAAAAACTCTGTTTATAAATAGATTTTAAGAAATTTCAGAGATGCGTTGGTATTATACCTCCAGAACGTACGAAAAATTCGAGTTTT
The DNA here is from genome assembly GCF_002204515.2 of Aedes aegypti. Taxonomy (NCBI): domain Eukaryota; kingdom Metazoa; phylum Arthropoda; class Insecta; order Diptera; family Culicidae; genus Aedes; species Aedes aegypti. The sequence continues at coordinate 380,212,394 of NC_035108.1, forward strand.
TCTTGGTGTTAGAAAAATACCCTTTTGATAAATTGAATTGATAAATGAGTTAAAAAACTTTTTAGATTTTCATATAATTTTCAGGATTTTTGGATTGGATAAAGAAAAGCGTAAGAAACGTCAGGCATTTATCACTCACAATTTTTGAAAATTATACTAGTAATTTTAGAAATAGCAGATAAATCATAATTCTCGGGGTAAGATCTTTCAAAAACGAACAATTGCGAACAGAATAATTGCAGTTCACCCAAATATGACATATTCATGTATAAATAAATGCGTTTGCTTGGAAAACATTGCAATTGGTTCAGTTTTGGAGAACTTTGCCCCCAACTACGTCACAAGGTGCCTATGAATACATTACATTTGTTAAGTTTAAACTAGACCAAACTTTTACCGACTAAATCAGTAGCTTGTAATGCACGCAAGATATTTTTAAAATTGATATTATAATTTACAGCCCAGGTTACCGATATTTAAGAAAATATTTTTAAATGTACATAATTATTAGTTCATTAGTTATTGTATTATGATTCTTTGGATATGCGAGTCGAAGACATTTTTTGTCCTAATTAAAATATTTGAATCACGTATCAGGGGGGCGATTCCAGATTAATATTGGCCTCAAGGGGGCGAAAGTTGAAAAAGTTTGGGAAGCACTGCTTTAGATTATTCTATAAATGTATGTTGGAAAATTAGAGTTTTTTTTTTAAGTTTACGATCAAGCCTTCATGCCAAACACTGTCAAATGCTTTTTCTATGTCTAAAAGAACAAGACCAGTAGAATAGCCTTCAGCCATGGAACGAATCAAATTTGTTACACGTAAAAATTGATGAGTGGTCGAATGTCCATGGCGGAATCCGAAATGTTCATTGGCTAAATTAGAGTTTTCGTTGATGTGGACCATCATTCTGTTCAAAATGACCTTTTCAGTTTTGATGGAGGAAAGCAAACTGATTGGACGATAGCTGGAAGCTTCTGCAGGATTTTTGTCTAGTTCTAAAATTGGTACAACCTTAGCATTTTTCCATTTGTCAGGAATTAAATATATCAACTTAGAATAATAAGTTACTTTCTGGAATTTTTTCGATGAGGATTTTGAAAATTCCATCATCGCCAGGAGCTTTCATACTATTGAATTTTTAAATTATAGTTCTCACTTCTTCCAAATCAGTCTCCCAGGCATGTTCGAAAACGTTCTCTTGATTGAGAATATTTTCGAAGTCTTGAGTAACTTGATTTTAAATTGGACTAGTAAGTCCTAAATTAAAATTGTGCGCGCTTTCAAACTGCATAGCAAGTTTTCGAGCTTTTTCGCAATTAGTAAGTAATAATTTGTTTTCCTCTTTCAATGCCGGTTTTGGCTCCTGAGGTTTTTTCAAAATTTTAGATAATTTTCAAAAGGGCTTAGAGTACGATTGAGAAATTCTATTTTCAAAATTTTTGTTTCTTAATTGTGAAAAAAGTTTCTCGATCTTCCTGCAAATCCTGTCATATAATTTTCATAGCAGGATCGCGAGTGCTTTGAAATTGCCTTCTCCTAACGTCTTTAAGACGGATCAAGTGTTTAAGATCATTATCTATAATCACGGATTCAAATTTTACTTCACATTTTGGAATTGCAATGCTCCTGGCTTCAATAATGGAATTTGTTAAAGTTTCAAGAGCATTGTCAATATCAAGTTTTGTGTGTAAAGAGATGTTAACATCAAGTTAAGAGTCAATATATGTTTCATATATATCCCAGTCGGCTCGAAATTAATGAAAGTGGAGCTGATAGGATTGAGAATTGCTTCATGTGATATTTGAAATATAACAGAGACATGATCAGAATAGAAATCAGCATGAGTAACTAATTGGCTACAAAGACGACTAGAAGAGGAAAAACATGTAGAGCTATCAGGGTATTGAATTGAGAAATATCCTGAAGAGCACTTATCAAATAAAATACTGCCGTTGGAATTACTTTGAGAATTATTCCATGACCGATGTTTGGCATTAAAGTCACCAATGACAACGAAATGTGACTTATTGTGAGTAAATTATCGCAAGGCAGTTTGGAGCATATTAACTTGCTGTCCAAAGAATTGAAAAGGCAAATAGGCAGCTATGAAAGTATATTTACCAAGCTGTTTTTTTTTTCAGAAATACCTCAAGTATCAAAAATATTAGTTTCAAGTGACGAAAACAGTTGATGTTTTATAGTCCTGATAATGATTGCAACTCCCCCACATGCCCCATCAAGTCGATCATTACGATAAACTAAAAAGTTAGGATCTTTTTTTAGTTTTGATCCAGGTTTCAAATATGTTTCAACTGCTACATGCACGTTATTAGCTGTAAGAAAATTAAACATTTCGTCCTCTTTACCATTCACAGATCGAGCATTCCAGTTTAAAATATTTAAATTGTTATTTATTGGATCCATTAGAAAAACGTAATCCAATAAAAATTTTGTTAGTAAATTTTACACCTACTTGGACTGCTTTAGTCATAGTGGTGGCTTTGAACATTGCAATTGTTCGGTTAGAAAACTAAAATCAGATGCAGACATATCGCTTGAAAGGGGTACATTATCTGATGATTTTTCGTTAGAATTTTCGGTAGACGAAGAGGTGGAGTAGAAGTTTCCTATGGCGGCAGGATTTTTTTTTAACAATTTCAAACAATTAGAATGGGTACTCACAGTATTAATAGGGAGGAGTTCAAATTACCTGCTACGATCGGCAAAGGATTTTCCTTGGGTAGATACATTCGAAATTGAAAGATTCGAACGGCTACCCGACGGTTTAAAATTAGTTTGTGAATGAGCATGATCTTCCTGATGGGTATGATTCCTAATCAAGCGATCGTTAACTGAAAAATGAGCACCGTTCGAAACTCTACCAGGGCAATCCCGGAAACGTCCATTATCGTAACGGATATTATTTTTCATCTGCCTGGCATGAGCCTGGCACGAGCCTTCGCGAAGGGCAAGCCCAAAAATTAAACGTATAATTGCCCCCGCAATTTGCGCATACGAACTTATTGGTATCTTGCTTCACTGGACAAATGTCTTTGGCGTGAGAAAAACCTCCGCAAATCATGCATTTAGCATCCATGCGGCAATTTTTTGTACCATGATCCCACTTTTGGCACCGACGGCACTGAGTGGGGTTTTGGTAATTTCCTCCAGGTTCCTGGAAATGTTCCCATGTCACACGGACATCGAACATAAGTCTAGCTTTTTCTAAAGCTTTAATATTATTTAGATATTTTTGATTGAAGCGAATTAAATGATATTCTTGAGAAAGCCCTTCCCGAACAATGCCAGATTGGGTCCTTTTTTTCATAATGATTTCTTGAACTGGGGAAAATCCAAGTAAATCATTTATTCCATTTTTGATCTCTTCAGTTGACTTATAGTCACTTGAGAGACTTTTCAAGATGACTTTGAATAAACGTTCAGTTTTGTCGTCATAAGCTAAAAAATTGTGCATCTTCTCTTCAAGATGTTTGAGAAAATGTTCGCAATCTTCATGAGTTTCTGGCAAAGCGCGACAGTCTCCTTTCTTTGCGATTTGGAAGGAGACCTTCATTCCCCTAATGGAGTTCAAGATATTCTGCCTAAATCCTTCAAATGCGGAACAACTGACCACAATAGGCGGCTCTCTTTGTTTCCTCACTTGAATCGAAGAGCCTGGGCTAGAAGCTGCTTCGATTTAATGCTCGGAAAATTTGTCAAAAGCATCGTACATGTAGGGTAGATGTACCAATAGTGGAGGTACTAAGCACTATTGAACTTCATTTAACCGCCTAAATTCAAGAAGCGCAATTAATGTACATGTTAATGTTGTAACGGGTAGTAACGACCATTGACTTAATGAGAAAAAAATATTCCATCGCAGTAATCCACGGCATGTCAGTAAAAAATAATACCTCCATTATTGGTACACTGTTCCTTTAGTTGCGGTATATTTTTAATTTGTGTTCCTATAGTTGCGGTATCCGTTGTTTCCTTATGGGATCCTCCACTATAGGAACACTTTACCGCAACTATTGGAACAGGTATTGAAAGTTTTAGTAATTTTAGTGATATTTCATCAGTTTTAAAGCAATTTGAACGCTCTTTTCAACTATTCCGTGTATCAACAGGCCAATACGTCGATTGGCAGTGTCGGTTCTGCGGCTAATGTAATAAAATCAGTGCAAACGGCACTATCGCAACTATAGGAACACCCACAACTAAGGTAACGCTTACCCTAGCATGAAAATGTACGTCTCTCCTAATCCAAGGAAGTCAAACTTCGGTAAAATAAATACCCGATGGTATTTATTACGTAGCGATTAGGGCATCAAATTGCTCTGGGCTAATCTAAATCCTTCCATTTTCATCCTTATAGTGTTAGGGTTAAAAAGTTTTTGAAGTCACCCCATTTGACGGTACAAGCACCAACGAACAAGCATTCCAGCGAGAAAATTGAAGCAGCGCAGCGGAAGAAATAAAAAAAGTTAGCTAACCCCCGAAAAAAATACAGACACGAGGAAAAATAAAATAAAGTGAGTGTGTTTCGGTGGGAAAGAAGCGCGCTTAACCGAAAGTGGGAAATAACAATAATAATAGCACGAAAAAACGGCGGCTCCGTGACCCGTAAGCGTTCTTGTGTGTGAGTGTGGGAAGCAGATTATCCCTTTGTGCGGCCTCTACCGAAAGGGAGAAGGAGAATCCGGGCGTGGTTTTCCAGAGAGAGTGAATGAGGTGCCAGCGGCAGCACCTTTTGTGAACTTAACAGCGCCACAGCAGTGCGTGGGTGCCGTGCTATTCCAGCTCTACCCGTAGTGCAACGTTTTCCCGACTACGGGAGGGTGGAAGAAACACCGTCAAGTGGGCAGCAGATATAACAGCAAGCAACCGCAAAGTGTACCGTTTTCGTATGCATACGCCAGGGAACGGCACCACAACAGCCATCATCGTATGATAAAGGAGTGAAACCAGGGAAGCACCACTTCCTACTCCCCGTGCTCGGTTTTGGAACCGGAACCGAATATGTGGCTCCCAGCGGTTATGGATTTACGGCTCCCGATACTCTGTTTGCTGATAGTAGCAGGTACGTACCCAACCATTGCAGTTTTCTGCTTCTTTTTTCACCCATTCTTGTGCACCGAATTTACAGCCAAGCACTTCGAATGTGCGAAACCGTGCAAACTGACACACTTTGAATGTATCTACTTGGAAAATATGCGGCTGCTGGGAAGAGGGCTCTATCCGAATCATTCTCACTTTGGCTAGTGATTTTTTCGTCGTCTTACTGTTCGGTGTGCTGAATTGTGGTAAAGTCAAGTTGAGAATGGGTCCTTCAGCTATGAGGTTCGATTTATTCCATAAACATACAATCGTTTTTTTTATAAATTTGGAGTAGGTAAAAAGAATTTTACGTTGAATGAATCATAACGTAGGGTTTCAATGCTAGTAATGGACCCATTAGTAGCTGAAATTCATTCTAGACGCTTTTCCGCAACGATATCTCAGACGCATATATGTTTTGTGGAGTCTGACGACAAATTCAATGTCTTTACTTCATAGTACGTCTATGAAACATACAAAATCATTCGATTATTCCAGCGAAATATGCTTTTGAAAAACTGTTGTCCGAATGCCTATTATGGACCCTCCCGGGGTCCATAATAGGATTGTTTACAAATTTGACGTTGCGTATTATGGACCCTCCATTTGATTCCCATGTAATCCGGCTCGCTGCCGACGAGCCTATTATGGACCCACCTGGAAATGCGTATTATGGACCCTATTGTGTGGTTTCATTTACAAAACTGTTCAAATATCTGTATTTATGTGTCTCAAACCAAATATTTTGCCTGAAACTGCTGACTAACAATGTAATCGAAGTTCCCCCGGTGGATTTTCATAGGAATAAAGTTGCTTTGAGTGTTAATTTTATGTTTTTTTTTATAGGGGGTCCATAATACGCAAAGGGTCCATAACCGGCATCGACTCCCTAAATTGACTTTTGCTATGTAAATGAAATTCAAGAACGGGGCCAGCCCCGTGCAGTCAGAATGATACAAAGCTTTCTTTGCTACAAATCTCTTAGAATTTAGTCAAATTATATTTAAAGATTCGTGCATACTTTCATCGTGAATCCCTCCTGGAGGATAATATTTTATCCACAAATTGATTCTGGAATGTGTTCCCGGATAGAGCTGAAAATAAATACCTTATATTTTAAAAAATTCAAAGATTTTCCTCGTATATCCCCCAAAACCATTAATTATGTCTAACCTTATAATATATTTCGTTGAAAGTTCTACTAGAAATTCCTTTGTAAATTTGTTCAAATAGTTTTCCCAAAACTTTCATCAAAAATTTTTCTGCGCAGTTCATCAAATGTGTCCTTCGAAAACAATTCCAAAATATATCACTAATTGCTTCAGAAATTCTTCACTGAAATCTCTGGATTATTAATTTTTAATATAAATATTAACTAAAGAGGATCTTCCTTGAATCATTTCTTTGTACAAAGTTTTATCAATTATTGTCAGATTTCATATTCTGTAATTGAATTCTAGTACAACGCAAGACTGGAGTCTCTTAAAACTTTCTGAAAGAATTCGGGAGAAAAGTTTTTGACTACTTAGGAAATTATTTTGTCCGTAATTTATTAGAGAGGTGTTAATAATCCTGTAATCATTCAACTCTAGAGAAAATATTATAAATAGTCACTAATCTTTCGATCTTCCGTTCTCCACCTATTGTTTCCATCTGCTGCAAACTTCTACAGTTCTACTGGTTACAAATAGTTAATAATAGTCCCTCCAAAAAAAATTGTTCGGAATTTCTGCAAGTAGGAAAAACTTCATTCGCCACAGTATCTTCGGAGTTCATGCAAAATATTACTTAATATGTTAGATACAATTACCCATATTTAAAGTAATGTCCGTTTTAAAGCCTAATGATGTCAATTACTAAAAAAAAAAAAAAGAACAATGATTTTTTCAGTTGTTAGTATACCAAATCAACTTAAGCTTTTCTGTAAGGAATTTAGCAAACTTTTCCAAATTTAGTTCAAGCTGAAATTATCCAACAAGTTTCTCTAGGAAAGTTTATTCAAAAATTTGTTGTGTGTATTACTCTTACAATCGGATGTAAATTGGATATGGATATGGCTTGATTCGTGAAGTACTTTGAAAAGAAATCCTTAAAAAAATTATGGTGCTTCTGAAATGATTTTTGAATGAAACATGGAAAGTGGAATTATCTCTTAATGTTATTTTTGGATGAATCACGAATATTCGGAAATTATGGAGTAATATCTAGACCCTATTGGTAAAATCGTTGGAGAAGTTCTAGAATCAATTGCAATTTTTCTAGTAAATCTGCCTTTTTTCCTAAGTTCTAACATTAATCTTTTCTAAATTCTAGTGCAGTTTAAAAATCCCTGGAAAATACTTGGATGAATCTCTGGTTTATTTTTCGGGAGAATCCTTGGACGACATCTCAGAGGACACCAAAATCTAGTTCTCTAAAGAAATCTTTAAACAAATTGCCAGGAAGATTTTTGAAAGAACAGTTGAACGTATTCCACTAGAAACTTTATAGAAATATTTGGATGTTAAACAATTTTCTTACGTAGGCATTTTTGAAAAAGTTTTCATTAATTTCGATTAAAACAAATTTTAGGTAAACTTAAGAAACACTTTCCTGAGACATTGCTAAGAATATTTTCCCACTTGAATTCTGTCTAATTGCTTTTAAAACTCATGTGCAATTTTATTCCAATCTCTTAGAATCCTTCAAACAATTATTGTATTATAGGAAGTCCTGGATAATTTATGCTGCAAATTTTTCAAGCAATTCTTGTAGAATTTTCGAGAGATTTTCTGGAAGATTTATTGAATCCAGATTCAATCAATAAATCTTTCACTAAATCTTTAAGATACATCTCAAAGGCAAGGATTTTTCTAGGCTCTTCGATAGGCATACTCTGAACTTTTTTTTTTTGGTAAGATCAGAAAGCCTGAATAATCCACACTAGATTCCCAATTTCCAAACAGGAATTCCAGGAATCTAGTATCCACACTGAAATCCCAATATCTAAACTGGAATCTCAGGATCCGCAGTGCAATACCGGAATCCACACTGGAATCTCGGAAACTACACTAGAATCCCAATATCCACTCAGGAAACCAAGGATCGACAGTTAAATCTCAAAATGTACAAGGGAATCTCAGGATACACATTGCAATTCCAGGATCCACACTGGAGTCCCAGGATCCAACCTGGAATCCCATTATCCACACTGGAATCCCAAGATCCACGCTGGAGTACCAAAATCTTCACTAGAGTCCCAGTGTCCAACCTGGAATCTCATCATCCACACTGGAATCCCACACTAGTTACCCAGGATCAATAATGGAATCCTAGAATACTCACTAAAATTCCAGGATCGATACTGGAATCCAAAGATTACACACATTGCCATCCAATGATCTATGCTTGAATTCTATGATTTACTCTGTAATCTTAGTATACACACGTTATCCCTACTTCCACACTGATAACCTAGGGTTCCGATTGAAATATTAGAATCTACACTGGAATCTCAGGTTCTACAGCATCCATACTGGAATCCCAGGTTCCACACTAGAATAACAGGATTCACCCTGGAACACGAAGATCCGAACCTAAATCGCAGATCCCACTCTGGAATCCACACTAAAATACAAGGATTCATAATGGAATCTTTGGACCCATTCTGAAATCTTCGTGGGATGCCACCGACCAATTTATCTGGAAGGTAGACGATGATTTACACGGTAGTGACCACTTGGGGCCCAGATAGCCGTAGCGGTAAACGCGCAGCTATTCAGCATTACCATGCCGAGGGTCGTGGGTTCGAATCCCGTTGGTCGAGGATTTTTTCGTTAAGGAAATTTTCTTGATTCCCAGGGCATAGAGTATCTTCGTACCTGCCACACGATATACACATGCAAAAATTAAGCGTTTTCTTGAATAAGGGCGTAAGTCGCAAGATCGATTTCTCTTCATCTATCCTCTCTTATGTGAATAAAGGTGACAAGATGCAAGTTTGTCAGCATTTTTACACTTTAGGTCACAAGATTGCATCGTCGTGCTCAACAGGAGATGCCTACCGTGTCATACTGTGACGCTACCCGCACGATGAAGCAAATGTCTCGAAGCGTATGGAACGCCGAGTGGTTAAACAACCGAGAGGTGTTCCTACGCAGAAACAAGAACACACCAGATGAGTGGCGAGACAATCCTAATATAGATATTGATCATCTCTAGATGGAGTGCCCGGAGTGTTGGACTGTTTGGATCAGTACGGGAAGTGCTATTCAGTGATCGAAGCACAGAAGCGTCGGTGTTGAAGCTCATCAGAGCTCTGGGTTACTACGACACTATTGGCTCTCCAAGCTAGCGGTACTATTAGAAGTTAGGTATCAAGTCGGCATGCTCGATAAAGTGTTGTGAGCTTCAATATAACTTGATTTTGGAGGTGCTGCTCCAAGAACGAGGTCGATGCTCCAAGTTAGCGGTACGTAGAGGGTGTAGATAGCAATGCTTAGCTTGGAGGCTCTCCTAGCATTTGAAGTTGGACTTGAAAGGAAATGACAATTGGGTTATGTCATAAGTCCAAAGCTTGACGGGCCATTTCACTAGTAGAAGTTCACTGAATTGGTTGTCTCGTCGGTCCTTCGGAAGTGAAAACCCAGTTTGCCAGTCCAGGAGATTATCGAAATCATAATGCATCAGGTATAGGAACAGTTAGAATTTAAAAGATATAAGAGGCCGGTGTATAACCCAAAATGTTTTGTCATGAATGAACTTCCCTTGCTACGGCAATCAGGTTAAAGCGACATTAGTGGAATGAAGCATTCTGAAATCTGAGGCTCCACACTGGAATCCCACAATAAACACTACACTTTATTCCTAAGATTCATTTCTTTACCAAAAGATCTACGCTAAAATACCAAAATCCAGGCAGAAAACTTAGGATCCACACTGGTAATCCCAAGATGCACAATAAAACCCCAGGATCTACACAGGGATCTCAAAATCCAGATTGAAAGACTAGAATCTCTAAACCCACACTGGAATTCAAGGATACACACTGTAATACGAAAATCCACACTGTCACCACGATCCACAGCACAGACCCACGATCCACCATGAAATCCTTTGATCTACACTACAATCCCAGGTTTCACACTGGAATAAAGGCACCCACACTGAAATAACAAAATTCACATAATAGTTCTGGGATCCACACTAGGATTCTAAGATCACCATTTAAATCCCGCGATCCACACTGCAATTCCAGGTTCTTCACTGTAATTCTACGCTACAATTCCGGGATCCCCATTGTAATCAAAGGATCCACACTGCAATACTACACAGCAAAAAATCTTAAATTTACGTGACACGTAAACTTTTATGATAATCATGTAAAAAACGAGTTATAACTGAATATTCAACGATAAATAATGTAAACTGTCTCATTGCATTCGAAAATGCTTGCAATCTTGAGTGAAACTGAAACATTTCATGATTTTCTATCAACATTCGCCAATATTGCATGCTCTCTTGCATCTAGAAAATGAAGTTGCAAACAAGAATGCTCGGTTTAAATGATTCTACGCTGAATATTCTGTCATGTATAATGCACATGGATGAATCGACGGCTTGTCATTTGATGTGCATTATTAATGATTGAATTTCTACGTGAAAATAAACCGAGCCGTTTCGCATGCAACATTCTTCAAGAGAAGACATTTCGTGTTCAACATTAAGAATTTTGCTAGCAATGTTAGACATAATAAATGTGTTTGTAGGTTTAATCATTGAATAATACATGAGAAATGGCTTTGCATGATTAAAGCTAAAATTACGTTACGTGTAAATCTAAGATTTTTTTGGTGTGCAAGCATCCACATTGAAATCTCAGGATCCACATTAGAATCTCATGATCTGCACGGAAAAACATGATACATCCTGAAATCTCAGAATTCACATTGGAATCTCCATCTTTCTCCATTTGATTTGGAAACCACGCTTAATGCAACATAAGACGAGCGTGGTGATGTCGACAAGAGCTGCTGACAAAAGTTTATGAACAAAAGGTCGACATTTGCATGATGTGAAATTTGACATTTGCTTGATGTGAAATTTTTCCTTCTTTGAAAATGCTTTTTCGACCTTTTGTCCCTTCTCTTTTGTTATTCGACCATTTATCCTTTCGACCTTTTGTCTTTCAACCTTCTGTCCCTTCGACCTTTTGACCTTTTGTCATAGATTCGCTGACAAAACAGCTAAAAAATTCGAATATTTCATGCTTACAGCTTAGCTTAGCTTAGCTTAGCTTAGCTTAGACTGACTACACATATCAATGGTTGCTATTCCGTGATTGACCGAAGTCAGTGAAAATGCACAAAGAATCAACTAGAAGTTCGGCAGGGATTGGCCATAATCTTCTTCAATGTGCATAATTCAGTGCCTCTATTTATACAAGGTCAATAACGACGCCAGCCACGTCCTTGCAGTCAGGTGGGATTGGAGGAAGGAATGTTAGTGTGTAACCTTTGCTATTTGGAGACCGTGTTTGCCTCTGCATCTCCACAAAGGTTACTGGGAGGGATGTTTGTTAATGGGAAGGATCGTTGGGTCACAGGATTCACTTTGATAAGCGATTAGACCATGATAAATAATGATTTGTGAGATATATACATGCTTATTTGTAAATATAATATTTTCATTTGATATGAACAATTTCTATGTAGTGGAAAATTATGCCGACACTTGATGTGACGAACCATTCAAAGTTTGTTGAACAAATACCTAAATGTAACATTCCTACAGCTGTCAGGACGAAAGCATGTGTTATTATATTTTACTTATTTGAAAAGAAACATAAAACTCGATTGGTTGGAACATCATAGAACACTCTTATTCTTATGCCGACACTTACAGTGGCGAACCATCCAAAGTTTGTTAAATAAAGTGAACCTTTCGCAAGTCTACACTTAAAGTGTCGAACCATTCAAAGTTTTTTTTTTAATTACAAAAATAAAGGTAAAAAGGGGTGTTCTGTTCTGAAACGAGCTCACCAATTGATCCTTTATCCTTCACTGTGCAGCCACAATCCACTCTCAGCCTCACTCGTTTGCTCGGCTATATAAAAGCACTCGGAAAAAAATAGGCGCGCGACCCGAAAAGGAAAAAAAAAACTTGGCTTTCTTGACGCACTGCCCAGCAGCAAGCGTCAAGGTCAAAGGATCAAAAAGAACTAACCGATCACGCCACTTTTTCACTTACTAGACCGACGCGCGACATGTTTGACCCTGCCTTCGTCGCTCGCCCCGTAGGAGCAAGCGTCAAGTTCGAAAGATCGAACAGAACTCTTAATCCGTAAAATCGTCGCACAACAATCGGATAACAGAAATCAATTATCGAAGCGATGACAACGCGTTTTTTTCGAATATTTCATGCTTACAGCACAGACAAACAGACGTAACAGCTAGAACAATTATCTGTTTAGGATCATTGTTGCTTGAACATTTACGCCCAATGCTAAAAATACTTCATTAGGCCAACTGCGAACAAGGTGGCGGTAGTGAGCAAACGTCAGACTCGAACAAAAGTTATGCAAGCGCCACGAGTGGCCCGTCGGCCAACTACCAAATACTAGAATTGGACGTTATTCTGCTGTGCGATGAAAATAATTAGAGTGTTACGTCTGTTTGTCTGTGCTTACAGCGCAATCTAGTGGAAGAAATCTGAATAAAAAATCCTCTGAGTCGAAGATACCATCTATCCTTTTTCTCTAAAAACATAACTGTATTCATAAGAGTTATGATCTCGAAATAGATTACTGATCGTTAATGATAAAATTTGGTTCTTCATAATTGTATAAGCCCACATTAGTGTAAACCTTGTTGATTTATCTTCAAGAGAATATTGTCTACGTTTGTTGAAGTGAAGACCTAATCTCAACGGAGTGGTTGGATAACCTTAAAAAGCCGTAGAACTCAAAACTTTATAAAATACGTTTAATTGAACCTCATTAAATAACTATCGAAAGATGCCTGGTTACGTTCGTACATACGAAAGCCTCACTTACAAAAGTTTTTGGATAACCGTGAACAATTGTCGATTTCGAAACTTGGTGTTTATAATATTCAGCTTGTTTTGCTGTAAACTTAATTCATTAACGTTTAAAAAGTTAAAAATTACGGTCTTTAGATCTAAAGGGCTTTGCTAAAAGAGGAGAAGACAATGTTGTTGCGTGATGGTTGACAATTGATTCACTATTCTAGATTAATATTTTGAACCATTTTTTTTTGAGTTTTTTTTTTGTTATTTGCTTTAATTTTACTTGATTTTTAATAATATATACTTGATTTAATATTGAAAAATTATGAACTAACGCAAATACCTAATTGTATTTATTCAACACTTAAAGAATACTTCCTTGCAACGCTTCACTTGACCCAGAAGTGGATCAATCAGAACATTTCCGCGTCTGTATGAATCGCACAGTTGGATGGGTCCTTCAATTTGCTTACTCGGTGCGATACGATTACCGGCAAGCGAAAGGTGGTAGCCAGCAGCCACCTGCCAGTCTTCCTGTGCGAATTGCAAACAATGCCAGAAGCACTAGACTAGTGGCGCGGAGAATGCCTTTTCTGCGAAACGACTAACAAGTGAGCAGTTTTCCACTCATCGTTGCGGTGTCAGAAAGAGGAAAATGCGTTTTTGTTTTTTTCTGGTTCTGGGATTTTTTTCCTAAACGAGATGCACTTTATGAGTTTGGTAGTTTACCGTGCTTTCGTGGAAAAAATCTGCAAACTAGGTGTGGTTCTAGTCGCTTAACAAAGTGAAAGCACGACGATGATCGTTGGGGTTGGCAAAATTGTCGCCTCAAATTTGGGACTATTTAATGAAGACTTCTTTCGTGCGGATAAAAGAGTGATGCTCTGATGTGGCTGTAAAGTTATATTTGAGATTTCATCATGGTTCTATAGCAGCTTTAAAGAATATAATCAGTCTATAAAAGCATGAGCATGGATGACCGCTTCGTTACTGCACTCCTTGATTGACCAGAACAATCAAACCTACTACTTTTAATGTGTACAAATCGAGAGTCTAAAGTTTTAAAGTCAATAACGGTGCCGGCGTTTCTTAAAAAGTTAATTGTCACTCCATCGGTGCTGAGCTCTATGAGATGCGACAAAGATATTGTCCGGGCTCATTAACCTAGACTTAAGCGCCATTGCATACTCAAAACCAAAAAGCTCCATGGTCTTGTATGAAACGTCTCAATGCAATTTGAAACATGACTTGCTTCAATTGAAAATATTTCAATGTCAACAGTTTGATAGAATTTCTCCGAAAGACACGACGATACCGAGCGGTTTCATTTACCCACTCAGAAAGCGTATACCCAAACAAAGCATATTTTTATATTGCATCCAGATGTGCCGCTCTTCCGGGGATTCATGTTTCCAACTCAGGTCATTTTCCACAGCATCATTGCCGTTGTCATCTCGGTCCGGCATCGTCGTCATCATCTTTTGGTCGTTCCGGTAGTGATGCGTTCATTCTTTACGACGGAAAAGTTTACCTTACGACAGCAGCAACGGCAACTTTCCAGCGCCACACTGCAATGTCGGTCGTCAATCTCCACTCCAGCGGAGGTCCAGTTTTTCGGAATGGTGACAAAACCCAAAGTATAAACACAGTTTTAGGTTGAAAAATAATGTCAAAGTTGTCAAGACTAAATATAAGTTTATAGAAGGTTAAAAAAAATTTCTATTGTCTATGGATGCACCTCAAAAAAGAAGGATGAATAACGTAAACTAGTATCGAAGTTTCAATACGTTAGTGTCTGATTCTGAAAATGCCGACCACAGTGCCATCGTTTTCATGTGCTTCAACTTGTAAAGTTGATTTTTTTGTTCAATACATCAATACAAACACGTTTTTGTGTCATTCCATCACTTACATCATGTGTCATTCAATCATAACGTCAATTACGTCGAAATTAATTATCATTATTTTTATGAGTGTATGTCCAAAATAAAACCTTCGGCCCTGAATCATTTTCCAAGATACTTCATGGAGAATGCGAAAGTTTCGTCAAGATTTTTCAAATCTACGCCACCGTGCGGATGCCGGGACCGAGGTCGACTGGACCAGCAGCTTGCAGGATACTTTATTGTCATTTGATAGCTTTTGTTTTCGAAGTGAGATGTGACTAAAATAAACAACTTTGGTGCTCTGGTGCAGGTCCTGTCCCACCACAGAGTGCAATGTTTTCCTGTTGTCCTGAAGAGGGCATCCAAACGAATGGCTTAAGTTGAGATTTTTGCTCTTGTTACTGCGATAAAGTCAAATTTAATTTTTCCTGTTGCTGCTCTGCAACGATCAATCTTCATCTCGGCCGCATCGTTTCGGAACCATTTCTTGTGCAATTGTAATAGGACCATAAAGTTAAGATCAAGCAGTCGAATTATTATTATTATTATGCTTTATTAGAGACACTTTACCACATATCTGAGTGGAAGCAATCGAATGTGCAGAATAATCAACACTTGTTCCATCAACATGCCCAATGTATGGGTACTTCATATTGTGGTATAGGCAGAAGAAGTAGTCTAAGTGTCATAAAATTGAAGTGTGCCCTCCGAAGCTTGACGGCAATAAAAAGCTTATTGTTCTTGGTGGCAGTTCATAATTTTCATACATCTACGGCTTCAAGTTTATCGGTTTGAAATAGGAAATATTGGAACAGCTATATAGCTGGTGCAATCAAGTCTGTTTGAATCAGAAGTTTAAGAAATTTGATTCAACTTAAACAAATTATAATCCCAATACAGAAAATATTGCTCAGAAAGTTCAATTTCATCTAGACAAATGTCAAATGAATATTGTTTTTATAACGGCATGCCAATTCGCATACCAAGCTTGATTATTTACGTCGAATTTGAGTTGGCAATAATAATAGATTTATTGATTTTTTTTTTGTTTCTACGAAATCCTTGAAAAATTCTTGGCTTATTTTAGAGTTGATCCTTATTATAAATCGCCCAAGATCGTTGACGGTTATGTTGATGATAAAATCGTTACTGTTTAACAAAACGGTATGATAATTATTCAATCACTAGTGGTCCCGGCAAACTTCGTCTTGCTATCAAGTAGGCTGTTGAAAAAGGACATGGATCATCCCATACAAAATGACAGTTCCGTTCACGCTCGTTTTTTCGACTTTCCCAGTAAATATCCTGGGATTTTTATACACACAAACACGTCGGAACCCTTGACGAACAAAACGAAGGAAGAATCATTTAAATCCGTTGACCCGTTCTGAAGCCTTTTCGTGACATACAAACACCATTCCATTTTTATTTATATAGATAACAGGCGAAAACACATTTTATTAACAAAATATCATGCGTGCTCTCAGTCCTTTCAGACAAGAAAAATTAAAAGACTTGACTTGAGAAAAAAAAACATATGAAAAAAGTCTTCTCATTTTTTTTCTAGATTTTTTTTTTTAATTTCTTTATTAATATCAAAAAAAAAAAAAAAAGAAAAAAGTATCATTCCAAACATTACATTCATTTCTTATATCTAAGTGTTCTGTGTTATAAGACAACACTATCATCTTAATTTGGTAAAACAAATTTAAGATTCTAGATTTATTATTGTATTTGAACGTGTAGCCATATATGAAGCAAACTTGAAAAAGTATAAAAAAGTATTAAAAGAGAATCAAAAAATTTAGTTTACGTTATTTGTATGATTCTGAAAGCAGGACATCTTAACCGTTTGAAGGTTTTTGGGTTTAAAAAAGTGAAAAGAAGATTGGTGAAAGAAGTGAGTTCAAGAGAAGATTGACGACTGCTTTAGCTTTCAATATATTTCGCTATGGTTCTCTATTGTAGTTTTGCGTTAGATGTGATTGTAGGTCTAGGTATTACCAAATATTCGTTACTAAAGGTTTTCAAACCAATCGTATTAAGTTTACAAATAACTAAAATGCTGCTCAGACACAAACATGGTAATGAATTTGTCACTATCGCAGTAAAACAATAGTGGGTTCCTGAAAAAATGTTGATGACAAAATAAATAGAATAAGAAATTTTCGGTTTTCATAAATTCTTTTTTTGTCAAATCCTCAAACTCAATTGGAAAAAAAACATAAAACGAGGTTATTATAGATTCCGCCAAAATCTAATATAACGTAAACTCGTATTTCCGCACACCTGCTTACGTTCTTACAACTGCCTTTATATCGTTATTGTTCTCCATTTACAAAGGAAACTCTCAGAACTGAAACTACTTCCAAAAGTCAAGGAAATGTAAGAAATGGCGAAATAATTATCTCAATTTCATGTCACTAATCGCTAGTACACGACTGTTTTTTTACCAACGGTTCTTTTAATGACCACATTTTTACGACCGAAATTCAGATCGACTGTTTTTATAAATGATCAATATCTTAAAAAGTATTCAAAATAGAGGGTCTTGATGTTCAGCAAAATTGTTCAGTAGTTCAAAGGCTAACATATGGTGATCTTTGAAATGTGGAATTCTGCCACTAGGTGGCGCTAGTGAGCATCGAAATTTTGTTTTGCGGATAGCTCAGGATCCTGACCACTTAGAAAGATGACGTCTTCAGCAAAGTTGTTCAGCTCAAGCGCTATCATTATAAAAGCTATGAGATTCAAAATTTTGTCACCAGGTGACGCTAATGAGCGTAGAACATTTATTTTGCGGATATCTCAGGATCCTGGCCACTTAAAAAAATTGCGTCTTCGGCAAATTTGTTCAGCAGCTCAAGGACAATCATTATAAAAGCTATGAGATTCAAAATTTTGCCACCACGCGGCGCTAGTGAGCATGAAACATTTGTTTTGTGGATAGCTCAGGATCCTGACCACTTAGAAAGTTGGTGCCTTCGGCAAAGTTGTTCAGTAGCTCATGCGCTATTATCACAAAAGTTATGAGATTCAAAATTTTTTCACCAGGCGGCGCTAGTCAGCATGAAACTTTTGTTTTGCGGATAGCTCAGGATCGTGGCCACTAAGAAAGATGACGTCTTCGGCAAAGTTTTTCAAATTTTGCACTCGGTTCATGGACAAAAGGTTGAAAGACTAAACGTCGGAAAAGTTTTGCTTGGTCGGACATTTTCCTTTTTTGGAAAACAAAAATTTGTCGACCTTGTCCCTTCTTTTTTTGTTCTTCTACGCTTTGTCTTTTCGACCTTCGATCGTATGTCCTTTCGACCTTTTGTCTTAGATTGAAACAACACATAGATATTAGAAAATAAATATAAAGCACACTCTATGGCGAACTCGCCAAGGGTGAAAGCCACTCAAATAAAGACAAATAATTATAGAGCACACTTCAAGCAAAATGAACTCACCATCATGATACATCGGTAAACCACAATACGCTTATCATAATTGATGGTTGTATCGCTCGACCCCACGAGGTAATGCGACGTAATCAAAGTAAAAAAAAAAAAATTGGTTTTCTACAGGGCGTAAAAATACAACTTAATCTACATAGGCAAAGGTCAAATTACTCCGAGGTGTTGATACAGCTTGGGATTTTCGATTGATGTAAAGCGGTAAGGCTAGGTAGCCCGTCATTCGTTTTGGCAGCCATGTTGATTTTGTACCTCGTAAGTTCAAAGTGATAAAACTCAGTCATTATAAGCAATATTAACTCAGAAAAGTATCACTACTTGCGCTTACATGCAGAAAGTATGCTGATACTTTTTCAGCAATGTCAGTGTTTCCTTTAATTTGCAATCGAAACACGAATTAGCCACAATCATCAATTTACAGTATAAATTTATAACTTGATCTACGTTAGATAACGTCAAATAACTCGATGGCGTTGAAACGTTTTGACAATTACTGTTGATACTATACAGGGCGTTTATATGCATCTTTTATACATAGGATAACGTTAAATTATTCCATGCAATTTATGCAGCTTGGAATTTTCAGTTGTTGTCAGATGTCGTTAAGATGCAGTTAATCTAAAAGTAAGACTAGGTCAAATTACTCCAATGCGTCGATACAACTTGATAATTTCAATTGATGTCATATAGGGCGTTTAACGCCCTGCATCTAGTTTTCATAGGATAAGGATAAGGGAAAATTGATGATGTAATGATATGATATATCATGATGTATGATGTAATTTGATCAGGGCGTTATAATATACAGCTCGACAATTCTGATTTTAGTCATAAAGGGCGTTAAGATATACTAAATCTACGTAAGGCAAAGTCAAGTTACTTCAGGGCGTTGATACGGCTTGTCAATTTCGATTAATGTCACACCGTTTTGATGTATGTATAGGACAGCTTCAGATTCCAGAAGCTTTACTTTGTATGGGAAACATTTCACACGAAATGTTTCAAGTTTTGACGTTTAAGAGCTCTCGCTTTTGAGTTACGTTTTAGTAAGCATTTTACAAAGATATCTATGAATATTCATACTGTCCTAACTGCCTTAGATGTCTCTTTACTTGTTTGACGATTTCAATCAATGATTTCCTTTTCTTATTTATGATTTACTTGAGCTGTCCGGAATTTAAATCAAAGTGTATGCAACGATCTAAAAATGAGAAAACGTAATAAAAAACGGAATAAAAATCCTGAAATATCCACACATTTTTGTTCATTTAACATCGAGTTCGGGATACTATACCTAGCTTCACTTGTGTCGCGATCGCTCGTATTATTTTGCAAAAACTCGTCGGTTTTTCGACTAATTTAATATAATAAATTAGTTCAACTAGAGACTCCAAAATACGGAACAATTATCGGTAACCAGCACTTGTGATAAGGGCAATATAGTGCGTAAAAACCACAAAATACTACTGCCAAATAGCGTCGCCAATAAGCAAACGAATGTGACTTCGCGTTATTGCTTTGCGTTCTATTGTGTTGTGAACTGAACAATCGTAGTCTGCTTCAACCCGAGTGCAAGTTGATAATAAAACGGTGCCTATCGGGGTTGTGAAATAAAAGAAGTGGGACGTATAAAAGTGTGAAAAAAAAAAAACGTCATCGTGGCCTCATGGCCGGGGTCCAATCGGGCCCCCATGGGGGGCCACAAAATGACCCGGGGGGGTCAGTTTTAGTGAGAAGGCAACCAGACTGGATGTTAAGCGAAGATGAGCTAGGACAAACTATGGTACTTCTGATGCGTCGTAAGCCAGAAGATGCTGTCTCGCAAACTCAAGCCTCAAGCAGTGATCACCATAAAGCACTACCAAATCCGTTCATTGTTAGTGCATCGATTGATGTAGCGGTAGGTTTAAGAGAATCATCGAAAGTCACGATTACCAAGGAGGGTAGAGGAACCCGTTATCTGCTCCGTACCAGCTCGAAGGCAGCAATGAAAAAATTGTGCCAAATTTCACAACTCACTGACGGTACTTTGGTTGAAGTAATTTCCCATCCCACGCTGAATGCTGTGCAAGGAGTGGTTTATGAAGCGGATTCCACAGATGTTGATGATGATACTCTTTTGAAATATCTCGAACCCCAAGGTGTGAAATCGGTTCGCCGTATCATTAAGCGGGTTAATGGAGTTATTCGTAACACACCGCTGATAGTGATGACATTTCACGGAACCATCCTTCCTGAAATCGTACTATTTGGCAAACTTCGTGTTCAAGTGAGACCCTACTATCCAACACCGATGATTTGTTTTAATTGCGGCTCCTACGGACACTCTAAAAAATTCTGTGGCCAGGCAGGTGTGTGTTTTCAATGCTCTCAAGTTCACAGCCTAGAGGATGGAGAAAAGTGCAGCAATGCTCCTTATTGCAAGAATTGTGAGGGCTCTCATCCGGTTACCTCACGCACATGCCAAAAGTACAAGGACGAGCAAAACATCATTCGCATTAAAATCGACCGCAATATTTCATCTGCTGAGGCCCGGAAAATCTATTTTGCAGAGACCACGAAGGAAACATTAGCAAGTGAGGTTCAAAAGAGATTAAACCAATCTGAATCTGCCAAGGATAAAATCATTGCTGAACTGCGTGCTGAAATTGAATCATTGAAAACAAAACTCACTACTATTTTGAATAAAGAAAAAGCCAAAAATAATACCGAATCACGGAAGGAACCGGGAATGGCCCAAACTTCAACGAAACCATCATCTTCAGAATCTTGCCAAAGCCTACAACGATTGTCACGAAAGGATCAAAGCTTCAAATCCCCACTCTCCATGGCCCGCGACAGCGCAAGGAGAAACGAAAGTAAAAATTGGCAAATTGATAACGAAAGACGAACGCGAAGCAAAAGCAGGAAACATGCCATGGAAATCTCCCCTACTGATATGAACTTTAAAAACATCAAACGCCCATCCCTTCCGCCAGATGCTAATGGAAGCACCGTTGAAGTAGATGAGTAACCAGTAGCACAAGTTTCGCAAAATCAACCCTCATATAACGGACCTCGCAATACATATGGACAAGACAACGGATACCCAACGGAATATCTTCCATATTGAAATAAACGAAAATCGCTTTTCAATGGATAATAAATCGGATTACGCTTTCGAACTTCATCAACACACAAGAAAACCCCTACCGGAAGCTGCCTTATCAAATTCCTGTATCTATGACCAGCTGCACAATTTCCAAGTAGAACCCAGTACCTCGTCGAAATTATTAGTCATCGAAACTTCTGATTCGCCAAGCGCGAGGCCTTCCACGCCGACCCTGACCAGGGATGTTCCGAGTTTACTCGATGAGCCTCTGGCGGCAGTCGGCGTGGACTGGCCCTCATCAAGGGCAAGTATCCTTCATTCGATTGCTAGTTATTACCCAACGCACCATACTTCAAAACGTTACGTTTCAGCAACCCAAACTATTGCCGATGTAGGCTGCAACTCCTCCATGCATAACAAACTGCAAAATCTACACAACCCCCAGAAGATGTCTTCAGAAGCAGATACCGCCGTAACCTCTGATTCGCCAAGCGCGAGGCCTTCCACGCCGACCCTGACCAGGGATGTTCCGAGCTCGCTCGATGAGCCTCTGGCGGCAGTCGGCGTGGACTGCCCTCCATCAAGGGCAAGTATTTCTCAATTACCCACTAAGACTCTCCCAACGCATCGTGCTTCTAAAAACGTTTCAGAAAACACCCTACAACAACGAGAGAACCCTCTAGAGTACACCCTCTGGATCCCTAACAGGCAGCATGTGCAAGAAGCGCCACCATCTCCAACAAGTACACACAGTAGCCTAACCGAAACACCAAGTAACCGCCGCCGTTTAGCTATCCAGTGGAATATTAACGGCTTATACCGAAACCTAAGCGACCTGGATGTCTTGATCAAAGGAGAAAACCTACCAACAGTCTTGGCTATACAAGAACATCATCTGCGCTCCAACGCTACACGTGATCTGGCTTCCTTGCTCCGGGGCCGATATACGTGGCGTACACTGACCGGTAGCAACATTTTCCAAGGATCCGCCCTTGCTGTACGTATAGACGAACCTCACTCGAATATACCTGTGGACACACCAATGCTCGCTCTGGCAACAAAGCTTGAGGGTCGCTTTCACTGTACCGTGGTAAGCATCTATATTCCAGTTCAACCGTACCCTACATTTGAACACGACTTCGACCATCTACTGTCTAATTTGGAGCCCCCTTTTTTGATTCTGGGAGACTTTAATGCACATCATAGGGCATGGGGTTCTTCACGGGATGACCCCAGAGGTAGAGCGATAATGCGGATTTGCGAAAAATACGATTTAATCGTTTTGAACGATGGTAGCGATACCTACATCAGCGGACAAAGGAGAACCGCTATTGATTTATCGTTGTGTTCCAGCAGTATTATTGGTCATCTCCGCTGGCATGTTCACCGTGACCCAGCAGGCAGCGATCACTGCCCTATAGAAATCCTTGGGAATGACAGCCCCCCATGCACTGGAAGAAGACGACGTTGGATATTTGATCGAGCGAACTGGGAAGCCTTTGAGTCAAACATCGACAGTCAAATCGAAATGAATCGGGAATATTCAGCAGTAGAATTAGGCAAAATAATCGTTGGCGCAGCCAAGCAACACATCCCACGGACTTCGAAAACGCCAGGAAGACAAGCCGTCCCATGGTGGAGTGACGAGGTCAAAAACGCGATCAAATTGCGTAGGAAGGCCCTACGTGTCTGGAAGCGCACAAAATCAGATGATCCATTTCACGACGCGAAGAAGGAACGTTGGCTGGAGGCAAGAAGAGTATGTAGATCAATAATTAAGCAAGCTAAAGAATCTTCGTGGCAACATTTTATCGATGGTATCAGCCCAAAATCATCCACTCAGGAAATATGGCAGCGACTGAATGCCTTAAGAGGAAAAAGACGCTTTTCTGGTTTTCAACTAAAAGTTGATGGACATTATACTGATAATCCAAAGGATATCGCGGATGAGTTAGGCAAATATTTTAGCTCTATCTCTTCATCTGCTTTGTACTCCGAATCATTTTTGGCCAAGAAAACAAAAATCGAAGTCAACCCAACAAGCTTCTCCCTCGACACACTCACCTCTGACGAATCATACAACAAAGCGTTCACTATGGCAGAACTACTTTGGGCGCTAGATCATGCCAAGGGAAAATCATGCGGGCCTGACTTAATAGCATATCCACTTCTCAAAAGGCTCCCTATCCACGTAAAGCAAAAACTTCTCGATAGCTATAATCTGTTATGGGTCAATGGATGCTTTCCAGATGAGTGGAAAAATAGTACCGTCGTTCCAATTCCCAAAGTAGGAGCAAGGTCGAAAGATGTGCAAGATTTTCGTCCCATCAGCTTAACTAGTTGCAACGGGAAAATTATGGAGCGCATGGTGAATCATCGCTTGATGACATGTCTCAGAGAAAGGAAGCTACTCGACCCTCGTCAACATGCCTTCTGTCAAGGTCGTGGCACTTCAACATATATGACGGACTTAGGTAGTACACTGAACCAAGCGATAAACGAAAATCTGCACATCGACATAGCTACCCTAGACCTTTCGAAAGCTTACAATCGAGTGTGGCGTGAAGGTGTTCTTCGTCAGCTTCAGGAATGGGGATTGAACGGCAATTTACCCCTGTTTATTCAATCCTTCTTATCAAAACGTTGCTTCCAAGTAGCAATAGGACATCAGTTATCACGCACCTGTATAGAAGAAAACGGAGTTCCTCAAGGCTCGGTCTTGGCAGTATCTTTGTTTTTGATCGCTATGGAGTCTCTCTTCAAAGTTCTCCCGAAAGATGTGCTAATATTCGTATATGCAGATGACATAGTCTTAGTCGTTGTGGGAAACAACGCAACTCGAGTTCGCATCAAGCTTCAAGCAGCTATTAGAGCAGTTGCAAGGTGGGCAAACTCAACTGGATTTCAAATGGCGGCAGAGAAATGTTCTATCTCTCACATATGTAACCACCGGCATAATCCATGGTCTAGGGAAGTAACAGTGGACAATATTCGCATTCCATATAGAAAGGTGACAAAAATACTAGGAGTGTACTTCGACAGACATCTTTCGTTTAACCATCACTTCGAACAACTAAAAACCAATCTGAAACAGAGAAGCTGTTTAGTTCGGACAATTAGTCGGTGTCAATCCACCAGTAACCGGAAAACAATCATGAACATTGGCAATAGTCTGATTTTGTCAAAAATCTTCTACGGTGTAGAAGCAACATGCCGCAATACTGAACAATTAAAAAAATCGCTTTCACCATTTTATAACAAAATAGTACGAGAAGCCTCAGGATTACTCCCGTCGTCACCAACGAAATCATCGTGCGTAGAAGCTGGACTTCTCCCATTTGATTCTTTGTTAGCAAAAGTTGTTGCCACACGTGCAACATCATATGCCGAAAAAGCGAAGCATAAATCTCCCCAATGTCTTTTATCAACGGTTGCTAATAATTTGTTCAAAAATCTAACAAGAAGTCGACTACCAAAGTTCTACAGCTGATCCGAATAACCGATCGCATATGGAATATGCCCAGCCCTAGAATCGACTGGGGACTGAAACATAAACTCTCAACAAAAGATTCTCCACTGAAAGTACAAGCCGAGTTCCGCTCAACAGTAGAAACAAATTACAAATCCCACATTAAACTTTATACAGATGGTTCGAAGCTCGGAAACAATGTAGGTTTTGGGGTATATGGTCCGGGTATCAACAAATCGCTTCGGTTACCCAATTATTGCTCCGTTTTCTCCCCTGAGGCAGCCGCCTTGAAGCTAGCCGTTGAAGAAATGTATCCATCAGATGCTCCTGTAGTGATTTTTACTGACTCTGCCAGTGTCCTAAAGTCAATCGAGAGTGGGAAATCACGACATCCATGGGTACAGCTCATTGAAAATAAGTATAAAAGCAACATATCATTCTGCTGGATTCCTGGACACAAGGGAATTGCTGGCAATGAATTGGCTGATAGACTCGCAGCTGTCGGTAGAACCAGCCAGCGTCAAAGCACCAAGGTACCAGGTGACGACATTCGAAAATATATTGCGTCATCTATAGAAATTGCCTGGAAAGTTACGTGGTCGAAGGAAACTGACCTGTTTTTGAGGAAGGTGAAAGGAACTACAGAAAAGTGGAACGACAGAGAGAAGCGCAAGGAGCAAAGGATTTTATCCCGTCTGAGAGTTGGACATACAAAAATAACACACGCCCACTATTTAGGAAGCGCTCGTGATGCTCCTGAATGTGAAGTATGCCTGTGTCGCCTGACAGTGGAGCACTTGCTTGTATCCTGCCCAATCTACGACAACTATCGGAACGATGTTAACCTACCTGCATCAGTACGAGATATTCTAAGTAACGATTCTAACACTGAAGAACAACTGTTGCTGTTTCTTAAAAATAGTCAACTTATTGATAAGATTTGATTGTATAGGCTAATGCAAAACCAATTTGTTTCCTTTTTCTTCTCATTAGAGGTGAATGAATTTATAAAATTTAAAACCTCTTAAATATAATAATAATAATAATAATTGTTCATTTAAAGTTATTCATGATGCAGTATCAAAATCTTCACCCAGTATTTTGAAGGATCGATGGAGGATTCATACACAATGATTTAGTTTATATGTTTTTTTTTATAAAATACACTATACTGAGTCCTTAAATGTCCGCAGTATGAATCAAAATAGTACAGGACGTTAAGCTTTACCTGACCTAGAAGGAATGTGGTCAATTACTCAAGGGCGTTGATACAGCTTGGAATGATTTATTGATAACAGACCTTAAGATGCACCTTATCTACGATATATAACGTCGATTTACTCCAGAGCGTTGATACATTTTGGCAATTTCTATTGAAAGCATACAAGGTGTTAAGATGCATCTCATCTATATAGGATAAGGTCAAATTACTCCAGGGCGTTATTGCAGCTTGGAATTTTCAATTGATGTCATATAGGACGTAAAGATGTACTTCATCTACATAGAATGGGGTCAAATTCTTCCAGGGTGTTGATAGAACTTGAATTTTCTATTGATTAAGATGATATGTTAGGATGAGTCAAAATACTCCAGGGCGTTGATACAGCTTGGAATTTTAAATTGATGTGCTACAGTGCTTTAGTATACACTGATATATGTAAAACAAGGGCAAATAACTTCAGGGCTATAATACAGTTCGACAATGTTGAATAATGTTATATAGGGCATTAACATTCACCTAACCTCCATTGGATAAGGTCAAATAACTTCAGAGCGTTGATGCAGCCCGGAATTTTTGACAAATTTTTTTCAGGGCTATAAATAACCCCTGATCTGGCAAAGATCTAAGTGAAATATATTAAAATTAGTGAAGGGCATTTATACAGCTTTACAGTTTAAATTTTAGTCATGAAGGGCAATACTAGATCTACGTGAGACAAGGTCAAATGACTCCAGGACGTTGATTCAGCTTGTCAATAAGGGCGTTTAATTGAAGCTGATTACGCAAAGCTGTATCACATATTTTTTTTTTAATTCGGGTTATTGAAAAAAAATATCTGAAAACTTTCTCAGTCGTCGGCTATGCAGGACTACAGGTATGTTCTATTTTTGTCACGCTCTGATTGCTTCAACCAAATTGCTCCGTTCTCATCAACATAAAAATAAGAGAAAAAAAAAACATTTTAAAAAGTTAAGAAATTAATTAGATTTAAACGTTAGGCACAATGCCAATTTGGCATAATATATTTTTTTTCCTTGACATTTCAAAACGTATAGGCATTGAATTTTTAGTGATTAGAATAACATTAATGTTTGTCTAAGAAAAATAATGTTCACTGAAAGAAGAAGCAAATAGTATAACAGATTTTAAGTACAACAAATTTGAAACTTGTGCTTCAAGGGAAAAATTTCTGAGAGACACATCGCTTCTTTTAAGTATATTACGGGTCATATTGGTGCGCAGTGTTTAAATAATTAATTCCACATTCTTTCTAACATTAGCTGTTCTTTAGAGCTTCGATAATTTGCATCGAATCAAAACTTTTATACCAAGGCAATCTAATGTGAATGTGATCTATGGCTCGATGCGCTGCAAACTCCAAAACAGCTTATATTCAAACGGCAAAATATCTAAAATTGAATAATTAATCGTGTTTCCGTTGATTTTGGTAGCCTATATGGCAGAGCATCTCTCAAGAGATGTTTCTACCTACGTACGGGCGTATTGTAGAGCTCCATCTTGGATCTGGGGCGAAACTTCTCCACTTGCCCCGAATGTTTAGGGTCGCCAGGTCCTCTTCAACTGCGTACAGCCAGCGTATTTGTGGTCTTCCCTGCTGAATATTATTTTCGCAATTCGTTCTTCCAACATTCGCACTAAGTGACCAGCCCACTAAAGTCTGCCGTATTTTACACGCTTGATAATATTCGCATCTTTGTACACTTGATAATACTCGTGATTCATGCGTCTGCGCCACTCACCATTTTCGAGCTTCCCACCGAGTATTGTCCGCAGCACTTTACGCACTTTACACCAAGAGCTTTCCAGTCTGCCTTTTTCAACGTCCACGCTTCGTGCCCGTAGAGAGCCATCGAAAGAATCAATGTTTTATACAGGACGAATTTGGTTTCCGTTTACAAGCTGCGGGACCTAAGCTGGTTGTGTAGTCCGTGGAAGACTCTATTCGCAGCCGAAACACGTCTTTTCACTTCGCGGGAAACGTCATTGTCACATGTCACAAGTGTTCCAAGGTAAACAAATTCTTCAACAACTTCAAACACATCCCCATCAAACGTCAGCACCTACACCACCATGCCTGACTTTATCTTTACCTGCAATCATGTACTTCGTTTTGGTAGAATTTATGGTCATGCCTATCCTCTCTCCCTCTTTGGAGGCACGAAGGCCTCTTCCACTGACCTGCGATTGATTCCAATTAGGTCTATATCGTCCGCAAAGCCAAGGTGCATGTGCGATCTTGTGATAAAAGTGACATTTCTCTGCACGCCAGATCTCCTAATAGTACCCTCGAGTGCAATGTTGAACAGTAAATTCGAAAGTGCGCCTCCCAGCTTCAATCCGTCTAACGTCACGAAAGAGGTTGACACCTCGTCTGCGATCCGAACATTTGATTTCGAACCATCCAGCGTAGCACGTATCAGCCTAATTAGTTTCGCCGGAAAACCATGCAAGTTATACTCCCGGAATTTGTCTAGGATCATTCGCAAGCTAAACATCTGGTCCGTTGTCGAACGGCGCTCACGAAAACCAGCTTGGTATTCGCGAAGGACTCCTCGAGCGGTCTCAGTCTGTTAAACAAGATGCGCGACAGAATTTTGTACGCCGAATCCAGCACAGTAATTCCTCTGTAATTGGCACACTCCAGTCTGTGCCCTTTCTTGTAGATAGACACCGCTAGCGCATGACGGCTCACCATAGTAGCATGTCCGAAAGAACTTGAAACTATTGAGAACCAGAGCTACAGGTCTAAAGCCCTGATAAAGGTGGATGGTTATGATGGCTATTTCCGTAA
Organism: Aedes aegypti; assembly: GCF_002204515.2. Lineage (NCBI taxonomy): Eukaryota > Metazoa > Arthropoda > Insecta > Diptera > Culicidae > Aedes > Aedes aegypti. The sequence continues at coordinate 380,241,441 of NC_035108.1, forward strand.
TCATCATGTAAAGAACAAACGGATAATGCTGTATCGTATCAGCAGCGAGGAGGCAGTCCCTCTAGCACGATGTAGGTAGCGCAACCCTGGTTAGGTGGCCTATCGAAGACTCTTCACCAACCAAGAAAGGCAAAAGTAGAGCAAACAGATTGATTTTACGGCAACAGACCCCCTACACGAAATTTTTCTACTTCTTTTAAATAAAGATTGTTCCTGCATTTTTGCTTATAGGTGACGCAAAGTTTGAACTTGTTTCCTCCCGTTTCTCCCGAATTGATTGGACGACAGCTGAGAAATTGCGGTGGGCGTAAAGTGGGTGGCAGCATCTATTGGGAGACCTGCCTGTATATGGAAATGTGTTCTTCATATTATGCCACACAGCCGTTATGACAAATGGCCATTATTCCAAATGGGAATCATGCCAAATAACGCTACACCAAACGTAATTATGCCTAATAGCATTATGCTAGATGGGGTAAAGCCGTTTTCGACACTCGCTCACCCCTTTATAAAGCTTTATGTACATTTCACGAATTTTGTATGAACTGTAACAAGTTGAGGACACCCACCCACCCCCTCCAGCGTTATGAAATTTGTGAATGGGTCCCGTGTGTGCCAAGTCCTATATATATATGTGAAGGTTGCGTTCTTCCCGTTCATCCGCTATTCAATCAATCAATTCAATCGCTTTTTCGTCAACTTTCATGACGCATGCTTAGGCAATCGAAACTTGCTCTGGCCACGTCCTAGCGTTCACTGGAATGTGATTAGTTGAATAGGTTCTGAATAGTTCAGAGACCTCTGTATATTTTTATGTAACATGGCATCATGGAATGTTTGATATTCAATTTGATCAATTATCTATCACCTACACATACTTATTTAGTCATTATTTAGTTCATTGTTATGATAGGTGGGCGTGGAACTGAACTCAAGATGTTCTGCCGCGAAAGTAGGATTGGTAATTTAAGACGAAATAAAGACCCTATAGCCAATACTCCCACACTCGTGTTGCATATCTCGATATCGAGTTAAAGAGCAAAAGTAAAAGTTGGTTTTCATGGCTGATTCGATGGTCCCTTGGATCGCATATGCACTGGTTTTGTGCTCCATTACTCGATACTTCCCTAACTCGATGGTCCCTTCAATATCGAGTAATGGAGACTTGACTGTAGGCTACAGTCTGTAGCACTAAATTGCATCCCCCTTTGAGCAAGTTTGACGTAATACAGTAAGCAGCGTCATGCGATGAATTAGGCCTCACGCATCAACTTGCGATCTTACTTTTCCTCTCGCATAGACTTTTTGACTCGCCACCCTAGGCGCCGGCTTTGCCACAGCGAGAAGTTGATTTTAATTTATCCACTCGTCAATCCATCGATCGCAATGGAATCACTGCAGCAGCAATCGCAGACCATTCCATTGGTCGTTCCATTTGGGTTGTCAAGACCCTGAGGCGCCTTCAATCGTCCACCGTGCACGAGACGATAACGCTTCGGTCGGTCGGTGGGAGCTTTTTCATCCAATGGCCGGAAGCTTTCATCATCTCTCATCCATCCTCGACCAACTACATCGCGATGCGATGGTCGGAGGAGACGAATTCCATCCGGAATGAGTCGAACTTATTGGTAATCTTTGATTTGGATTGAATTCTACGCACACTTTTGGTATGATTCAAATTGAGTCAAAATCTTCGGAAAATACTTAATCCAAAGATTTTGACTCAATTTGAATTGAGTTTTTAAAATTTTTCTTACAGTTAAGATCGAAATACGCGTCAAATCTAGTGAAATCAAATGGTAAAGTCCTAAATTCGGGATTTCATTTATTTCATTTTCAAGTTTTTTTTTGGGTCAACATTATTGATTTATCTATGGAAAATACTCATTCTCCATATTGTTAACATGTGTTATAGTTACTGCAGGTCCAATTCTGTGACTGACCGATTTGACATGGAATTCTTAGGGAGCCTCCTCGTGGAAATGGACACGCTCGATATACAACCCATCTCCAATGGTCTCCCAGAGCTTCGGTGAATGATGATAAAACATCGTTGTCGTGGGCAAAAGCCAACACAAACAGAGAGATACAGCGCCCTCTGGAAGGAAGAAAGAAAAAAAGACCAATGAATCAGAAAACAATTTAATGATTGATTGATTTTGTGATCACCGACGGCAGGAAATGTCCTCAAATGTTAGGAGGAACATCTCGCCGGAACGTGAGTCCAGCGGTTGGCACGTACTCATATTCAATGATGGCGTTCGGTTTCGGTACGTTAGCATGGATGGTGTCTATCCCTAGGGGAGCATAAACGATTTTCACGGTGCGCGCAACTTGGGAGCTCCTGGCACGGTGCTCTCCAGACCGGTGTTATTAGAAAAAAATATCCTTCCAGTATGTACTCAATAGTCGATTTCTACAGCTCTACTGCAAACCTGGAACAAAAAGCAGATTCGATCCCTCTAGGGTCATCGCTCCGAAAAACCAAACGCCGCCAGGACAAAAATAAAACATCGTGTTGCATCACTGAAAATTCAAAACAGAACGCGTACAATGATCAAAAGTTGTTCTCATACCATAGAATGCGTGCAAAATTGAATTTTCGATTTTTTTTACACGGAGGATGATAGCGAGAAAAAAAACATGAGTCTATCAACCGTGGATTAGAAAAAGAGAAGCGAGAACACAAGGTGCGGAAATCTAAACAAAACTTTGAAACTCAACACTTCCTCAGTGTAACAAACCTAAGAATGTTAATATCTGAAAAATGGTTGTTTTCCAGCAGATTCTTGATGGTCATTGGATCACAATAAAAAAATACAATTGACTATTAAGCTTTCCAACTGGAACACACTCACAAGTTTCAGCATTTTACATTGGAATTGACTTCAGCTGTTCAGATACCATTTTCTGATTCCGTTCTTAATGAACTTTAGTTTGTCCTCTTGAAGTGTTTCACTAATCCATACACTTTCACGGTTGCACTAAGCTACCAGATCAAATAAATGGTCGCAGTGGTAATATGTCCCCAACACTGAAAAAAAAGCTACCAACAGTTATAGTTAAACAATTTCTTCCTAAATATTTATACACTATACTGCCGTGAATCGCAAGTCAGTCCCATCTGTAAAAAGTAGGCATTGAGAAAATGGGGTGTAAAGTTTCCAAACTCGTTTTCCATACGAATATTCAAAAAATTCCAGAGGATTCAAACAAGTTCAAATCTCAATGAAACTTTCACAGTTCACTTTTCACCACGATATCTTTCTGAGAAAAATATAAAAAATGTGAGAACACGGTTCATTTTTGTGTTGCAAGGTGTCGAAATCTGTAGTGGGACTGATATGCGGTTACTTTTCATTGTGGGACAATTTGACTTGCTGTTTTTCCTACTTTTTTCCGAACAAATCCTATTATCTCATTAGATCAGCTGAAAGAGTGTTGGAAGATATGTTGAAAACTGAACTCAACTCAATTTTGACGAAAATTCAGATGGGACTGACTTGCGATTCACGGCAGTATACCGGACGCGTGGTAAACTTTTACCGTCGGAGGACACAGTACCAATAAAACACAATTTGGTAAACCAGCTGAAATCCTTGGCCGCCATCAGCCGTAATTTATGAAAACGCTGTTTGGTTAATTCTTCAAGAAAAAAACATTCAGTTATCAACAATAAAACTACTTTATGTTTATATTCAGTGAATCAATTGTCAACAAATACGCACCAACAAAGCCATTGACATCTCCTATTTTTGTTGCAACTAGCGATGGGCGATTTTAAATCGATGTTCCGAAAATCGATTTTTTCGTTCCGATTAATCGATTTTTTGAATCGATGTCAGGAGCACTCAAAATCGAGTGAATCGGTTTTCTTCATTCAATTTTTTGTTTCGTTTCAAAAGAATGAAATTTATTAGATTTTTTTATTGAGTTGAAGAACTATAAATCTAATTTTGAATCAGACTTGAAGTGTTGAATATATAATTTTTAATCCCCAACGTAATTCAATTGAAGGAATTTAAAAAATACATGCAATTGCTTTTGGTCTTATTTTGAGATCAGGTTTTTGTAAATTTTCATAGCAGCTAGCAAATCGAATCGATTCAAATGATTCGATTAAATCGGTGAATCGATTCAACATATCCATTTTGAATCGATTCAGTAACATCGATGTTCAGGTCAAATTTGCCCAACGCTAGTTGCAACAAATCTATCCTGCTACAACAGTTTATCACCACTTGAACAGAATATGACAATGATCGCTCACGGGGTGCGCAGCGATTTTATAGGTAATTTTTGAGAACTCTCTCCGTGTTTGTAAACATTGTAACATTATTGAACGGCATCCTTAAAACAAATTCTGATTTTTATTTATGTTTGCGCGCGTGGGAAACGGATCGTTTCGGACACCATAGAAACAAGTCTTTCTCACTCCGTATAACCACGATAAAAAGAAACAAGCTATTGGATTCAGAAAAATGACATTTGATAGTGACGTCATTACTATCGCAATCTCGAACGAGTACAAGAGAAAGCAAAGCCTGCTCTCTTTTACTATCCTTCTAGCCCCATGCTTGGTGAAAGGAATGACGACACATGTTTTTATTGAAAATCGTTGTTTACACGTGGGAATAGCCTACATTGTTGTGTATACCGTGTGTACAACCAAACTTTATTCCGGCAATAAATTAACACTACGCGAATTGCGGTAATTGAAACAACTGTATTGAGCGGACTAAAAACGAAAGAGGACTATATTTCCCGGCGGTCTGAATGTAACTGAATTTATTTGCCTATTTACATGATCAGCTGGCTACTGAGTGATCAACTGCTCCCAAAAGGTCTCCTCACGCATCTCATATTATGCGCTGTCTTGTAACAAAAGAGATAGCTTAAAAGCATACGATACACAGGGATAAACAGTATTATTACATGTGGAACATGTTTGCTACTTCTCATAGCTCTCAATAAACCCCTTTAAAATAACTAATAAATCACGGAATGAAAAGATTGGAACAATGTTGCCTCCGGTGATTATCATGACAATTTTGCTTTAGAATATACCCCAATCTGCAAAACTTGAGACAAACGGTTGTGAGCGCGCTTGCTTTGTTGCTTGTTTTTCGTCTGTTTTGATGACAATTAGATTCAATGGTATAAATCATTATATTTAAGCAACTTAAATTAACTGTATATAAACTTAAGTTTGGATAATTACCTAAAAAGTGAGCTGCTCAAGCCAAAACATACCCTTTTATCGGAACTGTATTCTTCTGCAAAATATATCAATTGACTAATAAAGCTTTCATTTAATAACACTGCGGAACACATTTTTGTCTCAAGCACCGAAATATCGCTATTTACTAAATTAAAAGTTGATGAATCCATTGCCGTTTTCAAAAATATCATAGCACGTTTATTTTTTTTGAGATATTGACTGTTGAAAATGCGAAATTTGATTATTTCAGCCAAATTGTATGCAAGTTTGCCATCTTGTATGGTAATTTATTTGCTAAATTTGCCACAGAATTCAAACTTCATGTTCATAACAATACTTATGAACTAAGTCAAATCTATTTTTGATGCTCAAAAATACGTTTTAATGGTGCCAACAGTATTGTATTTTGCCATATAAAAGAAACAACAAATATTGTAATGAGACTGCAAGTATATTGAAAAAATCGATTTAATCGTATAATTCAAACCAAATTATATCTGAAACTAAAGTAAACTCCATGTTTCGTCCAGGATGCGATGGCCCTACGTTGTGATTTTTGATTAATCGACGGGACTCCGAACAACGAAGAAACAACACGTTCAAATACTGGTTGACTTCACTGTTTATTGCCCATTACCGAGTGGCAGTGATCCTGCTCGGTGAAGGATACTAAAGATTTGTACTTCCCTTTTATATGGAAGCAAAACGGATGGATATAAAAGAGCAAAGTGCATGGGTAGGGTAACTCGGTATAATATGCCCCCCCTTAAGCAAAAATGGATATATCTCGGTCAAAAGCACTATCTCTAATGAAAAAAGCACTTCAATAGGACCATTATCTTACTAGTTGTTAAAAAAATGTAAGCTTTTCCGCAACATCTATTTAATTATCTGAAAATAAAATCTTTTTTACAATCATCTGAATCACGCACTTCAAAAAGAGCCTGGGCAATATGCCCCAGTATCAGTATAATATGCCCCACAACAAACGGATAGTACGCCCCATGACAAATGGACAGTATGCCCCACAACACAGGGGTTATATGCCCCAGGACTGTCAGCTGCTTATGCACGCTGAAAAACTGCTAAAGAGCTTGCTCGGGAAAATATGGCATCAAGAGTAGGGCATATCATCCGGCCCGTGATGGGGCATATAGCCCAGGGATGAGAAGTTGTTGGAAAACGAATATTTCAGTGAATTTCCACTCGTTTTGGTCATTCTAACTAATGATATTCGTTCATTAGTTCAAGAGTAATCGTTTTACAATTGGTTGCTTTAATGTTGTGGTATTTGACTCAAAAAATGCTTAAAAACACTGCGTGAAAAATTACATCGATATTAGACTTTTGATACTTTTTACATTATTTCTGTTTTGCTGCGCGTTATAACTGTCAAATTTTCATAGTGAGACAGTCTCATGAATTGTAAGGATTCTCAGTTATTTTCAATTTCATATTGAATCTGGTTCGTTAAATATCGAGGAGGGGCGTATTGCCCGGGTGGGGCGTATAACACCGAGTTACCCTACTGGCTTCACCATGCCTATCGCTGCTCTGGGCCTTTTGCTACATGAGTAACAATCAGTTGAATGGCAGTAGGCTGATGCTGTGATGTACGCTATTGCGCTGCCATTCGAGAAGCCTACTGCGTTCGAGAAGCCTACTGCGAGATCGAACACTCATATTTTGTATGCTTGGTGGACTAGATTACAAAAATGTTTTATAAATCATTGTTTAAATTCCATGTAAACATCAACGAAAACAATGTTTTATATAACTTTGGCGACTTGTAGCTAATAATTGTAACGTGCTGGAACATTTATGAGAACGGCGTCAGATTCAGCAATTCCAAATCTACTAGAGCTACATAGTTTGATTTTTGAGACACGATGTTACGCTGTGTAATTGAGTTAATGCTCGTAAGAGCACTACGCTGAGAAAAAAAAACTCTATCCCAGTTGGGATGTATCGCCAGAAAGAAGAACTAATAAAAAACTAAATACCATGAGCAGGAGTTTTATTTTTAACAATAATCAATAACTAAAGCTTGGATAAACATTGAAAAAGTAAAAAAAAAATAACTTGCGTCTTAAATACTCATACGATGTCTACATGGACATTTCAGTAACCCCCATACCATGGACTAGAGCAAACATCTTCATACCCCTTCCTTTAGTCAGAGCTGCCCAACGTGGGCCGTGTCTCATATCGGGCCCATTAGTTGTTCTACAAAGTTAGAGCACAGCAAGTCTAATTATTTTATTTTCAAGCTTATAACTTAGACTTTGAAATAAGTCAATATTCAGCTGGGAGTTTCCTGTTCAGCTGGGAGTTTCCTCTTTTAATTCAGATTTTGAATAACTGTTGGAACTGTTCAACATTGGTTCAACATAAAAAATAGTTTTACATTAAACTTCACAGCGTGAAATATTATTTTTCACTAGGTACCTAATGAAAAATAAGCTGAATTTCCATCAAACTTTAACAAAGGGTATGGGATTACTTGATCAAGAAAACAACCCACTGGATTTTTATCAAATCCTGGGCGTTAATTTCACACAATTCGCAAATTCCTGGGTAGTATCATCTTATTCACGAGACAAGACATAACACTTATCGTTCTTACAAATCGTCAAAAAGTTTTAAAAATTAACAACTACCGAAAAGCTAAACATTACATATAATTTGCAATTGGATTAGATGGACAAATTGATGTGAAGATTTGCGAAAAAGTTACACGTCTTCTCAGTGAGAATCGAACTCACGACTCCCCGATCTCTAGTTGGGGCGCGTTAACCACTACGCCATGAGAGGACTCATGAACGCAGAAGTTAACCTGAATTCGATTTCAGCTCAATAATCACGTGGTCCTCTTTCGCAAAGTGCACCTCTTTCGGAAGAATTAGATGCCCATCCAAACACAACGCTTTCTATATATATCCAATGCCTAGCCCGAGAGCGCATTGTTTTTTAGATATAGGAATAGCACACTACACTAGCCAGCAACTGCGCTGGCTGAGGTTTCTATTGTGTGGGCTTCCAATGGGTCGCGACGTTCTCAAACGACCGGTTACGGAACATGAGTCCGTTGCTCGATAAATACTTGTTTTAATTATGAATCGTGGTTTTACGGCCAACCAGCCGAGTGGAAGTTTAACAACTACCGAAAAGCTAAACATTACATATAATTTGCAATTGGATTAGATGGACAAATTGATGTGAAGATTTGCGAAAAAGTTACACGTCTTCTCAGTGAGAATCGAACTCACGACTCCCCGATCTCTAGTTGGGGCGCGTTAACCACTACGCCATGAGAGGACTCATGAACGCAGAAGTTAACCTGAATTCGATTTCAGCTCAATAATCACGTGGTCCTCTTTCGCAAAGTGCACCTCTTTCGGAAGAATTAGATGCCCATCCAAACACAACGCTTTCTATATATATCCAATGCCTAGCCCGAGAGCGCATTGTTTTTTAGATATAGGAATAGCACACTACACTAGCCAGCAACTGCGCTGGCTGAGGTTTCTATTGTGTGGGCTTCCAATGGGTCGCGACGTTCTCAAACGACCGGTTACGGAACATGAGTCCGTTGCTCGATAAATACTTGTTTTAATTATGAATCGTGGTTTTACGGCCAACCAGCCGAGTGGAAGTTTAACAACTACCGAAAAGCTAAACATTACATATAATTTGCAATTGGATTAGATGGACAAATTGATGTGAAGATTTGCGAAAAAGTTACACGTCTTCTCAGTGAGAATCGAACTCACGACTTCACATCAATTTGTCCATCTAATCCAATTGCAAATTATATGTAATGTTTAGCTTTTCGGTAGTTGTTAAACTTCCACTCGGCTGGTTGGCCGTAAAACCACGATTCATAATTAAAACAAGTATTTATCGAGCAACGGACTCATGTTCCGTAACCGGTCGTTTGAGAACGTCGCGACCCATTGGAAGCCCACACAATAGAAACCTCAGCCAGCGCAGTTGCTGGCTAGTGTAGTGTGCTATTCCTATATCTAAAAAACAATGCGCTCTCGGGCTAGGCATTGGATATATATAGAAAGCGTTGTGTTTGGATGGGCATCTAATTCTTCCGAAAGAGGTGCACTTTGCGAAAGAGGACCACGTGATTATTGAGCTGAAATCGAATTCAGGTTAACTTCTGCGTTCATGAGTCCTCTCATGGCGTAGTGGTTAACGCGCCCCAACTAGAGATCGGGGAGTCGTGAGTTCGATTCTCACTGAGAAGACGTGTAACTTTTTCGCAAATCTTCACATCAATTTGTCCATCTAATCCAATTGCAAATTATATGTAATGTTTAGCTTTTCGGTAGTTGTTAAACTTCCACTCGGCTGGTTGGCCGTAAAACCACGATTCATAATTAAAACAAGTATTTATCGAGCAACGGACTCATGTTCCGTAACCGGTCGTTTGAGAACGTCGCGACCCATTGGAAGCCCACACAATAGAAACCTCAGCCAGCGCAGTTGCTGGCTAGTGTAGTGTGCTATTCCTATATCTAAAAAACAATGCGCTCTCGGGCTAGGCATTGGATATATATAGAAAGCGTTGTGTTTGGATGGGCATCTAATTCTTCCGAAAGAGGTGCACTTTGCGAAAGAGGACCACGTGATTATTGAGCTGAAATCGAATTCAGGTTAACTTCTGCGTTCATGAGTCCTCTCATGGCGTAGTGGTTAACGCGCCCCAACTAGAGATCGGGGAGTCGTGAGTTCGATTCTCACTGAGAAGACGTGTAACTTTTTCGCAAATCTTCACATCAATTTGTCCATCTAATCCAATTGCAAATTATATGTAATGTTTAGCTTTTCGGTAGTTGTTAAACTTCCACTCGGCTGGTTGGCCGTAAAACCACGATTCATAATTAAAACAAGTATTTATCGAGCAACGGACTCATGTTCCGTAACCGGTCGTTTGAGAACGTCGCGACCCATTGGAAGCCCACACAATAGAAACCTCAGCCAGCGCAGTTGCTGGCTAGTGTAGTGTGCTATTCCTATATCTAAAAAACAATGCGCTCTCGGGCTAGGCATTGGATATATATAGAAAGCGTTGTGTTTGGATGGGCATCTAATTCTTCCGAAAGAGGTGCACTTTGCGAAAGAGGACCACGTGATTATTGAGCTGAAATCGAATTCAGGTTAACTTCTGCGTTCATGAGTCCTCTCATGGCGTAGTGGTTAACGCGCCCCAACTAGAGATCGGGGAGTCGTGAGTTCGATTCTCACTGAGAAGACGTGTAACTTTTTCGCAAATCTTCACATCAATTTGTCCATCTAATCCAATTGCAAATTATATGTAATGTTTAGCTTTTCGGTAGTTGTTAAACTTCCACTCGGCTGGTTGGCCGTAAAACCACGATTCATAATTAAAACAAGTATTTATCGAGCAACGGACTCATGTTCCGTAACCGGTCGTTTGAGAACGTCGCGACCCATTGGAAGCCCACACAATAGAAACCTCAGCCAGCGCAGTTGCTGGCTAGTGTAGTGTGCTATTCCTATATCTAAAAAACAATGCGCTCTCGGGCTAGGCATTGGATATATATAGAAAGCGTTGTGTTTGGATGGGCATCTAATTCTTCCGAAAGAGGTGCACTTTGCGAAAGAGGACCACGTGATTATTGAGCTGAAATCGAATTCAGGTTAACTTCTGCGTTCATGAGTCCTCTCATGGCGTAGTGGTTAACGCGCCCCAACTAGAGATCGGGGAGTCGTGAGTTCGATTCTCACTGAGAAGACGTGTAACTTTTTCGCAAATCTTCACATCAATTTGTCCATCTAATCCAATTGCAAATTATATGTAATGTTTAGCTTTTCGGTAGTTGTTAAACTTCCACTCGGCTGGTTGGCCGTAAAACCACGATTCATAATTAAAACAAGTATTTAAAAATTACCTTTTCGTCGCGATATAGCCCATCTTCGGGACAATGTCCGACTGGTTACGCTGTATTTTCGTACGGTGTTTGTACTCGTCCAGGTCGAAGAGATTTTACGTAATACTACGATGAAACAATTTTTCTCATTAAGTCAATGGTCGTTACTTCCCGATACAACATTAACATGTACATTAATTGCGCTTCTTGAATGAAGTTCAATCGTGCTTAGTACCTCCACTATTGGTACATCTATCCTATATACTGGAGAGCACAGAGCAGATGGAGTATATTTATGATAATAACGGTCTTGGACGCACCGTGTCATCATAAAGGAAGCACCCTGGCGATGATGTGGTGGCGAAAGCAATGATTTGACTTTTATAGTGTTTGCTTCAGGTTTTTGCACGGGGTAAGACTGGAGCGATTGCTGGCGTAAGATTTATTGAACCGAGTGTCAGTCATTTGACCTGGGAGAGTTATATCGAAGATGGGATGGATGGTGCGAAACGAACAGCGTTGGGTGAAGAATCATCGAGAGCTACATTATTCTGTGAAAGGTTGAATCATTTGTAGTTGGTATTAAATAGCCATAAAGTTGCTCGGAAGGAATCGTATGTCACATGAATGCAGTTGACGTTCGATTTTTATGGGATTGGGAAGTACTGACTAACATCGAACAATTTCCATATTTATGTACAGGAAGATTCTTTAACCTTGTGGAAACGTGCACTGCTTTGAAGAACATCCATGAAAAAATGTTTGGGGTCGATTCAGGCTCAAGATTACAGTTTAATTTGCAGCACATATTGGGCACCAAGCTGAAAAGAAGTCTCTGTTCACTGGGGATATAATGCCGCAAAGAAGGTTTATGTACGTTTGTAGCGGAAGCTATATAAGTTGATGTATATTTGAGGCAAAAACATGAAACAGAAACCCTGCATTCCTTGGGGCAGCAATGTCCGCGCATTATCCGCAGAATAGTGCTCCTGACAAACTCAAAGCCCACACTACTGATGATCATAGCTTCGTGGTAGTTGGTCCAGTAAGTTTTGACTGGATGAGCTTCTCTGAATATGAATTTCCGGACGACAATCAAATGTACCCCTGAAGCAAATCTAGAGACGAAACATGGGACTGTTTTGCTGCTTCTGCTTACTCAGAACCCACGACAATAAAGGCAACGGGCAACCGTAGTCAACAACCCACTGGCTGCTTTTAACAAGGCACCAGTAATGGAAAGATTATGATGCTACATACATAAATCTGCTAAAAGCTAATTGCTACCCATTTGCACGTTGAGGGCTGTGGAAAACATATACTAGTGCATTTTAAGCTCAACTCGATAATTAGGATGGCATTTCCAGTCTGACATTTTTCAATTTAATTGTATATAATTGCTGCTCACCGATGCATTACAAACTTTGCAAGTTTTCCAAAAAAAATGGCCCATGAAATCTCTTTTTACTACGGTCCTTTTCATAACTACTTTTTTACCACCGAAATTCAGATTATCGGCCGATTTTATAAATGATCAATAGGCCGTGTGAAAGAAAACTAAACTCTCACCGTTTAGCGAATACTTAACGAATTAAAATTATTTTTTGTCTGTTTACTTGTAAACATATCTAGTTTCTAAAAGTGGCCTTGGGGATGTTCATGTGGCCAATTTGTATCTAAAAATCTATGTTAAGCTTAGGGGAACGGAGTTTTGTGAACTTTTTTGTTTGAATTTAACTTTTAAGTCTAATATCCTATAAATCTAGAGTCAGTTCTTCAGTACATTTTGTCTGAGTGGTCACATCCAATACATTCTACACGGTGCAAAACTATTCATTAATGATGTTGAGTATTAGATCATAATGATTTATGCAAATTAAAATGATTGCCATTGGAAAAAAATTTATGATAACTTGTCATGTCCCAAAAAAATTCACTTTTTTACCCGACATGACCCAGTGACCCACCGGAATAACTCCGGCTACAAAAAGATTCCCGCTTTTCCCTGGCCACTTCTAGAAACTAGATATGTGTATCAGTAGAACTAAAAAAAAATGAATCCTTCAAGTAATAGCTGAGCGGTGAGGGTTTCAGTATTTTTGCTTTCACTCAGGTCTATACGGGTTAAAAAGTAATCAAAATAAAGTGTCGCGATGTTCAGCAAAATTGTTCAATGTATTAGGGGCTAACATGCGGTGGTCATTGAAAAGCGGAATTCTGTCACCAGGCGGCGCTAGTGAGCATCAAAATTTTGATTTTCTGATATCTCGGGATCCTGACCATTAAGAAACTTGGCGTCTTCGGCAAAGTTGTTCAGTAGCTCAACGGCTATCAAGGGTGGCACTAGTGCCAAGATTCATACTCACCATTCCACCTGGTGGAAAAAGCTCGAATCTCTTGACTAAGGACTGTTCATTTTTTTTTATGAAGTGGACACCTTGTTTATGCTACATCTTTGTTTTATTGATAAAGTCGTAATCGGTTTTCTGTGCATCGTTCAACTATTATTCTTCAATGCTATGAAAATATAAAATCTTACAAAATGCTTTTGGTTGAAGAACTAAGTAGTATTACCGAAAACTCCTAAGAAAAACTTCATCAGAGTTGAAAACTGTTCTTCACATAACAAAAATCCTTATTTTTATGAACAAAATGTGTGTTGGTACCCTTTTCTATTCTAATATAGGTAGAGCTTTATAAAAATCAACAATATTCCACCATTCTCTAACACTAGATCACTCAAAGGATTTATCCTTTATGGCAATATTTGCTGATATACCATTCTTTTACTCCAAGAAAACAAGTAAAGTAGAAAACGTGTTGAAAATTGGTTAAGATTACTGAGGAAAAATTTGTATAAATGAGAGCTAACTGAACGATTATAAACTTTTTTTGGAATTTCGACTTCAAGATGAATGAACCATTTTCATATGTTAACCCGTTAACGCCCGAGGTATCTCACAATTGGAATTCAGCTCCGTTTTTGTTATTCATAGTCATATTCCCATATATTAAACCTTATTTCACCAAAAAAATTCAAGTCTATGGTGGGGATCCAAAAAAATTCTTGAAAGTGTGTCGTCCATATCTAGTTGTTCTAAAAGATTATTTTCAAAAATAATCAAAAATATTTTCATGCTCTTCGACCCATTACAATGTAAACAAGTTGAAAAAACTGCGTGTGAGGGGTAATTCATAAATTACGTCCCGTACAGAAGAGGAAGGAGGGGGTTACAAAAAAACGTGACTACCCATATAAAAATTGAAATCCATACAAAAAGTGTGATATATAAGAAAATTGAGGAGGATGAATATGTCAAAACTTTGCGTGACGTAATTTATGGACGTACCCTGATAAAGAAACAACATAAAGAATAACAATTTCAGAGGCGAAAGATGCATGCCAGAACTAAATCATTTAGTGACTTCAATTCAATTTTCTGCTCTACCACGTAAGTAAGATACAGCCATACATACATTTCCATACATGTACATGTACAATTATGCATACATACACCCTTTATACCAAAAACAAAATAAAATCTTACGTCAAATATATTGATTATAAAAAAAACAACAGATTTATCACAATAGTCTTCAAAAAAATTCTATAAAACTTGCCAGCTGATAATGAAAACATAACTATCAACATATTTTTGCTGGGTCAAGTTATTAGTATACAATGTGGCTCGGATCTGACAGCTATCGAAATTTATTTTTGGCAATAACAGAATTTCGTTAGTGCTAATCAAAAGTTAGTCCTTCAGTCCATTGACAGTCAAATATTGCACTCCAACTATTACATGCTTTACAGACGTGAATATTTGAAGTCAACATTATTCGTCTATAACGTTGAAGTTACTGCATCACTGATGAATATGGTCTTATCCACCGATAGAACCGAATGCACGTGGTCCAAGATTTTTGACACTAGAACGGGCCAGAATACCTGGGGAGCATACGGAAGCGTGCCCGCTCGAATGTCAAAATTCTTGGACCGAGTGAGTTCAGCAAGGGAGACTCTGTACTGCTACCTCAACATGCCGCTGGTTCTAAAAAGCGAACAACCAAACAAAAATACGACCAAACAAAGGTGAAGGCGTAATCAATTTTCTCGAACATTCATTTTAGGAATTTAGTAGAATTTTCTGATTAAATTGGCAACAACGCATTGCAGTAGCGCGTAGTAAAAAACTGCTTGCAAACGATATCTGTCAAGCGCATTTATTACCTGTAATTTTGCGAATAATCATTTTTACTTTTCCACGTTAAGCCATAAAACTGGTTCTGGACTAAGGTTGGCGGCAATTCCATTTAACTCTCATTTGACAGCCGCCCTTCACCCTTGGAGTTCAGTTCATGGATGGATAAGTCAATTTGTCGGTTTTTTCGTTCTTCAAAAGATCATCTTTTTCATTCGACGGCAAGAAAACATGTGTTTTCTTCTTTTAGTCATCAACAAATGGTGTCAAGGTTCATCTAAAAACGTAAGGAGCATTGCATCCGAAATAAGCGATTGTTGCTCGACTCGATAGTAAGTATCGATTGTTTTGATCTAGGCAGGCCAATTATTGATTGTTTCCTTGATATTTCGCAAGAAAAGCAAATCCCAGCTAATAAGTTTTTTTTTGCGAAAATATCTTCTTTAGTTGATCATTGTTTTCGAAGATACCAAATTTTTCATCACTGGACTTCAATGTAGGCGAATAAAATATTTGCCGACTAGCGCCATCATGAGAATGACTTCCGAAATAAGAAGGATTTAGGCGCATAGCTTTCTTTGGATTAAATCAGTGGATTGATAAATTTGTACCAAGTAGTGCCATTTAGGTGATTTCCGAAGTAATAAGTCTCCAGGCGAATAGGTCTCATTTAGTTCTTCAACTTTGTCAAAGACACTAACTTTGTATCCAATCACTGGGATTGAAATATAAGCAAATAAAATGTTTGTCTCTTAGCGCCACCTTGGAAGAGTTTTTCAAACTACTATGTTTCTGGGCGAATAGATCCAATTTAGTTGAACACTTTTGTCGAAGACACCAATTTCGAATCTCATCGCTGGACTGAGATATAAAAAAATTGACCACTAGAGCCTTGTGAGTGTTTTCCGAATTAATAAGATTCTAGGCGAATAGGATTCATTTAGTTGTTCAACATTGCCCAAGATACAAACTTTGTATCTAATAACTTGACTGAGATATTAGCAACACAAAATCTTTGCCCACTAGCGCCATCTAGTGAATGTTTTCCAAACTATTAAGCTTTCGGGTGAATAGATCTCATTCAGTTGAACACATTTTGTATTTTGTATCTCATCACTGAACTGAGATATGAACAATCAAAATGTTCGACCACTAGCGCCATCTTTTGAGTGTTTTCCGAGCTAATAAGGTTTTAGACGAAGAGGTCTCATTTAGTTGATCAACTTTGTCGAAGACACCAATTTTGTATCTCATAACTGGACTAAGATATAAGCAAATAAAGTTTTGGCTCACTAGCGCCATCTTGGGAGCGTTTTCCGAGTTTATAAGGTTCTATGCGAATAGATATTATTGAGTTTTTCAACTTTGTCGAAGACACCATTTTTGTATCTCATAACTGGACTAAGATATAAGCAAATAATTTTTTGGCTCACTAGCGGCATCTTGGGAGTATTTTCAGAATTTATAAGGTTCTATGCAAATAGGTATCATTTAGTTGTTCAACTTTGTCGAAGACACCAGTTTTGTATCTCATAACCAGCGTTGCCAACCTTCCAGATTTGTCTGGAATATTCCAGATTTTTAAGGGCTTATTTTACAAAAATCTGGAAGATCCAGATAAAATTTTTAAAGAATTTGCAAGGTTTTGTAAATAATTTGTAAGGTTCTCCATGTGTGACATAAGCGATCCAGACTTTTCCAGACAAATTTTCAAAATCTGCCAGATTTTTGAAAAATTGACTTGGCATCCCTGCTCATAACTGGACTAAGATATAAGCAAATAAAGTTTTGGCTCACTAGCGCCATCTTGGGAGTGTTTTCCGAATTTATAAGGTTCTATGCGAATAGGTATTATCTAGTCGTTCAACTTTGCCGAAGACACCAATTTTGTATCTCATAACTGGACTAAGATATAAGCAAATATAGTTTTGGCTCACTAGCGCCATCTTGGGAGTGTTTTCCGAATTTATAATGTTCTATGCAAATAGGTATTATTTAGTTGTTCAACTTTGTCGAAGACACCAATTTTGTATCTCATCGCTGGACTGAGATATAAACGAAGCAAATATTTGTACGTCGGAAAGTTGTTTCATATGTTGCTTATGTATGCAACATTTGTTGGCGTCTGTGCGCCACCTGGTGAGTTAATTCTGAATTAAAATAGTTACCAAGTGGAAGTCAGCAGTCCTGTGATCAACTTTGCAGAAGACAGTTTTCTCGTAAACCTTTTTATTTTCAAGATATTTGCACTACAAGTACTGTCCTATTTATAGGACGCTGGGCGTTCGGGGCTTCTGTCCTATTTTTAGGACGCTGGGCGGATATGGGTTAAAGTTGAAATTTTCTGTGATTTCCATATAAATTTTCCAATTTCAATTTATTTTGCGAAATTTCGCAGGATTTCCGAAATTTCGTGGCGGAGGCCAAATTTCACGGATTTCGCGGCTTTCGCGAAATCGCGAATTTCCATTGGAAACAAATTCGATTTCATGACAGCAGTGTTTCCAATTTCGATGATTGCCATTGCTCTGAAAATAAAACATTTGTTCTTCTATTATACTTTAAATGTGACGTAAGAACGAAATATCCATCTATATGAAGGCGTAGGTTATTTTCCATAGTTTTTCTATATTTGTACTTCCGTCTTGACGAACTTTAAACCTAAAAATTATACTCCTTTCAGTTACTTTACAATTTGAAATGTTTTTCTTCGAAAATATCTGATGATTTTATGATATCTGGTAAATTGTTGCTCGAAAAATAATTTGATATTTTGCAACAGGCTTTTGATTGACGATGCTTTTGAAGAACAAGCCTTTTTTTAATGTAAAAATAAAGATCGTTCAATTTTCCAGGAAATTTCTAATAATCATATATTTTGATAACCTCCAAAAATCGACTTTTCTAAACTTTGTGCGTTATTCATGAAAAATTGATTATTTTAGTGGCTTTTTTATTATCACAATATTGTAAACCGCTTACGATTTCATTAATAAATTAAAAAGATATTGCATGTACAAGGTGTTCACTTTATAAAATGAACAGTGCTTAAAATAATGGTAGCCCTTGAATACTGAACAACTTTCCGAAGATGCCATCTTTCGTGAACCTTATTGTTATATAAAATAATGCGACCTTCTCTTAAAAATGACTGAAATTAGGAAATTTTAATGTTTTATAACCTATGTTTACATCATCATAAGAAATTATCAGCAGTATCATAAATTCATATATTTCAATCAACTTTGTTGATGGTGTCATACGAATTGTTAAGTTTGTTTTCAAGCATGGCCGCGGTGAGCCGTTCATGTGTTTTATTTTCGAAACAGTTGTTTTTCAAGAACACTTAACAAAAAAAAAAATTTTTTTTTCCTACCAGTGCACGGAAACGCAGGTGATGGCCAAGAATATCAGGAATGGGAATGAAACTTTTTTTTCTCTTTGATTTCGATTTGTGTGGCACTTAAGGCTGCTTCCCATGATGCTGTAGTCAATGTCTTGTAATGATAATATTTGAGGAAATATTGAAACGAAATATTTTACAGAGAAATAGTGCAGTTAATCCCGAAGCTAGTTTTCAAAGATCTGTTCTATTATTGGAAATATTTGTACGGTTTTGCAAGTGCAATGAATTTGTTTGTGTCGGATAAATGATACATTTATGAAAAGGATACGTTTAGTGACAATTATTAGATGGTATTTTTTTCTTTTATTTATGTATGCATTATGCTTTACTCATGCCGCATTATACACTATACATAAATGTGACAACAGAACATCTAGAGAGACTACACGTCATGATGTAAAAGTAAATCTTTCGTCGTAGTTTTATGTCATGGCGTGTATGTATGTAAAAAAGCGTCAATTGTTCCCCCTTTTTTTAATTAACCTAATTTTACATGAAATTTTTTAAGAGTGTAGTGGAAGTTCTCAACTAAATGGATAATATTTAGCTCCTTAATGTAGATTGTACTGATTACTGAAACTTCGCCGAAGACAGTTCTGTGATATTTATCTATATGCAAACGAAATATTCAACCCCAAAATAATGAAATCCCACACTCTTAAAAATAATGAAAATCACTGCGGATGTAATTCACATTATGACTGAATGACACATGATGTAAGTGATGAAATGACGCAAAAATGTGTTCTGAAAGATGTATTGAACGAAAAATGTAATTTTACATGATGAAAATGTGTCACAAATTCACGTAATTTGGCTCGCTTCTTGTATGTGCATCCAAAAGACGTAAAATTACATGATTTTTCGGAGTGTGCAAAACCCTGGTAGCGTATAACGCCCCTCAAAATAAAGAAAATGTTCGGCAGAATAACGTGTCAAACATCGTTCTTGGTAGTCGATACAACTACAAAAATAACTTGGTTCAATCCGCTATTCAATTCAATTGCAGAAAAAAAACTGTCAAAAATCCTCGCAGTATTTTGTATCAAATAACATTTAATGATTTTGATTTTCGAGAGAAACCCCATCGAAAGCAAATGCAATGACACCATCTCATTTGAAAAAAAAAAAAAAAAAAAAAAAACATTCAAAGTTCGATACCCGAACGGAGCCACTTGAGACAATTTTCAGTTGTATCGTTCCAATTCACTTGCAGGAATTCTAAATCAGTGTTGCTCCCCCAGCATTCGCAATCACTTGATACCGCGCTGCTGCAGCAGCAGCCATCCTCCCATTCTTTGTTTATGTCATGTAACGGAGATTTTTACGGAGAGGTCTTAATTTCATTCCAAATGTGAAATGAAGAAGACTAATCAAATCAAATTTGTATGTTGGTTTGTATTTCTCCTAATGCTTCCAAAACTCAACTAATAATGGGCCGACATAAACCAAAAGCTCTTTATTGGAAACCTTTTAGTAGATATGTTGTCCTGAACTAGCTGTTGTAATACCAGTAAGGAGCTTTGCAGAGGATTCAATTAAAATTTTGGAAATCATGCCAGACTCGACAAAAAATTCAAGCCATATAGCGTGCATTTATTTGAATTATTTTTGCCATGCATTATTCCGACTGTTATATATCAGAAATCTTGGTGTGCTGTAAGAAAACATCACTAGGTGAATTGTCCACATTATACCATCCTCCACCCGCATGCTTTACGCTCTAATAGAATTTCGTATTCGCATCGACAATCAATGAGCGCTCGGATTTGGAGTGGTGGCATTCAAGAACCCACGGCTCTGGTTGACTGACGCGCGACGGGGGACAGCGATGCCGACGTTCGATAACTTCTGGGAACACTAGTGTTTCCTTTGTCGTCGTCGTCGCTGTCGTCTTTCCGGGGCCGGCATCCTGTGATTTGGAGGGAGTATTTGTATGTCTAGGTGGCAATGCTCGTTCGCTAATAGAATTAACGCTATCGAGAAGAAATTCAATTTTCCATTTCCATGTTAATCCCCACCGCACTTTCGCTTCGAACCGCACCGACGTCGATTGGAGATACAATGGATTCTCAGCTTACGAACTACGCGGAGTCTATTTGTAAGTGTAGACACATAGCAAACATACATTTATATTGTCCGTATTTTTATGGCAATGTATCAATAATCGGACTCTGGGTTCGATTCCCGGTCGGTCCAGGATCTTTTCGTGAGGAAA
This sequence comes from Aedes aegypti, assembly GCF_002204515.2. Lineage (NCBI taxonomy): Eukaryota > Metazoa > Arthropoda > Insecta > Diptera > Culicidae > Aedes > Aedes aegypti. The sequence continues at coordinate 380,262,394 of NC_035108.1, forward strand.
ACTTTCTTGACTTTCTTGGGCAAAGAGTATCATTGTATTTTTCACACGATATACGAATGCGAAAATGGTAAAGAAAGCTCTCCGTTAATAATTGTGTTGAACACTAAGCTAAGAAGCAGGCTCTCTATCCCAGTGAGGACGTAATGCCAAGAAGAGAAGAAGAAGCAGGATGAGAAGTAAAAGAAGAAGAATTGTGGAATTAAGGGTTGGTATGACCAACAATATGCATCACTATTTTAAATATTGAACTTTTCTGAAATAAATTATAAAACAGTCAAAACAAATAAACCACATTATCTCCCAACAAATATCATTCTAATACACATCTCTCCATTTAATCACCTCAACTCAATTTACGAACGAAGCGATTAAAGTGATCATACGTAAAAAAAAACTTCCTAAAACAAGGTTCAAGTGTCCCGCCCGTGGCAGAAGTTCCCATCATTTGCCATTATGCTGAACCAAAGTGCAGTGGGGAGCGCGTTTTCCGCAACAGCAAATGCTTACAAATGATAGTGTGTCTGTTTAGTCAACGTTGCGGCGGCGGAGGTTTGCAAATCGAGGCAGGAGGTGTAAGTATCGGAACCGAGACGGAATCGAAAATCAGCAGTGGCACGATTTCCCGAGAAGCGTAGATTTAATCTTTGATTAAAATTTAGCCCGCTTGAAAATGAGATGGCTCTTTGTCATCGTCATCGTCGTCGTCGTTGTCGTCGTCAAACAGTTTGCATTCGTTGATGGGCCTTTGTTTAAGAAGTGGCTGTTTTTATAAGTAGTCGCTTCGCATTATCTGCGAAGTTGGGGAGATATACGACTTTAAATAGAATTAATGGTGTTCCATTTGCACAATTGTAAAACTGTTAATGATCATTGAATAACTTTTTCAACGTTTAGATTGGTATTATAGGTGTGGACGATTATCTCAATCGGATGCAGAAATAGCGTCTTCTTTTGAAATTTACAAGTTCACTTTGCTAAAACGACGATTTAGTGTAAACTTGTTCAATGATTACTGTATTCAATTGGAGATTTTAAGTCTTGAATAATATTTTGAAATATTTTTATTTTAGTGTCATAATATATTTAAAGCGAAGAAATCATGCGGACGCTTGATAGGGGAACTGGGGGTAATATGCCCATAGGGGGCAAAACGCGCCACCATCGATTTGGGCGAACGATGAGTTTTACAATGCTTTTTTTCACCCTAGATCATAGAAAATGGATGAAAATGCTTTTCCTAATATGTTTTTATGTGTTTTTCTCAACCAAATCGATAAAATCGTATAAAAACGTTTTTCGCTGTTTTCGTTGCAATTTTGTGCGATTTTCAATGTCATTTTTTAGGTCGATAAATAACCAAATTACTGAAACTATTGCCAAGAGCCAACTTGTGCGCTGTCATAGTTTGTATTACGTGCAAAATATATGTTAAATTTTCCCTCAAAAAGCTTATTGAAGGACCTAAACTTTAATCAACTTTGGGGGCAAAACGCCCACCCCTATATCATAACACCAAAACAGCCGTTTGAATTCAAATTCTACCAAACGTAATGCCACGTTGAAGTTACACAAAAATTGGAACCTTACAAATGTACATTTTTCGCATCAGCATGTATACTATTACTGAACAATAACATCTGAACAAACGCCCAGATGTATGCAACAGATATACATGCATGATTGTGTGCGTTCGTTTACAGCATGGCTAACGCCGAACTCAAGCGGGGCGTTTTACCCCGCAAAACAATACATATGCACTTAAGCAAGCATTTTTCTAAAATTAATTTATAAACCCCAGAAAAGTTAGAATGGATAGCTGTTTCCACTATTTGGTAGAAAACATGTTTGTCTATCCGACCATAATAAAAAAAGAGCATAAAATAATGTTTTTCACATCTAAAATTGCTGTTCTCCTTAACGTGGGCAAACTACCCCCAGTACCCCTACTCCGATGAAAATCCACATGTTAGATCTGTGAGTTTAAAACTGTTGATCGATTCATGAACGTCAATACCGCTTTATTGTGGTTTGTGGCTCTGTCGATGTGTGTGTGTGTGATATATGTGCAATTGATGTGTTATGATGAAATCGATGAGCTTTGTTGTCGATTTCCATTTAGGGGGACTGGGGGTAGTTTGCCCACGTTAAGGAGAACAGCGATTTTAGATGTGAAAAACATTATTTTATGCACTTTTTTAACTATGGTCGGATAGATAAATATGTTTTCTACCAAATAGTAGAAACGGCTATCCATTTTAACTTTTCTGGGGTTTATAAATTAATTTTTAAAAATTGCTTGCTTAACTGCATATGTATTGTTTTGCGGGGTAAAACGCCCCGCTTGACTTCGGCGTTAGCCATGCTGTAAACGAACGCACACAATCATGCTTGTTTATGTGCTGCATACATCCGGGCGTTTGTTCAGATGTTATTGTTCAATAATAGTATACATGCTGAAGCGAAAAATGTACATTTGTAAGGCTCCAATTTTTGCGTAACTTCAACGTGGCATTACGTTGAGTAGTGTGTGATCCTTTGACCGTGACGCTTGCTCCTGCCGGGGCAGGTGATGCGGTCAGAATCGGTCATGTTGCGTGTGTAGTGTAGTGAAAGTGTGTAGTATTTTGCGGTAAGCACAGTGCTGCGACGGGAGAAACAGCGTTACATCCTGGTAAATTCATTCTTTATTATTATTTACTCACCTATTATCCTATGAAACTAAATACGTGCCAGGGTCGAAAATTTAATTTTCGATTTGGGAAGTGTAAAAACATTTCAGATATCCATTTGATATCTGGGTGTTTTTATGCGGGGCTTACTGTATATGAAAATGACCTCAGAATGTGTGTGTATTTACTGCCATTCTTGAAATGGGTCGTTGGAATTTCAGTAGAGCTATCACCTTTCATCTCCTGGGCTAAAATTGTCTGCAGATATAAAGATATCGAAGGGTATCAATAAATACATGCATACAATTTTCTTCCATAAAAGCACTGCCGGTCAGTGGGAGGTGGATTGTATACACACACACACACACACACACACACACACACTTCAACGTGGCATTACGTTTGGTAGAATTTGAATTCCAACGGCTGTTTTGGTGTTATGAAATAGGGGTGGGCGTTTTGCCCCCAGAGTTGATTAAAGTTTAGGTCCTTCAATAAGCTTTTTGAGGGCAAATTTAACATATGTTTTGGGCGTAATACAAACTACGACAGTGCACAAGTTGGCTCTCAGCAATAGTTTCAGAAATTTGGTTATTTATCGACCTAAAAAATGAAATTGAAAATCGCACAAAATTGCAACGAAAACAGCGAAAAACGTTTTTATACGATTTTATCGATTTGGTTGCGAAAAACACATAAACACATATTAGAAGAAGCATTTTTATCCATTTTCTATGATCTAGGGTGAAAAAAAGCATTCTAAAATACATCGTTCGTCCAAATCGATGGTGGCGCGTTTTGCCCCCTATGGGCATATTACCCCCAGTTCCCCTACAACAATTCTAAATCAAATCACATATGCGCTGAAAATGTTTGATGAACATATGCATGATGTCTGTAATAAGAGGAGTGCATTGTACCTTTCTATTACAACAATGCATTACTTCCGGCATTGAATAATTGAATAATGTTTGGTTTAAGAGAATAATCGCATATGACTAACAGAACTTTATAGTTTCAGCTTCGAATAAAAATAAATATATGTACTAATTTCGAGCATCCCAAGCTTTTGCACGATGACTTGAAAGACAAGTATAATGATTTTGGATTGTTTTCAATTTTTTCCAAATTTTTCAAAGCGGTTAACGAAAATCGATGTCCAACGCCATTTTGAAATCCAAGAACCATCCAAGAACATCGGCACAACTCGAAACAATACTTTGTTTACTAATATGGATAATTAGGGGCCTTCGCAATATTAATGAACTATGTATTGATAACTGAAGGGCCCAAACGTGTAAGTGACATTTTGGTCGGTTTTGAGCTAAGTATTCCGACAAATTTAACTGTTTCAAGCTTCCCTACGATATTTTTAGGTGATTTTTCCGTCCAACAGATAAAATCACATAATTCGTACATAATTGTCTTATTTTTTGGCTCCCATACAATTTGTACGGAATGGAAAATTGCTGCAAAAACTTCAAAGTCGATTTTCTCAAAACTAGATTTTTGTCACCCCCCTTTGCTTATAACTCCCTCAATAGGGCGATATTCAAAACTGAAAAGGCAATAGATGGTTCTTTTTCAGTGGTAGTAAAAACGAAATCCTGAAGCAAAGAAAGCTCTACGGAAGATGAATCAAATACAAAAAGTTATGTATTCACTTTACACTTGATTTTTAATCACTACTTTTTTGATCCAGTTTCCAAATTGCAAGTAATTAACGTTTTTCATTATTTTCCATACGTTTTGACAGTTCTCCGACTACCATTCTTCCATGCGCTTGTGTTGAAAGTTTGAGAAATTTGAGAATCCAGCGTAGCGCGATCAGTGAGGGGAATACAAACATCAGTGTCGCCGCTCGGCGGCCGGTAAGAGAAACTGAATGTTCGAAAGGTTGTTGTCTGTAATTTTTGCCGCTGGCGCCAACTGTTAGCGTTTGAGAACAAAATAAACAGTCGTTACCCTATTGATTACGTTTGTAGATTAGGGTGCGGCTTATTTATCAAAAGTTCTCAAAACCGAAAATTCGTATGCTCTTCTGAATTCAAATCACATAAAATTGGAAACATCAAATTTTGAGCCAAACATATTAAGATTTAGAGGTGTCGCAAGCGATATGAAGACGAATTTTCAAGTTATGAAATATCACCTTCAATGAAGTCTTCATAACTTTGTTGTTTTGCAACCAGTTTTGAAGCTCTTAACTTCAAAATTAAATTAAATTTAAACAAATGAAAAGATTGAGGAATAACAAATTTGGCTTATAAGTTATAAGAAGTTTTCTTATAAGAAGTTTTCTTCAAATTTTTTCTCTTTTTACTAAAAAAAATCACCTACACACTTTGATTTTTTTCACGAGCTCGGCTGTGCGAATCTCGGTTTCCCGATTTTAACCAAGAATCAGCTAACAAATTTTCCGGTTGCTTAGCAACGAAGAACGATTTACTGACAGTCGGTTTTATTTGCTGAGATTCCAGGAAATTTGTTGCCGACTTCTCGTCTGTGCGGATCTCGGTTAATATTAACCGAGACTCAGCGTTCTGAATTAAGTGTGTATGTTTGACCATAACTTCATAAATAATGAATCAATTATTTTTTCTCAATTTTAGTTGTTTTTAAGCTAAAATAAGCCGCATCATATTTAGATCCAAAGGCCTATATTCAATAGAGATCATGGAGGACCAAGAACATCCGTACAAATCAATACAATGACGCGTTTATTCACATGAATGGTTAGGGACCTTTGGAGTATTTAATATTAATCTCTTATCACTTATTACGGTCGTAAATCCCAAGGCCTATATTCAATGGAGTCCTTGGAGGAACAAAAGCATCCGTACAAACCAACAATATATTCCGATGACTTAAATGAATAATTAAGAGACTGTGCCATATTAAAAAACTATCGATAGACCATTAATCACGCGTGTAGATTCTAAGGCCTATATTTGATAAAGTCCTTAGAAAACCTAGGGTCTGTGCCATATAAAAAAACATCGAGATAGTGAATTCAAAATTTCGTCAGCAACCGGCAAAAGTGAGCAAGAAACTTTGCATGAAAATGCTCACTTGCGCCATCTTTCTAAGCGATTTTGCGATATCTACAAAACAATGGTTTCACGCTCATTAGCACCACCTGGCGGCAAAATATTATATTTCAAGGCTCAAATATTCAAAAATGCGTTCGAGGCCTCCAAAAAATCAACGGGGATTCCTCCTAGAATTCCTCTAGAAATTCTCATAGAGATTCGCCCATTAATTCCTGCAGGGATATCATAAAACAAATAGGAATTTCTCCAGGGTTCCCTCCATTTTTTTTTAGAGATTTCTCCACAAAGTGTGAGAAATACCTGGATAAGTTTCTGGAGATATCTCTAGAAATAAATCTAGAGTACTCCCTAGAGGAGTCTCCGGTCAAATTCCTGGTTAAATTCTCCAGTTAAATTCAACGGCTTTTTCATAATAAAGACTACATAGACAAGAAGCAATTTTATTACAATATACAGTCGATTCGCTACCTCATCCCTGGAACAATTTGTAGAGGAAACCATGTAGAAATTTTTGTTGAGCAATCCTTGGAGAAATTCCTGAAGTAAAACTAAAGAAGTCTTTGCAGGAATCTCTGGAGAAATTTTATAGAGAAATCCCTGGAGGAGTCTCTGGAGAAACTCCTGTACGAATCTATGAAGCACTGTCTAAGTTAATGGTGTCCGGCCATTTGGCCGAATGCCGTTTAGTCGAATACCGTATGGCCGAACGAAATTTGGCTGTACGGGTCGTTTGGCCGAATTACGAACAAAAACATTATCAAATTTCTGCAACGCTGATGTGTAAGATTCTGAGATTGTCACTATAAAAGTGCTCCAAGAGAATAATAAAACTGACCCGGTAATTAAGGATGAAGTTGTGAACTCCATGCATCGCGTCAAGATTCAAAGCTCATGGTTGTTTCATCTGGGGTTAACAAAGACGTGTTGGAGTTCCAGTTTTTTTAATGATTTCATAAGACGTTTTTCCTTCTTTGAAACATAGGCTATTCTTCCGAGTTACACTGGTTTCGTTACTGTTGGCAATAATTCAGCTTACATTTTCATTGGGAATTATACCTTCTTTAAATCATCGGCAGTTCTGTGCAGTTCTACGAATATAACTATTATTTGCATTGCATTTGCTTAAATTTTCATAAGAGATTCTTCATGGGGCAGGACACAAGATCCAGTACTAAAATATTAATATTTATTAATGATATTAATATTGATATTGAGAAGATTATCAAGTATGCATGGAGTTTTGCTGTTTGCCTGTTGCCGGAGTTGCCAAGGCAAATGGATTATTTATATGAAAAAACAAGTTGTGTTTATCGTCAGATCGTCTGAGCAAAATATATGAGAAATTCGTCCGATGCAATATAGACCACACTGTTTGCTGCCAACATCCATCTGGTAGTCTGGCTTGAAGGAGACTGGCACCTGTACGATGCATCACATTCAGTGAAGCTCCATTGTCATCAATGCCCCACATCTTTCTACGATTTTCGGGCCATTCCGCAACTCGATTCCGATGCAATTTGTCTCCTATGGTATGTCAGATCGGCAAGCCTCTTGTTTATAAACCCCCACCATTGACTTAAATTCAAGATACTTCTGTCAGATTTCTTTAGGAAAATCGTAGGTAACTCGATGATATCATAAAAATAAAATATATTAATCCGTATTAACGGATATGAATACCAATATTAATGAGTGTCTTACCCCATGAAATTCTTCCTTCTTTTGATCATAGGCTGTTCTTTTTATTCCTCCTCCAATATTAAAACTGCAACGTGTAAACTGAGTTCTGCACCGTTGCTTGCGTATAGCAGCAAACCGATTGAACAATTACGAAAGAAGAAGCCAAAATTTGTGATTACTAGAACTATGAAATAATTTACTAACGATTCGAGGGATCGAAGCAATCCGGATCTGCAGTAGGACTAGTGAGTCGTGAATCATTTTAGTTGCTGTCAAAAGCTGACCACAAACACAATGCGAAAACCTCTGTTGGCAGCTATTATCGCTAGCAGAGAAGTGAATAATTAGAATTTAGGATATTCTTCTTTCAGCACTGACTGATTGTTTAACTAACATCAAAGAGCCAATTATGTGTATGTCAATGATGATTAACTTTCTTTAAGAATAAGCTGAATAAGTTCTTTGAAATTCAGCTTTGAAACTCATAACAATAACATGTAAACTGTAGTTCACTATCGTTTTCTATTTCGGTCAAACGGTATTCGGCCAAATTACCCTTTCGGCCAAACGGCATTCGGCCAAATGACCCGAAACCAAGTTAATTACTTCTGGAGGCATCTCTGGAATCTAGAGAATCTTTTTTGGAGGTATCTCAGAAAGAATCACTGTAGATCCCTGAAAAAGAGCATATGTAGAGATTTTTATAGAGGAATAATCTTTGGAGGAATCTATGGAGAAATTTATGGTGTAATCCCAGAAGAAATCTCTGGAGGCATCCATGAAGATATTTGCCAAAAGTAATTCATGTAGAGATTTCCCTCATCCCTGGAGAAATTCTTAGGATAGTTTCTGGTGAAATTAATGCAGGAATTCATGGAAAAATCTCTGGAGGAATTTTTAGAAGAATTCTTGGAGGAATCCCTAGACGAGATTTGGAGGCCAAGAACGAACCCATGGAGAAATTCCTTGAAAATCCCTGGAGAATAATGTGGAGAAAACTCTGGAGTAAGTCATGTAGCGATTTTCCTTGGGAGGATTTCTGAATTCCTGGGAGGATTTCTAAAAATCACTTGCGAAATTGCTGGTAGAATTTCTGGAGCGATCCGTGGAGGAACCCTAGAAGAAATCTCCGGAATAATTCCTGGATAAATCTAGGGAGGACTACTTTGGGGATATTTTTGTATGTTTCCGTGGAGGTATCCTCGGAGGAAATTCTGTAGAAATCACTAGAGAAATATCATGAGTAATCTTTGAAGAGATTGTCCAAGTGTAACTTTCGGAGGAATTCCTGGAGATAGCCTTCAAGAATCTTTGTAGAGATTTTCCAAGAGAAATCCTCGGAGAAGTAGGTATCTGGAAGATTTTCCAGTTGAATCTCTGAAGGAATACCATAAAAAATCGTTTGGAAAATCCCTGAAGAAATGTTCGGAGAAATTCCAGAGCATTTCTGGAAGAATTTATGGAACAGATCCTGGAAAAATGTTTGAAATAATTCCTGAAAGAATTCCAGTAAAGATTTTACTGGAGAATTTACGAAGGAATCACTAGAGACATGCCTACTAGAACTCCTTGGGACACCATAACAGGAATCCCTGTAGATATGTTCTTGAAGGAATTCTTGGAATCTTTGGAGAAACTCTTGGGGGAATTTTTGAAAGTATTTCTGGAGCCCTATTGGAATGGCGAACAAAAACTCTAGTAGAGAAATCGTTGTAGAGAAAACGATGGAGATAATCATGGAGGGTTTTTGGTAAAATCTCCGGAGGAATCTTCGAAAATATTTCCGGGAGAAATCTCTGGAAGAGTCTCTGGAGATATTTCGAGAGCCATCAATTTCCTGAAGTTTTTCCTGAAGGAACTCCTGGAGTCCAATCTGAACAGGTCTCAAAATTGAGATTGCTGTCAAAAATTATAATTCATCAGCGATAAAATGTAATATAGGGTAATTAACTTCTTCGGCACCGTTCGACTGTTATCGCCAATCAAAATTAAAACGCCAAATTCATAGTATCTTTCTATCAAAACGCACCTATGAAAACATTCAGATAATTCCTTTATTGTCGGCTTCCCCCTGACGAGGTTATCAAGAGGATTGACCAGCGCATAAATGTAAACAGACAGACACATAATTTGTGTGCGTATGACAAAAGAGGAGCGGAGTTTGCTTCTACGGTTCCATATCTTTCATATAAAGCTAAAACAACGTCATGGGTCGGTTTTGACCCTTAAGGTCTGAGGTCACGCTTCTCGCGCGAGAGAGGATTTTGAAATTTTCAGTGATTAGAATGAATTTCTCGAATCCTACTCAGAATATCGTAATTTCCGACCGAGGAGCTCTTCGAAATCTTCCTTAGAATATTTTGTGAAGATTTCATAATTCAGGCTTCAACCAAATTTGAATACTAACCTAAAGAGCATAACTTTTTACTGTCAATTTTTGGGGACTAACCACCGTTGTTTGGTTTTTTAAAATATTTAAAGTCAATTTATCGAAAAACCGGCTCGAGTAAGCCTGCGTTTTGTATTTATGTTCATTTTGGTTTAATAAAAAGTGGTGTACATGCTTTTAATTTTGAGTAGTCTCGATTTAAAACCAGGGAAATTTTCAAAATTTTCAGGATATTCTCCGAACTTGAGAGACAACATTCTCTCATTTTCTCCGAGCCTGAAAAAATGCGAGAGCACCAATGATCGCATTTGGGCGTAGGGTAACCAGCACAAGATCACTTATTATTCAGCAGCATTTCTGTTGGTATGATCTTGTTATGAACAATGATATAAAAGCACAGCTTACACACTGAATATGTTCAAATAAATTATAAAATATTACCATATTCATATTTTGCATTGTGTCAATCTGTTTTATTTTAATTTGATTATGGTAAACATGAATTGAACCAATAGTATTTTGGAAACCCAATGCGGTTAGGAATCACTCTGTCCCTTTGGCTCTCTGTTTACTGTTGCGGTGCGTTTAGCAGTAGGTACACGTTATGAAGTGCTCGAATCAAAACTTATCAAAAAGTTATCATGTTATAATGCGATGATTACCACATTGGTTATTATTTGGCAACATGTGCTTGAACTATGAATGTCAAAATGTTGAATAACAAAAAAAACAATCAGAAACAATAGTGATGGATCAGGCGAATATTTCTATTTGTTGAGAACATTGTTGTGAATAGGCAGATCATCTGGAAGAATATTCAAACTAATAAGGCTGATACAAATATTAATTTTCTTTTATGTCACCCCCCCCCCTTCAAAAATCCGAAAATTTTGAGGGGGAGAAAAAAAAAGATTCATCATTTTTAAGACATCAGTTAGGTTTTTTTTAATTTTTAAAACGAAAAACAGGTAAAATAATGATGCAGATGACAATTGAAAAAAGTTTAACAACTACCGTTAAAAATAAAAATTTGAAAAAATAACTTTTTTTTCATTTTTATTTTTTTGTTCCTTATACGGGGGGGATCCCCCTCGTACCTTCCAAGTGATCTCGGACATAAAAGAAAATTAATATTTGTATCAGCCTAAAGCTCTTTTTGAAAATCTTCAATTTTGTATGAAATGTTATGACGTTTCGGGGTAGTTTTCAGTTTATTGGTGCTTTTCGGTGAATCACCGAAATCACCGAAAAGCACCAATAAACTGAAAACCATTAAGTAAACGGTGATCAAAGCTAAAGCAAGGTTATGACGTTTCCTACTGAAAAACTACCGTCAATGAGAGTGACAATGGATCAGACGGTGTAGTTATAATCTTCATAGTGTATTCTTTCCAGATTCTGAGATTTTTCTTCTTCTTCTTATATCTGAGGTAATTTCATAGTTATTTGCAAATATATTAAATTTTTACTGGAATATTTGTGCTCATTTATTTATTAATACGCAATTGGTTTGGAAGAATATATGGGTGCATTGGGCCGATTTGAAATGATTTGCCAATAAAAAATATTTTTGGAACAATAATTGTGTGAAATAAAATTGTTTAAAAATGCGATAAATTTAGAGATTGTCGGTAAGGATTAAAAAATTGTTTGAATTATGAGATTATTTTTCAATACTCAGAAAAAAAATATCGGTAAATTCTGATATTGATTATGTATACAATTTTCTGATACTTGGCAGATCAAATGCATATATTTGAAAAATGTTGCAAACTTTGGTTTTTTTTTAATATATATTTTTTTATACGTAGGAAAGTTGGAGGAATAATTTTTTTATCTATAAATGTTTGAAAAATATGAGATAATATTTGAGTTAGTAATAAGCGGTTTTTTGGTGCTTGAGACAAAAACGTTTTCCGCAATGTTATATTTTTATGCGAGGGACCTTTGGAAGAATTCTGAAATTATTGGTGAAAGCAATTTTTTTTTGAGAATTTATTTGTTATAAAGGAATGTTTACAACATTTTCAGAAATTCTTAGAATTATTTCTGATATATTTTCTGTTTACATGAGAGTCTTGGAATAATATTTGTATTGTATCGAAGTGCTTGTAAATAAGGTAACATTTTCTCAACATTTTTAAATTTCAAAATTGTTTTTCACTACGTTATACTATTCGTGATAATCTGATTTGTTTTGTAACTAATATGAGTAGATTATTTTAGAGATTTCGATATTTTTTCCATAAATGCCTCTAAAATTTGGATTTGGTCCCTTTGAGAATTTCCCCCAAGAATTCCTGCGACGATGTCGGCTAGGAATTCCTCTGGGGATATTGTCCACATAATCTTTCGGGGATTTCCTCTGGGAATTTCATTAAAAAATCCTCCAAGGATTTCGTCCAGGAATTCTCCTGGGGATTTTTTCAAAGAATTCATCCAGGAATATATCTGGAAATTTCACGTGGAATTTCTCAGGGAATTTCCTCCAGGAACTCTTTAGGAAATTTCCTCAAGAAATTGGTTCGAGAATTTCCTCCAGGAACTCCTCCGGGAACTTCAAGGAAGTCTCCGGGGATATCAAGAACTACTTTTTTCCAAGAATTCCTTCGGGGATTTCAATGATTGTTCCGGAGATTTTCCTTCAAAAACTTCTCCGGGGATTTTCTGTAGAAATGGTTCCTGGGCTTTCCTCCAGGAATTCCTCCATAAATTCCTCCGTAAATTACCTCCAAAAAAACTTCCAGGGATTTGTTCCTTTTAAAAATTTCCCGCGAGAATTCCTGCGCGGATTTCATCCAGGAATTCCTCTGGGGATTTTGTCCAGATATTCTCTCGAGGATTTCCTTTTGGGATTTCATAAAAAAAATCCTCCGAGGATTTCGTCCAGGAATTCTCTTGGGGATTTTTTTCAGAGAATTCATCCAGGAATTTATTTGGAAATTGCACGTGGAATTCCTCCGGGAATTTCCTGCAAGAATTCCTTAGGAGATTTCCTCAAGGAATTGCTCCTAAAATTTCCTTCAGGAATTCCTCCGGGAACTTCAAGGATTCCTCCGGGGATATCAAGAACTACTTTTTTACACGAACTCCTTCGGGGATTTCGATGATTCTTCCGGAGATATCCCCCAAAAACTTCTCCGGGGATTTTCTGAAGAAATTATTCCGGGGCTTTCCTCCAGGAATTTCTTCAAAAAATGCTCCGTAAATTACCTACAAAAAATCTTCCGGGGATTTGTTCCTTTTGAGAATTTCCCTCGACAATTCCTGTGAGGATTTCATCCAGGAATTCCTCTGGGGATTTTGTCCAGATATTCTTACGGGGATTTCCTCTTGGGATTTCATAAGAAAAAACTCCTTTGAGGATTTTATCAGAGAATTCATCCAGGAATGTATCTGGAAATTGCACGTGGAATTTCTCCGGAAATTTCCTGCAAGAATTCCTTAGAAGATTTCCTCAAGGAATTGCTCCAAAACTTTCTTTCCAGGGATATCAAGAACTACTTTTTACATGAATTCCTTCGGGGATTTCGATGATTCTCCCGGAGATATCCCCCAAAAACTTCTCCGGGGATTTTCTGTAGAAATTGTTCCTGGGTTATCCTCCAGGAATTCCTCCAAAAATTGCTCCGTAGAATACCTCCAAAAAATCTTCCGGGGATTTGTTCCCTTTGAGAATTTCCCTCGACAATTCCTGCGAGGATTTCATCCAGGAATTCCTCTGGGGATTTTGTCCAGACATTTTCTCGAGGATTCCTTCTTGGGATTCTTAAAAAAAATCCTCCGAGGATTTCGTCCAGGAATTCTCATGGGGATTTTTTCAGAGACTTAATCCAGGAATTTATTTGGAAATTGCACGCGGAATTTCTCCGGGAATTTCCTCCAGGATTTCCTCAGGAGATTTCCTCAAGGAATTGGTCCGAGAATTTTCTCCAGGAATTCCTCCGGGTACTTCAAGGATTCCTCCGGAGATATCAAGAACTACTTTTTTACACAAATTCCTTCGGGGATTTCGATGATTCTTCCGGAGATATCCCCCAAAAACTTCTCCGGGTATTTTCTGCAAAAATTATTCCGGGGCTATCCTCCAGGAATTCCTTCAAAAATTGCTCCGTAAATTACCTCCAAAAAATCTTCCAGGGATTTGTTCCCTTTGAAAATTTCCCTCGACAATTCCTGCGAAGATTGTATGCAAGAATTCCTCTGGGGATTTTGTCCAGATATTCTTACGGGGATTTCCTCTTGGGATTTCATAAGAAAAACTCCTATGAGGATTTTTTTCAGAGAATTCATCCAGGAATTTATCTGGGAATTGCACGTGGAATTTCTCCGGGAATTTTCTCCAGAAATTTCTTAGAAAAAATTTACTCAAGGAATTCGTCCGAGAATTTTCTCCATGAATTCCTCCGGGAACTTCAAGGATTCCTCCGAAAACTTCAAGGATTCCTTCGAGTATATCAAGAACTACTTTTATACACGAATTCCTTCGGGGATTTCGATGATTCTTCCGGAGATATCCCCCAAAAACTTCTCCGGGGATTTTCTGCAGAAATTGTTCCTGGGCTATCCTCGAGGAATTCCTTCAAAAATTGCTCCGTATAATACCTCCAAAAAATCTTCCGGGGATTTGTTCATTTTGAGAATTCCCCTCGAGAATTCCTGCGAGGATTTCATCCAGGAATTCCTCTGGGGATTTTGTCCAGACATTCTCTCAGGGATTCCCTCTTGGGATTCTTAAAAAAAAATCCTCCGAGGATTTCGTCCAGGAATTCTCATGGGAATTTTTTCAGAGACTTCATCCAAGAATTTATCTGGAAATTGCACGTGGAATTTCTCCGGAAATTTCCTGCAAGAATTGCTTAGGAGATTTCTTCAAAGAATTGCTCCTAAAATTTCCTTCAGGAATTCTTCCGGGAACTTCAAGGATTCCTCCGAGGATATCAAGAACTACTTTTTACATGAATTCATTCGGGGATTTCGATGATTCTTCCGGAGATATCCCCCAAAAACTTCTCCGGGGATTTTCTGAAGAAATTATTCCGGGGCTTTCCTCCAGGAATTCTTTCAAAAATTGCTCCGTAAATTACATCAAAAAAAAACTTCCGGGGATTTGTTCCCTTTGAGAATATCCCTCGACAATTCCTGCGAGGATTTTATCCAGGAATTCCTCTGGGGATTTTGTCCAGATATTCTTTCGGGGATTTCCTCTTGGGATTTCATAAAAAAACTCCTTTGAGGATTTTTTCAGAGAATTCATCCAGGAATTTATCTGGAAATTGCACGTGGAATTTCTCCGGGAATATCCTCCAGGAATTCCTTAGGAGATTTCCTCAAGAAATTGCTCCTAAAATTTCCTCCAGCAATTCCTCCGCGAACTTCAAGGATTCCTCCGAGGAGATCAAGAACTACTTTTATACACGAATTCCTTCGGAGATTTCTATGATTCTTCCGGAGATATCCCCCAAAAACTTCTCCGGGGATTTTCTGCAGAAATTGTTCCTGGGCTATCCTCCAAAAATTTCTTCAAAAAATGCTGCCTAGAATAACTCCAAAAAATCTTCCGGGGATTTTCCTCGAGAATTCCTGCGAGGATTTAAACCAGAAATTCCTCTGGAGATTTTGTCCAGATATTCTTTCGGAGATTTCCTCTTGGGGTTTCATAATAAAAAAATTCCTCCGAGGATTTTTTCAGAGACTTCATCCAGGAGTTTATCTGGAAATTGCACGTGGATTTTCTCCGAGAATTTCCTCCAGTAATTCCTTAGAAGTTTTCCTCGTGGAATTGTTTCGAGAATTTCCTCCAGCAATTCCTCCGGAAACTTCAATGATTCTTCCGGGGATATCAAGAATTATTTTTTTACACGAATTCCTTCGGGAATTTCAATGATTCTTCCGGAGGTTTTCCCTCAAAAACTTCTCCGGGGATTTTCTGCAGAAATGGTACCTGGCCTTTCCTTAAGAAATTTCTCCAAACATTCCTCCGTAAGAAAGCTCCAAAATATTTTCCGGAGATTTGTTCCCTTTGAGAATTTCCCTCGACAATTCCTGCAAGGATTTTATCCAGGAATTTCTCTGGGGCGTTTGTCCAGATATTCTTTCGGGGATTTCCTCTTTTGATTTCATAAAAAAAACTCCTTTGAAGATTTTTTCAGAGAATTCATCCAGGAATTTATCTGGGAATTGCACGTGGAATTTCTCCGGGAATTTCCTCCAGAAATTCCTCAGAAAAAATTTCCTCAAGGAATTCGTTTGAGAAATTCCTCCATGAATTCCACCGGGAACTTCAAAGATTCCTCCGAGAACTTCAAGGATTCCTCCGAGGATATCAAGAACTACTTTTATACACGAATTCCTTCGGGGATTTCGATTATTCTTCCGGAGATATCCCACAAAACCTTCTCCGGGGATTTTCTGCAGAAATTATTTCTGGCTTTTCCATCAGGAATTCCTTCAAAAATTGCTCCGTAAATTACCTCCAAAAAATCTTCCGAGGATTTGTTCCTTTTGAGAATTTCCCTCGAGAATTCCTGCGAGGATTTCATCCAGGAATTCCTCTGGAGATTTTGTCAGATATTCTTTCGAGGATTTCCTCTTGGGATTTCATAAAAAAAAACTCCTCCGAGGATTTTTTCAACGAATTCACCCAGGAATTTATCTGGAAGTTGCACGCGGAATTTCTCCAGGAATTTTCTCCAGGAATTCCTTAGGAGATTTCCTCAAGGAATTGGTCCGAGAATTTCCTCCAGGAATGCCTCCGGGAACTTCAAGGATTCCTTCGGAGATATCAAGAACTACTTTTTACACGAATACCTTCGGGGATTTCGATGATTCTTCCGGAGATATCCCCCAAAACCTTCTCCGGGGATTTTCTGCAGAAATTATTTCTGGGTTTTCCTCCAGGAATTCCTTCAAAACTTGCTCCGTAAATTACCTCCAAAAAATCTTCCGGGGATTTGTTCATTTTGAGAATTTCCCTCGAGAATTCCTGCGAGGATTTCATCCAGGAATTCCTCTGGAGATTTTGTCAGATATTCTTTCGAGGATTTCCTCTTGGGATTTCATAAAAGAAACTCCTCCGAGGATTTTTTCACCGAATTCATCCAGGAATTTATCTGGAAATTGCACGCGGAATTTCTCCAGGAATTCCTTAGGAGATTTCCTCAAGGAATTGGTCCGAGAATTTCCTCCATGAATGCCTCCGGGAACATCAAGGATTCCTTCGGGGATATCAAGAACTACTTCTTAGCACGAACTTCTTCGGGGATTTCTATGATTCTTCCGGAGATACCCCTTAAAACCTTCTCCGGGGATTTTCTGCAGAAATTGTTCCTGGGTTTTCCTCCAGGAATTCCTTCAAAAATTGCTCCGTAAATTACCTCCAAGAAATCCTTAGGGGATTTGTTCCTTTTGAGAATTTCCCTCGAGAATTCTTGCGAGGATTTCATCCAGGAATTCCTCTGGAGATTTTGTCCAGATATTCTTTCGAGGATTTCCTCTTGGGATTTCATAAAAGAAACTCCTCCGAGGATTTTTTCACCGAATTCATCCAGGAATTTATCTGGAAATTGCACGCGGAATTTCTCCAGGAATTCCTTAGGAGATTTCCTCAAGGAATTGGTCCGAGAATTTTCTCCAGGAATTCCTCCGGGAACTTCAAGGATTCCTCCGAGGATATCAAGAACTACTTTTATACACGTACTCCTTCGGGGATTTCTATGATTCTTCCGGAGATATCCCCCAAAACCTTCTCCGGGGATTTTCTGCAGAAATTGTTCCTGGGTTTTCCTCCAGGAATTCCTTCAAAAATTGCTCCGTAAATTACCTCCAAAAAACCTTCCGGGGATTTGATCCCTTTGAGAATTTTCCTCGACAATTCCTGCGATGATTTCATCCAGGAATTCCTCTGGAGATTTTGTCCAGATATTCTTTCGAGGATTCCCTCTTGGGATTCCTTAAAAAATCCTCCGTGGATTTCGTCCAGGAATTCTCATGGGGATTTTTTCAGAGACTTAATCCAGGAATTCCTTAGGAGATTTCTTCAAGGAATTGGTCATATAATGTCCTCCAAAACTTCCTCCGGGAACTTCAAGGATTCCTCCGGGGATATCAAGAACTACTTTTTTACACGAATTCCTTTGGGGATTTCAATGATTCTTCCGGAAATTTTCCCTCAAAAACTTCTCCGGGGATTTTCTGCAGAAATTATTCCTGGGTTTTCATCCAGGAATTCTTTCAAAAATTGCTCCGTAGAATACCTCCAACAAATCTTCTGGGGATTTGTTCCTTTTGAGAATTTTCCTTGAGAATTCTTGCGAGGATTTCATCCAGGAATTCCTCTGGGGATTTTTTTAGATAATTCATCCAGGAATTTATCTGGAAATTGCTCGTGAAATTTCTCCGGAAATTTGATCCAGGAATTGGTCCGAGAATTTCCTCCAAGTTTTTCAAGTATTTCTCCGGGGATATCAAGAACTTTTTCTTCCAAGAATTCCTTCGGGGATTTCAATGATTTTTCCGGAGATATCCCCCAAGAACTCTTTCAGGGATTTTCTGAAGGAATTATTCCGAGGCTATCCTTCAGGAATTCCTCTGAAAATTCATCCGAGCATTTACTTCCTTTGAGAATTTCTCCCAAGAATTCCTGCGGGGATTTCCTCCAGGAAATCATCTGAGGATTTTGTCCAGAAATTCTTTCGGGTATTTCTATAAACAAATTCCTCAGGGGATTTCGTCCATGAATTCTCCCGAGGGTTTTTTTAGATAATTCATTCAGGAATTTTTCTGGAAATTACACCTGGAATTTCTTCGGGATTTTCCTCCAGGAATTCCTCCGGGAACTTCAAGGATTCCTTCGGGGATATCAATGATTCTTCTGTTGATATCCCCCAAGAACTTCTCCTGGGGATTTTGTCGTGAAATTATTCGTGAAATTCCTCCAGGAATTCCTCCAAAAATTGCTCCATAGATTACCTCCAAAAAATCTTCCGGTGAATTGATCCATTTGAGAATTTATCCAATAATTCCTGCGGGGATGTCGCCTAGGAATTCCTCTTGGGATTTTGTACATAAATTCTTTCGGGGATTTTTTCTATGGAGAGAATTCATTCAAGAAATTCTTTGAAAATTGAACCTAAAATTTCTCCTGGTATTTTTTCCAGAAATTCCTTCTTAAAATTCTCCATAGATTACCTATAAAAATTCTTTTGAGGATTTGATCCCTTTGCTTCGAATATTCTTCTTAGTTTCTCCAGAAATTTCTTTGGTGTTTGTCAAGCAATTACCCCGAAGTTCCTCCAGAAACACATCCGGAGTTTCTCCAGCAACTTCTTCTGAGTTCCTCCAGGAATTGCTTTGTTGTTCCTCCCTGATTTCCTTTGGATATTCTCTAGGATTTTGTCCAGAGTTCCTACAAGAATTCCTTAAGAGTTTCTTCGGAGATCCGGAGTTCTTTTATCAATTCTTTTGGATTCTATCCATCATATCCTTCGAAGTTCCTCCCAATCTTCAGGAGGAACTTCGAAGAAATTGCTGAAGGAACTCCGGAAGAATTGCTGAAGGACCTACATAGGAATTCTGGACAATATCCTAGTTAATCTCCAATAGGTAATCCTAGAGGAATAACGGAATAATTCATGGAGGAACTCCGGGGTAATTGCTTGACGATATCTAGAGAAATTTATGGAGAAATTTAAAGGGAAATTTAAAGAAATTTCTGGTAGAGCTCCAGAAGAATTCCCGAATGAATTCTTGGAGAAAATCTTCGGAAATCGTTGAAGAAAATCTTTGGCCCATGAGGAAATCCTTGTGAAAACATGAAGAGGAACTCAGGGGAGAAATCCCCGGATTAATTCCTGGAGAAATCCCTGGATTAATTCCTGGAGAAATCCAATAAACAAATTTCTAGGCGAAATTCCCAAAGAAAATCCTGGAAGAAATCCCCTGAGTAATTCGGAAGAAAATTCCCGGAGAAATTCGTGGAGCAAAGCGCCTGAGCGGTTTCTAGAGGAAATCCAGGGATGAATTCCGGGACCAATCTCCGGAGGTGCTTCTGGAGGAAATTCCTGGAACAATTTCTAGAGTAAAGTCCGGAAGAATTTCTGTTCGAATCATCGGATGAATTACTATTAGAAATCCCCTGGGGAATTCCTGGAGAAATTTCCCTTCCTTGGGGACTATCCCGAGAAATCCTTGAATTTCCCGGATAAATTGCTATTTGAAATTCTCGGAGAAATGTCAGGAGTAAATCCCCGGAAGAATTCTTGGGGGAAATCCCCAGAGGAATTTTATGAAAAAATCTCCGGAGGAATTTCTTGATAACATCATCGGAGGAATCTCTTGAGGAAATCCCTGGAGGAATTTCTGGAGCAAATCTTCGGAGGAATTGCTATTGGAGAACTCCTGCGGGATTTCTAAAAAAATCCCTGGAAGAGTTCTCGGGGAAAATCCCTGGAGGAATACTTTGAAAAAAAAAAATCGTGGAGTTCTTGGGGGAAATCCCCAGGAAAATTCATGGAAAAAATCTCCGGAGAAATTTCTGGAGAAAATGCCTGGAGGAATACGTGAAGTAGATCGAAAGAGAAGTTTATGGACGAAATCCCCAGAAAAATTCCTGGAGGAAATCCTCGGAGGAGTTGCGGGAGAAAATCCTCAGTGGTGCTTCTTGAGAAAATCACCGAAACAATTCCTGGATGAAATTCACGGAAGAATTTCTCGACAAAATTCGCCGAGGAATTTTTGGACGAAACCTCCGGAGTGATTGCTATTGAAAAATGCCCTGAGAAATTTCTGGAAAGAATTCCTGGAGGAGTTTCTAAGGGCATTGCTGGAGGAATCCTTGAAATCCCTAGAGGAATTCCTGCATAAATTCTAGGAGAAATTCGTGTAAAAATCCCCGAAAGAATTCCTAGTTCAAATCCCTAGAAAAATTCCTGAAGGATGTCTCCGGAAAAATTCTCTGAAAAAATCCGCGAATGAATTAATGAAAAAAATCCTCAGACGAATTTCTTAATGAATTTCTGGACGGAATCCCTAGAGAAAATCTTGAACCAAATCCCCGGAGGAATTACTATTGGAAATCCTCTAAAGAATTCCTGGACGAAATCTCCGGAAAAAATTCTGGTACAAATCCCCAGAGATATTCGTGGTAAAAATATTCGGATAAATTCTCTGAAAAAGTCTCCAATGGAATTTCTGGAGAAAATCCTCGAAGGAATTTCTTTATGAATTTCTATAAGAAATCCTCAGAGGATATCCCCGAGTGATATCTTGGAAAAATCTCCGGAGGAGTTTCTGGACGAAATCCACGGAGAAATTCATAAAGGAAATACATACCGAAAGAATTCCTGGGGTGAATCCCCGGAGGTATTCCTGCAGTAAATCCCGGGATGAATTCTTGAAAGAAGTTCCTGGAGAAAATCCTAGGAATAAATGTTGGGAGATATCCCTGGAGGAATCCTTGAAGTTTACTTACTTACTTACTTATTTGGCTTTACATCAATTATCTTGATAAAGCCTCGCCAACAATATTTCGCCAATTCCCTCGGTTCATGGCCGCTTCTCTCCATCCTCGACTGTGACCCACGCTCTCCAGGTCCTGGTGTACCTGATCAATCCACCTAGCTCGCTGCGCCCCACGCCTTCTTGTTCCGACCGGATTCGTGGCGAACACCATCTTTACAGGGTTGTTGTCCGGCATTCTTGCAACATGCCCTGCCCAGCGTATCCTTCCAGCTTTAGCTACCTTCACGATACTGGGTTCGCCGTAGAGTTGAGCGAGCTCGTGGTTCATCCTTCGCCGCCACACGCCGTTCTCCTGCACGCCGCCGAAGATCGTCCTTAGCACTCGGCGTTCGAAAACCCCAAGAGCTTGCAAGTCCTCCTCGAGCATAGTCCACGCCTCATGCCCATAGAGGACTACCGGTCTTATGAGCGTTTTGTACATCGTGCATTTGGTGCGGGGGTGAATCTTTCGTGACCGCAGTTTCTTCTGGAGCCCATAGTAGGCACGACTTCCGCTGATGATGCGCCTTCGTATTTCCCGACTAACATTGATGTCAGCCGTCAACAAGGATCCGAGGTAGACGAACTCGTCCACCACCTCGAAGGTATCCCCGTCTATCGTAACACTGCTTCCTAGGCGGGTCCTGTCGCGCTCAGTTCCGCCAACCAGCATGTACTTTGTTTTCGACGCATTCACCATTAGCCCGACTCTTGTTGATTCGCGTTTCAGGCGGGTGAACAAATCTGCCACCGTTTCAAATTTTCTCCCAATAATATCCATGTCGTCCGCGAAGCAAACAAATTGTCCGGATCTCGTGAAAATCGTACCTCGACTGTTAAGTCCGGCTCTCCGCATGACACCTTCAAGCGCAATATTGAACAACAGGCACGAAAGTCCATCGCCCTGTCGTAGTCCCCGCCGAGACTCGAACGAACTGGAGTGTTCGCCCGAGATCTTCACGCAGTTTTGCACACCGTCCATCGTTGCTCTGATCAATCTTGTGAGCTTCCCGGGAAAGCTGTTCTCGTCCATGATTTTCCATAGCTCTATGCGGTCGATACTATCGTATGCCGCCTTGAAATCGATGAACAAATGGTGCGTAGGGACCTGGTACTCACGGCATTTCTGGAGGATTTGCCGCACGGAAAAGATCTGGTCCGTTGTCGAGCGGCCGTCGATGAAACCTGCCTGATAACTTCCCACGAACTCGTTTGCTATAGGTGATAGACGACGGAAGAGAATCTGGGATAGCACTTTATAGGCGGCGTTTAGGATGGTGATTGCACGATAATTTTCACACTCCAGTTTGTCGCCCTTTTTGTAGATAGGGCATATAACGCCTTGCTTCCACTCCTCCGGTAGCTGTTCCGTTTCCCAGATTCTGACTATCAGCCGATGCAGACAAGCGGCCAACCTGTCCGGGCCCATCTTGATGAGTTCGGCTCCGATACCATCCTTGCCAGCGGCTTTGTTGTTCTTGAGCTGTTGAATGGCATCCTTAACTTCCCCCATCGTGGGAGCTGGTTGATTTCCGCTATCCGCTGTGCTGACGTAGCCATCGCCTTCGCTGTCCTGACCATCTGTGCCTGTGTTCTCTGCGCCATTCAGGTGTTCATCGTAGTGCTGCTTCCACCTTTCGATCACCTCGCGTCCGTCCGTCAAGATGCTCCCATCCTTATCCCGGCACATCTCAGCTCGCGGCACGAAGCCTTTGCGGGATGTGTTGAGCTTCTGATAGAACTTCCGCGTTTCTTGAGAACGGTACAGCAACTCCATCTCTTGGCACTCCACCTCTTCCAGGCGGCGCTTTTTGTCCCGGAATAGGCGGGTTTGCTGTTTCCGCTTCAGTCTGTATCGTTCCACGTTTTGCCGCGTACCATGCTGCAGCATTGCAGCCCGCGCTGCATTCTTCTCCTCTAAAACCTCTTGGCACTCCTCGTCGAACTAATCGTTTCTTGAGCTCCGTTCCACATATCCGACAACGCTTTCGGCAGCGTCGTTAATGGCTGCTTTGACTGTCCTCCAGCAGTCCTCAAGAGGGGCCCTATCGAGCTCGCCCTCATCCGGCAACGCTGCCTCAAGATGCTGTGCGTACGCATTGGCGACATCCGGTTGTTTCAGCCGCTCGAGATTGTACCGGGGCGGGCGTCGGTACCGTACATTGTTGATGACGGATAGTTTTGGGCGCAGTTTCACCATCACCAGGTAGTGGTCGGAGTCAATGTTGGCGCCACGATAGGTTCTGACGTCGGTTATGTCGGAGAAGTGCCGTCCATCGATCAAAACGTGGTCGATTTGCGATTCTGTCTGCTGAGGTGATCTCCAGGTGTACCGATACGGGAGGCTGTGCTGGAAATAGGTGCTACGAATGGCCATGTTCTTGGAGGCGGCAAAATCTATCAGTCGTAGGCCGTTCTCGTTCGTCAGCCGGTGGGCGCTGAACTTTCCAATCGTCGGTCTGAACTCCTCCTCCTGGCCAACCTGAGCATTCAAATCTCCTATGATGATCTTGACGTCGTGGCTTGGGCAGCGGTCGTACTCGCGTTCGAGCTGCGCGTAAAATGCGTCCTTGTCATCATCAGTGCTTCCGGAGTGTGGGCTATGCACGTTGATTATGCTGAAGTTAAAGAATCGGCCTTTGATTCTTAACTTGCACATTCGTTCATTGATCGGCCACCACCCGATCACGCGCCTTTGCATATCACCCATCACTATAAAAGCTGTTCCCAGCTCGCGTGTGTTGCCGCAGCTCTGGTAGATGGTATGATTACCTCTAAACGTTCGCACCAATGCTCCTGTCCAGCATACCTCCTGCAGCGCTACGATGTCGAAACCGCGGGTCTTCAGTACATCGGAGAGTATGCGAGTACTTCCAATGAAGTTGAGAGATTTGCAGTTCCACGTACCGAGTTTCCAATCGCTAGTCCATTTTCGTCGCTGTGGTCTTTGCCGATTGTTCCGGTCCGTATTCTCTCGTTGACGTTCCTGTGCTGATGTGTTTTTACGGCTGGCTCGCAGGGCCTGACACCAACCCCCTAGATTTCCGGAGGACCATTCCCCCTAAATGTTCGGAGGGCCATAGTGCGCAGTTTAGCTTAGAGTCCTTCTCTGGCACTCGGACGATGATCAGCCGCCCCTGACATGGGGAACAGACGCTGTTGTGAGCCGCTCCTAACGTGGAGTACAGACGCTCAAGGTTTGCAAAAGCAAACCCCCCCTTCCCTGTCAGCATACGACCAAAGTTCCCACCGGGGGTTGGTTACCCGATCTTCCCCAAGGTTACTCGTACCCCGGCCAGTACCACGAGGAGGTAGGGATAGGAGTTGCTGGGCAAGAGGCTAAGGACCGCACAAAGGGGTCTATTTTATTCCTGCAGGTACGCGAGGTACCAATGGTACGCCATGCCCAGCCATTTACCGCGCCATCCTTGAAGTTTCTGGAGGAAATTTCTGGTTTCTGGAGGATATTCTCGGAGGAATTCCTGGATGATACTCCCGGAGAAATTGCTGGACGAAATTCCCTATAAGTGTTTCTGATGTAAATCCTCGGAAGAACTGCTGTTGGAAATTCCTTTGAAATCCTGGAAATCTTGAAGAACATCAAGGAGGACTTTTTTGGGGAAATCTCCGAAAGAATTCTTGGAAAAAAATCTCCGGAAAAATGTCTGGAGAAAATCTACGGAGAAATATCTGGAGCAGCTCGCCAGAGGAGTTTCTGGACGAAATCCCCAGATGAATTCCCAATAGAAGTTGAGGGCGAAAAACCTCATAAGTGCTTCTTGAGGAAATCCCCGGGACAATTCGTGAAGAAAATCGTGAAGAAATTCCTAGAGAAGATCCCCTGAGAATTTCTGGACAAAATTCCCCGAGGAATTTATAGAAAAAATAGCTATTGACAATCCCCTGAGTAATTTCTGGAGAAAATGCCCGGAGGAGTTTCTGGGGTTATCGTTGAAGGAATCCTTGAAATTCCTGGGGATTCCTGCAGAAATTTCTGAAACAAATTCATGGAGAATAAATGTTGGAGGAATCCTAGAAATCTCCAGAGGACTTCCTGGAAAAAATCTTCGGAGAAATTCCTGGTACAATCTCAAAAGAGCTTCTCGGAGAAATTCCTGTTTTTAATTTTCTAAGAAATCCCCTAAAAATTGCTGGAGAAGATCCACGGTTGAATTTGTTAATTGAATCCTTGGAGGTATTTATTGATGAGATCTTTAAAGATGTGTCTAGAGTAAATCTCCGGACGAATTTCTAGACGAAATATCCGAAGGAATTGCTTTTGGAAATTCCCTTTAAAATTCCTGGAGAAAAGCTCCACACGGAATACCTTCGGAGTTCTGTCGGATTTTTTTCCAAGCTCCTTAGCTCCTACCAAAACTCCTTAGTGTTCACTATTTCACAATTATTCAGAAACAATGATCAGAATTTAATGTTAACTTCAAACATTCAGGCACAACTCATCATTCACCGAAAATTTCAATACCGATGGGGAGCACAACACCTAGAGTGAGATTGGGTCAAAACGATAAAATTTATTTTTTGATATATCCAAGCCAATAACACTGATATTACTAGCATTAGTAATGCATATGCTAGGAATATGTTCCCTGCACACCATTAACCAAAATAAATAATTGTTTTCGTTTAATATATCAATTAACTTGTATGTTGAAAGTAGTGAAAAATTACAGCATTAATATTATCCTGTGCACTTTGCACAGCATGCGCTATAACCTCTATTGTAATAATAGTAGTTGCTTAAAAGTATTTTAAATTCACTTCACTCCTAATTTCTGAAATCCATTATATTTTTCAAAATAAAATATGTAAAATATTCAGTGTCTTAATTATTAAAAATTGGGGCATGATTGGGTCATGCAAGAATGATAGTGAATGTAATCCCTTTTTTTACGTTTTACAGTGCCGTATGTAAACTTTCCTCATTTAGATGTGTTTATTATTTCTTAACATTTATCACTAAAACATCAAACAACTACTTTTGGATTCCGTGCATTGAAGGGACGAATGACCCTCTGATTAAAAAATTGCATCTGGAGTTCCTCCAGGAATTCCTCCGGGAACTTAAAGGATTCCTCCGGGGATATCAAGAACTACTTTTTTTCTAGAATTCCTTCAGGGATTTCAATGTATCTTCCGGAGATATCCCCCAAGAACTCCTCCGGGGATTTTTTCTAGAAATTATTCCGTGACTTTCCTCCATGAGCTCCTTCATAATATACTTCGTGAGAGGCCCAGATAGCCGTAGCGGTAAACGCGCAGCTATTCAGCATGACCATGCTGAGGGTCGTGGGTTCGAATCCCACTGGATCTTTTCGTAATGGAAATTTTCTCGATTCCCAGGGCATAGAATATCTTCGTACCTGCCACACGATATACACATGCAAAAATGGTCAATCGGCAAAGAAAGCTCTCAGTTAATAACTTTGGAAGTGCTCATAAGAACACTAATCAGAGAAGCAGGCTTTGCCCCAGTTGGGACGTACCACCAGAAAGAAGAAGATACTCCGTAGATTACCTCCAAAAATTCTTTCGGGGATTTGCTTCTTTTGAGAATTTCTCCCAAGAATTCCTGCGGGGATTTTCTCAAGGAAATCCTCTGGAGATTTTGTCCAGAAATTCTTTCGGGGTTTTCATTAAAAAAAATCCTCGGGGGATTTCGTCCATGAATTATCCCGAGGACTTTTTAAAGTATTCATCTAGACATTTGTCTGGAAATTGCATCTGGAATTTCTCCGGGAACTTCAAGTATTCTCCTGTGGTTATCAAGAACTTTTTTTTCAAGAATTCATTCGGAAATTTCAATGATTCTTTGTTCCCTATGAGAATTTCTCCCAAGAATTCCTGCGGGGATGTCGTCCAGGAATTCTTCTGGGGATTTCGTCCAGGAAGTGGTCCGAGAATTTCCTCCGGGAACTTCAATGATTCCCCCGGGGATATCAAGAACTTTTTTTTGTTTTCCAAGAATTCCTTCGGGGATTTCAATGATTCTTTCGGAGATATCCCCCAAGAACTCCTCCAAGGATTTTGTCTAGAAATTATTCCGGGACTTTCCTCCAGAAATTAAGGAGGGAATGTCTGGCAGATCTCCAAAAGAAATCCCGGATGAATTCTTGGAGAATATCTCCACAAGAAATCTTTGAAGAAAACCCTCGGCCCCAGAGAAAATCCTTGCGAAAACCTGAAGTGGAACTCTGGGAAGAAATTCCCGGATTAATTGCTGGAGAAATCCAATGAATGAATCCCCAGAGAAAATCCTGAACGAAATCCCCGGAAGAATTTCTGAATGTAAATCTCGTATAAATTTCTGAATGAAATTCTCGGAAGAATTTTTGAATGAAATTCCCGGAGGAATTTCTGAACGAAATCCCCTTAGGAATTTGTGTAGAAAATCCCTGGAGAAATTCGTGGAATCCCACGGAAGAATCTCTGGACCAATCTTCGGAGTTGCTTCTGGAGGAAACTCCCGGAACAATTCCTAGAGGAAAGCCCGGTAGAATTTCTTTATGAAATCCTCGGATGAAATGCTATTAAAAATCCCCTGGAGAATTCCTGGAGAAAATTCCCGAGGGAGTCTTGGGAGAGAAATTGTTGTTTGAAATTCTCGGAGAAATTTCAGAAGTTAATCCCCGGAAGAATTCATGGGGGAAATCCCCTGAGGAATTCTACAAACAAATCCCCGGAGGAATTTCTGGATCAAATCTCCGGAGGAATAGCTATTGGAGAACTCCTGAGGGATTTCTGAAGAAAATCCCAAGAAGAGATCTTGGAGAAATCCTCGGAGGAATTTTTTGAAAACAAAAAACCTTAGGATATTTTGGAGAAAATCGCCAGAGGAGTTTCTGAAGGATATATTCGGAGAAATTCCTGGTGCAATCTCCAAAAAGCTTCTCGGAGAAATTCCTGTTTTAAATTCTCTGAGAAACCCCCTAAAGAATTTCTGGAGAATATCCACAAATTAATTTGTTAATTGGATCCTTGGAGGTATTTATTGATGAAATCTTTGGAAATGCGTTCTGAAGAAAATCCCCGAAAGAGTTCTTGGGGAAAATCCCAGAAAGAATACTTTGAAAAAAAAAAACCTCAGAGGATTTTTTGAAGCAAATCGCCAGAGGAGTTTCTGGAGGATATACTCAGAGGAATTTCTGGATGATATTGCCGGAGAAATTGCTGGACGAAATTCCCAGGAGTATTTCTAATGATAATTCTCGGAAGAATTGCTGTTGAAAATCCCCTTAAAAATTCATGAAAAACATCCCGGAGGAGTTCTTGAGGGAAATCCCGGTAGAAATCTGGAAAAAAAAAACCTCCGGAGAAATTACTGGAGAAAATCTACGGAGGAATACGTGGAGCAGATCGCCAGTGGAGTTTCTAGACGAAATCCCTGGGGGAATTTCTGGACAAATTTCCCAGAAGAATTCCTGGAGGAAATCCCAGGGAGAGTTGCGGGAGAAAATCCTCAGTGATGCTCCTTGAGAAAATCCCCGAAACAATTCCTGGAGTAAATCCCTGTAAGAATTTCTGGACAAAATTCCCCGTGGAATTTATGGACAAAATCTTCGGAGTGATAGCTCCCAAGTAGCACACATGTTATAATAGATGCAGAATAACTATTATATGACCAGATCTGGTCATATATCAGTTGATATGCATAAATTATAACATGTGGGTTACTCGGGCTATTGATAATCCCTTGAGAATTTTTTGGAAAGAATTCCCGGAGGAATTTCTAAAGATATCGCCGGAGGAACCCTTGAAATCGCTAGAGGAATTCCTGCTGAAATTCTAGGAGAAATTCCTGCAAAAAATCCCCCGAGGAATTCCTGGTTCAAATCCCTCGAGAAATTCCTGAAAGATGTCTCCGGAAAAATACTCTGGAAAAATCCCCGAAAGAGTTTCTGGAAAAAATTCTCAGAGGAATTTCTTAATGAATTTCTGTACGGAATCCCTAGAGAAAATCCTGGACCAAATCTCCGGAGGAAATCCTCAGAGGAATTCTTGAAGAAAATCTCCGGAAAAATTTCTGGTGCAAATCCCTAGAGATATTCCTGGAAGAAATAATCGGATAAATACTCTGAAAAAGTCTTCGAAGGAGTTTCTGGAGAAAATCCTCGAAGGAATTTCTTAATTAATTTTTTTTACGAAATCCTCCGAGGAAATCCCCGGAGAAGCTCTTGGAAAAATCCCAGAGGAATTTCTGGACGAAATCCAGGGAGAAATTTCTAAAGAAAATACATATCGAAGGAATTCTTGGGGAAAATCGCCGGATAAATTCCTGCAACAAATCCCCGGAGGTATTCCTGCAGTAAATCCCCGGATGAATGCCTGAAAGAAGTTCCTGGAGAAAATACTCGGAATAAATGTTGAAGGATATCCCTGGAGGAATCCTTGAAATTCCCAGAGGACTTTCTGGAGGAAATCTCCGAAGAAATTTCTGGTGCAATCTTCACAGAGTTCCAAAGAGAGATCTCCTGGGGAATTCCTGGAGAAAATTACCATGGGGGCCTAGGGGAATATCCCGAAAAATCCTTGAAATTCCCGGAGGAATTTCTATTTGAAATTATTGGAGAAATTTCAGGAGTTAATCCCCGAAAGAATTCTTGGGGGAGGAATTCTATGAGAAAATATCCGGAGAAATTTCTAGATAATATCCTCGGAGGAATTCCTTGAGGAAATCCCCGGAGTAATTTCTGGAGCAAATCACCGGAGGAATTACTATTGGAGAACTCCTGAGGGATTTGTGAAGAAAATCCCTGGAAGAGTTCTGGTAGAAAATCCCCGGAGGATTTTTATAGCAAATCGCCAGAGGAATTTCCGGAGGATATACTCAAAATACTATACTACAAAAAGCTTCTCGGAGAAATTCCTGTTTTAAATTCTCTGAGAAACCCCCTAAAGAATTTTTGGAGAAAACCCACAAATTAATTCGATAATTGAATCCTTGGAGGTATTTATTGATCAAATCTTTGGAGATGCGTCTAGAGTTAATTTCCGATAAAATTTCTAGATGAAATACCCAAGGGAATTGCTGTTAGAAATTCACTTTGAAATTCTTGGAGAAAAGCTTCGGAGCTCTACCGGTTGTTTTTTCAAGCTCCGCCGTGAATTCTGTCGAGATTCATACAGGAATTCCTTTGCAGTTCATCCGTGTACTCCTTCAGAGTTCCTTAGGAATTTTCAGGTTTAATAAATTCTGCTGCAGGGTTGCCAGTAGATTTTGGGAAATGTCTGGCGAGTTCAAAATAAAAAGTCTTGCAAAATCTGGCAGACACCTTTGTGCAGGCATGCTACTAGATCCAAATTTCGACAGGAACCAAAAATATATACATCATACAAAAATTGGCCATTTTTAAATGGGCTGTATTGAAAAACATTCTAATATTTCAGTTCCGGTATTTATTACTTCGCACTTTATGCACTTCGATTCTTACGATTGTAGAAAATTTAAGCCAAAACGATGAATCCGTGAGAAAGTTTCGTCATGCCATAGTCTGTTTATAAAATTATATTTCAACTCTATAAATAAGAATAAGCTGGACACAGTTTAAACTACTTCCGACAATTTGTCAATGAACAGAAGTGTTTAGGAAAATGAAATTTAAATGCTAAAATACCATTGCATAGCAATCAAAGTCACAAGGATACCCCTTTAATGGCAGCATCAGTTTTTTTGTCAAAAAAAAAATTGAATCGCATGATTTCTTTGCTTATCGATAGTTTTGAACCATTTTTTTTCACCAGTTCTAAAACAAACTCTTATATTTTTGAAATCTGTATCGATTTTGATCATTGGTTACATGGTTTTGAAAATATTCCGACATTCCCTATATAAAACTTTTTTGGACACCATGTTTTGTTTACTCAATTTATCAAAAAAATAAAATATGTGCTAGACAATGGCAGGTTTATGGAGTTTCTTTTAAAAAATCATGAATTCGGCTGAGTTATTTTCAAGAAAACTGAACATTACAAAATGATGATTTCAGAAATTTTCAAGAACTTTAAACGTCCAAAGCAGAACTAAATACAATGGTGATTCGATCATTGGGGCTCCGCTACATAAAATGACTCAATGGTTGGGTGTTCACTGGTTAGAAAAAAAAATCCAAATCAAAAGCAATAGAATGTCAAAAGTGGAAGTCAAATCAACTTTGACGTCTGAGAGCTATCGCATTGAAGTCTCCATATATGCGTGAGTGTGGAGTATATTCACCAACTGATAGTTGTTGCAACTAACTGATAGGATTCGCCAGTTGTGATCCCACAAGCGAATGCCCGCTGTACACAACTCATTACTCAACAACGGTTTCTCCAAAAGCTTCATTTCTTTCAAAACAGGCTTGATTCAAACTATTGTTTTGAACAGCGTAAACAAAAATGGCTGCGCGACGGTCTGTAAAGTCTGGCTGAATTTGGAAAAGTCTTGCAAAATGAGTAGTTTGTCTTTTAGTCTTTTCCTTGATAAAAAGTCTTGCAGTGCCAGATTAATCTGGCATAATGGCAACCCTGTTCTGCTGGATAAAAAAAAAAATACAACAACCGGTGCATGCGCGTGAAGTTTGGTCTATTTTTACTGGTGTATGAATTTTTGACTGGTCCATTTTTGGTATAAATTTAGACCTAAAATAAGGACCACCGCTGAATTTGCCCTAAGAAATCGTTATCTTCAAACATACTGATTATTCACAGTATTCTCCCAAAACTTCAAAGTATTTTAACAAAATTTAGAAAAAATCTAAGATTTTATTTTCGTTATCAGATTTGACAAAAATAATTTCCAAAAACTTGTTTAAATTCGCAAACTGAAAATTAATCAGAATTTCACGTTATCTTAAAACACTCAGATTCAACTCAACATTCTTTCAAAACTCCAATGTGTTCAAAAATCATTCAGAAATAATCTCAGAGTGTTCCGTGAACTTAAAGCATTTTTATTTGACACACATATACTTTCAAAACTAATATGTATTCAAATGTAATTTATAAAAAATCTAAGAAAATCCTTCAAGCGATTAGATTTAATACAACTATTCTCTCAAAGCTTCTTTTTTTCGCAAATTATTCATCAGAGTATATCAGAATATTTCGTTATCTTTAAACATTTCCTGTTGAGATGTGAATATTCACTATTTTTTTTGTATTCACGATTAGTGAAAATTAGACTTTAAACAAAAGTTAAAAAAAACTTAGGTGTTTACAAATTATATACAGATTCAGAAATAGTTATGAGTATTTCTCGTTATCTCTAAACATTCATATTCGACAGATTAGTCTTCCAAAACCTTAATGTATTCACAAATTATTCTGAAATATTCTCAGAATTTTACAAGTGTTTGTAATAAGTTAAACCGATGTATCGCCTTTAATTTGAAAATAATTATGAATGCATCTGGATATAATGGGGCCTTCCTTAGCCGAGTAGTTAGACTCCGCGGCTACAAAGCAAAGCCATGCTGAAGGTGTCTGGGTTCGATTCCCGGCCGATCCAGGATCTTTTCGTAATGGAAATTTCCTTAACTTCCCTGGACATTGAGTATCATCGTATCTGTCACACGATATATGAATGCGAAAAATGGCACTTTGGCAATGAAAGCTCTCAGTTAATAACTGTGGAAGTGCTGAGGCAAGCTTTGTCCCAGTGGGGACGTAGTGCCAAGAAGAAGAAGAAGATCTGGATATGATTTATTAATATAGAACACACGAGAATGATCAAAACCAATCATTATTTCAAAGTATGAAATCATTTTGAATCATATTGAATAAAAAATATAATCTTGGTCTAGCATCTCTAGTCGCTCGGTTACGAACAAATAAAATTTCAAAATGTTTACTTTTTATGTTTACTGTTTTTGATGATCACGGTAGAGTAACAATTTTTGACTTGCCTTGTATGAAATCCGAAATTTGGCACATATTTCTTGTAGATCGAAAAGAAGTGCCTTTCGGCTATAAAATTTCAATAAGGTGTAGAGAATATTGATGTTCAAAACAACATCGTAACTCCAAAAAAAAAAACAAAATATCCATTACAATGTTGATGTAAAAAGACCCTCTCATCTACGAATAGCTGCCTCAACTAATCATTTCGCTGTTATTTTGCGAAAACTTGTCCCCAATCATTACAAAAAAAGTAATCAGACTTTCTCATCATCTTCAAACATTAATATTCGACAAAATGCTCATCCAAACCTTCAATATAATATTCAAAAATGTTCTTTAAATTTCCCGTTATCTTAACATATTCCTAATCAACAAGACAGCACGAATCTTCAATGTATTGATAAATAATTAAGAATCAAACTCCGTTATCTTCGAATATTCAGAATCAGGCATTGCGGAATTCGTTCTCAATTGATTTCAAAGCACGATCAAAGC
Source organism: Aedes aegypti (assembly GCF_002204515.2). Lineage (NCBI taxonomy): Eukaryota > Metazoa > Arthropoda > Insecta > Diptera > Culicidae > Aedes > Aedes aegypti. Next base: position 380,296,077 of record NC_035108.1, read on the forward strand.
AAGCTTAGCTTAATTGAGACTGACTACACATATCTATGGTTCCGTGACTAACCGAAGTCAGTGAAGACGCATAAAGATTCAACTTAGGGGGTTAGAAGCAAAGAGGTGTAAGTAACAATAACCAAGTTTTGAGAAAATTGACTTTGAAGTTTTTTTCCAGCAATTTTGCATGCCATACATATTGTATGGAAACCACAAAACCAAGCTAATCTTCTGCGAATCATGACATTTTTTCTATTGGACGGAAAAATCATCGAACAGTACCGTTGGAAAGCTTGAAAAGTGTAGATTTTTTTGTTGTTATACTTAACTCAAAACCGCGTTTGGGCACCGCAACCAGAAGGTCGGCTGGGATTGGCCAGAATTTTCTTCAGTGAGTATAATTCAGTGCCTCTATTTATACAGAATCAATAACGGCGCCAGCCACGTCCTTGCATTCAGATGATAAGTATTGGGGGAAGAAATATTAGTGTTTAATCTTTGCTATTTGGAGACCGTGTTCACCTCTGCATCTCCACAAAGGTTACTGGAAGGAATGTTTAAATTAGGAGGATCGTTGGGTCACTTTGATAAGCGATAGTACCATAATAAACAATTATTTGAGAGATATAAACTACTAATAAATATCATATTTGAACTTTGTATAAAAAAAACAAGTGAAAAAAAACAACTCAATTGATTTGACTATCACAAATAACTTTTATGCCGACACCCACAAATCATTAATAGTTTGTTGAAAATGCGATCGTTTAGCAGATCTACGTAGCAGATTATAGTGTCGAACCATTGAAAGTTTTTCTTATTGCAAAAATAAAATTATGGTAATCATATTATTTACGAATAAGAGTACATGCCGACACTCACACTGACGAATCATTCATAGTTTGTTCTTCCAAAACATCAATAATTTACAAAAATAAATTATCTCAGAATTTTTGGTAATCAGATTTAAATTTATCCGAATTTGAATTTTATTCCGATTTGACACAACAGTCTCCCAAACCCCTTTGTATGAAGAAATTTACAATTAATCAGACATAATGTTCAGAATTTCACGCTATCTACAAATATTCAGATTCAACACTATTTTTTCAATTTTAGACGAATGAATTTCAATATTTTCACGACGTTCTTATGGTTATCCTTATATTTCATAAATACCCTCAACATTTTTTGTAATCTTCAAACATTCCCAATCGACATATATATTTTTCCAAAATTTCACCGTATTAACAAATAATTTAGATATATTGTAATAATTTTCCGTTATCTTCAAACATACAAGTAAAGATGAATCAAAGTCGAACTTCAATTTTCAGTTGAATGTGTTTATGTAGAGTTGTGCTTTTAAAAAGTATAAATTTGGCTTCGATTAATTTTCACTTTCAGATTTATCACAAACATCTTCTCAAAATACCTTTCACACTCAAACAGACACTCTGAGTTCGGTAATTTTTTTTACCGTTTTCAATCGGTGATCTAATAAAATACAAATTTTTCGGTAATCAGCTGCCTGTTTGCCGAAAACTGTAAAGAATATTGCTGATTTTCGGTGATTTTATCCAGATTTACCGAGTACGGTGATTAATTTCACCGATGAATCAGCAAATAAGCCTAATCACTGATTTCGGTAAAACAGAAAGCTGAAATTTCGGTAAACAATGCCGTCGATTACCGAATTTCGGTAATGTAGCAGCAAGAGACGTCAAATTCGCCATGATAGTTTTCTTCCGACCGGCTTTGTTGATTGAAGTGAGGTTTTCGATTTCGGGTGTTTAGTATTATTAGAGTATGGAACAAGTGCAAGAATTACACGAGGTAAGGTTGTGGAGATTTTCCGTAAGAAACACAAATTTCTTGTATTGCAATTCATACATCTACAGTGCTGCTTTCGTTATGTTTTCGTCGCAGGTTATGTTACTGGACTTGTTCATAGCGATGATCACGCCGAAATCAGAACACCAGAAACATGAAACAAATACACTGCATGATCCAGATCTGCTCTTGGAAGTTGCTGTTGAGAACCATCCCTTTGGAAGCTTCAAACCAACCGGCAATGCAACGACTGCGATGAGCCACCGTGCAGTGTTTTTTGCGTCGATCGGGAAATGAAGCATGAACAGAATCTGAATTTGTATCTGATTAATATCATGGCGTTCCAAGTGAAAAATAAATATTCCACTTTCAAAATTTCTATTATGTGTTTAGTTCATAATATCAAAACAGTGCATGATACTGTAAATATAAACATCACATATTTTTCAGTGGCCAGGCGTCGAGTTTCAATTTACAGATCTCCGGTAAACTGAATTACAATGCAGGCTTATTTTCTTCGGTAAACTTTACCGATCGATTGGTAATTTTGACAGTTATTTTTGCTCATCCAAAATACCGATTGGTTGGTAAAATTCTAGTTTACCGAACGCATTACCGACCGTTCAGCTGTTGAGATTTCGGTAAATAAATTACCGAAGTCGGTAATTTCTTTTAAGTGTGTTGTAATCACAAGTTATCCTGAAAAAAAAAACGGAATGTTATCCTCAAAAATTTAGATCCGGTACAATATTCTACTTTAGATCTAATCACAATTATAGTATATAAATCTTAAAATTTTCCATTATCATCAATCATTTAGATTCTCCACAAATATTTTCCCAAAACTACTTTTATTGAAATAATTTCAGAATATTCAGATCCAACCTCATAAGTTTCTATACGCCTTAAACATTCTTATTTGCTGTATATTTGCTGCTTTACAATATTTAAATCATAATGTAAGAGATTTCCATAATTCAAAAATATTCCTATTTTCCGAATTGGTTTTCCAAGATTCACGAATTGTTTAATAATATTTTTTCCATCAATCACACTTCTCAAACGTTCTTATGTGATGCAAATTATGTTATAGAAGTCCTACTTTTTTCTGTTGTAACTTCTAAATTTTTCATTATTTTAGAATCTGTAAATTTTAGAAAATTTTGAAAATCCCACCATTTTTCATACTTTTAAAATTCCATAGCTAGGAATAGGTATGACTTTCAAATTTTTGTTATTCTGACACTTTCATTTATTCTCTCAGAAGTTCTTAGCATGTTTAAATAACTCATGAATAATCTCAATTTATTCATTATTCCCAAATATTGCCAACTGTGCCAATATTACCCCAGATGTTCTAAGCATTCACGTACAATTTTGAAATAAGCTTAGAAATTTACACAAAACAAATTCATTTGAAATTATGACAATTTAAAAAAATAATTTTCACCTTATTGTTGAACGCACAAAATTAATGTAAACATTAATTTAAATGTCATAATTAGAAAAAAATTTCTTCTGGTCGAAATATTCTGTTTGAAGTCATATTTTTCAAAAATAATTCAACAATTTGCAAAATTATCATACCATCTAATATGTTGCAGATATTTTCCCAAAATGTATTTGTATATAAACCTTGAATTTTCAAGACACTCGCAGTTTGTTGAAATTTCTTCTAAACGTCTCAAGTCCAAAATCATAAAAATATTCTTCGAAGACCTCACGTTTCCTATTCTCTCAATCCTACATAATGTCGCATTATTGCCATCGAGCAGATAGCTGATCGACAAAATCAATTTCTGAACATTCGAGCTATCCAACTCGAAATGACTGATCGAAATTATTTTCTCTGCGTTATTAGCAACTACTAAACGCAGCCCGCATGGACAGGATGATCGTTTGTTTATCTGCCTTGTACTCTTTCTCTCGCTACATGCAGCTGCTTGTGGGATTTTTTTTACCTTCTCCCGCTGCTGCGCGCTGTGCTGGCATGCAAAGAGAATAGAGAGTGAGATTGTTGACTGTTTTGTGGGTGCCAGAAGGTGTTATTTCACTGTATGGCGTTGTCCAAATATGATATGTATGCCTAACATTTATTGAATATAAAATCCGCATCAATGTTTACACTTCTTTTAACTTTATAAGCTTTATTTTTTATGTTCGATCACTGCGGTGTTTGAAAACTGTATTTCTTGGTTTCGGGGCAAGTGTACCGAATAGCACAATGATGGTGACCATGCAAGTTTATCAAGTATTTCAGAAGTGTTCTTATGCGTGAGTGTCTTATTTGATGCGAAAATATTAATAGTATGATATTATTTCCATGTCACATATGTTTTGCAGAAATTGTGCATGATTGACATCATCATAATTGTATTGATAATTTGGTTCAAATATAATTGAATACAACACAGATGATGAAACTCTAGCTAGAACTATAAAGCATAACCGTTTTATTTCTGACTATTGTTTCATAATTTATGCAGTATACTGAATATAATTTTGTTTATGGATTATACAGCTGATTGATGTATTGCTTACAGCGCTTTTTACATTAAATATCCCACAAATCTTTCATAAAATATGATGTACTACAATTATTGATTGATATGAAATCAAACTAGTTGAGTGTAGTACCGAAAAAATGACCTGGACAATTACACCGTCAACAATACAACCATTAGCGGTCGATGTATCTAGTTATTTTAGTAAATATGTATTTATTTTCCAGTTTACCAACGGATATTATAGTTCTCAAAATTTCAAGCTAAATATTTACGACTGAATTATATTTCCTGTAAACTGGACTTTATTCCTAATAATGATGATGACCGGAGAAACAATATACAAGGATATCATTTGAAATATTTTATGGCAACACTGTCATCCTCAATCTTCCGAGAAAATACTCTCTCTGAGAGAGCCAACACGTGCGTTTTTAACGGTAAAACGTGGTGATTTCAAATTTTTAACGGTCGAGCGTGACCTCAGACCTTAATGTATAATGTGAAACTTGTTCATGCATTCGGGATGTAACACAATGATAGCCTTGACTTACTGAACAACTATGCCGAAGACGCCATCTTAAAAGGCGGCATATATCACTATATTTCTATAATTTACAGCTTTATCGGTCTAATTAAACTCAAGATTCACTGTGGACGATAAAGATAAAAGTGAGACAAAAGATAGAGCAAATAGCTAAACCGCCCATACAACCTTAATCATACACGCTTAGATTTTTTTTCACGAGCTCGGCTATGCGAATCTCGGTTTCCCGATTTTAACCGACCCCATTTTACAAAATTCTGGAGGATACATACAAAATTTTTCACGAATTTGTAAGGTTTTAAAATGAATTTGTAAGGTTTTCCATGCACGACATAGGAGATTCAGAGCACTATAACAGTTTATTTAAATTATAGAAGGAGAGACGGCATCAGTTTTCGTTAGCATAATATTTCCTAATTCAAAGACTGTTTAGGAACTCACTAGATTTAATAGCAGAAGAAACACTACAACAGCATTTAAAGCTGAAATTTTTCGAGAAAAATCATTACAATAGCAATTAGATAGCTTGCACGCGCCATGCAAATTATTTTTAATTTTCATGCAAAAAATCTTACAATGGGGGGACGGGCGAGTTGAAAAATCGCCCCTAGTATGGTTTTAGATTATAAAATTTTCAGTCTTTAATACACGGGTTTAGGTGTCGATGAATATTAACAAAATTATAACCTGTCTTCAAATTCTTGACATAACATTTCCACTGCAACAGAATCGCACGGTGCACCGACAGACCGTTATTATGTAAAAAAAATTATCCATCAAATCTGAGCACCAGTAAGTGAATTCCGGCGAACAATTTCTTCGAAGAGAAGAAATTTTCATCCATTACGCACCAAAACTTTTTCTTCGAAGAAAATACGCGCCGGAATTCGCCTACAGGTATTGACTCCTGAGGTCATTCTGCACCTCTGGACCAATTTAAAAAAAAAATCTTAGGAGGAATCTCGAGAAATCTTGATTTGAAGTTTTTGACTTAAAATTTCAGTATAGGGGAAAAGCACTAATTTTCGACCTACAAGATATCTGTGCCAATTTTCGGATTTCCATACAAAGTAGGCCAAAATCGTATGAATGGGTCGAAAATTAGCACTAGGTCGAAAATTTGTGCTTTTCTCCTAATCCATATTAAAATTGTGCAATGGCACAGGAAAAAAAACTACAAAAACGCTCAAGAAGTTGGCCAAACAGATCTCAACTAGTATCAGTTATTATTATTATTACTAGTAAGCCATTACAAGCTTATCCTAGTTGTCCATCTCTAAAAAAGTAAAACCCTGCTTTACATTGCGATCGATTACAACAAAGTCATCGTCTGCAAAATCAAGGAGTACATGCGACAAAACGCAATATTGAATATTAAATTCGGGAACTCATCTCTTTTCATTCCATATAATTTAACAAAAAAATAGGCTTCTATTAGACTAAGCTTACTGGGTAAGTGTGATCATTTTTTTTCTTAAATTTTGAATCAAATAAACTATGTTACATTATTTCAGTTAACTCCCATTCGAACCGCTGAATTCAACTCAGCGGAAGAAAATTGAGCAGACGAGTCTAACCCCGTCGCTCTCGACGCAGAACAAATTCATTCGCTAATTAGACGCAGGTACATATAACAAATTTTAATCTGTATTATAGTGAATTATAAGACATGAAAGTGTGAATAAATTGAACTTTTTGAAAGCTACAGTCGTTTTTGTTCATTTCACAATAAAGGAAAATAAAGAGAGAGGGACTAGGAACAACAAAAAGGTTTTAAATAGATGAAAAAACCGAATTTAGTACCATACCATTTAATTCCACTAGAGTTTGTATCCTTTGACAGCTACGCTTATTTCGACCTCAACTGTAAGGCCGTCTTCAGTGTCGTGTACTAGACTCGACTTCTTCTACCTACTTATAGGTATTCTACTAAACAGCTCGAAGATTTATTATCATTATTCACTTGTTTGCCAGAACGTCTACTGAACGTATCCTATGGCCTTACCGTTCCCATTAACACTCCACAATATCCCGTAACACCTATGAAAGGTCGTAGAGTTCTCTGCATCTTTCTTAAGTAGGTGTTCATTTAACCATCCCTCCTCAATCCCCAGCATTCGCAAGGACGTGACCAGGACAGCTCTCGACTGTTGGAGGATATGTCTTTCTTGTCTAAGAAGCAGGGATTAGTCCCAAATCTCTGCCTTTGGTTACGGACGGGAAGGAGGCAACCCTCATACAACAACGGTCTAGGACTGTACCACCTACGAATTTGTGCGAATTGCTTAATGTTAATGCTAATTAAAACACGGGTCACCGTGACGGGTGACGGTGTCGCGGAATATTAACAAAATTAGAACCGTTATCTTCAATTTCTTAACATAACATCTCCACTGCAACAGAGTGTGATTCTCAGTTTAGTGTCCTAAGAGCACTTTCACTGTTGTCGGCAGAGAAATTTTTTACCAACGTTACCATTTTGCATTTGAACATAGACTTTATCAATCTTTGAAAGGTCTTAGTTACATATTATTTTCGTTGGAACGTGATAGTCACGTTGGGTAAGCTAGTATTTAAATAAACCATGAAAGAACTTCACGAAAACCATCAACAAACTAAAGGCAAAACTTTAAAGCTTCACGGGTTTCCACATTTTTTCACGCGGAAGAAAATATTATCGAAACTACATCTTTCTGCTCCGGTGAATAATTCATCCCAAGGATCCGGTCGTAAAACTAGTTTTACATCATTGCCGAGCACGAATGCTGAACGGAAACGAAATGCGAAGATCTCTATCTGGTTTATTGCAACTTTCCTTTTCCCGGAGTTTTATCCTTTTCTCCGCGGCATCGTCGCGTCTCTGACTGTTACTGCTGCAGCATTTCCCTCTGCAAGCTTGGAATGGAGCCCAAAACCCATTAAAGTTTATCTTAATCAGCAATCGCTTCTCACCTTTACATTTCGTATTCACACAGAGCAGAGTGTAATGCACCTTCAAGCACAATGTTTCCAACATCACCGAACCGAAGCAGTTATGCAGGTGGAGCATTCCTTTCCCTACAGCGTAACTTTTCATGGCTGTCTCGCTTTACAACTCGCAATTCGCCGCAATGCCAGCACTCGTAAAGTAGGACAAGAAAGCGTTTGAAAAGGTGGCCCCGATCCAGAGAATGTGTCAAGATTATCACCGATATGTTTAAAAAGTTAACGTGAGCAGAAGGGTTTTCCGTATCCGTTTAGTTCTGGTCGTAATACTGCAATGTAACACAATTTATAGGGCCGGGAAAGTTCGAACTGAACGGTATCATAACGGCGGCGCACAAGTTAGGAGAAAATAATCCCCCAAAGCCATTTGACGACAATTATCTGCCTTGTCTGTCGGCGGCAGATGGGCGAATTTGTCATCGAACCGCAACACCACAGGTGTCCAACTTCCAGCCCAACAACAGCGGGCAACTCAACAGAAGAAATTGGACCAACTTTCTTCGATAAACAATTCGCAACAAATTGCCGAATACCTTTCCTTTTTTGTTGGCCGTAGGCGGACAAAATGCGCTTCTTTTGGAGTCTTGTTTTGTCTTACCCGGGCACACGCACCGAGAGTGATAAACGGAAAAAAGTTTATTTTTTCCTTTGAAAGAAGAAATTGTAGCTTTGCTTTCTACGGAAAACCGTTGTTTCACATAGCTCAGATTATCACGACCGTCGTTCCGTTTTCATTCCGTCTTGAACGACGTATTTGCTGACTTCGTATCCTGTTCGGAAATCAATAACAAATACCCGAAAACCTTTTACCCGAACACCATTTATCAAATGGTAAATAATTACTCAGTCACTTCCATAGAACACTTTGGTACTCACATGGGGTTTACATGGTATTTGTCTAAAAATTTACGAGTATGGTCCAAGCAATCAAGTACGTTATTCGTGCGCATCGAAGAGTTTTGAATATAAGCTTGCGTATTTTTTGTTGAAGTTGAAAAGAGTTTGTGACTGCTCAGTCGAGAGTGGATAGGTAACTGGTGAGCTCGTTTCGTGTTTTTTTATTTGTTTTAAATGTGTAAAATATAATAACACACGCCACTGTCCTGATAACGGTTGAAAAGTTGCGTTTTTATATTTGTTCAATACACTTTGAATGGTTCGTCAATTCGAGGGTCGACTCTAATTTTCTTGCATTTGGAAATAAAATATCATTTATTACCTGGTTTAAATCTCACAAATACTTGTTTATCACGGTCTTATCGCTCGTCAAAGTGAATCCAGAGATACAAAGATTTTCCCCATTCACAAACATTCCAAATAAGCATTGTCTAGATGGAGAGGTAAACACGGTCTCCAAATAGCAAAGGTAACTCACTAACATTCCTTTCCTCAATCCCATCTGACTGCAAGGGCGAGACCGGCGCCGTTGTTGACCCCTGTATAAATAATGTCACTGAAATGTGCACACTGAAGTAGATTATGTCCAATCCCAGCCGAACTATCAACCATTGATATCCCGCGTTGAGTATCATACAGGCGTATCTGCAGTGATCGATTTCTCTTCGTCGATTTTCTCTTTGCCTTTGTATACGAAACTTAAACGATTTTCAGAACATTTTACGATGCTGCATGTCGGAGGACAATTAATATTATCTACTAAAACATAAATAGCAGTCGAAAACATTGACCCGGCTGAAATTACTCAGCAGAAGAGAAAATCGACGAAGAGAAATCGATCACTGCAAATACGCCCTTATGATACTAAAAGCGAGATATGTGTAGTCAGTCTTAGCTAAGCTTAGCTCTGCTAAGCGGATAAATGTATTTCGGATAAATGATTTTCGGATATTTGTTCTAGAATCCTGTTCCACTATTTCCTTCACCTCATCACATCCCAATCGCACGCAGTTAGGTTTGATTGCATATTGCTAATCTTTGGTCAGTTTCTTCCTACGCGTTTCCACCGCAATACGACGCACCATCTTCGGATGGATGCTGCTTGATGCTTGCTTACAGCAGCGTTTCGTTCAATATTGATTTTGTAATTTGAGCATGTACACATAAAAGATAAAACGTTCCTATGTGACTTCAATCCAGCTGCTGATGGTTGAATGGATGTTGTTGATTCGGTGACGACGATGACGACGACAATGACGTCGTCACCAACATCGAAGATTTCGTTTTGTGCCACTTTCCCATGGTATAGGAAGATGGAGTAATACGCGTTATTCTAATTGCAAACCAAAAGTCGCATAAATCAGCTCACAGCTACTTAAAACAATTATTGGATTGATTGATTGATTGGATTCTTCGAAAAAACTATCAAAGTTACCCCGTTCTACGGTACTCCAAATTGTTATTTATGCATCAGATACCATGCAATTCTATGTCTCGTTTGAGTTTAGGTGATATGTGGCATGAGTTGAATTTCACATATGGTTTCTGAGCATCCGTTGAGTATTTACGATTTGTTTTCAATCTCTTGATGTGGAAATTAGGAAATGTTTTTTTGATAGATGCGTTAAAATAGATTGAGTATTCGTATAAAATGATCAAGTTTGACTGAAATACCTTCCATCTTGGAGATATTGGAGTGACGCAATTTACTTCGATGACGCATTTCACACCCAGTTCCCCTACCTTCGTAGGTATGGGTAGCCCATCATCGGCTACTCAGCGACTGCCGTTTGGTAGGGACCATTACAAGGCTCTTCCCCCCGATCGATTCTGCCTTCATGTGTGCTTTCACTCGTTGCTAGATTGAATTATCTCTAATGATTGCTTCCCACGAAAACAGTTTGCCGACAGCGGCGACAGGGACGACAAACATGGTAGTCAGTCAGTAGTAGCAGTTGAGCGTTAGCAACAGTCGGGTCTCATATTAAACGTATTTCTATAACGCGCACTCCTATAAGGCACAGCTAAGCATTATATATCTTTCTAAGTGTTTAGCATCCTGAGAAATCCACAAAACAAAAGGCTACACACCCGTGCAGCCTGATGCCACAATTTTGAGTGAACTAGTCGCACAATGATAGCTTTTGGTTTATTGATAAAGTTTACTGAAGACATCATCTTTCTTTGTAGTAAGGATCCTGAGATATCTACAAAATATTTTTTTTGCTCACTAGTCAACTCTTCTGTTTCTGTTCGGGATGAACCACTTCGACCAGTTTTCTATGATCTTTTGTGGTATACCCGTGTCCTTTGTTCAGTGCATGTCGTTCTACTCCATTGCTATTGAGAAATAAAGAAGTACCGTAAAACGGGGTAACTTTGATAGTTTTTTCGAAGAAAACTTCAAAATCTATGCATTCTGACATCCTAGCTATTGCTATTGCGATTGCACTTGATAGATTGCCAAAATATTTATTCTGAATTAATATATTAGTTTTAATATAATCGAAAGTCGGTTTTCTGTTTTGGGGTAACTTTGATAATGGAGTATAATGCGAACAAAATTGAATCAATTCCGGAACATTTATAGGGCGTTGCATACCTTTAGGCGTTTAACGCTATATGGAAATTTCTGACTTAGATGACAAAAATGGTTCCAGTTTGTAAAAATGGTTTTCGCTAAGAGATTTAAGACCAAATTCATATTCTACTATAACTGGGCTGTCAAGGATAAGTGACGAACTCATTATGACTTCATCAAATAGTGATCGTAGAACAGATTGTTTGTAAGCGTTGCAAAAATGCTAAAATCTTATAAATTTTTAATATTTGTATATAAATCCTCAAATGCACTTGATTCCAACGAAAATAGCTTTGACATGAAGTGTCATAATAATAATCTTTACTTTTGCATCCGTTTTGCTAAACTGATTAACAGAAACTTCGTTATTTCGTTTATAATGTTGTGGGTCTCGCACCATCAAAGTTACCCGCATTATCAAAGTTACCCCGTTTTACGGTACACGACAAACACGTGTCAAATGTACAAAATGAAATTGAAACTGCTAAAAGAAACCACGAGCTCCGGTGGGGATCGAACCCCCGACCGACTCCCTATTCGGTAGATAGGCGCTTCAACCTACAAGAAGGCGAACTGAACTCGATTACCCCAAAGCACATGGGATCATCATTGCGCAGTCTAAGGTCGTTTTCACCGGTGCTCCATTTTTTGGTCCAATTGTATAACAGTTCCAAAAAAATAGACCACCAAAAATAGAACAAATTTCACCCGCTTCCACCGCAGTTTGGTCTAAATTCAATTAAAAAAAAAAATTCTCATGAAGGATTTGTAGGAAAATTCCACCACGAAATAGTTCAAAGATTTTTTTAACTCCTCCAATGATTTCAGTAGTTCCTTCAAAGTTTTCACCTAGACATAATTCTGACATTTACCAGATTTTTTTCTTCAAATTCCTCCAGGGATCTCTTCTAGAGCTCCACATGGATTTCATTCAGAGTTTCACTAGGGATTACTTATTAAAAGGATTCCACTATATTTTTTGTTTACCGATTCCCTCAGGAATTTCTCCAGAAGCTTCTTCGGGAATTTTTCAAGGATTTTCTTTATCGGCATATTGTCAGGAAATAATGCAGAAATATTTTTGAAAACTTCTTTGGGTACTCCAGTGTTTTCTTGATGGATTTATTTAGAGATTTCACCAAGAAATAATTCAGATACTTTCCACAAATTCTTCCAAGGATATATGCAAAGACATCTCCAGAAATTTCTCCACAGATTCCATCTGGAATTCTTCCGAGGATTCCCACAGAGATTCCTCTAGGGTTCTAAAAAGGATTCCTCCAGGAATTCCTCTAGAAAATCCTCAAAGGATTTTTTTTCAATGAGCTCGTGAAAAAAATTCTCTAGGAAAATTTCGCCGCCAAATAATTTAAAGATTCTTTCAAAAACCCCGCCAAGGATTTCAGCATTTTTTAAAAAGATTTCCAGAAATTTATCCAAGAATTCCTGCAGACTTCTTCCGGAATACTTCCACAGGTTTCTCTAGAATTTTTTCCAGGAAATTCTCCAGAATTCCATCAGGGAGTTCAGCAATTTCGCTTCACAAAATTGCTTCAGAAATTCGTCTAGAAATGCCTTCAGTGATTTCTCAAGGAATTTCTCTAGGGAAATTCCATCGCTTAATATATTGGAGATTTATTCGAAAACTCCTCTAAGGATTTCAATGATAACTTCATAGTTTTCACCTTGACAAAATTCAGATGTTTTTCCTAAATTGCACCGAGAATCTTCCCTGGAATTATTCCAAAGTTTCACCAGGGATTTTTACTCGATTTACTCGTTCAATTTATTCAGAGGATCTTCTTCTTCTTTCTGGCGTTACGTCCCCACTGGAACAGAGCCTGCTTCTTAGCTCAGTTTTCTTATGAGCACTTCCACAGTTATTAATTGAAAGCTTACTATGCCAATGACCATTTTTGCATGCGTATATCGTGTGGCAGGTACGAAGATACTCTATGCCCTGGGATGTCCAAATGAAAAAAATTCCAACCCGAAATGGATGAAAATTTCCAACCCGAAAAGATCCTCGACTGAAGGGACTCACGACCCTCAGCTTGGTCTTGCTGAATAGCTGCGCGTTTACCGCTACGGCTATCTGGGCCCCAATTATTCAGAGGATCTTCCAAGGATTTCTCCTGGAATTTTCCCAGGGTAGACAAAAGATATGTTTTCTGGGTATTCCAGTAATTCAAGGATTTTTTGAATGATTGAAGAAATAATTCCGATATTTTCCAGGAAAACCACGCGGAATTCCTCCAGAAATTCTGGCACAGATTGATCCCAGGATTCTTCGGAAAATTCCCACGAAGATTTATCTAGGGATTCACTAAGGCATCCTACAAGAATTCCTCATGCAACTGCCTTCATGAATTCCTCCACAGTATTCCCTAAGAAAATACTTCAGGGATTTCTCAAGAAACTTCCTTAGAGAAATTTTTCAGAGATTGTTTCAAAAACTCGTTCAAGGATTTCAGTAATTCTTTCAAAGATTTCACCTGGACATAATTCAGATATTTATCAGCAATTTCTCCAATGATTCTTCCAGACTTCATGGATTTCTTTAAAAAATCCTCAAGAGTTCCTGCAAAGGTTCCTTCAAGAATTCCATCTACAATTTCTTCAGAGATTGCTTAAAAGAATTTCTCAAAAGGACTTCTCCAGGAGTTTGTCCAAGGATTCCTCCAAGAGCTCGCTCTGGGATTTCTAAACGAATTTCTCTTATATCATTACCACAGGTAATAATTCAGAGATATTCTAGAAAACTTTTCCAGGGATTACACTTATTTTTCCAAGGATTTCCTTACAAGTTTCTTCCAAGAAATATTTCAGATGTTTCCCAGAAACTCCTCTAAAGAAACCTCCAGTAATTCTTTAAAAGATTTCTTCATAGAATTCTCAAAAATATTCCTCCGCAGATTTACTTCAGAAACTCGTACAGATTTCTCAAAATAATGGCAGGTATTGCAGTAATTCCTACGAAAATTTCACCTGGACAGATTCCTCCAAAAATTCTTCGAGAATTCTCCATGAGATGCCTCAATAATTCTTTCCTTAATTTTTCTTGGAACCCCTCCAGAAATTCTTTCAGCAATTTGTTCCGGGAATTGCTCAAGAATTACTCCAGAAGCTTCTTCAGAGAGTTCTCAGCGAATTTCTTTAGGAGCATTTCAACAGGAATTATTTCGATGATTTTTTCGAAACTCGTCTAGAGAATGCAAAAATCCTTCACAGAATTTCTTCAAAAAATTCACCATGGAATAGTTCAGATATTTTAAAATAAGGACACCCCCAGAGACTTTTCTAGAAATTTTTCCACATATTTATTCAGGGATTTTTCCAAGAAATCTCAAAGGTGTACCCCAAGGGTTCGATAAGGGATTGTTTAGCATTTTTTTCAAGATTCCTTCACGGAATTCTTGTAAAAACTCCTTCAGGATTTTTCAACGGATTGCTCTAGCAAAATTTCATCGCTGAATGACTTGGAGTTTTTTTTTTTTCAAAATATTCTGCAGGGATTTCAGTTCAGTTCAGTTCAGTCGCTCCATAGGTTTCACATTGACATTTCTCGGAAATTTCCTCATTGATTTCACCAGAAATTCTTCCTGGGATTCTCTGAAAATTTTCTGGAATTCTTAATGTAGGTTCTTATGGAATTCCTTTAAGATTTTTTCGACAAGAAATAAAAAAAAATTGTAGAACTTTTAAGTTTTTTTTAGAAGATTTCAGAATTTTTCTTTAAGGATTTGTTCAAAGATTTCACCAAGTAATAAATTCAGATATTTTCAAGAAATTCATCCAAGAATACCTGCGGAAAATCCTCCAAGAATTTTCCCAGGGATTTCTCCAAGAGTTTCACCAATAATTCAATGATTCCTTATGAGAACGGTATTTTTTTTTCAGAATTTCTTTTAGAACTCCATTCAAAAATTTCTTGAAGGATTGCATTAGATATTATTCCCGGACCTCCACTTGAATCTTGTCTAAGAATTCCTCTTGGAATTTAAGTTTTTGGTTTCTGATATATTATAATAATACCTTAAAAACTACTGGGCGAGAAAATTGCTGAAGATTTTTTTGAAGGAATTCTTGAGGGCGTCGCTGTAGGTATATTTTGAGGAATTACTGTAGAAATTCGAAAATATTCCAGGTAAATTTTCTAAACAATTCCTTAAAGAAATGTTTTAAGATCAAGCACCTAAGAAATTTGTGGAGAAATCTCTTGTGAAATTTCTTGATAAAACTGGAGGGATCCATAGTGAAAATCTTCTTGTAGGAAACCAATGATAAATTCATGAATGTATCCCTGTATGAGTGCCTGGAGAAATCCCATGAGGAATTTCTGAGAAAAATCACTGAATAAATATTTGGAGGAGTCCTTGAAGATGCCTTGAGGAATAGTAAGAGGAATCCCTTGAGAAATTTTGGGAGGAATCTTTTGACAAGTTTCTGGAGGAATCTCTGCAGGAATTCCCGATGAAAGTTCTGGAGGAATTACTAGTGGAATTCCGGGAGAAATCTCCGGAGGAATCCTTGAAAGAATTTCTGGAGGAAATTCATGGAAGAATGTAGAAGTTGAATAATTACATGAGCTCTCGAAGAAAGTTCTGGAAAAATAACTGTTTGAAACCCTGAAGAAATCTCTGAAGGAATACATAGGGGAATTTCTGAAAAATTTCCTGGAGAAATTTAAAGAGGAATACTTGGGAATTTTCTGGAGAAATCTCTGAACAAATTCTTATAGAAATACCTGGAGAAATCACTGAAAGGATTCCTATGGGAATTTTTGGAAGAATTCATGGAGTAATCTTTGTAGAAATTCTCGAAGAAATCCTTGAAGGAAGATCAGGAGCAATATCAAGAGAAACATTTGGAGGAAGGACTGGGAAATCTGTGAAATGGTTTAAAACTTTGAAGTTATTTTTTAATTTTTCCAGCAATCCCTGGATAAAGTTGAAATTCCAGGTGGATTTCCTATGAAAAATCCCCTAAAAATATCCTGGAGCGAACCTTCAAGGAATTTCTTGAGAAATTCTCGAAAGAAGTTATGCAATAATTTCTGGAGAAATCCCTTAAAGAATTTCTGAGGAAATCTTTGTGGTAATCACTGCAGGAGTTCCTGGAGGACGCATGGAAGACTACCTGGGGAATTGTAAGAGGAATCTCTTTTTGAAAGAATCTTTCACGACGTTCTTGGAGGAATATCTACAGGAATTTCTAATGAATTCAATTACTTGTTGGAATCCTTGGAGAAATCCTAGGAGGAATTCTTCGAAGAATATAAAAATTATTTCTGGAGGAATTTTTCGAGAAACTCCTGCAAAAAAAAAACCCTGGATAAATTCTTGGAGCAACCCTGAGAAACGCTCTTTTCAAATCCCTTTTTTAGCAGGATACATAGACGAGTCTCTGAAGGAATTTTAGGGGTCCCTTAGGAAATATTTGAAGGAGAAGTTTTTGGATGAATCCCTGCAGGTGTTACTGAAGCAAGTTCTAGAGAATGAAGAATTCCTGGAGGAATTGTAAGAGGAATCCCTTGGGAAATTTTTGAAGGAATACCTTGAGACGTCCATGGAGGATTCTTTGTCAAAATCCCTGATCAAAGTTCTGGAGACAATACTGTTGTGATAGTGATAGCTGTGATAGTGAAAAGTGATATAATGGAAAGTATATTTGAAGAGTATTACGAAGGTTGTTGAGTGATATACGATTATCGGTGATATACGTGATAGTGATGTATAAAAGTGTCGATAGTGAGTGATGAAATGAAATGGGGAATGAGGAACTTTCAATAAAACTATTTTGTTCTTCACTTTAACCACTCTAGTAGCATTTCAGGCCAAATCATAGTTTGAAAGTAGTCTGAACTACTAGACTGCAAAACTACGGTAAGGGCTGATTGCTGCTAGGGTACACAGTGACCATTTGAGCAACATTGCTTAGGAACTTCTGTGTGATGAACGCAATAGAGGCTTATAAAAGCAAATGCTGGGAAGGAGCTTAGGGAAGATTAAAAGTGCCAGTACTACCCCTATCGCTACTGACAAAAACAAATAGGAAAATATTTCTGAAAGACTACCTAGAGGAATTCCTGAACCTTGGGAGGAATCCCTAGACGAGCATGTGGAGGAATTTTTGGAAAAATTGTAAATCGTCTTTAAATTTTGAAGTTATTTCTGGAAGAATTTTTCTAGGAATTCCTGAGTAAAAGCTTTTGAAAAACACGAGTTTTTGAAGAAATCCTTTTAAGAATTCCTGAGAAAATCCATGTTTTGATTTCTGGAAAAGTTTCTGCAGGATACCTACATAGAAGAATTCCTGCAGGAATTGTAAACGGGATCCCTTGAAAAAAAAAATAACGAAAAATTCTTGGAAGTGTTTCTGCAGAAATTCCTTAAGAAATTGCTGGTGAAATAACTGTTGGAATCTTTGAAGGTATTAATGAAAGTAAACTTCAATGAATCCTTTGAGAATTATCTGTATAAGTTCCACTAGTTACACCTGAAAAAACTCTGAACAGATTTCTGGCGAAATTCCTGGACGAACTCATGGTGCGTGAAGGAGTTCCTGCAGGATACATTAAAGAATACCTGGAGGAATTTCAAGAGGAACCTATTGCGAAATTTATGAAGTAATCATTCAACAAGTTCCTGGATAAACCACTACAAGAATTCCTTAAGAAAACCCTGAATGAATTTCTGTTAGAACGCCTGGAAAAACGTCTAGAGAAATCCTTGGAGTAATTTATGGAGAAATCTTCGTAGAAGTTCTTGAAGAGAAATTTGTTGTGAAATTTATGAAAGAAACCGCTTGAGAAATTCTTGGAGAAACCCTGAATACATTGTTAAATCTTGGAAAAATCCCTGGAGAAATCCCCTAAGGGATTCTTGAAGAAACTCTTGGAAGAATTTTTTGGGTAAATTACTTTAGGACATCTGCCGAAATTTCATTAAGAGATAATTTTAAAGGTTAGTGGGAAAGAGAGAATTATGTCTGCTATATGTTAAGTGCAATATGCACTGGCCCCTCCCCGAAGAAATGCCGTAAGGTGGTTCCGGGGAGAAATAATCTGAGGCCAAGGGTAATGTAACTGATAATAGCAGTACCTACCTTCAGGAGGCATTTTTCACTAGCCAATGATGGCCACAATCAAAAATCAAGTCACCAGAAATTTGTTACCGTTTCGGTTCCCGAACTAGCTGCAACTTGAAGTCAGTGGTTCAGTGGGTAATTGGATGGCATCGACATTGTAACCCAATCTCTCATCACTTCGCGAATCTCCTTTTGCTATTGAATAGCAGCTTGGTATGATGCACCACCGTTGTTCTGATGTAATCCGATACATGAGAAGCTACTTCCATTCCGATGTTTGCGATCTTTTTTCGGTTGAAATTATTACCAGCTCACGCGAACCGTCACAATACCCGTGACACTATCGATACGGAATTGAAGGAAGCTTTCCTGATCACTCTGTAGGTATTCCGGTGGACAATATAATCCGATCAAACAAAAACCACATCCAGGAGAACTTTTTTTTTGCAAGAATTAATGCAAAATGAAAAAAAAAACACTGCTGTCAAGCAATTTGGAACAGACGGGCTCCCGTTCCAAACTTTGCATGAAATGAAACAAAGCGTATGACAGTTTTATATTATTTGGAACGGAACTGTTCTAAAATGAAATTTAGAACGCTCCGGTGGAAATGTAAAATTTGGGTTTGGTCTATTTAACTGTCAGAATTTGGAATAGACCGCGACCGGTGAAACCGACCTAAGGGTTCATTCAGATATTACTTAACGCAAAATTTGCCAATTTTAGACCCCCTCCCTCCCCACGTAACAGCTTTTGTATGGAAAATTTTAAATTTTTGTATGGACCGTAACACTATGTAAGACCCCCTCCCCCTCCCTGTTGTGTTACGTAATATTTGAACGGTCCCTAAACTTCGTCCGGATATATTAAAAAATTAAATTCTCTCAATCACATTTGTTCTTATTTTCCAAACCATTCTAAACCCCACGGCCAAGTATGCACTTTAGCCAATGAGTTTCTTGATCAAACACGTCAAGATCTAGCTTTAAACACAAGTTCATCCTTAACCCTTTAGTCGTCGCGCGGTTTGCTAATGATAGAACCACCACGCTGAAGCTGTGTACGATAAGCGAGGTTTTTTTCACCACTGTTGTACAAAATACAACAGCGTGGCGACTGAAGTGTTAAATCAAAACAACTTTACCTATCTCTACCCCGACATGACTCACAATCAGCTGAATCGCCAGACGAAAAACAAAATTCTACAAAATCAATAAATAGAACATGTGGTTCTTCAGTAGCCACCCACTGCCCAAATACACAACATAAAATTTGCACAATCCAGTCGTCCGCCAAAGGAAGTCAAAAATTACCCACTGCCCGGAGCAATGTCAGCTAGCCGGCGCATCGGCTGAGGTCATACTAGTCAGATGCCTGCTCTGCTAACTTTTCTCGCTTGCCACTAGTCCACATCAAAGTTTTCGCTTCCTGGCTATTTCAGCTGGACTTTACGCCATCAAAATTTTAACCGCACCACGGTTTCTCCGTCGTCCATCCGGATGACCATCGCTGGTGCAAACCCTGGAAAAGTTGAATATTGTCCCGTACAAAACCAACGTGGTGAAGGCGGCCAGAAGCAACGGCAAAGGAGAAACTCATAAAAGTTTACCTCGGTTGCTGCCTTTTTTCGGGTACGAACCGGTGGTGCATTCATTCGGACTGTCGGCATTAAACTCTGAACCATTTAATATGGTGGGCGCTGTGTGTAGAGAGACTCCAGTTGGCCTAGAGGGTGAGGAGTATGTTTTTGTTTCAATGGTTTGGTTTAGAATATATGATAAAATGTAGAAAAACAAAACGTCAATTGGTCAAAAGAGAAAAGGTTTAAAGAACAATATTTTGGTTGGAAAACTCCGTCGGAATGCCATGAGGGGGTAGAAGTTTACATAGGGAGCGGTCCATTTGCAGTTGACAAAAATAATGGAAACGAAAAATACGGTAGCTTCTCTCGAGCAAATAGAAGGACACAAAAAGTTAATCCACAATTTAAATATTTGCAAATAACACCTAGTGCGGGCAGGTGCATGGCGAGGGTTGTGAGCGGTGAAATGTAAGGATTGTGAAACTAAATCTAGAGTTAGCGGCCGGGATACAGGTAGGTGGAATATTAAAGGTTACATTTTTACAGAGTGTACTCAACAGTCAAGTTGGTAAATGGCTGGGCATGGTGTACCACTGGTACCTCGCGAACCTGAAGGAATAAAAAATACCCCTCTGTGCGGTCCTTAGCCTCATGCCCAGCAACTCCTATCCCTACCTCCTCGCGGTACTGGCCGGGGTACGAGTAACTTTAAAGAAGATCGGGTAGCCAACCCCGGTGGGAACTCTGGTCGTATGCTGACAGGGAAGGGGGAGTTTGCTTTTGCTTTTGCTTCTGCAAACCTTGAGCGTCTGTACTCTATGTTAGGAGTGGCTCACAACAGCGTCTGTTCCCCATGACAGGGGCGGCTGATCATCGTCCGAGTACCAGAGAAGGACTCTAAACTAAACTGCGCACTATGGTCCTCCGAACATTTAGGGGGAATGGTCCTCCGGAAATCTAGGGGGTTGGTGTCAGGCCCTGCATCCAGCCGTAAAAAATCAAGCAACGAATAATCAACGAGAGAATATGAAACGGGACAATCGGCGAAGACCACAGCAACGTAAAGGGACTAGCGATTGGTAGCTCGGTACGTGGAACTGTAAATCTCTAAACTTCATCGGGAGCACACGCATACTCGCCGACGTGCTGAAGGACCGCGGATTCAGCCTCGAAGCGTTGCAGGACGTGTGTTGGAAGGGATCAATGGTGGCATCCATACCATCTACCAGAGCTGCGGCAACACACACGAGCTGGGAACAGCTTTTATAGTGATGGGCGGTATGCAGAGGCGCGTGATCGGGTGGTGGCCGATCAATGAGAGAATGTGCAAGTTGACGCTCATAGGCCGTTTCTTCAACTTCAACATAATAAACGTGCACAGCCCTCACTCCGGAAGCACTGATGATGATAAAGACGCTTTCTATGCGCAGCTCGAACGCGAGTAAGGCAGCTGCCCAAGCCATGACGTCAAAATCATCATAGGAGATCTAAACGCTCAGGTTAGCCAGGAGGAGGAATTCAGACCGACGATTGGAAAGTTCAGCGCCCACCGGCTGATGAACGAAAACGGCTTACGACTAATTGATTTCGCCGCCTCCAAGAATATGGCCATTCGTAGCACCTACTTCCTACCTTCTATACCGATACACCTGGAGATCACCGCAGCAGACTGAATCATAAATCGACCACGTTCTGATTTATGGAAGGCACTTCTCCGACATTATCGACGTCAGGACCTATCGTGGCGCCAACATCGACTCTGACTACCTGGTGATGGTCAAACAACGTTCGGTACCGACGGCCGCCCCGGTATGACCTAGAGCGGCTCAAGCAACCGGATGTCGCAGCTGCATATGCGCAGCACCTCGAGGCTGCATTACCGAAAGAGGGTGAGCTGGATGAAGCCCTTCTTGAGGACTGCTGAAGAACAGTGAAAGCAGTCATCAACGATGCAGCTGAGAGCAACTTCGGGGATGTGGGGCGGTGTCGACCGAACGATTGGTTCGACATTGACTGTAGGTAGTTTCTGGAGGAGCAGAAGAATGCAGCGCGGGTGGCCATGCTGCAGCAAGGAACCGGACAGAACGGGGAACGTTGTAGACGGAAATGACAACACCAGACTCGCCTCTGTCGAGAGAAAAAACGCCGACTGGAGAAGATGGAGTGCGAGGAGATGGAGCAGCTGTGCCAGTCTCAAGAAACACGGAAGTTCTATCAGAAGCTCAACGCATCCCGCAATGGCTTCGTGCCGTGAGCCGAGATGTGCAGTGATAAGGATGGAAGCATCTTCGACGATTATCTGAATGGGTCTGAGAGCACAGACAATAAAATTCGAGACAACGAAGGAAATGCCTTCGCCAGTACTACGGACGAAGGAAACCAACCAGTCCCCAATTTGAGGGAGGTTAAGGATGCCATTCACCAGCTCAAGAACAATAAAGCTGCTAGTAAGGATGGTATCGGAGCTTAACTTATAAGGATGGACCCGGAGAGGCTGGTCAATTGAACGCACCGGCTACCAGAGTAGTGGATGAAAGAGGCATTATGCCCCATCTACAGGAAGGGCGACAAGTTACATTGTGAAAACTTTCGAGCGATTACCATTCTAAATTCGGCCTACAAAGTATTAACCCAAATCATCTTCCGTCGTCTGTCACCTGTAGTGAACGAGCTCGTGGGAAGTTATCTAGCTGGCTTCGTTGACGGCCGTTCTACAACGGACCAGATCTTCGCTGTTCGATAAATCCTCCAACAATGTCGTGAATACCAGGTCCCAACGTATCACCTTTTCATCGATTTCAAGACGACATACGATAGTATCGACCGCGTAGAACTATGGAAAATCATGGACGAGAACAGTTCTCCCGGGAAGCTCACGAGACTGATAAGAGCGACGTTGGAAGGTGTGCAAAATTGTGCGAAGGTTTCAGGCGAGTATTCCAATTCGGTTGGTCTGTGATGGACTTTCTTGTCTGTTGTTCAATATTGCGTTAGAAGGTGTTATGCGGAGAGTCGGGCTTAACTGCCGGGGTACGATTTTTACGAGATCCAGCCAATTTGTTTGCTTCGCGGATGATATGGACATTGTCGGCCGAACATTTCAAAAGGTGGTAGACCTGTACACTCGCCTAAAACGCGAGGCAACAAAAGTTGGACTGGCGGTGAATGCGACCAAGACGAAGTACATGCTAGCTGATGGGGCCAAACGCGATAGGCTAGCCTAGGTAGCAGTGTTATGATAGCGGAACTTCATTTGAGGTGGTCGACGAGTTCGTCTACCATGGATCCTTGCTGACGGCTGATAATAACGTTAGCCGTGAAATACGGAGGCGCATCATCAGTGGAAGTCGAGCGTACTATGGCATCCACAAAAAGCTGAGGTCAAAAAAGATTCACACCCGCTCCAAATGTAACATGTACAAAACACTTATAAGGCCGGTAGTCTGCTACGAGCATGAAACGTGGACGATGATCGAGGCAAGCACTTGGGCTCTTCGAACGTCGGGTGTTGTGGCGAAGGATGAACAACGAGCTCACCCAACTCTACGTCGAACCAAGTATCCAGAAGGTGGCCAAAGCTGGAAGGATACGATGGGCAGGGCATGTTGTAAGAATGCCGGAAGCAACCCTTCAAAGATGGTGTTTGCTTCGGATCCGGTTGGTACAAGAAGGCGTGGAGCGCAACGAGCTAGGTGGGCGGATCAAGTGCGTATCGATTTGGCGACCGTGAGGCAGAACCGAGGATGGAGAGATGCGGCCACGAACCGAGTATTGTGGCGTGAAATTGTTGATTCAATGTTTTTTGTTTAGATGTTAACTAAATAAGTTAAAATGTTAATCAAATTGTTATCTTTGCCTTTTATAGTTTTGCTGAGAATATAGATTATTCCACTAAGATCAAACGGTCGATCCTTCTTTACTCCGAATCGAGATAAAATGTCCAAACCAGTGATTACGGTTATCATAAAATATTATTATAAAATGAGTCCGTGTGGTTCTATTAAATTCGCATTAAAAAAATAATAACGCCTTCATGGTACTAACATTCCATAATGCCGAATGTACCTACCGATAAAAAAAGAGTACACCATCAGCATGAAAATGCAATTTTTGCCGTCCACCAGCATTCCACCTAGTATCTAATAACTCGCGGATAAAAACTCACGTAAAATATTTTACCACTGGCCTCGTAACTACTGTATGATATTGAATATTTGAATAAAATTACCGTACCAGCGTCGTCACCATCACCGTCATCATGCCCCATATCGCTAGCCACAGTCAAATTCCATTTTAGCCATTCACAATCATCGCTCCCTCGGGAGCAAACGGGCGGGCGCCCATCAAACTGTAAGCGCGCGCTCGTTCGGAACGACTTTCAATACCTTGGACGCGGTGACGACGCGACAACCACGCCGCGGCGCTGGCTGTCCAGGGCTCTAAAACCGGACATTTTGTCGGATAAAAACCGAAGAATCATGAAATTGTATAATAACGTACGGTCGTATTTTCAACCAGAGGAAAAAAATCTGCACTATAAAAGCACCCTCAAGGGAGCGCTGAGTGCGACCGTCATCCGCGTATTGCGCTTCGTCATGGCCCGGGAACCGGATGGATGGGGGGCGGTTATAGCCGGCTTCTGAGAAAAAGCTCGCTGCCTTTCGAGAACGATTAGGTTTTCTTTCTGATGTAAGTACTATAATTTCAACGATGATTTTCGCCACGTTTTTTTTCAATATAATTTATAATTAGGATTTCAAATAAAAAAGAAAAATAATAAATTCTTAACTCCACCGTACAACCATGATTCTAAAATGTTTAAAAAAATAATTACAAGTTCAAACTTTTTGTTTTGATTTCTTTAATCTCTTTATTAGTATCATTCCAACCATTACATTAATTTCTTATATCTACAGTACTGGACAGAATAAAGTACGCATTGGCCGTTTTTCCATACAAAATGGTCATGTTTGGAGATCTGAATCTCAGCTTTTAGTGGTCCGATTGATCCGAAATTTTCACCACAGCCTAGATATAACATTGATTTTACTCAATTAAAATATCACTGCATTTGAAACACAATCTTTTAAATTATTGAAAAACTCTCAATTTGCAAAAAATTGCAAAATTTTATTTTGAAAATATTTTGAAAACAATCAGTTTTACCGAAAAATTATCTTCTGCAAATTTGTGTGCCTTATCAAATTGTACATTTTTGCAGAAGGACATATTGCTCTAAGTATTTTCATTTAAAAATTATTTTTACTTTAAAATTTTGTCATTTTTATCAAAATTTGAGATTTGCGATAACTTAAAAGTTCGTTAAAGAAAAACTATAAATTTCTAGCCTAGCAAATTTGAGGTAACTTTCAAACTGCGATGAAAATTTCAGGCCAATCGGACAACTAGAAACCGAGATATAAGACTCCAAACTTGATCATTTTGTATGAAAAAACGGCCAATGCGTACTTTTTTCTGTCCAGTACTGTAGGTGTTCTGTGTTATTAGACAACACTATCATCCTAATTTAAGATTTTATTAACATTTTGTTATCAACATACTACATTTCATTTGCCGTAGCAGTTCAGCATTTTTACGGGTAGGTTGATTTCATCTGCTTATGAAAGAAAAACGACGCTTTCAATTAATTTGACCTAACTTAACCTAGTTTTATGTTGCATTAATCGTGGCAATAGAAGAATGGAACAATTTTGTCTAAAATTATTATTGTTCAACATTTGTTCCAATGATTCAACATTGGATATTCTATGAAACTCTTTAGTACTATACAAGGGTGGGAGCTTTTTTTTTTCTCTCTTGATTTGTGGCTCAGACCTCTTTGGTCCATAAAGCCAAAAAGGTGGGAGCTTTCTATGTAAAAATATCCTTCTTGACTGTCACTGTAAATCAGTTTGACAGAGAGGAACCTACATTCACTAATAAGCACTGAAAAGTTTGACTTGGATCTATTTGTCAATAGATACACTATTCAATATCAAGAGCCGTGAAATTGTTGTTTGGGATATTCCTCTTCAACTGTCTCTTACAAAACTGAACAAAATCATAAGTAGCATTCTATCGGTGTAGAGATGTGTCAAACAGAAACTGTTCAAACCTTATTCCCAAAAAGACTACATTATATGTGACGTTAAACAACCATGTCCAACAATCCGTTTAATGTCTTGATGGTGATAGTTCAGCAATTACAGAAAAAGGCACCATAGCTGTTAAGTGGATTTAATACAGTTTTTTTTCTTCAATTGGACATTTCACCTTCCACTCCCAACACTTCCGGTAGGTGGGTTGAGATATACGAAACAGGTTGAAATTATTATGGCCTTGAGAGAAGTTTTTTGGCGACATGCTTTCATTTCGGGCCATTCGGACTGTTGGGTTGAGCCGCCGGCGGATAAAGTTGACATGAGCAATTGCACTGGATTTAATTTCGCTAATGAATTGGCGTTCGGGGTAACAGCTTAAGACAAAATTGATTGATTATTGGAATTAAAATGCGGCAACAGTATTTCGCACCAAATTGGAACAAATTCGAATGATAAATTCGTTGAAAATGAAGTAATATAATTTCTGGTGAATATACAAATACGATAGAAAATAACGGCAGCGTTGCGCTTGTGTTTACCGATATATCTTTTCATTTGATGATAGATAACGAGATGATCTAATTGTACACATGACGAAATCGATCATCCGAAATCCTCGTGTTTTATATCATTTAACTTTATGTGTAAAATGAAACTTTCGACATGGCTGATCTGATTGTCATTATATAGGCAGAAAAAAAACTGAACACTCGTCGCGTAACAATGGATACTTCGTAACGCGATGTCGATCTGGGTAGGATGTATATTATTCACTTTAAATGAAAGTTGAAGTAAAAAAATACTTCTGTTTGTCGTTTAATCCATGATTTTTTAAAACTTCACTATTTTACTGAGGTCGGTCCGCTCTTCAAGATCAAGACGACGAACTTAAAGCGAACATAGTCCAACTGCACTACGGCACAGATCAAACTGGCAAATTATGATTCGAGTTAACGAAGGTACGGTGCTGACATCTGGAAAAAGATTACTTGATGCGTGAAGCGTCGAAAAATATACCCTGCAAGGTATAGGAAGTGAAATTTCAAATGCGTATATAAAATTAATTTCAATAGCTATTTAAATCTTTCCAGTACATGTTGATAGGCTTTTAATTGGCTACAATATACACAGATTATTTTGATTTTTATATTTTTTCCTCAATACATATTCCGTGGATTCTATGCTTATCATATACCTAATCCCGTACACTTAGCAGAATTTCATTAAATTGAGTTTTGAATTTCTTTAGAAGCATTTGACTTCCTATGCTTTGTTATGTAAAGAGCTTCACGCATGGAGCCAAATGTGGTAATTGGCTTCGTGATTGCAAATTGTTACAGCGATAAGTGAGAAATTTATTCAATTTTCTCAGGATTCATACCCTGACGCTAGTAAAAAGGGAGAGAAGAGAACGAGGTGTCAAGACAGGTGCCATCCATTCGTTTAAATATACAAATTGGATATCGGAAGTAAATAAAACTCGTAGTGTAAAAATGAACTTGGGTACTTGAATAATTTAACTTTGCATTGGGGGTTTTCTCGGATGGATATTCTTAGAACCGTAATCCGGGGGAAAATTGATAACTATTTTACAACTTTATGTTGTGTTATCCTTCAGAACTCAATTATTGTCAAATAAATTTCGGCAAAACCAGTACTACATTGATCTTTATCAGTTCATGGAATTGATTTTTCACGAAATAATATTTAACATATCATAACAATAGTTTTAATTTCAAAAAAATACCCGACCAGACGGAAGAAACAAGATTATAATAGAATGTGTTCCCCTGATATGTTTTTTTTTATATCACCAGTTGTTATAAAACATGTACCGTTAGTAGTTAAAAAAACAAAAATTCTAACAAAATTAGCACCAAATTAAACTAAAACATAACAAACACTGTTATAAGTATATCAAAATTATTAGAGAATGTGTTACAAGGATGTTACAAAATAACAAAATTATTGCAAACTATGTTACTGTTTATGACATCGGATGTTATGGGCAACAAACTTATAAATGCGATGTCAAAAATATAACAAATGTTGTTATAAATGTGTTATTTTAAATATAACAAGTTTAGAACAAAGCCCTCTTGATAACATAATTCTATCAACTTCTGTTAATTATAACTGCTGCTGATATGAATGTGTTATAATCTTGTTATGTGGTTCTGGTCGGGTAAAATGACACATTGGGGCGAAATTGATCACCATATCACAAAGCATATTTTAGAAATCAAAATTTCCCTGTCTACTAAATTTGGGTCTCCTGAAGGGCTGAAAATGATGTCAAACTTCTTATAACTCGAGTATTTGATCAGTTTATTGCAAAATTGAACTTTGAAAATCTGCCTAATACGCCGAAATGTAGGCAATTTTGCTTGAAATTAGCACATTATTCGAGATTAAACGGTTTTATTAGCAAAATACTACATTTTCTAAGCTGTATGATATCATATTGCTCATATTGCTGTATTGCTTACATCTTCAAAATCTGCGAATATTTCTATGCAAAACTGGTCCTAATAAAAATGCCCTGTCCACGATCACAGGGTTTGACGGTGCCAAAGTAGAAGGTGCACCATAATAATACCCGTCTGTGAAACATATCACCTTCCCAATACTTTGGCACACCTCTAACGGTTCATGATTTATTATGAAACGGCTGCATTCAGGCGGAGGATCTGTTAATATGTTTCGGCATAGGGTTTTGTTTTACTTCGTCGTAAGCGCTACTATTCGTCGTATCAAACTTTAAATTTTCCACTACGGCGGATATTCAAACTTACCTGCAACATAGATTCATTATCCAAGTGTAATTTTGTGAAAGCTGTTATGGTTTGTACACTTGTACACCAAAAATGCAATAAAACTACTGTATTTTAGTAAATAACTTCAGTTCAATTATCCACTTTGCACTTTTTCACCGAAATCGCATGGACGAACACGATTTGAGTGAAATGCTTAGCGATCGACTGAGCCACACCACTTTCCAACCCAAACTTCTTCCCGCCCCCGTGGGTGACTTACTTCGCCGGGCACTTATTTTCACTATGGAAAACCTTCGTACTTCTTCACTGAAGGATTTCATTCCAATCACACGCCGTAAAACTTCGATAAATCACCAAATTTTACGAAATTTCCTCAACCGCCGCGTATAATTGAGAATGTAAACAAAGTTCAATCCGTCGTACTGAGAAAAAAAAGCTTGTGCGCATCTATGTGTGCGCGACGCTTGACGTAAAAATACGGCTCCTTTGATTGTGTTGTTTTCGCTGTACTGTGAGCAAATGCCATAATTGTACGGTCAAAAGGAATTGTATTCATATGTTCGGGCGGAATTTTGATGACGAACAATTAATTTTAAAGAAAATTAGTATATTCCATCATGCTGAAGGAATGGAGGGAGATGCCCGTAGATCTACATATTCTAGTAAAACATTTTATTATAGCGTTGATATGTTGTGTTTTAACCACTCAATACACACAGTGAGCCGTAAGTTGTGAGACGAATCTGGAAACTGATTGCGACGGAGTTGAAAACGATACGACGGAGGGAGAATACGGTAAGATGCTTTTATTTTGTATTATTTCCAAAAAGAGATCAAGATTTATCAATATGTTATTGTACAATGGTAAAGCCGTTTTGAGAAAGAATTGTTTGGCATCGGTTTGTATCAGCATCATTCACTGCAATACTGGGAAAATTGCAGTTCTTACTGACCAATGCTTAATACGATGGATACTAACACATCACCCTATTATCAGGTCCTCTTCAAACGGAGGGACCGCCAGGGCTCATTAGTTACTTATAAACCAGTGCTGGTTGTTGATGGTTCAGTTCGTTTACCACGAGCTGAAGCATCCTTTGTACTAATCAGTAATGGTTGTTAAGTTTCGAAGCTAACGTGTGATCAATCGTTTTATAATGCAACATAAGAATGGGTGTTTGGTGGAACTGCGCGTAACACTTGTTGTTATTAAATTTAGTGATTGTGTTGGTGCTAATAGTGTGTTTATAATAAAATCTATGGTGATGAAAATTTGAAAATGACATTGGAAGTGATTCTGATAGTTTTGTTAGAAATATGATAATGATGATGTATAATGATGTGAACTCTACCAATTTAATAAAAGCCATAATACATTTTGCAATCATTTCTCTGAATATAAACATTATTGCCTAGTTTTACAAACATGCATGATAAAAGTGTTAATAATGACAGCGAGTGCAGAAAAATGGATCGAAGTGATTTTGTTTTACTGTAATTTTGTTGATAGTGCTAAATTGTAGTTTGAATAGTAATGACTCTACAGCAACAAAAATAATGAAACATTCAAATTGAATATCTTTTAATTACTTAGTAATGCTAACAGATGGTAAATGCTAATAACAATGAATTTATATGAAAATGGTGTGATGTGAAAAGTGATACAATGGAAAGTATATCTGAAGTGTATTACGAAAGTTGATGAGTGATAATCGGTGATAAACGTGATACTATCATGAAAATAAAAGTGACGATAGTGAGTGATGAAATGAAATGGGGAATGAGGACCTTTTAATAAAACTATTTCGTTCTTCACTTAAACCACTCTAGTAGCATTTCAGGCCTTATCATAGTTTGATAGTAGTCTAAAGTACTAGACTGCAAAACTACGGTAAGGGCTGATTGCTGCTAGGGTACACAGTGACCATTTGAGCAACATTGCTTAGGAACGTCTGTGTGATGAACGCAATAGAGGCTTATAAAAGCAAATGCTGGGAAGGAGCTTAGGGCAGATTAAGAGTGCCAGTACTACCCCTAACGCTACCAAAAAAAAAAAAACTGGTCCTAATAAAAATTGAAAAGTTCAAAATCATCATAAGACATCTATAAACTAGAAAACATGGAATGTCTATTGTTTCAATGGAACCTCCAGAATCCTTGGAAGGAAATGTTGTTTGGTACCGACCTGATCAAATTCGCCCCAGTGATCAATTTGCCCCTGGATTACGGAACTTGCAATTCAATGACTTTGATAAGACGCAAATTTGGCCAAATATGAGTTTAATAGCTTTTAAAACTACTCCTGCCCAAGTGAATCTGAAGTGTCAAGAAATTAATTCAGCTAGCCAATATGTTGTTCTCAGTTCTGATACTTCTGAATAAAAAAATCATCTATGTAATTCCCATGTACTAGCTCGTAAATCATAAGCCACTTGCGTCTTTTCGCTTTCTCATAAATTTGAGATTTACAATCCTTAATAACCGTGCAAAATTTGAGCGTGATCGGTTAAGTCTAGAGTGTGCGCATAGCGATTGAAATTTGTATGGGCGAGAACAAGTATTTTTGCATATGAGCAATTCTCACTAAAATCAAGCCGCCATCGGCACAAATCGTTCGACCACCAATTTCTACACACTTAGATTAAATTACTGGGGTCGGTAAAATTTTACTGGGTTTTGGAACTACCGAAAAAGTCAGTAAAATGAAAACTGTCGCCACGCGTAATCGAAAAGCAAATTTCACCATTTTTTTATCAATACCGTGGTGAATCAAAATCCGGAAGGTATCAATATCCGGACACTCTAGTTATACAGTGCCCGAAATTCCTATAAGCGCATGACCATTTTTCACCGGCACATGTAGTATGAAAGTCCAATACTTCAATATGCTTCAAATGCTTTTAGGTATTCGGATAATATGATATTTCTACCAACTACTAAGACTTTTCTTTCAAACAGTTTGGAATGAAGAGGAAAAAACGGGATTTGAGTATGGAAATTCTTATAAGCGCACCTTTATTTTCAGATCATAAAAAATCATATCACAAGAACACAACAACTTTAGTACTTGGTTTGCTTACCATTTTTCAGAATTGTTTCATAAATTCGTTTCGGCATTGAATCGATGAGGTTCTGCAGCATTGTCAAAGGAATTTTACGCCACTCCTCTCTAACAGCTGCTTCCAGCTCTCGAACTGATCCGAACTGCCGTCCTCCACTGTAAACCCGTCTTGCGAGGATTCCCCAAAGATTTCCGATTGGGTTTAGGTCCGGACTCCGCGCTGGCCAATCCATAACTGGGATGTCCCGCTCCAAAAACCATTGTTTGGAGGCCTTGCTGACATGGATCGCAGCGTTATCTTGTTGAAAAACAAATTCATTTTCCATCACATCCTCCGTAAATGGGATCAAAACACTGTCCAGAAGCTCAACATAGTTTTCGGACTTCATTCTGGTAGTAATTGTTGCAATCGGGGTTTTACTTCTACGTGAAAATGCAGCCCAGACCATCAAACTTCCTCCACCGAAATTTCTGCTCAGCTTCACTTGCGGATCCTTCCGAAGATCGTGCCAATAATACGCGCAGCAGTCAGGACCATCAAGATTAAACTTCTTCTCGTCGGAAAAAAATCACGTTGTTCCATTCCCGGTTCCAAGACATATGGTTTCTGGCAAAATCCAGTCTTGCCTGAACATGCCTCGGAGTAAGGTTGGATTTTTTGGCCTTTTTCGTGTACACCATGTGTCCAGATCCACGTAGTATTTGAGATACTCGCCTTGTTGTGATGGAAAGACCCAATTCCTTTTTAATACCGGATGAATCCAGCTCCCCGGCTTCACCAAGCTGGATAATTCGGTTCCTCTCACGATTGGTGATCTTGGAGTTGCCCTTGTTTTTCTTCCGGATGCCGTAATTCTCACCTTTCTTCAGGAAATTTCGCACGACCGTCTCTCCTCTACCGATCCTCTTGGCGATTGCACGGTTACTTTGGCCAACAT
Organism: Aedes aegypti; assembly: GCF_002204515.2. Classification (NCBI taxonomy): domain Eukaryota; kingdom Metazoa; phylum Arthropoda; class Insecta; order Diptera; family Culicidae; genus Aedes; species Aedes aegypti. The sequence continues at coordinate 380,328,954 of NC_035108.1, forward strand.
CCTTCAATTCAAGGATTAATCTTCGCTCCGTTTCGTCCAAGAACTTTCCTTTCGGCATCTTGAAAACTGTCAACAAACAACACTGTGCACGAATCGCAAAACTTTCCGCACGCATCCGTTTACATCGGCAGCAAAAGAAAATGACAAGTTTTTGTAGTGTGAGTGAAGCAAACACAAATGGCGTTAGCTTGGACACTGTGCGCTTATAGGAATTTCCTGGCCAAAAAATGATATTTTTATTTCACAAAATCGAAAAATTATTAATTTTGACTGTCTTTCATACAACCAAGTGGAAATATAGTAAATATCATTTTAGTAACAGATCGTCAATGTTTTATGTAATAACTAGTCGCAAATGTTGAAAAATGCGTGTGCGCTTATAGGAATTTCGGCCACTGTATTAGTCAATTAGAGTTAAATTAAATGACAATATGTTTGGTTTTTATTCACTCCGTTAATTATTAACAATGCTTATAACTTTACATTTATTTTTAATCTAGTAACCAACGTCTAATAATTGATAAAAATAAAAACAAATAATTTGTTCGTGTTGAACGTCATTTCGCCGCGGTCTGACACCAACTCAAGTTTTTACGATCGATGACCGCGTGAACATCGTTTGATTGAAAGAAAAGTTTGTGATCTATATTTTATAGCAAGTTTTAACCAGAAGTGTTTAAGAAAAGATATTTTTAAAGTTTGCTGACTCCTTTGTGTGTGAATAAGTTAGAAATACATATTTATCGGTGCTTCTAGAGACTGTCCGGTATTACGAGCCAGTGTTTTAAGATCCGGACATCTTCTAAAAGACCCTGGTTTAATTAGTGTAAGTGAGTTTTGTGCAAGAAAAAATAAGAGAAAATTCAAAAAAATAGCTCTTTGTAGCTTTGTGAGTATTCAAAATTTAACTCGATGTGAAATAAATAGTGTTAACTTTCATAATAACAGTTCGAGCCGCAACGATTGCAGTTCAAGCTACACGCTCCTCGGTACAGGTAATCAAAGCACTTATATTACAAACGTGCTATTCTTTTTGACATTATAGGGCAAACGCAGACATCAAGCTTTTTAAATATCTATATTTTATTGTGTATTGATGTTCATTAAAATTAAAAGAATATTATGTGCTATTACACAGATGTCCGGATTTTGATTCATAAGTGTCCGGATTTTGATTCATAAGTGTCCGGATTTAAAGACATCGTTTGCATCAGTTGTCCGGATTTATGGACAAGACATGCTCAAGTATTTGAATGGTTTTCATGTTAAAATCATGGTTTTTACGAAAAAGCTCATCAGTAGCGTGAAGATCTTGAGTGAAACATGGTTTGAAACAATATTACTTTAAAGGTATACTAAAACAACACCTTGATATTAGCATTTGAACATTTGTGTCGACTTAAGCGTTCGCACCACGGTATATGATATAAAAAGAAAGCTCTCTGCAAAATTTCAGTGAAAAATCTCTGTTTTTCGATTTTTGACATTTATTTTTAGTTTACTGACTTTTTCGGTAGTCCAAAAACCCAGTTATTTTTACCGAACAGATTGAGTGTGTATCACTTGAAATTCAACATGTTAAGGGCTAACAAGATGGTAACCTCGTTCTACTACTTTAAAACCAAGATGACATCAAAATCCAAAATTGCCACCAGATTTTTTACTCAAAATAATACTCTTATTCTTTACTTGACTCTAAGAAACAAACAACGATTGAAAACTTGTTCCTTTGTTGTACAAAAAATGATGTTTGCATTTAGGTTTGTATTGATTGCACTCGCCATATACGTCAAAATCGTAGAACATGATTTAGAAAATCGTTCATTTCATAAAGTAAACACCATTATTCACCTAGTTTTTGGAGCCTACCTTATTCAGTTTTTTTCTCATGACGGGGTTAGTGGTCTAATGGCTATGGCTTCCGCTTCATAAGCAGAAGGTCATGGGTTGCAATCCCATGCCCGTCCCTTACTCGTACTTTGTAGTTGTATCTTTCACTTGCTTATATCTATCAAAGTTGATCTAACACAGTTCATAGCATTTGCTAGAACCTGAGACGGACAAAACAAAAACCGTTTCCATTCTAGTTGGGTTGTAATATCACAAACATGTTGCAAATCATTTTCATAGTTTCAAGAATGATTGTTCTACCCCGCATGTTGTGAAACAGAATCTATAAGATGAATTCAATAATTAGTGCAAAAGGTTCCACCAAACTCACCGTGACTGGTCAAAACATTAAATTCCAAAACATTGACTATTCACGCCTCACGCCTCGTTATCAGATTTCTTACACCAGCCTGCGATAAGCTGCATTGGGGCTACATCGATATGCGCCATAGATAAGATAGCCAATTACGGAATAAAATCCAACCGGCTTGCATCACACTCGATTCACTCACGGTTCGTCAGTTAAACGATAAACATCACCGGCTATATTCAAGCACTCGATTGCATTCACAATGAGTAATTTTTTCGATACCATTGATCCGACCATTTTCCGGTCGTACATCTTCTGGTGCTCGGTGCTGGGCCTGAAGATGTTGGTCATGTCCGTTCTGACGGGTATGAAGCGACACGCCAAAAAGGTAAGTATCTGAAGATGCCTCACACTACTGCGTCATGACGCGTCAAGCTAATCATCTTCCCCACCCATTCGTAGGCCTTCGCCAATCCGGAAGACGCGCCCAAGGGCGTTAAGGTAGTCACAAACGATCCGGACGTGGAGCGTGTCCGCCGTGCACATTTGAACGATCTGGAGAACATCCTGCCCTTCTTCATCATCGCTTTCCTGTACATGTTCACCAATCCGAGCGTATTCGTGGCCACCAATCTGTTCCGGGCGGTTGCCCTAGCGCGAATTGTACACACCCTGGTCTACGCGGTGTTCGTCATTCCTCAACCAGCCCGCGGACTTTCTTGGATGGTGGGCTTCTTCAGCACGGGCTACATGGCCGTCAAAACGATTCTGGCGTTCCTCTAGATTAGTGGTGCTCAACCTGTGGGCCGTGGCTAAAGTATGCGGTCCGCGGACATTTTTAGATATATGAAAATGGATAATCAATTTTTAAAAATGAATACGTGGTTTTCTTCTCATCTTGACGTAACGTCCCTGCTGGAACAGAGTCTGCTTCTCAGCTTAGTCTTCTTTCTAAGCACTTGCACAGTTATTGAGGGAGAGCTTTCTTTGCCGATTGACCATTTTTGCATGTGTATATTATGTGGCAGATACGATGGAACTCTATGATAAATTTGAACAATTTTCAGATATAAATTCTGACTCTTCTTCCATTCTATATGTTCAACCATGTTGTCTCCAATTCTGATCAAGACTCACATTAAATTGATATTCTCACAACTCGAATTCTTGAAAATCACTATAAAAAGTCGATTGTTCGGAAGTTCATGAATTAGGGACAAAACATCTTATTTCTTATTTATTTGGAAAGTATGGAAAAGTATTGTAAAATATTGAAAATTCAGTGAAATTAAAACCAGTGAACACAGGATATTTTACCATAATGTTTTTCTCTAGTGAGTAGCTAAAACCATAAACTTGGTGGATAGGTGAGTCGTGCTTCTGCAATGTTTGGGAACCTATACTTTAGACAGAGAGTGAACCTTCGTATAGAAAATAAAAATTAAACGATTTCAAGCGCGAAACGGACCTGAGTAAAATCGTAAACATTTTCATACCGTGACGACAGCCATGAATAACTAATAACATCGAATGACGAAGCTCCAGCAGGACCCACTGCTGGATGTGTGCGTTGTCCATTCTGAGCACGTTTTGCAAATCACTTTGAAATGTATAATGGTTTTCTTTTGGATTTGGAGCGACACATCGTTGAAAATTGTTTAAAGATGGAGGCTTTTGTCCTGCATGTTTTGAAAGTTACAGTTGGCGTGACGCTAATTGGTTGGAAGCGTGGCTGGTGAACGAAATTGGGGAGGTGTGGTTAGCTGTAAAAATAGAGAGGCAGATAACAGCTATCTCTCCATGCAGGGGGCTGATAGGTACCACTCACACGAAGAGCCACGTTATATCGGATGTATATGCTGATTCGTTTCAACTCGGTAGCATATAGTAATTGGGCGGTTATAATTTCTAAAAAAAATTAAAATCCAATCGCCCGTATCACACTCTATTTAGCTTTATATACATGCATTTGTATACCAAGAGTTGGAGGACTTATGAGTTTTGCAGAAAACGTGTGTAAGCTGGTGGGATTTGAATTCAAAACTAGTAAGTTTCTGAGCTATTTGATTATCAAAATACTCAGTAGCTTAGTTGGTCTTAGTACTCGTCTAGCATCCAAGAATCGGGGGTTCAAGTCCCGCCAGGTAGTGGCCAGGTTTAAGTTAAATTTTAGTGGATTTTTGTTATCCAAACTTTTTTCAAGACTGCCTATAAATAATGCATTCTTTTATATCTCTCATTCTTCCAGGTACGAACTCATTTCCATGGAAACTAGATCTCGGTTAACCTAGGTTGGTATATATTTCGAAATCTGAGATAATATGATAATTTGCTGCTTACAACAGCAGCTCAATCCCATCGAACCTCAAACCTTCTTGGAAATATTCACAAAACAAACCTCTTTTTCTTCAACAGCTTAGGTTGCTTAGAAAGCTAATTTTCCTAATCCCGAAAATTCTTCTTTCACGCTCCATTGTGGAGCAGTATCAGTTCGTCCCGAAACTTTGGTGATGCGATGCCAGTAAATAAACCCAATAACTTCATTCCACTAAGTAGATAATCTCCGCTTCAATCCACCGGAATCTCTCCCTGGGTGCCGTTTTTCATCCGTTACTACGGAGACGAAAGCATTCTTCTTACGAGGACGACGACGACGGTGTTACCGATCTAGGGCAGCTTGCAGCAGCAGCAGCATCAGCAGCCATAACCCTAATAAATCTCTTTCATCGCACCCCACGGCTGAAATCGGATCCGAAGGTCACACGAGCGCCGAACGACAGCAACGGAGCCCGGAGCCTCGTCGGTCACATCCATTTCGATTTCGTGCCCCAACCGGTTGCTGGCTCAAAATGTAGCTAACGATCAACACGGAAAAACTCGGCGAAAATTTCTAATAGCTCCGCGTCGTCGTTCGTCCGACAAGTGAGTGCGGAGAAGATAAATTTTTATCTCAGCGCGTCGAATGTATGGCACTTTGAGTGTGAGTTGTGTGGTTGGTTGGCGCTAAGGGTATGTGGTATTTCGAATGGTTCCGACAAAACGAAATATTGTCAAAATCCTCGAAATTTTTCGTTTCGCGGCCTTGCGGTTAGTGTTGCACTATTGATTATTGGCAACAAACTTTGAAAAAATCATAAAATGTTGACCCTTTTCTTATCTAACCAATCACGTTCAAGCACATTTTTGGGTTCCGCTTTCCAATATAAAAGCACACCGGTCCCTGCTTCTTCCCTCAGATCATCTTCAGTATCGATCATTCTGCGTCCGACAGTCAATCTGATCGAAAGTGTTAGTTGCGCGATTTAAATCGTTTTTGGCTTCTGCGTTTTGCGCAGTAGTGCCAAGCCATCCCGCGTCCCTGCGGTCTGTCCCCCGCAGTTTGTCAACCTCATCGGTTTGGCAAATCATCGGGCGTTGTTGCACCAACCGACAGCCAGCTACCAGCGGCCCATGACAGTTGCTGCGATGGGTCTCAACCACCAACAGAAGTAGGCTGACCATACGTACCGTATTTAACGGTACAGTACCGTTTTTCCTACCCGAACTAACTGCTCCGTCGTATTATCAAAAATGCTTAAATTGTCCCGTATTTTAGGAAGTGGATGATAGGGCAACATATTGAATAACAATTGAATAAAAAATATCAGCAATCTAGCAAATTGCTCTTAATTAATTTTGAAAATATTATACCTTAATCATCTGTCTTCTACTAGTTATCAGTTTCTCATTCACAATTAAACTTGATGCGTAGAGAGCATATGCTCGTGATCATTTTTTTGAGTTTGTGCTCAAAATTATGAAAATTTTTGACTGATTTTCCAAAATTTGGGCCTTATTAAATATTTGTTTTAGAGAGATGGTGATTGAAACAATACCTCTCACGACAAGGACCTAGGATCGAATACCAAAACCGTTTATTCCGAGATAAATTAGCCCAGGGTTATGAAGGATTATGATTTTTTAAATATTAACCCTATCTTTTCCATAATTCCGCCTATTTCCAACGAACACTAGCTGAATCGAACTAGTACGATTTCCTCAATAGAGATTGGAATGAATATATACACTCATTTGTCTCACTAGACATAAAAAAGTGACCCAACGAAAAAAACTATTGATAAAAAATCAACTAACTATTTGTTTTCAATGAAAATAAAAAAAAGATTTTGAATAATGTTGATTTGATAGATTTAATTCGTTTTTCCAATCTATCTTCTAAAACCTATAGATCTTGTCAGATACATTATCTAACAATCATTTTGAATTACATAAAAGGACGATTTAACTATTGCTTTTGACAGTGTTGTTCAGACTCATTTCCCCGAAAATAACATTTTCCGAACTACGAAGCCACGAACTACTACAACCATGCTCTATCCTCCTAAGATAGAAAAGCAGATGGTTAAGCTTGAGTACTGCACACAAAATTGATCAATTTTGATCCCAGAGAGCTACAATTCAAGTTTCGGTGAAATGAGATGAGTGAGTGAGTGAGTGCGAATCATTTCACCGAAACTTGAATTGCGGCCCACCGAGATCGAAACTGACGGATCCCATGTGCAACACTCAAGCCCAACCACCTCCCCCTCCATCTCAGGAATACAACGCACAGTTATAACTGTTCATGGCTTCACAATTCGAATTTCGGGGAAATGAGTCTGGTCAACACTGGCTTTTGATTATTTAGACTGACTTTTGAAAAGAGTGGATTGTTTCAAAGAATAAGAACAATCTACGTATGGTATGGTCGTTATAATGAAAACAGGTCCATCTTATTTGCCCAAGGGGTAAATTTCTTTAACCTAGAATGAGAAAAAATCGCATTAAAAGTTATAAATAATTTTCTTGGAAATGGAATTTCTTCAGAACGCTATTTTTCAGAAATCATCATGTGAATTTCTAGTTTCTGAACTATTTTTAAATGAAACATAAAAAGATGTAGTCTTAATGTTTTTTCTTTTTCGTGGGCATTACGTCCCCAATGGCACAGAGCCTTTACAGCTATTAACTGAGAGCTTGTCATTTTTGCATTCGTATGTCCTGTGGCAAGTATGAAGATACTATGCCCTCGGAAAACTCCATTACGATAAGATTTTGGATTGACTGAGAATCGAATCCGGATAATCTCAACATGGCTTTACTTTGCAGCCGTGAACTTTACCGCTGGGCTAAGGAAGGGCTATGTAGGTATTCTTTGAGAGCATTATTTACATTTTTAAGAATGTCCCGTATTTGTTCCTCATTTGTCCCGTTTTTATTTGGTAAGCTTATGGTCAGCCTAGACAGAAGGCGCCGTCCGTCTCCAACCAACATTGCCAACCAGCAGCCCAGTAGCTCCCAACGGCCGCGTAAGGACAAATCGGATTTAACCGATTCGAATGCCAGATTATTGGAGCGAAACAGGATTGCTGCGAAGCTAGTAGACCCGAACCCTCCTTGAGCACACGCTTTGAAGGCTCCGCCAATTTTGGCAGTGGGGAAGGATGTTGCAGTGCTTCGAAACGAGCTTGCAGCCAAGCATATCTTCCCGCTGTTCAAGCTATGTAGCACCGGCATGAAGATTATCTGCACCACCAGCGCTGCTATCAGGAGGTAAGCCAGCACCTATCGGAAAGGCGTCGGGAGTAGCACACCCACGAGGTGCTCCTCCGCGGCTTGCCGGAACACCCCCCAAATCATCAGCGAGCTGAGGCTGGTCAAGCTAAAGGCCCCAGAAGGTGTTCCCTATCATCTCGGCGAGATCAGTTGTACCTGGTGCTTTTTGCAAAAGGCTCCGTTTCAATGGCGGGCGTTGCGAAGGTCCGGCACCTCTTCCAGATGGTGGTAGCGTGGGAGAAATACCGGTCAAAGAAGAAGGATGTCACGCAATGTGGCAAGTGCCTTGTGTTCGGCCAGGGGGCAAAGAACTGCCACATGGTCCTACGATGCGGCAAGTGCGCTGGCGCGCACCTGACAGGTGATGGTCCGCAAACCATCCTCGCGAAATATGGACCGGAAAGCTTGCTCGTTAAAGAGCAAAAACCGGGAATCACCCGTCTTCCTAGCCCCTAGCCCAAGAAGGTATCGATGTAGCTATAATTGCGGAGGCGCAAGTCAAGGATGTTAACGTCTTTCTTCCCGACTTCCGGCTCGTAAGGTTTGACCAGTGTGGGTCTGAACGAGGAGGCGTTGGTTTTCTGGTGCCGTTGGTTTTCTGGTGGAAATCTCCATCACCCCAATCAAATTCATTGCGGCCTGCCCGAAGCAAACTGCCATCATCGACGGGACATCGGTGGCCCTAAAACAAGACCGCATCAAGCTGACTCGGCGGCAGGGGCAGTTCATCCTGGCTGGCGACCTGAATGCAAGGCACGAGGCATAGGAAAACACCAGGTGAAAGGAAATGGCCTCACCCTACAATAGGACCTGGAGGAAGGCCGCCACACCATCCTGAGCCCAGATTCGTCCACCCGCCTGAGCCGGACCTTGGACCTCTTTGACCAACATGGACGGCAACATCTCCCAGCCGGTCGCTCATCAGGATCTCAGCTCGGACCACTACCCGGTGGCGGTCGAAGATGGTTCCCTGGTCAACCGGCATCGAGACACCCGGCGCAACTATCATCGTCGACGCCAATATCAGATACGAGTATTCCCTGGCGTCCATTGAAGACGTCGATCGGCAGCTGCAGAGCATTGAAGTGGCCATCTCCGTGGCCCGAGAGCAGCACGTACCAAAATCTGGTTAGGTGAGCAACACCCTTTCTATTGATTGAGTTACGGAAGATCTTTAAAAACCAAACCCAGGCTAATTCCACCATTGATCCCACTAGACAACGCCGACTCTAAGGATCGCCTGATAACCCCTGCTGAGATAGGTCGGCATTTCGTCAGCTCACACAGCATCCATCGAAAAACTCTCACATGCCCCAGGCGTGTGGTCGGCCCCAAAATGAGAGTGACGTTGAAGAGACTAATTGCAGCCAGATCGAATAGATCAAAAGGTGACGCGAAGGCGTAGAGGCATCAACAAGCCATCTGCCTCCTGAAGTAATACCATGAGGTAGTTCCAGGAGGACATCGGACTTGTAGGCCAAGCCAAAGAAAAGTGGCGTGGTACAGAGTTGTTTTCCGCTTTTTTTTCTCTGTTACCGCACTCGAGACGTGCATCCGCAGTAGACCGTTGAGTAATAGACCGTTAAGTGAGAAACACAGAGCCTAAACCTCATGTGCTCCCCAGATAGCCGGGTTAGGTGAAAGTTTCTAGCTTTGCTAGAAGTGCGAAAATTCTATACAAAAAAAAATCGAGGGCTAAACATTTCTAGCCCACATGAAGCTGCTGTCTCTGAACATGCAGCTAGCTTACATTACGATCTACCAACGACTTCTCGGAGGAGTTGGAAATCACTGCTGAAGAATGGCTGGCCTATGTCAAAACATCTAAAAACATGCAGGCCCCAGGTTTCGACACTCTGAACTTGGAGTCTCCAGTTCTATCGACATCTGGTTCCGACTTAGCTACTTCCCTTCGCCATGAGAGTCAGCAAAAGTCATCCCAATCAGGAAACCAGGAAAGGATCCGTCTTCCTCCAAAAACTATCGCCCCATCAGCCTTTTTTCAGGGTTATCAAGGCTTTTTGGAAAAGCGATCAACAAACGGCTGCTTAAACGGGCTTAAACGGCTAAGAACGGATTAAAATGGCTTAAAACGGCTTGAAACGTCTTAAAATGGTCTCAAATTGTTGCAAATGGCCCAAAATCTAATTGCTCAATACGGCTTAACATGGTTTTAAACTGCTTGAAATGGCTCAAAACGGCTTAAAATGGCTTAAAACGGCGTTAAACGGTAAACGGCCTAAACGGCGTTGAACGGTAAACGGCCTGAAACGGCTTAAAGGGCCCAAAATCACTTGAAATGGCTTAAAACGGCTTAAATCGATTTAATATGTTTGAACGGCTTAAAATTGCTATAAACGGCTTAAAATGGCTTTAAATGGCAAAACGTCTTTAAACGTCTAAAACGGTATAAAATGGCTTAAAATGGCCCCAAATTACTTAAAATGGCCCAAAATCACTTGAAATGGCTAAAAACAGCTTGAAACGGCTTAAAACGGCTAAAAATGGCTAAAAACGGCTTAAAATGGTTTTAAATGGCTTAAAACGCCTATATACGTCTAATACGGCATAAAATGGCTTAAAATGGCCCCAAATTACTTAAAATGGCTAAAAACAGCTTGAAACGGTTTAAAATGGCTCGAAACGTCATAAAATATCTCGAATCGGCTTAAACGGCTTAAAATGGCTTAACACGACTTGAAACGGCTTTAAAAGGTTAAAAACGGCTTAAGATAGCTTAAATCGGCTTATAACGGCTAGAAACGACTAAAAACGACTTAAAACAACTAATAACGGCTTTTTCATCTTGGCATCGACGTCCTCACGAAGACAGAGCTTGCTTCTCAGCGTAGTGTTCTTATGAACATTTCCACAGTTATTAACCTAGAGCTTTCTTCGCCAAAGTTGCCATTTTCGCATTCATATATCGTGGTGTCGGATTCATAGTGATCGGGAAGCAGATGAAGCGTGTTATGAGGTGGAAACCGATTAATGAACGAATCTGCGTATTGAGAATACGGGGCAAATTCTTTAACTACAGTCTGATCAACATCTATGCGCCGACAAACGATAAACCCGACGACACGAAGGATGCGTTTTACGATTGTCTCGACAAGACCTACGGAGAGTGCCAAAAACATGACGTGAAAGTTGTTATCGGGGATGCCAACGCTCAGGTCGGAAGAGAGGATTTTTCCGCCCAATAATTAGTACGGAGAGCCTTCACTCCGCCACCAATGACAACGGCCTAAGGCTAATAACTTTTGCTGCAGCTAGAGGGATGGCCATCAGCAGCACCTACTTTGCACGCAAAGACATCCGAAAGCACACCTGGATGCATCCAAATGGTGAGCTCTGCAACCAAATAGATTACGTTTTGGTGGAAGGTCGGCATTTCTCGGATGTCATCGATGTGAGGACCTTTAGAGGCCCAAACATCGACTCTGATCACTATCTCGTTGTTAGTAAAATTCGTGCACGGTTGTCTACCGTGGCGAACACAAGAACACAGCGACCGTTGCGTTTCAATATCCAGCGCTTATCAACAGAAGGTGTAGCAGACGAGTACCGCAGGAAGCTTGATGAGCGGATAAGGCGACAACCTCAACATCCACGGTGCGATGAGCACAGCAGCGCGAGAGGTGATAGGTACTGCTCAGAGACGACCCAGAAATGGTTGGTTTGATGAGGAGTGCCAGAATGTGACGGATGAGAAGAATGTTGCCAGAAGCCAGATGTTAGTGTCTGGTACCCGGCAGAATAGAGAGCGGTACAAGGAAACTAGAGCAGCCGAGAAACGAATTCACCGCAGGAAGAAAAGGCAGAATGAAGAAGACATCATTACTGAGGCGCAAAACAGCATCGAACAAAACGATATGCGGAGATTTTACGAAACTGTCAATAGCGTACGGAGAAAAACTGCGCCGTCTCCCGTCATGTGCAATGACCGCGAAGGTAACTTGCTGACAGAAAAAATCTTGGTGGCTGCCAGGTGGAAAGAACACTTCGAGCAATTGTTGAATGGAGAGAACACGAGCGAGTCTGAGAACAGAATAATCATCAGCAACGATGGACAAGCTGTGGAGCCCCCGACGCTAGATGAGGTTAGAAGAGCGATTAAGGAGTTGAAGATCTGTAAGGCTGCTGGAAAAGACGAGCTCCCGGCCGAACTTTTCAAGCACGGTAGTGAGCAGCTGTACGAAATACTGCACCGTACTCTGTTAAGGATATGGGAGGAAAAAGAATTGCCTGCTAGCTGGCTGGAGGGCCTCATCAGCCCTCTGTATAAGAAGGGCCACAGATTGGAGTGCGCCAATTACCGAGGAATAACGCTCCTCAATTCGGCGTACAAAATAATGTTGCGTGTTCTGTTCAACAGATTGAGACCGCTGGAGGAGTCCTTCGTCGGCGAATACCAAGCTGGTTTTCGTGAGGGCCGAGCAACGACGGATCAAATGTTTACCTTGCGACAAATCCTTGATAAGTTCCGGGAATACAACTTGAAGACTCACCATCTGTTCATTGATTTCAAGGCGGCGTACAATTCAGCAAATAGAAATGAGTTATGGCAGATAATGGTAGAAAACGGTTTTCCGGCGAAACTGATTAGACTGATTCGTGCAACGTTGGATGGATCGAAATCAAGTGTGCGGGTTGCGGATGAGACTTCAACCTCCTTCGTAACCTTAAATGGATTGAAGCAAGGAGATGCGCTTTCGAACCTTTTGTTCAACATTGCTCTCGAAGGAGCTATAAGGAGAGCGGGCGTGCAAAGAAGCGGTACCATCGTCACCCGGTCGCATATGCTTCTGGTTTTGCGGACGATATCGATATAATCGGAATTGATCGTCGAGCAGTAGAAGAGGCATTCGTGCCTTTTCAAAGGGAGACAGCGAGGATTGGACTTACCGTCAACACCAGCAAAACGATGTACATGATCGCTGGTAGACAGCGTGGTTCCAATCGTGACGTTGGAAGTGAAGTGGTGCTGGGTGGTGAAAAATTTCAAGTAGTGGAAGAATTTGTGTATCTTGGTACTTTAGTGACTTGCGATAATGATGTTACCCGCGAGGTGAAAAGACATCTTGCAGCTGCGAATAGGGCTTTTTACGGGCTCCGTAACCAGCTTAAGTCCCGTAGCCTGCAGACGAAAACAAAATTCGCGCTATATAGGACACTTATCCTTCCGGTTGCTCTATACGGCCATGAATCCTGGACGTTAAAAGAGGTCGACCGGAAAGCGTTTGGAGTGTTTGAGCGTAAAGTTCTGCGAACAATACACGGTGGTAAACAAGAAAATGGCATCTGGCGGCTTCGCATGAATCATGAGTTGTACCAAGTATATAAAGAAGTGGATATTATCAAGCTCATAAAACACGGCAGGCTGCGTTGGGCTGGTCACGTGGTACGAATACCGGAAGAACGACAGGCAAAAATATTATTCAGTAGAGAACCCGGACGAGGCCGTCGGCTTCGTGGTAGGCCGCGCACACGTTGGCTTTTTGTTGTTGAAGAGGACTTAAGGGCACTTAACGTTCAGGGCGACTGGAAGCGATTGGCTCAGGACCGAGCCCAGTGGAGAAGAATTATCCATTCGGCGTAGATTCAACGTAGCGAATTGTAGCCCATCAAGTAAGTAAGTATATCGTGTGGCAGGTACGATGATACTCTATGCCCAGGGAAGTCAAGGAAATTTCCTTTACGAAAAGATCCTGGACCGACCAGGATTCTAACCCAGACACCTTCAGCATGGCTTTACTTTGTAGCCGCGGCCTCTAATCACTTGGCTAAGGAAAGCTCTTAATAACGGCTTAAAACTGCTAAAAACGGCATAAAACTGCTTAAAACAGCTTAAATTGGCTTAAAACGGCTAAAAACTGCTTAAAACAGCCAATTAGGTTGGTTTATAACGGCATAAAACGGCCTTAAACGGCTTAAAATGGCTTAAAAAGCTTGAATTGGCTTAAAACGGCATTCATTCGGCGGTTATTCAATCGTGCACCAATTGACTCGAGTAACCGATATTCTCAAGCGAAACAAGCCCCTCGCCAAATCCTCTGCCATGGCGTTGCTGGATGTTGAAAAAACATTCGACAACGTTAGATGGCCTAACTGCACCGATACAATCTTCCCACTTATTTGGTGAAATCATCAAAAACTATCTATTTGAGAGGTCGTTAAGGTTTTCCATCAATGGAGTCACCAAGTCAACAAATGTAGGGGTATATCTGGTCAATTGTGGGCCAGTTTTAAATGCAACATCAATACATATCCTTTCACCTCATTGGTCGGCAATCTGAAGTGGCAGGCGCTATTGTTGTGAGCTGTGGAGCAAGATCGGTACCAGTGAGGACGTAATGTCAATAAGAAGAAGAAGAAGAAGAAGAAGAAGAAGAAGAAGACGAAAGAGTAGCAACCACGGCGGCCAACCAAGCTCAAGTATTGTATGAAATACCTACTACAGTGCGACTACAACAATGTTAAAATTTTCATATACCGGTTTGTTTCAAATCGACTTTGAAAATGCACATCGCATACCCTTATTTGGAGCCACGCGCGGCAAGGCATGCCCGAAAGGCAATTTAGTGGTTCCATTTGGTTCGGTGCGTTTGTCGGTGTCGAACAAGAAGGCAAAGTTTTTTTTTTGTCTGGGAGCCTTTTTCCCCTCAGTACATAGCTAGATGGTCCTCGTATCCTTTCGACCTCAGTTGAAAGCCATACCAGTGGTAACAGGGAGCAGAGTAGCAACAACATGAGGGCAACTTTGCTTAATGCTTTCAGCGGGTATAGACAGTAAACATTTATTATCTATTCATCTTCATCTTTGGCAGTCAGACGAGCGTGGCAGAGAGCAACCCTTTTTATGGGAAAAGCTGTAAAAATAAATTTTCCATTAGTCGGAATCTGGGGTTGGGATGTGTTTGGCGATTTCGGAGATATGGGAGCAGTCGAGGAGGAAAAACAGTGCTGTGTGTGTTGAGTTTGTGTTCCTGGAGTGGAATATTTGGGACAGGTCAGAGGTCATGTGATGCTTTCAGATATGGAGTGGTATAGTGGCCGGTGAAATAAAAGTCTCTTTGGTGGTATATATATATATATATATATATATATATATATATATATATATATATATATATATATATATATATATATATATATATATATATATATATATATATATATATATATATATATATATATATATATATATATATATATATATATATATATATATATATATATATATATATATATATATATATATATATATATATATATATATATATATATATATATATATATATATATATATATATATATATATATATATATATATATATATATATATATATATATATATATATATATATATATATATATATATATATATATATATATATATATATATATATATATATATATAGAATTGATTTATATTACTCTGGTCATACGCAACTATAAAAATTGTTTTAGCTAAAATGTGCTTTGAATTGGGAGAAATTAAAGTAAAGAAGTGTGCAGTGCATAGAACTGCATAGAAACAGCCTCAGTACCGTAAATTCGGGTGAAATTGATCAGTTTTCACCGTTTTTCTGATCTGTTTTCTATAATGTTGTCAATTTCAATCAACTGAATGCAGGAAAACAAGTACGGCGGTGAGCCTTATTGGCTCATATAACGAAATTGTCTATTAAATGTGATTTTGGTGCTAAAAATTATCTCTAAAATAAAAAATCAGGGGATCCCATTTCGGGGTGAAATTGATCACTTATCAAAGTGATTGTTGTTAGTGTTGAAAACAACTCTACTTATCAAATTTGGGCTCCCTGAATCCGAATATGCTTACCAAATTCTTAACAATGCAATATTAACGGAGATAATTCATAATTAAATTTCAAAAGTACCGCGTAAAACGCCTAAATGTAGGCAATTTCTAAACGAATTTAGAACTAACTAACAGAAATCCTATTATTTTAACCAAATGAGCGAATTGGTACGAATTTCGATTATAAAATCTGTTTTGGGGAAATATTTTAAATATCCTCAAAAACTTTCACGCTGACACCATGTTCATATCCTTGTTTAGAACTAGAAGTTTATGGAAGTCTGCCAATGCCTCATCTTACATCGTCCCCTTGATGCTACAACTAGATAACTTGATATTTGAAATTTTTGACTTCAATATGTCAAAACATTAGTATCAATTAGATCTGCAAAATATCCACAGCTCATAAGTGTGTGATTGAAAATACATAAGTTGATATTTACTTTCCAATCAAATTCTCTGCGATAAGCCATCACCTTGTACAACGAGCATATTTTCAAAGTTGCACATCTCAAAATTTTGATTTTCGAGTTATCTAGTTGTAGCATTAAGGGGACGACATGATTCTGCATTTTCACAATATTTTCATAGAAATAAGCATTCTTCAACTCCTAAAACTTCATAACACACTATTTGACCATTGCTAAGACTAACAACGTTCGTTTACTACAGTTAACATTGATATCGGTGCTCTATTAGTAAGAAATAAAATCGTATGACACGGTGATCAATTTCACCCTACCGATCAATTTCACCCGAATTTACGGTACGTCATCGTACATCGCATTTCGTAAATTCGGATCTAGGATTGAACCTTGAGGTACACCCGTGGATATTAGAACGCTTTTCTGTCCCTTGTCTGTGCCATTTAGTAGAATCTTATCATCAAAATACTGTGCATTTATTGCATTTATTTTTCGCGACGGCGATCTTGAAAACTTCATAAAATGCTTGTAGATCACCGCAGGTACTTCAAATCGTTTTGGTGTCTTCTGCGCGATTATTCCTGACTGTCCAAGGCATGATCGCGTAGAAGACACCAAAACATTTTGAAGTACCTGCAGCAATCTAGAAGCGTTTTTTAAGATAGTCGGCACGATAATTTTTCGCGCCACGCATAATTGCTTTCTAGAAGCTTACACACCGGTACCTTGAGGAGGTGAAGTGCGTGGGCTATCGATTTGAACGTATTCTTCACATCCAGAGTGACAACCCCGTAGTAACGGATGCCGCTCCTTTTATGCTCGGATGCCACCTCAGCTGTCTGAACGACTAACTGGATAGTGACCAAAGTAGATTTACCTTTCCTGAATCCAAATAGGCTGTTGGACAGGCCGTCCACACCTTCCGTATACAGTACTAGTCCGTTGAGGATCAACCTCTCCTCAACTTGCTCGTTGTATCTAGTAGACAGATAGGTCTATACGCCAACCTGCGGTTCGATTCCTAGTTGGTCCAGGATCTTTTAGTAATGGAAATTTCCTTGACTTCCCGGAGCATAGAGTACCATCGTACCTGCCACACGATATACGAATGCGAAAATGGCAAGTTTGGCAGTTAATTGCTGTGGAAGTGCTCATAGAACACTATGATGAGAAGCAGGCTCTGTCCCAGTGAGGACGTAATGCCAAGAAGAGTGATTTTCCCAAACCGCTCTTGCTTCCATAAAATGTGATAACTAAATAAATTAGTACCGTAAAACGGGGTAACTTTGATAATACGGGTAACTTTGATAATGCGAGACTCTCAACATACTAAACGAAATAACAAAGTTCCTGTTAATCTGTTAAGTAAAACGAATGCAAAAGTAAAGAGTATTAGTATGATACTTCATGTTAAAGCTATTTTCGTTGGAATCAAGTGCATTTGAGGATTTATATGCATATATGGAAAATTTATAAGATTTTAATAATTTTGAAATGCTCTCAAACAATCTGTTCTACGATCACTATTTGATGAAGTCATAATGAATTCGTCACTTATTCTTGATAGCCTAGTTATATTAGAACTCAAATTCAGTCTAAAAACTCTTAGCGAATACTATTTTTACAAACTGGGACCATTTTTGTAATCTAAGTCAGAAATTTCCATATAGCGTTAAACGCCTAAATATATGCAACGCCCTACAAATGTTCTGTAATTCATTCAATTTTGTTCGAGTGATGCTCCATTATCAAAGTTACCCCAAAACAGAAAACCGACTTTCGATTATGTGAAAAATTATATATTCATTATAAATAAATCTTTTGGAAATCTATCAACTGGAATCGATAGTTAGGATACCAGTACTTGTTTTAAAAATATGAATTAAAATTCTTTGAAACAGCATGCATAAATATTCAAGTTTTCTTCGAAAAAACTATCAAAGTTACCCCGTTTTACGGTATACGAATTTGTAATATTATCAAAAATAGTCAAAATAAACTATACCCTTGCTCAAACACGCCTATGCTCGGAACCGTGCCATCGCCGTCACAAAGTCGAAATTTTCAGCAGGAAGTAAATCCTGAGCGTTCAGAGAAGCGGTCCTTCCACTTCATTCTTCCTGGCTTCATAAAGCTTACGTACGAACCAGTTGGGATGTCCGCGTTGAACCGGGTACTTTTCCCGGTCCCACCGTCGTCATCGTCCTTAAAAACAACACTGTACTGCCAATTTTCAAATTCGTACCAGGAGAGAAAGATGGCAGCGAATTCTGCAGATGAGGAAGAGCATCATCAATTGCCAAACGCAATTTAGGCAGATAGGTAGGTGCTGGATGATGATGGTACAAGCGTTTGAGCTGAATATTTCACGTGGGTTACGAGGAAGACGTGGATTTGAACGCAAATTGCTTACCGGTTTCGTGAGGAATATTAAGTTATTTTCGGGGCGATAATTGGTATTTGATGGAAAGTTTAGCGTGAATATGAAGGTGAATTTTATGGTGACGGATATGCAGTAAATTACGTCTTTGCGCGATTATTGAGGAAAGGACATCTATGGAAACCCACAGTATTTTAAGGCACATGCCTATTGCTTAGTACACGTCAAGAGTAAAGTTTTCCTGGTTCCCTATTTCAATATATAGGGTTCCGATACCAGAAGTGGATAATCTTAAAAACAAAAATGCTTTACGAAATTGCTACAAGTCATATAAAAGCATTCTCTATGTCAATTACCAGATTACAACGAGAAAAGGTTAGAGATTGTTTCCGAGATATGACCGCCAAGTTGACGTTGGATAACGTTAGCTTCTTTTATTTCCTGGTGTGAGACCGTCACGAACTTATGAAAGATTTGTACTGCTAAAAATCTAATCAATTTTCACACTATTTGTTGCATGTCAATTTCGACGTATGTATTATGAACAGGTTTGATAATACTCCTCAACATCATCAGAGTTCGGTGACATACTCTAGTGCAGCGTGCTGCGTTTGCCTCTTTGTGAGGGAGCGAGAAAATGCTAAGCAGAGAGGCATCACGCTTAGCCTGCTCAACGCAACGCATGTGTAAAAACTACACAGAATGAGGCAACCAATGCAGGACTCTCTGGCTGAGTGAAAATTCTGTGTAAGTCGCACTCATGCTGTGTGTAGCCGATGTGTTATCCTTCGGCTGTGCGGGGATCGATAGAAATGGAACTGTCAATCTCTCCCGCGCGGCAGCAAACAGTTGGGCGTTGGTAAGATGGGGAGTTTTCTGTGTTTTTTTCAGGCGAAAAGCCGGAAGATGGTCGCAAATGTGGAAGTTTTTTCCCCATTTGCTTCCACTTCGGCTATTCGAATGAAAAAATATCTGAAAACTTGAAAATTTGAATGTTTTTTTTATGTTTTCAGAAGCAAAACAAAAATGGAAGCGAATTCCGCATTCCAAGCGTTCCTCCTCTGTGCGCATTTCACTCATTCGGTTTGTTTAACACCGTTTGCTCAAAACTGTGTACAGCTCCTTTTGCACAGAATCTGTGCTGCATGAAGAGAGGCTGATTTTGTGTACTCGGCACTCATTTCTGAGCGTGACGGTGGTAAACAAACCGAATGAGTGAAATGCGCACAGAGGAGGAACGCTTGGAATGCGGAATTCGCTTCCATTTTTGGTTTGCTTCTAAAAACATAAAAAAAAACATTCAAATTTTCAAATTTTCAGATATTTTTTCATTCGAATAGCCGAAGCGGAAGCAAATGGGGAAAAAAACTTCCACATTTGCGACCATCTTCCGGCTTTTCGCCTGAAAAAAACACAGAAAACTCCCCATCTTACCAACGGCCAACTGTTTGCTGCCGCGCGGGAGAGATTGACAGTTCCATTTCTATCGATCCCCGCACAGCCGAAGGATAACACATCGGCTACACACAGCATGAGTGCGACTTACACAGAATTTTCACTCAGCCAGAGAGTCCTGCATTGGTTGCCTCATTCTGTGTAGTTTTTACACATGCGTTGCGTTGAGCAGGCTAAGCGTGTCGCATTTTTTTGCACTCTCATTCGAATCCTTCGAAGATCTGTGTTGAAAATTTCGAGTTCATTTTTTTCTCTGCAGAATAGTCTGCTCTGTGTATCGGAAAGGAGTTTCTTTAAAGCCTGATTATGGAAATTGTGTGTTATTATTTGCTTGGTTCAGTTAACACTTCAACACCGATAGAATTAGTCGGTGCAAGAAGAAGCATGAGCGGAAACTCTTGTTCTCCAAACAAACATTCCAGTTGAACGTTAGGTCCACGAATGATTCACTAAGATTGGATGCTTTAGTGGGTTCCGATGTCAGTTTGAGGTTGAGGTACTTCTCCATGAAGTCCGCGAACTCCATGTTCTTTTGTTTGCTCATATCGATGTTGAAGTTGCCTGTCACGATGATAGGCATGGTCTCCTTTTGATACTCGAAGAAGTTCCACGCCATAAAAAACTTCTTCTGCTTCGTCGTGGTATCCGGGAAAATGTGCCTCTCCATTTAGCAGTAGTGCCCGACATTTCATTATAGTGATCTCAGCAGCGCAGATAACACCATAATCATCTGACAATCCCAGCTATACATTATTATAGGTGCAGAGTTTGCGACTCGTGCGCGCCACAGCCATCGTTGTTGCGTAGCCGCAAGTTGTCATTCCAGCGCCTGGCCGTGAAATCGCTCAGTATTTTTTGATTAAGACCGATCTGCGATTCCAGAGCTCGGCCGCCATGGCCCTGCCGGAAGCACAAATATTAATGCAACCTACAGTGAATCAACGGTGTTTGTCGTAACTATTGTCAAATTGTGTGTTATGAAGTTTTTTTTGTGTTAAATAATGTTTATTGCTATGATAATAATGGAACTACAGGAATCTCGTAGGGGCCCAGATAGCCGTAGCGGTAAACGCGCAGCTATTCAGCAAGACCAAGCTGAGGGTCGTGGGTTCGAATCCCACCGGTCGAGGATCTTTTCGGGTTGGAAATTTTCTCGACTTCCCAGGGCATAGAGTATCTTCGTACCTGCCACACGATATACGCATGCAAAAATGGTCATTGGCATAGTAAGCTCTCAGTTAATAACTGTGGAAGTGCTCATAAGAACACTAAGCTGAGAAGCAGGCTCTGTCCCAGTAGGGACGTAACGCCAGAAAGAAGAAGAAGAAGAAGGAATCTCGTACTTTCAAGCCTCGATTTTTTTCGATTGAAGAAAGTATCAGAACTAGAAGATGGAACTTAACACCGGAGCCGATTATGCACGTGTGCGGCCTATGTTGGAGCTGGCCCGTAGCTTTGTTGAACCTATGAGTAATCAGATCAAATATTTAGTCACAGGAGGGTTGACCGAGGCTCAGTCGATCGACGCAGATGGAGAAAACAATGAAGATGTGGTTGTGCGAGGGATCGGATCGAACCCAATCCAGGAGATGCGCCTCGAAAAGGGAATCCCTCCGACGTATCCCCTACAGTGGTTCTCCGCTAACAAATGGAATAAGCCACCGATAACTCTCCCCGGACCCATAGCAGGAGCAAACTTGAACGACTATTACCATATCATTGCTAGCACATACCGCAGGGAATCCGTGTCTATTACATCATCTTTAACTTTCCTTCAGATGCTCTGTCGTCAAATGACCGGTATATTGAGATTTGACTGGGTGTCTTTAGGGGTTCTAATTGGGTACAAGGATTCTACTATCACTCCCTTGGATGTCTTTACGGTGCGCTTAACGGAGATAAATACTAATATTGGATCGAGTCAAGACGACGTTTCGGATGATATGTTATATGACCTCGCCCTTCTCATTCTTGGGGGATTCCGGATCCACATGGCGTCGAATCAGACTTATATCGATCGCCTCCAAACAGCGCTGAAGACCCAGTTAATGAACTCTGATTTCTCAGATGGCGTTGAAGTTGCGATCACTAATTTCGCGCAACTCTATTCGGATCCAGAATTCGTCAAATTGACATGCGGAATAGACATGTTTTTTGCAGTCTTTCCTCAGCATAACCGGGCAAAACTACGATTCGGGACACTAATCATGGCGCACAAAGACTGCACTGGTCTTTCTGCGATCACCGCCGGGTGTGAGCTAATGCACCATACAACACGTGTGTTCTCTCGGTGGTTAATGACACTGTGAGCGCTCTTTGTAAATATGTTGTAGAGTATATAGATGTGTTTATTTATTTATTTATAAAAAAAAAAAAAAAAAAAAAAAAAAAATATGTAGCGGTATTCCGAAATTAATTAAATTAATTAGTATTATTGCATAATATAATAACGAATAGTAATATGATTCAGTCACTGTTGAAAAAGAACAATCCAATAAGTTGATAATCTTGCATACAAAAATGAATCCATATAGCTTGTAAGTAAATCCTGCATAAAAGTTCACTCATTTTAAGGTCGGTTCACTCACTTGGTGCGCAAATTACTCATCTCACGAAACATGCGTTCGGATCCGTTGGTTTGAGATTTATCTCCCAACTGGAGCACTTGTCGTTGTAAGAATAAGAAATTACATAATCGAAAAATGATTTGAACGGGCTAGCTAGATGCGAAAAGTTTGGAAGGGAAAAGGACAAAACAACTGATCGGCTCATAAGGTAATCGGGACTCGTCTTTGATAAGATCGGTCCATGATTTCCGGAACGAAGACCAAAACCCATCTTGCGACCTATCTGAGGATCTACCAAAGTCTATCTCGTCCACTTTAATCTGACCCGTGGAAGAGGCAGCAGCGTGAAGTTTTTCTTTTAGTTTCGCGGTGTGTGTTCTAAGGTTTGTAAAACGTGAGAAGTGTCCCAAGTCAGTGTAATGAGTGTTAGTTTCTTCCTTTCCGATAGGTATAGTGCTAATTTAGCTAATTAGTAATTAGCCAGTGCGGTACTGTGCGTGATCTGAAGAATTCGATAAAAGGTAAAATTCAGTGCTATCGATTTATAATATGTAGCTAACCGATCCGAACAGCCGTTCGACGGCTTTTATTGTCAGCTTTTGTTCGTCCGCTTTACCTCACGCTCCACACCCCGCGCCTATCGACCAGCCTTCCACGTCATTCTACCACACTGCTGACCCCACGCGCCAGCATTAAAGGTCCCAACTACCGGCCGGAGTTGGAAGGGAGTTGCTCCGTCAACCAAGCACTCCGGAAAGAGCTAATTTCCCGCCAAAGCTTATTACGCACCGACGGCGGATTTGCCAATTCAGCAGCAAAGCGAGTGAGATATTCATCGTGTTCACTTGGGTGAATCAGCACCGGCGACGCGACGCAGCAGACAGGGGGACGTCGGTAAAGCAGAAGACAAAGTGAGTAGAAGCCTGATAATTGTTTGCATGCATGCAGAGCTTTAGAAAGTGGAAAGTTTGATAGCATGAAGGAAAAGTAGGTAGAATAGAAATCCGCACAGTTGAGTTCAGGAGAGAAGAGAAGAAAGCTTGATGAAACAGGAAAGGAAGTAGGGTACCCGAGTAAAATGTGATGGCAATATATGTATGTGTAAAATTGAAGAATTTGTTGTTAGTTTTCATGTAGTTGAATGTGGTCTCCATAAGTTCTCCCGTTGGTTGTTACACTGGTCTGAAGAGTCTTCTCACGTTTCGGTCGTTTTGTTGTAAGGTCTAGTAGTGTTGTACTCCAAGTGTGGACTGCTTGGGAATCTCAGTCCCTCGTTGTTGCTTGTGAAACGTGTAGATTGATGTTTTCGAGATAGTTTGGCCTGTGATGAGAACTAGTCGCCCTTGTGTCATCGTTCGGTAGGAAGTCGGGTTCTTGATTACCTCTGCGTTGGTTACGAGTAGCGTTCTGATTACTTGAAGAGCTTTGAGCATCTACTAGAACGTTCGGGTAGTTGAGGAAAATTGAACTCGCCCTGGGGTTTGAGTTTTGCCGGGCAATTAAACGACAAGTGGTCCTCTTAGGAGGTGGCGCGTAAGCCATTTGTTAATCAATATTTCGAACGCCCTAGTAGATCGGCTGCTCGGCCTCTTTGGCCGGCTACATTTGGCGCCCAACTGCAGGTTTCAAATTCGTTTTTTTTGTTATTTGTTCCAATTTTATGCAAGTATTTATTCGTTGTTATTTCATGCAAGTATTTATTCGTTAGATTAAAGTTCAGTAAGGAGTAAAGCCGCTTTTTGCATTTAAACATATATAATTGTGGTTGTTAAGTTTGTTGTGGTTTTGTGGAGTATTAGTTCAAGATAATAGTTATATTAAAATGGCTGCCAAATTTCCTCGTGCAGACCACCTTACCAATGAAGAAGTAGACTATGAACTAATCATTCGGGGTAGAAGAGATGAGACTAAAGATGATTTGAATGTGAAACATCGACTACTCAGAAACTTATTTTTCGAGGATGTGAGAGAAAATAGAACTTACAACTCACGGTATACGATGGACCAAGAGTACGATTATATCGCAAGTAAACTGGACATTCTAAACAAAAGGTTACAGAAAGGCCATGATGATAAAAGCATCTCAAGGCTTAAGCATTACTTGATGAGAGTTGAACGTTGTGTAGCAGATGATCCTCGGTCATTACAGTTGAGAGATGAACTATGTCAGGAGATTCACTCGATTTTGAGTCGATTTTCGGCTAAGGATCTACCTACCAAAGAAACAGTAGAGTTGGAGCAAGAATCAGGAGCAATAGGAGGTCAGGGTATAGATAGTCCGATCAGAGAACACGATAATAGCGATAAGATGCAAGGTAAAACAAACGAGCAGGATGAAGAAAATGCTGTTCAGCACAGAACTTCAAAAGGTTCTTTGGGAGCATTGCCCAAGGCCAATTCTGTTGCAAATAATGAACCATCACAGACGCTTTTAGAACAGGAAAATGAAGAACTTCGAAACAAAATTTATTTGCTTGAAAAACAGTTAACGGAAATGGCTTCCAGGGTACAGAACTCCACGGATAATATGCATATTCAGACTGTGCATGTTCAAAGAGAATATCCTTTGCGTCAAACAGAAGCGTTTCGTCGAGACCAAGACGTAATAAGGCACTCAGATAGACGAAGCACTCTAGGGAAAGAATTTTCAACGGGAGAAAACTATAGAAACTTAGAAACAGTTAGGAGAGATTTTCAAAATTGTGAACCAAATGATGGACCAGCTCAAGGGAATAGGCATAGTTTTTCGGCGTCAAATTTAGCAGTATTCAATGAACAACAGGAGGGTCAATTCAGCAATAGACGAAATCTGGATTATTCTATGGACGATAATAGGAATCGATGGAGAAATGAACCATCGGAGCACAGCGATAGGGGATATCCAGGAATAAGTCTAGACCATACACGGGGAAACAATGTGAGAATGGTAGGAGGTAGCCCTAGTCAACCACAACGGAACAGTCGAATTTTCAATAGAAGAAATGACGCTAGAACTAATTGGGATTATCTCGATGAAGAAGGACATAGCGAATACCCAAGAATGCTTGCAAGACGTCCAATTAATGAATTTGAAATTATCAACGCCGACAGGCGAATGGAGAAATGGCACTTAACATTTAGTGGTGATTCTCGTCAAAGATCTTTAGAAGATTTTCTCCATAAAGTGCGAAGACTAGCTCGAATGGATCGAATTGAAGAGCATGTATTACTCCAACGAATTCACACCATTTTGAGAGGAGAAGCATACGACTGGTATTTATGTTATTCGGATGAATTTCTAAATTGGGGAGATTTTGAGGAAAGAATTAGGTACATGTACGGAAACCCAAATAAGGACCAAGGCAATCGACAAAAAATTTATGAACGGAAGCAGCAACGCAATGAGACGTTTTTGGCTTTCAAAATGGAACTTGAACGATTGAATAAACTTCTCTCCACTCCTCTGGATCAGGGTAGGCTTTTTGAGATTATTTGGGATAACATGCGCCCCCATTACAGATCAAAATTAGCCTGCATAACCGTTAGGGACCTGAATATGTTAGAATATTACGCCTATCGTATAGATGCTAATGATTCGTCTCTGCGTCAACGAGAAGGCCCATTAAAAGCAAATAATGCGGTGCATAACATTCAAGTCGCTACTGAATCAGAAGATTCCTATTCGGCTGAATCAGAAACGGAGGAAGTCTATGAAATCGGAAAAAAATTTGACAAAACCAAACGAGTTACGAACAGAACCCCAATCAGCTCACAATCTAGAGCTAATCGGGAGAATGTAGAGGATACAAGCATACCAGTATGCTGGAATTGCAACAAGAGTGGACATCTTTGGAGATATTGCAAGGATCCAAAGAGAATCTTTTGCTATGCATGCGGAAATCCAGGTAAAACTACGGTTTCATGCCCAAACCATTCTCGAGAAACGCAGCAACCGGTTCAGCATTCGGGAAACTAGATTTGGGGTGTATTACGGGGAACCAGATCACTCCAAATGAAGAAAGTGTTCCCATGCTCAAACCCTTTGAAGACCCTTTCGCGCAAATTTGCGAAGTCAAAGTACATACTGGCAGTTGTCCCCACGTGACTGTTAAAATCTTCGACAAAGAATACGAGGCATTACTGGATTCGGGTGCAAGTGTCAGCGTAACAAACATTGCTGATATTGCACATAAACATGGTTTAAAGTTACACCAAAGTCCGTTCCGTATTGTTACAGCTGACAAAACAGCTCATGAATGTCTTGGGTATGTACATCTTCCAATAGTTTTCCGTGGTGTAACCAAAATCATACCTACTTTAATAGTTCCCCAAATCGCTAGGAACTTAATTTTAGGATGTAATTTCTGGGACGTTTTTGGGATTAAACCAATGATGAAAGGAGAAAATGGTTTTGAACAGGTGGCAACTATTACGGTTGAACCTCATTCGACTGAAACAATTGAGTTTTCTTTGTTACCCATTGAAACTTTACCAATTCTCGAAAAAGTTGAACCAGACACGACGCTAGACATTCCAGCTTTAGAGCTTCCAGAAGCCTCCAAAACAACGCCTGAAACAATCGAGACGGAACATGCCCTGTCCGATGAACAAAGAATGGAACTTGCCAAGGCTATCAAAACATTTCCTTGCACTACAGAAAATCGTCTAGGTAGAACGTCGTTATTAGAACATGAAATTATTTTAAAGGAGGGGGCAAAACCTAG
Source organism: Aedes aegypti (assembly GCF_002204515.2). NCBI lineage: Eukaryota > Metazoa > Arthropoda > Insecta > Diptera > Culicidae > Aedes > Aedes aegypti. Next base: position 380,356,104 of record NC_035108.1, read on the forward strand.
GCGGCAACCTTTGTACAGGTGCTCGCCGACGGTACAAGCCGAAATGGAAGCGGAACTGGACAGATACCGGAGAATGGATGCCATCGAAGAGTGTTCAAGCGAGTGGGCCAGCGCTCTAGTGCCAGTTCGCAAGTCGAATGGTAAGCTACGAGTTTGCTTGGACTCCCGAGGTGTCAATGCTTGGACAAAAAAAGATTCGTACCCTATGCGTAACATGGGAGAGATTTTCCATAGATTAGGTAGTGCGAAGTTCTTTTCGGTGGTGGATCTTAAGGACGCATATTTTCAGATTCCTCTAAAAGAGGAGTCTCGAGACTATACAGCCTTCAGAACACCACAAGGATTATTCCGTTTTAAGGTTTGTCCATTCGGCCTTACCAACGCCCCTTTTACAATGTGCCGATTAATGGACCGGGTTATCGGCTTCGATTTAGAACCCAACGTTTTTGTATATCTAGATGATATAGTAATAGCCACGAATACATTCGAAGACCACATCAGGCTGTTGAAAATAGTTGCTGAACGTTTGAAAGCTGCAAATTTAACTATTTCGCTCGATAAAAGCCGATTTTGCCGAAAACAGGTATCTTACCTTGGGTACCTGTTGACGGAAGACGGTGTTTCAATCGACAATTCTAGGATCTCGCCTATTCTCGACTATGCTCGTCCTAGGAGCGTAAAAGACATCCGAAGATTACTCGGTCTCGCAGGGTTTTACCAGCGGTTTATACGCAATTATAGTTCGATAGTGGCACCAATTTCAGATCTGCTCAAAAAAACGAAAAGTAAGTTCATATGGACAGAAGCGGCAGAGAAAGCCTTTGGTGATCTAAAAGCGGCTTTGGTGTCAGCACCCATTCTCAGTAATCCCGACTTCAACTGTCCATTTGTGATTGAATCAGATGCCTCAGATAACGCGGTAGGGGCAGCCTTAATTCAACTCCAAGACGGTCAACCAAAAGTCGTAGCATATTTTAGCAAAAAGCTCAGCAATACACAGAAAAAGTATGCAAGTGTTGAGAAGGAATGTCTCGGTGTTCTCCTAGCAATTGAGCATTTTCGGCATTACGTTGAGGGAACACGTTTCAAGGTTGTCACCGACGCAAGAAGTCTGTTATGGTTATTTACCATAGGGGTTGAATCTGGAAACTCTAAATTGCTTCGATGGGCATTGAAGATTCAATCATACGATATTGAACTAGAGTACAGAAAGGGAAAGAACAATATTCTGGCAGATTGCCTCTCGAGATCGCTAGAAACGATTGGAACGTTAGCGATAGACCCAGAATATCAGGAACTGCAAAACAAGATTAAGCAAGATCCTATGAAGTTCCCTGACTTTAGAATCGTTGATAATCAAATATATAAATTTGTTAAAATGGCCAACAAACTAGAGGACGGCAGATTTCAGTGGAAAATGTACCCACCGAAATCAAGACGATCAGAAATTATCAAGAATGTTCACGACCAGGCTCATCTGGGCGCTGACAAAACGATTTCGGCAATTAAAGAACGTTATTTCTGGCCCTCAATGGGGGTAGAAATCAAGAAGTTCTGTAGAAGTTGCCTGTTGTGTCAAACCAGTAAGGCCACAAACAAAAATACAACACCACCGATGTCAGAGCAGAAGAAAATGGTACAATACCCCTGGCAGTTTTTGGCCATGGATTATGTAGGCCCACTCCCAGCATCTGGCCGAAACAGAAACACATGTCTGTTGGTAGTCACCGATTTATTTTCAAAATTTGTCGTTGTTCAACCTTTTCGGCAGGCCACAGCCGAATCCTTGACACAATTCGTCGAAAATTCGCTGTTCCTTTTGTTCGGTGTGCCAGAAGTAATCCTTTCGGATAATGGTACCCAGTTCACCTCTAAACAGTTCCAATCTCTATTGGCTAAATACCATGTCAATCATTGGCGAACACCCAATTATCATCCCCAGATAAATGACACGGAGCGAGTGAACCGGGTTATCACTACCGCAATCCGAGCATCTATTAAAAAAGAACACGCAGAATGGTCCAACAACATACAATATATAGCGAATGCTGTTCGTAATTCGGTGCATGAAGCAACAAACTATACGCCATACTTCGTGCTGTTCGGACGTAACATAGTGTCAGATGGAAGGGAATATAGAAAACTGCGAGATGTTGACTCAACTAATAATCATCAACTAAATACAGAAGAAAAGGAAAAACTACTAGAAGAAGTCAGGGAAAATCTTAAAAAGGCATACGAAAAGCACGCTTCATACTACAATTTACGCTCCAATAAGAATTGCCCAACATACGTGGTAGGAGAAAAAGTCCTCAAAAAGAGCATGGAGCAATCAGACAAAGGGCAAAAGTTCTGCTCAAAACTGGCACCGAAATACGTCCAGGCAGTGGTTAGGAAAGTAGTGGGCAGCCACTGTTATGATCTGGAAGACCTAAATGGAAAAAGGCTAGGAATTTTCAATTGCAAATTCTTGAAGAAATTGGTTCAGTAGAGCTGATTTCTTACTTGGTCAAGCTATGTAGCTCTCAACTAGTTGAGTAGTGACAATTGCACCATGATGCATTAGCTCTGGTTGCAGCGAACACGCTATGCCACCAATTGTGAAGTTTAGCATCAGACGTAGTCTGATGCAGCCCCCACAACAACTCTATTTACTGGGGGAATCCTTGGTGCGAGGACACCGTTCAAGCCCAAGAAGAAACTTCACAAGTGAGTTGGTCAATGTTATCTATCGACCGCCTTAGGATAGTAAATTCTATTTACAATCAGGCTTGTTCTGGAATTGCCTATCCCCTCGACAAGAAGATAGAGCGAGTCCTCGATGAGTGCATCAGGACGATGACCTAATTAAACAAAAACTCTGAGCTTAGAAAGCGCTGACGAGGAGTACCTTAAAGGGAAGATCAAGCGGGAGTCTGAGATCGGGGATGCTCAGACGTTGATCGCATTAAAGACTCGGATGTCGTCCAAAGAGAACCGACCGTGAAGAGCAATCTAAGTCAATCGAGCTTACAGAACAGTCAAAGTTGCAAAAAGAATTTAGATACTAAGGAACTGTGTTTTAAAATCTATTCAGAGTCTTCTAGATCGTGAAACCAATCAAACATGACGTTTTTCAAATTTAATTCATATACGTGACCAATCAAGGGTATTTCTTTCATTTGATGAATGTTAGCAAGTAGTGCACATCGAGTCTTATGACTAATTTAGTACTTAAGGCTAAATGATTTATTACTCTCATTGTAAATATTTGTGAAAGTCTATAAATATAATTTTATTTATTATTTATTGGATTGTTTATTTATTAATAATATATATAGATTATTTATTTGATGCTATATTTACATTAATAGATGGAATATTTATAGCTTTAAGAGATGTACTTTTTATTTTTGTTTTTCTTTTTTTTTGCTTATTTATTTATTTATTTTCTTTATTTATTTGTTAGATGATTTATATATTTATTAGATGTTTGTGTATTTATTTATTGCCCATGTATATCGAGGTGAAAATACGCTTGGAAGCTTCATTCCGTTTCGTCATCAAAGTGCCCATGAGCTTTTCCACATATGCATCGCTAGAACCGTTTTGTAGTAACGCCACTGTCTGATTGCACCTAAAAGAAAGCAAAATAATTAATGCATGCTCAATTATCAATCTGCAACTGGAATCCAACTTATCTGTCCAATGTAAAGCTCTCATCCAGAAACTACAATTCCCGTCCAGTCGTAGATCCAAAAAACAGGCTATTTGTCCAGCGTTTCTTCAGCAATAGGCCGTTTCTCCACCAAAATAAAACCAAAATCGATGTCTGGTTCTGTACCGCATCCATCTCATCCATTCCATCGTCTACCTGAAGACAAACCAATCAATATACATTAATTCTTACCGTTCAAAATCCAAATGGTAACGTTATTACTTTTCTAAATTCACAATTAAAAATATAGTCTACTTCACTAATAACTAAAACTGAATCCACTGTTAAAACCACAACAACTTCGTAGCAGCTCATAATGTTTTGACGTTTCGGCGGTTCATTGCGAGTGATCGATGAACATGTTCATAGTTCATTAGCTGGGGTTATGTCGTTCATTTCTCACAAGTTTCATTTAGTCGAGTTAGTGTCTCGACGTGAGAAACATGAGAGAAGTGGTATGTAGAAAGAATGAATTCAGCATATGTCGTATGTTGGGTTAAGTTATAATATGAAAGTGCTCTCTTCCTAGCCAATGCATTTGGTATAGAAGTTGATGCACGATCATATGTATGATAAATTGTAGGTATTTAAGTTTGTACCTTAGAAAGATGGTGTACCGAGGTTCAGCCTCGATGTTCGATCTGAGGGCAAACAGTGAGGTGAATTTAGTTTGAAGTATGTTACTCATCATCAGGTATGGGGTAGCTTCATTCATAGATGAGCCGGTTACGTTGCGTATTGCAGCCTATGTGGGAGATTGGATAAGATTCGATCTCTAATCGATGTTGAGTTCGTTGTCGTCATTTTAGAGCATGGCTGAGCAAGTTTATTGATTACTTCAATGAACCAAAGAACCGTACTATATTGAAGATTTTGAGACAACCATTGTAAACATAAATTATATAGCTCATTTTCATATTTATTTATTTACATGGTTATTATTTAATTACATATTTATTTATCTTGTATGTAGTTAATTAATTTATTTATTCATGTATTCATTATTTATGTATTTATTTATTTATCTATTTTGTTATTTATTTATTCAGTCATTTTTTTTATTTATTTATTTATTAATTTATTTATTTATTTATTTATCTATTTATTTATTTATTTATTTATTTATCTATTTATTTATTTATTTATTTATTTATTTATTTATTTATTTATTTATTTTTTATTTATTTATTTATTTATTTATTTATGAACGTATTTGTTTATTCGTTCATACAATTGCTTGTTTATTTATTTATTTGTTATCCGTTAAATTCATACATTAATCGGATGTTGCGTTTTGATTGAAACTGTGTTTATATTGATGGAAATTTATGTATGAGAATAATTTATTTACAATGTGTTTTTTGTTTCTAGTTAAGTAATCTGTTAAGTTGAAGTTACGAAAATTTGGTTGTACTCCTACAACCAAATTTTCGTAAAAGAAGTCCGGTGTTATGTAGCGGTATTCCGAAATTAATTAAATTAATTAGTATTATTGCATAATATAATAACGAATAGTAATATGATTCAGTCACTGTTGAAAAAGAACAATCCAATAAGTTGATAATCTTGCATACAAAAATGAATCCATATAGCTTGTAAGTAAATCCTGCATAAAAGTTCACTCATTTTAAGGTCGGTTCACTCACTTGGTGCGCAAATTACTCATCTCACGAAACATGCGTTCGGATCCGTTGGTTTGAGATTTATCTCCCAACTGGAGCACTTGTCGTTGTAAGAATAAGAAATTACATAATCGAAAAATGATTTGAACGGGCTAGCTAGATGCGAAAAGTTTGGAAGGGAAAAGGACAAAACAACTGATCGGCTCATAAGGTAATCGGGACTCGTCTTTGATAAGATCGGTCCATGATTTCCGGAACGAAGACCAAAACCCATCTTGCGACCTATCTGAGGATCTACCAAAGTCTATCTCGTCCACTTTAATCTGACCCGTGGAAGAGGCAGCAGCGTGAAGTTTTTCTTTTAGTTTCGCGGTGTGTGTTCTAAGGTTTGTAAAACGTGAGAAGTGTCCCAAGTCAGTGTAATGAGTGTTAGTTTCTTCCTTTCCGATAGGTATAGTGCTAATTTAGCTAATTAGTAATTAGCCAGTGCGGTACTGTGCGTGATCTGAAGAATTCGATAAAAGGTAAAATTCAGTGCTATCGATTTATAATATGTAGCTAACCGATCCGAACAGCCGTTCGACGGCTTTTATTGTCAGCTTTTGTTCGTCCGCTTTACCTCACGCTCCACACCCCGCGCCTATCGACCAGCCTTCCACGTCATTCTACCACACTGCTGACCCCACGCGCCAGCATTAAAGGTCCCAACTACCGGCCGGAGTTGGAAGGGAGTTGCTCCGTCAACCAAGCACTCCGGAAAGAGCTAATTTCCCGCCAAAGCTTATTACGCACCGACGGCGGATTTGCCAATTCAGCAGCAAAGCGAGTGAGATATTCATCGTGTTCACTTGGGTGAATCAGCACCGGCGACGCGACGCAGCAGACAGGGGGACGTCGGTAAAGCAGAAGACAAAGTGAGTAGAAGCCTGATAATTGTTTGCATGCATGCAGAGCTTTAGAAAGTGGAAAGTTTGATAGCATGAAGGAAAAGTAGGTAGAATAGAAATCCGCACAGTTGAGTTCAGGAGAGAAGAGAAGAAAGCTTGATGAAACAGGAAAGGAAGTAGGGTACCCGAGTAAAATGTGATGGCAATATATGTATGTGTAAAATTGAAGAATTTGTTGTTAGTTTTCATGTAGTTGAATGTGGTCTCCATAAGTTCTCCCGTTGGTTGTTACACTGGTCTGAAGAGTCTTCTCACGTTTCGCAAACCTTAGAACACACACCGCGAAACTAAAAGAAAAACTTCACGCTGCTGCCTCTTCCACGGGTCAGATTAAAGTGGACGAGATAGACTTTGGTAGATCCTCAGATAGGTCGCAAGATGGGTTTTGGTCTTCGTTCCGGAAATCATGGACCGATCTTATCAAAGACGAGTCCCGATTACCTTATGAGCCGATCAGTTGTTTTGTCCTTTTCCCTTCCAAACTTTTCGCATCTAGCTAGCCCGTTCAAATCATTTTTCGATTATGTAATTTCTTATTCTTACAACGACAAGTGCTCCAGTTGGGAGATAAATCTCAAACCAACGGATCCGAACGCATGTTTCGTGAGATGAGTAATTTGCGCACCAAGTGAGTGAACCGACCTTAAAATGAGTGAACTTTTATGCAGGATTTACTTACAAGCTATATGGATTCATTTTTGTATGCAAGATTATCAACTTATTGGATTGTTCTTTTTCAACAGTGACTGAATCATATTACTATTCGTTATTATATTATGCAATAATACTAATTAATTTAATTAATTTCGGAATACCGCTACAACACCGGTCCTGAGATCCGACATGAATCGGATGACGATCCCAGGACAAGAGATCTGCATTCCCTATTCGTACAGTCCCTACTTGTCAGGACTGGGCATAGTGGACAAGAGCCCATATTCAGCGGCTCTCAATTGCGGGCTCCACATGTTCACCCATATGATAGGGTGCGCCGTGCCGATGGCTCGATCCGTAAATTCCATTTACTTCCAGCCATCAGGGCTCCAGGCAATAATTGACAATGCTATACTTTTTATTTATGCACACTCCTGCACTGGTTCTCTCCAGATGCAGTTCTTCCGGGCATCGGAGGTGGGGACTGTAAAGAAAGTGGAGGAAGAGTCGAGACAGTATATGGAAGAAATGCGGAAAAGGCTACAAGACTTCAAAGAGGACGAAGAACAAAATACAGAGTCCGTCGACGAGGAAGAAGCACCATCCAGACCAGGTACAGTCACCCCACAGTTATGGATAGCACACAGATATGGATCAAAGTTGGATTAAAACGGGAATATCTCATCAACTATAGTTGCAATTACGCAGAACACATTTTACTAACGTGAAACATAAATCGGTACAGCATCGCAATCAATTATAATATGCTTAAGCATATTTTTTCCGTTCGTAGGAAATAAAATGTCATCCGTATTCCTAGAAGCGTTGATTCATAACTGTGGGGCATTGAAACCCATACCACAGTTATGAATCAAAGATAAGACTATTCCGAAACAAACGCCAAAACTTATGCTTTCACTAGCACACCATTCGTTTACCTCACAGATAAATTGCTGTTATAGTGTTTTGATCCATAATATGAGTCGATTTGATTCATAATACGGATCCTCCTCTCCCACTGATCCACATCTGTGGGGTGGACATCGTTTGCAATTTCCATCGAAATCGACAATTTTCCATAAATAACCGGGTATTTTGAGGTGTATTCTCAATAACAAGTATATTTTGCAGTGCCAGGGAAGTAATTTTGTTTTGTACAGCGTCACCATATTTTTAAATCATATTTTGTTCTGAAAAATTACCCATAACTGTGGGGTAACTGTACTCCAAATTCTTCTCTCAGCGAAGGAGGCGGAGGTGATCTGGAAGATTTAGAAAATGTATCGGAGTTGGGAGGGGTTGTTGAAGGTGAGCCAACCAGTAGAGATGCTCTCGACTGGTACATGTATATATCACGCTATTATCATGGATCCCTCCCCTCTAGGATGCGAGCTGTTGCCTATGACCGTTGGTCCAAGTTAACAGATGTCCGACCTAATACCGTCGGGGAGTTTGTGAAGCGGATGAGCAAGAATGTTCAGCCGTGAGGGGGGAGCAGAAGCAGAGGAGTTGTCTTTAATTTTACACCATATTTACCCACACCACTTATTTCTATACAATTATGACATGAAAAAAAAAATTAAAAATCATGTACGGTGTAGTATTGACAAACATTCATAAACTTCTAGTTCTCAGCAAAGATTTGATCATGGTATCAACCTGAAAGTTTGTAAGGATGCTTAAAATATATCCCGAGCCCGATGTTCTAAAAAAAAAACTCGTACCAATTAGATCATACGGTTGAAATAATTAAATTTCTGTTAGATATCAGGGATTGCCCTAGGAAATTGCCTACATTTAGGCGTTTTCATTGCCATTCTTGAAATTAACTATTCATTATTTCTTGAAATACAGTAATATCTCGATTATATCACGGATCCAAAAGTTTTTGGCGTGATATACCGAAGCGTGATATAATGAAAATGCATTTTCTGCCACATAATTTCCATCAAAATTTGAACTTTATGATGCGGAAATAGATCGAATGAAACGAAAAGCAGGTAAGAAATGGGTCAAATAGATATATGTTGGTTGTTTGAGATGTAATATGTATGAACTTCAAAAAATTATTATATATTGAAGCGATATTAAAACGAGCAGTGATAAAATCGAGAAACTACTGTACTGCATTATTAAGAATTTAGCTAGCATACTCGGATTCAGGAAGCTCATATTCATAACGTAGAGTCGTTTCAAAAAATAACAAAAATCGAATTGACAAGTGATCAATTTCACCCGAAATGGCATTCCCCGATTTTTTATTTAAGGGTGATTTTTAGCACTAAAAACACATTTGTTAGAAAATTTTGGCACATGAGCCAAATAGGCTAACCGTCGTACTTGTTTTTCTGCAATCAGTTGTTTGTCATTTTCAACATTGTTGAAAACAGACAAGAAAAACCATGAAAAATGATCAATTTTAACCGAAATTACGGTGCCGTAAAACGGGGTAACTTTGATAATGCGGGTAACTTTGATAGTGCGAGACCCACAACATATTGAACGAAATAACGAAGTTTCTGTCAATCAGTTAAGAAAAACGAATGCAAAAGTAAAGAGTAGACACTTCATGTCAAAGCTGTTTTCGTTGGAATTAAGTGCATTTGAGTATTTATATGCAAATATTAAAAATTTACAAGATTTTTTAATTTTTGGAATGCTTACAAACAATCTGTTCTACGATCACTATTTGATTAAGTCATAATTAGTTCGTCACATATTCATGACAGCCTAGTTATATTAGAACATGAATACAGTCTCAAATCTCTAAGCGAAACCCATTTTTACAAACTGGGACAATTTTTGTAATTCAAGTCAGAAATTTCCATATAGCGTTAAACGCCTAGAGGTATGCAACGCCCTATAAATGTCCGTAATTCATTCAATTTTGTTCGATTTCAAATCCATTATCAATCCATTATCAAAACTACCCCAAAACAGAAAACCGACTTTCGATTACATGAAAAATAATATATCCATTTAGAATAAATCATTTGGCAGTCTATCAAGTGCAATCGATGCCTAGGATGCCAGTACTTGTTTCAAAAATATAGTAGTAGTTCTTGAAACAGCACGCATAAATATTGAAGTTTTCTTCGAAAAAACTATCAAAGCTACCCCGTTTTACGGTACATGTAAACTTTAAAACGTCAAAACCTTATAACAGCAAGGAAAATGTGCTTTTCTATGGAAATTAAGACATGCCTCGATATTTACCCATTCATCAATAGTTTTGTCATGAAAATCAATAGTTTTCATTATTGGAGTCGATTCGTAGAGAGATTTCCAATCGATTGGTGCAATAATCTCGAAAATCTATCCGGGCGTTAGTATGTCAAAATCAGTCAAAATCTAATCACTTTTCGTGACGCTAGCGATTTTCGTTTTTCGAAATTGTACCCCAGTATGTTGGCGTAAAACGTTATCCAACGTCAAAAACAAGAAAACAAGTTCCAAGTGGTAGTTAAAATACACGTATCGATCAAGGGATAGTTTAGGGCGGAACTAAGCTTGAGCTTGAGCTTGGCCGCCCGTGGATGCACTCCAGTATCGCCAGATCAGCTGCACTTACACAAGGAACCAACCGAATGACTGCTTGGGACTAACAGGCATCCTCAGTGTATAAGTGCTGGTGATCTTCTCTATTTTTAGGCAACAATGGCACCTGCCACGTCAGAATGCAGACCAATGAGGGGAAGGGGGAGGAATTGATGATGCATTGAACTGGCTCCCACGTAGACCGTATATTCCACAGCATAGGTTCCCAAACTTTTCGAGTGCACGACCCACCTAGCCGTCAGGCATATTCCTCGCGACCCACCAGGTGCAAACTGTTGTGAAAAAAGTTTTCCGCTAAAACTTTCGAAGTCTATGGTTGATTTGTCGGATACGGTATGCATCAAGAACATTTAAATTACAGAGTTTACTATGTTGCTCACTTTCCCATGTCACTAATTCTAATGTAATTCACCGTAATGGAAAATATCAATGAACTTTATAAAGAAATTCAAAAAAATAGGTTTTTAGACTTCTTAACTGGAAAGTTATTAATTCTGTGATATGTCTTCCAGTAATAGTGATAACATTTTTTTAAACAAATATTTCCAATTCCACTTTTGGCTAAATTAAGTGTATGTTTCATAAGTTTGACACAGAAATGTAGTATGTAAATCTCGATTTCAATCAAAACTGCTTGTGCAGTAGCGTTGATGTGAAATACTTCACAGTATACGCACAAAACTTTTCTTCATGAAAAATAAGGTTTGTATTTAACAAAATATTTTGACAGCTGGGTGTTATATCGAGAGAATTTCTATTTTTTAACATCTTTCAAAAAAAAATTAAATGCCACATCAAGTGTTTTGATCATCAGTACTTAACGATAGTCAGGCACTCTAACAGAAATGCTGAAATGAATAAATGAGAATAATTTCAAACTGTTTAAATCAGTTCCAAGAGACATTTTAAAATGTAGTAAAAATTTCTAACAAAATTAATACACATTGAGATTTTTTCGCGACCCACCAGAAAGCAGCTCACGACCCCCCTGGGGGTCGCGACCCACAGTTTGGGAAACTATGTTCCACAGCATCCACGCCAGTTCATGCGGGAGTGTATGGATTGGGGGAAAGGCATGGCAGAGAGGTTTGCTATTGTGGTTAGCAGACTGCCTATGTATCAGGCGTAAGAAAGGCGTCCGCGTGGAAGTAGGAAGCGTTAGGGAAACGGTTTCTTGTCCGTCTCTGGTTCTAGCGTTTGCTATGAACGAATAGTTTGAGTGTGATATATTTAGAATGGAAGATAGAAGCAAGTGAGAGATATACAACTACAAAGTACGAGGAAAGGGACGGGCCTGGGATTGAACCCATGACCTTCTGCATATGAAACAGAAGCGGTAGCCATCAGACCACCAACCCCGTCACAGTTTAGGGCGGAACTAAGGTAAACAAACAAGGTAGCTAGTAAGTAGTAAAAAAGTATTTATAATGAATGGATAACTTCTGCGCAGTCCTTCTTTGCAATACTATCCTCAAGCAAGTGAGTAACAATCAAAATTATCAAATGGCATTGACATTCAAATCTTTGAGCGAAGACTGTTTTATCGTTACTTCCTCCGTCCGTCAGGCTCACTGAAGTTAACATTACCAGGTCATTTTGCGGAGAGCTTTCGAGAAATTCTTTAAGCTAAATCCTTATTTTGCTGCGAATGTTTTCACTGTTTGTTTCCTAAAACAAAACCACCGGCAATGATTATGGCTAGATTTTGGCGATACGATACGAACACTTTTTAACATTTGTGATTTGTGGTGATTCTCATTGGTAGAACAATTGTGCAAAAAGTTAAAGCGTTCCGTATATTGTATTGGGACCACATTGTGAGACGGGATGGCAACCATTTACTGCAAGCGGCCTATAAGTCAAACCTAATTGCACCTCTTAGAAAATGCAGGCCATGTGACACATGGCTCACAACGCTGGACAAAGAATTGTACTCAGTTGGAAAAAATAGGCAACATCTGAAAAAGATAGGGAAAAGCTTAAGACGGATGTAAAAATGTTAAATAAATTGAGATACCACTCGAATAGTGAAGAATCCATCGGAATATAGATCGAGATAAAGTAGCCAGAACATCCGACCAATAAAGGAATATTATTAGAATTACAATAAACAGAAACATACCAACAAGGAACAGGCATTGCAGAATTCGCTCTCATTTGAGTATGAAGCACGATCAAAGCAAGCAAAGAAAAACATCCCATCTGTTGCGGTCCACGATCGTCATTGTATCGCAAGGTGTAACAAGTCTGATAAATGGAAGCAGCGAGCGAGAGCCCCAAAGAGAGAGCGATGAATCCATTTTTCTCGCTTGTTTACCGTTGGGGATAGGTGTTTTTCTTTACTGGCACGATAAACAATCCATGAACATCCAATAGCAATAGTGCCACCCAGGTTTGGAGCATGTTTAGAAGGGGTTTTATCATGCACTACTATCCCCCCCAATCTGATCAAAGTTGTAGCAGTATACGATAAACAGTCTCTCATAATATGCAGCATGTTATGATAGTTACAGAGAGCGATACGTGAGTGATTCTCTCAATTTTCTCAGGATTCAATCCCTGACAAGGAATCATTTTTTTTATTATATATGTTGAAAGGAAACGAAAAAACGACCTTGATGATGCGTATCGTGAATCGAAACTCAATGATTAATATCCACTACGGCCCTGTTCCAAATAAAAAACTGCATTATTATCGCAAATCTTAACTGAAATCCCAGCTCGATAACAACACTTATACAATCATGACCGTCGATATATTGCCTTTTATTTTCTCTAAACTATTCTAAAGGTTGGAATAAATAAAAACTTGTATATCTTTCTATATTTTTCTCCTTTTCTTTTCTTTTCTTATTATTTCATTATAGAGAGCGAGTAATGGCGCTTAAGCCTAGGCTTTAGAGCCCGGATACAAGGAAGAAATACCTGTATCCCATCCCAAGAGACAAGACATGCGGGCCCATTGGAGTAGGTGAAGGCACACTTAGCTTAGCCACTCCCAGCAACTTCCTACACAAAATTCCCATTTCCTAACAATGAAACGGTTGGTACGGTTGTCCCCGTTTCTTCTGCCACCAAATTCAAAAATTTTCGTCATGCATGTTATTCATGACTGAATAATCTGATTGCAGTTAACTTTTGAATTATCTTCAACTCCATTGGCTGTGCTAGCACTAGAATAGAATAGAATTATTATGATACACAAATATTTGTGGTTTGGGCGATCGAATGAAACAGGTGTTGAAAAAGAATTCATTTGAGAAGGATCTTTCTTATCTTGGTTTGATCCATTTAAAGTGAATAGTAGAAGAAGAGAGAAGAAATAGTGTTGGGCATGAACGTGACACTCATGTAGGCCACTGGCACACATTGGTCCAGATTTTCAAATAGCTGGCAAAAAACTCATTTCCAAGCTTAGCTTTTAGTTGAAAACCAAAGTCAAACATTCATCTACTTCATTAGATAGTTAATGCATACGAGAATTTAAAAATAAAAATGTTTTTCTACATGTTCAGATGTAAAATAGCTGCACATGTCCAAAAACTTAAATTTTTGCTTCAAAATTTAACTAATCAATTTTCACCAAAACCCGATAGAAAGTCGATAACTCATTCTCATACAGATGCAATATCTTCGGATGCAAATTTATATTCAAGTGTCGTTAACCTCATTAAATTAATAGTTTTTGTTGTTGATTGGATCGATTAGTAGATTGCGGAAATTGGTGTTCAACGCCATTTTGAAATTTATGAAATGGAACCAATGAGATGATTCCGGAAACCGATATTTGATGCTGTTTTGAAATTCAAGATAACCATTTTTGGCTTATGGAAATCACATTAAGTACGGGTTTATTGGACATCTTCTACTCATTAATCCCATTATAAGAATTCCTATATTGCTTAGGTTTCAAGTGAACTTCACAAACCGGAAGTCGCCATCTCGATTCCCGTCATGGACTCATCGGTCCCGTTCCAAGAATACCTATTTAACATCCCAGACAACCAAAATGTACGTATAACGAAATCACCTGGAGGCTTTGTATGTGCATAATTTCACTTATAAGATGTCGCGAAAAGGCCTTCTACGTACAAAAGTGGAGGCTATATGCGTGTATATATTATGTGATGAATAATAACATACAATGCGAGTGTATAAATATTCTACCGAACTAACCTGTGATCTTATGCGACTTAACGTATGATAACAAATGTTGATTTGACAGCTGCTACGGATTGATTCAATTTGCTTTGTACGAGTGTACGAGACGAAACAAAATGTACAAATGAACTCAGAAAAGAAGTGTTTTATGCGAAGAAATTCATCAATCTGACGAATTTATCCACAGTGTTTTGCGGGTTTGATGTAATTAGTATGAATAAATATGTAACGTGAACTTTCATGCGATTTCTGATTGTCTGGGATGGGTTTAAAGTGATTTGCACAAACCGGAAGTCGCCATCTTGGATTGCAAAATGGCGTCAGAATAGAGATGGCGGACACTATTGATACTCTCGCTGCTAATTCTTTTTACGTTCAAAATTCGAACTTACGCTCCCTCTTTTTACACTTCAATTCGTTTTCCGCTCACTCAGTTTGGGGCGTAAAAAGAGGTTTGGCTGTACGAAATTGAGGGCTGCTAAATCCATTGCCGTTTATGAAAATATCATTGTACGTCCAGCTTTTTAAATATTGACTGTTGAAAGTGCAAGTTTTGACTATTTCAGTCAACTTGCATGCAAGTTTTTCAGCTTGTATTGCAATTTATTCGCTCAATTTGCCACAGAATTCAATCTTCATGTGTAAAACAATTATTATCAACAAAGTTCATCATACTTTCGATTCCATTATATTGTCGTACTAGCTTACCCGACGTGGCTAGCCACGTTCCAACGAAATTTTAAGGGGATGAGTTGTTTCACCGATTCGTTTAACTTTTATTTGAAATTTGACAGCTCGATAGCAACCCTGCTCTGAAGCATGATTAAACTTGACAGTTCAAAAGTTATTTTCCGCTTCCGAGAATTTGAGAATAACTAACCCTCTGTCAACTTTGTTCAGAAATAACTACTCGAGTTCAATTTAACCATTTGAAGGAAAATAAATATCGAAATGTCAAATTTTAACTAATAGTTAAACGAATTGGTGAAACGGTTCACAGCCTAAAGCGATAAGGTACCTATAATCTTTCAAATTGCACGATACTCATGACCTCAGAATCGCCTTTATGCTCAGGCAATACTCCATCGAGCACGTGGCCTCAATACTGCTGTAGTGTTCTAATCTGAAATAATTATAGCCTTATATGCTGTTGTAGTGTTTTTTATGTTGTGAAATATTTCAAAAGTTCCATAAGATTCTATGAATTGGAGAGTAGAATCGTACCAAAAAATCAAGCATATCCTCCCAAATAGCTGCTGTAGTGTAGTATGATTCATTGTCATTTTTCAAAATTACAGTTGTGAAAAGACCAACGACTCAGAGAAATAGGGAGTCGATGCCGGTTATGGACCCTTTGCGTATTATGGACCCCCTACAGAAAAACATAAAATTAACACTCAAAGCAACTTTATTCCTATGAAAATCCACCGGGGGAACTTCGATTACATTGTTAGTCAGCAGTTTCAGGCAAAATATTTGGTTTGAGACGCATAAATACAGATATTTGAACAGTTTTGTAAATGAAACCACACAAGAGGGTCCATAATACGCATTTCCAGGTGGGTCCATAATAGGCTCGTCGGCAGCGAGCCGGATTATATGGGAATCAAATGGAGGGTCCATAATACGCAACGTCAAATTTGTAAACATCGGGAGGGTTCATAATAGGCATTCGGACAACAGTTTTTCAAATGCATGTTTCGCTGGAAAAATCGAATGATTTTATATGTTTCATAGACGTACTATGGAGTAAAGACATTGAATTTGTTGTTAGACTCCACAAAACGTGAATGCGTCTGAGATATCATTGCGAAAAAGCGTCTAGAATGAATTTCAGCTAATAAGGGGTCCATTACTAGCATTGAAACCCTACCATGTCATGAAACAGGAATGTTTTAAGTAATCATCATAGTAAGCTTAAAATTTTGTATTAGGTTTGCATCCATGAGTCGATATCGTCATTGAGCATTGACTCATGGAGGTTTCAACGTAGATTAATAAAACTCGAATATTTGGCGCACATTCATCGCATTTATATTTATCCTGCTTTTACATATGTCGAACTCGTTTTTGAAGCTGAGATGGAACTGGAGAAACCGTTTCACATTTTCAACTCACACCCGATTCAAGTTCGACTGAACTGCAATTTGCTTGAAGTTGATTTATTGACGTTTTGATCACCAACCAAATTTCAAATCAGACGACAATGATGAAATGTTCGAGAATATTCTACGAATTGGAATGAACAAAGCTCCTGAAAACTCCAGAATATTCTGCCAAAGAGCTATTGTAGTACTCCACAATTTGCAATTGTAATGTTCTAATATTAAAATGTACCGTTGTAGTGCTCTTAAATTGCTGTTGTAGCGCTCATTGAAACTTTTCGGTGAAATATTTTAAAGCGTTACTGACAGACAGACAACTCTGGGATTTTATATATACGATGATAAGAGAAACGAAGAATTTTGTATGGCGACAACAAGCATGTTCGATTTAATCCAAATTTATTCACGCAATTTCAACCAAATTATATATTAAATTTAAGTTGAAGTCCTATTTTACATGCTGGTATGGTATAAACCACTTAAAAAGTTGAAAAATCATGCTTAAAATTTCATGTGAACATCAATGAAAACAGTGTTTTATACAACTTTGGCGATATATGAGTGTTGAAATAGCTATAAATTAATAAACACTAAAATGAAGGCAAAAAGCTTTGGTGACCTGTAGCGACGTGCTGGAACATATCTGCTGTGTATCCGAATACCATAAACATTCTGAAGTCTGAGAACTTTGTCGTGAACTTTTGAAAAAGTTGTGCTGAAATATTGAACATCAAAAAAGTTATTGCGAATTATATATTTTTTCACTGTAAAAAATACATGCTGCTAGTAGAGGGGTTAATCTGAATTTCGGTCGTTAAAACAAACCGGCCGTTCAACAATCCGTCTTTGAAGAACGAAAGGTTGAAGATTGATAACTGTGGTAGTGGTTATATAACACGATGATGAGAAAAAGGCTCAGCAGGAAGCCAGATTGAAACAAATGGATCAACTTATCAAGCCTATTTATAAAATGAATTGTTCAGTCAATCTATTTTCAATTTAGACATCCCATTCAGTAGTGTCAGTTAATCCATTCATTTCTGAAAAATGACTCCATTTGAAATCCAAAGTTGATTAACAGCAAAGCACTTGAAACTATTTAACTTGTAATGAGCTCAACTCAAAACTAGACAAGCTTCGAACATCAGGCATCTTCCAATCGTTCCAACGATCATCAATATCAATCAACCTATCGCGTAACACTTCATTAAAGACACCGATAAATCAATCAACTGTGTTCGCAACGGAGACTCTCATCATCCTCTGCCGGTGGGGGGCTAATCACTGAGCAATGCTAATTTTCTTCTCTCGAGGATTCCCCCTTTTGTGCCATGATTTTTGCTTACAGTGTGGACTTTCATTGCCCTGCCCTTCAACCCACAGCATTTTTAGTTATATTGACAGGTACTTAGGTACTTTTGGAGTTCCACAAAGAATTAAACACTGTAGCAATTATAAAGTGCCGTATCTCAAGAAGATGCAAGATCTCTGAAACGTGGTGGGTGACATCGCATTGAATGAGTCCCAACTGTACTTCTTGTTCCTCCGTCGAGGCAACACGAGCGGACAAAGAATAATGACTCCATTTTCTTCAGCTTTATTGCACCTTCCAGTTAATCCAGCCCTTGGCGTTCATTCGGAGGCCCATCCCTGTGCTATCCGTGTCGCAAAGGTGCGGAAAACAATGGGCAGGGTTGAAGATTAACGATCTCAGCTAAAAATTAATGATCTAAATTAAAACCAATCTCTTTGTGTTCAACAGGGTAAGCTTAATTCCTGTCAGTGCCTTCACATGCTCGTATATAAAAGATATAAAAACTTGTACATTTTATAGCATTTGAATTACATACCCGTTTTATTTCAGTGCAGGGATTGCTTCTTTCAGTAATTTCAATTTCAAAGCATGAATGAAAATACAACCCCAAATCCCATACTTTATTGTTGACTAATTTGTTTTAATTCGCTGCCTAGTGGAGTCCATCTCCAGTAAGTTAATTTCTAACTCGGGTTCATAGTAGAGCACAGTTTTTCGCAAGGCAAAATCCCTAAGATTGAATGGTCTATTCTCCTTCCCTACTAGTTCTAACCCGCAAACTCCTGAGATGCAAAAATGTCTATTCCTTACCACAAACCTCTTTCGCTTCATAATGGGATGGAATCTCGGAGCGAGAATTTGGGTTGCGGTTTCCATCACGTCGATGAAGAGATTCCAGATGAACTCGGGAATACTCATGTAGCTGGAGTTATTGCGGTGGGCTACTGGGTCAAGTCGAGTAAAAAATGCATTTTTTTTTGGAACTTGCCAAGTTATCTTTATTTTTTTCCAATGGCAACCATTTTAATTTGCATAAATCACTAAGATCTGATATTCAACATTATTAATTAATAGTTTTGCACCGTTTAGAGTGTACCAGATTAGACCTGTGCGCCGAAATATTTTTGGTCGGCGGCGGCGTCAGAGCATTTTTGTACCGGCGGCGGCGGCGTCATCGGCGTCACGCCGTTGACTATTTTCGGCGGCGGCGGCGGCGGCGGCGGCGGCGGCGGCGTACATCGGCGTGGACAAAAATTGAACATTAAAAAAAAATCGAACGTATAACTTATGAAACCGTATGCGTACAAATGCAATCGAAACCGAACTTGAAATTCCATTCCCCATTTTGTCTTACAATCTTTTGATTGAAATAGAGTGCATGAATACTTTCAGTCATTTTGGTAAGAATTCAAAGTTTGGAAGTTTATATAAAAAATCCTAGTTTCAACACTAGTAAAACTAGCTACTAAGATATATTATCTGACCTGATTATTCGAACTTTGTATTTAAGAAAATTGAAGAAAAGTAATTTATTTTGTGCAAAATTTTGTTTGTATTTTTGTAGAAGTTTACTTCGCGTTACTTTTTGAATAAACTTATCTGATATCCATATCTATATAATCTTTCATAATATTCCACAATAAATAATCACAGCTTTGGATATTGTCGGTACCGTAATCCGGGGTATCATTGATCAGCGGGGTAGCATTGATCGGAATGACTCATCTCATCAAAAGTTTGTATTATCATTTATTGATGAAACATTTCCAAATCGTGAATGGTGCTTCTCTTTCTTATATTTATGAGCTAATGAAAGTTAATATTTTTGCGAAAATTGCGTTTACCTTATGCGTAACTTTGTCGACTTTTCGAAATAATGATTTTAAATGTTAAGGATGACACTACCAAAGATTCATGTCTCACATAAGTTCTGCAAACGATATAAGCAAGGAAAATGTGGTTCTTACTAAAAATGACATCGCCGAAAACGATTCCGTTGTCAAAAGTATGCTCAACTAGGCAACATTACCGAATTACTGTTAAGGGGCGGTCCATTAATTACGTAAGGGTTTATGGGGGGAGGGGGGGTCTGAGATTTCTTACGCACCATACAAATTATTTTTAATTTTCATACAAAAAATCTTACCATGGGGGGAGGGGGGTTGAAAAACCCCGAAAAATGTCTTACATAATAAATGGACAGCCCCTAAGAATGTAAAATTCCCTTAGGAAATTGCCTACCTTTAGGCGTATTCCGTGATTCAAGGTGTTTTTAATTTTAAAATAACTCAAAAAGTAAATGATTTGTGAGCGATTAGCCTACATATTCGGCTTCAGGGGCCATGATTTAAGTAAGTAACGACATTTTAAGTATTACCGAACGTTGCTTACATAGATGATCAATGTTACCCCATATCAGCTAAATCAAAAAATCGCCTTTAACATGTTTTTAACATACTTAAATCTTTCAATAAACAAAATACTGTATATAGTCTCGAGCTATGGGTGGCCGTACCGTAATTCGGGGTGTAGTTGATCAGTGGGGAGAAGTTGATCATTCTTGTACCCACATGTATGAACATCCCAGGAGAGCTATTCTTCTTCTTCTTCTTTCTGGCATAACGTCCCAACTGGGACAGAGCCTGCTTCTCAGCTTAGTGTTCTTATGAGCACTTCCACAGTTATTAACTGAGAGCTTACTGTGCCAATGACCATTTTTGCATGCGTATATCGTGTGGCAGGTACGAAGATACTCTATGCCCTGGGAAGTCGAGAAAATTTCCAACCCGAAAAGATCCTCGACCGGTGGGATTCGAACCCACGACCCTCAGCTTGGTCTTGCTGAATAGCTGCGCGTTTACCACTACGGCTATCTGGGCCCCAAGGAGCTATTATCGGTTTTCAATTATCACAAGTTATGTCATATCGTATAACCTGATAGCTGCTCTGAATGTTTCTAAATTCGGTTCGTCGTTCAAGATAGTTATACCATGGAAAAACAGATTTTAAAGGAAATGTTCGATGAACTGTTGAAGGGTTCTACCCAAACATACGACTATTGCCAAGGCTATATAAAGACACCATTTAAATAAACTGTTTCGTACATTCCAGATATGTTCTATGAACCCAGTTTTATATTTGCATTGAGGATAAAAAATCATTTTCAGAGATAAAAATGTTCGTTTTGTAAGCGAGTTGCTAATTTCAAAGGAAATTGCATACCTTTAGGCGCTTTATTTGGTGTATCCTGGATTTCACAACATTCAATTCTAAAATTGACCGATTTATCAACAAGTTGTAAGATTTTCGAGACTTGATTCGGGATCAGTGATCCCCAATTTAGTAAATAGCATATCTCTTTATTTTAGAAAACCAGTCACAGTAATTGATCAACTTCAAATCAAATTCAAATCTTTTGTATAATTCGATAAACATCCAATCAGGCAAAATTTAAAAATATTTGGATGAGAATACATGCATCCTACTAGAAAATATAGAACAGAATCGTTCAAAAGTGATCAACTTCACCCCATTTGACGGTACTTGTTTTGAAAATAAAAAAATTGCAACATTTGCATTTTCAAACGAAATATTAGAGAAACATTAAAAAAAATGATCAATGTTACCCCGGATTACGGTATTTTATTTTCTCGGAACAGAAAAATATGTACAAATTTCTATCATAGTTTCTTGCGTGCTGTTTAGATTACTCGAGCAAAGTTCAACATCATGAAGAAAGCAAGTTGAAAACATATCTTGTTTTCAGCAGTAAGATGATATCTTTGTTTGGTATCAATTTATTATTATCTTAAGTTCGATATCATATTTTGTTCTTCTACCATTTTTTTTATTATTGTAACAATTTTACATAACTATAACTCAAAAGTGCTACATACTAATAAAAAATTAAGTCTTTATTTTGATGACTTCATTTCAATGCCAGTCAATAATATGTGTAACCTCAATGAGTTCTCAATGTCCTTAATGCGGAAAAAGTTTTCAAATTTTTAAATTGTTTTCACTGAGAGCTGTTAAATGTCGAAATTTCGGAAACATTGAAGTGCTTATAGCGTTTTTCTAAGCCAATATAAGGCCAACTGTAAGTACTTCAGATATGATTACCAGAGAAAAACATTTTCCAATGACTTTTTCCGCGGGGATGGAAGATATTCGCATTATTCAATTGTCAGAGTCACGTAATGTTCATGACATTTAACATCACTGTCACTTATGGCAAAAATCGTTTTTAATTTGATTTCTTAGGAACAGGTTTCTGCTTTCAGTTTTGATATTTTAACTGTTAAAATGATCAAAATAATAAGAAGCTGAGTAATCAAAATCTGCGGCATCACAGTATCAACATTAGTTTCCAATATAACTAATGTTTATTCTGGTATCATTTCACTCAGTTAAAATGTTGTCTACATTAGATGCCCAGATTTTGTTAGCCTCTTTTTCAAAACTTTATGAAGCTCTCCTTCAAAATGTAAACAATTGATCAATATTCTATATTTGCCTTGTTATGAATATTAATAGTAGCTTTAACATAACTAAAAATACTTGGTTGAAATTCATTAATCAAACAGTGAGAACAACAAGATTTCTGAAAAAGGGACTAACAAAATCGGGTTAGTACTGTATTCCAAAATTATATGATGAATAATTCTGTACTTCATCAAACATTGATCCAAAGCGGCGGGACGACCGTACTCAAGTGTCTGAAATTGTTATCCCGTATTTGTTCCTGTCATACTAACGGAAGATACCAAAGACACTTATTCGAAGAAAAATCCATGTCCATTAGGCCGTCTCTTATTTTTCGAAAATGCAAAATGTTAAAAGTTCGTCATTGTAAAGTGCTCGTTTTGGTAAGAAAAAATCAGGTAAAAATTTGAAGTCCGTACGAGGACGCCAAGTGGTCCCCCAACGGCCCTGAATTCATTAGGTGTAGATGACCCCTTGAGCGTAATCGTGCTCGCTGCTCTAGTGCACGCAGCATGAGTACGAAATACCACCAGCAGTGTCTGCATATTTCAATATACAGTCAACAACGCCGATCCTCAGTAGGCTCCGTCATCGTTGAATTCTTCTTTGTGTGAATGTTTGTTTGACAATACATGCACGAATCTGGTAGAACGTGCATTCAGTTTTTCAATTACTTTTGCTACACTAATTCTCATCCACTACTGACATTCAAATTCAATTTCACTAGTGAAAAAAATCATTTCCCTCAGAATACCCCACAAAACATCCGCAAATTGCAAAACTTGTATTTTTTTATTAAAAGACATTCATGATTCATCAACTGGAGGCATCACATTGCCGTTTTCTTACACCAGTAATATAAAATTCATTTGTAATTTTTTATATTCAATTTTCAATTTCAGTGCCTCTAGGTGAAACTGAATTTTGAAATGACACCAACAGTGGGTGAAACTGAATGTGTGCGTGTGTTGCACCCACTCTCTTTCTCGTCGCATTCGCATTCGAAGTCAGATTGGCTTCTTGCTAGCGGAGTTTGTTTTTGTTCGTTTTCGCACTGATCGGGTATCATTCGGCTGAATTTTTACGACACTGACCACCAGTAACAAATTGTTCTGCGCGCGTTGATAATCAGCATAGAAGTTTGTTTTCTTTGGTATAATTTAAATATTACGTAACACAAAATTTGTCAATTTTAGACCCCCTCCCTCTATCACATAACAACTTTTGTGAAATAAAAAATTGTAAGGATCGTAACACTACGGAAGACCCCCCTCCCCCTGTTGCGTTACGTAATATTTGAACGATCCCTTTGTAGTTTTGAATTTTATGTCAGCGTGCAGTGTTATGAAGATATCCACAATATAAAATATTATTTTACTTAAAAGTCCATGCTGATTATCAATTTGTTACTAGTGGCTTTTTGTACTCATGTTGCGTACACTAGAGCAGCGAGCTCGATTTGTCGCACAGGGTTCATCTCTACCTAATTCCTTTAGGGTCGTTTGAGGACCACTTAGCGTCCACGTACGGACTTCAAATTTTTACCTGATTTTTTTCTTGCCAAAACGAGCACTTTACAATGACGAACTTTCAACATTTTACATTTTCGAAAAATAAGGGACGGCCTAATGTCCATCCATTTTTTCAAGGTTTCCAATGAGAATGACAGAATAAATTACCGTCAAGCTACAATTCACCGTGCATTAAAAAAATATATGCATTTCAATAAATTATATTTTTTAACAAATCATTATAAGTGCAATTATACCATAATTCAGGGAAAAATAAAAAATCAGTGATGCACAACAAAAAAATACTCAAAAATTATGTTTACAAATATCATGTTAACGTCGCCTCGCACCATTCTATATCACCATTCACCGTGCGTATAGTTTTCGACATGATTTAATTTTGTACCTTGAAGAATCGTTGTTGATGGAGAAAATATGTTGCTAGTAGTATGCGCACTCACTTTTAAGGGTATTCAAATCTTATACTAAAATAAAAATCATAGAAAGTTGAAAAAATAACTTAATCACTAATTTTTCATCAAAATCGTTATAGGAGGTTTGACTGTTTTGTTCAAACCATTTCATATTTGCTCAAAAACTAAATATAAAGTAGTTAAATCGCGATATAACAATAAATTCAATATTACCCAATAATTTCAAGCCTTTTATACTAAGGCACGGTAAAAGGAACCATAAATATTGAAAAGGGTCCATTCACCATGCATTTGTGTTTCGACTGAATCGCAAGAAAAAAATCTGATTTGCATAAAACCTCATGGCTCACCTCATACGATGAAATACATTTTACTAGAAGTATCTGCAGCGAAAACTTGTTGAAATAATAAAAAATGTGATACTCTAACGTTGAAATGAAAAAATGTTAATTTTTGGCGTTTCTACTAAGAGTATTGAAAAATCACATTATTAAACGGAATTCACATGATTTTTACTGCATACACTAGGTTTTTCAAAATGTTTTGTGACAAGAACTACCTCATTTCATCAGTTTTATCTTATTTTGCTACCAAAAGAATAATTTGCGAATATTCTATAAAAATTCTGTGGGAATTTGCATATGTGCACGGTGAATGGAGGCCGCACGGTGACTGGTGACCAAACGGTACTATAGCAAACCCTGAAAAATATTTTTGAGAATTAATAGTAAAATATTTTTTTAGAGGAGTTTTCATGAATATTGATGGCATGACACCTTTTTAAAGAGAGAAGAGCAACTCACTGACTTATGGAAATATTCTTCAAAGATCAAAGAAACACTGAATTTCTTACGAGATCCCCTGGTGGAATATCTACAAATTTTATTAGAGGAATTCTTGCAAACTTTCTTTATAAACCTCTGAACATGCTCAAGAAATAGTTCCTTAAAAGACTCTGGAGAAATAATTCAAGGATTAGATAGAAAAATCTTTTCAAGCATTCGTGGAGCATTTAGTGAAAAAAAATTGTAAGGATATATTAAAAAAAATTTCAGAATGAAATTTTGGAAAATGAAGCTCTGCAGGAATTCGTGTAAGAATATTTAACAAAATTCTGACTGAACCACTGAAGTAATTCAAGCATAATCAAGAAAGATTACCGTGTAAGAACTTCTGGAGAATAGGATCCTAAAGCCCTGTCCCAATTCTAGTGCCAAACGCTTAAGTTTAGGCTAAAAACAAATGTTTGCTCAATTTTTAAATGTTTTTGGTTTGTTTAAGTCCAAAAAATATTTGTTATGTTTTTTTAGATTTTGTCACACCTCTGGGCTTAAACTTAAATCTTAGGTGTATTTTGTTTTCCGTGTTCATTCCGAAATGTCAGATAGGAACAACCCCAGTGTTAAAACTACAGCCCCTGTGGTGTTTTTATCGACTAAGCGAACGTCAAACATGATCAAAAATGTCAAGGTTCATTTATGGACCTAATTTTTAAATTAAATTTTAAATATGATATAGCCGTTATTTGAGCTCGAAAAATTGGTAAAGAGGTTGCAGTAACATGCTATTCCGTGTTATTGAATAAAAACAAGATTTCATTAAACATTTAAGGCCCCTATTCATCGGAGAAATCCCAGAAGAAACTCCAGGAATAATAAAGAAACATATTGAATAATTCCTGAGAAATTGCAATGCGGAATTACTGTTGGAATTCTTGAAGTGACTATTGTACGATTTATTAGAAAAACTCCAAAAATAATCAATGGTAGGATTCCTTAAAAACAACTTGGAGGAATAGTTGAACAAATTTTAAAGAAATTTCTAGAGGAAATCTCACAAGACTTTTTGACAGAATAAATATGCCGTAAGTTATTTATTCTCCTAGTTCATTGTAGTTTTTTTAAGGCGATATTTTTCTCATACACTGGTAAGGTGATTGAGATTTTTGAATTAGGGCTGTGCAAATATCGATATTATCGATAATATCGATATTATCGGCTTGATTTTATCGATACGATATCCAATATCTCTCGACACGATATTTTCCGATATCGATAAAACTATTGTCTGTCCGATAATCAGGACAACATTCATTGATTATGTTTAAACTAGTCAAACGGAATTTCAGATATCCGCTGAACATAACATACCATAACTTCAAAACTCAGATAATTGATTCCACAATGCAACAGTTGGTGTCAAATGAGCCCGAAATAGTCGATATTGTTTAAAAATCCCATCATTTAAAAATATCGGATATCGGTTCGATACCGATAATGTCAAATCCGATATATCGCCGATACCGATATTGAAACATTGTAATATCGCCGATACCGATAAATCGTCATTATGCACAGCCCTATTTTGAATAAATATATGCCGCATCGTTAGAACAGTTTTGAAGAAGTGCTAGAAACAACTCCTACAATAATTAGTTTTGCAATTCTTAGAAAAACTCCAGAAGAAATTTCTTTGAAAAAATCCTAAAGAAATTACTATGAGAATTTCAAGAACTAGGTGTCTCAGCGCCCTTTTTGAAAAAAAAAACAATAGAAAAATCCATTCAAAAATTCTGGACAATCCTTGAACGATTTTACTTGAATAAGGGTGAATTCATGATAAAAATTGAGGTGGAAATCTTTCGATGTATACATGAGCTCTTGGAAAGTAAGGTATTTTTGGAGAACAATTTTTTGAAGGAAACGCCGAAGAAAATCTTGGTAAAATCACTAGAATAATTTAAATAAAATTTCACGAAAGACTTAATCTTAAAAAATAAAATCCTGGTGGAATCTCAAGAATTATTCACTTCCAGAAGGTATTCTTAAAAGAAACTTTGAAAAGATTCTCCATGGGATCCGTAGAAAAAATTCTGAAGGATCCACTGGGCGATTTTCGGGACAACTTTTTGAAAAAAAAATCCCTTGAAACATTGATGTACGATTTTTTTATCCTTAGACGATACCTAAATAACCTGGGTTATTTTTAGTATTATAAATTATTTGAGTTAATGTATTTATCGGCGTGAAAACGCAAAATCGGCGGCGAGACGTTGATCGGCGTATGGCGCGCCGCCGATGTATCAATCGGCGTCGGCGTGACGTGAAATGGGTCGGCGGCGGCGGCGTGGCGCGGCGGCGCACAGGTCTATACCAGATGCGGCCACTCGGACCTGATGCCCTGAAGAACCGGCTCTAGATTTGTTAGGTACTAAACCGTTTCAAATCTCTCGAAGTATAGATCGAACATAATAGTTCACTAAAATGCGTTCCTATAAGCTTGACACAGATGTTAAGATACAAATTGTACACATTATCATAAATTTGAGGCATCTCGGGGACCCGAAAATGGTCACTTGTAGGATCAATCAAATGCAGTTGACAGAATTATTCAATTTAATCGATTATCAGAAGGTTTACGCTGATGCGTTTTTCTTAAAACTCCTTGATATAGTGGCCACATTATAGCCGATTCTGCAAATTATCTATGACTTGAAATTTGCCTACATCCAGGGATACAGAACCCAGAAATCTTGTCACCCGACCTGACCCAGTGATCCACCGCAATAACTCCAGCGACATGAACATTCCCAAGATCCTTTTACCACTTTTAGAAACTAGACAGGTGTACCAGTATACTGACAAAAAATAATTGAAATCCGTTGAGTATTCGCTGAGCGGTGAGAGTTTTAGTAATTTTTCTTTCACTCAGGCTTATACGGGTTAATTGATTGTCGATTCTTTCGAGTTTTACCGATCTCGGAATTTTTGATAATATGATTTAAGTCGTGAGTGATCAATATATCCCTGTTGCTAAAGTCTGCCCGACTAACGGTACAAAACAAAATTATATCAGCATATGTTATTATATTATGAGGTTTTTTCGAACATAGGTTGTTATAAACTTAATGCAGGATGTTGTTCAAATAAGTAAAAATATAACAAAAAGTGTATGAATAGTAACATAAACATAACATAATGTGTTTTAATTATATCGAAAACATATCAAACCAAGTTATAATGTTTGATACAAAGTATCAAAATTATAATATTGTTCGATATACGATAATACTGTATATTATTGAAATGCGTAAGTATTCATTTACTTTTTTTATAAAGTTGTAAAAAATGAGCAATAAAATATGTTAAAGGGAAATAAAACACACTATGTTATATTTTTGTTTTAATATGTTTTGTGGATAACGGAGCCTAACAAAATTATACCATGATATGATATGCACATCATATTCTGATAAAACTTTATTATATTTTCTCGGGTATTCTTGCCTATTTTGGAACTGCATCACTTTTTGGGGACACGGGTCATTGGTAAAACTGGCCGTCGGAAAAATGATATTCGGGGAAACGACATTCGGAGCAGAGTAGAAAAACATCCAGAACACGTGCAATATTCTCCCAACCATCTGATAGCGATATCGTTTTTACTGATCCCATTCTACCGCGTGACATGTAGTATATTTTCACCAAATAGGCTAAATTATCATAACAGCTCATTAAGTTTTCTGGTGAATTATTGGCATGCCATTTTATGGGATGGGACGGTACTCCACTACGAGCCACAATCCCTCGCATCTGAGAGGACTGTTGCTGCCTAGGCTCGGCAACCACCAACAATTAGCTTGTTAATTTTCATACACCTGCTGGTGGGAGATCCCTAATGATAACAAAGTGCAGACTTGTATGACCTAATTAGCAATTTGTTGTTGTTCTCGGTGCTATAAGTAGTGAAAGCAAAACTATTTGCGCCGTTGTGCGAGCTGTGGCCGATGTGGCCTGGTGATGGTTATTCTAATTTTCGAAAACACCGATATCTGGGAACAATATTATCAATATGGGGCCTATTTCCTCTACTAATACCTGTTTCTACATTCCTGTGATCCAATCCAGTCGAGGCAGCCATCGAACTATCACATATCCAAAGTTCTTTTGCATGCCTTCATGTGGTCTTGGTATGGTTTTGTAGCTGTTCTGCATAAGTAGGAATGTTCAGGGTTTAGACTAATTGACTTTCGATCCTTCTTTGGGCGATAAGAGCCTTTGATGTATCAATCAGATATATTCAAGGTTATCCAAATCAGTTTTTAATTTTAAATTAAGTTAATCTTAGTTATTTAGTCAATTCATCGTTTTTTTATAGTTAGAGTATTGAATTTTACTCCGGAGATAAGGTTTTATAATTTTCAGCATCTAGCATTTAGGCTCTCTAATCGTTAGTGTCAAGCACATCTTAGTTTCATATGGAAAAACATCTAAAAAGCTTTCATTGGATTTGAAAGAAAATTTATTGAATTTTAGGAATAATCCAAATCAACCTGATACCTTGAAAATCTACAGGTTTTATTGCATTGTTTATTCATTCTAACACCGACAGAGCACGACGGCTCACCATAGTAGTATGTCCGAAATAACTTCAAGCTATTGAGAACCAAAGCTACAGGTCCATAGCCCTGATAAAGGTGAATGGTTGTGATGGCTATGATCATGGTCATCAAGTGAAGAACAAGCGGACAATTCTGTATCGTTTCAGCACCGAGGAGGCAGCCCCTCTAGCACGATGTAGATAGTGCAACCCTTGTTAGGAGGCCTATCGAAGATTCTTCAACAACCGAAAAAGGCAAAAGTTGAGCAAGCGAATTCATTTTACAACAAAAGACCCGGCAACTATTCGAAAGTCGGATCTTAGATCATGAGAACTTTGAATGAACCCGCGCGTGTGAACTGCGGAATGTCGGCGTGAACGTGGCAGCTATCTAGGAACGCTGGCCCAAAACAGGAGAGCGATGGAACACATCGCCAACACTGTACTTGTTTTAAAAATATAAATTTTGCAGCATTCACATTTTCAAATGAAACATTAAAGAAACATTCAGAAAAATGATCAATGTTACCCCGGATTACGGTAGTTAACATTTGAATTGTACTATAATGTATCTTAACAGAAGATGTTTATGTCCATATCGGTCAAAGCACCAATAATCTTGAGTATTCAAAGATTTTTTTTCGAATCTTAGAAAACTAAACGGGAGCTCTCTAAGCGATTTAGGAATTTTGCTTTATATAGATATATCATATAATATTCCGATATATCGATATTTTGATTCAATGTATCGGTGGTATCGATACTTTGATTCAATAATCGTATCGAATCAAATTTCGATACTTTGCAATATCGGAACGTCCCTACATGAATGTGGTTAATTGATAAAAAAAAGCTAATTATAATAAACAAAGACATTCTATAGCACAAAACTACATTGAAAATAGTACATTACATTCTTCTTATTCTATTGCGGAACTTATATGAGGGCTCACCAAACTCAAACGCTGATTCCATCGAAGTAAACACTCTTATAATCGCCGTTAGAGGTTCGTGGTAGCCGTATGCCGTATGATGATTTCTTGGCTGTAGTAACGTGTAGCTCCTTAGAGTTCGTTGCGGAATGCGAAAGTTTAATTGCGATAATAATTCCGGGCAATCCATTTCACCATTTATAATCTTTGCGACCAACGTTGCTTGTTGAATTTTCTTTCTTTGTTCCAAAGTTTCCAAGCTAAGCAACAAACATCTGTTCGGGTAAGGCGGTAGGTTTACTGGGTCACGCCATGGAAGATTCCGTAATTCTGCACTCCTTCAAGGCGAAGGATCCAGGTAAAATCGTACGGACACCAGACCACAGAAGCATTTTCAATTATAAGTCTAACCAGTGAGCAGTACAATGCCTTAAAGCAGTGAGGATCCTTGAAGTCTCGAGCTATCTTAGAAATAAAGCCAAGCTGTCTGTTAGCCTTCGCGATGATTGATCAATAGTGTAGACGAAAATCGAGCTTCGGGTCCAGGAATACTCCAAGGTCATTTACTCTATCAACTCTACGAAGCAAATTGCCATCGATGTACAGTTAACTCTCCCTTACTTGATATTCCGTATCTCGATATCGAGTTAGAGAACCATAGTAAAAGTTGGTTTTCATGGCTAACTCGATGGTCCCTTGGATCGCAGTTGCATTGGTGTTGTGTTCTGTAACTCGATACCTCCCCAACTCGATGGTCCCTTCAATATCGAGTAAGGGAGAGTTGACTGTAGTAGTTATACAGTATTGGATCCTTTATACGATGGAACGTCATTACCACTCATTTTAGAATACTAACGGTCAATTTATTTCGACGACACCAATCAACGCACAAATTTTGTAAACATTGAAGACGACGACAATCTTCTACCGTACGGATGATAAGGTAGAGTTTTAAATCATCAGCATATACAAGTTTGACTTTAGCTCCCAGTAATGCCGCAACATCGTTGAAATATAGCGTAAACAGTAACGGTCCCAAATTACTACCCTGAGATACACCAGATGAACTTGTAAATGGCTTAGATACACGTGAATCCAATTGCACGCGTAATGTTCTACCTGTCAGGTTAGAATGCAGCCAAGATGTGAGTGTTTCCGACGCTCCGAGTCTAGCGAGTTTACATAGTAGTATCCTATGATCGATCTTGTCGAAGGCAGCTTTCAAGTCAGTGTATATGACATCGACCTAGGTGTTCTGTTCCATTGCCGTGATGCATGTACTTGTGAACTCCAGCAAGTTTGTTACCAGCGATCTACCAGGAATGAAACCATGCTGGTCTGTGGAGACATAACTTTTTTTTAACAATACAGCTTCGCTCAGAATGATCTCGAATAACTTCGATGCAGCAGATAAACTTGTGATTCCTCGATAATTTTTCACATCTCGACGATCGCCTGACTTGAACCCCGAGAACATGAATGATTGCTTCCACAAGGCTGGAAAAATGCCCAGACCAAAAGATCGAGTGAAGATAGCAGCGAGAGGTTTGGCTAAGACAACAGAGCAACGCCGGGAAATCACGGCAGGAATACCATCCGGACCGGGAGAGAATGAATTTTTCAACTTTCTGGACGCCGTTATAATCATTTCTTCTGTTACAACAAACGTAGACAAGTTCAACACATCTGACGGAAGATCACAAGCGGCAGACTCCATTTCAATATCGCTAGTTTCACACGTTTCAAACACAGATGCAAAGTGTTCAGCAAATAATTAGCTCGCTTCAGCTGCACCGGCAGCCTCCCGATCTTCGAGCAGTATATTGATCGGAATGCTGGGGTTTTTGCGCTTAGAGTTTACAAAACTCCAAAAGGCACGCGGATTTCGTCGCAAATTCCATTGGGCCCTAAGAACATGCGATTTATAGTTATAGCGCCGCATTTAACGTTGAATAGGCGGTACTCGTGCGCTTAAATTCCCGCTTTGCATCTACCTTCTTACATCTCCGTAATCTTCGTTGAGCTGCGTTCCGTTTTCGTTTAAGTTTCCGAAGAGAAAGAGTACTCCACGCAGGTGAAAAAGTCTTCTTTTGAATGGCACATTTGATTCCAACCAATGTTTTACAACATTACAAAATTGCACTGTCATTTCATCAACATTCGATGACTCAGTGATATCGTTCCAGTTGCGATCAGAAAAAAACTGTATAATCGAAGCGTAATCGATTTTCCAATAATCAAATAGTCTAATTTGGGCATCTACTGAGCGAGAAGAAGGAGCAACCAAGGAAGGTAGCGATAAAATCAGAAGAGGGTGGTGGGCGTCGGTTGGCAAAAGCGGTACCGTAAAACGGGTTAACTTTGATAGTTTTATCGAAGAAAACATGAATATTTATGCATGCTGTTTCCAAGAATTATAATTTATATTTTTAAAACAAGTACTGGCATCCTAGCTATCGATTGCAGTTGACAGATTTCCAAAAGATTTATTCTTAATGGATATATAATTTTTCATATAATCGAAAGTCGGTTTTCTGTTTTGGGGTAACTTTGATAATGGAGTACAAATCGAACAAAATTGAATGAATTACGGAACATTTATAGGGCGTTGCATACCTCTAGGCGTTTAACACTATATGGAAATTTCTTACTTACAAGGGAAGGTTACGATGGTGTTACACGGGGTTTTCAATTTCAAGAAATCGACCCTTTCTGAGCCCCTCCTGGCTACACCACTGGTCCATCACCCGAAAGGCTTTGGGGTTTTTCATATTTCGACATGTAGAATCTAACAAAAATAGTCCGGTTGAAAACCCCGTGTAACACCATCGTGACCTTCCCTTGTTAGATTACAAAAATGACCCCAGTTTGCAAAAATGATTTTCGCTAAGAGATTTGAGACCGAATTCATGTTCTACTATAACTAGGCTGTCAAGAATAAGTGACGAACTCATTATGAATTCATCAAATAGTGATCGTAGAACTGATTGTTTGTAAGCGTTTCAGAAATGTGAAAATCTTACAATTTTTTTTATATTTGCATAAAAATCTTCAAATGTACTTGATTCCAACGAAAACAGATTTGCCATGAAGTGTCATACTGATACTCTTGACATTTGCATTCGTTTTGCTTAACTTATTAACATAAACTTTGTTAAATCGTTTAGTATGTTGTGGGTCTCGTACTATCAAAGTTACCCCGTTTTACGGTACTGCAGCTTCATAGATTACAGCTTCGCTCTCTACTTTATAGAATACTAAATCAAGCGTACGTCCAAGCTCATTTTTGATAGTTAAGATTAAGATTAACCATCCAGTCGTCGCGCGGTGTGCTACCTTCAGAGCCACCGCGCTGCTATTGTGAACGAAAAGCGAGTTTTTCCAACAGTGTTTTACAAAATACAACAGCGCGACGACTGAAGTGTTAAGAAAATCCATCCCGTCTAGATGCGCAATGCTGGCAGCATTCAGTGATGATGTTTCAGCAAGGGAGACCTTATTATCTCTCTATCCATTGTAAACGAGGTTGATTATGATGAAATGACAGTGTTATTTTGAGATTTATTATCATGTCAGCAGTGTTTGCAGAATATTGTTTGACAATTAAGTTGTTCTTAAATTGTTATCTTATTAGTGGTTCTCAAATGGTTCCCAATAATCCGTTGAAACTATTTGGGAATCTCTGAAAACTCCTTTTATAGTCATCAAATGACTTTAAATGAATAAACTTCTGACAGCACTTAAGAACCTCTTAACTCCCATTGAGATTTAATGAAAACCACAAGATGTATCGTACGAACATCTTTATCCCCTCTACCGGCAGCTTCATTTTTTACCGCTAGAAAAAAATTCAAATCGCGATAACTTTTTTGTTTCTCGGTATTTTTGCACCATTTTTTCACAAGTTCTCAAAAAACTCTTCTAGTTTCAGAATATGTGTTGATATTGATCATTGGTCATCTGGATCCAGAGATATTCCGAAATTCCTTGGGGGACCGACGCTTAATCATAACCCACGTATGTATCTTAGGCTACAGATTTTTTAACGTATTCAGATGTTCACTCTTTGGAACAATACATTAATGAGAGTATGTTGTGAAAAAAAATAAGCAATTTGGAGCAGCCGTCTTTGAGCAATGAGCATTTATGTTGCTGGTACCAAGCTGATCAAATAAAGACCTTGAAAACTTCAAAAATCTCATATCGTAATATCAGATATCTCTAAGAATTCTTAACCAATTTGTATGATTTTTTCAGAGTAGCCCCTTTTTACATGACATTGTATAGCCCACATTTTACTTTTTCGATAAGTTGACGTAAAACAAAATGGCCGCCTAAGACATTTTGTATGGAAAATGTCGGTCCCCCAAGGAACATTGGAATATCTTTAAAACCAGATCACCAATCATCACTATCAACACGGATCCTCAAACTAGACGAGTTTTTTGAGAACTTGTGAAAAAATGGTGCAAAAATACCGAGAAACAAAAAAGTTATCGCGATTTGAATTTTTTTTCTTGCGGTAAAAAATGAAGCTGCCGGTAGAGGGGTTTAATAAAGTCAGAATTCTAGGATGTTCCCAGGCAACCATTGGAATCTCCTTAAAACCTACGATTATCAGTAGGTTCTTGAAATTCCAAAAAGAATTCCTGATAATTAATTGTCATCCCCGAGACACCTTGGAAATCCTGAAAATGCCTTGGATATCCCCTGAATGGACAATAGAAGTCTCCAAGTAACATTGGTAGCTAACATAAAAGCTTATTCAGCTAAACAAACTGTTAGTCAGAGCTACCAATGTTACCTGGATCACCTATGAACCTTGGGCAGTGCTTACAAAGGAAGCTCTCAGCCTTTTACTTTTGAAGTGCTTTATCATAAATGGACCAGCTCCAAAACTCCAACTCCTTACTCCAAAAATAGTAGAAAGGAACCATTTTATACGCGACTTATTATTAATGTAACAGGTGCACAGAAGCACGTCTTGTTCCTTCTTTGTAACCCTCATTAGCAGTCAGTTATTAGCACATGTCCCATGGTTTGAGGCTCATCCGTTGCTCCCAGATTCGCTCCTATCGCCATATTTACTTGCATAGGCAGTCCCATGTTCGACCTGCCAGGGAAAAAAAAATTCTATCCTGTTGCAGAAATATTTCAGACCGACATTAACATCAAAATCCAATTAGCATGGAAAACATATTTAATTACAACTAAATCCGTATCATAATTCCCATTTTCCGGAGGAAGGCAAGAGGGAGCGCTCGAGAGGTGCTGGAGGGTAAATTTAATTCGGGTGTATTGTTCCGAGCAATGAGAGTAGGCAGACAACACAAACAACAGCTTTGATTTGTTTTTTGGTACATAATGGAGGTGGCGTTGTGTGTTTTGGCTGTTTGTGTGGCACTAATCTATTTGTTGATTCTTTTCCGGGTGCTGCAAAGTGCATTGGTGCCTGAACAGGGAAAATATCATTTGTTTTTATTTATATCATCTAGGTCGCAGGTACCAATAGGAGATTACTGAAGCACAAAAAAAACTATACTATAATAACGATAAGTTCTACAAATGTTTTTTTTTTTTGCTGTCAATCGAAAGATTTCAATTTCTGCTACGAGAAAAGTATATAAAAAGAGCGATAATATTATTTTTGTGCTTGAAACCGCTTGAGCCACTATTGGCACACGTACTTTGACTTTGGCTTTGGCTCCAGCTTTGAATTGAAATTTAGATTTCAATAAAATTTGAAACTCTCATTTTTTAATTGGAAACTCATATAAAAAAAGTGTTCAACCACTGTATCAGGCTGGAAAGGTTCTTTTTCTTCTTTTTGGCATTACGTCCTCACTGGGACAAAGCTTACTTCTCAGATTAGTGTTCTTATGAGCATTTCCACAGTTAAGTACTTTCTCTGCCAAAGTTGCCATTTTCGTATTCGTATATCGTGTGGCAAATACGATGATACTTTATGCCCAGGGAAGTCAAGAAAATTTCCATTATGAAAAGTTCCTGGACCGAACGGGAATCGAACCCAGACACCTTCAGGATGGCTTTGCTTTGTAGTCGCGGACTCTAACCACTTGGCTGGAAAGGTACTGACCACGAAAGACTGCCCCACCGGATGTCAGCACATACACACAGGTCATAGATTTAGGGGAAAGAGCAAAAATATACAAGCCTACCTCCCCTATAACGAAAAGACCCTGTGTGATGATGATGGTGATAACGCTGGTGACATGTTTTTTCATGGCACGATAGGACTGTTCTGTACACATAAAATCTAAACCTACCAACCTCAATAGCCGGTCCCATACTCTTCGAATACCCTGCGTTTGAAAAATTGAAAGCGTGAATAAAGCCCCCCGGGATACGGCACTAGCTCAATGGGGTGGCGTCAGACATGCCAGGAAGGTACTCAGACGAGAGGCTGCAATGTGTGTACACAAATTCAGGAAACACAGACAGCGGGAGCAGACTTCCTCTCCGGAGGGATATGTACGACACCGAGTGAGAATGGGCATTCATAAACGTTTTGTCTTCGATGGAAACGAGCTGAAGAGTATTTGACTTGTTTTATTGCTATGGCCACAAGCAGGGGAGCTAATAAATTGCAGAAAGTTTTTGCGCACAAAGCATGTTTTTAGGAGGAACCGTTCAGGTCCAACACTCGGTGCAGTCGTTTGCTGACGAGAATGGAGATCGAGGCAGAGGTGTATGTGGGGTGTGACAACTTTATACAAATAAGGCAGAACATTCTCGTTTCGTTTGTCCGCAGTTTGTACAACAAAGCAACGACTGCAAGATAAGAGTATAACAGTTCCTTGTACGACTCTGGTTTTAGCGATTGCTAAGAACGAATAGTTTAAAAGTGATAGATTAAGAGTGGAAGATTAAAACAAGTGAAAGATATAACTACAAAGCACGAGGAGAGGGACAGGCCTGGGATTGAACCCATGAGCTTTTGCTCATGATGCAGAAGCGATGGCCATAAGTCTACCAATCCTGTCTCTCAGGTAAGTCAAAAACATTTCTAATTCAAAACAGATTCTCAATCGGTGGGATTCAAACCCGCTGACGAATTATAAATTTTGATGGCACTCGCAAATTTTAGACCAGTTCAAATGGAGCATCAGGAGATCCTTCAGAAAAACCTCCAGAGATTCATTCGAAAATTCTTCTAGATGCATCTAAAGATTTCTTCAGGAATTCTTTCGAAGATTCCTCCAGGGAGTTCACATTATTATGGATCGTAATCCTTGTAGCGATTTCTCCAGGGATTCCACTAGGGCTTTTGTCAGAGATTCCCCCAGGAAGAACTTTTGTTTGTCATCAGGTTTTGATTCTGAAATACCTCCATCAATTTCTCCGGGAGAGTTTAGAGGGATTGGACAACGGATTTC
The DNA here is from genome assembly GCF_002204515.2 of Aedes aegypti. Lineage (NCBI taxonomy): Eukaryota > Metazoa > Arthropoda > Insecta > Diptera > Culicidae > Aedes > Aedes aegypti. The sequence goes on from NC_035108.1 coordinate 380,394,301, forward strand.
TTCAAGAATTTCTGCAAGAAAATATCTACAGGGATTCCTTTACAGATCTTGCAAGGAGTTCCTGCGGGAATGACTTCAGTGATTCCTTTATAGATTTCTCTAGAGTCTCGATTTTTCTGCTTGGATTCCTCCTTGTTCTGTTTCAGGAATTTTTCGAGGAATATCCTGGAATTTCGCGATGGACTTTTCTAGTGATTTCCAGAATCTTTCAAAGATTCCTCAAGAAAATCTTCCTGAGTTTTCTCCAAGGATTATCCCAAGAAAATCTCTACAATAATTCTTGCAGAGATATCATCAAAGCTTTTTCCAGAAGTTCCTCTAGAAGTTACACTAGTTTCGCCAGAACTTTCACCGAGGATTCTTCCACGAATACATACAAAGATATTCCCAAATAGTTCTTTCATTCCCCATTCGTCCAGGAATTATTTCATAGATTTTTCCCGGGATTGTTCCAAGGATCGCTCCAATGATTCTACCAAGAAATCCTCTAAGATTCCTCAAGAATTTTCCTAAAGTTACCACCAGAAAAATCGCTACATGCCTTACTCCAAGGATTTCACCAGCGATTCCCCAGGAATTTCTTCAGGAGTTAATTCTGGGCATCCAAAAAAGCCTTTGGGATTGCTCCAAGAGTTCTTCTTGAAATTTCTCCAGAGATTATCCAATGAATTCTTACAGAAATTAGTAGAAGAAAAAGTTCATTAGTAGAATCTCTACAAAAAATACTTAAATAAATTCTCAACATAAATTTCTCTTGGAAAATCTCCACATGGATTTCTTTGGAGATTTATCCTGCGACTTCTCCAGAAATTTCTCAATCGTTCCATCCATGGATCATACCAGGTATTTCTCCAGAAAAATCTGCAGGGATTTTCCAAGGCTTTCTCTAGAGATTCCACCAGCTACATCGATTCTTCTTGGACTACCTCCAAGGATTATCCAGGAATTTTTCCAGAGATGCCTCTAGGAGTCCTTCAGTAAATAACGTAGATAATTCTTTAGAGATTTCTTCAGGAGTTCCTCCAGAGGTTTCTCTAAGAATACCACTACAAGAATTCCTGCAGTGATTTATCCAGCAAGTTCTCCAAAGATCGGTCTAGAAAACCGCTGCATAGTTTCCTCTGGGAATTGTTCCAGTAATGAACTGATAGAGAATTGACTGCATATCTTAATGAAATATGCTGTTTGTCTACGCATTCTTTGTTATAAAAAATCCGTAAAAAAAAAATAAAGACCTTGTAGCATATTTGAGGGAATTTTTCAAAAAATTCTCTAGAGATCCCCTCGGGAATGTCTTCATAGGGGGTGGGGGGGAGGACCTGATGTTGAGGTTAGAACACACGCCTCTCACGCCGAGGACCTGGGATGCAAGAATTCCTTCAGTGATTTTCCAGAAATTTGACCAGGAATTTCTAGATTTTTCTACAGGTTCTTACAGGGATTGCTGCTGGAATCTCTTCAGAAAGTTCTCCAGCAATTTCTCAAAAAACATCATCAAAAAAGTTTCTTCAAAAATCTCTTAAAAAATCCGAGGCGGAAATTCATGGGTATAGTGTATTGTTGTACCAGCCACACGATCATCGAATTCAAAACTGGCACTAAGGCAAAGAAAAATCTCAGTTGAAAATATTGAAAGTGCTCAGTGTGAAAGTGAACTCTAAACTGAGAAGCGGGCTCTGTCCCAGTAAAGATGTCATGGTAACAAGAAGCAGAAGAAAAAGAAGATTTACTTGGAGATTGTATGAAATAGACAAATTGAAGTTATGTCTGCGAAAAGCTACACTCTCGTACACATCTCGTTGAGAATCGAACACACGACTGGCAATTCACTAAACAGGCGCATTTCCAACTATGCCACTGCGACTTGAATTCGATTTCACATTTTTTCTTTCTCAGGTACTATTTTTTAATTGATAAGTTATCCCGGCCAACGTTGCTTTGCCTAGTAAGCATTGAAGTAGGCTATATCAAATACCGAGGATAATTTGCCCATTATAGCGGTATTTTATATTATTGTGGTATAAGAATGGAAGCCTCGGTATACCGTACAATGTCATTAATATGGAAAGAGCATAATTTCAATGATCAAACATCAATTATAGGAATGCACTACCGCAATAAAGGACCGTCCATAAATGACGTAGCTTTTTAGGGGGAAAGAGGGGAGTCTACGATTTTGTGACGAGCCATGTATTAGGTATGGGAAAATAGGCTACGATGGGGGAGAGGTGTGTCAAAAATTGGTCAAAAAATGCTAAGTCATTTATGGACGCTGCCTAATAGGACAAATAGTCGGCGTTAAGTCAGAGGGGACCAGGTACAACACTTGGGAAAATTGGATTATTCTCTCATTAGATGCAAAATTACCTTACCTTCATTTCACTTTGATCAGATTTGATGAATGCTTTAAACTGCGAGAGATATGGAACAATTTTGTTTTGGATGATCAATAAAAATCCATAAAAGTATGCAGTCAGAGTGGACCAAGTGCTTATTACCATAACAGCGAAAATGATCAGTGCGCTGAGGAATGCGAGGAAATGAAAAACATTTCAAGAGATTTGTCAGATTTTTTGACATCGAATGATTCTTATACTTATCCATCAACAGAAATTTATAAATATTACTTAATTCGATGCTTTGGATATTGATTTTTGACCATTTACCATATTTGGATGGATGGTCAAAAATTGCAACAATTTTTGTGCAGACAGAGCGGAACAAATGTTGAAAAGCAATAAACTGATTGATTATTGCATTTTTTGAGTCAATTTCAGAGTCCGATAGAAGTTCATGGTAGTTATATGGTGTATGTATGGAATCTCCTAGAACCCGCTAATTAAACCAGTGTATTTTTGACGGTACTCAAGATTTGCACTTGGACCACTCTGATTGAACGCATATTTGAATATTTCTGACCTTCAATGCCCTAATCCTGTTAAACCTTAATTTTCAAGCTCTCGGAATGCCACTGATTTCGGTATTGACGACATGGATTATTGATTATTTACGATACTGGTGTCGAAGGGTCTTGATAATCTGTTTGTCTTAGAGATTTGCACCCAGTTTGACCATGCAAGCATTTAATGATTGTCATTTTCGTAGAAATTATTCAGTCAGAGTGAACCAACTCACTGAACGGTGGTCTTTAGTTCAGTTAGAGTGAAACAAGTACACATAGTCCATCAAAGAATCGTTCTATCAGAGGTTTGGATTATGATTTTTCATGATTATCACTTCACATTACATTGTTTGAAAGTAACACAAACATGTGTAGAAATATTGTTCCAAAATTACAAAGCGTTAGACTTTAAACCCATTTTTCTCAAAATATGAAAAATGTCACTTGGTCTACTCTGATTAAACACCGCTATAATAGGACATAGGAAGAGCTTCAAATTTATAAATTGATGCTTATATTGAGCTGGTCGGCAATCCGTTCGCATGGTTGTTAAATTGAATTAACTTTTTATGGATTTTTTTTCATAATTTCACTCAAAATTTATCCATCTTTACCTCGCTTAATGAGTTAATTTAATGCAAATTTATGTTAAAAAAGTTAGTTTGATTTCAAAATTACCTCTTTTACTTCTTTATCATCCATGAATGAAATTACATGACCTTGTTTCTGTAGCTGCCTTTACTCATTTTTTTTTCTTAGATTTTTTATGAATTCTGATTCAAAAAGACCGGTGCGCTCACTATGAAAAAACGACGGCCAAATTTAAAATGACAACAAAATTTACGATGCCGTTGTTTCATACAGTGTTGGACAAAACATCTGCAGCTTTTTCGATATTCCATACAAAATGACCAACTTAGGTAAGCTATATCTCGATTATTTATGGACCGATTTAAATGGTATTTTGGCAGAACATCAGACATAACTTGAATTTTCTAACATATATTTTTGAGTGATTTTTCCAAACACAAGTTCAAAAGCAGTAACGGTTTGACTAAAGTGAATTTTTGACGATTTTCTATAAATGACATAACTAAACATGTTGAAGGAATAGATTCATGGTATTTTCAGCAAAGTTGTAAATTTTAACGAGACGAACAAGTTTGTTGAAGACAGTAAGGCTAGCAGATTTTGAAATTATTAGATATTAATTTTTTGTACAAAATTACACTTTAGTCAAACCATTATAACTTGTAAACTCGTGTTTGGAAAAATCATTTAAAAATATATGTTCAAATTCTAGTTATATCTGATGTTTTGTGAAAATTTCATTCGAATCGGTCCATAAATAACATAGATCTAGCTTATCAAAGTTGGTCATTTTGTATGGAAAATCGAAAAAGTTGCAAATGTTTTGTCCAAAACTGCATATGTTTAATGGAAATATGAGACATATGACATTTAAAAATACCGATCGAGATTTATCGCAAACTGTTTGGCGTTCTGGCTAAAGTGCGGTTCACCAAATTAAGTAAACCAAAATGCTACTGTGGTGTGTTTAGCATATTCAAGTGAACGGCGACAAAACATATAAATTCTTTCGACGTGTGCCGATGGTGGCCTGGTTCAGGTGATCAAATGATTTCGTATTGAAAACTTTTCTGACTTTCAAGGACAAACCTACATATCTTATGTCTTGTTCGATGAAAGCCCGTTCACAAATTTCATAACGCTTAAGTAGATGGGAGAATGTGCTTAAATTGTTACAACTAAGGAGTAGATCAAAAAGTAGTCGCAAACATTTAAAACAATCTAAAAAATGTTGAGTTGTACCTTACAATGTATGACAATGTATTTGCAAATCATAAAATGGTGATGTTATGTCACTAACTACCATCAAACATGAAATAATGGTTTTCCATTCTAGCATATTGGCCATATTATGCTTTATGATTTGAGAGAATGTGAATAAAAGTAAATGTGAAGTCGATAAGTGCCCATGAGAACTCTAAGCTGAAAACAGGCCAGAAAGAAGAAGAATAAGAAGAAGAACGTAAGAATTACCGTTATAATTGCTGTAGTATTTGCTGAAGAATTAAATTAAATTTTAAATAATCCATGACTTATGCTTGATAAATCCATTATAAATTTATGAATTACATTTGATGAATCAATCGAGATAAATTTTGAAGAACTGCAAGAGTAATTAATTCCAGGAGGAACTTAACAAGAATTCCCTTATCGAGTTTAATTGGCTCCTTATACATATCCTGAAAAATTCCTGGAGAAAATGTGGATTAAATCTTGGAAAAATCACTCTATAAATTATGGGAGAATAAATAAAAAAAAAACGAGGGATGACATTTTTAAGAGTTTTTCATGTGGAAAACTATGGTGGTATTGCCGGTAGTTTTCTTGAGCTGGAGAAATGATCATATTCAAAAATCTGTGAAGTAATTTCTAGACAATTTCTGTGAAAATTGAGTTTTTGAGGAATTCTGAGATTATTTCATTCTAAGATTCTTGGTTTAAAATTATGGTAAAAAGTTCTGAACCTGGACAACATACCATTTAGATTGAAAAATTCATTCATATTCGTTCAGACAATCCGTCTTTCAATAAGCGAACTTATATAGAGTAAAGTGGGACAAAAGTTCGAGTGGGGTAAGAGTTTCTTTTTAGGATTTCAAACTTAATTCAAAACAAAACTTATAAATTTCATGGTGGTTCGAATGCTATTCAAGTAGAAGTCTTTCACTTCAAATATCATAAAAATCGGTTGAGATTTGGAAAAGTTGTGGCTATTTTTTTTTGTTTTTTGACGTGAATATTGTAATTTTTGGTCAATCTTTCGTTTCACGGAACTAAATTAAGATAAAATCTTTTTCAATATTTTATTTGAGGGCGTTTATAGGCCTACCATAAGGATGCTTTGAGGTGTATTGGTTTTTGCATAAATGCTTGGAAACAATTTGTGGCCCATAGTGGGGCAAAAGTTTGAATCAGCGGGGCAAAAGTTCGACCCATTTATAAAATCACGGAAAAAAATTCAAATTACCCAAAATCCGCATATTATCTTCAAATCTAGCGAAATTTGCCTGATCGTGCGAAAAATGTTACCAAAATTTTACATTTTCACTTAGTGTTGCGAAATTTTTTTGGGTATATTAAAATTAACCCTGTTTTGGGCAATTTTTTGATGAAAATTTAGAGTGTATTTTCCGGCTGGTATGAAGTACGCCTGTCATAAAAGTGTCAATATTTAGTGTTTTAGCCAGCGAACTTTTGCCCCACACTAGATTCGAACTCTCGAAAGTTCGTTTAACCCTTTGGGGCCTGATTTTTTCCAAGAACTATTATACAGTTTTTTGAACGCCTTTCAATAGTTTTGGTGCTCAAAATGCTAAACATAACAAGAAATGATGACAATTTTTTTTTTGAGAGGTGCTAGGTCTTCCAAACTGCTCTTGAGTTCATAACTTGAAGTCTATGCTTGAAATAACAACCTTGTTCATCATACAAGGTGATGAACTGTAATCTACCGTATATTCTGAACCTTCTGAGTGTTCAGCAAATATTATCAGATCATTTCGAATGTTCTAGATTATCTAACTTGTCGGGATGTTCAGTACATAAGATCTACAACGCGATGAGAGTCAGGATTTAGTGGTAATAAATTAATAACCACGAAACGAAGCACTTCCGAAACATGGTGTATTCGACAAAGTTTCCAGTCATAATTAGCGACATCTATTGTGAAGCATCCATAAATTATGTCACGTAAAAATATACTATTTTCAACCCCCCTGCTTTTCACCTTTTGTTTGAGAACAATTTGTGAAAACGTCAGTAGAGTCTAAATGCATAAACGAGTAGAAACACGTTTTGAATATATGTGTTTGTCGACGAATCTTCTTCTTTTTTCTTGGCATATCGTTCCTACTGGGAGGAAGCTGGCTTCTCAGCTTAGTGTTAGTTTAGCACTTCCACATTTATTACCTGAGATCTTTCTCAGCTAATGACCTTTTTGCATGGATATATCGTGTGGCAGGCATGCGCCCATACTTTGTGCCCAAGGAAGTCAAGACTCTTTCCTTTACGAAAAGATCCGGTAATCGTCATACAAATCTCGAGCTCTACTTCTTTTTTGCAATCGTGCAACATGACTATCCGTGTAGAGGCGTCACTACTGTACTGTCACAGACAAACAGACATACCACTCTAGAGAAGCTCATGGTACATCCGACCGGGAATCGAACCCGGAACCCTCAGCATGATCACGATGAATACCCGCGTCTTTACAGCTTCGGCTATGGGGGCCCTATATAACCTGGTAGATTATATAACTGAACTCTATTTAGCGAAAAAAACACTGCCACAAGGGCAGATTTGAAGTTCTGAGCTTCAGGATAGTTTGGAAAAGCTTTTGAGGTTCTCAGAGGTCAATAGATTCCGTTTGAGTTGAAAATATTATTATTTGCAGCGTTGCCAGATCTACGGAAATTTCCGTAGATCTACGCAATTGAGCACTTTCTACGGATCCGTAAGATAATTCCACGGAAAATGTATATTTTCTACAGAAAGCTACGGAAATTCTCATTATTCTACGGTAATTTACGGATTTTTCCAACGGAAATCTACGGATTTGCAATGCCGGGGTTCTCTCCCCCCGCTTATCACTTTTCGTCTACGGAATGATTTCCAAAGAATTCTGGCATCGCTGATTATTTCTAGCGCAAGCAACTACTGCTGTAAATTTTGAGAATTGAGCTTCGGGATAGTCTGAACGTCGTAGAATATCCCAGGACATGAAAAGGCAAGTGAAGCAGCGTTTTTCTTGACATAATAGGTATGTATTACCAAGTACGAACATCAGTTGTATTTACAAAAGGCATTTTAAGCTACATTTATACTAATTATTCTATTTTCAGACTTCTGCATGTTCAGGATGTTCTAGGTTGCCAAGTAGGACATTAAGGCATACAACTAAAATTTTTCCCTGACAGGGAAGTATATTTCCAAGGACTTTTCCGAAGACAGTAAATTTTATTCATTGGATCTTTTTATACAGCCATTTTCCGACTGCGGTCATAAATGACCGTGCCGGCCCCAAAGGGAAAACTTTGATCATTTTAGCGAGAAAAGTTACTGGAACAAGGGTAGACCTGAAGTTCTGAGCTCCAGAGTAAATTGGAGGCCTGGAATATCACCGACGTTCCTTGAAATAGCCAATTGGTCTGTGAGAAGGTTCAGTGAACATGGTAGATTATATAACTTCACTCAGTTAAGAAGGAAATATTACTGGAAAAATAGTAGACCTGAAGTTCTGAAGTCCTGGGGAAATTTTGAAGAATCTGCAATACCTCAATCGTTCCTTGAAACAGCATATTGATCCATGAGAAGGTTCAGTAACATAGTAGATTATATAACTTCACTCAGTTTAGAAAGAAAAATTACTGGAACAAGGGAAGACCTGTAGTTCTGAACTCCAGGGTAATTTGGAGGGCCTGGAATACTCCAAACGTTCCTTGAAATATCTATTTGATTCGTGAGAAAGGTCAGTGAACATTAAATAACTTCATCGTTTAGAAAGAAAAATTACTAGAACAATTGTAGATCTGAATTTCTGAACTCCGGGGTGATCTGGGTGGCCCGGAATACCCCAAACGTTCCTTGAAACAGCTAATTGATCCGTGAGAAAATTCAGTGAACATGTTAGATTTTATAACTTCACTCAGTTTAGCGAGATAAATTACTTGAACAAGTGCAGACCTGAAGTTCTGAACTCCAGGGTAATTTGGAGGGCCTGGAATATCCCAAACGTTCCTTGAAAGAGCTAATTGATCCATGAGATGGTTTAGTGAGCATATTAGATTATATAACTTCACTCAGTTTAGTGAGATAAATTACTGAAACAAATGTAAACCTGAAGTTACGAACACTAGGGTAATTTGGAGGGCCTAAAATACCCAAAACGTTCCTTGAATTAGCCTATTGATCCGTGACAAGGTTCAGTAAACTTGGTAAGTTATATATCTTTACTTAGTTTAGCAAGAAAAAATACTGGAATAAGTGTAGACCTGAAGTGCTGAACTCCAGGGTAATTCGGAGCACCTATAATATCCCAAACGTTCCTTGAAACAGCCTATCGATGCATGAGAAGGTTTAGTGGACAGGAAAGATTTTATAAATTCACTCAGTTTAGGCGAGATAAATTTCTGGAATAAGTGTAGCCCTGAAGTTCTGAACTCCAGGGTAATTTAGAAGGCCCGGAATACTCCAAACGTTCTTTAAAACATCCTATTGATACGTGCGAAAGTTCAGTGAACATGGTAGATTATATTACTTCACCCAGTTTAGCAAGAAATACTACTGGAATAAATGTAGACATGAAATTCAGATTTCCAGGGTAATTTGGAGGGCCTGGAATACCTCAAACGTTTCTTGAAGTAGCCTTTTGATCCGTGACAAGGTTCAGTAAACATTGTAGATTATATAACTTCACTCAGTTTAGCGAGAATAACTACTTGAACAAGTGTAGACCTGAAGTTCTGAACTCCAGGGTAATTTGGAGGGCCTGGAATATCCCAAACGTTCCTTAAAATAGCTCTTGAGATTCTCAGAGGTTGGTAAATTCTATTTGAATTTGTAATGTTATTGTTTTTAACCCAAACAATTACTGTTACGGTTGTAGATTTCAAAGAGTGTGCTTCAGGACAGTTTGGACGTCCTAGAACATCCCAGGACATAGCAAAGCTAGTGAAATAGTGTTTTCGTTAAAACAGTAATTCTGTATTATCTAGCCTGAACATCATTTATGTTCACAAACAGCATTTCACGCTTCGTTTGTACTTATAGTTCAATTTTCCAAACTTCAGGATGTTCAGGATGTTCTAGGTTGTCGATTAGATCATAAAGGCATATACTTCATATTTTTCTCTGATAAAAGAGTATATTTGGGACAACTTTGCCGAAGACAGTATATACATTTGTTCATTGGTTCTTTTTTTACAGCCTTTTTTGTACTGCGGTCATATATGACCGCGCCGGCCCCAAAGGGTTAAGACAATCAATTTTGAAACTGTTGTAACTAAAAAAGGGTAAATATTTCGACACAAGTATGTTCAACAAAATTATAGCCAATATGTTTAAGATTCACTGTATGGTATTTATTTTGTTTCAACTGCTATTGTTTTTCTGGAAACTTTGATTATACCACTAAGGTCGAACTTTTGCCCCACCTTACTCTATTTGCCTTATTTATTGATTTCTCTTCGTTCGGCGGTACGAATGATCGAAAAAAATACTGTTATGCTCTTCTGTTTCGAAATATCTTAGGTGCCTCAACGAATTTGGTGGAGATGCAGAGGTTTATTCGGTCTCTAGTAACAATGGTTGTCTACCCAACAATTATTCCCTTCCCGTGGTCGACGCCATTATTGACATTTAATAGTTAAGCTATCGATATGTGCACATTGAGAGTGATAAGCTCCATTCATTGAATCTCTGTGTAACTTCGATTGTTCTGGTCAATCAATTTTAGCAACTACCGTGCGGGATCGAAATCCATACAGCTACGACATGAATCAAAATCCGTCCACTTCATACAAAACTCATATTATTTGTATGAAGTGTGGATTATGTACCGTTAAGTCACCAGTCACCGTGCGGGCTCCATTCACCGTGCACATATACAAATTCCTACAAAATATTCATACAATTTTCACAAATTATTCTTTTGTCAGCAAAATAAGATAAAACTGATAAAATGAAGTAGTTTTTGTCACAAAGCATTTTGAAAAACCTAGTTTATGTAGTCAAAATCATGTGAATTCTGTTTGATAATGAGATTTTTCAACACTCTTAGTAGAAACGCCAAAAATTACCATTTTTCATCTTAACGTTAGAGTATGAAATTTTTCAAAATTTCAACAATTTTACACTGTGGATACTACTAGTTAGATGTATTTCATCGTATGAGCAATGAAATGATATGCAATTTATAATTTTTCATTGTGTTTCAGTCAAAACCCAAATGCACGGTAAATGGACCCTTTTCAATATGTATGGTTCCCATTGCCGTGCATTACTGTAAAAAGCTTGAAATTATTCGGTAATATTAGATTTATTGTTATGTCGTGATTAAAAAACTTCATATTGAGTGTTTGAGTGAATATGAAATAGTTTGTACAATACAGTCAAACCTCCTATAACGATTTTAATGAAAAATTATTTATTTAGTAAATTTTTAAACGTTTTATGGTTTTTATTATAAATGAAGATTTTAATATTTTTAAAAATGAGTGCGCACACTACTAGCAACATAGTTGCTCCATTATCAACGTTTCTTCAAGATACAAAATTAAATCATGACGAAAACTATATGCACGGTGAATGGTGCACTAGTGTGCACGGTAAATTGTGACATAGCACGGTACGAGGCGACCTTAAAATTACATTTTCAAACATATTTTTAGAGTATTTTTTGTTATACAACACTAGTTTTATATTTTTTTCCTGAATTATTATATAATTGCACGCTACGTAGTGATATTCTAGTACGCATCAAATTATTTGGCAAAGTTATACAATTTATTGAAGTGCAAATTTTTCTTAAATGCACGGTGAATGGTAGCTTGACGGTACGGATTTCGGTCCCCCACTGTGTGAATTGTACGGTCATCTGTGTCCATGCTCATGGACTCCTGCCCCGCGAAAATATTGCGAATAGGCTTTTTTACATATGTATGGGCTATATACTACATAGGAGTAGAAGCGTGACCTATGCCGTTTTTGTTCGAAATTCCGTCTTATTCCGTTTGTTTTCAATTTTCCGCAGAGATATTTTTTCAATTTGGCAAAACGAAACGACATCGTAAATGAAAATTCCGCTTGTATGAGTTCCGAAGCGTGTTTGACGGAATCATTCTGTACTTCGCATATTTTTACAGCAATAATATAGCATTATATTAATTTGGACATATTTTAAATAATTTGCAGGAACAATAATAAAAATCTGAGAAGCAATTTTCAAGTTTTTTTGAAGCTCCGTTAAAAATCAAGATCTGTTCAAAGCCGAAATGTAAACCTCCGAACATGACTAATTTGTATAGAAATAAAAGCCAATTTTCAGGCTCCAGTAAAATAATTGTTCAGTTTTTCATTTTTCAAAACAACCTCCTAACTCAACCCATGACCACTCGTTAACACACTCGGACCGGATGGTACCAGCAAGATGTGGCAAGATGAGCTTCTCGTCCAAACGGCGGCCACCATCAGTCCCCATCGGACGCGGACGAATAGGTTAGCAAATTCACGGTTTGGATTGAACATTTTTACGACAGTGGCACTTGCTGGGAGCTGAGCCGGAACCGCTGTGTTCACATGTACACGTGAAGGAAGGTGCTGCCGCCGCCGCCATTAGGGCTGTAAAAACGTGCACCGGGTGCAATTTGACGAGATTTCCACTGATTGGATTTTTTGTTTGTGTGACCGGATGTTGGACCGTTGGGCTCGGAGAGCTACGCGGCTTATGTCCACAAATCTATTTTAGTCAGTGGTTTGACTTTGTTTTTTTCTTTTTCTATTTGCAGGTGAGTTGCAAACACCTATGCTGGGTACAATGATGGGTCAACGATGTTGTTAAAGGTATAACTTCTGATGACGCTATTATTATTATTATTATTATTATTATTACTATTATTATTGTTATTTTCTTAATAAATCCTATTTCTATTCATTCCTTAATTCATATTTTTCAAAAACAAAAATAAGTTAACAGAAAATTAAAAAAAAATATATCGTTCCAATAAAAGATTGCAAAGAAAACATAAACTTATAAAAAATTTCATTCGACATTTACCCTAATTATTAGGGTCTAATGTGTTATCATAGGATAGTCTATGGATATTCTCAGCAGAAGTTTCTCTTGATATTTAAATAACTGATCCGTTTTGGTACAGCGTTAAATAGATTTTGAACAATTATAGATTCATTTGAAATTGGTTTGAAGATCGAAAACACGTTGTTAAGACTAGTTTAGATTTGTGGATACTGATTTTTTTATAATTATATCTGTTTTCGTGAATGCCTTCAATGTGATTTTTAAAGTTGAATAAAATCTTGCATGATTCCTATATTTTCAACTTCATCTTATCAATTTATCGAAACCACTCTTCAAACAAGAGCTTTGTAGTTCTTGTAGAGATATTAAGAAAAATGTTTATTTCAACTCTCATATTTTCTACAATATCCAAACCTTAACAGATCAAAAGTTACAGCTGTCTTTGCTTCTCCGCTGCTGATTCAAGGCTGCTGACCCCCGGCAGTCAGTCAAACCGACCGCAATTCGGACCATCTGAATTAATGGTATTTTTTCACCACTTCCGGCATTTGCCGGTGAAAAATGGATTATGATCGTTTTCCTGACAGCGAAAGGTCTATCACGCGTGAGTAGGGCTAAAAGGTTTGCTCATTTTTATTAATTTTTTCGTTCAAAGGTACGTTGATTGGGTTATGCAAAATAGGAACCCTCTCCCGTTCCGTAAAGTCGTGTTTCGAAACGATTGGCCCAAAAGTTACGGTTTATTCACGCCTGAACCTGAATCGGTTGCAACGAAAGTTGCTCATTTTTCAATTAGCCGAACCGACACTGGCGATGAAGTTCGATTTGCCTCAATTGTGGCGCTTTTCCGACGCTTCGCCTTCGCCTTTTCATCGAAAATGTATTTAATGGAAAATCAATCAAAAGTTTCTCGTTCACACGATCCATTTGGACCGGCGGTGGTGATGGGGGTGGTGGTGCTTTCGTTTGGTGGGTCTTGAGCTGTGAAGATGATGGATGGGATGTGTTTTGGCAGAAGTGAAAGCATTCTCGCCGCTTTGATTCATGTTTGTTTGGGAAATATAAGGAGATCATTTTAAATATACGGAATGAATGAAGTTACATGTGGAATAAAATCTAACAGCTAACTGATATTTCTTTTTTATAAATCATTACTATAACGTAACAGCAACTGATGTTTACAGACATTGTTTGAAGGTTGAACACTATTTGTTTAAGGAGCTTATCGTTGGCTACTTAACTAGCTTGTAAAGTAAACTTTGATTATACACCTGTCGCAACAGTGATTCGTGCAGCCTGTTCAGCCAACTCAACTTCCGATTCAATTACATCCTTCAGAATGGCTCTTAATAAGAAGGATGTTTTCGTGACTACAACTAAGATTCGTTAAATTAATTCGTAGTTTTTATCAGAGCGCATCGTACCCTCATATTATGCATTCATAAATTCTCTCTTCTCTCAGAAGTTTTTAAAACTACCTAAAGCAATAAAACAGTACAGCACAGTGCTTAGAGTAGTATTTTTCAGTGACACTAAAACAGTAGTTTTCAGTACTATTTTTTTCTACTATTGATCCCTTCACGATCCTTGTTTGGACCAGTGTGTTCGATTTTTCTTTCGACCCGTTGGCGAAAGCTAGCGGTGGTAATCCTTCTTGGACACCGTCTTGGGAAGAAACCTCTCTCGTCTTCTTTCGTTTATTCACTAATCATGGTTGCAACTACAAACAAAAGGAAGGGTGAATCTCTGAATTCACAACTTCCTTCCAAAAAAGTAGGATTTAAAACTGTCACTACACGTAATAAGAATGGAAGAAAGGGCGTTTCTCCGGAATGCGAACTTTCTTCCAAAGGTGAAATGTTGATAATTGCATCGAAATGAGCAATCAGTTCGATGCTCTAGACAAATTTTCCGAACATCAAATCGAAGCAGTCTCTAGCCCAGGCTCTTTGATTCAAGTGAGGTAGCAAAGAGTGCCGCCTATCGTGGTCAGTTTTTCCAAATTTGGGGGATTTAGGCAGGAGATCTTGAACTCCATTAGGGGAATCAAGGTTTCCTTCCAAATCGCAAAGAAAGGAGACTGTTGCGTTTTACCGAAAACTCTTGAAGATCACGAACTTCTTCTCAAACATCTTTAAGAGAGGAAGCACACTTTTTTACTTATGATGACAAAACTGAATGTTTATTCTAGGTCGTCTTGAAAGGTCTCTGAAGAGATAAATATGGAATAAATGATTTACTTGGATTTTCCCCAATCCAAGTAGTCATTATGAAAAAGAATAATAATGAAACCTTCAATATGAAGCTCTACAAAATCCAGACTTCTGTTCGATGCACGTTTGATATGGGAACATTTTCAGAAACCTGGTGGAAATTTCCAGAACCTCACTCAGCGCTGTCGGTGCCAAAAGTGGGGTCATGGTACAAAACATTGCCGCATAGATGCTTAATGCATGATTTACGGAGATTCTTCTCACGCTAACGACGTCTGTCCTGGGAAGAATGATACCAAGAAATACGCATGTGCAAATTGCAGGGGCAACCAATAGTCTAGCTTTTGTGATTGTCCTTCCCGCAAACGATTCGTTGGGGCTCGTAAACCATAGATATTTGTATAACTTTAGAACCACGCTCTCCGACTATTGGGAAATTTGTGCCAATTCACCTGAATAAACTTTTAATGAAATTTTATACAGTTTCATTGCGCAAAAGTTGCATTTCAACCATATGTCCTTTTGTATCAAATGATATCATTAACCATTTCAAATTAAGCATTTTCTGGCGACCAAATGTAATACAACGAAATGTTCTAAAGATTTTCGCCCAAATATCCCTTCGAATGAGTGTCCAAACGTCAATCGACCAAACGTCATTCGGGCTAATGTCATTTGACCATATGGTCAGCGTTAAGTCAGAGTGGACCAAGTGACATTTTTCATATTTTGAGAAAAATGGGCTTTAAGTCTAACGCTTTATAATTTTTGAACTCGTTCAAATTTTGATTCAATAATTCCACACATCTTTGTGTTACGTTCAAACAATATAACGTGAAGTGATAATCATGGAAAATCATAATCCAAACCTCTGATAGAACGATCTTTTGATGGACTATGTGTAATTGGTCCACTCTGACTGAACTAAAGATCACCGTTCAGTGAGTTGGTTCACTCTGACTGAACAGTTTCTGGGAAAATAACAATCATTTAATGCTTGCATGGCCCAACTGGGTGCATATCTCTAAGATAAACAAATTTCCAACATTCTTCGACATCATTACCGCAAATTCTTCAATAATCCATATCATCAATCCCGAAATCAGTGGCATTACGATTGCTTGTAATTTAAGGTTTTGCAGGGTCAGGGCATTGAAGACCAGAAATATTGAAATATGCGTTCAATCAGAGTGGACCAAGTGAAAATCTTGAGTACTGCCAAAAATATACTGGTCCAATAAGCGGGTTCTATTTTTTTTCTATCTTTACTTCCTTCCGAAGGAAGTCGTCACTGAAATTTTTAGTGACTATCTCGGGGTTGGGATTCGATCCCAGGTCCTCGGCGTGAGAGGTGTGTGTTCTAACCACTACACCAGGTCCATCCCCAAGCGGGTTCTATGGCATTTCATACATACACCATAGAAGTACCACAAACTTCTATCGGACTCTGAAATTGACTCGCAAAATTCAACAATCAAGCAGTTTATTCCTTTTCAACACTTGGTCCGCTCTCATTACGCAACACTTTCTCATTACGCAACTATTTTGAGTCACATAGGGCAAACGCTCCCTTAGTGGAGGTAGCTCCAATAGTGGAGGTAGTGTGTTTTGACATGTTTCGCACTAATTTATGGCTATGTGATATTTTTCTATAATGTACGATGCGAAAATGATATAAGTTATCGAAAAATATTCATGAAATTTAACCGTTAAAGTATTTAAAACAATTATTTTGCTTAACATTTTTGCTCCTTTGCACCTATAGTGGTGCATCAGTACCCATAGTGGAGGGTCCCATAAGAAATCAATGGATTGCGCCACTAAAGGAACCATTCTTAAAACATACCTCCACTAAAGGAACAGTGTTCCTATTATTGGTGCAAGGCTTTTTACAGGGAAATTTTAAATGAATCGTGATTTTTATACATTTGAATGATAGAAGGATTTGAAATCTATCGACTGATACGTTAAAATCATATATTTGATGATTTTAACACTGCGTTTTAGCAGTTTTTCCTTAGGTGCACCACTAATGGTACATTTACCCTAATGAATCATTACACACAAAAAATCAGAAATCGTAAAATAATGGTGAATGCATTCCAGTATGATTTCCGATACCCTGAAGTGGTCTTTACAAAATTGCAAAAAATGTTGTACGTAACTCGTTGCGGAACTCGATTCTTACATCACTCGCCGTAATTATTCAACTCGGCAAGCCTCAAATGTACGACTCGTGCTGTAAAAATCATCATTCTGCACTTGTTGCGTAAATTTCTATTCAACAATTCTTAAAAAAATACGCATTGTGATGTTATCTCAGAGAAATCTCGAAAACTTTTTCAAATAAGTCACTCTCAACTCTAATTAAAATAATAAACTTCGAAAATTTTTTATCTGATTTTAATTCTTATTTAAAGATCAAACAGGTTTATCCAGTATGAACACGCCTATACTACATCATGTGTGAAGGATTTGCTGCACTTTTGAACATATTTCAAAAAATATTTAAAAACGTAAAATAATTTTGTCTACGTTTTGCTCGCACAAACAAAAATACGTCCTTATCATGAGTCACGCTGACAGCATGTGCATTACTGTCGCCAAAGCGTTACGCTATCTGATCATCCAGTTGTGTACTTGCGTCGTTATGTTTAGTCAATTGGTAAACGTTAGCTGTACTTACAATAGAATAACATCGAACAAAAACGTTTTGTTTGTGTACTTCCTCTAGTGGTTTATCCACCAATTCTTCTAGCGGGATTCAAGGAGCAAATTCTTGACAACTTCGCAACTTCTACCTTCAGTTACATCCCAGAGACTCAGGATTTTCTCCAGCTATTTTTTGACTAATTCTTTCATCGATTTTGCCAGTTGTTATGATAGGATAGATTCTACCATAGATTCCTTCAATGGTTCTTCTAAGAAAATCCACAAAGGTTTATACCAGAATTTTTGAAAAAATTCTTTAAGGATTTTTCCAAGAAGACTCCCACGCCATTTTCAGCTATCCGTTGACAGCGTCCATTTGCTAAGGAATGCTAAAATTTAGAATTTTGTATGGTGCCATACAGGCATTGCCATATGAATTCGTACAAAAAATTATCCATATTTACTCCCAGGACTTGTTCCTAAAATAGCTCCGGAAAATATTCGACGAAATACTTTAAACACTCTACCAGGAATACCTCAATATTTCCGAGCCGAGATTCCTCTTGAAGTTCCTTCACAAATTGATTCAGGAATATCTCCTGCATTTCATTCAAGGATCGCTCCTTCATTTCTTCCAAAGAATTTCTCCAGTAATGTCTCAAGTAAGATCTTCATGGATTCTTAAAAGTTCATTTTAGGGTTCACACCATACTACAGTAATCATTCCAGTCATGCATCCTATAATTCCTATACAAATTTCTTCATGGAATTCGTCCGATAATTCTCAAGGAATTCTCCAACAAAAATTTTCAAATGGTTTTCACACATATTTCAGCTGAATCAGCTGAAGCTAAGGGGGCCTTCCTTAGAAGTGTGGGTAGAATCCACGGCTACAAAGCAAAGTCATGCTGAAGGTGTCCGGGCTTGATTCCTTGAACATTTTTGAAGAGGGTTTTGGTAAATTACTCAAAGAACTTCTGATAGAAATCTGAAAGACACCTGACCTGAAAGACAATCTAGTACAAAATCTCTGGACATAATACTTGATGAATTTTAAGAACCTTCTAGAATCTTGGAGAGAGTTCTAGAGAAAAATATGATAGAACCATTGGATAAATTCCTGTAGTCCTTCGGGCTTTCTTGAACAATTTGTGAAAGGATGTTTGGAGGAATTCCTGATGGAATCTCTGATTTATATTCTATGATTATCCCTAGAAAAAAATCTGAAGGTATCTTAAGCAAAACTTTTGGAAGGATTCCTTAAAAAGTCCGTAAAACCACTGAATAAACTCCTTTGAAGCATGGGCAATAGGATGGCTTATAATGATCAAACTTAAAAAATCTTGATTAACACCTCCCCCAAATTTATTCATTTGGAACCCTTAAGAGCTACTGTAAAAATGTGAGTGGAACTTGTCATCTAAACGACCTAGAAGTTTGTATATAAAAAAAGATGTATGGGAAAAACGATTTCAATTACTTACTGTTACTGTTGTCATTTTTTATTTGAAGATTCTTCAATCAGTTTGCTCTTTAAGCCTCATTTAGAGTTGAATAATTTCGTTCAAATTTTCACAGTAACTCTTGGAGGTACAAATGAGCAAATCAAGGAGGTATAACTAATTTTTTTGTAACGGTTTGATCTCAAAAATTGGCCACCTCTGGCAAATATCTGAATCAATAGAGTAGTAGAAAATAATAAAAACAAAATACTCCATATACAAATACGAGCAGCAATATTTGTGGTTATGTCATGACTTCTTATTCTTCTTTCTGGTGTTACTTCCCAACTCGGTTAGAGCCTGTTCTTAGCTTAGTGTTCATATAAGCACTTGCACATTTATTTGGGATTATTCTACGACTGGCGTGAAGTGAGAATTGTGGGTCTCGTATACTGTTGCTCTACGCATATTTGTCCCGCTGTCCATAAGGTAAGAACATGCGACAAGTAGGCGTAGAAGGGCAGTATAGCGAGGTGACAATTCTGGACTTGGAGAGTCACTTCACTCGAGCCAAGTATTGTAACCTCGCGATACGACACCGACAATTCTCACCTCACGCCACTCGTAGAATATGCCCAATTCACTGAGAGCTTTCTTCGCCAACTGACCACAAATTTGCATATGTATATCGTGTGGCAGGTAATGAAACATTCTATGCCCTGGGAGATCGAAATTTCCAATCAGAAAAGATCCTCGACCGGTAAGATTTGAATCCAGGACCCTCAATGTTCTTCCTGAATAGTTCTTTACCGCTAAGCCCTTCTTTCAAATTCAAATATGTAATGCTGTAAGAATCACTAATGAACGAATAAACATCTTATCTCCTAGTTCCGTTGTGTTTGTTTTGTTTTCTTGGTACCTCTGTTCGGTCTCAGGAAAAGGGTCTTTAGTGTTCCTATTTTCAAGACAATTAGTCGCTACCAGCCCTGCGATAGTTACAAACAAGTGCAATTTTCTGTTTCTCAATGCATATTGTGATCAAAATTTAGAATTCAATAGGATTGTTTCATATAATTTAGTGTTTTATTATTTGCCCTTTAAAGTCGTATTTGTTGTATTCAATACGATCTTTGTCCTGACACCTGCGTAGTTGCGAAAACGATCACCGTTGCTAGCTCTTTAGTAACACTGGTTCAGAGCAGAGAATTTGTTTCTGAAACCAAAGGTTCCAATTAAGGCCCAAGTAAAAATGGTGCAAAAGTCAAAACTGAAAAAGCAATTTCTCTTCTCAAATTAACAAATCGAATAAAATAAAAACATACAGCTCTTTTATTTGCCAAATAAATAGGCTGTGTGTTTTTATTTTTTATCAATTTGTTGTTTTAAAAGGAGAAAACTGCTTTTTCAATTCTGACTTTTGTGCCATTTTTTCTTGCGCCTTGACCGTCAAACGTGGTTCCAATCGAGAAAATTCAATGAGACTCAAAGAGATGTTACGTAAAAGAGACGATGGATGTGTGTTAGTGAAAAGCGATACGAAAGTGACGTAATTGATAAGCTTGGTTTCTTATGGCGACTGACAGGATGACACGCACACTAAAATTTTGTTTGAATGGCCTTAATTGTTGATAATCATTGCAAATATTGTTTATAAACAAAGTCAAAATCTTCTCCGCGTTTCTCTAGTATAATCATATTCTCTGGTTCAGAGTACTCCATTTACTCGAACACTACTCGCTCTTATATTTACAACAGCAAGAAGTTCATCTGCTAACTGGTAATTTACCGTAACAGTAAGTTCATAATTGATAATTGATCCCAAGCTGTAGGGAGTTAAAACAGGTAATGCATTATGTCCTTTCAAATAACCTGAGAAAGAGAATTGAACTTAAAAATGCTGTCGCAGCCTTAAAGACAGTTGGTGCTTTTGTTAGCAAAAATACAAATTATTGTTCTCCATGCCCAGAAAACCAAGATTGTTGTGTTTTGTCAGCATCTTCGACAAATCTTTCCACAACAATATTGCTGTGTGCGTTAAAAATGCAAATATCGAATGCGGGAACACTTAACGCGGTAAGATTTTTAACAAGGAAGCCGAAGTCAAAGATTGATTTTCTGTACTAGTTTGGCGTTGAGATAGATCATGGTTGCTTAGTATCCTATGATAATTTCGTGTTACCACATTTGAAACCCTGTAGGACAAGGTTTGCACGTCAAACGCAAACAGCAATACTATGTTTACTTACGTTTTGAGTCATATTCCGAACGCTTAAGGCCAACAGTAACTTCAAATGTATTTGGTGGGCAAAAATTAGCTCATATTTGTAAAAATTTCAATGTCTTCACAAAGTCTAACTGTCAGCTGTTGGCTGGGTCGATAAAAACTGTTTATTGAAGCTTGTGTAGCATTGTTTTTACGTAAAAGTATTGAACATCATTTTGATTCAAATGTCAAACAATGTGTTCATTTTGTATCATTCCGAACACCTTGATTCAAATTCCGAACAGCACGAATAAAACGTATTCAAATGATAAATTTCGCAAATAAATGTATCTGAGCTAGTTTCACTGATCTCGAACTAGAGAATAATCACTGCTCTCAAGGTATAAAATAAATTCGAAGATGATTAAATTGAATTGTAATTGACTGTCATTTTCTGGTAATTCGATGACATATTTAAGCGAAACATTTCAATCTCATCGTCATGCAAAAATCGAGTGTTTGGAATTTGAGACAATACGGTATCTAATGGAGGCCAGTGCTGGAAAAGTTCGCATCACGAAGCAGCTCACGAGTGTATACCAACACATAACAAACATCACAGACTCGGGAACTGGCTAGGTGTGAGTAAGTCCGCACCCGTCTGCTCGAGAATATATTTCAAAAGAAGTAGCAACAAGCTCGGGAGCGTTTACTCGCGAGTAACCGAGCAAAGTGTGATTTATGATGGTTTTGACCGACAAATTAATTGTATAACCATCATATCGACAGTAAACTACTAGTTTGTAGTCAAAAGCCCTTGAAAACCATTGGAGGCCTTGCAAATTTAGCTAAATTTGGGGTTATTGAGCTCAACTACGGTTTTGCGTTAAAACATTGAGTAGATTCACGATGCCGTGTATGCTGTCAGTTGGATCGACGGATTTGTCGATTTGAGAACAAAAGGGTGTATGAGCCATAAGCCATTTTATGAGCTTCATCCAGGTGAAAACATAAATGGAGAAAAATAATTAAAATATTTCTGATCACAAAAATGCCTGTTTATGTGCAATATGGGTAACAAAGAGGTAGCTGGTACAATAACTAGTGTAATGTTGCAGTAACGAACATTTTTGGATCATTTTCTCGATGTCCCCGTTTGGTAAAATGAGGCATTGTAAAAAATCACGCTGGATTTAATCCCAGGTCTCCTGTCAATTGACACCGTTGCGGCGATCAGCTGTTCCGAAACGTCTCGTAAATTGCTTATACACGAAATGGTAAAATAGGGATGTTCAATCGTTTTGCAAATATCATTTTTGTAAGGTTAAGTTACCAACTCGGTTTAGAAAACACTTTTATATAAAGGTGTGCTTTGAGAAATTTGGTGTTCCCACTCTGAAAGTGGTACTGGATTGCGGTGAATTCCCTCCTCGAATAACGTGGATAATAGTTATAGCTTATTCTCAAGTATTATAATTTGTTTGTAGGATTAGGTTGAGGACCTGTAAATAACGTAGGATAGATAATTAGATGTACCCAAGTAACACAACATGTCTCATATAAATCACAATGACTTCAATATGACTAATGAGAATGTTCTGTTTCATAGCGAAAAAACTGGAATTCATACTTATATATGACTGGAAAAGCGCAGAAGGTGGAGCTTGTGCAACATATTTTTGTTGTCAAAATTATGTATCATATGGGTTTTGGTATACATAATTATGTATTATACTTTGTCCAACAAACCATTAACGCAACAAAATACTGAGAACATTTGGTAGTGGAAATGCATTGGATGGTCGACAATGAAAAATGTAAAAGTGCAAACATTGACAAGCCTTCATTTTTGATTGCATAACTGATATTAACACTGAATTAATATGCGAATCAAAAATTATGGTGAAATATGCACTTTTACTTCGAAAAAATCAATTCGCCCTTATAAATCGTTCAATATACATTTTTCGACATCAATCCAAGTAAATATTCCCAAAAAGGAATCATCACATTTTGAAAATTAGTTCATTATTTTGTTTTCTAATACTACACTGAACTTTTACTGAACTATTATTACTTTTTTCAAAGCTTCAGAACAAAAATCTCATCGTTATGGTAAATATTCAAAATTAAATTCAAAAATTAAAGATGGTCCCCTTAGACACACTGCATGACGAGTGTTTTGGGAAAAGACAAAAATTCCATTGCCAATCATTTGCCATTGTTTCATTCAAGGCAGTGAAATGTTTTCAGGGACAACTAGTGTGATCATAAATTTACAGTGTGATATGAGTTTGATAAATCACTTCACTAAAACACATAAGCCCTGCATGAACACAACTGTAAGCGAGTTAGGTA
This sequence comes from Aedes aegypti, assembly GCF_002204515.2. Lineage (NCBI taxonomy): Eukaryota > Metazoa > Arthropoda > Insecta > Diptera > Culicidae > Aedes > Aedes aegypti. The sequence continues at coordinate 380,417,915 of NC_035108.1, forward strand.
ATTCCATTGAACCTTTTTCGTACAAAACATTAGCAAACAAACAGCAAACTCTATTCATTCATATAAATTGATAAATCGGCATTTAGAGCATACTTAAAAAATAATAATTTACTCAAAACATTTGCTTAAAAGTATTCAGTGGACACCATATGGCGAATTTCTTAGCTGGCAGTGTATCATCCATGCTATCAAAAGTATTAAATGTCAGTTTTGTTGCATTTGTTTGACAGACAACTAGAAAAACTTATATTTGACTGAAAATAAACATAATTTGTTTATTCAGAACATGTTTGAAAAGAGTATATATTATGACATACATGTAACATGAATATGATATATTGAGACTGTTTATTTGTCGTACATGTCTAAACCAACCGAAATAAGACATATAACCAAACACATGTTTTGATAAACATAAGAAGACAAATATAAAACATAATATGGTTGAAACATAGTAAACATAATAAGAACATTCTCAGCAAAATGGTAGATTTGTATTGCAAAACACATTATATGCCATCTCCATTCAAGTTCAATATTGAAAGGTTTAACAAAACAAAATAGCGACTTACGTGAGACATGATATGTTTCAAAAACTTTCTAGCAATCATTGTAGGACAAACTGTGTATTTTTAAATTTGGATTTATGTTTTCGGTGTTACTTGGGTAGCGATAATCGGCTATGAATCACTGGCGACCGATTGTTGTGGTTGTCTGTTGTTCACGTCTGATGACGGTTCTCGGTTGTTCGCAATAGGATGAACTAAGTGTACGGACTCAGCAGTGTTACCTGGCTAAGGTTTGTCGTCGCAACAATTAAAAAAAAAAGAACTATTTCTTGAAAAAATCTTTAAATTCCATAATTTTTGCTTAATTGTCAGTCGGTTGTTATGAAAATCTGGTTCGTTTACATTTTGGGACTTACGCCCATTTGAAAAAGTATTCGAGAAACAAGAATAAACATAGTATCATTTTTTCAAGATTTTCTGTAGCTCCTTTTGAGGACTAACAGCATTTAATTCCTTTTTGCAATATCTTGTTCAAGTCGATTGAAGCACTTTTTCTTTTCGAATAGAGCCAACAATAAGCTTATCTCAAAAACAATTTGAAATATTTATCTTGTAACTTTTGCTGAATTAAATTCCTACCATAATTAACCACCCCAGCTCTAAAAATGCGATTTCTCAATGATGCTACACAACTTTCAGTCAGCCTAATTGATGACGAGAAACTCCTCAAACTGGCAGTGAACCGTACTCGGTGGTGGCCTTTGCCCAACACAAGAGCACACAACTCGGCAGTATTCCGTAGACAAATTAATGCAAATTGCACTCTGCTGAGTTTGGAATTTTACAAATTAGACTACCTTCATTGAGGTTTCTGGCAAGAAGATCGTTTGAAGTCAGCCTGATTGTGAAACGGCTGTGATGAAATAACTTCATTCCCGAAATAACTTTCATGCACCAGTCCGATGGAATTAAGGTGAAATTGTTCCTTGGAATTTAGAATCAATGATTTTATATGGCTTTGGTCCTGAAAATACAACCACAATAGTTGTTCAATCGCTTAGAACTCCTAAGCAAGTTATGTCATCCACTTATTTACATCCAAGTGTAGAACTAGCCCTCGTGCGTTAAAATACACTCAAATAAAGATTTAAAAAAAAAAAAAAATATTTACATCCGTTTTGTGTGATCCACCCAAGAATAGTATTAAATTACTACTAACAATATTCCATGACCGAGAAGGTTAGATATCGTGAAACGCTCCATTCCGGGAAGTTTCCATTGTAGGTACTTTTCGTCGTCCAACGTCGTTCCGTGAAGGCGCAACCAAGTCAATGCCACCGTCTTGGTGTCATAATTTACGGGGCGATAAATTTCAATTTAGAGCGGAGCTTGTGGGAGCAGTCTTTTGAACTGGAAACGCGCGGTCTTCCGGTCAGTGTCCGGTTCAACTCGCCTCCAACAGGAAGCGAAAAGAAAGCTGGTCGAGAAAGTGAAATAGGGGAAGATGGTACAAAATGTCTACTTAAGATCAATTTAATTAAACATAGAAATAATTAAATTTTACAAGAATCCTATAACGTATCACAGTCGTTGGCGCCTTTCTTAGCCGAGTGGTTAAAGTCAGCGGCTACAAAGCAAAGCCATGCTGAGGATGTCTGGGTTCGATTCCCGGTTGGTTCAGGATCTTTTCGTTTTGGAAATTTTCTTCACTTCCCTGGGCATAGAGTATCATCGTACCTGCCGCACGATATGCGAATGCGAAAATGGCAACTTTGGTAAAGAAAGCTCTCAGGTTATAACTGTGGATGTGCTTATTGAAGCTGTGAAGCAGGCTCTGTCCCAGTGAGGACGTTATGACATGGAGAAGAAGAAGTTAAATGTAAACTGGGCCATTTAAACCCGCGTGTGCATTTTGTTCCACTTTGCCCCATAGCTATAGTACTAAGTAGATTGTGCGATATTTGCCAGAAAACCATTCGCCAGAAAACTATTCGCCAGAATGAAATTCGCCAGAAAGTACCATATGCCAGAATACCATTTGCCAGAAAGTACCATTCGCCAGAAAACCATTCGCCAGAATGTACCATTCCCCAGAATGGACCATCCCCTGGATTTTTTTTTATTTTGTTTTTCTTCACATGGATCAAGTTTGCAATTTTGGGAGAAATAATCGAGCCAGTGCGTTAAAACGTTTTGTCGGATTATTTTTGTTAGTATACTCAAAAAATTAAGGGTCTCTTGGACACTAGTTGACTTAGCGAGCCAGTTTCGAATATACGTTTTGGGGATTGTGGTTCTAGTATTCTAATTGTTGGACTAGGTACATATTGCTTCCTCATGGTTAAAAAAATATCGATTTTTCGAGCATTCAAGGATCAACATCATCATTTGAAGCTTTATAAATTTAAATGGAAAAGACTGCACTTAACCTGAGGGACCATGAAACTAGAAAGCAGAAAACATACAATAGAATAACAGTTGCATTCATTAAAAACTGCTCCACTATGTATGCTTACTGATGTAACGATTTTATATTCAGCATAATGGATAATAAAGTAAGTATTTTTTAAATATATTGTCCCTGTAAAATGATATTATGGTTTGGAAGACTTCACAAGAGATTCGCCCTTCTTTTCAGCATAAGCTGTTCTTAAAAGTTGTGATTCTTTTTATCGACTAATTCATTGAATAATTACGAGATTTTAATATACGTTACAACTTTTGTTATTCCAATGTTATAGCATGAAATAATGTTATTTTATAATTAGTAAATTCCAAACAGTTTTCTTTCTGAATTTTTCAGTTTCAATTGAATGTTTTTTTATACTATTAATTTTTATAGGAAATTATGGCTTGGAATATTTGACAAGTAGTTTTCTCTTCTTTTCATCATAAGCTGTTCTGCAAAGTTTTGTTGTCTCTTAAGGGCTAGTTCATTGGAAATTAATAAGATATCGATATACGTTGGAACTACTTGTGCCGTCTGTTCGATGTAGTAATTAATGCCTCCACTCGCAAACCAAAGTTACATTTACTATAACAATTTTCAGGAGCTTATACACAAATGAAAACAATTTTAAGATTATTAAGAACATCCTATATATGAAGAATGAATAATTCTTATTTTCCCCAAATTATACCAAGTAGCGATAGGCAATGATTCTTTTTTGAATACTTTTTGGAGTACTGAAATTTAGGTGACCATTATCACTAAAAACCTTTTATTTTATTGTTACCCGAATGTTGTTCCCTCGAATATCATTTCTCCGATCGCCAGTTACCCGAATGACACTTTTCACCGCAAACCATTCTCTCGAATGACCCGAAATTTGTATGGATCGTGGTATTAGGTTAGAACCACCCCCTTTTACCCCCTTGAACGACCACGTGGTTTATGGGCGGCCCCAAAATAGATCCAGTTCAATATGAAGAAACAATCTTCAGAGACAGAGTGGCGAACTAGAAAGAATGCTGAGTTTGAAGAAACTTTAAAGAATCGCTGATCAAAAAAGAAGGATGCATATCATATGAACCGTTTAGCACCCTGAAATATACAATAAGTTATGATAATTATGAGTGCCAGAATATTTTCGAGAAAATAGGCTACTTGATCAAACGGGATATTCAGGGAACTGGCATTTGCGGAACTGGTGTTCGGCGAAACGACATTCGGGATATCGATATTCGGTAGAAAGTAGCACAATCCCAATAAACTGTCAATTGAAAAGCAAAAATTATCGAGAAATTCTGTACAATACAATATTCTGATGAAGAACAGCTCGCGGTGAAAGGAAGTGCAATTTTCTCGAAGTTAAAACTAGATAAAACAGCTTAGAAAATTGTATCAAAACCTCATAGGCAAAAATTTCGCAATATATGTAGAATAACAGTGTTATATTGTCTCTGCTCTGTGCACTAGTAGAAAGCTTAAAATGAGAAGAACGAGATTGTTACAATACTCTTGAAGATGTGAAAATAGCACAAGTCGAATATTGTGACGGCCATCTTTGGATTCCGAGGTATTTCACCATGCATTAATCGATCAAAATCGACAATAAAAATAATTCTGGGGAATGGTACTTTCTGGCGAATGGTACATTCTGGCAAATGGTTTTCTGGTAAATGGTACATTCTGGCGAATGGTTTTCTGGCAAATGTCATTCTGGCGAATAGTTTTCTGGCGAATGGTTTTCTGGCAAATATCGCACAATCTACTAAGTAGCATCGAGCTAGGAGCAGAGCTAGCAGTCTTCGTTAACTTGAAGCGGCACGATTACTGCTCGTTGTTGGGGTGGTTGAACGAAGCGACGAGGTACTGGCTCAGGACGGGGACAGTTTCCGGTTCACCACCGAGGGACTTGCTTTAATGGTTGGACATAATTTTCGCTTCTGTGAAAGTGAAAAAAGCACATTGAGCCACCCGAAAAGTGGCCAGCGTGGACATCGGACCAAAACCGGAAGTGTGGTTGTTTCTTTTTATTTTCCGAAATAGAAAGATGCCAATGCACACGGTGCGCGGTGGTGGTCGTGTCATCAAGAACGGGGATAAATGGAACGAATAACGAGCGAAGATCTGTTGGACCATTAGACATTAGGTCTTTATTGTGCCATCCATTAGGGGTGGTTATTAGCAGGAGCTCCGTGTGAGTGAACTTGTTCGGTGTTAACAAAGCTTTTCAATGAAATTACTTTTTATTCGTAATGGGAAAAAGTTTCGCCGAGAAGTGATGTCTTAGGAAGCTAACGAAACGTACGTACGTAATACTATAAACTAAATACTAGATATGGATTCATTATGTAAAAGTCCCAGAAAAAATGTTTGAGGCCTCAATGCATAATGAGTTATTCAAAATTGTTCTTAAACTTTCCAAACTGAATAACTGTATCGTTGGAGTTTTACCTTATTATTGAGGAGACGGACTTGGTGTAGTGGTTAGAACACTCGCATCTCACGCCGAAGACCTGGGATCAAAACCCATTCCCGATATAGTCACTTATGGCGTAAAGGTTATAATAGGGTAGGTGTACCAATTATGGATGCAATATGTCAACAGTAGTAATAAAAATCAAGTTGTAACCGCGTTTCTAAAACGCAAGCATGACTTGTTGGTGTCAATTACTAGTTTAAAGCCTTGCGAATCTATTGATTTAAACAGATTTAGTACTAAATTGACTTTAAGCTTCTAAAAATGGATTTTAAAAAGCGATGTCTTTGTACCAATTATGGCAATAGCGTTCCTAGCATTCGACATAAAAGTGTACCAATTATGAACTATCGAATATTTGCACGAAATGAACTCAAACGCCATAAAGAGCGAATGATAATGCAACGCTAATATGTAATGAAGATATCGCTCATAAAATTTTCCAAAAATTTTGGGTTAAATAGATGTTAAATCATTTTTTTACAATGGGTTCATGGGAGAAAATTAATTTTCGAAAAAAAAAAATGTAGTGTAAATGAAAATTATGATACAAAACTGCATTAATGATCTCACATTACCTTTCCAGTGCCAATTTTTAACGAAAAAAGAGGAAAAATTCAAAAATCGAGTGTCGCTGAAAACCCCTCTCTATCATGAAAATAGCATCTTCCGCTCGCGAACGTTTTGATTGAAAAATCTTAGTAATTGAGTTCAAAACATGAAGATAATGCCTTACAGAACCGTCCCGTCGTGGAAGTCACCTGTAAAATAGCTTTACTTCTTTTATTTTACTGATCAAAAAATGTAAACAAACCGCCTCCAGAGTATTGCCATAATTGGGCTCTCATACACTCTTTGTACCAGTTATCGACATAGTGGAAATAACACGATTTCCAACTTAAAACAGTAGAATTGATTGCATACCAGCTAAATTTTTTCATTTGTTCTCACTAGGTAACATACATTCATCGGTTGAAACAGTTTATCCGGATGAAAACATACATTTCGTAACGGAGGTCCCTTAGCCAACTGCTAAGAAGGTGACATATATGTGAGGCAAAATTTTCAAATGTTCATTTTTCGAAGCTTATTGCACGAATGTTCTTTTCAAGGTTTAGTTACCATCAAAAACAAATAGTTTAATCATTCCTGTGAATATAAGCCATTATAGTCTAGTGAAACAATAAGAAAAATCTCTTTTTGTTCCCACTATTGCCATAATTGGTACTATAGCCATAATTGGTACTTCTACCCTAACGACTTCATTCGGAAGAGAAGTAAAGCCGTTGGTCCCGAGATGAACTAGCCCAGGGCTAAAAATTTCGTTAATAAAGATAGAAAAAACATCTTCTTCTTCTTCTAGGCATAAACGTCCCCACTGGGACAGAGCCTGCTTCTCAGTTCTTCCACAGTTATTAACTGAGAGCTTTCTTTGCCAAAGTTGCCATTTTCGCATTCGTATATCGTGTGGCAGGTACTATGCCCAGGAAAGTCAAGGAAATTTCCATTACGAAAAGATCCTGGACCGACCGGCAATCGAACCCAGACACCTTCAGCATGGCTTTGCATTGTAGCCGCGGACGCTTATCAGCCCCTTGCACAATTCATCTATGATTCTAAAAATAATAAACTGGATCTTGAAAAAATTATATAGGGTGCCAGTACCAATGGTTGTAATGTAGCAGTAGATTGGACTATGGAATAAAACTTACATTTTTCGATAAATGCCAAATTTCAGCTTATATTTTATCAAAAAGTCATATAAATAATTAAGTTTATGCAAAAAATTTGCTCCCTTGCACCAGTAGTTGCCGTCGTGTTCCAGTAGAGGATCAACGGGTGGAAGAAGTTTTTAAAATGGATGTATAAAAATGAAAAAAAGTTCCAGAGATGATTTTTATGCTTCATTCGAATGATATTATATACCGTCCCAAGGGAAAAATGTTAAACCTGTGTAAAAATTTACCATTTTGTTTAAAATTCATTCCCAAACGTCTACTACTGGAGCACTAGCGCAACTACTGGAACACGTGTACCAATAGTGGCTCAATCGATTTTATGTAAAAAAAAAATAGTTTTATCATTCTTTTTATATTTTTCCCATATAGTAGAGGTTGAAATATTTCTGTTGACGCCAAAAGATCTCTGTTAAGACTTTTCGTTCTTTTGTTATGATTCTTATAGCTTAGGTAGTCCACTAATGGCACCGGCACCCTATTGGCTATTTAACGCTCCAAATGGCACTTTCGAGCGAATGCTAGTAAGGAATTTACCCAAATGTTGCTCTGGAATTGTTTTGGTAATTTATTTGTTTCTTTTATACATACTCTTAAAATCATCCAAAGTGAAAGAGAAGGAAAAATATTGATTGCTATCTTTTCGTTTTCAAAATGTTATAAATTGTTCAATATTTTCACATTGTCTAATAAAGCTACACATGCAATCATGATATATCATAATACCACTAAATGAACCTGTTTCTCAGCTTACTGCTGTATAAATCAGCGCTCCCACAGCTATGAATGTAGTGTTTTCTTTACCAATTGACCATGCTTCACTTCATTGAAACGATTAAACCGAATTTACGATTATAATCATGTGTCAAAAACCCAACATCCTCCTCTAACCACACACTGGCGGCATGTTCCATCGATAAAGTTAATCCCTAATGTGATTGAATTTCGGTTCCGTAGTCTTAATCAACGTTCGATTCCGATTCCAAAACACAGAATCCAATTTCGATAATCTCAAATCTTCCAATTCAAAGGGTTTACCGCTCTGCTTCTGCTTCACCATTTGCCCGTGAGGTACAACCGTCACATACACACGCACGCACATACCTACCTTCGCAGTCCCATTTATCCTAACCGGAGAATAAAGTGGCAAAGCTAGCAAATAACAAAATACGATGTAATTTATTTGTTTATATCCTGTAAACGGCAAGTGTGTGTTCGTTTACTGTTTCCACAACATGAGAGTTCACCATGGGAGTGGGCAAGGTTCTCGTCGGGGGAGGGTGAATGTCCTCAAAGTCATTAACTATTCTAAACTTTCTTATGAAAAGTTGCATATGAAGCACATGAACCCTTTTTTTCTGTATTGCAATTGATCATTGAAGGGCACTCACCGCAAAATACACAAGATAACGGTGGCGCTATCTGTGCTTTTCATAGCGACCGTTTCATGATCCACTGACAAAGGGATGTTCAAAAAAAGTTTTTTATTTTTAATTCTTAACTAGATTAAATTTCAGTTAATGATTTTGAACGCTTTGGAAAGAGCATGACAATTTTATCGCTAACGAAGGAAGCACGAAATCAAACTAAGAAGATCTCCTTACGTAGTTCCTACAGCGTTTTATTCCATGACAACTCCGCATTGTCCGCAGGCATCCTGGAACTATTAGTTTTTCTGAGCATTCGTCCAAGATCTGTCGGGAATTCCTCAGGATATTAGTTCATGATTCCCATAAAGATTCTAATGTAAATACTTGTATGAACAGAACATATATTCAAAACACTTGTTTGAATATTAGTTACGATAATTCTGAAGAGTGAGTAATAGCACTTAAGCCTAGGCTAATCAGTCCGGACTAAAGGTGGAAATACCTGTGATCCATCCCAGGTCATCATCAAAGATTTTTAAGCCGACAATTTTTAAACTGGCAAGAGAAATGAGATAAGTTGTCGATTCCATCATTTTCCAGGATGCCTTCAAGTACTGGCTGTGTATGAGTGGACCAAACAAGACTACACTAGATTTCTCATAATTATTTTGAGATTCATACATAAATGCTTCATCGGATCCATTCATAAAGAATTTTTCAAGCGATTCCTAATGAAAGGAGTACCTTTAAGAAAAATGTTGTTTATCTAGGGGTTTCCTCCTGAATTGTTCAAAAATGGACACTGGCAATCACTTCAGTAAACTAGATATACATCGCATATCACCAAAATTCTTTAAATAATTCATTTAAGATTTTCTCTACAGATAACTTCAAAAACTTCTTCAAAATACACACAGCGATTCCCTCAGAAGTTTCTGTTGTGATTTGTTAAAGCAAGGGAGATTTGGCAAAATTGTATGGAGTTTGGTTCCGGATTGCACACAAATGACCCATACATCATTTGGAAGATCTAGATGAGACAAGAAAAAGTTAGTATGGGGCCAAAAATATTCGTCGTGGTAGAACAAATTTATGTGTGCTGAAACAATACAAGGAAAGGCATTATTGGGCAGTTTTGTGTTTAATCAAGTTTTCTTGCGCACATTTTTTTGTATTCGTTGCCCGATGTATGTTTATATTTTGGTCATAATCTATTCAAATAAGTAGTTAACTGACACTGTTTTTCAGGACGTTTTTTATTCCTAATCAATTTGCAAAACAAATAATCAAATATATCAAATACCATGTGGAATAACTTTTTTCTCCCACGACGGATATTTTTGGCCCCATAACAACTTTTTCTCATCTCATTTAGATCTTTCAAATGATGTATGTGCCAGTGTACATTCCAGGCCCAGATTTTCCCAATCTCCTTTCCAGAAATTCCCTCTGAAGTTTTATTCACAGATTTCAACATAAACTTTCCAAAGAACTCTTCAATGGGAAATTCATCTCAGAACTACTCCAGAATCTATAATGATTTCTGAACTAACATTATTAAATTAAAAAACGAATGCTTTCAGGAATTGTCTTTTTTGTTCCAACAGTACCCTTGGAGGAATTAATAGCCTTATATTAAAAGTTTGGATGAAAAAAACTTTGGTGTAAACATCGGGCATCTCTTGGAGAAATTTCCACAGGAACATTCATAGGAACTCTTGTAATGTAATTCTTGAAAGAATCCGAAAAAGGTACGACTGGATAAAATATCCAAGAGACATCCCTTTAAGAATTCACCAACTTCCTGGAGATATGTCAGAAACGATTCATGAGAAATAGCTCAAATTATTATAGGCAAATTTTAGTATAAGTTCTTCGAAACATTCATCAAGAATACTTGATGAAATCTTTGATGTATCTTTGTAAATCCATATCTAGTAGGGTGCGGCTTATGTTTCGAAAGTTCTCAAAAGATATGATAAGGTTTAGAGGTGGAGCAAGCGACTTGAAGGTGAATTTTTAAGTTATGAAATATGACCTTCAGTCAAGTTTAGTTAAGAGCAGTTTCCTCTAAATGTTTCCTCTTTTTTATAAAAAAATATGTTTGTTTGACCATAACTTGAAAGATCTTGAATTGGATAAGTATTTATGAAGTTATGTATGGTCAAACAAAAATTATTTTTTTGTGAAAAGAGGAACAATTTAGAGAACACTACTTTTAACTAGTTTTACTTATAGACAAATTTGATACTGTACAAACTTTTCATAAATTTAATAACGGAGAGAATGATGCTTGGAGTTTATAAATTGGTTAGAAAATAACAAAGTTATTGAAACTTCACTGAACTTCATACTTCATAACCTGAAAATTCAACTTCAAGTCACTTGCGCCTCTAAATCTTAATATTTTTGGCTCAAAATTTGAGCTGTCCCATATTATGTGGTTTGAATTTAGAACAGCACACGAATTTTTGGTTTTAAGAACTTTCGGAAAACAAGCCGCACCTTACTGTCTAGTGAAAGGCTTTTGAGAAGTTCTTAGAAAAAATCATAATCGAAACCTTGAAAGTTTCCGTTACGAATATTGGGAAAATGAAAAATCCCTGAAACAAACGTATTTCTGAGATTTCTGAGTTGTCCTGAGAAATTGTAGGATAAGAATTCACTTTGTTATATGCTATGATTTTCCTCCTAGGCTAATACTGGAATTTCTTTTGGTATTCCTTTAAATATTCCTGATAACACAGGTCTGAAATAAATTGTTGAATCAATTTGTGACTTCTTCGGGAATATTTCTTGGAGATGCCTCTGAGTGAATATGTTGATGAGTCACAAGCTGCATTTCATCAATTTGGATTTATTTTTCAGGATAAACATTGTCGGAATTGCTGGAGGCATTTTGAGACAAATTTATAGTTCTTTGAAGAAAAATCCTAGGTGCAATACAGAAAGAATTTTGATAACATATTTTCAGGTTTCATCAAAGATATCGTTAGAAAAAATAAAGTTATTGGTTTCGGTTGTAATATAAATTAAGTAATATCCACGTGTTCAAAGAAAAATATACAGCATTTCCTAGGCTTATTGCAAGAAATCAGGTTTTGAATAATTTAGAAATTGATAAAGGTGTTCTGGCAGCACTGCCGCATTGGGAATCCGGTGAGAGGCTAGTATTAGTTGACAGGTGACAAGAGCATACACGGAGAAATCAGACTGCCCAAAAAATAAATTCTTCTTTAAATTCATGTGTGAGTAAACTGAATTTAGTTTGTTTGTTTTGCTTCTCTTGCAACGGCATTGTTATCAGAGAGAGTCGAACCGATCCAGCGTCGAATGTCCGTGGAATAGGCCAAATTTGGGGTCTTTCCAGTTTACCTAAATTTAAGTGGGCTTCGTGGCCGTGCGGATAGCGGCGTTAGTCGTTAAGGCGTATTGTGCTGCGAAGCGTGAGTTCGATTCCCACTCCGGTCGGTGGAAACTTTTTCGTTAAAGGATAAATTCATCACTGGGCTACTGAGTGTTCCGTGTTGTCCGTTGCGTAATGTTCGTGATTGTTCAGTATGTGCAGCCTTTGGCTGAAGACGGTGTTAATTGTCTTTTTTAAATTGTCTTTTCTAACCCTCTACGGGGACTTCGAAAGCTAACGCAGGGTAGACATTTTTTGAATTGAGTTGTTTTTTTGCTGCTGTTTAACGAAAACAACCTTCTGAGAGCTACATACCAGTTAAACAAACTGTGGGTTATTCCATGGAAGAAAAACCGAATTGAGTCAAAAGAAACCAAAGTTAAGTTGATTTGTGGCTCCGCGTTAATAGATGAGAATGCATGAAGACGAGAGAGAGAGAGACAGAAAGCCGTCAAAAATAGATGGGAAAGAAAACATAAACAGAATCGACAGGATCAGTGAGTTTTTTTTCTATCTTTATTAACGAGATTTTTAGCCCTGGGCTAGTTCATCTCGGGACCAACGGCTTTACTTCCCTTCCGAAGGAAGTCGTCACTGAAATTTTTAGTGACTATCTCGGGGATGGGATTCGATCCCAAGTCCTCGGCGTGAGAGGCTTGTGTTCTAACCACTACACCAGGTCCGTCCCCATCAGTGAGTTTATTTCATCCTAAAATCACTTACAAACCTTGCAATATGGGTATTTTTGGAACTGGAACAATTAGTAGGTTATGAAAATCGATGTCTGGCGCCTTTAAATTCAAGATGCGACTTTCGATTTGTGAAAATCATTTGAACCTCATGAAGTAGGGGGACACGGGGCAGTATGGACCCAAAGAAATTGACCGAATTTGTCTGGTAAGACATACATATTATACACGAAACAAGTAAGTCAAAATCATTTACGTGGAATCATCACATAACAGAATAGAAGTAATAAACCATAGAACAATAATGTCACTGGTGTTCCCTTTGTTCTCGCTCAGAAACATCAAGGGTACATAAGTGTCAAACTGCATACATTTTCGTGTTGACATTTGTAGCCCCACCTATCTCCGACAGTAAAAGATGTTCCGACAGCGACACCAGCGACATTCTTCTTCTAAGGTTTACTGCTTCTATTCATAGCAGCGTTTGTATTCAATAGGTTGACCGGTGAATAGGGTGTGCCTAAATTACGAACAAATATTTAAAGGACAAAATAGTCGAGCTGTGAGGCAGAATTTACCGGTGGTTTGGACAGGTAACAGAACAAAAAACTCTGCAAAAATAAATGGCACAAAACTGATAAAGTTTAATGCACAGCGATGGATCTATAAGCAGTTTATCCAAACGAAAATATTGTTGCAAGGTACCGCTTTGGAGCAATTGTAAGTGGAAAATATAAAGATAGGAATATATTATATGTAACATAATTTGGTCTGCTAGAAGATTGTTGGCATCGAGGCAGGAACGACAGAAGGATCAGATCAGGGGAAGACTCCCAAGAAGAAGGACAAACTAGAATGTAAGTGATGTCATAAAAATGGAAGAAAATTGTTACTAGTTCTAATAATTATAGTATGCAAATGTGCCCTTTTAATTACTCTCTTGATGTTTTGATCTTCCTACAAGATTTTGGTTCGGAGAAATTGGTTTTGTTTCTTCCTGATCCGAACAAAAGGATTTTTAAATAATTTTAATTTAAAATTAATGTAAGAATCTCCTTAAAAGGAATTTCATTAAGGATTTTATTTTCGAGGAATTGCTGAGAAAATATCCGGAGGAATCATTATATATAAAAATATTAAGAGAAACTATGGAGGAATGCTTAAAGAATACCCTTAATAGATGATTTGATGATTCCATCGTCTGTATTTGCTAAGCAGATTTATTTTGAAAAACAAAACTAGAAGTTTTGCTAGTAAGACCCTTGGCTGAAATAATTGTAATAATTATTGTCAGATTTCTCGCAATGTTCGTTATGGATTGTTAACGCAGTTTTTGAATAATCTTTGGGACTCCCAAAAATAAATATCGCGCATTTTCCAATAAATTAAACGCTGTAGGCTAATATTGAAGACTGCATCGAAAAGAAATAATCAACATTCAAAAAGCTTGTTCTCTAAACTCAATGCATTTTTTTGTACCAAAATGTAGGTTTGTGATGTTTGAAACATTTTCAGGCAAAATTTCATTGAAGATAGAATTTACACAAAAAAAACTTTTACAAAAATATCAATCACGCTAAAAATTATGTTTTCTTCATGAACCACTCAAGAAAGATTTCAAAATTGTGTTCTGTTTAATCTTTCGACCTTGACGCTTGCTTCTGCGAGAGCGGGTGACGAGGGCAGGATCAAACATGTCGCGCGTCGGTCGAGTGAAGTGAAAAAGTTCCGCGATCGGTTAGCTCTGTTTGATCTTCGACCTTGGCAGTGCGTCAAGAAAGCCCGAGCAGTCATCAGTTGTTTTCCCTCTCGGGTCTTGCGTCTATTTTCTCTGAGTGTTTTTATATAGCCGAGCAAACGAGGTAAGCTAAAAATGGATTGTTGCTGTTCAGTCAAGGATGACGGATCAATTGGTGAGCTCGTTCCGTGCTACTATTTTTAATCTATAAAATATGTATGACTGCACATTTAATCGATACAACGGTAGGACGTAAATATGATTTTTCAACAAACTATGAATGGTTCGTCACTGTGAGTGTCGACATAAACTCTAATTCATGAATTATTTATGTTTAACATTTTTGTTTTCAAAACATCCCTTTCTTTATATATTTATTTTTGTAATCAAAAAACTTTGAATGGTTCGACACTTCAAGTGTAGACTTGCGAAAGGTTCACTTTATTCAACATACTTTGGATGGTTCGCCACTGTAAGTGTCGGCATAAGAATAAGAGTGTTCTATGAGGTTCCAGCAAATCAAGTTTTTTGTTTCTTTTCAAAAAATTAAAATAAAATAACAGTTTTCGTGATTCTCTTAGTGTTAAACTTAGTGTTTTGAAATCCTTCCCAATATTATGCAAAACAGTAACACCGTGGTATTGTATTTATAGGATATAAATAACACATAAAGTCATAAAAAAGTGTATAAGATTGATTTAACTTATCTAGAACAGTTGCAGACCTTCCTTAGCCGAGTGGTTATAGTCTGGTGCTACCGAGCAAAGCCATGCTAAAGGTATCTAGGCTCGATTCCGGGTTGGTCCAGATCTTTTCGCAATGGAAAATTACCTTGACTTCTCTGCGCATAGAGTATCATAGTACCTGCAACACGATATACGAATGCGAAAGTGGCAAATTTGGCAAAGAAAGTTCTCAGTTAATAACTGTGGCCTCATAAGAACAAAAGCTAAGAAGCAGGCTGAGAAGAAGAAGAACAGTTGCAAATGTAGCTAATTACATCAGCGCGGCAAATAAATTCTTTTATTTTTCGCCTGCCTGAGGGAGGAGGCAACCACCTTCCCACATGCCCTCCTCTGACTACGCCCATGGAGTTCACCCCAGAGGATCCATCCGAACGCACGCATCTCCCCATATAGATCCAGGCCCGGAAATAAGTGATCAGTCAGCATTATGGGGCGAACGTGGAAGAAGGTGCGCTCTGATTTCGAACCACCCACCCGTGCGAGCTCCCACTGAAGGATATATTTCTGGAACGTGACGGTTTTTGCGGTTGGAGCTTTTAAGATGATTTCGGTTGCTGCCGGAAAGGGAAGGTCACACTACGAGATTTACCTTTCCCGTGCAAACAAACGACTGTGTTGGTCCTCGGTTCGCTCGCTGGCATAGAGCTCTTGCAGTAGGGAGAATACACGAAAAAGGATTTACTTACCTCATCAGTTTTAATTGGTTTTTCCGTTCCAGGAAAGTGCGCCAACGCTGTTGTAGGTATTTGAAAGGACGCAAGGGGGTTTGTTTTCTGTGACAAAGTACGCGATCATCTGTAAGATTCTAGTTTGTCTCAATTTTGTCACTTTAATTGAATGTTCCCGGGGAGTCATTCAGAGTGGTATCTGCAATTGGGGTTCTGGAGATAATCAAAAGATAATTCTCCTCACCGCTGGAAATATTCCTCGGCTTTCGACAGGATTTTGTTAGAAGAACGATTTGAGTTTAACCGGAAGCATTAAGCGTTGTCCCTCCTCACAACACGTGGTCCAACTCTCCGGTGGCTATGAGAGATGGCGACAGTAATGAGAAACATGTATCACTTTGCGGTGCACGAATGTGACAGTTTCTGCCTCAGCTACCTGCAGAGAGATCCGTGGATGTGTACTTCCGGCGGCAGGAATGTCTGCAGGTGCAAATTGGATACAAAAGATAAAATATTTGCAAATTTGTGCACGCGGCGGGGGTGCTTCGTGCTCGCTGATGCACACGGCAACCGATTTATCAACATCAACTGTTCGCTGCTGCACGTATCCTGCACGTATACGTGACGTATTCCGGGTTGTGCCGCATTCCGTCGGAGGAAATTCCTTGATGCTACTGGGCGGAAATGGTATACAGTTTCATATTTTATATCATGACCATGACTAATGGCTTTTGGCATATTGTGGGAGAGTCTCGTTCAAACTGGTCGTTTCTAAACAGCACCGACAGAGCATATCGTTCTTGTGTGTTAAACTTTGAATTTGCAATTGAAATAGGCTTATAGGTTAGCTTACCAACAAGAAATTGTTGGTTGCCATCAAGTATCAAGTAAGTAAGTTACCTGTTGGGAACCTTTGTATACATTTGGAGATGCCCAGAAAAAAAAAACAGACATGATAATTGCCAAATCTTTTGAGTTTTACGGCTACACAGTCTTTTACTAGAATAAAAGTAGATTTATGTGAAGTTACATGAGCGAATCAAAATTCTAATCAATAATCGCCTTCAAAGAACTTGTAAAGCTACTTCCTTCCAAAGCATACTCTTTTCATTCACAGCCATCAGCCGAAAGTCGGCTTTGCAAGAAATTCACCGTAGTCGACCTCTCTTCGGCAGGATGCCCTGGGGGCTATCACGAAATTAATTAATAGAGGGATTTTCTTCGGTCCGATCCCTTCTCACCGTTCCACTCCACCTTTGGGCACCCAATGATTAAAGCTGGTTTTCCAATTCAATTAAGTCGAAAAGCTGATGCCTGGTGTACTTTCAGAAGTGTGCACATGGCACACCTTCCGTTTCGAGCTTAGTAGTTTCGTTCATTCGAAAAGGTCACCTCCCTCTATCGCTATCATATCAGTTTCAATTTACCAACGTTCTGTCATCACCATCTTAAGCGTAAAAGTTTTTCCTGTTAATTCCGAAAAGATGGTTGTTCAGGAAGGAGCGAATTAAAAATTAACTTTCCTTGCACCAATGGAGAAAAACAAAAGACTGTTTTCTTCCCCGGACAATCGGAAGAAAAGTTCTGGTCCTGAGCGTTATCGCAGAACAGTGCTGCTGCAGTTTCAAAGTTCAATTCTCCCTCTTTTACTGGCCACTATTATAGCTACAACCAGTTTGTTCTTTGGCTGCTGGCTGCTGGTTCTCATTGAAAAGATGTTTTCCTCCGTATCTGCCCAGCAATGAAATAATAAAAATCCCATCAGCCGGGATTTATCTGAAAAATAGCTTCTGATGCAACTTTCTCGGCCATCACTCCTTCTGGTGGTGTTCTCCACATACCATGTTCCGGTAATGGGTTGTAGCTCGTTTTCGGTGCCAGCTCTGTACATTTACAGTATTGGACAATACATTTGTAACTTTCTAGATCTTCCATATAACATGGTCAATTTTAAAAAGTTCGATCTCAGTTATTTATGGACTAAGTTATTTTAACATATATTTTTAAGTTACGGTTAACAATGATGAGTTTACGGTTCATCAGGCTTGATTGTGTAATTTTCTAACATGCATTTTTAAGAGAATCCAAAGTCAAGTCTGTCAAATCGTACATTTAAGGTTAATTATCAGAACTCTAAGTCTGGAAGACTTCCTGTCAAAGCTGGTGTTCCTCAAGCCAGCATTTTAGGTTTAATGTTATGGAAAATTTTCACATCTGACTTACCTCAGCTATGTAGAAAATCTGCAGATGACACAGGCCTTTCCGCCTAAGGACGAAGCCTGCATGTGATATGTAGATTGCAAAAATATTCGGATATTTTTTCTTCATACTTGCAAAAATGGAAGATTTCTTCCGATGCTTTCAAAACTCAGCATATAATATTCCCACATAAACCAAAAGCACTTTATTTCGAACCTTAAAGTAGACATGTTGTCACGTTGAGAGAGGTTCAAATAAATTTTTCAGATGAAGTTTCTAGGGCTCATGCTAGATAAGAATTTAATTTTCAATAATCACATTGAGGGCATTCAAGCCAAATATAACAAATATATAATATGTCTGTATTCACTCTTCAACAGAAAACCAAAACTTTGTCTTAAGAACAAGCCCTTAATCTGCAAACAAATTTTAAGATCAGCCATGTTGTATGCCAACATGGACTAGCTGTTGTTATACTAGGAAGACAGCTCTGCAGAGCTCTTGTCCAACACTGTACATTCCTGCTCCAGAGTTCGTTTTTTTGTTTTTGTCACTCTGCGGTAAGTTTGATACGAACCCAGTTTTGCACCACTGAAGCTGGTGGTGAAAGTATGTAAGCACTGAAATATGGCATCGATGTTTTCATTCGGTTCGGAGCCGATGCCAATAAGAACGTGAGAAGGGGTTGCGCCAAGCAAGTGGATAAGAGGAAATAAATAAGCTTTTGTAGCTGGAAGCTAATAGAGGTGCTGCATGGTTGAAGAAGGGCAAATAAACACATTTACTCCACTAGTTTACGAAATTGGAAACAGAATAACCGATTTAGTGTTGGAAGAATGCTTTTGGTTTTTGTTCGGAATGAGCAAAATATTTCTTGTATTGAGTAAATAATGATGTCAATATTGATGCTTTGGTGTAAATGCTGATGCGTTGAATACGTTTTCTGCTTAAATTGAGTAGGGCAAGACAAGTTACCTAGCTAAAGGACTCCCATGTCTTCCTATATACAAATTGAATTGATGTGTTCTACTCCGTAATAGACGAATGAAAACTCATAAATTTTTATATCCACCTTTAAACGAGCAAGTGCCCATTGAATGTATAGACTGATTCGAATCTATTCTACGCAATAGAAATTACCCATAAGAATTGGCAGATTTCTTGCCACGTTCATAACCTATTTCCGAGTCCCAAAATCTCAATTCTGATGAGCTTCAATGTCAATGGATTCAAGCTTCCACCCTGGCAGCCTTGTGGAAGAATCGCAAATTAGCGCGGTCGCAAATGATGAAGGAACAAATTTTCGGTGATTTAATCTCAATGAAGCTGACACGCGATGTTGAAGTTCACTCGCTAGAGGGAAACTGATGGTGAGCCTAATTTAGGGCGAAGGCTTTCTGACGTTATCCCATTGTCATTTGAGCTTCGTGAAGGAGGCCAAGGGTGGAGGGCGGCTGTCAACTGGGAGTAAAATTGAAAAGCCGCCAACCTAAGTCCAGAACCAGTTTTAAGGCTTAACGCGGAGAAGTAAAAATCATTCTTCGCAAAATTTCAGGTAATCAATGCGCTTGAAATAAAATGTTTGCAAGCAGTTATTTGCTACGTGCTACTGCAGTGCGCTGTTGGCAATTTAATCAGAAAATTCTGCTAAATTCCCAAAAACGATGTTTGCGAGAAAACTGATTACGCCGTCACCATTGTTTGGTCGTTATTTTGTATGGTTGTTTACATTTTAGAACCAGCGACACGTCGGGGTAGCAATAAAGAGCCGCCAGTTCCACCCTTGAAGGAGGCTGCGAGAGTAACCGGACACGGTGGGCCTAAAACCGTTATTAACAAACATCAAATCTGGACTCACCATTCGGGAGATGTGTGTATTCTACCATCATCTCCGTGAATTTAACAATGTTTTAACTAAAGAAATAAAACAAACCATTTCCTCACAGTTACGAATAACACACGGTTATGGATCGCTTTGGCGTTCATCTCCGAACATTCACGTAAAACATAGTCTGGTCAAGTCAAACTTTTTGTCCCCTATCATTTTTTATGCTCAGCATAACACTCAACCCTAATAATAAATGTTTTTACAAATGTTGATTTAGTATAACAAAGCTATCAATATATAGACGTTTTTTGTAGCATTTATAAGCTCCCGCCGATGATAAAACTAATATATTATGGCATAAAATCTTTGGACATCATTTATCTTAATTTTAAGCACTGGATATTATAATATGGCCAGGAGCGGATTGTTTGCCATAATTATGGATCACTTACAGACAAAGCTAATTTTTTGCAAGTTCAGCATTGGAAATGATATATTCAAACAATATCACTACAGATAATACACCTACAACATCAAGAGTTGTCAATTTCACTTTAATACAAACATGAATGGTTGAAAAGATGGTGCTCTTCGAAGCCTTTTTAGGTGCTATTGTTAACTCGTGAGCTGTGAACAATCATTCAAATTTTGGAATATGTTTAGTTATGTTGATTTGCGCTCCTGAAACTTTGAATGGTAGTTTCATGTGATCTTCAGTTATTATCGATATCTATAATGGATGGTAGATCATAGATTATTACGATTTATAGACAAAATTTGAAAAATTTCGTGACAAAACACTCGCTTAGTTGTCCGAACCTAAAACAAAAATAACGACCATTCTAAGCGACAACTCCGTTTTTATTCATCTTATTGTGTGATATTTGGATGAAAATCAAATACAACTCCCTTTGGATGTCCAATTGTCACAATTTAAGCCTGAAATGAAGCGGTTTACTAGAAAACATATCTCGCGTTCAGTATCATGAGGACGTAGCTGAAGTGATCGACAGGCTTTATTTTGCTCATCTTGATCGGATAGATGGAGCAAACTCGTACGCTCCCAACAATTATGAGTCAGCATTCGATGTACATTGTATAATCCGTGGCTGAAACTCTCAGCCTGAGAGAGTGGAGAGGAAAGTTGGCTTTAGCCAAATGCACAACTTTCATTTGATAGCTCTTGCTTACTGCGAACCCATCATTATTGCTTTTGGGGTGCACTGAGGTTGGTTGCTCCATCAAAGCAAGAGCATGATTTCACTTTCTTCTTAACCCCTTTCGGCAAAGAGCTGCAAAGAGACAATTGAGCTGTCTGAAAATGCTCTTCCCCGAACTCTTTCTCTTTGAAGCACTGAGGTTGTCAAAACAAACTCTTCACAACTGAGGGAATGAGAATAAGCAAACACAAACGAGTAAACTTTTCATCTCGCAGAGTACGGATGCTCAATTTGTGTGTGGGTAAAATCGCTTCTCTTTTGTAGTTGATCGTTGAAAAGGGAAGGAAGACGGTAAATCAAGAGCAAAGAAGAAGCCACTGATCGATTTATGATTGGACAAACCATCGCCGTCGCATCCATCCATAAGCATATAGTCAAATAAGCCATCTTCATCTATTGTTACGGCATCACTTTGAGCTTTTAAGGAAAGATGCTTGAATGCTACATGATCGTGTAAATTTAAAGTGCATTGGATTGAAAAATAAGGAATAGATCGTTGAAATTTCAGTTTATTGTGATGCTCCAAATATGTGCATGAAAATAAACTTAAATTTACAACTTTTTCAGCAATGCGGGATTATTTATTGTTCAATTTTCAATTTTTTACCATTCCAACGCTGCTATACTGCCCTTCTACGCCTTCTTGTCCCATGTTCTATGTAAACCTTATGAACAGCGAGACAAATATACGTAGAACGGCAGTATACTTTGCTATAAAATATGACACTGCTAACTTCCGTCAAATCACAATTTAATTCATAATGTGAAAAATGATCCATAATATCACGCGTGCCTGGATATTATCAAACGTGAATGAACCTAAAATTTTCCTTCGCAGGGTTTTAGATAGGATCTTCACTTACAGAAAATCTTTGGCTCAAAATATTCTATCGATGAATAATTGTAAAATTCCAAGGTGTGCGATCCATCAGACAAAGTACACGAATATCTTTAGCGACTTTTAAGCTCTAAATTTGTTCAGAAGTCTGAAACAAAATAATGGAGACTAGAAGAAGAGCATTTTGACGTTGTATTATTCTGCATTTAAGGCCCTTATACGGTATTGCGGAAAAACGAATTAAGTGCTATACCATTAAATTTCACTAGAGAAAATGATTTATTATTTCAGCATTGTAGCTTATCCTTCTATGATAGTTTCGAATATCAATATTTGGAGTAGAGGAACTAGAAATAGTAGTAATTATATCCTTCTATTGCAAGTAGCCGTTTATTAGTATTCTGTTGAATTTATTGTGACTACTAATTAACATTGGCGTAGGAACAGGGGGGGCAGGAGGGCCTGGCCCCCTCCAGAATCATCCAGCTCCCCCCCCCCTGAATTGTTGATGATAATAAAGAAAAACAAAAAAAATTAACATAAAGCAACATCTTCTGAATCGTACATGACTCTTGTTATTGACAAAAATGTCTTCAGTAGTTTCTTTATTTTATGTTGTACAACACTATAGAGCCAAAACCTCGCTTGTCTTATACAGCATCAAAGTGGCTGTTCTGACTTTGGAGAATCGTGTGAAAAATGTGAAAAATGTAACAAAATCGATCACAGTGTTTTATTCCAGCTCTCTTTGTCTTTGATTAAACGTTTTAAGTATTTTCGCATGAATAAATTTATTGCTTAAACTATATTTTTCAATTAAAATTTATTAATCCATAAATTATTTGATTAATTTTCAACACATTGGTAGCAAAATTTTCCGAAAAACCTTTTCGATATTTTTCATAGAATTTTAGTTTAAACAAGTTCCTCAAGAAATATTCAAGGGTGGCTTCAGAACTTTTGCAAATCTTTTCTTTAAGTCAAATAATATAGTGGGACTTGTTCATACTTTCAAAGCGAATTCCTGGTGGACATCCAATGTCCACTTTAATATGCAAATTGATTCCGGTAAATATTTCCGGATTTACTTGAAAAATCTTACTTTATCTTTCAAAAGTTCAGTTTTCCCTCGCAATTCCTTCAAAAAATCATTACCTCTGTCAAATCTAATACAGAGATATTCACTGAGAAATCTATTAGAAATTCTTCTGTGAATTTCTTTTAATAGTTTCCCTAGAAATTTTATTACAAATTCTTCCGCGAAGTTCATCAAAAGTCCTTAAGAAGTATTTCCAAAATAATAAATTTGTAAAGAAGATTTTGATGGACCTTCTTGAGAAATTGAGTTTTATTTTTAAATTCATTAGAAAGGTTTTAACTATCCTGTAATTTACCTCTAGAGAAAAAACTATAAATTATCTTTCATTTTATCATTACCCATCTATTATCCATGCAAATATTTCCACTAAGATTTAAATTCATAAAAATCTTACATTTTCGCGTTAAACTTTTACAGTACTACAAAATAGTCGATAATAGACCCTTCGAAAAAGTTTGTTTGGGATTTCCAGAGGTAGAAAAAATGGGTTCAACATCATTATGTTCACCATTGTATTAGGGAACTTCGGAGTTTACACAAAATATTATGTAAGATTTTAGTAACGAATACCAAAAAAATTCCATCCGTTTTAACACCAATCATTTGCTATCATGAAAAACGTAGAAAAAAGAACAAGATTTTTTGTAGTAAATCCTACAAGAACTACTTCAGCTTTTCTGCGAAGTACACTGTCAACGAGTTTCAGAAATTCTGCGGTTTAATACGTGAGTTTTACGACAGGAATTTAGTAAATTTTTCCGAATTATTTAAGCTGCAATTATTCAAAAAATTACCAACAAAGAATCCTTGGATTACCATTTGCAAAAAATGGAGTTATTAGAACCTGAAAGAATACTTGATTGAACTTCTGGAGATTTCTTTTTTAGAAGTTCGAGGATACATTGCAAAATCTTAGTAAATTTGGTAAAAAAACTTCTTAAAAAAATCCAAAAAAATCGTTAGTGCGGTTTAAAGCAAAAAAAAAATCTGGTTAGTGTTTAGATGAATTTTTGGTTTTTTTTTTCGGAAGAATATTAGGGAAACAATAATTTAATTCTCTAAGAAATCCCTGAAAAAAAATGGAATCTTTGAGTATTTTCGTGGAAGAGCTTTTGAAAGAACAGTTTCCATCCGCTAGAAACTTTATAGAAATGTTGGAATTCTTAAAACATTTCTTAGTTTGCTATTTAAAAAATCGAGGGAGTTTTGAAGGAATGCGAGATGTTGCTTCTTGATTTAAGATAAATCTATAAAATAATTATCTGTGAAAAAATACAGATAGATTTGCGGAGAACTTCTCTGAGAAATCATGAATAACATTTTCCCAATTGATTTCTTTTTAATTGCTCATGAAATTCTTGTGGAATATTACGAGGAATCCTTAAAGTGACACCCCTGGAACAGCCATTTAATTTTTTGCTGCGATTTTTTCAAACAATTCCTGTAGAGAAACTTTAGAAAGAATTTCTAAAGCAAAGTTCAAAAAACTGTAGGTGAACTCTCTTTATTGGAGAAATTCTTAGAAATTCCTGAAAATCTAAAACAAATTATTAATGAACAAAGGAAGATACTTTAAACTAACAATTGGAATTTATATGCAATAAGTACCTAGAGAACCTTCCATGAGAAATAATTAAAAGAATTTCTAATGTGGTGGAATTCTTCATGAGATTTTTAAGCAATTCGATAGAGATTGCTCGAGAAATTTTCAGAAAATTTGTAAATAATTTTCCATGGGAATCTCAGGACGAACTCAGTGAAAACTAGTGAAAAGTATGAATATAATTAATGAAGAAATTCCCGTAGGAATTCTCAGAGGAATCTTTTCAAAGCACATGATTGAATAACTGGATAGATCTGGGAAGAAATACAAAGAACATTCCTTGTAAGCTTTTTGTTAGAATTCTTGAAAGATTTTTGAAATAAGAAATATATGAAAGGTTGATATTTGGCATAAAGTCGTTTGGCATAATGGTCGTTTGTCATAATAGGTATTGGAATAGATTTTTGTTCTGAAGATTTTGATATATTTAGCACAAATTTGCCTTTCTTTCAAATATTGGATGTTCTTTCTAAATATGAAGTTACTATAATAATAAGTATAAAAACTGTTAATTGAAAATTTAAATAAATTTCACCTGCTTTTATACATAGGCTGTTATTTGGAGCTATAGTTTTAGATATTTTTTTTTTGTTTCAAACTGATATGAGGGCGTCAATCGA
Organism: Aedes aegypti; assembly: GCF_002204515.2. Classification (NCBI taxonomy): domain Eukaryota; kingdom Metazoa; phylum Arthropoda; class Insecta; order Diptera; family Culicidae; genus Aedes; species Aedes aegypti. The sequence goes on from NC_035108.1 coordinate 380,443,109, forward strand.
TAATATTGATCTGCTCAAATTACCAGTGAAAAGAGAAATCGATTACTGTAGTGACTTCGATAATTCTGAACGCAATTTTTGATATCTTTTCGTTTTAGTACGCCGCAATATTTTTTTTAAAATAGTTTTAGTAATAAATTTTGCCTTCTTTCAATAATAGGCTGTTCTTTATATTTATACTGTTATAAGATAAAGTTTAGTAAAGCTAACTGTTACCCATTTTTATATTTTGCAGTTTTATCAATTCTTGCAAGCCGTGCTGTTAGAATTATCATAACTTTAGAACCTGCTTATATTTTTACATATTATAAAAGCATACACACAATCTTGATGATTTCGAGATATGCTGGAAAAATATTATTTCAATCACATTTTTTTTTCTTTTTTTTTCGATAATAGACGGTGTTTTTGACGTACATTTCCAAAATTACAATTACTTTCGAATCGTTCGAAAGTTTTGCCACAAATATTTTCTTTTACAAATGTGTTGTATATTTGAGTTATGCTGTGAGAAGATTTTTTTTTTTGCGTTTAGACCTTAAACATTTTAAACGAAAAATAATCTGCTCTCGCACATAGGCTATTTTTGCATTATGCTGCAATAATAGAACCTTGGATTAGAGCTTTCAATTTTTGCAAATGAATTTTCCAAGTAAGTTCCATCATGTGTTACGTCCCAACTGGGACAGATCTTGCGATCAAGCGAAAATGTTCTATGAGCATCCCCTTTATTATTAACTGAGAACTTTCTGTGACAATTTACTATTTTCAAATATGTATATCGCAACAAGCTCAAAGATAATCTATGTTCTGGGAAGTAGATATAATTATTATTTCGAAAAGATCTTTCACCAGACCCGTCACGAGTTTTATTTAGTTATGCTCTCTAATGTCACAACAATGTTTGACATCCATAGCTTGGAAAATCTCTAAACGTTGTAGAGAACCTAACAATTCTAATTTGCTTTAAAATGCTGATAGTCATTCTAAGTCACTCATTATGCCAAACGGCCTAATGCCAAACTACTTTATGCCAGACGGGGTACAATCATATGAAATCAATACGAATACGATACGAAAACAAGTATTTGCTAGTCCCCCCCTAGGCCCCCTCCAGAAAAAAATCTTAGCTACGCCAATGCTAATTAAAGAAGATTGTACTTATCTATCAATTACATGGACACTAGACTGATGCAAATTGAAACGATTAAGATGAGGTTTGGTTATGCACACGCCATTTGAAGTACAGTTAACTCTCCCTTACTCGATATTCAGTATCTCGATATCGAGTTAGAGAACCATAGTAAAAGTTGGTTTTCATGGCTAACTCGATGGTCCCTTGGATCGCAGTTTCATTGGTTTTGTAATCTGTAACTCGATACCCCCTCCAATCAAAGTGCGATCTTCGGCAAAGTTGTAGCTGAAAGGATTTCACATAAGTAGAGTTTGAACACTATTCCATAAAACATTATCACGAAGAGATAGAGGGCTGAACTTGAAAGTTTGGCGTTTTCCAAAGTACTCTCCATGTAAATTTCAAATGGCGTGTGCACAGTCAAATTTCTTCCGAATCATTTCAAACTTTGGGAGAATGCTATTCACTATAATATAAATCGTTTTTTCTGAAAATTTGGTAAGATTTTAATGAAGGAAACCCAAACTACAAAGATTTGATGTTTTAAGCAGGTTATAAAGTTTTTTTTATCTTTGTTAACGAGGTTTTTAGTAATAGGCAAGTTCATTTAGAAAACAATGGCTTTACTTTCCTTTAGAGGGAAGTCGTTACTTTGACTTTTACGTCATAAGCGACTATCTCGGCAATGGCATTCGATCCCAGGTCCTCGGCGTGAGATTCGTGTGTTCTAAGCACTACACCAGGTCTGTTACCTTTTTTACAGTTGAATGTAGCACTTCTGATGTGCTTATCACAATTTCTTAGTAGCACAATTTTTACACCATTCTAGTATGGGGCAAAAGTTCGCTGGCTAAAACACAAAATATCTATACTTTTATGACAGGCATACTTTATACCAGCCGAAAACTTATGTTTTCCAAAAAATACACACTAAATTTTCATTAAAAAAATTGCCCAAAACAGGGTTAATTGTAATATACTCAAAAATAGCAGTTTTTCGCAACACTAAGCGGAAATGATAACTTTGGGGGACATTTTTCGCACGATCAGGCAAATTTGGCTAAATTTAAAGATAATATGTGTATTTTAGGCAATTTGAAAATTTTTCCGTGAGTTTATACATGGATCGAACTTTTGACCCGCTGTTTCGAACTTTTGCCCCAATATGGGCCAAAAATTGTTTTCAAGCATTTATGCAAAAACTAATACACCTTAAAGCATCCTTATTATAGGCCAAGAAACGTCCTTACATAAAATATTGAAAAAGATCTCCATCTCAATAAATTTTTATGATATTTGGAGTGATAGTCTCTTACTTGAAAAAAATTCGAGCCACCATGATATTTATAAGTTTTGTTTTGAATTGAGCTAGAAATTTCAAAAAGAAACTCTTGCCCCACTCGAGCTTTTGCCCCACTTTACCCTAACTCATTTTAAACTCGAGCACCTACAGAAGTTGAAGATCTTTCGCAAATAAAAATCGGATAAAAATCTGATTCCTATACCATGATTTACCAGTCATGGAATTTATAAATTGGTTAGGTCGTGATATCAGGATGACAAACCATGAACCCTGGGGTCATAATAATAACACTTCATAAGTGTAACATCCAGAGTGACAACACTAAGCGGTGCACTTTGGGCTGTTCTCAGTGAATGCGAAATTCAAGGTAGATGTAAGAAAATGACATTTAGGGTAGATGCACCTAAATTCATGAAGCACAATTAATGTACATGTAAATGTTGTAACGGGAAGAAACGACCATTGACTTTATGAGAAAATGATTTCATCGCAGTAACCCACGGTATGTCAGTGAAAAATAATACCTCCACTATTGGTACACTGTTTCTTTAGTTGCGGTATATTTTTAATTTGTGTTCCTATAGTTGCGGTATCCTTTGTTTTCTTATGGGATCCTCCACTATAGAAACACTTTACCGTTAAAGTTTCAGATAAGATTCATTGGTTTTAACCTAAGCTCTCAGTACACTTTGTTTGTTTTGCTTCTAAATATAACAAAACAGATTCTCAACGGTCTTTCTTGAAAAACTTATTCATTATGCAACCTTATCAAAACAATTGGAAAAGTATTGTGAATAATTTGTTGATTAATTTTCAAAATAATTAGTTGTATGACGCTTTGAAGAGAACTTTAGTTGATATTTTTCTATTTCGTTAAATGTACAGTCTATTATAAAACGCTCCGACTTTTTTTTCTTGGTCTACGTTTCAATCTTTCCATCGTCGAGGACAAAAGGAAAACTTACACATGCTCAAATAGACTACGTTGGTGAAACCAAGAGTTGTCGTTTAAAACAGTCATATCCATAATTTTTAACTTTTTTCAAACACCTTTTTTTGACCATCAGTTTTGTAACTCTTAGTGATGATTTAAAATAATGGTTTGAAAATTCTTGACGTTATGTCCTGCACTTTATGTCACGATGGTTTTGCTTTCCTTCATTAAATGTTTTCAAAGTTGCAAAGAAGATGCTTAAATGTTATATCATTTGAGTAACGACTGACAATCTTCTAGGTACACTTTCAGTTTTCATTGATTCCTCGACTTGACATATGTGTAAGAATAAGTTCAAAAATAAATCATATGGATATGAAATAAAAAACACAAACCACTGTAACTTGTGATTCCGTGTGCGAAATATTTTCAAATTCACAGATGCTTAGATATCACATTTTTTTAATGTTGAATTTGATGAACCTGATGATGATATTTTTGGATAGTTATTGAAGCAGCGTACTGGAATTATATCGATAATGAAAGTAACCCTTAAAAATGTTCCTTTATCTTCAAACCACTATTACTTTCTCGATGAAACATTTTCAAATTTACGAAGAGGATGTTGAAAATAAAGGTTTAAGACACACCGCGCAGAGAGACAGCCTAAATAAACGAGCAAACTTTTGCTCCGTTAAGCTCAAGGTGGCCACGGACCGAGGAATTGAAGGACAGGTGGCGGTCCCATCCGCTTAGTAAATTTCGTAAACCGATTTTATAAACAACATTTGCTTTGTGGCGAAAGGTGGAAACAGTTGGGTGTTGTTGCCCCGTTGTCGAATGAAGGACAAAAAGGTTTTCCATCGAGGTAAAAGATGTTCCGAACTAACTTTGTTCACTCTGATCAAATTGCGCCAAAGTTACCACAATCAACTTTGCGAAAGTTGAGCGAAGGTGGAGGAGAGGTGTGTGTGCTTTTGAGATTGGAATTCCAGCATTAGGTTCGGGCGAGGAAGAGAAATTGAAAAAATGGGAAACATCATTATCCCGTATGCTGGGACCCCCTCCCTGGTGAAGAGAATAGCGTTTCCAGCATGCAGCAGGACCTAGATGATGAGGCATTCGTGTAATATGATCTCTGACACTACGCGGTGATAAATGATGTCACATAAATTTGCTGTTTTTTTTATGTTATTCATGAAAGAGAATTGAATTATGTACGCTCCGCGTGAAAGATGGGACTCCATAAATCAGATCTACGCAATTTAGCGTTGGAGAATCAATTTTCCAAAAATGTGAAGTGTTCCGTTTATTAAACAAGGCACTAACAGTTGATAAGGGAAACACCACTATGTTTTTTTTTTCTTTTACTTGCGTTCTTTCGTGTATGGAAAATGGAGAGAATATGGTAATAAGATTGAAAAAATGGTTTGTGGTTTAGAAAATTAAAAAGTTATGCGATTGATACACATGCTTCGATAGAACTCTAAGTTTCGATAAAAATCGAATATATTTTATTCAGTGCAGCCCTCACATTTATCCAAACTAAAGTAAACTAAACTAAAGTTTCTCTACAATTTTGCGCAAATTTAGCTTATTATTGCACTTGGTCCACTCTAAAACAAACCTGTTTGTTTTCCTGAATACGCCGAAAATGAATAGAAAAGTTGTTGGACATTGAAGTTAAAAACATTATTCCACCATAACTATGTAATGGGAGTATAATTGTATTAATTATAATGTATTATAAATATTTTCATAAATAATTATTCTGAAACACTTTTGATTCGCCACTCAGCTTCGAAATCAATGAAAACTTCACAGATATTTTCGACAATAATTGTACAAGCCAATTAAAATAACTTCTCCTCTATGAATCCAAACAATACTGGTAGCAAGTGAAGTCCAATCGTTTGTATTGAAAATTCAAGAAATTTCATTGTCAGCCTTCGTCACACTTTGTTCATTCCATTTTCTCCGTCTTGCTTATTAATTAGCAATTGAAAGGAAAGAAAAAAAAGTTATGATAATTGAAGCAAATTTTCTCATTAAACTTCCTCTCATTTCCGGTTGATTGTGTTCCTTCGCTTGCAGCGCGCCGCATTCGGAAAAGTTTCCATGCTACCGCGAGCGACAAAATAGCAATGCAGAATTTCCACTTCAATTCACTTGGCAGTCGACAGCAGCAGTGAGGCCCGAGCAGGAAGCGATAAATTAGCTAGTTAGTGGTGCAGCTAACGGGCCTCCCCCACCGACCTTGAAGGAATAAATATTATCGGTTTGGACATTGTTGTTTTCATTTGACAACAATGAATCCAATGAAGATGCTTTCTTATGTGTTCAAATAAAATTTGATGCTTACAGATGTCTGAAATTAATTTCTGGAATGGGTTTTTACTGTTCTCCGGAGAGGTATGTGTGAATGCATTACCAACCTGATTGGTTGCTGTGCATCAGGTTGTTCAAATTTTGCAATTTTGCAACTGAAGTACCCTATAAGAATTCTATGGATTGTGCTAATCCAATAATCATACTAAAACAAACCTTCACTAAAAAATAGTGCTCCTATTATTGATGTTTGATTTTTTGCAGAAAAATTTCTAATGGATCACGATTTGTGTACATTTGAATGTAGGTACGGCTTGTTGCGTAGTCAAAAAAACTAAGATTATTATAGCAATTCATTTATGGAAAAGCTTCAAAGCTAAATGAATAATATGCTTCGATTGCTTGGTAAAAAGTTAACAAACACTCACAATTATGTGACTCCTAGTTAACTTTTTCAATGTCCTCACAACCGTCATTTTATATTTTCTATTCAATCTATCTGTTCTAAATATAGTTTCCTTAGTCAAACGTCACAGACTTAGGCAAGATCACAAGTTTACTCCGAGTCCATACTTGTTGAATGTAGTTCAGATTTAGGTTCAATTCATTAACTGGAGTATAACTGTGCATGGAATCTAACCTGACATTGTTTGTGTGGGTGTGATTTAGTTGTAATTCAGTTTTAAACTTTTACATCTTATATTCAATGCATAAATTTAACATTCCATGTGGAAGATTTTTATATTTAAACTACGAAATTCAGCGATTTTAACAACAAATTCAATCGCATGCCTTTCATAGATCACACTATACATTGTTGGCGCCAATGATAAACCACCAGTTGGCTTGACCAGGCCTTGGATCCGGTTTACCAATCAGCCCAAGGGGAGGTTTTTAAGGACGGTTTTTTATTTATATATACAGCCATTCCATGAAAAACCGATCCAGTGGGTCACTGAATTCCATAAAAATTTGCTATTTTGTTCCTAATCCGAAATAAGGATACACGTGTTTCTGGATTTTGTTTATTGACCATTTCCAAAATACGATGACCAGAAAAATCGAGATTTTGCAAAAGATTTATTTGTTAAAACATAATAACTTTTGAACCGCTTGACTGATTTTTAATTTTCTTCGACGGCAAGAAGCTAAAGATTTTGACTTTTCAAGAAAAATATAAAATTTCACAAAAAAAAATTTAACATTAAAAAAATCAATAATTTCCGTTTTTTGTGTTTAGAAGGCCTGGGACCGAAGGAGCTGTTGCTGTTCTAATTTTTTCTTGAAAAATCAGTAAATTTTACGTTTACTGGAAAAGTTTCAGCGATGTATGTTTTATTTTTTATTTTTTGGGACATATTTTTTGGAAATGAAAAAATCAGTCATTTTTTATCGGTTTTTCATGGAATGGCAGAAAAAACATATAAAACTCTGAATTTGTTTGACATGAAAAAATATAAAAATTTACTAAATAACTAGAATTTTTTTTTTCTTGCAAAAGAAACATTTTTTCAGGGTTTTAAATTTTTTATGAAAAGTTGAAATTTAAAGCTTTTATTCCATAAAAAAGGATTGGAAATCGGTTTAGTTATTCAAAGGTTATGATTTCTTTTTTAAAACAAAAAAAATATTCCGCTGAGACCTACAGTGTGTGCCGATGAAAAAAAAGGACTGATTTTTTATTTAAAAAAATATTCTCAAAAAACGTTAACGTAAAATTTATTGAACTTTCAAGAAAAATGATAACAACAATAGCCCCTTTGGTCTCGAGGCCTTCAAAACACGAAAAAACGGAAATTATTGTTTTTTTTTAATGTAAAAAACAATTTTTGTGAAATTTTATATTTTTCTTGAAAATTCAAAATTTTTCATGCCGTCCAAGAAAATTCAAAATCAGTCCAGCGGTTCAAAAGTTATGATTTTTTTAAAATAAAGATTTAGCACAATCGCGATTTTTCTGGTCACCCTATTTTTGAAATTTTCTTCTTTTTTCTGGCGTTACGTCCCAACTGGGACAAAGCCTGCTTCTCAGATTAGTGTTCTTATGAGCACTTTCACAGTTATTAGCTGAGAGCTTTCTTTGACGATTGACCATTTTTGCATGTGCATATCGTGTGGCATGGTCACCTTAACCCGTATAGGCCTGAGTGGAAGCAAAAATACTAAAACCTTTACCACTCAGCGAATACTTAACGCATTCAAATAATTTTTTGTCAGTATCTTGGCCCACATATCTAGTTTGTAGAAGTGGTCAGAGGAACTCGGGAATACTCCTGTAGCCGGAGTTACTGCGATGGGTTACTGGGTTAAGTCGGGTAGAAAAAGGCGATTTTTTGGGACATGCCAAGTTATCTTTAGTTATTTCCAATGGCAATCATTTTATTTGCATAAATCATTAAGATCTGATATTCAATATTATAAATTAATAGTTTTGTACCGTTTAGAGTGTACTAAATGCAGCCACTCGGACTTAATGCCCTGAAGATCCGGCTCAGGATTTGTGAGGTACTAAACCGTTTCAAATCTCTAAAAGTATAGATCGAACATAATAGTTTCATAAAATGTATTCCCATAAGCTTGTCACAGATGTTAAGATACAAATTGTGTACTTTATCATAAATTTGAGGCATCCCGGGGACCCGAAAATGGTCATTTGTAGGATCAATCAAATGTAGTTGACACAATTAATCAATTTAATCGGTTATCAGAAGGTTTACGCTGATGCGTTTTCCTTAAAACTCCTCGATATAGTGGCCACATTATAGCCGATTCTGAAAATTATCTGTGACTTGAAATTTGCCTACCTCCAGGGGCACAGGAGCACGGAACCCTTGTCACCCGACCTGACCCAGTGATCCACCGCAATAACCCCGGCCACATGAACATTCCCGAGATTCTTTGACCACTTTTAGAAACTAGATATGTATACAAGTATACTGACAAAAAATAATTGAAATCCGTTAAGTATTCGCTGAGCGGTGAGAGTTTTAGTGATTTTTCTTTCACTCAGGCCTATACGGGTTAATAAAAAAAATCCAAAAACACGTGCATCCTTATTTCGGATAAGGAACAAAATAGCAAATTTTCACGGAATTCAGTGACCAACTGGATCGGTTTTTCATGGAATGGCTGTATATGGGTTCATTTAAATATTACGTAACGCAAAATTTGCCATTTTTTTGACCCCCTCCCTCCCCAACGTAACAGCTTTTGTATTGAAAATTTTAAATTTTTGTATGGATCGTAACACTATGTAAGACCTCCTCCCTACCCCTATTGATTTACGTTATATTTGAACGATCCCTATATAGAATTTTCGCACTTCTAGCAAAGCTAGAAACTTTCAACTCACCCGGCTATCTGGTGATCACATGGTGTTTAGGCTCTGTGGTTCTCACTTAACGGTCCATTACGGTCCAATATTCAACGGTCTACTGCGGATGCACGTCTCGATTGCGGTAACAGAGAAAAAAGGGGAAATAACTCTGTACCACGCCACTTTTCTTTGGCTTGGGCTACAAGTCCGATGTTCTCCTGGAACTACCCTATGGTATTACTTCAGGAGGCAAAGGGCTTGTTGATGCTTTTACGTCTTTTCGTCACCTTTTGCTCTATTCGATCTGGCTGCAGATGGTCTTTCCAACGTCACTCACATTTTAGGGCCGATTACATGCCTGGGTAGTGTAAAACTTTTTAGATAAATGCTACTGTGTTAAGTTAGTGCGCTTGACTCCATTTTTCTGCTCGTCATGCTCTGCGGGCGGAACGGTTGGACTGAGGGGTGACTTCCGGTGCTGTTTGCTGTTTCGTGATCTACTCAGCTAGTCCCCGACGGAGGATCTAGCCTACTCCATTCGCACCCGATGGTTTCCTCTCATCAACAGACTGACTTGTCGAGTGCCGAGGTCGGTCAATAGAAATATTAGTAGTAGAACGCTAATGGCGCTGTTCTCAAAAAACTGAATTAGTTTATTATCACCTTTAACTGTATCTTTTCATTGTTTGTTCGATGCCATGTTGTAGTGGATGATTTAAACATTTATTTGACACTTTGAGGACCGGTACTCAAGCTGTCAGCGCGTGGCAAACTAGATGTTGGTAACACGAACAGTAGCGACATTAGCATTCTCAGGTTAATGCTTCTACTGGTCGGTCCGACAATTGCGGTGGGAGGTTGGCTTCCGGTTCATAAGCACCCCGACGACCTGACGTCAAGCGCTGCTCTCTGCGTTTCGTTTTGCTGCTCTGCTCGCCAGTTGCGCTGTAAGTCAGACATTATTTGCTTCACCATGTTGATATTCCAAAGATCGGGATCGCTTATCAATCCGTGTACCACACCTTCTACGCTGAAGTATTCACCAGAAGCAGCCGCCACCGTGTTTCGTACTGTGTTGAACCTCGGACAGTCGAAGACAACATGTTCTGGCATTTATTCAATCTTCATACACTCAGTACAGAGTGGTGAAGACGCATGGCCGAATCGATGCAGATACTGCAACAAGAACGGTGTCAGGTGGAAGTTCGCTTCTCCGTGCTCCCTGTTCACCCAGGTCGATAGATTCGGGATGAGCCTGTGCGTCCACCTTCATTTCTCGGATGCATCCCATTCTTGCTGCCACTTAGCCAGCGTTGCTAAGAACGTGATGGGGATTCAATGCAGGGCTAGCTCTGTTGAACTCCCATAAGCACATCTCTGTACAAGCGACCCGCACCGCTTTCAAAGTACTTTAGCCCATCATCAGGAGCGCCGCCCGTCACATTAGAATCCAGGCCAGCGAGATCCTGAATCTGGAAGACTGGCAGCTTAAGAACATTGACACGACTACGGACCAGGCATAGGAACTACGCTATAAAGCAGACGTCCGTGCTAATCGACACCCTTAGTAAGGATGGATGACACCTCCCTGAAACGGCGAGTGGGTTAATGGTACGGTTTCCCCGTCCAGTTAAAACCTTGGCAGTCATTCAAATACGTGCTAAACCTACCGCATTAGCCGGTGGAAATATGCTCAGTTGAACCTTTCCTGACCTCGCCGATCTGGCTCTGAACTTGACACCCTATAAGGGACGGCTTAACCCTAGCATGGCGTCAGTGCTTGCATTCATCACCATGGGATCACGAAGGCGACTACTTACGATGGGCTAGGATAGTGGCTTAGACGAGGGACCACTACAATGGAGAATTTCCAAAACAATGCCGATACAATGGATTTCAACACAGCAGGTGTCGAGGACGTGAGCATGTTCCAGAAAGCGGTAAGATGCCACGATCGCCGGTGCATCTACTGACGTATAGCAGCTATACTGACGTAAAGCAATAGCTCGAAGCAATGTGAGACACAAGGACAACAAGGAGGATTAGGGATTCAAAGTCCAGTGTACACACCGAAATCGTGCAACAACGCTGCTCAAGGAGGGCAACAACCTGAAAACTCGAGGTTGACAGAGGTGAAAAATAAGTTCGATGAACTCATCCAGTTCATCAAGGACCGGCATAATGTGCATACCGGGATCAAGAGCAAGCTGACGAGCATCAAATCCTCTGTCAACGTTGCCATGAACGAACAGAAAGTGCTGAGAATGAGAGCAGACCTTGCCAAAAAGGCACTGAATAAGATACAGAGCAAGCAGCGGCTGGTAAACTTAAGACCAAAAGACAAATGACCAAACGAGAAGAACTTCAAAAAAAAAGTAGTTAGAACGCGACGCATCAAGAAAGGAGAGATGCTGTTTGAGCTGAAGCGCGACCCAGCGATCAAGAGCTCGGCCATCTGGAGCTAGTCGCGAAATCTTTGGCGAACGAGGAGGACGTAAGAGCACTTACTCAGGGAGCAGTTGAGTGCAGATATCTGGACAAGATAACAATCGTGGACTGCGTAGGCTATGCAGCCTTGGAGGGGAGGCCATGGCAATCCGTCTGAGGAAGCCGTACGACGGCACACTGTCAGCGACGATTCTGCTACCAGTTGACACGGCGAACAAACTGGTGTAGAAAGGTCGATATGCCCATACGAGCAGATAAGCAACCGATGCGGTGCTTCAAGTGCATGGACTTCGGATACCCTGTGACTAGCCGTAAAGGTCCGGACAGAATCGAACTGTGTGGAGAAAGATATCACTTTGAGAAAGACTGCAAGAATCGATCAAGGTGCTTGCTCGGCTCACCGAAGGAAGGTAACACCCATTCAACGGGCTGCTTTAATTGCCGTGCGTACCAAAATGCGATCGCAGCCCAATAGTAACGGAGGTAATACAAATCAACCTGAATCACTGCGACACCGCACACCAACTGTTGTGGCAAACGCGAACAGAAAATAAGTGCGACGTTGCGATAATAGTTGAACCGTATCGAGTACCACTCAATAAAGTCAATTGGTTGACGGATAACCTGGGCACAGCGGCGATACAAATGATAGTTTCCTATCCAGGAAGTGATTGCCAACTCGAACGCGAGGTTCGTGATCGCCAAAACCAACGGAATCAACTTTTGCAGCTGCTATGCGCTTCCATGATAGACACTCGAAGAATTTAGTCTGATGTGTAGTTGGTCGAAAACTAGTGCTGATTGGAGGTGACTTCGATGCATGGACCGTGGAATGGGGTAGCAGGGTAACCAATGCCTGAGGTTGCAAACTACTGGAGGCTCTAGCGAAGTTAGACATACGATTGAGCGACGATGGCACCGTTGGCACATTTCGGAAAGACAGACGGGAGTCGATCATCGACCTAACATTTTGTAGCCCATCACTGGCGGGCAACATGAACTGGAAGGTAAGCGAAGAGTACACCCATAGCAATCACTAGGCGATTCGCTATAGGATTGGCCAGCGGAACACTATGGCAGTGCAGAGGAATCAAAGTGAAATGCACGCAAATAATCGGTGGTAGGCCATTTGGCATAAAGCCGTTTGGAATAAAGTCGTTTGGCATAATGGTCGTTTGGTATCAGAATTTCTCAATTTTTCGTTTTTACGTTTCTATTGAATCTTTCTGATGACATCAGGCTTGTTTTGAAGTCATTTGATACAAAATGACACTTTATTCAACAATCATTTGCTCTTGAATAAATTTAAGATTATTAGGAAAGTTATTGTATAGTAGTATTTTATTTTTTAACCAAAAATTATCCTTCTTTAAAATATTAATTCTTCTTTTGAGTGCCGCTATTAAAAAAAATTTCATTGAAGATTTTTATATATTTAGCATAATTTTACCCTTCTTTTAATTGTTCTTTTTCTTCTAAATATAATCTACCCATAATTGGTCAGTAGTGTTGGATCCGTTGAATCTGTTGCATGCTCCTTGTGGGCGAGCGACGGAATCCGGATCCATTGTGTCCAGTTTGCGCTGTGCGGAAGAAAAAACGAAGTGTGCCGTTGAAAAAAACAAACGCGTCAGTGGTGTTGGATCCGTTGAATCTGTTGCGTGTTCCTTTGTGGACGAGCGACGAAATCCGGATCCACAGAAAAAACGAAGTGTGCCGGTGAAAAACAAAAAAAAATACGCGTCAGTTGATACGTTGAACCTGTTGTATGCTACTGACGAGCGAGCAACGAAATCAATATCGTGTCCGGTTTGCGTAGTAACCGCACTATCAGTGTCGGTCATTCGTGTATATCCTCACGTATTCATTTCGAATTATATATTTATCGTTTACCAAAACGAATCCTATCCCATGTCCAAACTCCCAGTGTTTTCTTGTGGAAGTGCAGAGGACTCCTCGGCTTCTAGAAAGCAAGTAACACGTCAACATTGCCCTCCCATTCCCAAATTGACCTGCATTCGGACGCAGCCGGCGCCGGTATTGTTTATTATAATAATGAGAGCACCAGTACTTACACATTGAGGATGCTACTGATCTCGAGTAGTGCCTGTTGGTTCCCTGTGTAAGTACAGCTGTTCTTGCAATAACGGAGTAGCAACTGCGGGCGGTCAATCATGCTCATGCTCACGCTCATGCTTAATATGATCTAACCATAATTATAGGTATGAAAACTGTTGATTTATATTTTAGTAAATTTTTCCTTCTTTTATGCATATGCTGTCCTTTGGAGCTATATTTTTAAAGTATTGTTTTGTTTCCAACTGACAAAAGGGCGGCATTCGATAACATTGTTCTGCTCTAAATATCAGCAAAAAGAGAAATCGATTACTGCAGTTACTTCGATGGGTTGTGCTACTTTTCCCCAATTGTCGGTTACGCGAATGTCGTTTCCCCGAACGCCAGTTCTCCGAATGCCAGTTCCCCAAATATCCCTACCACTCATAATTGTCGTAACTCTATACATTTCAGGGTGGTGAACGAACTGACCATCTAATATGCACCCTTCTTTATTTAATGAGCCATTTTACGAAGCAGGTCAAATGACAGGAGACCTGGGATTTTTCAATCATCGTCGTCAGTTTTGGCGATGATGATGGTTGATGACTGTGCGCATTTATAGCGTAGCTTTTCATACAGGCGAAAACATAAATGGAGAAAAAATATTAAAATATTTCTTATCACAAAAATGCCTTTTTATGTGAAATATAGGTGAAAAGAGGTAGCTGATACAATAACTAGGTGTAAAGTTGCAGTAACAAACATTTTTAAATCTCTTTTTGTCATTTTCTTCATGTCCTCGTTTGGTAAGATGAGGCGTTGTTAAAAATCACGCTGGATTTAATCCCAGGTCACCTGTCAATTGACGCCGTTTCGGCGATCAGCTGTTCCGAAACGTCTCGTAAAATGGCTTATTGGCGGTTCTTTCGAGTTTTACCATCCTCAGCATTTTTGCCGACATCTGTATAGCCGAGAATGACAGATTACTTCCTTCTTCTGACTGTTCATCATTCTTTATCGTCACCACTTTTTGGGGAAACCAGTCATGGGGAAAAGTGGCACAATCACTTCGATTCTAAACACACTTTTTTATGTCTTTTCGTTTTACTACGCCGTAATAATTTTTGGCGTCCATTCTTCTATTGGTTTAATTATAAATTTTGCCCTCTTTTTAAAATAGGCTGTTCTCTATATCTATACTGGTTTTAATTTTATTATTTAGTAAAGCTAAATGTTAACCATTTTTATATTTTGCTGTTTTATCAATTCTTGCCAGATGTGTTGTTATAATGATAATTACATTAGAACCTGCCAATATTCAACATATACTTTTTTTGGGGCAAACGCGTGATCTCCTTCCGAGATATGCTGGAATATATTATTTCAATCGCAAATTTTCCCTTCTTTCGGTAATAAACGGTGTTTTTGATAAATATAAGAATTTATATTGAACCGTTGAAAAATTTTGTCACAAATATTTTCTTTTACAGATGTGTTGTACGTTTGAGCTATGCTGTGAAAAGATTTTTTTTGGGTTAGAGCCTTAAACATTCGAAAAATAATCTGCTCTTGTATATAGGCTATTTTTACATTAAGTCGCATTGATACATCTTTGGATTAGAGCATTTATTAATTTGGAAAAAATTTCCATTCTTTTATCAAGTAATTTTCATCGAGTGTTACTGGGACAGAGCTTGATTTGCAGCGAAATATTCTATGAGCGTTTCCTTGATGAATAACTGCAAACTTTCTTTGCCAGTTTACTGTTTCAAATATGTTTATCGCAACAAGTTAAGAGATATTCTATTTCTGAGATGTAGAGACCCTTCACGAGTTTCATTTAGTAATGCTCTATAATGTCACATCAATTTTTGAAATTCTTAGCTTGGAAAATCTCTGAACGAACACCACGCTTGTTTAGAACCCACCAAAATTCTGTTGCTATGGGTTCGGTGGTGTTGATCTCGGTAAAAGCTTTAAAAATGCCGATATTCATTTTAAGTCAATCATTATGCCAAACGGCCATTATGCCAAATGACCATTATGCCAAACGACTTTATGTCAAACGGCTTTATGCCAAACGACCTTATGCTAAACGACTTTATGCCAAATAGGATACAATCAAATAATCACCCAACCTTCGAGAACAGTGTTCTTTAAGAGGATTGTTTAGGGGTTCATTCACGGATTCTTCAAGAATTTACACTGGCAATCACCTCAATAATCTAGATGCATTTCAAAAATTCACCAAAACTCTTTCGAAAATGTGTTCAAAATTGTTTCATGGATACCTTCAAAACTTAGAAACTATAAGCTGATGTTGTAATTCTTCACTTCTAGAAATTCTATAGAAATTACTATCAAAAATAAGTTTTCCCAAGGAATTTTTCCAGATTTTTTTTGTTAAATTACTCTGGAGTTCGTAATTTTACCAGTAATTTAGAAACATTTGAATATAAAAAGCAAAATAATTGAAATTGAAGAGAAATTCTTTGAGAAAACCCTTTGGAAATATTAGGCGAAGTTACTGAAGACTGTATGAAGAAATTCAAAATATCACCTGAATAAAAAAAAGTAACTGGAAAAGGACTGTAGTACCTAAAACTTTGATAAATTTTGAGAAAAAAATGATCATTCACGACGTCATCCAAAATAAATGCATTTTTTCCTAATCTGAAAAACAATCACTGTATTAGCGTGCTGTCTCCACTATATACATCACACCCAAAGAATAACGATATTTCAAACATGTTAAAATTTCTCAGGTAACAAGCTGATGCATTGGTCCCAGTCCTCTGCCGGACTTCTAAATTTTATTCTCATCGTACCATTCTTCTTAGAAAAAACGTAACATCAGACCACTTAATAGACCTTTTGTCCGAGACCGTGGGTACAGAGAAAGGAACTTTTCCTTACCGATCTTCCTCCTTATTTGGGACCACTGTTGGAGCCATCGCCGATGACTGCAACCCACTAGACCGGGACGTTCAAGAATAACTGTATACGTAGTGAACCCATGTCTGAAAAGAGCCTGCGACCCAACAGCTCAGTGGGAGTGGGTTCTGTAAAATGGGGACTTTATCTGCGAACTTTCGATGTTTTTCCGGGGCTGTTTTCTCCTAGAGGGGAAGCCAACACAGCTGACTGGCAGGCAGGAAGGTCGATAAAGACGAAGTAGGGGACCGAAAGTTTTCGGTGACCTGCCCGGACTGATAAGGTGGAAGTAATCTGTGTTCACCTTTCCACAATGGAACAAGAGGTGTGTTGTTCCAGCAACACCAGTCAGTGGTGGTGGTGGTGCGACAGTATGTTTGCTTTGGTGGACGGGCGAGAGTTGAGGTGATGATATTGGAATTACAACTTTTAAGCTAGTGGAAATTATGTTTGTCTTTTGTGGAGTTTGACCATGTTACTGGTTTGAGAGGAATTGGCCTTATAAATACTTTTGTTTGTATTATGCTAAGTTGAAAGGAATCCCTGCTTACTAGAATTTACATTGCTTTCATTCAACACTCCATTTAAATTTATTTCTCAACTAGTTAGAGCAAGATACAAAAACAATGGCAAAAGTGCAAATCATAACACTATGCTTCGATTTTTTTTAACATTCACAATAGCAAAAGCTCACATGTCGAAACTTGAACCAAATTTTTACTGAAGGAGCTCAACATTGTATAGGTTTATAAACTACAAGTTTTTTATCTGAATGAAATAAATAAATATCAATTGAAAATCAATGAGCATAAACTACAAGGAACACAAAATATGGACTCACAATTCCAATATTGCTTGTTTTATTTTTAGTTAAAGTTCAACTGCGAAAACAAAAATGTTTGAGTAAAAGAGGTTTTTTTGTTAGTCCCATTTATTAGGGGCAATATAGGGCCATTTATATCCTATTTTTGCCATGATGTTGATTTTTCTTAAATTTTCGAGTCAATATAATTCATTAATGATTTTGAATTCATAAAATTTCATCTAATTGCAAAAAGGAGTCAATGCATTCGGTAGAAGTATCGAGCAATACAAAAACAGAATTGCAACGTCAGTTCGGGGTTGCCTCATTCCTCTCATGACTTTGTTTGCTTCTGTTATATTTTTATGAAAGAACAAATTTACGATGAAACAATACACGCTTCAGCTCTTTGTTTCCAATTAATATTATTATTTAGCGCGTAAAAAAGAGGATTTGAGGATTGCGGTAGGTTTCAATTGTTTAAATGATTGAAAGTATGCAACTATAGTATTTTTTTGTTCATGAATGCCGTCCGTCGAATGGGATTATATGACCCTAAACTTTATTGAAACAAACAATAGAATTTTTAACTGCACAATCTGACACACAGACACGCGCACGACCCAAACAAAATTGTTCGTCCGCCCTTTCAGGAGCACTTCATCTCATCCTCTCCCCCAAAACTGGGAAAACTCTGTGTAATCCGCAGCAATTGCAGTGGAACAAATCCGTGGACCCACTCCACTATGAAGTAGTAATCCTCGGAGAGTGAGACCCCGCTCGCTCCCTCAGTATACCAGCTGCTTCTACCCGCCCTCGCTAAAGCAGAGTGTGCAAATATGTGCAAAACCAAAATAATCAACGCTCGGAGGATTTATTTGAGAAACGTTCTCCCCGCCATGCGATGCAGGCTGTTTGGTTAGGTTTCGGTTTAGATTGTCCGAAGCGGGGGAAGTAGAAGAAGAAGACGAGCCTGAGGCAGGGGCAAGAGGCAATGTTGGCCGATTTCGTGGTGGACTCTGCGGAGAGTATCGCAATCAGGGTGGCCAAGTTGGTGTTTGCGTTATCGGTAGGCTCGATGAACAAAAATCGGTAGTTATCAATATACTCATCAAGCAATTTTACCTAATTTCATATAGATCTCTTCGAGATCAGGAGCATATTTCCGCCCTGTAGTAGATCAATCGAAATTCATGAGCTGTATCAACGCCCTGGAGTAATTTGACCTTATTCCACGTAGATCAGAATTGAAAATTCCAAGCTGTAACAACGCCCTGGAGTAATTTTACTTAGTCTCATGTAGATCCGTTACATCTTAAAGCTCTGTAGGACATCAATTGAAAATTCAAGCTTTATTAACACCCTGGAGTAAATTGAACTTATCGCATGTAGATCAGCTACACCTTAACGCCCTATGGGACAAATGTCAAAAGGTGTAAACACCCTTGACTAATTGGAACTTGTCTTTCGTAGACCAGGTGCATCTTAATGCCCTGTATCAATTGAAAATTTCAAGCTGTATCGACGTCTTTGAGTAATTTGATCTTGTTTCATATATATCAGCTGCATCTTAAGGCCCTTTAGGACATCATTCAAAATTGCAAGCTGTATAATCGCCCTGGATTAATTTGACCTCATCCCTTGTAAATTAAGTACATATCAGCGCCCTGTATGACATGAATAGAAACTCCAAGCTCTATGTACACAATACGAAAATTCTAAACTGAGACAGCAATTATGGAGAACGGTACGGCGAAGAAACGTTCCTCCAGATATAGAAACTATTCTTAAAAGAAGAAACATTAGTATAATGAAGTGTTTATGCGAATTTATAATTGCAAACGAAATCGATTTGCAGACATTATATTTAGATTAATTTAAAGTACAAAGTTTGGCTGTAAAGGTGAAAAACAGGGGCCAGATTTAGCAATAAAGAAACTTAAAAAAAAAACCCTCCAAGCTCTATGCACGCCCTGGAGTAATTTAACCTAATCCTTTATCGACAGCCTTTCACTAATTTGACCTTATCTTACGTAGACCAAGTGCATATTTAATTTTTTTCAATCCCTCGATTGTTTTGACCTTGTTCCATGTAAATCAGCTACATCTTAACGGCCTGTGGAACAAATGTCAAGATGTCCTGAGTCAAAATATAATAAATTATATGCTATGGCTTCGGTACAAAGGTATAATCCTGCTTCGGAGATGAACCAGCCAAGGGCTGAAAATCTCCCTAATAAAGATAACTAACTATAATCCTGCTTTTTGATTGGGTGTGGTATTCTTAATTTTTTGACAAATCAGTTCTTCTGGGTCTACTACATCTAGTTTCATCTTCTTTTGAATAATGTTTAGTTTGCTGTGATCGAGTTACATTATTTCTCAGCAATTTGAGATTTGTAATGCACGATTTTTCCGGATCGCAAGCAGCTTGACCAGGTCCAAGAAGTTTTTGCCATGAGTGGCTGAATACGATTCATAAGAATCTTGGAGTATAATTTATAATCGCAATTTAACATAGATATGGGACGCCGATTTGAAATTTCATTTATATCGCCTTTTTTAGGGATCAGGTATATTATACCTTCGGAAAACCCCGCGGGAGGAGGAATTCCCTCTGAAAGATACATATTGAATAATTGAACCAGTTCAGTTTTAATTTGATCCTTGTAAGAATTGTAAAACTCATATGTTAAGCCGTCAGGCCTTGGACTTTTTTTTCTTCGCGCTCTGCCTCAGTGCATTTTCGAGTTCTTCTATGATAATCGGCTTAATTAAATTTAATTGTTCTAATGCGCTAAGCGATTCATTAACGTGCTCCAAGATCGGTTCGATTCCCGTTCGGTCAAATTTTTTCTTTTCAAAAAGTTGTTGAAAGTGATATTCTAGAAATGTTTATAGTGTGGAACTATCAGAGGTTACTGACCCGTTAATCTTCAATTTTAGCGTATTTAAAGAACAAGTTTGATTCAACCTAGTTGATATCTGGTTGAATCCTAGTTTTTCTTCCTCGTGAATGGTATTCGGCAGGTATTTCAACCTTTAATTTTGTAGCCGTCTGTTCTCAATTTCCATTAGTTTGGTTTTCACAAAGGCCATTTCATCTGGGCATGATCCTCCAAGCATCATGGAGTCAGATATCTGTTTCAGGGAATTATAGAGAAACGATTTTTCCCTTCGTATTTCTTCGTTTATGGCAATGGATTCGGCTTTAAAGAAGCTGCTAATTTTTCTTTTACAGTCTATGTTCAACCACACATTGAAATTTTCATGGGAAAAAATTGCAGTTTTAAGCGGTCGTTCCCAGAATCCTCACGGGATTCTTAGGATTCTGCACTGGAAATCCTCGATCCACATTGGCATCCCAAAACATATTATGAAATCTGCACTCTGGAAACCCGGAATCCACACTGACTTCCGGCACAGGATCCATTCTATAATTGTTCAGGAATCTCTGATTTGCAAACCACGCTTATTACAGTATACGATGAGCGTGATGATGCCAATAAGAGCCGGTAACAAAACAGATATGTTTTATGCTGACAGCGCAACCTAGTGGAAGAAATCTGAATTGAAAAACTTGTCATTGGACTGCCCTTA
Organism: Aedes aegypti; assembly: GCF_002204515.2. Classification (NCBI taxonomy): domain Eukaryota; kingdom Metazoa; phylum Arthropoda; class Insecta; order Diptera; family Culicidae; genus Aedes; species Aedes aegypti. Next base: position 380,463,967 of record NC_035108.1, read on the forward strand.
AGGTCTTTCACAACTTTGCCAAAGATACCAAACATCTATTTTGTCTAAAAAATTAACTGTATTCAAAAATGTTACTGATCTCAAAATAGATCACTGGGCGTTAATGGGTTAATGCCCCGTAGGAACTCAATTGTACAATCTGAACAATATCAACGCCCTGGAATAATTTGACCTTATCCTATGTAGATCAATAAAATTCAAAGCTTTATCACCATTCTGCAGTAATTTGTTTGCTTTATGGCGTTTACCAATGTATATCAAGCGAAGAGTAGTGTTTGATACGTACTAGCGTCCCATCGTCACCAATGAATTTTGAAATTTGCCCCCGATTTTAATTTTGTTAGAAAAACGTGTTTTCCCCGTTACGGCACCGCTCGTTTTATATGTTGAGTTCACAAACCAAAAGCTTAGAAGAAAACTGAGTTAGAGCAGCTGCAAAAGCTGGCCAAAAATATTTACCTAATGAACGATTTTCTAAATATATGCAAACTTAATCACTTCATCATCTTCATGCACTCTATTCACAAAACATGTGTCCTAAACGTTGGATGTAAGCGAAAATCCGTTTTTGAGTTTTACTAAAAGTCATAACCTCAAACGTTATGAAGATCGCAGCAGGCTGTGGCGCGAATTGGCTGCTTTTGTTTTTTTCTGTCACGTTTTTCATCGTTCCGCGATTTTCGGCTCCATGATTCGGCTGGTACAGCTTGTGTTTTGCATTTTCTTAAACTTTACCACGAATCTTAGAATATTGTGACCGTTTTTCTGCTATTTGAAATTTCTATTTCATTCCATCCAAATTGAATTTGGTTTAGTTTTACGTTTAAAGTGTTTCGTGCTAAAAAGTGAAAATTGCATGCTTGTGCAGCTCGTGAAAACAGTGACATGATGAGAAGTTGAGAAGCATGTTGAGCATACGACACAAAGACAAAATGTAGCTTATGGATTAAGGAACAGATGCGGGTTTAGTTTTATAAAGAATAGACAGTGTAACTTAAAAATGCAGGCTGAACGAGAAGCAAGAAAACTGGGTGAGAACGTTCCTTTTAATTCTTTGTGGGTTATTATATTGTATTGCCATCGTATATCTAAATAATGGGGTGGGATGAATTGTAAAAATCAAATTTTTATTCCATTCCAGAGAGCGAGTAAAGGCGCTTAAGCCTTGGCTTTAGAGTCAGGACATACGGAAGAAAAACCTGTGTCCCATCCCAGGAAAAGGAGACCGGACAACAATGAAGTGTGCACCAACATTCTTAGCAACGCCACTTCTAACGATTTTACTTATCCCTTCAAATGAAACGGTTGGTACGGTTATCCCCGTTTCATCCTTTGTAAAATTGAAAAAAAAAATGCGTCTATCATGTTATTCATACGTGAATAATCTGATAGCCGTGAGTTTTTCAATTATCTTCAAATCCAAAGTCTGCACAGTCGGCCTGGCCATTTTAATATTTGTATCATATCTTTGATGTGCTGCAAATATTAATGCTGACAAGAAAATATCTGAAGAAATTTTGATATTTCCAGGATGCTTTTCAATATTGGCTGTGCAAGCACTTAGATTAGATTAGATTAGATTAGAAGTCATAACCTCAAACGTTATCAAGAGCTCAATAAGCTATTGAGATGGTATTTGATTTCAAATTTGGCCAAACGGCATTTGATGAGGTGATCCTTTCGATCAAATGTCGTTCGGCTAAACGACCTTCAGTCAAATTTCCAAATGACCCGAAGCCGTTTCAAAAATCATTTACATTATGTCTCAACGAAGAATCCTCCAAAATAAAAATGGAACGCTTTTGGAAGCATATTAAGATTTGAGGATAAATTCTAAGAGAATTCTTAGGTAAATGCTCCCTGGCACAAATCCCTCCAAAAGGATTAAGTCAACAATTTGGTTGGTATAACTTCTATTATACATTCTTCTACATGAAACCTATCAAAGTGGAGGCATTAAAAGCACTTGGCACATCCTCAAAAAAACCTTAGAACAATGACTAGAGAAATTCTAGGTAGAAACATGATAGAAATGCTAGAAGAAATATCTGAGATGATGATGTACGGATTTCAGCTGAAGCTACTAGAATAAATTATGTACACTTTTTTTTGGTAAGCTCTAGGAGAAAGTTTTGAAAGAATCCCTTATCGCATTATTGACAAGAACATCAATTAAATTCTTTAAACAATCTCTGGAGAGGAATTCATAGTCCTCTACTTAATCCACAGATATTACTTAAAATCCTAACTTCCTGGTCACTTACAGGACATTAATTATGCGGTCACATCTTACTTCTTCGAGACTACAAAATTTGGCAAATGTTTCAACCTTAACATCTTTATTTTAGTGTCAGTTTTGCTGGAACAAAATCCCGACTGTGAGTTAACATAAATTTCACGCCAAAACTTATTATCGAATTGTATTTAAAAATAGTTTTATGTTCACAATAAATCAATGCACGAGTTCACTTTTTTGACATTTGAGTGGTGCCGAATTCACTCGTTGCTATGGTCACGTAAATAACACGGCACCGCACAAAAGTCAAATAGCGAACTCGTGCATAGGTCCATACACCTTTACCCTAATTATGAGGTAATAAGTGTTTACCAATTACGCGAAAACTTGACAGTTACTTATCAGTTGATAAGAAGCTCCATAATCAGAATCACAACTATAACACACAAATGTATCAGCACGCTGAATATTTGCTATGCGATAGTTGAATCGGCAATGGCCTGTCAACGCTCTAACCAAGAGACTGCAATTGTGCTTTGACAGATTTGATTCGCCACCCTTGGAAATGGCTCAGTAATGTACAATTTTGTTTGACGACATGACTCAAAATTATTCCAGTATTGCTTGTGCTGAGTTGCCACCCAAGAATTTCTTCAGCACTTCGAAATTGGAATAGCTGCCTGAGGGCCAATGAAGTCATGCGATGCTTCGTTGCGAGCTAATTCATTAGCCAATTCATTCCCAACAATGGAAGGACAAGGTTTACAGAGTTGACTGAATGCAGTTCCCCAAATTGAGTTCGACATGCGAAAACAAGCTTAGACCCTGAGTTGGCCGAAGCATGATCTTCTAAAGCATCCAGACTATCTGACAACATAGATGTCTAATCTTCCCATGAAGGGAGCTGTGTAGTAAATTTGCTATAAGGAAAGTGACAAGTAATTGTGAGATCACTCCAAGCAAGGACAATTGTGTCCCAGTTCACCAGAAGTGGAAACATCCAAATCACTAGGATTTCCAATGGACTAAAACAAAAAATACACTGCGTAAAAACCCTACCGTTATTTAGCCTCAGGCTTGAGACTGAAGAAGAGCAGCCGATTATCTCGGAGAAACACAAGGTCACCTACACCATTGCTCCGGTTAGCACAGGAAGGACATAATACTGTAGAGGGCGCCCTGGTACTCCACAGGCTCCGTTTGCGGTTGGGTTTTATTTAGACCCCCCTAGCCATTCATTCTTAGGCACGGTTATCTTTAAGCCGTATGAATTAAGGGTCACCTGTGAGGTGGACTTTTACCACCGGAAAAGACAGTCCGTAGTGTTAATTCTTAGCCAATTGAAACAACCGCTACCGACACTACGCGGCTTTCTAGGCTGATCGGGAAAAGCAAATTAACATTTGGGCTCCTGACGTGCCCAAACAGCCCAGGCATTTCGAAACTCGCATGCAAATGGACCCGCCTGCTCTAGATACAAAAATGGGACGGCTAGATGTTCGAAGGTCTTTGTTCGCGCCACGACTCCAGAAAACTACCTAGGGGCTATATAAGTGCATCAGTGCCTCTAGTAAAGTGAAAGTGCCAACCAAAAGTGGAAGCCTAGATCTTCTAGTAGCGATTTTCTCACCCAGTGATATTTGAATTAATTCGCGTAGGACGACTGAAAGTGTGTTTTGTGGTCACATCGGCATCAGTCCACTGGTCAACGTCGAGACCAGTACCCTAAAGAAAAGGTTGTCTTTCGGTTTAGAGTGTGTGTAGTGAATCGAACGGTATCAGCGGAACGATACAACGGGCCCTGGCAAGGGTGAAGCAATCCAACAACGAAGCGATCATGTGGCGCCATAGATCGACGTCAAAGACATCAACTACCGCAGCAGTAAAGAGTAAGTCGTGAGAGCCCAATCGTCAAAAAGTGAGAATCGATAGCCCATTAGTTAGTAGCTTGAATAAAGTTCTTTGGTATGGTGTATAAATTTCAAATTTGCCGTAGTTTTGTGAGTGCACTGAAAGAAAGTTGTTTCAGGTTAAGAAAACAGGTCTGTTATGGTGAGTATCTCTGAGCAAGTGTACCGACTCTGAGAGGAAATTTACAATTGAGCTAGCTCGGGACGTGAGGACGTCCATGCCAATGACGCGTGGGCGTCATCTGTAATAACAAGACCTACGTGGAAACAATACAACGATCTGAAAAATGTCAAATTGTATTACTTAAAACTTTGATTACTTTTCGAAAATCGGGTTATTTTAGAAATATATGAAAATCGGTAGTAGAAAATGAGGAATATCGGTAGATTATTTTCTCAGGCATGTTAATTTGCTAGACCAGAAATCAGCACGACAATCGAGTTACCAGTAGACCTGGCCACCCTGATCCCAATGGCACCGCCAACCGGTGCACCGGAATGACGTTTTCCCGAGTCGCTACTGCCATGTCTGTATGTACGTACGTATGTTGTACAGATGGTGTTTTCTGCACCAGTGGTTTGCGACGACCCAACCTACCAAGAGCATACCATGAGGTCACGCGAGGGATGATCCTGCCTAGTGGGGACCGCAAATGGCAATTGAAAAGTGTGGACTCCCGTAGTCACCCTTTTGTGTTTGTTTTGAAGTTGGATTTGCTGGAAGCTTTTTTCTGCATTTGCTGGTGAGTTATTGTTTAGATAGAGACACAACAGGATGTTTGGTTGAGTGGGGTTTTATGTTTGCAATAAAGTGATAACTCCATTGGAAAGGGCACTCTATTTTTTCGAAAGCATTGGGTTTAATTGCGTTACATGGAAAGCCGGGTCACATTTGACAGAGTGTAAAACTGGGACAACATGTTTGTAAACCATCAATCTTGTGTGTTGTGTGTGAACTAACGAGTTTCTTTGAGTGTAGGAATCCGGATTTATAAAGATTATTATAAATATGCCTGCATGGGTATAAATCTTTTGAAAACTGGTTATACTTGTAGATCTGAAGTCCTATACTCCAATGAAGATTTTGTTTATTCTGAAGCAGTCATTGAACTCAAAATCATTCAAAATATTTTTTTATTATTTCATATGATTGAAAATGCTGTTCATATTACTTCTAGAGATCACTGGTTACGTTTAAAGAAGTCCTGTTCCCTACGGAGTTCATGGCTGATTAAGAATACCAAGACAAATTAGAATATAGCTGAATAAATAGAAAAAATAAGTATTGATTCCATCAACGTAAAATTGTATCTATGTATCTCCAACCTGTTATATTAATTGAGATTTCATTGTACTCATTTCCGCTCTCTTGTCAGAGCTGTTATCATACAACGCATTGCCCAAACAATGTTACCATTACCCAGCGGAGCGTGGTAATGGTTCTAGTATGAAACGTAGGTCGTGAACTAGCCCTTCCCCAAGCCCAACCCCAACATACAAATGAAAGAGAATTCATCCAACAGCAACACAGCGGCTGGCCATAACCTCATCCCTTCGTATGATTTATGCACCACTTTGATCAAACTGTGCTTAACTGAATAGGTGTGTGGAATAAAGTCCCTGTGAGCCTCTTAAATTAAGCCCAGTGTTGAATTGGAAATTTATCTACTTGTTCTAGTGGCCTTATTGTGTGACTCAACCGTATCGTTACGTCCGGGAAATAGATATCGTACCTACCTAGTGGATGATGATTGCCGTCGCTGCCGGCCAGTAGCTAATCAAGGCAATTTAAACCCGTACTGAGTGGCACCGGCACAAATGGGATTTATTGATACTATACGGGTTCAAGGGATGCACATTAGAGTGGGACAAAATTTAGATTCTCGCTTCTGTCCACTTTTTGGATTGCATTTAGGTCCCATAAAAACTGTGCAAAAATATACCTCGATCGATGAAACTATATGTTAGCGCCAGCCGTTCAAAGGTTGTATGGGATTTACTACGGAAAAACTTACTTTTGCAAAGAAAAATCGTCAGAGGTCGCCCATTGACCTCTATAAAAATTCTGAACACAGACCTCGATAGGTATTTCAACGATGAAGAATATTGAGCGGTTCCACGCCGTTTCGCAAACCCGATTATTTTTGTATATTTTGAACCGCCTGAAAATTCGCATACAGATTCTTTATGACCAAAAATGCCATTATGCACTTTCAGACCGCCATTTTGAACCTCGCCTTATTTTTGAGAAGGGCGTATCGGAAAATGCATGGCAAATCTTTAAAAAACTGTAACTTGAAAACGGTTTGTCTGATCGATTTGAGATCTTCTACAAAGTTGTAGGTATTGCTTAGGACTATATGGAGAAAAATATGCACGGTAAAAAAAAGTTACAGATTATTTTTTATTTCAAAAACAAAATTTTAAAATCGTTTTTCTCCAGAAACGCAGTTTCGATTTTTTTTATTTTTGGATATGTTTTAGGGGACAACTTATGTGATTTATTGCACAATGTTTCAAAATGGAAGAATTATCGACAAAAAAGTTATGATTTTTTTAAAAATTAAAGATTTTGAAAAAAATCGAAATAGAAGAAAACAATATTTTTTTATGTGATTATTTGAAAGTACAGTAAAATTGCAATCGAAAAGTACTTAGGTAAATTTTTTCTAGGTTGCATCAATTTCGAGATATACTCTTATTTATATAAAATTTTCAAATAAAAAAAGAAAAATAGGCCCTTTTCAAGCATATTTCATGTTTCTCCATTCCACAAAAAAAAAAAAATTTTGATTGAGCGAATCGTAGCTAAATTGTTTATCGTTTGATCAAAACATTTATGCTTAATTATTGAAAAAAGAGTGCACGGTAAAAAATATAAACGAAATTTTCAAATGAAAATTTCAAGCTAATAGTTCTTAAAAACCGCAACATTGATGTTTTTCATTTTTGGATATATTTTGCGGTTGTTGTAGGTATTGTTTAGGACTATTTGGAAAAAAATATGCACGGTAAAAAATAATGACAGATTTATTTAATAAAAAATAAATAAAATCGATTTTTTATGAAAATGCATCTGTGATTTTTATTATTTTTGGACATGTTTTAGGGGACAACTTATGTGATTTATTGCACAATGTTTCATAATGGAAGAATTACGGACAAAAAAGTTATAATTTTATAGAATATTACAAATTTTGAAAAAAAATCGAAATAGAGGAAAACAATATTTTTTATGTGTTTTTGTTTGATAGTACAGAAAATGCATTGGAAGAGTACTTAGGTAAAATTTTTCTAGGTTGCATCAATTTCGAGATATACTCATACTTATATAAAATTTTCAAATAAAAAAAGAAAAATAGGCCCTTTTCAAACATATTTCGTGTTTCTCCATTCCGGAAAATTTTATTTTGATTTCAACAACACAAACCAAGTCAAATCAAGTACACAACACTGAAGACGGCTTTACAGTTGAGGTTGAAATACGAATCTGTTGAAGGATACAATAGTAGAATTAAAAGAAACAGTTCTACTCATCTCTTTGTATATCTACAGGCATTATACTAAACAGGCTCCACAAGCTGCAAAGCATATCCAAAAATTTAAAACATCAATTTTGCGGTTTTTAAGAACAATGAACTTCAAATTTTCATTTGAAAATTTCGTTTATATATTTTTTACCGTGCATACTTTTTTAAATACTTTAGTATATAAGTTTTGATCAAACAATGAACAATTCAGCTACGATTCACTCAATCAAAATAAATTATTTCTGGAATGCAGAAACACGAAATATGTATGAAAAGGGCCTATTTTACTTTTTTATTTGAAAATTTTATATAAATATGAGTATATCTTGAAATTGATGCAACCTAGAAAAAATTTATCTAAGTACTTTTCGATTGTAATTTTTCTGTACTTTCAAATAATAACATAAAAAAATATTGTTTTCCTCTATTTCGATTTTTTTTTAAAATCTGTAATTTTAAAAAAAAATCATAACTTTTCTGTCCATAATTCTTCCATTTTGAAACATTGTGCAATAAATCACATCAGTTGTCCCCTAAAACATATCCAAAAATAAAAAATATCAAAACTGCGTGTCTGGAGAAAATCGATTTTAAAATTTTGTTTTTGAAATAAAAAATAATCTGTAACTTTTTTACCGTGCATATTTTTCTCCATATAGTCCTGAGCAATACCTACAACTTTGTAGAAGATCTCAAATCGATCGGACAAACCGTTTTCAAGTTACAGTTTTTTAAAGATTTGCCATGCATTTTCCGATACGCCCTTCTCAAAAATAAGGCGAGGTTCAAAATGGTGGTCTGAAGGTGCAAAATGGCATTTTTGGTCATAAAGAATCTATATGCAAATTTTCAGGCGATTCAAAAAATACAAAAATTAAAATTAAAAAAAAATTCGTCATGTTCGGTGGAATTGCTCTATTGCTAAAAAATGCAAAACAATCCGAATTGTGTCGTGGCCTTCGAAAACATTCTCAAGCATAAACATGAATCTATGACAAAAGGTCGAAAGACAAAAGGTCGAATGACAAAAGGTCGAATGACAGAAGGTCGAATGGACAAAAGGTCGAAGGGACAAAAGGTCGAATGGACAAAAGGTCGAATGACAAAAAAGGTCGAATGGACAAAAGGTCGAATGGACAAAAGGTCGAATGGACAAAAGGTCGAATGACAAAAAAGGTCGAATGGACAACAATTAAGGAAGAACAAAAGGTTATACTCTTTAGATAAAAAAGCAAGTTATCACAAGCGCTACAGCTAAAATAGATGCGAAGAATACGCGCATATTTTCAGAAAGACCATACTAAGGGAGGTTCAATTTCAGCTGGTCAACGATCTTTTCGGGGTGAAATTTTGTTAGACTTTTCAGGTCGTAGTGGATCCAGAGTTACTGTGTACGTTCTGTTGCCTTATGTGCAAGAGCCACATTCCTTTCATGCTCACCCGTGCGCTGTACATTTTGAGACCTATGTTGGTGTTCCTCACTTTTTTTGGGGTAATTTCTCAATGCGTCTCCGCTTCGTCACATGCGTTGTTCAAAAACAGCACGTGCTAGCACAATAATAGATGTGAAGACAAAATTTTAAAACGAGAATCGAAATTGAAGCTTCCGGATCGCGCGTCTTCGACCGTATCATGTAGACCATCTAGACACCTGCATAATAAGGTAGAAATGGCTGTAGAGACTCTTCGTTACTGAGCAGTTGTTTTACAACTTGGATACCGATGGCGAGGGTAGCACCGAGCAACGCATGTGTTGAATCTTCCCTAGCGTGCGCTTTCAGAATATTTGTTGGGATGCCAAGTGCTGGAATGCAGTAACTGCAGCTGTCATTCATATTATACTGGAATTTTCTTCTAACGGTTCGGGTTGCAAATCATCTCCTAATAAAAAGCATGATGCACAAATGCAAAAATGATCAAATTATCAGAAAAGCTCTCAGTAAATGCTAGTGTAGCTGAGAAGCAGACTCTACCCTAGTTGGGACCTAATTCCAGAAAAAGGATGATTATTTTTCCGTGATGCTAATTTAAATCAGTCAGATAAAACTCTAATACATAGCCCTAAAACAGCAAAACTTCAAAAGAGGGAAAATCCTTTGTTAGAAATTAAAGTGAAATGCTCATAAACACTGTAAAGCATAAAGAACAGCCGATATTTTAAAGAAGGCAACATATCAATTGAAAAAAAATACAGTCAAGATGTAAAAGTGAAATCTATAAAGAACAGTCAATGTATAAAAGAAAGAATAATCGTCGATACAAGTGTCTACAATAGTATTAAATCACTATAATGTCTAACTCAAAAAGAACAGCCAATGTTTTAAAGAAGGACAAATCTCTATTGAAAATGAATCAAATAAAAAGCTAATAATGATTACTTTGTGCTTTGGAGTACCAAAATAATAACAACCGACATTCAGAAAATTAATCTTTTGTTTGGAAAATAACAGCATTAATACAAATTATTGCTTCAAGCGATAGTTCTGAAGAACAGCTATCATTTAAAAGAAGGAAAAACTTCATATGAGAAGGGAGGAATTTGTGATTAAAATGTTAGTAATTGTGTGTACGATAATCCTTTCAACGGTACCATTTGAGCCTTTCGTCCATTCGACCTTTTGTCCATTCGACCTTGTTTTTTCATTCGATCTTTTGTCCATTCGACCTTTTGTCCATTCGACCTTTTGTCCATTCGACCTTTTGTCCCTTCGACCTTTTGTCCATTCGATCTTTTGTCCTTCGACCTTTTGTCATTCGACCTTCTGTCCTTCGACCTTTTGTCCTACAACCCATAAACATACCAATCGAGGTCTGTGTTCAGAATTTTCATAGAGCTCAATGGGTGACCTATGGCGATTTTTCTTTGCAAAAATAAGTTTTCCTGAAGTAAATCTCATACAAACTTCGAACGGCTGGCGCTAAAATAAAGTTTCCCCGATCGAGCTGAAAATTTTGCACAGTTGTTATGGGATCTAAATACAATTCAACAAGTGGACTGGAGCGAGAATCTTATTTTTTGATATAACCGTGTCCCAGTTTAGCATATATGAAAATAACTTAAATAGTTTATTCTGGTTATAATTGACTTGAGATTTTTTAAATATTTTCAAATAGGTGTTAATCAAAAGTACTTACATAGACATACAATCTGCGGTCTGTCACCTCAAATTATATTAAATGCACACACATTTAATTGCTTCAATAATAATGCAATTTAAAACATGAATGAAATATTTAAAAATGTAGTAACTTAGCTTATTTAATTTTATTTACAGGTGAGACTTATTCCATCCAGGGTCCAAAGTGATGTAGGAATCCATGCTTCAGAGGTAAAGTTTTTGTAATCAGCACTGATTCGCATCGTCTGAGTTCATGATGTTATTACGTGCAATTAATGAGAGTCGCTCGAAGGCCTTTTTATGTCCTCCATAAGCCTTAAAAATTATTACTAATGGGCTGAATCACAGCTAAAGCAGCAACCATTTATTATGTAACTCCTTTTTGTATAAAAGTTTAAAACAATGTATGAGTCGTACCATACCCCTCAAGCACTTCGTAGTTTGTGATTGCATACCCATAAAACCAGAATGTAAGTATAACGATACCATAAAACGTTACACGATGCTTATATGTGAAAAGATTCCGTATAGGATGTCGTCAAAATGCCTTGTATGTAAAAATGTGGAAACGGTATGTGTATATTTTATATGATGAAAATTGCCATACAATGAGAGTAACATGTATACCTTGTTGCGAAATAATCTGTAATCTTACACGACTTATCCTATTATAAAAAATTGATTTGACTAACTGATTGATTAACTACTTCCGTATACCCATAACGCAGGTAGATCACCTTTTCGTGGTGCGTTATAGGGTAAAGATCTACCAATGAACCCTAGTCCTGACTGCTTCAAATGATGAGAATAGGATTTTATAGTAATCAAAGGAACACTTATTAGTACTTGTTACATTTTCAACCTTGTTAAAAGTGGCAAGTCTCGGTTTTCCCAGTTGGCCGAGAATGATCATGAGGCAAGGAAAAAAATGGAGTCGGATTCCACAATTTGTTTTCTAATCTTTTATTTATTTTGTTATCTAGTTTGGAGAAGTGAGGACAAGGATTCCGATGCATGAACAATACCGGTATAATTTCTTGACTTTATCAAGGGATCCGATTTTGACTGATAGAGGGGCGGCGCGCCTGTGGAGAGTGTACCCACCACACTTTTCAAAGGGTATAAATAGCGGAACCTTTCAATTAGAATCCTCTGCTGCGAATAAGTTGGGAATTACAACTGTAAGAAAACCGAATACTTTATCACTTCTCGATAGTGATAAGGTAACACAACATGCACTTAACAAAGAACACGGGAGATCCAGCTGTTAACGCTCGCTATAAAAACAATATGCTATAAAATATTTGACAGATGCTGACTATCAGCACTGAACTGAAACTTGAAAATATATCCTCAGCATGCCTTGACGAACCTTCAAATTTCATTGTTTTTCTTTCTGTCAATCAAATGATTTTTTTTTTAATTTGCGGAAATAATCTTATTCGTTATTTTTGTATTTAATAATGAAGAACTGTTTATTTTATTTTAGGCCTAAATAAGTTGGTTGACCATACCTCCCAACATCTTGAAGGAGAAATATTTTAAAGACCCGGCTTAGCTCTTTGAATTTCGCAAGACCAACGCTTAACAAATTTACGAAAAAATAAAATAAAATGGATCAAACATTGCATAATAAATGGCTGGGCATGGCATACCATTGGTACCTCGCGTATCTGCAGGAATTAAATAGACCCCTTTTTGTGGTCCTTTGCCTCTTGCTCAGCAACTCCTATCCCTACCTCCTTGTGGTACTGACCGGGGTATGAGTAACCTTGAGAAAGATCGGGTAACAAACTCCGGTGGAAACTTTGATCGTATGTTCAGTCTAGAGAACCTTTGCGTTGATTATTATAGAATCTTCGCCAACGTTTCGGTCCTTGTTGGGACCTTCTTCAGGGCCTAAAATTTATTCATTTTGATTGAAAAATTACAAAAGATACTAATTTACATTTAACTTACTCGAAATCAAACAACAAGTTAAACAAGTTTTTTATAAACATGAAAACGTCGGTCTTGAAAGGGTCAATTCTGTTCCACTCGTAAACCTGTTCATTTAATACCGTTTGGCTGGATTTTTCTATTCGATAGAATTTTAGTTTTGGGGGTTTAAACTGTCATTTCTACGCTGGGATTTGGGTATGGCGCTCGGTGATAAGCCTACTACAGATAACTGCTTTGAGAACAGTTTTCTCTCGGTTAGCTCTGTTGTGTAGTCATTTGTGTTTGTAGACGTTGGATTGAGGAAAGAAGAAAACTGTAAACCGTACTAAGGCCGTCAGTGTCCGTACGACGATTAACTGTATGTGGGGTCGTTCTAATATGACACATCTCCAGTGTTGGTAGACATGCTGTTTTGTAGGTATGGCATGATCTGCGGATTAACAACATCAAACCAGTGATTGTTGGCGATGCAATGATCCATTAAAGCTGTTTTCTCTCTCAAATCTTGTATGGAGATATCCTCATACTCAACATCATTTTCGAGAAGTCTCTTAAGTTTGTTGATGTGGGTTTGGTGTCCATACATTCTAGTTTTTAGGGTGTTGGTCGTCATTCCCACATAACGATATCGCACTCCTTGCAGTTGATGTTGTTGACAATATTGCTTTTTTACTAGTGGTGAAACTGGATCTTTTGCAGTTTTATACAAAGATTTAACCATTTTATCATTTCTAGGTGTTATACCGATTGATGGTATCGTACTGTGCAAGAAACGTTTGATTTGTTGGCTCAATTCGTGGACATTCACAATGGATCGATACGTGGTTACAGACTCAATCTCTCTGCGCTGTGGTGATTGTCGAAGCATTCGGTTGACCAAGTGAAGGGGATAGTCGTTGCGCCTTAGTATTGTTGTTATTACAGGTATGTTCCGTTTTTATCAACACGATCGGCGATTTTCAGTTGACAAAAACGGAACCGTGACAAAAACGGAATAATTTTCTTAGACAAAATATTTTACAAATTTGAAATGAAAATTGCAGTTTTGTCAGGATAATACACATTTTCATCATATTAATGCACAGTATTGACGTTTGAGAGCTGTGATGACCATTAAGATTGTTTATTATTATAGGCTCGTAATGAAAGTTGATTGCAGATTCCTATCAATCAATATGATTTTGATATAAATCATTAATAGTTTCAGTTTTCTTAGTTAGAATTTCAATAAAAGTAATATAGAATATTGAAACGATAATCACATAAATGTCCTATGCATCACAAGGTACACCATATTTGTAAAAATATCTACAAGGAAGTGAGGCAAGCTGATCACTTTTTTAAAGAAAGATTAAACAAGAAACAACTTCTTTTTTATACTGTTCATCCTCATCCTTCTTCTTCTTCTTCTTCTTTTTTATGGCATTACATCCCAACTGAGAAAGAGCCTTCTTCTCATCTTAGAGTTCTAATATACACTACCGCAATTATCAACTGAGAGCTTTTTTGCCAAGGTACCGTAATTCGGGGTGTAGTTGATTCCCGTACCCTCATGTATAAACTGTCAAGAGAGCTATGATCCGATTTCAAATATCACAATTTATGTGATGTCGCTTTACCTGATAGCTGCGCTTGATGTTCCTAAATTCGGTTTGACATTCAAGATAATTATACCATGGAAAACATATTTTTAGGAAATGTTTTATGAACTGTATAAAGACACCATTTAAATAAACTGACCAAACATGCATTCCAGGTATGTCCAGTGAACCCAGTTTTTAATTAGCATGCATTCCAGATATGTCCAGTGAACCCAGTTTTTAATTAGCATTGAGGATTAAAATTGATTTCAGAGAAACACCATGTTCTTTTAGTGAGCGAGTTACTAATTTCGAAGAAAATTGCATATCTTTAGGCGTTTAATGTGATGTATTCTGCAATTAATAACATTTAATTCTAAATTTGACCTATTTATCAAAAAAAAAATTGGATTTTTCGAGTTTTGATTCGGATTTTGTGAACTCAAATTTAGTGAATAACACATCTCTTTAATTTATGAAACCTACGGCAGTAATTGATCAACATCACCCCGGAATCAAGAACTCCAATTCTGAAAAATGTTTCTTTTATTACGACAAGATTTTGTCAAAATTCCGTTTGTATAATTCGATACACATCCATTCAGTACAGGTTTAAAAATATTTGGATGATAATACATGCATCCTACTTGGAATTATAAAACAGAATCTCTCAAAAGTGATCAACTTCACCCCATTTTACGGTACATTTTTTGCATTTTTGGTCACAACCTGAGAGAGACTCGCGAAGAGGAAAAATATCAACGTCATATGCAGCCCAGATTCCCCTCTCACGAAACGTCAAATGCAGCCCACCGTTTTTATGGCTGAAAAAGTGAAAAGTATTGTGTTCAAAGTAAACTGTTATTAAAAACCTCAGTCGGTGGAGCAGTTTTTTCCAAAGTTGCTGATAAACCCAAGCAGAAGATTAATTATTTCTAATGTCTGCTACGTTTGCTGGCATGAAATTTCACTCAAACGGCTATTTATGATTCGCTGTGATGCAAACTCAATTATTTTTTGCTGAGAGGTTCATGTGAGGATTTGAACAGCATCCGCATAATTGGTATAAACACAAAGTGGAATAAGAAAAAAACTCAGCAATCACAGAAAAAGAAGACCGTCTTCGTGAGTCTCGTCTCAGGTCACTACCGATTGATGATTAAATGTGGAGTTATGTTGTGAAAGTTTTGCAATTGAAATGAATACTTACACAGAAAGAAAAATCCATGTAAATTTCAGCGTAAAATCATGCACATGAAGGGAATGCCAGAAATGTCGCAAATTTACACGTCACATCGTGTAAAATTACAATAACATCATGTAAGTTTCCGCTAGACATCGTGTAATCTAGCATGGGCTCTAACCGATTTCGCGACAATTGGCATAAATTTACATGATGTTGGTGTAATTTTACACGATGTGTCATGTAAATTTGCGACAAATCTGGCATTCCCTTTATATGCATTATTTTACGCTGAAATTTACATGGATTTTTCTATCTGTGTACGGTTTCCTGAGCTTTGAATTGCCAAATTTAACATTAAAATGATTGTGGTGATCTTTCTTCTAAAGTTATTACCACCAACTTCGACAAGGATGCACTAATCGCCAATCTAGAACAGCACCACCATCGCCTTTTAGCTTTAAGGATTCCCAAACGCAATGATAGCGGAACGGCAACGGAAAGCGGAACCAGTTCGCCAGCATGAACTGTAGCATGCTTGTCGACCCAGACTTGGTTCACTTTCGTTCGTTGAAAGCTTAGTTGAGATGGTGTGATTCATGGTGGTGAACCGGTTCCGCTATCATTGCGTTTAGAACTGTACGTAAGACCACAAATAGACTGGCAATAAACTAACTTAAGTTGTAGTTTTTTGTTGAGTACAAATAATATTAAATAACTGAGAGAGAGGAGATAGCTGGCTTAGATTGCGAGCTCCCAAAAGTTAAGGGAACTTGTCACCAACTGTCACTGGAAAACCAACACAGTTATTACAGATAATTTTACAAATCGTTTCCTTCACTCAAACACGTCAGAGCATTTGACCAATGCAAGAGTGAAATAATCATGTAAGTCTATCAGCCCGTTCTGGCAACAAAATCTTCTACAGATTGACAACTACTGAAAAACTAAACATTACACTTTGCACTTGGATTAAATGAACAAATGCAAAGCGTATGTAATGTTTAGTTTTTCGATAGTTGTCAAACTTCAACTCGGCTCATTAGCCGTAAACCACGAATCATAATTAATCAAAAACAAGTATTCTACAAATTGCTTAGTTTTGCTGGACCTCTTCTCCTACCCCTTGGAACAGGATCTAATCAATTGCTGATTGCTATAATTTGTGCAATGCTATCGAGTTTGAGTGATAGAAGTTAATGTCCAAACTATGACAAGGTCGAAGAATAAGGAGAGGTCTCTGCAACTCTTTTAAGTACGTTTTGTTAGGACATGGCCAGAGCAACTCTCGATTGTAGAAAGATGGACCAATCTTATCCAACAGAACATGGTACGTTTGAAAACTCAAATTGAATAATTGCATAAGAAGAAGTCAAACCTTATTTATTCGTATATGACTTGACATTTACCATGTATCGTAGATGCTCAATATTAATAAAATGACGAAAATTCAACTCTGTGGCTATTAAAAAGCATTTCAATTGCTTTAAAATAAGTATTTAGTTTATATTCGAAACATTTTGAGAATTTAAAAAAATCATTTTTTTTGTGTTGATAAAAACGAAATAATTTGTTGACGAAATCGGAACGTGACAAAATCGGAGCGTGACAAAATCGGAACGTGATAAAAACGGAACATACCTGTACTTTGTTCTTCTGCTCTTCAGTTTTGATGGTGCTAAGTGTCCTGACTCTATCGATGAAATTGGTTGCTACAGCAAGTTTTTGGTCCAGTGGGTGGGACGAAAAGAAGTTTAATAATCTTCCAGATGCCATGGGTTTAGAGTACCAGTCAGTTTTGATATCCCCATTTTCAGTCCTGATTACCAGCAGATCCAGATAGGGTAATTTACCGTCGTTTTCTGTTTCGCAGGTGAACGTTACGGAATCATTCTGTTCGTTGAATATTGCTAGTATCTCTTGTATGCGGTCTCGGTGGATGACTAAAAAGAGGTCTTCCACGTACTTTTTAATGAATTGTGGAGATATACCAGCTTTTGTGACTGCTCTAGAAACGATATTTTCCATCACAATGTCCGCTAGTATCGGTGACAGTAGGCTGCCCATAGCTGTTCCCGATTTCTGGCGGTAATACTTCCCGCGGAAACAGAAAAAACTAGCTTCCATACAAAATTCGATTATTTCAACGAAGCTTTTAGATTGATGTCCGAATGATTTTTAATCTGATCCCACATCATTATGATGTCGTGTACCACCGCCTGTTTGGTGACATTGGTGAATAAGGATCAGGGCCGTCCATTTTCAGTTCATAGAAAGCATTTTCAGGTCCCAACTGACTGACTCAAGCTTTCGTTTCAATTGAAACTCTACTGTTTCGTTTCAATCCGACGAACCTTTCCTTTCATCGCAGCAAGCGTAGTATTTCATTTCTTTCATGTTGCTTGTACATCGCGCGTCATAAATCAGAGCCTCACCGCCGAGAGCTGGTCTTTCAATCGGTAGTCTCTAACTTTAGAAGCTGATTGATTCAAATGAACGACGTGGTGGCCCGCATAGTTTCTTTAGGGATGGTACACAAATTATGTCACGGTAAATTCCAACTTTTTTGACCACCTCCCCCCCTTTGTCACGTTTTTTGTATGAGTCCTCCGAAAATTTTGTAAGGCTTGTCACGCTTGGCTTGACCCCCTTCCCCGCTTGGAGCGTGACGTAATTTGTGCATGACCCCTTTTCTTAATTTATTACCTAACAAGTTACATACATTACTATTGCAAAAATAGTTAAAATACAATTTGAAACATTTTGATAGATTTCAATTAAATCAAATGAAACGAAGTTCTTACTCTTTCATTTCACCTCTCTTGTTCGCTGCTTTCAATCAGGTTACGAAACGAATGATGTGGAAAGAAGAACGAAGCGACGCAGTTGTTCGTCACCATTGAGACGACACAACCAAGCCTTCGTGTTACACAAAATGTTTTCGAAAATGCACAGCCCTGATAAGGATACAGCGTCGAAAGACACAAGTACATGATCCTTCGGTACCTGTATAGCGTTTGCGTATTGGCAGAACTCTTTTGAATCCTTAACATTGAAAATACTGGTAAAGGAGCGTTTCAAGATATCAGCGAAATACTTTAAGATCTACTATGTCTTCATTAAAAGATGCTTTCAGAATCTCTGCAATTGTTCTTGAGAAATTGATTCAGGAAAATATCGTTCACTAGAAGAATTTTGAGTGTAAGTGCTTTTCTTCTTAAGTTTTAACAGGGGGTCTGCATATGGTTTTATGCAACAAAGCTTAACAAATTGCTCATTGCTATATGGTTCAATATCTTGACTTATTATAGTTTGCACTAGTGAGTCTTCGAACTCATTTGAAAATAAACGTATATATTTTTATATCTAACTAATATTGAAGCAAAGAACCTGAAGATCATCTCAAAGGACATTTGGCTACATCTCCTCTGCAATTTATTGGAAAAAGTTTCTAAAATAGCTACTGGCCTTCAAAAATAACGTTTTAGAAAATTTTGAAAGTTGCAATCAATTTGGAAATATTGAGTATTCTATTTCTTGTTAACATTAATTTCATTTATTTCAGCTAACACTGAATCAACAATTTCACGCCACAATACTCGGTTCGTGGCCGCATCGCTCAATCCTCGGTTTTGCCCCACGCTCGCCAAATCGACGCTCACTTGATCCGCCCACCTAGCTCGCTGTCCTCCACTTCTTATGCCAACTGGATCCGAAGCAAACATCATCTCTGCAGGGTTGCTGTCCGGCATTCTTGCAACATGCCCTGCCCGTCGTATCCTTCCAGCTTTGGCCACCTTCTGGATACTGGGTAGAGTTGGGCGAGCTCGTGGTCCATCCTTCGCCGCCACACACCGTTCTCCTACACACTGCCGAAGATCGTTCTAAGCACCCGACGTTCGAAGACTGGCAAGTCCCCGTAGAGGACTACCGGCTTTATTAGCGTTTTGTACATGACACATTTTGTGCGGGGGTGAATCTTTTTTGATCGCAGCTTCTTGTTGAGGCCATAGTAGACCCAACTTCCACAGATGTTGTGCCTCTATATTTCAAGGCTGACGTTATTGTCAGCCTGGGGACGAACCTGGTGTAGTGGTTAGAACACACGCCTCTCACGCCGAGGTCCTGGGATCGAATCCCATCCCCGAGATAGTCACTAAAAAATTCAGAGACGACTTCCTTCGGAAGGGAAGTAAAGCCGTTGGTCCCGAGATGAACTAGCCCAGGGCTGAAAATCTCGTTAATAAAGATAGAAAAAAAATATTGTCAGCCGTCAGCAAGGATCCAAGGTAGACGAAATCGTCGACCAGCTCGAAAGTATCCCCGTCTATCGTAACACTGCTACCTAGGCGAGCTAACTGAACTCCCGGCGTCCCGAAAACGAAGCGACTTGCTTGGGCTTTCCAAAACACTCTACGAGATAATGATCGATCATAGTAGACATTTACTCTTAATAGGTCACAAGCCGCAATCCATCATTATTAGTAACGGAATGAAAGTTATCCGGTCAAATAACGGGTCGAAAGAAGTTACCGGATAAGCGCGATTAAATATCATTCTCCACACACAAAAACTTATCGGATTCAACCGAACAACTCGCTTCATCTGCTTCTCAATCACTATAATACACAATTACACGTTTTGCTCTATCGTCACCGCTGGCTGCAGAGATGTGGTAATTGAATGAAGTATTGACAATAGGATCCACCGAAATTCAAGTTCTGCAATTTTGTGCCAGGATATTTCCAGCCACAATCAGCAGCAGTTGTTATCAGATCTGTTTCCATAAAATCGAACCGTTTGCTCAGCTTTTTACTTTTTCGGCTGATGTTAAATCTTCACAACCTAACCAGAGTTGTTATTGGCATAATACAGCATTGTACGCTTGCTATTTACGTGACGGCAACGATCATGGCTAAGACCATCCACCTTTATTTCTTCTTCTTCTTCTTCTTCTTCTTGGCATTAACGTCCTCACTGGGACAAAGCCTGCTTCTGAGCTTAGTGTTTAATGAGCACTTCCGCGGTTTTTAACTGAGAGCTTTCTATGCCAAAGTTGCCATTTTCGCATTCGTATATCATGTGGCAGGTACAATGATACTCTATGTCCAAGGAATTCAAGGAAATTTCCATTACGAAAAGATCCTGGACCGACTAGGAATCAAACCCAGACACCTTCAATATGGCTTTGCTTTGTACCATCGGACTATAACCACTAGGCTGAGGAAGGGTTTTAAACCTTTAAATTTGGCTTCCTTCAGTTTTGATTTCTTTCGGACATATTCTACTAGTGAGTTTTCATGCGTTAGCAGTGCTCGACAACCAGATAGGCCGATTTGAAATCACTTCACACGATATCACAGTCCAATTTACTAATGAGATAGGTGATGTTTAGATAGTATTCCCCTTTGAAAATTGATGAAACTATAGTTTTTCCCATTTAACGAATTCAACGCCCTATCTCCATGTTTGCAGGCTCGACGAAAATTCCGTTTCAAATTCATTCGCATGTTTGCTGACAAACAACTCCCGACCAAATGACAGTATCAAATATCTATTTTGACCGAAAGTGAATAGGTTGAACAGCTACATTTAGAGTTCGACTCCTTTGATTCAATCAACCCCCTGCTGATAACATCTGTTTGACATGGAAATAACGTTACAATCCGGTAGTGTAACGGCACCAAACAAAACTGGAAGCCTGAAATGTGGGACGGCACGCAATCTCTCATCCATTTCCTGGGCTGGACCCGAAGTCAGAGGATGGATGGATTTTGGAGCCGGGAACATTCTACCCATATTTTTTCGTCAGAACCAACCCATCTCATCCCGGTTTTCTAGGCCAGGCGGAGAAGAAAC
The DNA here is from genome assembly GCF_002204515.2 of Aedes aegypti. Classification (NCBI taxonomy): domain Eukaryota; kingdom Metazoa; phylum Arthropoda; class Insecta; order Diptera; family Culicidae; genus Aedes; species Aedes aegypti. Next base: position 380,485,325 of record NC_035108.1, read on the forward strand.
CGGATGATGTGATGACGGGCCAATTTGATCAGCGTGGAAGATAAATACGTACACGAGCTTGGCATGACGTATCATTTATATTCCGGGTGACTGTATTTTTCATACTTTTTCTGTTGTTTCTTTCGGTTGTTTTCGGCTGAGTAAACTAGTGTTGCACGCTGAAACAAAGTTGCACTAAATTGAGTGTCGTTTGTGCAAGAAAAAATATTTGAATGACAAATATTTTGAAATTCAAAACCTTTAAGGAATTAGCTCCTTTCATATTTCATTTTATTTTGACAGAAAGTAAATGTGTAGTTAAATAACTAAAATATCTCATTGTTCAATTCAAATAAAACAGATAATGAAATGAGGAGTAAGTTTCACAAATGTTCGGATTTTTTTAATCTTTCCATGCTTAAATGGCAAGCATGTAGATGCCTGAAATGGTAAACTATCGAGATTCGATCACTCGTTCAGCTATAGCTGAACCAATTTACTGTGAATAGTATTCAACGTAGTGTTACTTGCATTTAGTCTGTAGCGGAGAGGAAATTTCCGAGACTCAGGATGACTTTTCGGTTTCCATCACGCTGGGAAAATAACGCTTGTCATTGAACTTTCGCTACCCCATGTTGGGCTGGGTTGGGGGCGCAAGGAACGAAATATGCAAATTCCTTTGCTCATAATCGTTACCGTGTGGGTGTTTTTTTTTTCCTTTTTCTTTCGTTTGCGGTGAAGAACTGAAAGTGGGTAGAGATCAGCCAGACTGGAGCCGATGTGTGGAGCGATGTTGCGCAACGTAATAAAGTATCATTACATCATCGGTTGATCAATTTAAAGTTTATGTTCACGTGAGGATTGAGATTGAATTAGTTGGAAGCATTGTGTTATGAGAAACAATGTAGCTATCGAAGTGTTCTCGGTAAGTACTATTAGTAGTAAATTCGGAAAACTTTCGAACAAACGACTACTGTCAAGATACTACATGAAAACTGTTTATTATTTTACAAATTTTGATGTATTTTATCGAGGTCTCAACAACATCAGCAACAAACTTTGAAAGCCCTAGAAAGAAATACAAGGATTCGGAAAAAAAAATCATCGTAATATGTATTTTTTGAGGTCATGGTACCAAACATTGTTGTATGGATTCGAAATGTATGATTTGCGGAGGTTCTTGTCACCCTAAGGACGTCTGTTCTGTGAAGAAAGATACAAAAAAGTTTGTATGCGCAAATTGCGGGGGCAACCACAAGTCTAACTTTTGGGGATGCCCTACGTTCAAACGAATCGTTGAGGCTCGTACCAGGCAGATGAACGGCAACGTTTTTCGTAGCCGGACTTCCCTAGGCAGAATCTCCAAAAAATCCTATATTTTAGTCAACGCTTGCTTAACCCGTATAGGCCTGAGCGAAAGCAAAAATTCTAAAACCTTCATCGCTCAGCGAATTCCTAAAGGATTCAAGTTATATTTTGTCAGTGTACTGGCACACATATATAGTTTCTATAAATGAACAGAGGAACGCGGACATATTCCTGTGCTTGGAGTTATTCGGGTGGATCACAGGATCAGGTCGGGTGAGAAGGGTAATGTGCGTTTGCGCCCCTGGAGGTAGGCAAATTTCAAGTCACAGATAATTTCCGGATTCAGTTATAATGTGGCCATCACATGACGGAATTCCAAATGGCCACATCCGGTATATTTTAAACGATGCAAAACTCTTAATTTATAATGTTGAATATCAAATATTAAAATTAATGCAAATTAAAATGATTCTCATTACTAATGTTCTTCCGAGAGGCAACCGTTCGAAACTTATCAATTCGAATGGAAATACCCAAGAAAATACATATGCCAATGTTGTCGCAGGTAATTTCAATTCTCTTCTTCAAATTTTCTCTCTATATTTAGATTGAATCGATTTTTTCGACGCGCTTGCCGTCTCCATACAACATTCATCGTTACTCTTATATGGCAAAATACAACACTTTCCTAAATCATTAAAAAAATAGTTTTTAGCATTGAATGTATTATGAATTTTGTTGATAAGTATTGTTTAACACATGAAGTTTGAATTCTGTGGAAAATTTAGCAAATAAACTGCCATACACGCTGGTAAACTTGCATGAAAGTTGGCTAAAATAGTCAAATTTTGCATTTTCAACAGCCAATATCTAAAAAACTAGACGTGCTATGATATTTTTTAAAATGGCAATGAATTCAGCAACCCCCAATTAAGTCAATAGCGGTATTTTGGTGCTTGAGACAAAAACGTGTTCCGCAGTGTTATTGCAAATATGGCTGAAGCAGTCCAAGTTGGTGTAAAATTTACAAATAAAATTGATTTTGGATTACATTTATGTAATGAATTCAAATATTTGTTTATACATCTTCAATTGGAATGATAAAGGGAACGAGCTACTTAATTTTCTAACAACTAATCAATTTTTTTCGTAATTCGAAACTCAAGTTTTTGAGGCTGTATTAGGCAGTATCGATTTAGACAAATTTTCTTAATCGCAAAACCACATAGTCACATTGTGACTTAAAATCTTGATAAATTAGAAGCATGATTTTTTCTACAAGTTTGTCCAAGTTTAAAATAGCTTTCAATTGAACATTTTGGAAACCAAGATGGCGGACTAGAAAACAAGACGACGACTTCCGCTTCATTAAAATCATTGTTATTCAAGAAAATTCAAGAAACTTCAACAAAATTCAAGAAAATTGCTGTCAATTAATTGTTTTGGAATCCAAGATGGCGGACTATGTAACAAGATGGCGACTTCCGGTCCATGAAAATCATTGTATCTCAAAATTCTGATCATTTAGAAGAATGATTTTTTCTACAAGTTTGTCTAAGAACTGTTCATTTTATAAAGTGGACACTTTGTTTATGCTATATCTTTTTTATTTATTTATAAAATCGTAATCGGTTTTCTGTGTATCGTTGACCTATTATTCTAAAATGCTATGAAAATGCTTTTGGTTGAAGAGCTAAATAGTTTTTCCAAAAACTCTTCAAAAAGCTGTCCGTCAAAGTTTAACATTATTTTTCTCAAAACAAAAATCCTTATTTTTATGAACAAATTGTATGTTTGTATCCTTTACTATTCTACTAAAGGTAAAGCTTTAAAAATATCAATTATATTCCACCATTCTATGACATTGATGATTGTCAATGTACTTTGATAGGTCTTCTAAGAATAAAACAATTGTGTTTCTGTTGTGCTTTGAATGTGACGTGGGGACTTACTAAGTAACTCTATGAAGGCGTAAGTTATTTTTCATATTAATACTATATTAGGACTTCCGTCAGGACGTACTTTTACACAAAAAATTCTACTCATATCAATTCCCATCAAATTAAAAAAAAATCTTCAAAAATATACGGGAAAATTGATTTTATTATATATGTAAAATTGTTGCTCCAAAAATAACTTGATTTTTTCCATCAGGCTTCTGATTGATGATGCTTTCGAAGAACAAGCCTTTTTTGAAAATAGAAAATATAAATTATCGAATTTTCCAGCCAATTTCTTACAATCATCGATTTTGATAACCTCAAAAAATCGACCGATCTAATCGTTGTTCCATATTCGAGTGAAATTTAATTATTTTGGAGAATTTTTATTATCACAACATTGTACAATACTAGTCGAACGATGTGCAAAAAACCAATTGAAATTTCATTGATTAATAAGAAAGATACAGCATGCACAAAGTGTCCACTTTATAAAATGAACAGTCTTTAGGTTGAAAATTATTTTCAATTAAACGTTTTAAAATTTAATATGGCGGCCTAGAAAACAAGATGGCGACTCCTAGTTCATGAAAATCATTGTATCTCAAGATCCTGATCATTTAGAAGAATGATTTTTTCTACAAGTTTGTCCAGGTTGAAAATTGCTTTCAATTGAACATATCGAAATCCAAGATGGCAGCCTAGAAAATAAGATGGCAACTTCTGGTTCATAAAAATCATTGTATCTCAAGATCCTGATTATTTAGAAGGAAGATTTCTTCGACAAGTTGTCCAGGTTGAAAATTGCTGTCAATTAAACGTTTCGGAATCCAATATGGCGGCCTAGAAAACAATATGGCGACTTCTGGACCATGAAAATTATTGTATCTCAAGATGCTGATCATTTAGAAGAATGATTTTTTCTACAAGTTTGTCCAAGTTGAAAATTGCTTTCAATTGAACATTTTGGAATCCAAGATGGCGGACTAGAAAACAAGACGACGACTTCCGCTTCATTAAAATCATTGTTATTCAAGAAAATTCAACTTGATAGTCGTTCACAAAATGATAGTATGATGCATTATTTTTTGCCACTTATAAAACAGGAATCTGCAAGTTATAATTTAGCCGACAAATAATGTTGTTCTTAATAAAATATCATTGAATTAATTGAAAGCATTTTCGAAGTAAAGGATATGCTAGAGTTATAAGTAATTACAGTAATTTCTCGTTTGTATCTCAAATTCACAAAATGTTGGTGTCATATACTGAAGCGTGATACACCCCAACCTCTTTTTACGACCGTTATCGGGGGGTCGTAAAAAAAATCGGTCGTAAAAAAAAATCAGGGTTATAATTATGTTTTTGAAAAATGCCGTGTCTAGATGCGGAAATACTGATTTGAGATATTCGGTAAAGTTGAAGCATGGGTTGAGAACTTTCCAAAATGGCCGTTCAAGTTTTCATATTTTGGTAATAGATGGCAACACTGCTCGATTGTTATCAAAAGAGCCAATTTTATGGGGGTGTGATATGCAAATACCAAAAAAAATTAAAGATAACGATACCGAATGTTCACCAAAGTTGAAGGAAGTGTTGCGTGCTATACAGTCGGCCGAATCACAAATGTTCATGCGGCTGGCAACACTGTTTAAGAAGAATAAAGAATGGATCAAAACCACAAAACTTGAACGGAACAGAAATATAGAATGCTTAGCAACATAGCAACACTCTTCAACTGTAATCCAGTTTTTCATGAAAGGTTCAAAATTTCGTCGTAGCTGGCAACACTGCTTAAGTGAAATTGCATCAACAGGCAGTACAAGTGTGCATGCATCTTTTGTTTTGCGGATATCTCAGGATCCTGACCACTTAGATAGATGGCGTTTTCGGCAAAGTTGTTCAGTAGCTCAAGGACTATCATTATTCTAGCCAAGAGTTTCGAGATTTTGCCACCAGGCGGCGCTAGTGAGCATAGAAATTTTGTTTTGCGTATAGCTCAGGATCCTGACCACTTAGAAAGATGGCGTCTTCGGCAAAGTTGTTCAGTAGCTCACGGACTATCATTATTCTAGCCAAGAGTTTCGAGATTTTGCCACCAGGCGGCGCTAGTGAGCATAGAACATTTGTTTTGCGTATAGCTCAGGATCCTGACCACTTAGAAAGATGATGTCTTCGGCAAAGTTGTTCAGTAGCTCAAGGACTATCATTATTCTAGCCAAGAGTTTCGAAATTTTGCCACCAGGCGGCGCTAGTGAGCATAGAAATTTTGTTTTGCGGATAGCTCAGGACCCTGACCACTTAGAGAGATGGCGTCTTCGGCAAAGTTGTTCAGTAGCTCAAGGACTATCATTATTCTAGCCAAGAGATTCGAGATTTTGCCACCAGGCGGCGCTAGTGAGCATATAACTTTTGTTTTGCGGATAGCTCAGGATCCTGACCACTTAGATAGATGGCGCCTTCGGCAAAGTTGTTCAGTAGCTCAAGGACTATCATTATTCTAGCCTATATGCAAAACAAATGTTCTATGCTCACTAGCGCCGCCTGGTGGCAAATCTCGAATCTCTAGGCTAGAATAATGATAGTCCTTGAGCTAATGAGCAACTTTGCCGGAGGCGCCATCTTTCTAAGTAGTCAGGATCCTGAGCTATACGCAAAACAAATGTTCTATGCTCACTAGCGCCGCCTGGTGGCAAAATTTTGAACCTCATAGCTTTTATTATGGTAGCGCTTGAGCTACTGAACAACTTTGCCGAAGACGCCATCTATCTAAGTGGCCAGGATGCTGAGCTATACGCAAAACAAAAGTTGTATGCTCACTAGCGCCGCCTGGTGGCAACATTTTGAATCTCATAGCTTTTATTACGGTAGCGCTTGAGCTACTGAACAACTTTGCCGGAGGTGCCATCTTTCTAAATCGCCTGGATCCTGAGCTATACACAGAACAAAAGTTCTATGCTCTCTAGCGCCGCCTGGTGGCAAAATTTTGAATCTCATAGCTTTTATTATGGTAGCGCTTGAGCTACTGAACAACTTTGCCGAAGGCGCCATCTTTCTAAGTGGCCAGGATCCTGAGATATTCGTAAAACAAAAGTTTCATGCTCACTAGCGCCGCCTGGTGGCAAAATCCCGAATCTCATAGCTGTTATAATGATAGTCCTTGAGCTACTGAACAACTTTGCCGAAGACGCCATCTCTCTAAATGGTCAGGATCCTGAGATATCCGCAAAACAAAATTACGATGCTCACTAGCGGCACCTAGTGGCAGAATTCCGCAATTCAATGACCACCATTTGTTAGCCCATGTACTACTGAACAATGTTGCTGAACATCATGATCCTCTATTTTGAATACTTATTGAGATATTGATCATTTATAAAAACGGTCGTTAATCTGAATTTCGGTCGTAAAAAAGTGGTCGTAAAACGAACCGTCGGTAAAAAAACGGTCGTAAAAAGAGGTTGGAGTGTATAATGGAAAAGTATTTTTGGTACTCAATTTTCATTAAAATCAGACTAAATTATTGTAGAAATCAAGTGAATCAAATAAAAAGTGCATAAAAAATTTATCAATTGGGACAGTATTGGTAGTTTTAGGATTATTGTTTGATGTAAAATGGAAAAAAATCATGGCGTAATATAATCAAAAAGAAAACCGCTCTTGAACCGAGCGTAACAAAATGTAGCGCAATAAAACTTAATATAATCGAGGAATTACTGTATTTCCAATTTATTTAGAAATTCGAAAAACAACTAACGGATTTGGCTGCAGCTAATGTGTATGCATCCGCTTTTTCACTTTATTTATCGAAATAATGATATAATTTTTATTTATTTTTTTATAGCAATTGTAATGAGTTCTTATAACACAAACTGTTTTATAAACTTGATCATTGGATCAACAAAAATCTGGTGGTAACTATAAAACCACTAACTGCCGAAGAGGTGAATCATCACCCATATATCTTGCCCAGGCTGGGCTTTTAAGATACATTTTTTTTGTTTTCATCGAGATTTTACTAACAAAATACCCGGTTACGAAGCACGATCCACTGATGTAGTGATACTCGGCTTCTTGAAATAATATTTGAGAACCAAAAAACTTGATAATTTGACCAATGTTCGGTCCAATTATGATAAGATACGGATCAAAACTTCAACCCAGTATATCGGTTAATTCAAATATGTGAACTACGTATCAGGAGGGCAATTCTAAATTATATTGGTCTCAAGGGGGCGAAAGTCAAAAAAGTTTGGGAAACGCTGATTTAGAAGAACGATTTCTTCGACAAGTTTCTTCAGGTTGAAAATTGCTTTCAATTGAACATTTTGGAATCCAAGACGGCGGCCTAGAAAACAAGATGGTGACTTCTGGTTCATAAAAACTATTGTATCTCAAAATACTGATCATTTAGAAGAATTATTTTTTCTACAAGTTTGTCCAGGTTGAAAATTATTTTCAATTAAATGTTTTGGAATTCAACCCATGTAGCACACATGTTATAATTGATGCAGACTAACTATTATATGACCAGATCTGGTCATATATCAGTTGATTTGCCTTCATTATAACATGTGTTTTACTCGGGAAGATCGCGGTCTAGAAAACAAGATGGCGACTTCTAGTTCATCAAAACCATTGTATCTCAAGATCCTGATTATTTTAAAGGAAGATTTATTCGACATGTTTCTTCGGATTGAAAATTGCTGTTAATTAAACGTTTGAGAATCCAAGATGGCTACCTAGAGAACCAGATGGCGACTTCCGGTCCATAAAAATCGTTGGAAATCTATGCACAATTTGTATTTTGAGAACGTATTCTTTAAGTAGGGGCTGTTCAATTGAAAGCAATTTTCAACCTGGACAAACTTGTAGAAAAAATCATTTAGAACATCAGGATCTTGAGATACAATGATTTCCATAAATTGGATGTCGCCATCTTGATTTGTAGGCTGCCATGTTGGAATCATAAATTTTAAATTGCGGACAATTTTCAACTTGTTGAAGAAATCGTCCTTCTAAATGATCAGGATCTTGATATACCAGCATATATCTGTAGAGTTTGTGCATAGTTTGCATGCTCACTAGCGCCGCCTAGCGGTTGAATTCCTATAAAAAAGGGTCACCAAGGGGTAGTCCTTGAACTAGGTTAAACCTTTGCTGAAGACATCGTTCTTCTATCTAGTGAAAATCACAAGAATATTTAACAATGAAGTAAAACTAGTTTCAACAACTACTCGGTACCTTCATCCAGCGGGCGGTGATGCGGAAGACGGCTTTGCCATTCACTTTTCTTCCTAAAATTTATAACTCGTTTATCTGAAGAGCTACTAGAAACTTGTGTTCTATCGAAATGTTCACTGTTCTTCTTCTTCTTCTTCTTCTTCTTTTTGTCATTAACGTCCTCACTGGGACAGAGCTTGCTTCTCAGCTAAGTGTTCTAATGAGCACTTCCATAGTTATTGACTGAGAGCTTTATTAGCCAAAGTTGCCGCCATTTTCGCATTTGTATATCGTGTGGATGGTACGATGATATTCTATGCCCAGGGAAGTCAAGCTAATTTCCATTACGAAAAGATCCTGGACTGACCGGGAATTGACACCTTCAGCATGGCTCTGCTTTGTAGCCGCAATCTCTAACCACTCGGCTAAGGAAGGCCCTGTGCACTGTTCCATGCCCCAAATAATTAGCTAGGGAGAGAATTTTTAGGACGTCCTTAAAGTACTTTTTCCTATTTATTTTTGAAAGGGTCCGTTTCCCCAAACTAAATAAAATATTTCCCTTACTAAACTTCAAGTCGCTTGCCGAGTAGCTAAACAATTTTTTAGATTTTTTTTCTAATTTTGCAGGGTTTTGTTTAGGCCCATTTGCTATCATTTGTGATCATTCGGTTTTTCGATTTCGAAAATTTGTGAAAATCGACACGGCCTAGTGTTTCTATTGAAACACAACATGGTATATATATATATACCATGTCTGTTGTCGTTTCAATGCACTGGGCAGCAAGTAAATTTCCTCCAAACTGACTTGCGAAAATTGATTCGCAGTAAGTCAAAAAATTTTGTCATTGGTGACATTAACGCAAAACATCATTCATTTAATAACTAGCAAAGTAATTCCAACTGGAAATTTTATTTGCTTCTGAGGATATTTCTCACTGCAATACACCTAGATATAAGAAATAAATGTAATGTATGAAATGATGCTTACTAAAAAAAACTCCTCGACTGATCTTGCAATTTTTCGCCACCACCTTCAAAATTATTGAGTGTTAGAGAACTTGATTTCAAATATTGGATTCAAATCCTCTTCCAGCCGCCGTCTGATCATCAAATTCCGTCCCTCGGTTATTTACATTTACATTTTGTACGTGTTTTATTACCTTTTAAATCTTGCCCCCCAACCCGGCAGAAGCTGTCGACTGTTTACCTCTGCTTTATCTGCTTTGCAGCAAACGAACATCTTCCTGCCAATGCCAAGCGCAACTGGAATTTTCCTCTGCCGTTTTCATTTTCCAACGCCAGCCAGCATCATTTCCCAGGGAAAATTCCTATCATGCTTCCGCCCCTGCAAATTTGTTCTATTTTATATTTTCTTCTCCGAAACTTATTTACCTTGCTCCGTCGGCATCGGCAACAGCAAGTGCCCAATCGAGCTTCCATTCTCGGTGGAAGCTTGCTCAAACAGGGAAATACTTCCTTCAGGATTCTATCGAATCCCACCTCTCCATGGTGAGACTTCACAAACATACACCCTCGTAAGGTGTGCGGGGAGGTGGAGATGTGCAATTTGTTGCTCCGTTAAGCTCGATCTTCAATGCCGAACCGATTACGGGGAAACTTCGTCTTGAATATCGGGGGTACCATCTGCGGGGCTGATTTTGGGTCGATTTTTCCATGTGAGAATCAACTGAGATTGAAGCACCCCTAATGTTGTCTAACTGCATTTCTAATTAAGGCAAATATAACGTTCCTTTCTGAGCTTAATGATACAGTCCACGGCTATAAAGCAAAGCCATGCTAGAGGTGTCTGGGTTCGATTCCCGGTCGGTCCAGTATCTTATCGTAATAAAAATTTCCTTTACTTCCCTGGACAAAGAGTATCATTGTACTTGCCACACGATAAACGAATGCGAAATGGCAACTTTGGCAAAGAAAGCTCTCAGTTTATAACTGTGGAGGTGCTCATTGAGCACTCAGCTGCTAAGCAGGCTTTATCCCATTGAGGATTTGATATCAATAAGCAGAAGAATATAACTAACTGTCAAACGGGGCAACGTGTAAAACTTTTCAATTTCAAACTTCAACTTCACGAAATGCCAAGAAAATGAAGAAGAAGAGAATAAAAGAAGAAAAAGAAGAAGAAGAAGAGTGGATGATGTAGTAAATATATACGTAAACGAGAAATAAAAAACGTCTGTTCCAACTCCTTCTACATTGTTTCTTGAGTCTAGTCAGATCGGAATTCCATCATGGGGTCCCTCTTGTAGTCTTTACAGACCGCAGAGGACATGCTTCTTCAAAAGCTTCCATAATGTAGGATGTTGTAGTATCAACGGCATCATCCAAATCACTTGAATTTTCAATGGACGGAGAATATCCATGAAATTTGGTCGCAACCAATTCAATATAGAGTTCCCAGTTTGTTGACCGGGGATTCCTAAAACGCAAAATCTGCGCAGTTACATTTGAATGCTCAAAGAAGATGTAGCGATGATCAGATAATGATTCCTCATCTGATACATGCCAATCCGTCGACTCGTGACTAATTCTATTCGAGCAGAGCGTTATGTCTAACAGACGGGGTGGATGGTCTAATGGCTACCGCTTCTACTTCATAAGCAGAAGGTCATGGGTTCAATCCCAGGCCCGTCCCTTTCCTCGTACTTTGTAGTTGTATCTTTCAGTTGCTTCTATCTACCACTCTTAATATATCACAGTTGATGTATCTATCACAGTGCATAGCATTTGCTAGAACCCGAGACGGACAGTTTCCCTATGCCTTCCTTTACGCCTGATACATAGATAATCTGCTAACCAAACCAGCAAGCCTCTCTGCCATAAAAATTACCCACCCTTTCATCCTTCCCGCGTGAACTGGCGTTGACGCAGTGGTATATACAGTCAACCGTGGGAGCCAGATGTCTGCATTCTGACGTGGCAGGCACCATTGTTAGCATAGCATAGCATAGCATAGCATAGACTGACTATACATGTCAATGGTTGCTACTCCGTGATTGATCCGAACCGGTAAGAATTATCACTTCGATCCAAATGAATAAAGGATGGGATTTTCCGCATATTCTCTAAGTGCAAATTTATTAGCTCTCATATTATTAATCAATAACGGCGTCGGACAAGTCCTAACATGCAACCGAATCAAAAGACCACGCACTATTGTCGTTTTTTTCCGCACTCGAATGACGCGAACCGAACACGACTTGTTTTGATTCCGTCGCGCGTTCGATCAGAACACGCAACCAAATCAAAAAACCACGCACTCTGCTCTGGCCTTTGCAAAGCACTGGGCAAACGAACGAAGCCAGCGAAAATACACTCCGAGCGCGCGAAAATGAATCGGACTGCTTGGGTCTTCGCAAAGCACTCTCTGACGTGGCAGGCACCATTGTTGCCTAAAAATAGAAGATCACCAGCACTTACATACTGAGGGTGCCTGTTAATCCCAAGCAGTCATCTGGTTGGTTCCTTGTGTAAATGCAGATGATCTGGCGATACTGGAGTACCAACCACGAGCGGCCAATCAAGTTCTAGCTCAAGCTCAAGCTCGAGCAGAGCGTTATGTCTAACACTTCTTCTCTATTAGATACCATGAAGGTTGGGCGATTGTCTATGTTAAGTAATCCAAAGGTCTGTACTAATTAAGTATTCCATCAGACTGGAGCCTCTGCCAGTGCTGGAAACCATATTTCATCCCCGGCTAACGCATCGGGTGAGGTTATGGATGGAGCGTGGTTGATGAGGGCCAACAATAAAAGTAGAGATGGGCTCTCTGCGATGGAAGTGGCTGCACAGCAGCTCGACTCCATAATTGACTTTGCGTCCTCGAAGTCTAACATCAGCAAGGACCTCAAGCAGGCCTTGTTCAGACTTCGTAAGTCAATGTTGGCGGTCAAGCAGAACCATGCTGAACCCATGGTGACTGTGGCTGCGGCGGAACCCGTGGAATTGAAGGTGCCGAAGTCTACCCAGACGGAGCCCTTCGTCTTCGCGGGTAGCCCCAAAAGCGCGGAAGCGAATGCTTACAACAAGCAATCGCAGAAGCGCGCGAGGCAGCCGTCAGGGGAGGAGCTACCCGGCGGCGCTCACAAGGCCAGGCGGATATTGACCCCGAAAACCGGCAGAAGTGCCGGAAAATCGGACCCCAGCCAGGCGTCCCGGAAAGCCGAGAAGGGTGGACCCGAAAAGGCTGGCCCCTCACAGAGTGATGGGAACAGGGGGTTGCGACCTTTGAGAGGCCCTCAATCACCACAGGTTAGGGCGGATCAGGGGGGACGCCCCCTGGACAACCGTAGTGAAAAAGAAGAAGAAGAAGAAGCAGGAGGTTCTTCAGCAGGTTCAGGAGCGCAGGGATACCAGGCCTAAGAAAGGTAGGAGGGTAGGTGCCAAGCGCGAAAAGGGTGATGTGATCATCATCAAGACTGAAGAGTCCAAGTACTCGGAAGTCCTGAAGGCGATGCGCAGTGACGCGAAGCTTGCGGATCTAGGAGCCGACGTACGCAGTGTCAGACGCACTCGTACAGGTGAAATGATCCTCGAGCTTAAGCGCGACAAGGAGCGCAAGGGCGCCGCCTACAAAAGTTTGGCGGAAGAGGTCCTTGGCGAAGGTGTTGAAGTGAGGGCTCTGACGCAGTCAGTGACTCTGAAAGTGATGAACCTTGACGAGATCACCAACGCAGAAGAGCTCGTCACGGCACTGCAGCAACAGTGCGAAGTTCAGGTGCCCACCGCCGCCGTTCAGCTACGGAAAGGTCCGGCAGGTACTTAGGTGGCCTTAGTACACCTACCTGTGGCGGACGCAAATAGGTCCGCTAAGGTAGGTAAGATCAAGGTTGGTTGGTCAGTATGTTCAGTGTTCACTGAACATACATGAGCAACCGGTGATCTGCTTTAGGTGTAGGGAACCTGGACACAAGTCGTGGGGCTGTAAAGGCCCTAATAGGACCAAGTTGTGCAGGCGTTGTGGTGAGGAAGGTCATAAGGCACTAGGCTGCAAGAACCCTCCCAAGTGCTTGATTTGTTCTGGCAAGTCCGTGAACAACAATCACCCAACGGGAGGCTCAAGGTGCCCGACCTTCAAACGAGCCATAAACGAAAAGTCACAGTGCAGGTAACGCAGTTGAACCAGAACCACTGTGACGTAGCTCAGCAACTGCTGTATCAGTCAGTTGCTGAGTGGGGGAAGGACATCGCCATCATATCGGACCCATACCGAGTACCCACCGGCAACGGCAACTGGGTCGTGGATGGATCCGGAAAAATGGCGGCGATATGGACAACGGGTAAATACCCTGTCCAGCAGTTGGTGTCTACTACCTACGAGGGCTTCGTGATCGCCAAGGTAAACGGGGTCCTCTTCTGTAGCTGCTATGCGCCTCCGAATTGGTCGACCGAGCGGTTCATGCAGATGCTGAACTGTATGACGACCGCGCTGACAGGGCGAAGACCAGTAGTAATAGCGGGTGACTTCAATGCCTGGGCCGTGGAATGGGGAAGCCGTAACACGAACCAGCAAGGTCAAATCCTGCTAGAGGCACTGTCCGTGCTAGATGTCGATCTGGCTAATGTTGGTACCAAAAGTACCTTCAGCCGTAACGGAGTGGAGTCGATTATCGACGTTACTTTTTGTAGTCCTGGCCTAACGAGTAGTTCGAACTGGAGGGTAGACAATGCCTACACTCACAGCGACCACCTGGCGGTTCACTACAGTATCGACTACAGCAACAGCAGGCAGCGGGTTGAGGAAGCGGCTAAGTCAAGGCCAAACCCTCGTAGGTGGAAGACATCGTACTTCAACGATGAAGTACTTAGGAAGGCGCTCCGCTGTGAGCGTAACCTACTCGGCCTAAGCGGGGACGAACTGGTAGCGGTGCTTACGCGTGCATGCGATGCGACTATGCCTAGAAAAGTCCACCCTAGGAATGGGAGACCACCGACGTACTGGCCAGGAGGCAGATGCAGCGAGCACGTACCGAGCAGGAGCGTGAAGAACGACGGGCGGTGTTCACCGCTGCCAAAGTCGCGCTGAAGTCCGAGATAAGGGCAAGCAAAAAGGCCTGCTTTGAGAGACTCTGTCAGAGTGCCAACGCGAACCCGTGGGGTGATGCCTACAGGATCGTTATGGCGAAGACAAAAGGTGAAATTGCTCCTACGGAGTAATCTCCACAGATGCTGGAGGGGATCATCGCGCCACAACCCTAGCCCATGGCCTTCTTTTGTAGGACAGCCGGGGATTGGGGCTGGCGATGAGGATAGAGTAACCGATGAGGAACTTGTAGGGATTGTAAAATCCCTAAGCATGGGGAAGGCACCAGGTCCGGACGGAGTTCCAAACCTGGCCCTCAAAGTCGCAATCTTGGAGGCTCCCGGTATGTTCAGATCTGCTATGCAGATATGCCTGGACGAGGGAGTATTTCCAGATGCGTGGAAGAGGCAGAGCCTGGTACTATTGCCAAAGGCGGGGAAACCACCTGGTGACCCGTCGGCGTATAGACCAATATGCTTGATTGACACGGCGGGGAAGGTGCTCGAGAAGATCATCCTCAACAGACTGTTGAGGTACACTGAGAGTGAAAATGGTCTCTCAAGCAACCAGTTCGGCTTCCGGAAAGGGAAGTCCACCGTAGACGCTATTCTAAAGGTTAAGAAAACCGCTGAGATAGCACTCCAGCGTAAGAGGAGGGGGATTCGCTACTGCGGAGTAGTGACTCTGGATGTAAGGAACGCATTTAATAGTGCCAGTTGGGCGGCTATTGCCGATGCGCTCCTGCGTCTGGGGATACCCGAGTACCTGTACAATATTCTCGGAAGTTACTTCCAGAATCGGGTATTAGTCTATGACACAGAGGTGGGTCGGAAGTGCTTTCACATAACCTCAGGAGTCCCGCAAGGTTCCATCCTGGGCCCGGTGTTATGGAATGTCATGTACGACGAGGTGTTGAGATTAAAATTCCCGGCGGGTGTGGTCATCGTTGGCTTTGCCGACGATATTACGCTGGAGGTCTACGGTGAATCGATCGAAGAAGTGGAATTGACTGCAGCCCACTCGATCGCAATTGTGGAGGAGTGGATGAGCTCCAGGAAACTGGAATTGGCTCACCACAAAACTGAGGCGGTTGTTGTCAGCAAGCGAAAGCTTCTGGCCAGTGTCGCCTCGTCCATACTGAGGTATGGTGGCCCGGCTTGGGGCACGGCCTTAAGTACCAAGAGCTACCGTAGCAAGCTAGAGAGTACTTATAGGCTAATGTGCCTGAGGGTTGCGAGCGCGTACCGTACCGTGTCACACGATGCACTCTGCGTCATCACCGGTATGGTGCCTATTGGTATCCTTATCATGGAAGACATAGGGTGCTTCAAAATGCGCGGCACAAGAGGCATACGCAGGACTGCCAGACTGGCCTCCATGGTCAAATGGCAGCGTGCGTGGGACAGTTCCACCAAGGGAGTGTGGACTCACAGGTTGATTCCGAGGTTAGATATCTGGGTCAATAGGCGCCATGGGGAACTAACATTCCACATGACACAGGTCCTTTCGGGCCATGGTTGCTTTAGACAGTATCTACACCGTTTCGGTCATGCGGGTTCTCCCGAATGTCCAGTTTGTGCAGGTTTAGAGGAAACGGCGGAACATGTTTTGTTCGTGTGCCCGCGTTTCCGCACAATGCGTGACCGCATGTTAGCCACATGCGGTCGGGACACGACTCCGGACAATTTGGTCCAGAGGATGTGTGAAGACGAGTTTGGCTGGAATGCCGTTTCATCGGCTATCACCCACATCGTCTCGGAACTGCAAAGGAGGTGGCGAGTGGACTCGAGGAGTGGCTAGTGCAGACGCTAAACAACAGGTGGTCCAAGGGTTCGCAGTCGGCTACGTAGGTCATACCGGTGCCCTATGGTCGAAATCGACCCTTACAGCGATTAAGTGGCCGCGGGGAGAACATCCTGGTAGCGCTGCTGTCGTAGCGCCGGCCTACTGGGTTGGTACGAGCCTCTGGTTGTTCGGGGCAGGTGGAGGCCCCTTCGTCAGCAATCCCAGCTGGTGCTAGCTGATAGGGCCTGAGCCTTCAGTAGGTCAAATTGCGAAGCCCGCAGTATCAGTTCTTGATACCTGCGGTGCAGCTGGGCGCGGGCGTAGTGGTCGACCCTGCCCGCTTTCAGCGGACAACGGGAGGTGAGGACCACCTGGGAAGCTGGCAAAGCGCCAGCATGCTACCTTGGTGGACCCCCCTAAGCGTGTCATCGATGTTCGTTGCTGCATGGCTACGCAGCTAACCTGGAGGATGCGATGTGCAATAGCCCCTCTCCGAAGCAATGCCTTCTTGGTGGTCCCGGAGAGACGAAGGGTTTGGCGGCAATGGAAATGGTTTAGTGGGTCGGGGGTGTAGTCCTGTTTACTGCTTGCATGTAGTAAATGGTCCCTAACCCCATACTCCCGGACCTCGGTCCGGAGTCTGTTGAACAGATTATCCCCCCATTGCTTAGAAGAAAAAAAAAAAGACTGGAGCCTCTCAAATTGATATCTGAGCAGCCCCAGATGATTAGAAGAGCATTGGCATCACTGCTTACAATCAGTGGAAGGCCTTTTGTTACTCTGTGTACGACAACTCGTTTGAAGTCATCCGTTGGGGGTGGTTCATCATGTGGTAAATATACCGAACAATAGACGTATTTTCTGTTGAGGTCACCAACAGAAATTTTGATTGTGACAGCACATACATCTCTGGTAGTTACCTCAGAAATGAATGTAGCAACGTTGCTTTATTAACGAGCACACATGCGCGGGGCAGTTTGCCATTTCATGTTTGCTGAAAGTAGCAAAAACTGGGTCCACAAGGTTACCTAAATAGAAGTTTCCTCTACGAAAGTAGGGTCCGGAGAGGCTGCATCGGCTGATAGGCACAATCTAGGAAAGCGAGCAGCTATCGGAGGAGTGTATGGAAGGGGAAATATGCCCCATCTACAAGAAAGGCGACAAGTTAGATTGTGAGAACTTTCGAGCGATCACCATTCTAAATACGGTCTAAAAAGTATTATGCAAGATCATCTTCCGTCGTCTGTCACCTGCAGTACAGTAGTAGAGTTCGTGGGAATTATCAAGCCGACTCCTCTGAAATTGCTTTTCTAAATCAATTTAAGGTCACACTTCGGAATATAATTGATGATAAATTCATTGTATCAAATCCCCAAAGAACATAGAATTGAAATTTCATCCAACAGACGCGACTCTGTGAAAGCCCAGGAGAAAAATCGCTCTTGTTAATACACATCAATCAACTGTCGGATAATACAATAATGTGACCTTAGCAATCTTCCTTTATTGGATTATGCGAGAAGTGAAGGACGGCTACACCGCACCACCGTGATTTCGCGGTGGGGAAGCCTCGAACGAAAAAGAAATTCAAAACGGTATCAGCCAGCATGTGGTCTTCCTATGCTTGGATGGTAAGCGTGCAGCTACAGTATATGTTTAAAGTGGTGAAGTTTTAACCCAGGTCTGGTCAAGAGTTTGTAGAAAATAAAATGTTACCTGTTTGTGCTTGATCCACATTATAAACATTTCAAAAATCTTGACTCATAATGTTACCATCGACAGTGAGACTCTCAGATAAAGATTCATAGAACATCAATCTGAGAAAAGAATTGTGCCTCAGTTGCAATGCAATGACAGAAAAAACAAGAAGAACCCGCGAGCTTACATTTTTCATTCATTTTTCTCAATCCCCTTTGAGTCTGTCTATCACTGCCGCCCACTTCAGCTTCCAGCAAAACAATTGAGCAACAGCAGCGGTGTGCCAAAGTCCCGGCAAGAAACGAGCAATTTGTCATCTGTATTTCGCATTCGTTTTCTCTTTGGGCCATTTACATTCATGTTTTTCAAAGGGAATTGTTGCTTGTCTGCTTGTTCATTCGAGCCAGTTGAAACACCACATCAGCGATTTGTTTTTCCATTCATGTTTAGAAACTCCCGGATGTTTTCAAATATTTATCCTTTTCATCAAGAAATATTTGGTGGAAAAAATGTTCGAGCTCATCCACCTATCGAGATATAAGAATTTTCACAAGAAATAAATACGGCATCAAACTGGAGTACTTTTACTGGATTTTTTTGTAGTTTGTTTCCACATTATGCCAAGCGCTGCTAGAATCGAATGTTGTCAGGTCGATTGTCACTAGATGGAATATCATTGGGCTGAAAGGATTTTTGTGGATCACTGGAACGAAAAGAGTCTGTTCAGACATCTTTGTTGACTCACTTTTGATGAGACAATTGTTTTACGCTGAACTGATACCCATCATAAGAAAAAAATAAAACTGGATTTGGGAAAAGCGCGGCATTTGGATGGTGGAAATTTAATTTTCCAATTTGACGTCTGACTGCATACGCTCGGGTTAGAGCGCGAATGACATTTAGCCGTGCACTGCACCTTTCCTTTTTGGGGATCATGGATTGGTTTGGCGAGGAGGTGTATTGGAGATGAAAATTTATTGACGGCTTGTCAATTTTGCTCTCGAAAATGGGTGGCTTGGCTTTTGGCTGTATGAGTAGCAGGTATGTACCTAGCCTTGTTTACCGCGCGGAGCGTCAGTCGACGCTGAGTGATGGGTTCTCCGGGGGCCAATAACTTTTGCATTGCGATGATGATTGATCGGGGTTTTACACGCGGTTGAGCGATGATCGGCGCATTCATTCGATGCTTACAAATTGGTTTGATTGTTTGGATTTTGGAGTGAAGCAAATAAGCTCCCGCGTAAAGCAGATTAAATTGGAATAAAATACCGATGGATGAGCATTTTTTTGTTTGTTCCGATCATTTGATTATATCGAATTTATAAAATCCGCAATAGATTATAGCTTTTAAACCGTATCATTCGTATCAAGTAGCAAAAAGATCCCAAAACGTTCAACACCTAATAAAAAAGTTATTACAATTAATATAATCGTGGAACGGCCCATTTTAATAATATAAGCGGAAAGGGATTATTTCACCAGCTGACGCCACCCTCCAAAACTCGAAAAACGACTACCTCTTTGAAATCCTCTTTTTATTCACTCCCACTCACCTTCACATTTCGCAATTTAATGCTCCAACCGTTCCTCGCTCCATTATGTGTGCTTTAACATCATTATCGGTGCGCATGTGAACATAATTAAAAGGGATAAAACATTTGGGGGTTGCCGAAGCGGCAAACGAGTTCAACACATTTGACTGTCCTCTTGCCAGCCGTCACAAAAGCAAGATGTAGATTTTCAAGAAAGGCTTCCCTTACACAATTCGAAAATTGGAAATCTCATTGTTCGTATCTTCCTTACAATCTTTATGATGAAAAATTTTCATTTTCATTGAAAAAGGAGTACTTTCAAATTTCCCGCTGTTTATGTTTGGACTTTGCCATTGGGACAGAACATGCTTGTCAGCTTAGTATTCTTATGAGCACTTCCGCAGCTATTAACTGAGAACTTACTTAGCCAAAAATGCCTTTTTCGCATTCGTATATCGTGTGACAGGTACGATGATACTTTATGCCCAGGTGAGTCAGGGAAATTTCCATTGCGAAAAGATCCTGGAGCTTTGTAGCCGCGGACTCTAACCAGCTGCGTAGCTGGTTCTGTCCTAGTTGGAACGTGAAGGCCAAAAACAAGAACAATTGTGATTACTGATGGATTACATACATTTTCGAAAAGTGCATCAGCTCTTTGCATTTCATCACCTATTCAGCCAGAGGGGTGATATGTAGAGAATCAAAGGCATTTCAACAATCAAGCAAAACATCAACAAAACTGAATAATGAAAAAATGAATATTCATAAAATCTGTTTTTAGTGTCAGTTTGATTTCATGCACTCGTGCGCTACAGCGTGGGTTTGTGTCATCGAACACACTCTCTACTAGAGCTTGATGGCTGGGTTCAACATTGAGTTAATGTAGAATGAGCGACGAGAGCAGCATCCGGGATAATGGAAAACTTTTAAATTAAAAGGTGATGAATAACAAAAAAATGTCAGCTATTTCAGCATCGATGCACTCACTCCGCAAAGTGAGGTTTAATACACTTCTTCCTCTATTTTTCTGGCGTTACGTTTAAACTAAAACAGCTGAGAAGCAGACTAGCGTAGGGTTTTAGGAATACTTCCACAGTTACCTTTGATTAGCTAATTCGAGCTGCAAATCTCATTAACAAAGATAATAATGATATACACTGTGTCCACAATTATGAATCATGTAGGGCTTACGTCGACATTGAAAAATCAAAGAAAAATAAATAATCAGTATATTTAAGTGCAATCAAAATGATAAGGTTATATTAGGTATATGCTTCAAGCTACAACAACATTTCCCGTTAAAAACCATGATAAAATTCACATTTCTTACATATTTGAAAAATGCCCGAAACCACAATTTATGAATCAGCAAAAACCGGGTCCACAAATATGAATCAATTAGAACACAATTCATGAATCATCTGATGTTTTTTATTGTTTCATGTACCAAAATGCAATCGAGTCCAAAATAGCTCTCACTACTTGCATCCGATACCGATTCTGACCCCCAATACCATATACAGTGGAGGGTCAGTGTCAGGATTGGTATTGGGTGCCTCAAAGGAGCAGTCATAAAGAATACTAAAAAATAAACAAACAGATGTCACAGAGGGTCTCGTGTTCATATCTTAAATACATCTTCAAGGCAAAAATAATTCTGTAAATTGTGAAACATTACAAATATATTTCTATGTACTTATTTGGGGAGATTGGTTGGAGTTGGTATGACTAAGCATCAGATTATCGTCAGATTATACTTCTATTTATTTTTCAAGAACGTGCATTTGAACTTGTGGATTGTGTCTTGTGAATCATGTAATTTAAACATTATTGAAACTTCAATGTATGCGATCAACGTTTTTATTGAAATTCTACAATTCATGTACCATGTAACATACAATAATAGTTTACTCAGGAATAAAATGAAAAATATCAGATCAACAGACTCAAAACTTTCGAACAGTATAATTCAGCCTTTGAACTTTGCTGTTACCGTAACTATAGTTTCGGAATTGGCACAGAAAGTTCATTCTGTCAACCGATTTTAATTTTCAGGAATGGTTTAGTTTTATTCTTATCGGTTGGTCCCAGCTTGCATTCAAGTTTTCCACGCTTAAGCTGTTTCTTAGTTTTGGCTGTTTTAGCATTTTCTTTCTCCGCTTTCTTCATTTCATTCTGTTCAGCCTTCGGGATGGTACACAAATTATGTCACGCTAAATTTCAACTTTTTTGACCCCCTCCCCCCCTTTGTCACACTTTTTGTATGAGGCCTCCGAAAATTTTGTAAGGCTTGTCACGCTCGGCTTGACCCCCCCCCCTTGGAGCGTGACATAATTTGTGCATGATCCCTTCTGCCTGTTTTTCTCGATCTTGTCCAGTTTTTGTTCTTCCTTTTGCTTTTTTTTTTGTTGTTTTACCATCTTTCGTTTTTCAATTCGTGCCTTTTTTTTTCAAGTTCTTCTTGTCTTTTTTCCGAATCCTTCTGGTTATACCATTGTAGCCATCTGCCACTTGTGGCGACGGATGGTACATGTTCTTGCTTGCGTCTTTTGCTTCCGTTGATTTCATCGTCAACTCTTGGCCACACCAAAACGCCTTCGAACGGATCGTCAACACAAGATACCACTGGGATGG
Organism: Aedes aegypti; assembly: GCF_002204515.2. NCBI lineage: Eukaryota > Metazoa > Arthropoda > Insecta > Diptera > Culicidae > Aedes > Aedes aegypti. The sequence goes on from NC_035108.1 coordinate 380,507,464, forward strand.
CATCTTCCCCACTAGAACCAGAGCATCCTTCAAAGTCTCTAGCATCCATCAGATCGTTTTTCAGTGCATCAATATTAACTGATACGTTTCCAACATCTTCAGTGACGTTTCCACCGCTTACTGGACTTACTGCAAGCATATCAGTCTTAGAAAACTCCACACTGTCAGCTTGCATAGTACCATGTATGGGTGTTTCAGGTGCGACGACTGCAAATGACGAATCGACCCAATAAGTTTTATAAGTCAGTTATTCTACGCGAAACATTTTCAATGTTTTGGATCGACTCAATAATACATTCACCACTTTGATCTAAAACAAGATCCATCGTTAGAGTTTGAAATGGATCAAATGGCTCCGTATGCATGAGGCCCTCCGATTTGTCCTTTATGTTCTTCCAAAAGTTAAACAGTGCCAGTTCCTCTAATGGCCCGTACCAAAAATCCTTGTCTCTGTTCGACGAAAACCTGATGAGTTGATCTGCCATGTGTCCAAGCTCAACGTGTTCTAACTGCTTCAGATAGACATTTTCCATTTGGACGCAGGTCATTGGAGACTCGGGGATTTGGATCGCAGGTTGAGTGGCATTAGTTGGTAATTCACTGAAGCCGATCTCGTAAACGTTCCAAGGAGAAATGCCGCTAATTTTGAAGGATTTCTTGAGACAATCCTTAGAATTCGTAAAGTTGTCGACAGTGGTTTTGATAAGTTTCCCGAAATTCACTTTTGTGACCCTTGCGTTGCTGCTACTTAGAAGATGATTTCTGAGGACCTTGAACCAAATTTTTTTGAGTGAACCAAAAAAAAGCCTGTCCAAGGGTTGCAAAATCCGTGTTGAATTCGGATACAAAGAGATGAGAATAATGCGATGCTTTACGTAAAACTCAGCTAACTCGATGCTGACATGGCTCATGTGACCATCTACGAATACTATGACCGGGAATTCGGTTCCTCTGTCAACCAGCCACTTATACAAGTCGTTGATAAGATATTCATAAAACGTTTTTGTGGTCTGCCATCCTTCGTCCGATATTCCAACCGACCATCCTTCTGGAATATTCTCAGCAATCTCCTTGCTCACTCTTTTCCCCGGATAAAGTATCATTGGTGGAGTTAAGTCATAAGCTGCAGTACTACCGAAAAGCACAGTAAAGGACTCTTTATCCGAATTGTTAATTATGGAATACGCATTATTTGCATCTTGTCCACAAAGTGCTTTATAATCGCTCGGGACTAATTGAAAGCCGGATTCATCGAGATTAAGGATTCTCTGGGGTTCGTTGAAAATAGTTAGGTCGATGTTCTCTTCCGCTAACGTTGCTTCAACTTCAGAGAACCAATTTCGAAGTTGGTGTTCAGTTACCTTGCCACCAGCTCTCGATAGCTTGGTAACATACTTTGACTGTATGTTCTTATGCCTGTTCAAGAATCGTTTGCACCAGTTCTTACCTGTAATGAACAATAGACCATTTCCGTCAGATCTAACCCCCAGTTTTTGTATTTTTCTTCGAAAGACAATCATTTTTAATGAATATTAACGCTTTCAGATTTTGTTTATATGCACTCCTGATTTTCTTACAAATTTTTGAAAACATGGATACTCACCACATTTTGAAAAATAATTCGAGATGCGGCACAGTTTGTTCAACCCTATGGGTATCAGCGTGGTGATTTTGCAACAGTTTTTCGATTCCATTCGATTCCAGCATTGGGATGCTTGTTTACATTTGGAAACTTCAAATCAGGTGCGCGCTCAAACTGACCGTGATCCCGGTCAGGGCGCCCCAAACAGGAGCGCCAACGAAACAAACGTTTTTGAACCAGGTTGGAACTTGCGCAACCCGTTCTGAATCACAGTTTCAACCCCAACACGATTCGGGTCTTCCTTTAGTAAAATATATTTTCCTCCACAGATTCAAAATTCAAAACCACACCATTACAACAAATCTCTCATCCACCCAACAGTTACGGTACCGCTAGTTCTATTAGAGGCTTTTTTTACTATTCATGCCGACAAATGCCTAAATCTATCTGTTGGCTGTTGATCCGGAAGATTTCCGCCTCGAGGCAGCAACAGCCGCCCAAGGAATTTTTGAGCGGCTGTTGCTGTCTCTAGGCGGGAATCTTCCAGCTTATTCAATCCTCGTTGGCACAAAACAGAAGATCAGGCATCTTGCGTTACAGGACCGTGTAGTGTTCGCTGGGTGCGGTCATAATCGGCCGAAGCGGTGAAGATGGTTTCTGCGGTGATTACGGAGACTTCAGGAGCCGTGAAGGACGGAGGGAGCGAAACCAGCGGAGCCCATTATGATGAAAAATCATCTGGTCATGCCAGCTGAACTTAAATTCACCACAACGTGGTGGCAAAATCATAGGGGAAAAGGGGTCTGCATTTTTTCGAGGTGAAACAAATTGTAGGGGACCGAGGGGTGAACTAACGTGCCGCAAGTTTTTCATTGTTTTCTAATAGTTAAAGGTTCCAAAACATATCGGTTCCTTCGGAAAGTTTGTTCAGTAAATTAACAGAAAGCATATAAGCCAATAAAAAAATTTCACGGAAATGGTCTATTAAGAAAAAAAAATAAGGCAATGCAATAAGTAAAGACAGCTGCCTTATTACTTGGGAATGACTGTGGAATTGGACGAGTTTTCCTGATCTTTTTGGCGAAGTCATCAACCGTGTTCATCAAAACTGTTGCACTAACGGGATAGCCGGCTTTAGCCATGTAAAGTATCCAGTTAGCAATACGTTCCTCTTCCTCTGGTTTTAGGACAGTCTTCGGTCCTGTTTTTTTCACATCATTATGTTTGATCCGGCGCAGTAGAGTTGAATTTGGCACATTGAAAGTTTTAGCCAGGGCCGTACATTTTCATTTCATTGAAAGCATTTTCAGTCCCCAACTGACTGACTCAAGCTTGCCTTTCAGTTGAAACTCTACTGTTTCGTTTCAATCCGAAGAACCTTTCCTTTCATCGCAGCAAGCGTAGTCTCTCATCTCTTTCGTGCTGCTTATGCGTCGCGCGTCATAAATCGGAGCCTCACCGCAACGAGCTGGTCTTTCAATCGGTAGTCTCTAACTTTAGGAGCTGATTAATTCAAATGAACGACGTGGTGGCCCGCATAGTATCTCTATCTTAATTAATTACTCATCAAGTTACATAATTACACTGCAAAAAATAGGTAAAATGCAATTTGAAACATTTTGATAGATTTCAATGAAATTAAATGAAACGAAATTCTTACTCTTTCATTTCACCTTTCTTGTTCGTTGCTTTCAATTCGGATAACGAAACGAATGAGTGTGGAACGAAGCGACGCAGATGTTCGTCACCATCGAGACGACACAACCAAGCCTTCGTGTTTCACAAAATGCTTTCGAAAATGCACAGCCCTGGTTTTAGCTGCACTCCGAACATTTTTCGTCTTGGTTGCCAAAACAACAGCACGCTCTAAAGCTCCCGGATCGAACTGTTTTCGGACAGGCTTCTTTTTAGCACCTTTTGGTTTCATCCTGTAAATGTTGTCAATGAAAACATCGATTAGTTATTATTTTTTGATCAAAGACATTCTTGATTCATAAATTGTGACGCAGGAACTTTTTACCCATATTTTATGGAGCATACATTTTACTTGTAAAATCAAGTTTTTTACGTTTTTCAACTGCGTTCCTTTTCCATAAACATGTAAATCATACCTATTAAAGTGAACTCCAACTATTTTTTCCTTAGTAACAGCTTCAGAACAATCGCTTTGATGTGTTTTTAACTTAGTGATCACGAAATCGCGTCTTACATTCATTTTCATTTATTTAGTTCACATCTACACAGATAACACTGAATCAACAATTTCACGCCACAATACTCGGTTCGTGGCCGCATCTCTCCATCCTCGGTTCTGCCCCACGCTCGCCAAATCGATACGCACTTGATCCGCCCACCTAGCTCGCTGCGCTCCACGCCTTCTTGTACCAACCGGATCCGAAGCGAATACCATCTTTGCAGGGTTGCTGTCCGGCATTCTTGCAACATGCCCTGCCCATCGTATCCTTCCAGCTTTGGCCACCTTCTGGATACTGGGTTCGCCGTAGAGTTGGGCGAGCTCGTGGTTCATCCTTCGCCGCCACACACCGTTCTCCTGCACACCGCCGAAGATCGTCCTAAGCACCCGACGTTCGAAGACTCCAAGTGCTTGCAAGTCCTCCTCGAGCATCGTCCACGTTTCATGCCCGTAGAGGACTACCGGCCTTATGAGAGTTTTGTACATGGTACATTTGGTGCGTGCGTGAATCTTTTTTGACCGCAGCTTCTTCTGGAGGCCATAGTAGGCCCGACTTCCACTGATGATGCGCCTCCGTATTTCACGGCTAACGTTATTGTCAGCCGTCAGCAAGGATCCAAGGTAGACGAACTCGTCGACCACCTCGAAAGTATCCCCGTCTATCGTAACACTGCTACCTAGGCGAGCCCTGTCGCGCTCGGCCCCACCAGCTAGCATGTACTTTGTCTTGGCCGCATTCACTACCAGTCCAACTTTTGCTGCCTCGCGTTTCAGGCGGGTGTACAGGTCTGCCACCTTTTCAAATGTTCGGCCGACGATGTCCATATCATCCGCGAAGCAAACAAATTGACTGGATCTCGTAAAAATCGTACCCCGGCTGTTAAGCCCGGCTCTCCACATAACACCTTCTAGCGCAATATTGAACAACAGGCACGAAAGTCCATCACCTTGTCGTAGTCCCCGGTGGGATCCAAACGAACTGGAGTGTTCGCCTGAAACTTTCACACAATTTTGCACACCTTCCATCGTCGCTCTTATCAGTCTCGTGAGCTTCCCGGGAAAGCTGTTCTCGTCCATGATTTTCCATAGCTCTACGCGGTCGATACTGTCGTATGCCGCCTTGAAATCGATGAAAAGGTGATGCGTTGGGACCTGGTATTCACGACATTTTTGGAGGATTTGCCGTACAGTAAAGATCTGGTCCGTTGTCGATCGGCCGTCAACGAAGCCGGCTTGATAACTTCCCACGAACTCGTTTACTACAGGTGACAGACGACGGAAGATGATCTGGGATAATACTTTGTAGGCCGCATTTAGAATGGTGATCGCTCGAAAGTTCTCACAATCTAACTTGTCGCCTTTCTTGTAGATAGGGCAGATTACCCCTTCCTTCCACTCCTCCGGTAGCTGTTCTGTTTCCCAGATTGTGCCTATCAGCCGGTACAGACAAATGGCCAGCCTTTCCGGACCCATCTTTATGAGTTCAGCTCCGATACCATCCTTACCAGCAGCTTTATTGTTCTTGAGCTGGTGAATGGCATCCTTAACCTCCCTCAAAGTGGGGGCTGGTTGGTTTCCATCTTCCGCAGTACTGACGAAGGCATTTCCTCCGTTGTCCGCGTCTTACGCGGGCAGCAAATAAAACAGCAACATCAACAACAGAAAAAAGGCACTGACTTATTTTGTTTACAACAGACACAAAAAAGCCTACACCGCAAATAATTGTCATGTGATCTCCGAAAGAATAGTTAAGCTCTATGAAAAAAATATTTTTTTTTGCATATAGTTACAATTTTATGTAATAATTTGTAGTTCAAAGCCCATTGATTCATAAATTGTGGGTGATTCAACAGCGTGGGGTGACTGTAATAATCAATAGACTATTTCCGTGAAATTTTATTATTGGCTAAATTGCTTTCTGTCAATTTACTGAACAATCTTTCCCAAGGAATTGATATGTTTTGAAGCCTCTAACTATTGGAAAACAATGAAAAACTGGCGGCACATTAGTTCGCCCCCCGGTCCCATACAATTTATTTCTCTCCGATTTTTATGCGACCCCCTTTTCCCCTATGAATTTTTCTCCACATCGTGGTGAATATTCGATCAGCTGATTAGGATCAATCATGACAGATAGAAGCGACCATGGGGACGTCACGAAAAATTCTCCATCTCTGTCCCTCTTTCATTAACCTCCATTGACTGTCCTGCTCTTGACGTTCCTTCCGGAATTATTTGTTTTTGTTTATATGGAGTTGACATTCACTGCGGTAAATGTTGATATTTTTATATGGAGTTCTGAGCGTGTGTCAGGCGTACAACGATACACGTTTATTTATGTTTTCATCTGCTTAAAATATGGGTTTTTGTAATAATTTGATCAAAAGCAGCAGCTTCACCAAGAGGAAAAAAGATGAGAAGCTGTTTCTGTGCAGTCACCACTTTGCTAATACTATTTTGATGCCGTTAGTGTTTGATGGTGGAATAGGGCTTTAGGACATTTCGTCGAATGACATTTGGTCGAATGACGTTTGGTCGAATGACATTTGGTCGAAAGTACATTTGGTCGAAGGGACACTTGATCGAATGGACATTTGGTCGAAAGCTTATTTTGAAATGGTTTTTGAAAGCTCATTTGGTAGAATTGATTTTTGTTTTCTAAGTTCTGCAAAGTTATAACGGATTCTTTTGAATAATCTGAATTAATACCTGTAGTTGAATGAAAAACGGGACATTATTGTAGTCATATTTTAAAATTCCATACATCTATGTATTTGTCAGTGATTTAAAGTTATGCCATTATCTAGCATTTTGATGATTCAAATGACCTTTTTAGAAGTAGTTTTTTGTACATTGATGAAATATTCAGATCTAGTAAATTTATTGTTCTTTTAAAATATCATCAGTCTGTGCAAAACTGCTCAACAATGTGTACATGATGATTTGTTGAATTTATTATTCTTTCTAAATGTCATCGTTCTTCGTAATGAACTGCTGATCTTCATCTGATGGAAGCATTCGACGAGAGTGCTCGGGATCTTTATTTCAATTTCGGGTCTTCTTTATGGAAAACCTTTATGGCGAAGTGAATGTTATATGTCAATTACTCTACTTATGACAAATTGGCTTATTGTGACTTCCTGATCAATGACATTCCTCAAACAAATACAGACTTTGCAGTCGGTGTTGATGACATTTGGTGCATTAGAGAGTTTGCGGTAGAAGCTTTGAATAATTGAACAAGAAAATTTACTCTATGTAACGGGTTGACTGAGGTGACAAAAGTTGGCTTTTCTCTATTTAAGATCAGCTTATCTCAACTCGCAGAACATGCCTACATAAATGAAAAAGCAGCATGTTGATCAGTATGATGGGAGAGTAGGGTTCATCAAAAAAAATAAAAAAAAAATTGCTAACCGTATATAGATTGTTGGTAAAATGGCTGATACTTGTTTCCTGGGAGGGAGGCACCGATATTACACACGAAATATAACACAAAGTTATTTTGAATTGCAAGAAAACTCCAGCTTGCCAACGACAATCAAGGCAGACTTGATGGAAATCGCTAGTTTTCTTTTGTTGTGTTCCTTCGATCGTTCTGGACAAACATGGAAAAAGGGCCAAAGTTTTCTGTGCATTTATTTTCGTTTTTATTGGAAAAAGTAAAATAATGCGTATTTGAACACTTTATATTCAATCAGGATAAAAGGTGCTATTGTGACATTACTTTTGAATAAGCATGACTAGCTTTTCAATCGATTTTTTGTCACATTTGATAAAATACAAAAATACGTTTTAATCAATTACGCGCTTTTATCATTTTTGTCCATTGTTTTAGATCTGGGCTCACAGTGACAGTTCGTGACAGCAGAATCTCGGCTCACCGTGACGTACATAAATTTCGTATTGGTTTCTCCCTCCCAGCTTGTTTCCATTGTTCAATCTCTCTGTGTATTAGCGACAAAATGCTACTCTCGACGATAATGAGACTAAACGAACAACTATGCTTCCATACTGTTTAGATTCTACCATATGTTCTATCCACAAAATGTCAGTTCGATCAAATGTCTTATGTTTTTTGTTGAAATAAAACCTTTTCGACCAAATGTCCATTCGACCAAATGTCCGTTCGACCAAATGTACTTTCGACCAAACGTCATTCGACTAAATGTCATTCGACCAAATGTCATAGATTCGATAAAATTAATACCACGTGGTATACTTTACGTGGCGATTAGGGTACCATATGGTTTTCGTCTCATCTAAATCCTCAAATTTTTCATCCACATAGCTTTGACATTAAAAACTGTTGCAAGTTACCCCGTTTGACGGTAATAAGTTTGTTCTTACATTCCAGTATCAATTTGCTTGGATCAGTTTTCAAAATTTATTATATATTTCTTTTTTTTTCAAAATTTACTCATAGTAATTTCCATCAAAACCAACATTGTCTTTGGGCCACGTTTAAATCACCACCCAAAAAGCTAAAAATATCACAGAACACTATTTTTATGGTATGAATGATAATGAAGATTGGATTTACAAACATTTTTAAATTTTGACCCGCCCTAATAGACACCAATCAGACATAACATTTAATTGTTAAAATCATCTAAATAGGGAGCCGGATCCTATTCTTGGCACTTTTGATTCACTTCGGCAGTGGGGTTTTTTGAAAGATACTAAAGTCACAATGTCAAAATGTGCGTCGTATCGAAGTAAAATGGAAGTGAATCATGGAAGTGCCCAAGTAGCTTTGCACTATATGTGCTAAGGTTTCACCAAAGTTTAGTTCTATTGGCCTTTTTTTCCTTTTGAATCCATCAATTTAAACGGCTCAATAATTAACCCCTCTACCGGCAGCTTCATTTTTTCACCACAAAATTATATTCAAACCGGTTGGAAAATGGCTAGGCATGGCGTACCATTGGCACCTCGCGTACCTGCAGGAATAAAATGCGGTCCTTAGCCTCTTGCCCAGCAACTCCTATCCCTAGCTCCTCGCGGTACTGGCCGGGGTACGAGTAACCCTAGGGAAGATCTGGTAGTCATCCCCCGGTGGGAACTTTGGTCGTATGCTGACAGGGAAGGGGGGGGGGGGGTTTACTTTTGCTTTTGCTTCTGCAAACCTTGAGCGTCTGTACTCCATGTTAGGAGCGGCTCGCAACAGCGTCTGTTCCCCATGTCAGGGCGTGCACTATGGTGCACTGTGCACTATGGTCCTCCGAACATTTAGGGGGAATGGTCCTCCGGAAATATAGGGGATTGGTGTCAGGCCCTGCAAGCCAGCCGTTAAAACATCAAGCAACGAATAATCAACACGAGAATACGAACCGGGACAATCGGCGAAGACCACAGCGACGGAAAGGGACTAGCGATTGGAAGCTCGGTACGTGGAAATGTAAATCTCTCAACTTCATCGGGAGCACACGCATATTCGCCGCTGTGCTGAAGGACCGCGGATTCGGCATCGTAGCGTTGCAGGAAGTGTGTTGGAAGGGATCAATGGTGCGAACGTTTAGAGGTAACCATACCATCTACCAGTGCTGCGGCAACACACATAAGCTGGGAACAGTTTTTATAGCGATGGGTGATATGCAGAGGCGCGTGATCGGGTGGTAGCCGATCAATGAGATAATGTGCAAGTTGAGGCTCAAGGACCGGTTCTTCAACTTCAGCATAATAAACGTGCACAGCCTTCACTCCGGAAGCACTGATGATGATAAAGACGCTTTTTACGCGCAGCTCGAACGTGAATACGACAGCGGCTTAAGCCACGACGTCAAAATCATCATAGGAGATCCAAACTCTCAAGTTGGCCAGGAGGAGGAATTCAGACCGACTATTGTAAAGTTCAGCGCCCACTGGCTGACGAACAAAAACGGCCTACGACTAATTGATATCGCCGCCTCCGAGAATATGGCCATTCGTAGCACCTACTTCCAGCACAGCCTTCCATACCGATATTCCTGGAGATCACCACAGCAGACAGAATCGCAAATCGACCACGTTCTGATTGATAGACGGCACTTCTTGGACATTATTGACGTCAGAACATATCGTGGCGCTAACATCGACTCTGACCACTATCTGGTGATGGTCAAACTGCGCCCGAAACTCTCCGTCGTTAACAACGTACGGTACCGATGGCCGCCCCGGTATGACCTAGAGCGGCTTAAGCAACCGGATGCCGCAGCTGGATACGCGCAGCACCTCGAGGCTGCATTACCGGAAGAGGGTGAGCTGGATGAAGCCCCTCTTGAGGTCTGCTGGAGAACAGTAAAAGCAGTCATCAACGATGCAGCTGAGAGTAACGTCGGGTACGTGGGATGGAGTGGACGGAACGATTGGTTCGACGAGGAGTGCCAGGAGGTTTTGGAGGAGAAGAATGCAGCGCGGGCGGTCATGCTGCAGCAAGGGACCCGGTAGAACGTGGAACATTATAGATGGAAACGGCAACAGCAGACCCGCCTCTTTCGGGAGAAAAAACGCCGCCTGTAGGAGACGGAGTGCAAGGAGATGGAACAGCTGTGCCGGTCTCAAGAAACGCGTAAGTTTTATCAGAAGATCAACGTATCCCGCAACGGCTTCGTGCCGCGAGCCGAGATGTGCAAGGATAAGAATGGGAGCATTTTGACGGACGAGTGTGAGGCAGAGATGCATTTGAACGCGTTCTGTTCATGTTCTGTTCAAAGCTTGTGCTCACGAGAGCCGTATTCAAGTTCAAACAATGTACGATGTTTGATCACAGTGCGCTGTTCAAATAGAAATATTAGTAGTAGAACGCTAGTAGCGCTGTTGTCACAAAACTGATTTTAATTATTCTTACCTTTAATTATGGTTTTTCATTGTTTGTTCAATGCCTTGTCGTTGTTTATGTTTTTATAACTAATTTGACACTTTGATGCCCGGTACTCAGGCTGTCAGTTCGTGGCAAACTAGATGTTGGTAACACGAACAGCAGCGACATTAGCATTCTTAGGTTAATGCTTCTACTGCTGTTCATCTCGTGGCAACCGTTGCCGTAATTATTTGTTTGCCTATTATGTGGGCAAACCACTTGCGGCAAACCAAACGTATCGATACAGATTTGAAAATTGCATTTATTACTGCCCATTAAGAATTTTACTCATCATATTTTGCGGAACAAATAATGTACATTATTCGAATGTTGATTTGTTCCATGAAAGAAATATATGTTCATCTCACTATTCATCCACACCGGTGCTGATCCTATTGCTGCCATCCAATTTTTAACAACGTTACGTCAAAGGGCACAAGCTCAGTTTATGTGCAGATTAGTACTTGAGTGTTCTGAGATTATTGTCACTTCATATGTGAGATTCCGGAGCATTTTTCCCAGTTGTAAGTTGCCCCTGATCGTACTAGCTAATACCATTCACCGGCCGTAACCCAAAAGTCGAATCCGTGCTGTACCAAAATCTTGGTAAATGGTACGATGAAGGTCTAAGGAGAAAACGCGTACCTAATAGTGCACTCGTTGAAAATTTTGGATATCACACCTCTATGATCAATCTAGTTATCATATGTGTGTTCACGAATACCATGAACACGAGAGCAATCAAAAGATCATTTTAGAACGCTCACAGAACATGAGCGTTCAAAATGCGTCTCTGGCGTGAGATGATCGAAAAGTGAAAGCAACGACGAGCACCTGAATGGCGCTAAAAGCACAGGTAATGAAGGACGAGACAACGGAGGAAATGCCTTCGTAAGTACTGTGGGGGATGGAAACCAACCAGCCCCTACTTTGAGGGAGGTTAAGGATGCCATTCACCAGCTCAAGAACAATAAAGCTGCTGGTAAAAATGGTATCGAAGCTGAACTAATAAAGATGGGCCCGGAGAGGCTGGCCATTTGTCTGCATCGGCTGATAGGCACAATCTGGGAAACAGAACAGCTACCGGAGGAGTGGAAGGAAGGGGTGATATGCCCATCTACAAGAAAGGCGACAACTTAGATTGTGAGAACTTTCGAGCGATCACCATTCTGAATGCGGCCTACAAAGTATTATCTCAGATCATCTTCCGTCGTCTGTCACCTGTAGTAAACGAGCTTGTGCGAAGTTATCAAGCTGGCTTCGTTGACGGCCGATCAACAATGGACCAGATCTTTACTGTACGGAAAATCCTCCAAAATCGTGAATACCAGGTCCCAACGCATCACCTTTTCATCGATTTCAAGGCGGCATACGACAGTATCGACCGCGTAGAGCTATGGAAAATCATGGACGAGCTCGGGAAGCTCACGAGACTGATAAGAGCGACGATGGAAGGTGTGCAAAACTGTGTGAAGGTTTCAGGCGAACACTCCAGTTCGTTTGGATCCCATCGGGGACTACGACAAGGTGATGGACTCTCGTGCCTGTTGTTCAATATTGCACTAGAAGGTGTTATGCGGAGAGCCGGGGTACGATTTTTACGAGATCCAGTCAATTTGTTTGCTTCGCGGATGATAAGGACATCGTCGGCCGAACATTTGAAAAGGTGGCAGTTCTGTGCTGTCCACTGGCAGACCTGTACACCCACCTGAAACGAGAGGCAGCAAGAGTTGGACTGATGGTGAATGCGACCAAGACAAAGTACATGCTAGCTGGTGGGGCCGAGCGCGACAGGGCTCGCCTAGGTAGCAGTGTTACGATAGACGGGGATACGTTCGAGGTGGCCGACGAGTTCGTCTACCTTGGATCCTTGCTGACGGCTGACAATAACGTTAGCCGTGAAATACGGAGGCGCATCATCAGTGGAAGTCGGGCCTACTATGGCCTCCAGAAGAAGCTGCGGTCATAAAAGATTCACACCCGCACCAAATGTACCATGTACAAAACGTTCATAAGGCCGGTAGTCCTCTACGTGTATGAAACATGGACGATGCTCGAGGAGGACTTGCAAGCACTTGGAGTCTTCGTACGTCGGGTGCTTAGGAAGATCTTCGGCAGTGTGCAGGAGAACGGTGTGTGACGGCGAAGGATGAACCACGAGCTCGACCAACTCCACGGCGAACCCAGTATCCAGAAGGTGGCCAAAGCTGGAAGGATACGATGGCCAGGGCATGTTGCAAGAATGCCGGACAGCAACCCTGCAAAGATAATGTTCGCTTCGGATCCGGTTGGTACAAGTAGGCATGGAGCGCAGCGTGCTAGATGGGCGGATCAAGTGCGTATCGATTTGGCGAGCGTGGGGCAGAACCGATGATGGAGAGATGTGGCCACGAACCGAGTATTGTGGCGTGAAATTGTTGATTCAGAGTTATCTGTCTAGATGTTAACTAAATAAATGAATTATATTTAAACCGCTGTATTTATTATTTTTTGTTTCTGATTGTTTTTACACCATATTTTCAAAAGTTCTTAAAAAACTCTTCTATTAGAATCTGTGTCAACTTTGATCATCAGTTATCTGGATCCGTAGATATTGCAAAATTCTTTAGGGGACTGACGCGTAGACATAACCCACGTAAATTTCTCAAGCTACAGAATTTTTATCGTATTCGGATGTTAATGAGACAGTATGTTGTGAAAAAATGAAGCGATTTGGTGCAGCTGTTTTTGAGTAATACTCATTTTGGTTTCTGGTACCACGCTAGAGATGTTGAAAACTTCAAAAAACATCATATTGTAATTTTCAGATATCTCCAAGAATACTTAACCGATGTGTATGATCATAATTCAGAGTAGCGTCTTATCAGCTAGCATTGTATAGCCGACATTTTTGTTTTCGGTAAATTGACCAAAACAAATTGGCCGCCAAAGACATTTTATTTAGAGAATGTCGGTCCCCCAAAGGAACATCGGAATATCGACACGGATTCATAAGCTAGAATCGTTTTTTGAGAACTTGTGAAAAAATGGTGCAAAGATGTTGAGAAACAAAAAAGTTATCGTGATTTGAATATTTTTTTCGCGGTAAAAATGAATGCTGCTGGTAGAGGAGTTAGTGTGGAACATTTTTTTGTTTTCTCTATTTTTAACAAGTTTCATCGCATGGCCGCGCTAACAGCAACTATGACGATGCCCTTAACGGATGCACAAATCGTGCAAATTGCAGTTGCATGTTAGCCATCTTTTCACGAAGAAACCGCGCCCTACTCTATCCCTTTGAAAGGCGTCTTGCTTTAGCCATATCTTTCGCATTGCCATTAGTTCACTCACAGATCCAAAAACGTGACCGAGAGCAGTACGGAACAAGAGCACACTGCACACCATCATCCTCCGTTGTTGGTTGAGGCCGGTTAACCCTTGTGGCCCTATGAATCAGATGATTTCCGTAAGTTCGAAGGACTCCAAGTTTAAGAGTAATGTTTGCTCCACTTTAAATTTGGCTGCTTCTTCTTAATTACTTACAAACTTAACATATTGATCCTCCTTTGAGCAATTCTAATTCATTTTCTCAAAAGTCTCTTATATCAACCCAGTGCTCGGAATTTGATACCAGGTCAAACGTGATACTTCTCATTTCATTTCATACAAAAACTTATGAGACTCGTTTTCAATTTTATTTTATTTCACATCTACGAACACTGATTTTAAAAGAATCCAGTAAGACTAAGAATCGATAGTCTTTGCCGGAAAGGGTTAAAAAAGCCCAACCCACGCAAACCAAGGATGCTTTTCTTACGAAGTGCAACAGTTGCATCCCGAGCTGGTTTACTTGCTCCTTTAGTTAGTCAGGAGGATTAAATTCGAATTTAATTAAGGGATTATACACATCTTGCCGCTGTTCTGTGCGCGTGAGTGCTTCTCCCACCCCGTTAGTGTGTGATGTCCAAAGTTAAAGGATATGAACCTAACAATGCGAGGCGAGAGGTCCTGAGAGGATGAGGAAATTGGTTTAGGCTTCCGGGTCTGATGGTGGTGGCGTCAGATTAATACACATGCACGTCCATGTTCTTCTTGATTGAATCGGAAATGAGGCACCACGAGCAGCATGGGCTGGGTCGGTGTTAGCGAGTGTCATTTACACAAAGGGAAAGTTCACTAATTGGAGAGTAATGTGGAGCACACGCGTGATGCATTTTATTTGATGAAAGGTTGGGCATCGTTATGGTAAAATGAAATTATCTCATGTGGTGCTTATGAAATATGGTGACCATGAATGATTGAAGATTGCTTTCAGTAAGTTGACATATGATTTAACCTTGCTTTCTTTTGAAACTTTGAAAATTGAGGAAAAAAACTTACTTGTAATTCTCCAAAATGAGGTATACATTTTAATAGCGTAAGATTGTTAAATTTGCTATCGCGAGCTCTCGTCAGAGTTTTTAAACTAAACTATAAAAAGTCGAATATTATGCTTTTGGGAAAATCAACCTTGTATATAATCTTATATGCATTCATTATTTCGAGTATACGTTTTTGAACTATGAATATTATTTCCTTTTATGTGTTTTTACTCTCTAGGAAATTCATCAAAATATAAAGGCAAATTGTCATATAAGATGGCCACCAGTACATGCGCAAAAAATCAGTAAATTCGAGAAAGGAAGCGTCCATGCGATTTGCGTTTTAGGCTGAAAATGTAAACAAATTCGATAGTCTTGGAGTCTGAACTTGAGTCCAGAAATTTTGGGACGCTATAGAACGTGTGTTAAGTTGACGTTAAAGTTTTACCATCAAGAAAAGGAATATCAACAAGAAAGGACTCATACAAACACAGTGCGATTTTTTTTTCAACCATCCCTGAAGCCCCCATAGGAGCCATCGCCAAGAGTTGAACGATGATGAATTATCGGCACTTGTAAACGACTCCAATTTTTCCTCAAACGCAAACTTTTGCACATTACCGCAATTCACCCCAACTGGGACTTTTCAATTTATAACGAGCACAATCCCAGCCATAAATCTCATCTCAGTGCACTCTGGTGCACAGTAAAGCTCATTAAAGTCCTCCCTCGTTGCGCCGAACATGCACTAATTAAGCTACTTGACGTTACATTTCGCTTCTGCTGGCTTTTGGGATGATGCTCCATTGAGAAATGTGCCTTCCCTCAGGAATTCCCCATCTTCAGCCCCACCACGAAGAGCAGAGGGAAGAAAAGTATTTCCGAAAACCCCGACCCATCCGAAGTGCTGCACTCTAAACAAAAACCGCATTTCTGAGCCGGGAACAGCTCGAGTGTGAAACGCCGAGCTTGCAATAGCAGCAGCACACAGTGTTTCATTTTGTCGATTTCGTGCGTTTTTAATAGAGTTCTAAACTAGGATTTTTTATTATTAACGAAATTTTTAATCCAGGGGAACTTACCAACCTTCCGAAGGAAACCATCACTGCCACATATACAGATATATCTGTTTTTTTTTTTTCGCAAACTTCTTCGAATACTTTGGGACCACGAAACTGTATATACCAGATTACAGATATTTTGGAAAAATACATACAGAAAATGTCTCCAAAATTAAACCGATTTATACAAATTTGTGGGCTTCGTAGCCGTGTGGTTAGTGTCACCGAGGCATTTAGCCGCATCGTGCTAAGGAGTGTGGGTTCGATTCCCACTTCAGGCCGAAAACTTTTCGAGAGGAATGTTTTCCGACTGTGCCACTGGGCGTTGCATGCTAGTCCGTTGTCTAGTGTGGTGCTTCCTTCAAAGGGCAAACAGCCCACTGGAAGCATTAACGTGTAGTGTCTTTTTTTTAAATTTCTGAGAAAAAAAGAAAACACATATGTTGGAAAACCTTGAAATTAATGCTGAGTTGATATTACTCTACATAGCAGTTACGAATTATTGGTCTTCTTCTTCTTCGTGGCGATACGTTCTCACTGGGAAAGAGCCTGCTTCTCAGCTTAGTGTTCTTATGAGCACTTCCACAGTTATTAACTGAGAGCTTTCTTTGCCAAAGCTGCAATTTTCGCATCCGTATATCGTGTCACAGGTACGATTATAATCTATGCCCAGAGAAGTCCAGGAAATTTCTATTTGAAAAAGATCCTGGACCGACCGGGAATCGAACCCAGACACCTTCAGCATGGGTTTGCTTTGTAGCCGCGGATTCTAACCCCTCGGCTAAGCAAGGCCCCAACAAATTATTGGTATTTCTTTTAATTTTTGTTAAATTGACAGGATACAGGAAAATAGATGTTTCAAAAATGCAGGGAGTGCAATATCCTTTCCTTGACAACTGTGAAGATGCAGAAGACTCTTCGGCCCACAGTAACAATGGTTGTCTACAGCGTAGCTAAGAGGGAGCGATCCTCACCAAGCACTAAGATCATAGGGCCCCGAATTAATGGTAAAAATTTGCACATTGCGGTCTAAATTGCTTAAAAAAAGCTATAATGTATATGTACTGATGAGTAAAAATTAGGTTTGGAAGGGTCCTGAATTGGTAATGTGTCAGAGAATCCAGTTATCGGTAGAGGTAGCATTTGTTTCAACGTTATAGAACACTACTTTTTAACAGAACAATGTGTTTTAGATTCAAAAATATATGGATCTGTTAATCATCAAATATCCGGAGACCTTTTATCACTTGAGAACACCGCTAGCGCATGACGGCTCACCATAGTAGCATGTCCGAAAGAACTTGAAACTATTGAGAACCAGAGCTACAGGTCCAAAGCCCTGATAAAGGTAGATGGTTGTGATGGCTTTGATCGTGGTCATCATGTAAAGAACAAACGGACAATGCTGTATCGTGTCAACACTTCATTCAAGTACCACATCTACTACAGCGGTGGCGACATAGCAGAACGTGGAGTTGGCTTCTTAGTGATTGGGAAGCAGATGAAGCGAATTATTCGGTGAAAACCGGTAAGCGACCGAATCCGTGTGTTGAGAATGAAGGGCAAGTTCTTCAACTGCAGCCTGATCAGCATATATGCGCCAACGAACGATAAGCCCGATGACATGAATGATGCGTTCTATGAGAGCCTAGATAAGGCCTACGGAGAGTGCCCAAAATATGATGTCAAGATAGTCATCGGTGACGCAAATGCGCAGATCGAGAAAGAAGATTTCTTTCGACCCGTCATTGGAACGGAGAGCCTTCATTCTGTTACCAATGATAACGGCCTGTGATTAGTAACCTTCGCTGCTGCCAGAGGGATGGCAATCAGCAGTCCCTACTTCGCACGAAAGAATATCCGCAAACATACCTGGCGACACCCGAGTGGCGATGCCTTCTCTCAAATAGACCACGTGCTGGTTGATGGGTGACATTTCTCAGATGTCATGGATGTCAGGACCTTCCGAGGCCCTAATATCGACTCGGATCATTATCTCGTTGTAGCTAAAATTCGGGCGCGGTTATCCAGCGTCACGAATTCCTGAACAAACAGAATGCTGCGCTTCAATATACAACGCTTGTCGACTGATGGGGTAGCTGCGCAGTACCGTCAGCAACTAGACGAGCAGTTGGGAAGAATCAACGTTGCTGCAGACGTCAACAGTCTGTGGGACCCTATCCTCGAAGCTGTGACAAAAACGGCACGGGTAGTGAACGGCACTGATCAACGACGAAGACGAAACGACTGGTTCGACGAAGAGTGCCAGAGAGTGACAGACATGAAGAATGTCGACAGAAGCCGTATGAACAGAGAGCGGTACAGGGCAACGAGAGCCGAATAAAAGCGAATCCACCGCAGAAAGAAAAGGCAGCACGAAGAAAGTAGCTGACGCTCAAGAAAGCATGAATCGGAATGATATGCGGAGATTCTATGCAACGGTCAATGGTGCGCGGCACAATACCGTAGCAGTGCCCGCCATATGCGTTGATCGAGAAGGGAATTTGCTGACCGATAAAACGGCGGTGGCTGCCAGGTGGAAGGAGCTCTTTCAGCAATTGTTGAACGGTGAAAATGGAACAGGATGAACATCCCAAGTAACCAGTAAGCACGATAATGCGGCACGGTAACAGCATTATATGCGCATATAGGGTAATCATTTGATGCATGTCAGTTTTATATACGCATATAATTCTATTATAATGCCAGAAAAGGCGAAATAGCGTGCCATTATAGTGCCAAGATATAACCGTGCATCTCTGCACCACTAATGCTGATATAAGACCACGTGTGAAACGTCAGTTGTTTTCGCCAGGTTTTTAGGGCGAATATTTTGTGCTTTCGCGTACGCAGCCAGAGAGCTTTCGCGTATGCGGCCAAGCAACTGATACACGAGGTAAATAAATGAATGAATGAAAACGGAAACCTCTAATAGTATGCAAAACATGTAATAAAATGATACAGATAGTACTTCTCCGTATCAGACATATTCGTTTTGGAAGTTTTCATCCTTTTGAGGACTTGCAATTGCCACATTTTGATCCTCGTTATGATGATGAAATTCCTCATTTTGCGTCTCGAACCTGCGACACCCGTATTGTTGAGTTGTTGTCCTGCTCCTGTGCTCCTACGGCCACATAAGATGAATAGTGTTGGGAAGAAAAGTGACCAATTTAAACCATCACTTTTCCCCGTCATAAAACCTGCAACTGTAGTAGTGAGAAGATTTATGTTTCACTCCCTCTTACCACTATATGCAAACACAAAGCACGTGGTATATCTGTCAAAACACTGGATGGAATTTAAACATGCCCTGTATTCGAATATAAAGCCAATATAGTGCTTATTTAATGCCTGTATGCATCAGGCTTAGAAGCATTAATGATGCTGTAATAGGGTTTCTATGCAGCGGGAGTGCTGTTATAAGGCGTGTAAGCATTTGTGGTGCTATTATAATGCATGTACGCATCTATGATGCTGATTAAGGGCTTATTATTAGTGCTTATGGTTACTTGGGATAGATGATGACGATCAAGCTGTGGACCCACCGACCATAGGAGAGGTTGAAAAGGCTATCAGCGAGCTGAAGAACTGTAAGGCTGATGGGAGGACGAGATCCCGGTCGAGCTTCTCAAGCACGGAAGTGAGTAGCTTTACCAGTCGAATACCAAGCTGGTTTCGGTGAGGTCCGTTCGACAACGGACCAGATGTTAGCTTGCGAATGATCCTAGACAAATTCCGGGAGTATAACTTACAGACTCACCATCTGTTCATTGATTTCAAGGAGGCGTACGACTTAGTGAAAAGAAATGATCTTTGGCAGATAATGTCTGAACATGGTTTTGCGGCGAAACAAATTAGGAATTTCCAGCGAAACTCGAGGGTGTTATTAGGAGATCTGGCATGCAGAGAAATGGCACTATTATCACAAGGTCGCACATGCAAGGTCGCAGGCTTTGCGGACGACATAGACCTAATTGGGATCGATCGCAGGTCAGTGGAAGAGGCCTCCGTGCCTCTGAAGAGGGAGACAGCGAGGATAGGCCTGACCATTAATTCTACCAAAACGAAGTACATGGTTGCAGGTAGAGATAGAGTCAGGCATGGTGGTGTAGGTGCTGAGGTAGTATTTGATGGGGATGTGTTTGAAGTTGTTGATGAATTTGTTTAGCTTGGAACACTTGTGACATGTGACAACGACGTTTCCCGCGAAGTGAAAAGACGTGTTGCGGCTGCGAATAGGGCCTTTTACGGGCTACGTAACCAGCTTGCAAATGGAAATAAAATTCGCCCTGTATAAAGCATTGATTCTTCCGGTTGCTCTCTACGGGCACAAAGCGTGGACGTTGAAAGAGTCAAACCGGAAAGGTTTCGGTGTTTTCGAGCGTAAAATGCTGCGGACAATACTCTGTGGGAAACTCGAAAATGGTGTGTGGCGCAGACGCATGAATCAGAAATGAAAGTTGTATCAAGTGTACAAAGATGCGAATACAGTCGCCTCTCCACATCTCGATATCGAGGGGACCATCGAGATAGGGAGAGATGGAGACATAGAACATTCATTAAATGAACACTAGATTGAAAATCACTCCGTTACTAGGAAAATAAAAAAACAAAGAAACTTTATTTCGAGTTTCCAAATTGTTTTGAATCGCTTAAATCTGGCCTAGTAACCTTTGATAATGTTCATATCGACATATAGAGAGACAGTTGGGAACAAAAATCAACTGGAATACATCGAGATATGGAGATATCGAGATAAGAAGGATATCAAGATATGGAGAGTGAAATCGTTTGCAGAATGAAGGGACCGAAGCAATCATCGAAATAGGGAGAGATATCGAGATGTAGAACATCGAGATGTGGAGAGTCGACTGTAACTGGTATTATCAAGCGTGTAAAATACGGCAGACTTCAGTGGGCTGGTCACTTAGTGCGAATGTCGGAAGAAAGGATTGCGAAAATAATATTCAGCAGGGAACTAGGTAGAGGTCGGCGGCTTCGGGGAAGACCACGAATACGCTGGCTTTACGCAGTGGAAGCGGACCTGAACCTAAACGTTCGGGGCAACTGGAGAAGTTTCGCCCAAGACCGACGAAGATGGAGCTCTACAATACGCCCGGCAATGGCGTGATGCTACGCTATAGCCATCAAGGTTTCAAGGTAGTTTGAGCTTTGCAGGCAACTAATCGGTGTAAATTGAATGACCGACCAAAAAAAAGGTCACAAAAACATCAGCGTGGTTCCGGCGATGAACAAAGATCCTTTAAATTATTAATAACACGCGCTTACCAACACGGCTAGCTCAACACCTTGAGAGTGTTTTTGACCAATCGCCAACACAAGATTTCTTGTTGCCTAGCAATTCATTGCTCAGACTCTTTTTATCTGCAATTTTGCGCTCGGTGACGATTAGAAGCTTAGAAATATGTTACTAGCGCCACCTAGTAGATAAATTCTACTGCCACCTGGCCCTCGATCTGCTAAACAACTTTGTCGAAGACATCAACCTTCCAGCTCATCAGGGTCTTAGGATATAGGAGACTGAAGGAAATTTGATACTATCGCCAAATAGCGGAAAAATTCCCTATGAAGTTTGTTACTGCTACTTAGCCCTTGATGTTCTTAGCAACTTTGCCAAACAAACCCACCTTCTAGATTATCAGGGACTTAAGATATTCGTTAAAAGGATGATTTGGCCAATAATGATACCTTAGACTCATTTCTTACCAATTACTAATTGAATTTTTTAAGTAGATTTGGAATTTTAAATTGATTTGAGAACAGAAAAATTAGCTAGGAAAATATTTTCCGCTTGTAGCCGCACAGTAGCTTCCAGTGATTTCTATTCAGATTTCTACAAATACCTGAAGACATTCGGCCAAACGGCATTCGGTCAAAAAGCATCCAGCCAAACGACATACGGCCAAATGGCCGGACACCGCTTTAATATATTAAGAAAATTCTCATAATCGTTCAATATAAAGGTTTAGACACTATTTCAGAGAACCAGAAATCGACGAACCAAAACATTGTGCATCACCAGTCTGAAAAATACATCAACTTTATAATCAATTTATCTTCCTTAATTCATTTCACTCGGCAACTGCCACCAGTCAAACCGGTTGGGGATAATTTTAAGCTTCGGTCTTTATTTTCCAAGTGCCGCTTGCTATACTAGCTACTGTGCGATGTTGTTGCCCTTCCCGAATCCGTGGGTAGGTGTGGGTGGCGCCAACATTCAAGCTTCTCTGACATTCTTCGGAGTGGAGTTCATTCTTGTGGTGTAGTCTCTCGATGCAATTAATCTTACATTTCCGTTTTTCCGAAAGCTTCTCTCGCTGTCAGAGCTCCCCGGCAGGGCTCAGACAGTTGATGCACTTTCTCCGTACTCAGTGTACACTCCCGTGCAAAAGTTTGGCGTCTCCTGCTAAAAACATAGAAAAGTGTTTTGTACATATCTCTTTGTTTAAATGTCTAATTGTAACTTTTAAAACTCATTGAAAAGTCGATGAGTTACTTGAAGTTGTGACATTCTTCATAAAACACACTGGAAAAATATATATTTTTTAGAATTAGATCAGCCAAAATTTGAATTAACGAGATTTCCCAGAATTTTCGTGGTTTAAGTAATAGACGAAAAAAATGTTTAAATGCATTTAGGGAATGACCCCAAACTTTTGTACCGGAGTGTAGGTACGTGCAGCGAGAGGGTCTCGGTACGTGCATGGCCAGACTTGCCGCTGTGAACCGGCAACGAGGCTTAGTGGTCGACCGTGCGGCAGATCACAAACCGAGGTCCCGTCCCCAGTGGAGTTTGAGTAAAGCTGCTTAGAATGCTCTTGTGTGTATTCTACAACTAGTTGCCGGTTGGACGCGTATAAAACAAATTGCACTTGTTTGTGAGCTTCAGACAAACATTGAGGAACTTTTTCGAACTACTGTTGAACTTTTTGCTGAGGGGAGTAGTTCTAACACTTGTGCTGCGAAATGTGAAATAAATAACTTTAATTTTGACATTGAGCATTACATCTCTGCTGAACTCATATGGCATAGCAATATATAATAATGATGTGTTGTGATTGAGATTTTTTATCTGCACCACGAATATCTCTAAGGTGGAATTCATATGATCAAATATATCAAACCCTTGAGGCATATGGCATTTCAGAATTCATTCTCATTTGATTTAGAAGCACGATCAAAGCAAGCGAAAAAAACCATCACATAGGGGAACTTACGTATTCTCGGCAGTCTAAGCCGATGCCGCACTTCTTTTGTAATTTTTTCGGACATCAGCAGGCAAATTACTTGTTTGTGTCTGCGCAGCACAATCCTTTATCGATTCACACCGACAGACATGTTAAAATCTTTCTGGAAACGTTTTCACAACGCTGCTAACATCTCTTGTCAGTGTGACTATTGTCGGCAGCCTCATTCTCTTCGGCAACTTTCCCATAAGAGCTGCAGACGAATCTGTTCGGCGAATGTTCTCATTGGTGTGTTTTGATAGAAGAATGCTGTGTATTTGGCGTTTGAAATCTGGTTGCCGATAATAGTCGAATGGTGTGTATGTATCGGTGGTATGTATCGGTCCATGATCGGCAATGTTTCGCAAGCTGCAACAAGTTTGGTAAATAAAAGTAGCAAACGAGTGCCCTAAGGAGATTAAATCCTTTTTTCTCTCTTGCTTGCCATTGGGGGTAGGTGTTTATTTTACTGGCGAGATTAACAATTCCCGAAAACATCCGAAAGCAAAAGTGTACCCCAGGTTTGGAGCTTGTTTAGATGGATTTTACAATGCCCGGCTATTCACCCGATCTGGTCGGAGTTAGTATGCGATAAGCATGCTCTCATGATGTTCTCCAAATCATAATTGTTACAGTGAGCGATAAGTGAGAGATTTTCTCAATTTTTTTCAGGATTCAATTCCTGGCCTCAAGATTTTTTACTCAATCTTGAAAAGTGAGTCTTTTAGAAAAGTTGTACTTTCGTTCGTCAATATCGTATTAAATCGAGTTATAATGTGGTTTATCCAAAATCTGGAATTACGAAAATATGGTGGAGCATTCTAATACCACAAGTTTTTAAAAGTGGAAACTCAAAATTTAATAGTTCGGCCAACAGAGCCGTTGTCTCGTGGTGTCCTTGGCAAACCTCTTTTTGAAAGCCCTCTAGTCAAAGTCAAAACAAAATTCTATTTTTTTTTTTCATAAAACAAAATTCTAATTTGGTTTCTTTTTTAAATTCTATAGTGACCTCAATGGAATCTCATCGCATAAGCTCTGAAGAGTTTCATGCTAAAGCTCAAGCAAAATTTATTTGAAATTAAACATAGGTTAATGTAAAAAGCTAAAAATATTGTTTAAAAATAAAATTGTCTGAGAATTCTGCGAGAAATAATTGAAAAAATAAATTCAAAATATATATGTTGTAATGGCAAGAAACTTTCAGAAACAACCGGATGCATTAGATGAACAATTTAGTTTTTTTAGATTGCATTTGTTTTTATAAGTATCATTCCAAACATTACATTCAT
The DNA here is from genome assembly GCF_002204515.2 of Aedes aegypti. Taxonomy (NCBI): domain Eukaryota; kingdom Metazoa; phylum Arthropoda; class Insecta; order Diptera; family Culicidae; genus Aedes; species Aedes aegypti. The sequence continues at coordinate 380,532,021 of NC_035108.1, forward strand.
TTCTTATATCTAGGTGTTCTGTCCTAATTTGGTAAAACAAATTTAAGATTTTATTAACATTTTGTTAACAACATATTAAGTACTTGTTTTTTAATTATGAATCGTGGTTTACGGCTAACCAGCCGAGTGGAAGTTTAACAACTACCGAAAAGCTAAACATTGCATATAATTTGCAAAAAACAAGTATTAATCGAGCAACGGACTCATGTTCCGTAACCGGCCGTTTGAGAACGTCGCGACCCATTGGAAGCCCACACAATAGATACCTCAGCCAGCGCAGTTGCTGGCTAGTGTAGTATGCTATTCCTATACCTAAAAAACAATGCGCTCTCGGGCTAGGCATTGGATATATATAGAATGCGTTGTGTTTGGATGGGCATCTAATTCATCCGAAAGAGGTGCACTTTGCGAAAAAGGACCACGTGATTATTGAGCTGAAATCGAATTCAGGTTAACTTCTGCGTTCATGAGTCCTCTCATGGCGTAGGGGTAACGCGCCCTAACTAGAGATCAGGGAGTCGTGAGTTCGATTCTCACTGAGAAGACGTGTAACTTTTTCACAAATCTTCACATCAATTTGTCCATCTAATCCAATTGCAAATTATATGTAATGTTTAGCTTTTCGGTAGTTGTTAACATATTAAGTTTCATTGGCCGTAGCAGTTCAGATTTTTTACAGGTGGGTTGATTTCACCTGCTTATAAGAATTAAAAAACATGTTTTTAATTTACTTAACTTAACTTAACCTAAATATTAGACAGTTTCACAAAAAAAAACAAAATGTCTGGGATTCAACCAGTCACCTCCTAGTCCTAGTTGCAATACTAAAACAAACTACCAGACAAATTTTCATCCAATTTGGAGAAACTTAGGAGGTGCCTCAAGTCGAATTTGTGTTTTATGCCTATTTTTTACATTCAAAAAATTCTTACGAGAATTTGACAAACAAAAATCAAAATAAATACAACTAGTTGATCGTATTATTATTACTTTACAACTTTTGAGAACACTGTATGCCGATTAGAGATGGTTTTGACCTCATAAAATTGATTTTTGTTCATTAAAGTACCTATAAAACATACATTTCTCTACAGTTTTTGTTCTACGAAATTCTTAATCTCATGCCCTATCATAAATGTTCAACCGTAGTATCATTCCTTTGCCATTTCTGAACATTATTGTAGTACGTCATTTTTGTATCCGAATTACAGATAAATTGTAAAAAATCATCGGAAATACGATATTCCTCATTCCCCTGCATTTAGAGCTGCTGCCATATGGCGCAATTGCTGACATGTTACAAAATCGAACATAGTAGCTTTGCTTTTTCAATGATGGATGATGATTGAAGAAAACAGCTATCAAATGTCATCAACGCAACCGTGTTTCAAACAACATTCGCATTTGATGCCAAGCAATTACATATGTTATATAGCCCCAAGGTCAAGCTTCTCGACTACTGATCTTGAGGATCACAGTTTGATTACGGGAGTTCATTTAGAGTGTTGTTTTTTGCCATGGACCAAATGACTTGAGGCCAAAAAATGTCATCACGATTCATTGTTCAAAAGTGCATCTTGTGGCTGAGTCTTAATCAATAGGACTCACAAAAATCCACACTTCTAAGTGAATGAAGAGAAATGCTCAAGTAGTGATTTGCGCCGTTAGTCCTTTTTCTATGCTGCATATAATAAACATTGGTTTCACTCGAAAAAACAAAAGAATCATAATTGAACTCCGATCCTCAAGATCGGCAGTCGATTAGCTTGACCTCGGTGCTATATCACATATGTAATTGTTTGGCATCAAATGCGAATGTTGTTTGAAACACGATTGCGTTGATGACATTTGATAGCTGTTTTCTTCAATCATCATCCATCATTGAAAAAGCAAAGCTTCTATGTTCAATTTTGTAACATGTCAGCAATTGCGCCATTTGGCAGCAGCTCTAAATACAGGGAAATGAGGAATGTCGTATTTCCGACGATTTTTTACAATTTATCTGTAATTCGGATACAAAAATGATGTACTACAATAATGTTCAGAAATGACAAAGGAATGATACTACGGTTGAACTTTTATGATTAGGCATGAGGTTAAGAATTTCTTAGAATAAAAACTGAAGAGAAATGTATGTTTTATAGGTACTTTAATGAACAGAAATCAATTTTATGAGGTCAAAACCATCTCTAATCGGCATACAGTGTTCTCAAAAGTTGTAAAGTACTAATAATATGTTCAATTAGTGGTATTTATTTTGGTTTTCGTTTTTCCAAATTCTCGTTAGAATATTTTGAATGTAAAAAATAGCCAAAAAACTCAAATTCGACTTGAGGCACCTCCTAATCTTCTCCAAATTGGATGAAAATTTGTCTGGTAGTTTGTTTTAGTATTGCAACTAGGACTAGGAGGTGACTGGTTGAATCCCAGAAATTTTGATTTTTGTGAAACTGTCTACTAAATATATAACGCATCAATCGTGGCAATAGAAGATTGCTACGATTTTTGCCTGAAATTATTAATTATTTTATTTGACATTTGTTCCAATGTTTCAACATTGGATATTCTATGTAACTCATTGGTACTATACCAGGGAGGAAGCTTCAGAATCATTATCAAAATTTTTTTTTTGAATTCTTTGCACAGCTTTCTTCCTGGTATTACATCAGCTAGTCCATATTGGTACAGCATACAACATGGCTGGCCTGAAAATTTGTTTGAATATCATAAGCTTGTTCTTAAGACAAGGTTTTGATTTTCTATGAATAAGGGGATAGAGAAATTTTACATATTTATAACATTTGACTTGAATGCCCTCAATGTGATTTTTGAAAGTTAAATTCTTATCTAGCATGGGTCCAAGATACTTAACTTCATCTCACCAATTTATTGGAACCCCTCTCATCGTGACAACATGTCTACTTGAAGGTTTCAAATAATGAGCTTTTGGTTTATGTGGGAATATTATTAGTTGAGTTTTGGAAGCATTAGGAGAAATCTTCCATGTTTGCAAGTATGAAGAAAAAATATCCAAACTTTTTTGCAATCGACTACAGATGACACGCAGGCTTCGTCTTTTGGCGGAGAAGCCTGTGTCATCCGCAAACAAAGATTTTTGACATCCCTGAGGTAACACAGGTAAGCAAGATGTGAAAATATTGTATAATATTGGTCCCAAAATGCTGCCTTGGGGAACACCAGCTCTTACAGGAAGTCTTTCAGATCTGTAGTTCTGATAATTAACCTGAAGTGTACGATTTTACAGATAACTTTGAATTATTCTAACAATGTATGTTGGAAAATTAAAGCTTTTAAATTTTACAATCAAACCTTCATGCCAAACACTGTCGAATGCTTTTTCTATGTCTAGAAGAGCAAGACCAGTAGAATAGCCTTCAGATTTGTTGGAACGGATCAAATTTGTTACACGTAAAAGTTGATGAGTGGTCGAATGTCCATGGCGGAATCCGAACTGTTCATTGGCAAAAAATGAATTTTAGTTGATGTGGGCCATCAATCTGTTAAAAATAACCTATTCAAAAAGTTTACTGATGGAGTAAAGCAAACTGATTGGACGATAGCTAGAAGCTTCTGCAGGATTTTTGTCTGGTTTTAAAATTGGAACAATCTTAGCATTTTTCCATTTGTCAGGAAAATATGATAATTGAAAACATTTGTTAAATATATCAACTAAAAATGATAAGCTACTTTCTGGAAGTTTCTTGATGAAGATGTAGAAAATTCCATCATCGCCAGGAGCTATCATATTTTTGAATTTTTCCCACAGACATTTTCAAAAAGATTCTCTTGATAGAGAATATTTTCGAAGTCCTGAGTAACTTGATTTTCAATTGGACTAGTAAGTCCTAAATTAAAATTGTGCGCACTTTCAAACTGCATAGCAAGTTTTTGAGCTTTTTCGCAATTAGTTAGTAATAATTTGTTTTCCTCTTTCAATGCCGGTATTGGCTTCTGAGGTTTTTTCAAAATTTTAGATAATTTCCAAAAGGGCTTAGAGCCAGGGTCCAAGTGAGAAATCTTATTTTCAAATGTTTTGTTTCTTAATTGTGCAAAACGTTTCTTGATTTCTTTCTGCAAACCCTGCCATATAATTTTCATAGCAGGATCGCGAGTGCGTTGAAATTGCCCTCTCCTCACGTTTTTAAGACGGGCCAATAGTTTAAGATCATCGTCTATAATCACGGATTCAAATTTTACTTCACATTTTGGAATTGCAATGCTCCTGGCTTCAACAAGGAATTTGTTAAAGCTTCAAGAGCATTGCCAATATCAAGTTTTGTTTGTAAAGGAATATTAACATTAAGATTAGAGTCAATAAAGGTTTCATATATATTCCAGTCGGCTCGAAAATAATTGAAAGTGGAACTGATAGGATTTAGAATCGCTTCATGGGATATTTGAAATGTAACAGGGACATGATCAGAATCAAAATCAGCATGAGTAATCAGTTGGCTACAAAGATGACTAGAGTCGGTTAAAACCAAATGAATCGTAAATGGATTTCTAGAAGAGGAAAAACATGTAGGGCTATCGGGGTATTGAATTGAGAAATATCCTGAAGAGCACTCATCAAATAAAATTCTGCCGTTGGAATTACTTTGAGAATTATTCCATGACCTATGTTTGGCATTGAAGTCACCAATGACAAAAAATTTTGACTTATTGCGAGTCAATTTTCGCAAGTCAGTTTGGAGCAAATTAACTTGCTGTCCAGAGCATTGAAAAGGCAAATAGGCAGCTATGAAAGTATATTTACCAAGTTGTGCCTACGCGAAGGGCAAGCCCAAAAATTGGACTTATGATTGCCCTTGCAATTGGCACATATGAGCTTATCGGTATCTTCCTTTACAGGACAGACGTCCTTGGCGTGAGAAGAACCTCCGCAAATCATGCATTTAGCATCCATGCGACAATTTTTTGTACCATGACCCCACTTTTGGAACCGACGGCACTGAGTGGGGTTCTAGTAATTTCCTCTAGGTTTCTGGAAATGTTCCCAAGTCACACGGACATCGAACATAAGTCTAGCTTTTTCTAAAGCTTTAATATTATTTAGTTCTTTTTTGTTAAAGTGAACTAAATAATATTCTTGAGAAAGCCCTTTCCGAACAATGCCAGATTGGGCTCTCTTTTTCATAATGATTACTTGGACTGGGGAAAATCCAAGTAAATCATTTATTCCATTTTTGATCTCTTCAGGTGACTTATAGTCACTTGAGAGACCTTTCAAGACAACTTTGAACAAATGTTCAGCTTTGTCGTCATAAGTAAAAAAAATGTGCTTCTTCTCTTCAAGATGTTTGAGAAGAAGTTCGCGATCTTTAAGAGTTTCCGGCAAAACGTGACAGTCTCCTTTCTTTGCGATTTGGAAGGAAACCTTGATTCCCCTAATGGAGTTCAAGATCTCCTGCATAAATCCCCCAAATTTGGAACAACTGACCACGATAGGCGGCACTCTTTGCTTCCTCACTTGAATCAAAGAGCCTGGGCTAGATGGTGTTCGGAAAATTTGATGAAATTTGAAAATTTGATGCTCTAGTCAAACTGATTGCTCATTGCGATGCAATTATCAACATTATTCATTTCACTCTTGGAAGAAAGTTCGCATTGCGGAGAAACGTCCTTTCTTCCATTCTTGCCACGTTAAGTGACAGTTTCAAATCAAGTGGGATTTTTTTGGAAGGAAGTTGTGAATTCAGAGATTCACCCTTCCTTTTGTTGGTAGTTGCAACCATGTTTAGTGAATAAACGAAAGAAGACGAGACCTCCTAAGAGGTTTTTTCTCAAGAAGGATTACCACCGCTAGCTTTCGCCAACGGGTCCAACGAAAAATCGAAGGCACGGTTTCCAAACAAGGATCGTAAAGAGATCAATAGTAGAAAAATTAGTACTGAAAAGTACTGTTTTAGTAGTTTCAAAAAGTACCGTTTTCAATTTTAGCTTTGAAAAGTACTGTTTTATTGCTTTAGGTAGTTTTTAAAGAAAAACTTCCAAGAGCAGAGTTCGTGAACGCACAGCACGAAGGTACGATGTGTAATGTGAAAGTTTCATTTATGGATAATGAGTTATCTAGATATATGCATGGAAATTGTGAGTTTAAATCGCTACGGCTACATGAGTTCATTACATAATGTAGCATAATGTTACCCCAATTACATTCAGTGTTGGCTAGCATGTTTCTAGCTGTCTAAATTGAACACTTTCCACTATTGTTTTTTTCGTTTCATATTCAATATTCTGAAAGAAATCTGGGGTGAAAGGGTGATCTCCCTGGCCCCCGTACGCCAGTGCCTGCTCCTCAGCTTAGTGTTCTAAGAGCACTTCCTTCATCATTCCGATTTATCGTACACTGCCCAAATTTGCATGGTCAACGGTACACCATCCCTATCTTTGATGGGTTTTTGTTTTGATCAAACAATTTATGCACTTGTTAAAGATTGAAATTTAAAAGTTGTCTGGGGAGACTTTTGATTAATTTCTTACTTTTGTCTTCTGCAAACGCATACGTCGTTTTATCGATACAATCAGTGAGTTAGATAAACGATTATATGGATTGGCGTAAACACCACGAAACAAGACATAGTCCAACTCTAAGTTGAACCCAACCCTTGTGAAATTTCTACGTTTCAGATATATCGTTAAAGCGTGATCAAAAGCTTTTATTTATTGCGCACTCTCGAATGTACCATCAGAGCAATTTAAAAATGATGCAACATTGAAATAAGTGTGGAATTATTATGAATCCATTGAAGTTTTGGGTCATAACTCCTTCTTTGTACTTAATCCAGAGGAAAAGTAAAACATGATGCAAATTGAAAATCACATTTTTGCTTTAAACATTCCAGCAACTTAAACTTGTACTTCAACATCATACCTTTGATGCTGTGTATAATAGTAGCGTTTTAGCTATCCACATAGATAAATGTAGCTTCCTGTCATCGATCTGTACACACGTTAATCCTCGAACAAGTAGCCTGAGGTGTAATTGATTCGCTCTTACCTCATTGTTTACCAAGCCATGAAGTACAAGCATCGAGAGCACCATCTCCAATCTCCATCCCTTCCGAGTATGCAATACATACCTACCTACCTAGAGCTACAAGAAGACATACAATCAATAATTTTCCCATCTCATCGAACATCATTCCATCGCCGATTGGACCCGATCTCGAACAACAATCGAGACTGACTCTTCCTCTTGTTTGCCTTGCAGAATCATCGCTCGGGTTACGTAACGTTCGTGTCACGGTACCGACGGCCATCCGGAAGGGCGAGCAGGCCAACCTGTACTGCAACTACGAGCTGGAGGACAAGGAGCGGCTCTACTCAATCAAGTGGTACAAGGGCAAACGGGAGTTCTATCGGTACACGCCGCAGGAGCAACCGTCGATGAAGGTGTTCAACACGGTCAGCGGCGTCGAAGTGGAGGTGAGTTTGCGAGGCGGGAATAATGGCGATTGATTTCATGATTGGAGTGCAGATGACAATAGGGTTGTCGGTTGGATCACATGGGACTGAGTTCAGAAGGGAGAAAAATGATAAAGTGCGAGATGCAAGCCGTTAGGGTTGATGTCCTGTTATTTGCCATACTACCATATATACTCCATTAGCTTGGGACACGGTTATACGAAAAATTTAGATTCTCGCTCCAGTCCACTTTTTGGATTGCATTTAGGTCCCATAACAACTGTGCAAAATTTCAGCTCGATCGGAGAAAGTATATTTTAGCGCCAGCCGTTCAAAGTTTGTATGGGATTTACTATGGGAAAACTTACTTTTGCAAAGAAAAATCGCCAGAGGCCGCCCATTGACCTCTATAAAAATTCTGAACACAGAACTCGATAGGTATTTCTACGATGAACAACAATGCCCAAGACCGCAAAGCAATCCGATGCTTGTGAAAAAAGTTATTAAACATAGACTATTCGGAAATTTTGCCCGATTTTGTTATTATTGTTATTCCTTCACGTGTTAATCGACGTTGCGTTGCCAATAGGTTTTCATTGAATAACTTTTTTCACAAGTTTCGGATTGTTTTGCGGTTTTCGGCAATATTCTTCATCGTAAAAATACCTATCGAGGTCTGTGTTCAGAATTTTTATAGAGATCAATTGGCGACCACTGGCGATTTTTCTTCGCAAAAGTAAGTTTTCCCATAGTAAATCCCACACAAACTTTGAACGGCTGGCGCTAAAATATAGTTTCTCCGATTGAGCTGAAATTTTGCACAGTTGTTATGGGACCTAAATTCAATCCAAAAAGTGGACTGGAGTGAGAATCTAAATTTTGTCCCACACTAATACTCCATATCCAGAGTACATTCCGTTTTACGATGCAGAAGGCATAAATCGTAAGTGTGCTTTACTGCCCATAACTGCATAACAGTCACATTCGACATTTTTGACAATTTCGAGTTAATACCGGGGAGAGTCATCAAATAACAAATACTTTCGATCCACTTACTAAAATCTGTGAGATTGTTCTAGAAAATTCGAAAAAAATACCAAGTTGTTTTGTCACATTGGCAATTGTAACCGCATAACAGTCACATTGAGATTATACATGAGCCTCATAATGCAGTGGCAACGAAATTTCTATCAGAATTTTTTTTTGACTATTCACCCAATAAGCGATATGAGTTGTACAAAATTTCAGCCTCAAATAAGCACTTTTGAATTCTTAGTGATTTTTTTAAATATCAGTTCCCTCCCATACTGCAATAAAATGCAAACTTGGTATCCCATTTACTCAATGCCTACTTTTGTCGAATGTTACAAATATGCAGTTATGGGCAGTTTAAGTCTGTATAAAATTAAGTGCCTACATCCCCTAAAACCTCAAAAAAGCTAAGCTGATATTAGAAACAAAAATCTCAAAATTCTAGCCTTCTTGCACCTTATTTTGCCATGGTGTTCCTAATTTCGTCGCATCCCATAAAATATCACGGTGAGCAGTGAATTTAGGAATCGAAATTGAAAACATGGCTGATACTGATGCAAGTGATCCAGTATACTCCAACGTTGTTTTAGATATGAATACAAAGCTTTTGTCCAACTATTGTGAGTTTTTTTTGTAGCTTTCGTTTAACATACGAACAGTATTGAATAGACATTTGACTAACACGAAAAAAAATCCTTAAGGGGTGAAAACTGGTACACCCACCCTAACTACAAATAACTTTATTGATACAGAGTAATCGTTCCTGGAATTCATTCCTATGCTTTCATGTTAATCCTTTTAAAAAATATTGGAGCACAATTGGGTTTGTTTTATTTTTTGTAAGCTTGCAAAATAACAAAAAGTAGCAGAATCGAATGGTGAACTAATTGTTAGTTTCCACAGCGGATGTGTGTTGGAGCGTGGAACAATGGAAAAGTTTCTGTATAAACAATAAAAATGGAGTTCACAGTTATTTCAAACAGAACATATTTATTTATTGCTTGGCTGCCAGTTCGCTGAAGCAAGGATTTGTGATTCAATACGAAAAAACACATCTAATATCCGATTGATACCTCTATGCCAATTGAAACAAGTACAAGTACCTCACATTGAATGCAGAATCAAGAAAGCTTGTATGACCTTCGGTCCATACCGACGAAACTTTTATATAACCTGGCATTTATTTCCTGATTGTCAGAGAACGTGCTTTCTGATACCTTAAACCTAATATATGGATTGTCAATGAATTCACAAAAAAACAAATACCGGAAAGCCTATCGTTAATATTAGTATTATTTATTCCTAAAATAAAAGAAAATCCACTTTTAATAATCTACAATAATTGGAAAAGATTGCCAGAAACCTAAATCTAATTATTTTTTTCATATGGCCTCACTGCTTAAATAAACCAGTAAATAAACAAGCATCCATTGTCAGTGGTTATGGCGCTAATCGTGCAATCGATATCGAACCGTTTTGTTTCTAAACCACACAGCTTCGCAAAAAGAGCAAGAGACGCGATAACAGACAAACGGTGCTTAGTAGAAAGTTTATCTGTGAATTATCGGCTTGTTGTTTACCCTCCTAAGCAGATTGTATGGAAGAGTACAGTTTGGATTAACAGAAGAGCAGTTTATCGGTACGTTGTTTGCTTTAATTCTGTTTTGGATTCCACCCAAGGCTTTAGAAATGCGTACGTCTGTGGAAGGGACAGGAAGATCTAGGGCAAAGATTGTTGCAGGAGAAAACTGGACCAAGCAGCTGATGGAGGAGACAGATAGACTAGAATGGTACCACTAGTGTCTGGCAGTGCAAACTGGGTCCAATTCGAACTATTTTCTAAGCTCGGCATATGAGAAAAAATATCTTCGACTTTCCCAATGCGTATACAATACAGATTGGGGAACCATGAAATCAATAAATAGAAATAGGTTTGATGTTTTCACATTCCTGAATCCTACCAGAAGTGGATAGAAAGGATCCTTTGACATCTGCTTGCTTGTTGGGCATTTTTAAACCTCTATGCAATATGCTGTAAAAAGTATATAGAATCCTTAGAACGAAAAAAAAACTAAAACACGAAATGCAAGACAAGAAAGACTAAAAGTATCCTATATACAAAGAGTTAGTTATTGTTGCAGAGATATCGTGACTAGCTTGTTACTTGAGAAAAAAAAAAACTTCGAAATTACTAGAAATTTGAAACTTTTCCTTTTTTCAGGCGCTACGGAGACAAAGGCTGCTTCTCAGCCTAATGTTTTTATGAGCACTTCCAGAATTGTAAACTGAGAGCTTCATTTGCCAAATGACATGTTTTGCATTTGTGTATCGTGTGGCAGATTCGAAAATATTCTTCACCCCAGGGAGTCGACCAAATTTCCAACCCGATCGGTGGGATTTGAACTCACGACCCTCAGCTTAGTGTTGCCGAATAGCTGCATTTTTAGCGCTACGTTCTCAAGCGCCCGTTCGTAGAAATTTAAAACATTTGAATGAGCGACTAACTGTACCTCAGGTGAAAAAACATCTGAAACATATTTTCGAACTACAATGATATTTGAAGGAAGTAAATTAAGTCATTGCAAGTTACCGTGCATTACATTTACCAAATTATTTTTGTCCTAGGACAGGACGTGACAGCTCAACTAAGACTGCCATGTTGTATTTCAGTCGTTAACATTGACGATGCAAAAGCCAGTGCTACCAGTACTTTTTTGAAAATCTTCTGAACAAGTTCAAACATCAAGGCTCATAATTTGGTGATGTTTGGAACGTTTCATTCAATAAATGCAATATCAGGTTTATTTTCAAAACCGGCGGTATTTCCTGACGAAATTGAAACAAATTTTATTATTTTGCTCTCAATTGAGTGTTTTGTATTTATTTTAGTAGTGCTAGAACCCATGCGGTAAACTTAACATCGAATTTATATTATTATTTAATTCATACATCCGAAAGAACCGAACGAAGTTTAGACTGCGAAATGATGATCCCTTGGAGCACGTGGTTTCTTTTCGCATTTTCAATTTCAATTTGTACATTTGACACGTGTTTCGTCGTGTACATGTAAACTTCAAAACGTCAAAACCTTATAACAGCTTACCTTTGTAGCTACGACTAAGCAAGTCAGCAACCACGTGAGCAACAGCCACGCGACAGATGGGCTCCGAAGTTTCTGGATGAAAGCAGGAGCAGTCTAAAAGGAGGGCACCCAGCTCGAGCGAGATTGTATCAATTCGGAAGCCAATAGTTGTAAGTCATTAGTAATAATGTCTTACATATTTAGTTTATCGGAAGGATACTCCATGCGAGTGTTCCACCTTCGCGATTGAAGCTTGAACGTGATCCGTGTTCCTGTTAAGAAAGTTAAAACTTGCGTGTGAAGGATGTCATTAAAACGTACCCCGCCCCGAAGGAATGAAAATTCGGATGATGTGAGGTTTCTGATAAAGAAGCGTGGCCAAACCTAGGCAAAGGTCACTCGGATCTCCAACTCCTTTGATACAGCGGCAGAAGAAGATAGAAGGCTTCCCCTTCCCGTCCTGCTAGTTCACGCTAAAAATCTTCAGGTGATTTACGAAGAATTCGACTACATACATGATGCCATCATCACCTCCGTCGACGAAGAAAATTTTGATTTACAATGGATCATTAAAATAACCATAGAGGCGAGTCTAGTACACGACACTGAAGACGGCCTTACAGTTGAGGTCGAAATACGCGTATCTGTCAAAGGATACAAACTCTAGTGGAATTAAATGGTATAGTACTAAATTCATTTTTTTTAATCTACTTATAGGTATTCCACTAAGCAGCTCAAAGATTCATTTTCTTCATTGATTTTCTTTTCAACAAATTTTTTGGTCGGATGAATGTTTTCGGCTGCTATTTTTGATTCAGCAGGAAGCAGTCAGTGGAAATATTCGCGTTACGAAGCACCTCACGAGTGTAAACAAACGCAAAATAAACATGACAGACTCGTGAACAGGCTTGGTGTGAGTAAGAATCACTTTAGCTTCGTTTACTCGCGAGCAAGATAGATGGGAGTAAATCTGCTCTCTGATGCTCGCGAGTCTTTTGTTTTCCTCTTTTCTTTTGTTCGTCAATTTAACGAAAATCGATCGAACTTCGTGTACTAATCCGAACATTAAATCGAAGGAAAGAAACCGATCATTGCAATTATGCCTGTATGATACTAGGTAAATGCAAGATATGAAATTTCAGAAAAACAAGATCGATAATTGGTTCGAAAACAAGACTGGTTAAAAGGTATCGGGGCAATATGAACACTTCCGTGTAATTTAGTGAATGTTTATTGTTTTTCTTTTAGGAATCACTTCCTTACAAACTGAGACAAAGCCTGTTCTTCTGTGCCAGCTTGTTCTTAGAGCACTTGCCACATTTCTTAACTAAGATCTTTCTATGCTAAACTTATTATTTTTTGTTTTTGTATTAGGGATAATTATAATTCTATGGCTTTCGCAGTCTTATAAATTAAAACGGCTTGTTTGGCTAAGCCCGACGTTTCGGTCCCGTGTATTTGACCTTTTCAAAGAATAAGCAGTCCCTTGAAAAAGGTCCAATACACAGAACCGAAACGTCGGGCTTAGCCAAACAAGCCGTTTTAATTTATAAGACTGAGAAAGCCATAACATTACAACTATCCTCCCAATCGCAACACCAACATTAATTAGGGATAATGTAAAATCTTTAAGGCATGGATACATTTATTTGAAAAAAGTATCATAGAAAAGAATCGATACCTACAAAATATCGAATAGATAGACGAGCTGATGTCAAATATACTTGGGAGCCGGCCTTTCGATATTGTTTAAACTATTTTTTGGTGCTTTTATAGTATTGAATAATTAGCTTCCATCGCAAACTCTGCTATTTACCTGAAGTCATCAACACCGGCAGCAAAGTCAAATCTTTACTTAAGGAATGTTTCGATACCTACTTGAATCATATGAGTAGTTTTCATTATAGAGAAAACATAGAACTGAAACTATTACAATAACTATTTTTAAAGAATGGCATTGAAGATTTATTCATAAAATAAAAATACTTTAGAATCAAAATTCTCGATAAATTTTCGTAAATAAAACAAGATTTCTCAAGGCTGCACCAGGCTCTGCAAAAACGTACATGAGAAAGGACTCATTCAATTCAAGTTATTTTATTCGATACCTATTTGGTAAAGAAAAAAGAAAAAAGAAAACGGTGAAATATAAAAATGTAACGTAAAATCCAAGTACTAGAGAATGTTTTGAGTAGTTGAAACAGTATTATTCACATTGAACAGATTTAAGTACAAATTGGACATTTTTCATACAACTCGGCTTCTAATGGTCCCATTGACATGAAATTGTCACCTTAGTTCAGATATAATATGAGTTTCACTGTGTTGGAAAATCACAATAATTAAAAAAAAAAACAAAATTTTGAAGTTTATGAAAATCTCCCATTTTGAAAACAATCAGTCATACTCAAAAATCTTATTCTACAAACTTGTGTGGTTCATCAAATATCTTTATTGTTTTTTTTGCAAAAAGGCATATAACTCTAAGTATTTTCATTTTACAAATTATTTTGAATTCAAGACTTTTATTGTTTTAGTCAAAATTGCAGATTTGTGATTACTCAAAAGTTTGATTGAAGCTGCGGTGAAAATTCCACTAGACTGTGCACTAGAAGCTAAGATCCATGTCTCCAAACTTGACCGTTTTGTATGGAACATTGGCCAATGTGTACTTTATTCCGTCCAGTTTTTTATATTCTTTTTCAATGTTAACATCGTGAAATTGTAATCCGTATCTGGTTTCGGAAGCAACTGTACCAGCCTAGCATCATGATATGGTACTTTCTACGTATCCGGGAAATGATGGTTTTCTTGCAATTAGCCTGACGAAGCAAAGTAACGGATGCTTCCTCGTTGCAGTGGTTTGTTGCGTAACTGCAAATAACCAGAAGTCAATTTGCTTTTGTTTGTTTTACCTTGGCCGACAGTGCCAAATTTAAAGTGACATAATTTTACCGCTATGGAGTAAAGCAAACAAACGTGCGCGAGAACTTTTTTACTTACGCAGCTTTCTGGTTTGCTTAGCCCTATAGGCGGCGGGTAATCGTATTGTTTTGCTTAAGTTTTTCATTTCAGCCACACCACAAACCGCGAAGAACGGTGACTCACATGCGGATTTTGTTACGCTCATCGCTCACGGATCGTTAGAACAAGACGACAAGTTCTACCAATTAAGAGAGTGAGTTCCTCGCCAGGGGGTGGAATCAACCCTTTAAAAACCGACCCGCCAAGATGGAAGAGCCTCGGTGTGAAGAAAGTGTACGACGTCCGCAGTTCTGACGGTCCCCCAGTTCGGACGAGGTGTGCCGTTCGTTTTTCGACATTTTCGTTAAAAGTTCAGTGGGCATTTTCTGCCAAATTGACGAGCGGGCCAATTCGGGTCGAGAGTGTTTGGTAGTGATATAAGGTGGATAAAGTATAGGTGGATAAAGTATATTTCGGGAATTTGGTGGAACCACCCACATACGCTATCAGAATCGAGGGTAAAGTGAAAGTGTCTCAATCGATTCCTTGAGAACGATTCTAAGGGTGGAAAGCTAGTGAATTGTGACGACTTGTTAGTAATAAATAAAATTTGTGAGAAGAAAACAGAGTGATCAATATTCCGAAAAAAAACCAGTGACCTAGCCGGGGGGGGCCCGCTACACAACAATAAAAAATAAATTTAAAATTTAGCTCGGAATTCATTAAGTTTATTAAGTATAGACTACTATACTCCAATAGAACATATTTAAAAACTTACTGGATATCCTGATGAAAGATTTCTGTTTCCGAAAAACGAAATTTAAATCGAGTCAACTATTCCTATTCGAGAGAAGAACGAGCAAATTTCTGAAGAATACATAATTTACTAATTCCTAAAAATCTAGTTGTTAATTTTATGAAGTTTGTGTCACTAATTTGTTAAAAGAATGAGTGTACTTTCAAAGAATAAGTAATACACTATTTATCAATAGATAGCTTAACCAGAAATCCAATTCACTTTAGAGGTGCTGCAAGGATTTTATAAAATTCATTTAATTGAAAAATATTCATAAAACAATAAAAAACATTAAAGCGTATTGAGATTAAAAACAAATTAAACTTAGGCTAAATGCTTAAGTGCTAATGTAGAAAACTGTTTGAGTTCCCACATTCTGATGCATCTGGTGGTAAAAAAGATTTTGTTTGCCCACGTAGAACAGAAAAAAGATAAATAATGAACTGCTCTCAAGATTCATTTCTTCTGCCGTTTTGTGAGTCTAGAGGTGAGGCAAAAAATGCTTAACAGCTTGGTCTTCTTCATACTTTTATGTAACAATGATAAAAGTATGAAAAAGACCTACCTCTGGCTTCATTTTCAGTCTTCCTCTTGAGGTGCTGCAGTGCTTCTTCTCTGGTCCGAACTGGTTGTAAGATTGACATTTTTCTTAAAATTTATCCCATGCTTACTTTGATGAACATTGCAAATTTTGCAGTACCCAAAGCCGTTCGCATCGCAACCATATTTTCCTTGGCAACGTAATAGTCATCTTTGATTCCAAAACCTTTGCATGAAAAATGATTGCTTTCGACGTTTTGGGATTCGACATTTTGGCATTCGACGTTATGGGTTTCGACGTTTTGTCTTTCGACATTTTGTCCCTAAACCGTATTTCTACAACGGAAAAATCATGGATCGACGGGAAATCGAACCCCGACACCTTAGCATGACTTCGCTTTGCAGCTGTGGACTTAACATAGACTAAGAAAGGCCCTTTATTTCTTGAATCTTGATAGTAGAATTCACTTTCGAGAAACTAAAACTAAATTCATAACAACACACAGCCAAATTTCTGACCCGAAAACTTACACAACTAGTTTATTAGGGCTAAAATTTCCACTTAAAAAAAGTGGTATCGCAAAGAAACGCATAATGCTTCAATTTTCCTTTGCTCTATGAAAATGGTGTGACAGTGAGAACTGGTATATATGTTATACATTGTATTGAAACCAAATAATGTTTGTATTAAACATATCATCATAGCTTTGTAAAGCTAGTAAAATACACCTAACAATTTAATTTCACTGAAGTTGTGCCTTAAGGTCTTAACTGTCAAGTATACTCACTTGCTCCGATGTATCATAACAAGAAAATTATAGTTAACAGGGAGAATTTGAAACTGGAAATTTTAAATTAACGATATATGATCTGTGAAAAACACTTGTTATAAGTTATTATCTGTATGCAAAAGAAGAAAGCTAGAAGGGGGACGGACCTGGTGTAGGGGTTAGAACACACGCCTCTCACGCCGAGGACCTGGGATCGAATCCCATCCCCGAGATAGTCACTAAAAATTTCAGTGACGACTTCCTTCGGAAGGGAAGTAAAGCCGTTGGTCCCGAGATGAACTAGCCCAGGGCTAAAAATCTCGTTAATGAAGATAGGAAAAAAAAGGAGGAAAGAAAGTTAGAACTTGAAGTTGCCATGAAACTAGCTGCGTCATTTTGCACAGAATAGAGATTTTTGATTTTGAAAGTGGACTAAAATTTAACATAAATTTGTTTATAACTTTTTAACTATAAGAGATAGAAGGTTTTCGTGTTCAGCAAAAATGTGTATTTTATCAATCCAAACAACTTTGTAGAAAGTTCGAAAAATCTTAAAATTTCTATTAAAAAGTTATGAACAAAACACAAGTTTTAAGAGGTGTTGGAGACAAAATGCTCCATATCTCATTACCGCGAATATATAGAAATTTTGCGTCTTCAGCAAAGTTGTTTGTAATTATATACTCTGCAACTTTGCCGAAAACTTGAAATCTCTAACTTAATTTTTAGAAAATATGTTTTTTTATCTCACTTTTAGGTGGATTGATCATCTAACCCCTAATACCAAAAGAAGCGCCTTTAAATATCAAGAAACTTCATCAAAGACACCAAACATCTAGAATCAATAGTTTTGAAGTTGTTCTATTTTGATCGTGAAATCGATGCAATAAATCACTGTGGCACTGCTATCTAGGCGAGCCCTGTCGCGCTCGGCCATCATTCACCACCAGTTCAACCTTTGCTGCCTCACGTTTCAGGCGGGTGTACAGGTCTGCCACCTTTACAAATGTTCAGCCGAATTTCCGCGTAGCAAACAAATTGACTGGATCTCGTAAAAATCGTACCCCGGCTCTCCGCATAACACCTTCAAGCGCAATATTGAACAACAGGCACGAAAGTCCATCTCCATGTCGTAGTCCCCGGCGGGATCCAAACGAACTGTAATGTTCGCCTGATACCTTCACACAATTTTGCACACCTTCCATCGTTGCTCTTATCGGTCTCGTGAGCTTCACGGGAAAGCTGTTCTCGTCCATGATTTTTCATAGCTCTACGTGGTCGATACTATCGTATGCCGCCTTGAAATCGATGAAAAGGTGATGCGTCACAATCCATCTTGTCGCCTTTCTTGTAGATGGGGCATAGCACCCCTTCCTTCCACTCCTCCCGTAGCTGTTCTATTTCCCAGAGTGTGCCTATCAGCCGGTGCAAACAAATGGCCAGCCTCTCCGGGCCCATCTTTATGAGTTCAGCTTCGATACCATCCTTACCAGCAGCTTTATTGTTCTTTAGCTGGTGAATGGCATCCTTAACCTCCCTCAAAGTGGGGTTGGTCGGTTTTCCTCCTCCGCAGTATCGACCGAGGCATTTCCTCCGTTGTTCCGACCTTCATTGCCTGTGCTCTCAGCGCCATTCAGATGTTCGTCGAAGTGCTGCTTCCACCTTTCAATCACCTCTCGCTCGTCCGTCAAAAAGCTCCCATCCTTATCCCTGCACATCTCGACTCGTTGCGGGATGCGTTGAGCTTCTGATAGAACTTGCGTGTTTCTTGAGACTGGCACAGCTGTTCCATCTCCTCACACTCCGTCTCCTCCAGGCGGCGTTCCGTCGACTCCGTTCCACGTACCCGACGTTGCTATCAGCTGCATTGTTGATGGCTGCCTTCACTGTTCTCCAGCAATTCTCAAGAGAGGCTTCATAAGAGATCCAGATCCATCCAGCGCACCCTCTTCCGGTAATGCAGCCTCGAGGTGCTGCACGTATGCCGCTGCGACATCCGGTTGCTTGAGCCGCTCTAGGTCGTACCGGTGCGGCCGTCGGTACCGTACGTTGTTAACAACGGAGAGTTTTGGGCGCAGTTTAACCATCACCAGATAGTGGTCAGAGTCGATGTTAGCGCCACGATAGGTCCTGACGTCGATAATGTCGGAGAAATACCGTTGATCAATCAGAACGTGTTCAATTTGTGATTCTGTCTGCTGTGGTGATCTCCAGGTGTATCGGTATGGAAGGCTGTGCTACGAATGGCCATATTCTTGGAGGCGGCGAAATCAATTAGTCGTATGCCGTTTTCTTTCGTTAGCCTGTGGGCGCTGAACTTTCCAATCGTCGGTTTGAACTCCTCCTCCTGGCCAACCTGAGCGTTTAGATCTCCTATGATGATTCTGACGTCATGGTTTCGGCAGCTGTCGTACTCGCGTTCGAGCTGCGCGTAAAAAGCATCTTTGTCATCATCAGTTCTTCCGGAGTGAGGGCTGTGCACGTTTATTATGCTGAAGTTGAAGAACCAGCCTTTGACCGGCCTTAAAACACCGAGCAACTGAACAGCTGGTCATGAAAATCTATGAAGCACGACTCCACGAAGGTCAATCTCAAACTCATTCAAACTCCTTTGGCAGCCATTCGACAGAATTTCTGGCTTGTCAACGCTCGTTCAGCCATTCGAAAGCCAATCCACAACTGCATGAAATGTTTCCG
Organism: Aedes aegypti; assembly: GCF_002204515.2. Lineage (NCBI taxonomy): Eukaryota > Metazoa > Arthropoda > Insecta > Diptera > Culicidae > Aedes > Aedes aegypti. The sequence continues at coordinate 380,551,330 of NC_035108.1, forward strand.
CACGATGCCAAGAATGATCCAACCTCCGATGGGAAAACTCCCTGAATATCGAGTTAACATCGCTGCACCATTCGAAATGTTTGGTGTCAACTATGCTGGACCAGTATCAGTAAAGGAAGGCAAGCAAAACTCCAAGATTGCTCTATTTGTGTGCCTAGTTACAAAGGCAGTTTATCTAGAACATGTATCGGATTTGACATCGGATGCGTTCCTGGCTGCATTTGATCGATTCGTCAACTTAGAAGGTAATGTGAGGAAGTTGTTCTCCGACAACGGAACAAACTTCGTTGGATCACTCAAGGAGCTGCGAGCCCTGTTTAACAACGAGATAAAAAAAAAACAAAATCAGCGATTCCCTAGTACGTCGTGATGTGCAATAGGAGTTCATCTGATCAGAACACTGGGAAACAACCTTTGAAGAGTTCAACAGTCAATAGTTAACTCTCAATCACCATTTTTGTTATTTGTCCATTAGTTATTATTTCAACCATTTGAATAAAAATTTCGTCTCAATTTGAATCTTCAGCAGCGGAAGATAAAAAAAATTATAAACCGTGTTTCGTGCAGGCATTCGAATACAAAAGTATTAACTGGCACCTCTGTCCATGATCAGAAAATCAAGTGTTCGTTCAGTTTAGTGATATGCAATGACATTTTGATGGAAAAATGTTCGCATCAAGTTAGCAATAGTGCATTCCTTATCCAAACAACTGGATACACCTACCGTTGAAAGCGTTGTTTTGCTATAGCTATCCCATCACGATATGAATAAATGTGTTGTCGTCGTTCAACCAGTATTATCGGCGAAAGCGAGAATAACGAAAACTCATTTCGATTTGTTCGCCCAACATCCAAAACGTTCGGAATGCTTTTCCTACAAAATCCAAACGCATGGTTCTGCTGCTGTTGCCAGCATATCGCCAGTCAGTGCGGCGTGAACGGAAAAACATGCTCGTAAATAATGCTTCTGACAGAACTCAATTCCCGCGTGGAAGTGAGAATACTTTTTTTTTTGGCCCTCCAACGCCGCCATGGAGAAAAGCGTAGGGTACAATGGACCAAAATGTCGAAGTGCTACAGATAGGAACAACCCCAGTGTTGAAACTAAAACCCATGTGGCGTTTTTGTGGACTAAGTGAACGTCAAACATAATCTAAAGTTTCAAGGTTTTAAGTTTATTAAAATATTTTGAGCCGTTTTTTTAATTTAACTTCAAATATGCCGTTATTTGAGCGGAGAAAAATGCTAAAGTAGTTGCAAAATCATGTTCTTCCGTATTATTTAATAAAAAACAAAAATTCATTCAAAAACTGTGGACCCTATTGGAGCATAATTTATGCTTATCTTGGGTTGAGCATTACAAAATTAATTTGAACTATGTGAAGAGGCACTCTTGCCCCACGTTCTCCTAAACCTATTTTGACATAGTTTTCTAAAGAATGCAAGTTTAATCCTTCTATAAGCGGTTAAATTGTTTGGACCATTTTACCCCACTAGTGCGTATTGGGCTATGTTCCCCTACTACAACGAGGTAGTCTAACGACGGCGACAGAAGACAGGAACGACGTCAACGTTGACGTCGGCACTGGCGATGGCATCAGATCTGGTCCGTTTGATTCTGACTCCACTGGCACTGCTTGCTGCCATCAGCAGTATTTATCAAGGGCATTCCGGTGAGGCTGGCGTGGGAAGCAAGATATCCTCTACCAGTGGATAACAGTGTGGTAACCGAGACCTCGCGGTTCGCTGATACGGCGAAAGTTGATTTGCAAACAGATTGGATATTTTAGATTGGGGTTAGATATTTCAAGTTCTGCAAGAGATCGATCTATGCCAGTGGGTTTCAACCGGTAGGGAGTTCTCTCCTTGGGGGTGAATCTGAGCGTCCCAGAGAGCAGAAGGAATACCGCCCAAGAAATTCACGTGAATTTTGGGCTATTGTAATGATATTAAAAAAAATATTATCACCGAATCATTTTAGTTAGAATTGACTATCGTATGATGATTCTGATTCTGACTCTGATTCTGATTCTGATTCTGATTCTGATTCTGATTCTGATTCTAATTCTGATTCTGATTCTGATTCTGATTCTGATTCTGATTCTGATTCTGATTCTGATTCTGATTCTGATTCTGATTCTGATTCTGATTCTGATTCTGATTCTGATTCTGATTCTGATTCTGATTCTGATTCTGATTCTGATTCTGATTCTGATTCTGATTCTGATTCTGATTCTGATTCTGATTCTGATTCTGATTCTGATTCTGATTCTGATTCTGATTCTGATTCTGATTCTGATTCTGATTCTGATTCTGATTCTGATTCTGATTCTGATTCTGATTCTGATTCTGATTCTGATTCTGATTCTGATTCTGATTCGATTCTGATTCTGATTCTGATTCTGATTCTGATTCTGATTCTGATTCTGATTCTGATTCTTTATTGTGAAGTTGTGCAAATACTCTGGGACACCCTGTCTTTATATATGATATTTAAAACGCATCATTAAAGGAAGCAAAAGTGATCATATTTTGTAGAAAAGGGTAGCAAGAGCCTCAAAAACATGCATGGTATAAAAAAAATTGAAAACCACTGAGCTCTGCTCATCATCTGAACTTCAGCTTTAATACGCAGAAATATAATGGTACCTCGACACAGTTTTCATTTCAAACTCTACCAGCATGCAGCAAAAGCGACCATCGCCGCCGAGAGAATGTCCTCGCGGAAACAGCGCAGCTGGTCCAAAAATTCGCTTGAATCGTTGCCATTTTCTCTTCCGCTGACTTGATTTCCTCTAACAGAGCACGCTGCCATCATGTGATGAACTTTACGTCATTGCAAGCTTGAAATGTTCCACAATTCTACCGTTCCGTCCCATTAGTAGTGTTCAGCCATCGTTTTTTTTTTGCGCTGCTGCTGTTTTCCGGGTTCAATCCGCGCCATTCGTTCTAGCAGATATTCGGTTCACTTTTTTTTTCCGAATCTGCGAGTTGGTCCACTAATGATGAGGTTGCTGCCATGTTGCAATCATACCATTCTCAGGAAAGAATGATGGGTAAGAAAAATCGAGCGTGTGCTCCATAAAGTGAAAACTGCACCCGGCTGAACGTCGTCAACCGAACCGAAAGGAAACGGAAGATGGGGCATCGTCAATAATGTCGGAATGAGAATCAAACTACATACAACCCCAACGACTTCCTTTTTTCTCTGCTCTCGACGAGAAATGGAACAGTTTCGACATCAGACTGCCAAAGCATTGCAATGTGCAATAACTGATGAGGGAATTGAATGTGTTTCCCATAGTGAGCAGCACAAAAAGTACTCCTTCGGAAATGTTGCTGACAATTTCAAAGAAAACCAATTAATTTTTTGTGTTTCGACTCGAAGACATGCTCTGTCGCCGTCTCTAATGGGAAATCGAACCAGGCAATAAAACACAGCACTGCAAATTAAACTTATCATCTGGACACTGCGGTGAACGTTTCGTTTGGTACAATAAATAATGTTCTACTTTTTGGACGTTTCGATGACATGGGGCAAATTAGGAATCAAAGATCTCATTTTTTATTGAAATATACGTTATTTTTCTTAAAGCTAAACTAGCTCTAGTAGTGTAATAGGGACAAGGTTCTATTAATATATTTTCACTTTGCAGCCTTCAACGTCATGTTGAACAGAAATCCTACTGATGTTTGGGTTATCTGCTGTTTCATCTTCTTCAGTAATGGTTTGCTGATTATAGATTTCTTGGTATTGTTCTAGAGCTTGCAGATTTCTGCTAATCTGCTGATGCTTTGTCTGGCAAGTACGATGTTCCGTTTATATGAAGCAATTATGGGAGAACTGATTTGATTTACTGTCTATTTGGCTTCTAGTAAAATGCTGAAAAATAACCGTGCAATGCTCTCCGGCGAGATTGAAACGAAATTACATTTTCATCTTGAATCTCCATAAAATTTTGCAGACCGATAATGAAGATCTAGTATATTGTCGATCTGACATTAACGATGCGTTATTGAGAATTTTTCAAGATTTCGTTTTCTACATATAATAGACGACATATAAGAGACGACACTTCATAGATTGCATTTAAGATGGTGATCGCTAGTAAGTCCTCACACGCCCCATTTGTTGCATCTCCTTTAAATAGGGTATAACCCATTCGTTCCAGATTATCTGGACCCATCTTTATGAGTTCAGCTTAACAACAGGTTCGGTGTTCAGCGAAGAGCTGCTTTTACTTTCGATCATCACGCATTCACCCGGCAAAATGCTCCCAACCTTATCCCAGCACATTTTGGATCGCAGCACGAAGCCATTGCTGGACGCGTGCTTCACTTATTATAACACCTATTTCAAGGGCCTTCCTAACCCTAGTGGTAACATCTGCGGGTTCAAGCAAAGCCAAGGTGAAGACACAGACAGACAGATGTAACACTGACGAAATTTTTCATCAACCACTTCCATTTAACGATCATTTAAAATTCGCTATGTTACAAATCTCACAACCAGAGGCGCGCATATCATTTTTCTTCGCGTTTGTCGTTTCACACTACCGCTATCTGCTGGTCTTGTTGCACGAAACACCTTTTCGTGCAACATGTTCACCAGATGATGATGGTGTAAACTGGGCGATGGATTTTGAAGAAATTTGTTCTAAGTGTTACGTCTGTTTGTCTATGGTGAAGATGTCCCACATGATAAACGAATACGACAAATGCAACTTCGGCAAGGAAAGCTCTGTGTTAATAACTGCGGAAGGAACACTAAGCTCAGAAGCTAACAAGCAGGGAGTGAATTTATATTTATATTTATATTTATATAATCGGTCACGGCGATAATCATAAGCCTATCGATCAAGACGATTTTCCGGAGGAAAGAGACGTGCGATAATATCCTACCCGTCCAGCACTGCGAGAGTATGATCTCACGAGATCTGCAGCAGCGAATTTATATTATCACCAGCAACGAGAAGTTGGCTTCCTTCTTTTCTACTCTTGTTTCGTCGTTTTGAGTGTCCTTCGCTTCCATATGTAGCTTTCATTTGCAACTTTTTCGATTTTCCATACAAAATGACCAACTTTGGTAAGCTATATCTCAGATATTTATGGACCGATTCGAATGAAACTTTCACAGATTATCATATATAACTTTTAACATAAATTTTTGAATAATTGTTACAACCACGAGTTTATAAGTAATAACGGTTAAGGTAAAGTGTAATTTTCGACAAATAATTCAAAACTATTTATCTCAAAATCTGATAGCCCTACACAAAAACTGTCTTCAGCAAACTTGTTCATCTCGTTAAAATCTACAACTTTGCTGAAGATACCAGGAAGCTATTTCTTCAATATGTTTAGTTATGTCAATTATAAAAAATCGTCAAAAAATCTAGATTATGTCTGATGTTCTGCCAAAATTTTATTCAAATCGGTCCATAAATTACTGAGATATAGCTTACCAAAGTTGGTCATTTTGTATGGAAAATCGAAAAAGTTTCAAATGTTTTGTCCAATACTGTATATACCAAATTTCTCTCCACCTTTGTTCAGTTGGCGTGGTCGAGTGGTTATGGTGCATGCGCGTTTTGAAAACGTTTTTGCTCGTGGACATGGGTTCGAAACCCGTTAACGGCAAACATTTGTGTTAATTCTCTTGTGATAATTATCGCGATAAGTTTGGAGCCGATGAATTTGGATCAGTGCATATGATCGGATTGATCTTGGCTTTTCGTCAGTACAATGATCAACAATTATAGCAGTTCACCAAATCTGTTTCTCGCAGATAAAGGCGGCAATCTGCAAGTTGACAACAAATTGCTGTCATGTGTTTTTTTTTTTCTAGTTTTGCGGTGTATCCTTTGAAAGTTGCATTTATTGTGTGACAAACATTTTACAATGAAGGTAAGCATGGTAATTTGTGAACGTTAGATAACGTAATAATCATAATTAATTGCAGGGTCTGCCATAAACTAGCAGCTATCAATTTTTCCGGCTCGTATAGGTGGTAACACGGCTAGCATTCTTTCCATACGGTACTTTCAACATCGATGGCCTTCATCTTCAGACGTGCTTGATTTTGGACGTGAAATAATACAACTGAAATGCAAATAAACCTTGTGCAATTGCACGGTACAATAAAAATGATTATGTGATAGTGTACTCACGTGTAGTTTTGCCTATTTTGTTGGTGTTAATGCAGGTTACCAAGGAAAAAACCCCGGGGGCAGGACTACGTTTCTTCGGTAACAGATTACCGAATAATCGGTAATTTTGACAGCTACGCTCAAAAAATCAAATTACCGAAATTTCGGTAATCTATTCGTTTACCGAATCGATTACCGAACGTTCAGCTGTTGAGATTTCGGTAAATAAATTACCGACTTCGTTGATTTGATCTAAGTGTGTACCTTCTAAAAAATCATCTTGTTTCTGGAATAAATTAAGAAATCAAAATGTTTGATGCGATGAAGCCTGCTTACAGTTAAAAAAACGCCTTCGGTCCTTTAAAGTAGAGGCAATAATTTGATATGCTAGAGTACCGTTGCATGGTCAAAATCAGTATCATTAACAAAAAAAGAATAGAAGAAGAAGGAGAAAATTATTTTGTATACTTAAGTTTTGAGACGAAACTCGTGAAGAAAATAAAATGTAACACCCGGATTCCACTGTCACGAAACGTCAGATGCAGCCCGTCTATTTTACGGTTGTGCTACTTTTCCACGAATGTCGGTTCCTCGAATGTCGTTTCCCCGAACGCCAGTTCCCCGAATATCCCGTTTCCCTGAATAGCCCATTTCCCCGAAAAGGTTTTGGCAATCATAATTATCGCAACTTTATACACCTCAGGGTGGTGAACGAACTGGTCATCTAATATGCACCCTTCTTTATTTGGTTGGCGGTTTTTTCCAGTTTAACCTTCCTCAGCATTTTTGCCAACATGTATGTACCGAGAATGACAAAACACCTTTTAATTGCTTATCATTCTTTCTAGTTCACCATTTAGCCGCTGAAGACTATTATAGCACCTATTTAAACTGCACCACTTTCCGGGAAAACGGGTCGTTCGGGGAACTGACATTCGGGAAACTGATATTGGAGGAAACGACTTTGGGGGAAAGTAGCATAATCCTATTTTACAGTTCAAATATGTAAGAATTGTTATTTTACTGTTTGCAAGAATAATTCCACAGAATTTTTACTTAGTTTGTGCTGGTAAAGCTAACAGAAAAAATAATGAAGTAGTTTTAGCTTAAGCAATTGCAGTAAAGAAATTTGGATATACATGACTGCCAAAAGTCATGCCTATTACTGGTAAAAATCTTCTATGTACTTAGTGTACCGCACACAAAACTATGATAATACCAGTAGACCTACGGGCACGAGACTGGAACAATTCTCCAGTATAACCTGCAAGCACAAGAATTATTTGAAAATACTGTATGTAGAAGAAAAAAAATTGTCACTAGCTGTCACAACTCCTTGGCGACTTCAGTATTCGGAAAGTCGCTAAGGCTGGAAGGAATGGTGCGAGGATGGTCTGAGAATGCTGGACAACAATCTTGCAAAAATGATGACAGGCGAACACAAGACATAGAGGAACTCTGCAAGCTAGGTGGATTAACCAAGTGGAGCAAAACCTAGAAAACAAGGGACGTTCGATCTGATCTAAGTTTAAATAATTTCTAAACACCAGAATACCAGAACACCAGAAGATCTAAACTCCAGAAAACACAAATCCAGAAGACCAGAACTGCCCATAACTGAATATTTGTAACATTCGACAAAAGTAGACATTGAGTAAATGGGATAACAAGTTTGCATTTTATTGCAGTATCAGAGGGAACTCATATTTCAAAAAATCACTAAGAATTCAAAAGTGCTTATTTGAGGCTGAAATTTTGTACAACTCATATCGCTTATTGGGTGAATAGTCAGAAAAAAAATCTTATAGAAATTTCGTTGCCACTGCATTATGAGGCTCATGTATAATCTCAATGTGACTGTTATGCGGTTACAATTGCCAATGTGACAAAACAACTCGGTATTTTTTTCGAATTTTCTAGAACAATCTCACAGATTTTAGTAAGTGGATCGAAAGTATTTGTCATTTGATGACTCTCCCCGATTTAACTCGAAATTGTCAAAAATGTCGAATGTGACTGTTATGCAGTTATGGGCAGAGAAGATCAGCAGACCAGAAGACCAGAAGACCAGAATATCAGGAGTCCAGATGACCAGAAGACCAGGAATCTATGACATTTGGTCGAATGAAATTTAGTCGAATGACGTTTGATCGAAAGTACATTTGGTCGAATGGACATTTCGTCGAATGGACATTTGGTCGAAATGGTTTAGTTGCAACAGAAAGCATATGATATTTGGTCGAACCGACATTTCGTGGAAAGAATAGTGGTCGAAACTAAATCGTATGGAAACAGAGTTTTACGTTTAGTCTGACTATATTCGAGAGTAGAATTTGGTCGCTAATACAAGAGAGATTGCATAATTGAAAAAGTATCAGCCATTTTACTAACAATCTCTATACAATTTGCAAAATTTTGTTATTCAATTTGATGGACGCTCTCCCAACATATTGATCAAACTCTTGCGATGTTAATGTTTCATTCTGCTTATTCATTTAGGCATGTTCTGCAATTCGAGATAAGTTGATCTTAAATGGAAGCAAGCCAACTTTTGTCTCCTTAGTTAGCTCGTCTTCCCTTACCTGATACATATAATTAGCACAATTTTAATTTTTAATAATTCAAAGCTTCTACTGCAAACTATTTTATTCTCGCGAGGTCATTAAAGCCATATATTTGCTTGAGAAATTTTATTAAGCTGGAAGTAACAATAAGCCAATTGGGCATAAGCATAGTTACCGAAACCTAACATTCACTTCACCATAAAGGTTTTCCTTAAAGCAATTTTTCCTGCCGTTTTAATTATGATTACCGTATTCAAAAAACTTACCCGCTTCCGTAAGCCCAGAATTCAAAGAAAGATCCCAAGCACTCCCTCGGAATTCTTCCATCATATGCAGATCAGCAGTTCATTACAAAGAAAGATGACATTTCAAAAGAATAATGAATAATGCAAGCATTATGTTCACAGCGTTGCGTAATAAAATATAAACTTGTTGAGCAGTTTTTCTTAGAATGATGATGTTTTCAAAGAATAATAAATTCACTAGAGCTAAATATTTCAGTCAATGTATAAAACAACTAATTCTAAAAATTTCATTTAATCAAAAGATGTAATAAGACTACATAAAATGTCCCATTTTTTATTCAACAACAGGTACGAATTCAGAATACTTAAAATAATATATTATTTCACCAACTTTGCAAAACTAAGAAAACAATAATTAATTTCACCAAGTGATATTTTAATAAACCATTTAAAAATAAGCTCTCAACCAAATTTCCGTTCAACTAAACGTCCAGCAAAAATTTTCAAAGCAATTCGACTAAATATCCATTCGACCAAATGTCCTTTCGACCAAATGTACTTTCGACCAAATGTCATTCGACGAAACGCCATTCGACCAAATGTCATTCGACGAAATGTCCTAAAGCCGACCAGGAATCTATGACTTCTATAACATTAAGACCTGAAGACCAGAAGTCCGGAAGACCAGAAGACAACAACACCAGAAGGAGACCGGAAGACCAGAAGATCAGAAGACCAGAAGTCCAGAAGTCCAGAAGACCAGAAAACCAGACAACAAGAAGACCAAGTGACCAGAAGACCAATGGACCAGAAGAGCAGAAGAGCAGAAGAAAAGAATACTGAAAGGTCAGAAGACCAGAAGACCAGAAGATTAGCAGAAGCCCCCTAGAATTGTTTGTAATCAAAATTGTACAGGGAACGAACAGATGTAGCTTGGGAATAGCTTACCATCTTCAACGTACAAACTCCATGCTATAAATCTATGCAAAACATAGCACCATCCTTAATATTCAGACTAAAAGACTATTTTGACAACTCAAACACGATCTAGAACGGTCAAAAGCTGGAAAAGTAAACAAAAACAAAGTACGCCTCTCCGTTTTTCTCATATGATTAAGGTTTTTATGACTAAAATCATCAAAAATCTGTTGAACTGCGTAGCACATCATATCTTCAAGGTTTTTATGATAAGTAGACGGAAATTGAAAATATTTTTATCGTTTAAATTCTGAGAACAAATGATTTGAATATGTTGATTTTTTGAGGGTAAAATCAACCACTCGAGATGAATAGTAATATGTGATATAATATAATATAATATAATATAATATAATAGTAATATGAACACCATGGCAGGGCGAATACTACCGGATTTTATTTCAGATGCCGAGAGTTTTCCGTAGAAAATACAAAGACAGACATCGGCAGCCATCCAAATGGTCGCAGCTAAACGTTCCATCGATTCCAGAATGTCTGTGGGACATGCATTGTTCATGTACCAGATACCGAGAATCATACCTCAACCAGTTCAATTTAAATGGTGTTCATTTTACCCCCACTGCATGTTCATTTTACCCCCAGCATGTGTTCATTTTACCCCCAGTATATGTTCATATTACCCCCATTGTATGTTCATTTTACCCCCAAGTATTTGTTCATATTACCCACATGTTTGGAACATTGACTCTATGGAAAGAAATTTTCAAAACTATAATAATGTTGATAACATTCTATTTCCATCACAGTATTTCAACTTGTTACATGGCATAAACATCCTTCTTCAATTTTGAGCTATTGAAAAAGAATCTGACAGCTTCATAAGCAAGAAAATATGAAAATTGCTTAGGGTGTTCATTTTACCCTCAGTTCCCCTATCGAAAACCTCAAACGCCTCAAGCTTGCACAGCCATTCTCCATCGAAAATTAAACGATCCAAATTCGAAGACTCTTGAAACCTTCATTAGAAAATATCGAGTAAGAGAGGTAAATTTGTATGTATAATATGAAACAGATATCATCAAGTTAGAGCTGTATCGAATTACAGAGGGTTCCAAGCAAGGATGGAAAAAAATCAGCTCTTACGACAAACAACACGGTATTTGAATGGTCCAAGAGGGCCATCGCTCTTGTAGCAACATGATTTCAGCACCTCACCACGCGCGCTAATCATAGATATATCGAGCATCCGATGAACTGTTTGTCGTAGGACAAAGGGTTTGTCGGATATTGTAACAAGTTGCGATTAATGCGAATCAATTTAAAATTCACGAATAAACTTTCTCACATACCATGCACGATTGACATTCATATTGTAAACGGAAAGCAAGGAGACAAATCGCGGAGTGCAATCAGAAAAATCTTCTAAAATTTAGACTTTGATTCGCGAACAATTGATCGTCAGCTTACAGGTCGAGCGATTCATTTTTCGCGGAGCGGAGTTTGTTATGATCAGTGCTGGGAATGGTAATAGTAGTAGGCTTGAATTTTCGCGAAAATCACGTGGTTCTCCCAGTACAGCAGTTCAAAAAGGTGAATCTCATCAAGTAGCCTATGTTGGGTGCATGAATTTTCTAAATCATGAGTGTCATTGAAGGCTCTAAATGCGGGAAATGCAGCGGGAAATAGAACATTTTTCTACAGTAGTTTTGGGTTGCCCTTAGCAACGGGTGTTTTGCTATTTTCAAGGCATTTTGCCTACAGCAGCGATGGGCATGAGTTTCACTGGCTTCGCTGACTGTGATTGGCTTTGCTTGGCTACTGTAGAGTGAATTTCAGATTTTTTCCCAACCCTGGTTATGATGGCTTGACGACTAAGGGTTTATCGTTGTTGCTATGATCGCATGATAAAGAACAACCACGATGATTTGTTTTATCATGATCACTAGATTTCCATCCTTGGTTCCAAGTATGCCAGATTGAAGGGACCACGCATTTCATCAAGTAAGGGGAAATCGAGATACAGAATATCGAATAAAAGAGTTTTTTTTTATTTTTTCTCAATTTTGCTAAAGAATTTTCCTAGTAACACTCCTGAGTTCAACAAACTTTCGAGTGCTCATCAAGCAATTTATTAAGTTCCAAAAAGTTCGTTCCGATAGATATTTAGCTTTGTATTGCTTCGAATAATTTTCTCGAATTATCGAGATATCTTATTTTTACAAATTTCGGAAAAAGTCCACTAAAAGACCGTATTCACTGAAAATCAGAAAATTTCACAAAAGTTGCTACTATTTTGTTATCAAATAATTGAAACTATATAAAAGTTTCATCACAAATGCCAACCAGTGTCGTGAAAATTTTTAAATTGAATCAAATTTATATCTCAATTATTCCAAAGAATTTACTTCAGAAGATGCTCCAGAAATTCCTCTTGAATTATGCTGAAAACTTATAGGAGTTGTGCCTCATGTTGGTTTCGTTTTTAAGAACTACGTTAAAAATATGATTGAAAAGTTTCGCTATAATACTATTACAAAAATAACATATCCAGCATTAGTTTTTCTATGTTTTATTTTTTTCAAGATTTTCAACTGATAACTTCTAATTAAATTACGACATAAATACATAAAAAAGTAAATCACTATTTTTTTTAGCTTACTTCCGAAAATTCAAAAATATTCAAAATTTCCTTAGGAGACTTCTTTGAAATTCTTCATAATATTTGTCAATGATTCTGGAATTTGCCAACGTTCAGCCTCTTCCTAAAATCCTTAGAATATCTACTTGAATCAGTGGCGCAACCAAGGGGGGGTTTTGGGGGTCAAAACCCCCCCAGAGCAGATTTTTTTAAAAGATTTTTTTTCCAAATATACCAATTAAATTTAACACTACAATCCAAAAACATCGGACCAGTACGTTGTATTTCATGGACAACAAATCTCGCCGAAAATTTTCAAACAGATCGACAAAATCGTCGCCAGCAACCAAATCAAAGGAGGTGATTTGCCGTTATGTTTGTAAGACTGTTGAAACGTCAAATTCACAGCTGCTGGTTGACTGGCGACGATTTTGGTGACGGTTTCACCGGCGACGATTACAAATCGTCGCGTTTGAAAGGTGCGAAATTTACAGTAACAGTAATGTTCTTCAAAATTGAGGCTTTTTAATAGTAAGACCCCCAAAGAGTTTTGCCTCAAAAATCTCAAAGTTGGCTCAACATTTTAGGCGAATTTCATAGCTTTTGGAGCACGTGAATCATAGGAAAAGAAATACCTTAGTTTTTAATGATTACAAATAAAAATCCTGAGAGAGATTAAAGGAGAGAGCGGTTCCGCTCCTAAGCTAAAAAATCACAAACATTCGTCTACAAGCTGGAAATGCTGATTTACCTTCGAAGAACTGCTAATAATAACTGCAATGGTTCATATTGCAACCTATTGCCTTTGAAGATCATAATGTTTGTTGAAAAACTTGGAAACGTATTTAGGGGGCGTAGAGTGATTGTGCGTGCATTCATGTAGCCTGGATAATCTTTCAAACATACTACGAAGGATGTAGATTGAATCGATACCAGAATATTGTAGTCTCGTTAAACCAATCATGCTTTAGGAGTAAAAGATACGCCAATTTTCATAGAGAACGAAATATTCTTTGGAATCCGAAAGTTCTTTTATCTTCCATCATCGTACTTAGGAAAACTTTTGGGAAATTTCGCCAGGTACAACATATTCCCTTTGGCTAACGGAATTAGTTTATATAGAAATGTATGTCTAGGGTGGACGAGAGAAGCTTAGGTTTGCAAATGTTGATTCGTTATTTATTAATTTCAATCCAGAAATAAACATCTGCCCAAATTTTTTACCCTGAATAACTTTTACAAAAAACTACTTTTAAGTTTGCAAAACCCCCCCTAAAGCCAAATTCTGGTTGCGCTACTGACTTGAATGATTTACTTGGATTTTGATAGTAATAAATCACTAGGGATTTCTGAAAAAAGTTGAAATCCATTCCTCCAAAAATTTTGTCACTGGTCCTGCAAAAAAAAAAACAAAAATAATGACAATTTCTTCGAAATGCTTCAGAAGTAATTCCTCAAGTAAAATTTGGGATACAAATAAGTTATGCCTAAAATTCCATTCCTTACTTTGTCATTTGTAATTAAGGCTTTTATATAACCAGAGGAATAGAATTTGGACATTCTGCCCAATAATTCGACTTAAACCTGCGTCAAACTCCATAAAAAGTGTTCTAGTTAAAATACTTCCTGAATTTCGTCAATAATTGCATCAAAATTATTACCAGGAGTTCAACTTTAAAATACTATAGATATAGCGCCATTAAAAATTGCGAGCAATATCTTCGACACTTGCTACAAGAGTTATGCAAAAACTTCTTAAATTATTACGCTAGGAATCTTTTCAAAGAAATCCTCTTAGAAGTTCTACGTTCATTTTTTTTGTAATACTGTAACACATTCAGCAACAGCTTCTCACCTCAAAATCCTTAAAAAATTGAGTTTGTTCCTGAAATTTCGTTTAAAGTTCTTTCAAACTCATACTAAGCATTCTAACCAAGGACCAAGGGGGCTATTGCTGTTCTAATTTTTTTCTCATTGAAAGTTCAGAAAATTTTACGGTTACTTTCAAATTTTCAGCGATTTATGTTTTTAAGTTTTTGATATATTTTTTTGAAAATAAAATATCAATCATTTTTATCGGCACACACTGTAGGTATCAGCGCATTTTATAAAAAAAAAAAAACATAACTTTTGAACAGCTCAACTGATTTCCAATATTTTTTTTTTTTTTGGAATGAAAGCTTAAGATTTCGACTTTTCAGAAAAAAAATATAATACTGAAAAATAAGAGTTCAATAGCTTTGAAAAAACCCCACTGCCGAAGTGAATCAAAAGTATCAAGAATAGGATCCGGCTCCCTATATGATGGAAAATAACACATTTCACTTTTTGTCCTGAATGTTGATTCTTCTTATTTTTATTGCATTTTTGATACCATGATCGATGATATCCATGAATGGACACTGATGAAAAATTACAAGAATATCAGGCAACATATCAAGCTGTCCAAAACTGTGGGACAGGAGGTGCTTGACCATATTTAGTTCAAATATGGTACAAAATACTTTCTTACTTTAAAATTATGATAGTTTTCTACTATGTTTGTAGGATTGAAATTATTTTTCCAAGTTCATTATTAATTAAGTTTAAGTTTAAGTCAACTTTTATAACGATTTTCAAACATCCCTGTTTTTTTTTTTCAAACGGCGTACATAGTTCATGTATGTGTTGATCTACGCGAATATTACTCTCTATAATAGTTTCCTTTTATTCTAATGATGTATTGATTGATTGATCTCCCCCTATAGTAATCCTTCTATACCATGGAAAATTGAGATTATGCTATTGAAAAACACTTTTGGAATGCGGTTTCATCGGGATCATTACGGAATGTCTCGTGATTCTGTCTTTTTAGAAGGTTTGTGTCTTTGTTATTTATTACATAGAGATCTCAGTATTGGTATTTTCAGTGCAACAAATATTCAAGATCTTCCTGGACAGCATTAAATCTTAACTCTACAACCTCCGAATTTATTTTGTTACAATTTCTGACCTATCTTTCGACCAATTTTACTGAATCCCGATAAATATTTGGTATCAACTACGCACAAAACAGATCTATTCGGCGAAGCAGATGAAAAATATGCAGTGGCAGAATCCCAAAGAAGATCTGTTTGACTCTGAAACTCTTTGCCATTATGGTTGACAATAATCGGACATCATTTTTCGGTAAAATGAACAAACTTCTGAAATTAGTATTACTTTTAACTGCTAATGCGATATTGTAACCGCCTCGTTCTACCGTAAAGCCACGTGACTTCTGTTCATGGTCTATTGCTACTAAATCTAAAAAGTCTCTCTATTTCAGTCAGTGTAATTCAGTATAATAATCGGTTTATTTTTTTTCCTATTCAATTCCAGCGCTCGCTGTCAAACGAAAGTGTCGTGGTCATCAAATCAGCAAATGTGTCCGGTAGGTTCAGCTGCGAGGTGTCGGCGGACGCACCTTCCTTTCACACCATCATCGTTTCCGGTGACATGGAAGTGATAGGTAAGACAATTTCAAACACATATCAAAGCACACAAACACAGACAAACTGACAGACAGTGTTGTTTCCGCGCGAATACAAATTGAGGCTTACTCCTACGCGCGTCTCGTCGACGACGGCACATAACCTTATGCCCAATTTGGAACATTTTCCGACAAACAACATGCGACAAACAAATTCGGTATTCATATCATAGACAGTCGGAGGGTCGGTGGGCGGAGGTTACACCCGGTTGGAGCGCAAATTTATTACGGTCTGCCCGGAAATTGTCTCCCAACCAATCTGAAGCTTGTTTTTCGGGGAGGATGATCAAACACCATTATTACCTTTACCGGAAGGGGCATGGGCGTAACTAGGATCAGAGGTTCCAAAGGGTCAAGTTCTAGAAGAAATTTTAGTTTATATTGAGTTTGTAGCTCAGCTTAGCTTAGCTTAGACTGACTACACATATCAATGGTTGCTATTCCGTGATTGACCGAAGTCAGTGAAGATGTACAAAGAATCAACTAGAAGTTTGGCTGGGATCGGCCATAATCTTCTTCAGTGTACATAATTCAGTGCTTCATGTATACAGGGTCAATAATGCCGCCGGCCACGTCCTTGCAGTCAGGTGGAATTGAGAGATGGAATGTTAGTATGTAACCTTTGCTATTTGGAGACCGTGTTTACCTCTGCTTCTCCACAAAGTTTACTAGGAGGATGTTTGTTAATGGGATAGATCGTTGGGTCACATGATTCACTTTGATAAGCGATATGGTGTAATCGTAATAATCGTATGTAATAAACAATTATTTGTGAGATATATAAATGCAAATTATAATAATTTCGTTTGATTTTACATTCCTAACACCAGAACACGCTGGGTCTCCCCCTTCACAAAAATCCTAATCACGCCAATGCGAAGGCGAGGCTGGCAATGATATGATATGGCAAAAGAAGATACGCCATTCAAGGAATTCGACTTTACGCATCATGTCAGACCAAATGATGCACACAACTATGTAACTGACTCACTCGGGAGCACCCGCGTGTACGTAAATCCTATTCGTAACAGGCCATTTGACAAGGCTAATAGAAAATCATTGGATCTTCTCCTGTTTCCTCGTCGATTGATTCGTTTTTTTTTCGACGTGTTCTGGAGAAGGTTTTATGGTTGAGGCTTTCCTTGTGAACTTTGATGAGTCTGATCAAATTTAAGTAGAAAATTGAATGAAGATTTAGAGATAATGAAATCATTGGAATCGCATTTCACTTCTTGTACTCCTATGTCGAAAGATTAAACGCTACACATGAATGTTTCATGCGACACATAACTCAAGGTGACAACTGCTATCCGTCCATTAATCTGAAATGTGCAAATAAATCAACGTTTCAAGTATTATTGGATCATATCTACCATGTCGTGACGAGACGACCAGAACACAATATAATCAGCCAATGCACATCAGCCACCAGGGAATAAGCCTACACGACGACATTCCAAGACCAAGTCCTTTCCGTAACGAGCACTTCCTTTCATCATTCTTCACGGAGATAACTGAGGTACGGAAAGTCCCAGTGAAGATTGAAATCCGTGTGCTCGAGTGAAAAATTCCGCTACACAGCATAAGCCTTCACATCAAAAGCACTTTCTTCCTTGAGTTTCCCGGACTGTGAGAAACCTGCTTTCGCACCACGCCATGCTTTGACTCGCAGAGAACTTTCTTCATCTTACGGTGAAGAAGGACGTCGTCGTCGTTGACGATGCCGGTATCACCAGGGGAATCCGATTCCTTTCCTTCATTTTTATCAGTAAACGAAAGAAGTTGGACGACGACGAAATGCATAGTACTGGCACAAAAAAAAAAGATACAATCTGACGAAGCGGTTTTTGGGTCGCAAAATTGGCAGGCAATTCTTCTTTTATTCTTGTGATCTGATGCAAATGTCTCTGTTAATGTTACACTCGATGTAATTCGATGATGGACGACTTCTGCTGACAAGTTCTGGTCTCGGGAATTGGAGGAGTTGGAGAACAAATGCTTGTTGGTGTGAACGTCGATTTTAATAGTTATGTTCACATTAAAGCTAAAGGCCATTGCACTCAAATCGGTTAAGTTTTATATCATTTCCTAACAAAAAAAGCAATAGATTTGCAAGGGTTTTTTTTTCTTGGATAAATTATTCATCAAAAAGACAATGATCAAGTTTTTTTCATCCATTATCATTCTTAAGGGAAACTAATGGGAATTTTATTGTTATTTTAAATAGTTGTAAACATTGCACAGTGGTCCAGGAATCAGTTTTACGCGGAAAGATGCATTTTGCGCTTTAGAATGAAACATTAGACGAAAACGGTCTTCTACAAAGTTGTTTGTATTAGTAAGGCCCTTTGTTTGGTGTTATTGAAAATAAGGGTGGTCCACGTTTTCATAGAAATGGTGTAACTATTTTTCTTATTTGTAGAAATTACATTATACATGCTTCAGCAAAGTTATAGACCATTCAAGCAACTTTGCTGAAAAAAGTTTTTTTTATCTCTTTAATTGACCGATTTAGAGCATTTTTCCTACGGTGACATAGGGTGGTCCGAACAAAATTGGTTTTCTGACTCTTGCGTTTTCAATTCTAATATCTCATCAAAGTAGTCTATGAAACACTTTTACAGCTTTAAAAAGTGCGTAATTTGGTGAGTGTTATTGTTGTTTTTCTCTCTAAAACATGCCTAATTTGATTGTGAATATCTCTGATTGGGGCAAACATAAAAAAATATATATTGACGGCATTCAAAAGACAAAACAAAATTATATATTATATCAAAAAATCACAGATGTGTTATTTTTGTAACTCTAATAAAATGCCTTGAAAAACAAATATTTTTTATCACCAAAACTTCAATAACTTTTGAAATAAAATAGATATCAACAATATTTTTAAATGAAAATTTACGTTTTGTTAAGTTTTAAAAGTCGTTCGAAAACCATTTTGACGAGAAATCTGAAATAAGAAAGAAAAGGCTCTAAAACTATTTTAAAGACTTTCATAGTATGTATTTCTTTATTGTTTTGCATTTTGAGCATAAAAACGAAATTTTAGACAAAAATGATCTTGTACAAAATTGTTTCTAAAAATGTAAGCTTTCATACTGTGTCATTTCAAACTAGGGTGGTCCACAATATCAAATAAATACTACAATCAACTTTTTTATTTGCAAAAAATCTGGTATATACTCTTGGACAAAAAAGTAGAATTTGAAATTTTGATCAACTTTGCCAAAAAAAAGTTTTTCTGTAGCATTTTTTGCTCATCGTCACAGTGTGGTCCAACAAAAATAAGTTTTTCAATTCTTGTTTTTTCAATATTGATTTCTCGTCAAAGTCGTCTATGAACGGCTTTTAGAACTTAACAAAACGCAAATTTTCATGTTTAAAGATTGTTGACATCTTTTTTATTGAAATTTTTGTGATAAAAAATATTTGTTTTTCAATGCATTTTATGAAAGTTACAAAAATAACTCATCTGTAATTGTTTGATATAATATACATTTTTTTGTATTTTGCATGCCGTCAAGAGATATGTTGAAAACGCTAGAGCTAGAAAATCAATTTTGTTTGGACCACCCTATGTCACCGTAGGAAAAATGCTCTAAATCGTTCAATTTAAGAGATACAAAAAAAAACTTTTTTCGGCAAAGTTGCTTGAAATTGAATGGTCTACAACTTTGCTGAAGCATGTATAATATAATTTCTACAAATAAGAAAGTTAGTTACACCATTTCTATGAAAACATGGACCACCCTAATTTTCAATAACACCAAATAAAGGCCCTCACTAATACAAACAACTTTGTAGAAGACCTCTAATGTTTCATTCTAAAGCGCAAAATGCATCTTTCCGCGTAAAACTGCTTTCTGGACCATAGTGCATTGACATTAACTTGCAGTATGGATTGTTCTACGTCTATGGTCTTTGCTAAGGTCTGTGTTGAAATGTTTGGTAGTTTGTAAATTTGCAAGGGTTTTTTTAGATAAGTTGATGTTGTAAAACTATTATCTGTTGACTTAAGTGTGAATTAGCTGAATCAAAGCTTGAAGCTTCGCGCTACACTAGTTGGCGTAAGTTAGGCAATACTTGGCGAATAATTATTATTCGTTCGATTTGTGTATTGGCTCCATTTGTTTATCTAGTAATTTCTATGAAGAAAGGCAACTCCGACTGCTTCATGGAAAATTTCATCAAAAAATTTTTCAACTGTTTCATCCTTCAATACCCTTTGTTTAGGGTATTGTTCTAGCATTCACTCAGGAAATTATTGAGGAGTTATTGTCCAGATTTTATTTTCCAAAAATTTCTAAAGATGTCAGTCACAGATATTTCTGAGAACTTTTTCAAGAGAAGTTCTTGAACGATTGATCCACGTTTTTTCAAGGATTTGTCTCAAGGATTAACCCTCAAAATCCCAGGACGAACCTTAACTTTTCAAATGGCCATAATTCGGAGACCAGCAGATCAATAGGGCGATATTCAAAACTGAAAAGGCAATAGATGGCTCTTTTTCAATGGTAGTAAAAACGGTATCCTGAAGCAAAGAAAGCACCACGGAAGATGAACTAAACACAAAAAGTTATGTATTCACTTTACACTTGATTTCTAATCACTACATTTTTGATCCAGTTTCCTAATTGCATGTTATTTACGTTTTTCATTTTCCATACGTTTTGACAGTTTTCCAACTACCATTCTTCCATGCGGTTGTGTTGAAAGTTTGAGAAATTTGAGAATCCAGCGTAGCGTGATCAGTGGATGAAATACAAACAACAGTGTCGTCACTCGGCGGTCAGTGAAAGAAACTGAATGTTCGAAAGGTTGTTGCCTGTACTTTTTGCCGCTGGCGCCAACTGTTAGCGTTTGAGAACAAAATAAACAGTCATTACCCTATTGATTTGAAATAAATATTGTAGTATCTACATGCGGTTAGTTGGTCTTATAATCCTTGGGTGAGACATCCACTCTGACTCCTCCCCTTTTTCTAGGTAACGAAAAAGTGGGGGCATGAGGGGTCCAAAATTGACAATACACAGAGATCTAAGGGCTTGTTGAGTTAGAAGGTAGGTGTTTTCGACAAAGTTGTTCAGTAAATCAAGGGCTACATGGCGATTAAAAACTTATTGTAATTTTATGCGCTATGTGGCGCTAGTAACTACTTTTATTCAATCATCTGTGTCTCAAGATCTTTCCTCTAGAAGGCCAAATATGTTCAGCAGATCGAGGCACGCTATGTGTAAACCAGCAGATTATACAAATCGAATGTACCTCGGATTTTTCCCCGCTAGATATCAGAATTTGGTCTATAATTTCATAATCGGAAGGTTACAAAATATTCTATCGGTAAAATTTTTCCCATGGGCTCAATTGTGTAAAAAAAAACGTGATTTTGATTAAATTCCATAGTCTATATATGAAAAAATAGTTGAAAAGTGAAAAATCAAAATTTAAACCTTCCAATTATGAAATAACCCAATTACTGAACTCTAGTGGAAAAAAATCCGAGGTACATTCGATTTGCATAATCTGCTGGTTTAGACATAACGTGCGAGGGGTATCTGGAGGTAAAAAAATCCAGTTGAGAATTTATCCGCAAGGTGGCGCTATTAACAAACATTTTTCAAGATCCTTATTACCTGTCTTCGGCAAAGTTTTTTTTTAGCAGATAAAGGGCTATCTGGAAGTGAAAAATCTATTTGAAAGTTTATCCGCTAGGTGGCTCTAGTAACAAATATTTTTCAATCATCTATATCTCAAGATCCTATCAGCTAGCTGCAGCTAGAGGGTTGGTATCTTTCAGCAGATCGAAGGCTATCTGGGGATGATGAATCTGATTGAGAATTGTGTTGCTAGGTTTTCTTCAATATTCGGGTTAGGTTTTCTTCTATGTTTAGGTTCACTAAAACATTTTCTTCATTATTCTATATCTCAAGATTCTCATGAGCTAGCAGGTGGGTGTCATGGGCAAATGTGTTTGCAGGTGAAGCGATATCTTATCGCCGGCAAGCCTTTGATCTGCTGAAAATCCTTGTCGAAGATATCAACTATTTAACTGATTAAGATCTCGAGATGCATTTGTTGATCAGTGATACTAATTAATTTCATTTTTCACTACGGAAAACATCGATTCTTTGTCTAATCCAGTGAAACTTCCTTTAAAAATTCTTCCAAAAAGCACACGAGGAATGTCCCTTTGTAATTATTGCACAAATTTTTCAGGTTCGGAGATTTCTTCCGGAATTTTCCAATGCATTCTTCAATTCCTTCAACAGTTTTCTCTGAGTTCCTCCTAGGATTCCCACTTAAAATAATTTCCAGGATAAGTTGTTGTTATTTAGCAATTTTTTTTAGGATTTCTGATTTTACCAGAATATTTCTCGAAGAATCGGTATTAATTGTTTAAAAGTATCTCTTAAAGAATTCCAAATTTTAAACACATAAAATCATATTATTAGTTTAAAATATCATCTAGTTGTTCATTAATAATTTAAAAATCACCAAAATCATTTCCAGCATCACCAAGCAATTATTTCCACAGATTCTTCAGACAGTGCACCTTTGCAGGCGAGAGACCCTTCCTAATGTTTCTCTACATATTACTTCAACAAATCTGTCAGCAAATCTCTTAGAAAGCCTTCAAGGATTGCTTGAAACACTTACAGCAAAAATTATCCAGGACTTTCTGCCTAAAAAAACATTAACTGATTCTTCCAGGATACTCTAAAGAGTCCTGCTAATATTCCAAAAGATTTTCATGAATAATCAAAAAAAAAAATAAATTTGGAAAATGTTAAATGTTCTTAGCGGTTTCTCAGAGAAATTCTCTAAAGACCTACCTGCATTTTTTCACGAAAAAATTCTGAATGTGTTTCCTCAGATTCATTTAAAAATCAATTTGATACTGCTCCTTGAGTTCTTTCAAAATTATTTCTCGGAAACAATATTTTATTTTTTATTCAACAATACCTACTGAAGATTTTTTTGGAAATTCAAATATTCTTATAAACTTTTTAGTGCGATAAGATCAACAGTTCGTTTTTAGCGCTAAAAAATATTCAAATCGCGATAACTTTTTTGTTTGGCGATAATGTCGCACCATTTTTTCACAAGATCTCAAAAAACTCTTCTAGTTGTAGATATAGATATTAATCATTGGTGATCTAGTATTGAAGATATTCCGATGTTCCTTGGGAGACCGACATTCTCTATATAAAATGTCTTTGGTGGTCATTATGTTTTTAGTAAATTTATTAAAAAAATAAAATGTGTTCTATACAATGCCAGCTAATAAGGAGTTACTTTGAAAAAATCATGGAAATCGGTTCAGTATTCTTGGAGAAATCTGAAAATTACGATATGAGGTGTTTTAGAATTTCCAAGATCTTCATTCGTCCAGTGTGGTACCAGAAATATAAATATTCAATTCTCAAAGACAGTTGCACCAAATTGCTTCATTTTTTCATAACATCCTCGCATTAATGTATCATTTCGCGGAGTGAATATCCGAATACGATAAAATATCTGTAGCCTGAAATATTTACATGGGTTATGGCTACGCGTCGGTCCCCCAAGGAATTTTGGAATATCTGCGGATTCAGATGACCAAATATCAATATAGACATATATTCTAAATCTAGAAGAGTTCCTGAGAGGTTGTGAAGAAATGGTACAAAAATATGGAGAAACAAAAAGGATATCGTGATTTGAATATCTTCAGCGGTAAAGAATGAAGCTGCCGGTAGATGGGTTAAATAACATTAGCGATTCTTTTGGTTTTTTTTTTAAACAATTTTTCAGTAGACTAACTTAAATAGTGGCAATTTATTCTCGAACTTCTCGATAAAAAATCTCTAGAAATTCCATTAAGTATTCTTGTTAATTTTAAAAATTACTTATGTACAACTACAAATGTAAATTCAGGGATTATTCCATAATCAATCCATAGAGATCTGATTTGTGGTTTTGAAAGGTATCATAAATGTTTGTAGTGAATCCTACATACTACAAAAAAAAATTGATATATTTTCATTCGTCTTTTATAATAGACAATGCGTTAAAACGGATGAAATTTTTACTGAAAGTATTTATATCTAACATATTAGAAAATGTTTGCATGAACGAAGTTTCATGATGCAATAGCGAACTGATTAGTCTAAAAACCATTTTCTTCCTATTTGCTGAAATTCCAAGCGATTTTTTTTCGGGGAAACGATTTTTAACTATGGTGGTAAAACTGCAGAAGTTTAACGAGAAGATATTGGTGGTATTTTTTGAGAACATTGCCAAAGATGTCTTATGCTATTATTCGTAATGTAAGATTTTTCCGAATTCAAAACATGGTAGAAACTTATGCATTACTTTGAAAATTTGTTGAGGACTGCCTGATGGACTTTCAGAAATCAGGAACCTTACGTATAGGAATCCTGCAACTTTTCAAAATTCCAAGAACTTATTTTTCTCTTCTCAAAAATGAAAAGCATAATGTGAAGGAAGAAGAAACAACACAATGTTGAAGCAGGTAGAAACTATTGGTGGAGATTCAGAGGTTAATAACTACAGTATAACTAAATCCACTCAAATAGAAAAAAATCTCAAGGAGCTCCATCAGAATTTTCTTCAGAAATAATTCCTTTAATCTAGCAGAATTTCTTCTTTGATTTCTGGATTCCCCAGAATTTTGCCAGAAAGACTCTAGAAATGCCAAATGAACAAGAATTCACTTCCAGATTATGGACTATTGGCGGAATTGTTGAAACTATTTTTAAAGTTATATGTTGAGGAAAAGCCTTACAATTTTCTTCATGAATTTCCTAATGAAGCCCTTCCTAGTTATTTTCTTCACAGATTCCTTTACCACTATGCTAGTTTTGGAAGAAAAACTGTGTCTGGGATTTTTCAACAAATTTCTTCTGAATATTTAAAGGCAAGAGGAATCCCAAAATTCCTTTTCGTAGATAATTTCTGTATAATCCAGGAATTTAAAGTTGAATGCAGTGTTGTTCAGACTCATTTCCCCGAAAATAACATTTTCCGAACTACGAAGCCACGAACTACTACAACCATGCTCTATCCTCCTAAGATAGAAAAGCAGATAGTTAAGCTTGAGTACTGAACACAAAATCGATCAATTTTGATCCCAGAGAGCCACAATTCAAGTTTCGGTGAAATGAAATGAGTGAGTGAGTGAGTGCGAATCATTTCACCGAAACTTGAATTGCGGCCCACCGAGATCGAAACTGTCGGATCCCATGTGCAACACTCAAGCCCAACCACCTCCCCCTCCATCTCAGGAATACAACGCACAGTTATAACAGTTCATGGCTTCACAATTCGAATTTCGGGGAAATGAGTCTGGTCAACACTGGTTGAATGTACAGAAAAAAAGAGAATTTGTGATGCAATTTGCAATAGGGTAAGTGTTCCCTTAGTATTGGGTGTTCCTGTAGTTGCGGTAGTGCCGTTTTCATTGATTTTTTTACATGAGCCACATAACTGACACTGCCAATCGACGTATTGGCTTGTTGATGCAAGGAATAGTTGAAAAGAGCGTTAAAATTGCTCAAAACGGATGAAATATCGCTAAAATTGCTAAAGCTTGTCTTACTTGTACCAATTGTTGCGGTAAAGTGTTCCTATCGTGGAGGATCCCATAAGAAAACAACAGAATACCGCAACTATAGGAACGCAAATTAAAAATTTATCGCAACTAAAGGAACAGTGTATCTATAGTGGAGGTATTATTTTTCACTGACATGCCGTGGATTACTGCGATGAAATCAATTTTCTCATTAAGTCAATGGTCGTTACTTCCCGTTACAACATTAACATGTACTTTAATTGCGCTTCTTGAATATAGGCGGTTAAATGAAGTTCAATCGTGCTTAGTACCTCCACTATTGGTACATCTACCCTATTTGTATTTTGAAAATATTTGAAGGACTTTTGACGAATTTCGTGAAAGAATTTGTAATATTTTTTTCTGGAAACTATGTGAAAGAATTTGAAATAATCAATCAATTTTTGGAGGAATTGCGAAGGAATAGTTTGAACTTTTGAAAGTGTCGTGCCCAAAGGTTATACCATCATATAATGTGATATCTGAATGTAACCTTAGATCGAATAGAGAAGCTGATCGCGATACGAATATGGACTAGGGTACGGCATATTTTTTGAAATTCGTGTGCTTTTTCAATTTCAAATGGTTTTAAATTAATTGTGTCCAAATATGCAGCAAATATATTGATATTCAGGATAAAATATTGAATTTGAATGGCTGTAGCTCAGCCGTCTTTCGTTTGAATTAAAATCTTTTGATAGAGATCGATAGGTCTTTTTGTTCCGATACTTATCCCAATCTATTTTCAATATCATATTTAAGATAAAAAAGCATCTATAGCGTTTTCAATGATGTTACGTTTCAATTCTTATTGTGTACTAGTGGTCCCGGCAAACTTCGTCTTGCCATCAAGTAGGCTGTTGAAAAACGCTGTGTATCGTCCCATACAAAATGACAGTACCATACACTCTCGTTTTTCCAACTTTCCCGGTGAATATCCTGGGATTTTTATACACACAAACACGTCGGAACCCTTGACGAACAAAACGGAGAAGAAATCATTCATTTCCGTTGACCCGTTCGTAAGCCATTACGTGACATACAAACATCATTCCATTTTTATTTATATAGATATATTTTAACCTAATTCTTGAACAAAACGTTTTATCATTCTTGAAAAAAATGTATTGAATTAGAATGGTATGAGACGGATTCCATGTCAAATCGGTCAGTCACAGAACTCGACCATCTTCGATTTGGATTTAATTTTGCACATGTTTTTGGTATGGTAGAATGAGTGTTTTCCATTTTTCAAAAATTGATCATTTTGACTCAAGTGTAACTTTTGAAAATGGCCTATGAGTTTTTGCATGCAACTTATTTGATAAATTCATACTCCAATACTGTTGATTTTAAAGAAAAATGTTCAATGAAGAAGTTGTAGTGAACCGTTTGGACTATGAGAAAAAAATATACACTGAAAAAATATTTTATTTATTTTCATAGAAAAAAACAGAAATAAAACTTGAATTTTAAATTACACAAAAACCCCATTTTAATTATTTTTTTTTAAATTCTCAACATAGAATCTTGATAGTAAACAGATGTTTGGGACAAAGTTTCATGATGGAGAAATTAAAAAAAAAAAAGTTTTTCTAAAAACAACTTTTGGTCGTATTTCAAAATTTTGATTATTTGTCAAAAAAAAATTCGTTCTGATGATACAGTAAGCATTTTGAAATGATTCTAAGCCGTAATGATTTTATGAAAAATTTCTCTAGAAGTAGCCATTTTCGAATTATATCGAGTTTAATGCAAAAATATTGTTTAAATATTAAAATAGGCCATTTTTATTAGTTATTCGCGTTTCTCCATTAATAATAATACATTTTTGAGATTAAAGACCATACTTCTTTCCACTTACTTATTTTGCTTGATGGAGAATCTGAATTTAGTACTATACCATTTGATTCCACTAGAGATTGTATCCTTTTGACAGATACGCGTACTTCGACCTCAACTGTAAGGCCGTCTTCAGTGTTTGTATTAGACTCGACTTCTAGATTAAATATTAAATAAATATTTTTTTAAATTCTAAAAGTATGAGCAAAAAATTCACGTGCTTTTGTGGGGATCACGATTCCCTTTTGATGAATAGGCGTTACACCTACAAACTGAGGAGCCCTTTAAAAGATCTTCCCATTCGAAAGCGAACTAAATTTGAAGCACCTTGTTATCTTACTAGTCGTGATGTTTTGGTGATTCGTAGTCAGTGGGTTGCATCTGGTGGTTATTATTTGTTGATATTGTATTTCTTAAGCTGGTGATTTTAAGCCTAATTCATTTAGGCAGCATTTTTGAGAGTGCTCCGGAAAGCTCAAGAAAACGGGATCGTTTTTTCGTGTGGCACCGGTGAACAAGTTTGTTTTTGTTTCGTTTTCCGCGTTTTGCTGGGCAGTGAAAGGTTTTAGTGCGATTTTTTGCATGAAAAGCAAAAGTGTTTTTTCTCGCGTCTCCAGAGTTATTTCTTCCTCAGATAGTCTGTACGCGTTAAATGAAGCTAAAAGTGAACTGTGGCTGCTCAGTCAAAGAACTACGATCAATTGGTGAGCCCGTTTAATGCTTTTATTTAAAATCTGTAAAATATGTACGACTGCACACATTGGAAAGACTTGGAAATGGTTCACTTCATTCAACAAACTTTGGATGATTCACCACTGTAAGTGTAAAAGTGTTCTGTGATGGTCCAGCCATTTTTTTTTGTTTTTTTATTAATTGGTGTAAAATAGGATAACATATGCTTTCATCCTGACCACTGTAGGAATGTTGGTAAATAGAATGTCTTCTACTTGGAAATTTTTCACATCATTTGAAAATAATATATTTTGTTAAGCATCAATATATTATTTATACAAATAATTGTTCATCATGGTCTAATCACTTTTCAAAATGAATCATGTGGGTCCTCGCATCAGCAAACATCCTTCCCAGTAACCTTTGTGGAGATGCAGAGGAAAACACGGTCTCCAAATAGCAATGGTTACACACTAACATTCATTCCTCAATCCCACCTGACTGCAAGAAGATGGCCGACGCCGTTATTGACCATGTATACATAGAAGCACTGAATTATGCACACTGAAGAAAATTATGGCCTATTCCAGCCGACTTCTAGTGATACTTTGTGCCACTTCACTGACTTCGGCAAATCACGGAATAGCAACCGTTGATATTTCTAGTCAGTCTAAGCTAAACTAAGCTTAGCTATTCATTTATGCAGCATTTATGATACATTGTTAATCTTCACTATATAAAAGTTTCTAGAAGAAACATGATTTTGTCGTCTATCATCGCATTTCGAGTTCTTATAATTCGTTACGAATTTTAAAGAAACCGTATATCCTCAATAAATTCCACAATGATTGACAAAGTAATGGACTCACCCCCCATTCATTTTTTTTTACTTCCATTGCAAACCCTGGGAATACACAGAACCGCCCGTGGACAAACCGTCGATTGTGGGGATGCAAACGCGGTACCGACCTGGAGACATCCTGCGTGCCAACTGTTCATCGCTCAACTCCAAACCGGCGGCCAATCTGACGTGGACGATTAACGATATGCAGGTGAGTTTTAGTGAAAGATTTGAGACTAAAGATTTTGGAGTATCGTATTCTATGTGGATTTTGACAGTGATTCTGAATTTTCTGATTGTTCTATCGATCACTATGTAGATCTGCGCCCAGCCTTTATGTAGGATGTAACTATACGCCGTATTTGTGTCGTATCGTAGGTCTAATGTTCCACCCTACCCACGATTCACTCCACTACTAAAAACCACACTCATTCAGAATTCTTTACATTTTCCGCTTGAAACTTATTTCAATCCCATTGCGGCAAACCAAAGTCCAAATTAAGTTTACCTCGCCGCAAAATGTCATCCAACCAACCGGATCTGCTCCGGTTGAAGTCAATGTGAATGTGTGTGTGTGTAAACCAGGCACGGAGAAATGAATTCAATTTCCCAACCAAGGGAGAGTGCGAATGCCTCCGGTTGATTCCCTTTTGATCGTACGCCGCCCGTTGCCCTTGAAGCCAGCGTCGTCATCGCCACCATCAGCGTTGTCAGCCGGTGTTCGATGTAGGGGAATGATAGTTAAAACGGACTGCAAGGCATTCATAAGTAACTTCTTGGGTTTATGAAATCGTTGACAGCTGTCCTTTTAAGCTAGAGAATTGGGAAAAAGGGAAAATTGGCATAGAAATAATCATGTAATCCAATGTGAAAATTGAATGGAATTGATATGAAAAAATATGGCAACTTCAAGATTTATGTGATGTCCTAGAAAGTTTGCGCACGAATTTGATAACAAAAATCATAATATTTTTCAAGCAAACAAATATTTTTTTATATTTTTTGTTTTGTTTTTTTTTATTGTTTTAAATGCGACCTGTAATAATTTGGCTTGGTCAATTCACAATTGATGGTAGTCTGCTTAATAATCGTAAAAATCAGAAATGGGAGTCTGATCAATTATCATATCGACACTGATATAGCAGTTTACGGAACAAGTTGCGGAATGATGATTTTTACAGCACGAGTCGTAAATATATCCTACGAGGCTTGCCGAGTAGGATAATTACGACGAATGCTGTGGAAATCGAGTTCTGCAACAAGTTCTGTACAACATTTTTTGCAATTTCGTTGAAAACCACTTGAGGGCATCAGAAATTATATCGGAATGCATTCACCATTATTTTACAATTTCTGAAAAATTGTTGTGTTATGATTCATTACGCAACTCAAAACAGTTGCGTAATGAGAAAGCGTCATTAATCATTACATCACTGGTTTCAGTTGCGTAGTGACTATTTCCACACTGCATAATTCAGTGCAGGAAAGTAGGCCGTTTCATGGCAGATTGGCGTGATTAAAAATAGCCTATTACGATGAGAAATTGCAAAAAATCATTACACAACTAAAACCAGTTGCGTAATGACTATTACCCAATGCTTTTTCATAACCCTCAAGCAGTCTTCTTCGAAAATTAATAAAATGTTGTATGCAACTCGTTGCAGAACTCGATTTTGCAGCTCTCGTCATAATCATAAATAGACAAATATAAGACTAGTTTTGAAAAAATCATCAATCTGCCACTTATTGCAATGAAACCAGTGATTTATACAACTTTGGTGACCTGTAGCTCAGAATTAGGAATTGCTGAAACATTTCTGGGTACGATATCAAATTCAGCAACACCAATCGTAGCTACTTTCCCTTATAACGGGAATGGATAGGTAGTGGCCTTTTCTCTTTTTTCTTTCTCGCCTGAATCGAGACATAAAGCTCAAACTGGATTCAAAACCTATTTCAAATATAATTGAATTTGCACTTCCCAATCAGGCACAATTTCACGGTTCAAGAGCGTTGGTTTCGTTGCTTCGCTGCTGAATCTTGCGTCTGTGTGTCGTTTGACTCTGTGTATATAGTAGACCCACGGATGCGGCTGGTTTGGGCTTCCAGCTCGATAGCTAGAATTTTTGTCGCGATTTTTTTTTTGTAGCAGATGAATTTTGCTCTCAGTGTTGAGTTTGGGATACATATCAGTGTGGATGATACTATAAGTATTATGGGCTACCCAGAGCAAACATTGAGCATAACATCACACGACGAGAAGGGCGAGAAAAATAGGAACTTTGTGTCACAATCCGGTAGAAATGCATGATTTCAGTAAATATAACTTCAAAACACTAATCGATTAATTTTGCTTTTAGGTATTACTGCAACAAACCAGACAATACAGACCGATCAAGGATGAAAGTACGGGATTGGAAACATCAATTCTGGGGATAAACGTGATGGTTTCTCACAGTCACTTCATAAAAGGAAAACTGAAGGTAAGTAAACAGACAATCCGATCATTCGTCAAATCTTTCAAACTGCGGTTCCTATAGAACTCTTCGCCACCAAAGAGATCCGATAATATTTACACCAACCACCTCGTTCGAGCATAGAAACCCTATCCTTTTTCCGCGCCCCAATGGACTAACTTTTCCTTAAGGTAACACTGCACTCGTTAAAACTTGCCAAGACCTGCTGTTGCGGCTGTCATCGACTTCATTGAAATGTTAATTCAGCAGGAGAGGGAAAGTTTAATTAATTAATTATAAATTTTAATTTCGAACCATTTCTTCTCGCTTAGCGGGCGAAAAGAAGGCCAAGTGAAGAAACAGGCAAAGAGCAGCATCCTTGCCAAGTTGTACCTATGCATTGTGAAGGCAAGTTATAGAAAAAAAAATCCGCGTAGGATTTTTTTATGAGTTGAGTTGTGTTTAATTTAATCACTCCGGTTATCTTGGAGGATGGCGCGTGAGGGAAAGCCGAAGACATGTTCTGCACTGTTGGTAGCGAAACAAAGGATCCGGACAGGCAAAAGTATACCCTTTGTTTCACCACACCGGCTGAGACAAGATTGTCGGAACTTGTCAACGGAAACGGCGCGAAAAGTGTCTTTTGGGACCGATTTTGGACTCCTGAGCACAAAAGATTCCATGCCAGGTGTCACCCGCCTGGGCGGTGTTAATTAAAAGTTAAATTGATTTGCGTAACCTTTTTTTACTTTGCTTAGTTCCGATTCGCACAAAGGCTTCGCAGGAATTGCGATTTACTCGAAGATTCTGCGTTGATTGAAATAATTGCTGATGTTGAAATATGACGGGTACGTGATGGGAATTTATTGAGGAGGGACTGGGAGTGGAATCGAGATCCCTTCGCTTATAGAATGATGATACTGCAGAACATACCGGTTTCTCTCAAATTCCGAACAGACTCATATTCCGAACACTCGGTTTTTGTATGGCGATTTGGTTGAAATGTTTCGCTGAAATATGTCACCAAATAACAAGGAAATGGCAGTCAATTGCAATTCAATTTTAACGT
This sequence comes from Aedes aegypti, assembly GCF_002204515.2. Lineage (NCBI taxonomy): Eukaryota > Metazoa > Arthropoda > Insecta > Diptera > Culicidae > Aedes > Aedes aegypti. Next base: position 380,583,872 of record NC_035108.1, read on the forward strand.
CTCCAATATCATTTATTCCGCGGGAGTAGTGATGATTCTCTAGTTTGTGACCAGTAGAACGAGCTCAGATAAATTAATTTGCAAAATTATTCATTTGAATACGATTTATACATGCTGTATGGAATTTGAATCAAGGTGTTCGGAATATGAGACAGAATGAACGCAGTGTTCGGCATTTGAATCAAAATGTTGTTTCATACTTTTACGTAAAAACAATACTGATACTAATTAAATCAACATTATTATTGGTACACCCAATAGCTAATAGTTAGACTTGGCGAGGAAATTAAAATTTACACTAATATCAGCCAATTTATGTCAATCAGATGCATTTTAAGTCTCTGTTGGCCTTAAGTGTTCGGAGAAAAAAGGAGTCAAAACAGTATCTCGTTTAGAAAAAATATGAACCATTATGGTTAGGTGTACCAATTATTGATGCAATATGTCAACCGTCAGTGAGATTTTCAGCTTTTGAACGCTCTCTCGTCACGTACCTAAAGAGAGAGTGAATATCAACATTCGTGGGGCACTCCGATTGCAATGTGCCACGAACTGTTATGGTTCACGAACTGTTACACTCTCTGGATTTGACTCGATCGGCTTATTCGGATCAAAATTCAAACACTGTTTCAGTGATTTCGCCTAGTTATTGTACTTTGGAGTTTTTCCTGGAATACATGGGATTCCATCAGCAATTCTACATGGGATTCTTTTAGGAATTTTATCACTAGAAATTTATTCACAGATTCATCCACAAACTTCTCCGGGGAAAATCCTTCAGGCGTACCATCAGGAGTTTATCCTGGCATTCTTCCAGAAATTCCTTCGAAGGTTACTCTTCAAATTATTCAGGATTACCTCCACTGATTCCTTCAAAGATCAATGCAAAAATTTTCACAAATGATTTCTTCAGTAGTTCTTCAGGGCTTTATTACAAGGCTTCCTCTAAGAATCCTCCAGAGATTGCTACAGAATTTTTTTTGAAGATTCCTTCATGGATTTCTCTAGAAGTTAGAGTCAAGGATTCCATTACGCATAACCCAGGAATCGCATCACGAGTTATTTTAGAAACTTTCTCAACGAACACATCATAAGAAATTCCCCAAGATTTTCACCAGGGCTTACTCCTAGGATTCCTTCTTAAACTAGAAGTTGTTTCAGAATTTCTACCAGGAATTTCTTCAGCGGTTCTTTCTAGTATTTTTTCTACAGATTTCTTCAGAAATGTATACCAAAACTTCCTGAGGTATTTCTTTAGTGATTCATCCAATGCTTCCTTTGAGAATACTACCGGAAATTCCTCAAAAAAATGATTTAAGAATTCTTCCAGGGAAACTTCAGGAATTTCTAAACAGTTTCTATCAAGATTTTTTCCTACGATTCCACCAGGAATTCTTCTACATTCCTGTTTTGAATCCCATGAGGAACTCCTGATATCGGTGAATTCTCAAATCATTGAAATGCTTATAAGAAATGTCTGGTGGAATCCTTATAAGAAATTTGTTGCAAAATTGCTGGAGGAATTCTTGAAAACCCACAAGAATCCCTGGAAACCAGGATTGATTCCTTAAGGAATTCCGAGTGGAATCCCTTGATGATTTTTGCTAGGATTGCTTAAAGAAATTCCAAACTAAAGCTATTGAGTTTATCCGTTGATGAAATCCTTTTAATAAATTTCTAATAAAATTCCTAGAGAAATTCCTGATAACCCTTGAAAATCCTTGGAGACATTCCGGAACGAATTCCTTAAGGATTTATTTATTGAGGAATTTCAGGAGGCATCCTTTGATTAATTCTGGGAGAAATCCCATCAGGAATTCCGGGAGGACTCTCTTGAAGATTTCTTAGAGGAATCTCCTGAACAATTTCCTAGAGAAACCCATGAAAGAAAATTCTGGTAGAATCTCTTAATAAATTCCGGGAGATAGCCGTAATAAATAGCCAGATGGAACCCAGAAAAACCCTAGAGGAATTCCTTTAAAGAAATTCCAGATAGAATCCCTGACCGAACTTATGATGGAATTCCAGAAGGTTCATTGGGGAATCTCAGGAGGATTTTATAATACAATCTTAGTATTTCCAAAGGAATCTATGAATGAATCCCTGCAGAAAATTCTAATGAATCTATTGAAGATGACTTGATGAAATCACTAGAGGAACTTCTGATGGAATCCTTGGAAGAACTTCTGGTGTTATCCCTGGAGGAACGTCTGATGAAATCATTAGAAAAATTTTCGATAGAATTTCTGTAGGAATTCCAGGAGCAATCTCCGAAGGAACTCAAAATGTAAACCTTGGAGGAACTCTCGATAAAATCCCTAGAAGAACTCTCGATGGAATCCCTGGAAGAGCTCCTGCTGTAATCCCTAGAAGAACTTCTAATTTAATCCCTGGAGGAACTCCTAATGGAATCTTTGAAGGAACTCCTGACGGGATCCCTATAGGAGGAATTCTTGATAATACGCCTGACGAATTCCTCATAAAATCCCAAGAAGATAACGTGATGGAATAATGAATTGCTGATGAATTCCTTGAGGAGCTCCTGATATACTCTCTAGAAGAATTCCAGGTGCAGTTTCCGAAGGAACTCTTAATGAAATTCCTTGAGAATCTTCTGAAAGAGCCCCTGTAGGAATTCCAGGAGGAATCTCTGAACGAACAGCTGATGGAATTGCTGGAGGAACTTGTGATGTAAACCTTAGAAGACCTTCTGTCGAATTCCCTGTAGGAAAGCCTAATAGAATCCCTGTAGGACTTCCCGAGAATCCCTGAAGATATTCCTAATTGAATCCCTATAGGGACTCCTGATGGAATCACTAGAGGAATTCCTTATAACATCCCTAGAAGAACTCCTGTTGAATGACTTATGGGAACTCCTGATGGAATCCCCAGAGAAACTTTTGATAGAATCTCTGGACGAAATTCCGAAGGAATGTTCGAAGGAACTGCTAATGAAATCCATGAAGGAACTACTGATGAAAACCCTAAAAAAAACTCTTGATGTAATCCCCAAAAGAACTTCCGATGTAATACCTCGAGGAGTTCCCGGTAGAATCTCTTAAGGAACTGCTGATGTAATGATGGAATCTAAAAATAAAATCTAATAAAGGAACTCCTGTTGATATTTTTGGATGAATTACTGATTAGATTCCTGAAGGAATTTCTTTTGGAGTCCCTGGAGGTACTCCATATGCAATCCCTAAAAAAAAATCCTGATGCATAAGAACTCCTAATATAATCTCTGGAAAAATTCCAGGTGACATATTTGAAAAACTCCTTGTAAAATTCCTTGAAGAACTCCTGATGGAATCCCTAGACATACTCCTGATAGAATCCCTGAAGCATTTCCAGGTTGAAGCTCTGAAGAAACTCCTGATAGAATCCCTGGAGGAACTTCCGATAGAATCCCTAGAAAAACTTCTGATGATTTCCTGTAGAGAAGCCCAAGACAATCCCTGGAGGAACTATTAATATAATTCCCGTAGGAACCTACAGAAACTTTTGGTAGAATTCTGGAGAAATACCAGATGGAATGTCTAAAGGAATTGCTAATGAATTCCGTGGAGGAATTCTTGATGAAATCCCTAAAAGCTCCTGATGAAAATCCCTGAAGAACTTCTGGTGTATTCCCTACCAGAACTGCTGATGGTATCCCTGTAGAAACTCCTGATATAATCACTAGAAAAACTTCTGATGAACTCCCTGTAAGAAAGCCTAATAGAAACCCTGAAGGAACTTCTACTAGAATTCCTGATGGAACTCCTGAAGAAATTACTAATTGAACCCCTACAGGAACTCCTGATGGAACCCCTACATAAACTTTTGATAGAATCCCTGGATGAATTCCAGGTGGAATGCCTAAAGGAACTGCTAATGAAATCCCTGGAGGAACTCCCGATAAAATCCCTAGAAGAACTCCTGATGTAAATTCTTGAAGAACTTCTGATGTAATCCCTGCCAGAACTCCTGATGTAATCCCTGGAGGAGTTCCAAGTGGAATCTCTGAAGGAACTTCTGATGTAATATTTAGAGGAATTCCTGATGGAATCTCTAAAGGAACTCCTGTTGAAATTTCTGGGGGAATTACTGATAAGATTCCTGAAGGGATTCCTGATGGAATCCCTGGAGGAACTCTTCATGCAATCTCTAATAGGAATCCAGATGCATTTCCTTGAAGAACTCCTGATATAATCTCTGGAGGAATCCCAGGTGGAATTCCTGACGGAAATCCAGATATTTCCTAGGAGAACTCCTGATGGAATCCCTAGAGAAACTCCTGATACAATCCCTGGAGGAATTCCAGGTTGAAGCTCTGAAGGAACTCCCGATGGAATCACTGGAGGAACTTCTGATAGGATCCCTAGAAGAACTTCCGTTGAAAGACTTAGGGAAACTTCTGATGGAGTCCCTAGAAAAATTCGAGGTGCAATGTCTATAGGAACTGATAATTAAATCCCTGAAAAAACTCCTGATGTAATCTTTTGAAAAATTTCTACCATAACTTCTGGTGTAATCCCTGGAGGAGTTCCAGGTGGAGTCTCTGAATGAACTTCTGATGTAATATCTAGATGAACTCCTGATGAAATCTCTATAGGAATTCTTGATGAATCCCTGGAGGAGTTTCTGGTTATATGCTTGGCAAAATTCCTTATTAAATCTCAAGAAGAAATCCTGGTGGAAATCCTTGACGAACCCATGATATAACCTTTAGAAAAATTCCAGGTGTAATCTCCGAAGAAACTCCTAATGGAATCCCTGGAGAAACTTTTGAAAGAACCCTTGTATGAGTTCCAGATGGAACTCCTGATGGAATCCCTGAACTTCTTGCGAATTCGCTGTAGGAAAGCCTAATAGAATCCCTGGAGGAACTCGTAATGGAATCCCTATAGGAACTCCTGATGGAATCCCTGGAGGAATTCTAGATGAATCCCTGTTGAAAGACTTAGGGGAGCTCCTGATGGAATCCCTAGAGAAACTTTTGAAAGAGTCCCTGGTGAAATGTCTAAAAAAAACGCCAAAGGATCCTAATGAAATCCCAAAAAAAAAACTCCTGATGTAATCCCCAGAAGAACTTTTGATGTAATTCCTGAAAGAGTTACAGGTAGAGTCTCTGAAGGAACTTCTGATGTAATATCTAAAGGAACTCCTGTTGAAATTTCTGGAGAAATTACGGATAAGATTACTGAAGGAATTCCTAATGGAATCTCTGGAGGTGCTCCTTATGCGGTCCCTAATAGAAATCCTGTTGCATTTCCTTAAAGAACTTCTGATTAAATCTCTGGAGAAATTTCAGGTTGAATCCCTGAAGAAACTCCTGATGAGATCCCTAGAGAAGCTTCTGATAGAATCCTCTGGAGGAATTTCTAGAGGAACTTAAAATGAAATCCCTAGAGGAGTTCCAAGTGGTATCCCTGTAAAAAATCCTGATGGAATTCCTGGAGGAATTCCAAATTAAATTCCTGACCCTAGAAGAATTTTTGGTTAAATTCCCAGAAAAATTCTTGATGGAATCCCTAGGGCACTTCTGATGGAATCTCATAAGGGACTCCTTACAGAAACCCAGAAAGAACTTCTGATAGAATCCTACGTGGAATTTATGATAGAATTTTTAGAATTACCCCTGATTGAATTTCTGTACGAACTCCAGTTTAAATCCTCAAAATAACTCCCGATCTCTAGAGGAACTGCTTATGGAATCCCTGGAGGAAAATTTGATTGAGATCCTGGTGGAATCTCTGAAGGAATTCCTGGTAAAATCCTTACAATAACTTCTGATGGAAACTTTTGAAATTCTCCTGATGGAATCCCTGATAACTTTTGAAGTTCTCCTGATATAATTCCTGGAGAAATTTCAGGTCGAATCTCTGAAGAAACTCCTGATGGAGTCCCTAGAGGAACTTTTGATAGAATCCCCTGGAGGAATTCCTAGAGGAACTTCTGATGAATGAATGATAAAATCCCCTGAAGAGCTCTTGATAAAATCCCTAGAGAAACTCCCAATCAAATCCCTAGAGAAACCTCTGAAAAAATCCCTCAGAGGTATTTCCGATGGAGCCCCTAGAGGGGCTCCTGATAGAAACTATGAAGAAACTCCTGATGGAATCCTTCTTGAAATTTATGATAGAATCTTTAAAAGTTAAACTGATTGAATTTCTGGACGGACTCGAGTTTAAATCCCTAGAACAACTCATGATTTTTAAAGGAACTACCGATGGAATCCCTGCAGGAACTCCTGATTGAATCTCTTTTGGAAAAGTTAAACATTTTGGGAAAACGCTAGTGAAATTTATAGAAGCAACACAAAAGCGCATATTTGCTAGATCACCAAGATGTCCATTCACGCATTTTTACTTGTCACCCGGCTTCATAATACTTCTCAATATACTCAGAGTTCGGTGACATACTCTAGAGCAGCGTACGGCCTTTTCCTCTTTGCGAGGAAGCGAAAAATGCTAAGCAAAGAGGCAACGAAAAATGAGCGAGGAAGATGCAGCACAAAGCGCAACAGAGTAAAACTCTTTCAAAAAAGAGTGCCATCACAACTCCCCGAGGACTGTCTTGTTCGGGCGAGACACTCAAGAGTTCTTTTGAAGCGTGAGTAAAGGTGAGCATCGCAACAAGAGAGAGAATTTCGGAATAATACTGATGAAGAAATTGAAATAAATTCTTTTATCCAGCACGCTGGCATGCTAAAAATTTGAATTGCCCCCTTCTGACATTTCTTGCCAGCACTATAATTTGTGTATGGCATGATCAAAGTAAGCTTCGTAATATAATGTATAATGCATTCAACGTCAGAAATGTTGGTTTTTTATTTTTTTAAATTGAAAACAACGTTCCGAAATTTATAATAGTACAATTTATATTAATAATAAATATTCGAGCTGTTTAGTAGAATACCTATAAGTTGATGAGAAAACAGAATTTAGTTCTATACCATTCAATTCCACTAGAGTTAACTCTAGTGGAATTAAATGGTATAACACTAAATTCGTTTTTTTTTTTCAATTTATATTGTTTTAGATTAATGAAAAGCGTTCAACAACAGCAACTTGAAGAATAAGATTCTATTTATTATGAAAATTTTACATGGTTATACGAACTGGGCTAAAACAAGATGCTGAAATGGTTTCTTCAGCGAAAACTTCAACTGGGAAACGGTTTTTTTAATACCACTGAACGTTCTGTAGTTTTGTGAAGAGTTTAGAGGAAATTGTTAGTGTTATAGGTATCTAGTGATTTCGACCTGAACATTGACAAAACAGTGACTCTTAGGGCGTAGGCATATCAGTAACTGGTTGAGTTTCCTCCATGCGATTGCTATCACGGTTTTTCTGCTGATGTTCGAACTAAGCCGAGTAGTGCGAAAATTCTAACCCTTTTCTCTCTCATTTTCACACATTAATCTTACATTTAACAATTTTATTTCCATAGACTTTCCTCTTCCAAATAATGCAGTAAACGTTTAAATATGCCTTCAATAATATTCCAATAAAGCATAATTTAAAGCCTCATCATAGCATAATCAGTCATGTACGGCTTAAGGAGTTAGTACAACTCAACGTAGATGCATACTCTAGAAATAATGAACAAAGTAACGTCTCTTTAAGGGGTCTTTTTCTTCTTATTTCTTAATTCTACAGTGTTATATTTGTTCCATTTGCAAATGCAGTTACTGAAGAGACAGTAAAATGTTTAAAATTCGGAAATTGATACTTCTTTAGCTGCGAAGGAACTTATAAACAGATGTAAATAGTGAAAGTTCTTGACAGCTCAATCAACAATCTTAGATCAGCCTACTAAGATCAAGCTTGTAGACAAGAAATGTCAAATTCAATCCACCCCTCGAAGTTTTATGGCTAGCGTAAAAAGCTGGATACATTTCACATTGGTTTTCTGAAGTCAATTTAGATATTACATTTAGGATAAAAATTCACGAACAAAAAACAATTGTTCTTTTGTGAACACTGAACAGGTCGTCACTTTTGAAGACAATTTTCTAACTTCAGACGTTTAATGTGGTAGAACTAACCCTTTTTTTCCATGAACTTCCCTCTTCTAAATGACGCAGTAAACGTTTGAATAACCATTCAATAATATGCCAATCAAGCCTCATCATAGCAAAACCAGTCATGTACGGCTTAAGGATTTAGGACAACTTAGCATTTATCCATTTTTGAACATTTTGAAACGCATTTCCTAGTGCTTCTTCTTATATATTCTGACGGTTTGTATGAAATATAGAGTTTTGTTGACCCCTTTTTTCCCAAAGCTCATGAAAAGCTTACGAACGGATATCTGAAACCAAAGACGAGTGGACCCATGTGCGGACTACAGTTGAACATCATGTACTGTAGTATCTACATCTGTATGTATCATACTCTGAAAATAATTAACAAAATAACATTTCTTTTGGAGGTCTTTTTCTTCTTTTTCCTTCATTCTACAGTTTCATAGTTGCTCCGTTAGTATTCCTAAAAATAAATGCAATTACTAAAGAGATAGAAAATTGTTTGAAATTCAGAAATTAATACTCCTTTAGCTGCGATGGAACGTATATAAAAATGTAAATAGTAAAAATTCTTGACAGTTCAAAACAATCTTAGATCAGCCTTGTAATCAAGAAAGGTCAAATTCAATCCACTTCTCGTAGTTTTGTGGCTAGCGTAAAAAGCTTGATACATTTCACATTCGTTTTCTGAACTCAATTTAGATATTACATTGAGGATAAAAATTCACTTACAGAAAAAATTGTTATTTTGTGAACAAGTCGTCACTTTTATAGGCAATTGTCTACCTTCAATTCCAAAATTGATCGATTTTACAATAAGTTGTAAATTTTTTGAGTCTAGATTGAGAATTAGTGGTTCTCCAGATTTGTGCTCTTAAAAATTTGAAGTTTGGCTTCGATTTATCTTCACCTTAAATCTATATCGAAGAAACACTCTGGCTTCAAATTGAAGTCTGTCAATTAATCACAGAATCATGCGACCAGAATGTGTCACAGCATCAATTTATTCTTTTTTAATCTCTTCCGGCTAATAAATCTCGATAATTGAGCAGTTGTGTCATCTTCATACGTGAACATACAAAGCGAGATACGTTTCTCTGTTCATTGCTCAGAGCCATGTGAATGAGCTTTAAAACATCTCCCAAGGCGTAAGAGGGTGCTCAAGAAGAAAAGAGGATTAATTTCAATTATCCTTTCAATTAGCACGTGGTATTTTCACAACCCCTCTTTTGTGGCGCTGAAAGACACTAGGCAGCCAAGTGAACCAAGTGAACAAAGCGACTCTAGTCTCGGTATCAAACATTCTGTCTGTCGGTGTGGCGGAGCTTTATTGTTCTAACGAATGGTTTTCGTGTCGTTTGTGTGTTTGCTTTCAGCTCAAATGTGAGGCTTCGATTCACCAGATCTACCACGAGAGCACCGAGCGGTTTCTGGAGGAAGATCGGCCGCGGATTATGGCCACCGGATCGTCCAGCGGGCATAATCCCAACATGTTCCAGAGCAGCGTGTACGACGGGGAGCTGACCGATCAAGGCGATCGATATCTGACGATGAACGGGTACAAAGGTGAGTTTCGAGGGCATAAGTATCAGCATAGTGTTAAAGTCCAAGTAAAATTGGGGAAAATGTCAAAACTGTTCAAATCAGTTTTCTCCGTAATAACCAACAACTCGAGAAAAATGGAACAAATAGATGTTTCATTTGCGAAACATGACAGCTGTGTGTGTTTTTTTATTTATTATATTTTCATTTGTCTGTACTTGAATGTTATGAAGAGATCTGCTTTTCAGTTGAAATATAAGCAGCCCTAGTAAGCTCTTATTTTTTCGTACGAAACCAATTATGGTGGAAGGCCATTATAGGGTGATTCCTTAAATTCAAAGTGATTCCAAACAATAGTAGATATTTACACAAAGCAAACTGAAAGCAAAATATCAATACAAAATATTCAAATTTTCCTAAATGCGATTCTAAATAAGTGTTTTTTTTTATTTTTTGCTTTAAATCTAAATGATTTTTTTTTAATTTTCTCGCGAAGACGAAAAATATCAACGTCATATGCAGCCCAGATTCCGCTGTCACGAAACGTCAAATGCAGCCCGTTGTTTCTATGGCTGAAAAAGTGAAAAGTATTGTATTCATAATAAACTATTATTTAAAACCTCAGTCAGCAGAGCAGTTATTCCAAAGATGCTGATAAATCCAAACACAAGACTAGTTATTTATAATGTCTGCTACGTTTGCTGTTATTAAATTTCACTCAAAATGCCGTTTATGCTTCGGTGTGATGCAAACGCAATAATTTTTTGCAGAGAAGGTCATGTGAAAGCTTGAACGGTTTGCGCAAAATTGATGTACACACTGAGTGAAATAAGAAACAAACTCAGCAATCGCAGAAAAAGAAGACCGTCTCCGCGAGTCTCGTCTCAGCTTGTACAATTACAGTTGTCCTAGAAAAAAAATACATATTTATAGAGAACTCAATAAAATCTCAAATTTATGTTAAACTAGTGGTCCCGGCAAACTTCGTCTTGCCATCAAGTAGGCTGTTGAAAAACGCCATGGAACGCTCAGTTCAAAATGGAAGTTCCGTTCACTCCTGTTTTTTCAACTTTCCCGTTAAATACCCTTTGCTTTTTATATACACAAACACGTCGGAACACTTCAGGAACATAACTATGGATGAATCATTCTAATCCGTCGATCCGTTCTCAAGCCATTTCGTGACATACAAACTCCACTCCATTTTTTTATATAGATTAGCACGATATTTTAAACCCTTATCTACTATTTGAGGTTAATCATTTAGGGAGTCCTATCTTCAAGCATTTATTATTGATTACCTCACCCATTACTGCACAGGAAAGGCAACGGACAGCACATAACCCAAACCGTAACAACTTGCTCATTTATTATTCCCCAGAATCGACTAAATCTTTTTCTATCCGGAACTGTTTTGAACTACACATTCATCATTTCCCGGCGGCAGAAGCAACAGAGTTAGAATAGTAAAACTTGCTGCATTCCATATCTCTTCATAAATCTCATTTTCTCACACAGTAGACTCGTAGCTCGTTCGACGAACTGTGTCTAGCGAAACGATAAGATGCAAAAGCGCCACCTCGGGCTGGGAAATGATGATATTTTTGTCCGCAGTCCTCCCCCACCTATCCGACTAACGAAAGTCACGTTCCAGTAAATCTCACCCAACTCTTGGACATGAGGTTAGCCAATACCAGGGCTGGTAGCAGTTTTTTTAGACTCGGTCACTATTTTAATGCAATTCTCTAAAATGCCTCCATTTTGTATGGAATTTCTCGTAAGTTTTTTTTTCAACCGAAATGGTCTTTGAAGTCACTTTCTTTACAGTCAATCCTGGTAAATAATTCTAAAGGCTTGAGAAAAACTTTTACGCGACTAATCCACAGGTGACTTAGAAATTTCACCTCAGGTTTCACAAAGAAAAGCTTTAGAATTTTTTGTTAGTTATTTCGCCAGTAATTTCTAATAAAATCATTTCAGCGACTGCTCCAGTATTGCTCCATAAAATTTTCTTAACATTCCTCCACAAACTAATCCAGAAATTCCTACATCAAGCTCTCATGATATGCGTAAAGGAAATTCTCCAGAATTTGCTCCAAGGAATCCTTAAGCACTCTTATGCTCCTATCTCTAAAAATTTCCTGGGAGATTGTTATGAAAATTTGCTCCAGAGATTTTCCCCCTGACAGTTTTACAGACTCATTCAGTTGTTTTACTAAGAGATCCTCTGAATCTTCCAACAGATGTTTCTGCAAAAAAAATCTTCTGAGGGTTATGATTTTAATAGAAATTTGTTTATGGTTTTTGCAGTAAACCTTGCAAGAACTACTTGCTACTAATTTTTCCTGCCTGAGGCGAGAATCGAACCCAGTGTGGGTTCGATTCTCGCCTCAGGCAGGAAAAATTGCCGCGATGCGGCTAAATGCCTGGTGACACTAACCGCACGGCCATGAAGCCCTTAAATTAATGAAATCCCATAAGCCCTGGGTTTCCTATTACGCCCCCATATATGTGTTTCATAGGAGACCTGACTGTGTTTAGCATATTCCAACCATTTTATCAGTGTTGCCAGCGTACAACAATGATTGTGTTTTGTTTTCCCGAACGCAATGTGTAACATTGTTTTTTATTCTTTTTTACTTTTGCTCAAGATGCGACTTAAATAACGTGCAGGAATTCGATTTTATCGATTCCACTTGAGCAGTGTTACCAGCTACGACAAAATTTTGAACAGTTATCATGAAAAGCCGGATTACAGTTGAAGAGTATTCCTAAGTTGCTAAGCATTCTATTTCTCTATTGGATTGTTTTCCTTTTCCTTCTTTTTCTCATCTCATTTTTCTTTCTGATGCTTTGCTCTTCCTCCTCCTGAATTCGAGCCAGTTTTCAATGTTCAATCCATGCTACTTTTGCTTCGTCTTCTTGTTTTCGATTCTCCATCCTTTCTATCAAACCTTTTTCGCCCTCTATTGCTAGTTGCAACTGATGGTACATGTTCTTTTATCCTCTGTCTGCCATTTCCATTTTGCTCATTGACCTTTGGCCTCATTGGGTTGCACGTGTGGAGATGTTTCTCGTCTTCCAGATTTTTTCAACATAATTGCTTATAGTGCTAAATATATCCGACTCAATCAATGGAAATCCAGCTTTTGACAAGGAGCTAGAGTACCCATGTCTTAAATCGAGCTTCTTCTTCCGCTTTCAAAAAGTTCCGGGACCAGGTTTTAAACCTTTCGGAGGGGTTCGAATGTAACGCTGGACGGTTGAAAACGGAACAGAAACCATCTTAGCAGCTCTTCGCATTGTTCAAGTCTTTTCTGCTTCCTCAATAGCTCGCTCCAAGTCATTCGGATGGTACTGGTTCCGAGGGGAATATTTGCACTTGAAACCACTAGAAACCACTAGAAACGAAAACTTAAATAGAATCCGATGCAAAACGTACTTTGCTGTGAATTTACGCGACATGTAAACTTTTATGATAATCTTATAAAACGAGTTATTACTGTATATTCAACGATAAATAATGTAAATTGTCTCATTGCGTTCGAAAATGCTGGCAATCTTCAGTGAAACTGAAACATTTCATGATCTTCTATCCACCATTCGTCAATATTGCATGCTTTCTTGCATCTAGAAAGTGAAATTGCAAACAAGAATGCTCGGTTTTAATGATTCTACGCTGAATATTCGTTCATATATAATGCACATGGATGAATCGATGGCTTGTTATTTGATGTGCATTATTTATGACTGAATTTTCAGCGTGAAAATCATGTAAACCAAGCCGTTTTGCATGCAACCTTCTTTACAAGATGACGTTTCGTGTTCCATATTAAAGATTTTGCTAGCAATGTTGGATATAATAGGTGTGTTTGTAGGTTTTACCATTGAATAATACATGAGAAACGGCTTTGCATGATTAAAGCTAAAATTACGTGATGTGTAGATCTAAGATTTTTTTGGTGTGTAGGATGAATCTTTGAATAAGTTCCCGAGAACTTACGACTACCTAAAGTTTCTTTTCTGAATGAATATTTAGAAAAATCTTGATAAATCTGTGTGGATAACTTGGAGTAATTCTGGGGTTATCCTAAAAACTCTGTATTAAATTTTTGAATGTATCTTGCTTGACACTTTTGGAGAATTTTTTTAAGAAGTCCGTGAAATAATCACCAAATATATTTCTTAATAAGTCTTCGGAATAATACCTTAAGGAAACTTTTGACATAACTGATATTTTTCCGATTATTTTACTGGAAAAACAGATGGAAAATTGTAGCAGTAAAACGCGTCGCAATTTTTCGTAGTAGTTACGTAGTGAAATGTCTGGTCGGATTATCTAAGAAATTCTAATGAAAACACTTATCTCCTGATTCCTGTTTGGTTTATTTTTTCGTTTTATGGGTTTGGTTTGATCTCTATTTTGGTTCCAGTTTGGTCTTTTTTTTTATGCTTGTCAAGAAAGTACCTAGAACACTCAGTCACTACCAGCCCTTCAATACTAGTACGGTCATCGGGACACCGACGCTAGAGAAAGGCACCCGGAGAAACGAGTCAAACAACATACTCAAAATCTCGTTCAAGTTTGTGTACCAGGCAGCCAACATCGTTCTCTGGTGGAATGTGAAGAACGGGCCCAAGCTTCCGCCGGAACACAGCATCTATAGCACCTATCAACCTTCCAGAGCAGAATAGAGCATAGAGGTCTAGGTTTTCAAAAAGCTTTTGGTTCATGTTGGAAAATTATTAGTTGAGCTTTGGAAGCATTACGAGAAATCTTCCATTTTTGAAAGTAGGGTGGAAAAATATTCAAACTTATTTGCAACCTACTACAGATGACATGCAGGCCTCGTCCTTTGGAGATAGAGGCCTGTGTCATCCGCAAACAAAGATTTTGACATCCCAATGGTAACTCAGGTAAGTCAAATGCGAAAGCCCCAAAATGAGAAGGCTTTCAGACTTGGAGGTTTGGTAATTAACCTGAAGTGTACAATTTGACAGATAACTTAGAATTCTTCCAACAATGTATGTTAGAAAATTCAAACTTTTTAATTTTACAATCAAGTCTTCATGCCAATCATTGTCGAATGCTTTTTCTATGTCAAGAAAAGCAAGATCAGTAGAATAGCCTTCAGATTTTTTGGAACGAATCAAATTTGTTACACTTAAAAGTTGATGGGTGGTCGAATGCCTATGTCGGAATCCGAACATTTCATCGGCAAAAATGAATTTTCATTGATGTGAACCAGCATTCTATTGAAAACGACCTGTTCAAAAAGAAAACAATTATGGGGGAGACCATGCTGATTGGACGATAGCTAGAAGCTTATGCAGGATTTTTGTCTGATTTTAAAATTGGTACAGCTTTGACATTATTCCAACTTTAAGGAAAACATGCCAACTGAAAAAAATGTTAAATATATCAACCAAGAATAATAAGCAACTTTCGAAATTTCTGCCGTGGGTTTTGAAAATCTGGACCAATGTGAAGCGATACGCATTCCTCTCATTCATTGGCATCGAGAGCACTTGGACGATAAAGTTTACTTTGTCCTTTAAACTTTTGCTTATTTAGAGGTAGTTACATCCCACTCATATGGGACCGATGTTTTCGTTCTGGAACTGCACGAATTTTTACCTCTCATCTATGGGTGCAAACCTGACTTCAGATGAAACATGTTTTATCGGATAGCGTTCGAAGCATATTTTCTGGTTGAATACACGTTTATCACAGGCATAATAATGTGAGTAAATACAAGTATCTAGCTCTACTATGGTATGGTTTAACAAAATGCAACTTAATTCGATTTCCCGGATGTTATATATCCGGATCCAGTTTTAAAATAGGTTTATCAGGATTGAGACAAGTTTTAAGTTTGTTAGAGATCTAAAACGATAATTGTTCCTTATTTTACACTACTGGCATATCTCTATGAAATCGCTTGTAGAGATTTCTACAATGTTTCTCTCAGTAATAACATAGGAATTACTGTAGTCGTTTTTGAAGACTTCTTAGGAATAATTCGTCACAAATTCTTAAGCATGGTAACTCTGGATTCCTGTAGAATTTCCTTGAAATTATTTCTAAAAAAAAGCTAATAAACCACCTTGCCGGCATAACCATATTGAAAAAAGTAAATTAAAACAAAAACTACCGAATTATGTATGAACAGAAGCTCATCACTCAAAACTAAATTCTTCACGGTGCAATTATTTGCCTCTTCAAACAGAAACAGTTTTGAATACTGACGACCCATCTTCTAGTCTGAAGCAACTTGAAACTGACATATACCATATCTAAAGAACAGCACTATCGTGTAATCCAGTCCATTCCGAGTAATACTCCACCTCAAGGACCATGTGTTATACACTAGATACTACATGCATTCGGAAAGCAAGAAGAAAGCAGTCTGGCTCGGTTCTGAGTTCAGTTCAACTTTGCACCGAGACCAGATCTATGCCATAAGTGCCATACTTCTAGACTGAAATGGCATTTTCTCATCCTTGTAAGCTCCCAGAATGCATATCATTCCTGCTCCGAAGACGGGAGGATTGCACCTCCGAATATGAGAAATGACCAAACCGCCGATCCACAACCCAACGGGCGGCTGGCAGTTGGTCCAATAGGGTGGTTCGGTTTAGAGAAATGTTTTGAAATTCGATCCCTATAACGCAGTTCTTTTTAT
Source organism: Aedes aegypti (assembly GCF_002204515.2). Lineage (NCBI taxonomy): Eukaryota > Metazoa > Arthropoda > Insecta > Diptera > Culicidae > Aedes > Aedes aegypti. The sequence goes on from NC_035108.1 coordinate 380,600,111, forward strand.
GCCAACATCAGCCGCTGACATTAATCATCCTTCAAAATACTTTAAAATACAGGAATTTCTAACTTTGAGATTTGAGCCGCCCTACAGGCTTTCAACTTAGGCAAAAGTTCATGAGGGAGATGAATAAAGGCTCATAAATCGGGTTGCAAAATCTTAAGCCACTGAAATGTGAACTGCTCCGGAAATTTATGAGTCGAGAATGTTTGCCACTCGGTAAATCACACATGAGGCATTGGTGGCGAACGGAATGAAGTGATGAAATAATCGTTTTTCTTGTAGATACTTCTAATGGCCTAATTGAATTGATTTAACGCATAAGAATATATCAAGGATAATCTCTGGCTCTTCAACTTCATGTCAATGTGATTTTTTCATAGTTGTATGGTTGTATCAAGGTTTCCTTTTTTTTGACAAACACAAATATGCAGCTTGTCTAAAACAGTGGTTCCCAACCTTTTTGGAAATGCGACCCCCTGCAAATTTCTACAAAAACCCTAAAATGTATGTCTTAAAAATCAAAGTTTTTGGAAACAAATGATTGTTCATATTATAAACATTGAGTCAGATTAACCTAATTTTCAATATGGCTGACATCATAACTTGATACTTCCTCGCGTTTTAATGTCAGTAAATGTTGGTAAATGCCAGAAGACCATACTCTACTGGAAAATAAATAAAATCGAATCAAAAATTTCCACTTAGATGCATGAAACTTCCATTCAAAAGAAAAAAAGTACCCATAAAAACCGAACAACAGACACAAACAGCGCAAGGATATCGTAACGCAAATGTAAACCACGATCCAAATTGGTTACGGTTATTTGCAAACTGACTTTGAGGTCATTTAGCAGAAATCTGTTTTCCGTTGTGCGAGATGCGATAAAAAAAGTAAATCTTATTTTCGAAAGTCCCTGTCCCATGAGCGCTTCGAGCAACAACCAAACATCCAGTCGGAGTTTTTCTGGGTTCCATTCGAACACGACGACCAAGGAAGAAGCCCAATGTTTTTGCTGACGCGTTCCTAGAGCTGCTCCGGGAGGCAAAGGGGAACACCGAAATAAGATTTCCTTTTTTTCTGTTTTTCCCGGTTCCGTGGATGCCATGCATACAGAGACTATTTTGCTCGAGTTTCCTTGAACGTCTGCAGCGCCGGCAAAAAGGAAATCCCATTGAGAAATCGTCGTCATATAATTTTCCAATAGCTTTTCATTTCCGTGGAACGACCGATGACGATGGCAAAAGACACAGCCGTCATATGGAAATTATACGTTTGAATTTCTTCACTCTTTCTGGCGTTCTCTCCTGGGTGCAAGATTGCTTGGCCTCCCCTGAAGGAATGGAAATGATGCTTGAGCCGTGTGTGGAAGGTGCCGCTTTTTTGGGGGGTAATAAAAATAATCTGGTTTTCTTGCAAGAAGAAAGTCTTTTGGAAGGGTCACCAATTGAATTTTGGTTCCGATTCATTGAACTTGATCGTTTCAGTAAAACTAGATTATTTCAACAAGTGGTATTATGCATCATTGAAAATTGCACCCTTTTAGTGCCATTATTGCTGTACTTTATCTGACGATTGAATATGCACATCAATCATGTACTATTTAAGATTCATCCATACAAAATATACACAACAAGTGCAATACACCAGATTTTTTGTGCCACCCCACCGAAATGTACCTTTCAAGTTTAGTAAACCAATCTTCCTCAAATTCTATAAAACCGAAACCATTCTCTTGTAGACTTTCTTTTAACTGTTCAAAAAAGAGACAATTGAGTATTACTTCGAATGTCATTAGCTCGAATGATATGACCCCGAATTACATAACTCCGAATCACTTTAGCCCAGGGTAAAGTCATGCAGGGTAATTGTGCATTGCAATGTGCATTCAGTGTAACATCATTCGAGGTAATCGTACATTCGGGATCATTGCAATAGGGTGACGGCTTTCAGAGTAATGAGGTAGAACCGATTTTTGGTGGAATCGATTTAATAATTTCACAATTACTTTTTCAAAGGTTATGTTTTTTTTTTATTAAATTATTTGTATAATATTTTTAAATTGTACTGAAATTGAGTTTGTAAGAACAAAGTACAGTACAGTATATTTTTGCATATATTATGATACACTGCAATGTTTAACCCCTCAACCGCCAGTAAAACTTTTCGTTTGTTGGAAATTTTTGGACCGTTTTTCTAAAAATGTTCAAATAACTCATCTGTTTTTATAATCTGTTGATCATTGGTTACCTGGTTTCGAAATTATTCGAATGTTATGGGTTTTAGGTGTTCTTTCTATACAAATAATAAACGAATTGCCATTCTAAACCAGGCAGTTTGGTCACATAAATTCTATCTATTTCGAAGGAACTACAATTATTGGACAACTAGTACGAAACATATAAATTTTATCATAGATACAATCATACGGACGAAAATCACTCCGTTTACCCGTTTCAAGTATGTCTTAAACATAATTGCACCTAGGACTACAAGTGTTCCTACTACGCTCGTTTTCGAATCTACCGGTTGAATTTTAAGTACCTCCTACGATATGTCACTAACGTCACTTTCGCACCAGATATCAATTCAATGTGTGTGTGTCGTTGTGGTTTTAATACCATTAACCGTTTTCTTTCTGTAGTGTGCTGCTGTGGCTGACGTACTCTACAGCTCTAGTTTTCGGTATCCTTACGCTTGTTAACAATGTGCGGTGTGTTCAAGATTTGGCATGACTCTTATAAAGTTAAATTTTGATTTTTGTTAATGCCTACGAGAAGCTACTTATAACACTTTCACATGCGCGCGTTGATAGCCAACAAGGGTGTAAATTTTCTTTGTAGCTGTGAACGTCATTAGTGTGCACTGTTAAAAAGATTTCTATTGCATAAAACACGATATTAGTTAGGAATTGTGCATACTTTAGTGCAAACGGATGAAATGCTCCAAGCGGTTTCCGCTCTAAGAAAATTCAGAGTTCAAAATGTTGTCATTTTGACAATATTCGATTAATTGCCTTTGTTTTAGCTTCAATGGACTAGTATAGATATCAAGATTTACGAGGGTATTTGTAATTTGTTTTAAATATTCTCCTGTTGGCAGTTTCTTCGGTCATTGGAACACATCTAGTTAAAATTATCGGCAATATTTACCTAACTAAATGGTACTAGCCCGAACTAGTATCATGCTCTATGCATCGAAAATCTTCTAAGAAATTCTCGTTGACATAACAATCACTACTACAAAGAAAATAAACTTCTATGTTGACTGTCAACGATCGCAGGTCAATGCGTTACTAGTGGATTTTGTAGTTAGAGAAACATTGCCCTGTACGCACTGATGCACAGTGCGTTGCTCCATAGACAAAAATCAAATTTCAAGTTATTTTATCCGGCGATCATAAGTATCCATAATTGTTTATTGATGGCATCCGTTATTGAAACAAGTATTTATAAACTTTACAAAGCACTAAAACATTTACAAAAGGGTCGAAAGTGACAGTTGTCGGAGTAGCAGAAAAATCAAATTTTGTCGCATGTTTTCAGCATTCCTTTCCAACTAGCACGGATAGTATTGAAACCAATCTATTTAATCGAAATCTAAAAGAGAACAAGGCTGAAGGGTGGGTTGGTAATTATATTTGATGTGATTAGAACACAAATTTTAACTTCGAATATTGTTACGGATACACCCTTTGCATTTGCCGCAGATGGTAAGGACAATAGAAACGTCAACGGATAACGCAGAGAAGTGAGAATTACACAGAACAGAATTCAGTCACATGTAGAACGTGGATAATAAAACACATGAATTACACATATATGTAACGTTATCGCTATTTATTCGTAATTATTCCAAAGTCTCATTACTTTTAAACGCGCGGGGTAGTTTCGTTCGGTGCTTAGTCGGTGCTAAGAGTTTCGTGAGTGCTTAGTTAGCGAATTTCGTAACACTGGTGTCAGAAGTGGGGTTACGTCATGTCTACCGCACCGATTCCTACAGACTCCGGCTCACAGTCCGAATCCGGTCAGAAGGACATTACTGCTTTGCTCGCTGAGCTCACTTCATCGATTGCCGTTAAATTCGAACAGCTGAATGATAAAATCAGCAATAATTTGGATGAAATGCGGTCCGAAGTAAAGGAGTTCAGTGTAGAACTGGAACGCGTTAAAAATGATGTTAGCCACTTGAAGAATGTGCGAGATTTTAGTGCAGCGATAAACGCCTTGCAGTTTTCGGATAATCCTGTCTATCAGAGCTCACCGAACGCCTCGAAGGCAGATGCACCGACACCTTTTACAAACAACGAAGTATTTGGAGGGCCAAATTCGAGAGATGCATCGCCTCAGGGGTTAACGTCGCTTGCAGATAGGAATCAGTTAAACCAAGGGAACGTAAGCAGTGGTGAAACTAGAGCGATGAATGACTTATCGATTGTCAATACCGGACTCAAGGTAAAGTTAACTCCGGAAGTGTTTGATGGTACGAAGCGGTGGGCCGATTACGTATTGACTTTCGAACTAACAGCCGACATCAACCACTGGGATGAAGCACTGAAAGCAAAATATCTAGCAGCTATGCTTCGTGGCCCTGCTTTGGAGGTGTTGCGGTCACTGACGCCGGTCCAAAGAGCGAGTTATGTCTTTTTAAAGGCAGCTCTAGAAAAACGGTTCGGCGAGACGTTTCATCGAGCTCTGCATCATGCTCAACTGCGATCTCGTCAGCAACATAAAGGAGAAGATTTTATCACCTGAAGTTCGTCGACTTGTAGCTTCCGCTTACCATGATTGCTCGGCAGTCGCTCAAGACAAAATTGCAATGAATCACTTCCTCGACGGCCTCGGTGATCCAGTTGTGCAAGATCTCGTCAGATTTGGGCTGCCAGACACATTGGATAAAGCAGTGCAGCTTGCGCTACAATTTCACCTTTCACGTAGTGCCACTAGGTCCAACCATAAGCCTGTTCGACTTGTACGAGACACAGATGCACAAAACAGTAGTTCGGATTCAGAGACCACGTCTTTGTGCGAAGAAAATGTTTACGGGTTGCGATCGGCCGGCACACAAACCTACAGTAGACGACGAAACAAGTATCGCAGCAAAAGGAATTCGGGAAACGATCGGTCGCCAGCCTAAGGGGGCATGAGCTGGCCGAGAACAGTGGTCCCCCAAACATCTTATTTGTGCATTCACTGAATCGTCGACGTGGTAGTTATTTAGCCGATTTACGTATTGATGGTGTTCCTTGTGAAGCTGTCGTGGATTGTGGAGCTGCTGTGACAATCATAAGCCAGAAGTTTTGGAAGCTAATTGAGAAGAATATTACCCAGCAACAATCATCAAAATTCATCAAGACGGTGTCCGGAGAACTCGTTCCAGTGAATCTGGAAACCACAGTTGAGTTTAACTTCGGAAGGTACGCAGTAACACATCCGGTATGGATTGTTGATATATCGGAGGACTGCATCATCGGAAACGATTTCCTGAGAGAACATCAATGTATCATCGATTTTGTGAGGAACAAGCTAGAGATCTCTAAAATTACATCCATCCAATTGCGTCCAGCGTCAGGTTCAAGTAAAGAAACCAAGGTTTTCCATGTGACGACCGAAACAGAATTAGAAATTCCTGCATGGAGTGAAACCATTGTCCAAGGAAAATGCGAACATCGTTCGAGAATGCCTATGCTCTTGGAAGGTACTTTGGATCATCCAGATTTATTCATTGCCAAAATTCTAATCTGCGTGAAGAATGAAAAAGTGCCAATAAGAATAATGAACATCTCACAATTTCCTGTGAATAAATCGCTCGGAACCGTTATCGCCAACTGCTCAAGTGTCCAGGTAATTGATAAAACTAAACATGTTGTGGATTTACAAAATGACAGTTTACATTTACAGTCCGTGATAACGAAAAGTACAAAGCATCTTGACGCAAAACAAAAGGAGCGATTCGTTAAGCTGATTACGGAAAACCATGACGTTTTCAGCAAAGGATCTGATGATATGGGACGCACGAGTTTGACGCTACATCGTATAGACACGGGGAATCATTCGCCGATAAAAATACCACCTCGAAAAATTCCGCTGGCTAAAAGAGAATGTGCAAAACAGTTGGTGCACCAAATGCAGAAAGAGGGCATCATTGAACCGTCGCAAAGCCCATGGTGTTCACCTATTGTGCTGGTTAAGAAAAAGGATGGAAGTCAAAGGTTTTGTGTTGACTACAGGAAACTGAACGACATTACTAAAAAAGATTCCTTCCCTCTCCCCAGAATCGATTTGACACTTGAAGCTCTTGGCGGTTCGAGTTGGTTCTCCACCATTCATCTACAAAGCGGTTTCTGGCAGGTGGAGATGGACCAACACGACAAAGAGAAAACAGCTTTTTCGACCGGTAACGATCTTTGGCAATTTAAAATTATGCCGTTCGGTCTGTGTAACAGCCCTGCAACATTCCAGAGATTGATAGAGCTCGTTCTGCATGGGTTATCCTGGCATTTCTGTTTAATTTACATGGACGACATTATTGTGCATTCCAAGAGCTTCGAAGAGCATGTTGTCCACCTGAATGAAGTTTTTAGTCGCTTGCGTGCTGCTAATTTGAAGCTTAACCCAGCTAAATGTGCGTTTTTGCAACGGGAAGTAGCCTACCTTGGTCACGTAGTATCAGCGGACGGAGTGCACACCGATCCAGAGAAAATAAAGTCAGTATTAGAATGGGAAAGACCACTCAACAAGACGCAAGTACGAAGCTTCATTGGTCTGTGCGCTTATTACCGGAAATTCATAAAAGACTTTTCAACTATAGCCCGACCGATGCATAAGCTGATGGAGCATCATACACCATTTACATGGGACGAAGAATGCTTGTTCACAGCATTCGAGAGATTAAAGCAAAAACTGTTGGAGGCGCCAGTCTTGGCATATCCTTGGGATGATACTGAGTTCGTGTTAGATACGGACGCCAGCTATTGCGGCATTGGGGCTGTACTTTCGCAAGTCCAGGAAGGCAAGGAGCGGGTTGTAGCATACTACAGTAAGTCACTATCCAAGGCAGAGCGTAATTACTGTGTCACGAGGAAGGAATTGGTCGCTGTAAATAAAGCCGTGCAACATTTCCACCACTATCTGTATGGAAGACATTTTAAATTGCGAACGGATCATGCAGCTCTCACATGGCTTCGCAGTTTCCGTAATCCTGAAGGACAAGTTGCTCGATGGATTGAAAGATTGTCTCAGTATGATTTTACTAGTGAACATCGCCCTGGAACTCGACATGGAAATGCGGATGGGCTTTCAAGGAGACTTTGTTTTGACCTTGGATGTAAACATTGTAGTAGATTGGAACGCGATGTTACCGCCGAAGCCAAAGGTGACGCACAGCCTTGCAATCGAATAGGTGCGGTCGATGATGCGTTTAAATTAGGCCAGCAAAGTGACTTAGTCTTGCATTTGAAGACACATCTCAACTTGATTCAACAACTCGAAGTTATTGGACAATGTTCGACAGTTTGTTGGTGCATAACGGTGTTCTTTGTCGTAATTTTGTAGGCCCACATAACGAGTTCTTGCAAGTAATTGTCCCTAAGAAGATGGTGCACTATGTGATGGAACAAATTCACGGCGGTTTAACTGGTGGCCACTATGGTGTTGCAAAAACTCTTATAAAGGTCAAGGAACGGTTCTACTGGGTCGGACTCTCAAGAGATGTCAAGCTATGGTGTATGAATTGTACGGTGTGTGGTGCTCGAAAAGGACCAAGTACTAGATCTCGAGGAGAGTTAAAGCCTATACTTGTCGGGGAACCATTTCAGATGATTGGAGTCGATATCTTGGGACCATTTCCAATAACCGAGAGAGGAAATCGATGGATACTCGTGATTACTGATTACTTCACAAAATGGCCAGAGGCCGTTGCCCTACCATCACAAACGGCAGAAGTGGTAGCAGATGCTCTGCTTTCAACTGTTGTATTACTGTTGTATCAAGATTTGGAGTTCCTCAACAGATTCATTCTGATCAAGGCAGGGATTTCGAAAGTGAAGTATTTGGTTGTTTAATGGATTTACTTGGGGTCAAGAAAACTCGCACCACACCGTTGCATCCTCATTCTGATGGACAGACCGAAAGATTCAACCGTACTCTTCTTGATTACCTGTCCAAATTTATCGATAAGGATCAAAAGATATGAGACACATTACTGCCACTGGCACTGTTGAGTTACCGAGCATCAACACACGAATCAACGAAGTTTTCACCAGCTATGTTGAATTTGGGCTGTGAACTGGTACTGCCTATAGACTTATGGAGAAGCTCATCTCCTGACGCACTTCATTCAGGTCCATCCTATGTTCACAAGATTAGAGAAAACATGCAGCGTATTCATGAAGAAGTAAGGAATAACTTGAGCGTAGCCGCAGAGTCAATGAAGAGGCGCTATGATTACAAATCCAATGTTACAACATTCAACGTAGGGGACCTTGTTATTCAATCCACAACGTCGTATAGGAAAATCACCAAAACTCCAATGTGATTGAGAGGGCCCATACAAAATACTGCGACGAATCAGTGATTTAGTTTACGAAATCAAGAAGGATGCCATTGGTAGTAGAAAGAAGATAATCCATGTGGATCGATTGGCTTCCTTTAAAGGTAGCCGGGACGGCTAGGATCCAAGAAGGAGGCAGTGTTACGGATACACCCTTTGCATTTGCCGCAGATGGTAAGGACAATAGAAACGTCAACGGATAACGCAGAGAAGTGAGAATTACACAGAACAGAATTCAGTCACATGTAGAAGGTGGATAATAAAACACATGAATTACACATATATGTAACGTTATCGCTATTTATTCGTAATTATTCGAAAGTCTCATTACTTTTAAACGCGCGGGGTAGTTTCGTTCGGTACTTAGCCGGTGCTAAGAGTTTCATGAGTGCTTAGTCAGCGAATTTCGTAACAATATGATAAATCGGCACGTTGAGTTGACTCAACTGAAATCAAACTTATGAAATACTAACATGTAACATTGATTATCGATTCAGGAAAATTTCCACCGAGTTCCGCCCTATATCACACACAGACATGTTTCTTAGAGTGTCATCTAAGAGGTCTGAAAGATACAGCTGCATCTCCCTGCAACGCTTCGAGTTTTTTTTTTTTTTTTTAGGTATACTCCTTAACCAGCACAAGTATGAAAATGAGTTGATCGTGAAAAAAAAATGAAAATCTTGCAGCGGTATGTGGTCTCGGCTCAACCAGACATTATACCAGAGCAAGTTTATGCTTAAATAATATATTTTAGATTTGGTTTCCAAGATTTTATTCAAATTTTATATAACAAACTGAAAAATTAAAAAAATGAGATATTTTTGCACTTTTGAAGCTATGAGCGAGAAGAGACATATTTTCAAATAACTTCTTGTATCATTATAAGCAATAAAAGTACAAATTGCATGGAAAATGATGAAATAGCCGCTTGGAACAGTTATGCGACTAAGCGTATAGTATATGTCATTTGTGCAAATTGCAGCACTTCTGATCAGAAACAACTTTTTCTTCCATACCAAGGTGCTTAAATGGCTTGATCTTCAAGTTTTGATTTTATCCCGCATTTCCAAACATTCAACGTACTGTGTGATGGGGTGAAATGGCTCGACTCATTGGATCATTCCTAGAATGCTCCAATTTGTATTCTCTGCCAAATTATGCTGAAATATGTTCATCCAAGAGTTACCGTTACAACCCTTGGACATGAACTCAAAGATTGTCCTTCAATTTTCCGGTGAAAATTTATTCCCGATTTAAAACCATAAAAAAAACTCAAATTTGAAAAATGTTTTCATCATGATGGCTGGCAAATATTGTAAAGCTACTGTGAAGACTTCGGATGGTCTTAAAATGCGGACCTTATTACGAGAATACGACACAAATTCTTAATGTGTCATTTTGGACCATTTTACCCTAGGTTGCATGCACTAGAGCGATTTTGTGCACAGGGGTCCCTTGCACCTTATACCTTCCGGGCCGTTCAAGACCACTTAGCGTCAACTTACGGACCTCAAATGCTTACCTGATATTTTTCTTACCAAAACGAGCACTTTACAATGACGAACTTATAACATTTCGCATTTTCGAAATATATGAGACTCCCTCATACGCATGTATGGTACGACGCACAGTGGCGGGCCTTCATACAAAGATCGGACAAAACCTTGAATACGTCCCAAATCGCTTGATAATAGTAATCTATTGAGTATCTTGGCTACCTGATATCATCCCGTCGGAGTTAAGCGCCAAATTGAAAATTCGATTTTCTAGTGAAATTTGTGCAAACTAAGTTTTGTCATCCAATCGAATAGAAAGGTTATTTTAAAAAAATTGTATACAGATTTTAGTGGGCTTCGTGGCCGTGCGGTTATTGTTACCAAGCATTTAGCCGCATCGAGTCAAGGAGTGTGGGTTCGATTCCCGATTCAGTAAGACCTTTTCGTCAGAAACGTATTTTGACTGTGCCACTGGGCTTACTTACTTTTACTTTACTTTTGCTGGCTCTACGTCCTTCAAGACATGACCTGCGCCACAATGTTACGCCAATTAACTCGGTCCATGGCTGCTATCCTCCAATTTCTCGATCGCCCCACCACTGGGCGTTGCATGCTATTCCGTTGTCTAGTGTGGTGCTTACTTCAAAGGGCAAATAGCCCACTGAAAGCATTCAAGTGTCGGTGTCTTTTTTTTATGTTCCTTGTAGCAATTTCAGTTTAATTTCAAATGAGTTATTTTTCGCTCATTTTCTCTAAACACTTTAAATAAAACGGACGACGTTTTGAAAATTTATCAAAATTTTAGAGAAGGATTGCAAAAACATTGTTTGCTACAACTAATAACTTAACCTGTTAAAATTTATGTTATTTTAGCAAAATCAAAGGCTTGAGACGACGCTTTCAAATGAAGCCTATTGAGCTTAAATCGGTTATGATTTCGATGAGATACAGCTGTTTTAAATTCGCTAGGTGAACCATAGTTGATGAATTTGAAGCAGTCCAATTCGCCTGACTTTCCCGCACTAACGATGCTGCCGAAAACCGAAAACAAAACAGATCAATTTCAAATTTTGAGAAACCTTCACTCAATAGTATAGTAGTCTATAGAAAATATTAACAAGCGATTTTGAGACATGAATTTTTGAGGTTTGGTCCGGCCATGCGCCACTGTGCGACGCGTGAAACACGAACGAATAAAGCGCCCGAACGGTTGTTTGTGTTTATTCGCAGATTCTGTTTTGATGCCTACGAAAATTCATCGTGCCTCGCGTTTCCGATCGTTGTTCAGCAACATCGGTCTACCTTGGATCCTTGCTGACGGCTGACAATAACGTTAGCCGTGAAATACGGAGGCGCATCATCAGTGGAAGTCGGGCCTACTATGGCCTCCACAAGAAGCTGCGGTCAAAAAATATTCACATCCGCACCAAATGTAACAGAAAAGCCCCGCATGGCCTGGATTTACTCAGGTGGTGCAGATCATTGATGCGTGCCACTAGTTGTCTCTTTTATACTCCCGCTGTTCTTATGCAGCGCAAATAAGTACGTCACTATTTGCGCTGTATAGGAACAGTTTAACATACGGTGGATGTTCTTTACAATTAAACACATCCGTACGTTTTGAGGGTTTAAAACAATCTCTTTAGTCAAACTTCATTTGATTACATTGTAACTAAAAATCTACACGTTGAAGCTTAACTCTACACAGTATTAATTCTAGGGGACGAGTTTGGATTTACTTCGGAGTTTGACGATAGCTAATCGTCATCAAATAGGCTAACGTTCAGCATGTGTTTTGGTATGAACCACCAATACACGAAGCTTATATCTATTTAGCAGTTAGCATTTTGGTGCTTGTTTATAACATTAAAGGAGGGTCAGGCATTTGTCAACTGCCTTTTATATTATGGTTAAAAAGGAAAACATGTTTAAGCAAACATGTGTAAGCAATAAATTTTAATGAGGTCTATTGGGAAATTTGGTTGCGCATGCACTTGTGTGTTTCGACAAGTCACAAGTGTCTTATTGCAATTTATGATTTGGGATAAGAAAACGGAAACATGTCTCATGTAAGATAATTCTTTGAGAAACTAAATATTATAATGCTACAACAGCGGGAGAATAAAAAGAGAACTAGTGGTACGCATCAATGATCTGCACCACCTGAGTAAAATCCATAACATTGAGATCAACCAAGCGCTCGAGAAATCTCTTTCTCTTTCATACGCACGGTTCATAATTTCTTTCTCTCATATTTCTTTGAAACGCCAGCACGGATGTGGTGTATCGTCATAACCCAATGCATTACTCATACACACGGGAAAAAATTCTGTGGTAAAAATAACTATTTTAGCTGACTGCGCCCATTCTTAAAACTACCATGGAAATTCAGACCAATTTACTATGTTTACGGTACACCCCACCGCATTACTGGTACATTTGACAGAAATAATTTACAACAATCCGATACCAACTACAGCCATGGTAAAATCAAGCGCATTTCTGGTCTGCTGAAAATTGCCGGTGCGAGCGCTTAAGTTAACCCCCTAAAATGGTAATTTTTACCGCACAATTTTTTTTTGCGTGCATACAAGAAAGTGAAAGAATTATTCGTGGACTTCCACTTCTCTGGAAAGATGACCTCAGAACTACATTACTTCTTGAAAGTTCAGATACACAGCCAATTCAGATGATTGTACCCCGTTTGGCATAAAGTCGTTTGGTATAAGGTCGTTTGGCATAAAATCGTTTGGCATAATGATTGTTTGGCATAATAGCCGTTTGGCATAATGGTCATTTGGCATAATGGCCGTTTTGCATAATAATTGAATTAAAATAAATATTAGTATTTTCAAGCTTTTACCGAGATGAACGCCATTGAGCAGATAACAAAAAATGCTGGTAGGTTCTAAACAAGCGCGGTGTTCGTTCAGAGATTTTCCAAGCTAAGAATTTCAAAAATTGTTGTGACATTAGAGAGCATTACTAAATAAAACTCATGACGTGGTCTACATCTCAAAACATAGAGTATCTTTGAGCTCTTTGCGATACACATATTTGAAAACAGTAAATTGGCAAAGAAAATTTGCAGTTATTCATCAAGGGAACGCTCATAGAATATTTCCCTGCAGATCAAGCTCTGTTTCAGTATGGACGTAACACTCGGTAAAAATTACTTGATAAAAGAATGGATTTTTTTTTGCAAACTATCATAATTTAATCCAAAGATCTAGCAATGCGACTTAATGCAAAAATAGCCTATATGCGAGAGCAGATTATTTTTCGATTAAAATGTGTGAGGCTCTAACGCAATAATTTTTTTTCACAGCGTAGCTCAAATAAACAACACATCTTTGAAAGAAAATATTGGTGGCAAAACTTTTCAACGGTTCAATATAAATTCTAATTTTGGAAGTGTACATCAAAAATATCGAGGTACGGGAAAATTTGTGATTAAAATGATATTTATTCCAGCATATCTCGGAAGGAGATTACGCGTTTGCCCCAAAAAAGTATTGGCAGGTTGTAAAGTAATTATCATTCTAACAACACATCTGGGAAGAATTGATAAAACAGCAAAATATAAAAATGGTTAACATTTTGCTCTACTAAATAATAAATTTAAAACAGTATATGTAAATATAAAGAATAGCTTATTTTTAAAAGAAGGCAAAAATTATAACTGAACCATTAGAAGAATGGACGCCAAAAATTATTGCGGCATAATAAAAGGAAAAGACATAAAAAAGTGCGTTCAGAATCATCGAAGTGATTGTGCTACTTTTCCCAGAATGCCATTTTCCCGAATGACTGGTTTCCCCGAAAAGTGGTAACGAGAAAGAAAGATAAACAGTCAAAATAAGGAAGTATTCTGTCAATCTCGGCTATACACATGTTGGCAGAAATGCTGAGGACGGTAAAACTCGAAAGAACTGACAAATAAAGAAGGGTGCATATTAGATGATCAGTTCGTTTACCACCCTGAAAAGTATAAAGTTACGACAATTATGAGTGCAAACAACTTTTCGGGGAAGTGGGCTAGTCGGAGAAACGGGATATTCGGGGAACTGGTGCTCGGGAAAACGACATTCGTGGAACCGACATTCGGGGAAAAATAGCACAACCCATCTAAGTAACTATAGCTATCGATTTCTCTTTTCGCTGATAATTTGAGCAGATCAATGTTATCGATTGCTACCCTTTTGTCAGTTGGGAACAAAAAAATACTTAAAAATATAGCTCCAAAAACAGACTATGCATAAACAAGGAGAAATTTATTGACATTTCAAATCAACAGTTTTCATACCTATAATTATGGTTACATCATATTTAGAAATAGAAAAATAGAACAATTAAAAGAAGGGTAAATTTGTGCTAAATATATAAAAATATTCAGTGCAAAAATTTGTTCGAATAGCGAAACTCAAAAGAGGAATTAATATTTGAAAGAAGGGTAATTTCTGGATAAATAATAAAATACTATTGGCAATAATTTCCTAATACGCTAAAATTTATTCAAGAGTGAATGATTGTTGAATAAAGTGTCATTTTGTATCAATTGACTTCAAAATAAGCCAGATGTCATCAGAAAGATTCAATAGAAACTTAAAAATGAAAAATTGAGAAATTCTTGGTTTCAGACTCATTATGCCAAACGACTATTATGCCAAACGACTTTATGCCAAATGACCTACCACCAATTCAGATTACCGATCCCAGTAAAATTTTACTGGGTTTTGGAACTACGGATTTTTGGTAATTTTTACGATTACCGAAAAAAACCAGTAAACCAAATTATGTTTTGATTGATAAAATTACTGACTTAGTCAGTAAAATTGTAGAGCGTTTTTACTGGTTTGCCATGTTCACGCTTTGCTCTTTCGGATTCTGTTTTTTTTTTTCAAAAATCTGAACACATAAAAACCCAATCGACATGGACATGTCGCTTATTCAACGATAATGCGAATAAACACTCACGGTATGCTGCATTGCTCATATCTCAGTGGCAGTAATCGAAAAATGTGTGACAAAATCACTTTTATTTGGCAAAAAATCTTGCATTCTTCTATTGTCAAGGGCCCATTCACATATTTCATAACGCTGAAGGGGGTGGGTGTCTTCAAGTTGTTACAGGTCATACAAAATTCGGAAAATATTCTTACAAAATGCGTTTTGAGGGGGTGGGTGGGTGTTGAAAATGGCAATTTTTGGCGTTATGAAATTTGTGAATAAACCCTAAAATTATTCATTTGTATAATTCGTTCAAGTTTGGTTAATACAATGCTAATAGATTATAGTTTGTCTTGACGCTGCTCGATTCTTATTCATCGTTCAACATTTTTTGTTACAACTCAAAGAGATCTCACATCGGATCATAACCGCAGACGATACTACAATAATGGGAAAGGTTTCTCAATTTACTCTTCTCGTTTTGACGTTTAATGAACAGGTACACATTTAAATTGAAAATATCTAGCAAGACGAACCAATTTGCGCTTTCCTCTTTTATCTTTTTCAAGCGATGCTTTCAATCTTCAAAAACATGTATCCTTTTCAGCTCCAAGACGACACTGCCCGCTTGTTATAAGTTCTTTGATTGGAAAAATAGAATGTTGTTGGTCGATTGATGTCCAATCAATATAGAAGACCGAGGACCACTGATGGTTTTCTTCTCCTTTTCTGTTGTTCGACAACGGTCAAAAGGTAACACTTCAGCTTCAAAGAAACATCGGCAGTGAAAAGAGAAACCACTTGAAATTTTTGCCTCGCCTTCGAGTGGGAAAATGGTTATTCCTATTGTGTCAAGAAGATTGAAAACGGTCGATGCAGTGGTTGTGGTGGTTTTCCTATAGTATACGGAACCATGCCGGATTAAGTGGATCCTGTTGAAGGGTTTATTTGGATACCACTTTGGTATCGCATCTAATGGGTGTTTCAGAGGGAGGAGAGAAAAGATAAAAGGGGCACAACTTAATCAAGATGTTAAAGTTGATAAAATGATTTAGACTTAAGCGGAATTTGAAGTGGTAGAAGATTTTGAGTCTATTTAGGTAGAAGTGGTTTAATCACTGTAATAAATTATAGTTTTCCAAACTGTTGGTCGTGACCTCATAGGAAGATTGTAAGCTGATATTCGCACACAGCTTCAAATGCCATCGAGGAACATTAACTTTAGAAAATGTTCAATATTAATTATTATCATAATCTTTGTTCTAGATGACTTTTCTCTTAGGTGCTAACTTATTTTGAATGTCGATTAAATGTTAATCATCATATGGAAAAATCGCACTTTTCAACTTAAAAAGCATTTTTTCAAGATAGGCTAAAACCCTTATGTGTGAGAGTTTAGCGTCATCAAGTCAAGCGTCAAATCAAAAGTCATTGAATTTGAAAGATTCTGATAATTCTTTTTTTGTTCAAAAATGTAATAAATTAAAAATAAAAAAAAATCTTGAGAACATCTTTTCTATATTTGTTTTTTTTTTTTTAAATAATGAACTTTCAAGCAAAAGTCAAAACTTCTATCTTTTTTCCTGGTGGGTCGCAAAAAATAAGCCATGACGTTCTCTAACTTTGGGAAACCTTGCATTAAACCATTCGGAAAATCGCCAATCCTAGACTAATACCGGACTGTTTCTTCTCTTTTTCCTGTTTTCATTGCAGCAGACAAAGCTTCGCCGCCGTCATCGTCGTCGGCCGGAATGGTCGTGGGTTCCTACGTGAAGGTGTGCTGGATCACTTTTTACATCTGTACCATTTGTACCGTGCTGTTGTATTCGCTCCGGGTGGGAATCTCCTGATTGTACAACCTGAAAGAGATCATCAAAATATAAATCGAAACCGACAAATCGCCAACAAATCCAAAAGATTCAAAACCTCCAAACCCTTCCCCGCCGGGCGATGATGCAATGCGGAGAAATCAACAAGAAAACAACGCCATCACATCTAACACAAGCTTCCAGAGAACGAGAACGAGCGGACGATTGCTTCAACCTTCCAACTATACAGCCCCTAGAAACTAGATTGTTATTTTTTGCCTTCCACTTGAAGCTTCCCCTGGGCAAAACGACTCGAAGTAAGCGATAAAAGGAACATCGGACCGCCATAATTGGACTGTCCAGTTGACCAGAACCATATCCGGGAGCGACCGGGCCAATTCCCGTTTTTCAGCAGTAAAACTCGGTGTGCAGTGTGAAGCAAGAAAACCAGCGAATTACTGCACTCCTACCTACTAATGGACCTCAACTTCATGCAATGGGGAAGCATCGTTTAGCTTCACAGACGATTCTTGGAAGTTGGGTGCTGCTAGCTGAGGTTTTGTTTTCCAAAAATTGACTGTAATTAACCGGAGTATGTACTTTGAAGAGAACGAGAAAATTGGCGGCGTCATGATATGCGGGAAAAGAACACTTACCAGAGAGGCGTTCGCACGGGAGTCGATAGGTGGTTTCCAACTGGGGAAGAAGTGAGCCGTTAGCAGTAGGATTAAATTGAGGTTCTAGGATGTAATGAATAGGGAAAATCAAATGGATTCAGCATGAACAGGGATGATGATGTACAAAATTGAGAAGAATGATTCAATTAACTAGATTTGTCTTTAGAGCTTATTGATAGATTTTGGTAATAAGATACATGTTTGAAATGTTTTTTTTTTTATTGTCCATTGGAATTTTGTTTTGGTACAGTACGAATAATTCCAGTAATATTTTTTTAACAGCGCTTGATTAGTTTCTCACCAATAAAAAAACAAACAGTGTGCTGTCTAGGTGATGGACATTATCAGAGCAGACACACAAAGCAGAATCATAGTTAGTTGTTCTAAAGTGAGTTACTGACGATCATAATCAGATATTAGAAGATAGGAAATAGAAGATCAAAGATAATATCTGAAATTATTATGGAAAAGTATTGAACAATATCTATTAAGATATTATAAGATCAAAAGGCTGTTGTTCAAAAGATGATTGTGATCAAAAGATGTGGGCTTCTTGGCCGTGCGGTTAGTGTTACCAAGCATTCAGCCGCATCGTGTTAGGTAGTTTTCCCGCTTCAGTCCGGAAAACTTTTTGTCAGGAACGTATTTCGGCTGTGCCACTGGTCGTTGCATGCTAGTCCGTTGACACTTGCTTCCTTCAAAGAGCAAATCGTCCACTGGAAGCATAAACGTGTCGGTGTCTTATTTAAAACAATATCTGGCAAATTTATTGATTGACTAACAAATCCATTTCAAAATATGATCTGACAGGTGACAAAAAAAATGAGACAACACTGAGTTTACAATCAGAGAACCCAAGACCTCCAGTTTCATACACAAAGATACTTAACATTCAGCTATGCCTCACATCGGAAAAATGAAGGAAAGCATCATGTTTTTCTCTATACGAAACTGCTTGTTGCTTTTTCTATTTTTTATTACTCCACTAGGACTAGGAATTTCTCCAGAAATGACTCCAGATACCCCTCCAGTAATTCTATAATGAAAACTTCTGAGGATAACTTTTTTTTTCAAAAATCTTTCGATTAATACTTTAATGAATTTTTGAAGAGATTCCTATAATCATGTGTATATTGATTTCTTCAGTAGTCTCTCTGTGAAATCCTCGATCGATTCTTCCAGGAGTGTTGTAAGAAATTTGTCCACGGTATGTTTCAGAATTTTCTTCAGAAACTTCTTTTTGAAACTATTCAATTATTCGTTTCACTTATTCGTTCAAGAACTGTTATTTGAATTTGGTAAGCGATTTTTCCAATATTTGTTTCAGGTTTAATCCCAGTAACTTTACCTTGGATATTGTTAAGTGTTTACTTTGGGATTTTAAACCCGTATATGCCTGAGTGAAAGAAAAAAAAACTAAAACTCTCATCGCTAAGCGAATACTTCACGCATTTCAATTATTTTTTGTCAGTATACTGGTACACATATCCAGTTTCTTAAAGTGAACAAAGGATCTCGGTAATGTGGCCGGAGCTATGCCGTTAAGTCACTGGGTCAGGTCGAGTGACAAAGGTTCAGTTCAGTTGATCATGAATGTGAGTGCAGTGCGACAGCTACACTTTCTCACTGGTTTTTACCTTTTTGAGGCTTCTTTGTGTTTCTGCTCTCGCTGCAATGTGTCCTTCGACACAAAGTGTTGAACACAGTACTTTACAACTTTTGAGAACACTGTATGCCGATAAGAGATGGTTTTGACCTCATAAAATTGATTTCTGTTCATTAAAGTACCTGTAAAACATACATTTCTCTATAGTTTTTGTTCTACGAGATTGAGTAGTGTGTGATCCTTTGACCGTGACGCTTGCTCCTGCGGGGGCGGGTGAAGCGGTCAAGCAGGATAAATCGTGGTTCGCGCGCAGTGCAGTGAAAAAGTGCGTTGTATTTTGCGGTAAGCACAGTGCTGCGACGGAAGAAACAGCATTACATCCTGGTAAAATCATTCTTTATTATTTTTTACCTACCTATTTCCATATGAAACCAAATACGTGCCAGGGTCGAACATTTAATTTTCGATTCGGGAAGTGTAAAAATATTTCAGATATCCATTTGATATCTGGGTGTTTTTATGCGGGGCTTACTGTATATGAAAATGACCTCAGAATGTGTGTGTATTTACTGCCATTCTTGAAATGGGTCGTTGGAATTTCAGTAGAGCTATCACCTTTCATCTCCTGGGCTAAAATTGTCTGCAGATATGAAGATATCGAAGGGTATCAATAAATACATGCATACAATTTTCTTCCATAAAAGCACTGCCGGTCAGTGGGAGATGGATTGTATACACACACACACACACACACACACAGTTTTTGTTCTACGAGATTCTTAACCTCATGCCTAATCATAAAAGTTCAATCGTAGTATCATTCCTTTGTCATTTCTGAACATTATCGTAGTATATCATTTTTGTCTCCGAATTACAGATAAATTGTAAAAAATCGTCGGAAATACGACATTCCTCATTCCCCTGCATTTAGAGCTGCTGCCAAATGGCACAATTGCTGACATGTTACAAAATTGAACATTGTTTCAAGATTGCGTTGATGACATTTGCTAGATGTTTTCTTCAATCATCATCCATCATTGAAAAAGCAAAGCTACTATGTTCAATTTTGTAACATGTCAGCAATTGTGCCATTTAGCAGCAGCTCTAAATGCAGGGGAATGAGGAATGTCGTATTTCCGACGATTTTTTTTACAATTTATCTGTAATTCGGAGACAAAAATGATTTACTACAATAATGTTCAGAAATGAAAAAGGAATGATACTACGATTGAACTTTTATGATTAGGCATGAAGTTAAGAATCTCGTAGAACAAAAACTATAGAGAAATGTATGTTTTACAGGTACTTTAATGAACAGAAATCAATTTTATGAGGTCAAAACCATCTCTTATCGGCATACAGTGTTCTCAAAAGTTGTAAAGTACTAATAATAGGTTCAACCAGTGGTATTTATTTTGATTTTCATTTTTCCAAATTCTCGGTAGAATTTTTTGAATGCAAAAAATAGCCAAAAAACACAAATTCGACTTGAGGCACCTCCTAATCTTCTCCAAATTGGATGAAAATTTGTCTGGTAGTTTGTTTTAGTATTGCAACTAGGACTTGGGGGTGACTGGTTGAATCCCAGAAATTTTGATTTTTGTGAAACTGTCTATTGAGCATATTTTGCCAACACATTCCGTTAGCATCACTCTTTGCGTAATCGCTTACACACTCTTCCCTACTAAGCGCCCTCATTATGTTCGTGTTGTTATAATTTGCGCGCGTCTGTTTCCTCTTTATGCAGTGGTTAAATTCTGATCTTTGCGCGCATTGTGCGAGTTGATGCCTCGGAGGAACTCGGGAATATTCCTGTAGCCGGAGTAATTTCGGTAAGTCACTGGGTCAGGAACATTACCGAGATCTTTTGTTCACTTTTAGAAACTAGATATGTGTATCAGTATACTGACAAAAATAATTGAGATCCATCAAGTATTCGCTAAGCGGTGAGAGTTTTAGTTTTTTTTTTTCTTTCACTTTAGCCTATACGGGTTAATAATGATAAAAAAGTGATTTTTTCCCACATTCCTTCACAGATACATCTTTGAACTCTTCAAGGCATTCTTCATGAATTTCTCCAAGTTTCGAGTAATAGCCACAAACAATTATTCATGGATTACTCCAGGGATTCTTCTAGATGTTTTTCATATAGGGGGAGATCCCCCAGTGCCGGACAGCAGAGCCGTAGCGTGCCCTCATGGCGCCCTTGGCGAACCTTTATATGGGCGCCTCTTAGCCCTAAGACTTATTGCTCCTACAAGTTTGTAGGAGCAATAAGTCTTAGTGAAGTATTACCATACATATTCCATAAGACTTTTTGAATTCTAGAGTGATAAAATCTTCGAAAGATATCAAAGTTTATTTACTTATTTATCTTAGGTACATTAAATTACTACCAACTATTCAAGACTCATCCATTGCAATGTTTTGATTGTCAGGAATTGAAGCATATCCCTTGGATAAGGAAAAAAGCAGACCTTATTTTTGAGGAAAAAATATATGAATAAGGTCAAGATTTTTCTTAGGAAATATGTGAATTTTCGGAAGATTTGTTAAAAGCTTACATAAAAGAGAAAGAAAAATGAGGTCATTAGTAAAAACAAATCCCTTAAAATGTTTCGCAGAGTTCTTCATAAATTTTTAACCAACTTTCACTCTTAATAGTATAAAATGTGTTTGTAATGTGAGTAATTTACAGACGATTGAACTTGCATATGATGTTTCTCTAGAATGACTCAAATAAATTGATCATTGTCATGATAGGGGAGAAGATCCATCAATAATCATTCTGCAATTTAATGTTGGTGTAAACTTGTGTTTAAATTGTGACATCCTTGTTGGCATGCTTTTAAACTTGTTGTAGAACTCACACCTAAAATGTGCCAGAATTTTGTTATCATAGAAATAATATTCTAACCTAAAACTTGTTAGCGCACAATCATCTCGACTATTTTCAACATTTTTGTAAATACAATTGTCAGTTGCTGCGAAATATGCTGATCAAAACTTCTCATGTTGGAAACAATACCTAAATTTAGAGCTTATATCTCACGTATTCTGCCCAAACCCCTAATTTGAATTTAGAACCCCTAATTACCTTGGATTGTGTTGTAGGCCTACTCAGCATTTTCTTTGAGAATTATGTTTCGTATTCTATGACAATCTTGTAGAGGATTATGGGAATACCATGGCAAAAATTTTCCAAGAATTCATCCCAAAGTTATGTGAAAATCTGGCTAAAGTTTTCGGAAATCCTATTGCTCATTCAAATCTTGTTAAGCATTCTGTAGATTTATTTCTAGACTGTCTAAAATTTTTGATCAGTATTTTTTGAAAATTTCTTTCAGGATTTTGTAAAAATTGAAATTGTGATGCATTTTGGCGCCCCCTAAAGTCTGGCGCCCTTGGCGGGTGCCAACCTGGCCAACCGCACGCTACGGCACTGGCCGGACAGCACCCAATACCGGGCAAAGCCGAAAAATATAGAAATCATGATCCAATCAAGCTGGTGTATTAGAAGAAAACGAAGCTATTATGGAGAGTAATGTTTGCGTAGAATAACACATCCATGTAATATGCATGCCTTTTTAAAAAGTAAAGATGTTCGAAAATTGTTAAAAAAATTATGTATTGCCCTAAATTTGAGCCTAATTAGCAATTATTTTTAACATGAAAAAATAATTTAGATCACGCAAGCATGATCAAATACAATCAAAATTGAAAATTATGAATGTATTTTGTACCATATTTAAATTAAATATGGTCAAACTACAATTTTGGTCTAGCACCTCCTGTTCCCCAGTTGCGGACAGCTTGATTTGTTACATGATGTCTTTGTAATTTTCGCACCAGTGTTTCAAAATACATTCATTTTCCATGGATTTTATCGATCATGGTATCAAAGATGCAATAAAAATAAGAAGAATGAAAATTCTGAACAACATGTAAAATATGTTGTTTTTCATCATATATGAAAGAGGTTTTTTGATGACCAACTTGCAAATTAAGAAAAGCTCAAATTGTTCTTGTCAATGTTGCAAATGCATTTAATTGGCTATTTCTGGAGTAAAAACATTCAATTATACACAAATTTTTAGAATTCGAGACAATTCCAGATCGTGTCCGGTATTGGGAGCCACCTTTTATGAAAGGTCAATTTGGTACTAAAACACATAATCAAAAACAATGTCAAAATTTATTTTTATTTTTTTAAATTTATTTTTTTACGCTACAAGAATGGTATTATTTATCATAAATAGGCTCCAAGACCGCAAAAAAATAGTTTTTGAATAATGATTTTTGCGGCTTAGGTGCCCGGTACTGGGGGATCTCCCCCTATTTCTCTGTTCCACTTTAATTTATTGAAGATTTGAAAGAAATCATCCTTGGATTCCTTCAACTTTTTGATATGGTTATTCGAAATGAATTCTTCTTCGTATGTACAGAATGTTATTTCTTAACAGGTTAACAAATTTGTCAAATATTGGTCTATAGATTTCGGCAGAAATCAGTCAAAGAACATTTTCACGGGTCTTTCCTGAGAATTTTTTCATAGACAAGCTCAATGGTTTTCTTTCAGGATTTTTTTAATACTATGATCTTGGGTTTTTTATCGAAAATTTTATTACTGATTCTTCTTTGAATCCCATTTAGATTTAAAAAAAAAATATTGATTGGTGATTCAAAAAAAAATGCGTTGAAATCTGGTGAGATTTTTTTCTAGAGCACCTTTAGAATGATAACAGAATTCCTGTTGAAATTTATTTAGAATTCCCAAAGTTTCCAAACGAATTTGTCTAAGATATAAACCATAGACATCAAAGATTCCTGGTATTCTTCCAGACTCTTCCATGGGTGCCTCCAGGCAAATCTCTACAAGGATTCTTGTAGATATGTCTCCAAGGCTTTCTCCGGGAATTTCTCCAGGAAAATATTCTCAAGGTTTAATCAAGATAATTCTCTAGCGATTTCAAGGATTTCATCTGGAATTTCTTCAGATGATCTAAAATATACTACTTGATAAATTATTCAAGAAAATCCTCCAGGAATTCTTCCGGAGACACCACCGAGTAAATCGCAACATGAATAACTCTAAGGATTTATTCAGATAATCATCCAGGGATTACCCAGCAATTTCTGTAGAGGGCCTCCAAAAACTCCAAGAGGATTTCTCCAAGATTTCCTCTAGCAATTCCTCCATAGATTTTCCCATGTATTCTTCCGGGAATTTCTTCAGAAATTATCCTAAGAATTTCTATAGGGATTACATTAGGAAAATCATCTATAAACATTTTCCCCCAGTAAAATCTTTACTGTTTAGTTTTGCTTGGAAAATCTCTTCATGAACTTCTCTAAAGATTTCTCCAGTGGTTTCGTCAGAAACATTTCCGTGAATTTCTCCAGAAAAATCTCGACAGAAGTTGCTCCAGCAAAATCTCTACATTGATTCTCCCTGGAATACCTCCAAAGATTCTCCTAGGATTCCATCAGAGATGCCTCCATAGAGTTTTTTCAGTAATCAATTCAGATAATCCTTCAGAGAAGCCTTCATCAATTTACCCTGGTAACCATTCATTGACTCCGTTAGCAATTTACCAACATAACCACTCAGAGATTCCTACAGAGGTTTCTATAGAGTTTCTCTAGGAAAATCTCTATAGAGAATTCTTCATAAGTTTCAGAAATTACACTAGAAAAATCTTTTCATGGTTTCCTCTAAAAGTTGTTCGCCGGAATTGTTCGGGTATTCCTCTATACACGCTTGCAAGAATGTTCCAGGGATTCAACCGGGGATTCCTCTAGGGATCAGTCGATATTTTTTCTAGAGGGGCCTTCAGAGATTTCTCCAATAATTTCATTAGGAAAGGAGTTCCTGGAAAATTCATGAAGGAAGCCCTGGAGGACTTCTCATGGAAATCTATATAAATAAAAATGGAGTGGTGTTTGTATGTCACGAAATGGCTTGAGAACGGGACAACCGATTTGCACAATTCTTTCACTGTTGTCGTCTTGAAGGGTTCCGACGTGTTCGTGTGATAGGAAAGTTTAGGGAATTTGGTAAACGGGGGAAAATTTGGTAAAACGGGGGAGTACTTATATGTTATTTTGTATGGGAGGTTCCATGACATTTTTCAACAACCTAGTTGATGGCAAGACGAAGTTTTCCGGAACCACTAGTTTCTACTAAAATCTCTAGAAGAATACATGGGAAAATATTTGGAGGAACTTTTGGAGGCCCGGAATGAATTTTTAGAGACTGCAGGGAGAATCCTAAGAAGATTATTTAGGGTTATTTCTGATGAAATCCCTAGATGAAATCATGAATGTAGGAATTCTTAGAGGATATCTTGGAGAAAATCTCGAAGAGTTTTCTGTAGACCTAGAACAAATCTCTGGGAAAAAAAATCAATGGAAATCTCTAGAGAATTATCAGGAAAATCCTTGGAATAATGCATGTAGCAATTTTCTGGAGTGATCTTGGAGAATTCTTGAAGGAAACTTTTGAGGAATCTGTAAAGGAATCCGTGAAGTTATTTCTTGTTTAATCCGTGGACCAATTCTTTGTGGAATACATGAAGAAATTCCTCATTAAATCCCTGGAGCGATCCTTGTAAGAATCGCTGAAGAAATCTTAGGAATAATTCCTAGAGGAATCTTGAGAGAACTATTTGAAGAAATCCCTGCAAGTATTAATAGAGGAACTTCTAGAGAAATAACTGAAGTTATCCTTGAAGAAATAGCCATAGTGTAAGGAGCTTGAGCTTGAGCTTGATTGGTCGCCCGTGGTTGCTACTCCAGTATCGCCAGATCAGCTGCGCTTACACGAGGAATCGGATGAATGTTGGGGATTAACAGACACTCTCAATGTATGAGTGCTGATGATCTTCTATTTTTAGACGACAGTGGCGCCTGCCACGTCAGAATGCTGGTCTAGTGAGGGAAAGGGGAAGAAATTTATGATGCTTTCAACTGGCTCCCACAGTAGACCGTATATATCACTGCGTCTACGCTAGTTCATACGGGAAGGTGTAGAGGCGTGGTAAATTTATAATATGGAAAAGTTCACGAAAACAAACCCTTGTAGAAAATCATGGAGAAATGCGAGTTAGGAATCACTGAAGGCGGTCTGATAGGACCTTCTTAAAAATTTCCTCCTGTAATCGCTAGAGAAATCCCTGGATAAACATCCCTGCAGAAATTCCTGGAATAATCCTGGAGGATATCTTGACAAAAACCCTGAAGGAATTGCTGAATGTATTTCTATGGAAACCGGTCTAAAAAATCTGGTAGCGAACAAAAATTCTTTCTGGAAGAATCTTTGGCCAAATCCCTAGCGAAATCTCTGGTAAGGTTTGAAAACCGGATCCGGAATATTTCAACCAATTTTATTGGCGTTTCTCTTGATACTCTCATAAATCTGAATAAAAATAAAATGAAATTTGAACCGCCGCACAGTGGCGGGCCTTCAAACAAAGTCCCAAATCGCTTGATAATGGTAATCTATTGACTTTCTAGAAGCCTATATCATCCCGTTGGAAATAACTGACAAATTGAAAATTCGATTTTCTAGTGAAATTAGTCAAAATTGAGTATTGTCATCCAATCGAATAAAAAGGTTATTATTACCAAAAAAAAAATTGTTGTAATGCAGAAATTTGTGTATAAACCTAAACTAGAAATACCTATATAAGTTCCTTTTGCTTGGTGAACCATAGTTGATAAATCTAAAGCATTCTGATTTGGCTGAGTTTCACGCACTTACGATGCTGCCAAAAATCGAAAACAAAACAGATCAGTGTCAAATTTTGAGAAATCGTCACTCATTAGTATATAAGTCTATAGAAAATATTAACAAGCGATTTTGAGAACTGTGCGTCGCTGATTTTTTATCACAAACAATGCATTTTCATACTTGTGCTGGTAGGGGAAGGACCACTACACCAGGTTAGAACATACGCCTCTCACACCGAGACAGTCACTTCTAAATTAAAAGTTATAGTGACGACTTCCTTCGGATGGGAAGTAAAGCCGTTGGTCCCGAGATGAACTAGCCTTGGGCTAAAAATCTCGTTAATAATGATAGAAAAAAAAATAAAAAAAATTGTGCTGGTTAAGAAGTACAGTTAACTCTTCCTTACTCGATATTCCGTAAATCGGTATCGAGTAAGAGAACCATAGTAAAAGTTGGTTTTCATGGCTACCTCGATGGTCCCTTGGATCGCATTTGCACTGGTTTTGTGTTCTGCAACTCGATACCTCCCTAACTCGATGGTCCCTTCAATATCGAGTTATGAAGAGTTAACTGTACTTACCAAAAGTTAAAAATCTCGAAGAGTTGCAGGAAGTTGCAGCTGTATATTTCAGATTTCTTAGAGCACCATGGAGGAATCCTAGTTTCATATTTTAGGCATATCTGACAGAATTCTGAAAAAGTTTAAGGGGCAAAGATGCTTAGAATAACTTTTTTAAAGAGCCCCTGAAGAAGCAAAATTTATGAAAAGATGTAGAGGGAATTTTTTTTTTCGAAGAAATCATTGAATGAATAACTCTTGTGGAGTCCATGAAGAAATACCTTTGAGAATTATTTAAGAATCTTATTTTAATCGTTACAAAATACATAGAAGAAAAAGTGTGAAAATATCTGGATTAGTTGAAAAAATCCAAAGAATTTCCAAATGAAACAATTGAGTGAAAATCTAGCAAAATTGCTGGATTTATACTCTGTGGTATTCTTGAAGGATATTATGTAAATATTCCTAGAGAATACAAATGTGTTTTATGATTTGTTGATGGAGGTTTAGGTAGAAGCAATTATTTGCAAACGCAGAGAGCGCCGGATGTCCATTTTCTTAATAAAGTATAATGGCAGTTTCATTATCAACTGTCTTGTTACGAAAATGGTTTGCTTCCCTTTCAAAACTACTCTTAACATTTTCCCTGCTCACTTTTCACTCAATTCTTCTACAGTTCAGAGGCGAATGAACCGCGTAATTTAAAACCTCAATACTTAACCACTAGGCAGTGGTGAAAATATCTGTGGGTTTCTCGTTCAATAATCTCTAGTTAATCTCTCCTGCAATTATTACTGAAGAAATCAGTACAAAAATTCTTGGAGCAAGAATCTATAGAATAATTTGTAGAGAAATGACTGAAGAAGTTTCTGAAGAACGTAATTTCTATTGAAACTTATGCAGTAATTTCTGATTAAATTTATAACCTTTCAAAAGTAATAATACTGAGCCTGCTTATCAGCTAAATGTTCTATATGCATTCAGTCAGTTACTTTCTGAGAACTTTTGATGCCAATTTATCATTTTTTTTTGTTACTTTGCTGCTAGCACGAAGATACATTTATTCCTTAGAAGATGTCCACCACTTAAAGATCCACGACCGATGAGATCCGTACATGCACCCTTCAGCATGGTCTTGCTTCAAAGCTGCGCGTTTGCCGCTACGGCTATTTGGGCTCTAAACAAGCATACATACTAAGATTTGTTAAACATTTTTATTTTTAAGATAATCAAAAATAATAGTTTACGGAACAAGTTGCAGAATGATGATTTTTACAGCACGAGTCGTGAATTTAAAAAAAAGTATAATTATGACGAGTGCTGCAAAAATCGAGTTCTGCGCTGAGTTGCGCACAATATTTTTTTGCAATTTCGTAGAAGACCAGTTGAGGGTATCAAAAATTATATCGGAATGCATTCACTATCATTTTACAATTTCTGAAAAATTGTTGTGTAATGATTCATTGCGCAACCCAAAACAGTTGCGTAATCAAAAAGCGTTGCGTAATGAATCATTACAGCACTGGTTTCAGTTGCGTAATGACTACTCCCGCACTGCATTCTTCAGTGCAGGAAAGTAGGCCGTTGCATGACATATTGGCGTGATGAAAAACAGTCTATTACGATGAGTAATGAATCATTGAAGGTAGTTTTTGCCAGTGCTCACCGCATCAAAACAAAGGCGCCGCTGTACATGGGATTTAACATTATGACAGCATTGCTGTTCTGTCAAATACACAAAGCTACGGTGGCGGTATCTATGCTTTCCATAGCGAACGTTTTGGTTATTTTAATGATCCGTTGCAAAAAACTCATTTTCAAACCCTCAATTTAGTACATCACACCCATACATGTAGGATCTATAGTTGTTTGAGTTAACCAAACCCATGATTGTGTTAAACTGTGTAAATATTTGTAGTTTGGTAAAAAAAAGAATCGAATGTAATCGAATAGGTAACTGTTAAGAGCCAAGCCGGAGACGTAGAAGCGTTTGATTAAAGAAGGTTAAATATAATCAGCTTGATCGGAATGAATATGCTAGGGAAAAAAACGGCGTACAGTTATTTCTAGACTAATTACTACTGAGATTGAAGGGAAAGTGTATATAGTCGACCTAGTGCTGATACAGAAAAAACCGCTATCCGATGGTGTTGTGCATTGGACGGTGTAAATTTGATTGTGCGTTAATATAGTGTAAAGCAACATTTATTATTCATTCGCAAAAAAAAATGCAAGGCCATTATTCGAATGCAAAATGATGAGGTGTAATGTTGATGGCAGGGCATTATCATAATAATTATAGGTAATGAACGGTTCGTTGTAGTGAATGAGGCGATATTTATATTGTTTAAAATTGTGTTCATAGCCATGGTTGTTTATCAATAACGAATGTTTCGATTCGGCTATACAAAGACGAAGTGAAGAATCAAATGAAAATGTGATGGAACATCCTCGGTAACCACTAATTCCCAACCTGTCACTGTAAGATAAGCGATTTGTAGACAATGCGAAAGTTGCTGTATAAAAACCTGTTATTTAGGATTGTTTTTCTTTTCTGTTGAAAATTGTTTATAAAGCTAACATGTATATAAACTGGAACACTCCTTCAAAATAATCAGCTTAATAACCCCCGGGTGGCAGCTGATACATGGAAATCAAATCACAAAGCGAAATTGCAAAGTTCCGTAACAAATCAAAAATCAACACAACAATTCTGTATAAAGCTCAAACGAAACAGTACGCGTATGTAGAGTAAGAACACACAGTCTTGCCAATAGGACAAGCATCAGCGATACAATAAGTTGCGAAGAATTATTTAGAACAGTTTAAAACCAATGTAGGCTAAACCATAATCCTGTAAGAACACAAAACCAACAAAATGTCTATCAATGTTTACATAATGTTTTCATAAGGAAGTGTTTTTGTACGAAAGCGTGCTGAGAGAGTGTACTGATCTGAGGAGGATTCGAAGCAAAACTGAGCAAACGAGTAAAAAGAGAGCTAAAGGTTAACGAAGACGATGTACGGGCAGCCATCGATTTCTAGATCAATAGAGAAGTACTAACAAATGAGGCAAAAATAAAGTGTTACTGCTACTATTTCATAAAAGGGAGGTGTTTTATTGAATCGAACAAGCTTGAACTATTTCCCGCACCATCATCCCTTTAGACTTGTCATTTTGGACCATCTTTATTTGCGAAAAATCAACTCTTGAGTAAAACCCCCCAAATTTGTTAAATTGGGCCCCCAGAAGCTACAGTGAAAATTTGAGCGAAATCCGTCAACTCTAAATGACGGTTGAACGAGCTTGAAGTTTGTATGGAGCAAATCGACCAAATAAATGGGAAAATTATTCTAACTATATTTGCAACCATAGAGATATACTTTAATCGCTTCCGCTTCGGCTATTCGAATGAAAAAATCTCTAAAAACTTGAAAATTTGAATGTTTTTTTTTTCAATGTTTTCAGAAGCAAAACAAAAATGGAAGCGAATTCCGCATTCCAAGCGTTCCTCCTCTGTGCGCATTTCACTCATTCGGTTTGTTTACCACCGTTTGCACAAAACTGTGTACAGCCCCCTTTGCACAGAATCTGTGCTGCACGAAGAGAGGCCGATTTTGTGCGCTCGGCACTCATTTTTGAGTTTAGCAAGTTTAGTGTGTAGAGATCTGCTTCGCAAATCTCACGCTTGAGATTTTGATGCCAAATCAACTCAATCAACTCAAACCGTAAAAAATGATTCAGTTGCAAAATCCGGCAAAAACTCGCGAAACCCGAATGTTGTTGTTTACGTTAGAAAGGATTACCGGGTACCCCCGTTGGTTTGACCACGTTTAATCTGAACACTTTTTAATTTGTACCCCGCTAATTTGCACATCGTTCCGATTAAAAATGGTTCAAACGTCATTTAGCTCATGGAACGAAGTAAAGTTGAATAGAACCAGGATTGGAAACTGTGATAACAATTTGCCACAGTTCGTCAATTCTGCCAGTCAACCAAAACACAAAGCAGCAGCAGCATCAATACCATCAGGCGTTGCGCTGCCAACGGTTCACACACTGCTTGACTGTTTTTGTCTCTCCACTATGACCGTTTTCGGGCAGCCATCTCGAGGTGAATGATTGAAAAAAATGTTAAATAATTCAATCGCCAATATTTCGCTTGTGTTTTCAACTAATTGAAATCTATTAGCGCTAACAGCAAGAGCACAATCATTCCGCTGAGATACATATAAACAAGTTCAATTTCATGCTGCCTTTATCGAGCAAAAATGCAAAATCCCGAAAACCTGGAAAATCGTGTCACCACTGTGCTCGAGTCATTTCGCATTCGGATTTGAAAAAACGTTGCGAAGAAAAAGATTACAGTTTTGAAGAGCCGTGAAATTTTTTTTGGTTGTTTTTTAACGGTCATGGTTTGCTTTGGTATTTGATGGTCGTGTAGAAAAATGTGAATGTCGAGGTGGTAAATGTTTGCTACAGTACATTTCCCATCCCTGAATAGAACGCTGTGGAACGGAACGCAGAATCAAAACAAAACAGTGAAAGAGGTGACCAGAAAAACGTTTCTAGGGTGACTAGATGTTCAAATTAAAAATGGACCCCGATGGTTTGCATGAGGTATCGTTCAAATGAACGGGGGTGTATGGTACTATAGTTTTACCAGACTAACAAGAAATTATTGCCGTGTGTGAGTAAACTGTGGAAATACGAGACAAAATGTTCCTCTGGACAATGCGTCAAAAAAGTGAGCGAATTTGCGTCTACGAAGGTAATTACCACAGTTGACCCTATGCGTGAAGCTTCGATTATTTCACATGGCAAAGCATAGGAAGTCAATTTTCAAATGCTTCTAAAACATTCAAAACACTTTTTAATTATATTCTGTTAGACTATTGATCAACTGTAGAATCAGCAGCATATTGAGAAAAAAATATGAAACTCAAAATGAAATGCCTGTATTGTAGCCCATCAAAAGTATATCAACATATACTGAAAAGATATTAAATAACTATTGTAGTTAATTTTATATGAGCATTTGAAGTTTCGCTTCCTATACACAATTTCTTCAACAACTTCAAACACTTCCCTATTCACCACTACCTCAGCAACAATACCATTGAACAACCTTCTATCTCTCAATGTGACCACATATTTCGTTACGGTAAATTGAAGGTTGCCATCCATGTTTGATTACTCGCCAGATCTGCAAGGGCAATATTGGACGGTTAATTCGAAATTACATCTCTTTAAAACGGCTGCATTCGGCTTTACTTAAATCAGCTGCATCGTCCACAAAACCGTGAAAGTCCTAAGAGAAGCTTAACGCATCCCGAAAAGGCTTCGTAGATTAAAGGATATTGACGGACGGACATGAGGTGATTGAAAGGTCTGAGCAGCTCACGAATGCAGAACACGACAGCGCAGGAAGTGACTACGTTAGCACAGCGGATATAAGAATGAAAGATGAAAGAAATCAACCTGTTCCAAATTGAGGGAAGTTGAGGATACCATCACCCAGCTCAAGAACAACAAGATGGCTGGTGAGGATGGCATTGGAGCTGAACTCATCAAAATGGGCCCGAAGAGGTTGGCCGCCTGTCTGCACCGGCAGATAGTCAGAATCTGGAAAATGGAACAGCTCCCGGGGAAGTGAAAGTAAGGGGTCATATGCCTCATCTACAAGCATCGTCCGGAAGCCATAGAAGGACTCTAAGCTAAATTGTGCACTATGACCCTCCTAATATTTAGGGGGAATGTTTCTCTGGAAATCTAGGTTGTTGGTGTCAGGCCCTGCAAGCTAGCCGTAGAAAAATCGAGCAACGAATAATCAACGAGAGAATACGAACCGGGACAATCGGCGAAGACCAGTGCGACGTAAATGGACTAGCGATAAGAAGCTCGAAACTGTAAATCTCTCATCGAGAGCACACGCATACTTGCCGACGTGCCGAAGAACCTCGGATTCGGCATCGTAGCGCTGCAGTGTGTGGAGTATGCTGGGAGGGATCAATGATGCCAACGTTCAGAAGTAATCATAACATCTACCAGAGCTGCGGCAACACACACGAGCTGAGAACTGCTTTTATAGTGATGGGTGATATGCAGAGGCGCGTGATTGATTGGTGGCCGATCAATGAGAGAATGTGCAAGTTGGGGCTCAAAGGCCGGTTCTTCAACGTCAGCATAATACACGTGCACAGCCCTCACTCCGGAAGCACTGATGGTGATGAAGACGCTTTTTACGCGCAGCTCGAACGCGAGTACGACAGCTGCCCAATCCACAACGTCAAGATCATCATAGGAGATCTTAGTCGATTTTCACGAGATCCAGTCAATTTGTTTGCTTCGCGGATGATATGGACATTGTCGGTCGAACATTTGAAAAGGTGGCAGACCTGTACACCTGTCTGAAACGCGAGGCAGCAAAAGTTAGACTGGTGGTGAATGCGGCCAAGACAAAGTACATGTTATCTGGTAGGACCGAGCGCGACAGGGCTCGCCTAGGTAGCAGTGTTACGATAGACGGTGATACGTTCGAGTTTGTCTACCTTTGATCCTTGCTGACGGCTGACAATAACGTTAGCCGTGAAATACGGAGGCGCATCATCAGTGGAAGTCGGGCCTACTATGGCCCCACAAGAAGCTGCGGTCAAAAAAGATTCACACCCGCACCAAATGGGTTCCAGGTCATTTGGCCGAATGCCATTTGGCCGAATGCCGTTTGTCCGAACGCCATTTGGCCGAAAGGGTCATTTGGCCGAATGCCATTTGGCCGAAATAGGAAACAATAGTGAATTGCAGTTAGCATGTTATTGTAGTGAGTTTCGAAGCTGAATGTCAAAGAACTTATTCAACTTATTTTTAAATAAGGTTAATCATCATTGATATATACATATTTGGCTCTTTGATGTTAGTTCAACAAACAGTCAGTGCTGATAGAAGAACATCCTAAATGTAAGCAAATATTCACTTTTCTGCTAGCGGTAAAAGCTGCCAGCTGAAGTTTTTGCATTGTGCTTGTAGTCAGTGTTTTGTCGCTTGTAGATAAGGAACAATCAAAATATTTGAATTTTGATTTCTCTGTAAAACAGTTAGTTGAAACGGAGCTAAAATTAGAATTAACATTGAACATAGAGGGTAGCACAAGAGGGAATTATACAAAAACAAGCACACTCATATTTCATTGATAGACATTAAACGCTAAGAATCAAAACAAAACCAGAAAACGTAACAGCTGAAATAAAATCTGTAGCACAACAGAGTGTCTGTTTGAAATCAAACCTTTTCAATACAAAGAAACCCACTGGATCCGTCTAAAGTGTTGAATTTCATGAACAGTCAGCTTTTGACAGTAACTGAAACGGTTCACGACTTATTAGTCCTGCTGCAGGACTGAATTACTTCGATCCCTCAAATCGTATTAAGTAAATTATTTCATAATTCAAGTAATCGCAAATTTGGGCTTCTAATATTGGAGGAGAATCAGAAAGAACAGCCTATGATCAAAAGAAGAAAAAATCTCTTATGAAAATTTAAGCAAATGCGATGCAAACAATTTATGTATTAGTATAACAACAAAGAACTACCATTGATTTAAAGAAGGTAAAATTCCCAAATAAAATATAGGCTGCCCAGTATAACTCGAAAGAATAGCCTATGCTTAAAAGAAGGAAAAACTTCTAATGAAATCATTAAAAACTGGAACCCTATCATACCGTTGATAGCCACAGATGAAACAACTCTGAGCTTTGAGTATTGATGTAATGAGTGGAGTTCACAACTTAGTCCTAAATCACGGGCCAATTTTAACATTCTCTTGGAGCACTCATATAGTGACAAATATGACGTCCCATCACATCATTAAAGTCAATTAATTAGCTGATTAATTATTGGGTAACACCTAAGAATCTTACTTATAAGTAATGTAGTAATTTGATTTTTTTTTCGTAATTCGGCCAAACGGCATTCGGCCAAACGACCCGTTCGGCCAAACGACCCGTTCGGCCAAACGACCCGTTCGGCCAAATGGCACTTGGCCAAATGGCGTTCGGCTCAACGGCATTCGTCCAAACGGCATTCGGCCAAACGGCGTTCGGCCAAATGGCCGGACACCCACCAAATGTATCATGTACAAAACGCTCATAAGGCCGTTAGTCCTCTACGGACATGAAACACGTTTCTATCTGTAATGAAAAAGGAAGATTGATGTCCTAGTTTATTGTTTCATGAGAAAAGGGTGCTGAAGATGCGTTAATTATCGTTTTTGCGAAAAATTCATGACTTATTTTTTCAAAGTTGCAGAAGGTTATGGGTTCAATCCCAGGTCCATCTCTTTCATTGTACTTTTTAGTTGTAGCTTTCACTTGCTTCCCTTTCTTCCTCTCTTAATATATCACAGTTGATCTAATCAGTTCATAACATTTGCTAGCACCAAAGACGGAGAAAAAACCGTTTCCCTACGCTTCCTCTCTTCTTTTTATTCTTGGCATTACGTCCTCATTGGGAGCCTGCTTCTCATCTTAGTGTTCTAATGAGCACTTCAACAATTATTAACTGAGACCTTTCTTTGCCAAAGATGCCATTTTCGCATTCGTATATCGTATGGCAGGTACAATGATACTCTATGCCCAGGAAAGTCAAAGAAATTTCCATTACGAAATGATCCCGGACCTGGCTGTGATTTGTAGCAGTGGACTCTAGCCATTCGGCTAAGGAAGTCCCCTCTTGCATCATTTTAACAAGCCTTTCCTTACGCCTGATGCATAGGCAATCTGCTAACCATACAGCAGTCCTTTCTGTCATCAAATTGCATTATCCCCACACCTTCCTGCATGAACTGGTGTAGGTTTAGAGGTATATCCGGTGTACAGTGGGCCAGTTTTAATAGCATAATCAATTCCTCCCTCTTTCTCTCGTTGGTCTGCATTATAACGTGACAAGCGTCATTGTTCAATGAGAATATATAGAGTAAGGTGGGCCAAAAGTTCGACCTTAGTGGAATAATCAATATTTCCAGAAAAACTATGACAGTTGAAAAGAAATAAATACCATACAAGGAACCTTCAACATATTGGCTAGATTACGCTGAATAAGCTTTTGTCAAAAGAGATACCCATTTTTAATAATAACAGTTTTAAATTATATTTTTTTTAATCAAACGAACTTTTGCCACATCGGAAGAGCAAGAGCAAGAGAATCTAGTGAGGGGCAAAAGTTTGCAGGGTAAAACAAAAAATATAGATACTTTTATGATAGGCATATACCAGCCTACACTTTTTATATTAAATTTTAGGGGAGGGATTATTAGAGTACGTTTAAAACTACAAATTGAACTTTAACATTGCTCTTTTGCAAACAATAAAATACTAAAATCACTAGTAAGGCGAGCAAATACCTTTAAACTCTAATATGTGTTGCTTATCTTGACAGATAGGCCTATTTCGTCTGCGACTTACAGACTTCTTCAGTGTCGTGTGCTCGACTTTTACAAAAACGACGTTTCCTGCATCGTGAAGATCGTGAGACATTCACTCCAAAAATGGTAAAAGTTGAGAAACGGAAAAACAAGGTGCTAACCGTTGATGATTTTTTATTTTCGAAAATATATATCTCAAAAACTAAACGTAAAATTTTCTGGACTTTCTAGAAAACATGAGAACAGCAATAACCCCTTTTGTCCCGAGGCTTTCAAAACACGAAAAAATGGAAATTTTTGTTTATTATTTTCAACGTAAAAAAAAAAAATTTGTGAAATTTTATATTTTTCTTGGAAAGTTGTAATCTTTAACTTTCATATCGTTCAAAAAAATTTAAAATCGGTCAAGCGGTTCAAAAGTTATAATTTAAACAAAAAATAAAAATTAAGCAAAATAGCGATTTTTTTGTCACTTTATTTCGGAAATGGTCACCCCAATAAAATAACCCAAGAACACGTGTATCCTTATTTCGGATAAGGAACAAGATAGCAAATTTTCACCGAATTCGGTGACCCACTAGATCGGTTTTTCATGGAATGGCTGCAAACTTGTGTCCAAGGTATGGGGCGTCAAAGTTAAAGCAGAAATCATCCAGAACTGCTTCCGAAAGGCTGGTTTCGGCTTTGAAGACGAAGATGATATTCCATTAGCGGAACTTGCAGAAGACGAGCTGTTTCCTGTTGATCTTGTGGTATCGTTTTCTGACTATTGTGATATTGATATGAGTGTCATATGCAGCGAGATGATGACTGATGATGGCATTCTCGAATTTGTTACTGGAGGAGACCTCGCACACGATGAGCCCGAAGATGTTTTGTCAAACACTTATTCTTCTTCTTTCTAGCGTTACGACCCAACTGGGACAAAGCCTGCTTCTCATATTAGTGTTCTTATGAGCACTTCCACAGTTATTAACTGAGAGCTTTCTTTGCCGATTGACCATTTTTGCATGTGTATATCGTGTGGCAGGTACGAAGATACTTCTATGCCCTGGGAATCGAGAAAATTTCCTCTACGAAAAGATCCTCGACCAGTGGGATTCGAACCCACGACCCTCAGCATGGTCATGCTGAATAGCTGCGCGTTAAACACATTTGACAATATGAACTCATCAGAACTCGAGATTACTGCAGCAACTGTAGAATCAACTTCAAAAATAATGGAGTCACTATTACACTCAACAGATAATGTTCCAATCGAAATGTTTGAATATTGTTTTAAAGTTGAGCAGTTTCTTTCCAATCGATACATTTCGCATCGACAACTTTAATTTGTTATTTTCTTTGAATATCGATTAATTCATTAAGGGCCGATTTCTTCGCCTTCGCTTAAGTCATAAACTACGTTTACCCATACGATTGAACCAGGTTTAAGGTCTAAGCGGTGGAGAAGAAACCGCTTATAATAGTAATAAAATACATAAACCAAATGCTTTTAATTCACTCCAGTTTTAGTGCATTTTTGGTGATATCACATTGCAGATTGTGTGCTTCTATGGTTAAAAATGAAAAATATTAAATACTAGTGGTCCCGGCAAACTTCGTCTCGCCATCAAGTAGGCTGCTGAAAAACGCTATGGATCGTCCCTTACAAAATGACAGTTCCGTGCACTCTCGTTTTTCAACTTTCCCGGTGAATATCCTGGGATTTTAATACACACAAACACGTCGGAACCCTTGACGAACAAAACGAAGAAAAAATCATTCAAATCCGTTGACCCGTTCGTAAGCCATTTCGTGACATACAAACACCATTCCATTTTTATTTATATAGAAGATTAAAAATCAATCATATTAAATAATTGTGATTAACTAATACTTTTATTGATATAAAATGTTTCTTGCCTAATCTTTTAATAACGAACACAAAAATACATAATTTTGGCAATTGTTCTATGAGTCGATAGTCCCTTCCTTCAATATCGACTCATGGAGGTTTCACTCTATATGGGTCGAACTATTGCACCGCTGATTCGAACCTTTGACCCATAGTGGACAAATAGTTTCGATGCATTTAAACAAAAACTAATACACGTCAAAGCATCCTCAACACAGGCCTATCTACACCCTCACACAAAAAAGTATAATATTTTATCTTTTTTTTTTTTTGTTCCATGCTATGAAAGCTCGACTGGATACTTGACTGAATATTGCAATTTTCACATCAAAAATTGAAAAATGGCCATAACTTTTCCAAATCTTAATCGATTTTTATAATTTTCGGAGTGAAAGTTCCTTACTTGAATAGCATTTGAATGTCACAGTTATTGAGCAAGACGTTGCTGACGGGGGCAGATTCTCAGGGCCAGAGCATATTCTGACTTCATTTGTTATTGAAAACTTACGCAATGAACTCTGAACGCGATATCATGTTTCATGTACGCCAGAATTTTGAGTAATTTGTGATGGGTAAAGTTTGATTGTCATATCGCCAGGGTTATTAAATTCAACAAGCTGCAATTTTTCATAAGTTATTGTTTGGAATATTATGTCACACTTCAGACACTCACCCATAAAACACATTTCAAACTACATCTACGAATACCATAAGTAAACGCCGTAACCATAGGGGAAGATCGAACGATAAAAACTTGATTTATCTCAAACTGCGTGCAAATTGTTGTCATCAAACAAAATGCTTTGTAAACCGTTAGAGAAAATGACTCATGACTCAATAACTTACACTTAGCCCTTCTAGTTTAATGGCAACCAGTATTAAAATCTGAAAGGGTTCTTCAAACCGCAACCGTACGTACCATCTATGTTTCCGCATAAGGCAATCAATTTTTAATATTGTTTTTTCCTTGTATGGATAGTCTCAGCACAGAAACGACCACTGGTCATCGAAATACACGAATACATGACATCGTACATGGGCTCCCAACGAGATGTGCTTGTTGTGTGGGACAGCACCGGGCCAATAACAGTCAATAGATGTTGGGCTTTAGGTACTAGGAATGGTTTTTAGTGGAGGTGATGACCATTGTACGAAACTCTTTTCTGTTATTGTTGTGTTGGAATTTATTGCAACATTCAAATTTTTAACGAAATCTTCAAATGAGGGGCTTTGGAGTAAATTAATTGGAGCTATACATATTTTAAGCCATGTAATCTCTAATAAATTAAAGAAAACTCCATTCAACAAACTAAAGTGAAGATGAGTCGAAGCTACGCTCCGAATTTTGAAGGGCACCAATCTGAAAAAACTAAACATTCGACCACGCCAAAAATTTGGTCTATTGGTCATTTTTTGATGACGATTTACCGATTGCACCTTTTAGTACTGTAAATGTGTGCTCTCATTAGGTCTATGTTCAGTTTAATTTAATCTTCGTC
This sequence comes from Aedes aegypti, assembly GCF_002204515.2. Lineage (NCBI taxonomy): Eukaryota > Metazoa > Arthropoda > Insecta > Diptera > Culicidae > Aedes > Aedes aegypti. The sequence continues at coordinate 380,640,302 of NC_035108.1, forward strand.
TCGATGTTTTTTTACTCTAATTCGATGCTAATCGAGAACATATTTCAGCGGAATGCTATCTATGCTATATAAGAGGCCTTCCTTAGCCGAGTGGTTAGAGTCCGCGGCTACAAAGCAAAGCCATGCTGAAGGTGTCTGGATTCGATTCCCGGTCGGTCCAGGATCTTGTCGTTATGGAAATTTCGCTCCCTCATTGTCTCACCTGACTTGGTGCGAATTTCTGGGCGAAGAAGGTCACCGAAAGCAAGTGTGCAAAAACATTCTGTAATGAAAACTGTTGTAAGACTTTATGACAAATTACGATTTTATTCCGGCTCCCAGGATGGAACGAGGCAAAAGGTTCCTGTCTGTTTTATTTTGGATGACTTAAACCTTATCAGACAACAACGCTTTTACCGTTTTAGAACATTCTCGATTTAATACAGCTTGGTGGGCAAAATGGTTAAACCAGAAATGAGAGAGAGTAATGAATTTGGATTTGGATTGGGTAGGGATTCTTTCTCGATTCGCAGTTGAATTTTTGCGTTCATTTTTTATAGGATTGCAGTTTCCACTAATGGATAATTTACCTTTATCATCATGAACGCACCCCATGATGAGTGATCTTCGTTAAAATTGAAACAGGAAATGATCTCCGATCATCAGTTGACCTAATCGATAGCTGTCCTTTTTCATTACTCGTTGATCATCAATATCTGAGAGACATTCATACTCCCGCTCATTTCTCTCGAATTCGTCAGAACCTTCTCATGAAATTCGCACCGAATCCATGGTCCCACCCATGTGTTAGGTAGTTTCTTCGGAGAGGTTGATCGTGTTGATTGATGTGTCGTGGTTTTAACAAATTGATCGATTGATTTGCATGCTTAATTGAAGATTGTGTTCCCGAAGTGATCGTTAAAATGAGTGGTGCAGGAAAATGATTCGCTACAAGGCCATCAACCTCGAAAATTTCAGACCAACGATCGTGCAGCATAGCGACTAGGATTCCAGGGCAGAGCATTCCAGAAGGCGGCGGCTAAAAGTGGCGGCTCTTGTGCGAGGTAAGAACCACTACAAGGACTTTTACCGATTTCACAAATACATTTAAAATCGTTGTGAATTCCTAATAATCGATCGGTTTGTTATTGATATGGTGCGAGGTCAATAACCCCTGGTCGAAGGTCGATGACCCTGGCTGGCTTTGGATGTGTTTTGGTTTACGGTTATTGCTTCTTGCTAAAATTAGCCAGACAGACGTGGAAGGCGATTAGTCCGTTACTGAACATTGAGAAGGATCAAGTGCTGTGCTGAATTTCGTGATTCGAGAATTTATTCATTCTTGACCAGACTTGCAAAAAGTTGGTTAACTAAATGAGGGGGATTAGATCGTTGATTTTTGTGAACTTATGTGCAGTGCTGTTGAATATAAAGGAGTTTAAGGTAATGTGACTAAAATAAAGATTCTTCATGTGCATGTTTTGTCTTTGTGTGATTTTCGTGTTGGTGTCCGTTTTAGTATAAGAGGCAGACGAACAAAAGACAATCTTCTAGACTATTTAAGTATTTTCAAGTACAGCTTCAGGGAGAAAACTTGTGAATTTGGGAAAAGGAATTTCAAACAAATGAGCATTACGCAAGACAATTGTTCGGTGTTCAGACAGACTGAACTAAGTGCTTTTTAAAGGTTTCAGGAAACTGTATCCCAGGCATTCCAAATAACAATATATTCGCATTATTTGTTATAATAATAGAACTTATCTCTTTGATGATCCATCAGTATCAAAAAAGCATCGAAAATATTAAAATTGATGGAGTCCTTAACGTATCTTCAGAACGCCAAAAAATCATGTAGTCCACTCTGTCTGAATTGGTCGGTGAATTTATTCTAAAATAATACTGATTGTTCTGTTCAAGAAAATTTGTAATGCTTATTTAATAATTGATTACATTTCATTGAAGCGGTGTAAATTCAAATTATTTTCTTCAGTAATTTTACTGGATCATTTGGCCGTAGTATGTTAGGCTGAAATTCGTTAGGTCCAAGTACGTTAGGTCAAATAAGTCTGTAGGCCGAATGAGCAAAAAGCTAAGAAAGAATAGTCTATAATGAAAAAGGATAAGTTTTTGGATTCTGTTACGTTTTGACTGTTTCGGTCTAATGACTCATTCGGCCAAACAAACTTGATCCTAACGTACTTCGGCCTAACGACCTGTCATTTTTTTTTCATGTTATGTTTAGGCCTCCCTGAATTGCATTGTCTAAGTTCAATATCAGCCTGCTACATATTTGTATGCCAATAGGCCATGCTTTTAGGCCATTGTTCAATAGCCATCACACATTTGCCAATGAGTTCTATATATTAGACTCTGATTCAATTTCACCGCTACTTTTCAATATTATCGCAAACTTTCGAACTAATCTCCTGACCTTTACCAACCATTGATTCAACTTCCATTCATGCAAGGATTTCTCTTGGAATTTTTCTGGGTCCAAAAAAGTTCCTAGATAAACAAAGATTTTCTTTTACTTTTTTTTCGTTTTTGGAAAACTCTTTGGAGTTTGTTCAGTATTGCGCTCTCTGGAAATTTTATGTAAATATTAGTCTTTATTGATGCACATAAAAGAAGAAAATCTTTGGACATACATTTACATCCATTCCTTAAATTACATGACACCACTGAAACAAAAAAAAGGTCATGACGTATCTAAGAAGATTAACTTTTACGATATGACTTATAAATAAGCCTTTACTGTACTTGTGATTCTCATTGTTATTAAGAGAGTGTCGTATCACTAATAAAAGGTGACTCTCCGATCCTCACTAATCCCTTGTATCTGAATCGAGTTACAATGCACAGTAGTTCAAGCAACATAGGAGAGCGGTCATAAATGTGAATTTCGATAAATTAGTCGTAAAATGATGCAATTTTATACGTTTTCACGGTTCTACATGCAAAATAGATCATATGCTGAGAGAAGGAGGGACTAAGGTTTACAACCCCCTTCCCTTCTCGTATTGACTTACAGTGGTCACACTATTATGGGTCACCCACTATTATGGGTCACCCACTATTATGGGTCATTTCCATTTGAATTGCATGCAAAACAGAGTGACTAATAATTGTGACAAGGTGACCCATAATACTGTGACCACTGTAAATGACTTTTTCATGATTTCAGACTTATTCACCTACATGTACCAGAATAATGAACAATGTCGCAGAAACTCTACAACTAAGGCTCTCTAGTTGTATTATTGAGCAGCCTACTTTGATTGTATGCTGAAAACATAAACATGATTCTACTGTTCAGCAGCCATTTGTTATGGATCAAATAATGTTGTGATATATTGGATATACGTCACTAAGGTGGTTACCACCAATCTGGCCGCAAACGGTCGCAGCTGAATTTATGTGCAAAACGTAATGTAACTATATAGGCAACTTTCATAGAAGAACGCATTAAGTGATTTGGAGGGGAAGCATTTTTTCGGTTCAATGAAAGTTTTCAGAATTTCTAATCTATTGAATTATAGCTGTATATCAGTTTCCCAACAAAATATGCTCATTTTTAATTTTATGTTTCTTGGAGATCGATTAAATCCTTATTGATAACTAGTGCCATTGATAATGCACTTGTAAAACACCTGAAACATTTCTGACAGGGTTATAAAAGTGTTAAAAATATTTTGATTTTTAAGATTTGTTGAAGCCGATGTTTTGGATTTATGACTTATGGGGGAACCACTGTGCAATAGTTGGCTACCAAATATTTCTCTTCTTCACCAATGATCTTAAGTGCGTGGCCGGCGCCGTTTTTAATTTCATTTGAAAAGAATTGGTTATGAGATGAAAAGATATGCTATAGATGGCTTAGGAAGTTTTTTTTCCTGTTAAATTGTGGCGACTCGGCATAGTATTGTCGTAAACGGTAGAATTGCTCTCGTTTACACTTTTTTTTACTTGTGTCACCCTACAGTAATTGAACTAACAGTTTTTTAAACTGAGAATCATGTCAAATCATACCGAAAAAGTTATTATTCTAAGTTTCTTAGATCCGACTATATCTGAATATGCACATGGAAAAAAAAATTGTGAGCATCCCTAACGAGGCAAGTGCGGATAGGTCCTGATTTCGCATGCTAAAACCCCTAGTGGTTATCCATGCAAGATGTTTGAAGTTAGTTGCACTTCATTTTGATCGCTTTGGTTTTGATCTAGATAACTTGCAATTGATATAGATCAATTTTAACTTATCATATGGACGTTCTAATAAAAATGTCCCTTCTGCATTGTTCCTCAATAAGACTTTTTTCGACCCAATTTTGCTTTTATAAGTACAGTGAACATGTTTGAGCAGGAATCATTTTGTTTTTTGATTAATCCGTTAACGCCCAGTGTCCTATTTTGAGGACAGACGCGCCGAACGCCCAGCGTCCTCAAATCACTGTCCTCAGATTTGCGCAAATAACTTAAAAACGATACAAAATATAATCATGTTTGAAGCACTTGGTCATAGACCTGATATCTTCCAGTCAGTTGGCATTATATTTCGGAATTCACTCACCTGGTGGCTCTACAGCATTATCGAATATATTCTACCCCCTGAAAAACTTGGAAGTCAAATTATGACAATGCATATCTCTGTTGTTTTCTAAGCGATTTCGAAAAATTCTTTCAGCGATGGAACCAAGCAACATTCAAAATCATTGCCCATTTTAACACTCTCAAAATAAATGCGTCTACTCAACGTTATTTGACAATAGACACTTCCAAGCGTTTTGGAAAATACCTTTTACAATAAAAAGAAATTCAATGCGATGACATATACTTTTTTCGACATGAAAGTTATAGTAGAAGTGCAGGGAAATCGTTTTAGGTTGGTTGGTTTGACTTTATTAACGAGATTTTTAGCCCTGTGCTAGTTCATCTCGGGACCAACGGCTTTACTTCCCTTCCGAAGGAAGTCGTCACTATAACTTTTTACGTCATAAGTGACTATGTCGGGGATGGGATTCGATCCCAGGTCCTCGGCGTGAGAGGCGAGTGTTCTAACCACTACACCAGGTCCGTCCCCAAATCGTTTTAGCAGAAATCAGGTTTTTTGGTTACACACAAAATTTATTTTACTAAAACAATAATAATAAATATAGTAATATTCTTTATTTGAAATTGTTCGCTTATAAAACAAAATCAAAAGCGATGACATATAGTTTCATCGACATCAATTTGACTAAAGTAGTCCAGTGAACATTTTTGAAATATAAATTATTGATTACACTCAAAATTTGTTTTACTAGATAAACTACGAGACATATTAGGTTTCCAATATCTTTGCATGGCAATCAAAATACATAGCAATGATATCTAGGGTTTTCAGCATACATCTGCTTGTACATTTCCAGCGAACATATTTGAGAAGACATAGTTATTTTGCATTACACACAAAACAATTTTAATGACAAAACAAAACTTACGATAAACCCTAGATTTTCAACCTCTTTTTCTAAGAAATGGCATATACTTTTTTTTGACATGAACATACTTGTAGAATTTCTGCAGTGATGCATTTTAACGCGTTCAGTTCGCGTTCCAGTTAAATTTTTTGAACTCAGCGATCAAGTAGGCTTGAACATTGAGCAGTTCAAAAATATGAACCCGTGCGAGCCAAAAAATGAACCCAATTGACTTTGACTGATACACGACATAAATCTATGTCAATGTTATGTTTAGAAATTTAAAACAGCAAAAGCAGTATGATTTTTCTGTTCATGAAAATTTAAGACGATCAATTCATTCATTTCTCACGTAAGAGCTCCAATCTAAATTGTGAACTGAACGGGCCGTTCTTGAGCAGCGGCTGGCTCTTGCTCGGAAGTTCATTGTTTACTGCGTTCTCGTGCAAATTTGGCTCGGGCTCCGTTCACTTTTTGCTCGCGTTCAGTTCATAATGCATCACTGAATTTCAGTGAAAAAATAGTTAATTATGAAAACACTCATAATTTATTTTACCAAAAATAAATGTTGAAACATTTTATTTTGTATAACTGCATGCCCACAAATCGAGTTGAAAAGCAATGACATGTAGTTCTTAGTTATAAATTTGATTGCACAAGAACAGTAATTACATATGAACATAAAGAGAAATTTTTGATTACGCTCAAAATTTCTTTCGCTTAAAAACTACAAGATATCAAGATACAAGAAGTTTAATTAACATAAAAAAATCAGATGACATAAAAAAGTTTTTGTGTAAAAAATTAAGAAAACTCTCTTTGTTTTAAATTATTTGCTAGTAAATCCAAACTTGTAGCGAAGACATTCAACTTTTTCGACATAAATTTCATTCTAGATGTCCAAAAATATGTTTGAGCAGAAATAGAAAATAGCAGAAATGGAAAACACTCAAAATTAATTTTACCTTAAAACTACCTAAATCTTTTTCTCGACGATGCATTGATTATTGTGAATGTGTCAACGCGTTAGAGCAGAAATAAAGCTTTTTGTTTACACTTATTTTTTCACCTAAAGAGCTACTAAAACTCATGGTTTTAGCCTATTATTCTGTAGATCAAAATGCAAAGCAATGATATGTTGTTTTATTGACAATAATTTGCTTTTAAATGTCTGGTGTATATGTCTCAGCAGAAATTAAATTTTAGATAAGATTCAAAATTTATTTTACTTAAAAAACTAGAAAAAATCCTATTATTAAACCCTTTTTTTACTTTAAATTAAAACTCAAAGCGATGCAACATGCCATCGTTGTTAAAGCATTAGTGTTAAAACGTTAAATTTTGTTTTTTAAATTAAAATATATTTTGAGTGTAATCAAAAATGTATATTTCTGCCCAAAAATATTGACTGGGCTTTAATAATCAAAATCATGCAGAAAAACTACGTGTCAGTGGGTCGAATTTTGAAGCGTCTTCTGGTGGCTGGACGGGTTTTTTGTGGAGGGGCTGGGAATCAATCCATGACCTTCCGCTTATGAAGCGAAAGCGTAACCTTAAGGCTACAGACCCCCCTAATTTTAACATTTTGAATAATTTTGAATTATTTGACATCAAGATATAGGGAAAGTGTACCGGTTATGGTCATAGTGGATCCCTAATTGGCCATACGCATAATTTCTAATTTTTTTCATAAGTGTCGGATTGTTTCGCGATCTGCAGCAATATTCTTCATCGTGAAAATACCTATCGAGGTCTGTGTTCAGAATTTTTATAGAGGTCAATGGGCGATCTCTGGCGATTTTTCTTTGCAAAAGTAAGTTTGCCAATAATTAATCCCATGCAAACTCTGAACGGTTAGTGCTAAAATATAGTTTCTCCGATCAAGCTGAAATTTATCATAGTTGTTATGGAACTTAAAACCAAAAAGTGAACTGGAGCGAGAATCTAAATTTTGTCCCACTCTAATGGGCAGATCACTTACCAAACATCATTGACTCAAAGGGAGGCTTACTTTCTTATTTGTTGTTTAGAAGCTCGCATGAAAAAGCTTTTATATGTGGTTCTAGAAATGATTAAACATACCAAGCAAAAATAAACATTATTCGTCAATAAACTTGGTTTAAAACACTGTAATATGTATTATTCCTTTCATCAAAGACATGAAAACCACGATGCAAGATTACAAACATTATAATAGGAATAAGCTTACTTCAATTTCTTTGTATTTCACTAATGGAACTGTTAGCGGTTATCGTAAAACGGGGTATCTTTGATAATGCGAATAACTTTGATAGCGCGGGACCCACCATATACACACTTAAACAGATTTTATGAGTTCGGTAAACGAAATCACCGAAACCGATCAGTAATTCACAAAAATACTGATGTTTCGGTAATTGACCAGCTTTTGACAGTGCGTCACGAACAAAATAACTGAATTTTTAGTAAGCTGTGATTAAAAATTACCGAACATTTTGTAAATCTACGATATCACCGAAGTCTGTGAAATATTTCACTGACTATTCGGTAATCAATGAGTTAGACTACCGACAGCTCAGTAATTTGGCCCGTTCGAAACGTCAAAACGAACCTTTAGCTATTTACTTATGGAGTTCGAATTTTGATTTTTCCTACCATTTTAGTAGAACAATTATTTCAAAGATTTAGTGCGGATGATGAAACAACGTTACGGTAAATAAAGCAAATTATTTAGATTATATTGAATATACAATTTTAAATCGTTTACAGCTTATGTTCACGTCCGTCTGCAGCTTTTCCACTGCTCCTTTTCCAGCACCACACAGAAGGTTCTACGTTACAGTTGCATTTGGTTGAGCTCGACGCATGCATCATGGACATGTCCGCAATAATTGCCAAGCCTAGTGGCAATAGTTAGTTACTAGTAACTTACTACTGTTAATAAAGTGTAGTGAAAGAATCCTATATTTTTGTTATATTTTCATGCTAAAAACAATCTTCCGGGAAAAAAGCGCCAGTCCGAAGTTACAGATTTTCGGTAAATAGTTACCGATCGCTCAGTAATTTTGACAAATACCATCCGGAAAGCAAATTACGGACCGTTCGGTAATCTTTTCATTTACCGAACATATTACCGATCGTTCAGCTGTTGAGATTTCGGTAAATAAATTACCGACGTCGGTGATTTGTTCTAAGTGTGTACTAAATGAAATAAGATAATATCTGTTAATAAGTTAAGCAAGACGAATGCAAAAGTAAAGAATATTAGTATGACACTTCGTATCAAAGCTAATTTCATTTGAATCGAGAATATTTGAGACTTAATATAAGAATATGGAAAACTGCTTTTGCAATATCGAAACGTTTATGAACAATCTGTTCTACAATCACTATTTGATGTAGTTTTGAATAGTTCGTCACTTATGTTTGACAGCCTAGTTATCATAGACCATGAATATGGTCTCAAATCTCTTAGCGAAACCCACTTCTACAAACTGGGACCATTTTTGTAAATCTAAGTCAGAAGTTTCCATTTAACGTTTAAAGCCGAGAGGTATGCAATGCCTTATAAGTGTTACGCAATTATTTCAATTTGTTTAGTTTACACTCCTTTATCAAAGTAACCCCAAAACAGAACCAACTTGTCTTTTGGCATCTATCTATCAATCTATCAACGCACATGGTTTGGTATTTTTTCGCATTTTGTCCAAACAAAAACTAAAATTTAGGCGAGAATTTGCAAAGTACACCACAAATAAACACCATTCACGAAGCTAGCTCAAAAGTAGTGAAAATTGGGAGCGGGCCAGTTGGCATAAGGTCATTTGGAATAACGCCATTTGACATAACGGATATTTGGCACAACGGTCATTTGGTATAACGGACATTAGGCATAATTTTTAACTAAGTGAAAGATGAGGGTCATTTGGCTTAACGGACATTTGGCATAATTTCAATTTATTTTCTGTACATACTTAAATTAAAGATTTTAGTATTAACTTACCGTTTTATTTTAGCAACAACTGAATATATTTTATAATAATTAGCTATTTTCCATTTTAAACAAAACAATTTACACTTTTAGACAACATCAAAAACAGTTTAAAATGTTGTCTTTCTAATAACAATTATGAACTACGTATCTTCTATGTTATTCTAAATGGTTAATAATGTTTACATACATAATAAAAGATTTCTAAACAATTTTTGGATAGGGCGTAACTGCCTTTATAAACAAAGCCAGAAAAAAACTGAGATCTTTTCCCAAATTACAGAAGATTAGTAGCAACAGCTGTTGAATAATCATACATTCCATAGTTGTCAAAATCACTAACAATTTTCTGAATTTTTTTATGGTTTTTTCCGCATCGGTTTTGCGTTTCCGACTGGAATTGGATTAATTAGAGCCAGAATTTGTCCGCGGGTATGCTTTTTTCCAGCTGGAATTATTTCAACATTTTCAAGATTCCTACATGACTCCCAACTAGACCGTTCCAGCGCCTATACCAGGCATCGATCTGGTTGGTTGTCCTAGGAATCTCGTTGTTGATACTGTCATAGACAGACCATAGAGCTGGATGAAACATTGGATCTACTCTGATGACACGTCCCTTTCAGAATAACGGAATGATCCCGATCTTATAATATTTTTAATGTACAACGGCAAAGTGTACACCGGCACAACGAACAATATATCTTCACTCCAAAAATTTTCTCTAAAAATTCTAGACATAATTTCTAGAATATTGAGCATAACTTTAAAGCAGCAAAAAACTTGAAAAAAAACAATTAGGTCAGTAATTTGAACTCGGAAGAACCACGAAAAAAACTAAACCGCGCAGCTTAAAATTTTTGAGACTAACAAATCTTAGTATTGTCATCATAGGCGTTGAAAAACGGGATAAAGTATGCATGACTTGTTCGTATGAGATTTTGAAGTTCAAGTTCTTCTTTTTTCTGGCGTTACGTCCCAATTGGGACAAAGCCTGCTTCTCAGATTAGTGTTCTTATGAGCACTTCCACAGTTATTAACTGAGAGCTTTTTTGCCGTTTGACCATTTTTGCATGTGTATATCGTGTGGCAGGTACGAAGATACTCTTATGCCCTGGGAAATTTCCTTTACGAAAAGATCCTCGACCAGCGGGATTTGAACCCACGACCCTCAGCATGGTCAAGCTGAATAGCTGCGCGTTTACCGCTACGGCTATCTGGGCCCCTGTTCAAGTTCAAGTTTTATGATGTATGAATACTTCAATGCAAATCTATGCATTAGCTTATCATTTTGATAAGCAGATGTTTTTTTTTTTGTGAGCGTTAAACTGTCGTAGTTATTCTTATAGATTCATTCTTTTGTTTGAACACAAGATGCAATAAAAGATAATTGTAGCAGCAATGTTGTTGCATTTTTAACTTCTGTTTTCCAAAGTCAAAACCTTATTTTCAATCTGTGCGGCGCCTTTAAGAAATATTGCGTCAGTGATTGACACCCTATTTCATCTTCATAGTATTTATCTAGAGACTTACCCTTCTTCTAAACATTAGGTATTCTTTTGAGGGCTATTGCTATAGCGATGTGACGCGCTATTTTCTTATATAGGAATTTGCCCTTCTTTTAAACATGACCTATTCTTTTGCGTAATATCACAACAGTGCCATGTGAAAAAAGAGTATCAAATAACCCTTACTTTTTAGATGGTTTGATATTATGCCCAATGTCCGTTATGCCAAACGACCCTCTCTTCACATATGGTTTGATATACCAAATAATTCTTCATTTACACATGACTGGATATTATGCCAAATGACCCTTCATATTAACATAGTTCAAAATTATGCCAAATGACCGTTATGCCAAATGTCTGTTATGCCAAATGTCCTTTATGCCAAATGGCGTTATGCCAAATGACTTTATGCCAAATGACCCTGACCCGTGAAAATTCATATGTTATGCGAGTATGGGCAGTTCAGTATATTAGTAAAGAATACCATCCTACAAATTTTTCATAAAAATGATGATTCTTGTTGTGCGGAAAAGAGTATATAACTTTGAAAAACAGCTTTTTGCAGAAGTTTTTGGAAAAACTTTTTAGTTCTCCATCCAAAAGCGTTTTGTTAGATTTTATTTTATTATTTTCATAACACCGTAGAATAGTATTTAAACGATGCACAGAAAACCGATTACGATTTCATTGATAAATAAAAGGTATAGTATAAACAAAGTGTCCACTTTATATGATGATCAGTCCTCAAAAGGGGCTGTCCAATAATCACGTAGAGTAGATGTACCAATAGTGGAGGTACTAAGCACGATTGAACTTCATTCAACCGCCTAAATTCAAGAAGCGCAATTAATGTACATGGTAATGTTGTAACGGGAAGTAACGACCATTGACTTAACCCCTCTACCGGCAGCTTCATTTTTTACCGCAAGGAAAAAATTCAAATCGCGATAACTTTTTTGTGTCTCGGTATTTTTGTACCATTTTTTCACAAGTTCTTAAAAAACTCTTCTAGTTTGAGGATCCGTGTCGATATTGATGATTGGTGATCTGGTTTTAAAGATATTCCAATGTTCCTTGGGGGACCGACATTTTCCATACAAAATGTCTTAGGCGGCCATTTTGTTTTACGTCCATTTATCGAAAAAGTAAAATGTGGGCTATACAATGCCATGTAATAAGGAGCTACTCTGAAAAAATCATACAAATTGGTTAAGAATTCTAAGAGATATCTGAAAATTACGATATGAGGTTTTTTGAAGTTTTCAAGATCTTTATTTGGTCAGCTTGGTACTAGCAACATAAATGCTCATTACTCAAAGACGGCTGCTCCAAATTGCTTCATTTTTTCAAAACATACTCTCATTAATATATTGTTCCAAAGAGTGAATATCTGAATACGTTAAAAAATCTGTAGCCTAAGATATAAACGTGGGTTATGATTAAGCTTTGGTCCCCCAAGGAATTTCAGAATATCTCTGAATCTAGATGACCAATGATCAATATCGAAATGGATCCTCAAACAAAGAAGATTATTTTGAGAACTTGTGAAAAAATGGTGCAAAAATACCGAGAAACAAAAAAGTTATCGCGATTTGAATTTTTCTCCTGCGGTAAAAAATGAAGCTGCCGGTAGAGGGGTTAATGAGAAAAATGATTTCATCGCAGTAATCCACGGCATGTCATGAAAAATAATACCTCCATTATTGGTACACTGTTCCTTTAGTTGCGGTTTATTTATAATTTGTGTTCCTATAGTTGGGGTATCCGTTGTTTTCTTATGAGCTCCTCCACTATAGGAACACTATGCCGCAACTATTGGTACAAGCAAGAAAAGTTTTAGCAATTTTAGTGATACTTCATCAGTTTTAACGCTCTTTTCAACTATTCCTTGCATCAACAAGCCAATACGTCGATTGGCAGTGTCGGTTCTGTGGCCAATGTGATAAAATCAGTGAAAACGGCACTACCACAACTATAGGAACACCCACAACTAAAGGAACACTTACCCTAGTCATTTTTTTTGAGATTTCAGATTCCTCCATCCCCCTCGTGGTCATTTATCCATACAAAAAAATTAAAATTTGGGTGAATCGTGGTCATTAACCATACCCCTCCGCCGATAAATGACCACCTGATTAACATTTTAATTTAGGCTGACAAAAGAAGAATTTAAGATTTGTTCCTGCCTTATGGCCGCACGGGACATCATCATAATCACCCTATCCATTTCAAGAAGCAAATTCCAAGAACCACTCCATATATCAATGCGAAAATGTATCTGATTCTATATATGTAGTGCACAACCCAATACATTTTCAGCTTCATCGGTTTACTAAAACTCGAGATTTGCTTCCACCAAGTTTTGATGATAATTGTTAGAGTGAGACGAAAGATAGAAAAATTAACACGGTCTCCCGTGTCACCTTATATTGGACAATTTGTTTGAGCTAGCGTTGTTAGGTCCCACTTACCCCGCGCAGTAGTTTATAAAACCTTAATAGTTTTAAGATCTCTTATTTTAACAAAAAAAAACCGCAGTTTTCAAAATTTTCAAACCGACATCCATGTACACTGTATTGAATAGCCACCTCAGTTCCAATCCACTTTGTCACAACTTCCCATTATCAGTCCTGCTAGTACAAATTGCACTTAGTCCAACAACCTGCATCACCGTCACACATCGTCAACTAGTCGGACGTTATTTATGAGATACGATCAATTACGTGTAGAACAAAAAATCCAATTTATCCATTCTCTTCCAGCACAGGTACACTACCTACTGCTGCACGTAACATCCCAGGTTCTCTGCGTAGCTCATGTTTCGATTTTTAATTTCCGGAATGCATTCCATTGGTGGTTGATACGATTTTTTTTCCTCCCACTCAACAGGATTCATCCATCTCAACCCAATCGCTCACCGAATACACATTGTGGTAGATTTATTTCCGTACATGCGGACGACAAAGACCCATCAACATTGTCACCTGGCGTCACCGTAATCCCGTGTCAAAATCGAGATAGAACAGGATAGGAACCAGAAAAAAAACAGCAGCTGAAAAATGATGGCGGCATCTTGTCCACCTTTCAACAAGCACATCTTCATCGGTGGAGGCCCACCGAGTGAGACCACCGGCAGCGAGATTTCCTCGGTGGAAAGCGACTGGGGTGATTTGCGGTTGATTGCCGCCCAGCTGGGAGTGGCCAATCCGGACGATCTGCATGTCGAGCGGTTCAAAGTCGACCGTCAGAAGCTGGAGGAAATGATCAAAGGTTGGTGTGAAAAGGATAATGAAAACATTGAGGTTGAAAAAAAAAAGTGCTCCAAAGGCTCTTTCAGAGATTTCTCTTGGATTTTTTTGAAGATTCCTCTAGGGATTTTACCACAACTTTATTCAAGATAATCTCTAAAGTGATTAATAAGCGATTTCGACTTCACAAAGAAATTTCAATCGCAACTAGATTTTTTTTAAACAGAAAAAATAGGACTCCAGGAGCACCTTCAGCTATTCCTCCTGAAATTATACCTGAAATTTCTCCAGGGATTTCTTCAAGGAATATTTCAGAGTTTCCTCCAGAAAAATCTCTACAGGGATTCCTCTAGAGAGTTGGAAACGAGTTTCTTTAAGTCTTGTAACAGGAATACCTTCAGTAATTTCTTCATTGAATCCTTCGATAACATTTTTAATAAGATTCCTCCAGGATTATCTCCAAGAATTCCTCTATGAACTTTGTCAAGGGATTCCTCCAGAGATTCTTTCAGGTATTTTTCAAGCGATTCCTCATGAAGTTTCTTCAGAGATTTCTCCAGAAATTCTTCGAGAGACTTCTCCAAGCATTCTTCCAGAATGAAATCTATTGGGATTCTTGCAGATATGTCTAAAAGGATTTCTCCAGGGATTCCACCAAGGGTTACACTAAGACAACTTTTTTAAGAATTACTCCAGATATTTCTCGAGAAATTCCTTCGAGGATGCATTCAGTGTATTCCTTTCGAAATTCCTCCAGGAATTATTCCGGAGATTTCTTCAAGGGATTCTCAACGGATTGCTCCAGAGATTCTACCAAGAATTCTTGTAGGGATTCGACATGGAATTTTAAACTGGGTTCCTACAAGTAATTACTTCACGAATTCTTATAAGGATTCGTCAAGAGTTTTCTCTAGAAGTTCTCCTTGAGATAGCTTTAAAAAGCAAAATGGAGCGATGTAGGGATTTTTACAACTACGCAACTATTTTAGCAAGTCCTCCAGGGATTTACCTAGAAATTCATCCAGAGAATTGTTCTGAGCCTCAAAAAATACCTCAAAAAATCATTAGAAAATATTTCAAAGATTCCATCATGAATTCCTCCACAAATAATCACAATAGTTTTTGCAGAAACTCCTTCCATGAAGAAATTTTTTGAGAAAATTCGTAGATAAACTCCTGGAGAAATACTTGGAAGAAGAAATTCTAAGAGGAACCTATAAAAAAAACTAAAAAATCTCTGTTTTTGGAGGAAAACCAGGGATATTCTCTAAAGGAATTCCTGAAAAAAATCCTAGGACAACTTTTGGGGGAACCATTAAAGGGTTTTCTGGAGTAATCTCTGGAGAAATTCCTAGAAAAATTGCTAGAAAAATTTTAGAAGGATTACCGTGGCAAATTGCTGGAGAAATCCTTGGAGAAATCCCTAGAGACAAATCTTGCAGTATCCTCGGAAAAACAATCTGGAAGAACCACTGTAGATATTTTGCTGGAGAAAACTCTGACAATATATATTTTTCTGGAAAAATCCATTGAATAATCCGTGGAAGAATTGTCAGATTTATGGAAAATTACCTTGAGAAATTTCTGGAAATTTTTCTAAAGGAAACATCCGGTGAAGTCTCTGGAAGAACTATCTAGAGAAATCTCTTTACTAATGGAATTGAGCTTTACCGGAACTGATCTAAAAAATACAGTTGTGATTGAAAGTTCTTCCTAAGGGACTTCCTAGAGATTTTTTTGAAGAAATTTCTTGCATAATTATTTGAAGAATCACTGGAGAAATAGATACTATAGAGATTTGGAGAAAATTATGAATATTAAAATGACCTACTGAGTGGCAATACAACGTAAACCGAATCAATTAGTCAAAAATTAAATCATTGGAGGATTTTTGTGGAAGTCCTCAAAAAATTTCTAGAGAGACATTGGAAGGTGTAGGAAATCGCGCAGGTTTCCTTCATAATTAATAAAACAGATTACACCAACTTCTTTTTCAATTCAAGTTTTTTTTTTTATTCACCAGCATCAAGCACCTCAAGCACTACTTTATGTCACAACATCATCACTAAAACTAAAGCCAATCGTCATTCTCTGACTACAGAGTATCGTTTTTTCTCTTGTTTCATTCACAACTATGTTTTGTTTCTCTTGCTCTCCTTTCTCTTGCCGCCCGCGTTCCATAATGCCCAACCGATGTCGAGGCGTCGGTCTTTTGCAGAATCCTACTCTCAATACAACCTAAATCTACACTATAATAAATTTCCTCGTAAATTTTTCAAAATTGATTTATTTATATTTATATTTGACTACTCTTCCTACATCCTTCTCCTCCCCTACTCTGATATAACATCTTAATAAAAAATGATAGAGAGTGTGATCAATAATATATACTCTAAAACGAAAAATTATATGGTGAATGCCATCTCACAAAATGAACGTCGCACAAAACTCATGTTGATGATTCTATGTGATGTGACTTATATCTGAAAATAAATATGATTAATATCAAAGTTATAGAGGGATTCCACCGAGGCATGCAAGTCGATTCTGATCGACCATTTCAAAAATATCTGAAACTTTGCACAGTTTTTCAGTTCCATCTAAATCGTCATTTTCCGATATATCTGAAAATAAATATGATTAATATCAAAGTTATAGAGGGATTCCACCGAGGCATGCAAGTCGATTCTGATCGACCATTTCAAAAATATCTGAAACTTTGCACAGTTTTTCAGTTCCATCTAAATCGTCATTTTCCGATATCAAATCTTCAAGTTGAGTCACGACTAACTTTTCAAAAGGGTGTATGTGAAAATGGTTCAAAAATATTCAAAAAGCTGCACAGCAAAAACGGTTCGTTCGATTGTTAGACAACTTAAGAAACAAAGTTAGACAACTAAATAAAGATTCCAAAAAAAATACACACCTATACAAAAAAAGTTTTCTATACAGGTATACGACTAGTTTACCTGCAAAAAGTTTACCTCGTAGAGAACAAGGCGGGTTTATACCCAGGTGATCTAGTATACGTAAAGCAGGTCGGTTTTCTCGGCGCTGGTTTTCTCCACAAAGTTAAAATCTGATTACACCTGGGTATAGACCCGCCTTGGTAGAGAATAGATTTTGTTAATCATATTTGGGAGAAAGCGAGTAACTTCAACAACATCAAAAACATGATAGGTACATACCATGAACATACTCACGAAAAAGCTTTTCTTCAGTCAAGCAAACGACACCAAACTAGTCAGTAAAAACTTAAAAGTGATTTTGTTTATTAAAATCTAACGAGCAACATGAGTAGTCGCTTTCTCAACTGTTGCAGGCCGTTTGCAGAAAAAAAGTGTTCGAAAGAGCTACGAAATCTCACTGAAAGCACCATAGATAAACTGAAAGCGGCTGGTTATGCTCCAATGTCTACATTGAATACAAATTTACGCATTTGTACGTCCTGCCGTTTAAACGTTGACAAACGGGCAATCTGTACATCATCGGTGGATCAGGTTGCAGGAAGTTCGAAAACAATAACAACTGAGGAATTACTAGATGCACCGACAACAACTGAGGAGTTACCAGAAGTACCAAGTGCAGATAGTCTTGCCACGGTACCATCAGCGACATCTGTTTCAACAAATCAATCAGAAGGTGAGTGCATCCAGAAGGTCAACATCGAACGCTTCAACGAAGGGATAGCTGGAATAAAAGTGACTCCGATTAAATGGACGAAGATGGGTTACGTCAATTATCCCGAGAAAAAATACCGTGAAATCAACGAAGCTGTACGAAGAAACCTCTTCAAATTAGGACCTGAGGATGTGGAAAATACAGACTACGATGAAGTAATTATGAATATGAAGGAAAGGTTCTCGAATCTAGCCACGACAAGGAAAAAAAATAATTGATTTTGTCGATGCTGCCAAGCTCGTGGTCTATTCAAGACGCCATTGATGAGTTCAAAACCAATAGAAATACAGCAAAAGAGGCAAAACAATTCAAAAATAACTGTCTTGCAACCAAAAATGCTAGGTCGAGTACTTCATTAACAGATGAGACAAAAGAAAAAATAATTCAATATTTTGAAGACGATGAAGTAAGTAGAGCTATGCCTGGCCAAAAAGATTATGTATCTGTAAAAAAAGATGGAAAGCGTCAAGCAATCCAAAAACGATTAATGATGACTACTTTGAAAGAAGCGTATACACGCTTCAAGGAAATTAACGAAAATATTAAGGTAGGTTTTTCCTCATTTGCAAGCCTTCGTCCAAGGCAATGCAAGCTTCTATCTAATTCAGGAACACATAATGTTTGTGTGTGCACAACACACGAAAATATTAACCTAATCTTACATAGTTTGAAAAGAATCAATTTATCAAAGGATATTAAAATGTTAACTGGTAGTCTTTTGTGTGAAAATACAACATCAAATTGCTATCTACGATCTTGTTCGGATTGTCCAGATTCTTCATCATTGGAAAATACTTTATTCGCTGAGTTTGAAGAAAATTATATTGATCAGTTATCATTTGAGCAATGGGTGACCACGGATAGGTGTGACCTAGAAACTATTGTAAAACCTGTAGATGAGTTTGTGTCATTTTTTTTGCTTGAAATTAGAAAGTTTAATTCCTCACGACTTTATTAAAACAGAGCAATCCCGCTTTTTAAAAAATACGAAAAATACATTACAAGATGGTGCATTTTTAGTCATTTGTGATTTTTCTGAAAACTATAGCTTTGTATTGCAAGATGAAGTGCAGTCCCATCACTGGAACGTACAACAAGCTACAATTCATCCATTCGTTATTTATTTCAATGGAAGTACGCAAATTGAACATTTTAGTTTTATTGTCATTTCCGAAGATTTAAGACACGACTCAGTATCTGTAAATTTGTTCATTGCCAAACTGATTAACTTTTTACGCGTTGATAAGGATAAAGAAATCAGAAAGATATATTTCATGTCTGATGGAGCAGAATCGCAGTACAAAAACCGTAAGAATTTTTCGAGCCTATGTCAATTTAAATCAAAGTACGGAATTGATGCAGAATGGCATTTCTTTGCTACGTCACATGGCAAAGGTCCTTGTGATGCTATTGGAGGAACCATAAAGCGCATGGCCACAAGAGCAAGTTTAGCCAAAGAACGTGAGCATCCAATTAAAACTGCAAAAGAACTATTTGATTGGGCGAATCGCAGAAAAGAAGAAGATTTAACAAAATTATCATTTTGTTTTACTACTACTGAAGAGTACGAATTAACGGCATCAGAGCTCAGCGAGCAATATAATAACGCGAAAACGATCCAAGGAACCCAAAAATTTCACTGTTTCATTCCATTGTCAGAAAATAAAATTAAAGCAAAACTATACTCTAACTGTACTGATAATGATGCAAAAGTGTTCGATATTGTGAAAAATTGAATAACAATAAATAAATAAATAAGTATTAATGAAATGTTTTCATGATCTCATAACGCATACCCAAATCCAAAACTTATATACATATACATATAATATTTATACATATACATAATATTTATACATATAATATACATAATACTAATGAATACATGAAAACGACTTGTTTAATTCACGCAAGGCCCTTAACAATAAAATCAGCAACAAACTGCGGTTCCCGTAATAATTTACACCGAAAAAAAAATTTTTTTTTCTACTAAATGTGAAAATTGTGACATGTTTGAAATGTCATAACTTTTTTGTTTATTGGTTTACCATCACCAAATTTTTATGGTAGATAGCTAATATATTGGACCGTTTTCCCTCAAAAAATTACGTTGGTATTCCGATAGGGTTTTGAGATATTTGAGTTTTTGTGCCAATAATTATGTTTTTTAATGCAAAAAAAAATTTTTTTTACTGTGTGTATTTTTTTTTTGGAATCTTTATTTAGTTGTCTAACTTTGTTTCTTAAGTTGTCTAACAATCGAACGAACCGTTTTTGCTGGGCAGCTTTTTGAATATTTTGAACCATTTTCACATACACCCTTTTGAAAAGTTAGTCGTGACTCAACTTGAAGATTTGATATCGGAAAATGACGATTTAGATGGAACTGGAAAACTGTGCAAAGTTTCAGCTCAATAGAAAAAAATGAATTAAAAAATTTATCAAATTTTGGTGCTGTTGCTTGGAATCACTTTATAGGAAAAAAAGCCTGAAAAATGAAAAATAATTGAAATTAATGAAATGAATATAAAACATTAATTTTAAATTGTTTAATCAGCACTAACAAAATACTTACAATAATCGTTTTAAAAACAAACTCATTTTAAAGTAAACAAAATAAGGTAAATATAGTACACCACGCGCAACATTGGTAATGTGCTAGGTAAAGTAAAAAATTTCCCTTATAAACACCGTGAAAAAATACCATAAGTACCGGGTACTCCTACCGACTGCGAAAGAGACTCTGAAAGAGTTCCTGAGGAAATCC
This sequence comes from Aedes aegypti, assembly GCF_002204515.2. Classification (NCBI taxonomy): domain Eukaryota; kingdom Metazoa; phylum Arthropoda; class Insecta; order Diptera; family Culicidae; genus Aedes; species Aedes aegypti. The sequence goes on from NC_035108.1 coordinate 380,660,917, forward strand.
CTGCAGGAAGTGTTAACCTACGTTATGTATTAGGAATAAGTTACACATTATCAATAACTTAGAAACGCTCTCAAAAATCAATTTTTGAATCGATATTCGTTCATTTAGCTTTATTTGAAAGATATAGATCCCTATAATAGACAGTTTGTGTAGGTGTGGTAATTCTGGGCACATTGCACAAAGGTCACCTGGAACATGTTTCAGAAGGAATTGGACATATCATAGTTTGTAGTTTATACGCATGTATGGTACGACGGTTCAAATTAAATTGCATTTCATTACGATTTACAAGAGCATCAAGAGGAAATATCTTCCGAGACTCCTCCAAAGATGTCTCCAGGAATTCATTCAAAGAATCCTCAGAACATCTTGCAAGATAATCTCTTCCGTAATCTCTTTAGGGATTCCACCAGAGCTTTTGCCATGAGACATTATAGACCGTTTTGATAGGGCTCCAGGATTACCATCAGCATTTTCTCCAGGAATTTCGCCAAGCATTATTCCAGGTATTTTTGTAGGGATACCTTTATTTAAAGATTTCGTTAGGAGTTCCTCCAATAATGTCTCCTGTCATTACTTGGTAGATTTCTCCAGTAAAATCTTTAATGGGATTTGTCCAGGAATTTCTCCAAGGATTCCTCTAAGATATGTTTCAAAAATACTCCGGAATTTTTACGGAGATTTCTCCAAGGATTTCTCAAACGATTTATCCTTGTATTCTTACCTCTAGAAAATCTTTCAGAGACTTCTCCAACGTTTTCTCTAGGAAAATCTCTACAAAGATTCTTGTAAAAATATCTTCAAGGTATTCTCCGGGGATTGTTCCAGGAATTGCACTAGAATGATCTCTTTAAGCATTACTCAATACATTTCTCTAGTGATTTCTCCAGAGTTTCCTCCGAAGATTTCTCCAGGAATACATACAAAGATATCCCCAAGTAGTCATCTCGAGATTCGTCCAGGAATTATTCCGAAGATTTTTTCCGAGATTTTTCCATTACTTGCTCTAGAGATTTTACCAGGAATTCATCAAGGTGTTCTTCAACTCACGAATTCCGCAATGAATTCCTCAAGAATTTCATATAGGAATTCTTTTCTGTATATAAAAATTCGTCCAGTAAAATCTCTACATCAATTCCTTTTGAAAAATCTCCTCATAAACCCCTCCAAAGATTTCACCTGGGATTCGGTTGATCTCTTCTATCATCCATAGCATACTCTGATTAGGTGCCAAAGCAAAATGATGAAACTGGCATTTTTTATATTTATGTTTACTTTTTTCAGTTGAAGCGTATTCAGAAGGGATGAATAGTGCTGAGGTATTCTTCACTGACGTAAGCTCTTCAATGAAATTGTTTGATGAAGATGATCGACTAAGCTGACTTCACTATTATTGCAGATCATGAAGGACACCACCACGTACGTCAGCTGGCCGTGCCGGTTGAAAATCGGTGCGAAAACCAAAAAAGATCCGCACATTCGCATCGTTGGCAAGATGGCCGACGTTTTGAAGGCCAAGGATAAAGTGATGGCTCGATTGGATTCTCGGGTAACCCAAAATGTACTTTTCTTCCATTCTTGTCATCATCGGTCATTTCCTCTAACAGGGTAGCCGCGTCATTATGAAAATGGACGTATCCTACACGGATCACTCGTTCATAATTGGCCGCGGGGGAAACAACATCAAACGCATCATGGAGGAAACGGCGACCCACATCCACTTCCCGGACTCGAACCGTTCGAATCCAACGGAGAAGAGCAACCAGGTGTCGCTGTGCGGCAGCATGGAGGGCGTCGAGCGGGCACGTGCGCTGGTTCGCATCTCGACGCCACTGTTGATCTCGTTCGAGCTTCCGATCCTGGCACCGGGAAAAGCCCCACCAGACAACGAAACGCCATTCGTCAAGGAGGTGGAGAAAGAATTCAACGTGCAGGTCATATTTTCCACCCGACCCAAACTGCACTCGTCACTGGTGCTGGTCAAGGGGTCGGAAAAGGAAGAACTGAAGGTGAAGGAGGCCACCCGTCGGCTGATGGATTTCATGTGCGAGAACATTGCGGTAAATTATCAAACCTGATTGTCTGATTATGAGGGTGTACCAGAAATATCAATGTCTGAAAAGTCATGGCGCTCAATCCTAAAAAAAATAACATTGAACATAAGTTGGCTTTGAAATCATCTGTATAAATATCAAAATAAGACAAATTTAACCAAAAATATCCAATTTTCATAAATCGATCTGGTGGAACCATACAATATTTTTTTAGAAAGTTGGTGTTTTCAACAAACTTGCTATACATAATCATATCTTTCATTCAAAGGTTGAGCAACATGGCTTTTCAAACATTGATTTTTTTCTGGGACACCCTACTGATCATAAATATTGATGGCTAAACTGTAATTTCTTCAACAAATTGTTTTCTATATGTTCTATGTCCCCATGTAGAATCAGATACCGGTGCAAATGCAGCTGGAAATATCCACCCAGCATCATCCGATTGTGCTAGGACGAGCTTCGGGCAATCTGCGAGAAATTATGAGCCGAACAGGAACACAGGTAGGTCGTTCTAGTGAGATACATATTCAATGATAGTACGGACACCGTACCTCATTGGCGATGAAATAGGACAGGAAAATGAAGAAAATTCCATGGTTTCTTATCGCTTAAAAATATTAAATATTCTGTTAAGTCACCAGTCACCGTGCGGCCTCCATTCACCTTGCACATATACAAATTCTTACAGAATATTCATACAATTTTCACAAATAATTCTTTTGTCAGCAAAATACGATAAAACTGATGAAATGAAGTAGTTTTTGCCATAAAGCATTTTGAAAAACCTAGTTTATGTAGTCAAAATCATGTGATTTCTATTTGATAAAGAGATTTTTCAACACTCTTAGTAGAAACGCCAAAAATTCACATTTTTCATTTTAACGATACAGTATGAAATTTTTCAAAATTTCAACAAGTTTTCACTGTGGGTGTATTTCATCGTATGAGCAATGAAATTTTATGCAAATTAGAAATTTTTATTGTGTTTCAGTCGAAACCCAAATGCACTATGAATGGATTCTTTTCCATATATATGGTTCCTATTACCGTGCTAGACCTGTGCGCCGAAATTATTTCAATCGGCGGCGGCGTCAGTGTGTTTTTGCACCGGCGGCGGCGGCGTCATCGGCGTCACGCCGTTGACAGTTTTCGGCGGCGGCGGCGGCGGCGTACATCGGCGTGGGGATAATTTAACAGAAAAAAATCAATAATATAAATGATGAAATTTTGTGTATACGTATGGTTCAAATACCGTAAATTTTGTCATTTCCCATATCTTTCTTACAATCTTTATGGTTAATCTACCGGCAGCATTGTTTTTATACCACAATAAAAAAAAAATTGCTATAGTTTTTTTGTTTTACGGTTTTTTTTTGTGCACCGGTTATTCATCGGTTCTGAAAAGCTCTTCTGTTTTTAGAATCCATTTATTTTTAATTTCTTTATTAATATCATATCATCTCAATTGGGCAAAACTAAATTAAGCTACTATTACTAATATTCACATTTTGTTAACAACACATTACATTTTATTGGCAGCACCAGTTCAGAATTTTACAGGTGCATTCAATTCATCTGCTTATGAGATAAAACAAAACACTTAGAATCTCTCTTAATTTTGATCACTGGTCATTTGGTTCTAGAGATATTCCGGATTTGAGCGACTGACTCGTAGCCATTACCCACATAATTGAAAGTTATAGAATGTTCTCATTTTCGGTTATTTGTTTGTCTAAACAATATTTTGATAAAAGTCTGTTGTGAAAAAATGAAGCTAATCGGTTCAACCGATTTGAGCTTAATAAGCATTTTTAAAATAGAAGTGTTTTTTTTTAATTTGGAGTAAAAGTGTAAAAGTAACGAAAGCAAAAAATATATTGCGGTTAAAATATTTTTGTGGAGAAAATTGAAAAATTGAATCTGCTTATAGAGGAGTAAAATAGAGTTCTGCCAAGCTATTTTGGTAAGGATTCAATGGTGCCCCAAAGACGTTGATACTTAAAACACTTGTAAAACTATCATATCCACGTTTGTGCTTACATTTATTACCAAACCTTAATACTCAAGCTTTTATAAACTCAGTTTCGTAGAATTTTACTGAGTTTTTTTTAGAGAAAATATTTGTAGCCATTTTCTTTGATTAATTTCTATAAAATCTATACGAAAATTACAGCTTCGAGGAATATCCACATTTTATTTTCTTTGAACAGAAAACATGTACAAAATCTTACTATAATTGACTACGAAGCTGTATAGATCATAAATTCAAGTAAGTTTAAAGTTCAAACGTTAATAAAAATAAATAATGAGTACCTATTTATGTCACTCATTTTTAAGATTTTGTGCTAACGTAAGAACTATAAGTGTTGTGTCCAGTCTCGCGTCGCGTCTTGTGAGTGTACACACTCACAAGACGCGACGCGAGACTGGACACAACACTTATTGTTCTTACAAACATATAAATGATTTAAACATTTACCTTTTTCGTCGACCGGTTTCGGGCTCGATGTTGCCCATCTACAGGACGATGTCCAACTGATTACATAGAAGAGAACAAAACAGCTTCGTACTTTCTCCAGTACACGTCAGAAAGAGATAACACTATTTGAAGTCCAGTTTCGTCAAGTGAAAAAGCGGCGAACTTATCGGGGCATCGTCGTCATTCATCAACGGTTGTTCGGCATTGGAGATGAACATAGATTCCCAAGCATTTAAATGGGAAACTTTTCGGACGCTCTTTTTAAGCTTCGCCTTGTCCCAGTCTATGTTGTGTTTGAGTTCAACAGAATGTACTGCCACACTAGACTCATGGACTCGTTCGTTATCCACAGCGTTTCGGTGTTCCCTCAAACGGATTTTAAATTTCCTTCGCGTTTGGCCAATATAAACTGATGGGCAGTCTTTGCATGGAATCTCATAGATTCCAGACAGATCTTCCGCAGGGGTCTTGTCTTTGAGGGCACACAAATACTCCTTCAGTGTGTGGCCACTTTTGTAGGCTACCTGCATTCCGTACTGTTTCAGTATGCCTTGAATGGGGTTGGTTAATTTTGGATAAAACGGCAAGCTTATCCGTAGGGGTTCTTCCTTATGATCCTATAACATTTCCCCGAATACCATTACCCCGAAAACCATCACCCATCAAGTACCCCGAAAACCAATACCCCGAAAACCATTACCCCGAATAGTCCGTTACCCCGAATACCATTTCCCCGAATGGACCATAACCCCGAATTTTCTTGGCACGAAAAATTGAAGATCTGACAAATGAATCCCATATACCTATTTCATAGAATTTTGATTTTCATTTGAATTCACGTTCTTCATGTTATCAAAGATTTATCATTCTTTTAATTAACAGCTATTCTTCATGAGCCAAGTGAGAATTCAAATTTTACTTACAGGCGTGTACTTGATTTTGTGAGAATGATTGTGTTCACAGCAATAAATCATTTTTCGAACTGATGATAATGCTGACATGTTAATATTGGAGACCTTTCCCGCCCTCTTTCAAAAGCGTTTTATTATTTGGTAATGCATAATTATATTTTTTTATTTCTGGAGGCAATGCGAGTTCAACATATTCTAAAATGTCATTAGACTATGGTTTGACAAAATGTCAGATGAAAATGTTAACTAATATTAAACTGACCACTATTTCAAAAGTATATCGCTAAAGAACAACCTATGATAAAAGAAGAAGAAATCACTGTTGAAAGCGTCAATAATTATGATGCCAACAATCACTTTGCTAGTGCAACTTCCGAAAGAATAGACGATAACTAAAAGAAGGACAAATCTCTTGTTGGAAATTGTAATACTGACAAGATGTTATACAGACAAGTAGGGTGCAGAACCACTTCGGCACTCGCATGATTCAATTTGGCATGGGGTTTTTTTCTCGGTCGAATTGTCTGAAACTTTGCAGTAAGAAGCGCTTCATAATGACGCATATTGTGGCCAAATATAAGCTCTGTAGTTTTCAAAAAACCCCACTGCCCAAGTGAATCAAAAGTGCCAGGCTCCCTAATGCAGGGCTTTCATTTATTTTCATTCATTTATTTTTTGAAGTCACTGTCAACTTTGAATTTCGCTCAAGACTTGTCAGTCGATTTTTTTTACGGCTATCGCTCAAACTTCAACTCAAACGGTACAACTCGAAAGAACAGCCTATAACTCAATGAAGAGAAAATCATTGATTAAAATTTTTACACTGCCATTATACAACCTCGAAAGAACAGCCGATGGTTGAAAGAATAAAAAATCACTAATAGGAATAGTAGTAGTTACTAAGCCGAAAACTTTCAGGCTCAAATTCGAGAGCTTCCTTGAAGAATTTCTTGAAGCGCATCACTGATTTTCGGGGAAGTGTCGTATTAGGGGAACTGGTTTTCGGGGTAATTTACCATTCGGGGTAATGATTTTCGGGGTAATGTGTCATTCGGGGTAACGTTGCATTCGGGGTAATGGTTTTCGGGGTACTGGTTTTCGGGAAGATGGTTTTCGGGGTAATGGTATTCGGGGAAGTGTTATAGGACCCTTCCTTATGGGGTTGAAGTGTAGTAGCAATTTGGCGATGTTTTTTCCCGTTCGTGTTTTCTAAGTATTTTGTTGACAAATTCTTCATCATAACCATTTACCGCTGCAGCTTCATGAATCTTCATTCTCTCCTCAACGAATTCTTCTTTTTCCATGGGAATATTGAAAAGGCGGTGTGCCATTGAGTGGAACGCGGCTTGTTTTTGTGCTCCGTAGTGGTTAGAATCGGCCGTTATATACCGATCGGTGGATGTCGGTTTTCGGTAGATACCGAATCTCAAGGTGTTATCCTCTTTCTTGGTTATCATCAAATCCAAGAAAGGGAGTTTTCCATCCATCTCTTTCTCAACCGTGAATTTGATGGTGGTGTGTCGGGAGTTCAACATTTCGAGAATTTGTGACAAATAGCGTTCTTTCACTACTGCGAAAATATCGTCAACGTAGCGTCGCCAAATTCGAGGAAAAAGTTTTTCTTTTTGAAGGTCTGTTTCAAAATCGCTCATGAAAACGTCAGCCAATAGTGGCGAGAGCTTACTACCCATGCTGAGCCCAAAGGTTTGTTTGTAAAACTTACCCCTAAACATGAAGTAGTTTTGGTTCATGCACACTTCAGCCACGGTGAGATAGGCATTAATGTGGTTAGGTGGGGCACGATGTCGTTCCAAATGCCTCCGTAAACTGCAAAGCGCGTCTGGTACAGGTACGTTAGGAAACAGTGCGGCCACATCGAATGAAACCAAAATTTCTCCTCTACGAATTTCAACTTTTTCCAGTTTTTCCACTAATTCCACTGAATTTTTCACACTCTTTCCGTGGGTGACCGGATAGCCCTTCATTTCGTTTACTAACCACGCTGCCATTTTTTCCGTTGGAGTGCAAATATTGGAACAAATAGGCCTCATTGCTATAGGATTTTTGGGGATTTTTGGGAGGCAGTACAACGATGCTACTTTTGAGTTTGGGACATTCAGTCTCCTCTCAAGCTTATCCTCACCCATCAAACGTGCAATCTTTTGCCGTGTGCTGTTTGCTTCCTCGATCAACGCATTGAGAGGATCTTTGGGTTTACCATTCTTGAATTTACATTCATCGTATGGGCCGGAATTGATCATATCCAAAACCCTAGCGTCATAGTCCTCTTTATCCATCATCACCACAGCGTTCCCCTTGTCGGCTCGAGAGTAGATCACATCATGTGTTTTCAATTGTCGAACTACTCTCTCCGTATTGGAATCGTTCTGTGTTTCGTTGTTTTGTTTTCCTGCAGCGTCCAAAATACAACGTTGGATATCGTGACGTAATGCGGATTTAGTCGGGAAGCTGTTGTACTGAATGGGGCTTTCAATATTATAGTGGTTTTCACTCCCAATGGTATGGGTGCCCTAGTGTAGATGTAGTTGTGAACCTTAGAGGAAAACAATATGCACTCTGTCTCGAAAAACACCCATAACCCGGGTATAAATCTTTCAAATTGGGTTATATTTCCATATGCATTTTGATGAGTCTGGAAAGCGTGTGCAAGTTTCTTTGAGGAAAACAAAAACAAACTGTGTATGACGAGCGTATGCTAGTCTACGTGTGTTCAAATGTCACTAAGCTCTATTGACCATCTCAGCTACAGGGGCGCATTGGGGCGGTAGGGCAAAATTGAGACCCTTATTGAGAAGATCATGTTCCCATTTGGTTAATTGGGCAGATGATAGATTCACTACAAAGTTATCAATGATCTGCGGTAAACGACGTGCATTCCTAGTCGCCTGTGCATCGGCAAGCGAGAGCAATTTTTTACGATGCTTTTGCTTCTTCCTTTTCACACACACTGAGAGGTTACGGTTTACCGTATCTAACACAGATTGCCAACACGTTTTCTTCTCTTCGCTACATTTATGAACAATACACTCAGCTGCTGTGTGGTACTCCATTTGCTTTAACAGCTGTAAGTGGAGCGAATACAGCTGTTCTTCAACCATTGACAATTGCTGATGTTTGCACCTAATTTCTGTTGAACTCAAACACAACATAGACTGGGACAAGGCGAAGCTTAAAAAGAGCGTCCGAAAAGTTTCCCATTTAAATGCTTGGGAATCTATGTTCATCTCCAATGCCGAACAACCGTTGATGAATGACGACGATGCCCCGATAAGTTCGCCGCTTTTTCACTTGACGAAACTGGACTTCAAATAGTGTTATCTCTTTCTGACGTGTACTGGAGAAAGTACGAAGCTGTTTTGTTCTCTTCTATGTAATCAGTTGGACATCGTCCTGTAGATGGGCAACATCGAGCCCGAAACCGGTCGACGAAAAAGGTAAATGTTTAAATCCTTTATATGTTTGTAAGAACAATAAGTGTTGTGTCCAGTCTCGCGTCGCGACCTATTTATGTATCCCAGATTTTTTTTCTTGGGATTCCTAGAAAAATCTTAAAATGAAATCCTGAACCAAACTTGAAAAAGATGCTGGTAAAATACCTGTGAGGATTTCTACCCAAGAAATCAACGAAATCAACGGAGAACACTAGGAAATATCTGGGGGGAATTCTTGAAGTTTGCTCTGGAATAATATCCTCCGAATTTTTTTTGAGGAACTCTTGCATGAACTTGGAGGAACTCTTGGAGAAATTTGTTGAAATATTTTCTAGGTAAAACTGCTTCAATAATCTCTGAATAAAATTAAGAAATAGTTCCTTAAAAGATGGACGGAAGAACTTGGATACATATTTCTCAGGAACCCGTGCATCGATACATGGAGATTTTAAGTCATGGAACAGATATCCTTTGGAATAATGTTTTCAAGGATCATCATGTAATTAGTAAATTCTATGAATCGATAACTAGTCATGGAGCTTTTACTGTAGTTCATTATAGTCATTTTTGGGAAATTTTTCATGTGGGGACAAAGGCGACACGAATTTTAGAGCAGTAGTTCCCAACTTTCTTGAAGCTGCGACCCCCTTAGAAATTGAGCAAACATTTTGCGACCTCTGAGAGTGCATGATATCGAAACGAAAAATTATGAAAACTTTCAAACGATTCAATTGTTCAATCACTTTTTATAAAAACTTTTATTTCATAAAGAAATAATCGACGAAAAAGATCATGCACAAATTACAACACGCTCCAAGGGGAGGGAGGGGGTCAAGCCAAGCGTGACAAGCCTTACAAAAAAATTGAGTTCTCATACAAAAAGCGTGACAAGAGAGGAGGCCGAAAAAGTTGAAAATTAGCGTGACATAATTTGTGTACCATTCCAAAAAAGAGGGTTAATTATCAAACAACGGATATCCTTGGCAACATCAAAGATAATGCAAGAATTCTTCCGACTGTTCATTAAGTCCACTAAGAATATTTACGTTACTTTACTTCATCATTAAAAAGAACTAAAAATCAGTTAGTTGAGAAGATTGCTCAACGAAAAACAATCGCCATTATTTTGGTACACTTAAAATTTTCTCCAGTATCCCCGAACTTCTCAAGAAATTTTCCTTAGATAGCTGAGAAATCCATCAAGCTTTCCCGCTGAATGCTGCTTTGAATACTTTAAGAAACTTTTCTTATTAGCTTCTGAGGAGCTTGCTAACGGAGGTTGGGAGAAGATTAACAAATCTTGTCGAATATCTGTCGAAAATCTTATGAAAAAATCTGTTGGTTGAAGCATTGCAGAATCTTCCCCTCAAAAATGCTTCAAATAAATTCTTATGATTTTATCAGGAAACAAGCGTACTCTACCAATATTTAAGTCTAAAATATTCCAGAAATTTCCAAATGATTCAAAAAAAAATCACTATGAAAATCCGTTTAAAAATTCTGGATCATTGCTTGAGCGACTTAACAAAAAAAAGGGTAAATAAATGGTATGAGTCAATGAGGTATCCTCCGAAAAATTCCAAAGAAATGTGAACGAATACTTAAACTGTTTCTTGGAGAAATCCCTGACGAAATGTTTGTTAGAATCCGTGAAGAAACTTTTCGAATAATCTTTTGGGAAATTTATGAAGATTTCCAGACGAGGATTTCCTTCCACATACATTTCTTGAATAAATTCAAGTATCAAATATTGAAGTAAACGTTGAATGAATATTTCGAGAAATTTGAAAAAAAGGAAAATATCCTTTGCATAATCACTAAAAAAATCTCTGAAGGAATATCAAGATGAATTCTTTGACTTCTAGATGAACCTCTAGAGGCACGTATGAAATAATACATGAAGAAGTTCTCGGAGTGGTTATTGGATAATTGCATACAAAAAATCCTTCATTTCTGAAAAAAAAACACTGGAGAGTTTTTGGAGAAGTTAATGCATGTTTGTTTATTTTTTAAGGACTGCACAGGTCAATTCCAGGAATTATTTTGCAATGTTTCGTAGGAAATTGTTGCAAGAATTCACGAAGGAATATCAATAATCATCCATGAGTGCAGTGGAATACTTAAAAATCCTTAATTTTCTTGGGAAACGCTCTGAAACGCATTTCTTGGAAAAAGTTCCTGGATAGAAACTCGGGGGAATTCATAGAAGAATTTTTAACGTAGCTCCTGCAAAAATTCCTTTACAAATACTTACATTTTTTAGATACTGTAGGACAAAACATTTGCAACTTTTTCGATTTTCCATACAAAATGACCAACTTTGGTAAGTTATATCTCAGTTATTTATGGACCGATTCAAATGAAATTTTGGCAGAACATCAGACATAACTTGAATTTTTACATATATTTTTGAGTGATTTTTCCAATCACAAGTTCAAAAGCAGTAAAGGTTTGACTAAAGTGAATATTTTGTCGATTTTTTATAAATGATATAACTAAACATATTGAAGGAAAAGCTTCATGGTATTCTCAGCAAAGTTGAAGATTTCAACGAGATGAACAAGTTTGCTGAAGACAGTTTTTGTGTAGGGCTATCAGATTTTGAGTTAAATGGTTTTGAATTTTTCGTCGAAAATTACACTTTAGATAAATCGTTATAACGTATAAACTCGTGATTGGAGAAATTATTCCAAAATATATGGTAAAATTCAAGTTATACCATGGCCCCACAGTTATGGATCAAATAGTGTGGAGTCCAACCTATAAAATTCAATAAAACGACATGGAAAACGTAAAATTGTAATTTAAAAGCACGAATCGAATCGGTTCAAATTGGGACTTTGGTTAGTAAACAGTTTTGAGTATAATATTTACATAGGATTGCATAAAAACTAAAAATTCTATCGGTTTCCGAAAACCATATTACGGATCAATTTTCTTATTATGGATCAAATTGTGACATATTACGGATCAGTGCGCATAATCAAGTGATTGTCAACTCAATGCATCTGTATTGCATGATATGGCGAAAGTTGACAATGTGTCACACATTACTGCAAAAAAAAGCAGTGTTAGAGCTGGAAACAAGGGTAAAATTCCCTTTTTTGTGATACTGCATTGTAGTAACTGAGACATGAACTGTTTTTGCTCCACACCAAGTTTACCACCCATTTTTGTCTGCTATAAAATGAAATTTTTCAAACCTTGACGTTTTATTAGTTTTTTCCTTAGTGCTATTGTCTGAAAATGTCGAATCCAATGCTTAAAATGACAGAAATTTACATTCTTTGGAAGTGATCCATAACCGTGGTAAACAATCATTTCCTGGCCTATATTATGGATCACTAGTTAGTAGTGCTAATATTCGGTATTTAGAATCAACAATCAAGAAAAATGTTTTCCAAAGATGAATTCATACTAAATCGAAGCGAACGAGCATGTTTTATGCTATAACATTAGAGTTTTACCACTTGTGGGAGCTTATGAATGCTGACGGCACTTCTTACAGAAAACGACCATATAATGATAGCTGTATGGTACCAACTAAACATTTGTCAAATACACCGTTATTCAGCGGTTGAATGTTGTGCTTAACATTACAAATGGTAGAGTACAAATAGTTTAACATGGGAAAAATATGTTTTACGTCAACGTTTATGTTTTGAGCGAGTTATCCGATGTTGAACGCCAAACTGATCCGTCACTGTGGGTGATCCGTAACTGTGTGGGTATGGTATCTGATGTTCTGTGAAAATTTCATTCAAATCGTTCCTTAAATAACTGAGATATAGCTTACCAAAATTGATCATTTTGTATGGAAAATCGAAAAAGTTGCAAATGTTTTGTCCAATACTGTACGTTTAGGGAAATCTTGGGTGAACCGCCAAAAATAGAACCTTTTGAAATTCCTCGAGGAACCTTAGAAGAACTACATCTTTGGAAAAAGTCCTGATGGAATTCCTGGAATCAATATTGAATAAATCCACATGTACAGAACATTAATTCCTGAAGAAACTCTAGAAGGTAAGAATCTGAAAGGATTTTCGATGGAATCCGTCGAAGAATTCTTGTAGAGTTCACTTGATAATTTTGTGAAGAAATCTCTTGACGCATTTATGTATGATTTCCCGTAAGATGCTTACTTAGTTCTTAAGGTATTTCCAAAATATTTTTAATTTTTTGAGCTGATATATTTTATCGGCGTGAAAATACAAAATCAGCGGCGTAATGTTGATCGGCGTATGGCGCGCCGCCGATGCCTCAATCGGCGTCAGCGTGACGTATAATGAGTCGGCGGCGGCGGCGTGGCGCGGCGGCGCACAGGTCTATATACGCACGGTAAATGGTGACACAGAACGGTGCGAGGCGACCTTAACATGACATGTCCAAACATAATGTTTGAGTACTTTTTTGTTATGCATCACTAGTTTAAGATTTTTCCCTGAATTATTATTTAACTGATAGCGTGCAGTGGTATTCTAGTACGCTTCAAACTATTTGGAAAAATTATACAATTTTTTGAAGTGCAATTATTTTTTAAATGCACTGTGAATGGTAGCTTGACGGTAACGTAATTTCGGGTAAAATTTATCACTTTTCATAGTTTGTCTTTTCTGTTTTCTGTACCAAATCTTAAACCTCATTGACTCGTATATCAAAAGTTATAGCTAGGCTAAAAATATCTTTAACACAAAATTGGTAGTTTCCATTTCGGAGTGAAATTCATCATGTGTCAATACGTTGACTCCTTCTTTCAGAACAACTCTACATAATAAATATAGCGTCTCTGAATTTGAAAATGATATCTACCAACTATATTGAATCAATTCAATATTTATAGAAAAATTGAATGGAGTCATACAAAGAGACAATATGTTAAAAAATCGTTTACCATTGAGGTTGTTGAAGTGTGGTTGTATTGATCGATTTGTCGATATTCATCAATCGATAGAATCGGATTTGGAAGCTAATGAAATAGGGGTTCCTGGGGTAATATGCACTGCCGGGGCAAAACGCACCTTGTCAATTTCTCTGAAATAAATTAGTTTTGAGTGAAAAAAATTATGCAGATTGATAAAACGTTGCAAACTGTTGACACCCTGAGAATTTGATTCATTTTGAAAAACTTAACAGGGAAATAGAACAATTTATTCAAAAAGTACGATTCTGATGTAACTTTCCCGATCATTTCACTTGTTGTTTTGAAAGTGATGAAATTAGATTTTTACAACCTTCAACTATAAAACAGATGATTGGAGACTAGGTTGATTGTTGATGAGATGATTTGGCGAAATAATACAACTATTTCTATTTTCCATAACATTTTCTGTTAACCTCACAGCTGGGGCAGCATGCACTCTATTGATCGGGGCAGAACGATCCACTCCAAAATAAACTAAAATCATTAATTTTAGGTTATTTGAAGCCTTTACCAACGTATTTATGTACAATTTTATCATCTTCTAGGCGAAAATCATCAAAAACTCCTAGTTTTTCGATGAATAAAATTTTGTTTAAAACACGAAGGTGCATCATGCCCCTTTGTTTAGGTGCGTCTTGCCTCAATGTTGTGGTGCGTCATGCCCCAAAAAGCGGTGCATCATGCCCCGCATCAATAATAATTCACGCAAAAATAGAGTTTGGAAAAAGTTAAATTTTAAAGCGATCTAATGTAATTATGATGAAGATTCACTCGACATCATGTAAAGTGAACACAAACCAACTAGATTCGTGTATTAAAACACTACATACATGATGTTTAGTGTTCATTTCGGCACATTTTCCTTAAGTGGTGCATATTACCCCAGGAACCCCTAATGTAAAAGTTCGACCGAGATTGAAGCCTTGACCTAGTGAGTAAGGGTCATATCCGATTCTCGCCAAACTGTCGCTATCAATTGCTAGATCTCAATTTTCAACTGTCACCGGTTGGTTTGTACGTTTAAGACAGCGGTTTTCAGATCGTGCTTCGCGGAGCACTTAGTCCTCCGCGAAGCCTTGTCAGGTGCTCCGCGACAGTTTTGAACATATTGGTTTGAAATATCTTAACTTTTGCTTTAAAATACGTTTTTGACACTATTGGATTCGACTGTTTGTATAACGATAGCTTTTATTCTCGGATGTGTAGTCTTTTGAAATGCGTTGATTTTATTAAATCTTCACCGATTTTTCGGTCCTTATTTCGGACCTTATTATCAATACGAATTTATAAACGAACTCAAACCCAGTATTAAAACTGACAGTATTTAGATCAAGCTCAGACCGAAAGCTCATGTTTTCAATTGTATCCTAACTACCAATTTCCATGAACTAATATAAGGAATCAATTAGCTGTAAGGTACACCGGGGAAAGCTGAAACGGCTGGTGTAAGATGAAATGGCAAAATGATGAGAAATAAATTTACACAAACATTAAGTTAACAGATGGAACAAACTTTCAGGGAAAAAAATATCTGCTAACATCTATTGGATCCTATTAAAAACTTTTCATTTAATCCTGCCCCGCCCATTTCAAATTGTCCCGGTGTACCTTAACCCTTTGGCAACTGACACACCGAAACACGATTTTCAAAATTGACTTTATATATTGATATAATTTATTTGAGTTTGTGTCAAAATTCGTATTTAAAAAAAGGCCCTGACGAAGGTCTGATCCAAGGACTAAAACGTCGGCGAAAATTAAATAAAATAAAAGCATTTTTAAAGACTGCACTGTAGCAAGCCAAGCTGACTGATTGTAGCAAACCAAGCCATACCTAGAATTTTCAGGAGTACAAATATAGAGTATAAAACAGTCGATTGCACTGAAAACTTGCTAGATTGGTAAGTGGATAGTTGTGACGATTCGATCAAATTTTGATTTATACTACTGTTTTTGTTTCTCTAGATTTGTGCTCTTTATATTTTTGGGATTGCGACTGGAATTTGAAACATAAATTCTTGGTTTTCGGTAATCTCAGTCTTAATTTACGAACGTTATATTTTATTTTATCTGACGGATCGGCTACTTGTGGTGGCCTTTTACAAGGAGATAATTTTCATTTTATGATGCATTCTTAAAGTTTGATTGTTTTAAAGTTCTTAAAGTTATCGAAATACATTTCCCGACAGTATATTTTGAAGCTTCCAGGATGTGGAAAAAGTCTGAAGTACATGTAACTTTATTAATAATGAAAATTTTGACATCGTATTACAAAATTAGGAATATTTCACGAGTTTTTTCAAAATTTTCATATTTTAGTGAGCATTGAACTTGTGGTAAATCCATTCAACCGTATTAACTAAAACTTTAAAAAAATCCACCCAAACACACTCAATAGTTCGAAGTAAAAACAAAAGTCTAAAAAATTTCTAACCAAAACCATGGAAATTCGTTCAGTTTGAATTATTCTACGAAAACCGAATATAGTTCCAGCCAAAATTGCCGTTCAAGCTTGCAATAAAAAAGCTTGCTCAGTATAAAAACTAATCCTTCAGATTAGAAATAAAATTAAATTGAATATGAAAAATTAGCTAAAGATTGATAGAAAATATCTTACTTCACGAGGTAAGGTACTCCGTGAAACAGATTTTGTTCAAAAAGTGCTCCACGAGCTTAAAAGGCTAAAAACCCCTGGTTTAAGAGATATAATTATACATCACATTTGCGACGAAACTGATGTGCGCCTAAAATGACGAGATATTACTATTTTTTTAATGTACATTACAGATGCTCCTGTGAAATCTTTCCAAAAGTTTCCCATAAGGTTCTATTTTGGAATTCCTAAATTAATTCTACTCAAAAAACTTCTGCAAGTTCTGGTAATAATTAATAAGTTTAATAATTACGAAGCTTCTTGCCTTAGAATTCCAAAAGCTCCGTTAGGAATTTTATCATTGATTTTTCCATAGTTTTTTTTTTCACAAAAAAAGACCTAAAAATATGTACTAATAATTCTCGAGATTGTTCATTTTAAATTCATGAAAAAAACTACTTAGATGATAATTAGAAAATCCACATAGAATTTATAGGTCATCCAGGAGTTCCTCCGGGTATTCCTTCAAACATCCCTACAGCGAACACTACATGAATACATCGTGAAAGTCATAAATGAATTCTTCGAGAATATTCCCTATAAATTAGGAATCTCTTCTTTTTTCCAAATTATTACATCGAACATTATTATTATAATCGAAATTTTCGAGATTTCTAGCCCGCGGCTGGTTTGCTCCATTCCATCAAACAATACTAATAAACTTATAGACCCTCCCGGGGTCCATAATAGGAATGTTTACAAGTTTTACGTTTCGTTTTATGGACCCTTCATTTGATTCCCATGTAATCCGTCTCGCTGCAGACGTGCCTATTATGAACCCACCTGGAAATGATAATTATTGACCCTCTTGTGTGGTTTCATTTACAAAACTATTCAAATATCTGTATTTATACGCCTCAAATCAAATATTTTGCTTGAAACTGCTGACTAACAATGAAATCGAAGTTTCCACGGTGGATTTCCATAGGAATAAGGTTGCGTTGATTGTTAATTTTATGAATTTCTGTAGGGGGTCCACAATACGCAACGGGCCCATAACCGGTTTCGACTCCCTAGTTTTCCCTTGTAATGATCATTCATTTCGGTATCGGCCACACATACTTTGTTGATCGCTGTCTAGATACTTCATAGGGGTCAAACGCAAATCGTGTCCGCTCCAAGGGGTTGTGGAGGTCAGGCAGAACGTGAGAAGCGTTAAAATTCTTCGATGGTCTATGGCTTTCGAAGACTCAGTTGAGGAAGTGATAAAATTCGCTCAAGACCATAAGCTCGTGATATCAATTGAAGAAACGAGGATCTAATTAGTGATTGTTGAAAAGTGTGCAAAACTGCATTTGAGACGCCGAATTGCCGGACACTTGCCGAACAATTGCCTTTCTAACGGTATTTTTGGACTAAATTTCGTTTTTATTTTCTCGATTGGGATCTTCTATGTGCTACATTCAAAAAAAGTTTACTAAATAATTACTTTTAGGTGAGTTGAGATCGGTTTCCAGGATTCGCATTTATACGATTTATCAGTATGGAATAACAAACAATTCTGCACACTGCCCTCGGTGGTAATAAATTAGAAATATTCAAAAGTAGTGCGTTTGAGTCATTGTTCGTTCATACCCATCCTGGCCGCAACATTGGTGCCGTGACCATGATAACGGACACTCCGGAAGACCGATCGACGAGTGACGGACTGTTTCAACGGACAACTCACCCCGGGCCGAAGTGCCCAACTAGACCTCGCCGTCCATCTGTAGAACCCAGCCTCCACCCGCCGGGCCATTGCCGTTCATGCAACGGACCACCGTCGTCCATCGGGACCGTAGCGTTCATCCGCCGGACCACTGCGTCCACCTGCAAGGCCGAAGAGTCGACATGCGAAGCAAAATCCCCAGGACCCCAGCATCCATCATGTGCATAGCCGAAGTGTCGATTTGCCGAACCAGAGCGTAAATCCCCGGACTCCTGCGTCTACCCACTGGATCCCCGCATCGAATCATCCGTCAATCAATTCGTCATCAATGGACCCGAGTGTCATCAATTGATCAAGCAAATCATCCCGTCCAAGGCAACCGAATACTACCTACAGTTAACCGTCGCCGGGCCAAGCAAATTTGAATACATTCGTTTTCAGGCGGGAGTATGTTTGATCTCACATCAGCATCTTCGGGGTCGTCCATAAATGACGTAGCATTTTAGGGGGGAGGAGGGTCTTCGCGGATTTGTGACGAGGGGGAGGGAAAAAATCCCTGAAAACTTCCCATCTTACCAACGGCCAACTGTTTGCTGCCGCGCGGGAGATGACTGACAGTTCCATTTCCATCGATCCGCGCACAGCCAATGGCCAACACATCGGTTACACATAGCATGAGTGCGACTTACACAGAATTTTCACTCAGCCAGAGAGTCCTGCATTGGTTGCCTCATTCTGTGTAGTTTTTACACATGCGCTGCGTTGACCAGGCTTAGCGTGTGGGTAATATCGCTCCTCTTTTGTAGTTGATCATCAAAAGGGGGAGAAAGCGGCTAAGTCAAGAGCAAGGAAGAAGCCTGAGTGAATATCCATGCTTTATAGACATGGAAAAATATTTACCATTTGTTAACAAGACAGAGAATCAACCGTTTTGGTTTTATTCATATTTTCTGTTGAAGCATTAATTCTTCAAAAGAATACAACATGCTCATTTAGGCAAATATTAACGTTATTATAGTAAAACACGTACAAAAAAAAAAAATATTCAGTGCTTTAAATGTTGCAGGAGATCTCCACTCAGTCAAATAATCGTTTGATTTGATATATCTATGCTCATGATGGAACAGCCTGGATAATAATGAGGACATAAAATTCGAGTTTTATCAAAACTGTCCTATCGTTCAGATTTCTAAATCACTCGGTAATTCAGCGAAAGAGTATTTTGACTATTTCATTGTTTCATTACTAGTTGTGTTAGAATATTTCAGTGATGATGAATTTTAGCTGAAATATTGATAAAGGTGGTTGCATAAAAATCGATAATTTTTGAAACATTCCAAACAATTGTTAACAACTACCGAAAAGCTTAACATTACATATACTTTGCAATTGGATTAAATGGACAAATTGATGTGAAGTTTGGCGAAAAAGTTACACGTCTTCTCAGTGAGAATCGAACTCACGACTGATCTCTAGTTAGGGCGCGTTACCCCTACGCCATGAGAGGACTCATGGACGCAGTTTATTTGTTGTGCAGAAAATGATGTTTGTATTGATTGCACTCGCCATGTACATCAAAATCGTATAACATGATTTAGAAAATCGTTCATTTGATAGGGTAAATACCATTGCTCACCTAGTTTCAGTAGCCTATCTTACGCAATTTTTCCTCAGCTTGCTAATGGTGATCTCAGAATTCAAATCGAGCGGTGCGCTAATGGTGAAAAACCGATTTTTCTAACAAAATTCAAGATGGCCTCCAAAATTTTTTCAAGTTTAAATGAAAGCTATATCTTTTCTTTATACGATGCCACTAAGTTTGCTATGTGTTCCAAGCGAAATATGAAATATGTCACATGAAGAAACACCTTTTTCGTAAACTGTTCAGCTAGCTGGCGTTCGAGGGGTCCACCAATTTGAGAAAACCGAAAGGACCACCCTTAAGTTTTATCGAAAACTAGCGATCAGTGACATAAAATTGGAATTCTAACGATGGGTGCCGATGGCGGCCTGGTTTCAGCGTGAATTGCTCCTTGATAGCATTCAATCCGTACTGCCTCTACATTATACACTCTTCGAAAATATCATGTAAATTTAAATTCATTAAGATGCACATAAAAGAAGCGAACCAATTGACGCTATTTTACGTCCGTTCTTAAAATTACATGACACAGAAAAGCCAAAAAAAAAAGATACACGCCGAGACATAAAAGTAAGATTTAAGACTTACTTTTACATCATGACGTGTAATCCCTCTAGCTAGAGGCTTTTTTCGTGTCACATTTCTAAATAATGTACAAACAGAGAAGAGAAAAACTTACCAGCTAATAACCAGTAACGAGAATCCTGCCTCCCGTTAATATCCGCTACAAACTATCGAGTTGTATTAGCAAAACTGCCCCAGCATTTTCGACCACATAACAGATCTTTGAAACCATTTAAATTTCCATTCGAATCAAGATAGAACTGCAAGAGATCCTTCATTGATCTGGCTATTATGCACAAAATATCTGTCTTCGCGAAGAACACTGCACTTTTATTCTGTTGGTCTTGCATCCAAATGCTTCACTACAACACATTTTACAAACCAACATCACAGGGCAACATAGGAAGAAGCCTTCAGTGCCATACTAAGCGATTTGCATCTTTCTTTCTTCTTGTGAATCTTCTCAATTTAATCTCCAACGTATTCACTAACCACTCGCGCACCGGTAGCAAAAACAGCACAACAATCACCAGAAATGATTTTTTGCAAATATTTATCAAGTTATTACAAATAATGATGATGTTTTGATAAATAACTTCCGCTTAAAAAAATGATACACTCGAGAACATCTTACCGCGGCCATGTTCGAAAACAAACTTGACGGTTCGTAGGACGCTATCAACAAAGTCGATAGTCATGTTAATTCACGTTCAGATTTACTCAAATTTAAGTGTTACGACAAACTTTCATGGCTTTGAATATTTGTATTTAGTACCCTGACACTTTTTTAAATGGTAATGTAAAACTGGGTTATAAGACACTAAAATTTCCTAATACATCAATTGAAACGTGAAATTTAGTTATTTTTGAGTTTAAGTCGCATCATAATTAATTGCAATAAGTTTTACGTCATCTGTAAATCTCATTATTTTTAAGAGTGTATATAAGCCACACTCGTCTCAGCATCATCACTTGTAAATTTTTATCTACTCGTTGTACCTTATCATTCGTTAGAAATACAGTCATCTCTCCCTTACTCGATGTTGAAGGGACCATCGAGTAAGGGAGGTATCGAGTTACAGAACACAAATCCAGTGCAACTGCGATCCAAGGGGCCATCGAGTTAGCCATGAAAACCAACTTTTACTATGGTTCTCTAACTCGATATCGAGATACGGAATATCGAGTAAGGGAGAGTTAACTGTATTCAAAAGTAGTGCGTTCGAGTCGTTGTCAAAAGATATTTTTTATGTTTGCCCCAATCATATTCACAATCAAAGTAGACATGTTTTTATGAGAATAACAACAATAACTCCCAAACGGAAGGAGATAGCGAGTTTTTTAGGAGATAGCGAGTTTCTTCACTCGTCAACTTGAGGATTTTTCAAAGCTCTAAAAGAGTTTCATAGACTACTTCGATGAGATATTTCAATTGAAAATGATAGAGCCAGAAAATCTGTTTTGTCCCCGTAGGAAGAAAGCTCTAAATCGGTCAATTCAAGAGATAAAAAAAAAAATTTTTTGGAGAAGTTGTTTCAAATTGAATGGTCTACAACTTTGCTGTATAGTACAAATTCTATAAATAAGAAAGTTATATACACCATTTCTATGAAAACGTGGACCACTTCAATTTTCAAATACCTAACGAAGTGTCTAATTAATACAAACAACTTTGTGGAAGACCGTTTTCGTCTAATGTTTTATTCTAAAGCTCAAAATGCATCTTTCCGCGTAAAACTGATTCCTGAACCACTGTGTACAGTTTTGCATCCTTTTCAACTCACCGTTACCGTGTTGCATCAATATCAGGTCGCCTAAGGCGATACACATATTGAAATGCTTGTAAACAAATATATAATCATTATTCCATTATTCATTCCTTTGAGATAATAACTATTAGGTTAAATTTCGATAATTTTCACCAAATTAAAAATTGATTTAATAAAAATATAGTTAAAATTGAATTAAATCTGCACCATGTCGTGTCCACAAATCCGGACACGTGAATCGAAATCCGGACATCAATGCATCAAATTCCGGACATTCAAATAATCACAGCTCTTTTTTTTACAGAAAACCTAAAAAATATTCAACATACTTTGATATTATAATACAAAGATCCATGGATCCGGGGCCCAGATAGCCGTAGCGGTAAACGCGCAGCTATTCAGCAAGACCAAGCTGAGGGTTGTGGGTTCGAATCCCACCGGTCGAGGATCTTTTCGGGTTGGAAATTTTCTCGACTTCCCAGGGCATAGAGTATCTTCGTACCTGCCACACGATATACACATGCAAAAATGGTCATTGGCATAGTAAGCTCTCAGTTAATAACTGTGGAAGTGCTCATAAGAACACTAAGCTGAGAAGCAGGCTCTGTCCCAGTGGGGACGTAACGCCAGAAAGAAGAAGAAGAATCCATGGATTTGTTAAAACAATGTTGTTACTCTGTTGGATGATCCTGAAACATTATAGAACGGTGTTTTACAAGTCTTGAAAAGATACTGTGATGTTTGAATCATCCCGCCCGATAATTACACATTATTTACACTCATTTTCAGTTAATATTGTTAAAAATCACAACGATGTTATTTTCGATCTATATTCCAAGTTTTCGAACAATTATAACGTAATATTTATTGATTAATCTAGACAAATTTGATGCTAAAGCACTGCGTCTGGATTCAAAACTATAGTATAAGTATCCGTACAGTTTTTTCCAGTACAGAATTATTTGTATGTTTAGTCATTTCTTCAAAACTATTGAATTTACCAAGAACAAAATACGAACTAAACACTACAGAACATGTATCACATATGAACAAACACGTGACGAATCGTCGAATTACGATGCCGCATTGAGTAGATTTTCTTCAGGTTTCGTTAATTTAGAAAAAGCGTATCCGAGTGAAGCTGACATTTGTTTATGTCTTTACTAATGTTTTACAAGGCTAAATTGATATAAATTCACGTAACAATGGATCAATGCACGAGTTCACTATTTGACATTTTAGTGGTGCCGTGTTATTTATGTGGCCATGGAAACCAATGAATTCGGCACCGCTCAAACGTCAAATTAGTGAACTCGTGCATCGGTCCATGGAGCAATGCACGTGTTCACTAATTTGACATTTGAGCGGTGCCATATTCACTCGTTTCCATGGTCACATAAATAACACGGCACCGCTAAACCATCAAATAGTGATCCCGTGCATTGATCCATGGTGAACAGTAGTTAACATGAATCGTAGGAATAATGTTCTTATATTTGGAAGGATATTTAATATTGAAATAAATGAATTTCACCAGAGTGTCCGGATATTGGTCTCGTCTGAATTTTGATTCATCACGGTAATCAATTACTTTAAACACAAAACCAAATTTGGATGCTGTTCGATAATGTGTCAATGTTTACCAACACGGAGAAAGTCATCGAAATTTGCAATGCAATGCCCAGAAAATCGTTGCGCACGTGGTGATCGATTATTCTGTTCATGTGGTTACAATCTGATGTTGCGGAATTAAATTGTTTCAACAAGAATAGGAGATGCCAATGTCTTTGTTAGTGCGTGTTGGGTGACAATTGTTCCTTAGCCGTAATATTCTAGTGAAACAATAACATGTGAACCCAAACTTTTGCACGATTAGCATCAAACTAAGGGGTGAACCCAAACTTTTGGACGATGACTTGAATGACTGTTTCATTGATTTTGAATAGTTTTACGATTTTTCCGCAAACATTTTGTGAGCGCCCTTCAAAGATTTATAAGATCACGATTCTAATGACACCTTGTTCCAATATTTTGGTCGATCTAATGCTGAGGAAATTAGCTATGTTTTTTCAGTGTGTTTTTTGAAAAATGTCACAACTTCAAGTTATAATTTAGTATACAAAATTCATAAAAAGTTTTTGGAAAACTACATACGAAGTAAGAATAACTCTTTGCCTTTCGAATGCGGCACTGGACGTGTAATTTCAGAGATATGGACTGAACACTTTTGTATGTTTTTAGGAAGTGAACCCAAACTTATGCACGGGAGTGTATGCGATGTATTTGATCTTCAGGCATTACTCCAAATATTCATCAAATTAACAGCGGTTGATCATTGATTTTTTCTTTGAATTTGAAAAAAAAATCTTCTAGGTATCTAATCCTAACACATGTTCAGCAATTAATCTGGAAATTCTTTTAAATCACGATGAGTTTTTATGTATTCCTCCTAGCGTTTTCTGCAAAACTATTCAACCAAAAGTTTCAACAGGGATGCCTTCAAGCGCTGTGCTACGAAATCCTCATGAAATTTGTTTTTATTTCAATTTATTTCGGAATCCTTTCAAAATCAACCCAGGATTTTTCCTAAAATTCGGTTACTACTCTGCCGATTCTTGATAGGACTGTTGCACTACTTTCTTCAGAAGCATTTCAACAATTTCTCAGTCAAAAGATTTTTTGAGGTTTTCTTTCTTAAATTCTTCCCGACACATCATTTTTATCAAGAAAGTATATCAGAAGTAATACAATAAGCTCCTTTAGTGACTTCTGCAGGATATTCTTCTCCTGCTTTATCCATGATCTTAGAATGTTTGTCTTATAGTTTCCACTTTTTTTTTAGATAAATGCTTCTAGCATTGTTGTATTATCAAATGCTTGCAAAAATAATAATACATTTTCTCACCGGATATTACTGAATAAGCATCACAAAGATACCACACACAAACTATTTCAAGAATTCCCATTAGAGTTCTTGAAGTAATTTATTATGGAATCAGTTTTTCTTGAAATTTCATAGTGAAATTTCCAATATATTTTTAAGAACAATGATTATTCTAATTATTTTTTAATTAAAACTCAAAAACGTAAGGTGATTGATCGATATATACATTAGGGCGATTCGAAATTTAAATATATTTGAGAATCCAATCTCCCATGTGTTGCTTACCTTCCTTACCATAAAAATAGTGTTCTGTGACAACCGGTCGTCTGAAAACGTCGCGACCCACTGGAAGCCCACACAATAGAAACCTCAGCCAGTACAGTTGCTGGCTAGTGTTGTGTGCTATTTCATTACCTAAAAAATAATGCGCTCTCGGGCTAGGCATTGGATATACAATAGAAAGCGTTGTGTTTGGATGGGCATCTAATTCTTCCGAAAGAGGTGCACTTTGCGAAAAAGGACCACGTGATTATTGAGCTGAAATTTAATTCAGGTTAACTTCTGCGTTCATGAGTACTCTCATGGCGTAGTGGTAACGCGCCAGAACTAGAGATCGGGGAGTCGTGAGTTCGATTCTCACTGAGAAGACGTGTAACTTTTTCGCAAATCTTCACATCAATTTGTCCATCTAATCAAATTGCAAATTATATAGCTTTTCGGTAGTTGTTAAAATATTGTTGCCGGGCTCTTCGATCCCAAGTCATTATGAGGTATTAAAAAACGAATATAAAAAGTCGTCACAATACATAACACTGCGGAACACGTTTTTGTCTTAAGCACCAAAATAATGCCATTCACTAAATAAAGGGTTTGCTGAATCCAAACCATTTTCAAAAGTATCAGAGCACGTCTAGTTTTTGAGATATTAACTGTTGAAAATGCCAAATTTGACTATTTCAGCCAACTTGTTTACAAGTTTGCTAGCTGGTATGGCAATTGATTTGCGTAATATGCAACAGAATTCAAACTTCATGTCTAAAACAATAGTTATCAACAAAGTTCACAATATTTTCGATGCTCAAAAGTTATTTTTCGAGCGTTAAAAAAAAGTATTGTTTTTTGCAAGACAAGAGAAACGAAGAATTTTGTATGGAGCAGTTTCCATCAGCATGCTGAAAAAAACCGATTGTAATTAAAAACTGTGACGTTGTTGAACATTTCTGAGAACGGCTTAAGATACAGCAATCCCAAATCTACTATAGACTCATAATTTGATCCTTGAGACGCGCAAAAATGCAATTTTTGTTGCGCTGCTTAACTATACATATGCGCAAGTCTTGGAAAATGTGATAAAAAAACACATACCATTGCAGGTTGCAAAGACTTTATTATAAAATAATTCGATTATCATTTTCCTACCCTACACCACCAGACACTGAAAGCCATTTTATAATAACTGATCAAAAACCATCAATTGTTTTATTCATCGATGGGAGTTTTGCTTGTAACTATAGATACTGAACACCATAAGCCCACAATATGACCAATTTCTCTTTCTATCCCCCTGTACGCCCAGATAATGTTTCCAGATGCAAACGATGTGAACATCAAGCCAATCAAGCGCTCCCAGGTGACCATTACCGGCACGATAAATGGCGTCTACCTGGCCAGACAACAGCTAATAGTAAGCAATCTCTATTTCCGGAACAATTAAAATACATCATCTGAATCGTTTATCAGATTGTCTTGAAGCCAAGCATGAGTCCTAATTGCAATGTAAAATCTGTTTTCAATTAAACACAGGGAAATCTTCCGATTGCATTAATATTCGACTACCCGGAGAACACCGTCGACTCCGAAGAGATAGCCAAGCTGATGTATTCGCATGACGTTTTCATTTCGGTACGACAGAAATCTCGCCAGAGCACCCTTTGCATCGTCATCAAGGGAATCGAAAAGTTTATCTCCAATATTTACGAGGCACGCCATCAGCTGCTTAAATGCACCGGACCAAAGGTGGTGGCAGAGGTACCCCGATCGTATCTGGGGCCAAACGAGCAAGCACAGAATTCCCAAAATGTATCCCAACTGTTGGCCGGTCCGACTCCTCAACCCTTCTCTCCACTGTCGCCAATAAACCCAATGCCATTTGCGACAAATGCATGGCCATCGCCGACCCCACCTCAGGAATTCGCTTTAAATCAAATGCGCAATCAATTCCAAAACCTCCAGATGGGAACTTCTAAAATGCACCACCCTTTGGCAATGCCACCAGGTTTGGGAAAATCACAACTGCATGCTATGAACACATCACTCCGACAGACGCATTTGCAAGTTCCCGGAGCACAACAACAGCACCGTCTACAGTTAGGTGGGCGTAGTTCCGATGCGGGCATGTCATGCCAAAATACAAGTAACAGTAGCGCTGGAGGTGACCATTCCAGTGGCTACCATAGTCTCAATTGCAGTAATAGTTCGCTAGATCAACAACTCCAATCGATACCGAGCTCTTCAGGTTCAGCTTCCACGTCGCTCATCAACAGTTCTCCGGACACAAGCGGTATTAGTAGTGTAGCGGCTTTGAACCGGTGCCGCCATCTTAGCTACAGTGACAGTCCCCAGTACCAGACGGATCTTTCGGACCAGCGGACGCCGATGGCCTACGAGCAGAAGGTAAGTCATCTAAACCTTCGTACGTCCAAGAAGGTTAAAGCTAACCGGATCTTTTACGCAGAGCACTCTCAACGATACCTTCGTGTTCAACTTTGACCCACGTGTCGTTGCTGGCTACAAAGCGATGCATCTATCGCCGCAGCAGGGAGAAATTCGGACCCCGACACCGGCCTGGCAGGGATTGGGTCTTAGTCAGACATCGCCAGCCCCGCTGGAGGCTTGCGATCTCAGTTGGGTTAACAACAGCGGTAGCAGCAGCAGTAGCGGCAACGATTCACGCCTCAACATGACTACCACGATGATCGAGGTCACTCCGATGCGTCAACGTGAGCAGCTATCGCAGTACAATGACGTCACTTCCATTCTGACCAGCCTGGGCCTGGAGCATTACATCAGTGAGTCCTGAGGTCTGTTACCATAATTGCGATTTTAAACACACAATAAATTTCTCTTTATAGAAAACTTCATCAACGGTGAAATTGACATGACCGTGTTTCAGACGCTCACCGATCAGGACTTGCTGAATCTGGATATTAGACCGTTGGGCGCAAGGCGCCGCATATTGATGGCCATTCACGATCTGTATACTCGCCAGCATGGGAATCCGTTTGCCAATATGTCACCGGCGTCGTCTTCGTCGTCGATGTCACGTTTTTCTGGATCGGCCGCACCCGGAGCAGAACGGCGAACTTCCAGCGGGCAGTGATGGATTCGATAATAGTGGTAAGTAGAACACAGTGTGAAATGATTCAGAGTGTTGTCGAAGGACAAAAGGTCGAATGGACAAAAGGTCGAATGGACAAAAGGTCGAATGGACAAAAGGTCGAATGGAAAAAAAGTTCAAATGGAAACAAAAGAACGAAAGGTCCAAATTGTACCGTTGAAAAGATTATCGTACACTCAGTTGCTAACATTTTGACCACAAATTTCTCCCTTTTAATCTGAAGTTTTTCCTTCTTTTCAATAATAGCTGTTCTTTAGAACTACCGTTTGAAGCAATAATTTGTTTTAAGGCTATTATTTTCGAAACAAAAGATTCATTTTCTAAACGTTGGTAGTCATTATTTTGATACTCCAAAACATAGAGTAATTATTATTAGATTTTAATTTGATACATTTTCAATAGAGATTTGTCCTTCTTTTAAATATTGGCTTTTCTTTTGGAGTTATACATTCGACGATTGTTCCTTCTTTTAAACATTGGCTGTTCTTCATAGATGTCACATTTATTTATTTTTTCAATTGAAATGTTGTCTTCTTATAAATGTCGGCTGTTTTTCATACTTTAGAGTGTTTATGGACATTTTAATTGCATTCTTAACAAAGGGTTTTCCTTCTTTGGAAGTTTTGCATTCAAAATTTTTCTGACTGTTGGTTTCGACTGATTTCAATTAGCATCAGAGACTAACAATCATGCTTCTCAGCTACTCAAGCATTTGCTGAGAGCTATTCTGATAATCTGATCATTTTTGCAATTGTTCATCGTGCTTTTTATAAGAAGATGATCTGCAACCCGAACCGTGAGAAGATAATTCAAGGAAAGCAGATGTGATATCGAACCATGGGCAGATTATGCTCTGAATTGAGATTTACAGAAAACACATACATTACTCTTGAACTCAGACTCATTTCTTGACTTTTATAATGTATTTTTTTAGATATCCTTTAGGCTTTGCTCGTTCAGTACGAATTTCTTTAGGCTTTGAAAGGACATCTGCAGCCTCTCTCTTGAAAAGTTTCAGGAAATTTCAACGTAATTCCATCGGAGATTATTTTAAGCTTTCAAGAAGTCCTCTACTAAAAATACCCATTGAGATTTCTCAAGTAATTTCTCCAGGGATTCTAGAAATTCTTTCTCAGATATTTCAAAAGAGGTTTAAAGTGTCTCTCAGCAATATTTTACCAATACCTCCAACGCTGTTTTAGCTGGGAATTCTACCAACGATGTGTAGTTATCTGTTAAGGTTTTTTTATTCATTAAATTCCACATCAATTTTATCTGTGAATTGAACTGAATTTTATTTCATAACTTTTGAATAGCTCAAACGATTTCCAATCTTTTTTATCGAATGAAAGCTTAAGATTTCAACTTTTCAGAAAAATTAAAAAAAAAACCCTGAAAAAAAAGTTTGTCAGGAAATTTTTATGTTAATTCAAAGTTTTATATATTTTTCTGAATAGTTTAAATCCTAAGCTTTAATTCCATAAACGAAAAATTGGAAATCGGTTAAGCTGTTCAAAAGTTATTATTTTTTTTAATAAAAAAACCTAATGCGCTGAGACCTACAGTGTATGCCGATGAAAAATGAATGAGTTTTTATTATCAAAAAAATATATCTCAAAAACTAAAAACATACATCGCTGAAAATTTGACAGTAAACGTTAAATTTTTTGAACTTTCAAGAAAAATGAGAGCAGCAATAGCCGCTTTTGTCCCGAGCCCTTCAAAACACGAAAAAATGTTTTTTTATTTATGTTCATGTAAACAAAAAAACTAATTTTGTAAAATTTTATATTTTTCTTGTTAAGTCAAAATCTTTCGTTTGGTCCAAGAAAATTGAAAATCGGTCAAGCGGTTCAAAAGTTATAATTTGAAAAAAAAAAATATATTTCGCGAAATCGCGATTTTTTTGGTCACCCGATTTCGAAGATGGTCACCCTTATCAAAAAATCCAAAACACGTGTATCCTTGTTTCGGATAAGGAACAGAACAGCAAATTTTCACGGAATTCGGTGACCCACTAGATCGGTTTTTCATGGAATGGCTGAATGTGTACACGTCTTTGATGATTGTTGCTAATGTTTGTCACAATTTTGAACCCCAACCTCTTTTTACGACCGTTTTCGGGGGGTCGTAAAAAAATCAATCATAAAAAAAACAAGTTTATGATTATGTTTTTGAAAAATGCATCGTGTAGATGTGGAAATACTGATTCGAGATACAGTCAACTCTTCGTAACTCGATGTTGAAGGGACCATCGAGTTAGGGAGGTATCGAGTTATAGAACCCAAACCAGTGCAAATGCGATCCAAGGGACCATCGAGGTAGCCATGAAAACCAACTTTTAGTATGGTTCTCTAACTCGATATCGAGTTACGGAATATCGAGTAAGGGAGAATTAACTGTATTCGGCAAAGTTGAAGCACTTTCTAAAATGACTGTTCATGTTTTCATATTTTGGTAATAGATGGCAACACTGCTCGATTGTTATCAACAGAGTCATTTATATGGAGGTGTGATATACAAATATCAATAAGTTTTAACACTTCAGTCGTCGCGCTGTTGTATTTTGTACAACACTGGTAAAAAACCTCGCCTTTCGTTCACAGCTGCAGCGTGGTAGTTTTGCGAATCGCGCGACGACTGAAAGGTTAAAGGTAACGATACCGAATGTTCAACAAAGTGGAAGGAAGTGTTGCGTGCCATGCAGTCGGCCGAAGCACAAATGTTCATGTGGTTGGCACCATTGTTTAAGAAGAATAAAGAAAAGATCAAAACCATAAAACTTGAGCGCAATTGAAAAATAGAATGCTTAGCAACATAGCAATACTTTTCAACTGTAATCCAGGTTTTCATCAAGAGTTCAAAACTTTGTCACAGCTAGCAACACTGCTCAAGTAAAATTCCGCCACCAGGCAGTGCATGTGTGCATGAATCTTTTATTTTGCGGATATCTCAGAAGATGTTGGAGTTTAATAAAAATCATTTGGTTTTGCATTGACATAGCTGAAAAAGTATTAGCATACTTTTCGTATGTAAGCGTATAAAGTGATAATTTTTTAAACTCGATGTTTTTAATGAGGAATGAATATTATTACTTCGGAATGGAGTGCTGCAAAGTTAATATGGCTACCAAAACGAAGAACGGGATACTTAGCCTTGAACTAGGTATTACTACAGCATATTCATATCAAGATTTCTCTTAGTGACTGGTCAAGGAAGTTTCCCATCGATTATCCGAAAAATATTTTAGGAGCTTCTGTCGTACATTATATTGTTACACAAATTTCCCTGCAATTATGCTGAATTTTCAGAGTAGGTCGATAATAAACGTCGAAGCATTTCTGGATGTTATTCTAGAAATGTTCTTAAGGTGAAACAGTTTGGAATCCAACTGCTAAGATAGCATTGAATCTTCAAAAGCACTAATCTCGCGAAAAAAAAAGCTTCCAACAACAGGGCACGCTTTATTTTGGCTTTGTGCACTAGAAGAAAGCTTAAAAAAAGATATGGTTCGTTTGCCTACTATTTCTCCAATTTAGTGGATTTGAAAACGTAAGTAGGAACACAAGTCGGCCATTGTGATGGCCATCTTCGAATTTCGAGATGTTTTACCCTAAATGAATCACAATGCAAATTTCTAAATCATTTCGAACTTAGGACTTTTTTGAATAGGCTTTGAGAAATCCTAGCAATTCCAGGCTTAATCCCTCTGAAGTTTATTTCTACAGAGTGCTACGTAAAGCGTTCCTTAGAAGTTCCTTGGAAATTTTTAATTGTTGAAAATTGTTGACGATGTTTTTGGATAAATCAATAACAGAAAGCCCAGAAACATTTCAACAAAACTCTCAAAAAAAAAACTCCGGTTACGGAATATGAGTTCGTTGCTTGTTAATTATGATTCGTGGTTTTACGGCTAACCAGTTGAGTGGAAGTTTAATAACTACCGAAAAACTAAACATTACATATACTTTACAATTCAATTCTGAGTCCATGAGTCCTCTCGTGATGTAGGGGAACGCGCCCTATCTAGTGAACAGGGAGTCATGAGTTCGATTCTCATCGAGAAGACATGTAACTATTTGGCAAATTTCACATCAATTTGTCAATTCAATCTAATAGTTTCAAATGCTTGGGATGTTTTTGTTTGTCAAGTCCTATGCCTTACAATGAGGGCTGCCTCCTTGCCTTGTCTTGACATGTTCAGATGTTTGTAAAAAGGGATGGGCCTGTACTTAAATAAACTTAAGATTTTCTGTCACGTCACAAAATAAAGACGTAGTGAAGTTCAAACTTAATACCTGTTTCGTTACCCAATTTCAACAGATTACCGTACACTTTTGTCAGCATCATGCTTTTTCAACTCAAACACGATATCCTTTCACAGATTATTTAACATATCTTTCTAACCTTTGAAATATATGGAACATTTCGGAATCTGTACACTATAAATTAACACCGAGGAGGAAGGAATAAGACTGAAGATTTGAGAAACTGTTGATTTGAAAAACAAAAGTTTCATGCTTACTGCTGTTGCCCGGTGATAAAGTTTTGAATCATTTGACTCTAACAAGGATAGTCCTTACCTTACTGGATAAATTTGCCGAAGACGCCATCTCTTCAAGTGGTGAGTTTCATGCTCCACATATGGTTGACAGCATTACAGGACCGTAACACATCGATTACCAACACCTACTTAACGAGACCGTTCTGAAAATACCCATTGTTGGGGCAGGTTCGCGGTTTCCGTTGGAATTGCAGCGGTGGCTAAAACGCTCATATCCTGTAGGGTAGTCACAATACTCGGCGGGAGCGGCGCTACCGGCTACTTCACTATAAAAGCTCCCGAAGTTGTCGCTTACTTCCGCCAGGAGTCTTTCTTCTACTCGAATGGAAACTACTCGCACTTGGAATTTCACTTTATTCACTTCAAACTTAATTTGGATACAATTGGGGAATACCTTATGCTCTGGAAGCTCAATTTGGAATAATTTTATTTCATGATTCTTAATCTTATGAAACTTAGTTAGCTACTACAACTGATGAAATCAAAATCTATGCTATTCATTTCTAGCATTACTGCTATCGTCTGCTCAATTGCAGTACTAGAGCAGGTGGGTTCGACGCGAATCTATAAAACTGGTTGGGAACTTATTGAGTACAAACACCCATTATGCATTGATTCCTAACAATTTTCTTGGACTGAAAGTCGCCATTTTGTTTTCTAGGCCGCCATCTTGAATTCCAAAATGTTCAAATGAATGCAATTTTCAACCTGGACAAACTTGTAGAAAAAATCTTCCATCATCATTCTAATCATAAGATACAATGATCTTCATGGACCAGAAGTCGCCATTTTGATTCCAGGCCGCCATTTTGGATTCCAAAATGTTCAGTTGAAAGCAATTTTCAACCTGGACAAACTTGTCGAAAAATCAAGCCACCTGGGCAAATTTTTCGAAGAAATCATCCTTCTAAATGATCATGATCTTTTGAAACATGCATATAACTGTAGAGTTTGTGCATAGTTTGTATGCTCACTAGCCCCGTCTAGTGGATAAATTCCCGAAAAATAGGATCACCACGGGGTAGACCTTGAACTACGTAACAACTATGCTTAAGACACCGTTCTTCTATCTAGTGAAAACCACAAGAATATATGAACATTGAATTGAAACTAGTATCAACAACTACTTGGCACCTCCATCGAACGGGTGATGCTGAAGACGGCTTTGCCACCCACTTTCCTACCTAAAATGCACCATGTTGCCAAATTAAAAAGTAGCAAATCATGCGTATATAATTTTCGGTGCTTCCAAATTTTAAAACTCGTTTATTTGAAGAACTACAGTCAACCCTTCATGAGTCGATATTGAAGGGACCATCGACTTATGGAAATATCGAGTCATGGAACTGCAATGCTGAGGAAAGCTGTTTGAGGGGACCATCATGGTAACCATGAAATTTGATGTTTAGTATGGTTCCATGAGTCGATATTTATTTATTTATTTATTTATTTTAACAAAAAATTTGGAAGAGGGAAAAAACCCCCATGAGTCGATATCGAGTAATGGAACATCGACTCATGGAGGTTTAACTGTACTAAAAAGTTGTGTTCTAACGAAATGCTCTAAATTCTTCTTCTTTTCTGGCGTTACGTCTTTTTATAGTTTTGGAGATACAGTTATCTCTCCCTTACTCGATATTGAAGGGACCATCGAGTTAGGGAGGTATCGAATTACAGAACATAAAACCAATGCAACTGCGATCCAAGCGACCATCGAGTTAGCCATGAAAACCAATTTTTACTATGGTTCTCTAACTCGATATCGAGATACGGAATATCGAGTAAGGGAGAGTTAACTGTATATAATTTTTTGAAAATGATAAATCAGTCATTTTTCATCGGCACACACTGTTGGTCTCAGCGCATTATAACTTTTGAAAAAAAATATTAAACCCGGAAAAAAAAATTTAACATGAAAAACAAATAAATATAAAAATTTCCTAGAAAACTAGAAACTTTTATATATTGTTTTATGTAAAAAAAAGTTTTTTCCTGAGTTTTCAATTTAATTGAAAAGTTGAAATCTTAAGCATCCATTCCATAAAAAAAAAGATTGGGAATCGGGTGAGCTGTTCAAAAGTTATGATTTTTTTTTACATAAGAAGTCTAATGCGTTGAGACTTACAGTGTGTGCCGATGTAAAATGACTGATTTTTTATTTAAAAAAAAAAAATTACCTCAAAAACTAAAAAACATGCATCGCTGACAATTTGACAGTAAATGTTAAATTTTCTGAACTTTAAAAAAAATGAGAACAGAAATAGCCCCTTTTGTCCCGACGCCTTCAAAACACGAAAAAACGGTATTTTTTTTATTTTTTCATGTAAAAAAAACAATTTCATGTAAAAAAAAAAATCTTTAGCTTTCATTTCGTCCAAGAAAATTAAAAATCGGTCAAGCGGTTCAAAAGCTATATTTTTTTTTTTCAAAAATAAAAACAATGCAAGATCGCGATTTTTCTGGTCACTCTATTTCTGAAATGGTCACCCTAATCAAAAAATCCCAAAACACGTGTATCCTTATTTTCACGGAATCCGGTGACCCAATACACCGGTTTTTTATGGAACGGCTGCAAAAGCTTATAAAAATGATGTTTTATTGAAAATTTGGTTGCGTTTATGCGTATTTTTTAAACTTTTCCAAGCAGCGATTTCCAAGCGATTTCCATGATTACGGATGACACTACCAAAGATTCATGCCTCACATGAGTTCTGCAAATGATATTAGCGAAGAAAATGCTGTTTTTACTAGAAAAATGTATCGTCGAAAACAATTACGTTGTCAAAATGTTTAAAAGTTTGTTTGGTTTAGCAAAATTAACAATTTACTGTGAAGAATGCAACATTTCCTTAGTAAATTGCCTACATTTAGGCGTGTTGTGTAATTTATGGTAAACACACTCAAATAACTCAAAATGTAAAAGTCTTTAAAAAAAATAAAAAAAACACGGACACCGTCTTCACCCATTTAGCTGCACAGACTGTAACTTAACACTAGACAACGGACAAGCATGCTCCAGTGGCACAGCAGAGAAACATTCCTGACGAAAAGTTTCAATGGCTGCAGCGGGAATCGAACCCACACCCCATGACACGATGCGCTTAAATGCCTGGTGACACTAACCACACGGCCACGAGGCCCAAAATTTCAATAAATATCATAAAAACTGATCAATTTTACCCCGGATTACGGTACCGTGGTGAATCAAAATCCAGACGGTATCAATATCCGGACATTCTGATAACATTTATCAATTATGAGTAAAATTGAATGTTTATATGTTTGATTTTACACATAATTTATAATGATAACACCGTTGCTCATTTCACTATCATTTATAATCTAGTTACCATTGAAAAAAAATTGATAGGAATAAAAACAAAAATGTTCCTCCAGTTATCGTTTTGATTCATATTACGGACAGCTTCAAATTCCGGACACTCTACTTTGTTTGGGAAACATTTCACACGAAATCTTTCAATTTTCGCCGTTCAATAGTTCTCACTTTCAAGGCTTGTTTTAATGAGCATTTTTTATAGATATCTAGTGGTTTAATGATTTCATTTGATGATCTGACTTTTCTGTTTATGATTTTTTTTTGACTTGTCCGGAATTAAAATCGAAGTGTCTGGAATATGAGGTAAAGGTAAAGAAGCGTCCGGAATAAAAATCATGTAAAGTCGACACATTTCTATTTATTTAAAATTATTCATGTTTTGAAATCAAAATCTTCACCCACCATTCGAAAGTTAAGAGGTTTGAAGGTTCGGTACCGTAGAGGAATCATACGAAGTGATTTATTTTACATGCTTTTTTGTGAGTTATACTTCACTGAGGCCTTAAGTGTCCGTAATATGAATCAAAACGAAACGAAACGAAAACGAACTTATATTATATTGTTATATTTGTGATTGCAGCCTAAAAGTGAAAACGACGATTTTTTGAAGATTTTGTAACATGGTAGTCTCAAAATATGGTGTAAATAGCCATTTAAAGTTGTGAACAGAGACTGTCCGGAATTACAGGCAAGTGGTTCTAAAACCGGACATTATTTTAAAGTGGTGTGTTTTACGTGTTCGAGCGGGTAATTGAATAATATGAATACGACGTCGTTTTAAAAAGTGTCATTGATGAATAAATAAATGATAAATAATTTTAGGTATTCAAAAGACATTCCATTTTGAATACCTAAAATTATTTAATTTAAGGTGATATAAAACGAAGCCAAACTTTGAATTTTTAAATGCACAAGACAGGAGAATCTGACAACAGTTCGCGTTGAAAATCAATCAAATTGCATGCATGCTGGTAGTAACCAATGGGATAAATTTTCAACGTTGGGCGCTATTTGGTTCTAAGAACTTGTGGTCTTGAAAATTTGAGGTGTGGCTTCGTTCTATAACCACCTTATATTATCATAGCAGCATTTCGAACCCACTGCTCCGAATCGGATATCTCTGGCTTCAGGTGAGGTAGTCCAAGTTAAAATATAATTCTGTTCCATTCAATCATGTATGATGGAGCTCGTTCGTGCTTTATGTTGTTATGAATGAGGTATTTCATCGATTAAAGTTATTCTTATGAAATACTTCATAAAAAATGCATGTTACGAGCTGCTGTCCGAATTTTGATTCGAAATTGTCCGGATTTTGCTCAATATTGAATCTTAAGATTGCAATTGCTTGCTCTCTGTAATGCAATAATAGATTTTCATGTAGATTCATGAAAATTTGAACGAAAAATCTGGTACTTTTTTTTCAATATTGCTGATGATTGAATAATAGATTCTTGAATCTTAAGGACAAGGCATACTTTATGAAATCAGCGATTCTACATATTATAAATTTAATCTTAACATAAAATTTGTCAGTAATACCTAGTTCTAATGAAAAACTGTCCATAAAATATTTGAACTTATTCTTCATTTAAGGAAAACTTAACTGAAACTGAAATGGAAATTTTCCCGTGCTCAAGCGTCCGAATATTGATGCATCACGGTATCTCTAAAATTGCAATATTGAATTGAATATTTCTATTGTCATCCTTAAAAACTACATCAATAACATTCTCACAAACTCCTTTAAGCTTTTAAATGATTTCTTTGTTTCCTTTTCTCAGGTGCAGCGAAGAAATTGGAAAGAAGTTAAAACACAACCTCAGGCAATTCCGAACCAATGCTCCATCTACATCCAATAAGAACGAAATTAATTGCTCTGACATTTAATTAATCGTTCCTCGCAACAATAATTACCCACGTTATTCGCGTGGACAGCGAATGTCATCCCAGGCAGCAATTGGATATTGATTTAACGAGAAAACAACAACGGCTTACGGCGAACAAGAAATTGCATGTGTGAGCGTTTGTTCGCGCAATATCTGAAGGATTTCTCAGACGTTGAGCCGGACGCCAATCTGCCTCTACAATGTATTCAATTTGTGCTAAATCCTTTTGCGGATTCATCCCCCAGCAAACGGCCATCTGTGTGCAATTGATCCGGAAAAGATTGCCTCTACGACGACATTCGTCCAAAGAAGTGTTCAAGTGCAGCAAGGATGAAATATTTTTAATTAAATGCAACATTTCCCCCCGGCTGCCACCAATTGGACCACCACCGAACCCGGCAGAAAACATTTCCTCACCAGACCAGAATATTTCCGTCCACAAAATGGTGCACCATCGTCACCGCCACCATTCATCGTCACCATCTGCATTATATTTATTCATTTTCAACGAACGACTCGGCCCATTCACCACCTCCCGGGTGATGCATTTTCATACCCCATTCAACGAACACTGCAAAACTTCCCTCCCCATTTTTTTCTCACTCAAATTGCATGCATCTCATCAAACTCGCACACGCTCATAGATAAGCTCAGTTTTTAAAACGTTTCGCAAAAAATCCCTCTGTTTTCATTATCACAGCTTAAACCATTCTCGAGTGGAGGACACGTCTTGGCTTTCCTCTAATTATGTTTCCATACGGATTTCACAATGACCAGGGTAATTTAAATAAAAATTCAATTTCATCCGCCATTTGAAAGCCTGCTGCTGTGCCTATCAAACGAGAACGGGGCTGAATGAAAGCTGACGGGGGATTTTTTGTTGCTTTCTAAGTGAAACGAAGCTTTGATTGTTTTTTGTAAAGTCACAATTTTATATAGTTAGTTGTTTCTAGATCAAAGTTCCGTTTCGCTTGGTAAGGAATAGATTAGCATAATCCACACATACACGCTAGCATTTGAATCGATGCCACTTTGTAACACTGTTAGGCTGCCAATACAGTGAAATAGTAACTTGTAAGAGTAGATCTCTACAGATAGTGCGAAGGCCAACAACGATTACCAGAAGGCTCATTTCGGTTTCGCTCGGTTTCCATTTATTGTAAGCAATGAAGAATTTTTTAATATAAATTGCATGTTCATTCATCATTCAGCATTTAATCATGAGAGTATTTATTAGAAAGCAAGATACGAAAATTCGCTAATCCTTTCATAGGTATTGACTTCATTAGTTTTTTGCAAGGTTATTGACCACCGGTGGGTGTACTTGAAGGATGTTTCGAAGCCGTTTTGCTATGTAATCTGGTATTAAGTTAATAAACAGCATGAATCTCTAGAGACCACCATATTGTTATTAATACAGAGAGAAAAGAAATAATCATCCATTAATCAGTCATCTATTTTCATTTCATTTATTTAGTTAATATCTAAACAGATAACACTGAATCAACAATTTCACGCCACAATACTCGGTTCGTGGCCGCATCTCTCCATCCTCGGTTCTGCCCCACGCTCGCCAAATCGATACGCACTTGATCCGCCCACCTAGCTCGCTGCGCTCCACGCCTTATTGTACCAACCGGATCCGAAACGAACATCATTTTTGCAGGGTTGCTGTCCGGCATTACATATGCCCTGCCCATCGTATCCTTCCAGCTTTGGCCACCTTCTGGATACTGGGTTCGCCTTAGAGTTGGGCGAGCTCGTGGTTCATCCTTCGCAGCCACACACCGCTAAAGATCCTCCTAAGCACCCGACGTTCGAAGACTCCAAGTGCTTGCATGCCCTCCTCGAGCATCGTCCACATTCCATGTCCGTAGAGAACTACCGGCCATATGAGCGTTTTGTACATGATACATTTGGTGCGGGTGTGAATCTTTTTTGACCGAAGCTTCTTGAGACCAATACAAGGCCTGACTTCCACTGATGAAGTGCCTTCGTA
Source organism: Aedes aegypti (assembly GCF_002204515.2). Classification (NCBI taxonomy): domain Eukaryota; kingdom Metazoa; phylum Arthropoda; class Insecta; order Diptera; family Culicidae; genus Aedes; species Aedes aegypti. The sequence goes on from NC_035108.1 coordinate 380,701,080, forward strand.
TTTCACGGCTAAAGTTATTGTCAGCCGTCAGCAAGGATCCAAGGTAGACGAACTCGTCGACCACTTCGAACGTATCCCCGTCTATCGTAACCAGAGTTGCTTAATATCAATCATATCAGCTGATGGCTGATGATCTAAAACTATCACTATCACTTGCGAACTATCAATATCACTTTGATTTGACAACCAACAGCAGTGATGCTACATTGCACTCTAGATCATAATCACTGCGGATTGAGTGATCACGTGGTAATTATCCATGCTCTTACTGTTTTTCAGTGACCAACAAAAAGTTTCAACCTATCTGCAACACTGTCAAAAATATCGTACTAATAAATGGCCATTTTAACTGCTTAATTTAAGGCTAAACTTAACCCATCAATGATATCCATAGTCTATCGCCATCAATGCACTTGTGATGGAGTAGACAGCGTGATGTTGATATGATGTAGATTGATTCGAATTGTATCGCAGTCGGCCTGTACAAATCAGCAAATTTTAGGCGTTGATAGTGACAGCGAGGAACTCTGATCGTAACACTGCTACCTAGGCGAGCCCTGTTGCGCTTGGCCCTACCAGCTAGCATGTACTTAGTCTTGGTCGCATTCACCGCCAGTTCAACTTTTGCTGCTTCGCGTTTCAGGCGGGTGTACAGGTCTGCCACCTTTTTTAATGTTCGGCCGACAATGTCCATATCATCCGCGAAGCAAACAAATTGACTGAATATCGTAATCGTACCCCAGTTCTCCGCATAACACCTTCTAGCGCAATATTGAACAACTGGCAAGAAAGTCCATCACCTTGTCGTAGTCCTCGGCGGAGTCCAAACGAACTGGAATGTTCGCCTGAAACCTTCACACAATTTTGCACACCTTCCATCGTCGCTCTTATCACACGGCGTGTCTGGTAGAACAATATTATCTCAAAAAAATAGGCATCGCTAAATCTTTCACCATTCGAAAATATAGGTTTTTAGCTTTCATTTGACGTGTTCCCCAAAAAAATCCACCGAGGGATCCCGAACATTTTTTTTTATTTTAAATTTTTGTTCATTATTTTCAAATATACCATGATTATATTATAAAAAGGCAGTTTTTGTTCTCTCAAGCTCGATGGTAGCCTTAATTTCAAATGGAAGTAGATAAATCAAAGCTATATAATGTCAACAGATTCTGTTGTAATGGACAAAACTGTCTTATGTGATTTTGTGATTTAATAAGCCATGAGACACTTATTCGTTCAGTGGAAGTACACACTCAGTTGAGTTCAACTAATTTTCATTCTTTCCGAGATCCGTACAGCCGAGCAGTCAGCAAATGAATTTGACCTAAGGGATCATGCACAAATTACGTCACGCTCCGAGGGGGGGGGAGGTTGTCAAGCCAAGCGTGACAAGCCTTACAAAAATTGCGGAGGACTCAAACAAAAAACGTGACAAAGGGGGGGAGGGGGTCAAAAAAGTTGAAATTTAACGTGACATAATTTGTGTACCATCCCTAATATGTGAGCAAAAAATCAAGTTTATTTAAAGCAGCACCTTTGGGTACCGCTGACATCGAACGTCACTTTTACTGTCACACAGATAAAAAATCTGAATATTAAACGGACTAGAATTGTGGAAATCTTAGAAAGTCGCTTCTCATAATCTTAAAACAAGCGTAAAAATACACGCTTTCTAATGCACATGCATTTTGATTCATAGACAATTGAAAGCAACAACATTTCCATTGAATTTCTTAGCAGGGCTTTGAGGATTCAGCAGAAAACGCTTAATTTCACACGAATCTGTGGCATTCCATTCATGTGCATTAGATATAGCTTAAATTTGCATGAATCTTTAATACTGTGCAGCAAACGAAATTTAACCTTGATCTGCACAGCTGATATTGGCATTTTGATTTAAGTGTGTAGTTGATTCTAGTGTAGGGTAAGTGTTCCCTTAGTTGTGGGTGTTCCTATAGTTGCGGTAGTGCCGTTTTCACTGATTGTATTGCCTTAGCCACAGAACCGACACTGCCAATCGACGTATTGGCTTGTTGATACACGAAATAATTGAAAACAGCGTTCAAATTGCTTTAAAACTGATGAAATATCACTAAAATTGCTAAAACTGTTCTTGCTTGTACCAATAGTTGCGGTAAAGTGTTCCTATAGTGGAGGATCCCATAAGAAAACAACGTATACCGCAACTATAGGAACACAAATTAAAAATATACCGCAACTAAAGGAACAGTGTACCAATAGTGGAGGTATTATTTTTCACTGACATGCCGTGGATTACTACGATGAAATCATTTTTCTCATTAAGTCAATGGTCGGTACTTCCCGTTACAACATCAACATGTGCATTAATTGTGCTTCTTGAATTATGGCGGTTAAATGAAGTTCAATCGTGCTTAGTACCTCCACTATTGGTACATCTACCCTATAACTGTTTCATTTCATGGATAGAATACACGAACTTTCTTTTTCTTCTGTCTAGAATTACACCCCTATTGAGATAAAGCCAACTTCTCAGCTTAGAGTTCTTCGGTTACTCATAAACTGAGAATTTGCTTCGTCAATCGTTCATTATTGTTTTTTTATGTTGTAAATAATAAAAATATTCTCGACCAATTAGATCGAGCCAACCATCCTAGAAAAAATCACGTTAATCATTACAATTTCACGTAGCTTTTCCTTCAATTATTACGTTTGGTAAGAAAATTTTCCGGTTTGCGGTAGCCGCAGAGTTCTACCGCAGCTGTCAAAGTTCTACCGCAGGCTTCGAAATCATTCCATCATTGAAGCAAACAATTCAATCATACACGGAGACGGAATTCAACTCAATTTTGGGTTGTTTCAACGCAATTCCGTAGTTGAGCCCAATAACTCAATTTTGGGTAAATTTCCAAGGTCCCCACTAGGTAGTTTGGCTTTAATTCCATTAGAAAAATATACTCAATTTTGGGTTGATTTAACGCAAAATTGAGTTCTTTCGACCCAAACATAAGAAAAGTTGCATTTACCCAAATTTGGCTTATTGGGCCAAAGTACCCCCATTGGGTAGATGCAGCTTTCTCTATTTTTGACAACATTCGTGTGGGAGAAAGAGAAAACCGAGAGATTTTGGGTTGAAACTATAATCGATATACTTAATTTTGGGTAAAGTAAACTCAAAAATTAGGTAAAAATATTTCTCCGTGTAGTATGCTTGAAAGAGAAAATGCTATGAAAAATAGTAACAAACAACGATCATCAAGACGGTATCCAAGGTATCATTGAAGCCTACACGGAGAAAACGAAGTACTCAAAAATGAGTTTTTTTAAACTCAAAATTAAGTAAAGACAGTGGAACTCAAGAAATGGGTGATTTCCATTCTGTCAAATACGTACATTTAACCCAACTTTTGAGTAGTTCGACTAAAACCCAAATTTGAGTAAAAAAATACTTGTTCATTTTATTGCATTTATACCATACAAGTTTAATACTTGAACTTGCGTACTTTCTGGCAAAACTAGTTACGGAATCAGTCGAAATATCACTTAACGTATTTATAATTGCTACGAAAACGCAGTATATATAGACTGGATATTCATTTAATCACTTAAAATAAGTCAATCGATCATTGAATTTGTCAAACACTCAGAAAACAAATAGTTGAGTAAAAACAACTCAACGTGAGGCATTTAAGCTGCGAACTACCCGTTGAGTAGTTTAAACTCAGTTTTGGATGAAAAAATGCGACAGCCATATTGAAAAGTCAACATTGCTCATTCCAGATTCCCGGAACCGTTTCCGACGAACTATTGCTGAAAGTGAGAGGCTGATTGCTGAACATAATGCGTGTCATTCGTTGCCTGCTTGCTGTTCCTGCCATTCCTAGCCTCCATGTGCCACCGTCGGGGTCGAGCTTTCTATTGGCGTTCCCAGTACATTGCTGCCGGTCCCGATCAGTTTGATGCTGCAGGTGTACTCACCCGATCCAAATTGTTTCCTGTGCTGATGTCGCCATTCCTGCCCTGCCACCCACGCGGTTGGGTTTTGAAGCAATTTTTTACTATTTTATTTTTTTATGAATTAAAATAAAACAAAATAAATGTTTGTATCATTCAAGTTGAGTTCAGTTTATTTTGATTAATCACATAAACATAGTTTATGCGAATTGCATTTTTGACTACTATTTCAGGTTGCATTTTAATCCGATTAAAATACCTATTTTTGAGTTTTTGCATCAAAGGTAACATTGGGTAAAAATCACCCACTGAGATAATTTTATGCGATAACTCAAATTTGAGTACTTGGCTATTTACTCAAATTTGGGGTAACGCACAAAGGTGCCAAGTTGGGTAGAAGGAACTCAAATTTGAGTACTTCGTTCTCTCCGTGTACTGATGATTCACCAGTGCAAATCAGTGATGTGACAGCTGCGGTAGCTTTTCGTTGCACCGTAAAACGGAAAGTTTTCCCTAAAATTGCAATACATATTTCAGTGTTAAATTCCGTACAAATTCAAGCTGAAAACAATTGCTACGAAATAGTCCCCTTTAGGGGTCATGCACAAAATACGTCACGCTCCAAGGGGGGGGGAGTAATTCAGTAAATTTTCCAATAAAATGTTCACTTCCAAATATTTTTAATATCTAATGGATCAGTCACCTCGTGATAGCATACTGGGCGCCATTTTTTATGTTGGTGTATGAACATTGAATAACTTCGACATATATTAACCGATCGATTTGGCTTGACATGTTTTGGAAACGTGAATTCAGTACAATTTTAACCATGAATAACTATACAACGAAACAGTATGCCCAAATGGTGACGCTTTAAATTTAAAAAAAAAATGGTTTGCAGTTGTGTTAACTTAACTTTTAAATCGTGGGAAACAGGAACCTTGAAAATATCGTGGTAAACAGGCACCATCTGGCTTCTTAAATAAGCAAAAATGACACATTTGAGGTACAGAAAATCTATTCGAGATTCAAGAAACGCCATTCCATGACCACAAGTGGTAACAGTTTGGACCAGCGTTCGCGTAAAAAAATCATTGAGGCTTGTTTTACAAAGTTATTTAATTTTCACATACCGACGTGAAAGATGGCGCACCCTGTATCTGCTGATATGCGCAAGAATGGGAAGCTATCTTTTCGAGATGTTGAAAACCTTAGAAGAAAATCTTAAAAATCTACTGTAAATTACAGTTACTCTCCTCTGCGGGGCAAGTGGGACACATAAAATTTAGCTTGATAATCTACCTCATAATACATACCGTTGCCATTAATCACATAATTATCTATATTGCATGTTGAAAACAGGTATTATTTGCATATGGTATCAATCTAAAAGGAGTGTAAAATGGAAAAACTTTCATGTTATAAGCTGCTTGCGTGTTTTAATTACTGCAGTTATTGTGAAAATTGTGTTATTGTTGTTATGCTTGTCAGAAAACCAGTTTCACGGTAGAATTATTTTTTAAGAGTTGATTGATCAGGAACTATTTTCCACTTTATTCTTATTACATAATGAAATTCTATGTTAAGAACAACAAAATAACTTCAATACTTGGATTGTCACTTACTCCGGGGTGCCTCATAAAAATGTTTAATGGGGATTTTTGAAGCTTGTTGCTGAAGCTTGGGATGTAGTGGATGTAATGCCAGACAGAAGAAGATAAATTTAATGTATTCTAACCATGAAAGGAAACAGTGCTCGGATCGAGATACTTCCACAATACGAATAAGTGTCCAACAGTCGAACTTCCGACATATCTAATCGATTAAGTGTCCTATGGCTCATTAAATCCTCAAAATCACATAGCTTGTTTTTTTTTTACAGAATTAAACTTTATATATATGAAACTTTCATTGAGCTTAAGACCAATGAAACTGTCTTTCTCAATGATTACATTTAAAAATAATGTACTCTAAAGAACATAAATTTAAAATAAAAAAAATGTTCAGGATCCTTCGGTGGATTTTTTTGGAGAACACGTCAAATGAAAGCTAAAAACCTATATTTTCGAATGGTGAAAGATTTAGCGATGCCTATTTTTTTGTGATAAACCTTTCCCATATACACGCCGTGATCAGTCTCGTGAGCTTCCCGGGAAAGCTGTTCTCATCCATGATTTTCCGCAGCTCTTCGCGGTCGATACTGTCGTATGCTGCCTTGAAATCGATGAAAAGGTGATGCGTTGGGACCTGATATTCACGACATTTTTTGGAGGATTTGCCGTACAGTAAAGATCTGGTCTGTTGTCGATCGACCGTCAACGAAGCCGGCATGATAACTTCCCACGAACTCGCTTTCTATAGGTGACAGACGACGGAAGATGATCTGGGATAATACTTTGTAGGCCGCATTTAGAATGGTGATCGCTCGAAAATTCGCACAATCTAACTTATCGCCTTTCTTGTAGATGGGGCATATTACCCCTTCCTTCCACTCCTCCGGTAGCTGTTCTATTTCCCAGATTGTGCCTATCAGCCGGTGCAGACAAATGGCCAGCCTCTCCGGGCCAATTTTTATGAGTTCAACTCCGACACCATCCTTACCAGCAACTCAATTGTTCTTGAGCTGGTGAATGTCATCCTTAACTTCCCTCAAAGTGGGGGCAGGTTGGTTTCCATCCTACGCAGTGCCGACGAAGGCATTTCCTCCGTTGTCCTGACCTCCATTGCCTCAGCGCCATTCAGATGTTCGTCGAAGTGATGCCTCCACCTTTCGATCACCTCACGCTCGTCCGTCAAAATGCTCCCATCCTTATCCCTGCACATCTCGGCTCGCGGCACGAAGCCGTTGCGGGGTTTCCTTTGAGCTTCTGATAGAACTTGCGTCTTTCTTGAGACCGGCGAGTCCTTTGCTGCATCATGACAGCCAGCGCTGCATTCTTCTCCTCCAGAATCTGCCTACATTCCGTCGAACCAATCGTTCCGTCGACTCCTACCCACGTATCCGACGTTGCTCTAAGCTGCATTGTTGATGACTGCTACATCCAAGGATCGGTGAAGCATGGAGGAGGAAATGTGATGGTCTGGGGGTGTTTTTCATGGGGTGGATTAGGAAGCTTTGTGAAAATCGACGGAATAATGACGGCAGATTCATCATTTCTTGCGGGAAAATCTGGAGGTTTCGCTGATCCAGTCGGGCCTTGAAGAGAAATTCATATTTCAGCAGAACAACGACCCGAAGCATTCTGCAAGAAGACCAAGTCTTTCTTCTGGTCTTGTCGGATTAAACCGCTGGAATGGCCTCCACACAGCCCAAACCTCAACCCCATCGATAATTTGTGGGCGATTCTCGATGCCAGGGTTGACAAAACTGGTGTTACCAACAAAAAATAATTATTTTGAAGCCTTGGAGCGCGCCTGGGAAGAGCTAGATCCCCAAAACCTACAAAACCTGGTGAAAAGCATGCCGAAGCGCCTCCAGCAAGTCCTTTAGGCCAAAGGAGGACACATTAACTATTAAATTGCTTTTTATTTTTCTTAAATCATCTTTTCTGGGACCAAGAAGGAAGTGATCACTTTTTTTTGTCACTTTTTTTTTCAATACAAATTTATTTCCTTTTACTTTGAGTAAAACTCTTTTTTTATCAAAATTTCGTAAGTGTAACTTTAAAAGAATATCAAAAATAAAATATCAAAAAAAATTTAAGTGTGTTAACTTTCGTGCTTATTCTGCGCGGCGTGTGAGTCGAGACGAGTCGCTATCACCGCGAGTGACGTGAAACGACTAATGTTAATCAAATGGGAGCGAGTCGACAATGGTCACCTCATTTGACTCGTGTCACCTCACACATCGCGCAGAATAGGCATGTTTAATTTGAACCAATTCAATCAGAGAAATTCGAAAACTAGTAAGGTTAGCACTTTATTTTGCCTATCAGTGTATATGTCGAATCATCTCTTGTTGTTTCTTAATCAATCGGGCGGCTCTTTATCGTAATGATCGACTTGATGGGGCATGTGGGGGAGTTGCTATCATCATTCATAGGCGTACAAAACATCAACTATTTTCGTCATTTGAAACTAAAGTTTTTGAAACTTTAGGTGTTTCTGTTGAAACACAGCTTGGTAAATATACTTTCATAGCTGCCTATTTTCCTTTTCAATGCTCTGGACAGCAAGTTAATTTGCTCCAAACTGACTTGCGAAAATTGACTCGAAAAAAGTCAATTTTTTTATCATTGGTGACTTTAATGCCAAACATCGGTCATGGAATAATTCTTAAAGTAATTCCAACGGCAGAATTTTATTTGATGAGTGCTCTTTAGTATATTTCTCAATTCAATACCCTTATAGCCCTACATGTTTTTCCTTTTCTAGAAATCCATCTACGATTGACTTGGTCTTAACCGACTCTAGTCATCTTTGTAGCCAATTAGTAACTCATGCTGATTTTGATTCTGATCATGTCCTTGTTACATTTCAAATATCCCATGAAGCGATTGTCAATCCTATCAGCTCCACTTTCAATTATTTTCGAGCCGAATGGAATATATATGAAACGTATATTGACTCTAATCTTGATGTTAATATTCCCTTATAAACAAAACTTGATATTGACGATGCTCTTGAAACTTTAACAAATTCCATTGTTGAAGCCAGGAGCATTGCAATTCCAAAATCTGAAATTTGAATCCGTGATTATAGACGATGATCGTAAACTTTTGATCCGCCTTAAAAACGTAAGGAGAAGACATTTTCAACGCACTCGTGATCTTGCTATGAAAATTATAGGGCAGGATTTACAGAATGAAATCAAGAAACGTTTTGCACAATTAGGAAACAAAAATTTTGATAATTAGATTTCTCAATTGGACCCTGGCTCTTAGCCCTTTTGGAAATTATCTAAAATTTTGAAAAAAAAAACCTCAGAAGCCAATACCAGCATTCAAAGAGGAAAACAAATTATTACTAACTCAGTGCGCATCGTACCTTCGTGCTGTGCGTACACGAATTCTCTCTGCTCTTGGAAGTTTTCTTAAAAACTACCTAAAGCAATAAAACAGTACTTTTCAGTGCTACAAAAACAGTACTTTTCAGTGCTAAAATTATTAACGGTACTTTTCAGTGCTACTAAAACAGTACTTTTCAGTACTATTTTTTCTACTATTGATCCCTTTACGATCCTTGTTTGGACCCGTGCCTTCGATTTTTCGTTGGACCCGTTGGCGAAAGCTAGCGGTGGTAATCCTTCTTGGACACCGTCTAGGGAAAAAACCTCTCGAAGGTCACGTCTTTCTCGTTTATTAACTAAACATGGTATCAACAACTAACAAAAGGAAGGGTGAATCTCTGAATTCACTACTTCCTTCCAAAAAAGTGGGTTTTAAAACTGTCACTACACGTGGCAAGAATGGAAGAAAGGACGCTTCCCCGGAATGCGAAGTTTCTTCCAAGGGTGAAATGAATAATTGTATTGAAATGAGCAATCAGTTCGATGCTCTAGACAAATTTTCCGAACACCAAATCGAAGCAGCCTCTAGCCCAGGCTCTTTGATTCAAGTGAGGAAGCAAAGAGTGCCGCCTATCGTGGTCAGTTGTTCCGAATTTGGGGGATTTAGGCAGGAGATCTTGAACTCCATTAGGGGAATCAAGGTTTCCTTCCAAATCGCAAAGAAAGGAGACTGTCGCGTTTTGCCGGAAACTCTTAAAGATCGCGAACTTCTTCTCAGATATCTTGAAGAGAAGAAGCACAAATTTTTTACTTATGACGACAAAACTGAACGTTTGTTCAAAGTCGTCTTGAAAGGTCTCTCAAGTGACTATAAGTCACCTGAAGAGATCAAAAATGGAATAAATGATTTACTTGGATTTTCCCCAGTCCAAGTAATCATTATGAAAAAGAGAACCCAATCTGGCATTGTTCGGAAAGGGCTTTCTCAAGAATATTATTTAGTTCACTTTAACAAAAAAGAACTAAATAATATTAAAGCTTTAGAAAAAGCTAAACTTATGTTCGATGTCCGTGTGACGTGGGAACATTTCCAGAAACCTGGAGGAAATTACCAGAACCCCACTCAGTGCCGTCGGTGCCAAAAGTGGGGTCATGGTACAAAAAATTGTCGCATGGATGCTAAATGCATGATTTGCGGAGGTTCTTCTCACGCCAAAGACGTCTGTCCAGTGAAGGAAGATACCACCAAATTCATATGTTGTAATTGTGGGGCTAACCATAAGTCCAATTTTTGGAATTGTCCTTCACGCAAAAAGGTCATTGAGGCTCGTGCCAGGCAGATGAAAGATAATATCCGTTACGATAACGGTCGTTTCCGGAAATTGCCTGGTAGAGTATCGAACAATGCTCATTTTTCAGTTAACGATCGCTTGATTAGGAATCATACCCACCAGGAAGATCATAATCATGCTCATTCACAAACAAATTTTAATCCGTCGGGTAGCCGTTCGAATCTTTCAATTTCGAATGTATCTACCCACGGTAAATCCTTTGCCGATATCGTAGCAGGTAATTTGAACTCTTCCCCTGTTCGTTCCATGAGTACCCATTCTACTTGTTTCAAATCAAATGGAAAAAACCCTACCGCCACAGGTAACTCCTACCCCGCTTCTTCGTCTACCGAAAATTCCAATGGGAAATCATCAGATGATATGTCTGCCTCTGATTTTAATTTTCTAACTGAACAATTGAATCTAATGATTGATGCAATGTTCAAAGCCACCACTATGACTGAAGCAGTCCAAGTAGGTGTAAAATTTACAAATAAAATTGTTATTGGATTACGTTTTTCTAATGGATCCAAATAATAATTTAAATATTTTAAATTGGAATGCTCGTTCTCTGAATGGTAAAAAGGACGAGCTGTTTAATTTTCTTACAGCTAATAAGGTGCATATAGCAGTTATTACCGAAACGTATTTGAAACCTGGATCTAAACTCAAAAGAGATCCTAACTTTTTTGTTTATCGTAATGATCGACTTGATGGGGCATGTGGGGGAGTTGCAATCATCATTCATAGGCGTATAAAACATCAACTGTTTTCGTCATTTGAAACTAAAGTTTTTGAAACTTTAGGTGTTTCTGTTGAAACACAGTTTGGTAAATATACTTTCATAGCTGCCTATTTGCCTTTTCAATGCTCTGGACAGCAAGTTAATTGGCTTCAAACTGACTTGCGAAAATTAACTCGCAATAAGTCAAAAATTTTTGTCATTGGTGACTTTAATGCCAAACATCGGTCATGGAATAATTCTCAAAGTAATTCCAACGGTAGAATTTTATTTGATGAGTGCTCTTCAGGATATTTCTCAATTCAATACCCTGATAGCCCTACATGTTTTTCCTCTTCTAGAAATCCATCTACGATTGACTTGGTCTTAACCGACTCTAGTCATCTTTGTAGCCAATTAGTTACTCATGCTGATTTTGATTCTGATCATGTCCCTGTTACATTTCAAATATCGCATGAAGCGATTCTCAATCCTATCAGCTCCACTTTCAATTATTTACGAGCCGACTGGAATATATATGAAACGTATGTTGACTCTAATCTTGATGTTAACATTTCTTTAGAAACTAAAATTGATATTGACAATGCTCTTGAAACTTTAACAAATTCCATTGTTGAAGCCAGAAACATTGCAATTCCAAAATGTGAAGTAAAATTTGAATCCGTGATTATAGACGATGATCTTAAACTCTTGATCCGTCTTAAAAACGTGAGGAGAAGGCAATTTCAACGCACTCGTGATCCTGCTATGAAAATTATATGGCAGGATTTGCAGAAAGAAATCAAGAAACGTTTTGCAGATTTAAGAAACAAAAATTTTGAAAATAAAATTTCTCAATTGGACCCCGGCTCTAAGCCCTTTTGGAAATTATCTAAAATCTTGAAAAAACCTCAGAAGCCTATACCGGCATTGAAAGAGGAAAACAAATTATTACTAACTAATTGCGAAAAAGCTCAAAAACTTGCTATGCAGTTTGAAAGTGCGCACAATTTTAATTTAGGACTTACTAGTCCAATTGAAAATGAAGTTACTCAGGAGTTCGAAAATATTCTCAATCAAGAGAACGTTTTCGAAAATGCCTGGGAGACTGATTTGGAAGAAGTGAGAACTTGTGTTAAAAAATTCAAAAATATGAAAGCTCCTGGCGATGATGGAATTTTCTACATCCTCATCAAGAAACTTCCAGAAAGTAGCTTATCATTTTTAGTTGATATATTTAACAAATGTTTTCAATTAACATATTTTCCTGACAAATGGAAAAATGCTAAGGTTGTCCCAATTTTGAAACCAGACAAAAATCCTGCAGAAGCTTCTAGCTATCGTCCAATCAGTTTGCTTTCCTCCATCAGTAAACTTTTTGAAAAGGTTATTTTGAACAGAATAATGGCCCACATCAACGAGAATTCAATTTTTGTAAATGAACAGTTCGGATTCCGCCATGGACATTCGACCACTCATCAACTTTTACGTGTAACAAATTTGATCCGTTCCAACAAATCTGAAGGCTACTCTACTGGTCTTGCTCTTCTAGACATAGAAAAAGCATTTGACAGTGTTTGGCATGAAGGTTTGATTGTAAAATTGAAAAATTTTAATTTTCCAACATACATTGTTAGAATAATTCAAAGTTATCTGTCAAATCGTACACTTCAGGTCAATCGTAATTCAGGTTAATCTGTCAAATCGTACACTTCAGGTAAATAATAATTCAGAACTCCAGATCTGAAAGACTCCCTGTTAGAGCTGGTGTTCCTCAAGGTAGCATTTTGGGACCAATACTTCAGAATATTTTCACATCTGACTTAAATATGTTACCTCAGGGATGTCAAAAATTCTTGTTTGTGAATGACACAGGCCTCCCCACCAAAGAACGAAGTCTGCTTGTCATCTGTAGTCGATTGCAAAAAAGTTTGGATATATTTTCTTCATACTTGCAAAAATGGAAGATTTCTCCAAATGCTTCCAAAACTCAACTAATAATATTCCCGCATAAACCAAAAGCTCTTTATTTGAAACCTTCAAGTAGACATGTTGTCACGATGAGAGGGGTTCCAATAATTTGGTCAGATGAAGTTAAGTATCTAGGGCTCATGCTAGATAAGAATTTAACTTTAAAAAATCACATTGAGGGCATTCAAGCCAAATGTTACAAATATGTAACATGTTTCTATTCCCTTATTAATAGAAAATCAAAACGTCTTAAAAACAAGCTTTTGATTTTCAAACAAATTTTCAGGCCAGCCATGTTGTATGCTGTACCAATATGGACTAGCTGTTGTAAAACCAGGAAAAAAGCTCTGCAGAGAATTCAAAATAAAATTTTGAAAATAATTCTGAGGCTTCCTCCCTGGTATAGTACTAATGTGTTTCATAGAATATCCAATGTTGAAACATTGGAACAAATGTCAAATAAAATCATTAATAATTTCAGGCAAAAATCGCTGCAATCTTCTATTGCCACGATTAATGCGTTACATGTTTAGGTTAAGTTAGGTCAAGTAAATTTTAAACGTTATTTTTTTTCTCTTATAAGCAGGGGAAATCAACTCACCTGTAAAAACTCAGAACTGCTACGGCAAATGAAATGTAATATGCTGTTAACAAAATGTTCGTAAAATCTTAAATTTGTTTTACCAAATTAGATTGATAGTGTTTTCTTATAACACAGAACACCTAGATATAAGAAATGAATGTAATGTTTGAAATGATACTAATAAATAAACAAAAAAATCGGGCGGCTCCTTTTAAGGTGGGTTTGTTATCAGTAATTAGTTATTGATATATATCCAGTCACAAATTCTTCAGCAGTGCTCATTTAACTTCTGAACAGGCAACATTGCTGCACCTGGCGCGAAAGATAGCACTCACAAATCATGGCTACTATGTTTTACTGCATATAGCAAGTGATGCCTGCAGATCAGCCCAATAATCATAGCCAAAGTTTTACAACTCATTCAAAAATCAATAACCAATTACTGGGGCGTCCGATTTAAAAATGGTCTTCGGCAAGGTTGAAGCTGATTATTGTATCTCACAGTATCAATATAGTTCTAATCCGCAAGAGCAAACACTATGACCGATTGAATGAATTGGTTCCTTTTCCCATAGTAATTCCCATATAAACTTTAAAGGGCATGTGCAGTCTCAGTTTTCATCCAAATGAGCTCAAATTTTGGGAGGACACTTATAATTTGATTTAGAATCGAATGAGCGGTGTGGAGCAAAAACGATTTTTTGAACCACTCTAATGATCATCCATATCGAGTTGCTGTGATTTTCTTGCAAACTACATGTGTTCATTGAATTCCTTTGTTTTGCTTTATGGATTGATTCATCAGCCGATAACAGGGATTCCATATTTCTTCCACATAAGTTTCCGAAGCTTTCCCTTCAGATTCGTATGCGTCAACCTATGGACGCATAGATCCTCAACCCAACACGGATTCAGTGTGTTTTGCTTATGGTTAGCTTGTGTCATGATCATCATGTTCAAGATAGTCAATTCACCGATGAGCTTTGCTATCGATGTCCATGTTCAAAACTTCTAAATTGTTTGTGATCAACCCATAGCGAACTTAATTACGGTTGAACCTCGTGTCGAACGACATTCATCATCATGCTTCCAAAATAAAAAAAAGCAAATTTTGAAGCTGAAAGTATTAGCTGAAAATTTGTGAATTCGATGTTTATATTATTAGTAAAGGTGTCCAATATATGAGGATTTTACCTTTTTATAAAAACATTTAATATAATGTATGGTTTGGATGAAATATCGGATTCCACTAACGATTTTCCTGGTTTTCAGTCTTAAAAAATGGAATATGGATTTGCGGTGCCCCGCTTGTTGCTGACTCACTAGCATGAAAAAAAAACCTTAAAGTAAGCATGCGACAAGCAGAGGAGCCATATTTTTGGGAAGCAAGAGTTCTTCTACCAAATTTCTCCTTTCAGTCTCATGACATTCATGTTCTGTCACACATGACTATCTAAAGCCACTCCATTTTAAATTCAATAAGCAAATCAGTCGGTTTTCATGATTTAATATTTATAATATTTATATCTATAGACATTCATGGTTGCTTCATATGACAACTTAATGTTGATACACATGTTATTATACTTTGAAGCCAATGACGAAATCCATATGGCAACACACCTGATCCTTGTAAATCTAGCATGAACTGCTTTCAAATCTGGTGAATTTTTTCGTATCAGCTATTCCCAGTTGAACAAATTTCTCCAGCTCTCAACCCGAGTAACACACTTGTTATAATTTAGGCATATTAACTCTTATTAGACCCGATCTTGTTATATAATAGTTAATCTACCTCAATTATAACATGTGTGCTACTTGGGAAATTGACAAACAATCTTCAATCAACAGCACAAGTTGAAACTTTCTTGAAATATCACTTTTCACTTCACTTTCTCTGATGAAACACTGCCAAAATATCAGATTTTTCTGAATATTGAAGAAATTTTCAATATGCATTATAAGCCAGACCTCTAACGAAACTTAGCTTTCTGTATACAACAAAATGACAGCTACCAAAAAACTAAAATTTTGAAAATCGGTCAAAAGTTGGTCTTAGAAAAACTTATTTATTTAAAATTTATTACCGTTTTGATTCATATTACGGACACTTAAGGCCTCAGTGAAGTATAACTCACAAAGAACATGTAAAATAAATGACTCCGTATGATTCCTGCACGTTATCGAACCTTCAAACCCCTTAATTTTCAAATGATGAGTGAAGATTTCGATTCAAAAACATGAATAATTTTAAATAAATAGAATTGTGTAGACTTTACATGATTCTTATTCCGGACGCTTCCTTACTTTTACCTCATATTCCGGACACTTCGATTCGAATTCCGGACAGGTCAAACGGAAAAGTCAAATCATAAAATTTAATCGGTAAACCACTAGAGAGTGCCTAAGGATGTTGGGCATTATACATTTTCAAAGATATCTATGGAAAATGCTTATTAAACGAGCTTCGGCAAAAATTGAAACATTTCGTGTGATATGTTTCCCATACAAAGTAGAGTGTCCGGAATTTGAAGCTGTCCGTAATATGAATCAAACGGTATTTTACTTTAAGTAATTTAGAAAAAATTTTGAATTTTTGAATTTTAAATGATGAAAAATTAGATACCTTTTCCAACGTATATATTTTTCTTATATGTAGTCCAAAAGCCTAAATACAACAACTCCGTAGAATATATTTCTAAAAAATCAGCAGTTTTGCAACAAGATTTTTTTTCAAATAAATTGTATACAAAAACTCACCTATGGAAAACGATTATTCTGCCATGCCGAAACCACGTGAAAAATTTACTGTAAATCAAAGATTATCGAGTCCAATTAGACTGATTTGACATGGAATTTGTCTATATCCCTAGCTAGGCCAGGGCCTTTCTAATTCGCCAACTCTCATAAACAATCAATTTGATTGGCCAATTTATGAACTTAGAAGTGTAGCTGAGCTTGTTCTGGTGTCATATATTAACCAACGCCATTCTCAGTGCAAAAATAAAGTTTATGCTTAGTTCCAATATTTGCGTTTTCGCAGTACATGTCGTTTATGGAATACAAATGGTCGATGTACAGACAGACTGAACCGAGGGTTTTTTAATACTTTCAGGGAAACGTACCCCAGGCATCGTAAAAATCAGAATTGATGGAGTTCTTCACATATTTTTAGAACGTTAAAATATCATCTAGTCCGGTCTGTCTGAACACGGTGTTGTGAAATGGAAATTCAAATCAGCACCAAATTTCGAGCTTTTACTATTTTTCATGACAAACACTCGTTCAAGCCCTGTGTTTAGGTCAGGAATGCTGCATGAATTAGATTTTATTCTAACCTTTGGGATTTCTATCAATGTCTCAGTGGTAACAAATTGCCCACAGAGTACAAGATTCAAAAATCACGTTCCGCATGTCGAATAACAACCGTATTGTTTATAGAGAAGGGATAGGGGCTGATACGACACATTCATAGAAATAGCCAAAATCGCCGAAGCAGATGAAATTGGAAAACTCGTATTGATTATTTGCATAAATGATGAGTATCAGATCGACCTTTGGTCCTTTTTCTGCCGGCTCCGGGCAACTCCGGAGGATGCCACAAAACATCAGTAGAACCAATTGTTTCTACTTGGGGGAACCGGCCTACCCTCTGTTCGTTTGTCTATTATTGGAAATCGAAGCTGAAATTTGTCACTGGAAATGTTGCATCCTCTGCAGTAATCGGTGTGGCAGAGGCATCTGTCTTGCTTTGTCTTGGTCATTCCCAGCGTTGACCAAAAGGCAAACCCGTTCGGCTCTGTCAGAATTCGGTGTTGACTCATGTGGAGAAGAAACGAGTAATAATCAAAGCCCATTAAGTGGTTTGCAGAACAAGCCATCCCCCCATAGGTGTGGAAGCTTTTCGACAGAACACCCGAAGGACATCTCTATTATCGTTATGGCTGATAGATTGCGTGTTGCACAGTTCGTTCCGATTATCAAATGCCGGTGATTTCAACGGAAATGCGAGTGTGATTCTCCAAAGGATAAGCCTATTTTGGTCCAGGGAATACCATCGGTCGATGAAGTGGATTCATATCAAAAACTGCTGGCCAGCAACGATTGAATGTATTGTGTATCATGCTGCGTTGCTTCAAGTCGACGAAGCCGACCAAACTTTGCATTCAGATTCGATGGGGGAAAAAAGTGCTAACAACTGCAATAGGGCGGTTCACATTACGAACAAACCAAATGCTATTTTCCATATAATATGCGCATGTTTGTGTCAATTTCAGGTGATCCAAATTGGCTGCAATTTGGATGACGAACTACAAAAAACCTAAAGTTTTGTCTATAGTGGATTCGTTACATTCCAGTAATTTTTCAAAGAGTTTCAGAGGATTTTTTAGGACAAAAGAAAGTAACCGAGAGATTTTGTGATCAATTTATAAAGTGGTAGGTTATAATTGATTGGTGTGTTATGCAAGTTTGCTTAACTTATTAAAATATACAACCTTGCCCAACTAATTAACCAATCCCAACTTATCGCTTTTAAATTTGAATTTAATTAAATTTAAGATGAGATTTGAAAACTTCTTTGTTATTTGAACCACCCCAACCTGCAGCCACCTTTGCATGTGGACATGACTGCCCTACGTTGCGGTTATTGCTAATGGCATGACGAGTATGATGACAATACTGTACAGTTTTTCGGCTTAGCAATGAATCTGTCTAGGATTGCCTTTCTACTGCACAGGTTGTGTCTGGCCTTCAACTGGGGGCGTTCGGTTTGTGGCGTCTCCACAATAGGATTGGCAAACCATAGCAAACCATAACGAACAATTTCTCCCCTATGATTGTAATGGTAACTGTAGATTCAGGGAGTATTATTATTCTCTCATGCAATACGATTCCAATTATTTTCTATGGCAGTTGTAGTGTTTTTTTTTTAAATCTTATTGGAAAAAATACTGCATTTACTGCAAAGTGCGTGTGAATGCATTGAAACTTAGTATTAATATGCAACAACCCATGAGTCGATATTGAAGGGACCATCGGCTCATGGAAACATCGAGTCATGAAACAGAATTTTTTTGGAAAGCTGTCTCAAGAGACCATCATAGAAATCACGAAACTTTGCTTTTAGTATGCTTCCATGAATCGATATCGAGTCATGGAACACCGACTCATGGAGGTTTAACTGTAGTAAAGTCTCCTATTGGACGCTGGTACTCACTTCCTTATTTAATATTTTTTTATGTCGGTCAAGCATTCATATCTTCTAAAAGATTTTTTGGTAATGGAATGGTAATGGAAGACATCGCCGCAAATATTGTTCTATGGAAACCGCTCAAACACCAACCTGAGAAACAATCTTTCCGCTGTGGAATAGAAATACTAACATATTTGTGTATATTAGAAAAACAATGGCCTCTGATCGCCGCTTCAGTTAAAACTTTCGTTAGTTTGAGGGATCATTCAGCTGAATTTCGATAAGATAAACACAAAAAAAATAGTTTTGTTTGATTCAAAACAATGAAGAAATAATGATGTCGAAAAAGTGGTGAGAAGTTCCATAAGAGACATGACTGCTTTAATATAAGAAGATAAAAGAAAGAAAATTTTCTGTTTAATACTAGGATCAACTTCAATGAATGCCTTAAGGATATCCTGCTTTCAAAATCCTTAGCTGTTGCATATGAGAATATCAGTGACTAGCTTATCCAACGAAAAGTTGAAAAAACAGCCTTTTTAGGAAAGCAGGGCAAAATGCTGATAAAATGCTTGCAGCTATGACGTGAATTATCACTTCAACAACGTGAAACTATGGTACAACTTATAAGGGAAATGTTTGTTAAAAAACAATATTGATATAGGGAAAGTGTTCCAGTTATGGCTATAGAGGAATTTGGCCATATGTGAAATTTCGATAACTTTCACATTGCTTATATTTTTAAATGTTTTAAAATTTAGATACATCCTTTATCTTACTGCTAAAACACACTTTTCAAAATATGAAGAAATTCATGTTAACACGTATGGCAAAATAGGGAACCACTATGGCCATAACTGGTACACCTACCCTACCTATAGGAACACCACCAAGGTGCCGAAATGCCGAAGAGCATGCAGCTGTTCAGCAAAACTATATTGAGGATCATTTGTTGGAATTTCGGTGGCGGAGGACATTAATTGCATTGACAATTTCCTTAACTTCCCTGGACAAAGAGGCACATGTAGCGGAATTTGGAGCAAGTGTGCCACCTTAAGCAAATTGTTCTATAACTTTGCCTAAAGCTTATAAAATCCACCAATTTAGCCTCATGATGTTAGCTTCACATATTTTCATAACCACTGTGCCATTTCAAAAGTAAATAACTTCAAAAAGTACAAGTTTTGAAGCTTCTCAAATTTCATCCAAAATAACCTATTTTTCGACACTATGGAGCAAGTGCGCCACCGAATGAGCATCACATGTAATTCAACTTGTAATGGAATCTTCTTTATTTACTATTTATTTTGCTTACAAAGCAGACGCTAATCGGAAATTTAAAAAATAATTTCCAGTTTACCGTAATAAGGGGATGCTTTATAACAAGGCACAAAACATGCGTAACTCTCTATTACTCAATTCGAATAACTAAAATGGTTATTTTTATCTCTATTCAATTCAATATATGTATTGCCCTTATATTATGGCGAATTTGTATAATGTTACACTAGATCAGCACTAAACAACGGTAAAATATTGATGTGGATATGTAAAACGGTACTTAATTAGCCGAAAAACTTGTTATTATTGAATATTTGGAGAAAAAATCACGTCGGGGGCAAAAATGTCAGTTATTCCCCTACTATGCTTCAGAAACCACTACTGGTGCCTCATTTTAATTTATTATTATGAATTTGTTGATGATGTTTGCATTTTAAAAATTTCACTCCAACAATTTGCGTTCACCAAATAGGTGGCACACTTGCCCCAATAAGTATAGATTTCAACCAAAAAGGATTGGGTAGGGTGCAGAGCTACTTGGGCACTTCCATGATTCACTTTGGCATGGGGGGTTTTTCTCGACTTTGTCTGAAACTTTGCAATAAGAAGCACTTCAATACGATGCTCATTGTGGCCAAATATGAGATCAGTAGCTTACAAAAAACCCCACTGCTGAAGTGAATCAAAAGTGCCAATAATAGGATCCGGCTCCCTATGTAAAACTAAATATTTTTTTTCTTTCAAATGCCACAATTACATACACATTTGAATAGTTTCACGATGTACAGTACGTTAAAAAATTTGTTAATAACTTACCTTTTACCTTTACCTACTTAGAAACAACGAAATCTTATAAAAATCCACTCAAATTTGGTTGTCTTTGCAAAAGTTGATGTGGAAAATAGAGCAATTTTTATCATATTTTGATCATTGTATTGTGAACTATAATGAAACATATTGTTAAGCTCTAAGACAGTGATCCTCAGCCTAACCGGTTATGCGGGCCACCACTTTGCTCTTAAAATACGTCGCGGGCCACAAATATCTGTTTTATATGTCTGATCAAAACGACTCGACTAGTTTATTGGGTATTTTTCCCTCCAATAAAGTTACACATAAACAATTTTAGTACCAAAATATTGTCACATCATATTTGACATACATTGGATCTAACAAAATCAACATGTAACGTACACTGTTAGATTGTACATTAAACGTAAGGTGCGTGCTTTTCCTGAACTGCCATTAAAATTGGCATGTGAGTATTTGTTTCCACACATTTAAGATTTGCACGAAAATCTATTCTATCTAACAATACTGTCGTCCAAAAAATTCGCTCGGCACGACTCTGTCAGTCAAGGTTTTCGACAGTTTGTTACTCGACTTCTGAAATATGCATGCCTATTGTAATCGACAGTTACTAACAGTTTTAATAATCTTTCCTAATGTCCCTGGATTCTTAAGAGTTTGTTCTTCGTACAAAGATACATGGTAAAAATTATAAGATTTCCGGAAGTGAAATATCGTGGTTACAAACAATTCAGCACCGATTTAAGAAATAAATACTTTTTCAAAAATTAAACAGGCTTTGACAAGCTTTCAATATTTTCAATATTTTTTAGTTGAAACATTAATATAATATCAACAATTAACTTAAGTGTCATATAAAATTCTTAGCCACAGCAAAACTAAAAGTTCTGCGTAATTTTGGAAGTAAAAGAGAAATACTTGAAAAAAAGAACTTTTTTAATTATATTCTGTTATCAAGAGATGAATAAACTTTGGGTTATCGGGCAAACTCTAGAAATAAGAAAATTCCTTTAGTTTCTCAATAGACATTTCACTGTTCAACACATGTGGAATAAGAAAATCTGAAGATTAATCCAATGGCCCTCTGTTGGAAAAAAGGTAGCCATATTTTACAGAAGATAAATTTTCAACTTTTGAAATTACAATTTGCGGGCCACACTACTCCAATATTCAAAATCACTCCGCGGGCCGCACAAACCCTTGCTGAGGGCCGCATGCGGCCCGCGGGCCGCAGTTTGGTGACCACTGCTCTAAGAGAAAATATATATTGTAGTTTTTATAAAAAGCAGGGGTGACACACTGGCTTAAAGTCCGCTACATGCAGGGCAGACAAACGTCAGACTAGTCACCGACCGGTTGACGTAATAAAAAAAAACATCGTCATCCAGTATAATAACTCTGACAGGTCGTCGTCTCGTCATTGACGAGCATATCATAGCACATCATAGACTGACTGACATGTACATGGTTGCTACTCCTTGATTGATCGGAACTGGTAAGAATTGCACTTCGATCCAAATTAATAAGGGATGGGAGTTTTCACTCACTCTCGAAGTGCAATGTTAGCAGATCCCATATTATTGTTCAATAACGGCGCCGGCCAAATCCTTACAGTCAGTTGGGATGAGGAAGGAATGTTAGGGTGTAATGATTGTTGCTTCTTGAGACCAAGAGTACCTCTGCATCTCCACAATCATCACGGGAAGGGTGTTTATAAGTGAAGAAGGAAAAAGATCTGGGAGTCACCTTTGGTCGGTGATGCGATCCATGGATAAGGAGGAAAAATACGACTTTTACTTAAAACTATTTTCGAATTTTGTCTCGCGGTGAAAAGATGTATTAATATAGAAAATTAAGAAAATACGTCGAAACTCAAAATTTTCCTTTTAAATTATTTTTTTTATTAGTATCATTCCAAACATTACATTCATTTCTTATATCTAGATGTTCTGTGTTATAAGACAACACTATCATCCTAATTTGGTAAAACAAATTTAAGATGTTATTAACATTTTGTTAACAACATATTACATTTCATTTGCCGTAGCAGTTCAAATTTTTTACAGGTTAGTTGATTTCATATGCTTATAAGAGAAAAAAAACATGTTTTCAATTTACTTAACCTAACTTAACCTAAATATTTAACGCATAAATCGTGGCAATAGAGGATTGTAAGAAAATTAAACAGCTCGTCCTTTTTACCATTCAAAGACCGAGCATTCCAATTTAAAATATTTAAATTATTATTTGGATCCATTAGAAAAACGTAATCCAATAAAAATTTGATTTGTAAATTTTAGTCTAGTACACGACACTGAAGACGGCCTTACAGTTGAGGTCGAAATACGCGTATCTGTCAAAGGATACAAACTCTAGTGGAATTAAATGGTATAGTACTAAATTCGGTTTTTTATCTACTTAAAGTTTTGATATTTTTCTTCATTCTTGCAAAAATAAAAGATTTGTCCTAATGCTAGTTCATCTCTGAATCAACTGCATTACTTTCCTTCCGAAGTCATAACCTTTAACGTCATGAATGGCTATCTCGCGGTTGGGATTTGACAACAGGTCCTCGGGGTTGGGATTTGATCCCAGGTCTGCCCTCAGCCTTTCGACACGTTATACATTATTTTTCTACTCTGTGCTTGGCAATTGTAATCCATCCTTCTAGATCTAGTAGCATACAAAATGCTTACGGTTGGCATAGTGTGAACCCTCCTGTTCACTGGCCAACAATCTAATTGAGTAGCCAACGATTCGACCAAATGATAAATCAGAAAAGAAAGTATTTTACTGACTACTTGTCCTGTACCTCCATTTACCAAAAATGAAAACTAAATGAATTCCAGAGAAAGCACTTCACTTCTGATACAAATGTTCATATAATCTGGAACCCCATGAGCTTCGGAGCGAGCACCGAGGTGGGAGTAATTGAAACTGAGTGTGAAATTTATCTGCTGAATAACTGGCGAAGCGGTCGGATGCGAGACGGCACTAACGAGGTAATAATTGGTTTTATGGTGACAAGAACCGGACACAATGCACTGCAGTTGAGCTGCTGGAATTCCCGGAACCGAATCAATAATATTTAGCTTTTTGCAATCACCACTCCGAGGCAATCGTCCGGATGGAAGCATTTGAGGTGAGTGTTTGCACGCCAATCGAAATAATCCCGCCGCCGCCACAGCGAAGAGTGTGAAAAGCGATGACACCAGAACAGAAGTCGATGAAGCCGGCCGGGAAATATTGATTCATTCATCATTCTATGGCTTGCCGGATTTGATGATTCAAATTTTATTGCAGTTCATAATTGAGACGACAAAAATACATTTGCATGGTTTGTGAATTTCTATAACACTCGATAGGTCTGCCCGCTGATGGTGGAATTGGCTTTGTTTTGCAAATTTAGAATTGAAGCTTTCGGGTTGGGTGGAAAAATACAATGACAAACATTCGGGCTTCAATTCTAAAGACAATATAATGTTTTTAGATGATTTCACAATTATTTTCATACAAAATAATTTACTTTGGTAAGCTATTTTCAGAAGCTTCCAGAATAAACTGAAGGGGCGACTAGATCTGTTTTACCTAATGCAGCTGTAGCTCTGCAAGTAAATCAAAATTTGATGTGATCTTCACATAGGAGTTATTTCTTAGAATTACGGAATTTGAAAATCTAAGAGTTTAAGTGATAACTTCTCCTGACTAGGTATATTGGGTTTCCAACTTTTTTGTGTATAATTCTCTCACATTTTTTGTGTTTTTACTTCGATATTTTTTTCAAATATGTATGAACCTTCTTGAAATTGATACCACTGGATAAACAATACTTTTGGATCGAAAGGCTGTGATAAGCTTCTCGCTTTGACAACTAGAGACGTTTCTTCTTCTTGGAATTAACGTCCTCACTGGGACAGAGCCTGCTTCCCAGCGTAGTGTTCTTATGAGCACTTCCACAGTTATTAACTGAGAGCTTTCTTTGCCAAAGTTGCTATTTTCGCATTCGTACATCCTGTGGCAGATACGATGATACTCTCACCCAGGGAAGTCAAGGAAATTTCCTTTACGAAAAGAGCCTGGACCGACCGGGATTCGAACCCAGACACCTTCAGAATGGCTTTGCTTTGTAGCCGCGGACTCTAACCACTCGGCTAAGGCCCTACAATAATTAAAAACAAGCGGTGAAATTATAAGTGGAAAAGACTTTAATGTCTAATCATTATAGATCTAAAGCTCAAATTAAGCGTATTGTTTGAATGGTACTAATCATTGTGAAATTGTAAATTTCTTAAATCCTTTATATAAATTCCTAAAATATATTGACTTCATTATCAAGCTAAATATACTACTTTTGACTTCAACAGTGAATTAATTGTTGAGCCACACATCAAAACCGTTTCCTCTAATTTTTCTCATACCACTACTTTAAACTGCATGACGTCACCAACAAGACCACTGAGCTGTTCATCACCATCACATCGGAACTATTTCACAAATCCAATGAGAATATAGAATTACAAAAGAAACATCCTAAGATGCATCCCAAACTCTAATCTTTTAACTTGTCGTGCAAATTGACATATGACGAGATGTAGAAGCTAAACGAAATCAATATGAAACAATACTTACCGGAGTTGGTAAAATTTTACTAAGTTTCTAACAGCAAAGTTGACTCGGTAATCCTTATTACTACCGAACATTCCGCAAATCTAGAAGCTGTTTTTCTATCTTATAGCTGTCAATTGTGTTAGACATATTGGTCCATGCAGCCTTTAGAAGCTCCTGTCAAAGTAAAAAATACGATTGAGTCACTTATTATTATTACCTACTGCTTTATTACTAACTTTTAATGTGTTCAATGTCTGTTTACTTTGAGTTTGCAGAACATTACAGCTAAAGTAGAATTTCAGTATCCCCCACATTGTAGTGCTGAAAGTCAGTAAACTACTGAACTTTCAACACGATTTGCAGAATTCCACCAAAACGTTATTTGTGGTCAGCAGAATTAGCTAAAAATATTAGCAAACTAAACTGAAATTTGAACAAAAAAATGCTGAAAATTTTAGTTCAAAAAAATTCAGCAAAATGACTGATTTCAGCAAAAAAAAAAAAATGATTTGTACAAGTATAGGGCAGGTGTACCAGTTTTGGACATAATGGTTCCCTATTTCGCCATACGTGATAATTTGATTATTTTAAAATTTTTAATCATTCTGTGTGTTGTACTAGTTTGATATCAAATGAATCATGATGTTTAAACATTCATAAATTTTCAAAATGTGAAAAATTTCGAGAAAACACATATGGCCAAATAGGTAACCACTATAACCATAACTGGTACAAAATTCCCCTAATTGCTTCCTGGTCCTTTCCCAATTTTTGTGATATGTATGTCCTGAAGAATCAATCATCGTCTGCTCTCAACTCACAGTATTGAATCGGCTTCCAACAGTCATTTTTGAGCATGCTGTCTATTCCTGCGAATTCGCAACATCACGTAAGCGTTGTAGGCTCGGTTAAAGGTACCGTAATCCGGGGTAACATTGATCAGCGGGGTAAAATTGATCGCAATGACCCTCTTCGTAAAAAGCTCGAATCAACATTTGTTGATGAAATATTTTCAATGCATGAATGGTGATTCTCTTTCTTCTAATCATGAGCTAATAAACAATAAGGTTTTTGCGAAAATAAAGTTGTGTTCATGCGTAAATTTTTCAACTTTTGTAAACAATGATTTTCATGATTATTGATGACACCATAAAAGAATCATGTCTCACATGAGTTCTGTAAACGATATGAGTAAGAGAAATGCGGTTGTTACTAAAAATGACATCGCCGAAAACGACTCCGTTGTCAAAATTTTCATGAATATGTTCAATAAAACATAATTCACAAATTATTATAAAGCGTGAAGAATTTCCTTAGGAAATTGCATACATTTAGGCGTATTCCACAATTCAAGGTGTTTTTAATTTTAAAATAACTCAAAAAGTAAATGACTCATAAGAGTTTGACCTTCATATTCGGCTTCAGGGACCATGATTTTAGTAAGTTATGATATTTTCAATATTACCGAACGATGTTTTCATGGTGTGATCAATGTTACCCCATATCATCTAAATCAAAAACTCACTTAAAACATTTTTTTATACATGCTTTAAACCAATGTTGCTGAACAACGATCGGAAACGCGAGGCACGATGAATTTCCGTAGGCATCAAAACAGAATCTGCGAATAAACACAAACATCCGTTCGGGCGCTTCATTCGTTCGTGTTTCATTTTCGGATCGCTGTTTCTCCCGACGCTATCATCGGGTGATTTTCCATCGCTTGGTAATGTGAACGGTACGATCCACGCCGCCTGCTCTTCGCGAAGAACAGAAAAATATTCATTTCGATCATCTTCATGTGGGCTTGCAACAATCACGCTAAACTTGCTCCGCTCAAAAATGAGTGCCGAGCGCACAAAATTGGCCTCTTTTCGTGCAGCACAGATTCTGTGCAAAGGGGCTGTACACAGTTTTGTGCAAACGGTGGTAAACAAAACTGAATGAGTGAATTGCGCACAGAGGAGGAACGCTTGGAATGCGGAATTCGTTTCCATTTTTGTTTTGCTTCTGAAAACATTAAAAAAAAAACATTCCAATTTTAAAGATTTTCAGAGATTTTTTCATTTTCAATAGCCGAAGCGGAAGCAAATGGGGAAAAAACTTTCGCATTTGCGACCACCTTCCGGCTTCTCGCTTGAAAACATCTCAGAAAACTCCTCATCTTACCAACGGCCAACTGTTTGCTGCCACGCGGGATATCATTGACAGTTCCCTTTCCATCGATCTCGGACAGCCGAAGGCGAAAACGTCGGCAACTCACAGAATTAGTGCGACCTACTCAGAATTTTCACTCAGTCAGCCAGTTCTGCATTGGTTGCCTCATTCTGTGTAGTTTTAACACATGCGCTGCGTGGAGCTGGCTTAGCGTGGAGTGTTTGCTTGACTTTACGAGAAGAAGCAACCTTGCAATGAATCACGAGAATGAACAGCACGTGGATAAATGAATCCTACGAGGGGAGAGGCTTCGCGAACCACTTATCGGTGTGTTCATTTTGCTTCTTCGACGTTGCATCCGTTCGCTTTTTGCGATGCTCTTCGTGACGCAAAAATGAAAAATGAATTTTGGCGAATGTTGGATCGCGAAGATGCGTCGATCATTGTTCACGAAGAAGATCCATCGCAACCCTGCTTTAAACTTTCAGAAAACAAAATACAGTACATAAATACGAACAATGGGTGGCAGTATTTGTTTTAAAAATATAAAATTTGCAACACATGCATTTTCAAATCAAATGTTTTAGAAATATTCAAAAAAATTATCAATGTTACCCCGGATTACGGTACCAAAACTCAACAGCACCGGCAGACCGATCCAACTCCACGACTTCTAAGCACTGGAATATTTACTCATCAGCAACTGAGCAAATCAGAAATCTATATAAATAAAAATTGGAATGGTGTTTATGTGACACGAGTTGGCTTGAGAACGGGTCATCGGGTTTACAAAATTCTTTCATTGTAGCATTCGTTCAGGACATCGACGTGCTCGTTAATTCCAGTTCATTACCATTTGATTTTGACGCCAAACCAGTACAAAACATTATCTGAAAAAGTGAATTGTGATTGAGTGTGTAAAATCATGGTTGTCAACCATTTTCTGAAATCATTTATTTTTTTTTTACTATTCATACTATTCTGACCATAACAAAATCTGTGTGTTATTTTGTTTTTCTGAATCAAAGTACCGTAAAACGGGGTAGCTTTGATAGTTTTTTCGAAGAAAACTTGAATATTTATGCATGATGTTTCCAAGAATTATAATTTATATTTTTAAAACAAGAACTGGCATCCAAGCTATCGATTGCAGTTGACAGATTGCCAAAAGATTTATTCTAAATGGATATATAATTTTTCATATAATCGAAAGTCGGCTTTCTGTTTTGGGGTAACTTTGATAATGGAGTACAAATTGAACAAAATTGAATCAATTACGGAACATTTATAGGGCGTTGCATACCTCTAGGCGTTTAACGCTATATGGAAATTTCTTACTTAGATTACAAAAATGGCTCCAGTTTGCAAAAATGGTTTTCGCTAAGAGATTTCAGACCGAATTCATGTTCTACTATAGCTAGGCTGCCAAGAATAAGTGACGAACTTATCATGACTTCATTAAATAGTGATTGTAGAATTGATTGTTTGTAAGCGTTTCAGAAATGCTAAAATCTTACAAATTTTTAATATTTGCATACAAATCCTCAAATGTACTTGATTCCAACGAAAATAGCTTTGACATGAAGCGTCATACTAATTCTCTTTACTCTTGCATTAATTTTGCTTAACTGATTAACAGAAACTTCGTTATTTCGTTTAATATGTTGTGGGTCTCGCACTATCAAAGTTACCCCGTTTTACGGTATATGAAAGCGAGACTGATAACTTCGTCAAAGAAAGCACAATTGGTAATTAGTATAGGCAGCCCATGGCTTCGTGCAGCTTCTAAAATGACTTCGAAAGACACGTTGTCAAAGACACTCTTAATATCCAAGAAACACTCAAGCAGGATTACTTCTGGGCAAATGCTTTCTTGATATTGTATAAAACTTTGTGTAAAAAAGTCACTGTGGATTTTCCAGATTCGTAAGCATGTTGATTCACATGAAGAGGCATGTTTTTCAAATAAACATCATGGATTTGATGATCGATAATGCTTTCCAAACGTTTCAGAAGAAAAGAGGTCAGACTGATTGGTCTAAAACTCTTCGCTTCTTCCTATGATGCACGTCCTCCTTTCGGGATGAACTTAAGAGGGTAAATCGGTTTGAAAGGAGCAAAACTAATGAGTGTCCATAGAATCGATTCAGTTATGATACTGTGTGCCGAAGCCAGAGACTCGTAACTACTTTGAACGACTCTGATCCAGCTGAACGGCATCTGTTCCACTCCTTCTACATAGTTCCCTGAGTCTAGTCATATCGGAATTCCACCATGGGGTACCTCTTGTAGTCTTCACAGACCGCGGAAGACATGCGTCTTCAAAAGCTTCTATAATGTAGTATCAATCGTATCACCTAAACCGCTTGGATTTTCAACGGATTTGGTCGAGTATCCATTGAGTTTGGTCGCAACCAATTCAGTATAGAGTACCCAGTTTGTTGACCTGGAGTTCCTAAAACGCAAAGTCTGCGAAGTTACATCCGAATGTTCAAAGAAGATGTAGGGACAATTCAATAATGATTCCTTATCTGATACATGCCAATTCGTCAAGTCGTGACTGATTCTGTTCTAGCAGATCGTTATACCAAACACTTATTCTCTAGTAGATACCATGAATGTTGGGCGATTTCCTATATTAAGTAATCCAAGTACCGTAAAACGGGGTAACTTTGATAATGCGGGTAACTTTGATAGTGCGAGACCCCCAACATATTAAACGAAATAACGAAGTTTCTGTCAATCAGTTAAGAAAAACAAATGCACAAGTAAAGAGTATTAGTATGACACTTAATGTAAAAGCTATTTTCGTTGGAATCAAGTGCATTTGAGGATTTTTATGCAAATATTAAAAATTTACCATATTTTAGCATTTTTGTAACGCTTACAAACAATCTGTTCTACGACCACTATTTGATAAAGTCATAATGAATTCGTCACATACCCATGACAGCCTGATTATAGTAGGACATGAATTTGGTCTCAAATCTCTTAGCAAATACCACTTTTACAAACTGGGACCATTTTTGTAATCTAAGTCAGAAATTTCCATATAGCGTTAAACGCCTAGAGGTATGCAACGCCCTATAAATGTTCCGTAATTCATTCAATCTTGTTCGATTTATACTCCATTATCAAAGTTACCCCAAAACAGAAAACCGACTTTCGATTATATGAAAAATTATACATCCATTCAGAATAAATCTTTTGGCAATCTATCAAGTGCAATTGATAGCTAGGATGTCAGTACTTGTTTTAAAAATATAAATTGTAATTCTTTGAAACAACATGCATAAATATTGAAGTTTTCTTCGAAAAAACTATCAAAGTTACCCCGTTTTACGGTAGTACATTAAGTATTCCATCAGACTGGAGCCTCTCAAATTAATATCGTAGATGCCCCAGATGATGTGATGATCATTTGCATTACTGCTCACAATCAGCGGAAGGGCTTTTGCTACACAGTGTACTACAACTCGTTTGAAATCATCCGTTGGGAATGTTGAATAGTTTGTAATTTGGATTTTCATGTTATCTAGTAGTAACATCAAGGAGACATATTATAACAGCACATACCTCTCTGATTGCTGATGCAGAAATGAGTGTAGCAATGATTGCCATTTCATGTTTACTGAAAGTAGCGAAAACTGGATCCACAAGATTATCTAGATTCCCCTTACGAAAGTAAAATTCATAAAGTACGCCACTTGGGCAGTACCATCTTAGATAGATAGATATCTTTATTTAAGAGATTTGCAGCCCGAGGCTGGCTCATCTCCCCAGTACCATCTTACATGAGTCTGCAAAGATTGATCGTTGCTGTTCTTTTAGGGATGGTACACAAATTATGTCACGCTAAATTTGAACTTTTTTGACCCCCTCCCCCCTTTATCACGTTTTTTGTATGAGTCCTTCGAAATTTTTGTAAGGCTTGTCACGCTTGGCTTGACCCCCTCCCCCCTCGGAGCGTGACGTAATTTGTGCATGACCCCTTATGCTAAAGATTGATCTGAGCTGTCCTAATCGTAGCCACTACTCAAACTAGGCAGGATTAAGCTTTTTGCAATCTCAGCACGTAAAAGACTAGCAATGAAAAAATCATATCGGTATCCATTGAAAGTCGCCAAAGGCGAAAAAGCATAGAATACACTGTGTCAACGCATAATCAATATAGGTGATAACTTAAACTTAATAACATACCTATTCATAATCCCACCCCTATTTAGCCTCAGTCTTAATACTGGAAAAGGGCAGCCGATTATCTCGGAGAAATACAAGATCACCTGCACCATTGATCCGGGTAGCACAGGAAGGGCATAATACTGTGGAGGGCGCCAAGGTACAGTCACCCCACAGTTATGGATAGCACACAGATATGGATCAGAGTTGGATTAAAACGGAAATATCTCATCAAATAGAGTTACAGAATACATTTTACCCACGTGAACCATAAATCTGTACAGCATGGCAATCAATTATAATATGCTTAATCATATTTCTTCCGTCCGTAGGAAATAAAATGTCTACCGTATTCTTAGAAGCGTTGATTCATATCTGTGGGGCATTGAAAACCATACCACAGTTATGAATCAACGATAAGATTATTCCGAAATAAACGCCAAAACGTATGCTTTCACTAGCACACCATTCGTTTATCTCGCAGATAAATTACTGTTATAGTGCTTTGATCCATAATATGAGTCGATTTGATCCTCGTCTCCCTCTAATCCACATCTGTGGGGTGTGTAGTGAATGAGCAGTATATTTGATTGAAACATATTGAGAGTGCTTGTGAGCTGCGCATAGGATTGTTGAAACAGTGCCAAAAGGGAATCAATGATGATGATGATAATGAATGGCGATAGTTGTATGTGTGAGTCTGTTCTGCACAACCAACCGATTCTCGTGAACGAGATGAGGTTGCCGGCAGATACATGGCAGAGAAAAAGAACTGGAAGCAGTGCGAAAGAGAAAACGGAATAGTGTCGAACGTTGGCATTCGTCATGGAGATGGGGAAGTAGTTCTTCAGTCTAGATTTTCAACAGTGGTAATTTTGCGCGAGATGGATTGAGTAGTCCGTAAGCGAAAAGTTTAGATTCTGCCTAAAAGTAAAAAAAGAGCACTGTTTACTACAGGGTGGACATCGTTTGAAATTTCTATCAAAATCGACACTTTTTCGCAAATAACCGGGAATTTTGAGATGTATTCTCAAAAACAACTATATTCTGCAGTGCCAGGGTGGTAATTTTCTTTTGTACAGCGTCACCATGTTTTTCAATCATATTTTGTTCTGAAAAATGATTCTTAGTTGATCCATAACTGTGGGGTGACTGTACTCCACAGACTCCGTTAGCGGTTAGGTTTTATTCAAACTCCCAAACTATTCGTTCCTAGGCACGGTACGCATCACACCATGAATTAGGGGTCCCCTGTGAGGTAAACTTTTATCACCGGAACAGACAGTCTGTAGTGTTAATTATTAGCCAATTAAAACAATCGTTAATAACATTACGCTATCTAGACTGAAAAAGTAGGTTAATATTGAAGATTAACTACTAGAGTTCAAACAACCAACCAACAAGTTTTTGGAATCGCTCGCAATAAGAATTTAAAAAAAGAGTTTTGCGCGAATGGTGAAAACAGATTTTTTGAATAAAGTGTAATACATCTAGTGGCCAAATTTAAAATGAGCACCAACATTTTTTTTCTTCAAATGTAAGCTACATTCCTGCTCTACACGATGCCACTAAGCACGTTTCCTGCCAGTTATGAAATTTTTGCCACTTTCTCTGGTATTGACCTGTCCTTAAGTGTTTTATTTTTCTCATTAATTTCGTGAAGGATTATTGACATTTCTGCTACAAAATTTTCAAATCGGTGGTGCATAATTCTAGAAATCTCAGTCCAACGCTCTTTTTACCCTAGCAAGTACAGTCTCCTTTTGACAGTTCAAACAGCACCGAAATCTTACCTCCAAGTAGAAGAAAAAAAAACGCTGAACTTTCACACCCCACTCGCAATCTGTCAGAGGGGAGTGATATTTATAAAGACAGTTCCTTGACTGCTTCGCGAGTCGTTCGGTGTAATAAAATAAATAAAACAGCCGAAAGTACGAACGGAAATATGCGCGCCTGCAAATATGAAGAATGTGCACTGACAAGGCGGGCGGAGGCCAACCAACCTAGAATTGCGAGAAGCTCGAGACGCCCGATCAGAAGGAGAAAAACAGATTTGAACAACTGGTGTTATTTTTTAATAACAGTCCGTGTTATAAAAAAGCGAGTATTAAGGGTGTTGATATAACATATATTTGAACAAAATATACACTGACTGTAACACAATTATAACATTAGTCATTTTTAAAAATTTGGTTGAAAATGTTGGCAAAACATACTCATGAAGCATATTTCAATAAACCAACCTATTTTTGTAAATAGCAATAGTTAATATAATTATGTTTCAATTTTGTTATACCTTCATGATCAGACGGCGCTAGCAAATGGCATCCACGGCTGCTGTGGAACCAGCGAGTATTCAAATCAAATTTATGGTGATTGAATTTGACTTCTTTTTTCTTGTGCCGTGAACCCGATTCGACTTCAGCTTTCCACCATTTTTTGATGACAGTTCGGCAGAAGGGATGAGTAGGGTGCCAGGGTTCGGTACTATTCCCCTAGGTTGACTTCGCTATTGCCACGTTTGAAAAAGAGCGCGGATCCGATGCTGCAAATCGTGGCTGGATGCCTTTTCGATGCTGTGTTTATTGCTTACTCCTTGATCTTAACACTTTATTCGTTCGTTTTGGGGTTTTGCAGAATTGGTCTATTCACTATTGCAATATTTCGTCGAGGATGAATATGAGAAAAAATAAATGTTCGTGGCTGATTCTATACATTCTTAAATCGTTAGGGAGGCAGCACGATGGAAAATAACTTTGCATTAAATATTGAAATCAGTGGAACTATACATTCAAGATATGTGCATCAGGTCATCAGATTGCAGTTCGGCAACTATAACGCTGTACATTTCCCATATGATAATTTTGTGGGCAATGACTATATTTTGACAAGTTTGTGAAATACTTTACTATCTGGCTGTGCTAGTGCACTTCGTCAATCTCTACCTCTAGCTGTTCTGTAAGTTCGCTTTTGGAGCTTACTGGACGCTCATGTATACTTCGATACTCTACGACGACTCGTTCTCCGCTGCTGCTTTTCTGGCTACACGTTTATTCATGCTTCGTAACTAACCGGTGGAGCGCCAAGGTCGGTCCAGCGATTCCGGTTGGGAGATGGCTCTGGTTGACTGGCGCTCCAAGGATTCTAGCCGTTGATACGTTACGTATTACTCAGAATAGTCCTCGGCGATGGATCTATCCTACTCCTCGGCGGCGGAAGATCTCCCGGACCGATGCTATCCGGGCAGATGGCGAGGTCGGTCCTGCGATTCCGGTAGAAGGAAGCTTTTGGTTCACAGGCGCCCTGACGATTATTGCGAATCTTTAAATTTGCAGACTGTCCAACAAGTTGCGCGCCGGTGGTCCAGGCGCCGAGTTGTGCACCAGCCAAAAAGTAAATAAAGAAATGTCAAAATATCTCGCCGAGGAAGTGAATCACTTTCAGGGCTCGAGTCCTAAACTAGAGAGCGATCATAATTGTTTTATCCATACAAAACATATTGAATAAAAATGTTCGTACCTTCTTGTATTCAAGTTGCAAGCGACTGAAATCGTTTTGACCGACTCACAACTCGGCGCATAATCGATCGGCGCGCAACTTATTTGGTGGTCTGCGGTTTTGAGAAAAGATTCGCAAAGTGCCCAACTAGTACCACACCATGGCGTGTAACATTCGAAGTAAAGAGGAAGTGATCAAAATGCTAAAAATGCTCGAGAATCTCAATATTTGCCAGTGCTCAACTCGATCTACTCGACTTGCCCCGACGGTGGACTTAGCCTTCTCTGAAGTTGGCCGGACAGATGCCGAGATCGGTAATGTGATTCCGGGGGAAGAAAACTTCCGGTTCACAGGCTCAAATATCTACTCAACTAGTACCCGACGATGAATCCGAAGTTGGCCGGGCAGATGCCGAGGTCGGTCCTGCGATTCCGGTGGAGGGAAACTTCCGGTTGACAGGAGCCTCGACGACCATTTGCCGGTGCTATTTCGCGAATTACTCAGCTATACCCTGGCGATGGACTCAGCCTCGATGGTGATCGGCATATCGCCAGGATCGGTTCTGCATTCCTGGTTGGAGGATAAATTCCGGTTTGCAAGCGCCCCAATGACTTATTACCGATACTATGCTACTCGGTCTAGCCCCCACGAAGGATCTAGCCTACTCCGATCGCGACCTGGAGCTCTCTGGTATTCACACCATCCCCTTTGCTGCGACGACATAATCTGCGTTATCCCTCTCTCTGTTCACCGCATTGCAATTGCTTTGACCCTCTCTTTCCCATGGTAGCACAGGTGATCCACCGATTTTCAACGAACGCGGGCTAAACCGAATTGGTACGAGTAGCTCAATAATAATTGGAATAAATTTATACGCTCATTTGTCTTATCAAACATCGAAATAAGTGACCTAATGGTCAAACTATTGAAAAACAATCAACTATCTATTGAAAAACAATCTTTTTTTTTATTGTGGTTTTGAATAATATAGCTTATTTGGAACAACTTTTGTTCAAGCACTTTTTTTTAGAAACGCCACACGGATAAAAATCTGATCCCCACACCATGATTTACAAATCATGAAATTCATAAATTGGTTAGGTCATAATATCAGGATCACAAATCATGATTCCTGGAGTCATAATCATGATTCCTCATAAGCGTAACATCCAGCGTGAAAACACTAAGCGGCGCACTTTGCTTCATCTTATTCGTATCGATCACTCTTGATCCAAGATGACGAAGCGGTTGAGTGGTAGAGTACGTGGCTTACAATCGGAAGGTTCTTGGCTCGTATCTCAATGTATGCTATTTTTAATTTTTTTTATTTTGTCGATCATAAACGGATGCGCGACTCAGCATTTTTGGCACTTGAATCATGATTCCGAGCAATCAGCTACCAAAACCTAACGTGTGTGTCGCGTTACGGCAATCTGACTCATGATATCATGAGTCCAAATCATGGTGTATTTTCATAAGACGAAAACACGCTGGAATCATGATATCATGAGCCATAATCTTGTTTTTGGATTCTGATTTCTACCCGTGCATTTCGATAGTTAAATTGTTGAACAAAGCTGTGGGAAGGAAAGGTTTAATGCTGGCACGTTTTCTGACATCATCTCGCTTCGTATATCCCTGAATTGAGGGTAGTCGAATTTAGCATGCTCGTGGTCTCCTCTATATTTCGACAGGCCAGACAATGTGGAGACTCTGCGTGTCCCAATCTGAACAGATTTCCGGAAGCATCCATGGCCTGACAAAAACTGCGTCAAGAAGAAGTTAACTTTTCCATGTTTTCTGGTCGTCCACACCGACACGTTAGGAATGAGCCTGTGGGTCCACATTTCTTTCTCCGAGTTATTCCACTCCTACTGCCACTTGGCCATTGTATCCATTCTGTTGGTATTCCTCACATTCCTTATGTCCCTTTGCTGATAGCATGCTATGTCCTCAGTCAAAATAATGCAGAAGGGGAGCATTCCGGTGATCACGTACACTGCATCCGACGAAAGGCACTCGCCACCCGTATAGCCATGAGCCGGAACGAACCTGTCAGTTTCTCTCGGTTACGTTTGGTTGTCACGCTGCAGCCCAAGCCGGGACTCCGTACCTCAGGATGGACGATGATACGGTCGCCAGAAGACGCCTTGTACTGCTTCTTGGCCCTCCAATGTTGGGCATGATCCTAGCTACATACAGTGTTAACTGCTTTAGCTGCCTTTTCGCATGCATAGTCTACGTGGCTGATGAAGTTTAGCCTATCGTGGACCATTACTCCAAGGTGCTTTAGAGAGCGCTTCGATGAGATTGCGTGTTCTCCGACCAAACTAAGGTATTCCATACCAGATGATTTCCAATACTTACGACCTGAATGAGGTACGAATGAGCCCTGCATAAGAGGTAAAATACCTCAAATAATACCTTCTGCATATTCTACAAATACCAAGCTGATAATTAGATCAGGTATTGTAATACCTAAATAATACGTGATGGATTTTCACATGAAAGTGTTTTTTTTTTCAATAATAGTTCAATACCTCCAGCAGTCCTTAATACCTATCGAATACCAAAATGAAGTATTTTGAATTGTTTTAAACATTTTTTGACGTTGGATAACGTCTTACGGCAACATATGGGGGTACAATTCAGAAAAACGAAAAATTGAGCATGTAACGAAAAATGGTCAGGTTTTGACCGCTAATAACTCAGTCATTTATCGATAGATTTTCAATATTTATGCATGAATCGATTGGAAATTTATCTACGCGTCGATTCAAATAGAGGACATTATTAGCAACAAACTATTGAAAAATCGTAAAACGTTGACCCCTTTCTTATCTGACCAATCACGTTCAAGCACATTTTTCTGTTCCGCTTCCCACTATAAAAGCGCACCGCACCCTGCTTCTTCCCTCATTCTTCTTTTTACGGTCAGACTGTGAACACGGTCGGCGTCTTCAGTTCAGTTTTCAATAGGACGCGAATACAACACGCATTAGAACCGAAGAACCACGCATTTCGGAGCCGCAGCAACTGAAGCCGCTCATTTGAGTGCACCAGCCAGCATAATCGTTTTCGGCCAGAAATCCGTCGCTACCAGCCAGTGCTCCGCTGTCATTGCCATGCGGGAGGCTAGCGCGGTCATTCTGGTTCATTAGATCGAGCGGCACAGCCGTCACCGTCCGTGTAATATTCCCTAATTTGTACGAGATGGCTGAAGAAAATCGACCAAAGCCGCTTGTTGAAGCGCACATCGTCATCCGCACCGCAAATCTCATCGGGCGAGGAGGATTGAAAATAGTTCGCCGTCAAAGTGTGTCTGTGTTACGCAAATTCAACAATTCAATCGGCACTTTTCAGAGCCAACAAATGTGTTTTAAAGAGTTGATTGTGTAATATTCTTTAATTTGTTCGAGATGGCTGAAGAAAATCGACCAAAGCCGCCAAAATGTGTCCGTGTTACGCAAATTCAACAATTCAATCGACCCTTTCCGGAGCCAACAAATGTGTTTTAAAGAGTTATTTGTATAATATTCCCTAATGTGTTTATCACATACTTGCTATAATCTCTTAATTCATCTCATAGCATCATACAATAATTGATTTATTACGAATAATTGACAATACGGCAATTTGGAGCTGTTTCCGAGGATGCTGCTGCAGTGCCGTCGGGTTGCAATAACAGCATAATGCTAATCTGTACATCCCTTACCCAGACATCAGTTTCATATAGCCTATTTCCCAGATAAGAAAACGAAGAATATGAAAGGAGGAGCATCATCTGCTATTCTAAGGGTATAAAGCATTCCTCCTTCGTTGAATTTGGTTTCATTCTGTTTTTGCTTTCGAGCTGGTAAGAGCTCCTCCAAACCTGCTCAGCTCCTCGCCACCGGAGGCAAGCTGCTGTACGAGATGGCTGAAGAAAATCGACCAAAGCCGCTTGTTGAAGCGCACATCGTCTTCCGCACCGCAAATCTCATCGGGCGAGGAGGATTGAAACCAGTGCGCCGTCAAAATGTGTCCGTGTTACGCAAATTCAACAATTCAATCGGCCCTTTTCAGAGCCAACAAATGTAAGTTTTAAAGAGTTATTTGTATAATATTCCCTAATGTGTTTACCACATACTTGCTAAAATCTCTTAATTCATCTCATTCCATCATACAATAATTGATTAATTACGAATAATTGACAATACGGCAATTTGAAGCTGTTTCCGAGGACGCAGCGTAGTTAACGTCATGCAATCGGGTCTTGTACACAGCCCCCTTTGATTTTTGTATAGAAATAAAAATAAATTAAAATATAAATTGTATGGCGCGTGAGAAATCTGAAACCCCCTCCCCCCATGAACCTTTATGTAATAAATGGATGGCCCCTAAGGATATTATTTCCATCTATTAAATGTAAGGACTTAAGAATATGATTATCTCTGGGATTATTCATAAGGAACGGTCGCATTTCCCAAGTGATCCATTTCATTCATAATTTTCTTGTCAATTATCGCAGTCATGATCATTGATTAGTTGCGAGTTTGGTGATGCATTCCCTATTACGGACATCATTTTCATACTACAAACAGATCACCCAAAACTCTTTCTCTGTTTATTTGGAGAGCAAAAGTTACCGCCCATGCTTCTTTTTCCATCGACCGGTTCTATCAGTGTTGAAGTGTTTACCGAACCAACCAAATAATAACACTCAATATCCATAATAGATCAGAATTGACATGCAACAAATAGTTTGAAAATTGATTAGATTTTTAGATTTCTAGGTAAATCTTTCATAAGTTCGTGACGGCCCTAAATCAGGAAATAGAAGAAGCTAACGTTATCCAACGTCAACTTGGCGGTCGTATCTCGGAAACAACCTCTTACTTTTTTTTTTCAAACACCATTATAATACCAAAATGAGGTATTGACAACTGAACAATACCTAATTTTGGTATGATACCAAAATATGGTATGCATAAGTTATTGGTGAGTTATTTGTTCCTCCTCGGGGTTACTGACCAGCATTACCTCCGTTTGCTGATGAGCCATCTGCAGCTTGACTCCAGTCATCCACGAATCAATGATGTCTAGCGATTCTGCCGTCAGCATCGCCTCCTCCTCCGTAGTATTGGATTGGATTGGGATTGGGATTGGGATTGGATTGGGATTGGGATTGTTGGGATTGGGATTGGGATTGGGATGATTGGGATTGGGATTGGGATTGGGATTGGGATTGGGATTGGGATTGGGATTGGGATTGGGATTGGGATTGGGATTGGGATTGGGATTGGGATTGGGATTGGGATTGGGGATTGGGATTGGGATTGGGATTGGGATTGGGATGGGATTGGGATTGGGATGGGATTGGGATTGGGATTGGGATTGGATTGGGATTGGGATTGGGATTGGGATTGGGATTGGGATTGGGATTGGGATTGGATTGGGATTGGGATTGGGATTGGGATTGGATTGGGATTGGGATTGGGATTGGGATTGGGATTGGGATTGGGATTGGGATTGGGATTGGATTGGGATTGGGATTGGGATTGGGATTGGGATTGGGATTGGGATTGGGATTGGGATTGGGATTGGGATTGGATTGGGATTGGGATTGGGATTGGGATTGGGATTGGGATTGGGATTGGGATTGGGATTGGGATTGGGATTGGGATTGGGATTGGGATTGGGATTGGATTGGGATTGGGATTGGGATTGGGATTGGGATTGGGATTGGGATTGGGATGGGATTGGGATTGGGATGGATTGGGATTGGGATTGGGATTGGGATTGGGATTGGGATTGGGATTGGGATTGGGATTGGGATTGGGATTGGGATTGGATTGGGATTGGGATTGGGATTGGGATTGGGATTGGGATGGGATTGGGATTGGGATTGGATTGGGATTGGGATTGGGATTGGGATTGGGATTGGGATTGGGATTGGGATTGGGATTGGGATTGGGATTGGGATTGGGATTGGGATTGGATTGGATGGGATTGGGATTGGGATTGGGATTGGGATTGGGATTGGGATTGGGATTGGGATTGGGATTGGGATTGGGATTGGGATTGGGATTGGGATTGGGATTGGGATTGGGATTGGGATTGGGATTGGGATTGGGATTGGGATTGGGATTGGGATTGGGATTGGGATTGGGATTGGGATTGGGATTGGGATTGGGATTGGGATTGGGATGGGATTGGGATTGGGATTGGGATTGGATTGATTGGGATTGGGATTGGGATTGGGATTGGATTGGGATTGGATTGGGATTGGGATTGGGATTGGGATTGGGATTGGGATTGGGATTGGGATTGGGATTGGGATTGGGATTGGGATTGGGATTGGGATTGGGATTGGGATTGGGATTGGGATTGGGATTTGGGATTGGGATTGGGATTGGGATTGGATTGGGATTGGGATTGGGATTGGGATTGGGATTGGGATTGGATTGGGATTGGGATTGGGATTGGATTGGGATGGGATTGGGATTGGGATTGGGATTGGGATTGGGATTGGGATTGGGATTGGGATTGGATTGGGATTGGGATTGGGATTGGGATGGATTGGGATTGGTGGATTGGGATTGGGATTGGGATTGGGATTGGGATTGGGGATTGGGATTGGGATTGGGATGGGATTGGGATTGGGATTGGGATTGGGATTGGGATTGGGATTGGGATTGGGATTGGGATTGGGATTGGGATTGGGATTGGGATTGGGATTGGGATTGGGATTGGGATTGGGATTGGGATTGGATTGGGATTGGGATTGGGATTGGGATTGGCATTTCTTTGCCGTTGAGACCGTTGAGAAAGCCGCTAAGAAAATCTGCGGTGCATTTGAAAACGCTTCCCACAGTTTTTGGATTTTGA
Source organism: Aedes aegypti (assembly GCF_002204515.2). Classification (NCBI taxonomy): domain Eukaryota; kingdom Metazoa; phylum Arthropoda; class Insecta; order Diptera; family Culicidae; genus Aedes; species Aedes aegypti. The sequence goes on from NC_035108.1 coordinate 380,743,167, forward strand.
TCCGTAAAAGCCGATCGAACCACATTCAGAGAGTGTAACAGTTCGTGAACCATAACAGTTAGTGGCACATCTCAGTCGGAGAGCCCTTCTTCTTCTTGGAATTAACGTCCTCACTGAGACAGAGCCTGCTTCTCAGCTTATTGTCCTTATGAGCACATTCACAGTTATTATCTGAGAGCTTTCTTTGTCACAGTTGCCATTTTCACATTCGTATATCGTGTGACATGTACGATGATACTTTATACCCAAGAAAGTCTAGGAAATTTCCATTATGAAAAGATCCTGGACCGACTGGAAATCGATCCCAGACACCTTCAGCATGGCTTTGCTTTGTAGCCGCAGACTCTAACCACTCGGCTGAGGAAGGCCCCAATCGGAGAGCCCTATGAATGTCGATAATAACTCTCACGTTTAGTATGTGGCGAGAGAGCGTTCAAAAGCATCAACTATCACCGACTACAATGGTATGGAGCAATTCGGGAGATTTATGTTTTGCATAAAATTGTTAATAACTTTCATATTTTCTGGTAATGCAACCTTAAACAACTTAATTATAAGCTATTAGATCATCGAATGGGGTGGCAAACATAGCTTAGAAAATGGTGGCAAACATAGCTTAGAAAATGGAAAGTATTCGCCTCTGTTTCTTGATCAGAATGAGAGTGTGTCAGAGAATGTAACACATATTGACACACAGTGATCGTTGCCAAATAGTGAGTGGTGTGTGTCTCTCTTTATTTCTTTCGTAGCTCTTTATCTTCCACGAACGAAACACGTCATGCGTGTTGAGTGAATACAGGCGGATAAATGGAATGAAATTATGGCACGTGTGTCAATGGTTGTTAAATTTTCCAAAGTCGCTTCCCCGATCGAACTTTATTGTTCCATGTGTCCTAAAAATCAATGCAATTTTTTATTAACATTTTCGAATACAATTCAGAAGCATCCGTTAACTGAAATGTAATAATTCTTGCTATAATTTTATTGAATTCGCTAGGACTTTACTGAATTAAGAAAACTTTGTCGATATTATATTTGTATCGGGACAAAATTGAATTTATTTTTTATGATTGAGCCAAAGATTGGTGCCTACATTTCCCGACTTTAATTCGGTAAACATTGGATACACCCCAACTTGGAAATTGATCCACATCGACCAGATCCCACAGTGGAAAGTATTATTTCAACAGCAATTCACTAGTAAAAATTTATGAACTAAGAATGAAGCCAGCTTTATATTTTGTACCGCATCTATCCATGGCTGTGTGTAATTTTCGCTTTCCCTGGGCGAATTCAGATATGAAATTGGAGAAAATCTGGAAAATTTCACCTTTAACAATTTTCCATGAGAAATGTGAACGTTAATGGATTCTGTGCATCTTCTGGGGCACATCTTCCATCTTCCACGTATGTTGCGGATCTCCATCGAGCGCTCAAAATAATAGAGTCGAGAGGTTTTCCGTTTCAGTATCGAATTCAATTGCGACAACATCCATTTCGCTCCCTAATGTTTACACAATTACGTCGTCTATAATTTCTGCTACTAATCTGCGAGCTTACAAGCAGCTCACAAGATTGTTACTTGTACAACTACGTCGTAGCAACAAAATCTTCGCATTTCACTCGGTTACTAATGCCAGAGTACATTTCCCGTGCGTACCTCTTTCCGCCTCCGTTGTCTTCGAGATCATTAGCATCAGTAGGGGCTGGGGATTTGTGTGCCGCGTGCCATCCAATGCGGCCTTTGCTCTGGGCCGAATGAAGCGATTGCTGGAGCCGGTAGATTTAAAATAAATTACTTCTAAGGATGAGGTAATCTACCGTTTGCTGCTGATTGCTTACATTGAGATACGAGATGGAATGCTTCCTAGATGGTTGAGAAATACGTTACACATTCCATCGTTCGAGTTTCAAGGTGAACTGCCATAGAAGATGTCAGAACGAATCTGGGCCCAATTTCATGTGAAAAATTAATATGATTCTAGTGGGTTTTATTAAGGTTGTATTGTTGAAACACGACAGAAGCTCGTAAACTTGTTCTTTCATATCACATACAAAAGGCCCTCTCTGATACCGCCGATGGCTGTTGTCCTTAGGGAGCCCTCAGGAGAAAAGAGATGTTACCGAAAGGGACTGAGGTTATGTGACACCTTGGCATCGACGACGACCCGGATGAGATGTGACTTTCCTGGCCGTAGATGGGAAGTGACAGCAAGCAATTCTCCTTCTAGAAACACGACGGATGGAGATGGTTTCTGCGGAATGTGAGTTGTTGTGCGTGGGGATACTTGTAATGGGGGGCAATTGGCACCATAAATGAAATACTTAGGTGTGAAGAGATACCCTTGATATCCAAGAAAAAGAAGGTACGGGATAGAATAATTAGTATCATTCTGTTTTTAATTAGTATTTGGGCTAGGAAACAATTCTTTAATTACTTTCTCAGGGGCGGTCAAGGTTGCAATAGCAAGAAAAATCGTTTTCCAAGAATTGTTTCCCCGTGGGTGATCACAGCTAGCGTTGACTTGGATACAGGGATACTTGGTGTACATTAGGGTGGCCCAACGTTGATGGGGAAAGGTAAATTAAAAAAATATATATATTTTCTATATATACATCCCATTGTATAATTTTTCGCAATATCGATGAAGGCTGAACTTGTCTGTGACAAGCTTGATGTTTGTATAGTGAAAATGAAATAACGCAAGAATTAGGCCAATTGTAAGAACAATACACTATAGCCTTCCAGTTTAAGCCAATTTTTCATGAATGCTAAAAATATTTGTTATCTGGAAACACTGCTCATGTAAAATCAGTAAAGCTCAATACATCAAATTTTCTGCAAGAGTATCAAACAGAATTTTCAGCGAAGTTTAAGTTTACATTTCGTGTTGTTAATTGTTATCAGGAATGCGACACACATGTTTGTTGACGCTGGTATTATTGTAAGAACGAACGAATAGGGGGAGATCCCCCAGTACCGGACAGCACCCAATAAGCATAGCATAAGCATAAGCATAGATGACCGTACAATTCGTAGTTGCTACTCCGTGATTAACCAGAACAATCGAAGTTGCACAGGGAATTAATGAATGGGGCTTGGGATTAGCTTACCATTCTTCAATGTGCACAAATCGAGAGCTCAAATTTAAAAGTCAATAACGGCGCCGGCCACGTCCTTACGGTCATCGGGGAAGGGAAGGAATGTTAGTGTGACTACCGTTGTTACTAGAGACCGAGATCACCTCTGCATCTCCACGGTTGTCATGGAAAGGATATTGGGTTAGCGGGATAGGGTAGAGATCTGGGAGTCACCAATGTTTGGTGATGCGATCCATGATATAATCACGCCTAACCGGATTCGCGAAATAATCCGATAATCGTATTGTACGCCGAACAAGTGCTCGTCACTCGCCCACGCAGGAGCAAGCGACGCGATCAATAGATCAAACACTACTAACGATCTGCGACGCTTTTCCATTTCTCTGAACAAACGACGCGCGACAAATTTGATCCTACCCTCATCGCCCGCCCCCGCAGGAGCAAGCGTCAAGGTCGAAGGATCAAACACTACTAACGAACCGATCACTTTTTCACTGCCTCACTACCGACGCGCGACATGTTTGATCCTGCCCTCATCGCTCGCCCCCGCAGGAGCAAGCATCAAGGTCGAAGGATCAAACACTACTAACGAACCGATCACTTTTTCACTACTTCAATACCGACGCGCGAGCAATATAATAACGCGACTCAGTGAGCAATATAATAACGCGAAAACGATCCAAGGAACCCAAAAATTTCACTGTTTCATTCCATCGTCAGAAAATAAAATTAAAGCAAAACTATACTCGAACTGTACTGATAATGATGCAAAAGTGTTCGATATTGTAAAAAAATTGAATAACAATAAATAAATAAATAAGTATTAATAAAATGTTTTCATGATCTCATAACGCATACCCAAATCCAAAACTTTTAAAGTTTATATATAACATTTAGAAACTCATCGATCATACTCTAAAAAAATATCCTGGTAAAAAAAAAAATATTTTCGTGTAATCTGTTAATTCATTTTAATTTATACATATATACATATACATATAATATTTATACGTATACATAATATTTATACATATAATATACATAATACTAATGAATACATGAAAACGACTTGTTTAATTCACGCAACCCGAGCAGAAGCGAAGTTCTGACCATCAAATCGAGATATTGATTTGACTGACATAAGAGATAAAAGATCTGAAGATAATATCTAAATTTTATTCCTGGAACTTCTAAGCCATATCAAAATTTGATGTTTGCAGATCAAATGAATAACTTGCTGATATTGGTTAGATCTTACAAAAGCTAAATATGATATGCTAATGATATTCCAGGAGTAAATCTCAGATATCATTTTCAGATCCCTCATCTCTTATATCTATCAAGTTAATATCACTTTTAGATGTCCATATCAAAATTAGCTATTGCTGAGCTTTTTTCACCTGCTCGGGAAGGCCCTTAACAATAAAATCAGCAACAAACTGCGGTTCCCGTAATAATTTACACCGAAAAAAAAAAAATTCTACTAAATGTGAAAATTGTGACATGTTTGAAATGTCATAACTTTTTTGTTTATTGGTTTACCATCACCAAATTTTTATGGTAGATAGCTAATATAATGGACCGTTTTCCCTCAAAAAATTACGTTGGTATTCCGATAGGGTTTTGAGATATTTGAGTTTTTGTGTCAAAAATTATGTTTTTTAATGCAAAAAAAAATAATTTTTTTTTACTGTGTGTATTTTTTTTGGAATCTTTATTTAGTTGTCTAACTTTGTTTCTTTAGTTGTCTAACAATCGAACGAACCGTTTTTGCTGTGCAGCTTTTTGAATATTTTTGAACCATTTTCACATACACCCTTTTGAAAAGTTAGTCGTGACTCAACTTGAAGATTTGATATCGGAAAATGACGATTTAGATGGAACTGGAAAACTGTGCAAAGTTTCAGCTCAATAGAAAAAAATGAATTAAAAAATTTACCAAATTTTGGTGCTGTTGCTTGGAATCACTCTATAGTTTGTTCTACAAAGTTGAAGACTGAAAAATTTTAAGCAGATTTGACAAAAAAAAATTTGATAGCTTAAAAATTGACCGTTTTAGAGCATTTATTCTCCTCAATCTATACTTGGAAGTCAGCGTCATAATCAGAAATCGTACTCTAGTAATATACCGTTTCAGATACGATATATCTCCTACGGTGGACAAATTACTTATAAACGGATTTGCGGCAATTGAGCATTTGTTACTTCCAATCAGAATGTTTCCCAAAGAGCCTGACAAATCCCAAAACAGAAGTATTCGGAAGTTTGGGAGGAGCCATGCCAGGAAATTCAACCGTGAGGTAAATTTAGAATATATTTTCAAAAGACTTTTCTCCTTATTTTTATTGCTGAACTCCTTTGACGTTTGTTTTTTATGAAAAATGTTTATATCTATTCACCGACATAATTGTACAGGCCTCAAAATATGTGTCTCAATCGGCTCTAAAGATGACGGGGAGAAAACTTTGCTTAGAAATCTAAAATAAAAAAAAACAAAGACCTATTTTTGAAGGGCCACCCTACATCACTAGCGAAAAATGCTCTGAAGCGATGAATTTTTGAGCTACGAAAAAACTTTTTATGTCAAATCAGCTTAAAATTCAATCTTCAACTTTGTAGAACAAACTAAATTAATATTCTTTAAAACAAAAAAATGTGTTGATGGTTATCTTTTTTACAAAGGGCCACCCTATTTTTCGTACCGACCAAAACAAATAGTTTTTATAATAGAAACAACTTTGTAGAACATCTTTTTTACGTAAATTCGCAATTGAAGGCGTGAGTTCCATATTTGCTCCTAAAACCCCAATCCGCCCCACTGTGCAATGATCGCTAGACAGCCAAATTCTTTAAATTAGTTTTGACCCAGTACCGGACAGCACCCAATACCGGACAAAGTCGAAACATTGAGAAATCATGGTCCAATCAAGATGGTGTATTAGTAGTAAAGGAAGCTATTATGGAGACTAATGTTTGCGTAGAATAACACATCCTTGAAATATGCATGCCTTTTTTAAAAAGTACAAAAGATTGAAAATTTCAAAAAATTTGACGTATTGCCTTAATTTTGAGCCTATTTAGTAATTATTTTGAATATGAAAAAATACTTTCGATCACGCAAGCATATTCGAACATAATCCTAATTTGATAGTATGAATGAATTTTGTACCATAATTGGACTAAATATGGACAAATTACAATTTTGTTTAAGCACCTCCTGTCCCCCAGTTTCGGACAGCCTGATTTGTTATATGATATCTTTGTAATTATTACACGAGTGTCTCAAAATACATTCATTTTTCATTGATTCCGTCGATCATGGTATCAAACATGCAATAAAATTAGGAAGAATGAACATTCAGAACAACATCGTAAAATATGCTATTTTTCATCATATAAGAAAGAGGTTTTTGATGGACATCTTGCAAACTATGAAATACTCAAATTGTTCTTGTAAATGTTGCAAATGCATTGAATTGCCAATTATATACTATTCCTAAAGTAAACACATTCAATGATGTTCTAATTTACAGAATTCGAGGCATTTCCAGATTGTGTCCGGTATTGGGTGCCACCTTTCAAGATCGATCAATTTGGTACTAAAATACATAATCAAAATGCAATGTCAAAATTCATACTTATATTTTCAAATTTATTTTTGTACACTATAAAAATGATAATATTTATCATAAATGAGTAACAGGAGCACATAAAACCAATATTTTTCGAATTATGAATTTAGTGGCTTAAGTGTCTGGTACTGGGGGATCTCCCCCTACGCTTAATGTCTAATTCATTACAAAATAGTAAAAAAGCAAATTTCCAGGGAAATAGCAGTAGTCTCCAATCATTATCTTCTTCTTCTTGGCATTACATCTCCACTGGGACAAAGTCTACTTCTCAGCTTAGTGTTCTTATTAAGATTTTCACAGTTATTAACTGAGAGCTTTCTTTGCCAAAGTTGCCATATTCGCATCCGTATATCGTGTGGCAGCCACGATGATACTTAATGCTCAAGAAAATTTTCATTACGAAAAGATCCTGCTCCGACCGGAATCGAACACAGACAGACACCTTCAGCATGGCTTTGCTTTGTAGCCGTAGACTCTAACCACTAGGCTAAGGAAGACCTCATTATCTTATGTTTGCATTTTTTTCAATTTTTGTGGAGCTGGCAACACTGTTCAATTTGAATCAAAAGAAGTGCAACATCTCGAAACTTATACGGGATAATTCATTTGCATATTCAGTTAAGTTCAAATAAACAATAAATATCTTATTATTTTTAACAATAGCTTCTTGGGTTCCAACGCAACGATTGTTTCCTTTAATTTATACCATACAAGACTAGGCCACATTGCACAATGCACACCGTCACGTAGGCACCTCCCCTGCATCTTCCCGGTTCAACCCTGCCGACCAGGTGCAATCGAAGCACTGCAATTGCAACCATCTTATCTTTTCCATTCCGCACAAAGCCGGTCCGTCCGTGGTCCATTGTTCCAGTAATACCAAATTGAAGTGTATTGCTGTTGCAGAGGATCTCTGCACAAATCCGTTTATCTATCCAAGGAAAAATCTTCTAATTACAAAGGAAAAAGATTTGTTCGCTGCGGCGGTGTAGGAGTTTTTCGCAATGAGCATTTTATGGTGACAGGAAACCGAAGCAAAAGTTGCCGGTTAAGGGGAAGAGCATAGCAGGATTAAAACGGAAATGAGCTACAAAGCTGAACGGGAAGCAATTGTAGATTTCATCTGATCACGTGGAAAGCTAATGCTTGGTTTCAGTAAATGAAAAATACTTGTAAATAATCTAATTATTCAACCACGTGCAACAATTTCATCGAAACCAAAATCGAATCTTGAAAAACGCGAATTTAGAAAATTAAACTGCACTATACGCTTAAGGTTTGATGCATTGCTTATCATCAACAATACAATGCCATCAGCTAAATAATAAAACGATCAAAATTAGAAATCTAGGAAAAATGGTAAAAAAGCAGCACGGTTCATACTATTAAGATAAGAAAATTAAACATTCAAATTGTTTTATATCATTACTTCAAATAAAAATCATTTATTGAAAATTTTCATAAGCAATTGAACAGGATTCAATTGAGAAAATGTTCTAAGCGCTTTCTCAGAAAAGATCATCACAGTTCAATATTAATTTATTTTCATATAAAATCTTCTAGGTGTTAAGATGTCGTCCTATAATCTCCCGAAGATTCTTTCACGTTTTCTTTTGTTTCTCTAAACAGCACTGGGAATTTTTCTGAAGAAATTTTTCGAAAATTTTGCAATTAATGCTTCAAACTCTGAAAAAATGTTTAAAAAAATTCCATTGGGTATTCTTCCAGATTCTAGCCATAACTCCATATTTTTCTGAATTTTAATTCTCGTAGTCACCCATAAATCATATCTAGAAATCAATCCTCTCCATTTTTTGTTCGATAACTACTCCAAGAATACCTCAATAAATGTTTGAAGGTTTTCATTACACATAGCTCTACGAACCACTTCATACTCATGTCCAATTTATATAAGATTTCTAGAGCACCACCTACAAAAAAAGTTTTAGAAAAGCTTCTTAAGAAATTTGTTGAATAATTTCAGCTTCTACTAAATTTGGGAAAATCAACTACATTCCTTCGGAAAATTCAATAATTTTCCGTGGAATTTCTGAAACTTTTCGACAAAAAATTCTGATGATAATCTCACAGCAAAGCTTAAATGCTTTTTGTATGATTAATTGCAATAGTTATTGTTACTTTTCTTTTTCTTTTATAAAAGCCAACGGTTGTTGTAAAATGAATGGAGTTTTTACTGAAAGTATTAATACTCAATTTCTTAGAAAATGTGTTGATTGATGCAGCAATCATTTTTTTTCAATTCGCTCAATCTTTTCTAGAGGAACCATTTTTAATTATTGTGGTAGAAATGTAGAAGTTTAACGTTATAAAACTGATGTTATTTAAAGAACATTGTTTAAGTTTTTCATTACTAAGGAATTTTTCAAAACTTCTACTTCTTTTAAATTTGAAAGTATTACTTTTTGGAGTATAGAAAGATTTCTGTACGCAGTTCCTCCAGAAAGCGTCATGTCAATGAAAAAGAACAACAAATAGTAGATAAAAACAACTAATGTACAACGAATCAACAAAATATAGAGTAAGGTGGGGCAAAAGTTCGACCTTAGTGGTATAATCAAAGTTTCCAGAAAACAATAGCATTTAAAACAAAACAAATACCATACAGTGAACCTTCAACATATTGGCTTTCATTTTGCTGAACAAACTTGTGTCAAAATATTTACCCATTTTTATTTATAACTGTTTCAAAATTGATTGTCTTATTCGAACTTTTGCCCCACCGGTGGGGTCTGAATCTTGTGTGGGGCAAAAGTTCGCTGGCTAAAACACAAAATATCGATCCTTTTATGACAAACATACTTTACACCAGCCGTAAACTTAAGTTTGCCGAAAAATACACTAAATTTTCATCAAAAAATTGCCCAAAAACCGGGTTAATTGTAATATACTCAAAAATAGCAGTTTTTCGCAAAACTAAGTGTAAATGTGAAATTTTGGTGACTGTTTTCACACGATCAGACAAATTTGACTAAATTTGAAGATAATATGTGGATTTTGGGCAATTTGCAAATTTTTCCGTGATTTTATACATGGGTCGAACTTTTGCCCCGCTGATTGGAACTTTTGCCCCACTATGGGCCAAAAATTGTTTTCAAACATTTATGCAAAAACTAATACACCTCAAAGCAACCTTATAATAGGCCTAGAAACGCCCTTACATAAAATATTGAAAATGATTTTATCTTCAATTGGTTCCATGCAACGAAAGTTTGACCAAAAATTACAATATTCACGTCGAAAAACAACAAATAGCCATAACTTTTCCAAATCTTAATCGATTTTTATGATATTTGGATTGAAAGTCCCTTACTTGAATAGAATTTGAACCACCATGAAATTTATAAGATTTGTTTTGAATTGAACTAGAAATCTTAAAAAGAAACTCTTACCCCACACGAACTTTTGCTTTTGAAGTGATTATTTATAATCCTTTCGATCGAGATGAATAATTACAGTATATTTAAAACATGTTTAATTAATAATAAAATAAAAACAATTTCTCTCGAAATCTTGGAATGTTTTTTAATCATTGATATTCAACAGGATTCTCTTCTTGACTTGTGGATTCCACAAAATTCAATAAAAAGCCTCATGGAATTACACCCTGAAATTGCACAATAATTCAATCCCAGAATACAAATTTTGCCAATTATTAATATTACTATATCAAAAGCAATATTTTATGGAAAATCCTTCCTAATTTATTTGTAAATATCCTCAAAAATCCCTTCTCTTTTCTCAGTTATTATGTTGATCTAGAAAGAAAAAGTAGTCCTCCGTTTTTTGAACAAAATTTCCTCTGAAAAATATAAGACAATAGACATTTCAAAAATACTTTTCGTAGATAATTGTGTCCAATCCGTGGATTTGAGCAGAATTGAAAAAAAAACATAAAATAATTTTCGAAGCGATTTGTGATGTATTGTGGAAATATTTCCGAAAGACTTTTGATATACTTCGCGGAAGAATTTGTCATGAAATTTTTAAGGAAACTTTTTCGGAAAATCATAGAGGAACTTCTAGTAGAATTTTCAACTATTAAATTTGTTAGAATGAATTAATTTTTGAAGGAATCAAGAGGGTAAACTGTAAACTTCTGCTGGGTTACGTAATTTTTCAGTTTTGGATCTGAAATCTTGTTCCGGCATCATTTTGTTTATAAATAATATACAGAAACGGAATGATTGAACTCATCCAGCAGGAAAGCACGTTGAAAGTATGAGCAAATCTCATAATATTATTTGACTAATTTCCAATAAATTTGTAGCAAAAGTTTTGAAGCCCCCTTTCGATATTCCTTGAGGAATTTGACTGCACTGTCGGGGCAAAACTCACCTTGTCAATTTCCATTGTCGTAGGAACAGGGGGGGGGCATTATTTAGGTATTCAAGAAGTAGTTATGAAACATAAAATTGAATGTATACTTTTATAAATGCTATTTATGGAAGAATCCCGGGCAAAATTTACGGATTTATTTCTGGAACCTGAAATAATACCTGCTACTTGAACTCCTTTAGCAAATCTGCTGGAAATTTTAATAAATCATCAGAAGAATTGCTAGTAATGTTTAAAGAAACAATCTCTGGAAAATGTTTGGATGGAACTGAGGTGAATCCTAGGATGACAATTTCAGATAAAAAAATATTTTTTAATTCTCTGAAGTAATCCCTGAACAGATTGCTCGGGATATTTTGGCTTTCGATTTATTTAACAAGCCTAGTAGGAATTTTTGCAGGAATTGTTAAATAATATTTTCGAGAGAGTGTCGAAGTAATGCGGGGAGTGACATCAAATCGATTTTTAGAGTCATCTAAGGAACACTTATATAATTATCTGTGAAAACAAAAATGCAGAATCGCTGGAGAACTTCTCTGTGAAAACTGTGGAACATAAAATCCTTAAAGTGAAACTTGTAAAAATCATTTGATATTTTGTTGTCAGGAAGTCCTGGATTATTTTTGCTGCAACTTTTCCAAGCAATTCTTTAAGAATTTCCGAAAGATGTTCTGAAAGGTTTGTTAAACTTTATGAGGAACTTTAGGGAGATCCATAACTCCAACAGGAAAAGTTGGAAAAAACTGTTTTTTGAAACCTCAGTGAACTTGGTGATCTTGAAGAAAATTTTGATTAATGAGCAAATGGATTTTTTTAACTACAATTAGAACTGCAACAATTGGAACTTGTATGTAATAAATACGTAGAGTTCATGCATGGAGAATTGTTGAAAAGAATTTACAAAGCATTTTCTGGTGGACTTCTTCAGGAGATTTCTTAAGCGATTTGATAAAGATTCTTCGAGAGCCGAAGTAACGTACAGTAAAACGAACTTTAGGAAAATTCTATTGAATAATAACAACTGATCCAGGGAATGATTTTCCGTATGAAATTCAGTGAAAGTTGGTAAATGAGTTCTTGGAGAAAGCAATGAAAATATACGAAAATAATCAATGAATACCGTGGGACGACTAAAAACACAAAGTGGAATACCTGAAAGGTTCATGGAAGAATCATAAGGGTATATTCCTCATGAGTTCTTCTGAAGATTTTTTTAAAGATTTTTTACTTGATAAGACACCGAATGAATATTTTCCGGAATGAAAATTAAAATTTAAAAATATCACTGATGTGCAACGATATGAGACAAGATCACAAACAATTAAAATCATTACAAATCGATGGGAACTACGAAATTTGTGGAGATTGAGATTATTGCGACTTCTGTAATTTACTAGGCTCCCCTAGGCTCCCTTCAGAAAAAGATTCTAGCTAAGCCAATGTCAATTTCTCTGAAACAAACAAGTTTTGCGTGAAAAATACTATGCAGATTGATGAAACATTTCATCATTCATTTCATTCTTGACATTCTGAAAAATTGGTACATTAAAAAAAAAAACCTAACAGGAAGATTAAACAATAAATTCGAAAAGCACGATTCTGATGCAACTTTCACGATCATTCCACTTGTTGTTCTTAAAGGGCTCCATCTCATTACTCCGAACGCCATTACCCTGAATGCCAAAACCCCAAACGCCACTACCCCGAATGGGTCACTACCCCGAAAGCCATTACCCCGTTTGGGTCATTACCCCGAATGAGCCCTTACCCCGAATAGTATGAGATACAGTGCAGTATCTTGTTTTGCGGGCAAAAAAGCGTCGCTATAGAAAATTGGTAATTAATGGCACGTAAAATTCTTCGGTGAAATGTTCATCATATGTTTTCCCTTCTCTTATATGTCAGCTATTCTTTAGAAATATCTTATTGGCAACTATCTTCTTCTCATTCTTTCTGAGACAATGCCTGTTGATCAGCTCAGTGGACACTTTAGCAGTTCAAGGGTTCATTCATAAATTTCATAACGCCAAAAATTGCATTTTTGACACCTACCCACCCGCTCATACCATTTTTTGTATGGAAATTCGACATATTGTGTATGGACTGTAACATTTTGAGGACAATCACCCACAACATTGTTTGTCCCCTTCAGCGTTACGAAATTTTTGAATGGGCTTTTAATAAAATAAGCCTTTTATTGACTGAGAGCTTTCCTTGTTAGTTTACCATTATTGTGCATGTATTTCTATGCCCAGGGACGTCAAGGAAATGTTCAATGCATAAGATCCGCCGCCGGAGGAATTCGAACCCATAACCCTCAATATAGTTTTGCTGAACAGCTGCATGATCACCGGTATTTGGACTTCTTGGTGGCGTTCATCAATTTTGTTTTCAAATAAATATTTTCCTTTCTTATGAAGATAGGTTGTGCCATAGCATTACGTTGTTACAGCATTTTTTACGGCATTTTTTTAAATTATCGGACAGGTTTGGGCCGGAGGTTCTCCGATTTGCATGAAATTTTCACCAGAGGTAGAACTCGTGGATACATGACCAAAAGTGAAATTCAAAAAAATTATAGTGGCCTATTTTCCCGGAAAACTCTAGATGAATTTTCACAATTTCTCTATATACCTCAAACTTTGAAAATTCATATCTCCTGAACTATGCATCGTAGAACAAAAGTTTTTTAGTAAAATCGAAATTAAATTTTCTCAGCAATCTATTAAAAATATAAAAAGAAAAACATTTCTCGGAAAATTTTTCACCATGGAGAAAATTGTCGGAAAAATAGCGAAAAAACTATCGTCTGTATCATGAAAAATTTTCAAAAAAATATTTTTTGTTTCATCAATCTATACTCTAACTTTCGTCCATAGACGCCAAAGTGGTATCTTTTACCGTTTAGGCGACAGAACTGAAAAACCGATGACCACCCGCACGCTTCCCATAGGACCTCTTGGTCATTCACGACATAGTTGCAAACATCTCACCAGAAGTTTGCCCTTCTTTTTTAAATATGATGTTCTTTCAAGTTTTCGTCGCAAGCATATTATACAACCAGTGTCGTGGACTTTGTCGCCAAACGATAAAAAATGCCTGGGTCCAAAATATATACTTTGAGGGTCCAAAATGTATTGGTGTGTCCAAAAAAATGGAAAGCAGTGCTTCACAAGTCAATTATTTCCGACGTTTTTTGGATCCTACATGATTGTATGGGCATTTTTATCTCGTGGAGGAAGTTTTTCTCTACATTTGGGTATGTTCTTTGACTTGGTTACGCTGTGAAATTATTTAATTAGGACAAAAAACGAAAATTACTTTCTTAAGAGGTCCAAAACACGACCGTTACCATACCCCTCTGTTTGGATGCGTCTTGCCTCAATGTTTTGGTGCGTTTTCCCCAAAAAGCATCGTGTCCCGTATTAATCATCATTCACGCAAATGTAGTGTTTGAAAAAAAAAAATTATCAAACAATCTATAGGGTGTCCCAGAAAATATATTTTTTAAGTTTTTGATTTTTCTTTGGGGCATTTCAAATGCTGCCTGTAAAAATTTTGTTTGATAAAATAACATAACATTGAAATTTTTGATACTTTTGCGTTCTGCAGGAACTTGAGTGGTAATAAATGTTATTATATTCTTATTATTATGTTATTATGTTATTAATCCTCCTATGTGGTGAGTTCAAGTACATTGTATCTAAGATGTTCCTCAACAATGTTTGTGTGAAATTTTGTTTAGCTTGGCTACAATACATTTGACAAAATGGTAAAATTCTGGCAAATCCCTAGTTTTTCTATCCGAGTAAGATAAGTTCACGAAATCATAAATTTTTATGTATTTTCAATATCAACATTAATAAATTATTTGAGAATCCTTTATTTCAAATACCTTTACATTTCTACCGTTTTGAATCATATTACGGACAGCTTCATATTCCGGACACTCTACTTTGTATGGGAAACTTTTCACACGAAATATTTCAATTTTTGCTGTTCAAAAGTTCTCACTTTCGAGGTTCTTTTTAATAAGCTTTTTCCATTAAAATCTATGCAAAGTTTAAATGTCCAACTGCCTTAGACGTCTCTTTAGTAGCTTGACGACTTCAAATGATAGTTTGACTTTTCTAATAATGATTTCCATGAGATGTCCGGAATTCGAATAAAAGTGTCCGGAATATGAGGCAAAAGTGAAGAAGCGTCCGGAATAAGAATCATGAAAAGGCAACACATTTTGATTTATTTAAAATTATTCAAGCTGCGGAAGCGTATTATTTACCCACCATTCGAAAGTTAAGGGTTTCCGACGCTCGATAACGCTGAGAAATCATACATAATGATTTATTTTGTATGCTCTATGCTGAGTTAAACTTCACTAAGGCCTTAAGTGTCCGTAATATGAATCAAAACGGTATAGGCAACACAAATTTAAGAGTTTTAATTTTTTAATGTAAATATAAGGACATGGTTTTGACCCTTGTGTAAAGCGATGACAGCTGAAATCGGGTTATATGTCTCTATTCAAATTGACTTAAGTTCATATTTTTTTTATTAAAATAAGTGATAATCTGATTATTTATCATATCAACATTGATGAATATATTTTTTCAGGTTTTCATTGTACGTAATTTATAACCTTGTACAAATTTCGTACAACAAAGTTGCTCAGATATAACGCGATTTGTGCAAAATTTATAAGAGATGCTTCTAGAAATTTAGCATCATCAACAAACAGAGGAGAAAAAAATTTCTAAAACTCAAAATTAACTTTTGATAAGTACAAGAACAAAATGTGTGAAAATAATATTTTTATCAGCACTAGTTTTGAAATGGCAGTATGATAAAGTCATGACCATACTTTCTGGGACACTCAACACTATAATTAGGATAAAACTCATGGCGTTGAGCGAGTATTAAAACCCTACTAACACGTTGTTTAGTCTTCATTTCTGCACATCTTCCTTAAGTGGTGTATATTACCCCAGGACCCCATACTCTTCAAGAAGTATCGAAGAGTGGTTCAGGATTAATTTGAAGGCAGGCACCTCTGCCCCTCTCCTCTGTTCCTTCGTCAATGCCTGTGAATCAGGAGATTCAAAGTTCAAGTACAGTTGTCATTTTTTTTAATAATCAGTTACTTTTGTACTCTAAGTTTATAATTAGTGAAGGAACATTATTGCTGTGTGCATTTGAAATGCAAATATCAAATGCGGGAACACCAAATGCGGTAAGATTTTTCACAAGAAATGCGATGTCAAAGATAGATTTTTCTTGCTAGGGCGGCGGTGCTTCATTTAATCGTTGCTAGGTGTCCTTTGATTGTTTTGTGTTACCGCATTTGCAGGACATTTAGTCTAGATTTGCATCCCAAATGCAAACAGCAATACTAATGACCGTACCCTTAGGATAATGACATTATAATCAAATTAACCATAATTCGATATCAAAGAATTCTAGTACATTTTAAGTGATATTTGATGAAAACCAACGTTGTGTAAACGTTCCACAAACATTCAAATGATCCTAACGCCTTATCAAAAAGTAGCGTCAATTTGGTGAACAATGAGGTGCATGTCCTGTGTAACCGCGGTTGGAATGCCTTTTCTCGCAACCCAACAAACCCCCATCTATGAACAACCAATCAAAAGTCCGACTTCATTTCGGATCCGTCCCATTTGGACTGGTCCAAATCGCACAGCTGATCATCCGAACCCTACCGAACAACCCCGAATCCTATCAAAACAAATAGGGGAACCATTCGCCGAGTCTGCGCGGTGCGCTTCGCTTCTGCATTTCTTGCATCCTCTCTTACCGAATGGGTGTCCCGAATGCATCTCGCGTTCGCTGTGGAAGGACCGAATGCATCTCTCGTAACAGCAGAAGCAGCAGCAGGACCAAAGCAAGGATGCCGACGCCGCCTTGACGATTGTTGCAAATCGAGTGGGTGGGTGGCTTTTCAGGAATCTCGGCAGATGTGCAATCGATACACGACGGTATGGTAGGCAGCGATGCGTTGGGCGCCAACGGCCAGTTTCGCTCGGTGTATCGTTCGAATCGGACGCGCTTTTCCGGAGTAGCTCGGATTGATCCGTATGACCGCAGGGCACACGTTGTCTTGAGTAGGGTGGAAGTTTGACTTGTCAGGGTTGACTGTTTTTTGTGGTGACTGCGGGAAAATCATCAACGGATTACGCGGTTCGCGAGAGACCTCCGCTGATAATGTTTTATTGGTGATCGAGGGCACCATTTCTGGCGCGGGGTTTTTTTGCAGTTGGTCACGGTGCAACAGCTTTTCGAAGGGCTTAGACGTGTGCTTTTTATGTGACGATGTGAACCTGGAAAATGTGCTGTGCGTGGCTGTGTGTATGTGTCGTCGAAAGTTATGATTATTACATTGCAGTGCCATTGTAGATTTACACGGGCTTTCGGAGTTCAGATTTGGAAAGTTTTACGCGCCGTGATTTTCCAAAATTAACGACTGCTCGTTGATCGAACGACGTCGTCGGTGACCGGCTGCACCGAAGTGGGTCATCAAATGACCAGTGATGCGAAGAAGAAATCGACCGGCGAATTCAAAGGAAAATAATCGACATTCAGTGGGTTGGTCGGTTTGCCTCCGGTCAAGAGCTAACCAGGGAGAAAGTTTGGTGAACTGTGTATAATTAATCTTTATTATTATCGTTCTGAAAGCCATATTTCGAGAAGGGTTCTCCG
This sequence comes from Aedes aegypti, assembly GCF_002204515.2. Lineage (NCBI taxonomy): Eukaryota > Metazoa > Arthropoda > Insecta > Diptera > Culicidae > Aedes > Aedes aegypti. The sequence goes on from NC_035108.1 coordinate 380,760,974, forward strand.
TGCTTCTCGAATCCGACCTTAAGAACGTGGAAAAAGAAAATCCTATAGCAGAAGCGGAAAATCACCAGTAGCAGTAGCAGCACGTGGCAGAGCAACAATCAGACTCCATTCTCCATTGGGAGGGGCCAAAACAGCATAAAATTAGGAATATTGGATAATTGATGACTAAGGGGTGGTAACCAACCTGGCCTCTGGCCGTGAACGGAGAATAACAAAGGTGAATTGACAGTCCGTGAAATGAGCACGACGAAAGGTCGAGACGAGTCGAACGAAAGCTGAAGCGTGAAAACGGAACGGTTACGGATTTAAAATTTGCATTTTTGAAATTGTGTCGAGAAAGGGATGCAATTTTCAGGACGCGCCATCGTTGGAGACAAGCACGAACAGCCACAGAGCCGCAGATGGTGAGCATTATTATGACTGATGATAACTAGAAGATATTTTTCCAAGGCGCTTGCTAGGTGTGGGAAAAAAGAGGTGCAAAGATTTCTTGCATTGTCACTAGATGTAGATGAATTGAAATGGATGATTTAAATGTAGGTCAAATTTTTCACTGAAATATATCTCTATTTTATGTGAAACATTGTTTCGGGTAAATTTCGCTTGTAATCTGAATGCGTACGAACATGAAATAAAAAAAAATAAAAAGATGAATGTAATGGAAAAATGTAAAGAAGATTCTTCCTAATTAGTTCAAGAAGAAAGTAGTTATGTCTCCGTTAGTGTTAGTGTTATTGAATCAAATTGTTAATCCGTATAGGCCTGAGTGAAAGAAACATAAATACAAAAACTCCCATCGCTCAGCGAATATTTAACGGATTTTAACTATTTTTGGTCAGAATACTCGTACATATATCTTGTTTCTAAAAGTAGCCAAAGGATCTCGGGAATGTTCCTGTGGTCCGAATCATTCCGGTGGGTCACTGGATCAAGTCGGTGAAAGGATACTGTGCTTCCATGCCCCTGTATATAGGAAAATTTCAAGTCACAGACAATTTCCGAAATCGGCTATAATGTGAAACCATGGAATTTTACGAAAATCGCATCAGTGTAAACATTTTGAGAAATGATTGAGTTAGACGGCTATGCGACACATCTGTGCCAAGCTTAATGGAACGCATCTTAGTGAACTATTATGTTTGATCTCCAGTTTTCGAGGATTGGAACGGTTTAGTATCCATTAAAATTATAGCCGGTTTTTTAGAGCATGAATTCCGAGAGTCCACATCCGATACATTCTAAACGGTTCAAAACTCTTCATTTATATTGGTAAATATTAGACCTTAATGATTTATGCAAATTTAAATGACTGTCATTGGAAATAATTAAAGAATCCTTGACATGTAACAAAAAATAGCCCTTTCTTACCCTACTTTACCCAGTGACTCACCGAAATAACTCCGACCACATTAATATTCCCAAGTTCCTCTGGCCACTTCTAGAAACAAAATATGTCTACCAGTAAACTAGCTAAAAATATTTGAATCCGTTAAGTATTCCCCAGACAACCAGAAATCGCATAAAAGTTCATGTAATAACTCGTTAATTCATACAAATTGCATCAAACCCGCAAAACAGAGTGGACAAAATAGTCAGATTGATGAGTTTCCTCGCATTAAACTTTTTTTTCTGAGTTCATTTATACATTTGTTTCGTCCCGTACACTCGTACAAAGTAAGTCGCATCAATCCGTAGCAGCTGTCAAATCAACATTTATTATCATAAGTTACGTCGCATACGATCACAGGTTAATTCGGTATAAAATTTATACATTCGCATTGTATGCTGTTATTCATCACATCATATATGCACGTATATCGCCTCCACTTTTGTACGTAGAAGGCCTTTTCGCGACATCTTATTAGTGAAATTTTGCACATACAAAGCCTCCAGGTGATTTCTTTATACGTACATTTCGGTTGTCTGGGTCACTAAGCGGTGAGGATTTAAGCATTTTCACTTTCACACAGTCCCATACGGGTTAATGTTCGGAGCTAGGATTAAATTAATTTTAAATGTTGCAAATATTAAAATATGTATACTCGAGTGTTGAGTCGTGTTCAAACATTCTAAGTTCTAGATAAAACGATGTTCCTAATTATTTAAAAAAAAGTTCACCATACTTATACAGAAGTGGTTGCTGTTACAATATTGTTGCGTTTTGTCTCAGAATGTATGAGTAAATTATGGCAGGTGGTTTGATTATGATATTATGTTCACACTTCCACTTCCTTCTTAACTTATATCTTTATTAGAATCAGTTCAAACGTAAGGTTCATTCCTTACAACTAAACGTTCAGTGTGATAATCAATCCTATCGTCCTTACCTGGTAAAACTGAATTTAAGTATTATTAACATTTTTGGAAAATGTAACGTTTTAATTGTCTTAACAGGTGTTTTTGCACGAGAATTTGAATCACTTGCTGATAATAAAAACATTATTTGATAAACTTTGCCTAGGTTTCCCTTAATAAACAATGTACTTATCGTGACGCCCTGCCTGAAATCATTGATAATTTTAATCGATTTTTTTTTATTTCTTTATTAGTATCATTCCAAACATTACATTCATTTCTTATATCTAGGTGTTCTGTGTTATTAGACAACACTATCATCCTAATTTGGTAAAACAAATCTAAGATTTTATTAACATTTTGTTAACAACATATTACATTTCATTTGCCGTAGCAGTGCAGATTTTTTACAGATGAGTTGATTTCACCTGCTTATAAGAGAAAAAAAAAGTTTTTAATATACTTAACCTAACTTAACCTAAACATATAACGCATTAATCGTGGCAATAGAAGATTGTAACGATTTTTGCCTGAAATTATTAATTATTTTATTTGATATTTGTTCCAATGTTTCAACATTGGATATTCTATGTAACTCATTGGTACTATACCAGGGAAGAAGCTTCAGAATCATTTTCAAAATTTTATTTTGAATTCTCTGCAGAGCTTTCTTCCTGGTATTACAACAGCTAGTCCATATTGGTACAGCATACAACATGGCTGGCCTGAAAATTTGTTTGAATATCAAAAGCTTGTTCTTAAGACAAAGTTCTGATTTTTTATTAATAAGGGGATAGAGACATTTTACATATTTATAACATTTGGCTTGAATGCCTCCAATGTGGTTTTTGAAAGTTAAATTCTTATCTAGCATGAGACCTAGATACTTAACTTCATCTGACCAATTTATTGGAACCCCTCTCATCGTGACAACATGTCTACTTGAAGGTTTCAAATAAAGAGCTTTTGGTTTATAAGGGAATATTATTAGTTGAGTTTTGGAAGCACTAGGAGAAATCTTCCATTTTTGCAAGTATGAAGAAAAAATATCCAAACTTTTTTGCAATCGACTACAGATGACACGCAGGCTTCGTCCTTTGGCGGAGAGGCCTGTGTCATCCGCAAACAAAGATTTATGACATCCCTGAGGTAACTAAGGTAAGTCAGATGTGAAAATATTGTATAATATTGGTCCCAAAATGCTGCCTTGGGGAATACCAGCTCTTACAGGAAGTCTTTCAGATCTGGAGTTCTGATAATTAACCTGAAGTATACGATTTGACAAATAACTTTGAATTATTCTAACAATGAATGTTGGAAAATTAAAGTTTTTTAATTTTACAATCAAACCTTCGTGCCAAACACTGTCGAATGTTTTTTCTATGTCTAGAAGAGCAAGACCAGTAGAATAGCCTTCAGATTAGTTGGAACGGATCAAATTTGTTACACTAAAAGTTGATGAGTGGTCGAATGTCCATGGCGGAATCCGAACTGTTCATTAGCAAAAATTGAATTTTCGTTGATGTGGGACATCATTCTGTTCAAAATAACCTTTTCAAAAAGTTTACTGATGGAGGATAGCAAACTGATTGGACGATAGCTAGAAGCTTCTGCAGGATTTTTGTCTGGTTTTAAAATTGGAACAACCTTAGCATTTTTCCATTTGTCAGGAAAATATGCTAATTGAAAACATTTGTTAAATATATCAACTAAAAATGATAAGCTACTTTCTGGAAGTTTCTTGATGAGGATGTAGAAAATTCCATCATCGCCAGGAGCTTTCATATTTTTGATTTTTTTAATAATAGTTCTCACTTCTTCCAAATCAGTCTCCCAGGCATTTTCGAAAACGTTCTCTTGATTGAGAATATTTTCGAAGTCCTGAGTAACTTGATTTTCAATTGGACTAGTAAGTCCTAAATTGAAATTGTGCGCACTTTCAAACTGCATAGCAAGTTTTTGAGCTTTTTCGCAATTAGTTAGTAATAATTTGTTTTCCTCTTTCAATGCCGGTATTGGCTTCTGAGGTTTTTTCAAGATTTTTTATAATTTCCAAAAGGGCTTAGAGCCAGGGTCCAATTGCGAAATTTTATTTTCGATTGTTTTGTTTCTTAATTGAGCAAAACTTTTCTTGATTTCTTTCTGCAAATCTTGCCATATAATTTTCATAGCAGGATCACGAGTGCGTTGAAATTGCCTTTTCCTTACGTTTTTAAGACGGATCAAGAGTTTAAGATCATCGTCTATAATCACGGATTCAAATTTACTTCACATTTTGGAATTGCAATGCTCCTGGCTTCAACAATGGAATTTGTTAAAGTTTCAAGAGCATTGTCAATATCAAGTTTTGTTTGTTAGGGAATATTAACATCAAGATTAGAGTCAACATACGTTTTATAATAGATTGGCGTGATGAAAAACAGCCTATTACGATGAGAAATTGCAAAAAGTAATTTTTTGATGGTTTCGATAAGTATGGAGACTGCAAGCAAATTGAAAAATCGATTTTATCTAAATTTTATCGTGCAATTTCAATCAAATTATATCTGAAATGAAAGTTAAAGTGATATATTGCATGATTGGTAGATTGGATCACAAAATAATGACAAATCGCACTTTAAATTTCATGTAAACATGAATGAAAACAGTGTTTTATACAGCTTTAGCGACCTGTAGCTAAAAAATGTGACGTGCTGGAACATTTTTGAAAATGGTATCAGATACAAAAATCTCAAATCTGCTTAAGACACAGTGGATACGAGTAACTGACACTGAAGAAGACTGCAACTGGTAGTCGAAATACGCGTTTCTGTCAAGTGTTCGTCGCTCGCCCCGCAGGAGCAAGCGACAATATCAAAGAATCAAACACTACTAACGCGTTGCGCGACCCACGACACTATTCCACCGTGCTACGCGAACGTCCCAGTGAACCACGTATCGTATAAGGATGTGCGCCAAAAATCTCATATTCATACGTCAAAAATCAGAATCGCACAATATGTCAAATCAAAACGAATAAATGTTAACACAAATTGTATATAATTCTCCACTACGATTCATTGTCGACAAACTTTGTTGACAAGAAACCATGCCGTAAATAGTATAATCTAGAATCGCATCAAATTGTATAAACTGACAGATCATATATCATTGCAGATAAGCATCAAATGAAATCGCAATAACTTAGCAAAATTTGCCACCCGAGGTCGGTATCTTCTGGCGGTGGGCTTCAAAGAACAACAAAGCGTGTGTGCTGTATAGCAAACTCCCTTTCATGTTGGCAAATAATCACACTAAATTCATGTAGCGGTCTGTGGTGTAGTGGTATGGTACAGGTTTAGGGATCCAAAGGTCCGGTGTTCGAGTCTCACTGGAAACTTTTTTTTAATTTTTATCGGAATTTTGTGGTATCGTATTGCTGACTATGGAAAGTCTGAAAAAATCGTGCGAAGTGCGTATATGGCCTCCACTTTGGTGTGTATATAGCGTTTTCATGCATTTTATACGAGTGATTTGATTCATATATAATGATGTATAGCAAAAAATATACCAACCGAAATGTTGTCTGGGGTCGCGCGACATGTTTGATCCTGCCTTCGTCGCCCGCCCCCGCAGGAGCAAGCAACCAGGTCGAAGAATCATACAATCTATCTCGCAATCTAGTTTAAACATAGAAAAACCATATCCGACAAAGTTGTTGAGGAGATCAAGGGCTGACATGAGGTAATCATTGAGATACGGAATTCCGCCACCAGGCGGCGCCAAGTCACTGAAATTTTTAGTGGCAATCTCGGGGATGGGATTCGATCCCAGGTCCTCGGCGTGAGAGACGTGTGTTCTAACCACTACACCAGGTCCGTCCCCATAAACTCGGAACTATTTGTCGGCACATTTTAAAACATTTCGAGTGAAATCTTTCCCATACAAAGTAGAGTATCCGTAATTTGAAGCTGTCCGGGATTCTAATCAAAACGGTAATTGTTATATAATCTAGGACAGGATTTTTTTTTGGGGGCCCAGATAGCCGTAGCGGTAAACGCGCAGCTATTCAGCAAGACCAAGCTGAGGGTCGTGGGTTCGAATCCCACCGGTCGAGGATCTTTTCGGGTTGGAAATTTTCTCGACTTCCCAGGGCATAGAGTATCCTCGTACCTGCCACACGATATACGCATGCAAAAATGGTCATTGGCATAGTAAGCTCTCAGTTAATAACTGTGGAAGTGCTCATAAGAACACTAAGCTGAGAAGCAGGCTCTGTCCCAGTGGGGACGTAACGCCAGAAAGAAGAAGAAGAAGGACAGGATTTTTACATAATTATAAGTGGATGTCTAACAGAAATTGGAACCATTTTATTTACCCTGACCCACGAAAAATAAAATAAATAATGCAAGGTAGAACTTTGACTAAATATTTTATGGTTTTCCGCTGGAACTTGATTCTGACAAAACTCTGAGCATGTTTATCACATAATCCTCTGCAGGATGCACTGCAGAAGCTACTGCTTTGATTCATATTACGGACATTTAAGGCCTTAGTGAAGTTAAACTTAGTAAGAAGCATATAAAATAAATAATTCTGTATGATTCCTTAGCAGTATCAAGCTTCGGAAATCTTTAGTTTTAGAATAGTAAATAAAGATTACGCTTATGCAACTTGAATTATTTTTAATAAATTGAAAAGAGGGACATGATTCTTTTTTCGGACGTTTCCTCTCTTTTGCCTCATATTCTGGATACTTTGGTCAGATTTCCATAGTTAGAAAAATCAAATCATTCATTGAACTCACCTTACTATTAAAGAGACGTCTAAGGCAGTATATCTTTCTAAATTTTCGTAGACATCTATACAACATGCTTTTTAAAGCGAGTCTTCAAAGCAGGAACTTTTGACCGGCAAATTTTGCAACATTACGTACGAAATGTTTCCTATACAAATAAGAGTGTCCGGAATTTGAAGCTGTCTGGAATTTGAATCAGAATGGTATCATTGTTGCGGCCAGGATGTCTTTCCCTACGTTGTGATTTTTGATGATGAACGGACAACGAATCAAACGCACTACTTTCAATACTTCTAATTTATTACCACCGAGGGGCAGCGTGCCCGCTCGGTGGGGAACGAACGATAATGTACAGGGAATGGATACAAATTTACAAGTGAAGTGATGCAGTGTCGAGTGTGGCTTATATATTACAGAGGTAGTACGGATTGAATGCTATACTGCGTACAATGCATTGCAATGGCACAAAGCAATGCTACGCTTGCGGTGTGTCACCACGATGCCTAATTTCATGAAGATAATAAAATTAGGCTGCTCACTGGTGCTGGGCGCAAAAGAGATCAATTGAATAGGATCACACGCTAGGTGTGATCTACACAGCCAGGGAGATGGTGATGCGAGATCAAACATTTTTTTATCTCAGACATAAACTTAAAGGATAGTTTTAATATGGCTAGTGCATTTTTATCTCACCAATAAGTTATAGTTTATATTATCATTATAATATAGTTTTCTTTAAACAAATTAGGAATTTTTATTTTTCTATTTCTTTTGTTTGTTTTAAAGAAATAATAAAAAAGCATTTGCAAAGATTGAATTTTTCATAAAAAAGGTCTGTGTATGTTCTGTCTATTTATATCTAAACAATCTGTTTCGCAAATGAATTGCTCTCATGTCGAAAGAGCTATTTATCAGAAAAAGTATTTGTATGAACGCGATTCCCTGAAAAAGGACAAAATAAAGCCACAAGCATGATTAAATTTATTTAGTTTTGCAAATTCTTCAAAACTAAATCTCTACGTAGTTGATAAATGAAGAAGGTAAGGGAATTAAAGAACGAAGCCACATCTCGAATTTTCAAGAGCACAAGTGTTGAGAACCAATCAGCGCTTCGCGTTGAAAATTTGGTCAATTGGTCACGACCACCAAGCAAGCCATTTGATCGATTTTCAACGCGAACGGTTATCAGATTCTCCAGACTTGTGCACTTGAAAATTAAAAGTTTGGCTTCGTTTTATTATCACCTTAACAACAATCCAAGCCGGTTTAATTGTTGACGTTGAATTTGTTTTGCTGGTATCTCCTTTGTACGTTATTGCCACCGCCGAATGTGGATTTATAAAGCACGCCGCAATCCAAATAGTAAAATCCGGAAACCGCATCAGAAGTACCATTGATTGGTGAGAAAAAGAGTTTGTTCCCTCACTCAACATCCCTTCGAAACGGTGCGATGAGAATCATAGTACTTGCTTTTACCGTTTTTACCAGACGAGTTCAAGTAAAACATAATCGCAAGATAAAATGAAAAAAGTGGGTATCCAAAGCAAACGGAAAACCAGGAATGATAATCAAATTCAAATTGTTTTTGTTAGGTTTTCAACGGATTTTTTTTTCTCTGCGGAAAGGTGTGAAACCGAATACGACTGGGGTGTAAATGAAAGAAAGGTCCTTCCAGAAGAGAGGATAAAACTTTCTCCCTGAGAAACTTCGAACGAGGATTGAATTGTGTCGACAATCGGGTAGAAAGTTGTACACCGGCGCCGGTGTCCTTTCCAACATTAATAATTAATAAGGGCAATTTGGACATTGGCCTGTGGAGGTCAATCTTGTGTCAGTAATGTGCGGTGAAGCAAATTAGTTTTTAGGGCTACTCCAAAGAATTAACTATCTATGGCATTGGTTGTCATGGGCCTGGGCATTGGTTGACCGACAGCTTCGATGGACTTTTCCGGGAAGGAGTACAAGTCCATACACAATAAGACGGTAGTGGCAACGCAGTTTCAAGGCATTGCGCGTAATCACTTGCAGCTTCGGGTTGATTGAGTCTTTCTAGATTGTAAGATCGTAAGGTTTTCGTTCTTTCATGCGGTTCAAGTAATATTTTCTTTTAATGACGTATATAAGTGATAGCTTTTACAGTTGGGTAGTCATGATCTACCATTCATAAATCATGGAAAACATAAAAATCTGTATTCAAACTGTAGTTTTCAGTCAATTTCCACATGCACGAAAACTTAATTGCAATTACTGTATCGAATAAATGTGATCCATTGAGCGAAACCCATCGCTTCGACGAAACGAAGATAAGGGCTGCTTTTTTATCTACCACGCGGTTAGGTCAAACCATCAGGTACGAAATAGATTCTACAAAAGGTGCCACCAATTTCCATTAAAAAGATTATATCGCACTTTCCGGAAAAAGCCTCGCCGAGAGAGGATTCACTGAACCAGGTGCGTCTCTTCCCCCTTGGCACCGTTTGACGAGCGAAGCGGGGCAGAACATGGTAAATCTATTGGTTTTTGGTTGGATAAAGATGTCGATTCCGAGGCCGGGATTGGGCACAACGACGATGAAGGTGCGCTTGGGCCCTGCTGGCGGCAGGATTCGATGTAAATCTCCGGCTCTGGTGATTTTAATGTAATTACTCGTGCAACAACAACAGCAACGGGGTAGAGAGCTATCGTTAGACAGGTACTTGTAGCTCCTCTTCGCCGGAAATGGGATTGTTGAAAGCGAAAAGCGAAAGCGGATTCGTATTCACGATCGCATAGCTAGTCGTGCGCCAGACAAAGTGCTCCACGTAACTGTCTATGCTTTTGGCTGTGAGCGGTCGTCCTCCTGGTAAGGCAACAAGAAAGCGATATAAAAGCGCACTTTGTTGCCTTTGTGTTTGGGTATGCAGGATGGCTGTCGAAGATAGAATTAATTAACTAGATTGAGCTACCGGAATGGGATTACGAAGATTTAGGAATTTCAGATCAGGATTTTGTAAATTCACGAGAACAAGCATTGGGAATGATTGAGTGAGGTACCCATTATGGCACAGAGATAACAGCTTTCACATGCTAACAAGTAAGGTTTAGCACATAATAACAAAGTTTCCGAATTTAAACAGCTCTGGAATGTATCTAGTGTTTTTGAAATTATCTCTACACTGATTGCTTAGGTTAAGTAGGTGTTGAACCCTTCTTCTTCTTCTTCTTCTTCCTTTCGGCATTAACGTCCTCAGTGGGACAGTGTCTGCCTATCAGCTTTGTGTTCTTATAATCACTTCCATAGTTATTAACTGAGAGTGTGTTTTTGCCAAAGTTGCCATTTTCTAATTCGTATATCGTGTGGCAGTTACAATGATACTCTATGCCCAAGGAAGTCAAGGAAATTTCCATTACGAAAAGATCCTGTACCGACCGGGAATCGAACCCAGACACTTTCAGCAAGGCTTTGATTTGTAGCCGCGGACTCTAACTACTCGACTAAGGAAGGTTGTTTATATAAAATTCGATGGATCATTGTATTGTGAACTATCAGGGAACTTTTTTTAGGATCAAAGAGAAAATTTTTGATATTTTTCAAAAGCATGGGTGGCACACTAGCCCTTTAGTCCGCTAAGAGTCGTATTATTCCTCCTTATCCATGGATCGCATCACCGACCAAAGAGAACTCCCAGATCATTTTCCTCTCTCGCTAATTAACACCCTTAGCGTGATGATTGTAGAGATGTAGAGGTATTCTCGGTCTCTAGAAGCAACACTAACATTTCTGGCGATTCCAACTGGTTGTAAGGACTTGGCCGGCGCTATTATTGATCAACAATTTGAAATCTGCTAAAATGTGTACTTCGAGAATGAGAATCCCTTATGCATTTGATTCGAAGTGCAGTTCTTACCAGCTCCGATCAATCACGGAGTAGCAACCTTTGACATGTACATTGTACAGTCAGTCTATGCTCTGCTATGCTATGTCGCAAAAGGTCATAATGACGATTTTCTTCGGAAGGGAAGTAAAACCATTAGTCCCAAGATAAACTAGCCCAGGGCTGAAAACCTCGTTAACCTTTCGGTCGTCGCGCGTTGCACTTTGTACAACACCCTTGGTTTTGCGAATATCCCAGGAGTCTGACCACTTAGAAAGATGACGTCTTCGGCAAAATTGTTCAGTAGCTCAAGGGCTATCATTATTTTAGCCAAGAAATTCGGGATTTTGCCACTAGGCGGCGCATGTGTGTGAGCATGAAACTTGTATTTCGCAGATCTCAGGATCCTGGCTACTTAAAAATATGGCGTCTTTGGCAAAGTTGTTCGGTAACGCCTAGTGGAAAAATTTTGATTTTGAATCAACTAGCTCGAACAATGATAGTCCTTAACTTACTAAACAACTTTGCCGAAGATACCATCCTTCTAAATAGTCAGGCTCCTGAAATATCTGCCAAACAAGAGTAAAACTTCCATGCCCACTAGTGTCACCTAGCGGTCAAATTCCGAATTAAATAAGGTATCATCAGATAGCGCTTCACGTCCAGAACTTCACTAAAGACCACAACTTATATTATCTGGATTTTGAGATATACCGATTTCAAATCGGCGCAAATCTATAGAAAGTATTTGGAAACTAATTGAGAACAAACAGTGGAATTTCTTTACAAATTTGAGGTAAAATACTTTGACAAAAATTTACAGGAATTTCACTGCCAACACTGACTGTGGTACAACAAAATCACTTTCCAGTCATATTCCACGATTGTAATATAAAACTGGGTCAAGTGGAGTAAGAGTTTGCTTTCATATCTACATTTTGTCTCACTGACACAAACTCCGAATGCACACACGCACGTACATCACGTAGGCAACGGCAAAACCTTCGACAACGCAGGAAGCAACTTATCAAATTTTCCTCCGCCCAGTCAGATTTCATCGTCATCACATCCCGTCACAACTAGCAATATCAAGTCGTAAGGCAGTCGAGTCTTACTTACCCGGTTAGTGCATCGTGTGTCCTCGCCTTCAAGTTACGGAAGCGGCAAACCATACCGCCTCCGGAATCATGCATGTGGGACTTACATTGAAGGTACACTTCCGTGCGAAAAAATGGGGTTATCCCCTGAAAACATCAATTTGGAAGAAAACAAGGTAATCTTTCTTCGTACATATTTTAACACAAAGTAGTTTTGAACTTTATCTTCTACATTTGAAGTGTTGAAAGGTAGAGTAGTGTGTGGTCTTTCGATTCCATAGCATGCTCTTGCAGGGCGAGCGATGGAATCAAGACTAATTGTTTTCGGTCCGCGTGGCGCGAGTGCGAAAAGAGATTCGCGTTTGTAGTGTGTGGTCTTCCGATTCCATGGCATGGAGTTGTGTTTGATCTTCCGACCTTGACGCTTGCTCTTGCGGGGGCCGGCCATGAGGGCAGGATAAAACATGTCGCGCGTCGATCGAGTAAAGTGAAAAAGTGCCGCTTTCGATTAGTTCTTTTTGATCTTCCGACGTTGACGCTTGCTCCTGGGCAGTGCGTCAAGAAAGCCCGAGCAGTCGTCAGTTATTTTCCCTCACGGGTTGCACGCCTATTTTCTCTGAGTGCTTTTATATAGCCTATTAAACGAGTGAAGTTCAAAGAGGATTGTTGCTGCTCAAGGATGACGGATCAATTGGTGAGCTCGTTTTATGCTACTGTTTCTAATCTATAAAATATGTATGATTGCACCCTTAATCGTTACAACGGTGAGACGTAAATATGATTTTTCAAAAATATGAATGGTTCGTCACTGTGAGTGTCGACATAAACTCTGATTCATAAATTATTTATGTCTAATTTTTTTTTTTTTTCAAAACACTTTCTTCTTTTTACTTTTATTTTTGTAATAAAAAAAAAACTTTGAATGGTTCGACACTTCAAGTGTAGACTTCCAAAAGGTTCACTTTATTCAACAAACTTTGAAACGTTCGTCACATCAAGTGTCGGCATATTTTTTCTCTACATAGATGTTGTTCATATCAAATGAAAATATTATATTTACATATAAGCATGTTTATATCTCACAAATAATCATTTATCAATCGCTTATCAAAGTGAATCCTGTGACCCAACGATCCTTCCCATTAACAAACATCCCTCCCAGTAACCTTTGTGGAGATGCAGAGGCAAACACGGTCTCCAAATAGCAAAGATTACACAGTAACATTCCTTCCCTCAATCCCACCTGACTGCAAGGACGTGGCCGGCGCCGTTATTGACCATGTATAAATAGAGGCACTGAATTTTGCACACTGAAGAAGATTATGGCCAATCCCAGCCGAACTTCTAGTTGATTCTTTGTGCATTTTCACTGACTTCGGTCAATCACGGAATAGCAACCATTGATATGTGTAGTCAGTCTAAGCTAAGCTAAGCTAAGCTACATTTGAAGTGTTGAAAGGTAATTTTTTTTTCAAAAATTAAGCAGAAAAAACATGGTTGCATTCGGACACTGCCTGAGAGTGCAACGTATCCCAAGTAGCATCTGTTGATTCCCGTTTAATTGGGAATAAGATCAGAGTTAATTGAGAGCGAGTTGAGTGTTATTCGAAAATGAGTTAAGTGTAAATCAAGAGTAATGTGAGAGTTAGTCGAGAATGGATCGAGAGTTAATTGAGAATGAGTTGAAAGTTAACCAAGAAAGAGTTTTTAAATTATCGAAAATAAGCTGAAACTTCATCAAGAATGGATTAAAAGGTAATCAAAAAAGTGATTTTAAAGTTTATCGAAAATAAGCTAAGTATTAACCCTCTCTTTCTCATGGTAGCACAGGTGATCCACCGATTTTCGACGAACGCTAGCTAAACTGAATTGGTACGATAAGCTCAATAATGATTGCACTAAATTTGTGCGCTTATTTGTCTTATTAAACATCGAAGTAAATGACATTTGGGTCAAACTAATGGGGACCTTCTTGAGCTGAGTGGTTAGAATCCGCGGCTTCATAGCAAAGCCATGCTGAACGTGTCTGGGTTCGATTCCCGGTCGGTCCAGGATCTTTTCGTTATGGGAATTTCCTTCCCTGGGTATAAAATATCATCGTACCTGCCATACGATATATGAATGCGAAAATGGCAACTTTGACAAAGCAAGCTCTCAGTTAACTGTGGAAGTGCTCATAAGAACACCAAGCTGAGAAACAGGCTCTGTCCCAGTGAGGACGTTAATGCCAAGAAGAAGAAGAAGGGTCAAACTATTGAAACCCAACCAGCTATTGAAAAACAATCAAAAACAAATTTCAGTGATTTTGAATAATTTAGCTTATTTTCATCAACTTTTGTTCAAGCTCTTTTGTTAGAAACGCTATTTTGACAATTAATTTGTCGAACAAAGCTGTGGGAGATAAAGGGTTAAGCGAGAATGAGATAAGAGCCGATCATGAATAAGTTAATATTTCATGAATCGACTGTGTATCGATAATGAAGCCAGAATACATTGATAATCGGTGCGAGAGAGAGAAAAAAGAAAGAAAGAGATACTGAAAAATATGTCAACAATGATTGGAGATACATTGAAGTCGAAATTCATAGAAGAGCGAGATTTGAGAATACATGAGATACTAGAAGATGAGTAACGTTAACCCAGAGCAAGTCAACAATGAGTACTATAAAGTGTCCTTATTCAGCGCAATTGTTTTTAAATTCAACGATTTTTTTAAAGAAAATTTTGACTTGTCTGTTTTGGTACCTGTTTATTATTGAGCTTGAGCTTGAGCTTGATTGGCCGCCCATGGTTGCAGAATGAGTGAGTTAAGAACGAATGAATCGAGTTTGCGTCGATAAAGAGTCAGGAAATGATCGTAATGAGTCGAGAAAGCATCAATAATGAGTCAAAACTACATCGATGCTGAATCGAATGTGCATTATTTATGAATCGAGAGTGCATCGATAATGAGTCGAGAATGTGTCGATTTAAACGAAAGAGCATCGATACGAGATTGCATTGATATTGAATCGAGGTGTTTGTTAGAAAAACTTCAAAGTTTTTCAAGATGGATTAGAAAAAGTATCAAAGAATGAGTCGAATTTGATTGAAAAGAAATACTTGAGAATTTGTAGCAGAAAAAACATGGTTATTTTTCTCAGCATTGGATCGACTAAATGTTTTACTCTTTTTAATGTATTCGAATCCTCAATGGAGAAACAAAAAAGTAGATTGGACTACCTTGTACCTTTTAATTCCGCCCATATTGCTTATCCTTGACAGATACGCTTATTTCGACTACCACTTGTAGCCTTCTTCAGTGTCTAAAGTGCTTCAGCAAATACCCCCCCGTACCCCCAACTTCTAAGATTCCGCTTATTGTGATCGATCTTATATCAATACATGTATATTCTATTTTGAATTACTTTACATACTGTTATTTCGGTTGTTCTAGCAAATAACTCTTTTTTTCGCTTTCTTTACCATATAAATTTCGGTTTATGATGAACACATCTTAAAGCGTTGATTTTTTATGAATATTTTGTACGAAACTCTTTCAGAACTTCCAATTTTGCACATTTTTGCTGAAGGCGCCAAAGAGCTATCTCGATTATTTTTCAAGTTATGGGCGATTTTCGTATAAAAACATATTATTTTAAAAATTTTGTTTATCTTTTCAAACAAAAAACATCCTCACAATTTTGTTTACCTTGAACAGAGAAAAAGATACTCTCTCTAATGGTGACAAAATATTGTAACCATAAAAGATAGTAGTGTACTTCGGCAAAAAGTTACGCAATCAAAAGTGCTCGGAATAAAACTTTTGCGAGAAATTATCGTATGAAAAGTTATCAATAAAAAACTGTTTTTTTTAGTACCACCCTAACTTATTTGTTAAAAAAAAAACCATAACTCGCGAGCCATAAGAGATAGAAATTTGGGTTCTTCGGCAAAGTTGCTCGAAATCGCTTGATCTAAAACATTGTAGAACATTGTGTAGGCCTAAATTCTTATCTCGTAAACCATGTGGGTCACGCTAATATCACATAACTGAAAAAAAATGTCTGAAAAATATGGAGAAACTTTGCTGAAGATACCTTACATCGAAAATTGACGGTTTAGGCGCAATCATTTTTGTCTTCCTAGATATGGCTTTGGGACCAATGCACATTGGGGACGGACCTGGTGTTGTGGTTAGAACACTCGCCTCTCACGCCGAGGACCTGGGATCGAATCCCATCCCCGACATAGTCACTTATGACGTAAAAAGTTATATTGACGACTTCCTTCGGAAAGGAAGTAAAGCCGTTGGTCCCGAGATGAACTAGCCCAGGGCTAAAAATCTCGTTAATAAAGTCAAACCAACCAACCAACCAATGCACATTGGTC
This sequence comes from Aedes aegypti, assembly GCF_002204515.2. Taxonomy (NCBI): domain Eukaryota; kingdom Metazoa; phylum Arthropoda; class Insecta; order Diptera; family Culicidae; genus Aedes; species Aedes aegypti. The sequence continues at coordinate 380,777,368 of NC_035108.1, forward strand.
CCAAAGCCATATCTAGGAAGACAAAAATGATTGCGCCTAAACCGTCAATTTTAGATATATGGTGTCTTCGGCAAAGTTTCTCCATATTTTTCAGACATTTTTTTCAGAGATGTGAAATTAGGGTGGCCCACATGGTTTACGAGATCAGCACATAAACTTTTTTGCTGACGCATTTAGGACTACACAATGTTCTACAATGTTTTAGAACAACCGATTTGGAGCAACTTTGCTGAAGAACCCAAATTTCTATCTCTTAAGGTTCGCGAGTTATGATTTTTTTTTAACAAAAAAGTTAGGGTGGTACTGAAAAATCATTTTATTCTTGATAACTTTTTATACGATAATTTCTCGCAAAAACTTTGTTACAAACACTTTTAGAACTTTTGATTGCGCAACTTTTTGCCGAAGAAACTACTGTTCTATCTCTTGTGGTTACAGAGTTATCAGCAATTTTCTTCGAAAAAATGGTTGTTTCAAGTGCCGATATCTCCGAAAGGCGCAAACGGATTTCCAATCTTTTGTCGGCATTAGAAAGATTATTTTTTTCTCTATTTATGGTGAAAAATCTGTGAGGACGTTTTTTGTTTGAAAAAATTGGCAAAATTTTGAAAATGATATGTTTTTCATCCGAAAATTGTCTATAACTTGAAAAATATTCGAGATAGCTCTTTGGTGCCTTCAGCAAAAATGTGCAAAATTGAAAGTTCTGAAAGTGCTTCATACAAGGTATTCATAAAAAAATCATTGCTTTAAGATATATTCACCATAAACCGAATTTTGTATGGTAAAGAAAGCGAAAAAAAGAGATATTTGCTGGAACAACCGGAATAACTGTATGTAAAGTAATTTAAAATTGAAAATATATGTAATGAAATAAGATCGATCACAGTAAGCGAAATGTTTGGAGTTAGGGAAAGTTAGTTGCTGAAGCAGTTTTAACAGTGATCCATGGAACATTAATCCATAAACGGTGTCTTGTTATTTCACGCGACATAATGTTTGTCCAGCTAACCTATGCCGTGGTTGGTTATAAATTGCTACCGCTTCGGCTTACTTAGCAGAAGGTCATGCGTTCAATACCGGTTCCGTTTATTATATTATCAACCCCAAACGATAAAAAACGTATACTTTGAAGAATTCCTTCAAATTACCAAAACCTTACTTCCCGTGATATCCTCCTATAGAAATATAGAAGTATCTGCAATTATTCTATCTGAGCATCCAACTTATGCCATTCAATTCAATCAAATCCAATAAATCTGCCACAACGAAGTAGTCAGAGCAGCATTCGCCTGTTGAAGAATGCATGAATCTTGAACAAGAGCCAGATATAAATCCCAAATATCTGTCTAAGGCAGGCTTGCCCAACCTTTCCGAACCGCGGGCCAAATCACAGAAACAAATTTGTATCGCGGGCCATATTAAAAAAAGGTCAAATATTCGCTTGAAGTCTGACTAAAGTAAATAAATGAAGTTCATAAAATCTGACAAAATAAGTGAATGAAGTAAATTTAATTTGAAGAAATCAAGAAACAGATAATCGATGCTAACCATTCTGCTGGTTGTTGTGAGGGGTTCATTCAAAACTATATAATAATCTAGAGCAGAATATTTTCCAAATCTATTTCAAAAATGTTGGATTCCGTGTGAATAATGCCCAGGACTTTATAAAAATCATACTCCTAATTCTGTCAGAATCCGATTCGGAATATGCTGAAATCGTGATCAAGCTTTTACGAAAATCTTTGTAATCCAGGATTTTACAAGAATAGTGCCTAGGATTCCTTCAGAATCTCACTCAAAAAACATTTCGAAATGCAACCTTGAAATCTTTGAGAGTGCTTAAGAGTATTTCAAAAGTAAGTTGCTCAAAATTTTATTATTATTTCGCCTAAGGTTCTGGAAAAATGCTATATAGTGGTATATTTTAATCCTGCCCAGGATTTCAGAAAATTATGTATTGAATTCGTTGTAAATCCTGGCTAGAAGTCCATGGAATCCTGGAGAAAATTCTGTGAGAATCTTGCCAATGTTACCCGTGAAAGTCGTGTCCAGAATTTTTAAAAAATTCTATCCAAGATTTTGTAAAAATCGTGTCTTTTTATAATCCTGTCAATGAACCTGCGTGAATTACACATTGCACAGTGACGTCATCAGAAAATCGCTCACTTTCTCTCCTTAGTGAGATCTGAAAACAACGGTGCCAGTACCTGTCAAAGTAGACAAGTACTGGCACCATTGTTTTCAAGTTTTGTTGAAGAGCGAAAGAGAGAGAATTTCGCCGTGAAATGCCTAATGACGCCCAGGTATTGTTAAAATTTATTTCCAGGATTCTGTGAGAATAATAGCCTATGATTCAGTGAAATTATGTATGAAAACTTAGCCTCTTGTCCGTAAGTTTTGTTCAGGCTGCATTTCTTGAATGCCGAAGGAAGTCATGATAGAAACATTGTTGAAACACACAGAATTTGAGATTTAGAATTTGAATCATTCAAAAAAATAAGTATTAAGATTTAAAGGAAACAAAACAATTTAAAAAATATTAGGTTGAAACTAAATTAAAACTCAAATAGTTTCGGTATGCTCTAACTTTCGATTAGTAGGAAATATGATCAAATATGAGGAGAATCTTCGAGCCCTCCGCGGGCCGTACAAAATGAGTTCGCGGGCCGGATGCGGCCCGCGGGCCGTACGTTGGACAGCCCTGGTCTAAGGTAACGAACCAGGACCTTGATCACTTGAAAACTGCTTCAGCAAATAATTTTCCTTTTTTCAACTCCTTACTCCGCTTACTATGATCGATATCAAAACATGTGTAATCAATTTTAAATGACATACATACAGTTATTGTTCTAGCAAATATCTTTTTTTTCATTTTCTTTACCATATCAAATTCGGTTTATGGTGAATATATGTGTAAGCGTTGATTTTTTTATGAATACCTTGTATGAAGCACTATAAGAACTTTCAATTTTGCACATTTTTGCTGAAAGCACCGAAGAGCTATCTCGAATATTTTTCAAGTTATAGACAATTTTCGATTAAAAACATATTATTTTCAAAATTTTGTCAATCTTTTCAAACAAAATACGTCCTCACAGATTTTTCACCATGAACAAAGAAAGAAATAATCTTTCTAATGCCGACAAAAGATTGGAAATCCGTTTGCGCCTTTCGGAGATATCGGCACTTGAAAACAACCATTTTTTCGAAGAAAATTTCTGATAACTCTGTAACCATAAGAGGTAGAACAGTAGTTTCTTCGGCAAAAAGTTGCGCAATCAAAAGTTCTAAAAGTGCTTGGAACAAAATTTTTGCGAGAAATTATCGTATAAAAAGTTATCAAGAAAAAACTGATTTTTCAGTACCACCCTAACTTTTTTGTTAAAAAAAATCATAACTAGTGAACCTTAAGAGATAGAAATTTGGGTTCTTCAGCAAAAATGCTCCAAATCGGTTGTTCTAAAACATTGTAGAACATTGTGTAGTCCTAAATGCGTCAGCAAAAAAATTTATGTGCTGATCTCGTAAACCATGTGGGCCACCCTAATTTCACATCTCTGAAAAAAATGTCTGAAAAATATGGAGAAACTTTGCCGAAGACACCATATATCTAAAATTGACGGTTTAGGCGCAATCATTTTTGTCTTCCTACATATGGCTTTGGGACCAATGTGCAATGTGCATAGGGGGCAGGTGTTTTATTTCACTAACAGGGTATAGGGGGAAATCCCCCAGTACCGGACACTTTAGCCACTAAATTCATAATTCGAAAAATATTGATTTTATGGGCTCGTGTTTCCCATTTATGTGTACAAAAATAAATTTGAAAATATAAATATGAATTTTGACATTGTGTTTTGATGATGTATTTAAGTACCAAATTGATCGATCTTGAAAGGTGGCACCCAATACCGGACACGATCTGGAAATGCCTCGAATTCTGTAAATTTGAACATCATTGAATGTGTACACTATAGAAATAGTTTATAATTACCAATTCAATGCAATTGCAACATTTACAAAAATAATAATAAATAATTTTCTTAGTTTGCAAGATGCCTATCGAAAACCTCTTTCATATATGATGAAAAATAGCACATTTTACGATGTTGTTATGAATGTTCATTCTTCTTAATTTTATTGCATGTTCGATACCATGGTCGACGGAACCCATGAAAAATGAAAGTATTTTGAGACACTGATGCAATAATTACAAAGATATCATATAACAAACCAAGCTGTCCGAAACTGAGAAACAGGAGGTGCTTAACCAAAATTGTAATTTGTCCATATTTACTTCAATTATGGTACAAAATACATTCATACTATCAAATTAGGATTATGTTCAATCATGCTTGCGGGATCCAAAGTATTTTTTCATAATCCAAATATTTACTAAATAGGCTCAAAATTAAGAAGATACGTCGATTTTTTAAAGATTTTCAAACTTTTCTACTTTTTTAAAAAGGGATGCATATTTCAAGGATGTGTTATTCTACGCAAACATTAGTCTACATAATAGCTTTCTTTTCTACTAATACACCATCTTGATTGGACCATGATTTCTCAATGTTTCAACTTAGTCCGGTATTGGGTGCTGTCCGACACTGGGGGATCTCCCCCTACAATCCATGATTCCTATCGATAAAGGGCCCCAGATTTGAAGCATTTTTAGCTGGGTTTTATCATGAACTTTTACCACTCTCTTGATGTGTACCGGATCACGATTGAGAGAGCGATAAGTGACACATACTTTGTATTTTCTTCGAGCTTAATCTATGATTTTTATATTTTCCAATGTATATTTTCAAAAATGTCACTAGGCGGCGTCCATTTATTACGTAACGCTAAAATTGTAAATTTTTTACCCCCTCCCTCCCCTCCGTAACGCTTTTTGTATGAAAATTTTTAAATTTTTGTATGGGCCGTGACGCTTGAGCCTACTCCCCCCTCCCCCTAGAGCGTTACGTAATTTGTGGATGCCGCCCTACTTAAAGTAAAAATTCTGTAATCTAAAATACCAAAGACATTTTTGTAACAATATCTTTATACAGCCATTCCATGAAAAACCGATCTAGTGGGTCACCGAATTCCGTGACAATTTGCTTTTTTGTTCCTTATGCGAAATAAGGATACAGGTGTTTTTGGATTTTTTGATTAGGGTGATTTTGCAAAATTTTTATTTATTTTTTAAATATAACTTTTGAACCATTTGACCGATTTTCAATTTTCTTGGACGAAATGAAAGCTAAAAAGTTTGACTTTCCAAGAAAAATATAAAATTTCACAAAAAATATTTTTACAGGAAAAATAAAATTTTCCATTTTTTCGTGTTTTGAAGCCTTTGGGACAAAAGGGGCTATTGCTGTTCTCATTTTTCTTGAAAGTTCAGAAAATTTTACGTTTACTGTCAAATTTTCAGCAATGTATGTTTTTTGGTTTTTGAGATATTTGTTTTGAAAATAAAAAATCAGTCATTTTGTATCGGCACAAAGTGTAGGTCTCAGCGCATTAGATTTTTTTATTTAAAAAAAAGTCAACTTTTTTTTTTGTGAAAATTTTTTGAATTTTCAAGAAAAAGTCAGAACAGCAATAGCCCCTTTTTCCCTAGGCCTTGAAAACACGAAAAAAATGGATATTTTTAGGTTTTTCTTTCACGCAAAAAAAAATATTTTTTGTGATTTTTTTTTTAGAAAAGTCAAAATATTATAACACGTGTATCCTTATTTCGGATATGGAACAAAATAGCAAATTTCACGGAACTCGTAGACCCACTAGATCAGTTTTTCATGAAATGGCTGTTTAGTAAGATTAACTTTTTGCCTTTCCAATGGGCCACAGACAGAGGTGTATTCCCAGCGATATGGAAAAAACACGTTTGAATGTTTTTTAGCAGGTGGCACCAAACTTTTGCACGGGAGTGTACGTCAGAGACCCTAGACGGTGCAACTATGGTAAACCGCACACTCACAGGTCACAAATCATCAAAGAGGGAGCGGGCTCGATCAGAAACATGCTTCCCCGAGGAGGAAACGGGTGCGAAAGTAGTGTGCAAATATAAAAATGGGATTGATATTTGCCCTGTGGATCCTCGAGTGAGTGCCGGGGTTAGAAAAGTAGCTTCGAGTGAGAGATTTGCTCACGTATTTTGGTGGCGCTGAAGGGGAAGCTCCGAGGGGATTGAGGAAAGTGCTCAGTCTACACCGCACATAAATCCACTGTTTCCCCGGTTTTGGCAGTCGATGTTCGTGAACTTTGATGAGCGACGAGTTATGCGAGAAGTCACGAAATTGGAGCTTACAACAGTGATAATGGAATCGAACACTACCGCAAAGGGAGGATAGGAGGTGGCATTTGTCTGGTCTGGTTGTACCAAGAAAGGGATTTGGAAGTGCGATTGGAAGTGGCTTTCATATGAACCGTACGAGGAGAGATACCGAACTAGTTTGATCAACAGGAAACTACCCGAGGGATATTGGTAACCCGTAATTGATATGACAAAATGGAATCGAGACGGCTTGCGATGGGGCGCATTCTTTGAAGTGAAATGAAAAGATTGTTGAAGTTATATACATAATTATTAGGTATAGGGTTGAAAATTGAAAGACATGCAGAAGGGACAAAAGGTCAAAAAACAAAATGTCGAAAGCAAAAATGCCCAAAAAATATATTTGATGAATTCTCAATTCATCGAACAGTTTTTATTTGTTTTTTTTTTGTTTTCCTTTGCAAAAGGTTGCAGAAATTTTGTCCTTGCAAAAGTGAGTTTTCCCCTAGTAAATCCCATACAAACTTTAAATGACTGGCGCAAAATTATAGTTTCATTGATCGAACTGAAATTTTGAGTGTTGGAATCCAAATTCAATCCAAAAAAAAAAAAATGCACAGGAGCGAGAATCTGAATTTCGTCCCACATTACTAAACATACGAAATAGATTTGGTACAACTCGGATGAGCCGTTCTGAAGTTATGCGCGAACAAATGTTTGGCGTCTATTCATCCAAGGAATTTCGGAATATCTCCGGATATAAATGACCAATAATCTAAAATGACACAGATTCTAAATGCAAAAGAGGTTTTGAGAACTTGTGAGCAAAATATTGGAATGGCATTCCAGATTTAATGTTTGGAGCAATCTCTGGACAAAATCCAAATGGAATTCCGGGAAGGATTTGTAGACATTTTGGGTGACTCCCCCTGAGGACTTTATAAGGAAATTCTTAGAGACAGGTATATAAAAAAAACTTTTGGAGGAACTGATGTTGTATTTTCTTAACCAATACACTACGAAATAACTAATATTGCACATGACTTGAATTAAATTAGTCATTGCTTAAATGTGATAGTATTTGCACTTGGAAATGCGTCATTTATTGTTAAAAAGTTTATTAGAATTAATTGCACATTTTTCGAGATTAATAGCACACGTATTTTTTTTATTTAATTGCTCATCAATTTGATAAGAAATTTTGTATTTAATCAACAGATCAGGTATCTGTGGGTTATCCATAACTGTGTGATGACTGTTCCTTAAAGACGATTTTTTCAGTACTGCTATTTCTTCAAATAACATACCCTTCCTATTTGATCTCCTTCACTTTCAACCACATTCCTCCCTCGGGAGACATCGACGCATGCTTTGGGGATATTACCAATGGTACAGCGGTCTTGGAACACTTGGAAAATTGGAATCTCATCAACATCGATGCCACTCCGACTTTGGCCATTAGCATTCCGAATCGAGCAGCAATGCAGTTACGTGGACCCTCCCCGAAGGGCATAAAAGTAAACGGTAATCTCTTGGTCGATTCCTCCGCACTGAACCGCTCCGGATCAAATCGTTCGGGATCCGGATAGTACTCCGCATCGTGATGGATTCCATGCACAGGGATCACCACGTTCAATCCCTTCCTCAGCGTAATGTTTGTATTGGGAATGTTGTAGTCTTTGGTGACACAACGACCCAAATTTCCCGCCGGTGGATATTTTCTCATGGTTTCTGTGGAATCAAGCAAATATTACGATTACTACAATAACTATTCTGACGAAAGCTTACCGTTGACACACTGATCTAGATAACCCATATCCATCAAGGCATCATAATTCAAACCTCCGTGTCTTGCAACAGCTGATATCACGTTTTCCCTCGCACGCCGTTGGATATCTTCTTGCAGCGATAACTCGTACAAACAGAACATCATCACTGTGCTTGACGTTTCATAACCAGCTAAGAAAAATACAAACGATTGTGCTACCACTTCGTTCAGCGTTATCTTTCCCACGTCTTCATCCGATCCCTCTAACTTTCCATCCGCCATCAGCTGCATCGAAAGATTAATAAAATCGTTCCTCAGAACATGGTTCATCTCACGAAATGCGATCGTCTTGCGAATGACCTTGAAGAAGAACTCCGACACATCTTCAGGCACAGATTTAATATGTACCTTCTTGGCCAGGTTCTTAAACAACGATATGAAGAAAAATTTGATGATTCTGCTGTTGGCCACATGGAACATTTTCACTCCCATTTTTCGAAACTCTTCCTCGGGGTTGGTCAAACTGTTGCACTCGATTCCAAATGCACACGTTCCTATAACATCGACCGTGAATCGATTGAGCCACTCTTTCATCTCAGCCTCCTGTTGATTCTGGCTGATGCTTTTGGACAAACATTTTTGGAAACGTTCGGCAATGGTTATGACCATTGGACACATGAGCTTCAGCTTCCCAGATGAAAATATCGGGGACAGTTTCTTCCGTAAATTGGTCCAGTAGCTCCCTTCGATGTTAAACAAATGGCATGATATTGGATCATCCTTTTCGTTGTAATACAACCCTCGATCGTGGAAATGCTGAAAATCCTGAATTAAAACATTCCTCATCAGTTCTCGATCCAGCACAACAGCAAACGGGGTTGTGAAAAAGAATACTCCACCAATGGGATGCTTCTTGCCCTTGAGTTCATTGTAGTAATAAGTAGTCAACTGGGACGTATGGACCCGTTTTCCATTGACCAGTAAGTTTCCGAAAGGAAATTTTGGTTTAATAAAGGGTACACGTTGTCGTTCCCAAAACAAATACTTCCGACGAACAAACAGCACCAAACTGGTAATGATGCCTATCAAAAGATAGATCCACATCTTAATCCAAAGCCACAACTAAACACGCACCGAATGACTGTCTATCGCAGACTGAAACGAATTTCGTGAAGGGATTCCCTCGATGGGTCACCTAAAATTTAATAGCGCTGATAACATTAGGCGCATATAAACAGTTCAAAATTATGTGCGCAGGGAAACGAAGGGCAATCGGCTGCGGATGCTGAGCAACGTGTTTTACCGGTTCGAACCGCACGAGGCGGGTGCCAACGATGGGTTATTTTGATGCCCTTTCGAGAGGGTTTTAACGGTGTTTGCTAAACAGATGCTATTAGAGAACGCTTCTTATGGAAGTGGATGTTTTAACTATGATAAAATGCAATGCTATGAATTTACTTGTGTTGCTCACTAACAGCGTAGATGTCCTTTGGGCAAAAATGTGGTGTGAAGTATTGTTGATGTAGTGGATCCTTTCTATCATACAATTATGATCGTTGAACAGACAGGAAAAAAAATACGTCGGGTGAAATTTCATTAAAAAAATATCCAAAGTACCGTAACCCGGGGTAACTTTGATCAGTTTTTGGGATATTTTTTAAATTTTTCATTTGAAAATGCAAATGTCGCAGGTTTTATATTTTTAAAACAAGTACTGGCACCCACCGCTCGTGACCATATACTGCATTTTGATTTACAAAAGATTTAAGTATGTTTAAATAAATGTTTTAAGTGATATTTTGATTTAGCTGATATGGAGTAACATTGATCACCCATGTAAACAACGTTCGGTAATATTGAAAATGTCGTTGCTTACTTAAATCATGGCCCCTGAAGCCGAATATGAAGACCAAACTCTTACAAGTCTACTTTTTGAGTTATTTCAAAAATAAAATGAACCGTGCAATACGCCTAAAGGTAGGCAATTTCCTAAGGTAATTCTGAATTCCCATAGTAGTTCGTTAGTGTTGCTTAATTGACTAAAATTATGAAAGATTTGACAACGGAATCGTTTTCGGCGATGCCATTTCTAGTAACAATCACATTTTCCTTGTTCATACCATTTGCAGAACTTGTGTGAGACATGAATCTTTGGTAGTGTAATCCATAAAGATAAAAATCATTGATTCAAATGTTGATAAATTTACGCATGAATGAAAAGCAATTTTCACAAAAACCTCAATTTTTATTAGGTTATGAATGTAAGAAAGCGAGACATCATTCATGCTTTGAAAATATTTCATCAATAAATGATGATTTTAACTTTTTACGAGAAGGATCATACCGATCAATGTTACCCCGGATTACGGTATCGTAAAACGAAGTATTTTTGGTAAATTTTATATGTATTTTTATTTGAGTAGTGTTGGATCCGTTGAATCTGTTGCATGCTCCTTGTGGGCGAACGATGGAATCCGGATCCATTGTGTCCGGTTTGCGTTTCGCGGAAGAAACGAAGTGTGCCGGTGAAAAAAAAAAGAAAAACAAACGTGTCAGTTGTGTTGGATCCGTTGAATCTGTTGCATGCTCCTTGTGGGAGAGCGACGAAATCAGTATCGTGTCCGGTTTGCGTAACCGTACTATCAGTGTCGGTCATTCGTGTATATGCTCACGTATTCATTTCGAATTATATATTTATCGTTTACCAAAACGAATCCTTTCCCATATCCAAACTCCCAGTGTTTTCTTGTGGAAGTGCAGAGGACTCCTCGGCTTCTGTAAAGCAAGTAACACGTCAACATTTCCCTCCCATTCCCAAATTGACCTGCATTCGGACGCAGCCGGCGCCGGTATTGTTTATTATAATAATGAGAGCACCAGTACTTACACATTAAGGATGCTACTGATCCCGAGTAGTGTCTGTTGGTTCCCTGTGTAAGTACGGCTGTTCTTGCAATAACGGAGTAGCAACTGCGGGCGGTCAATCATGCTCATGCTCATGCTCATTTTATATGTATTTTTATTTAAAACTAGTGCATACTGGTCCAGGAAGCTAGTTTAGGAGGACATGAGGTTTTCGCCTCGATTTTTTGATTTTAGAGCTATAGTTTCTTCTGAGAATATGTTCAAAACTTTCAGTGTACGCATAAAGAAAAAAATTACGGTGATCGCAAGAGTGACGTATACGCCAACTTTTTTATTTTAACGAATCGTAAGTTGGTATGTTCAGCAAATGCGCAAAGAAACAACTTTTGCCGAACAAACTTTTTTTCGGATTTGCTTAAGAGCCGAGATAATTAAGTATTTTTTAATAAAAAATCGTTTTTTGTTCTTAATATAAAACATTTTAGTTTTATTGGCCTACTATGTTCTACAAAGTTTTTATACTTATCATTTGCTACAACTTTGCTGAACATATCAAAGTTGTATTTTTTATGGTTTTCATGTTATTTGAGTTTTTCATCTTAAAATTAACTATTTTGTATGCCTTGTATGAGGAAGGAATTATTGGAAGTATTGGAAGAGGTTCTTCCAATCTCAGTCCCAACCTTCCTTTGAGAGCTTTTCGTATGGAAACCTGGTGATACTTTAGAATGCTATTACACTTATTGCTGTGTGCGTTTGAAATGCAAATATCAAATGCGGGAACACCAAACGCGGTAAGATTTTTCACAAGGAAGGCGAAGTCAAAGATAGCTTTTCTTTGCAAGGTTGGCGGTGATATAGATCACAGTTGCTAGGTGTCCTTTGATTAGTTTGTGTTACCGCATTGGAACGCATTTGAACAAGATTTGCACGTCAAATGCAAACAGCAATACTGATATGCCTACAACTATTGCACGGAAGTGGTGTTGGCAGGCATGTCGCATTACCAAAGTAAAACATGAAACGTGAAATCCATCAGAAGATTCTGGGAAAATCATGCCACAGAATTCAACCGGACTGTATTTATTTTAGAAGTATTTTATATGGCTTATGTTGACTTCCAACCCGGTGATCTTGCTTACGAATAGATTAAATACTGGTAGAGGAAAAGACGATAAATGTCTTGAGAAGCTTTCAAGTTAAACGAAAACAACTGAAAAACGATGCACTTTATCTTTCTATATAAATACACGTGTTATCTTTGGTTTGATGTGCTTAGGTAGCCATGACTTTTGTGAATTGAACATGTTTGAATCTATCTATAAAAATAAAAATAGAGTGGTGTTTGTGTGTCACGAAATGGCTTGAGCACGAGACAACCGTTTTTCACAATTCTTTCAATGTTGTCTTCTTGAAGGGATCCGACGTGTTCATGTGACGAAAAAGATCCGGCAAATTTTAGGAAAATTTGGTAAAATGGGAGAGTACTAATATTTCATTTTGTATGGGAGGTTCAATGACAATATTCAACAGCCTACTTGATGGCAAGACTAAGTTTGCCGGGACCACAAAGTATTCAATAAATATGGATTTATCTCATATCGTCTATTAGTAAAATCGATTTGAAACGAGATAGAAAAATACTATCTTCTCCAAATTTTGCTCAAAGGTACTTGAAAGATTGCAAAATCATTTGGTGGAAAGATATATTTTTGAGGTGCTCATAGTTGAGACACAAGGCATACAAAATAGCTAATTTTAAGATGAAAAACTCAAATAACATGAAAACCATAAGAAATACATTTTTGGTATGTTGAGCAAAGATGTAGCAAACGACAAGTATAAAAACTTTGTAGAACATAGTAGACCAATAAAAATAAAACACAGAGCAAAAAAACAATTTTTATTAAAAATACTTAATTATCTCGGCTCTTAAGTAAAACCGAGAAAAATTTTGTTCGGCAAAGTTGTTTCTATGATCATTTGCTATAACATTGCTGAACATACCAACTTACGATTCGTTAAAATAAAAATTTGGCGTATACGTCATTCATGCGATGATCGTAAAAAAAAATTTGATCCGTACATTTTGTAGTAATGAAAATTCTGAACATATTCCCAGAAGAAACTATGGCTCTGAAATCAATAACTCTTGACGAAAACCTCATGTCCGCCAAAATTAACTTCCTGGACCAGTGTGCACTGTCGGAATAATGATCTTGACAGCTTCAAAAAATATCATATACTAATTTTCAGATATCTCCAAGAATACTTTACCGATTTGTATGATTTTTTCAGACTGGCGTCTTATATATGGCAATTTATAGCCCACATTTTTTTTATATACATAAATTTACGTAGAACAAAATGGCCGCCGAAGACATTTTATCTAACGAATGTCGGTCCCCAAACATCGGAATATCTTCAAAACCAGATCACCAATGAATAATATCAACACGGATTTTCCAACTAGATGAGTTTTTCGAGACCTTACTCAGCTTAAAGTCAAATCATTGTTATTAAGTTTACAATAATCTTCTTGGAGATTCACTGGGGAATTAAAGCTCATAAAGTTGCATTGCCGTTCCAATGAACATGTATTTCACTCCTTGTTTGACGTTCAACATTTAGGAAACGACAAAATTTGCTGCAAATATCCTTTGCAAATAGTAATCAAGTCAAGTTTATCAAGATGTTTTCAGCAACTCTCCAAACATACTCTCGAAACTTCTCCCAAAATCTCGGTTTTAATGTTATGTTTCAAATTTCTTTCATTAAAAGCATCCGTATGTTGTGAAAAAAGAAGCAATTTGGTGCAGCCGCCTTTGAGTAATGAGCATTTATGTTTCTGGTACCACGCTGTCTGAATAAAGATAATGAAAACTTCAAAAAACATATCGTAATTTTCAAGTATCTCCAAGAATACTACCGATTTTTTATTTTTTTAGACTAGCGCCTTGTTACATGGCATTTTATAGCCCACAATTTATGTTTTTGATAAGTTGGCGTAAATACAATGGCCGCCAAAGACATTTTATATGGAGAATGTCGGTCCCCCAAGGAACATCAATATATCTTCAAAAACAGATCACCAATGACACAGCGCAACAAAAATGACGAGTTTGCGTGTCTCAAGGATCAAATTATGTGTCTCTAGTAGATTTCGGGTTGCTGAATCTGATGCCATTCTCAGAAATGTTCCAGCACGTCACAATTTTTAGCTACAGTTGCATAAAACACTGGTTTTATGTATGTTTACATAAATTTTAAGGTATAATTTATCAAACTTTTTTATGATCTTATCAACCAAACATGCATAACAGGACTCAAATTTTAATTTTAGATGTGATTTGGTTGAAATTGCCCGATTAAATTTAGATTAAACCAATTTTTTCAACATGCTTGCTGTCTCCATACAAAATTCTTCGTTTCTCTTATATGAAAAAATACAATACTTTTTTAAACCATCAAAAAATAACTTTTCCCCATCGAAAGTATTGTAAACTTTGTTGATAAGTATTGTTATACACATAAACAACATGACATGACAAATTAAGCAAATAAATTTCCTTACAAGCTGGCAAACTTGCATGCAAGTTGGCTAAAATAGTCAATTTTGGCATTTTCAACTGCCAATATCTCAAAAACTAGACGTGCTATGATATTTTTGAAAACGGCAATGGATTCAACAACCCTTAATAAAGTGTGTAGCGGTATTTTGGTGCTTGAGACAAAAACGTGTTCCGCAGTGTGATTAATATCAACACGGACATTAGAAGAGTTTTTTGAGAACTTGTAAAAAAATAATGCAAAAATATCGGGAAACATAAAAAGCTATGGTGATTTGAATATTTGTTTTGCGGTAAAAACTGAAGGGTTAACTCGGTATTCAAGCGACCATCGACTTAAAGAATTATCGAGTTATAGAACATTCCGACACAAACAATCCAAAAATCAAAGGATCAAATTTCTGTATTTGCAATACTTTTATGCTAGCTTTTGCAAAAAAGGAATGTTTTTTGTTGCTAACATTTCGAAAAAATATGTTTGGAAACTTCTTTAAAATGCTCGAGAAATCTTTATTTTCTTACTGACATTAAACATTTTTTTTTCATTTTTTTTGGCTTTCATTACAACTTACAAGTCTTTAGTCACTTCCAAACCAAAAGTGGTCCGTGTTTCTCTGTAAAAAAAGGATTTTAAGATAGATATCGAGTTATGGTAGGAAATTTGCCTCACACGATATCAAATTTGAAGGGACGGAAAAATTTATCAAGTTAAAGAATATATCTATTTCTAGAATATTGAGTTGTAGAGAGTCTACTGTTGTCCAGAATATAGCACATTTTGTTTTGTGGGCATAAAATAGAACTGAGATTGGTTTAGCTATATCATATATTTTACTTTTTTTTTTGGCCGATCTACCATTTTTTTTGTAATGTTTATTGTCATTATTATTATAATCTTTATAAAAACCTTTTTAAAAGGTTCATTCCGGTGCTTTGTGTCATCATAGCTGCAAGCATTTCATCTGAAATTTTCCCTCCTTTCTAAAATAGGCTGTTCTTTCGAATTAGTTCTTACAAATACTAGCCAGTAACATTTTCTAATACTGATAGTTTTAGTAAAAAAACAGAGTATTTTTAATAAGTCATACCGCTCTTGTTTCCCTGTGATGCTTAAGGGTCTATACAGTCGCCTCTGCACATCTCGATATCGAAGGGACCACCGAGATAGGGAGAGATCGAGGCAAAGAACAAATTTTTGATGAATACTAGATTGAAAAACACTCTGTTGCCAAGAAAGTAATACACAAACAGACGTCATTTTGCGCTCCTTATTTGTTTTGAATCCTAAAACATTGGTCTAGTAACCTTCGATGTTGGTCAGATCGACATACGGAGAGAAAATTGAGAACAAAAAATCAACAGAAACACATCGAGATATGGAGATATCGAGATAAGGAGGATATCGAGATATGGAGAGTGAAAATGTATGCAGACTGGAGGGACTTATGAAATCATCGACATAAGGAGAGATATCGAGATGTGGAGAGTCGACTGTAATTTTGATTAAAATATTGAAAAAAAAAGTTATTTCTGTTAGGTGTAAGTTCAGATCTTTTATTCGTCTGCTAAACAGCTGTTATCGGAATTTAGTTGAAAACAAATAGTTTTTTTTTCGAAATTCTGCTAATTTCTGCATTACAAAAGCGGTTTTTTTTCGCCCTAACGGTGATGCAAACTTGTGATTTCATTGTTTTTTCCATGTAGGCTCAAGCTATCCAGTCTTTCTATACTACAGACCTGGGAGGGAGAAACCAATACAAAATTTCTCTATGTCACAGTGAGCCGAGATTTTGCTGTCACGAACTGTCACTGTGAGCCCGTGTCTTAAACAATGGACAAACATTAAAAAAGCGCGTAATTAGCCAAAGCATATTTTTGCATTTCATCAAAAGTAGCAAAAATCAAATAAGAATCAATTCATGTACATTCAAAAGTAACGTAACGAGAGCACCGTTTATTCTAATTGAATATAACGTATTGGAATGAGGCTATTTTTACTGTTTTCATTAAAACTGAAAATTAAACGCATACAAAACTGTGGCCCTTTTTCAATGTTTGTCCAGAAAGATCGAAGGTACACAACAAATGAAAACTAGCGATTTTCACTAAGCCTGCCTTGATTGTCGATGGCAAGCTGGAGTTATCTTGCAATTTGGAAAAATTTTGTATTTAATTTCGTGTGTAGTATCTGTACCTCCCTCCCAGCTACAGACCAGCGATTTTAGTCAGCTGTCAGTTGGCCAAGTAGAAGCATTAGACTAAGAATGCTAATGTCGCTACTGTTCGTGTTACCAACATCTAGTTTGCCACGCGTTGACAGCGTGAGTACCGGTCCTCAAAGTGTCAAATAAATTTTAAAATTACCCACTACAACATGGCATCGAACAAACAATGAAAAGATACCGTTGAAGGTAATATTAAACTAATTCAGTTTTGTGAGAACAGCGCCATTAGCGTTCTACTACTTATATTTCTATTGTTGGCCATCTGCATGGCTCAAGTGGCGATTCTTTGAAAAATTATTCTTATACATATTAAAATCATATTGCCGTAATTTGTTGTGCAAATTTTGGAACATACGCTTAAATCTCGACGAATAAAACTTGTTGTGCCAGCGGATCAATAAATAGATCAAATCAATCAATGAATAACCAATTTACCCCCACTTGTCGAGTGGCAAGCACAAACATACTCCAAGCCCTCGATCGTCGGATTTTAACCTGTGTTTTAACTGCGCGTTAATGGCAATGCCTAATTAGGTTCCATAGGAATAAACTAATGTTTTCACACGGTTTTTTATGCACGGTTTCTTTTTACACGGCTTCCTGAATTTACACGGTATTTATTTTTTGCATGGATTCCAGAATTAAAACGTTTTTTTTAACGCAAATGCCACATTAGCTCGGTTTTTTTTACCACGGTACGTATCCCCGTGTATAAAACCTTAGTGTATCATCCACAATTATCCAACTCAAAACATTATGCTTCCGGGTTAATGGCGATCGGGGTTGTGACCCATTCAAGGCAGTGACGTTAGGGGTAACGAATCATTCGGTATAACGACATTCGGGGTAGTTGCGTCGGAGCAGTGTCATAGAGTCAAATTAAATCGTCTATGGGTCACTGCACAAAAATCATCCTCTCTCTTTCACTCTTACATAACATTTGTAAACAACAAGGCAAGTAAACGTCAAAATCTCATACAAAATCAAAACAGTGCAGAGCCCCATTGATGTCAATCAACGTATCGATTTCAACAGGAGAATTCGAATAATTAAAATATTGAAATATTAGAGCTATGTTTCTTTTTCACCAAGCTTCAATACAATTGATATTACTTTCCTCCAAGGAAGAGTCTCTCAAAAATCCACGTTCGTGAAAAAAAAACAAGTTGTTGAAAGCAACCAACGCAAAGCTTTTTTTTACGTTGGATAACGTCTTACGGCAACATACTGGGGTACAATTTAGAAAAACGAAAATCGCTCGCGTCACGAAAAGTGGTTAGATTTTGACTGTTAATAACATACTAACGCCCGGATAGATTTTCAAGATTCTTGCACCAATCTATTGGGAATCTTTCTTCGAATCGACTCCAATAATGAAAACTATTGATTTTCATGACTAAACTATTGATTAATGGGTAAATATCGAGGCATGTCTTATTTTCCACAGAAGAGCACATTTTTCTTGCTGTTATAAGGTTTTGACGAATTGAAGTTTACATGTACCGTAATTTTGGGTGAAATTGATCATTGTTCATGATTTTCTTGTCTATTTTCAATAATGTTGAAAATGCCAAACAACTGTATGCAGGACAACAAGTAAGACAGTCAGTCTCTTTGACTAATGTGCCAAAATTTTCTAACAAATGTGTTTTGACGTTGGATAACGCCCTTCGGCAACATATAGGGGTACAATTCCAAAAAACGAAAAGTTGAGCATGTAACGAAAAATGGTCAGGTTTTGACTAGAGATGGTCGGGTTACACATTTTTCAAACCCGAACCCGACCCGTACCCGACTTATTTTATTTCTTCAAACCCGAACCCGAGACGATATTCGAACAGCAAACCCGGACCCGACCTAAACCCGAAAATATTTAGCTGTTTAAACCCGAACCCGACCCAAAACCCGAATCATTTTTGTAAGAAAAACCCGAGTTCTAAAAGATGATAAATTCATCGTTCCGGATGCATAGGGAAGCTTTCAAGTTGATACTCTGTTCACAATTCTCACCCAACCCGACACAAACCCGACTCAACCAGACTTTTTTCAAGCCCGAACCCGACCCGTACCCAATAATTTTGTAGTCTTCAAACCCGACCCGGGCCCGAACCCGAAAAATTTCAAACTTTCAAACCCGAACCCGACCATCTCTAGTTTTGACCGCAGTAACTCAGCCATTTATCGATAGATTTTTGATATTTATCCATCAATCGATCGGAAATTGATCTACGCGTTGATTCAAATGGAGAACACTTTTGATTATTACTACTACAACAAACTATTGAAAAATCGTATAATGTTGACCCCTTTCTTATCAAACCAATCACGTTCAAGCACATTTTTGGTTTCCGCTTCCCACTACACGGAGCCAAAAATTTCGTACGAATTCCATAAGAGAACGCTTGTGAATTGCTTTCTTGACTGGGTTTCCCTCTTTCATAAGATTCGTATGAAACACAAAACGTCCGATAATCACAAGAAAATCTTGTCGTTGTCATTAGAGATCTTATGAAAGTCTCTTTTTTCTTCAATTCAAAGAGCGATTCTCTAAATACATATGATCCTAAAGAATTCCATAATTGAAATCTATGATCCTTTATAAAAGTATCTTATGATATCATATTCATTTGTATTATGAACGCATTGATCGATGGAAGTTCACAAGTTTTTCTTATGAGTCTCATTAGTTGCTTCTTATATCTTTATTCCATTAGAATTTCGTATAAAATTCCTACGTGTTTTTTGATGAGAAGTTGATTCTTTTTCACAAGTGTTACTAATCATTGTCGTATGCACACTTGTGAATCCCTATCGATAATATTATGTTATTCACTGAGGAAATGGAATGTATGAGGTACATAAGATTTTCTTATGCAATAACGACACAAGAAGTATTTAGTTTTTCATTCGAGAATCTTATATTATTCCATAATAGGCTTATGAAATAATACTCATAACATAAACAGATATAATTTCATAAGAAACTCTTTTTGGTAATCATACGCATTGATCATTGGCTTTCATAGGACAATCTAATGGAGTACGATATTCGTTAAAATTTCATTCGAAAATCTTGTGAATTACGAGGAGCGATGTCAATAACATAATATTATCGAAAGAGATTCATAAGTGTGCGTATGACAATGATTAGAAATACTTGTGAAAAAGAGTCAACTTCCTATCATACGTAAGAATTTCATACGAATTTCTAATGGAATAAAGACATAAGAAGCACCTAATGAGACTCAAAAGAAATGCTTGTGTTCATAATACAAATGAGTATAACATCATAAGATACTCTTATGAAGGATCATAGATTTCAATTATGAAATTCTTTAGGACCATTATATATTTAGAGAATCGCTCTTTGAATTTAAGAAAAAAAGAGACTTTCATAAGATCTCTAATGACAACGACAAGAATTTCTTGTGATTATCGGATGTTTTATGTTTCATAAGAATCTTATGAAAGAGAGAAACCCAGTCAAGAAAGCAATTCACAAGCGTTCTCTTATGGAATTCGTACGAAATTTTTGGCTCCGTGTAGTGGAAAGCGGAAACCAAAAATGTGCGTGGATCTAACGTTCATCCGGAATATTTGTTTAACCCTTTGGGGCCTGATTTTTTCCAAGAACTATTATACAGTTTTTTGAACGTCTTTCAATAGTTTTGGTGCTCAAAATGCTAAACATAACAAGAAATGATGACAAATATTTTTTTGGGAGGTGCTAGGTCTTCCAAACTGCTTTTGAGTTCATAACTTGAAGTCTATGCTTGTAATAACAACCTTGTTCATCATACAAGGTGATGAACTGTAATCTACCGTATATTCTGAACCTTCTGAGTGTTCAGCAAATATTATCAGTTTATTTCGAATGTTCTAGATTATCTAACTTGTCGGGATGTTCAGTACATAAGATCTACAACGCGATGAGAGTCAGGATTTAGTGGTAATAAATTAATAACCACGAAACGAAGCACTTCCGAAACATGGTGTATTCGACAAAGTTTCCAGTCATAATGAGCGACATCTATTGGGAAGCATCCATAAATTATGTCACGTAAAAATATACTATTTTCAACCCCCCTGCTTTTCACCTTTTGTTTGAGAACAATTTGTGAAAACGTCAGAAGAGTCTAAATGCGTAAACGAGTAGAAACACGTTCTGAATATATGTGTTTGTCGACGAATCTTCTTCTTTTTTCTTGGCATATCGTTCCCACTGGGAGGAAGTTGGCTTCTCAGCTTAGTGTTAGTTTAGCACTTCCACATTTATTACCTGAGATCTTTCTCAGCTAATGTCCTTTTTGCATGGATATATCGTGTAGCAGGTATGCGCCCATACTCTGTGCCCAAGGAAGTCAAGACTCTTTCCTTTACAAAAAGATCCGGTAATCGTCATACAAATCTCGAGCTCTACTTCTTTTTTGCAATCGTGCAACACGACTATCCGTGTAGAGGCGTCACTACTGTACTGTCACAGACAAACAGATGTAACACTCTTGAGAAGCTCATGGTACATGCGTTTAACGATGAATTTGAATTTCATTTGACCGACACGATCGTTCCACCAGAGGCGCTAGTGTTCGACCGCTTTGACTTTTGATAGTGTATACGTTGCTGAATGATGCGAACAAAACTTACAGGCAATTTGTGTAGTAGTGTGCGTGTTAGGCAAACGTCAACTAAAAATCCATCATGGCAGACAGTGCTTCGCGCGGTTCTTGCAACAGATGGCAGTGTGGATTATAAGACTATCCATGAGGACACTTCGCGATTGGGTTGACAGCTCAAAGTGCAAGCACAGTGAACACTAAACTTACCGAAATTTCGTTAAGCGTCATCAGTGCTTACCAATCTCCTTTGTTCCCCAAGCGATGATTGTCAAAAATTCATGGTGAACAAAAAAATTTAGCTGATCACAGCTGTCTCATGGATTACCTTATTGTCAGTTAAGCACTTAGTACACTCTTTGCCAAAGGTGCAAATTTTTCCGCACGCATGAGCTAACACTTCGATGGAAGCTTGCGCAGTGACGACATTATTTATCTCCACCTCTTTCTCTCATTCGGCGTCGCTCCGTATAGCCGAGAGGCTTTAGAAGTTTCACGACACTCTCACCCAAATCTAGTTGAGAGTCTTCCATAGGGCACACATAGGGATTCGGTAAAATTTTAACGATATTTCGGTAAAAACTTTACCGAGATTCGGCAATTTTTTTACCGAAATCTCAGCTGTTGGATTCTCGGCAATCCGTTTGCTGAGGTCGGCAAAATAATTTAAGTGTGTAAGAAGGTGCTGCTTCATAATCGCCCAGTACTTCTCGATGGAGCGGAGCTCCGGAGTGTTGGAAGGGTTGAACATTTTCGGCACGAAATAGACCTTATTATCCGCATACCACTTCAGCACGTCCTTGGAGTAGTGGCATGAGACCAAATCCGGCCAGAAGATTGTTGGGACGTTGTGGGCCTTCAGGAGAGGGAGCAGCCGCTTCTGGAGGCACTCTTTCATGTACGAAAGGTGCACTCCGCTTCCCGCACGTGCAGATGGCTTGCCAAACCAGGAATTTCTTCGCAAATTTGGACCTCTTCTGAGTGCGGACATGCTCCGGAACGCTTAACTTATCCTTGGCCGTGAAAAACAGGTTGCCGGGGATCTGTTTGAAGTCGGCCTTCACATATGTTTCGTTGTCCATGAAAGTATGGGTTTACATGCAAAAAACGGTTGATTCACAGGTTGTGCAGAATCTCATGGCCAGGGTTGAGGCCAAGGTGCGGGCATTTACGTATGGACTGTAAATAAAATACGAGTAAAATGGTTAAATGAAGTTTAATAGTTATTTCTCAATCCCTGAAGTTTTGATGGCAATCGGATGAAAACTCGAATTTCGCGAATCAATTTTGTGTGTGGCAATTTCATCGTGGACACCCTTTACTCTATGCCCAAGGCAGTCAAGAATATTTTCATTACGAAAAGATCCTGGACCGACCGGGAATCGAACCCGGAACCCTTAGCATGGTCTTGATGAATACCCGCGTCTTTACAGCTTCGGCTATGGGGGACCTATATAACCTGGTAGATTATATTACTGAATTCTATTTAGCGAAAAAAACACTGCTACAAGGGCAGATTTGAAGTTCTGAGCTCCAGGATAGTTTGGAAAAGCTCAGAGGTCAAAAGATTCCGTTTGAGTTGAAAATATTATTATTTGCAGCGTTGCCAGATCTACGGAAATATCCGTAGATCTACGGAGTTTAGCGCTTTCTAAGGATCCGTAAGATGATTCTACGGAAAATGTATATTTTCTACAGAAAGCTACGGAAATTCTCATTATTCTACGGTAATTTACGGATTTTTCCAACGGAAATCTACGGAATTGCAATGCCGGGGATCTCTCCCCCCGCTTATCACTTTTCGTCTACGAAATGATTTCCAAAGAAATCTGGCATCGCTGATTATTTCTAGCGCAAGCAACTACTGCTGTAAATTTCGAGAATTGAGCTTCGGGATAGTCTGAACGCCGTAGAATATCCCAGGACATGAAAAGGCATGTGAAGCAGCGTTTTTCTTGACATAATAGGTATGTATTACCAAGTACGAACCTCAGTTGTATTTACAAAAGGCATTTTAAGCTACTTTCATACTAATTATTCTATTTGTCAGACTTCTGCATGTTCAGGATGTTCTAGGTTGCCAAGTAGGACATTAAGGCATACACCTAAAATTTTTCCCTGACAGGGAAGTATATTTGCAAGGACTTTTCCGAAGACAGTAAATTTTATTCATTGGTTCTTTTTATACAACCATTTTCCGACTGCGGTCATAAATGACCGTTCCGGCCCCAAAGGGAAAACTTTGATCATTTTAGCGAGAAAAGTTACTGGAACAAGGGTAGACCTGAAGTTCTGAACTCCAGGGTAAATTGAAGGGCCTGGAATATCACCAACGTTCCTTGAAATAGCCAATTGGTCTGTGAGAAGGTTCAGTGAACATGTTAGATTATATAACTTCACTCAGTTTAGAAGGAAATATTACTGGAAAAATAGTAAACCTGAAGTTCTGACGTCCTGGGGAAATTTTGAAGGATCTGCAATACCTGAATCGTTCCTTGAAACAGCATATTGATCCATGAGAAGGTTCAGTCAACATAGTAGATTATATAACTTCACTCAGTTTAGAAAGAAAAATTACTGGAACAAGGGAAGACCTGTAGTTCTTAACTCCAGGGTAATTTGGAGGGCCTGGAATACTCCAAACGTTCCTTGAAATATCTTTTTGATTCGTGAGAAAGCTCAGTGAACATTAAATAACTTCAACGTTTAGTAAGAAAAATTACTAGAACAATTGTAGATCTGAATTTCTGAACTCCGGGGTAATCTGGGTGGCTCGGAATACCCCAATCGTTCCTTGAAACAGCTAATTGATCCGTGAGAAAATTCAGTGAACATGTTAGATTTTATAACTTCACTCAGTTTAGCTAGATACATTACTTGAACAAGTGCAGACCTGAAGTTCTGAACTCCAGGGTAATTTGGAGGGCCTGGAATATCCTAAACGTTCCTTGAACGAGCTTATTGATCCATGAGATGGTTTAGTGAGCATATTAGATTATATAACTTCACTCAGTTTAGTGAGATAAATTACTAAAACAAATGTAAACCTGAAGTAACGAACACTAGGGTAATTTGGAGGGCCTAGAATACCCCAAACGTTCCTTGAATTAGCCTATTGATCCGTGACAAGGTTCAGTAAACATGGTAAGTTATATATCTTTACTCAGTTTAGCAAGAAAAAATACTGGAATAAGTGTAGACCTGAAGTTCTGAACTCCAGGGTAATTTGGAGCACCTATAAAATCCCAAACGTTCCTTGAAACAGCGTATTGATGCATGAGAAGGTTTAGTGAACAGGAAAGATTTTATAAATTCACTCAGTTTAGCGGGATAAATTTCTGGAATAATTGTAGCCCTGAAGTTCTGAACTCCAGGGTAATTTGGAGGGCCCGGAATACTCCAAACGTTCATTAAAACATCCTATTGATACGTGCGAAAGTTCAGTGAACATGGTAGATTATATATCTTCACCCAGTTTAGCAAGAAATACTACTGGAATAAATGTAGACATGAAATTCAGATTTCCAGGATAATTTGGAGGGCCTCAAATACTTCAAACGTTTCTTGAAGTAGCCTTTTGATCCGTGACAAGGTTCAGTAAACATTGTAGATTATATAACTTCACTCAGTTTAGCGAGAATAACTACTGGAACAAGTGTAGACCTGAAGTTCTAAACTCCAGGGTAATTTGGAGGGCCTGGAATATCCCAAACGTTCCTTGAAATAGCTCTTGAGATTCTCAGAGGTTTAAAGATTCTATTTGAATTTGTAATGTTATTGTTTTTAACCCAAACAATTACTGTTACGGTTGTAGATATCAAAGAGTGTGCTTCAGGACAGTTTGGACGTCCTAGAACATCCCAGGACATAGCAAAGCAAGTGAAATAGTGTTTTCGTTAAAAGAGTAATTCTGTATTATCTAGCCTGAACATCATTCATGTTCACAAACAGCATTTCACGCTTCGTATGTACTTATAGTTCAATTTTCCAAACTTCAGGATGTTCAGGATGTTCTAGGTTGTCAATTAGGTCATAAAGGCATACACTTCATATTTTTCTCTGATAAAAGAGTATATTTGGGACAACTTTGCCGAAGACAGTATATACATTTGTTCATTGGTTTTTTTACAGCCTTTTTTGTACTGCGGTCATATATGACCGCGCCGGCCCCAAAGGGTTAAATTACCGCTCATGCTTCTTCTTCCATCAACCAGTTCTATTGTTGTAGTGTTAACCGAACCAAACAATAACACAAAACGTCCATAATAGGTCAGAATTGACATACAGTGTGAAAATTGATTTGATTTTTAGCAATAGAAATCTTTCATAGTTTCGTGACGATTTCTATCCAGGAAATAGAAGAAACTAAAGTTATCCAACGTGAATTTGGCGGTCGTATGTCGGAAAAAACCTCTTACTTTTTCATAACATTTTAGAAGTTGTAGGTATAAATTTTTTATCACACAATAATATGTCATATTGTTTATAATAACCATGCTCACTCCGAACATATACCGATATGTTTACCGTATTTCTCACCGTTTTACTTCCCATCTCTAGGCAGATCAGTTCAGTCCAATCCGACTCCGGAAGCATACATGTTGCTGTGGATATGAGCAGTGACTAAACTAACCCGCAAGAACTTCAGCAGGGAAAGTGACTGAGCAAATAAGACTGCATGGCTTATTTGCATACTTGTGCGAGAGGTGAAATGGATGGACGGGTCTCGGAGCGATATGCTCAAAGGAAGGCAAGTGGCTTCTGCAAACGTAGAGTGGGAGACTTGCGAGCGGAAAGCGGAAATGTGTTTACAATGCTTAAAGCACCACTCCGGAATGGGATTGTGGATTAGGATTTACGGCGATGCTTTCTTCGCTCTCGGATTCTGTGAAGCAGTGACATATATACGCTCGCGTTGACGACGGTGTTTCGGATGTCAATTGGGTAGGATGTCGTACCGAAGAAAGCAATGAAAGTTTATCATCACAGAAGCAACAGAAGCTGCAAGACGGACTGTGTATCGAGTTGTCGTCTTCGGTTCACATAGCTTCAGGCGCAAGAGAAAATCTGTCGTCGTTTGTTTGTCGAAATTTTGCCACAATGATAGAATGAATAGTTAACAGTTACTGTGAAATTGCAATTGACTTGTACGCTAAGATTGGCTGTTTGTTGTTCAGTGGAGTTGGGCATGGGCGTAGCTAGGATTTTTATCAAGGGAGATGGGCAAGCGACCTCGACAGTTTATTCACGATTTTCACGCAAAAAATCATTATACACACTTTTTACATGAAACTTTTAATTATGAAGGACATCGACCCCTCTTTTTAATTCGCTGGGAGAAAATTAGAGTCCGAAGCGCATCTTGTTTCAATTGGTTGGTCGAGCAACGAGTCCATTTAACTGTTTGGAAAATTCCAGATTGGAATGAGTGAAAATTTAATTGGTAGAAATTGAATTCCCTTAAATGCGTCCCACCTGCATTTCTTCCAGATATTAGCCCCAATTTCTACAAGCATCCTTCATATAATTTCCCGCAGTAATCCTCCAAGCATGGTATCTTATTATCTTGTAAAGGTGACTTGACAGTATTTTTTCGTGATTCTGTAAAACTTTAGGCAAAATTATTAGAGACATTCCCAAAAAATAATTCGAGATATTGCTGAAGACTCAATGGAGAAAGTTGTGCTACTCCTAGTAACAACTTCTAGAATATACATTGGAGTGCTTGTTGAACCAACCTTGTTAAACCTAAGCAAAGCTATCTATCATGCCTAAGACAAAATATTAACTTTCATAGCAAATCAGGCTACGCCAATGGAGTTTATTGTCGAAAATGTCTGCTTGTATTTTTTGTTGATAAAATTGCCATTGTTAAAAACTGATGTGCATTAAAGCTCCCTCTAACATATTTGGAGTGCTGTGTTTTCTCATCACTTAAAAACGCCTCGTGATTCAAGTGGGTTGTACAAGCGAGAATCCCCGTTGTGTCTAATAAAGTGGAACCTCCATCCATTACGCGTACATCCGCCCACCAAAGAGGCCGATCCGGGCAACAACAGCCATAGTCGAAATTAAAAGACCTGATAAAAAACGAAAGTAAAATCACTTCCCTTTCCCGGTGGCTGGCCGGCATCTGGTGGTAATTAAAACATAAGCATAAATTAATTATTCAGTCCTTGAACTTTACACACCAACGGCGAAGAACAATTGGCTCGACCTGCGAGGGGCTGCGGAAGGCTGGGGACGACGTCAACGTGTAATCTCTCTGGTGCAACATTTTGACACAGTCATAGTCGGGCAAGCTGTGAAGGGAACCGATAGCTAGCGGAAATTGGGGCTAGTGTGCCATAGGAGTAAGTAAGGTACCCCCAATTTTTTACATCAAGGAGTAAACATTTTTTGCTTTTTGAGCTGAACAAGACATGGTCCCTTACGAGTCTGGATACAATGTAATCATGTAAATCTTTCAATTTTTAATTGGGTTATAACCGTCGATTGAAATGAATAATTAATGTTTGGAACCATATGTAGGCCTTGTGGTGATATATGTAGCTATAATATAAAGCATTGCCAAAAGTGCCAAAAAAAAAGCCAAAAAAAAATCCCTAATTTTCTGAACCAAAAAGAATAATCCTAGCTGCTGCCCGAAAAACATATTAAAAGTAGAGTAAGTAACTGCTGAGAAGCAGAATTGTTCTTTATGTGAGCGTTATGCCGAAACGAAAAAGATAAGAATAAAAGAACCTGATTGGCCTCCCTTATAATAAAGTTTTAAAATATGTTCTTAACTGCTATGAAGACTTTGTAAGTAACTCAATAAGATAATTGCTCAAATTGAATTAAATAGATGGCTGTATTGTCCCATTTGGATGACATACTTGCCCCATTGTGCAGATAAATACGTTGTTTTGGATGATATAAGAAAACGTCCGAAACTAACCCTTCAAGGTTTTTTATTAATAGCACAGTGCTTATGAGAAGGCGTAGAATTAACATCATGATATTTAATTAGTTGACTTGATAGTCTTAGGACAAAATAGGAAATCAAACTGCGTGAGGTGGCACACTTGCCCCAAATTCCGCTACGGAGGAATAAAGCCTAATACCATCAACCAAACACCCGAAGAAGGCGGTGCGGCGCCTCCGGTTAACAAGTTTTCGGCAAGAACAAGGGATCTGTGCCGGGTCGGTTGTAAACTTCTTAGCTTGGCCCGGAGGAAGTGTTTGCACTTTCACTCAGCCGCCTGCCAACTGGAAGGTGGTCGGTGAGGGGGTATTTGTGGAACGCAAACATTGGGGAGCCTTTTCTGGGAGCAAGGAGAAGGACTGCTTTTATGAATAATTAACTTATTTTGCCTACTTTCTTGCCGCTCTGTGATTCCAGTTTAGTGGTCTTATGCGTTTGGGGGATGTGGCGGGACAGAAGGTTAAACAGGGATTTACCTTTTTTTTTTTTTGGAAATTAGCAGATTTTTTTTGGGTATGGGCTTTTGAATAACCGAATGATAATTATTGGTATGATTACCATCAGAAACCGCCTTAAAGCTTGAAACGACACGTGGGCTTCCTTCATTTATTCAGAGCTTGTTGCGCTTCATACTTTTATCTTGCAATCAGATCCAAAGCGAACATCCTTTTTATAAGGTTCCTGTCAGGCATTCTTGCAAAATGTCTAGTCCATCGTACCCTTCATGCTTTCATCGCATATAGGTTTTTGACCGTGAAAATAAAAGTGGTAGTTCCGATGTCCGTCAAGAAAATACCGCAATAATTACGATCATAGTGTTAAATGGAAACAGGTTATTTCTTAAATCTGTATAACGCATGATCATATATAAGAATATATATCAACCATATTTGGTCCTACATACCATCCCAATGAAGGCTGAAATAGGTCACTTCCATGTGAGCACGTAGATTGAGCTATTGTGTAGTTTTTTTTAAAGAAGCAGGTTTCGTCATTTGTTGATACGGATTAGTTTACCTGAAGTTTTCGTAAAGCATGCAAGAGTTCCAGCTATTCCAGCTATTCTCTGACTATAAATATGTAAAATATGAAAATTTTGATTATTTTCCTCTTAACTTCAAAGCAAATAATTAATGAAACTCTTGGATAAGCTGACCATTAGTTGGAAATGATTATTAATCCTATCGTTCACCATCTTGTAGTGAGTTGTGTTTGATCTTGCGTCGCTTGCTTCTAAGGGGGCGCACGATGAACACTTGTTAGGCTTATTTTTTAAAAGTTCTCAAAACTGAAAATTCGTGTGCTCTACTGAATTCAAATCACATTAAAAGAGAAACCTCAAAATCTGAGCCAAAAATATTAACATTTAGAGGTGGCGCAAGCGTCTTGAAGTTGAATTTTCAGGTTATAAAAAATTACCTTCAGTGAAGTACACATAACTTTGTTATTTTTCTACCGATTTTGAAGCTTTTAGCATCAATACCTTCAAAATTAAATTTGTGAACACTTTGTTGAAGACCAAATTTGTCTAAAATCAAAATGAGTTTTAGTTAAAAGTAATTTATTCCAAATTTTTCCTCATTTTACCAAAAATTTCAACTTTGTTTGACCATAACTTCATGATTACTCAACCGATTACAAATCTTTTTACATGCTTTTGAAGCTAATTTAATTGCTTTTGAAGCTAATAGAATTTTTGGTTTTGAGAACTTTTGAACAATAAGTCGCACCCTATTGTACACCCATCAAATTCTTGGCCGACAATATCCATACCATCCACGAAGCAAACAAGTTGACTGGATATGTTGAAAATCGTCCCTTGGATGTTGCATTAGGCTCTCCGTATACAGTTTTTACATCAGGGAAGCATATTTTAAAAGATCAACACCAGCGGTGTTTAACCCTCTAACACCTAAATTTTTATTTTCGATCTAAATATCATTTTTAGTTTTCTTAAATTGTTCTAAACACGTTTTGAGCAATGATTTATTTTTATTCGCAAATCTATGAGTTTTAATTTTTGATTTTTTCTTGAAGCCTCTTCTAGTTACTGATTTTTTTTAATACCACCAAGCTCTTCTTCTGTGATAGGTTGATCGTAGTAAAATATAGAAGGAATGTTTTTTTTTTATATATTACACGTTAAATGAATCCCAGGCATTTGTAGACCATATAAGAAAATAATTTTTCAAACAATGTTTAAAGATACAAAAAAGTTTGAAAAATCATAAAAAAAAACTTTTCTTATATGCGTGTTATGAGTCAAGATTTAAACCTAACATAAAATAATTTTGATTTCTTAGCAACGAAAAACTACACAAAGTTCCAAAGTGTACCCCGTCTAAAGGCTGGGTTGGGTATTAGAGGGATAAAGTTCAGTTTGTTATGTCGTTTTAATCCGCGACGCAGTAATTAACCAAAGAATACCTTTATTGCTACGTTTGAGAATTATTTAAGGCGTCCCTCCAGACATTTCAGCAAGGAAATCTTTGAAAATACTTATCAAATCACTTCATCAATTCCTAAACATATTTTTTTCTAAAATTCTTCAAAATTTTCTTAAAAGACATTCTTTTTAAGTTTTTCAAACTATTACTTAGGAATTCAGACATTTCTTCAAAATTTTTCCAGGCTGGGTAGTGCTTCGTGAATCCCAAGCGGGACAGTTCGGTTTTGCGTCGTCCGATTGATTTTGGTGACGGATTCGCGCGTTTTTGTTGCCGGAGAATTTTTTTTTCCCCTGTTTTGGAGCGTCTTGCTGGGTAGTGCTTCGTGAAGCCCAAGCGGGACAGTTCGGTTTTGCGTCGTCCGATTGATTTTGCTGACGGATTCGCGCGTTTTTGTTGCCGGAGAATTTTTTTTTCCCCCTGTTTTGGAGCGTCTTGCTGGGTAGTGCTTCGTGAAGCCCAAGCGGGACAGTTCGGTTTTGCGTCGTCCGATTGATTTTGCTGACGGATTCGCGCGTTTTTGTTGCCGGAGAATTTTTTTTTTCCCCCTGTTTTGGAGCGTCTTGCTGGGTAGTGCTTCGTGAAGCCCAAGCAGGACAGTTCGGTTTTGCGTCGTCCGATTGATTTTGGTGACGGATTCGCGCGTTTTTGTTGCCGGAGAATTTTTTTCCCCCTGTTTTGGAGCGTCTTGCTGGGTAGTGCTTCGTGAAGCCCAAGCGGGACAGTTCGGTTTTGCGTCGTCCGATTGATTTTGGTGACGGATTCGCGCGTTTTTGTTGCCGGAGAATTTTTTTTTCCCCTGTTTTGGAGCGTCTTGCTGGGTAGTGCTTCGTGAAGCCCAAGCAGGACAGTTCGGTTTTGCGTCGTCCGATTGATTTTGCTGACGGATTCGCGCGTTTTCGTTGCCGGAGAGTTTTTTCCCCCTGTTTTGGAGCGTCTTGCTGGGTAGTGCTTCGTGAAGCCCAAGCAGGACAGTTCGGTTTTGCGTCGTCCGATTGATTTTGCTGACGGATTCGCGCGTGTTTTCGTCGCCGGAGATTTTTTTTTTTTCACCTGTTTTGGAGCGTCTTGCTGGGTACGTATTTGGGAAGGCCCAAGCAAGACGGTTTATTTTCGGGACGCCAAGAAGTTTTGCTGTCAGTGTCAGTTTTGTGTTCAGTCGAGAATGGATTACCAACTGGTGAGTTCGTTTCATGCTTATGATAACACATATTTTCTTGAAAGCGTAACTTTTATGTAATATTGAAACAAACTTTGTATGGTTCGTCACTATATGTGTCGGCATTATGCTTTTTTCTTATACAATTTAAATATACATATATTTTTCTCTTTTTGACATTATTAAAAATTATTTATTAAAAAAATCTTTTGAATTGTTCGACATTGTGAATGTTGACGTATTTTCTAAAACTTCTACCATATCGAGACAAAATGCACAGTAATACTCATATGTAATTTTCAAACAAACTATGTATGGTTCGTCACTACAAGTGTCGGCATTATTCCTGTTTCATATAAGTTCAAATATAAACATGTAATTTTCAGTTTTCGTCATTAATAAAAACGTCTTTTGAATTGTTCGACATTATAGATGTTGACGTATTTTTCCAAAAACTTCTCGAGACAAAAATACAAAACTAGCTTTAAATACAAGTCGTATTCTTCCCCCTTGTCCATGGATCGCATCACCGACCAGAGGTGACTCCCAGATCTTTTCCTCCCTCACTAATAAACACCCTTCCCGTGGTGATTGAGGAGATGCAGAGGTATTCTCGGTCTCTAGAAGCAACAATCATTACACCCTAACATTCCTTCCCCATCCCAACTGACTGTAAGGACTTGGCCGGCGCCGTTATTGATCAATAATATTAGATCTGCTAAAATTGCACTTCGAGAGTAAGCGGAAACTCCCATCCCTTATTCATTTGGATCGTAGTGCAATTCTTACCAGTTCCGATCAATCACGGAGTAGCAACCATTGACATGTACAGTCAGTCTATGCTATGCTATGCTATGCTATGCTATTACTTAGGAATTCAGACATTTCTTCAAAATTTTTCCAGAGTTAAACTCTTTATAGAACCTTTGGAGATAACAAATTACATAAATAAATCTCTAACAAGTTTCTACAAAACTTTTGCATGGATATCAGTAGGTTTTTCCACATATTTCTCAACAGTTGCTTAAGAAATTCACTAAGGAATCTTCGAAGGAATGTCTCGAGGAAGATTTGCAAACAAAAGTTCCTCTGAGTGGTCTTGTACCAAATCGTACAGAAATTATTCCAGGAAATATTCTAGTGATTGTTCCAGGAATTCCTACTATGTCCTCCTGGAATTACCCTCTAGATTTCATCACAAATTCTCCCAAGAATGCCTTTTAAACTTATTGTGATATGTTTTCCATCCACAGATTTCATCAGAAACACATCCAAAAACACGTTTGAATGTGTTACCCGTTTCAGGGATATCTGCAAGGGTTTTTATTAAGATTCCTTCGGTAATTCATTTTCGTAGTCTTCAGCGATTCCTCTAGCTGATTTGCGGCATAGCATGGGAGTTGCCAGAGGGGGACATAGCAGGGCCATTGCCACCCCTGACCCACGAAAAAAAATCGATATTTATTGACTTGATACAAAGGTAAATAGTTCTTGATTTGATTATAATGATCTTCATTATTCATGTGTGTGTAAAACTGCGTCATGATGGACTTCTTGAATAATTCTTGGAGTCCAACTAAAAGTCAGACGTCAGCCGAATATCTATCCGAACATCATTTGAAAGTTTTATCAACATTCCGCAGTGGATCTTGCGAGGAATCTGTCACAAACCTGCTATGAAACTCACAAGAAACGCTTTAGGAATTATATATTTTAAGAATCACTTCAAAACATTTCCTTCTATTCCTCTCTATGAGAACTCCTGCAAGAATTCTTTTTTCAATTTCTTCCAGAAATTCCATTCCGCTTTTTGAAATAACACAGAGATTTCACTGAAAACGTAAGTCTTAGACAGAGATTGCCTATAAAATAACTCCAAGTATTTTTCCATTAACTTACCTTGAGTAGTTTTAAAATTTTATCCTACCAATTTCTGTTAAAGATGGGCAAAAATAATCGGAGTCGTTAAAAAGATCCAGATCTCTCAAAAGAACGAGTGATCCGTGGCTCCTTTTCGTCGAGAGTCAGTTCATCTGATCAGCACGGATCAGTCCAAAAGTGGCCTGGAAAAAGTACGAAGCGACTCTTTTCCCCTATTCTCCTTCGTTCGTTTCTCGGATTTATTATAACGCTTGACACATGCATTGTTTTGCGCGCCTCGGCACACATGCAACTCCGCTCATACATGAGAATCATCACTACTCCCGCGGAATAAATTATATTGGAGACGCTAAAATTGAATTGCAATTGACTACCATATATCAGCGAAATATTTCAACCAAATCGCCATACAAAAACTGAGTGTTCGGAATATGAGTCTGTTCGGCACGGTGTCTTTGTGGAGTAACTTTATTACAAAAAAAAATAGGTAAGTCTGAAATTTCGAACTAAAAACAATTAGACTTTGCTCTTTCGTTTGCAAACAAAATCAAAATAATCGGTCGGGGGGTCCAGAACATTTTTTTTTATTTTGTAAGAAGTATTCATGGATATGTGTTTTTGTACCGACACACATTGCGTTGAACATAGATACGGGACAAACTGCAAGATCAAACCATTTGAGCACCTTGGCTTGGAAGGTAAAGTTGTTCTTGCTCAAAAGAGATGTAATAAGCATATATGACATATGATATACGCATAATTGCAAAACTGTCTCAAACGTCATTTTAGTTATTGTCCACGAAAGACCTTGAAAATCGTACTTAAATTGGTCATAATGATGTAACAAGTTATTAGGAAATCTTTTTAATAGGTGAAGATCATTCCTTGCTGTGCGCTTGAACAAGACAGTTCAGTCTTTGGCAGTCGGTAGTTTTTTTTTGGTTTTTTCTCCCACCGCCCGAGTGGGTTTTTACCAGTGCAGTTTACTTCTGTAGTGCTATAGACCGCGCACCGTGAAGGAAGCGAACCAGATTGGCAAAGGTCAACTGGTATCGTGCCACCATTTGATTGATATTATCACCATCATCCCCCGGTGATTGGTTCCCCGCATACATCAGTGTAGAAGACCAGCAGCGGTCATCGAACGGGAACGGATAAGTATCAATTTGTATACCTACTCCACATCTATTGAATTGCTTTCGCATCTCCGAACAAACAGTGTTGAGTTCAAGGTTGTTTGTTGTTTCTCCTCTGTCTCTCTCCCGGTGCAATTTCGGCCGTATAGGGGAGTTGGGTACAAAATAGCCCACTGATTGGTTAAGTTTTTTTTTTTCTCGATTTTTTTTTTGTTAATTTATTTTGCCTATTTAGGGGAGGTGTGTACAAAATAGTCCACTGATAGGTTAATTTTTTTCTGCATTTTTTTTTGTTTTTTTTTTATTATTATTTTTTTTATTATTATTTGGTTGCGGTTGAATTCTTTTCCGCATGGACGAATCGGATGGAGGCGATACGCCTCCTAAAGATCTCGTTGCTCGAACGCGGTTTTATCAACCGTCTTCGGCTGGGCCTTGGGTTGTCTATTTCCGGCGCAAAAATAAGATTTTGAATGTGCTCTCGATCTCTAGAGAGCTGACGCGTAAATATCCTGGGACCGTTATTCACCAAGTGAAGCAATCCAAGCTGCGTGTAACTGCACCTAGTTACAAAGCAGCGAATGAGATTGCTCAGCATGAGGCTTTTACTGTGGAGTACTTTATCTACATACCCGCCAGAGAGGTCGAGGTGGAAGGGAAAATTATCGACGCGAGTCTGACATGTGAAGACATTAAGACTGGCAAAGGCATTTTTGAAAACCGGTCCATTCCTGATGTGGCTATACTGGATTGTAAACAATTGCAATCAGTTTCCATGGAAGGAAATAAGAAAGTGTTTTCGCCGTCAGCCTCGTTTCGTGTAACTTTTCCTGGTTCCGTTCTCCCGAAATTTGTTTGCATCGATAGTGTTTTTTACCCAGTGCGCCTATACGTGCCGAAGGTATTTAATTGTACCAACTGCAAACAGCTTGGTCATAGTGCTAGCTTTTGCGACAACAAGCCCCGTTGTGGCAAATGCAACCAAGCTCACTTGGAAGATGCTTGCACACAGGAAGCTGTAAAATGCAGCTACTGTCGTGAGGATCTTCATGACTTGCAGAAGTGCCCGGCATACAAAAGGCGCATTCGAAATGAGAGTCGCTCCATTGTGAAGCGCTCCAAGAAGACATATGCGGAAATGGTAAAATCTTTAAAAAAGTCCGCAGAAGAGTCTTCATCAGCCATCCCAGTTGGTAACTCTTTTCAAGAGTTGTCTTCCGATGAAGCGAACGACGACGAAACCGATGGGGGAGATTCTTCGGAGGTACACGCACCCGGTAAAAGAAAGTCTCCATCTTCTCCGGGACTGCGCCGTAAGGTATTGAAATCTTCCCTCAGAAGTTTGCCTAATCCCAAAGGAGGTGGGGCAAATTTAAAAATCCCGAAGAAACAGGTCTTTGATGCTTCCGTTCCGTGTTGCAGCAAAGATCTGCCGCCCCCGCCTCCACCGACTAAATACACTTCGAAAAGAAGCTCTAGACAAGATAGCAAGAAAAAAGCTACTGAAGTCCCTCGCTCTTCCTCGAAAACCCCCCGGGCTAAGCGAGGACTGTTAACTTTTACGGCCCTTGTGGATCGCATATGTAATGCTCTCGGAGTTTCAGACTCATTCAGAGGCATACTCGACCTTTTCCTCCCCGCAATAGAAGAGTATCTCAGGGAATTAACTATTTCGTGGCCCCTCCTTGCTTCGATCATATCTTTCGATGGCTAATTCAACAAGTGAGGTACAAGATATGATAACTGTGCTACAGTGGAACTGTCATAGTCTAAAACCTAAATTAGACACATTTAAGTTTTTGCTTCACAATTCCGATTGTGATATATTTGCACTCTGTGAAACATGGCTTTCTTCTGAAGATGATCTTAACTTCTACGACTTTAACATTATACGCCAGGATCGAGATGATAATTACGGGGGTGTGCTTTTAGGGATCAAAAAGTGCCATTCATTCTACAGAATCCCCATCCCGACTCATCCAGGCATAGAAATCGTTGCTTGCCAAATAAACGTAAAGGGTAAAGATCTTTGCATAGCTTCTGTTTATATTCCTCCAAGAGTTTCAATAAACCGCCGTCATCTTTGGAATGCAGTCTCCATGCTCTCATCTCCAGTTTTAATACTGGGTGATATGAACTCACATGGTACTGGATGGGGCGAATCTTATGACGATTATAGAGCGGCTATTTTCTATGACTTATGCGACGATTTCAACTTGAACATTTTGAACACCGGTGAAGCGACACGTATTTCATCCGACGGCAAAGAAAGCCGCATTGACCTATCTTTGGGTTCAAGTTCATTATCATTCGATTGCATGTGGAAGGTGATTGATGACCCCCATGGTAGTGATCACTTGCCCATAATAACCTCTATCAGAAATAATCTTGAAAGGTCAGAACAGTCAATTCAGGTTCCTTTTGACCTCACTAGGAATATCGATTGGCAAAAATTTGCATCAGCGGTAACTTTCGGTATCGAATCATTCAACACTCTCCCACCGTTGGATGAGTATCGATTCCTAACAGAATTGATTTATAAAAGTGCATTAGAATCCCAAAAACAACGAGTTCCAAGTGCATCCTTCAAAAGACGACCAGCCACACCTGGTTGGGATGATGAATGCACTCAGTTGTATCGAGAAAAATCTAATGCCTTCAAAGCTTTTCGTAGATATGGTACCTCAGAACTTTATTTAGAGTACTCGAAGCTCGAAAAAAGACTGAAGAATCTTATTAAAGCGAAGAAGCGTAGCTATTGGCGACGTTTTATCGATGGCCTCTCACGAGAAACTTCAATGACGACGCTTTGGAGAGTGGCTCGCAACATGCGAAACCGCTCATCCTCAAATGAGAGTGACGAATACTCCAACCGATGGATATTTAACTTCGCAAAAAAGGTCTGTCCTGACTCAGTTCCAGCTCATCCGCCTTTTTGGGAAACTCCAAGAGACGATTCTTTGGACAGACCATTCACTATGCTGGAATTTTCTATGGCTCTTCTTTCATCAAACAACTCCTCTCCGGGACGCGATATGATTAAGTTCAATCTTCTTAAAAATCTCCCCGATATCGCTAAAAGACGGTTGCTTGACCTGTTCAACTCATTCATGGAGCACAACATTGTTCCACCTGAATGGAGACAGGTCAAAGTAATAGCAATTCAAAAGCCTGGGAAACCAGCGTCTGATCATAATTCATACCGCCCGATCGCTATGTTATCATGTTTAAGGAAATTGTTAGAAAAAATGATCCTATCGCGACTCGACCACTGGGTCGAATCAAACAACATGCTTTCCAGTACACAATTTGGCTTTCGCAAGGGCAAAGGAACAAACGATTGTCTAGCGTTGCTTTCATCAGATATTCAAATAGCCTTTGCGGACAAGGAGCAATTGGCTTCGGTTTTCTTGGATATTAAGGGCGCTTTTGATTCAGTTTCCATAGAAATATTGTCAGAAAATTTGCACAATAGTGGACTACCTGGAATATTGAATAATTTCTTGTACAATCTGTTGTCAGAAAAACACATGAGCTTCACTCTCGGTCAACTGACAACTTCCAGAATTAGCTATATGGGCCTTCCCCAAGGCTCATGTCTGAGTCCCTTGCTTTATAATTTTTATGTTAAAGATATTGACAACTGTTTGGAAGAACCATGCACGCTAAGACAACTTGCAGATGATGCTGTGGTTTCTATGAAGGGCCCACGACCGGAAATCTTGCAAAGACCATTGCAAAATTCCCTTGATAATCTATCCACTTGGGCTAGAAATTTAGGGATCGAGTTTGCTCCGCAAAAAACTCAACTGGTCGTATTTTCAAGGAAGCGGAATCCTGCCCAACTAAAGCTTAAGCTTTTGGGAACAGACATCGACCAGTCTTTGACTTCAAAATACCTTGGGGTCTGGTTTGATTCAAAAGGCACTTGGCGAACTCATATTAGGTATTTAACGGAAAAATGTCAACAAAGGATCAATTTTCTACGAACAATTACCGGAACATGGTGGGGTGCTCACCCGGAAGACCTCATAAAACTCTATAAAACAACCATTCTCTCTGTTCTAGAGTATGGCTCTTTCTGTTTTCTCTCAGCAGCAAACTGCCACTTGATTAAATTGGAACGAATTCAATATCGTTGTTTGCGTATCGCCTTAGGGTGTATGCACTCGACACATAATGCGAGCCTAGAGGTTCTGGCAGGGGTTTTACCGCTACAAAACCGATTCTGGGAGCTCTCGCTAAGAATACTTATTAAGTGTGGAGTGAGCAACACACTCGTCATCGAAAACTTCGAAGAATTGCTCAAACTAAACACTCAGTCAAAATTCATGAGAGTTTATCTCTACTACATGTCATCTGACATTAGCCTTCCATGTTATAACCCTCCACGTGTACGCTTCACCAATGACAGTTCCTCTGTTGAATATGATCTGTCCATGAAACAAGCTATTCATGGAATTCCAGATCAACTTCGATGTATTACTATCCCACGTATTTTCAACGCAAAGTTCCAGAATGTTGATTCCTACAGGAGATATTTCACTGACGGGTCACGTATAAATGGATCCACTGGTTTCGGTGTCTTCAATGAAAACTCTTCCGCCTTCCGAAAACTTCAAGAACCTTGCACGGTTTATATTGCTGAGCTGGCAGCAATCAACTTCGCTTTGGGGATGATCTCAAACATGCCCGCAGACCACTTCTTCATCTTCTCGGATAGTCTCAGTTCAATCGAGGCACTCCGATCGATGAAACCCGTAAAGCATGCATCTTACTTTCTTACAAAAATAAGAGAGCAGATGTGTGCACTGGTCGAAAGATCATACAAGATTACCTTTGTATGGGTCCCCTCACATTGCCTAATTTATGGCAATGAGAAGGCGGACTCTCTCGCAAAGGTGGGCGCTGAGGAAGGTGAGATTTATGATAGACGAATTTCACACGATGAATTTTTTCATTTAGTACGTCAAAGTTCTCTTCACGGTTGGCAAAGCGATTGGCTAAATGGCCAACTGGGACGGTGGTTACATTCCATAATTCCTAGAGTTTCCTTGCGAGCCTGGTGGAAAGGTTTGGACGTAAGTCGAGATTTCATTCGCGTGATGTCAAGACTTATGTCCAACCATTACTCGCTAGATGCACATCTACACAGGATTAACCTCGCGCTGAGCAATATTTGTAATAGGTGTGGTTCCGGTTATGACGACATCGATCACGTAGTTTGGCAGTGCCCGGATATGGACGCCTCCAGAACGCAACTTTTGGATACCCTTGCGGCCCGAGGTAGACAACCCTATGTTCCAGTTAGAGATGTGTTGGGCACCCGCGATCTTATTTATATGGTCGCAATTTACGATTTTCTTCGCTCGTCTTGTATAAAAGTTTAATTCTCTTGTGTTCTCTTCCCCAGTTTTTTTTTTATTGTGTTTTGTCCACTTTGTGTTGGATTGAGGATCCTGGCCATCCGGCAGTCGAATACCGGCAAGAAATCGCTACCAACGCCATGAAACAAGAATCAAGATGCCACGTTATACCTCCCGGATGAGCTGCTGAGAACCCTGATTCCAATCCCTACCATGTCCTTCCTTCAAAAATTGTGACCACTAACCTCGAGCTGCCACGAGTACCCTGGCTCCATCCCATATTAATGTTGAAAAAGCCAATTAATTGTATGTAATAAAAATACAAAAAATGAATTTCGGCTCCGTAAAGCGTTAAACGCATTTGAGCCTCAAATAAACGAACTAGATAAAAAAAAAAAAATAGGTGAAGATGCATTGATATCAAACCTCAAATTTACAAGAGCTTGTTAGTAGATTTGTATCTTGAGATCCTGACAACCTTTTGCGTTGAACATTTTATTGATTAGTCGCCACCAGCAATTGACCAGTGAGTTACCGGTTGTCTGCTTCTCTAGACTTGTGCTTTTGAAAATTCGAGGTTTTGCTTCTATGTATATTCACCCTTAAAATCATTGATAACCGAGTGCGTAGCTCGTTGTTATTAAGCAGATAAACGGACCAAAATAATAACTGTCACCGCTGGGAGACAGAGGAGGATCTTCTCTTCGTCGTAGCATTGTGAAATAAAGTGAAAATCCATTCGTTTGCTCAGTAATAACACGCTATGGCTTTTGGGACGAGATCATAAATTATGCGAGATTCCTCTTTTTACTCGTAGGGGATGGTACACAAATTATGTCACGCTAAATTTAATTTTTTTCGACTCCCTCCCTCCCTTTGTCACACTTTCTGTATGAGTCCTCCGATAATTGTGTAAGGCTTGTCACGCATGGCTTA
The DNA here is from genome assembly GCF_002204515.2 of Aedes aegypti. Lineage (NCBI taxonomy): Eukaryota > Metazoa > Arthropoda > Insecta > Diptera > Culicidae > Aedes > Aedes aegypti. The sequence goes on from NC_035108.1 coordinate 380,818,571, forward strand.
ACCACCTCCCCCCCTCCTTTGAGCGTGACGTAATTTGTGCATGACCCCTAGATACAAAAGTGACTTATCCGCCTTTCAAACAACACAACTTCAATTATTCGAATTAACTAGTAGAGGGCTTCGCATGTGATAAACCTTGTTATAAGGCATGTGCTGGTTATAAGGCATGTGCAGGTGCTGAAAAATACGCTAATTTGGATGGTATTTGAGAAGTTTCAAATCTTATATTTTTTATGTTATTTTCTTGATGGCTCAGTGCTTATGAAAAGATCAGAAACTAACAACATGAGGCAAAAATGGGTTCGGGATTTTTGTACTTGTTTGCAGTACTATAACCCCATATTAACCACTCTACCGGCAGCTTCATTTTTTTTAAATGTTCAAATCGCGATAACTTTTTTGTTTCTCAATATTTTTGAAAAACATTTCCACAACTTCTCAAAAACTCTCTTATTTTCAGAATCTATATCGGTTTTGAATATTGGTCATCTATATTCGAAGATATTCCAAAATTCCTTGGGGCACCGACACATAGCCATAACTCTCGTAATTACCTCTGGCTACAGATTTTTTCTCATATTCGGTTATTCGCTTTTCAAAACTAAACTTTGATGAAAGTCTATTGTGAAGAAATTAAACAAATAGGTGTAACTGTTTTTGAGCAATGAGCTTTTATGTTTTTGGTTCCCTTCTAGCCGTAACGAGATCTTGAAAACTTCTTAAAACATCATATTGAAATTTTATATGGGAAGTGTCGGTCCCCCAAAGAACACCGAAATATTTTTAAAACCAGTTGACCAATGGTCAATACCGACATAGATTTCCATAAGTAGAAGAGTTTTGAGAAGTTGTGAAAAAATGGTGGAAAAATATAGAGAAACAAAAAAGTTATCGCGATTCAAATATATTTTTGTGCTGAAAAAATGAATCTGCCGGTAGAGGGGTTAAGCTAAATAATAGCAAACAAACTCACGAATATCTCTTCTGCTATCTGTCGAATTGAATTTCTCTCTTCAGCAAATTTCTTCATTATGGTTTGAAGAATGAGCTTTTACAATGGGATAATAAGTTTGTACTTACATTACAGTACAAGCGTGTTTGGAACATACCTCAAAATTTCTTCATAGTAATTTCCATATAAACCTATATTTTCTTTGGGCCATCTTAAATCACCACCTAGAAAGCTGCGAATTTCACAAAACACTATTTTTATAGTAAGGATAGTAAGGAACATATGTGAGATTGAACTCTCAAACAATTTTTAATTTTGAACCGCCCTAATGTACATAAACACATAGATAGGCAAATTCAAACATATGTGCAAGTCTCTCGAAATCAAAAAAAAAAAAAATACTCTGGACCCCCCGACTGATTATTTTGGTTTTAACAGCAAATGAACGCGAGAAACCTAGACTTCATTGTGGAGAAGTTTCAGACTTACCTTGTTTTTTTGTAATAAACTTGTTCTACGAAACACAACGTGTTCGGAATTTGAGACAAAACGGTATAACGTGAGTTTCTGAGGAAGAATGTACGAAGAATGAGAGAGCGAAAGATACCGAAGCTACAATGCTTGTCGCGCAACAGAGAGTGAACCGCTCTTTTTCTCGTTTGCTCGCAGCGTTGCCAACCTTCCAGATTTGTCTGAAATATTCCAGATTTTTGAGGCTCCATTTTACAAAAATCTGGAAGATCAAGATACATTTTTTGTTGAATTTGTAAGGTTTTGTAAATAATTTGTAAGGTTCTCAATATACGACATAAGAGATCCAGACTTTTCCAGACATATTTTCAAAATCTTCCAGATTTTTGAAAAATTGACTTGACATCCCTGTTTGCTCGATTCAGTTCGCTCTTCCTTTGCGAGCCGCTGAGCCACTGAACCGTTCTAAAGATCCGGTTCACGAAAATTAGTGATTTTGATTGGATCCGTTCAATAAAATGAGCCGTTTTGCCCATCTCTAATTTCTAGAGAAATGCTGATTGGGCTTTTCAAGGATTTTGCAAATTTTTTCAGGTTTCCTTTCAAGCACTCTTGGCAAAGATAGCTCTCAGTCAATAACTGTGGAAGTGCTCATGAGAATACTAAGCTGTCAAGCAGTCTCTGTCCCAGTGAGGACGTTAATGACAAGAAGAAATATCAAGTATTTCTGCTTGGATTATTCTAGGAATTGTTTTTTTTTAAATCATCTAACGTTTCCTACGGGTTTCATTGTAATAATTATAATCTATCTATGAATATCCCTAAGAACACAACCAAAAATAAATTTAGAAAATCCAAAGGAAATTTATCAAGATATCCCGGATGTATACATATATTTGCTAAGTTGCTAAGTATCTTTTAATTACTTTGTGTTTCCGCATTTAAAGCTCACCCAGCCAAGATTTGCACGTCAAACGCAAACAGCAACACTGCTTTTTTGCTGTAGAACATAGTAGCATGAATTACTTTGATCTAAACTACCCGTCATGAGCACCACTATTGCCTGTTGAACAGTTGTTGAAGTATGCTTGATGCAAACCCACTTTATGATGATGAATAACAACTTATTCTGACGTCCAATCAAAACGGGTTGTTTGGCAAAGTTGTAGCTGAAAGGATTTTACATGAAAAGAGTTTGTTCACTTTTCCATAAAATATTATGACAAAGAAATAGAGAGCTGAACACAAAAGATTGGAGTTTTCCATAGTCATCTCCATATAAACTTTAAAGTGCACAGTCAAATTTCTTCTGGATAATTTCAAACTTTGGGAGAAAAATATTTCCCATATAAAAATTTGTTTAAACATAGGGTAGTCAAAATTTCAAAATTTGTTTCACATTAAGGTACATGCTACGTTAGACTAGCCCAGCTTAGTATGGGAGAAAATTAAAGTTGTATAATTCCACGGGGCACCCTCCAGGATTATTCCTTAGAGTTAGAAGAAGCCTTCCGGAAAGTTTCAGCTCATTAAGTCGTTCCATGAGCTGGCGCATTTGAATTGAAATTAATATGGGATTTCCAGCTCAAACATATGGGTTTCAGCACTCCATCTACTGTTTGGTTCAGGAAAATCGTTGATCGCGTTCAATTACACCCAGAATGTCAAAAACACTACTTGATACCATAGTGAACAATATTGTAGATGGTTGTATCATGATTAAAATTGATAAAGTTGGTGTTTTAACTATTTGAAGCAGATTTGCTAACCTCATGCTGTACTGCTTTGTATTTCTTCAACATAGCCATTAAGCGCATCATAGCCACCTATGACGCTGGGCGAGCTGCTACATAAGGCACAAGCATGTATGTAATTATACGGGAGGCTGATTCAGCCTAACTCTCAATAACTGAAAAGCTAATGAAAACGAGCTCAAATCCAGATACAACCTTCTGCAATTATGTTCATTAGGGTATTAACTAGTGTATTTATTATTCTGGGCTCAATTGAATGCGACCAACTAGCATACGGAACGAATCAGTGACATTGGGTCAATTCTTTATATATTTGAAACGAATATCCCATACAAACTACAAATTGAATGCGCCAACTGGTGGAGCAACCAATCGATTTGAAATTTTTTGAGAACTTTTTTATTACCCTAAGGTTTATATCTTGGGGGTGCCCCGTTGAGTTTTACAACATTTTTGTTTTAGGGCCAGTCTAATGCTACGTACTTTATTTTACACGGAAAGGCACCGAAAAATGTGTGAGAAGGAATAATATTTTTTTTTTTCCTAAAACAATATTGACTTTCAATAAACGATTTAGCTAGCTTAAAAATACCAGTACCAGTATGCACTGGCATTTAAGTTATTCAATACAAAATCAAGAAAAAAAAACCCAAATATTTCAAGAAGTTTGTCAATAGGGTGACGACTGATACAGTTCTTGAATGCTAAAATTTGACGCCAGCAACAAGAAGTACAGACAACAACCTTTCGCACATTCAGTTTATAACACTGAAAGCCCAGCTGCTCTGGTTTGAACTCCTCTCATTGACCGTGTTTCACTCGGTTCCAAATTTCTTCAAATTCAAAAGAATGATTGTAGAGAACTGTTAAGACGTTTGAAAAATCATTGATAATGCTAGTTACTCAAAATTTGCTAACTTTATCGAAAAAGTTAGGAATAGAAATGAAGTGTGATTTGTAACGTAATATTATGTGTTTAGTTAATCATCCGTGATGATAGTTTTTCACTTCATAATGTTGTTTTAAATAAACACTGAAAAAGAGCGATATGCTTTAATTTTGGTTTCTTATGTTCTGTTACAATCGGTTAGACACGAAAAGAATTGTTTGCCATTCTGTTTCCCTTTAATGAAGGATACTTTGTTATTAAAACTGCCATGCCGAGCATTAGGTTCTTCATGAATCTGGAATTTCCTTCCAAAGCTTTCATCCATCCAAATTTATACTGATCCTTTATTAATACTTCATTAACCACTTACAGTGGAAGCATTTAAAATATATTAATACTAATCATAAATAACTTCAAGATCAAGATTCTCACGCTCCTCACTACTGTTCAAGTTTCTCCACCTTTAACCACAATCCCCCGGCAGGGGTTAGCACAACATGCTTGTTGGAAATAACCAATGGCACAATGGATTTTGAGCATTTGGAAAATTTAAAATTCATCAGCAACGCCGCCAGGCCTATTTTCGATTCCATCATACCGAATCGAGCCGCTATACAAATACGGGGTCCCTCCCCGAATGGCATGAAAGTAAACGGTGGACGTTTGGCGAGCTCTTCCACCCCGAACCTCTCGGGGTCGTATCGTTCCGGGTCCGGATAGTATTCCGCGTCGTGATGGATGGCGTAAATAGGCACCATCACGCTCATCCCCTTCTTGAACACCACGCTGGAATTGCGCACTTGATAGTCTTTGGTGGCACATCGCACCAAGTTTGCACCCGGTGGGTATTTTCTTAAGGATTCTATGGAATAGATTAAAAATAGCGTGTAAACAACTTGGGTGCCATAACCGGTCGTTGGAAACCTACCGTTAATGCACTGCTCCAGATAGTTCATATCCATCACAGCGTCGTAATTGAAGCCTCCGTGCTTTGCGATAGCGCTCTGTACGCACTCTCGGGCACGTTCTTGAATGTCTTCGTGTAGCGATAGCTCGTACAAGCAGTACGACATCGTTGTGCTGGACGTTTCGAATCCGCCAAGGAAAAACACGAAAGCTTGCGCCACCACCTCGTTCATACTTAGCGTGCCCACCTTCTCGTCAGAACCCTCCAGCGCGCCCTTCTCCCTCAGTTGCATCAACAGGTTCATAAAATCGTTCCTCTGGATGTGGCTCTTCTCGCGATAATCGATCGTTTCGCGAACGACCCTGAAAAAGAATTCCGACACATCCTCGGGAACGGACTTGAGTCGTGCTTTTCTTGCGAGGTTTTTGAACGTTGATATGAAAAAGAACTTTAGTATTCTTCCGGTAGGGAGTTCAAACATTTTGTTGCCCATTTTGCGAAACTCCACTTCCGGGTCATTCAAACTGTTGCAATCGATTCCGAAGGCACAAGTTCCGATGACATCGGTGGTAAATCGAGCGAGGAGATCTTTCATTTCGATTTCTGTATCTACAGTTATGCACTTTTCCAGGCATTCTTGAAACCGTTCGGCAACGGATATAATCGTCGGACTCATCATTTTCAATTTGCCCGACGAGAATGTTGGCAGCAACTTCTTACGCAGATTGGTCCATTGAGTTCCCTCGATGTTGAACAAATGACCGGATATGGGATCATCCCGCTCGTTGTAGTACATTCCGCGATCGTGGAAGTACTGAAAGTCCCGCACCAGTACATCCTTTATGAATTCCAGATCCAGGGCCAAGGCAACCGGATTGGTGAAGAAAAAGATACCTCCGAACTGATGCTTACCTTTGAGCTCGTTGTAGTAACGGGTCATCAACTGGGAAGAATGAACTCGATTTCCAGCAGGGCGAATGTTTCCAAACGGAAACGTTGGCTTAATGTAGGGCACTCCATGGCGCTTCCAGTACGAATACTTTCTACGCACTAGAAGAACCGAGAGTGTGATTGCGGCAATTAGTAAGTAGATCCACATAGTTGTGTCTCTCTGCGGGAGCTGAACGCGTACTTGCCGATGGCCGGCACCGAAGTGAAGCCTTTACCATGCACATGAGAAAATAATCCCGCACCGTATGTCTTCTGTCTGAGAGCCACGCGAATTGCGCTGAACAGATGATAGCTACTCATACAAGCTTAATCTTTCGTATCATACGGCGCGTCAGCTTCGTGCAGTTCAAGCTGCTTGGTGTAATGTAGAACACCAGTTGATTGAGAACGTGGATAGAGAGAGAGTGCAAAATTGCGCCGCACAGTGCTTCGTCCCTTGGGCAAAAGTCAAAAAATCAACTTTCATATTCGATTGAATCAAGTAGGCCATGATGTTGACATATGTTTTGAGCGTGTAAAACAGATACTAGAAAGTTCGTGCGTTTATCAAAACAAACCAAAACACCACGTGTTGACAAGTTGTTTCATCGTTATATATAATTCATTGTTTTTGTGTCAATCAAATCCCTTTTTAATTCGCTTTATTCCCATACTAATCACATTTTCAAAGCAAAAGCCGTTAAGGATCGTGTTGAAACTAGTAAGTAGGAGTCATTCCGTTTAATTTTCTGTGATATATTTTAAAAATTGTAGAAGTAGATGCTTCTGAACAATAAGCTCTTGAATACAGAAGAAAATTAAAACTCCTATCTTTTTCTAGCCTGTACAAAAAAGTACCTCAAAGTACCTCTCTGAAATCCACTTTAAAATAAAATTTGAAGTATTTTTAAAATTCTGAAAGTGATTCCAGCTGCATATGTTTGCCGATTGTATGTCATTTTATGATTTTTAGGTTATGCTACCACAATCATCAATAAAGATTGTTTCAAGCAATGGTATTCTGCTAATCCACGTATTCGAAAAAATCATGTTGTGGATTTCATGTACGATTGTTATAGCACTGATTCTTTCTCCCAGATATTTGAAAACAAGCTAAATACGTTTAGTAAATTTTATTGCTGCAAAATACACCAAAAATGGGCTTAATATAGAAGATCATACGATATTTTTGTGAAGCAAAACTCCGACTGATTATCAAAGCCAGTTTTGCTTCCGCGCAAACAGAAAATTGACGACGCAGAGTTTTCCAATTCGGCTGTAAAGGCTGGCATGGGAAGGCCTTTCATACCGTTCAATGAATGTTCATGAAAAACCTATATATATCTTTTCAACGATAATGAACCGTTCGTAGCCTATGTACCAAATTGTTTCTAATAATCATCAAACAGAAACCCACGACATTTCAACTTTCTTTGTAGAAAAGAAGATAATGATTTGATTGATATGTTTTTGGATGATTAATAGCTGGTAAATGTATTGCTAATAAAAATAAATTTTATGTAACTTTTTTTATTGGGTTTGATTTAAGTCGTTGGAATGATCCGCGCTTTAATATGTTTATAAAAATATGGTTATTGAGACACTTTTACATTCACGCATACCACATGCATCGTTTATGCAAACGATTCAAGTACTTTTTCATGTGTTTTTATTTTAAACATTTATTCAAAATCAAGCACTCTTCTATGGTGTCAAATATAAAACGTGGCGTATAAGCCACTTATGCCATTACTGATGTTATATGTGTCATTCATGCCAAAAATGAGATTTTTTTGTGTATAACGACTTTCTCCTCAACTTCGTACGGCAAAACCGTATAAAACATCCAGTTCTGACTTTTGTCCCCAAGTGCCATACGTTCGAAGCACTGTGCGCCGTGGTACGTCATTCACCGGCTGTACGTTGTATCAAACCAACACACAATCCACTTATCAAGCATGAAACGCAGAAACTCAAACACATTCTCGACGTCGGTAGTTGAAGTAAATGATTAAGCTTCCAAGTAGGGAATAGTGATATAAAACCACAGACACATCGATGTGCCAGCTCATGTTTTATCAATTTTCGCATAATTGATGAGAGCGCCATAAGAACACGTTATTTAACGAAGCTTGGAAAAATGATCATCCCTATATTCGAGTGGCTTGGATTTTAAAATTTTCTTTAGTCTAACATCAACGAACTTTGTTGGCCAAAGCACAGTGGTCCAACAATCGGATTAATGCGGAAGGATGAATTTCGAGCTTTATGATTGGGTGATGAAATAACCCGAATAATCGTAGTGGAAAATGCTCATACACAGATAAAAATATTTAAATTGCAATGTAGTGTAAACAGAAGAATATAGTAAAAATAAACCAAATATTTTTACAGCATTACGTTGATTTTCAACTCAAGATGCTTGAATGCTACATAATTGTGTAAATTTGAAGTGCATTCGAGTGAAAAATAATATATTGATAGTTGACATTTCAGTTCATTTTGATGCTCCAAATATGTGCATGAAAATAAACTGAAATTTACAACATATTTTTAGCTGTGTAGAATAATAAACTGAGAAATATGATCTGTTCAAGACAGTGAAATGCATCTCATGTTTAGATTTGGTATCTCATATTTTAAAATATCAGAACGCAAAAGAGTACAACAAAAAACAAGTATATGTCGATTTGGAAAGTCCATCTGCAGATGTTAGAGAAATTCATAATATTTGATACAAGAATGTCAATAAATCGTTTCGATTTATGCTGCAAAAAATAGTAGCTTACATCTTGCATCGTTACATCTGGCAACATGAATGCAATTTGAACTACTCTACCCTAGGTCCTACGTGCATGTATACCATACATTTGATGTTGCATTGCACAGGTTTCAGCGAGCTTCTACAAGTTCAAGGTCCATGGCTGGGTTTGTTTACAAACAAAAGCTTACCAGCACGATTCGTACGGTGGAGTTCACCTTTTAAGTTTCTATTCTCAAAAACCGCGTTTGTTTCGATTGAAGTTTCATTCTCCATTATAACATAGCTTGCGGCCGATTTTGATTATCATAGAAACACCCACAAAGTATGAATTACATCATGTAACAAATTAGGACATTCGCTTTTTCAACTTTCCAAAGATTACCTCAATTACATAAGCAACATTCTTGTCACAAACTTTTAGTTCTTAATAAAACAAAAAGTTTCCCAGAAGAGAATCCCGTAGCATATTTTGCCGTTAAAGTTTGGTGAATTATTTTACCTAGGTTAGGTGTACCAATTATGGATGCAACAGGCTAACAGTATTAATAAAAATCAGATATTAACCGCATTTCTAAGACGTAAGCATGACTTGTTGATGTTAATTACTAGTTTCCAATTATGGGCTATCGAATATTTGTATGAAATACACTCAAACACCATCCAGAGTAAATTATTAGATATTGCAACGCTAATAAGCTTCATTACTTGCTCATAAAAATTTCCAAATTTTGTGTTTCATAGACATTTAATCAATTTATCGCACTGGGTTCATGGGAGCAAATAAATTTTCTAAAAGCAGTCGAAACATAGTGAAAATTCATTATATACAAAACAGCATTATTGAACTCACATTTCCTCTCCGGTGTCTAATTTTGGGGGAAAAAAGCGTAAACTCAAAAATCGAGTATCGCTGAAACAACCCTCTCTACCATGAATTAGCAGCTGCCAATTGTGAACTTTTCATAACGTGTGGTTGGAAAATCCTAGTAATTGAGCACAAAACATGACTAAACCTTACTAAACCGTCCCGTCGTGGAAGTCACACGTAAAACAGCTTTACTTCTCTTATTTCACTGATCAAACAATGTTAACAAACCGCATACAGAGTATTGCCATAAATGGACTCTCATACACTCTTTATACCAGTTGTCGACATAGTAGAATTAAAACGATTTCCAACTTCAAACGGTAAATTTGATTGCTCACCAGCTAAATTTTTTATTTGTTTTCACTAGGGAACATACATTTATCGGTTGAAGCAGTTTTACTGGCTGAAAATATAAGTTTCGTAACGGGTGTCCTTTAGCACATAGGTTCCCAAACTTTTTAGTTCCACGACCTACCTAGCCAACAAGTGCATTCCTTGCAACCCATCGGTGAAAAATTTTCCAGAGACAAGTTTTGTACTGAATCGTCTTATTACTTTGTTGGAAGCGGGATTTGATCGCAAGACGTAATTGACATTGGTATGCACTATACTCGACTAAAACTGCAGTAAATATTTTTAACTCGCAACTGCTTTTTACAAGATGAAAATATTAACATAGAAAACTATTATAACAACACTACACACTAAAAAAATCTCATTTTTGAAGGTGACGTAGTGTTCTATATTGACGTAATTGATCATGACACAAATTGAAATCTGAAACATTATTAAATCAACGATGACGTAAACATGAAAACACGAAAATTCAGTTCCATTTTGAGACATGCACTGCAGTATTTTATCACTTGACTTGATTTCACAGCATAATGATTTAAAATTACTCGAACGATGACATAATGCACCGCAGCACATTTGTTGAACGTCAAACGTAATCGGAGCAAAACAAAACATGTATGAGCCAAGTAATTTTTAGCTTTCGAGTCAAAACCTTGATATAAATATCAATTCAGTGCAATCAAAATGTTCTTTAACTTGGCAAGTGTTAAGTGAATTTAGTGCATAAGAAATATAAAAGAGTGTTTAGTGATTTGTATATATAATTGTGTCCGTGGTGGCATGCAGCTGCTGCTTGATCGATTTCATGGAAGATGTTCCTATTGCACCCGGCGATACAGCAATCAATTATTAGAATGGAATTTTTAGTGAAATACAGAATAAAATACGATGTGAAAATTTAACTTAAGTGTTCAAGTGTTCGCAATCAGTATCCGAAATAAATGAATAAAATTACTAGATTTGCTCACAAAACCACGAGTGTAAAATGAATTCTAACGTAATTTTGCGTCGTTTTACTTGCTTAAATATGTCGGTCTTATATGACACAAAATTACACGATTTTTTCGAAGTGTGTAAGCATTGTTTGAATGTGTCGGCATTCATCAAAATTCCATATAAAACTGATTATTCTCGCAAAACTTTCTATTTGAGTCGAACCACACAAAATCAATATTTCGATCATAATCGAAGCTACATGTACCTCAGATTTCTTTCGACCCTGAAAGTTTTATTTTCAAAGTTTTAAAATATTTTGTCGGAGAAAATTTGATATTTTCGAATTTAAGGGTTGCTTTACATACTTAATTGAAGGAACACCAATTTTGCAGCTTAAACTTTCCCACACAAAATGTATGGGATTTTGTATGACAGAATATTTTTTATCCTTCCAACCAAAAAAATCTTAGCCCAAATGCTAAAAGTTTTCGTAAAAGTATTGGAGGAGCATGAAGTTTCTCTAATAATTGAGATTTTTATACCGTGAACCATACCCACAGTTTGGGAAACTATATTTTTGCAGACTGCTAAGAAGGTGACATATGTGAGCAATTCTCGCTGAAACCAGGCCGCCATCGGCACCCATCTTTAGAATTCCAATTTTATGTCACTGATCGCTAGTTTTTGATAAAACTTAAAAGTGGTCCTTTCTGTTTTCTCAAATTGGTGGACCCCTCGTACGCCAGCTAGCTAAGGAGTTTGCGAAAAAGCCCATTTTTTGATAAATATAGGGTATTACTTCACGTAATATGTTTCATATTTCGCTTGGAACACATAGCAAACTTAGTGGCATCTTGAATTTTGTTAGAAAAATCGTTTTTTCACCATTAGCGCACCGCTCGTTTTGAGTTCTGAGATCACCATCAGAAAACTAAGGAAAAATTGCGTAAGATAGGCTACAGAAACTAGGTGAGCAATGGTATTTACCATATTAAATGAACGATTTTCTAAATCATGTTCTACGATTTTGACGTATATGGCGAGTACAATCAATGCAAACATTATTTTTTGAACAACAAAAAAACAAGTTTTCAATCGTTGGTGTTTTATTCGAGTCAAGTGAATAATAAGAGTATTATTTTGAGTGAAATAATCTGGCGGCCATCTTGGATTTCGACGCCATCTTGGTTTTAAGTAGTAAAATGAGTTTTCACCTACCGTTACACTTACCCTTCTTCTTGTTCTTCTTTTTCCTGACATTACGTCCCTACTGGAACAGATTCAAAATGGCCGCCAAAATTTGTTTAATTTCAAATGAAAGTTATATCCTTTCTCTATACGATGCCACTAAGTTTGCTATGTGTTCCAAGCGAAATATGAGACATATCACGTGAAGAAATACCCCATATTTATCAAAAAATGGGCTTTTTCGCAAACTGTTTAGCTAGCTGGCGTACGAGGGGTCCACCAATTTGAGAAAACAGAAAGGACCACCCTTAAATTTTATCGAAAACTAGCGATCAGTGACATAAAATTGGAATTCTAACGATGGGTGCCGATGGCGGCCTGGTTTCAGCGAGAATTGCTCATGTGTGAGGCAAAACTTTCAAATGTTCATTTTTCGAAACTCATTGCTCGAATGTTCTTATCAAGGTTTAGTTATCATCAAAAACAAATAGGTTTATCATTCATGTGAATACTAGCCGTTATAAAACTATAAGAAAAATCCCCTTTTGTTCCAAATATTGCCATAATTGGTACTTCTACCCTAGCTGAAATAGACATTTCTCTAATGCGATATTTCGAAGCTATATATGGAAAATGCTAAAGGTTATTGCCTACTTTTAAGCGTTTGACGTGGTGCTAATTCCAGTACCGTAAAACGGAGTGTCGTTGAAAATGCGGATAACTTTGATATTCCGGGACCTACAACTACCTAGATCAAATAAGTGTTAGCAGTATTGGCAGTAGAGTATTAGCATGACTCTTCATGACAGAGCTATTTCTGTTGGCATCGAGATCATTTGAGACCTTTGTACTCGAATATTGGAGATCGATGAGATTTTTGCATTTTTGAAACGTTTACGATCACTATTTGGTAATGTTTCAAAGAGTTTACAATTATCCTTGACAGCTTAGTTATAGTAAAACTTGAATTTAAACGCAAACCTCTTAACGAATTCCTGTTTTTAAAATTGATTGCGTTTTTGTAATCAAAACCAGAAGTTTTCATATAATCCTAAACGCCTACAGGTATGCAACGCCATTCACTTATTCGATTATTTTATGAACAATATATGCACTGAATTATTAAACAATTGCAATCAATAACTAAGATACCAGCTGTCGCTTAAAAAATATAAATTTAATATAAATTTCTGCTTCAAAACAGAATAAAGCAATGATCAGATTTTCTCCCAAAAAAAAAAAAACTTTCAAAGTTACTCCGTTTTACGGTATATACCATTACATATTAAATTTGTAAGAAATTAGCAAGCATATTTGGATGAGATGTCCTCAAATTAAGCGTATGAAACTATTATTCCTTATGGTTTTGTGCATGGCCCTAGCCAGAAGCGGCAATCGACCTCAAAAGCTCATTCACGAATTTCAAGCAAAACGATCACCACTATACACAACTTGCATGAAACGTTAAAGTATGATGGATACAACATAGGATAGGATGTGACAGCTCAACTGCAACTGCTCCGTAAATTTTTCACCCGCTTACCCTGATGGCATGGCATCCAAACTGCCAAAATTAAGCATAAGCATAGATGACCGTACAATTCGTAGTTGCTACTCCGTGCTTGACCAGACCAATCGAAGTTGCACAGGGAAATAATGAATTGGGCTTCGGATTAGCTTAGCATTCTTCAATGTGCACAAATCGAGAGCTCAAATTTAAAAGCCAATAACGGCGCCGGCCACGTCCTCACGGTCATCGGGGAAGGGAAGGAATGTTAGTGTGACTACCGTTGTTATTAGAGACTGAGATCACCTCTGCATCTCCACGGTTATTATGGAAAGGATATTGGGTTAGTGAGATAAGGTAGAGATCTGGGAGTCACCAATGTTTGGTGATACGATCCATGATATAATCACGCCTAACCGGATTCGCGAAATAATTCGATAATCGCATTGTACGCCGTACAAGTGTTCGTCACTCGCCCACGCAAGACCAAGCAACGCGATCAATAGATCAAACACTACTAGCGATCCGCAGTGCTTTTTCATTTCTCTGAGCGAACAACGCGCGACATGTTTGATACTGCCCTCATCGCCTGGCCCCGCAGGAGCAAGCATCAAGGTCGAAGGATCAAACACTACTCTGGCATCCAAACTGCCAATTTTTTTTTAATTCCAGTGAACTTTATATACATTTCGATGCTCTCCACATCTCGATGTTCTACATTTCGATTTCTCTCCCTATGTCGATGATTTTTCTGGTCCCTTCATTCTGCATACATTATCATTCTCCATATCTCGATATCCTTCTTATCTCGATATCTCCCTATTTCAATATGATTTTCTTTCCCGATTTTCTCTTCATATGTCGATATGTCGATTATCAAAGGTTACTAGACTAGATATTAGGGGTTTAAAATAATTTGCGACGATGATATGACGTCTGTTTGTTTTTAATTTTCCAGTTACGGAGTTATATTAAATCTAGTATTTATTATAAATCTGTTCTTTGTCTCTATTCCTCCCTAACTCGATGGTCCCTTCGATATCGAGATGTGGAGAGTCATGTTTGCATGTTTGCACTTTAACCTGACACCCCTTATTTGAGGATACAACCTTCCTTTTTTCATAGTAGGCAAGGTGGGATCCGTATCGCGTCTTGGTTCAATTTGTATTATTCTATATTAGAGAAAGTCAGAAGATTCGATTGGTTGAGTTCCTATTGACCATACATTTTTAATCCTAGCAAATCATTGAAGTGAGATACAGTCCTTCCAAGAGTTGCCTCAAATAGATTCCTTAAGTATTTCTCCCAGAAATAAATCTAGGATATCTCCACGTGTTTAGCAAATATTCCTCAAAAGAAACCGTCGGAAAATCCCCCAAAAAAATGTGTAGGGATATTTGTGAAGATTTTCCAGGATTTGTTTTTCGTTTTTTCTCTGGGTAATTTGGTTTATCGACAAAAGGTCGAAAGACAAAAGACCGAAAACGATTTGCCTGGTGAGAGATTTTCCTTCTTTAAAAATAGATTTTCGACCTTTTGCCCCTTCTTTTTTGTTTTTTGACTTTTTATCCATTCGACCTTTTTTCTCGCGACCTTCTGTCTTTCGCCCTTTTGTCTTTCGAACTTTTATCATAGTTTCGGGTAATTAACATTCTTCAAGGAGTTCAGAAACTCCTCAAAACTCTCAAATTTATTGCATGAGTCTATACGTTTTATACTATCATTTGCTGCCCCGTGAACAACTCCAAAGATTTTTTCTTGGATTGCACTTTCCAATGAGTTCAACTAATGATGAAGTTGCTTTCCAATATTTCCTTTTAAATTGCTTCAAGAATTACACTCGGATTTCTTGTAAGTATTTATTCAAGAATACTGTACATTTAACTGTATTCTGTATCACTGTGCATATAACTGTTCTGTATTCTTTCAATACTTTAAAGAGTGGTTCTTCATGGCATACCTTTTACGTAATCTAAGAATCATATCAATAAAATTCGTTGAAATTTTGACAATAAATTTCTCAGCATCCCATTTAAATGTAATTCAAATGAATTCCCACAAAATTTAATCAAGAAATTTCAACAGGAATTTTTACATAAATTTTCCCAATAGTGTTTCAAAGATTTCTCTTTAAAAATTCGTTTAAGATAACTTTTTGAATTTCTTTCAAGAACTCCTTCAAGAATTCATCAGAGATATTTTTACATCCCTTGTGATCGAAGAAGCAATATGCTGAGAAATGATAATAAAGCCTGATTTAAGCATTGAATGAAGCCTTGAAAAAATCTGAAACTGATTCTAACGCATCTTTGGAAGAATACTTGTTTGGATACTTCGAGATACCCTGAGAAAAATTATTAGGCTTGTTTCCTAAGGAAATCACAGAAATAATTCATAAACAATTGAATGTGATACATAGTGAATGTAATTCTTGAATGAAACCAAATTACATCACTTCAGGCACTTCTCTTGTATTATTTGTGTAAAGAAACTTTTATAAATATCTATGAAAGCTTTCGGGGAACTTTTTGAGAAGTCCTCGAGAGAACTGCAAAGAGGATTAAATAAAATTAGAATTTGTTTAGAGAAATTTCGGCAGAAAGCTTCAAAGAATATTTTTATGTTTTACCTGGAGTTATCCCTGAAAGAGGAAAGATGCTCGGATAAATATACAAAGGAAATTCCTGAAAAAAAAATATCTTAATGAACGGAGCAATTATTTATGTGCGGAGGAATTTTTGGAAAAATTCCAATCATGCAATCCACAATAACTTGAGGTTTTGCTGACGACTAGTTGAAGAAATACTAAGTATTCCAAGGCACAACCTTTGGAAATAAACCATGAAATAAACATTGAAGAAATTCATTTGATTTTTCTCTTAATCTAGAGGAATCCCAGATGGAATTTTTGGGCAATTTGTGAAGCTTTTGTTTTTATCAAATTTTGACAAATTATTTGAAAGCTTCTTGTGTGAATTCGTTTAAGATTACTTGAAAGATGAGTGAGAAAAAAGTTCTTGGCAGATGGAAAAGCGAAAAATCGTTAGGAAATAAATTAGACCGCACTCATTTTAGAAAAAAATCAATGCTGAAGATATTTATGAGGCTTTCAAAAACCAGAATAATTTCAGAGGCGAAAATATCTCCATCGTACAGAGAGGGAGGAGACAGAAGCCTGATTTTAATTAAGACATTAAATATAAATCTATATAAAAAAAAGTAATGAAAAAAAAAAACGATTAAAAAAATCGTTACCCGTTCTGTGGCGTAGTTGGTTAACGTGCCCAGTCTAGCGTATTGGGAGTCGTGGGATCGAAGCCCACCAGAACGATTCTATTATTTTTCGCAATTTTACATCTCCATTTGTCCAAATTGAGTTTTGTGTCCACGACCTTCAGGTTTTTTTAAAACCCTTTTTTCATGTTTCATTAATCTTTGAAACAATATTAGGGCATATTAAACCCATAAGAGCATGAGCATGAGCATGAGCATGATTGACCGCCCGCAGATGCTACTTCGTTATTGCAAGAACAGCTGTACTTACACAGAGAACCAACAGACACTGCTCGGGATCAGTAGCATCTTCAATGTGTAAGTACTGGTGCTCTCATTATTATAACAAACAATAACGGCGCCGGCTGCGTCCGAATGCAGGTCAATTAAGGGATGAGAGGGAAATGTTGACGTGCTACTTGTTTTATGGAAGCCGAGGAGTCCTCTGTACTTCCACAAGTAGACACTGGGAGTTTGGATATGGGAAAGGTTTGGGTAAAGGATTCGTTTTGGTAACGCACCAGAACGATTCTATTACTTTTCGCAATGTTACATCTCAATTTGTCCAAATGCTTCCAAAGTCTCTCTCGCAAGGGTTTATTGACAGATAGAAATCATTTCCGAAACAAACAAAAAACTAATTATAAACAGCCTAAAAAAATCGAATTCAAAATGCCATAAAACATGATGATTTTCGCATTTTTTTTATGGATCATAATATATTCAGCAACACCATACTGAGGGTCGTGGGTTCAATCTACCGGTTGAGAATCTTTTCTTGAAGAAAATTTTCTCGGTTGCAAACAAATGATTGATGTAGTTTTCAAATCCACAAATATGGTCAAAACAGTTTGAGTTGGCGTGAAATTTACAAATAAAATTGTTATTAGGGTGAAATAATTATTTCAATTATGTTGAATAGTTTTCAGTTTTTTCCGCCAACATTTTGTAAGTGGTCTGTGTCAAAATGCTGTAAGTTCAAATGGTTGCAAACTGTTGTCACACTTTCAAGTGCCATATTTCTACTCGTTTTTTGTTCATGGACGCCAAAGTGGTATTTCTTACCGTTATGGTGAAAACACTATAACACGTACCGAAAAGCTAAACATTACATATAATTTGCAATTGGATTAGATGGACAAATTGATGTGAAGATTTGCGAAAAAGTTACACGTCTTCTCAGTGAGAATCGAACTCACGACTCCCCGATCTCTAGTTGGGGCGCGTTAACCACTACGCCATGAGAGGACTCATGAACGCAGAAGTTAACCTGAATTCGATTTCAGCTCAATAATCACGTGGTCCTCTTTCGCAAAGTGCACCTCTTTCGGAAGAATTAGATGCCCATCCAAACACAACGCTTTCTATATATATCCAATGCCTAGCCCGAGAGCGCATTGTTTTTTTAGATATAGGAATAGCACACTACACTAGCCAGCAACTGCGCTGGCTGAGGTTTCTATTGTGTGGGCTTCCAATGGGTCGCGACGTTCTCAAACGACCGGTTACGGAACATGAGTCCGTTGCTCGATAAATACTTGTTTTTTAATTATGAATCGTGGTTTACGGCCAACCAGCCGAGTGGAAGTTTAACAACTACCGAAAAGCTAAACATTACATATAATTTGCAATTGGATTAGATGGACAAATTGATGTGAAGATTTGCGAAAAAGTTACACGTCTTCTCAGTGAGAATCGAACTCACGACTCCCCGATCTCTAGTTGGGGCGCGTTAACCACTACGCCATGAGAGGACTCATGAACGCAGAAGTTAACCTGAATTCGATTTCAGCTCAATAATCACGTGGTCCTCTTTCGCAAAGTGCACCTCTTTCGGAAGAATTAGATGCCCATCCAAACACAACGCTTTCTATATATATCCAATGCCTAGCCCGAGAGCGCATTGTTTTTTTAGATATAGGAATAGCACACTACACTAGCCAGCAACTGCGCTGGCTGAGGTTTCTATTGTGTGGGCTTCCAATGGGTCGCGACGTTCTCAAACGACCGGTTACGGAACATGAGTCCGTTGCTCGATAAATACTTGTTTTTTAATTATGAATCGTGGTTTACGGCCAACCAGCCGAGTGGAAGTTTAACAACTACCGAAAAGCTAAACATTACATATAATTTGCAATTGGATTAGATGGACAAATTGATGTGAAGATTTGCGAAAAAGTTACACGTCTTCTCAGTGAGAATCGAACTCACGACTCCCCGATCTCTAGTTGGGGCGCGTTAACCACTACGCCATGAGAGGACTCATGAACGCAGAAGTTAACCTGAATTCGATTTCAGCTCAATAATCACGTGGTCCTCTTTCGCAAAGTGCACCTCTTTCGGAAGAATTAGATGCCCATCCAAACACAACGCTTTCTATATATATCCAATGCCTAGCCCGAGAGCGCATTGTTTTTTTAGATATAGGAATAGCACACTACACTAGCCAGCAACTGCGCTGGCTGAGGTTTCTATTGTGTGGGCTTCCAATGGGTCGCGACGTTCTCAAACGACCGGTTACGGAACATGAGTCCGTTGCTCGATAAATACTTGTTTTTTAATTATGAATCGTGGTTTACGGCCAACCAGCCGAGTGGAAGTTTAACAACTACCGAAAAGCTAAACATTACATATAATTTGCAATTGGATTAGATGGACAAATTGATGTGAAGATTTGCGAAAAAGTTACACGTCTTCTCAGTGAGAATCGAACTCACGACTCCCCGATCTCTAGTTGGGGCGCGTTAACCACTACGCCATGAGAGGACTCATGAACGCAGAAGTTAACCTGAATTCGATTTCAGCTCAATAATCACGTGGTCCTCTTTCGCAAAGTGCACCTCTTTCGGAAGAATTAGATGCCCATCCAAACACAACGCTTTCTATATATATCCAATGCCTAGCCCGAGAGCGCATTGTTTTTTTAGATATAGGAATAGCACACTACACTAGCCAGCAACTGCGCTGGCTGAGGTTTCTATTGTGTGGGCTTCCAATGGGTCGCGACGTTCTCAAACGACCGGTTACGGAACATGAGTCCGTTGCTCGATAAATACTTGTTTTTTAATTATGAATCGTGGTTTACGGCCAACCAGCCGAGTGGAAGTTTAACAACTACCGAAAAGCTAAACATTACATATAATTTGCAATTGGATTAGATGGACAAATTGATGTGAAGATTTGCGAAAAAGTTACACGTCTTCTCAGTGAGAATCGAACTCACGACTCCCCGATCTCTAGTTGGGGCGCGTTAACCACTACGCCATGAGAGGACTCATGAACGCAGAAGTTAACCTGAATTCGATTTCAGCTCAATAATCACGTGGTCCTCTTTCGCAAAGTGCACCTCTTTCGGAAGAATTAGATGCCCATCCAAACACAACGCTTTCTATATATATCCAATGCCTAGCCCGAGAGCGCATTGTTTTTTTAGATATAGGAATAGCACACTACACTAGCCAGCAACTGCGCTGGCTGAGGTTTCTATTGTGTGGGCTTCCAATGGGTCGCGACGTTCTCAAACGACCGGTTACGGAACATGAGTCCGTTGCTCGATAAATACTTGTTTTTTAATTATGAATCGTGGTTTACGGCCAACCAGCCGAGTGGAAGTTTAACAACTACCGAAAAGCTAAACATTACATATAATTTGCAATTGGATTAGATGGACAAATTGATGTGAAGATTTGCGAAAAAGTTACACGTCTTCTCAGTGAGAATCGAACTCACGACTCCCCGATCTCTAGTTGGGGCGCGTTAACCACTACGCCATGAGAGGACTCATGAACGCAGAAGTTAACCTGAATTCGATTTCAGCTCAATAATCACGTGGTCCTCTTTCGCAAAGTGCACCTCTTTCGGAAGAATTAGATGCCCATCCAAACACAACGCTTTCTATATATATCCAATGCCTAGCCCGAGAGCGCATTGTTTTTTTAGATATAGGAATAGCACACTACACTAGCCAGCAACTGCGCTGGCTGAGGTTTCTATTGTGTGGGCTTCCAATGGGTCGCGACGTTCTCAAACGACCGGTTACGGAACATGAGTCCGTTGCTCGATAAATACTTGTTTTTTAATTATGAATCGTGGTTTACGGCCAACCAGCCGAGTGGAAGTTTAACAACTACCGAAAAGCTAAACATTACATATAATTTGCAATTGGATTAGATGGACAAATTGATGTGAAGATTTGCGAAAAAGTTACACGTCTTCTCAGTGAGAATCGAACTCACGACTCCCCGATCTCTAGTTGGGGCGCGTTAACCACTACGCCATGAGAGGACTCATGAACGCAGAAGTTAACCTGAATTCGATTTCAGCTCAATAATCACGTGGTCCTCTTTCGCAAAGTGCACCTCTTTCGGAAGAATTAGATGCCCATCCAAACACAACGCTTTCTATATATATCCAATGCCTAGCCCGAGAGCGCATTGTTTTTTTAGATATAGGAATAGCACACTACACTAGCCAGCAACTGCGCTGGCTGAGGTTTCTATTGTGTGGGCTTCCAATGGGTCGCGACGTTCTCAAACGACCGGTTACGGAACATGAGTCCGTTGCTCGATAAATACTTGTTTTTTAATTATGAATCGTGGTTTACGGCCAACCAGCCGAGTGGAAGTTTAACAACTACCGAAAAGCTAAACATTACATATAATTTGCAATTGGATTAGATGGACAAATTGATGTGAAGATTTGCGAAAAAGTTACACGTCTTCTCAGTGAGAATCGAACTCACGACTCCCCGATCTCTAGTTGGGGCGCGTTAACCACTACGCCATGAGAGGACTCATGAACGCAGAAGTTAACCTGAATTCGATTTCAGCTCAATAATCACGTGGTCCTCTTTCGCAAAGTGCACCTCTTTCGGAAGAATTAGATGCCCATCCAAACACAACGCTTTCTATATATATCCAATGCCTAGCCCGAGAGCGCATTGTTTTTTTAGATATAGGAATAGCACACTACACTAGCCAGCAACTGCGCTGGCTGAGGTTTCTATTGTGTGGGCTTCCAATGGGTCGCGACGTTCTCAAACGACCGGTTACGGAACATGAGTCCGTTGCTCGATAAATACTTGTTTTTTAATTATGAATCGTGGTTTACGGCCAACCAGCCGAGTGGAAGTTTAACAACTACCGAAAAGCTAAACATTACATATAATTTGCAATTGGATTAGATGGACAAATTGATGTGAAGATTTGCGAAAAAGTTACACGTCTTCTCAGTGAGAATCGAACTCACGACTCCCCGATCTCTAGTTGGGGCGCGTTAACCACTACGCCATGAGAGGACTCATGAACGCAGAAGTTAACCTGAATTCGATTTCAGCTCAATAATCACGTGGTCCTCTTTCGCAAAGTGCACCTCTTTCGGAAGAATTAGATGCCCATCCAAACACAACGCTTTCTATATATATCCAATGCCTAGCCCGAGAGCGCATTGTTTTTTTAGATATAGGAATAGCACACTACACTAGCCAGCAACTGCGCTGGCTGAGGTTTCTATTGTGTGGGCTTCCAATGGGTCGCGACGTTCTCAAACGACCGGTTACGGAACATGAGTCCGTTGCTCGATAAATACTTGTTTTTTAATTATGAATCGTGGTTTACGGCCAACCAGCCGAGTGGAAGTTTAACAACTACCGAAAAGCTAAACATTACATATAATTTGCAATTGGATTAGATGGACAAATTGATGTGAAGATTTGCGAAAAAGTTACACGTCTTCTCAGTGAGAATCGAACTCACGACTCCCCGATCTCTAGTTGGGGCGCGTTAACCACTACGCCATGAGAGGACTCATGAACGCAGAAGTTAACCTGAATTCGATTTCAGCTCAATAATCACGTGGTCCTCTTTCGCAAAGTGCACCTCTTTCGGAAGAATTAGATGCCCATCCAAACACAACGCTTTCTATATATATCCAATGCCTAGCCCGAGAGCGCATTGTTTTTATAGATATAGGAATAGCACACTACACTAGCCAGCAACTGCGCTGGCTGAGGTTTCTATTGTGTGGGCTTCCAATGGGTCGCGACGTTCTCAAACGACCGGTTACGGAACATGAGTCCGTTGCTCGATAAATACTTGTTTTTTAATTATGAATCGTGGTTTACGGCCAACCAGCCGAGTGGAAGTTTAACAACTACCGAAAAGCTAAACATTACATATAATTTGCAATTGGATTAGATGGACAAATTGATGTGAAGATTTGCGAAAAAGTTACACGTCTTCTCAGTGAGAATCGAACTCACGACTCCCCGATCTCTAGTTGGGGCGCGTTAACCACTACGCCATGAGAGGACTCATGAACGCAGAAGTTAACCTGAATTCGATTTCAGCTCAATAATCACGTGGTCCTCTTTCGCAAAGTGCACCTCTTTCGGAAGAATTAGATGCCCATCCAAACACAACGCTTTCTATATATATCCAATGCCTAGCCCGAGAGCGCATTGTTTTTTTAGATATAGGAATAGCACACTACACTAGCCAGCAACTGCGCTGGCTGAGGTTTCTATTGTGTGGGCTTCCAATGGGTCGCGACGTTCTCAAACGACCGGTTACGGAACATGAGTCCGTTGCTCGATAAATACTTGTTTTTTAATTATGAATCGTGGTTTACGGCCAACCAGCCGAGTGGAAGTTTAACAACTACCGAAAAGCTAAACATTACATATAATTTGCAATTGGATTAGATGGACAAATTGATGTGAAGATTTGCGAAAAAGTTACACGTCTTCTCAGTGAGAATCGAACTCACGACTCCCCGATCTCTAGTTGGGGCGCGTTAACCACTACGCCATGAGAGGACTCATGAACGCAGAAGTTAACCTGAATTCGATTTCAGCTCAATAATCACGTGGTCCTCTTTCGCAAAGTGCACCTCTTTCGGAAGAATTAGATGCCCATCCAAACACAACGCTTTCTATATATATCCAATGCCTAGCCCGAGAGCGCATTGTTTTTTTAGATATAGGAATAGCACACTACACTAGCCAGCAACTGCGCTGGCTGAGGTTTCTATTGTGTGGGCTTCCAATGGGTCGCGACGTTCTCAAACGACCGGTTACGGAACATGAGTCCACTCGGCTGGTTGGCCGTAAACCACGATTCATAATTAAAAAACAAGTATTTATCGAGCAACGGACTCATGTTCCGTAACCGGTCGTTTGAGAACGTCGCGACCCATTGGAAGCCCACACAATAGAAACCTCAGCCAGCGCAGTTGCTGGCTAGTGTAGTGTGCTATTCCTATATCTAAAAAAACAATGCGCTCTCGGGCTAGGCATTGGATATATATAGAAAGCGTTGTGTTTGGATGGGCATCTAATTCTTCCGAAAGAGGTGCACTTTGCGAAAGAGGACCACGTGATTATTGAGCTGAAATCGAATTCAGGTTAACTTCTGCGTTCATGAGTCCTCTCATGGCGTAGTGGTTAACGCGCCCCAACTAGAGATCGGGGAGTCGTGAGTTCGATTCTCACTGAGAAGACGTGTAACTTTTTCGCAAATCTTCACATCAATTTGTCCATCTAATCCAATTGCAAATTATATGTAATGTTTAGCTTTTCGGTAGTTGTTAAACTTCCACTCGGCTGGTTGGCCGTAAACCACGATTCATAATTAAAAAACAACTATAACACGGCTACAAAGCCAAGCCATGCTGAAAGTGTCTGGGTTCAATTCCCGGTTGGTCCAGGATCTTTTCGTAATGGAAATCTCCTAGACTACCCTGGGCATACAGTATCATCGTGCCTTCCACACGATATACAAATGCGAAAATGACAACATAGGCACAGAAAACTCTCAGTTAATAACTGTGGAAGTGCTCATTGAACACTAAACTGAGAAGCAGGCTCTGTCCCAGTAATACCAAGAGGAAGATGAAGATCTGTATTACAATGTTTCAAGACATTTAATGCTATGAAACATTGAGCATTGCAACGGTTCCATACTTTTGAATGGTAGTGTATCTTCCTATGTTTCCTATGTTTCATTTTCTTCATTACCATTCTTTGAGATGTTGCCTCAAGGCCAATGTAAACCCTTGAAGCTTAACTCAACCCAATTAAATTTCTTGTGCAATTTGGTACTTTGTCAGAGAAAAAGTACACATACGAGTTATGATATTACCCATTGCTTTAGAACAAATGATATCAAAATAAATCCCTCAATAGACCTCTTAGCTTTAAAACCCCCAGGTAATTGACTTCGTCTTTCAATTTACCTACCATTCACCGCATGAGACGTTCACAGCATCTTCACAGCACTGCATTCTCACTCATCCATATCCGTTAGCTTGTAAAACTCAATTATTCTCTCATTTCCCTAAAATAACTTAATCTCCATTTGCATATGATGATCCCCGTCCCACTCGCTCTGCTCAAGTACTACTTGCTCTATTAATCACAAACCTTCCGTCGTCGTCTTTTTCCACCCTATTCACTTTACCCCTATGACCCCCTCTTCAATCAGTGCAAATCCCTCCGGGCTGCAATTAGTCCCCCATTATGGTTCCCAGCTGGACTGCTTTCTATTCTCTCTATATGGTCCGAGATGCAATACTGAAGCTCCGGTGCTCGTTCTCCTGGTGTAATTCTTTAATTTCTTTATTATTTATTTATGAATGGAATTACTCCGGTATTGCGCTTTCCACCTTGCCGCAATCTAACCTCCAGTCAACCGATCCGGTCAGCCGCCGGAACAGAACACATTCCCTCTAAAATGTGCTACTTGGCTTTCTTTGACCGCTACTGCTGGTCGACGCCGTCCGGATTACGATTAGCCCCCAAATTGTTGCTTTTGCCTTTATGTTGCTCGGATGCTGAACGACAAAAGTGCCAATGGCGTAGCTGGGATTTTTTTTTTCTGGAGGGGGCGCTCAGAATATTCTTGTGCTATTATATTCTCCATCAAGGAAAATTAGCAAGTGGAAAGATATGTGGTCTTTACTCTCGAAACCGTATTACTATTAATGGAGAAAAGCGAATATTTTATGAATATGGCCTATTTTAATATTTAAACAATATTTTTTGCATTAAACTTGATATTATTCGAAAATGGCTACTTCCAGAGAAATTATTCATATAATCATTATGGCTTAGAATCATTTCAAGATACTTACTGTATCATCAAAACGTATTTATTTTGACAAAAAAAAATCAAAATTTTGAAAATCGACCGAAAGTTGTTCTTAGAAAAGCTGTTTTATTAAAAATTTCTCCATCATGAAACTTCGTCCCAAACATCTGTTTACTATCAAGATTCTATGGTGAAAATTTTAAAAATATTAAAAATGGTGTTTTTGTGTAGTTTAAAATTCAAGTTTGATTTTGATTTTTCCATGAAAATTAATAAAATATTTTTTCAGTGTATATTTTTTTTCTTATAGTCAAAACGGTTCACTACAACTTTTGCATGGAACATTTTTCTCTAAAATCAACAGTTTCGGAGTTAGAATTTTTCAAATAAAAAATTATAGGCCATTTTCAAAAGTTATTCTTGAGTCAAAATGATCAATTTTTCTATGTAAAACACTTATTCTACCACACCAAAAACATGTGCAAAATTTAATCCAAATCGAAGATGGTCGAGTTCTGTGACCGACCGGTTTGACATGGAATCCGTCGAGCTTTTGGTTTATGTTAATTTTCTGCAATAACTTCTAAAATCCAGGGAATGAAGAACATTAAAAAAAAAGATTTGTTTTTTAAATAATTAAGAAGGAATTGCTGATCTCCTTGAGATACTCGAAGTGGAAACGTTGTTAATAATTATTATACTCATATTTAGAAATCTTGAAAAATATCTGTGAGTTCCTGCAGGATTTTGGGGCGGATGGCTGGCCCCATGACTCCACATATCCCTACGTCACTGAAAAGCACTTTTCACATATCTGGAGAGACCGCATACCACCGTGGTCATCCCGTCCGGTGATTTCGTTCTTCAGCTCTCTTCTAACCAAACAACGATGAGGATGCTGATGGTGGTGATGACTACGAGTGCTTAGTACATTCCACAGAGCCCTCCCTTACACACATCCCCCACACACGTGGAAGGAAGCGAACCGAGAAGAAATTGTTATTCTAATTTCCTGCTTGTATGTCAGAGAGTCATGCATATTTTATTCCGCTTAAGGATCCGTAGGGTAGCAGCCCGATCTCCCACACGCCGGTAGTCCACTTGGGAAAGCACTTCGACTGGCGCCTCTTCAACGACGGCCGGCCCCAAAGTGGGTGGGAAAATCAACTTGTAAGGTGATGTACGACTTGCCGTAGCTCTTGTTCGCCACTGCTGGAAACTTACGCCCCACACAGTCGTCTGTGAAGAGAAAGGTTCCTTCCTTGATTGAGGTCATGTTCCGAATGAACATGTGAGACATGGAGATAATTTAAACCCATGAATTAGGGTAATTGTTTTTCGAATGCCATGGAGAATGGAAATGGAGCCTCAGGGTTCACCCCTGAAGGCCTGTCTGTGTTGCCGGTGGAACTTCGTCCATTCCCAGATTATTCGTTCATCTCACGCCATCCTTCGGGATAGGTTTTCCCCGTTGCAATGTAATTCTCATGCAATGGCACTTTTCATAGAACATACTACATGGCTACATGTGTGTGAGGTTACCTGTATGCTTATGCTGTTGCAGCACTTAGTCTAGGTCATGTGCTTATTTGTTTGAATATGTTGCACATCTTCATTTTCTTCTTTGGCGTTACGTGCCTACTGGGACACATCCTGCTCATCAGCTTAGTGTTCCATGAGCACAGCCACAATTATTAACTGAAGGCCAACTGACAAAGTTGCCATTTCGCAAATCGTCTGCCAGACACTTTATGGCCAGGGAACTCAAGGAAAATTCCGTTACTACTCTTCCGATATTGGACCGTCTGTTTATCGAACTCAGACCACTTCACCATGATTTTGATTTTTAAACGTGATAGGTACCACAAGCTTACGGAAGACCTAATGTTGCGCATATGCCAAGTGGATCCATGCAGTTGGAGAGGGTAGAAAGGATATTTTTTGCTGACCAAGGTCGCGTAGGTTCACTGGCAACCAGTTTAAACTATAGCACATTACTTAGAAATATTTTTCACCGTCACATTTGAACAGGATTATATTGTGTACACCGGCTGAAACCTTTAGCTAACATCGTAATTCTTCTTCTTCATGGCATTCACGTTCCCACTGGGACAGAGCCGGCTTCTCAGCTTAGTGCTCTTATGAGCACTTCCACAGTTATTCACTCCTATTCTTGTTTACGTTCGAATGCGTTTCGAACGAAAACCGTTTCACATTCTCGTTTACGCCAGCCATATCAAATGGGCCATGGATTCGAACAAATAGGATTCGATCGAAAATTGGATCCGCCGTAAACAAGAATGAGGGTGATTAACTGAGAGCTTTCTATGCCTAAACTGCCATTTTCGCATTCGTATATCGTGTGGCAGGTACGATGATACTCTATGCCCAGGGAAGTCAAGGAAATTTCCATTACGAAAAGATCCTGGACCGACCGGGAATCAACCCAGACACCTTCAGCATGGCTTTGCTTTGTAGCCGCGGACTCTAACCACTCGGCTAAGGAAGGCCCCGAACATCGTCATAGGAAATGTGTTTATCACAAGTTTCAGTGTTAGTCTTCAATCGTGGGTATACAAATTCCAATGGATGATGATAAAAGATACCGTTGGGAATCCAGACTATCTTCATAGACATTGCTATATGGAAATTTCTGACTTAGATTACAAAAATGATCCCAGTTTGTAAAAATAGTTTTCGCTAAGAGTTTTGAGACCGAATTCGAGTTCTACTTTAACTAGGCTATCAAGTATAAGTGACAAATTAATTATGATTTCATCAAATAGTGATCGTAGAACAGATTGTTTGAAAGCATTTCAAAATTGCTAAAATCTTATAAATTTTTAATATTTGCATATAAATCCTCAAATGTACTTGATTCCAACGAGAATAGCTTTAACATGAAGTGTTATACTAATACTCTTCACTGTTGCATTCGTTTTGCTTAACAGATTAACAGGAACTTTGGTATTTCGTTTAGTATGTTGAGAGTCTCGCACTATCAAAGTTACCCGCATTATCAAAGTTACCCCGTTTTACGGTACCAATGATTGTTACAATTTTTTTTGTTACAATAAATGTTAATTGCTGAATGTTGGTCCATTTACGTTAAATCACTAAATAATGTGTAAAAGGCCTTAAGCCAAGGTATAAAAAAATAAATGCTCCAAGAAAGCACATGATTTGTGACGAGTTCAAATAGCCCGAAAGAAGGCAAAATTAGGACTTGAGCAGCGTCCATTTATTACGCAACGCTAAAAATGAAAATTTTTGATGCCCTGCCCCCTCCGTAACGCTTTTTGTATGAAAATTTTTAATTTTTTGTATGAGTCATAGCGTTTGGGCCTACTCCCCCCCTCACCAAGAGCGTTACGTAATTTGTGGATGCTGCCTTGATTAATTTGTGCATATTATTGCTGCCCGACCCCAGACATCCACTTGTTAATGTCAAAGGGGTCGATTCATTATAAGGGTGCCTTGTAGGAGATGGAATCCTTGACAAAAATTCAGCTATGAGGTCAGAACTTGTACCACTGTCGACTAAAAGCAAAAAGCTTATTGAAAGACTTGTATTTACGGGAATGACTTGAGGACCCAAAAATTTAATAAGAAACCTCGTCATTCTATAGGGCTCAAATAGTAACGTTCTCCATATAAGTAGAATTGGGAACGTTACGAATGTAACTTGATGTTCTGTTATTTGTCTGCTCGTGAAATTGTCTTAATTTCTTATTTTTTGTAACATGATATATTGAGAATATCTCATTGTGTTGTGATTTGAAACAGATTTGTTTTGCATCAAATTACTTCCATTGAAAACTCATTGATAACATAGCTAGTTATAAAGATCCAATAATGATTACACACATTTGCCATCATCCACGATCGGACAGCCTCAAATTTGTTGATTCCAAGCGTGTTCCATTGATAATACAAAATTACAAAATAAATTCATGATAAAAAAATCTTGTTATTGACATGTTATGCGTTTGTGGTTTGATTTCGCTCGGGTGGGGTTATGAGGATCAATGGCGCTAGCAGTGGGTCAGACAGGTAGGAAATATCCTACGTACAAAAATACCTGGTTTGGACAGTCAAAGGATTGTCCTACCCATGATTCAGCATGAAGTGAAAGCATTACTACATAATTTCTACAGCCAGATGTTGATGTTCATGGTGTAATTGCCATGAACATTCCTGGCAGTATTTCTTGAGAAATAACCTGAATACGTATGGAGAACTATCAAAAGATTCTTAAAGAATCGTTGAAACAAGTTATGGATTAACCCAAGACTGCTGGCATCGTGTACTGAATATACGCATTTTTAACAAAGCTCGCACAAGCGTCGTGCTTCTGGCGATTGTCGAGATGCTCTTGGTTTCTCTAGACATTGCTGGATGAATCTGTTGACGTTCTGTTTAGTAACACCCGAAGCACACTCTGTAGAAGATCTCGACTGAATTGTCATGAACATTTTTGCAAGATGTTGCTTGAATTATTTCTAGAAAATTATTGGATCATATATCCCATGGTTCATAAAAATTGAGTATAATTTAGAGAATTTCTGAAAAAAAATTCTTGTCGGAAACATTAGGGGAATGCAATTCGGACCTAGTATTTTGAGTACAGCTGTGGAAATGATGAAGATACTTTTCAAGCAGTTGTTTTATTTATTCCTCTATTTTTTTTGTGGTACTTAGTTTTTTCGAAGACTTATTCTTGACCACAAAAAAAACAAAATCAATCAATACTGCACCTTCTATGATTCTCTACCGAGTCGATGACACTTTTACGAGGTCCGTATTGAACCACTTCGAAAGGTCCGAATTGGACCAACACACATTGTGTGATTTTTAAGCTAGTTGAGCACAAACAGTGCATAGACATATCCTATCCATATCGTCAGATAAGAGCTTAGGCTGAGCGGATTCGATTATAACATAACACAGAAGCATTGGAGAATTATTGTCGCTTACAGGTGCTTGGAAATAGTGCTAAGCGACAGCACACTAGAGCACTTCAAAACAGCAAACTAAAACAAAAACCAAACGGAATAACTGAAAGGCCTCAAATTCATTGTGTTAGCAACAAGTCAGGTGGTGGGTAAAAAAAACGGTACATATGTTTTGTACAGGAACGCCAGTATTGAGAAGTACTTGATAGCCGGATTATTACTGGTTCCAAATTGGACCAGGTTCCCCTACTTTTTAATTATGATTCCATCGTTTTACGGTGGAAGTTTGAACATTTACATGATTTACATGAATGTCATGTAAAATGAGTTAAAACTGATTATTCAACGATAAATTCTCGCGTTCAGTATCATAAGGGCGTAACTGCAGTGATCGATTTCTCTTCATTGATTTTCTCTTTAGCCAATTACTTGACCAGTAGGTGAATTCCGGCGAACAATTTCTTCGAAGAGAAGAAATTTTCTTCCATTACGCACCAGCAAGAAATTTTTCTTTTCTTCGAAGAAAAAACGCGCCGGAATTCGCCTACAGGAGACTGTTTTTGAGAGCTATTTTCAGGCTTTGGAAAATTTAACGATCATTGACACACGAGCCATAATGTCAGCCCATTTATCCGCCTACATTCATACCACACGCATGACACTTATCGTTCGTGGAAGATAATGAGCCATGAACGCAAACAAGACAGACATAGACACAGACAGACACCACCCACTGTTTGGCGCCGATCACTATGTATCAACACTTTTAACATTCGCTGAACAACTCTCATTCTGATCAAGAAACAGAGGCGAATATTTTTTATTTTCTGTGCTATGTTTGCACCAGAGGGGGCCCAATAGATTATAATTCGATTGTTAAAGGCTGCATTATTAGTTAATATGAAAGTTATTACCAATATTATGCAAAACAGAAATCACCCGAACGACTCGATACTGTTGCAGTCTGTGAGAGTTGCTGCTCGCAAACGCTCTCGTGCCACGTAACAAACGAGAGAGTGAATGTTTACATTCATAGGGCTCTTCGAATGCGATGTGCCACGAACTGTTATGGTTCGCGAACTGTACCACTCTCCGAATATGGTTCGATCGATATTCTGATCGAAATCCAAACACTGGCAATTTTTGATTCACTAAAAAGTACTTTTCGTCCTTCATCATGCTGTTTCAAAATTCATTAAATTGTAGTAATAATCAAGAGAGATGCTCGACGAAGAGAAATCGATCAATGCAGATACGCCTGTATGTTTCCTAAATCTATATGTTAGAATAAACTGTTTGATGACAGCACAGTCAAACTGCACAAAAGTAACATGGGACAATTATGCGTATAACGTCTACTTACTATTCGAAGTGTTATTTTTGTATAATATATTCTACTTCTGTCTAGATAAGTTATAATTGATCTAAACCAGTTTTATATTTTGAAAGGAGCGTTCTTGCAAAAAATATCTTCAACAAGGTATGAACAACAATGAACATGAGGCACTTTTGAGATTGCTTCCCAATTCATTTATGAATTATCATTGACGCGTTTGGCGCTGTTGAACACCTCATTAATAACATATTAAAAGATTGTGACCCTTCTTACTAGCAAAACAAATGTTAAAAAATATGTTGTCATCGAGTTTTTAAAACATAAAAAGTAAATTGATATAATTTTATGGCACAATTTTCAGATTTAATGATACTTTTGCTGAAGAAAGTCCTAAAACTGTATTTTATAAAATCCTGAATAACTCTTGAAGTCAAGAGCTTTTGCTTGACTGTCGCGAAGAAAGGAAAATTGGGCCATGTGGGGCTTTTTTGCTTGTTTGTTTTGAACAAGTTTGAAA
The DNA here is from genome assembly GCF_002204515.2 of Aedes aegypti. NCBI lineage: Eukaryota > Metazoa > Arthropoda > Insecta > Diptera > Culicidae > Aedes > Aedes aegypti. The sequence goes on from NC_035108.1 coordinate 380,851,261, forward strand.
TTTTAAAGAAAATATGTGAAAATGAAAATACTTATATTTGATTGGATTTTCTAAATGCATGAAATTAATAAATAAATAATAAATTATATAACCTAGAACGGTGATGTGCATAACAAAAGCAACGTTATACGTTTCAAGTTAATCAAATAAGGCTAATGTTTTTAACTGCACATATATTTTTTCTATGTCTAATTTTTCTCTAGAACTCAAAGCAGATAAAATGGTAAATCTCCATTTCAAATCACATACCTACATTAAAATAGTTCCAGCAAAAAAGTTCCACTTTGCCCCAACTTTTTTCTTCGCTACAATGAAGGTATCATTCTTGATTAGCTGCCACCATCTTTTGCTTCATGAGTTATTCAGGATTTAGCAAAACACTGTTTCTGTTTATTTTCATTAAAATTACCATTTAATCTGAAAGTTTTGCTGGAAAACAGTATGAATTTACTTTGTTAATATTACGTTTTAATACTTGATGACAACATATGTTTTACAATGTTTTGCACGAAAAAGGTAAAAATAGTTTTTTTTATTTGCTTTTGATACAGGGTCATACAGGAGTGTGCTTCCGAAAGCCCAAGCAAGCAAGTTCGGTTTGTGCGTCGCCGGAATGATTTTCTTTTTCTCGGCTTTCTTATTTTCATGTTTTGCGCCATCAGGATCGTTTACACAAACCCGTGTGTAGACATTTTATATTTGGATGGTCAATCAATCGATGAATTGCAGAGATGTTTCAAATCCAATATGAACCAATGCTCAAATATTATTTATATGTGCCAGAACGTCTACCAAACTTATACTATCCCATCCCATTAACATTCCCATTCCCATTAATATCCCGTAACACCTATGAGAGGTCGTAGAATTCTCTGCATCTTTCTTAAGTAGGTGTTCAATTCATCATTCCTTCCCATTCCTCAGCATTCGCAAGGACGTGGCCAGGACAGCTCTCAACTGTTGGAGGATGCGTCAAGGTTTAATCCCAAATCTTTGACTTTGATAACGGACGGGGAGGAGGCAACCCTCATACAACGGTTTAGGACTGTACCAACTACGAATTTGTGCGAATTGCTTAATGCTAATGCTTTTGATACAGTGTCACACAGCGCCAAACGCGTTCGAAAGAAATCTCAAAAATGCTACAATGAACAACTTTGTATAAGCAAGTTTTTTGGCAGGACGATCCTGTCAAAAGAATCAATTGATCTATACTGGTTATAGTTTATCTAGGCCAAATCTGAAGGAATCAAAATATAGTACAAATTATTCCAAACTACTTCGTCGAAGACACCTAGAGGTTTTGGCCGTGCAAAACATCGATCTGTTCCAGTGTGCGACCTCTAATAAGAAAACAAAATATAGTTTTGAGTTGTTCAGTTTTTGAATATCCTTCAAGGCCTCCGTAAAAATGTTGATTTTATGTTCAGTAAGTTCAACCGATTGCCTATTTTTATGTTTCATACATCATTTTGGTCTCCACATAATTTTTCACTGAGGTAATGACAGAGACTGCCGCAGAGTTCTACATGAAGGTGTCCAAAGAGGTATCACAAATGTGATCCACTGAAATCTTCACAATGGTCTCTAATGGAACAATCACAAAGGTACCACAAGGAACTACAGGAAAATATCCAAAGTCACCAATTTTTTTTCCTCAGAAGTTTTCAAAGAGGTTTCCGAAGTAAATAACTCTATAAATAGTTTTACAAAACTCTACTGAACGGTCTCTCTGCACAGAGGACTATTTTCGAATCATCGTGGACCTTCGTGTATCTCTGGGGAACTTCACATATTTTCGATGCACAAATTACAAAGCTTCGCATCCTTGTCACCTATCATGAGCAGTGTTGACCAGACTCATTTCCCCGAAATTCGAATTGTGAAGCCATGAACTGTTATAACTGTGCGTTGTATTCCTGAGATGGAGGGGGAGGTGGTTGGGCTTGAGTGTTGCACATGGGATCCGACAGTTTCGATCTCGGTGGGCCGCAATTCAAGTTTCGGTGAAATGATTCGCACTCACTCACTCACTCATTTCATTTCACCGAAACTTGAATTGTGGCTCTCTGGGATCAAAATTGATCGATTTTGTGTGCAGTACTCAAGCCTAACCATCTGCTTTTCTATCTTAGGAGGATAGAGCATGGTTGTAGTAGTTCGTGGCTTCGTAGTTCGGAAAATGTTATTTTCGGGGAAATGAGTCTGAACAACACTGATCATGAGTGCTTCCGAAGTAAGGGCTGTGCTAGTTGATTGTGCTCAAGTTGACGAATCGGCTCATGATCCTAAAACCTGCACATTCGTTCACCCGCCACCCAATCAAGCACTTTTGCATGACACTCATCGACAGCTGCTCCTAACTCGCATGTGTTGGCGTTGCTCTGGTAGGTGAGAGGATTATTTCAATACGTTTGCAATATTAATCCTGCCCTGCTTTGGTATTAGGCCAAACCCGAGGATCTTCAATATATTGTAAAAAATTCGTGTGCTTCTAATGGAATTGAGGAATTTGCAGTTCCTCTTCAGGAGTTTCCAATCGTACGTCGTTTTACGTCGTTATGGTCTTGGTCGAATTTTACGATCCACATCGGTCCATTTATTGAAGAGTTTTCAAAATCGAAGACGGTCCTCCCTGTCAGCATACGACCAAAATACACACCGTGGTTGATTACCCGTTTCTATCCAACATAAATTTCAAACTATCGTTAAAAATCTTCTCATATTGTTGCCAAATTGTATATAAACGCAACTAGCGTTTACCCAAACCAATAAGTCGCTTGTAAAAGTTGGCCTTTCCTACAAGGTCAACGCCAAAATAACAGGTAGAACTTTCACTCGCTACAATAACCAGAGGAATCAAGCGTACTTCTGCGGACCTAAACAGACCAATTCAAGAAGTTCTCAACTCAAGACATTCATAGAACGAAACTGCTCGTAAAATCACAAACATGTAATTGTTTTTACGAGGACCTGAATGCCACCAAGAGGACCAACAGACGACGGCTCTTGCAGACCACCAGCCGTTAAGACGCGACCTTTCCTCATCATATCCCTCCAACCGACCAGGTAGGGCGTTGATGCGATTGCAGGTTGGCCATTTCTAGCAGAGAAAATAAAATCGTAAACAGCTTGAAAACCGTATAACCGTTACAGCTCTGCCTCTCATCCACTCGAGTACACGTTCCCTCCATGCCGGGGTCTCACCGGGAGGTGTGAGGCTAAATTTGCCAACCAGCACCCAGTTACCGCAATAATGTTTTCCAAATGAACAAGAATTGTTTTGCCCTTTGAAGTTTACGTGAATGCGTTCCCTGCCGCACCTTTGGTTATGTTGTACCACACTCAACAGGGTGTGCGCAACTTTGGGGCTACAGAAGAATGCAATCAGTTTACTATTCGGTAGGGGGTCTTCATTGTCTTTGAGTAGCTCGGGGTGGAAAAGATGGCAGGAGGTGGTTAAGAGAAGTCTGTACAAACAGCGAGCCTCCTTGCTCACTAGGGTGCGGCTTATTTTTCAAAAGTTCTCAAAACCAAAAATTCGTATGCTCTGCTGAATTCTAATCACATTAAAAGAGAAACCTCAAAATCTGAGCCAAAAATATTGAAATTTAGAGGTGACGCAAGCGTCTTGAAGGTAAATTTTCAGGTTATGAAAAATGACCTTCAGTGAAGTAAACATAACTTTGTTATTTTCCAACCGATTTTGAAACTTTTAGCATCAAAATAAAATTTAGCATCAAAATAAAATTTATGAAAACTCAATAGAGCATCAAATTTGTCTAAAATCAAAAATAGTTTTAGTTATAAGTAATTTATTCAAAAAATTTCCTCATTTTTCTAAAAATTTCAACTTTGTTTGACCATAACTTCATGATTACTCAACCGATTCCAAATCTTTTTATATAATTTTGAAGCTAATTCAATTGGTTTCAAACCTTTCATACATCACATTTCACTAAAAATATGTCTTGACCAAGTTTTTCAGCAAAAACTGAACAAAAACATAATTTTTTAACGAAAAATGCCAGTTTTTTTAATTATTTGCCAGTTAAATATTATCTCTAAAGCTGAAACTGGGTTTTCTCATTTGTTTAACCTTTGTGAGTGACTTTGCAACAATTTTGAAATAATTCTGCAACAAAAATATTTCTGCGTATGTAAAATTATATATGCACTATTCAACTCGTAATTAAAGCAAGATGCTTTATAAATTAAAGTTTAATAGAAAAAATGCAATTTCCGGCGAAAAAAACTTAAATAATCAATAAAAATTTGATTTTTTCATTCAAAAATCATGTTTTTGGGTAATTTTTGTTGAATTATCAAGTCAAAACCATTTTTAAGAAAAAAGTGTTGTATGAACAATTTAAAAACAAATAAATGTTCTTCAAAAACATGAAGAAAGATTCAAAATCGATTGAGTAATTATGAAGTTATGGTCAAACAAAAATGATTTTTTTAGTAAAATGAGGAAAAATTTGGATAAAAGTATTTTTAACTAAGACTAGTTTTGATTTTAGATAAATTCAATGTTCTACAAAGTTTTTATTTAATTTAATTTTAAAGGTATTTATGCTAAAAGTTTCAAAATCGGTTGAAAAATTACAAAGTTATGTTTATTTCACTGATGGTCATTTTTCATAACTTGAAAATTCACCTTCAAGACGCTTGCGTCACCTCTAAATGTTAATATTTTTGGCTCATATTTTGAAGTTTCTCTTTTAATGTGATGAGAATTCAGTAGAGCATACGAATTTTTGGTTTTGAGAACTTTTGAAAAATAAGCCGCACCCTATTGCTCACGTAAACAACAGTCAGTGCAGAGTAGTCGGCACGGGTCCGGTGTGGAGTAGTCAAGTCACGAGTCCGTTCCCAACAGCGATGCCAGATCCTTGGGAATTCCTGTAGATTTATGGAAGAGATAAAATCTACCGGTATCGGCTTTTTGCTGCAAAATCCATTTTTACGTTCAGCAAAATTTATGAAAGAAATCCGTTTACTAGAGTTTCCAGTCCTTCTGGTATTTGATTTCTCGAAAAACGTGAAATAAGATTCCCTTCCTTAGTCGAGCGGTTAGAGTTGGCGGCTATAAAGCAAAGTCATTGTGAAGGTGTCTGTGTTCGATTCTCGGTCGGTTCAGGATCTTTTCGTAATGGAAATTTCCTTGAATTTCCTAGGCATAGAGTATAATCGTACCTGCCACACGATATACGGATGCAAAAATAGCAACTTTGCCAAATGAGCTTTAAGTGAATAAATTTAGAAGTGCTCATAAGAACACTAAGCTGAGAAGCAGGCTCTGTCCCATTGAGATCGTAATGTCAAGAAAAAGAAGATTTCCCAGGAATTATCGGGAGCAAAGTAAAGAAAACTCGTACATTTGTATGATAATTTACCTTTTAACCTATTAATATATGTTTCCAAAAAAAATGACAAACCTACTGGCTTCGTTTTGAACAACATTAAAACCAGCAACAAATAATTTTATTGATCCTTTCTCTCCTACGATTTTAAAAGACTATTTATTTACTAATAATGGTTTTTAATATTAAGTGTTTGAACCAACAATTTTGTTATTGTTTTTTTTTTTTTGGAAATAATGTTAAAATTTCAAGTTGTTTTTAATGATTTCAGAAAGAAAAAGTAAGGCTTGTGATTTTAGGGATTTGCGAAGAGCAGATGTAGAGGAAAAGCATTAACTTTCGACCTACAAGAATTCTGTGCCAATTTTAGGATTTACATACAAAGTAGGCCAAAATCGTTCGAATGGGTCGAAAACTAGTGCTGGGTCGATAATTGGTTCTCTTCCCCTAATAAAAAAAATCAGAAGGAACATCTGGCTTATGGAAGGAAATTAAGGATTCTGTGCAAAAGATAGGGATTTCGAGAAACAAATCATCAAAAAAATCAAACAAAAAACAGAACACCAGTAGGAATTACAACGGCAGACTTTCTCCCCTTTTTATATGCAGCTGAATTTGTATAGGTAGATGAACATTGATAATTTTTCTGTACAGGGTTTTCTGGTAACATGTTTTGCAATGATAATAAATCATCGAGCTGTTTAGTGGAATACCTATAAGTAGATGAAAAAACCGAATTTAGTACTATACAATTTAATTCCACTAGAGTTTGTATCCTTTGACAGATACGCGTATTTCGAGCTCAACGTTATGGCCGATTTCAGTGTCGTGTACTAGACTCGACTGAGTAAGAACTAAATTCGTTTTCTTATCTACTTATGTTTTGCAATGATATAATTTAAATGTTGTTAAGGTATTCAAAACTTCGTTTTTATAATGCCATGTCATAAGAAGCATTAAAAAAAAATTGGCGCCACTGATTCCCAAAAAATGTGACAAATGAAGGATAATTGAATTTGGAAACATGCAGTATACAGCCAGTGACAAATTCTGTTTTTTCATACAAAATGTCCAATTTCAGGTATTTGTAGATTCTGGTAGTTGGAAGTGGCTGCAATTTGACTAACTTCAAATAACTTACAGTTTTGTGTATATTGTGCTCGTGAAATTTCAGTCAATTTTCAGAGAGTTTCCGAGGCTTGGTCGAAAAAGAGTAAGTAATAAAGAGATTATTAGATTTGATTAAAAAACGAAAAGTAGTGGTTGATGAGTTTGTGCGCAAAGTTGATTACTTTTAGAAGTTACACAAACCTACAGAATACACCACCTACTTCCAACTTATCGTTTTTTTATTAACCCTTTGTCTGTTTTCTGGGGTCACCCATTGCACTTCGAAGGACTGTAACTTGATCGTTAGGTTATCGATTTGTGATTTCGCACAAAGATACTTTTAAAATATGTTTCTATAATTATTGCAAATAGGGGTAGCAAAATAAAATATTTTCTTGCGCCCATCATGCGGTGGAATTCCCAATTTAACAATGTAGCCCTTCATCTGTTGCAAATCTTTATCGGAAAAAGTATAATTTTATGTAAACTGTTTCTGGGATATAAACGCTCAAAGTATCCAAATTTCAAGTTTGTTTAAACTTTTTCCTCAATCATTTCACCTTGCCATAAATCAACCTCTTATGATTTTTCTTTTGTTTTTCTTTCAAAAACAGCAGAAAAATCAAAAATTGATTGAAATTGCATGAAGCAATCACGATTTGAATTTGTCATAATGACGCCAAGGCAAATTCAGAAGGTTAAATCATAAAATTTCTCGGTTACTTACCTTTGACTTTGGACAACATTCTAAAACTCTTTGAAAAATGACTGGAATGTAATAAAATCACTACAGACAAAACTTAAGATTATTTTCGTCATCCAAATTACAGCTAATTGATCCAACATAAGCTGAGATGAAGATTACTAAACTTGCACATTTTGCTTGAAAAATAAATTGATTTCGGTTAGTAACTTTTGACTGTTATTTTGTGTCGATAGTATCCAGACCTCGAATGAAATTTCCAAATTAAAAATGAAAAATTGTTGGTAAGAAATACATTTTATTAGATTGGGGAAGCTTCATGTCACCTTTTTTGCTATATTCATTTTTTTTTTCTATCTTTATTAACGAAATTTTTAGCCCTTGGCTAGTTCATCTCAGGACCAACGGCTTTTACTTCCCTTCCGAAGGAAGTCGTCACTATAACTTTTACGTCATAAGTAACTATCTAGGGCAGTGGTTCTCAACCTTTTTTCAGTTGCGACCCCCTTTGAATTTCTGCAAACATCTCGCGGACCCCAAAATGGATGGTCTTAATGAAAGCTTATGGAAGCTTTCCAAAGATCTCATTATGAACCAGCAGATACTGTTGGCAGGCACACCCAAATCACGTCTGTACTTCTTTACAAATAACATTGAAACTAAGCAATTCGCATAAATTCGTTAGTGGTACATTTCAAGACTGAATTACCTTTCGCTACCTAAGTCCGCGATTTGGCACTAACCCCCTGGCTCTCACACAATATTGACATATCAACTGGCTACGTCCTTGCAAAAGCCGAGGATTAGGAAAGTGTGATTACCATGCCCACACAGTTACGGATCACCCACAGTGACGGATCACTTTGGCGTTCAACATCGGATAACTCGCTCAAAACATAAACGTTGACGTGACACATACTTTTCTCATGTTATACTATTTGTCTTCTACCATTTGCAATGTTAAGCACAACATTCAGCCGCTAAATAACGGTGTATTTGACAAATGTTTAGTTGGTAGCACACAGCTATCATTATATGGTCGTTTCCTGTAAGAAGTGCCGTCAGCATTCATAAGCTCCCACAGGTGGTAAAATTAAAATGTTATAGCATGTTTTATGCTCGTTCGCTTCGATTAAGTATAAATTCATCTTTGGAAAACATTTTACTTGAATTTTTATTCTAAATACCGAATATTAGCACTTCTAACTAGTGATCCATAATATGGACCAAGACATGATTGTTTACCACGGTTATGGATCACTTCCAAAGAATGTAGATTTCTGATATTTTATGCACTGAATTCGACATTTTCAGATAATAGCACTAAGGATTAAACTAATAAAACATCAAGGTTTGTAAATTTCATTTTTTAGCAGACAAAAATGGGTGGAAAACTTGGTGTGGAGCGCAAACAGTTCATGTCTCAGTTACTACAATGCAGTATCGCAATAAAAAGGGCATTTTACCCTTGTTTACAGCTCTAACACCACTATTTTTGGCAGTAATATATGACAGATTGTTAACATTCGCCATATCATGCAATACAGATGCATTGAGTTGAAAATCTCTTGATTTTGCGCACTGATCCGTAATATGTCACAATTTGATCCATAATATGAAAATTGATCCATAATATGGTTTTCAGGAACCGATACAATTTTTAATTTTTATGCAATTCTATGTAAATATTACACTCAAAACAGTTTACTAACCGAAGTTCCAATTTGAAACGATTCGATTCGTGCTTTTAAATTACAATTTTACGTTTTCCAAGGCGTTTTATTGAATTTTATAGGTTGGACTCCACACTATTTGATCCATAACTGTGGGGTCATGGTATGTGATCACTTACTTTAGATAGATGAAGAGAACTCTATAAATGTTCATATGTGTACAAACAGATAATGCAATACTTTTGCTAAAATCATCTGGATTCCACTAAATTTGCTAAGAATCTTGCCAAGAATTTACTTAGAATTTTTCCAAAAATCAGATAATAAATTTCTGACAAGGATCATGCCATAATCTATAGAACATCAAGTAGTTGAGGTTATTCCAATAAAAGTTCTTGCTGCATGTTCAAAACATTCACAATAAAACAATGAATATCTGTTCGTTCCAAAAGGTTTTCATCAGATTTGAATGATTTCTTCGATTATTTTTAAGCTTTCAATCATAATCTTCGGAATTTTTGACAAGAGATTTCATAAAGAAGAGTTACGTGCCCTTCATGCAAGCGGCTTGGAATAATATCATAAACTTCCAACAAACTTTTAAAAAACTAACTGAAGGTCGTTGCATTCATTAAAATTTCTCCAGGAATTCTTCAAAAGTCTTGTGAGATCAAGAAGCTTTTCAGTAATCTTTATAGGATCACTACGGCAGATATAAGTCAAACATCTCACTTGTTGTAAAATTGGGATTATAATTAATGGCAGAAAAACATTGCAAGTATCGATTAGTCTTTGAGTAGATAAAAATTGAACAAGTCCTTTTTATTATTTTGAATATAAAAAATATGAACCCTGCTACTAATGCTCTATGCAAAACAATCAATGCAGAGCATCCTTACATTTATTCATCAATCACGAAAAATGACACATCCCAGGTCCTCGGTGTGAGAGGCGAGTGTTCTAACCACTACAACAGGTCCGTCCCCATGCTTAGAATTCGCTCAAAGCTTCCTATGTAAATTACTTTAAGAATTACCCAAAAGATTTCTAAAAAAATTCTCTCAAGTATTATTTGTGAATTCCTCAAATATTTTTCCATTAAAAAGATTCTAAAAACTTTTCCAAGCAAGTGTTCTGCAACATACTTATGATTATCCTCATCTCCTTCTTCAAAAGCCTGCACAAATTTCTTCGCCAATTTTTTCTTACACTTTGTTACAGATATTTTCTTTAACCGATATTTGTAAAAAAAAAACACGATTTCCTCTGGATTACTTTGCGAATCTTCTAGGAAGTCCTTCCAAAATTCTTACACAAACTCTTCATAGGGTTTACTTGAATGTATAGAAATGGGACTTCATTCAGGGGTTTATCAAGAAGTTCCTCTAAGAATTCTTCTTGGAACTGCTTCTTAGAATTTTCATGACAGCCCCGTCATTGCGACGTGATGAAGTGAGCACATGAAATATAGTTTCGTCTAGTGACAGTGAGAAGACTCGTTTCGTCAGTGTCACAAGGCGGTCATGAAACTTCACAGCCCTGCTCTAAACTCCATTTCTCAGAGTTCCCCCATACAAAAGTTTGATTATTACATACTTAGCTACCATTTGGAGGTTGAACCCTCAAGTTTTCTGATAAACGTGAAAATTTGGGTCATCCTACTTATTAGATTCTTCCATCTATTTTACAGAAGTTTGTGAACATTTTTCTGGTGCAAAAGGTTACCCTAAGAATTCCACTGTAAATTATTTCTTAGATTTTTCCATACATTCTTACATAAGTTTGTTGATAGTTTTATAATTTACATGAATAAATAAAGATTTATTTTCTTCAAGAGTTGTTGTTGAAAATTCTCCAAGCGAGGATTTTTTTATTTCTTAAAGGCTTTTTGAGCGTGATAGTTGGTGATTTTGGCTTTCAGTCACGAATAAAGCGTAGATTATTTTAAGCCATTGCCATCGTTTCTATCCCGTTACTGGGATCTTCTTCAGGGCCTGTTGTTTATTGTGTAATTTATTAAAAGTGTCGTGTTACATGGTTTTGGGTTTCTTCTACTCACTCGATAGGAATCAACTTGTCGTTTATTCGTTTAGCGCACACGGTGTTTGTCTCATACGTATTCCTGCAGAAATTTCACAAGGAATTCTCATGACATTGTCTAGAGATTCGCCCCAAGGGTGTCTGGCCATTTGGCCGAATGGGTCCTTTGGCCGAATGCCGTTTGGCTGAATCAAGAAAAAAATCTAATTTTTTCAACGCTGATGTGTAGGATTCATAAGTGTGGACCAATAACTGATCTGCTATTTAACTTGTTGGTCTTTATGATGTGCCGGGAGGTCATGTTTTTCGCTATATAAATTCTCCAAGAGCATTCATAAAACTATCCATCCATTCAGGACGAAGTTGTGAACTTGCGTCAAGACTCTGAGCTTGGCTCTGAGCGTTTGTTCTTCTCCGGACTACCAACGGGGTGCTAGGGTTTGAAATATTTTTGATAATTTCATATGATTTTTTTTTCTTCTATTAAACATAAGTTATTCTTTCAACTTGTACTGGTTTCATTACTATTGGCAATAATTTAGCTTACACTTCAATTGGGATTTTTACCTTTTTTAAATCATCGGCAGTTCTTTATAGTTATACTGTTATAATAATTATTTGCATTACACTAACTTTAATTGTTATAAGATATTCTTCCTTCTGTTGATCACCTTTCATATTTTAATATTTTTCATAGTTAATGGAACTAAGGCTTATTATACATTCATAGAGTCTCATTAAAGATTAAACCGAACAACTCGGTGCACACTTACTTTAAAGAAGCTAACTGTTCCTCCGTTGTGAAAAAAAGAAGCCAAACTTGTGGTTGCTAGAAATTATTTTATTTATTAAGTACTATTAGAAGGATTGAAGTAAGTCGATGCTATAAAAAGACGAATAAGTCGTAAGCCGTTTTAGTAACTGCCAAAAGCTGACTACAAACACAATGCGAAAACCTATGCTGGCAGCTATTACTGCTAGCAGAAAAGTGAATAACTGCTTACATTTAGAATGTTCTTCTTACAGCATTGACTGTTCCTTGAACTAACACTAAAGAGCCTGTATATCAAGTATGATTTATCCTTCTTTAAGTATTCTTAAGTTATAAGTTTTCAATTTCCAAATGGCGTTCGGCCAAAACGGTATTCGGCCAAATGGCATTTGGCCAAATGACCCGGAACCACCCCAAGATATCCTGGAAGATCTTCCTTACACTTTACAGAAATTACTCCAAAAAAATCTTCAAAGTTCTATTTTACCAAGGCTACAAAAATATGTTTTTACAAAATTTCTCCAAGATATATTTCTAGAATTCTATCGGTAACTTCTACTGGGATCCTTATAATGTTTTCTTAAACTTATAGCCGCATTTAGGCAATTACCCCCGGCACCAACATTTGTAAATCCAGCCTTGCTTATACATCTAGGAATTCATCAAAGGAATATTCTTATAATGATTTTTCATATGAATATTTTAGAAATATCGCAACTCATTCTTTGATTTCGTTAATAGTTGAGCTTGAGCTTGAAGCTCGATTGGCCGCCCGTGGTTGCTGTGATCTTCAATTTTTAGGCAACAATGGCGCCTGCCAAGTCAGAATGCAGACCAATGGCTCCCACAGTAGACCGTCTATGCCAGTTCATGCGGGAAGGGAGAGGGCGGTAATGTTTATGCCAAAGAGGCTTGCTGTTTGGTAAGCAGACTGTAAGGCGTGCTATAATAATGGAAGAATGGAATCGTAGGGAAACGGTTTTTGTCCTTCTTGGGTTCGAGTAGGGTGCAGACCTACTTGGGCACTTCGATGATTCACTTTGGCATGGGGGGGGGGGGTTTCTCGGCCGAAATGTCTGAAACTTTGCAAAGAGAAGTACTTCAATACGTCGCATACTTTGGCCAAATAGGAGCTTAGTAGCTTTCAAAAACCTCATTGCCGAAGTGAATTAAATGTGCCAAGAATAGGATCCGGCTCCCTAAATGCTATGAACTGTGAGATATTTAGAGTGGAACTATTATCTTCCAGTGAAAGATAACATCAACAAAGTACGAGAAAAGGGACGGGCCTGGAATTGAACCCATTGGACCACCAACCCCGTCGTTCCATAGTTCGTCAATAGTTGAGAATATCTGAAAAAAAAATCTGTGAATTACTTGTAGTCGTTGAGCTATCCCCAGGAAAATGCTGGAAGAAACCCGAGCAAATGTTAAGTACTGACAATCAAAACGTTATATTGACTTGACTGGCGTAAGAAATAAAAGATCTAAAGATAATATAAAAATTTTACTCCTAGAACTTTCAAACAGTAGCAAAATTTAATGTTTGCAGATCTTAGAAATTGCTTATTGTTATTGATTAGATCTTACAAAAGCTAAGTATGATATGGTATTGCATATTGATATGGTATTGCAGGAGCAAATTTTAGATATCAATTCCAGATATTTTGCCTCTTAAAATATATCAAGTCAATATCACTTTTAGACATTTGTATAAAAATTTGGTATTATTATTCTTCTTCCACCTGCTAAGGAACCTGAAGAAATTTCGTTATGTCGGTAAAAGTATTCTTGAGAATTCTGTGTAAGAATTTGTGTATAAACATCTGAAAGATATTCTGAAATAAACTTTGGTGAAATATCTGAAGTAAAATTTGAAAAAGTTCTTAATAAATTTGTATAACAATTCCTAAAAGTATCTCCGTTAAAATTCTTTGAGAAATTGAGAAAAGAATAAATGGAGAAGTAACTGGAAAGTTTCCAAAGCTGTCTTTGAATAACGTGCTGGATTGTTCTTCTCATCAATGACTCTAACTTAAGTCGAAAATTCTCTGCGGATTTCTCAATCAATTTTTAATAACAAACTCGGAGATGTTTCTAGAGTAAATCTCTGAGGGTATTCTTACATGAATCCCTGAAGGAATCTCTTAAGAATTTTATAGAAAATCAGTGGAGACACTGGACTTCTTCTTGTTATCTCAAGCTTTTTTCCAATAATGTCCATCTGGCATCGCTGATTGCCACCAAGCATCATCGGACGTCAGCCCGGCTCACTCGTGTGGGTATATGGAACGGAAAAGTTCAAAAGCTAGCCTTTCAAGTCAAACAAACTACCTTTACCTAGAGGCACAACAAACAGCCAAACAAACAACGATGTGAAGTTGTAACAAGGCAAAATTGTATGGAAGCCTGCTGGAGAGTGGGAAGACGGAAGCCGTACGTGGAAGAGTTACGAGAATAAAAGGATAACGTCGTAATATTTTCGGTAAATAATTCATGAAGCATTTGCCGTTTTATTTGCTCGGGAAAATGAGATTAGTCGCTTCGTGATTTACGAGCATCGAATGGATTGAGGCGGGTTACGAGGTAAGGCGCCTTATTTGGGTCAGTGTAAGAAATTGCCAGACGGCGCGGCGGCGGTGGTGGTCTTGTTGTTGAAATTGCTTTATGTCTCAATGTAATTGATGGAAATGATTATGTTTGGAAAGTTGGCATTATACTAGGCTGGGTCGACTGGTATATGGAAACATATTTTTTAAAGATAGAGCTATACTTACGTTCAAAGTCCGTGTGACATGGGAACATTTCCAGAAACCTGGAGGAATTTACCAGAACCAGAAGTGTCGCCGGTGCCAAAATTGTGGTCATGGTACAAAAAAAATCCGCATGGATGCTAAATGCATGATTTGCGGAGGTTCTTGTCACGCTAAGGACATCTGTCCAGTAAAGGAAGAAACTGATAAGTTCATATGCGCCAATTGCGGGGGCAACCATAAGTCATTTATTTTGGGCTTGCCATTCGTGTATGCGATTATAATCATGCTCATTCACAAACTAATTTTAATCCGTCGGGTAGCCATTCGAATCTTTTAGTTTCGAAAGCATTTACCCAACAAAAATCCTTTGCCGATATCGTAGCAGGTAACCTGAGCTCCTCCCCTTTTCATACTACGCGCACCCATTCTAATTGTTTCAAATCAAATGAAAAAAAAAACCCTGCTGCCACAGGTAACATCTACTCCGCCTCTTCGTCTACCGAAAATTCAAACGGAAAATCATCAGATAATGTACCCACTTCAAGTGATATGTCTGTCTCTGATTTTAATTTTCTAACTGAACAATTGAATCTGCAATGCAATGCAATGTTCAAAGCCACCACTATGATTGAAGCAGTCCATATTGGTGTAAAATTTACTAATCAAATTCTCATTGGATTACGTTTTTCTAATGGATCCAATAAATAATAATTTAAATATTTTGAATTGGAATGCAAGGGGCCCAGATAGCCGTAGCGGTAAACGCGCAGCTATTTAGCAAGACCAAGCTGAGGGTCGTGGGTTCGAATCCCACTGGTCGAGGATCTTTTCGGGTTGGAAATTTTCTCGACTTCCCAGGGCATAAAGTATCATCGTACCTGCCACACGATATACGCATGCAAAAATGTTCATTGGCATAGTAAGCATAGTAAATAATTGTGGAAGTGCTCATAAGAACACTAAGCTGAGAAGCAGGCTCTGTCCCAGTGGGGACGTAACGTCAGAAAGAAGAAGAAGAAGAAGAATTGGAATGCTCGTTCTTTGAATGGAAAGAAGACGAGCTGTTAAATTTTCTTACAGCTAATAACGTGTATAAAGCAGTTATTACTGAATCATATTTAAAACCTGGATACAAACTAAAAAAAGATCCAAACTTTTGTTTATCGTAATGATCGACTTGATGGGACATGTGGGGGAGTTGCAATCATCATTCATAGGCGTATAAAATATCAACTGTACTATAAGAAAAGAAAATTTGAAACTGTATTTTAAGAAGAAAATATGGAACAGAATGTTAAAAGTTAAAAAATAATAAAATAACGAATATAAAGCAATCAATACGTGAAATGCATTTATATCGATTTAAGGTAATGAAATATTTCCTTTCGAAAACAAAAGCTTTATGAGTAGAGGAGTAACGTGCCCAGTTGTCTCACACAAATATACCTGATGTTTTCATAAAGTACAGCACGTTGGTATATTTTTGTGGTCGGACAGAAACGTACCTAATAGTTGATTCAAGTACCCATGTTGGTATAAAAAGAGCTGATGCAGCAAAGACACAAGCAAGTGATAATCAAGTGAAAAGTAAAAGATAGCTTAGAACAATGAAGTATAAAATGAACACCATCAACAAAGGTTGTGTAAATGTGTTTTCAAAAAAGTGTTCAAAAAGTTACCGAAATCTCACGGGAAGTAATATTGCCAAATTAGTTGAACTAGGATTTGCAGATGAAAATCAGCTTAATAAACAATTTAAAATTTGCGATTCGTGTCGTTTACAATTGGCCAAAAGAACAGCATTATCAAGCAGTGATGACTTATCAAGTAGTGAAGAGGAAGATGTTTGCATGGAAGAGGAAACAATCGAAGCATCAGCATCTGCAAATTCAATACAGTCAACGGATTCCAATATGAATATTCCTAGTCAGGAGTCATTGGAAGCAACGTCAGCAACTTCAATAGAATCACGAATAGAAGCAACGTCAGCAACATCGATTGAGACAACGGATTCCAACGTTCCTGAATACATCCAAAAAGTGAATATCGATATTTTCAATGAGTCAATATCAAGTATACTCGTAGCGCCGATCGATAAGACAAAAATTAGTTTTACTAAATATGTCACGAAAAAATATGACGAGATAGTCAACAGCATTAGACAAAACATCTTTGCGCTAAATAAGGAAGCTAAATTTGATGAAAATAGAACCGGCGAATTCTATGAAATAATTGAGCAGCTCAAAGAAAAGTTTACAAGTGAAGGGACGACAAGGGCAGAGCAATTTCAACTCTTAACTGTATTGCCTAAATCATGGACAGCCGAGACAATTAAGAACACATTTGATACAACTTTATACATGGCAACGGAAGCAAAACAATTACTGAACAAAAGCGGCGTGCATTCTACTATTGGTCCGAGGGCAACCACTGGACTGGATGAAAATATCAAGCACGCGGTTATGCAATTTTACGAGGATGATGTAACCAATCGAGCAATGCCTGGTCAGCGTGATTGTGTAACAATTAGGAAGGACGGAAAACGCCAAGCTATTCAGAAAAGGCTCATGACTACCACATTGCGAGAGGCCTACAATCGATTCCAGGAATTGAACACTGAAGTACAAATCGTATTTTCATCCTTTGCTAAACTTCGGCCTAAAAACTGTAAACTCTTAACTAGCTCGGGAACTCACAACGTTTGTGTATGTACCATTCACGAAAATGTGAATCTCATAACCCACAGCTTAAAAAAATACGGTTTATCTAATGAATTAAAAGTGTTTACAGATAGTTTGACATGTGAAAATGCAACAGTAGATTGTTTTTTACGCCGATGTGAAAATTGCATTGACACAACTTTCTTAGAAAAAAAGTTATTAGAAGAAATGGATGGCAAATTTGTTGATGAAATTATTTTTGAGCAATGGGTCACAACTGATCGATGCGATATAGAGACGTTCACAAAACAGAAGAAGGAGTTTGTTTCCTATTTCATTCAAAAGTTAGAAAAATTGATACCACATGATTTAATTAAAAAAGAGCAGTCTACATTTTTGAAAAATAAAAAAAATAACTTGCAGGAAGGAGAATTTGTAGCTATATGTGATTTTTCAGAAAATTACACTTTTGTACTTCAGGATGAAATTCAAAGTCATCACTGGAATGCGCAGCAAGCAACTATTCATCCATTTGCGATTTATTTTAAGGAAAATGACATGCTCAATCATTTGAGCTTTGTAGTAATTTCCGAAGATTTGCGGCATGATTCTATATCCGTTAACTTATTTATCTCAAAAATGATTAATTTTATACGCCAAGCAAAGCACTTAAATTTGAACAAAATTTATTTCATGCCCGATGGAGCTGCATCACAATATAAAAATAGAAAGAACTTTTCTAGTCTTTGCCAATTTAAGAAAAACGATAGATGTTGAATGGCATTTTTTCGCAATATCGCATGGCAAAGGGCCCTGCGATGCATTAGGGGGAACAATAAAACGCATGGCTACAAGGGCTAGTCTAGCTAAAGAACGTGAACATCCCATCAAAAATGCCAAGGAATTATTTGATTGGGCTCAAAAGCGAAAGGAGGAGCAACTAACACAAATTTTCTTTTCTTATGCAACTGTAACAGAGTATGAACATATCAAAGAGCAGCTTAATGAACAATATTAGAAAGCAATAACTATTCAGGGAACACAAAAAAAAACCATTTATTTATTCCAGTTACCGTAGATAAAATAGAAGTTAGGCTATTTCCAAACTGTAATGATAGTAAAAAAATTCTTGACATTATGAAAAAGTAAGAAATCTGTATCAAAATAGGACGCTCCATCATTGCACACTGGGCCAGGAGCAGAATTTAGCCAGACAAAACCTCTAGCGCTTTAGGAGTGCATTTTTTCGAGTTGGTGTCAAAGGAGACTTGTCTTGAATTTGTTTGTTCTTCAATTGGATGATAAAAGTTAGTTGGAAATTTCGCCGCATAGGTGGCGCTGCGATGCAAACTTTTTTGTTTTGCGTCCTAGAGCTTTCGCGTCTTCGGCAATGTTTTAGAACGTGTAAAAATACGACAAGTTGTCGAAGACACCAAAGTTCTAGGACTTCAAATAACAAAGTTATGGTAAAAAATGTGTAAATCACTTAAATTTTACGTTTTTTTTACTTTTTACCTCAAAATCGTAAAATATTTTATTTTAACAACCGTGCGTCGTTTAATTTCGATGACATGCATGTACTGTATGAAAAAAATCTTATTATTTATAATTGAATTTTTGAACAAATTATTGTAAAAACATCATAATTTTTAACATAATTTTACTAAAAAAGTTGCATGTTTTTGCAAAAACTTATCAATGTACCGAAAAACGCTATATTTCATCTACCAAATGTTAAAGTTTGCCAGATGTATATTTTGATATATTTGAGATATCTTAATTCAAAATAGCCATCTCTTCATATAAATAGAATGGACTTATTATTAATTTTATCATTATTCTACAAGATTTTTGACACATTGCGTCAGTTAAGATTTGTTAATCAAATACTTTTATTTTGATACTAGTGATTTGTGAATTGTGATTTATGTCAGAGAGAACTGTCTCGACGCGGTCATAACAGGATGTAAAAAATGAATTATAGCAGGCCATAGCGAAGTTCTAATTAGACAGTTGCTGGGAATGACATAAGAGCCACACAACAATATGAAAATATCTAGATACTGTAACACCTGACTAATAAAAAGTATTTGATTTATAAAACTTGACTGACGCAATGTGTCTAACAATCTTGTAGTACAATGATTAAATGATAATAAGTCTATTCTCTTTATATGAAAACGGTGGTTATTTTGAATTCAGATATCTCAAATATACCAAAATATACATCCGGCAAACTTTGACATTTGGTAGATGAAATATAGCGTATTTGGGATCATTGATAAGTTTATGCAAAAATTTGCAACTTTTTGAGTTAAGTTATGTTAAAAATTATCATATTTTTACAATAATTTGTTCAAAAATTCAAATATTCACATAAAAATAAGATTTTTTTTTCATAAAGTATATGCATGTTATCGAAATTAAGCGAAGCATGGTTGTTAAAATGAAACATTTTACGATTTTGAGGTAAAAAGTATAAAAAACGTAAAATTTATTATTTGAAGTCCTAGAACTTTGGTGTCTTCGACAACTTGTCGTATTTTTACACGTTGTAAATCATTGCCGAAGACGCCAAGGCTCTAGGACGCAAAACAAAAAAGTTTGCATCGCAGCGCCACCTATGCGGCGAAATTTCCAACTAACTTTTATCATCAAATTGAAGAACAAACTAATTCAAGATAAGTCTCCTTTGACACCAACCCGAAAAAATGCACTCCTGAAGCGCTAGAGGTTTTGTCTGGCTAAATTCTGCTCCTGGCCCAGTGTGCATTGTATAAGAACATGAAATAAAATGCTCTCAGAAAAAAAATTCTTTATTTTATCATCTCGAAAAACATCCGAAAACAACCAAAAGTTGTGAATTTTCAGTAAATTTAATACTTAAAACGCTGTATCTCGGAAACGGTAGCAATTAGCAAAATTTTCTCGTAAACCTTTTTTGTTGCAAATTTTGCGTACTTTCATGAAATCGGGTCGAAAAGCATTTAAAAAGTTTATTTAGACTATATTGAAAAATCAACCTTTTAAAAAAAAAAATCATAACTTTTTTGTCCATGATTTCTCCATCTTGACCCACTGTGCAAAAAACTCCATTCAAATCAAATCAAAAAAACGATTTTTAAGAAAATGGATTTATAAGCTTTATTTTCAAAAAAAAAAAAATTACAACATATTTTTTAACAGTGTATATTTTTTCCAGATAGTTCCAACAATAACCTAAAACTTTGCGGAAGACACCAAACCGATCGGACAAATAGTTTCTGAGTTTTAATTTTTTTTAAATTGTTAAGGCTTATTTTCTTAGGCCCTTCTCAAAAGTAACGCTAGGGTAAAAATGGCGAACCGATGATGCAAATAGGCATTTTTGGGTATAAAGAAAGCATGTGTCAAATTTCAGCCAAATCAAAATTTACAAAAGTAAACCGACATTCGAATTCAAATGGAACCGCTCCATACTAATCACTGATGAATGAGTTATATATTCATTAGAACAGATTTGATTAAAGCATTATCATTAACACCTCTCCATTCATTTTTTTTTTCCGTTTCAGAAAAACCCAATTTAAATCCGATGCACTCGATCTGTCAAGCTAAATTTGATTTATCGACACATCCACGACGTCAAACAGTGGATTAATTCAGAGCCCGAAAACGACATAATTGTTATTTGATTATCCAGGATTGATCCCTAAAGACTACCGTTTTCCCATCTGGATGTAACTCGTTTAGCCTATTGAATCGCTGCAAAGTTTGAACATTGCTTTTTTGTATTGCAGCTGTTGTCGATTGTTAAAAACTGCTGATACGTCGATTGGCAACGACTGATTGTTGGTTCAACAGTATCGTTTTTCTGTGAATACACCTCACAGAACTCATTATGCGTCTGTAAACCGTGATGATACCAGTACACGACATAAACAATAACATGAAACAAGTCTCAAATCGAAGTCAAACTATCATCACACCAAAATCGCCATCGCTAGATGGCATCGAGGAACAGTGAAATTATTTAAAACAGTGCTTTCGACGATTCATCAACCAGTCATCACAAAACTCAACAACACACGTAGAGCAGGAAGGACCTTTTCATACGAGTACTCTTGTCGTCTGGGCTGTAGGTGACCAATTCCATGTCAAATCGGTCAGTCACAGTACTCGACCATCTTCGATTTTATACCTATATGTTTTCGATACGGTGGAATCAGTGTTTCCCATACATAAATCGATCAATTCGACTCAAGCGAATAACTTCTGAAAACGGTCTATGGTTTTTAAAGTTCAAGCTGATTTTAGAGAATTTATTGAAAAACGTTTCATGAAAAAGTTTTAGTGAAACGATTGGGCTGCAGGAAAAACCATACACTGAAAAATATTCAATTTTACCATGCAAAATTTAAATTTTAAGTTACAAAATTTGAATTCTCGTAAAAAACATTGGTTGTGGACCATTTGACCATTTGAAAAACAATCATTATTTAAAAAACAGCATACAAAAACTCAAAGGCTCAGAAGTTATTCTAGAGCCAAAATGATCGATTGATCAATAGAAAACACTGATTCTACCATACCAAAAACATGTGTTAATTTAATCCCAACTCGAAGGCTATCCGTCACGATTTCTAATAATTTCGACTCATTCTGGATGGAATTCGTCAGGTGAACACAGTGAACAAGCGGTTCGACAGGAGATAAAAGTTAATTAAAAGTGATGTGTTCGAAAGCGAAGAGAGCATCCAACGGCGTTGAATCCGGTGACGATCATTACGAGCACCATCTTCGCCCCCACCACAACACTCTCCATCACCAGCAGCGGCATCAGCAATCATCGGCAAGCAACATGCAGCGAAGCACCCGTCCATCATCGAAAGCAACACGCTCGGTATGGCGAACCAGCAGCGGCGAAAGTCAACGACTCAGCGTGGTGTCGTGGGTGCTGATTGGGCTGTGCGTCGTTCTACCAGGTGAGTGAAAGCTTAATGCGGTGGAAAATCAATCGCCACCGAAAGCCAAAGGTTGACAAAAAGGCGGGGGGCTTTCGAGTATATTGTTCATTAATGGCGATTGCGGTTCGGTTGAGCTGTCTGCGAAGTGTCGTTCAATGAAATTTTAAAGGGGTTGTCCAATGATTCAGATTTTAAAAATGTGCCCCGAATAAGGTTCAAAGACAATCTATTCGTGTCAAGTATCATATACGACGACACTTTGATTTTCAAGCTGGATTGGAAGCTTGAACAAAACCAAAAACTTTGGAATATATTTTATTCAACTGTCCTTTATCTTTGATATTTTCAAAGACTTATTAAGTATAAAATGCCTTTCTATTTACAATGAGTTCACATTTTTGTTGTGTCTTGTAACAATGCTCGTACAGAATAATGAATAAAGGTTTTCAATAATTATCTAGATATCTTCCATATCCATAGCATGATAGAAAACTCGAATGTTAAAAAAATACAATAATACAAATATCATTCAACAGTTTGATTCAAATTTAGGGAAGTTTAGGAAAAGTTTAATAAATGGAAATAAAATTAAAATAAGGCAGAAACTCCATCGTATCGGGCACCTAAGCCGATAAATTCATAATTCCAAAATAATTGGTTACTCATTTATGAGCAATTCTCGCTGAAACCAGGCCGCCATCGGCACCTATCGTTAGAATTCCAATTTTGTATCACTGATCGCTAGTTTTCGATAAAACTTAAGGGTGATCCTTTCGGTTTTCTCAAATTGGTGGACCCCCCGTACGCCAGCTGGCTAAACAGTTTGCGAAGTAGCTCATTTTTTTATGAATCTTGGGTATTTCTTCACGTGATATGTCTCATATTTCCCTTGGAACACATAGCAAACTTAGTGGCATCATATAGAGAAAGGATATAGCTTTCATTTGAAGTTAAAAAAAAAATGGTGGCCATTTTGAATTTAGCCACCATCTTGAATTTTGTAAGAAAAATCGATGTTTCACCATTAGCGCACTGCTCGTTTAAAATTCTGAGTTCACCAACAGAAAGCTGAGAAAAAAAATGCGTGAGAAAGGCTACAAACTAGGTGAGCAATGGTATTTACCCTATGAAATGAACGATTTACTAAATCATGTTCTACGATTGTGACGTATATGGCTAGTGCAATTAATGCAAACATCATTTTTTGTACAACAAAGAAACAAGTTTTCAATCGTTGGTTTATTCGAGTCGAGTAAAGAATTAGAGTATTATTTCGAGTGATAAAATCTAGCGGTCTTCTTTGATTTGACGCCATCTTGGTTTTAAGTAGTAGAATTAATTTTTCACCTTGATAGCACTCAACATGTTGAATTTAGAAGCTACCAAGAAAAACAAGGTCACGTATACTCTTTTTCTTATTATCGCTAAAGTTTTTTTTTTTTGACTTCAAATGAAAACTATATCCTTTCTTTATACGATGCCACTAAGTTTGCTATGTGTTCCAAGGGAAATATGAGACATATCACGTGGAGAAATACCCAAGATTTATAAAAAAATGAGCTTTTTCGCAAACTGTTTAGCCAGCTGGCGTACAAGGGGTCCACCAATTAGAGAAAACCGAAAGGACCACCCTTAAATTTTATCGAAAACTAGCGATCAATGACATAAAATTGGAATTCTAACGATGGGTGCCGATGGCGGCCTGGTTTCAACGAGAATTGCTCTAATGATAAATAATTTTATTTTTGTAACGTGAAAAACTCAGTTTAAACATATAATTGAAAAATATGTTTAACATATAATAAAACTTCTATTAACATATGATTTCGAATATGTGTTTTAGTATTAAAATAACCTATCTTAACAGGTAATTTCTAGTACCTATTACAATCTTAATACGTCTTAAAATCTTTAAATGTGTATGTACATCATTCACACTCAGAATAAATCGCAGTATCCTGTGAAATAAATCATTCAAATTGGACTTCAAGAAAACAAAAATACGAATTTCCTTGTGGATTCTACTACCATTTTGATTCATATTACGGACACTTAAGGCCTTAGTGAAGTATAACTCATGAAAAAGCATATACAATAAATCATTCGGTATAATTCCTCCACGTTAACGAGCCTCCAAAACACTTAAGTTTTGAATGGCGAGTGAAGATTTTGATTCCGCAACATGAATAATTTAAAATAAATAGAAATGTATGAACTTTTCACGATTCTTATTCCGGACACTTGCTCACTTTTGCCTCATATTCCGGACACTTTGATTCGAACTCCGGACAGATCATGAAAATCCTAAATGGAAAAGATAAATTATCAATTGGAATCGTTAAACCACTAAATAGACGTCTAAGGCAGCTGGGCATTATACATTTTCATGGATTTTCTTGGAAAATGCTTATTAAAACGAGCCACGAAAATAAGACTTTTTAAACGGCAAAATTTGAAACATTTCATGTGAAATGTTTCCCATACAAACTAGAGTGTCCGGAATTTGAGGCTGTCCGTAATATGAATCAAAACGGTATTTTACCGACAATATCCGCAAACCATTTTATTTGATTTGCAAAATCCATGGGAGCAAACAAACTTATTGCTGTTCTGTAAAATACGCCTCTACCCCATTTGGCATAAAGCCATCTGGCAAAATGCCGTTTGGCAGAATGCCATTTGGTATAAAGGGCACTTGACATAATTAAAGGATTTTTTTGCTAAACCAAAACGTTGAAACATTGAAATTTTAGTGCTTGAAGTTAAAATATGTTGGCCTAAGCTTGTTAAAGTTGATTAAAAGTGGCCAATATTGATCATGATTTTACATTTTTTTTTTGATTTTTCTATTACAAACAAGTTAACGTAAAGAACAAGAATACATAACAAAAGCTTTGCGTTTTAAAAAAAATATTGGGCATATCACAAATGTCACAAAGTGTGCGTTGAAAGCTGATTCAGAAAGAACATCAGCAACCTGAACAACCTAAAGTAGGCATATCCAACCTTATTGAACCACGGGGCAAATCTTAGCAACAAAATTTAGAGGCGGGCCAAAATTTGTGTAGTATACATTCTCATAAAATCTTACAAAAATCAGTGAATACAGCGTTTTTTTTAAATAAAAAAAAAGATGCTTGCTGCTGACAACTTTTTTTCGACGAATTTGAGAGAACTGTGTTCTAAATTATGTATCCACCAATTTTTTTTTGTAATTCTGCCCACAAATCTGTTTAACTTCGGTCTAGTTTTTTATATAAATCATACTCAGAAGTCTATAAGAATCCCAACTAGGATAGAATGACCCTATTATTATGTGAAAACTTTGTTCCAGACTCTGTGCTTATTCTATCGAAGTTACTGATAAAGATTCTGTAAGAATCCTACCAAAGGTTTCCATAGAATTCATGTCAATGATTATGCCACAATCATGCCCAAGATTTTGCGAGAAATCTCCCGTAATATTAGATTATCCTGTCCAGGATTTTCCTTATATAATCCTCAAAATTATGCGAAATTATTGTTCAGGATTTTGTGCGTTCCCAGTGAAATTATGATTAACTTTTTTTGAAGTTTGATAAAAAGTCAGTTTATTTTTGTGCAGCGTAATATAGTCTCTCTCATTAGGATCTTCAAAACTTTGACAGCCGACATGCTTCCATTAAGAAAATTTAATTTGTCTAGCAATGCGTACTAAATTTGTCTTGCAATAGTGCACAACTAATTCAGATTAGTAAATTTCACCTTCTTGTAACAACTTCTTTTTGATTTTTTCATGAACTCTTATGATTAATGAATAGAACTTTGCAGGAGTTCTCGTAGGAGTATTTTGATTAATTTCTTCATAAATTTAATGTAAATGTGTGAATGCTAGTGAATGATACCGAAGAATACTGCAAGTACTGCAAAGGGCAGTAAGTGACATTTTGGTCGGTTTTGATATGAGTACACTTTAAAATATTTGTTTTTAATTATGAATCGTGGTTTACGGCTAACCAGCCGAGTGGAATTTTAACAACTACCGAAAAGCTAAACATTACATATAATTTGCAATTGGATTAGATGGACAAATTGATGTGAAAATTTGCGAAAAAGTTACACGTCTTCTCAGTGAGAATAGAATTCAGGTTAACTTCTGCGTTCATGAGCCCTCTCATGGCGTAGTGGTAACGCGCCCTAACTAGAGATCGGGGAGTCGTGAGTTCGATTCTCACTGAGAAGACGTGTAACTTTTTCGCAAATCTTCACATCAATTTTTCCATCTAATCCAATTGCAAATTATATGTAATGTTTAGCTTTTCGGTAGTTGTTACACTTTAAAAAATTTACGCATTCCAAGTTTTTAGTGGTATTTTCAGGTGATTTTTCCGTTCAATATCAAATATTACATAATGTGTAGAATATTGTCTTGTTTTTTTTTGCATCCCCTATAATTTGTATGGAAATTGCTTGAAAAACTTCAAACTCGTTTCTCTAAAAAACTAAACTTTTGTAACACCCCTTTGTTTCTAACCCCCTCATTTTTCATTATTACGATTATGTTCTGAAGGTTCGAACACGAACAATAGTTAGGAGGACAAGGCCTCAATTTGCATTTAGCAGCATTAATCGTTCAAGCTCATTATAGGTGCTATGAAGCGTGGGTTCGATTCCCGCTCTAATCAGAAGAAACTTTTTGCATAACGAAAAATGTATCACTCATCACTGGGCTTCTAAGAGTTTTGTATTATCCGTTACCTAATGCTAGTGATGGTTTGGTCTGTGTAGCTTTGGGCTGAAGACGTTATTATTTTTCATAATTTTATGTAGGTATAAGCGTGGAAAATGAGAAATTGTTCCTATGAAAAAGTTTAAATAAGGTAGAAAAATATTGACAAAGATACTTCCTAGATGTGGTTAAAGATTCCTACCCTGAAGAAATATAAAATATATGGACTTATTTCAAGAACTAGTTTCAAATTAAAATTTCGGCACTGGAATTTAAATGGTATTTTCTACGTTGATTCGAACACCATACACACTTAAAAAAATTACGGATTACGGTGAAATTTCACCGTAATCTCAACAGCTTAAGCTTCGGTGAAAAATCACCGAACAATCTGTAAAATCTTTGAACGAAATCGTAAAGAAAAATAAGAAAATGGCTCAGACCGGGGGTCGAACTCCCGACCTACCGATCAGGAAGTAGGCTTGCTACCATTAGGCTAGCTTACACTGCTTGTTAGTTTCCCCGATGAAGTTGCCTGATGTAGTTCCGGGGGAGATCGAGGCACAGGAGCAGTAGGGAAAGTTTTTTTAGTGGTTAAGCACGCCTAACGTGAGTCCCACACCGTGCCAACACACAACAGGCCAGGCTTTTGAAGCTTTTTTGAACCCTACTATAAAAAAAAATAAAAAAAAAACACTACTTGTTAGTGGTGTGCAAAAACTGCAACAAAAGGAAGCTCATGCCTGCTAGAGCGACTGTCACACGATTTCACAGAAGTTCGATGAAAATAATGCTATTACCGAACTGTTCTTTAGTATTTCACAGGGTTACAGTAAAATTGTTTGTTTCACGGATTTTTTCCGGTAAAATAATAGATTTCACGGATTTTCTCCGGTAAAATAGTTTATTTCACGGATTTTGTCGGTAAAATAGTGGATTTCACAGGAAAATCTGTAATTTTGTTGTTTACAGTTCAATTTCGGTGATTTATTTCACAGGATACTGCGATTTATTTTAAGTGTGTACAAACAAATTTTCCAAAAATCTTGCAACAGCATGTGTTAGATAGTAGATACACTTTGTCCAGCAAAAAGTTCACTTTTCAGCAGGACAATGCTGCTATCCACACAAGCAAGGAAACCAAACAGTGGATAAAGGACCACAAAATCGATCTGCTGGACTGGCCAGCGCGCTCCCCAGACCTAAATCCTGTGGAAAACCTCTGGGGAATCCTTGTACGCAGGATTTATGCTGAAGGTAAGCAGTACGCCACTGTTGATGAGCTCAAATCAGCCTAGCTATTTTGGAGGCATGGGGAAATATTGAGAAGACTGTACTGGAAAACTTGGTTAACAGTATGCCGAACCGAATGTTCCAGGTTATTAACAGGAATGGTAAGGTGACCGATTATTGACACATTAATTTCACTGTTTACATAGCTTTTACTGTGTAAAAGCGAACAATATATGAAATGGTCCTAAATGAAATGGACAGCAGAAATCAATAAAGTTGCTCTAAAAAATTAGATTTATTCATTAGTCGTAAGTTAATCATTACAAAATACTGTACAACTGAAGTTCTCAATAAAACATTCACAACTACTTTGAAGTTCAACAAAATTTGTTTCATTTGTTCTAAAATGTAGGTGGTCTTAAGCTAAATGGACACAGTGTATGTGCATAGACCGCATAGCTCAGCTGGGCAACACCGGTAATGGTAATCAAACAAAAAGTTTTGTGTTATCTTGTTTGTGAGGCCGGTATTCGATTCAGCTGCAAATTGTTTCATCACCTGTGCGTAACATTCGTTGAAATGAATATGGTAGAAATATTACTGGAGAGGGTTTTCAGGCGGAAAGGTTCCATTTGTGAGATTTTATGGGTGGTAAAACGAATATTTTGTTTCTGCTTGAATGTTCTTGGTTTTGTTTTGTTTTTTTTTTTTATACATAGATTGATTACTAGATGCATTTGGTTGACTCCTCGAATCACACATAGAGACGTCTGTTTCTCTGATTGGGATCTGTAAGGTAGTCAGCATGTTGGATTTAAAGGTAGTCAGCATGTTGGTCTTAACCAATATAATCATTCTGTTGCTCTCATATCAATATTTTCTCTATTTCTAATAGCTTGAGTTGCAAAGCGACGAAAGCTCTAAAAATGTGCTGGTCTATTTTTACAATACTGAAGATAAACTTCACTGCTATTCTAGTATACTGCACCAGCGTGGCGATTCTGAAGGTGGGAAATCGCGTGACAACTGGATGGTTGAAATAAAGTCAAGTATGGATGCTTGAGACTAATTATGGATCTGTTCTTCTATTTCTGGGTTAATGAATACCTAGTTAAAATTAGAAACATAACCTATTGTTACATGGACTAAATTTATACTCTCTAATAGCGTAGCATAGCATGTTAAATTCGTAGATAGAGTTGCAAAAATAAGAACATTCATTTCGATTAAGAAAGTCTTTTTCTTTTTCTCTTCGATCCTTTGTCCTTGAAACGTTTTGTTTTTCGACCTTTTGTCATAGATTAGACATAGCCATAGACATATTTTTTAATAATCTGCATTTTAATTTACCAAACACAAAAACAATTATTATTGTATTTTGCAAGTGAAAATCTATAGAAAAAATCCTTAGTTCAATAAAGCCGTAGATTTCGTTGGCAACAATACAAAATTAAAGTGAAAACATCAAATTCCCCTATCACTATCCAAACTCAAATAGCGAACCCTGACATTGATACACTAGCTGTGTACTTTGTGTGAACTGGTTGCCTAAGCCAGTCGATTCCGCAAGGCAGCAGTAGACAGTACCCTTCCTCCCTTGTAACCGGTTTGGTGCAAGTCGCCGGAAGTGGTGGAATGACCGTAGGGAAAACTTTCCAAGAAAAGCCGATTGCTTCCACTACTATCTAGACCTGGAGCATTTCCTATGGCCCAACAATTTGACCGTTTTCCATTCGCGTGACGGGACGGTGTGTTGCTGTGAATCCTTGGTTGCTTCTTCTTTTTGGCATTACGTCCTCACTGAGACAGAGCCTGATTTTCAGCTTAGTGTTATTATGAGCACTTCCATAGTTATTAACTGAGAGCTACTTAACATTGTTAAGAAACTTTCGAAAAATATGCCACTCACTAGTAAACAGTCGGTAACAAAAGTTAGTAATCAAATGCTGTCTATCCATACAAATGTACAAGTTTGGTGATTTGTGTCTCAGCTTCTGTTAGTCGAAATTGGCTGAAATTTAGATGATAATAAATTTTCGAGCTGTTTAGTGGAATACCTATAAAAAGATGAAAAAAAAAACGAATTTAGTACTATACCGTTTAATTCCACTAGAGTTTGTATCCTCTGACAGATACGCGTATTTTGACCTAAGGCCGTAAGGCCGTTTTCGGTGTCGTGTACAAGACTCGACTTAAAGTCTAGTACACGACACTGAAGACGGCCTTACAGTTGAGGTCGAAAAACGCGTATCTGTCAGAGGATACAAACTCTAGTGGAGTTAAATGGTATAGTACTACATTCGGTTTTTCATTTACTTACATTCTAGTTGTCTGGGTCTATCCGTTATTTCAATTAACATTATAAAAACTGCCCATGTACTTCACCACCATATTTTAAGTAGGGTAAGTGTTCCCTTAGTTGTGGGTGTTCCTATAGTTGCGGTAGTGCCGTTTTCACTGATTTTATTACATTAGCCACAGAACCGACACTGCCAAACGACGTATTGGCTTGTTGATACACGGAATAGTTGAAGAGAGCGTTCAAATTGCTTTAAAACTGATGAAATATCACTAAATTTGCTTAAACTGTTCTTGCTTGTACCAATAGTTGCGGTAAAGTGTTCCTATAGTGGAGGATCCCATAAGAAAACCACGGATACCGCAACTATAGGAACACAAATTAAAAATATACTGCAACTAAAGGAACAGTGTACCAATAGTGGAGGTATTATTTTTCACTGACATGCCTTGGATTACTGCGATGAAATATTTTTTCTCATTAAGTAAATGATCGTTACTTCCCGTTACAACATTAACATGTACATTAATTGCGCTTCTTGAATTCAGGCGGGTCAATGAAGTCCAACAGTGCTTAGTACCTCCACTATTGGTACATCTACCCTATTTCTCAGCACAAAACACCTAGTTCTGATAAATAAAATATAATGCCCTTTGTAACCATCATACAAGTCATTTGAAAAACAGATTATTCAATTGATTGCCGTATTGATTAACACGGAACTCGTTCAAATAGTGTATATTTACCCAACGTTCAATATGCATGAATTCTATTCAGGATCTCTCAAATTATTGTGAAATCCAGCAGTTTCCGTATGAACAACATTGATAATTAATTTATAAAACGTTTCCATTCACATTCCCCGAAACAATGTAGGGGAACTGTGGGTAAAATGAACAGGTTTGTGTTTTACGGTAATTATGCTATAAATCTATGCAAAACATAGCACTATCCTTAGTCCTCAGACAAAAAAGCTATTTCGACAACTCTAGCGCGATCTGGAACTGTCAAAAGCTGGATAAGTAAACAAAAACAAAGTACGCCTCTCCGTTTTCTCATGTGATGTAAATTTTTACTCGTGGAATTTAAGGTTTTTATGACTGAAATCATAAAAAATCTGTTGAACTGCGTAGCACATCATATCTTTAAAGTATTTATGATAAGTAGATGGAATTTGAAAGTATTTTTATCTTCTAAATCCTTAAAACAAATGATTTGAGTACATTGATTTTTTGGGGGTAAAATGAACCACTCGAGATGGGGGTAATATGAACACCATGGCAGGACGAATACTACCGGATTTTATTTCAGATGCCGAGAGTTTTCCGGAGGAAATACAAAGACAGTCATGGACTGCCATCCAAATGGTCGCGGTTAAACGTTCCATGGATTCCGGAATGGCTGTGAGATGTGTATTGATTATGTACCAGATGCTGAGAATCATGCCACAACCCGTTCAATTTGAATGGTGTTCATTTTACCCCCACTACATGTTAATTTTACCCCCAGCATGTGTTCATATTACCCCCATTGTATGTTCATTTTACGCCTAAGTATATGTTCATATTACCCTCGTTACATGTTCATTTTACCCACATGTTTGGAACATTGACTGTATGGAAAGAAATTTTCAAAATTATAATAATGTTGATAAAATTCAATTTCCATCATAATATTTTAACTTGTTACATTGCATAAACATCTTTCTTCAATTCTGAGCAATTGAAAAGTATCTGATAGCTTCATTAGCAAAAAAACATGGAAATTGCTTAGGGTGTTCATTTTACCCCCAGTTCCCCTAATAATTTTAACGGCATTCAATCTAGCCATAGGCAGCTCAACTAGATGGCAACTGTTTTGTTTAGGTTCACACTGACTTCCAGGAACCAGCCCAATCAGTTACATCACGTTAGCAAATGAACTTCGCCGGAAATCATTAGTCAACATATTTTCATACATCAAACAGAACGTGTATGATAATTAGGCAAAACGTTTCCCGTTTCGATGTTCATTCTCAGCGGACTTTTTGCCACGCACTCATCAGACGAGGTGTAGAGTTTCCTTCCAAGAATGCCAACCCCAGCTCAGTGTGTGGCACCGTTTCGTTTCCAAATCAATAGATTTCTCTATCTGGTTTCCGATCTAAAATTCAACATTGACATTCATTTTGATCTGTCGGCCGTCCTTCGGCACCAACTTTGCAACCAAGAAAAACCCTATAAAGAGTAATGTTTAAACAGCGTGGTATACTTTCCTGCCGTGTGGATCGTAAAGCTTCGACACCGTATTTTATCTGATAGGTACTTGCATTGTCGAATCCCATGACAACTAACGCACAGAGGAGTAACTCGAACTAATTCGTGACCATAATTTCTATTTTTTTAACATTGCTAGGGAGTTGGCTCCTATTGTTAGCACTTATCTATATAAATAAAAATGAATAGTGTTTGCATGTCACGAAATGACTTGATAATTGATCAACGGATTTATCTGATTTTCATACAGTTAGTTTCTTGAACTGTTCCGACGTGTTTGTTTGTACAAAAAGTCGAAGAATTTCATAGGAAAAAAAATGAGAAAACAGGAGATGAAACTGATACAATTTTGTTTCGTATTATCAACCAGAAATTTTTCTTCATTACAATGGATTTTTTCAGATACCTCATTTCATCTTCATCTATTGAGTTAACATCTAAACAGATAATACTGAATCAACAATTTCATGGTACAATACTCGGTTTGTGGCCGCATCTCTCCATCCGCGGTTCTGCCCCACGCTCGCCAAATCGATGCGCACTTGATCCGCCCACCAAGCTCGCTGCGCACCACGCCTTCTTGTATCTACCGGATCCAAAGCGAACACCATCTTTGCAGGGTTGCTGTCCGGAATTCTTGCAACATACCCTGCCCATCGCATTCTCTCAGCATTGGCCACCTTCTGGATACTGGGTTCGCCGTAGAGTTGGACGAGCTCGTGGTTCATCCTTCGCCGCCACACACCGTTTTCCTGCATACCACCGAAGATCGTCCTATGCACCCGACGTTCGAAGACTCCAAGTGCTTGTAGGTCCTCCTCGAGCATAATCCACGTTTGATGCCCGTAGAGGACTACCGGCCTTATAAGCGTTTTGTACATGGTACATTTGGCGCGGGCGTGAATATTTTTTTACCGCAGCTTCTTGTGGAGGCCATAGTAGGCCCAACTTACCTGATGATGCGCCTCCGTATTTCACGGCTAACGTTATTGTTAGCCGTCATCAAGGATCCAAGGTAGACGAACTCGTCGACCACCTCGAACGTATCCCTGTCTATCGTAACACTGCTACCTAGGCGAGCCTTGTCAGGCGGATGTACAGGTCTGCCACCTTTTTAAATGTTTGGCCGACAATGTCCATATCATCCACGAATCAAACAAATTGACTGGATCTTGCGAAAATCGTACCCCAGTTGTTGAGCCCGGCTCTCCACATAACACCTTCTAGCGCAATATTGAACAACAGGCACGAAATTCCATTACCTTGTCGTAGTCCCCGGCAGGATCCAAACGAACTGGAATGGTCGCCTGAAACCTTCACACAATTTTGCACACCTTCCATCGACGCTCTTATAAGTCATGTGAGCTTCCCGGAAAAGATGTTCTCGTCCATGATTTTACATAGCTCTACGCGGTCGATACTATCTAGAGTTTCCATTTCCCGGCCATTTTGCTCGTCCCGGGATTCGGGACAAAAATCAAAGCTTATCCCGGGAATTCCCGAGATTTCTCCAATTTTCAATAAAACTAGTATTTTGGTTAAAATAAAAGTACAAATTCAACAATACAATATTTTTCCAATGAAATAAAAAGATAATGTTGGTTTTGGTTGGTTTGACTTTATTAACGAGATTTTTAGCCCTAGGCTAGTTCATCTCGGGACCAACGGCTTTACTTCCCTTCCGAAGGAAGTCGTCACTATAACTTTTTACGTCATAAGTGACTATGTCGGGGATGGAATTCGATCCCAGGTCCTCGGCGTGAGAGGCGAGTGTTCTAACCACTACACCAGGTCCGTCCCCCAAAAAGATAATGTAACTTACCAACATAATATGTTAATTATAATAATTCAGATTTCATGTATGACTTTCTTATTCTGATGAAGTAACTTAACAAAAACCAAAACTTAGCTTAACTAATTACGGGTTCACTAGGTATTTGTCAAATTCTATATATCACTTATGAATGGAAGTATGGTAATAAATGAAGTCAATCAATTTGTTTCAAACATTAAAAAAATCAAAAAAACTGTTCTAAAATAAACGATTCAAGATTATTGAAGGTATTGTGGAATATCATGTAAAAAGATAGATACCCAAAAATATAGACTTAGTTTAGGCATACTTTCAAATTTACTTTCTCATCCTATAGTAATCAAACCGGCTAATGCTGTGTGCTAATAGTGCTTGATGGTGTGGAAAAATTTCAATGAAAAATAAATTGAATGGTTTTCATCAAATTCTATGAACATTTCGGGAATCCCGGGATTCCCGGATGTCAGAATTAAAATCCCGGGAAATGGGAAATCCCGATTTTTTTTTTGCAATTCCCGGGATGGACACTAGGGCGCGGCTTATTTTTCTAAAGTTCTCAAAACCAAAAATTCGTGTGCTCTACTGAATTCAAATCACATTAAAAGAGAAACCTCAAAATCTGAGCCAAAAATATTAACATTTAGAGGTGGCGCAAGCGTGTTGAAGTTGAATTTCCAGGTTATAAAAAATGACTTTCAGTGAAGTACACATAACTTTGTTATTTTTCAACCGATTTTAAAACTTTTAGCATCAATACCTTCAAAA
Source organism: Aedes aegypti (assembly GCF_002204515.2). Classification (NCBI taxonomy): domain Eukaryota; kingdom Metazoa; phylum Arthropoda; class Insecta; order Diptera; family Culicidae; genus Aedes; species Aedes aegypti. The sequence goes on from NC_035108.1 coordinate 380,886,360, forward strand.
TTAAATTTGTTAAAACTTTGTTGAACACCAAATTTGTCTAAAATCAAAACAAGTTTTAGTTAAAAGTAATTTATTCCAATTTTTTCCTCATTTTACTAAAAATTTCAACTTTGTTTGACCATAACTTCATGATTACTCAACCGATTCCAAATCTTTTTACATGCTTTTGAAGCTAATTTAATTCGTTTCAAACCTTCCATATATCACATTTCACTAAAAAAATGTCTTGACCAAGTTATTCAGCAAAAACTGCACAAAAACATTATTTTTTAACGAAAAACGCCAGTTTTGTCAAATCTTTGGCAGTTAAATATTGTCTCTTAGGCTGAAACTAATTTTTCTCTTTGTTAAACCTTTGGGAAGGACTTTGCAACAATTTCAAAATAATTTTGAAACAAAATTATGTTTGCATATGTTAAAAAATATATGCACTATTCAACTCGTAATTAAGGCAAGATGCTTTATATATATAAGTTTAATAGAAAAAAAATGCTATTTCCGGCAAAAAAAAACTCAAATAATCCAAAGAAATTTAATGTTTTCATTGAAAAATCATGTTTTTAGGTAGTTTTTGTTGAATACCTAAGTCAAAACTATTTTTTAGAAAAAAAAAGTTGTATGTACAGTTTGAAAACAAATAAATTTGCTTCAAAAGTATGTTAAAAGATTCGGAATCGATTGAGTTTTAATTAAGTTATGGTCGAACAAAAATTATTTTTTTAGCAAAATGAGGAAAAATTTGGATAAAAATATTTTTAAATAAGACAAGTTTTGATTTTAGACAAATTCGATGTTCTACAAATTTTTTATAAATTTAATTTGAAAGAAAATGGTGTCAAAAGTTTTGAAATCGGTTCACCTTCAACACGCTTGCGCCACCTCTAAATGTTACTATTTTTGGCTCAGATTTTGAGGTTTCTGTTTTAATGTGATTTGAATTCAGTAGAGCACACGAATTTTTGGTTTTGAGAACTTTTGAAAAATAAGCCGCACCCTAATGGACACTCTAATACTATCGTATGCCGCCTTGAAATCGATTAAAAAGGTGATGCGTTGGAACCTGGTATTCACGACATTTTTGGATGATTTGCCGTACAGTAAAGATCTGGTCCGTTGTCTATCGGCCGTCAACGAAGCCGGCTTTATAACTTCCTACGAACCCGCTTACTATATGTGACAGACGACGGAAGATGATCTGGGATAATACTTTGTAGGCCGCATTTAGAATGTAGACTGTAGATCAATCGGAACAAAAAATAGAGTGACCCAAAAAATCGCGACCTTGCAAAATTTTTACTTTTAGAAAATTATAACTTTTGAGCAGCTTGACCGATTTTCAATTTTCTTGGATGAAATGAAAGCTAAAAATTTTGACTTGTTAAAAATAATTATTATTTTTTTTTTTACATGAACAACTAAATTAAAAATTTCCGTTATTTCGTGTTTTGAAGGCCTTGGGACCAAAGAGGCTATTGCTGTTCTCATTTTTTCTTGAAAGTTCAGAAAATTTTACATCCACTGTCAAATTTTCAGCGATGTATGTTCTTTAGTTTTGGAGATATATATGTTTAAAATAAAAAATCAGTCATTTATTATCGGCACACGCTGTAGATCTCAACACATTATTTTTTTGTTTTGTTTTTTTTTTTTTTTAATTTTAACTGTTTAACAGCTCAACCGATATCCAATATTTTTAATGGAATGAAAACTTAAGGTTTCAGAGAAAATATATACTTCTGAAAACATTTTTTTTTACATTAAAAATATGAAAATTTCTTGTTTTATAGGCTTTTTTTAGTTTTTTGGGGGTTTTCCGGTTCTGGGACCAAATGGGGTATTACTCCTTTTTTCTAGAAACTTGAGAAAATTCAACGTTTACTCTCATTTTTTTGCGATGTATGTTCTTTAGTTTTTGAGATATATTTTTTGAAATTTAAAAATCAGGTATTCCGCAATCAGACACCCAACATTGAGGGTTTTTCCTCAATACCTGGTACCTCATGCAGCTTTGTTTTCATATTTTTAGTACAATCATTTAAGAATTTAATTGTTCAGGTATATGTTAACGGCACTATGCCTTGTAATAGGTACATTGCTATACGAAATATGGGTATGGTTCAAGATAACATATAGTTTTGAAGTTGTTGAAAGAAATATCATTTACAAAGCAATAGTGTTAAGTTGAATATTCTACATAATGAAATATAAGTGTGGCAAGTGTGAATTGCGGTTCAAACGGGACTTTGTAAGGGTTTTAAATCATAGCTTACAAGGCTATGCCGTAATTTAAAAAAAATAAGCTCAATGACAAAACTTCTAACATATATAAAACTTGCTTCATGGAGCTGTTTAATCCTAAGCAAACTTGTATTGCTGGAGCATCCTAAAATTATATTACCACTAATGGAGAGAGTGAAATCGAAGGAGATTGCTCGAAATTCCCTGAAATAGTTGCATGTAGTAGCCAAAGTAAGAATTGTGTAGTCATATTGAGATATATTTTATAACTGTAGGCCTAAAATTTGGAAAAGAACTTTGCTTTTTTATTCTTACTGATTTGCAGAGACGTTATTTACATTGGAATCAAAAAGTGACGGGTATACATAAAATTTTCTTAAGTTTCTAGGAAAAATGAGAACAGTAATACCCTCTTTGGTGCCAGAACTGAAAAAAAAACCAAAAAAAGCCTAAATATATATAAATTTTTATATATTTTCATTAAACTTTTTTTCTGAGTTTCAAATTTTTAAAAAAGTTGAGATTTAAAGCTTCTTGTTTATAAAAAAGATTGGAAATCGGTTGAGTTGTTCAAAAGATATAATTTTTTCAAAATAAAATCTAATGCGCTAAGACCTACAGTGTGTGTCAATAAAAAAGACTGATTTTTTGTTTTCAAAATTTTTTTTGAACTTTCAAGAAAAAAAAAAAATGTGAGCAGCAATAGCCTTTTTGGTCCCGAGGCCTTCAAAACAGAAAAAACGGAAATTTTTGTTGTATTTTTTGCATTTAAAACAATTTTTTGAGAAATTTTATATTTTTCTTGAAAAGTCAAAATCTTTAGCTTTCATTCGTCCAAGAAAATTAAAAATCGGTCAAGCGGTCTAAAATTTATGATTTTTTTATAAATTTTTTTTTCCAAGTTGCTATTTTTCTGATCACTCGATTTCGGAAATGGTCACCCTAATAAAAAAATCCAAGAACACGTGTATCCTTATTTCGGATAAGGAACAAAATATCAAAATTTCACGGAATTCAGTGACCCACTAGATCGGTTTTTCATGGAATGGCTGCAACTTTGATGACAGGCAGAAATATGTTTTGATCAATTACGCGCTTTCATGATGTTTGCCCATTGTTTAAGATCCCAGCTCAAAGTGACAGTTCGTGGCAGCAGAATCTCGGCTCTCATTGACGTACAGAGATTTGGTATCGGTTTCTCCCTCCCAAGTTTTGACCACAGCTTAAATTGATTTTCATGGCTACCTCGACGGTCCCTTGGATCGCATTTGCACTGGTTCTGTATTCTATATCTCGATAACTCCAAAAGTTGATGGTACCTTTGATTTTGAGTTGTGGTTGACTGTACTAATCTGTAAGAATATTCAAACAATTAATCATCGAAAATGAACTTCAAAAGAGGATGAGTGTTCAGCAACAGCTTAAAGTTGATTCTTATTAAGCAGTAATCGTTGTATAGTCAATTTAAGAACTTAGGAAGAACAATGAATACAGAGCACAATTTTGACCATGATTGACCCAAATTACTCTTGTGTGCCGAAAACCGGGTGCCAGAGACTGGCGTTAATAGATGCCGAAAAGTTTGGCCATCTCCGCTGTCACATCGCATTGCATCGGCGATTTTTGCTACGGTTGAATGGGCGAGATAGAAACGTGAAACTTTCGATAAGGCTTTTTTTTACGGGTTGGCATCGACCGACGACGGCTTGGGAGGTATGGAGAGTAGGCAATACCGTTACGGTGTCCTGTTCACCTGGACTTAAATTTCACCGAATGGTTTTAATCGACCCCAATTTTTTTTCGGTTTGGGTGGTTTCCTTAGAGAGCATCAATTTTATCGAGTAGTAGATTGTGCCAGGAACATTTAAATTTTCTGTGATAAAAGGCTTTATTTTTCCTTACAGTTCTAAAAAGAACCAAGCAAGAGTATCAGGAGTATTTTACCTCAAGTGCCTGCATGTAATATTGAAAAATATGAACAGTAGTTTAGGATGATGTTTAGTCAAATTTTTGAACGAAATTAGAACTGAAGAACTGAACGGGATATATCTTCTGATTCTTTCGCAGTAAATATGAAAATAAAAACGTGCAGAACTGAAAAATATTACAAGTATTTGCTGAAATTTTTTGACACGACTTATCTCTGCTATTAAAATAAATTATATCATGATGTCTCTAAATGGAATGAGTATTTCTTTATGAAAATCATCATGAATTCATGTTTATTTTTTCATAAAAGTGTGAGGCCTTAGAACCCTACATTCTTCATATATTTTTTCATGTCCGGATTCCATTGTCTGAAAACATATCCTTCTGATACAATCTTTGATTTCCAGGTCGATTTAATAACTCATCTTATTCAAACAACTTGTCATACCGTCAAACGGGGCTTCTTTTGAAATTATTTATGCATTCTTCAACTTTGATGATTTTTAGATCTTACAATTATGGATAAATTCAGATAATTCTTGCATATATCTGCGAAACATGCTATTCTAAAGTTTTAGTTTGCAAGTTCAAGTATCCTCCCTTCAAATGAAACTGTCAGTATCAAATTCTTGGCTGTTTAAGTTGATACAAACGAATGGATTCTACCCCATTACCCCATTATGACTATAACTAGTTTAAATATATAATATATGCTAGTACTAAATTCGGTTTTTTCAGGTACTTTCCAGTGCTACTAAAACAGTACTTTTCAGTACTTTTTTTTACTAGTGATTCCTTTACAATCCTTGTTTGGACCCGTGCCTTCGATTATTCGTTGAACCCGTTGGCGAAAGCTAGCGGTGGATATCCTTCTTGAATACTGTATTGGGAAAAAACCTCTTAGGAGGTCACGTTTTCTTTCGTTTATTCATTAAACATGGTTGCAACTACAAACAAAAGGAAGGGTGAATCTCTGAATTCACAACTTCCTTCCAAAAATTGGGATTCAAAACTGTCACTAAACGTGGCAAGAATGGAAGAAAGGACGTTTCTCCGGAATGCGAACTCTCTTCAAAGGGTGAAATGGATAATGTTGATAATTGCATCAAAATGAGCAATCAGTTCGATGCTATAGACAAATTTTACGAACACCAAACCAAAACAGTCTCTAGCCCAGGCTCTATGATTCAAGTGAGGAAGCAAAGAGTGCCGCCTATCGTGGTCAGTTGTTCCGAATTTGGGGGATTTAGGCAGGAGATCTTGAACTCCATTAGGGGAATCAAGGTCTCCTTCCAAATCGCAAAGAAAGGAGACTGTCGCGTTTGGCCGGAAACTCTTAAAGATCGCGAACTTCTTCTCAAACACCTTGAAGAGAAGAAGCACACATTTTTAACTTATGACGACAAAAATGAACATTTGTTTGTTTGTTGAATGGTCTCTCAAGCGGCTATAAGTCACCTGAAGAGAACAAAAATGCAATTAATGATTTGCTTGGACTTTCGTCATAAAAAAAGAACCCAATCTGGCATTATTCGGAAAGGGTTTTCTCAAGAATATTATTTAGTACACTTCAACAAAAACGATATAAATAATATTAAAGCTTTAGAAAAAGCTAGACTTATGTTCGATGTCCGTGTGACATGGCAACATTTCTAGAAACCTGGTGGAAATTACCAGAACCCCACTCAGTGCCGTCGGTGCCAAAAGTGGGGTCATGGTACAAAAAATTGTCGCATGGATGCTAAATGCATGATTTGCGGAGGTTCCTCTCACGCTAAGGACGTCTGTCCAGTGAAGGAAGATACCGATAAGTTCTTATGTGCCAATTGCGGGGGCAATCATAAGTCAATTTTAGTAGAATACCTATAAGTAAATGAAAAAACCGAATTTAGTACTAAATTCGGTTTTTTCATTTACTTATAGTTATTCTACTAAACAGCTCGAAGATTTATTATTATTATCAATTTATCAAGTTTAACTACATTATAATCATAAGTGTGGAGAAGAGGGCGAATGTGGCGAATAGAGTTGTTATAGATTGAAATATTAAAGAAATAAAGTAAATTGTTTTCGATTCTACTTGTATTATGCTAAGCGTGTACAAGAGATGTCAAACAACGAGCGAAAATGAACGAAAAGCAGATTAGGCGAAACGGGCGAAACGAGAACTGTGCGGGAAAGAAGCCAGTTTTTAAAACAACTCGATCCAGTTTGGTGACAACTTTTGTAGCGAACGGACGGTGTTTGCTATAGTGTGTTTATTTGTTGATTCGGCTCAAGTTTGGCCAATCAGTTATGTTTCGGCTACTACAAGTAGCTTATCATTCTTATAGCTCATATTTAACACATGTTTTCAATTAGCATATTTCCCTGACAAATGGAAAAATGCTAAGGTTGTACCAATTATAAAACCAGGCAAAAATCCTGCAGAAGCTTCTAGCTATCGTCCAATCAGTTTGCTTTCCTCCATCAGTAAACTTTTTGAAAAGGTTATTTTGAACAGAATGATGGCCCACATCAACGAAAATTCAATTTTTGCCGATGAACAGTTCGGATTCCGCCATGGACATTCGACCACTCATCAACTTTTAGGTGTAACAAATTTGATTCGTTCCAACAAATCTACTGGTGTTGCTCTTCTAGACATAGAAAAAGCATTCGACAGTGTTTGGCATGAAGGCTTGATTGTAAAATTAAAAAAAAACTTGAGTTTTCCTACATACATTGTTAGAATAATCCAAAGTTATCTGTCAGGTTAATCATCAGAACTCTAGTTCTGAAAGACTTCCTGTAAGAGCTGATGTTCCTCAAGGCAGTATTTTGGGACCTAAATTATATAATATTTTCACATCTGACTTATCTGAGTTACCTCAAAGATGTCAAAAATGTTTGTTTGCGGATGACACATGCCTCTCCGCCAAAGGACGAAGCCTGCGTGTCATCTGTAGTAGATTGCAAAAGAGTTTGGATATTTTTTCTTCATACTTGCAAAAATGTAAGGTTTCTCCTAACACGTTTTTCAACAGGGGGTACGCGGACCCCCAACCATGTAAAAAGCACGCTGAAACGAACACCTCATAGCTTCTGAAACTCAACTAATAATACTCTCACGTAAACCAAAAGCCGTTTATTTGAAACCTTTAAGTAGATATGTTGTCACGATGAGAAGGATTTCAATAAATTTCAGGCCAGCCATGTTGTATGCTATACTAATGTGGACTAGCTGTTGTTATTGCAGAAAGAAAACTCTGCAGAGGATTCGAAATTAAATTTGGAAAATTGTTCTGAACCTTACTTCCTGGTATAGTATCATTGGTATGAATATCCAATGTTGAAACATGTCAAATAATAATAAATCTTCTAGCTGTTTAGTAGAATACCTTAAAGTAGATGAAAAAAACGAATTTAGTACTATACCAGTTAATTCCACTAGAGTTTATATCCCTTGACAGATACGCGTATTTCGACCACAACTGAAAGGCCGTCTTCAGTGTCGTGTACTAAACTCAACTAGTACACGACACTGAAGGCGGCCTTACAGTTGAGGTCGAAATGCGCGTATCTGTCAAAGGATATAAACTCTAGTGGCAATAAATGGTATGGTACTAAATTCGGTTTCTCATCTACTTATGTCAAATAAATTATTTCAGTCAGTCGGAGGGCATCAAATCTACTCGCCGAAACTAACATTGAATTTCGAAGTTTCACCAATACTGTACTTCCATCCCAGAAATCTCCAAATTGAGTTGCAGAATAGTGCTTGTAATTGACTTAATACTATTTCACATTTTCCCTTCTCTGCCCTGAGGCCAATCCAAAGTTCAAGCTGTTCATTGCACATGAATACCATACACACCAGCCTGGCCTTGATAGTGCCCTCTGGCTCTGGAGAAAACAGCTTTCCACCGCTGGACGCAGCCGACATTCCTTCGACCGCAACCAATTATTCCGCATCCTAAGAGCTCCCATCTTAGCCTAATGAAATCAGAGAGCGGAAAATGAAACAAACGCATAAACCATTATTAATACAAACTGAGTAATACGTATGGGAAACACACATGTATGTATCTACAGACGCTTAATGGTCTGTTGCAGCTGCCTCTGGTATTTTGTCGGTCCTATTCCGGGTGCCTTTGAGCTTCCTAGAGGTACTCTAAGCAACGCTGGCAATGTCTGGCATGGGAATAGTCCTAAAACACAGGATAGCATAGAAGAACGGACGTAACACTTGGAACAAATTTCTTGATCAGTATACAATGCTTCACACCTTCACCATCTGGTGAGCATGTTGTTAAAAATACTATTATATGCACGACTTGAAGATGACTATTGTGTGTTAGTCAAAAACGAAGAAAAGCGATGCGGGCGCCTCTGATTGTGAGGTTTGAAACACAGGGAATGATTCTCAAATGCGTTGTAAATGAAAAAATCGTCAACGTTACGTCTGTTTGCCTGTGGTATGGTGTTGCCTATGACACTAGACACTCTCGGACTGGGAATGTGTTACAGAAATATGTGTCGGATGCCTTATTTGTTGCTTGGTTGCTTCCCGAGTCTTGCCACGTTTCAACACCTTGGTGCGGACGATGACGTCGGCGACGAAGGCTCGACTAGACCCAAACCCATCGCCCATGTATAATGGTTTCGGCAAAACGAGCTGCTGCTGTGTACCTTCCGTGAAACATTACAGCGGCTTCAAAATGGGTAATTATGTTTCTCGTGTGAAGCTGTCTTCTGGAAGCGGCCACTGTATGTAGCGAATTACCCGAACTGCTCCTTAATGGGTATAAAATATGAGGCCTCATTGCAGACGGTCATTACACCAGGAATATGAGATGTGCAAACTGATCCGATAGAGGTTGCATTCTGAAGATGTTGTAATCATTCCATCTGCATTCTAGGATGATGCAAATATTGGGATGCATTCAATAATTATACTCCACTTGATGCGTTGAACTTTGTAAATTTAAATAAAATTCATTTTTGAAAGATATTCCTACAAACATTATTTGAAGACGTGGAAAGTAGTGGAGTGGTAGCTCTTGGTGTTTTTGTTTAGGTTGAGAATGATATTATACATAACTAAAAATAATTATCTGTAATTTTTGTATTATCATACTGCTCAATATAACTTATTAGTCAAGATATGACTTTTCTTTTAAGGTTGGTTTGCTACTGACATGAAAAAAATCACCTATTTAGATGCGTGGAAATTTTCTTCCCAGAAATTGCCCAGAAAATATTTTATTCAGTTGAGGAGAGATACCATTTAAAATGGATCTATCTGTAGAAAATTTCCCATTCGGTCAAGAAATATCTTTACTTTTCTTGAGCGAAACAGCAAACTTAGCTTGAATCAGTAAATTTCAAAACTTTAAAATTGTTTAAGATGCTCACGCAGAACATATAGTGAACATAAAAGAGGCTCATAGCGAACTTTTAAGGATCATATCCTCGAAAATATGAACACAGAAAAACTCTTATTAGGCTTGAAAGCTGTCTAAGGTGCTCTATGGAACATGAAAGGAACTTTAAAGTTCCGAAGAGTTCCGTATGTTACTTTCTGTAGCCTAAAGTTCCGAATGAGTATAATTAAGCATCTAAGGCTAAGTAGCCCGTCATTCGTTTTGGTAGCCATAATGGAATTGTCGCTCGTAATTTCAAAGCCTTAAAAGTCAGTCCTCATAGTTCATATTGATTCGAAAAAGTATCACTAAATGCGCTTACATGCCGAGAGTGTGCTGATACTTTTTCAGCAAAGTCAGTGAAAAATCATCTTATTTCATTAATTTGAAACTGTATGGTGAATCATCAATGACGCATACAAATTCCAATGATGGCCTTAAGTAGCTGAAAAAATTCTCTCGGAACATTTCCCCGAACTTATGTGGAACTTTAAGTGTTGATTATCATGAAAAGACAAACTCTGAGATAAAAAAAATCCTGAAAAGTTCTTGGGAATGATTTGGAAATGAATACTAACCTTCCTAAACTGAATTTTGTACCTCGAAGTTCCAACAAAGTTCACAATGGATCTCCTATAAGGTTTGAAAGCTGTTGAACCCGTTAACGTCCAAAGTATCCCACAAAAGTTCTTAAGCCCCGAAAGTCTTATCAATAGTTATGTTCCCATAAAATAAAAACAGTTTCACCAAAATAAACAAAAAAAATCTGTGGTGCTGGCCCAAACAAAAAATCTAAAAATTATGTCGTCAATACCTGACAGTTCCATAGAATAAATTTTGAATTTTATTGAGAAACAAAATTACCTTTGGAAACTATATGCGTAGTAAAAAAAATCGGTAGCAAAAGTTTAACTCAAAAACTACCAAAGGTGAGAACATCTATGCTTACTACAATGAACCCAGAAAAAAAATGAAAAGCTCAACTTTGACAATGCCCTTTTCCGTCGTTTTCTAAGCGATATTAGATTGTTTTAAATCAATGGAATCAGTACACTATTCGAGGTCAATATCCTTTAAAGTGTTTCAAATAGGTAGTGAACCCAAAGTTATTTAGCAAACGTTACTTCCTAGTTTTAACTGGTACGTATTTATGGCACAAATTGAACAACGTACAATGTTAAAGGTGATAAATTACGGTATTCATGGTAAAAAATAAGTTACAGACACCACGAAAAACACTATTTTAAAACATGTTCTTCTAAGAAACAAAATTTGACCCGGTGACATGTAGTTTTTTTTCTCAATTAATTTGATCGTAGAAGCCCAGCGAACATGCTTCGGTAAGAAAAGGAATTTTTGATTACACACAAAACAAATTTTGAGTCAAAATCTCTAAAAAAATTTCATTATTTAAAACTGTTTGCCTGTAAAGCCATACTCAGAGTTATAACTGGTGGTTTTCTTGACTGAATCATGACTGCTGAAGACTAGTGAATATGCTTGTGCGGAACAATATTTTTTTTATTACACTCTAAATTTATTTCAATTTGAAATCTACGAAAAGCTTTTTTTAACTTTTTGCCTGTGAATCGAAAATCAAAACAAAGCCTTTTTACTTTATCAGCAGAAATCAGCTAACAGAAGACCAGTGAACATTTCTGGGTAGAAATATATAGTTTTATTATACTCAAATTATTTTACTAGAAATATGAAAGTTTTAAGCAATATAAATGTTGAATGTTATCTAAAATTTCTTTTTCTGTTAAAACATGTTCACTGACTTTCTAGAAGTTAGTTCATGTCAACTATATATGCTATTCCTACATTTATTCATTAACAGGGAGAAAGGTTTAGTACAGATTTATTTACCCAAATCGTAAAAGTAGTTTCAGAGAATTTTAACATTTTCAAATATAATGGCAAAGTTTTTTAATTTTTATTATAACTAATGTTTTTCAGTATTTATTACTCTAATGCTAAATTTGACATGATTGTTTATTTTGTTATTAATTAGTTATTTAACGATTTTAAAGGATAACATACATAAGAGTAATGTCGGTGCACTGTACACTACTTGAGCCTTTAAGCAAGAATTGCCCAAGTACAGTGCATAGGCTGGTTTTAGTGGGTCGTCGTAGGTGCGGCATCCCCACACTCCCTGAGTTATCTTCTCAGGGGGTCTGTTTGAAAATTTCCCCCTTGTGAAAAAAAAAAAACAAAAAAAACATATCGACAACAAATGTTGCTAAAAATGCATGTTTTGTACTTAATTTGATATTGAATCCCATATATTTAGAACCACAATAATGGTAAGACTAGATATTTTTACGGCACGAGTCATACATTTATCCAACGAGGTTTACCGGGTTTGAAAATTACAGCAAGTCACATTGGATCAGGTTCAATTCATGGCAAAAATTTCGCGTTCTCAATATTTGACCAGTTTTGATCATGAAAAGTGTTGTTGAAGATGTTTTAGGGCTGGCACCCTATTTTGAGCATATTCGATTTTTTTTTGGTTTTTATAAAACAAAATTTTAACAAAAAATTTGCTATTTTCCATACACTTTGAGGCTCTCAACCTCAACTATTTCACAAAACTAATGTTAAAGAAATCTAAGGCAATACCATTCTTCTTTATTCGTTTCCTTAGACTTAAGAGAAAAATAACCATGATTGTTTAACAAATTTTCAAAACCATTTTTTTGCTCAAATTTTAAGCGATGTTCTAGAAAATCTATCATTTCATTTAACTTGCACTACTAGTTTTTCGTTTGTAATGATTGCTGATGATTGAATGATGAATTCTTGAACCTGTAAAGAAATCCCGAGGAGCGATTTGTAGGATTTGAAGAAGCTGTCATCTTATTTTTTTACGTACTTACAGGAATAGCTGTTAATTCAATGGCCCGACAGACCATTATTATGCAAAAAAAAATTGTTCATCAAATCTGAGTACAGAGCTCGATTCCTTATATTCCCGAGCAGAAGAAAATAACTACTGAATACCAAATTGAGGTATTCCATACCAGATAATTTCCAATACTTACAACCTGAATGAGGTATGAATGAGCCCTGCATAAGAGGTAAAATACCTCAAATAATACCTTCAGCGCATTCTACAAATACCAAGCTGATAATTAGATCAGGTATTGCAATACCTAAATAATACTTGATGGATTTTCATATAAAAGTGAAATTTTTCAATAATAGTTCAATACCTCCAGCAGTCCTCGATACCTATCGAATACCAAAATGAAGTATTTTTAATTGTTTTAATCACTTTTTTCAAATACCATTATAATACCAAAATGAGGTATTGATAACTATACAATACTTAATTGGGGTATGATACCAAAATATGGTATGCATAAGTTATTGCCGAGTTATTCTTTCCTCCTCGGGTTATTCTGCACATTTGGGCCAATTTAAAAAAAAAATCCTTAGGAGGAATCTTGAGAAATTTTGACTTGATGTTTTGACTCAAAATTCCAATATACACCATATTAAAATAACAAAGAAGCACTGGGAAGGAAAGAAAGGATCTAGGAATAAATGTAGCGCAATAACGGTTAGAAGGTAAGGCATGTGATTACGTTATAGTCGATTAGAGCAATTATGGAACGTTTGTTTCCGATCTGGAATGATTTAGTTGCTCTGGTGCGCTCACGTTATTATCAGCATAAACTTACACGGATGTCTTCCACGGGGCCGCTGACCTCCACCTAATTGATGCAACTTTTTATGCCGGCATTCGCACTAAATGGCCGGCTCACTGAAGTTTGCCGTTGTTAAATAAGTGTGTTTAGAGAGCCAAGAATCAGCGTTTTATACAGGGAAAATAGACAATCATGTTTCATTTGGGCATGCTTGCATTCATCGTTGCTCTTTTTGCATTATTATTGAAAACACTTGTTGTATGATAAAGGATTGTAAAGTGTTTTGGCGAAGTTATTAACGAAAGACTGGACCTATGAGGTCAGATAAGCTTTTATCAAGCAACAGTGTAGAAATATCGTTTCCCTTTGCAAGTTGCAGGCCCCTAAGCTGGTTACGTAACCCGTGAAAGGAGATGTTCGTAGCCAGAAAACGTGTTTTTACTTAACGAGAAACATCATTATCACCCGTCATAAGTGTTTTATGGATCTTCAACAACTTCAACTACATCCCCACCAAGTACTGTCTCATCAAAAACACAACTGAGACTGTTTATTTCTCTACATGCAACCATATACGTTTGAATAGAGTAAATGGCAGCTTATCCTAGTTGTACCTTTTTAAAATAGTGAAACCCTGTGATACTTCACTGCGTTCGAGTCCAATAAAGTCATAAAGGAGTATATGCTACAAAACACAATATTACACAGTAAATTTGGAAACACATATCCTTTTTATTCCATGTAATTTAACAAAAAAGAAGGCACTCGTCATCAATTCTCACACTTGATTGTACAGTACTGGACCGAATAAAGTACGCATTGGCCGTTTTCCCATACAAAATGGTCAAGTTTGGAGATCTGAGTCTCAGCTTTTAGTGTTCCGATTGATCTGAAATTTTCACCACAGCCTAGATATAACATAGATTTTACTCAATTAAAATATCACTGCATTTAAAACACAATCTTTTAAATAATTGAAAATCTCCCAATTTGCAAAAAATTACAAAATTTAATTTTGAAAATATTTTGAAAACAATTAATTTTACCGAAAAATGATGTTCTGCAAATTTGTGTGTCTTATCAAATTGTACATTTTTGCAGAAGGACATATTGCTCTAAATATTTTCATTTAAAAATTATTTTTACTTTAAAATTTTGTCATTTTTATCAAAATTTGAGATTTGCGATAACTTGAAAGTTCGTTAATGAAAAACTATGAATTTCTAGCCTAGCAAATTTGAGGTAACTTTCAAGCTGCGGTGAAAATTTCAGGTCAATCGGACAACTAGAAACCGAGATATGAGACTCCAAACTTGATCATTTTGTATGGAAAAACGGCCAATGCGTACTTTATTCTGTCCAGTACTGTATGTATTAGCTTAATCAGCTTTCCCTGTTCCTTTTAAGATATTAACATATTTTTTTGAGTCTATGATATAACTTGCCACTTCTAGATTTTCGTAACTGAGTCGAACGCGACCTAGTAATCAATAAACAAATAGACGATGGGTTCTATTGAAACGAAGTAAACGGTTGCAGGTTTAGAGATCGGAAGTCCTAGTGATATTGACTGTTAAGTAGTACTTATTAAGAATTTCTTTGAAGTTGAAATCCTGTTGTGACTGGGAATGTAGAACAGGATATTGTTTACGTAGAATGCTGAGGGCAATACTCGATAGATAACTAGACCTTATCATCAAAAGTAGTACTAGATATACAGAGTAGCAAATTTTATTAAGATAAATAAATACGGCAGACTTTAGTGGGCTAGTCACTTAGTGGGAAAATCGAAAAACAAGCTGTAAATAAGTGATGTTCAGTATTTAAATATTCACGTTTCTCCAACATAACATGAATATCTTATCAAAACTTATGTCTTAGATTTCATTCTATTATTCTGTTTACTGGTTTAAGCCATGTAAAAACATACTTAAGCCACTCTGGTAGGTTGAACCAGATGTAAACATTTTTAAATGTAAAAACGGTATCTATTTAATACTTATTATGAACAGTGTGATCAACTTTTTGAGCGTTTTTTTCAGTTTTTTCAGTGGTTTATATTGGAATTTGGAGTCGAAAACTTCAAATCAAGATTTTCCGAGATTCCTCCTAGGGATTTTTTTTGAAAATTGGCCCAGAGGTGCAGAATAATATAAGGAATCGAGCCGTGTACTCAGATTTGATGGACAATTTGTTTGCCTAATAACGGTCTTTCGGGGCACTGTAAATGGGGGGGGGGTTGGGTGGGGGTTTATCGACACAGTAAAAAAAAATTGCATCCGATAAAGTTAAATCAAAGTATATATGAGTTTTTATTCTTCTTCTTGGCATTACGTCCTCACTGGGAAAGAGCCTGCTTCTCAGTTTAGTGTTCAATAAGCACTTCTACAGTTATGAACTGAGAGCTCTCTGCCAAAGTTTCCATTGTTTTTATTCGTGTATCGTTTAGCAGGTACAATGATACTCTATGTCCAGGAAAGACAAGGAGATTTTTATTACGAAAAGCTCCTGGACCGACCGGGGTATCGAGCCCAGACACCTTCAGCATGGCTTTGCTTTGTAGCTGCGGACTCTAACCATTCGGCTAAGGAAGGCCCCCGTATATATAAGTTACCAGCCAGAAAAAATATGCTGAAAACTAATATTGCGCAAGTTTTGATGAAGACGAAAAACTTGTGATTTAAAGCAAGAATTAATGTTTTTGGACAGGTATACTTATTAAGTATCGGAACAAGAAGAAAAACAATTTTCTTTTGAATTTTTGTATGTGTTCTTAACTATTTGATATTGTAGATGAATGTTTGACACTGTTCTTAAACTGTTCTGCAACGAGCCGTGTGCATTTTTTTTTGCAATTTTGTAAGACATCTTGAGGATCTCATCCATCACAACGGAATGCATTTACCATTGTTTTGAAATCTCTGACATTTTCTGTTCAATTATTTATTGCTCAATTCAAAACAGTTACCTGACGAAAAAGTAGAGCGTAGAGTTACTGTGCACGTGCTGTCGCCTTAGGTGCAGGAGCCTCTTTGCTTGCCAGCGCACGGGAGTGCAGTACATCGTGAGACCTTTTTTAGTGCGCCTCATTTTGCTTGAAATGTGTCTCACTGCGGTCTCATGCGCTCCGTCACATGTGCTGTTTAAAATTCAGCGCAATAATTGAAGTGATTATAAAAGAGTTCAACGAGGATTTAAATTGTAACACTTGGATCGCGAGTCTTCGACCATATCATGTAGGCCATCTAAACACCTGCATAACGAGGCGAAGATAGTTGTAGAGGTTCTTCGTTACTAAGCAGTTGTTTCACGACTTGGATACCGATGGCGAGCCATAGCGCCGAGCAGCGCATGAGACGAGTCTCCCCGAGAGCACATCACCTAGCGCGCGCTTTTAGAATTTTCGTGAGCCTCAGTCTAGCGCTGCACACTAGGATTCCGATGAGCTGAGAGACGGTTTGGTTGGAGGCTCGTCAGTACATTTATGTGCTCCTGAGAAATATGTAACTCTAGTAGAGCGTATTGGTTGTGTAATGACTACAGTGCTTTCCCGATTTTAGCAACACCCGTTTTTGGCAACATTTTCTTCCCAAGTTTGGCAACACATTGAAAATATTTGATTATTAGGTTTAAAATTATTAGGTTTAAAACCTAACATTTTGAGTTAAAGCGAAGTGAAAATAAGTCAAAATGAATATTATGCTGATAATTGCGAGCTAAGAAACGTAATGTGGAACGTACTTATGAGTGTATCTCGCATATTTAAAAGTTATTGTTTAACGTATACGAGAAATCTTATGAAGCAGGCAAACTATTGATACATAATTAATAGGCATCCTAAATTCCTGGCATACGATGGTAATCAACAGTAAAAGCAAAAGTAATAAGAGCAGAAAATTGTGAGATGATAACCTATACTGTGTGATCGCAAATTTTTTTTATTGATGTGCTTGTATTCTTTAAACATAAAGGTTCATATATGGCGGTCTGTTGAGCCTAAAAATGTTTTCAAATTATCTCGTGATTATTGATTAGTGAATCCATCAAAAATATTTAATTATTGATGAGTTCTTTTAGGTATTTTCGTCGGCAATTCAATAACAGTTGTTGATGAATTTATTTAGAAACTTTGTCGATAAATCTAGACGACAATGTGGGAAAAATGTTTAGAATGGGTTTTGACTTAGTCATTTAATAACGTTTATCGAGGAATTCTTAGAGCAAATAAAAGAAGAGCCCAAAAAATTGTTACTATTATAAAATTTTACATATTATTCTGCAAGAAGAAGAAAAAATAATAATGATTTCATTTTTTTTCCACTGATTCCGCAAAATCTAAGCTTAATTTTTTTGCCATCCGTCTTCATTCTTACGGATGTTACGGAAAATCTTGCAGATACAATATCAGAAATTGTATCCCTATTGTAATGGTGTCATTTTCATCAGAAGCATCAATATGTAGAATCTTTGACAAAATTGAAATATGCCAACGAGTTTTCGCAAACATTTTCTTCAAGAATTCTTAAAAACATCTATCGGTATTCTTGTAAAAAAATAAAATCAATGGAATTACTGAAATTTAAAAGTTAAACAGCTAAACTTTCAAAATCTTCTTTAACATTTAAATTGAAAGAAACTCTTAATGTTGCTTTAACAATTCCATCAAAAACTGCTTCTTTAACATCATTTTCATGGAATACTAGTATGAAAACCACTTCGTTATCAGGAAAATAATAAAGAAGCAAATGTCATTTCATTTTTTTAAACTGTTTTGAAGCAATTAAATCTGGTCTAGTAACCTTCAATAATGAGCATATTGACATACGGAGAGATAGGGAGCTATCTAGATAAGGAGGATATCGAGATGTGGAGAAAAAAATGTATGCAAAATGAAGGGATCGAAGAAATCACCGACAAAGGGAGAGATACCGAGATGTGGAAAGTCGACTGTACGATGAGAAATTCCAAAAACAACTATTTTCAGCTTTTGCAGCCAGATTCTTCTTCTTCTTCTTGGCATTAACGTCCCCACTGGGACAGAGCCGGCTACTCAGCCTAGTGTTCTAAGAGCATTTCCACAGTTATTAACTGAGAGTTTCTTTGCCTTAGTTACACAGTTCGAACGAAACGTGTAAATTTCTGAGACATATAATGCACATAATTGGAGCGTGGAATATCATGGATATTTACATGATACGTCATGTAAACTTCAATTATATGTCATGTAATCTAGCAGGATCCTGAGTGATTACATGACATATAACACATTTTTACATGATTTCAAACTGAAATTTACATGACGTCATGTTTACATCGCATAAATTAAGTTTACATGACGTGTAATCTTCATTATTTTTAACTCTGTACCATTTTCGCATTCGTATATCATGTGGCAGGTAACAATGATACTCTGTGCCCATGGAAGTCAAGGAAATTTCCATTACGAAAAGATCCTGGACCGACCGGGATTCGAAGCCAGACACCTTCAGCATGGCTTTGCTTTGTAGCCGCGGACTCTAACCACTCGGCTAAGGAAGGTCCCCTCAGCCAGATATGAACTCCAGATTATTTATGAAAATAAGGGATTCTTAATGAAACCTATTAAGCTTTTGATCAAAATTTATATCAAAACTGACAAAAAAGAACACAGTAAAGACGGCCTTACAGTTGAGGTCGGAATACGCGTATATGTCAAATGATACAAACTTTAGTGAAATTGAATGGTGAAGTACTGATTTCGATTTTTGATTTTTTATGTGTATTTCACAAAACAGCTCGAACATTTATTATCAAAAATACCGTTTTGACTCATATTCCGAACACTTAAGGCCAACAGTGACTTCAAATGCATCTGATTGGCATGAATTGGCTGATAATTGTGTAAATTTAAATTTCTTTGCAATGCCTAACTGTTAGCTGTTGGGTGTACCAATAATAATGTTGATTTAATTAGTTTTAGTATTGTTTTTACGTAAAAGTATGGAAAAACATTTTGATTCAAATGTCGAACACTGTGCTTATTCTGTCTTATATTCCGAACACCTTGATTCAAATTCCGAATAAATCGTATTCAAAAGAATAATTTCGCAAATAAATTTATCTGAGCTTGTTCTACTGGTCTCAAACTCGAGAGTCATCACTATTCCTGTGGTAAAAACTATATTGGAAAGGTTTAAATTAAATTGCAATTGACAGCCTTTTCCTTGTTATTTGGTGACATCTCTTAGCGAAACATTTCAACTAAATCGCCATACAAAAACCGTGTGTTCGGAATATGAGTCTGTTCGGAATTTAAGACAAAACGGTATCACTTTGTGAACAATTTAACCAAGAAAAACATCAATTTTCCCTACCTATTTGATAAAAATATCGGTCACTAATCAAAGCTTCCTCTCATTCATCAGTATCAATTCATTCGAATTACACCCCGACTCACACAGAATTCCAAACAAAACTCATTTTAAGCATTTATTTAACCATTCCGATAAAGGGTTACCGTAGCTCAGTCCATAAACATTAAATTTTACGACTTAAACAGTAAGCGAGTGAGAACCACTCATGGGAAAAGTGGGTGGGCGTTATCGTACTCCTAAAGATTGTCTTGATCGCATCCTTTCGTAGGAAACAAAAACATCCCAGATTCTGAACCATCTTTTTGGTTTTCTTATTTTTTTATGCTCCAAAAGTAGGATCAGGGTTATCTGGAGCAGCAGAAACGGGTGAATACCTCGCAGCCATGTAGGATCTTTTTCTCTCATCAACTTTTTTTTTCTGTCGGAATACATTTGAAAGTTTTTTTTTCACGAAAGAACGCCCGCAAGGTTTTGCTCTCGCATTTTGTATTTTTTGCTTCTTTTCGGTTCCCGCTTCCGGAATTACTGCCTCAAAGTGGTGGAGGGGAATAATACGACCGTAATTTGGGCCTCACTCTCTCCATTTCGGCTGTCGGCACGGTTGGACTGAGGATTGGAGTCATTCCATGCTATGAAGAGCAATTAAATGCTGGATCGGATTTCATATTTGGTGGTGACTGTCTATGAATTTGAATTGAATTAGATTTGTGATACTACTTGATTTTCATTGCAGAGTAGAAAGACGGAAGTTACTTAGGAGAATTTTATTGGAATCAGCGCTTAGTATAGTCAAAACTCTATCACACGTTGCAAATGGTCGTTTAAGAGAGCATGGCGATACATGCAAAGCTTATCAAGGTAACAGGTAACGAGTTTTCGTGTGGGCCTTCGTTAGCCGAGTGGTTAGAGTCCGCGACTATAAAGCAAAATCATGCTGAAGGTGTCTGGGTTTGAATCCCGGTCGATCCAGAGTCTTTTCGTAATGGAATTTTCCTTGACTTCCCTGGACATAGAGTATCATCGTACTTGCCAGACGATATACAATTCCCCCAAACTTGCCTGTTTTTTCTGGTTACGTTTTTACGTCCACTCTCATTCGACTTGGAATCACCGAAAAAAACATTTCTCCTAATCTGGGTTCATATGGTGGTGAGTGAATGGGGTAGATAGAGAAGTCCGTGATTGCGAGCGTTAAGATTTACGGTGGTGTAAGTGGGTCTGTGTTTGCGCCAAAGAAAGCGCGGTGGGTGCTCTCCCGAAGGCTAGGTTTAATTAATTTTTTATTGTACGGGCAATCACAATTATCCGTGATTATGGCTTTGTCGCACGCTGCCGCCTTCCAGCGATGATGGTGTTTCCACTCTGTCGTTGTAGAGACATTCGTTCCTCGTTGTCGCGTGCTTTGCGCTCCATAGTCGGCTGCACGGATGGTGGTAATCGTGATAATGACAGTCTGCCCTGTGTGGGATTGGGAAGACAAGTCCTCGATTGGATTCATTTCACAGGAAGGATAATCGCCTTCTTGTGGGCTTTGTGAGAAATGGAGATCCCCGAGGAGTGACACCGAGACCGGGATGATTGTTCCGTTAATGATTCTGGCTACTGTACATGCTGATGGACTGAATTGTTTTTTGCTATTCACCTGATTCGAAAAAGATGACATCGTTGTCACTTAATCGAGCCAAGAAAGATTAAATGGATAAAAGGGGCATCATAAGAAGCTCTATAGATACACAATACACTATAAACAAGCATCTTTTTTCTCTGATTAGTAAATATCATTTGACAATAAATTTAAAAAAATAATCCCTGTTTTTCAACGAACAAAATTTTCAGTTGCCAAAAAACAGAACCGTGCCAAAATCAGAACCCTTTTTTCTGATATTGTTTCGTAATAATTAGCAATAAAAATGTCCTAAGATTATTGTTACGTTATCCTGAATAATGTGAATTTTGTGGAGGAAAAACTAAGGAATGATTTAACAATATTCATTTGAAAATTAATGTGATCATATTTTGATATGTTTCTGAGCAAATCCGATTGAGAAATCTTGGAACAAAATCTCGCAGATACACTGAGAGGCAAAATAAAGTGCCCACCTTACCAGTTTTCGAATTTCTCTCATTGATTTGGTTCAAATTAAAGTTAACACACCTAAATCTTTTGTGATATTTTATTTTTGATGTTCTTTTAAAGTTGCACTTACGAAATTTTGATAAAAAAAAGAATTTTACTCAAAGAAAAAGAAAATCAATTTGTATTGAAAAAAAAAGTAGTGACAAAAATAAGTGCCCACTTCCTTCTTGGCCCCAGAAAAGATGATTTGAGAAAAATAAAAAGCAATTTAATAGTTAATGTGTCCTCCTTTGGCCTTAAGGACTTGCTGGAGGCGCTTCGGCATGCTTTTCACCAGGTTTTGTAGGTGTTATGGATCTAGTTCTTCCCAGGCGCGCTCCAAGGCTTCAAAATAATTATTTTTGTTGGTAAAACCAGTTTTTTCAACCCTGGCATCGAGAATCGCCCACAAATTCTCGATGGGGTTCAGGTCTGGGCTTTGTGGAGGCCATTCCAGCGGTTTAATCCGACAAGACCGGAAGAAAGACTTGGTCTTCTTTCCAGTATGCTTCGGGTCGTTGTTCTAAAGAAATATGAATTTCTCTTCAAGGCCCGTCTGGATCAGCGAAACCCCAAGATTTTCCCACAAGATGTTAATGTAGGAATCTGCCGTCATTATTCCGTCGATTTTCACGAGGCTTCCTACTCCACTCCATGAAAAACACCCCCAGACCATCACATTTCATCACATCACACCTCCATGCGTCACCGTTCCTTGGATGTGGCGCTCCTGAAGCTCGAGCTGTCTAACCGAGAGCGGCGGGCTCGTGTGTGGTGCAGAGCGCCACATCCAAGGAACGGTGAAGCATGGAGGAGGGAATGTGATGGTCTGGGGGTGTTTTTCATGGGGTGGAGTAGGAAGCCTCGTGAAAATCGACGGAATAATGACGGCAGATTCCTACATTAACATCTTGCGGGAAAATCTGGAGGTTTCGCTGATCCAGATGGGCCTTGAAGAGAAATTCGTATTTCTTTAGAACAACGACCCGAAGCATACTGGAAAGAAGACCAAGTCTTTCTTCCGGTCTTGTCGGATTAAACCGCTGGAATGGCCTCCACAAAGCCCAGACCTGAACCCCATCGAGAATTTGTGGGCGATTCTCGATGCCAGGGTTGAAAAAACTGGTGTTACCAACAAAAATAATTATTTTGAAGCCTTGGAGCGCGCCTGGGAAGAACTAGATCCACAACACCTACAAAACCTGGTGAAAAGCATGCCGAAGCGCCTCCAGCAAGTCCTTAAGGCCAAAGGAGGACACATTAACTATCAAATTGCTTTTTATTTTTCTCAAATCATCTTTTCTGGGGCCAAGAAGGAAGTGGGCATTTTTTTTTGTCACTACTTTTTTTTCAATACAAATTGATTTTCTTTTTCTTTGAGTAAAATTCCTTTTTTTATCAAAATTTCGTAAGTGCAACTTTAAAAGAACATCAAAAATAAAATATCACAAAAGATTTAGGTGTGTTAACTTTAATTTGAACCAAATCAATGAGAGAAATTCGAAAACTGGTAAGGTGGGCACTTTATTTTGCCTCTCAGTGTATGTGTAACGTTATTTATGGAAAAGTTCTTGTGTATTTCCTGTAGGAGTCATTGCTGCAATATTTGAAGAAAAAATGGTTATAATTATCAAAACAATTTTTAAAGGAGTCGCCGAAATATTTCCCAAAGAACTATTTGGATAAGTAGATGATTTCCTCAACAAAAATCGGTAGGAAAAATGAGACGCACTGGTAAATTACTGAGAAGTAGCAGCAAGTCCTGATAGAACGCCAGAGTAATCATTCATCTCTGGAACATGGAAAAATTCCAGTAAAGATACATGGAGAAATTTGTACCTCGAAGATTTTTCAGAATTTTTTTAGGGAATTCCCCAAACAATTTTAAAATTGTACCTAAAAAAATAAATGTAGAAATTTCTAATTTTGTTTTAGATATTATAGTTTTTTTTTGTATGTCAGCTTCCTTAAGGTCTGAGGTCACGCTCGACCGTTAAAAATTTAAATTCACCACGTTTTACCGTTAAAAACGCACGTGTTGGCTGTCTGAGAGAGAGTATTTTCCCGGAAGATTGAGGATGACAGTGTTGCCATAAAATATTTCAAATTATATTCTCCGGTCATAATCATTATTAGGAATGAAGTTCAGTTTACAGGAAATATAATTCAGTCGTAAATATTAAGCTTGAAACTTTGAGAACTGTAATATCCGTCGGTAAACTGAAAAATAAATACATATTTACTAAATGAACTTGAGACATCGACCGCTAATGGTTGTATTGTTGACGGTGTATTTGTCCAGGTCATATTTTCGGTACTACACTCAACTTGTTTGATTTCATATCAGTCAATAATTGTAGTACATCATATTTTATGAAAGATTTGTGGGATATTTAATGTAAAAAGCCCTGAAAGCAAAACATCAATCAGTTGTATAATCCATAAACAAAATTATATTCAGTATGCTGCATAAATTATGAAACAATAGTCAGAAATAAAACGGTTATGCTTTATAGTTCTAGCTAGAGTTTCATCATCTGTGTTGTATTCAATTATATTTGAACCAAATTATCGATACAATTATAATGATGTCAATCCTGCACAATTTTTGCAAAAATATGTCACATGGATATATTATCATACTATTAATATTTTCGCATCAAATAAGACACTCACGCATAAGCACACTTCTGAAATACTTGATAAACTTGCATGGTCACCATCATTGTGCTATTCGGTACACCTGTCCCGAAACCAAGAAATACAGTTTTCCAATACCGCAGTGATCGAACATAAAAAATAAAGCCTATAAAGTTAAAAGAAGTGTGAAAAAAAAGAAGTTAATTTCACACAAATATTCTTCCAAAACTATTTTTTATTGGAAAATTATTTCAAACCTGCCCAATACACACATAAATTCTACCAAACCAATTGCGTATTAATAAATAAATGTGCACAAATATTCTCCTAAAAATATAATATTTTTGCAAATAACTATGAAATTACCTCCGAAATAAGAAGAAGAAGAAAGAATCTCAGAATCTGGAAAGAATACACTATGAAGATTATAACTACACCGTCTGATCCATTGTCACTCTCATCGACGGTAGTTTTTCAGTAGGAAACATCATAATATTTCATACAAAATTGAAGAATTTCAAAAAGAGCTTTATTAGTTTGATATTCTTCCAGATGATCTGCCTATTCACAACATTGTTCTCAACAAATAGAAATATTCGCCTGATCCATCGCTATTGTTTCTGATTGTTTTTTTTTTATTTATTATTTAATAAATAATAAAATATATATAATAAATAATAATAATAACCAATGTGGTAATAATCGCATTATAATATGATAACATTTTGATAAGTTTTGATTCGAGCAAGTGCTTCATAACGTGTACTGCACCGTAAAAGTAAACAGAGAGCCAAAGGGACAGAGTGATTTCTAACCGCATAGGGTTTTCAAAATACTATTGGTTCAATTCATGTTTACCATAATCAAATGAAAATAAAACAGATTGATACAATGCAAAATATGAATATGGCAATATTTTATAATTTCTTTGAACATATACAGTGTGTATGCTGTGCCTTTGTATCATTGTTCATAACCAAGATCATACCAACAGAAATGCTGCTGAATACTAAAAGATCTTGTGCTGGTTACCCTACACCCAACTGCAATCATTGGTGCTCTCGTATTTTTTTCAGGCTCGGAGAAAATGAGAGAATGTTGTCTCCCAAGTTTGGAGTACATCCTGAAAATTTTGAAAATTTCCCTGGTTTTAAATCGAGACTACTCAAAATTAAAAGCATGTACACCACTTTTTACTATACCAAAAGGAACATAAATACCAAAAGCAGGCTTCCTCGAGCCGGTTTTTCAA
Source organism: Aedes aegypti (assembly GCF_002204515.2). Lineage (NCBI taxonomy): Eukaryota > Metazoa > Arthropoda > Insecta > Diptera > Culicidae > Aedes > Aedes aegypti. The sequence continues at coordinate 380,911,952 of NC_035108.1, forward strand.
AACATTGACTATAAATATTTTAAAAAATCAAACAACGGTGGTAAGTCCTCAAAAATTTTCAGTAAAAAGTTATGCTCTTTAGGTTAGTATTCAAATTTGGTTGAAGCCTGAACTATGAAATCTTCACAAAATATTCTAAGAAAGATTTCGAAGAGCTCCTCGGTCGGAAATTACGATATTCTGAGTAGGATTCGAGAAATTCTATTCCAATCGCTGAAAATTTCAAAATCCTTTCTCGCGCGAGAAGCGTGACCTCAGACCTTAATGACTCGTTCAAGAGCAAAATTATGAGGTTCGAATGCGCAAGAAATAAACTCTTGACACGGTGCCCCGACAGACCGTTATTATGTAAAAAAATTGTCCATCAAATCTGAGTACACGGCTCGATTCCTGAGGTCATTCTGCACCTCTGGGCCAATTTTTAAAAAAATCCCTAGGCGGAATCTCGAGAAATCATGATTTGAAGTTTTTGAATTAAAATTTCAATATAATTTATATACAAATTACACAATAGCGCCGGGAAAACCTAAAAAATATCGCTCAAAAAGACGACCAAACTGTTCTTAACTAATATATAATTGTTATAGTGGTTATATTCATAAATATGTTTAACTAACTTATATATGGCTTAAACCAGTAAGTTTAGTTCAATTGAATGAAATCTAAAAAACTAAATTTCAATATAATGTTGTTGTTATGGTCGATAAAAGTAAAACTTTCAATGGTTAATATTATTTATTAACAGTCCATTCCATAATATTATTTATTAACGGTCGATTCGGTCTGTCGAGGCACCGTGCTTGAGATAATTTCCAGAGGAATGAGATCCATATTGTTGGGGTTGTACTGATAAGTTTTTAGTGAAACATAGGACCCTGAAATACTGTTCTAGAATAATCAATCCGAGATCAGCACATCAAATGAAACCATGACAATGATATTCAAAACCTGGGTGTGCCAAAAACGGAGCATGCCAAAAATGAAATCTCAATGTATTCGACAAAATTTGATTTTTTTTTCGTTTCATTATAAATTTAGCCCTAATGGTTTGTTCAAAATTCCCTGAATGGTTCAAGAATTATGAAATTTAAATGAGCATTAAAAAAAAGATTTGATTACGGTGGTAATTAATGCGTAGCAGACCACCTTGGTCACTTTTTAAAGCCTTGAGCCAGGTTTTAAAGAATAATAAATAATATCATGCGATACTACAAACTGCACGATTTCGAGAACTATTTTATTCTATAACTAAATCGCACAGTTAGATGGGGCTTATTGTTCTATATCTTTCAAAACCAAAAATTCGTGAGCTCTTCCAAATTCAAATCACGGAGAAAAAGAAACCTCAAAGTTTGAGCAAAAATAAATTAAGAATTAGTGGTGGCGCAAGCGACTTGCAGGTGAACTTTCAAAATTTCGAAATAGAACCAACCTTTAGTGAAATTTTCTTTACTCTGTTATTTTTCAAACAACTTTAGAGCTTTAAGCACATTTTTTTTAAATCAACTATATAAAAAATTTGTTCAAAATCGAATTTGTTTCAAAACAAATGAAATCCTTAATTTCTAATTTTCCCTCAGAGTACTTTTGTGAGACCAGACCTGCATGCACATTCAACCAATTCAACATGATTTTGAAGTCAATTCAGTTGTCTTTATATAGGTATACAACACATATGATTAGAAAATGGTTTGGCTTAGTAATTCAACAAAAACTACCCAAAAAACAAGATTTTTTTCATTTAAAAACATTTTTTTCCGATTTTATTATTTTTTTTTTGCCGAATATTTCATTTTTACTATTACACTGAAGTCGACGACCTAGTACTCACACAGAAGATAATGGAAGAACATAACGCACGTTACGAAGTGGAAACATACGGGATGAAACACAAGCTTCGAATAGTTATCGAGGATGGAAGTGGCGAAGAGAAAAACCGGGAACTTCCCTAAGCTGTGACTGTGATGAAAAAGAAGTTCATCGAGTTTTTACATGCATTTGGTGCTCATGGTCAGCAGAAGGTTGTGCTGGGAATCCTGAAAAAACGGCAAGAGTGAAAATATCTGTGAAAATCTTAAAATATCATACTTTAGTAATAGAAGTGGTTTTTCTATTCTAATTTGGTGTTAAATTGTTGTAATTTATGGAAACAATTCATCATTGTGTATGAGCGGGTGGAGTTTTAATGAAAACAATATTTTGCGCAAAAAAATAAGTGAATTTTCATGCGTAACATGCAAAAGAGCTGTACAGCAAAAAATCAGGAATTGAAAAGATCGGAGAAAAACAGACTGGATTACCTGCTTTGCTCTTGCCCACAGTTGATCAGCAGAAGTTTTCTTGTTTCATTTTGTATGGGGAAAAGCATTTAGCTTCAAATTTTTCGAAAATGAAAGCATTAATCAAAAAAATATTTGGTAGGCGTGATAGTCATTATCATAACGTACAACCAGTTGACAACCGCTGTTCGTGCGCGACACACGTCTTTTCGAGCAGTCTCCCGTTCATCAAGTTCTTTTCTCATCAATTCCTGTACAGACAATTTTGCACTGGCTGCAAGATGTCTACGTACAGAAAAAACACACTTGTCGTGGATTTTAGCGATCAGGTGGAACAATTTCTTAAGAAATTCATCAAGCTCGACATGGCCGACGTGAAGAGCATTCAGTTACATAATCTGAAAAAGTGCGTGTACATTGAATTGCTTGACGCAGGCGTAGCTCCCCGGCTGCACAAACAGCATCATTTGCAGCACTCTTTCGTATATGATGGAGTGGACTACTACGTTCCTATCTACGTGGATGGTCCCACTACAACAGTGAGGATACTTGATCTTCCACCACATCTGTCTAACGCCGTTATCACTAAGCATATGCAGCAGTACGGTAAGGTAATCTCGATCCAGAACGAAGTGTGGAAAAACTTCTTCCCGGGCGTGCCGAATGGTGTTCGAATTGTTCGAATACGGATGGAGAAAACAGTGCCGTCATGCATTGTTATCGAGAACCATAGCACTGTAGTAAACTATCCAAACGAGCAGTCGGCTCGTGCCGATCCAAAGCAGCGAACATCAACAGCTTCCAGCGATGTCAATGCTGAAAACAAAATTGATAATCAATGCGAGGCCACTGAACCATTCGAGTGTACGAAGGTACGGTGCTGCCATCTGGGAAAAGTTTGCTCGATGCGTGAAGCGTCGAAAATTTTACCCGGCAAGGTATAGGAAGCGAAATTTCAAATGCTTATATAAAATTAGCTACAATAGTTATTTAAAATCTTTTCAGTATATGTTGATATACTTTTGATGGGCTACATTATAGGCATATAATTTTGAGTTTTATATTTTTTTCTCAATATGCTGCTGATTCTATAGTTGATCAATAGTCTAACCCCGTACACTTAACAGAATTTAATTAAAAAGTGTTTTGAATTTTCTAGGAGCATTTGAAAATTGACTTCCTATGCTTTGCCATGTAAAATAATCGGAGCTTCACGCATAGGGTCAACTGTGGTAATTACCTTCGTAGACGCGAATCGTCGACAGATTCCGACGGCACAAGCGAAGCAGAATCTGATGACAAACACGCAAAGACCGAGAACAACAACGGCAATGGGGATGATCAGCAGGGAAACGAAATCACAACGGAGCTCGAATCTGGGAAGCGGCGGTTGTCAACCGAAGCGGATGGAATGCTAGAAAACGAATCGAAACGGACATGCAGCAAAAGTGAGACTGGCTCAGAGTGGAGAGTTCATAACACGAGATCCAGAAAAAATAAAAAGTGTGATGTTTAATTTACACTGTAATTGTAAGAATGTGAACTATTGCATAAATAAACACGAATTTCAATTGACACGAATGCACCATGCGGTGTAAAGTGTCATTAATAAAAAAAAAAAAAAAAAAAAAAATAACGTACAACCGGTACCAAATATTTTTTCTAAAATAGTTCCCATTTTTGATAAATAATTCGTTCGCATTTCGCCATACAAATATTTTTCGTGTAACCTTTTAGCGAAAGGAAAACAATATTAAAAAGTAGGTAGGTACTTATCTTAAAATCAGGAAGTAATGGGTTACATGCTTGCCCTGATTCGTTACTCACCACATAGTAACGCACTTGCGCTAGTGTCTATGCACGTAAACTCGCTAAAAGGTAACGCGAAAAATTTTTGTATGGCGAAATGCATCTAACGATTTATTTCTCAAAATTGAGAACTTTTTTCGAAAAAATATTTGGTACCGGTTACACGTAAAGATAATGACTATTACGCCTACCAAATATTTTTCCGATTGATGCTTTCATTCACAAGAAATTTGAAGTTAGATGCCTTTCCCCATACAAAATTAAACGAGAAAACTTCTGCTGATCAACTGTGGACAAGAGCGAAGCAGGTAATCCATTATTTCTCAAAACTGGGAACTATTTTCGAAAAAAATATTTGGTGCCGGTTGTACGTAATGATAATGACTACCACGCCTACCAAATATTTTTTCGATTAATGCATTCATTTACGAGAATTTTGAAGTTAGATGCCTTTGCCCATACAAAATAAAACGAGAAAACTCCTGCTTATCAACTGTGGGCAAGAGCAAAGCAGGTAATCCATTAATAAAGCATAACCATAAAACAAACACTACGATCAAACGGTTCGTATTCCGAAATTATTCCACAGCAATAAAATGCTACTTCCACAGCAATAAAATGCTACTTATTACTAATGTTACTTTTACTGAGAAAGTAACTGAAATCTATCAATGGGTTATATGCCTGGCCTGATTTGCTACTCGCCACATAGTAACGCACATGCGCTAGTTTCTGTACACGAAAAATCGCTAAAAGGTAACGTGAAAAATATATGTATGGCGAAATGCATCTGACGAATTATTAACGCCTATCAAATATTTTTTTCGATTCATGCTTTCATTTATGAGAAATTTGAAGTTAGATGCCTTTCCGCATACAAAATAAAACCGAGAAAGCTTCTGCTGATCTACTGTGGACAAGAGCAAAGCAGGTAATCCGTTGTTTACCTTCTAATTTGATTTTTTTTTAACTGGTCCACATTTAGAACACGTTCCGCGTGATATTTTATACAATTGAAAATGTGGATTAAATATGGTCATACGGAATGGCTGTCTATGATTAAATCGACTATATATAAAACGAAAGCGTATGGAGATATGTGCAGGATGGGTAATTTTTTAACGTGCATGAAATGGTTTCGCGAAGGGTTCATCAGAAGAAAGGTGAATGGCATTTTTATGGGTTTATTCACAAACTTCATAACGCTAATGGGGGTAGGTGGGTATTCAGGTGTTACAGCTTATACAAAATTCGAAAAATATTCATCCAAAATGCATAACGAGGGGGTGAATGGGTGCCAAAAATAGTCATTTTTGGCGTTATGAAATTTGGAATTTACCCTATGTGCGTGAAAGAGACTAGAATGGATATTTTTTCTTTTTAGTTGGATCCCATTCTTGGCACTTTTGATTCACTTCGGCAGTGTTTTTTAAAAGCTATTTAGCTCATAATTGGCTACAAAATGCATCGCATTGAAGTGCTTCTTGTTGAAAAGTTTCAGACAATTAGACCAAGAAAACCCTCCATGCCAAAGTGAATCATGGAAGTGCCCAAGTAGCTCTATACCCTACAGCCTACACGCTAACTTGAGGGTACCCGTTAATGAGCGGAATAGTACAAATTTTGCACTAGGGAGATTTTGTTCATGACGTGTGTGACTGTTTATCCCTTAAGGAACAACCGGTACCCATGATGAGTAATTGTTATGCAATAATGAGTAACATACTCCCCACTAAAATATTCAACCTCCCGTGATACATATGAGAGGATGTAGAGTTCTCTACAACTCTTAAACACCCTGTCAGAGAATGCCAAATTGTAAAACAATTTCTGCACACGCATATTTTGTGTAACAATCAGACGAGTTTTCGGCTGGGTGTAAGTAGGAGTCCAGTAAATTATCTTTTCCTTTCCCTCAGCATTCGTTAGGACGTGGCCAGGACAGTTCGTCTGAGAGACAGATATTCATCCCAAATCTCTGTCTATAGTAACGGACGGGAAGAGGGCAACCCACTAATAGCGGTATAGGGCTGTACCTAGGGACGATCCGATACTTCCGATATATCGGAGTATCGATATTTTGCTTTCGATATTCGATATTTTGGTATCGATATTTCCTATTCAATATATCGGTGGTATCGATATTTTCTTCCGATATATCGTACATTAATATAAGGAAAACAATTGTAGGGTTTTCTTCATTCATAATTCATTTTATGTACCGTAAAACGGGGTAACTTTGATAATTTTTTCGAAGAAAACTTGAATATTTATGCATGCTTTTTCAAAGAATTATAATTTGTATTTTTAAAACAAGTACTGGTATCCCTACTATCGATTGCAGTTGATAGATTGCCAAAAGATTTATTCTGAATGGGTGTATAATTTTTCATATAATCGTAAGTCGTTTTTCTGTTTTGGGGTAACTTTGATAATGGAGTATAAATCGAAAAAAATAGAACGGATTACGGAACATTTATAAGGCGTTGCATACCCCTAGTCGTCCCAGTTTTTAGAAATGGGTTTCGCTAAGAGATTTGAGACTGAATTCATGTTCTACTACAACTAGGCTGTCAAGGATAAGTGACGAACTCATTATGACTTCATCAGATAGTGATCGTAGAACAGATTTTTTGTGAGCGTTTTAAAAATGCTAAAATCTTATAAATTTTTAATATTTGCATATAAATCTTCCAATGTACTTGATTCCAACGAAAATAGCTTTGACATAAAGTGTCATACTAATACTCTTTACTATTGCATTCGTTTTGCTTAATTGATTAATAGATACTTTGTTGTTTCGTTTAGTATTTTGTGGGTATTGCACTATCAAAGTTACCTGCATTATCAAAGTTACCCCGTTTTACGGTACCGTAAATTCAGATGAAATTGATCGGTAGGGTGAAATTGACCATCATGTCACACAATTTTATTCTCACAAATAGAGCATCAAAATCAATCAAACTTGTAGTGAATGAACGTTGTTTGTCTTAACTATTGTCGAATTGTGTGTTGTGAAGTTTTTTCTGTTAAAGAATATTTATTTCTATGGAAATAATGTAAAAATGCAAAATTATGTTCGGGCGGGAATTCGAAAACTTCCATAAACTTCTAGTTCTAAAAAAGGATTTGAACATGGTACCATTCTCAAAGCTTGTGAGTTTATATATCCCTAAAACAGATTTTATCATCAAAATTTGTACCAAATTGCTCATTTTGTTGTAATAATTGAATTTCTGTTAGATGTTTGAAAATTCCATTGAAAATTGCCTACATTGAGGCGTTTTCTGCTGTATGTTGAATATGTAATATTCATTTGTTAAGAATTATAAAGCATATTCGGATTCAGTGAGCTCAAATTAAGTAAGTTGAGTAGTTTTCGAAACTAACAATTATTGTATTGATAAGTGATCAAGTTCACCCCAAAATGGGATTATCCCGATTTTTTATTTTAGAGATAATTTTAAACACTAAAATCACATTTGTTAAAAAATTTCGGTGCATGAGCCAATAAGACTCACCATCGTACTCGTTTTCCTGAATAAAGATGTTGGCCATAGACAACAGTTTAGAAAACAGATCAGAAAAACCGTAAAAAAATTATCAATTTTACCCGAAATTGCGGTATTTAAAAAAGTAGTTACCATTTGAATTGTACTATAATGTATCTTAACAGAAAATGTTTTTGTACATATCGGTCAAATTATCAATAATATTGAGTATTCAAAGCTTTTTTTTCGAATCTTAGAAAACTAAACGGCAGGTCTCTAAGCGATTTAGGAATTTTGCTTTATTCAGATATATCATATGATATTCCGTTATATCGATATTTTGATTCAATATATCGGTGGTATCGATACTTTGATTCGATAATCGTATCGAATTAAATATCAATACTTTGCAATATCGGAACGTCCCTAGCTGTACCACCTACGAATTTGTGCGAATTGCTAAATGCTGATGCTTATGCTTATATTTTTGTTCGACCAAGATTTTTTTCGTAATTAAATTTATTGAAAATTTTAGCTTATTTTTTAATAGTGGCTTTAAAATTTTAAAAATCAGTTTCATGCTTGGAAGGCTGGCAAAAAACAGAAAAAATGTTTTTTTTTCTAAAATTATGTTATTGGGCGTTGCTTGCCAAATAACTAAGTGAAAACACTTATTGATTAAATGAAATGTATACAAAGTTCAAAAACAACTAAATTAGTTAATAAAGCAAGTAAAAAGATTTGAAAATGGTTGAGTATTCATGAAATTGTGGTTAAAAAAAGGTGATATTTCAAGTAAAATGAGGAAAAAAAAAATTGGAGAATCTTGTCCTTACTAACATAAGCTTCTACTTTATGCAATTTTGATATTCCTCAAACTTTCCAGAAGTCAAATTTTAAAATAAATGCTTAAGGTCATATTTTTTTATTTTAAAATTCACCATTGAGCCACTTGCGCCACCTCTAAATCTTAATAATGTTGGTTCAAATTTTGAGGTTTCCTATCTGATTAGATATTAGAAGAGCACACGAATTTTTGGTTTCAATAACTTTTGAAAAATCACTCACACCCTAATGCACAGTTAAGAACCCCTTTGGACATTTCGAAGCCAGTATGTGGGTTCTCTAGGAATCGGTTCCATGGTCAATTTGTGAAGGGAAGTTTATGTTTATATTTTATAATTAAGTAACTCTCGAATAGAGGGAGGGGGAGCTAAAGCGCTATGTCTCATTTTTTTATACAGCCGAAACAAACCACTGTGGATCCATTGTGGATAAGAGTAACTAACACTGAAGAAGGCTACGATTAGTAGCCGAAATACGCGTATCTATCAAAGATAGGCAAAAAGGACGAAATTAAAAGGTACAAGGCACCCCGATCTACTTGTTTGTTTCTCCATTGAGATTCTGCTCAGAGGATTCGAATACATTGAAAAGAGTTAAAGTAAGAATTTATTCAATTATTAGAGTTTGAGACAATTCAATTCACTCGTAACATCTACATGGATTTTTCTAAGATTGTTACTTTTAGGTTATAATATTACATTTCAATTACTTTGAATAACTTACTGTGATAACTGCTGTGATATTTAGGTTGCTGTAGTGCATTTCAATTAAGTCTCCTATTTCTTTTTTCCTTTCATTTTTCAGTCGCTACGGCCTGTGACGGAATCGCAAACTTGACTATTTTTAGTTCATTATTTGGTATAATTCTTTTTCTATATCGCTAAAATCATGGAAGGATGTCCACTTAACGTATCAAACACATTTACTTTCCAATATTCTCCAAAATGAGATAGAAATTTTAATAGCGAAACACCATCTAAATTGTTCTCGAGAGAGCTTCGTCATTGCGACTGAACGAAGTGAGTACATGAGTTATAGCTTTGACTAACGACAGGGAAAATGCTCGTTCCGTCAGTGTCGCAAGCCCGTATTGATACTTAACAGCCCTGGCTGTAAGTGGATGTTTAGATACCAATCAATTAGTTTAACTATTAAATCACACTTTCTCAAAAAACACTGTCATGTCTTTATACCTAACTATTATTATCCTAGTATTTTTTCACTATTATTCCTCAGAATATTTCTCTCTTACTGTTTCCATGTCATATGTCTCCGTCAAATTGATCACTGGGCTGAATTGGCAGCATCACTCGTCTTGTGTCAAAATTAGGGGTGAATTATCAGACAACTTTGAGGAGGATTGGTAACGAAGAATGAATGTAAATATCGATCATTTCAAGTAAATCGATTATTATTTTTGTTTCTCTGCAAAACTTCTAATATTCGCTCCAATTTTGCTCGTTGACCCCTTAAAAATCAATTAGGTCTTTGGTTTTGAAATATCGTGGAAGAAATTAATTTGGCCAAATGGTTCCAGAGTTAATTACGAGCGTCATGGGGAAGGTAACTATACAACAATTTTGTAGAGGATTCATAGAGGTGCTTAGACGTTTCAAAGGCCTACAAAATTGCAAGAGTTTCTAGAGTTTTTTACAGGTTTGAAAAGGTTTCCCTCATAAAGAGGCGATGTGTTTGTTTTGTTTTGCAAATATGTTTCATTAATTTCCGGCGGATTTTTAGAATTTGCCAAGCGATTCTATATATAATTAGCGAACAGAGGTCCATCATGATTATACCTAGATGTTTTGAGGTGCATCTAAACAGTTTTCAAAAGACTCAGACAGAAAGTATAGATTTACGTGAAACTTTTTCTGACATATAAGCATCCAAATTTCCAAAATTTCACGTTTTTTACTTTTTTCCTTAATAACCCTTCCGTGCCAAACACCCCTCTCCCTTTTTTGTATTTTTCTTATATATTTGAATGAAGCTGAATTAAATGATCTTTCCAAAACAGCAGAAAAATTTAACTTCGCTTGAAATTGCGTTCTGTTATTACGATTTGAATTTGGGGTCAGTTTTTTTTGTTTGTTTTTTTTTCTTTATTAAGGTGAATTTTAGCACATTGACGAATGGCTAGTTCTTCACCTAAATTTGAATTTGGGGTCAATTTTACCCTATCGCACAGGAAGAGGGTTAACTGAGAGTTTTTTTTTGCCGATTGATCATATTTTCATGTGTATATAGTGTGGCACGTACTCAGATACTCTATGCCCTGGAAAGTTGAGAAACTTTCCTTTGCAAAAGATCCTGGACCGGCGGGATTCGAACTCACGACGCTCAGTTTAGTTTTGCTGATTAGCTGTGCATTTACCGCTACGTTTTGCTGCTATTTACGTCTGAAAGACTTAAAAGGTCGTTCCATATAATATGGTAAAATTTGGAGGCCTTTTTTAACTTCTGTTACTCCGATTAACCTAAATGTTTAACTTGTTTTGACAATACTGTTTTTTTTTTCGATAGAAACATTTCAGATGCTACTGCAAATTTTTATTATAGGTTTCAAATGTATGAAAAACGGTGGTAAGCTTTACTTAAAATTATCAAAGTTCACTCTAATTCAACAAATTTTAAACTCTTTTTGAAACTTATCATATGGCAATACAAATGAAAACTTCCAAAAATTTCTTTGAACTTCATTTGCCAAATATTCCTCACCACATTGCATAGTGGGATCAGGTTTCTATTAATCGATTTGATTACTAGGTTCGATTATCGGTCCAGGATTATTTCTTTCACATCCAAGGGTTTGAAAAATTATCGTGCGTGATACACAAAACGTTATACAAAAGCGAAAATGGCAATTTGACAAGGAAAACTCTCATTTCATAACCATAGAAGTGCAATTTAGCTAAGATGCAGGCTTTGTAACAGTTGGAAATAGTGTCAGGAAGAAGAAGATTCCAGAAATTAGTTCATGAATCAAATGGAAATTTAATCCAGGAATCTTGCTGAAAAATCATTTAGTCACAAACCATTTTATATGATGGAGCTAGCTTTTACAGAAAAAAAAAAATCAATATATGAAAATATTGCATTAAGATTCATTTCACTGTAATGGATCGTTCGGATACTGCTCCTTTTCTTGTTCATTTAGATTCTTTCATCCATTTCTTCCTCGTCGACCATTTGTTAGCGTTGAACAATAGATGCACAAATGGCAGCATCCAACATACAAGACTGAACACTGAACGTCAACCAACGGCCCGCTATTCATAGTCCGAGATTTGTCTCTCCTTCTCCGGAAATGACATCGACAAGCATCGACAACGGAAGCAGCCATCGCAGGAAAAAGATTTCAGTCTGCTTTCTTCCGGTTTATCCAACTCGTATGGTTGCTATCCGGACTAGATACAAGAACCGTTTAGTTTCGCTTAGATGGGACGGGAAAGTAGCTTCCATTTGTGATCACCATTATTTCTTAAGCCATGCCAGGATGATGAGGCTTACGTTCTTTAATCAGCCAAGTTATGTTGAAATGGTATAATTTCAGTTGAAAATTCATTGAGGTTACTCTTTCCGAGTATTTGGTTTAGGAGCCGGATTCTATTCGTGGCAAGTTTAGTTAACTTCGTAAGGAGTTTTACGCTATTGGGCTAATATTTGCCACAAAAAGCTTCATATTGAAGAGCTTCCTAATGTAATGTTTCGGCCAAGGTATAAACCCCCATTATGTGAATTATCCGTTACATAATAGCAAACTAACTCATGAACAACTCTTCTCCTTTCCATTGGATTGAATTGCTCTCTTCAGCATATTACAATTTTCAAAATTTCTCTATGGTAAATCCCATATAAACCTACATCATTTTTGAGCCATCTTTAGATCACCAATGCGAAAATTTCACAGAACACTTTTTTTTTCATGGTAAGGATTGTAAGAAAGAATGGTAGATTGGATCTTCTTTTTTTAATTTTGAATCGCCCTAATCCCTCAAGCCGAAGTGAATCATAGAGTGTCCAAGCAGTTCATCTTACTTTCTCCACATCAGCAGTACACCAAGATGAAGTTGTCTATTGATTTTCATGTATCCACTCACCCCGTCATACCTTATCATACATCTAATGATTTTGGAGTTTAACATTTACCGGCTAAGGTGACCCTTCACCTACAAGTATCGGTCTTATCTTTATACTAAAGAGCTTTCATACTAGTTAATCTACGCCAAATTAAAACAAAAATCTTCGAGCTTTTTAGTAGTATAACGAGAAAAAAAAATGAATACCACATTTAGTACTATACCATTTAATTTTACTAGAGTTTGTATCTTATGGCAAATACGCGTATATTGACCTCAACTTTAAGGCCGTCTTCAGCGTCGTCTACTAGACTTTAAGACAACATATAAGCTGTATGCATATTCATTCACAAAGAAAGACTATTGGTGTCTGTGGGTGAATTGGCTCACTTATTCTATATGGCGTTCTCTTTTCTTGGCTGCAATTAGTTGAAACTTTAAAAGCCATTCCACAGTACCGGACGTGAATCACAAGAGAAGACCTAAATTGAAATAAAAAGTCAATTATTGAAAGATAAGGATCCAAGCGCAAAGGGGTGTAAGTAACATTTTGATCGGTTTTGAGTTGAGTATACTAAAAACTTTTACTGTTTCCAAGTGTTTTAACGGTATTTGTAGGGGTTTTTGTATCCTATACGAAAAAAACGTACATAATATGTAGAAGATTGGTTTGCTTCTTTGGCTTCCATACAATTTTTATTGAAAGAAAAATTGTCTTCGAAGCCGATTTTCTCAAAATAAGTCCTTTGACACTTACACACTTCTGTTTCTAATTGTCTACAATTATTATGCATTTTCTTATGTGATAGCTGAGATTTTTCGTGAACTGAGGAGCAACTTTCCTCTAAAAAGTAAAAATAGCTGACTACAAAAGTCGTAATGGAAAAAGAGAAGACTAAAGAACAAATGTTATTTTTAGCAAAGAAAAAACTCTAATGCACAACAACATTTCAATCAGAAAAAAAATGTCTCACTACCACCAATTCAAAAGACAGTATCTCCGATGAGCTCAATTAAAGCAAACATTATCGGTTCCCGATCGTCAACTTTTCCGAAGCAATTATTCACTCAGGAAACCTTACGGAAGTATCCCACCCCCCGATTCGTGTCATCTGATAGCCGTGGCACGTGAACGGACAAGTCACACCACAGTTCCGACAGGCGACAAACGACGACCAGCCAGTAGAAGTCAGGCACAATATGTCTCACGTCCTCCACACCAAAAGGCCACTCACTCGCTCTCGGTTCACCGATGAAATATGAATAAATCTCGTTATACACTTGGGTTAAATCAATCAATCGGCCACGACAGGATGTGCCTGGTCCGGACGGCCCTCACCCTCGTCAAAAATCCGCCGAAGCATCAAGTGACCGAGTGAAGGCATTCAACAGCCACTAGGAAAGCACTAGGGTGGTGGAAGTTTGTTGCTTTAGGTGAGTGAGAATTAAGGGTATGCGATATTTTTGAGGATTCCGTCTAATACCGTTCAAAACGGAAAATTGCGGTTTTTCACGGAATCTAATGAGACTAAATTAATGATATCCAATTTATTTTGTTTCGTCAAATTAGAAAAAAAAATCGATGAGGTTTTTCTGTTACGACCGTAATTTCACGAAACATGTAACTAATTTTACGACAGATTAGGGTTAGAAGCAAGGGTGTAAATGACGAAAACCTAGTTCTCAGAAAATCGACTTTGAAGTTTTTCAGCTATTTTCATGCCATACAACTTGTATGGAAGGATACGATGGATTTCTTCAAGTCGAGTTTAGTACACGACATAGAAGAAGACTTTACAATTGAGGTCAAAATACGCGTATCTGTCAAAGGATGCAAACTCTAGTGGAATTAAATGGTATAGCACTGAATTCGGATTTTCATTTACTTATCGCAAACCCCTACTGAAAATCGCTCTCGAGCGTAGTCCGAAGAAAGGATGACTTTGCCTTGTTCGGTCAGGTTGTAGGCAAATGGCAGCGGAAGGATGTGAAAAGTTATATGTGAAAGTGGGAGAAAGTTTACTCCCCAGGCACCAATAATGGGACGGGAAGGGAGGGTAAATCTTCGCCGTCGATGGGAAGTTCCATGCTGAAATGTGGTATTCAAGGGGATGGGGAACGTTTCGGGCGATAACCCACGGTTTGCTCTCTCATTCGGTCTGTGTTTATCCTACATGAATATTCAATAAAATGGAATTCGGTGCTAATGGGTGCCCAATATAAAGTGCCATTCTGTTTTGTTTGGAATGTTAACAGCACAAAAGGACGACGACGAGGGACGATCTTGGAGAGGGACATTAGGGTGGAAAGAAGTTCTTGAGGATTGTGGGAGGAATATGGCTGTAAATAAGACATTAACAGTACTTTTAAAGCCACAATTGGTTCGAATTGGAATGAAGCAATATTTGGGTTTTGTGGCCTTAAAATGGAACACATTCATATTCTTCTCACATTCATACACTCCTACTGGGATAGAGTTTGATTATCAGTTTAGTGAGTCAAGGGGACATACGCAGTATGAAGACAGATCCTGAACAATAACAAAAAATCATTAAAACTACATACGTGCAGCTATTCACCAAGACCAAGCTGAGGATCGAAGATTCGAATCCAGTCGAGGATGTTTTCGTAAAGGAAATTTTCTCGACTTACCAGGGCATAGAGTATCATCGTACCTGCCACACCATATACACATGCAAAAAGGGTCAATTGTCAAAAAAGCTCTCAGCATCAACATGAACTGAATTTATAGACAATTGCAAATTTTAAGCCGAAGAAGCAGAAATCATATAACGTATCAGGATTAGAGCAAAGTGCACTTAATCGCTATCGTTCAATTTTCTTATCGCAGTCCTGTAAGCTGCAAAGCCCTAAGACTTCCCTTAGCGTTAACAATGCTGCCTTGCAAGTACTATACTGTGCCCAGTGGATCGCACTCACCCTTGGACCATTTTTCTGCCGGCTTCAATGGTTGAACCGGCTGCTGTAAAGAGCCATAAATCATGTCTCTATTCAGGCGTAAAAAGAGAATTTAAACCCCTCAACCCGACTGAAACTAAGGCGCCAGCAACCGTTCAACGATACCAGACCGAGCGAGAAACCTTTCAACACTACCAATCACCATTGATTTGGCACCGAGACCCGTCTGAATGTAAAAATATAACATTTCCAGACACACAATCGGTTGAAAATTCAATTGAACTTATTGATTTTCGATCTTGGTACGTCATCAACACTTCCAATGATGTACGTGGGTTTCAATGGCTTATGATTTTGCTGGTTTATGCAACCGTATAGATAATGTTTCCAAGAAAACACATGTTTCATAGCACACGAAACAGAAGTTACTAGAGCGCAGAGACATAGACGAAGGGCTTACACATAATAACGAACCAAACGTTTCCAAAGAAGTACTATTATCAATACGAACAACATAAAATCTTACAGCATATATCAAACCCTTAAGAACTTTGGTGTTCGGTCAGTAAGCGGAATTACCTTTTAAACTTCATAGGAGCAGTTCTTTCAATGCTTTGATTGTTTTTTTTTAATTTTTATCTAAACGATCCTTTTTTATAAGAGAGTTCATTTGAATATAGAACATAGTCTTTCTCGAGCAGAAAATTTCTCCTGTTGAAATTGTGAAGATTTTCGATTTAAAATTCATTAACACGCTAAGTACCGACATGGGCAAAAAATGTGAACGGTAACCTTCGCACGACGATATCTCAGCTGATAATCAATCAATTTTCATATTTTTTTCACCATTGCAACCGTTTACTCTCCTGGATGCGTTTAGTGAAGACCGATTGAAAATTTATGCCACCATGGCTGAGAATTGGCCGGATCAAGACCGTCCACATTTTTTGCCAACCTTACAAGCTGGTTGCTGGTTGTATACAAGCGTTGCATGCAAGTTCGTTATTCCGGAACTAGGTTTGCGGCCGGATATTTCAAAATTTTGACCAGCTAGAAGGGTTCTATCTTTGGGAGAGTTGTACAGGGCAGTGCTCGCTTCCTTATGGTTTATGTAATGATACAAAATTCCACCACTACGTGGTGCTAGTGTACATACACACTTCCGGTTTACTGCTATTGAAGGATACCTCGGAACCTAAACGAGATAGAAAATTCCTGTCTTCGAGAAAGTTATTCAGAGTATGCAGAGCTTCCCGAGCAAAGTCGGATAACTGGATGATATCAAAATAATAACAACATGTATTATCGCTGTTATCATTTTGAGATTATGTTATCAATGGTAACTGAATGATAACAATATTTGTTATCATTGTATCCGTGACAGAAACTTTTGACAACAGTTTGATAACAAAATATGTTTTCACACATTTTTTCCCATTACATTTTTAAAGCATATATTATTAAACAAAGTTGACTTTTCATCATATAACATTTTGTAAAATTATTTGAAGTGTAAGTTCAACCCAAAACACTCACCTCACAAAATTTTCTCTTGTTATATGAATATAAAATTCAAAAATATATGATGATGCAAATTTAGTTATCAACTCAGTGATAACATAACTTTTTATTACTTTGTTATTCGACAAACAAATTTGAGTTCTCATTTTTGTTATGTTGGCTGTTTATTCATAAAAAGTGATAACAAAATCAGTTATCAAATGATGATAACCAGGAAACAAGATTTGTTATCATTTTGCTGTTCAACTTTGCTCGGGTTGCTTGCAAAATTTTAATTATTATTTTATTTTATTTAATTATTCATCCTTTATTAACAATTATTTTAAGTTCATCCACTTTGTGGTTCCGGTATCATTTCATTTAGAGATATTTCGCAATCTATAGTGGAGATATAAGATATATATCTTTGAATAAAGTTGTTAAGATTGAGCAGAGCTTATTCAAGGGAGCATGCAAGGCTCTAATATTTTCCACTTCGTGACGGTAGTATACGTATATACTGGTAAGTTATAGATGAGAAATTTCCTTAAATCTAAACGGGATATAAATTTTCTATTTCCGGGTATTTCTTTCAGAAAAAGCAGAACTTCTCTACACTTTTTATATTACTGGAGAAGTAATTTGATTTTGTTTAAGAAAACCTTTAATTGGACACTTCACTTAACTTTTGTAAAAGAAAAATAATACTAAAAATCACTCGTAAGGGATGCAAATATATTTAAACTCTTATATGTTGCTTATCTTGACAGATAGGTTTATTTCGTCTGTGACTTACAGACTTATTCAGTGTCGAGTGCTCGACATGAAGCAGAACTTGCAAGACGGAATCTTCAAAGCAGTGGTTTCGTATAGTACATGAAAGCTAATATTATTTAACTTCACCCTGAGAAAGTAACCCCGATTTACGTTGAGGCAACCATTTGACCAACAAAGCCTTCGCACCATAATTACATTTATTCACATACTCTGTATGATCTTAGCAAATAGATTATAGATTTGATTAACAATTAAATTATGTGGGCCCACTTAAATTCGGAAATCGAACTCGGCAAACGAATTGCAGAGAAACGAACAACTGAGGTCTCGGTGACCATTTGTCTGATCTCAGTAAAACTCAGTAAAGTTCGCTAAATGTTTACAGAATCTTGGTAACGTTCGCCGAGATTTCGATTAAAAATTTGATTCGTCAACATTCTTCTTCTTGGCATTATGTCTGCACTGGGACAGAGCCTGCTTATCAGTTTAGTGTTCAATGAGCACTTCCATAGGGATTGACTGAGGGCAGGTACGATGATAATCTATATGCCCAGGGAAGTCAAGGAAATTTCCATTACGAAAAGATCGTGGACCGACTGGGAATCGAACCCTGACGCCTTTAGCATGGCTTTGCTTTGTAGCTACGGGCTCTAACCACACGGCTAAGAAAGGCCGTTTGCAAACATCTTGATTCATCTGCACGGATTTAAATCTGATTCTTAAATCATGATTTACAAGTCATGCAACTCAGAAATAAGTAAGGTCATGATATCAAGATCATGAATCATAGTTTCTGGATAATCATGATTCTTCAGAAGCGTAACATCTAAAGTGACAACAGTTCCGTCAAGACAAGAATTCTGTCAGGATTTTCCCAAAAGGATTTCTTCATGGCTCATGGATTTCTTCAGGAATTTCCAAAGCGATTCCTTCAGGTTCCCCGAAATTCCATACGAATTCACCCAGAGATTCCTTTAGGAATTGCCTCAGGAATTCCTTTAGGGATGTTCCCAGAGATTTCTCAGGAAATTTCGATTCCCAAAATCATTCCTGCTAAAATTCATAGAGAATTCTTTAAAGAATTTCCTCAAAGGTCCCTAAGGAGTTTCAACAGAGATCCCTTCAGAAATTCCCCCAAGAGTCCTTTCAAGAAATCATCCTGGGATTTCTTGAGGAATTCTCCCTACGATATCTTAAGGAATTCCTCCTTGTATTCATTCAGTAGTTCATCCAATGATTTTTACAGAATTCCCAAAAGAAGTTCTCTAGGGATTCCTTCAAGAATTTTTCCAGGGATTCCTTTTGGAATTCATCCAAGTATCTTTTCGGGAAATCCTTCGGTGATTGCTTCCAAAATTTTTCCGAGAGATCCACAAAGAATATTTTTAAGGTACCTGCAGGAATTCTAATTGTACCTTTTTGTTGTCACACTTGAATTGTAAACGAATACCAGCGCCACGTAGTGGATGAATTTTGAACTATGCTAGGTCTCTCGGGGAAAATAGGCTCACTTTGAACAACTTTTTCGAAGACAGGAATTTTCTATCTCGTTTAGGTTCCGAGATATCCTTCAAAAGCAGTAAACCGGAAGTGTTTGTGTACACTAGCGCCACGTAGTGGTGGAATTTTGTATCATTACATATACCATGAGGAAGCGAGCACTGCCCTGTACAACTCTCCCGAAGACAGAACCCTTGAAGCTGGTCAAAATTTTGAAACTTCCGGCCACAAACCTAGTTCCGGAATGACCAACTTGCACGCAACGCTTGTATACAAGCAGCGGGAGGTGGGCAAAAAATGTGGACGGTCTTGATTCGGCCAATTCTCAGCCATGGTGGCATAAAATTTCAATCGGTCTTCACTAAACGCATCCAGGAGAGTAAACGGTTGCAATGGTGAAAAAATTATGGAAATTGATTGATTATCAGCTGAGATATCGTCGTGCGAAGGTTACCGTTCCACATTTTTTGACCCGTCGGTACTTTACGTTACAAAAATCGTCGGTATAAGCAGTGTTAATACTTGCCTTCATACCAATCGACTCAGTGACACATTCTTCTTTAAAATGCCTGTTCTTTCGATTTCTGCTGTCATTGTGGTTTACACAATTTGCATTAACCCTCACATTTTGTTTTAGGAGGCTTTCACCTGACATCTATAACTCTCACATTTATTAGTATTTTTTTTTGTACACACCAAATGGTTTTCTCTGAAATCTGAAATATTTTGCTGAAATTTGCCGAGCTTATATTATCAGCAAACCAAATTGCTGATTTTCAGTAGTTATCCGCTGATTTTTTCAGCGTTCTGAATCAGCAATTCGGTTTACTAAAAATGTCAGCTTGGCAATTAGCAAGAAAAAAGCTACCGAAGTCCCTCGCTCTTCCTCGAAAACCACCCGTGCCAAGCGAGGACTGATAATTTTTACGGCCCTAGTGGATCGCATATTTGATGCCCTCAGAGTTTCAGACTCATTCAGAGGCATCCTCGACCTTTTTCTCCCCGCAATAGAAGAGTATCTTAGGGAATTGACTACCTCGTGGCCCCTCCTTGCTTCGATTATATCTTTCGATGGATAATTCAACGAGCGAGGTACAAGATATGATCACTAAGCTACAGTGGAACTGTCATAGTCTAAAACCTAAATAAGACACATTTAAGTTTTTATTTCACAACTCCGATTGTGATATTTTTGCACTCTGTGAAACATGACTTTCTTCTGAAGATGACCTTAACTTGTATGATTTTAACATCATACGCCAGGATCGAGATGATAAGTACTCCTTAAGGGATCAAAAAGTGCCATTCATTCTACAGAATGCCAATCCCGACCCATCCAGGCATAGAAATCGTTGCTTACCAAATAAACGTAAAAGGTAAAGATCTTTGCGTAGCTTCTGTTTATATTCCTCCAAGAGTTCAATAAACCGCCGTCATCTCTGAAATTCAGTTTCCATGCTCTCATCTCCAGTTTTAATGCTGGGTGATATGAATTCACATGGTACTGGATGGGGCGAATCTTATGACGATTATAGAGCGGCTATTTTCTATGACTTATGCGACGATTTCAACTTGAACATTTTGAACACAGATGAAGTGACACGTATTTCATCCGACGGCAACGAAAGCCGTCTTGACTTGTCTTTGGGATCAAGTTCACTATCACTCGATTGCATGTGGAAGGTGATCGATGATTCCCATGATAGTTACCACTTGCCCATAATAACCTCCATCAGAAATAATTGTGTAAGATCAAAACAGCCAATTCAGGTTCCTTTTGACCTTACAAGGAATATTGATTGGCAAAAATTTACTCGCGCTAACTTTTGGTATCGAATCATTTAACTCTCTCCCACCTTTGGATGAGTATCGATTTCTAACAGAATTGATTTTTAAAATTGCATTAGAATCTCAAAAACAACGAGTTCCTAGTGTATCCTTCAAAAGAAGACCAGCCACACCTGTTTGGGATGATGAATGCACTCAGTTGTATCGAAACAAATCTTATGCCTTTAAAGCTTTTCGAAGATATGGTACCTCAGAACTTTATTTAGAGTACTCGAAGCTCGAAAAAAGCTGAAGAATCTAATCAAAGCGAAGATGTAAAGCTATTTGCGGCGTTTCATTGATGGTCTCTTGCGAGTAACTTCAATGTCGACGCTTTGGAGAGTGGCTCGCAACATATGAAACCGCTCATCTTCAAATGAGAGTGATGAATACTCCAACCGTTGGATATTCAACTTTGCATAAAAGGTCTGCTCAGACTCAGTTCCAGCTGAACCGCCATTCTGGGAAACCCCAAGAGACGATTCTTTGGACATACCATTTGCTGGAATTTTCAATGGCTCTTCTTTCATCAAATAACTCCTCTCCGAGACGCGTTATTATTAAGTTCAATTTTCTTAAAAACCTCCCTGATATCGCTAAATGACGGTTGCTTGACCTGTTAAACTCATACATGGAGCATAATATTGTTCCACTTGAATGGAAACAGATCAAAGTAATAGCTATTCAAAAGCCTGGGAAACCAGCGTCCGATCACAATTCATACCGCCCGATTGCTATGTTATCATGTTAAAGAAAATTGTTAGAGAAAATGTTCCTATCCCGACTCGATCACTGGGTCGAATCAAACAATATGCTATCCGGTACTCTTTCGCAAGTGCAAAGAATCAAACGATTGTCTAAAGCAACATCAGATATTCTACTAGCCTTTGCGGACAAGGAGCAATTGGCTTCGGTTTTCTTGGATATTAAGGGTGCTTTTGATTCAGTATCCATAGAAATATTGTCAGAAAACTTGCACAATAGTAGACTACCAGGAATATTGAATAATTTCTTGTACAATCTTGTACAACAGGCAACTTCCAGATGCTATATGGGCCTTTCCCAAGGCTCATGTCTAAGTCCTTTGCTATATAATTTTAATGGTAAAGATATTGACAACTGTTTGGAAGAACCATGCACGCTTAGACAACTTGCAGATGATGTTGTGGTCTTTATGAATGGTCCACGAGCGGAAATCTTGCAAAGACCATTGCGAAATTCCCATGATAATCTATACAATTGGGCTAGAAAATCCGGGATCGAATTTGCGCCGCAAAAACTGGTTGTATTTGCTAGGAAGCGGAATCCAGCCCAACTGAAGCTTAAGCTTTTGGGAATAGACATCTATCAGGTTTGACTTCAAAATATATTTATTAAAATATGTTTATTTGAGCCTGCTTGCAGGGAAATCTTATTTAATAATCTTCGCGAGAGCGTTAGTTACCCCTGTATATCCTAACTCCTGGTCTCGGTGGAGCTATTGGTTCACCTTTCACAGTTGTTGCACTCGAATATCAATAGAAGATTCTATGACACTACCCCGAACGCCACTACCCCGAATGCCACTACCCCGAACGCCATTACCCCGAATGGATCACTACCCCGAACGCCATTACCCCGAATGGATAACATTTTGAGACATATTCTAGTTAGAGAGTGGGGAGATAATTGAACGATTCCTTTTGAGTATTTCACGAGTTTGGGTCAAAAATGTATTTTTCAAATATTAAAAGATAAAAAAGCAGCTAGTTGTTCAGCAAATAAATTTTACACACTAAGTTTTGTCCTCCTGTCCTTTTGTCCTTTTGGGAAGATTCACACAGCCACATTGCAATGCTCTGAAGAACAGCCTATTTCGAAAAGAAGGGGGAATTTATTATGAGATGGATAGCTATAATATGCACAAAATTAGGATGTAGTAAAGTCTCTTATTGGACGTCGGTAGCCACTTCTTTTACTCATTTTTATAGGTGTCGGGCATTAAGATTAAGATCTTCTTAAAGATTTTGTTTCGTAAACGATGGTAATGGAAGTTCACCCTGAGATAGTCGCTGCAAGTGTTGTTCTATGGAACCCGCCTAAAAACCAACCTAACAGACGACCGTTCCGCTATCGCACTTGTACACTTGTACATGTTAGAAAAATCAGCGGCCTCTGATTGACGCTACAGTAAGAACTTTTGTTGATATGTGGGATCATTAATTTGAATTTCTGTGAGATAACCAGAAAAAAATATTTTTTTTATTCAAGATAATGAAGAAATGATGATGGCAGAAAAGTGGTGAGTAAATCCATAAGAGACATGTCTTTTTTAATACAAGAAGATAAAAGAAAGGGAAAATTTCCGATTAGAATTATAGCAGGAATCACTTTAGTGAATGCCTTCAAGATATATTCGTTTATAAAAAGCTGTTCTATATGGAAATATTAGTGACTAGCTTATCCAACAAAATCGTGAAAGAACAGCCTATTTAAAAAATATATAGGGCAAATTTCTGGTGAAATGTTTGCAGCTATGACGTGAATGATCACTGTAACAACGTGATGCTATTACACAACCTTTATTCATAAGAAAGAAAAATATTTGCTTAAAAACAAAATTGAAATGTGAACACCACCAACAACAAGTCCAAATACCGGTGATTACGCATCTGTCAAGCAACACCATATTGAGGGTTATTGATTCGAATTCCTTTCAGTCAATAAAAGGCTAATATTATTAAAGCCCATTCACAAATTTCGTAACGCTGAAGGGAGCAAAAAAGTTTGTGGGTGGTTGTCCTCAAAATGTTACAGCCCATTCACAATATGTAAAATTTCCATACAAAAAAAAAGTACGAGGGGGTGAGTAGGTGTTAAAAATGGCAATTTTCGGCGAAATGAAGTTTGTGAATGAACCCTTGAATTGCGAAGGTGCCCAATGAGCTGATAAACAGGCACTGTCTCAGAAAGAATGAGAAGAATACAGTTGCCATCAAGATATTTCGAAAGAATAGCTGGCATATAAAAGAAGGGAAAATATATGATGAACATTTTACCGACGAATTTTACGTGCCAATAATTACCATCCTTCATTAGAGACGCATATTTGCACGCAAAACAAGATACTGTACTGTATCTCATACTATTCGGGGTAATGGCTCATTCGGGGTAGTGGCGTTCGGGGTAATGACCCATTCGGGGTAATGGCTTTCGGGGTAGTGACCCATTCAGGGTAGTGGTGTTCGGGGTAGTGGCGTTCGGGGTAATGGCGTTCGGGGTAATGGGATGGAGCCCAATAGAACATATTTCATTTTGTCTCTTTCGGTATAATTACTACTCGTTTACCTTCAAGAGACAATTGGTTATGCTTTTGGATTAGCCTCTATTCAAAGGAGTCCATATATAACCGGAAATCTGTGTCATAACCAAAACTTGTTTCATGATGAGTACACATGGGTGTAAATCTTATTAATAAATTCAATAGGTAGCCAGACGTTCGTTTCTTAAGTGTTCTGTATTCACTTAAGTGTTCTGTATTCAGGGACGGACCTGGTGTAGTGATTAGAACACACGCCTCTCACGCACCTCGAATCCCATCCCCGAGATAGTCGCTTAAAATTTCAGTGACGACTTCCTTCGGAAGGGAAGTAAAGCCGTTGGTTCCGAGATGAACTAGCCCAGGGCTAAAAATCTCGTTAATAATGATAGGAAAAATAAAAGTGTTCTGTATTGGACGGACCTCTACGCTAACCCTAGTCAGTCGATGGGGTCATAACTAGAGATGGACAAAACGGCTCTTTTTAGTGAAAGGATCCGGTCCGAATCACCCTCTTTAGTGAATCGGCCTATTTTGAACGGTTCGGTGGCCCAGCAGCGCATAAAAGAAGAGCGATCCGAACCGAGCGAACGGAACATTCCGTATCACGCGACTTGCGCGCCATGTGTTGTACGATTTTTTGCATCCTTATTCTTCATACATTCCAACCCAGATACTCACGAATCGACCGCACACGAATACGATATTCGGCCGATTCTTCATACCCACGCCAAACATAAGATGCAAAACTATGCGCTTTGCCATTGAGGTGGATACTTTCTCTCTCGTTTGCCTGTTATGCAAGTAGGCGGGCTAATTAGTATGTCTTTGTATGCAGAGAGCACGGAGCACATATGGCGCGCAATGCAAGGCACGTGTCAAGTGGTATAATAAAGCCGAAATACGAACAAAAGAGAATAGGAGAAATGAATCAGTTCCTTCTTTTTACGGATCACTTTTAATCAAATGAGCCGGCTCTCTCTCAAAAAAAAAAAAAAAAAAAGAATCACGGAAGAAGGCATACATTCGATCATCATATATGAAACAGTTACCTTTAAGATGTTCCTTTGGATTTGCACAAGCGTAAATGTCCCGAATTTTGGAAACATTTATAAGTTTGTGCTAAACGAATACCACGTAGCTTCAAATGCACACAAATGAATTCATTGAGAGATATGAAAGTTGAACCATACAGTAAATGGTTAAAACCTCACAAAACCTCGTTACTCCAGTTTATAACTATTAGCCGAACAAATTAACTCATTTTGTACATTTCGGTACAATCATACCAGGTGGTCTTTGAGCCACCTTTAAATTCACACCAAAATTGCTTAAAATTTGAATGTACCGTTTTGGTTCATATTACGGACACTTAAGGACTCAGGGAAATATAACCCAGCATAGAGCATACAAAATAAATCATTTTGTATGATTCCTTAGCGCTATCGAGCGTCGAAAGCCCTTTACTTTCGAACGGTGGGTGAAGAATACGCTTCCGCAACTTCAATAATTTTAAATAAATCGAAATGTGTGGACTTTTCATGATTCTTATTCCGGACGCTTCCTCACTTTTGCCTCATATTCCGGACACTTTGAATCGAATTCCGGACAGCTCATGATAATCATTAATGGAATAGTCAAATCATCAATCGAAATCGTTAAACCACCAAATAGGCATCTAAGGTAATTGGGCTTCATAAATTTTCAAAGATATTTATGGAAAAAGTTTACTAAAACGAGCCTTCAAATCGAGAACTTTTGAACAGCAAAAATTGAAACATTTCGCGTGAAATGTTTCCCATACAAAGTAGAGTGTCCGGAATTTGAAGCTGTCCGTAATATGAATCAAAACGGTACGCAATTTTCATCATTGTGACAGTAGTGAAGACGTGAAAGAAATGATTTCTAAACTGTTCTTGTTATATGAACCATCCTGATATGCACTCATGAACTCGAAAACTATTTAATTCTACTGTGAAATTTCAGAGCTCAGCAATATGTGAGACAAAAGCTGAAATTGATTTTCAGCTACGAAACCATCACATTCGTCCAGATTGGTCCATAAAATAATCAATTAAGTTTTTATTGAACCCATCGATATCCATTTGTTTATACAATCTGGCAAAACTTTTATTGTTTCATGCGTTTGGCGTGCTTTAGCAATCGGTCGATAAACATTTGAATTACGTTTCGTTACGCTTTTCTCTGCTACTCTGTGGGGTGCAATTTTTCCCAACTCGTCGAACCGGATGATAGCGAGTCCATTTCGTTTGCCATTTTCCATCCCCTACTCAAATCCTGCGGGAAAGCATCGAATCATTCGTCATTCCAAATGCCGAATTCCAGGGGGAGCTCTTCAATGAAAAGCCAGTGGCAGTAAAAACTATCAATTAGCTTAAAACGTGTCCGGATCACGTATCTTCAGAGCCTGATAAAATGTATCTTTCAGCAAGAGTAGCTTGTAAATTGCTGACTCTGTTATCGCTTCAGGCGTGGCAAATTTTATCCAGGCAGTCCGTCGGGGATGCATTCTATCTTAAAACCTCCAGGCATTGCTATAGGGAACTACACGCTGAAATTGTTTTGTACAAATTCGAACGATAAGCAAAACTCAATCTTCTGTAAACGAAAAAATTGGTAACTATAAAGTTAAAAAAAAGAATTTGACATGGAGTTTTAAACTGTATAAAATTTAACGCGTATGGCTTTTAAGCCAATTTCGCTTGTCAGGTAATTTCTCTATCCTGAATTGTATTGGTTTTAAAATCCACTCATTTTTCATCGCAATACATATTTTTAATTCCTTCATTACTATCCTTTAAAACATTGTATTCATTTCATACAACTAGGTGTTCTGTGTTGAAGGATACAATCATTCTAATATCAAAAAGGAGGATAAGAAAAATCAAAAGAAGAAGAAAAAACAATCTGTGCAACAGTGCTAAATGTATTAAAAATGTATGATAATTTGTACAAGAAGACGAACTTCATACTTTGAGTGTCGTGTTCTCAGAATTTCAACAATCTCATAATAGTGTCTATGCGCAGTTTGATAACTTCTATGGAGCTATGGGTTGTATAATCATCGGTTATCTTTAATAGAAAAAAAAAAAAATTTTTTGTATCTTGGGTAGAGCATTGATAGTACATTTTTTGTCCTGGACTAGTTTGGAAAATACTGCTCTAACTTGTACATAACAGATTTTCCAAAATTGGTCAAAAAGGATGTTCATGACAAAGCACTAGCTTGATTTGTGAATGAACATTCGAGATAAATAAACCTGTAATTTAATTTATTTCAGCGTGAAGAAAAGAAATCGAACAACGACATCATGACAACGAGGAGGGTCAATGTTTTCAAACAAATCAATTCCTGTTTATCGATTTGGCTCCGGGCAAATTTTGTACGAAAACAAGCAAACGCCAAGGGAGGACACGGGATCAAAAAGGAAGACGTCAAAAAGGACACGACATCCCGTGAGGACAGATTCAGGAGGGTGAAATGCCGCGTCAGTTGACCAATAAGTCAAACAAGGGTGACTGCAGCGAGCGATGACTCATAGGAGACTCAGAAGCTGTGAGTGAATGTTGATGGGAATCTTTAATTTAATTTCAACAATTTCTGCCATCTGGAATGAATGTGCAGTTTCAGCGATTGAATTTAAATTTGAGTGGTAATAAGATGAAATAAAAATGTGCGTATTTCAATGAAAAACGAAAACTACGTGGTAGTTGGAATGCGCTTCTATGAAACGATCAAATTATTTAGCATACTTGATAAATGAAACTCTTTTAACAGTACGTTGATGGAAATAAATTATGTTTATTTTATGTAGGCAAGGGTAAGGAGTTTTTGACCGAGGTTTGTTTTCTGCAAAAAACTACACAGATTTTTGAATTTTAACTGGTGTTTTCTATCAAATTGAGCAACTAGCATACAAGTTTTAGAGTTCTCATCTCCATGTTGGTAATATTGCGTTTGAAGTTAGTTCGAAAATTCAGCATTTTAAATTTTGGTGGGAGTTGTAGATCACTAGCATAGCATAGCATAGCATAGACTGACTGTACATGTCAATGGTTGCTACTCCGTGATTGATCGGAACTGGTAATAATTGCACTGCGATCCAAATGAATAAGGGATGGGAGTTTCCGCTTACTCTCG
Organism: Aedes aegypti; assembly: GCF_002204515.2. Classification (NCBI taxonomy): domain Eukaryota; kingdom Metazoa; phylum Arthropoda; class Insecta; order Diptera; family Culicidae; genus Aedes; species Aedes aegypti. Next base: position 380,940,439 of record NC_035108.1, read on the forward strand.
GAGTGCAATTTTAGCAGATCTAATATTATTGATCAATAACGGCGCCGGCCAAGTCCTTACAGTCACTTGGGATAGCGAAGGAATGTTAGGGTGTAATGATTGTTGCTTCTAGAAACCGAGAATACCTCTGCATCTCCACAATCACCACAGGAAGGGTGTTTATTAGTAGGGAAGGAAAAGATCTGGGAGTCACCTTTGGTCGGTGATGCGATCCATGGATAAGGAGGAAAAATACAATTTATACTTAAAGCTAGTTTTTAGTTTTGTCTCAAAAAGTTTTTGATAGAAGATTTAAAATAAACGTCAACATCTATCATGTCGAACCATTCAAAAGAAGTTTTTATTAATGTCACCATTAAGAAAAATATATACAGTTGTGTTCAGAATAATAGTAGTGAAAGCCGTTTTTCATACAAAATGCTCAGCTTTCGCATGCTGTAACTTTGCCTCCATAAGAGCAATCAGCACGAAACTTCGGCAGTGAACCATAAATACACTCAATCCCATTAGCACAAGATCTGAAAACTTTCACACCACCGGCCAAAAAATCAAGCACCAGGTGAAATCGCTCAAAATAATAGTAGTTTTAATAATTTAAATATCTGCTGCATTTTGAGTTTTTAATTTATTTTTTATTCGTCGTTTCAATCATTTCGACCCAAGCTATAAATATATCAACAAGCCAATTTTTTACAAAATTGTTGCTGAACAAAAATTTACAAAAGAAAAACTACTATTAATTTGAGCGACTTCACCTGGTGCTCAACTTTCTAGCCGGTAGCGTGAAAACCTTCAAACTTTGTGATAACGAAATTGAGTACACCTGCAGTTCACTGCCAAAATTTCATGGCGACCGCTCATATGGAAACAAAGTTACAGCATGCCAAAGTAGAGCATTTTGTATGAAAATAGGCTCTCACTACTATTATTCTGAACACAACTGTACGTATATTTTAAATTATATGAAACAGGAATAATGCCGACACTTGAAGTGACGAACCATACATAGTTTGTTTGAAAATTACATAAAAGTATTATTGAACATTATGCCTCAAGAAGAAAAGTATTTGGTAGAAGTTTTAAAATAAACGTCGACATTCATAATGTCGAATTATTCAAAAAATATTTTAAGTAATGTCAAAAATTTTATAAGTGTATTATAATTGTATAAAACAGGCATAATGCCGACACTTGTAGTGACGAACCATACAAAGTTTGATTGAATATTACAAAAAAGTAACGCTTTCATGAAAAAATGTGTTATCATAAGCATGAAACGAGCTCACCAGTTGGTAATCCATCCTTGACTGGACACGAATATCTTTTCGCATTCACACAGCGCGAACAGCAAAACTTCTCGGCGCCCCGAAAACAAACCGTCTTGCTTGGGCTTTCCAAAAAAACACTGCCCAGCAAAACCCGTGAACCGAAAACCAAACTCCCGGCGTCCCGAAAACGAAGGGTCTTGTTTGGGCTTTCCAAAACACTGCCCAGCACAACACGCGAACCTAAAATCAAACTCTTTAAATTTTGGTGGGAGTTGTAGATCACTAGAACAAAAAGTAAACAACGCAAAAGAAGATTGTTTTAGAGAAAGGATTCAATTAGATAAGTCAAGAACTACCCAATAATAAATCAAAAATGGAAGATTTTTTTCAAACAAGGCATTACACACCCAATGTAACAAGTTTTTTTCTCAATTAAATTTTAAATAATTGCTTTCGTAAATAAATAAATTCTTATTTTTATCTGAAATGATTAACCAAAAATCAATCCAAATTAAGTGAGTGTGTGGATAGTTGTGTTAGCGTAAGTTTGATACCTTAGTCCGGGATAACATTGATCACAATAGCTCACATGAGTTCCTTAGACAATATTAGCAAAAGAAATAAGTACACTTTTTTATTAAATTTACGGGAGAAATTATTAGAGTTTGTTTAAGAGAAAAAATACCAATTAAACTTAAACAATTCAACTATTGCAAAAAAAAAAAATCACTAGTAAGGTCAGCAAATACCTTCAAACTCCAATATGTTCTTGTTTTAATTATGAATCGTGGTTTACGGCCAACCAGCCGAGTGGAAGTTTAACAACTACCGAAAAGCTAAACATTACATATAATTTGCAATTGGATTAGATGGACAAATTGATGTGAAGATTTGCGAAAAAGTTACACGTCTTCTCAGTGAGAATCGAACTCACGACTCCCCGATCTCTAGTTGGGGCGCGTTAACCACTACGCCATGAGAGGACTCATGAACGCAGAAGTTAACCTGAATTCGATTTCAGCTCAATAATCACGTGGTCCTCTTTCGCAAAGTGCACCTCTTTCGGAAGAATTAGATGCCCATCCAAACACAACGCTTTCTATATATATCCAATGCTTAGCCCGAGAGCGCATTGTTTTTTAGGTATAGGAATAGCACACTACACTAGCCAGCAACTGCGCTGGCTGAGGTTTCTATTGTGTGGGCTTCCAATGGGTCGCGACGTTCTCAAACGACCGGTTACGGAACATGAGTCCGTTGCTCGATAAATACTTGTTTTAATTATGAATCGTGGTTTACGGCCAACCAGCCGAGTGGAAGTTTAACAACTACCGAAAAGCTAAACATTACATATAATTTGCAATTGGATTAGATGGACAAATTGATGTGAAGATTTGCGAAAAAGTTACACGTCTTCTCAGTGGCGTAGTGGTTAACGCGCCCCAACTAGAGATCGGGGAGTCGTGAGTTCGATTCTCACTGAGAAGACGTGTAACTTTTTCGCAAATCTTCACATCAATTTGTCCATCTAATCCAATTGCAAATTATATGTAATGTTTAGCTTTTCGGTAGTTGTTAAACTTCCACTCGGCTGGTTGGCCGTAAACCACGATTCATAATTAAAACAAGTATTTATCGAGCAACGGACTCATGTTCCGTAACCGGTCGTTTGAGAACGTCGCGACCCATTGGAAGCCCACACAATAGAAACCTCAGCCAGCGCAGTTGCTGGCTAGTGTAGTGTGCTATTCCTATACCTAAAAAACAATGCGCTCTCGGGCTAAGCATTGGATATATATAGAAAGCGTTGTGTTTGGATGGGCATCTAATTCTTCCGAAAGAGGTGCACTTTGCGAAAGAGGACCACGTGATTATTGAGCTGAAATCGAATTCAGGTTAACTTCTGCGTTCATGAGTCCTCTCATGGCGTAGTGGTTAACGCGCCCCAACTAGAGATCGGGGAGTCGTGAGTTCGATTCTCACTGAGAAGACGTGTAACTTTTTCGCAAATCTTCACATCAATTTGTCCATCTAATCCAATTGCAAATTATATGTAATTGTAGCGGTATTCCGAAATTAATTAAATTAATTAGTATTATTGCATAATATAATAACGAATAGTAATATGATTCAGTCACTGTCGAAAAAGAACAATCCAATAAGTTGATAATCTTGCATACAAAAATGAATCCATATAGCTTGTAAGTAAATCCTGCATAAAAGTTCACTCATTTTAAGGTCGGTTCACTCACTTGGTGCGCAAATTACTCATCTCACGAAACATGCGTTCGGATCCGTTGGTTTGAGATTTATCTCCCAACTGGAGCACTTGTCGTTGTAAGAATAAGAAATTACATAATCGAAAAATGATTTGAACGGGCTAGCTAGATGCGAAAAGTTTGGAAGGGAAAAGGACAAAACAACTGATCGGCTCATAAGGTAATCGGGACTCGTCTTTGATAAGATCGGTCCATGATTTCCGGAACGAAGACCAAAACCCATCTTGCGACCTATCTGAGGATCTACCAAAGTCTATCTCGTCCACTTTAATCTGACCCGTGGAAGAGGCAGCAGCGTGAAGTCTTTCTTTTAGTTTCGCGGTGTGTGTTCTAAGGTTTGTAAAACGTGAGAAGTGTCCCAAGTCAGTGTAATAAGTGTTAGTTTCTTCCTTTCCGATAGGTATAGTGCTAATTTAGCTAATTAGTAATTAGCCAGTGCGGTACTGTGCGTGATCTGGAGAATTCGATAAAAGGTAAAATTCAGTGCTATCGATTTATAATATGTAGCTAACCGATCCGAACAGCCGTTCGACGGCTTTTATTGTCAGCTTTTGTTCGTCCGCTTTACCTCACGCTCCACACCCCGCGCCTATCGACCAGCCTTCCACGTCATTCTACCACACTGCTGACCCCACGCGCCAGCATTAAAGGTCCCAACTACCGGCCGGAGTTGGAAGGGAGTTGCTCCGTCAACCAAGCACTCCGGAAAGAGCTAATTTCCCGCCAAAGCTTATTACGCACCGACGGCGGATTTGCCAATTCAGCAGCAAAGCGAGTGAGATATTCATCGTGTTCACTTGGGTGAATCAGCACCGGCGACGCGACGCAGCAGACAGGGGGTCGTCGGTAAAGCAGAAGACAAAGTGAGTAGAAGCCTGATAATTGTTTGCATGCATGCAGAGCTTTAGAGAGTGGAAAGTTTGATAGCATGAAGGAAAAGTAGGTAGAACAGAAATCCGCACAGTTGAGTTCAGGAGAGAAGAGAAGAAAGCTTGGTGAAACAGGAAAGGAAGTAGGGTACCCGAGTAAAATGTGATGGCAATATATGTATGTTTAAAATTGAAGAATTTGTTGTTAGTTTTCATGTAGTTGAATGTGGTCTCAATTAGTTCTCCCGTTGGTTGTTACACTGGTCTGAAGAGTCTTCTCACGTTTCGGTCGTTTTGTTGTAAGGTCTAGTAGTGTGGTACTCCAAGTGTGGACTGCTTGGGAATCTCAGTCCCTCGTTGTTGCTTGTGAAACGTGTAGATTGATGTTTTCGAGATAGTTTGGCCTGTGATGAGAACTAGTCGCCCTTGTGTCATCGTTCGGTAGGAAGTCGGGTTCTTGATTACCTTTGCGTTGGTTACGAGTAGCGTTCTGATTACTTGAAGAACTTTGAGCATCTACTAGAACGTTCGGGTAGTTGAGGAAAATTGAACTCGCCCTGGGGTTTGAGTTTTGCCGGGCAATTAAACGACAAGTGGTCCTCTTAGGAGGTGGCGCGTAAGCCATTTGTTAATCAATATTTCGAACGCCCTAGTAGATCGGATGCTCAGCCTCTCTGGCCGGCTACATTTGGCGCCCAACTGCAGGTTTCAAATTCGTTTTTTTTTTGTTATTTGTTCCAATTTTATGCAAGTATTTATTCGTTGTTATTTTATGCAAGTATTTATTCGTTAGATTAAAGTTCAGTAAGGAGTAAAGCCGCTTTTTGCATTTAAACATATATAATTGTGGTTGTTAAGTTTGTTGTGGTTTTGTGGAATATTAGTTAAAGATAATAGTTATATTAAAATGGCTGCCAAATTTCCTCGTGCAGACCACCTTACCAATGAAGAGGTAGACTATGAACTAATCATTCGGGGTAGAAGAGATGAGACTAAAGATGATTTGCATGTGAAACATCGACTACTCAGAAACTTATTTTTCGAGGATGTGAGAGAAAATAGAACTTACAACTCACGGTATACGATGGACCAAGAGTACGATTATATCGCAAGTAAACTGGACATTCTAAACAAAAGGTTACAGAAAGGCCATGATGATAAAAGCATCTCAAGGCTTAAGCATTACTTGATGAGAGTTGAACGTTGTGTAGCAGATGATCCTCGGTCATTACAGTTGAGAGATGAACTATGTCAGGAGATTCACTCGATTTTGAGTCGATTTTCGGCTAAGGATCTACCTACCAAAGAAACAGTAGAGTTGGAGCAAGAATCAGGAGCAATAGGAGGTCAGGGTATAGATAGTCCGATCAGAGAACACGATAATAGCGATAAGATGCAAGGTAAAACAAACGAGCAGGATGAAGAAAATGCTGTTCAGCACAGAACTTCAAAAGGTTCTTTGGGAGCATTGCCCAAGGCCAATTCTGTTGCAAATAATGAACCATCACAGACGCTTTTAGAACAGGAAAATGAAGAACTTCGAAACAAAATTTATTTGCTTGAAAAACAGTTAATGGAAATGGCTTCCAGGGTACAGAACTCCACGGATAATATGCATATTCAGACTGTGCATGTTCAAAGAGAATATCCTTTGCGTCAAACAGAAGCGTTTCGTCGAGTCCAAGACGTAATAAGGCACTCAGATAGACGAAGCACTCTAGGGAAAGAATTTTCAACGGGAGAAAACTATAGAAACTTAGAAACAGTTAGGAGAGATTTTCAAAATTGTGAACCAAATGATGGACCAGCTCAAGGGAATAGGCATAGTTTTTCGGCGTCAAATTTAGCAGTATTCAATGAACAACAGGAGAGTCAATTCAGCAATAGACGAAATCTGGATTATTCTATGGACGATAATAGGAATCGATGGAGAAATGAACCATCGGAGCACAGCGATAGGGGATATCCAGGAATAGGTCTAGATCATACACGGGGAAACAATGTGAGAATGGTAGGAGGTAGCCCTAGTCAACCACAACGGAACAGTCGAATTTTCAATAGAAGAAATGACGCTAGAACTAATTGGGATTATCTCGATGAAGAAGGACATAGCGAATACCCAAGAATGCTTGCAAGACGTCCAATTAATGAATTTGAAATTATCAACGCCGACAGGCGAATGGAGAAATGGCACTTAACATTTAGTGGTGATTCTCGTCAAAGATCTTTAGAAGATTTTCTCCATAAAGTGCGAAGACTCGCTCGAATGGATCGAATTGAAGAGCATGTATTACTCCAACGAATTCACACCATTTTGAGAGGAGAAGCATACGACTGGTATTTATGTTATTCGGATGAATTTCTAAATTGGGGAGATTTTGAGGAAAGAATTAGGTACATGTACGGAAACCCAAATAAAGACCAAGGCAATCGACAAAAAATTTATGAACGGAAGCAGCAACGCAATGAGACGTTTTTGGCTTTCAAAATGGAACTTGAACGATTGAATAAACTTCTCTCCACTCCTCTGGATCAGGGTAGGCTTTTTGAGATTATTTGGGATAACATGCGCCCCCATTACAGATCAAAATTAGCCTGCATAACCGTTAGGGACCTGAATATGTTAGAATATTACGCCTATCGTATAGATGCTAATGATTCGTCTCTGCGTCAACGAGAAGGCCCATTAAAAGCAAATAATGCGGTGCATAACATTCAAGTCGCTACTGAATCAGAAGATTCCTATTCGGCTGAATCAGAAACGGAGGAAGTCTATGAAATCGGAAAAAAATTTGACAAAACCAAACGAGTTACGAACAGAACCCCAATCAGCTCACAATCTAGGGCTAATCGGGAGAATGTAGAGGGTACAAGCATACCAGTATGCTGGAATTGCAACAAGAGTGGACATCTTTGGAGATATTGCAAGGATCCAAAGAGAATCTTTTGCTATGCATGCGGAAACCCAGGTAAAACTACGGTTTCATGCCCGAACCATTCTCGAGAAACGCAGCAACCGGTTCAGCATTCGGGAAACTAGATTTGGGGTGTATTACGGGGAACCAGATCACTCCAAATGAAGAAAGTGTTCCCATGCTCAAACCCTTTGAAGACCCGTTCGCGCAAATTTGCGAAGTCAAAGTACATACTGGCAGTTGTCCCCACGTGACTGTTAAAATCTTCGACAAAGAATACGAGGCATTACTGGATTCGGGTGCAAGTGTCAGCGTAACAAACATTGCTGATATTGCACATAAACATGGTTTAAAGTTACACCAAAGTCCGTTCCGTATTGTTACAGCTGACAAAACAGCTCATGAATGTCTTGGGTATGTACATCTTCCAATAGTTTTCCGTGGTGTAACCAAAATCATACCTACTTTAATAGTTCCCCAAATCGCTAGGAACTTAATTTTAGGATGTAATTTCTGGGACGTTTTTGGGATTAAACCAATGATGAAAGGAGAAAATGGTTTTGAACAGGTGGCAACTATTACGGTTGAATCTCATTCGACTGAAACAATTGAGTTTTCTTTATTACCCATTGAAACTTTACCAATTCTCGAAAAAGTTGAACCAGACACGACGCTAGACATTCCAGCTTTAGAGCTTCCAGAAGCCTCCAAAACAACGCCTGAAACAATCGAGACGGAACATGCCCTGTCCGATGAACAAAGAATGGAACTTGCCAAGGCTATCAAAACATTTCCTTGCACTACAGAAAATCGTCTAGGTAGAACGTCGTTATTAGAACATGAAATTATTTTAAAGGAGGGGGCAAAACCTAGGCGGCAACCTTTGTACAGGTGCTCGCCGACGGTACAAGCCGAAATGGAAGCGGAACTGGACAGATACCGGAGAATGGATGCCATCGAAGAGTGTTCAAGCGAGTGGGCCAGCGCTCTAGTGCCAGTTCGCAAGTCGAATGGTAAGCTACGAGTTTGCTTGGACTCCCGAGGTGTCAATGCTTGGACAAAAAAAGATTCGTACCCTATGCGTAACATGGGAGAGATTTTCCATAGATTAGGTAGTGCGAAGTTCTTTTCGGTGGTGGATCTTAAGGACGCATATTTTCAGATTCCTCTAAAAGAGGAGTCTCGAGACTATACAGCCTTCAGAACACCACAAGGATTATTCCGTTTTAAGGTTTGTCCATTCGGCCTTACCAACGCCCCTTTTACAATGTGCCGATTAATGGACCGGGTTATCGGCTTCGATTTAGAACCCAACGTTTTTGTATATCTAGATGATATAGTAATAGCCACGAATACATTCGAAGACCACATCAGGCTGTTGAAAATAGTTGCTGAACGTTTGAAAGCTGCAAATTTAACTATTTCGCTCGATAAAAGCCGATTTTGCCGAAAACAGGTATCTTACCTTGGGTACCTGTTGACGGAAGACGGTGTTTCAATCGACAATTCTAGGATCTCGCCTATTCTCGACTATGCTCGTCCTAGGAGCGTAAAAGACATCCGAAGATTACTCGGTCTCGCAGGGTTTTACCAGCGGTTTATACGCAATTATAGTTCGATAGTGGCACCAATTTCAGATCTGCTCAAAAAAACGAAAAGTAAGTTCATATGGACAGAAGCGGCAGAGAAAGCCTTTGGGGATCTAAAAGCGGCTTTGGTGTCAGCACCCATTCTCAGTAATCCCGACTTCAACTGTCCATTTGTGATTGAATCAGATGCCTCAGATAACGCGGTAGGGGCAGCCTTAATTCAACTCCAAGACGGTCAACCAAAAGTCATAGCATATTTTAGCAAAAAGCTCAGCAATACACAGAAAAAGTATGCTAGTGTTGAGAAGGAATGTCTCGGTGTTCTCCTAGCAATTGAGCATTTTCGGCATTACGTTGAGGGAACACGCTTCAAGGTTGTCACCGACGCAAGAAGTCTGTTATGGTTATTTACCATAGGGGTTGAATCTGGAAACTCTAAATTGCTTCGATGGGCATTGAAGATTCAATCATACGATATTGAACTAGAGTACAGAAAGGGAAAGAACAATATTCTGGCAGATTGTCTCTCGAGATCGCTAGAAACGATTGAAACGTTAGCGATAGACCCAGAATATCAGGAACTGCAAAACAAGATTAAGCAAGATCCTATGAAGTTCCCTGACTTTAGAATCGTTGATAATCAAATATATAAATTTGTTAAAATGGCCAACAAACTAGAGGACGGCAGATTTCAGTGGAAAATGTACCCACCGAAATCAAGACGATCAGAAATTATCAAGAATGTTCACGACCAGGCTCATCTGGGCGCTGACAAAACGATTTCGGCAATTAAAGAACGTTATTTCTGGCCTTCAATGGGGGTAGAAATCAAGAAGTTCTGTAGAAGTTGCCTGTTGTGTCAAACCAGTAAGGCCACAAACAAAAATACAACACCACCGATGTCAGAGCAGAAGAAAATGGTAAAATACCCCTGGCAGTTTTTGGCCATGGATTATGTAGGCCCACTCCCAGCATCTGGCCGAAACAGAAACACATGTCTGTTGGTAGTCACCGATTTATTTTCAAAATTTGTCGTTGTTCAACCTTTTCGGCAGGCCACAGCCGAATCCTTGACACAATTCGTCGAAAATTCGCTGTTCCTTTTGTTCGGTGTGCCAGAAGTAATCCTTTCGGATAATGGTACTCAGTTCACCTCTAAACAGTTCCAATCTCTATTGGCTAAATACCATGTCAATCATTGGCGAACACCCAATTATCATCCCCAGATAAATGATACGGAGCGAGTGAACCGGGTTATCACTACCGCAATCCGAGCATCTATTAAAAAAGAACATGCAGAGTGGTCCAACAACATACAATATATAGCGAATGCTGTTCGTAATTCGGTGCATGAAGCAACAAACTATACGCCATACTTCGTGCTGTTCGGACGTAACATAGTGTCAGATGGAAGGGAATATAGAAAACTGCGAGATGTTGACTCAACTAATAATCATCAACTAAATATAGAAGAAAAAGAAAAACTACTAGAAGAAGTCAGGGAAAATCTTAAAAAGGCATACGAAAAGCACGCTTCATACTACAATTTACGCTCCAATAAGAATTGCCCAACATACGTGGTAGGAGAAAAAGTCCTCAAAAAGAGCATGGAGCAATCAGACAAAGGGCAAAAGTTCTGCTCAAAACTGGCACCGAAATACATCCAGGCAGTGGTTAGGAAAGTAGTGGGCAGCCACTGTTATGATCTGGAAGACCTAAATGGAAAAAGGCTAGGAATTTTCAATTGCAAATTCTTGAAGAAATTGGTTCAGTAGAGCTGATTTCTAACTTGGTCAAGCTATGTAGCTCTCAACTAGTTGAGTAGTGACAATTGCACCATGATGCATTAGCTCTGGTTGCAGCGAACACGCTATGCCACCAATTGTGAAGTTTAGCATCAGACGTAGTCTGATGCAGCCCCCACAACAACTCTATTTACTGGGGGAATCCTTGGTGCGAGGACACCGTTCAAGCCCAAGAAGAAACTTCACAAGTGAGTTGGTCAATGTTATCTATCGACCGCCTTAGGATAGTAAATTCTATTTACAATCAGGCTTGTTCTGGAATTGCCTATCCCCTCGACAAGAAGATAGAGCGAGTCCTCGATGAGTGCATCAGGACGATGACCTAATTAAACAAAAACTCTGAGCTTAGAAAGCGCTGACGAGGAGTACCTTAAAGGGAAGTTCAAGCGGGAGTCTGAGATCGGGGATGCTCAGACGTTGATCGCATTAAAGACTCGGATGTCGTCCAGAGAGAACCGACCGTGAAGAGCAATCTAAGTCAATCGAGCTTACAGAACAGTCAAAGTTGCAAAAAGAATTTAGATACTAAGGAACTGTGTTTTAAAATCTATTCAAAGTCTTCTAGATCGTGAAACCAATCAAACATGACGTTTTTCAAATTTAATTCATATACGTGACCAATCAAGGGTATTTCTTTCATTTGATGAATGTTAGCAAGTAGTGCACATCGAGTCTTATGACTAATTTAGTACTTAAGGCTAAATGATTTATTACTCTCATTGTAAATATTTGTGAAAGTCTATAAATATAATTTTATTTATTATTTATTGGATTGTTTATTTATTAATAATATATATAGATTATTTATTTGATGCTTTATTTACATTAATAGATGGAATATTTATAGCTTTAAGAGATGTACTTTTTATTTTTGTTTTTCTTTTTTTTTTTGCTTATTTATTTATTTATTTTCTTTATTTATTTGTTAGATGATTTATATATTTATTAGATGTTTGTGTATTTATTTATTGCCCATGTATATCGAGGTGAAAATACGCTTGGAAGCTTCATTCCGTTTCGTCATCAAAGTGCCCATGAGCTTTTCCACATATGCATCGCTAGAACCGTTTTGTAGTAACGCCACTGTCTGATTGCACCTAAAAGAAAGCAAAATAATTAATGCATGCTCAATTATCAATCTGCAACTGGAATCCAACTTATCTGTCCAATGTAAAGCTCTCATCCAGAAACTACAATTCCCGTCCAGTCGTAGATCCAAAAAACAGGCTATTTGTCCAGCGTTTCTTCAGCAATAGGCCGTTTCTCCACCAAAATAAAACCAAAATCGATGTCTGGTTCTGTACCGCATCCATCTCATCCATTCCATCGTCTACCTGAAGACAAACCAATCAATATACATTAATTCTTACCGTTCAAAATCCAAATGGTAACGTTATTACTTTTCTAAATTCACAATTAAAAATATAGTCTACTTCACTAATAACTAAAACTGAATCCACTGTTAAAACCACAACAACTTCGTAGCAGCTCATAATGTTTTGACGTTTCGGCGGTTCATTGCGAGTGATCGATGAACATGTTCATAGTTCATTAGCTGGGGTTATGTCGTTCATTTCTCACAAGTTTCATTTAGTCGAGTTAATGTCTCGACGTGAGAAACATGAGAGAAGTGGTATGTAGAAAGAATGAATTCAGCATATGTCGTATGTTGGGTTAAGTTATAATATGAAAGTGCTCTCTTCCTAGCCAATGCATTTGGTATAGAAGTTGATGCACGATCATATGTATGATAAATTGTAGGTATTTAAGTTTGTACCTTAGAAAGATGGTGTACCGAGGTTCAGCCTCGATGTTCGATCTGAGGGCAAACAGTGAGGTGAATTTAGTTTGAAGTATGTTACTCATCATCAGGTATGGGGTAGCTTCATTCATAGATGAGCCGGTTACGTTGCGTATTGCAGCCTATGTAGGAGATTGGATAAGATTCGATCTCTAATCGATGTTGAGTTCGTTGTCGTCATTTTAGAGCATGGCTGAGCAAGTTTATTGATTACTTCAATGAACCAAAGAACCGTACTATATTGAAGATTTTGAGACAACCATTGTAAACATAAATTATATAGCTCATTTTCATATTTATTTATTTACATGGTTATTATTTAATTACATATTTATTTCTTGTATGTAGTTAATTAATTTATTTATTCATGTATTTATTATTTATGTATTTATTTATTTATCTATTTTGTTATTTATTTATTCAGTCATTTTTTTTAATTTTTTTTTATTTTTTTATGTATTAATTTATTTATTTATTTATTTATCTATCTATTTATTTATTTATTTATTTATTTATTTATCTATTTATTTATTTATTTATTTATTTATTTTTTATTTATTTATTTATTTATTTATGAACGTATTTGTTTATTCGTTCATACAATTGCTTGTTTATTTATTTATTTGTTATCCGTTAAATTCATATATCGATCGGATGTTGCGTTTTGATTGAAACTGTGTTTATATTGATGGAAATTTATGTATGAGAATAATTTATTTACAATGTGTTTTTTGTCTTTAGTTAAGTAATCTGTTAAGTTTGAAGTTACGAAAATTTGGTTGTACTCCTACAACCAAATTTTCGTAAAAGAAGTCCGGTGTTATGTAGCGGTATTCCGAAATTAATTAAATTAATTAGTATTATTGCATAATATAATAACGAATAGTAATATGATTCAGTCACTGTCGAAAAAGAACAATCCAATAAGTTGATAATCTTGCATACAAAAATGAATCCATATAGCTTGTAAGTAAATCCTGCATAAAAGTTCACTCATTTTAAGGTCGGTTCACTCACTTGGTGCGCAAATTACTCATCTCACGAAACATGCGTTCGGATCCGTTGGTTTGAGATTTATCTCCCAACTGGAGCACTTGTCGTTGTAAGAATAAGAAATTACATAATCGAAAAATGATTTGAACGGGCTAGCTAGATGCGAAAAGTTTGGAAGGGAAAAGGACAAAACAACTGATCGGCTCATAAGGTAATCGGGACTCGTCTTTGATAAGATCGGTCCATGATTTCCGGAACGAAGACCAAAACCCATCTTGCGACCTATCTGAGGATCTACCAAAGTCTATCTCGTCCACTTTAATCTGACCCGTGGAAGAGGCAGCAGCGTGAAGTCTTTCTTTTAGTTTCGCGGTGTGTGTTCTAAGGTTTGTAAAACGTGAGAAGTGTCCCAAGTCAGTGTAATAAGTGTTAGTTTCTTCCTTTCCGATAGGTATAGTGCTAATTTAGCTAATTAGTAATTAGCCAGTGCGGTACTGTGCGTGATCTGGAGAATTCGATAAAAGGTAAAATTCAGTGCTATCGATTTATAATATGTAGCTAACCGATCCGAACAGCCGTTCGACGGCTTTTATTGTCAGCTTTTGTTCGTCCGCTTTACCTCACGCTCCACACCCCGCGCCTATCGACCAGCCTTCCACGTCATTCTACCACACTGCTGACCCCACGCGCCAGCATTAAAGGTCCCAACTACCGGCCGGAGTTGGAAGGGAGTTGCTCCGTCAACCAAGCACTCCGGAAAGAGCTAATTTCCCGCCAAAGCTTATTACGCACCGACGGCGGATTTGCCAATTCAGCAGCAAAGCGAGTGAGATATTCATCGTGTTCACTTGGGTGAATCAGCACCGGCGACGCGACGCAGCAGACAGGGGGTCGTCGGTAAAGCAGAAGACAAAGTGAGTAGAAGCCTGATAATTGTTTGCATGCATGCAGAGCTTTAGAGAGTGGAAAGTTTGATAGCATGAAGGAAAAGTAGGTAGAACAGAAATCCGCACAGTTGAGTTCAGGAGAGAAGAGAAGAAAGCTTGGTGAAACAGGAAAGGAAGTAGGGTACCCGAGTAAAATGTGATGGCAATATATGTATGTTTAAAATTGAAGAATTTGTTGTTAGTTTTCATGTAGTTGAATGTGGTCTCAATTAGTTCTCCCGTTGGTTGTTACACTGGTCTGAAGAGTCTTCTCACGTTTCGGTCGTTTTGTTGTAAGGTCTAGTAGTGTGGTACTCCAAGTGTGGACTGCTTGGGAATCTCAGTCCCTCGTTGTTGCTTGTGAAACGTGTAGATTGATGTTTTCGAGATAGTTTGGCCTGTGATGAGAACTAGTCGCCCTTGTGTCATCGTTCGGTAGGAAGTCGGGTTCTTGATTACCTTTGCGTTGGTTACGAGTAGCGTTCTGATTACTTGAAGAACTTTGAGCATCTACTAGAACGTTCGGGTAGTTGAGGAAAATTGAACTCGCCCTGGGGTTTGAGTTTTGCCGGGCAATTAAACGACAAGTGGTCCTCTTAGGAGGTGGCGCGTAAGCCATTTGTTAATCAATATTTCGAACGCCCTAGTAGATCGGATGCTCAGCCTCTCTGGCCGGCTTTTCGGTAGTTGTTAAACTTCCAATATGTTGCTTATCTCGACAGATAGGCCTATTTCATTTGCGACTTACACATTTCTTCAGTGTCGAGTGCTACGGTAATTAAGGCGCTAGGGTAATGAAGCATCATTGAAGCAACGCAACTCTTTCTCCAATTTTGTTTCCACTCGGTGATATGTGCTCGATTCTTTGGTATTCCGTGGAAACAAAAACTTCGAGCTTCATAATACTTGAATGGCAAACACGAAATTGAAAACCTTATCATGGACAGATATTCAAGAAACAAAATAAGATCAGTGCGCATCGTATCTTCGTGCTGTGCGTACACGAATTCTCTCTGCTCTTGGATGTTTTTTTTTAAACTACCTGAAGCAATAAAACAGTACCAGCAACAACAGCAGATAACGAGACGAAACGATCGTGTAAACAGAAAGTCGATACTAGGAATGATTAGAAAGTGTATGAAACTCGTTCAAGAAAAAAAAAAGAATGCGTTATTTACCCCTCTACCGGCAGCTTCATTTTTTCACCACTGAAAATTTCCAAACAGCGATAACTTTCTTGTTTTTCGATATTTTTGTCCCAATTTTTTCACAAATTGATGGCTTGTGAACTCTTCTATTTTAAGAGTCTGCGTCAATATTGACTATTGGTCATATGGTTTTGAAGATATACAGATGTTCCTTGGGGGACCGACATTCCCCTTACAAAAGCGCCATTTTGCTTCAAGTCAATCTATCAAAAAACTAAAATATGGGCTATACAATGTCAGGTTATAAGGAGCTTCTCTGAAAAAATCATACAAATCGGTTGAGTTGTCTTCGAGAAATCCTAAAATTACAAAACGATGTTTTTTGAAGTTTCTAAGATCTTCATACGGCCAGATTGGTACCTGACACATAAATGTTCTTTACTCCAAGACGCTTGCACCAATTTGCTTCATTTTTTTCACAATGAACTCTCATTGGAGTATTGTTTTGAACAGCGAATGACCGTACATGACAAAAAATCTGTAGCCTGATAAATTTACGTAGTCTATAGAAAAACGTCGGTCCCCCAAGCAATTCTCGAATACCTCCGGATCTAGATGACTCATGATCAATATCGACACAGATTTTTCAAATAGAAGAATTTTTTGAGGGTTTGTGAAAAACTGGTGGAAAAATATCAAAAAACGAAAAAGTTATCGCTGTTTGAATATTTTTTGTGGTGAAAAAATGAAGTTGCCGGTAGAGGGGTTAATTTTAAAGCCATTCCATGATAAACCGATCTAGTGGGTTTCGTGGATTTCAGAATTTCGTGAAAATTTGCTCCATTAGGGGAATCAAGGACCAAGTAATCATTATGAAAAGGAGAACCCAATCTGGCATTGTTCGGAAAGGGCTTTCTGAAGAATATTATTTAGTTCACTTTAACAAAAAAATATCTAAATAATCTTGAAGCCTTAGAAAAAGCAAAACTTATGTTCGATGTCCGTGTGACATGGGAACATTACCAGAAACCTAGGGGAAATTTCCAGAATTCCACTCAGTACCGTCTGTGCCAAAAATGGGATCATGGAACAAGAAATTGTCGCATGGATGCTAAATTTTGCGATTTGCGGAGGTTCTTCTCATGCTAAGGGCGTCTGCCGGTGATGGAAGACACCGATAAGCTCATATGCGCAAATTGCGGGAGCAATCATAAGTTTCATTTTTGGGCTTGCCCTTCGCGTGGGCGAGTCGTCGAGGCTCGTGCCGGTCGTTTCCGAAATTTGCCTGGTAGAGTATCGAAAAATTCTAATCTTTCAGTTAACGATCACTTGATCAAGAATCATACCCATCAGGAAGATAATAAACATGCTTACTCACAAACTAATTTTAATCCGTCGGGTAGCCTTTCGAATCTTTTAATTTCGAATGAAATCCTTTGCCGATATTCTAGCAGGTAATTTGAACTCGTCCCCTTCTCATACTACGAGTATCCGTTCTAATTGTTTCAAATCAATTGAAAAAAAAACCCTGCCGCTACAGGAAACTTTTACTCCACCTCTTCGTCTACTGAAAATTCTCACGGAAAATCATCAGATAATGTACCCACTTCAAGTGATATGTCTCCCTCTGATTTTATTTTAAAGGTCATTTTGAACAGAAATATGGTCTACACGAACAAAAATTAAATTTTTACTAATGAACAGTTCGGATTGATTGTGCTACTTTTCCCCGAATGTCGTTTCCCCGAATGTCGGTTCCCCGAACGCCAGTTTCCCGAATGACCCTTTTCCCCGAATGCTATTTCCCCGAATGACCCAGTTCCCCGAAAACTGGTACTGTTCGAATAGGATTTTTTAGTAGCAAGATGGTGAACTAGAAAGAACGATAGGCAATCAAAAGAAGGAGGTATTTGGTCTTTCTCGACTATACACATGTTGCCAAAAATGCTGAGGACGGTAAAACTCCTAAGAACCGCCAATCAAATAAAGAAGGGTGCATATCAGATGACCAGTACATTCACTTACCTGAAATGTAAAAAGTTTGCCAAAAACTGTTCGGGGAAGTGGGTTATTCGGGGAAACGGGATATTCGGGGAACAGGCATTCGGGGAACTGGCGTTCGGGGAAACGACATTCGGGGAACCGACATTCGGGGAACCGACATTCGGGGAACCGACATTCGGGGAAAAGTAGCACAACGGTTCGGATTCAGTCATGGACAATCGACCACTCATCAACTTTTACGTGTAACAAATTTGATTCGTTCCAGCAAATCTGAAGGCTATTCTACTGGTCTTGCTCTTCTAGACATAGAAAAAACATTCGCCAGTGTTTGTCATGAAGGCTTGATCATAAAATTAAAAAATGGTAATTTTCCAACATACCAATATTGTTAGAATAATTCAAAGCAATCTGTCAAATCGTAAACTTCAGGTTAATTACCAGAACTCCAGGTCTGGAAGACTTCCTGTAAGAGCTGGTGTTTCCCAAGGCAGCATTTTGGGACCAACATTATGTAATGTTTTCACATCTGACTTACTCGGGTTACCTCAGAGATTTCGAAAAGTTTGGATATTTTTACTTCATACATGCAAACATGAATGATTTTTCCTAATGCTTCCAAAACACAACTTACGAACGATCCTCTATTAATTACAAACATTAGGGAAACCTTAAAACAATCAGGTTTAAGCCCACCATATCTTCATTGCCCCTAAAATGTCAATTGAAGTAATCAAATTTGCATCTCCCGAACCGATATGTCTCTACCGTAAGCAAACCAATATACTTTGCATTCATCTCACAAAAATTCAACAGACAACGGTTCCGAAATTGTCCCCTTCCCAGAACCGATTCGATTACATGACGCGTGTCGTCGAAACACATCGTTCTCCCCCCTGCGAAGCCGCTCAGCTCATCGATCACTATCCAATTCCGTATTCCGTGGGATGTGAACGTTCTCCGGAGAGCTCCACTCTCCCTCTCGATGTTTCAACCCGTTCGAGTTCGTTGTTGAATTTCGTAGGACTTCCTACCGACATATAGGGTAGATGTACCGGTTTATGGCATAGCGCCAATTGTAGCCAAAGTGGATTACTTATACTCCGTTTTACATTGAAACTTAGCATAAAACGTTTTGTGATTAGTATAAACACATTGACATTTGAAAGCTATATTCATTTATTCGTCCAAATTCATTAAAGAGTGAAAGAATTTTTCCTTCGTTTCACCCGATGTTCAACGTTTATATTAAAGTTAACATAACAAAGTACAAATTTATCTCTTTTCAGTGACTTTTCGCCCTTGGCAAGTTCGACACTAAGATATGTATGATTTTCCTTACATTTTTTAACTTGTATTCACATAATTTAGCAAGGGTATTTCTAATTTAAAAACACTTAAAAGAAATCAATGTGATTGGCTAATTTAGTGACCGAAGTTAAGAATGTAATCGAAACTGGTACTGGTGGCCTATATTAAGCAATGTAAAAATAATGGTTATGCTCAGTTCCGATATGTTTCCTATGTAATTTAAATTGAAAGTTTCCATTTGGCGTATTTGCAGACTGGCAATAATTGATACTGTTACCCTACCGGAACGCTTTGCTTCGAATGCAAAATTGAGGGCGCACGACTGGCAAAAATTGTTTGACCTTCGGGCGAAAGTAAAAATCACCGGAAAAGCCCCAAAACGATCCTTCCCGG
This sequence comes from Aedes aegypti, assembly GCF_002204515.2. Taxonomy (NCBI): domain Eukaryota; kingdom Metazoa; phylum Arthropoda; class Insecta; order Diptera; family Culicidae; genus Aedes; species Aedes aegypti. The sequence goes on from NC_035108.1 coordinate 380,959,737, forward strand.
TAATTCGGTCAGCGTCATCGTAACTGCTGCTGGCCTCGTAAATAAGATTTTGGTTTGAATTCTTCCTGGGAGTTGTCAGCACGAGTCAATCGTGTGGAAATTTTTTTTTCCACATATTCGCGGTAGACAGTGATGCTTTCTTTACAGAGAATGATTGATTTTAGAAAGTGAAACATCCATCGAATTAAACACATTGTATGGGCTAAGGTGTCCAAAAAACTACTTTGGCAGAAAACTTGAGGGCTCATCCATCCAAGGTTATAATAAATTTTCGAACTGTATAGTGGAATACCTATAAGTAGACAAAAAACTGAATTTAGTAGTATACCATTTAATTCCACTAGAGTTTTTATCCTTTGCCAGATACGTGTATTTCGACCTCAACTGTAAGGCCGTCTTCAGTGTCGTGTACAAGACTCGACTTCACTCGAGTCGAGTCTAGTACACGACACTGAAGACGGCCTTACAGTTTTGGTCGAATTACGCCTATTTGTCTAGTGGAATTAAATGGTATAGTACTAAATTCGGGTTTTTTATCTACTACAAAGGTGAGCTAATCATGCTGCAAATAAACTTTTCTTCATGTTATTATTTACTACTTAAGAAATGGCGCTTAGAAATTTCCCCGTTGAGAGTTTTGAAAAATTGTTCGATTTTCTTGACAAAAATGGCGTCTCTGCCAGCAAATGAGGCAAAAGTAAAGGCTTGTGGAATAAATATCGCCAAAAAATAACGGGTATTCGATTTTCATTCAGTCATCTAAGTCATCGTCACTCAAAAGCTTTTCAAATCTATTTCACGTAAAAAACGATCTGGGAATCTGATAATAAATTGATTGCAACTTTCAAAAAAGCACTTTTCCACTCAAATTTGATTATAACTTCAAAATAAAAAAAATCCAATGTTGAGCAAAAATGTGTCTCATTACTACCTCTACAACTCTTCTGAAGAGCACATTCAAGTTAAACTGAAAACAAAAAAATTGAGACCAAAAAACTGAATTTACAGAATCAATCAACTTAGAGCTAGAGCTAGATCAATAGTGTCCTCGACAAAATTGTTCATAAAAACATTTTCTAAAAGTTCGCAGAAGAGCGTAGCCATAAATTTCCTCAAACAAAAATTTTGAGCCAAAATTTAATCTTAAATAAGGTCCACTCTATTCAACTTTCGTATTAATAGATGCAAAACTCAAATACGAACAACTTCTCTGAAAACATTATACAGTGCTGTTCTGAATAATAGCAGCGCATGACGATTTTCACACAAAATGTTCATTTTTGGCATGCTGTAGTTTTGTTCCCTTTCAAGCAATCGAGATGAAACTTTGTCCACAGAACTACAAATATGATCAATTTTGTAACTACATATTTTCAGTTTTTTCTGAGTCCCTGCCGAAAATGAGACAAAAGATGATTTTTTTTTCGAAAAAATAGCAGTTTTTCATTTTAAAACTTTTTTTCTACAAATATTTAAAACATTTTTGGTTTAAGTGTACGTTTGATAAGTAGGTGGAGATTGTTTACATGATAAGTTATATAAAATTTAAAACTTTAATGTCAAGCAGAAATTCAAATTTTTAAAACTGCTAGTTTTTTGAACATTTTCACCTAGTCTCTAACTCTCCGGCAGGGGCTCAGAAAATTTTGAAATTTTGTGTTTATAAAATTGAACATATTTGTAGTTCTGTGGAGAAAAATTAATCTCGATTGCTTGAAAGGAAATAAAACTAGAGCAGGCCATAGTTGAGCATATTGAATGAAAATCGATATGCGCTGCTATTATTCAGAACAGCAATGTACGTCTAAAATCGATGAGAGCATAGAAAACACTTTTTTTCGGGTAATTTGTCGATTCGGTCCTATGTGCTTCTTTATTTCTCATCCGATTCTGAAACACTTGGCATCATCATCTTTAAAATTAAATGTGTGCAAAATTCGTAAAGCATTCAACTTGTCTTAAATCAAAACAAAATTCAGTTAAAAGTAGTTTTCTCCAAATTTTTCCTCATTTTATTAAAAAATCCAACTCTGATTGATTTTAACTTCATGAATGTTCAACACTTATTGTTACATGTTCGTAGATATTTTTATCGTTTTTTTCAAAGTGTAAATGAAACAAATAGTCAAAGAATCTTTGTACTTTAAAAAATAGAAAAAATGTCCAACGTGATTATCTTTTTTTTTTTAAAAGATGCCATATATTTCATTTTTATTTTTCAGTTTAACTTTGAAACTAAAGCTTTAACTGTTTTAAATCATGAGCTAATTTTTTTAGAAGGCTTGGCCATAATTTTAAATTTATTTCATAACAACAATATATATACTATTCAACTTGTTGTTACAACAAGGTGGTTTTATTGACTTCAGTTAAATAGTAGACATGTAATTTACGTAAAAAAAAAACTTCAACATCTCAAAGATATTTGATATTTTTATTCAAAATATATGCTTCTAATAGCTAGTTACATGACACTAACAACTTTTAAATTAAATGTGTTATACCCACGGTTTGCCTGTCTTGATAGTGTTATTCGAACAACACGCCAAGCCGTTCCCATAGGGGACGTTAGCCACAAGGAAGGACGTTTCAAGTAATACTGTTTCAAATGATATGCCTTCTTCAACACCTAATCCAATTTCTCTCGCCGTTCCCTTACGGTACCTATCCATCTAGTATTCATTGCTTTTTCTTAATGCTCTTTCTTACTTTGAGCAAAATAGACCAACGGTGCTCTGAAGTTACACCCTTTTGATTGTAGGAGTCCACAAACTCAAAGGAAATATGAGATATTAAAACGTATTTTATTGGCCGTGATTATCAGAAGAAATAAACCATCAAAATTTGGTTCAAAGTAGGTTTTTCTTAGTTATTTGTAACCTCTGGGTGGAGTTTTGAATGAGATGATCGTCGAAGTTTTGAGTTACGCCCTTTTTGAAGTGTAACCACAGACATACAGACGTAACACTTAGAACAAATCTCGATCAAAATCATAGTCACGAGTACATGTACGCCCAAAGCTAAAATCGGAGTGTTTGGCTGACAGGCCTACAGATGGCGGTAGTGTGTAAACGTCAAACACGAATTATGCGAGCGGGTGGCGGATTGGCCACCTAACATATTTTTGAATTGCCTGTTAAAAAGGTGGTCGATGGTAAGAGATGAGAGTGTGACGTCTGTTTGTCTGTGGTATAACTATTGAAAGCACTTATTTTACATATAATTAGGCATTCTAATACCGGTAAGCAGGTTCAAATGTTTGCAATGACACATTGCATTAACATGCTGTCAAAGTTTTTCACAATTGACTGATTTTCCATAGGCTCAAGTGATATAAGGCATTACGAAGCCAATTTTGTAATGTTATTAGTAGTTATAAAATACTGTTATAACCCAACCAACTGCCCCTCTGCTGTTCTGGCTAACTTTATACTGCCCCAGAAGTTGAACCACAATTGCTGAGTAATGCATTTTTGGTCAAACTATGGCACTCTAGACCACTATCAACACTTTTGTGATCATTTATAGCATCTACTTTCAAACGGTGCTCTAAAGTCTTAGGTCATTCCAGCCTTTAAACTTTGGATTGATCCTAAAAGAATCCAAAAGGATAATTTCTGCTGTTTTAAAGATTTGTTGGATCACCTCTGTTGAATTGTAATTTTAAGAAATATGCAAAAGATCAGGGTTCCCCAACCGGTGGTTTGCGGACCCTTATAGGACCGTGACGACATCCCTGGGGGGTCGCGAAGCTATCTTATACAAACGTTTTTCTTGATAGAAGAACAAATGTGAGAAAATTGTCACCTCGCTAGTTTTTCACATGAGCTTCATAATTGAGTAGCAGTTTTTCCATTACAAATATTTGAAAAATGTAACTTAATTAGTTCAAGTTTTAAACGCAAAGTGATAAATAACTTTCAATGTAATTTTGTTGATTAGCTTTGCTTGATTTTATACATCTTAATGAACGAGATTTGTAGGCCGGGGCTAGTTCATCGCTATAACTCTTACTCTTACGTCTCAGGTGACTATCTCTGGGGATTCGATCCCAGGTCCTCGAGGAAACGGGTTTTTCGGGGTGCTGGCATTTGGGAAAATTACATTCTTGCTTTGATTGAAAATGGACCTAGGATCGTTCAAAGAGGTTCACCAGCTTTCTGGCGATCCTGAAGATTCTTTGAAATTTAGTAAATTATTAGAAGTATTAGAAGGCACTCAAAACATTTGCCAAATTCACTCGAATCTATCAGCAGAACTTTTTAAAAAATAATTTGATGATATCTTTGAAGTATTCTTTGTGAAGATTCCTGAAGGATATCTGTGATTTAGGGTTTCTGACAATCGTTGTAACGGGTTCTTTCCATGCCTAAAGCTGGCTCTGTGCTTCTGAAGTGTAATTATCTAGAAACATTCATAGAATCCTCTAGAAATGGATACTCAAAAATATGCTTAAAAAATTTCTTGATGAGATCTTTCCAGATTTCTAGTGAACTCCATGAATATACATTAGAAAAAAAACTGCTTATCGTGGGATTTTTCAACGAACTTGTGTTCACCTAACATTTTTGCTAAATTAATGTTAAATAAGTTAATTAAATTGCGGTCTTCCTTAGCCGAGTGGTTAGAGCCCGCGGCTAGCAAAGCCATGCTTAAGGTGTCTGGGTTCGATTCCCGGTCGGTCCAGGATCTCTTCGTAATGGAAATTTCCTTGACTTCCCTGGGAATAGAGTATAATCGTATCTGCCACACGATATACGAATGCGCAAATGGCAACTTTGGCAAAGAAAGCTCTCAGTTAATAAATGCGGAAGTGCTCATTGAACACTGCTGAGAAGCAAGCTTTGTCCCAGTGAAGACGTCATGCCAAGAAGAAGAAGAAGTTACTTAAAATTGGGATGGGAATATCTTTGTAAAGTTGCGGGATTTTTGATTGGGATAACCCACGAATTTTTTTCCTAGGATTTTGACAAGAGCTTTGTAAGAGCATTGTTAGACTCCTGATTATAAACTACTGTAGATCCCTTCTAAGGATGATAACAGAATATTTTAAACATCTTACATGTTTTTAGGGTTCTACCCCATTATCTCGAATGCCATCATTTCGAATGCCTTTACTCCGAACGATCCATTACCCCGAATGCTATTTCCCCAAATGAGCAATCATATTGAATGACAATGCCCCATGTTATTGGAACATTGGGGTAGAATTGTTTTGAGTTTTCCTGCCGAGTACCAATATCTATCAATTTAAAGAATATCCATTTTCAGGGGTCCACGCGATGTTTGTATAATTTGAAAGGGAGTTGTGGCTTCCAAATGGTTGGGAACCACTGCATTAGATCAACCCCAGTGGAATTATCAATATTTTCATGAAATACTATAACAGGCGAGAAAAAATAAATGACCACAGTAGAATTCCAACTTATAGTCACTGTAGGCTGACCATAACCTTAAAGGATAAAAACGGGACAATTTTTAACAAGGTGGAAACAGCGTTCTGAAAGTTTTAGGAAAATTTATTACAACTTTAAGCTATTTGAAACTTACAAAAAAAAATATTTGGAGTTAGTAAAATTATTTAGTGCTCTTGTTATGGTAATCAATCATGAGTTAAAGTTGTTTTTTTGAGGGTGTTGAGATTTTTTAGCTCTGAAACTATTTTGAAATTGATTTCAGAATCCTCATTACAAGTAAATCTATATAAATAAAAATGGAGTGGTGTTTGTATATGTCAAGAAATGGCTTACGAACGGGTCAACGGATTTGTATAATTCTTTCTCCATTTTGTTCGTCAAGGGTTCCGACGTGTTTGTGTGTATTAAAGTTCTAGGATATTCACCGGAAAAGTCGGAAAAACTAGAGTGAACGGAACTGTCATTTTGTATGGGACGATTCATAGCGGTTTTCAACAGCTTACTTGATGGTAAAACGAAGTTTGCCGGGACCACTAGTTTTGAATAAATATGAAAAGTTCATCCAGGCTGGTTCAGAAAACTTCGTGTTCAACCTCGCAATTCGTTACAAGCTATGCAAACTAATTGCGATGTCAATCTTCCTAAATCTTTGGATTTAGGTGGAACCTTGGACAAAACAAACGGAACCTTTGGGATTCTTGAATGAACCTTTGAATATCTGTAGCAGTCTTCGGAATTTGTAAAAGTTATCCCAAAGACTCCCATAGGAGTTCTGGGATTTGGAATCCCATAAATGCAAGCTTCTTTTTCTTCAACAAGCTAAACAAAAATCTGATTGAAATCTTGAAATTTGTATCAAAATTCCACAAACTATCTTTGAATTTATAAAGTAGCCAGCCACTGCCGTATAATATTCATTCCTGGAAAAATTCCAGAGATATTATAAGAATTGCAATAATCCTATCAGAAAATCGAGAATACAACCTTAATATCCAGACTCCCAAATATATTGTTGATTAGTGGTCCCAACAAACTTTGTCTTCTCATCAAGTAGATTTTAAAAATTGGCATTCAATCTCCCTTACAAAATGATGACCATTCCGTAGACTTTCATAAACTTCTTCTACGCACGAACACGTCGGAATCCTGAACAAATGCAACAGTGGAAATAATACGCAAATCTAATGACTAGTTCTCAAGCTAACTCGTGATTTAAAAACACCATTCCATTTTAATTTATATAGATAGATATCCAAGAAAGTGTTATAAATCTCACAAAAAATTTTAAAATCCCAAAATTCCACTGTAATATAACCGGGATCTTAGTAATCCAAACTGAACACAAAAACCAAAAAAATCGTTAAATTCATGTGATAGCAAAAATGAAAATCCTACAGCAGTTGAAGCTTTTCTGTTATATGTTTATAGTAAAAGCTTGTGTTCGTGAGAAGTGGAAAAATTGGATGAAGATTGAAAATAGATTTCATCGCTGGACTTACGTAAAACATAAATCTTCCAAAGTTTTAGAAGTCAGCCTTGAATTAAGGCCAGATTTCAGAATATTTACAATTTTCATTAAAATATTTCAAATTTATTTCTTTGTATTTTGTTTATTTTAGGTCTGAGGTATATGAAAACTGATCAAATAAGATCCATGTATTGGAAAGTTAGTCAAAAATTTGCATTGATGTGAGAGTGAAATAGTTTTCGTAGTATAATTAATACTTATTTTGACTCAATTGGTAAGTTCTTCACTGGAGCATTAAAAAAGTTAAACATTAATCAAGGCATTTGTTGACTACAAATCAAGTTTTACTCTGTCAGAGAAACTGTAAACCACAAGAATAATTGATGGATATGATAAAAACTCGCAAAAATAATTTGAAACTGTTTAGCTTACTGCTGTTTTATTATATTGTGGGAAATATCCTCATTTCCGAAAATATGGGACAATTTAAGCATTTTCAATTAAACGACGGGACAGCTCGTCAAGGTGGTGAAAACGGTACTGTCCCGTGAAATACGGTACGTATGGTCAGCCTAAGTCTACTCCAGAGGTTTAACTCTGAGAAAATTGAGAGTATCTCTCACATCATGAGAGTCTGTATATCGTCTAATTCTACAGTCAGGTATGGCAAAATCGATTCAGTTTACATTCAATTTGTATTAATGCATTAACGTGTGTTACCTATGAATCCCGACCACAGCAATACTACATAGAAAGTGTCGCGCGTTCTTTCCAAAGAAAGAGATAAAAAGCAGACAATAAAATTAACCAACAATCTCGGATGTGTGTATTCATTTGTTGATTCATTCACATCAATATGAGTAGCACTGCGAATATATCTCAACACAATCACAATAGTCAATGCAATCTTCTCCGTGATTCTTACGGAAACGTTTGTAAGATTGTTTCCCGCGAACGTTTGTTGGTCTGTGCTGTCATCTGACCGATGCAAACTAAATAAAATAAAATGGCTCTTCGTATGGAATATATCCTGCTTCTGAATGTGTGTGGACAATTAACCTTTCGGTCGTTGCGCGAATTTTTGTAACGCGAGTAACACCCTTGGTTTTGCGAATATCTCAGGAGTCTGACCACTTAGAAAGATGACGTCTTCGCCAATATATTCAGTAGCTCAAGGGCTATCATTATTTGAGCCAATAAATTCGAAATTTTGCCACTAGGCGGCGCTAGTGAGCATGAAACTTTTGTATCGTAGATCTCAGGATCCTGACCACTTAGAAAGATGGCGTCTTCGGCAAAGTTGCTCGGTAACTTATGGACTATCATTGTTTGAGCTAGTTGATTCAAAATTTTGCCACCAGGCAGTGCTAGTGAGCATAAAACATTGTTTTCTCAAATATCTCAGGAGCCTGAACACTTAGAAAGATGGCGTCTTCGGCAGAGTTGTTCAGTAGTTCAAATTATTTCTTTATATAATCCTTAAAGTTCGAGATTTTGTAAAATAATGATAGTTCCTGACCTTCTGAACAACTTTGCTGAAGGTGCCTGTCTAAAAAGTCAAGATCCTGCAGTATCCGAAAAACAAAAATTTTATGCTCACTAGCGCCGCCTGGTGGCAAAATATTTTATTTCTTCCATCAATTAATGATAGTCCTTGAGCTACTGAACTACTTTTCCGAAGACGCAATCTTTATAAGTGGTCAGGCTCCTGAGATATCTGCAAACAAAAGTTTCATGCACACTAGCGCCGCCTAGTGGTAAAATTTTGAATCAACTAGCTCGAACAATGATAGTCCTTAACTTACTAAACAACTTTGCTGAAGATGCCATCCTTCTAAATGATCAGGATCATGATATATTTGCAAAACAAAAGAAAAACTTCCATGCTCACTAGTGCCACCTAGCGGTCAAATTCTGAATTAAATGTGGTACCATCAGATAGCGCTTCACACCCAGAACTACTTTTCTAAAGACCTCAAGTTTCTATATTATCTGGATTTTGAGATATACCGATTTCAAACTGTGGTTTACTCGAACCGTATATAGTGCGTTCATTACTCTGCGACTTTGATGTACATTTGTTGATTTTACCGCATTATAAAGGATCATACTGTAAATAAAAACCGTCGAGTATAATTCTTAAGAAGATTCTTGAGGAATACATTTTGGTTTGGTGTCGATAGATATCTTTGTCGCAAAATGATAGCATATAAATCACAACTGTTGTACAAAGTACAACAGCGCGACAGCCCGAAGGTTAACAAGGCACAAATTACGTTACGTATGAAAGAAGGAGAGGTGGTCAATTTTCCGATACTGCTGTTACAAGAAGTGCGACGAATGCTGTAAAAATCGAATTCTGCAACGCAATTTACATTTTAAGCAACAACATTTTTAGCAACTTCTAGAAAACCACTTGAGGATTTAAGAAACTATATCTGGATCACGGCGTGTATATGGGAAAGGTTTATCACAAAAAAATAGGCATCGCTAAATCTTTCACCATTTGAAAAAATAGGTTTTTAGCTTTCATTTGACGCTTTCCCCAAAAAAATCCACCGAGGGATCCCGAACATTTTTTTTTATTTAAAATTTTTGTTCTTTAGAGTACATTATTTTTAAAAGTAATCATTGCAAAAGACAGCTTCGTTGGATAAGTTCTATTTCCATATAAAAGTTCATAAAATAAATATATACATATCTATTGAGTTTCATTTGGTAAAAAACAAATCTGTCCTATGTGATTTTGAGGATTTATTAAGCTATAAGACACTTATTCGATTAGATATGTTGTAAGTTCGACTGTTCACTTATTCATACTGTGGAAGTATATCTAACCGAGCACTGTTTCTTTTCATGGTTAGAATACATTAAATTTATTCTTCTTCTGTCTGGCATTACATCTCTGCTGGGACATAGCCTGCTTCCCAGCTTAGAGTTCGTTCAGTACTTAGATATTGATTGAGAATTTTCTTTGCCAATCAACCGTTAAAGATTAAAAGTAGAATGGTTCAACATTACAACGGCCTACGAAAGTAAATGGAATATGCTTAAATGCCCTGTTACCCAAGCCTTAGCAAAAAGCTTAAAAAATCCTCATTAAGAATATTATCCGGAGTAAGTGACACTACACAGACTTTTTTAATAGTATTGAAGTTATTTTGATGTTTTTGGCTTGGAATTTCAAAATTTAATAATAATATAGTGGAAGATATTTCCTGTTAAATCAAATCATAAAATTAATTCCACCGCGAAAGTGGTTTTCTGACAAGCAGAACAACAATAATACAATTTTCACAATTACTGCAGTAATTAAAACACGTAAGTAGCTTACAAACAAGAAAGTTTTACCATTTTATACTCCTTTTAGATTGATATTCATATAATATATGATATTCATAAAATATATGTTTTCAACATGAGATATGGTTAATTATGTGATTATTGGCAACGGTAAGTGTTATGAGGAAGAATAAAAAGTTAAATTTCATGTGCCCACTTGCCCCGTAGAGTTGAGTAACTGCAATTTACAGTAGATTTTTATGACTTTATTCTAAGGGTTTCAATATCTCGAAAAGATACCTTCCCATTCGTGCGGACATCAGCGAATACAGGGTGAAACTTTTGCAATTTTTTGGGCTATTTCATGAAAGCAACATCAATCAAGTTGGCTGCATTTATTGGTCGTAGCAAAATGAGCTCCATACAGCATGTATTTTACATTACCTTTTGGAGCTTTTTGGGGGGTTTTGCGATGATAGCGACTCAAAAGTCTGCCTTGAGCTCTGCCTCTGTTTTTACAGTAGCTCCATAAACTTAAGTCAGGAGGAGTCAAATTAGGATCTCCAAATTCAAATCATGTGTCCCTTTTTTATGTCAGATGTCCATGGAATTTCCGTCGCAGAGACATAATGAACAAACTTCCAAAGATATCGAATTTATCGACTGTTTCGTACTGATTGAAAAAACAAATTGACTCAATGATTCTTTTGGTCTGGTCCAAACTGTTAGTACTTACTTGGTCATGGAATGAAGTTTCTTGAATCTTGAATAGATTTTCTGTTCCTCAAATGTGGCATTTTTGCTTATTTATGAAGCCAGATTGTGCCTGTTGACCACGGTATTTTCTAGGATTTAACAGTTGAGTTAACACAACTGCAAGACTATTTTCAATTCAAAGAGTCACTATTTTGGCATGTTGTTTTTTTATTTCATATTAATTGTGGAAAACATGACAATATTAACCCAGCAGCAAGTGATATTGATTTGTAAAAATGGTTCAAAAGAGCTCTATTTCGTATCAATCGTTTGGCAGCATCCATTTATTACGTAACGCTAAAACCGGAAATTTTTGAACACCTCACCCCAACCCCCTCCGTAACGCTTTTGGTATGGAAAAATTAAACGCTATCTCTCCCTCCCCCTAGAGCGTTACGTAGTTTGTGGAATTTTCAGGATGGTTGATTAGATCTCATCGGTCGAGTATATTTTTCATACACACAATATAAAAAAAATAAAACAATCATGATAGGCGAATCGAATTCTCAGTTAATGAGTAACCGAAGAACTCTTATTTGAGAACTTGGCTTTGTCTCAACAGGGGTGTAATTCCAGAAAGAAGGAAAATAAAATTAATCTTTTCTAAATATGAACAGAAACAGTTATACACTAGAATCAAATACACACTTAAATCCGAATGCCGATCTCAGCTGTGCAAATCTCGGTAAAAGGTCGTTTGTTGACATCTTAGTAAAAGTGACGTTTGGTAACGGCACCCAAAAGTGCTATTTTAAGTAAACTTGATGTAAGGCTGGCATATCAGTTAAAATTAATTTGCTTACCGCTCAGCTGTGCGGATCTTGGTAAAAGAATGAAAATTAGTTGAACTCAACTGAGTGTGTGCTCCACTGTACGAGTAAGTGTCGTATCCCCAAGATCACATAGGACAGTTATGTCTATTACAATATGTAATCTTATATATATATATATATATATATATATATATATATGTTATATCAACTTTCATTTGAAATTTGGGCTACCATCGAGCTTGAGAGAAAAAAAAACTGTCTTTTACCATGATTATATTTGAAAATATTGTACATCAAGGAACAAAAATTTAAAATAAAAAAAATGTTCGGGATCCCTCGGTGGATTTTTTTGGTGAACCCGTCAAATGTAAGCTTAAAACCTATATTTTCGAATGCTGAAAGATTTAGCGATGCCTATTTTTTTGTGATAATATTGTTCTACCAGACACTTTTTCTGAAATTGTTGTGTAATGATTCATTTTGTAACTGAAACCAGTTGCGTAATAAAAAAGTGTTGCGTTATATTCGTTACGCAACTGATTTTAGTTGAGTATTCATTATTACGACATCGCATAATCCAGTGCAGGAAAAAAGGCTGTTTCATGATGGACAGGAGTGATGAAAAACAGTTTTTCACGATCAGCAATGACAAACAATCTTCTTATGCACGCCCAACCAAATCCAATCTTTCAATACACTTAAACCTATATTTACGTAATAATAAAGTGTATAAGAAATTGGATTTTCGAACTTTATTGTGATTTGAATGACCCTAATGCGTGTTTTGAGAGTTTTTCATTTCACTATAAAAATCTCATCTTTCAACTTCAGAAAACACAAACCTTTCACATCAATTTCCCCACTCCCAACCCGGATGATATGCAACTTTTTTCCGTTTGGCTTTCGATCCACCTCTAAAGGCAGTCGATTAACAGCTCGTAAACGACATAATCAAGCATTCACTTTAGATCAGCGATCAGATTAAATTTCCTGTGGCACCGCCCCCGTCCGTAACAAGCACCGACAACCGACGGGGTGAGGGTGACACACCTTGGTCTCCTTTTCCGGCACCCCGAAGCCTCTTTGCGGCAACCATCGCCGTTGCTATATTGCAGCCGCATAATTAGCACCGAAAATAAACATCCACCCATTTGCTTCTGGCACACGTTCCGATGTTTGCTTGGCAGAGAGTCCACACACCGTGCTGCCCGGGGCCAAAGTTTGTTTTTCCGTTGTCGTCATTTGTTTTCCCGGCTTCTTTTTTTTTGTTCAATATAGGAAATGCTTTCTCGCTCAATCGCGTTTCCCATTCCCAATCGAAAATTGATTGCCAAATCGACAGAATTGTTTATGAAGGCTCATTTAGATTCGGTGTGGAGTTTATGCTGATGAAAGGGTAGGTTTATGCTATTTGTATATTTATTTTTACTCGAAAATGTAACATTTGACTATTAATCAATTGGATCAAAAATGACGAATAAATGTATTTGCTTGTAGTTATTTACGAAACTATCTCCGAATGCGATTTTGTTTTGTGATTTCTGATCGTAATGAGCTGTTTTTGAACACACTAATCTGTCTTGGAATGGCCCACTAACTGTACGGAACTATGAAGTATCGTAAGAATCATTACGCGACTGATTTCAGTTTTTCAATGAATTATTACGCGACAATTTTCCATTGAAGTGGACTAATCACAAAATACACAAAGTTTTTTTTTTCTTTCTTGATATGTTTGAATCTTTTTTTCACGAGCTCTCAAAAACTTCTATTTTTGAAATCTGCTCCGATATTGACTATTTGTCATCTGGGTTCAAGACATTCCAATATTCTTTGGAGGACCAACGCATTCTGCATAGAATTTCTTTAGCCACCATTTTTTTTGTAACCGGACATGAGAAAAATTGTGTAGCCTGAGATATTTACGTGGGCTATGACTGTGCGTCGATCCTCCAAGGAATTTCGAAATATTTCCGGATCTTGATGATCAATGATCGAAATCGGCACAGAACGGATTCCCCAAAACGAAGATTTTTTTGAGAACTTGTTGAACAAATATCAAAAAAGAAAATATAATTGCTGCTTGTAGAGGGTTTAACTACCATGAATCTTCTCTAAACAAGATATATTGCTAAAATCAACTACTTGAACGCTATTCAAAAAAGCACAAAACTGTTATAATAAAAAAAAAACTGCGCAGGATCACTTAACATTTCAGTTTTCGTACTTTTGTATATGGTACAACACAGGTCGAAAACCCTCGCTATCTGTTCACACCATCAGCGTGGTGCTTTCGGTGGTGGTCAACAGCGCGACAACCAGAATGTCAAAGTTATTTAATCCCATGAAGCAAAAAGCATATTGAAAAACTGTAACGCTTATGATAAGCCCACAAAATCCTATTTACTATTGGTTTAGTGCCAGTTATTGTAGTCACCTCACTATTATTATGAAATTTTTATCCATACTAACAACAGATAATTTAATATTTATGAATAGCTTTCACTCCCATGCATAAACAGTGACCAAAAGCCATTTATACTACAAGCTAGTCGTCGCCGCCGAGTCAAATCAGGAAACGGACCTTTCATCGGGTGTGTGATGTTATGCAAAAGGGGCGTGTCGCCGCCCGTCGCTGTATACCATGAGGACTTTGTTTGCGCTGTCGATTTGCTGATTTCATTCCTTATTCATGCGGCTAATCTATGCTGGAAATCGCCAAATTAGATCGTCCACTTTGTTTCGACACCTCCACCCCGAATCGGAAAGGCATTGTATGAATGGGAGGGAAATTGGAATTAATCCACCATTCGCTAGGAAACAGAGCTTCCATGCTGAAGAATAGTAATTGCAATACCTTTCTTTTGATCAAGACATCCAACGAACAAAAAACGTACCGTAAAACGAGGTAACTTTGAAAGTTATTTTTTTTAGTTAAATCTGATTTTTTATATGCAATTGACGTTGAAAGATTACACAACAATTCTTTTTTAATGAAACTAGTGATGCATTTTAAACTGAACGCGAGCCAAAAGTGAACTGAACGCGTTCAAATTTTACACGAGAACCTAGTAGACATTGAACTCTCGTGCATAGTTCCGCACCTGCTCTTGAACGGCCCGTTCACATCAAAATGCACATTGAAGTTAAAAGCACGAAAAACACTGCATCATAACATATTGAATTCCAATCATTACAAATATATGGCACCTTAAATGTTTCCTAACATCTTTGCAAAACTTTGCAACATTGAAATAAGTCGTGTGTCTGCCATGACGACAGTTTTGATTCCGCGTTCAATTTTCAGCTCGCACGGGTTCAAATTTTTGAACTGCTCAATGTTCAAGTTTACTTGAAGATTTGAACTGGAACGCAAACTGAGCGCGTTCAAATGCAACACTGAATGAAACTATAATTTTTCATGTAATCAAAAATCGGTGTTAGGTCAGTAGGCAACATGTCATTAGGCCGAATGAGTAAGAAACGAAGAAAGAATAGCCTATAAGAAAAGAAGGAAAAATTCTCAATTTAGCAAACATACCCCGTTTTACGGTACCCAACATTATTTGTGTTTCCGGTGGTGTATACTTGTATGGAAAGAGGTCGCGTCCATTGCATTTTCGGAACAGATGGCGTGTGGCCCTTCTTCCACCATTCGTCGCCAACCACTGCCCAGAACAATCTGATGAAACAAGGCGATGACTGCTCCTTGATCCTGACGCCTACGCCTAGAAGAGGTGACCGAATCAGGCAAAAAAAAAAAACAAATTTATTAATTTGTTGTACAAATGCCTTTCAATTTTGGTCTTGGGAATTTTCTGATTCCGATGAGTGGCACCGAGAAAGACGGGGAGGGGGAATATTTGGACTCCCGAATCGAATATTAGTGCTTCTGGCCAAGGGTGTTGGACGATTCATTAGCGAGATGGATTTGGAGAAATGAGGGACTGGAATTTGTGAATAAATCAATTCCGATATAAATCAATGCCCGTGAATGTGATGATTGAATTAGGTTGATGATTATAATGGAACTGTGTTTGCTCTGGAGTGAGAGCACTTCATTTCAGTGATGAAATAACGATGTGATAAATGTTATAGTTTCTCATTGAGTTCTAAGGGTTTTGAAGTTTTTCTCATATTGCATTTGTTTTGTGAAACTGGGTTTAAGTAAGTATAATATATAATTTTTCAGAGTACTCAATCGAAAATTAACAAAATGACTGAAGACTGTGTATCTGGCGTTATGCCCCAACTCGGACAGAGCCTGTAACTCATGATAGTGTTCTTATGACCACTTTAACAGTTATTAACTGAAAGCTTTCATTGTCGATTTTCGATTTTTACATATGTATATGTGTGGCAGGTGCGAGGATACTCTATGTTCTGGGAAGTCGAGAACATTTTCTTTTCCATAAAGATCCTCGACCAATGGGAATCGGATCCACGACCCTCAGCTTGATCTCTATGAATAGCTGCGCGGTTACTGCTAAAGCTATCTCGGCCATCTTGTGTGATTGTGTATCATTCACAGGGTGTCTACTACCAGGAAAAACAAGAAATTATCAGGGAATTTGATTCAACCTGGAATCCTCAAGGAATTTCGGTTGCAATCAGGGAAATTATTTTAAATTAGTAATACATGGTAGAATATGTCCTTTTTGTGACACAAAAATTTCGAAACTACTAAAACGATGTTCTGTACTTTAATGGTCCCGGCAAACTTCGTCTTGCCAACAAGTAGGCTGTTGGAAAATGTCGTGAAATCTCCCATACAAAATTGCAGATTAGTTTTTTCCGGTTTTCCTGACTATTCCGAAAATTTTCCTAGACATTTTCCACGCACGAACACGTTGCATCCCATGTCAAATGCAACAGTTACAGAATTGTCCGAATCCGCTGACCTGTTCTCAAGCCATTTCGTGACATACAAACACCATTCCATTTTTATTTATATAGATGAACATTTTTTAAACAATGAAGTAAACCTGAATATTTCCAAGTTGGTAGATGCAAGTACGGTTCCCAGCTGAAATACAGTAAAGTACAGTCCATGATAAAGGCTTGTCTGATTTCATGGATCCATTATTTCGTTAATAACTTCGCTAAAACACCTCGCCATCCTTACTCGCACAACACTGAACAGTGTTTCGAAAACTAAATCAGTTTTCAATAATCATGCAAAGAGAGCAACAATGATTGCAAGAATGCCTAAATGAAACACCATTGTCAATTTTACGTTTATAAAACGCTACAGGGAAGCTTGCGTTTATACAGGACACTATAAGCAGCCTATAAGCACATTTATTGTGAGAACAATAAATGTGCTTAGAGGCTTTATAAGCACATTTATTGTTCTCACAGGAGTGAAAACTGTTGAGCGAGTAAAATAGGCAAACTCCATTGAACTGGTCATTTAGTGAGAGTGCCGGAAGAAAAAGTTGCATCATGCAATTGGAGGTCAGCAGCTCCGTGGAAGACATCCGCGTATGTTCATTCTGAAATTGACGTGAGCGTACCAGAGCTACCAAATCGTTCCAGATTTGAAACAAACGGTTGATACTAGCTTTAATCGGCTATAAAAGTATTCACATGGCTTATCTTCTTACTATTACTGTGCTACATTTATTCTCAGATTCTTTTTCTGCTACAAAAAAATTGCATTGTGAATAGTTTATTTATTTGTTTCACATTTCAATCGGTTCGACATAGAAAACAACAATCAATTAAATTAAAACTAGCTTTGAGTCAGTTGTAAATATCTAATTATAACAACGGTAACTGTTATATAATAATTGAGAATAGTTTGGCCAACTTTTTGAGCGTTTTTATAGGTTTTTTCAGTGCTATTGCAAAATTTTAATAAGGATTAAATTTTTAGTAAAAAAATTCATATCAAAATTTTTCGAGATAATCATTCCAAATCCAATAACTTCTTTAGGGGCCCAGATAGCCGTAGCGGTAAACGCGCAGCTATTCAGCAAGACCAAGCTGAGGGTCGTGGTTCGAATCCCACTGGTCGAGGATCTTTTCAGGTTGGAAATTTCCTCAACTTCCCTGGGCATAGAGTATCTTCGTACCTGCCACACGATATACGAATGCAAAAATAGTCAATTGGCAGAGAAAGCTCTCAGTTAATAACTGTGGAAGTGCTCATAAGAACACTAAGCTGAGAAGCAGGCTCTGTCCCAGTTGGGACGTAACGCCAGAAAGAAGAAGAAGAACTTCTTTGGTAATTTCCCAATACTTTTGCCATTTATTTCTTCAAACCATTTCAACCATTGTCCATCCAAAGTACCAGGTTTCCTAAGGAATGAGGTACTTCTGGAGATCGAGGAAGACATATCTCTTGATACATTTATGAAACAGTCTTCAAATCTGGAGTAGAGCATAAATGAAACTTTGGACACCTATGTTGCTCAATTTCTTGAGGAGATTAACAGAATTTATTGAGGAATATTCTGGAATCATTATTTACGAATCAGATCACGGGTAAGCTATAATTTAATTTATTCGGAAATTAAATTCTATTATCTAATGAGGGACTTCAGTTTGTAACACGAACAAAGGTCGTAGGAGCCATAGACATTATCAACAAGTAGTTTCCAAGGGAAATTTCAAAGAGGCCTCCATAGAGTTCTCCACAAAAATCTCAACGACAATCTCAATACAGGTTTTCAAAAAAAAAAATTTCACAGAGTTTATCAGATATCTTTACAGAGATCGCCCCAGAAGTCTATACGAAGATCTCTAAACATGTCTATAATAGTCTTCATTTTCCACGCATAAGCATCCACAGAGGATTTAAAAATCATCTTCACACATGTTTAAACGGGATTTTTCATATTTTCACAGTCTTTTTCGTATTCCTCTATGATTTTTAAAAGATATCTTTCTAGAAATATTCCTATGGATCAATTCAGGGAATCTTAAAAAAACCTTTCAGATTTAATATATAACTCTGTTCGACAAAAAAAGTCGATCTGAATGCACAGAGACCGGACAACCCGGGCTTGAAAGTATAAAAATAAACAAAAATAATGGCGTTTTCAGAATGTTCGTGTCTGCCCCAGGTCATTTTTAAAATATACTTGAACTTTTTGCATTTTTTATTTAAAAAACTAATCTAATCAATAAACCGACACAGTGTTTTATATTCAGGACAGCGGAATTCATGTGCCATATAATGTTTAAAACGTTAAGTCCAATATGAAGAGTTGTAATAAGATTTGCAGGAAGCCATCCCCCTTTTTTTGCACCCTCCCCATTTTTAAAGTATCGCAAATGATGGAATATTTGATATACAGGGGGTTGTCAAAATAACTGGGACAGGCAAAAATTGGGCCAACTTTGGAATGCTGTAACTTTGACAAAAATTGACCGATTTCAATTCTTTAAGAAGTAATGGACGGGTCAACTAATCTAGTTTTGAGGTGCATCCACGGAGATGAACTATGACCACCGGATACCGGTGATAATCCGGATTTCCGGAAGCATGTCTTATGCAGTAAAATTATGACATGTTTTTAGTAAAGGTCTCGGCTAAAAATTCAAAATTTTACTACACATGGAGATAGAAGATCAAATTCTGAAGCAATTGGTGCGCCAAGTATTAGGATCGATCCAGAAACAACCAAGATATGGCCATTTCCCCGGAATCGGTGCCGGTAGTGGATCCGAATTGGGATCAAACAATTTATTCACTCAAAATATGTCGCGCAATATTGTTTTCTCCCTAGCTTATCATAAAATATCCTATTATAAATTAAAAAAGAGTCTTGTACAGATTTGGCCACTCATGGCGCCGTCAAGTGCCCCGAGGGAACCTTGCATAGGGGACATTTCGATTTTGACACCAAAGCATATTATGCGACGGCTCATTCTTCATGTCTTGTCGTAAATAGGGCAACTGTAGACTCAAAACGGATAGTTGACTACAGTGACTACTTCCGGGACCACCGGATGTTCCAGAGGGAACCTGTAATTAGGGACAATTGAAATTGAACTCCAATACATATCGTGCGACGGTTCATTTTTCATGTCTTGTGCTAAATAGGGCTATTGTAGACCTTAAGTGGATAATTGACTACAGTGGCCACTTTTGTGACCACCGGATATCCCTGAGGGAGGCTGTGATGTCCCCAATGACAGATTCCTCCGGGAAATTCCGGTGGTCTTAAAAGTGGCCACTGTAGTCAAATATCCACTTAACGTCTACAATAGCCCTATTTAGCACGAGACATAAAAAATGAACCGTCGCACGATATGTATTGGAGTTCAATTTCAATTTTCCCTAATTACAGGTTCCCTCTGGAACATCCGGTGGTCTCAAAAGTGGCCACAATATTTAAATATACACATTGAGTCTACAGTTGCCCTATTTACGACAAGACATGAAGAACGAGCTGTCGCATGATATGTTTTGGTGTAAAAATCGAAATGTCCCCAACGATAGGTTCCTTAGGGAACTATAGGAGGTCCCCAAAGTGGCCATTCTAGTTAAATATCCATTTCGGTCTAAAGTTGATCTATTCATGACTAGACATGAAGAATGAGCCGTTGCACGATGAGTATTGGAGCTCAATTCCAATTGTCCCCGATCATAGGTTCCCTAGGAGACACCCGGTGGTCCCAAAAGTGGCCAATTCAAATAAATTCCCATTTTGAGTCTACAGTTACTTTATTTACGACAAGGCATGAAGAAAGAGCCGTCGCATGATATGTTTTGGTGTAAGAACAGAAATGTCCCCAATGACAGGTTCCTCCGGGAAATTCCGGTGGTTCCAAAAGTGGCCACTGTAGTCAATTATCCATTTTAGGTCTACATTAGCCCTATTTAGCACGAGACATGAAAAATGAACCGTCGCACGATATGTATTGGAGTTCAATTTCAATTGTCCCTAATTACAGGTTCCCTCGGGGACATCCGGTGGTCCCGGAAGTAGTCACTGTAGTCAACTATCCGTTTTGAGTCTACAGTTGCCCTATTTACGACAAGACATGAAGAATGAGCCGTCGCATGATATGCTTTGGTGTCGAAATCGAAATGTCCCCTATGCAAGGTTCCCCCGGGGCACTTGGCGGCG
Organism: Aedes aegypti; assembly: GCF_002204515.2. Lineage (NCBI taxonomy): Eukaryota > Metazoa > Arthropoda > Insecta > Diptera > Culicidae > Aedes > Aedes aegypti. The sequence goes on from NC_035108.1 coordinate 380,980,516, forward strand.
CCATGAGTGGCCAAATCTGTACAAGACTCTTTCTCAATTCATAATAGGGTATTTTATGATAAGCTAGGGAAAAAAAAATATTGCGCTACATATTTGGAGTGAATAAATTGTTTGATCCCAATTCGGATCCACTACCGGCAACGATTCCGGGGAAATGGCCATATCTTGGTTGTTTCTGGATCGATCTTAATACTTGGCGCACCAATTGCTTCAGAATTTGATCTTCTATCTTCATGTGTAATAAAATTTTGAATTTTTAGCCGAGACCTTTGCTAAAAACATGTCATAATTTTACTGCATAAGACATGCTTCCGGAAATCCAGATTATCACCGGTATCCGGTGGTCATAGTTCATCTCCGTGGATGCACCTCAAAACTAGATTAGTTGACCCGTCCATTACTTCTTAAAGAATTGAAATTGGTCAATTTTTGTCAAAGTTACAGCATTCCAAAGTTGGCCCAATTTTTGCCTGTCCCAGTTATTTTGACAACCCCCTGTATATCAAATATTCCATCATTTGCGATACTTTAAAAATGGGGAGGGTGCAAAAAAAGGGGGAGGGATTCCTGCAAATCTTATTACAACTCTTCATATTGGACTTAATTTTTAAAACATTATACGGTACATGAATTCCGCTGTCCTGAATATAAAACACTGTGTCGGTTTATTGATCAGATTAGATTTTTAAATAAAAAATGCAAAAAGTTCAAGTATATTTTAAAAATGACCTGGGGCAGACACGAACATTCTGAAAACGCCATTATTTTTGTTTATTTTTTTACTGTCAAGCCCGGGTTGTCCGGTCTCTGTGCATTCAGATCGACTTTTTTTGTCGAACAGTGTAATTCATCCAGGAATTTGTGCATAACATTTCCAAAAAAAATTATGGCATTGCATCTGCCACCATTAGAATACATTCCTTACGAAATGTTTTTTTTCGATTGAATTAGATTCCTCATTTTTTGGCACAATGCTCGAAAACAATAATCGCATGACCATGCAACCCTATTTTGTTGACAATCATTTTGAATATATCTAAGTGATTTCCAGAGAATTAAGACAATAATATTTTCACAGATCACTCTACGATTTCTCATGGAGTTCGTGCAAAAAAGAAGTTTTACCAGGGATCCTCCATTTTTTTTCTAGACATTGCGATATGATTTCATCTAGAAATCACTCCAGCGGTTCTTTCTTGAGACTTCAAGGTAATTGCTCTAGAGGCTCTTCCAAAGCTCATTTGGGATTGGTAGCAGATAATGCAAATGAAATACCACCAGAAATAGCTACAAAAATCTTCTAATTAATTATTTCTAAATACTATTAACCATATTCTTAAATAAAAAAGAAAAGTAAAACACTAGGTGATAAATAATAAGTCTAAGAATATTTAAGTTCGTAAATTCAAGAATTCGCATCTTAGACCATCATGGAGGTCATTCGATACCACATATCAACAAAAAATAGGGAATAGGAGGATATTCTCTTCACCATACACACCAAAAAAAATCTTAGATTTATACGTAACGTAATTTTTTGGCCTCAATCATGCAAAGCCATTTCTCATGTACTATTCAATGATGAAACCTATAAACACATCTATTATAAACAACATTATTACCAAAATCCTTAATATTGAACGCGAAACGTCTTCTCTCGAAGAATGTTGCATGCATGATTTACATGATTTTTACGCTGAAAATTCAATTATAAATAATGCACATGACATGACAAGCCGTCGATCCATCCATGTGCATTATTTTTAACAGAATATTCAGCGTAGTGTCATGTAAACCGAGCATTCTTGTTTGCAATTTCATTTGCAAGAAAGCATGCAATATTGGCGAATGTTGGATGTAAGATCATGAAATGTTTCAGTTCCACTCAAGATTGCATGTATTTTTGAATGCAATGAGACAGTTTACATCAATTATCGTTGAATATTTAGTTGCAACTCCTTTTACATGATTATCATAAAAAATTACGTGCCATATAAATTTGAGAATTTTTTGCTGTGTAGCATTATTAACCCGTACAGCCTGCTCTCGCTCAGGCTTAAAATACTAAAAGTACGAATACTTAAAGGATTCAAAAATGTTTTTGTCAGTATACTGGTACACATATCTAGTTACTAAAAGAGTTCTCTCTAAAAACATTCAAACTGATGCATTTTTCTTGAAACTGTTTAATATAGTGGCCACATTATAGCCAAATCCGAATACTATATGTGACTTAAAATTTGCCAAAAAGGTGCGCAAAAGCACAGCACCCTTTTTATCCGATCTGAACCAGTGATCCATCAGAACAACTCCGGCCACAGGAATATTCCCGAGATCCTTTGGCCACTTTTAGAAACTAGATATATTTACCAAAAACTTTCCCATATATGAAGTACCTACCCACCCCCCAATTTTCAAGAGCACAAATGTAGAGAATAAAACAGTAGTCTTAAATGAAAATTCGATCGATTTGTCGCAACCAACGATTTTTCAATAGATATGAAGCATGATATGAAAACCGCTGGCCTATTGAGTCGAACCTGAGTGATAACCTATATTCAATTTCATTTCATTTGAAAAATTTGCATTAACTTGCTTTCTTCATATGTTCAAGTTTCAATCACCGTTGACACGCCATCTGGATGCTGATCCTGATTGGTTATACGTACTCTATTGATGATTATTATTCCATATTTCTTTTGCAATATGCAGAAAATCCACACCGCAAAACGCAACTCCAGCTCTCGGCAAGTAGCACAATCGCTATACCTACTCTGTCATCCTGTTAAGGTATGAATCCCGCCGCGGCCTCGTACGACTGTAGTGAATGTGGCGCGTATTCACCTGCACGCCGCCAATCGAGGACTAAATTTGCATTCAAATCACTTCATCGGCACTTGCTGGATTAGAATCCAGGTCTTGCTGCTGAAGGCTGGCAGGAAGGTACCTACCGAAACCGAATGCTCCCGTAGCACGTGCACTGAGCGACTGTAGAGTATGCAGCATCAACACCCACACCGACAACTGTCATCGTTATCGTCGCCCCGAATGCATAGAAAGGGGAGGGGGAGCAGTGGCGGTCTCCCAGTTGAATCAGAATTCATGGGAAAGTGTAGGATAGGAAAGGGTATCGCGTGCATCCCGAATGTGAACCTGTATGTCTGAATTTTATTTATAAATAGAGTGTTCCGCTCAGAGGCGTGGGTGAATCCAGGGTTGGAGAAAGGGGCCCACTGCTCCTACCTCCTGGCCAACAAGAGAAAGAAAATATAACAATTTGCTTTTAAGGCCTCCGAATATTCTCCAAATTTTCGATGGTTGTTTTCAGCATTCATATTTATATATAATATTATATAATGTATAGTTGTAAAACTTTGTATATCTTGCCATCTATGCACACTTTCGGATAAACATTGAAGCTTCATGAATAAATTGAAATTTGCGATTTTTTCATGGAACAGCGCACTGCGGGAAGTTTTTAATCCTGTACACCGGCCTTGATTAATCCGGTAAATCCCATTTCAATGACTTTCCCAGTCATTTTTTTTTTCCAAACTGGACCAAAACGCCGGACAATACTGTGAAAGAAAAGCGATGTGGATATCCTTCTTAGTTTAACATTTCATGCAAAAAGGGGTGCAGAGGGTTATCTTTTAATAAAAAAATGATTAATGAAGTTTTGAGGTCGTTCGTCCCACTGATGGAAATCCTGGCTACGCCCATGCTCACCGGTATTCGAGTCTACTGCAATGCACATGAATTCTAGACTATTTCACGGGATTTGAAATTTCGCTGTGAGGATGCTTTTATGCACTGGTCTAACCGCTCTCGTGCACAGTTCAAAACTCAACCCGCATGACTTTGAATGGAGAACTTCCATTCTGTGGAATAAAGTTTTTCACAAGTGGCCCGGAGGTAGCATTGCTGCAGCTGCTGACGGTAGCTATTGGAGGTGGTATTTGTGTTGTTGCGATTGCTGTCAACATTAGTTAGCGCGAAGTGGTGTGCTGCCGGTGTTAGTTGTTTTGGCGAAAACTAATTAGCAGAAAATACGATCGATGATTTGATTCTCAATTAGATTTTCGATCGTTTGCCGTTTGCCGAAACGGTCGGTGATTGAACCTGCTGCCGCCGGCCGGGTGTGTGGGAGGGAAACCGAGTTAAAACGTCGCCAATGGTATAGAAAATGAAACGACGCTGATGCATCGGAATTGGATGCTTTGTGAGTTTGTGCAGAGTAAATTAACGTTTTATTGCTTGAATATGAATCGTAGAGTGGTTGTCTAATGCATATCTTTTTTTTTCTCTATTTTCAGGTAAATAAATTCATTCATCGTCATACCTATTTTTTGGGATTCACCGGTAAGTAAGTTATTATCATTGTAGTAAAAGTGATTGAGTATTGTATATTTCGTGATTTTTTCTAATGATTCATATGTTACATTTCAAACATTACATGTTAGACATAGATGTTAAAATTAATAATAGACTGCGTATGTGCTTATAGAAAATAGCAGTCTTATAAGACTAAGCAGCCCGTCATTCATTTTGGCAGCCATGTTGATTTTGCTTCACGAGATTTCAAAATGACAAAACTCAGTCATCATAAGTAATATTGATTCAGAAAAGTATCACTACTTGCGCTTACTTGGAGAAAGTATGCTGATACTTTTTGATCTATTTCAATGTAAAACCAAGTGATTTTCTTTAATTTGCAATCGTCAGACAAATTAGCCATAATCATCGTGTCCAGTACAAATTTCAATGACGGCGTACTTCGCCATATAGGGCTTCCGAATTAATTTTCATTGCTTCAACGTTTCGATTCCTATTTGAATCTTCTTCAGGGATCTATTTGATGATAAAAATAAAAAAAAAAATACAATTTTCTTTCAAAAGTACTTCTTTTTTGAGAAAAAAAAACTTCTTTCTTGAAAAAATACAACTTCTGCAACTTTCACCATACCTTACAGGAAGGCTAGCCTTGGATTTCTGATAACTAACCTTGAGTTACGGCTTACAGATATCTTTGAATTATTTTAACAATGTGTGTTGGAAAATTGGATTTTTTTAAGCAATCTGTTCGGAGATCTTGGCAAGGACAAAAAGCCACCTAAATAAAAATGAATACCAATAAGTTTACAATCAAACCCCCATGCCAAACACTGTTAAATGTTTATTCTGTGTCCAGTTGAATAGCCTTCAAATTTGCTGGAACAAAACCAATTCGTTACACTGACCTAGATAACCATAGTGGTAAACGTTCAGCTATTCAGCAAGACCAAACTGAGGGTCGTGGGTTCATATCCCACCAGTCGAGGATTTTTTTTAAGTATTATTTTGAATTTCCCAGGGCATCTTCGTGCTATCCCCAATAAAAGAAATTATCACAGAAATGAAACGAAAATAGGCACTTTTCAAGCAACCCGACAATTCATTGCCGCCTTCATCTGCGAGAAACAGATTTCATTAGCTGCTATAATACCGTTGATCATAGTACTTGACGATAAGTCTAGATCAATTCGATCATTTACACTTATTCAACTTGACCGGCTCTAAACTTATCGCGATAATTATCACAAAGTAAATAACAAAAATTGTTGGCACTGACGGGATTCCAACCTATGTCCATGGACAAGAACGTTTTAGAACACGCGCACCATAACTAAAAGACCACCTTGCAGAACTAAAGGAGAGAAATTGATATACAAATGCAACATGCAGAAGCGAAGGACACTCAAAAAGACGAAACAAAGAGCAGAAATGGAGGAAGCAAACTTCTCGATGCTGGTGATAATCTGGGTGCTGCAGACAGACTCAATATGCTTGACAAGCGGGAGCCTGATTGCCGGAGCCAAACATTTGAAATTGAGGTTATGTTTCTTAAGGATGAAGTACTAAGGAATATTGTTTTCTATAAAAATTAAATAACAAAAAAAAAATGATTTTTTTGTTTTCATTTTATTACAGGTTTAGTTTAGGAATAGTTATTTTTACATTTATGATTCTCGGATTGATTTGTCTTTATAATTCAAATTTATCAAGTTCGTAATTATACAACCATACTTCGGCTGTCGATTTTTGATTTGTGTATTTTAATCGAATCGTAATGCTCCAAAGATTCATATTAAATGGTATCATTACTCCGAACAAAAGAAGATGAACATAAACTCCGATTCAATATCTTCGTTTTTGTTCAATCGTTTGAGGCTCTTTGAGCGGAGAATAAAATCCGTCGGGAAACGAAAAAAATTACACGATCATTGCTGTTGTTCCTTCGATGACCTTTAACCGAGCATTGAATTGTAATCCACATGTTAGTTACAGGAAAAATACAATAAATAGACGACAATCAAATTCCCGAAGATGTGCATATGAAGCAAAAGCCGATCGAGTCGAAATATGAACAAACTTTGAGAAAGTCATGAGTGTTTGAACACCTTCAAGCTCTCCAGTGAGAGATTGGAGAGCAAAATTTAAGAGCATGGAACTTTGAGTGACATTAGATGACAAACACAATTCGTCACAAGAAACATATTTCATGATATGCTTGAAAATAAAAGGGGGTTCAGTTCGCAATATCCAGGTGATAATATAAAATCGCTGCTGCAGATCTCGTGAAAACACACTCTCTCAGTGCTGGGCCGATTAGAAATTGTCGGTTTGAGCGATAGGCTTATGATTATCGTCGTGACCGATAATTTCACTCCCTGATTGAAAGTTCATATAGAGACGTTAATACCTTCATTTCTCAATACATATATGATTGCATACAACATTTTCAAACAAAGTGTGTTAATTTTCCTATGAATAGTAAAGTATACATTAAACCATGAATGTTGCGATGAAAAAACGTGTTGGATCGAAAATCCATATGGGACAGTCATGCTTTTATGGGACGTACACACTCAGGTTTCGTCTGGTCAGCGATGTAATGGATTTATAAGGTTTTGTAAATAATTTGTAAGATTAACCATGTACAACATAGGAAATCCAGACTTTTCCAGGCAAATTTTCAAAATCTTCCAGATATTTGAAAAATTGACTTGGCATCCCTGCAACTGATTTAGTTTTTTGGAAATTTTTCATTTTAGCAGGTGATTTTAATTTTCTTGTAATAAATTTTAACTGCGGTGGCAAAAACAAAATTCGCTGAAATTTATTAAACGTTACATATTACAGGGTGGTTAATATTTCCTGCCAGTAAATTTAGTTATCATGGAGAAAATAGAAATAGATGCTGGCAAATATAAAAAAAAAAACAATTTACATGATACTAACATGAGCATGAGCATGGGCATGAGCATGATTGACCGCCCGCAGTTGCTACTCCGTTATTGCAAGAACAGCTGTACTTACACAGGGAACCAACAGATGCTACTCAGGATCAGTAACATCTTCAATGTGTAAGTACATGTGTGGTACTCTTATTATTATAACAAACAATACCGGCGCCGGCTGCGTCCGAATGCAGGTCAATTTGGAATGGGAGGGAAATGTTTACGTGTTACTTGCTCTTTGGAAGCCGAGGAGTCCTCTGCACTTCCACAAGAAAACACTGGGAGTTTGGGTATGGGAAAGGATTCGTTTTGGTAAACGATAAAGATATATTTTTAAATGAATACGTGAACATATACACGAATGATCGATACCGATAGTGTGGTTACTTTGCGAACCGGACACGATCCGAATTCCGTCGCTCGCCCTGAAAGGAGCATGCAACAGATTCAACGGATCAAACACTAATGACGCGTCGATACTTTTTTTTCACCCGCACACTTTGTTTTCGTTTTTTTTCTTCCGAAAAACGCGAATAGGACACAATTGATCCGGATTTCGTCGCTCGCCCTCAGAGGAGCATGCAACTGATTCAACGGATCAAACACAACTCAATTTACACGATACTAACGTGCAGAAACATCTTCTGAATCAATTTACATGACTTTTATTATTGACAAACAACTCTTTGGTAGTTACGTTTATTTTTAATTTTAACTTTTTGGACCTCCCCCCTTTGTTTCGTTTTTTATGAGTCCTCCGACAATTTTTTTAAGGCTTGTCACGCTTGGTTTGACCCCTCCCCCTTGGAGTGTGACGTAATTTGAGCACAGCGCAGTATTCCGACATATCCGTTGCAAAAAATACTGTGGTACGAAATTGCGTCATTATTCGAAATTCGGTTCCCGAAACTCGGATTTTCTGAGTAATTCAATGCTTTTCCAACGTTTCAGCATAAAACAGCATATTCACTGCATTGTGATTTCCCATGGTCCTGGAGGATATCCAGCTCAAGGTGTCCGGCAATGTAGAGTCCTTTCCTTATGCGCATGATGTCCGATTTTGCTTAAAAAATAAGCAAATTTAATTGGGGTTTGTGTACAAATTATATCATGCTCCAGGGGGGGCGGGGGTAGTGTGACAAGAATTACAAAATATTTTGAGGGCTCATAAAAAAAACGTGACAAAGAGGGGAGAGGTGGTCGGAAAAGTTGTAATTTAGCGTGACATAATTTGTGTACCATCCCTTAAAGAATTTCTTAAACTTTTTAGTTAAAAATTAGGGCTTATTTCAAAACAAATCTTTTCGAAGAATTTCAACCTGGCTAAGTTTATCTCAGATGGATAGCAAACAAAGTGTAAAAAAATCAAACAAAATCGACAACTGTTTTTATCCTAGTTAATGAATTATTTGTTTGATTTTGCTTCATTCGCATTAAAGAACTTAAACTTAAATGATAATAAATCTTCGAGCTGTTTAGTAGAATACCTATAAGTAGATGAAAAAACCGAATTTAGTACTATACCATTTAATTCCACTAGAGTTTGTATCCTTTGACAGATACGCGTATTTCGACCTCAACTGTAAGGCCGTCTTCAGTGTCGTGTCGTGTAAGTCGAGTCTAGTACACGACACTGAAGACGGCCTTACAGTTGAGGTCGAAATAGGCGTATCACGGTGCCTTTTTCATGTAACTTTATAACAAAAAAATCGGCATGTCTCAAATTTGGACCGATGAAAGGCAAGACCTTCCTTTTTCATTTGCTGCTAAAATCAAAATAATCCATCTAGTGCAACTTTTTTTTTGAAGTTTTGTTGATTGTTATATCATTTAACATGCACCGTAAATTAATAAATTTTGATGAGGTGAATTCTAGACAGCTCTACACCTAAACATTTACAGGCATGGGTCCGAAATTTTCAAGGGATGTGGGCCGGTAATTAATTCCTTATTGCAGAGAAATTTTATGCCAAAATGTCCATCAACCGAATAGTAACGATATGAATTACATATACAAAACTGAGATGGAAGCTTACTTTTCGGATGTTCCGGGTTTCCAGAACCGGGTATGAATAAGTAAATGATTTGAGAATCTTTAATCATAGTTCACGTGAATATCTATTCAACAATATGGGGCGGTTCAGATTACTTCTTTAGTTACGAAACTACAGGTCGTCAAAGTAAGGGTCTCTTAAGGGACTTTTTTCAGATGTATCAGGTTTCCGGTGGCCAAAGCGACCCAATTCCGGATCTCCGGAAGGGTTTCTGAAACTAGACATGTGTACCATTCATATAAGCTCAACAGAACTAAATTCGGTCAACACACTGATTTTTTCAAGCTGTTTAAATTTCTGTGTCGAAAATGACCCTAAGTCACAGTTTGTACTTTTTTTTTATAGAAGCTCCCCTAGGGGTCATTCAAAACTTTTGTTTCCGCAAAAATAAAATCCCACAAAAAATAATAAGTTGTTTCAATCAAAAGTTGCAATGATTTGATTTTTTAAATGGGTCGTAAAAGACCCTAGGTGCTTACTAAGGTAAAGTTATAACCCAAACTCCGTAAAAATATTGAAAAAAAAAAATTACTCCAGACCCCCCGACCGATTATTTTTGTTTTAGTTGCAAATGAAAGGGGACAATCGTGGCTTTCTTGTGTCAAAATTTCAGACATGCCGAATTTTTTGTTTTGAAAAGGCTCTACGAAACACACCGTGGTATCTGTCAAAGGATACAAACTCTAGTGGAATTAAATGGTAAAGTACTAAATTCGGTTTTTTCATCTACTTAAACTTAAACTTAAACTTAAATTTAAATTCTTAAGACATTCCAAAGAAAATTGTAATTAAATGGTTAAAGAATTTAAGTGGGCTTCGTAGCCGTGCGGTTAGTGTCACCGAGGCATTTAGCCGCATCGTGCTAAGGAGTGTGGGTTCGATTCCCGCCTCAGGCCGGAAAATTTTTCGACAGGAATGTCTTCCGACTGTGCCACTGGGCGTTGCATGCTAGTCCGTTGTCTAGTGTGGTGCTTCCTTCAAAGGGCAAATAGCCCACTGGAAGCATTAACGTGTAGTGTCTCTTTTTTAAAAAAAAAAATTCCTCTACTGTCTACTTTCTATATACAAATTGATTTCGGAACATGTTTCCCGAAGATCTATTAGAAACATCTCAATGAATTCCTTTAAAAAGTTAAAAAAAATACAAATTCTTTCACGAAATTCATCAAAAGTCATTTAGAATTATTACCAAAATACATCACAAATTGCGGCAGGAATTATTCTATCAAATCCCTTGATTATATAATAATTATCTACGAAAAGTGTTTTCAAAATGTCTCTTGCCTTCCAATCTACAAAGGAACCCCAGCAATACTTTTGCTTCCTAAAATAGCATAGCGGAATCTGTGGATAAACTTCTAGCAAAATAATTGAGAAGGGCAAAGGGATTTATTATGATATACATATATAAAGTAATTTGTAAGGAGCTTTCTTAAAACATTTCTTTATTTGAAAAGTTTTATCAATTATTTGCAGAATCCATATGAGATTGAATTCTGGTATAATTACAGGGCGGAATTCCTAGAGACTCTATGGTAGAATTCTGGAAAATATAGAGGTCAAGGGCAGAAATTTCAAGGATAATATCTAAAGAAGATTCTTATGGAATTTTCTTGTGCAATTTGTTTTTTTTTTCGATTCGTTAGAGAAGTTTATCCTGTTATCATTCACTACTAGAGAAAAGATTTTTCACTTAGTTTTCACGATTCCTTAGTATGTGTTTTGTTTCTTCCCGCTTCAAAATTTTGTAGTTTCTGCTTCTTCTGCATGACGCTCCTTAGGAACATCGTTTAAAAATCTTTCCGTATTCCGAAAAGCAACACTTCAACGAAAAAAATATAGATAAATGGCTAATTCTAGTAGTGTTCTAAATAAGGACAATTGAAAGTCCATCACCGTCCATCAAGAATTCCCCAACAAATTTTCAAAGCTATTCAAATTTCCCTCCAAGATTAAAATTCAGTGCAATCTTATATTACGAGTTTTACCATGATATATTTTTGGTCTTCTTCTTTCTGGCGTTACGTCCCAACTGGGACAAAGCCTGCTTCTCAGATTAGTGTTCTTATGAGCACTTCCACAGTTATTAACTGAGAGTTTTCTTTGACGATTGACCATTTTTGCATGTGTATATTGTGTGGCAGGTACGAAGATACTCTATGCCCTGGGAATCAAGAAAATTTCCTTTACGAAAATATCCTCGATCAGCGGGATTCGAACCCACGACCTACGTTAGTGGGTCGTTTACCGCGACGGATATCTGAGCCCCATTATTTTTGGTAATGCTCTCAAAAATACCGCTTTTATTATCTCGTTTTACTTCTACAGTTTCACCCCAATGACTAAAAACAGTTTTTTCAAAAAAGTTTGTTAAGAGTTCCTTCAAGTAAAAAAAATGGTTTCTTTGCAATGATACTGTGATTAAACTTCGGATTTTATGCAAAACATTTTCAAAGATGTTTGATACAAATACCTTCAGTACAAAAAATAAGTAAAAAACGATGAAAAGGAAACAAGATTTTTTGTAGTGAATCCTAAAAGAAACATCTGTTAAAATTATATTGAGATATTCCTGGAGTAGTTTTTGAACCAGAAATAGAGAGTGGATAGATTTCTAGATGTTATTTATGGTAGTATCACGGGATAAACATTTGGAATAATTTAGCGGGTAATTTCTAGAATCTACATGAATACCTGATGGAATTTTTGAATAATTTATCGAAAAGTTCAATAATAAATTGTAAAATGCTTTGGAAAATCTGTAGATTTTTTTTAAAAAAGGGGCGATCCATTAATTACGTAAGACAATTTGGGCGGTTTTTAGACCCCCCTCCCCCCATAGTAAGATTTTTTGTATGAAAATTGAAAATAATTTGTATGGCGCGTAAGAAATCTCAAACCCCCCTCCCCCCATAAACCCTTACCTAATTAATGGACGACCCCAAACCCTCTAGAGAATCACTAGTGCTGCTTTAAGAAATAAATCTTTGGAAAACAATTAGATTGATATCTGGTGATTTTTTCGGAAGAATTCTAGGACGACATCCGGAAGGAAACAATATGAAGAAATCACTGAACAAATTACTCGAGTATTTATACGGATGAGTTTTTTAAAAATGTATTCTGCTAGAAACTGTTTATAAATGTTGGGAATTCTTAATATTATCAAGCTTACGTTTTTGAATAAAAAAAAAAAATCAAGAAAGTTTTGAAGAAATACAAAGAAGCAACTTAAAATTGTTTTAAGAAACACTTAAAGAGTTTTCTGCGGAAAAATGCAGATAGATCTGAGAGAACAATTCTAAGAAATCTCTAAGATTTTTTCCCGATTGAATCCTGTTTAATTGCTAATAATTTTGTAAAACATTGGGAGGAATCCGTAGAGTAACACCTGAAAGATAAAGTTGGGAAAACTGATGGTGAACTTTTTGGAGAGTTTGCGAAAAAAATTCCCTTGATTGGTGACCTTCAAAATTATTGTGGTGGGACTACTAGAATTTCTTGGATGTATCATAAGTTATTCCAGAAAATGCTAAACGAATTATTATTGAACAACTGGATGATATGTTCAACTGACAATTGCAATTCATATGGAATAAGTGCATAGAAAACCTTCCTGGAGTTTGATAGACTTTACGGTCCAATAGAAAATCAAGTCCAATCAGTATGCTTTCCTTCATCAGTTATCTTTTTGAAATGGTCATTTTGATGGTCCACATCAATGAAAATTCGATTTTTGCCAATGAACAATTCGGATACTAACATGGGCATTCAACCACTCATCAACTTTTACGTAAAACGAATTTAATACGTTCCAACAAATCTGAAGGCTAATCTACCATTATGAATCATATTACAGACAGCTTCATTAGCTGTCCGGAATTCGAATCAATGTGTCCGGAATATGAGGCAAAAGTGAAGAAGCGTCCGGTATAAGAATCATGAAAAGGCCACATATTTCGATTGATTTAACATTATTCAAGTGTCGGAAACGTATTCTTTACCTACCATTCGAAAGTTAAGGGTCTCCGACGCTCGATAACGTGAGAAATCATACGGAATGAATTATTGTGTATGCTCTATGCTGTTTTATACTTCACTAAGGCCTTAAGTGTCCGTAATATAAATCAAAACGGTACTGGTCTTGCTCTTCTAGATATAGAAAAAGCATTCCACAGTGTTTGGCATGAAGGTTTGATTGTAAAATTAAAAAACTTAATTTTTTCAACAAACATTGTTAGAATAATTCAAAGTTATCTGTCAAATCGTACACTTCAGGTTAATTAGCAGAACTCCAGGTCTGAAAGATTTCATGTAAGAGCTGATGTGCCTCAAGGCAGCATTTTGGGACCAATATTATACAATATTTTCACATCTGACTAACCTGAGTTACCTCATCCTTGTTTGCGGATGACACAGGCCTCTCCGCCAAATGACGAAGTTTGCGTGTCATCTGTAGTCGATTGCAAAAAGTTTGGATATTTTTTCATCATACTTGCAAAAATGGAAGATTTCTCCTCCTTCCAAAACTCAACTATAAATATTCCCACATAAATCAAAATCTCTTTATTTGAAACCTTCAAGTAGACATGTTGTCACGATGAGAGGGGTTCCAATAAATTGGTCAGATGAAGTTAAGTATCTAGGGCTCATCCCGAGCAGAAGAAAAGTGCTACTGAATACCAAACTGAGGTATTCCATACCAGACAATTTCCAATTCTGACAACCTGAATGAGGTATGAATGAGCCCTGCATAAGAGATAAAATATCTCAAATAATATCTCAAGCATGTTCTACTGATACCAAACTGATAATTTGATCAGGTATTGTAATACCCAAATAATACGTGATGGATTTTCATATAAACGTGAAATTTTTCAATAATAGTTCAATACCTCAAGCAATCCTCAATAGCTGCCGAATACCTCAATGAAGGGTTGTAGGACAAAAGGTCGAAGGACAGAAGGTCGAATGACAAAAGGTCGAAGAACAAAAGGTCGAATGGACAAAAGGTCGAATGGACAAAAGGTCGAAGGGACAAAAGGTCGAATGGACAAAAGGTCGAATGAAAAAAAAGGTCGAATGGACAAAAGGTCGAATGGACAAAAGGTCGAATGGACAAAAGGTCAAATGGACAAAAGGACGAATAGAAAAAAGGTCGAATGGACAAAAGGTTGAATGGACAAAAAGACGAATAGAAAAAAGGTCGAATGGACGAAAGGTCCAAATTGTGCCGTTGAAAAGATTGTCATGCACTCAATTGGCTTACATTTTGAACACAAACTTGTACTCTCTTATCTGAAGTTTTTCCTTCTTTTTAATGATAGCTGTTCTTTACAATTACAATTACAATTTAAAGCAAAAATTTGTATTAAGGCTATTATTTTCCAAACAATAGAATCTTCTTCTGAACGACGATTGCTATTATTTTGATACTCCATAGCATAGTGTAATTATTATTAGCTTTTTATGTGATACATTTTTAATAGAGATTTGTCCTTCTTTTAAACATTGGCTGTTCTTTTGAAGTCATACATTATAGTGATTTTATACTGTTGTAGATACTTGTACCGACAATTATTTATTCTTTTAAACATCGGCTGTTCTTCATAGATTTCACAATAAAATCCTGCCTGTATTTCTTTTTTCAATTGAAGTGTAACCTTTTTTATACATTGGCTGTTTTTCGTGCTTTAGAGTGTCTTTGAGCATTCCAATTGTATTTTTAACAAAGAATTTTCCTTCTTTTGAAGTTTTGCTGTTTTTAAGATTATGCATTAGAGTTTTATCTGACTGTTGGTTTCGACTGCTATCAATCAGCATCAGCGACTAATAATCATCCTTTTTCTGGAATTACGTACCAACTAGCGTAGGGTCTGCTTCTCAGGTACTCAAGCATTTACTTAGAGTTTTCCTGATAATTTGATCATTCTTGCATTTGTGCATCATGCTTTTTATTAGGAGATGATCTGCAACTCAAACCGTGACAAAATAATTCACGGAATGCGGGTGTGATGTCGCACCCATCCTCTGAATTGAGGTTTACACAAAACACATACATTACTGTTGGGCTCAGACTCATTTCTCTTCGGAACCACCTGATGGTTTTACTTCGAGGAGAGGCAATTGTAAATAACACTTTAACACGTGCCGCAGAAAAAGCCTAGGCTAACTGCTTCTCCTAGCCGCCTTGAACATTGTTACAGAGAACTAGCCTCGACAGTGTAAATCTATCGAGTGGCATGCACCTCGATGCGCTTAGAGTTACAAAATTCTCAGGAGAACATAAATGAATTAACGAGTTGTAGCGGTAATAATACTAATTAATTCACAGATTTTCAACTAAACCGCCTTTAAACGCATCAGAATCGTAGTGTGCTGCGCTAGCCGAAAGTTCACGAAAATTATGAAAGCGCGCGCTTGGGAAGATTCGTTACATGTGCTGCTCGGTGCCATCGGTATCTAAGTTGTAAAACAACTGCTTTGTAACGAAGAGTCTCTACAACTATTTTTACCTCATTCTGCAGGTGTCTAGATGGTCTACATGATACGGTCGAAGACGCGCGATACGGGAGTTACAATTTCAATTCTCGTTTCAAAATGTTGTACTTACATCAATTGTTGCGCTGTTTTTGAACAGCGCATGCGACGGAGCACATGAGACGCATTGAGAAATATCTCAAGAAAAACGAGGAACACCAACATAGGTCTCAAAATGTACAGTGCACGGGTGAGCCTGAAAGGAATGTGGCTCTTGCACATAAGGCTACAGCACGTACACAGTAACTCTGAAAGCACTACGACCTGAAAAGTCTATCAAAATTCCATCCCGAAAAGATCATTGACCAGCTGAATTTGAACCTCCATCAGCACGGTCTTTCTGAAAATATGCGCGTTTTCGTCACGTTTGTTTTAACTGTAGCGCTTGGGCTTGGTTTAGTGATAACTTGTTTTTATGCACAAAGTAAAGGAAGAACAAAATTCCTATATTTTTGTCCATTCGACCTTTTTTGCCATTCGACCTTTTGTACATTCGACCTTTTGTCCATTCGACCTTTTGTTCATTCGACTTTCTGTCCATTCGACCTTCTGTCCATTCGACCTTTTGTCCATTCGACCTTTTGTCCCTTCGACGTTTTGTCCATTCGACCTTTTGTCATTTGACCTTATGTCCTTCGACCTTTTGTCATAGATTCCAATGAAGTATTATTGATTTTTTAAAATATGGTATGCAAGTTATTGGGGAGTTATTTGTTCCTTCTCGGGATGCTAGATAAGAATTTAACATTCAAAAATCACATTCAGGGCATTCAAGCCAAATGTAACAAATATGTAAAATGTCTCTATCCCCTTTTTAATAGAAAATCAAAACTTTGTCTTAAGAACAAGCTTTTGTTCAACCATGTTGTATGCTGTACCAATATGGACTAGCTGTTGTAATACCAGGAAAAAAGCTCTGCAGAGAATTCAAAATAAAATTTGTGAAAATGATTCTGAGGCTTCCTCCTTAGTATAGTACCAATGAGTTACATAGAATATCCAATGTTGAAATGTCAATTTGGAACAAATGTCAAATAAAATAATTAATAGATTCAAGCAAAAATCGTTACAATCTTCTATTGCCACGATAAATGCGTTGCATGTTTAGGTTAAGTTAGGTTAAGTAAATTGAAAACGTGTTTTTTCCTCTTATAATCAGGTGAAATCTCTATCTTTATTAACGAGATTTTTAGCCTTGGGCTAGTTCATCTCGGGACCAACTGCTTTACTTCCCTTCCAAAGGAAGTCGTCACTGAAATTTTTAGTGACTATCTCGGGGATAGGATTCGATCCCAGGTCCTCGGCATGAGAGGCGTGTGTTCTAAACCCTACACCAGGTCCGTCCCCAGGTGAAATCAACTCACCTGTAAAAAATCTGAATTGCTACGACAAATAAAATGTAATATGTTGTTAATAAAATCTTAAATTTGTTTTACCAACACCTAGATAGAAGAAATGAATGTAATGTTTGAAATGATACTAATAAAGAAATAAAAAAAAAACTTATTTCAAAAAAGCTTGCTAATCAATTTGAAAGCGCGCAAAATTTTAATTTGGGACTTACTAGTCCAATAGAAAATCAAGTTACTCAGGATTTCGAAAACATTCTCAATCAAGAGAACGTTTTCCAAAATTCCTGGCAGTCTGATTTGGAGGAAGTGAGAATTATTATTGGAAAAATCAGAAATATGAAAGCCCCTTGCAATGATGAGGCCAACCATGTTGTATGCTGTACCAATATGGAATTGCTGTTATAATACAAGAAAGAATGCTCTGCAAAGGATTCAAAATAAAATTTCGAAAATGATTCTGAAGCACTCTCCCTGGTATAGTATTAATGAGTTACATAGAATATCCAATGTTCGATGATTGCTGATGATTGAATGATGAATTGTTGAGCCTTAGGATACCCTCTCCTTCAGAGAATGAAATGCCGATTTAAACATACCATCTCGACGACATATTATCATCAGCTCCATTTTTTAGACGGACGGTTCGGACCCTTCCGACGAAATTTGTTTGCATTTTGCAAAGGGCAAAGTTTTTTGCTTTATTGTTGACAAAGCGACAGCACGTCTTTCGTAGTTAAAAGTCTCTTTTCAGTGGGGTGACAAAACCCCTACTAACAACTCACCCTGTCGCATTTTTTACGCTCCAAAGAATGATGAAAACCGACACAACAGAATTTTTTGTTGGGTTTGTGACGGCGATGTCGTGAATCCAAAAAGTTGGTGTTTTATTGTTTATTTCCAGGAAGTCGGTGGTAAATCGTAGCGACGGTATAAACGATGACTGAAGCAAATTTGTAGAAATGTACAGAGTGTTAAAAAATTGTACACATCAACACTTAGTAGCGACAATTGAGAAGATTGTTTGGACACCCGACGATGGTTTTAATATCAAAATAAAAAGGAATTTCAATTGAAATTTCAATCACGCGTAACACGATCTCTGCCAGACCCCCAAACTGACAATAATGTATTCATTTCTTCGCATCCCAACAAGTGATGGCTGAAGCTGATTCGAAACCGTGGCTTTCTGTCCTATTAAAATCGGATTGCAACCATACGCTGGTATCACCAAAATGCCTTTTCAGTATTCATAAGAAAGCTTTCGTCGACGACGAAAAAGGATCAACATTTTCCACAACCGATAGCTCATGCGAGACTGGCAGATTCCAGAGTCTAAAGCGTGTCTACCCAAGAAACGAGCAAAAGCATCAGCTGTTGATCCTTGTTCCACCCCTTTGGCCCCATGAATGTAATCAGTTCAAATACACTTCCCCCCTCTGAACGGGTTCCCATTGCCACCACACCGCACAAAGTCTGGCTGTAATCATGGTTTTGAACCTACAAATCTACGCTTTGTATACAATCATGGATCCCCCGTTCCGGAGCAAGACTCCACAACAAGAAGAGGCGCATTGATTGCCCCTGTGGCACGTGACGCGTGTTTCGCTTTCTACAAGAGATCGGTCTCCCGCTACCGAAAGGAGATAACTTTATTTGGCTTCGATTTTTCCGCTTATCAGAAATTCAGATACACACGTCTCCGAGCGGCGGCGGCGGCAGTGATGTCCCTGTTGTGCTCTCACGTCCTCATCATTCAACGATAGCTACCCAACCCAGCAGGAAGGCAATCACAGTGTGCACGCGGTGTGTTGGTGGATGGGTAGAACGGGACCCCCGGATTGAAAACATGCGTAGCACACGGACCGTGAACCGTATTGAAGACGCACGTTTAAAGCGGAAGGAGAAGCCTTATTTCAGATCCAATCGAAGCCTGCAGAAATAGGTATGGCAATGGTTGTCTGGAGATTGTAGGAAATTGCTGTTCTTGATTTTCAATTGGCTGAAAACAACAACCAGAACGGCGGTGGCGGTGGTTACGGAGAAAGGAAACAGTTTCGGAACTGGGCTGATGGGGAAGCCACACAAGGCATAAGAAACGCGAGATAACATGAAATATACTGTTTTACAGTGGCAAAGGAACACATTGGTTATTTTTTATCGGAGATTTTTGCTGGAGTGTATCTTCACGGTATCAGCATATTGGAGCTTTATTTATAATTTTACTGTGTGGTTCCATTTGTATTCCATTGAAGGGTGAAATACGAGGAACTACGTTGAGGGCGGTTGGAACTTTTGATTTTCTTCGAATTGTTGCTACACTGAAGAATATCTATGATAGTCTTCGTGTGTTAACCTTTATTGCATCACAAAAAGGGTATGATTTTTTATTCAATTTAAGTTTTTATGTATTTTCTGGTTTCATGTTACTCTTGGAACTAAATCTAAACTCTTCTTCTGCAAATACTTGTTTTACAGAAGTAACGTCGATCGCAATAATCAAGATTTTTCCAAATTTCGACAGTTTAACAGATGTGTATTAATTTAATTTATTTCATATCGCGGCACATCAGTGATGTTTACAAAATCACGGAAGAGATGTATTCTTTTTGTAATCCAGTCAAAAATATTTAAAAAATTTCTAGCAAAAAAAAAACTCGCGAGGCATGTCCTTCGTGTTTTTTTCCACGATTTTTTCAGGTATTCAGCAATGTGCTTTGAAAAGATTCCTTTGAGATTTCCTACGGGAAAATTCTTCATGAATTATTTTCATACTTTTCAGTGCTTTCTTTAAGTACTCTTTTAACAGTTTTCATTGAGTTCGTCCTGGGATTCTAACGGAAAATCATACCCAGACTTTCTGATCTCACCTGAAAGGGATTTCTTGTTGTCAATTTTATACGCGCCATACAATTATTTTTAATTATCATACAACAAAACTTACCATGGGGTGAGGTGAGAAATCAATGGACCGTCTCATAATTAGAACCTTTCTAATGAATTTACAAATAAAACATATTTCTCAAGAAGTTCCATCAGAATCTTTTTTGAAAATTATCTTTGAAATCTATTTTTCTGCCAGAAAGCCTCTAGAAATTTGCCCCCGTACCTACCTTGATACCTTGATGGGCTCCATTTTCGTCAGTCTTGGTAAATACTTCTCCAGTTGCCCCGAACTTTTAGGGTCACCAGGTCCTCTTCCACTGCGTACAGCCAGCGTATTCGTGGTCTTCCCCGAAACCGCCGACATCTACCTGGTTCCCTGCTGAATATTATTTCCGCAAATCTTTCTTCCGACATTCGCATTAAGTGACAAACCCACTGAAGTCTGCCGTATTTTACACGCTTGATAATATTCGCATCTTTGCACACTTGATACAACTCGTGATTTATGCGTCTGCGCCACACACCATTTTCCAGTTTCCTACCGAGTATTGTCTGCAGCACTTTACGCTCGAAAACACCGAGAGCTTTCCGGTCTGACTCTCTTAACGTCCACGCTTTGTGCCCGTAGAGAGCCACTGGAAGAATCAATGTTTTATACAGTGCGAATTTTGTTTCCGTTTGCAAGTTGCGGAACCTAAGCTGGTTACGTAGTCCGTAAAAGGCCCTATTCGCAGCCGCTACACGTCTTTTTACTTCGCGGGAAACGTCGTTGTCACAAGTCACAAGCAGTGCTGTTAAATATCACGAATATCACGTGACTTTGAAAATTGAATATTGCTAATATCATCCTTACTCGTGCTAAAAGTCATCGGAAAATGTTTTTCCCGGCGACCTTTTCCAAATTACTATCGGTTGGTAAAACTTGCTGAAGCGATATTTCGCAATGGGAAAGTGCTATAAGCATTTTAAACTTTCCAAAATTTTGACATTTAATAGCACTGGTCACAAGTGTTCCAAGGTAAACATATTCTTCAACAACTTCAAACACTTCCTCAGCACCTACACCACCAAGCCTGACCCTATCTCTACCTGCAACCATGTACTTCGTTTTGGTAGAATCAATGGTCAGGCCTATCCTCGCTGTCTCCCTTTTCAGAGGCACGAAGGCCTCTTCCACTGACCTGCGATCGATTCCAATTAGGTCTATATCATCCGCAAAGCCAAGGAGCATGTGCGACCTTGTGACAATAGTGCCATTTCTCTGCACGCCAGATCTCCTAATAGCACCCTCGAGTGCAATGTTGAACAGTAAATTCAAAAATGCGTTTCCCTGCTTCAACCCGTCTAACATCACGAACGAGGTTGACACCTCGTTTGCGATCCGAACACATGATTTCGAACCATCCAGCGTAGCACGTATCAGCTTAATTAGTTTCGCCGGAAAACCATGTTCAGACATTATCTGCCACAGCTCAATTATTTTCACTGAGTCGTACGCCGACTTGAAATCAATAAACAGATGGTAAGTCTGCAAGTCATACTCCCGGAGTTTATCTAGGGTCATTCGCAAGCTAAACATCTAGTCCGTTGTCGAACGGCCCAGACAGGTTGAATGCGCGACAGAATTTTGTACGCCGAATTCAGCAGGGTAATTCCTCTGTAATTGGCACACTCCAGTCTGTGCCCGTATGTGGGCTTATGAGGCCATCCAAGCAGCCGGTGGGCAATTCTTTGTACTTCCATACCTTCAGAAGTACTCGGTGGATCGACTGATAATGCAGCTCACTTCAGTGCTTGAGAAGCTCGACCGGGATCTCCTCCTTCCCGGCAGCCTTACAGGTCTTCAGCTCGCTGACAACCTTTTTAACCTCTCCTATGGTTGGTAGGTCCACAGTTTGATCGTCATCATCAATGCTCATCCTGTTCCTTGCTACATTTCCATTTTCGCCGTTCAACAGTTGCTGGAAATGCTCCTTCCACCTGGCAGCCTCTGCTGTTTTATCGGTCAGTAAATTCCCTCCTCGATCATTGCACATGGCGTACACTTGTACGGTATTGTGCCGCGCGCCCTTAACTGTTGCATAAAATCTGCGCATATCATTCCGGTCCATGCTATCTTGAGCTTCAGTTATCACACTGTATTCGTGCACGCCTTTTCTTTCTCCAATGGATCCGCTTTTCTTCAGCTCTCCATGACCTATACCGCTCTCTGTTCTTTCGGGTACCGGTCACAAGCATACGGCTTCTGGCGACATTCTTCAAGCCTATCACTCTCTGGCACTCTTCATCGAACCAGTCGCTTCGTCTTCGTTGTTCAGCAGTGCCAATCACTTCCCGCGCCGTTGTTGTCACCCGGTGATGGGTATAATTGTTTATCAAGCAATCGGTAATTCAAAAACGAAAACGTAAGTGTCCCCATACAGCTGCCTAGTGAGTGCTACTATGTATAAATGCAAATGATCAATAAACAAAGATAGCTTATCAAAGACTAAGCTAAGAAGCATGCTCTTTCCTAGCTGAGTTGAAAAGTCAGAATGAAAACGAATGATCCCGGTAGAGCGATAAATCGCTTGTCACTCATTCGGTCTCCAAACCGATTACCGCTCTTTGGTTTCTTAAATTTACCGGAAAACCTCCGTCATCAGCAAATTCAAATCACGTCCTCGTCCCCCATCTGCTGCAGCATACGGTGACCATTTGTTCAGCAGATTAAACATTTATCTTGAACCTGGAATTAAATTTCATGTGCGGTCCCACCACAAATGACAGCTACGCAATTTAGGTCCAGATCTCTCGTAAACAAATTTCCCCTCATTCGCGCCCAACTGATGCCGCGTCGCTCCGTATAGGAAAGTACGTACCGTAGTAAGTTAGTAGTTTGTGATAGAATGAAATTTTAAAATAAAAGACCCTATTCAATAATGTTTATAAAATAACAATTTTTAACATGAAACTACAAAAGATGTTGGTGCAACATAACGATTCGATAGTTTAGTTATGCTTCCAACAGATTTTCATTATTTTAGACAAACTAAAATATTGTTTTCATACTGAATGCTTTTGAAGCTTGTGGATATTTGTGCGACTTTTTTAAATACTTTAATGATAATAAATCTTCCAGCTGTTTAATGGAATATCTATAAGTAAATGAAAAACCGAATTTAGTACTATGCCATTTAATTCCACTAGAGTTTGTATCCTTTGACCTCAAAAGTAAGGCCGTCTTCAGTGTCGTATACTAGACTCGACTTTATACTTTAATGTTTATCCCATAAAATTATCCATAAAATTTATCAATGTCACCCCGGGTTACGGTACCCGGATTCTGTCACATACATACGGATAAACATCCAATCCACACACACAGCATGGTGCAAACATAGCCACGAAACCAGAAAAAAGGACACAGTGTCTGATGTTCACGTCCGACCATAATTAACAAAACTGTTGCATTGTTGCTGCCACGAGTTTTCGGGACCATTTAGGCCGGAGAGGTGGCCAGCCGTTGTTGTCGCCTAACTTTTCCCTGGCGTCGAGCAGTCGGTCGGTCGGTCGGTTGGATGGAGGCTCGTTTGCTCGGTCGAGTCACATTAATCATAGCTGCTGACTGGTTGGCTGGTGGTCGACACTCGAGGCCCACCGTTCCACAATGGACCCGACGGCTTGACTAACAAATAGGGTCGATGTACCAATTGCCGATCAGCTAAGAACACATATTTAGCGGTATCAGCTTACGTTACATGAAAGCTTTTTATCTCGGTTTTGTAGGACAAATATGGAAACCACGAAAAATTATAGTTTTGTATTTTATATTGCTTGAGCACATGTGTCTGTATTAGCACTACTTCTAATTTCTGGGCCTATAGTGGGACTAGCTGCACTATAGTGAAGCTGGGCCTATAGTGGGCCTATAGTGGGCCTATAGTGGGACTAGCTTCACGGCGCAGACAAAGCACGAATCATAATCGTAGGTTAACAAAACTTCAATGTTGTTCCTATGAAAAGTTCAAAAACGATTGATGGAATTAAATCTTCCTTTTTATAGGTTATTAAAAATCTCTTATGAGTGCTACTTTTTGTGCAAAAAAGCTTAAATTTAAATCAAAACCTTTTATTTCAATAATTTTTGAGACAAAATCAAGCACTGGATGGTTTTTTTTTTTTTTTTACTAGTTCGTTTATTTGGGGCTCAAATGCGTGTAACGCTTTACGGAGCCGAAGTTCATTTTTGTACTATTTACAATTTATTTACATTTTCATTACCAAAGTTAGTATGGGATGGAGCCAGGGTACTCGTGGCAACTCGAGGTTAATGGTCACAATTTTGAAAGGGAAGGACATGGTAAGGATTGGGTTTAGGGTTCTCTGCAGCTCATCCGGGAGGTATAGCGTGGTAGCTCTATTATCGTGTCATGGCGTTGGTACCAATTTCTTGCCGGTATTCGTCTGCCGGATGGCCAGGATCCTCAATCCAACACAAAAGGGACAACACAGAGAAAAAAAACTGGAGAAGAGAACACAAGAGAATTAAACTTTTATACAAGACAAGCGAAGGAAATCGTAAATTGCGACCATATAAGTGAAATCGCGGGTGCCCAACACATCTCTAACTGGAACATAGGGTTGTCTACCTCGGGCCGCAAGGGTATCCAAAAGTTGCGCTCTGGAGGCGTCCATATCCGGGCACTGCCAAACTACGTGATCGATGTCATCATAACCGGAACCACACCTACTACAAATATTGCTCAGCGCGAGGTTAATCCTATGTAGATGTGCATCTAGCGAGTAATGGTTGGCCATAAGTCTTGACATCACGCGAATGAAATCTCGACTTATGTCCAAACCTTTCCACCAGGCTCGCAAGGAAACTCTAGGAATTATGGAATGTAACCACCGTCCCAGTTGGTCATTTAGCCAATCGCTTTGCCAACCGTGAAGAGAATTTTGACGTACTAAATGAAAAAATTCATCGTGTGAAATTCGTCTATCATAAATCTCACCTTCCTCAGCGCCCACCTTTGCGAGAGAGTCCGCCTTCTCATTGCCATAAATTAAGCAATGTGAGGGGACCCATACAAAGGTAATCTTATATGATCTTTCGACCAGTGCACACATCTGCTCTCTTATTTTTGTAAGAAAGTAAGATGCATGCTTTACAGGTTTCATCGATCGGAGAGCCTCAATAGAACTGAGACTATCCGAGAAGATGAAGAAGTGGTCTGCGGGCATGTTTGAGATCATCCCCAAAGCGAAGTTGATTGCTGCCAGCTCAGCAACATAAACCGTGCAAGGTTCCTGAAGTTTTCGGAAGGCGGAAGAGTTTTCATTGAAGACACCGAAGCCAGTGGATCCATTTATACGGGACCCGTCAGTGAAATATCTCCTGTAGGAATCGACATTCTGGTACTTTGCGTTAAAAATACGTGGGATAGTAATACATCGAAGTTGATCTGGAATTCCATGAATAGCTTGTTTCATGGATAGATCATATTCAACAGAGGAACTGTCATTGGTGAAGCGTACACGTGGGGGGTTGTAACATGGAAGGCTAATGTCAGATGACATGTAGTAGAGATAAACTCTCATGAATTTTGACTGAGCATTCAGTTTGAGCAATTCTTCAAAATTTTCGATAACGAGTGTGTTGCTCACTCCACACTTAATCAGTATTCTTAGCGAGAGCTCCCAGAATCGGTTCTGTAGCGGTAAAACCCCTGCCAGAACCTCTAGGCTCGCATTATGTGTTGAGTGCATACACCCTAAGGCGATACGCAAACAACGATATTGAATTCGTTCCAATTTAATCAGGTGGCAGTTTGCTGCTGAGAGAAAACAGAAAGAGCCATACTCTAGAACAGAGAGAATGGTTGTTTTATAGAGTTTTATGAGGTCTTCCGGGTGAGCACCCCACCATGTTCCGGTAATTGTTCGTAGAAAATTGATCCTTTGTTGGCATTTTTCCGTTAAATGCCTAATATGGGTTCGCCAAGTGCCTTTTGAATCAAACCAGACCCCAAGGTATTTTGAAGTCAAAGACTGGTCGATGTCTGTTCCCAAAAGCTTAAGCTTCAGTTGGGCAGGATTCCGCTTCCTAGAAAATACAACCAGTTGAGTTTTTTGCGGAGCAAACTCGATCCCTAAGTTTCTAGCCCAAGTGGATAGATTATCAAGGGAATTTTGCAATGGTCTTTGCAGGATTTCCGCTCGTGGACCCTTCATAGAGACCACAGCATCATCTGCAAGTTGTCTAAGCGTGCATGGTTCTTCCAAACAGTTGTCAATATCTTTAACATAAAAATTATAAAGCAAGGGACTCAGACATGAGCCTTGGGGAAGGCCCATATAGCTAATTCTGGAAGTTGTCAGTTGACCGAGAGTGAAGCTCATGTGTTTTTCTGACAACAGATTGTACAAGAAATTATTCAATATTCCAGGTAATCCACTATTGTGCAGGCTTTCTGACAATATTTCTATGGAAACTGAATCAAAAGCGCCCTTAATATCCAAGAAAACCGAAGCCAATTGCTCCTTGTCCGCAAAGGCTAGTTGAATATCTGATGAAAGCAACGCTAGACAATCGTTTGTTCCTTTGCCCTTGCGAAAGCCAAATTGTGTACTGGAAAGCATGTTGTTTGATTCGACCCAGTGATCGAGTCGGGATAGGATCATTTTTTCTAACAATTTCCTTAAACATGATAACATAGCGATCGGGCGGTACGAATTATGATCAGACGCTGGTTTCCCAGGCTTTTGAATAGCTATTACTTTGACCTGTCTCCATTCAGGTGGAACAATGTTGTGTTCCATGAATGAGTTGAACAGGTCAAGCAACCGTCTTTTAGCGATATCAGGGAGATTTTTAAGAAGATTGAACTTAATCATATCGCTTCCCGGAGAGGAGTTGTTTGATGAAAGAAGAGCCATAGAAAATTCCAGCATAGTGAATGGTCTATCCAAAGCATCGTCTCTTGGAGTTTCCCAAAAAGGCGGATGAGCTGGAACTGAGTCTGGACAGACCTTTTTTGCGAAGTTGAATATCCAACGATTGGAGTATTCGTCACTCTCATTTGAGGATGAGCGGTTTCGCATGTTGCGAGCCACTCTCCAAAGCGTCGTCATTGAAGTTTCTCGTGAGAGGCCATCGATGAAACGCCGCCAATAGCTACGCTTCTTCGCTTTAATAAGATTCTTCAGTCTTTTTTCGAGCTTCGAGTACTCTAAATAAAGTTCTGAGGTACCATATCTACGAAAAGCTTTAAAGGCATTAGATTTTTCTCGATACAACTGAGTGCATTCATCATCCCAACCAGGTGTGGCTGGTCGTCTTTTGAAGGATGCACTTGGAACTCGTTGCTTTTGGGATTCTAATGCACTTTTATAAATCAATTCTGTTAGGAATCGATACTCATCCAACGGTGGGAGAGTGTTGAATGATTCGATACCAAAAGTTACCGCTGATGCAAATTTTTGCCAATCGATATTCCTAGTGAGGTCAAAAGGAACCTGAATTGACTGTTCTGACCTTTCACAATTAGTTCTGATAGAGGTTATTATGGGCAAGTGATCACTACCATGGGGGTCATCGATCACCTTCCACATGCAATCGAATGATAGTGAACTTGATCCTAAAGACAGGTCAAGACGGCTTTCTTTGCCGTCGGATGAAATACGTGTCACTTCACCTGTGTTCAAAATGTTCAAGTTGAAATCGTCGCATAAGTCATAGAAAATAGCCGCTCTATAATCGTCATAAGATTCGCCCCATCCAGTACCATGTGAGTTCATATCACCCAGTATTAAAACTGGAGATGAAAGCATAGAGACTGCATTCCAAAGATGACGGCGGTTTATTGAAACTCTTGGAGGAATATAAACAGAAGCTACGCAAAGATCTTTACCCTTTACGTTTATTTGGCAAGCAACGATTTCTATGCCTGGATGAGTCGGGATGGGGATTCTGTAGAATGAATGGCACTTTTTGATCCCTAAAAGCACACCCCCGTAATTATCATCTCGATCCTGGCGTATAATGTTAAAATCGTAGAAGTTAAGATCATCTTCAGAAGAAAGCCATGTTTCACAAAGTGCAAATATATCACAATCTGAATTGTGAAGCAAAAACTTAAATGTGTCTAATTTAGGTTTTAGACTATGACAGTTCCACTGTAACACAGTGATCATATCTTGTACCTCACTCGATGAATTATCCATCGAAAGATATGATCGAAGCAAGGAGGGGCCACGAGATAGTCAATTCCCTGAGATACTCTTCTATTGCGGGGAGAAAAAGGTCGAGTATGCCTCTGAATGAGTCTGAAACTCCGAGGGCATCACATATGCGATCCACAAGGGCCGTAAAAGTTATCAGTCCTCGCTTGGCCCGGGGGGTTTTCGAGGAAGAGCGAGGAACTTCAGTAGCTTTTTTCTTGCTATCTTGTCTAGAGCATCTTTTCGAAGTATATTTAATCGGCGGAGGCGGGGGCGGCAGATCTTTGCTGCAACACGGAACGGAAGCATCAAAGACCTGTTTCTTCGGGATTTTCAAATTTGCCCCACCTCCTTTAGAATTCGGCAAACTTTTGAGGGAAGATTTCATTACCTTACGGCGCAGTCCCGGAGAAGATGGAGACTTTCGTTTTCCGGGTGCGTGTACCTCCGAAGAATCTCCCCCATCGGTTTCGTCGTCGTTCGCTTCGTCGGAAGACAACTCTTGAAAAGAGTTACCAACTGGGATGGCTGATGAAGACTCTTTTGCAGGCGGATTTAAAGCTTTCACCATTTCCGCATACGTCTTCTTGGAGCGCTTCACAATGGAGCGACTCTCATTTCGAATGCGCCTTTTGTATGCCGGGCACTTCTGCAAATCATGAAGATCCTCACGACAGTAGCTGCATTTTTCAGCTTCCTGTGTGCAATCATCTTCCAAGTGAGCTTGGTTGCATTTGCCACAACGGGGCTTGTTGTCGCAAAAGCTAGCACTATGACCAAGCTGTTTGCAGTTGGTACAATTGAATACCTTCGGCACGTAAAGGCGCACTGGGTAAAAAACACTATCAATGCAAACAAATTTCGGGAGAACGGAACCAGGAAAAGTTACACGAAACGAGGCTGACGGCGAAAACACTTTTTTATTTCCTTCCATGGAAACTGATTGTAATTGTTTACAATCCAGTATAGCCACATCAGGAATGGACCGGTTCTCAAAAACACCTTTGCCAGTCTTAATGTCTTCGCATGTCAGACTCGCGTCGATAATTTTCCCTTCCACCTCGACCTCTCTGGCAGGTATGTAGATAAAATACTCCACAGTAAAAGCCTCATGCTGAGCAATCTCATTCGCTGCTTTGTAACTAGGTGCAGTTACACGCAGCTTGGATTGCTTCACTTGGTGAATAACGGTCCCAGGATATTTACGCGTCAGCTCTCTAGAGATCGAGAGCACATTCAAAATCTTATTTTTGCGCCGGAAATAGACAACCCAAGGCCCAGCCGAAGACGGTTGATAAAACCGCGTTCGAGCAACGAGATCTTTAGGAGGCGTATCGCCTCCATCCGATTCGTCCATGCGGGATAAAAATCAACCGCAACCAAATAATTATAAAAAAAAAAACAATAAAGTAAAAAAAAAAAAAAAAAGAAAAATAATAATAATAAAGTACAAAAAAAAAAAACAAAAAATGCTTAAAGTTAACTTATCAGTGGGCTATTTTGTACACACCTCCCCTATACGGGCAAAAAAAAAATAATACCAAAAAAAAAAAAATATATCGAGAAAAAAAAACTTAACCGATTAGGGCTGTTTTGTACAAGCCTCCCCTATTCGGGCAAAACTGGCACCGGGAGAGAGACAGAAGTGAACCGAAAAACAACCTTGAACTCAACCTTGTTTGTTCGGAGATGCGAAAGCAATTCAAAAGGATGTGGAGTAGGTATACAATTGATACTTATCCGTTCCCGTTCGATGACCGCAGCTGGTCTTCTACACCGTAGGTAGGCAGAAAAAACGTGTCGTCGTTTTGCTGCTGATGCAAACGGGGAATCCAATCACCAGGGGATGATGGTGACAATATCTTCTCGTGGCACGATACCAGTTGACCCTTGCCAATCTGGTTCGCTTCCTTCACGATGCGCGGTTTAAAGCACTACGGTACAATACTGCACTGGTAAAAACCACACGGGCGGTGGAAGAAAAAACCAAAAAACTACCGACTGCCAAAAACTGAACTGGCTTGTTCAAGCGCACAGCAAGGAATGAAGCACTGGATGGTACTTAGGTAGATGAATAGCTCCTGACCATTATAGCAAAATATATTCTGCAATGATTTATAGCAAACGGTCGACTATCTACTATGGGGACACCCACCCTGCTATAGTTTAGTGTGGTCGAATATGAAACAGATATCACGGTGATACTGTAGGATGTGGTCCAGGACGGGGAGGCTGCCTACACAGTGACGATCCCCGCACACAATATTAATAATCTCAATTCCGCTGTGGTTTCCACTTGGCACTCAAAAGTTCCAAAAAGGGAACAGACCACGGACGGGTGGGACACGGTTTTCTGTGAAGTTCCCGATGAAGACTTTGTCACACCAATGTGCTGTTTAGGGGTGATCAAGAAACAGAAGCGGTAGTTCATCTTCTGTATTCAAAGTTTTCAGAAGCCTTTTCAGTTTAGTGAGTGTGCCTGGTTTCGAGTCTAGATCTTTTCAAGATGTTACCGGTTTTCTAAATATCCCTTTGCATGAAACCACATATCGTTCAGCCTACATGACTCATAATTTGAGCACTTTACTTCAAATCGTTCATACTTTTCCAAATGGTGCTCAATTGGGCTGCGAAATACAAATTTTGTCATATTTATCAGTATTCTGAATCAACCATTATATCAACCAGTCATACAGCCGTTCCGATCTAGTGGGTCACCGAATTGTTTGTTTTTTACCCTCAAATTTTTAGCATTGTATGTTCTTTAGTTTTTGACATAATTTTTTTTGAAATTTTAAAATCAAGACATTTTTGACAGCGAACGTAAACTTTTCTGAACTTTCAAGAAAAATGAGAACAGCAATACCCTCTTTGGTCCCCAGGCCTTCAAAACACGAAAAAAGGGAAATTTTTGATTTGTTCTTTCATGTAAAAAACATTTTTTGTGAAATTCTATATTTTTCTTGAAAAGTCAAAATCATAAGATTTCATTTTGTCCAGGAAAATTTAAAATCAGTCAAGCGGTTCAAAATTTATGATTAAAAAAAAAAAACTTTACTGGTCACCCTATTTTGGAAATGGTCACCCTAATCAGAAAATCCAAAACGTGTATCCTTATTTCGGATAAGGAACAAAATAGCAAATTTTCACGGAATTCGGTGACCCACTAGATCGGTTTTTCATGGAATGGCTGCATATGTAAATAATCCTTTAAAGTTATTTCGTACATTTTAAACATGTATTCAGATTTCAGAGGAAATGATCAGATATGGACAAAACACTTTTCGATGTTTTTTTTTGAGTAACCGCTAACTTTTACACGGGAGTGCAGATGTAAATAAGATGTTTCATCAATTTTAGAGTAAATCACTGAAGATTCTAAAAATTACATATGTAAATATTTACATCTGCACAACCTTGCAAAAGTTTGCGGTCACCCAAAAAGAAGCATAGTTCTTCTAAGTATTCTGATTCGGGCTAACATTAAAAAATACATTTTTCATCGTCAGTTATAACTGGTCAAAATGTTCAGTTTTTTATGCACTATGTGGATTTAATGAACATTTGTTGAACATACGAGCGACCTTTAAAGCTCATCATCAAAATTCTCACCAACCTTTTTAAATATTAAACTATGAATGACATCAATCCTCGATTTTCATTCACATCAAGAAAACTGGAGTCAAACACACGTCTTGGTACAATTTGTTTTCTGTGTAATATTTCCGTTAAAGGTTTGGTAAATTCAATATTGGATAATTTCCTGGAAAAGATCCTACCAACATTTCATCCAAAACTAAATTACGAATTTCTGCGGTTAAGCAATCCATCAGAAAATTACTAAGAAAATGTTTCGGGATTTTATTACAATGTTTTAGACAACAATAAATGCAAAATCTGCATTTGCAAGAGATGAGTTCATGAAATTTGTACTAATACTTATCATTAACAGTCCTCTGTAAGCTACTGCAATCATTTTTTAAATATTTTTTCCAGGATTTCTCCTAAGGATATTCTTGATTTATTCTAAGGATATTCTTGAGAAACATATTTTTTTTGAAAACTCAATCGATTTGTTTCAGAATGAATAACAATAACTACTTAAAAATCAAGTTTTACTTCAAGATCTCCAACATTTCTATAGAGATTCATGTAAGCGCTACGCTGTGGATTTTGTTTTTTTTTTGTACATCTTAACATATATTTTCTTAGAAACTCATCCTAACATTTCTTTAAACATAATTTAAAAGATTCCTCCAGATTTTTATCAATAGATAACATTATTTCTCCCAAGAATTTCTGAGAGATGCATAGAGATGCTTCTTAAAGAATTTATTCTGAAAATTCTTCAGAAAATTCTCTAATATTATACCCTAATTGTTTGATTATGTTCAAAGAGATATTTATGGATATTTTTTATATTTTCGTTCAGAAATCATAAAACTTTGAATATTTGTAGACAAATCCTTCTGGCACTTGGAAAATTCAAAGTGTCGCCATAGATGCTTTATTAAATACTTAATAGAAAATTGAAAGAAATTTTGATCAATAATTGGACAATGTCTCAAAATTTGATCAAATACAATTCCTTTTCAATACATTTCTACAATGTTAGCATATAAGCAACATGAAGGTATTCAAAACATATTACAATTCCAATTTCTTAATGATTTTTGTTGTCCTTAAGTTTTTTGTTTGTCCTTGAATCTGCTCTAAATATCTTAACTTTGCTTTTTCGCATTGATGTGCCAACATTATTCACTGTTGCTTGCAATTTTATATGAAAAACATATTTTTTTTTATTAAATCGATATGTTTTTACGTTGATTTAAAAGAGTTCAATCGAAGATGGCGTCGAAATAGCAAGCACTCCACGAGCGCGTTGTACGGAACCAGACCAGCTTGCCTCAGTGCCGTCCCATTGAAAATTTGTTCGGTGCCCTAGTGTATAAAAATAATTGGCGGCCCAAGGATATGAAGCAGTTGACCGCGAGGATCTGGAATTGTATCTGGTAGATAGACGCCACACATTGGCCTTAATTCGATAGTTCATGGAAAAATTACACATTCTCGATATTTGACCTATATTGATCATGAGTGTGATGGAAAATGAGAGAAAATTTTCAGAGTACGACTATAACTGGATGCGTGTTTAACGGTGGACGATTGTGTTTGGATGTGTTTCAACTGAGGAAAACTGATCAAGATTCGAATAACGTTCGTAGTTTGGACAGTGGAGTTGAAGATTTTGGCGTTTTTTTTCCTGAATTTTGTAGTGCGATTGAAGTGCAAGCTCACATTTTTGGCTTTAGCAAGTCTACAAACTTAAAGTGGATCCTTTCAATAAAGAGTTTGTCAATTATTTTTTGTTGAATGTGATGAGTATGGTTTGATTGATTTCCATGTTTTCTTAGTTTAGGTTTTGATTATTTTTCTAATGTTGATTATTTATTTATATTCTTCCTTTTTTTCTAATATGGGAACTGACGGGGAATCAATTGGTGAAATCATCTCATGCTTGTAGTAACACAAATTTGTATTGTGGCAATGTTCAATTACTCCAATCGTTGAACAAACTATGGATGGTTTGTCACTGTGAGTGTCGGCATTACCACTAATTTCAGTTGTATGAAATGTTGAGCTACGCCTACATATTATTTTACATTTATATTATATTGTGTTATATCGCAGTGCGTCGACAATTTCAATGTCGAACTGTTAAAGGGCTATTTTAAGTAATTGCGACAATTGATAACTTTTTCAGATTGAAGCTACATGAATTGCATCACTTACCAAGGTGAATCCTGACCATGTAGCTTTGGAACCCTCCCAAACAACTCCCAAAACTCCTTCCTGTGACAACTATGGAGATTCGAAGGTGACCTAGTAGCAATGGATGTCACACTAACATTCCTTCACTTCCCCGATGGTTGTAAGGACGTGGCCGGCCCGCTAGTGTCGGTAGCGGTTGTTTCAACTAGCTAAGAATTAACACTACGGACTGCCTGTTACGGTGGTAAAAGTCTACTTAACAGGTGATCCCTAATTTATGGTGTAATGCGTACCGTGCCTAGAAATGAATGGTTAGGGGGTCTAAATAAAACCTAACCGCTAACGGAGCCTGTGGAGTACCAGAGCGCCCTCTGCAGTATTGTGTTCTTCCTGTGCTAGTCTGAGGCTAAATGAGGGTGGGATTATAAATATGATGCTATTTAATTTAAGTTATCACCTATATGGTTTCGCATAATGAGTTTAACACAGTGTTTTCTGTGCTGACTTGCCTTTGGCGACTTTTAATTGATACTAATCTGTTTTTTTCACTGCTGGTCTTTTTCGTGCTGAGGTTGCAAAAAGGTAAATTCTGCCTAGTTTGGGTAGTGGCTACTGTTAGGATAGCTCAGATCAATCTTGAACAAAAAAGAACAGTAACGATCAATCTTTGCAGACTCATGCAAAATGGTGCAGCCCAGGTGGCGCTAGTTCAAGAACCCTACTTTCGTAGAGGGAACTTCTATCTAGGTAACCTTGTGGACCCAGTTTTTGACTTCTTTCAGCAAACTTGAAATGGCAAACTCTCTCTCCATACTCTGCGCATGCGTGCTCGTTAATAAAGCAATCGTGGCTACACTCATTTCTGAGTTAACAGCCAGAGATGTATGTGCTGTCACAATCTTTGT
Organism: Aedes aegypti; assembly: GCF_002204515.2. Classification (NCBI taxonomy): domain Eukaryota; kingdom Metazoa; phylum Arthropoda; class Insecta; order Diptera; family Culicidae; genus Aedes; species Aedes aegypti. The sequence continues at coordinate 381,015,510 of NC_035108.1, forward strand.
TTCTGTTGGTGACCTCAACAAATACGGCTATTGTTTGGTATATTTATCACATGATGAACCATCTCCAACGGATGATTTCAAACGAGTTTTCGTGCACTGCGTAACAAAGGGCCATCCGTTGATTGTGGGTAGTGATGCCAATGCTCATCAAATCATCTAGGGCTGCTCAGATATCAATTTGTGAGGCTCCAATCTGATGGAATACTTAAGTAGTACAGATCTTGGATTACTTAACATAGGCAATCGCCGAGCCTTCATGGTATCTACTAGAAAAGAAGTGTCAGATATAACGCTCTGCACGAATATAATCAGTCACGAGTTGACGAATTGGCATGTATTAGATGAGGAATCTTTATCTGATCATCGCTACATCTTCTTTGAACATTCAAATGTAACTGCGCAGTCTTTGCATTTTAGGAATCCCCGGTCGACAAACGAGGAACTCTACACTGAATTTGTTGCGACCAAATAAATAATCCGGTAGGTACAAGAAGCCGTGGAGCGCAGGGAGTTAGGTGGGCGGATTAAGTGCGTATTGATTTGATGAACGTAGGGCAGAACCGAAGATGGAGAGTTTATTTACTAACAGAATATTTAATGTATTTTGAATCTGATTAAGATAAAATTGAAGTTTACTTTTATTTTTGCTCAAAGTAAGAGAATGCTTGTTAATAGTCAAATTTTGATTTTGATTTTCTTTAAAGCAACGCTCCATGCGCCGTTAAATTTTTGATTTTTTTTATCATCCCTTAACATAACTTCAAACCTGTACCAAGAATTAACCGACAAAAAATGTCCCAAAATTCATATGTTCGTAGCAGCAGAAGTCCCTGGCCATCCTCCTGACTCAGTTCGGTAGTGTATAATCCCTCACCCGAGTCTAGTGCACAACTATAATTTATAACTTCCAGTGAAAAACTTGGGCAACCGAGGCATCCTTCTCGAAAAATCTCATGCCAGCTGAAGAGTGCGACAAGAGTCTCCCATGAATTCCATGTGTCGATGTGGGACTCAACATAACACAACCCAGCAGAGGCGTCGTCGGCCGAAGGAAACAAAAAATGTGCTTCGTTTTAATTTTCACTTGTGGCTCTCTTGAGCGCGCGCTGTTCCCCATTCATATATTGTAACCAAAAGGCATTTTTTGGGGCGGGGGAGCCCAAAAGGGTAATGAAGATGGCTGGCTTACGGGGATTCGGAGGACGCACTGAAGTACGTCTGTTGTGTGGCCTGTGTTTGTATACTCTCATGAATTATTGCACAAGCCGAGGCACGATGGCCTAATGAAAGGCGGAAGGATCTTGAAACTTGAGCACTGGTGGCTGGTACTGATCATCATCATCATCATCCCTCTGTAGAGCCATGCTGAACTACTGGTCTAGAAATCAGATTTACGCCGAAAAACTGTATTCATCAAAGTTGTTGTATTAGTTCGGTCTTTTAGTTGGTTTGTATGAAAATGTATTTGGAGAAAATGAAATAATAATGTTCTATTAAAAAGGGCGTAAAAGTGGATCTCACGTTTTTTTTTATTCAGACAATATATAATCATAAATAATGGATGATTAGCATAGATTGAATATCTTTAGGGACATAACGGTTTGAGGAGCACCGTAAGGGCAAAAGACAGTTTTTATCTTAAGCTCCAACCTTCAGCTCTAAAAGCATCTTCCCACATAAATCTCCTTACCGAACCACTGTGCACTGGCAGATAGTAGCATCGTTATCCATCTCACTCGTGACGGTTGATTTGCGCCGGGTAACATCACGACGACGAGTCTACGACGGACCTCAACAACGAACCGAGCCGCACCCACAACAGTCAGAAGGGATGACGAAAATTAAAATTCTTCGCCCTGGCAGACTTTTCGTCCTGACACGAGAGCTGAGCTGAGTTGATGAGAAAAGTGAAAGAGAATGGATATGACGGCCAAGTTGTGGGTGGAGGGTTTGAACAAGGAAACGATGACAGTGTGACAATGTTCGTAACATGCATTCGCTTGGAGATGGAAGAACAACCAGTGTGTATCACAAAATATGGCAGCAGTGGTAGTCCCATGATGAACATTTATGAACGATGTAATGACGCTCTGATAATGTTGATGAGCAGCAGTTTTGATACGCCTCGTTTGGGACAAGGGTTGTGTGCTGATGATTAGTCTTTTTAAATCTGGTCTCGGGTTTTGTGGCTTTCGGCGAAGTGGAGTGAACCGCAAAGCGATGGACGAAAGGGCTGTGACAGCGACAGGAGCACAGTACAGGCATGCTATGGGATGCTGGATGCAGGACATGTAGAGATTTGTTTAATGGTCCAAGCAGAGCAACAAAAAATGCTTTGAACTTCTTTGTTTGACCTTTGACGGAGTCGGTTGAAATTACAAACAAACATGTTTTGAGAAGAAGAAGAAGAAGAAATGTTTTGAGAACTTATGCTATGAGTTTCCGACAAGAAATTCAAAGAAGAGTACATAAACTGTTTAGTAATATTTTTTTTTAATTTTCAGTGGATCTAATCAGCAAGGATTAGGTTTTCAAGACTCAAATGCTTGTCTGTTCGAACATCTTTTTGCAAAGGAAAGTTTCTAGATTCACAGAGCATTTATTGTTCTTCTTTCTAGCGATACGTCTCAACTGGGACATATCTTGCCGCTCACCCAAATGCTCTTTTTTTTTTGATACTCTATAACCAAGGAAGTCGATTGAATTTCCAACCCTAAAAGATTCTCGACCGGTGTGACTCGAACCTACGACACTCGGCGTTATTTTGATGAAAACATAACTACATTCAAAACCTCAATTAAATTGCTTTTAAATACCGAATTGCAAGAGAGACTGCTGAGACTTTCTTGATGCGGCTATAACTTTGCACGAAAACCATAATTTGACTAGATTTCTACACAGGCTCTCAATTGAACATGTTTTTCTATGATCTTGCAAAACATGTTCAATTGAGAGCCATTACGAAATGGTTCATAACTGCTTAGAAAATACAAAAAAATCGTTCTTCTAGTGACTTTTCTTATGAAATGTTTAAGTTTTTTGAAAACGTTTAAGAGTAAAGTAAAACTTCATCCAGTATTGATCACTTGTGCTGCACAGCAAAAAATCTGGGTAATATCACGTCGTATTTGGTGCACATCATCCGCGTCTCAATTGTGGTGTAATGTCACCTCTCATTAACATATGAAAACGAAGTTAAACAGTTGATGTATGTATTGAGAATGAGCAACTTGAAAATTTGCGCCAAATGATTCACTTCCCGACCATAGTGGGGTAAGTGGATCATCAATTTAAAAAAAATCTATTCTCAAATCAAATGTGATGTAATTTTGTATAGTAAAAACTCCCATTCTTGTTATAAGTTCTATGATACAAATTTAGACAGTTTTAAACTGAGAAAAGGCTTAATTTAATCAAAATATTATGAGAAACATGTATTCATTCGTTCACATTAATTCAAATAAAAAAAAAACATTGTGGGTAACTACAATTTTTGGAGAGATTCCGTCCATTTTATACACACTAGTTATAAAGCCAATAAGTGTTGTAGGTTTATTCCTAATGATGTTTTCGAAAGTCATTCGTAGTTTAGAAATAATAATTACATTTCCTTTAGTTTGAAAAACTGAAATCTTTTTATTCTATTTGTGAATAAATCTGTCTAGAACTTGATATGGTCAAATAATGTACACAGTCAACATTTCGGTTGGTATATTTTTTGCTATACATCATTATATATGAATCAAATCACTCGTATAAAATGCATGAAAACGCTATACACACACCAAAGTGGAGGCCATATACGCACTTCCCACGACTTTTTCAGACTTTCCATGGTCAGCAATACGATGCCACAAAATTCCGATAAAAATAAAAAAAAAGTTTCCGGTGAGACTCGAACACCGGACCTTTGGGTCCCTAAACCAGTACCATACCACTACACCATAGACCGCTGCATGAATAAGAAGTGATTATTTGCCAACATGAAAGGAAGTTTGCTATACAGCACACAAGCTTTGTTGTTCTTTGAAGCCCACCGCCAGAAGATACCAACCTCCGGTGGCAAATTTTGCTAAGTTATTGCGATTTCATTTGATGCTAATCTGCATTGATATATGATCTGTCAGTTTATACATCTTGATGCGATTCTAGATTATACTATTTACGGCATAGTTTGTTGTCAACAAAGTTTGTCGACAATGAATCATAGTGGAGAATTATGTACAATTTGTGTTAACATTTATTCGTTTTGATTTGACATATTGTGCGATTCTGATTTTGGACGTATGAATATGAGATTTTTGGCGCATATCCTTATACGATACGTGGTTCACTGGGTACAATTATGAGCTTTAAATTGGGGAAGTTGTAGTTTTCGCACTTGTGCAATTCAGCTTAGATAACCCTTGAACAGTATATTTATATTTCATACCAGCAAGACTGTTAAAACCTCTTAGGCGTATTGATTTAAATTTTATCTGGTCAATTTGACAAATTTAAGCTAGGAATTGTTAAAGGGAAACAACATTTGAGGATATGAAAACTTATTCAAATTCGCGTTAGCGAACTAGCTTACCCCATATAGTTTACTTTCGTTATGCATTGGGGTCATTTTAAGCAAATCGGCACGGTAAATGAGCTGTTACTTGGTAGAGAAAAGAAAAAGAAATCTGAAATTTTCTTACTTTTCTTAACTTTTGTAAACGAACATTTTCGTTCTAAAAGGAGCTTTCAGCGATCTCTAGGACCGGCGCTACAAAATATGTGACATATTATGCATTAAGGGTTAAAAATGACCCGTAACTTTGAAACACTTTCAAATATCAATTTATGAATCGATTTACATTCTTTTACCTATATATGAAAGATATGTAACTCTAGAATGTAACCCTGGAGATTTTTGTGAGCATTATGGACACAAGGGCTTAAGGGAACATGGAATCTTTTTCAGAAGGAACTAGCGTATATCATATTCAGCAGTTCATACACATGTATACAACGAAGGTTCAAATTTCATGGTTTTTCATTCCGATTTCCAAAAGCACCAAGAAGACCAACATTTAGATTGGGCCGGATTTGATCGGAGTATTCACGGTTCCACTTGTGTGTAATATGGACATTTTCAGACCATCATATAGTTCCATCATGCGACGGCTCAAAATACACGATTTTTTATCCATATGTAAATGGACACCATGCTGAATGCACCATTACGCCTGATGCTTTTGCCCATAGTATGTAACTATCTTCAATAAAAACGGGCCCTACGAATTTTTTGAAATTTTTCCCAGACATGCAGCATAGCTATAGAAAACGACTGGTGAGCACAGATTCGATGGAGATTTTTTTTTACAATAACGGTCAGGAGAGCACTGTGGCAACAGAACGTAACTGTATACCACCCTTACTCAATAGTTCCTTCAATATCGAGTTATGGAGAGCTTAATGTGAAATCTTTTTTTTTTTCTTCTAATTTGGCCTTAACAGAAATGACATATAAATAGAATAATTTAATGTTTGAGAGGCCCAGCGGTGAACGCGCAGCTTTTCAGCAAGATCAAGCATGGTGTCCATTTACATATGGATAAAAATTCGTGTATTTTGAGCCGTCGCATGATGGAACTATATGATGGTCTGAAAATGAAAGTCCGATGGAGATTTTTTTGTCTGATAATAACGGTCAGGGGAGCACCGTGTTTACCTTATGTGTAGGAGCCGCAACATCCAAGATAATCTCTACTGTAATCCTTACAGCAATTTCTCCAGGAATTACACAAGCGTTTTCCCTGAGATTCCTCCAGGAACAAAATTTTGTTCGCTACCAGACCGGTTCCGCGCCGGCCTTCAGAAATACCTACAGCAAATCGTTCAGGATTTTTCCACGTTCCTCCTTCAAGGATTATGCCTTCAAGGATTATGCCAAGAGTTTTTGCAGAGATATTTCTACTGGGATTTCGCCAAGAGTTTGTGAAGAAGTTTCTTTTGGAATGTCTCCAGTGATTCCTCTGGTGGTAGGTCATTTGACATTTAGTCGTTTGGCATTAGGTCGTTTGGCACAATGAGTTTTAAATCAAGGATTTCTTAAGATGACATTCGTTTTTACGTTCCTATTAAAAAAAAAGACACGGACACCGTCTTCAGCCATTTAGCTACACAGACTGTAACTTAACACTAGACAATGGACAAGCATGCTCCAGTGGCACAGCCAAGAAACAATGCTGACGAAAAGTTTCAATGGCTGAAGTGGGAATCGAACCCACTCCCCATGACACGATATTTACGCTTAAATGCCTCACGACACTAACCACACGGCCACAAGGCCCACAATTGGAAGTTCTTTATAAACGTGATGTGACCATAGTTATAGGTTTGAAAACCGTTTATTTAAAAGTTAAATAAACACCTCTTTCGTTTATACATAGCCTGTTCTTTGGAGCTATATTTTTTGTCTAGACATTTTTCAATTAACTCATTACGCGTAAAAAAGATGGATAAATTATGGGTGAAATTATGAAAAAAAACATGTGCTTGACTGGGGTTCGAACCCAGAACTCTGGTATGCTAGACGAACGCTATACCAACCAAGCTACCGAACCACTTGGTGACCCAATAACAGATGGTTAGTAGTTTTGCGTTCAAATCCCCAAAAATCGAACAGATCCCTTTGATAATCCAAATTGGGCGATTATCACAACCCAGTTATTGGGTCATCAAGTGGCTCGGTAGCTTAGTTGGTAAAGCGCTCGTCTAGCATACAAGAGTCCTGGGTTCGAATCCCAGCCAACCAAGTGAATTTTTTTCATAATTTCACCCATAATATATCAATTTTTACCACGCTTAGTGAGTTAATCAATTAAAAAACCAATTTAATGGATTCTGCCAAAAGTTGTTTTAATTTTAAAAAGTGTTGTTCATTCGAGTTACGCTGTGAGAAGATTTTTTTTAATAATCTACACTCACACAAAGGCTTTTTTGCATTATGCTGCAATAATAGATCTTTGGGAATAACCTTCCTATATTTTGCAAATAAATTTTCCCTTCTTTTACAAAGTAATTTTCATCAAGTTTGACGTCCCAACTGGGACAGAGCTTAATCCGCTGCGAAATTTTCTATAAGAGTTCCCTTTATTATTAATTGTGGAGATGGGCAAAACGGTTCATTTTAGTGAACGGATTCGATCCGAATCACTCATTTTAGTGAATCGGATCTTTTGAACGGTTGAGTGACTCAGCAGCTCGCAAAAGAAGAGCAAACTGAACCGAGCAAGCGAGAAAAAGAGCTGTTCATTCTCTGTTGTGAGACATGTGTCGTAACTTTGGTACCTTTCGTTCTCTCATTCTTCGTACATTCTCCCCCAGAAACTGACGTTATACTCGTTACAACGAGTATACAAAGCAAGGCACTTGTCAAAAGTTATAATAAAGCCGAGAAACGAACGAAAGAGAAAAGGGGGAAAGAATCGGTTCGTACTTTTACGGGTCACTTTTTGCATGATCTGTGCTGTTCAAATAATCGGACTCTCGCTATAAAAGAGCCACGGATCTGTAATAATCTTGTTTCTTCTATCTGGTTGGGGACTCTTCTAAGGATTCCTTTAGGAATATTTTTGCAGAGATGTCTTTAAGGCACTCTCCACGTTACAGTACGACGATTTTTTCAAGGAATACTCCAGATATTTCTCCAGATTTTCCTGTGGTAGTCTTCACGAGATTCTCTTGAAATTATTCTTTAGATTTCCTCCGGAATCGCTCCAGAAATTCTCCTGGATAAATTCATCTAGGGATTTCAATAACTTCATGAATTCCTATAGGGGCTCCTCAAGGGTTTCCTTTAGGAATTCTCTCAGACATGCATCCAGCAAAATCGCTGCATGAATTATTGTAAGAATTTTTTAATGTAATCTTTCAAGGATTCCCTTCAAAATTTCTCCAGAGATTCGTTCTGGGTCTCCAAAAACTCCTCCTCCTCCTCCTCCTCTAGAAAATACTAGAGATTACCCAATGAACTCTTGCAGGGATTTTACCATAATGAATAAGTCATCATCATAACTTCAACTGCGATTTTTTAGAGATTCCTCTAGAAACTCCTTTCTTTAAGAGGTTTTTTGAAAAAAAAACCCTGGATAAGTTCCTGAAGAGATTCCTAAAGCAATCCTGGAAGAAACCTTTTTTTTAAGCCAGCACGTAGAAGCTTCCAGTGGACGATTTGTCTTTTGAATGAAGCACCACACCAGACAACGGAATAGCATGCAACGCCCAGTTTCACTGTCGAAACACGCACCTGACCAAGTTTTCCGGACTGAAGCGGGAATCGATCCCGCACTGCTTGGTTGATGCGGCTAAATGCTTTGTAACTGTAATCTCTGGAGAAATGCTTGCAGGAGCCTATCGAGGGACCCCTGAGGAAACCTCTGGAGGAATTCCTGAAAAAATCCCTGGAACATCGAGTATGATTTTTGGCTACGCAGTGTTTATTTTTTTTAATGGCTGTTTTATGATAAAGACTGCAAAGGCATTTCGTCTTCATTTACTTCATTATAACATGCTGTTGATTGTCTAGCTCATCCCTGGAACAATTTCTAGAGGAAATCATTTATATAGAAATTTTCTGTAGCAGTCCTTTGTGAAATTCCTTATGAAAAAGTTTAAGAAATCTCTGCAGGAATCGCTGAAGAGATTTTACTGAAAAAAAATTCTAAATTGTTCACTTGAAAAACTGCTGTGGGAATCTCTGGAGGGCTACTGAAAGAATTTCTTGAAGAATTCCTAGAGAATCGTGGGTGGTATCCTACGAAGAATCACTGTAGATATTTTTTTCTGCAGAAATCCCTGAAAAAATTCTTGTAGAAATCCCAGGAGAAATTTCAGAAGGATGCCATGAAGAGATTTTCTAAAAGGAATTAAATAGAGCATTTACTGAAGGAATATTTATAGAGATTTCCCTAAAACAATCCCTAAAGTTATTCTTAGGATAATTTCTGATTAAATTCTTGTATAAAATTTCTTGAATCTCTGAAAGAATTTCAAAAACTCTTGGAGGAATCAGCGATGGATTTTTTGGAGGCCCAGAACGAGGCCCTGGAAAAATTTCTAGGGAATCCTTGGAGGATCTGGATAAATCATTAGAATAATTCATGCCACGAATTTTCTCGTGGTTACTCTGGGAGAATCCTGCAAGAAATTCTTGAGGAATTTGGTAGTTGTGGAGCACCTGCAGGAATTCCTTGTACAATTCATGGAGTGATCCGGGAAGGGTTCCTGTAAAAAACATCCGGATTAATTCCTGGAAAAATCTTGAGAAGACTACTTGGGAATATCTTTGTGTTTCCGTGTAGGAATCAACTTTAACACACTCTAATAATCCTGTAAAAAAGTGTATCCTTGAAAATATCTCTGCAAGAATCCTTGATTTTCAGAGGAATCTATGAAGGAATACCAGAAGAAATCGCTTGAAAAATATCTGGAGAAAGTCCGGAGCGTTTCTGAAACAGATCTTCGAAGATTTCTGGGAAAAATCCTTTAAAAATTTCAGTAAAAACTTTACTGGAGGAATCTAGAAAGTAATAACGAGAGACACTCCTGCAGGAATTCCTTGCGAAATTTCTAAAGAAACACCTGTAAATATATTTTTTTTGCAGGAATCCTTGGACGAATTCTTTATTAAATCATTGGAGAAACTCATGAAGGAATTGCTTAGATATTCCTGGAGACCTATCAGAACCGTCTTAAAATGTATCATTTCTATATTACGGTAGAGATTATCTCTGAAGAAAGCTTCGAAATAATTCCTGGAGAATCCTCTGGAAGAGTCTCTGGAGATATTTATAGAGGATTTTTTGAAGAAGGAGGTATTTGGAGGTTTTCTTAAAAGAACGTCTGGTGCCCTATTTGAACAGGTCTCAAAATTGCGTTTTACTTATCCAAAACATGAATTATGACTTGTCGAATGATTTCGATTCCTTATATTATTTTTTTCCCTTGTTTGGTAATAATGGAAATGGAATTCGAGTATGATAACTTTATGTTAAGAGGCCCATATACTGCCCATAAAAACATAACTGTCTCATTTGGAAAAAGTAGGCTTGTTCATTGTAGTGTTCATAATTTTTATAGTACATTTCTGCACTATCACAGATAACTCATTTTGTTCCTATTCATCCATAAAAAGATATAAAATAGAACACAACTCACGTTTTACTGTTGCTGTTTGGATGGAAAGTTCATATAGAGATTGTTATGCCTCTATTTTTCAATATGGGATTGCACCAGCTTCATATTTTTCCGTAATATTTTTGAACGAAGTATTTTTTTTAATTTTTTCCCCGAATGTCTGTTTCCAGAATGTTGTTTCTCCAAACGCCAGTTCCCGCAATGCCAGTTCCCCGAATACTCCGTTTCCTCGAATAACCTATTTCCCCGAAAAGTGCACTCACAATTGTCATAACTTCATCCATTTCATCCATTTCTGTAACAAACTGTTGCTGATTCTAACGAAACAAAATGGCACATTCATGGAGAAAGTTTTTGGAAGGAAACCTTGGAATTGTCGGTAAAATCCTTGGAAATGTTCCTGGAACAATTGCAAGAAGAATCTCTATATTATTCAATGGAAAACCTAAACATTCAGAATATGAGGATTGGAAAAAAATCTAGATAGATTTTTTGGAAGAGACACCAAAGGCATAAATTGAAGACATTGAAAAACCCATTTCAAGAGAAATGTTTGTAAGAGTTTCTGGTTCGACTTTTAAAAGTATTTTTGAATCAATCCTTGAAAATGAATGCTGCAAATTCTCAAAAAGATAACTGGCAACATTTAAGTGGGAAATTTTTCTCTTCAACGATTTCAATTTTTCGTATTAAATTTAATGAAATTTGCATAAACTTTTCCGAATAACCTGCTCAAAATCAGTACAGTACAGTCAGAGTACCCAAGAGGACTGCGTTGGATGTTGCTTGCTAGAATGATTTGTGTGGAAAAGTATAACAATCGTTCCTGAGAGGTTTATTTTAGAAGGTTTTTAGTAAGTCAACGGTGGAGGAAATTCAAGCTTCGAAACATCTACATTACGAACTAATGATACCACAGACTCACAGAAATAGACAACTAAAGTTAGCAAACCGAGAAGAAAACCACCAACAAAGAAACTCATGATTGCCAGGAATGCCAGCCTCCTATCCGTATCGGTTACGATAAGTGAAGATGTTCCGGGGGGAAATCTAGTCGTTTCGTAAATGTTTGAAAAGCTTTCATAATTAGAAGCAATCTGAAAAACACGCTTACCAACTCTACCGCGATAGTGCCAGTCAGTAGAAGATGCCTTCCACTACAGAAAGCGAGAGGATAACGTAGACCGCCCAGCAACGACTACCACGATGACGACGACGACGAGCTTCGGTACCAGGGGTGCAAAATGAAGAAAAATGATCTCATTTTTAATTACTAGTACTTCACTGCCGTTGTTGGTTGGTTGCCTGGTTGGTTGGAGAAAGAACATAGCAGCAGTACTTGATATCTACTACTGCTGCCGCTGCTATGCTAGGCGTTGACGCCGAAGCACCGAAGAACAGAGCATGGAAGGTAGGTGTACACGGTTTAGTGTCATAAGCGTGGCAGCTAACGATGCGCGGTTCGACGGGAGGAACGTGTTGCGGCGGGCTTTGGGTCTCCGGAGCCATCAGGATAGTTGATGAGGGTGATGATGGGGATGTTGATGGGGCTACTGATGCTGTCTTTCTCTGGTCCTGCGGTGATGATGTTGTTTCCAGACGCTAATCTAGTGGAAAGGTTCATTCCGGATTTAACAGCTTGTTTGTAGTAATTTGCGCGGATTTTTTTTCCTTTGCTCTTCTGTCTTTTTTTGAAGAGGAAGAAATGCTCCGCGTACTTACGAGTGATGCTATTCAATTTCATTCATAGCGTTATGTTTTTTGTGGCATATGCTTTGTGAAGGTTTTGTGCTTTCTGACGAATTAACTTAGTATTGTTTGAAGGGGAATAAAGGTGCATGTTCCTTTTTCGTTGGAAAGTTGGTTTATTCCGAAACATTGTATTATATTGCGTTGACTTTGTATGAAAGAATCCAATTTTGAAGATATTCGTATCATTGGATGACTCATCAACTTTTTATTATTTCAGAACAAATCCATTTGAAACTGGATATTCTGCCGGAAGCTTTTTTTCAGATTTCTAAATACTTGTTCAATGACATTTTAAATTCACAGGACAAAAATCCGAGTTATGACTTAAGAACTTCAGATGCTTCATTATATCTTATCAAAATTTGGGAAATCCCAACCGAAACTTAGATATCGTATACAGTTTTGGGAATCCGTCGAACCGCATGGAATTTGCACAATGGATGCACACCAGATATATTTTAGGCGTCCTTTTTATCAGAATTAAATAACGATATTTTCTAAGTGATAATTATTTATTATTCCAAGCCCAGTCGCTTGCGTGACCGCTCTTGGGTTAACTACGTTTTCGAAAATTGAATGCATGACCTTGACTAAGTTTACAAAGAGATTAGTATATGTATTACTTTCTATGTAGGGTAAATTATTCTTGTCAATAGTTTTATCCTTCAACTCATGCTGGATAGAAAGATGGGTCCTTTTATTTCACCAGATTTTCCAAATTCACCAATGTTGATTTGTTTTGTAAAACTCATTATTCTTTCATAATATATTATTCTTTGGAATAATACCTTCCAATAATTTCGGTTATTATTGATTCGTTATAATTGTAATACTAGAATATCAAGTTATGTTGAATTTATTATTCTTTCACAATTCCATCGTTTTAATAGTAGTAGTTAGTAATATGGAATGCGGGGAACAGACTCAAACACGCAAGTAAAACAATCACTGTTACTCTGTAAAACAATCTCTAAATTCCCTATTCAAATGCCTTTTAACTAAATGCAATATGCTTCTCAAAGCAACTGGAAAGTTTTCGACGGAATGTCCATTTGACGAAATTTCCGTTCGACCAAATTTAATTTCAATTAAACGTCATACACTTCTCGAAACATTTTTTTTTCGATCAGATGCCCATTCTACCATGGTTCGAATCGACATTTTGGCAATAACACACATTTTAGCAGGAAACACGTTTTGTTTTCTCTGCTCTCGTCGATTTTAGACGTTTGATGTCTTTAGAGAAGTTATTCGTAATTGAGTTTTGGATTTTCTTAGAGATAAGCTGAATAAGGTGGCCTTTATTTAGGAATAAATTTTGACTCAAACTTTTTGTGTGATGAAATTTGTGGCTGCGCTCTTCTTCAAACTATTTGAAAATGTTATTGTTTAAAACTTTGTCGAAGGCTCTTTTGATGTAACTCTTCATTTGAACTAAGTAAATAAATTCAGAGAGTTTTATCTTAGGGTGGGTCTGAAAAATCAGTTTTCTTGTCTATTTTTTTGTTTTTAGTTTTACATGAATTTGGTCTCAGAATAGTTGTAGGATTTTCATTTTTGCTGAACGTTGCAAGTTTGTATATTTAGTAATTTTGAATTTATAAGCAAAATAAAGTGAAAAACTATGAAATCTTTAGATGCCCATAACTGCTCTGAACTCCCTATTCTTATGCCTTTTCAACTTAATGTCATATGCTTCTCAAAACAACTGAAATGTTTTCATCGAAACTTTATTCGACTAAATGTCATTCGACCAAATGTCATATGCTTCTTGACGCATTGTTTTTTTCGACCCAATTTCCTTTCTAAAATGGTCTGAATCGACATTTCAGCAGAAAAAAGTGTTTGCGCTGCTCTTGTCGATTTAAGACGCCCGATGTCTTTAGAGAAGTTATTCGTAATTGAGTTTTGCATCTTCTAACATTTGAGCTGTGTGAATTGATTCTAAAATTTTTAACTTAGGGTGGACACGAAAAATCTGTTATTTTCGTCTATCTTTTTGGTTTTCATTATTTTTACATACAAAGGTATCGACCGTGACAATTTTATTTTGAATTTTTTTATCGGCATATCGGTCGGCTGTCTTGGTAGTGTCATTCTCAAAACACACCCAAGCCGTTCCCATAGGGGACGTTAGCCACAAGGAAGTGACGTTTCAAGTAATACTGTTTCACATGGTATGCCCTCTTCAACATCTAATCCAATTTCTCTCGCCGTTCCCTTAGTATTCATTGCTTTCTTCTCCATGCTCCCTCTTACTTCGAGCAAAATAGACCGATATGCCGATAAATAAATTCAAAATTTTTGGTTTTCAGTTTTACGTGAATGTGGTCTTCAGAAGAGTTGTAGAAAACTTGTCTTCTTGTCTTCTTGTTGAGAGGCAGGGATCCACTTTTGATTCATTTCGACAGTGGAGTTTTTTTTTAAAGCTACATAGTTTCTATTTGACCACAAGCACTTCTTACTGTTTCAGACAATTCGGCCGAGAAAAACCTTCCCTGCCAAAGTGAATCATTGAAGTGTCCAAGTAATTCTGCACTCTATGTAAGATGGTGCAACAAGACATCCCATTCCGTCATCCTCACATTGAACTGATTTTACAAATACGAATACCATTACCTTCACTTACAAAACCAGTTGCTCTCAATTTTTCCGTTATTCCCGTTGACACTAACTTGTTCGTTAAATGGTCTAACTATTATCCCAAGATAGACGGTGAAAAACCAACAACAATTCACGCCTCATCCCTTCGTCTAGGCGTCCATCCATTTCTACCTACCGTCAATGGGCCATTGTGTTAACGTCAATTGATTGCAGAGATTTCCTGCAATCGTTGCTATTTTGATAAAATATTTAATCCGACATGATTGAGCTCCATACTGAAGTCTGCCCGCTTGCCTCACAGTTGCTGCTGGCTGGTCAATGTGGCGTGGCTAGCAAAAGACCATTCGGATCCCTTTGTCCTATTCCGTGTCCGTTCACGGTACACCGTAAAAAACTACAGCATATCGCACTCAAAACATAATCATATGTAATCGATGAAAATGCGAAGAAACTAAGATTTTTTAAACCTTTAACATTACATTATTTTTTTCCATCCAAATGTTTTGTATAAGGCAACACAAGCATTCTAATTTGACAAAACTTTATAAGGTTTTAATAAAAATTTTGTTATCAACATATTACATTTCATTTGCTACAGCAGTTCAGAATTTTTACAAGTGACTTGAATTCACCTGCTTATAAAAGAAAATAAAAATAAATAAGAAATTAATTTTGAATAACAACACTAAAATTGAACACGGGTAATAATCAGGATCTCAAAATCATGATTATATACCCTGATATCATGTTCCAAGTCTGCGCGAGATATTATAATTATTTTTTCACTGTGTATTTCAGCTTAGCCAGCCGCCAAAGTAGTTATCCATAGCAAAAGATATCTCTGTCTGTCTGTCTGTCGCGATGTTGGTTTCGATTGTTGCCTTTTGGTTGGTTCAAGTTGAACAATTTTCCACCGCGCCCACCCACGGACAGTATCGCAGGGGCTGAAAATGCCGACGGTCGAACAGTAGTGGAAGAATAATGGAAAATAATGACGATAATGATGATAATAACGGTGGAGCGTTCCAATTTGGGTCCCGTCAAAGTCAATTCATTTAACGATTTTTTTCCCAAGTTGGTTTTCGGGCTCGATTTGGTCTCGGACCTCGTTCCAACGCAATGAGGGTGATCTAGAAAGATGGAAAAGTTTTTCCTTGAATGTCCAAAGTTGGCCAAGTTGTGGAATAGCCTCGATTCGACTCGACTCGACGGTGAGGGCCAATTGTCGGCGATGATGCAGGTTAGCTACGGGACCGTTACGATAAGGATTGGGGAAAAGTTATGTATAATTTTCAATTGTTTTTTATTCGAATCATTTATTGTGGATTCAATTTACAGCGCAATACCTATGGCTGGTGTGACAATTTCTGGGAAGAGAGCGGAACGCAAGAGTGTTGACATTGGAGTAGCTATGATTTTTCTGAAGGGGGTGAGAGGTGGGTCTACAGTTTTCTGGTGTAAATGATGTTTTGTCCATAACAATTCCAGGATTTTTTCAAGTAGTCGAGGTTCCCTTAAGAATACTTTTATGGATTCCTTCTTGAAATAGTAAAGGAGTTTTCAGGTGACTTATCAAAAACTACTTCTACATTTTTTTCAAAACATCCCGATGATTTTTCGTTATTTCTCTACAATTTCCGTTCTAAATTTTTTCCACAGATTCCAAAAAGATCTGTTCAACAATTTTGCGATGATTTCTTGCACGGTTTATGTTGCTGAACCGGCAGCAATCAACTTCGCTTTGGGGAAGATCTCCAACATGCCCGCAGACCACCTCTTCATTTTCTTTTATAGCCTCAGTTCTATTAAGGATTTCGATCGATGAGACCTGTTGAGCATGCTCTTACTTGCTTACAAAAATAAGGGAGCAGGTATGTGCACTGGTCGAAAGATCATTCAAAATTACTTTGTATGTGTCCTCATCACATTGCTTAATTCATGGCAATGAGAAGGCGGACTCATATTTCGCACGATGAATTTTCTCATTTAGTACGTCAAAGTTCTCTTCACGGTTGGCAAAGCGATTAGCTAAATAGCCAACTGGCACGGTGGTTAAATTCCATAATCCCTAGAGTTTCCTTGCGAGCGTGGTGGAAAGGTTGGGTTGTGAGTCGAGATTTCATTTGCGTGATGTCAAGACTTATGTCCAACCATTACCGTATACCATCGTTGGTTTGACCACATTTAATCTGAACACCCGCTAATTTGTACATCGTTCAGATTAAACATGGTTCAAACGTCATTTCGCTCTTGGAACGGAGTAAAGTGAAATGGAACGCAGTGGAACGGAGCGCAGAATCCAGACGAAACAACGAAAGAGGTAACCAAAAACACGGTTCTAGGGTGACTAGAAGTTCAATTTAAGGCGAAGTAGGCCGTCATTGAAATTTATACGCGTCATTGATGATTGTTACTAATTCATCTCAGGATTTTGAATCAAATAAAATCAGTTAGTTTTGCACTGACACAACTGAAAAAGTATCAGCATACTTTATGCATGTAAGCGCGAACGGTAATACTTTTTCAAGCCAATATAAACTAACAAGACTGAGTTTTATCACTTTGAAATTGCATGCAGTAAAGTCATCATTGCTGCTAAAATGAATGACGGGCTACTTAGCCTTAAAAATGGAACCCGATGGCTTGCATGAGGTACCGTTCAAATTAACGGGGGTGCACGGTACTCGCTAGACGCACATTTGTACAGGATTAACCTCGAGGCTCATTTGTAATAGGTGTGGTTCCGGTTATGATGACATTGATCACGTAGTTTGTCAATGCCCAGAGCGCATCTTTTGGATACACATGAGGTCCAAGGTAGACAACCGTATGTTTTAGTTAGAGATGTGCTGGGCACCCGAAATTTTATTTATATGGTCGCATTTAAAGAAATCGTTGCTTGTCTTTTATAAAAGTTCAATACCCTTTTATTCTCTTTCCTTTTTTTTTCCGGTGTGTTATCTCTAATGTGACATGAGGATACTGGCCATCTGGTTGACGAATTCCGGCAAGAAATTGGTATTAACGCCATGATACGATACTTGAGATACCACGATATACCTTCCGGATAAGCGACAGAGAAACCTCCTTCCAACCCCTACCATTTCCTTCATTCAAAAATCGTGCCCACTAACCTCGAGTTGCCATGGGTATACTGGCTCCATTCCATATCAATATTAAACAGAAAAAGCCAATGAATTGTATACAAAAATTAATTTCGAGTCCGTATAGCGTTAAACGCGATTGAGCTTCAAATAAACGAAATAGTTAAAAAATAAATAAAAAACTCACCGATTTTTCAAAAGCTATGGTTGTGGTATTGCTTTATTATATTTTCTATCATCCAGAAATTTGCCCACAGAACAACAGTAAAAAAATCTTTTTGGATATTTTTTAAATTTTCTACTTATATTTCCATAAGAATTGTGTTTGAAAAAAAAATGACAAATGTGCAAAAAAGTTTTTATTCAAAAATATGTTGGATGCATTGGAAACATTGAATTGTCTAAATCCGGCAAAATGCTCTACATAACTTTTCTACGAACCTATGAAAATCGTTGCATATTCATAGAAGTTCATAGCAATATATTGCTTTAATTTTGATCTTGTAATGTAATGTTATATTCAAAAGATGTGTTTGGTTATTCACGAATTTCCTGGAATATAGGTATTCTTCTGGGGCTTTCCTTAGTCTACTGGTTAGTGTCCGCGGCTACAAAACAAAGCCATGCTGAAGATGTCTAGGTTCGATTCCCGGTCGGTCCAGGATCTTTTCATAATAGAAATTTCCTTGACTTCCCTGAGCATAGAGTATCATCGTACCTATCACACGGTATACGATGCAAAAATGACAACTTTGGCAAATAATCTACCCATAACTGCATATTAGTAACATTTGACAATAGAAGGCAATGAGTAAAATAATACCAAGTGTGCATTTTATGGCAGTATGGAAGGAAACTCATGGGGCCCAGAAAGCCGTAGTGGTAAACGCGCAGCTATTCAGCATGACCATGCTGAGGGTCGTGGGTTCGAATCCCGCTGGTCGAGGATCTTTTCGTTTAGGAAATTTTCTCGATTCCCAGGGCATAGAGTATCTTCGTACCTGCCACACGATAAACACATGCAAAAATGATCAATCGGCAAAGAAAGCTCTCAGTTAATAACTGTGGAAGTGCTCATAACACTGATCTGAAAAGCAGGCTTTGTCCCAGTTGGGACGTAACGCCAGAAAGAAGAAGGGAGGAAACTAAAAGTATGACCAGGAACTTAAAAGTGCTTAAGTGCAAAAGTGATATTTTGTACAATTCATGTCGCATACTAAATAAAAGTCAGAAATTAATTGTGATGGAAATTTCTTTGCTATTACTTTACAAGGCTCATTAATAAACTCAGTGTGACTGTTATGCGGTTATAATTACCAATGTGACAAAACAACTTGGTATTTTTTCGAATTTTCTAGAACAAAATCACAGATTTCAGGAAGTTGATCGAAAGTATTTATCATTTGATGACTCTCCATGGTATTAACTCCAATTTGTCAAATATGTCAAATATGACTGTTATGCATTTATGAGCAGTAGTTAATAACTGTGGAAGTGCTTATTGAATACTAAGCTGAGAAGCAGGCTCTGTCTCAGTGAGGATGTAATGCCAAGAAGAAGAAGAAGGTTTTCTCATCTCCATACGTAATAAGTGACATATTGGAACATTATTAAAAGATACAATTTGATGGAAACAATTTTTCGTGCCTAATCTGGGTCGTCCAAGAATTTCCTGGAAATCTTTGACAGTATTTTGTTATCTATTTAAGCATTGTATATTAAATACACGGTTAGAATATTTTGAAAAAATAAACTGAATATCCTTACATATAAAACAAAAGTCTTTAGTCTCAGTCTAATAACTTCTGGAACATTATTAATATGCTTCGATAGCAGTATACTTTTATAAAAATCGTGCTGGATCATTTTTTCAATTCAAGGGGCGTTTTTATCAAATAACTTGCCGGAATAATGTCCTGTAGATAAGTAACCGAACAACCCAGGTTGAGTCCGACCTGTACGTACTTTTTGGTTGTCTGGGTAATAAGTGATTATTGTTTATGATTTTTCTATCATATCGGAATCTAATTGCAAAAACGCTCTTGAGAAATCTCGGTTATTCAAAACATTCTAAAAGGTAGTAGGGTCGATGTACCAATAGCCGCATAGCTAAGAACAAACATTCGTATAATATCTAAAAATCCATGGATTGCAACTCTCAGATCTTTTTCCTTTTTCACCAATAAACACCCTTCTCGTGGTGAT
Source organism: Aedes aegypti (assembly GCF_002204515.2). NCBI lineage: Eukaryota > Metazoa > Arthropoda > Insecta > Diptera > Culicidae > Aedes > Aedes aegypti. The sequence continues at coordinate 381,035,345 of NC_035108.1, forward strand.
TGTGGAGATTCAGAAGTATTCTCGGTCTCTAGAAGGAACAATCATTACACCCTAACATTCCTTCCCCATGCCAAATGACTATAAGGACTTGGCCTATGCTGATGCTAAAATTGCACTTCGAGAGTAAGCAGAAACACCCATCCCTTACTCATTTGGATTCTTACCAGTTCTGATCAATCACGAAGTAGCAAATATTGACATGTACAGAGTCAGTCTATGCTATGATTTTTCGGTGGTGATTTAAAGGTGGCTCAAAGACAATGTAGGTAGAAGAGTAGGTGGAAAATATTCCAAACACGTTAGTACTGTATCGTAAGTACAAACTTATCATCCCATAGTGAAAACTAATTCTTCAAACCTAGAAATATAATTCTCGAAGAAAACATTACCTATCATATTTGTTCACTAATATTAAATTCTCTCTGAATTTTCCTGTGTATGTTGACAATAATTTAAAGAAGTAAACTTTATGAAATCCTGATTGCAACTGACAGAAGTATTGTTCCGTTACAAATATTTTAAAAATAAATCTTCAAATCTACGAACAAAATTTCGATTTAGGTACATGCTCAGAAAATTAGAAAAAAATTACTCGTTTTATGAATATTTTTGAGGAGTGGCAGGAGTTGTTTGTATGATGCTGAAAGGGGCTTCGCCTCCTTTCTCCACTTGTACCTACGCTAATGAGTGTGGCCCAGAAACACATTGCAATGATGCTGCTATTCGCCACGGAAGGAAGTGAACCCACCAAACGTGATAATGATATTTTGTTATTGTTTGGGACACGTTGTCGAGTCGAGTAGCACTTCGGAAGAAAGGAAAAACTGTAATGGCTCTTAAACCTTTTCCAGCACTTTTCATCGCAGCGCCACACGGTTGTCTACGGTGGTGACGAAGCCGGCACTGGTGTAACGAGCATTTTTCCGGACATAGCTCTGAACAAGGCACTATCTTCCTGCACTCTTCCTTCTCTCGCCCAGTAACAGGAGCTCTACAGGAGGGTTGAATGCAGAAGTGGAAGCTGTTATTCTTGGCGGTCTCTTTAATGCACCCATAAAATACATGAAATGCGCCATACATAACCAAATCGTTCACCAACAAAGTGAGAAATTTACCAAATAAAATATAAAAAAGCAATGATGCTCTATGAATAGTTTGATCTTTAGCGATAAAACAAGCAACGTTCTGATTAAAAGTAGCAAAATGTACCGATGAAAAAGGTATCAATCAGCATCGACTCAAGGAAATATTGAATCGTTGAACAGTAATCAGTAAACAGTAACAGTGAAAAAGTTATAGTTCCATAAGTCGATAACGAGTCATCTGATCAACAATGTATCGCAAGTTGTAATCTAGGGGGTGCAAACTGGATATCAACAAGCAGCCAGGCTGCTGTCAAGCAAAAATTTTCATCAAAATGACCATTATATGTAAAACATCAATGCAGTTGAATCCCATTCGTACTCTAGCGCCCAACCGAGTATATTCCTACATCATAATAAACTGCAAATTGAAATAATTATATTTTAAGGCAGCTTCCATTTATAATTTACGCCAAAATCGACAATTCCAAATTGCCTCCCTGTTCCCCATAATTTAATTTGCATGAAATTCTTTTAATTTTTGTTTGAGCAATAACGCTGAAGCCATCATCCTTTTTGAATTTCAATACATCAATGTTGAGTAGATATGGAAATGGAATTTGTGCGCTGTTAAACATTTCTATTAAAAGTCAATACAACGAATCGAATTATCACGAAAAACTGCCATATGGAGAAAAACGAACTTGTTACCTTAATCCATTACAGCACTGAAAGTCCCTGTATCCATAAAAACTGTATAAATAGCTTCAATCGATTTTTATGCTCAGTTTTTTTTAAGACACCGACACGTTAATGCTTCCAGTGGACGATTTGCCCTTTGAAGGAAGCATCACACTTGACAACGGTCTAGCATGCAACGCCCAGTGGCACAGTCGAAAAAATTTCCTGACGAAAAATTTTCCGAACTGAAGCGGGAATCGAACCCACACCCCTTGACTCGATGCGGCTAAATGCTTGGTAACACTAACCGCACGGCCACGAAGCCTACAGTTGGTTTTTATTGCTGAACTGCGCTGATCAAGCAGAAAGGTGTTGATGATCGTCAAAGATCAACGAACTCGATAACTCATGACCTACTCATTAGCTGAGCATCAAGTTATGCTAAAATCAACTGATCTCTACTCATGAACTGAACAATTTCAATGCCTGAACTGCAGAAGCTTGTGTGAAGTCTTTTATGTGTGCACCTTGAAAATGGTTGCCCGCGAGACAAGCAAACAAACAACGGTTAGCACTGGTAGAAAAATGTGTGTTCAAATTGAATGACCTACATGTTGGAGACCGCACCCCTGTAATAAGCTTGATAAATAGCAGCTGCGAAGAAGGAGAGCCCCAAAGAGAGATCGATGATAAATCCCATTTTTCTTGTTCATTCACCATTGGTGGTACGTGTTTAACTTTACTGGCATGATAAACTAACCGCGAACGATAGTGCCCTTGGGTTTGGAGCTTCTTTAGATGGGGTTTATCATGCACTGTAATTCCTCCGATACAATCAGAACTGTGGCATCAGACGATAGACAGACTCTCATGCTGTGTAGCGGATAATGATTGTTACAGAGAGTGGTAAGTGAGAGATACTCTAAATTTCTCAGAATTCAACTCCTGATCATGAAACAACGACTTATAAAGGTTTCACAGTTGCTATATTTTGGTCCTGAGACAGAACCTTGTTCTGCAGTGTTCTTAAACAGTAAAACTAACAATTGAAGAAAAAATATCAGAGAACCATTTCATACATCACAAAACCTTTTGTCATTTTTATTTTTTGTCCCACCGTTGGCACTTCATACCCTCTCGCAACCGTAGCGAAACATTTTTGTCGTAAAACACTTGAACGAATGGATTATGATATTGTTGCACCCACGGACCCAAAACTGTCGTTGCCGCGCCGTCCCAGCTCGCAAAGGACCTTAGCTATTTCCATCTACTTGCGAATCTTCCGAGGGGAATCTTCGTTCCTTGAGTGGAGGGAGCCAGTGGAGACGGTGTCCAATGCAACACTTGAAGTCGACCGAGTAAGAAGAGGTGTTTCCTTTTACATTCCCCCATACCAGACCAACCTCTTCGAAGATGAGGGTTGTGCTGTAAGGCGGATGCTGCAAAGAGATCAAGTCTTGTAGCAGATTTTCCACACTGTTGTCAGCCAGAGTATCGTTCTGAGCCGAAGCAAACTTTATAAGAAGCGTGTCTCGAGAGCTTTCGGGCTTTCGACGATGCAGCAAGGATTGCTCTCGTTTTGCTTTTGTTTTATTTTTGAACGCCAGCTCAGAGGTGCTGAATATTCCAAATTACTTATGGTTATCGCCCATCGGTTGTTTGACAGTCAGTGAAATAATATTTTTATTGGAAGGGAAATCATGACGAAAAACGGAAACGTATTTATCGTGGCAATAAAAGACTCCAACAATTTTTGTCTAAAACTATTAATATTTTTGTTCGTCATTTGTTCCAATGTTTCAACATTGGATATTTTATGTAAGTCATAAGTACTATAACCAGGAAAAGAGCTTCAAAATCGTTTTCAAAATTTTCGAAAAACCTTCTGCAGAGCTTTCTTTCTGCTAGTCCAATTGGTACAGCATGACTGGCTTGAAAATAAGTTTTATGATCAAAGGCTTGTTCTTAAGACACAGTTCTGATTTTCTGTCAATGAGTGGATAAAAGCATTGTATATGTATATAAAAAAAAATATGAAAGACTTTCATTCAACATTTGTCATGATATTATTATTGTTGGCGAAACTTGCCTTGCCGATCTTCTTCGCTTGTCCTAGACTAGCACCGAGAAGATCTAACTCGCGATCACAAAAACAATCAATCACGAAATTTTACAAGTTCCTTTTTACACGCGCCGAAAGTTCAAATGATGTTATATACCGACCACAGAGATGAAGACCGAACTTACTGTCTACTTCAACGTTTCTTTTGGAACTAATTCTATTTACAATTTTGCTGCACATCCTCTAGCATACAGCGTTGCTGACAATGTGCTATAATAGAGGTGAGGAGATGATTCTGTGTAATACACAACTGTTTGCATGTATTAGTGCACCGCTTGTGTTTTTACACAGCAATCCATGAACTGACCAAAGATGACGTTACGCTGCAACTTTCAGCGGGAAGACAACCTTTACTGCGGGCCGTGTTGACTAAAAATTAACAATTTCGCTGCACATTCATCCACTCAATGTTCATCCGGTGAACATTCATTCACTGGATGTTGGTCCGGATGTCATTTGCCTGTCCAACGTACGGCCCACGACCCCATTTTATGCGGCCCGCGAAGAGTTTGAAGATTCCTCTCATATCCGGCCTGTTTATTGTTCTACCAACTTGAATTAGAATATACCAAGTCTGATGGTTTCCTTTTTTTATTAAAGCAAAATTTTTAAAGTTTGAGAATTGAAGAATAGCTGAATTTTAGTACTTTTCTAATAATTTTTAGAGTTGTAAAAGACAATTTTGAAGTACGTAATGTAATGATATAAAAAAGTGAATTACCATCAATGTTTAACAAATGTTGTGTCAAATAAAATCACACTTAATCAAAGGCAGAACTCTTCCTGAATTCTGGGCGTTAATTTTGCACAGTTCTGAGAACGGTTATTTAGAATATTAGGAACATTTTTAATGAAATTTTGGACAGGATTCTCAAACTATCAAACAAAATAAAACACTGAAGCCGAATTTGATGTTGAAAAGGAATCGCCAAAGAAATTCATCGCCGATTCGTAACAGAAGTTTTCTACAGTGACTCCCATTTGAACTGACTTTTTTTTAACTGCATACTGCGAACAGAAAAAAGCGCTTTCTTGATCTATTGTCTGCAGGAATTTCCCATGCATCAAGATAGGCCAAGAAATTACTTTTCAACAGCGAAACAGGCTTGCATCTGGAACATACCTATCACAAAATCCTGGACAGAACATTCACACAATCCTAGATGGGATTCTGAAAGAATTCCGAACAAAATTCATACAAATTTCACACTAAAATTTCCCAGATTCTTGGACAGGATTATAGAATCGAGCACGATTCTGAATTCGAAGAATCCAGTACCTTATTTACTCCTAGGCGAAATTATCACAAAATCTCATACTGCATTCTCAAAACAATCAGGACATTCTATTTGAATTCTTAGCAGGGCTTTCATGGATAGGTAAGATTCTGACAGAATTCCGATTTGGTTTCTAATATAACATTGGACTCTATTCTGATATACTTAATGGCAATATTGATACAAGAGAACTCAATTCGATTATATAATCCGAAGCACAGTTCTCACCTGATCTTCGGTAAGATGCTCAAATTTTTGTATGACCTCCAATAAAAAAATCTTTTAGCAACTTAATTTTGTTCGATTTTGTGAAAATGAAATTTGCCCCGCCTTTTCATGTTGCTGAGATATGGCCCGCGGTTCAAAAAGGTTGGGCAGGCCTGTTTTATGTAAACACGGCCCACATTTACAGCGGAAAAGAAAAACAAAGTCGACAATAAAAGAAGACCGTGGATAAGTCCATTGCATTGTGACTATGTGTGACGTCATGGTAAAAAGAAACAAGGTATTATACTCCGAAAAATGACATTTGGCAAGCTCGAACGAGTGCAAAAAAAAGCAAGACTTGCTCTCTTTTACTATCCTGTAACCCTCATGCTTAACGATAGGAATGACGACACATTGAAAACCGTTATTTACACGTGGGAATAGCCTACCTTGTTGTGTCTACCGTGGTGTGACGTCATACAGTTTGTTACTGAATGTATCTGGTTCTTCATTGCTAGCAACCCTTTCGTAACCAAGGTTGTTGTGTGAGTTGTTATTCAAACAAGAACATGAAAAATCTTCTCGGGAAGATGGCACTGGAGGTGATTCTAACTTTTGTTTTATTTTAGGATGAAATCTACGCCGCAGGAGATAGAACCATGAAAGATACAATAGAATGGACCAATGCACGAGTTCACTATTTGACGCTTTGGCGGTGTCGTGTTATTTACGTGCCCATGGCAACGAGTGAATTCGGCTCAAACGTCAGATTAGTGAACTCGTGCACTGGTCCATACTGAACTACAATTGGTAGTTCATGGATGCACATGGATTTTACCAATATTTCGCGTCATACATGGATGCATCTTGAATGTAGTGCTGGAATCTAATGTGGCTAAGAATAGTGGAAAAAGTGGTTTCATTCGCGAATTCATTGCCTAAAAACGTTTTTCATGGAATCTACTTAAACGATTTTTACTTTTAAGTGTTAACTGTAGTTTTTTTCGGTCTAATTTTTGTCTCGTTCCACGATATGAAGCGTTTTGTTACTTTTGTACCCTCTCACAGAATATCATTGAAACGGTATGACGTCAACCCTCTTCCCCTCCATGTTTGTTTTGATTTTATACTACACTAATTCAATCAAACACCCTGTTTCTCCTCACCTTACCACGCAATTTGATATATTGCGTTGCTGAATGACCTTCGGCTACCTAGGTTCGGCCAGTGTAAATCAATGTGATATATCTGGACAAACATTTCAAAAGGGCACATCGACATTTGTAAACATTGGCTTTGCAAGTCGTTGTTGAGCCCAATTCAACTCGATCACGCTCACTAATGGGGCTCTGCATTGTTTTGATTTTGTATGGGATTTTGACTTTTACTGGCCTTGTTGGTTACAAATTTAATGCAAGAGTGAAGGAGAGATGAAGATTTTTGTGCAGATCCCCATACCACTATCAGACAGAGCTAACAAGCTAAAAAGGGCTCAACAGCAACGTTTCTAAAAAAAGGCTTAAGACCTCTTGGGCACTTTTCAAATGTTTGTCCAAATGTTTGTATTATATTACAGCACATTGAGTGTAAATCTCTCACTCTCCCTAAGTGCTCAAGGCGAGATGAGGAAATTGTTGGTTTCGTTTAAATATCATGAATTCATTGATAAAAATTATAAACAATTCATGACCATCTCCAGCATTTCAGCTATCTTGAAACAGTTCTGCATTTCCTCTGCTTTTCATCTAAGTAGCTCACGTGGCCGTTGACAGAGACTCCACGACGTTGACACAGAACTTCAGTTATCCAGGTCCGTGCCTCAGATGCAATATTGGTGATCGTAGTTTCATCATCGTCGACCGGGAACAAAGAAAAAGACCAAGCAAATCTAACGGGGAAACTTAAGTTATTGGACCTGCAATTACCTTTGCAGAAACGCAGGTGAGCATCGAGCAAGTTCTCCCAGTAAGGGTTGCTCTACCTGGTTTCTATTTAGACGATTTCGGCAACGGAAGAAGTGCAATGCGGGCCATGGGACGCACCACTTCGTTGGCGTTCGATGTTTTGAGGGTCAGCATACGGACGACACCGTCTTTCCCGGGATGGAGCTTCACAAGTTTTCCCAGTGGCCAGTTTTCTGGGGGAACGTGCTCCTTTTTCACGATGATGGCACCGACCTCGATGGCGACTGGTGGGTTGCAACCTTCAGTTGCACGAGATTGTAGTTGCTGCAGATACTTGGGATACCAACGGAACCCGATCTGCTGCAGACGTTTCTGGGTTAAATCCCAGTGATCCAGTCGGTTTTCGGCGATCTCCTTCCAATTTGGCTCAGGAACCGCTTGTAGATTACTTTCGTCAAGGAAGTGTCCTGGCGTTAGACCGTCCAACTTCGTAGGGTCGTCAGGTATCCGCGTCAGAGGCCGAGAGTTGAGGCACATCTCGACTTGCGCCAACAGGTTCAACAGATCCTCGTAGGCAAGATTGACGTTGTCAACGACCTTTAGCAGATGCGTTTTCGCCGACTTGACGGCGGCATCCCAGAGGCCGCCAAAATGTGGTGCCCTAGGTGGAATAAATTTCCACACTGTGTCGTTTCCGGAACACCATTCGAAGATTTGCTGACGATCGGCGGCTTCAATCTTCAGCATGCGAAAGACTCCATTGAGCGCATGTGAAGCACCTTTGAAGGTAGTGGAGTTCAACAATCCTTCCACGGCGAGCGACGAAAGTACGGAGTGCAGCAAGGAACGCAGGAGTAGACAATCCGCTCACTAATTCAATGTGGGCATCCTTAGTTGAGAAGCAGACGAATATGGCCAAATAGACCTTTGTTGGGCCACGATTTCGAACTGCTGATTTCACATAGAATTGTCCACAGTAGTCGACCCCGTACACGGAAAACGGACGCGTCGGCGAATCGGCTGTGCTCTGCTGGACTAGAGTGTGCTTGGATCGGAAACAAGTGTGGCATTGATAGAAGATGGACTTTACAAGATTTCTGCCGCCAAGGATCCAGAACTTCTGGCGGAAAGCGGTTAGCAGGAGTTCGGGCCCCGCGTGCAGTAGAATTACGTGATAACTGCTAGCCAGCAGAGCAGACTGCGGATATTTGGCGAACAGAACGATTGGGTGCTTATTGTCGACGGATAGTGCGGCGTTAGGCAGACGGCCGCCGACGCGAAGAGTGTCGTCTTCATCGACGTACGGTTTCAGCCATTTGAGTGTTGACAACTTGGCGACACGTTTGCCATTTGATAGGTGATAGGTGATATCTCCTCAATGAATGTTTCATGTTGTGCTGAACGGCAGAATAGGTGTTCAGCGTGTTGGAGCTCGGTGGTTGTAAGTGGTGGTACTGGTGATGATTTTGATCGGATGCTAACGACCAATGAAGCGATGTCCGACTTGGACTAGCGCAGCTGTGCGCGCTCCTTCAAACAATGCAGATAACTACTACGGAATGACAACTCGGCGTAACTTGTTGAAGCGGGAGTATCGAGAGAACAAATCAGCACAAAAACTAGTTTGTCAATGTCACAATTGGGTTTTTGCGTCCTTATTTGGACACGGTAGGATAATTTGGTTGGTCGATAATGGCCAGCGACCGGATGAGACCGCGGGAATGTTATCAGCAGGATTATCAGAGCCAGCGATATGCCTCCATTGCACAAACAAAAAAAAAACTTAAAAAAAGGTAATGCAACTGCATTGGCATTGTCCAAACTAGTGAAAGCTTCAGCTTATATTGGCAGGACTTCATTTAAATTCGTCGAGTTTTCCTTCCATTGACGGTTTTTTTATGGCAAAGAACGAAAATCTCTGTAATTATTAACGATATGAATAAAAATATGCATGATAAACATCTACAATCTTCTTGTTCATGCTAAGAATGATTCAGTATATTTAAATGTATTACAAAATGTTCGACTGTAATTGAATAAGAATCTCAAGAAGTTGAAAAAATCTGTTTTTTAAGTAAAATTAAGGGATAATTCAGAACACATTTATTAGAGAAAATAAAAAATCACTATCACCAAATTTTCTTAAAATGCACTTTAAGATATGCTTATTCAAGTAACGGGAAAAGTTTTTGATTTCACTTGCGCCATTTTGAAATGTTACGCTTGGAAAAGTGGGTGAAAAAACTACAAAAACGCTTATATCTTTTCATATGAAAATTTTAGAGGTATGACGTCTTCAGAGAAAATGTGTATTTTGCTCATATCTAAAACTTTTCAGAACATAGTAGGCCTGAAAAATTGACATTTTCGTTAGTACTGAGGAATACCTGATTTTTGACCATAAAGTCTTAGAGTGACTTATATCTCTAAAACTATCAGATATAGAAAAAAATGATGTTCTACAAAGTTTCCATATTTTCTATAATCTTCAATATTGTAGAACATTTTGTTGCGCTATCTTTTGAAATAAAAAAGTTTGAGAGCGAATTTCGAAAGCTAGGAAATTTGGCGCTTAGGACACTTTTGCATATAACGCGCCTCGACCAGACAAACAAATGTTCAGAAGACACCAAAACCGTATCTCTTATATTTTTCAAGTTATTAATTTATTCCACTTAATTTCGTTCCGTGAACCAATGTGCATTGGTCGATGCACGTAGTGTTCTGGATCTTAGACACCCGATTAGCGACAAATGTCTTCCAACGGGTTGGTGATGAGCGCAGCCACTGTAGCACGGTACTGGAGTCCGACCAAAAATAGGCGATGGAGTTGATTTTCAACAATGCACAGTGGTCCAGGAATCAGTTTTACGCGGAAAGATGCATTTTGAGCTTTAGAATGAAACATTAGACAAAAACGGTCTTCTACAAAGTTGTTTGTATTAGTTGAGCCCTTTGTTTGGTGTTATTGAAAATTAGGGTGGACCACATTTTCATAGAAATTGTGTAACTAACTTTCTTATTTGTAGAAATTATATTATACATGCTTCAGCAAAGTTATAGACCATGCAATTTCAAGCAACTTTGCTGAAATTTTTTTTTATCTTCTAAAGTGACCGATTTAGAGCATTTTTCCTACGGTCTGTGATTTTTTGATAAAATATACAATTTTGTTTTGTCTTTTGTCTTGCCGTCAAAAGATATGTTTTATGTTTGCCCCAATCAGAGATATTAACAATCAAATTAGGCATGTTTTAGAGAGAAAAACAACAATAACACCCAAACGGAAGAAGATAGCGAGTTTCTTCACTCACCAAATGACGCACTTTTTAAAGCTGTAAAAGTGTTTCATAGAGTACTTGGTAGTAGGAAGAACACGCACAATGGTTCGAATCGAAAATTTAGCAGGAAAAATCTTTATTCTCTGTTTCAGTTGATTCTGTATTATGATCAAAGGCATAATAAAGACAAAGTAGTCGGGCTCAGGGCACGGTTAATGCTGGGCATGACGTATCATTGCACAGTGGTCCAGGAATCAGTTTTACGTGGAAAGATGCATTTTGAGCTTTAGAATGAAACATTAGACAAAAACGGTCTTCTACAAAGTTGTTTGTATTAGTTAAGCCCTTTGTTTGGTGTTATTGAAAATAAGGGTGGACCACGTTTTCATAGAAATTGTGTAACTAACTTTCTTATTTGTAGAAATTATATTATACATGCTTCAGCAAAGTAATAGACCATTCAATTTCAAGCAACTTTGCCAAAAAAAGTTTTTTTGTATCTCTTAAATTGGCCGATTTAGAGCTTTTTTCCTGCAGTGACAATGGGTGGTCCGAACAAAACTGGTTTTCTGGCTCTAGTGTTTTCAATTCAAATTTGTCATCAAAGTATTCTATGAAACACTTTTAGAGCTTTGAAAAATGCGTAATTTGGTGAGTGAAGAAACTCGCCATCTCCTTCCGTTTAGGAGTTATTGTTGTTTTTCTTTTAAAAACATGCCTACTATTATTGTAAATATCTCTGATTGGGCAAACATAAAAAATATCTTTTGACGGCATTCAAAAAACAAAATAAAATTGTATGTTATATCAAAAAATTACAGATGTGTTATTTGTGTAACTCTAATGCACTGTTTTGATTTTGTATTGGATTTTGACGTTTACTGGCCTTGTTGTTTACAAATTTCATGGAGGAATGAAAGAGACGGCATGGTTTTTGTGCAGAGCCCCATAAAATGCCTTGAAAAACAAAGGATTTTATACAGAAAAACTTTAATAACTTTTGAACTAAAATAGATATCATCAATGTTTTTGCATGAAAATTTGCGTTTTGTTAAGTTCTAAAAGTCGTTCATAGACCGCTTTGACGAGAAATCTGAAATAAGAATGATACACAGCTAAAAATATGTTGTAAATTTAAGTTTATTTTCATGCACATATTTGGAGCATCAAAATAAACGTTAATTTCAACGACCAATCCATTATTTTTCAATTGAATTCACTTTAAATTTACACGATCATGTAATATTCAACTATCTTTAGATGAAAATTAAATGTATAATAATTTAAATTTACATGATACTGTAATAACACACGAATTTGATTTATTTTTACAGTAGACTTCAGTTTACATAACATTGAAAATTAAATATTTTTTTCTGTGTAGGGCTCTAAAACTTTTTTTTAAGATTTCCATAGTATGTCTTTCTTAATTATTTTGTATTTTGAGCATGAAAATGAAATTTTAGACAAAAATGATCTTCTACAAAATTGTTTCTTAAAATGTAAGCTTTCATACTGTGTTATTTGAAACTAGGGTGGTCCACAATATCACACATATCATATAATCAACTTTTTTATTTGCAAAAATACTGGTATATGCTCTTAGGCAAAGCGGTAGAACTTGAAATTTTGATCAACTTTGCCAAAAAAGTTTTTCTGTAGCTCAAAATTTGACCAATCTAGAGCATTTTTTCTTAATCATCGCTGGGTGGTCCAACAAAAATAAGTTTTTCAACTCTAGTTTTTATTAATATTACTTTCTCGTCGACTATGAACGACTTTTAGAACTTAACAAAACGCAAATTTTCATGCAAAAATATTGATGATATCTATTTTAGTTCAAAAGTTTTTATGATAAAAATATTTGACTTTCAAAACGTTTTATTAGAGTTACAAAAATAACACTGCGGAACACGTTTTTGTCTCCAGCACCAAAATACTGCTATTCACTTAATTAAGAGTTGCTGAATCCATTACCGTTTCCAGAAATATCATAGCACGTCCAGTTTTTGAGATATTGACTGTTGAAAATGCAAAAAATGACTATTTCAGCCAACTTGCATGCAAGTTTCCCAGCTTGTAAGGTAATATTTTGGCTTAATTTGCCACTGAATTCAAACTTTATGTGTATAACAATACTTATCATCAAAGTTTGTATTATTTTCGATACAGAAAAGTTATTTTTTGATGGTTTAGAAAATTGTTGTATTTTTCCATATAGAAGAAACGAAGAATTTTGTATGGAGACTGCAAGCATGTTGAAAAAATCGGTTTAATCGAAATTTAATCGCGCAATTTCAATCAAATTATGTCTGAAATGAAAGTTCAAGTTCTATTTTGCATGTTTGGTGGATAAGATTACAAAAAAGTATGATAAATTGTACTTTAAATTTCATGTAAACATTAATAAAAGCATTGTTTTGTACAACTTTGGCGACCTGTAGCTAAAAATTGTGACGTGCTGGAACAATTCTGAGAACGGCATCAGATTCAGCAGCCCCAAATCTACTAGAGACATATAATTTGGTTCTTGAGACACGCAAACATGTCATTTTTGTTACGCTGTGTAACACATATGTAATTTTTTGATATAATATACAATTTTATTTTGTCTTTTGAACGCCGTCAAAAGATATTGTTTTATGTTTGCCCCAATCAGAGATATTCACAATCAAAGTAGGAATATTTTTGAGAGAAAAACAACAATAACTCCTAAACGGAAGGAGATAGCGAGTTTCTTCACTCACCAAATTACGCATTTTTCAAAGCTCTAAAAGTGTTTGACAGAATACTTTGATGACAAATTTGAATTGAAAACTCTAGAGCCAGAAAACAAGTTTTCTTCGGACTACCCTATGTCACCGTAGGAAAAAAGCTTTAAATCGGTTAATTTAAGAGATACAAACAAACTTTTTTTGGCAAAGTTGCTTGAAATTGCATGGTCTACAACTTTGCTGGAGCATGTATAATATAATTTCTACAAATTTTTGTTTAATGTTTCATTCTAAAGCTCAAAATGCAACTTTCCGCGTAAAACTGATGCCTGGACCATAGTGCAATGGTTCAACCTTCTTGAAGAGTTGCGTTGCCAGATGCGCGGAGCAGAGTTCTAATCTGACAATGGAATGGTGTGTAGACAGTGGGACTACCTTTGACTTTGACGTCAATAGGCGAACTTGAATTCCTTCCGCCACAACTGTGCGGACAAAACAACAGGCTCCGTACGCAACAGATGACGCGTCGGCGAAGAAATGAAGCTGGATACTGTTGTTGAAGTTTCTCTGGCAATGGAGAATCCCACTCGCAGGAAACACCGTCTTTGGCCCAGCTTCAACGCCCACACACGCTGCTTAAACAATTTTGCCTTTGCGATGACTGGACCTAGAAAGCCCAAAGAGTCGAAAATCTGAGCGATGTACGACATCACTTTCCGCTTGGTAAGAATGGCAGCAGTGAGAGGTATTTCAACCTTAAATCTGAGATTGTCGGCCTTCGGGTCCCATAGAAGACCGAGCGTGGAGATTGTCTGCTCATCCTGTAAATCTTGGTGCGGCTGGATGGCCAGATCTTCCGGCGGTACATCCTGCAACACTTCCTAGACGTTGGACGCCCACTTTTTGAGGATAAACCCGGTGAAGCCAAGCATAGCGGTGACTTGCTGCCGAAGAGTTACAGCAGAATCGACGGCCGGTGCGCCGAACAGTAGATCGTCGACGTAGAAATCTTCTACAACTGGGTCGACAGCAGCAGGATACAATTCTGCTTGATCATTGGCGATTTGCTGGAGGGTTTTCGTGGCTAAACGTACCGTTTGTGACGCTCGGTGACGTACGTAGCGGTGGGATCGGATGGACTGCTGCGATGACGAATACGGAAAAATTGACGATCATCGGGATTTTGCAACACTTGCCTATACCTACATCTTTTCGACGTCTGCTACACTTTGTCCAGCTAGCTTAAGACCACCTGATTTTTTTCAGATCCAATAGGAAAACAGTTTATATTTATGACCCACCCTATGACACTTTGCTTGTATTTGTGTAAGCAGTCGAATGTACGAGTAGTGGTGGATGATGATGAAGGATCAGTGTTTATTCGTCCTTTGCATACTTTTGCGGTGTCCATTTAAGTTAAGACCACAAGTGTTTTACGTGTGTTTTGAAATTTTTAAGAAGAAAAAGTTCATTATGTCGAAGGGAAAAGCACTGACGGATAAGGAAAAAGGCAAAATAGAAGCATTTCACCGGGATAAAGTTGGACTCAGAGAAATTGCTCGTCGGTTTGGCCGGTCACATCAAGTGGTCCTAACTTATCTGAAAAATCCTTCCGGATATGGCAAAAATCGGAAGAAACGAAAATCGGAAGAAACGTGAAATCGTTAGAACCACTTCGAACTCCCAAAAATCGCTGAAGCAGATTAAGCAGGAGCTGAATTTGAACGTTTGCCGGGAGACTATTCGTCAAGTTTTGGTCCAAAGTCCGTACATAAAAAGGGCCAAAAAGGCAAAAGTTCCAAACCTTACTCCATCCCACATCGAGAGACGCTTGAACTTTGCAAAAGCCAACATGAATCGACAGTGGACCATGGTAAGTTGTGAAAAGGGCGTATTATTTTAAAGCAATTTTCAGCGTGATTAAGGAATGTTTATTAAAAAGTATGTTTTCTTTTTTGTTTACTTCCAGCTGATCTTCAGTGATGAAAAGAAGTTCAATCTGGATGGTCCCGACGGATTTAATGGATACTGGAGAGATTTGCGGAAAGAAGAACAATATTTCACCACAAGAAATTTTGGTGGCGGTTCATGCATGGTTTGGGCAGGATTCTGTGCATCTGGAAAGCTGGACCTTGCGTTCACGTCGTTCAAAATGAACAGCAAGGACTACATCCAGGTGCTAGAAACGCGTCTTCTACCATTCCTGCGCAGATTTCGACGCAAAAAGTTCACTTTTCAGCAGGACAATGCTGCTATCCACACAAGCAAGGAAACCAAACAGTGGATAAAGGACCACAAAATCTATCTGCTGGACTGGCCAGCGCGCTCCCCAGACCTAAATCCTGTGGAAAACCTCTGGGGAATCCTTGTACGCAGGATTTATGCTGAAGGTAAGCAGTACGCCACTGTTGATGAGCTCAAATCAGCTATTTTGGAGGCATGGGGAAATATTGAGAAGACTGTACTGGAAAACTTGGTTGACAGTATGCCGAACCGAATGTTCCAGGTTATTAACAGGAATGGTAAGGTGACCGATTATTGACACATTAATTTCACTGTTTACATAGCTTTTACTGTGTAAAAGCGAACAATATATGAAATGGTCCTAAATTAAATGGACAGCAGAAATCAATAAAGTTGCTCTAAAAAATTAGATTTATTCATTAGTCGTAAGTTAATCATTACAAAATACTGTACAACTGAAGTACTCAATAAAACATTCACAACTACTTTGAAGTTCAACAAAATTTGTTTCATTTGTTCTAAAATGTAGGTGGTCTTAAGCTAAATGGACACAGTGTACAACAGCGAAGACTTGCCTCCGGTACCTCAGGTAGATGGAGTAGAGGCCTTGCGGGACAACAGGTCCAACGACGCGTCAAAGACTACCCGGACCTTCGTGATCGTGTTGGACTACTTGGAAACGACGTGATGAGGAATGTAGCAGTGTGGAATAGCATCGCGCGCCGTTGTTGCAGCATACAGCTCTTCACAACGGCTTTCTACGGTGAATAGAAATGGACCCAATGGAATTTGCGTAGATCGGATTCCAGTCGATCATCGGCAGTAGAAAGACAGCAGAACCGTGTAATGCAGGTAGCCAGGAGAGAAGCGGGACCAGATACCGCTCAACTAAATGGAGTTTCGACTACTCACGAAAGACCTTTGCCCAGATAAATCTTCCGTCCTGTATGTAATCCCCGGTATGTTTCACTACCGATATAGATGAACACATCCGGGAACACTGAACTGGGGATCTGCTAACTTGACGTTGGAAAATTTCCACGCCAAAATGTCTATCAGCGTTGTTGGTAGCTCCGACGATGGTTGCTGATATGGCAAAACCTACTAATCTTCTGTGTAGATGATCCAATGCCTGCGACGACCGACAGCTGTAGAGATTCTTCGCCAGCGGTTTCGAAATGGAATTCGACATCGATGCCAAATCGAGGAGAGCACGGGCCTTGTGCGTGTTACCGTGGTCATCGTCGATGTTGAGAACAACCGTTTCCAGAAGAGTCATGGTGCATGCGGTTGACCTGACGGGAACCAGAAGCTTCCACATGTTGAGACGTGGATGGTAGCGGTTGTTGAGCCAATGGATTCCCTGAAACAGCGGGCATTGATGACACGGATAAACCTTTACTGGAGCGGGATCGTGCAGAAGCTTCTCGTGGCACGTACGACACGAATATTTGGAACCACACTTCTTGAATCGATGACCGAACCTAAAGCAGTTCCTACACAGTCGTTTTTGGGAAACCAATTCTCGGCGTTGGCTAACGATTTTCCCGAGAAATACCGGACAAGTCCGGAGCGAATGGCTGTCCGAAAAGGAAAACGGACGCGTATAGCTTGGAGGTGAAGCGGTTGCTGCGTTGGCTGACACTTTTTGCTTGAAATTCTTCTGTGGATAGCATGCTACCTTCGACGAGGCTGGATGATGACTCTCTGGTCCCACTGAATAGAGAGTCCGTACGCGCTGACACAGAAATTCGACCAGTTCATCGTACTTCACGTCGTCCTTTTGGCTGGTTTTCTCCTCCCACGCGCGCAGTGTAACTCGATCTAACTTGTAACAGAGCAGATAGATGAGCGGCAAATCCCAACACGCTAAGCCTGCTCATCGATGTGTACATTTAGCCTGGGACACGGTTATATGAAAAGTTTAGATTCTTACTCCAGTCCACTTTTTGGATTGCATTTAGGTCCCATAACAACTGTGCAAATTTTCAGCTCGATCGGAGAAATTATATTTTAGCGCCAGCCGTTCAAAGTTTGTATGGGATTTACTATGGGAAAACTTACTTTTGCAAAGAAAAATCGCCAGAGGTCGCCCATTGACCTCTATAAAAAATCTGAACACAGATCTCGATAGGTATTTCTACGATGAACAACATTGCCGAAGACCGCAAAGTAATCCGATGCTTGTGAAAAATGTTTTTAAGCATAGACTATTCGGAAATTTTGCCCGATTTTGTTATTATTGTTATTCCTTTACATGTTAATCAACGTCACTTTGTGAATAGGTTTTCATTGAATAACTATTTTCACAAGTGTCGGATTGTTTCGTGGTCTTCGGCAATATTCTTCATCGTAGAAATACCTATCGATTTCTGTGTTTAGAATTTTTATAGAGGTCAATGGGCGACCTCTGGCGATTTTTCTTTGTAAAAGTAAGTTTTCCCATAGTAAATCCCATACAAACTTTGAACGGCTGGTGCTAAAATATAGTTTCTCCGATCAAACTGAAATTTTGCACAATTGGTATGGGGCCTAAATGCAATCCAAAAAGTGGACTGGAGCGAGAATCTAAATTTTGTCCCACACTAGTGTACATCCAGCGCTTCTGTATCGTCGTATCTCTCCACTGCAGACTGACAATCCGCAAAATCTGCATTCAGCTTATCCAGAGAATCAATCCGCACACACAATTGATGATTTTCACGATCATGATCGTAATCACTGGTAAACCGTTCCAGCGCATCCAGCATTTTGAACAAGCATTTGCGTTGGATTCTACCCCATTATCCCGAATGCCATTTCCCCGATTGCCATCACCCCGAATTTCATTACCCCGGATGTATCATTACCCCGAATTCCATTACCCGGAATGCAATTTCCCCGAATTTATAATTTTCATGACAGGACGATATTGATGACATTTCCCCACGATATTGGAATTCGGGGTAATGCCATTCGGGGTGATGGGTCGTTCGGTGTTTTGGAATTCCGGGTAATGGCGTTCGTGTTAATGGCATTCGGGGTAATGGGATTCGGGGTAATGGGGTAGAATCTTTGCGTTAATGCATGCTCAGTGCCAGCTTCTTTTCCTCTTTGACAGGCACAAACGGAAACGGTAGTTTTAATCGAACGAAAAAAAAACCGTTTTTACGCGAAACCGTACCGGCGAGGGTGATACACAATCGATCGAATATGCTCGACTACAATAGTTCTAAATATTGGACGCAGTAGTTTCAACCCCAACAAAAAAATGCTCGACGTTTGAAATCGACGGAAGTGGATCGTTTAATAATCTAATCGTTCTCTCCTCCCCGTCGCGGACGAAGCTACTTCTACGCGATATCGCAAATCGAGGGGGCGAACGGATTTCCACAATTCATCAAAAGTTCTGACTGGAATTTCACTAGAAATGTTTCTATGTTTTCTCCCATTAAAATTCCAGGTTTCCTTTTTAAAATCCATAAATTATGAAGTTTGCTTATGTTATTCACTCTACAAATCATTAACGAAATAGTTTATTTCGTACTCCAGTATACTATTTTGCCCCTTCTACGTTAATAAGGAATTGTGTAAGAATCTGTAGTGGAATTCAACAAATTGTGAAGCTTGTTGGATTTCCTTCTTATCTGAAAGAATTGATGAAAAAGTTTCTGTAGTATTTAATTGATCAATGCCAAAACCCTTTCGTTAGTAAATAGATGACCAACATCCTGATACAAGCAGATTTTGTTCTCCTGATAAAGCATCCATCGCAGTCCTTAAATGGTGTAGATTCATTTTCTTGAGTCAGTTTCCACACTACCAGTGACTCACATTTTTCACCCGGATGTCACACACCGTATATACATTAGAGTGGTTCAAAAAATCGTTTTTGCTCCACACCGCTCATTCGATTTTAGACCAAATTCTGAGTGTCCTCCCAAAATTTGAGCTCATTTGGATGAAAACTGAGACTGCACAAGCCTTTTGAAGTTTGTATGAGAATTACTATAGGAAAAGCAAGCAATTCAATCAATCGGTCATAGTGTTTGTCCATGTGCTCTTGGGGATTAGACTTATGTTCATTCTGTGAGATACAATAATCAGCTACAACTTTGCCGAAGACCGTTTTTAAATCGGACGCCCCGGTAATTAGTTATTGATTTTTGAATGAGTTGTAAAACTCTGGCTATAATTGTTGGGCTGTTCTGCAGGCATCACTGGATATATGCAGTAAAACATAGTAGCCATGATTTGTGCGTGCTATCTTTCGCACCAGGTGCACCAATGTTGCCTGTTCAGAAGTTAAATGAGCACTGCTGAAGAATTTGTTACTGGATATAAATCAATAACTAATTACTGAGGCGTCCGATTTGAAAACTGTCTTCGGCAAAGTTGTAGCTGATGAATGTATCTCACAGTATCAACGTAGCTCTAATCTCCAAGAGCACATTGGCAAACACTATTACCGATTGAATGAATTGGTTGCTTTTCTCATAGTAATTCCCATATAAACTTTAAAGGGCTTGTGCAGTCTCAGTTTTCATCCAAATGAGCTCATATTTTGGGAGGACAATCAGAATTTGGTCTAAAATCGAATGAGCGGTGTGGAGCAAAAACGATTTTTTGAACCACTCTAATATACATACTCATAGAATTCACTACTGGCTGCAATCACTTCACCGAGCACTCTTTGCTGGCACACAATTGATCTCGCAATCTTCGTTCGGTCGTCGTTATCAGACTGACTCCAAAAGGACAGCCAGCGATGGATGGAAATGGAGCTGGCAGGGCGAGATTCGATTCACCTTTTCACTGTTGCTTCATCAGCACCTGTCTCTCCGGAGGCACGGAGGTCCAGTTTTCTTAAAAGCTGCTATGCCTAAAATATAGTTAACAACCCTTGATTATGTTCCAAAAGTTCAATGACAGGATCAACACTTGTAAAATATTAGGTATGAGAAATTTTGTAAGGATTTTAATAAATCTGAACCACTGTGTGGTGCACAGTTCGCTCTGGAAAGGATCGCTTTATCTCGGCAGCTTGGAGCAGAATCCCCCTTGTCATGCCTTGGAGCAGGAAACGAAAAAAGTCCATCACTTCAAACTTCAACTGCAACCGGTTGTCGGTTCGCTTACTACAGTCGTTTGTTCGATTCGATGGCACACAGTTGATTTATCGATAATAGCAAAAAATTGATAACGAGCCAGCAGCAGCACTTCAGCTGCTAAGGTAGAAGGTGTTGGAAAATTGAATGTCTCGTTGTCAGAGAAGAAAAAGCACATTGACTGGGTGGAAAACGAGTGGTGGCAAAAAAAAGAATCCAGCGCAGAGAGCTAATCGCTTTTCTCGGAAAGCTTTTTATTCGACGATAATGTTTAAAGGTGACATTTATCAGGGAATGTTAATGACCAAAGGTTTGGTATTTCAATACGGCTTCAATACAATCCTTTTATTTCAATCTTTCTAATGGTTCACATACAATTTGTTAGAAAACCAATATTCAAGTATTTATTATAAATAGCACAACGGGGCGAAATTATCATTTTTGAGTGTCCCAAAGATTATATTATGTGCATTCTTTTACATGAGAAAATACAATACACCAAGTAGTACTTTATGTAGTCTTTGGCACAGAAAAACTGATTTATATAGTAAACAATGAGTTTTTTACATTTCAAATAAAAAAAAAATCGATATCAGACGACATGCATCACAATTCACTACTTCTTAGCAGTAAAGCCGAAGGACTCACGATCAAATGAATGTGAATTCAGTCAACATCAAGATAAAAGTAAGAGGAAATGATTGAGATAACAACTTCCGATTGACCGAGCAAAAAAGGCCGAGGTCAAAGCCACAGCTGTACTTAATCCCCGACTACCTCTATCAGCACTTTTTGAGCTTGTGAACTTGGATGGAATGTTCCATTGACATCACATACACACACAAACACACGCACGACCTGGATCCTGGATGTGGATGTAGATGCAGTGGAATCGATTCATTTCATGAGGCCACTGAGCATACACATTCGTCCCATTCAGGCAATGGATACCTATGGATTGTGTGGGTGGGAGGAATGCATAGCACTAAGTAAATGGGGGTCAGCTTTTCAAAGTCATATCCTTCAATGATGGCCAAGTTTTATCTTACAGTCCAATCCGCTCGAATCGAGAGGTACTACAACATCACTTTTCTGTTTGCTCCGGATACACACGAGGAAGAAAAACAACTACGCGTCGGGAATCTCCTTAATAAAGCTAGTAATAATTGTGAAATAAGTGAAACTTATTTGAAACCAAGTTCCAAACTCTAAAGAGATCTATTGTTTTTATTTTTAAATGATCACCTGGATGGAGTTAGTGGTGGAGTTGTTATCATCATTAATAGACGTATAAAACATCAACTTTTTTCGTCATTTGAAACTAAAATTTTCGAAACATTAAGTAGGGGAGCTTACGCATTGTCGGCAGCCTAAGCAGCTGAACTTTTAAGAGGGCAATTTTACGCAACAATAGAGCACAACAATTAGCAGCAGACACCTTAACTACACTTGAGCACTCTTCATTTGTTGATTATTATACACAAAACACTATTTTATTCTCTTAATCTTCTATTTTTCCTCACCAAAGTCACGAGGCACTTGTTCTTTTATCGGCAATGCAATTACTATTGTCGGCAACAAAAATGTTCACTTCGGCAATCCAAAACTGCGCAAAAACTAGTTTATGTATTGGTAACATTTCGTATTTGATGCCAATCCTGAAATTAAACGTCACTCATTATGTTCTACTCGTTGAAAGGGCCAATGCAGAAAAATACAGACTACACTGAGAACAGAATTACAGTTATAAATAGAAAACCAGAAAGTCAAATTAAACACACAACACCACTAAATTTATGCAGACTAAGGCACCGTCCACAAATTATGTAACGCTCTAGGGGTAGGGGGAGTAGGCTCAAAATTTATTTTTTTCATGCAAAGACTCCACAACGGTCGAATGGTCGAAAATAGTACATTTTAACGTAATGTCATAAATGGACGCTGCCTTATTTCGTTTTCATTTATTTTATCGAATATGTTTTGTATTCAATCTCACCATGACAGCATTTCGGCTGTAAAAATTGCCATGTCATGGTCTTGCAGCAAGTGCGAATCCAGCCTAGAAGTTGCAGCGTGACGTCATGGTTAATTGATTTATAATATTGTGCTCTGCAAGAAAAATCCACGGAACACGGTTATCGGATTACTTGAATTTAAGAGTTTACTTTTAACAAAGATTTGTTTCAATTTATGACAAATTTGATGTTCTACAAAGTTTTCATAAAATTAATTTTGAAAATAATGATGCAAAAACTTTTGAAATTGGTGAGAAATAACCGTACGGTGACTTCACTGAAGGCCATTTTTTATAACTTGAAAATTCACCTTCAAGATGCATGCGCCACCCCTAAATTGTTAAAAGGATAAGAGATAGATTTAAGTAAAGTACATAATATTAAAATTTCAGTTTTTTAAGGGGGTCTGTAGCCCAATGTGATATAAAGGAGGTGAGGAGAAAGTCGATGTGTGCTTGTATTAGTGCAGTGTAAAATCAAAATAAACATTGAGGGGAAATGGGTGACGTCATACGGGTTCATTCAAATGCTGTGAGTAGGCAATGTGCATATTGGTGAGAGGGTACAAAACGTTCTATATTGTAGAACTTGTCAAGGGTAGACGAGAAAACCTCTGCAGCCAACTCCTAAATTTACAAGTGTATCAGATTGCAGGAGTCTTGTATTCCAGCAATAAATTCGCGGATAAATTTGCTCTTTTCTGTTCTAATGATTATTAGCACTACATTCATTGACGAGATGTCGATAAAATTTCATGCGCACCCATTATTATCCTGTACTTTCCGGCTCAGTATTTTACGGATTAATATTTTACGGGTACCTTCAATGGTTTTAATTCCTGCGTTATAGAATTCGTCCTAAAATAAAAGAAAAATTAGAACTAAATTACGTAAATCACCTGCAGCTCCATCATCCCGTACTGATTTTTTTCCATGTTTTTGTTTGAGTAACAACTCACATAACAACCTTGGTAACGACAGGGTGGCTAGCAACAAAGCCTCCGAAACTTTCGATAACAAACGGTATGACGTCCACATAGTCACGAATCAATGGGTTGCTGTGTGAAAATGCAAACGGTGCACTAATACATACAAACGGTTGTGTATTACACAGAAGCATCTCCTCACCTGTATCCAGCTTTTTACGCTAGCTATAAACCAACGGGGGGTGATTTGACTTTGACATTTCTTGCCTATCAATTCTATAGTTTAGTCTTAGTAGGCAATAATTAAAGATTGTTGATTGAAATGTCAATAGTTTTCACTGGTTTTGTTTTGCTGCTGCGGGTTTTTGTGCATATTGCAATGTCTACTCCATTTTACACAAAACTTTATTCCTTTCATTTTAGGCATCAGTAGACCACAATTTCTCATGAAAAGCGTTACTGAACCAAAAAAATAGGGATGAAAAACTGAAAAGGAGAGTATTCTGTATTCCAGCATTGAACTTTTGGACAAACGCAGTGACCAATAATAACGAAACCCTGACGATTTTCAATAACCTCCCGTAACCCTTATAGAGAATGGGAAGAAATAAAAAGACATGCACATTTTCAAATATATAAAAGGTTTTCAAAGATGATCAAACATTGATCTCCGTCCAGACCTTGACGTGCATGTACAGTGAAATACACACTTTTACATGACTTTAGGCATTCTCGATCTGCGGGGTTACCGTGGAATGGGTCTAGTCACTGCATACAAAATTAACATAATATTGTACACCGTGGGATTTACAGTCCATGTGTGGGATGAAGCAAACATGACACAGGGTTGTAAAGAGTTTTTTTTCCAAATATTATTTTACTTCCTCCGTAGTTTACTCCAACATAACAAGCAATAATGTGAAAAAGGGTCAGGAAACGAAATTATCTTCTGAAATAGTAATCACAGGCCTTTCAAGGCCTAAAGCCATCACTTTGGCATCGTCGTTTTTCTTGTAACACTCATTTGCATAGTTCAGTCAGTATCTCATCTCGAGAATTAACAGGAATCAATCCCAATGATGTCTGCAAATCGTAGACCTAAAATGGCAAAAACATTAGTATTGAATAGAAAATTAGGAAAATAGTTTTTTAGATTTCCATTTCCTCCAACCAAGAGATTTTATGACGTTTCTCTAAATTCAACAAGAAAAATTTTCAACATCGCAAGGTTTGCTTTGATCAAACCATAAAAATATTATAGTGTTGACAAGAAAAGTCAAAAAGGGGTGATTGAAAGTTTATAGCGAGCTAGCGTAAAAAGCTGGATTATATCACATTGATCTGTAGCCTTGAGGTTACGCTTCCGCTTCATATGTGGAAGGTCATGGGTTCAATTCCCAGCCCCTCCACAAAAAAAACCCGTCCAGCCACCAGAAGACGCCTCACGGAGGATCGTGCTTTGGGGAGCACATCCATCCTCCGTCAGTATCAGATGGTGACTTGAGACAAACTGACCCTCTTCGCAGGCAGCTAGCCTCACTAACAGCAGAGCTTTCTCCTACCTGCTCCGTGTGAGAGTAAAAGAGTAGGAGAGAGTGAAAAGCAGATGTAAATATAGATAAGTTAAAAATAGATCTGTATCGGTAAAAGAAGTTACAGATCAAATGATTCCGGCAGAGTAGTGATCCTTTATAGAGAGATAAGCGGAAGTAAAATGGAATGATTTGGCAACAGACCAGCAGTGCTGATTTTCCTCGGCGTCGAGAATAATATTGTAACACGGACATGACTTTCTTATTGCTAAAAAGTGTATTTTGTTTCGTTATAGATCTTCGAGCTACATATCTAAACTAACAAACAGCCGAAAAAAATAACAACTAAAAATCGCATTGACAAAAATTCAAAAAATAAAAATATTTCATTTTTTTGCTTAATGCAAAATTATTTTTACCGAAATAATTTCAAGCGGATTATATTAGTCCTCAAGAGAAGTTCAAAACAAACATAACGCATGTTCGTTTGGCTCACACTTTGACAGCTCTCGTTGCTCGATTGGCTCACACTTTGACAGAAATATCAGCTTCCGCGAATCTCTCTTATAAAGGATTACTACGGCAGAGTAGTGGCCACGAGCACAGAGTGCCTTGAAAAAAAAAAAAAAAAAAACAAAAATCAGTCTGTGTGATCTGTAGTCAAAGACGGTGAATAAATAAAATCTTAATATTTTTGGCTCAAACTTTGCGGTTTCTCTTCTAATATGATTTGAATTCATAAGAGCACACGAATTTTTGGTTTTGAGAACTTTTGGAAAATAAGCCGCACCCTAGTGTCTATGCGTGAAAAATCGCTAAAAGGTAACGCGAAACTGAAAACTCTACAGGCTATTTTTACATTTTTTTACGTTCATATTGCCAAAATAGTTTACCTATTGCCAAAATAGTTTACCTATTGAAAGACGTATATTTTATATGTTTCTCAGTATATTGAAATTTATGCGCTACAATCTTTACATAAGGAAAGTATTGAAAGGCTCAATTATTACCAAGGCATGCTTTGTTGCCAATGCATTAATTAGTTGTGTTCGATTTTTTCAATGAATTTAAATTGTGAATAAAAAATACACCGCAATTGATAATGGTTTTCTGGCAACCTATTCCCGTTATAAAAAGTGATTGCCGAGGAAAGCAAAGTGCATTAATTTTAATTTGTGATTAAAAGCATAAAATTCTGTATTTTCGGGTGCTTTATAGACAAATCAAAAAATTAATAGTGCATGAGTGATCGGTGCGTTGCTTTTGTGACAAATTGATATTGGAGCGGAGAATTGGATTTTTCAAAGTGGTGAGTTTTTCTTAAGCTGTTGTTGTGTTGTTTTATTCGGCAGCTCACGAATGACGATAATTTCGTCAGCATTTATTTCATTCAATGATAAAACCCATGTTATATCATATTTTTGTGAAAGATGAGGTTTACATGGAAGATTATAGTTCAAGGAATATATTGAGTACATTGAAGGTAACTCTTGTTCCGTAGATACATTTTAACAAGGACGATAAGTTAGTGCTGCCGAAAATACCCTCAGGGTGCCGAAGCCATCATTTACCCTATATCTGTTGAAGCCCAGCTTGTCAGATTTATTCTCATAGCTGCCTATTTGCCGTTTCGATACACTGGGCAGCAAGTTAGTTTGCCTCAAACTGACTTGCGAAAATTGAATAACAGTAAGGCAAAAAAAAAATAATTGATGACTTTAATACCAAACATCGCTCATGAAATAATTCACAAATCAATTCCAACGGCAGAACTTTATTTGATGAGTTCTATTCAGGAAATTTCTCAATTCAATACCCTGATATCTCTACTTGTTTTGCCTCTTCTAGAAACGCTTCTAGGACTGATTTGGTCTTAAACGACTCCAGACACCTTTGTTGCCAACTAGTTACTAAATAATGCTGTCTTTGATTGTGATCATGAACCTGCTACTTTTCAATTATTCCATAAAGCGGTTCCTAATCCTTTCAGCTCCAGTTTCAATTACTTACCAGTCAACTAGAATACATATAAAACAAACATCGATAATAGTCTTGATGTTAATATTCCCTTGCAAACAAAACTTGATATTGACAATGCTCTCGAAACTATAGCTTATTCCATTGTTTAAGCAAGAGACATTGCAAAACCAAAATGTGAAATTAAATTCGAATCCATGATTTCCATGATCTGAAACTCTTGATCTGCTTTTAAAACGTGAGAAGAAGGGCATTCCAATGTACTTTTGATTCTGCTACGGAAATTATTGAGAAACAATCATTTTGAAAATAAAATTTCTCGATTGGACCCTGAATCTGAACTATTTTTGAAATTTTCCAAAATTTTGAAAAAAAAAAATCAGAAGCTATTCCCAGTATTGAAAGAGGTAGCTTGAAAGCGCCCACAATTATAATTTAGGACTTACCAGCTCAAATGAGAATCAAATTACTCAGGATTTTGAAAGCATTCGCGATCAAGAGAACGTTTTCAACAATTCTTGGGGAGCTGATTTGGAAGAAGTGAGAACTATCATTATAAAAATAAAAAATATGAAACCCACTGATGATGAAGGATTTTTTACATCCTTATCAAAAACTTCTAGAGAATAGCTGAATAATAAGCTTGATTGTTGATATAGGGTGCCGGTGCCATTAGTGGACTACCTAAGCTATAAAAAATCATAACAAAATAACGAAAAGCCTTGGCGTCAACAGAAAGATTTCAACCTCTACTATATGGGAAAAATATAGAAAGAATGATAAAACTATTTTTTTTAACATAAAATCGCTTGAGCCACTATTGGTACACGTGTTCCAGTAGTTGCGCTAGTGCTCCAGTAGTAGACGTTTGGGAATTATACAAGGAATTTTAAACAAAAAGGCAAATTTTTACACAGGTTTAACATTTTTCCCTTCGAACAGCAACTAATATCTTTCGAATGAAGTATTAAGAACATCTCTGGGACTTTTCTTCATTTTTATACATCCATTTTAAAAACTGCTTCCATCCGTTGATCTACTACTGGAATACGACGGCAACTATTGGTGCAAGGGAGCAAATTTTTTGCGTAAACTTAATTATTTATATGACTTTTTGGTCAAATAAAAAGCTGAAATTTGGCAAATCGACTAAACTACAGGCGATATATCCACCAAAAATAGCACATGTCGTTTTTATCAAAAAATGTACGTTTTATTCCATAATCTTATCTACTGGTACATTACAACCATTGGTACCGGTACCCTATTATAAAAATGTTTTCTGATGGCATATTTCGTTTTGTCACCCAACCGTGGTATATAATTCAAATTCACTTCGATTTGGAGAACCTAACATCTGCTAATGAACTGGTATTCAATGGTGAACAGAGAAGTAAGCTTCTCCTCAATCTACGAGTGCTTATAGTACAACTAGCCTACTCGAGCTGAAAAGCACTCCACAGTCAAACCCCGAATCGATTTCCAAAATTCTACTCATTTCTCGTACCAGTAGCGGTAAATATTCTCAATGAATTTCCTACGAAAATATTTGATTAGCTGTCCAGCATGTGCTCCTTCACGCTGAGAGCATTTCGGTCCTTCATATGAAACAAACTCGTTGCTTTTAACTAACGAAACTACTACCGCCTTGGCACTGCCAGTAGTGAGTGATGGAAGCTTCACATCGCCAGCTAGGTTGATTCTCGAGGCACTCGAAGGTTCGTTATTGCTCCTGGTGCCCGGTCCGGGTGATAACGACACGAACGGTCAGCTAGTAGAACACCTTTCTTCATGCGGACTGTATCGAAAAAACAAACTAAAACACATTTAATAGTCAACAACTACCAAAAAACTTGACGTTAAAGACTGTTCATTTTATAAAGTGGACACCTTGTGCATGCTGTATCTTTCTTATTAATCAATGAAATTTCAATCGGTTTTATGCACATCGTTCGACTAGTATTGTACAATGTTGTGATAATAAAAATTCTCCAAAATAATTAAATTTCACACGAATATGGAACAACGATTAGATCGGTCGATTTTTTTGAGGTTATCAAAATCAATGATTGTAAGAAACTGGCTGGAAAATTCGATAATTTATATTTTCTATTTTCAAAAAAGGCTTGTTCTTCGAAAGCATCATCAATCAGAAGCCTGATGGAAAAAATCAAGTTATTTTTGGAGCAACAATTTTACAGATATAATAAAATCAATTTTCCCGTATATTTTTAAAGAATTTTTTTTTTAATTTGATGGGAGTTGATATGAGTAGAATTTTTTGTGTAAAAGTACGTCCTGACGGAAGTCCTAGTATAGTATTAATATGAAAAATAACTTACGCCTTCATAGAGTTACTTAGTAAGTCCCCACGCCACATTCAAAGCACAACAGAAACACAATTGCTTTATTCTTAGAGGACCTATCAAAGTACACTGACAATCATCAAAATTGGCAACACTGCTGTAATAAAATCGATTTTATTTTCCACATATTATTTTCATAATATGTTATTCTGAGATTACCAATTGAAAAATTCGGGAAAATTGTTTACAATTTGCTGTAGATCGATAAATATGCGTACATGATTTTAAAAGTATGAGACTTTTTAGTAAAACTACCATAAACAGTAAAATTTATACTTAAGACTGTGGTTTAATCTCACGATTTAGCTTTCGTTTATACTAATATAATTTCTTTAGTAATCCAAACTAGTTTTGAACACGCTATTTATTGTTCTCTTTTAGAGAAACTTTAAAGTAGATGGAGTACCGTGTACCTTTTATTGAGGATTTTGCCCTCTAATAGACTCACACCTAAATAATTTTGTCACACCAAAATATTCTCCCACCATGTTTGCCATATATTGGATCGCGTCGTAGCTAACAAAACCAACAAGTAACACACATGTAACGCATTATGTTGGATTGTACATTGAATGCAAGATGCGTGCTTCTATGAAAGTGCCATATAAACTGACGTGTGAGTATTTATTTTTCCACGTTGAAAATGTGCACGAGAATCTATTCCTCAACTAAACGAACAATAATTCCGCTCCTAAATGCTTATCTTTGACAGATACGCGTATTTCGACTACCACTTGCAGTCTTCTTCAGTGTCAGTTACTCGTATCCACTATGACACTGAAGAAGACTGCAAGTGGTAGTCGAAATACGCGTATCTGTCAAAGATAAGCATTTAGGAGCGGAATTAAAAGGTACACGGTACTCCATCTACTTTAAAGTTTCTCTATTTGAGATTCTGCTCAGAGGATTCGAACATTCATTAAAGAGGTGTTCTCTTTTGCTGGGAGTGAAAGGATGGTGTATCAGCAAATTTGGCCATAAATGGGTAAATCACTAATGTTACCTAATGTCATAGAATGGTGGAATATAATTGATATTTTTAAAGCTTTACCTTTAGTAGAATAGTAAAGGATACAAACATACACTTTGTTCATAAAAATAAGGATTTTTGTTTTGCGAAAAATAATGTGAAACTTTGACGGACAGCTTTTTTTAAGAGTTTTTGGAAAAACTATTTAGCTCTTCAACCAAAAGCATTTTCAAAGATTTTATATTTTTATAGCAGAATAATAGGTCAACGATACACAGAAAACCGATAACGATTTTATCAATAAATAAAAAAGATATAGCATAAACAAAGTGTCCACTTTATAAAATGAACAGTCCTTAGACACACAAAAATTATCACAAAAAAATCGTTTAAATCGGATACTTCCCAAATTTTCAGGGATTGAATAACTTTATATTAGCTATGTTTTGGTAAAATTTTTAATTGAATTTCCTCCCCCAAGCTGAATGCTCATACATTTCTCTTAACCCTGCTCATGAGATCTAAGGTGAGGCTTTGCCTATGTTTCTTGATGATGATGATGATGATTTGGTTCTACCATCTATTGTAGCAAGGCATCTGTCTATAGCACTGGAATAATCTGAAAAGCGATTTGATCAAGATTGTATTGTTGTTCGTGATCAGTCAGTCTCCTGTATGAAGGGCCAAAAACGGTTGTGCGGACCCGCAAGCAGAGACACTTGCACGAAACCCGCGTCAGGGGAAGAGAATCTCCTTCCAGAAGACAGTTTTCACGAACAACTGTACTATCAAGCCCTCGATTGACGGAATATTCCCAATAGATGGGGTCGAAGAGCCCGCCCTCAATCCACGAAATGTTAACAACAGGGAGGAGGCAGTCCCAAGCTCCCTGTCCAAATCGTTTCAATCGGGTGCCCTGATGGTCCCAACCCAACCCAAAATACATACAATAATAGAAGTACATGAAATATATATATATGAAATGAAACATAATCCAACATGAAAAGATCTCACCGGTTTTTTTCCTTGTGTGCTATATTGGAGCTCTCGTCAAAACTTTTGTCTGCTTGGGCAATCAATGATGTGCAAACCAGATAAGTTAATCCGTCAATTCGTAAAAAAGTCTCACTTGTATTCGGGTCACTCTAGTTTTTCCTCTTCTTCATATATCACAATCCCAATGTGCACGTATACTCTAGTAGTTTCCTGGCTGCTGAAATAAGGTATTGGGATTTTTGAAGAGGAAAACAACACGCCATTGCCAATCATAATACCTGGAAAGTAAGTAGAACTATTCCGAAAAACCACAGTTAGCTAGGGGTTAATCTTGTGTGACGGAAAGTTTCTTGATCGGCCATAATTGAGATTCGACGCCGATCGGACATACAGGGTCCCTAGCAGATCGGTCCGGAAGAGGCGCAGTGAGATGATGCGAAAAATAGTCGAGCAAGAGTCGGAAGATGCAACAACTTCTGGTGTAGAAGAGGAAGAGTCCTCAGAGGAAGATGTAAGAATCTGTGAGGATGAAGGAGAAAGCTCCAACGAGAACGTAGAGAGCTCCGACGAGAAGGACAATAACATTGGAAGTGAAGTAGAGAGTTCGAAGACGTCCAAAGAAGAAAAGAAGATGGAGCACCGACGTCGGAAGCATCGAGAAGCCGAACGAAGTCGATAAAACCGACATCGCGAGCCGACAAAGGCGCAGTTATCTGCTCGGCAGCTTCTGTCCAGATAAATGTCAACGTTTTCTGGCAAATTAGAGGAATGGCTGATATTTATCAGCAGCTATGAGACGTCAACGAAGGCGTGCGGCTTTTCCGACGTGAAGAGCTTTGCGCGGCTGCAAGAATACCTGGAATAAGAGCCGCTAGAGGCATTTGGGAACACTGAATCAACAATTTCGCGCACAATACCTACTCGATTCGTGGCCGCATCTTTCCATCTTCGGTTCTTCCCACGCTCCACAGTGCGTTGAACGTATGGAGATGCGGGACAAAAATCATAACTAGAAGATTAAGCCATTTGAGCATCTTGGTATGGAAGGGAAACTTGGTTCTGGTCAAAAGAGCTACAATTTGCATAAATGACATATGCTTAACGCATAATCGCAAAACTGTCCCAAGGGCCAGCTTCATTATTTGCCCAGATAAGTCTTACAATTTGGGCTCCCGGCAAACTTCGTTTTGCCAATCAAGTAGGCTATTGAAAAACGTTATGGATCGTCTCATACAAAATGACAGTTTCGTTCACTCTCGTTTTTCCAACTTTCACGTTGAATAGCTCCGGATTTTTATACACACAAACACGTCGGATCCCTTAACGAACAAAACGAAGAAAGAACCATCCAAATCCGTTAGTGACATACAAACACCATTCCATTTTTATTTATATAGAAGATAATGATGTAAGAAGTTATTTGCAATATGCCTCTTCTCACTCGTAGCTGCAAAAGTGACTTATACGTCCTTATGCAACAAAACCAAATGCAAATTTTGTAATTTTTAGTTTTTTAATATAAAATTTAAATAAATTCCTGTTAACCACATTGAAAATATATTATACTTGCTCTGTTGTAATATCTGGTTGTTCCAAGACCACATAGCGTTGCAAGATTTTCGGAATTTTTATCACAAACAACTCATTTTCATACATGTGCTGGTTAAGGAGTATACCTAAAAATAGTAAAAAATCTCGAAGAGTTGTAGGGAGTTGCAGCTGTATCTTTCAGACCTCTTAGAGGACACTCTAAGAAACATGTCAACTCAACTTGCCGATTACTCAAAGTTAAAACTGGTGTTCTTATCACATAAACTATACTTTACCAGCCTTCAGCCATGTTTTATTTTGGATTTTGATTGAATAGTTTGATTTCAACACTCTCCGTGCTAGTTGAAAGGTATGCAGAAAACATACGACATAATTTGTTTTTTTTTTCTGCTACTCTGACAACTGTCTCTTTCGACGCTTGTAAGAGATGTTTTAGTGCTTTGTAAAGCTTATAAATACTTGTTTGCATAACGAATGTTATCTAACACTTGTGGATACTTATCATCGCCGGAAAAAATTACTAGAAATTTGATTTTTGTCTAACGCACTGTGCGCTCGTCAAATGATCCACCCACCTAGCTCGCTGCGCTCCACGCCTTCTTGTACCAACAGTGTCCAAGGCGAACACCATCTTTGCAGGGTTGCTGTGCGGCATTCTTGCAACATGACCTGCCCATCGTATCCTTTCAGCTTTGGCCACCTTTTGGACACTGGGTTCACTGTAGAGTTGGGCGTTTCCGCCTATAGCGTTCCACGTTCTGCCGGGTCCTTTGTTGTAGCATGACCGCCAGCGCTGCATTCTTCTCCTCCAGAATCTGTCTATATTCCTAGTCAAACCAATCGTTCCGTCGACTCCGTCCCGACGTTGCTCTCAGCTGCATTGTTGATGGCTGCTTTCACTGTTATCCAGCAGTCCTCAAGTCCTCATCCAGCTCACCCTCTTCCGGTAATGCAGTTTCGTGGTGCTGTGCGTATTCAGGTCTGACCATCGATACAAGCAGTACTAGGCGTTCAGGATCGATGGAATCCATAGGCTGGCGGAACCACCAATTCTCGAAGCGGAAGCAATGCGGGGCCGTTACATGTGGTCAGAGTGACTGACAGGCAAACTGGGGGCTCGATGGATATTCAAGCGTCTGCCATTGATCAACCAGCGAGTAAAGTGGCACTCCAAGTCGTCAGAGAAGGAAGTCTACATGATTCTACCCCATTACCCCGAATGCCATTTCCCCGATTGCCATCACCCCGAATTCCATTACCCCGAATGTACCATTACCCCGAATTCCATCACCCCGAATGCAATTTCCCCGAATTTACAATTATCATGACATGATGATATTGATGACATTTCCCCGCGATTTTGGAATTCGGGGTAATGTCATTCGGGGTGATGGGACGTTTGGGGTTTTGGAATACGGGGTAATGGCATTCGGGGTAATGGGATTCGGGGTAATGGGGTAGAATCAGTCTACATACATCTACATAGAAATATTTCCAAAATATATTACAAATTGAGTCAGAAATTCTTCAATTGTTTTGTTTCCCGAAAACTCTACTCTAAACCTCCGGATGATATAAGAATTATACTCGAAAAATGATTTCAAAATGTTTTTTGCTATCGATTGATTAGAAGAAATTTTGACAAAAAACAGGAAAATTTTTGTTTCTGAAATTAGAATAGCAGTAAAAAAAATGTAAAGCATTGAGCAAAATAACTGGGAAGATATAGAAATTAATTGAGATGTTCATGTTACAGAAGTTTGTAAGAACCTTCCTTAAAATAATTCTTTATATAGAATTCTTGGAAATCCAAAGGTCAAGATCCCTTTTGCTAGATTTCAAAGATAATTTCTAGAGAAGATTATGATACAATTTCTCTAAAATTGTCTTGTGAAGAAAGAAGTTATAGAAGCTTTAGCTTAAGATCTTTAAAAACTTTTATTTGTATCTGTTACTCGTGAAATATGTTATAAATTGGATATGCAGCGATTCGTAGAGTAATTTGTTAATAAATGCCTAGAAAAAATATTGTTGTATTCCATGAGTAGCTTTTGAACCAGATGTTATTTATGAAATAAACCCGAAGAATTAGAATTCAGAAACATTTTTTGTGTAATATCTGTAGCCTTAAACCATTGGACATTTTTTTAGAAGTTCCAGAATGAATTGCAAAATCCTTAAGTAAAACTGTTGATGCAATAATAAAACTCTCTGAAGAAATTCATGAACAAATCACTTGGAAAAATCGTGAGTATTTTTGTTGCAGAGTTTTTGAAAATAGTTGAACGTATTCTGATAGAACTTAATAGGAATGTTTGAATATGTTAAATTTCCTAGGGATGCATTTTTGAAGAATTTTAAAATATTGTATTTGAGAAAACTTTGATTTATAGAGTAATCCTAGCTTTAATAGAGTTTATCTGAAAAAAAAAATCGGATAGATCTACGGGAAACTTCTATAAGCCATCGCTAATATCATATTCCTAATTGAAACTTGTTTAATCACTTGTGAATATCTTTTGGAATATTAGGAGGAATCCTTCGAATAACACTCTAGGTGTCATCTAATGCTTTTTTTGTAGGAAGCCCTGGATAATTTTAACTCCATATTCTTCAAGCAATCTTTGAAAAAACTTCCAAGAGATTTTCTGAAGAAAATTTTTAGGAAGAACCTCATAGGAAGTTGTGGCCCTTACCAAGTGTTCCACCAGAGTTTCCGTTGATCGTCTTGATTTTGGTTTCCTGCTAGGTTTAGGGTTTCCGGAAGTCCGTTATGTACCAGGAAGCCTGTAGTCCACAGGTAAGTATGTAGGGGTTCCAGATAGTGGTAAGTATTTCTCAAGCACAGATAAGCAACGCGTTCGGAATACTAAACACTTTATTACACCGAATAATAAATGAACGATATTGTTCTTCTATGATCCACTTTAGCATGGGGGGGGGGGGGCTTTTCTCGGGCCAATTGTCTGGAACTTTGGATAAGATAAAGTGCTTCTTATTGTACGCATATTGTAACCAGATATAAGCGTAGTTTGCAGGCTACTATAACTGTTTTTTACAGAAACGAATCAAGAATAGGATCCGGTCTTCAGTTTGTTTTTCAGTAATAGAAGAACAATATCGCTTTATTAAAGTTGCAACACGCAGAAAACTTTTCTTCAGAAGACTAAGACTTCAAAAGAACAAATTAAGTTACTGATCCGCAGTTTGGGTGCGTTATGTAGCGATAAATTTCAAAAATATACTTAGTAAATTTTTCCGGCTCTGGGGGGGATTTGATCTCCCCCCTTGGTTGCGCCACTGCAAAGTGTTATACCCGAATAGCTGACATATGAAGAAAGATTGACAAGCATGGTGAGCAAACATTAGCACCAACATAGGCAAATTTAGTAAAACTGTTGATGTGCTCTCCGAAGGATTTGTGGATAAAATCCTTGCTTGGTATTCTGTTCTCTATAAAAAAAATGAATCGCTAGAATATTTAAATACCGCGTTTTGGACAAATTTTGTTTGGATGGTGATTACATCTGGATAGGCCCTAAGCAAAACTTAACAGTTTGAAGCTTATTTACATATCTTGAACTTTATTTGTAACAAATCATACAGAGAGATTTACTCAGTCTTCAACGCATCCAACTTATTTCCGACACAGTCCTCATGATCATCATTCGATATCGTGGGTGCTAGAAACAGCGTGAAACATTGTCGGACAAAACTCCGAGTCCGGCGAAAACGAGAACGAGAACGACTCATCAGAGTCAGTCCCCATGACGATGAGTGTTTTCCAGAATAAATGAAGAGGGATTATAATTCAAACAGAAAACAATGTGGGCCTTCCCTGCCGGATCCCGGTCCGATGTGAGCTAAGCGCGGTTGACGACTTGACTCCAAGTTGATGGTCGTCCACCAACGTCGTCATTGTCTTGGGTCGGGTTCGGTTCGTCCAAGTGTTCAAGTGCACTTCCGAAAAGCGAAGAAAAATATAACACATTCGGTGCTAGGGTTGGTTCTTTGGTTCGTTGGCTGGGCTCCCCAGAGTGTGAGAACGGTTGCGGTAAAGATAATAAAGTCTCTTATTCAACAACTGAAGTCGGGCCTCAAGAAGACACCCGCAGAGTGTTTGCCAAGTACTCCGGGCGGTCAACTGCTGGGAAAGTGAATCTAGAGAGTGTAAGTGTGTTCACTGGTCCCATGCCGGGGAAGGATCCCACAGTCATTTCGGTAGAGTCGGGCAAAAGCAAGCAGTGGGGTGGATTGATGATGGAAAGAAAACAAAGGTGCGATGATGGTTGAAAGAATTATTCTTTTTCAGAAGGAGCAAGCTAAACGATGGGGACCAAAAAGTCAAAGTTGTGTGTGTACCTTAGGAGAGGTCTATTTTATTCTGGTTCTTCACTTGGATGACGAATTCTGCACTCAGTTTGCTTCGGTTGTATGATAGGGTCGATGTACCAATAGCCGCATAGCTAAGAACAAATATTCGTATAAAATCGAAAAATAACACTAGCGTCATTATTTTTATATCATCTGAAAGCTTTTTATCTTGGTTTTGTGGGAAAAATATGAAAACTACGAAAACTCATATGTTTGTATTTATTACCGCTTGTGCCACTATAGGAATACATGTGCCTATAGTAGCACTATTTCTAATTTCTGTTCCTATAGTAGCACTAGCATCACGGCGTTGGCAAAATACTAATCAAACTCATATTTTTACAAAGCTTTCATATTTTTCCTTCAAAGTGTGGATCAAAAGCTTTCGTTTGATGTAAAAAAAGTTCGTAATTCATTAATTATTTCGTATAATAAAAAACAGTTTCTCTCAGTAGTTTACAATAGGTTTACTATAGGCGCAAGGGAGCTCAAATTTTAAGCAAAACTAATTATTTCGACCATTTTTCTAACAAAATCAAGCTGTGTATCAATGGTACTTAGATGAATAGCTCCTGACCTTCATGTCAAAAAATATTTTGAAGAGATTTATAGAAAAACGGCCGTAAAAAGCCACTAGTGCGACTATAGGGGACTGTCCACTAAGGGAACACTGACCCTATATAAAAAAATCATCATGAATCGTTACCCTCTAATGCGCAAATGTATGTTTTTGATCCAAATATCATTTTCACTCTATCCAAAATAGGTCTAAGAACGTGCTGCGCATTTTTAATTCATGATTTTTGTTTACTTTCGTTTTATATTTCACTATTGAATTCTTAGTTTAAGCTTAGATAAAAAATCTTTACGTTCAAAACAATATTTTTCATGGAAATCAAAAACATATATTCAGAATTGAAATAACTCATTCAGAACCTTAATTCCATGATTCCTGGTTTTGTTCTCCAACATCACCCGGAAAACCATCACCCAAAATGCAATTTACCGGATGAAGATCATTTGACGGAATGAACCATTAACCGGAAAACCATTTACCGGAATTTTGTTATTCTACAATATTGACTGGAATGAAACGATTTGGTGCGATCGTTTTTGTGATATGAGCATTTATGTTTGTAGTACCGTAAAACGGGGTAACTTTGATAGTTTTTTCGAAGAAAACTTGAATATTTATGCATGCTGTTTCAAAGAATAATAATTTATATTTTTAAAACAAGTACTGGCATCCTAGCTATCGATTGCAGTCGATATATTTTCAAAAGATTTATTATGAATGGATATATAATTTTTCATATAATCGAAAGTTGGTTTTCTGTTTTGGGGTAACTTTGATAATGGAGTATGAATCAAACAAAATTGAATGAATAACGAACATTTGTAGGGCATTGCATACCTCTAGGCGTTTAACGTTATATGGAAATTTCTGACTTAGATTACAAAAATGGTCCCAGTTTGTGAAAATGCTATTCGCTAAGAGATTTGAGACCGTATTCAAGTTCTATGATAACTAGGCTGTCAAGGATAAGTGGCCAACTATTCAAAACTACATCAAATAGTGATCGTAGAGCAGATTGTTTGCAAGCGTTTCGAAAATACTAAAATTGTGTTAATTTTTAATATTCGTATAAAAAGCCTCAAATGCACTTGATTCCAATGAAATTAGCTTTGACATGAAGTGTCATACTAATACTCTTTACTTTTGCATTCGTTTTGCTTAACTGATTAGCAGAAACTTCGTTATTTAGTTTAATATGTTGTAGGTCTTGCACTATCAAAGTTACCCGCATTATCAATGTTACCCCGTTTTACGGTACCACTATGGCCGTAGGAAGATCTTGAAAACTAAAAAAAAACATTATATTGTAAGTATAAGATTTCTTGGAGACCACACAACCGATTGGCATGATTTTTTCAGAGAAGCTCCTTATTACGTAACATTTTATAGCCCATATGTTATCTACCTAAAACAGAATGGCGGCTAAAAAAATGTTTATAGGGGGAACATCGGTCCTCCAAGGAACATCGAAATATCTTCAAAACTAGATGGCTTGTGATCAATATCGTAGTGGAAGAGTTTTTGAGAACTTGTGAAAAAATGGTGCAACAAGCGATGCACTATCATTCACATTCCAAATTTGTATCTTATAACACCTTACAGATACAAATACGATTCACGACGCTCGTCATTAGCAATGTCTTAAAATAGTTCACAGCTCTGGCAATATTTCGCCCGTTAGGTACATATTGTGTTGATTTATTGAAGAAAAATTGAACAAAATATTCGCAATCATCTGTCTACCGATCTCGCATCTCTCGTGCTCGCGAGTATACGAAGCATAGGTGATTCGTGAACGTGTTTGGGGCTTTTCAGAGTCAATTGCGCAATTGAGAAAACAGCTATTTTTCCTCCGAGATTTCTGGATTTCAAGAGTTTTTGACTACAATCTGCTAGTTTACTGTAGATCAAATCTTAATGGATATACAATTCATTTGTCTGTCAAAACCATAGTGAGTCACATCTTCTACGGTTAATCGCGAGAAAATGTTCGCGAACTCTTCACTGTTTTTTTTTATTTATTTTATTTTGATACATTCTCCCGAGCAGGCGGGAGCCAGGCTTAACAGAAATTCCTCTGAGATAAAAAATGGAGCGATTTCGAGGGTTTTCTAAGGAGAAAAATTTGAATTAAAAATTCACCACACAAATCTTCAAACGATTCGAGTGAAAGTGCATCGGAATGCGAAGTTTTTTTTTCCGGTGCTCATTTTTCCTTGCTGCTATGCTCGCCGTTTCTCACACTTTAAAAGAACTCTTGAGTCACCCAAC
Organism: Aedes aegypti; assembly: GCF_002204515.2. NCBI lineage: Eukaryota > Metazoa > Arthropoda > Insecta > Diptera > Culicidae > Aedes > Aedes aegypti. The sequence goes on from NC_035108.1 coordinate 381,075,498, forward strand.
CAAACATAACAGGCCTCGCGGATTTGGGATGACACTTATTTTTGAAGGAATTTTCTTTGGTTCTGTTTTGGGCCGCATCTTCCTCTCTCATTTTTCATTGCCTGTCTGCTTGGCATTATTTCGCTCCTTCACAATGAGACAAAGACATCACGCTGTTCATGTTGATGTCGAGGAGTAATGGCAAGCCTGGCGGATGCACACTTACACCAAGCCTGATCGCGAATCTGTTATATTTGTTTTGCGTCGCTTTACATTCATGAGGTGCTACGTGATGCGAACATTTCCATCACTGTGCTTCTTGAAGTTTAATAAAATTTCATTTATCGTGAGTTCCAGTTATTACTAAACAAATCATGCAAGTTTGGATTATTTGAAATTATCTGATTTGGATTTCAGAAAATCCCTGCTGGTCGAACTTTCTACTACCTTGAGGTAAGGTCAACAATTATTAAGCAAACCCATGTCGAATTCTATGTAATCAGCTGCTTTCCTCCTTCAGTGAACTTAAAAAAAAGTAGTTTTGAACAGAATGATGGTCCACATAAACGGAAATTCAGTTTTTGCCAATGAACAGTTCGCATTTTAGCATGGACATTCGATCACTCACCAACTTTTAAGTGAAACGAATTTGGTTCGTTCCAACAAATTTGAAGGATATTTAACTAATCTTGGCATTCTAGGCATAGAAAAAGCATTCGACAGGGTTTGACATGAAGGTTTCATTATAAAATAAATATAAACTTTAATTTTCCAACATACACTGTTAGAAAAATCAAAAGTTATCTATCAAATCGTAAGCTTCAGGTTAATTATCAGAACTTCAAGTCCAATATTATACATTTTTTAATCTGACATACCTAAGTTACCTAAAGGATGTCAAAAATAGATGTCGAAGGACGAAGCTTGCGTGTCATCTGTTTTAGATTGCAAAAAAGTTTGAATATTTTTTCACCATACTTGCGAAATTGAAAATTTCTACTAATGCTTTCAGAATTCAACTTATGATATACCCATACAAACCAAACGCTATTTATTTGAAACTTTAAAGTAGACATGTTGTCACGATGAGACAGGTTCCAATTATTTAAACAGATTAAGTTAAGTTTCTAGGTCCCTTGCTTTCGAAAATCACATTGAGGGCAATCAAGCCAATATATAAAATGTCAGATCATCTTATCACTAGAATATCAAAAACTTGTCTTAAGAACAAGCTTTTGATCTTCAAACAATTTTTCAGACCGTTTATTTTGTGTGCTGCACCAATATAATTTGCTTCAATACTAAAAAGAAATTTCTGCAAAAAAAAACTAAAAAAAATGAAAAAGATTCTTGTTAAAGTACTAATAAATTACATAGTATATACAGTGTTGAAACATTGAATCACATGTCTAATAAATTTTACAAGAACTTTAGACAATAATCGTTGCAGTCTCCTATTTTCACGAATTAAAACGTTTTGTTCTTTTCTTAGGAGGTTATTGGAAGCTTAATTTAGTTTTGCCATATTAGGATGGTAGCATTGCCTAACATAGTAAACCTAGACATAAGAAAAGGATGTGATGTTTGAAGAGATATTGATTAAAATTATTCACGAAAATCACCATGTGCCACACAGCTTAATTGTTACAAAGTTTCTCTATCTTTTTGAATCTAAATAACTACGTATCTCAAACCACATTGAAGTATTCCAGTATCGATTCAGTCACCATTTAAAGTTTTTTCAAGCTAATTTCCAGCAACACTCCAATTAATCTCACCCCAATCCACAAGTCCATCAAGGTTAATGTTTAACCTAGACTGATCTTGTTTCAAACAGCAAATCTCCGACTGGAAGACAAAGTAGCTCTTAGGTACACGAAACCCCTTTTTGATTCTATTAAAGCTAGGATATAGTTCTGTACCCAACCATCCAGAGTCCACTGGTCTTGATCCGACAGCGTATCTCCGAGAGCCATAATTAAATTAATAAAAGTGGTTGAGCACTTCCTCTGCTTTCTTATCAAGAAATAGTACGAAAACCCCGCCTTGAATCAGAAGGATAAGTCGGGAGAAAATTCTGTTGGTTTTGGCTCTTGTTTGTGTTTCTTGCTTCATTGTACGGTGAGTGAAAGATCAAGAACAGACTTTTGGTCCGAACAAAAAATAAAATGATGCACTTTGCCGGATGGACTTGTAACTAGGGTATAGAATGAGAGTGAACCTGTCTTCGTGGATATGAACTGCAGTAGTTGAAATACCTTTGAAACTGAAACAAATTTTAACGAATTTCCTTTCTCTTTTTTTTCAGGTAATGTCCGTTCTGATGAGGAAACAACAATCCATCATTTTCGTAAGCACGACATTTTGAATAGGAAAATTTGATCGATTTAGGCAAATCACGGTCGTTTACCCGGTCCAACGCAAAACGCTGCTGCTATGGCAGTCAATATTATTTATTACGATAAATTTACGACCGTACGGTGCTTCCGAAAGCGTAATGCTAATTTTGTTATTGGGTTCCCTTGAATAGCAGCCAAGCAGAGGGAGAAGACCGAAACCGTCAATTGATCGGAGAATTTCGTTGGAAACGCAAGAATAAATCTCTACCGGGAAGGAAGCAAACGACAGAAGCTTGACGATTTGATTCGATTTGTTCACTCGGAGCAGGAGAAGAACATTCGTAAACAGTCAATAAAAGTCGAATGGTGCCCCGATTGGGGATATGCAGATATGCGAGCAAAAGGTTGGCAGAATAAATCAATAACCACGCTTGTAAAGTGCGATATGACTACTTATTTCAGCCAATTGGAATTTTAATATCTTGGATAATTATATTAAATAACAATATATTACAAACTAACAAAACGAAAAATATGTATACTTTAGAGAATAATGGCAAAACCGCTAACAACGTCGAAAAGAAAATTTGATTAGTTAAAATTACTCATCTGAACATGGTTCCCTATAAGGGACCTTGTCAACTCTAGCATGGCTTCACTGCTTGCATAGATAACCATGGGATCACGAGTGTGCCTCATTATCACGGGTAGAGATAGCGGTTTGGAGGGGGGACCCTACACCATGACAGGAGATAACAACAACAAAGCAGTGAATGTGGCAAATCCGTTCGCAAGAAGTGGTTTACTGAGGTCACCTCTAACGATGACAGCAGTAGTACAACCAGTCGCAACAGTTACAACAGTAGCAACAGGAGTAATTACAGTAACAGCTGTAGTAGCAACTACAGAAGACGCAGTATCACAGAATCCAGGCTGCAGTGGGTTGAGCGTAGTTCCATAAAAACCAAAGGTAGTCGCGACGAAGTGCCTTGCGGAGGATCTCTAAAATTACGTGGACAATAAGAACAACGTCCACTAGGAGATAAAGCTCATGATCGTACGGATTCGAAAGGCCCTAAAATCGGCGGTAAAAGAGTACGATATGGCAGTGGTGAGCAGGCTTTATTTTGTTCAACTTGATCGGATAGATGGAGCAAACTCATATGCTCACAATAACTATGAGTTCAATCTTATAGAACAAGAAAAAAAAAAAAAGAGAGAAAACAAGAACTCCTGGAGTTTTGAGGAAGTTTTCAAAGCTTTTCTTGGTAATTTGCTAAGATAATAAAAAAAAATAATCGATCAAATCTCGGGAATACAAATTTTGCAGAATTTTCTAAAGACTTTTTTTAATATTGGGCAGAATCTCTAGGAAAATTTGTGTGAACTTTGTTGATTTTCTCGGAAGAAATTTTGTATAAAACCTTGGAAGATTTCCTTGAGTTATAACTGGAGAATTCGTTTGAAGGATTAGTGAAAAAATAGTTTATAGTTTTGGAAAAAAATATCAAAGTAATATCTGAGGAAATTACCGGAGGTAGTAGCTTTGGCGTTCTCGCAAATTTAGTGGAGCAAATTCTGGAGGAATTCTTCTAAGCATCCTTTGAAAATATGTTGGAAGAATTTCTGGAAGAATTGGTATAGAAATCTCTAGAAAAATTTCTGGAGAGATCCCTGTAGGAGACCTTGTAAGTATTCTAAATTAAATCACTATGATAATTCTTGAAGCTTTTTTCAGGGAATCCGAAACTTGAAATTCTAGAAAGAGCCTGTTGGACCCCTTATAGTCTCTGAAGGTTTTATTAGAGTCTGTAAAATTTTCATCAGGATTCAAAGCAAGTAGAATGAGTAAAAAAGATACTTCTGAGACCATTTGGTTAAAAAAGATACTTTAAAAACCTTCCAAAAAAATTGAGCCATCTTAGAGACTTGCCTTAGGGGCCTTCCTTAGCCGAGTGGTTAGAGTCCGCGGCTACAAAGCAACGCCATGCTTAAGGTGTCTGGGTTCGATTCCCGGTCGGTCCAAGATCTTTTCGTAAAGGAAATTTTCGTGACTTCCCTGGGCATGGAGTATCATCGTACCTGCCACACGATATACGAATGCAAAAATGGCACCTTTGGCAAAAAATCTCTCAGTTAATAACTGTGGAAGTGCTCATAAGAACACTAAGCTGAGAAACCGGCTCAGTCCCAGTAGGGACGTTAATGCCAAGAAGAAGAAGTAGAAGAAGAAGAAGAGACTTGCATTAAAATAGAGACCAAGTATCTAAAAAGAAAACTGCTACCAGCCTTATCTTTAGGATCATTCATTGGACCAACTTTTAAAAGCATTCATATAAAAAAATATATGGGTATCCTGTATATTCATATTCTTTTTAAATGAATTTATTGAAACAAATTTGACAAAAATAGGCAAGCATTTACAACCAGTGAGTTGTAATTTCCTCATTTATTTCTAGATAACAATGGATGAACAGCAAAAATTCTGTGAATTTGTGAAGTTCTTTGTCTTTGCACTAAAGTGACCCGGCTTATCGCAAAAGTTTTCAGGAGAAACCTAAGATGCTTAAAAAAAGTTTCATCGTGCAGAAACTCCATCAAATATTAACAAGATTTTCTTCAAAAATTTTGCAAACAAAAATCTTTCAATTTACGCTAAATATTTTTATGAATGATGCCACAAAATATCAGTCGGAATTTTATCAAATATTTTTTTAGGAATTGACCAAGAACTATTTTCAGAAATGTCTACGTTAATTCTGAATAGGTCAGTAACTTCTAGCGAGTGTGTTGTGAGAGTTCTAAAAATTGCTCTGAAAATAATCCAAGAGATTCAGCAATGCTTTGATAGACTATGTCAAGAGTGATCATACAGTATTGGACAAAACATTTGCATTTTTTCCGATTTTCCATACAAAATTACCAACTTTGGTAAGCTAGATCTCAGTTATTTATGGACCAATTCGAATGAAACTTTAACAGAACGTCAGATATAACTTGAATTTTAACATATATTATTGAATGATTTTTCCAATCACGAGTTTATAAGTGAGTATTAACGGTTTGACTAAAGTGTCTTTTTCGACGAATAATTGAACACTTTTTATCTCAAAATCTGTTAGCCCTACACAAAAACTGTCTTCAGCAAACTTATTCATCTCGTCAAAATCTACAACTTTGCTGAAGATACCATGAAGCTATTCCTTCAATATGTTTAGTTATGTCAATTATAAAAAATCATCATCACTTTAGTCAAACCGTTACTGCTTTTCAACTTATGATTGTTCATAAATTGCTAGCACCATCGCACTTGTACCATGTATAACACGATACGACTAATATTAGATCAATCCAATACATTATCCAAAAATTCTTCAATAATCTTCTGATAATTCTCTGTGGATGTTCCAGAAACTTCTCAAGAATTACTTCCAAGCTATCCGCAGATTTTTTGTTGTTTAATCATGGGTAGGGCAATCCTTTGACTGTCCTACACAGGTGTTTTTGTTCGTAGCACATCTTTCACTCTGTTGCATACTGCGAAGCTCTGCAAACACATCATCATTGCTCTTGGGATGAACTAAAGTTGGTTGCTATGTCAACGCAAGAGCATGATTTCGCTTTCCTCTTTGCCCAAAAGGACAAAGGCCCAAAGCTACAAAGAGACAACGAAGAGCTGTCTGGAAATGCTCTTTCCCAAACCGAGAAATGGGAAAAACTGCTCTCCTTCTGACTGAGAAAGGGAAAAAACAACCTCTTTCTCTTTGGAGCACTGAGGTTGTCAAAACAAACTGTTCACAACTGGGGGAATGAAAATAAGCAAACACAAACGTGTAAAGTCTTCATCCCGCAGAGTACGGACGCTAACGTCAAGGCTAACGATGCTACGACGTACGCAGCGCTTCTCAAAAGCGTCAGAGAAGACCCGATGTTACGGGATCTAGGTGAAAATGTGGTCAAAGCCAGACGTACCCATGATGATCTTTGAGTTGAAGGAGATTCCTGCAATTAACAGTTCGGCTATTCAGGAGCGCATGGCTCAATCGCCGGGTTATAAGGCGGAGATTGTACTTGTCTACAAGCAAAAGTATCGACCGTGATGATTATATTTTGAATTTGTTTATCGGCATATTGGTCTATTTTGCTCGAAGTAAGAGGGAGCATGGAGAAGAAAGTAATGAATACTAGATGGATAGGTAACGTAAGGGAACGGCGAGAGAAATTGGATTAGATGTTGAAGAGGGCATACCATATGAAACAGTATTACTTGAAACGTCACTTCCTTGTGGCTAACGTCCCCTATGGGAACGGCTTGGGTGTGTTTTGAGAATGACACTACCAAGACAGCCTGACAGGATGGATGTCAGTCCGGAATCACCGGACTGACATCGGCACCATACCGATCACCACCGAGTCGGAGTGGGCTAGATCATCCGCCGGAGACTAGCTGAGTAGATTGCGAAACAGCACCGGCAAGTGATCGTCAGGGCGCCTCTGTACCGGAAGTTTCCCTCCACCGGAATCGCAGGACCGATCACGGCATCTGCCCTGATAGCATCGGTTCGAGAAATCTTCCGCCGTCGAAGAAATATTTTAAAGTCTATTCAGGTGGTAAATATCTGAGAGAGAGGAGACAGCTCACTGACAACTGGCTTGTTTTCTTGGCTTCTTTGATTTCTTCTTCCCATGTTTGGGTTGTGCACAATAGTTCGGAGAGCACAAGCTGGGTCAAAACTATTTTCACATCCCATTTGCTATCGAAAAGATCACACAATTAAAAAAATGCAATAGCAATTTGAGTTCAATCGACAATAATTAAATAATCAACGATTTTATATCCGAGAGCACAGGAAAACAACCTGAATTTTCAATCACATCCAATTTTAGTTTGGACAAATCTTGACGGTTTTTCACGCTCTTCCTTTCGAATGTGTGGTTTTTCAGTGACAGTTGAAGACAGGTTCCCTTGACTTTTGGGAACTTGCAATCTAAGCCAGCTGTCTCCTCTCTCTCAGGTTTATATGATTAGTTTGGTATTCTACAGCAATTTTCTTCTGTTCGGGAATGGTTACATTGGAAAAGCGTCCGTGTGCTAAAAGGAAGTTATGGGTTCAATTCCTATTGCCTGTATGATCTTGAAGTATAATTATACAGTAAATCCACTTTATGTTCGCTTACATATTTTTATCTGATTGATTTAATTATATGTTTTGCTTTGCATGACCTTAACGACCATGCTTGTACATGAAAACCATATTTTCGTAAATTCGTCCACCAAAGGTAACTCCCAAAGTACGTGCTTCTCTTAACCAGTCCATATGACATATTTATTGATGGCATGTGGGAATCGATATATGTCTCTCGATTTTCTACGCATACTCCTGCTTTTCTGTTTGGATTCCGGTTTTATTGTCGGCACATGATTTATTCCTAAATAAATAGGAGCTTTATTGGCTGAATATTGAGCATTTTTATGGAGATGAGATTTTGCCGACGGTCGACGATGGTTTACCTTTCCGGATCCGTTCCCATAAAATGAATAATGTGCACAGGATTCTACATGGACTTGTGTACATTGGGGGGTCCTTCAATAACCAAATCCAAAATCATACGACGTTCCTCCATTGGTTGTTGGTTGCCGGAGCTGGGTAAACCAGGGACAATGAAATATTATTCATGTTCAACAGCAAAAGTCGTTCGGAATAATCTACTTTAAAGAGCTTTTAATAGCCCGACGTCGTTTGAGCGTATGTATGATTTAGGGCTTCATATCCTGAGGCTCTTCTCGCGGAACCTTTGCTGCTTCGCAGTCGTCACACAAGTAGGGGAAGATGACTCAAAATGCCAACTTAATCTCTATTCGACAGAGATACATGCATAGCATAGCATAGCATAGACTGACTGTACATGTCAATGGTTGCTACTCCGTGATTGATCGGAACTGGTAAGAATTGCACTACGATCCAAATGAATAAGGGATGGGAGTTTCCGGTTACTCTCGAAATGCAATTTTAGCAGATCTAATATTATTGATCAATAACGGCGCCGGCCAAGTCCTTACAGTCAGTTGGTATAGGGAAGGAATGTTAGGGTGTAAGGGATTGTTTTTAATAATGTCAAAAAGAGAAAAATATATGTACAGAATTGGTCAAAACATCCGCAACCCCTTCGATCCTCCATACAAAATGACCAACCCCGGCAAGCTACATCTCAGCTATTTATGGACCGATTTGAATGAAATTTTGGCAGAACATCAGACATAACTTGAATTTTAACATATACCTTTGAGTGATCTTTCCAATCACAAGGTCAGAGGCAGTAACGGTTCGACTAAAGTGAATTTTTTGACGATTTTTTATAAATGACATAACTAAACATTTTGAAGGAATAGATTCATGGTATCTTCAGCAAAGTTGTAGGTATTGAGTTACAGAACACAAAACCAGTGCAACTGCGATCTATGGTCCGAGTTAGCCATGAAAACCAACTTTTACTATGGTTCTCTAACTTGATATCGAGATACGGAATATCGAGTAAGGGAGAGTTGACTGTATTAGATTTTGAGATAAATTGTTTTGAATTTTTCGTCGAAAATTACACCTTAGTCAAACCGTTACAACTTATAAACTCGTGATTGGAAAAATTATATAAAAGTGTATGTTAAAATTCAAGTTATATCTGATGTTCTGTGACAATTTCATTCAAATCGGTCCATTAACAACTGAGACCCAGCCTACCAAAGTTTGTCACCCCGTATGGAAAATCGAAAAAGTTGCAAATGTTTTGTCCAATACTGTATATTGAAATTGTATAAGAAAAAAGCATAATGCCGACACTCATAGTGACGAACCATACAAAGTTTGTTTCAATAATACTTAAAAGTTACGCTTTCAAGAAAATATGTGTTATCACAAGCATGAAACGAACTCACCAGTTGGTAATCCATCCTCGACTGAACACAAAACTGACACTGACATCAAAACTTCTTGGCGTCCTGAAAACAAACCGTCTTGCTTGTGCCTTCCTAAATACCTAGCCAGCAAGACGCTCCAAAACAGAAAAAAAAAATTGGAGACGAAAACACGCGCGAAACCGTGAGCAAAATCTTTCCGACGACGCAAAAGCGAACTGTCCTGCTTGGGCTTCACGAAGCACTCCTCTCTATTCGACAGAGATACATGAGATAGGAAATAGTTTGCACAAATTCAAATGCTTATAGATTTTTAAAAATATTATTCTTCTTCTCCTTGGAATTAACGTCCTCACTGAGACAAAGCTTGCTTCTCAGCTCAGCATTCGTATATTGATTTGTACCCACGAACTCTAACCACTCGGCTAAGGAAGACCCCAAAAAATATTATTAATTTAATTAAAATTTGAACTGGTACGTTTCACCCATTGAGTGCATTTATAATCACTGCGCCCTACAGTGGAGCTTCGATATGGCGCACAGCTTAAGGCTCACGATATTCTCCTCAGGGGGGAAATAGCAAACAACTTTCGCTGCTCCATCGTCATCGACACCGTCGTCAGTAACTGGCAATAAAGAACCGTACCAACATTACACTCATCTTCGCATCCAGCGGGCTCGTAAAATTCGTGAAGGTGTCGAAGGTTCAGATTTAAATGGGTGTTTCATTGCCATCGTTGACATCGACTGCCGACGCGTGCCCTCCCTGCCAGAGTGCTAATTTGGGATTGTTTTATTGCAGGGAAATGTATTTTACTGCTTTTCTCCGCTTTGAATGCACTTGGTATAGCGAGGATCTGTCCCTGAGGGAGGTTTGCACAGCTTTACGGATTCATGGTGGAGCTCAGATTTATGCCTCTTGGTGGGACACTTGAACGTGTGAAATTGCAGCAAGGATCATTGCAGGCATGCTGATTGCTAAGATTTACCACGGATGCGATGCTTCTTGCATCATAATTAGGGAGCTATTGGTCGTTTAGGCATGAATTTCATAAAATCGTGTTTTAAAAGCAAACCGCATGAGTAGTAGTCGTTATAAATGTTTTGTCTTAACCGGAACCGATCACTGTGCACATCTTTATTGAGATTTACTTTCAAATCAATACTTTTTGTTAGTACGTAATAAGCTTTCCCATTTAAAATTTCAAACTCAGAATGGCAACCATACCCAATGCTAGACAACCTTGGTTAAACGCAACTTCATTCATCACATAGAAAAAAAAATATCTTCAACTTTTCGAATTCAATTCGCCAGTTTAATCTTCCAGCACCGACCCCATCACCCGACCAATTAACTTTCAGCCACTGTTTATGAATTAATTACTCCTGGCACGAACTTTCCTCCTACATTTGTGCCAATTAGACTCACATGTGGAATAAAAACTTCCGACAAGTTTTTCCTCCACTTTCACGATGCTTCTTTTTTTCGTTCCGTTGCTTCGCTGTCACGATTGAATTGGATGAAATATTTTTCTCACTCGACCGGTGACGACGGTTTCCACAAGTGGTGGAGAAAAAAAAAGTTACCAACAAACAAAAATAACTTGACCTAAGCTGGTGGCTGCCACAAGTCGCGCCATGTGAAATCGCACGGTTTGAGCTTTTCATTCGAGTGGAAGAACTCCCACAAAACTCCCGCTCAACAGTTATTATGTATTTCCGCAAAAGGTTACGCTGTGCTCATTCGAGTGGTTCTGGTACTTAGTTTGCTCACTCGGAAACACAACAAGCGCCCTTCAGTCAGCTCGTCCAATTGAGGAAACCAGGTGTGAGATGAAAAATGCTTCCCCATTTGGTCGCACCACCAAAGATCGTGCACCATGAAGGATGTTGAAGGCCAAGGAGGAAGGTATACATTACGTGTGCGAGAGGAAATGGGGGACCGAGATAGGGTCATCTTTCGGAATCGTTGTCTCTTCTGCTGAAGATTGTGAGGTGGTTTGTGGACGAGAAAACAGGAACTAGCATTCCACTTGATAGTAGGAAGAACACGCACAATGGTTCGAATCGAAAATTTAGCAGGAAAAATCTTTATTCTCTGTTTCAGTTGATTCTGTATTATGATCAAAGGCATAATAAAGACAAAGTAGTCAGGCTCAGGGCACGGTTAATGCTGGGCATGGCGTATCATTGGTACCTCGCGTATCTGTAGGAATAAAATAAACCCCTTTGTGTGGTCCTTAGCCTTCTGCCTAGCAACTCCTATCCCTACCTCCTCGCGGTACGGGTACCCTTAGAGAAGATAGGGTTACCAATCCTGGTGGGAAGAACGCATCATCTGTTCATCGATTTTAAAGCAGCCTATGATAGCATCGACCGCAAAGAGCTATGGAAAATCATGGACGAGTACAGCTTTCCCGGGAAAATCACAAGACTAATAGGGGCAACAATGGACGGTGTGCAGAATAGCGTGAAGATTTCGTGCGAACGTTCCAGTTTATTCGAATCCCGCCTTCGTAAGGGTGAAGGACTTTCGTGCCTGCTGTTCAACATCGCGCTAGAAGGTGTCATGCGGAAAGCCGGGTTTAATAACCGAGGAACGATTTTCACAAAATCCAGCCAGTTTGTTTGCTTCACGGATGATATGGATATTGTCGGCAGAACATTTGGAACGGTGACAAACCTGTACATCCGCCTGAAACGTGACGCGACAAAATTCGGCTTGATGGTGAATGCGTCAAAAACAAAGTACATGCTGATAGGCGGAACCGAGCGCGATAGAGCCCGCCTACGCGCATCGTACCTTCGTGCTGTGCGTACACGAATTCTCTCTGCTCTTGGAAGTTTTCTTAAAAACTACCTAAAGCAATAAAACAGTACTTTTCAGTGCTACACAAGCAGTACTTTTCAGTGCTAAAATTAAAAACGGTACTTTTCAGTGCTACTTAAACAGTACTTTTCAGTACTATTTTCTACTATTGATCCCTATACGATCCTTGTTAGGACCCGTGCCTTCGATTTTTCGTTGGACCCGTTGGCGAAAGCTAGCGGTGGTAATCCTTCTTGGACACCGTCTAGGGAAAAAACCTCTCGAAGGTCACGTCTTTCTCGTTTATTAACTAAACATGGTATCAACAACTAACAAAAGGATGGGTGAATCTCTGAATTCACTACTTCCTTCCAAAAAAGTGGGTTTTAAAACTGTCACTACACGTGGCAAGAATGGAAGAAAGGACGCTTCCCCGGAATGCGAGCTTTCTTCCAAGGGTGAAATGAATAATTGTATCGAAATGAGCAATCAGTTTGATGCTCTAGACAAATTTTCCGAACACCAAATCGAAGCAGCCTCTAGCCCAGGCTCTTTGATTCAAGTGAGGAAGCACTAATGACGACAAAACTGAACGTTTGTTCAAAGTTGTCTTGAAAGATCTCTCAAGTGACTATAAATCACCTGAAGAGATCAAAAATGGAATTAATGATTTACTTGGATTTTCTCCAGTCCAAGTAATCATTATGAAAAAGAGAACCCAATCTCACGCTAAGGACGACTGTCCTGTGAAAGAAGATACCAGAAAGTTTGAATGCGCCAATTGCAAAGGCCCTCACAAAGCTAACTTTTGGGAATGCCCTTCACGCAAAAGAGTCGTTGAGGCTCGTGCCAGGCAGATGAAGGATAATATCCGTTACGATAACGGTCGTTTCCGGAATTTGCCTGGTAGAGTATCGAACAATCCTCATTTTTCAGTTAACGATCGCTTGATTAGGAATCAAACCCACCAGGAAGATCATAATCATGCCCATTCACTAACAAATTTTAATCCGTCGGGTAGCCGTTCGAATCTTTCAATTTCGAATATATCTACCCACGGTAAATCCTTTGCCGATATCGTAGCAGGTAATTTGGACTCTTCCCCTATTCGTTCCATGAGTACCCATTCTACTTGTTTCAAATCAAATGGAAAAAAACCTTCCGCCACAGGTTACTCCTACCCCGCTTCTTCATCTACAGAAAATTCTAATGGGAAATCATCAGATGATATGTCTGCCTCTGTTTTTAATTTTCTAACTGAACAATTGAATCTAATGATTGATGCAATGTTCAAAGCCACTACTATGACTGAAGCAGTCCAAGTAGGTGTAAAATTTACAAATCAAATTGTTATTGGATTACGTTTTTCTAATGGATCCAAATAATAATTTAAATATTTTAAATTGGAATACTCGTTTTCTGAATGGTAAAGAGGACGAGCTGTTTAATTTTCTTACGGTTAATAACGTGCATATAGCAGTTATTACCGAAACGTATTTAAAACCTGGATCTAAACTCAAAAGAGATCCTAACTTTTTTGTTTATCGTAATGATCGACTTGATGGGGCATGTGTGGGAGTTGCAATCATCATTCATGGGCGTATAAAACATCAATTGTTTTCGTCATTTGAAACTAAAGTTTTTGAAACTTTAGGTGTTTCTGTTGAAACACAGTTTGGTAAATATACTTTCATAGCTGCCTATTTGCCTTTTCAATGCTCTGGACAGCAAGTTAATTTGCTCCAAACTGACTTGCGAAAATTGACTCGCAATAAGTCAAATTTTTTTGTCATTGGTGACTTTAATGCCAAACATCGGTCATGGAATAATTCTCAAAGTAATTCAAACGGCAGAATTTTATTTGATGAGTGCTCTTCAGGATATTTCTCAATTCAATACCCTGATAGCCCTACATATTTTCCTCTTCTAGAAATCCATCTACGATTGACTTGGTCTTAACCGACTCTAGTCATCTTTGTAGCCAATTAGTTACTCATGCTGATTTTGATTCTGATCATGTCCCTGTTACATTTCAAATATCGCATGAAGCGATTCTCAATCCTATCAGCTCCACTTTCAATTATTTACGAAACGTATATGAAACGTATGTTGACTCTAATCTTGATGTTAACATTTCTTTAGAAACTAAAATTGATATTGACAATGCTCTTGAAACTTTAACAAATTCCATTGTTGAAGCCAGGAACATTGCAATTCCAAAATGTGAAGTAAAATTTGAATCCGTGATTATAGACGATGATCTTAAACTCTTGATCCGTCTTAAAAACGTGAGGAGAAGGCAATTTCAACGCACTCGTGATCCTGCTATGAAAATTATATGGCAGGATTTGCAGAAAGAAATCAAGAAACGTTTTGCAGATTTAAGAAACAAAAATTTTGAAAATAAAATTTCTCAATTGGACCCTGGCTCTAAGCCCTTTTGGAAATTATTTAAAATCTTGAAAAAACCTCAGAAGCCAATACCGGCATTGAAAGAGGAAAACAAATTATTACTAACTAATTGCGAAAAAGCTCAAAAACTTGCTATGCAGTTTGAAAGTGCGCACAATTTTAATTTAGGACTTACTAGTCCAATTGAAAATGAAGTTACTCAGGAGTTCGAAAATATTCTCAATCAAGAGAACGTTTTCGAAAATGCCTGGGAGACTGATTTGGAAGAAGTGAGAACTATTATTAAAAAATTCAAAAATATGAAAGCTCCTGGCGATGATGGAATTTTCTACATCCTCATCAAGAAACTTCCAGAAAGTAGCTTATCATTTCTAGTTGATATATTTAACAAATGTTTTCAATTAGCATATTTTCCTGACAAATGGAAAAATGCTAAGGTTGTTCCAATTTTAAAACCAGACGAAAATCCTGCAGAAGCTTCTAGCTATCGTCCAATCAGTTTGCTTTCCTCCATCAGTAAACTTTTTGAAAAGGTTATTTTGAACAAAATGATGGCCCACATCAACGAAAATTCAATTTTTGCCAATGAAGAGTTCGGATTCCGCCATGGACATTCGACCACTCATCGATTGTACCCCGTTTGGCATAAAGTGGTTTGGCATAAGGTCGTTTGGCATAAAGCCGTTTGGCATAAAGTCGTTTGGCATAATGGTCGTTTGGCATAATGGCCGTTTGGCATAATGGTCGTTTGGCATAATGATTGAGTTAGAATGAATATCGGCATTTTCGAAGCTTTTACCGAGATCAGCACCACTGAGCCCATAGCAAAAAGAACATAAAGTGAGTTGTTGAGTTGTTGCGATATACATATTTGAAAATGGTATATTGGCAAAGAAAGTTCGCAGTTATTTATAAAGGGAGCGCACATATTTTGCTGCAGATCAAGCTCTGTCTTAGTTTGGACGTAACACTTGATGAAAATTACATGGTAGAAGAAGGAAACATTTATTTGCAAAATATTAAAAGCTCTTATCCAAAGATCTATCATTGCAGCGTAATGCAAAAATAGTCCATGTACGAGAGCAGATTATTTTTCGTTTAAAATGTGAAAGGCGCTAACTCTACATATCTTCTCACAACATAACTTAAATGAACAACACATTTATGAAAGAAAATATATGTGGCAAAACTTTTGAACGATTCAATATAAATTTTAATTTTGAAAATGTACATCAAAAACACTGTCTATTATCTAAATGAGAGAAAATTTGTGATTGAAATAATATTTTTCCAGCATATGTTGAAAGGAGATCTTGGGTTTGCAAAAACAAATATGTTGAATATTTACAGGTCCTAAAGAAATTATAATTCTTACAGCACATCTTGCAAGAATTGCGAAATATATAAATGGTAAATAGAGTTTTCAATCCCGGGAACATTTCCCGGGAAATGAGATTTCCCGGGATTCCCGTTTCCCGGGAAATTATTTTCGGCTTCCCGGGATTCCCGTATTTCCCGGGAAGCTCTATTTCAATGGTGAATTGATCATCTATATTCAAATAAAAAACATTGTTCAATTTACTCTTCTTTTTGGCATCACGTTCCCACTGGGACAGAGCTGGTTTCTCAGCTAAGTGTTATGTGTTAAGTGTTGCTTAGCTTCTGAGCACTTCCACAGTTATTAACTGAGAGCTTTCTTTACCACATTTGCAATTTTCGCATACGTATATCGTGTGGCAGGTACAATGATACTTTATGCCCAGGGAAGTCAAGGAAATTTCCATTACGAAAAGATCCTGGACCGAATCGAACCCAGACACCTTCAGCATGGCTTTGCTTTGTAGCCGCGGACTCTAACCACTCGGCTAAGGAAGGCCTCGCAATCGTAATCTTCTCGTAATGGTTATCGAAAAATGCATATGCTTCTAACATTTTTTTTTGTCAAGAATGTTTATATACTACACAACTTAAAGAATATTTACTTAGTTAAGGGTTTGTGAATCCATTGCCGTTTTCAAAAATATAATATCACGTCTAGTTTTTGAAATATTGGCTGTTGAAAATGCAAAATTTGATTTTATCAGCCAACTTGCATGCAAGAAAAGTATTGTATTTTACCATATAAGAGAAATGAAGAGTTTTGTAGAGACTCCAAGCATGTTGAAAAAATCGATTTAATCTTAATTTTATCGCGCAGTTTCAATATAATTATATCTGAAATGAAATATGAAATATGCATGCTTGCTAGACTAGATCACAAAAAAGTTTGATGCATCATATCTTTAATTTCACGGAAACATCAACTAAATCAGTGTTTTATACAACTTTGGCGAAGTGTAGTTAAAATGTGTGACGTGCAGGGAAATATATAAGAACGGCATTAGATTCAGCGACCCCTAATCTACTAGAGACACAAAATTTGATGTTTGAGACACGCAAAAATGTCATTTTTGTTAAGCTGTGTAACAGTCTCAATTTTCAACGAAAGACTAGTTGGTTTTTTATTTATTGTTCGAAAAGACTGATTTAATGTTTACAAATATTATTTGAACTTTTAACGATTTGTCTAGAATGACATCCACATGGATTTTTGCTTAAATTTATATATTTTTTTGTTTTGAATCCTAGCATAAAACGAAGACAAAGATTTTTTTTTTGGGAAATGTAAACATATACTTATAAAAAAATAAATAACCGTATACATTTACTGGTC
This sequence comes from Aedes aegypti, assembly GCF_002204515.2. Classification (NCBI taxonomy): domain Eukaryota; kingdom Metazoa; phylum Arthropoda; class Insecta; order Diptera; family Culicidae; genus Aedes; species Aedes aegypti. Next base: position 381,092,660 of record NC_035108.1, read on the forward strand.
TAAATTATAATATATAACTCAAAAACACTCCATCGAAGCTTGATTTTCATGGTTTTCATGAATTTCCCGGGATCCCGGGAATTCCCGGGAAATGAAAATTTTCATTCCCGTTTCCCGGGAAGTCAAATCCCGGGAAAATTGAAAACTCTAATGGTAAACATTCAGCTTGACTGAATAATATAGTTTATAACAGTATAAATATAAAGAACAGCCTATTTTTAGAAGAAGGCAAAATTTATGATTACATCTATAGAAGATTGGACGCCAAAAACTATTGCGGAATAGTAAAACGAAAAGACATCAAAAATTGCGTTCAGAATCATAGCTCTTGTCCTACTTTTCCCCGAATGTCGTTTCTCTGAATGTCGGTTCCCCGAATGCCAGTTCCTAGAATGACTCGTTTCCCCGTGCATATGAGATGGTCAGTTCGCTCACCACCCTGAAATGTTTAAAGTTACGATAAGTATGAGTGCCACAAACTTTTCGGGGAAGTGGACTTTTTGTTGAAGCGGGATATTCGGGGAACTGGTATTCGGAATACTGGCCTTCGGGGTAATGACATTCGGGGAACCGACATTACGGGAAAAGTAGCAAAATCCATCAAAGTAACTGCAGTAATCGATTTCTCTTTTCGCTGATAACTTGAGCAGATCAATGTTATCAATTGCCGCCATTTTGTCAGTTCGGAGCAACAAAATATCTAAAACATAAAGAAATCTTAAAAGAACAGTCTATGTATAAAACAAGGTGAAATTTGTTTCAATTTCAAATGAACAGTTTTCATGCCTTTAATTGGTTACATCATATTCAAAAAAAAATCCAATGTTTGAAAGAAGGGTAAATTAGTGCTAAATATATCAAAATCTTCAGTGCAAAAAAATATTCCAATAGCGGAACTAAAAAGAAAAAATAATATTTGAAAGAAGGGTAATTTCTGCATAAATTATAAAATATTATTGACAATAACTTTCCTAATATGCTTTAGTTTATTCAAGAGCATATGTGTGTAGAATAAAGTGACATTTTGTATCAATTATTGAGCCCGAATCTCATCTTAAGAAATTCTTGGTTTCAGACTCATTATGCCAAACGACCATTATTCCAAACGACCGTTATGCCAAACGACTTTATGCCAAATGACCATTATGCCAAACGACTTTATGCCAAACGGCTTTATGCCAAACGACTTTATGCCAAATGACCTACCACCCACTCATCAACTAATACGTGTAACAAATTTGATCCGTTCCAACAAATCTGAAGACTATTCTATTGGTCTTGCTCTTCTAGACATAGAAAAAGCATTCGACAGTGTTTGGCATGAAGGTTTGATTGTAAAATTAAAAAATTTCAATTTTCCAACATACATTGTTAGAATAATTCAAAGTTATCTGTCAAATCGTACACTTCAGGTTAATTATCAGAACTCCAGATCTGAAAGACTTCCTGTAAGAGCTGGTGTTCCTCAAGGCAGCATTTTGGGACCAGTATTATACAATATTTTCACATCTGACTTACCTGAGTTACCTCAGGGATGCTAAAAATCCTTGTTTGCGGATGACACAGGCCTCTCCGCCAAAGGACGAAGCTTGCGTGTCATCTGTAGTCGATTGCAAAATAGTTTGGATATTTTTTCTTCATACTTGCAAAAATGGAAGATTTACCCTAATGCTTCCAAAACTCAACTAATAATATTCCCACATAAACCAAAAGCTCTTTATTTGAAACCTTCAAGTAGACATGTTGTCACGATGAGAGGGATTCCAATAAATTGGTCAGATGAAGTTAAGTATCTAGGGCTCATGCTTGATAAGAATTTAACTTTCAAAAATCACATTGAGGGCATTCAAGCCAAATGTAATAAATATGTAAAATGTCTTTATCCCCTTATTAACAGAAAATCAAAACTTTGTCTTAAGAACAAGCTTTTGATTTTCAAACAAATTTTCAGGCCAGCCATGTTGTATGCTGTACCAATATGGACTAGCTGTTGTAATACCAGGAAGAAAGCATTGCATAGTGATTTTTTTTGCCGATTTTGTGATCGAAATAGAATAGCGTCTAAACCGTTGGTTTTAGTGAAAAAGTTTGTTCAGAGAAGTTTCTTGATTTGTAAAAGCGCTTCTCTTGATACTAGCGGCCAGGTGAATAAATCACCTAAAAGTGAGATAAAAGATTATATATTTTTACCCGTTCGAGATAGACGGTCGGTGTCTTCAGCAAAGTTGTAGCACATGTTAATTCAAGACACTTTGTCTAAGACACCAAATTTCTATCTCTTATACATTTCAAGATATGTAATTTTATCTTAAAATGATTCTTAAACATCAAAATTTTAGTATAACTTTTTTCTACAATTTTTGACATTTTTTGTGTCTTCTACAAAATTGTTCAACTACCAAATCTACATATTTTTGCTGAACATTGCAACTTGCTATCTCTTATGGTAAAATAGTAATTTTTTTTTTATTTTTGTTTACCGGAAAAACAGACCGATGCTCCGAGTAGGAGCTATAAAATGCATTTTTATGGTTTAACTAGTTTAAACATAAAAATCAATAGACCGCTTCTGGCCAAAAGTTCTTAGTGTAATTTGAAAGTGAAAAAATAGTCCTTTCAGATACGCAAATCGCTATGTGCGTCAATCTGCGCCCAAACTAATGGTATTAGTCCAAAAAAGCCCCATAAAAATCGATTATTTGAAAATAACTATTTTACCATAAGAGATAGCAAGTTGCAATGTTCAGCAAAAAAATGTAGTTTTTGTAGTTGAACAATTTTGTATAAGACACTAAAAATGTCAAAAATTTTAGAAAAAAGTTATACTAAAATTTTGATTTTTAGGGGTCATTTTAAGATAAAATTACATATCTTGTAATGTATAAGAGATAGAAATTTGGTGTCTTAGACAAAGTGTCTTAAATAAACACGTGCTACAACTTTGCTGAAGACACCGACCGTCTATTGCGAACAGGTAAAAAAAATATTTTTTTATCTCACTTTCAGGCCAGGTGCGCTAGTATCAAAAGAAGCGCTTTTACAAATCAAGTAACTTCTCTGAACAAACTTGTTCACTAAAACCAACGGTTTAGACGCTATTCTATTTCGATCACAAAATTGGCAAAAAAAATCACTGTGCACTGCAGAGAATTCAAAATAAAATTTTGAAAATGATTCTGAGGCTTCCTCCCTGGTATAGTACCAATGAGTTACATAGAATATCCAATGTTGAAACATTGGAACAAACGTCAAATAAAATAAAAAATAATTTCAGGCAAAAATCGTTACAATCTTCTATTGCCACGATTAATGCGTTATATGTTTAGGTTAAGTTAGGTTAAGTATATTTAAAGCGTTTTTTTCTCTTATAAGCAGGTGAAATCAACTCACCTGTAAAAAATCTGAACTGCTACGGCAAATGAAATGTTATATGTTGTTAACAAAATGTTAATAAAATCTTAAATTTGTTTTACCAAATTAGGATGATAGTGTTATCTAATAACACAGAACACCTAGATATAAGAAATGAATGTAATATTTGGAATGATACTAATAAAAAAAATTAAAAATAAAAAAAAAAAAGCAGAAAGGTGTAATGATTTTTTCATTGAATGCTAGGAACTGACGCTGAAAAAGACAACTTGTAATCGGAAAACGCGTATTTGTCAAAAGATAAGTAATCAGTATGGATTTAAATGGTACTATAATCATATCAACTTTTTTGATCCTTTTCGTAGCAATTAGTAAATACTGAGTGCAGGAGTCTAACTATGCAAGTGTCACTATCGTTTTGCTCATGGAAAAAAATCTTTCTATTGCGGTGAAAATTTCGATTTTATTCCAGCGCAAACCAAAGATATTAATTTACGAATATATTATTCCATTCCATATTTTTCTATTATTCCATTTAATAAAAGGTAAAATTACTTTTAATAGATCAAAACCTTACGAAACAGTACCGTACTGTGAAAGCTTTTCTCATTATCGTTTTGCCCATGAAAAACATTTTCTTTTGTGGTAAAAATATTGATTTTATTGCAGCGAAATCCAGAGATATTGAATTATGAATATGTCATTTCCATTTAAAATAGGATAAAATGACCTTTAATAGGTCAAACTCGTACGAAAAAATAACGTGCAGTAAACACTTACCTCACTGTAGTTTTGCCCATGGAAAAGTCCTTCTTTTGTCGTAAAAAGATCGATTTTATTCCAACGGAATCCAGAGATATTGAATTATAAATATATCACTTCCAATGAAAATAGGGTAAAATGACCTTTAATAGTTCAAAACCGTATGGAAAAATAACGTGCAGGGAACTCTCACCTCACTTTCGTTTTTCCCATGAAAAAATCTTTCTTTTGCAGTAAAAAGATCGATTTCATTCTAGCGGAATTCAGAGATATTGAATTATGAATGTATCACTTCCATTGAAAACAGAGTAAAATGACCTTTAATAGGCCAACCCCTTACGAAAAATGACGTGGAGTGGATTATCACCTCACTATCGTTTAGCCCAGTGATTCCCAAAGTGGGCGAATTCGCCCCCCGGGGGGCGATTTTCAGGTGCAAGGGGGCGAAAATTTATGAAACTGAATTTTAGGGGCGAAAATGTTAGAAAGGGGGCGAAAATTATGGTATGACAGAAATTGAAAAACAATAATTAATTCAAAGTTTGTAAGAAACACTCATATTTCAATGAAAGCATCTACATCTGAAAAAAAAATTTAACTCCTAACTATTTCATCTGTTCTTGTGTGTACCTCTAAACGCGCTTGATTTTTAGTTATGATAGACAAATTTGACAATTTTAATTGAGATCTGAATGGTTTTTGACTAATATAACATTTAATGTATTTTGGTAGAAGAAAATATGTGAGAACTTCCAGCGATATTTTAAATTTACTTCCAAGTTTAATGTAATGTTTGGTAGCTTTTTGGCGATCTTTGGAATAGGGCAGATTAAGTTTTATTGCTTCTCACGCATTTGTTTCACTACTCATTTTGATATTTTGTATTTAAAAATAGGACTTGGTGTCATAAAAGTGCATGGATCAAAGCCTGAAAAATAAAATTTGCGCTGAACGTTATATGACAGTAAATGGAAATTTGAAGAATAGTCTGAGTTTACTTATATTTTTCTATAAATTGTATTATTTTTATATTTGCGATAATTTTTGCAAATTTGTACAAATCTTTTCGAAATTAATGAATTTTAAATCAGAACAGACTTTAGATTGGGCTGTTTCCAGAACTGCCGACAATGTATTAAAAAAATTCTTAAATGTATTTCTACAACTTAATAAACTTTTAAAAGAAGACAAAAAGCAAAGTGAACTACAATTGTTTCGTTGATCGAACAGTAGCCAAAAAAATAGATTTCTTGATACGATAACAAATGATGCATAACATAGATATTGCACAACTCTTTTATGGATATACAATTAGAAGACATTCTCTTTGGGGTATTTTAAATGAAGTATAATGATTGACTACTACACCCTTTAAATTTGACCAATTTTTGGTACACTTATGATGAGATTTTGATCAATACTCCAACGTAAGTTTACTCCTTAATACAAATGATTAAATTTCGTATCAGGGGGGCGATTTCAAAAAATATTGGTCTCAAGGGGGCGAAAATCAAAAAAGTTTGGGAAACACTGGTTTAGCCTATGAAAAAAATTTTCTTTTGCGGTAAAAAGATCGATTTTATTCCAGCGGAATCCAGAGATATTGAATTATGAATAAATCATTTCCAATGAAAATAGGGTAAAAGGACCTTTAATAGGTCAAAACCGTACGAAAAAATAACGTGCAGTAAATTCTCACCTCACTATCGTTTAGCCTATGAAAAAAATCTTTCTTTTGCGGTAAAAAGATCGATTTTATTCCAGCGGCATTCAGAGATATTGAATTTAAAGACATTTTTTTGCATTGCTCCGGATAGCACATATCTGTAACATTTTTTGGTATGATTGCAGATTTTTCTATTGTAATGATATTTTTAGCTTTTCATTAAATTCTAAAAAATACCGTCAAACGGGGCTTTTTCTGACATTATTTCCACGTTCTTCAACTTTGAGGATTTGTAGCTCTAAGAATTATGGATGGATTTCGATAATTCTTGCATATATCTTAGTTGTATGGGTACGTAACAAATGTGCAAAATATGAAGCAAATCCATCAAGAAATAAAAAAATGCTTGAATAGCGAAAAAAATGTGTCCTTCAAGACAAAAATGGGGCTACTTTGGACACATTTAGAAAGCAATACGATTTGATAATAAAATGATTATTTTCGCATAAATTTTGAACTGGTTCTATAGATTAACGTCTATTTTGACGTTGTTGAACGTTTTTCGTTGATAAACATAATTATGAAAATTGTAAAGCGCGAAAAAATACACATACCTAAATAACACTTTTCAGCAAAATATGGTTTTGTAGTGTTTAATTTCTAGTATGAAATTTCAGTTTTACTTTTTTTTAAGTAAAAGTGTCAGCTACGACTGCTTGATTGTTTAAGTTGACACAATCGAATGATGCAATTACCAAGTACTGCGACGATTAATAAGGTCTGATTAATAATGGTTAACATCTGGTAAAATTCTTAATGTTATATTAATGATATGTAGAAGGATCTCATCAATTCCTGTAACTAAAAGTAATTTTTATTTAAAGTGTAATGCATGAAGTACAAGAATAATGTTTCGCAAGATCGTAGGCAATTCAAATTTTACATTTGTAATTGTTTTGGTTCTCAATAGTTTAGATATGGCTTAATGGTAGTCTATTTATAGCAGATGAAGAATGAAATTGTTTTGTACTACGGGTTCATGTAAAAATGACCGAGAGTAATTTTTTCAAGGAATATGGTTTGAGTTTACTACCAATACGTAATAATATATATATATTTGATGACTATTAACTTTCCTGAATCCTTGGTTAATTTTTTAGTTGTTGTAAAATATAAAAACCAACGGTTTTACAATAAATTAAATTTAGTGAAATAAAGACCTTTGATCAATTTTTTTTGTAACACAACCATTTTTAACATAAAATTATCACAAATTTTTATGAAACATGACGATTCGATAGTTTTGTGACGCTCCCAATAACTTTCCTTGATATGTGAAAAATTCGAACAATGTTTACATAGCAAATGTTTTGTGCCTTGTGAATATTTGTTCGGAATTTTTAAATATATTTTCCTGTTTATCCTGTTATTGTTGATATTGTTCCGAAAAATGTTCATGTCTGGTTGTAGAGCATGTTTTGGTCAATGAAAGTGCTGAAGACACAAAATAGGTCAGATCAATATTTATGCTGCAAATAAATCAAAAACACGAATGTCCAAAGTAGCCCCCGGAATCAAAAGTAGCCCCGTTGGACGGTATCTGAATTATTTCTGGGGGAAAAAAATTATCCTACTTTGTTTTTGACTTGACATTCAGCCTTACTTGGGTATGAGTACAGAACTGTGACTGCTGTGGGATAATCTCACATCTTAAAAAAGTCAGGTTACAAAAAAACAATTTATAAAATAAATGAGTGAATTAACGTTGAATTACTGAAAATATTAAAGCAGAACACTGCAATCCCTTCATTCATGGACTTAACACTCAATAAACTTGGGTTTTTTGTTTTCAGTTGTATTGGATCCGAGTGATTCCAATAATTACATACTTGAAAGCTATAAGTATGACGCTTGTTGCGCTAGAACAATAGATTCATTTGATTAGATGACAGCTGAGATACGGCAGAGGGAGGCGAGTGGATGGTAACGTCCTACCTGAAGCGAGGATAGTATTGAAATTGTAGATCTAGTTGAAACTTTAACAATTCAGGAAAATGACGTTCGTACAGGTATTTTTTTAGTTGCTTCATGTACCATGCAAAACTGAATTACGAACATTTTTTTTTTTGTTGACATCATGGTCTAAAACCAACGACAACAGAGAAAAATGTTTTTTCCAAACTGTCGATTCGGCCCATGGTGCAACGGGATAGGTCAAAGTAAATTATATCACGTTCGAAAGCTGAAACGAACCGGGTGAATGTGAGTGAATGATGGGGAAGCGGGGGGGGGGGGGGGGGGGTGTGCGGTGTTTGTGGGTAAGAATGTGCAGGCCATGTAACGAAACACGATACTAATTAGAAATAACAATAACGGAGCTAATGAAAATAATAAGAAGTGATGCTGATTCTATCTGCCGGGGCCTGTCTGGTCATTATTATTCCTTGTCGTTGGAATGGCAAGGATGCCGCTTTGGAATGGGTAAACAGACAGCCCTTGAATTGGATTAGCACAAGTGGAAGACGAATAAATCACAGGATGAGCCCTTGATACGCTAAGTTATTGGAAGTGGCATGGAATGCTAATGTCGTGGGCAGTCTCTTTGATTGTTTTAAGTGGTAAATTTTACGCCCAGTTTGTTGAACGATTTCCGGAATGTTGCGTATAGAGTAATTGGTAAAGAGGCAATTGTGTTTTAGTGCTGTTCTGATGTGAAATTCCAATATGGATCAACAATTCTGCTATGTGCCAGGGTCATTGAAGTAGATTCCTCATTTAGTTCAAAAGCATATTTTGTCATTACAATCTTTACAACGAACATGGCGAATCGTTAGATTGTTTTTTTTTTTTCATTTCTATAAAAGCATGTCAAAATTTAATTTTAAATCCACATAAAAGACAATAGTTAGAAAGAAGTGTAGGGCAAAAGGTAAATTTATCTGAATCTGTGCGGTAAATGAAATGTAGCATGTTGATAACTTCTTTCTGGTTTTATCGGCTCTACCAGTTTTTGAGCAGCTAAAACGAGTTTTACTTCAACTTTCCGACGTTTTGGCGTATATTTCACCATGTTGTTAATAAAATGTGATGATGAGAGTAGTATTTATGGAGCAGAAAGTCTAGCTGCAAAAGAGGCAATAATGTTGGTAGCAAATGAAGAAGGGGCGGGTGCATATTTAATTTGCACTGATTCACTAAGTGTTGTAACATGTTTGGAGAGTAGAAAAGTTAAAAGTCTATGGAAAGATCAAATGCTTGAGATTTACACTCAATGTTTACAAAATAGAAAAGAGGTCACATTCTTTTGGGTACCGAGTCATATAGGTATTGAAGGTAACGAGAAAGCGGACCGAGAAGCGAAGTTAGCCTTAGAACAAAGAATAGACACCAGCATAGCATTGGACTATAAAGAAATGAAGAAAATTTTAAACAATAATATAATAATTAAATGGCAATACGAATGGGGAAAGATTAGAGAAAACAAATTAAGAGAAGTAAAAGACTCGGTCATCCCGTACAAAACTAGAGGCAAGACTCGGAGAGAAAATGTAGTCCTTACTAGAATACGTATCGGTCATACGGTCCTAACTCACAAACATCTATTCGAACAAATGGCAGCACCAATGTGCCAGTGGTGTAACGAATTGCTCACTGTTGAACACTTATTAGTTGAATGTACAAGTTTAGACGAAGAAAGGAAAAAAGTAGGATTGCCGATAAGTTTGAGGGAGATTTTAGCAGATGACGAAGAAAGAATTGAAACAGTTATATATTATCTGAAAAATATCAATGTATACAATAGTTTATAGAAGGTTCCACCATACACAAGGCCTGAATGACAATAAAGTTAAAGGGTCTATAATACAAAAAAAATAAATAAATAAATAAAATGTGATTGATGGCTGGGTAAAGTTTAATTAAATTCAGATGATAGTGTTGCCAAACACAGAACACCTGGTAATAAGAAAAGGATGTGATTATTTCAAATCATACTGATAAAGAAATTACAAAAAGTTGGCTATATCAATAAAAAATAGCATGTAAAGATATATATATGTTTGAAATTATTTCACGTTTGAATTACTACTTTGAATGAAATTAATCTTGTGTATGAAAATGTTACACGGCGTGTCTAGTAGAACAATATTATCACAAAAAAATTAGGTATCGCTAAATCTTTCATCTTTCAAAAATATAGGTTTTTAGCTTTCATTTGACGTGTTCCCCAAAAAAATCCACCGAGGGATCCCGAACATTTTTTTTTTATTTTTAATTTTTGTTCCTTGAAGTACATTATTTTGAAATATAATCATGATAATAGGCAATTTTTTTTTCTCTCAAGCTCGATGGTAGCCCAAATTTCAAATGAAAGTTGATATAACAAAGACATATTAGATTACATGTTGCAATGGACATAACTGTCCTATGTGATCTTGTGGATTTAATATGCCATAGGACACTTATTCGTACAGTGAAGGACACACTCAGTTGAGTTCAAATGATTTTCATTCTTTTACCGAGATCCACACAGCTGAGCGGTCAGCAAATTAATTTTAACTGATATGTCATCAAAACATCAAGTTTACTTGAAACAGTACCTTTGGGCGCCGTCACCAAACGTCACTTTTACTAAGATGTCAGCAAACGACCTTTAACCGAGATTTGCAATAGCTGAGATCGGCATTCTGATTTAAGTGTGTATTTGAGTGCATAACTGTTTCTTTTCATTTTTAGAATAGATGAATTTTCTATTTCTTTTGTCTGGAATTACACCCCTATCGAGACAAAGCCAGCTTCTCAGATAAGAGTTCTTCGGTTACTCATTAACTGAGAATTTGATTCACCAATCGTTAATTAATGTTTTTTTATATTGTACGTAAGAAAAATATTCACGACCGATGAGATCGAATCAACCATCCTGAAAAAAAATAACGTAATTCATAACAGTTTCACGTAGCTTTTCTTAGAATTACATATTTCAGTGTTCAATTCCGTACAAATTCAAACTGAAAACGATTGATACGAAATATAGCTTTTTTAAACCATTTTTACAAAACAATAACTCTTGCTGCTTTGTTAATTTTTTATCTTTTTCACAATTAATATGATATACAAAGATGCTTGATTTACTAGTTTGATAGTGAGAAAATAAGGGAGAGGAGAAAAATCCTTCAGTCTGTTGAAAACTGTATTTTTTTATTTAGTATAATGGTTGACTGTCGTTCGCATATTTGTCCCGCGGTCTATAAGATTTACAAAAAACATGGTACAAGTAAGCGTAGAAGGGCAGTTGATGTGCTAGTAAATGGACGGGGCAAGTAATTCAGCAAATTTTCCAAAAATACATAGCATACAGGATGCATCGTCTTCTATGTCGGTGTGTGAATATTGAATAACTTTACATTTATTAACCGATTGATTTGGTTTGACATGTTTCTGAAAAGTCAATTCATTACACTTTTTATTATGAATAATTTAACACAGAAGCAACATGCCAAAATAGTGACTCTTAGAGTTGAAAAAAATAGTCTTGCAGTTGTGTGAACTCAACTGTTACATCCTTGAAAATATCGTGGTCAACAGGAACCATCTGGCTTCGTAAATAAGCAAAAATGCCACATTCGAGGAACAAAAAATCTATTTGAGATTCAAGAAACGCCATTCCTTGACCAAGTCCTAACAGTTTTTACCAGCGTTCGCGCCAAAAGAATCATAGAGTCATTTTTTTTTATCAGTACGGAACAGTCGATGGAATTCGATATTTTTGGAAGTTTGTTCATTATGTCTCTGCAACGGAAATTCCATGGACATCTGATATAAAAAGGGGACATATGAATTGATTTTGGAGATCCTAATTTAACTCCTCCTGACTTAAGTTTATGGAGCTACTTGAAAAGCAAAGTGTGTGATAGAAAATTTTGGACTGTCAGAAAAACCACTTTCACGGTGGAATTATTTGTTATGGTTTGATTTAACAAGAAAATTTTGAAGTCTATGTAAAAAAACATCAAAATAGTTTTAATACTATTAAAAAAGTCTTTTAATTGTCACTTACTCCGGGTGTCTCAATAATAAGCTTAATGAGGTTTTTTTTAAGCTTTGTGCTAAGGCTTGCGGTATAAGGGCGTATAAGCATATTCCATTTACTTTCGTAGGTGGTTGAAATGTTGATCCATTCTACTTTTTTTTTGAACCTCATAATAATTACGGTTGATTGGCAAAGAATACTCTCAATTGATAACTAAGTGCTCAACGAACTCTAAGCTGGGAAGTAAGCTAAATTCCAGCAGAGATGTAATGCCAGACAGATGAAGAAGAAATTAAATGTATTCTAACCATGAAAAGAAAGAGTGCTCGGTTCGATATACTTTCACAGTACGGATAAGTGAACAGTCGAACTTCCAACATATCTTATCGAATAAGTGTCCTATAGCTCATTAAATCCTCAAAATCTCATAGGACAGTTCTGTTTTGTACTAAATGAAATGTATGTATATTTATTTTATGAACTCATATATGGAAATGAAACTTTCATCAAGCTGACCAACGAAGCTGTTTTTACAACGATTATATTTAAAAATAATGTAGAACAAAAATTTTGAATGAAAAAAAAATGTTCGGGATCCCTCGGTGGATTTTTTTGGGGAACACGTCAAATGGAAGCTAAAAACCTATATTTTCGAATAGTGAAAAATTTAGCGATGCCTATTTTTTTGTGATAAACCTTTCCCATATACACGCCGTGGTTAGGATGTGAAAACTATTTGTTTTGTATCTCATTACCTACCTTTGTCTATAGCATCATCAAACTTGAGTAAGAGGTAATTGACTGTCATTCTCAATTTGTAGTTGAATTTCAAATGTATCTGCAGTAAACATTTCATCAGACATTGACTTTGAATCTTAAATCCGCATACCCTTCCGTAACAAAAATCATTTCACTCAGCTACTATCGTTAGCTTTGTGCAATAGTCCATCAAAAAGCTCCTAACGACATCGAAATTGAAAACTTCCAAAGCTGTGCAAAATTACTACCTGGAAGCGGAATTTACAGGACCCTTTCCACAGTGATATCCTCGCAATCAGATGTAATCCCGCAGGGACTCAGATAAACACCCGCAATGACAACGACTATATGACTACGATGGTGCCATTCGGAACGACTACCCACTAGGGTGACACAAAAGTAATCAATGATCGAAATGTTCTATAGAACAAATCATCTTTCCAAAAAAAATTTTAGAGGCTCTACCAGATAGATTAATGAAAAATGGTCATTTTGACTGAATTTTGTCATATTTTGACTGAATTTTGTACTATAACATTTAATTCCACTAGAGTTTGTGTCCTTTGACAGATACGCGTATTTTGACCTCAAATGTAAGGCCGTCTTTGTGTCATGCACTAGACTTGACTTCGAGTTGCACAAATTCAAGTAAATATTAACCTTCCAGTCGTCGCGCGGTTTGCCACCGTAAGAACCATCGCGCTGCTGTTGTGAACGAAAAGCGAGGTTTTATCAGCGCGGTGTTGTACAAAATACAACGGCGCGACGACTGAAGTGTTAAGTAACCAAATTGTTCAGCATACCTACCGAATAAGAAAAACTTTTGTATGTTTTTTTAAGATAAACTCAAACTTTTGCACGGGAGTGTACGAGAGTTTTCATCATATATAACAATTTTTCATGAATTAATCTGGTGGCACCTCTGAACGATCATTTCTACATGATCATTTGTTTTACAAAAATGCTAGGAATAAGCATATATTTTTTCAAGGGTAGAGTACCATGACATTTCGAACATTACCTCTTCTGGAACACCCTAATACCAACCGACTTGCGTACCTTTCTTGGTTCGCGTCCTAGAAAGCCGCATTTTCACGTCCTCGAACATCAAAGGCTGAGTGTGGCTGATGCTGGTAAATTAAATTATGCAAATTAAGGATTTCCCTTTTTCGGAGGCGGATACCGAGGGGGGTTTGCGAAGAAAAGAATGTTCCGTGCTCGCGTTTCCGCATTCGCCACATTAAGCAGCACGTTTCGCAAACCGAACTGTAATTTACTGGTTGTGTTCGCACACGTTTTCGTTTGTTGGCGCTGCCTTCGTTTCCTCTTTTTTTTGCGGTATCTTTTTCTTTTCCAACTCGACCCTCGGCAGAGATCTGTTCACGGACTTCGTGGATTCCGTGTTGCTTCCGATCCGAGGCAAATTATGTAGCTCTGCTTTATTTGATTTTCCTCTGGATTTAACTTAATCAGTGAGATGGGATTATGGGAAGGATGCATTGTAGATTAATAGGTAGCGGGAAATTGTAGAGTACATAAAAATGTCAGTTACACGATAAGCAACACAATTCTTTGAATTTAGGTTGAACTCCTCAGGATGTTTGGGAATACGACTTGAATTTGAGTAAATCTTGAATAAAAAGTATCTGGTCAGTATGTGAGATGTTTTTTCAGCGCATTCTTTTCGTTAGCACGATCTTAATTTAATTTTTCTAGCAGGTTTTGAACCGAATTCAGGCTGCTTGGGCACGTCAGGAGTTAATCATCAATATTAACCTCCTTTTCCCGAGCAGCCTAGATAGCCGCGTAGTGTCGGTAGCGGTTGTTTCAACTGGCTAAGAATTAACACTACGGACTGCCTGTTCCGGTGGTAAAAGTCCACCTCACAGGTGACCCCTAATTTATGGTGTAGTGCGTACCGTGCCTAGAAATGAATGGTTAGGGAGGTCTAAACAAAACCTAACCGCTAACGGAGTCTGTGGAGTACCAGGGTGCCCTCTGCAGTATTTTGCCCTTTCTGTGCTACCCGGAGCATTGGCGCAGGTGACTTTGTGTTTCTCCGAGATAATCGGCTGCTCTTCTTCAGTCTCTATCTTGAGGCTAAATAAGGGTGGGATTATAAATATGTTGCTATTTAAGAGCCAGTTCGCGAGAGCCGCAACCCCTTCTTGTATTGATGTTCTCCGATCAGGCTGAAATTTTCAGGGATTGTCCTACTATATAAAAGATAATGTTTTGCAAAATATTAGGTTTTTATATTAGGGGGAAGTGGGACAAAATGACCCCCAATGATTCCATGTCACTAAACATGCAAAATCACAAAAACTGATATAACTATAGTAAAACTGCACGGATTACGTTGAAATTTGGCATGATTACTCTACGTTATATGGTCGGGGTTCTGCTAAACCGCACCAAGTGCCAAAATCTTTATTCCGAGATATTTTACTTTAAAGTTTTTTTCCTGTACTAGTTTACCGCGCACAATAATTTTAATTTTTTTATCGCTCACATGCGATGAACAGTGTTCAATAAGTACGCCGAGATTAAATATACTAGTAAATTGTTAAAAATTAACGATGTAATTGGATTTCATTAAACAATATGAAGCACTTAGTTCGCTCTGGCTGAACAAAAATTGAAAATTATGGTTCTTGGTTCGGTATGGTTGGATGTGTTTCACAGTTTTCAACAACACAAGTAAAATTGGAGACAAATGATGTTTATCATCACCGTGCATGTTGGAAGCCATGTCACAAATGTTTATGAGAAGGATTCGTATGTATTGAATCAAGGTTCTCGCGTGTTCATACATAGATCCTAATGATCGAAGAAAACCATGAATTCGCTCTGCCAAAGCGCACCAAGTTGCTCCCATTTGGTGCACCTTTGCTGATCAAGTTCTTGAATCAAGTAATGTGCACTTTGTCTGACGGGGTTTGATGGCGATAATGCCATTTTATGAACAACTAAAGCGCACCAAGTCCACCTGAGTTGTTCACACAGTATCAGATTAAATTAATTCATTTTTTCATTACGGCTACTGTGTGGATTGATAAACAAATTCTATAACAAGCAAATGCAAGTATTTATTGCTTGTAAATGCCTCTACTTCATGTCTTAATGTGATTTTCAGATAAATAGTACTTAGAGCGGTGTGGCTGGATAAAATTTCAATGAAAATAGATCAACGCCACCAAAACAATATTTAATTTTAATGAATCAATTGTTGCCCAATTTCACTGGCCTCTCTTTCTATGAGTTGCTTGGAATGGATAAATTGTAAGAATATAGAAGGAAATGGGAAAAATATAGCTTCATATCTGAAAAATGAATTCCCTCTGATGACGTGCGTTGGTTTATGGTTCACTCTGGCTGAACAAAATTACAGTTTTACGTGTCCTTCCAAACAAAATTTGTAAACTAAGATTACAAGAGATTGTTCAAATCACTCGATATTTTTATGGTAGAGAGATTATGATTATTTAAGTCCTTTGGTGTAAAAAACTCAATTTGTGAAAAAATGGCACTTGGTGCGGTTTAGCAGAACCCCGACCATATAAACTTTGAGATTGGCATGGTATATGAACTTTAAGAGTACTTCAAATCGAGAAAAACAAGTTTTTCATAAAAAATTAAGTGATTTTCAAAACGATTTTTTTCTTACCAACCGAGCTAGGTCAAAAAACTAAATATGGCGTTTTGTAGGGCAACTTATAGGCTTTCATTTTAGGTATAATCCAAATATGCCGTTTTAAAAATTTTCGAAAAAAATTTTTTTTCCGGGGTAGTGTTTGAACTTGAGCCATTTTGCGAGTACCGCAACCGCCTTGTCTAGAGAGGTTGTATTGATGTTCTCTGATCGAGCTGAAATTTACAGGAGTTGTTTTCATATATAAAAGAATACTTTCCGCAAAATTTCAGATTTTAATATTAGGGAGAAGTGGTACAAAATAACCACTAATGATTTAATATATAAAAACATACAAAATCAGTTAAAGTGCTATAATAGCGATAGTAAAAATGCACGAATTTGCATGAAATTTGGCATGTTTACTTAACATTAGATGAACTTCAAAATGAACATGGTATTTGGATTAGAAAAATGTTTCAAATTGATAAAAACAAATCTATTTTATTTTTTTTAATAATTTTTTTTTTTTTTTCAAATTGACTTATATTTTTGTCAACCGAACTAGGTCAAGAAGCTAAAATCGTGGTGTTCGTGGCCGTGTGGTTAGCGGCGTCAGCCGTTTAGGCATATTGCGCCACGAAACGTGGGTTCGATTCCCACTCCAGTCGGTGGAAACTTTTCGTCCAACGAAAAATTCATGACTGGACTACTGGGTGTTCTGTGTTGTCCGTTGCCTAATGTTCGTGATTGTTCAGTCTGTGCTTCCTTTGGCTGAAGACGGTGTAAATTGTCTTCTTTAAATATGAAGTTTTGTAGGGAAACTCAGGAGCTTTCATTCGCGGTGTACCGTAGTGAATCGAAATTCGGACGGTACCGGTATCCGGACACTCTGATAATGTTTACCAATAAAATGCTAAATTGACAACATTTATACAACTATATTGAATGAAAAAATAGCTGTTATTGTAGTTATTACGACGTATTGGCCTCTCGGAGGTCTGTTCAACAAACTCATCAATATCCCCGATGAGATCAGCTCAAAGGTATAAATATATTGGTTAGAGATAATCGTATAGCATATTTTTATAACTTGCATTTGGTCTCTTACTAGACAAACAAATTCAAATTTTTAAATTTAATATAGGGTAATTCAGGGCGCTATCTGTAATAATTCAATTTTAATAAGCATATAGTAATAATATATAAATTATAACTCACCTAATAAACGATTTTGCATTCACATCGATCAATCAACAATGAGAAGGTATTTTTTTCAATTCTCATTTCCCCACTTGACATTTCCCCCACTCATTCGCATGGATGGTATCTATGCGATCGAGGGGTGCTTAGATGGAGGCAATCGTCGCAGCAGTAGTGATTGTAACATAATAATACACAAGTTATAGTTTGAAAGTTTAATGGATCCACATTGAAAAAATATGCTGTAAATATAGTTTAAAATAGTAAAAAGAGGCTGTCCGGAATTGGGCCCAATGTTTTTGAATCCGGACATTGTATTGGAATTGTATGTTTCGATGCCGTAAGTACACAATTTTCAAATAAAACTGGAATAATACATTGAACACCATCAATACATGAGTAATATGTAATAAGAACAATACTGTGCGTCGTTCATTGAACCAATCAGTGATGATTGCAGTTTAAACCACTAACATGTCTGTCCAAACAACTAAATCACGAACATTTCTTACACAATATGTGTGCATTACTATTCAAAACGAAACCCATTTGGCAGAACTACACTTTTTATAAAGGAAAAGTGGGTCAAAATGACCCCCAATATTTTTGTGTCGGAAAACACACAAAATCACATGAACTACTGTAACGTTGAAAGGGATTGTACTGAAAAATATATTTTTTTGTTTGTAAAAACACACAATTTTCCCTGAAAAAATGCAATTTTTAACAATCTTCGTCTCTCTTTTACTCTTTTGAGAAATTAGCAAACATCAAAGCTAGTAAAAGTCAAAAATCCATTCAAGATATAAACAGTGCAGTGCCTCATAGCAGCCATATGTGCAGTCAGTCTAAACTAAGCTAAACTCAATTATTTACAAATTGATCTCTAGCAAACATACCATCATACACACATACATGTGACGCTCCTAATCAAACGCATCAAGCATTATCCAAATTAAAAAAATGCGGTAGTTGATTCCCATTCAAACAGCGTGAGAAGAAACAACGCTTACTACTGAACCGCCGAAGCTGCAAACGAAAACATTGGTGCAATGACTTATTGTTATCCACATCATCACTTTTGCAAGAAAGTGACATTTCTTTCAGATATGGCAGCGGCAACACGGTATGATATAATCGGTATTACAACTACCAACAAGAGGCCTCCATACGCTGCTTATACCGCCCGGATTTTGATTCACCACGGTACACCGAATGAAAGCCCTTGAGTTGTCCTACAAAACTTCAACCTAGTTCGGTTGACCAAAAATAAGTCGATTTGAAAATAAAACTAATTTTACTAATACTACTAATTTTCTCGATTTGAAACATTTTTTTTACCCAAAATGATCATTTTATAGTTTATATAACGTAAAGTAAACATGCCAAATTTTATATAAATTCGTGCATTTTTATTATCGCTATTCTTCTTCTTCTTTCTGGCGTTACGTCTCAACTGGAACAAAACCTGCTTCTCAGCTTAGTGTTCTTATGAGCACTTCCACAGTTATTAATGGAGAGCTTTCTATGCCAATTGACCATTTTTGCATATGTATATCGTGTGGCAGGTACGAAGATACTCTATGCCCTGGGATGTCGAGAAAATTTCCAACCCGAAAAGATCCTTGACCGGTGGGATTCGAACCCACGACCCTCAGCTTGGTCTTGCTGAATAGCTGCGCGTTTACCGCTACGGCTATCTGGGCCCCTACTATCGCTATTATAGCAGTTTAAAAAATTTTGTATTTTTTTATATATTGAATCAATAGTGGTTATTTTGTACCACTTCTCCCTAACATAAAAATTTGAAATTTTGCGAAATATCTTCTTTTATATAGGAAAACAACTCCTGTAAATTTAAGCTCGATCGAGGAACATCAATACAACCTCTCTAATCAAGGCGGTTGCGGTACTCGCAAAATGGCTCAAGTTCAAACACTACCCCGGAAATTTTTTTTTTTCCAAAATTTTTGAAACGGCATATTTGGATTACACCTTAAACGAAAGCTCATGAGTTACTCTACAAAACGTCATATTTAGTTTTTTGACCTAGTTCGGTTGGTAAGAAAAAAAAATGATTTGAAAATCACTATTTTTTTATGAAAAACTCATTTTTCTCGATTTGAAGTACTTTCAAAATCCATGTACCATGCCAATCTCAAAGTTTATATAACGTTGAGCATTCGTGCCAAATTTCAACATAATCCGTGCAGTTTTACTATAGTTATATCAGTTTTTGTGATTTTGCATGTTTAGTGACATGAAATCATTGGGGGTCATTTTGTCCCACTTCCCCCTAATATAAAAACCTAATATTTTGCCAAACATCATCTTTTATATAGAAGAACAATCCCTGAAAATTTCAGCCTGATCGGAGAACATCAATACAACTTCCCTTGGAAAGGGGGTTGCGGTTCTCGCGAACTGGCTCTTAATTTAAATTATCACCTATATGGTTTCGCATTATGCGTTTTACACAGTGTATTCTGTGATTTTTTGCCTTTCAATAGATACCGATCTGGTCTTTTCGCTGCTGGTCTTTTTAGTGTTGAGATTGCAAAAAGCTTAATCCTGCCTAGTTTGGGTAGTGGCTACGGTTAGGTGAGCTCAGATCAATCTTTAGCATAAAAGAACAGCAACGATCAATCTTTGCAGACTCATGCAAAAAGGTACAGCCTAAGTGGCGCTAGTTCAAGAACCTTTCTTTCGTAGAGGGAACTTCTAACTAGGTAACCTTGCTACTTTCAGCAAACTTGAAATGGCAAACTCGCACTCCATGCCCCGCGCATGCGTGCTCGTGAATAAAGCAATCGTTGCTACACTAATTTCTTAGTTAACGACCAGAGATGTATGTGATGTCACAATCGATGTTTCTGTTGGTGACCTCAACAGGAAATACGTCTATTGTTCGGTATATCTATCACATGATGAACCAATGTTAAAGGTGACAAAATGACAATGTTCCGTTTGACACCTATCAAAGTGGAGGCTATTCGCACTTCGCACGACTTTTCCACACTTTAACAATTAAAAATACAACGCTACAAAATTTTGATAAAAATTAAAAAAAAAGATTACAAAAAAAGTTGTATGTAAAAACTAATTTCTTCAAGATTTTTCCCTGGTGGCTCGCGAAGAATATGCTGAAGGTGTCTGAGTTCGAATCCCGGTCCAGGATCTTTTTGTAAAGGAAATTTCCTTGACTTCCTTGGGCATAGAGTATCATCGTACCTGCCACACGATATACGAATGCGAAAATAGCAAGTTTGCCAAAGAAAGCTCTCAGACAATAACTGTGGAAGTACTCATAAGAACACTAAGCTGAAAAGCAGGCTCTGTCCCAGTGAGGACGTAATGCCAATAAGAAGGAAGAAGTAATAACTGTTTGATTACGAAAAAGAACAAATATACAGTCGAAACTCGTTATTACGATAACTTTTATAGCGACAAAAGCTTTCTATAGCGACATTTTTCAGTCCCTTAAAAATATGTTGATGTTATAACTATTCTCTATAGTAACAATTCTCCATTACGACGGTCCCTTGCGATGTCGTTATAACAAACTTCGACTGTACATTGAAATGCTATTAGGTATCTAAGAATGACATTGAAAATTGTGCCATAGTTTTGTTTCAGTAAAGATGATGAATTCTTTAATTAAATGATCTCAAACTCATTTCCCGAGAAATCTTTCACGGCAAGGAAACTTTATAATTATTGTTAACCTTTTCTAGCGCCCTACAATATTGTATTCAGGGTTTTGTTTTTAAATGTCTCTAAAGATTCGTCCAATGTTCACTCCAGGGGTTTCTTGAGTTAATCATTAAGAACTTTTCCAAAGATACAATATAAACTTATAAAGGGGTTTTCACTCGATTTTTTCAAGAGCTTACCTAATGCATTTCTCGATGAATTTAGTATTCCAGATGTTTCAACTTTACTTCCATATTGATGAGTAATATGAGTCCTATCAACCACCACAAGTTTGAAGGAAGACAGACATTACGTCAAGATCAATTATTTATCAACCTTTAATGGTATCAAAAATTTGATTCTTCTAAAAATAATTTAAAACAGAATCTAAAAATCAAACATGGGCAGCCTTGGATGCCTAGAAAGATACCGTGACCGAATTGAGCTTGATTGATTACTTTTGCCAAACTTCACGTAAACCTACTGACTTTGATTGGTTATATCTATCTGCATTTCCAGCAAACTACCGGCTTTACCTGCCTACCTATAATTTCTTCCCAACCCCAACAGTGGTTCACCAATCGAGCGCAGTCAAATCACTGATATCTGTCCCGACTGCAGTACACCGGTAATATACGAATCTTCATAGATATATACCATTCCGGGATTCGTTCAACCAACAACGATGTGACAGTCATTCAGACTGTAGAGAGGAAGGGACCTTCATGCTCACGGCTGTGTGGCGTTGCAACGGATACAGAAATTGATATGAATTACAAGTATGTGTACGAAATGGAT
The DNA here is from genome assembly GCF_002204515.2 of Aedes aegypti. Classification (NCBI taxonomy): domain Eukaryota; kingdom Metazoa; phylum Arthropoda; class Insecta; order Diptera; family Culicidae; genus Aedes; species Aedes aegypti. Next base: position 381,114,572 of record NC_035108.1, read on the forward strand.
TGCAGGCAACTTCCCGCTCCTCGTTTGCCCGGAATGGATGATGGCTGTTCATCACGAGGGCGGAATATCCCAAACTATTTCTCATCAACCAAATGTACTGTATTTTCCCTCTTGCCTTGTCTCGTCTCGCCCGCTCAGTTTATCTTCCGCCCGGCGCGGCGGCTGTAGAGTATAGTGGGGCATTTTTTTTTATTTTTAGATTTCTAGCTCCATTTGAAACAAACGTAATAAATTGTTACAATAGAAATCCGCGGCAAAATTCTTGAAACGTCGCAGGTGATTAAGGCAATGAACCAACATTCCGCGGCTTTATTGTGGTCAAATTTTACACTTAAATACATGTTTCAATGTGTAAACTTTGAAACTAAATTATAGGAAAATTATTGGTGAAACTGATTTTGAAATTGTTATAATTAAAAGAAGGTTATTATGTTGACATAAGTTTGTTCAGCAATATTGTAGTCAAAATGTTGAAGGTTCCCTTTGCAGAATTTATCGCTTTCTAACTGTAAAAGTTTTTCCGCAAATATTGATTACCTCACTAAGGACGAACTGTTTCCCCACCTTACCCTACAGTGTAGTTGTTAGCCAAACTCGGAAGCCCGAAGCGGCAGACTGTAACTATCGAAACATGGCTCGTTTCCGATAGAGGAAATCAAAATTGGAAAACCCAATAAATTTAATGACTCGAAGAGCATTTGCTGCCATTGGTTGCCGGGAAATATACCATCATGACTATTGCATCGAACTTCCCAGGGCCAGGATGCGGTGCACTCAGGCGAAATGGTGAGTCTGGCACGATTCATCACAAAAGCGGATTTGTACAGAGCAAATTTGCTACTTCCGGTTGCTTCTGCTTGTTTCCGTACCCGGAGTCGTAAAGGTGAAGTGGCTTGCAGTGGTACAAGCAATGGTACAGGACCGTCGGAGGGATGCAGGTCGATAATAATGTTGATGTGCACGTGCTCTTTGAGAAGATGTACAGCTCCTTGAAAGTAAGTCAAGACAGTCAATCGGACGTTGCAACGGAATATGTATAGCTTACCGAGAATCTAAGTAATTACTATGGCTAACATTGATTGTTTGGTCGTGAGGGCATGAGCAAAGTTTAAACTCTGCAACATGGTGTAATCCAACTATGCATGTGCTGTAACAATGTTATCGTTAGCTTCTCACTTACAGTTATCACTCCATGTACGACGCTTTTAAGATATGAGATTTTCTATCAAAGGGGACTTGCACAAATTATGTCAAGCTCCAAGGAGGGAGGGGGTCAAGCCAAGCGTGACAAGCCTTACACAATTTCCGAAGGACTCGTGACAAAGAGGGGGAGAGGGGGTCGACATTTAGTGTGACATAATTTGTGTACTATCCCAACATAATTATTAAAGGCAGTTTACAGTGGCCCAATTTTATATTCGTACACCCATATGCAGAATTGTTTCTCTTAATTTTGATGGTATTCGAACAAGTTTCGAAAAATTAAATATATGCACGATCATAGTACTAAAACTAACTTATCAATCACTCATTTGAACTTTAGTTAAATTGCTTTTATTTCTCTGAAATTTACGAAAAACGAAAGATAACTCTCAAATTCACCCAATTCCATGTTCGTACACTTTCAATACTTTTACTCTTATTTAGATAAAGGTGTTTAAATCTGAAATGTTAGCCGTCAAACGGGGTAAATTTGATAGTTTTTTCGAAGAAAATTTGAATATATATGCATGCTGTTTCAAAGATTTTTTATTTATTTTTCTATTTTTTTTAAACAAGTTCTGGCATCCTAGCTATCTATTGCAGTTGATAGATTGCCGAAAGATTTATTTTGAATTGATATATAATTTTTCATATAATCGAGAGTCGGTTTTCTGTTTTGGGGTAACTTTGATAATGGAGCATAAATAAAACAAAATTTAATGAATTACGAACATTTATAGGGCTTTGCATACCTCAAGGCGTTTAACATTCGAAACTACATCAAATAGTGATTGTAGAACAGGTTGTTCGTAAACGTTTCGAAATTGCCAAAGTTGCATCAATTTTTAATATTCGTATATTAAGTCTCAAATGTTCTCGATTCAAATGAAAAAGGCTCTGACAAGAAGTGGCATAATAATATTCTTTACTTTTGCATTCGTTTTGCTTAATTGATTAAAAAGGTACAACTCTTATTTCGTTTTTTATGTGGTGGGTCCTGCACTATCAAAGTTACTCGCATTATCAAAGTTACCTCGTTTTACGGTATTTAGTGTGATACCCATTACTCATTAGCACAGCTTTCAAACGTTTAGGAATACTGTTCACCAGTGTTTGCATGTACTGGGTAAGAATTTTTATCCAATCTTCTAGTAAGCGATTATTGAGGTCATTTTTATTAGAAATCTTGTGATTTCTAACTTTTTTATCCAGATAATCCCATAGATTTTCTATGGGATTGATGTTCGGAGATTGTGGTGGTGTTTCGATAACTTTAGTGCAATTGTAAAGTAGCCACAAGCGCACTTTCTGTGCCTTGTGCTTAGGGTCATTATCTTGGTAAAACTTTAATCCGTCGTTTAATCCTATTTTACGAGCACTTTCCTTCAAATTTTCTTTAAATATGCTCAAGTAAACATTCTGGTCCATTAAACCGTCGATAAAAACTAAGTTTCCTACACCTTTAGCAAACATACACCCCCAAACCATCACCCCACCCTCACCATGCTTAACTATTGCTTTAAGATTTTTTACGTTCAGTTCATCATTTGGCCTTCTCCAAACAAAACGACGTCCATCTGAGCCAAAGATGTTAAACTTAGACTCCTCCACAAATATTACGTATTTCCAGTAAAATGATGGGGTATTCTGATGCTGTTTGGCGAAGTCAAACCGAAGTTTTCGATTCTTCTGATTAATGAACGGTTTCTTCCTAGGTACGCGAGCGTTAAAGTTGATCTTTTTGAGTACCTTACGAACCGTTTCCGGCAGGGCTGCCAGATGTACAGATTTCTCTGTATTACACAGATATTTTTATTCTGACACAGATTCAATTTGTATGGAACACAGATTTTCTTTCAACAATTTTTGTATGGACACAGATTTTCTTGTATGGGACACAGATTTTTTAACCTCGTGGATACAGATTTTCTATCAAATCATCTGGCAGCTCTGGTTTCCGGTCACACTTGCACAGTATTCCGCTGATTCAGTTCTTTGGTGATGTCTACTGCTGTAGTTTTGGGATTTTCTCTTATTTTTCTCAAAACAAATCGTTCATCGTAGGATAACAACTTCTTCCTGTTCGCGTTTTTAGGTAAATCTTCGATCCTTTTCTCTTCTTTGAATCGTTAGATGATGTATTGGACAGTTGATGTAGGATTTTCCATTATATTCGTTATTTCCCTCAGTGTTTTCTCCTGTTTGTGGTAAGGAGTGATCTGCTCACGTTCCAAAATCGTTGAAATTTTGCCCTTTTTGGTTATGGCAGAAATGTTGTGCCAATACCTAGGAAAACCAATAAAAATATTTTGTAGATCATTACCTTTGAATACTTACAGCGTAGATTTACTCAATAAGTGCAAAAGAAAAGTAATATTTTTCCAATAAACCACAACTCGCTTGAGAAAATCCAGGTGTACGAATACGAGATTGAGCGGTTTCTACTTGTTCAGTTCTTTTCGTTGCATAGAAAAACAAAATAATGTTTACCGGTTTGAACTACCGTCAAACGGGGTAACTTGCAACACTTTTCAACTTCAAAGCTATGTAGAAAAAAAAATTTAAGGATTCAGATGAAACAAAAACCATGTGGTATCCTAATCGCCACGTAAAGAATACCACGCGGTATAAAATTTATCAGCATTTGGTTTTCTGGGATAAGGAGAGACGAAAAATATACATTTTTCAAGCTCCCCCTGATGTGGGGTAACATGCAACACATAGTGCTACCAAAAGTTCACTATCAAAAAGTTAACCTATATCGTGTTATTATGAATATATAATAATTTTATGCAGTAAAAGCATGACAATAATCAAAAACAGAGTAATCTACTCTTAGTAAACTAATTATTATTGTTTGAATTAGGAGTATTAAACCAATTCGATTGAAAACTCTATTGGATGTTTACACGGGGAAATTCTAGCACATCATAAGTCTCTAAAGTTGGAAAGCCAACTTTTCTACAAATATAATGGAATTTTAAATTATACTTCGCATAACTTATATTTTTATACATATTTCAATCAACGCAACATATCACATATTGATATGTATGCCTTGAAATAGTCTCTGTTGGTGTTTTGACATAATTATCACCATATTTCATGCAAAAAGTTCCTAATGGCAGATCCACTAATTAAAATTAACTTATAATACAGATTAATACAGATTTTCAAAATTATTCACAATTTTCATGAAGAGAATAAAAATAATTATAATTATAATGAACCGTATTGTAAACTTTGAAATATTTTGTACCAAACGTGTATTGAATTGATTGAGGTACACAAATTTGAATGCTATTGAACAAATTTATGTTAAACTTTGCTATTTCATGTGTTTTTGATGACGTGCGGCAAGAAATATCGAACAATTGAGATTAAAATTGCTGTTGCAAGTTACCCCACAAGGGTAGTCAAAAACGTTTTTGAATTTTTATAGTGTTTAAGCATCAAATTATCAAAACTTTTATATTGTCAATTTGTACACTACTAAGTACTGTAACTGATAGCAAATGCCTCGAATGACATATTTCTACCGTTTGTGTGGCACGAGGAACGATTTTCAGCATTATTTTCATACAATCCAACGTGAAATATGATTTTCACCTCAAGCAAACCAACCATAAAAGAAACAATACCCAAACACTCGCCAAAATCTTCTGTTTTATACCTTAGGTCAATAAACGGCGAAATAAATTACAATAATTTAACTTAATGCTAAACCAAACGTTAATTCGGTTACATGTCAAAGTGTTGCAAGTTTCACCCCTGTTGCAAGTTACCCCGTTTGACGGTACACAACAATGACAGGTAGGGATTACACTACTACATGCACATAATTTCATTCATATGTGATAATGAATATAACCATGCCAACGCAATGGCTTAATTCATTGAAGGTGTACGAATATGAAATTGAGCCACTGTATAAGGGCTAGACAAACTTAATGAAGTTTCATTCTATTGCATATACTGGTTTATGAACATTTATCCGTAGCCCTGACAAAATTTGTGTCGCCCTGCGGTCAGTGCTTTATTAACTTTAATGATGTAAATTTAATTTAGCAGTCAATTCTGGCAGCTACGTCTGAGTGAAGCAGTGTCGGCTCAGAAGTGCTTTCGAAACAATTGTATGTGATTCCAGTGAGTGTCTTTGATGAAGAAATAACTGTAATTTGTTGTGGGGACATCGAGTGAGTGTTTATATTTGAATTGGATCACGGATGCATTTAAATATCAAAGGGAGTTTAATTGAAAGCCGGTGGCAGAACTAAATTTAACAGATGTGATTGAAGCAGCATGGCTAGAAGTTTGTCGAAAAATAGTATCTTTGAAGTATTAGACAAATCTAGTGTTTTTTTTTTCTTGGTAGATATGTAGGGTAAATTATCTAAATTACTTTCCTTCAATTCACTTTAATCCATGGTTCTACTGAGAAAGTTTTAAACATTTTATCTAACTACTTTAGTTGGATACCAGAATGGCACTTTTGCAGTTAATCAATGTTAGAAAAATGAACATATTGCTAATTCAATGATTTTAGCAATTGTACATAGCACTTTTTTTTAATTTATTTATTAGTATTATTCCAAACATTACATTCATTGCTTATATCTAGGTATTCTGTGTTATTTTACAACAGTATCATCCTAACTTGGTAAAACAAATTTAAGATTTCATCGACATTTTTTTAACAACATATTACATTTCATTTGCCGTAGCAGTTCAGATTTTTTACAGGTGAGTTGATTTTACCTACTTATAAGAGAAAAAAACACGTTTTCAATTTACTTTAAAACCTAAATATATAACGCATTAATCGTGGCAATAAGAGATTGTAACGATTTTTGCCTGAAATTTTTAATTATTTTTTTACATTTGTTCCAATGTTTCAACATTGGATATTATATGTCTCATTGGTACTATACCATGGAGGAGGCTCCAGAATCATTTTCAAAATTTTATTTTGAATTCTCTGCAGAGCTTTCTTCCTGGTATTACAACAGCTAGTCCATATTGGTACAGCATACAACATGGCTGACCTGAAAATTTGTTTGAATATGAAAAGCGAGACCTGTGCGCCGCCGCGCCATGCCGCCGCCGATCCATTTCACGTCACGCCGACGCTGATTGATACATCGGCGGCGCGCCATATGCCCATCAACGTCACGCCGCTGATTTTCCGTTTTCACGCCGATCAATAATTAAGCTCAAAACAATTTATGATGTTAAAAAAAATGCCCCAGGTAATATTTAGGTATTGCCTTAGGATACAAAAACTAATAATCGTACATCAATGTTTCAAGGGATTTCTCCAAGAAATTGTCCCGGACATCATCCAGTGGATCCTCCACGAATTTTTCTGCGGATCCCATCGAGAATCATTTCAAAGTTTATTTTAAGGATACCTTCTGGAGTTAAATTGAGAAATTATACTAGAGATTCCTCCAAGAAGATGAATGTTCCAAGGAATATGTTCTGGATACTTGAATATCTTCGATGATTCAAGATATGTGGAAGTAAATCTGTGGATACCCCTCTAGGAATTATCAGAAAATAGCCATCAGATTCTTCCAGGAGTTTCTTGGTAGATCCTGATAACTATTGGTTTAGGCATACCTCCAAGAAATTGTTCTGGTATACATCGATTTATTTATTCCATAATTCTACCTAGAATTCCTTCTCAATTTTAATCATGAATTCATCCTTATTCATGTCAAATCGTTTTTTGAATGGATTCATAATTATTTTTTCGAAAACAATCTCTGAGATATTTTATTCTTGGAATTTTCATAGTTATATCTTTAGGATTTTTCTTATGAAATTTCTTAAGGAGTTTTTCTAAGAATTTCACAATTAATTCTTGTGAGAAATGTTTCTAGCGCTTCTTCAAAACTGCTCTCACGACACGGCATAAATTTTTTTCAAAAATCTCATTCACCTTACTGGTGTGTGAGAAAAATGTCGCCTCAAAATAACCGCAATGAACTAGGAGAATTTATACTCTCAGAGTCCTGTGAGATCTCCTCTAGATATTTCTTCAAAATTGCTTCAATTATTCCTCCAGATTATTTTTTAAGAAATCCTGCCATAGATTGTGTTTTAAGTTTTTTTTTTCAAAACTCGTTCAAAGCCACTTCAAAAAATCCTTCTGCATTTCTCCTTTGCATTTTCTCAGGGATTATTCAATATATTTCCTCGTTGTTTCTGGAGTTTCTCCAGGGATTTCTCCGATGAATTCTCCAGAAGTTCCTACACGGTTATTTTGATATGTTTTCTACATAAGTTTCTTGCTAGAATTATTCAAGAATTTACTTGAATTACTTCAGTGGTCCAGGTAGAATTTTGTTAAATATTCGTACAACAATTCCTACAGAGCCTCATGCAATTTTATTTTTTCCAAAATTGAGTTCCAAAAATTCTTTTATTATTTCATTACATAATTTTTTCACGAATGCCTGAGAAAATTTTTCTATATAATCCTTGGTTTATTTCTCCGGAAACTAGTTGCTCTAGTTGGTCGTCCCACCGCTATGGATCAATGTTTGATGAAGTACAGATTTATATCATATAATTTTGGAATACAGTATTAACCCGATTTTGTTACTCCCTTTTTCGGAAATCTTGTTTTTCTCACTGTTTATTAATGAAATTTATCCCAATATTTTTAGTAAGGTTAAAGCTACTATGAATATTCCTAACAAGACAAATAAAAAACATTGATTAATTGCTTACACTTTGAAAGAGAGCTTAACAAAGTTTTGATAAGTGACTGACAAAATCTGGGAATGTAAGCAACATTTGAACTATGTGAAATGATACCCGATTATGCAGATAAGTTATATTGAAAACTAGATTTGATGCTGCGATGTCACAGATTTTGATAACTCAGCTTGTTATCATTTTGGTCGTTTTAACGGTTAAAATATCAAAACTGAGAGCAGAAAACTGTTTTTAGGAAATCAAATTAAAAACAATTTTTGCAATCAGTGACAGTGATGTTGAATGTCATGAACAGGGTTGTCACATTGAAATCTGTATTTTTTCCGTCAATTATCTGTATTTCTGTTTTTTAGAACATAATATCTGTATTTTATATCTGTATGCTTAAAAAATGAGATTGAATTCAAAATTATAAAAGGAATTCATAAAAATACCCATCATTTGTAACTACATTGCGGAATTGTCACATCAAAGGTTAAAATTTAAAGTTTTCATAAATACAAATTTCCATATTTTTTTAATCTGTAGGAATTTGTACAATTTTGGCCAAATACTGTATACAGAAACTGTATATCTGTATTTTCACAAAAAAAAAACCTGTAATCTGTATATACAGATTCTTGGTCACAAAATATTCGAGAAAATCTGTAAAGAACAGATAAAACTATATATGTGGCAACCCTGGTCATGAACATCACGTGGCTTTGAAAATCGAATATCATCCATCCCCATGGAAAAAGTCATTGGAAAATGTTTGTCTTATTTCTGAACTACTAGCAGTTGCGCTTGGAAAACCACTATAAGCATGTCAATGTTTCCGAAATTTCGACATTTGACAGCTTTCAGTGAAAGCAATTTTAAGATTTTAATTTTTTTCAGCCTTAATGACATTGAGAACTCACTAAGGATACACATATTTTTGACTGGCATTGACATAATGTACGATTCTACCCCATTTCCCCGAATCCCATTACCCTGAACGCCATTACCCCGAATTCCAAATCCCCGAATGACCCATCACTCCGAATGTCATTACCCCGAATTCCAATATCATAGGGAAATGTCATCAATATCATCATATCAAGATAATTGTAAATTCGGGGAAATAGCATTCGGGGTGATGGAATTCGGGGTATTGCTACGCTCGGGGTAATGCAATTCTGGGTGAAGGCATTCGGGGTAATGGGGTAGAACCTCAAACCGCCTTAAACGTACAACAGCGGAGGCGATACAGTGCATATTTCATATGATCAAAATTGGCATCAAAGTTAATTTGACAGCTGCTACGGAAGGGATCGACTTATTTTGTACGTCAATACGGAACGAAACAAAATGCACTAATGAATTCAAAAAATTGTTCTCTGCGAGGAAACACGTCAATACAACAATTCTATACATCGTGTTGTGCGGGTGTGATGCAACTCGTACAGGTAAATGACATTTTACGTAAATTCTTATGCGTCTTCTGGTTGTCTGGGATGTTTTCGACGTGTTTTCTTGATGATGTTAAACTTCACTCGAGTGATCTGAACATCTCGCAAGAAATTGTGATAGAAATTCGTACATTTTTTCTGTTCCGAGAAAATAAAATACCGACAATATCCGAATCTGTGATTATTAATTGTGGGAACTATGGATATCAGATTAGTTAATTCAAAAGGGAAGCCAAAAAGTGTAGTAAACTTCTACAAAAACGCAAACAAAAATTTGCACAATTTAAATAATTTTTCTGCAACTTTCTTAAAAAGAGTTTGAATAATCAAAAAATGTATCTTACAAGAGTAGGTCACGATGGTGTTACACGGGGTTTTCAACCGGACTATGTTAGATAGGGGCCCAGATAGCCGTAGCGGTAAACGCGCAGCTATTCAGCAAGACCAAGCTGAGGGTCGTGGGTTCGAATCCCACCGGTCGAGGGTCTTTTCGGGTTGGAAATTTTCTCGACTTCCCAGGGCATAGAGTATCTTCGTACCTGCCACACGATATACGCATGCAAAAATAGTCATTGGCATAGTAAGCTCTCAGTTAATAACTGTGGAAGTGCTCATAAGAACACTAAGCTGAGAAGCAGGCTCTGTCCCAGTGGGGACGTAACGCCAGAAAGAAGAAAGAAGAAGAAGATGTTAGATTCTACATGTCGAAATATGAAAAACCCCAAAGCCTTTCGGGTGATGGACCAGTGGTGTAGCCAGGAGGGGCTCTGAAAGGATCTATTTTGTACGAATATAATTTTATTGAGTCAATTGAATATTTGTCAAAACAGATTTTTCTCAGTATTTATTACGAAAGTAATGAACATAATTGACATTTATATATGTTTATAATGTATTTTTATGTCATTGGCATAACTAACATGGAATATGAACACCAAAACAAATTTGGTTTTATTAGAATTGTAAACCAAGAAGAAACCCATCCTGATTGCGCCTATGGCATGGAAAAAAATCATTTTAAACATAGATTAATGTCAATGCTGTTCTCTACCATCACAATAAACATTAAAAAAATATTTTTGTCAAATTTACAATTAGCTTAATAACATAATGTACACACGAAATTGCCCCTTTGAGAGCCTCTCCTGGGTACACCACTGTCCCATCACCCGAAAGGATTTGGGGTTTTTCATGTTTCGACATGTAGAATCTAACGAAAACAGTCTCGTTTAAAACCCCGTGTAACACCATCGTGACCTTCCCTTGTTAGTAGGATTAACGTGGATATAATATATGATATGATAGTTTTACTTGTGTTGAAACTAGAATATTTTTGTATACACTCCCAATCTTTTAATTCTTACCTAAATGGCTGGAAAAAATTCCTGATCTCTATTTTAATCATAAGATTGTAAGACAGATATGAAAAATGGAATTTCAAACTTGTTTGTCATTGTATTTTTACGCATATGGTTTCATAATTTATAAATTTTCGATTTTTTTATGTTCAATTTTATTTTACGCCGATGTACGCCGCCGTCACCACCGCCGAAAATTGTCAACGGCGTGATGCCGATGACGCCGCCACCTCCGGCACAAAATTGCTCTGACGCCGCCGCCGACCACAAATATTTCGGCGCACAGGTCTATGAAAAGCTTGATCTTAAGACAAAGTTTTGATTTTCTATTGATAATGGGATGGAGGCGTTTTACACATTTGTTGTATTTGGCTTGAATGCCCTCAATGTTGAAAGTTAAATTCTTTTCTAGCATGAGCCCTAGATACCGTAAAACGGGGTAACTTTGATAGTTTTTTCGAAGAAAACTTGAAAATTTATGCATGCTGTTTCAAAGAATTATAATTTAGATATTTAAAATAAGTATCCTAGCTATCGATTGCAGTTGATAGATTGTCATTATTTGCTCATATAATCGAAAGTCGGTTTTCTGTTTTGGGGTAACTTTGATAATGGAGTATCAATAGAACAAAATTTAATGAATAACGGTACATTTACAGGGCGTTGCCTACCTCTAGGCGTTTGTCGTAGTATGGAAATTTGTGACTTAGATTACAAAAATGGTCCCACTTTGTTAAAATGGTTTTCGCTAAGATATTTGAAACCGAATTCATGTTCTAATACAACTAGGCTGCAAAGATAAGTGGCGAACTCATTATGACTTCATGAAATAGTGATCGTAGAACAGATTGTTTGTAAGCGTTTCAAAATTGAAAAAATCTTATTTTTTTTATATTTGCATATCTATCCTCAAATGTACTTGATTCCAACAAAAATAGCTGTTATACTAAATACTGGGGGCCCAGATAGCCGTAGCGGTAAACGCGCAACTATTCAGCATGACCATGCTGAGGGTCGTGGTTTCGAATCCCGCTGATCGAGGATCTTTTCGTAAAGGAAATTTCCTCGATTCCCAGGGCATAGAGTATTTTTGTACCTGCCACACGATATACACATGCAAAAATGGTCAATCGGCAAAGAAAGCTCTCAGTTAATAACTGTGGAAGTGCTCATAAGAACACTAATCTGAGAAGCAGGCTTTGTCCCAGTTGGGACGTAACGCCACAAAAAAGAACTAAATACTGAAGTGTTATACTAATACTCTTTACTTCTGCATTCGTTTTGTTTAACTGATTTACAGGAACTTTGTTATTTCGTTTAGTATGTTGTGGCTCTCGCACTATCAAAGCTACCCGCATTATCAAAGTTATTCCGCTTTACGGTACTTAACTTCATCTGACCAATTTATTGGAACCTCTCTCATCGTGACAACATGTCTACTTGAAAGTTTCAAATAAAGTGCTTTTGGTTTATGTGGGAATATTATTAGTTGAATATGCTTCCACTAGGAGAAATCTTCCATTTTTGTAAGTATGAAGAAAAAATATCCAAACTTTTTTGCAATCGACTACAGATGACACGCAGGCTTCGTCCTTTGATGGAGAGGACTGTGCCATCTGCAAACAAGGATTTTTGACATCGCGCATCGTACCTTCGTGCCGTGCGTACATGATATTTATCTCTGCTCTTGGAAGTTTTTTTTTGACTACCTAAAACAATATGTTTTATTGCTTTCAGGGCTACAAAAAAACAGTGTTTTTCAGTACTGTTATTTCTTCTATTGATCTCTTAACGATCATTGTTTGGACCTGTGCCTTCGATTTTTTGTTGGACCCGTTGGTGGTAATTCTTCTTGGACACCGTCTTGGGAAAAACCTCTGAGGAGGTCTCGTCTTTTCTCGTATATTCACTAAACATGGTTGTAACTACAATTAAAAGGAAGGGTGAATCTCTGAATTCACAACTTCCTTCCAGAAAAGTGGGATTTGAAACTGTCACTAAACGAGGCAAGAATGGAAGAAAGGACGTTTCTCCGGAATGCGAACTTTCTTCCAAGGGTGAAATGGATAATGTTGACAAATGAGCAAACAGTTCGATGCTCTAGACAAATTTTCCGAACACCAAATGAAGCGTAGGTTCACGCTCAGGCTCTTTGATTAAAGTGAGGAAACAAAGAGTGCCGCCTATCGTGGTCAGTTGCTCCGAATTTGCGGGATTTAGGCAGGAGAACTTGAACTCCATTAGGGGAATCAAGGTCTCCTTCCAAATCGCAGAGAAAGGAGACTGTCGCGTTTTGCCGGAAACCCTTAAAGATCGCCTTCTTCTTCTCAAAAATCTTGAAGAAAAGAAGCACACATTTTTTACTTACGACGAAAAAACTGAACGTTTGTTCAAAGTCATCTTGAAAAGTCTCTCAAGTGACTATAAGTCACCTTAAGAGATCAAAAATGGAAATAATGATTGTTCGGTAAGGGCTTCCTCAAGAATATTATTTAGTTCACTTTAACAAAAAAAGAACTAACTAATCTTAAAGCTTTAGAAAAAGTTTGACTTATGTTATCCATACGACATTGGAAAATTCCCAGAAACCTGGAGGAACCAGAACCCCCCTCAGTGCCGTCGGTGCCAAAAGTGGGGTCATGGTACAAAAAATTGTCGCATGGATGCTAAATGCATGATTTGCGGAGGTTCTTCTCACGCCAAGGACGTCTGTCCAGTGAAGGAAGATACCGATAAGTTCATATACGCAAATTGCGGGGCAATCATTAGTCACATTTTTGGCGTCGAGGCTCGTGCCAGGCAGATGAACGGTAATGTCCGTTACGATAACGGTCGTTTCCGGAATTTCCCTGGTAGAGTATCGAACAATGTTCATTTTTCAGTTAACGATCGCTTGATCAAGAATCATACCCATCATGAAGATAATAAACGTGCTCATTCACAAACTAATTCAAATCCGTCGGGTAGCCGTTCGAATCTTTTAACTTAGAATGTATCTACCCACGAAAAATCCTTTGCCGATATCGTAGCACGTAATTTGAACTCCTCCTCTATTCATACTATGAGTACCCATTCTTCTTCTTCTTCTCCTTTGCATGACGTCCTCACTGGGACAGAGCCTGCTTCTAAGCTTAGTGTTTAATGACCTCTTCCACAGTTATTAACTAAGAGCTTTCTTTGCAAAAGTTGCCATTTTTGCATTCGTATAGCGTGTGGCAGGTACGATGATACTTGTTTGCCCAGGTAAGTAAAGTAAATTTTCATTACGAACCGGGAATCTAGACACCTTCAGCATGACTTTGCTTTGTAGCAGCGGACTCTGACCACTCAGCTAAGGAAGGTCCCTATCTGTTGTCCTGATATGGATATATTCCAGAACTGATAATTCAGAGAGAAACACAAATGATTCTACCAAATTTAAGGTCTCTCTTCCAGCTCGTCAACAAACTCTTTGCTTATCATACTCATCTACGAGTCGGATCAATTTCACACCTATTGAATAATCGGCTCTTGAGTAGGTAGGACACGAAACTCAATCACCTTTTGTTAGACACCTTCCTAGTTAACCTTTTCAACGACCTGTCGCATCCCGACACACTAAACATCCCAAACAAGCACAACAAATCCGGCAAACAGACACCCAACCAAAACCGGCGCCATTACTTCGCATCCCTCCGACATAACCCACTAGTGGCAGCCTTTCCCAAAATGATACTATCGTCGAAAGGATAAATAAATCTATTATCCCATCATCACCACCGGGCGGGGAGATCCTTGCTCCTTCTTCCACCATTTGCCACTGCTTCGTGAGTGATTGTGTGTGTTTGAGTGTAAGCATAACTTCGACAGCACATGTCACGGTAATGTGATCATCGTCTCAATCGCACCCATCTACGCGCCCGCGCCAACAAAACCACACAAACGACATCAACACTTTAATGGAATAAAGCCGAAAATCTGCTGCTCCAACTCCGTTGAAGAACAGTGCAACAGTTGCCGAAAGAAGGTCGTCATAACATATAATTAGCACATTGTTGACGAATCATGGCAACACATTTCGGTGGCACTGACTTAGAAATCCTGCAGATTTTTTTTAACATCCATGCAGACAATCAATACTCTAAAATTGTTAAAGTTTAATTCAAAAGGTGCTATCGACTCAATATTGGATGCAAAAAAAAATTGGAAACTGCAATTAGTGGCAAAATGACCTAACCTAGCAACAATTTTAGTTTTATCACGGTTTTACAGATCAATTTGTGGCTTAAGTTAGTTTTAAAATCATTATAAAACCAGAAATGTTTTTGGGTACATTTCCATTTAAGCAACAACTCTTGAGAAATGTTTTATTGGAAATGACTCGATTGCATTGCCCTAGCAACTATTTTAGTTTTAGTACGGTTTTACAGAATAATATTGCATAAGTTTTAAAACCACGAAATAATCATTTTTTGTGTACATAAAAAATTGAGCAATAATAGTGAATTGTATCAACTGGAAAATTAGTATAAAAGAAGTGTGTGGAACAATGGCCAATAAGTAGAAATTGAAACGAAATTTTAACCACTTTTTGGTCATGATAACCTCAGTGCGCATTGACAAGAGTTGTGTTTGATCTTCCGACCTTGACGCTTGCTCTTGCGGGGGCCGGCGATGAGGGCAGGATCAAACATGTCGCGCGTCGATCGAGTAAAGTGAAAAAGTGCCGCTTTCGATTAGTTCTTTTTGATCTTCCGACGTTGACGCTTGCTCCTGGGCAGTGCGTCAAGAAAGCCCGAGCTGTCGTCAGTTGTTTTCCCTCACGGGTTGCACGCCTATTTTATCTGAGTGCTTTTATATAGCCTATTAAACGAGTGAAGTTCAAAGAGGATTGTTGCTGCTCAAGGATGACGGATCAATTGGTGAGCTCGTTTTATGCTACTGTTTCTAATCTATAAAATATGTATGATTGCACCCTTAATCGTTACAATGGTGAGACGTAAATATGATTTTTCAAAAAATATGAATGGTTCGTCACTGTGAGTGTCGACATAAACTCTGATTCATAAATTATTTATGTCTAATTTTTTTTTTTTTTTTTTTTTTTAATTCAAAACACTTTCTTCTTTTTACCTTTATTTTTGTAATTAAAAAAAACTTTGAATGGTTCGACACTTCAAGTGTAGACTTCCAAAAGGTTCACTTTATTCAACAAACTTTGAAATGTTCGTCACATCAAGTGTCGGCATATTTTTTTCTCTACATAGATGTTGTTCATATCAAATGAAAATATTATATTTACATATAAGCATGTTTATATCTCACAAATAATTATTTATCATGGTCTAATCGCTTATCAAAGTGAATCCTGTGACCCAACGATCCTTCCCATTAACAAACATCCCTCCCAGTAACCTTTGTGGAGATGCAGAGGCAAACACGGTCTTCAAATAGCAAAGATTACACACTAACATTCCTTCCCTCAATCCCACCTGACTGCAAGGACGTGGCCGGCGCCGTTATTGACCATGTATAAATAGAGGCACTGAATTATGCACACTGAAGAAGATTATGGCCAATCCCAGCCGAACTTCTAGTTGATTCTTTGTGCATTTTCACTGACTTCGGTCAATCACGGAATAGCAACCATTGATATGTGTAGTCAGTCTAAGCTAAGCTAGCTAAGCTAATGATAACCTCAGTGCGCATTGACAAGCAACCTCACCCAAAAGAGCTCTCTATCCAGTTCTAAGCCCCAAGGGAAAACCTTCACGGCTCCAGTCTGATGGAGGCTGTTGCTCCGTGCATAAATGTGTTTCTATATCTGAACGTAAGTTTATTGGTTCGCATGGATCTGGGAAGACTAGCGAAGGAACATCACCTAACTGGTGAGCAGACTAGTTGTTATTGCTAGGGTAGGGAAGCGAAGCTGAAAAGACATCATGATCCACAAAGAAAGTGATTTTCCGGGAAAATTGGGCATCATACAAAGCGACCACATCGCACAAAGTGCCGGGTATTGCCTGAGCAACATGATATCACTCCGGTTGAAACGAGATTTAATTGGCGTTGTCTAGCTGTTTGCGGTGTCTTCGAAAAAACTTATGTCTGATGATTGACATGAAGATATTGTAGTTCTGCTCAAATGTACAAAACTATGTTGAAATGCAGAAATGAGGCTCCAATGAATTATTATTGTGTTTGCCTAAATTTAAGTAAAGGATACATAGTTCGTTCTCCCCAATTTCTATTTGAACAACCAGATTCCTTTGCATGCATTTAAAACTGGCCCATAGTAGACCGGATATACCCCTGCATCAACGCCAGTTCATGTGGGAAGGTATATGAGTGGTAACTTTATAGCACAGAGTCTTGCCTTCTGGTTAGCAGACTGCCTATATATCAGGCGTAAGGTAAGGCGTGTGATGAAAGAATGGAAATGTAGGGAAACGGTTTTTTGCACGTCTCTGGCAAAATACTATGGACGAATAACTGTGATAGATTAAGAGAAGCAAGTGATAGATACAATTACATAGTACAAGGAAAGGGACGGACCTGGGATTGAACCCATGACCATCTGCTTATGAAGCAGAAGGGGTAGTCATTAGACCAATCCTCAAAGTTGTTGAAATAATTTCTCCGGATTACAGTATCACTATACACGTGTGTACAGATCTCTGTATCTTAAATTAAAATCAATTGTGTATCTCTATCTCTATCTCTAAATCTAGAATTGAAAATCAAACGATATTGTGTTTCCCGGTACGACACAATTCTAAGAATTTGACATATCAAACGTTCGATGATTTCTCATTCAATATAACAAATTGAGCATCGATTCCAACCCTCTCAATTAGTGCCGTCACGTCACATCACAATTACTGTCATGTACAGAGTCATGTCCAATTCAATCATCCGCCACACGATGATGTCTCATTTGTCGTCGCAGTCTGCCCAGATTCGATAGGTAGCCAACAGCCGTTCTTGTTGGCAACTAACTTTAACAACCCGCCATTTTCAGCCTTTCCCACATTTTCCTTCATGCATGCATAGATTGAGCATGGAGCACTCGTACTTGGGCATATGTTTGCATGTGCATGATTTCCACAACCCGCCGACAAAAACGTGTTTGTAAAGCGATACGGCTCGTTGTGCATGTAAACACCAGATTGAAGCACGAAACTGATTACAATGCAAACGATAGATGATGGCAGCTAACCATCCAGAGGGCTCCCACCTTACCCGGTGAACAACACATGGCTACAAGCCGAACCAAAACTTGTTATAATATGAATACCCGATCGGGAAGAAATAATCGATGCATTTGTTTAGGGTACAGGATAACCCTTTCGGGACGAACCAGCACAATTGTGCTGTTCGGCACCCTTGACATCGAATGACTATTTCAGCCAATAAATCATTGTTTTACTAAACTTTTTCGATTTCGATTATTGAATTATCATTGATACTTGTAATCAAGCACAACAGCTTTTGTTTACATCGTGTTTAGAAAACACCAGCTCAGGGTAAACAAAAAATAAACAAACACCGTAAGAATTGAAAAAGTTTTATCTGTCGCAACTTTTCAACTATTCGTTATTTCTAGGTATGCACAGATACGAATCGAGAGTGGAAGAGTCATTCTTTGAAATGGTGAAGACCAAATGAGAATTGATTCACTCAGCAAATATTTCTGGAGGGACAAAGTGGGACCAGCACAATTGTGCTGGTGCCGGCACTTACCCGGTCGATGTTCGTTGTAGACTACCAATTTTCATTTTCAGTATTTTGATCGAATTGAGTGGTTGAATCTGGTTCGAATGTCCACAATAGTGCATAATATTGCAATAAAACATAAATGAGTGATTTCATACGAATCATAAGGATGATGTACCGTTCGAAAAATATGTAACAGAAACTCATAGCTTTGGTTTAAAAACTTTTATTTGAAATAGATTGGGAATCACATTTAATGTTTGTAATCTCCTTTAGCAAAGTTTAAGGCAAAGTAAAAGTTTAGGGGAACGTTCATAAATTACGTCAATCATTTAGGGGAGTAGAGGTGTATGAAAGTGCGACAGTGCATGTGGGCAAAAGCGTGATAGTGGACATGGGGAGGATTTAGATTGACTTAAAACAATGGACGTAATTTTTGAATTTCCCCTTGCATTGATAATCGATCAATACCATGTTGACGCAATAATCCATTTTGGTGTTCTACAATGTATGCCGATTCAATATCTGCCATAATATTTATGAAATTTGACAACTGAAGCTGAAAACCTTTACTTACTATTTGCTTCCGAATTACAGAGTCCTTTAAATGGCAAACTATTGATGTATGCAGCCCATACTAGTCTTCTTCTTCTTCTTTTTCTTTGCATTATATCCTCACTGGGACAGAGCCTGCTTCTCAGCTTAGTGTTCAATGAGCACTTCCATAGTTATTAACTGAGAGCTTCCATTGCCACATTCGTATATTATGTGGCAAGTACGATAAAACTCTATGCCCAGGGAAGTCAAAGAAATTTCCATTACGAAAAGATCCTGGACTGACCGGGAATCGAACCCAGACACCTTCAGCATGGCTTTGCTTTTTAGTCGTGGACTCTAACCACTCGGCTAAGGAAGGCCCCTGCTGGTATTACTCGCAAATATGTTGTTTATGATGTATGAAATGCGTTTGAAATAGTCTACTTAACTATTAAACAATGTATGAAGTTATGGAGTCTAGATTTTCCGCTCATATAAAAAATATCGTTTCATTCCTTTTACGTTTAAAAATGTATTGTCTTAATCTGGAATTTTGAGACTTAGATAAGCTGATATATTAAAAATAAAAATCTGTACTTTATTGCCGTGCGTATAGTGTTGCAAAGTAACTAGCAGTATCGATCAAAGAAGTTTAGGTTCAATTCCCGCTGCAGTATTTTTTTTCGTCAGATACGTATTACGATTGTGCCATTTGGCGTTGCATGCTAGTCCGTTGATTCGTGTGATGCTTCCTTTAAAGGCCATAATCGCACATAATGCTTTCCAGGATTGACAGCTAAAAATGTACATGCAACCGAAACGAAAGGGAAAACAAAACTTACGAGTATGGTCGAGCTTTACATTTTCCTTAGTAATCTAACGGTCACACCGATTGCGAAACTTTAAAAGCTCATGGAAAATCAAAAAGTCTACTGTTTGCAGCTGTCTTCTGTTTTGTCTTATTAGAATCATTGTCAGTGTCTTTATTTTCAAATCTTTAAATACATTAAAAAATTGATTGTTGTATGTAATTTTTAAATTTGCTGGAATATATGTATGCAACAATTTCAGAAATCAAATTCATTTTTTAATATGGTTATTGACCTGATTTTTTTAATCCTTTTTAAATGGGTTTTTTAATTCCCTGCTGCACTACTAAAAACTAATACAGTACTGACCCGATTTTGTCTGCTCCCGATTTTGTCAGCCTATCTTGAATATATCCAAAAATTCTCTTCGTCATGTAGTACTCGTTTACATTCCCGTTTAATCCTGTGTTTGAATTCTTCCAGCACTCGTATTTATGCAGTAGTTACGTCATGGTAGATTATAAAACTTAAAAAGTCTACCGAACATCAGACTTTTTGAAAACATCTTCCCAGACATTGTTCGAAGGTTTTATCAACAGTCCGCAATGGAGATATGCACAGCTGAGTAGTCGACAAACGAATTACATACATTCTCGAGTATCAGTAAATCGTGCTTCGTTACTTGGCAACCTGGCAATTATTTGTTAAAAATGAAAAACCAAAAAACACAGCCGAGTTCATGAAAAAAAAAATTTGGTTTGTATGAATTCCTCTAAAAATTTCTTTAAAGGTTAAGATGCATCGAAGCCAAACCTCGAATTTTCAAGAGCACATATTTAGACAACCAGGTAACCGTTTGTACTGGAAATTTAACTCATTGGTCACATTTTGTTGCACTCTTTCAGGTTTTTTTTAAGTAATATCTCGAAGATTTCCTTTAAAATTTGCTCCTAATGTTTTATTGGTTTTCTGCCTTGAATAACTCTATAAACTCTTCTTCAAAACTACATTTTGATGGAATTTGCTCACAGTATTCTTAATGTAGTTTGGCCTAGGACTCATCAATAGTTTCAAAAACTCCTCTTAAAACTGTCTTAGAGATTCCTTCAGAAATTCCTCTAATTTCACTTCTTTTTTTTTGCAAAATTGCTAAAATTATGAAGGATTCTTACTGGAATCATCTCACGAGATTTTTCATTAATTCGACCAGGAATTTCACGAAGATCTTTTTCAAGCATTTAATCATCCCATAGGTATGGAAATAATTTCAGATATTTGTTCACGAAATCTCCAGTTGAAATATTCTATGAATTATACTTAAAGGAATTTCAAGAAGAGCTTCGAGGCAATTACTGATGCCATTTTAAAAGAAATTCTGGAAAAAAAACCTAAAGAAATTTTCGATTGATTTTTTCTAGGAATTGCGGTGTCCTTAGAAAAATGCTTAGATAATTCAACGGTTAGGTAGAACTAAGATTCAGATTGATGCCGGTTGTCTTACAGGCCAGAGCAAAATTGCCGATCAAAGGGATCCTTTTTCGTGAAATTTGAGAATGAAATTGTTAGGGCCGCTTTTCTCCCTGATAAACAAAAAAAACCTGACTACCCAGTAAACACAAAGTCGTATACGATAGCGCATAAGAGTACAAATGTGGAGGCGATATACGTACATGCGCCATAAGGCTGCATGCAAAATGTACGTATATCGCCTCCACATTTGTACTCTTATATCCCTTCATATACGATGGTGTGTTTACTGGGTACGCCCATGTCCCTCGCCCCCCCCCCCCCCCCCCCCCTTTAAAAGCTATGTAGGTCGTAAACGTAGTTCATAAGCAAATATTAACACGTTAAAATTTGAAAAACAGAAACAAAATATATGTACCGATTTTGTCAGGTTCCCCATTTTGTAGACCTAACATTCATCGGGGGGCTGACAAAATCGGGTCTCTACTGTATTACAATGACTTAAATTCCATTTTAAGCAAATAGACTCGGTGTAATAAATAAAATAAAGTAAATTTGATATTGGGAGCCAGATAGCCATAACGGTATACACGCAGATACTAAGCAAGATCATGCTGAGGGTCGTAGGTTAGAGTCCAGCCTGTCGAGCATCTTTTCGTAAAGGGAATTTTCTCGACTTCCATGAGCGTAGAGTATGATCGTACCTGTCACACGATATACACATGCAACATTGGCCGATTGACAAAAAGAGATGTTAGTTAATATCTGTGGAAGTGCTCATGAGAAATTGAGAAGCAGGCTTTTTTAGCGTCAGAGAGAAGAAGAAGAAATTTTATGGTAATTATTTGCACTTAAAAACGTCCAAGCTGTCGGGCATATATGACGTAAATTTACATGATTTTTTAGGAAAGCTGCTTACGCAGCCTGAATATTTTGACGTTTCCATTTTAGCTCTAGGAATAAAATGAATGTTTCCAGTTATTTAAAATGAATTAGTTCCATGTTACCAACCTTAACAAAAACATCGTTCAAGCATCATTTGAAGGAGGGCTATGTGATGTCAAAAGTGATAGTGTATATGTTAGGTAAAGTGAGTGAAAGAGGTTGGAGGGAGTCTCTAAAAAAATAATTTAATTTTCGAGTCTAGTACACGACTCTGACAACGGCCTGTCAAAGGATACAAACTGTAGTGGGATAAAATGATATAGTTCTCAATTCGGTTTTCATTTATTTATAGGTATTCCACTAAACAATTCGAAGGTTTATTATTATTTTCAATTTTAATTTTTATTGCATAATTATTTTTGAGGAAAAATCCCACATAATTTAGGAGGATATAAACAAACATAGCAAAACAAAGACGATTTGATTGAGCCAATTAGTTTTCAAGTTATTCACAAATGTATGTTTACCCATTTTTATATGACGTAGACTAGTTCTTGAATAATCTCGATAAACGTCATCGTCACGTGATGCTTTGAATCTTAGAGAGAATATGAAGTATTTTTATCTCTCGTACATTGTTCTCGTTCCATTTATAAAAAAGTCATATTAATTAAAGTACATTATTTTTTCAAATTTCAATGTGCATTAAAAACATAATTATTTCTGAATTTTTGGGTCACCCTATCTCACGAAAGAGCACCCTAATGACTGAATAAAAAAATACGGGTTCAAAATTTTTTAAAAAGGTCAAGTCATGCCTTTTTAAAAAAATAAAAAAAAATATTTTATTTTTTCGAACATCGACCGCCTTGGGGACGGACCAGCACAATTGTGCTGGTCTGAATTTGACCCTAAAAAGTTCATGAAGTGATAGAATAGCCAAAATAGAGAATGTTTTGTTCTACGAGATGATGAGTTTATAAGGTAAATTTTTAAATAATCACTCAAATATGGTCCGTCCCGAAAGGGATAATATACAGTCGCCTCTCCACATCTCGATATCAAAGGGACCATCGAGATATGGAGAGATCGAGACAAAGAACAAATTTTTGATGAACACTACATTGAAAAACACTCCGTTGCCAAGAAAGTAATACAGAAGCAGACGTCATTTTGCGTTCCTAATTTGTTTTGAATCCTTAAACTTTGGTCTAGTAACCTCTAGTCTAGTCACATCAACATACGGAGAAAAAATTGGGAACGAAAAATCAATAGAATCACATCGAGATATAGAGATATCGAGATAAAGAGGATATCGAGATATGGAGAGTGAAAATGTATGCAGAGTGCAGACTGAAGGGACTTCTGAAATCATCGACATAGGGAGAGATATCGAGATGTAGAACATCGAGATGTGGAGAGTCGACTGTAATACATAAATACATATGGGCTGTGCTCTAAATTCCATCAGAAATATGTCTATAAATCTGCCAAAAATGCTAATCTATATTCCTCTTCAAGTTCTTCTATGAATTATGCAAAAGTACTACAAATAGTTCGCTGCAAACAACTCAAAATAATCTGACTGAAATTTCCCTTAGAGCAATTTTTAAAATTTCTTCGGGATTTATAGTTTCATTACGAATTTCATCGACAATTACTCAGGAATTAACAATATTTTCTACAGGTATTACTCTACAGTCTGCTTCAGGAATTCATCCAAATATTCTTTCAGGACTTCACATAAGAATTCGTCCCAGATATTCACTTAAGAAATCATCAGCCCAAATAGCCGTGACGGTAAACTCGCAACTATCAAGCAAGGCCGAGCCAGAAATTTTTCCCATTGTTTGCATATATTTTCCTATAATTTTCTTCAAGAATATAGTTCAGGCCATCTTCAAGAATTCAAACTGCAGTTTTCTAAGGATATTGCAATACATGAGTGGAACCAGGGTAGCAAAATCCGGGGCAGAATGAAGATCCCCTGCACATGCGGATAATTTTACAATTTAGATGCAAACAATATTTCAGTTGACTGTCAAAAGAGTGAGCTATTGACTAACATTTCAGAAAAAATGTTTTTCACATTGATTTTGAACCGAAAAATTTAACTTGATTTTATTGGGATTTAAAATTATAACTTTCATGTCTCACTAAATAAGTTTTGAGAAGCGAATGACTGCAAGTTGTCCGAAAAATAAGCTATTAATTTAATCTTCAATTGATTACGCTGTATTAAAATAGGGCGTTGGATCCTATTCTTGGCACTTTTGATTCACTTCGGCAGTGTTCGGCCTCAGAATCATTTTCAAAATTTTATTTTGAATTCTCTGCAGAGCTTTCTTCCTGGTATTACAACAGCTAGTCCATATTGGTACAGCATACAACATGGCTGGCCTGAAAATTTGTTTGAATATCAAAAGCTTGTTCTTAAGACAAAGTTTTGATTTTCTATTAATAAGAGGATAGAGACATTTTACATATTTATTACATTTGGCTTGAATGCCCTCAATGATAAAGAGCTTTTAGTTTATGTGGGAATATTATTAGTTGAGTATTGGAAGCATTAGGATAATTCTTCCATTTTTGCAAGTATGAAGAAAAAATATCCAAACTTTTTTACAATCGACTACAGATGACACGTAGGCTTCGTCCTTTGGCGGAGAGGCCTGTGTCATCCGCAAACAAAGATTTTTGACATCCCTGAGGTAACATAGGTAAGTCAGATGTGAAAATATTGTATAATATTGGTCCCAAAATGCTGCCTTGAGGAACACCAGCTCTCACAGGAAGTCTTTCGGATCTGGAATTCTGATAATTAACCTGAAGTGTACTATTTGACAGATAACTTTGAATTATTCTAACAATGTATGTTGGAAAATTAAAGTTTTTTAATTTTACGATCAAACCTTCATGCCAAACACTGTCGAATGCTTTTTCTATGTCTAGAAGAGCAAGACCAGAAGAATAGCCTTCAGATTTGTTGGAACGGATCAAATTTGTTACACGTAAAAGTTGATGAGTGGTCGAATGTCCATGGCGGAATAGGAACTGTTCATTGGCAAAAAATGAATTTTCGTTGATGTGGGCCATCATTCTGTTCAAAATAACCTTTTCAAAAAGTTTACTGATGGAGGAAAGCAAACTGATTGGACGATAGCTAGAAGCTTCTGCAGGATTTTTGTCTGGTTTTAAATTTGGAACAACCTTAGCATTTTTCCATTTGTTAGGAAAATATGTTAATTGAAAACATTTGTTAAATATATCAGTTTAAAATGATAAGCTACTTTCTGGAAGTTTCTTGATGAGGATGTAGAAAATTCCATCATCGCCAGGAGCATTCATATTTTTGAATTTTTTAATAATAGTTCTCACTTCTTCCAAATCAGTCTCCCAGGCATTTTCGAAAAAGTTCTCTTGATTGAGAATATTTTCGAACTCCTGAGTAACTTCATTTTCAATTGGACTAGTAAGTCCTAAATTAAAATTGTGCGCACTTTCAAACTGCATAGCAAGTTTTTGAGCTTTTTCGCAATTAGTTAGTAGTGTTTTCCTCTTTCAATGCCGGTATTGGCTTCTGAGGTTTTTTCAAGATTTTAGATAATTTACAAAAGGGCTTAGAGCCAGGGTCCAATTGAGCAAAACGTTTCTTGATTTCTTTCTGCAAATCCTGCCATATAATTTTCATAGCAGGAACGCGAGTGCGGATCAAGAGTTTAAGATCATCGTCTATAATCACGGATTCAAATTTTACTTCACATTTTGGAATAGCAATGCTCCGAGCTTCAACAATGGAATTTGTTAAAGTTTCAAGAGCATTGTCAATATCAAGTTTAGTTTCTAAAGAAATGTTAACATCAAGATTAGAGTCAACATACGTTTTATGTATATTCCAGTCGGCTCGTAAATAATTGAAAGTGGAGCTGATAGGATTGAGAATCGCTTCTTGGGATATTTGAAATGTAACAGGGACATGATCAGAATCAAAATCAGCATGAGTAATCAGTTGGCTACAAAGATGACTAGAGTTGGTTAAGACCAAATCAATCGTAGATGGATTTCTAGAAGAGGAAAAACATGCAGGGCTATCAGGGTATTGAATTGAGAAATATCCTGAAGAGCACTCATCAAATAAAATTCTGCCGTTGGAATTACTTTGAGAATTATTCCATGACCGATGTTTGGCATTAAAGTCACCAATGACAAAAAAAATTGACTTATTGCGAGTCAATTTTCGCAAGTCAGTTTGGAGCAAATGCTGTCCAGAGCATTGAAAAGGCAAATAGGCAGCTATGAAAGTATATTTACCAGACTGTGTTTCAACAGAAACACCTAAAGTTTCAAAAACTTTAGTTTCAAATGACGAAAACAGTTGATGTTTTATACGCCTATGAATGATGATTGCAACTCCCCCACATGCCCCATCAAGTCGATCATTACGATAAACAGAAAAGTTAGGATCTCTTTTGAGTTAAGATCCAGGTTTTAAATATGTTTCGGTAATAACTGCTATATGCACGTTTTAAACCGTAAGAAAATTAAACAGTTCGTCCTCCTTACCATTCAGAGAACGAGCATTCCAATTTAAAATATTTAAATTCCATTAGAAATCCATCCATTAGAAAAACGTAATCCAATAACAATTTGATTTGTAAATTTTACACCTACTTGGACTGCTTCAGTCATAGTGGTGGCTTTGAACATTGCATCAATCATTAGATTCAATTGTTCAGTTAGAAAATTAAAATCAGAGGCAGACATGTCGTCTGCTTTTTCTTCCATTAGAATTTCCGGTAGACGAAGAAGCGGAGTTACCTGTGGCGGTAGGGTTTTTTTTCCATTTGATTTGAAACAAGTAGAATGGGTACCCATGGATCGAACAGGGGAGGAGTTCGAATTTCCTGCTACGATATCGGCAAAGGATTTACCGTGGGTAGATACATTCGAAATAGAAAGATTCGAACGGCTACCCGACGGATTAAAATTAGTTTGTGAATGAGCATGATTATGATCTTCCTGATGGGTATGATTCATGATCAAGCGATCGTTAACTGAAAAATGAGCATTGTTCGATACCAGGCAAATTCCGAAAACGACCGTTATCGTAACGGATATTATCTTTCATCTGCCTGGCACGAGCCTCAATGACCCTTTTGCGTGAAGGGCATTCCCAAAAATTGGACTTATGGTTAGCCCCGCAATTAGAGCATATGAACTTATCGGTATCTTCCTTCACTGGACAGACGTCTTTGGCGTGAGAAGAACCTCTGCAAATCATGCATTTAGCATCCATGCGACAATTTTTTGTACCATGACCCCACTTTTGGCACCGACGGCACTGAGTGGGGTTCTGGTAATTTCCTCCAGGTTTCTGGAAATGTTCCCATGTCACACGGACATCAAACAAAAGTTTTGCCTTTTCTAAAGCTTTAATATTATTTAGTTCTTTTTTTGTTAAAGTGAACTAAAGAAAATTCATGAGAAAGCCCTTTCCGAACAATGCCAGATTGGGTTCTCTTTTTCATAATGATTACTTGGACTGAGGAAAATCCAAGTAAATCATTTATTCTATTTTTGATCTCTTCAGGTAATTTATAGTCACTTGAGAGACCTTTCAAGACAACTTTGAACAAACGTTCATGTGCTTCTTCTCTTCAAGATGTTTGAGAAGAAGTTCGCGATCTTTAAGAGTTTCCAGCAAAACGCGACAGTCTCCTTTCTTTGCGATTTGGAAGGAAACCTTGATTCCCCTAATGGAGTTCAAGATCTCCTGCCTAAATCCCCCGAATTCGGAACAACTGACCACGATAGGCGGCACTCTTTGCTTCCTCACTTGAATCAAAGAGCCTGGGCTAGAGGCTGCTTCGATTTGGTGTTCGAAAAATTTGTCTAGAGCATCGAACTGATTGCTCATTTCGATACAATTATTCATTTCACCCTTGGAAGAAAGTTCGCATTCCGGGGAAACGCCCTTTCTTCCATTCTTACCACGTGTAGTGACAGTTTTAAAACCCACTTTTTTGGAAGGAAGTAGTGAATTCAGAGATTCACCCTTCCTTTTGTTTGTTGTGCATACCATGTTTAATTAATAAACGAAAGAAGACGTGACATTCGAGAGGTTTTTTTTCCCAAGACGGTGTCCAAGAAGGATAACCACCGCTCGTTTTCGCCAACGGGTCCAACGAAAAATCGAAGGCACGGGTCCTAACAAGGATCGTAAAGGGATCAATAGTAGAAAATAGTACTGAAAAGTACTGTTTTAGTAGCACTGAAAAGACCCGTTTTTAATTTTAGCACTGAAAAGTACTGTGTATGTAGCACTGAAAAGGTCTGTTTTATTGCTTTAGGTAGAAAACTTCCAAGAGCAGAGAGCATTCGTGTACGCACAGCACGAAGGTACGATGTAAAATGTGTTGTAAATTTCAGTTTATTTTCGTGCACATTTTTGGAGCATCAAAATTAACTGAAATCTCAACGAACAATATCTTATTTTTCAATCGAATTCACTTTAAATTTACACGATCATGTAACATTCAAGCATCTTTAGTTGAAATTTAAACGTGATGCTGTAACAATAGATAAATTTGCTTTATTTTTACTATGTTCTTCAGTTTACAGTACATTGACATTTAAATATTTTTATCTGTGTACTGCCCAATAGGGGTGTCCACTTCGCCCCGCTAGCTTAATAGTTACTACCAAATACATACATACGATATACTTTGCACAGCAGAAATTTAATGTTGAAAATTTTGTCTAGTTTCAACATACAAGTTTGTTGACATATTAAACAAAAACTAATTTTTCTTAAAATGTATTTGTGATTAATTATGTGTAATAATATGTTCCCTAACTTATAAATTATAAATTTAAGTAATATCTGTGTTATGAGCTGAAATATTTCATGAATCATATATTTCCGTTTTGACCCAATCTCTCCCCCTAGACCCATTGTCACCCCCATCGACGGTACTAAAAACATGATTCTGAAATGGGTTTTCAGAATTACAGCATTGAAGTTTGCTTATTTTGTTACCAACACGATATTTTCTCCTAGTCGGGCGCATTAGTCCCTACTTGGTCTATACATGGGATGCATTTTCATTGAAAACCTTCCCCCAAAATGGTAACCTCCGGAATGTTCACTTGCCGGCCACGCCATGACTGCACCACCATTGTCGGTTGGATCGTTTGTGGTGCTTACAACAAGTCTGTTGAGAACTCTCCTGTGGTTTGCTCCCTGGACGCGTCGCTACATTGGAACGAAGGGGAGATTGGAAATGTGAGGTCAGGCTGCGAGGCTTGCATAAAGTAATGTTTGATTCTAAATGGGAAACCAATGGGTGATCAATACGCAGTAATTATCTCGAGCAAGATGGTCGGAACAATTTTTGAATTAAGTTAGTCAAACCTATCACGGTTTTCTGATGGATTAATATTCAAATTTGGGGGATTGTGCGATATTTACCAGAAAACCATTTGCCAGAATGTACCATTCGCCAGAAAGTACCATTTCCCAGAATTATTTTTCTTGTCGATTTTGATCATGAAATATCTTGGAATCCAAACATTGCCGTAACAATATTCGACTTGTGCCACTTTTCACATGTTCAAAAGCACTAAATTGAACAAATAGTATGGTAACTATTTCGTTCTTATCATTTTAAAATTTTCTGCTAGTGCACAAAGCGAAGACAATATAACACTGCACAGTGGTCCAGGAATCAATTTTACGCGGAAAGATGCATTTTGAGCTTTAGAATGAAACATTAGACAAAAACGGTCTTCTACAAAGTTTTTGTATTAGTTAAGCCCTTTGTTTGATGTAATTGAAAATTAGGGTGGACCACATTTTCATAGAAATTGTGTAACTAACTTTCTTATTTGTAGAAATTATATTATACATGCTTCTGCAAAGTTGTAGACCATTCAATTTCAAGCAACTTTGCCAAAAAAGTTTTTTTTGTATCTCTTAAATTGACCGATTTAGAGCTTTTTTCCTACGGTGACATAGGGTGGTCCGAACAAAACTGGTTTTCTGGCTCTAGAGTTTTTAATTCAAATTTCTCATCAAAGTAGTCTATGAAACACTTTTAGAGCTTTGAAAAATGCGTAATTTGGTGAATGAAGAAACTCGCTATCTCCTTCCGTTTAGGAGTTATTGTTGTTTTTCTCTCAAAAACATGCCTACTTTGATTGTGAATATCTCTGATTGGGGCAATCATAAAAAATATCTTTTGACGGCATTCAAAATACAAAACAAAATTGTATATTATGTTAAAAAATTACAGATGTGTTATTTTTGTAACTCTAATAAAACGTCTTGAAAGTCAAATATTTTTTATCACAAAAACTTTAATAACTTTTGAACTAAAATAGATATCAACAATCTTTTTGCATGAAAATTTGCGTTTTGTTAAGTTCTAAAAGTCGTTCATAGACGACTTTGACGAGAGAATAATATTAAAATAGCATAATCTCATGCTATAACATCTGTAGAATGATAGTTGCAACGTATATCGAAAAGAAGCAACAAAACTTTGAAGAACAGCTTATGCTGAAAAAAAGGGCGAACCGCTTATGAAGCCTTTCAAACCATAATACCATTTTACAGGGACAACGTATATTAAAAAAAAAAAACTTACTTTACTATTCGTCATGCTAAATATCCATTCTTTACATCAGTAGTTTCTAAGAGAATTGAAGCTTATCTTTCATACATAGTGAAGCAGCTTTTAATGAATGCAATCGTTATTCTACTGTATATTTCTTTCTTTCTAGTTCCACGGTCCCCCAGTATTAAGTGTTGCTTTTTCAATTCATATTCATATAACTTCAAATATTGCTGTTGATCGTTGAATGCTCGAGAAATCGATATTTTTTTATTATATGTAGTCCAACAATTAGAATATATAATATATAAGGGTATTCGAAGCTGGCTCACTAAGTCAACGGTAGGCTATGTCCAAGAGACCCTGTACTTTTTTTGAGTATATTAACCAAAATAATCTCACACATTTTTTTAATGCTCTACAATTGGAAACTTGATTCACCTGAAAAAATAAAAATAAAAAAAAATCTAGGGGATGGTCAATTCTGGGGAATGGTACATTCTGGCGAATGGTTTTCTGGCGAATGGTACTTTCTGGCAAATGGTTTTCTGGCATATGGTACTTTCTGGCGAATGTCATTCTGGCGAATAGTTTTCTGGCGAATGGTTTTCTGGCAAATATCGCACAATCATTTGGGGCCTTCCTTAGCCAAGTGGTTCCACGGTTACAAAGCAAAGCCATGCTGAAGGAGTCTGGGTTCGATTCCCGGTTGGCCAGGATCATTTCGTAACGGAAATTTCCTTAACTTCCCTGGGAATATAGTTTAATTGTACCTGTCACACGAAATACGAGTGTGAAAATGGCATCTTTGGAAAAGAAAGCTATCAGTTAATAACTGAGGAAGTACTCATTGAACACTAAGCTGAGAAGAAGTCTTAGTCCCAGTGAGCACGTAATTCCAAGAGGAAGAAAAAGAAGAAGTAATATTCAAATCGACCCATCCTATTGAGTTAATGTCCATATCAATTGAGTTAATGTCACCGCAATCGCCACAAAAGCAGAAATTCTGATTCTTGTTTTCAAAAAAAAAAGCTCATTCCTTATAAATGGAAACAGGCATGCCTGTAATTACCAGCAAATTTCATTTACGCCAAACTTGATTCCATGACGAGGTGAAGACGTTGCCATCATCTTCCACCCTTGGTCGTTGTTATCCTCAAAATTATCCCACCGTTGAGTCGCGTCGTCGTTGGCTGGTTCCCTCTGCAAGTAACAGAGCAAACTCTTCCGGTGTTTTTTTTTGCGTACTTTGCAGAGAAGAAGGCGAAAATGGGAACCGCCGACGCTTGTTATGTCATTATTCAGAACCAGAGATGTTATTTGCTTCAACTGGCGTACCGTGTTTATTACTTGTCGTTGTCGTCGCTGTCACTTTCCCCACTGGCATAGCGACATCTTCTACAGCTCGCTCGTGAGAAGAAGCATCGTCATGTCAAGCTGTAGTCAACAGCGGCAGTATCGTCGTCGCTTGCAAGGAACGGTTCAAACCTACAAGCCGGGAAAACACCTCAACTCATCTCAACTGGATGTCGACGGTGGTTGCTGACGGTGGTGTTAACGTTAACTAAGTACTATAATTTGCCGTTTGATGATCAGAATTGATTAGAATGGGGTGCCAGCGCGAGCGAGCTAGTGTCGTTTTACGAGTCCATTAAAGATGATGGAATATTTAATCAGTACTCGTAGGTTGGTTGTTCAATCAAACGATTTTAATTATTGAGTAAAAATTAATGTAGGTTTGATAAGTTTCGATATACATTTAATCAATAACGAGCATTTTAAACATTTTTTTTTTATCAAATTACCCCACATAGGTCTAACGTGCAGAGGTCAATACCCTAAACCTAAGATTTATGAAGCCTTTGTGTTACATACCTAATTTAAGTTACGAAACCTGTAAGTATAATTAAGACGATTAAATTAGTGGCGTGGGAGCTCCCTACTGGACAGGTAAATGTCCTGCGTACAAAAATACCTGGGTGGGACAGTCAAAGAAGTATCCTACCCATAACTCAACAAGAAGTGACATCATTCCTACACTATTTCGACAGCCAACTCCGTAGATGTTTATGGATAAAATTCCGTGAGCATTCCTGTAAATATTTATTAACAAATTATGGTAATATCCATAGAGAACTCTCACCTGATTCCTGCAGAATCCTTGAAATAATTCACGGATCAACCCAAGACCGGTCGCATCGTACACTGTACGCATATTGAAAAATGCTCGCTTGTCATACATAGCACGAACGTGAAGCTGCTGGCAATAGAAAAAAAAACAAAAATTTACTAATTAATACAAATGTTTTGTTTGAATTTTTAAAATATTGTTTTCTGTTTCCAGATTTATAAATAAATATTTGCGTCATGATAAACTTTTAAAAAAGTTCTTTAAGTCCAAGAGAAAATCAAACTTTTCAAGATTTTTCCAGGAATTAATCAAATAATTTGGCTTTGTAATATTCTTTTCTGGCTGATAAGTTTCTTGAAAAATTGTAGCAGTCCACCTAGAAATCATTTAAAGATATATATCTTGAGAGGAATCTGCCCTAAATCTGTTATGTCAAACATCTGCCAAGTCATCATAAAACGAATTCATCCAGGAATTCTTTTAAGAATACATCAATGAATTTGGTAAGGTCCCCTGGGATTTCTCTAGATGATTTGTTTCAGCTCTTTAATGAATAATGAGTTTTTATAACAACCACTTCAGAATTTATATCCAAAAATCGGTCATGGAAATATTTTCAGTTTAATCCATGAAATACTCAAGGTAGTTTTTGAATGCATATTTAGAACCTTGTCAAAAAAAATCATCAAAGCAAAAGAAATTCCTGAGAAATTATAGGAATTCCTTTATGTATTTGTTTAAGATGAATTCTTTTGTGTGTGTGTTTTTTTATTAATCTCTTTTATTCATTCTTTTCAGAGATAAGGCAGAGGTTGTACAAATTCCGTTTCTGATGTTTATAAAGATTTAACGCCAATCCGAACAATTCCACCAGAAACTGCTTAGATTATCAAAGAATTTGTGAGATTTTTTCAAGCATTCGATGTAGTGTCTCAAGCATTGACTCAGGAAGGGTTTCCCTAAAAAAAATTCTCCAGGGATTCTTTGAAGTTTTTTGCCTAAAATAGATTTTTGGTCTGACCCATCTTATCTTAAATCGTGATATTCATAATTTTTATTTTTGAACGTCCCTATATTTTTTTATTTTTTTCTTGAAGCCTCTGATTATTGATTTTTGGCAAAAAAGGAAAATTCAAGCATTAACGGTACTTTTGAGAATATTTAATTTTACTTTTTTCTAGGTATATTTTATTTTCCGTGTATTAATATTTTCAAAAAACTTCCTTTATATGCGTGTTATGAGCTGTGGTTTAAGCCAACAATAAAAACAATTTGATTTCCGAGCTACGAAAAAATACACAGAATTGCAAAGTGTGTATTTATTTCAAATATTTTGTGCATTCAATTTTACCATGGTACCATTTCGACGGTAAAAATGACTATATCATGGTTAAAACTTGCAGCAAGCCAGAATCGAACCGAGGATCTTGCGATTGTCAAGCACGAACGCTTACCGCTCGGCTATGGATGCGGTTGGATCGAGAGGGACCAAAACGCAAATAAAAAGCTTTCTTGATAGCTCAATCGTGATTGGACTAGTAAATTTAAAAACATGTTCATGGTTCTCATTACTTCAACGCTTGTTTCAGTGTAGGTGCTCAACACCGACACATAGTGGCCGCACTCCATACAAAAGTTGGCCAAAAATACAAATTTTGCTCAAATCATTTAAAAACCCTAGTTCGTCAACAAAATATGCTCTTTTAAAGTATAAAGTAATTGTTGCTGAAATAAAAAATCGACATTTCTGGTACATTTGACAGATTGGGTTAAAAAGCATGAATCGTTCATATGTCAGTAAAAACATCAAGTATCACTAAAATATAATTATTAGTGCACTAATTTGAAAGTAAACATCGAGCGCGATTTTTTGATGATTTCTGAGTTCGTTCGAAATCTTATAATGACAAAAAGTGAGTTGATGAAATCAATTCAGACGGTTTGATGGCCTGATTAGCTCTGTAACTTTAAATTTTCATATCTTGGCACAAAAAATGCGCAAGTAATGACATAGCACATCGAATACCATACAGAATTTGTAACACAGTTAGGGGTGAATGATCATTTTAGAGTGTTTCCTAGATATCTTAAAAAAAACC
Source organism: Aedes aegypti (assembly GCF_002204515.2). NCBI lineage: Eukaryota > Metazoa > Arthropoda > Insecta > Diptera > Culicidae > Aedes > Aedes aegypti. Next base: position 381,149,530 of record NC_035108.1, read on the forward strand.
CTTGAAAAACTGCATAGTTTTTGATAACGTTCCATGTTATACACTTATCGACATTCTCAATTGTTAAATAATTCAAATACGATTCGAAATACCTTCAAAACAAAGAATAAGGTCTACGCTTTTGAATGAGACCAGTTGAGCTAGATTTGATAGAGATTTAGTATAGAAACAGCATTCCCAAGTAACAATTCTACGCCAATTTGGCATTCGTGTGGATTTATTAATGTTTTATGACAGTTACGTGAATGCTAGGATAGCTAGAGGCGCTATTTAACGTTGCTAGAAGATTATATTTTGTGAGGCAGCTCTTAGTTGTTATCAAAATCTTTTAGAGACAAACTATAAAGTTAAAATTTTGTGGCTACAAAACCAGCTTTATTGCAGCATATAATACCTCATATAAACTGCTCGTGGTGGCTGATTGACACTTGTTTGTGACGGCTATGATAAAAGATTGATATAATACACCTTGTTGTCATAAAAGCTGCTTTTAAACTGATTGACTTGCACTTAAATATTGATAACTTACCTTATTTATATTTCTGAAATAAGTATTTGGGCTCTTCAGATGTATTGCGAATGCAATGCGATGCATTGCAAATACTTATTCCTGATGGAAAAACGACAAACTAATGTCCATTTCATAGTTTTTGCGAATATTCTTCATAGTAACATATCGAAACTGTCATGCTTTGTTGAATGCTGCTGCTTTGTTACCATAAAAAAACGAAAAAAACTGAATCATCTTCAATCAGCATTTATAAAGGCAATTTCACATCCACAAATGCCGAATGCTAACTATGTGCCCTTATTTGTGTATTTATGATGATAAAACAGCATTTGTCGATGGCAATTTATCAATTATGGTTCCGCCATATTAATTTCACTCCGGTTGCCACAATTTCATTTTTTTTAATCATATTATTTCCATGAATTCGCTCATAAGATGCTATGGTGTGATGATTAAACTGACTGAATATAATTTGTTCCGTACGGAACGTGCGGAAACTCCTACAAAAATAAAAACCCAATGGAGCACAACCCGCATCAGTAAAAGAACCAACAACAATCGGAAACATAGCCGAAATGCAGAACTCACACAGTTTAAGCCCCCGATGAGTCCCACCCTAACGACGCCGCTGAGAGTGTGAGTTACATCCATGACTGTGAGTGTCATCCGCGAGTGCCGTTGAGCGATTCCCGCCGTCATCATCGTCATCATCATGGCTCTCACCACTGCAGCAGCGTGCGCATCGCGAACATTCTGGAACACGTGTCGCGTTTGCGTGAGAACGTTCTGGAAGTACCGTAAAATCGGGTGTAATTGATCAGAAGGGTGAAATTGATCATCGTATCACACGATTTTATTTATTCGTAATGGAGCACAAATATCAATGTAAGTTGCAGTAAATGAACGTTGCTTTTCGTAACTATTGTCAAATTGTGTGTTGTGAAGTTTTTTTGCGTTAAAGAATGTTTCTTTCTATAAAAATAATGTAAAATTTCAAAATCGTGCACGGTGCAGTATTGACAAACACCTATGAACTTCTATTTCTAAGCAAGGATTTGAACATGGTATAAACCTGAAAGTTTGTGAGAATACTTGAGATATATCCTCAAACCAGATTTCATCTTCTAAACTCGTACCAATTAGCTCATATGGTTGAAATAATTGAATTTCTGTTACATATCATTGAATTCCTTAGGAAATTGCATACATTTAGGCGTTTTCCGCGTAATTCTTAAAATTTAACTATTCGTTATTTATATAAATATTGCATTGTTAAGAATTTTACAAGCATATTCTGATTCAGGGAGCTCCAATTTATCATATAGAGTTGTTTCGAAAACCAACAATAATGGCATTGACAAGTGATCAATTTCACCCCGAAATGAGATCCTCTGATTTTTTATTTTAGAGGTATTTGTTAACACAAAAATTACATTTGTTAGAAAATTTCGGTACATAAGTCGATGAGGCTCACCTTCGTACTTGTTTTCCTGCATTTAGTTTTTTGGCATTGTGAACATCATAGAAAAGAGACTAGAAGAACCGTGAAAAATGATCAATTTCACCCGAAATTACGGTACTCAAGATGAGTATAAATACACGGAGGGAATCGCTTGCGAATCAGTTTTATTTCAACCGTCGCGGAATACATATCGAAAAGAACAGTGAAAGTGAAAGTAAAGTGAAGTGAAAGTAGTGTAAATAGTAATAGTGCAGAGAATAAAGTAGTAGTGCAAAGTGACTGAATGAAAAGTGGTGCTATCCTTTCATTCCGAAATCCCGACCCGAGTGATACAGTCCACCCGACCCGACCAGAGTTGGCCACGGTGAACAGCGCCAACATAGTGGTCCTTCGAGCCGGATCCAGCGCCGCCCGCCGTAGGAAAGGAAACGACACATCCGCCGCTCGTCGAGAGCTATTCCGGCACGCTTGCGTGGTGACCGAACCAGAGCGTGCAATCCAAGGAGGATTCTGCTAGTCATCGCCGCCGACACGTCTGCCTGGTGGTCTTACCAAGACGTGTACCACCGACCCAAGGAAGTGATCATCTACCAACACCGCTGCTCAACGCGAGTAGGCACGTTTGCCTGGTTGTGGACCCAAACGTGCATTCCGAGAGGAGAGGATCACTATCGTCGCCCCATCCGACACGGTTCAGTGGTGCGTGTACCACACCGTGTTCCAGCTGTTCACTGAATCCGACCGTTTAGCCGACACGTCTGCTGGTGCCACCGCTCATCGCGAGAATTTCCGGCACGTTTGCCTGGTTGTGCGCCCAAACTATTGCCGCCAAATCCGACACGTTCCCGTGGGTTCCAAACCACAACGTGTAGCTGTTCACTATCGTCGCCGCTAATCCGATACGTCTGCGCGGTACCCATACCGGGACGTGTTCAACCGAGTATAGTGGTATCCGTTTCGCCGTCCAATCCGACACGTTCTCGTGGTGCTTTGACCACAACGTGTACTGCAAGAGGAGCCAGCTATTCAATCAAGCCGCCCATTTATCCGACACGTTTGCGCGGTACCCATACCGGGACGTGTTTCGGCGAGCAGAGTAGATTTGTCTCGCAGCCGCCAATAATCCGACACGTCTGCACGGTACTCATACCGAGACGTGTGTCGCCCAGGAGGGAGACATTCGTTCCGCTGCCCAATACGAATCACCGACACGTTTTGTGACACTTTCCCAAAGCGTGTAGCAATAGGAGGAACCGTAACCCGACTATTCAACACGTCTGCGTGGTGCTTGGACCAGGACGTGTATCCGTCACCGTGTTTGTTCGACACCCGCCAAACGCCGAAGAATCCCAGTGCAGAGTGATTATTTTGACACGAAATGAATCCCAACGCAATGGAGTTTCGAATTCCATCAGAAAGCGCTATGCAGCAGAGTTTCACGCCGAAAATGAGATCCACTAAGCCGAACAACCAGGACGCCGCTTTGATCGACCCAAACGCCGATTGGAAGACAACCGTTAATCCGACCATGTTGAACGAGCTTTCGTCGCTATCACGCATCCGAACCCACGTGAGCCTGAAACTAGACCGAGTACAAAGCGCACTTGCTGCCGCCACGAATCAGGTGAGCCTACCTCGACTTAGGACATATTTGAAGAATGTTGAGGACGCCTTTGCCGAGTTCACCGCCGTACACAGCAAGGTGATTGCCATTGTTCCAGACACCGCTCTACGACGACACGAGGAAGTGTTCATCGACTTCAAAGACCGATATAATGTTGTACGCACGACGATCGAAGACCTGATAGTCGCCCAAGGAAAAAGTCCCGCCAGAGGTCCGAAGCCACAACAACAACCGTTCAACGACCCGATCCGTGCTGTCGATGAATATCGCGCCGACTGGACGAAGCTTTACTTCCTAGCGCCCGTAGTACAGGAGAAGCCAAAGAAGATGAATTGTGAAAACCTGCAGGACAACCACGAACTAGCGAACCACGTACAACCGAGGAGCCATTTGATTGAGCACACAATTCGAAAGTCATCCGATACACACCCGAAGCACTTCCAAACAACAACAGAGGATTGTAATCGATACCAGGTTCCAGATCAAAGTCCACCAATTAAGGAAAAGCACGAAACTCAATCCAACCCAACCGACCAACAGATACTGAAGCCAGCAAACACACTGCAGTCATCGAGCAAGAGTCCAGAACAGCAACAGTTACAATCCGAGACTATCCAGCTAGACTTCTGCCAATACGACCGACAGGAAGATGCACCACCTTCGAGCCATCAAGTTTCCGACAAATCGCCGTACACCATAGATCGTCCGACCATGAAGAAAATACCGATCGACTCCAAGAAACCGAGACCCAGTCGACAAGATGTCCACTCAGCTGACAACCTCTCCGAACGAAAATTCCGCTCACCGAATCCCGTCCAATATCCAACTAGTAAAAGCGATGCGAAAGAGTTCCGACTTATCCGACCCAGATTCCACCCGCCGAAGAGAATTACCATGGAGAACCACAAATTCGAAATCATATTGTTGAAACTTCGTGTCAACCGGGGGGAGTATGTTCCGTACGGAACGAGCCGTAAACATGTGTGACTCAAGGTGTATCCGAATGTGGCCCCTTCTCGACCCACCCTGACTACGCCACTGAGTGTACGAGTATCAACAATAAGCGTGAGTACCATGTGAGTTACCAACAGGAACTCAAATGCCGTGAGTTCCCTATGAGTGTATCCCCGACGAGAGTTCCAGTGAGTTACGCCAGTGAGTGCTGTTCCAGAAGCTTCGAGAATGAGCATCTTCGAGAATGAGAACCGTCGAAACTTCTAGAATACGAACGCACTGGTATAAATATGCGACCGCTCCACCATGTGAGTCAGTATTGTTTTAACCTGCCGCGAATATAACCCGATCCGAGTAAGTGAAAGTGAAGTGAACAGTAATAGTAAAGTGTAAAAAGTGAACAGTGTAAAGTAGTGAAATAAAGAGTACTGTGGACTAGCAGAATCAGTGGTGTTGTCAGGGTGGGTCGAGAAGGGGCCACATTCGGATACACCTTGAGTCGCACAAGTTTACGGCTCGTTCCGTACGGAACATAATTAAAAGCACAATAACTGTCCAATCAAACCAAAAAATGTTGAATCCTTCATCTGCTGATTTATTTTAACAATTGCTAAATTTCTAGAAATATGCCACGTTCAGAGGCGACACAGGCAAATTTTCTTCTCTCTCAGTACATTTCACAGTAAATCTTACCCGGCACTAAAGATTTGAGCGCTATATCCAAAGAAATCACTTCAAATAAAAAGCACTACGCAATAAACTATCACAGACGTTCTCATTCGTATTTTGTTTTGTTTACGTTGTAAGATCGACGTTATGATAAAATCATTTTCAAGATGAAGCGACATTCATCTAGAACAGGTGGCCTCAAAATTGCTACCATAAATGCTATTTTGCTTTATTTGTGTGACATAATATGCACTTCAGAGCCTCTTTCAAAGTGGGCCAACTAGTCACGTTCTAATCTACAAGAGGTTTTGGGGGATGCGATGAAGGCAACAGTGCCTTGACCGTGGTTTTATGAGCGTTTATTTATAGCACCCTGGAAGTAATTCGTAAAACTAAAATTGTTACTTGGGTTGTCAATGGAACAATATTCGCAAAATTTGAAAAAAAAAATCAAGAGGCTCAACACACATGAAATGAAAAATTGCAATGTACATCAATCGATCTCAAGCTTTGGAAAGTTTTTATTCAATACTAGAGTAACAGAGAAAAAACATCAATGGAAAGATTTGCAAACTTCATTATTAAGACTTAAGTCAGCCACACAGCCAAAAATATATTGTAAATTTATGTTTATTTCAATTCACATATGGTCGGCGTTAATTCAAAGTGGACCAAGTGACATTTTTCATATTTTGAGAAAAATGGGCTTAAAGTCTAATGCTTTGTAATTTTTTACCTCGTTAAAATTTTGGTTCAATATTTCTACCCATCTTTGTGTTACTTTCAAGTGATAATCATGAAAAATCATAATCCAAACCTCCGGTAGAACGATTGTTTGATGAACAATGTGCACTTGGTCCACTCTGACTGAACTAAAGACCACCGTTCGGTGAGTTGATTCAATTTGACTGAACAATTTCTAGGAAAATAACAATCATGTTTAAGATAAACAGATTATCAAAACCTTTCGACATCAGTATAGTAAATTTTTCAATAATCCATATCGTCAATCCCGAAATCAGTGGCATTACGACAGCTTCAAAATTAAGATTTTGCAGGGTCAGCGCATTGAAGAACAAAAATGTTCAAATATGCGTTCAGTCAGAGTGGACCAAGTGAAAATCTTGAGTACCGACCAATATATACTGGTCCAATAAGCGGGTTCTAGGACATTCCATACATACACCATAGAACTACCATAAACTTCTATCGGGCTCTGAAATCGACTCGAAAAATGCAATAATCAATCAGTTTATTGCTTTTCATTACTTGGTCCGCTCTGTCTGCACAGAAATTGTTGCAATTTCTGACCACCTATCCAAATATAGTAAATGGTCAAAAATCAAAAATAAATGCATCGGATTAAGTAATATTTGTGAATTTCTGTTAATAAATGAGCAGAAGAACCATTCGATGTTGAAAAATCTGACAAATCTCTTAAAATGTTTAGCATTTCCTCACATTCCTCAGCGCGCTGATCATTTTTGCTGTTTTGGTAATAAGCACTTGGTCCACTCTATATATTTTGATAGATTTTAATTGATCATCCAAAGTAAATTTATTACAAATCTCTCGTAGTTTAAAGCATTAATCAAATCTGATCCAAGTGAAATGGAGGTAAGGTATTTTCGCATCAAATGAAAGCATAATCCAATTTTTCCATGTTTTTTACTTGGTCCCCTCTGAATTAACACCGACCATATTTGGAGCACCAAAATAAACCTAAATTTTAAGGACTGAACCATTATTTCTCAATCGAATTCACTTTAAATTTACACGACCATGTAATGTTCAAGCATTTTTAGTTGAAATTTGAACGTATGTTTATTGGAGTTTACATGATGCTGTAGCAACGCACGTTTTTTTTTTAAATTTTTACAGTAGACTTCAAGTTACACTTCATTGAAATTCAAATATTTTTTTTTCTGTGCAGCCTTTGGCCACTGTGCGATATAAAGTGGAAAAATCAACCCTAAGGTTATTGAAAATCATTTTAAATTGTTCAAAATAAGTCTTCACATTTGAAAACAAAAAAAAAACAATTTTCTGCTATTGATAAAAACGGAATAATTTGTTGAAGAAATCGGAACATGACAAAAACGAAACATATCTGTATATTTCATTTTCAAATAGGCGTAAAGTTTTCTACGTACCGTAAATTCGGGTGAAATTGATCAGTAGGGTGAAATTGATCACCACGTCATGCGATTTTAAATCTTACTAATAGTGCACAAAAATCGATGCAATCTATCGGAAATGAACGTTGTTTGTCTTAGATATTGTCAAAATGTGTGTAGTGAAGGGTTTGCGTCAAATAATGCTTATTTCTATGAAAATAATGTAAAATTCCAGAATCATGTTTTGTGTGATATTGATAGACAACCATAAACTTCTAGTTCTAGACGAGGATTTGAACATGGTGTCAGCCTGAAAGTTGGTGAGGATGCTTAACATATATCCCCAAACCCAATTTTACCATCAAAATACGTACCAATTTGCTAATTTTGTTAAAATAATTGAATTTCGGCTGCATGTTAGAAAATTCCTTTGGAAATTGCCTACATTTAGGCGTTTTCCGTGGTATTATTGAAATTTAATTGACGATTATTTTCATGAATATTGTCTTGTTAAGAATTTGGCAGGCATATTCGTATTTGGGGCCCAGATAGCCGTAGCGGTAAACGCGCAGCTATTCAGCATTACCATGCTGAGGGTCGTGGGTTCGAATCCCACTGGTCGAGGATCTTTTCGTAAAGGAAATTTTCTCGATTCCCAGGGCATAGAGTATCTTCGTACCTGCCACACGATATACACATGCAAAAATGGTCAATTGGCATAGAAAGCTCTCAGTTAATAACTGTGGATGTGCTCATAAGAACACTAAGCTGAGAAGCAGGCTTTGTCCCAGTTGGGACGTAACTCCAGAAAGAAGAAGAAGATTCGTATTCAGGAGGCTCAAATTAAGTATGTAGAGTTTATTTCAAAACTAACAATATTCACATTGACAAGTGATCAATTTCACCCCGAAATTCATTTGAAAAGACTGTTATGAAAGTGGCTGCCACCGTTTCGTTTACTTCCCTCGATATTATCCCTTTTTCTGCTGTTGTGCATTGTGATTTGGCGTGAAACTTCTCCAGACGACAAATAGTGTTCCAGAAAACCCGGATTAATTGAAAGTGAATTCAATTTTGTTATTTGAATTGCCGCAAAATTCTTTCAAACTCGGTTGAAAACAACGGTCACAATCATCAAATGCTTCAACAACACAAAGTCCATCCCATTGTTATCACCTATTTGCTGCTAGTTGTGTTTGAGACCAACATCGTCAACTCCGTCATAGATAGGGTTCAAACTCGTTGCAATGGATAGAATATGCAAAACTTGCAAACTTGATTGTATTGTGAGCGAGAGCGTTGTTTGCGAAGGCTTCTGCGTGGAGATGAACCGTTTTCATGCCAAATGTGTTGGCTTATCCAATGATCATGGAAAGGCCTGTTCTCAACGGAATATATTTTGGATGTGTGACGAATGCACAGAGCTAATGGGAACCATAAAGTTTCGTGCTGTGGTGAATAGAATGCGATCTCATACTCAACCGCTTGAAAAAGAGATCGAAAAACTAAAATCAGATGTTGCCGAAATGCGGGAAAAAATGAACCCTTTACTTGGCAATGTGACAAATCAGTCGTCTGCATGTGTGATTGATTCCAGACATGAGGAAAGATCATGTTTTTCGGCTAGTACTAGCTATGTACCTCTTTCATCAACCAGAGTCAGCGATAATCAAGCGAATGAAGAACAGAGAAAAGATTCCCTTTTGAAATTGCATATATCCAACATTGCCAGCGACGTTACCGAGAAGGAAGTTCTGCAAATGATTACGAATGCTATCGGTGTTCAGCAAGTTCGTTATATTAAGTGTTTGGTGCCACCATGGAAGGATTTATCGTCCCTGGATTATATTTCTTTCAAAATTGAAATAGATGACCATTATCGTGATACAGCGCTGAAAACTTCAACTTGGCCGAGAGGAGTACGATGCAGAGAATTTGTCAACTTTGGAAATAGAACCTGGAGACCGATACGTGGATAGATTAGATTGCTCTGTGTTATATGTTTCATTTATATTGTACTGAATATTTGCTCTTGTGAACGATCTTGATTGTAGTCTTATTTGTTTGTTTAGTTTGCAAAATACTTGTTAATCGAGTTGATGTATATAATTTATGTTGCTTTGTGTTGGATTTCATAGTTATAAGTTACATCATTGGGGCAACAAATGCCTGTTGATGATTATCATTAAATAAATAAATAAATAAATAAATAAATAGAAACTACCGATTTATTATTTTAGTGATTATTTTAAGCACTAAAATCACGTTTGTTAGAAAATTTCGGTACATGAGCCAATGAGGTTCATCGTTGTACTTGTTTTCCTGCATTTAGTTGTATGGCATTGATAACATTTCAGAAATCAGACCAGAAAAACCGTGGAAAATGATCAATTTCACCCGAAATTACGGTACGCTACAACCGCGCTTCCCAATTCGGTTTTCTCGGTGCATCAGCTTTTTGCGAGCTCGCTTGAGATGAACGAGAACTCAATCCGACGGGCGGCTGGTACGCCGCGAAAACTAAGTTTGGGAGCTATGCGCTACAAGATCAGCAAAGTTGAGATTTTTGTATACATTAATTAAATTAACACTTGAGTGGAGAAATTCACTCGAAATCCATGATAGTCGAATAAACGTTTATACTTTTTAGTGCATACTTCGTATGTCCGTAGTTCGAGTCCGTAATATTCTAAAAAACAATACTAAGAAGGTCATATTTCTATACAGTTTAACCCTTTCCGGAAAATGTATCTGGAACATCCAGCTGCTTCAAACAACGTAGCAAAAAATTACCTAAACCTGCACCATGCAAATTTTCAACCAACAAAATGTCAACCATGGTTCAAAGCAACGATACGCCTCGAAGACAAACCGAGGCATGTCGTTTTCAGCATGATTAAAACATCCACTTCAGATTCGAGTTGACTTTTGAAGGAACAATAGGGTAAGCACACATACATACGACATCATGTGAGCCGATTTCACTTGGTTTCCTGTGGCGTCACGGTCGTTTGCCATCCATCGTCATGTATGGCCATTGTTGCATAAAATGAAAACAGAAGAAGGGATCCTTTTTTCTACATGAATGTCTTTAGATGTCGTACAACATTGTGGCTTTATGCCGGAGCTGACTTGTCATTTTACATCATTCATTTGTGAAGAACGAATTGTGGGTAGGTGGTGGGAAGGTTGACTCCTGGTTTTGCTCTAAATGCACAACCAACTAGTGAAGATATCACTGCCGTCACGTCGTAAAGACAAGTTTCCTTTTATCGCGAAGTTTTCGTTCGGATGCTATCTAATGACGATCCCGGTGCCTTCATCAGTAGGTTGTTGATGTGGCAGCAAATGGCTCACAGGAAAATCCTTTTATTCCTCTGCTACAATTCCATTGTCACCGGGCAAAAGAAAAGGAATGGAAAAGACCTCGCACGGAAGCCCAAGAAAAGAAGCGAAAATACCCTCCCCCGAAGCCTGCGACAAAAACTCATCAGGAGATAGATACCATGCCGAGGACTCTCGAACCGAATGCTCCTGCGGAACGCTGGCTGGTAACAAATCAACCAACCATACAATGGGGGAAGAAAAGTGCACGCGAGACCGCAAATTGTGGGCAGCTGCAAAGTGAGAAAATGGCATGAACCGACCCAACTACGACTTGTGGATCTAGGTAAGGACTGTGCTCGAAAAATTATCATCAGTAATTCGTTTTTAGTCGATTATTTCGTGAAACTCTCTGGGAATACCTAACTAAGTATTTATTAGTCCGCTAATTCGCCGTTTTGGGCTTATAGGGCTATTATACTACTAATGTACGGCATGTCAGCTGTATAATAGCATTATATTAGCACGCAGGGTGGCTAAAAGTGCTATTTGGTTACATGGGTATGCTTTTGCCGCCAACTCGCCGCTGGATAATCTGGGCCTCCTTGTACGTTTTCACCACACGGAATACGGTCAAATTGTCGATTCGTGATCCACTTGTGAGTCTGGAATTTTTACAACCGCGCTTTTTTGAAGCACTTCTTGCTAAGAAGCCATCTGAATAACAACTTGACATCTTCTTCTTGGCATTACGTCCTCACTGGGACAAAGCCTGCTTCTTAGCTTAGTGTTCTTATGAGCACTTCCATAGTTATTACTTAACTGAGAGCTTTCTTTGCCAAAGTTGCCATTTTTGCATTCGTATATCGTGAGCCAGGTACAATGATACTCCATGTCCAGGGAAGTCAAGGAAATTTCCATTACGAAAAAATCCTCGACAGACCGGGAATCGAACCCAGACACCTTCAGCATGGCTTTGTTTTGCGCCCAACCACTTGACATATTGTGACTATATTTTGCACGTGTAAACATTACACTATATTTTTTTTTTCAGAAGAACATTATTTCATTACCCATGCATTGAAAAGGTTTACACAAGAGAAATTGTTGCATTTTTTTCGAGCACAGTCCTTATCTAGAGTGCGAACCCAATGGTTTTGTGCTGCACAATTGTTGCTTCACTGAGCTGTCAGAGGGTGGATGGTGGTTTGATCTTTTTGCTGTCACACGGTGCTACCTTCAACCCTTCGGAGTGTTGATGACGGGACTGTAACGTGAATAGGGCCATGGAAGGAAGATTCTTTTGAACGTTGCTGCATTGACTTCACTGTTGATGTTCTTTGGAATCAGAAGCTCAGATATAATACCGAGATGGCTTTTATGATGTAAAAAATAAAAACATCTTTAGGAATAAAAATACGCAGATGATTAATAAAGTAAAAAAGTTGAATTTCTCAAATGTATGTTGAAAAACCAAAGTTTCAAAAATCAAAAAGCAAGGTCAAAATTAGCTCTCAGATTTGTTGAAACCAGGCATTGCAGAAGTCGTTCTCGTTTGATTTAGAAGCGCGATCAAAGCAAGCGAAGAAAAACATTGCATTTGTACGATCCATGATCGGTAACGTTTCGCAAGTTGTAACAAGCCTGCGTTTACCATTGGGGGTAAGTGTTTTATTTTACTGGCACAATAAACAATCCCCGAAAATCCGATAGCAGCTTTGGAACTCGTTGAGCTGGGTTTTATCATGCACTGCTGTCCCCCGATCTAATCAAAGCTGTAGCAGTATACGATAAACAGGCTCTCATGATGTGCTACAAATCACGAATGTTACAGAGAGCGATAAGTGAGAGATTCTCTCAATTTTCTCAGGATTTAATCCCTAGTTGAATTTAAACGAATAAAATTTGTTACATGAAAAATTCGGTGAATGGCCCAATGTTCATTGGAACTATTCTTCTTCAATAGTTGCATGTTTATTCATATGAACCATCAACCTGTTCAAGCAAAACTTTTCAATAATTTTACTGAAAGAGGAAAGCAGGATTGAACGATAGCTGAAGGTTTGACAGTATTTATATCCAGTTTTTATCCCTTTTTTTAAGGAAACATGCCAATCGAACATTTGTTTTACATATATCAACTATGAACGCTACCCTACCATCGGTAAGTTTCTTGACGAGGATTATAAAAAGTTCCATTATCGCCAGTGGTTCTAAAATTTTAGTTTAATGTAACTTTCCAGCTATTAGTTTATAATATTGTGTTTGCCAACGTGTTCTAAATGACAACAGTCTACAGACATTGAAACAGACAACAACTGATCGTTGTCATGCTTAATTTTCCCAAAATACTAAATTTATCAGTTTTTTGATAGAATTTTATAAAATACTAGTGGTCCCGGCAAACTTCGTCTTGCCATCAAGTAGGCTGTTGAAAAACGCTTTTGATCGTTCCATATAAAATGACAGTTTCATTCGCGCTCGTTTTTTCAACTTTCCCGGTGAATATCCTGGGATTTTTATACACACGAACACTTGACAAACAAAACTGAGGAAGAATCATTCAAATCTGTTGACCCGTTCGTAAGCCATTTCGTGACATACAAACACCATTCCATTTTAATTTATATAGATATACAGGGAAATAAGGTAAAGCGACAATACTCTGAGTAAAGCTACTACGCATGCTGCATGAACTGTACGTCCAGATATTACGCGTTTCGAGCAAAGACGGCTGATAGTCGTACGAATCTATCTAGGAGACTCTCATAAATATACATGCAGGAATGTTCAGAATTTTCTTCAGGAATGGCCTAATAAAAAAGTCGAGGATTTTTTTTTTGAATTTTCCTTGAAAACTCAAGATTTTTCATCAGGGTATCTTTCAAACAATGTTGCAGCAATTCCTCCCGAATTTTTCCAGTGTTTCCTTCAAGTTTACTTCCAAAAACTATAGCTGGGATTTTATATATTTTTCATATGAATCTACCCAACTAGATCGTCAGAAATTTTCTCGGTAAATCCTCAAGACTTAATAAAACAAAATTTCAAAGAGTCTACAATCTATGGCAGGGACCGCTTGGATGAATCATCATGATAATTATAAAGAATTTCATTCAAGGTTTCTTCCAAGAAGCAGAGACAATTGATTTTGAAGTTTTGATCATTACGATGATGGACTCTTGAACGTTAACGGATTACATAGTTCATAAAGACAATTTCCTGAAATCACTTCTTCACGTATTCTTAAAGTATTTCTTCTGGATCCAAAAAAATACTACATGAATTTCTCATCATATATTTCCACTAAATCTACCATTGTTCTTAGGAAGCCTAAATGTGTCGCTTATTAAATAAATACTTCCAGCAATTCCTTAACCAATTGTTCTATACATTTCTCAATGGATTTTTAATAGTTTCTCTAGATTCCAAAAGTTTTTTGGCGCACAATAAATGGGTTTTTGCCAAGGCTTTATCAATAAAATGTTGGTATTTAAAATCCCTGCATTTGCGTTTAATGAATTGCCGTAGGACATTTTTAATGGATTTTTTGAAGAATTTTACTGATGAGGTATTCGTACATCTGAAACAGATCTAGGAGATACGTATGATGATATACTACACAAAATTAGGCTTATAAGCGGACCCTATCCCAGCTAATATGTAATGAGTTTTGTAAATTTCGGAAAGTTTTGTAATACAATTTGTAACCGAAATAGGTGGTGGAAGAGATCTCGGAAGGACACATAATAAATGTCTGGAGTTATTCCAGTCGAAATTTGTTTAGGGAAAACGGAAAGAGATTTTGGTAAAACTTCTGACCACTTGGATGACTTAACAAAAAGAATTTAAAAAAAGTTCCTGGTGCGATTTAAAGTGAAGTTCCTAATGGAAAGCTAGAAAAAGCTTTATGAAATCCTTGAATGAAAATTTGAAATCATTGGGCTAATTTAAGTAGAAATATTTGAAATAATTTTTGAAAGTACCGTCAAACGAAATGACTTACAACGGTGGGGTGACTTGCAATGGTAATCTATCTTCATATTTCACAGTAAAACACAAATATCAAGATTTTTTTCCATAAATTGGTCCTACGATATTTGTGACCCACAATCCAAGTAGTGGATACAATTAAAGCTGTTATCGAAGTAAGTTATGCAGATCAAACATAACTCTTGATAATTTCATGCAAAATGGTGGCCAAGAAACATGAGATGGTTCAAATTTAAAAAATTACATGGTGTTTAATTTATTTTATTTAATCAATAATGCCCTGAATTTTATTTTACGAATTTGTAGCAAAAACTTTCTAATTAGCATAGTTGTTTTCTTCAATTATCCTACGTGGGCGACTTGCAACACTAAGCTTTCTCAAAAAAAGAAATTCTTTTGTTGCAGATCTACTTTCAAAACTTCTTTAAATTAAAAGAATCATGAAATTCCTTTATAAATTACTCCAGGGATTCATTCAAGAATTCATTCACGGTTTTATTCTGAAAATTTTCAGGGATGTCTCTGATAATGTGTATAGGGATTTTTGAAGGATTAATTCATGAGTTTTTCCTTAAATTCTTCCAAATCTATAAAGTTGCGATATCCCAGGGATTCCTCAAAGAATTTCCCCAGTAAGTGCTGCAAAAATTCCTTTAGGAAGAGCTTTTGATCATAACTGTATTTTTTAGACCAATTCCGATAGAACTCCATTCCATAATTTCAGGAATTTTTATAATGACTCATCAAGGGATTCCTTCAACGATTTCTCCAGGAATTCTTCAAGACTCTTTCCTACTTAAACATGGGTTCTTCTACAAATATTAGCATGTGTTTTTTTTCTGAAATTTGCAAATTTCTCCAACGATTTTCAGGGATTTTAACATAGTCTATTCTGTGAATGAATTTTCCGGGGATTGCTTCAAAGATGCCTCCAAGGATTCTTTCACAAATATACCCAGCTAATCCTTCAGAGATTCCATCCGAGAGACTCCTTTAGGAATCCCTCTAAGGAAATCCCTAAAAGGATTCCTTCTGCGTTTTCCTCTGAAATTTCTTCAGGAATTTCCACACGGATTACTCCAGGAAACTCTCCAAATGGGTTCCTTCAAAAATAATTCATGGATTTTTTTTTTTTTCAAGAATCTTCTAACAGATTTCCCAGGAATTTTACCAAAAACTCCATTTGTTTTTCAGTGCCTTGTTCAGACAATTAACCAAAAATTTTCCCAAAAATTCCTTCCTGGAAATATTTTTCTACGGATTCCTCCATGAAATCTAACAGAGATTTCTCCAAGTTTTTTTTTTGTAGAGGTTACTCTAGACAGCGATTTCCCCAGGCTCCCTTTCAGTTATTTTCCGAGGAATCCATCCAGGTATTTGTTTTCAGGAATTTATCCAGGTATCTCTCCGTAAAAAATCTTCAGAAAATGAGTGTTTGGAAAAAAAATTGGAGGAAGCCTTGGATGAGTGCATGAGGTTATTTCTTATGTGATTACTGGAGGAATTTTTGGAGAAATATCTTGAGGAATTCTAGGAGGAATTCTCTGAAAAAAAAAAAATAAACCTTTCTCAAGAAAAAAATCTGGGTAACTCCCTGGAGGATTACCAGGAAAATCCTTGGATTAATTCCTGTAGCGATCTCAGGGCTGGAGGTATGTCTGGAAGAATTCATGGTGGACACTCGTTGAAGTGCCGTGAATTAGTTATTTGTTTAATCCTAGGAGAAATACCTGCAGGAGTTCCTAGTAGAATGCCTGGAGTACTACCTGTAGAAATCTCTGTAAAAATGTTGCAATAATTCCAGGGACAAACTCTGCAAGCACTTTTGGAGGAATTCATAGAGAAATATATGTGGTAATTTTAGAAGAAAATGTCCCAGTGTAACCCATGTAGGAGTTTCTGGAAGAATCTCATTGAAAATATTGCCAGATCAATCTATGGAGGAATCATTGGAGGCAGGATCTCCTCCTCCCTTGATATGTTCCTGGAGAAATCTTTGAAATAATCCTTGGCGAAATACCTGGAGGAATTTCTTGTAGAATTCCTAGTTAAATTGCTTAAGATACTCTTGGTGCTCTATCTAAGTCTGTATGAAAGCATCTAAGCTCTTCCTGGAAGAAACTCTGACAAAATCCCCCTAAGAAAGTTAATTTTTATTAAAATTTTCCCATTTTTTTCAGATTTATATAATAATCATCATATTATATGTTGAAGGAACCGTTTATGAACCATTGGCCTTATGTTAAATACTATATGTTTAAGTTTTATTTTTGAATTTTTCATGAAAACAAATAAAATATTTTTTCTGTGCATATTTTTTTTTAGTCCAAACGGTTCACTACAATTTCTTCACAAAACATTTTTCTATATAATCAAAAGTTTCGGAGTAAGAATTTTTCAAATAAATTGCATGCACAACTTATAGGTCATTTTCAAAAGTTATTCTTGAGCCAAAATGATCGATTTTTCTATGGAGAACACTTATCATACCATACAAATAAACATGTGCAAAATTTAATCCAAACAGAAGATCATCGAGCACGATTTTTCGACGCATTCTGGATGGAATTCGTTCTAAACTATAGTTATTTTCATCAAGGTTTACTCGATGGGTTCGCAGGGTATAGAATTCTTGGTCCGTTTGCTATCTTTTGTACCTCTTCTTTTCAAAATGTTTGAGAAGTAGTTTGCGATTTTTAAGTGTGTTAGTTACACGCAGCAGTCTTCTTTCATTGCGATTTAGAAGGATAGCTCTCCCCTGCCTGAATCCGACAAACTCGAAAAAGCTGATTACGATTAGCGGCACTCTTTGCTTTTTCATTTGAGTTGGGACGCGTTTGTCGGAGGCTGTTTTCATTTTCGGCTCGAATAATTTATCTAAATCATCGAACTGATTGCTTATTTCGTTGCAATTTTCAACATTATACGTTTCACAATTAGTAGAAAAGGAGCATCCCTGAGAAAAGTCCTTCTCTCTATTTCCCCACGTTTTGCGCCAATAATCTTATTTATAATCCACTTATGATCCACTTTCTCGACATGAAATTGTGAATCAAGAGATGCATTTACTATTATTCGTGTATGAAAACATATCAGAGATATAACGTTATAAAAAGAGGGTTCAACGACAAACCCAAGATGTTTACATGAATCAAAAGTGTATTGAATATAAAAAGAGCTGTTTTGTTGTTAAACCATTCAAACATTTACATCACCCTCAAGAATTATGCATAGCATAACAAAGCATAGCCATAGACTGACATGTTAATGGTTGTTGATCAATAATGGCGCCGACCAGTTGGGATTGAGAATGAATGTTAGTGTGTAATGATGTTTGCTTCTAGAGAAATTACTAGGCTTATTTAGATTCCAGTACTGAGACTCTGATCTTCTTCTTCTTTCTGGCATTACGTCCCAACTGGGACAAAGCTTGCTTCTCAGATTAGTGTTCTTATGAGCACTTCCACAGTTATTAACTGAGAGCTTTCTTTGCCGATTGACCATTTTTGCATGTGTATATCGTGTGGCAGGTACGAAGATACTCTATGCCCTGGGAATCGAGAAAATTTCCTTTACTAAAAGAGCCTCGACCAGCGGGATTCGAACCCACGACCCTCAGCTTGGTCATGCTGAATAGCAGCGCGTTTACCGCTACGGCTATCTGGGCCCTCTGATGTAAAATCCAAAAATCTCAGAAATACCTTTTCAAAGATACCAACATAATTTCAAAAGACCAATAACCGAATCGAATGCTGGATTTTTAAAATTGCACGAGAATCCCAGAAAGGCTTACATAATCCTAGAATTATTATAAAATCTATCTAGAATGTCTATCGAACAGAATTTCCTCAGAAATTCTGGAATTGCAAAAGAAATCCGAGAATCTTGGATGTCGTTATTCTCACAAAAAGTTCAGTATTGTTTTATAAATACATGAGTTCTTACAGACATCCACGGATTCCTAAAAAACAACATAATTATCGCAACGCCAAAATTCTTGCTAAAATTCATAATTCCTACGGAAATCTTACCGGACTCCCAAAACTCTTTTTTAAACCTCACATTTTTTTTCGAAAATCTCAAAATACCTTTCGAAATATCAAAGCTTACATTATTTTCCTATGATTTTTACTCACATTTTAATTATTCCACTCAATTCAACAATATCAAAGCATGAGTAGCAACCTCTGAAGGTAACTAACAGTAGCTTTGTAGTAAATGCTACTTTTATTCATACCAGTATGTATAGCAGTAGTATGTTCGAAAGGTGTAGTGAAGTAAAATGACACAAACATGTTCCACTCGTGTTACACATGTAGCATTTACTACCGAGATTGTAGTAAACTCAACTCAAAAAATGATTTGATACCATTTTAATACTTGTTTGCTATTGAATTCTCATTAAACTTCATAAGTGTATAGCATAGCGAAATGCGTTTCCATCCGATTCCATTGCGTTCTCAATTAAACAAATAAGGATATTTCAGGCTTTTCTGTTAGAAAAAAAAATCCCCAACAAAGAACTCGTATTGCAACGTCACACACGTAACACAGTACATCGCAATAGGAAAAACGCAGATGCAAATGAGGGTTGTCCACCGTAGGAGTGCATGTTGCTCATTGCACTCAATTCTACGTCCTTAATTTCCCTATGCACACGGTAGGTATTTCCATGCCTCAATGAATAGACTTCGGGTGAAGACAACACAGCACTGCAGGACGGACGGTTGCAACAGTTGCAAACAAATTAAGTTTAATTTTGCGGTGTGAATAGCAAGCATTGAAATGTAATAAGGATGGTACAACATCCGCGAGGTGCAATTATAATATTCACTACCGTGGGTAGCTTGTCGCAAGGAGGAGGTTTTATCATACCTGTGCTGGAAGTTGGGAAAAGGACAAGCAAATTGTGGCCGTGATTCAGTCTTCCTTTTGCTCGGCTGCACTTTCTACCTCACATACCTAAGATAAGTTGTGCAACCGGAGAGGAAGTTGCTTTTTTATTTGCAAATGAGCAAACGTAACAAAAGGGCTCGCATCGTTCAATGGATTGCTGAATGGAATGGAATGCCATTTGGAATAAATTACGCGATGGTGGAATAATTTGCTTTATAAAAATGATGGGGATAATTTGATGGTTGATAATATAGTGTCTTTTTAAATAAGGTCTTATTTTAAAAAAACAGAATCTCACACTAAATATTTAGGGGATATTTTTTTTTTTGAGCTTACCAAAAACTAATATGTAAATATATTCTGTGCTTGGAATTCGATAAGCATGTTTTCTCAAACAACTGTACTTGATATAAAAATTCTGACTCAGATTCGAAGTCACTGGGCTGAAATCTATTAAACCCTTTGCAAATGATCACAGTGCACCAGTGTTTCCTATAGGATAATCATCCCTTCAACAGCGCTCAAAATTTAAAACTTTTCCAAGAATACAAGTCTATAAAGTTAGAACCGCAGTTCATTATCATCCTCACGCAGCTGTGTAATCCTGTTGCGGGACAAGACCATCATCGTCAATCCATAAATCACGTAATTAACGCACTGCTAGAAACGTCTGCCGAGGACGTTAGCCTTTCGTCATCAGCGAAAAAATAACAAAAATACCAACCGAAACCCGATGAAAGACGGGCCGAAATGTTGTAAAACCAGACAAGATAATTTCATTAACTGTCGGTCTCTTTCCACCACCGCCGCGCGCGTTGGACCTTTATCAAAACTTCATCCATCACGAGAAGACGAGCATGTCCCAGAAAGAACCGAATCTCCAGTGGCGTTTTTTCTTTCTTTTCAAGAATCCGATTTTCATGGATCGCTCACAGACTGACAAGTTACTGAAAAGTATGCGAAATGAAAAATCCCCGCTCGACCCAACCGCAACCCAACTCCAAAAAATCCACAAACTTTTTGACGCCGCGGATCCCGCGTTCATTCGACAGGGACCGGCAAATTAACAAGCATTTAAAGAAGGGAAACATTCTAGGTTTTATCAAAAAGTTGACGATGAAA
Source organism: Aedes aegypti (assembly GCF_002204515.2). Taxonomy (NCBI): domain Eukaryota; kingdom Metazoa; phylum Arthropoda; class Insecta; order Diptera; family Culicidae; genus Aedes; species Aedes aegypti. The sequence goes on from NC_035108.1 coordinate 381,170,202, forward strand.
TAATTATAATTATAAAGTAAGACTATAGTCAAAAGTTTGAATGTTTTGAGCAATGAAAAAACTTAAAAAAGCATTGAAATATATATATTTTACCGATAAAATGATTTAATTTAAACATTGATAAAAAAAACAGCAATAAACATCAATCGATATTCCTAAGAAAAACAAGTGATAGAAAATAAGAATTAGCATAAAAATAAAAATTGCAATAGAAAAATGAACCATGTTACTTTATAATTTGGGTTGCGCCAATGAAAAAATAAAAAAGAACACTGAATAATGCAAAAATTTACAAAAAAAATTTTTTCTTTGGACAATTTTTAATATTGTGCATATAGCATCTAATTTTAAAATGCTGATTTCAGTTTTTACATTGCTTTTTGTGTTTATTTAATACGCCAATATTGCTTGTTTCGAATTATTTCATTGGTAGTTCATGAATGAACAACTAACTGTTATCCTTTTCCTAGAGCACGATGATATTCTTCCCATTCGGCGAAGGGTATTTTCGCCATTGATTAATCGTTTCGCGGTTTTTACCCTCGTGGCGTTCGTTCATCATCCTGGTCTTCCCGGGGAGGCATGAAATATGCTTTTTTTCTCGCGTGACTGGGATTACTGTTGGTCGCTCCGGATGTCACATCGGTTCTTCGATATTGACGGGGCCTGTTTGTGCAATTGCGTTTTAATTAAAAATTTAATGAACATCCTGGCTTGAAGGGTTAATGGTTACTTTTTGATTTCCTAGCCTACGCCCGTGGTAATCGCCAATGGGAAGTGTTATGCCTTTGCGACAAAATTGTTTATAGTCTTTGCATTGCTGTTCTTGAAGAATGTATTTTAATTTCCGTTTCTTGTTTCCTCTTTCTTATTACAGTGATAGATGCCCTACTAGATGTTCAAGTCACAGTACCACGAGCAGTTCGAAGAGGAGACAGTGCTGTACTGTACTGCTACTACGACATGGGAGACGAAAAACTGTACTCGGTCAAGTGGTATAAAGGCCGACGAGAGTTCTACCGATACACTCCAAAAGAAACACCACCAATGAAGGTATTTTCCGTGCCAGGAGTGCAAGTTAAGGTAAGGAACATATTACATATGCTAAGACGAACAATTTCATCTTTGAATGGGTCTGTAGCTTTAGTGGGGCCCAGATAGCCGTAGCGGTAAACGCGCAGCTATTCAGCAAGACCAAGCTGAGGGTCGTGGGTTCGAATCCCACCGGTCGAGGATCTTTTCGGGTTGGAAATTTTCTCGACTTCCCAGGGCATAGAGTATCTTCGTACCTGCCACACGATATACGCATGCAAAAAAGGTCATTGGCATAGTAAGCTCTCAGTTAATAACTGTGGAAGTGCTCATAAGAACACTAAGCTGAGAAGCAGGCTCTGTCCCAGTGGGGACGTAACGCCAGAAAGAAGAAGAAGATGGGTCTGTAGCTTTCTTATTTCGCTGGATAAAAAGTAGTTGGATCTTAGTCGTCAAGTGTACTCTTTGCATGGCGTAACGTTAATCGATCCGAAAAGATTTATTTCGCTTATTAAACCACGGTAAAATTTTAAATTTGAGGTTAGGGGCATGTGGTTCTGAAGATATTCCTTGAAGATATGTTCCTTGTGGGATCGATAAATAAAATTTCTTTAGCCGCCATTTTGATTTTTATAAATTTATCAAAAAAAAATATGGGTAGTACAATGTTAGCTAATAAGTTTCTTTGAAAAAAAAAATACAAATTGATTGAGTTGTCTCTTAAAATTACAATCTGATGGCTTTTCACCTTTTCAAGGTCTTCCTAAGGCCAGAAGGGTACCACAAACATACATATATGCTCATATCTCAAAAATGGTTGCAACCGCTTCGTTTTTCACAACAAAATCCCATCAAAGTATTGTTCTGAAAAGTGAATAACAGAGCACGAGAAAAAAAAAATCTGTTACCTGAGACAATAAAGTGAGTTATGGCTACGCGTCGTAGCCCAAGGAATTTCGGAATATCTCCGGACTAGATGACATATGATTAAAATCGACACAAATTCTAAAACTAGGAGTTTTTTTTTTTGGAATTTTTGAAAAATATCATATTAATCCAACAGTTTATTCCGTGTCACGCATCATATGTTGTACGATCTTTTGCTTCCTCATTCTTTGTACATTCTTCGCCAGAAACTCGCGATTCGATCGGGCACGAACACGTTATTCGGTTAATTTCCTCTACCCGAACCAAACGGCACTTTCTCTCTTTATCTTTCGTTTACTTGTTATATAAGTGGACGGACCAAATTTGTCTGCTATGCTGGGAGAGCACCGAGCAGCAGCAAATAGTGCTTGCATGTGGGGCATGGCGCGCAAAGCACATCGATGTGGGGTATTTAGAGGTGCGGTGGAACATCAAATTAGCTTTTGTGATAGCATCAGTTTCAAAGTGGTAGTTGTGCAATGCCAACATCGACAAGCTGAAAGTTTACGAAGTAGCCGAAGATGAAGATGACGTCATGTTTGGAAAGCCGCGAACATTTTTTTTCGCAGGCTTGTCGTCACCATCAGCTGATCGTTTTGTTTACATCATTTTCGTGACTAATACATGCAAACACATACTAAGAGCTGAACCTGTTATATACGACATTGAAGGCACGTATCAAGCGTTACAATAAAGAGGAGATACAAACTGAAGAGAATAGGAGAAAATAATTGGTAATTCGTTTATTTCCGGGACATTTTTAGGGGCAATCTATTAATTACGTAAGACAATTTTCGCGAGTTTTTAGCACCACTGTGATAAAGGATCTAATCTAGTTGATAATACATCTGTATCATAATACCATCGGAAAGATCAGATTAAAAAAAATACTCCCAGAGTATTCCAGTAACTTGGCTTAATTGGTATTTTGACGTTGAATAACGTCTTAGGGCAACATACTGGGGTACAATTCCGAAAAACGAAAACGTCACGAAATGTGGTTAGATTTTGACTGTTAATAACTTACTAACGCCCTGATAGATTTTCAAGATTCTTGCACCAATCGATTGGAAATCTTTCTACGAATCGACTTCAATAATGGAAGGTAATGATTTTCATGACTAAACTATTGAAAAATTGGTAAATATCGAGGCATGTCTTATTTTCCATAGAAAAGCACATTTTTCTTATATATTCCTAACACAGACATCATTGCGCGATATCTTTGCCACTTTCGTCATTCAAAGGGAAACGCCCCTTTCGGTCTTCTTCTTACTCCTCTTTATTCTATCGTGATCAGTCGAAGCAGGCCAAACTCTAATCAGCCACGCGCGCATCAGTCAATCGTCGACCAGCAAGCGGAGCAGGACTTCTATCGGAATATATTTTACACGTTCGCTGCTGTTTATTCCGAAGCTAAAAGCTGTGGGTACCGTGAAATCGCTCATCATGGCCATGGATTTGATAATAACCGTCGAAGGTGTGAGCAAACCAACGAAAAAAAGGATTGACAAGGAAACTAGGAAGCACAAAATTACCGACTGCATTTTACGTCAATCATTTCCGGTGATCATTTCGTGTGTTTTGTCTAACAATGGAATGAAAACCCAGTTCGATCGAGGGTGATTACCCCCAACCGTCCTTTTCAGGACGACCATTTCATTTTGAAAGAATTATAAGAATTTGCATGCAATCACTCATCATGGCTAAATACTGCTTTTCGAGAATCTTTGTGCCAAGAAATTTCTCCATTGTGCGCGCGCGGGGCAATCGTCGACAGTGTGTGCATGAGTCGGATGAATTGCGGACGGCACTTGCATGAAGACTCCATCATGGTTTGTCTCGCATTTAGCGATGATTGAGTAATGCCGTTGTCGTCGTTGCTACGTACATGCGTATGGATGCTAGAGCGATCAGTATCAACTTGTCGAACAAAGAGTTAAAGCTAATCAGCAACAACTTTGTTGCTATTTTGAGTTGATAATAAATTGTCGATTGAATCGAAATACGCACACAGAGACTGCAAAAATGCCCGACCGACCCGAGCGACGGAAACCTAGGTAAAACTTTGTTTGTCATTTCGCTCCGTTCAAAACTAATGAACCGAAATTATACAGTGATACCTCCATGAGTCGATGTTCCATGACTCGATATCGACTCATGGAACCATACTAGAAATAAAATTTCATGGTTACTATGATGGTCCCTAGAAACAGCTTTCCAAAGGATTGCTGTTCCATGACTCGATATTTCCATGAGTCGATGGTCCCTTCAATATCGACTCATGGAGGTTTCACTGTAATTGATAATTAAATAAATTAATTTATCAATTAATAGTAATAGAAGAAATGTGTCTGGTTGTAACTCTTTAACGTCGAATGCAGTGCAGTGGCCGTTTTGTTTGAAACTGTTCTGCAATTGAATTTGTGCGCGTTCGCTGCGAATAAGTCGAGCCAGCCTTGACCTTCGGCATGATGGTAACACACTTGGCGTGGATCGCGCACAGGTTGGTATCCTCAAACAAACCGACCAGTTAGTCCACGCTCGCTTCCTGCAGGGCAATGACGGTCTTGATCAAGAAGTGCTAAGCGATTTCACAGCCTGGCGCAGGAATGGCAACTTGCGGATCAGCAGATCTGCAACAACGTTGGCTGTGTCGCACACGATTCGCAAACGCTGCACCTGTTGTGATGTTGACCTGGGCTTGTCAGATGATTATGGTGATATCTGCGCTGCCGAGATCACTATAGTGAATTGTCGGGCACTACTGGTTTGCCTCTACATTCCCCCGGAAACCACGATGAAGCAAAAGAAGTTCTTCATGGCGCGGAACTTCTTCGAGTATCGAAAGGAGACCATGCCAATCATCGTGCCCAAGCCTTGACCTTGAGAAAGATGGCATAGACCATTGAAACGTCGGGCATAGAACAAATTTTGTCGTTTTAATTGCTCCTAAGACTGCATTGCCGAAAAAATCCTCCAGTGCGAACGAAGCATCGTAGAAACAAAGTTTTTTTTTCTGAAAATGAAAGAAAATTTTCTCAGGAATAAAAAAAATCAACTGGAAAAAGTTTTCCACAAAATTTTCCACCGTTGAGAAAATTCGTAAAGAAAAGCCGGAAAAACTATGCTCCAACTCGTGGAAAATTTCAAACAAATATTTTTGAGAAGATAATTTCATAAGCTTTTATCGCTGAAATTTTTGAAATGTACTTTTTTTTCGTTTTTGAGTTATGGCCAATTATGTAAAAAATGTGCAAATGTGCCATTTTGAGCCTTTTCATTGAAAAATCATAACTCAAGAACGAAGCATCATGGAAACAAAGTTTTTTTATGCCCTGTCGTTATTGTTCTTACTTCCGTTATCATTGTTGCTTTCTTCGTTGTCGTTGTCGGTCTCGGTTGGAGACGCTTGCGATGGAGTGTCCATAATATCACATTGCTTGTCGTTATTCCTTTTCTGTTTGATCTAGTTGGGTGATGCTTTTTGTTCAGCTTTTCGGCGTCACTAGCTGTCGACTGATTGCTTTTGTTGGGATAGCTAACATATGTACCATGACATTTCACAACAATGCACGATGTTATATTTTTATCAATTTTAATTTGAACAACTTTTACACCATTCGGTATGCCAGAGAAGTAATTCTTCCATACCACATTTTGTATGAAAATGGCCTTCCCATATACAGATAATTGGAGATGACATTGTTACACATTTTATGTGGAAGATTGTGGATTCTCACGGTAATTGTAGGACCATCGAAGTACACTGGTTTAAAGTATCTTACTTCTTGATACTCAAAAAAGTGTCGTAGGTGGTGTTGCTGTTGTAACCGGGGTGCTACACATCTTCTTCTTTCTGGCGGTACGTCCCAACTGGGACAAAGCCTGCTTCTCTGATTAGTGTTCTTATGAGCACTTCCACAGTTATTAACTGAGAGCTTTCTTTGCCGATTGACCATTTTTGCATGTGTATATCGTGTGGCAGGTACGAGGATACTCTATGCCCTGGGAATCGAGAAAATTTCCATTACGAAAACATTCTCGACCAGCGGGATTCGGTTTACCGCTACGGCTATCTGCACACTACACTAGCCAGCAACTGCGCTGGCTGAGGTTTCTATTGTGTGCTATTCCTATACCTAAAAAACAATGCGCTCTCGGGCTAGGCATTGGATATATATAGAAAGCGTTGTGTTTGGATGGGCATCTAATTCTTCCGAAAGAGGTGCCCTTGCGAAAAAGGACCACGTGATTATTGAGCTGAAATCGAATTCAGGTTAACTTCTGCGTTCATGAGTCCTCTCATGGCGTAGTGGTAACGCGCCCCAACTAGAGATCGGGGAGTCGTGAGTTCGATTCTCACTGAGAAGACGTGTAACTTTTTCGCAAATCTTCACATCAATTTGTCCATCTAATCCAATTGCAAATTAAATGTAATGTTTAGCTTTTCAGTAGTTGACTCAAGACTTGATTTTTAACCTTATTACAAAACAAATAATATGTAACTGTAGGACTACTTTTACTAGATGTCAATGTGCATTAAGGATTCCAAATAATCCTTTTTTTATCATTGAGCATGTAATTACTCCCTTACAGCACAAAACAAGTACAACACTCGGCCCTTGCCAATCCATCTTTCGGACTCCCATCCTCCACATACCGGAACATAATCACATCCCTTCAAATTGTCCGGCTTTTCTATGTTCATTTAACGAAAACCACCGGTTCCTGAGAGCTTTTCATAACTCTACTTTGTTTGGGGTCAATCCCTAAGCATGTATATACTGTACATATATGTATGCAAAACTGGTCCTTTTCGTAGTCAACCGGAGAGGGCACACAATAAGCCGGCATCAAAAGACAATGAAAATGAGTATCATAAAGCAATTATAACATCAACTCAGCTCCAATGCCTTCGGGATGCTGCCGGGCTTGTGATGGTGATGGCCGCTCGGCTTCGGTTTCGAAGCGACTCCTGCATTGGCGTAGGAAATGGGCGGCTAGAGGGACCAGCCTTCCCTTTCAGAAATTATTCAAGATGTTTAATATGAAATTTATGAAATGACAATAAATTTAGAGGAAACTATTCAATATGGATCACACTTCAATTATTGTACGGATTCCTGTGAAATCTTAACAGCTGAAAATTCCGACGAAATTACGGTGTTTTATTTAACCGAACTGTTCAGCTGTTGAGATTACGGTGAAATTCACCGTAGAAGCTCAGGGTGTATGTTTGCCAAAACGAGGAGTAATTACGGTAATATTATTTCAAATGATTATGTAGCCAGCGGGAGTTAAACCCTCGGGATATTTCTAGAAAGATTACTTTCAAGAATCCCATAAACACTTTACAAATTCTGTAGAAAAACGTGGAATACGTTAAGAATGAATTAATAGAAATTGTGAAAGATATGTTGAAAAAACACTTCGCGGCATTTCATAAAGACTGTTGAATGGAGAACGCAATTTATAACAAAGCTCCTTCATAAAAAATCATAGCTACACCATTGAATTCCAGCAACATGTACAAAACGAGCGCTCATTTAAGCTCAACCATCTTTTCTAGACGGTTGATGGAGGAGGAGCCGAGGCTATCCAGCATTGCCTCGGGAAAATCTCTGCCAACATGGGATGGTCTGAACTGGGTTGCGAGAGACAACATTAAGCGCACGAACGCAGAAAAATGTATAATAACACAAACCTCAATCTGGTTAAGGAATTTCAAATATTCCTACAAGTTCATGTATGAAGGAAGATGAAAGCTTGTGTACATATGATTTTATGTTAATGCGAAGGATCAAGGGGTCTAAAAGGGTAGAGGAAACATCAGTAGATATATGCTAACGTAACATTGACCTCTGTTCTTGAAAACTTCCACGACCTTAAAAAATAGTATGCAGACTACATCAGCGATTCCTAAGTCAAAAAGAATCAGACGATTTAATGCCCGACCACTTCTTGTGAGCATACAAATGCTCCAGAGGTGTAACGCCGCACATAGAAGTTTCTGGATCAAATCCTGGTCAAAAGAGTATAACAGAATAAAACTAAGCTTTCACATCTCAAGAATATGAAACAAGCCTTTAGAACGTCAAGATATTGATCCTGTTACTCCTATGTGCATCGTTTACCAAACAACCAAAAACGATCCAATCTTTCTTCAAATATGTCTCATCACTTGCACCCTGGCTGGTAATATCCGCCATCAGAGAATATTCCATCAGCTCACACTAGATGAACATGTGAAACAGAAAAAAAAAAACTGCTCAAACATGAAAAAAAAAGAATTCACTCATCCTTTTCCTTCGCTCAAACAAAACCACAACCAGCTTCACAAACCCATATGGCTTGTTCGACGGAACATTATTGTACATTCGAACATGTACAAATTGTAGCGCCGAGATGGGGATGTGATGGCAGCAGCAGCAGGAGCCCCAACAAGTGAGGAACAACTTTGAAACATAAATGCATTGTGGTTTTTCTGGCACTCTTCAGCTCTTCGCCTCCCCACCCTTTTACCACACAGCCAACCGTCGGTGAGGATAAATGTGAAGCCGTTTTTTGCCGAAAGTTTTAGGAAAATCTTTTCACCCCACTCGGATGCTAGACGCCGGAGGTGGAAGCAGACACGAGTAGAGTCCAAAATTAGATTAATAAGCGAGTGAGATTGAATTTTTTTTTTTGGTGAGCGAGCAGTGGATGCATCCTCCCATCTAGTGAGTTCGAAGCGGATAAAATTTAGCAAAACCAGCACCCGGCTGGGAGGCACATAAAGAAAGCAGGCATTTTTCGCATACGTAGGAGATTTATGGCAAGAGGAATTTATCGCATGGAGCATTTTGGTCGTATTTATTACTCAGAGGTCTCATTGCCATTGTCTTGAATTAGTTGAATTTGAGTTTGAAGGTAGTTGTAATCTGAATAGCAATTGGATTTGGATTGGATTTGGATTGGATTTGGATTGGATTTGGATTGGATTTGGATTGGATTTGGATTTGGATTGGATTTTGATTGGATTTGGATTGGATTGGATTGGATTTGGATTGGATTTGGATTGGATTTGGATTGGATTTGGATTGGATTTGGATTGGATTTGGATTGGATTTGGATTGGATTTGGATTGGATTGGATTGGATTGGATTGGATTTGGATTGGATTTGGATTGGATTTGGATTGGATTTGGATTGGATTTGGATTGGATTTGGATTGGATTTGGATTGGATTTGGATTGGATTTGGATTGGATTTGGATTGGATTTGGATTGGATTTTTGGATTGGATTTGGATTGGATTTGGATTGGATTTGGATTGGATTTGGATTGGATTTGGATTGGATTTGGATTGGATTTGGATTGGATTTGGATTGGATTTGGATTGGATTTGGATTGGATTTGGATTGGATTTGGATTGGATTTGGATTGGATTTGGATTGGATTTGGATTGGATTTGGATTGGATTTGGATTGGATTTGGATTGGATTTGGATTGGATTTGGATTGGATTTGGATTGGATTTGGATTGGATTTGGATTGGATTTGGATGGTTGGATTGGATTTGGATTGGATTTGGATTGGATTTGGATTGGATTTGGATTGGATTTGGATTGGATTTGGATTGGATTTGGATTGGATTTGGATTGGATTTGGATTGGATTTGGATTGGATTTGGATTGGATTTGGATTGGATTTGGATTGGATTTGGATTGGATTTGGATTGGATTTGGATTGGATTTGGATTGGATTTGGATTGGATTTGGATTGGATTTGGATTGGATTTGGATTGGATTTGGATTGGATTTGGATTGGATTTGGATTGGATTTGGATTGATTGGATTTGGATTGGATTTGGATTGGATTTGGATTGGATTTGGATTGGATTTGGATTGGATTTGGATTGGATTTGGATTGGATTTGGATTGGATTTGGATTGGATTTGGATTGGATTTGGATTGGATTTGGATTGGATTTGGATTGGATTTGGATTGGATTTGGATTGGATTTGGATTGGATTTGGATTGGATTTGGATTGGATTTGGATTGGATTTGGATTGGATTTGGATTGGATTTGGATTGGATTTGGATTGGATTTGGATTGGATTTGGATTGGATTTGGATTGGATTTGGATTGGATTTGGATTGGATTTGGATTGGATTTGGATTGGATTTGGATTGGATTTGGATTGGATTTGGATTGGATTTGGATTGGATTTGGATTGGATTTGGATTGGATTTGGATTGGATTTGGATTGGATTTGGATTGGATTTGGATTGGATTTGGATTGGATTTGATTGGATTTGGATTTGGATTGGATTTGGATTGGATTTGGATTGGATTTGGATTGGATTGGATTTGGATTGGATTTGGATTGGATTTGGATTGGATTTGGATTTGGATTTGGATTGGATTTGGATTGGATTTGGATTGGATTTGGATTGGATTTGGATTGGATTTGGATTGGATTTGGATTGGATTTGGATTGGATTTGGATTGGATTTGGATTGGATTTGGATTGGATTTGGATTGGATTTGGATTGGATTTGGATTGGATTTGGATTGGATTTGGATTGGATTTGGATTGGATTTGGATTGGATTTGATTGGATTTGGATTGGATTTGGATTGGATTTGGATTGGATTTGGATTGGATTTGGATTGGATTTGGATTGGATTTGGATTGGATTTGGATTGGATTTGGATTGGATTTGGATTGGATTTGGATTGGATTTGGATTGGATTTGGATTGGATTTGGATTGGATTTGGATTGGATTTGGATTGGATTTGGATTGGATTTGGATTGGATTTGGATTGGATTTGGATTGGATTTGGATTGGATTTGGATTGGATTTGGATTGGATTTGGATTGGATTTGGATTGGATTTGGATTGGATTGGATTTGATTGGATTTGGATTGGGATTTTGGATTGGATTTGGATTGGATTTGGATTGGATTTGGATTGGATTTGGATTGGATTTGGATTGGATTTGGATTGGATTTGGATTGGATTTGGATTGGATTTGGATTGGATTTGGATTGGATTTGGATTGGATTTGGATTGGATTTGGATTGGATTTGGATTGGATTTGGATTGGATTTGGATTGGATTTGGATTGGATTTGGATTGGATTTGGATTGGATTGGATTGGATTTGGATTGGATTTGGATTGGATTTGGATTGGATTTGGATTGGATTTGGATTGGATTTGGATTGGATTTGGATTGGATTTGGATTGGATTTGGATTGGATTTGGATTGGATTTGGATTGGATTTGGATTGGATTTGGATTGGATTTGGATTGGATTGGATTGGATTTGGATTGGATTTGGATTGGATTTGGATTGGATTTGGATTGGATTTGGATTGGATTTGGATTGGATTTGGATTGGATTTGGATTGGATTTGGATTGGATTTGGATTGGATTTGGATTGGATTTGGATTGGATTTGGATTGGATTTGGATTGGATTTGGATTGGATTTGGATTGGATTTGGATTGGATTTGGATTGGATTTGGATTGGATTTGGATTGGATTTGGATTGGATTTGGATTGGATTTGGATTTGGATTTGGATTGGATTTGGATTGGATTGGATTTGGATTGGATTTGGATTGGATTTGGATTGGATTTGGATTGGATTTGGATTGGATTTGGATTGGATTTGGATTGGATTTGGATTTGGATTGGATTTGGATTGGATTTGGATTGGATTTGGATTGGATTTGGATTGGATTTGGATTGGATTTGGATTGGATTTGGATTGGATTTGGATTGGATTTGGATTGGATTTGGATTGGATTTGGATTGGATTGGATTGATTGGATTGGATTGGATTGGATTGGATTTGGATTGGATTTGGATTGGATTTGGATTGGATTTGGATTGGATTTGGATTGGATTTGGATTGGATTTGGATTGGATTTGGATTGGATTTGGATTGGATTTGGATTGGATTTGGATTGGATTTGGATTGGATTTGGATTGGATTTGAAATGTCGAAAAACGCTTGAGCACTAAAGGAAAACAAAACGCTGAAAAGAAAAAAGGTTAAAATTAATGCTCTTCAACATAAATTCTCCCTTCTACAAAAAGTAATTTCAACCTACAGCCTTTGGTTTTGCCTCTTCGATAACCTTTTGTCCTTACGAAGTTTTGTCTTTCGATCTATGTTCATATAGGATACTCAAAAAACATGATTTATAACAGATATTTGTCGACCTTTTGTCAATTTAACTTCTGTTTGTCGATCTTTTTCCATAAAACCCACCCTACTGATTTTTCCCCCGTACGACTGTTCATCCGGTTTATCCATCCTCACCATTCATAATTTCGTTGGTAAAATCCACTTCACGCCACGTCAAGCCACACCGCGGTTCACCACAGCAGCCACCAAAGCCACCGGAAAAGTTTCCCAATTATGTAGCACGCTACTCGACGACGAAATCCACTGCCAAACAATTAATAAGACTAGTTTAAGTAATTTCGTGAAATAGTTCTCTGCTATTGAAGTTTCCACTGAAGCACAGCATCCAACGAGAGAGGACAACAACGTCCTAAACCAGCAAAACTATGTTCCTTTCCTTCAGTAGCAATAGCAACAAGAGCTCGATGTGGCTTAAATTTGATTTTGTGACGCCACTTCACGAATGAAGCTGCAATTTGTGGAAAATACACAGTAAGACAGCAGAAAAGTTGTTCTCAAAATGAAAGACCTCTTCGCACTTTGGGCCAGAATTTGGAATTTTGTAACGAAAATTAAAACATCTCTTTCTTTAATGTATTTTTTTGTATGGTAACGAGAGCACGCTGTTTAATTTCTCAAAAGCTAATAACAGGGCTGTTGTTAATCCAACCTATTGTTTTCTGGTGAGTTGCACTCTTCGTTGCAATGATGATGTAGCACTACACGATAAGTGCTGATCTGCAACAACCAGACAACTCACCAATCCATCCCGAGCTGGATCGTGCTGAGTTGTGAAGGAGAGCAAAAGAAAGAAAGCGCACAAAAGTCTGTTTTGACGGCTCCGCAGAAAGCGCGAGAGAATTGAGCGAGACTGTTACTCGATTTAAAATGACTTGTTATTATTATAATTATTCTGCTTTTGTTTTAGAAGCAGCTTCATTTATTTTGCAACATGTTGCTGTGTCTAATAGTAGACAACAAAACTAATTTAATTGAAATGATTTGAAATACTAATCAGTATAAAGAGCGAACACGAAATTATTGCGACACATTCAACAGGGCATAACTTTTCTACCATTGGGTAAAAATCAACCAAATTTTGCACACTTTCTTATTGATGTGTATTGTTTACATGCTGTCAAACTCGAAGTCGTGTATTTCGATTCCAACGCGAGTCGAGAGAACAAATTCTTTCCAAACACCTGGAATTTCCTGACCTGTCGCATCGGCAGTTGGGAGTTGGAGTTTTTCACCGGCAAGAGCAAGTTCGATATGGACGACAAATTTAAGAAGAATAAAATGTCGAAGATCGCCTCCAAATATCTCATTTGGCAGGCCATCTGCTCTTGCGGACTGAGGAGTGAGCCTTTCGTGACAAAGGGCACAGTAAATGCCAAGATCTACAAATCTGAGTGCCTTGAGAAGTGCCTTTTGCCATTCTTGCCGCAGCACGACGAAGCTCCGCTATTTTGGCCAGATTTGGCATCATGTCACTATTCTAAAAGTGTCCTGTAGGGGTATGAGGCCAATTCTGTCCATTTTGTTCCAAAGGACATGACATGACATGACAAACTGTCCGGAGCTGTGCCCGGTGTAGCAGTGCTGGGCAATAATGAAGCGGGAACTTCGGAAGAGCAAGAAGACATGTTAAGAAAATGAAAAAAAAAACTGAGATGACACTGTAAAGACTTTGATGGAGGGCATCAACCGAAAATGCCTTCAATTTTACACTTAAGGCTTCATCGATTAAATTTTCTTTTGATTTTTGAAGTAAATATATGTATAAAACTACCCCAAAATTTTGGTTTGATTCTTATAATAATTATAATAAAATTGGCATGACATTTTTGGTGTCGCAATAATTTCGTGTTCGCTTTTTATATACATTGTGGAGAAGGCTCATTCTATTTAAAATTGTTATCCCATTATGGGGAGAAATTAAAATTGTTAATGTTTCAAACATACATATTTTTATAATTATTTTTTTTTTAAATTTTAATTGGGAGTTTTTGATACAATATAATTCAAGTATTTATCATCAAATAAAAAATAAATATGCTTGATGAGAATAAGATTTTATTCTATGAAATGTTATTTAATAAGGATTTACAAATTTCACCTGAATAAAGATGCAACAGCGATGTAACGAAATGCCTCTACAGTGAAATCCAATGCTACACAAGAAATTGATTTGAATCATATTATTGTTATACATATTATTAGAATACAACCTTAACTATCCTTGAGGAAATTGCTTTAGAATCCTTTGGGAAATTGCCCTGGAATTATTCTTAAATCCCTTGAATTTCACCTTTTGGGATTGTTATAGAAATCTCGGGATTATTGCTAATATCTTTTTACGTTCTTCTGGAAACCCCAGTATTCTTGAAGATATCACTCTGAGACAATTTAAAGAACCCTTCTGGTATTACTTTTAGGATTCTTCTAGATTTCTCTCTGTGATTCTTTTGAACATATTTTTGGGATTTTTCTATCTCAGAATCCAGATAATTTAGAACTATGGGGTCTCCAGTTAAGTTGTTCTGGAGGTGGAGCGCTATCTGATGGTCCCTCATTTATTTCGGAATTTTACCGCTAGGTGGCACTAGTGGGCATGGAGCTTTTACTTTTGCTGTGCAGATATTTCAGGATCCTGACCATTAAAAAGGATGGCATCTTCGACAAAGTTGTTCAGTGAATTAAGGACTATCATTGTTCGAGCTAGTTGGTTCAAAATGTTTCCACCAGCCGGTGTAGTGAGCATGAAACTTTTGTTTTGCGGATACTTCAGGATCCTGACCTTTTAGAAAGATGGCATCTTCGACAAAGTTGATACGTAGCTCAAGGACCAACATTATTTAAGCTAATCTCGAACTTCAAGGATTAAACAATGAAAGCATTTGAGCTACTGGTCAACTTTGCCGGAGATGCCATCTTTTTAAGTGGTCAAGATCATAAGATCTGCAAAACAATTGTTTCATGCTCACTAGCGTCACCTGTTGGGAAAATTAAGAATCAACTAACTCGATCAATTATAGCCCTTGAACAACTGAACAACTTTGCCATATACACCATCTTTCTTAGTAGTCAGACTTCTGGGATATTCGAAAACCAAGCGTATTGTACAAACTACAACGTGCGACTACTCGCTTTACAAAAATTCGCGCGACAACCGCAAGGTTAAAATCCTGGAAATTAAATTCTTAAAAAAAAAACGGAAACATCACGAAAGTTTCTAACCAAAATCCTGATGCAATTTTACCGGATATGTTTAAAAGATGGCCCAGCTGAAGCAGCAGCGGATCTGGAGGCGTATCGTCGGTACCTATCGAGCGAACGTACTAAACGACTTCAACAATTGCGGGAGAATTCGCACAAATTCTTCTCTCCCTATCCAGGACCGTCAAATTTTCGCAAGTAAGGACGCCCACTTCTACGGAAGAACACAGTATAATTTTATCAAACGACGTGCCTATAAACACTTCTTTGCAATGTAGACAGAGTGTGACTGAAATCTTGATATACTGTCAAAATTTCAATCGCATGAAAAGCCCAGCAAAAATGAAGGAAATTTATAAAAACATTTTAAGCTCATCCTTTTCGGTTATTCTGGCAACTGAAACAAGCTGGGATGAAAGCGTAAAAAGCGAAGAAGTCTTTGGAAGCGGCTTCAACGTATTCAGAGGCGACCGGAATTTTTCAGAGTCCGGAAGAAAATCAGGCGGGGGAGTACTCGTTGCTCTTTCAACTGATTTTAATTCTGAAGTAATCAACACACAACATTTTAAAGAATTCGAACATGTCTGGGTAAAGTCACACATAGCAGGTGAAACACACTTGTTTGCCTCAGTGTATTTTCCACCTGACCATGCGCATAAAGGCACGTATGAAAATTTCTTACAATGTGCCGAACAAATTTTATCACAACTCCCCCCAGAGGTTAAAGTTCACATCTATGGTGATTTTAACCAACGCAATGCTGATTTCATTCGGGACTCTGAAAATGAAAGTATTTTACTCCCAGTCGTTGGGGACAATGAAACATTGCAGTTTATTTTCGATAAAACCACAAATTTAGGACTAAATCAAATTAATCATGTTAAAAACAGACAAAACTGTTATTTGGATTTCTTATTGACAAACATTAACGAAGATTTCTGTGTAACTGAGTCATTGAATCCATTATGGAAAAATGAAGCGTTTCACACAGCAATCGAATATTCCCTATTCATCCATAAGAATGCAAGACCCAACGACTATGAATACGAGGAAGCCTTTGAATACAAATCAGCAGACTATGAAAAAATTAAATGTAGATTAAATAGTGTTAATTGGCAAGAAATAATCAGAAATGAAAAACTTCAAACTAAAAAAAATTGGAATCGAGCCAAGACTGCTGAAATGGCTTGAATCGTATTTAACTGACCGCCAACAAATAATAAAATTCAAAGGAAACAAATCAAAACCAATTCAAGTCACTTCGGGTGTCCCTCAAGGCTCTCATTTGGGACCTCTTCTTTTTATTATCTATGTAAACGACATTTCCTTCATTTTCAATAAACTCAAAGTGTTAATTTATGCCGATGACATGAAGCTCTACCTGGAAATAAGAAATGAAGAAGACATCAATGTATTCCGCAATGAAATAGAAAAACTCTACATATGGTGCAAAAAAAGCCTATTAGAACTGAATGTAAAAAAATGCAACCTAATATCATTTAGCAGAAAAAGAACGACACCACGAATTTCAATTTCATTAGGAAATCATAATGTAGAAAAATGTGAAAGAGTAAGGGACTTAGGAGTAATCTTAGACTCTAAGCTTTCTTTCGTAGACCACTACAATACACAGGGCTAATAACATGCTAGGGTTCATAAAACGCTTCTGCTACAACTTTCATGACCCATACACAATTAAAACTCTATATATTGCATATGTAAGATCAATCATGGAATACTGCAGCATTGTATGGTCTCCTTTCTCAATCACACACGAGGAAAGATTAGAATCTGTACAGAAACAATTTCTACTATATGCTCTTCGTAAATTAGGTTGGACATCATTTCCACTTCCACCCTACAAAGCACGCTGCATGCTTATTGACATACAAACTTTGAAAGAGCGACGTGAAATCACAAGAGTTTCATTTGTAAATGATATCGTTTCGCAACGTATTGATTCTACAGAAATCTTATCAAAATTAAATTTCTACGCTCCTTCTAGGCAACTACGAAATCGTAACTTATTCTTGACAAATCATCATCGAACAAATTATGCCAAAAACGGGCCTCTAAATCAAATGATGGCCATTTACAATCAACATTGCGAAACTATTGACTTTACCATGTCTCGGCAAAATCTAAAAACATACTTCAAATCCATAAGAAATCGCAACGCATAAAATAAAACAAAATGAAATTAACATTACTTACACTACACTTTCTTTTTCAATATTTTTTATAAATTTTAGTATTAAGAAATGAAACAAAAATATGTATATGTAAAATGTACTAGTCTACGTCGGTTGACGAAATAAATAAATAAATAAATAGATTCTTCCAAAGATACCAATGCTCTAATAGAAATTCTTCTGGAATTCCTCCAAACTCCGAGATTCTTCCGAAAAAATTTCTAAGATTATTCCGGTAATACTCCAGGGATTCTAACGAGAATGGGTTCTAACGAAAATCATCTGGGACGTTTTCGTAATTTTTTTGGCATACTTTCGGATATCTTTCGAGGATACTTTCGATAATCCTTTTTTGAATCTTCTAAAATGCCTGTGTATTTTTTCGTCAGTATCCATATAATACCTACCTTCGAATTCTTCCGCGTATCTTTGGATGAATCTTTCGCAAAATGTCATGGTATTCTTTCGAAAAAATTTCTGTAGATCCTCTGAATTCTTCCTACTAGATTTTTCTCTAAGATTCTTTCATAAGTTTTTCCGGAATCACTTCTAGGAGGCTTCTAGGCATTCCTCTTGGATTTTTCAAGAAATCTTCGTGTGGTTATTTTATAGAGTATCTCCCTAGGATTCTTTCGAAAATCCATCTGGAATACTCCCGGATTTCTTCCGGAAATCTTGCTGGAAGATTTCATAATAACTTTAAAGATTCTTCCCAATTTTTTTTTCTGTAATTATTCCTGCTTATCCGGAATTACCATATCATCCAGATATCATTCAAGGATGCTCACGGCATTTTTCTTGGGATTCTAACGTGAATCGTTCTGGTGTCTTTCTGAAAATACCATTGAGATTTCTCACTGGATAATTTTAGGACTTTTCCAATATCTTTCTGGAGTTTTTCTGACGATCCTTTGGGAACTTTTTTGGGATTGTAGAAGGATTTCCGGGAGAATCCTAGGATAATTTGCGAAAAAATCACAGAAGGAATGAATTTTTGGGGGAATTCTGTAAAAATAACTTAAGGATTTCTGTAAAATCTTTCCATGAGGATTCATGGAAGAATTACAAATGGATTTTTGGATGTATTTCATTGTAATATCTAAACATCCGGAATTCTTGAAACTTTCACTGAATAATTCCAGAGCGGTGATCGGAACAAGTCCAGTAAGGTTTATGAAAGAATTTCAAGAAATTTTGAAGATTTTCGGGAACTATTTTAGAGTAACTTTTTAAAAGAGTATTAGAAAGACCCAGTGGTATTTTTTAAGAGTCCAAGAGGGCTGTCCGGATTTCCATTCGAATTCAAAAGTGATTTTCCAAATATTCCACCAAGAATTTTAGAAAATTTTCACAGAAACTATCTCATGAACAAAATTAAGAACATTTCCCGAAGAATCATGGACAGATTATATAAGAATATCGGAATTCCCAACGGATATTTGAAATTTTCTCAGAAAGATTCTCAACTTTAGAGTTGAGGAAGGATTTCTAGAAAAGGGCCAGGAGCTCCAAAAAATTCCAAGGAGTTTTTAGAAGAATTTCTGAGAAAATTCTTTATAAATATTAGATAGATTTCCATAGAAAAAAAAATTGTCAAATAAATCTTTGAGATATCTAGAAGGATTTCAACAGGATTTCCGGAAGCATTCCATAGGAATTCCCGAAAGAAGCACAAGAATTTGAACAGAATAATTTGTGAGAGAATAGATTTTATACTATAGTGTCAGACGGATTTCCAGGTGAATCTCTGAAGAATCGAAATAATCCTGAAAGAATCTAAGAAGGATATCAAAAAAATAAAAGTCCCAGATACCTACACGAAAGAATTACTGATGGATTTGTAGAAAATTTCAGCGTGTTTAACAAAACCATTTTCATTTTAGACAGAGGCGGAAGATTTCTGGGAAAATGGTTAAAAAGCATTCAGAAGAATCTCTGATTTTTTAAAAGAATTCCAACCCTCTAGAAAGCAATCATAGAAATATTTTTGGCAGAATAACAGGGATATTAACGAAAAAACTCGGAAGGATTTCCATAAAACCCAGGAGGAATTTTCAGGATAATCCAAAAGTAAGTCCCAGGAATATTTTCGGATAAATCACAGAGCGATCAGAGAGACAATCATTCATTTGATCATTCAGAAGGATTTCCGCAAGGATCCAAGAAGAATTTTCGAGAGATTTTTTTTAAGAATCCCAGGAAGGATTTTCTAAAAAAATCCCACGAAATTCTTGGAGGATTCTCTGGAAGATTTTCTGCAACATTATAAAGAAATTGCAGGAGTCATCCCAGAAGCATTTCCGGAATAATCCGAAAAGGATTTTTGGACGAAACAGCTCGAGATAGGTTTATGAAACAACTACAGAGGGATTTGATGATATATTTCAGAAGGATTTTGTATAAAAGGTTCCATGAGAATTACCGGAAGAACTTCAGAGAAATTTTTGAGATAATGTCCCAGAGATACAGATAAACTTACGAAAGAATTGATGAGAGATTCCAGGAAGAATCTCAGTGAGATTTTCCGAAGAATACCAGGAGGATTTTCAGAAGACTTCCAGAGAGCTGTGGAATTTGTTAAAGAATCGTATAGTGATTTTATAATTTTAGACGAACTTCCGAAAGAATCCCAGAATAAATGAAAGAAGACTTGTGAAACTTGAGTTACGTGGTGACTTTGTTTTTCTTAGTGTTCAATCACAATGGTTATTTTTTCCGTGCACGAGCTCGGGATATGAATCTGGCCATAGTGCAACAACCAACCTACATTCGATGAATCCTATGCAACAAAAATTGTCGCCATTTTGGTGAATATAACAACACAGCTATACATATAGCAGTTATTACTGAAACTTATTCGAAACCTGGATCCAAACTCAAAAGAGATCCAAATGTTTTTGTTTGTTCCAATGATCGCCTGGATGAAGCATGTGATGGAAATGCTCATCATTCATAGGCGTATAAAACATCAACTTTTTTCGTCATATGAAGCCAAAGTTTTTGAAACTGTAGGCGTATCTGTTGAAATACTGCTTGGTAAATACACTTTCATTGTTCCCTATTTGCCTTTTCAATGCATTGGGAAGCAAGTTAATTAGCTTCAAACTGACTTGCGGAAATTTGTCATTGTTGACTTTAATGCCAAACATAGCTCATGGAATAATTCGCAAAGCAATTCGAAAGGCTGTTTTTTT
This sequence comes from Aedes aegypti, assembly GCF_002204515.2. Lineage (NCBI taxonomy): Eukaryota > Metazoa > Arthropoda > Insecta > Diptera > Culicidae > Aedes > Aedes aegypti. The sequence continues at coordinate 381,190,949 of NC_035108.1, forward strand.
TTGACGAGTGCTGTACAGAATATTTCTCAATTCAATATCCTGTAAGCTCTGCTTGTTTTTCCTCTTCTAGAAACCCTTCTACGATTGATTTGATCTTAACCGACTCTAGTCACCTTTGTAGCCAACTGGTTACTCACGCTGATTTTGATTCTGATCATGTCCCTGTTACATTTCAAATATCCCATGAAGCAATTCCAAATTTTATCAGCTCTACAATCAATTATTTTCGAACCGACTGGAATACATTTGAATCATATATCGATAATAATCTTGATGTTATTATTTCTTCACAAACAAAACTTAATATTGACAATGCTACATTGTTGAAGCAATACCCCTTGCAATACTGAAATTTGAAGTAAAATTCGAATTCATAATTATAGACAATGATCTTATACTCTTGATCCGTCTTAAAAACGTGAGGAGAAGGCATATTATCCTTCTATGAAAATGATATGGGAGGATCTGCCAAAAGGGGAAAAAATTCCCTAAAATTGGAACTTTTCTGACCGATAAAACATCTGCATGAAAACAGCATCGGAAGGATCAGAGTTTATGGAATCCTTGACTTATTTTTTTACTAGGTTATAAATGCATCTAGTTCGGTCTTTCGGAACGCCGACTATTTCAGTTTGTATGATAATTTTTGTTCTTTATTAAGTGCTTACAATTTGCCATGAAATTAAGATTTCTGGCCCATAGTGCACCCAAACAAAACACAACAGGACAGGACAAGGACAGACCATTCCGGTGAAAGTGCTTGAGAGAAGCTCGAGAAGCCGAACAGGAAGGCGTGCCAAAGTAATTCATGTGCTGCTCATTTCCACTTGACAGCATCGTCTTCGTCGTCGTTGGCTTTTGGGTGGGTAAGAACAAAATTGCTCTCGGTTGAAAATTGAAAACAGCTAATAATCGAACGTCGTCGAGTCCGAGCTTTTGGGGAATGGGGCAAGAGATTTCTCTTTGTGCCGTGCAAGTGGCCCTGGCAGAAATGATGATCAAAGTTTATGCTGTTTATGCCTTGCAAGGATGATGTCAGCAAGCGTTCGACGATGATTATGACGATGATGATGATGATGAGCACTGCGATTGCGATGAAATGACGACGATTGAGTGGGTGCGTGGGTGGAAAACGCCTTCCATTTTCTGGCGGAACAAGTTAAATGAAGCTGTTCGTGCCTCAATTAGGAATCAAATCGAGAACGATTTGGAGCAGGAAATTGTTTGTCAAATTGTGACTGCTCCAGGTCGATTGAGATTTGCACGCTTTTTCGGTTCATCGCGATGAATAAGCGAAAATATTTTCATTTGGTTCAGAAGAAATGATTTGCATATTTTACATAACTGAGTTTTGGTAATACACTTTTTCATGTAACTTCATCCAAAAAAAGCAAAATAAATAATCGCGTTTAATATTATTTTAATGGTAAAACTTCAAACATTATTGTTCTACCAAGATTTTACCATTCTACCAAGTTCTGTGTATAACGTGTTTACATTCAGCTCCAATATCATTTTTTGAAGCTGATACAGTCAATTCTCCATAACTGACCATCGAGTTAGGGAGGTATTTTATAATCTTCAAAAAAATCGTGCAGTAAATTTTCAAGAAGTTGTTTCAGATATTTTCTGGTGATTTTTTCCAGGAATTGCTATTGTTCTTCTACTGATTATTTAAGTGATTCCTCAAAAACGTTCAAGAATTCCTCGGAAACTCTTATGAAAATTCTTCCAGGAATCCTGCTAGTAATTCCAACAGATTTTTTTTTCTGGTATCTCCTTTAAGAATTATACCGGGCATTTCTTTGGGAATTCCTCGGCAATTCCCAACAGAAAATTCTACAGGATTTTTTTCCATAAAACCCTCCAAATATTACCAAAATTCATCCAGAATGTTCTCATGGAATTGCGAGAAAAAATTCGTCTGGAGAACTCACAATGACTCAAGGAATATTTCAGGGAGAAATTCCCTGAAATATTCCTTGAGTCATTGTGAGTTCTCCAGACGAATTTTTTCTTGCAATTCCATGAGAACATTCTGGATGAATTTTGGTAATATTTGGAGGTTTTTCATCATCAATCAAGGGATCAAGGATTCTTTAGGAAATTTTACCAAGAATAGGCCGGAGTCTGACCGTATGGGTACTGATAAATATGATTTACAGATGTTTATTGTTCGTAACTTATGATCCGTTACAAATTTAGTTGAACGAATTTCCTTTGCAATATCTTTTTAAATTTCCTTCGGAATTTCTTTTGGAATTTCCTTCAAATATTCCTTCCGAATTTCCTTTGGAATTTCCTTAGGATATTACTTTGGGATTTTCATCGGACTTTCCTTCGGAATTCCCTACGGAATTTCCTTATAAATTTTATTCATAAATTCCTTAGGAATTACCTTAACAAATTCGTACGGAATTTCCTTACAAATTTCCTTCTGAATTTGCTTTGATTTTTTTTATTTACTTTGAAATTTCCTTTGGAATATACATCGGAATTTGCTTTAGATTCTTCTTTGGATTTTCTTTTCTTTCATTCGAAATTTCTTTCTGAATTTGTTTCGGAATTTCCTTAGAATTCGCTTCGGAATTTCCTTTGGATTTGCCTAATATTTCTTAGATTGAAATTTACTAAGGATTTAATTTAAAAATTTCCTACAAAATTTGCTTTGAAATTTCTTTCACAATTTGCTATAGAATTTCATTTGGCTTTCATTCGGAATTTCCTTCAGGAAGTTACTCCAGGAAGTTCCTCCAGGAAGTTCATCCAGGAAGTTCCTCCAGGAAGTTCTTCCAGGAAATTCCACCAGGAAGTTCCTCCAGGAAGTTCCTCCAGGAAGTTCCTCCAGGATGTTCCTCCAGGAAGTTCCTCCAAGAAGTTTCTCCAGGAAGTTCCTCCAGGAAGTTCCTTCAGGAAGTTCCTTCAGGAAGTTCTTCCAGGAAGTTGCTCCAGGAAGTTCCTTCTGAAAGTTCTTCCAGGAAGTTCCTCAAAGAAGTTCCTCCAGGAAGTTCCTTCATGAAGTTCCTCCAGGAAGTTCCTCCAGGAAGTTCCTCCAGGAAGTTCCTCCAGGAAGTTCCTCCAGGAAGTTCCTCCAGGAAGTTCCTCCAGGAAGTTCCTCCAGGAAGTTCCTCCAGGAAGTTCCTCCAAACGAATTTTCCGAAGAAACTTCTCAATGGATCTCTCTGAAGCAACTTCCGGAAATTCCAGTAGAAATTTGAAAGGAAATTCTGAAGGAAATAACAAAGGAAATTTAAAAAAAAACCCTGAAGAAGGTTAAGACAAGAAGAATACAATAACAAAGGAAATCTAAATGAAAATTCCAAGGAAGATTCTGAAGAAATTCAAAAAAGGAAATTCCGAAAGAACTAGAAAAATTCTAAAGGAAGTACAAAAACAAGTTTCTAAGGAAATTTAAAGAAAACTCCGAAGGAAACTCCGAGAGAAATTGCGGAGAAACTTTCAAATGTAATTCCAAATGAAATTCCAAAGGTGATTCCAAAGGAATTCAGAAAAAAACTCCAAAAGAAAAATCGAAAGAATTCCAAAAGAAATTTCAAACAAAATTGCCAATAAAAATCCGATGGAAGCTTACTTCAAGTATTTTCCGAAAGAACTTCCTGAAATAATTTCCCAAAGAAACTTCCCAATGGAAATAACAAAGGAAATTCCAAAGAAAATTATGAAGATAGTTTCAAAGGAAATTCTGAAATGAATTACAAAGGAAATTCCGAAGGAACAAGAAACATTCTAAAAGAAGTTCCAAAGGAAATTAAAATAAACTACGAAAGAATTTCTCAAGGAAACTCCTAAGGAAGTTCCAAATGAAATTGTGAAGAAACTTTTTATTGTAATTCCAAATGAAATTCCGAAGTAAACTCCAAGCTCCAAAATAATGGCCAATGAAAATTCCGAAGGTGGCTCCAAAGGAAATTCAGAAAAAAAAAACTCCAAAGGAAATTCCGAAAAGAATTCCATAGGGAATTCAAAAATAAATTTCAAAGGAAATTGCGAATAAAATTCCGAAGGAAGCTTACCTAAAGAATTTCCCGAGAGAACTTCACGAAGAAACTTCCTGAAGCAACCTTCGAAATTTTGGAAGAAACTCCAAAAAATTCTAAAAAATTTCTCCGGGGGGATTCAGAAGAAAGCTCCATAGGAAATTCCAAAGGAAATCTCTAAGGAATTTCCAAAGGAAATTTCAAAGGAAATTCCTAATAAAGTTTCGAAGGAAGATTATCGAAAGAATTTCCCTAAGAAACTTCCCGAATGAACTTCCTCAATCATGAAAAAAATCATGAAATTTGAGCCGTCGCAGTTTCAGAAAATTTCTCCTTTGGATACCTTCAAGAACCGGTGCTTGGTTATCCGAATCGGTCGGAATCAGTGAGAAGTAATATCATTTGACCTTCTGACAGCTTTTCGCTTATAGAAAGTTCACAATGAATAATTATCTTACTGCTAATATTGAAAACTCTATGTGAATCATCACTTCCGGAACGCATATACCCCGTTTTAATTTAGAATAACTCTTAGACCAAGTAGACAATCCAATTTCTGAAACATAATAAATCTTGAGGAATTTGCGGTTTGTTTGAGATCAAAAGATACAAAATCAGTCCATAACTGACAAAGTTGTGTTTGCATTTAAAGCTAAATTTTAAGGAGAAGTCTAACGTTGGAGGTTTGAGTGTTAAACAGTACCATCTAAATCAGTGTTTCCCAAACTTTTTTGACTTTCGCCCCCTTGAGACCAATATTTTTTGGAATCGCCCCCCTGATATCAAATGTAGACATTCAGCATTTTTTTTTTCAAATGGGCTTATCTGCATTAATCGATTTCTCTTCAACTTTGCTTTTTTGTGTTATTGCAGAAAACTGAATCTCTTTTCGTAGCATATTTTTATGCTGTAGGATGAAGAATCACTATATCTTGCTTCATTAACAAGAAATATTACAGATTTATCTAATTTAATGAAGTTATTAATGAAAGAGAGGATCGATGAAGGGAAATCGCTCATATCAGTTAGTCCCTATTGAAGTAACAGTGTCGGTTTATATTAAACGTTAAACTTATGTTGAAGTATGGATAAATATCTGAACATAAGTATACCGAAAATTGATCAAATTTAAAGGGTGTGGCAGTCAATCTTAATGCTTCAATAAAGATACACCAAAAAGTGTGTCTTCAACTTGTATATCCATAAAAGAGTCATGCATCATCTATCATATGCATCAATTGTTTTTGTAACAATGAATGTATTATCCTGGCTAATGTGCGAACATCAAAAAAGTTTCAGCTCACGTTCTGATTTTTTTTCTTCTTTTTTAATGTTTCTTAAGTTGTTGAAACAAGTATACGAAGTTGTGGGTACATTTTCGACTGTTCTGGAAATAGTCTAATATAGATTTTAAATTTAAAAAATATCAGTAAATCCAGACTTTAGTTATGGGGAGTTCTGTTTGATCTTTCGACCTTGACGCTTGCTCCTACGGGGGCACTGCACTGAATGTAACGTTCAATTTTTTTTTTTTTTTTTTTGAAGCTTTGATCTAATTTTATGTCGTTCTGGCTTATTTTTAATTGGGTGATTTTATTAGGTAATTTTATCATTGAAATCCGATGTTTGTCCACCAAAGTCGAATAAATTTATTTATAAAATAATTTGTACTATCAATACTGATTAGTATGCGTGTTAACAAAATATTAAAATGAGTAATTTAACAAATGCGTGAGAAATAATAGTAACTTAAAGTGTCTTATTCTAAAGACCTCTATCTAATTTCAAACATCACCATAAGTTCTTACATATTTTTTGCTTTCAAAATGCATTCAATATTATATTTTGGCAGACACCATTCAGATCTCAATGACAATCGTTAAATTTGTCTATCATAATTAAAAAACGAGCGTATTTAGAGGAAAAGAACCGATGAAATAGTTAAGTGATAAATAAATTCTTCCTCGGATGTATATGCTATCATTAAAATATGTTTGTCTCTTTCAATGTTTGAATCTATTCTTGTTTTTCATTTGATCCCACTTTCGCCCCCTTCCTAGCGTTTTCGCCCCCCAAATTCAGTTTTACAAATTTTCGCCCCCCTGGACGTGAAAATCGCCCCCAGGGGGGCGAATTCGCCCACTTTGGGAATCACTGATCTAAATGGTTTGTTTTCGATCACTACAGGTACGGTTTGTGATTTAAAATGTGAGAAAAGTCAAATTATGTTGGTTTTGAATGACACAGTTTTTAAAATACTGTTATGTAAAACATGAAACGACCTTCATGTCAAATAAAAACGATCTATATATCTTACCTCAAGTATTTTGAAGCAACGTAACGGAATGCTCACAAAGTTACTGAAGTGCCACGGAAAGGTGTAATATTTCATTTGTTTTTTCCAGAACCTCCATAAAACCCTATAATTTAACTCCGTTCACTAACCAGATCCTTTTTCATTCTTCTTTTTCTCACCGAACAGCGCGTATCCTCCAACGAGAGCCAGGTGATGCTGAACTCGCTGAACAATTTGTCATCGGGCAGGTACAGCTGTGAGGTGTCAGCGGAAGCTCCATCCTTTCACACGATGATCGTCACGGGCGATTTGGAGGTTTGCGGTAAGTGCAAAAACCACATATATGTACACATGTTTTTTTGCTGTGCTTTGAACCCCGGCCCAGAAGGGTCAGCAACCAGTTCTCGCTCGGATGTAGGTGTGATTTTGATTACGGTGCATCCGGACCGTGATGACCTTTCCCGCGTGTTTGTGCCAAAATGACACACACACATACTTGCACCAGCTGACCAGTCCAACGAGAGTGCAAACGACAATTATGTTAAATTTTAACCGAATAATTAACCCCGGAAAATGGTTTCATTATTTATCAATTTTGCATACCCTGAAACTGCATCGTTGGACTGGCGTTGCAGAAATGGCGTAGGACGGGAATCCAGCGCCAGTTTGCAAGTGCGGTTTTATCATCTGCGGTCACACGGCGTCAACTATATCCGAGAGGGAAAGTGTGAATCACAGCGACCCACATCACAACTCGCACCTCTCTGGTTGGAACATATAAAAAGCATTAAGGTGAAGATGAATCGAAGCCAAACTTCAAATTTTCAAGAGCACAAATCTGGAGAACTGAACACCCATTTGAGCTGAAAACTTAATCGATTGGTCACCACCAGCTAGTGACCAATCGATTAGGTTTTCAGCTTAAACGGATGTTTGGTTCTCTAGATTTGTGCTCTTGAAAATTTGAGGTTTGGCTTCGATTCATCTTCACCTTAAAGGGACAGTAATTGCGATGTGGTTGTGTACAGAGTTGTAAGAGCTTTAACGAAAAAACAGCACATTGGCATTAGAAATATTCATTTGACTTGAACGTGGTTTAAAATGTATCTGTATCCCAGATCCTGGCTATCAATCGGTGCAGACAAGTGGCCAACCTGTCCGGGCCCATCTTTAGTAAGCTCCGCTCCAATACAATCCTTTCCAGCTGCTTAGTTGTTCTTGAGCTGTTTGATAGCATCCTTAACTTAACTTATTGTAGGAGTTGACACGTCTCCCCCATCTGCCGTACTGATGAAGCCATTCCTCCTGCTGTCTTGGTCTTCCTCCTCTGCACCGTTTAGGTGTTCATCGCAGTGCTGCTTCAATCTTTCAATCACCTCACGTTCGTCCTAAAGCTACTTTGAATATTTCCTGCAGCAACTTCTAGAGGAATTCCTGCATAAGAAAATACTTGGAGATGTTCTTTGTTAAATCTCAAATGGAATCCTTCAAAATTTCTTTAGTGATTCCTGTAATAACCCTTTGATAATCTTAGCAGTTTCTTCAATTTCTCAAAAAGATCAAAGATTTGTTCAAAGTTGTCTTGAAAGGTCTCTCAAGTGACTATAAGTCACCTGAAGAGATCAAAAATGGAATAAACGATTTACTTGGATTTTCCCCAGTCCAAGTAATCATTATGAAAAAGAGAACCCAATCTGGCATTGTTCGGAAAGGGCTTTCTCAAGAATATTATTTAGTTCACTTTAACAAAAAAGAACTAAATAATATAAAAGCTTTAGAAAAAGCAAAACTTATGTTCGATGTCCGTGTGACATAGGAACATTTCCAGAAACCTGGAGGAAATTACCAGAACCCCACTCAGTGCCGTCGGTGCCAAAAGTGGGGTCATGGTACAAAAAATTGTCGCATGGATGCTAAATGCATGATTTGCGGAGGTTCTTCTCACGCTAAGGACGTCTGTCCTGTGAAAGAAGATACCAGAAAGGTTGAATGTGCCAATTGCAAGGGCCCTCATAAAGCTAACTTTTGGGAATGCCCTTCACGCAAAAGGGTCATTGAAGCTCGTGCCAGGCAGATGAAAGATAATATCCGTTACGATAACGGTCGTTTCCGCAATTTGCCTGGTAGAGTATCAAACAATGCTCATTTTTCAGTTAACGATCGCTTGATCATGAATCATACCCATCAGGAAAATCATAATCATGCTCATTCACAAACTAATTTTAATCCGTCGGGTAGCCGTTCGAATCTTTCAATTTCGAATGTATCTACCCACGGTAAATCCTTTGCCGATATCGTAGCAGGAAATTTGAACACCTCCCTTGTTCGATCCATGGGTACCCATTCTACTTGTTTCAAACCAAATGGAAAAAACCCTACCGCCACAGGTAACTCCGCTTCTTCGTCTACCGGAAATTCTAATGGGAAATCACATGACATGTCTGACTCTGATTTTAATTTTCTAACTGAACAATTGAATCTAATGATTGATGCAATGTTCAAAGCCACCACTATGACTGAAGCAGTCCAAGTAGGTGTAAAATTTACAAAGCAAATTGTTATTGGATTACGTTTTTCTAATGGATCCAAATAATAATTTAAATATTTTAAATTGGAATGCTCGTTCTCTGAATGGTAAAGAGGACGAGCTGTTTAATTTTCTTACGGTTAATAACGTGCATATAGCAGTTATTACCGAAAAGTATTTAAAACCTGGATCTAAACTCAAAAGAGATCCTAACTTTTTTGGTTATCGTAATGATCGACTTGATGGGGCATGTGAGGGAGTTGCAATCATCATTCATGGGCGTATAAAACATCAACTGTTTTCGTCATTTGAAACTCAAGTTTTTGAAACTTTAGGTGTTTCTGTTGAAACACAGCTTGGTAAATATACTTTCATAGCTGTCTATTTGCCTTTTCAATGCTCTGGACAGCAAGTTAATTTGCTCCAAACTGACTTACGAAAATTGACTCGCAATAAGTCAAATTTTTTTGTCATTGGTGACTTTAATGCCAAACATCGGTCATGGAATAATTCTCAAAGTAATTCCAACGGCAGAATTTTATTTGATGAGTGCACTTCAGGATATTTCTCAATTCAATACCCTGATAGCCCTACATGTTTTTCCTCTTCTTGAAATCCATCTACGATTGACTTGGTCTTAACCGACTCTAGTCACCTTTGTAGCCAACTGGTTACTCATGCTGATTTTGATTCTGATCATGTCCCTGTTACATTTCAAATATCCCAAGGAGCGATTCTAAATCCTATCAGCTCCACTTTCAATTATTTACGAGCCGACTGGAATATATATGAAACGTATGTTGACTCTAATCTTGATGTTAACATTTCTTTAGAAACTAAACTTGATATTGACAATGCTCTTGAAACTTTAACAAATTCCATTGTTGAAGCCAGAAGCATTGCAATTCCAAAATGTGAAGTAAAATTTGAGTCCGTGATTATAGACTATGATCTTAAACTCTTGATCCGTCTTAAAAACGTGAGGAGAAGGCAATTTCAACGCACTCGCGATCCTGCTATGAAAATTATATGGCAGGATTTGCAGAAAGAAATCAAAAAGCGTTTTGCTCAATTAAGAAACAAAAATTTTGAAAATAAAATTTCTCAATTGGACCCTGGCTCTAAGCCCTTTTGGAAATTATCTAAAATCTTGAAAAAACCTCAGTCAGACGGGGTTGGTGGTCTGATGGCTACCGCTTCTGCTTCATAAGCAGAAGGTCATGGGTTCAATCCCAGGCCCGTCCCTTTCCTCGTACTTTGTAGTTGAATATCTCTCACTTGCTTCTATCTTCCATTTCAAATCTATCACACTCAACACTATTCGTTCATAGCAAACGCTAGAACCCGAGACGGACAAGAAACCGTTTCCCTAACGCTTCAATTCTTCCACGCGCATGCCTTTACTTACGCTCGATACATAGGCAGTCTGCTAACCAGAAAAGCAAACCTCTCTGCCATACCTTTCCCCCAATCCATAGACTCCCGCATGTACTGGCTTAGATGCAGTGGTATATACGGTCTACGTGGGAGCCAGTATAATGCATCATCAATTCCTCCCCCTTCCCCAAATTGGTCTGCATTCGGACGTGGCAGGCACCATTGTCGCTAAAAATAGATCACCAGCATTTATACACTGAGGATGCCTGTTAGTCCCAAGCAGTCATTCGGTTGGTTCCTTGTGTAAGTGTAGCTGATCTGGCGATACTGGAGTGCATCCACGGGCGGCCAATCAAGCTCAAGCTCAAGCTCAAAACCTCAGAAGCCTATACCGGCATTGAAAGAGGAAAACAAATTATTACTAACTAATTGCGAAAAGCTCTAAAACTTGCTATGCAGTTTGAAAGTGCGCACAATTTTAATTTAGGACTTACTAGTCCAATTGAAAATGAAGTTACTCAGGAGTTTGAAAATATTCTCAATCAAGAGAACGTTTTCGAAAATGCCTGGGAGACTGATTTGGAAGAAGTGAGAACTATTATTAAAAAAATCAAAAATATGAAAGCTCCTGGCGATGATGGAATTTTCTACATCCTCATCAAGAAACTTCCAGAAAAAAGCTTATCATTTTTAGTTGATATATTTAACAAATGTTTTCAATTAGCATATTTTCCTGACAAATGGAAAAATGCTAAGGTTGTTCCAATTTTAAAACCAGACAAAAATCCTGCAGAAGCTTCTAGCTATCGTCCAATCAGTTTGCTTTCCTCCATCAGTAAACTTTTTGAAAAGGTTATTTTGAACAGAATGATGGCCCACATCAACGAAAATTCAATTTTTGCCAATGAACAGTTCGGATTCCGCCATGGACATTCGACCACTCATCAACTTTTACGTGTAACAAATTTGATCCGTTCCAACAAATCTGAAGGCTATTCTACTGGTCTTGCTCTTCTAGACATAGAAAAAGCATTCAACAGTGTGGGGACGGACCTGGTGTAGTGGTTAGAACACTCGCCTTTCACGCCGAGGACCTGGGATCGAATCCCATCCCCGACATAGTCACTTATGACGTAAAAAGTTATAGTGACGACTTCCTTCGGAAGGGAAGTAAAGCCGTTGGTCCCGAGATGAACTAGCCTAGGGCTAAAAATCTCGTTAATAAAGTCAAACCAACCAACCATTCAACAGTGTTTGGCATGAAGGTTTGATTATAAAATTAAAAAACTTTAATTTTCCAACATACATTGTTAGAATAATTCAAAGTTATCTGTCAAATCGTACACTTCAGGTTAATTATCAGAACTCCAGATCTGAAAGACTTCCTGTAAGAGCTGGTGTTCCTCAAGGCAGCATTTTGGGACCAATATTAAACAATATTTTCACATCTGACTTACCTGAGTTACCTCAGGGATGTCAAAAATCTTTGTTTGCGGATGACACAGGCCTCTCCGCCAAAGGTCGAAGCCTGCGTGTCATCTGTAGTCGATTGCAAAAAAGTTCGGATATTTTTTCTACATACTTGCAAAAATGGAAAATTTCTCCTAATGCTTCCATAACTCAACTAATAATATTCCCATATAAACCAAAAGCTCTTTATTTGAAACCTTCAAGTAGACATGTTGTCACGATGAGAGGGATTCCAATAAATTGGTCAGATGAAGTTGAATATCTAGGGCTCATGCTTGATAAGAATTTAACTTTCAAAAATCACATTGAGGGCATTCAAGCCAAATGTAATAAATATGTAAAATGTCTTTATCCCCTTATCAATAGAAAATCAGAACTTTGTCTTAAGAACAAGCTTTTGATATTCAAACAAATTTTCAGGCCAGCCATGTTGTATGCTGTACCAATATGGACTAGCTGTTGTAATACCAGGAAGAAAGCTCTGCAGAGAATTCAAAATAAAATTTTGAAAATGATTCTGAGGCTACCTCCCTGGTATAGTACCAATGAGTTACATAGAATATCCAATGTTGAAACATTGGAACAAATGTCAAATAAAATAATAAATAATTTCAGGCAAAAATCGTTACAATCTTCTATTGCCAAAATTAATGCGTTATATGTTTAGGTTAAGTTAGGTTAAATATATTTAAAGCGTTTTTTTTTCTTATAAGCAGGTGAAATCAACTCACCTGTAAAAAATCTTAACTGCTACGGCAAATGAAATGTTATATGTTGTTAACAAAATGTTAATAAAATCTTAAATTTGTTTTATCAAATTAGGATGATAGTGTTGTCTAATAACACAGAACACCTAGATATAAGAAATGAATGTAATGTTTGGAATGATACTAATAAAGAAATTATATAAAAATAAAAAAAAATGATGCAATGTTGCGCTATGACTGAGGCAGTCCACGTTGGTGTAAAATTTACAAATCAAATTGTCATTGGATTACGTTTTTCTAATGGATCCAATAGATAATAATTTCAATATTTTGAATTGAAATGCTCGTTCTTTGAATGGTAAAGAGGACGAGCTGTTAAATTTTCTTACAGCTAATAACGTGCATAAAGCAGTTAGGTTAAATATATTTAAAGCGTTATTATTAGTTATCATAAGCATGAAACAAACTCACTAGTTGACTGAACAAATATATCTTTTTGCAATTCCGCTGCATATCATCCTACTTTTCATCGACAAGATGAACGGCATTAGGCCTACTTTTCCTTCAGTAAAAACAAGTACTGAAAATTGCAAATTTCCAGCACTTAGCAATCTTTCTGGTGCTGAAAAGTAGCACTTTTCAGTACTGTTTCAAATATCTGAGTCTCTTCAAACGACATCCATATAGTATCTACGTATTTTTCAAAAACTTGCCAATCAACTACTAATTCTATACTGTTGGGTAGTCCGGATCCTTCTTGTTCGGATCGGATTCGTAGCGAACACCGACTTTACACGACTGTTGTCCAGCATTCTTGCAACATGCCCTGCCCAGCGTATCCTTCCAGTTTTAGCCACTTGCAGGATTCGCCGCCACACACCGTTCTCCTGTACGCCGCCGAAGAGCGTCCTTAGTACTCGGCGTTCAAAAACCTCAAGAGCTTGTAAGTCCTCCTCGAGCATAGTCCATATCTCATGCTCGTAGAGGACTACCAGTCTAATGAGCGTTTTGAACATCGTTCATTTGGTGCGGAAGTGAATCTTTCTCGACCGCAGTTTTCTTCTGGATCCTATAGTAGGCACGACTTCCACTGATGATGCGCCTTCGCATTTCCTGACTAACATTGTTGTCCTCCGTCAGCAAGGATCCGAGGTATACGAATTTGCCAACCACCTCGAAAGAATCCTCGTCTATCGTGACATTGCTTCCTAGGCGGGCCCTGTTTGCACAGTTCTGCCTACCAGCATGTACTTTGTCTTAGACGTATTCACCACCAGTCCGACTCTTGTTGCTTTGCTTTTCAGGTAAATGAACAATTTGCCACCATTTTAAATTTTCTACCAATAATATTCCGCGAAGCAGCGAAGCAAACAAATTGTCTAGATCTCGTGAAAATCGTGCCTCAACTGTTAAGTCTGGCTCTCCGCATGACACCTTATAGTGCGATATTCAACCACAGGCACGAAAATCCCTCACTTTGCCGTAGTCCCCGGCGATTTCATACGAGCTGGAATGTTCGCCTGAAACCTTCACACAATTTTGCACACCTTCCATCGTTGCTCTTATCAGTTATGTAAGCTTCCCGAAGAATCTGTTATCGTCCATGATGTTCCATAGCTCTCGATACTAACGTACGCCGCTTTGAAATCCGATAAAAAGGTGATGCGTTGGGACCTGGTATTCATGATATTTTTGGAGGATTTGCCATACAGTAAAGATGTGTTGTATTGTCGATCGACCGTCACTACAGGTGACAGATGACGAGAAATGATCTGGGATAATACTTTGTAGGCCATATTTAGAATGGTGATCGCTCGGAAGTTCTCACAATCTAACTTATCGGCTCCGATACCATCCTTACCAGCAGCTTTATTGTTTTTGAGCTGGTGAATGGCATCCTTAACCCTCCTTAAAATGGGGGGTGTTGGTTTCCATCGCTCGCAGTACTGACGAAGGCATTTCCTCCGTCCTTTCGATCACCTCACGCTCGTCCGTGTGGCATTCATGGCCATGCGGTTAGCTGCGTCAGTCATATAGGCGTATTGTGCCACGAGGTGTGGGTTCGATTCCCGCTCCGGTCGGTGGAAACTTTTCGTCAAACGAAAAAGTCATTGCTGTTCTACTGGGTGATTCGTTTCGTCCGTTGCCTAATGATTGTGAATGTTCAGTCTGTGCAGCCTTTGGCTGAAGACGATGTAAATTGTCTTTGAAATGCTCCCATCCTTATCCCTGCACATCTCGGCTCGCGGCACGAAGCCGTTGCGGGATGCGTTGAGCTTCTGATAGAACTTACGTGTTTCTTGAGACCGGCACAGCTGTTCCATCTCCTCAAATTCCGTCCCCTCCAAACGGCGTTTTTTCTCCCGAAAGAGGAGGGTCTGTTGTTGTCGTTTCCGTCTATAACGTTCCACGTACTTACGGGTCCTTTTCTGCAGCATGACTGCCCGCGCTGCATTCTTCTCCTCCAGAATTGGCTACATTCTTGGACGAACCAATCGTTCCATCGACTTCGTCCCACGTACCCGACGTTGCTCTTAGCTGCATTGTTGATGGCTGCTGTTCTCTACTGTTCTCCAGCAGTCCTCAAGAGGGGCTTCATCCTGCTCACCCTCTACCGGTAATGCAGCCTCGAGGTGCTGCGCGTAAGCAGTTGCGATATCCGGTTGTTTTAGCCGCTCTAGGTCATACCGGAGCGGCCGTCGGTACCGTACGTTGTTAACGATGGATTATCGCCCATAAAGGCTCCCCAAAATCAAAGCGATTTTTACGCCGACAGCGATAAACAAGCGCTGCGATTTCGCTGATGTTTCGCTGCATGCGCAGTTTTGTTTGCTTGTGTTAGTGTACGTGTAGTACCAGTTTTGCAATAGTATCAGTGTGGGCGTAAGAATATAACCTAAAACGAAGCAATGGTGCGAAAACATTTAACATATCCAAGTATTTAGGCTTTATATTGACAAATGATCCACTTACCCCACTGATACACTTCCCCCACTGTACCTTATACAAAGAGTGAGCATGTTTTTGAAATGAAATATGTCTCTAATGTGGATCTAAATTTAACTTTGACACATAATGCAGAAGATGAAGAATAATGTAAACTATGTCCAAAATACCCAACTCAAATAATGGGGGTCGGGTCGTCTATATTATTGCTTCGTTCATTGCAAAATGATTAAATATTTGGGAATGCCGGAATGAAATTTTATCAGAAACCCCCAGCAATTCATTCCTAGGAACGATAAACAAGCCCACACTATGAATTAGGGGTCACTTGTTTCGGTGGACTACTACCACCGAAACAGGCGGTTTATAGTTTAATTCAAAACAATTGTTACAACTGAAATCTATACTGCTTGGAAAACAAGTTAACACTGATAGCTCTTCATCGATTCCACTTACCAAACTGAACATAGTTCAAATGCACAAAAATATGAACAGTCTCACTCCCTTGTTCAATCTATCCCCGTGTAATCACATCGATCGGTTACCATATTGATTAATTAAACAATTAATTATCACAGCTATACGCGGTAGCATTATCACATCTCGATACGCTCAAGAGGCATATGCCGATGCACAATCATCGAATCGAACTGGCCGCGCCTGTGATTGTGTTTGGTGAGGTCTTGCTCCCCCATGATTTCCAAACTACACATTCGTATAATTTATAACGAGCATCATAAATTATTCGCCGATAATTGGTTTGCATCATTCAATTATGATATCAACGAATTCGGCTGAGATCCCAGTAGGGCTGGGTGGTGGATTATGGCGCTTCTAAGGCTCAGAGTGATTAAAAACATTTTTGTTTATAAAAAAATTAAGCATTCTAACCAGTATGTTAAAAAGAAAAGATTTCGGCTCTGTTATGCCCTACGGCGCCTGAGCCTGCCAAATAAACGAGATAAGTAAAACCAGTATGTTTGCTAAAAAAAGGATTATGGTTCATGATTAAAAATTTCAGTCCCATATTTCGACATACAGTCAACTATAGCTCTGTATTAAGTAAAGGGATCATAGAACTATGAAACACAAAATCAGTACAATTGCATTTCAAGAGATCTTTTCTGTAGCAGTGTCAGATCTACGTAAGTAGTTTTTGATTCCTAGTTTGTCTCACAACATAACGGAGCGATGTGAGTCGTGGTTAGATTTCGAAAGTTGAAAATTTTACTTACGTCCTTTTGCGAATTTTTAAAATAATGTTTAAACTTTAAAATTAAGTGAAAAAAACTCGAATTTAGTACTAAACCAATTCCACTAGAGTATGTATCTTTTGACTTGTACATGATACTTTATATCTGCCAAAGAATACAAACTCCAGTGGAATTAAATGGCTAAGTACTTTCTCTTACTTATAGGTATTGCACTCAACAATCGAAAGGGTTATTATCATAATTTGAAATTAAACTTTAAAAAATTAAAACTAGGTTACTTTTCAGAGAGTCTGTTTGAGTACTTTTTCAAGAACTTGTCAATATACCCTAAAATCTATAATCGAATTAACGCATCTCGAAAGTTCGTTTACTATTCTGTATACTGCCCATACTCGCAATACAGTCCCATTAGGAAAATCATCATGTCGAGAAAAACGCCTTTAAACATAATACAAAACGTTTTCATTTCACCGTTGCTGACAACAGTAAATCGTGGTGGCATTACTCAACACATTATCATTGTAGTATTATAAAACCATCAAGAACTAAAATATAGTTCAAGTGGTTGTTTTCAATATCTTAATATAAGATTCAATCCAATGGGACTCGTTATCCGAGTATTTTTCTTGCCAAACACAAATATACCCGCATACCAGTCCCATTACGGGGGACTGGCTTACTATGTTTTTACGCAACTTGACACAATCGTTTTCAAGTTTACAGGTGGCAGTCTCACGCTAAATCCCAAGGAATTTTTCTAACTGCAACTGTTAGTACTAGTGAATTTGGATTGAAAATGTCCTTCAAAGTTATTGTACTATTTGGTGGTAACAGTGACCATGTTGAGGACTCTCCTGGATTTTTTTTAACTGCAGAACATGTTCCGGTCGGCCAATCTAGCAAGTTAATTGAACCCACTACGAGGATGTTGGTTTCAAGCAATGCAACAAAGCAATTTTCGGTCAGCATGAAGACGGCAAAGCTATTGAAGATTCCTTAGATATATGTGGATTGTCATGCTGCATGCCTTGAACCACCTTACTTCTTGGTTTCAGAAGTCGCATGTCGCATGTACTTAGGGTGGCTGTGGAAACTCTGGCTGGCCAAAAAATCAACCCAATTTCATGTCATAACAAGTTAAGCTTACCGGAGAGTCCGGTGATCATTGCCCGGAGTACAATCAGGTCCGTCACACTCGGGCTCAGATTGGGTACCACTTCTAGTACTGCATTTGGTCCCTCGGTAGTGCAAAAGGTACCCAAGTTTGACAGATCGCAGTACACTTTGAACGGCATTCTAGATTACCTTATGAGCCATAAAATTTTGAGCAACTGCAAGGGACATGGGGGTCTTTAATTTGTCTTTGGTACAATAGTAGTGAGAGCAGCAGTATTGACTGAAAGGGAAGCTATTTTGACTATTTTTGGTTTAGAGGCTCACAAGCACACATTTTGTGTTGTGGTTCTAGAACATCACAGCAGAAGTCATTCTGGGAAAACTTAAATATCACGTAAGAATAGATACTTTACAAATGAATAAACATGGTTTGAGTCATTGAAATTTGTATTATTTCTCCTTTTAATAAACAAATACGATGCAAGATTACAAAACTTAGAACAGGGCCAGGTCTGCTTCATTTTCTTTGTAATTCACTAATGGGACTATTATGCGGGTACTTTCAATATGGGACGCACATGATTTGGTATTTTTTTCGCATTTTGTCCATACAAAAATACAATTTTAAGCATGATTTCATAAACTACACTAAAAATGAACACCATTCATGAAGTTAACTGAAAAATGGTATAAATCCATATGGGACTGTTATGCGAGTATGGGCAGTATATTGATCACAAAATAATGCAATATCATCATTGCAGCAGCAGCTCAGTCACTTGTACATTTCCGCAGAAGGGATGTTTGCGCGAATTTTGACAGGAATTCCGGCATGTGATTATGTGACAAATAGGATTGATTCACAGCACTGTTCAAACAATGCGCAGAGGGGAAGGCTAATTGAAAGGGGTCGGAAGGCACGTTGCCGAGAATTTTCAAATGATCAGCGCATTCGATGGGTCTAGAATAAATGAAGCCATTATTATAATTTTCCAGCTGATAAATTAATTAATTAGCAATTTTCATTCGGTTTGTCCACTCGAAACCCGAGGTTGGTTTTCCAACTGTGATTCCGATATAATCGATTTTTTCTTTCAACCAAATGAGGAGTAGTGGATGTTTTCGCTTCCAGATGTGATTCAGAATATTCATTAAAAGCCGTGTGAATAAAGCGAAAAACCCACGTCAACACTTTTCACACATTAAAATGCTACTGTTTGTTCTGGGCTTTCATTGCAGAGGTTCCGAAGCACGTGCCACTCATACATGGGATTCGACAACGGTATCGGTTGGGAGACATCCTCCGGGGAAATTGCTCCTCGGCTCACTCGCGACCAGCTGCCAATCTGACGTGGTTCATCAACGAGCAACCGGTAAGTATTATAAGTTTTAAGAGCTTTTTATTATTGTGGGACATTATTCAGGTGCATGGGTTTTCCTCTGGGCATGGGAATTAAATTATTTGTACTATAAAATCAACGAAGAAAATGAAGCCGCATCGCATTCTCGTGATATGCATGTACAAAACTTCTCTGCTGATGGGACTTTTGAGACTAATTAAAACAATGATGAAGGGTTGGTAAATTGCTGAGCATGGCGTACTATTGGTACTTCACATATCTGCAGGAATAAAATAGACCCCTTTGTGTAGTCCTTAGCCTTAATACATCAACTCCTTTCCCTACCTCCTCGTGGTACTGGCCGGGGTACGAGCAACCTTAGGGAAGTGGGAACTTTGATCGTGTGCTGACAGGGAAGGCAAGGGGGTTTTCTTCTGCAAACTTGGAGCGTCTAGACTCTATGTTAGATGCGGCTCACAAAAGCGTCTGTTCCCCAAGTTAGGGGCAGCTGATTATTGTCCGAGTGCCAGAGAAGGACTCTAAGCTAAACTGTGCACTATGGCCCTCTGAACAATTAGGGGGAATGGTGTTCTGGAAATCTGGGTTGGTGTCAGGCCCTGCAAGCCAACCGTAAAAAATAACAAGAACAGGAACGTCAACAGAATAATACGGACCGAAACAATGGGCATAGACCAATGTGAGGAAAAAGGATTAACGATTGGAGGCTCGGTACGTGGAACTATAAATCTGAAAAAAAAACTATACTATCAAATATTTGAAAGTAAAGTCACTTATAAGATGAAAAGTACATAAAGTTCTATTAGTCAAAGACTTCTTCCTGGCAACACCCGGATTCTTAACGTAATGCAAATCCTTGGCAGCAAAAATATCCAAATTTCCGAAAATAAAAGAAACATTGATCACCAAGGATGGAAAAAAATCAGCTCTAACGACAAACAACACGGTATTTGAACGGTCCAATAGGGCCATCGCTCTTGCAGCAACATGATTTCAACACCTCACCACGCGCGCTAATCATAGATATATCGAGCATCCGATAAACTGTTTGTCGTAGGACAAAGGGTTTGTCGGATATTGTAACAAGTTGCGATTAATGCGAAACAATTTAAAATTCACGGATAAACTTTCTCACATTCCATGCACGATTGACTTTAGGATCAAAAATGGTATGCTAGAAGCCATATCGCAGAGTGAAAGCGTGAAAATCTTCCAAAATGTATGAATTCGGTTTGCGAACAATTGATCGTTAGCACACATGCCGAGCGATTCATTTTTCGCGGAGTGAAGTTTGTTATGATGGCTTGACGACTAAGGGTTTATCATTGTTGCTATGATCGCATGATAAAGAACAACCACGATGCATCATTTGTTTTATCATGATCACTAGATTTCCATCCTTGTTGATCACAGATTTTCATGACGGATTTGCACACCAATTCCTGCATGAATTGCTCTAATAATTTTTACAAGAAGTCCACAAGAGATAGCTCCAGATATTTCGTCAATTATTATAGATTATTATACAAGGGATTAATTCACAGGAAGCAATAAAATGTACATGGAAAGATCCTAAATATTACAAAGAAAATCCTTAGAGAACGTCGACATATAAGTTTTTACAGGTATTCTGGGATTAAGTACTTAGGGAATGTTTGATTCCATGAAGAAAACTGAAAAACACATGGAGGCAAAAGTAAAACTACTATAACTTTGAAAGATTGTATTATTATCTGCCAAAGCTCATTTCTTTCCACTGAGTCGTACGCCGCCTTGAAATCAATAAACAGATGGTGAGTCTGCAAATTATACTCCCGGAATTTGTCTAGGATCATTCGCAAGCTGGTCCGTTGTCAAACGGCCCTCACAAAAACCAGCTTTGTATTCGCCGACGAAGGACTCCTCGAGCGGTCTCAGTCTGTTAAACACGATGCGCGACAGAATTTTGTACGCCGAATTCAGAAGGGTAATTCCTCTGTAATTGGTACACTCCAGTCTGTGCCCTTTCTTGTAGATTGGGCGTATGAGGCCATCCAACCAGCCGGTGGGCAATTCTTCGTCCTCCCATACCTTCAGAAGTACACCGGGGATCGACTGGTAAAGCTGCTCACTTCCGTGCTTGAGAAGCTCGACCTGGATCTCGTCCTTTAGAGGAGCCTTACAGTTCTTCAGCTTGCTGATAGCCTTTTTAACCTCTTCTATGGTCGGTGGGTCCACAGCTTGATCGTCATTGTAGGGACTAGTGCCTACGATTTTGATACCGATTCGAGACGTTCTTTCGGACGATAGCTAGACTATCGGGTTTGGTGGTCTGTACTGAACTAAAAGCTATATTTACATCATCGTGTGATAATTCTGTGGGATGTGTGTATGTATGGTTATTACGCAATAATTCAAGGAATATAGGGTAGTGGAATATAATTCGTGTGTACAATGGGTTGCTGTGTCGGATACGCCACACTACTCCCCCCTTAGTTTTACCAATATCGACGAGGGATCTTCACGCGGCGTCCAGAGCGTGTTTGGTAGGTAGTCTGGTCTGCTGTAGTTTCGTGTTCGGCGCATCGATGATCTGCCTGTATGTACGCTGCTTTCAAACGATCGATGGTAATAGCAGTTGGCTTGCCGTTCACGTCCACAATGAAGACTTTTTTCTTCCGACGAACCACACGATATGGTCCATCGTACGGCTGTGAGAGCGGTGGTTTAATCGCTCCTACCTTGACGAAGACGTGGCTGCATGTAGTTAGTTGTTTCTGCACGAAAACAGATTTCCTTGAATGGTTGCTGGTAGGTGTGGGGCTTAGCTTCGACATTGTTGATTTCAGGTCGAGATGAGACGAGTAGTGGCGCGAACTCCGGGATGGGATACACCGTGCATTTTCTCCATGATTGTTCGCCTAAATTCGTGTTGCACGAACGGACGAATGGTTTCTATAGAGATGTCGCAGAATATAGGTGTAGATGCTAATGGAGATTTCAATCGCTTCAGTTGGACGGTGGTGTTAGTTGGTGGGTTCTCCAAAAACTGCTTCAGCTCAGGATCAATCTTCTGCAACTCAGCCATTCGGTCGTAGTCGATCGCTTCAATTGTAGTGATGGTGTTGATGCGACTCAGCATGTCGGCGACTTTATTCGCTTCGCCCGATACATGCCGAATGTCGGTGGTATACTCACTGATGTAGCTGAGCCTGCGTTGTTGTGTTGGGGTTGCCTTCTCTGGTCGTTGTTGGAAGGCGGTGATAAGGGGCTTGTGATCTGTATAGATGCAAAACTCACGAGCCTGTAGAGTATCGTGAAAGTGCTTGACTGCTTCGTACATAGCGATCAGCTCTCTATCGTACGTGCTAGCCTTTTGTTGACTCTCGCTTAATTTTCTGGAGAAGAAAGCAAGGGGTTGAGGACCATTGGTTGTGATTTGGTGTAGGACGGCTCCGATACATGTGTTGGAGGCGTCGACATCGAGTGCAAGCTTCGCTTCGGGAGATGGGT
Organism: Aedes aegypti; assembly: GCF_002204515.2. Lineage (NCBI taxonomy): Eukaryota > Metazoa > Arthropoda > Insecta > Diptera > Culicidae > Aedes > Aedes aegypti. The sequence goes on from NC_035108.1 coordinate 381,213,450, forward strand.
GAGCAAGCAGAGTAGCGTTCGCTAAATCCTGCTTACATCGTTCGAAGGCATCGTTGGTGGTTTCGTTCCATTCGAGTGCTGTGGTATCGTTGCGGATATTTCCACCAATCATTCGCTGGTTTTCTGCAGCTCGTGGGATGAAACGTCGGTAGAAATTAATCGTTCCGAGAAACCTCTTCAGCTGCTTGGCGTTTGTTGGCCTCGGGACATCCAGGATGGCTTGAACTTTGCTGCGCTTCGGCTTGATTCCGTCGGAAGTGACTTCGTGGCCGAGAAAATCAACGGATTCCTGACCAATCTGGCATTTGGCGGCGTTGATTACGAGACCATTTTGTCTCAATCGTTCGAACACGATGCGGAGGTGTTCTTCGTGCTGCTCTACATTGTCTGACGCTATGCAGAGATCATCGATGTACGGATAAACAAAATCAAGGTCACCTAATATGGCATGTAGGTGCCTTTGGAGAGTTTGTCCCGCATTTCGCAGCCCGAAGGTCATAAATTTGAACTCGAAGAGTCCGAAAGGGGTTGTTATGGCCGTCTTTGGGACGTCTTCTGGGGCTACTGGAATCTGATGATATGCGCGCTGCAAATCAATACAAGTGAAAATTTTCTTACCATGCATGATGCTGGAGAAGTCTTGGATGTATGGCACGGGATACCGGTCTGGCACGGTGATGGCGTTCAGATTCCGGTAGTCACCACAGGGTCGCCACTTGTCATTCGACTTTTTGACAAGGTGAAGTGGGCTGGCCCAGCTACTTTTCGACGGTTGACATATGCCTTGATCCATTAGGAACTGGAACTCAGCTTTTGCTTCTTTTAGTTTGTCCACAGGTAACCGGCGTGGTCGGCAGAACACAGGAGGGCCGGTAGTGATGATCTGGTGGACGGTACTCGCCTTGGTCGATCTGTGCTTCATGTTGAGGACGGTGATGTCTTGATAGTCGGCGAGGATTTCAGCGAAAGGAGAATTGGCATCGAATGTGGTAATGACTGGTTCGGTCACTGCGTGAATGTTCTCGATTTCCAGCCGGGTGGTACTGTCGATCAACTTGTTTCTCCGCAGATCCACGAGAAGATCGTAATGCTTGAGGAAGTCAGCGCCGATGATGGGAGATTTCACATCTGCAATGACGAATATCCACACAAATGGTCTTCGCAGCCCAAGGTCGACGGTGATCCGCTTGGTACCGTATGTCTGGATTCGGGTACCGTTTGCGGCGAAGAGTTGCTGCGATGCTGTAGGCTTGAGGCGCTCTTTTGGAGAATGCGGAACGACTGAAATGTCCGCTCCGGTGTCGATGAGGAATCGATTTGATGACTTGAGATCGTGTATGTGGATTCGTTGGACGTCTAAGGTTTGGTTCAGGATTCTGGGGTTCTGGTCGGTTGATGGTTCGCTGCTTGATGTGGTGTGGTTGTTGACGCTGATTGTTTGATTTAATTCTCCCTCGGTCGAGTGTACACCTCGACATTCCCATCGAAAAAAATGCACTTGATGTTTGGGTTTTCGCTTCTGTTCTTCTCACATTTTCGAGCTTGGGCACCATGTCGGTAATGGAACCAACAGATCCAACGACGAGGTATTTTGCTTCTCGCTGGAGTTCCATCTCGCCGGCCAGATGAGCGTTGACGTGCACGGCTACTGTGTCGTTCACGCCCACGGAAATTACCTGATAGGGCTTCATCCAGGCGTCTGGATAGGGCTTCGATACGTTGCTCGAGGGATGATGTCGATGAGGTTTCGGGTTTCTGAACGGCTGCGATTTGCTCACGGGGTGCTTCCAAAATGTTGTCCGCTACTTTCGCTTGGTCATCCAACGAAGCAGTTGGCATAGCAGCAATAATGGAACGAGTGGTGTTTGGAAGGGCTCGCAGCCAGAGGTTAGATAGCACATTGTCGGTGCAACCTACTCCGCCCAAGCGACGCATCTCGGACAGGAGGACACTTGGCTTTTGATCTCCTAGGGACATACCAGAGAGTAGGCTGGTCAATCGCTGTGTTTCTGACGGTTGGAAATGCGCCAGTACCGCTGCTTTGAGGCGGTCGTACTTGTCGTTGACATTCGTCGCATTACAGTTGGCGATCACTGTGTGCACAAATTTCGCGCGCGAACAGAGGGCAACAATTACCGCATTGAATTTTAACTTGTCGTTCCGTATCGAATTGACACTGAATGCAGCTTCGAGACACATGAACCATGTTTCAATGTCGTCCGGATCGAAGTCCGGGAAACTAATTTTGGCGATAACCGTTGGTTCCTTGGAATCAACATCTTCCAGCTTCATATTGTTCGCAGTTCCAGAAACGCTTCCAGAAGCTTCTTCGATCGCCATTGTGAATTTTTACGGCAATGAAATTGGCACTTTTGTTCGGAGATTTCGCAATATTGAAACGGCGTTTTGACGATCGTGGGTCGATAACTATCGAACAATTCGTGATTCTGATACTTCCGCGACGTCGGGGTCACCAGTTGTAGGGACTAGTGCCTACGGTTTTGATACCGATTCGAGACGTTCTTTCGGACGATAGCTAGACTATCGGGTTTGGTGGTCTGTACTGAACTAAAAGCTATATTTACATCATCGTGTGATAATTCTGTGGGATGTGTGTATGTATGGTTATTACGCAATAATTCAAGGAATATAGGGTAGTGGTATATAATTCGTGTGTACAATGGGTTGCTGTGTCGGATACGCCACATCATCATCTATGTTCATCCTGTTCCTCGCTACATATCCACTTTCACCGTTCAACAATTGCTGAAAGTGCTCCTTCCACCTGGCAGCCACCGCCGTTATACCGGTCAGCAAATTCCCTGCTCGATCATTGCATATGACGGCACTGGCACGGCATTGTGCCGCGCACCATTGACCGTTGCATAGAATCTCCGCATGTCATTCCGGTTCATGCTTTCTTGAGCTTCAGCTACCACACTTTCTTCGTGGTGCCTTTTCTTTCTGCGGTGGATTCGCTTTTCTTCGGCTCTCGCTGCCTTGTACCTGTTCTGTCGGGTACCGGCCACAAGCATACGGCTTCTGGCGACATTCTTCATGTCATGTCACACTCTGGCACTCTTCATCGAACCAGTCGTTTCGTCTTCGTCGTTGACCAGTGCCAATCACTTCCCGCGCCGTTGTTGTCACAGCTTCGTGGATAGGGTCCCACAGGCTGTCGACGTCTCCAGCAACGTTGATTCTTCCCAACTGCTCGTCTAGTTGCTGACGGTACTGTGCAGCTACACTATCAGTCAACAAGCGTTGTATATTGAAGCGTAGCGTTCTGTTTGTTGTGGAACTCGTGACGCTGGATAACCGCGCCTGAATTTTAGCTACAACAAAATAATGATCCGAGTTGATATTAGGAAGGTCCTGACATCCGTGACATCTGAGAAATGTCGCCCATCAACCAGCACGTGGTCTATTTGGGAGCAGGCATCGCCACTCGGGTGTCGTGTCGCTAGGTGTGTTTGCAGATATTCTTTCGTGCGAAGTAGGTACTGCTGATTGCCATCCCTCTAGCAGCAGCGAAGGTTACTAGCCGCAGGCCATTATCATTGGTAACGGAATGAAGGCTTTCCGTTCCAATGACGGATCGGAAGAAATCTTCTTTCCCGATCTGCGCATTTGCGTCACCGATGACTATCTTGACGCCTTGTTTTGGGCACTCTCCGTAGGCCTTATTCAGGCTCTCATAGAACTCATTCTTCAAGTCATCGGGCTTATCGTTCGTTGGCGCATATATGCTGATAAGATTGTAGTTGAAGAACTTGCCCTTCATTATCAACACACAAATTCGGTCGCTTACCGGTTTCCACTGAATAATTCGCTTCATCTGCTTCCCAATCACTATGAAGCCCACTCCACGTTCTGCTCTGTCGCCACCGCTGTAGTAGATGTAGTACTTGTGTTGGCGATGGGGTCCATCGCTCGGAACTCGGGTTCACCGGTTCTCGGCTAGCGTATTTCCTGGATAGCTGTAACGTTCACGCCATGTCGCAGTTCACACGCCAGGAGCCCAACATGCGCGGGTTCATGCCTCCTCGGTGCTGACACGATATAGCATTGTCCGTTTGTTCTTTACATGATGACCACGGTCATAGCCATCACAACAATCCTCCTTTATCAAGGCTTTGGACCTGTAGCTCTGGTTCAAGTTCAAGTTTCAAGTTCTTTCGACATGGTACTATGGTGTGCCGTCATGCGCTAGCGGTGTTAAAAAGAAATTCCTTAGATATTTAATGAAAATATTACGAGAGTAGCTGAAGAATGCTTGGTGGGCTTCAATGAGGTCATCAGAGGAACTGTGCAACTAATATTCATGAAATCATTCAGAAAATATTTGGGACTGTGGAACTCTTAAATATCTTCGGAGAAGCAATGAGTAATTTTCGGGTGAATTGGATTGGAGAATTGCATGGGAAATCACGAACTGCACTTATAAAAAAAATCCTGTCTGATTCGATTCCGGGAGGAATCAACAATATAGTTCATGAACGTAAGATTTTTGTATGAGAAAAATCACCTGATGAAAACATGGAAGGATTTATGGAAAAACTTACAGGCTTTTAGGAAAGATTTCCTCTACGCACCAGACAAGGAAATCTATAAAAAAGTTGTCTATTATTTTTTAGAAAAACGGTTTTTTTTAATGCCAATGATTTGCATAACGTGAAGAATCTATGTGTTTCTCAGGAAGAAGCCTGAGTGTTAATAGAACTGTATGTACTTTTTTATATTATAAGTGCCTTTACCTTTAAATATTTGATGGTACGATAAATTTTCATTCAATTTTTGAACACACTGATCCCGTGCCCAGCTGAGATATTCTGTTTGGTTGCGTTTTGGATCGGAGAGGTACTCATTAAGATAAATCCGGGGAAGTTGTTCGCTTGTCTGCATCGGTTTATAAACAGAATCTGGGAGATAGGACTGCTACCGGAGGAGTGGAAGCATGGCGTTATATGTATTATCTACAGCAAGGGCGACAAGGTAGAAAGTGAGAATTGTTGAACGATCACTATTCTCAATGTCGCATGTCACAATGTCACAAAGTGCTATCCCAGACTATCTTTCGTCATTTATCATCAGTAGCAAATGAGTTTGTGGGAAGTTGTCAAGCTGGGTTCTTCAACGGCCGCTCGACGACGGACCAAATCTTAACTGTACGATAAATTCTCCAGACATGCCGTAAGTACCAGGTCCCAACGCATCGATTTTTAAGCGGCTGGTGATTCGGGATAATGGAGTTCGAGGTGATGGCATCGATCGAATCGATCTGGAGAGCGTGGGCCAAAACCTAAGTTGGAGGGACACAGTCATGGACCGAGTAAATTGGTGTAACATCGTTAACGTGGTTTTCTCAAACTAATTGATGTAACATAATGTAAATTAAAAATAAATAAGGTCTGTTGCTCCACTGATTAGGAATCATTTACCTCCTGTTTATAGAAAGATAAGCACGTGAACTCGAGAAGAACTTGTAACGCTTGCTTAACATACAACATACAGCAGCTTTAGCGCTACTCTCGGGTTAGAGAGACTGCTGACGCTTTTCAAAGGTCTGGCTAAGAGACTCTTAACACTGTCGAGTATTTCAAGTGGCTGAAACACGCAGTTTATTCCGACCAACCCTAATGGAAGCTCTAACGAATTAGAAAATGGAGAAAGAATCACCGAATAAAATTTAAAAATCTAATTTAGAAAAGCCTTAACAAATTAAGCGAGGAGAGCGATATATTAAGGTACAGTTGTTGCGCTTCACAATTTTAAAATAAGCGCTTTAAATGTAGTCTTACTTTGAGCGCAAAAGGGTGAAAAACTTACAGTACAAATTCTATTCTGACGTTGGGGCCCGATCGTCGTGTTGCTCCAATCGATGTCGCATGGCCTGCAAGCTGCAGCACGTGAGATCTGATAGTTGGCTGACGAGGTGTGGTGATCGGTTGGAGTACGACAAGTTGGTGTATCACGGTCGCTCTCTAGAGTGCCCGATCGTATGGCTGACTTCTCAGTGCGGAGCTGATTGAGAGCGAGCGACGGCCTTCACTGCTTCTCTGCAGTCTCGGCTAATTGGGATCCACTGAGTGCTCCACCCTGGCTACGGGTGTCGATGGTAAGTACTTGCACTGTGTGATCACTAGGTGGTTGAGGAACTCGAATCCACCATCGATGAACGGAAGGCGATGGGCTCGAGCGTCGTTTGTTGGCGGAACGGTAAGCTATCCCACAACGAAATTAGAATATGCTGTGGTGTTTTGGATCAAAAACTGCCTTACCTATGTTTTTTATGCTTCTAGCTTAACAGGGGAAATTCCTGCAATCTATATAATTTGCTTAAATTGGATTTTTTACTAGATCTTCAAATCTCACCTCAACTATTAGGATCACCACGCACAAAACACAGCGAAACAAAAATGACATTTTTGCGTGTCTCAAGAATCATGAATTTGTTATGGATTTAGTTGATAAGTTTTGTTTTACACGTGAAGTACGAATTCTGTGACAAATTAAGCAAATAAATTGCCATACAAGCTGGCAAACTTGCATGCAAGTTGGCTTAAACAGTCAAATTTTGCATTTTCAACAGTCAATATCTCAAAAACTAGACGTGCTAAGATATTTCTGAAAGCGGAAATGGATTCAGCAACCCTTAATTGAGTAACTAGCGGTATTTTGGTGCCTGAGACAAAAACGTGTTCCTAAGTGTAATTGGTCTATAGATACATTTTCTATTTTCACAAACTTTTACTGATCTTGGTTTACGTGTGTCTCAATCGCTTGCCATCACAAAAGTGATTTTGTGGCATTACCTTCTACATACCTCGACTCAGGCTTTACAATACAAATTCACAAATCTGGTAAACACCTATTGTTTGAAATTCGCAGTGCTAATATATCTGCATTGCAGGTATATCTCAGCCAATCCATATTTGCCGCGTAGTCCGATTCGATGATACTCTTTCATATTTCCTCAAATGGTATGCGCAGCGATTGCTATTGAAATAATCCTTATTGCTGGGGGCGTGAGCCATCTCCGCCATCTCACTCCGCATGAACTCATACTCTACACTTCGTTTAACTACCTGTATCTGGACAGTGGGAGAGAGATTAGGTGGACCATAGATTCCGTTACGCGAATGTCGCAATTCTTCTTTTTCTTAGGAGATGCCACTGCCACATAATGTCAGTTGTGCATTATTCGTATTGTGATGGGATTCATAAAGAATCATATAGCAATGTTTTAGAAAGTCGTTACAAACTTGTCCCATGAATTGAAACCAGCCTCAGATACTGATGGAGTCATTTCTCCACTTTGCCCTTATCGTCAAGAACAAACAGGTGGGGCTTTGGATATTTAGTAAAGCAATTGGTATACAGTACAAAAATGAGCCTATTGTATTTAGCATATCAATCTTAGAGAATCAATCCTCCATTCCTTTCGAAAAAGTTTCTCATTAGTTATATTATCAGATGGTCCCATATAATAACAAAAGCTCTTTGTCAGACATGTAACCACATAGAACCAAGCCTCCCACCGGAACTAAATAAAAATACATGAAACCCCCCTAGGAGCTTCCTTAATTTCGTACCAACCTTATGACGTTAGAAGTTTTCTCCGGTAGTATCCGAATTCCATCCTTTCGGTTTTACGGTTTGGAATGATAAGCAACGTGCACGCCAACCCTGAAAGGCTGCGGGCCGAATTTTTGTCGGTTCAGTTTAACTTTCGATCCCGTTTGAAGGGTTCGTAGTAATGGTATGCGATGATTGAACTGATCTAACTTGAATTCTTCAAAATAAAATCAATTCTGCATATTGAGTACACGCACCCTGGAAAATATTCGCTTGCCATACACAGCTCGAGCGGTGATGGCGATAGCTGAATGCGCGACCTCTTGAGATAAAAGATAGCTTGCATACAAGCTGCTAGATTGTATTGGAAAAATGAGTTGTATGATGTAGATGTATTTTGGATGACTAGGAGGTGAAGATAGGGAATGAGAAGAAGAAAAATAACAAAAAGATAAAAAGAAGAAGGAGAAGAAGAAACATAAATTACAAATACAGTGTTTACATGCAGAATTCACACTATTATGGTCATTTTCAGAATCCTCAACCCAAAACAAAGGGAACAAAACACATAGGAAAAAAAAACTGGGAAAAAGAGCACAAGAAAATTAAACTTTTATACTAGACAAGAGAAGAAAATCGAAAATCGACAACAATTACACGAGATCGCGGGAGCCCAATACATCTCTAGGTGAAACATAGGGTTGTCAACATCGGTTTGTAATGGTATCCAAAAGCTGCACTACGGAGGTGTCTATATCCGGGCAATAACAACCTACATGGTCGATGTCATCATAACCGGAGCCACGCTTATTACAAATCTTGTTCACCGCGAATTTAATCCTGTTCAAATATGCATCAAGCGAATGAGACTGAAAGTACTTATTGAAAAAAAAATCCAAGTGTAAAATTCTTACAATCATAAATCGCACCTTTCTGGAGGCCCTCCTTTGCGAGAGAGTCCGTCTTCACATTGCCATAAATTAAACAATGTAAGAGGGTCCATACGACGGTTTTCTTGTATGATCTGACATCTGCTCTCGTTTTGAAGCACTAACTTGCAATGTTTATATACTTTTACATAAATCCTTTTTCTATTTTCTCTTTAAATTCCAATCAAAGTGAAACTACTTTCACACGAAACCAAAATGTATATCTTAAGCTTAGGAATTAAAAAAATCTGCAATTTTTTGAAAGACTCTACTTTAATTGAAACCAAAAATTCTCATTTCGTTCCGCATACCCTTACTAAGCTGGAAATTACAAAACCGACAACTTTTCCAAGGGTCAGTGCAACCGGTCGGTCCATTCTTCCACAGGTACTTTGTAGGTATCACCGTTTTCTTCTTTGTGGATTTGTTTCCTCCCAAGTGGAGATCCGATAGATAACAATTTGCATTCGGGAGTCCCTTTTTTCTTAAAAGAAAATTCCTGGTCCGAGGGAATTTCTTTCCTAAGTGCTGGAGGGGCAGGGGGAATACTCCTAGTTGGATCAAGCGACGTAAAAGAGATTTTGCTGTCGGTTGGTGACCTCCGCCTGGGGATGGCTGACCAGCATCCCTTTTTGTGATTGTCGCCCTGTGGTGATGGGACAAGTTGTTTATCGGAAAGTTTCTTGTGGCCAGAAAGGCAAGTTTTCAACAATCTGTGTTAATTCGAACGAGGGTTAAGTTTTCAACGAGTTGTAGACAATGAGTTCATCGAACGAACTGAAGATGGGGGAGTGATAATTTCGCATTTATGGGTTGTTCGGATTGCTATTCAATGAAATTCTTGATGATAATGAAAATCTATGAAGAAAATAATGAAAATAAGAGGTCCCACACAGTATTCCAAAAGCTCATCATTCGATTCAACTTGACTTGTTATAATCCTCTTCACTACTAGCAACAGAATGCAGCTAAATTCGGAAAAATGTTTCAAGCTTTAAACACCTACCTCCGCACAGTAGAAGAAATAGATTTCCATTAATTTATGCCACAACAAAGCACACCACAGAGACCAATCAACAATCATTCATCCACCCAGTAGCAGTTCGGGCCCGCCTCTACACATTTTTCACCTCTTCGTTGTTATGCACTGTTTAGCCCCATTATTTTGCTGGGAACGGTTTTCCCTGGGTCTCAATGTATGTGTGTGAATGTCTGTAGAGCTACCACCGCCGGTCGGTGCAATTCCCAATTACACTGAAGACATAAAATAAGCATAAAGGCATCATCGCTTTACACCGCCCACTCCTCCGACGGGGTGCAAAGTTTTTCTTCATCCAGACGCTCCCAAAATGCGAATCGGGGAACTGGGGGTAGGATGGCGATTACTATTTTTACACTACAAATATTTGAATGGTTGAACAATATAAAAACATTTCGAACACAAAAAAATATAAGATATGACACATTCGTGGGCAAGGGTCATTAACGTTACTTGAGCTCAAAACTAGAGGTGGCTTGGCTCACTCGATCAAGAAATTTTCTAATCAAAAAGCATGTCTACCTTGAAACCTTGATGGGTGCAGCGTAGCGTCACGCCAATACCAGGCGTATTGTAGAGCTTCATCTTCGTTGATCTTGGGGCGATACTTCTCCAGTTGTCCCGATCGTTTAGGGTCACCAAGTCTTCTTCCACTGCGTACAGCCAGCGTATTCGTGGTCTTCCACGAAGTCATCCGCCTCTATTATGCACCTAATATTTTCGCAATTCTTTCTTCAGACATTAGTACTATGTGGCCAGCCCACTGAAGTCTGCCTTATTTCACACGCTCAATAATCGCATCTTTATAACTTGACACAACGCGTGATTCACCCCCCCCCCCCTGATTCAAAATATGCTCTTTGCTTGTTGGGCCGACCTTATTCAAACCGATTGTAGGGCAGTGCAGGACGCCTAAGTGTGTGAAATACGCCAGACTTCAGTGGGCTGCTCACTAAGTGCGAATGTCGGAAGAAAGATTTGCGAAAATGATATTCAGCAGGGAATCAGGTAGAGGTCGGCGACTTCGTGGAAGACCACGAGGGTTAAGCACCTTGGTATGAAAGAAAAAGTAGGTCTTAGTCAAAAGAACTGTTACTTGCAATAATGACATATATTATTCGTATGAAAGTAAAACTGTCTAAAACAACAATTTCATTGTTTTTCATGGAAAAACCATGCAAAATGCAAATTTCTTACAACGATGTTTGCAAATGTGTCACTTTGTAGTCATAGCTGAAAAAGTGGCTTAATAAATAAAAATCGAGTTTTTTCAATGTTTCTCGGTTTAAAATATTCAATTTGGATAAAATCTTGGAAACTTCATTTCAAATACATTACTTTGAACAACAAACATGCTCTGATTTAATGTCTGGTCGATACGAAACCACATAGCGTTACCAGATGTGTTGATTTTTTGATGCAAACAATCCATTTTCATGTGTAAAGGAGTGTACCTACAAAAGTTCATAAGGCTCGAAGAGTTGCAGGAAGTTGCAGCTTTATCCTTCAGACCTCTTAGAATAATGAACGAACAAGTCTGTGTATGAATTAGGGTAGAACTCGGTGAAACTTTTTCTTTAATCTATTTTAGTATCATGAGATTCTATGTTAGTATCATGAGATTAATTTTATAATCAATTCAATGTGCCGATTCCTCAGATTCAAAGTTACAGCTGGTGTCCTTTTTCCATCAAAAACACATTTAATAATCTTCAGCCATATTCTCCTTTGGAGTTTGATTGAATAGAATTGTTTTGACCCTCTCCGAACTAGTTAAAAAAATGTCAAAAGCATGCGATAAAATTTCGTTTTTAGCTACTCAGACAATTGTCACTTTGACGCTTGTAGTACACACCAGTGAATCAAATTGTCATCAAAACAGACGAAAAATAAAGAATAAAACAAGCTCACTCACAACCGTTTGTCCCAACTGTTGCGGATAAGGATACAATCAAGAGCAAAATTGTCATGACAATCACAGCAGGCAACGTTGTTGCAATCTTTTCAACTTGCGATTAATCAGTTATTTTAAACACAAAACCAAATCTGTTTTATGGATGCTGTTCGATAATGTGTCAATGTTTACCAACACAGAGAAAGTTCTCGAAAATTGAAATGCGAAGCCTAGTAAATCGCTGCCCACGTGGTGATCGATCTTTGTCATATTCTGTTCAAGTGCTGATAAACTGATGTTACGGAATAAAATTGTTGCAACAAGAATAGGAGATGACAATGTCTTTGTTGCTGCGTTTTGGGTGATTCACTGGTACACACTTAAATTCGGAAATCGACCTCGGTAAACGGATTCGCCGAGAACCCAACAGCTAGTAGTGAGTTACATACATGTGCGTATTACAAGAAAATAAGGCGCGAAGAAAGCTCGTTTTGGTCCATCCGGATGTTGCTCGAATTGTTGCACATGCATCGTGAAGGGTCAACACATATTTCGCTTTGAACAGATTAGTAAAACATAAATCATTCCGAACAATTAATATCAATCTTTGTGCCACAATTGAAGCACCTTCAAATGCCTGACACTTTTTTTATACTTGCGCTTAGTTGTCTAGAAGGCTTGATATTCACCATCAGCAGCTTCATTTGTATTCGATTATCCTGTTGGTAATCATAGGATCTGCTGAATCATTTCCATTCAATAACTTCACCCTCAGTTTTTTTTAATGATCCATAACATGTTTTTAACGCAAACAAGATGCACACAATGGGCGTTCTTCTAACATTTTTATAAGGAGATAAACCATCCTTTGTGTTGAAAAGATGATAATTAAGAGAAGCCTGTATGTAGCCTGTATGTAGCCTAAAAATTCATCATCAAAAAATTTTACCAACTTACGTACTATTTATTGTGGAGAAATTTATTGATTCAAATAATTATTTCATTTTTCATCAGTACCGAAAATACCGGTGCTCAATGCTTTTCAGTACCGGTATTTCGGGACCAAAAAATGATCGGTATTATAATCGGTATTATCGGTACCAAAACCCTAGTCTCTAGTAACAATGGTTGTCTAACTAACATTCCTTACCTTCCCCGATGACCATAAGAAATGATAGACTATTAAATTTTGAGCTCTCAATTTATGCATAACAGTAAGACTTCGCGGAGAAATAAAAACTTTCACGAATATCAGCTTATTTATGCCTTTCAGATGCATTTGATGTCACTGTTGGCCTTAACTGTTCGGAATATGAATCAAAACGGTATGCACCTGATACGTAAAGCGCTCAAGTAAAATTTCTCTTTTTTACCAAAGTAATTTTGACAGCTACTTGATCAGCGATGACACTATTGCTTGCGGTATAATTGAGCGGCACATTTTTCTGTACGCAGAAGTGACAGCTTCATTTGATTTGTACGGCAGGTGTTATTAACGTTATACAATCTGCTCTTCTTCTCATCAGCGTACAGCTCAAGTAATTTAGGTAGCGGAATCATTCCTTGACCATTTCTTGTCCTATCATTTTGCACATTACTTATGATCAGCGTATAATCACTTTTTAGCTGAAAATTGCAAAATATATTGACGTTTACAACGTTTACATATTCCATTGTTGAAGTTGCGCAGAATTTCTCTTTACGCGACTGTGTTTTGATTTTTTTTAATCATCAAATTTTGCTATAGATTCGGAGTTTAGAAACAAACTCTAGTGGAATTAAATGGTATAGTACTAAATTCGGTTTTTTCATCTACTTATAGGTATTCTACTAAACAGCTCGAAGATTTATTATCATATTTTTTTTTATATCTTCAGACATTTCATCTCTTATGTCAAAAAAGTCAATATCACATTTTGACTGTCAAAACTTCGTTTCTTCTCGGGTGGTTTATACGTTGAACTATCCGAAAAATACTATACAAACCATTATTGTTAGGAAAAGTTGGTGTTTGAACTTTTGTCAACCCATTTCCATCTTATAATTCAAATGTTCGCATGTCCAACGGTTGTATCTCAAAATTTAAAAAAATAGCAATGACAATTCAGTCTGATTGACGCTAAGGTGGACTAGACGAGTATGGGAGGGAGTTATATTTTATCTGGTGATGCTTCTAGAAGAAATAAGTAATTAATCATTCACAATAACTATTGAAAACGCAATTAAGATAGAAATTGCAAATATTCTAAAAAGATTTACACCTTGAAAAAAAAATTGAGAAAAAACAATGAGGATTATTGTATTAAGGTTTGGTCAACAGATAAATAATAAAAATATATGTAATAAGTTCAATTTTTCCGAGAAATATTCCATTTCAGTAGTTACTTAGCAACTAAGTATAAAACAGGTTTCGACTGAAATATGTAGCTCTAAGTATTTCTCGCGGAACATTACTAAAGGACCTGTCTAAAATTGAGAGGCTCTCTTTGTTTACTTTCTCTTTCATTAATAACTGAGTCACATTAACCTCTTCTGTTTCGTTTTTTGAGAGAGGAGAGAATCTCTCATTTGTACATAGGTCCTTTAGTAATGTTCCGCGAGATTTCTTCTGTTTTAGATTGATAATGTATCGATGTTTGCAAAACATTTTGAACAAGTCGTAGGCATTTATTGTTTTCTTTAGTTTCTGGATTTATTTTCGCAATAATCCTGTAGGAAGAAGTAGTTCATGTATGAATTTAAGCAATACATTTAGATGCCTTTCACAATCATGGAAACAATTGGGGAAATCCATGTACAGATACTTAAAGGATTTCCTGAAGATGAGACACAAAGAGTTTCTAGGAATGCTCTAGAATCCTAGAATTTTGATTGGATTGAATTGCACGATCATCTACGCTCATGCTGCTCATGCTCATGCACATGATAGATTCAACATATGTTTACAGATCTTTGATCTTTTCAAGTAAACATGAAAAAAGGCCATATTTGGCACATTCAGTTTACTTCGACAAGGCATTTTTCATTTGTCTTCAACTTCTCACACAAGATAGTTATTGTTTAATATTACAAAATATATCGTTTGTTGAAAAAAAAAATCATTCGTTGAAAAAGTTCACTCGTAGATGCAAGTAAACCTCTAAAAAATCGCACGTTTTTGACCGCCGTAAATTGTAAGTAGATGAAAAAAACGAATTTAGTACTGTACCATTTAATTCCACTAGAGATTGTACCCTTTGACAGATACGCGTATTTCGACCTCAACTGTAAGGCCGTCTTCAGTGTCGTGTACTAGACTCGACTTCCGACTTCGAGTCTAGTACACGACACTGAAGACGGCCTTACATTTGAGGTCGAAATACGCGTATCTGTCAAAGGATACAATCTCTAGTGGAATTAAATGGTACAGTACTAAATTCGGTTTTATCATCTACTTATAGGTATTCTACTAAAAAGCTCGAAGATTTATTATCATCATTTCGTAAATTGTGTTACAACGCTCGTTCCCAATATGAAGTAAACATATTTCGATAACAAAAAATGCTTGGTACAACATAACAGTATAACAGTGCGGTAAGGGTTAACAGATATTCGTGATAAGGAGTATTGGTTGGATTCCCGCTTCGACTGATTACACATAGCAATCGTTGCTATTCCGTGATTGACCGAAGTCAGTGAAAATGCACAAAGAATCAACTAAAAGTTCGGCTGGGATTGGCCATAATCTTCTTCAAGATGCACAATTCAGTGCCTCTATTTAAACATGGTCAATAACGGCGCCGGCCACGTCCTTGCAGTCAGGTGGGATTGGGGGAAGGAATGTTAGTGTGTAACATTTGCTATTTGGAGACCGTGTTTGCCTCTGCATCTCCACGAAGGTTACTGGGAGGGATGTTTCTTAATGGGGAGGATCGTTGGGTCACAGGATTCACTTTGATGAGCGATTAGACCATTATAAATAATTATTTGTGAGATATAAACATGCTTATGTGTAAATATAATATTTTTATTTGATATGAACAATATCTATGTAGAGAAAAAAATATGCCGACACTTGAGGTGACGAACCTTTCAAAGTATGTTGAATGAAGTGAACCTTTCGCAAGTCTACACTTGTAGTGTCGAACCATTCGACGTTTTTTTAATTACGAAATAAAGGTAAAAAGAAGAAGGTGTTGTTAATTGAAAAAGACATAAATAATTTATGAATCAGAGTTTATGTCGACACTCAAAGTGACGAACCATTCATAGTTTGTTGAAAAATGATATTTACGTCTCACTGTTGTAACGATTAAAGGTGCAGTCATACATATTTTATAGATTAGAAATAGTAGCATGAGGCCCAGATATCCGTAGCGGTAAACGCGCAGCTATTCAGCATGACCAAGCTGAGGGTCGTGGGTTAGATTCCCGCTGGTCGAGGATCTTTTCGTAAAGAAAATTTTCTCGATTCCCAGGGCAAAGAGTATCGTCGTACCTGCCACACGATATACAAATGCAAAAATGGTCAGTTGGCAAAGAAAGCTCTCAGTTAATAACTGTGGAAGTGCTCATAAGAACACTAAGCTGAGAAGCAGGCTTTGTCCCAGTTGGGACGTTACGCCAGAAAGAAGAAGAAATAGTAGCATGAAACGAGCTCACCAATTGATCCGTCATCCTTGAGCAGCAACAATTCACTTTCAGCTTCACTCGATTGCTCGGCTATTTAAAAGCACTCAGAGAAAATAGGCGCGCGACCCGAGAGGGACAACTGACGACTGCTCGGGCTTTCTTGACGCACTGCCCAGGAACAAGCGTCAACGTCGAAAGATCTCAAAAAGAACTAATCGAAAGTGACACATTTTCACTTTCACTCGACCGACGCGCGATATGTTTGATTCTGCCCTCATCGCCGGCCCCCGCAGGAGCAAGCGTCAAGGTCGAAGGATCAAACACAACTCAAAACAAAAACAGTTTAAAAAAGTAACAAAAAGTAGCGTTTTTGATTCCGGGGTGAAGTTGATCAATTGATTCGAAAAGATTTATAAAATAGAGGGATATCCCAAGTAGCACACATGTTATAATTGATGCAGAATAACTATTAAATGACCAAATGTGGTCATATATCAGTTGATATGCCTCAATTATAACATGTGTGTTACTAGGGATGCTATTAACTAAATTTTGGGTCACTGAATCTGAATCAAGTCTAAAAAATCTTACAACTTGTTGACAAAGCGGTCAATTTTAGAATTGGATGCTGTAAATTACAGAATACATCCCATTAAACGCATAAAGGTATGCAATTTTGTTTGAAATTGAAACTCGCTCATTATAATAACAGAGAGAATAATCTGAAAAATAATTTTTAATGCTCAATGCATATTTAAAATTAGGTTCACAGAAGATATCTGGAATGTTTGAAACAGTTTATTTTGATAGTTTTTTCAAAGAGCCTTGGCAATAGTCGATTTTTTGGGGAAGAACCCTTCAACAGTACATCAAACATTTATTAACAAATTTGTTTTTCCATGGTATAATTATCTTGAATGTGATACCTTTCTTAGGATCATCAAGAGCAGCCATCAGGTAATGCGACATCACATGAATTGTGATAATGGAAATCGGATCATAGCAAGCTTGACAGTTAATACTTAAGTGTACAGGATTGATCAATCACGGTAACTATCATTATATTTGTTGCACAAAAAAGATAATGATTTCGTAGTTCAAACAAATGATATTATTATACAAAACATAAAATATTTGTAGTATATCCATCGGAATATCCCCAAGGAAATATTTCAAATGATTAAGGGTGAGATATGAGAACTGCTACGTGAAATTCATTCTAAAATATTCTAAAAATAGGATAAATACAAACTGCTACGATAAATTTATTCTAAAATATTATAGAAATTTCAATGAAACTCAAGTTGTTGCTTAAGATATTATTCCAAGGATTTCTCAAAATAGAACTCAACAAGGATTCCACAAGTATTTGTTCTACGAAATTCCTAGAGAAATCACGGGAGAATTTTCGGGGATCTGCCTAAGCCTACCAATTAAATCCAAGGCAAAGACTTGCATAAGGTGTTTGGGTTCGCTTTCCAGTCGGTCCACGATCTTTTCGTAATATCAATTTCTTAATTTCCTTGGGCATAGAAAATCATCGTATTTGCCGTGCGTTATACTAATGCGAAAATGGTAACTTTGACAAGAAAGCTCTGCGGAAGTGCACTTAGAACCCAAATCTGAGAAGCAAACTGTGTCCAAGTGGAGACGTAATGGTAAAATAAGAAGAATAAGATGAGAAAATACTTGTGACGATTCATGTAGTAATGTTTAAATATGAATTCGATAAAAAAAATCTAGATTAAATGGGATTGAAGCAATCTTGTAAAGAATTTCTGTAGGAATTTTAATCAAAAATTTATTAAATAGGTAAAGCATTACCCAGAGGTTTTTTCTTAAACAAATCACGAACATTTCTGGCAGAGTTTTGAAATGGAATACTGACTGAATTCCACAACAAATATATGACTGACTTGATCTGATGCACCTTTATCAGAACACTTTTGCAATCAAACATAGTTTAAGCCCCATTTAGATTATTTACCCTCAGCATCCCTCAAAATATAGTTACGTGTACTGCAGCACTATACGTCCCGTGTCCCGTCTCATGTATGCCTGGTCTCCAGGGCATGGTTTCGTTTGAAATATGATACCGGGTGAGGCGATGAACTACTTTGTGTGTATGTGCTTATTTCGGGCGTGTGCATGCGAAGTTTGAGAGTCAACAATACGGCTCCCATAATCGGGGTGCTTAGGAAGCTTTTTGTTCATATTTTTCTGAGCAATGAAAGCGTTTGTGTTTATACAAGAAAATTCATCGGTGGTCGGTTTATGGTACGAAGCTTGATGGAAGCTTGGGGCATTCATTCAACAACAAAAGTTAAACGTGTTTTAGAAGTACCTTAATTTTCGCTTCGAGGTCGAACAACTTGTTCTGAGATAAGTGAGCCATTTAATGTTTCCTAATGTGTTTCCCACGTATTCATCGGATTTGATGCAACGTTTCCGGTAGAGCCATTTACCTATATTCAAAACTGGAGCAGTAGCAAAAGCTAGGAAAAGCCTGTACTGAGAATATCAATCATTCGGCTTGCCAATTTCCCTATGAGAGTTTTGATCGAATTTGCGTTACTATTTCTCCACTCCATCCCAAAAATTTAGTCGAAAATGCTTTCATTAGGGTTATTATACATTGTGTGACATGTCTCTTGTCCTTATTTTTAGATTCTAAAAAATGAGTTAATTTTTCTCGTCTAAAGCGAAGTATTTCGCTCAATTCCACACCAGTACAATAAATTTCCTATCTTAACACATCAAAATGTTAAACCCCTAGCCGTGATTGCCGTGCTATCGGATGAGAAACAATGTTCCCATTGAATATTACCGGAAACAAGCTGAAATCTTATTTCATACTTCAGTGCTTCCGGTGAGACAAGTTTTCCTAGCGCAGAGAGTGCACATGCCGGAACGGGCGAAACGAGAGACAGGATTCTTATTCCCGAGCCATACTTTGCTGCTGCAGGCAGGACGTGGGTGTGGGTGAAAGACGGAAGACGTCTTTTCAACATGTTCATTGAACCGCAAGCGTAATTACAAAGTCCAACTTAAATATTGAAGCCTGAGGTATTGAAGATGGGATAGAACTTTCGATTCGACTTGCAATCAGTGGCACAATTGCAATCCCGCTTCCATCGACAATAGGTAAGTTTGCTGTGGGAAAATTTTTCACTCTGTGCGATTGGAGGATTGTAATAGGATGAGCGATGGAAAAGTGACGGAGCTTTGTTCTAGGCATAAGAACTTTTCTGTTGAATGATTGTTCGGCGACTTAGTTGATGAAATCATAAATGTTTGTTTGTTGGTTGGTTTTGTACTTGAACTTTTGAGTTGGCTCAGGGCAACTTGCAAAAGTTATAGATTTTTTTTAGTGGGAATTGAATCAATGAAGTGTAAAGAAATGAGGGGTTTGATAAGCTCCTTATTACCTACATCCTCATTGAAAAGCCTGCTATTCATATCAACTGAAAGATTTCGTGTCCTTAATTCCATTTTTATTTTTGTTTACCGTATAACAAAACATTCTACCAAGGATAAAATTGAAATGGATATGACGGATTTCACGCCAACTCAACACGCGATTGGCAGCACCCTTTCAGAATTCAATGAAACTTTCTGGATGTCAAAATTATGTGAAACTAAGATACTTTGCGTACTTTGTTTTTTCAAAATCGATCTAGACTAACATTTGGAAAGGGTCAAAGTTTTTTTTTACTTTTTTTATAAACCCGTATAACTCAAAAACGGTAAGACCTACAAACAAGTGTTGTATGAGGGACTGTCGTGAAATTTCCTGACGTTTTAGAGAAAAATATTGAAAAAATAAAAACACATTTTCTACACTGAAAAAAAATATTCAAAACTTTAAAGTCGATTTAAAACAAACGGCCACTTCAGATTTTGATCCTTAAGCAAAAAGTTTCACAATTAAATTTACTAAAAGTCGTCCATACATTGCAAATTGGGCATATTTTAGAGAAAAAAGTTTTTCTAACATCGAATTTTTTAAGTCCCAAAGTTTTTTTTTCACTTTTTTATAAACCCGTATAACTCGAAAACGGCAAGACCTACAAAAAAGTGTTGTATGGAGGAATGTCGTGAAATTTCCTGAAGTTGGAGAAAAAAATATTGAAAAAAAAAAACACATTTTCTACACTGAAAAAATAAATATTCAAAACTTTAAAGTCGATTTAAAAAAATGGCCATTTCAGATTTTGATCGTCCTTAAGCAAAAAGTTTCGTAATTAAATTTACTAAAAGTCGTCCATACATTGCAAACTGGGCATATTTTAGAGAAAAAAGTTTTTCTAACTTCGAATTTTTTAAGTCCAAAACTAATTTTTTTTTTTTCAAAGATTTTGTTTTTTAACTGTCAAATATGATCGTGTTTTCAAGGGATAAATGAGTTTAAATCAGAAAATAAATGGTATTTTTTATTGAGAATAGTTAAAAAACGGATTTATACAGTAATTATGTTTTATAAATGAAGGCAATCAATGGACTTCGCCTCTGCCTATGAGGAAATTAACTCCGTTTAACAATCCGACGGATTTTTATGGTTCGAAAGGTATCACAACAGTATTGCAAACATTGAAAAGTAACAACCTTATCCATATCCCATTAAATTCTCTTCTAGAAAAAGTGTTGTGAAAAAAAACTTAAAAGAAATAATGAATATGTTTGTATTGTTATCTACCTAAAAAAATGGATAAGCTCATAACTCATGATTTTATTTGCAAATAACAGTCTTCTTTTCTACGAAACAAAAAAGCGTCAAGGTTAAAGGTTAAATACTGGTAATTAGCAACTTTTCTGAAAATTATAACGCTGCTCAAGGATATCACTGGAATACTTCCCAAGCAGTGATACACCAATTCTAGATTTACCATAACAAGATAATAAATTGGAAAATGCTAGTTTTATTATAAGACCCATGACACAGTAGCAGTTCAGCTATTTATTTCAAAATTGATAAATTTTGTTAAACAAATCAAAAGTTATTTTTAAGTCAGATGGAGCTGCAGCTCATAATAAAAAAAAAAATGCCAGCTTATGTTTTTTTAAGAAAATACATGGATTGGAAGCAGAGGGGCACTTTTTGCCACATCCCACGGCAAAGGCCCCTGTGACGCTATTGGTGGCACTCTCAAGCGAATGGCTAAAAGAGCAAGTCTTGCAAAATACTATGGAAACACAATCGCAACTCCGCGAGAACTATTCGACTGGGCAGTGAAACAAACTGATACATGTATCACCAAATTAAATTTCTGTTATAAATCTAATTAACAATATGTTAAAATGTCAGAGGAATTGGTGGAATTGTTTGATAAAGTTAAAACTGTCCCTGGTACCCAAAAATATCATTGTTTTATGCCTATTAGTGATACATAAATTGCAGCCAAACGGTAGAGGATGAACCAAAAATAGTCAATTTATTCAGTAAAGCCCAAAAATAATGTAAATATTTATGTGCAGATACTACGTTTTAGGATATATAGCAATAATAAAAATAAAAACAAACCACGCCTTTTTTCATAAGCATAATATTTCCAGACACCTGTTAAGATTGGCTTTGACCAAATAAGAAATGAAATATTATTGTGATATCTTTCCAACCATAAAAAACCCATCGGATTTTTAGAAGGAGTTGATTTTCTCATAAGCGGTATGGTGAGAGATCAATTGAATTTAATAAAAAAAAACTGTGTAATTTCGTTTTATTTCTTTTAACTACTCCACTCCCAATAAAACAAATATAATCTATTTTGTGATTAAAACTCATTTATCACTTGAATATATGATCAGACTAGACTATTTAAAGCGAAATGAAAATTAAATAAAAAATTCATTTTGGACTTAAAAAACTCGATGTTAGAAAAACTTTTTTCTCTAAAATATGGCCAATTCGCTATGTATGGACGACTTTTAGTAAATTTAATTACGAAACTTTTTGCTTAAGGATGATCAAAATCTGAAATGGCCGTTTTTTTTTAAATCGACTTTAAAGTTTTGAATATTTTTTTATTCAGTGTAGAAAATGTGTTTTTATTTTTTCAATATTTTTTTCTCAAACGTCAGGAAATTTCACGACAGTCCCCCATACAACACTTTTTTGTAGGTCTTGCCGTTTTCTTGCCAACCAGATGAATGGTTGGGACTAACAAATACTTTCAGTGAATAAGTGCTGTTGATATATACATATAAGGCAACAATGGCACCTGTCACATCAGAATGCAGGGGAAGGAAGGGGAATTGATGTTGCATTTAAAACTGGTCCATAGAAGACCAGATATACTCCTGAATCTACGCCAGTTCATGCGGGAAGGTATGAGGTGGTAAGGTATTTTTATGGCAGAAAAGCTTGCTTTTGGTTAGCAGATTGCCGATGTATCAGGCGTGCTATAATGATAGAAGAATGGAAGCGTAGGGAAACGGTTTCTTGTCCGTCTCTGGTTCTAGCGTTGGCTATGAACGAATCGTTTATGTGTGATAGTGAAAGATGCATGTGAAAGATACAGCTACAAAATACGAGGAAAGGGACGGGCCTGGGATTGAACCCTTGACCTTGATGATGATAAAATTTTATCTATTTCAAAATAATATTTCTCAAACGTTTCTGAATGAATTTCCGTTGAATTTTCAGGTTCGATCGCAAAATTCACCTAGTTTTTGGAACCACGATCACTGATATGAAAATAACGGTAGCTCTGGATTTATCACGGGGAGTACTGAGGTAGAACCACTTAAAGAATCAGTAATCATGATGGTCTTGATTTATTTAACCAAGTCTAAAGCGTTTTAGTTGACTTGGCCACATGCTGGGTTGTTCCAAATACTCGGTTCCCTGATGGAAGTGATCACTATATTGGCGATTCTGAAACGTGGCTTAAGACATATCAATTTTCATATATTTGCAAATCAAGTCTAAAGATGGTTTTAACGTATTTGGATGACTTGATCACGTTCCGGATTATTCTGGATACCTGGAGGAAATGGCCACTGAAATGGTATACATATATCCTTGCTTGAGTCTTGCTCTGCGTACGGCTCCAATCTACAGTAAGGTCTAACTTTATTGCCAATCTGAATTCAACATACCGCTGTATGAAGGGCCAAAAGTAGGGTGGCGGACCCGTAAGCAGAAACACTTACGCGAAACCCGCGGGAAATAGAGAATCTCCTTCCAGCCATATGATCCAACAGATTGAGTACCAGAATTTGCAGTACTTATCAAGCTTTCCACGGAATGGTTTGTTAGAAGGAGGGCGCGTCAAATCTTTTACAACTGTTGGAGAGAAAAGTATTAGACGCGAACGACTAACATTTTTTCACCTGGAGGAAATGGTCACTGAAATGGTGGTTCTGAAACCTAGCTGCCGACATATCAAACTTCATATACTCCAAAATCCAGGCTAAAAAAGGACGATTAAAACGTTTTTGGATGACTTGATCACATACCAGGTCATTTTGAGTACTTCGTTCCCCAGGGGAATTGGCCATGGTATTGTATGGTTCTGGGACCTGTCTAACGACATATCAAATTTTATAAATTTGCAAATCATGTCTAAGGAAGAATAGTTCAAGAGGTTTTGGATGACCTGGCCACATACTGGGTTATACCCATGGGCGTAGCCAGAGAGGCGCAGGGGAGGGCGTTTGCCCCCTCCCCTGGTTGGCAGTAAATAATTCAGAATCAACTGTGTTGTTAAAATGATAAGTAAATCATTTGAAATTTTCAAAAGGTTGTCGTTAGCATTGATAAACTTTTCGAAGTCCAACTAGAAATCAAACTTCTGTCAAAAAAGAAATCTTTCACAATTTAGAAATTGTTCCTCCCCATGACCGATAATAAATGGCTTCATAACTGCTATGATAATAAAAAAAATTGAATAAAAAAATATATATCTGACATAAACCTATACAAAACTGACGAACTATTATGAGTTATGAATTTTTTTTGAATTCCACTTAACAATCAGACTTCAACCAAATAAACAAGCAGAAATCATTCGAAGATGCAATCATCAGTCCACAATATATCTTACGAGTAGTCTACCAAATATCTGTTTAAGAACTCAGTAGGTTTATGCCAAGAATTTGGAGTTCCTATTTGTATTCGTCTGAATATATTTTGTAAGAAATTGCAAGAATTTCTTTCAAAAGTCACCCAAGGTTTCATTTCACAAATCGGTTCATGGAGTGCTTCGAATTTTTCCAGCGAGTCCTAGGCAGAGCCTCAAGGATTTTAAGGGATCTTCATTAGATTTTTTTCCAGAAATTCCGTTATGAAATCTTGAAATAACACCAGAATTTGCTTAAAATGTATTCCTTAAAGTTGATTTGACTCTGATGGTTCCTTCAAAAAATCTACTGCATTTTTTATTAGATCCATGCATTCCCCCTCGAGCTCGGTACAGAATTCCACTACATTATAATTTTTTTTTTTCAGTTATTACGTCTTTTTTTCTCATTCTATGTAGAACCTTTCATGTGTTTTATTTTTAGATATCTTTCTCCAAGATATTCCTTCAAAAATAACTATTGATAACTTTCTCTGGATTCTCTAAGGAGTAAGTCAAAAACAATGATCGTTTTACTTAATTTGTGTCTGAAAATTCTTGACAGCATGCAACCTAAGAATAAAAAAATGTTCAGAGGTGCCTCTGAGAACTCCTCTTAGAATTAGATTTTTAAACAAATCAATTTTTTTCTCTATATTTTTTCAATAATTTATTTATTTATTTATTTATTTATTTGTTTATTTATTACATGTCTTCGAACAAGTCGACTGATACTTATGAACTAATACTTCTTTTGAATGTTAACTTAGACATATTAAAATCAAATCTGTCAGATACTTCGTTAAAACGACGACAACAAACATAGAACGGATTGTTCTGTCCAAACAAAGTACGATGCACAGGGAACCGGAGAAAATCAGCTCGAGTAGTTCTAGCGGGCACATTTAAATTGATGTTGGTCAACAGCACTGAGCAGTCTACGATGTTACTTAAGATGTCAAACACGAACAAGCGTTGAAGCAAAACCCTCCTGCAAGCCAAAGTTTCTAGATGAACCAAGGCGCATCGATGCTCGTACGGTGGAAGTCAAACTGGATAAGTCCATGGTAGCCGACGGAGCGCGTAACGAATAAAGTTGCGCTAAATTCGTTCAATCCGGTTGGATTGAGTGGTATGGTATGGCGCCCAAACAAGTACACCGTATTCCAGAATACTTCGTACTAACGAGCAGTAGAGAGACTTCAGACAGTAGACATCTTCAAACTCCTGAGTGTTGCGTTTGATAAATCCAAGTATGCCTTGGCAGTTGTTGCAGCTATGTGCTGAGCGAAATTCAATTTGCTGTCCAATAGAACCCCGAGGTCCTTTACGGTGTTGACTCTGGTGATATTAGTTGCCGACATTCTGTATCCGAAGTCAATCACATTCCTCTTTCGGCTAAAAGTGTTGACGCAACATTTTTGAACATTCATTTCCATTCCATTCAGCATGCACCATCTCACCAAGGCGTCAATATCAGCTTGCACAGCGCAACAATCAGTCAACGATGAAACCACACGAAATAATTTCAAATCGTCCGCATTAGTTTTTGGGATTAAAAATTCTAAAAGGTATTACAAAACATCTTCAAGCATTGCCCTAAGCTGGGATTCCCCAAGAAATTACAACGGAATCCCTGTTATTGTTAAGGTTATTTGATAGTTTTTAGATACTTTCTTAGAATTTCTTCATGAATTCTTTTTGAATTTTTCCAATGATGTTTGCAGCAAATTCAGATCATTGGAATTTGTTGAGCAATTTCCCCTGCATGTTTTTTCATGTACTCTTTGCCAGAATATTTATGTAAAAAGATTCTATGCAAATTTATAGAAACCCTTGCTGCAGTTGTCTAAGGAACTTCTCAAAAAGGTATTTCGAGAGTTTCCAAGAGTTCCTCCAGAGAATAATCAAAAAAAAAAATAACCAAAAATGGTATCTATAATTTTTTTTATAAAGATTTCCCCGAAAATTCAATCAGAAATAGTTTTTTTGAAATTATTTCAGAAAATACTTAAGGATCTCTTGGACGAATTTTCAAGACATTATTTTGAAAAATTATGAAGAAAACTGTGGATGAGATTCCAGAAGATTGTATTAATTTTAATTGAAATTCCAAGAAAATCTTCTTCTAAAGAAATTTAATACTCATATTGTAATCCGTCGATAAATTATTATATCAATCTATGCAGTTATTTTCGTGAACTGAAAGCAATTCTTGGGTTTTTGTAGAAGTAGTTTGTGTTAATTCTAACAAAAAAAAAACAAAAGGTATTCTAAAAAGAATTACTTGACAAAATTTTCACAGTTTTTTAAGTTATCTTTGAAAAAAAAAAATAAATGTAAAGATCCTTGGTAATAAGAATTTTTAGAAAATTTCTTATGGAATCAAAGGAACATTATTTGAAAAATCTGGACAAAAAAAAATGACAAATCCTTTAGAAAATAACATTGACAGTACCCAGTAAACACAAACTCGTATACAATAGCGCATAAGAGTGCAAATGTGGAGGCGATATACCTACATGCGCCATGAGGCTGCATGCAAGATGTACGTATATCGCCTCCACGTTTGTACTCTTATATGACACCATATATGACGGTGTGTTCACTGGGTACCCCTTCAAATGAACCCTAGATGAATACCGATAGTATTACCTGAAGAAATTCAAAAGGAAATATTCCAGGAAAAAAACATGAGAAATTTTTGGCCGGGAGGAACAATTGAGAAATTTTTGGAGGAAAATTGAGAAGTTTCTGGAAAAGTAGATGAAGACTGAAAAAAAAACCGGAGCGAAAAAAAAAACAAATCATGTAGAAATTTCAATTTTAATCTCGAATCAAATTGCTGAGGTATTTCTTTCGGATTTCTTGCAAAAATGCTTCAGGATGCCTGAAGAAATTCGAGAATCATTGTTGAAAAAAAAAAAAAAAATTGGTGGAATTTTTTTTGGGAAATTCAAAGAGGAACTGCATGAAATCATTTTTTACTGCGGCCAGGTTTAAACTGCTGCCCGAGCAGAAGAAAATAACTACTAAATACCAAATTGAGGTATTCCATACCAGATAATTTCCAATACTACATACCTGAATGAGGTATGAATTAGCCCTGCATAAGAGGTAAAATACCTCAAATAATATCTCAAGCATATTCTACGAACACCAAACTGATAACTAGTTCAGGTATTGTAATACCTCAATAATACTTGATGGATTTTCATATAAAATTGAAATTTTTCAAATGTAGTTCAATACCTTCAGCAGACCTCAATAGCTGTTTAATACCTCAATGAAGTATTTTTAATTATTTTAGAGATTTTTTTCAATACCATTATAATACCAAATTGAGGTATTGACAACTGAACAATACCTAATTTTGGTATGATACCAAAAAATGGTATGCATAAGTTATTGGGGAGTTATTTGTTCCTTTTCGGGTGGTCAGTCTAGTTTAACCTTCATCCAGCCAACATATTTTTCACATGCAAAAAACACACTAAAATGTGCATAACTTTTTTGTTTCTCGATGGATTTTGTTAAAATTTTCAGAACTTCCCGAAAAACTCTTCTAATTTATGGTCCAGGAAATTTGAGAATATGGTCCACGTGGTTCCGGAGTTATTCCGGATTGTCTTGAGGTACCAAAATTGGCCACATCGTCCATTCAACGGATATCTCAAAACCCAGATGAGCTAGAAGGTCGGTGTCTTCGGCAAAGTTGTTCAGCAGACTAAGGGCTATCCGTCAGTAACAATCTTAATTGGGAATTTATCCGCGAGGTGGCGCTAGTTACAAATTTTCTTCAATCTTCTATATCTCAAGATCCTGATGAGCTAGAAGGTTGTTGTCTTCGGCAAAGTCGTTTAATAGACCAAAAGCTATCTGGTAGTGATTGGGAAATTATTCGCTAGCTTGCGCTAGTAACAAATTTTCTTCTATCTCTACATCACGAGATATTGATAAGCTAGAGGGTTGGTGTCTTCAACATAGTTGTTCAGCAGATCAAGGATTTTTGGGCAGTTGCAAATCTTATTAAAAAATCATCCCCTAGCTTAGCAGCAATCTCTGAATATCAAAACGTTTGTTTGAAAAAGACGTTTGTGAGGAATTTTGTTTTTCTCCATTATGTACAACCGGTACTAAAAATACTTTCCTGAATATATTTTTCAATATCGTGAAGTACATAATTTATCAGACGAATTTTGCCATACAAAATTATTGCATATAACTTTTCGATTATATATTGGTTCAGTTTTCCATTTCAGATGTCCATTGATCTATTCAACACCCAGTGTTGGTACATTGACACTTAAATCTCAACCATGAGGTTCTCCCACAAAAACATAATCTTTTGAGATATGCTTCGAAATATGCACGAATGATTTTTGGATGCAAAACCACTTGCTCCCGCTCATGCCGTCGAAAATATTCAATCAAGAAACACATTGAGTGTCTGTCAAAATCCAATGTTATTGTTTACATTAAAAAGGTTCGTTATAATTCTATCAGAAAAACAAAGAATTAGGACTCTATGTGGAAATGGTCTCGGTATAGTGGTTGGAACATACGCTGAGGAACTGGGATGCGACCCATCTAAGAGATAACCATTAGAAATTTTAGTGACAACTTCCTTCTGAAGGGAAGTATAGGCGTTGGTCCAGAGATGAACTTGCCCATAACTCGTTCTTCTTCTTGGCATTTCGTCCTCACTAGGACAGAACCTGCTTCTCAGTTTAGTGCTCAATGAGAACTTCCACAGTTATTAACTGAGAGCTTTTTTTGCCAAAGTTGCCATATTAAAATTTGTACATCGGAAGGCAGGTACGATGATACTCTATGCCCAAAGAAGTCAAGGAAATTTCCATTACGAAAAGATCCTGGGTCTACCGGGAGTCAAACCCAGATATCTTCAGCATGGCTTTGCTTTATAGTCGCGAACTCTAACCACTCGGCGAAGGAAGGCTCCACCAAAAAATCTCGTAAATAAAATATAAGGCTTTGAATGAAAAAGCATATAAAACAAATTAATGATCCAACTAATGTATTGTGGCTGTTGAGCTGCGTAAGTTACAAATCAAGCGTGAAAAATCTCGAACATAAAATATGAGAATTTAAAAAATTTCAACCACGATGTGAACAACTTTGCCGAAAACCAACCAACCACACAACATTGATCTGCTTATTAACTTTTGAAACATAAAATTGAAGATAATTCGTTACTAACGCCACTTTGCAGACAAATTCCCAAATAAATTTGTTGCTGCCAGGTAGCCCTTGGTCTGTTGAACAACTTTGCCACAGATACCAACCTTCTAGCTCATCAGGATCTTGAAGTATAGAAGATTGAAGAAAATTTGTTACTAGCGCCACCTCGCGGATAAATTCTGGGTCTGCTGAACAACTTCGCCGAAGACACCAACCTTCTAGCTCATCAGGATCTTGAGATATTGAAGATTGAAGCAAATTTGTAACTAGCAACACCTAGTGGATAAATTCTTAATTAAGATTGTTACTGCCAGATAGCTCTGGGTCTGTTGAACAACTTCACCGAAGACACCAACGTTCTAGCTCATCAGGATCTTGAGATATAGAAGATTGAAGAAACATTGTAACTGGCACCACCTAGTGGATAAATTCCCAATTAAAATTGTTACTGACGGATAGCCCTTAGTTTGCTGACCAACTTTGCCGAAGACACCAACCTCCTAGCTCATCAGGATACTTAGATATAGATGATTGAAGAAAAATTGTAACTAGCGCCATCTAGTGGAAAAATTCTCAACTAATTTGGTTGTTGACAGATAGCCCTTAGTCTGCTGAACAACTTTGCCCAAGACACCGAGCTAGAAGTCATCTGGGTTTTAAGATATCCGTTGAATGGACGATGTGGCCAATTTTGGTACCACAAGACAATCCGGAATAACTCCGGAATCACGCTCCAGGAATCCTTCCAGAATGCTTTGGAAATTGTTCCAGAATTATTCGAGAATTCTTCTGAGATGATTCGATAATTCAAATAACGGTTTGTCTCATCCCGAGCAGAAGAAAATAACTACTGAATACCAAATTGAGGTATTCCATACCAGATAATTTCCAATACCTACAACCTGCATGAGGTATGAATGAGCCCTGAATAGGAGGTAAAATACCTCAAATAATACCTTCTCCATATTCCACAAATACCAAGCTGATAACTAGATCAGGTATTGTAATACCTAAATAATACGTGATGGATTTTCATATAAAAGTGAAATTTTTCGATAACAGTTCAATACCTCCAGCAGTCCTCGATAGCTACCGAATACCAAAATGAAGTATTTTTAATTGTTTAAAACATTTTTTTTTTCAAATACCATTGTAATACCAAAATAAGGTATTGACAACTGAACAATACCTAATTATGATATGATACCAAAATAGGGTATTCGTAAGATATTGAGAACCATTCTTTCCTCCTCGGGTAGACAAACAAGAAATCATTAATTTGTACGAGAAAACTGTGGAAATGCAAGGCCATGAGTCAATAGGGCGATATTCACAACTGAAAAGGCAATAGATGACTCTCTTTCAGTGTTAGTAAAAACGAAATCCTGAAGCAAAGAAAGCACAATGGAAGATGAACTAAACACAAAAAGTTATGTATTCATATTACGCTTGATTTCTAATCACTACTTTTTCGATCCAGTTTCTTAATTGCAAGTAATTTACGTTTTTCATTATTTTCCATACGTTTTGACAGTTCACTGACTACCATTCTTCCATGCGCTTGTGTTTGAAATTTGAGAAATTTGAGAATCCAGCGTAGCGCGATCAGTGAAAGGAAAACACACATCAGTGTCGCCGCTAGGCGGCCAGCACAGATAAACTGAATGTTCGAAGGGTTGTTGTCTGTACTTTTTGCCACTGGCGCCAACTGTTAGCGATTAAGATCAAAATAAACAGTCGTTATCCTATTGACAAATCCGGTGAATATGCCACCTCTCCTTGCATGGCGTTTACAAATTTGGGTATTTGAGGACTTAGTGCGGGCATTGCTGAATATATTCTTAATTTACGATGTTTTAAGTCAATCCTTAATGCATCGAAGCAAAACCTCGGATTTTCAAGAGCACAAATCTCAAGAACCGGACGAATATTCAATTTGAACGGCTATCTCAAGATTTGTGTTCTTGAATTTTTTTGGTTTGGTTTCGATGTTCCTTCACCTTAAATTATGGACCTCGGAGAATTGTGTATTCGAAATATAAACTCTGGAGAATCAACATTTGTTCGATGTTGTGAACATAGTAAGAAAGACACATTGATTTACAAAAGTTTATATAGTAACATTTAGAAAGTTTTTTAGATCAATAAGAAAAACAAAAAAAACGGGCATTTTTGAACATATTTAAACCTAAATGTAGCTTCTAACAAACCCTTTGTAGCTTCTAACAAAGAAAAGTTCTTAATCCCTTGATTAGTACATTCTGATGAAATTATGATAAAAGGTTGAATTTCAAAACATCGAAAGGACAGAATGTCAAAAGACAAATGATCGAAAGGACAAAATTTCGAAGAGGAAGTATGAAGAGACAAAAGGTCTAAAATCCATTTTAACTAAGCAAACAATTTCTGATCTTTTGTAATTTCGATATTTTGTCTTTCCACCTTTTGTCTTTTTGACGTTTTGGTTTTCGACTGTTTGTCCCTAAACCATTATTGATAATATAAGTAGACACAAATAAAAAGTTATTTATGCAAGTAAAACCTTGGAAAAAAACAATCAGTTAACTAAAAACTGCCAACCAACATGTTACTATTTCTTTCAATAAGCAGCTTTTGTAACAAGCTTAAATCAACAATGGCCAAAGGATTAGTTTCACTTCCGTTTATGACATTCCGTATTGCAGTGTACCGCCCAAAATCGGTAAATCTGAACCGCAAGTCGCACAAATCATACCTCTGACCCTCGATTTCCTTAGTGTCGACAGCAACTTTAACCGAGATTCCCCAATTCTCCCCCCTCATCATAAGAGTTCCCCTGTTTGGTACAATGTGTCACAAAACCTGCACGACATGAACGTGTATCGGATTCCGGTCTACATTTCCTCCAGATGTAAACATTTATGCGGAATAGACCGTGCGACAAAGGAACAATATTCCACCTCAAAGAAAACCTCACACATTTTTCCGGATAGTGGAATAATTTGCTTTTGATACTGGTCAAAGAATCATATACGTGATCACACTTTTTCATGCAGGAAATCTTCTATGAACCATGCACCTAGCAATTGAATTTTATTTATTGCCAAAAATCGAATTTATGTCTCACTGTTGGCTATACACTTCCGACAACAAGAACAGCACATTGAAATAAATCCTAATCTGCTTACAGGTTAATCCCTCACATATAAAGAACCATAAGCCGTTTAGAGACCGCAATTCCGACCTGGAAACTTCGACCATTGGGGTGCACTTTGTTGTGAGCAATCATCACTTCCAGCACGGAAAGCTAAAGGTAAGTGTTGGCATTTGCGTGTTTGGTGGAAATGTTTCCGTTGAAATGTGTAGTTGAGGACTTACCCAAAAAAAGGAAGCGATTACCTAATTGCTATCGAAATTGTTCAATTAGAATTAATTGGTTTAACTTAGTTTGCCAAAACTCAATCAAAATCTAATCCAATCCAAATCCAATTCAAATCCAATCCAAATCCAATCCAAATCCAATCCAAATCCAATCCAAATCCAATCCAAATCCAATCCAAATCCAATCCAAATCCAATCCAAATCCAATCCAAATCCAATCCAAATCCAATCCAAATCCAATCCAAATCCAATCCAAATCCAATCCAAATCCAATCCAAATCCAATCCAAATCCAATCCAAATCCAATCCAAATCCAATCCAAATCCAATCCAAATCCAATCCAAATCCAATCCAAATCCAATCCAAATCCAATCCAAATCCAATCCAAATCCAATCCAAATCCAATCCAAATCCAATCCAAATCCAATCCAAATCCAATCCAAATCCAATCCAAATCCAATCCAAATCCAATCCAAATCCAATCCAAATCCAATCCAAATCCAATCCAAATCCAATCCAAATCCAATCCAAATCCAATCCAAATCCAATCCAAATCCAATCCAAATCCAATCCAAATCCAATCCAAATCCAATCCAAATCCAATCCAAATCCAATCCAAATCCAATCCAAATCCAATCCAAATCCAATCCAAATCCAATCCAAATCCAATCCAAATCCAATCCAAATCCAATCCAAATCCAATCCAAATCCAATCCAAATCCAATCCAAATCCAATCCAAATCCAATCCAAATCCAATCCAAATCCAATCCAAATCCAATCCAAATCCAATCCAAATCCAATCCAAATCCAATCCAAATCCAATCCAAATCCAATCCAAATCCAATCCAAATCCAATCCAAATCCAATCCAAATCCAATCCAAATCCAATCCAAATCCAATCCAAATCCAATCCAAATCCAATCCAAATCCAATCCAAATCCAATCCAAATCCAATCCAAATCCAATCCAAATCCAATCCAAATCCAATCCAAATCCAATCCAAATCCAATCCAAATCCAATCCAAATCCAATCCAAATCCAATCCAAATCCAATCCAAATCCAATCCAAATCCAATCCAAATCCAATCCAAATCCAATCCAAATCCAATCCAAATCCAATCCAAATCCAATCCAAATCCAATCCAAATCCAATCCAAATCCAATCCAATCCAAATCCAATCCAAATCCAATCCAAATCCAATCCAATCCAATCCAAATCCAATCCAAATCCAATCCAAATCCAATCCAAATCCAATCCAAATCCAATCCAAATCCAATCCAAATCCAATCCAAATCCAATCCAAATCCAATCCAATCCAAATCCAATCCAAATCCAATCCAAATCCAATCCAAATCCAATCCAATCCAAATCCAATCCAAATCCAATCCAAATCCAATCCAAATCCAATCCAAATCCAATCCAAATCCAATCCAAATCCAATCCAAATCCAATCCAAATCCAATCCAAATCCAATCCAAATCCAATCCAAATCCAATCCAAATCCAATCCAAATCCAATCCAAATCCAATCCAAATCCAATCCAAATCCAATCCAAATCCAATCCAAATCCAATCCAAATCCAATCCAAATCCAATCCAAATCCAATCCAAATCCAATCCAAATCCAATCCAAATCCAATCCAAATCCAATCCAAATCCAATCCAAATCCAATCCAAATCCAATCCAAATCCAATCCAAATCCAATCCAAATCCAATCCAAATCCAATCCAAATCCAATCCAAATCCAATCCAAATCCAATCCAAATCCAATCCAAATCCAATCCAAATCCAATCCAAATCCAATCCAAATCCAATCCAAATCCAATCCAAATCCAATCCAAATCCAATCCAAATCCAATCCAAATCCAATCCAAATCCAATCCAAATCCAATCCAAATCCAATCCAAATCCAATCCAAATCCAATCCAAATCCAATCCAAATCCAATCCAAATCCAATCCAAATCCAATCCAAATCCAATCCAAATCCAATCCAAATCCAATCCAAATCCAATCCAAATCCAATCCAAATCCAATCCAAATCCAATCCAAATCCAATCCAAATCCAATCCAAATCCAATCCAAATCCAATCCAAATCCAATCCAAATCCAATCCAAATCCAATCCAAATCCAATCCAAATCCAATCCAAATCCAATCCAAATCCAATCCAAATCCAATCCAAATCCAATCCAAATCCAATCCAAATCCAATCCAAATCCAATCCAAATCCAATCCAAATCCAATCCAAATCCAATCCAAATCCAATCCAAATCCAATCCAAATCCAATCCAAATCCAATCCAAATCCAATCCAAATCCAATCCAAATCCAATCCAAATCCAATCCAAATCCAATCCAAATCCAATCCAAATCCAATCCAAATCCAATCCAAATCCAATCCAATCCAAATCCAATCCAAATCCAATCCAAAATCCAATCCAATCCAATCCAATCCAAATCCAATCCAAATCCAATCCAAATCCAATCCAAATCCAAATTCCAAATCCAATCCAAATCCAATCCTCAAATCCAATCCAAATCCAATCCAAATCCAATCCAAATCCAATCCAAATCCAATCCAAAATCCAATCCAAATCCAATCCAAATCCAATCCAAATCCAATCCAAATCCAATCCCAAATCCAATCCAAATCCAATCCAAATCCAATCCAAATCCAATCAAATCCAATCCAAATCCAATCCAAATCCAATCCAAATCCAATCCAAATCCAATCCAAATCAATCCAATCCAAATCCATCCAAATCCAATCCAAATCCAATCCAATCCAATCCAAATCAATCCAATCCAAATCCAATCCAAATCCAATCCAAATCCAATCCAAATCCAATCCAAATCCAATCCAAATCCAATCCAAATCCAATCCAAATCCAATCCAAATCCAATCCAAATCCAATCCAAATCCAATCCAAATCCAATCCAAATCCAATCCAAATCCAATCCAAATCCAATCCAAATCCAATCCAAATCCAATCCAAATCCAATCCAAATCCAATCCAAATCCAATCCAAATCCAATCCAAATCCAATCCAAATCCAATCCAAATCCAATCCAAATCCAATCCAAATCCAATCCAAATCCAATCCAAATCCAATCCAAATCCAATCCAAATCCAATCCAAATCCAATCCAAATCCAATCCAAATCCAATCCAAATCCAATCCAAATCCAATCCAAATCCAATCCAAATCCAATCCAAATCCAATCCAAATCCAATCCAAATCCAATCCAAATCCAATCCAAATCCAATCCAAATCCAATCCAAATCCAATCCAAATCCAATCCAAATCCAATCCAAATCCAATCCAAATCCAATCCAAATCCAATCCAAATCCAATCCAAATCCAATCCAAATCCAATCCAAATCCAATCCAAATCCAATCCAAATCCAATCCAAATCCAATCCAAATCCAATCCAAATCCAATCCAAATCCAATCCAAATCCAATCCAAATCCAATCCAAATCCAATCCAAATCCAATCCAAATCCAATCCAAATCCAATCCAAATCCAATCCAAATCCAATCCAAATCCAATCCAATCCAAATCCAATCCAAATCCAATCCAAATCCAATCCAAATCCAATCCAAATCCAATCCAAATCCAATCCAAATCCAATCCAAATCCAATCCAAATCCAATCCAAATCCAATCCAAATCCAATCCAAATCCAATCCAAATCCAATCCAAATCCAATCCAAATCCAATCCAAATCCAATCCAAATCCAATCCAAATCCAATCCAAATCCAATCCAAATCCAATCCAAATCCAATCCAAATCCAATCCAATCCAAATCCAATCCAAATCCAATCCAAATCCAATCCAAATCCAATCCAAATCCAATCCAAATCCAATCCAAATCCATCCAAATCCAATCAAATCCAATCCAAATTCCAATCCAAATCCAATCCAAATCCAATCCAAATCCAATCCAAATCCAATCCAAATCCAATCCAAATCCAATCCAAATCCAATCCAAATCCAATCCAATCCAAATCCAATCCAAATCCAATCCAAATCCAATCTAAATCCATCCAAATCCAATCCAAATCCAATCCAAATCCAATCCAAATCCAATCCAAATCCAATCCAAATCCAATCCAATCCAATCCAAATCCAATCCAAATCCAATCCAAATCCAATCCAAATCCAATCCAAATCCAATCCAAATCCAATCCAATCCAAATCCAATCCAAATCCAATCCAAATCCAATCTAAATCCAATCCAAATCCAATCCAAATCCAATCCAAATCCAAATCCAATCCAAATCCAATTCAAATCCAATTCAAATCCAATTGTTTAAGTAAAAACTATTGAAAATTCAAAATGTTTGTTCTGAATTATTAATTTACTGTATACATTCCCATTTCCATCACCAGATTCGCTGCACAGCACGAATCCACGATATCTACCTTCAATCGACGGAGAAAACCATCTACGAAGAGCGGCCCCACGTTATATCCGCTGCTTCATCCTCATCCAATGGCAATGGAAACAATCAGTTACACAACATTCCTTACGACCAGTTCCAATTGGACAACGAAGTGGACCGGAAGGACTACATGACACACTTGCAGGGTGAGTTTCCATCATTTGTTGATAACATATTCTGGGAGGAAGGGAGGGATCTGCGAAATTGAGTCAATTAATCATTTCGGTTTTCCTATCGTTTGTTCTCATCTCTCCAGGGGACATGTCATCCTCGGCGTCCGGCAGTTTGCCCTCGGTGACGAGATCGGTGCCATCAATCAGATCATCCCGATTTCTGGCGGTGCTGCTGGCGGAGGCAACAGGGCTGCTAATAGTTTTTCACCATTTGCTCAAATTCGGCACGATTTCCATAACATGATTCCGTGACGTGCATTAGTGATGTGATTTCGGGTTTAACTTGCTGCTCGTTTTTTTTTTGTTTGTTTTTTTCGTATGCCACAATTGGAGGGAAAGAAATGGCAACACAAGAGAAAGCATCTACGGATTTTTTTCGCCAGCTTTTTGTTTGGAGGTTTTATTGCTCTTGCAAGTCAGTGTGTATGTGTCTCGGATCGGAAGTGAGTGTGCATGAGGAGAAACTCCAGAAGAAAAAAAAAGAACCGGAAAATCCCCAACCCATTTTTATGGTTGTTCTACTTTTTCCCGAATGTCAGTTCCCCGAAAGTTGTTTCTGGAAACTCCAGTTCCCTCAATGTAAGTTCCCCGTATACCCTGTTCACTCGAATAGCGCATTTCCTCGAAACGGGTACGAGATTTTCCGTAACAGTAAAATTGGCTATCCATTTTCATGTTAGTTCTACTTTCAACCGAATGTTGTTCTCTAAAAGTTATTTCCACAAACTCGAGGAATTGGAGTCATATCAGTTCCCCGAATACCTCGTTTGTTTTTAAACTGCATCACTTTTCGGAGAAACGGGTAATTTTGGTAAATTCGAGGAAAAGGATCATTCATAAACTGGCATTCAGAGAAATTACATTCGGGGAAAAGTAGCGCAATCCATTTTTATGGCCCGCCTGTTGGAGTCAAAGCCGGATGAAAGAAGAATGGTCTGCCTTCGGATTGGGCGAAAGGCGAAGGAGGTGACCGGAGATAAGCAGCTGCACGGGATGAAAACGCGCGTGATGAAGGTGTTAATGATAGCGACGACGCTGATTAATGGTTCTTTCGGGCGGGTGCGTGGGAAACACTGGTGCTGTGTGAGTGGAATATTTGGTGGAACTTTAAGATTTAAGCGATAGGAGGTGGAAGGGGGTGGCGTTACGAAGATGTATGGGAGTTACTGAGAGTAGAAAAGAATGGATTGCTGGATTTATTTGAATGGAGGCTGAATGAGGCTGGCCGAATTGTTTAGGCGCGTATAGCTTTATGTAAAGACATAAGCAGCTGCAGCTGGAGAGATGATCTGATTCGTTTGAAGAAAGGACGATGTATTGAGGATTTTGCCCTCCAATAGACTCACACCTAAATAATTTTGTCCCACCAAAATATTCTCCCACCATGTTTGCCATATATTGGATGGCGTCGTAGCTAACAAAACCAACAAGTAACACACATGTAACGCATTATGTTGGATTGTACTTTGAATGCAAGGTGCGTGCTTCTATGAAAGTGCCATGTAAACTGATGTGTGAGTATTTATTTTTCCTCGTTGAAGATGTGCACGATAATCTATTCCTCAACTAAACGAACAATACTGAAAAAAAAAATATTCCACGTGGTTCACAGACAATCTCGACTATGTAGTTTCATACATTGTATGTAAATTCAACGATAGCTTGTTGCGTTTCTTTACTGACTTTCAACAAACTAGGCACGTATCAAATAAACTAATGTTTTTGCAACAACCTTAACGCAACATATAAGGAAAAACATTTACTTACTTGATACTTGATGGGCTACAATCCGCTGCGTTGAATCTACGCTTAATGGATGATTCTACTCCACTGGACTCGGTCCTGAGCCAATCGCTTAGGGCCAGAGCTATGTTAGACGCTTATTCCTGGTTGTCGACTCACCGTTTCACAGCCTATTTATTATTGTCAAAACTTCATTAGGGAGATTCACAGCCCAGGGCTGGTTCATCACCATTGAAACATCATTTGAACAAGCAAAATTATTGCTAGAACATTTCTTCGCTGTTACATGATACGTGAGATGCAACTTAACTATATTGTAACTGGATTGAAACAAACAAGCTTCTAGCTGCCAAAAGTGCAACTTTTGCGCAATAAAGATGAGTTGTGGGCATTCAAACGCAACTTGAATTCAATGAACACAAATTGTGGGCGCTATATGAGAGAAATTTGAAATCTAACAATAATATAGGTACCTTAAAAGAAGTTACAAGAGTTCGTTTGAAATTTTTCTGTTAATCTTGATAAACTTGACTTTATTGCTTTTTACAGAGAATATTTGCAACAACATTAAACGTCAAACACGGGGTGAAACGCGAAACATTCATTGGAACGACATTAAAACTTAATGATCTTTTGATAACCATATGCATCTAAACATTAGCTGAATCATTAAAATATGCTTTAATTGAAACCATTTTTGGAAAACATTCCTTTGAAAGATGTTTCGCGTGCTACTTGGGGTGACATACTTTGTGCAAATCTGGAAGATGTTTGGAAAAATATTGCATAAGGTGATAAACCCACAAATATGATAAATGGCGTTGAACCGATGTTCTCAACCTTTGAGGTTGAACGAATGTCGCGTGGCCCCTGAAAGTTTTTATCTGGATAGAAACCATTAAGTCAAGTGAAGTCAAAATAAGAATTCAATGAAAAATATCAAAAGTCTCTTTCTAATATATTTGAATCCTCTGAGCAGAATCTCAATAGAGAAACTTAAAATAAGAGTGGAGTACCTTGTACCATTTAATTCTACCCTAACAACCTTTTAGTTCCGCCCAAAAGTCTTTCAAGGAGATTCCTAAAATCCCAGAAAATATGATGTTGAAAGTTAATTAAGAAACTTTTCGGCAATGATAATGAGAGTAATCCAAAGAAACAGGTTGCAAATATTTGAAATATATTATTCTGAGTTATTTTACTCTACAGGGTGTCCACCTATTATCCATACAAACTTTGAAGGCATGCATATATGTAACCAAGCTAATAAATTGATCATTCCTACATGGTTGACCTATTATGTTCTTAAGCAATGAGTTTGACACATTTTGAAAACTAAGCCAAATGTATTTAAAGGTATTAGAAAACACCGTTTTTGAGCTTTATGACAGATGATAAATGTCCTTTGAAATCACTTAATTTTAACCATGTTTAAATTTCCAATCTATCTTGAAGCCAGAAACCTGTAGGTCACCTCAAATATTAAAAATATCTCCAGAATGGCTAAAGGCCTTCGGAAATAACGTCCTTGAATATGTTTAATGTGTTAATTTGGGTACTGTGCAATCATTTAAAAATTATTCAGAATTATTGTGAGCATATAGATGCGTCAAATAAAGTACATGGACATTGATTTTTTATTGCTTTCAACTAGGAATAAGTTTTCCCCTATTTTGTTGTTTGGATTAGATACAGAAACCCTGTACAATTTCCAATGCATTTTTAAAGACCATTAAAAAATACTTCCAAGATGTCCTTAAGGAGTCTACAAAACTAGCCTGATAATAACTAGCCTAAATTTCGGTGGCCCGAAAATAACTTTTGGCTGAGTGCCACTTGCCCAAATGATGGACATAGTCTATTTTTTGAGAAAATTGGATCTAAATTTTGTCATTGATTGCATATTTTTTGCGCTAAGAGCCACTGAAGCAGTTTCTTCTTTGAAACATATGCTGTTTTCTCAAGTTATATTGCTGCAGCAACAGTGGCATTTGAACTTCTTTTATTCGGGCTTGTGGTATTCGGGCAAGTGCCTATTTGTTCAGTGTTAAAAATCGATTTACCATAGATATCTATCACGAATGTTTGTAAAAATGTCTCAAATAGGATGATGTTTGACCAGAACAGACTAGAGGAAAGCAGAAGTAAATTTGCTATTATCAAACTTTTGAAAATTTCCTAAAACCTGTTCTTGTAAAAGTCGTACAAATACTCTTTTTGGTAATTGTTTCACGAACCACCACCATTTTGGAGCCAATATGCCAGAAACAAGTTTTCACAATATGCTGCCTATCGTGTTTGTCATTGAGAACGAGAAGTATAAAATATTAATATAGCGTTAGCGTAGCTACGGTATACTTCGTAGATTGGATACTAGCAAAATTAATGTTTCGTTTGATAATCTCATCCAGACTGCTTACATGAACAAAGCTGGGGAAAAAACCTTAAACCAATCTTGAATAAAATTACCAATTTTGTCATCGTGGTAAACGATAAAAGACATAAATTGTTGCTCATATTTGTTTGTAGAAATTTCTTTATATACTTTCTAATGCAAAAAGTCGAGCAACCATGGGAAACATTCACTAGATTATTGGTTTCCCCTTGTCATTTCCATACGCAGTCAAGAGCGAGGTTGCCATTTCTTGCCAACCAAACTGAGTGTTTCAATTTCCGCTGGGCTCTCTACTTGTTCACCGAGCAACAAATTAGACAAAAATGGCAACAGAATGATTCACTAATGACTCCGTGTGCCGGAGGCATCCGCTGCTGTAGAGAATGATTATTAACATTCCAATTCGTGTTTTTTGAGCTGATGAGTGCTCACTGGCTGGAAATACACACTCAAAACAATCCACACGTCGTTGTTACATGAAAACATACGTGTTTTTTTTCCATCGCACTTTTCACGTAGCACTTACGTGGATCATAGGTAACACCGAATGAACGCATGAACTAATGAACCTCATCAGTTCCACCGAAGTTTCACGTAATAGCTACATGAATTTGCATGTAGCATTTACGAAGTGTTTTAATTGATCCCAGGGGAATTTTCATTGAAAGATATCCAATCCAATTCATGGAAATCAAACCTGATATGCACAAGCTTTTTTTTATTTTCAAATTAAAAGAAGGACAAACCTAAAGTATTGTACTTTTATACTCCATTAAAGCTGTCAAAGCACTACTGAATGGCCACCATACACGCAGCAAACTGGACTATCGAAATTCATACATTTTGCCTTATGTATCTTTTTAGCATCCTTCCACACCAAGGCGTCGATAGGCGCGGTGTGTACGCACGAATCAAACGCTAAACTATTGGCCACCATTTTGACGTTTGAGCTCAACAGATGACCAAATGAATACTGGTGCCTACGTGATTTTCACGTAAGTGCGATTGGTTGCTTCAGTAACAATCACTGGGTCTCCATTTAGTGTTCATATATGCTCTGGTGATTATTACCTTATTCAGGTGAATGGAAGGCAAAATGAATGCGGAATGATCTACGTGATTTTTTACGTAGCAATGACGTTTGGATTATTTTGAGTGCACCCGGCGGAATGATTCAGTGAGCGCGATACCCGTACATTCCGCTGAATGCATTCCTTGATTGAATGGCAAACGCGTTCTTTCCTGTCGTCCATTTAGAAGCGGATTGGTTCTCTCTCCGCTCCGTGAGTCTTCTGATTTTTGGTTTATCTCAATCGTTTGCGATTCTTCGGGGCTCCCTCTAGTAGCTTTTGGCTGTCATTGAACATTCAGTTGCAGCAGATACTTGGCTATTTTTATCAGTAACGTTCGGATGAGTGAGTGAATTTTCTCATGCTTTTCAATAAATCAAAAATTCTGGGCAATGGGATTAATACAAAAAAGCACTTACAATGTACAACAAAGAAATTAGAAAATCAAAACGACGAACCTGGAGATCCTATTGTAAAAACATAGAGAAAACTCCAGAGGTAGCTAAGCTACAAAAAGTGCTTTTTAAAGTCCGTTTAAAGTGAAGATGAAACGAAACCAAACTTCAATTTTTTAAGAGCACAAATCTGGAGAACAGAACACCCGTTTGATCTTAAAACTTAATCGATTGGTCAACACTAGCTAGTGAA
Organism: Aedes aegypti; assembly: GCF_002204515.2. Classification (NCBI taxonomy): domain Eukaryota; kingdom Metazoa; phylum Arthropoda; class Insecta; order Diptera; family Culicidae; genus Aedes; species Aedes aegypti. The sequence goes on from NC_035108.1 coordinate 381,256,602, forward strand.
CAATCGATTAAGTTTTCAGCTTCAACGGATATTTGATTCTCCAGATTTGTGCTCTTGAAAATTTGAGGTTTGGCTTCGATTCATCTTCACCTTAAATGGTCGGGGAAAATTTAAAAAAAAAACAATGGTGATTTTATTGTTAAGACAAACGACATCTTTGAAATGATGATGGAGATCAAACTTAGTGTTAAGTGATAATGGAGAAAGTGTAAACGTTGAAGATAATTATAGGCTGACCAGGATTATAGAATATAATTCGCTCATACCTGATACCATATTCACAAAATCTAAAGTTGAATGGGCCATGAACTCTTTCAAACCATTTAAATCTCCGTGAATGGACGGTATATTTCCCGCACTTCTTCAGAAGGTTGGGGGAATACAGCTGGATTCAATAACAAATATTTTCAAGGCAAGTTCAATGTTTTATCCATGTACCGTAATCCGGGGTAACATTGATCATTTTTTTTAGTTTTTCTTAAATTTTTCATTTCACAATACAAATGTTACAAGTTTCATATTTTTAAAACAAGTACTGGCACCCACCGCTCCTAACTATGTACTTTATTTTGTTTTTCGAAAGATTTAAACATGTTTAAATAAATGTTTTAAGTGATTTTTTGATTCAGCTGATATGGGGTAACATTGATCACCCAAGTAAACAACGTTCGCTAATATTGGAAATGTCGTTACTTACTAAAATCAGGGCCCCTGAAGCCGAATATGAAGACCAAACTCTTACAAGTCATTTACTTTTTGAGTTATTTCAAAACTAAAAACACCTTGAACCGCGTAATACGCCTAAAAGTAGGCAATTTCCTCAGGAAATTCTACTTTCGTAATAGTAGTTAGTTAATGTTGCCTAAATGAATAAACTTATGAAAGATTTGACAACGGAATCGTTTTCGGCAATGCCATTTTTAGTAACACCCGCATTTTCCTTGATCACATCGTCTGCAGAACTCATGTGAGACATGAATTTTCGGTAGTGTCAGTGAAAATGATAGAAATCATTGTTTCAAAAAGTTGACAAATTTGCGCATGAACTAAACGCAATTTTGGCAAAAACCTTAATTATCATTAGCTTATGAATATACGAAAGAGAGGCACCATTCATGGTTCGAAAATGCTTCATCAATAAATCTTTATTTGAACGTTTAACAAGATGAGTCATCCCGATCAATGTTACCCCGCTGATCAATGTTACCCCGGATTACGGTACTTAAAATATAGACCCAAGTACGAGTTGTTTTCATTCCTAAAGTAGAAAAAAGAGACATAACAAATGCAAAATCTTTCAGACTAATGTCTGGCATCTACTATGCTTAAAATAATTGAAAAGATAATAGATATAAATATATATATATATATATATATATATATATATATATATATATATATATATATATATATATATATATATATATATATATATATATATATATATATATATATATATATATATATATATATCAAAACAGAATACCTACAAAAGATTCCTTTTAATTGGTATCAGTATGCGTATCAACCAAACAATTATACAGTCACTGGAATAATGTATTTTTACATGTATAGAAAACAGGGTGCTGAGCTCCTTGGGTATATCCATGATCCACTTTTGCATCGGGAGTTTCTCTTTGCCGAATTGTCTGAAAATTTGCGATAAGAGCTTCAATACAGCGCATTTTGTGGGCAAATGTGAGCTACTTATCTGTCGAAAAAAAAAAACACTGCCGCAGTGAATCAAAAGTGCCAAGAAGAGGATCCGGCTCCCTACTCTCGATAAAAAATAAATTCTCGCTGAACATTACTAAAGGACCTATGTATAAATAAGAGATCGTTCTCTTTCGATTATAACAGTGGAATACTAAACATTTTGGAAAGTTTTTCACTATAGATCGAAAGGCAATTTCCTTGACTAGCGTTTCATACAAAAAACGCAACAGAAGAGGTTAATGTGACTCAGTTATTAATGATAGAGAAAATAAACAAAGAGAGCCAGTCAATGTTAGATAGGTCCTTTAGAAACGTTGCGTGAGAATTGCTCTAGTAGCATTTCTTGATGTAGAAGGTGCTTTTGACAATGCGTCTTTCAGCAGTATGCTGTTCAGAGTCATATTGTTCCTTTGTGAAAAAAGCTGCTTCCCCTCCGAGATTTGTGGTTTCCAAGAGTTTTTGACTACAAATTAGTAGTTTACTGTCGATTTGATGGTAATACAATAAATGTGTCTGCCAAAATCATAATAAATCACACTTTGCTCGGCTACTCGCGAGTAAACGTTCCCGAGCTCTTCATTTGACATGTTCTCCTGAGCAGACGGGTGCGGACTTACCCACACCTAGTCAGTTCGCGAGTTTGTAATGTTTATTATGCGTTGATATACACTCGTGAGCTGCTACGTGATGCGAACTTTTCCACCACTGTCTTTCAGTTCGATAAGAAAAGTCAATAGAAAACATGCATTTTGATCCTAGAATTATAGTTTGGATTTTGCAAATGCTGAAAAATAGAGAAGTATCTGCTGAATTGGGAGCATCATCTATAACAAAAAAGACCACAAAGGGGTATCCTCAAGGAGGCGTAGTGTCCCCTTTATTATGGTCACATGTTTTTGCTGATGTTTTCAATAACTGACAGAACAAAGCTTCGAAGTCATCGGTTTTGCTGGTCATAATAGTTAGGGGAACATTTGAACAGATTTGGTCATTTTTTTGCCGTATGAGCCTTAAGTTTTAAGTTCATTTTTAATTTGTTTTGTAATGTTGTATGAAAAGATGAAGAGGTTTTGTGCATCTTTGAGAAAAATTTCGTAACGAAATCACTCGAAGGGGTTTTTCCCTCTTCCAAAATGTTTGGTAAAATAAATAAATAAATACCAATGGGAAGACGGAAAACTGTTTTCCTAGGGGAACGGATCTGGTGTAGTGGTTAGAACACACGCCTCTCACGCCGAGGACCAGGGATCGAATCACATCCCCGAGATAGTCACTAGAAATTTTAGTAACGACTTGCTTCGGAAGGGAAGTAAAGCCGTTGGTCCCGAGATGAACTAGCCTAGGGCTAAAAAAATACTCCATCTTAGAGTGTGCTTCTATATGTCTTAAAAGAAAGTATGGACATGCAAGGATTTGCGTATTTTCACATAGCCAGGCAGCACTGTTTTCAAAACCAAATTTACTCGACCGACGCACGACATGTTTGGTCCTGCCTTCATCGCCCGCCCCCGCACATTGGTCCAAATTTTCAAATAGCTGGCAAAAACCCCATTTCCAAACTTAGTTTTTAGTTGGAAAACAAAGTCAAACATTCATCTACCGTATCAGGTAGTTGAGAATACGAACGAGAAGTTCAAAATAAACATGTTTTTCTACATGCCCAAAAATCTAAACTTTTGCTTCAAAACTCAACTAATCAATTTTCACCAGAACCCGTGCAAATTTTAGTTTCAGCATATTTTTTTTCTGGTCAATAACTCATTCTCATAGATTAGACATCTTCGGATGCAAATGTATATTCAACTGTCGTTAACCTTATTAAATTAATACGTATTGTCGTAGGTACTTCAAATATTTAAGGAAAATCTTCTTTATACCGTACAAATCGCGCCCCGCCACCCCACGCGGAGATATCTTGCTCAAACGCGCGTTTAAGACTAAAAAATCGACTGAAGAAGATTCTTCTTGCCTATGTTTGCCTAAACAATAGTTGTTTAAAAAAGTTGATAGCCAAAAAACCTATGAAAATCAGCATTTTTGTTAGAATTTTGCCCTATGACAACCAAAAAATTGTGACTGTGCTCAAAATAGAGTCTTTCGCCCTAAATCATGTTCCAAAACACTTGTAATGGCTGAAAATAGTGAAATATTGAGAATTCGTAATTTCTGCCATGATTTTTTTAAACTGGGCCAATGTGCTCCGCAGGAGCAAGCGTCAAGGTCGAAGGATCAAAAACAACTCAAAATTGGGAGCGTAATATATTACAGTTTATAGCTTCAAATAAACAATTTACAGAAAAACATTTCAATAAAAAATCACTCTGCATAGTTAGTGGACTACATACTTACAGACCATTGCCCGGCTACTTAGATATCATTCAAAGACGATAGGTCAACGTCCATCTGTCGGTTTTGTGACTGTAAGATAGAGACTAGAGTGGTTCAAAAAATCGTTTTTGTTACACACCACTCATCTGATACTAGATCAAATTCAGAGTGTCCTCCTAAAATTTGAGCTCATTCGGATGAAAACTGAGATTGCACAAGCTGTTCAAAGTTTGTATGGGAATTACTATGAGAAAAGCAAGACATTCTTTCAATCGGTCATATAACTTCTGAACACTCTATTAGAGACCTCTCAACACTTGCTTTGTGACTGCTCAACACAATTTTCGCATAGAAGACAAATACATAGATGCATATTTCAACGAGGGCACACTTTTTTTTATTAACGATACTTTACACCAAGCATGTGCATTCGTGTCAGAATAAAGATCAATAATTTACAATACAATTTCATATTCACAAATTCATTTCATTTACAGTATTTAGCAATAAATTTATCTTGCCGTTTAGACCGCTTATCGAATTTAATTCTCCACCCGGCTACATCATCTGGTTCGGGATCTGGACCTGAGTCCTTTTGAAATTAGGCAAGAAAATCCCAAAGGTAGCTGATTTCATTTTAAGAATCATGCCAGATTTGGGTACGACGCACTATACATAAAGGTAAAATTAAGAACATTTTTAAATCAATCAAAAACTTTGATAAACATTTCAAAGGAAACATATAAAAGATTCGTAAACAACGATTTTCATTTCTGAGTGAAGAACTAGCCATTCTGTGTCAAAATTTACATTAATATAGATTTTAAAAAATATGTGTGTTTTGCCTACAGCGCAAAGCGAGTGCTACACTGCCGTTCTACGCATATTTGTCCCGCGGTCCATAAAGTTTACATAGGACATAAGACAAGTAAGCGTAGAATGGTAGTACAATAGTATTAAAAGTTAGAAATGGTGCTACTCTAGGCACATGTGTTCCTAAAGTGTCCCATACAATATTACATAGAAAATATGATTTTTCGTAATTTTCATATTTTTTCACAAGATGCAAATATAATGCCGTAAGTAAAAACTAACGAAAGCATTTGCATATGCATTACTCATGAGCGTATTATCATCCAGGAAACAATATTTCAAGTCAAATTACGAGAGTTTATCTGAATTTCAAATTATTCATATGTGTTTTTACCCATTTCTCTCGCCTGACGATGGTATATTCAATACTAAATGATATTGATTGGCTTGAAAAATATGGAAGAAATCGATTTCTGCAGTAAATCTTTTTGTTGCCATTTGTTGTACATCCATAAAGCCATGTATTCCTTGTGGATCAAATAAATGTATGAATGTCAAATAATTGGCGCGTAATAAATGTCACTGGTCCTGAGCAATGGACCTTTGCACGAGTTCACTAATTTGACATTTGAGTGGTCCCATATTCACTACAATCGAAGCTTGTTACAACGACATCGCAAAGGACCGTCGTAATAGGGAATTATCACTATAAAGAATAGTTATAACATCAAAATATTTTTCAAGGGATCGAAAAATGTAGCTATAGAGAGATTTTGTCGCTATAAAAGTTATAACAAGCTTCGACTGTAGTTACCATGGTCCCATAAATAACACGGCACCTTCAAAATCCATGGACCGATGCACGAGTTCACTAATTTGACGTTTGAGCCGTGCTGAATTCACTGGTTGCTATGGTCCCATAAATAACACGGCACCGCTAAAATGTCAGATAATGAACCCGTGCATAGGTCCATAGGTTGTTTTTTGTCAATGACAGATACCTTTACTGTAAGAAATATTGCAACATGAGCCAAGAAAACTAATCCTTCTTTGTCATAGTTCTATAATAGAAATCTTAATGCAAATCTCATTAAGCAATTTAACATCTTGCATTCATTAATCCGACTTAAACGTGATCAACAAAGCTTATAACAAGTGAATGTACAAAGCTGTAGGGATTGTCTCAGTCTGTGCAACATTTTTATCACTTAATCGACCTTTTGTTCTAATCCATTGGATAAATTTTTGGGAGTACATAAGAAGCTTCTTCTTTCAGTACACAAGACAACACCTTCAGAAAAATGTACGGAGCGTTCGATAAAATGTGCATCTCGCTCAGCGTTTATTGCATTGCTTTGTTGTCACGCTCATTCGACACAAATTGTCACCAATTCGTTGTCGAAGACGACGGATCATAAAGATTAGTGATGCTACAACATAACTACTGCTAGTCGTTTCGTATAATCAACACAATGGATGGAGTTTAAATCTCAAATATCGTAAAGAATCCTTCGAGACTGAAGAATATTGTGTCTCTCTTCATTCCGCGTATTCACGTACAACAATGACAAGACGAATGACTTTCCCCGTCTTAGATCATTGCAGTTCTGTTCAAAAAACGGGCACAGAATTCATTGAAAGTATTCTAGGGTAATGGTACTTGTACAGGTCTGAATGCGTCGAAAAAATAAGGGGCCTAAACGCAAACGTAAATAACATTCTAGACAATTTTCAGTTAAGTTCAAAACACTATGTTTTTGTTTATAAATTTTCTCTGTAAATTATGAGTTTATAACTGAAATAACTTAATCTTCCAGTCGTCGTGTGGTTTGCCACCATAGAGCCACCACGCTGCTCTTCTGAACGAAAAGCGAGGTTTTTCCACCAGTGTTGTACACAATACAACTGTGCGACGACTGGAATGTTAAAACAAAACAACATCAGAATCAGCTTTAAAATTTTATTAAAACTTAAAAGTCAGAAATCTTCAAAGGCAAGAAAACGACATTTATTGTGTTCTTTGGCAAAAATCTCTAGATCAAAAATTGAGTCCGTCGATGCAATATTTTTTTAGTTGCCTTCTACAAACATGAGAATGACGAAAAGTCGGCCATTATGGAGCCATCTTTGGATTCTGGTATGAAATACAGTAACACAGAAAGATTCACGCCAATTTGCATGGTAAAATAATGGAATTCGATGCATCGAATCTTGGTACTACGATGAAAATCGGTTCATCCACCCTTGTAGAGGTATTGCTTTATTGGTGTTGCGATGATGATAGCTATGCTCTTGTTTGTTTCCCACGCCCCACCCCCTTTGTGAGAAGATAAAATGCAAATCAGGTGCTAAATCCAATCCGATGGCGGCGAAGCTGAATGGTGCTGCAGGATGAATTCCTAGAAAGGATGTCGCAGCAGACCCACACTTAAACGAAGTTACACAAAATTGGGCTCTTCCGGACCAACAAATCGGGTGTGTAATTTCAACACGTGCTAGAAGCCTACACACAGCGAACTGGACTATCGAAATTCATACATTTTGCCTTATAAGCAGTGGAACGGTTATATAGCAATAGAATGCTTTATGTATTGTTTTAACAACACTCCTCATCAAGGCGTCGATAGGCGCGTGGTTTACGGGCTTACCGTTCGCAAGGTTCTAAGTTCGTTTCCAGGTTTCCGTGTAAACATTTTTTGTTTCTAAAAACTGATTTCGTAAGGCAAAGTTATGAATTTCTACCCAACTTCTTGTGGCGAATTTACATAAAGGGTTTCTATGTTTTCCGATAGTCCATTTGCCTCAGTGTAGTTTTGGGATGATATCTTCTTCTTATTTGCAAAGAATGTGGTGCATAAAGAAGCTCCGCACCTTTGCGCGAAATGAAGGAAAAATCAGTCCAAAATGTGTGAACATAAAACGCATGGTGTACTAGTCAAGAAGAGACCGTCTTTGTGTAGGTTTATTTCAGCGCGCAGGGTTTCCATCAGATTCACTCCGGAGAGCACTGACTGGCGGCACGAGATCTCTTGTGGGATCCTCTTGACTGACTGACTCACTCCGACTGGCTGACTGTTGCTATTCAATGTTGTAGTATTCTATCGAGTGGAAAGTGAGTACCAACAGAACATCACAAAGCCAATGCAGATTCGGTGAGGGTGAAAGATGAAATTTGTAAAAAAATGCAAATGAATGGCAAGAATTATAAACGCAAATAAAGAAATTTTGAAAGGCGAGTCAAGTGAAATGCTCTTGAGATGAATTGTGGGTGTATATTCCTTTATGAATGTTCGGTATTCTGGAGAAAAGTATAGACTTTGATTATGGATTGTTGAATGTGATGTAGAGCGATTGGATGAAGATAGAATGCTTGGTATGTTCGATATTGCTACTTCAGGTTTGGAAAAAAAAACTTGATTTGGTGATAAGCTTTCCCTTTTTATTTGCCAAATTTTCTGCACATGTATGAGCTCAATGCACTAAGAATTTGTTTCAGTTGTGTTGAATACTTAAATAAGTTGGCTCCATATGGTGCTTCCAAAGTATTTATTGATAGGAAAAATTCATATTTACAGCTGTACTCACATGTCGTTTTTTTTATTGTTGAGATAAATGTCTGTCTAGGATTTGAATAAAATCATAGGGCCATTTTTTAAAGCTCCATCCTGTGAATAATAACCTCACAATTCATTAAAAATCAATGATAATTCCTTTGTTTACCGTTTGTATAAAAAATATCCCTATTTTAATTTTTATTTATTCATCAAAAAACCTAATTTGGAATATGGTAACATCCTAATATCATTGAGCGTTTTTCAGTGTGTGGTTTGTCAGTATTCGCATATTGTAAAAATTTCAAATGATCTTGTATAGGCTCAAGCAGTAACAGTCATTATGGAGCCAATTTTATGGTGACCAAATAAGTTTCATTATATTTCAAACGCCTCACATAGATAGGCGCCTCGCCATAAATAAATGATAAACATAGTTTAGTACTATAACTTTTAATTCCACTAGAGTTTGTCTCTTTTGACAGATACGCGTATTTCGACCTCATCTGTAAGGTCATGTATTAGACTTGACTTAGTCTTACGATTTTTATTCAGTCGAAGAAAACGACTTGTGAGTACAGATTTGATTGAGATTTTTTTCTGATAATAATAATCTGGACAGCACCGTGTCCCATCCTTGAAACACGAGAGATGAATGTAAAATAAGGGTGAAAATGTGCACGTCACTCAAAAACCGAATAGTTCGGTACTCTAGATAAAATAAATTTAAAGGAAGCAGTAAAAACAGTGAATAACGCAAAGTTTAATGTACATATAAGTAAGTAGTAATAAGATGCCAGAAGTAAAAGTTGGTATATTGTAGTGGCTACGAAGACGATGACAAGCAGATAGCAGACAACCATTGTGTGCATGAAACGAGGGAATAAAGTTATGAGCGAACGAATAAATTGTGTTATGAAGTTGCGATTGACGACCGGGTTCTGCTCCCCGAAAAGCAGCCGGCTAAAGCCGCGTCTCGTAGTAAGTAACGTAATTCGGTGAATTTATGTGTGATATGATGATGAAGAAGCATAAAAATATATTGATGATAAACAAAGATAATTACGATGAAATGAAGTAACAAACATCAACAAACAAACGCTGAAGGAAGATAAAAAAAGAATAGTTTAATTAATTGATGAATAGTACCGACAGAATGTACTTTTAAATGCAAATACACATTGACGACAACGTACGGCGGACTGGGCGAGTGTTTATTTGTTCAATATCAGATATCACATTTCATTGCTCCACGATTCTATTCGGCATGGTGACGGGATATTTTAGGCACTAATTGGATCACAAATCACTTTCACCGGCACGGAAATAATGAATGCATCCAATCGACCTACTGATTGGAAACACCATCTCATTTACACATTAGGCTGGAGTGCGTGGATGGTAGGTATGGATAGATAATTTTTGAGCGTGCCAAAATGATCAAGGGTCGTTAGTGATTGATGAATTGTGCAATCGTGTTATTTATTTACGCAGGCCAATGCATCGGCATTAGTTAAGCTGGATAAATATTCCATAGGTTGACTGTGCAGCCAGTGATTGGAAACGATGGTATGCGAAATGCATTAAATTAGCTTGCATTGGAATTTCTCCTTCCTTTGAGCCCTGTAACATACAGTGTTAAACAATTCATTTGCATTTTTTCGATTTTCCATGCAAAATTATCGAATTTAGTAGACTAGATCTGATTTATTTATGAATCGATTTGAATGGAATTTTCAAAGTTCTTCAGACATAACATAACATCATGTGTGATTGTGGTGTTGCTTATGAGGATAATGACCATATTGTTTTTCATTGTACGCGTTTTGCTATACCTAGAATTACTTTCTTTATAAATTTGAATATATATCATCATTTGCTCCCTCAATCTGTTCGTGATATTCTGGGAAGTAAATTCTTACCCTCGTTGAAAATACTCTATAGATTTTTAAATGATGCTTTGTATTTCGTATGATTCTGCTTCGTTCTTTTTCCTCTTTTCAGGTTTGATGGAAACATTTCCGAAAAACTCATTTAAGGATGGCATCAAGTTGTTTTCGAGCCATGGCCCTTTTTCGAGAATTTTGGCTCTGCAATGGATAAATGCCGCCTGAGCCTTTAGATTTATATTTTATTATTATTATTATCATTTTGTAATGTAATTTTGAAAAGACAAAGAGGTTTTGTGCCTTTTTGAGAAGAATTTTATAAAGAAATCACTAAAAGCGGTTTTTCCCTCTTTCAAATTTTTTTGTTAAAAAATAAATAAATAAATAAATAAATAACATATCAACATATATTTTGAGTGTTGTTTTTACTCACAAGATCAAAAGTACTAAAAATTGATTTCAATTATTGATTGAATTCAGATGAATAATTTACAATTCGTCAAAAATTCCATCTCTATACCTTTTGAACGGGGACGGACCTGGTGTAGGGGTTAGAACACACGCCTCTCACGCCGATTACCTGGGATCGAATCCCATCCCCGAGATAGTCACTAAAAATTTCAGAAGTAACGACTTCCTTCGGAAGGGAAGTAAAGCCGTTGGTCCCGAGATGAACTAGCCCAGGGCTAAAAATCTCGTTAATAAAGATAGAAAAAAAACCTTTTGAACTCAAGATTTTACTCAGGTTTAGATCCTTGTACGTTCGTTTAAATTTAAATGAAACTAGAACTAGAAGTTCGGCTGGGATTGGCCATAATCTTCTTCAGTGTGCATACTTCAGTGCCTCTATTTATACAAGGTCAATAACGGCGCCGGCCTTGTCCTTACAGTCAGGTGGGATTGGGGGAAGGAATATTAGTGTGTAACCTTTGCTATTTGGAGACCGTGTTTGCCTCTGCATCTCCACAAAGGTTACTGGGAGGAATGTTTGTTAATGGGGAGGATCGTTGGGTCACAGGATTCACTTTGATAAGCGATTATATCATGATAAATAATTATTTATGAGATATAAAATATTTTCATTTGATATGAACAATTTCTTTGTAGAGGAATATTATGCCGACACTTGAGGTGACGAACCATTCAAAGTTTGTTGAACAAATACCTAAATGGAACATTTCTAACACTCTTATTCTTATGCCGACACTTACAGTGGCAAACCATCCAAAGTTTGTTGAATAAATTGAACCTTTCGCAAGTCTACACTTGTAGTGTTGAACCATTCAAAGTTTTTTAATTACAAATATAAAGGTAAAAAGAAAGGGGTGTTTTGAAAAACAAAAAAAAAATAAACATAAATAATTCAAAAATCAGAGTTTGTGTCGACACTTACAGTGACGAACCATTCATAGTTTGTTGAAAAATCATATTTACGTCCCACCGTTGTAACGATTAAATGTGCAGTCACACATATTTTATAGATTAGAAATAGTAGCATGAAACAAGCTCACCAGTTGATCCTTCATCCTTGATTGAACAGCCACAATCCACTTTCGGCTATATAAAAGAACACAGAAAAAATAGGCGCGCGACCCGAGTGGAAAAAAAACTGACGACTGCTTTGGCTTTCTTGACGCACTGCCCACACGCAACCCGAGCCTGTTAGATTTCATTACAATTCTGCATGATTCTAATACAGAAATTGTATTAGATCGTTGCATATACAGAAATTGTAATGGTCGACAATACAAGGCATTGTATAACAAAGAACATGGAAAGAAGCGAAATAAATCGGAAAAATACGCTTGTGTCCGCGCCGAGTTTGAGATGCATGAGAAACAGGTTGGCTGCGTAATTACGCAGCCATGAGGCATTTAAATTATTTCAAAAAGATTTAGACGTCGGCGGTCGGGAGTCGAACCGGGAGTCTTAGCTTCAACATCCAGCATATGGCGCCCCATCCATCACGGCTATATCAGTCTCTTAACGAAAGCAAGTTTGAAGACTATTATAAACAACACCCGGCTGCTGTTGGCGAAATCTGAGAGTGAAAGTTACTACAGTCAGGTCTCCAATTAAACACACGGTTGAGGAGCGTAATCAATATCAGCGTTATATATAGGATTTCATCTTCGACATTATTCCCAGAATATCTGATATGTATTAGAAGATAGTTCAGTACTGTCTTTAGCGATGTTTTAGTACACGATGTGACCTACCTTGAAGACTTGACGATTATCCTTTTAGCTGAGAACTTGGCCAGTGCTGCTTCTAAATAGAATAATATGAACCTTACAGGCAAAGTATTTTCTTTTTTTTTTAGTTTGAAAAATTGCCGAACACACGGAGTTCCATAGCCCAACTTAATGAGTATAGATATTATATGTTACATACATGTCACATACTGCCCATAACTGCATATTTGCAACATTCGATAAAAGTAGGCATGGAGTAAATGGAATACCAAGTATGCATTATACGCATCGTATACTAGGTGAATAGTCAAAAAATAATTCTGATTGAACTTTCATTGCTACTACACTATGAGGCTCATTATAATCTCAATGTGACTGTTATGCGGTTACAATTACAAAACACCTTGGTATTTTTAAGAATAATCTCACAGATTTCAGTAAGTTAATCGAAAGTATTTATCATTTGATGACTCTCCACGGTATGAACCCAAAATTGTCAAAAATGTTGAATGTGACAACTATGCAGTTATGGGCAGCATAAGAATCTTATAAAATCATATTAGGCCATGTTCTCAACTTAAAGGATGATTTTCACTCTTAAATTTAACACGTACTGATTATTGAAACTTCTTAGAGATATTACTGTGCTATCTTTTATCAAATACGAGTTATTCGATAATCAAACCTCTGAAAACCTCCGAAACAATGAAATCCCAAATTCACTGGTATAAAGATCGCATTGTGAGAATGCGTTCAATAGGAGGCACGACTGATTTGAAAAGCGGAGCGGAGCGGAGCGCTGTAAGGGAATGTTTGCATGTAAGCGATGGACGATTTTGAATCGATGTTCCGAACATCGATTTTTTCGTTTCGATTAATCGATTTTTTGAAACTACAAATTGAACTTTAACACTTCACTTTTGCAAATTTTTGAATCGATGTAAGGATCACTCAAAATCAAATGAATCGATTTTCTTCATACGATTTATTGTTTCGATTCATCAAATATGAAATTGATTACAATTTTATAATGAGTTGATAAATCTTAAACCTAGTTTTGAAGCATTGAATGTATAATCTTTAATTTCAAACGTTATTTAATTGAAGGAATCAAATACTCAAATACAATAGCATTTGGTCTTATTTTAGGAGCTTTTTTGTATATTTTCATACGAGCTTTAAAATGATTAAAATGATTCGATTAAATCGGAGAATCGATTCGTCATATCGAATTTGAAACGATTCAGTAACATCGATGTTCTGGTTAAATTAGCCCAACGCTATTGCATGTATTGGATAAAATGAAATAATACTTCAAATATGAAGAGCTACCGGAGGACACAATACAATTCTTGTATAATTCTTATGCAGGAATTTTAGTAGATAGGACCTTGCATCTTTTGTAAGCTACCGCGAGCCAAGTGGGTAAATGGGGGAAGTGAAATTAATATTTTACTGAATATGTGAATTAACGTTTTAAAATCTTGAGTAGACCTTTGACACCATTTATATAACTATTACTCCGTAACAACAGAAATAAAAAAAGTTTTAGAATTAATTTGACGTTGAACTAAATAAATTGACGTTGAACTAAAGCTTTTAGAAATCATAGAACTTCTCTAAAACAGGTTGCCAAACATTACGATATTAATGTGTCTACTTCGGATAGCCAATTGAAAAGAAGACGTTGATTGAAAAAATCCAATATAAGAAAACATATGGAAATAACGTAAAGCTATTTCAAAACATAAAAATGGAGTATAGTACTTTATTTAATGATTCCGTCTCAAGAAACGAAGAAACGATTTCTCTCAAAGAGTTATCCGACGTCAAATCCAACTTTCGTAAAAACAATAAACAGATAAATAAAAATCTACAAAGCAGGAATGCAATTGGTGTCTCATGATGTAAGAATTAACATTGAAAATGTTGTAGTAATGTTGTTGTCGAATCACTTAAACATACATAATTAAACAGAAGAAAACTTAACTGACAAGGATAACATTACATAACATCTTTGTTTACAAGTTATTAATGTGATTGTTCATTTGGAATTCCTTAACAAATGTTAAAGTTGATGGAAATCGTAAATATAACTGTATTTAAATTTATTGTTCAAAATGATAAACTTTTGAATTGCTCCATTTATGAGGCAAATGAAAAGAAGGGATACATTTTTTAAAAGCTTTGTATGTATTTTTTTTTCAATTTCACATAAAAATCAATTTCAGCATACCGTAATCCGGGGTAACATTGATCAGCGGGGTAACATTGATCGGGATGACTCATCTTGTTAAACGTTCAAATAAAGATTTATTGATGAAACGTTTTCGAACCATGAATGGTGCCTCTCTTTCGAATATTCATAAGCTAATGATAATTAAGGTTTTTGCCAAAATTGCGTTTAGTTCATGCGCAAATTTGTCAACTTTTTAAAACAATGATTTCTATCATTTTCACTAACACTACCGAAAATTCATGTCTCACATGAGTTCTGCAGACGATGTGATCAAGGAAAATGCGGGTGTTACTAAAAATGGCATCGCCGAAAACGAATCCGTTGTCAAATCTTTCATAAGTTTATTCAATTAGGCCACATTAACTAATTACTATTACGAATGTAGAATTTCATGAGGAAATTGCCTACTTTTAGGCGTATTCCGCGGTTCAAGGTGTTTTTAATTTTGAAATAACTCAAAAAGTAAATGACTTCATATTCGGCTTCAGGGGCCCTGATTTTAGTAAGTAACGACATTTACAATATTAGCGAACGTTGTTTACTTGGGTGATCAATGTTACCCCATATCAGCTGAATCAAAAAATCACTTAAAACATTTATTTAAACATAATTAAATCTTTCGAAAAACAAAATAAAGTACATAGCTAGGAGCGGTGGGTGCCAGTACTTGTTTTAAAAATATGAAACTTGTAACATTTGTTTTGTGAAATGAAAAATTTAACCTTTCGGTCGTCGCGCGAATTTTTGTAACGCGAGTAGTCGCGCGTTGTACTTTGTACAACACCCTTGGTTTTGCGAATATCTCAGGAGTCTGACCACTTAGATAGATGACGTCTTCGGCAAAATTGATCAGTAGCTTATGGGCTATCATTATTATAGATAAGAAATTCGGGATTTTGCCACTAGGCGGCGCTAGTGAGCATTAAGCTTTTGTTTCCCAGATCTCATGATCCTGACCACTTAGAAAGATGGCGCCTTCGGCAAAGTTGTTCGGTAACTCAAGGACTATCATTGTTTGAGCTAGTTGATTCAAAATGTTGCCACTAGGTGGCGCTAGTGAGCATAAAAAATTTGTTTCGCAAATATCTCAGGAGCCTGATCACTTAGAAAGATGGTGTCTTCGGCAGAGTTGTTCAGTAGCTCAAGTTCTTTCTTTGTTTAATCCTTAAAGTTAGAGATTTATTAAAATAATGATAGTCCCTGAGCTTCTGAACAACTTTGCCAAAGGTGCCTGTCTAAAAAGTCAAGATTCTGCAGTATCCGCAAAACAAAAATTTCATGCTCACTAGCGCCGCCTGATGGCAAAATATCGTATTTCTTGGCTCAAATAATGATAGCCTTTGAGCTACCAATTTACTTTGCCGAAGACACCATCTTTCTAAGTGGTCAGGCTCCTGAGATATCTGCAAACAAAAGTTTCGTGCTCACTAGCGCCGCCTAGTGGCAAAATTTTGAATCAACTAGCTCGAAAAATGATAGTCCTTAACTTACTAAACAACTTTGCCGAAGACGACATCCTTCTAAATGATCAGGATCCTGAAAAATCTGCAAAACAAAAGTAAAACTTCCATGCCCACTAGAACCATCTAGCGGTTAAATTCCGAATGAAATAAAGTACCATCAGATAGCGCTTCACCTCCAGAACAACTTTACTAAAGACCCCAAGTTTCTATATTATCTGGATTTCGAGATATGACGATTTCAAACTGTGGTTTCCTCGAACCGTACATAGTGCGTTCATTATTATGCGACTTCCATGTACATTTGTTGATTTACCGTATTATAAAGGGTCATACTGTAAATAGAAACTGCCGAGCATTGTTCTTAAGAAGATTCTTGAGGAATACATTTAGGTTTGGTGTCGATAGATATCTTTGTTGCAAAATGATAGCATATAAATCACAACTGTTGTACAAAGTACAACAGCGCGACAGCCCGAAGGTTAAGAAAAACTAAAAAAAATGATCAATGTTACCCCGGATTACGGTACCGCTTATTGGTGGTAGTCAAGTTGAAAAATAAACACGATCTTATTTATTTCAACTTAAAGTCTTTAGAATTGGAAGAATCTCAACTATACACTTTCCATTATACCACTTGCCCCATGATACCTTATTAGATTTTTATTTTGCGTCTAGGGTGCCGGTGCCATTAGTGGACTACCTAAGCTATAAAAAATCATAAGAAAATAACGAAAAGCCTTAGCAGAGATCTTTTGGCATCAACAGAAAGATTTCAACCTCTACTATATGGGAAAAATATAAAAAGAGTAATAAAATTAATTTTTTAACATAAAACCGCTTGAGCCACTATTGGTACACGTGTTCCAGTAGTTGCGCTAGTGCTCCAGTAGTAGACGTTTGGGAATTATAAAGGAATTTTAAACAAAAAGGCAAATTTTTACACATGTTTACCGTTTTTCCCTTCGAACAGCAACTAATATCTTTCGAATGAAGCATTAAGAACATCTCTGGGACTTTTCTTCATTTTAATACATCCATTTTAAAAACTGCTTCCAGCCGTTGATCCACTACTGGAACACGACGGCAACTATTGGTGCAAGGGAGCAAATTTTTTGCGTAAACTTAATTATTTATATGACTTTTTGATGAAATAAAAAGCTGAAATTTGGCAAATCGACTAAACTAGAGACGATCTATCCACCAAAAATAGCACATGTCGTTTTTATCAAAAAATGTACGTTTTATTCCATAGTCCAATCTACTGGTACATTACAACCATTGGTACCGGCACCCTACATGTTATTTCATTATTTCCTTGCTGACATTACGTCCCTGCTGGGACAAAGCCGGCTTCTCAGCTTAGCGTTCGTATGAGCCCTTTCACTGATATTAACTGTGGGGGCCCCATACATCTTCTTCTTCTTCCTGGCGTTACGTCCCAACTGGGACAAAGCCTGCTTCTCAGCTTAGTGTTCTTATGAGCACTTCCACAGTTATTAACTGAGAGCTTTCTATGCCAATTGACCATTTTTGCATGTGTATATCGTGTGGCAGGTACGAAGATACTCTATGCCCCGGGAAGTCGAGAAAATTTCCAACCCGAAAAGATCCTCGACCGGTGGGATTCGAACCCACGACCCTCAGCTTGGTCTTGCTGAATAGCTGCGCGTTTACCGCTACAGCTATCTGGGCCCCTGGCCCCATACATATATTTTATAGTTATATAAATTATGTTGGAAACAGTACCCCTACAGGCCAAGTTCTCAACTAAAAGAATGATCATTAACTCTGTAAGGTCGATCTAAAGAGAATGAAACTCAATCGAAAACAGCATTGAACTATCTCTTAGCACGATATTCAATAATACCTCAAAAAATGAATTTTCACAAAGTTCTTATGTTCGCGTAGTAGTCATGCGCCTAATTGGAGACCCGACTGTATTCGAATGTCAACTAGACACGAAAGAAGGAAAGTAGAAATCCTTTATAAGAGAGATTCGCGGAAGCTGACACTTCTGTCAAAGTGTGAGCCAATCGAGCAGCGAGTGCTGTCAAAGTGTGAGCCAAACGAACATGCGTTATGTTTGTTTTGAACTTTTCTTGAGAAGTAATGTAATCCGTTTGAAATTATTTCGGTAAAAGTAATTTTGCACGAAGCAAGAATATGAAATATTTTTCTATTTTAAATTTTTGTCAATTCAATTTTTAGTTGCTGATGTTTTTAACTGTTTATTAGCTTGGATATGTAACTCAAAGATCTATAACGAAACAAAATACACTTTTTAGCAATGAGGAAGTCATGTCCGTGTTACAATATTATTCTCGACGCCGAGCAAAAACAGCACTGCTGGTCTGTTGCCAAATTATTCCATTTTACTTCCGCTTATCTCTCTATAAAGGATCACTAAAGGAAAGCAAACTGTGGAGCTGATGTATCACGTAATGCTATCCCACTTTGTCCTAAAGAGAATCGAAGTTATTTTTAGACATGGCTGTGTGCTTTTAAGTTTAAAGGGGGATGTTTGCATGTGTTGGATAAAATGAAGTAAAACATTTTAATACAATGAGCTGCCGGTAGGCACATTACAACTATTGTATTGTTCTTATGCAGAGATTGTATTAGGCGGGACCTTGCAATTTTTGTAAGAGATTTTTATTTTGCGTGCAGGAGCAAGCGTCAAGCTCTAAGAATCAAAAAGAACTAATCGAACACGGCACTTTTTCACATTACTCGACCGACGCGCGACATGATTGATCCTGCCCTCGTCACCCGCTCCCGCAGGAGCAAGCGTCAAGGTCAAAAGATTAAGAAAATTGAGAGTATCTCTCACTTATTGCTTTCTTGATCCGCTGCACATCATGAGAGTCTGTTTATCATCTACTGCTACAGCTCTTATTACATCGGGGATGGTAAACAGTGCATGATGAAACCCATAGGCAGGGCTCATCAATATATGAATAAAAAAAATACATTTAAAAAATTTCAGCGATTAAAGCTTGTGAAATTACCTTCTCAAAAATATATTTTTGAAAGTTTTCCACTAATTGGAGCATAGTTTTTCCGGCTTTTCTTTACGAATTTTCTCAACGGTGAAAAATTTTGTGGAAAACTTTTTCCAGTTTTTTTTTTATTCCTGAGAAAATTTGCTTTCATTTTCATAAAAAAAAACTTTGTTTCTACGATGCTTCGTTCTTGAGTTATGATTTTTCAAAGTAAGTAGTGTCAGAGGAAAACAAAAAAAAATCCAACTGAGTTTTCCGAAATTTTTCTCAATAATTTTTATTCATATATTGATGAGCCCTGCCTGTGGAAAAAGTTTCATTAAAATCTGAGACCCTTGGGCCCACTTTGAACGGAAATAAAAAAAAATTCCCCAATGTTACGCCAACTAACTCGATCCATGGCAGCTAACCTCCAGTTTGTCGATGGATAATAGAACCTGTTGATTAGATTTTTGTCAGTAGAAAGTATAGCTACAAGTTTAACGCACATCTTTAGATTATACAGAACTTTTTCTCAAGATAGTTAAAAAAATTACCTACAGGAAGTAGACTATTTTTCAAGCACGATACAAATTTAAACTGAACAGTTATTTAAGAATATTGGTTTAAGGTTCATTTGAATACCATCAATAATAATAATTGGTCCATCAATCCATTGATTGACAACAATAGTAAAATTTCAAACTTTTCCTTATTATATTTTATGAAAAACATTAAATGTGTATTTTATTGAGATTAAAGTGGATTAATAGGTCTCCCACAAAGACCACTTTTTATTTGAAAAACTTCATAGTTCAATGAACACAATTTGCATTTTGCACGTATTTGCATTTTTTCCATAATGTTTTATGTTTCAATTCTACATATTCATTTTTAGAGCAACCTGCAAAAACAACTGAAAGTGGTAAACTTTGCTTGCTAACATATTAGTGCGATGAGTATGAGTATAAGAAGAGAGGTCCTAATCAGTTTATCACCTGATGATTAGTTAACGTCCACAATCAACACTCTTGTAAGTTTTAAATGTGTATGTTTAATTATTCTAAAATAATATAGCTTTGTACTCTAAGAGAATGAAGAATTTCATTGAAATTTCAGACTCAAAACTTTTGCAGCAACTTATTGAGAACTGATTACTATTTGTGTATAAATCCGTAACAAAACGTTATTTTCATTTTTTTTTTCTTGCGCATAAACCACAGTTGACATCATTGAGTTAAATTGTGTGCCGTTTTCGTACAATTGATTGAGTTTGATACGCTAGTTAAAACCATATACAGAATTAATGAATTAAATAAATTTATCATAAATTGATCATAAAGATAACATGTTACAATATTTTTCAGAAATAACATTGACCAGATTTTGTATCTTAAAAAACATTTTATTTCTTAAATTTATCATTGCAATTAATTAATCATCAAACAAGCCCTAATTAACAAAGATTTAACTACACAAAGTATTTTACATTTTGTAGGACGGAAACTTGTTGAAACATGTTTAGAGTTGGCTTTAAGATTGTTATTTTTTGTAACTTTTCTGTTTCAGTGATTTTTATTTATATTTTTTAAACAAGTACTGATATATTAGCTTTTGATTGCAGTTGATAGATTGCATGAAGATTCATTTTGAATGGATCTATATTTTTTCATATAATCGAAAGCGGTTTTCTGTTTTGTTACTTTGTTTCAAGCTTTGATTTCAAATTTTACTCCATTTGTCCAATACTATTTTCCTTAAATTTGAGACTTAAATTAAGCTCTACTTTAACTAGGCAGTCATGAATAAGTAACGAACTATTCAACACTTCACCAAATAGTGATCGTAGAACACAGATTGTTTGTAAACGTTGCAAAAATTCTAAAATCATATAATTTTTTATACTTCGTGTATAAAGCCTTAAGATTTTAGATTCAAATGAAAAAAAGCTCTGACATGAGGTTTCAAATTAATAGTCTGTACTTTTGCATTCACATTTCCAAATTGATTAACAGGAGTTATATTATTATGTTTAGTATGTTGTGGGTCCTGCACCTGAAAAAAATATTTCAATTTGAATTTATTTTGAATTTTGAACTGCCCTAATCCACACTAGAATTCTAGGATACACATTGGCATCCCAAGTTTCAAACTGAAATTCTGCGATCCACAAATCAATTTGTTAAGCTGAAACAAGCAACATTTTGCTTAAAGTTGTGTAGCTGACATTTTCAGCAAATCAGATGGCTGAATTTTAATAGCAATCTGCTAATTTTTGTTTTCAGCAAACAATAATTTGGTGTGCATATCGTAATCCCATCTCTCTAATCATGTAGGGGGACATGGGGCAAGAAGGACACCCGGGGCAAGAGTGCTACCTCTAATTTCACGTAGTTCAAATCAATTTTTTGATGTTTAACGCAGGATAAGTACAAATTGAGTACTAATTGAGGGTTTTGTAAATATTACAGTTTAAAATGTTTAGTACAAAAAAATAGAAAAATGTCTTTAACTCACCAACGCAAAATATGCGAAATATTATAAGAATTTAAGACTGGAAAACCAGGTTTGACTCCCAATAAATACAAAACATATTGATTTTTCCGCACAGTATTGATGATTTTCAATTATTTAATATAGCTGTGAGGAATTTTTTTTCGAAAAAATCCTTTTGACATTAAATTTTACATATATAATAACAGTATGTCTTATGGGGCAAGAGGGACACCGCAATTTTCTCATATAAAATCAAATGAACTTTTATTTTTCTTGTTTAATATTGCATTCAATCAAGGTTTCCTACTAAATAAAATCAAAATAAACCATCTTGGACATTCATAATGGTTTCTGATTTTTTTTACTATTATTGTTACAGTCAAATAAGATGAAAACTAAATTAATTTCGTAAAATTACTTTTTAACTATAAGTCAACTTTTATCCCTCAGTTTTTATCTTTACTTACTCTTCAATTTATCCTTTAGGCGGGAAAATAATAATATACAAAATTTGTGGCATTTTGCTCTGGTGGTCTTCTTGCCCCATACGAGTAGCACTCTTGCCCCGTGCCTCGTTGAAAAACCTCATAAGAAGGGACATTTAAAAAAATCTAAAATCAACATGTGTTTCTTATATTTTTGAAATCTATCGATATCATCATTTAGAACAAGAGCTGAGCTTGCCCCTACACTGGAATAATCTTCAAAAATTGTGCTAATCAACCATGATTTGAACCTATATATCTTAAGGTGTCCTTCTTGCCCCCAGCCCCCCTACGTTAATAGCTGACCCGGGAAGCTCACAAGATTTATTAAAGCAACGATGGACGGTGTCCAAAACTGCGTGAAGATCTCGGGCGAACACTCCAGTTCGTTCTAATCCTGCCGAGGGCTATGGCAAGATGATGGACTTTCGTGCATACTATTCAATAATGCGCTTGAAGGCGTCATACGGAGAGCCGGACTTGACAGTCGAGGCAGGATTTTCACGAGATCCAGACAGTGTCTGCTATGCGGACGATATTGGGAGAAAATTTGAAACAGTGGCAAATTTGTTCACCCTCCTGAAATGCAAAGCAACAAGAGTCGGGATAATGGTGAATGTGTCGAAAACTAAATAACATGCTGGTAGGCGGAACTGAGCACGACAGAGCCCGTTTAGGAAGCAGTGTCACGATAGACGAAGATTCTTTCGAGGTGGTTGACGAGTTCGTCAAGCTTGGATCCTTGCTGACGGCCGACAATAACGTTAGTCGTAAAATACGAAGGCGTATCATCTGGGGGCTCCAGAAGAAACTGCGGTCTAAAAAGATTCACCCTTGCACTAAATGCACAATGTACAAAACTCTCGTTAGACCGGTAGTCCTCTGTGGGCATGAAACGTGGACTAGCTCTTGGGTTTTTTGAACAACGGGTGCTTTCCCATCGTTTTGTTGGAGCTCTTCTGCAACAATTTATGACTATGCGTTTTACCCATCCCTAAAATTTGCGAAAATCGATATAGACTAGCCTTCAAGGCACGTGCAATTCACCATTCAAATTATCTCAAAATTTGGTTCTATAATAATTGATCTGAAAAAATAGAGCTTTTTCATGTTCGGTCGTCCTCTCGGTTCTCTGGTTATCTCATGGGTAGTTCGATTAACATAATAATTGTTTTTTTTTTTTATCCAGTGAATGAACTTTGTACCAAAATTTGGTTGGCATTCAAGATTGTCGAGTACATGTTTAGACTTTTTTATACTAAATTTAGAATAATGCTTATATTTTGCTACGAGCAAGAGCACTCCAGTGTCGTTGGAATCCATAACAGTTCTTCTTGTGAATCCTGTATTGATGTACTCTCTGCCTTGAGCATCACATTTTTTCATGATCCTTCAAGCAACTGTGCCACTTTACAATTACGTTAACTGAACGACACTTGAAATATCGTCAAGTACTATCAAGTACTATCCGTAAGAAAACAGCCACGCGTAATAGAATATTACCTTCCCAACCGGAAAACAACAACTTCCCAGGTGCTCTTGATGCCAATGTACAAGGAAATCGAAAAACACTCAGAACACAAACAAGCACCCCGAGTTTGCTACATCAGAAAGGTACGGAGAAGTAGCAAAATGAAATAACCTTTTCGAAAAGCTGCACTCAAAAAGGCGAAATTCGGTGGCGAAGGTTGATCAGAATAAACTTCCGGATTTTATTAATAATAAACGTCAACGGCCAAAAGGTGTTGTGCTTCCGCCCATTCGTTCGGTTGCACCCATATGCCGCGTCATGCCGTCCAGAAGAACCGTGAATTGAGGTGGCACTGGGTGAGTAATCTTGGCATCGGGTAAATCAGATTACTGCATGACATCAATGAAAAATAAGCGCATATTTTTAACAGTGAAAAAAGGAACTAAACAGCTCGAAGGTTTTAATCAAACAGAAAGCCCTCGAATGATAATAAGGGGATGAAGGTGTTGCACTGAAGTCTTCATATTTTCAAACCCCCCTCATCTTCTAAGGGCTTTATTGTATTTTCATTGTATTTTTAACAAAACTGAATCCCACCACTCTACAAGCATATCGCCCCTAATGGAAAACCGGATGTTAACCCTACGAAAAGCATGATTAGATTTTTTTTGAACCTCATAAACTGCCCATAAAGGCATAACTGTCCCATATGGAATAAGTAAGCATTGAGAAAATAGCGCTCAAAGTTTAAAGTTTGTTTTCTCATACAAATTTTCGAAGGTTTCTAGTACATTTTTGTACGCCTTATTCATTTAGCATCACTGCACAGATTACTCATTTTGCTTCTATTGTTCAGCAAAAAAATATAAACTTGAACACAATTCACGTTTTGCAGTTGCTATTTGGGTGGAAAGTTCATATAGAGACTGTTATGACTTTATTTTTCAATATGGGACAGCACCAAGCTCATATTTTTCCGCAACATTTTCAAACAAAGTGTGTAAATTTTGATATGCATAGTAATGTATATATTGAACCATATATGTTGCGATGAAAAAAGGTGTTGGTTCAAAAATCCATATGGGACAGTTATGCTTTTATGGGCAGTAAAACAAAATATGAAATTTAAATGTTCACGAAATCGAAGAAAAATGTACTTAAAATCGAAAGTCTATATAATCGAGGTTCTACTAAATCGAAGTATACCTGTATAAGAAGGTGCCATTTATAACTTATTAAATGATACCAATAAATCAAATATAGTATACCTTTCGTTCAATGGTAAACCTATTTGAAAATATAGTATTGTTACAAGAGAACCTATTGCAATTTCATTCTAATTGTCACCAGGGTGGTAGTCGAACACCTAATTAAAATCTAAGTTACGCTTACGTCACTTTGTCAGATTACGTCAACACTATGAAAGTTAAATAAAAAATAATAAGAAAGTCTTGACATTTTTTTTTGAATTATGTCATCAGCGCTCCGTCTCCCCTCTCCCTGAGTACAGTTCCACCATGGTTTACAGTAGCCTTGCCATCTAGAAAGACTTCAGCAAAAAACTATAAGGGTACATCCCAATGGGGTTGTACGAACTGGTGACGTAGGACCACGATGGTTAATTTAACTGAACTTGATGTCGTTCTTGTTGCTCGTTTTGACTTCATACTGTTTTCAGTGCTCGAAACTTTCGTAAATATTTATGCATATAACGATTTGCAGTCAAGTGTACGTTTAATCATGTCCCAAATATACATTATCTTTATCCGATGAATTCGTCATATTTATCTATGAAAATGTGAAATTTCACTTCAGGTTGTATGATCATTTTGAAATTATATTAGTAACCTCCTATGAAATATAAGGTAGCATTGGAAAGAACAGTAGTGATTGAGGCTTGTTCAGCATGCTGAAGCAAAATCAAAGTAATTCTAATTAAAGAATATTTAACAGCAATGTGTCTATAGGAAGTTATTCGAGGATTATAATGAAAGCTTCAGTCATCGCTTTGTTGATCCTATGGTTTGAGAGAAATATTATTCATCGCTTGGCAATGTGATAAATAAAGTCTGAAATATTACTCTGTTAACTCTCTTACACACATTTGGTGGCCCTGAAAAGAGCCAAAGGCTTTGTTAGCTCGGATGCTGTCATAGATGAATCGCACTACAGGATGTTATCAGTTGATTGCCATGGTTAAACGAAGAATCCCCAACGCAAGTGTAGAAATTTGTATAAGTTCTCTGCTTATAAGACGAACCAGGTGAATGTTTCGTGGTGTGGATGGCACACATCAGCAACAGGTATTAAATCACACGGCTGAAGTCGAAATCTGAAAACGTAGCTTAAGTTTGAAATCTTGTGCGATACCACAAGCCGAAAGCTCGATTTGTCTAATAAAAGTAGTAATGATGCCTAACGGGCTTGGTTCTTGACTGCACCACAGATAAGTTTATCACGAGCCGAAATCTCATAAATCAGATGCGAGGAGCTGAGCAGATTTGGAGAAGCTCTTACCAGCTCGAAAGCAAAAATGGAATGAAACCGAATCCGGCGAAGGAAGCATGCTTTAATCCCTTAGATTAGCAGATGATGCTCCTCCTATTCGTGCTCTTCTCTTCTAGTTGACCAATCTGGAAAATGGGTATGTGCCAATAATGTTTTGGGCTTAGAATTACTTGAAAATTTCGAAAAATGATAATGCGTGAGAAATTGATCAAACATGAATGGTTGGAATGCTTGACATTTACTAAATATTCTCTAGTTAGCTATTGATAATCAATAATTTTCTTTGGTATGAAAGTGAATTTCTGATTAATGGGTGCCAAAATGATGAAAATTGTTCAATCAGAATTTCTATTCAAAACCATTCGCAATTTTGTTGCATGTGATCATATTCATAACCGAAATGCTCGGCAAATCAAAGACACTGTTGGAAATGCCTCTCTAGTTTACATTCGTTGTGAAATGTTGAGCACTCACCTCGACGGCACTGCAAGGCGTCCAAGAATAGTCTCAAATTGTCGTGCCATCAATTATTCATGACAAATTAAATTTTGTACGAAACTGTGAGATTGATTGAGGAATAAAAGATGTAATAAGGTCGGAAATATTATTCTTTCAACTCTTTTCCACAAATTTGATGGCCCTGACAAGGGCCGATGGCTTTCTTAGCCTCGATGCGGTCACAGGTAAATAGCATTGCGGGATTGATCAGTTGATTGCCATGGTCCGTGGATGGCGCACAACAGCAACGGGTAGTGGATCACCGGGCACAAGGCGAAATCTGGAAACGATGCTCACTCTTGAAATCTTGAGCGATTTCATAAGTCTGACGCTCGATTCGCTGCTCTTTTCTCTTCGGATCAGCTTCTGGAATTTAGCTCCTAACGGGCTTGCTTCTTGACCACCGACCACCATACGCTGCATTGCTAGCTTGGAGGTCAGCAGGTGCGGATGTCGCTGCACAGGATCGGAGGAGCTCTTGCCAGCTCGGAAGTCGAAACGGAATGAAACTGGAGCCAACGAAGGAAGCATGCTATATACCCTTAGATTGGCAGATTATGCTCCTCCCATTCGTGCTCTTTTCTTCCTAGTCGACCAATCTGGAAAATGGGTATGTGCCAATAATGTGTTGGGCTAAGAATTACTTGAAAATTGCGGAAAATGATAACGCGTGAGAAATTGATCGAACATGAATAGTTGGAAGAATTGACATTTACTAAATATTCTATAGATAGCTATTGATAATCAATAGTTTTCCTTAGTATGAATTTCTGATTAATGCGTGTCAAAATGATGAAAATTGTTCTATCAGAATTTCTCTTCAAAACCACTCTAAATATGACGCAATTTTGTTACATGTGATAATTTTCATAATCGAAATGCTCCCATAAAATATGACAAATCAAAGACACTGTTGGAAATGCCACTCTAGTTTACATTCGTTGTGAAATGTTGAGCACTCACCTCGACGGCACAGCAAGGCGTCCAAGAATAGTCTCAAATTGTCGTGCCATCAATTATTCATGACAAATTAAATTTTGTACGAAACTGTGAGATTGATTGAGGAATAAAAGATGTAATAAGGTCGGAAATATTAATCTTTCAACTCTTTTCCACAAATGTGATGGCCCTGACAAGGGCCGATGGCTTTCTTAGCCTCGATGCGGTCACAGATAAATAGCACTGCGGGATTGATCAGTTGATTGCCATGGTCCGTGGATGGCGCACAACAGCAACGGGTAGTGGATCACCGGGCACAAGGCGAAATCTGGAAACGATGCTCACTCTTGAAATCTTGAGCGATTTCATAAGTCTGACGCTCGATTCGCTGCTCTTTTCTCTTCGGATCAGCTTCTGGAATTTAGCTCCTAACGGGCTTGCTTCTTGACCACCGACCACCAGACGCTGGATCGCTAGCTTGGAGGTTAGCAGGTGCGGACGTCGCTGCACAGGATCGGAGGAGCTCGTGTCAGCTCGGAAGTCGAAACGGAATGAAACCGAATCCAACGAAGGGAGCATGCTATATACCCTTAGATTAGCAGATTATGCTCCTCTCCTTCGTGCTCTTCTCTTTCTAATCGACCAATCTGGGAAATGCATATGTGCCAATAATGAGTTGGACTTAGAATTACTTGATAATTGCGAAAAATGATAATGCGTGAGAAATTGGTCGAACATGAATGAAAGGGTTGACAATTACTAAATATTCAATAGTTCGCTATTGATAATCAATAGTTTTCTTTAATATGAAGGTAAATTTCTGATCCATGGTGCCAAAATTATGAAAATTGTTCAATGGGAATTTCTTTTCAAAAGCATACTAAACATGTCGCAATTTTGTTACATGTGATCATTTTCGTAATCGAAGTGTTCTCATAAAATATGGCAAATCAAAGACACTGTCGGAAATTCCACTCTAGTTTACAATCGTTATGAAATTTTGAGCACTCACCCCGACGGCACTGCAGCAGCGTCCACGAATAGTCTCATATTGACGTGCCATCAATTATTCATAACAAATTAAATTTTGTACGAAGCTGCGAGATTGATTGAGGAATATAAGATGTAATAAGGTTGGAAATATTATTCCTTCAACTCTTTTCCACAAATATTATGGCCCTGACAAGGGCCGATGGCTTTCTTAGCCTCGATACGGTTACACATAAATAGCACTACGGGATGTTATCAGTTGATTGCCATGGTCAAACGGGGAATTTGCTTATACGATGAACCAGCTGAATGGTTCGTGACGTGGATGGCGCACAACAGCAACGGGTGTTGGATCCCCGGGCACAAGTCGAAATCAGGAAACGACGCTCACTCTTGAAAGCTTGAGCGATTTCACCAGTCTGACGCTCGATTAGCAGCATCTCCTCGGATCAGCAACTCTGGGGGCTTCTGGTTTCTGGTTCCTAACGGGCTTGCTTCTGGACCACCGATCACGAGTCGAAATCTGGGAGCGCGGATAAATTTGCAGCGGCGATGACGATGGCTTGGACGCTTCTCCGAGCAGCAGTAGTTTGCCGCTCGGAGAAGCGCCCAAGCCATCGTCATCGCCGCCGCAAATCAATCTTGCGTCTTCCTCTTCCGACGACACAAATTGGACTGTGACGCGGGTGCAAAAGCAAAGCGAGAATGACTCGCCCGACCGTGTTCACAGTCCGACCGCAAAAAGAAGAGTGAGAGAAGAAGCAGGGACCCGTTTGCTTTTATAGTGGGAAGCGACACCGTCGAAAAGTGCTCGAACGTGATTGGTTGGATAAGAAAGGGGTCAACATTTATCAAATTTTCAATAGTTAAACAACAAAATTCACTTATCGGATATATTACTAACGATGCGTAGATACATTTCTGATCGAATGATACTAAAATCGTAATAATTGGTTCATAAACAACTGAGTTATTAACGTTCAAAATCTCCCCTAATTTCGTTACATGTCTCATTTTCCGTACTTTTAAAGTGCACCCCAATATAGAAAACAAAGACGTAGTCCTACGTCAAAAAAAGCCATGCTTCACAATTTAGTCACCGGCAAAGCCTGAACAGGGTGTGAAAAAAGTCGGAGCACTGAAAACGGGAAGCACGATATAAGCAGTTCTCGTTGTTATGATTATGATTTCTCGTAATATATCGCCATTTGGGATCAAAAGGTCATCCGTTGTGTGTATGATGTCTGCCATGGCTGGTTCTTTTGAGACGTCTAAAGCTCCGGCTGCTGATCCTGAACGAGGCACCGACCGGTAGAATTAAGATTGAGATGTTTTCGGGGTCTAGGTCCCTGCAGGGGCTGATCCTTCGACTGCTGCAGCACTAGGAGCAGCCCTCTCTCTCTCTCTCTCTCTCTCTCTCTCTCTCTCTCTCTCTGCAAAGTATGTTTATCGACTGGGGATTAGAGGAAACTGTGTAAAAATGTGACTCTTGGCTTGGTTAGGTAACGACTGCTAGGGCAAAGCATCGTACATCATCGAGAAATGGGATGAGATAAGTGCGTAACGGGGCCTTCCTTAGTCGAGTGGTTAGAGTCCGCGGCTACAAAGCAAAGCCATGCTTAAGGTGTCTGGGTTCGATTCCCGGTCGGTCCAGGATCTTTTCGTAATGGAAATGCCTTGACTTCCCTGGGCATAGAGTATCATCGTACCTGCGAAAATGGCAACTTTGGCAATGAAAGCTCTCAGTTAATAAATGTGGAAGAACACTAAGCTGAGAAGCAGGCTCTGTCCCAGTGAGGACGTTAATGCCAAGAAAAAGAAGAAGTGCGTAACGGACAAGCTTTTGGGTGCAAATGAAGAAGGAGGACTGAACGGGAACGGTGACTAACATAAGTTTATATCAGAGGATTAAAAATAGGCCAATCATATAGATTAGTAAAAGTAGGTCAAAAACATGAACTTGTGCCTAATTTATTGAAATTCACATTGAAATCTCGTGTTAACTAATACCGCTTCAAAAAATGCTGAGTTTAGTTGTCAGAGCTGCAAATAGTAAATTTTTGAAGTCTTCTGTCCACCATTATGCAATTTTAGCTACACCTACTAAGCCAACTGTATCTCAGTTGCAAGGCATAGTCTTTACTTATGAATATTGCACGCAATGGTCGGGCACAACGTTAGCCATCATCCATCATCGTTCCGTACTCGCATGACTGACTGCGAAAGTCCCAAGCAGAGATCTTTACTTCCTCGGCATGCTCTATAGAGTTTGAAGGCCTCTCTTTCCAACTGTCATCACATTAGTGTAGGCATATTGACACATCCACCTTATATCACGACCGGTGGTGCCATTTCAGGCGTATGCACGAAGCGAAAACATCGCATCGCACTACGGAATCGGTTCGTAGAATGTCGGCTACGTACACTGGTCCCACAATTGAGAATCATTTAACGTGATATTAAATCTTCGAGCTGTTTAGGGGCTGTCCATTAATTACGTAAGGGTTCATGGGGGGAGGGGGGGTCTGAGATTTCTTACGCGCCATACAATTTATTTTTGATTTTCATACAAAAAATCTTACCATGGGGGGAGGGGGGGTTGAAAAACCCCGAAATTTGTCTTACGTAATTAATGGACCGCCCCTTAGTTGAATACATATATGTAAATGAAAAACCGAACTTAGTACTAAACCATTTAATTCAACTAGAGTTTGTATCCTTTGACAGATACGCGTATTTCGACCTTTGGGTCTTCATTATGCAGCCCACAGACGGTCAGACGGTTTGACCAACAGTGACTCCGCCCCCAGGTTGGGCGCACGACGTAAGGCATAAATACGATAGGCAAAATGGACGATAGGCATAATTTCCGAAATGAAAATTGAAATCGTTGTTGTAAAAAGTGAGCTGACTTTTTTGATAATGGTACAGGGCTTCAAAATATTAAAGTGTGTGCTTTTAAATGCGGTTGCCTTTCAGCCGTCCCATTGTTGTGAATCCTTAGAGGTCAATTTCGAGGATTAAATTTGATTGATTAAATGAACAGTACAACAATGCTGAAGGTATCTTTGATCGTTTCCAGGATCCAGGATCTTCTTGATTTCTTTATTTTCTTGGCCATGAAGTATAATCGTGCTCGTGTACACGAAGCTAAGAATTTGTATTGTGGCGTAATGCCAAGAATAAGAACGATGCTTTACATGACCTGCTGCTCATCGTTTGAGTTTGGTTGTATTACTGTCTAGCAATTTTTCCATCAGAATTTATCCCTTCTTTAAATTGGAAGCTGTTCTTTATAGTTATACTGTCGAAAAAATTAGTGCTAATGTTTCAATCAGAAACTTTTTCTTCTTTTATAAATAGCTGTTCTTTCGAGACATACTAATTCAAAAATAAATGCCATTATTGCTTTGAATATTTCTAACATACATTTCCCCTTCCTTGAATCATAGGCTATGCTTCATACTTATACGGTTAATTTGATGTCTGGAAGAAAACATAGTTAAAAAAAACTTTTTCCATTATTATGCTGTTCTGTTGATTCTTGGTGTTCTAATAGTTATTGGAATTGTAGATGTAAATGTTTCTATCAAAAAATTGTCGATTCTTGCTCTTGAATGGGTTTGGGGAACACTTGGGAATCAATTATCACTTATTATTTGGAACCTGAATGCACGCCATGTTAAATGCTGAATATTGTGCCTTGTTAAATGCGAAATTCATTTTGGTATCCAAAATAAATAGTTTATCAAATTCCACCTTTTAAAACTTATATATGCGGCTGAACAAAATTGATTGAAAACCATCGAAAATTGTTTGCAGAAGAATCAAAGGAACCGTTCT
Source organism: Aedes aegypti (assembly GCF_002204515.2). Classification (NCBI taxonomy): domain Eukaryota; kingdom Metazoa; phylum Arthropoda; class Insecta; order Diptera; family Culicidae; genus Aedes; species Aedes aegypti. The sequence goes on from NC_035108.1 coordinate 381,289,007, forward strand.
CACTTCATTAAAGTGATGAGCAGACCCGGAGTGGGAATGTAACGCCAAGAAGATAATTGTTACCAGGGCTGTCCATTTTCAATTCATTGAAAGTATTTTCAGTCCCCAACTGACTGACTCAAGCTTCCCTTTCGATTGAAACTCTACTGTTTCGTTTCAATCCGACAAACATTTCCTTTCATCGCAGCAAGCGTAGTCTTTCATTTCTTTCGTGCCGCCTGTGCGTCGCGCGTCATTTATCAGAGCCTCACCGCAGCAAGCTAGTCTTTCAATCGGTAGTCTCTAGCTTTAGGAGCTGATTAATTCAAATGAACGACGTGGTGGCCCGCATACTTTCTCTATCTTAATTTATTACCTAACTAGTTACAAACATTACTATTGCAAAAAATATGTAAAATCCAATTTGAAACATTTTGATAGATTTCAATGAAATCAAATGAAACGAAATTCTTACTCTTTCATTCCACCTTTCTTGTTCGCTGCTTTCAATAAGGTAACGAAACGAATGAGTGGCGAAAGAAGAACGAAGCGACGCAGTTGTTCGTCACCATCGAGACGACGCAGCCAAGCCTTCGTGTTTCACAAAATGCTTTCGAAAATGCACAGCCCTGATTGTTACACTGCCAGAAAATTATTTCTGAACATAAAGTCACCTGTCATACCATATATTCGTGATTTGACTCTTGACTATTAATCATTTGGATCATAGGAATTAATATGTATGGGGAAGATTTACCTTCTTTACAAATAACGCAATAGGGTTCTAAAGCCCTGTCTTAATTTTAGTGCTTAAGTTTAAGCCAGAAACACACGGTTGATAAATTTTTAAATAATTTTCGTTGATTCAAGTCCAAAAAAACTTTTTGCGGCTTTTGAGGATTTGTCACACTTTTTGATTTAAACTCAATTTTTGGGTCTATTTTGTTTTTCATATCCCTTCCGAAACGTCAGATAGAAACAACCCCAGTGTTAAAACAAAAACCACAGTGGCATTTTTGTCGACAAAGTAAACGTCAAACATTATCAAAAATGTCAAGGTTTCTAAACCATTTTCTAAATTGAAGTTTAAATATGTTACAGCTTTATTTGAGCTGAAAAATATTCTAAGCCATTTTCTAAATTGAAGTTTAAATATGTTACAGCTTTATTTGAGCTGAAAAATATGTTAAGTAGTTGAAAAAACATTCTCTTTAGTATTATTAAACAAAACCAAGAATATATTTAAAAAAATAGACCAAATTATTTAAAAGAAATATAGCAAAACATGTCATATGCTCACTAGATACTTTCAAAAATGGATTGAGCTGGATTTCAGAATGATAACAATGACCAAATAGACATTTATGATCAAGCAATCAACCCATTTCCTCATAACGCTTTTTGAAAGATACTCGCACTATTTTTTATGAACTTTTACATGTTAACGACACCCACATCAGCGTAATGAAAGTTGTAAAAGGGCCCAAACAATTTTCGATATAAGACGAGTTTCAAATGGTACACACGCAAGTTATTTTAAACCAAACGTCCATTATGCCTAACATCCTTATTCCTAACGCCTTTATGCCTAATGGGGTATACTCCCCAGGTTAATGCTCATGTTGGCGTTATGTTTGACCGTGTGTGATGCTGTTTGACGAACCAATTTGACAGTTTGTGAAACCGATTTGACGGTTGACGTATCGGTTACTCAAACCACGGGTGGATGGAGCCAAATGTTTGATAAACTGATCGTTCAGTCCATAGAGATGTTGCACGAACATCGAAGTCAGCATGTCTGATTGAAGCTTCGACGTCCCATGAACTGCCAATGCAGATGGGTGGCAAGTCAAAATACCTGAAATTACGTAGCGTCGATGCCATAGTGATCTATCAGTTGTTGCACCCTTGAGTTGTTTCTATATATTTCATTAGCATTTTAACCATCTTTAACCAAAAAGTAGATTGAAGTACCTTGTACCAATCTACTTTTTAGTTTCGTTATTGAGATTCTGCTCAGAGGATTCGAATACATTAAAAAGAGTCATCTCTAACCGTTTTCTTTAGCAAATTTACCAGGGATTCTTTAAATATTCCTCAAACAATTTTTCCAGAATTATCTTCAGAGAATCCATCAGTAGTTTCACCTATGTTTTCATCCAAAGTTCAACATGAAATTCCTCCAGGAGTTGTACCAGGTATTCCTACAGGGAATCCATCAAGAATTTTACCAGGAATTCCTCCAGATAATCCTCTTGCAATATTTTTAGGAATTCTACCCAAACTACTTCATGGATTTCATCGGTGGTTCATTCATGACTCCACCATGTGTTCCTCCAGAAATTTAACCAGGATTTTTCCACTGATTTAACAGGATATTCCATAAAAATTTCCTCCAAGGATTCCATTAGGAGTTCCTCTAGGGATCTGGAGTTATTCTAGGCAATTAAATACGACTTCATATAGGCATTCCATAAGGAGTACTAGATTCAATCATGAATTCCACGAGTGATTCGTTCAGCAATTCCTTCAGGATTTTTATCAGGAGTCCCTCCAGGGATTTCATCGGAAGTTTCTCTAGGGATTCCATCAGAATTTCCTCAGAGACTCCACCTGGAATTCCTCCATGGATTCTATCAAGAGCTCCTATAGGGATTCTATCAGGAGTTCTTCTCGGGATTTCATAAAGAGTTCCTATAATGATCCCATATGGAGTTCCTTCAATAATACCTTTAGGAACTCTTTTAAGGATTCCATCAGGATTTTTAATAGGGATTCTATCAGTAGTATTTTTTGGGCTTCAATCAGAGTACTTCTGGGGACTTCATAAAGAGTTCTTTCAGGGATTTCATGAAGAGTTCCTTCTGAGGTTTCACCTGGAATTCCTCAAGAGATTCTATCTGGAATTCCTCTAGAAATTATATCAGGAGTTCGTCGAGGATTTTCATCAATATTTCTTCTAGGAATATCAAATGGAGTTCCTTCAGGGAGAAAGTTCTATCAGGAAACTTATCACGAATTCCTCCAAGGATTCCATTAGGAGTTCCTTTAAAAATATCTTAAGAAAATCTTCCAAGGATTTCATCAGGAGTTCCTCTAGGGATTCCTTCAGAAGCTCCTATAGGAATTCTACCAGAAGTACCTTTAGGGCTTCTATCAGAGTTTTCTGGGGATTTCATCAGGAGTTCCTCCAGGGATTTAATTAAAAGTTCCTTCTGAAGGTTTCATCTGGAATTCCCCATGAGATTCTATCAGTAGATCTTACAGGATGTTAAAAGGAGTTTCTTTAGGGATTCCATCAAGAGTTCCATCAGGAAACTTATCAAGAATTCTTCAAGGGATTTTATCAGAAGTTCCTAGAAAAATTCTATCAGGAGTTTAGAAGGAATCCCTCCAATGATTCCATCAGGGGTTCCTTCAAGAATATCTTTAGAAATTTCTCTCCCTCAGGATTCATCCTGGGGATTACAGGAGTTCCATCAGAACTTGGTTCCTCCAGAGATAATATCAGGAGTTCGTCGAGGAATTCCATCAATATTTCTTTTAAAAATATCATTAGGAGGATCAGGAGTTTCATCAGGATTCTTATCAGGCATTCTTTCAGGAATTTTATCATGAGTTTTCATCAGAAGTTCATCTAGGGATATCATCAGAGGTCCTTCCAATGATTCCATCATGAGTCCCTTCAAGAATATCTTTAGGAATTCCTCCAGGGATTCGATCAGGAATACCAATAGGGATTCTATCAGGAGTATTTTAGGGCTTCCATCAGAGTTCTTCTGAGGATTTCATCAGAACTCCCTACGGGTATTCCATCATGAGTTTCATGAGGAATGTAGATTTCACCATGAGTTTGAGAATACACCTGGAATATCTCAAGAAATACTTTCAGGAGTTTCTCTAGAAATATCAGGAGTTCCTCGAGGTATTCCATCAGGATTTCTTCTAGGGATATCATAAGGAGTTCCTCAAGGGATTCTTTCAGGAGCTCCATCAGGAACCATATCAGGAATTCCTTCAGGGATTCCATCAGGAGTTCATCTAGGAATTTCATCAAGAGTGCCTTCATTGATTTCATCTGGAGTTTGCTCAAGATTCCACCTGGAACTCATCCTGGGATTACAATAGAAGTTCTTCTAGAGATGACATCAGGAGTTATTCTGGAGATCACATCAGGAGTTCATTTAGGGATTTCATGAAGAGTTACTTCAGGGATTTCATTAGCATTTTCTTTATATATTCCACCTGTAATTCTTCCAGGGATTCTATACAAAGTTTCTGTATGGATTCTATCTGGAATTCCCCTGTGTCTTTCAACAGGAGTTCTTGTTGAGAGTTCCCAAGGGATTCCATCTGGAGTTCCTAAAGGGATTCAATTAGGAATTCATACAGTGATAATTACAGAAGTTCTTGTTGGGATTTCATCAGAAGTGCCCAAAGGATTCCATTAGTAGTTCCTTTTAAAATTTCACTTGGAATTCCTACAGGAGTTCTTTCAAAAGTTTGTATAGAGATTTCATCGAAAGTTCCTTTGTAGATTGCACCTAGAATTATCCGAGAGATTATATTGAGGGTTCCACAAGAAATTTCATCAGGATTTCTACTTGGAATTTTTTAAGCAGTATCGCCAAGCATGTTATAAGTATTCCCTTCAGGGATTCTATCAGGAGATTGCTATAGGGATCATGTTAGGTGTATTTTAAGTGATTCCATTAGAAGTTCCTCTAGAGATTACATCTGAAGATCTTCTAGTGATTACAGCAGAAGTTTTTCCAGGGATTCCATTAGGAGTTCTGCTAAGGGTTTAACCAGGAGTTCCTTCAGGGTTTCCATTATGAGTTCTTTCAGTGATTCTACCTGAATTTTTGACAGGAATTCTGTAAAGAAATTCACTGAATCATCAAGAATTCTTCCAGGTATTACATCACAAGTTCTTCCAAAAATCCATCAAAAGCTTCTCTAGGGATTTCATCAGGAGTTCTTCAACAAATTTCATTGGGAGCTAATGCTAAGATTGAATTATAAGTTCTTTAATGATTTCCATTAGAAAAAAAAATCTAAGATTTCATCATAATATCCTCCTGCGATTCCATCATGAACACCTTCTAGGATTCCAGCAAAAATTCTGCCAGGGATTCTATCAGGAATTCTTTTAAAGGTTCCTTCAGCAATGCCTCTAGGGTTATTCTGGGTTCCATCAGGCTACTCTATGACTGCACATTTAATCGTTACAATGGTGGGGCGTATATATGATTTTTCAACAAACTGTGAATGGTTCGTCACAGTGAGTGTCTACATTAACTCTGATTCATGAATTATGTTTGTCTAATTTTTTTTTCAAAATACCCCTTTCTTTTTATCTTTATTTTTTTATTTAAAAAAACTTTGAATGGTTCGACACTACTAGTGTAGACTCGCGAAAGGTTCACTTTATTCAGCAAACTTTGGATGGTTCACCACTGTAAGCTTCGGCATAAGAATAAGAGTGTTCTTTTATGTTCTAGCCAATCGAGTTTTTTGTTTCTTTTCAAATAAGTAAAATATAATAACACATGCTTTCGTCCTGACAGCTGTAGGAATGTTACATTTAGGTATTTGTTCAACAAACTTTGAATGGTTCGTCACCTCAAGTGTCGGCATAATTTTCCTCTACATAGAAATTGTTCATATCAAATGAAAATATTATATTTACATATAAGCATGTTTATATCTCACAAATAATTATTTATCATGGTCTAATCGCTTATCAAAATGAATACTGTGACCCAACGATCCTCCCCATCAACAAACATCCCTCCCAGTAACCTTTGTGGAGATGCAGAGGCAAACACGGTCTCCAAATAGTAAAGGTTACACACTAATATTCCTTCCCCCAATCCCACCTGACTGCAAAGACGTGGCCGGCGCCGTTATTGACCCTGTATAAATTATGGCCAATTCCAGCCGAACTTCTAGTTGATTCTTTATGCATTTTCACTGACTTCGGTCAATCACGTAATAGCAACCATTGATATGTGTAGTCAGTCTAAGCTAAGCTAAGAAGAAGTAAAGTCACTTTTAGGTAAGCAAATTTCGTTCACTTGGAAATTCTATGATTTTGCAAGGGTGTTGTTCAGCCGACTATCTTCACTCAAACTGGAGACATTTGTGGAAAGGTTTGTTCCAACCGAACCGATCTTTCCATATAATATGAGGATTTTTTTCCAAGTAATATAAAGGTTTTCGAGAACCGAAACTAGTCGAATGCAACTTGAAAAGTGTATGATGCAGTGATTCAAAATTATACTATTTAGCATGTAAAATACAATCTTAAATTTTGATTGATCTCATCTAAATCTCAACCTTCTGTTCCGATGTTTTCGCCAAGTTAATCAGTATTTTGATACCTGTTAGAAAATACTTGATTTTTATTTCGCTTTTTAGATGCACTAGATAATATAAAATTTGAGAATTTGAGTACTTCTTGAACATATTTTTTGAAGGGTTATATCGGATGGTTTGATCAGACAATCACTGGATTTGGATGACATATTTCGTATATGCTTGACTCTCCGACTAACTTCACTGAGGACAGCTTCCAATAAAGCTGAATGTAGAAATATTTTAGAATAATGAAGTATTTTTTAAAGCAGCTGATTCCTTAATTAAGGGTGATTCAATTATGTGAGCCGACTAAACATCCTCAGCCATGTAGGTACATACGTACACCGGCTACACTCGATGAAGTGATGGAATTTTCGCCTCAGCTTTGCAGACAAATATTTAGATTTCCACGTGTTGGCTTTTTGCTCGGCGGCGGAAAAACCTTTCACACCATATTGCATGCACCGATCAACAACATCATCATTGGATGTCGGTCACAGCGAGTATGGTCAACAACTTCGTCCATCGACAACTTCGGTGGTGCATCATCATCATCACATTCCGTGCAGGTTGATTTGCGTGTGAGCTCAGTTCGGGAATGAAAACGCTGCACAGTGGGAGATTTCGTCGTTTAAGAATATAATAAAGGAAAGGCACACGACAATTTTGGTGGTTTAAAAAAGATAACACGCTCTTACGGGAGACGGACCTGGTGTAGTCGTAAGAACACACGTCTCTTACGTCAAGGACCTAGTCACTTGACATTTGTTTAACAATGGCAATTTCCTTCGACATTTATTTAACATTGGCGATTTCCTTCGGGAATTTGCAGACCGATAAAACGGCGTTAGCTGTCAGATAGAAGAAAGACTTTCAGCAGTTGATGAACGGTGAAAATGGAAATGTAGCGGTAAACAAAGTGAATATCGATGAAGACAGTCAATTTGTGGATCCACTGACGATATGAGAAATTAAAAAGGCTGTCAGCGAGCTGAAGAACGATATCCCATGGTTGGATGGCATCAGACGCCCAATTTATAAAAAAGGTCATAGACTGGAGTGCGCTAATTACAGAGGGATAACCCTGCTGAGTGAACCTTCAAAATATTGTCACGGAATTTGTTCAACAGATTGAGACCGCTCGAGGAGTCCTTCATCGGCGAATACTGTGCTGGTTTTTGTGAAAGCCGCTTAGATAAATTAAATAAATTCCGGGGGTATAACTTGCAGATCTGTTTGATTTCAAAGCAGCGCAAGATTGTATGAAAATAAATGAGCTGTGGCAGATAATGTCTGAGCATGGTTTTCCAGCAAAACTAATAAGCCTGATACGCACAACGCTGGATGGTTCGAAAACAAAGTAGAGGTCGGCGACATCGTAGAATACCACAAATACTTGAGTCAATATTACACTTGTACAAAAACGTCGTACCGTAAAACGGGGTAACTTTGATAATGCGGGTAACTTTGATAGTGCAAGACCCCTCAACATATTGAACGAAATAACGAAGTTTCTGTCAATCAGTTAAGAAAAACAAATGCAAAAGTAAAGAGTATTAGTATGACACTTCATGTCAAAGCTATTTTCGTTGGAATCAAGTGCATTTGAGGATTTTTATGCAAACATGAAAAATTTTCAAGATTTTAGCATTTTTGCAACGCTTACAAACAATCTGTTCTACGACCACTATTTGATGAAGTCATAATGAGTTCGTCACTTACCCATGACGGCCTAGTTATAGTAGAACATTAATTCGGTCTCAAATCTCTTAGCGAAAACCATTTTTACAAACTGGGACCATTTTTGTAATCGAAGTCAGAAATTTCCATATAGCGTTAAACGCCTAGAGGTATGCAACGCCCTATAAATGTTCGTAATTCATTCAATCTTGTTCGATTAATACTCCATTATCAAAGTTACCCCAAAACAGAAAACCGACTTTCGATTATATGAAAAATTATATATCCATTCAGAATAAATCTTTAGGCAATCTATCAAATGCAATCGATAGCTAGGATGTCAGTACTTGTTTTAAAAATATAAATTGTAATTCTTTGAAACAGCATGCATAAATATTGAAGTTTTTTTTCGAAAAAACTATCAAAGTTACCCCGTTTTACGGTAACTAAATAAGTACAACGGAGATTTATTTTGAATTCAAATTTGTGTAGGAAACAATAGAAACTTTTTATTCTTTGATCACGAGTTGATTCCATGCAAAGCGTAGGCAGATCAAACAACAAAAAGGGTAAAATATGAGATTTATTGTATAACAGTTTTAGATGGTGGTTTGTGATAGTTAATAATTAATTTTCTCAAAATCGTATAAAAGTTTTTTACTTCGATGAAAAAAGTAATCATGAAATGGTTTTTCTATCTCACTTATTGAAAAATAGATCGAAATGCTAAAATCTCCCACTGTGCTTTGCCACGCCGGCAACGGGGCGATTTCAGGCTTGCTTGTTTTGGAATTCCTCCACAAATTGGAAGCTAAAGTTGGTTGGAATTTTCAGCGAATCAAGCTTATCATTATCCTTGGCTGAAAATGTCCCAATTCGATCAGCACATTATCAGATTGGATTGTTTGGGGCGGAAAATCGCAAGTGCAAGCGAACGTATTTTCGGAAAGCAATTTTAAGCTTCTTGTTATTGTTGGATGTGATGAATCTGTGTCACTCAAATTTAGAGTATTTAGAGCATCACGACAAGGGAACTTGTTTTAGTTCGGCCACATGAGTTGAATTCCAGTGAAATAAATTCCGCCGATTGCTTAAAGTGGGCTCATCCAGCAAATACAGCCAAAATCCATTTTATCATCCAATTGGTATTCATCGGATGTACTCGCTTTAGTTGAATAAATGATGGCAGCATCCGACTCATAGAAAAAGGAAAACGAAACCGAGGACGAGAGTAGACTGAAAAGTCAACGGAATAAATAGGCTTCCTCGTTTGCTTGTTGCTACTGTTTCCGAAAAAAAAGTATGCTTTAGGACTAGAATCAAAGGTGAACCAAGCAGCACAAGGCCGGAACATCACGCTGAGAAGTGCAAAACAGCGTGTCACTACTGGCTGGAACGAACGCCTCTACCTTCAGTCTGTCTGTCTGTCTGCCAACAGACCGATAGAAAGGTCTACGTGAATCTTCCACGGTAAGTATATTTGGAAGCGACTTGTTACAGAAGGACTGATTTGGTATACTGGAGGAAAATTCTCAATAAGCAACATAACGCGAAAGATGAGCTCAATCTGGCGGGGGAAGTTCACAAATTCAAAGACTGATGATCGCTTGACTGGAAACCGTTTTGAGGGCTATGTTTACTCGAGGTAAATAGAGGAAAGAAAAGGCACGGAAAAGTCCCAGTGGGACGCGGACAACTCGGAGCTGATTGATACGGGGTGGACTAGAAGATTTTGAACACCGAGCTTACTTTAGCTTTCGTTGAGATGTAGGTATCAAAATGCTGAATGTTCTCTTAAAAATGGATTTCCGATAAAGGGCACATATACCGTTTTGATTCATATTACGGACAGCTTCAAATTCCGGACACTCTACTTTGTATGGGAAACATTTCACGGGAAATGTTTCAATTTTTGCCGTTCAAAAGTTCTCGATTTTGAGGCTCGTTTTGGTATACTATTTCCATAAATATCTTGGAAAATTTGCAATGGCTAACTACCTTAGATGTCTCTTTAGTGGTTTGACGATTTCAATTGATGATTTGACTGTTCCATTAATGATTTTCATGAGCTGTCCGCAATTCGAATCAGAGAGTCCGGAATATGATGCAAAAATGAGGAAGCGTCCGGAATAAGAATCATGAAAAGACCACACTATTTTATTTATTTAAAATTAATCAAGTTGCGGAAGCGTATTCTTTACCAACCATTCGAAAGTTAAGGGCTTCCGACGTTCGATAACGCCAAGGAATCATACAGAATGTTTTACTTTGTATGCTTTATGCTGGATTATACTACTGAGGCCTTAAGTGTCCGTAATATGAATCAAAACGGTACCTATCTGACATTTTGTTGATTCAAGATACCGTTTTGATTCATATTACGGACATTTAAGGCCTCAGTGAAGTTTAACTCACAAAAAAGCATGTAAAATAAATCATTCTGTATGATTCCTCCGCGTTATCGAACCTTCAAACCCCTTAACTTTCTAATAGTGAGTGAAGATTTCGATTCCGAAACATGAATAATTTTAAATAAATAGAAATGTGCGGACTTTACATGATTCTTATTCCGGACGCTTCCTAACTTTCGCCTCATATTCCGGACACTTCGATTCAAATTCCGGACAGGTTAAACAAATTATAAATAGAAAAGTCAAATCATCAAATGAAATCGTTAAACCACTAGAGAGACGCCTAAGGAAGTTGGGCATTTTAAATTTTCATAGATATCTATGGAAAATGCTTGTTAAAATAAGCCTTGAAAGTGGGAACTTTTGAACGGCAAAAATTGAAAAAAATTTCCCATACAAAGTAGAGTGTCCGGAATTAAAATCTGTCCGTAATATGAATCAAAACGGTACATACATCTTAGATCATTTCATAAAAATCGAAATGAATGGGATTCAACCAGTCACCCCATAGTACTTATTGCAATACTAAAACAAACTACTAGACAAATTTTCATCCAATTTGTAGAAGATTGTAATCAAACTCCGATCCTAAAGATCGGAAGTCGAGAAGCTTGACCTCGGGGCTAGGGAAAGTGTACCAGTTATGGCCATAGTGGTTCCCTATTTGGCCATATGCGAAATCTCGATAACCTTTACATTTTCAATATTTTCGAATGTTTTAACATCAAGATATATCTTATATCTTACTGCTAAAACACACAAAATCTTTAAAAATGTGGAGACATTCAAGTTATCCAGTATGGCCAAATAGGGAACCACTATGGCCATAACTGGTACGCTTACCCTATATCACATATGTAATTGCTAGGCATCAAATGCGAATGTTGTTTAAGGCAAAGTAGGCCGTAATTGAAATTTGTACGTGTAGTAGCGTGTTGATTTAGTACGTTGTTTATTTTCATTTCCGTTAAAGTACCTTTGTCAAATAAATTATTCTGTACCGAACCATCAACCACTGCAGTCATCCTTACTACATACGCATCGTTGATGATTGTTGCTAATTTATCTCACGATTTCGAATCAAAGAAAATCAGTTGATTTTGCACTGACACAGCTGAAAATGTATCAGCATACTTTATGCAAGTTAGCGCGTACAGTTATACATTTTCAAGTCAATATAAACTATATCAAGACAGAGTTTTATCACTTTGAAATGCAAGCTGAAAAGTCATCATTGTTGCCAAAACGAATGACGGGCTACTTAGCCTTAAAGCGTGACTACATTGATGAAATTTGCTAGATGGTTGCTTCAATCATCATCCATCATTAAAAAAGCAAAGCTACTATGTTCAACTTTGTAATATGTCAGCAATTGCGCCATCTGGCAGCAGCTCTAAATGCCGGGAAATGGGAAATGTTATATTTCCGATGAATTTTTACAATTTATCTGTAATTCGGTTACGAAAATGATGTACTACAATAATGATCAGAAAAGGCAAAAGAATGATACTACGGCTGAATTTTTATGATTAGGTTAGTTAAGTTAAGAATCTCGTAGAACAAAAACTGTAGATAAATGTATGTTTTGCAGGTACTTTAATGAACATAAATCAATTCTATGAGGTCAAAACCATCTCTAATCGGCATACAGTGTTCTCAAAAATTATAAAGTACTTATAATACGTTCAACTAGTGGTATTTATTTGGATTTTCGTTTTTCCAAATTCTCGTTATAATTTTTTGAATGTAAAAAATAGCCAAAAAAAACACAAATTCGACTTGAGGCACCTTCTAGTCTTCTCCAATTTGGATGAAATTTTTTTCTGGTAGTTTGTTTTAGTATTGCAATTAAGACTAGGGGGTACCTTGTTGAATTCTAGATGTTTAGATTTTTGTGAAATGGTCTAATACATCTGTATTTAAGTAGGTACGATGCTGTTCGGAATAATAACAGCGCATGTCGATTTTCATCCAAAATGCTCAACTTTGGCATTCTCTAATGTTGTTCCCTTTCAAGCAATCTATATGAATTTTTCTTCACAAAATTATATGTTTGTTCAATTTTGTAACCACAAAATTTCTAATTTTTCTGAAACCCTGCCGGAAAATGAGACACAGGGTGAAGTTTATCGAAAAAATAGTATTTTTTTATATAATTTTCTTCTTTTTCAAATATTTTTAACATTTTTGGTTTTGGTGTACGTTAATCAATTAGGTGGAGATTGAGCATGAGCATACTCCGTTATTGCAAGAACAGCTGTACTTACACAGGGAACCAACAGACATTACTCGGGATCAGTAGCATCTTCAATGTGTAAGTACTGGTGCTCTCATTATTACAACAAACAATACCGGCGCCGGCTGCGTCCGAATGCAGGTCAATTTGAGGATGGGAGGGAAATGTTGACGTGTAACTTGCTTTATAGAAGCCGAGGAGTCCTCTGCACTTCCACAAGAAAACACTGGGATTTTGGATATGGGAAAGGATTCGTTTTGGTAAACGATAAAGATATAATTTTAAATGAAAACGAAAGCATTTACACGGATGATCGATACCGATAGTGCAATTACTACGCAAACCAACCATAATTGATCCGGTTTCCGTCGCTCGCCAGTAGCAAGCAACAGATTCAACGGACCAAACACTATTGACGCGGTTCGTTCTTGACCCGCTCACTTCGTTTTTTTCACAAGCGCAACGAGAGCCGGACACAATTGATCCGGATTCTGTCGCTCGCCCCACAAAGGAGCAAGCAACAGATTCAACGGACCAAACACTACTGACGCGTTTCGTTTTTCACCCGCTCATTTCGTTTTTTTTTCACCAGCGCAACGCGAGCCGGACACAATTGATCTGGATTCTGTCGCTCGCCCCTCAAAGGAGCAAGCAACAGATTCAACGGACCAAACACTATTGACGCGGTTCGTTCTTGACCCGCTCACTTCGTTTTTTTCACCAGCGCAACGAGAGCCGGACACAATTGATCCGGATTCCGTCGCTCGCCCACAAAGGAGCAAGCAACAGATTCAACGGACCAAACACTATTGACGCGGTTCGTTCTTGACCCGCTCACTTCGTTTTTTTCACCAGCGCAACGAGAGCCGGACAGAATTGATTCGGATTCCGTCGCTCGCCCACAAAGGAGCAAGCAACAGATTCAACGGACCAAACACTATTGACGCGGTTCGTTCTTGACCCGTTCACTTTGTTTTTTTCACCAGCGCAACGAGAGCCGGACACAATTGATCCGGATTCCGTCGCTCGCCCACAAAGGAGCAAGCAACAGATTCAACGGACCAAACACTACTGACGTGTTTCGTTTTTCACCCGCTCACTTCGTTTTTTTCACCAGCGCAACGCGAGCCGGACAGAATTGATCTGGATTCTGTCGCTCGCCCCTCAAAGGAGCAAGCAACAGATTCAACGGACCAAACACTATTGACGCGGTTCGTTCTTGACCCGCTCACTTCGTTTTTTTCACCAGCGCAACGAGAGCCGGACACAATTGATCCGGATTCCGTCGCTCGCCCACAAAGGAGCAAGCAACAGATTCAACGGACCAAACACTATTGACGCGGTTCGTTCTTGACCCGCTCACTTCGTTTTTTCACCAGCGCAACGAGAGCCGGACACAATTGATCCGGATTCCGTCGCTCGCCCACAAAGGAGCAAGCAACAGATTCAACGGACCAAACACTATTGACGCGGTTCGTTCTTGACCCGCTCACTTCGTTTTTTCACCAGCGCAACGAGAGCCGGACACAATTGATCCGGATTCCGTCGCTCGCCCACAAAGGAGCAAGCAACAGATTCAACGGACCAAACACTATTGACGCGGTTCGTTCTTGACCCGCTCACTTCGTTTTTTTTTCACCAGCGCAACGAGAGCCGGACAGAATTGATTCGGATTCCGTCGCTCGCCCACAAAGGAGCAAGCAACAGATTCAACGGACCAAACACTATTGACGCGGTTCGTTCTTGACCCGTTCACTTCGTTTTTTTCACCAGCGCAACGAGAGCCGGACACAATTGATCCGGATTCCGTCGCTCGCCCACAAAGGAGCAAGCAACAGATTCAACGGACCAAACACTACTGACGCGTTTCGTTTTTCACCCGCTCACTTCGTTTTTTTCACCTGCGCAACGCGAGCCGGACAGAATTGATCTGGATTCTGTCGCTCGCCCCTCAAAGGAGCAAGCAACAGATTCAACGGACCAAACACTATTGACGCGGTTCGTTCTTGACCCGCTCACTTCGTTTTTTTCACCAGCGCAACGAGAGCCGGACACAATTGATCCAGATTCCGTCGCTCGCCCACAAAGGAGCAAGCAACAGATTCAACGGACCAAACACTATTGACGCGGTTCGTTCTTGACCCGCTCACTTCGTTTTTTTTCACCAGCGCAACGAGAGCCGGACAGAATTGATTCGGATTCCGTCGCTCGCCCACAAAGGAGCAAGCAACAGATTCAACGGACCAAACACTATTGACGCGGTTCGTTCTTGACCCGTTCACTTCGTTTTTTTCAGCAGCGCAACGAGAGCCGGACACAATTGATCCGGATTCCGTCGCTCGCCCACAAAGGAGCAAGCAACAGATTCAACGGACCAAATACTACTGACGCGTTTCGTTTTTCACCCGCTCACTTCGTTTTTTCACCCCGTTAATCAATTAGGTGGAGATTGTTCAAAATATATTTGATATAAAATTTAAATTTCTAAAACTGCTATTTTCTCTAATAATTCACCTAATATCTCATTTTCTGGCAGCGGCTTGGACAAATATTAAATTTTATGATTTCAAAATTGAACATACAGTGGCCCAATTTCATATTCGTACAGGATACTGTTTCCACATAAAGTTAGTAAAAAACTATTAAATGAAGTATTGAGCTATAAATACCTTGTCCACATTGAAGGTAACAGGTGTCATCTATTGTTTGCCAATCACAAAATGTTTCCATTTACGTTCATCTTTGGATTAATAGAAAAGTATTGAATTGATGTCTAAAATTCACCCAATTCCATATTCGTACACCTACCAAAATTCATACGCACAACGTTCAAAACTAAATTTAGAAGCTCTATTTGATTACTGAAATGCTTTATTATGATGTTCAGATGTAGTGAAATACATTTGGACAATTTATTAGTGGACATATATGAAATTTAGGTAAAGTTATGAGAAATGCCAGTTTTCCAATGATTTTTGCAATTAAATCCTATAATTCGAACAATAACGTTTATTTTTGTCATTGGATCCAATCTATAGATTATACTCGTAAGCTCTGATAGAAATTTAGTTGAAATATATATAGTTTACAGAAATCATAAACAGTAATTATCCCTTTTGAGTTCAGAAAATTGTTGTGCCATAAATTTAAAACTCTTCTAAAATGATATGTTTAATCAATGTAAACCAAATTTTCATTCTAAACAACAGGTAAATGTTAATTTTGAATTTATCTGTAAAAATAATTTGAACTACGAACTTCGTTTTACAATAAAGTACCCTAAACTACGCTGTACATACCTCCCTATAATTGATGTCATCGTAATATTCAATTATCTTTGAAATAATATTCAAATTATATTCAAAATAGCACCCTATTTTGCAATTTATTGATTCTATGAGAAAAGTACAAAATAACTGAGCAGAGAGCATTAATATACTAATTAATAAAATATATCCTGTTGTTTTCATCATTTTAAAAAACGTTTGTGTTGCGGTTATGGCAATAATATTTATTCTTTAAATCTCTATAATCATGTTTGGTAGTAAAATGTAAATTAAAAATAATAATTACGCAATGTTTTGATAGGAACATTAACTATGGATTATGTATATACATTTAGGAGCCAAACATAAAGAAATTGACTAAAATTTTTGGTTTTGGATAAGTTATAAATGTTATACTACCTAAGATTCAAAAGTATAAGTTGTCGATATCCACTCCTAGCTACTCTAAAACTGATTATAATTTTTTGAAACTTGTGCAATATTCGCAGTTATAATTCTTAAGGAAGTGATGTTGAAAAAAATGCAATTTATTTTTCGACTTACCGAATATTTTAGCAAAAAACATGGGAAAACTGGTATTTTTCTTAAATTTACTTAAGTTTCAAATATGTCCGCTTTTAAATTTTCCAAATGTATTCTACTGCATCAGAACAACACAACGAAGAGCTTAAGTAATCATCTAGTCCATAAAAAAATAGTTTTGAATGCTGTATATTTCTTTTTTGTTAGGTGTACGAATATGGAATTGGGTCAATTATAGACACAATCTCAATACCTTTCCATTATTCCAAAGATTTAAGCAAATGAATACAGTTTGTCATTGCCAAACAATAGATGACACCTATAACCTTCATTATTGATAAAGTATATCGAAGTCCATGCACCATTTAATAGATTTATACCAACTTGATATGAAAACAGTGCCCCGTACGAAAATGAGATTGAGTCACTGTATTTGTACTTTTGTAGCGAAAATTTCAGCTCGATTATTTAAAAAGGAACAATACTAGACCATGCCAAAATTGAGCAGTTTGTATGAATATCGGCAATGCGCTGCTATTGTTCAGAACAGAACTGTACATATTTTATTCGTAGATTCATTGCAATCCTAGCAAAAGTTAGAAATTTAAACTCACCACGGTTATTTGAGTCTTGATTGGAACTATTCTATGTGGTTCTCTGAATGATGGAGACTACGCGATGTGGTATCTTTTAAAAGTTCGGGCAATATAGCCACCGTGGAAACTGTGTTCCCAAACCTTTAGAGAAATCTCCTGAGGTATTCATGGCCTAATAGGAAATGCGTAAGGTGGATGTTCAAATCTTTATGCTATCTACCCGAGTAGAGGTAAAGTATTGACAATCAAAAAGTGATATTGATTTGATTGACATGAGAGATAACAAATCTAAACATAATAATAAAATTTTATGAATGGTACTTCTTAATCATAGCAAAATTTCACGATTAGAGATCCAAATTTCATTGCTATTTTTAAGATCTTACCAAAAGTAAATATAACATATGATATTCCAGGAGTGATATCATTTTCAGATCTTTTATCTTTCATATATATATATAACTTTCATTTAACTTTCACATAACTTTCATATAACTCAATACAGCCTTTAGCTTTCAAGGACAAGGATCAAAATTCTAGAGAGGTTTCTCTCGCTTTCGCAGCGGTAGTTGCTTCTGAGTTTTACATGTCTGAACATGTCTGGATATAGCATTGGTAGCTTTCAGTGCCGCGTTCGGTATTCCATCCATTTAATTCTTGCTTATTTTGCTTTCAGGCACTTCACCATTCGTCATTGGACACATTTCAATGGTCGGAAGTTACTTTACGATATTTTTCAACTTGTCTGACTGCATAGCTGGCGCTGAAGTTTCTTTAATCTTTGCCATAACGACTACGCGTACCATAAGGATTGAATCTCGACACAGCTTCTTGCAGCAATTTGAAATACAAAGCTTGATCCCCTGTTCTCTATCTAGCTGAATTACTCCGCTGTCATTTTTGTAGGTGCTCAATTCAATTCAAGGGCTTCGTTCATTTTGTTAACTTGCGATAACGAAGCTTTTATAGCATATGCCTTGAATTGTCCGCCACTACTGTATAGGACTGCTCGTAAGTCTATCGCAGCCGTCCCCGTTGTATGCAATTGCCGTTATCAAATGGAAATCGATACAACTCTGTAATAATCGAATGTCACGAATAATTTCGGTTGTTGCCTTAGTAACGGTAGCCCTTTTTGTATTTTTTTTATTTGTTAATTGTTTATTTAGAATTGCATGCAACTTTTCTATGCGTAGAGAGGTTAACCGTTACAAAGCGTAAATGCGCGCGCTGTAACAAGAATCACTTTTCATGTTCTCGTTATTTGGCTAGAGAACCCCGAAACGAAAACGAAAAATATTTTTTATAACTACAGTAGGGGGAGATCCCCCAGTGCCGGACAGCACCCAATACCGGACAAAGTCGAAACATTGAGAAATCATGGTCCAATCAAGAAGGTGTATTAGTAGAAAAGAAAGCTATTATGTAGACTAATATTTGCGTAGAATAACACATCCTTGAAATATGCATGCCTTTTTAAAAAATTATAAAAGTTTGAAAATCTTAAAAAAATTGACGTATCCTCTTAATTTTGAGCCTATTTAATAAATATTTTGAATACGAAAAAATACTTTGGATCCCGCAAGCATGATCGAACATAATTCCAATTTGATAGTATGAATGTATTTTGTACCATAATTGAACTAAAAATGGACCAATTACAATTTTGGTTAAGCACCTCCTGTCCCTCAGTTTCGGACAGCTTGATTTGTTATATGTTATCTTTGTAATTGTTGCATCAGTGTCTCAAAATACTTTCATTTTTCATGGGTTCCGTCGATCATGGTATCACACATGCAATAAAATTAAGAAGAATGAACATTCAGAACAACATCGTGAAATGTGCTATTTTTCATCATATATGAAAGAGGTTTTTGATAGGCTTGATCATGCAAACTCAAATTATTCTTGTAAATGTTGCAAATGCATTGAATTGGTAATTATAAACTATTCCTATAGTGTACACATTCAATGATGTTCAAATTTACAGAATTAGAGGCATTTCCAGATCGTGTCCGGTATTGGGTGTCTCCATTCATGATCAATCAATTTGGTACTGAAATTCATTATCAAAATGCAATGTCAAAATTCATATTTATATTTTCAAATTTATTTTTGTACACTATAAAAATGATAATATTTATCGTAAATGAGTAACACGAGCCCATAAACTCAATATTTTTCGAATAATGAATTTAGTGGCTTAAGTGTCCGGTACTGGGGGATCTCCCCCTATGTAGTACGTGCATGGTTATTGGAGACCTTTGAGCTTCCATGTCCTGGAGCCATATCAGGGTGTCCTATCTAAGGATTAACAGAGATTTTCTTGTGCACTTTGACCCAGATCGTTCCATGGCGTTGTAATTGCTTTGTTTAAGATAGCTAGTTGTGCAAGTGAGTTTCAGTTATAGAGTTCGAAGCCAAGCGTGAGCTACGGCTTTCTTACCCCAAAAATGGAAACCGCACATACATCGCACAAAACGGAGACCGAGCAGCTTGCTCCGCACCACCTTGAGTCGCGCATCCATCTGCGTTCTGGCACCAAAGTTCGCCCGACATCTCGAAAGTGGAAGGGAGTAGCAACCGTCACCAACGCACTCCAAGCACATTGTAACCGTTCGTAAAACTTTACTAGAGATTATTAGAAAACTCGGTGGCTTAAGCGCCACTCTCAATGAGAGACCACCGGTCGTGTTCATATTTGCCTGACGTTTGGAGACTTTTTCTTTCTGGGGGAGATTTGAACGGTTCTTGGTAAACAGCATTTTTTTTTTGTAAAATTTTATATTGTCGTTTAGATGTTATTTACAGTGTTGTGAAATATAAAACTATCCAAGCCTAAATTATTTTCAGGTGTTTCTATTCTCTACTATTGCGGCTAATGTTATGAAGGACAGGATATAGGAAGTCTTCAGGTTCTAGCCTACACATGCTAGGTTCACATCTCAAAATAAGACTTCGCTGGTGATGCTTACACAAATAAGCTAAAAACGGAACGAAACGTAATGTAAGTTAGCGGGTAGTTTTATTATGTTTAAATAGTTAAACGTAACGCAACGGAAAAATTGACTAATATTACTTCAAAACATTGTTTATGTAAGGAAAATATTCACCATTCATTCGGATTGGACAAAGGAAACCGCACGGAATGGAAAAAGAGCAAACAAGGCCATGTATATAAAGCTTTTCACGTACCTGCACAGGATTTTGGCGTTGACTCGATGCTGGCTCGTTGACGGGAAACGAAATGTCGACTCCGCAGATTCGATGATGGCGGCGATCGACTTCGGCGTTGGCGGTAACGAAATGGCGGCCACCAGCGTGTCCGTGCTGCAAATTGGCGGGCAGCGAAGAATTAACCCGCGTGTAAAATAACCGAAATAACGTTGCGGAGGGAGTGGTGGCTGGAACGGAAGCTTCCGATTGCAGATCTCGAGAGTGAGACGGCGATTTCTCCTATTAATACACGGGACGATCCGCTCCTACCAATAGAGGAACACGTACCCAGCGACCCGGCTTCGCATACCTGTCCGCTTATCCGAGCGGGGAGTAATGTCGCCCTATCTTTGGGTTAGGATCGAGATTCGCGGCGTGCAATTGGCATCACGCTTCAACGAACCGAACTCTCGGAAATGGATCCACCAGAGATGACGTAATGGGACCTTTACCTTCGGTAATTGGCGTCCGAAGGAAGGAAATTCGCTACAGAAGTACTTTAGCGACTTCACTCGCGCCTTCGTTTGACTACTTTTCGAAAGGCGGGCCTTTGCACTTCACACGGGGCTTGAAGATAAACGGGCTCTAGAATTCTCGACGAATGGGCTTTCAAAATTCACGATTCGGCGGGGACGCGTCCAACGCGAAATCACATTTTTTTTTAGCTTTCAATTTAATAAATCAATATAACAATTTACGGTTCTTGGTCCTTCTATAAGACGAAAGAAATACACAACGTTTATCACAACTTACCACACAAACTCACTCACATACTTTTACCTTTTATTTGAACTTTAATTTCACCAGAATAAATTTTATCTTTTCGAATTTACTTCAAATAAACGTAATTGGTTCACTCAACTCGCGCACTTCTGCTCTCCAGCCAACTTCGTAGCGAAATGAACGAGTTGAAGAAACTCTTGCACCAAGAAACTGCCTCTTCTAACCGTTCAACTATTCAAACAAGAAGAAACTATTATAGAAACTCGCGCCAACTGATTCTGCATGGCGCGTGGTAGGTATAGCGACAAATCTGAATTAGGTCTAGTCCTTCAAAAATGTGTACATGCCGCTTTGCTATAACACGAAACTTTCATTATTTGTTATGGCAAACGCAATCCACATAAGCTTAAGCTACATGGATCGCCGCATTTTACGAACGCAAATAAAATATTTTTATTTAACGCTATAAAAAAGGAAATTTTTTTTTTATTATGTTTTTATTTATTATTTATGTTTTTAAACAAAAAACGTAAAACGTGATAACATTTCCGTCCACCAAACTTCGGAAGTAAGATCACGAGCCAGAAAAGTGCCTGTGAACCTCTTGAACAACCGCTAAAGTCGGCGAAGCGTCAGAAGCCCTCGAGCGGCCATCGACATCCAGTCGACGTCATCATTAGCGTCATCGTCTACGTAGTAAGCTACAAACCATGAGTACGTACCACGAAACCTTGCATGCAAGCGTATTAGCACGGACAAACAGCGGCTAGATCAGAAAACCGCACAAAATGTCCCAGACAGAAGTTTGTAGGGAAAAGTAGAGGAAAGGCCGACCAACATGGAATCCAAGGTTATCAAATTGTTCAAATATCCGTTCCTTAGAAAGTCCTTCTGTCAATGGAAATCTTTTGTTGATTAGTGATGATTAATAAAGTTCAAAGTTCGTTTCATGTTTCGTTTGTCCTGGTTAGTTTCGTTGTATGTTGATTAATCCGTCTTCTAAAACTGAATGAGCTTGAGTGGGTGTGATATATCTGCCAGTGATGATAAATAGAATTAGGTCGTGTTTTGGGACTTCGGTTGTATGGTGGAATCTTTTGTTAATGCTCATGTAGCTTCAGTTGTCAAAATAAGAGATTCTTTCGGGGCTAAATATGGATAATCAGTTTACCTACTAGTTCCCGCGTATTATTGAGTATTTGGGAGCTGACCCTTTGGTAAGTATTGGACAACATAGAACATGACAGGTGGTCTTCCTAGGAAGTGGTGCATGAGCCACTTGTTCAAGAAACCAGTCCTAAATCAGGTTGCAGGCTCCTAGCCGCCTTAAGGCTGCTAAAACTTTTGTCCACAATAACTGGTGTGCTAGAAATCGGCAATCTTTGTGTTTCAATATCCAACGCCAGTCAGCAGATTATGAAGTAGCGGACTACCATCAGAAGCTCAAAGAGCGGATTAGTGAAATCAAGAGCATCAACCTCAGAAATCTGTGGGAGTCAGTCCACTGAGTGGTGAGCACAGTAACGCAGTCCTTCACCGGAGACCAAGGAAGGTTTGGTTCGATAAGGGGTGCCAGCGAATGACGGATGAGAAAAACATGGCTACAAGCCGAATTTTGGTGCCTGGTACCCGTCGGAGCAGAGCAGAGCGGTACCAGAAGAAAGAACAGCCGAAAAACGGTCCATCGTAGAAAGAAAGAGGAGCATTTAGAGGCAGTAAGTGCTTAGGTGCAAGAAGCTATGGAACAGAACGAAATGCGATGGTTCTGTTAATCTGTCAACGGTAAGTAGAAAAACAGCGCCGAACATATGGGAGAAAGAACAAATGCCTACAAGTTGGTTGGATGATCTCATTTGCCCTTTATACAAGAGAGGGGATAGACTAGAATGAGCAAGTTACCGAAGCATAACACTCCTTAATTCGGCGTACAAAACCATATCTGGAATTCTTTTCAATAGATTGAGACTGCAAGATGAATCCTTTGTCGGCAAACATCTAGCTGGTTTTCGAGAGAACCGATCAACGACGGATGCGTCAAATCCTAGATAAATTCCGGGATTACAACTTGCAGACTCATCATCTATTTGTTGATTTAAAAGCAGCGAATGATTCATTGAAGAGAAACGAGTTGTTGCAACAGCATATTCAGAACCATTTGATGCACTGACCACTCTTTAGAAGGTTCCAGGCACCCTTAGGAACATATATTCCCATATCAATATGGAATCAAACTTCAATATTTTCAAAGGTGATGCTTCTGAAAGCATTTTTAAGCACCATCGGCTGCCATGGCTACTCTATAGTAGGAGTTTTGTTGAGCTCTTCAGGATATTTCTCAATTCAATACCCTGATAGCCCTTCATGTTTTTCCTCTTCTAGAAATCCATCTACGATTGATTTGGTCTTAACCGACTCTAGTCATCTTTGTAGCCAACTGATTACTCATGCTGATTTTGATTCTGATCATGTCCCTGTTACATTTCAAATATCTCAAGAAGTGATTCTTAATCCTATCAGCTCCACTTTCAATTATTTACGAGCCGACTGGAATATATCTGGAACATATATCAACTCTAATCTTGATGTTAACATTTCTTTACAAACAAAACTTGATATTGACAAGAAACTTTAACAAATTCCAGGTCATTGCAATTCCTAAATTTGAACCCGTGATTATAGACGATGATCTTAAACTCTTGATCCGATTTAGAAAAAAGTGAGGAGTTCTCTCAATCAAGAGATGGACTATTACTAAAAAATTCAAAAATATGAATGATGGCGATGATGGAATTTTTTACATCCTCATCAAGAAACTTATCATTCTGAGTTGATATATTTAACAAAAATTTTTAGTTGGCATATTTTCCAGACAAATGGAAACATGCTAAGGTTGTACTAAATTTAAAACAAGACAAAAATCCTGCAGAAGCTTCTAGCTATCGTCCAATCGTCCAATAAGTAGACATTACATCATTATCCGACATGTCAAATTGCTTCTTCTGGATGACAAGAAAGATTTGGAATACATCTAAATTTTAATCTTGAATGAACTTAAAATTGTTGGGAAAATTTTAAATTTCAAACCATTGTTAAATAATTGATTTCTTAGGCAATACACAGCTAAAAATATGTTGTAAAATTAAGATTATTTTGATGCACATATTTGGAGCATCAAAATAAACCTAAATTTCAATGATAAATCCATTATTTTTCAATCGAATTCACTTTAAATTTACACGATCATGTAATATTCAACCAGTTTTGGTTGAAAATCGAATATGCATTCATTTAAGTTTACATGATGCTGTAAAAATACAAGACTTGGATTTATTTTTACAGTAAACCTCAGTTTACATCACATTGAAAATTAAATATTTTTTTCTGTGTATCCCAAAACATTCGAACCACCCATACAGTAACATTTAACGCCAGAACCACCAGAACCTGCAGCAAGTTACAAACGGTGTGCCCCATCGGAGCAAAGGAAATTCACTCAAATTTGTCGCTTCTGTTTACCAGCCCTCAACAACATCATTGAACGCTTCATTCACCACCGACAACAGTCGCTTCTCGTCGTCTGAAAGATCAAATCTTGCGCAAAAACGAATGAAGCAAATCAGAAGAGGATGAAGAAGCAGGAGCCGTGCAGCCTTTATCTTGGTTCAATCCGTTCCAGACAAATGTCAGAGGAAGTGCTCATTGAAGCGTGTGTAAATGTTCTTTGAGCCTATTACAGCCGTTGCGGTTGATGACAACGTTGTCATCAGTGAATATGAATGGGACATAGATTTTTGGAAGGATACCGTCAGAGGATGCATTTTCTGCTCAGCAAATTTGAAAACGGAATGCGAGAGGCCGATATTTCATTCCGAGTTAAAGATATAGAAATATTTCATCAAGGCGAGCTAATGAGAGCAAATTTTAAATAAGCATTGGGGAATCAACTTGAGTTTTCTGAGAAAAGATAGTTATCAATAGCACTCAAATAACAATATGTTTGGAAACTGTTTTGTAGTAGACATTTTTTTCCTACAATTTAGGATTTGTAGTTAAAGTTCGGGAGCCTTCCTTACCCGAGTGGTTAGAGTCCTCGGCGACAAAGCAAAGCCCTGCTGAAGGTGTCTGGGTTCGATTCCCGGTCGGTCCAGGATCTTTTCGTAAAGGAAATTTCCTTGACTTCCCTGGGCATAGAGTATAATCGTACCTGCCACAGCACATACGAATGCGAAAATTTCAACTTTGGCAAAGAAAGCTCTCAGTTAATAACTGTGGAAGTGCTCATAAGAACACTAAGTTGAGAAGCAGGCTCTGTCCCACTGAGGATGTTAATGCCAAGAAGAAGAAGTTAAAGTTTAAAGAAAATGTTTTAATTTCATGAGAAATATTTTATGGAGTGTACATTGGGTTTACTTTCCAATTCTCGAATGATTAAAAAAATTGGTCGTTAACCGCCATTAGAGAGTACTGGCTTATAGATACATCATGTCGTTCCAAAACTACATGATTATTTTTTTTCAGATAAAGTTAAATTGAAAAACCAGTATGTCATTAACTATTTGCCCTGTATTTTGATTCTTCAAATGGTCTGGCAAAATTTAACAAATCTTCAGTCTTTTTTCAGTGCATACACTGACATCATCCAAGAGTAGACCAGAGGGAGCAAATGGATCTCCCGACCGACTGACTTGCTGACAAGCTGTGCAGACGGGAAATAAAATAAAATTGGAAATGGAAATTTTCCAGACGATTTCGTTGGTTTGAAGCATTTTCTGCTTTCCTTGATTAAATCGTTTATTTAATCATTTCGACCGTCGTCGTCGCCGGACAGAGAGGAGTTTCTATGAGCGAACAGAACTGAAGAGCGATAATCCAATGAAGAAAAGTGACGAGCTGTTTAGTATTCCACAAGTGAAATGATGGAGTGCATTTTTCTCACGAGAACTGCGCTTCGAAATGAATACTAGAATACTGGACGCCTGAAATTCACCTTGACATGCAATTTGGAGGTGAGGAGTCAGCACTAAGATAAGGGTGGTATATATTCTATTAAGACTTAGGGGAGATCAAAACTAATAGAATTTAAATCGACCAATCCATAGTCAGCTAGCTAAACCATTTTCAAAAATTCTCATCTATTGATCAACCTAGGTTTTCCATCTCGTGATCATCTCATATTTCCCATAAAATACCTACATAGAAAACTTAATGAAATCGTATCGAGGAAGGAACTAGCTTTCATTTAAAATAAAAAAAAAAATCATTGGTGACTATTTTGAATTTTATATCAATTATTGGTTCCCCTATCATTTCTTCTGTCCACCTTTAGGTTCTTTCAACTGTTTTACCTTTTCTGGAAATATTGATTATTGTACTAAGGTCGAGGCCGAAAATTCGGTCAGGTACCTAATTACTTGAATTAAATGTTCGCGCCTCAAAATTTTCTTCTGAAGCTGGATACTAATGACGATAAATGCCATTAAGGCAATGAAGTACACTTCGTTCGGAGCTTGTGAACTTAAAAGCTGACTTTCAACGAAAAATGCAAACAAGAATACCTCTATCCATCGCACGGATTGTATGTTTCCTTTGAAACGTGAAAAACTACAATGCCTATCTTCTTTGGTCGTTCAGTTTCTTGGGAAAACATTGACTCCATACAGCAACGCGGGTCGTCGCTCGCGACATAGCCAATTGTTGAGACTCTTGTGGTTTCTCGCAGTGCCCCAAAAGAAAACAATAAAAATTAATTATTTATAAGCTTTTGGATTATTAAACAAGTTATTAATTAAGGAGATGAGAGCGAATAATATGACAAAGCCCTGGCAGCAATTTTCGCCGATGGTTGTTGGTTCGTTGGTCGGTCGTTTGGGTTTGCCACCTTATTCTGTGAACGAACAAACGGTGTCATGATTCTGTCACTGACTGTTGGAGGCGGCGGAAAATGAACAACACAAAAGTGGGTTGGTTACTGTGCCGTTTTCTTCTGCTACCCCGCAGGGCAGTGAAAATGACTTTGATGGCGTCGGCTACTGCAAATAAGCGTTATCCACGACAAGCAGCGAGTAAAAATGGGTAAATATGTCGAACCGTTAATGAGCCGTGTCAAACGAAGATACTTAGTGTTTTTTTCTTGGGGTTCTTCTCTTACGATAACAAAATTGGAAGATGGTACATAAAATATTACAAACCCAATAAGAGTTCGAAATGTGTTCATTTTCTTAATCATGGCATTACATTTCAATTGGGACAGAACCTACTTTACCGGGTACTGCTCCAGGAGTACTTCCACAGTTATTGACTGATAGCTTCATTTACCATTTCCGCATTCGTATTTTGTGTGGCAGGCAAGATAATACTATATGCCCAAGGAAGTCAAGGAACCATGAATGCAACATCAAATCCAGTACACGATGTTAAAAATAAAATCAGTTTTTTAAAACAATACTTTTCATTATTTTTGATTTTCATAATTTCTAGTGGCCTTCAACCACAACAAATACTGGCATAACACTTAAATATCAACAACTTGGAGTGAAACTTTAAGCTTCCTTCTGATACCTTGTTGGTCTTGCTTATTAATGAGATTTTGGAGAAGTAGAAGTCTTTTTTGACTGGAACATTTGTAACGATTTTCAAAGGTTAATATGGATTTGAAGGTAGTCCTTAACCTTCCGTCAGTCGCTCAAAAAAAAGTTACACCATCGGTCGCATCGTGTACTGAGTACACGCGGAGCAATTTTGCTTGTCAATCTAAAGCTAGGGAAGATAGAGTATTGATGTCTTCGGCAAATTTCTTCAGTTCAACGGTACCAATTGGTCAGTGGACAAATGAAACTTTGGAAACATCCTCAACTTCCAGTGGCCATCGAATTGTTCCCCGGGGGAACCGATGAAGGGGACATTTTGTAATGCAACTTCTCGAACACAAATATCTCAGGATCTAGATTGTTTAGCACGATGGTGTCTTCGGCAAAGTTGTTCAGTAGGTCAAGGACTAACATGTGATAGGCCGCTTGTTTCGGAATTCTACCACCAGTTGGCGGTAGTGAGCATGTAATTTTTCAAACACAGATATCTCAGGATCCCGACTACCTAGAAAGATGCGGTCTTCGACAAAGTTGTTTAGTAGGTCATGCACTAACATATTATAGGCCATCTAACTTGAAATTCTTCTATCTGATAGTGATCTGATAGGCGCTAGTGAGTACACAATATTTCAATCACGAATATCTCAGGATCCCGATTTTTTAGAAAGATGGTGTTTTCGGCAAAGTTGTTCAGTAGTTCAAGGACTAATATGTGATGATCTATTCAATTCGGAATTCATACACCAGATGGCGCTAGTGAGCATGACATTTATCGAACACATATATCTCAGGATCCCGATCACCTAGAAAGTTGACGTCTTCGACAAAAGTGTTGAGTAGGTCAAGGTCCAGCATGTGATAGGCCACCCTACTAGAAATTCTACCATCAGATGGCGCTAGTGAGCATGCTGTATATTGATCGCGGCTATCTCAATAGCGGTGTTATAGCAAGATGGTGTCTTCGGCAAAGCTGTTAAGTAGATCAAGGACTAAACATATGATGTGCCGTTTGATTGGAAATTCTTCCACAAAACGGTGCTAGTGATCATGGAATTTTTCAAACGCAAATATCTTTGGATCCTGATTCCTAAATTAATGTCCTGAGATATCCTCAATACTAAGAAATATAACATCTGCAGCAAAGTTGTTCATAAGATGAAAGCCTAAAATTTAGGCCCTAAATGCGAAGGACCTCAAGTTTCGAAATTCATCCAACAGGTGGCGCTAGTGAGCATGCAGATTTATGATTGATAATATCTGAGGATCCCGACTACATCGAAAGATGAAGTTTTCAGCTAAAAGTTTTCAGCTAATCAAGTAAAAACTTGTGATGGGTCACATTTGGTACGGAATTCTTCCACTAGATGGTGCTACTGAGTATGCTATATTTACAACCCAAATGTCTAGGATCGTGATTACATAATCATGAAAATGATATCTTCAGTTGTTTATTTCTGAGACAAGACTCGCGGAGACGGTATTCTTTTTCTGCAATTGCTGAGTTTTTTTTCTTATTCCACTTAGTGTTTACATCAATCTTGCGCTAGCCGTTCAAGCTCTCACATGACCATCTCAGCCATAAACTATTGCGTTTGGATCACACCGAAGCATAAACGGGATTTTGAGTGAAATTTCATGCCTGCAAACGCAGCAGACATTAGTCTTGTGTTTAGATTTATCAGCATCTTTGAAAAAACTGCTCCGTTGACTGAGGTTTTTCATAATAGTTTATTTTGAATACTTTTCACTTTTTCAGCCATGAAAACAACGGGCTGCATTTGGCGTTTCGTGACAGCGGAATCTGGGCTGCATATTTATTTATTTTTTTACTTTACTCGTTTATTTCGAAGGCTCAGGTGCCGTAGGGCAAAAAACTGGGCTGCATATGACGTTGATATTTTTCCTCTTCGCGAGTCTCTATCAGGTTTATTCTATTCAAGGCTAAAGTATGTTGTAATAATCCGTTTGTTTCGAAATTATCCCACCAAACGACGCTATACAGCATGAAAATTCCATAAGTACTACTTCAGAATCTTCACTACAGTCAAACTTCCAGTCGATATTTGTGGAATCATCGACTCATGGAACAGATATTCTTTGGAAAGCTGATTGAATGGAGCATCAT
Organism: Aedes aegypti; assembly: GCF_002204515.2. Lineage (NCBI taxonomy): Eukaryota > Metazoa > Arthropoda > Insecta > Diptera > Culicidae > Aedes > Aedes aegypti. Next base: position 381,318,732 of record NC_035108.1, read on the forward strand.
AGTAACCATGATTTTTGTTTTTGTTTCAAGTATGGTTTCATGAGTCGATATCGAGCTATGGAACATCGACTCATGGAGGTTTGACTGTATATATGGCGTCTTCTGTTCTCTTTACAAACTGTGTTGGATTTTTCTCGAAACTAACAGCTGTCTGGCTCCTATTACAAAAAAAACCCTAAGAAATCTTGGCTGAACTGTGTTTGGTTAGGAATTATATTAGTTTTCCTTTCTATATCAGCTGCACCAGCAATTTTTATAAAATTCGTTCTCATATTCATTTTTGACATCGTTTTTTCAATAAAATTGCTTTCCGAGTACACGACACTGAAGACGGTCTTACAATTGAGCTCAAAAGACGCGTATCTGTCAAATCTGTCATCTTTCATTCATCTTAAGGTATTTTACTATACTACTTGAAGTTCAAGATTATCCAGAAAGTGGAGTTATCCACAGAATTTGTTTTTATAGAGATGCGTGAATACTGGAATCCAAGAACTGTCAAACGTTGTTCCAATCGAGCAATAGGCCTTTTCACGAGATGTTTCAAATCAACTGATTCGGAAGGTCTTTGAAGTTTTGAATAGAAATGACAGTCCCTTGAATGCACCGGTCCTCCACCGATAGAAACGAATGGAAACACGGACCAATGGGCTGCAGAAAGCTGTTACACAAAAATGAAGATGGGTGTGTGTTAGTGCAAAACGATATGAAAGTGACGTCTCCGGTTATCTCGGTCTATTATGACGACTCACGGGATGACACGCACACTACAACATTTTTCCAATCACCTCGAATGTGATAGAAGAGTGCATAGTGGTTTCTGCGCTCGTGTACATACACGTTACATGTCACCAACACTACTTAAAAATTGCTGGTGGAAAATATAAACAAAGATCAGCTGTTCCCAGCTAAATCAAACGGCAGTATTTTCAACCAGCAAATTTGCGCATGTGTTCGTGACACCGCTCGGCGAGAGCTCAATCAGTGCTGGAAAAGTTCGCATCACGAAGCAGCTCACGAGTGTATACCAACGCATAACAAACATCACAGACTCGGGATCTGGCTAGGTGTAAGTAAGCCCGCACCCTTTTGCTCGGGAGAACATGTCAAAAGAAGTAGCAACAAGCTCGCGAGCGTTTACTCGCGAGTAACCGAGCAAGGTGTGATTTATTATGGTTTTGACGGACAAATTAATTGTATAACCATCATATCGATAGTAAACTATTAGTTTGTAGTCAAAAGCCCTTAACCCGTATAGGCCTGAGTGAAAGAAAAAAATCGAAAACTGTCACCGCTCAGCGAATACTTAAGGGATTTCAATTATTTTTTGTCAGTATACTCGTACACATATCATGGTTCTAAGAGTGGTCAAAGGATCTCGAGAATGTTCATGTGGCCGGAGTTATTGCGGTTGATCAGTGGGTCAGGTCAGGTGACAAGGGTTTTGTTCTTCTGTGCCCCTGGAGGTAGGCAAATTTCAAGTCACAGATAATTTCCAGAATCGGCTATAATGTGGCCACTATATCCAGGAGTTTTGAGAAAAACACATCAGCGTAAACCTTCTGATAATCGATTAAACTGAATAATTATGTCAACTCCATTTGATTGATCCTACAAATGATCATTTTCGAATCCCCGGGATGCCTCAAATTTATGATAAAGGGCACAATTTGTATCTTAACATCTGTGTCAAGCTTTTGAAAACGCATTTTAGTGAATTATTATGTTCGATCTATACTTTTAGAATTTTTAAACAGTTTAGCACTTAACAAATCTATAACCGGTTCAGCAGGGTATTAAGTCCTAGTGGTTGCATCTGGTACACTCTGAACGGTGCAAAACTATTTATTTTTAGTGTTGAATATCAGATCTTAATGATTTATGCGAATTAATATGTTTGCCATTGAAAACAAATAAAGATAACTTGTCATGTCCCAAAAAATTGCCTTTTTCTACCCGACTTGACCCAGTAACCCACCGCAATAACTCCGGCTACAGGAGTATTTCCGAGTTCCTCTGGCCACTTCTAGAAACTAGATATGTGGGCCAGTATACTGACAAAAAAATATTTGAATCCGTTAAGTATTCGCTGAGTGGCAATGGTTTTAGTTTTTTTGCTTTCACTCAGGCCTATACGGGTTAAAAACCATAAATCTTGGAGGGTAAGCAGCTTTTTTTCAAAAAAAGCACAATATGACTCTGAGCAGCTCCGAACACGTTCGCGAATCACTTTTAGCTTCAGTTACTCGGGAGTCGACAGATGCGAGTAAGCCAGCGCTCTGACGCTCGGGAGCGTTTGGATTTGTTTTTGTTCCAGTTCATATGAAGCGTTCGCCACTTTCCATCACTGAGCTCAATGCACAATGGTCGGAAAAAAGTAAAGTTTGGCCAAAACTATTTTTATCGCCTTAATCGATGCAATATGTGATCTGAATATGTTCTTTGGCGTTTTTGTTGTTTCAGAAGGGGTTATTCACAAATTACGTAACTTTGAAAAAAGATTTTTTTAAATTAAAATTGTTATCAAACTGGACTGAGAGCACACATTTTGTTTATATTTGATCGAGTTTGATCAAAATGTGTATGAATAGTGGTTAAATATATTTAAAAAAAAACTTTGTATGAAAAATATCGTCAAAATAAATGTAAAATATTGAATTTTTCAAATAGCTCTAACTTGCAAATCAGCAAATTTCTGCAAAAGTTTTAAATGTTTTTTGTGAGATCTAAGGATGCTTTTTGATGTTCAATATTCGAAATGGCGGCGACATGACGCGACATGAGTTGTTTTTCATGTTCAAAATCATCAAAATTACTAAAGTGTAATATTGAATAGTATTAAAACTTCAACCAAATATTTTTTTCCATCCTCATGCTCGATAAAAGTGTTGAACCATAAGCTTTCAGATAGTGGGTAACTTTGGGGAAATATTGCATTCCCAAATTATAAATTTTGTGCTTTATTTTATAGTTACATTTTTCAATTATTTGACTTCAGCCGGTTTGCCGTTATAAAAGTCATAGAAATTCAAATGTTAGTTCAATTTCAGTTAAGGATCATAATAATATAACACATGAGGTATATTTTAAAATAAAAAAAATCATGAAAATCTCAAAAAAGTTTTTGGTAGTTTTGGCCGCCCCTTTATATGGAGCCCGACCATTGTGCAATGGTTAGGTCACAAAAAATTCCCCATCTCTGTCATCCACTGCTGGAATTTTTGACATTTTTTTATATGTTACCAAAACCGAACAGTACTTATGTTGTGAAAAATTCGGTTTGCCGATATCTCGGAAGAATATATTCCGAGATTCGATTTTAAAAACTACCGAATTCTCAGCCCTTGGGTTCTTGGCGAAATGTTTCGCTGAGGTCGGAAACATAATGTAAGTGTGTATGAATCTCCATTTATCCGGTTCACCGTATCATGAGAATTTCCGAAATTATTCTACCTGTAAACCACGTAGAAATAGTGCGTTTTATGTGAGAACTTCTGTGCGTTTTACGAAGTCTTTTCACGCAAACATAGTCTATGTATTCATCAGAAGTTCGTTCAATGGGCTAAATGTAAAAAAAAGTTCAATTTTAAGCTAGAACTATAGAATGAACCTTATATCTCTCATTTTATGTTGTGCTTGCCTATTAATTCATTGGTAGCGAAATATTTAAACATTTGACAAAACGTGCACTGATAGCCCAAATATCAGCATAATAAGATGTTTAAAAAATAAAATGCTCACTGGCACCGAATTACATAATTCCAAATATAATTGCCCAGCACTTTGCTTACTTAATAACTTTGACGAAGACGTCAAGTTTTAAAATAATCGGGAACTCGAGATACTGTATTGAAAAAAATTGAATCAGGACCTCTAGTGTAGCCTGATGTAAGTATTTAAAATTTAGCCGCCCACTGCATTTTAAATTGATTGTATATTTTACCCCTCACACTTTGGCCCGTGATCAACAACTTCATCAAGGACATCATCTTTCTAATCTTTTATTTTCCTAATCAGGATCCTGAAATATATGCTTTCGAAAAAAAAATACATAAACCGTGTTCTGTAAGAATTTCTAATCAAACGGCACATCACATGTTTAGTCCTTGATCTACTAAACAGCTTTGCTAAAGACACCATCATGCTATAATATCGCAATCCTGAAATTGCCGCAATCAAAATACAGTATGCTCACTAGCGCCATCTGGTAGTAGAATTTCAAGTTAGGTGGCCTATCACATGACCTATAACCCACTCAACACTGCCAAGAGATCGTGTAATCAGGGCGACCAGAAACCCGATTCTTAGTGGAAGGTGCACTATACACGATCGAAAAAAGATGTTCTTAATTTGTAAGACGCTGTTGATATGTGAAATGAACAAATACAATTTACGACACGAATGCACTCTTTGAGTGTAAAGTGTCTTTAATAAACAAAAAACACTTTTGTTGAAGACGTCAACTTTCTAGGTATTCGGGATCCAGAGATATATGTGTTCGAAAAATGTCATGCTCACTAGCGCCATCTGGTGAAAGAATTCCGAATTGAATAGATCATCACATATAGAGTTTTCAATCCCGGGAACATTTCCCGGGAAATGAGATTTCCCGGGATCCCCGTTTCCCGGGAAATGAGATTTCCCGGGATTCCCGTTTCCCGGGAAATGATTACCTGTTTCCCGGGATTCCCGTATTTCCCGGGATTTCTGTATTTTCCTGGGTAGTTCTATTAAAAAAGGATTGACCATCCATTTTCGAACCAAAACTATCGTATAATTTACTTTTCATATCATTCTAACCAATGACCTTACTAGATCACTAATTATATTTCGATATTGATCTGTTGTTTTTTTTTGTAATCAAATAGTTGTTGATAAAATGGATAGCTCTTTGACAAAATACAGGATTTTGCGAGGGATCATCCATGAATTGAGTACGCTCTTAAAGTTTTCATGGATTTAACCGTCACATTTTCCATCATTAGACTCTAGTTGGTTTTTATTCTAGTGCTTGAAAGGTTTGATTTAATGTTGGTACAGGTCGGACTCGATTATCTGTTGAATCGATTTTTTTACTCCGGATAATCGAATCTTCCTAATAATCGAATCACTAAAAGAAAAATTTAAATCTGCATTAAAAGAACTTAAATATTATCTATTTTTGTTGTTTTATTTATATAATGCAGTGGCGTAGCCAGAAGTTATTTCTAGGAACATTAGGGGACTTGAGAAGAAATTTTTCTGACCGGCATATAAAAAACCTCTTTTTCAAACCCCCTTTTTTACCTACATCCAAAGCTGCAAAACCATTATGTTGTAATTTGGAATACTGTATTATCTCAAATTTATGCATAAAATCTCAAAAACAAGAATATCAAAGAACAAACTCGAGTCTAAAAGTCCGGATAATCGAATCCCGGACAATCGAGTCCGTCCTGTAAATATTATTTGAACTTCATACGATTTGTCAAGAATAATCTCCACATGGACTCAATATCACAATTTGTGTTGTTCTGAAGCCAAGTACACAACGAAATCAATAGATTTTTTTTTGAAAAACATAAATAAATTACTTACAAAAAAGAGAATGTAGGTACCATACAAGTTTACTGGTATCAAAAAATATAACAAAAATACGAATAATTTAAAAAAAAATCATCAAATTTGCTTTATTTTTACGTTTTTGAAAATTTATCGGGATCCCGGGATTTCCCGGGAAATGGCAAATTTATTTCCCGTTTCCCGGGAAGTCAAATCTCGGGAAATTTGAAAACTCTAATCACATATTAGTCCTTGAACTACTGAACAACTTTGCCGAAAACACCATCTTTCTAAAAAATCGGGATCCTGAGATATTCGTGATTGAAATATTGTGTACTCACTAGCGCCTATCAAATCACTATCAGATAGCAGAATTTCAAGTTAGATGGCCTTTAATATGTTAGTGCATGACCTACTAAACAACTTTGTCGAAGACCGCATCTTTCTAGGTAGTCGGGATCCTGAGATATCTGTGTTTGAAAAATTACATGCTCACTAGCGCCAACTGGTGGCAGAATTCCGATACAAGCGGCCTATCACATGTTAGTCCTTGACCTACTGAACAACTTTGCCGAAGACACCATCGTGCTAAACAATCTAGATCCTGAGATATTTGTGTTCGAGAAGTTGCATTGGAAAATGTCCCCTTCATCGGTTTCCCCGGGGAACAATCCGATGGCCACTGGAAGTTGAGGATGTTTCCAAAGTTTCATTTGTCCACTGACCAATTGGTACTGTTCCACTGAAGACATTTGCCGAAAACATCAATGCTCTATCTTGCCTAGTTTTAGATTTATAATCAAAATGCTCCGCGTGTACTCAGTACACGATGCGACCACTCGTGTGACGGGCCCGGTAAAAAAAAGTTACACGAGCGGTCGCACTGGTGTACTGAGTACACGCGTTAAAACTTAGGTTAAAAACACGATGTTTTCGAATACTTTTCGTTGATTTTTTCGAAAAATTTCTTCTGTACAAGCAAAAAGAAGAGTTGATCTTGGAATAGGACCAACACCCGGATCAATTTGAAGAGATTTTCAACGTGTTTTTCGACTTTTCGCAAAGTGCGTGTACTCAGTACACTAGGGCGACCGACGGTGGGTTAAGGATGAACCAGTTATCAGATATTGCCTAAGCCTATTCAATTAATTTATTTAGTAAACTTCTAAACATTTGACACTAAATAAACAATGTTGTGCCACAAAGCCTAGCTCGTGGCCGCATCTCTCCATCCTTGATTCTACCCTACGTTACGTATGTATGATCCGCCTACCTAGCTCGCTGCACTCCACACCTTCTTGTACCAACCGGATCCGAAGCGAGCATCATCTTTGCAGGGTTGCTGTTCAGCATTCTTATTATACGCCGTGTCCATCGTATTCTTGCAGGTTTTGGCCACCTTCTGGATACTGTGTTCGCCGTAGAGTTGGGCGAACTATGCCGCCACTCCCCGTTTTCCTACACACTGCTAAATATCGTCCTGAGCAGCCAGCGATCGATAACCCGAAGTGCTTTCAAATCCTTCTCGAGCATAGTCCACGTTACATGCTCATAGAGGACTATCGGTCTAATGAGCATTTTGTTCGTAGACCGTTTGTTAAGACCGCTAGATCAATGAACTTGAAACAAATTTTATAGTTAATTCTATTAGTTGGTCTTACAATCTTTGGGTGGGACATGCCCCTGACCCCTCCTGCTTTTCTAAGTAACGCAAAAAGCGTGGACACGAGGAAATTTTTCGGATTCCAATTGTTTATTTATATATTCTTATAACAAAACGCTCAGAGTGTTTCGTGGAAGCCCAAGCAATCATGTTGTCGGTGCATTTGGCTTTTTTTCGTTTTCACGTGTTCTTGCTAAGCAGCGCTTTTTTTGTCATATCCGGTTTGTGTTGTGTTTTCAGTGGAAGATGGATTACCAACTGGTGAGCTTGTTTCGTGCTTGTGATAAGACATTTAATCGTGAGAACGTTAAGTTTATGTAATTTTCGAACAAACTATGGCTTGTTCGTCCCTTCAAGCGTCGGCGTAAACTCTACTTGTTTTACATAATTCTATTATACATAGCTTTCTATTCTATTTATTACAAAAAATAACCTTTTAATAGTTCAACATTTTAAATGTTGACGTATTTTATTAATCTTTAATACAAAACTAGTTTTAATTAAAAGTCGTATTTGTCCTCTTTATCGATGGATCGCATCACCGACCTAAGGTGACTCCCAGCTCTGTTTTCTAATAAACACCCTTCCCGTGGTGATTGCGGTAATGCAGAGGTATTCTCGGTCTCTAGAAGCAACAATCATTACTCACTAACATTCCTTCCTCACCCCAACTGACTGCAAGGACTTGGCCGGCGCCGTTATTGATCGATAATATGAGATATGCTAAAATTGCACTACGAGAGTAAGCGGAAACTCCCATTCATTATTCTTTTGGATTCTTACCAGCTCCAATCAATCAACCGGTACCGGAAGTTCCGGATTATGGTTCCATGAGGTCGTGTTTTATGTTACTTAAAAACCATATCATGCGACACATCAATCAAATATGTTCATTGGAACACCAAATAACACTATAATTTCAATGGCCACATTGGAACCGGTTTTGACACTGTGGAACATCGGAACATCCGGAACCGGTTCCAATGTGACGATTGAAAGTAAAAAGTGTTATTTGACGTTCCAATAAACAAATTTCATTGCGTGTGTTACTTAATATAGTTTGGAAGTAATATCATATATGACCCCGTTAAACCATATTCTAGAACGAAGCCATTGAAGTATAAACTATTATTTAGCATTCCAATGAACATATTTCATTGTGTAGATGTGAATTGATGTGACGCATGATATGGTTCATAAGTAATATCAAATACGAACTCATGGAACTATAATCCGGAATTTCCGGTTCCTATTCTATTGTGACCGGGTCCTCAAAAGGCTAATCTAATATTTTGTTCAAAAACCCACTCTAAACTGAGCGTTTTGTTATAAGATTATCTAAGATAAACAATTGGAATCCGAAAAAATACCCTCGTGTCCAAGCTTTTTGCATAACCCACAAAATGGGGAGGGGTCAGGGGTAATATCCAACCCAAGGATTGGAAGACCAACTAACCGCATTACCTTTAAAATTTGTTTCAAATAAATTGATCTGGCGGTACGTCTAGGAGGTACGTCTCGGGATTTCAAGGATTAAGAACGTTATTATCGGCCGGCATCAAGGATCCAAGGTAAACAAACTCGTCGACCACCTCTGTATTCCCGTCTATCGTAACACTGCTTCCTAGGCGAACCCTGCCGCGCTTGGCTCCGCCTACTAGTATGTACTTTGTCTTAGACGCATTCACCACCATTTCGACTTTTGCTGGCTCGCGTTTCAAGCGAGTGTAGGGTTACCAGACGTACTCTTTTTAGAGTACAAGTACTCTTTTTTGACTTAAAAATTTTTGTACTATTCTTTTTTTGCTAAACGGGCTCATGTGTACTCTTTTCCAGTTATTACTGACGACAATCGATAAATTAAATAACCTGTTGAAGAATCCAGATCAACATTTTCCCCAGGATAACACAGATAGTTCACCGATTTTCAACAAAAACTGGCTGAATCGAATTGGAACGATCACCTAAAAGTAATTAGAAAAAAATATACGCTACGTAAACGTAATACGCTACGTAAAACTACTGATTGTGTACTATTAATTTTCAATTAAAAAAGTCAGTTAAAATTCAAAATCACTTTGTTTCGAACAATTTAATCTTATTGAAACAAATTTTTTATCAAGCACTTTTCTAGTAACGTCGTTTTGGCTATGCAATTTTGTGTGATCAAAGGTTTCACTTTGAAGTGTACTATGGAAGTCACAAAAATGGACTTTAAATCAATCAAGTTTCTAAGTTTCATAATGTCATTAATTAAACTTAAATCAAAGACAATGCTTGTTCTTTTTAGATCCCCGTTTCACTCTTCTCAGTTCTTCTGGTTTCTTCACAAACTCATATTGTTCTACACTTTCTTAAGAATATTCTTGCTAAGTACTAAGGGAAGAATTATTTCAAAATACAGAAGTATTCATCAAAAATTTGTTCTATGTCTCGATCTCTCCCTATCTCGATGGTCCCTGCGATATCGAGATGTGGAGAGGCGACTGTACCTTATTTGAAAAACAATATTATTACAAAAAGTCGAACGACATATTCTTACATTTACTAGTAATTAAAAAAAAAATGGATTGACAAAATCGATTCACTCAGAGTCAATTTTCAATATTGTAAGAAAGCATGTTACAGAATTGGTGAGAAAAATAAGCGTCAAATTTCGTAAAATCTTTTATGAAACGTTGATAATAGTGTCTCCCGAAAATACTTAATTTTAATTGAAATATAGGAAAAGTGGCTGCGATTAAGAATCAGATATTTTTTTTGCAAGAAAATGCCGAAATTTTTAATTAGTAGCGCATTTAAATTTTTTAAGGTAGGCTTAGTGTACTCTTAAGTACTCTTTAACAGAGTGGAAAAAAGTACTCTTTTCAGTTAGAACAAATATAGTAACCCTAAGCGAGTGTACAGGTCTGCCATCTTTTGAAATGTTTAGCCGACAATGATCATATCATACGCGAAGCAAACAAATTGACTTGACTGTCAAAAATCACCTTTTAGCGTAATATTGAACAACAGACACTAAAGCCCACCACCTTGTCGTAGACCCCAGTGGAGTTCAAACGAACTGGAATGTTCGCCTGAAATCTTCACACAATTTTGCTCATCGTTGCTCTTATCTGTCTCGTGAGTTTCCCGGGAAAGCTGTTCTAGTTCATGATTTTCCATAGTTGCACGCGGTCGATACCGCTTTGAAATCGATGAAAAGGTGATGCGTTGAGACCTGGTTTTCACGATATTTTTGGAGGATTTGCCGTACAGTATAGATCTGGTCTGCGATAACTTTCCACGTACTCGTTTACAACAGGTAGTAGAAGACAGATAATGATCTGAGATAACACTTTGTATATTAATCATCTTTTTCAATCCTTTGGTACACGGATAAAAATCTGATCCCCACACCATGATTTACAAATCATGAAATTCATAAATTGGTTAGATCATAATATCAGGATCACAAATCATGGTTCCTGGAGTCATAATCATGACTCCTCATAAGCGTAACATCCAGTGTGAAAACACTAAGCGGCGCACTTCGCTTCATCTCATTCGTATCGATCACTCTGAATTCAAGATGACGAAGTGGTTGAGTGGTAGAGTACGTGGCTCACAATCGGAAGGTTCTTGGCTCGAATCTCAATGTATGCTATTTTTAACTTTTTTTTATTTTGTCGATCATAAAAGGATGCGTGACTCAGCATTTTTGGCATTTGAATCATGATTCCGAGCAATCAGCTACAAAAACCTAACGCGTGTGTTGCGTTACGGCAATCTGACTCATGATATCATGAGTCCAAATCATGGTGTATTTTCATAAGACGAAAACACGCTGCAATCATGATATCATGAATCATAATCTTGTTTTTGGATTCTGATTTCTACCCGTGTAGCTGCCGGTGTAGACCAATGGCCAGCACCCATCTTGATGAGTTCAGCTTCGATACCATCCTTACCAGCTGTTCTATTGTTCTTGAGTTGGTGAATGGCATCTTAATCTCCTTCAAAGAGAGGCTGGTTGGTTTCCACCGTTGCAGTACTGACGAAGACATTTTCTTCGTTGTATTGACTATTTAGGTTCTCGTCGAATCACCTTTCGATCACCTCATATTCTTCATCGTAAAAACACCTATCGAGGTGTGTGTTCAGAATTTTTATAGATGTCAATAGGCAACCTCTGGCGATTTTTCTTTGCAAAAATAAGTTTTCGCATAGTAAATCCCATACAAACTTTGAACGGCTGGCGCGTAAATATAGTTTCTCCGATCGAACTGAAATGTTGCACAGTTGGTATGGGACCCAAACGCAATCCAAAAAGTGGACTGGAGTGAGAATCTAAATTTTGTCCCACACTAGTGCACAGTTTAGCGTAGAATCCTTCTCTGGCATTCAGACGATGCTCAGCCGCCCCTGACATGGGGAACAGACGCTGTTATGAGCCACTCCTAACATGCAGTACACACGCTTCAGGTTTGCAGAAGAAAAACTCCCTTTCCTGTGAGCATACGACCAAAATTCCCACCAGGGTTGGTTACCCAATCTTCCCTAAGGTTACTCGTACCCCGGCCAGTACCGCAAGGAGATAGGGAGAGGAGTTGCTGGGCATAAGGCTAAGGAACCAAATGGTATGTCATGACCACCATTTAACAATCACTATCGGATTAGTACTCTCTAGAAACTCGTGCTTGCTCTAAAATATAACGCAAAATTATGAACATAATGTTCCTGACAACAGGCTTAAAGTTCCATTCCAATCCCTACTAAATTGAGGACTCGGCTTCAAATGCATGCACTCATACTCGGGCTGCAGGTCAAATTGGATTATTCTCGTTTTTTCCCAACATTTCAAACATGACACCTACTGCATGTACTATTCTTCAGAGCAATCTCAAAATCCTTATGCCGCAAGCTTAATCAATAATTGCAGTGTCAGCCAGTAACAGCCTTAATCTCTGTATTTGCATACGGGAACATTTTGTTTTTCTTCATTTCCATGATGCATATAATTTTGAAATAAAAGCATTATAAAATCATATTCATCATGATTATTTCACTCTACTAAAATAATAATAAGTATCATTAATTTGATCACATTTGATGATACAAACGATTTTTTTTCTATATCGATAACTTTTAATAATGAGAAGGTTTTGGCTAGAAACCTATCATTTTTTTTTGAGCTGGCATCGGATGTATAAACGTTGCACTATGGTCCAGGAATCAGTTTTACGCGGAAAGATGCATTTTGAGCTTTAGAATGAAACATTAGGCAAAAACGGTCTTCTACAAAGTTGTTTGTATTAGTTGAGCCCTTTGTTTGGTTTTATTGAAAATTAGGGTGGACCACATTTTCATAGAAATTGTGTAACTAACTTTCCTATTTGTAGAAATTATATTATACATGCTTCAGCAAAGTTGTAGACCATTCAATTTCAAGCAACTTTGCCAAAAAAAGTTTTTTTGTATCTCTTAAATTGACCGATTTAGAGCTTTTCTCCTACGGTGACATAGGGTGGTCCGAACAAAACTGGTTTTCTGGCTCTAGAGTTTTCAATTCAAATTTATCATCAAAGTAGTCTAAGAAACACTTTTAGAGCTTTGAAAAATGCGTAATTTGGTGAGTGAAGAAACTCGCTATCTCCTTCCGTTTAGGAGTTATTGTTGTTTTTCTCTCAAAAACATGCCTACTTTGATTGTGAATATCTCTGATTGGGGCAAACATAAAAAAAATATTTTGACGGCATTCAGAAGACAAAATAAAATTGTATATTATATCAGAAAATTACAAATGTGTTATTTTTGTAAGTCTAATAAAATGCCTTGAAAAACAAAGGATTTTAAGCAGAAAAACTTTAATAACTTTTGAACTAAAATAGATATCATCAAAATTTTTGCATGAAAATTTGCCTTTTGTTAAGTTCTAAAAGTCGTTCATAGACGACTTTGACGAGAAAATAATATTAAAAAAACTAGAGTTGAAAAACTTATTTTTGCTGGACCACCATGCGATGATTAGAAAAAAATGCTCTAGATTGGTCAAATTTTGAGCTACAGAAAAACTTTTTTTGGCAAAGTTGATCAAAATTTCAAGTTCTACCGCTTTGCCTAAGAGCATATACCAGTATTTTTGCAAATAAAAAAGTTGATTTTATGATATGTGTGATATTGTGGACCACCCTAGTTTCAAATGACACAGTATGTAAGCTTACATTTTTAGAAACAATTCTGTAGAAGATTATTTTTGTCTAAAATTTCATTTTCAAAAATGCAAAATAATAAAGAAATACATACTATGAAAATCTTCAAAATAGTTTTAGAGCCCTATCTTTCTTATTTCAGATTTCTCGTCAAAGCGATCTATGAGCGACTTTAAGAACTTAAAAAAACGCAAATTTTCATGCAAAAATATTGATGATATCTATTTTAGTTCAAAAGTAATTAAAGTTTTTCTGCTCAAAATCCTTTGTTTTTCAAGGCATTTTATTAGAGTTACAAAAATAACACATCTGTAATATTTTGATATAATATACAATATTATTTTGCCTTTTGAATGCCGTCAAAATAAATTTTTTATGTTTGCCCCAATCAGAGATATTCACAATCAAAGTAGGCATGTTTTTGAGAGAAAAACAACAATAACTCCTAAACGGAAGGAGATAGCGAGTTTCTTCGCTCACCAAATTACGCATTTTTCAAAGCTCTAAAAGTGTTTCTTAGACTACTTTGATGAGAAATTTGAATTGAAAACTCTAGAGCCAGAAAACCAGTTTTGTTCGGACCACCCTATGTCACCGTAGGAAAAAAGCTCTAAATCGGTCAATTTAAGAGATACAAAAAAACTTTTTTTGGCGAAGTTACTAAAAATTGAATGGTCTACAACTTTGCTGAAGCATGTATTATATAATTTCTACAAATAAGAAAGTTAGTTACACAATTTCTATGAAAATGTGGTCCACCCTAATTTTCAATAACATCAAAAAAAGGGATTAACTAATACAAACAACTTTGTAGAAGACCGTTTTTGTCTAATGTTTCATTGTAAAGCTCAAAATGTATCTTTCCGCGTAAAACTGATTCCTGGACCACTGTGCGTTGTGATTATGAGCAAAGCATTCATTATTTTAAAAACCATATTTTCCGTGCTCGTCACTCAGAAACAAAATTCAAGCTTTAAAGTGGTGAAACTGCTCAAAAGAGTACACTAGAAGCATCCAGAGATTGGCACAAATAATTTATTTTTCTTCTTAGTGGTCAGCCCCGGGGAAATTAACTTGCCACAAGGAGTGCATCAATTTCAATCGATAGCATACGACGGTCCCCATGTGCAACTTCTAGCTTCTCGGCGTACCAAACCGGGGTAATTTGGGTCAATCATGGGTAAAACTAATTTCTGATCTAAATGATTTTTCAATGTTGGTTGTCCGTCCGTGGTTGCTACTCCAGTATCGCCAGATCAGCTGCACTTAACCAAGGAGCCAACCAGATCCAATTTTGGCTAAGAGACACTTTCAGTGTATAAGTACTGGTGATCTTCTATTTTTAGGAAACAATGGCACCTGTCACGTCAGAATGCAAACCAATGAGAAGAAGGGATAGAAATAGATGTTGAATTTTAAACTAGCCCACAATAGATTGGATATACCCCTGCGCACCGCCAGCTTTTGCGGGAAGGTATAGAGATAAGGTAATTTTATGACAGAGGTTTGCTTTTGGGTAGCAGAATTCCTATGTATCAGGCGTAAGGAAATGTGTGCTACAATGATGGAAGAATGGACGCGTAGGGAAACGGTTTCTTGTCCGTGTCTGGTTCTAGTGATAGCTATTAACAAATAGTTTGAGAGTGATAGCTTTAGACTGGAAAATAGAAGCAAATGAAAGATGCAACTACAAAGTACGAGGAAATGGACCTGCATGGAATTGAATTTCTTGATGTCTTTTGTAGCCACATCATGCGGCATTATATTATTGTGATAAACAAATATAGTGGAATTGAATATCTCAATTTTTGATTTTGAAATTATGGCCACCTTTTTGTTCTATTCCCTCCTCTGTTCTGTGCAACGGCGGAAGCACCCAAGCTGCAATGGAATGAGTTAACGTGTATACTGCAGGAATGGTTACGTCAAAAAGGAAAACCAAACATGGGGGGGGAAATCGTATAGGCAAACTTGTGTGTGCTACAGAAGAGTGCACTCGTTATCGTATTGCTTCCAGTCATGACAGGTAGGAAAAGCTCAGGAGCATTGGAGCCAGCTTACGGTTAGGAAGGAGCTCTTGGAAACTTTCTCATAATGATGAAACACGATCTACTCCAGACATAGAGGGCTGAGCTGGGAGAAAGTCTTTCTAAAGTGCGCTAATGTTTGCCGGTGCGAAAAGAAGGCACCGGGTAAACTGTTGCACATTCTTTCATCCAACACCAAAGTTGGAAGGAAGTATGCATTTGGGTTCCCCTAATATATCCTACTTTGAGTGGCTCTACCATCTTGAGACGGTCCAGGTGGAAAACTACTCCTTCCTGCTAAAGCAGTAAGACATTTTTTTTCCAAACGGATGATTTTCATTTTTTGTTGCACTACCTGTGGTACATGACCTCATGGAGCTATGTAGGAGGAAAATTTCCAATGCTCAAACCTACGATAGATACTTCTAAGAATTTTCAACGGTCAAGGATATACGGCTCGAGGTACAATCTTAGGCTCATCCCTTGGAGATTCATTTAATCCTTTTAGTAAACCCCTTAGCACTTCTGTTTTTGTCCTTGCCTTTTCCTAAGTTGAACTGATTCTGGTTTCTACACAAACACCGGACTGCGCTACCGTTATCCTTTCAAGGAAAAGATGCACCAACTTAAAGCTGTTTGTGTTTTTCTTTCATCACTCAACTTTTCCCGGTCTCTAGGGCAGGGAGTCAGCCGTTCGGTTTCCTTCGATAAAGTAAGGTAAACGAAGAGGAATTTACTTGAAACCAATCCGCTGAACCTTCAGTTTCTACTACTAGTGCAGTTGAAAGAGACGTAAGAGAAAAAGGGGATCTGTTTATTTTCTTTGCCTTGCTCTATCTGAGTGAAGATACTTACTATCGATTGGTAACTAGCGCTACACATAATCAGTATGAGAATCAGGATGATTTTAAAGCGAAACATAAACATACTTACTTTATCGATACCGTAATCCGGGGGCAAATTGATCACTTTTTCACAACTTTTTGTCATGATTTCCTTTAGAATTCAAAAGTTTTTAAACTTATTTCGGTAAAATCAGTACTTCATTGATCTCTATCAGATTATGTAATCGTTTTTTTATGAAATAAAATTTAACATATCATAAAATAAGTTTTAATATCAAAAATTGAAAATGACACATTGGGGCGAAATTAATCACTATTTTATGAAGCATATTTTAGAATGTTAAATTTCCCTATCTACTAAATTTGGGTCTCGTGAATCTGAAAATGATGTCAACATTCTTACAACTCATGTATATCATCATTTTATTGCAAAATAAAACTTTGTAAATCTGTATAATACGCCTAAATGTATGCAATTTCCCTTTAAATAAGCACGTTAGTCAACAATAAACAGTTTTACGAGCAAAAAAACTATTCTTGTAATGCTGTACGATTTCAAAAATAAGTTCAGCAGTTCACATCGAAGCAAGCTAACATTTTTAACAATCAAAGTTCACATACAGGCTTTTTTTTGTTGGGTATATTATCACTGCGACCACTGATTGATCTTTTGTGATACACAACCCTCTTTAATGTACCTTGTCAAAGTGATAAATTACTATAAAAGTAATTATCAGCGCATGACTTAGGTATTATCGCAATTAGGTATAATGTGACGTATGAAACGCACAACCTTACCGGGAGGCAGAGACCATGTTTCAAAGGGCTGTATATCTCCCTTGTCAAAAAACTTTACTCTTCTTTGAAAAAGAGCATCACAACTACATAATAAATGTTCAGAGGTTTCACAACTCTCTTGGCAAAAACGACATACAGGCTTAGCACCAGCCAAGGCACCAGCGGATTGTTTAGTGCCGACATATCCAACAGTATTGTTAACACCTTCAAAATTTTTGAATATTTCTATGCAAAACTGACCTTAATAAAAACAAAATATTTCAAAACCATCATTAGACATCTATAAATTAGAAAACATGCTATGTCTGTGTTGGCAACGAAGTATTAATCATCCTTAAAAGGATCAATTTGCCCCCAGATTACGGTACCTATTTTTTTTAAGTGACTGAACAGCAATGAAATTGGGATTGCATTTGACACCCAGATCGTTACCTTATCCCACTAACCTAATATCCTTCCCATGACAACTGTGGAGATGCAAGGTATATTGGGTATTTAGTAAAAATAGTTGTCTAGCTACCTTTAAACTATAAATGGCTATGACTATAAAATCTTAAGCACTTGATGTGTACACATTGAGAGCGATTAGCTTATTCCAAACGCAATTGAGATTGTATCTCTGTAAGCGTTGGACAATTTTAACCAGAACATCGATGTAACTGAATCGATTCAAATTATGATTATGATTTATGCAAATGTCAGACTACATCCAATTGAAAGTATTTTGTGTTTCTCAATGTTCATCTACCACTCGTGCTGTGTGTGTGGTGACGGTAGAGGAAAAAAGCGGAATGGACCAATGCACGAGTTCACGATTTTGACATTTGAGCGGTGTCAAATTCACTTGTTTCCATGGTTACATAAATAACACGGCACCGCTTAAACGTCAAAGAATGAATTCGTGCATTGGTCCATAATAAAATGACTGCTTACCATGACAACGAAACGAACGTCGTGAAAAATGTCAAATGCTTACAGAACTGGTTCTAGTCAATCACGAAATGCAAGTACGAAGCGGTCATGCTCGAGATCTTAGCGACTGAACCGAGATTCGATTCACCGACATCTCGGTTAAAATTTGAAGCTGTCGGATTCTCGGCAATTCGTTTACCGAAAACATTTTACGAATTTAATTGTTCAAATTCATAATTAGTTTCAATGCTAAGTAACTCCTTGAAAATCTTAATAATTTTATCATTTTGAATCAAAACAAATAAATTGCACAAAGGAAATCGATTCGCTCAATTTTGAGAGCTTCCAACAGAGATTCAAAAATCGAATAATCGAAACAAAAAATATCAATGTTCGAAACATTGATTCAAAGTCGCCCATAGGTCATTTGTAAACGACTTCAATTCAAGCGTAAGCTAGAATTAGGGTGAATGTTACATAATCGATGACTCTCCCTCGATCCTCTCTTCTGTGAATAAAGGTGACAAAATGCTAGTTTGTTGGCAATTTCAGGGCAAAGTAGCTATGTAGTCTGGCAAAGTGCTAACTTGCGTCATGTTCATTCACTGAAGAGAGGATCGATAAAGAAGAAATGAGCCTGTCATTTTGTGATTTTCTGACCAATTTTGAAACTCTTAGCTTCTTTATCTACAAAAAGAAATTCAAAAAGTTTGTAGAATATCAAATTTAATTAGAACGATTTAAATAAAATCGAAATCAGTTTTAGTTTAGATACATTTTTATTTTTTTCTCTTATTACTGAAAAAATAATCTTTGTTTGACCCCATAACTACATGAATACTCAACCGATTCCATATGTCCTGTGTATACGACAAATGGAATTTTATTTTACTCAGTTATTCAAAAAAAAAAACAAAAACTTTTATTTCAAAAACTGCCCATCGTATCCCTCCAGCTTTGGTCACCTTCTGGATACTGGGTTGGCCGGCCGTAGAGTTGAGCGAGCTCGCGATTCATCTATCGCCGCCACACCGTTTCCCTGCACTCTGCCAAATATCGTCCGAATCACCCAACGTTCGAAGACTGTGTATGCTTACAAGTCCTCCTCAAATATAGTCCACATTCATATGACTACCGGCCTTTTGAGCTTTTTATACATGGTACATTTGGTGCGGGTGTGAATCTTTTTTGTCTTTTTTGACTTTTTGTGGAGGCCCAACTTCCACTGATGATCTCCTTCTTGGTATTAACGTCCCCACTGGGACAGAGCCGGCTACTCAGCGTAGTATTCTTATGAACATTTCCACAGAAATTAACTGAGAGCTTTCTTTGCCTTAGTTGTCATTTCGCATTCGTATATCGTGTGGCAGGTACGATGATACTCTATGCCCAGGGAAGTCAAGAAAATTTCCATTACGAAAAGATCCTGAACCGACCTGGAATTGAACTCACATACCTTCAGCATGGCTTTGCTTTGTAGTCGCGGACTCTAACCACTTGGCTAAGGAAGGCCCCTGATGATTTCACGGCTAACGTTATTGTCAACCGTCAGCAAGGATCAAAGGTAGATGAACTCGTCGACCACCTCGAACGTATCCCCGTCTATCGTAACACTGCTAGCTAGGCGAGCCTTGTTGCGCTCGGCTCCACCAGCTAGCATGTACTTTGTCTTGGACACATTCACCACCAGTTCAATTTTTGCTGCCTTGCGTTTCAGACGGGTGTACCGGCCGACTTTTGTTCGGCTGACAATGCCCAAGTAACAATGCAAGCTGAACAGCAAGAGTATTTGCTCAACATTGGCTGATTAATGGTGTACAAGGCTGAAGAGTTTGACAGCTGATCATTAATATGAAGAAGAGCTTATTAAGCGCTCTTAATCAGCAGTGCACTCAAAGCTTGATATCAAGTTGAATAAACTATTATTCATCTATAGTTTTCCACTTCCAACCTGAATGAAATGCAGTTAAGGTTATTTTAAAATATAATCAAATCTACATCCCTAATCTAACTATTATACTGCCGTAGGTCAATAATAATATACACGCGAAGGTACGCGAAGGGTGATTACTAATTCCTGTCAGTAAAGTAAATGATCGTAGATAAAAGATGTATGCATGAGTTGATTGTGCGATATTTGCCAGAAAACCATTCGCCAGAAAACTATTCGCCAGAATGACATTCGCCAGAAAGTACCATATGCCAGAAAACCATTTGCCAGAAAGTACCATTCGCCAGAAAACCATTCGCAAGAATGTACCATTCCCCAGAATTTACTATCCCCTAGAATTTTTTTTATTTTATTTTCAGGTAAATCAAGTTTGCAATTGTAGAGCCTTAAAAAATGTGTGAGATTATTTTGGTTAGTATACTCAAACAAGTACAGGATCTCTTGGACACAATCTACCATTGACTTAGTGAGCCAGCTTCGAATATCCATATTCTAATTGTTGGGCTAGGTACATATTATGAAAATATCGATTTCTAGAGCGTTCAACGATCAACATCAATATTTATAATAATCAATATCAATTATGTTTAAAATTTATATGTTTATTTGAAGTTTTATAAATATGAATTGAAAAAGCAACACTTAATACTGGGGGACCGTGGAACTAGAAAGAATATACAATAGAATTACAGTTGCATTCATTAGAAGCTGCTTCACTATGAATGAAAGATACTGCTAATTGATGTAAAGTTCAATACTTAGCATGACTGATAGCATAGTAAGTTTTTTTTTAATATACGTTGTCCTTGTAAAATGGCATTATGGTTTGAAAGGCTTCACAAGACGTTCACCCTTCTTTTCAGCATAAGCTGTTCTTCAAAGTTTTGCTGCTTCTTATGGACTAATTCATTTAATATTTACGAGATTTCAATATATGTACGTTGCAACTATCGTTCTACAGATGTTATAGCATGAGATTATGCTATTTTAAAATTATTAAATTCCATCTTTCTGTTTTTTCAGTTTCAATTATTTTTTTTAAATATTATTAAGTTTTGCAGGGAATTATGGGTTGGAATATTTCACAAGTATTGCTCCCTTCTTTTCATCATAAGCTGTTCTTAAAAGTTTTGTTGCTTCTTAAGGGCTAGTTCATTGGATATTTACAAGATTTCGATATACGTTGCAACTATTTATGCTGTAAGTTCGATGAAGTAATGAATGCCTCCTCTCGCAAACCAAATTTACATTTACTATAACATTTTTCAGGAGGAGGACAAATAAGACAGTTGTAAAATTAATAAGAACATCCTATGTATGGAGAATGGAGAATTCTTATTTGCCAAAAACCATGTCAAGTAGCGGTAACCAAATACTCTTTTTTGAATACTTTTTCATGTACTGAAATTTAGGTGATCATTATTACTAAAAACCTTTTGGTCTATTTTTACCCGAATGTTGTTCCCTCGAATATCATTTCCCCGAACGCCAGACACCCGAATGACACTTTTTCCTGCAATCCATTATCCCGAATGACCCAAAATTTGTATGGATCGTGGTATTATGATAGAACCACCCACTTCGACTCCCTCTTGAACGAACACGTGATTCATGGACGGCCCCAAAATAGATGCAATTCAAAATGGATAAGAAACAATCTTCAGAGACAGAGTGGTGAACTAGAAAGAACGATAAAGAAAACAAGAAAAAATGCTGAGTTCAGAGAAACTTTAAAGAACCGCTGATCAAAAAAGAAGGGTGTATTTCATATGAACCGTTCATCACCCTGAAATAATCAATAAGTACTGATAATTATGAGTGCCAAAACATTTTCGAGGAAATAGGCCACTTGAGAAAACGGGGTATTCAGGGAAACGACATTTGGGGTATCGATATTCGGGAGAAAGTAGCACAACCCCAATAAATTGTCAATTGACAAGCAAAAAATATCTGGTAGTTGCACGAGAAATTCTGTATAATACAATATTCTGAAGAAGAACAGCTCGCGGTGACAGGAAATGAAATTTCTTAAAACTAGGTTAAACAGCTTAGAATATTGTATCAAAACCTCATAGCCAAAAATCTCGTGAGAGATGTAGAATAACAGTGTTATATTGTCTTCGCTTTGTGCACTAGCAGAAAGCTTAAAATGAGAAGAACGAGATAGTTACCGTACTATTTGTTCAATTTAGTGCTTTTGAACATGTGAAAAGTGGCACAAGTCAAATATTGTGACGGCCATCCTTGGATTCCGAGATGTTTCATGATCAAAATCGACAAGAAAAATAATTCTGGGGAATGGTACTTTCTGGCGAATGGTACATTCTGGCAAATGGTTTTCTGGTAAATGGTACATTCTGGCGAATGGTTTTCTGGCAAATATCGCACAATCCATGAGTTTTAATTTCCAGTGTACATCCTGTTTTGTACATCTATAAAGTTTGTTTTGACAAAATAAAGATTAAATCTTTTTTTTTAAACACATATGACTAAAAACTATGGTAAATGAAAACATTTACCATAGTTTTTAGTCATATGTGTTGTTTTAAAGGCATTACACCTGGCACGCACGTTTTCCACAGATATGTATTTTTGACTAAACTCCGCTGAAAAATTTACCTGATTGAAGCAGCATGTTAGCACAATATTTTAGACTTACTAGGAAACAGCATAAGACTGATTATGGAAAATTTTAGCGTAAAAAATATGTCTTTTTTGATTAAAATATATGCTTTTGAATAACGTGCGTGTTAAGTGTAATGCTTCTGAAACAACGAATGTGGCTGGAAATTAAGATAAAAAAAATAAATATGTTATCTATGTATAGTGAAGACAAATGTTATAGATGTACAAAATTGAATATGCACTGGTAATTAAAATTCATACAACCATCTTTTTTCTATGATTACTTATTTTACTGACAGGAAATAGTAATCACCCTGTATGGGTCGTACACGAAATTCATGTTTGTTTAAAAACCAGTTTCATCAAATTCTTCGAATAACAAATCTGAACATCGCGAAGCGGATAATTATTGTGTTAGAACCCAAACATTTTGTTTTATGAATAATTTGTTTTTTTTTCGAAAAGTATACTATCATCTATAAAAAAAACTTCTGACTTCGGAATCGATGAGCTTGTATGATAATAGATAAAATAACTACACTCTAGTACGAACTTTTCCTCGTCACACGTCAGTATACTGAACGAAACGGCACAAACAACTTTCCAAATTAACCGTAATCATTATCAACTTACGTTGACAACAATTACACAACGGTAATCGAAAATTATCGGAAATTCTGAAAAAAAAATCGCAACATACTTCTGACAGCTAATTTGGGAGTTTTTGCATAGTACCGCTTCTCCAGCCTCGAAGCAACCCTTAATATAACCCTTATTCAAACAAGTCAGTAAGTCATTCTCTTGCTTTGAGTAATGTTCATGCAGTCTCATGTGGTGCAGATGTCAAGGTAAGTGGTTATAAATCGGTGGATCCCAGTTCAATTCTCAACTGTTCATTATTAATAATCATTGTCTTTAAATTACACCACATATATCAACTATGTGTTTGAAATTGTTAGTGGCATTGATAAACTCAAAAACCAAGGACCTGTGAATATTTTTGGTTCATTGTTGAATGAAAGATGAATAACCGATCGTTAAGCTTCCGAAGGTTGACATCTGCTCTAAAAATAGAATTACTCAACTAGGGTTGTCATGTCTATTACGGCTTAACCAGCCGACGGTGTTTTGAAAATACCTGAAGGTCGTAGACACAAAAGTCAATTTGGACAAATTGAGATGTAAGATTGTGTGTGTGTTCTGGTGGGCTTCGATCCCACGAATTAATTGTTCAAGGGAGCTTGGATAAGCGCATGCTAAGCCTTTGTTCAGCCTTCCATAAAGCTTCAATTAAGCTGAATAAAATCACAGAATTAGATGTTTAAAAGCTGAACAAAAGTGTGTGAAGACTATAAACAGCTTTTTTTTCAAACAAAGAATGATTTAAATTAGTTGTAAAAGCGTTTGAGCATGAATTATTATTTAAATGAATGTTCTTCAATCAGAACAGATCATGCTTCTCAGATTGGCGTTCTCATGAGCACTTCCAAAGTTAGTAACTGAGAGCTTTCTATGGCGTTTTGGTTTTGATTTTTTGAATAAATGATTCTTACCAAAATGTGCAGAAATTGAAAAAATCAAATTGTTAAGATTAATAAGAACGCAAGTTTTGTGACGCATGTTGGGGTTTTGTGTATGAGTGTTTTTTTCCTGTTTGGATGCACCACTGCGACCATTATTTAGATCTATTGTGACATTATTCGTATCTTTAGTGCATAGTGCATGTCGCATTATTCCATTTCCATTTCATTTTTTCAAACCCGAACCCGACCCGTACCCGACTTATTTTAATTCTTCGAACTCCGACTAGACCCGAACCCCAGATCAAAATTGAAAAGCAAACCCGGATACGACTCGAACCCAAAAAATGTCGCTGTTGTTACACTTTTCACAATTCTCCCCAAACCCGACTAACCCCGACTTTTTTCAAGCCCGATCCCGACCCGTACCCGATATTTTTTTTGCCTTCAAACCCGACCCGAACCCGAAAATTTTAAAATTTTCAAACCCAAACCCGACCCGAACCTGTCGGGTTCAGTTTCGGGTTCGGAAACCGACACCCGACCATCTCTGATACGTAGCCAACGACCATCTCTGCTAGGTAGACAACTGAAAATATCTTTGATGAATTCTCTATGACATTCTGAAAATATGTCACACGGCTCAGTTCTATAAAATGCTTGAATTGGTCACTTCTCCGGGAAACCCAGAACCTGTTACGGGACCACTATGTTGGCCAATATGGATTTAGATATCTAATTGAATATCTCATGAATGCTGTTTGAAATTCCAAAAAGATTGATATGTCGCATGATATGATTGCATGGAATGAATGAATTGACCATGTTTCCGGGAATCCCGGAACCTGTTACGGAACCAATAGGTGGCCAACGTTGCCTTGGATAACTTAAGACATCTCTGATGAATTCTGTGTGAAATTCTGAGAATTTTGATAGGTCGCATGATATGGTTCTATCAAATGAAGGAATTGGCCACTTTCCCCGGACCCTCCAGGGAATCCAAGAATCTGCCATGGTAACCCATATGGGAAATGTTGCCATACTCAGATAGCAACGTCTTGGATAAATTTGTTATAAAATTCTGCTTGGTTCCACCGAAAACATAAATTGACCACTACTTCGGATGCCCAGGGAACCGTTTAATGGCCTCTGGAATTGGCCCCATGGCCACATGGTAACCAGTACTGTCCTGAACAACTAACCAGTTGATTCAATACCATTTTCAATGCATTTTAGACAAAATACTATGTTTCCTAATTCACAACAAATGCATTACAATTGCCCTTGTAAAAATGGCCAAACCTTGGTCCTTTCGGCACCGGTTCTGAGCGGCCAAGTCCAACAAAACCAAAATTTTTAGCCAGATTCACAAAATATAAGCCTTAACGATAACATTTATATTTGGTGAAAAAGCGGCAGCGAAATTCGAATGTCCAATCCGGGTCAATATGACCCGAACACCTTAAACGTAACTTTTTTTGTCCAGCCCTTCAGAATTGTCCTACAAAAAATTTTCAAACGTGAAACTCTTATTTTCCACAAAAGATTTAAAGTCACCAAATTTCATGACAATAGGAAGTGACAAACAAAAGTTGTGGCGCTTTGAAAGTGCGTTTCGGATCATATTGACCCGAACACCGTAGGAAGGTTAAGCATAGTTTTCTGTACAGTTCTTGTTTGGAGTCCTCAGAGATTGATAAAAATTTATTGTTACGAAAAGATTCCGCTAATTACACCCTACATAGAGACTTACACCTCAGCGAAGGCGCGCTTCTTGCCAAACATAATCGATTTGATTTTTGAGGAACCAAATCTTTACTACTGAAATTTGACCATGCAACGGAACTCTAGTCCCATCCTTGTATCGTTTTTAGTTTATTCCCAGAAAAATGCTAGAAAAAAGGGCTTTGTGCTAGTAGCAAACCCGTATCAAGCAAAATAATTTGTTTAGTAATCAGCATTCACGTGAGTCCTTGAATTACCAGTACTTAACATTTCTTGTTGAGTTAATATTTATGACTTTCAGACTTTCCAGTCCAATCCAGTACACGACTTTGTAGACGGCCTTGCAGTTGATTCGGATTTTCATTTATGTTTAACTTTTTGTGTTTAGTTAATCTTCCGAGATTGCTTTATGGTTAAAGATTTATATTTAACTACGACTGAAAATGAACCATCTATAGCATTTTAAGTTTTAAATATCGCCCTATTGTCACCTTATTCGATTCGTCTCACCTCAAACGCTGCGCAGAATAAGTACATTTGATTCACTGATTGACATACAATGCGGGTGTATAGATGTTATTGCAAAGTAGTATGTACCCTTATGCAACCAAATTTATAATATCAAAGTAGATTTGGCAGCTGCTATGGTTTGATCCAACTTACATTAAACTTTGATACGGGATAAAACGAAATGAACGAATTAACTAAAAAAAGGCGTTTTTTGCGAGAAAGATCGTCAATTAAAGGATTGTATTCACCAGGATGGCTGTGATGCAGTTTGAACAAATCAACGACGTAAAAAAAATTATTCATCAAACATTCATCATGGAAAAATGTCTGCTTGATTATTAATACTCTGGCTCAAATATTGATTTCTTACAGATAATCATATTACAAAGCCCAAAAAGGGTGAATTTAGACTTGGTGTAGCCTCATGATGGCATCTATCCTTCTTAAATAGAACATTTTTAGACAGGGGCTTTTTTAATGTGTTGGGAAAATCAATCTGGCTCTGAACACTGATATGCTAAAGAATACCCCAAAAAAATCTCCAAGGCCAAGCAGCTGGCGGAATCAGGAACGGACGGTCATGATTTTGCACTTTTCATTCCAAGACATTACATTTGCAAATGTTCCCCGGAATGCAAACAAATTTTTCCCAGAAGTCAAGAAAAATACCATGTCCTGAACCAATCGAAAGCACGCTGCCTCGCCTCACATACACATGTGCAAGTCTGTCCGATTCATTGACGACGACCTCCGAAATCAACTGATATATGTTGTACCAGTTAAGGAAACCCCTGTTGCAAGCAAAAGACTTTCCGCAAAATAAACTATTCATCGGAAAACTCCTCCATTACACTTGCGCGTAGGAGCTTGGGAGCATTTATGTGTTTGTGTCCGGAAAATACATCAGCAATCCCCCCGAAGGACTATACGCAGAAACCCCACTAACGATTGTTTTGAGCCACTTTTCCGCTGACTAGTGCCGAATCTCACTCACAAGGCATCGCTTGCATTCAGCCATCAGAACATCAGAACCTCTATACGAAGATGATGCTGTCGCTCCTTCTTTCTGGTTGCCGCCGACATTGTGGCGCCAGTTGGTCGGTATTTGTTTTGCCCTGAACAACCCCTGCATCCTTTTTCCGTCTCTCGTCAAGTTTACCGACGACGCACTGGAAGGTGATTGGCCAATTTAGCTGGTCAAAATATTTTTTTTAAATTCGATCAGATTTTGAGAAAATGTTCAGCATATGGCACTAAACGATAATGGAATAATGCCTTATCTTCAGATGTCATTTATTCAAGTGTATGTTAACGCTCCATCAGGTTTGAAGGAAAAAGTGAACTTATCAATATTAATTATTTAAAAAATATTCAATAAATTGAATAACATTTCGTAACTTTGCTATTCAATTTAAGATTTAGTATTGATTAGATGTTCATCAATATTTATTTTATACTAATGATCCCGGCAAACTTCGACTTGCCATCAAATAGGCCGTTAAAAAACGCAATGATAACTCTAATGCACTTTCGCTGCGAACTGAGCATGAACAATGCGAAAAATGTTTCTAAATACTTTTGGCCAGCTAGATTGGCCAAACACCCCTTAGTGTGACGTCGACGGATATGGATATGCGATTGGGTAACAATTGTAGCTGTTTGGAAATCCATTGCAAGCGTAGGTTGCGAGGTTGAGAGTAAGGAAGGTAATACCATGACTCACGTTTGTTCGGTACCAAAGATAGATGAAGCTTAAGCACTCGGGTTCATCAATTCAATTGCTTAAGCAGATGAACAATCATCTCGAAAGATCCCACGGACCGACACCATCCGTTGAATTAATGCAAAACTTCTCTCAAGTATCTTCCCACGGCTGGCTGATGTGGCGACGAAGGATGTTGATCGTAATTGATATTAACATAGGCAAACATCTGCAGCGAGTGCTCCAGAACGAGTGGCAACGCGACGACCTCTTGATAGGAACGCTCAATGGCTCTCTGACGCGTTTCCCTTTCCTCGTGAGTGTGCTGCCCTTTCATCTGTCACTTAATTTTGATTATCAATCGGTTCCGAACCCATTAATTTTAATCTCACACAATTTAAACAATCAACTCTGTGTTATCATTATTATCGGTGCTCTAGTTCTAGATACGGGGGTTGAAAGACTGTGGGAAAAGGGAAGTGTTGCCAGATAATACGAGTTCCAACAAATTTCAAATAACATGTGAGAATTTCAATCGAGGAAACTAAAAGTTTCAAAATGGTCTATAAAACATGATATTCCTTCTAGCATATGGGCGTTTGGCGTGTGTTGATTTGTTGCTACCCAGGCATTGTTGCTAGTTCATAAATTAGAGTTTTCACAGAAAATTTATACATCTTGCATGAAATCTTTTTGCTTCAAGTCTATTAACATTCGATGTTAAGTTTGCCACATGTGCTTCTACAATGCAACAATATATACAAAATATTTAGCGGAATTTGGGGCAAGTGTGCCACCTTAAGCAAATTGTTCTCTAACTTTGCCTAAAGCTTATAAAATCCACAAATTTAGCTTGATGATGTTAGTTTCACATCTTTTCATAACCACTGTGCCATTTAAAAAGAAAACTAATTATTATTGAATATTAAAAAAGAAAAACTTTGGGGGGCAAAAATGACAGTTATTCCCCTACTATACTCCAGAAACTACTACTGGTGCTTCATTTTGGTTTATTATTATGATTTGGATGATGATGTTTACATTTTTATAAATTTTACTCCAACAATTTTTGTTTACCAAATAGGTGGCACCCTTGCCCCAATAAGTATACATTTCAACTAAACTGGGTTTCGTATGTTAAACTAAATACTTGTTTCGTTCAAACGCCACAATAACTTACAAATTTGAATAGTTTCACGATGTACAGTACGTTAGAAAAATCGGTTAATAATTTACCTTTCACCATGCTATTTATTAGTATCATTCCAAACATTACATTCATTTCTTATATCTAGGTGTTCTGTGTTATTTGACAACACTATCATCCTAATTTGGTAAAACAAATTTAAGATTTAATTAACATTTTGTTAACAACATATTACATTTCATTTGCCGTAGCAGTTCAGTTTTTTTTACAGGTGAGTTGATTTCACCTGCTTATAAGAGAAAAAAAAAACGTTTTTAATATACTTAACCTAACTTAACCTAAACATATAACGCATTAATCGTGGCAATAGAAGATTGTAACGATTTTTGCCTGAAATTGTTAATGATTGTATTTGACATTTGTTCCAATGTTTCAACATTGGATATTCTATGTAACTCATTGGTACTATACCAGGGAGGAAGCCTCAGAATCATTTTCAAAATTTTATTTTGAATTCTCTGCAGAGCTTTCTTCCTGGTTTTACAACAGCTAGTCCATATTGGTACAGCATACAACATGGCTGGCCTGAAAATTTGTTTGAATATCAACAGCTTGTTCTTAAGACAAAGTTTTGATTTTCTATTAATAAGGGGATAGAGACATTTTACATATTTATTACATTTGGCTTGAATGCCCTCAATGTGATTTTTGAAAGTTAAATTCTTATCTAGCATGAGCCCTAGATACTTAACTTCATCTGACCAATTTATTGGAACCCCTCTCATCGTGACAACATGTCTACTTAAAGGTTTCAAATAAAGAGCTTTTGGTTTATGTGGGAATATTATTAGTTGAGTTTTGGAAGCATTAGGAGAAATCTTCCATTTTTGCAAGTATGAAGAAAAAATATCCAAACTTTTTTGCAATCGACTACAGATGACACGCGGGCTTCGTCCTTTGGCGGAGAGGCCTGTGTCATCCGCAAACAAAGATTTTTGACATCCCTGAGGTAGCTCAGGTAAGTCAGATGTGAAAATATTGTATAATATTGGTCCCAAAATGCTGCCTTGAGGAACACCAGCTCTTACAGGAAGTCTTTCAGATCTGGAGTTCTGATAATTAACCTGAAGTGTACGATTTGACAGATAACTTTGAATTATTCTAACAATGTATGTTGGAAAATTAAAGTTTTTCAATTTTACAATCAAACCTTCATGCCAAACACTGTCGAATGCTTTTTCTATGTCTAGAAGAGCAAGACCAGTAGAATAGCTTTCAGATTTGTTGGAACGGATCAAATTTGTTACACTTAAAAGTTGATGAGTGGTCGAATGTCCATGGCGGAATCCGAACTGTTCATTGGCAAAAATTGAATTTTCGTTGATGTGGGCCATCATTCTGTTCAAAATAACCTTTTCAAAAAGTTTACTGATGGAAGAAAGCAAACTGATTGGACGATAGCTAGAAGCTTCTGCAGGATTTTTGTCTGGTTTTAAAATTGGAACAACCTTAGCACTTTTCCATTTGTCAGGAAAATATGCTAATTGAAAACATTTGTTAAATATATTAACTAAAAATGATAAGCTACTTTCTGGAAGTTTCTTGATGAGGATGTAGAAAATTCCATCATCGCCAGGAGCTTTCATGTTTTTGAATTTTTTAATAATAGTTCTCACTTCTTCCAAATCAGTCTCCCAGGCATTTTCGAAAACGTTCTCTTGATTGAGAATATTTTCGAACTCCTGAGTAACTTCATTTTCAATTGGACTAGTAAATCCTAGATTAAAATTGTGCGCACTTTCAAACTGCATAGCAAGTTTTTGAGCTTTTTCGAAATTAGTTAGAAATAATTTGTTTTCCTCTTTCAATGCCGGTATTGGCTTCTGAGGTTTTTTCAAGATTTTCGATAATTTCCAAAAGGGCTTAGAGCCAGGGTCCAATTGAGAAATTTTATTTTCAAAATTTTTGTTTCTTAATTGAGCAAAACGTTTCTTGATTTCTTTCTGCAAATCCTGCCATATAATTTTCATAGCAGGATCGCGAGTGCGTTGAAATTGCCTTCTCCTCACGTTTTTAAGACGGATCAAGAGTTTAAGATCATCGTCTTTAATCACGGATTCAAATTTTACTTCACATTTTGGAATTGCAATGCTTCGGGCTTCAACAATGGAATTTGTTAAAGTTTCAAGAGCATTGTCAATATCAAGTTTAGTTTCTAAAGAAATGTTAACATCAAGATTAGAGTCAACATACGTTGTATATATATTCCAGTCGGCTCGTAAATAATTGAAAGTGGAGCTGATAGGATTGAGAATCGCTTCTTGGGATATTTGAAATGTAACAGGGACATGATCAGAATCAAAATCAGCATGAGTAATCAGTTGGCTACAAAGATGACTAGAGTCGGTTAAGACCAAATCAATCGTAGATGGATTTCTAGAAGAGGAAAAACGTGTGGGGCTATCAGGGTATTGAATTGA
The DNA here is from genome assembly GCF_002204515.2 of Aedes aegypti. NCBI lineage: Eukaryota > Metazoa > Arthropoda > Insecta > Diptera > Culicidae > Aedes > Aedes aegypti. Next base: position 381,350,369 of record NC_035108.1, read on the forward strand.
GAAATATATTGAAGAGCACTCATCAAATAAGATTCTGCCGTTGGAATTACTTTGAGAATTATTCCATGACCGTTTGGCATTAAAGTCACCAATGACAAAAAAATTTGACTTATTGCGAGTCAATTTTCGCAAGTCAGTTTGGAGCAAATTAACTTGCTGTCCAGAGCATTGAAAAGGCAAATAGGCAGCTATGAAAGTATATTTACCAAACTGTGTTTCAACAGAAATACCTAAAGTTTCAAAAACTTTAGTTTCAAATGATGAAAACAGTTGATGTTTTATACGCCTATGAATGATGATTGCAACTCCCCCACATGCCCCATCAATTCGATCATTACGATAAACAAAAAAGTTAGGATCTCTTTTGAGTTTAGATCCAGGTTTTAAATACGTTTCGGTAATAACTGCTATATGCACGTTATTAACCGTAAGAAAATTAAACAGCTCGTCCTCTTTACCATTCAGAGAACGAGCATTCCAACTTAAAATATTTAAATTATTATTTGGATCCATTAGAAAAACGTAATCCAATAACAATTTGATTTGTAAATTTTACACCTACTTGGACTGCTTCAGTCATAGTGGTGGCTTTGAACATTGCATCAATCATTAGATTCAATTGTTCAGTTAGAAAATTAAAATCAGAGGCAGACATGTCATGTGATTTCCCATTGGAATTTCCGGTAGACGAAGAAGCGGAGTTACCTGTGGCGGTAGGGTTTTTTCCATTTGATTTGAAACAAGTAGAATTGGTACCCATGGATCGAACAGAGGAGGAGTTCGAATTTCCTGCTACGATATCGGCAAAGGATTTACCGTGGGTAGATACATTCGAAATAGAAAGATTCGAACGGCTACCCGACGGATTAAAATTAGTTTGTGAATGAGCATGATTATGATCTTCCTGATGGGTATGATTCATGATCAAGCGATCGTTAACTGAAAAATGAGCATTGTTCGATACTCTACCAGGCAAATTCCGGAAACGACCGTTATCGTAACGGATATTATCTTTCATCTGCCTGGCACGAGCCTCAATGACCTTTTTGCGTGAAGGACAATTCCAAAAATTGGACTTATGGTTAGCCCCACAATTACAACATATGAATTTGGTGGTATCTTCCTTCACTGGACAGACGTCTTTGGCGTGAGAAGAACCTCCGCAAATCATGCATTTAGCATCCATGCGACAATTTTTTGTACCATGACCCCACTTTTGGCACCGACGGCACTGAGTGGGGTTCTGGTAATTTCCTCCAGGTTTCTGGAAATGTTCCCATGTCACACGGACATCAAACAAAAGTTTTGCTTTTTCTAAAGCTTTAATATTATTTAGTTCTTTTTTGTTGAAGTGAACTAAATAAAATTCTTGAGAAAGCCCTTTCCGAACAATGCCAGATTGGGTTCTCTTTTTCATAATGATTACTTGGACTGGGGAAAATCAAGTGAATCATTTATTCCATTTTTGATCTCTTCAGGTGATTTATAGTCACTTGAGAGACCTTTCAAGACAACTTTGAACAAACGTTCAGTTTTGTCGTCATAAGTGAAAAATTTGTGCTTCTTCTCTTCAAGATGTTTGAGAAGAAGCTCACGATCTTTAAGAGTTTCCGGCAAAACGCGACAGTCTCCTTTCTTTGCGATTTGGAAGGAAACCTTGATTCCCCTAATGGAGTTCAAGATCTCCTGCCTAAATCCCCCAAATTCGGAACAACTGACCACGATAGGCGGCACTCTTTGCTTCCTCACTTGAATCAAAGAGCCTGGGCTAGAGGCTGCTTCGATTTGGTGTTCGGAAAATTTGTCTAGAGCATCGAACTGATTGCTCATTTCGATACAATTATTCATTTCACCCTTGGAAAAAAGTTTGCATTCCGGGGAAGCGTCCTTTCTTCCATTCTTGCCACGCGTAGTGACAGTTTTAAAACCCACTTTTTTGGAAGGAAGTAGTGAATTCAGAGATTCACCCTTCCTTTTGTTTGTTGTTGATACCATGTTTAATTAATAAACGAAAGAAGACGTGACCTTCGAAAGGTTTTTTTCCCAAGACGGTGTCCAAGAAGGATTACCACCGCTAGCTTTCGCCAACGGGTCCAACAAAAAATCGAAGGCACGGGTCCAAACAAGGATCGTAAAGGGATCAATAGTAGAAAAAGTAGTACTGAAAAGTACTGTTTTAGTAGCACTGAAAAGTAACGTTTTTAATTTTAGCACTGAAAAGTACTGTTTTGTAGCACTGAAAAGTACTGTTTTATTGCTTTAGGTAGTTTTTAAGAAAACTTCCAAGAGCAGAGAGAATTCGTGTACGCACAGCACGAAGGTATGATGCGCACTGATATTTTGATCATTGTATTGTGAACTATAAGCTCAAAGAGAAAATATATATTGTAGTTTTTACAAAAAGCACACTTTTTGTACACACTTGCCCCAAAGTCCGCTAATTGTGAGCAAAATAATGTAAATTGTGCCAATCTTCTCTAAAAAGATCGCCAGTTTTGAAAATAAACCTGATATTTTCACAAGTTAGCATCATCCATTACATTGAATGAATAAGTGTGCAAGAAACTACCAAGTAATAGACCTTGATATTTATTTTCACGACGTTTTTCCTAAAAAGAATTCTGGCAGCACTGACTTTTTTTACTGAAGAACAACGAGACAATCTTAACTGAGCTGTACGTCTCGTTCTAGGAACGACACAGTCCATCTCAAGGCTCAAGAATCCATCATTTCAACATCAGCAAACATCGAAAATGAAAAACCATTTTTCGTTCAAATTTAAAGAAATCCTCATGAAAATTTATCATTGCATTAAAGATAGAAAGGGCTATGCAATGATAGATTTCTCATGAACATTGCTTTGATTTTGAACAAAAAAAAAATTAAAATTTGTCAAACGATGATGATTCTTTTCCTCTTAATGTAAACATGTAAACAAAAATTTAAAAACCTCAATTAAATCTACCACCTAAACTCCAAAATACAATTCCAAGCCTATAGACAGAGCAGTGAGATTTTCAAAGGTTATTAATAAGTTTACAAGTTCTCATGAGTTTTCAAGCTATTTTTGAAGATTTTTTAGTGATGAACCAGAGTTCTTTTGGAGTGTACAAGGGATATTATCAGGATTTTCAAGAGATACGCAAGCACTTTTCAGGAATTCTCACAGGATGCTCAAGATTTTTTTTTAAGAAGGTTATCGATGTTACCAATGGGGTTTTAATGTATCGCAAACCCCTGAAAAACGTTCGAAAACCATTTTGAGTACTCCTTAAAAAATCGTGAAAACATTTCAGAAATTAATGAAAAGCATCTAGAAAGCTCTAAACAAAATCTCTGACAATTTTAGTAAACTTCTATAAGCATCTTGGTACCCTCAAGAAACTTTTTTGAAATTCAAGGAAATTCATTAAGTACAATTGGAAAGCTCTAAAAATTTAAATTCGAAATTGAAATGTTTGATTACACTTAAAATTTCTTTCACTCAAAATATTTCGGAAAACCCTATTTTTGGACCCCTTTGCCTGTAACTCAAAATTCAAAGCGATGACATATAGTTTTTTGACGTGAAATTGATTGTGAAAGTCAAGTGAACATGTTTGGGTAAAAAAATGAATTTCCGATAACATCCTATGTATCCTATGACAGATACGCGTATTTCGACCTCAACTGTATGGCCGTATACGACACTCATCTTTGAGCAGAAATTAAAATTTTTGATTACACTCAAAATTTATTTTACTTGAAATATCACGAAAACCCCTATTTTTGGACCAGTTTGGGGGACGTGCTGTGTCTTCTCTTGAGCCCCTCGTTATCACGTACTTCGTCTTCGGCACATTGATGTTCATTCCGATTCACCTCGCTTCAGACCTTAGTCGGATGTACGTATCCGCCATCGTCTTAAAGTTGCGTACAACAATATCAATGTCGTCGGCGAAGCCAAGTAGCTGAACGGACTTCCTGAACATCGTGCTACTCGTGTCTATCCCCGCTCTTCTTATCACACCCTCTAACGCAATGTTGAACAGTAAACACGAAAGGCCATCACCTTGTCGTAACCCTCAGCCATATTCGAAGGGACTAGAGAGTGTCCTTGATACTCAGACTACGCACATCACTCGCTCCATCGGCAATCAATCTCATCAGTTTGTCCGGAAAACTGATAATTCGTGCATAATCTGCTGTAGCTGTAGAGAAAATAAAACCACGTTATTTAAAACGTAGTTAAAACAGTTAACTGCGTTATTTCAATAAATGACGTTCCAAAGCCAGAGCAAATACTTTTATCTTTCCAGGGGTTTGCAAAAAGTTTTAGAGTCGTTCTCAGGTGTTCCTAATCAGGGTTGTTAACGTTAATCAACGATTAACGCCGCTTCAATAATCCGTTGACGTTAACCTGTAACGATTAACGAATAAAGCGTTGATTTTTTTGAAAATGGATTAAACGATAACGTTAACGAACAGCGTTGATTCAACGTCAACGGCTACGTTATTTTTACCGTTAATGTTTGAAAGAATCTATTATTCAAGTAAAATAATATTCACTGTCTTGTGTGATGAATTTACAAATAAGAAAATTTAGAAAATCAGAAACTAAAACAGTGAACAATTCATTAGCAACATAAGGACAAGATTGTATACAATGTATACATTGTGTAACTGATTTCTTTGTATAGTCGGAATCGATGGGAAAACGTTGATAACTTAGACCTTCACAGTCTCAGAAGTAGCAGATTTTCCTATGGAAACTTGCATCGGAGTCGTCCTAGCGTGGTCTCTCGGATCCATATTTTAGTTGTTGGTTGGGTAGAAAAGGAAGTTACCGTATGTTGCCTAGAGGTAAAAGCCACTTTCTGGTAACTATTCCAGCAAATTTATGTGTTTGCTGTGGGTTGTTGAAACGGTGAGAGGTCACAGAAAGAATACAACATCGTCAGAAAAATCGTTGCAATTTGTAAAAGTTCTTTCCTATTCTTCCAAGTAAGAACAAATTGACGTGTGAAAAGGCTGAATGTTGGGTGACTTAAAACGACAACGCACTGTGAAGATAGATATATTTTATCAATTTTCGATGGATACGGCATATCAGCATAGAAACGTTTTGATTATTGATAGTTCGAAACATTGTCTAGGATCCTGCACGAAAAATAAGATTAACTCTTTGGTTAGCGCTGATTGTTGACGTTGATTCAACGCATATAGTTAACGTTAACGTTAACAACCATGAAAATCAATGCAACGACGTTGACTTTGATCCAAAGCAAAATAAACGTTAACGGCGTTTATCGTTCATTACGTTAACAACTTTGTTCCTAATACGTAAGCATTTTGGAAGGGTTTTCAAAGATACGAACAAATTTTCAACATATCGCCTACCCTTGGGGCCCTTGAATACCGATTTTGAAATGAGATAACTTCTTTTGGAGCTCATGGAAACCATTGAAAATCAATGAAAGCTTCAGTAAAATGTTGAAAGAAAAAACAAATAAAAAACATTAGAATTGCCTTGCGAACGAAATCTAAAGTCCCATATCTGATTACGTATGTATAAATTAATTAAAAAGTACTAAAAGCTCAAGCTATGGTCTTCTCAAGAAGCTTTCGAGGGGTCCTCAGTGGTTCCCAAAAGATTCCTAAGGCATCCTTAGGGGTTTTCAGAACCAAAGTACCCCAGGGATACTCAAAGAGCTGCAAAGAGGATATTATACATTCCCATAAGTGATCAATTGATTCGTAACATAACCCAAATTCCTAAAAATTCGTTGAAAATCAACTTTGAAATGCCCAGAGAAACTATTTACAAAACGCTTGAAAGCTCTTGACAAACCTTAGGAACATTCAGAAAACCGTTTGTGGACTTTTCGAAAGGTGAAACATCCTGTAAACATTTAAGAAACCATTGAGGAAACTATAAGGAACTCTTTGTAATCCTTCGGGACTCACTTTGAAACTCTATAGAAATCATTATAATCTTATGATAATCTTTAAAAATCCCTGAAAAGCTCTTGGAAAGTCTTTGGAAATGCCTGAAAACTTTAGTGACCGCTTCAATAATCACCGATATCCTAATAGGGACTCCCTGGAAACCATATAGATATTATTTCTGGAAACCTCGGAAACTTCGAAAACCTGGAAGTACATTACGAACCGACTAAAGTGCTTTGAAAACCCGTCTTATTTTTGCACCTTTCATTCTGGCAACCAGTTTTGTTGTCACTATCCTTATGATGATCCAACCTCCATCGTCTTGTTTTTCTTTTTCTCCGCAGCAATACGACTCAACTGAAACATAGCCTGCTTCACAGCACAGTAAACATGAGCACTTTCAACTGAGAGCTTTCTTTGCATATCATAATTCGAATCCACCTCTTTCAGCATAATTTTCAAGAAGAGTTGCTCGTTCACCAAAACAACTATATAGCTCATAACCATCATCATCAACTCATCATATTTCAGAATTCTGATTGCTAGAGCACTACGAACAGCTTGAGGGCAGAGGACCGTTTCGCTTTTCGAGATGATAATCGATCTGAAGCATTATGGGAATAACGTTCATTTCACATCGCAACTGCCAGCAGACAGCGATCCGACCGACCATCCCCTTATTGTTGATCTATGCATATATCTGCTTCTTCTGTTATATGCTCCATGTCTGAAAACGAACAAAGAGGGTACAATGTAGAGATCCTTTATTTATTTATCAATTAGGGCTCTTGTGGAATCTGTCAGACTCAACGATAGATCCTAAACCTAAATGATAACCGTTCTAGTTCGAGATGTCCTGTGCTGATAGAACTAAGACAGACAGAGAGAGAGAGAGAAAGCGCTAATCTGAGTGATAAAAGATGGATTTAATTTGATTTTCGATATCCAATTAATTCGTTCTGACGTCAAATCGTGCGAAGACGCTTCCGGGCAATAGTTTTCCACTCACTTGAATACCTCAGAATGGAAAATGGGTTTGTCTGGAACCATCCCACGATCAAATGGTAATCACTTCATTTTACTTTAATTGATTCGTGGAATTTTATAACAAAGATGGTGATGTTCTAATTGATGGTGATATTGGATAAGCAATTGGGGGAAATATCCATTAAGTGTAAGTGAACAATTGTTTCTCAACAAACACCTTCGAATAAAAGCATATCTTTATCATTTTCATTTTTATGAACATATTTTCAGTATGTACCCTTTGTTATCCCTTTAAAGGCAAAATAATCTACTATTTTTTTCACCAATCTATGATTTGGCCAAATTAATTGAAAAGCCATTATTTTATTCTTTATTTTTTTTATTTTCATGGCAACTTATTGCAATTTCATTAAAAAATTAAAAAGATAAAGCATAAAGGTTGTCCATATATTACGTCAAGCTAATATGAGCGTTCAGGAAAACGTGATATATCTTAAAAAAAATTAAAGTCTTCATAAAAAATATGCCATAGAAGGAATGCGAATCATTCTTACTTGATACTGAAGAAGCCATGCTTCGAAAACATAACTTGAAAAAATATTTTTTTAAGTTACCTTACACAAAAAAATTAACCACAATCAATTTTCTTACGTTTTTAATTTTGATTTCGAAGCTATCAAGATGATTGACGTCATGCGATCATGTGTATGTTTTCATCTAATATTAATAAAAATACTTGCCCATAAGAGTCATCCAATTATAACGTAAGAGAAGGGAGGTTTAAAATTTTTTGAATGCAAACAATCTTACTATGGGGGGAGGGGAGTGTTGTACTACCGTCAACATTTTCTAAATGGAAATCCCCTATGTTTATCCCTTATTGTTACCAACACTGTATAAAAAATATCCTGATTAAAACAACTACCATAACTTGCTCCAAAGAAACACTTTTAACAACCATTTCGATGCAAATTTCACCAGACAAATTCGCCATCGGCGGAGTTAGCGTTTCGTATTGATCTCATAAAAGTTTTTCAACTCTTCTGTTCTCTCGCCATGGCTTCCCACACTGCAAACAAAAACCTACTTATAAATTTATTGTACATCGGTCTAGACGTTCAGGGAACCGACTGGCGCTGTCTTGTCTGAAAGCCGTTGCCTGTTCTGCATCAGTTGTGGTGCTGCTCGTATGTTTGTCTCGTTCCATTTCGGCAACTTGTTTTTCCGCTCTCACTTGCCTCTGAAACTATCCGCAAGCCTGCAAGCATCCGGGGCGCAGAGCTGGAAAACACATTACCGATCCCCATATAACCTAAAAGAGTAATGTGTGCAGCGAAAAATGCAAGCTTTCCCCTCGAATGCCGATTGTGTTACGCTGTTTAGCGCAAAAGTCGCACAAAGTGCTCACTTGGTTGATGGCATTAGTGAACTCATATTGAGGGAAAACTTTTCTTTTATGAGATCGGAGAGTGGGTGAAAACTTATTTCATTTCAGATCATTTCTTTTTCTTTTACCATATACCATGCCTACACAGTTACGGATCACCCACAGTGACGGATCACTTTGGCGTTCAACATCATATAACTCGCTCAAAACATAAACGTTGACGTAAAACATATTTTTCACATGTTATACTATTTGTCTTCTACCATTTGTAATGTTAAGCACAACATTCAATCGCTAAAGAACGGTGTATTTGACAAATATTTAGTTGGTACCACACAGCTATCATTATATGGTCGTTTTCTGTAAGAAGTGCCGTCAGCATTCATAAGTTCCCACAGGTGGTAAAATTCAAATGTTATAGTATAAAACATGCTCGTTCGCTTCGATTTAGTATGAATTCATCTTTGGAAAACATTTTTCTTGATTGTTGATTCTAAATACCGAATATTAGCACTTCTAACTAGCGATCCATAATATGGACCAGGAAATGATTGTTTACTACGGTTATGGATCACTTCCAAAGAATGTAGATTTCTGCCATTTTAAGCATTGGATTCGACATTTTCAGACAATAGCGCTAGGAATAAAACTAATAAAACATCAAAATCATTTTTAAGCTGACAAAAATGGGTGGAAAACTTGATGTGGAGCGAAAACAGTTCATGTCTCAGTTACTACAATGCAGTATCACAAAAAAAGGCATTATACCCTTGTTTCCAGCTCTAACACTGCTATTTTTTGCAGTAATATATAACACATTGTTAACTTTCGCCAAACCATGCAATAAAGATGCATTGAGTTGAAAATTTCTTGATTTTGCGCACTGATCCGTAATATGTCAAAATTTGATCCATAATATGAAAATTGATCCATAATATGGTTTTCAGAAACCGATACAATTTTTAGTTTTTATGCAATCCTATGTAAATATTACACTCAAAACAGTTTACAAACCGATGTTCCAATTTGAAACGATTCAATTCGTGCTTTTAAATTACAATTTTACGTTTTCCATGTCGTTTTATTGAATTTCATAGGTTAGACTCCACACTATTTGATCCATAACTGTGGGGTCATGGTAACATTGTCATTGATTCGCCTGGACCACTAAGCGGAATGAACAGTTTGATCCTGGCGCCGATCACGATTTTAGTACAAAAACAACTATTCTAATACGAAACTGTTTTCTCAAGATGAAAATTCAACCAGTGGTTCCCATTTTATAAATTTAGTTTGTATTGCGTATTTCATTTACTGCCCATAAAAGCATAATTGTCCCATATGGATTTTTGAACCAACACATTTTTTCATCGCAACATTCATGGTTTAATGTATACTTTACTATGCATGTAAAAATCAACACACTTTGTTTGAAAATGTTGTGGAAAAAATATGAAGAAGGTATAATCCCATATTAAAAAATAAAGGCATAACAGTCTCTGTATGAAGTTTCAACCCAAGTAGCAACTGCAAAACGTGAATTGTGTTTAAGCTAATATTTTTTGCTGATCAATAGAAGCATAATGAATTATCTTCTACCTTGGCATGTAGAAATGTACTAGAAAATTATGAAAATTTGTATGAGAAGACGAACTTTAAACTTTGAGTGCTATTTTCTCAACGCCTACTTTTTCCTTATGGAACAGTTATGCCTTTATGAGTAGTTCACCTTTATGCTAAATATAGCCTGACTTTCGAATCCCTGTTTTAAAGCCCTCATTCCGTACAATTCACGCTTGAAACCTGTGTTGGACTAATATTTTTTTAACGTTTCGTATATGGTACTTTTTGTGAAGAACTAATCTTTTTCACCCGAAGGTTCTCCTGGAGCCCTTAGTAGATCCACTTAAAAAATCTGTGTTTCTACCAACCCGATTTTTCCTGCCTCACGTCTTAAATTTTCAGCCAACAAAGCTCACATCTTCTAAGAAGCAAACAAATTAACTGGATTTGTGAAAAACAGCTTTTCGGTTGCCACAACGGATGAGATAACTTCACAGTACCACTAGCAGCTAGACGAGCTATTAGAAATAATCAATGTTTCTGGAGATGTCAACAGCTTGTGTGACCGTATCTACGATGATGTGACCAGAATAGCGTGAGTTTTGATTGGCACCGGTCAACGATGAACACGATACGAATGGTTAGATGAAGAGTGCCAGAGACTGATAGACGTTAATAATGCTGCCAGGAGTTGTATGCTAGTGGCCGGTACTAGGCAAAACAGAGAACAGTAAAGAGCAGTGAAAACTGTAAAAAAGTTAACCCAGCGCAGAAAGAAAAGGCAGCTCGAAGAAAGTGTGATAGTTGAACTACAAGGTAGCATGAACCGAAACGATATGCGGAAATTTTATGCAATGGTCAACAACATGTTGTACAATACTGTACCAGTGCACACCATGTTCAACGTTTGGAAGGCAAATTCGCTGACTCATAAAACAGTTTTGGCTGACAAGAAAGAAGAACACTTTCAGTAGCTGTTGGCTGATAAAAATGAACATGAAGCGAACATAGATGATGTGGATTTAAACAATATATCCCTCTAGCATTTCTGAATGTAAGGGAGCCCGACCAGAACCACATAACATTATAATTTTGTTCATTCCTATCAGCAGCAGTTAAAAATAACAGAAGTTGATACAATGTTGTTATCAAGATGGCTTTGTTATCAACTTGTTTTATTTTTAACAACACATTTTTAACAACATTTGTTATATTTTTGACATCGCATTTATAAGTTTGTTGCAAATAACATCCGATGTCATAAACAGTAACATAGTTTCTAATAACTTTGTTATTCTGTAACATGTTTGCAACACATTCTGTAATAAATTCAATATAATTGTAACAGGGTTTGTTATATTTGAGTTTAATTTGGTGCAAATTTTGTTAGAATTTTTTGTTATTTTAACTACTAACGGTACATGTTTTATAACAACTGGTAATAGAAAAAAACATATCAGGGGAACACATCCTCGACCAATTGATTTCGAACTCACGACTCTTAGCTTGGCGTTTACCGCTATGGCTTTCTGGGCTGCTCATCATCTGTATATGGATTTCATTTCGGCGTACGCATTCAGTGAAAATAAATTAGCTGTGGCAAATTATGCAAGAACATGGGTTTCTGGCGAAACTAATTAAGCTGATACGAACAACGCCTAATGGGTCAACAACAAGTGCTCGAATAGCATACGTAGTGACAATCTCATTTGTGACGTTCGACGGATTGAAGCAAGCAGATGCAATTTCAAAACTATTGTTCAACATTGCTTTCAAAGGTGCGATTATAAAATCTGACGTTCAGAGACTGTCACCATACGGTCGTACATATATGCTTCTTGAATTTGTGGACGACGTCGACTCCATTGGAGTCGATCGTAGGGCAGAGAAGCCACCCAGACAACCAAAATGCATGTATAACGAAATCACCTGGAGGCTTTGTATGTGCAAAATTTCATTTATAAGATGTCGCGAAAAGGCCTCCTACGTACAAAAGTGGAGGCGATATGCGTGCAAATATTATGTGATGAATAATAACATATATTGCGAGTGTATAAATATTCTACCGAACTAACCTGTGATCTTATGCGACTTAACTTATGATAATAAATGTTGATTTGACAGCTGCTACGGATTGATACGACTTACTTTGTATGAGTGTGCGGGACGACGCAAAATGTACAAATAAACTCAGAAAAAAAGTGTTTTATGCGAGGAAACTCATCAATCTGACGAGTTTATCCATGGTGTTTTGCAATTTTGATATAATTAGTATGAATAAACGAGTTATAGCGTGAACTTTCATGCAATTTCTGGTTGTCTGGGCAGAGGAATGAATCTGAAGAGGAAGACAACGAGAATAGGCAAAAAACATTGAGAAAATAACGTCGGAAGAAGTCGGAAGTTTGTCTACTCATACAATTTTTGTAATTTACTACAGACTTAGAAAAAAGCCATTGAAGTTTAAGTCATGTTGGCCCCACATATTAAAAGAAGTTAAATGACGTAAATTTAAGTTTCAAATGGCGAAATATTCCGTCACATTGAACTGAATATTGTTCGGATCACAAGAAATTTCAGTCACATTGGAACTAATTGTACAAGAATGACGCATTCAAGTACTATCAAAGCTTTATTTCTCCCTTTCTCATTTTTTAAGTCACCATTCTGCAAAGATTTTTTCTTAAAATCGTTTGGATAAAGCATTGTTCAATTTAATACATTAACTCTAATCCAGAGACTCTAATAGACATTTTAAGTTATCCTAACTTCATACAGGAATTGTTTGCGAAATGACGTTAATAATTATTTTAGGTATACTAGTTAGTTCAGTTCAGTTTTATTTTTCAGAAATCAATGTTATATTTTCAAGAATAAATATATCACAAAAATAATTTAACACTTGTTTAGAAATATACTAGGATTTAGCCATTTATCACTCAATAAATTTCTTATCGAAAATCTTTCCTGAGGAGTTTTTCAGGAAATATCTAAACTTAAGTCCAGATATTCCTCTGAGATCACCTTAAAGAGATCATATAGAGTTTCTTCTTGTCTTTGTTCAGCATTTACACTAGTATCGAGTAACTGCTCCAGTTATTAGGATATTGTTGCTAGATTTTTAAAATTATTCCGCACATTCATTCGAGAATATCTCCAAAGATAGCTTTATGATCATCTCCAAAATTCCAATAGTTACTTGCTAATATGTTTCTCTTGATATTTCCATAAGCATACATTATAAAAGTCCATCAGAAGCTGGAAAAACTCATCTATCAATCAATGAGCATTTCTGCGTGAAATTTCTCAATAATTGTTAGAAAGTTTTCAAACGAATTTCTTTCAGAATTATTACAAAATTCCGTACTGCAATTTCCAATTGGGTGTGATATTTGAATAAAATGGAAAATTCTTGAAGAGTTCAGGGTTTTTGGTGAATTCTTTGGGGATTTCCTATGAAAATATCAGAAGAAATCAAAAAGTTTTTCCCTCTGGATGAATTTTTGGCTTATATTTTGATTAATTCTCTGAAAAACTGTATGTAAATATGTAGGAACAAGGAGTAGGGATTGGATGCGACTCAAATCTCTTTTGGTGCTACACGTGCTGCTGCGAGACAGCTCATTAAGAAGTGCACGAGTAATTTTTCTGCACTGCATCCTGCCAGTGTTGACTCGCAATGTGCGTTGGTCTGCGTGGTATCGAATTATACCACTCTCACTCTTTGCGTTACGTACACGCGTCAAAAATTTCACTTGAATTCATTTCACTAAAATGTGACTGTCAAACTTTTAAACAGGATGAACATAATTTATAACCACTTTATGTTTCTGACTTCACCAAATATATTAAGATTCACAACTATATTTTTTGCAGAGCGCTTATTACGCCTTTCCACTTCCAAAGTATACCTTGCTGAAATTTTTGTAGACTGAATTTATGTGCTGGCACGAAAGAGATTGAAAGAGTGGAGATTGTGCGTTGCTATGTATCGCACAAAATCAAAGTATCTTCTGCAACTTGCTTTGAGTTTACTCGCAAAGAATGGGAGATGCACGATTGATTTCGTAGAGGCACGCATGTTTTTTGCACATCACTGAGTTATCTTACATTCCCTGAACAGGAGACCGCAGTACTACCCATAACTGCAAAACAGTCACATTCGACATTTTTGACAAAATGGTGTTAATACCATGGAGAATCATCAAATGATAAATACTTTCGATCAACTTACTGAAATTTGTGAGATTGTTCTAGAAAATTCGGAAAAAATACCAAGTTGTTTTGTCACATTGGTAATTATAACCGCATAACAGTCACATTGAGATTATAAATGAGCCTCGTAATGTTATAATAATGAAATTTCTATTAGAATAATTTTCTGACTATTCACCTAGTATGCGATATGAGTTGTACAAAATCTCAGCCTCAAATTAGCACTTTTGAGTTCCTGGTAATTTTTAGAAATTTTAGTTTCCTCCCATACTGCCATAAAATGCACACTTGGTATTCCATTTACTCAATGCCTACTTTTGTCGAATGTTACGAATATGCAGTTATGGGCAGAGTAGTCCTTGCCACAATCGGAATCGGAACTAGTGAGAATTGCACTTCGGTCCAAATGAATAAGGGATGGGTCTTTTCGCTTATTCTCGAAGTGCTCATTCTAGCAGATCCTATATTAGATTAATAACGACGCAGATCAAATCCTTACAGTCAGTTGAGACGGGAAAGGAATGTTAGGGTGTAATGGTTGTTGCTTCTAGAGACCGAAAAAACCTCTGTATCTCGCAAATTACCACGGGATAAGTGTTAATTAGTGAGGGAGGAAAACATGTGGGTGTCATCTTTGATAAATGATGCGATCCGTGGATAAGGAGGAAAAATACGACTCTTACTTATAGTAAGTTTTATATTTTTTGCCTCGAGATGAAAGGTTTATTTTTATTTTTTAATACGTCAACTGGGCTGTGAAATAGCTCACCTCATTAAATCATTCCTATAGTGTTTCCATTTGTATTCTTTGCAAACGTTGTTAAAATATGTTAACCCAAGAGTTGCCGCTACAACCCTTGAACACAAAACTCATAGATTTTTCCTCAAATTCCCGGAGAAATTCAACATTTTTCAATTTTTTGCCTAAATATTAAGGTTTTTCGATGATTTTATTAACGAATAAGCGTTTCCATACCGCAGAGAAAACTCATGGAGTAACATGGTTGCTTACTCCTAGTTCTCCATACTAAATGGCATTCTACCCCATCCATTCGGTCGTTTTGTACCACCCCCATTTTTTCAGCCAACTTTTCTAGACGATTTAAGACCGCCAAAAAACTCAAGTATGCGAAATGTTTTCAATGTGGAAGCTAGCAAATATTGTAATGTTACTGTTAGGACTTAAAATGGTGTTAAAATGTAGATATAAATAAGATAAAACGACACAAATCCATAGAGTGGCATTTTGGACCATTTTGCCCTACTGCTCAGAGACGACCCAAAAACGGATGGTATGATGAAGAGTGTCAGAATGTGACGGATGAGAAGAATGTTGCCAGAAGCCGGATGTTAGTGTATGGTACCCGGCAGAATAGAGAGCGGTACAAGGAAGCTAGCGCAGCCGAGAAACGAAATCACCGCAGAAAGAAAAGGCAGTATGAAGAAAACATACGGAGGAAAACTGCGCCGTCTCCCGTCTTGTGCAATGACCGCGAAGGTAACTTGCTGACAGACAAAATCTTGGTGGCCAGGAGGCCAGGTGGAAAGCATACTTCGAGCAATTGTTGAATGGAGAGAACACGAGCGCGTCTGAGAACAGCTTAATTATCACAACGATGGACAACCTGTGGAGCCCGCGACGCTAGATGAGCTTAGAAGAGCGATTAAGGAGTTGAAAACTGTAAGGCTGCTGGAAAATACGAGCTCCCGGCTGAACTATTCAAGCACGGTAGTGAGCAGCTGTACGACATACTGCACCGTACTCTGTTAAGGATATGGGAGGAAGAAGAATTGCCTGCTAGCTGGCTAGAGGGCCTCATCTGCCCTCTGTATAAGAAGGGCTACAGATTAGAGTGCGCCAATTACCGAGGAATAACGCTCCTCAAGTCGGCGTACAAAATAATTTCGCGTGTTCTGTTCAACAGATTGAGACCGCAGGAGGAGTCCTTCGTCGGCGAATACCAAGCTGGTTTTCGTGAGGGCCGATCAACGACGGATCAAATGTTTACCTTGCGACAAATCCTTGATAAGTTCCGGGAATACAGCTTGCAGACTCATCATCTGTTCATTGATTTCAAGGCGACGAACGATTCAGTAAAGAGAAATGAGTTATGGCAGATAATGGTAGAACACGGTTTTCCGGCGAAACTGATTAGACTTATTCGTGCAACGTTGGATGGATCGAAATCAAGTGTGCGGGTTGCGGATGAGACTTCAACCTCCTTCGTAACCTTAGATGGATTGAAGCAAGGAGATGCGCTTTCGAACCTTTTGTTCAACATTGCTCTCGAAGGAGCTATAAGGAGAGCGAGCGTGCAAAGAAGAGGTACCATCGTCACCCGGTCGCATATGCTCCTGAGCAGTCTTGGGAACTGTGACCACAATTCACCACAGTTCATCGATTCTGCCATTCCACCAAAACACAAAGCAGCAGCAGCATCAATACCATCAGGCGTTGCGCTGCCAACGGTTCACACACTGCTTGACTGTTTTTGTCTCTCCACTATGACCATTTTCGGGCAGCCATTCCAAGCTGAATGATTGAAAAAAGTGTTAAATCATTCAATCGCTAATATTTCGCTTGTGTTTTCAACTAATTGAAATCTATTAGCTCTAACAGAAAGACCACAATCATTCCGTTACGATACATATAAACAAGTTCAATTTCATACTGCCTTTATCGAGCAAAAATGCAAAACCCCGAAAACCGCAAAAATCGTGTCACCACTGTGCTCGAGTCATTTCGCATTCGGGGTTGAAAAACGTTAGGAAGAAGAAGATTACATTTTTTGAAGAGCCGTGACATTTTTTGTTTTGAACCGTCATGGTTTGCTTTGGATTTTGATGGTCGTGTAGAAAGATGTAAATGTAGAGGCGGTAAATGTTTGCTCCAGTACTTTTCCCATCCCTGCTCCTGAGTTTTTCGGACTATATCGATATAATCGGATTGATCGGAATCGAACCATAGAAGAGGCATTCGTGCCTTTTAAAAGGGAGACAGCGAGGATTGGACTTACCGTCAACACCAGCAAAACTAAGTACATGATCGCTGGTAGACAGCGTGGTTCCAATCGTGACGTTGGTAGTGAAGTTATGCTGGGTGGTGAAAAATTTGAAGTAGTGGAAGAATTTGTGTATCTTGGTACTTTAGCGACGTGCGATAATGATGTTACCCGCGAGGTGAAAAGGCGGCTTGCAGCTGCGAACAGGGCTTTTTACGGACTCCGTAACCAGCTTAAGTCCCGTAGCCTGCAGACGAAAACAAAATTCGCGCTATATAGGACACTTATCCTTTCGGTTGTTCTATACGGCTATGAATCCTGGACGTTAAAAAAGGTCGACCGAAAAGCGTTTGGAGTTTTTGAGCGTAAAGTGCTGCGAACAATACTCGGCGGTAAACAAGAAAATGGCATCTGGAGGCGTATACTCATAAAACGCGGCAGGCTGCGTTGGGCTGGTCACGTGGCACAAATACCGGAAGAACGACAAGCAAAAATAATATTCAGTAGAGAACCCGGACGAGGCCGTCGGCTTCGTGGTAGGCCGTGAATGTGTTGGCTAAGGGCACTTAACGTTCAGGGCGACTGGAAGCGATTGGCTCAGGACCGAGCCCAGTGAAGAAGAATTATCCATTCGGCGTAGATTCAACGTAGCGGATTGTAGCCCATCAAGTAAAAATACGTCAACATCCATAATGTCGAATCATTAAAAAGATGTTTGATGTAATGGCGAAAAGAGAAAAATATATGTATATCGAAATTATAAAAACAGGAATAATACCGACACTTGTAATGACTACCCATAAATAGTTTGTTTGATAATAACATGGAAGTAACGCCGTCTTGAATAAAATGTACTATCATAGCATGAAATGAGCTAACTTATTGTTATTTCATTCTCGACTGAACACATACATCTCTTCCAACTCGTACAACGCGAACCACGAAACTTCTCGGCGTCTCGAAATTTGATTTTGAATCATCTCAAATACTCAACAGTACACAGAAGGCCTGGCCGTTTCAATATTTGTGTTATATTACTGATGTGCTGTAAAAATTATTGTTTACAAAAAATGTCAATTCTACCATTTTCCCGACTCTTTTAAGAACTGGCTGTGTATGAGTAGAATTGGCTAGACTAAAAAATCCATATCCAGATGAATCACTTCACACACACTCGTATGTTTTTCAAAAATAGATATAAAAATTGGCACGCGCACAAATTAGTCAACTTCAATTTGATGTATTTCTATTCAAAATGCATTTAAAAACACTTGAAGTGCTGCATTTGAAAGTTAACGGTATATACAATGATTGCTATGATGAGTTTTCACCTTTTGCTTTCAAGTTTTCGAAATTACGTTTAAGTTAGAGGAGCAGCGTGTCAAAACTTTGCTCGGGCAGCAAGATAATCCGAAGTTCTCGCATAAAACTTATGTGAAGGTGGATTTCAAGCTGCTTCCGGGACAAGAGTTTTATACCACATCAGGACAAGGGAAGATGCCTGAAATTTTCAAAACAATCCAAATTCCCGAAACAATACCTCATTCGGCATGCCATATGCACGTGGGGTCTAAAAAGTGACATTTTCATCACTACGGGAACCGTCAACCATAAGATCTACGTCTAGAAGTGCCTAGAAATGTGGCTGCTACATTCCTGAAGCAACATAATAGACCTCTGGCCAGATCTGGTCCTGACCAGATTTGGTGAGCTGCCACTATCCGGAAAAGGCAAACGAGAGATTTGATATGAACAACGTGGTTGTGGTACCCACAACCCCCCTAACATCCTAGAACTCCGCCGTCTCGAACCTAAGTCAGATGGATTTTCAAAAATAAACAAAAAATCAATAGAAAACGAGCAGCAAAAAAGGTTTTTGTATCACGAATTTTGACTGAAAGAAACGATGTTTTGTCGACCAATGTTTGCGCGTTTCAGTCTTGACAGTGAAAGCTCTTTATAGCGACCACTTTTATTGCGACAAAGCTCTCTATAACAACATTTCCAATGGTCCCTCCAAATTCCCATACAAAAGTTAACTTTTATAGCGACATTTCCCTGTGTCGACCGATTTGTATTAGGACCTTCGAGCAATTTATGGTTGTCCATCGTTACAACGACTTTCTACAAAACCAGATGTAATCTATGAACACTTTCTTATTAAATGACTTTTCAAACATGCTTAACTGATGCACTATCAGTTAAGCATGTTTGAAAAGTCATTTAATCAAGTTTTACAAGTCAATCATAAAAAACATTAATTTTAAACTTAAACATCGATACATAAATAATGCATTTTCCAGTAGGATAAAAAAACTCACAGGTTCTTTCATAATTCACTTTGGAATAAAAAACATTATACATTTCGTATAAATTGATTTCAAATCGGAAATAGAATCCACTAATACAGAAAATTGAACATTTTCAAACGTGTACTAAGGTATTGAAATATCCTAAAATATGCTCAGAATAGCTCACGTATACTTATCCGTTTAATAGAATTAAATTATATCAAAATTTGAATTAGATAATATTATACTGGGAAAGGAAGAAGCACTCCACTCTTTATAACGACATCCATTTTCTTTATAATGACGTCACACTCCCTGTACGATCCGCTGTGAATTCTCGACAAAACTTTTTGATTAATATTCAACTTTTTGATGGAAGTGTAATTTTTAATTTGAATCCAAGTATTTCAAATTAATTTTATTATCATATAATCTAAAACAAATGTGATTGTAGAAAACAATCTATGGAAATTTAAACCAAAATTTGTTTTTTTTTTTGCATGGCTGGGCAGGTGACGGGCTTTGTGTTGTGTTTAGAACTCACGCTTCTCACGTCGAAGACCTGGGATCGATTCCCATCTCCGGAATAGTCACTCATAACGTGAAGGTTATAGTGACGACTTCCTTCGGAAGTGAAGTAAAGCCATTGGTCCCGAGATGAATATCTACCGAAAAACTTAACATTACATATACTTTGCAATTGGATTAAATCGACAAAATGATGTGAATTTTGCGAAAAGGTTACAAGCATTTTCGTTGAGAATTGAACTAACGACACCTGTTCACTAGAAAGGCCGCGTTACCCCTACACCACGAGAGGACCCATGGACGCAGAAGTTAACTTGAATTCGATTTAAGCTCAATAATCAGGGAGTCAGGGAGTCGTGAGTTCAATTCTCAATGAAAAGGCTAGTAACTTTTTCGCAAAATTCACATCAATTTTTCGATTCAATCCAATTGCAAAGTATATCTTCTTCTTCTTCTGCTGGGACAAAGCCTGCTTCTCAGATTAGTGTTCTTTTGAGCACTTCCTCAGTTATTAACTGAGAGCTTACTTTGCCGATTGACCATTTTTGCATGTGTATATCGTGTGACAGGTACGAAGATACTCTATGCCCTGGAAATCGAGAAAATTTTCTTTACGAAAAGATCCTCGACCAGCGGGATTCGAACCCACGACCCTCAGCATGGTCAAGCTGAATAGCGGCGCGTTTACCGCTACGGCTATCTGGGCCCAAGAGAGTATATGCAATGTTTAGTTTTTCGATAGTTGCTAAACCAGCCGAATGGTTAGCCGTAGACCATGAATCATAATTAAAGAGTACTAGAAACAGGGTTGGGAAAAATCTTGAAATTCACTCTACAGTAGCCAAGCAAAGCCAATCACAGTCAGCGAAGCTAGTGAAACTCACGCCCATCGCTGATGTAGGCAAAAAGCCTTGAAAATAGCAAAACACCCGTTGCTAAGGGCAACCCAGAATTACTGTAGAAAAATGTTCTATTTCCCGCTGCATTTCCCGCATTTGGATTGAAGGCTCCTCATGATTTAGAAACTCATGATTTAGAAAATTCGTGCACCCAACATAGGCTACTTGATAAGATTCAAGTTTTTGGAACTACTGTACTGGAGAGCCACGTGATTTTCGCAAAAAACAAGCCTACTACTATTACCATTCCAAGCACTGACTAAAAATCTCGTTAATGAAGAAAGAAAAAAATATCTGGGCAAAATTTAAAATATTTCATATGTCCCGTTTTGAAGTAGTTTACAAATTTAAGGAGCTCAAACGAGTTTTAATTTACTGTTATAATCAGAAGAAATATATTATCAAACTTGGCACAAAGTTAGCTTGTTAAGTTGAAACATGTCAGAATCCAAACATGACTGTCACAATGGCGGGTTTGAGCTCCTGTTCATGGTTTCAAAGGCACTAATGCGTAGAAATAATGAACGTACGAAGTAGATCATTCTTATTAACCTCTGGGAGAAGCTTAGAAGGAAAAGATTGACAAAATTTTGAATTATGCTCTTTTTGGGGTGAAGCATTCTAATGTTTTCAATAACAAACCTCAATTACATGCCGAAAAAGTTTTTAACTGATTTTTCACTGAAACCACTGAATAAGATTTTAAGGTAACCAAAACGGAAAGTTCCACAGAATCTATCAACTACTCTGTAGAGGTACCATATTTAGCAAATCTTTTTAAGATCCAACTTTATAACCGCGTAATTTCAAGACGTTTTCTTTTTCAATTTTGCTCAGACATTCAATTCAAGCATAAAAACTGGTGATTAGCTCAGATTTGATGAACATTATATTTCTGATAATAACGATATGTGAAGCACTTATACGGTGCTACGCTCACGAGGTTCACCATTCCGCATGGGCATGATGGACCGCTACCCCGTTATTGCAAGAACAGCTGTACTTACGCAGGGGCCCAACAGAAGCTACTTGGGATCAGTAGCATCCTCAATGTGTAAGTACCAGTGAATCAATTGTCACCCAACTCGCAGCAACAAAGTCATGGTCACCTCCTATTCTTGTTGCAACAATTTTATTCCGCAACATGAGTTTATCATCACTTGAATAGAATATGACAAAGATCGATCACCACGTGGCCAGCGATTTACTGGGCTTCGCATTGCAATTTTCGAGAGCTTTCTCCGTGTTGGTAAACACTGACACACTATCAAACAGCATCCATAAAACAAATTTGGTTTTGTGTTTAAAATAACTGATTAATCGCGAGTTCAAAAGGTTGCAACAATGTTGCGCTCTGTGATTGTCATGACAATTTTGTTTTTGATTGTGTCCTTATCCGCAACGGTTGCGACAAACGGTGGTGAGCGAGCTTGCTTTGTTGTTCGTTTTTCGTCTATTTCGATGATAATTTGATTAACTGGTAAGTACTGGTTCTCTCATCATAATAAAAAAAAACAATAACGGCACCAGCTGCGACCGAATGCAGGCAATTTGGGGCTAGGAGGAAAAAGTGTTGATGTGTTACTTGCTTTATGAAATACAAGGAGTCGAAGGATTATTTTCGGTGAACAATAATGTAATTTGAAATGAATACGAACCGAACACGATTGATCCTCCTTTCATCACTCTCCCCCGTAAGAGCAAGCAACACAATTGATGAACCAAATATTACTCACTAACAAGGCTCATCATTCAGCGTAGAAAAAGTACGACGCCCATGGAAGAATTGCTGTAATGCAGCTTGATATTTGTGAGTAAATTAAAATTAATGTATGTACTCAACTAATGAGCACAATTATGTATTATGATCTATTTTAACTTAATTATCTAAATCATTCTCAGAAATCCACCTTCGAAACCAACGTCATTCCATCAGTAGATCACACACTATAAAATCTCCTCATGATGTGAAAACTTTCAGCATAATATACCGTTCTCTTCCACACTGCACAACTCATACGCAACGACAATGCTCGGAACATGGAAAAGCCATCCCCCTGGTACAGTGTCTGAAAGTTGGGTTCATTCTCCTGGCGCTGGCAATGAATCAGAAACCTACCAGAGATTTGCTTGCAGCTGCTGGATGCTTGCACGGAACCCTACACTACAGTTGCCAATGGCAAACCGAGGGGTGACTTTTCCGCACTCAATAATCATCGATAGGCGCCACGATGGCGCCCCGTCGAGAGACAAACTAAACAAATAAAACTCGCAAACTGGGAGGAAACAACAGCATCGGCAACGCTGAGCTCTTCTAGTGGCACACACAATGGGGCTGTGATGTTGTGGGAGGAGGCAAAGCGAATAGTTCGAGAACGGCAAACTTGCTTTTCCACGCTGTCACACAGTGGCGCTCCTTTATACAAAGTTAGAAGAAAACCTCAAAAGTATCTCAAAAAGATTGAAAATGATAATTTTTCAGCTCTTCACGAAATTTGAAGTTGAGGAAATTTTTATTTTGTGATGAATTTTGTTCAGATTTTTTATATATATATATATTAATCAATAAGTTTCTTGTTCATCCTGCACCCCGAAAACACACGTCAAATGTTTAAAAGGGCAAGCTTATACCCTAAACTATCCGATTAAACACTAGACAAAATGTTCGTTTATTTGGATAAGTTCCACTTATAATTCAAATGATTTCGAACAAATTAGTACTGTTGGCATGAAATCTATTTTGCAAAACTGGTGCTGACGTCGACTAACGAATATTAGTTGGTAATGAAAGTTATACAATTTTGCTTATTTTTCAACTCCTAAGATGCCAACAAGAAATCTATAGGGAAAAGTGGGGCTGTTTGGCCACCTTAAGGAAAAGTCGATAAAAGAGCAGAAAATATTATAAATTTTTCAAATGTTTGCATGATTTCCAACAATTTTAGATGAATATACTAGATCCGCATGATTTTCTTTGTCTTACAGTCAGTGACATAAGTGAGTAACCAAAATGATGTTTTTCCATATAAAATGCCCAAGTTTGGGGTGCTGTATCTCAGCTTCTGGTAGTCCGAATTGGCTGAAATTTGGATGACGAACTACAAATAACGTGAAATTTTGCCTGTAAGGGAATCATTACATTGCAGTCATTTTACAAAAAGTTTCAGAGGGTTGTTCAAAGACAAAAGTAAGTAACCGACAGACTTTTTAATTTAATTTGAAAACGGTAAGTCATGGAAAGTTGGTGTGTTCGACAAAGTTGTTCAACTTCAGAAGTCACACAAATTGACAGAACACACCAACTTTCCACGACTTACCGTTTTGGAACTAAATTAATAAGTCTCTCGGTTACTTACTTTTGTCTTTGAACAACCCTCTGAAACTTTCTGTAAAATGAGTGCAATGTAAAAATTC
The DNA here is from genome assembly GCF_002204515.2 of Aedes aegypti. Classification (NCBI taxonomy): domain Eukaryota; kingdom Metazoa; phylum Arthropoda; class Insecta; order Diptera; family Culicidae; genus Aedes; species Aedes aegypti. The sequence continues at coordinate 381,374,583 of NC_035108.1, forward strand.
CCTTACAGGCCAAATTTCAAGTTATTTGTAGTTCGTCATCCAAATTTCAGCCAATTCGTACTACCAGAAGCTGAGATATAGCACCCCAAAATTAGGCATTTTGTATGGAAAAACAGCATTTGGTTACTAACTTATGTCACTGACTGTATAAAGTTCAGGGTTGAATGATTGATTTTTCAAAATTTGTCATTTTTCGAGTCGATTTTTTACTGATGGGGTGATATGAGCACCCCATTTTTGATTGCAAAATAATCTCATACAATCTAAAAATTCAGTTATGTTGTTACTACACTTGAAAGTTATTAGTATTTATAATTTTTAAGAACATTCTAACAGTCAAACATCATCATTCTGAAACGATGAAATTTAAAAGAGCCATTTGGGACAATATGGGCAGTTTTTTCGAACATCATTTATTATCATTTATTTATTTTTCTTTGAGTTTTGAACACTGACTTATAACACGCCTATTGTTTCATTTCCTCATCAGCTTTGGGGTTGCATATTATTTCAGATGAAATTTAATGAATTTATGCAGTTTTCAAAGGGTGCTCTTCCGTCCCATTGGCCAAACCGCCCCGACTACCCCTATATCTTAAATTTTGAGGAAAAATCATTTGCTAATAAAGAAATCTTTGAAAAATATAACCATTAATTTTCGAGATTTTGCCCGACCATGCACCACTGTGTTTCTGAAGCTGAGCTGGCTGAGGCTGCAAATTGAGTTGTCGGTTCTGAGGATGGAAATAAAAAACGATATCTTTAGAGGTAGGATGGCACGCTTCGTTTATGGGAGGAAGTGCTTCTCATCCGTCGTTGTCGTCGTCGTGGTGGCAGCAACCATTTTAGTGCAAGGCGAAGGAATCTATATGGCCGGAATTATGGTTGCGATGATGTCTTTCAGTTTGGCGACAGCAGAGTCGTCGTCATCGATGTGAAGTGGAACGTTTTAGTTGGTTGGCGGAGGATGATTTAATACCATGTTCTCAGGATATTGGCGCAAGCCAGGGTAGTCAAATGTATATGGCTTCTCGAGGGGAAGCACTTGACGATATCAAGCGCAAAAGTGCTTTTATGTAATGTTGAAAGCCATTCTGTTTGAATGACTCTTGAAAGTTCCTTTTTAAAGTGTGCAGGGTGATTTTATAGCCACTAGTTTCGAGAATTACCTACTAACCGTATAAAGATTCCGTTCCAATGACGTCCGTCTTCATTCCCGCCAACTTCTAATTTGAACCGCTTGCACCTGTATGACGTATTCTGGAGATCTAGCACCACCTAACATGAATTATGCGGGCAATAAATGGCAATTGTTTCCACAATTACAAACTTTTGCATTTGTTCATTGCTTTCCACCACTCCGTTTTCTGTGGACTCTAACCTAATTTGAAAAGGCTTCCAAAGCGGAGAGCATTCTAAATCTGAACTACATGAACGCATTTAAAGTTAAATCATAAACTAGGTAGCTTTTTCCGTGAGTTTAGCTTTCTGAGTAAAACAGCTCCTCGAAGCGGACAACCCTGAGGAGAGCTGTCGTTAGCCACTACCTATGACAGAAGGATATGAAAATCAACAGACGGTGCTAATGAGATTGACCCAAAGTTATAGTCATTTGAAAATATTCAATTATTGTTGATAACAGAGGTAAATTACAATAATATACTTAAATCTAGAATCAAATTTATAATCTAGATAAAACGGAAGTACGGAGACTACAATGTAAGTTGAATTAAATTTGTACACACGATAGGTTTTGTATAATAAAACCGTTGTTTTTAGCTTTAAGCTGATCATACCTAAATTGAACGGACTCATTATTGCTGGAAGAACCCCAATCCACTCTATCCCTACAGTAACTTAAAGATTTTAACCGCATCGAGATGAACGTTCGGCAAACTCGATCACGGACAAGGGCCATCCAGCAGGCAAATAACCTCAACACAGATGGTACTGATCTTCTTCTTTTTGGCGTTACGTCCCAACTGGGACATAGCCTGCTTTTCAGATTAGTGTTCTTATGACCACTTCCACAGTTATTAACTGAGAGCTTTCTTTGCCGATTGACCATTTTTGCATGTGTATATCGTGTGGCAGGTACGAAGATACTTGTATGCCCTGGGAATCGAGAAAATTTTCTTTACGAAAAGATCCTCGACCAGTGGGATTCGAACCCACGACCCTCAGCATGGTCATGCTGAATAGCTGCGCGTTTACCGCTACGGCTATCTGGGCCCCATGGATGGTACTGATAAGATATTGAATCAACCTTCTGATGACAAATAAGATGATTCGTTCATCCCGTCCATGGTCGACAGCGACGGAGGTGAGTTTCATGAATGTGTGGGATGTGATGGACCGAACAATTTCGAGGTACTGGTTGAAAGGTAAAATCGATCCCAGGAAACTTGGGAAGCATCACTATTGGAAGAGATTCGGAGCATTCTGTTGAAGGTGCCGTTGGAGTAGACGTCAATCAGATCAAGCAGACGTTCGATTTGCCTTTCGTCAATCTTCAGCCATATGCAGATATCTTGAAGATTGGTAGAAGATCGGAAGCAGATTCTGGGACCAGCTAAGTTGGTGCAAATGAGATTATGAAGCACTCCAGTTCCAATTGCCGGATATAGAGAATGAAGATCAGAGTCTTCGAGACTTATAGTGGTCGTTGCAGTCCGAAATCAATGCGGGACGCCAGCGTGAAACGAAGCGTCCGTCAACAAACGGTAGATCTACTCCACCATTGCCAACCCCTCCAGTGTCTTGGCTTGACTCAACGGTGCACCCACTAGAGGAATGGCAGTGAAGGTGAACAAACTGTGTGCTCGTTGCCTTACACCTCATGGTAGATGGCCGTGTAAAGGAGAGATTTGTGGGACACCGAATGTCCCAAGCTGCATTTCGAACCACCAGCGAAGACTACCAATACGATAGTAACCGCCCATCGGCAGTTGTCATCGTCTACATTCTTCCGCATTCTGCCAGTTACCTTGGTCATGATAAAGGGTCAGTTCAATACCTACGCCTTCCTTGACGACGGGTCTTCTGTAACACTTGTGGAGCGATCGATTGCAGATGCTATTGGAGTTAGCGGACATTTGGAGACTTTGCACATAGAATGGACCGGAGGAATTAACAAAACGATTACTGGGACAGATATTGTCGTTGTGGATATATCCGAACTTGGAAGAACCAAACGGTACAAGATGTCAGAGGTTTACACCGTCGATAATCTTGGCTTACCCCGGCAGACAACAGACTATGCAGAGTTCGCTGCGCATTTTGATCACCTCAGTAATCTTCCCGTCAAGAGTTTCAAGTCCACTGTACCAGGAATTCTGATTGCACAAAGCAATTGTCATCTTATAGCTACTCTGAAACTCCGAGAAGGCAAGCTGAATGAGCCGATCGCAACAAAAATCAGGATCGGATGAGCAGTGTGTGGAGGTTTGTGGAAGCCAGAATCAAATATAATGCGTAAGCTACTTCACATGCATGCTGAACCGACAGTTGCGGATCTCCATGAGTACGTTTGTCGATTGTTTGATATCGAGATTCAAGAGCATGGGTGTAGCCGTTGTACCAGCTGTGAAAGGTGTAGAAGAGCAGCGTGCATGTAATAATCTAGCGTCAACAACACGGTGGACTAACACCGAGAAGTTCGAGCGGGTCTGCTCCGAAAACACGATTGCGTAGTTTCCAGACAGCCGGCCGATGGCGGAAAAAGATTCAAAATCAAGAAATATCTTGTTGGGAATGGCGTAGATTCAAGACGAAGACGTTTTTGCCTTTTCGTTGCAACTTTGCGAGAAAGTGAGTTGTCTATTGCAAGATACTAAAACTCCCACCAAGAGAGAAATGCTCGACTAGTGATTAGCATCTATGATCTGCTAAGGCTAGTGGCATCTTTCGTAATCCACGGCAAAATTCTTATACATGAAGTATCAACGATCCTCGCCATTAACAAACTTCCCTCCCAGTAACTTTTGTAGAGATGCACAGGAAAAAACGGTCTCCAAAGGTTACACACTAACATTCCTTCCCTCAATCCCACCTGACTGCAAGGACGTGGCCGGTGCCGTTATTGACATGTATTTATAGTGGCACTGAATTATGCACACTGAAGAAGATTATGGCCAATCCCAGCCCCACTGAAGCAATTATCATTTCCCCCCCCTTGTGAAGCAATTATCATTTGCTGATGAATATGGCGCGTTGCGTGTAGGAAGTAGAGCTGCAGAAGCTCAGGTACTTGCCTACAATGTTTACATCAACACTGCCGAGTAAGCATCGAATTAAGGAGCTGCTGTTAGACTTTTATCACCGGAAGTACGGTTATGCAAATGATGACACAATCGTCCACAAGGTTCGACAGAAATTTCAGGTGGCACGCTTACGAGTGGAAATTCCAAGCAACGCTGCATGTGTGCCGCGTTTATAAGGCGACACTAGTCGCTCCAAAAATGGTACCACTTCCGGCGATTCGTTTAGAGCCCTGCGTTCATCCGTTTACCTACTTGGGAGTAGACATCTTCGGGCCGTATTTAGTGAAGGTCGGGCGGAGTGCGGCAAAGCGATGGGTTTGCCGTTTTACCTGCCTGAAGATCAGGGCTGTTCACCTCGAAGTAGTTACGAGCTTGTCTACCGATGCGTGTAAGAAGGCGATTAAAAGATTCGAAGCCCGGTGCGGGTCCCCACAAGAAATTCACACCGACAACAGGATGAACTTTGTAGGAGCCAGTCAGGAGTTGCAGTATGAAAGCGGAAGGATTTATACAGAATTAGGTAGTACCTTCACAAATGCTCAAAGAAGGATAGCTAGGCTAGACTGCCAAAACGGATGACGAGCAAAATATGAAAATCAACAGATGATGATAATTGGATTGAGCTAAAGTTACAGTGAATTGAAATTATAAAATTATTGTTTATAGCAGAGGTAAATTACAATAATATACTTTAATCTAGAATCAAACTTATCAACTAGTACGGAGACTAAAATTTAAGTTGAAATGAATTTGTACACAAAACCTATCCTAAAATAAAACCGTTGTTTTTAGCTTTAAGCTGATCATATCTAAATTGAAGGTTTATTATTGCTGGAAGAACTGTTGCTGAGATATGGCTGATTGAATTTTAAAATAAACTGATACAGTAGGATTCCGTTTTTGGCAACAATGTCGAAATTTTCAGTTGCCAAAAACGGAACCGTGCCAACAATATTTTAAATTTTATTTTTTAACCATTGGTTTTGAAAACACCATTAAAATGTTATTACTTGATCTTTATGTAATCATATAGCATCGAGACTTCGGAACGGTTCACTTGGAAGCAGTTTTCCGTAGGAATGTACTATGCTATGAATCTATATATCCGTAAGGTTAATTGTGACAAACGTATTACATACTTTTTACGCCTAAAAATTTTCAATAATTTTTTGGAAGCTTTATGTACTCTAATAGTATAAGGGGGCTTCGTAAAATCAATAATCGCATAAGTGACCTTTATTCAGAAACTCGACATTTTCTTAAAACTGTGTAAGAATGCGAGAAAAATAAAATAAAATGTATTACTGCATTCTTACAAAGACGTATTTACAAAATAATAGCGCTGAGTATTACAAAACAGCATTTTTTTTTTTAATTTGATGAACACTAAAAATCAATGTAACTTTTAGACTTTAGATTTTACAAAATTCAGTATGTTTACAATTGTTCCTTTAATCTTTGTTTTTTGATAAAGTAAAGCGTTTCATAATGAATGAATGACTGTAGTCAAACTGGCAAAGATAAACCAACTTAAATATAAGGTGATCCATATATGCGACTTGTAATTTTGTAGAAAATAATTTTAACTTGGAATGAGTTATAATTGAGCTTGATATATGTTTAACATTTACCTTATGAGATTAACAGAAATTTACAGGATCCCGCTATGAACCCTCAAAAGCCTGATAGGAATTTTCAGATGCACGCAAGTAATCTACAAGAAAACGCTAGGATTCTGAAACATCTTGCTAGGAATTCGTAGGATCTCGCCTTGATTTCTCAGGATTAGAACTGTGCGCCGCCGCGCCACGCCGCCGCCGCCGATCAATTTTACGTCACGCCGACGCCGAGTGAGGCATCGGCGGCGCGCCATACGCCGATCAACACTTCGCCGCCGATTTTGTGTTTTCACGCCGAAAAATAATTCGGCTCGTAAAATTTGATAACTTTATTTTGAAAACATGCTCTACAAAATAATTCATTGTTGCTTAAGAAATTTCTATAAGGATTCTTACAGAAATTCATCAAAGAATTAAACAAAGAATTCCTCTATGTATTTCTTTGGAAACTTCAGGAATTTATCTATCAACTCCATCTTGAAACCTTCCAGAGATGCTTCAGTGATTTATTCTGGAATACATACACGGATTTCTGCTTGAACTCCTTCAGAGTTTCCTGTACGAATTCTTTCAGATATTACCGTCGATGATGGGTCTAGGAGGTGAGATTGGGTCAAAATTTATTTGAATTATTTCTGCTAATAACGATGATATTTCTAAAATTTATAATTCATATGTTATAGAGCATATTATAACACATAATTAATCACAATATACATTTTTAGAAATAGTAGTTTTTGTTAAAAAATCAACAAACTTGTATATTAAAACTAGAAAAAATTTACAACATTAAAGTTCTTCTGTACAAAATATCATGCATGTACTTTAACCTCTAGTATTATGTTAGTATAAAGTTGAAAGTCTATTTTCCCATAAAAATTTCAATTTTTTCAGTACGGTGTCTAAAACATTAAAAATGAGGATGAGATTGGGTCATATAAGAACGATTGTGAATGAAATCATAAGTCTACGTTTTTGTCGTTTTATGGTGCTGTGCACTCTTTAATCATTAAGATGTTTTTAGTCTTTCTAAATACAGCATCGCATAAACATCAAACAAGTCTACTTAAGGATTTCGTGCATTGAATAACAATGCAAAACATTTTGCCAACTTCTCAAATCAGCAACTGTTTTTCGTATGCAGCAACATCGTAAAATTTTATCAATTGATTTTTTTTACATTTCATTATTTATTAGTATTTTCATATCATTGAAACAATTCACGGAAGTACAAATGAGTTGGATTGCTGAAATACCGAGATTATGACGTCAATAACTTCCTGAAATATTTTGATCATGGTATGTCGCATCGAAATTTAAGTATTTACGAAGGTTTAAAATAATCACAGTTTCAGTACACCTTTGGGGAAACTGAATAGGCTTTATGGCAGTTGGGATGAGATTTCGAAGACAATTTGAAGGAACAAAACGAGAAAATTTATGTAAAATTGACAATAAATGCTGGGTTCACATAATATTTTTCATAGCTCTTCAATTCTTCGGTAAAATCGTAGTTTTAAGTGGTTTTATCATACTTGTGAAACAACTTAGATGTCTTTTCGTTTTTTGCATCGTATTTCATCAATATTTTTCAGCTATGAATGGTTCTGCAACCATATTCTCAAAAAAAAGTTATTTCAATTACAGTGACCCAATGTCACCACCTCTTTTGGGTGAGTTTGCGTCATTTTTCATTCACTTGTAGTGCCGTAGTGAATTAAAATTTTCTTTTATTTTTTGAACGGTTGGTAATGTACCATCAAAGTACATACACACCAAATTTGAAGTTTATTGGAGTTAAATTGCGATAGTTATTCAATAAATAATTCGTACATATCCTTTTTTGACCCATTCTCACCAACCAACGACGGTACTTTAGAATTCTTACAAGACCAGCAATTACTCTAAGAATGCTTACACAGATTCTATCAGTAAGCTTTCAACTAATTTAAAAAAATCCTCGATAAAAATCAATTGATTTTTTCCAGGAGTCCAGGAGACACTACTCAGGAATCTTTATAGAAGGATTATCAAATATTTCTCCAATAATTGAAACAAATATATGCCTAGGAATTATTGCCAAAGAAGTTTTTTCAAAATTTTCTCGTGTTATAACAAATAATGCAACAATTTATTTGAAAAAAAAAAACCTGTAGGAATTCTTCTATAAACCTACAAAAAAGATTCTTTGCAGGATTTCTTCATATACTTCTGCACTAATTCCTCCAATTATTTGTTTAAGAAACACTTCAGTAAGTCCGTTAGTAATTACTCCGAACGTTGTTATAGGGATTTATCGAGAAATTATTGCAAAGATGCTTTCAAGATTTCTGCCAGCACTTTGGAATTTCTCAAAGGATTACATGGATATAGGATACCTACATTTCTCAATCGCATTTGTGAGTAGGTAACCCGTTAAGGATTACTCTTGAAATTTATTCAGAACTTATAGAAGATACTTCTTTGAGTATATCCATCAAATTTTCATTTAAAAAAAATTCGAAGAAAATACTTTGAAGCTTGTTTAAGGACTCTTGGACTATCTAGTAAATTTTACACGATTTTCCAACCTGTACTTTAAAAAATTCCTTTGCTTATTTCGACAAGAATGCATTCAGTAAATTTCGTAACGAAATTTCGAAAAAAAAATTTAGTATGGTGGCAATGTAAATTTCTATAAGCGCACCTGTATTTTCGATGTAAATTTTTAATGAATTGATAAACTTAATAAGCAATTATTGCTAAAGAAAGTAATTCACCAAACGCAGCAGAAAAATGTAACAAAAGTGATTTCACAAGCAAATATACCACTTTTTAAACCAAAAAAAAAAACTTTATGCACATTTTTATCGTTCTTTCCAAGTGGTTGAATGGTAGATTTCTAAACTTGTTATTGACTTTATTACTTTTATTGAACTGTAAATATAGAAAATAATAACAATTTTCTCATGAAATAACAAGATAACCAAGTCAATAACTGGTTCAGTTTTTCATTCTCGCTAGAGTTTCGGTTATTGTCCATAGTATGTATACTGTAATTCAGCCATTCCATGAAAATCGATCTAGTGGGTCTCCGAATTCCGTGCAAATTTGCTATTTTGTTCCTTATCCGAAATAAGGATACTCGTATTTTTGGATTTTTTGATTAGGGTGACCATTTTCGAAATAGGGTGACCAGAAAAATCGCGATTTTGCAAAATTTTTATTTTTAAAAAATTTATAACTTTTGAACCGTTCGACCGATTTTCAATCTTTTTGGACGAAATGAAGGCTAAAGATTTTGACTTTTCAGGAAAAATATAAAGTTTCATGAAAATTGTGTTTTCTACATGAAAAAACTCAATAGTTTCCGTTTTTTCGTGTTTTGAAAGCCTCGGGACCAAAGGGGCTATCGCTGTTCTCATTTTTTCTTGTAAGTTCAGAAAATTTTACGTATACTGTTAAATTTTCAGCGATGTGAGTAGTGTGTTATCCTTTGACCGTGCCGCTTGCTCCTGCGGGGGCGGGTGAAGCGGTCAAGCAGGATTAATCGTGTTTCGCGCGCAGTGCAGTGTAAAAGTGCGTTGTATTTTGCGGTAAGCACAGTGCTGCGACGGAAGAAACAGCATTACATCCTGGTAAAATCATTCTTTATTATTATTTACCTACCTATTTCCATATGAAACTAAATACGTGCCAGGGTCGAACATTTAATGTTCGATTCGGGAAGTGTAAAAATATTTCAGATATCCATTTGATATCTGGGTGTTTTTATGCGGGGCTTACTGTATATGAAAATGACCTCAGAATGTGTGTGTATTTACTGCCATTCTTGAAATGGGTCGTTGGAATTTCAGTAGAGCTATCACCTTTCATCTCCTGGGCTAAAATTGTCTGCAGATATAAAGATATCGAAGGGTATCAATAAATACATGCATACAATTTTCTTCCATAAAAGCACTGCCGGTCAGTGGGAGGTGGATTGTACACACACACACACACACACTGTTAAATTTTCAGCGATGTATGTTTTTAGTTTTTGAGATATATTTTTTTGAAAATAAAAAATCAGTCATTTTTTATCGGCACACACTGTAGGTCTCAACGCATTAGATTTGTAATGTTTAAAATAAATTATAACTTTTGAACAGCTTAACCGATTTCCAATCTTTTTGTATGGAAAAATGTAAAATTTCAAATATTCAGACTAAATTGAAAAATCTGATAAAAATATGTTTAAACGTGAAGAAATATAGGGGAACCTGGTCCAATTCGGACCCTGTTCTAATTCGGACCATCAAGCATTTCTCAAAACTGGCGTAAATGTAGAGATCGCGAGAACCGTTGTTCTACCCACCGTCTGGCTTGGATCTAACACAATAAATTTGACGCCTTTCAGTTAATTCGTTTGACTTTTATAATAGTTTTTTGTTTTGAAGTGCTCTGGTGTGCTGTTGGTTAGCAATTTTGATATAGTCCAAAAGGGACCTCTTGATTTTCAACGAGCACTCAGTCTATTCCAAGAGCTTCACCCCGTGAAAGTCTTCTCGGCTTGGTAGAAAATCACAAAAGTTGTTATATTGATCGATGATGTCTTTGTTTCTGGTGCGGTCAAGAAAAAGTCTTCAAAAAAATCTAAGAAATACGGTAGACCACCAAAATATAAAGGAATTAATAATCCAGCTACTTTAAAAGCATCTCCAGCCTATTTTGGATACGGCTTCCCAAAATAGGTTGACAACACGATACAAAAAGACGTTTACGATTGCTAAGAACCTTTTATGTTCACCTTTTCAACCCGATATTTTCATGCAAAGTTTAAACGTATTGAAATTTTACTATATTCAACACTTTTTTGAATGTATTTTGTCGAAATAACAAAAAGTCCGTTTGAAATCGAGTTAGGGAGTGTAAACTGTACTTAGATTTGAACCAGTTTTGGATTTCACCCTCGTTTTTTTTTAAGAAATTCACAATTTACTTGAGCTGAATCTGACTCGAATTAAATAAAAAAAAAATCACAAATTGGGTTTATTTTTTGTGCTTGAGCTTACAGAAGAAGTTCAATAAGCTTTGATACCAAACAAGTCGGAGTTATATTTTATAACTACCATAGCAAAAACGATAAAATTTAGGGTGGTCCGAATTAGAACATGGCGGGTCCGAATTGGAACAGGGTTGGTCCAATTCGGACCTTCTGGAGCATTTTGTTCAAACATGTCTAGTCATGTCCCGGTAGGAGATATCCCAAAACTCTATGAAAGAAAAGTGTGCGCGCTGAATCAGGCGTTTACGTAAACATGAAACTTTTCATGTCATTCGTCATACTGAAAAGATATAGCTATAAAACTGTTACTAGGTCCGAATTGGACCATGTTCCCCCAAAAAATTTGTTTTTTTAAATTTTTATATATTTTAATGTGAAATTTTTTTTTTTTTTTAAAGTTTTCTATTTTTTTCTGCAAAGTTAAGACTTTAAGCTTTCATTCCATAAAAAAGATTGGAAATCCGTTGAGCTGTTCAAAAGTTATGATTTTTTTTTAAACATTACAAATCTAATGCGCTGAGATCTACAGTGTGTGCCGATGAAAAATGACTGATTTTTTATTTTCCAAAAAATATATCTCAAAAACTAAAAAACATACATCGCTGAAAATTTGACAGTTAACCTAAAATTTTCTGAACTTTTAAGAAAAAATGAGAGCAGCAATAGCCCCTTTGGTCCCGAGGCCTTCAAAACACGAAAAAACGGAAACTATTAAGTTTTTTCATGTGAAAAACACAATTTTTGTGAAATTTTATATTTTTCCTGAAAAGTCAAAATTTTTAGCCTTCATTTCGTTCAAAAAGATTGAAAATCGGTCAAACGGTTCAAAAGTTATATTTTTTTTTTTTTAAATAAAAATTTTGCAAAATCGCGATTTTTCTGGTCACCCTATTTCGGAAATGGTCACCCTAATCAAAAAATCCAAAAATACGAGTATCCTTATTTCGGATAAGGAACAAAATAGCAAATTTGCACGGAATTCAGAGACCCACAGGTTTTTCATGGAATGGCTGAATTAATATAGTATTATTAGCTTAATGTTATTAAGCGAGAATATATTGTGTTTGATGGAAAAGTGTTGTGCTAATTGGAGTTCCACGCACTACAGGTATTCCTCTTAGAGCTCCTGCAGAATTGTTTCCAGGATTCATGCAGCTAATTCAAAAATTTCTGCAACTATCACGTGCATAAGCAAAATATCGCTCATAATAGCGTATATAAATCTGTTCGAAAATGTTTATAATGCACTAGTTCATGAATTACTCAATATTAATTCTTCAAAAAAGTGAAACCTATTTAAAGTTTCTCCAAATATCCTTCTTTTTTTTTACGGGAAATTTATTAAACAATCTTATTAGTATTTTTCGTAATACTTCTGAAGATCTTTCAGGAAATGCACAATGGGTTTCTTCAGGGATACATCCAAAAATTCTGCAACGATTTCTTCTAAAATACTAACTGAGGATACGACCTAGAACTCCTTCAGTAATACGCACCAGATTTTTTCTTGTATTTCTGAAGGCATTCCTTCAAAGTTTTCTCCAGAACATCTTCCAAGCAAGTCTTTACTAGCACATATATTTCTGCTAGTATTTCAATAATATCCTTTTTTTCAGGGTTACTTTGAGAATTCTTCAAACATTTGTGCAAGAATTCTTCGAATAGTTTTCCCAAAAGTCCAGCAAAAAAAATTCTAAAGATCCCTCTTACACAGTTTTCCTATAAATCACAAACATTCGTCTGTGGTAATTTCACCAAATATTCTTATGAGTTCCTTTCTGGTTCGTCGAGTATTTTTCCTGGTTCCCAATCATTTTCCCAAGGATTCGTCCAGGAACTATTTTTAAATTTTGTCCGAAGATTAATAATAATGAATAAGTTGTCTTGAAAGGATTTCACCATAAATTTCCCCAAGTTTTTTTTAGGGTCTGTTACATTTTTTTTTCAGAGATTTTTCAAGATTATTCCAGATAAGCGCAAATGGAACAACAATTTCAATCGCTGTAATTTGAATTTTTGTAATGGTGCATTAACTGTTTCATCGTTTTAATTGTCGTTTATATTTATGCACCCAAATTTATGCAGCATTAAACGCGAAAATATTCAGCATGATCTTGGGGTTTGGGTTGTGAGTTCAAGCCTCACAGCTAGAGGGTTTTTTAACGTAATTTTCTTGACACTTCGTGACATAGAGTATCTTGGAGGCCTTTTTTAGCCTAATGGCAATGTCCCCGGCTAGTTCAGGATTGTTTCGTATATTTCGACTCTCACTTAACAATTATGGAAGTTCTTGTAGAAAACTAAGCTAAGAAGTAGGCTTTGTCCCAGTAGGAACGTAACGCTGGGGAAATGAAGACAAACTCAAACATTTTCATGTCCAATTTTCTCCACGCCGATGCACGCCGCCGCCGCCGCCGCCGAAACTTGTTAACGGCGTGACGCCGATGACGCCGCCGCCGCCGGTATAAAAATGCTCTCACGCCGCCGCCGATTAAAAATATTTCGGCGCACAGGTCTACTCAGGATCCGCTGCGATATTGCTGAAAATCCTCAAGTCTCCGATGAAAATTTTCAAAAGTTTATTATTATTGGGCTACCACTAGCACACATCAAATTCTTCTAGAAACCTTTTCAAAAACACCAAGATTTACGCCTGAAAATATCACTAGGAATCCACATTATCCCGCTAGAAAATTAGAGGACGCCCTTGCAACCTTATGAATTCATTAGGAATCTCCAGATTCTTGTGTCCAGAATTACCAATTACCAATTATACATTCTCATGATCCCGCCAGAAACCCTCAGTGTCCACTATAACACTGCAGATATCCTCAATAATCCGTTAAAATTTCTAAGAAGCCCATTAAGAACCGAGAATTCTCATAGACCCAGCTCGTAAGGAACATTTTGATTATATGCAAACCCGTACTACTTGATTAAAAATCTTGCATAACATTCTGGATCGTCTCTTAACAAATCTAGCGTCTTACAGAATCTCCAACAAAGATGGAACGCAGCTATAAATAGTTGACGCAGAGAGATAAATATATCCACCAATAACACAGACAAAAAGTTTAAACACTGTCAATCATTTTAATCGCACGCTTCAATTATATTATTGAAAGTAATTCTTAAAAAAAAATAAATAATGTAGTATAATATGCAATCTTTTCATGGATTATATTACGGTTCTTTTGAAAATTTTCCGATCTGCGGTAGCAGACAAGTTCTACCGCAACTGTCAAAGTTCTACCGCAGGTTTGAAAATCATTGTATCATTGAACGAGACCATCTAATCAAAGTATACTAGTAGAGTCCAAAGCTTTGAAAACAGAAGAAAACAACAGTCATTAGCGTGGTTTCCAAGGTATCATCGCAACCGATCGATGATGCTTTGTGAAAATCAGTAATGTGACAGCTGCGGTAGCTTTCTGTTCAACCGTAGAACGGAAAGTTATCTCTAAAATTGCAATATATTGACACTTCTGCAATTCTCTAGAAGGTTCTATCCCGTTAGGCCGAATGTCGTTAGGCCAAGAGCCATAAGGCCGATTGCCGTTAGGTCGAAAGGGTTATTAGACCGAAAATGACCGATAGTTCTAATGAATCGTATAGTCGAATGGATAACTAACAAGGATAGTTCAGGATAATTTGCATTACCTAGAAGCCGCTGGATTAATTGTTATTTATTAGATGAGGGTAATTTGCATTACCAAAAAGCCCACAATATCCGCTGTAAAATTTAACAAGAAAGAACAGCCTCTGAAGGAGAAAACACTGATGAATTTATTAGCCATTTGTAACAATAGTAAATGATCAGTAAAACAGCCTAACGGTATTTGGCCTAATGAACGTTGCGAATGCATGACCAATGACCATCCCGATGTAAATAAGCGCGTACCGGAGCCCATAGCAGTTGGTGAGATTTGAGGGAATATCGACGAAAATGAAGCTTTGGAATGTAATCGGTATGGAGATGACCTGTAATTCAAATGACTAAACCAACAGACACGAAAATATTTACAAACATTTACAAATTTTAATGTTGCCAAAACATTACATTTTAACATTTTGGTGTTGCCAAAAACGGATCCATTTTGTTGCCAAAATCGGGGGCTGCCAAAAATGGAGCATGCCAAAAACGGAGCATGCCAAAAACGGAACATGCCAAAAACGGAATCCCGGGTAAATAAAAAAAACTTCTAAACTGACAGTATGGTTGCCTATATTCTTGTTGGATTAACTTTCTGCACAATATTACCTTGAAACGTTCCAGCTGTATTGTAAAAAACGCTGTTTACCAACATGCGATGTTGGAGTAGATGTAAGTTGATGGGCTTACTCACAATATAGGGGTTTGTATTCCTGCTCCTGTATATATTTACGTTTTGTTGGATTATTGTAATGCCGATAAAGAAAATTCGTACCGGTTTGACAACACAACATCAACAATAATACCATTGTTTTGATTGTATAATAATATTTGGTCATCCATATCTATGGTTGATACCAACCATAGATAATATTGAATCAATTTTAATGTATGTGGCACGGACCTGGTGTAGTGGTTAGAAAACACTCCTCTCACGCCGAGAACCTGGGATCGAATCCCGTCCCCGAGATAGTCACTTATGACATATATGTTATAGTGACAACTTCCTCTGGAAGGAAAGTAAAGTGGAGGTTTGGATCATTTGATATTTTGCCACAATAATCCGAGAGATTTCTCGTAAAATTTTAAAAATAGTTCAAATTTTTATTTGAAGCACATTCTTCTTGTCTTTCTTGGCTTTTCGTTTACATTGGAGCAAATCATGGTTCTCAGCTTGGAACTCTAAGAGCACCTCATCTGTTATTATTTACTAAATTTGTCATTTTCGCATGCGTGTATCGTGTGGCGTGCACGACGCCAGGATAGTCAAGTAAATTTACATATCCTGAAGATACTGGACTGACTGGGAATCGAATGTAGACACCTTCAGCATGGCTTAGTTTTGTATTTGCGGACTTAATCACTATGCTAAGGAAGGTGAATTGCTTTAACCAAAGATAAAATTCCGTTCATGTGTATACAGTGTTGATGTTGGCGTGTATTCATCTGTCATTTGTAGCTGTTATAATGCTAGTTTAAGGCCTTTTGGTGCGTCATCACAAAATGGCTTCTTCCTAAATCATTAACATATTGTTATGATAGTATTAGTTTTTGCAACATCGATGAAATATAACTGCTTATCACCTGATTTAATGGATAATTTATGCGAAGAAAAATGCTTCAGGTGGTATTTCAATATTTAATCAACACTTTCAGGTACAGCATTATCAATTTAGCGACAATATACATGAGATTTATATGCTCAAAATAAATCTCCGATTTTATGCCGCATTTCATTGCCTCACACAACTACACTTGTAAATAGAAGGTGCTTACCTTTTCCATTGTAATTCTGCAGCAAACATTTGTGTTTTGGATTTCATATTGCGTTCACTACACTTCCACTAAACAAATCTTTC
This sequence comes from Aedes aegypti, assembly GCF_002204515.2. Lineage (NCBI taxonomy): Eukaryota > Metazoa > Arthropoda > Insecta > Diptera > Culicidae > Aedes > Aedes aegypti. The sequence goes on from NC_035108.1 coordinate 381,391,001, forward strand.
ATTCACTTCCCTTAAAGGAACACATTTCAAACGGGAATCAAATATTTATAAAGTTTTATCAACCGCAACACTCAAAACTATTATGGCGGTGGTTTTCACTTGCTGCGAATCGACGCCGCCACCGCACACTGAGACATGCCTGTGTTTATAGTCTAAAATATTCAACTTTTTTTCTGTTGTATTAATTTTCAGTGCGGATAGGTTGGGCAAAGCATAGAAACTTGAAAGTCATACGTTGTTTGTTTTTCGATTCTCTCAAGTTACAAAAACCATCTCTACGAAGCATAAAATCATACCAAGAGTTTATCAATTTGGACCACCCAAAATAATTGAAAAGCTCCACAGTGCGATGCGTCGGGATGCGTCGGGACGCGTCTATCGTGTGTGCACAATCATCGCGATCGTTGAGCGCAGTGATGTCATAGTTGCTATCTGTAAAATCATAGCATTTAATGTTAATTGATCACAAAAATCATTAAAATTTTATTAATTCAGTGATCTTGTGATGGAAAACTATTTGCAAAATGATAAGTTTTTATGATATGCAGCAAATGTTCCGAAAACAAGCATATAAAAACTGCTAGAAAAATCTGTCACCAATCACCTGGCAACACCGTCATCCCTTGCAAACATGAACCGTACCGATGCATACCAAAAATATGCGATAAATACAATTAGAAACAGAGAAATTCCGTTGCCCTTCATTAAATTGTAATGTTTTCTTTTGATATGTACGATTGAAGAGTTGATTTTGATTTCCAATACTCGTCAATCTACTAAATTTCCCATGTGTTTACATAAAAATATGCTTAACACAAATGTTATATTTTTTGTTTGTTTGTTTTGAAAATATACATGGAAAGGCGACACTACTACTATTACACCAATGATGATTCTAATGATTCTTTGACTTACACGCCGCTTCACCTTAAGGCTATTTATTTTTTGGTATATTGATTCCGTTTCTATTCACACTCATTCTCACGTCCAGAATTAGCACAGCCCACGCCTCAGCTAGGTTTCTTGTTACAGGTTCTCAAAATGTTACTACTTTTTTGTTGACGAGTTTTCCACCACCAACTACCTGTCGTCGTCGTCGTTCATTGGCGAGAGCGCAAATTTTCCGGGCAGGTAGAGCATGTTTGCCATATTACCGCAATGTGTTTCCAACCGCAGTCAAACCAGCTGCTGGCGGTGTGCGATGGTGTTGGTGGTGGTGGTGCCAGTGATGTGCGAATGTGCATATCTACCAACCAACTGCGGGAGGACCAACTACAATTGTGGAGGACAAGTTTGGGCAAATGTAGCAACAAGCAGTCGAAAGAGAAATATGAGGTACGGGGTAAAACAATGGCAGCAGAGCCGTGCTGCTCCTGGTTCATATTCGCGTGTACCTCAATGCGGTAAAGTATGGTGTCACAAGTTGTTATTTTTTCGAGCTTCGACAGGCAAGTAGTGGAGCGACCGCGTGTGAAGTTAATTTTAACCATTCGGATGCATTTGTGTAATTACGGAAGGTTGGCGAGCATGTTATTTTTGTTTTCTTTTTGTGTGGACAAAAAGTTAGGATGGCCTATATTTTGACATGAATTTTTACAACTGCTTGACATACTACATGCATTTGTCAAATAACAGAACTCAAACCAGAAATTTTGTTTAGTTGTAGAATGTATAAAGGAATGAAATATTTTAAATGGGATTTCAGTGTGGATCTTGCCATTTCAATGGCATTCTGAGATTCCAGTATGGAGCTTAGGGTTCTAGTTTAGTTCCAAGGTTTCCTGTGTATATTCTGTATCCACTCATTAACAGAAAAAAAAACTTTATCCTTCGAACACCCTTATTGAAGATCAATCAAACAAGTTTCAAACAAGGCCAGCCATGTTGTATACTGTATCACTATGGACAAGCTGTTTTAATACCAGGAAGGGTAATATTTCCTTCGAGGGCTGTGAAACATACATGCGCGAGACGTGTGTACAGCCCCGGCAATTAGCCATTATGAGCAGTTCGGGTACCACATTTGTTAATGAGTAAACTAACCCGACATATTTCCGTGTAAAGCTACAGAATTTAACGAGTTGATTAATTTCGAGCCCTGAAGAAGATTCAAACCATAGGATCGAAACGTCGGCGATAAATTAAAATTATCAAAGCTTTCGATTGTAACTGCAAGCTGAAATAAAAAAAAAAATTCACTTTATGCTTCCATTCCTTGCCATTCGTTCTAGAAACATCTAGAAAAATTAAAGGTTCGACCTACATGTATTTTCTTGAAACATCTCCCTTCCTCAAATTCCATTTGAAATAAACTAATGTCTGATCCACACATGTTCAAACAATGTACATTTCAGCATCTATAATTGGCATCGATACACCGATCATCTAACGTTGAATCCCTGCATTCCGATAAAACTGTTCATATGACAAACCGCAAACAGCAGCGTGCCGTTTCCGAAATAACTAGAAAGTGCACTTCAAATAGCGTTAAATTTTCATCGACTTCGGCTTATGAATAATTTCCTCAGCTAATTTGATTTCCAGCTCCGCTCCGAATCAGTACGATCAATTTTTGAAAGTCACGTCGCTGCCATCCTGACCGCCATCACTTCCCCAACCACCGTTCTTTGCTGTTGTATCAGCTGGAGTTTGTCACATGTGCCTGGATGATTGCTGTAGGGGTCTCTAAGCTGCAGCGTTTCGAAACGAAAACCGAGTCCATGAGATTGTTTGCGAGCGTGTAGTTTGTTGGTGAGCCTATCGATGTCAGATATTATTTATGGGTTCCCATTTACGATCCACAGCTCGAATTCAATAACTCCGGTTGCTGCCATGTTTTCCCACTCTACTTGCTCCCGATAAGAATCTTATTACAAAATCTTCAAATCAAATTTTGTTTTCAAAACAGTTAAACATAATCTTTTTTTCATCTGGATCTTACTTTACCGTTTTCCGCAGATTAATTCCCCAAATTACCAAAACAAGTAGCACTACATGTACAAGAGCAATTACAAGCATAATTTTACAATTTATAATTTCCGTGAGAATCAATATCCCTTCCTTAACCTAGTGGTAAAGTTCGCGGCTACTGAGCAACGCCATGTTGCAGATGTTTGAGTTCGATTCCCCGTCGGTCCATTATCTTTTCGTAATTCAAATTTCCTTGCGTAATTCTGCAAAGAATAAGAAAAACTATCAAGATCCAACTCATGACTTTAAATTTGAAACTGGAGGGGTTTTTTTTCAAATTTTCTTAAAAAAAAACGAGTAGCAAAATTTTACCATGCAAATTTATTTAACCATCACAATCATTATTAATTTTGATTTCATTGTAGCAATATGACGAATAATTAATTAATTACTAATTTTCATGCTATAGATAAATATATCAAATTACTCAATTAGTTTTTGTTCCAATATAGTGCTATTTTTTTATATTATCAGAAATTTTTATATTGAATTATCATAACATCACAACATAATAATCAGTTTCCAATTAGTTATCATTCCCTTGCTCGGGCAGTGTTCGGTAGTGGTGTTCAACTTGCAGTGTCAAATTTTATAATCAGGTTAAGCAAACATTCGAATGGTAGTTGCATGTGTGTGATTGTAAAATGCGTTCAATAGCGGAAATTTTGCAGCCACGGCGGGGCAAGGAACAAACAAAAGTGACTGCTTGAAGGTATTTTCTAGGCTTCATGTGCTAGGCCAGAAGCTTTTGGCAGAGGGGAGCATGGATGTTAGCGCAGGCTTCCTTGTTTATCATTTGAACAATGTAGAAAACTGAAAAGCTGTACTTCCCGGAGAGGCTTTTGTAGCTCTAGCTGTCGGACAGGCAATTTTGACTAATGTTTACATGTTTTGTTTTTAGATAATAAAAGTGTGTGACATCTGGTGGTACGCTTCCTGCCTTTCTGGTACATCTATCAATACAGGCTGAGTATTCCTGGGGTTCACCTCCAAAAGAACGTAGCCAGTTTTTGTATCAAAGTGAAGGGGAAAAGACCTTTAAAATTTGTTCATAAACTAGTGGTCCTGGAAAACTTCGTCTTGCCATCAAGTAGGCTGTTGTTTAACGTCATGTAATCTCCCATACATAATGAAACATTAGCCTTCTCCCGCTTTCTCGATTTATCGGAGACATTTTAAAATTTTTTGATCGCACACGTCTCAACCCTTGTCGAATGTAACTGTGAAAAACTTACGTAATCCGTTCCCAAGCCATTTCATGACATATAAACACCAATCTATTTTTATTTATATAGATTTGGCTTAAGACTTTGCACTAAACATTAATAAAATCAGAACTAGGGCGGTCAAAATTTAAAAATGTTTGAGAATACAATCTCCCATATGTTTCTTACCATCCTTACTATACAAATAGTGTTCTGTAAAATTTTCAGGTTAGTTTTTATAGAAATTACTATGGAGAAATTTTGAGGAGTGTTGTTTGATCCTTCGACCTTGACGCTTGCTCTTGCGGGGGCGGGCGATGAGGGCAGGATCAATCATGTTGTGCGCCGCTCACGTAGCACGGTGTAATAGTGTCGCGGGTCGCGGAACGCGTTAGAAGTGTTTGATCCTTTGATCTTGTCACTTGCTCCCATGGGGACGAGTGAGCAACACTTGTTCGGCGTTCAATGCTTTTATCAAGTAATATCGCGAATCCGGTTAGGCGCATTCATTTGAAATTATATATTTATCGTTTACCAAAACGAATACCTCCCCCATATCCAAACTCCCAGTGTTTACTTGTGGTAGTGCAGAGAACTTCTCGGCTTCCATAAAGCAAGAAACACGTCAACATTTCCCTCCCATCCCAAATTGACCTGCATTCGGACGCAGCCAGCGCCGTTATTGTTTATTACAATGATGAGAGCACCAGTACTTACACATTGAGATGCTACTGATCCCGAGTAGCGTCTGTTGGTTCCCTGTGTAAGTACTGCTATTCTAGCAATAACGGAATAGCATCTGCGGGCGGTCAATAATGCTCATGCTCATGCTCAAATACTTTGGAAAAGTTTTCAGAAATGTTCCAAACACGCTAGTACTGTATTGTAAGTTTAAACTTATCATCCCATAGTAAAAACTCATTCTTCAAACCATAATAAAGATATTTGCTGCAGAGAGAAATTCAATCCGACGGATAGCAGAGGAGGTATTCATGAGTTTGTTTGCTATTATTTAGCTAAATATGGGATTAAAGCCCTGCAAACATCTCCAAAAATCCCAAATAAAATTAGCTCAAAAGGGATTTATTTCTTCAGCAACATCCTTCATTATGATTTGAAGAATGAGCTTTCAATATGGGATGATAAGTTTCCGCTTACAATGCAGTACTAGCGTGTTTGGAACATTTCCCAAAATTTCTCCATAGCTCCAAACCGACATTGTCTTTGGGCCATCTTTAAATCATTTGCTACTAACAGGCTTCAAGTGCGTGAGACTTTATTTGTGAGACTCACCGAAAAGAAGCACACGATCACGCTAAACTTCATCCGCTCAGAAATGAGTGCCGAGTACACAAAATCGGCCTCTCTTCATGCAGCACAGATTCTGTGCAAAAGGGGCTGTACACAGTTTTGTGCAAACGGTGGTAAACAAACCGAATGAGTGAAATGCGCACAGAGGAGGAACGCTTGGAATGCGGAATTCGCTTCCATGTTTGTTTTGCTTCTGAAAACATAAAAAAAAAAACATTCCGATTTTAAAGTTTTTCAGAGATTTTTTCATTAGAATAGCCAAAGCGGAAGCTAATGGGGGAAAAACTTTCTCATTTGCGACCATCTTCCAGCTTTTCGCTGGAAAAAAAATCCCTGAAAACTTCCCATCTTACCAACGGCCAACTGTTTGCTGCCCCGCGGGAGATGACTGACAGCTCCATTTCCATCGATCCGCGCACAGCCAATGGCCAACACATCGGTTACACATAGCATGAGTGCGACTTACACAGAATTTTCACTCAGCCAGAGAGTCCTGCATTGTTTGCCTCATTCTGTGTAGTTTTAACACATGCGCTGCGTTGAGCAGGCTTAGCGTGAACATTTTCGGAACTGGAATGTTGTCGAAATCTCCGAGATCACTGACAATAAGAGTACACCGCAAAGTTATCCGATCCTTGTGCATTTACTATTTGGAAATTTGCTTAATTTTGTTATTGTGTTAATCAACGTCACCTTGCCAACTGATTTTCATTGAAAAACTTTTTTCAAAAGTGTCGGATTGTTTTGTGGTCTTCGGCAATGCTTTTCATTGTAAAATTACCTATTGAGGGCTTTTTCTAGAATTTTTATAGAAGACAGCTGAAATTTTGCACAGTTCTTATGGGACCCAAATGCAACCCAAAAAGTGAATTGAAGCGATAATTTGAATTTTGTCCCCACGCTACTGCCCAATGTTCGGCTTGCGGGCCGCGTCTAACCTACGACTTAATTACGTGCGGCCGCGAAGGTCTCAAACATTTTTCTTATGTTTGACCCGTTCACTATTCTTCCAATCTAAAGTTAGAATCTTCCAATCTAAAGTAATAAGGCTATTTAAGTTTTAAGTTTAGTTTCAAACTTTTTTTTTTCGTATCAAGTATTTATGATTTTAAAAATGTTTCAAAGAAATAATTGAAATATGGATGTTTTGCAGCTAGATTTTAAGCAAAACTCAAAGGCTAATAGCCTTCGCAGAAGCTTGGAAATATTGTTTACCGACGTTTTGGCGTGATTCACGCAGAATCCTTGTCAGGAATATATACATGCTCTTCATGAAACCTTGAACAGGATTCTTGAAGAAATCTGGACATGATTTTCACGGATAACAGGATTCTGGCAAAATCTTCATCAGAATCTCATTGACTTGAAGCCATCTTTTTCAAGGAGTTCAATGCGTTTATTTTGTTGAAACCAGTGCTGTTCAATATCACAATTTTGGAAAAAAAATAAAATGCTTAAAGGTGCTCTATGCGAAATATATCATCAGCAATATTGATAAACCATAGTAATTCGGAAAATGTCACCGGAAAAACATTTACGGATTACTTTTTCCACGGGGCAGATAGGTACTATTAGCAATATTCAATTGCCACATTCACGTGATATTCATGACATTTAATATCCCTGAATGACACATATATTGAGCTGTTAGGTAATCCAATCCAGATGGTTTTTAATTAAATGGATAAATTATGAGTGAAATCATGAAAAAAAAAATCCACATGTTCAGATGGGATCCGAACAGGTTTTTTTTATAATCATGGGCAAGATTATAATCTTATTCAAGATTTTTATAGAATCTTAAATGAATTCATAATAGAATTTTCAGCAGATGTATGAAATATTTCAACTAATAATGCTGATTGTACTCTTTCATCATTAAGATGCCGTTTGTACTCTTTCATCATTAAGATGTGTTTCTAAATACTGCATCGCTCAACCATTAAACAAGTCTACTTTAGAATTCCTTGCATTGAATAACCATTCAATTCATATTTTCAAAGCAGGATAATTGCAAAAGGTTGATGACAATTTTCATACATTTTGAGTTATGCTCTCACAAAATCCTAAGCTGGATTTTGAATAATACTAACTCGGTTTCTGAAAGAATTCCGAAAATGTTTTTTTTTATCTTAGGTATTATTCCCACAGTCTACAAAAAAAATTACGATAGATCCTTCAAAATATTCTTGTTGAGATTGTTACATAATTTCGAAAGGGACTTTTGAAACATCCAGCGTCAGAATATTAAGCAGCATTTTTTTTCTATTAATATTTTTTTTTGTCAAATTTCAATAATTCATGCGAACATTTGTGCATTTAAAAAAGTGGCCCACCACACAAAATTGTTTCTGTGATTTGGCCCGCAGTTTGAAAAGGCCTGTCTTATGGGATTTCATCAATGGATTGCAATTCAAAAAATGGATTGCAATTCAAAAAATGGTGTTCTGAGTCAACCAATACCAAGCGTGTCATTCTATCCAACACCGCTCGCATCTTCGATACACTGGGCCTCATCAGCCCGGTTAATGTCCAAGCAAACAACCCATCAATCCATCATCGGAGCTGTTAGCAGTGAATCCCATTCTGGCAGAAGGGACGCTTCACGTTGGCGGCCGGTTGCAATATGCTCCAATACCAGAAAGTCGAAAACATCCAGTAATTTTTCAAAATCAACGCCCGCTGACAAGTTTAATAATGGATTACTACCATCGTCAGCTGTTTCACGCCGGTCAACAACTTCTGATAAGCTCAGCCAGAGAGAAATGCTGGCCTATTGGTGCCTTAGATGTTGCACGTAAGACCTACGTAGGATTTACCGTTGTGTTGAATGCTTCCAGAGCAAACCAAAGGTCCATGAGCAGTTGATGGCCGTTGTACCCTCCGTCCTGGTCAAACCTGGAGCAATTTTCCTCAGGGTCAAAATCTATTTGTGCGGACCCGTTCTACATTCGATACCCTGATAGAATAAGTGCATCAATAAAGGCCGTACACTTGGAGGTTTTAGCTTAACACAAAACTTCCTGGGGTCGTTCAAGCGATTCATTGGCATTCATGGCAAACCACATTTGGTCATGTGTGATAACGCAACCAACTTTGTTGGAGCGAATAGAGAACACGAAATGTCGACTGCTGAACGATCAAAAAGTCCAACATTGCAAACCGAACTCAGCACTAAAAGAAGGAATTAATTTGAATTTATCTCGCGTCGCACTCCCAACTTCGTCGGACTATGGGAGTTGGCCGTAAAATCCTTCAAAGGGCATTTCCGGAAGATCATAGATATTTGACCTACGACGAGCTCCATACCGTAGTCTTTCAAATAGCAGCGATTCTGAATTCAAGACTACTGACTCGTTTGAGCAACAATCCAAATGATTTCTCAGCGCTGAAACCGGGTCATTTCCTAGTAGGCCGCTCACGTCAGTCCCAGAACCCGATTTGCGGGAGCTTCCTGAAAATCGCCTTTTTCTATTTATCTTGAAAGATGACTCCTAATACCGGACACCTATCATGGGAAAATTCACTAACTCACCCGAAAAAAAAGCAAATAATCAGCTGCTACCGGACATTCAGGCTTTTTGGTGCGTCATCACAAAATGGCTTCTTCTAAAATCATTAACATATTGTTATGATAGTATTGGTAGTTACAGCATCGATGAAATATAACAAATATCACTTGGTATTATGGATAATTTATACGAAGAAAAATGCGTCAGGTGGTATTTCAATATTTATTCAACGATTTCAGATACAGCATTATCAATTTAGCGACAATATACATGAGATTTACATTCTCAAAAAAAAAATCTCCGATCTTATGCCGCGTTTCATCGCCACCGCGCACAACTACACTTGTAAATAGAAGGTGCTTACCTTTTCCATTGAAATTCTGCATCAAGCATTTGGATTTCATATTGCGTTCACAAGACTTCCACTGAACAAACTTTTCATTCACTTCCCTTAAAGGAACACATTTCAAACGGGAGTCAAATATTAATAAAGTTTTATTAAATCATCTGGAGGCTTTGTATGTGCAATTTTTCACTTATAAGATGTCGCGAAAAGGCCTTCTACGTACAAAAGTGGAGGCGATATACGTGCTTATATTATGTGATGAATAATAGCATACAATGCGAGTGTATAAATTTTCTACCGAACTAACCTGTGATCTTATGCGTCTTAACTTATGATAACAAAAGTTGATTTGACAGCTGCTACGGATTGATTCGACTTACTTTGTACGAGTGTACGGAACGAAACAAAATGTACAAATGAACTCAGAAAAAAGCGTTTTATGCGAGGAAACTGATCAATCTGACGATTTTTTACACCGTTTTTTGCGGGTTGGATGTAATTTGTGAGAATTAACGAGTTAGTATGTGAACTTTCATGCGACTTCTGGTTGTCTTGGCAACTCCGCCGCCGCACACTGAGACATGCCTGTGTTTATAGTCTAAACATTTTTTTTTCCGTTGGAGTAATTTTCAGCTCAGAAACGTTGGGCAAAGCATAAAAACTTGAAACTCATACGTTATTTGTTTGCGATTGTCTCAAATTACATAAACCATCTCTACGAAGCATAAAACAATGCCAAGAAATTATCAATTTGGACCACCAAAATCATGACAAGCTCTACAGTGCGATGCGTCGGGACGTGCGTATCGTGTGTGCACAATCATCGCGACCTTTGAGCGCAGTGATGCCAAAGTTGCTAACTGTAAACTCATAGCATTTAATGTCAATTGATCACAAAAATCATTAGTATTTTATTAAATCAGTGATCTTGTGATGTAAAACTATTTGTAAAATGATAAGTATTTATAATATGCAGCAAATGTTCCGAAAACAAGCATATAACAATTGGTTGGAAAATCTGTCACCAGCCACCTGGCAACACCGTCATCTCATGCAAACATAAACCCTGCCGATGCATAACAAAAATATGCGATTAACCCAATAAAACACAGAGAAATTCCGTTGCCCTTGATTGAATCATAATGTTTTGATATGTACGATTGAAGAGTAGATTTAGATTTCCAATACTCCCATGTGTTTTTAAAAAAATATGCTTAACAAAAATGTTATATGATTTGTTTGTTTATTTTGAAAGTGTACATGGAAAGGCGACACTACTGCCAGTGTTGCGATGGATCTTCTTCGCGAACGATGATCGACGCATCTTGGCGATCCAATATTCGCCAAAATTCATTTTTCCTTTTTGCGTCACGAAGAGCATCGCAAAAAGCGAACAGATGCAACGCCGAAGAAGCAAAATGAACACACCGATAAGTGACTCGCGAAGCCTTCCCACACGTAGGATTCATTTATCCACGCGCTGTTTATTCTCGCGATTCATTGCAAGGTTGCTTCTTCTCAAGCAAACACTCTGCTGGTAGCATGGTGTACTGAGTACATGCAGCCCAACAAAAGCACGCTTGAAGTGCACAGCACGAGCGTGGCTGGGTGCTGCTGGCTATGGCTTGGAGCGTGACCGCTATTGAGCTAATTGCGCAACCATTTTCTGGTAATGTTTAGGTACAATTGCAACATAAAATCGATGGCATGTTTACGCATCGCAAAATGTACTGATTTTGACACGTATTATTGGTGAGATGTAAAAGTACACTCAGGCAAATGGACTATCGATAAACATAGGAACCCCTTATGAAAATTTGCCACAAGAAATCGGATTGAAATTCAAAAATTTGCCTTATGAAACCAGAATTTGAAAACAAAAAACGTTTTCGCGGCAACCTGGAATCGAACCAAGAACCTTGCGATCAATAGGCCCGAGCGTACACCACACGCCTATCGACGCCTTGATGTGGAGTGAAGCTAAAACGATACATAAAGCGTTGGTATTGCAATAATCGTTCCACCGTTTATAAGGCAAAATGTATGAAATTCGATAGTCCAGTTCGCTGCGTGTATAGCATCAAACTATAAAAACATAAAATGCTTTTGTTATTTTGTTGTTGAGTTTTATTAAATTTACCCCAATGTTGTTGAAAAGACATGAGAGGTCTGGAAGATTTCATTTGCCTTTCATGGCGCACCAGCTTGTTGCGAGCCTGCATGAAGATGATCGAAATTAATATTATCCTGCTCTTCGCGAAGAGCAGGTAGCGTGAATCGTACCATTCACATTACCAAGCGATGGAAAATCACCCGATGATAGCGTCGGGAGAAACAGCGATCCGAAAATAAAACACGAACGAATGAAGCGCCCGAACGGTTGTTCGTGTTTATTCGCAGATTCTGTTTTGATGCCTACGAACATTCATCTTCCCTCGCGTTACCGATACATCAATGATGATTCTAATGATTCTTTGAGTTACACGCCGCTTCACCTTCAGCGATAGCTGAACCGTACTAAGTGTAGTGTAGCATGAAAGCGTCGAAACCGATTGTGTAAAAGCGAGAATCAGAAGGAAACGAAGAGAAGTGAATATCAATACACTTGTATCTACGAGGCACGAGTGAATGCATTTAGCATCCATTCGCCGAATGCATTGAACTTACTGAGCGCATTCCCACTCACTGAATCATTCCGTCGTGTGGTTTGTCAATCAGTGAACGCTCACCAGCACTCAAACCCGAATGCCACTCGAACGGAATCAGAATGTAAACAATAGGCCAGGGGAAGTGGTTCACCTAGAGTGAATTTATGTCAGAGAAAAAGTAGATTTTGTATGAGAATTGACAGAAAAATGAATGACAAGTTCATGCACTTCTCCTGGCCTATTATTTGGTATTGCATTCGGCTTTCAAAATCGGTAGCGACCAGGGGCTCATCAAAAGATGATTTGCAGGTAGTTTACAACAAAAACACGTTGAAGATAGTTTCTCTTTTTATTTAGTGGCTTACACAATTGTTTGCTCAATTACTTGCGTATTCATAGGAATCGTGTAATTTTTGAGCAATAGCACACTAAAATCAATTCCATGATTATGCACCTTACCCAGCTTAAACCCACGTAAATGATTAGTTATTTAACGTAGACAACCCAAAACTGTCAGATTTCCCAAATGTTGCAGATCTCCAAAAATGTCAAAATCATGTTGGCCACGGTTATTGGTTGACAAGCTTGGAGGGCCCGTGGTAGCGACACAATCAGTTGCCGTTTTTTTCACTTAGTGCTCGCCAATGAAGCAGAATGGGCACTGAAAATGGAAACGTTCGGCTTGGTTAAAGAAACGGCTTTCTCGCTCCGACTGTGTGTGAAAGCGAGTGAGGGAAACGCAATAACTGAGTATTCCCATGCTTGCCGGACACAATTTAGAAACATCTCGAATTCCTTAAACGTGTATATTTTTGAATGTTTGCACTCCAGGAATTGCCAATTCAAAGCATTTACAGCATATACATGAGTTATTTGAGTTCTTCTTCGCCAGCAAGACATCTATCCAAAAAAAAACTACTACATGATGAAAAATGATAATTTTAATCGTTAAAAATAGTTACAAAACAAAAAAAATCGCATATTACAGGGATGTGTTTCTCTACGCATTATTTATTCTCTATAATAGATTCCTTTTCATATAACGAACCATTTCGATTAAACCATAATTCTCAATTTTTCGATGATATCCGGTTTTAAGTGCAGTCCGGTAGGAGGGGATCTCCCGCAGCACAAAAATTATCACATTTTATTATTATTTCTTTCTTAATTTGGAGAAACTTTAACCCAGAGACCAATGATATTTTTCTGGGAAAAGAAAATTGATTAAGCTTTTATGAAAACTTTCTATTAGAAAAATGAATGTCAAATTCATAGAGAATTAACAACAAATTGAAATATCCTGCTATGAGACCTGAAGTGCAAGATATAGATCATCAGGTGCTCGTTAGGCATCAACAGGATCCCACTGGAACTCTCAAGCATCTCACTAGGAATGCACAGAATCCCACCTAGAATTCTCATGACCTCGCTTAAGATTCCGATAGGAATTAACATCGGCCCAAGAGCTCGTCAGCAGTGAAGTGGCGAACACATCTTCTGAACTGGAACAAAAACAAAACCAAACGCTCCCGAGCGTCAGAGCGCTGGTTTACTCGCATCTGTCGGCTCCCGAGTAGCCGAAACTAAAAGTTATTCGCGAACGTGTTCGGAGCTATTCAGAGTCATATTGTTCTTTTGGGAAAAAAGCTTCTTCCCCTCCGATATTTATGGTTTTCAAGGGCATTTGACTACAAACTAGTAGTTTACTGTCGATATGATGGTAATACAATTAATTTGTCTGTCAAAACCATAATAAATCACACCTTGCTCGGTTACTCGCGAGTAAACGCTCCCGAGCATGTTGCTACTTCTTTTGACATGTTCTCCCGAGTAGACGGGTGCGGACTTACTCACACTTAGGCAGTTCCCGAGTCTGTGACGTTTGTTATGCGTTGGTATACACTCGTGAGCTGCTTCGTGATGCGAACTTATCCAGCACTGCTCGTCAGAAATATTAAGGATTGTTGAAAATTTTCAATTCTACGATCAAATTTCTCAAAAGATTCCCAGGCTAGCGATAGCAATCCTATAAATTCCACTGGGATTTTTTAAAGAATCTTCAAGATTTTTTTTTTTTTTTCAGAAACACCCAAAATAGGCGGCATCTACAAATTACGTATCGCTCTAGGAAGAGGGGGAGTATGCTGAAGCGTTATGGCTCATAAATAAAATCATACAAAAAGCGTTAGGGCGGGGGGGTCAAACATTTCCAATTTTAGCTTTACGTAATAAATGGACGCTGCCATACCACTAGAGACCAGGGTACCCTATAAATCTTAGAAATTTACCAGATTGCATCAAATTTGCTAAAGAATTCGCTGAAAAATTCTCAGAAGCCTTGGATCGCTAAGAAGAACCTAGACGCAGCTAGGGATCACCAGGATCTCGTAATGAATATACTGCCCATAACTGCAAAACAGTCACATTCGACATTTTTGACAAAATGGAGTTAATACCATGGAGAATCATAAAATGATAAATACTTTCAATCAACTTACTGAAAGCTATGAGATTGTTCTAGAAAATTCGAAAAAAATAACAAGTTGTTTTGTCACATTGGTAATTATAACCGCATAACAGTCACATTGAGATTATAAATGGACCTCGTAATGTGATAGCAATGAAATTACTATCAGAATTATTTTCTGACAATTCACCCAGTATGCGATATGAGTTGTACAAAATATCAGCCTCAAATAAGCACTTTTGAATTCCTGATCATTTTTAGAAATTTTAGTTTCCTCCCATACTGCCATAATATGCACACTTGGTGTTCCATTTACTCAATGCCTACTTTTGTCGAATGTTACAAATATGCAGTTATGGGCAGTATACTGATTATGTACGACCCGAATACGTGATCAAAAATCTGGTTTTAAATGTTCGTCGTCTTTTATGGTGTCATGGTGGCGTAACAAACAAACAGCACAAAACATAGGGTAAGTGTTCCCTTAGTTGTGGGTGTTCCTATAGTTGCGGTAGTGCCGTTTTCATTGATTTTATTACATGAGCCACAGAACTGACCCTGCCGATCGACGTATTGGCTTGTTGATATACGGAATAGTTGAAAAGAGCGTTAAAATTGCTCAAAGCTGATAAAATATCGCTAAAATTGCTAAAGCTTGTCTTACTTGTACCAATAGTTGCGGTAAAGTGTTCCTATAGTGGAGGATCCCATAAGAAAACAACGGATACCGCAACTATAGGAACACAAATTAAAAATATACCGCAACTAAAGGAGCAGTGTACCAATAGTGGAGGTATTATTTTTTACTGACATGCCGTGGATTACTGCGATGAAATCAATTTTCTCATTAAGTCAATGGTCGTTACTTCCCGTTACAACATTAACATGTACTTCAATTGCGTTTCTTGAATTTAGGCGGTTAAATGAAGTTCAATCGTGCTTAGTACCTCCACTATTGGTACATCTACCCTAATTCAAATAAATTTAAATCCAATCCGCATATAATTCAAACAATTAGGTAAAATTGACAGTTTACCCGCAAACTCAAAAAACTATAAATTTTATTGGTATTTAAACATGCGAAAAACAGATCTTTTTTAAAATCAGGGGATAAAAAATTATAGCAACTCGAAATAATCTTTTCATTAAAAAATATGTTTTCATAAATCATAACCTTAAAGTAGACAAAGCCGTTACTTGTATTTGGTATACTTGAGGCTACTTGGTTGCGCTACTGGTGAATACAAATTGACGTCATTGCGACGAAGTTTTCAAACAGTATGTATCCATTTCTACAAATCATGCATACGGCACATATATTTCAACTATCGATATCAAAAGCTAAATACACAAAGTAGTCTGAAATGTAGGTACTCGTAAGATTTCCATCCACCCATATGCCATACATTGAAACCGTCCTACGAAGATGAAGTTGTAGTGAAAGTTGCGCCAAAAGTCTAACAACTTTATCACATCGCCCTATTCAATTGGTGAACCAAAGTGGTTCCTTTTTCTTGCCTTTTCTCGCTCCCTTAACGTCTTATCCACCCAGCAGCAGGCAAACTTCCACGCTATCGAATAAATTGAGTGAATTGAATATAAATTCTGCTGCCGAGGACTTCTTTTAACCGGGATCCAACTAACCACACGGGGCACAATGAAGGGAAATATCTCACATTGGCACAGTTTACTTCTTGCATGGGGCTTAACTTTCTCTTCAAACCTGCTTCGAGGTGGGCCACCATGTGCGAGAATACGACCAAGAAATGATGCGCTTTTCACATCCTGCCACATTTTCCGGCATACTTTCCGAGCTTTTGCAGTCGTGCCTACATCAATGGTGCTGCCACACCAAGAAAGTTCTATTGTAATAAAAGTATGCAAGACATTTTCTTCGATGTTATCATTCCACCATACGCTTTGGAAAGGTGCAAATATTTTCGTTGGAAACAACTTCATCAATCTCTTTCTATTGATCAGTTTGTAAAAGCGGGATATTGCTAAAATCTGTCAGCTTCTAATCCTGACTGAAGAACCGTTGCGTTGAGATGTACTCACGACTTCCATTATTGATCACCAGATCGGGAAAACGGCTTTGCAAATGTTTAGAATCACTTACATACTATCTATACTGAAAATGATCATCTCTACAAATTCGACAAGATAATTTATCACAATTAAGTTGATCGAGATTAGTATTTTTTTCACATGTTCCGAATGATTATCATTATCAAAAACAGCTATAGAGAAAACAAAATCCCTCTATGTGGATAGAGCAATTTTTATTCTGCTTTTATGTCTGCATTTTCTGACAACGATCCATAGAGGGTTTTTTTTCTCGCATTCTCCACCCTCAATTGCGTTCCGCACACTTATCTATTTTCCCACTATCTATCGGAGGAAAAACACTCACTATCAGCATCGGCATCAGTAACTCGACTAAACAGAGAACGCATTGACTTTAGTTAGATAGCTGTTAGCAATGTTATAGTTCGGTTGAAGAAGGGTAGAACTTTTCAAATAAATGAATGCATAAATAAGAGTCATGGAGGATGAATAACTTTCTCTATTTGCTGTCCGGGCCAAGTGCATTGGTAGACACTGCAAGGAGTAGGGAAACGGTGAAGATTGTTTGCATGAAAACTCAGTTCTTGTGATATTTTTTTTTCCTCTTGGTGGTGGTCATGTTCTGGTGATAGCCATCTAGTGATTTATCAACTCATAAGAGTTGGAGACTTAAACTGGGAGCGATCAAAGTTTGATAGTTTATATAATGTAAATGGACTTTTGACGATTGACTTTTGTTTTTGAGTTGGTTTCAAATTGATCGCTCAATTTTTACATACTAAAACACAAGATGGGTACATTGAAACCATAATTTTCGTAATGAGTCATTGGTACGTTGATAGAATTTAACGTAAATATTACTACTACATGCAGTCAAACGAGGTTACAAATATAGGGATGAGAGGTGGCCTTTCTTTGCTTTTGCTTTTGCTTCTGCAAACCTTGAGCGTCTGCACTCCATGTTAGGAGCGGCTCACAACAGCGTCTGTTCCCCATGTCAGGGGCGGCTGATCATCGTCCGAGTGCCAGAGAAGGACTCTAAGCTAAACTGCGCACTATGGTCCTCCGAACATTTAGGGGGAATGGTCCTCCGGAAATCTAGGGGGTTGGTGTCAGGCCCTGCAAGCCAGCCGTAAAAAAAATCAAGCAACGAATAATCAACGAGAGAATACGAACCGGGACAATCGGCGAAGACCACAGCGACGTAAAGGGACTAGCGATTGGAAGCTCGGTACGTGGAACTGTAAATCTCTCAACTTCATCGGGAGCACACTCGCCGACGTGCTGAAGGACCGTGGATTCGGCATCGTAGCGTTGCAGGAAGTGTGTTGGAAGGGATCAATGGTGCGAACGTTTAGAGGTAACCATACCATCTACCAGAGCTGCGGCAATACACATGAGCTGGGAACAGCTTTTATAGTGATGGGTGATATGCAGAGGCGCGTGATCGGGTGGTGGCCGATCAATGAGAGAATGTGCAAGTTGAGGATCAAAGGCCGGTTCTTCAACTTCAGCATAATAAACGTACACAGCCCTCACTCCGGAAGCACTGATGATGATAAAGACGCTTTTTACGCGCAGCTTGAACGCGAGTACGACAGTTGCCCAAGCCACGACGTCAAAATCATCATAGGAGATCTAAACGCTCAGGTTGGCCAGGAGGAGGAATTCAGACCGACGATTGGAAAGTTCAGCGCCCACCGGCTGACGAACGAAAACGGCCTACGACTAATTGATTTTGCCGCCTCCAAGAATATGGCCATTCGTAGCACCTACTTCCAGCACAGCCTTCCGTACCGATACACCTGGAGATCACCACAGCAGACAGAATCGCAAATCGACCACGTTCTGATTGATGGTCGGCACTTCTCCGACATAATCGACGTCAGGACCTATCGTGGCGCTAACATCGACTCTGACCACTATCTGGTGATGGTCAAACTGCGCCCAAAACTCTTCGTCGTTAACAACGTACGGTACCGACGGCCGCCCCGGTATGACCTAGAGCGGCTCAAGCAACCGGATGTCGCAGCGGCATACGCGCAGCAACTCGAGGCTGCATTACCGGATGAGGGTGAGCTGGACGAAGCCCCTCTTGAGGACTGCTGGAGAACAGTAAAAGCAGCCATCAACGATGCAGCGGAGAGCAACGTCGGGTACGTGGGACGGAGTCGACGGAACGATTGGTTCGACGAGGAGTGCCAGGAGGTTTTGAAGGAGAAGAATGCAGCGCGGGCGGTCATGCTGCAGCAAGGGACCCGGCAGAACGTGGAACGCTATAAACAGAAACGGCAACAGCAGACCCGCCTCTTTCGGGAGAAAAAACGCCGCCTGGAGGAGACGGAGTGCGAGGAGATGGAACAGCTGTGCCGGTCTCAGGAAACGCGTAGGTTCTATCAGAAGCTCAACGCATCCCGCAACGGCTTCGTGCCGCGAGCCGAGATGTGCAGGGATAAGGATGGGAGCATTCTGACGGACGAGCGTGAGGTGATCGAAAGGTGGAAGCAGCACTTCGACGAGCACCTGAATGGTGCTGAGAGCACAGGCAATGAAGGGCGGGACAACGGAGGAAATGCCTTCGTCAGTACTACGGAAGATGGAAACCAACCAGCCCCCACTTTGAGGGAGGTTAAGAATGCCATTCACCAGCTCAAGAACAATAAAGCTGCTGGTAAGGATGGTATCGGAGCTGAACTCATAAAGATGGGTCCGGAAAGGCTGGCCATTTGTCTGCACCGGCTGATAGGCACAATCTGGGAAACAGAACAGCTACCGGAGGAGTGGAAGGAAGGGGTAATCTGCCCCATCTACAAGAAAGGCGACAAGTTAGACTGTGAGAACTTTCGAGCGATCACCATTCTAAATGCGGCCTACAAAGTATTATCCCAGATCATCTTCCGTCGTTTGTCACCCGTAGTAAACGAGTTCGTGGGAAGTTATCAAGCCGGCTTCGTTGACGGCCGATCGACAACGGACCAGATCTTTACTGTACGGCAAATCCTCCAAAAATGTCGTGAATACCAGGTCCCAACGCATCACCTTTTCATCGATTTCAAAGCGGCATACGACAGTATCGACCGCGTAGAGCTATGGAAAATCATGGACGAGAACAGCTTTCCCGGGAAGCTCACGAGACTGATAAGAGCGACGATGGAAGGTGTGCAAAATTGTGTGAAGGTTTCAGGCGAACACTCCAGTTCGTTTGGATCCCACCGGGGACTACGACAAGGTGATGGACTTTCGTGCCTGTTGTTCAATATTGCGCTAGAAGGTGTTATGCGGAGAGCCGGGCTTAACAGCCGGGGTACGATTTTTACGAGATCCAGTCAATTTGTTTGCTTCGCGGATGATATGGACATCGTCGGCCGAACATTTGAAAAGGTGGCAAACCTGTACACCCGCCTGAAACGCGAGGCAGCAAAAGTTGGACTGGTGGTGAATGCGGCCAAGACAAAGTACATGCTAGCTGGTGGGGCCGAGCGCGACAGGGCTCGCGTAGGTAGCAGTGTTACGATAGACGGGGATACGTTCGAGGTGGTCGACGAGTTCGTCTACCTTGGATCCCTGCTGACGGCTGACAATAACGTTAGCCGTGAAATACGGAGGCGCATCATCAGTGGAAGTCGGGCCTACTATGGCCTCCAGAAGAAGCTGCGGTCAAAAAAGATTCACGCCCGCACCAAATGTACCATGTACAAAACGCTCATAAGGCCGGTAGTCCTCTACGGGACGATGCTCGAGGAGGACCTGCAAGCACTTGGAGTCTTCGAACGTCGGGTGCTTAGGACGATATTCGGCGGTGTGCAGGAGAACGGTGTGTGGCGGCGAAGGATGAACCACGAGCTCGCCCAACTCTACGGCGTATCCAGAAGCTGGCCAAAGCTGGAAGGATACGATGGGCAGGGCATGTTGCAAGAATGCCGGACAGCAACCCTGCAAAGATGGTGTTCGCTTCGGATCCGGTTGGTACAAGAAGGCGTGGAGCGCAGCGAGCTAGGTGGGCGGATCAAGTGCGTATCGATTTGGCGACCGTGGGGCAGAACCGAGGATGGAGAGATGCGGCCACGAACCGAGTATTGTGGCGTGAAATTGTTGATTCAGTGTTATCTGTGTAGATGTTAACTAAATAAATGAAATGAGGTGGCCTTTCTTACCCGAGTAGTTAGAGTCCGCGGCTGCAAAGCAAAGCCATGCATAAGGTGTTTGGATTCCATTCCCGGTTGGTCCAGGATCTTTTCGTAATGGAAATTTCCTTTATTTCCCTAGGCATAAAGTATGGTCGTGACTGTCACAAGATATACGAATACGAAAATGGCAACTTTGGCAAAGAAAGCTCTCTGTAAATAACTGTGGAAGTTCTCATTGAAAACTAAGCTGATAAGCAGCCTCTGTCCCAGTGAGGACGTAATACCAAGAAGACGTAGAAGGTATTAACTCGAAAGATGTCGAATTTGACAAATATGCAATACTATCTACATTTTTGCACACTCTACATAAGGAACGAATGACCATCGGGTTAAAGTCCCTCTCAAACAACAACAACAACACTCTACATCTGATACGCAAAAAAAAAACAAAATGGAAGCATAAGCTTTAAAAATTCTTAACCTCATACTCATACAACATTCATCAAATTTGTCCCAAAATTTACATAAAACACCCGCGAAACAATTTCCGTTAGCCGTTTGCTACAACCCCCTCCCTTTTTCGCCTCCCACATAAACGAATCCTCGTCACTAATTCAGCACACTTGTTATGATAAACAACAACAAATTCGCTTTAGTGCATTTTTCATCAATAAATTCTTCGGTTCGTGACACTCACAAAACTGATTCTCTTCCCCCAACTTTGCCAGCAGTGTGCAACGGCAGCGGGCACAACAAAATAAAGCCATCCATAATGTCCGAATATTTTCCTTTGGAATTTTCACCACAATAATGCTATGCAGATTATTCGGAACCACTTTGCTGATGATGTTGCTGCTGCTGTTATTGCACTGCACCCCACCATATTTCGGTAAATAATATTCATCGCCCGATTCCCCTTTGCGTTCCCCGAGAGGACGAAACCAATTGAAAGATAAGTTCTTTCTCTGGGCGCGTTTCTCCTACCGTTTACTTCGAATCCGGGTGCACAAACGAATCCTGCAGGAGGGATTCCTTTCTGTATGGTGAGAAGAATGCACTATGGGCAAACAGGTGGCCAGAAATATAAATTTGACTTAGTCTTATAGGTTATTCTTATTCATCATTCCTGAGTTATTAACTCAGAGTTAGGACATTTCCTAATCGTGCTCGATAATCTTTGATTTGATGGTTGGTTGGTTTGACTTTATTAACGAGATTTTTAGCCCTGGGCTAGTTCATCTCGGGACCAACGGCTTTACTTCCCTTCCGAAGGAAGTCGTCACTATAATTTTAGTGACTATCTCGGGGATGGGATTCGATCCCAGGTCCTTAGCGTGAGAGGCGAGTGTTCTAACCACTACACCAGGTCCGTCCCCTTATCTTTGATTTGAATAAATTTTTGTTCATGCTTTTGGTATGGTAGAATAAGTGTTTGTGATTGAAAAATAGACCATTTTGACTCAAGAATAACTTTTGAAAATGGCGTATAAATTTTTGCATGAAATTTATTTGAAAATTCTAACTCCGAAACTATCGATGAAATTCGTCTTTTGTAAAATTTTGTACATAGCTTAACCACTCTATCAGCAGCTACATTTTTCAAACTTTCAAACAATCAAATCAATGTAACTTGTTTTTCTCATAATTTCGCACAAATTCATAAAAAACTCTTCTATTTTTTTAGAACTTGTGCCGCTATTGACCATCAGTCATCTAGCTTCTTTGAAAAAATCATAAAAATCGGTTGAGTTATCGCCAAGAAATCTTAAAATTGCAATATGATGTTTTATTTCAAGTTTTCGTGATCTTTTTCAGCCGAAGTGGTTACTGAGATGAACATGATCATAACTCGAAACTGGTTGCAACAATTCGTTTCATCAGACATCAGACTCTTATCAAAGTGTTGTTTCGAAAAGCGAATAGCCGGAAAACATTATGTGGCCTGGGATATTCACGTAGATTATGACTACGCGTCGGTCCCCAAGGAATTTCAGAATATCTTCGGATACAGATGACCAATGATCAAAATCGATAAACTTAGATTCTGAAAATAGAAGATATTTTTGAAGATTTGTAAAAAAAATAGTGCAAAAATATCGACAGACAAAAAATTATTGCGATTTGAATATTTTCTTGAGGTGAAAAAATGATGCCGCTTAGAGGGGTTTATTCAATAGACAGAGGTCCAATAAGAAATATCCATTTATAGCTTAACAATTCAACTTTGGATGAAAAGGCTGTCTTCTAAAACGTTAGCCTTTTTGTTTGTATTATGGTGTAATTTGAAATAAGGGTATTTCACATTTTCGTTGCAATGAGATAACTAGCTTGCTCAGAGTTGTGTTTGATCCTTTGCTCGCGTCGCTTGCTCCTGCGGGGGCGGGTGATGTGAGCAGGATCAATCGTGTCGCGCGTCGCTCGCGTGGCATGATCTATTAGTGGCGCGGTTCGCGAAGCAGGTTAGTTGTGTTTGATCCTTTGCTCGCGTCGCTTGCTCCTGCGGGGGCGGGTGATGTGAGCAGGATCAATCGTGTCGCGCGTCGCTCGCGTGGCATGATTTATTAGTGTCGCGGATCGCGAAGCAGGTTAGTTGTGTTTGATCTTTTGCTCGCGTCGCTTGCTCCTGCGGGGGCGGGTGATGTGAGCAGGATCAATCGTGTCGCGCGTCGCTCGCGTGGCATGATTTATTAGTGGCGCGGTTCGCGAAGCAGGTTAGTTGTGTTTGATCCTTTGCTCGCGTCGCTTGCTCCTGCGGGGGCGGGTGATGTGAGCAGGATCAATCGTGTCGCGCGTCGCTCGCGTGGCATGATCTATTAGTGGCGCGGTTCGCGAAGCAGGTTAGTTGTGTTTGATCCTTTGCTCGCGTCGCTTGCTCCTGCGGGGGCGGGTGATGTGAGCAGGATCAATCGTGTCGCGCGTCGCTCGCGTGGCATGATCTATTAGTGGCGCGGTTCGCGAAGCAGGTTAGTTGTGTTTGATCCTTTGCTCGCGTCGCTTGCTCCTGCGGGGGCGGGTGATGTGAGCAGGATCAATCGTGTCGCGCGTCGCTCGCGTGGCATGATTTATTAGTGGCGCGGTTCGCGAAGCAGGTTAGTTGTGTTTGATCCTTTGCTCGCGTCGCTTGCTCCTGCGGGGGCGGGTGATGTGAGCAGGATCAATCGTGTCGCGCGTCGCTCGCGTGGCATGATTTATTAGTGTCGCGGATCGCGAAGCAGGTTAGTTGTGTTTGATCTTTTGCTCGCGTCGCTTGCTCCTGCGGGGGCGGGTGATGTGAGCAGGATCAATCGTGTCGCGCGTCGCTCGCGTGGCATGATTTATTAGTGGCGCGGTTCGCGAAGCAGGTTAGTTGTGTTTGATCCTTTGCTCGCGTCGCTTGCTCCTGCGGGGGCGGGTGATGTGAGCAGGATCAATCGTGTCGCGCGTCGCTCGCGTGGCATGATTTATTAGTGGCGCGGTTCGCGAAGCAGGTTGGTAGTGTTCGATCCTTAGCTCGCGTCAAATAATTTATCATGGTCTAATCACTTATCAAAGTGAATCCTGTGACCCAACGATCCTCCCCATTAACAAACATCCCTCCCAGTAACCTTTGTGGAGATGCAGAGGTATACACGGTCTCCATATAGCAAAGGTTACACACTAACATTCCTTCTTCCAATCCCACCTGACTGCAAGGACGTGGCCGGCGCCGTTATTGACCCTGTATAAATAGAGGCACTGAATTATGCACACTGAAGAAGATTATGGCCAATCCCAGCCGAACTTCTAGTTGATTCTTTGTGCATTTTCACTGACTTCGGTCAATCACGGAATAGCAACCATTGATATGTGTAGTCAGTCTAAGCTAAGCTAAGCTAAGCTAAGCAATGAGATAACTAGCTTGCTCATTTGTAGAAATTATGGTATACAAAATTATATCTTAAATTTTCGGCAGCATTGTCAAAAAGTTTTAAATTTATTTTAAACCGACCGATGTATTATATAAAATTATATGTATGTATATATTATATGTATATGTATAAACTTACGTAGGACAATTCTGGCGGTTTTAAAAAATCAAAAACGAAATATATGGCTCTTAAGAAGTCTCAAAATCATTCTCCCATAATCTCTTACGTAACTCTTACGTAACTTCCAGATGCTTGAAGGGAGGTTCATCAATCTAAGCAGTGGGTGCGAAGTCAGGTAGGCTGCGGAAGAGGAGGAAGTGACAGCTGGCGAGTATGTTTACATGTATCGATTCTATGGGATGGTAAGGAATTGATTGCCACAGAAAACAAATCCTGCCGGTGAAGTGAAAATTTTCTTCCTGAGTGAAATTTGCCTTCTGTGTTTGTGTTTGAAATTTTAAGCCTTTTGTGTTTAAATGTTGTTAAAAGGAAGTGTTTTTAAGCTTTAAATTTGGATAATGCCCTCACGGTATGGATAATTTAATCAAACGAACAAATCTAAATTCAGTGTTGATAGTTCAACATATTTAGAAGTACTTCGTAAGTAAACGGCAAAATAAGACTGTTGTAGTTTTTGGCAATTTTGTATGGATGTTTGTGAGACATGGCTGTTTTCTAGCATCATCTCATCAAAACGAACTCACCAGTTGTCACTTGGTATTTCAACATGGCAGATGCAGTATTCTGACAGATTGAAGTACCTCCCTCTGAGATACCTTGACATATACATTAAAACGGCCAGGCTTACTTCGCAGAGTTGTTTTTTCAAAGCGACACAAAAATAAATGGATATGAAATTATTTATTAGAGGAATCATTTAATAAATGAATATGTTTGTATAATTAAGAAAAAGCGTATCAACCGTTTTGAATTCAGATAATATTCAAAATCGTTGGGACGGACGTGGTTGAGAAAGTTAACTCTTCTACCGGCAGCTTCATTTTTTACCGCTAAAAAAATATTCAAATCGCGATAACTTTTTTGTTTCTCAATATTTTTGCACCATTTTTTTCACAAGACTTCAAAAAACTCTTCTAGCTTAGAAATCCGTGTCGATATTAATCATTGGTGATCTAGTTTTGAAGATATTCCGATGTTCCTTGGGGAACCGACATTCTCCATATATAACCTCTTTGGCGGCCAATTTGTTTTTGGTCAATTTATCAAAAAAAAATTAAAATGTGTACTATACATTGCCAGGTAATAAGGAGCTACTCTGAAAAAAAACATACAAATCGGTTTAGTATTCTTGGAGAAATCTTAAAATTACGATTTGAGGTTTTTTTAGAGTTTTCCAGATCTTTATTTTTCCAGCATGGTACCTAAAACATAAATGCTCATTACTCAAAGCCGGTTGTACCAAATTCCTTCATTTTTTCACAACATGCTCGCATTAATGTATCAGGAGTAAATATCCGAATATGATAAAAATTCTATAGAGTTATGGCTACGCGTCGGTCCCCCAAGGAATTTTTGAATATCTTTGGATTCAGATGACCAATTATCAATATCGACACCTATTCTAAAACAATACGAGATTTTTGAGAGCTTGGGAAAAAATGGTGCAAAAATATAGAGAAACAAAAAAGTTATTGCGATTCGAATTTTTTTTAGCGATAAAAAATAAAGCTGCCGGTAGAGGGGTTAATATAACTCC
This sequence comes from Aedes aegypti, assembly GCF_002204515.2. Taxonomy (NCBI): domain Eukaryota; kingdom Metazoa; phylum Arthropoda; class Insecta; order Diptera; family Culicidae; genus Aedes; species Aedes aegypti. The sequence continues at coordinate 381,417,258 of NC_035108.1, forward strand.
ATTGGTGCTGACCTCTTTGGGATGGGCAAAGGTTTTTCCGCCTTCCAGATAGAATAGCCTACGCTTAAGTGCCATTGTTTCTCGAGTAGGAGCGACGTTCCGACAAATCAAAAGTTATATTGATTTGATTGACATGAGAGATAAAAGATCTGAACCCTAGCAAAATTTGCATTTTGCAGATCTGTTGGTCAGATTTTACAAAATCTCAATATATCAATGTTGTTCTAGGAGTAAAGTTCATGCATCAATCCCAGATCTTTCATCTCTTACATCTATCAAGTTAATATTACTTTTAACGTTCCATATCAAAATTTGCTATCACTAAATTTTTTCGAAGTTAATTAATTGCACTTCTCCCGTGATACAGTAGTAAAAGATTGATGAAAGCGAATACAGGAACCAAACATTATTACATGGGCATAGCATAGCATTAATACTTGCACGAATCATGGGATGAATTACAGAAATAGTCATATCTACTGTTATTGATGATTTTACCTAAATCTATAATATAACAGACTCGCTTATTTTTGTACACTCGGCCACATCCTTACAAGTATTCTAAAACTTCGTAATTTTTAATGCAAAAAGATAAAAAGAAATAAAGAATACTGAAATAACCGCCTAATGTAATCATCCCCCCGGGAAAAACAATGGTGAGCCTAGCTTTATCATTCTGATGTTGGAATTGGTAACGCTGGAGCCAGAAAGGCAGTATTTTTGTAAGTAAGTTGCTCGAAATTGAATAGTCTATAACTTTTCCAAAGCATTTCTACCAATATTTCAATGAAAAAGAAAGTTGTCTACATATGAAAATGTAGACCACACCAGAGAATTTGTTTATATAGAGAAGTGCGTAGTCTAAAACCAAAGGTTCCAATTGAAACGATAAACGTGGTTCCAATCGAGCAAAATCAGTGAGGCTCAAAAAGATGTTACGAAAAAGATACGATGGATTTGTGTTAGTGAAAAGCGATAAGTATGTGACGTCATTGATAAGCTTGGTTTCTTATAGCGACTGACAGGATGACACGCACACTAAAATATTGTTTGCATGAGCTTAATTATTGATAGTCATTGCAAATGTTGTTTATGAACAAAATCAAAATCCTCTCCGCGTTTCTCTAGTATAATCATATTCTCTGGACCACACTTATGTTGACACTAAACAAAGGCCCTAACTGGTGAAAACAGAGAAACAGAGAAAAATTCCATCATAAAAGTGTGCCATCATAACTCTGCGAGGCCAGTTTTTTTTTCAGATGGGCCACACAAGAGTTCTTTCAATTGACCATTAAACTAATTAAAATGGACGCTATGGAAAGCACAGGTAGCGCCACCGTAGTCTTGTGTGTTTCAGAGAACAGTGATGTTATCACAAAGTTATATCTCTTATACGGTAGCGCCGCTGTTATGAAGCGGTGAGTGCCGAAAGAGTTGCTTTTAATAATGCATTGTGCGTAAAGGTGCACATTAGCACTGCACATAGCAGCCAGAGAGAAAGAGTACCAGAAAAATCTTCACATTTCGATGTACTCCCGCTCGATTCGTTTTTTCCAAGATTTTTATTAATTAGAAAAACTTTCAAATCGCCTCTTTTTGCATTTCAGAGTTTTTTCTTCCAAACCCTTTTAGGGTGATGTGCTAGTATCCATCGTATTAAGTTAAAATTAATAGTTACTAATAGTAATTAATAGTAACTAATAGTTAAAATTATAAGGCAAATGAATTGTTTTTCTTATGTTTTGAGTCAATTTGGACGAGTAAATGAATGTAGCTCTATTATGTGAATGTGATCTACTGAACACAAAAGGTTTCATGCTGATTGGCTGTGTAAAACGTTGTATAATCTCCTATGGCTACAACTGGTGTATGGCCAAAATCGGAGCTTCTACCCTATGGCATTTTCTCACAGTGTAGCGAAAACAACACAATCATAGAAACCGTATGTTCACGTCAAGCATCGCGCACACATTGATGCGCAAAAGCTTTTTTTCTCAGTACGACGCATAGAACTTTGTTTACATTCTCAACTCGTTGAGGAAGTTTCATAAAATTTCTTGAATTATAGAACTTTTACGGCGTGTGATTGGTATGAAATCCTTCAGTAAAGAAGTACGAAGGTCTTCCATAGTGAAAATAAGTGCCTGGCGAAGTAAGTCACACATGGGGGCGATAAGAAACTTGTATCATAAAGTGGTGTGACTAGTGCGATCGTTAAGCATTTCTCTCAAATCGTGTTCTTTCATGCGTTTTTGGTGAAAAAGTGCAAAGTGGATAATTGAACTGAAGTTATTTAACGAAATACAGTAGTTTTATTACATTTCTGGTGTACAAGTGTACAAACCATGACAGCTTTTACAGAAATACACTTGCAAAATTAATCTATGTTGCAGGTAAGTTGGAATATCCGTCGTAGTGAAACATTTTATGTTTGATACGACGAATAATAGCGCTTACGACGAAGTAGAACGAAACCCTACTGCATTGAAAATAAAAACTCTGCCTAAACTTGGTTTAAATGGTAGTTATAGATGGTAATCGAAAGATCGTGCAAATTTTAGCTACACATAAGGTGTGACCCATTTAGAATTAGAACATACGCAAATTGGAATAAAAATTGGAACACAAATGAATTCTGTTTTAACTCAAATGTGACATTGCTTGTAAGCTTCAAAGTGAAAATAAGAAAAAAAATCATCCCCATTTACAAGAAATTGTCGGACTTTTCCCGGATTACGGTAAATTAATTTGCGCACACTATTTTCATCCATATTTTTTACAAGTTCCTCCCATGTAGTTTACAGTTCATCGATGTTTTGGCTATACTTTCATTCGCTCTTAGCTTCCGCTTCATATTAGCCCAAAATCTCTTAACTGTGCTGAATTGTGGTCAATTAGATGGGTATCACCAATCATGAAAAATCCTTAAATTCCGTTAACACTTGATCAAACAACTTCGTGGTACGGAATTTGGCCACATTTCTCTAATTATGTTCCCTATTTGGTTGTCTGCAGCCATGGTATGATCGGAGGCTTCAATATCCGAAGTTGGATCCATTGCACAGTACTGCACGACAGCTCCAAACTTGTTGGCCAAATCGCTGTCTAAAATGTTTGGATTTGAATCAATCGTCCTGATTTTGATCCATAGCTGACGTTGCACAGTAACTGCCCGATACTTCCTTTGTGGCTTGTGATCTGTCAAAATAGTTACTTCGTACTTATTCAGTACGAGCCACACAGTATTTATTGAAAAACCTAACACTTTTGCAATTTCTATTCCTGATAAAGACGTTTTTTTTTTCAAATTTGTGTGCGCAATTATTTTCCTTCTCTCTTCTTCCATGTTGAATATCTCAGAAGTACGTTCGAATTAGGCTGCGAAAAAATCATGTGATGTTATTATTGTTATTGAGCACACATGAACAGTTCAGCTTCTAAATTGGACCACTAGAGTCGTTGTAAGAACCAAAGATGTTTGTTCCAATTCTAAGTGGGCCACACCTTAATAGTTTTTTTGGGGCTCGCTGTGTTATTTTTAATGTATTCCTATTACAAAGTTTGTCTCAAATACTTAATTTTTGAAAACAGACGATCAAATTTGAACTACAAAACACAAAAATATGACATAAGACAGCAACTTTACTTGTGGCCACCATACTATATGGAAATTGACCATAGTGGTATCTAAAGATGCTGGAATTTGTTCTCCCTTTCTCATACAACAAAGCTGCAATACGGTTTTGCGAAATAGATATGACTTTTCCTTTATGGCGCGGCACGAGACGACATCCACACTGTGAGGGATGTTGTTCATATGGAGTGGCTCGTACTCCGCTATGCAACAACATTTGCGAGAAAATGCTTATGGTTGGGGAGAAGTGCTGGAAAAATGTGAGACGCTTAAAACTATTCATATAATTTTTGATTTATTTCCGTTGATGCGGAAACCCACTCCGAAAAAGAATGCTCTTGTTTTTTATTTCATTGTCGGATATTGTCTACAGCGATGCTCAGTTTGGAAGACATGTGGTCGCCGTTTATAGGAAGAGCTACTGGTATCATACAATCTACTTTAGAGAGTATAAACAAATTTAAATCGTCCTCTATTTAGCCGAAGATGTCAAATCATTGAATAAATAACTTTACAATTATTCAACCCTCATCCATCACTGTTATCTCTCCTATTCAATCAGTCTGCATCATAGGGTGTAACTTGTGATTCAAAAAGATGACTCATCCTCGCATTCGTGGAGTAATAAGCGTAATTTGCGTCCACACCGTGGTTAATATGGTACACTCCGTTATTCTTTAGGAGACGAGTATCGATATTTTTTATGTTCAGCATCATGAAGAAACAGTACCCATTCTTGTTACCGCTCAGCAATAAATATAATCTTTTACGGTTTAGCCTTTATTATTATGACTTTGTTTTCGCGCTCATGGTTCATAATATTGGTCGAAACTCTGCACTGGATAAAAGATTTCTGCCACTATATTGCGATGAAGCAAGGTCGTGCCTAAGAACTTTTATCAAATGAATTTACTTGTAATATTAGTGTTAATCATACACACTAATTGTTTTCACAAAATGCTGTATTTTTTAGCGAATTTACAACATGTGAATAGTCTGGCAAAATTATATCGCTATGTAAAAAAAAAGTGTGCTGATATTTGTATCGTAGTCTTCAACAGTCAATACGTTTTGATTAATGGCTACTGCTTATTTGATGGATTTGATTCATACTAAATAGCTCTACCCCATTTGTCATAATGGCCACTTGATATAATACAAATTTAGCATAACGTGCTGTAAGCAATTTTTCCAAACGTCAAGGCATTTGAATTCTAGAATTCTTTGCCTACGAAAAAGTTGGCTGAAGTGGATGAAAGAAGGGAAGTATTGTACATGGTTTTAGCACAAAAAAGTCAATGTTAAGAAAAAGAATAAATTTTAAAAGATGCGCGTTTCTCACTTTAAAAGTATATTAGGGGCTGTTCACTAGTAAAGTAAAACAATTTCCGGGTTTTTTACCTCCTATCGCCCCATACTAAGCGTTTGCAGATGACTAAAGCAAAATCAATCATACAGTCTTCCGCAGTCAACTTTTGAATTTCAATCTTTGTCGTTTGTTGTTCCAAGGTTTGTTCAAATAAGTTGGTGTATGTACTCATGTCAATTCGTTTGCCTCTTATAATTCAAATATTTTAGAAGTGATGTTCAAATGTCCAATGAGTGTATTGTTAGGTAATGTTAATCAATAAAAAAAAAATTAGTCATATTGGTGCTTACGTCAACTATGCAAAGTGCTTATATGGACACTAAGCTGAGAAGCAGGTTCTGTCCCAGTTGTGACGTAACACCAAAAATAATAACAAAAAGCACCTGGTGCGTTGCTCACAATTTGACTAAAAGAACAAATAGTCTTCAGGGGCCCCGATAGCCGTAGCGGTAAACGCGCAGCTATTCAGCATGACCATGCTGAGGGTCATGGGTTCGAATCCCGCTGGTTGAGGATCTTTTCGTAAAGGAAATTTTCTCGACTTCCCAGGACATAGAGTATCTTCGTACCTGCCACACGATATACGCATGCAAAAATGGTCATTGGCATAGTAATCTCTCAGTTAATAACTGTGGAAGTGCTCGTAAGAACACTAAGCTGAGAAGCAGGCTCTGTCCCAGTGGGGACGTATCGCCAGAAAGAAGAAGAGAAGAAGAACAAATAGGCTTGAATCCCATAAGCGCCGTGCATCAAAAATTTCCTTTCTCTCATAAGCATAAAATGTCTTCCCGTCTACCACACAAAATATATTTTGTTATATCCACGACAAAAATCTCGAATTCAAATTCATTAAACTACATCTAGCAAGTTATTTTAGATAATCATCTAGTACAAAAAGCACAAGCCAAAGCGAAGCAAATCTCACTGAAGCCGCTTCGCCGTTTCAATCCTTCGAAAGAAAACCAGAGAACAAAGGATCACCAAGGATAACATGTAAAGTGCATCGCCTGACTTTTTCTTTTGCTTTCCATAGTTTCCAGCATCATCCAGAAGACCGCAGTCTTCACAGTTTTCCTCGCGCACCGATTACACCATTGAGCAACAAATGGATGATCTCATCACCGTCGTCGTCCTTTGCCTTTGCCGCCATCAGTTTTCCGTGCTGCGGATGCACTTCCGACAAATGAAGTTAAGTTTTGCAGCAGCAGCAGCAGCAGCACTCTCCACCACCGTACAGTCAGGTCTCCTATAAGACACACGGTTTGGGGGAGTTATAGTAATTTGCGTTTAAGGAGACCCTGGCCTTATGGAATTTCATCAATTTCGGGGTGATATTTAAGTTTCATATGCGTTAAGAGATAGCACAGAACTCTGTGAAGTTTCAGAACTCAGTACGTTCTACCTTTAAAAATGAGGATAATCTCTTCAGTTGAGAACTTGGCCGATAGAGATGGTTTCTCTAACATGGATTATATAAACTTTTAGGGGTAAGAATGTCACCTTTGCAACAAATAATAACTGCAAATCCTAATGATGTAGAAGATTGGTATCTTGGACAAAGCTGTTGCGTTGCTCAAGGGCTGTCTTTATTTGAGCTATGAGATTAGAAATTTGTAAGCCTACGGTGCTAGCGAGCATGCAACTTTTGTGTTGCGGAAAGATGGCGATTTCGTCAATATTGTTCAGTTTGTCAAGGGCTAACGTATGATGCTGAAACAAAAATCTGTCACCAGGTAGCGTTAGAAAGCTAGCATACCTTTTTTGTTACACAAATATTTGAAAATACTAATTTCACTGAAAATTATGTCAATCATCAACAAATTAGCTCGTGATTGCTACTCCAGTATAGACTAAATAACTGCACTTTCACAAGAAACCATCCTGATGACTCTTGGGACTAAGAGACATCCTCATTGTATGAGTGCAGGTGAACTTCTAAGCTTAGGCAACAATGGCGTCTGCCACGTCAGAATACAGACCAATGAGGGATGAGTAAGGATTTGATGTTGCGTTTAAAACTGTCCGACGGTAGACCGGATACAACCCTGCATCTACGCCAGTTCATATAGGGGTAAGGTCACCCGTAACGCATAAAAACCACAAAAATCCGAATGCAACTCTGTCAAAGCGATCGGTGCCGCTTAAAGTACCAAAGCACCCTAGCCCAAACCAATAGGAGTGTCAACCGGCACATCAGGATTGATGCCAGCAAGATCCTGATTATGGCATACTGGTCGCTACACAAACGGACAAGACATGTAACTAGTGACATAGGAGTGCTTCGAGCACGTTGGGAATAACGCCAGTACGGCCCCAACTATGTATAATGGCAGCGCATGTCTAAGGTGACGTAACGGCACATGTATTGGATTATATGCGTTGAGGCTGACAGCGGCGACATTCTACTCCCTTAGTAGGGTCGAGTGACACTGGCTTGAAACAGCGAGTGGGCGAATGGCGCAGGCTGCTCCCGTTCCGTAAAACCCTGGCAGGCCTACGGTACGTTCCGAATCCGTTGCCTGGTTGTTCCAACTCGGCGGGAGTAGATTCTACTACCTGAATTGCGCCGATCCGGCTCTATCATCTATCCCATAAAGGACAGTGCCAACCCTAGCATGACATCCCTGCTTGCATAGATAATCATGGGATCGTAAAGGCGACTAATCCAGCGGAGATAGATAGATTCATAAAGGATGATCCATCAAAACAAACAACAAGCGGAATGTGAAGGAGAGGCTCCTTGACCCATCAGTAATCGGTTGAGTTTCCCGTCAAGAAAGGAGGTGTGAGAATAGTGTGAGCAAAAGCCTAGACACTGTAACGACGACAGGCACTGTCCGCTCCAGTGCAACATGTAATATTATTGATGGCCCGGGAACCTCCCGAAAATGCAGGTGGCTGCTGAGCAACTCGATGTCATCATCGTGTTTGCTAAGAGAAGAAGCTTTATCAGCAAAGACTTGTATAAAAAAAATACTGAAATTGCGAAAATGATATTTTTTTAAAACGCGATGCTAAAGAGGGAACTTTCCGAAGATGAACACGGGGCGAAAAGACGTATAGTTGCTAAGGGAAAAGTGACCTACGCGGAAGCATTCCAGAGCATGACAACAGTGGAGTGACCAACACCTAAGGGCAAGAAAGCCAAGAAAAAAGAGCCATGAAATAGTCCGAACCTTAGAAAGGGCCCGTAGAGCATTCAGGTGTCGGCGATCAGGCTTCCGGTTGCAGAGGCCAACAAAGCGAAGAACTTGGGCATACTCAAGGTAGGCTGGTCGGTTTGCCGGCTGAGCATACAACAACCTCCTGAAGTTTGCTTCAAGTGTTTCGGGAAGAGGCACTGAAGGCCATAGGGCAAACGATTGAAAGCAAATCGCTGAATGCAGACAACGGTCACAGTCAAAACGGAAGGAACACAGTTTAATTTAAACCACTGTGATGCGGTCATGCAACTGCTTTGGCAGTCAGTCTCGGAAACGAAGACTGACATTGTGTAACTATCGAAACCATACCGCATACCAGCCAACAACGCAACGGGAACTGGGTGACGGATAGGTCTCAACAGTTAGCAGCTATAGCGACGACAGGACGATACCCAATCCAAGAAGAAGTGTCTATCTCAAACGACGGTTTTGCGATAGCAAAAATCAACGGCGTGTTCTATTGCAGCTGCTACGCGCCCCCAAGGTGGTCGATTGAGGAGTTTTCCCACATGATCGACAGGATGATAGCCGAATTAGCTAATCAGCAGCCAGTAGCTGGTGACTTTAAGGCGAAGTAGGCCGTCATTGAAATTTGTACGCGTCGTTGATGATTGTTGCCAATTCTTCTCACGACTTCGATTCAAAGAAAATCAGTTGGTTTTGCACTGGCATAGCTAAAAAAGTATCAACATTCTTTATGCATTTTAGCGCGCACAGTGATACTTTTTCAAGTCAATATATACTATCAAGACTGAGTTTGATCACTTTGAAATGCAAGCTGAAAAGCCTTCATTGTTGCCAAAATGAATGACGGGCTACTTAGCCTCAATGCATGGGTAGTGGAGTGGGGTAGCCACTGCACCAACGAATGTGGAAAATTATTGTTGGAATTCCTGGCCGCATTATATGTAGAGCTGGCAAATGTGGGTAAAACGAGTACCGCAGAAATGGTGCACAATCGATTATCGAAGTGACGTTTTGTAGTCCTAACCTTTTAGATACCGTAAAACGGGGTAACTTTGATAATGCGGGTAACTTTGATAGTGCGAGTCCCAGAACATACTAAACGGAATAACAAAGTTTCTGTTATTCAGTTAAGCAAATCGAATGCAAAAGTAAAGAGTATTAGTATGACACTTCATGGCAAAGCTATTTTCATTGGAATCAAGTACATTTGAGGATTTCTATGCAAATATTAAACATTTATGAGATTTTAGCATTTTTGAAACGCTCACAATCTGTTCTACGATCACTATTTGATGAAGGCATAATGAGTTCGTCACTTATTCTTGACAGCCTAGTTATCATAGAAATTAAACATGGTCTCAAATCACTTACCGAAAAGCATTTTCATAAACTGGGACCACTTTTGTAATCTAAGTCAGAAATTTCCATATAACGTTACACGCCTAGAGGTATGCAATACCCTACAAATGTTACGTGATTCATTCAATTTTGTTCGATTTATACACCATTATCAAAGTTACCCCAAAACAGAGAACCGACTTTCGAAAAATTATACAGTCGCCTCTCCACATCTCGATATCGAAGGGACCATCGAGATAGGGAGATATCGAGACATAGAACAAATTTTTAATGAATACTAAATTGAAAATCACTCCGTTGCCAGGAAAATCAAAAACAAACAGATGTCATTTCGTCTTCGCAAATTGTTTTGAATCTCTAAAATCTAGTCTAGTAGCCTTTGATAATGGGCATATCGACATACGGAGAGAAAATTGGGAACGAAAATCACATCGAGATAGGGAGATATCGAGATAAGGAGGATATCGAGATATGGAGAGTGAAAATGTATGCAGACTGAAGGGACTTATGAAATCATCGACATAGGGAGAGATATCGAGATGTAGAACATCGATATGTGGAGAGTCGACTGTATATCCAATCTAAATTAATCTTTTGGCATTCTATCAACTGCAGTCGATAGCTAGGATGCCAGTACTTGTTTTAAAAATATAAATTATAATGCTTTGAAACAGCATGCATACATATTCCAGTTTTCTTCGAAAAAAAAACTATCGAAGTAACCCCGTTCTACGGTAGCATGAACTGGCGCGTTAATGACGGTTATGCTCATAGCAATCATCAATCGATTCGTTCAACATGGCAAGCTGGGAAACGATAGCCCACGCACTTCACCGCCTCAAGGTACCGGTACAGTTGTGTGAGCTTCTGGAAAGCTATTTTCAAGATAGGATTCTACTATATTACACCGAGGAGGGGCCGAAAAGCGTTCGAGTTACCACGGGAATACCTCAAGGTTCAAGACTGGGCCCAAAATTATGGAAAGCGATGTACGATGACGTACTGAGGCTGCCCCTTCCGACTGGTGTTGATTGTTGGGTTCGCCGACGATATCACCCTAGTGGGCTATGGAGAATCGACGGAGGAAGTAGAGTTGACAGCAGCGTACTCTATCTAAATAGTTGAGGAATGGACGAAGTCTAGGAAACTAGGACTGGCCCGTCACAAGACGGAGGTGGTGGTGGTCAACAATCGCAAGTCCGAGCAACAGGCGATTATCTCGATAGGTGATTGCACCATAGAATCCAAGCGATCCCTTAGGCATCTTGAGGTTAGCTCGCTTCACTAGCCACGTTGAATTTGCCTGTAAAACTGAATCTACGGCTATAGCGGCGTTTTCGAGGGTGATGTCTAACAGATCTGCTGTAATTGCCAGCAAACGCAAGCTCTAGCAAAGCATGGTGCTGAACATACTAGGGTATGGAGGTCCAATCTGATCAAAAGCGCTTAAACGAGCAGAAACCTAATGCGGTTGGAAAGCACGTATAGGATACTGAACGGTTTCTAAAGAGACCGTGTGCACTATAGCCGGGATAACGCCCATCGGGCTCATCATCAAGGAAGATGTTCAATGCTTCAGCCAAAACGTACGCTCAGAAATTGGCAGCAGGAAAGGAATAACTCCCCAAGAGATAGATGGACCCATCGGCTAATACCAAATGTGTCAAATTGGTATAAAAGAAACCATGGGGAAGTGAACTTCCACCTTATGTAGTTTCTGTAAGGACATGGTTGCCATAGGCAGTACCTGCACAGGTTCAGGCATGCAGAATCACCTGCGTATCCCAATCGTGCTGGTGTGGAAGAAACAGCGGAGTATGTTGTGCTCGATTGCCCGCGTTTCATTGTTGTGAGAGATCGCATGCTCGCTGCATGCGAAGAGGACGCGTCCCGGACAATATAATAGAGAACATGTTTGCGGATGCTGAGTGCTGGAATGCAGTAACTACGGCTGTCACTCACACTGAGCAAGAGTTGAGGCGCCAACCAAAAGTTAGCTGCAGAGGTAATTTAGCTATGGTATTTGCAAGATTTCCGCTCGCGGGCTATTTGAAGAGACAATAGCAATATCTGCAAAGTAATAGATTCTTTTCCCACACCTTGGTATATATTCTCATTGGGTTGATTATATCTGTCATTTCGAAAAAGACACGTATCACAAAATACACCCAAAATGTGTGTTTAAACCAAGGAGTGTGAAAAAATCTCAAAACCAGGAATAAATTGTTCTATTTTTGCTTAAATCAACGAAACAACTTCAAAAATTTAATGATTACGTGGTTTTGGCCTAAATTTGGCTCTAAATTTACTACAGGTTTTCAGGACTGTACACAGTGCATGTTTTAATTTTTACCAAAGGAAAAAGTGCATGCGATCTTACTTTGAAGTGACCAGACATGTTTGGCTTCAATGCGGGAAACAATTGATTAACTTCATAAAACTGATGAAACGAATATTGAAAAGTACACATTTCCTTAATAACCCCTCTACCGGCAGCTTCATTTTTTACCGAAAAATTCAAATTCAAATCGTTATAACTTTTTTTTTCAATATTTTTGCACCATTTTTTCACAAGCTCTCAAAAAACTCTTCTAGTTTTAGGATCTGTGTCGATATTGATCATAAGTCATCTGGTTTTGAAGATATTCCAAAATTCCAAAAAGTTATAACGATTTAAATATTTATTTTGCGGTAAAAAATTAAGCTGCCGGTAGAGGGGTCAATAATTCTTGAAATTATTCAGAAATAAAATTTTCAAGGAAAAGAATAAAACTTTGAATGTATTTATTTTTAAGGATATTTTAACTTTCCAAAATTAGTAAGCACAAAATTCGGTTTTCATTTACTTATAGATATTCCGCTATGCCGCGCGATGATTTGTTATTACCAAAATGACAAATTTGCGCAAAATACCACAATTTTAAGTTGGATTTCCGTTACCTGTTGTGAAAAAATTACAATATTACACTGATAGAGAAAAACAAAATAAGTATAAGTTTAAAAATGTATTACGTGATATTTTCAAACCATAAATTTTAATAATCGCAAGAAGCTTTTCCACAGTGCCATTAGAAGATTCTGAACCAAGAATTATATTAGTATGTAGTCCAAGTATAGGTAAATTTCTTTCTAATATAGGAGATGGTATTGACCTTGATCGTTTTATATTATTCTTGTTGATGGCTCTAGTGGTCATGCGACTCAAAGGTAAAGGGAGTCTATAGATTTTTTGCAAATGATGGAAAAGAATAGGTGGATAGGCGTCGCAAGGGAGCGACAAGATTGAAATTTAATTAGATGGTGAAAATTGAGCAAGCCATTTTAAAGTCAGTAAGCATCGAAGCGCCCTGTATTCTACCTAGCTTTTCCACTGCAGAAGGGTTGGCTCAAAGCTTTTCTTTTCCATCATTTGCAAAAATCTATAGACTCCCTTTACCTTTGAGTCACATGACCGCTAGAGCCATAAACAAGAATATTTTTTATGTATTCGAATCGTCGGAGCAAAATCTCAATAGAGAAACTTGTACCTTTTACCCAGTGGATACTAGTAACTGACACTGAAGAAGACTGCAAGTGGTAGATCACGTATCTCTAAAAAAAAAGCAGCAAAGATAAGCGCGGAATTAAAAGGTCCAAGGTACTCCAATCTACTTTTAAGTTTCTCTATAGGTAAATCTGTTATTTTCATAAATTTCGATCAGAAACAAAATAGTTACAGCAACGTTGAGTTGAACAATATTATGTTAGAATTTCAATAATACTCTGCGAAGATTTGTAACAAACCTCTGTTAAGATATTGACTAGAAGCCTGTGTAGATCCTGTAATGATCATGACAAAAATCTTATCGATATATAAATAAAGTTGACCGGTATATGGTTGTTAATTTTAAAATTCCATAAATCAAAAAATAAAATTTCATTTTTCATATTTCAAGAGCAAATTCCATAGTTTTTGTTTATCTCAACAATTCGGGATGCTTGGCGATGCGGGACAGATTGTTCAAATCCGAGTCTGTCCCGCACAATCCGGGACGTTTGATAACTTTGTCTTACTCGCACTCTCAATTCATTTCACCAAAAAAATGTTGAATTTCCTTTTTTTATACAAATCATGATTAATTCTTAAGCCCTCAGTACACTCTTTGCCAAGTGTGCAAATTTTTACACATGCATAAACTAACACTTCAATATCCACTTGACACTTCAGATGTTTTGTCATTGTTGAGACCGATGTTTGCATGTGGTTTATGCGTGCGGAAAAATTTGCACACTTGACAAACAGTGTACTGAGGGCTTTAAAGCCTGATTTGCTGCTGACAAATAATTTCTTGGCCTACCTTGATGCATGGGAAATTCCTGCAAGGAATCGATCAAGTAAGCGCCTTTTAGTGATCGCAGTACGCAGTTGAAAAGAAATGTCAGTTCAAACAGGAGTCGCTGTAGAAAATTTCTGCAAGGAATTGACGAGACATTTCTTCAGCGATTCCTTTCCAGCAGCAAATCAGGCTGAACTAGCAGTCCTGGCAAACTTTGTCTTGCTATCAAGTAAGCTGTTGTGAAACGCCATGTCATCCTCCATATAAAATATAAAATGGTACATTTGTCTCTTTTTCTTCGCACGATCACGCCGCATCCCTTGTCGAGTGTGACAGTGAAAAACTTAGGGGCAAGTGGGGCAGTTTGGCCACCTTAAGGAAAAGTCGATAAAAGTGCTGAAAGTATTATGAATTTTTCGAATGTTTGCATGATTTCCAACAATTTTTAGATGAATACACTAGATCCGCATGATTTCCTTTGTCTCATAAAGTTCACGGATAAATGATTGATTTTTCAAAATTTGTCATTTTTCGAGTCGATTTTTTACTGATGGGGTGATATGAGCACCCCATTTTTGATTGCATAATAATCTAATGTAATCTAAAAATTCAATTATGTTGTTACTACACTTGAAAGTTATTAGTATTTATAAACACTGCGTACAAGAATATATAATTTTTAAGAACATTCTAACAGTCAAACATCATCATTCTGAAATGATGAAATTTAAAAGAGCAATTCGGGGCAATATGGGCAGATTTTTCGAACATAATTTATTTCTTTCTCTTTGAGTTTCGAACACTGACTTGTAACATGCCTATTGCTTCATTTCTTCATCAGCTTTGAGGTCGCATGTTATTTCAGATGAAATTTCAAGAATTGGCCATTGGCCAAACCGCCCCGACTACCCCTACGTCAATCCGTTCATCCGTTTTCAATTCATTTCGTGTCAAACACCATTCCAATTTTATTTATATAGAAGATGTATCTTTAGGCTATCTGGTCGGCGTTAAGTCAGAGTGAAGCAAATGACATTTTTCATATTTTGAGAAAAATGGGGTTAAAGTCTAACGCTCTGTAATTTTTGGCCCTACCCAATTTGGCATAAAGCCGTTTGGCATAAAGCCATCTGGCATAACGGCCATTCAGGATAATTTAAAAAAATATATATTAATGCGGGAAAATTCAAAAAATTGGATTGCTTCGCGGGAATAACGCGCAGTTAGCCATCCCCGCACAGAGGAAATGAACCACAGTTAGCATTGCAATTTTTAGCATAATTCGACTTGTTGACAATCTACAGTAAAACGGTTGGTGAAGTAAGGCAAGTTGTTAGACCAACATTATTCAACAGCATTTTCTCCAAAATTCTACAATATTAGTAGTGATGCAATTCATTCATGCGTGCTGAAGTTGAGGCATTTGCATGGCTTAGTATTTTCCGAAAAGGTTCATATGAAAAGCTATGAATTCGATCAAATCCGTCGAAATCGTAGAATTCAAGGTGACATTGGCTACAAAATAAACAGTAATAATCAGCTTCAAAGTCATCGGTGACTATGATAATATTGGTGGGAAATTTTAGAGATAAGTAGCTCTGGATTTTCCTGGTATAAAACATTTTTCTTGCAACGCGTAATATTCGCGTGCTTGAAATGTTTATCAAAGACAAGTAAAGATTACTAGAATAAAAGGTAAATATTGGCCATGATTTTCAGTTCACAAAATTGATGTCAACTATAGGGAAACACATCAAGAGAGATTCGTTGCGTATTTTGAAAATATATTATACGGATAATCCAAATAGACCTATTCTAGCACAAAAAAATGTTACCAAGTGTGCGTTTGAGACTGATAATAAAAACATCAGTTAAGAAGCGCTGGAGAGGTATCGCGTAGACGGAGATCCATAGCATATGGGATAACTGATTTCAATACAGCATCATAAGAAAATTTATTGGGCCTCTCCTGTCTTTGAATAAACCTGAAAAATCGTGTAGCCGAATTGTTACAATTTACCAAAAAATAAAATTACGCACGGTAATGAATTTAAATTTGTAGATTTCATCTTCTTCCTGTCACATGATGTTCTTTTGTGTTTGCAATTAAGTGAATACTTTAATACCGAGGCAATACGATGTGAATGAGTACCTAACTAGGTGTGCCTAGGAATTAGGATTCTCTACGTTGTAAACTCAAAAGAACAGCTTATGTCTGTTGGAGTAATTTGCCAGTTGTTGAACGGCATAAATGCTGGTTAATTGTACAACTCGTCACAAGGTTTCCAAGGACTGTCCAACAATAGGGAGGATTTTAAGCCGTTCACCAATAGGTGAATTACCCTATTGAATTAACAACCATGTATCCACTGATTTTTGGAGCATTTAAGGCAAAACATCTCTATTGAGATTTTCCTTCTTTAGAACATTGGCTGTTCTTCATACTAAATTTTTGAGCTCTTATAGCTAGATGGTATCATACAGCTGCGATTTAAGCTGCGAACTAATTATGACACTCATGCCACAGTCAAAAATCAAGCTAATGATAAAATAAGTGAAGACAGGTGTTCAGTGAGCAAAATGAAATTGATTCAAGTGAGCTCACTCCATGGCACCAACTTTTATACTCTTCATATTACTCCTTCATAAAGCGATGGGGTTGAAGATGACACACAGACAGATCAGTATCAGGTTCAACGTTGAGGAAAAAAATTGGAAATGTATTCTTCAAATGCCAAATGGGGTAGAGCCAGTTTGAATATTAAGGTTTTTCAGGGTCAGGGCATTGAAGACCAGAAATATTCAAATATACTTTCAGTCAGAGTGGACCAAGTGTAAATCTTGAGTACCATCCAAATTATACTGGTCCAATGAACGGGTCCAAGATGTCCTAGATTCCATACATATGCCATAGATCTACCATGAACTTCTATCGAATTCTGAAATTGACTCAAAAAATGCAATAAACAATTGGTCCGCTCTGACTGCACAGAATTGTAGCAATTTCTGACCACCCATCCAAATATGGTAAATAGTCAAAAATCAAAATCAAATGCATCGAATTAAGTAATAGTTATGAATTTATATTGATGGATGAGCAGAAGAATCATTCGATGTCGGAAAATCTGGCAATGTCTTGAAATGTATTTCATTTCCTCGATTTCCTCAGCGCGTTGATAATTTCCGCTGTTATGGTAATACGCATTTGGTCCACTATGACTGCATACTTTTATCGATTTTTATGGACCATTCAAAGTAAATTTATAACATATTTCTCGTAGTTTACAGTATTCATCAAATCTGATCAAAGTGACAAGGAAGTAATGTGATTTCGCATCTAATGAGAGAATAATCCAATTTTCTCAAGTTTTATACTTGGTCCACTTTGACTTAACGCCGACCATCTCAAAGATTGTGTGATTATATCCAATTCATGATTCTCTAACAATTTTATGTTAATTGAACAAGCGAAAGTGTACAAATTTTATCTTTAAGCTAAGCGTGTCGGTATTACTCTTATTCGCCTCCGTAACATTTGAGCGCTTAGCAGGTATGCGTGTTCTAGTAATGCGTTCAATAGGAGACCCGACTGTAACTCTCTTGAGTGGCTAACTGGCTGGGTGGCGGCAGCAACAGCATTACCCCCGGGGTTACTAAGCTGCAGCATCGCAGCACTTGCTACACACTTATGGACCACCGACCGTCGCGTCGTCATCATGGTTCAGGAAGAAGTGTCCACTGACTGGCGCGGAGCTCCGGGAACTCCGGAAGATTTATGCGATGTTTTACCATAAAATTGTTTTATGGCTTTGCAGTGCAAATGTTTTGAGGTTATTGACAAACACCATCGCACTTCCGCAAGCTGAACGAACACACACCGTCCGATTTGAGTGGGATCGAACGGAAAACTTTTCAACTTTCTTGTAACTCCCACTTACTCGATTTGATGGATGAGGCTATGAGCACGTGTGTGTGTATGTGTGCATTTGTGTGATTGTTGGGGCGACTGTGAGTAGGTGTATGCGGGAAATTTGCGATGACGAATGGCTAACTTTTGTTGAAGCATGGGTTGAAGTGATTTTGGCTTCCGTTTGTTAGGCTAGTGGTTAGCGGACAGCGGAATAGTGCGGAATTGAATTTTTGTTTTGCAACCTAGTAATCAGCTCGAGAGCATGGGGTTTTGTGATCTGAGTTTTGACTTCTTCTTTCATATACATACCGTTTTGATTCATATTACGGACATTTAAGGCCTCAGTGAAGTATAACTCAACATAGAGCATACCAAATAAATCATTCTGTATGATTCCTCAGCGTTATCGAGCGTCGGAAACTCTTAACTTTTGAATGTTGCGTAAAAAATACGCTTCCGCAAATAGAATAATTTTAAATAAATCAAAATGTGTGGACTTTTCATGATTCTTATTCAGGATGCTTCCTCACTTTTGCCTCATATTCCGGACACTTTGATTCGAATACCGGACAGCTCATGAAAATCATTAATGGTGGCATCCATTTATTACGTAACTCTAAAATTGGAAATTTTCGACCCCCTCTCCCCCCCTCCGTAACGCGTTTTGAATGAAAAAATTCGAATTTTTGTATGAGCCGTAACGCTTGAGCCTACTCCCCCCCTCCCCCTAGAGCGTTACGTAATTTGTGGATGCCGCCTAATAGAAAAGTCAAATCATCGATATAAATCATCAATATAAGGATTAAAGAGACGCCTAAGGCAGTTGGGCATTATAAATTTACATACATTTTTATGGAAAAAGCTTATTAAAACGAGCCTTGAAAGTGAGAACTTTTGGACGGCAAAAATTGAAACATTTTGTGTGAAATATTTCCCATACAAAGTAGAGTGTCCGGAATTTTAAGCTGTCCGTAGTATGAATCAAAACGGTATTTGGTTCAATAATATTGCACAAGTGTGTTGTATTTGAAAAGCTTTAATTTCAATACACAACAATTAGGAGAAAAATAAAATAATTATCTATTAAATATGGGTTCATTTATTCAGAAAATGACTTCAAACATTTTACAATTTACACGAGTTGTGATACACCAGTACCAAAAATATTTAAATTTCAATATAGCGTAAACTGAAGAGTATAGTAAAAGTGAATCAAATTCATCTATTTTTACAGTATCACGATTAATTTTCAACTAAACTGCTCATAACTGCATAACAGTCACATTCGACATTTTTAACAAATTGGACTTAATGCCATGGAGAATCATCACATGAAAAATACTTTCTTTCAACTTACTAAAATCTGTGAGATTGTTCTAGAAAATTCGAAAAAAATACCAAGTTATTTTGTCACATTGGCAATTGTAACCGCATAACAGTCACATTGAGATTATACATGAGCCTCATAATGTAGTAGCAACGAAATTTCTATCAGAATTATTTTCTGACTATTCACCCAATATGCGATATGAGTTGTCCACATATCAGCCTCAAATAAGCTCTTTTGAATTTTTAATGATTTTTTGAAATTTTAGTTTCCTCCCATACTGCAGTAAAATGCAAACTTGGTATCCCATTTACTCAATGCCTACTCTTGTCGAATGTTACAAATATGCAGTTATGGGCAGTAAAGATGCTTGAATGTTACACGATTGTGTAAATTTAAAGTGAATTCGATTGAAAAATAAGCGATTAGGCGTTGACATTTCAGTTTATTTAGATGCTCCAAATATGTGCATGAAAATAAACTGAAATTTACAACATATTTTTAGCTGTGCACATAACTGCAACTTTGAACTTTGAAAATCTACATTAAACATCTAAATATAGGCAGTGTTCCATGAAATAAGCACGTTTTCCGAAAATAAATTGATTTATCATTGAAAAAGTATGCTGCTCATGCTTTAGCTTTTGACACAAATGTACTGAGATATAAACTCCCTCATCGATATGAAGAAGTTTAATGATAAACCTACTATAAACTGTTTGCATTAG
The DNA here is from genome assembly GCF_002204515.2 of Aedes aegypti. Lineage (NCBI taxonomy): Eukaryota > Metazoa > Arthropoda > Insecta > Diptera > Culicidae > Aedes > Aedes aegypti. The sequence goes on from NC_035108.1 coordinate 381,437,074, forward strand.
TCTGCCAACAAATTGAGCGGCTTCAAAATATTCATCAACTTCCATCCAATCCCAATGCAACTGATATTTTTCAAACAAAACTCTGCATATCTACACGACAAACTTCCAACCAACTCATGTAGTCTTGTAGCGATCCATCAAAATTATGAAATCGCATACACGTCTCACTTTAACGAATATCCCTTTACCGACTTCTCAACATCCGCCTTCATCATACATAGCGGTGAAAAATGCATCGCCCTCTTCTTCCGACTGAGTTCCAAATGCTCAATTTTCCGCTCTTGCATCCAGACCTAGCACTAGCAGCCAACAGAAGAAAAGAACGCGAAACGGACCGCGACTACGACGACCATCTTCAACAAATACATTATTGCACTCTGGGACAAATTTATGGAAAAACTTTCTCACAATGACACTGCACGTATGTTTGGCGCACAGATGTTTTATTTTGCTGCGCCGCCGTGGCTCAAAGACCAAGCGTCTCCACCTGAAAAACCGTCATCGTTGCTCTACAGCTACAGTCCCGTGCAAAAGTTTGAGTTCATTTTCTAAATAACATAGTAAAGTGTTTAGTCAATATCACTGGGATTACACGTCAAATTGAAACCCTTCTTTTTCTTTCTTTTGTTCTCTATGCCCAGGGAAGTCAAGGAAATTTCTATCACGAAAAGATCCTGGACCAACCGGGAATCGAACCCTGACACCTTCAGCATGACTTTGCTTTGTAGCCGCGGACTCTAATCACACGGCTAAGGAAGGCCCCTAGAGACCCTGTATGGCTCATTCGAAACGCAATGAGTTAATCTTTCGTCGTTCTCACTACTTTCATCCGTTTTCAATGGTGTATGTGTTATTAATAGGTTATTAATAATGGGGCGTATGTATTTGGTATGAAATTTCATAGAATTTTCGTGTTAGTTTTGGCAAATCCAAACTTTGGACGATTACTTGAATGACTGTTTTAATAATTTTGAATAGTTTGCAGAATATTAGGCATGATTTTACATGTGCGAAGATTATGACATTACGATTGTTATGCCGTACCGGTTTAAAATATTAGCCGTTCAAATGCTGAGAAATTTAGCATTTGTTTTTCAGTGAAATATTTGTAAAACTTCATGTGAAAATTTAGTGTTCAAAGTTCAAAATAATGATTTCGTCTACGAGGATTAACTTATTAGTTTTTGAATGAGCCATAGATAGTATCTATTAGACATTTTTTCCCAAAGATATGGACAAAGCTTTTCTGTATGTCTTTTTGGGGGGTGAACCCAAACTTTTGCACGGAAGTGTATGTTCTGCTCTTCCACTGACTGCTTCCACAATTCAGTGCAATTCATGGAAGGATTTTTCCAGTAAGGTCGGTCGTTCGGTTAGTGGTGGTTTGGGATCGAAACAAAAACGGTAGCGGGACCTCAAGTTCCCGAGTGAACCTACATCCCGAAAGGGGTGCATTCTACCGCTGGGAGGCTGCCCTGTGGGATTTCCGGGGCGAAAAATGACACACCCGTTGCACGGTGGCACGGCTTAGTACAAATGTTGTAAAATGCTCACAAGTTTCCCAATCCGATTGAACACGATAACCTATTATCTTGACTTGATTCCCAAAGTTATCTCCATGAAAATGAACAACAATTTACAACACAGGGTTATAGTATTCAGTTTATTTGTGTTCCTGCTCATTCCTGGTAACTCTCTAGTAAAATTGGCTATCTGATGTGGTACTTGGTGTGATCGTCACATTGGTTCATCTAAAAAATATTACTTATTTGATACTTGATGAACTACAATTCGCTACGATGGATCTACGCTGAATGGATGAGTATTTTCTTCTGCGCTCGATCCTAGGCCAATCGTTTCAAGTCGACCTGAACTTTAAGTAAGGGCAGTCCTCCTCAAATGTAAAAAGCCATAGTGTACACGGCCTACCACGAAGTCAGCAGCCTTGTCCAGGTTCCTTGTTGAATATTATCTTTGCTTGTCGTTCTTCCGGCATACGAGGAACATGATTAGCCCAACGCAGCCTTCCGCAGCTCCCCGGTCGGCTTCCTTGAATGTCCGGGCCCACGTTGACCACCATATATCATGTACTTTGTGATGTTGATCATGAGTCCAATCCTCGCTGTCTCATTATTGAAAGGCACGAACGCCTTTTCCATTGCCTGACGGTCAATGTCGATAATGTTGATATCGTCCGCAAAGTCAAGCCCAACAAACATTTTTGCGGAATAGGAGATGAACATATCACTTTTAAGCATATTTCGACTGAATAAACTACTATTCAGCAACTAATGTTTATTGGTTGGAGCATATTAGAACGTGTGATAATGGTACCGCTTCTCTGCGCATCAGCTCTCCTGATAGAACCTTCGAGCGCTATGTTAAGCAGCAGGTCAGAAAGTCACTATAGCATATAGCATTTTTTGAAAGACTATAGCATATAGCATATTTTTGTCGCTGGCAAAAAACGCTTACAAATATTTCTGAAATAATTCTAATGGTATCAGATTTGACATCATATTTTAACAATATTCACCTCACTGAAAAACCTCAAGACTTCCGATCTAAAAGTTATGTCAGTTCTAATTTTCAAAGGTGGTTTTCTGAAATCTTAGTTTTCGTTGATATTTCCACTTCAATTTACCTCCGTATCAACCCGAATACTCCGAATTATGCTCTAAATCGTCCATGCGTGATAAACATTCTTAATTTGTTATCTGGAATACTAGACATGATTTTGTACGTCAAATGATGGAGTTTTACCGCCGAATAAAGGAGTGTTATTGGTTATTGGCGCACTTCAGTCAATGCCCTTCTTGTACAAAGGGCAAATGAGACCATCCAAACAACTAGAAGGCTGCTTTTGTTCTTCCTCCCGTATCCTCGAAATGACACGGCGAAGGAGTTTGTGTATCTGTTCACTTCCGTGTTTTAGAAGTTCGGCCGGGAGCTCATCCATCTTCACAGCCTTGTTGTTCATAACCTCATCTAGCGTTGGAGGTTCATGGTCATCGATTTGAATTCTGCTACCAGATCCACTTCCGTTATCTCAATTCAACAATGCCTCGAAGTACTCAAGCCACCTTTTTTATCCATCAGCAATTTTCCTGTGCAGTCATTGCACATTGAGCGAGACTTCGCTGTTTTTCTCTCCACACTATTAACAGATTCGTAGAACCGTCGCATGCCATTCTGTTTCACAACTTCTTTCACCTGAGCAATCACTGCCTCTTCATGCCCCTTTTTCTTACTGTGATGGATTTATTTTTCGCCTTCCCTTTCTTCCCTATACCGCTCACTGCTCTGACGAGTATCAGTCACCAACATACGGCTCTTGGCCACGTTTTTCTCATCTGTCATTCTCTGGCACTCTTTTCGTTTATATTGCTGGCCTGTTCTCGCTAATCCACGCTTCGAGCTTCTGATGATAGTCCACTACTACTACACCATATACTGAAAACGTTGAATATTGAAACGATCGATTGCCAATTTCTGGAACCCGAAACGGTTGATAAACCGCTTACAAGCGAGATTGGTCTTAGTTAATATCAGGACCGATGACGTCGTAAAAATGTCGCCGTCTACCATAACATGATCGGTTTGTTTCAAAGTTCGTCATTTGCGTGTCACCAGGTGTGCTTAAGGATATCCTTGCATGCAAAGTAGATACCTACTACAGACGTTTTTCTGAATTAAAAAATATTCTGTAAATAACTGGCAATTTTCTTGGAATTCTAGTGATAACCTACACACCTAGTACATTATCGAGTGTGGACCAAATGAATATTTTTCTTATTTGGGTAATTTACTGTTTCGGCACCATTCGACTATAATCGGCAACCAAATTTCAAACGCCAAGTTCACAGTTTTTTTTTTCTATTAAAACACATAAATGAAAACATTCAGATGATTCTTTGTTCTGATAGCTTCCCGCTAACGAGATTTCCGAACAAACAATTATACCATAGATGTGATCAATTCAAATGAACTCGCCTCAAAATGCGACTGATTCCGAGCTGCCGAAGAGATTCACCAGCAGTTCTTACGGGAAAGCTGCCGAAGAGAATGAGACTGCCGACAATAGTCACACTGACAAAAGATGTTCGAAGCATCGTAAAAAAGTTTTAAAAAGGCTTTTAATAAATCTGTTGGTGTGAATCGATAGAGGATTGAGCAGCACATAAATGTAAATAGACAAACGACAAACACGTAATTTGTCTGCTGACGTTTGAGAAAATCACAAAAGAAAAGGCGGGATCGGCTTAGACTGCCGAGATTACGTAAATTCCCCTTTGAGAAAAATGTATTCCAGAGTTCTGATAGGAAATCCAATACAATCTTAGGACACCTTACTGTTTTCGTCGATGTTTTTTTTTTCATCTTGCAATTGACGTCTTTTCACTATTACACAAATAAATCAGTACCATAGATCTCAAACTCAGTTGACCTCCAATAGATTTACTTATGAAAGACAGTAATGATTATCAAATTTTGAGGAAATTTCGTTCAATAGTAAAGATATCTATGAAAAATGATAGCAGATAGTTTTGAGAACTCAAATGGTTGAGATTTCTTCCAGCCATGCGCCACTGCGGGTTGAGAGTGCTACTGGACTATGAGTGCAACAAAAAAATTGCATCATAGTTGGGAAAAATGAAACAGGCGAGACGAGAAACGAGGCCACATTCGTAGCGCTGAGCCACCATAATATATCTTATTTGTGTCTCCATCTGACAGGAAATATTCTGTTAACTTTTATGAAAAGCTCGCTAAAATGTCGACTCCCGGGGTTGGAGAGGTTACGGACTCAGATAACGGTGTCATTATTTTGTTTTTAATTTGACTCGGTACGTTCCGTTGACATACAGTCATGATGGAATGACAGCACTCTTGAACAAACGTCCAACTCGGCGCGAGAGCTGTAGTGCAGTGTGTTTTGTTCACCGAGCGCAATTCGTCGTATAATTTCATTATGGTTATAACCCAACAAATTGTTGGTAGCTGAAAGCGGTTACCTTTTCTCATCGCACTCCCTGGCCTTTTATCGTCGCTGCTGCCGAATGGAACATTGCATTCGATCACAACGAATCGCTGGTTCGATTTCTATTATTAGGCTTTCGAGTTTCATAGTTTTCTCTTCTTGAGTTTCTGGGGAGAATAAAATCAAGAAACCTCACGGCAGGAACGAACAAAATAAAACCATCTTTTATTGCTCCACAAAATGGCAAATTGATTCCATTCGAAGTTGATGTCCTGGTATGGTTTCACCAACCGACTAGTGGTAGATATGTAATACGTTTTTATCTTATGAAAGCAGAGCCGTATTGAATTGGTTATATGTGTTATATACAGCTGTTTGGTCTCAAACGTAATATGTTGTCGAAAAGTTGTGTTGTTGATGACTGTTTCAAATATATTGTCTTCTTTGCTTTGTATATTACAATTCTCGCATAACTTCTGATCTCGCCCTAAAAGCCATTGGTAACCATGTGTGTAGCTCGTTGTTTCTGAGCATTTGAAAGGATTTTCATGTTATTTAACAACGCTATGGGAAAGATAGGATCATTAGCTACCTGCCCGTGATGTTGGTTTGGATGCATATTCTTTCTTTTGCTTAGAAACAACGATCTACACATGTGGCTACCAATGGCTTTTAGGGCGTTATCTCAGAGTATGCGAGAATTTGGTTTTCATGTCTAACGTTTAGGGCATTTGAATACAGAAAAGTAAATTATTTAAACTAGTGTGTTGAGTATTCCACACAAGTCTGTATGTATAGGTCTGCATAAAATGAATCTAAAACAGTTTTACTGTTCTAAATGCTTTTGCATTAATATCTACACGCAGAAGATGTGTTCAAGCTCGCTAAATTTATGATCTCGCCCTTCGGTAAGCAAGTGTTAGCTTGTTATTTAAGAGCAAATGAATGTAATAAATTGTTATTTAACAATGCTTTGATAAAGAGATCCTCCTTTATCTCCCAGAGGTGAAAGTTTCTATTCTAGTCCTTTAATTTTCTTTAAAACAACATACTACACACCCGGTTATTAAAAGCTTTTAGGACGAGGTCTTGAAACTGTGGAAAAAAAACTATGTGATCCGATTGGGATCGAGCTTACGAAGACTCCTAATTCGCAATATAGGGGCCCATTTACAAATATCATAACGCATAAGGGGTGGGTGGGTGTCCTTGTATTGTTACAGCTCATACAAAATTTGTAAAATATTCATACAGAAAGCGTGGGGTGGGTGGGTGTTAAAAAGTGCCATTTTTTGCGTTATGAAATTTGTGAATGAGCCCTAGGTGCTGCCACCTACATGCTGTGAAGTCCCTTAAAAGATTTTGCCGTTCGAAGGCGAACGATAACGAATGCACACGCTTATCATGATTTAGCAGGTCCCTCGCAGAGTATCAGGAATCAGAAGGCCGAATCTAATATACTTCTTTTCCTCTCGAGCTGCTGCGGTCGATAACATTGCGGAACATGATTCTGTCTCAAAATACTACTATTTACTTAAATGATGACTGCTGAATCCATTGACGTTTTCAGGAATATAATAGCACGTTTAGTTTAGGAGATATTGGCTGTTGAAAATGCAATATTTAACAATATCAGCCACCTTGCATGCAAGTTTGTCAGTGAATAAAGTTTTATCGTGATGGGCGAAATGCAGAGGCGCGTGATTGGGTGGTGGTCAATCGATAACAGAATGTGCAAGTTGAGGATCAAAGGCCGTTTCTTCAATATCAGCATAATCAACGTGCACAGCCCTCACCTAGCAAGTGACGATGACGATAAGGACGCTTTCTACGCGCAGTTGGAACGTGAATACGACGGCTGCCCAAGCCATGATGTCAAAATCGTTATCAGAGATCTCAACGCTCAGGTTGGCCAGGAGGAGGAATTTAGACCGATTATAGGGAAGTTCAGCGCTCACCAGCTTACGAACGAAAACGGCCTTAGACTGATTGATTTCGCCGCCTCCAAAAACATGGCCATACGTAGTACCTACTTCCAGCACAGCCTCCCGTATCGGTATACCTGGAGATCACCCCAACAGACTGAATCACAAATCGACCACGTTTTGATTGATGGAAGGCACTTCTCGGACATTATCGACGTCAGAACCTATCGCGGCGCAAACATCGATTCGGACCACTACCTTGTGACGGTTAAAGTGCGCCAACGACTCTCCGTTGTGAACAACATTCGGTACCGACGCCCACCCGGTACAATCTGGAGCGACTCAAGCAACCCGAAGTCGCAACTGAATACGCGCAAAGCCTTGAGGCAGCGTTGCCGGAAGAGGGAGAGCTCACCGAAGCCCCTCTTGAGGACTGCTGGAGTAGTCTCAAAGCAGCCATAAACAACGCAGCGGAAGGTACCATTGGGTTCGTGGAAGCAAATCGACGGAACGGTTGGTTCGACGAGGAGTGTCAGACGGTTTTGGACGAGAAGAATGCAGCGCGGGCGATGATGCTGCAGCAAGGCACCCGTCAAAACGTGGAACGATACAAACAGAAGCGAAGACAGCAAACCCATCTATTCCGGGATAAAAAGCGCCGCCTGGAAGAGTTGGAGTGCGAAGAGATGGAGCAGTTGTATCGTTCTCAAGAAACACGTAAGTTCTACAAGAAACTAAATGCATCCCGCAAAGGCTTTGTGCCGCGAGCCGAAATGTGCCGGGATAAGGATGGAGGTATCTTGACGGACGAACTTGATGTGATTGAAAGGTGGAAGCAGCACTACGATGAACACCTAAACGGCGCAGAGGAGGAAGATCAAGACAGCAGGAGGAATGGCTTCATCAGTACGGCGGATGAGGGAGACGTGCCAACTCCCACAATAGGTGAAGTTAAGGATGCTATCAAACAGCTCAAGAACAACAAAGCAGCTGGAAAGGATGGTATTGGAGCGGAACTTATTAAAATGGGCCCGGACAGGTTGGCCACTTGTCTGCACCGATTGATAGCCAGGATCTGGGATACAGAACAGCTACCGGAGGAGTGGAAGGAGGGAATAATATACCCAATATACAAAAAGGGTGACAAGTTAGAATGTGAGAACTATCGAGCGATCACCATTCTTAATGCAGCCTATAAAGTGCTTTCCCAGATCATCTTCCGCCGTCTATCGCCACTGGCAAGCAGATTTGTTGGAAGTTATCAAGCCGGATTTGTGGACGGGCGATCGACGACGGACCAAATCTTTATGTTGCGGCAGATCCTCCAAAAGTGTCGCGAATATCAAGTCCCTACGCACCACCTATTCATCGATTTCAAAGCGGCCTATGATACCATCGACCGCGAAGAGCTATGGAAGATTATGGACGAGAACGGTTTTCCCGGGAAACTGACTAGACTGATCAAAGCTACGATGGATAGTGTACAGTGCTGTGTGAAGATATCGGGTGCTTTATCGGTCCCGTTTGAAACACGCAAAGGACTTCGACAAGGCGATGGTCTTTCCTGCCTCCTGTTCAATATTGCGCTCGAAGGTGTTATGAAACGGGCGGGCTTCAAAAAGGGGCACGATCTTCAATAAATCCAGCCAGTTCATTTGTTTCGCTGACGACGTGGACATTGTCGGAAGAACGTTCCAGGTGGTTGCTGAACAGTATACCAGGCTGAAACGTGAAGCAGATCGGGTTGGATTGAAGGTAAATGCGTCGAAGACGAAATATCTGCTGGCTGGAGGAACCGAGCGCGATAGAGCTCGCATAGGCAGACGCGTGACGATCGACGGGGATGAGTTCGAGGTAGTGGACGAATTCGTCTACCTCGGATCATTGATAACGTCGGATAACAACTGCAGCAGAGAAATTCGAAGACGTATCATCGCCGGAAGTCGTGCTTACTATGGACTCCACAAGACCTTGCGGTCTGGTAAACTTCACTTCCGTACTAAGTGTACCATGTACAAGACGCTAATAAGACCGGTGGTCCTCTACGGGCATGAGACGTGGACAATGCTCGAAGAGGACCTGCAAGCGCTAGGAGTTTTTGAACGACGTGTGCTTAGGACGATCTTCGGCGGAGTATGTGAGAACGGCGTATGGAGGAGAAGAATGAACCACGAGCTTGCGCAACTCTACGGTGAACCCAGTATCACGAAAGTCGCCAAAGCTGGAAGGGTACGATGAGCGGGACACGTTGTGAGAATGCCGGATAACAATCCCGCAAAAATGGTGTTCAACTCAAATCCGGCCGGTACAAGACGAAGGGGAGCGCAACGAGCTAGGTGGTTTGACCAAGTGGAGCAGGATCTTGGAAGTGTGGGGCGATTGAGGAATTGGAGGTTAGCAGCCATGGACCGAGTTAGTTGGCGTTACATTGTGGCGCAGGTCATGTCTTGAAGGACGTAGAGCCAGCAAAAGTAAGTAAGTGAATAAAGCCACTTACATGTACAAGAATAGTGGACCTTGTGGCCGTACGGTTAGTGTCGCCAGGCATTTAAGCGCATCGTGTCATGGGGTGTGGTTTCGATTCCCGCTTCAGTTATTGAAACTTTTCGTCAAGAATGTTTCTCGGCTGTGCCACTGGAGCATGCTTGTCCGTTATCTAGTGTTAAGACGAAGTAGCTCGTTATTCGTTTTGGCAGCAATGATGACTTTGCAGCGTGCAATTTCAAAGTGATAAAACTCATTCTTGATAGTTTATATTGACTTGGAAAAGTTTCAATGTAGGGGGGCTGGGGGCAAGAAGGACACCAATTTTTAAAGATTATTCCAGTTTAGGGGCAAGCTCACCTCTTGTTCTAAATGATGTTATCGATAGATTTCAAACATATAAGAATTACATGATGATTTGAGATTTTTAAAAATGTCCCTTCTTATGAGGTTTTCCAACGAGGCACGGGGCAAGAGTGCCACTCGTATGGGGCAAGAAGATCACCAGAGCAAAATGCCACAAATTTTGTATATTATTATTTCCCCACCTAAACAATATATTCTAGAGTAAGTAAAGATAAAAATTGAGGAATAAAAGTTGACTTATAGTTAATAAGTAATTTTAAGAAATTAATTAAGTTCTCATCTTATTTGACTGTAACAATAATAGCAAAAAATTTCAGAAACCATTATGAATGTCCAAGATGGTTTATTTTGATTTTATTTAGTAGGAAACATTGATTTAATGCAATATTAAACAAGAAAAATAAAATTCATGTGATTTTATATGAGAAAATTGAGAAACCAAATATGTTTTGTATTCATTGGTAGTCAAACCTTGTTTTCCAGTCTTACATTCTTATAATATTTCACATTTTTTGTGTTGGTGAGTTAAATACATTTTTCTATTTTTTTGTACTAAACATTTTTAACTGTAATATTTACAAAACCCTCAATTAGTAGTCAATTTATTCTTGTCCTGCGTTAAACATCAAAAAATTGATTTGAACTACGTGAAATTAGAGGTGGCACTCTTGTCCCGGGTGTCCTTCTTGCCCCATGTCCCCCTACGCGCCAACATGCATAAAGGATGCTGATACTGTTTCAGCTGTGTCAGCGCAAAAACCAACCGATTTTCTTTGATTTGAAATCATGAGATGAATTAGCAACAATTATCAACGACGCGTACTGATTTCAATGTCGGCCTACTTCGCTTTAAGTTACAGTCTGTGCAGCTAAATGGCTGAAGACGGTGTCGGTGTCTTTTTTTTTTCTTTTGAGAGTAAACAAAATCGCAGAAGCTGTTAGAAGCAGGGGTAAGACCGCCCGCCTAAGCAATTTAATTCATATGTCAGAATCAAGAATCAATAAATCCTTTTTCTACGCTGCATGTCGTTTTATGAAGTCTTAGGCATGATAAAAAAATACCACAGGTGTTGTATTTGTAAAAAATAATTTATTTCTTGATGCTTGAAAAAGGCTTTTTACGCCAGCCTACTAGAGTTATACATTCAAAAAACTCAAAACTAAAATATTTGACAGCTACTATTTGTTGTTAATCAAGTTATTTTTTAGTAAACTGGACATACGACACTCCGAAAACCCCAAGAGCTTACCCGTATTGGACTACCGGTCTTATAAGCGTATACATCAAAGCGACATCGGCTTCGTGACCAAATCGCTACCTACCAATCACTTATTGGTCAGGAAATTTACATCGAGGTCTTTGTCCGACGAGATTGGATATCGGCGAATTGATAACGGTAGAGAGACCGTTGCTCATAGTAATTGCACAATTAGTTAACGTTTCGGTCGTCGCGCGTTGTACTTTGTACAACACCCTTGGTTTTGCGAATATCCCAGGAGTTTGACCACTTAGAAAGATGACGTCTTCGACAAAGTTGTTCAGTAGTTCTATCATTATTTCAGCCAAGAAATTCGGGATTTTGCCACTAGGCGGCGCTAGTGAACATGAAACTTTTGCTTTGCAGATCTCAGGATCCTGACCACTTAGAAAGATGGCAACTTCGGCAAAGTTGTTCGGTAACTCAAGGACTATCATTGTTTGAGTTTGTTGATTCAAAATTTTGGCACCAGGCGGTGCTAGTGAGCATAAAATATTTGTTTCGCAAATATCTCAGGAGCCTAATTACTTAGTAAGATGGCCTCTTCGGCAGAGTTGTTCAATAGCTCAAATTCTTTCTTTGTTTAATACTTGAAGTTCGAGATTTTTTAAAATAATGATAGTCCCTGAGCTTCTAAATAACTTTGTCGAAAGTGCCTGTCTAAAAAGTCAAGATCCTAAAGTATCCGCAAAACAAAAATTTCATGCTCACCAGCGCCACCTGATGGCAAAATATCCTATTACTTGGCTAAAATAACAATAGCCCTTGAGCTACTGAAGTACTTTGCCGAAGACACTATCTTTCTAAGTGGTCAGGCTCCTGAGATACCTGCAAACAAAAGTTTCATGCTCACTAGCGCCGCCTAGTTGCAAAATTTTGAATCAACTAGCTCGAGCAATGATAGTCCTTAACTTACTAAACAACTTTGCCCAAGACGCCATCCTTCTAAATGGTCAGGATCCTGAAATGTCTGCAAAACAAAAGTTAAATTTCCATGCCCACTAGTGCCACCTAGCGATCAAATTCCAAATTAAATAAGGAACCATCAGATAGCGCTTCACCCTCAGAACAACTTTACTGAAGACCCTAAGTTTCTACATTATCCCCAGACAACCAAAATGTACGTTTAACGAAATCACCTGGAGGCTTTGTATGTGCAAAATTTCTTATAGGATGTCACCAAAGTGGAGGCGATATACGTGCATATATTGTGTGATGAATAATACCATACATTGCAAGTGTATAAATTATCGACCGTACTAACCTGTAATCTTATGCGACTTAACTTATGATAACAAAATGTTGATTTGACAGCTGCTACGGATTGATTCGACTAACTTTGTACGAGTGTACGGAACGAAACAAAATGTACATATGAATTCAGAAAAGAAGCGTTTTTTGCGTGGAAACTCATCAATCTACAGTTGACATTTAGCATTCGTGTCGGACAGACGTATTGCCGAAAATCGTTGAGTGAAAACAAACTAGTAATTGTGTTCCCAGACGTAGTCCGAAAGGCTTTTAACCGAAAGGTTTGGTAGCAAGGGAGTCTGGTCATTCCGCCATGGACGACTATCGCAAAGACTCTGTTTACCTAGATTTCAGCGGTAAGCCAATCTGTCCCAAGCTAGAGAAGGTTCACGATCTCATCAGCAAGAACATTCAGCTAGACCTAGCAAAATTCAATTGTATCCAGCCCAGTATGACCAAAGCACGAGTCATAGTTGAGCTAAAATCACCAGCATACGTCGAACAACTAGTCGCTGAACATAGTTCGAAGCATACTGTTGAAGTAAACAACAAACAATATGCCATCCCAATCATTCCCTACGACAATGCGGTTGAGGTTAGGATAGCTGATTTGCCTTCCTACTTCTCAACCGAAACAATTGCCAAACATCTAGCGCCGTACGGGGAGGTTGTTTCCATACAGGAAGAAGTGTGGAAAAACTTCTGGCCTGGTTTGTCCACCGGCGTAAGATTGGCACGGATGAGGATTCGTAAACCAATTCCTTCCTACGTTCCGATAGCTATACACACCGCCTACATCACTTACCGAACACAGATTCGCACCTGTCGATAGATTTCAACGTAGAGAAATAGTAAGCTATGAACCCAGGTTAGCTGCATTAGAGCCACAAGAATTTGTATATCCTGCCTTAAAATGCATAAACAGAACTTCTAGGAATTCTATTATAAAATTATTAGGCCTGCTCTTTAGCTATCATATTGAAACACCAGAAAATTCAATAGGATTAGAAAATTTTATATTTTATTTAAACATTAACAAGTAATCACGATGTATTTCGTTGCATAAGGTTTTACAAAAAAAAAATCTGGCGATTTTATCCACCGTATTTTGCGGGTTTGATGAAACTTTTATGCGATTTCTGGTTGTCTGGGTCTGGATTCTGAGATATACCGATTTCAAACTGTGGTTCACTCGAACTGCATAAGTCCGAAGGTTAAAGATCAAATTGTAGGCAGTTCCCGCCTAAAGAGTATTGATGTTATAAGGTTTTGTCGTTTTGGAATTTACATGTACACGACGATGTATGTGTCGAACGTACATCTTAATGCTCCGAACGAAGTTAAGACTGCGAAATGATGATCCCATGTGCTTTGGGGTAATCGAGTTCAGTTCGACTTCGAGCGTCGGGGTCTCTCAAAGGGCTCCGCAGCTTGTAGGCTGAAGCGCCCATCTAGCTAATAGGGAGTCGTGGGTCCGATCCCCACCGGAGCACGTGATTTCTTTTCGCAGTTTCAATTTCAATTTGTACATTTGACACGTGTTTTGTCGTGTACATGTAAACTTCAAAACGTCAAAACCTTATAACAGCAAGATTCCCTAGGCGGGAATTGCCTATCACTTGATCATTAATAAACTGTGCAATTTCCATATCTTCCTACCTACCTTGTACCCTGATGACCACAGTGTCGCGTAACGCCATTGCCGGGCGTATTTTAGATCTCCATCTTCGTCGGTCTTGGGCGATACTCTTCCAGCTGCCCGAACGTTTAGGGTCGCCAGGTCCTCTTCCATTCCGTACAGTCAGTGAATTCGTGGTCTTCCACAAAGTCGCCTACCTTACTTCCCAACAAACATTTCCACGGAATAAGAGCTGAATCAATCACTATCAAACATATTTCAGCTGAGTAAACTGTTATTCAGCTACTAATGTTTGTTGGGTTGGTTCCTTGCCGAATATTATTTTCGCAATTATTTCTTCCGATATTCGCACTAAGTGACCAGCCCACTGAAGTCTGCCGTATTTCGCACGCCTAATAATATTCACATATTTATGCACTTCATGTGTCTGCGCTGAACACTATTTTCTAGTTTCCCACTATGTATTCCCTTCCTACCAGTCCTCCGATTTTTTTATAGATCTTTGTCCAACGATGGCGATCGTCAACGTTTAAAAACGAATCGGTTTCGATCACTATCGAAAATCACTGATTGCTTGACGCAGCATTCAAGGCTTGCAAATATCGAAAGCATTCAAGGCTTGCAAATATCGAAAGCGTTCAAGGCTTGCAAATATCTCTGATTCTCAATGTTTCATACAGCGCGAATATTGTTTCACTTCGCGGTAAACGTCTTTGTCACAAGTGTTCCAAGCTAAACAAATTCTCAACGCCCTCCAACATATCCCCATCAAACATTACCTTAGCACCTACACCACCAAGCCTACCTCTATATCTACCTGCAACCATGTACTTCGTTTTGGTGGAATTAATGGTCAGGCTTATCCTCGTCACTAGTAACATCTTTCAGTTAGTAGTTGCACTAAGAACATATCCAAGCATTGTCTCAAGCAGGGATTTCCCAAAAAAACGCGTCAAGGATTTTAAAAAACTCTTTAAACTTCTTCAAAAAAGTTTGCAGAATACCTCCGATAGTTGAAATTTGTTAAGGAATTTCAACCGTATATTTTTCCAGCATTTTTTTGGGTTATATTAAGAATAACTCCAGGTATTACATAAAAAGATCCTATGGCAACTCCCGCAGGAATTTCTTCAATTCTTTGGGATTTCATCAAGCTTTTCGAAGAATTTAATCTTGGAATTCTACCTGAAGTTGTCTTCAGGACCAAATATTCTTACAAATAATTCTACAATTTTCAAGAGTTTATTCGTTCAAAAAAATTAAGTACCACAAGTGATTTAGTGTGTTTTCCTTAAGAAACATATAGGGTAAATGTACCAAAAGTGGAGGTACTAAGCACTATTGAACTTCATTTAACCGCCTAAATTCAAGAAGCGCAATTAATGTACACGTTAATGTTGTAACGGGAAGTAACGACCATTGACTTAATGGGAAAAATGATTTCATCGCAGTAATCCACGGCATGTCAGTGAAAAATAATACCTCCACTATTGGTACACTGTTCCTTTAGTTGCGGTATGTTTTTAATTTGTGTTCCTATAGTTGTGGTATCCGTGGTTTTCTTATGGGATCCTCCACTATAGGAACACTTTACCGCAACTATTGGTACAAGTTAGCAAATTTTTAGTAATTTTAGTGATATTTCATCAGTTTTAAAGCGATTTGAACGCTCTTTTCGACTATTCCGTGTATCAACAAGTCAACACGTCGATTGGCAGTGTCGGTTCTGTGATTAATATAATGAAATCAGTGAAAACGGCATTACCGCAACTATAGGAACACCCACAACTAAGGGAACACTTACCCTAAAACGCATTGATATGTTGGAGAAATATTTTTGTGATGTTTCATAAAAATGTCTTATGACTTTTTTTCAGGATTTGTTCAAATATTCAAGCAACAATTCTTCCAAAAATGCGAGAGTTCTTCAAAACTTCTAATAATGCTATAGGTTTATCATCCGTTATCTATAAGTACCTCCATGAACACCGAAAAATCATTTGCATAATTTCAAGTAATTTATTGAACATATTGTTTCCTCCACAAGTCCCTGAAAGAGATGTTAGGAAAAAAGCCTAAAGAAATGCTTGGAGGAATTCCGTAAAGGATATTTTTTTGCTTATCTCGTTAATTTGGCAGGCTCGAGCGCCGCAGGGCATAACAGAACCGATTTTTATTTCTTTTTTAACATTGTTTACATTTTAAAATGGGGCCCAGATAGACGTAGCGGTAAACGCGCAGCTATTCAGCATGACCATGCTGAGGGTCGTGGGTTCAAATCCCGCTGGTTGAGGGACTTTTCGTAAAGGAAATTTTCTCGATTCCCAGGGCATAGAGTATCTTCGTACCTTCCACATGATATACACATGCAAAATTGGTCACTCGGCAAAGAAAGCTCACAGTTAATAACTGTGGAAGTGCTCATAAGAACACTAATCTCAGAAGCAGGCTTTGTCCCAGTTGGGACGTAACGTCAGAAAGAAAAAGAACATTTTATAACGAAACAGAAACGCTTTGTGGGTGACACGACGAGAAGGGGACGATTTGAAGGTGAAAAAGAAAGACAGGAAACGAACCTCAATCAAACCCGGATATTGATACGCTTCAAAAACAAATAGATAAAATTCATATATTCTATATCAAGGCCCGCCATCGTAAAGGATTTGTAGCAGAAACTTCTTTGAAAAAAAAAAACACTGGTATGAATTCGCTAAGCATTCCTGAGAAGATAAGTGTAGAAAATCTGGAGGCATTCTTCTAAATTATACTTAAATTTTTCAGTGCTGGGTTCCGACACCAAAATTTCTTAATTCTGTAACATCGTTGAAATTTTCAAAAGTCACAAATGAGTAATATATTTGATGCATGCCTCGAACATTTTGAATGCGATGACGGTTTCGGAGTAAGGCCAATTTTTTGACATGCAAAAAACCACATAAAAATTTTTAAAATTCACATTGATCCTTTGACAGAATGTAGCATTTTTTCCGTTTGGAAACTTTTGCTTACAAATGCATACAAGCATCAATTTTCATAAAAAAAATTCGTAGAACAATAATGTGAAAGTGCTCGTGAAATAGTCGCTGAGAAGCAAATTCTGAACTAATTGAGACGTTGCACCAGAAGAGGAAGGATATGAGATGATGTAACGTCACTTCTGAAAATGAAGCCTATGACATAAAGGCAGATGTGGTTCTGAAATTGATTATTTGCAGTATTATCAAAATTTGCCATCGAGTGTTCTAAAATGGGCAGAACCACTTTGTATTTCATGACATGATATTCAACAGCTTCTTGGTAAAAATCTTGAATTTTGAGCAATCGAAAGTTATCAGTGCATGATATTCTGAACGTGTCCCTTTAAGGTCCTCACCGAGACCGATATTTGGGACCCATGTGTCCGAAAAAGCAACAATAGTGTCAACACTGAACCTGATGATATATTAAATCAGATAGATCATTGTTGAAAGTTTTTGAAAAGGATTCTTGCTCTTTCCCATAATTTCCATATTGGAATATCCTAAGTACTCCAACAAATTTGGACCCAAATCATCACCGAATCAATGATTTTGAATACATGAATCCAACATGTAATTCATCTGTGATTTTTCCTGAAAATCTCATCAAAATCGATCGAACTATGGCGAAACTAGAGAATTTTGAAACTATGATGTCGGCACCCAGAACTGTGAAGGTCAAAAGGATTCTGTCCACGCAAGGGAATCCTCTTCGACGGTCTCTACGCTTACAACGGCGGAGCGGAACAATCCGGGTTCGGTCACTGGTTCACGGGGGGAGAATCACTGCACTGTAGGATTTTCGTTCGGGAAAAAAAAATGAACTACACTTCGTCACTTCACTACAACGGTGTATTCGACCGGACGTTAGATGAAAATTTGTAACAATTCCTTGCAAAAGCTTCCTTAATTCATTGGTTGTATATCTGATTCCAGAATAAACATTGACAGTATCTCTGAATCAATCCTAAAAGATATTTCTGGTTTAATTCCTGATGAAATTCAAGATCCGCTTCACCTTTCCCTTCGTCTTTTTGTGCTCCGGTCCCAGTTTTCTTCTAGCTCCTTTGCCGTGATCCAACGCCAACCGCTACTGGAACCGTTTCAACACTCTGGAGACGGTTGAATGTTCAACATTTTTCCCAACTGCCGGTGCGACAGGTCAGGAAATTCCAGGTGTTTGGAAAGGATTTATTCTCTCGACTCGCGTTGGTTCACCTCCGTTTTCGTTGAATCGAAAAACACGACTTCGAGTTAGACAGCATGTAAACAATACACATCGATGAGAAATTGTGCAAAATTTGAATGATATTTACCCAATGGTAGAAAAGTTATGTCTTGTTAAATGTGTCGCAATAATTTCGTGTTCGCCCTTTAGCAACAAGTTGTAGAATAATGATTTTTACAGCACGAATTGTACGTTTACGTTTAATTACGATGAGTGCTGTAAAAATCGAGTTCTGCAACGAGTTGCGCACAACATTTTTTTTTGCAATTTCGAAGAAGACTATCTGAGGTGTCAGTAATCATACCGGGATGCATTCACCACTATTTTCAATTTGATTATTCTATGATTATTCAAAGCGTTTGTTAATGACTCATTCTTAGAAAAATGAAGAGGTCTACGCATTTTCATTCTTAGGTTTTGTGTAATTATCAATATTTCATTGTTACAAGGAAATTTCGACGTATCCTCCAGCAATGGAAATGAAGATTTCCATCCTCCATGCCTATTCAGAACATAAAAACCTACCCCAGCTGTTGACTCGATTTTTACAGCACTCATCGTAATTATCCAACTCGGCAAGCCTCGTTGGATAAACATACGACCCGTGCATTTTCATTAGGCACCTTGTTGCGTAAACTACTCTAGTGCAATCCAGGGAAACCCATGATTCTGCGAAGTAATTTATTCCTCGTTAACAGCAAATGGTAGTATATGGCTCATGAACTCATACACGTTGTGTTCAGCAATCGAATTCAAAAATACAATAAAGAGTTTCTGAAAGAACTCCTATAGAATGTATATTAGGAGAAGTGAAACACAAATTCTAGAAGTATCTCTACAGGAATCTCTTGACATTTTCTAGGGGTTTTTCTGTTGGAATCATTGTAGGAATACTTGCGGGATGTCTGGAAAAACGCAGGAGTTATTTCTATAAAAAATGCTAGTGGAATCTTTCTTGAGAAATTCTTGGAGGAACTATATGAAATCCTTATATTTAATCTGAAATTTTGTAAAGCGTTAGATGGACCGGTTACTCAGTCAAAAAAAATGGACCAAAGTACAATTCAGATTCCAGTTTTCTCACTGTTTAGGAAAAAAGAGAGTGGGTGTCTTTCCTAGTTTAAAGTTTCAAACAAAAAGGATGCAGAGGGTGTATACAATGATCGTTTTGCGTGAAATTCGTGAATGAACCTTCAAAGTCACTTACCATTTCTGATGAAATTCCTGGCTAGGTCCATGCGAGTCAAATTGACAGAATCCTATCCATTTGATTGGTGTCTTTTCCAAACACTTCTACATAATTTCTTGAATCTCACCAGATTAGAATTCCACTGTAATCTCGAAGATGGCACAGTGTCTTTAACTTTTAAATCGTCGACCGATATCTGATACATGCGCTCGGTCTACCAACATAACCGGGGGACCGCTTTTCCAAGTAACGGTAATTTATCTGGCTGAGTCACATCCCCATTCATGTCATCTCCCGGGCGGCTAAGGATGATCAAAATAAAACCCCTAACACGCGTGATTCAAAAAGTCAAACAGCCATGAAGAGGGTTTGACACTTGAGCGCGAAGATCCCACCACCCTGATGTGTCAGACATCTGTTTTCGCTCGGTTTGCGGTGAGTAATCCTTCGATTCGTACACGTGAGTAATAGCTTCTGGGCTGAGAACATTTGTGGCATTTAATTTGTTGATGGATTGATGTTTTAGATAAGCCTTCTCGTTTGTTTAGAAGATCTTTAAGTAGGATTACGCTTGGAAAGTTTTCACATCATTCCAAGTGACACGAAGACATTGTTCTCGCTTTGAATTGTCGGTTGGCTTGAAAGCAAATATTTCCTTGTGTATGAACACGCATTTTGTCACAATATTTGCACCAAGAGAACAATTAATATTTGCCTGATGTCAGCAATTCTAGCCGGCAGTCGACTTCGGTCGGTCGTTAGCTCAAATGCATATGCATTGAAACATTTATGCTTTCTATATGCTCTGATCCGTCCCGGTGGAGCAGCAGTCTGCTTTCAACGACAAAGCAAAAGTTATTGCTCGTTTCCGTCGCAATACACGCCAACCTATATACATTGACTTTGGTCAATTCAAAGAGACATTTTGTTAATCGAAATAGCCTTACCGTGCTCAAACACGAGCTCAGTTTCGGGTGGATGGCCACGCCATGGCAATCACTGCAAGCAATATTCGCGCTCGAGCTTCTTGTTTTCGAGAAATATGTTTGCCTTCTCCTCGGTTACTGAAATTTGTTTGCACTGCAATCATAGGTACGTATAACATACGACGCACTAAGGGATATATGGACTACCTAGCTGGCCAAAAGTATTTACTGACATTTTTTGTATTATTTTTTAGTGTTATCGCGAAATTATATCAAATTTATAAAATTGACTATGTCTTTAATAAGACATTGTCTGTTTTATTTCCTAATCTTGCTTTCGGTAATATTTTAAGTTCAATGGACATTATTTTGATTTGGCATTATGTCCTCACTAGGATAGAGCCTGCTTCTCAGCTTAGTGTTCTTATGAACACTTCCTTAGTTATTAACTGAGAGCTTTCTTAGCCAAAGTTGCCGTTTTTAAATTCGTATATCGTGTGGCAGGAACGATGATGCTCTATGCCCAGGGATGTCAAGAAGTTCTTTACGAAATGATCCTGGACCAACCAGGAATCCAACACAGACACCTTGAGCATGACTTTTTTTTTCTAGCCGCGCACTCTAACCACTCGGCTAAGGAAGACCCCTGTTTATGTATTATGCAGAACATCATTATTAAAATTTAAAAATCTGAGTGATTTTAAGAAATGGCTTTTGGCCGACCTGATTCGCCAAATACCCCTTAATGCGACGGCAATACGGAACAATCAATGTGAGGCACTAATCATGAGTATTGCTTGCCCGAATGGTTTGGCCCCGTACGGCTGAATGCAGACCATTGAATAATGAATCACCCAGTTGTGACATTTTGGCATTGCGTAAATAAATAAAACACAGTTGACAGAGTTATTTGCGAAACTAGTGCACTTTCAATGGGCAATCTCCAAAAAGGGTTTCAAACTGTTTCATTCATATGTAGGAACAACATCATAAAATCACTTTTCTCGGAATTTCGTTTTTTTTTTCGCCAACTCAAACTAACCGAAGCATCAGTTTTGATAGAAGTTTCAAATCGTAACGTCCTAAAAAATGGAATCCGCTTGAACTCCTACAGTTCCTAGAGCATCGTTGGGAAAATAAAACTCGGCAATGGAAGTTTATCCGTAGGAAACTGCGTCCAATGATGAAATGGATTCACGCTGGAAAAGGGGATTACGGCCAAATATGAAATTGCTGCGTCTATGTTTTCAACGATTCGTTTCCAACGAGGCATCACTCTCTCGCGGAATTTAATCAAGGTCAGTGCTACGGATGAACTTCTGGTAAATATAAATATTCAAGAGACATTTGTATATGTTTTTATTAAATTGAATTTTGTGAGATTTTTTGCCGAAGTGTACGCAAATCATAACTACAAAGGGACAGCCCTTCGGGGTTGAACGAACTAAAAATGTAGGACCCCGACTTGTGAAATTGAATTTCAAAGCTGCCGTTGCCATTCCGGTATTTGAATTATTTTTTTAATTCTTTACTAGTATCATTCTAAACATTTCATTCGTTTCATATATCTAGGTGTTCTGTGTTAGACAAACTATTATCTTTATTTGGTAAAACTAAATAATTAAGCTTTTATTAACACATTAAACATAATTTTCACAGTAAACTTTTAAAATGTCTTACAAAAATCCAAAATTATTTATTTGTTTGAAAAAGTATTGTGATTCTCGTTATCAAAGTTGTTCCCATGCTTTCCGGGTTACCCTATAGATATAAACTACCTTCGTTTATGAACAAGTGCAAGGTTTGTAAAACAATTATATTACAGTAGGGGAACCAAGTGTTGAATGCGGCACCGCAATATTTCCAAGATTACCAAAATAAAATTCGGTTATTTCAAACGACATCTGATTAAGTTTTACACATCTCATGGTATGTTTTTTTCTTCAATTTCCACAGAAAGAAATAAAAAAGAAATCAAAAGCAATTTCGTCAATTTTTATTTGTTAATGGCGTGGAGTAAAATGTGTAAAAGTAGCGAAAACATAAATATCTACCCTAGAAATCATCACTGTTAGGGATATAAGTTATGTTCGGAATTTGAGATAAATCGGTATGTTCCATTCAGCAAAATGAACAAATTATCGTAAAATATGCATAGATTCCTTATAAAATTGCCCACATTTAGGTACATTACATGATGCTTGGCGTGAATTTTGTAAAAACTCAAGAGGTAAATAACTTGTGTAAGAGTTTCGGATATGAAGTCGACTTCAATAATTTAGTTGAACACTGCCAATTATCTTTCGTATGGGTGATCAATGTTACCCTATTTCGCAAGAACAGTTTTTCAAACACATTTAATTTAAAAAAAAGGGAATTCACGAGCTATGGGAACAATTTAACCCTTAAAAGTTCGAGACAAACCTTCAATTTTAAAATGGTCACAATCTACGGTAAAAATAAATTCACGGTAAGTACGGTTAATTGGTCTTACAATCCTTGGGTGAGACAACTCTCATAACCCCTCCCTCTTTTCTAGGTAACAGAAAAGCGTGGTCACGAGGGGTTCAAAATTGGCATCAAACAGATATTTCAACATTCATATGAGCTAAAAGGTTGTGTCTGCTGCAATGTTATTTAGCAGATCAAGCGCTATCTATTGACGAAAAATCTGACTGAGAGTTCATCCACTAGGTTGCGCTACACAGAAAAAAATCCGTTCTCGTATCCGTGAACAGCAGGCGTGAACTCGTCAACAACAAAAATACACCGTGAACTAGATCATGTATACGAGACCAATCATGGTAGTTCACGGTGTATTTTTGACAGTTCACGTTTTCCAGAACGCTTTTTTGAGCGTGTAGTGACAAATTTTATTCAATCATCCGTATCTCGAGATCCTCATAAGCTATTAACCTTTCAACATCTTCGGCAAAGTTTTTCAGCAGATCAAGGGCTAACTAGTGGAGCCTGATTGAGAATTTTCCCGCTAAGTGGCGCTAGTGATTCATTTTCATTAATTGTCTATCTCAAGATTCTTTTCAGCTGTTCAGCTGACTAGGAGCAATCTCGCGGTGAAGCTAACCAAGTAAGTTTTTTCAAAGCTGGTTTTACTACCGCCACCTAGCTAACGAATTCCCATCAAACTCTTTACCGCCAAATAGCCATTGATCTGCTAAACAGCTTTAACGAAGACACCAAACTTCTAGCTGATATGGATCTTAACCCCTCTACCGGCAGCTACATATTTTACCACAATAAAAATATTCAAACCTCAAAAACATGTTTGTTTCTCGATATTTTAGCACCGTTATTTCACAAGTTCTTCAAAAAACCTTTTCTAGTTTTTTTTTCTTATTTTTGAGAACTTGTGAAAAAATGGAGCAAATATATCGAGAAACAAAAAAGTTATCAAGGTTTGAATATTTTTATTTCGGTAGAAAATGAAGCTGATGGGAGAGGGGATAAGATACAGACAATTGAAGAAAATTTGTGCCTAGCGCCACCTAAAAGATAAATTCTCAATTAGATTTTTCACCTTGATCTGATGAATAACAGTGTCGAAAACACCAACTTTCTAGAACATTTGATTGATTCACTGGTCTCTGAATTGTGGCTATATAAAATTCAAGGCTCGTTTCTAGCTTTTAAATGGTTGAAAATATGAAACTTGTAACATTTGCATTGCTGAATTAAAGTTTCAAGATATATCGAAACAAATCATATCTATGTTACCCCGGATTACGGTACTTCATTTTCTTGGTCATACCTGGCTTGTACTCCAGAAACTATTGAACTTCAGATCTACAGGTGTTATGTAACCACTTTTGAGAAGAAGGTCAAGCAAATTTGTTGCTCTGAGTGTAGAATTTGGTGTTGTATTCAAAATATTTGTTTAACCCAACCTAGAATTTCCTGGAATGTACATCTTTTGATCCACATGCGTTGTTATATGTTACATTGTAAGGTAATTGGTGCATTCCCAGTAAACACACGATTGTATATAATAGGATATAAGAGAACAAATGTGGAGGCGATATACGTACCATTTGCATGCAACCTAATAGCGTTGGACGTATATCGCCTCCACTTTTGTACTCTTATACGCTATCGTATACGAGTTTGTGTTTACTGGGTTACATCATCATAGTAATTTCAAGATGTAAACAACATGAAATCTAGGTAGAATTAAATAAAAAAAAATATCGTGGTCGATCTGAATAATTCAAGAACATGTTTTAATTATGTTGATTGTAGATTTTTGAAATCCATACATGTTCAAAGGGTTCAAAATAAAATACAGTAAAAGTTTCAAGTTATCCAAAACCTTCTATAGCATATGTGCTTAACACATATGCTCTAAAAGGTAATAGATAACTTGGTCGGGGGACGGACCTGGTGTAGTGGTTAGAACACACGCCTCTCACGCCGAGGACCTGGGATCGAATCCCACCCCCGAGATAGTCACTTATGACAAAAAGGTTATGAAGGGAAGTAAAGCCGTTGGTCCCGAGATGAACTAGCCCAGGGCTAAAAATCTCGTTAATAAAGATAAAAAAAAAAAGATAACTTGGAACTTTAAAGCATATGTCCTAAGATCTAAGACCGCTAGCGCATGGCGGCTCACTATAGTAGCATGTCCAAAAGAACTTGAAACTATTGGGAACCAGAGCTACCGGTCCAAAGCCCTGATAAAGGTGAATGGTTGTGATGGCTATGACCGTGGTCATCGTGTAAAGAACGAACGGACAATGCTATATCATGTCAGCGCCGAGGAGGCAGCCCCTCTAACACGATGTAGGTAGCGCAACCCTGGTTAGGTGGCCTATCGAAGACTCTTCACCGACCAAGAAAGGCAAAAGTAGAGCAAACGGATTGATTTCACGACAACAAACCCGGCAGCAAATAAAGGACAACGATTGGAAAGTTGGATCTTGGAAGTGAGAACTTTGAATAAACCCGCGCGTTTTGGGCATCTGGCTCGTGGACTGCGGAATGTCGGCGTGAACGTGGCAGCTATCCAGGAAATACGCCGGCCGAGAAACGGAGAACGTGAATTCCGAGTGGTGGACCCCATCGCCAACACTTCATGCAAGTACCACATCTACTACAGTGGTGGCGACAGAGCAGAACGTGGAGTTGGCTTCATAGTGATTGGGAAGCAGATGAAGCGAATTATTCGGTGGAAACCGGTAAGCAACCGAATCTGTGTGTTGAGAATGAAGGGCAAGTTCTTCAACTACAGCCTGATCAGCATATCTGCGCCAACGAACGATAAGCCCGATGACGTGAAGGATGAGTTCTATGAGTGCCTGGATAAGGCCTACGGAGAGTGCCCAAAACAAGACGTCATGAAATTCATCGGCGACGCAAATGCGCAGATCGGGAAAAAAAAAGATTTCTTACGACCCGTCATTGGAACGGAAAGCCTTCATTCCGTTACCAAAAAATGGCCTGCGGCTAGTAACCTTCGCTGCTGCTAGAGGGATGGCAATCAGCAGTATCTACTTTGCACGAAAGAATATCCGTAAATACACCTGGCGACACACGAGTGGCGATATCTGCTCCCAAATAGACCACGTGCAGGTTGATGGGCGACATTTCTCAGATGTCATGGATGTCAGGACCTTCCGAGGCCCTAATATCGACTCGGATCATTATCTCGTTGTAGCTAAAATTCAGGTGCGGTTATCCAGCGTCACGAGTTCCACAACAAACAGAACGCTGTGCTTCAATATACAACGCTTGTCGACTGATGGGGTAGCTGCACAGTACCGTCAACAACTAGACGAGCTGTTGGGAAGAATCAACGTTGCTGGAGACGTCAACAGCCAGTGGGACCCTATCCACGAAGCTGTGACAACAACGGCGTGGGAAGTGCTTGGCACTGATTAACGACGAAGACAAAACGACTGGTTCGATGAAGAGTGACAGACATGAAGAATGTCGTCAAAAGCCATATGCTTGTGGCCGGTACCCGACAGAACAGAGAGCGGTACAGGGCAGCGAAAGCCGAAGAAAAGCGAATCCACCGCAGAAAGAAAAGGCAGCACGAAAAAAGAAAGTGTGGTAGCTGAAGCTCAAGAAAGCATGAACCGGAATTATATGCGGAGATTCTATGCAAAGGTCAATAGTGCGCGGCACAATACCGTACCAGTGCCCGCCATATGCAATGATCGAGAAGGGAATTTTCTGACCGATAAAACAACGGTGGCTGCCAGATGAAAGGAGCAGTTTCAGCAATTGTTGAACGGTGAAAATGGAAATGTAGCGAGGAACAGGATGAGCATAGATGATGACGATCAAGCTGTGGACACACCGACCATAGAAGAGGTTAAAAAGGCTATCAATGAGCTGAAGAACTGTAAGGCTGCTGGGAAGGACGAGATACGGTCAAGCTTTTCAAGCACGGCAGTGAGGAGCTTTACCGGTCGATCCACCGAGTACTTCTGCAGGTATGGAAGGACGAAGATGGCCTCATCCGTCCTATCTACAGACTGGAGTGTGCCAATTAGATAAGAATTACCCTGCTGAATTCGGTGTACAAAATTCTGTCGCGCATCCTGTTTAACAGACTTAGACCGCTACGGGCACGAAGCGTGGACGTTGAAAGAGTCAGACCAGAAAGCTCTCGGTGTTTTTGAGTGTAAAGTGCTGCGGACAATACTCGGTGAGAAACTCGAAAATGATGTCTGGCGCAGACGCATGAATCACGAGTTGTATCAAGTGTACAAAGATGCAAATATTATCAATCGTGTAAAATACGGCGGACTTCAGTGGGCTGGTCACTTAGAGCGAATGTCGGAAGAAAGAATTGCGAAAATAATATTCAGCAGGGAACCAGGTAGAGGTCAGCGGCTTCCGGGAAGACCACGAATACGCTGGCTGTACGCAGTGCAAGAGGACCTGGCGACCCTAAACGTTCGGGGCAACTGGAGAAGTTTCGCCCAAGACCGACGAAGATGGAGCTCTACAATACGCCCGGCAATGGTGTGATCTACAAGCGTAATATATGACTGTTCAATATGTTTGGATTTTTTGATGATTTTTGTGATAGGGGTCATGCACAAATTATGTCACGCTCCTTGGGAGAGGGGAGAGGTCGAGCCAAGTGTGACAACCCTTACAAACATTTCGGAAGATTCATACAAAAAGTGTTACAAAGGGGTGGGAGTGAGAGGTGGTCATCCCATGATGATCTAGTGTGTTTCTCATTCACTGCATACTCCAAAGACTTAAGACATTTTTGTTTTAAATTTCTATTCGAAATGAGTCATTTGCAATAACTAAAAAACAGATTTTTTACGATTGATGAAAAGAAAAGGCTTTATTTTTTTAGATTTGTTGTCCGTTAAAGAGAAAACTTCTTCTTCTTCTTGTTTTTGGTAATGACCAATTCTAGATAGAGCTTAAAAGTACCTGTGATAGTTATTTACACACCAAGATATGATCGAGGGAAAAGCTGTGCAATTGTTTCACAAAACTAGGGCCGTATTTACGGGGTGGCCAAAGGGGTCATAGCTCTTTTAAAATCTAACATTATCAAAGAACATTTTAAAATATCTACCATCAGTGCACCAGATTCCGCTCATCCAAGGGAAGTTATGTGTTCAAATGTTTATTATAAAATAACTATTGTGTCGATCAATAATATTTTTATGTCACAATGTAGCTCCAAGTACAGGTAATCAGTGGCAAAATAAACAAAATTTTAAAAAACTTACTTAAAAATATTTAATTGCAAGTGCATCTAAGTGTTCCTATTTCCGCTCACGGTAAACAGATTTCGTGGCGAGCTTACTAAAAATGCATTACAGTCGACTCTCCACATGTCGATGTTCTGTGTCTCGATATCTCTCCCTATGTCGATGATTTCTTCGGTCCCTTCATTCTACATACATTTTCACTCTCCGCATCTCGATCCTCTATATCTCGATATCTCCCTATCTCGATGTGTTCCTGGTTGATTTTCGTTCCTAATTTCCTTTCCATATGTCGATATGCTTATTTTCAATGGTTACTAGACCCGATTTCGTTGATTAAAAACCGTTCGGGAACATGAAGTGACGTCTGCTTGTTTATTATTTTCCTGATAACGGACTGATTATCAATCTAGTATTCATTAAAAATACGTTCTTTGTCTCGATCTCTCCCCATCTCGATGGTCCCTTCAATATCGACATGTGGAAAGTTGACTGTATTTCGAATTTCGTTATTTATCCTGATATTTTTTATCGTCATACCATAGCTACGACTGCAATAAAGAAGGCTGTATACTAAAATCGACATTTGTTTAAAATTTTGTTAATTTTTGGCATGAGCGGTTATTGGTACACACAAAAATACCTAGTGATCCAATAACCGCTCACGAGGTCTTGTGTTTTCAATATATAGTATTATTTTATCAAATAAAAATAATGTCAGGCCACATCATTTGAAAGTTGTTAATATTGCTAGTAAATATCCGTGTGTTGTATTTTGACATGAAAAATCAATGTTTACTCTAGCGGATACTGGTGCACGGATGGTAGTCTATTCTAAGGTACCGTAAAACGGGGTACCGTAAATTCAGGTGAAATTGATCAGTAGAGTAGGGCCCCAGATAGCCGTAGCGGTAAACGCGCAGCTATTCAGCACGACCAAGCTGATGGTCGTGGGTTCGAATCCCACCGGTCGAGGATCTTTTCGGGTTGGAAATTTTCTCGACTTCCCAGGGCATAGAGTATCTTCGTACCTGCCACACGATATACGCATGCAAAAATGGTCATTGGCATAGTAAGCTCTCAGTTAATAACTGTGGAAGTGCTCATAAGAACACTAAGCTGAGAAGCAGGCTTTGTCCCAGTGTGGACGTAACCCCAGAAAGAAGAAGAATGATCAGTAGGGTGAAATTGATCACAATGTCACGTGATTTTATTTCTTACAAATAGTGCAGCAAAATTAATGCAACCTGTAGTAAATGAACTTTATTTGTCGTAAATATTGTCGAATTGTGTGAAGTGAAGTTTTTTTGTGTCAAAGAATGTTTATTTCTATGAAAATAATTTAAAATTCCGGAACTTTGTTTGGTGTGATGTTAATAGACATCCAAAAACTTCTAGTTCAAAACAAGGATTTGGACATGGTGTAAGCCTGAAAATTTGTGTGGATGCTTAAAACATATCCCTAAAACAGATTATGCCATCAAAATTCGTATCAATTTGCTCGTTCTGTTGAAATAATTAAGTTATGTTATGTTATAATGTTAGGACAATCCTTTGGATTGGCGTTTTCCACCGTGATTAAGCGTTTTCCACCGTGTTCATGAAATTTAATTAGGTATTGATCATTTCCAAATATATTGCCATGTTATGAACTTGGCAAACATACTCAGATTCAGGAGGCCCAAATTAACTATGTAGAGTCGATTTAAAAACTAACAATATGGACAAGTGATCAATTTCACCCCGAAATGGGATCCCCCGATTTTTTATTTTAGGAATGATTTTTAGCACTAACATCACCTTTGCTAGAAAATGTCGGAACATGAGCTAATGAGGTTCACCGTCGTACTTGTTTTCCTGCATTTAGTTACATGGTATCAATAACATTTTAGAAAGCAGACCAGAAAAACCGTGAAAGATGATCAATTTCACCCGAAATTACGGTAACTTTGAAAATGTGGGTTACTGGGATAGTGCGAGACCCACAATATACTAAACGAAATAACAAAGTTTCTGTTAATCAGTTAAGCTAAACGAATGCAAAAGTAAAGAGTATTAGTATGACACTTCATGCCAAAGCTATTTTCATTGGAATCAAGTACATTTTAGGATTTCTATGGAAATATTAAAAATTTATGAGATTTTAGCATTTTTGAAACGCTCACAAACAATCTGTTCTACGATCACTATTTGATGAAGGCATAATGAGTTCGTCACTTATTCTTGACAGCATACCCGAGCAAAGCTTGAGATCATATTGAAAACTAATTTTGATGTTGTGCTGTCGCGGAATTCGATAACTCAGTTTGTTGTCATTTTGGTCGTTTTAACGGTTAAAATATCAAAACTGAGAGCAGAAAAATGTTCCCATGAAATCAAATTGAAAACTCTTTTTGCTGTCAGTGAAAGCAAATTGAAAACAGTTTCTGCTGTCATTGAAAGTAAATTGAGAACTCGCTGAGATATACATATTTTCGATTGATATTGAAACATGGCTGCGACTATATAAATGCTTTATTTTTATATTCTCGTAGTATTTAAACATGTAGCACGAATAAATTTATAATTAAATAAAAAGAAAATATAAGTAAAAATTTAAAATGATAGCAGAAAGAAAACCAAATATGATATCGAATATTTAATTGATAAATTGATATCAAATTATGATATCAACTTGATGCTGAAAACAATATATGTTTTCAACTTGCATTCATTTTGATGTTGAACTTTGCTCGGGTAGTTATCATAGAACTTGAATATGGTCTCAAATCTCTTGGCGAAAAGCATTTTCATAAACTGGGACAATTTTTGTAATCTAAGTCAGAAATTTCCATATAACGTTAAACGCCTAGAGGTATGCAATGCCCTACAAATGTTACGTGATTCATTCAATTTTGTTCGATTTATACACCATTATCAAAGTTACCCCAAAACAGAGAACCGACTTTCGATTATATGAAAAATTATATATCCAATCTATATAAATCTTTTGACATTCTATCAACTGCAATCGATAGCTAGGATGCCAGTAAGGTACCGTGGGGGAAGTGTAGCAGTGGGGTAAGTGGATCATTCGTCCGTAATAAGAATAAATACTTTAATATTCCGAATGTTTTCACACCCTTGCTTCATTTTAGGTTATATTTTCACGTACACACTCATACTACAGTAAAACTGGTAGTACACGTGCACTAACACAAGCAAGCTTGTTGACTGCAAAAATCAATTCATTTTAAAGTTGTCTTCAGTCGATAAAAAATCCATCGTATCTCTGCCTAAAATCGAATACTGTTAGTTTTTTCAACACATGGTGAACATTTCAGTTCTAATTGTATGAATCACAATGAAAAAATTTAATTTTTGTGAATAAATACAGATACAGTCGACTCTCCACAACTCGATGTTCTATAACTCGATACCGTAATTTCGGGTGAAATTGATCACTTTTCAAGGTTTTTCTTGTCTGATTTCTATAATGTTGACAATGCCAAACAACTGAATGCAGGAAAACAAGTATGAAGGTGAGCCTCATTGACTCAAGTACCGACATTTTCTAACAAATGTAATTTTAGTGCTAAAAAATATGTCTAAAATAAAAAATCGGGAGATCTCATTTCGGGGTGAAATTGATCACTTATCAATGCCATTATTGTTAGTTTTCAAAACAACTTTACATAATAAATTTGAGCTCCCTGAATCCGAATATGCTTGCTAAATTCTTAACAATACAATATTTATAGAAATAATGAATGTTTAAATTTCAAGAATAACGCAGAAAACGCCTAAATGTATGCAATTTCCTAAGGAATTTCTTGATATATTACAGAAATTCAATTATTTCAACCAAATCAACGAATTGGTACGAGTTTTGCTTATGAAATCTAGTTTGGGGATATATCTTTAGTATCCTCACAAACTTTCAGGATTATACCATGTCCAAATCCTTGTCTAGAACTAGAAGTTTATTAATGTTTGTCAACACAGCACCGTACAAGATTTTGAAATTTTACATTATTTTCATATAAATAAACATTTTTGAACTCAAAAAACTTCACAACACACAATTTGGACATACTTACGACAAACAACGTTCATTCACTGCAGGTTACATTGATATTTGTGCTCCATTAGGAAGAAATAAAATCGAGTGACACAGTAATCAATTTCACCCTACTGATCAATTTCACCCGAATTTACGGTATACTCTATAACTCGATGGATTTTTCGGTCCCTTTAAATTTCCATACATCGTGTTCTCCATAAGTCGAAATTTCTATAACTCGATATCTCCACCAGTCGATGTCACGTGAGAGGAAAATTTCTCTCTATAACTCGATATCTATTTTAAAATCTTTCTTATTTGGGGAAATGTGGTCTCATTTTGTTCGGAGATGAAAAAATACTTGCAAGTTGTAATAAAAGTTGAAAAACATTAAAATGAAAAAAAATATTGGAGGTCAAAATAATGTGTTTTTTCGAGCATTTCGAATTTTTTTTCCAAAAAATAGGTTGTAAAGTACAATCAACAAAATAATATTACTTTCTTACAGAGGTGATTATTTATGTATTAGAAATTCAGAAATTTTTTCCTTCGATTTTGTGATTTTTTTGTTTCGGTACATTCTATAACTCGATAATTCTATAAGTCGATGGTCTCTTGAATATCGAGTTATGGAGAGTCGACTGTATATTGATCATGCTACACTTACCCGCACTTTTTGATGGGATGGGGTAAGTGGATCAACTATTGTTATCAAATATTGGCAGACTTCTTACGCGGATTTGAATAAGCTTTAGTGTCATCAAGTGTTGTTTTCCTTATACATTTTTCATTCCTTGTTTGAATTTGCCAAATTGACCTGAATAAATTTCAATTAATCCACCTAAAAGTGTTGTTTCTAGTACAAAAAAAATGGAAATTGAAAAATTCAAACAAAATTTTTCTTGGTTTTTTTAAGCTGAAATGCAAAAGAGCACCTGAAAGCATATTATCCTACGTATTTTGTCCATATCGATTGTTCTAGACAGATGATATAAATATTTCCATAAAAAGAATAAAAAGATTTCAGTATGTTAAACAAAGGTAAAACAAAATATATAACATAGCACGTATAACAAGAATGACAGTAATATGATTCATACTATACATGATTACATCACATTTGTTTTGAGAATAGAGTTTTTTTATAGGTGATCCACTTACCTTACCATGGTGGGGCAAGTAGATCATTTAGCGCAAATTTTCAAGTCCCTCATGCTCAATAGATAACAATCAGACAAATCAAAATAATTGACGACTTGATGTATAATAGTCCCTCATTTGTCATGCACAGAAAAAAGTTTGAATTACATTATTAACGTTAGCTGTACATAACAATGAAGTTGACCTTACTTGTTTTAAAAATATAAATTACAATTCATTTATGCATGCATAAATATTCCAGTTTTCTTCGAAAAAACTATCAAAGTTACCCCGTTTTACGGTATCAAAATATGTTTCTGGGAAAAAGACCCCCACAAGGCAATGGTCCCTGGGCCCCCAAATGTGTAAATCCGGCCTTGCAGAGAACAAAATTAATACAACCTGCAATTCACACATCAATAATACAATTTAAATTCAAACAAGAAGGTTTCTAGTAACACTATTCGGAACAACCGGGACTTCATATTCGTATTGTGCCAGTAATAAATCAAATTCACAAAATTAATTAACTCATTACGCGTGGTAAAGATGGACAAATTATGGGTGAAATTATGAAAAAAAATCCACGTGCTCGGCTGGGATTTGAACCCAGGACTCTTGTATGCTAGACGAGCGCTTTACCAACTAAGCTACCGAGCCACTTGGTGACCCAATAACTGAGTTGGTTACAAGTTTAGAATTCAAATCCCTACAGACCACGCGGACCCCTTTCATAACCAATATCCATCCATCTCATGTTCCTACACACGCGGAGCGAGCGAGTGCGATTTGTTTAGTGTTGAAACTGTTTGCCTATCGTACCTACATCGCTTCCACAACAACTGTATTGTGGAAGAGTAAAGATGTGGGAAGGCTATCAACGTGTCGTTCTCACTCAAGTGACGACATGACTACTACAGAGAGGCAGTACACTCTAATATAAACTGACACTTATATTGAGCTATTCGGTAATCCAATCCGCATGGTTATTAAATTAATTAACTCATTACGCGTGGTAAAGATGGACAAATTATGGGTGAAATTATGAAAAAAATCCACGTGCTCGGCTGGGATTTGAACCCAGGACTCTTGTATGCTAGACGAGCGCTTTACCAACTAAGCTACCGAGCCACTTGGTGACCCAATAACTGAGTTGGTTACAAGTTTAGAATTCAAATCCCTACAGACCACGCGGACCCCTTTCATAACCAATATCCATCCATCTCATGTTCCTACACACGCGGAGCGAGCGAGTGCGATTTGTTTAGTGTTGAAACTGTTTGCCTATCGTACCTACATCGCTTCCACAACAACTGTATTGTGGAAGAGTAAAGATGTGGGAAGGCTATCAACGTATATAAGTGTCAGTTCAAATTCACAATTAAACAACTGTCGGCCCCTCTTGCCTCCCAATTAGCTGATGAAAAGTCCGGAAGTCCATTAAACGTAATTAAGTAATTGGTCCACTGTCGTCGGTTAATACGGTTAATGCAGAAGCTCGGGCCACAAACCAGTGAAACTTTGCCAGCCATACGTGTTGATAACCTTTTCGACTGTATTTTCCCCCCAGATGACTTATTATCGTCGTTTATTTTTATTGTTGGAAAGCTAATTTATGACCAGTTCGGTTGTATGGAAAATTGGAGCGGGACTTTTATTGCGGTCGTATGCTGTGCGTACATATTGTGCGATGCTGGTGAAGTACACAATCATTTCCTTCCAGTTTGTTTGCTGGCGTGGAGTTTGGAAGGATGACGGCCATAAACACATGAGGAAATTGAAATTCGGTTGAAGTAAGTGCTGGAGTGGTCCCTTTATGACCTTACGGTTAATCATAAGCGAGAGGATGAATGAGTACAATTCGTTTGTTTCGATAGTTAAATTGTAGATGTGGATTATAACTGAATTGGGTTCACAAATTAATCATATGATATACAAATCGCCACTAATTGTATATAGAGTAATTTCGCTTAAATTAAAAATATTTTGTGCATTCAACACTCGGAATTGAACCAATGACCATGCGTTTCTCAAGCGCGAAGAGGTTGTAATGAGAGTAGGTGAGGTGCTGTCCCTAAACCACGTTATCATTTGTATGGGAGGACTTGATCAAAGATCACGGTTTACAAAAGTTAGAAAAATGTATGGGCAAAAGACTATGAGAAGGGGCAGGGTGCTTGTTGTCTTGCAAAACATATACTGTAAA
The DNA here is from genome assembly GCF_002204515.2 of Aedes aegypti. NCBI lineage: Eukaryota > Metazoa > Arthropoda > Insecta > Diptera > Culicidae > Aedes > Aedes aegypti. The sequence goes on from NC_035108.1 coordinate 381,472,430, forward strand.
ACGGGGTAACTTTGATAATGCTGGTAACTTTGATAGTGCGAGACCCACAACAAATTGAACGAAATAACGAAGTTTCTGTTAATCAGTTAAGCAAAACGAATGCAAAAGTAAGAGTATTAGTATGACACTTCATGACAAAGCTGTTTTCGTTGGAATCAAGCGCATTTGAGGATTCATATGCAAATATGAAAAATTTATAAGATTTTAGCATTTTTGCAACGCTTTCAAATAATCTGTTCTACGTTCACTATTTGATAAAGTCATAATGAGTTCGTCATTTATCCTTGACAGCCAAGTTATAGAAGAACACGAATTCGGTCTCAAATCTTTTAGCGAAAACCATTTTTACAAACTGGGACCATTTTTGTAATCTATGTCAGAAATTTCCGCCTAAAGGTATGCAACGCCCTATAAATGTTCCGTAATTCAGTCAATTTTGTTCGATTTATACTCCATTATCAAAGTTACCCCAAAACAGAAAACCGACTTTCGATTATATGAAAAATAGTATTGCTGTGTGCATTTGAAACGCAAATATCAAATGCAGGAACACCAAATGCGGTATAATTTTCTACAAGAAATGCGATGTCAAAGATAGATTTTTCTTGCTAGGTCGGCGGTGATTTTGGAAAACGTTGCTAGGTGTCCTTTGATTGTTTTGTTTTACCGCATTTGGAGGACGTTCAGTCGAAATTTGCATCTCAAATGCAAACAGCAATATATCCATTCAGAATAAATCTTTTTGCAATCTATCAAGGGCAATCGATAGGTAGGATGTCAATACTTGTTTTAAAAATATAAATTGTAAATGGTAACTGGTCCAAAGAAAATTTAACGTTTCGGATTGAAATAATGGAAAAAAGCAAAGCAATAATCACAATTTTTGTCCCTCATTTAAACAATTACATATATGATTGCTGTTTCTCAACAATTGTCATCGGGTTTTTTCCACTCCAAACCACAATTCACTTCGCCGAATTAAAATTCTGCACCCGCCTGTCAGTTTCCACTTTTTGACAATTTTCAGGCCAACTTTTGCTCCCACTCACTGTGGCATGGCGTCCGCTGGCGCTGCAATCCCTTCCACCGGCACAATTCCGTGAGTTTTCTCCAAACTCGGAACAGAGCTTTGACACATTAGCACTTTTGGGTGATACATGACTCGGCGAAAATTTGCCTTTGCCGGCAATGATTAATGGTACGCGTCACATTTGATGATATATTCCGACGTAAATTGTCGACATATATTTACATTATCTGCACGCCGGTTGGCACTTTCTTCCCCGAATCGATGCCTTCCAAGTCAACGCCCACAAAACATGTGGGAACGGGAAAAAAAAATCATCGAAAAGAAACTTCTTCAGAAACCGAAAGGATTTCTTGCGAGACTTACCAAGTTGCTGGGTGGTAACCCCGACGAGATCTAACGATTTGGGATTTACGCCACACAATTTTGGTTCGAAACAAATGCCATTTGCACTCGAGAACGATTTGACAGTTGGTTCGTTCGTTTTAGATTCCAGATTTTTTTTCAACAGGATTGTTTCGCACCGGAGGGAAAGAATGGTCATAAACCATTCAATTTACGCTGAAATGGATATTGATGGATGGAGGTATAGTATTTGTTCACCGAGTTCGACCAGGACTAATGTTGTTTTTGGATTGATTTTTGATTGGTCGTTGTATGAAGACAAAATTATATGGGTATCAACGGGTCAATCGACGTCATGCTAAGTATGACAAATTTCGAAACTTTGCAGAGAGCGGTAAATTTCCAGAAGTGCACCGATGATGTGATTTATGTATCTACATATCTAAAGTATCATTTTCAGATATATTTAGATTTATTTACGTTTTATTAGTGTTTCATGACGGTCATGAAGAACGTCATCTGTAAAAGTTTTATTCAGTGCTATAAGCGCTCTCCAAAGCCATAATAAAACCGTAACAAAACTAGTCGAACATTTTATTTGATTTATTGATATGGAGATGCTGTTGACAACCAGACACCAAACCAATTTCATGTCATAAGCCCAAAGCTGTCAAAACAAGCATTCGTATCCCCTCTAGCACCATTTTTTTATTCGCCACAAAAAAATTATTGAAATAGCAATAACTTTTTTGTTTTTCGATACTTTCACACATTTTTTTTTTTTATTTTTTCCTCTATTTTTGGAATCAGTGTCGGTTTTAGTAATTGGTCATCCATATCCAGAGATATTCCAAAATTCTATGGTAGGGTTACCAGACGTACTCTTTTTAGAGTACATGTACTCTTTTTTGTCTTAAAAAATTGTGTACTATTCTTTTTGCTAAATGGGATCAATTGTACTCTTTTCTAGTTATCACTGACGATTGCCGAACAAATCAAATCATATATTGAAGAAACCGGATATTTCCCATGAAAACAAGGATCCAACGATTTTCGTAAAATTATAGCTGATTCGAATTGGTACGATTAGCTCAATAATGATCATCACATATGCATAAGCTCATATGTATCTCTAAATATAGATATAAGTGACCTAACGGTAAAACTATTGTTAAATAGTTAGCTAACTATTGATTTTTAGTTTATAGCTCATTATTGATCATTGATTTAGTTTTGAACTATTGGGAACAACTTTTGCTCAGGCACTTTTATCAGCACGTCGTTTTCCAATAGTCCAATGGTTGAACACAGCTGTGGGAATGGAAGAATTTAACTTTAAAATATAGTGCCTAAAAGAGGAAAATAATCTATTAAACTAATCAAGCTTGCGTCTTCTGTATTGCTTCAACAATTCATCAGAAATTTAATGACAATACTCGAGATTCTTTTAAGATTCAAGGTTTGCAAAAGCGTTATTCTCAGTTCTAGTTTCCTGTACAAACCAATATTGTTCTACGTTTGGTATAGATCATTCTTGCTAAGTACTAAAAAAAATAATTGATAGATTATAAAATTGCCAAAATTTGAAAGGCTTTCTTATGAAAAAAACGACTGAGAAAATTTATTTACTTAGAATCAATGTCATTAAAATTAATGTGAGCAACTACTTGAGATTAAAAATTATACAAAAATTATCAAAACAAGGAAATTCAGGTAAACACGTTAGTAAAAAGCGCATTTACAAAATTTTAAGCTATTAGGCTAAGTATACTCTTCAGTACTCTTTTAAAGAGTTCGAAAAAATGTACTCTTTTCGGTAAGAGCAAATATGGTAACCCTATTCTATGGAGAACCGATGCGCAGTTATAACCCACGTGAATATCTCACCGAATATTTCTTGTTTTCGCTTATTAACTTTTCGAATCAATACTTTGCTGCGAGGCTGTTGTAAAAAAATTGAGTGCAAAAATATTAAGAAACAAAAAAAAATATCGCGATCAGAATTTTTCTTTTGTGGTAAAAACATGAAGCTGCTGGAAGAGGGGTAATATTGCTTTTTGATAGTCACAGTAAATCTTGTTGACAGGAACAAATCATTTTTACAACAATAATAAGGGCGGAACAAATTCGAAATTTTATATCGTCAACCCGCCTCCTAAAATTTGGCGAAAATCTGGAAGAAGAAAATAAGAACAATGACTTATTTTCAGTGTAGTTTTATATGACTTTCCATGTTTTGGCCAGTTTTATAATTAAATTACTTATGTTTTTTGACAAAGTTTGTTTGTAAAAGTTATGGCCGTCCAACTGTAAACAAACGGCTAGAAGATTAGTCCGCATAAGATGGTCGTAGGCCAGTAAAACGACCGAAACGTCCGGACAATCTGGCAATTTATTTGTACGTTAATTCTCGCCGAAAACAAATCGATGATTCACTGACACAATAATTATAATTATAAATTTGTTTTACTATGTTTGTCAATACCATTGAAGTTGTGTTTTTAAGTTTTGCACTCAGAGTTATATTTATGCCAATTTGATTCAAATCAATAGTGCAACCTTTCACGATTGAATAAAATTCGCATTAATTAAGCAACCTTCTTTTAAGATTCCTGCACCTAAACCTGCAATAAAAATCTGTCTTTATCAAATAAGCAAGTCATTATCATTATTCAAATGTTCTTCTAGTATTGAGAATTCTAGTTGGCGAATACCGGGCTGGTTTTCATGAGGGCCGATCAAAAACGGACCAGATGATTTCTTGCGAATGATCTTAGATAATTTCTAGGAGTACAACTTCCAGACTCGCCATCTATTTATTGATTTCAAGACAGCGTACGATGGAAGGAATGAAAAGGAATGAGTTGTGGCAGATAATGCGCGAATATGGTTTTCCGGTGAAACTAATTAGGCTGATATGTGCTACGCTGGATGGTTCGGTATCTAATGTTCGGATTGCAGACGAGATGTAAACCATTTTTGAATTTACTGTTTTAAATTGCACTAGAGGAGATCTGGCGTGCAGAGAAACGGTACCGTAAAATCGGGTGTAATTGATCAGAAGGGTGAAATTGATCATCGTATCACACGATTTTATTTATTAGCAATGGAGCACAAATATCAATGTAAGCTGCAGTAAATGAACGTTGCTTGTCGTAACTATTGTCGAATTGTGTTTTGTAATTTTTTTTTTTTTGCGTTAAAGAATGTTTATTACTTTGAAAATAACGTAAAATTTCAAAATCATGCACGATGCGGTATTGACAAACAGCTATGAACTTCTATTTATAAGCAAGGATTTGAACATGGTATAAACCTGAAAGTTTGTGAGGATGCTTGATATATATCCGCAAACCAGATTTCATCACCAAAACTCGTACCAATTAGCTCATATTGTTGAAATAATTGAATTTCTGTTAGATATCATTGAATTCCTTAGGAAATTGCATACATTTAGGCGTTTTCGGCGTAATTCTTGAAATTTAACTATTCGTTATTTATATAAATATTGTATTGTTAAGAATTTTACAAGCATATTCGGGTTCAGGGAGCTCAAATTTATCATATAGAATTGTTTTGGAAACTAACAATAATGGCATTGACCAGTGATCAATTTCTCCCCGAAATGAGATTCTCTGATTTTTTATTTTAGAGGAATTTGTTAACACTAAAATGACATTTGTTAGAAAATTTCGGTACATAAGTCGATGAGGTTCACCTTCGTACTTGTTTTCCTGCATTTAGTTGTTTGGCATTGTTAACATTATAAAAAACAGAGTAGAAAAACCGTGAAAAATGATCAATTTCACCCGAAATCACGGTACTATCATCATACGGTCGCACATGCTCGCACATGCTGGTAATATCGTACGGTCACACATGGCTTTGCAGAGGATATCGATTTATTGGAATCAATCGCGTTAAAAATCGTCATAATCGAAGTATAAGATAGTAATTATACTTCGTCAAACCAGCTTCAGTATAAATCAACTCATATTCATTTATTAGATAAAGGAAAATAACACATCAACACAGAACACGTTGCTGAATGGCGTCAATCAAATCATTAAATTCTAACTTTACCCAAATATAACTGTAATTCTTAACCTCATCAAAATTAATAAGTAAAAAAAATAACACTTCAGCGCTATCGATCGAATAATATTTAAAATTAATCAAATATAACTTAAATTTGAGCTCAATGCAACTTAAATAGCGAAAATTCGTCAAAATCGCATCCTTCGTTGGACAGAACTTCTTCTCGGGGAAGGTACCACTGAACGAAACCGAATTAATTCCATTTCTTGTTCCATTGACTTTCGAACTTTTACAAAAGTCGATTCGATACATTGTAAAAGCAGGAAAAAACTTTTTCCATCGCACACCGGATCCGAAACGCCAGCTGCGCCCTCTTTGCCCCGAAGGAAACTATTTCCATCTCTTGGCACTAACGCGCTATCGGGGCTGATTGCTGCTAGAAGCAAAGCCCCCACTTGGAAGGGGTGTTTTATTTCCAAAGAATGATCACCTAATTCGGCACGCTCCTGCTCCTAAATAGATTCAACAATAGACAACACAGTCGGAGGAAAGAAACACGCGACAGTGCCGAAGCGGTAAGCTTTCTGAACCGAGCTTTACAGCTCAGTAGTCGAGGTAGAGTACAATGGGATCCGCCCAAATCGAATGGCTGCTGCCAGGTCTCACGTAGTTGAAAACTTTGATAAGTTCGTTATCGGGATGGTGTTTCGCTTCGTACATGCGTTTGGATAGAGGACACCCCATCAACGTCGTCGCTCCGACCATGTTTCTCTTCGATGTCCCTTTATGGGTAGCTTCTGAAACTAGGGGCATGCGATATGCAATACGAGGTTAAGCGTCGAAAGAAAGTAATTAAAATAAATGATTTTTGTTTTCAACAATGATTCTCTTCTGAAAGTTAAATAATTTGTTATGCACCATAGCAGATTTAATCGAACAATATGGAAAATGAAATCTGTAAAATTATTTCAAATTACTGTTTAATATAGACTGTTTCCGACATATTGCTTATAGAAACGAGACGATTCACAGAATGCATAGTACTGGTAATGATTACACAAAATCCAAAATGGTATATAAGGAAAGACCACTGTTTTCGTAACTTCCAGACCACCCCTCCCCCTTTGTCTTGCTGAAATTTATTTGTAAACGACAGGATTAGTCTAAAGTTATTTTTTTATTGCAGTTATGAAAACAAATATATTTGAAACGTTTAAAACAGTCTTATTTATTTTGTTTTTGTTTAAGCCTGGGTAATACACACCTAGAAAGAATAATTATAATTTACGTCGTATGAACATCAAAGAAACTGAAATTGTGTAAATTTATGTTTTAGATGGCGTTTTGTTTCCTCACATTGAACTAAACATAGTCCAGATCACAAAAATTTACAGTAACTATGGACGTAATTTTACAAGAATGACGTTCACATATCAAGTTTACGTCATTTAATTGTTTACATTGAGTGTTTCGCTTGTCATGCTTATCATTTTTTTAACATGCTTACAGCCTACAAACAAAATTAATCGTTCTAATATTCTACCCAAGTAACCGTACAGCTGTATATAGTTGCATTAATATCACTTTATATGCTTCTATAAAATATGGCATATAAAGTCATACTGCATTACATGTCTCGTTAATGCAGTATTAAAGTGGAAAAGGGCGCTATTAAAGTGTAAATACGGCTACATTTCCTAGCTCTATGCTGGCAATTGCTAAAGTATAGTTACTGTCTGTACCGTATAAAAGCTTTAGCCAAAGTGTATTTAATGCATGAAGGAAAGGATTAAAAATAGAAACACAAAATTTGTTTGTATTTTTTTGTTCGTTGGATGTCAGGTCAGCATTGCTTTTTTTTTGCCGATTCATATGTGTATTTTGTTTACTCCCTGTTGCTGGGATTTGAACCTTAATTAATTGTGTGATGTTTTCGATGACTCGCCGCGCCTATCCTCCGGACCATGAATGCTGGATGTCTTGGCCGGGAAAATTGTGCAACTTCAAGCAGCTCCCTTTCATTCCCAGTGATAAATATTGTCGATTGAAAGTGTGTAAGCAGCTCAAGATTACGTCGAATCATGATAGTGTTTTTAGTGCACTTATTCCTTGTGGTTCAAGGAACAAGTGTACCGAATACGTTTTAATGATCTCTACAAACTTTGTGATAGTCCAATTTGGGGTGAAGTGCGCAATAAGTAAGTGGACACGACTGTTGCACTTACAAGTTTACCACGGCTGTCGCTTTTTTGCTGTTGAGATTTTGTTTTGTTTTCATTGTGTGGGGCTAAATCTTCACGTTTTATATATCGTTTTAGCATCTCGCAACATTGAATCGTCGATAGCCATGTGGTGTGCGCACGGGCCTATCAATCGTAAGGTTTTTGGTTCAATTGCAGGCTGTTGCTTATTTTTTGTTTTCAAATTCTGGTTTCTCGTAAGATAAATCTACGAATTTCAACAAGATTTCTTGTGATGAATTTTCATAAGGGATATTCAACTATTTCTATAGTCTATTTGCCTGAGTGAGGGGAAGGTTTACAATAAATAGAGCAATGAAATCTCGCCATTTTTGTTGCGATGAAGCATTGAGTAAGATGATGCAATGAAGCATTGAATGGTGACCGTATATAACCCATTAATGCACATTTCACTGCTACAACAGAACAATGCTACATTGCATTCATAAAATGGAATTAAAGCATTACTGCACGCATATTGCAGAATAAAAGCAATGATGCATTGCACTCGTTGAATTAAAGTTAAAATACGGTAATGCCTTAATGCTTGTGGTTACTTGGGTATGTTCTAGGAAAAGTACAAATTATCATTTTTTTTAGTTTTGCAGGTATTACACACTTCGTTGATTCGTAATGTTTAGTACACAGAAAAACATAAATTGTATTATCACGTCATTTTAGATGCAAATCATTTTCGTCGCAAATATGATGTACTATTTCATCTTTCAAACGTTCAAAACTAACCGGAGGCAGTTGAAAATTGGTCTAGCAGTCGATAGAACCGATTTGAATAATGAACAAAAGAACAGTAACAAAATTGAAAAGGTTTTGAACTTCGAGTACAGCGTTATCTCTTGGTTATCTTATCTTAGCATTGATAAAGTTGAAACAAGTTGTGTGTTGTTAGACGAGATGAGTTTGTTGGCATGTACCGCTCAAATTCTACGTTTCCTCCCAAAATGTGAGCTCATTTGGATGAAAACTGAGACTGCACAAGCCCAAAGTTCATATGAGAACTACTAAGGGAAAAGCAAGCAATTCAGTCGAAAGGCTATAATGTAAGCACATGTGCTCTTGATAGTTAGTGCAACACTGACACTGTTAAGGACTGTTCATTTTATAAAGTGGACACTTTGTTTATGCATTATCTTTTTAATTTATTGATAAAATCGTAATCGGTTTTCTGTGTATCGTTGACCTATTATTCTAAAATGCTATGAAAATATAAAATCTTTGAAAATGCTTTTGGTTGAAGAGCTAAATAGTTTTTCCAAAAACTCTTAAAAAAAGCTGTCCGTCAAAGTTTAACATTATTTTTCGCAAAACAAAAATCCTTATTTTTATGAACAAATTGTATGTTTGTATCCTTTACTATTCTACTAAAGGTAAAGCTTTAAAAATATCAATTATATTCCACCATTCTATGACATTAGGTAACTTTAGTGATTTACCCATTTATGGCCAAATTTGCTGATACACCATTCTTTCACTCCCAGCAAAAGAGAAAAGTAAAAAGCGTGTTCAAAACTAGTATAAGTAAATATAAATTTTACTGTTTATGGTAGTTTTACTAAAAAGTCTCATACTTTTAAAATCATGTACGCATATTTATCGATCTACAGCAAATTGTAAACAGTTTTCTCCGAATTTTTCAATTGGTAATCTCAGAATAACATATTATGAAAATAATATGTGGAAAATAAAAACGATTTTATTACAGCAGTGTTGCCAATTTTGATGATTGTCAATGTACTTCGATAGGTCTTCTAAGAATAAAGCAATTGTGTTTCTGTTGTGCTTTGAATGTGACGTGGGGACTTACTAAGTAACTCTATGAAGGCGTAAGTTATTTTTCATATTAATACTATATTAGGACATCCGTCAGGACGTACTTTTACACAAAAAATTCTACTCATATCAATTCCCATCAAATTTAAAAAAAAAATCTTTAAAAATATACGGAAAAATTGATTTTATTATATCTGTAAAATTGTTGCTTTAAAAATAACTTGCTTTTTTCCATCAGGCTTCTAGTTGATGATACTTTCGAAGAACAAGCCTTTTTTGAAAATAGAAAATATAAATTATCGAATTTTCCAGCCAATTTCTTACAATCATTGATTTTGATAACCTCAAAAAATCGACCGATCTAATCGTTGTTCCATATTCGTATGAAATTAAATTATTTTGGAGAATTTTTATTATCACAACATTGTACAATACTAGTCGAACGATGTGCAAAAAACCTATTGAAATTTCATTGATTAATAAGAAAGATACAGCATGCACAAGGTGTCCACTTTATAAAATGAACAGTCCTTAGATACATTTGGCAGTTACAACTTTGCTGAAGACTGTTCTCAAATTGGAAGCCTCGGTCTTTGGCTATAATAATTGGATGTTCTGTAGACATCACTGGAAATATGCAGTTTTACTTATGAGATCTCTATGTAAAGAATAGAAAATATTTTTGAACAATGTTATTGCATTTAAAGATTTCAGTAAAAATTAAAAAAATGATCATTACCGTCATATCAGATGATCCAGATACAGTTAATCTCCATGAGACGATATTCAAGGGACAATAAAGTCATGGAAATATCGAGTTAGTATCAATACTAAGAAAAAAAGATGCATTTGATTCATAGATACAATAAATGATTGCACACTAGTGTGCAAATCAGTGTGTTAATGATTAAACATAAATTGAATTACGGTTTGTAATTAATTTGCTACAACGAAGTTCAAAAGATTTTTGTATGGGATTAATCGTTGATTATGATTAATTCAAGTGTATATCCTTGAGGTTACGCGTTCGCTTCATAAGCGGAAGGTCATGGGTTCGATTCCCAGCCCCTCCACAAAAAAACCCCGTCCAGTCACCAGAAGACGCCTCACGGAGGACCGTGCTTTGGGGAGCACATCCATCCTCCGTCAGTTTCAAATGGTGACTGAGACAAACTGACCCTCTTCGCAGGCAGCTAACCTCACTAAACAGCACAGCTCTCTCCTACCTGCTCGGTATGAGAGTAAAAGAGTAGGAGAGAGTGAAAGTAGATGTAAATATAGATAAGTTGAAAATAGATCTGTATCGGTAAAGAAGCTACAGATCAACTGATTCCGGCACAGTAGCAGCCACAAACACAGAGTGCCTTAAAAAAGAGGTGTATAACCGGCACGCAAAATATGATGATTTTATTTTTTTTATTTTTATTTTTTTATAATTTCTTTATTAGTATCATTTCAAACATTACATTCATTATTTCTAGGTTTATCTAGGTGTTCTGTGTTATTAGAGAACACTCTCATCCTAATTTGGTAAAACAAATCTAAGATTTTATTAACATTTTGTTAATAACATATTACATTTCATTTGCCATAGCAGTTCAGAATTTTTACAGGTGAGTTGATTTCACCTGCTTATAAGAGAAAAAAAAACGCTTTGAATATACTTAACCTAACTTAACCTAAACATATAACGCATTAATCGTGGCAATAGAAGATTGCAACGATTTGCCTGAAATAATTGATTATTTTATTTGACATTTGATACATTTTATTTGACATCATTGATACTATACCAGGGAGGAAGCCTCAGAATCATTTTCAAAATTTTATTTTGGATTCTCTGCAGAGCTTTCTTCCTGGTATTACAACAGCTAGTCCATATTGGTACAGCATACAACATGGCTGGCCTGAAAATTTGTTTGAATATCAAAAGCTTGTTCTTAACACAAAGTTTTGATTTTCTATTAATAAGGGGATAGAGACATTTTACATATTTGTTACATTTGGCTTGAATGCCCTCAATGTGATTTTTGAAAGTTAAATTCTTATCTAGCATGAGCCCTAAATACTTAACTTCATCTGACCAATTTTTTGGAACCCCTCTCATCGTGACAACATGTCTACTTGAAGGTTTCAAATAAAGAGCTTTTGGTTTATGTGGGAATATTATTAGTTGAGTTTTGGAAACATAAGGAGAAATCTTCCATTTTTGCAGGTATGAAGAAAAAATATCCAAACTTTTTTGCAATCGACTACACTGCCCATACTCGCAATACAGTCCCATTAGGAAAATCATCATGTCGAGAAAAACGCCTTTAAACATAATACAAAACGTTTTCATTTCACCGTTGCTGACAACAGTAAATCGTGGTGGCATTACTCAACACATTATCATTGTAGTATTATAAAACCTTCAAGAACTAAAATATAGTTCAAGTGGTTGTTTTCAATATCTTAATATAAGATTCAATCCAATGGGACTCGTTATCCGAGTATTTTTCTTGCCAAACACAAATATACCCGCATACCAGTCCCATTACGGGGGACTGGCTTACTATGTTTTTACGCAACTTGACACAATCGTTTTCAAGTTTACAGGTGGCAGTCTCACGCTAAATCCCAAGGAATTTTTCTAACTGCAACTGTTAGTACTAGTGAATTTGGATTGAAAATGTCCTTCAAAGTTATTGTACTATTTGGTGGTAACAGTGACCATGTTGAGGACGCTCCTGGATTTTTTTTAACTGCAGAACATGTTCCGGTCGGCCAATCTAGCAAGTTAATTGAACCCACTACGAGGATGTTGGTTTCAAGCAATGCAACAAAGCAATTTTCGGTCAGCATGAAGACGGCAAAGCTATTGAAGATTCCTTAGATATATGTGGATTGTCATGCTGCATGCCTTGAACCACCTTACTTCTTGGTTTCAGAAGTCGCATGTCGCATGTACTTAGGGTGGCTGTGGAAACTCTGGCTGGCCAAAAAATCAACCCAATTTCATGTCATAACAAGTTAAGCTTACCGGAGAGTCCGGTGATCATTGCCCGGAGTACAATCAGGTCCGTCACACTCGGGCTCAGATTGGGTACCACTTCTAGTACTGCATTTGGTCCCTCGGTAGTGCAAAAGGTACCCAAGTTTGACAGATCGCAGTACACTTTGAACGGCATTCTAGATTACCTTATGAGCCATAAAATTTTGAGCAACTGCAAGGGACATGGGGGTCTTTAATTTGTCTTTGGTACAATAGTAGTGAGAGCGGCAGTATTGACTGAAAGGGAAGCTATTTTGACTATTTTTGGTTTAGAGGCTCAAAAGCACACATTTTGTGTTGTGGTTCTAGAACATCACAGCAGAAGTCATTCTGGGAAAACTTAAATATCACGTAAGAATAGATACTTTACAAATGAATAAACATGGTTTGAGTCATTGAAATTTGTATTATTTCTCCTTTTAATAAACAAATACGATGCAAGATTACAAAACTAAGAACAGGGCCAGGTCTGCTTCATTTTCTTTGTAATTCACTAATGGGACTATTATGCGGGTACTTTCAATATGGGACGCACATGATTTGGTATTTTTTTCGCATTTTGTCCATACAAAAATACAATTTTAAGCATGATTTCATAAACTACACTAAAAATGAACACCATTCATGAAGTTAACTGAAAAATGGTATAAATCCATATGGGACTGTTATGCGAGTATGGGCAGTACAGATGACACGCAGGCTTCGTTCTTTGGCGGAGAGGCCTGTGTCATCCGCAAACAAAGATTTTTGACATTCCTGAGGTAACTCAGGTAAGTCAGATGTGAAAATATTGTATAATATTGGTCCCAAAATGCTGCCTTGGGGAACACCAGCTCTTACAGGAAGTCTTTCAGATCTGGAGTTCTGATAATTAACCTGAAGTGTACGATTTGAAAGATAACTTTGAATTATTCTAACAATGTATGTTGGAAAATTAAAGTTTTTCAATTTTACAATCAAACCTTCATGCCAAACACTGTCGAATGCTTTTTCTATGTCTAGAAGAGCAAGACCAGTAGAATAGCCTTCAGATTTGTTGGAACGGATCAAATTTGTTACACGTAAAAGTTGATGAGTGGTCGAATGTCCATGGCGGAATCCGAACTGTTCATTGGCAAAAATTGAATTTTCGTTGATGTGGGCCATCATTCTGTTCAAAATGACCTTTTCAAAAAGTTTACTGATGGAGGAAAGCAAACTGATTGGACGATAGCTAAAAGCTTCTGCAGGATTTTTGTCTGGTTTTAAAATTGGAACAACCTTAGCATTTTTCCATTTGTCAGGAAAATATGCTAATTGAAAACATTTGTTAAATATATCAACTAAAAATGATAAGCTACTTTCTGGAAGTTTCTTGATGAGGATGTAGAAAATTCCATCATCGCCAGGAGCTTCCATATTTTTGAATTTTTTAATAATAGTTCTCACTTCCTCCAAATCAGTCTCCCAGGCATTTTCGAAAACGTTCTCTTGATTGAGAATATTTTCGAACTCCTGAGTAACTTGATTTTCAATTGGACTAGTAAGTCCTAAATTAAAATTGTGCGCACTTTCAAACTGCATAGCAAGTTTTTGAGCTTTTTCGCAATTAGTTTAATTTGTTTTCCTCTTTCAATGCCGGTATTGGCTTCTGAGGCTTAGAGCCAGGGCCTAATTGAGAAATTTTATTTTCAAAATTTTTGTTTCTTAAATCTGCAAAACGTTTCTTGATTTCTTTCTGCAAATCCTGCTATATAATTTTCATAGCAGGATCACGAGTGCGCTGAAATTGCCTTCTCCTCACGTTTTTAAGACGGATCAAGAGTTCAAGATCATCGTCTATAATCACGGATTCAAATTTTACTTCACATTTTGGAATTGCAATGTTCCTGGCTTCAAAAATGGAATTTGTTAAAGTTTCAAGAGCATTGTCAAAACCAATTTTAGTTTCTAATGAAATGTTAACATCAAGATTAGAGTCAACATACGTTTTATATATATTCCAGTCGGCTCGTAAATAATTGAAAGTGGAACTGATAGGATTGAGAATCGCTTCATGCGATATTTGAAATGTAACAGGGACATGATCAGAATCAAAATCAGCATGAGTAACTAATTGGCTACAAAGATGACTAGAGTCGGTTAAGACCAAGTCAATCGTAGATGGATTTCTAGAAGAGGAAAAACATGTAGGGTTATCAGGGTATTGAATTGAGAAATATCCTGAAAAGCACTCATCAAATAAAATTCTGCCGTTGGAATTACTTTGAGAATTATTCCATGACCGATGTTTGGCATTAAAGTCACCAATGACAAAAAATTTTGACTTATTGGGAGTCAATTTTCGCAAGTCAGTTTGGAGCAAATTAACTTGCTGTCCAGAGCATTGAAAAGGTAAATAGGCAGCTATGAAAGTATATTTACCAAACTGTGTTTCAACAGAAACACCTAAAGTTTCAAAAACTTTAGTTTCAAATGACGAAAACAGTTGATGTTTTATACGCCCATGAATGATGATTGCAACTCCCACACATGCCCAGGGTTCTGAATTTTCGTATCAATGATGCGAAATCTACGATTTTTCGCACGTAAGGAGAATGCTTTTTTCGCTTCCTCGCGTGAACATCTTTTATCGCTCACACTAATTTTCCCTGGAGCTACGATGGTGGATAACCGAAAATCACTCCACTCTGTGGATAATTTGATTTTCACTCCATCATATTTTCGCTCACCAACTGCTCCGGAGAATTATCACTATGTGGATAAACAAAAACTAGTGCCGGCGACGGGATTCGAACCTAGAACATTGCTAAAAACAACCGCGATGCGTGCACGCTAACCATGCTACCACACCAACTTGACGAAAGGAGTGGTTAATTTGGTGCATAAAAGCAACTGCTGCTCGTGGCGATGGATACAGGAAAAATTCTCCATGGATCGGAGAAAGAGAAAACAAACTTCTCACAGCTGCGGAAATGTGCAATTATCTATTTTCGCTTTGTTTTGTGGACGGATAAAATCGCATGGCAGCTGATCGCTGAAAATTGCTGTGAGGGATAAATCCATTATCGTGAGAGTGAGTGAGAATTCGGAAGCCTGCACATGCCCCATCAAGTCGATCATTACGATAAACAAAAAAGTTAGGATCTCTTTTGAGTTTGGATCCAGGTTTTAAATAAGTTTCGGTAATAACTGCTATATGCACGTTATTAGCTTTAAGAAAATTAAACAGCTCGTCCTCTTTACCATTCAGAGAACGAGCATTCCAATTTAAAATATTTAAATTATTATTTGGATCCATTAGAAAAACGTAATCCAATAACAATTTGATTTGTAAATTTTACACCTACTTGGACTGCTTCAGTCATAGTGGTGGCTTTGAACATTGCATCAATCATTAGATTCAATTGTTCAGTTAGAAAATTAAAATCAGAGGCAGACATATCATCTGATGATTTCCCATTGGAATTTTCGGTAGACGAAGAAGCGGGGTAGTAGTTACCTGTGGCGGTAGGGTTTTTTCCATTTGATTTGAAACAAGTAGAATGGGTACTCATGGAACGAATAGGGGAAGACTTCAAATTACCTACTACGATATCGGCATAGGATTTACCGTGGGTAGATACATTCGAAATCGAAAGATTCGAACGGCTACCCGACGGATTAAAATTTGTTTGTGAATGAGCATGATTATGATCTTCCTGATGGGTATGATTCCTAATCAAGCGATCAGTAACTGAAAAATGAGCATTGTTCGATACTCTACCAGGCAAATTCCGGAAACGACCGTTATCGTAACGGATATTATCCTTCATCTGCCTGGCACGAGCCTCAACGACTCTTTTGCGTGAAAAGCATTCCCAAAAGTTAGCTTTGTGAGGGCCCTTGCAATTGGCGCATTCGAACTTTCTGGTATCTTCTTTCACAGGACAGTCGTCCTTAGCGTGAGAAGAACCTCCGCAAATCATGCATTTAGAATCCACGCGACAATTTTTTGTACCATGACCCCACTTTTGGCACCGACGGCACTGAGTGGGGTTCTGGTAATTTCCTCCAGGTTTCTGGAAATGTTCCCATGTCACACGGACATCGAACATAAGTTTAGCTTTTTCTAAAGCTTTAATATTATTTAGTTCTTTTTTGTTAAAGGGAACTGAATAATATTCTTGAGAAAGCTCTTTCCGAACAATGCCAGATTGGGTTCTCTTTTTCATAATGATTACTTGGACTGGGGAAAATCCAAGTGAATCATTTATTCCATTTTTGATCTCTTCAGGTGACTAATAGTCACTTGAGAGACCTTTCAAGACAACTTTGAACAAACGTTCAGTTTTGTCGTCATAAGTAAAAAATTTGTGCTTCTTCTCTTCAAGATGTCTGAGAAGAAGTTCACGATCTTTAATAGTTTCCGGCAAAACGCGACAGTCTCCTTTCTTTGCGATTTGGAAGGAAACCTTGATTCCCCTAATGGAGTTCAAGATCTCCTGCCTAAATCCCCCAAATTCGGAACAACTGACCACGATAGGCGGCACTCTTTGCTTCCTCACTTGAATCAAAGAGCCTGGGCTAGAGGCTGCTTCGATTTGGTGTTCGGAAAATTTGTCTAGAGCATCGAACTGATTGCTCATTTCGATACAATTATTCATTTCACCCTTGGAAGAAACTTTGCATTCCGGGGAAGCGTCCTTTCTTGCCACGTGTAGTGACAGTTTTAAAACCCACTTTTTTGGAAGGAAGTAGTGAATTCAGAGATTCACCCTTCCTTCTGTTAGTTGTTGATACCATGTTTAGTTAATAAACGAGAAAGACGTGACCTTCGAGGGGTTTTTTTCCCTATACGGTGTCCAAGAAGGATTACCACCGCTAGCTCTCGCCAACGGGTCCAACGAAAAATCGAAGGCACGGGTTCAAACAAGGATCGTAAAGGGATCTATAGTAGAACAAATAGTACTGAAAAGTAGTGTTGTAGTAGCACTGAAAAGTACCGTTTTTAATTTTAGCACTGAAAAGTACTGTTTGTGTAGCACTGAAAAGTACTGTTTTATTGCTTTAGGTAGTTTTTAAGAAAACTTCCAAGTGCAGAGAGAATTCGTGTACGCACAGCACGAAGGTACGATGCGCACTGATGATTTTGTTTTATTATTATGATTCGGCAGACATCATGATGATTCCAATATTATAAAAAGGTTATGACTAATAAACAACTTATTGACTGATGTTTGTTTAATCATAGACTCTTAACGTTGGTTTTATTCCGTATTTTAGGATATCGCAAAAGATCTAATACCGCTAGTTGAGCTCAATAAGACTATACAATAGCTCTTATAGGGATGGTACACAAATTATGTCACGACTTTTTCGACCCCCCCCCCCCTTGTCACGTTTTTTTATGAGTCTTTCAAAAATTTTGTAAGGCTTGTCACTCTTGGCTTGACCCCCCCCCCCCCCCCCCCCCCTGGAGCGTGACGTAATTTGTGCATGACCCCTTATGTATGATTTATAGTAGATATATGGATACGATGCAAAACCAAAAAGGTTAGAAGCGGTTTTAAGGTATAGTCTTAACAACCTCCTGTAGTGTGGGCCTCTTCGGGTTTAACGGAGTTTTATCAAAGGTTTATTAAGGTTGTTAAGTCTAATAAGTTCTAAAATTGGTTTTAACGATATGGTGGTAACAACAGTTTGTAGTAAATGAAAAAACTAAAAATGTTACTTGAGTAAGCTTCGATCAGCACTCCCGTACAATCACATGTTTGCATGCGCCTTATGCAATAGCTCGCCTAACGTCATAGGTGACTTTGATTCGCTTAGTTGCTACCATCAAGATATGTTGAAGAAATACAAAGCAGTATTGCATTAGTACGTTAGATAGTTAAAACACCAATTTCATCAAATTTAATCTTGATACAACCTTCTACAATATTGTTCGCTATGCTTTGAGTTCAATTTAAAGTAATCAATAATTCTCCTGAACCAGACAGTAGATGATGTGCTGTTTCCCATATGTTCGAGCTGTAAATCCCATATTTACTTCAACTCAAATATGCCAGTTCATGGAATAACATGGAACTTTCCTCTAACCCTGGTACCACGTGGAATTATACAACTTTATTTTTCTCCCTTACTGAGCTGGACCAGTCTAATAAAACATTAACGAAAACGGTGTGAAAACAGATCGTTAGAACTATCATCTACTATATACAGTTTTAAATTAATAGCTGTGATATAGCTCATAGATCACTAAGCTGAGAAGTAGATTTCCAGTGGGGACGTAATGCCCAATTAAAAGGGGGACTACTAAAAAGTTACTGTATGCTTATGAGCTGTTTTATGGTACATAAAGTATCTCTTAGGAACTTCAAAGTGTATACCAAGAAAAGAGGGGTATCTGAAGCAGCTTTTAAGTTTCAGGAGGTCCACAACGAACCTCATAGAAAATTCTCGAAACAGTTCTGTTAAAGTTTACTGTATGATCTTTAAAAGGTATCTTTATTGAATAAATAAGCAGTCTTATAATGCTTGTTGATTTGTTGTTGAGTGATTGATTGATAATTGAGTATATGTTTGACTTATGATTAAGATTATGAAAGCTGAATAAAATGATTATGATTAATAATTATTGATTGAATCATAAAATTGCAATAATTATGATAAGTGATTAATAATTAACCTTTATTTGTTTGTGATAAATGATTGTCATTTTTGATTAATCATAATTATTAATCATTAATCATTAATTATTTTTATGATTCATCATGGCGATAATTACTTCTCGCGTTCAGTATCATAAAAGCGTAACTGCAGCGATCAAATTCTCTTAATCGGTTTACTCTTTAGCAAATTACTTGCATTAGTGAATGTTTTGGACTGTTATTTATAATTCAGTAGAAAGTATTCATTGTTCATCGGCATTCTGCATCGTAAGTTCAAAAAATCATAAAAAAATATTTTGTACTAATCTATGATCTAATGTATGGTACTAAAACTAAACGATGATAGTAACTATATACTAATGTATGATACTAAACGCGAGACTTGTTCGGCGTACGATTGTTGAATAATATTCGATTAAGCGTTAATATGTCATGGAACGTATCACCAACCATATGTGACTAGATCTAGACTAGACTAGATCTTTACCATATATTACTAATCCAATATCCTTTCCATGACCACTGTGGTCTCTAGTAACAATGGTTCCCCAATGGCTGTAAAACATGACCAACGCCAAATAGACGTTTAAATTTTGAGCTCTCGATTTGTGCACATAAAGAATGGGGAGCTAAGCTAATCCTCCTTTGATTGTTCTGGTCAATTACGGAATAGCAACTACGAATTGCACGGACATCTATGCTCATGCCCAGGAATTAAGTTCAATAGTTCCATAATATTTCGTACGAAACGCAACTAAAATAAAAAACATGAATTTCGCATAAGGAAATTCAGTGTACTCCCGCGAAATTTCGTTTCGAAAGCTATTTGACGGAATCATTCGAAATGTCGCATACCCTTATCGGAGACGGCGCGGCAGTGTGGATGCGACGTGGATAATTTGTTCCGTAAATTGGCTGACAATCATGCTTTCATGAATTTTTAACAGACTGTCGTTTGCTCGACCTCGATGGTGAGCAAATTGTACGGGCCGTGCTTGGAGTAGCTGTAATTTGCGCCAAGGACCACATCCACTGTATTTGAGAGCATTACATTTATTTGAAACCGCTTCGGTAATTTGACGACCTACCTGAACAATGGGAAATCAATGGCCGAACGCAATCGCTGGCGGTTATTCCGGCCGTTTCCAATAAAGCAATCGAGTTAATTGCGCATTCCAGCGTAGTTTCTCCGGTTTGAAAATTTCATGAGTGAAATTTGAAATTCCAACAGCTGGCGGGGAAAACACGACCGCCCGTTCACTCGGGACGTATTGTAGAGGTAGGGCTGAGGTACCCTTAGTAGACAGTACCCTTTAGTCGCACTAGTGGATTTTTACGGCCGTTTTTCTCTTAATCGTTGCTAAATATTTTTTGGAATGAAGGTCAAGAGCTATTCAAGTACCATTTTACATCAATCGAAAGCTATTAATCCATTCTTTATAGAAAAAAATATACAAAAAATGTACAAATTCCATTTTTGATTTGTGTTTTGCCAACGCAGTGAAACTAGTGCTACTATAGAAAAAGAAATTATAAATAGCGCTACACATGTGTTGCTATTGTGGCATAAGCGAACTCCTCTAGCTTTATTTTTCGATTTGGAACGAATACTTGTTCTTGGCTGTGTGGCTATTGGTACACCGACTCTAGATATCTCTGTTTCGTGAAATCATCCTCGCTCGGTATCCGACATTCCATCCAGCTTCGACCGAAAAGGCTCATTTACGTATCACAACATTTTATTAATTATTCATACACGAAACTGCTCTTGCTTTTGCTCGTAGTTTAACCAAAAGGTACCTACTGATATTATGCGATCGGTTAGTGATGGAAGAGTTCAGGCTGCCCAGTAGCAGTGGCTTAGGTAATTGATTAAAAGTAAACAGCTTCTTGTCGGGCTGAGATGTGATGGCCCAAGTTTGAGCCAGATTTGATGGCAGCGTGGGATTATTGGAAGGTGTTCGATGTGAGTAGCGTTAGCGTGGTTTGCTTCAGGAATTGTTTATAAACTCGAATACATTTTCTGAGAGTATTTGATATCATTTAGATTCGATACGTTGACCTATATTGTTATATGTATCCAAATCAGTGAACGAGAATGTACCGTCAAAAACTGTAGTGAGCGTGACCATCACGCATTGACTACCACTTCCTTCATGCATCAAAAACATTCAAGCGATACTGAAAATAAAAGTCACGCGCGATTGTGACTTTTTTGCTTAGCTATAAATGTTTCGTGGTTGTATTGAATTACTGTAGTAGACGCTAACCTGTATTTTCATAATCTGCCACTCACAATAAGCACCGATTGAAATATTTGTTTCTTTTTATCCTTGTGTCAACCCGCCGCACTAGCTTGAGGGTTCTCCATAACCCAGTTTTTTTTTGTTTTTAGACCCTCAACCTTCTTCCTCCGTGGTCTTTTGTCTATAGAAAAAATTTGTCAATCATGATCTTCGGCCAGACAAATCCCTCTCTTCACCATTGATGGACACGTGCTACGTCATTTAGGGGCGATCCCTTATTGGAATTATAGACCAGTGGACCGATGCACGCGTTCATTAATTGATGTTTTAGCGGTGCCGTGTTATTTATGTGACCATGGAAACCAGTGAATTCGGCACCGCTCAAACGTCAAATAGTGAACTCGTGCATTGGTCCATGCATGGGTTTTCTATTTTGACGTTTGAGCAGTACCGAATTCACTTGTTACCATGGTTACATTAATAAAACGGCACCGCTAAAATTTCAACGAGTGAACTCTTGCATTGGTGCATAGACCGATGAATGGGTTCACTATTTGACGTTTGAGCGGTGCCATGTTATTTACGTGACCATGGCAACGAGTGACACGGGAGCGCAGTGATGGACGACCACGCTAGGTCTGGACTATTCTCTGAAAGTGCAAGTTTCTGAGGAAGGATACTGTACGTCACCTTGAATTCAGAATACTTGCCTGGTACCTTGCGCTCCCTCGCGCTACGCCTCGTGGTAGATTGTGAAACGTTCCGAGTTAATTGCGGAGGGAGCGCAGTGGGTTGCTGCACTACAACTGGTACGGGAACCTCTTCATTCTCTTCGAAGATGGCCACCGGGGATGGCAATGTTGTCGAATCCAGATCATCAATCATCTCGTCATCTTCACGCTTCACATCTTTACTCAGGATAACCACGTCGCGGTTGACGAACACTTGTTTGGTCGACGGGTCGTACACTCTGAGGCCTTTGGAACAGTCGGCGTAGCCAACTAGAATACACGGCCTGGATTTCGGATCCCATTTCTTCCGATTCACTTTCGGGACATAAGCCATCGCATTCGATCCGAACACCCGCAGCACAGTGGCCGAATCCCATACAAATGCTGGCCAAAAGTACAATTTTCACTCAAAACGTTCAAAAATGGTAATTATTTGACAAAACATGATTTTCAGAGGTTTTTTGATAGAAATAGTCGCTGAAACAGAAAATCGATATGTCCGGTACATTTGAAAGAATTTGTTTAAAATAGCACATTTTTGTAATTCAATCAATGAAACCCGTATCCAGAGCGTTTCCCAGATATCTTGCACTACCTTTGAAAAATGTCTTATTTTTTAAGAAGCCCTATGTTATACACTTCTTGACGTTCTCAAATGGTAAATATGTCAAATATGGTTTGAAATATCTCCAAAACAAAGCTTAAGGTATATTCTTTCGAATGAGACCGTTTGAGAAAGGTTTGGTCATGATTTAGTGTAGAAACGACAATTTATATAGAACAACCTTTACGAAATTTGAAAAATTTAAAAGAGTCAATTTCAGCTAACATCTCTCCAGGACACATGCTGTGAAAAATCGAAATATACACCGATCAATCTGAAACTTTGGGGAATTGTTATTCAATACTGAAGAAATCAAGAAAAAATATTCGAGAAGGAAATTGCAAACTTCATTTTTTTTACTTTTGATCAGCTCTGGGCCACTATGTGCAGGTTTGAAACATCTGGCTTCCGTCCGGTGAATTCTTCAATCGGTGTGACTTGCTTGCCTTTTGTCGGCGATCGGTTGATCAAATACACAGCCGTGGACGCCGCTTCAGCCCAAAATCGCTTGTCTAGACCAGAATCGAACAATATGCATCTGGCACGTTCTTCAATCGTCCGATTCATCCGCTCTGCTAGCCCATTCTGATGCGGATTGTAGGCCACAGATGTCTCATGACGGATGCCGCTTGCCTTCAGGAACTGTTCAAACTTATTACCGACATATTCGGTTCCGTTGTCGGTCCCGAAAAATCGAGTTCGACCTGTTATCCTAAAATTACGTAATTCTTGGCTAAATGAAAATTTTGAATAATTCAAAAGTTTATTCCAGAAAAGCTGTCAGTTTTCTACAAGATATATTGCAAGTTAATTTCAAGCTTAACACTAGAAACCTAATGCGTATTTTATTCTAATCAGTTTGTTGTTGCCTTGTTTTACAAACCCTGAGGAAGTCCATAAACGAAGGTAGGTTGCTGCGGATATCTATGTACAGTGACCCCACGCAGTTGAATCACCCACAATATATGAATCAGCTGATTTCAAAAGACAAAATTATTATCAAACTTGTCACAAAACATCACAGAATTATTTTTACACATAGTTTCTTATCAGTAAAAATAATTCTATGATGTTTTGTGACAAGTTTGATAATAATTTTGTCTTTTGAAGTCATCTGATTCCTAAATTGTGGGTGATTCAACTGCGTGGGGTGACTGTATGCCAAATAAATCAAATTATTCCTCAGTTGATTAGAAAGCTTTAAGCATTGTGACAAAACCAAACTTGTCACTCGTCATCCGTCTGCGTTTTGGTATTATCCCAGTCATTATGCGGCATTTTCACGCTGCGGTGTCCATAAATAAGTCTATACATGTGCAAACATAGTCCGCTCTCGGCTCGCACTCCAATGGCGATGCAACAACGAATCAATTCACCTGTCGGTGCAACCGATTAACCCACACCTCTGCGGGTGCTGCGGCATTGTGGTTTAATTCATCATCGCTTTCGGTTGCATTGCTTGCGGGCATCTTGCGTTTTCCTAGGCTGCTCCGGTGAAGAACGGCTAGGAAGGTAAATCTTTGCACTCCGCTCTCAATTGCATCCGCAACCGCGAAATTAGATAATGAAACCAACATGTGAGAACGCGCTGTCAGTGCCAGGAGATGTGCAAATTGTTGCCGGATATCAAATGCAGTTTTGTGGTATTTATTTGGGGATCTCCTAGCGACAGGAAACAGCCGAACCGGCGAGAATGAAGTGTGGTTTGACAAACTTTAGCGGAAGACTCAATCATGGATTTCAACGTACTTTTTCAATCCTCTACCAATATCATTTCACCGCGAGAAAAAAAAAAAACAGTTTTAAGTAAGAGTCGTATTATTCATCCTTATCCATGGATTGCACCACTGGCCCAAGGTAACACTCAGATTTTGTCAATCCCTCAGTAATAAACACTCTTCCCGTAAAGATTGTGGAGATGCAGAGGTATGTTCGATCTCTAAAATCAACAATCATCACTCAACAACTTCCCCATCCCAAATGACTCTAAGGACTTAGCCAGCGCCATTATTGATCAGTAATATGAGAGCTGCTAAAATGTATACTTCGAGAGTAAGCGAAAGTATCATCCTCATCAATTTGGATCGAAGAAAAATTCTGACCAGTTCCGATCAATCACGGAGTAGCAACCATTGACATGTACAGTCAGTCTATGCTATTCTGTGTTATGCTATGCTTTTGCATTATTTAAACAAGTATACAATTATGTTCTACAAACTATAGTACAGTATTCTTGTCTCAAGTTCATCGAAAATCAATGGACTCTGGAGCAAACATGGGAAAAAAGGGTTAAATGTTTTTAAAATGCATATATTTTATGAAACGTTTAAAGCCAACCAGCAATCAACCAGCAATGAATTGAGGCTAATGTGAACCCGTTTTGCCCAGAACGATGCTTTCGACAATATATCCCAAAACCGGTGGTACTGCAATAATGTCGTGAGTTTTCCGATTATCCAGCTGCTTCCTAGAGAATCTTAAATTTCATTCACGTACTGCAAATAAATGGCACAGAAATTGTTTCAATTACCTCATGAATATTCAAAGTCGTTCGGTATCCATACCCACACTTCCATTGGCACTGGCTGACTGCCTGACAATGAGGGAACACCTGTATCGGGAAAGGGAAGTACCACCAGCTTTCGGGTGAACTTGATTGCACAGTTTACCTGCCGGAAACCGGAAGTATGTGAGGATAAGTGTGCAGTGTGTGCACAAGGAAAGTGGTGTGACGCCAAAGGAAACTGTTCGATAATTGATTCATTCGTGTATGTGGGGATGTGTGGTGTACTCGTAACCGAGTTTTTGGACGAGATATCGAAGGGAAGGGATGGAAGAAAAGGCTAAGGTGCAATGTAGTCTGCCGGAGGGGTTTTTATACACCTAATAGAATTCAGTTCTGTTCATTGAATCATTGAAATGGTAGAGATTTAAGTACGCGTAAAGGCTGAGGTTAAAGTTTAATTGAAATGAAGGTCCAAAAAACAAAAAAAAAATGTTTCCAGCGATTCGCGATTGAATAATAACCAAATTTAATACTTTACCAATTGAAATCAACTGAAAATGTGTACCCTTTTACTGCATATTGGTTTCCGAGAGGAATCCATCAGCAGTTATAAAATCAACGGACAAAACCCTGAAGGACTTCAATGCTAAATAACTGCTAATGTACGGATATCAGTTATTTTTCTTCTTCTTCTTCTTTTTCTTCTTCTTCTTCTTCTTCTTCTTCGTCTTCTTCTTCTTCTGCTGCTTCTTCTTCTTCTTCTTCTTCTTTTTCCACTACTACTTCTTAACGTCCTCACTGGGACAGAGCCTGCTTCTCAGCTTAGTGTTCAATGAGCGCTATCACAGTTATTAACTGAGAGAGAGCTTTCTTTGTCAAACTTTCCATTTTCACATTTGTATATCGTGTGGCAGGATATTTCCATTATCAAAAAGACTTGGACCAGGAATCGGACCCAGACATCTTCAGCATGCTTTGTAGCCGCGGACTCTAACCACTCGGCTAAGAGATGCCTAGAAACATATTTATAAGATACATTAGATAGGCCACAGACATCAAGAAAGAGATGTAAATTAGTAATAGGAAGTAGCAGAACAATGATATCATTTTTGAGAAGATATAAAATACCCTGGAGCTTAGCGAAATTAATGTATAAGACAGTCATTTCACCAGCAATCACATACGGACTTCAGACAGCAACATGAGTCAAACAAAATAGGAAGTTGATAATGGAGTTGATAATTGCATATATTGAAGGAAATGATTAAGTATTGTAGAGAGAGGCCGAAAGGAAGATTAACTGTATATCAATTATTAGATGGTAAAACAGCAGTAAATAAGATAAGGGTAATGAGAATAAACTAGCAGGGAAATATACAGAGAAGAGTAGAAGGACTTCAAAGTACCTGAAAATCATAGATACAAAAAGAAAAAGATAGGTGAACCAGCTGTTCCGCAATCTGTGAACGCACCACCGCTACCAATAAGCCCCCATCGGGACTCGCCGCCACTGGTACAACATGACACAGCTTGTGTAGTAGGCAAACGTCAAACAAGACGAAAGAGATAGAAGAAGGTGAGAGAACAAGGTAAAACAAAACTAAACATCTCGATTTGTGAAGATTTTGGAAAAGTTAATCTCAAGTACTAAATACTCTAAAACCTAATGTGGTGAGTTCATTCTCAAAGTAGTGGAATACTGAAATTCTAGCAGATCCGAGTATCACTGTGATACTGTGAGAGAATTCTGAGGAACTATTCGTAACTTTACATAATAAAAGATCAAGGAATCAATACTACCATACGGTACCGTCAAACGGGGTAACTTGCAACACTTTTCAACTTCAAATCTATTTGGACGAAAATTTTAAGGACTTAGATGAACCAAATACAATCTGGTATCCTAATCGCTACGTAAAGAATGCCATGTGGTATTTATTTTATGAAAATTTGTTTTCCTGGGATCAGGAGAGGCTGAAAATATGCTTTTTTCATGCTACCCCTGATGTGGGGTAAAATGCAACACACAATACAGACTAAAGTTTACTATCAAAAATGTTATCAACACCGTTTTTTAAATCATTTAATAATTAACTGCAGTAAAAACATGACAATAAACAGTCATAATCATTTTTGAAAAATCATTATTTTTGATTGAACTATGAGTATTGACAATATACGATTGAAAACTCGATTGATTTTGTACTTTATTTGTTCCACAAGTGGAAATTTTTAGCAAATCACAAGTCTTGACGGCTAGTAGAAAGCCATTTAAAATTGTTAGTGCTACTTTTTATTCAACTGCAATGGTTTTGAGGTTTTGCTTCACATAAGGTATTTTTCATTCATGATTCATTCATCATGTCTTGAAATGGCCTCTGTTGGTCATTGAAAATAGCTATATTTATATTTCATGCAAAAAGTTCATAATGACAGATCTGCAAGTTACATTTGAAACATATTTTTAAAATTAATAATAGTTTTCACGAATAAAAAACAATAAATTCCAATAATAATGCGATGATTGTTACTTTTTTCTACCAAACGTGTAATAAGTTAGTTGAGGTTTAACAATTTTAATGTAATTCTAAAAATAAATGGTCAATATTGCTTTTTCATGTGCTTTTGATGACAAACGGCAGAAAACATCTTGCCATCGAGATTAAAATTGCTGTTGCAAGTTACCCTACAAGGGTAGTCAAAAACGTTTTCAATTATTTTCAGTGTATAATCGTGAAATTAACAAAACTTTTTTATAGTGCTTTTGCACACTATGAATTACTGTAGCGAAAAGCAAATACCTAGAATAATATTTATTACCCGTTTGTATGGTACTAGGAACGATTTTCCGCCTTGTTTTTATACGATCAAACGTGTGATATAATTTCTCCTCCAGCAAACCAACCAAAGTAGAAATAATACCAAAATCCTCACCAAAACCTCTCTTTTTATACCTAAGATCATTGACCGGTGTAACAAATTAGAACAATTTAACTTAATGCTTTAGAAAACGTAAATTCAGTTACATGTCGTTGTGTTGCAAGTTTCACCCCTGTTGCAAGTTACCCCGTTTGACGGTACCACTTTCCGGACGTAAAATTTCACGATCACGAATACGCCAGTTTCGACTAAAGTGGTTGTTTAAATTTGAGTAAAAAATGTACCAATTTCGGCAACAAATTAATTTTTTTGTTTATTCCGGAATGTCAAGCGTAGCGAATGTCAAGCGGAAGCGTAGCGGCTGCCGGGCAATCTTCCTGAAAGAAACGGGATTCTCCTGGTGGTTATGGGGCGAGTTGCGAGTCGTGTCGTCGTGTTGATAATAGTCGGATAGTGCAATGTGACGAGTGTGACGTGTGATACCATTACGATTGTGTGAATGTGAACGACAGCATCCGGAATCACGATTGAAGCTGATGCAGTTACCTAAGGACAGCACTGGAGAAGCAGAGGTGTGCTTTGAGCGAGTAGATGAAGCTTGTTAAGCAGTAACAGAGAGAATGGCTACAAGAGCAACAGAATCGTGTTGAGCAGATAGAGGAACGGCAGAAGCTTGAAAAGCGGAAATAACAATAGTAGCAGTGGCAGAAGCAGGAGCAGTTCGATCAGATACAGACAACACAGCTGCAGTTGCAGCAACAGAGTTTGCGGTTCGAAGCAACTGTATCCGGAGTTTAAACTCCTTCAAGATCGCGAAGCAGCAGCGTCAGCGTGTCACGATCTTAAAGAAAGCTCGAAGAGGAAGAGTCGAAACGAATGATCTACGTAACCTGGTACCGTTGGCAAGCTCAATCGTCACTAATGCAAAACCACCAAGCAAATCCGACAAAACTTCATCGAAGTCATTGAAGCGATCGACAAAACTTCGGCTTTTGCAAGCTAGAGCTCTGGAAGCAAGACAAGCGTTGGTGAAGAAGCAGCTAGAAGAGCGGTTAGCTTTGAAGCGTGAGATGCTCGAGACCACCGATTCCGAGGTGGGATTGGTTGGTTGATTGGTTTGACTTTATTAACGAGATTTTTAGCCCTGGGCTAGTTCATCTCGGGACCAACGGCTTTACTTCCCTTCCGAAGGAAGTCGTCACTATAACTTTTTACGTCATAAGTGACTATGTCGGGGATGGGATTCGATCCCAGGTCCTCGGCGTGAGAGGCGAGTGTTCTAACCACTACACCAGGTCCGTCCCCCGAGGTGGGGTCAATTTTCAGTGTCGAAAAGATAAATGAGTGGCTGGAGGAAACGGAAAAATGAGGGAAAAAGAAAGAATCTCGATAAACGATACGCCATTGCCGATTATCTATTTATTTGGTTTTACACCAATTAAAGTGCAGAGCTGCTTGGGAACTTCCATGATTCTCTTTGGCATGGGGTTTTTTTCTTGGCCGAATCATCTGAAACTTTGCAATAAGAAGCACTTCAGTACGAAGCATATTGTGGTCAAATATGGACTCAGTAACTTTCAAAAAACCCCACTGCTGAAGTGAATCAAAAGTGCCAAGAATAGGATCCGGCTCCCTAGCTTGATAAAAACTCACCAACATTTTAACTCGGTTCGTGACCGCATCTCTCCATCCTCAACTACGTCCCACGCTCTCCAGGTCCTGGTGCATCTGGTCAATCCACCTAGCTCACTGCGCTATACGCCTTCTTGTACCAACCGGGTCCGAAGCGAACACCATCTATGTAGGGTTGTTGTCCAGCATTCTTGCAACATGCCCTGTCAATCGTAACCTTCCAGCTTTGGCCACCTTCTGGATACTGGGTTCGCCGTAGAGTTGGGCGAGCTCGTGATTCATCCTTCGCCGCCACACACCGTTTTCCTGCACACCAAAGATCGTCCTAAGTACCCGACGTTCGAAGACTCCAAGTGCTTGCAAATGCTTCTCGAGCATCGTCCACGTTTCATGCCCGTAGAGGACTACCGGCATTATGAGCTTTTTGTTCATGGTATATTTGGTGCGGATGTGAAACATTTTTGACCGCAGCTACTTGTGGAGGCCAAAGTAGGCCCGGCTTCCACTGATGATGCGCCTCCGTATTTCACGGCTAGCGTTATTGTCAGCTGTCAGTAAGCATCCAAGGTAGACGTCCACCGAAGTCGTCGTCCACTTCGAAAATATCCCAGTCTATCGTAAGACTACTACCTAAGCGAGCCCTGTCGTGCTCGGTCCCATCAACTAACAAGTACTTTGTCTTGGACGCATTCACCACCAGTCCAGCTTTCGCTGCTTCGCGTTTCAGGTGGATGTACAGGTTTGCCACCTTTTCAAATGTTCGGCCGACAATGTCCATATCATCCTCGAAGCAAACAAATTGACTGGATCTCGTAAAAATCGTACCCCGGTTATTACGCCCGGCTCTCCACATAACACCTTCTAGCGCAATATTGAACAACAGGCACGAACATCCATCCTTGTCGTAGTCCCCGGCGGGATCCAAACAAACTGGAATGTTCGTTTGAAACCTTCACACAATTTTGCACACCTTCCATCATCGCTCTTATCAGTCTCGTGAGCTTCCCGGGAAAGCTGTTCTCGTCCATGATTCTCCATAGCTCTACGCGGTCGATACTATCGTATCGCTTGAAATCGAATGAAAAGGTGATGCGTTGGGACCTGGTATTCACGAATTTTTTGGAGGATTTGCCGTACAGTAATGATCTGGTCCGTTGTCGATCGGCCGCCAACATTCCCACGAACTCGTTTACTACAGGTGACAGACGACAGAAGATGATCTGGGATAGTACTTTGTAGGCCGCATTTAGAATGGTGATCACTCGAAAGTTCTCACGATCTAACTTGTCCCTTTTTTGTAGATGGGGCATATTACCCCTTCCTACCATTCCTTTGATAGCTCTTCTGTTTTCCAGATTGTGCCTATCAGCAGGTGCAAATGGACAAATGGCCAGCCTCTCCAAGCCCATCTTTATGACTTCAGCTCCGATACCATCCTTACCAGCAGCTTTAGATGCTCTTGCAGGGCGAGCGATGGAATCAAGACCAATTGTTTTCGGTCCGCGTGGCGCGAGTGCGAAAAGAGATTCGCGTTTGTAGTGTGTGGTCTTCCGATTCCATGGCATGCTCTTGCAGGGCGAGCGATGGAATCAAGACCAATTGTTTTCGGTCCGCGTGGCGCGAGTGCGAAAAGAGATTCGCGTTTGTAGTGTGTGGTCTTCCGATTCAATAGCATGGAGTTGTGTTTGATCTTCCGACCTTGACGCTTGCTCTTGCGGGGGCCGGCGATGAGGGAAGGATCAAACATGTCGCGCGTCGATCGAGTAAAGTGAAAAAGTGCCGCTTTCGATTAGTTCTTTTTGATCTTCCGACGTTGACGCTTGCTCCTGGGCAGTGCGTCAAGAAAGCCCGAGCAGTCGTCAGTTGTTTTCCCTCACGGGTTGCACGCCTATTTTCTCAGAGTGCTTTTATATAGCCTATTAAACGAGTGAAGTTCAAAGAGGATTGTTGCTGCTCAAGGATGACGGATCAATTGGTGAGCTTGTTTTATGCTACTGTTTCTAATCTATAAAATATGTATGATTGCACCCTTAATCGTTACAACGGTGAGACGTAAATATGATTTTTCAAAAAAATATGAATGGTTCGTCACTGTGAGTGTCGACATAAACTCTGATTCATAAATTATTTATGTCTAAATTTTATTTTTTTTTCAAAACACTTCCTTCTTTTTACCTTTATTTTTGTAATTAAAAAAAACTTTGAATGGTTCGACACTTCAAGGGTAGACTTCCAAAAGGTTCACTTTATTCAACAAACTTTGAAACGTTCGTCACATCAAGTGTCGGCATATTTTTTCTCTACATAGATGTTGTTCATATCAAATGAAAATATTATATTTACATATAAGTATGTTTATATCTCACAAATAATTATTTATCATGGTCTAATCGCTTATCAAAGTGAATCCTGTGACCCAACGATCCTTCCCATTAACAAACATCCCTCCCAGTAACCTTTGTGGAGATGCAGAGGCAAACACGGTCTCCAAATAGCAAAGATTACACACTAACATTCCTTCCCTCAATCCCACCTGACTGCAAGGACGTGGCCGGCGCCGTTATTGACCATGTATAAATCGAGGCACTGAATTATGCACACTGAAGAAGATTATGGCCAATCCCAGCCGAACTTCTAGTTGATTCTTTGTGCATTTTCACTGACTTCGGTCAATCACGGAATAGCAACCATTGATATGTGTAGTCAGTCTAAGCTAAGCTAAGCTAAGATACCATCCTTACCAGCAGCTTTATTGTTCTTGAACTGTTGAATGGCATCCTTAACCTCCCTTAGAGTAGGGGCTGGTTGGTTTCCAATGCCCGCAGTACTGACGGAGGCATTTCCTCCGTTGTTCCTTCTTTCATTGCCTGTGTTCTCAGCGCCGTTCAGGTGTTCGTCGAAGTGCTGCTTCCACCTTTCGATTACCTCACGCTCGTCCATTTCCCTGCAGTTGCACATCTCGGCTCGTGGCACGAAGCCGTTGCGGGATGTGTTGAGCTTCTGATAAAATTTACGTGTTTCTTGAGACTGGTACAACTGTTCCATCTCCTCGCATTCCGTATCCTTCAGGCGAACTTTCCAATAGTCGGTCTAAACTCTTCCTTCTGGCCAACCTGAGCGGTTAGATCTCCTATGATGATTTTGACATCGTCGTTTGGGCAGCTGTCGTACTCGTGTTCGAGCTGCGCGTAAAAAGCGTCGTTTTCAGCATCATTGCTTCCGAAGTGAGAGCTGTGCACTAGACTGATGCAAATTTTGAAGTTTTTGCTCCCCTATGCTTAAACGATGTTAATTATGGTAAAAATGATCCTCCCAAAATTTGAAATGATTCAGAAGTAATTTGGTTGTGCACACGCTATTTGAAGTTTATATGGAAATTACTATGGGAAAGGCAAACCTTTTGTGTTCAGTCCTCCAACTGCTCGTCATAATAATCTATGGAAAAGTGAACACACGCATTTCTTCCGAATCACCTCAAACTTTGGGAGGATGCTATTTATTATAATTAAAATCGTTTAAGCACGTTTATTATGCTGAAGTTGAAGAACTGGCCTTTGTGCCTCAACTTGCACATTCTCTCATTGATCGGCCACCACCCGATCAAGCAACTCTGCATATCACCCATCACTATACAAGCTGTTCCCAGCTCGTGTGTGTTGCCGCAGCTCTGATAGATGGTATGGTTACCTCAAAACGTTCGCACCATTGATCCCTTCCAGCACACTTCCTGCAACACTACGATGCTGAATCCGCGGTCTTTCAGCACGAGCACGCGTGTGCTACCGGTGAAGTTGAGAGATTTACAGCCACACGTGCCGAGCTTCCAACCGCCAGTCCCTTTACGTCGATGTGGTCTTCACCGATTGTTCCGGTTTGTATTCTCTCGTTGATTATTCGTTGCTTGAGTTTTTTACGGATGGCTTGCAGGGTCTGACATCAACCCCCTAGATTTACGGAGGACCATTCCTCCAAAATGTTCAGAGGACCATAGTGCACAGTTTAGCTTAGAGCCCTGTACAGTACAGACGCTCCAGGTTTGCAGGAGCAAACCACCCCCCCCCCCTTCCCTGTCAGCATACGACCAAAGTTCCCAACGGGGTTGGTAACCCGATCTTCCCCAAGGTTACTCGCACCTCGGCCAATACCACTAGGCGGTAGGGATAGGAGTTGCTGGGCAGGAGGCTAAGGACCGCACAGAGGGGTCTATTTTATTCCTTCAGGTACGTGAGGTATGTACCAATGGTACGTCATGTCCAGCCATCTACCAACCAAATGCTAAGGCTTATGAAAAGTAATAGCTACTTTGTTAACAAAATGCTAACAAATAATGATAATGATTTGATTGGGATGATAGTGCTGCCCAACAGAGTGCGCCAAAACACCAGAAATTAATGTTATATTTGTAATTATGCTTGAAGAGAAAAATAAAAATAAAAACAAGTGAACTTGGTTTCATTTGTATCAATAAACCGTAAACCGAAAGTAGCATAGATGAATGTTTGAGCCTGAATGGTTATATAAAAAAGGAATCAACATTTTCTGATTTTCATAGTTTTGCTGATGATCGATGATGTTTTCATTCGGATTGAAGTGTTGATACATTTCCGGATTGTTGATGAAAATTTTAGGAAAATCCATCAATGATTGGCTGAGCCGTCAAAGCCTAAGCACTTTTCATGACAGCCACAAACTATAAAGTTTTCATTTTACACCTGGTACCAACATCTTCTGAAAGACATAGCTAATGTAGAGAAAACATTACCTAAGTTCAACGCAATACATGTACCATGTACCTCGTATAGTAAAAGCATGCAATTCAATCATCGCTTAACGGTACTCTTCAAATTGAACAAAATGTATTTATGCTCATTGTAGTTGGAAGGCTCGACTGGTACATGATGATGCTAATTAAATTTCTAACTTTCAATATGCCTTACTGTGACAAAGGTTTATGAGTTCATAAAAAAATACAGCGTAATGAACAACTCTGGTACTATGATTCAATTCGGCATGGGAAGTTTTGTTGATCATATTACCAAGCCTCAGCCATGATATACACTTGCATACGAAAGATCTTCACGCCAAGCATACACTCCCTAGCTTTAGCAAAGCTCTATGATGAAGTGAATTTCAAGAATCCGAAACTTATCAAAGTGTTACGTTTTCGTTATTTCAGCACTACATTCGCAACTACGTAACACTAGGAAAAAATTGAACCAGACGTGCAAAATTTCTTCTCTATTCAGTGTTAATTTTTATTTTGTTTTTCTTTTTATCACGAAAAGCTACAATCCTTACGGTAGTATAGATGTATAATTTCGCAATATGATCGAAACACTCATCATGTTGAGTTTGCTTCACCTAACGTTTCTCGAATAAAAGCGCGTGTTGGCCATAAATTAAACATTCATTCGCGAGAGTCGTATTGGTATGATTTTTATGCGAAATGATTTATTTTTATTTTCGCCTGCAACCACAGACAGTTATCATCATTGGCCATAGTGAAATATGTAATTGGCTTTATTATTGATGCATGTTTCATTGTAGCCTTCATACATGGAAACTTGCGCTCCGTACATTGCAGAAATTGTTACAACGACCGTCACGGAATTGACGCTTTGATTGAAAATTATGATAATGAAATTGCCACCGTAAATAGAAGCGCTGTTGTGTGTGAGCAAATAAAAACCACGGAATTGTGCTTTTCGATACCCAGCAACAGAGTTGAGCAATTTTACATAATTCATGATAATAGGGATCATCATATCTCAAAACGTTCCGTTTAAATATCGGTTTCACATGGAATGTTGTTCCGGGGGACGATTATTTTCAAAGGTGCGGGAAAATTAATTCAACCATCAAATGAAAATAATAACAACCAAGCATACCACAGTTTATGGTTAAACCATTAGCGAACGTGTCAACACGTACAGCACAAACATCTGAACAACAACCAGTGCAAATGGTAACACACACTGGCAGTTTTTTGCTACGTGCAATCCTTGAAGAACACGAACTGGAGTTTTCTTTATTATTGTTATTATTTCGGTTTGCATGTGGCCTGTAGCTGGTGTGGGAAATTGTGGTAAGAAGTAGGAAAATTAGTCTCTGGAAGGGCAGTACAGTGATGGGGCACGTTCCACCAGCATGTCATGTTTCGTACCAGTTGAAGAATTAGTTATTGAAACATAGCATGAATGAGCCAGCTTGTATGATAGTATATGTGAAGTAATCTACAAGTCTTCATATCTTGTTAGGCTTATAGGATCATGCCAAGGAAGACTACGAAGAGCGTATCTCACAATTTTTTGTTGTCCCGCCTAAATCGAAGTGTTAACTGATGCAGGGGCCCCGATAGCCGTAGCGGTAAACGCGCAGCTATTCAGCATGACCATGCTGAGGGTCATGGGTTCGAATCCCGCTGGTTGAGGATCTTTTCGTAAAGGAAATTTTCTCGATTCCCAGGGCATAGAGTATCTTCGTACCTGCCACACGATACACATGCAAAAATGGTCAATTGACAAAGAAAGCTCTCGGTTAATAACTGTAGAAGTGCTCATAAGAACACTAATCTGAGAAGCAGGCTTTGTCCTAGTGGGGACGTAACGCCAGATAGAAGGAAGAAGAAGGAACTGATGCAAACACTATGTAAGAACATTTCATCCCAGTACAGATCAAACCACAGCACAGTACAAAGATCGTTCACACAAAGTTGTTTCATGGTTTAAATCGTGTAAAAAAGTTGATTAGAAATGGGCGTGGTTTACCAGGAACATAAAGGAAAATCTATCAATCAACCTTCAAGGCTTTATTTTAAATTCTTTAGTATCATTTCAACTATTATAATTACTTGTTTTTAATTATGAATCGTGGTTTACGGCTAACCAGCCGAGTGGAAGTTTAACAACTACCGAAAAGCTAAAAATTACATATAATTTGCAATTGGATTAGATGGACAAATTGATGTGAAGATTTGCGAAAAAGTTACACGTCTTCTCAGTGAGAATCGAACTCACGACTCCCCGATCTCTAGTTGGGGCGCGTTAACCACTACGACATGAGAGGACTCATGAACGCAGAAGTTAACCTGAATTCGATTTCAGCTCAATAATCACGTGGTTTCTGTTGCAAACAGGCTCCGCCTCTTGCGCTTTTCAGGTTGCCATTCAGTGTAATTGTAAGTCATATTTTCAACGATTTTCAACTCCGATTAGTTTCAAGAGATATGTTTATTCTTGAGTTGAAACAAACTGTGTTGTCGTATCCTTCCAGCTTTGGCACCATTCTGGATACTGGGCTCACCGTAGAGTTACTCAAGCTCGTGGTTTATTCTTCTCCTCCATACGCCGTTCTCGTCAAAGATACGCCAAAGATCGTCCTAAGCACACGTCGTTCTAAAACTCCTAGCGCTTGCAGGCCCTCTTCGAGCATTGTCCACGTCTCATGCCCGTAGAGGACTACCGATCTTATCAGCGTCTTGTACATGGTACACTTAGTACGGAAGTGAAGTTTATCAGATCGCAAGGTCGTGTGGAGTCCGTAGTAAGCACGACTTCCGGCAATGATACCTATACGAATTGCTCTGCTGCAGTTGATATCTGACGTTATCAATGATCCGAAGTAAACAAATTTTTCCACCACCTCGAACTCTCCCCGTCGATCATTACGCGTCTGCCAATGCAAGCTATATCGCTCTCGGTTCCTCCAGCCAACAGATGTTTTGTCTTCGACGTATTTACCTTCAATCCAAACCGACCTGTTTCACGTTTAAGACTGGTATACTGTCTGTTCAGAGTCCACCTGGAACGTTCTTCCGACATGGTCCTCCGGAAATCTAGGGGGTTGGTGTCAGGCCCTGCAAGCCAACCGTAAAAACACATCACCACAGGAACGTCAACGATAGAATACATACCGGAACAATCGGCAAAGACTACAACGACGAAAATGGACTAGCGATTAGAAACTTGGTACGTGGAACTGCAAATCTCTCAACTCCATTGGAAGTACTCGCATACTCTCCGATGTACTGAAGACCCGCGCATTCGGTATCGTAACGCTGCAGGAGGTGTGCTGGACAGGAGCATTGATGCGAACGTTTAGAGGTAATCATACCACCTACCAGAGCTGCAGCAACACACGCGAGCTGGGAACAGCTTTCATAGTGATGGGTGATATGCAAAATGATGACAAACAATGACACTCATGATTTAGAAAATTCGTGCACCCAACATAGGCTACTTGATGAGATTCACGTTTTTAAACTGTACTGGGAAAGCCACGTGATTTTCGCGAAAATTCAAGCCTACTACTAGGGTAGGTGTACCAGTTATGGCCACAGTGGTTCCCTATTTCGCCATACGTGATATCTTGCACGCCTTCATATTTTGAAAAATCTTTTGTGTTTTAGCAGTGAAATAAAGGATAAATCTTGATGTTCAAACATTCAAAAAGATTAAACATGTAAAAGTTATCCAAATTTTGCATATGGCCAAATAGGGAACCACTATGGCCATAACTGGTACACTTTCCCTATTACCATTCCCAGCACTGGATCAGAGCAACGATGGACGGTGTGCAAAACTGCGTAAAGATCTCGGGTGAACACTCTAGTTCGTTCGAGACTCGGTGGGGACTACGACAAGGCGACGGAATTTTGTGCCTGTTGTTCAATATTGCGCTTGAAGGTGTCATGTGGAGAGCCGGACTTAACAGTCGAGGCACGATTTTCACGAGATCCAGTCAATTTGTTTGCTTCGCGGACGACATGGATATTATTGGGAGAAAATTTGAAACGGTGGCAGATTTGTTCACCCACCTAAAACGCGAAGCAACAAAAGTTGGGCCAATGGTGAATGCGTCGAAAACAAAGTAAATGCTGGTTGGCGGAACTGATCGCGACAGGGCCCGCCTAGGAAGCAGTGTTAGACGGGATACCTTCGAGGTGGTGGACGAGTTCGTCTACCTCGGATCCTTGTTGACGGCTGACGACAATGTTAGTCGGGAAATACGAAGGTGGAAGTCGTGAACTCCAGAAGGAACTGCGGTCAAGAAAGATTCAACCCCGCACCAAATGCACGATGTACAAAACGCTCATAAGACCGGTAGTCTTCTATGGGCATGAGACGTGGACTATGCTCGAAGAGGACTTGCAAGCTCTAGAGGTTTTCGAACGCCGAGTGCTAAGGACGATCTTCGGCGGTGTGCAGGAGAACGGCGTGTGGCGGCGAAGGATGAACCACGAGCTCGTCCAACTCTACGGCGAACCCAGTATCGTGAAGGTAGCTAAAGCTGGAAAGATACGATGGGCAGGGCATGTTGCAAGACTTCCGGACAACAACCCTGCAAAGATGGTGTTCGCTTCGAATCTGGTCTTAACAAAAAGGCGTGGGGCGCAGCAAGCTAGGTGGATTGACCAGGTGCACCAGGACCTAGAGAGCGTGGGTCGCAGTCGAGGATGGAGAGAAGCGGACATGAACCGAGTGAATTGGCGAAATATTGTTGACGAGGCTTTATCAAGATAATTGATGTAAAGCCAAATAAGTAAGTAAGTTCTTCCGACAATGTCCTCGTAGTCAGCAAAACAGATGAACTGGCTGAATTTATTAAAGATTGTGCCCCGCATGTTGAAGTCCGCCCGTTTCATAACGCCTTCTAGCGCAATATTGAACAGGAGACAGGAAAGACTATCGCTTTGTCGAAGTCCTTTGCGTCTTTCATACGGGTCCGATAATGCACCCGATATCTTCACACAGCACTATACACTATTTATCGTTGCCTTGATCAGTCTTGTCAGTTTCCCGGGAAAACCATTCTTGTTCATAATCTTCCATAGCTGTCTTCTCTTCTGTTTGTATAGTTCCACGTTTTGACGGGTACCTTGCTGCAGCATAATCGCCCGCGCTGCATTCTTCTTGTCCAAAACCGTCTGACACTCCTTGTCGAACCAACCGTTCCGTCTATTTTCTTCCACAAACCCAATGGCACCTAACGCTGCGTCGTAATGGCTGCTTTGGCACTACTCCAGCAGTCCTGAAGAGGGGCTTCAGTGAGCTCTCCCTCTTCCGGCAACACTGCTTCAAGGCTTTGCACGTAGTCAGTTGCAACTTCGGGTAGTTTGAGTCGTTCCAGATTGTACCGTGGCGGGCGTCGGTACCGAATGTTCACAATGGAAAGTCTATGGCGCACTTTAACCGTCACATGTAGTGGTCCGAATCGATGTTTGCGCCGCGATAGGTTCTGACATCGATAATGTCCGAGAAGTGTCTTCCATCAATCAAAACGTGGTCGATTTGCGATTCAGTCTGTTGGGGTGATCTCCGGGTGTACCGATACGGGGATCTGTGCTTGAAGTATGGCCATGTTTTTGGAGGCAGCGAAATCAATCAGTCTACGGCCGTTTTGTTCGTAAGCTGGTGAGCGCTGAACTTCCCTATAATCGGTCTAAATTCCTCCTCCTGGCCAAGCTGTGCCCATATATACGTATGTACCGTCGACCCTTCCCAGCAAACCTCCTGCAGCGCTACGATGTCGAACTTGCGGACCCTCAATAATTCGGAAACAATGTGGGTACTTCTCAAGGAATTGAGAGATTTAAAGTACCATGATCCGAGTTTCCAATCGTTAGTCCGTTTTCGATGCCTGGGTATATGCCGATTGTTCCGATGCGAATTTACATTGTATGCTTCCTGTACTGATGATTTTTACGGCTGACTTGTAAGGCCTGCATCAACCCCCTGTCTCGCCGGAGGACCATCGTGCACAGCACTGTTTAGAGTCCCACACTGGCACTCGGACGATGATCAGTCGCTCCTAACATGGAAAACAGACGCTGTTTTGAGCCGCACCTAACATGGAGAACAGACGCTCTGATAAGCTACATCCTCAGAAGGGAGAAGCCCCCCTTCCCGGTCAGCATACGACCAAGGACCCACCGGGGTTGGTTATTCGATCTTCCCTACGGTTACTCCTACCCCAGGCGGCACCATGGGGAGGTAGGGATAAGAGTTACTGGACAAGAGGCTAAGGACCACAAATGGGGTCTATTTTACACCTGCAGGTACGCGAAGTACCAATGGTACGCATTGTCCAGTCATTTACCGCCCTAAACTTGGCTTGAAGGTTCTCAATGTGATTTTTGATAGTTTAATTTTTATCTAGCATGAGTCCTGGACACTTAACTTCATCTGATCAATTTCTTGGAACCCCTCTCTTCGCAGACATGTTTTCAGTCTTAAAGTTTTCAAATAAAGCTATTGGTATATGTGGGAATGCTACAAGTTGAGTTTAAAATCATTAGGAAATTATTTCATTTTTGCAAGAATGAAGAAAAAATATCCAAATTGTTTGCGCTCTACTACAGATGACACGCAGGCTTCGTCCTTTGGCGGAGAGGCCTGTGTAATCCGCAAACAAAGATTTTTGACATCCCTGATGTAACTCAGGTAAGTCAGATGAGCAGAAAGCGCATTAGAAAATGAAACACTCAGCTTGGTTGGAGAGACGGCAATCTCTTTCTTGATTGGGTGAGGGAAACGCAACAATCGAGTGAGTGTTTGCGATGCCTACCCACAAGACATTAGAGGACAAAATTTCTCAAAGGTGATAAACTTCGCCCTATTTTACGGTACCAACTGTGGAACAAGAATCTTAAAACAGCATTGTGCTTTTTCTTTATACGTAATATATGACCATATCAGCACATTAGATTTCGTCACTTTCTTCGATTGAATTATCTACACATATTACTAATGAATGGATTCTCAGAACAGTTCATGAGCTTTCAAAAACTGTTGAAATTTCAAGCTTAAGCTCAAAAACCTCATTCTAAGCAACGCGTATCTTCAAGTGAGAAAAAGTAACAAAAACTCCATGTGATAAATTTTAATTAATGTTATGGCACATGAACAAGAGCCTACAACCGTTCATATGCTCCTACTTAGTAGGATACAAATTACTGTTATACAATGCGAGGTGCAGTAAGGCATCAGAAGAATGCATAATGAAGGGAAACGTGACAGAACGCACCACATAGAAGAATAACTTTTTCTTCTGTTCGTAACATAAACCACTAATATTTGGTTTGATGTATGTCACAATCAGTTTGGTTGCGTCTTCATATAGTACAAAAATGTAAATATATTTGCAAACTTGTAAAACATTGTGAAAATAATAGAAATCAAAGATTTGTATGCATGCAAATTGCTACATAGGACCAGAATGAAATATTCCATCAAGTATACACGATCAATTTTATGAAAAACTAAGTTTAAATCTGAAAAAAAAACACAAATTTACTTAATTAAACGTTGATATATCGTTTCATACTGTTAACCCCTACACATAGAAGCTCAAACAAGCTGCCATCCTATTCTCAGTAGGAATGCACATCCCGACACAATACGTCGGGTGAACACTTGGGCTCGGGCTCACAATTATGCTGTCAACGTTGGTCCTTATCTAAGAACGCAGCACAGCTGCACTACTGTAGAGTGATTATAATATGAAGCTTTTGACGACAGCTTTTGCTATTGCTCATGAGCATCACGCCTTCCGTGTGCTGTGCCACGCGTTATTACCATTTTCCACAAAGGCGATACGTGATAGTTAGACCACTAAAAACCTTGCAAGGATTTATGGTTGGATAAAACTACGTGCAAATAATGCTTTAGATGCTACCTCGAAACCAAATCTTAAATCGTAAAATTAATTTCACTTTTTTACCAGAATCGAATACAACAGAACACACCACAACAGTAGTTGTTAACGTAATAAACTGCCATCCGCAAAAGTGCACTGACGTGAATAGAC
The DNA here is from genome assembly GCF_002204515.2 of Aedes aegypti. Classification (NCBI taxonomy): domain Eukaryota; kingdom Metazoa; phylum Arthropoda; class Insecta; order Diptera; family Culicidae; genus Aedes; species Aedes aegypti. Next base: position 381,514,940 of record NC_035108.1, read on the forward strand.
TTTAAAACGTCATAAAATTTGCATTTACATGATTTATATTCCCCGAATGGTTTCCGTATGCCTTTCCGTGCTCAAATTGGAAACCGGGTGTTACCGTACAGTCCGTGACCCACCCTTGGGGGTGGTAAGTTGGTCGCTGTAGAAGAGGTGTAAAAATAATGGAAAATTTACGCGAACAAAAATCCAGAAAATATTACTCTCTCCATTTGCCCCCTTTCCCCGTTGTCGATGGAGTGGGTTCAAACAGCGATAATAAGGCTTGCAACTATAGAGTAAGGTGGGACAAAAGTTCGAGTGGGGCAAGACGCTTCTTTCAAACATTACATTCATTTCTTATATCTACCATCATCCTAATTTGGGTCAACTAAGTTAAGCTTTTCTTAACGTTTTGTTAACAACATATTCCATTTTATTTGCAGTAGCAGTTCACAATAGGGTCCTAAAATTTTCAATGAGATCTTGTTTTTATTTCAAACACGGAAGAGCATGTAATTGCAATTACTTTAGCAATTTTTCCCGCTCAAATAACGGCTATATCATGATTAAATATTAATTTAAAAATAAGTCCATTAATGAACCTTAACACTTTTGGTCATGTTTGACGTTCGCTAAGTCGACAAAAACACCACAGTGGTTTTAGTTTTAACACTGGGGTTGTTCCTATCAGACATTTCGAAAGGGACACGGAAAACAAAGTTTACCCAAAATTTGAGTTTCAGCCAAAGGGGTGTGACAAAATCTAAAAAAACATAAAAAAATGTTTTTTGGACTTAAACAAATGGAAAATATTAGAAAATTGAGTAAACATGTGTTTTTGACGATTGTACCCCGTTTGGCATAAAATCGTTTGGCATAAGGTCGTTTGGCATAAAGCCGTTTGGCATAAAGTCGTTTGGCATAATGGTCGTTTGGCATAGTGGTCGTTTGGCATAATGGTCGTTTGGCATAAAGATGCCACTGAGCCCATAGCAAAAAAATTTCGTAGTTTCTCGAAAAGCGTGGTGGTTGTTCAGAGATAATCCAAGCTATGAATGTCAAAAATTGAAGTGACATTAGAGAGCATAACTAAATAAAACTCGTGTTGGGTCTGGTGGAAGATCTTTTTGGAATAATAATTTTCTCCACATCCTAGAACATAAAGTATCGTTGAGTTGTTGCGATATACATATTTAAAAATAGTAAATTGGCAAAGAAAGTTCGCAGTTATTAATAAAGGGAACGCACATATTTTGCTGCAGATCAAGCTCTATCCCAGTTTGTACGTAACACTTGATGAAAATTACTTGGTAGCAGGTTTCTGAATTATCGTATCAATGATGCGAAATCTACGATTTTTCGCACGTAAGGAGAATGCTTTTTCGCTTCCTCACGTGAATATCTTTTTTCGCTCACACTTATTTTCCCTAGAGTTACGAGTTACCGAAAATCATTCCACTCCGGGGATAATTTCTTTTTCACCCCATCATATTTTCGCTCACCAACTTCTCCCGAGAATTATCACTATGTGGATAAACAAAAACTGGTGCCGCCGACGGGATTCGAACCTACAACATTGCTAAAAACAGCCGCGATGCGTGCACGCTATCCATGTTACCACATCAACGTGACGAAAGCAGCAGTTAATTTGATGCATAAAAGCAACTGCTGCTTGTGGCGATGGACACATGAAAAGTTCTCCATGGAGAGGAGAATGATAAAATAAAATTCTCACAGCTGTGGAGTTGTGCCATTATCTATTTTCGCTTTGTTTTGTAGACGGATAATTTCGCAAGGCAGCTTTTCGCTGAAAATTGTGGTGATGGAGAAATCCATTATCGTGAGAGTGAGTGAGAATTCGGAAACTTGCTTGGTAGAAGAAGGAAAAATGTATTTGCAAAATATTAAAAGCTCTTATCCAAAGATCTATTCTTGCAACATAATGCAAAATAGCCTATATACGAGAGCAGATTATTTTTCGTTTAAAATGTTTAAGGCTCTAACACTGAATATCTTCTCACAACATAACTCAAATGAACAACACATTTTTGAAAGATAATATATGTGGCAAAACTTTTGAACGATTCAATATAAATTTTAATTTTGAAAGTGTACATCAATAACACTGTCTATTATCAAAAGGAGGGAAAATTTGCGATTAAAATAATATTTTTCCAGCATACCGTAATCCGGGGTAACATTGATCATTTTTCTGAATGTATCTTCAATATTTCGTTTGAAAACGCAAATGCTGCAAATTTTATATTTTTAAAACAAGTACTACCACCCATAGCTCGAGACTATATACTGTATTTTGTTTATTGAAAAATTTAAGCATGTTTAAAAAATGTTTTAAGCGAGTTTTTGATTTAGCTGATATGGGGTAACTTTGATCACCTAAGTAAACAACGTTCGGTAATATTCAAAATGTCGTTACATACATATATCATTGCCTTTAAAGTCGAATATGAAGGCCAAACGCTTACAAGTAATTTACCCTTTGAGATATTTTAAAATTAAAAACACCTCGAACCACCGAATACGCCTAAAAGTAGGCAATTTCCTAAGGGAATTTTACATTCTTAACAGTAATTCGGTGATGTTGTCTAATTGAGCATACCGTAAAACGGGGTAACTTTGATAGTTTTTTCGAAGAAAACTTGAATATTTTTGCATGCTGTTTCAAAGATTTACAATTCATATTTTTAAAACAAGTACTGGCATCCTAGCCATCGTTTACAGTCGATAAATTGCCAAAAGATTTATTTTGAATGGATATATAATTTTTTATATAATCGAAAGTTGGTTTTCTGTTTTGGGGTAACTTTGATAATGGAGTATGACTCGAACAAAATTGAATGAATAACGAACATTTGTAAGGCATTGCATACTTCTAGGCGTTTAACGTTATATGGAAATTTCTGACTTAGATTACAAAAATGGTCCCAGTTTGTGAATATGCTTTTCGCTAAGAGATTTGAGACCGTATTCAAGTTCTATGATAACTAGGCTATCAAAGATAAGTGGCCAACTATTTAAAACTACATCAAATAGTGATCGTAGAACCGATTGTTTGTAAGCGTTTTGAAAATGCTGAAATTGTGTAATTTTTTTAAATTCGTATAAAAAGCCTAAAATGTTCTTGATTCAAATGAAAACCGCTCTTACATGAAGTGTCATACTAATATTCTCTAATTTTGCATTCGTTTTGCTTAACTGATTAACAGAAATTATGATATTTCATTTAGTATGCGGTGGGTTACGCACTATCAAAGTTACCCGCATTATCAAAGTTACCCCGTTTTACGGTACTTATAAAAGTTCTGACAACGGAATCGTTTTCGGCGATGCCATTTTTAGTAAGAACCGCATTTCCCTTGCTTATATCGTTTGCAGAACTTATGCGAGACATGAATCTTCGGTAGTGTCATCCTTAACCATTAGACTCATTATTTGGAAAAGTTGACAAATTTACGCATAAAGTAAACGAAATTTTCGCAAAAATATTGACTTTTATTAGCTCATGAATATAAGAAAGAGAAGCACCAATCATGATTTGGAAATGTTCCATCAATAACTGATAATATCAACTTTTTACGAGATGAGTCATTCCGATCAATGTTACCCCGCTGATCAATGATACCCCGGATTACGGTATCTTGAAAGGAGATCTTGTGTTTGCAAAAAAATATGTTGAATATTTACAGGTTCTAAAGTAATTATTATTCTCACAGCACGTATTCTTGCAAGAATTGCGAAATAAATAAATGGTGAACATATAGTTTGACTAAATAATACAATTGAAAACAGTATAAATATAAAGAACAGCCTATTTTTAGAAGAAGGCAAAATTTATGATTAAATCAATAAAAGATTGGACGCCAAAAACCATTGCGGCACAATATAACGAAAAGACATCAAAAATTGCGTTCAGAATTGTAGCTCTTATCCCACTTTTCCCCGAATGTCGTTTCTCTGAATGTCAGTTCCTAAAATGAATCGTTTCCCCGAAAAGTGATGAAGTTTAAATAGGTGCTGTAATAGTCTTTAGTGGCTGGAAGGTAAACGAGCAAAAACGATAAGCAATCAAAAGAAGCAGGTATTCTGTCATTCTTGGCTATACTTATGGTGGAAAAAATATTGAGGACGGTAAAACTCGAAAGAACCGCCAATTAAATAAAGAAGGGTGCATATCAGATGACCCTGAAATGTTTAAAGTTACGACAAGTATGAGTGCCACAAACTTTTCGGGGAAGTGGACTTTTTGTTGAAGCGGGATATTCGGGGAACTGGTATTCGGGATACTGGCGTTCGGGGTAACGACATTGGTGGAACCGACATTACGGGAAAAGTAGCACAACTCATCAAAGTAACTGCAGTAATCGATTTCTCTTTTCGCTGATAACTTGAGCAAACCAATCTTATCAATTGCCGTCATTTTGCCAGTTGGGAACAACTAAATATCTAAAAAATAAACAAATCTTAAAAGAACAGCCTAGTATAAAACAAGGTGAAATTTGTTTCAATTTCAAATCCACAGTTTTTATGCCTTCAATTTAGTTACATCATATATAAAAAAAAAATCCAATGTTTGAAAGAAGAGTAAATTAGTGCTAAATATATCAAAATATTCAGTGCAAAAAATTATTCCAATAGCGGAACTCAAAAGAAAAATTAATATTTGAAAGAAGGGTAATTTCTGCATAAATTATAAAATATTGTTGACAATAACTTTCCTAATATGCATTAGTTTATTCAAGAGCATATGAGAGTAGCAGAGGCCCTAGATACTTAACTTCATCTGATCAATTTATTGGAACCCCTCTCATCGTGACAACATGTCTACTTGAAGGTTTCCGATAAGAAGCTTTTGGTTTATGTGGGAATATTATAAGTTAAGTTTTGAATGCATTAGAAGAAATCTTAAATTTTTGCAAGTATTAAGAAAAAATATTCAAACTGTTTGCAATCTACAACAGATGACACGTAGGCTTTGTCCTTTGACGGAGAGGCCTTTGTCATCCGCAAACAAGGATTTTTGACATCCCTGGTAACTCAGGTAAGTCAAATGCGAAAATATTGTATGATATTGGTCCCAAATTTTGCCTTGAGGTACATCAGCTCTTACAGGAAGTTATTCATACTTGAAGTTCTGATAATTTACTTGAAATGTACGATTTTACAGATAACTTTGAATTATTCTAACAATTTACGTGGAAACATTTTTTTTTATTTACAATCAAGCCCAAACACTGTCGAATGCTTTTTCTGTGTCTAGAAGAGCGAGACCAGTGGTAAAGCCTTCAGATTCCACTTATCATTTTTTATCTTTTCTCTAGCTGATTTGTGCTGAAATATTGATTTGGGATTTAAAAAAATCGTTCCGTAGATTTTGGCACTCAAACGTATTGCATTGAAAACTTTCTTCAGTTACTAAATATTTCACAATGAATCGGGATATGCATTATTGAAAACAGTTCTTAGTTTATAAGAGTCTCTAATACGCCATTCTTCAACAAATCGACTGAGAATAGCATAAATAAGTATCATAATATCAGGAGAAATTGATCATTCTCGATTACCTTTCAAATCGATGTGAGTATTTTTCACACGGTTTGGAGAAAAACTATTGAAAAGAGTTAAAGCCTTATTCCCGAATCTATTTTGAAAAAAACTACACATTGACATTTTTTCTTCAAGTGTATCTTCGAAACTTCACATGCAAGCAGAGAAAAATAAGAAGTCCAAGAATTCTGATTTTTTGTTGTTTTCCCACAAAATCTTGATGACAAAATGACACACCGTTTTCTTCAATTACTTACGACGTTTTTTTTTAATATAAGAGTGACTCAAGTAGTACTTTGTTTTGGTTTGTGATTAGGACACTTGTCTCTTTATACGAGTTGTTCGTAAATTTGCAGGCAAGCGAGACCGTTTTTCGTTTTCTTGGCGCCGGAGTTCTTTCTTCTGTTCAAAATCTACCCAAGCATAACCAAGTACTGGTGAGATCTTCTCATGGTGGATTATATTTCTATTATTGTATGTAGTTTAGGTTGGTCTGGGACCACCAGAGCATCTAAATGAAGCAATTTGGACAGGAAGCATGAGACTGCCTCCTCCCTGTTGCTAACATTTCGTGCATTGAGTGCGGGCTCTTCGACCCTATCTATTGGAAGTATTCTGTCAATCGAGGGCTTAATTTTGAAGTTGTTCGTGGACTCTTTTTTCTGGAAGGAGATTCTCTTTCCCTACCGCGGGTTTTGTGTAAGTGTCCCTGCTTGCGGGTCCGCATATCCATTTTTGGCCCTTTATACAGAAGACAGCAGTCAGCTCACAAACAACAAGACAATCTTGATCAAATCGCTTTTCAAGTTATTCCAAATGTTATATTGCGTTTCTTTTGAAAATTTTCCATTCTGCGGTAGCCGCCAAGTTCTACCGCAGCTGTCAAAGTTCTACCGCAGCATTGAGAATGATTGTATCATTGAACGAAATCATCTAATCAAAGTCTGCTAGTAGAGTCCAGAGCTTTGAAAAACAGCCGAAAACAACAATCATCAGTATGGTTTCCAAGGTATCATAGCAGCTGATCAATGATGCTTTGTGAAAATCAGTAATGTGACAGCTGCGGTAGCTTTTGGTTCAACCACAGAACGGAAAGTTATCTCTGAAATTGCAATATATATAATATATATTGGAAACCTGGCAATTGCCTGACGTTTACATATAATTGTAGTTTCAAAAATCGATAAATTGATCAGCTGACGGAACATACGCTTCATAGTTACTACTAAGTGATCGATCAATCAGATTCACTACCTGAATTGCGCAGAGAATCTCTCAGATGGAAGCTTCTACCATCTTCTAGTTATGTACAATCACATAATCTTTGATTTCTAGATTGGTAACGGCGCCAGCCACGTTCCTTAGCCTGTCGGGGATTTCATCCTCTGGTAATCAGAATAGTTTTACAAAACCGGAGAATCTCCTATATTTTCCACAACTACCTTGGAAGTAGGATGTTTTGTTAGTGATAGATGGGGTCTTTGACCATAAGGATACCACTGTAGTAAGCGGTTAAGGTGAAGATGCATCGAAGCCAGACCTCAAATTTTCAAGAGTACAAACCTTCAGAAAGCTGAGAAAAATCGGAGTAAGATATGCTGCAAAAACTAGGTGAAAATGGTATTGTCCCTATCCAATTAACGATTTTCTTAATCATGCAAACATCATATTTTGGAAAACAAAGAAACAAGTTTGTTGCGTTTTAATTGTTGCCTAGAAACTCATGACCGTTAGAATAGTTATGTGGAAAAAAGCATAAGAACAGTTAAACATGTAGGGTCGATGTACCAATAGCCGCATAGCTAAGAACAAAAATTCGTATAAAATCGAAAAATAACGCTAGCGTCATTATTTTTACATCATCTGAAAGCTTTTTATCTTGGTTTTGTGGGAAAAATATGAAAACTACGAAAACTCAAAAGTTTGTATTTATTATCGCGTGTCCCACTGTAGGAATACATGTGCCTATAGTAGCACTATTTCTAATTTCTGTTCCTATAGTAGCACTAGCATCACGGCGTTGGTAAAATACTTATCAAAACCGTATATTCACAAAACTTTTACATTTTTCCTACAAAGTGTGGATCAAAAGCTTTCGTTTGATGTAAAAAAAGTTCTTAATTCATCAATTATTTCGTATAATAAAAAATAGTTTCTCTCAGTAGTGCTACTATAGGAACAATAGGTTTACTATAGGCGCAAGGGAGCTCAAATTTTAAGCAAAACTAATTATTTCGATCATTTTTTGAACAATATCAATCTGTGTATCAATGGTACTTAGATAAATAGCTCCTGACCTTCATGTCAAAAAATGTTTTGAAAAGATTTATAGCAAAACGGCCGTAAAAACCCACTAGTGCCACTATAGGGGACTGTCCACTAAGGGAACACCGACCCTAACCAGTAACGATACAAAAATAGCTCCTAGCCCGATCACTCGCTTGACAAGAGGCGAGAGCGCCAAATTTTCTTGCGCGGCTGCCCTCTCAGCCAACCGTTACGTACAATGACAGCTGAACTTCCGTTGCCATCGCAGTCCCAAGAGAAGGAGAAAACTTTGTGTCGGGGAGAAAAGTGTGCACGAATCATATAGCGGGCAATCCAGTCGGGAGTCTCGTTGGAAAAAGTCGTTCCGGTGCCGTGTAAAACCACCCACGAAATATTGAAGTTGATCCGGATCCTCGCAGCACACCAGACCGCTTCATGGCGAACTCAAAAGCGCTAGAACGACGCTCAAGCGAGCAGAAAGAGAACAGGGAGTGCGAACGAATTCTGCTCCCAGTCGTAAGTCGTGCATGTGGAAAAACTTAACCTCTATTGTAATACGTCCCCTCAACGCAGATATTTTGATCGGTTCCACCACGAGAACTGTGGCGCAGTGATGTCGTCCGACCGCGTAGGACGTAAGGAATTATCAACTCACAACCGAATCCCAGGAGGAGAGTCACGGATTAGTACTCGTACAATCACTCAGTTTCACTCGAAGCAATACGTGAGGAAAAAAAGGCCCCAGAAGGGTGAGTCTAGCGAGATCTGACGCCAATTGACGTTTTCCAACAACCGCTGTTTCATAGGACCTTTTTTCCACACGTGGAGCACTGCATACTGGACCTCCGGTGATACGACGACGCAGACACAGGGCCGGAACAAGGATTCGTTTTGTGGGTACTTGAGATGCGTGGAGCGTGGCGGATCACAGCAGTCACACCAAGTCTCGTTCAGGCCTACTCCAGTGAACGAACGCCATAGTCCCAGCACCGTAGGATCGGTCCCACTCGACGCGGATCGTACAACGATTACAAACCGAAGGACGTGCCAATTGACCGGAGAAGTTGATGCCACATAGACACGACAGCGCGCATCTCTGCCACAGGTGCCCAGCCTCGACTCCTCGCTATCACCAAGAGTGGGCATGGGCAAGTCGATAATACCCTTCAAGTCTCCATGTCCATGAGACACGGCACGAATAGAATCGTCCAACGAGAAAGAATCTTACGCAGCGGACGGTGTTGGTACAGGGTGAGGCAGCAGAGCGGTGAGCAAATGCAAAAGTTATTCTAAAACTACCAAAATGAAGCAATATGTTAGATTTTAAGAAAAATCTGCTCGATAAGAGCCGGAAGTAGGAGTTTCAGGGCCATAGTATTAAATATAAGCTAGATCTGGTAAGCAAACCCAGAACGGCCAATAAAATCATGTTTTTGTAAGCTTTTTCAGTCTGGTTTTGCGTGTTTTTAGTCAGCCGGAACTGTCCATGAGTATTAATTTCTCCCCTAAACAGTTTTCAAGTTTGCAATCGTTGGTGTCCTCTTCGAGTTGAATGAAGAATAAGAGTACCGTAAAACGGGGTAACTTTGATAATGCGGATAACTTTGATAGTGCGAGACCCACAACATACTAAACGAAATAACAAAGTTTCTGTAAATCAGTTGAGTAAAACGAATGCAAAAGTAAAGAGTATTTGTATGACACTTCATTCAATTTTGTTCGATTTATACTCCATTATCAAAGTTACCCCAAAACAGAAAACCGACTTTCAATTATATGAAAAATAATATATCCATTCAGAATAAATATTTTGGCAATCTATCATCTGCAATTGATTGTTAGAATAACAGTACTTGTTTTAAAAATATAAATTATAATTCTTTGAAACAGCATGCATAAATATTCAAGTTTTCTTTGAAAAAACTATCAAAGTTACCCCGTTTTACGGTATTAATTTGAATGAAAAAAATCTGCCGACCATCTTGGATTTTGACCCCATATAATTAGTTATAAAACCAATTTATAAAATAGCAATTTTCATTCATAATGCGTTTTTGATAATAGAATAAATGATAAATGAATTCAATAAATGAAAACCCTTTTAGTACCATTGACTGAAATAATTAAACAATTTCTTTAACCATATGCATTGGGTTTCATTGAATAAAGTTTATAGATTGCACGTTGGGACATTTGTAAGTCATGTGGTGATATCTGCAGTTTAAATTTAAAACAGAGCCAAATTTCAAGTATAGCATTGATCAATAAATCTCATGTTTATGAGCTGATAAAATCCTTGATTGGGACGCGAACATTTTTCACTCCCATCAAAATTAATATTTCATTTCTTTTCTTGGTTTCTTAAAACTGCAGAGCAATTTATCTCTTACATCAATAAAAGTTAAATTGTTGAGTAGTGTGAATAAAAAATAAAGTGAGTTACAGGTGTCTTTTATTTATGTTTTTCATGCTGTGCACAAAGTTCAGTTTCGACCTAGGAATCGGCTTAGATTATGTTCCAAATGTTGAAGAAGCAACTGATGCCATTCAAATAATTTGGTGAATTTGTCCCGTTGTAACAAGTCCCACAATTATTTCATACCATTGAAATAGTGAGGTACTAATAATGCTAAAATTTAAAAGACAAGTAGGAATAATTTTTGTTTAACATACATAAGATTGTTTTCATAAGACGCCTTCGCGTTTTTCGATGCATATGCATGAATGGAAGTCAAAATGGCAGTGCGTAGTAGCTCTTTGGACAAGGATTTTTTTTTTCAATTCTGAGTGCATAATTTTTTTTGTTGTCTCCCGTCAGATTGTCAAAAATCTGTAAGTGATTTGTAGCTTCTTTGAATAAACATTGAACTCGGAAAAAATGCTACACTTTGATTTGTGTGTAACTTTTTATCGCGTGGGTAAAAATTATGTATTTTGGGGCAATACTAGTTTAGAGTGTTATGTTTATGTGTGCAAAATTGTATCGCAATCTGTTTACGCGTTTTTGAGGTCAGGAAGGCGCCAAACCGGACTGATAATGAAGAAGTTGAAGAAAAGCAGAAAAACATTCAAAACCGAGAGATTGTGTAAAAAAGATGGGCAAAACCTTGCCCAAGATCTCAAGAACAGTGTTAAGAGAAATGTACGAGCATTTAGTTAGGGGAAGGAAATTCAATAAATAAATTATGCCAAAACATAACTAATATATTGTTATTTAATCTCTGTAAATTTAAGAAGTATCCGATTCAAAACAAATTTGTGGTGATTAATTTATTGTGTCTCATTTTCAACGAGTCCAGTTTTTAGTTTTTTTTGTTATGCATGTATGCAAATTGGTTCGTAATTTTTTTTTTCATACGTTTGTGAAATGACCCGATATTTTTTCACATTTCACTAACAAGTACGCAAAATATAACTATCAATACGAGAATTTGAGGGGACCTTCCTTAGCCGAGGGGTTAGAGTCCGCGGCTACAAAGCAAAGCCATGCTGTAGGTATCTGGGTTCGATTCCCAGTCGGGCCAGGATCTTTTCGTATTGGAAAGTTCCTTGACTTCCCTGAGCATAGAGTATTATCGTACCTGCCACACGATATACGAATGCGAAAATGATAACTTTGGCTAAAAATACTCTCAGTTAATAACTGTGGAAGTGCTCATAAGAACACTAAGCTGAGAAGCAGGCTTTGTCCTCAAACCTGAAAATTGTTTTATTATCTTTTAATTAAAAATTTTAACGTATTTATGCGAAAACTGCTATTTTTGATATGAGATACAACTATTAAAGTCGGTTTTCATTTACTTGATCTCAAAAAGAAACTTTCAACCCATTCTACACTAACATGAACCAAAGAGGACGCAGTGAAACGGCTGGTGAGAGGCAGTTGATAAACCGATAGCCAGCACTTTGCCATGGATACCTTGCATTTCCACTACAGCACGCGCAAAAAGATGAATGCTGATGTTGGCGCTGTGCGGTATAAACGGTAATCCCATGATAATCTATGCAATTAAACGGCAGTACTTTACATTTTAATGCACGACTGACTCGCCTTCCACTGCACACCACCAGAGATGCAGTATGAGGGTCATGATTGCCCTGCGAAATATTTACGCCGTTGGCGGGGATTTTCAAAGTGCCCATCATTGGTAGGGTTTTTAATAACGATGGAAAACAGTCAAGGTTACAGTGCAACAACTTTATCGTTTTGAGATTGCAATAATTCTCGATTGTAAAACAAACATATGTATTGAGCGCATTACTCATTGGGTACGACAGGAATTATGGAATGTTTACGTCTTGTGTGGGAGATTATTAGAGACATTTTAATACAAAGCCTGAAGTTCATAACTGAAACTTTCTTCAAGCATTACGGCTTAACTGAAGCAGAATCTGCTTCTCAAAGTTGTAGGCCTTCCTTAGCCGAGTGGTAAGAATCCGTGGCTACAAAGCAAAGCCATGCTGAAGGTGTCTGGGTTCGAATCCCGGTCGGTCCAGGATCTTTTCGTAAAATAAAATTTCCATGGCTTCCCTGGGCATAGAGTATCATCGTACCTGTCATACGATATACGAATGCGAAAATGGCAACTTTAGCAAAGAAAGCTCTCAGTTAATAACTGTGGAAATCCTCATAAGAACACTACGCTGAGAAGCAGGCTCTCTCCCAGTGAGGACGTAAATGCCACGAAGAAGAAGAAGAAGTAGTAGAACATTAATCATAAATAATCACTAAGACTTTTCTTTGCCAATACATTAACCTTTTTTTGCATTTTTATGTAGCGTGGCGAAACACGAAGATACTCATTGCCCTGGGAAATCGAAAAAATGTTCAACCCAGAAAGATTTATGACCAAAACAATGGCTGTTACAAAATCATATCCGCGAAAATCGCGGCTTCTGAAATTCGATCCATGACTGAAAACACCGAACAATACTGAACAAAAATCGCGCCAGGTCAACAACAATGCTAATTCATTTGCGTGTAGAGCTTCCCGAGCAGAAGAAAATAACTACTGAATACCAACTGAGGTATTCCATACCAGAGAATTTCCAATACTTACAACCTGAATGAGGTATGAATGAGCCCTGCATAAGAGGTAAAATACCTCAAATAATACCTTCTGCATATTTTACAAATACCAAGCTGATAATTAGATCAGGTATTGTAATACATAAATAATACGTAATGGATTTTCATATAAAAGTGTTTTTTTTTTCAATAGTAGTTCAATACCTCCAGCAGTCCTCAATACCTATCGAATACCAAAATGAAGTATTTATAATTGTTTTAAAAATTTATACCAAATACCATTATAATACCAAAATGAGATATTGACAACTGAACAATACCTAATTATGGTATGATACCAAAATACGGTATGCATAAGTTATTGCGAGTTATTCTTTCCCCCTCGGGTTGTCTCCTGTGCAACTGTAGCTCAAAAACTCCTAACAATACACTCTTTTATCAAAATTCCAACCTTACAACAAGGGATGACCAAACCAAGTTTGATTGTTTTGTCTTTTTTTAGCCAAGTGTATGTTTCTATGAATCGATTGCCCGCCGTACTCTCAAATACACGTAATCTAGACGGGGATTGCAATGAAGGCTATCTTTGCATGGTTCGGTCCAGTTGTTTCGGCACCTCAGAGAAATCAGGATACACAAAAAAGAAGGAGCAGGATACTATCCAATTTGAGCGAATGGAGGAATAGGAAAGAAGAAGAAAAAGGATCAACACTGCAGACATGCCATGCAGCAGGTCCAGACAAAATCAAGAACGCAATCAGATCAGTTCACAGGTAAAATAGATGTGAAAGCCGATACAGGGCAATAGTTTTAAAACTAAATTTCAGTTTGATATACTATTTATTGTTTTTTTTTTTTTTTTTACCAATTCATTTATTTAAGGCTCTATCGCGTTTAACGCTTTACGGAACCGAGATTCATTTTTGTACTTTTTTACAATTGTTTAACTTCTTAAGTACCAAGTTTAGTCCGGGTTGGAGCCAGGGTACTCGTGGCAACTCGAGGTTAGTGGTCACAAATATTTTTAGGAAGGGCTAGGTTGGGATTGGGTTACAGGGTTCTTTGCAGCACATCCGGGTGGTATTTCATGGTTGCTCGTTTGTCGTATCATGGCGTATACCAACTTCATGTGGGTTTTCGATTGCCGGATGGCCAGGAACATCAATCCAACACAAATGGGACATAACACAGAGAGAAAAAAAAAAAAAAACTGGGGAAGAGAACACAAGAGAATTAAACTTTTATACAACACAAGCGAAGATAATCGTAAATCGACAACATGTAGACGAGATCGCGGGAGCCCAACACATCTCTAACTGAAACATAGGGTTGTCTACCTCGGGCCACAAGGGTATCCATAAGTTGTGCTCTGGAGGCGTCCATATCCGGGCACTGCCAAACTACGTGATCGATGTCATCATAACCGGAACCACACCTATTACATATATTGCTCAGCGCGAGGTTGATCCTGTGCAAATGTGCGTCTAGCGAGTAATGGTTGGACATAAGTCTTGACATCACGCGAATGAAATCTCGACTTACATCCCAACCTTTCCACCACGCTCGCAAGGAAACTCTAGGGATTATGGAATGTAACCACCGTCCCAGTTGGTCATTTAGCCAGTCGCTTTGCCAACCGTGAAGAGAACTTTGACGTACTAAATGAAACAATTCATCGTGTGAAATTCTTCTATCATATATCTCACCTTCCTCAGCGCCCACCTTTGCGAGAGAGTCCGCCTTCTCATTGCCATAAATTAAGCAATGTGAGGGGACCCATACAAAGGTAATCTTATATGATCTTTCGACCAGTGCACACATCTGCTCTCTTATTTTTGTAAGAAAGTAAGATGCATGCTTTACAGGTTTCATCGATCGGAGTGCCTCAATAGAACTGAGACTATCCGAGAAGATGAAGAAGTGGTCTGCGGGCATGTTAGAGATCATCCCCAAAGCGAAGTTGATTGCTGCCAGCTCAGCAACATAAACCGTGCAAGGTTCCTGAAGTTTTCGGAAGGCGGAAGAGTTTTCATTGAAGACACCGAAGCCAGTGGATCCATTTATACGTGACCCGTCAGTGAAATATCTCCTGTAGGAATCGACATTCTGGAACTTTGCGTTGAAAATACGTGGAATAGTTATACATCGAAGTTGATCTGGAATTCCATGAATAGCTTGTTTCATGGACAGATCATATTCAACAGAGGAACTGTCATTGGTGAAGCGTACACGTGGAGGGTTATAACATGGAAGGCTAATGTCAGATGACATGTAGTAGAGATAAACTCTCATGAATTTTGACTGAGTGTTCAGTTTGAGCAATTCTTCGAAGTTTTCGATGACGAGTGTGTTGCTCACTCCACACTTAATAAGTATTCTTAGCGAGAGCTCCCAGAATCGGTTTTGTAGCGGTAAAACCCCTGCCAGAACCTCTAGGCTCGCATTATGTGTCGAGTGCATACACCCTAAGGCAATACGCAAACAACGATATTGAATTCGTTCCAATTTAATCAAGTGGCAGTTTGCTGCTGAGAGAAAACAGAAAGAGCCATACTCTAGAACAGAGAGAATGGTTGTTTTATAGAGTTTTATGAGGTCTTCCGGGTGAGCACCCCACCATGTTCCGGTAATTGTTCGTAGAAAATTGATCCTTTGTTGGCATTTTTCCGTTAAATACCTAATATGAGTTCGCCAAGTGCCTTTTGAATCAAACCAGACCCCAAGGTATTTTGAAGTCAAAGACTGGTCGATGTCTGTTCCCAAAAGCTTAAGCTTTAGTTGGGCAGGATTCCGCTTCCTTGAAAATACGACCAGTTGAGTTTTTTGCGGAGCAAACTCGATCCCTAAATTTCTAGCCCAAGTGGATAGATTATCAAGGGAATTTTGCAATGGTCTTTGCAAGATTTCCGCTCGTGGGCCCTTCATAGAAACCACAGCATCATCTGCAAGTTGTCTTAGCGTGCATGGTTCTTCCAAACAGTTGTCAATATCTTTAACATAAAAATTATAAAGCAAGGGACTCAGACATGAGCCTTGGGGAAGGCCCATATAGCTAATTCTGGAAGTTGTCAGTTGACCGAGAGTGAAGCTCATGTGTTTTTCTGACAACAGATTGTACAAGAAATTATTCAATATTCCAGGTAATCCACTATTGTGCAGGCTTTCTGACAATATTTCTATGGAAACTGAATCAAAAGCGCCCTTAATATCCAAGAAAACCGAAGCCAATTGCTCCTTGTCCGCAAGGGCTAGTTGAATATCTGATGAAAGCAACGCTAGACAATCGTTTGTTCCTTTGCCCTTGCGAAAGCCAAATTGTGTACTGGAAAGCATGTTGTTTGATTCGACCCAGTGATCGAGTCGGGATAGGATCATTTTTTCTAACAATTTCCTTAAACATGATAACATAGCGATCGGGCGGTACGAATTATGATCAGACGCTGGTTTCCCAGGCTTTTGAATAGCTATTACTTTGACCTGTCTCCATTCAGGTGGAACAATGTTGTGCTCCATGAATAAGTTGAACAGGTCAAGCAACCGTCTTTTAGCGATATCAGGGAGATTTTTAAGAAGATTGAACTTAATCATATCGCGTCCCGGAGAGGAGTTGTTTGATGAAAGAAGAGCCATAGAAAATTCCAGCATAGTGAATGGTCTGTCCAACGCATCGTCTCTCTGGGTTTCCCAGGATGGCGGTTGAGCTGGAACTGAGTCTGGACAGACCTTTTTCGCGAAGTTGAATATCCAACGATTGGAGTATTCGTCACTCTCATTTGAGGATGAGCGGTTTCGCATGTTGCGAGCCACTCTCCAAAGCGTCGTCATTGAAGTTTCTCGTGAGAGTCCATCGATGAAACGTCGCCAATAGCTACGCTTCTTCGCTTTAATAAGATTCTTCAGTCTTTTTTCGAGCTTCGAGTACTCTAAATAAAGTTCTGAGGTACCATATCTACGAAAAGCTTTAAAGGCATTAGATTTTTCTCGATACAACTGAGTGCATTCATCATCCCAACCAGGTGTGGCTGGTCGTCTTTTGAAGGATGCACTTGGAACTCGTTGCTTTTGGGATTCTAATGCACTTTTATAAATCAATTCTGTTAGGAATCGATACTCATCCAACGGTGGGAGAGTGTTGAATGATTCGATACCAAAGGTTACCGCTGATGCAAATTTTTGCCAATCGATATTCCTAGTGAGGTCAAAAGGAACCTGAATTGACTGTTCTGACCTTTCAAAATTATTTCTGATAGAAGTTATTATGGGCAAGTGATCACTACCATGGGGGTCATCGATCACCTTCCACATGCAATCGAATGATAGTGAACTTGATCCCAAAGACAGGTCAAGGCGGCTTTCTTTGCCATCGGATGAAATACGTGTCACTTCACCTGTGTTCAAAATGTTCAAGTTGAAATCGTCGCATAAGTCATAGAAAATAGCCGCTCTATAATCGTCATAAGATTCGCCCCATCCAGTACCATGTGAGTTCATATCACCCAGTATTAAAACTGGAGATGAGAGCATGGAGACTGCATTCCAGAGATGACGGCGGTTTATTGAAACTCTTGGAGGAATATAAACAGAAGCTACGCAAAGGTCTTTACCCTTTACGCTTATTTGGCAAGCAACGATTTCTATGCCTGGATGAGTCGGGATGGGGATTCTGTAGAATGAGTGGCACTTTTTGATCCCTAAAAGCACACCCCCGTAATTATCATCTCGATCCTGGCGTATAATGTTAAAATCGTAGAAGTTAAGATCATCTTCAGAAGAAAGCCATGTTTCACAGAGTGCAAATATATCACAATCGGAGTTGTGAAGCAAAAACTTAAATGTGTCTAATTTAGGTGTTAGACTATGACAGTTCCACTGTAGCACAGTGATCATATCTTGTACCTCACTCGATGAATTATCCATCGAAAGATATGATCGAAGCAAGGAGGGGCCACGAAATAGTCAATTCCCTGAGATACTCTTCTATTGCGGGGAGAAAAAGGTCGAGTATGCCTCTGAATGAGTCTGAAACTCCGAGGGCATTGCATATGCGATCCACAAGGGCCGTAAAAGTTATCAGTCCTCGCTTGGCCCCGGGGGTTTTCGAGGAAGAGCGAGGGACTTCAGTAGCTTTTTTCTTGCTATCTTGTCTAGAGCTTCTTTTTGAAGTATATTTAATCGGTGGAGGCGGGGGCGGCAGATCTTTGCTGCAACACGGAACGGAAGCATCAAAGACCTGTTTCTTCGGCAATTTCAAATTTGCCCCACCTCCTTTTGAATTAGGCAAACTTTTGAGGGAAGATTTCATTACCTTTCGGCGCAGTCCCGGAGAAGATTGAGACTTTCGTTTACCGGGTGCGTGTACCTCCGAAGAATCTCCCCCATCGGTTTCGTCGTCGTTCGCTTCATCGGAAGACAACTCTTGAAAAGAGTTACCAACTGGGATGGCTGATGAAGACTCTTTTGCGGACGGATTTAAAGATTTTACCATTTCCGCGTATGTCTTCTTGGAGCGCTTCACAATTGAGCGACTCTCATTTCGAATGCGTCTTTTATAAGCCGGGCATTTCTGCAGGTCATGAAGTTCCTCGCGACAGTAGCTACATTTTTCGGCTTCCTGTGTGCAAGCATCTTCCAAGTGAGCTTGGTTGCATTTGCCACAACGGGGCTTGTTGTCGCAATAGCTAGCACTGTGGCCAAGCTGCTTGCAGTTGGTACAATTGAATACCTTCGGCACGTAAAGACGCACTGGGTAAAAAGCACTGTCAATACAAACAAATTTCGGGAGGACGGAACCGGGGAAAGTCACTCGAAACGAGGCTGACGGCGAAAACACTTTCTTATTTCCTTCCATGGAAACTGATTGTAATTGTTTACAATCCAGTATAGCCACATCAGGAATGGACCGGTTCTCAAAGACGCCTTTGCCAGTCTTAATGTCTTCGCATGTTAGACTCGCGTCGATAATTTTCCCTTCCACCTCGACTTCTCGTGCCGGCACATAGACGCAATATTCCACAGTAAAAGCCTCATGCTGAGCAATTTCATTCGCTGCTTTGTAACTAGGTGCAGTTACACGCAACTTGGATTCTTTCACTTGGTGAATAACGGTCCCAGGATATTTACGCGTCAGCTCCCGAGAAATCGAGAGCACGTTCAAAATCTTCTTTTTGCGCCGGAAATAGACAACCCAAGGCCCAGCCGAAGACGGTTGATAGAACCGCGTTCGAGCAACGAGATCTCTAGGAGGCGTATCGCCTCCATCCGATTCATCCATGCGGAAAAAAGCTTAACCGCAACCAAATGAAGAAAAAAAAAATAATAAAAAAAAAACAAAAACAAAAAAAATATGTGTAAAAAAAATTATTAATCAGTGGACTATTTTGTACACACCTCCCCTAAATGGGTAAATCAAATTCACAAAAAAAAAAGAAAAAAAAATAACCAATCAGTGGGCTATTTTGTACCCAACTCCCCTATACGGGCAAAATAGCACCGGGAGAGAGACAGAGGAGAAGCGAAAAACAACCTTGAACTCAACACTGTTGTTCGGAGATGCGAAAGCAATTCAATAGATAATGTATACTTATCCGTTCTACAGCAGGAGAACGTCCACGCGCCGTAGGTAGTAGACCGACCGGGTCGGCCTTCTGCCTTGTTGTTGTTCTCGGTGCGGGAGAAAAATCAATCACCGATAATTGATGATGGGCGATGATTTTATTGCGGTGGAACGATACTAGTTTCACTAGTTCGCTTCCTTCGCAAAGCGCAATCGTCTAAGCACTCACTTTGCACAAAACTGAAACTTGTTTAACTCACTAATTAAACCAAAAACCCACGCGGGCGGTGGGGAAAAAGGCCTAAATGAACTCTGCAAAAGGTGCCGTACGATGAGACCGGGATCCTGTCGACCGACTCGTTCAAGCGCTAAGCAAGGAATGTATTTATTGTTTAATGATTATTTTTCTTCTTCATAACAATCTAAATTATCTGAGACAGAGAATTATTGCAAGATTTGGTTATCCATAGTTATCCGTATGAAACTTTTCAAAAATATATGTAAAATGATGAAATCTGTGATTGGAATTGTTTTCTCGGTGTGTCTTCACCGAAATTTACAACAATCTCAAAATTTGAAAGGAGACCAAAAATAGTCATTTTCGTCTGGTTCATGACTCTACCCAACTAGTACTAGTGTCCTAGGTCTGGGCAATAGTGACAGTTATTGAAGCCAACTCTATTACGATAGCCACCGAGTAGGTTGAAAGAAATGCACCGGCGGCGGCACAGCGAAGCCAGAAGACACCAAAAACGAGTCTGCACCTGTGGTACTGCCGCACTCTCATGCAGGGAAATATGCAATCAAAAACAAAAACAAGATAACGCTCTAATAAACTCAATATGTGCGAGAGGACTTACGAGGGAGGGATCGATTTGAGGGACAGCGTTTAGAAATGGACCCCTTTTATTTTGTGAAGTATAGTGAGATATTTATATAAATTGTTCAATTTATTACAAAGCGAATATTGTAATCCCGATAAACAGTACAGTCTCGATATTATCGCAAAACTTTTTCCAAAAATTCTCAAAAAGTTCTCAAATTTCTAATTTTGGGTTACGAAAATGGTTTATTCATTTTCCAGTTGCGGCTCCATCCAAAGTGTCAAAATCGTTTAATTTTAAATTGGATGCTCTTGCAGTGATATTATAAACTTATCATCTCACTTGTAAAATACAAAAATAGTTGACGAATTCCCGTGAAATTAACACATATAAACGATATTTACACTGCAAATATGTATTTAAATGTAAAATATGGTAAAAACTACAAACCCCGACCAAGCTGCGAAATTTCAAGAATTTTGGCGTGAATTTTCATTGTCCCTACAGATGATCAATGATCAAAATAGACCCTTATTCTTAAAATAGAAGATGCATGCTTACCTACAATTTCGGTAAAATTTCAACTCGAATAAGCCGGATGATGTAAATATGCACTTTGGTATCAATCATTGAGTTTACTTTGGTCAAGAATTCTCTAATTGCGATAGGCGGAAGTTTTTTGGACAAAGTCTCTTAACATGTGCGAGTGAACGATAAAAAATAATTACTCCATCTTCAACTAAAAGCATTACAGTGCAATGCTAGCAATGGTCAAATGCAAAATTCAATTGAGTTTTCACTTAGGGAAAATCATCTCAAGACTAGATTAGGAATCGAAAAAAAATTGGGGTGCAGTTGAAACCAGTGTTCACCATAAAATGAGAGTTATGGCAAACACTGCTTTAAAATACACCCTCATAATTTTTCAGCCTTTTTTGTTCACGAGAAAAATGTGTAATGCATCTATAGCACGATCTAGAACACTCTCTCCTAACGGCAGGATCCAGAGGGTCATCGTTGCATCGGAACCTTTTTTGATTTTTTGTTCAAATGAGTGGTATAGGTAGGTTGTCGATTCTAAACAAAAAATGTAGAAGACGAGGAAGAAAAAAACGATTGTCAATGCAAGCCTTCATAATTCAATTATTCCCAATCGGTAACTGCTGGATGTTTTTGTTGATAGTCCGTACTTAGGTGTAGTTTATCCACTTTGCTCAGTAGGAAACGAAATCATCCATGAAAAGGTAATTATGTGATTTTTGTAACTTTTTGCATAATCATAAAATTGAATAGATGAAGAAGTCAATACAAGCTTATCCTGAGATGAGTTTTGAAGAGAATATTTTAATGGTTCAATCCATATGATAGAGAGTATCAAGATAAAGCAAGTAAACTCAGCGAGATAATATATATATGAACATAAAGGGACATATTAATCATAGCCATGTGTAGTTTAGACGATGAATTCTGCCCTTTAAAAATAGTTTGGACTGATCCAGGCAATTCCCATTTTTTTGTGTTCAAATTCTAGACACAGCACTGCACTGGAAGATGTGATCAAATCAAAAATTAGCTCAAACGTAGTTGAGTTAGGTCTACAATACAAAGGCATTAGCACGGTGCTTTTGTTAAGTTTTCTCATAGAAAATGCATGGCTCTTGTAGAATTGGTATTTAACAGCTATGGGATGTCCATTAATTACTTAAGATAATTTTGAAGGTTTTCACAACCTTCCCCCTTCCCCCATGGTAAAATTATGTGTATGAAAATTGAAAACAATTTTTATGACGCCATAACGCTTCTCCAACACCTCATCTCCTATAGGCCCTACGAAATGAATGGACGGCCCCTTGCTATTAAGGTTTTTTTTTCAATGCAATTCGAAAAAAATAATTAGTTTTCTGAAATTTTGCACCGACAAAACAAGAAAAAGGAAATAACACAAACATAAGAGAGATTTTAATGTTACCTACCTTGAAACCTTGATACATTGTTGATTACTGTGCTCCCCAACAAAAATTCATTCAGGTATTGCAGAATTCGTTCTCGTTTGATTCCGAAGCTCGATCAAAACAAGCATGAGCATGAGCATGATTGACCGCCCGCAGATGCTACTCCGTTATTGCAAGAACAGCTGTACTTACACAGGAAACCAACAGACGCTACTCGGGATCAGAAGCATCCTCAATGTGTAAGTACTGGTGCTCTCATTATTGTAATAAACAATAAAAATAAAATATACGGCTGCGTCCGAATGCAGGTCAATTTGGGATCGAAGGAAAATGTTGACGTGTTACTTGCTTTATGGAAGCCGTGGAGTCCTCTGCATTTCCACAAGTAACACTGGGAGTTTGGATATGGGGGAGGGATTCGTTTTGGTAAACGATAAATATATAATTTCAAATTAATGCGCCTAACCGGATTCGCGATATTACTCGATAAACGCATGGAACGCCGAACAAGTGTTCGTCTCTCGCCCCCATAGGAGCAAGCGACAAAATTACAGGATCAAACACTACTAACGCGATCCGCGGCACTATTCGCCCGTCCCAGCAGGAGCAAACACCAAGGTCGAAGGATCAAACAACACTAACGAATCGCGGCACTTTTTTCACTCCTATCCGAAGCACGATCAAAACAAGCGAAGAAAAACATCCATCTGTATTAGCCCTTGATCGGCAATGTTTAGCAAGTTGTAACAAGCTTGATAAATAACAGCAGCGTAAAAGAGACCAATAGAGAGAGAGAGAGCAATGATAAAATCCAATTTTCTTACTTGTTAACCATTGGGGGTTGCAGTTTTTTTTTTATTGGCGTGATAAACAATCCCCGAGTAACCAATATCAAAAGTGTCGTCTTAGTTTGGAGCTTGATTATAATACACTGTTATCCCCCGATCTAAGCAGAGCTGTGGACTCTTATGATGTGCTGTAAATCATGATTATAACAGAGAGCGATAAATGCAAGATACTCTCAATTTTCTCCGAATTAAATCTCTGCATTCGCTCATTACACAAACACCATTATGGCAGTTAATTTCAGCAGCATGTTTACAATATTTTATTAATTTTCATGGCCAACCTTTGTTCAGAAGTTGTTAACACAAATTTGGAGAAATTTTAAAGCGTGATATGCAACAACTGAACAAACGCATTACACGCTCGTTTTAATCTACACAAAAGTGAGTAACTCTGACTAACTTTTGTACTTTCCTGCTAGCTGGCAAAAGTGAGTGACTTTATTCTACTGAAGTGAGTAATTTTCTACTCTCTTTTGGCACAACTCATCATTACTCACTTGTGAGTATCAAATAACAAATCCGACTTACTTTACAACTGTCATAAACTTGTGACAATTTTTGCTGTTGATCTGTGGAATATGATTCTTTTATAGAAGTATTGACCTTAACATATCGTTTAACAAGTTTTTAGGTAAGTATAAGCTATACTCAAAACACATTAAATCATATTTGAAAGAATCACTGCCTCTTCCGAAAACAAATTGTAGATTTTCATTCTAATTTTCTGCAGTTAGGTACTTTTTCATGTATAACAAAGGCGAATTTGCCGGAACCTACTGGATTTGTAGCATTTATGTGAACCTAGTAAATATTCGGTAAGTTACATTGCCGATCTAGTTGGATTTCATAACTAACCATAACCAAAACCATAATTTATCACACATCATGTAAAATGTAATGTAATAGTTTTATATCTAAGCAAGTATGATAAGTGGTATGAGTTTTATTTGACTGGTGTTTCCTTAAATAATATTAATAATATTATTTACCAATAGTGCTTGTTATAAAGTGAGTGACATATACTCACTTTCGCAAATGTCAAATTTAATGAAGTAATTTTGACAATTGACGATGTTACTCTCAAGTGAGTACCCAAGCAGCACAGTTTTATTCAACTCGAGAATAAAATCATCTCTTGAAGCGAATCGGAGTTGTCAATCGTTGAAAATATGACTTACAATTACACTGAATAGCAACGTAAAAAGCGCAAGAGGTGGAGTCTGTATGCGACATATCAAAGTTATATCGAAATTGTTAATTTGTTGCAAAATACTTAGAAGAAAAACAAACAAAACAAAAATGTAAACAAGAATCGAACTTCCGACATCAAGATCAGTAATCTTCTCCTCTACTTACTACTCCACCAGCTCTTCGAACCAGAACTAGGTAAGTTATAGTTGCTTTTATTGAAACGTGCTTAAAACCATTTTTAGAAAGCATCTCATTGGAAGATGTTTCACGCGCTACTTGGGAAACAATTGTGTTACTCTTTTTTTAGCAGTTCCACTTTGTTCCGAAGTGAGTTGAATTACTACTCATTTTTGACTAGATTTGAACGAGCATGAACTTCGCTGCTATTCAGTTCTTATCGGTCCTAACTCAAGGTCACCAATTTCTATCGCACAGCAAATGTTTGCAATGATGGTCAAAAATAAATTTTTGTTAAGTTAATTTGGTGTACCCAAACTTTTGCACGATACACCATACTGAGCGGTGAACCCAAACTTTTGCACGATGACTTGACTGACTGTTTCATTGATTTTGAATGCTTTCCAGATTTTTCTTCCAAAATTTTGTGGGGTCTCTTCAAAGAATATAAGATTACGATTCTAATGACACTTTGATTTGAAATTTTGGTCGATGCAATGCTGAGGAAATTAGAAATGAATTTTCAGTGCGTTTTTTGAAAAATGTCACAACTTTAAGTAAAAATTTAGTATACAAAGTTCAAATAACGTTTTTGGAAAAATACATACGAAGTAAGAATAACTGTTTGCCTTTCAAATGCGGCTTAGAGAGTTTCAATTGGACGTGTAATCACAGAGATATGGACTGAACACTTTTGCATGTTTTTAGGGGGTGAACCCAAACTTATGCACGGGAGTGTATGACAAATGTAAACTGTGATCTTAATTGACGTAAAATCTTTGCTTTCATGAATTGAGTTCATACTTCCAAAAACCTGCATCATGGTTTCATATCTCAAATTGCCACTTTTCATAACCAGAACTGGAATCATTAACCCCTCTACCGGCAGCTTCTTTTTTTACCGCAAGAAAAAAATTCAAATCGCGATAACTTTGTTGTTTCTCGGTATTTTTGCACTATTTTTTCACAAGTTCTCAAAAAGCTCTTTAAGTTTGAGGATCCGTGTCGATATTGATGATCGGTGATCTGGTTTTAAAGATATTCCAATGTTCCTTGGGGGACCGACATATTCTATACAAAATGTCTTAGGCGGCCATTTTGTTTTACGTCAACTTATCGAAAAAGTAAAATGTGGGCAATACAATGCTATGTAATAAGGAGGTACTCTGAAAAAATCATACAAATTGTTTAAGAATTCTTAAAGATATCTGAAAATTACGATATGAGGTTTTTTGAAGTTTTCAAGATCTATATTTGGTCAGCTTGGTACCAGCAACATAAATGCTCATTACTCAAAGACGGCTGCTCCAAATTGCTTCATTTTTTCACAACATACTCTCATGATTACATCATGATTTGATAATTTAAATTGACACTTTTTTCGCCTAAAACTGAAAATGTAACATACAACTGGCGTTATGGTAAAATGATTCATGATTTTTTGAATCATTTAATTCCATTAGAGTTTGGCCTCAAGGTATTTCATTAAGCATCTCGAAGTTTTATTATCCAAATATATCGTTAAAATTCCAAAACAGGAGAAAAAGCTGCTTTAAAATGCACTAAAATTAAAAACTACCGATAATCGGTAAACACTCATTGTCCATGTTTGTCACTACGAATTGGAACGGTCCATCCACTCAGTTGTGCCATCCATTTCTAAATTGGACTTTGTCTTTGCTGTACTGCAGCTAGGTAGATAGGTATGTGCTCTGCTTCTACGGAAGCCCACTGAGCTGGAAACGAAAATTTGATTCGTTCCGAGAGCGGTTTCGGTCGGTCGGCTCAAAGTTTGCAGAGTCTCCATTGGTTGGTTCGTTGTTGTTATTGAATTATTTCGGCACAAGTTCTGTCGTTTGCTCGGTCTCTGTCTATCTGTGTCTTGCATAATTTGACAAACTTATTTTCAATGGAGGTAAGCAGGCGCCTCCCCCGCTTTCGGACAATTTAGTTCAAAGTTCCAAAACAAAGGCCCTGTGCAGAAGAATGGCTTTTCGCCATTCATTGTACGAAAGTGGATCATTCTGGTTTTCGATGTTTGGAACACTTTTGGTGTTGCCCATGCCGGAACGAAGATAGATTTGGCTTTTCTTCTGCTCCCTGGAGGTAAGTCGGTTCTCGTTGTTGGGCAGCATACCACATCTTCGGCATCAACCGGCAGGCATTGGGCTTCAAAATTTGTAATAAGAAAACCGTTTCCAAGTTTTCAATTGAGTTTGGCCCAACATTGGGGATTCAAATTAAAAACAAATTTGTGCAAATTGTTTTGAGATTAGGTAGGCGGATTATACCCGCCTAGTGGAACGAATACGAACGAAATGTCGATGCGAAGGGGGATCCAGCCTGGCAGGTACGCGATGATAAACGCATAATTTTCGATAACCGTGCGAATACGGTCGGTTAATTAGGCGATTAGGGCGCCCGAAAGTATATTAATCTTCTATGTTGAGCTTCCTAGAAGAATATTGAGTTTTTATCAAATTAAGCTGATCATTCGTAATTGGATAAACGATAAATTGACGATGTGTGAAATGAAATTGACAAAAGAAAAGTGTTGATGAGCATGAGCATGAGCATAAATGACCGTACAATTCGTAGTTGCTACTCCATGATTGACCAGAGCAATCGAAGTTGCACAGGGATTTAGTGAATGGGGCTTGGGATTAGCTTACCATTCTTCAATGTGCACAAATCGAGAGCTAAAGTTTGAGCTGATTGAGAAGTCAATAACGGCGCCGGCCACGTCCTTACGGTCATCGGGGAAGGGAAGAAATGTTAGTTAGACAACCATTGGTTTTAGAGACAGAAGAATCTTCTGCATCTCCATAGTTGTCGTGGAAAGGATATTGGGTTAGTGGGATAAGGTAAGGATCTGGGAGTCATCTTTAGTTGATGATGCGATCCTTGATATATTCACGTCTGACCGGATTCACGATATTATTCTATAAATGAATTGTATGCCGAACAAGTGTTCATCTTTCGCCTTCGCAAGAGCAAGCAACGTGACCAAAGGATCAAACACTACTAACACTAATCACGCGATCCGCGACTCTTATATATTATCGTGCCGCGCGAGCGACGTGAAACACGATTGATCCTGCCCGCATCACTCGCCCCCACAAGAGCAAGCAACGCGACCAAAGGATCAAACACTACTAACCGAAATTGACAAAAGAATAGTGTTCAATAGTCAAACGTTTTGGACTAAGAAACACTACGTGGTACAATTGAGGAACAATATCTGCTGCATATCCATTGATGTCTTCTTTTTCTTGGCATTAACGCCCTCACTGGGGCAGAGCCTGCTTCTTAGCTTAGTGTTCTTATGAGCACTTCCACAGTTATTAACTGAGAGCTTTCTTTGCCAAAGTTACCATTTTCACATTCGTATATCGTATATCGTACCTGCCGATTAAACTCTATGCCCAGGAAAGTCAAGGTAATTTCCATTACGAAAAAACCGACCGACCGGGAATCGAACCCAGACACCTTCAGCATGGCTTTGCTTTCTAGCCGCGGACTCTAACCACTCGGCTAAGGAAGGCCCCAAGCATCCATTGATGTAGCGAGGCTTTTTATCTGAAAAGTAACTAGAGAGGGTAGGCGTGTCTAAATCACCAACATACCGTAATTCACTTAAATAAAAAATACTGAATCCATTACCGTTTTCACAAATATTATAGCACGACTAGTTTTGGAGATATCAGCTACAGAAAATGCAATATTTGACTATTTCAGCCAACTTGCATGCAAGTTCACCAGCTTGTATGTCAATTTATTTGCCTAATTTGTTACACAATGCAAACTTCATGTGTATAACAATACTTGTCAACAAAAGTCATAATAAATTAGATGCTCAAAAGTTGTTCTTATGATGGTTTAGAAAAGTATTATATTATGACATATGAGATAAACGAAAAATTTTGTATGGAAACTGCAAACATGTTGGAAAAAGGTTTGATCTAAATTGAACCGTGCAATGTCAACCAAATTATACCTGAAATCAAACTTAATATCCTATTTTACATCACAAAGTATGACAAATCATACTCTAAATTTCATGTAAACACCAACGAAAACAGTGTTTTATATAATTTTGTCATCCTGTAGCTAAAAATTGTGCCGTATTGGAACATTTCTGAGAAAGGCATCAGATACAACAACCCTTAATCTACTAGAGACACATAAATCGATCCTTAAGGCACGCAAAAATGTCATTTGTTTTACGCTGTGTTATCCCGAGACTCGATTATCTGGTGACACGATAATCCTACATATTGGACTCGATTATCTGAAGTACCTATGTGCTCTATCGAAATTTTTACAGTGATTTTTATTCATAAATTATACAAGATTTAGAATTATAATATAGCGAAGGTATCGTAGGGCAAGTGGGTAAGTCGGGTGAGTGATTTAGAGAATATATGATTTTACGATTGTATACGATAAACCTTCGAGGCCATTCAGCACATTTTGTCATAAAGGAATGCTGAATATTCAAAACACACTTTATTGAAAGCATTGCTAATAAAAATCATGAAACTTCCCAAGAAAAGGCAATCAAACTTTTCGGTATTATAGTGTCTAATTTGAACAGTCGATTAAAAGGAAAATGTTGCTTGGAAAAATACGATACTGCACGTAAATCCAGTGAAATGTCGATGTAAAGGTAGTCAGTCGTCCGCTGTTGTATTTAGTACAACTATGGTGAAAAAACCTCGCTTATCGAACACAGCATCAGCGTGGTGGTTCTGACGGTGACCAACCGCGCGATGACTGAAGGGTTAAATATGAAAAAATAAGGTTTGGTCTATCCACATATTAAAAATTCAAAATGCTTTTTAGAAGGAAGCATTTTCGAGGAATGATTTTTCCAACGAGGATTAATACAACGTCACATCCGATTTTCTTTAAACTAATTACAAGCGATAGAAATTTTACAACATAAAATGCACTTGCTGTCTCATGCTGTGATGGAAAAGTTCGCATTACGAAGCAGCTCACGAGTGTATACCAGCGCATAACATACATCACAGCATCGCGAACTGGTTAGGTGTGAGTAAGTTTGCACCCGTCTGCTCGGGAGAGCATGTCGAAAGAAGTAGCAACAAGCGCGGGAACGTTTACTCGCGATTAACCGAGCAAGATGTAAGTTATTATGGTTTTGACAGACGCATTAATTATATAACCATCAAATCGACAGTAAACTATTAGTTTGTAGTCAAAAACCCTTAGAAACCATAAATCTCGGAGGGGAAGCAGCATGTTTTTCCCAAAAGCACAATATGACTCTGAACAGCTCCGAACACGATCACGAATCACTTTAGCTTCGGCTACTCGGGAGCACGACAGATGCGACATGCGAGTAAACCAGCGCTCTGACACTCGGGAGCGTATGGTTTTGTTTTTGTTTCAGTTCAGCAGAAATGTTCACCACTTTCCATCACTGGTCTCATGATGTAAGAAGTAACAATGAAAATGTTTTAATTACAGTTAACTCTACTTCACTCGACATTCGGTATCTCGACATCGAGTTAAAAAACCATAGCAAAAGATGGTGTGCACTGCTTTTGTGTTCTATAACTCGGTTCTGGGTCATTTGGCAGAATTCCATTTGACCGAATGCCGTTTGGCCGAATGGAATTTTGGACGAATGACATTTGTCCGAATGCCGTTTGGCCGAAATTGATAACAATAGTATGCTGTCAATGCTAAAAGAAAAAAAAAACCTATATGTAAGCAATTATTCCACTTCGCTGCTAGCGGTCATAGTTGCCAGCAGAGGTTTTCACATTGCATTTGTAGTCAGCTTTTGACAGTAACTAAAACAGTTTACGACTTATTCGTTCTTCTGTAGCATCGATGCTTTGATGCTTCGTATCATACTAAGTAAATTAATTCATAGTTCTAGCAACCACAAGTTTAACCTTCTTCTTTTCACAACGGAAAAACAGTAAGAGTAATTTTTGGAGTAGAATAACATCTCAGCCTATGATCAAAAGAAGTAAATAAATCTTATAAAAATATAAACGAGTGTAATGCAAATAATTATTATATCAGTATAGCTACAAAGAATTGCCGTTGATAAAAAGATGGAAAAATTCATAAAAATAAGCTTAATTATTGCCAATAGTTATGGAACCAGTGCAAATTGAAAGAATAATCTATATTTAAAAGAAGGAAAAATTTCTGATGAAATTCACTTTCAACCCTAGCATACCGTTAGTAACCCAGAAATGAACCAACCATAAGCTTAGAGTCTTGACGCGAGTTCACAACTTTGTCCTGAATTAACGGATCGTTTTAATTATTCTCTGGAAGCACTAATGAAGGGACAAACATGACGTTCAGCCACATCATAAAAATAAAAAAAAATTATTGCTGATCAGTTATTGGGCCACACTTATGCTGCCCTTCTACGCCTACTTGTCCCATGTTCTATGTTAACATTATGGATCGCGGGACAAATTTCAATTTGTTATTCCAATTGACAATATTTTCACTGCCCCACTTTTGGGGCAAGTGAAAAAGGGGAAATCTTTTTTTTTTCAAATACTTTTTCGATGGGAAATTTTGTAGAAACAAACTTTTTTGAAGACATCATACCCCTAATTTTATGCGTTTTGGAGTTATTGAATACTTAAGAGAACAAAAATGAAACTTTCTTGGTGTTTTCTTGCAGAATATTTTACAAGTGATCCAATTTCCAACATATGCCCCAGAAACCGGAGAAAATCCAATGTCTCATCGTATTTTACAAATGATTGATTGTTAAGTAAGGCTGAATTTATAATTTCGCGGACAAATTTCAGCTTTTATGTTTTTTACAAGAACTGACTGTTAAAATAATATGACAGTCATATGTTTCACTTAATGTTAAACGTTCATCATGTCAAATGTATTATGCAAAATGTTCTCATGTGAAATATGTGAATTCGAAACCCTGCAATAAGGAAGCAAAAATAATCAAAATAGCTAAAACCGACTACCAATAACAATAAATACAGTATTGACAACAATTATATGGCGCAGTCCACAAATTTCGTAACGTAGGGGGAAACCCCCAGACAGAAAAAAAAAAATTTTCATATGAAAATGCTACAACGGCGGGGGCAAATTAAGAATTCCAGCTTTGCGTAATAAAATATGGCAAGCCACTCGGTTTATGGGAAATATGCTGAAAATTGGTGCAGTTGATCTGGCGATACTGGAGTAGCATCTACGGTAAACGCAACTATTTAGCAAGACCAAGCTGAGGGACGTGGGTTCGAATCCCACTGGTCCAGAACCTTTTGGGATTGGAAATTTTCTCGACTTCCCAGGACATAAAGTATCTTCATATTTGCTGCACTGAGTCTATGACGTTTGATCGGGTGACATTTAGTGGTCGAAAGTACATTTGGTCCAGTTGGTTAAGTTGCAACAAAAAGCATATTATATTTGGTCGAACCGAAACTTTGCGGAAGGGATCGAATCTAAATAGTATGGAAACAACGTTTTACATTCAGTCTGACTATTGTCGAGAGTAGCATTTTGTCGCTAATACAAGATTGATAGAATAATAAAAAAATATAAGCCTTTTTACCAACAATCTATTATGCGATGAGCTATATTTTGCTATTTACTTTGATGGACGCTCTCTCAACATATTAATCAACCTCTTGCGTTTTTGACGTTTCATGCTACTTTTTCGTTAAGGCATGTTCTGCGATTCGAGATAAGCTGATCATAAATGGAAATATACAAAATTTTGTTGCCTCAGTCATCTCGTCTTCCCTTACATACATAGAAGTCACAATAAGCAAATTGGCCATAACTGAGGTTACCGACACCTAACATTCGCTTCGCCATAAAGGTTTTCATTGAAGAAAATTTTTCCTGACGTTTTAATTCTGATTTCCGCACTCAAAAATCTAACCCACGTCCGTAAGCTGAATTCTAAGAAAGATCCCGAGTTAATCTCTCCGCATGCTTCCATAAGATGAAGATCAGCAGTTCATTGCGAAGAACGATGACATTTCACAAGAAAAATTAAATAATAAAAACATTATGTTCAAATCGTTGAGTAGCAAAATAACTTGTTGAGCATTTTTTTTTAAAATGATGATATTTTAAAAGAATAATAAGTTCACTAGAGCTATATATTTTAGTCAATGTAAAAAAAATACTTCTAAAAAGTTCATTTGAATAATCATTGAAATCCGAGATTTTGGCATAATTTCAAACGATTGTACCCCGTTTGGCATAAAGTCGTTTGACATAAAGCCGTTTGGCATAAAGTCGTTTGGCATAATGGCCGTTTGGCATGATGGTCATTTGGCATAATGGTCGTTTGGCATAATGAATGACTTAGAATGAATATCGGAATTTTTGAAACTTTTACCGAGATCATCACCACCGAGCCCATAGCAAAAAAAAAATAGTAGGTTTTCAATAAGCATGGTGTTAGTTCAGAGATTTTCCAAGCTATAAATGTCAAAAATTGTTGTGACATTAGAGAGCATTACTAAATAAAACTCGTAACGAGTTTGGTGGAAGATCTTTTCAGGATGATAACATTTTCTACATCTCAGAACATAGAGTATCATTGAGCTTGTTGCGATATACATATTTGAAAATATCAAATTGGCAAAGAAAGTTCGCAGTAGAATATTTCGCTCATAGAATATTTCGCAGCAGACCAAGCCCTGTCCCAGTTTGGACGTAACACTGGATGAAAATTACTTGATAAAAGAAGGGAAACATTTTAAACGAAAAATTATCTGCTCTCCTAAATATGCTATTTAAAATAGCAGATAGTTTTTCGTTTAAAATGTTTTAGGCTCTAACGCAAAAAAATGTTCCCACAGCATAACTCAAATGAACAACACATTAAAAAAATATGTGTTGCAAAACTTTTGAACGATTCAATATCAATTTTAATTTCGAAAATGTACGTCGAAAACACCGTCTATTATCGAAAGAAGGGTGAAGAGATTATGTATACGCAAGAAAAAAAAATATTTTGAATATTGGCAGGTTCTAAAGTAATCATCATTCAAGAATTGATAATACAGCAAAATATAAAAATGGATGACATTAAGTTTAAATAAATAATAAAAATTTAAAACAGTATAAATATAAAGAACATCCTATTTTTAAAAGAAGGCAAAATTTATGATTAAACCAATAGAAGATTGGACGCCAAAAATAATCTCGGCATAGTACAACGAGAAGACATCAAAAATTGCGATCAGAACCATCGGTTCCCCGAATGCCAGTTCCCCGAATGACCGGTTTCCCCGAAAAGTGGTGCAATTTATATAGAAGCTATAATAGTCTCCAGTAACTGGATAGTGAACGAGAAAGAACGATAAGCAATCAAAAGAAGGAGGTATTCTGTCATTCTTGGCTATACACATGTTGGCAAAAATACTGAGGACGGTAAAACTCGAAAGAACCGCCAATTAAATAAAGTAGGGTGCATATTAGATGGATAGTTCGTTCACCACCCTGAAATGTATAAATTTACGACAATTATGAGTGCCAAAAACTTTTTGGGGACGTGGGCTGATCGGGGAAACGGGATATTCAGGGAACTGTCATTCAGAGAACTTACGTTCAGGGAAACGACATTCGGGGAAAAGTAACACAATCCATCGAAGTAACTGCAGTAATCTATTTCTCTTTTCGACAATAAATAAAGCAGATCAATGTTATCGATTGCCGCTCTTCTGTAAGTTGGAAACAAAAATTATCTACAATATAGCTCCAAAGAACAGCCTATGTATAAGAGAAGGTGAAATTTATTTAAATTTTAGATCAACACTCGTTATACCTATAATTATGGCTACATCATGTTTAGAAAATAAAAATAGAATGATTGAAAGAAGGGTAAATTTGTGCTAAATATATCAAAATCTTCAGTGCAAAAAAAAATATTACAAAAGCGAAACTCAAAAGAAGCATTGATATTTGAAAGAAGTGTAATTTCTAGAAAAATAATTAAATACTATTCGCAATAACTTTCCTAATATGCTTTAGTTTGTTCAAGAGCATATGATTGTTGGATATAGTGTCATTTTGTTTCAATTGACTTCAAAACAAGCCTGATGCCATCAGAAAAATTCAATAGAAACGTAAAAAATCTTTTAAAAATTTTGGTTTCAGACTCATTATGCCAAACTTCTATTATGCCAAACGACCATTATACCAAACGACTTTATGCCAAATGACCATTATGCCAAACGACTTTATGCCAAACGGCTTTATGCCAAACGACTTTATGCCAAATGACCTACCACCATTTCAAACAACAAATAAAAGGATGTATGAAATTCAAAAATAAGAGTACATAAAATGTCTCGTTTTTTTTATTCAACAACAGTTGATGATTCAGATTATTCAAAAGAATACGTTAACTAACCAACTTTGAGAAACTTAAAAAAAAAATCAATTTTACCAAAAGATCTTTCAATAAACCATTTTAAAATAAGCTTTCAACCATTCAACTCAACGTCATTCGACCAAAATAACTGTACCAAAGCAATTCGACCAAACATCATTCGACCAAATATCATTCGACGAAATGTTCTAAAGCCTACTACACTGTATACACATTAGACCTGTTCACTTTTTCTAAGGTACGCTTACCACATCAAATTCTGAACTTATTTATCAAAACAAGTTATCTGTCCAAAAATGAGCCAATTTGGTAAAGTTTTAGAGATGTATCAAATCGATTTTGTGGTTTTTTGGACTTTTTCCCAGAAATGCGTTCCTGAAACCCAGAAATATCATTGAAAATGATTCGAAAATACCACTGTCTTTTGCTAACGCAATAGTCTATCACTTTGCCGAAGACACTAGGGTGTTTTGACCGCTTCTTCATTATGCTTTTAACGTAATTAGTCAAAAAATCTCGAAAAAAGCAATATATTTTTCCAGTTTGCCATATAAATTCCGATAAAAATCTTATTATAGTTTGTATCCAATTCAACTATCTATTTAATTTAAGTGTTACGAACATATCGTTCATACATCATTTTCACGTGAGAATTGAATTTCACTTCGAAATAATTGAAAGTGTATCACTCTATACTCTAAAATCTCATAGGGTTGCCAACACAAATGCACTCTTTGAAAACCACAGTTACCCATGATTTAGACGTCATGTCTTTGAACCCTACTGTCTATCATCATCGGCTCAAAATAGAGTTGATGGTAAGATTTGGGTCTAAGGATCAGAGGATCAACGGTTCAAGTGCAAGGAATAATCTTTTTTTCCATAATCAACAGTAATCGTAGCTTATCATCACAATCTTCGGTTGACAACACCCCACCCCCCCATCGTAAAGATTTTTGTATGAATATTCTACAAGTTTTGTATAAGCCGTAATATCACGAAGTCACCCACGTCCTCTTTTCAGCGTCATGGAATTTGTGAAAAAGCCCATGCAATGCGATCATTGATGCGATGCTTGATAAATAATAACTATTAGCTTTATTTAGGTTTTCAGTACGATGTTGGTTTACTCTTCAATGATTGGAAGATTCATGAGAGCTCTAGTTCTCAAGGCTGTTGCTACACTGATTTAACTTGAGTCATCACTTGTAGTTGCCTTTATATATTAAAAGGTAGTTCTTCCTGTAACGTGCTTTTTTAGAATGGTGCTGTATTAAGGAACAAAAGATTTCATCCCGTGTGAGTGAAATTTGAACATGAAAATGTTCCAAACTAGGTCAAATAGTTACAAATCTTAGCTTGATTGGTGTAAAAAAAAGAAAAAAAGATTATCTCTTGTACTTGAACTTTGAATCTTCTGATCCTCAGGCCCAAACCTTACCATCAACTCTATATTGAGCCGATGGCGGTAGACTGTAGGGTTCAAAGACATGACGTCTAAATCATGGGTAACTGTGGTTTTCATAGAGTGCATTTGTGTTGGCAACCCTATGAGATTTTAGAGTATAGAGTGATACACTTTCAATTATATCGAAGTGAAATTCAATTCTCACGTGAAAATGATGTATCAACGATATGTTCGTAACACTTAAATCAAATAGATAGTTGAATTGGATACAAAATATAATAAGATTTTTATCGGAATTTATAAGGCAAATTGAAAAAATATATTGCTTTTTTCGAGATTTTTTAACTAATTACGTTAAAAGCATAATGAAGAAGCGGTCAAAACACCCTAGTGTCTTCGGCAAAGTGATAGACTATTGCGTTAGCAAAAGGACAGTGGTATTTTAGAATCATTTTCAATGATATTTCTGGGTCTCAGAAACGCATTTCGGGGAAAAAGTCCAAAAAACCACAAAACCGATTTGATACACCTCTTGAACTTTACCAAATTGGCTCATTTTCGGACAGATAACTTGTTTTGATAAATAAGTTCAGAATTTGATGTGGCACAGAGAGTCGGATAACTTTTTCTAAAACGTGAACAGGTCTAATACACATGCAAAAATGGTCAATCATCAAAGAAAGAACGCTAAGCTGAAATGCAGGCTCTGTCTCAGTTGAGACGTTACGCCAGAAATAAATTGAAGAGGAATTCCCGGTGCATCTTCTGAAGTTAACTCTTTCCCATTATTGAGCTGTAAATTCGGTCCATATGCGATTTTTTGAAACAATACGTTAGCTGGTATTAGTATGGAATTTTAATATAGTTTTCGACTTAAAGAAAGTTTTTAAAGTTATACTTCGCTACAAATTTTGATAAAATTCTTGGGGATTTCCAATTGATCTCATCTTCTAATGGACTTTTTGAAGAAATTCCTGAAAGAATATCTAGCTAAATGTCGGAAAATTATTCGTTAAAGTATAGAATAAAATTTCTATCGGAAATTTAATGAACTTCTTGAGGAGCTATAGGAAGTGTTTTTTGACGTTAACTGCGTCTTACGGCAATGTACTGGGTGTCAATTGAAAATCTAAAATGTTGCGACCGTCACGAAATTATGTAAGATTTTGAATGGTAATAACTCAGCCATTTATCGGTAGATTTTCAATATTTTCCCACCAATCGGTCGGAAATTTATACAACATTTTACTCGAGTGGAGAAAACTTTTGATTTTTGACGATAGACTGTCGAAAATTGGGAACATGTCGACCCCTTTCTTACGCAACCAAACTCGTTCATATTGTCTTCCACGATTCTTTTGGGTTGGGAAGCGCACTATAAAAGCAGACCATTTTCAGCTTATTCGCTCATTCTTCTTTTAACTACATCTTACGGCAATATACTGGGTGTCAATAAAAAATCTAAAATGTTGGGACCATCACGATATTATGTTAGAGTTTGAACTAAAGGAAGGCTGCAACTATGAAAATCGACTAAAATTCAAATGCAAAAAAACACTTGGCGTAGTTAACGTCATGCGGTCGTGTCTTGTACACAACCCCCTCTGATTTTTTTTTGCGCAATTTGGGAACAGAACCAGTAAATTTTCCGTTGAAAAGTAAGGAGCAATTTACGGTTGAAGTTACATGTTAAACCAAGTTTTTTGAAGAATTTCTAATAAGATGTCATTTATTAAGGACGTCATGCTGGTAGGGGGGTTGGTCCAGCAAGACGATTTATACAAATATTTTGAAGGGTATACAATCAATGTTGTTTTGTAGTAAAAAATGAGCTGCTGATAGCGGGGTTGAAAAAAAAAACAAACCACTCTTTGTGTGAAACAACTTATCTTTGAATTATGCAAAGCGTTTAAAAACAACTAACCTATTATTTTTTACTATTTTGTATTTTATAAATTCAAGAGGAAAAATCTTTTATCGTAAAAACATCTAATAGGTTGGTCAGTCCAGGTTTGTAATAGTAAAAAGGTTAATAAAAAAATCCTTGTAAAATAAAATGTACTATATTTTTCTACATCAATAAGTTAGTTCCATCTAAATTTGAATACTTTTCTCAATGTTATGACAAATATCTGGGATGGGGCTGGCCCCCATGCCTCCTGTTCCCACCCCAATGTGCATAGCTATCATTAAAACGAGCCCAGTCTGATGCCACTGTACTATACTGTCAACCACTTCAGTCACTTGTCAAGTTTCTTCAGAATAAGGGGCCGTCCATAAATGACGTAGCATTTTTTCACTGATTTTTTACACCCCCCTCCCCCCTCGTAGCATTTCGTCACAAATGCTGGTACTCCCCCCTGGAATTTACGTAGCATATCGAGCACCCCCTCCCCCCCTATATTTTTTTTATTTGGGTTGTGAAATGTGAAAAAAAAATTGATTGGATTGATGAAGCTCGTTACTGTCGAGTTAAAGTCCAATATATTTTATAATATATTGAACAAAAATTTGGTTATATTTGAGGATTGCTTTTTTTTTTAATTATTCGTTGTTAGGAAATAGATTTCAATGAAGATGATCAAGAAAAGATATTAATTTGAAATGAATCATCGTTAATATTATCCAATTTCAAATCATTTTAGCAAACAGTGGTCTGATACATAAAATATTACACCACAGACAAACAGACGTAACACTTAGAACAAATTTCTTCAAAATCCATCGCCCAGTTTACACCGTCATCATCTGGTGAGCATGTTGCACAAAAAGGTGTTTCGTGCAACAAGACCGGCAGATGGCGGTAGTGTGAAACGTCAAACGCGAAGAAAAACGATGCGCGCGCCTCTAATTGTGAGATTTGTAACATAACGAATTTGAAATGATCGTTAAATGAGTGGTTGATGGAAATTTCGTCAGTTTTACGTCTGTTTGTCTGTGATTACACTATAAATATTTGGAATGTTTAGAAAATTTTTACGATTATTATACAAATACAATAATCTTTATTGATATTTCAGTTGATTTTTTATTATTATTTCAATACTAAAATAATCTTACACAACATATAATGAAACCGTTGAATAATAAAAATTCTTCAAATTACCGAGTTATTAACAAAATTTAATGATAGGGCAATTTTGTTAACACTCGCATCTATTATCCTCATTAATGTTCAGGCAAATCCATCAAGAGTATTGATATATCAAAACAAATGATGAGTTGATTGGGTGGAGATCTCCTGCAACATTCAAGGCATAATTCACGGAATAAATATCTTGCTTTAAATGTAATGTTTGCCAAGAAGAGCATATTTTAATATGGATATGAAAATATGGATAAAACTAAAACGGCTGACTTTATGTCATGTTAACAAATGGCAAAAAATATGTCCTCCAAGTAGTTAGAGCATTGATTTCTATTGAATTCATTAAACTTATTTTGTTTATTTATAAATTTATTAATTTAGACGCGAATATAGTATAATATTCACATAATTATTTAAAGCTTCAAAACATCTGTTTGATTGCATTTATCAAGAAAATCTAAAGTTTCATAGATATTTTTTAATCTTGTCATATGAATGTTTTGAAGCTTAATCATAATTTCATAACCCAAGTTTATAAGTAAAAAAAAGAAGTTTCATAAAAAATAATTGTATGCATTTTTTTCAGCGCCTTTCTTTTACGGACTTGATTCAAAATGCTACCTCCACTAGCTAGGACCCCTCCCTCCCCCTCGTCACACTTCGTCACAAATTCGTGAAGACCCCCCTCCCCCCTAAAAAGCTACGTCATTTATGGACGACCCCTAACGCCATTCATATTGCAGCCAGGAATTTCTCGCTAACAAGGGACTGACCAACAAAAATCATCCCGAAGTCGTTGCCGCAAGCAGATAACTCAAGGCCCGGAAGCAAAAGTGCAACACTAGCTAAACAATTTCCTTCTTGTTCTTTTTGGGGTTTCTACCCAATAGAAACCGAATATGTTCCGTGCCATAAATCAACATTCTCAAGGTCATGAATTGATAAGTAGAAAAAAATTAAGAAAAGTTCAGTAAAATTCAAGCATTAAGATGAAAATTTGAAATATCCCAGATATCTGAAGACTAATATCGATTCAAAATCAGTTATAAAACTCTAACACTGAGTCACCTTAAACATGGTTTCGCTGCACCTTTACCGACTGAGATAGATGAAGCTCTTCCTAAACATACAGATGAGCAAAACCACTTTTGCCACATGTACACTTTTTGTCGGCAACCGGCGCTACAGAAACGACGACGACGACGGCCAGAGATATACCACCCCGTTTTAAGTGAACCAGAATGGCTTGAGCTGAGCTTTTCCGGACAGGATGGCAGAGAGTGACAACGCATCGCAACGGTGGACGACAGCCTATGCTTTAGGGTGTGGCTTATTATTCCAATTTTCCCAAAACCAAAAGTTCGCTTGATCTTCTGAATTTAAATAAAATGAGATAAAACTCAGAGTTTGTGTTGAAATCATAAAAATTAAGAGAAGGCACAAGCGGTTTAATGATAAATTTTCCTTAAATGAAACATGAAATGACAAGAAATGAGTTTTCATTTGATATGTTTAACCAATTTGACGATCTTCATGAGCATGAGCATGAGCATGAGCATGATTGACCGCCCGCAGATGCTACTCCGGTATTGCAAGAACGGCTGTACATACACAGGGAACCAACAGACACTACTTAAGATCAGTAGCATCCCTAATGTGCAAGTATTGGTGCTCTCATTATTATAACAAACAATAACGGCACCGGCTGCGCCCGAATGCAGGTCAATTTGGGGATGGGAGGGAAATGTTGACATGTTACTTGCTTTATAGAAGCTGAGGGGTCCTCTGCACTTCCACAGGTAGACACTGGGAGTTTGGATATGGGAAAGGTTAGGGTAAAGGATTCGTATATCGGATTGATAAATATATAATTCCAAATGAATGCACCTAACCAGATTCACGATATCACTCGATAAAATCATTGAACGCCGAACAAGTGTTCGTCACTCGCCCTTCAGGAGCAAGCTTAAAGGTCGAAGGATCAAATAGAATTCCAATTTGACGATCTTCAAAAGGTTAAAGTAAAAAAAAATGTGTAAAATCATTTAAAAGACTGTGAACATTATTTTTTCCTAAACTAAAACTAGTATTATTAATAACAAGTTTTTTTCTAAATGTTCTTCATGGAACTGAAGAAATGAACATTGTTTGGTACTACTAATCATTGACAATGAATATGATGGCATTTATCTTAAACTTGAAAAAAGTGATAGTCCTTCTAAATGTTTGATGTTTATAACACTCTAAAATAAGCAATTTACAAAGGCGTCATTTTTAAACTTTTTTCATTGATCAAAAAATTGGATTTTATACTAATTCTAGCTCCAGTTTTGGACAAATTCGATAAACTTTATTCCAAATATAATAATTGCAGAAGACTAAAATTTATTGAAATATAACGATGTTATGAAAACCTTCAAACCGTTTGCGCAGACCTATCAATTTATTCAGAACAGCACCCTAACTTTTGGTTTTGAAAACTTTCGAAAAACTGTGCCGCACCCTACTATGCCTAGCCTATGTCGCCTATACGGCATACTCATTGAAAAGAAGTGTGGCTGCACATTTTCTATGGCTAGGTTTAGCATGGGTGCTTGTTTTTATTCCCAAAGCTTGCTCCTGCAAATATGAATATTTTTCTACTCGACTCACATATTCACTTGTACGCTTGCCATGAATATGTAATAACTGAAACAAGAGTTTCAAGGAATGGAGTGATAGGCTGAATGACACGACCAGAAGGTGGATGTGAGAACACGTAGAATAACGAGCTGACAGGCTTAAAGTACGGATTTAGGTGTATTCGATTTGATCAGACCCGAAGAGACAGTGATCAAAGTACGAAGAAATGACACTATCTCAATCTGTTTCCATCCAAGTATTTCGGGGACTTCATTCAAATCAGTCATGCCACACAATTTCCCCAATCCAACAAGCTTCAATTTTCTTCCCGTCAATTAAACAAAACCCCCCGGTTGGTCATTCCTCAGCAAATGCCTGGCTTTGAAATTCCTAACTAATGAAATTAAGGTTTATGGACAGAAGGTCGAAAGACAAAAGGTCGAAAGGACAAAAAGTCGAAAGACAAAAGGTCGAAAGGACAAAAGGTCGAAAATGAGTTGCATGGTGGGAAATTTTTCCTTCTTTGAAAAAATATTTTCGACCTTTTGTCCCTTCTTTTTTGTTCTTCGACCTTTTGTCCTTTCGACCTTTTGTCTTTCGACTTTTTGTCCTTTCGACCTTTTGTCTTTCGACCTTTTGTCATAGATTCTGAAATTAAGTTGTTTGCCACAGCTTGAACGCTCCACAGCTACTAAGTCTTGTTAAAATAGTTCTTCCATACTTTGCTAGCCTCTCTTGTGTTGGGGTTATTTCATAATTATTTTCCAACCACCAACCGGAAATCTCCGCTGGCATCATTGATGAAACAGCTCACCCGAGCACGGAAATTTCTGCATGCGAGAAAAAGTTGAGGCTTTTCTGCTGTTTACTTGTCGATCCAGTGAGGCGTGGTCTGTACAAAATTTGGTTTGACTCGTTTTCTCAATTTGTTTCCCTGGACTGGCAAAAATCCCCGTAAGCCCACAGTAGAGTAGAATCTAACATTTTGAAACCCGTAAAAGACGTGGTGTTGTTCGTGGTGTTGCTCTCTTTTGCTCATATCTTTAGACTTAATAGACTAAATCTCTAAATTTAAATGCTTTTGTGCAGGGGATTAGTTGCACCTCTGAAAACATCCACTAAGATTTGGATAGCGTTAGCCACTTCTGATACGCAGCCAGAAATATACTGTACAATTATTATTTAACTTCGGTAAAATTATAATATATTTCGAATGTATTTATCTGAACGTGTATGAATATTAGACTGGTTCAAAAAATCGTTTTTGTTCCACACCGCTTATTCAATTCTAGATCAAATTCTGAGTATCCTCTCAAAATTTGAGCTCATTTGGATGAAAACTGAGACTGCACAAGCTCTTCAAAGTTTATACGGGAATTACTATGAGAATAGCAACCAATTCATTCAATCGGTCATAGTGTTTGCCCATGTGCTCTTGGGATTAGAGCTACGTTGATACTGTGAGATACAATTGAATATAGTATGTAAGTATAAAGTCATGTAATCTTATGTGAAACATTTTTGAACCAGAATAATCACTTGGCCATTTGACATTGAAGAATTATCATTAAAATCTCCTCTCCTCTCAAAAAAAATCTCATCAGAATCGTCTCAGAATTCTCATCAAAATCATGTCATCTCATCAGAATCCCCTGAGAGAACTTGGAATTCTCTAAGGATTCTCGTCAGAATCAGATTTCTCAACAGAATCCCAACAATGTTTTCATCAGAATCATCTTCGAATTCCTTTAAGAATCTTCCCAGGATTCCCATCAGAATCCTCCATGGATTCACATAAGAATCCTCTCATACTTTTCATCAGAATCCACTAGAGTTTCTCTTCAAAATCTCCTCAGTATTTTCATCAGCATTCTTTCAAGGACTCTTATCAG
The DNA here is from genome assembly GCF_002204515.2 of Aedes aegypti. Taxonomy (NCBI): domain Eukaryota; kingdom Metazoa; phylum Arthropoda; class Insecta; order Diptera; family Culicidae; genus Aedes; species Aedes aegypti. Next base: position 381,558,717 of record NC_035108.1, read on the forward strand.
AACCCTGAATAAAATTCTCTCCGGATTATCATCAGAATCTTCTCAGGATTATCTTTCAAATCCTTTGGAACTCGCATTAGAATCGTTTCTGGATTCTCATCAGAATTGTTCCAGGACTCTCATCAGAATCCTTCTACAATTCTAACCAGAATCCTTTTAGATTTCTCATCAATTATCATCAAAAGCCTTCCGGGATTCCATCAGTACCCTTACCAGAATCCTCATCAAAAACATCGGGATTCTTATAGAATTCTCTCGGGATTCTTATTGAATTTCTCTCTGGAATCTTATCAGAATCTTCCCAGTGTTTCTACAAAACCCTTCAGAATTCTCATCAGAATCATTTCTCATTTCTTATCCTAATACTTGTAAGATTATCATCTCAATCCTTGCTGATTCTTATCAAAACCCTTGCAGAATACTCATTGTAGGGTCGTAACAAGGAATCAATCGACCAGCGGTAGGTTATGTTAGGTGTTCGAGATGGTATTGTTGTACGTGATGAGAGAATCGTACTTCCAGTTAAATTGAGACGAAGAGCACTTGAAATTTAACACAGGGGACATCCTGGAGTAGTTTCAATGCGTTGGCGCTTAAGAGAGAGAGTCTGGACAACGATGTCGGTAAAGAGTGCGCCGGCTTTGAACGGCTTATAAGCGGTTCCTTGACTACCGCTTAGGCCTTAAACCTGGTTTAATCGTATGGGTAACCGTGGTTTACGGCCTGAGCGAAGGTGAAGAAATCGGCCCTTAATGGCTTAAAATGGCTTAAAATGGCTTAAAATGGCTTAATATGGCTTAAAATGGCTTAAAACGACTTTAAACGGCTTTAAACGGCTTTAAATGGCTTAAAAAGGCTTAAAATGGCTTTGAACGGCTTAAAACGGTTTGAAACGGCTTAAAATGGCTTAAAATGGCTTAAAATGGCTTAAAATGGCTTAAAACGACTTAAAACGGCCTAAAACAGCTTAAAACGGCTTAAAATGGCTTTAAATGGCTTAAAACGACTTAAAACGGCATAAAACAGTTTAAAACGGCTTAAAATGGCTTACAATTGCTTACAACGGCTTAAAACGACTTTAAACGCCTTAAAATGGCTTAAAACGGCTTAAAATGACTTTAAATGGCTTAAAACGACTTAAAACGACTTAAAACAGCATAAAACGGTTTAAAATCGGATTAAAACGGCTTTTAACGGCTTAAAACGGCTTAAAATGGCTTAATACGACTTAAAACGGCCTAAAACAGCTTAAAACGGTTAAAATGGCTTAAAACGGCCTAAAATGGCTTACAATTGCTTAAAACGACTTCAAATGGCTTAAAACGGCTTAAAACGACTTTAAACGCCTTAAAATGGCTTAAAACGGCTTAATATGGCTTAAAAATGCTTAATGTCATAAAACTGCTTATTTATTTAGTTATTTTATTTTTTATTTTCAAATTTTGAAAGAGGGAAAATCCCTTTTGAGTTATTTTTAATTGAAATCTTTCTCAAAAAGGCACAAAACCTCTTTATCTTCTAAACACATCTATCTGAAAACATTATAAAATTAACCTCTTAATAAATAAGATATGCATTTAGGAGCGGAATTAAAAGTTACACGGTACTCCATCTACTTTTAAGTTTCTTTATTAAGATTCTGTTCAGAGGATTCGAATACAGTAATAAGAATCTTAATAAAAAAAGGCTCGAATGGCATTGATACATGGCAGAGCCAATTTCTTGAAAGAGGGAAACGACCAGGATTATTTATGTAGGATCGTAACAAGGAATCAATCGACCAGCGGAAAAAGCAACTTACGGATTCGTTTAATCAAAACTCACTTTAATACACTTCAGTTTTCACATCACTTCATTGCACATCTTTTCACAGTCATGGCTTCAATACTTCTGCCTTATCAACTCGCTCTCCCATCTACTCTAGCTTCATTCCCTCTCGTCACCAGGGTTGTACTAAGGATCTCTGCACTCATCATAATCCTTCCAGGATTTGCATCAGCATCCTACCAAGATTCTCATCAATATTCTTCCAGCATTCTGCATAATTTGGAACAAGCACAGCTTTTCCCAAACAGTTGACAGTCTTTGTGTTATGTAAATGCTATATAAATTGTTTATCATTGTTTAGCGTGACGAAATATGGGAGGGAGAAACCGATACAGAATTTATGTACGTCATAGTGAGCCAAGTTCTGCTGTCACGAACTGTCACTATGAGCCCAGATCTTAAAGAATGGACAAACATGAAAAAAGCACGTAATTGATCAAAATATATTTTTGCATTTCAACAAAGTTGACAACAATTGGTTGAAAATCAATTCCTGCACACCCAAAAGCAATGCCACGATAGCACCTTTTAATATGATCGAATGTAAAGTACTAAACATCAGATGCGTTGATAGAGACGAACATGCATGTTTGTAAACTCGACTAACAAACACTATATTGATTTTATTAAAAATAGTAGTTCATCCTACCTGAATGATACTTGGGTTGTGTATAATATCAATGCGGATTATTATCATTTGTTTTTTAATCATCAAACATCTCGTTTCGCGAATTAAACACACATAATTTGGAAAAATTCAATTTAACACACTATTGGATGTTTAATCAAATCTTCTGTCTATAATGAACAAATTTAGATTGTGCTGCATCTGTATGTAGCTATCTACAAAAGCAACATTTAATGGAACAGTGTATGGGCTCAAAGTGACCAACGGTGGCTGAAGTTAAGTTCAAACCCAAAGAAGTGGAAAGGGATTATGGTCTTGCTGAAGGGTTTTGCCTACTTCTGTTGTTCCGGCTAATTGCTGGTAAATGTTAGCGAACGTGTATAGGCATGACCTTTCGACAAGAATGGGTTGAAGTCTTGTTTTCATGGCGTAGCCACAGGCTAGATGAGGCGTAACTTTTTTGTTTCTGACAAGTTTACCTGAAAAATGGATGTGGTTCTGCTGTTGTTAGATTTTTTTCTAAAATGGGTTCACTGAAATTTGATTTAGGGTTTCAACCATGCAGACAATCGTTGAACCCATTACATCAATTTGAATTTTATCTTGAAGCAAAGACAATCAAATATGTCCTCGATAGTTTCAAATCCAACCGGGATCCATCCGCCCGCTTACATACGCGTTTGAGATTGAATCGTGCAGAATCGTAGAAAAATATGGACAACTATAAAATTCCCTCTTTTTTCACCGCGCATGTTGCGCAACATCAAAGTGAGGGCAAATGAAATTATGCAAATTATACAGAATACGGAGAAAACCCCGGCAGGATATAAAACTGCTACACGGCTTGATAGCGAGTGGCAGAAGCTTCGCAGTGAGTTCGTTTTGCCCGTGCAATTTTTGTGAGGCCCGCCAGCCAACAGATCTCGTTTCAATGTTCGTTGCCGTCTGTAATTTACTGACTTTGCTGTAGTTGAATTTCATGTGTGGAAGGAAATTCAAAATGAGTGTTTGGCGCTTTAGTCGCAGATGAAAATATTCATCGCTTAATTAGATTTTTACTACAATAAAAAAAAAGTGATTTTAGGCTCGTGAGATCTGTTAGATTTAAAAATAACAAGACAATTTTTGTTTAAATTTAACTATTTCCATTTTATTTTGGTTCAAAAACTTTTGAAGAACGTTGCAACGCATGAAATTTATTCGCAATTACTGGGTATATTACGTAGCCTAAGTGAACATTGCAACACCCATTTTTTGAGTTGTCAAAATCGTTTTAATGGTACCAAAAACAAAACGAGTTCTTTTATATCGTTTATTATATGGTGATCGACTTTGCCCCAAAATGTTATTTTTATTTTTCGCAATGCCTAATCGTAATAAACTGTTTTCAATTCCGCCAATCTGTCATGAAATGGCCTTTTTTCATGTACTGAGTTATGCAGTGTCGTTATTATTCAATTGATTTTAGTTACGGAATGTCCATTACGCAACTGTTATGAGTTACATAATGAGCCATGACACATAAATTTGGTGAAATTACAAACGGTGAACAATATAATTCTGAATCCCTCAACTCATGGCTGCTTGGGCACGTCAGGAGTTAATCATCAATATTAACCTCCTTTTCCCGAGCAGCCTAGATAGCCGCGTAGTGTCGGTAGCGGTTGTTTCAACTGGCTAAGAATTAACACTACGGACTGCCTGTTCCGGTGGTAAAAGTCCACCTCACAGGTGACCCCTAATTTATGGTGTGATGCGTACCGTGCCTATGAATGAATGGTTAGGGGGGTCTAAATAAAACCTAACCGCAAACGGAGCCTGTGGGGTACCAGGGCGCCCTCCACAGTATTGAGTCCTTCCTGTGCTACCCGGAGCAATGGTGCAGGTGACCTTGTGTTTCTCCGAGATAATCGGCTGCCCTTCTTCAGCCTCTATCCTGAGGCTTAATAAGGGTGGGATTATGAATATGTTGACATTTAATTTAAATTATCACCTATATGGATTCGCATTATGCGTTTTACACAGTGTATTCTGTGCTCTTTCGCCTTTGGCGACTTTAAATAGATACCGATCTGGTTTTTTCGTTGCTGGTCTTTTTCGTGCTGAGATTGCAAAAAGCTTAATCCTGCCTAGTTTGGGTAGTGGCTACGGTTAGGTTAGCTCAGATCAATCTTCAGCATAAAAGAACAGCAACGATCAATCTTTGCAGACTCATGCAAAATGGTGCAGCCCAAGTGGCGCTAGTTCAAGAACCCTACTTTCGTAGAGGGAACTTCTATCTAGGTAACCTTGTGGACCCAGTTTTTGCTACTTTTAGCAAGCTTGAAATGGCAAACTCGCGCTCCATGCCCCGCGCATGCGTGCTCGTTAATAAAGCAATCGTTGCTACACTCATTTCTGAGTTAACTACCAGAGATGTATGTGCTGTCACAATCGATGTTTCTGTTGGTGACCTCAACAGAAAATACGTCTATTGTTCGGTATATTTACCACATGATGAACCATCCCCAACGGATGACTTCAAACGAGTTGTCGTACACTGCGTAACAAAAGGCCTTCCGCTGATTGTGGGCAGTGATGCCAATGCTCATCACATCATCTGGGGCAGCTCGGATATCAATTTGAGAGGCTCCAGTCTGATGGAATACTTAAGTAGTACAGACCTTGGATTACTTAACATAGGCAATCGCCCAACCTTCATGGTTTCTAATAGAGAAGAAGTGTTAGACATAACGCTCTGCTCGAATAGAATCAGTCACGAGTTGACGAATTGGCATGTATCAGATGAGGAATCATTATCTGATCATCGCTACATCTTCTTTGAACATTCAAATGTAACTGCGCAGACTTTGCGTTTCAGGAATCCCCGGTCAACAAACTGGGAACTCTACATTGAATTGGTTGCGACCAAATTTCATGGATATTCTCCGTCCATTGAAAATCCAAGTGATCTGGATGATGCCGTTGATACTACAACATCCTTCATTATGGAAGCTTTTGAAGAAGCATGTCCTCTGCGGTCTGTAAAGACTACAAGAGGGACCCCATGGTGGAATTCCGATCTGACTAGACTCAGGAAACAATGTAGAAGGAGTTGGAACAGACGCCGTTCAGCTGGATCAGAGTCGTTCAAGTCAGCTCGCAAGGCTTACAAGAAGGCTCTTCGTTCTGCTGAACGATCCGGCTGGAAAAACCTTTGTACAAATGTTTCCAGTTTGAGTGAAGTCAGTCGGTTGAACAAAATTCTTGCAAAATCTAAGGATTTCCAAGTGAACGAAATTCGCTTACCTAATGGTGACATTACTTCTTCCGATGAAGAAGTTTTAGAATGTTTATTCAATACACACTTCCCCGGATGTGTGGACATAGCATCTACGGATGAACCAAATGTCTTTTCATGTAGTTACGAGTCTCTGGCTCGCAGTATCGTAACTACTGAATCGATTCAATGGGCACTTAATAGTTTTGCTCCTTTCAAATCTCCAGGAGCGGATGGGATTTATCCTGTTCTGCTCCAAAAGGGATTTGAGTCTATCAAACATGTTTTGAAAAAGCTACTTGTAAGCAGTTTTGCTACCGGGTACATTCCCAAATCCTGGCGTGATATTACTGTAAAGTTTATCCCAAAAGGAGGACGTGCGTCGTATGAGGAAGCGAAGAGTTTTAGACCAATCAGTCTGACCTCTTTTCTTCTGAAATGTCTGGAACGCATTATCGATCATCACATCCGTGATGTTTATTTGGCAAACATGCCTCTTCATGTGAATCAACATGCTTACCAATCTGGAAAGTCCACTGTGACTCTTTTACACAAAGTTGTATACGATATCGAGAAAGCATTCGCTCAGAAGCAATCGTGCTTGGGTGTTTTCTTGGATATTGAGGGTGCCTTTGATAACGTGTCTTTCGATGCCATATTGGAAGCCGCACGAAACCATGGGCTACCTACAATGATTACCAATTGGATTCATCAAATGCTCAAAAACCGACATCTCTTCTCGACATTGCGTCAAGCAGCGATTCGAAAATTGAGTGTTTGCGGATGCCCCCAAGGGGGAGTCTTGTCACCACTTTTGTGGAATCTCGTAGCAGATACGCTATTGAGGCAACTCAATAATTGCGGTTTTCCAACTTATGGATTTGCCGACGACTATCTAGCTCTGATAGTTGGTATGTGCATAAGCACCCTATTCGACCTGATGCAAAGTGCTCTTCAGGTAGTCGAGAGTTGGTGTCGCCAATATGGCCTTTCGGTTAACCCGAATAAAACATCTATTGTTCTTTTTACGGAAAGACGAAACCGCGATGGAATTCGACCTTTACGTCTTTTTGGCACTGAGATTAATGTGACTGATCAAGTAAAGTATGTTGGAGTCATTCTAGATTCCAAACTTTTATGGACAGCTCACATTGATTTCAGAGTCAAAAAAGCTTGTATGGCCTTCGGTCAATGCCGGCGAACCTTTGGTAAAACTTGGGGCCTCAAACCCAAATATATCAAATGGATTTACACAACAGTTGTTCGACCAATATTGGCATATGGATGTCTTGTGTGGTGGCAAAAGGGCGAAGTGAGAACAATCCAATCAAAATTGGGCCATCTCCAAAGGATGTGCTTGATGGCGATGTCTGGTGCGTTCTCTACAACTCCCACAGCAGCGCTCGAGGCCCTTTTCGACGTTGCGCCACTACACATATATCTTAAACAAGAATCACTTTCTTGCTCTTACCGTTTATGGGTACTGGATCTACTGGAGAAAAATCCAGTGAATCGTAGATCTACACACACTTCGTTGTTTCCACTTTTGGTGAATTGGGACAAAATTGTCCTTGCTCCAAGTGATCTCACAATTGCTTGTAACTTTCTTTACAGGACATTTACCACACAATTCCCTTCACGGGAAGAGTGGACGTCTGGCTATTTGGAAAGAAGTATATCAAACAATATAGTATGTTACACTGATGGCTCCCTTCTTGAAGGTAGAGCTGGTGCAGGAGTATATTCTCGTGAGCTAAGGCTGAATCAGTTCTACTCACTTGGTAGAAACTGCACCGTTTTTCAGGCGGAAATATTTGCTCTTATGTGTGGAGTGCAATCAGCACTTCAACAGCGCGTAATGGGTAAAGTCATATACTTCTGTTCAGATAGTCAGGCTGCTATAAAAGCTCTCGCTTCGGCCAACTCAAGGTCGAAGCTTGTTATCGCATGTCGAACTCAAATTGAGGAACTGAATTCAGTCAACTCTGTAGTCCTTGTATGGGTACCTGGCCATTCTTCTATCGCTGGAAATGAATTGGCTGATGAGCTAGCTCGCGATGGAGCATCGCATGACTTCATTGGCCCTGAGCCGGCTATTCCAATTTCGAAGTGCTGGGTGAAGCTTCAGATAAACTCTTGGGCGGCAACTCAGCACAAGCAATATTGGAATAGTTTGGAGTCGTGTCGTCAAACAAAATTGTATATTACTGAGCCATCTCCAAAGGTGGCGAAGTATTTAACAAATCTGTCAAAGCAGAATTGCAGTCTCTTGGTCAGAGCGTTGACAGGCCACTGCCGACTCAACTATCACATGGCAAATATTCAGCGTGCTGACTCATTTGTGTGTGATAGTTGTGACTCCGATTATGGAACTTCGTATCACCTGATATGTAACTGTCCAGTTTTTGCGCAAATGCGATTCCAATTACTTGGTAAACACTTATTAAGTGAAACTGAATACAGAAGCCTGAATCTTCAGGACATCCTGTTATTCTTAACCCGCTGTGGTAATGAGCTATAGGCTCTCTTTACGCTCATGCGTTTTGCAGTGCCCTTTTTAGGGCGCTGTTCGAACCCATTGTGGTATGGAGCTACATGCTCTCATTTCGCTTATGCGATCTTCCCTCTTCAAGGGACCCCACTCCTATTTCCTCCCATCTTTCCCTTCCCTTTCCTCTCCCATCGGGTAGATGATGAAATAGGCTCAAATATGGCGATGGCACAAATCTCCCAACTGGTGGGGAACGTGCCTTTGGAGCCGGCCTTCTGATACCTGATACCTGATACATAATGAGCCATGACACATAAATTTGGTGAAATTGCAAACGGTGAACAATATAATTCTGAATCCCTCAACTGGCTTTTTACAAAATTGTAAAACATGTTTTACGTAACTTGTTGCAGAACTCGATTTTTAAAGCACTTGTCGTTATTATTCAACTCATTTGTCATCGTTGCATAAATGTACGTAAACTAATAGAGATTAACAAAGTACTGAATTTGTCGAAATTGTTGTGACTAAACCTGAATTTCCAAGGACAATAAAAAAACTGCCCCCGGTTTACGACACTGTGCCTTTTAACAGAAGCAGGCTCTGTTCCAACAGGACGTAATGTCAAGAAGAAGAAGAACTATAATTTCTTCTCATTTCCGATTAAATATATAAAATGTATATGAATTTCAACTGACCTGATTTTTTTTTAGGTCGCACAAGCCATTCATTTCATTGAAAGCATCGCATTTTCCATACCTTAATGGTTCCTAATGAGAGTAACCATATCTGGTACAAAAAAAAAACATCATTAAAAGACATTTTGCGAGAAATCCATTTGGTTGACACCTTTTGTGCAACTCCGGCATTGTTTCCATACCATGACCAAATCCTTCGACGGTGACTGGCAACAAAATACCAAACGGTATACCTAACCTAGCAGAACAACAGCACCTTGGAACAATGGAATGTGACAGGATCTTTCATACTTGGGATAAATCACCGCAAGCAGACAACCCTTGTTTTGACCATCTAAAAAGTCGAACAAATACTCAACCTTCCGCGCGGCGTTTGCCCACACCCCAACCGGGGAGACCCACTCCGCGTACCACAGTGGTGGGTTTCTATACAAAATTTGGACAAAACTTCTAAAAGTGTTCAACGTGGCTAATAGTTTAACCATTTGCTAATTTAGATGTGCTGATACCATTTTTGGCGTAAAATTGAACATATCATGCGTATTTTTAGTCATATGGGTTAGTTTCAATAATAATCCCAAATTCAAAAGATAAAATTCTAATCTCATGATATTCTAACATCGAAGCTTTAGGTATACAAAAACTATCACAATATCTTACTGACTTTCAAAACCTTACTGAACCTTGCAACGAAACATTGAACTTGTCCTTCCTTATAACAGTGATAAGCACTTAAGTGCGCATCGTACTTTCGTGCTGTGTGTACACGGATTCTCTCTGCTCCTGGAAGTTTTTCTTTAAAAACTACCTAAAGCAATAAAACAGTACTTTTCAGAGCTAAAATTAAAAACGGTACTTTTCAGTGCTACTAAAACAGTACTTTTCAGTACTATTTTTTCTACTATTGATCCCTTTGCGATCCTTGTTTGGACCCGTGCCTTCGATTTTTCTTGGACACCGTCTTGGGAAAAAACCTCTTAGGAGGTCACGTCTTCTCTCGTTTTTTTTTTCACTAAAAATGGTTGCAACTACAAACAAAAGGAAGGGTGAATGTTTGAATTCACAACTTCCTTCCACAAAAAAAATGGGATTGAAAACTGTCACTAAACGTGGCAAGAATGGAAGAAAGGACGTTTCTCCGGAATGCGAACTTTCTTCCAAGGGTGAAATGAATAGTAATGATAATTGCATCGAAATGAGCAATCAGTTCGATGTTCTAGACAAATTTTCTGAACACCAAATCGAAGCAGTCTCTAGCCCAGGCTTTTTGATTCAAGTGAGGAAGCAAAGCGTGCCGCCTATCGTGGTCAGTTGTTCCGAATTTGGGAGATTTAGGCAGGAGATCTTGATGTTCATTAGCGGAATCAAGGTATCCTTCCAAATCACAAAGAAAGGAGACTGTCGCGTTTTGCCGGAAACTCTTTAAGATCGCGAACTTCTTCTCAAACATCTTGGAGAGAAGAAGCACATTTTTTTATTTTGACGACAAAACTGAACGTTTGTACAAAGTCGTCTTGAAAGGTCTCTCAAGTGGCTATAAGTCACCTGAAGAGATCAAAAATGGAATAAACGATAAATGATACTTGAGATTTCCCCAGTCCAAGTAATCATTATGAAAAAGAGAACCCAAATATTATTTAGTTCACTTTAACAAAAAAGATCTAAATAAAATTGAAGCTTTAGAAAAAGCTAGACTTATGTACGATGTCCGTGTGACATGGGAACATTTCCAGAAACCTGGAAGAAATTTATAAAACCCCACTCAGTGCCGTCGGTGCCACAAGTTGGGACTTGGAACAAAAAATTGCCGTATGGATGCTACATGCATGATTTGCGGGGGTTCTTCTCACGCTAAGGACGTCTGTCCAGTGAAGGAAGATACCGATAAGTTCATATGCGCCAATTGCGGGGGAAATAATAAGTCAAAATTTTAAGCTTGCCCTTCGCGTAAGTGAGTCATCAAAGCTCATGCCATGCGATAATGTTCGTTACGATAACGGTCGTTTCCGGAATTTGCCTGGTAGAGTTTCGAACAAAGCTCATTTTTCAGTTAACGATCGCTTAGTTAAGAATCAGGAAGATTATAATCATGCTCATTCACAAACTAATTTTAATCCGTCGGGAAGCCGCTCGAATCTTCTAATTTCGAATGTAGGGTGCAGAGCTACTTGGGCACTTCCATGATTCACTTTGGCATGGGGGGTTTTTCTCGGCCGAATTGTCTGAAACTTTGCACCAAGAAGCACTTTAATATGACGCATATTGTGGCAAAATCTGAACTCAGTAGCTAAAAACCCCACTGCCGAAGTGAATCAAAAGTGCCAAGAATAGGATCCTGCTCCCTATCTACCCACGGAAAATCCTTTGCCGATATCGTAGCAGGTAATTTGAACTCCTCCCCGTTTCATACAACGAGTACCCGTTCTAATTGTTTCAAACCAAATGGAAAAAACCCTGCCGCCACAGGAAGTTTCTACTCCGCCTCTTCGTCTATCGGAAATTCTAACGGAAAATCATCAGATAATGTACCCACTTCAATTGACATGTCTGCCTATGATTTTAATTTTCTAACTGAACAATTGAATCTAATGATTGATGCAATGTTCAAAGCCACCACTATGACTGAAGCAGTCCAAGTCGGTGTAAAATTAACTAATCAGATTGTTATCGGTTTATGTTTTTTTTTTAATGGATCCAAATAATAATTTCAATGTTTTAAATTGGAATGATCATTCTTTGAATGGTAAAGAGGACGAGCTGTTTAATTGTCTTACAGCTAATAACGTGCATATAGCAGTTATTACTGAAACATATTTAAAACCTGGATCCAAACTAAAAAAGATTCTAACTTTTTTGTTTATCTTAATGATCGACTTGATGGGGATTGTGGGGGAGTTGCAACCATCATTCATAGGCGTATAAAACATCAACTGTTTTCGTCATTTGAAACTAAAGTTTTTGAAACTTTTGGTGTTTGTGTCGAAACACAGTTTGGTAAATATAATTTCATAGCTGCCTATTTGCCTTTTCAATGCTCTAGACAGCAAGTTAATTTACTCAAAACTGACTTGCAAAAATTGACTCGCAATAAGTCATAAATTTTTGTCATTGTTGTCTTTAATGCCAAACATCGGTCATGGAATTATTCCCAAAGTAATTCCTACGGCAGAATTTTATTTGATGAGTACTCTTTAGGATATTTCTCAATTCCATACCCTGATAGCCCTACTTGTTTTTCTCTTCTAGAAATCCATCTACGATTGATTTGGTCTTAACCGACTCTAGTCATCTTTGTAGCCAATTAGTTACTCATGCTGATTTTGATTCTGATCATGTCCCTGTTACATTTCAAATATCCCATGAAGCGATTCTCAATCCTATCAGCTCCACTTTCAATTATTTTCGAGCCGACTGAAATATATCTGAAACATATATTGACTCTAATCTTGATGTTAACATTTCATTACAAATAAAACTTGATATTGACAATGCTCTTGAAACTTCAACAAATCCCATTGTTGAATCCAGGAGCATTAAAATTCCAAAATGTGAATTTGAATCCGTGATTATAGACGATGATCTCAAACTTTTGATCCGTCTTAAAAACGTGAGAAGAAGGCAATTTCAACGCACTCGCGATCCTGCTATGAAAATGATATGGCAGGATTTGCAGAAAAAATCAAGAAACGTTTTTCACAACTGAGAAACAAAAATTTTGAAAATAAAATTTCTCAATTGGACCCTGGTTCTAAGCCGTTTTTGAAATTATCTAAGGTATGGAAAAAACCTCAGAAGCCAATGCCGGCATTTAAAGAAGGAAACAAATCAGTACTATCTAATTGCGAAAAAGCTAAAAAAAACTTGATATTCAGATTGAAAGCGCACACAATTTTAATTTGGGACTTACCAGTCCAATTGAAAATCAAGTTACTCAGGACTTCGAAAATATTCTCAATCAAGAGAACGTTTTCGAAAATTCCTGGGAGACTGATTTGGAAGAAGTGAGAACTATTATGAAAAACAATCGAAAATATGAAAGCTCCTGGCGATGATGGAGTTTTTTTACATCCTCATCAAGAAACTTCCAGAAAGTAGCTTATCATTTTTAGTTGATATATTTAACAAATGATTTCAATTAGAATAATTTCCTGGCAAATGGAAAAATTCTAAGGTGGTTCCAATTTTAAAACCAGACAAAAATCGTGCAGAAGCTTTTAGCCATCGTCCAATCAGTTTGCTTTCCTCAATCAGTAAACTTTTTGAAAAGGTTATTTTGTACAGAATGATGGTCCACATCAACGAAAATTAAATTTTTACCAATGCACATTTTGGATTCCGCCATGGACATCGACCACTCATCAACTTTGCATCAACGTGTAACAAATTTGATCCGTTCCAACAAATCTGAAGGCTATTTTACTGGTCTTGCTCTTCTAGACATAGAAGAGCATTAAGGCATTAAGGCTTGATCGTAAAATTAAAAAACTTTAATTTTCCAACATACATTGTTAGAATAATTCAAAGTTATCTGTGGATGAAACAGGCCTCTCCGCCAAAGGACGAAGTTGAGTATCTAGAGCTCATGCTAGATAAGAATTTAACTTTCAAAAATCACATTGAGGGCATTCAAGCCAAATGTAACAAATATGTAAAATGTCTCTATCACCTTATTAATGGAAAATCAAAACTTTGTCGTAAGAACAAGCTTTTGATATTCAAACAAATTTTCAGGCCAGCCATGTTGTATGCTGTACCAATATGGACTAGCTGTTGTAATACCAGGAAGAAAAAGCTCTGCAAAGAATTCAAAATAAAATTTTGAAAATGATCCTGAAGCTTCCTCCCTGGTATAGTACCAATGAGTTACATTGGAACAAATGTCAAATCAAATAATTAATAATTACAATCTTCCATTGCCACGATTGATGCGTTATATATTTAGGTTAAGTTAGGTTAAGTAAATTGAAAACTTGTTTTTTTTTTCTCTTATAAGCAGGTGAAATCAACTCACCTGTAAAAATCTGAACTGCAAATGAAATGTAATATGTTGTTAACAAAATGTTAATAAAATCTCCAATTTGTTTTACAAAATTAGGATAGTGTTGTCTAATAATACAGAACACCTAGATATAAGAAATGAATGTAATATTTAGAATAACACAAAAAAAAACGAGAACAGCTAAACTTGTTGATTCAGTGATATCTGTTTGGATGTTAACCAAAAAAAAAACAGTGATAAAAATTTGAAACCTTTCATTTCATCTCCAAACTATCAACTTTTTTTGGTAGAATTATTTGAAACATAAAGCAAATATTTTCAATGTGAAATTCTGATATCAATTGTTAAGGGTTTGTCCATTTTACCACCACTGTGCGTAGGAGTGACGGCGAGGGTGACACATATCCATAACGACAACCAAACCGTTGTCGTTTGCGCTCGTTTCGGGCGGATGGAGCTAATAAAATAAAGTGGAAAAAGTATATTGGCGCCAGCGAGGCGACATCAACACACAGTTTCCTTCTAAATAGATTGTAGGTAGACCGTAGACGTATCATCAGCAACAAAGACAGTCGTTGTCTCCTGTTCCGGATTCCAGGAATGCGTTGTGGTGTCATCTCGTTGACTAGCCGAGGAACAAAAACTGTGCTGTATACATTAGGATGAGGATGTTTGGTTAGGTGGATATTGGCTTTGTGTATATTTATTGTCCTAGTCGCATTATGAATCGCTTGGAGAAGTTTCCGTTTAGTTTATTTTTCGGGCCTCATTGACCATGAACGAAGCTCATTAGCGGAATTACTTGTCACTCCAGCGGAGACGGCAAAGGCCGTGATAAATCATTTCTGAGAACGTTTTATCGTTGAAGTCTTATGCTAGATTTTTTCTAATTTAATGGCCTAATTGATAATATGACAGCAGAAAATTGTTATTTTCGCGTGTCTCAAATATCAAATAAGGTATCTTCAGTTTCTAATCAAATTATATCTCTTATGAATGTTTAAGTAAATTTTATTATTTATTATTATGTTTGGTAGATATTTGCACTAGCAAAAGTGTAATAAATAGTATTTGATACAGAAAAAAAAATATTTTAAGTAAAACTTAACCTACGATGTAGTACATTTTTGGTAGTAATGCCCACCCTCCATGCAAAAGGAGAATTCAAAATTTCGAACGATCGATTGGTCATGTAAAGGTCTAAATCAAAATCAATTGTGAAATGTCAATATCTTAATCAGTAAACAAAGACTGTCAGCGTTTGAGAGCATGCTTCCTTTTAGTAATTATTCCGATTGACAGCCTCCAACAAGCTTCTAGATATCCCATTTTCTCCATTTCCGTTGAAGCAATTAAGTTCTTTTGATTCACCCACCCGCTAACTAAATCCAGACAAGATAGGCGAAGCACAAATGATTTGTGAAATTATGTCCAGGCATTGATCGGAGCAAATGAGGTGAGAAATATTAGTTCATTCACCGTTAGATAGACGATTTGTAGGCGGAGTTGGGAGTGAGGCTAGCAAAAAGTCGTTAACAACTCACTAACTAACTTCTTCATGAAAAGAGACTGTTTTCATCGAACGGCTTATGACGGCTGGTAGAACAGAGTTTGAATTCCAGACTCCAATGTATTCTTAGGTTTTAATACAGCACTTCGATGATTCACTTCGGCACTAAGGGTTTTTCTAGGCCGTAGTCAAATACTTTGCTATAAGAAGCACTCCAATACGATACATATCGTAGCCAAACATTAATTCAGTAGATTTAAAAAAACTCTTGCCGAATTGTACAAAAAATTTGAAAACAAGATCCGGCTCCCCACTAAATATTAAAGTTCCACAAAAATTCCTCACAAACGTCGAAGTTATCATGAAGATTTCAGAGGCAGGTCTTTCAAATGTTCCAACAACTGTCTGCGTGAGAAACACTAATGAAACCAAATCGAAATACGCGTATCTGTCAAAGATAAGCATTTAGGAGCGGAATTTAACTTCATCAACTTTTAAGTTTCTCCATATAAATTCAGATATAAGAACAAGCAGATGCGGTAATTTTTTAACATAAACTTGATATTCAATTCTATCCTCTTTCCGATGCATATTTGTATCAAAGCCATATCTATAAATACAAAAATATTTGCGCCCAAACCGTCAATTTTAGATTTATGGTGTCTTCGGGAAAGTTTCTCCACATTTTTCAGGATTTTTTACAGTGGTTCGGAAAGAGGGTGAATTGCATCGTTTAGGAGATCAGAGTTAAAACTTTTTTACTGATGTACTTTGACCTAAACCAGCGGTTTTCAAATCGTGCTCCACGGAGCAATTGGTGCTCCATAAAGTCTTGGCAGGTTCTCCTTATTTGATTTTTTTAAAACATTTTGAAATTACTGTGCTAAAAATATTTTGACCCGCCACAATATTGTATCTGAGATTTGGAACGCGTTTAGAACAACCAATTTGGATTAACATGGCCTAGGAATCCAAATTTCTATCTCTAATGGTTCGTGAATTATTATTTTCTACAGTTGGGTTCAGAATAATAGTAGTGAAAGCCGAATTTCACACAAATACTCAACTTTGGCATGCTGCAACTTTGTTTCCATATGAGCAACCGGTATGAAATGTTGGCAGTGAACTACAAATATGCTCAATTTCATTATCACACAGTTTGAAAATTTTCACACTACCGACTAAAAAGTTAAACACCAGGTGAAATCGCTCAAAATAATAGTAATTTTTCTTTTGTAAATTTTTGTTCAGCAACAATTTCGTAAAAATTGTATTTTTTATACATTTAGAGCTTGGGTGTAAGTGGTTGAAACGATGAGTAAAGAAAAATTCAAAAACTCAAAATACAGCAGATATTTAAATTAATAAAACTACTATTATTTTGAGCGATTTCACCTAGTGCTTAACTTTTTAGCCGGTAGTGTGAAAAGTTTTAAATCTTTTGAGAATGAAATTGAGTGTATTTGTAGCTCACTGCCAAAATTCATGCCGATTACTCATATGGAAACAAAGTTACAGCATGCCAAAGTTGAGTATTTTGGATGACAATCGGCTTTCACAACTATTATTCTGAACACAACTGTAGTCTGGTGGTCTCTGAGAAATCATTTTTTTTTTTTCTAATAACTTTTTATATGCATACTTTTTTACGAACACTTTTAAAAATTTGAATAGCGCAGCTTTATCCTAAGAAACTACTGTTCTATCTGTGTTGGTTCAAGAATTATCAAAAAATGAAGAATCATTCTGATGGCATCAAAAAAAAACTTAAGATACATTTGCGCTTTTCAAAAATGTCAACTTTTGAAAACAGTCATTTTTTCGAAGGAATTTTTTGATAACCCTGCTACCATAAGAGAAAGAACAGAAGTTTATTCCGAACAAAATTGCGCAATCAAAAATTCTAAAAGTTCTCAAAACAAAGTTTTTACGAAACATTTTAAGTAAAACGACCATAAGGAGTACAATTTATACCTAAGAATGCGATTAAATCTCACGATTTCGCTCTCGTGTGTACAAATGTAGTTTCTTTTGTAATCTAAACCATTTTTAGCACGCTTTTAACTTTTTTTTTTTGCTGGGATTGAAAGGATGGTATATCAGCAAATTTGGCCATAAATATATAAATCACTAAAGTAGCTTAGTGTCAGAGAATGGTGGAATATTATTGTTTTTTTTTAAGCTCTACCTTTACTAGAATAATAAAGGATACCAAAAATACAATTTGTAGAAAAATGAGCATTTATGTTATGTGAAAAATAATGTATAACTTTGACGAACAACTTTTCTAAGGAGTTTTTGGAAAAACCATTTACTTCTTCAACCAAAATCATTTTGTAAGATCTTATATTTTCATAACATTGTAGAATAATAGGTGAACGATGCACAGAAAACCGATTATGACTTTATCAATAAACGACAAAGATATAGCATAAACAAAGTGTCCACTTCATAAAATGAACAGTCCTTAGTTTGATACGTTGAATATAGCGTTTACGACGAAGTAGATCGAAACCCTAATCTAAAACTGACGATTTTGTCGCAAACATTTTTTGTCTTTGGGCCCAATGGGCAACGCCTCACAGTTTTGATGTAAATTGGTGTTTACCATTTCACGAATATTGAAAGACAAGTAAAGAAGTTGTACGAAATAATGTTAAAAAAAATGCTTTTCTGCAAGAAATTTGAACGTACAACTAACGAATTGTTAATCATAAAGTTGAGAATCGAATATCAATAGTTCACGACTTCCAGTCACATTTATTATCATTTTGGAAAAGAATGAGAGAAATCAATTTCAGCTCAGCCCACAGCTTCAGTTCAGTATGTGGGAACGAGTCTGGTGTAGTGGTAAGAACACATACCTCTCACGTCGAGTATTTGGGATCGATCCCATCCCCGTAAGCTCAGTTGTATAATGTGCAACTTTAAAGTGAGACCTGTCAGCGAAAATAACTAGGTTAGACGAGTAGAGTAAGGTAGGGGTTGGAAAGAACCATACACGGATAAAAATCTGATCTCCACGCCATGATTTACAAGTCATGAAATTCATAAATTGGTTAGGTCATAATATCAAGATCACAAATCATGGTTTCTGGTGTCATAATCATGATTCCTCATAAGCGTAACATCCAGTGTGAAAACACTAAGCGGCGCACTTTGCTTCATCTCATTCGTATCGATCACTCTTTAATCAAGATGACGAAGCGGTTGAGTGGTAGAGTACGTGGCTGACAATCGGAAGGTTCTTGGCTCGAATCCCAATGTATGCTATTTTAACTTTTTTTTTTATTTTGTTGATCATAAACGGATGCGCGACTAAGCTTTTTTGGCATTTGAATCATGATTCCGAGGAATCAGCTACAAAAACCTAACGCGTGTGTTGCGTTACGGCAATCTGACTCATGATATCATGAGTCCAAATCATGGTGTATTTTCATAAGACGAAAACACGCTGGAATCCTGATATCATGAGTCATAATCTTGTTTTTGGATTCTAATTTCTACCCGTGTACCACCCTACGGATCTTTGATCTATTGGCAGTGGAGGAAAGCATCTTGCCGTTTACGCATAATGAAACAATATTAAGAAGAATCCACGCTCACACCATCACGAACCAACAGCGACCGATTTGCTCACAGATTTTTGCATCGGAGAACCAGAACAAAACAAGTGTAAAAAGAGCGAGATTTTTGGATAAGCAGAGTCAGCTTGCAGCCGTTCTCTTTTCCCGTTCATAGCTATTTTTGTAAATAATTGGGTGGGTTATGATTATAATAGATAGATTACAAACTAATGTACGTCAGTGTTGAGGAAATTGACCGATATATGGTGGTATTGAAGAATTATCACAAGGAGTTGGATGCGTGAGTGCATGTCAAGATAAAATGATGCGATGCCCTCTACAGTATTTATGTTCGGGGGATCGTGAGCAAAGAAAGCAAGAACGTAATCGCACAAAAGGAATCACCGTTGCGGTAGCATTTTTTGTAGTGCATGAACAGACTCTGTCCATCGTTTTACACCACTGTCTATTGGCCACAATTTGTTGGAAAATTGATTGTCTTTCACAAACTTTTGCCCCACGAAAGTTAGACAAACAAAAGTTTGAAATCAGTGTGGGGCAATAGTTCGCTGAATATAAGACAAAATATTATTGTTATTGTGATTGGTTTACTTCAGTTATGAAATGATGTTTGCATATAAATACACACTAAATTTTTATCGATAATTTACTTAAAATAGGGTTTATGGCGTAGGAAATTTGATCGAAAATCAAATAGTCACGTCAAGAAACAACAAACAGAGTAATTTACCGCTTCGGCACCATTCGACTATTATGGGCAACCATAAACGCCACATACACAGTGTTTTTCTATCGAAACACGCCAATGGAAACATTCAGATGATTCTTTATTCTGTCAGCTCCCTACTGACGAGATTCCCGAGACTGAACAAACAATTTCGTCGAAGATGTGATCAATTCAAATGAATTTGCCTCAAGATGTGATTGATTCGGAGCTGCCGAAGAGATTCGTCTGCTGTTCTTATTGAAAAGCTGACGAAGGAAACGAGGCTGCCGACAATAGTCACACTTACAAGACCTGTTCGAAACGTTGTAAAAACGCTTCCAAAAAGTTTTTAACAATTCTGTCAGTGTGAATCGATAGATGATTGAGCAGCGCATAATTTTTAACAGACAGACACGTAATTTGTCTGATGATGACCGAGAAAATTGCAAAATTGCAGATTAGACTGCCGAGAATACGTAAATTCCCCTAGTTATAACTTTTCCAAATATCAATCGATTTATATAATGCTTGGATTGGAAGTCTTACTTGAATGACATTCGAATCACCGAGACATAATAAACATTTATATTGAATTTTGCTAGAAATTTCAAATAGAAAATTTGAACGAATTTTATTCTACACGATTTTTGTAAGGTCTCTTTTTATACCAATTTTAGTATAATAACGCAATGGGCAATTGTCAAAGATAGTTTGACGTTTCCCCTTCATAATATTAAAATAACTAACCCTTCTACCGGTAGCATCATTTCTCATCTCGTAACTTATTTGCATCGTTTCAAATATTTTGTTTTTCAATATAATTGTGCCATGTTTTTAACAAGTACTCTATTTTATATTATTTTAAAATCTGTACTTTAACATTTGTCATATGGATTCGCCAAAATTCATTGCATTCAATTAATCTATTTTTCCGAACAAACAATTATGAAAATAACAACAAAAAACCACAAAAATATTCCCGTTTCAATCAAACCGTTTATCGAATCAACGAGCAATCATCGATTTCCGCCGAGCAGGTCACCCATCGAAGCGGAAAGGCATCAGGCATCGTTCTTGTGTGTCATCGTCTCTGCAATCCCCAAGCTGGGTCGTTTGAAACAAGGCACCACCGAAGAAAGAAAACATCTTCATCATTATGGGAACGAGGATCACAGTTCGCCTTCCACACCCCACCACCTTTGGGCACAGTGTGTTACTTCCCGGTACCATCCAGGTTGGTTCGTCAAGGGGAGATTTCTGGTTTCGGTTCACCGCAACCATATGTACCATTCTCCCCGGAGTGTAGCTCTTACATGCCGAATAGAGGTGAATAACAAAATAATTATAATATAACATCAAATTAAGCAATTTTTTCTATTTGAGTGATTATTATACATGACATTCAATAATACGTCAGTCAAATTTGTTATTGATATGTTCACTTTGAAAATCATTTAATATTTGGGCAAAAATATTAAATAATTTGAAAAACCATATAAACAACATATTTATCATAGTGAAATATGTTATTACAAAGTACTAAATTCGGTTTTCATTTACTTATAACAAAATTTCCTCCTAGTCCCGAATACAGGACTCTGGATTCAGAATCCGATACCATTTTTGTTATAGGCTCGTTATTTCTATGTTACAATGATATATTTTTAAAACTTATTTATCATTTTTGTTATTTTAACTTTTATTTTAAACAATCAAATAACAAATTTTACCGTTCGAACATTCTGTGTTGATGGTCGAATTTGTTATTTATTTGCAACTTTCCCTTACCCGAGATGGCGGCAGGCTGGCTCCAGTTTAACACATCCAGACAGTCACAGCAGCATCGGATGTCGTCTCAGGGGTGTGGAAAAACAATCAACCAAAAGTAATCTGCTCATGCCACTCAATCAATTTCTTGTAGCACAAAGCACCGACTGTTAGGAAATCTGTGGCGGCGGAAATCAGGTCAACCGTTGTGACATACTTTGGATGGTTCGATGAAATCCTTCCTTATTGTTGTATGTACTTCAGTGCGATTCAGTGAGCATATATATAAATTTCGAATGATGAGAACTTTTTTCACGGTGCCCTGACAGATAGTTTGACTTAATTTAATTTCATCGTTTAAGCTTTAGATTTTTGTATGATATTCACATCCTTTGCGGTAGTATGTGGAAAAGCAAATGCATCATGGAAGCACGTAGTGAATGTCACGTACTTCAGCAATTTGTAGGTTTTCTTTGTTGCGCTATCACGAAGGAGTTAACAATAGTGGGAGCTGAGCTGAACAAAACCATGTTTGATGTACACATGTGACACAGCTGAAGAAAGTGCAGACACGTACTAGGATGAGCTGCACCATACAAACGGATGATTGAAAACAATTCACGTTTGATTATAATTATAGTTCGATAATGTAATGGTTTACAACTACTAGCTTCCTTTCCAATATGAAATTAAAAATATTTAAGATAGAAATCATCAATACTCGAACCAATATTTAAAGATAAATTACCTGTAGTGCCAAAACATTTAAAATAATTTATTCTGATCGAAAATTTAGAAAAATTCCGACTACACACTAAGAAATTATATTCCGGGTATGATTTCATGTAGACATATCTACCATAGGAAGTGAAAGGGGTAAAAATTCCAAGGTAAGTTTTCAGAGATCCTCCGAGGACTTCATGGAATAGAGGTTATATGATGGTTTTCTAGTATAACATAGACTCTGAACACTTCATATGACCCGTAACACAGGTAGCTCACCTTTACGTGGTGCGTTACGAGGTAAGATCTGCTGAACCAAACCCTAGAACCAACTTTTTTCATCCATGGGTTATAATTCTGGTAATTTAGAAGTGCATGCAATTCTTATTACCGGTAACAGTCTCTGAATTGAACATCAAATACTTAACATTATTTCGTTGATAGTTAAAAGACTTGTAGACAAGCCGAGGCTAAACTTGATACAAACAATAAACATGGGTTAGAGATCTATGAATGTACTAACACTTGAAATACTGATAGAAAATTGATTGAACCACCCTAAAAAATGTCACACAACAGCACAGTTGGACTTCAAAGCAATATATTTCTTTCATTCATATTCTCATTCAAGTGGGTCGCAAGAACAACGACGCTCCTCCCTACAAGTGGTCCTGTAATATGCTTTCCCATAGCTTTTCTAACTACGACCCAGACATTACATGACTGCACAACAGCTTCATTCAGTTTTCTTGATTAACCCACCAGCGCCACCCAAATGGCAAACGAAATCCGTGCATGCTGACACCTCACTCGTGCTGACATTTATGGTTAATAAAATTCATCACTTTATTTGTGACCCTGCAGAGCGTACCGTTGCGGTTGCCGACAAAGAGCTAACCCGAAACCCAATGTGATTAAGTTGGCGTAGTGCGTTCAAGCTCTCTTCAAACTGATGCGATTATTAACATCGATTCCATGGGTGCGTCACAGCGATTTCGCAATTGATATACATACTGCTAGAATTTTTCCTACTAGATCAATGCTGCAAATTCGATTCGCTGTGGTGTAGAATTGATGATTGCAACTAATCAGTGGTAAATTCGCAGCAAGACATAAAAGATCTCCTAAACCAGGCTAACTTGTCTCAGCGCTCTATTTAAAAATGTTATGATGATAATATATCTTGAAACTGTTTAGTGGAATACACGTATCTTTTCGCGTGTTTCGACAGTTTTAACTCTACACCCATGATCAATGTCCTATAGAATTTAGGATGAAATACGCGTATCTGGCAAAGGATACAAATTATAATTAGAATAAATAATACAGTACTAAGTTGGATTTTTCTTGTTAACAACATAGCTTTATGACTGTAATATCGCATTGGTTTGTGAGAGGCTTAATGGTGCAGCTTTGGTAGAGCCTTTAACCTACGACCTAATTCTATCCACCAACTAAGATTACACTTGTTGGCATTGGGTGTGAAATTAGTTGTGGATGAAGTTGTGGTTTGAGCTATTGCACGCGTCTTTTATTAGGAAGGCTAAGGTTAGCCATGGATTTGTTTTTGTCTGTTGAATCAAAGTACATACCGTAATCCGGGGTATCATTGATCAGCGGGGTAACATTGATCGGAATGACTCATCTCTTAAAAAGTTCGCATTATCATTTATTGATGGAACATTTCCAAACCATGAATGGTGCTTCCCTTTCATATATTAAAGAGCTAATATAAGTGAAGATTTTTGGGAAAATTGCGTTTACCTTATACGCAAATTTGGCAATTTTTCGAAACAATGATTTTAATGATTAAGGATGATACTACCAAACATTCGTGTTTCACATAAGTTCTGTTAACGACATGAGCAAGGAAAATGCGATTCTTACTAAAAACGACATCGCCGAAAACGATTCCGTTGTCAAAACTTTCATAAGTATGTTCAATTAGGCAACATTACCGAATTACTGTTAATAATGTAAATTTCCCTTAGGAAATTGCCTACATTTAGGCGTATTCCGTGGTTCGAGGTGTTTTTAATTTTGAAATAACTCAAAAAGTAAATGACTTGTAAGCGTTTGGCCTTCATATTCGGCTTCAGAGGCTTCGATTTAAGTAAATAACGATATGTTGAATATTACCGAACGTTGTTTACATAAGTGATCAATGTTACCCCATACCAGCTATATCAAAAAATCGCTTAAAACATTTTTTTAAACATTCTTAAATCATTCAAAAATCAAAATAAGGTATATAGTCACGAGCTATAGGTGGCAGTACTTATTTCAAAAATATAAAATATGCAACATTTGCATTTTTATACGAAATATTTAAGAAACATTAAAAAAAATGATCAATGTTACCCCGGATTACGGTACATGGAAACATTTTCCTGGTAGGAATGATTTACAATGATAATGCTGTTTCACGCAGAAGCTTCTTCCGTCTAACGCAGGAGAAATCGAGCTAGTTCTTTAAAAATGAACCACAATTAACTCCAAGTGTGAAAGACTTCATGTAAGAGCTGGTGTTCCTCAAGGCAGCATTTTGGGACCAATATTATTTAAAATTTTGATATCTGAGTCTTAGTCTTAGTTAAAAGTAGTTTTCTCTAGTAGTTCTCTTTTTACTAAAAAATCCTTTTTGTTGGACAATAACTTTATGATTTTTTTATTGATTCTAATTTTTATACATGAATTACTTCTAAAAACTTTCTGAAGGCTTAAGAAGAAAAACCAGTTTCAGCTTAAGTGTTAACGTTTAACTGACAAAAATTAAAAAAAATACATTGAAAATCATGTTTTTGGGCAGATTTGGCTAAATAAGTAAGTCAAAACAATTTTTATAACAAATTTGCTAAGTTTTCTTCAAAAGCATTTAAAAAAAATTAGAATCGGTTGAATTTTTATGAAACTATGTTCCAACAAAAGTTATTTTTTTAGTAAAAAGATGAAAAATTTGTAGAAAACTATTTTCAACTAAGACTAGTTTTAATTTTGGACATATTTAATATTCGTCAAATTTTTAAAATTTTTATTTTGAATAGAATTAGGATGAGAGCTTCAAAATTGGTTGGAAAATAACAAAGTTATGAAGACTTCTCTGAAGGTCATATTTCATAACTTGATAATTCACCTTCAAAATTGACAGGTACTGGCCCCATTGTTTTCAAGTTTAGTTGCAGAGCGAAAGAGAGAGAATTTCGCCGTAAAATGCCCAATAGGTTAACCGACGCACTGACGCACATAATGTTGACTTGCTGTTATTAACTGGTCCACTGGATGTGATAGACGACGCGGCTGTTGTAATGTTTCCAAAAACGCGTATTCGCCCAAAATTCCACGCGGAAAATGCTCCATGAAAACAACAACCACGTTTGATGGACCGCCGCCTCCCATAAGAATGAAGTATAAAGTGAGCAAAGCCGCGTTTCCTCCGGGGTACTCCGCGTGTCCTTTTGATCAAACGCGCTAATATTTGTTGTTCATTCACCACGCACGATGAAATAGTACCGTAAAACGGGGTAACTTTGATAGTTTTGTCGAAGAAAACTTGAATATTTATGCATGCTGTTTCTAAGAATAAGAATTTATATTTTTAAAACAAGTACTGGCATCCTAGCTATCGATTGCAGTCGATAGATTTCCAAAAGATTTATTATGAATGGATCTATAATTTTTCATATAATCGAAATTTGGTTTTCTGTTTTGGGGTAACATTGATAATGAAGTATGAATCGAACAAAATTGAATGAATAACGAACATTTGTAGGGCATTGCATACCTCTAGGCGTTTAACGTTATATGTAAATTTCTGACTTAGATTATAAAAATGGTCCCAGTTGGTGAAAAAGCTATTCGCTAAGAGATTTGAGACCGTATTCAAGTTCTATGATAACTAGGCTGTCAAATATAAGTGGCCAACTATTCAAAACTACATCAAATAGTGATCGTAGAACAGATTGTTTGTAAGCGTTTCGAAAATGCTAAAATTGTGTCATTTTTTAATATACATATAAAAAGCCTCAAATGCACTTGATTCCAATAAAAATAGCTATGACATGAAGTACTAATACTCTTTACTTTTGCATTCGTTTTGCTTAACTGATTAACAGAAACTTCGTTATTTCGTTTAATATGTTGTGGGTCTCGCACTATCAAAGTTACCCGCATTATCAAAGTTACCCCGTTTTACGGTACCACAACGTTGTAGTGAAGTTGTTTGCGAGAGATGAGCGACCCATATATTCCGGCAGTTACCAACACAGGAATAGCCAAGGTAACAAAGCTCAAAGCTTTGAGCCAACCCTTCTCCAGTAGACCTATTAATTTCATCATTAACAAAAAATCTTCAACAGACTCCCGTTACTTCTGAGTCGCATGACCGACAATGCTGTGAAAAACTCAATCCTTCATAACTCACGCTTGAGATTTTTTATGCGTGAGTTGTCAATCACGCAACTCAGCAGTCAAAAAATCATGGATGAGTTGGCTCGCCTTTTTTACTCATTGTCTCGTATTTACACAGTTTACTCACACACGGCAATAATTTCTTGTTAGTCTGGTAAAATTATAGTAATCCTTTCTAACGTTAACAGCAACATTCGTGTTTCACGAGTTTTTAACGGGTTTTGCGACTGAATCATTTTTATGGTTTGAGTAAATTGAGTGATTTGGCATCGAAATCTCAAGCGTGAGATTTGCGAAGCAGATCTCTAATGAGTTTGCCCTCACGGGAGAGTGTATTGATGGAGATTTGAGTGTGAGTCTATCAACACTGGTGATCGATATAGCCTTAAAGAATATTTATATAAAACAATCACGGTTGATATTTTCTCCTAGAAATGATATGGCTAGTTTTCTTATTTGTACAAATTATAGTATACATGCTACAATAAAGTTGTAAACCAATAAATTTCAACCAACTTTGCAAAACAAAAGGATTTTTTGTAGCTCTTAAATTGACAGATTTAAAGCTTTTTTCCTATGGTGACACATGGTGATCCTTAGAAAACTGGTTCGACCAATGCACGGGTTCACTATTTGACGTTTAACCGGTGCCGTGTTATTTATGTGACCATGGAAACCAGTGAATTTGGCACCGCTCAAACGTCAAATTAGTGAACTCGTGCATCGGTCCATTTGGTGAGTGGAAAAAATCGCTATCTCTTTCCGTTTGGGAGTTATTGTTGTTTTTCTAGCAAAAACACGTTTACTTTGATTGTCAATATCTCTGATTGGGGCAAACATAAAAAAATCTTTTGACGGCATTCAAAAGACAAAAAGAAATTGAATATGACAGGCAAGCATTCACTCACTCACACGAACGCCACCGATAAAAAAAAAATTCGCAGCTACTGCAGATTCAGTGATAGCTGAAAATAGAAATATTAGTAGTAGAACGCTAATGGCGCTGTTCTCACAAAACTTAATTAGTTTATTATCACCTTTTACTGTATGTATTCATTGTTTGTTCGATGCCATAATGTAGTGGATGATTGTTAAATTTATTTGACACTTTGAGGACCGGTACTCAAGCTGCCAGCACGTGGCAAACTAGATGTTGGTAACACGAACAGTAGCGACATTAGCGTTCTACTACTAATATTTCTATTTAACTGAACCGTACTGGGTGGAGTGTAGCATGAAAGCGTCGAAACCGATTGTGTAAAAGCGAGAATCTGAAGGAACACGAAGAGAAGTAAATACCAGTACACTTGTATCTGCATGGCACGAGTGAACACATTAAGCACTCATTCGCCGAATGCGTTGAACTAACTGAGCGGATTCCCACTCACTGAATCATTCCGTGGTGTGGATTGCCATTCTGTGAACGCTCATCAGCACTCAAAACCTAATTCCACTCGAACGGAATCAGAATGTGAACAATCATTTGGTATTGCATTCGGCTGCTTTTGGCTTTCAGAATCGGTAGCGACTCAATCAGTTACCGTGTTTTGTTTCGATTAGTGCTCGCCGAAGAAGCAGAATGGGCACTGGAAATTGAAACGATCGGCTTGGTTAAAGAAACGGCTTCCTCGCTCCAGATTGTGCGTGGAAGCGAGTGAGGGAAACGCAATAACTGAGTGAGTGTTTCCCATACTTGATTACAGGGGTTTTCAGGAATTTTGCTCGCGGAGCCCATTTTTAAACTAAATTGTTGCGCGGAGCACTTGTGTATTTTCACGACTTTATATAAAATCTGTAATTTCGACAAACGATAATCGCTTCAACAATTTCAACGAAAATCACGTAGTAACTTATTTGTTACTAACGACTATATAAATTTGAATTTTACTTTCGAACATTTGATTTTAATCTGAATCGATATATGTATATTTATAGGGGGTCCCGTAGCCTAGAGCTTACGCTTTCGCTTCGTAGGCGGAAGGTCATGGGTTCGATTCCCAACTCCCCACACAATTAACTCCGTCCAGCCACCAGAAGACGCCGCACGAAGGACCGTGTATTGGTGAACACATCCATCCTCCGTCAGTATGGTGACTGAGACACACTGACCCTCTTTGTAGGCTGTTGCCTCACATGACACGAAAACAGGGATGAAAAAAATCATGCTCACTATACTCCATTCACTGAATTTATGCCACCATCAAAGTAACCCCACCACCACCAATATGATTGTACCAATGAAGATGGCACAAAAGTAGATGGGCAAAACAAACAACAATGCCCGTATGTCGTTGGAGTTTTTGATTATCAGAAGCAAAAGAGTGTCAGTTTTAGAAAATTGATTATCAATGAGGTTCAAATTAATTGAAAAATATGCTGCTATACGGATAATGAAGGATTCGATGCACGGAATGGATTATATTGACGCGTCTTTAGTGTGTCTCGTGCAAAAATTACCACTTCCCGAAGCGGAATGTAAAAAAGTCAAGCTGGTTAGAATGGAAGGAATAAAAAATAAGTATGTATTTTTATTGATCTACCAGCTCAATTTCAGTTTAAAGTTCAGCATTCAAATGGAATTGTTTTTTATTTTGAGATATAATTGCTTAGAACGACAAAAGGTACCCTCATGTTCATATAAAAAGTCCAACAAAGGTCTGGAGAGCCGGACAGCTGATCGGACAGAGGGCTTGGTCGATTGGTTACTCGCTGGTGGTAACCAATCGATCAGATTTTCAGCTTGAACTTTTGTCTGGTTCTCTAGATCTGTGCTCTCGAGGGTTTGAGTTTTGGCTTCGTTTCATCTTCACCAGAAAAATCACTTATTTTCACGTCGTCGCGTCGCTGGAGTTTTTTCTCGTTTTGCACGCTTCCTGAGTGCATCGACTACAGGTTTTAGCGTGACTGATATTTTGCTGTTGTGGCATGAGCATGCTGATTAAAGAAGGATCAAAGATGAATGATCAATTTGGTGAGCTCGTTTCATACTTTTATTTAAATGTACACTATTACCCTCATTCTTGTTTACGGCGGATTCAACTTTTGATCGAATCCTATTCATTCGAATTCATGGCCCATTTGATTTTGCTGGCGTGAACGGGAATGCAAAACACTTTTCGCTCGAGAGAGCATTGGAACGTAAACAAGAATAGGGTTGTACATTATGACACGAATTTTTATCATGACAACGGTAGAAATGGTTTGATTAAAAAAAAATATGAACAGTTCGTCACTGTAAGTCACTGTAATACACTCTTGTATATTAACATTGAAAACCCCATACCTTCCTTTTACCTGATTTTTATCATTATAAAAAAATAACTTTTGAATGGGTCGACGCTAAAAGTGTCGACTTACTGGCAACGTGAATGTCTTTATAGTACTGATAGGTGATTTTTTTGAACTGAGGTTGCATGACTCGTATCACTTGCCAAGGTGAATCTTGATCATGCAGCTATGATCCCTCCCACTTACAAAACTCCTTCCCATGACAACCATGGAGAAGCAGAGGTGATCTCAGTCTCTAGTAGCAATTTTTTTTTCGATTATTCTGGTCAATAACAGAGTAGCAACCACGAATTGTACGGTCATCAATGCTTATGCTTAAAATCCAACAAAGGTACATCGATTAAATAGGTAACAGATTCAAAAAAAAATTATGTTAAGTTTTCAAACTTTTGTCCAAAATTTAGTTATTTAACCATTTAGCAATTTTACTACCTTGAGGTGAAGATATAGCAAAGTTACATCTTACATTTCCGAGAGCACAAATTTTGAGACAGCTAATTTGATGGATTGGTGTAACCAATCATTATAATTTTCAGTGTGAACAATTTATTTGTTATTTAGATATGTGCTTCTCAAAATTGAAGATTGGTGTAGTATGAATGTTTGATATAAGCAAAGTTTAGATACATAACAGTGTCGCGTTGCGGAGCACCAAGTGCTCCGGGAAGCACGATCTAAAACCGCTGATTAAAAAATTACAGATGTGTTTTTCTTTTTTGATACTCTAATAAAATGCCTTTAAAAAAATAAAATTTATCAAAAAAATTCAATAACTTTTGAACTTAAACGATATTAACAATCTTCTAGAAAAGAAATCGAACGACAAATTTTGATCAACTATGCCTGAAAAAGTTTATCTGAAGCTCAAAATTTGACCGGTTTACAGCATTTTTCCTCAAATGCTGTGAACGTTGATGTTGAGATCTATTTTAATTTAAAAGTAAACATTTTTAGAGTTACAAAAATAACACATCTGCAAATTTTGCTGTCTTTCTTACATATTTTTCTCAATATCTATCCCTGCTCTATTTTTCCCATATTTTTCTTTTTATTTTTACGTATCTATTGGAGTAATCCTTAAAGAAATGCATTCCGGAAAAAAAATTAACAATATTAACCCCTCTACCGGCAGCTTCATTTTTTACCGCTAAAAAATATTCAAATCACAATATTTTTTTTCTAGAAATTTTTGCACCATTTTTCACAAGATCTCAAAAATTTCTTCTAGTTTAGGAATCCGTGTCGATGTTAATCACTGGTGGTCTAGTTTTGAAGATATTCAGATGTTCCTTGGGGGACCGACATTTCCCATACAAAATGTCTTTGATGGCCATTTTGTTTTTGGTCAATTTATCAAAATAATAAAATGTGTACTATACAATGCCAGATAAAAAGGAACTACTCTGAAAAAATCATACAAATCGAATCAGTATTCTTGGAGAAATCTGAAAATTACGAAATGAGGTTTTTTAGAGTTTTCAAGATCTTTATTTGTCCAGCGTGGTACCAGAAACATAATTGCTCATTACTCAAAGACGGCTACACCAAATTGCTCCATTTTTTCACAACATACTCGCATTAATGTCGATATCCGAATACGATAAAAAATCTGTAGCCTGAGAAATTAACGTGGGGTATGGTCAACGCGTCGGTCCCCCAAGAAATTTTGGAATATCTCTGGATCCAGATGATCAATGATCAATCTTGACACAGATTCTAAAACCAAAAGAGTTTTTTGAGAACTTTGTGAAAAAATGGTGCAAAAATATAGAGAAACTAAAAAGTTATAGCGATTTGAATATTTTGTTGACGGTAAAAGAAGAAGCTGCCGGTAAAGGGGTTAATGAACACTCGTAGGAACTTAAAAAAACATAGATGGGATTTTTCAGAAATTAAAAAAAAAATAATGTTGAGTAGTCTATGAACATTTCTAGCAGGCTATTATGAACTTCAAGATTTTTTTAGGAGGAACTCGTGATAAAAGTTTTTATAACGTTTTGAAATTTCTTGACATAATTTTAGAATAAATTTCCCAAGAATTCTTTAAGAAATTCATAAGAGAACTCGTAAAGCAATCACTACAGAACTCCTTTGAAAACAAGAACAAGGGATATTACATAGAAAAGTTTCTCAACAAATACGTGGTAGGTTTATCATCAGTATTCTAAGAGAATTCTCTGAGGGAACCTGAGGCACTTATCAGCTCCTAGAAGAATTCCTGAATGTATTTTTGTGCTAACAAAAAAAACATAGAGGACTCTCTTAAAAAAAATCCTAATAGAATCAATGGAGGATTTCTTTCCACAGATAATCCTTGAAGAAATTTAAGTAGTACATAGAAAGGTCCTTGCATAAATACTTGAAGAAAGTTCTGCAGAAATTTATAATGAAATCGCTGAAAATATTCCGATAGGATTGTTTTTTTTTTCATGTTTTTGAACGAATCCTGTAAGATCTTTTGGAGACATTTCTAGAGCATCCCGGCCGCTGGAAGAATTCATGAAAAATTGCTGGAATAATTTATGAATCTCCAGACTTCGGAATAAAAAAAAGTGTCGTAGGCGAAATGGTTTGAAGAATTCATAGTTGAAACCAGTTTATATCCTGGAAAAATCACTTGGTGAAAATCTTGATCAAATGCACAGTTGAATCCCTAAGACGGGAATCCGTTAAGTCAAGTGATCAAATATTCCTATAAACTCATGGAGAAATCTCTGAAATCGCTTTGAAATGTGGCGGAATCCCTGGAATAATTTATGAAGAAAATCTCTGAAGCTTTTATACATGAATATCTGGAGGGTTAACTAGTAGAATTTCTGGGAGATCCCACTCAGAATTATTTTAAGAATATATTGTACGTTTTAAATTGATATATCAGGAGGGTTAAGGATGAGTCCATTGAAAAATTATTGGAGGAATCTCTGGAGGCATTCTCTAAGTCTAATCTGAGTCTGATCTAGTCTTTTTGAATGCAAAGTCTAAATCAATAGTTATTGAAGTTTTCAAAGAAAATTGAAGTGACCAGCAGACTTGGTTCCAGTGGGAGCGTAAATGCAATTAAGATAAAGAAGAATGATTTATACAAATGTATTAAGCAATGACAAAATGTTGGTTTTAACATTGAGCTCATAGCTTACTCAATATCGATTTAGGCAGAGTCCATTAATTACATAACGCTAAAATTGGACATTTTTGACCCACTCCCCCCACTTCGTAAAGATTTTTGTATGAAAAATTTAAAATTTCAATGTGAGCCGTAATACTTGAGCCTACTCCCCCCTCCCCCTAGAGCGGTACGTAATTTGTGGATGCTGCCTTATGACAGTATTCAGAGAGAGTAAACGCTTGCATTGCTCTCATTTAGTATTGGTTGGTGATTGAATTTTGAAGAATGTTCAGTGTAGTTCCTAAATCATGTTTTGAATGAAAATTGGAAAAAAAACTCGGAGCCAAAAAAAAGTAAGGTTATATCGAGGTAAAAGTTACGTAATATCGAGTTACGTTATTAAGAGGTTTCGTTATATCGAGGTATGACTGTAATATACTATTTCATTTTGTCTTTTGAATGCCGTCAAAAGATATTGTTTTATGTTTACCCCATTGAGAGATATTTACAATCAAAGTTGACGATTTTTTTGTAACTGAACAACAATAGCTCCCAACGCATTTTTCAAAGTTCTAGAAGTGTTTCATAGACTACTTAGATTGAGGATCAGAATTGAAAACGCTGGCGTTAGAAAATAAGCCACCATAGGAAAAAAAAGCTCTAAATCTGTCAATTTAAGAGCTACAATTTTTTTTTTTTAATTTTTTTTAAATTTTAATGATCTACAACTTCATTGAAACATGTATACTACAATTGCTACAAAGAAGAAAATTAGTCATACCATTTCTATGAAAATGTGGGCCAGCCTAATTTTCAATAACATCAAGCAAGGGGCCTAGCCAACGCAAACAACTTTGTAGAAGAACGTTTTCGTATAACATTTCACTCTAAAGCTCAAAAAGCATCTTTCCGCGTAAAACTGCTTTCCGGCCCATAGTGCAATGGAATATATAAATAATTATTGGGACAAGCATTTGTTATTTTCTACAACGAAACGATTTTGTGAGCTCATTTTGTAGATAATATTGTCAAAACATATCGTATCTGTTGTAAAATGCACTGAACTCTAAGAATTTACGAAGAATTCGTACGTTGCGTTTCTATGTTCGTTCTCAATACTAAATCATCAAATTTCGATTACAAAATGGTTGGTACAATAGCTCCGGAGCTCCCCACAGTCGATCGATCAAACATCGATGTTGGGTCCTTCTTCAGCAGTACATGTTCAGTATCATTCCCGTTTGACTTATCCAGCACATTTCGGCGACTACTTCACATGATTGCAGTTCATGGCGTACAAATTATTATTTTATTTCAATTAACAACATAGAAATTGCTCTTCATTTCGCATACTCTGTGGAAGCCGTACAACAGAGGCACAATCAACTAGGGTATCTCTTGAGTAAACATGCAGACCAAGACCATTCAAATGGAGCTATTGGAAAGGCAAGAATCTTTTCAGGTTATAAACATTTCAGGTTCTCCTGGATACATGGTATCGTTAAGGTGCCTCGGAAAAAAAATTCAAAAATGGATTCGCTGCCAAAAAAGTACTAAATTAATGACTGTTAAATTGACGTAGCAAAAATGTGGTATCTGTTCCAGTTGATAAGTAATAACACAAAAAATAAATACTAAACCCACAGCGCCCAAGACTGTATATATAGGACATTGAAGGAAATGCATTCCATTAGAACCCCAACTTATTCAACCAAAATGCCTTGAGTAACAATCAATTTGCAACCCGCTCACACAAACCCGATAGGATCGTTTGAACGATTGTGCCCAATTAGTCATCTTCTCACTCGTTCATTGTGCCCCAGCGTTCCCTGCTAGGCCTCACCCACAAACTCCTATTTTTCCCAAGTGAACCATCTTCAAGTAAACCATTTTCTTCGTCGGCTACTTCCACCCAGTTCCGCCAGCATCCGGCCGGCATTCATTGCTTTGATGAAATATGAATAAATCTCGTTATACACTTTGGCTAAATCAATCAATCGACCCCTTCTGATTCGGGTAGAACGTACATGCCACCCAGATTTCGTCGTTTGCTTCCTTCCTGGTCCTGTTTCTGATCCCGATCCAAATGCCATGTCATATTCCGGTGCAAAAGTTGACCTTTTCCCATCGGGATCTTTACAGCTTGCCTGGCTGCCTACCAGGGTAGGACCCGATGGGTACTCACTTTCGAATGCATGCAAAATCTGTTTCAGAGCCGAGCATTTCCAGCTCAAAACTCAAATAAATATGGCATTTTCAGACTTACTGTTGCTAATGCAAATGCAACGTTTCACATGTGTTAGTAGCTATCTAATATAACATTTCCACATTTTTTCTATCTTTCCTAGACTACATAATAATAGGATTCGTGTATTTGATCAAAATTGTGTCTTCGAAAAAGTTCCAGCAAAAATGAAGGACAATTAGGAAAAATACACTGTGTTTATCAGCTCCGTAATGTTTTTAATGCAATTGAGCCTCTTTTTGAGGTATCATTTTGATCAATTTTGTTAGTTGTAAATTTTCATTTAACAAAAATGTTATTATTTGATAGAATTTTGATGGGATATGTCATATTGGACCACCATTAACGCATGTGTGAAGCTGCATTAAATTCGAATAGTATGCGTCCTCGCGATTTGCGTTTTGGCCTGGAAATGCCCAGCTGCAATGTGGCCTCGCTTCAACCCTGAGGATTGCTTGTATGTGAACCGGAAACGGGACAGGAATACGAAACACTCACTCGCACCAAACCATCAAGGCGAGCTTGACAGGGTTCCGGAACGATCCATTCTACCACCCCTTCATCCACGGGCTAGCAGCTCCTTTGCCTAAGGATTGAAATGATTCATTTGCTCTTCTCTAGCTTCGCTTGTATTTACATAAATATTCGATAAAAGGATTTTTTTCTTAGCTCCTCAAAAAGACTGTAGCACAGAGGCAATGTCGACGACGCACAGATGAGTTACTAGAGTAAATTGCTGGCCATTGTAAGAAATTTGAAAAATAAAGGTTTCTGCTTCGCTATATTTCTTAACAGTTAACTTCTAGTAAAACTAGAAGATGGTATCTATCAGTTACTACAGTACTACAATAAACACTTCCACATCTTTCGATGCTTCCCATTTAAACCATTTGGAAGATATAACTTTTTATCAACTTTGCGCATTTTTCAGCGTAAATTCCGATAACGTTGAATCAACTGTGGTGTATGTTGTAGATGCGGTTCTTTAAAGCTATTTTTTTTTTCGAAAAGAAATAAACATGTCAAAAACACAATTCTATTATTTGCATAATTGACCTTTATGAAATCGATACTTTAATGAATCAAGCTTGTGCTAGAATAGGAGCCGCAGTAGTCGTGATGGTGCACGTAGCCCTGTCGTCCTGCTTAGTCAACGACTAAGAGACTTTTTCAGATATTTTTTTCTTAAGGCCTTTTGGTGCGTCATCACAAAATGGCTTCTTCCAAAATCATTAACATATTGTTATGATAGTATTGGTATTTGCAACATCGATGAAATATAACTGCTTATTACCTGATTAAATTGATAATTTATGCGAAGAAAAATGCGTCAGGTGGTATTTCAATATTTAATCAACACTTTCAGATACAGCATTATCAATTTAGCGACATATATTCTCAAAAAAAATCTCCGATTTCATGCCGCATTTCATTGCCTCACACAACTACACTTGTAAATAGAAGGTGCTTACCTTTTCTATTGTAATTCAGCGGCAAGCATTTGTGTTTTGGATTCCATATTGCGTTCACTACACTTCAACTAAACAAATCTTTTATTCACTTTCCTTAAAGGAACACATTTCCACCGGGATTTCAATATTTATAAAGTTTTATCAACCGCATCACTCAAAACAATTATGGCGATGGTTTTCACTTGTTGGAATCGACGCTGCCACCGCACACTGAGGCATGCCTGGGTTTATAGTCTAAAATATTATTACTTTTTTTTGTGTTGAATTAATTTTCAGTGCGGAAAGGTTGGGCATAGCATAGAAACTTGAAACTCATACGTTGTTTGTTTTTCGACTCTCTCAAAATACAGAAACCATCTCTACGAAGCATTAAATCATACCAAGTGTTTATCAATTTGGACCACCCAAAATAATTGAAAAGCTGCGCGATCCTTGAGCGCAGTGATGTCAGAGTTGCTATCTGTAAAATCATAGCATTTAATATGGATTTATCACAAAAATCATTAAAACTTTATATTTAATCAGTGATCTTGTGATGGAAAACTATATGCAAAATGATAAGTTTTTATAATATGCAGAGCAAATGTTCCAAAAACAAGCATATAAAAATTTCTAGAAAAATCTATCACCAATCACCTGGCAACACCGTCATCCCTTGCAAACATAAACCATACCGATGCATAACAATAATATGCGATAAATCCAATTAAAAAACAGAGAAATTCCGTTGCCTTTCATTAAATTGTAATGTTTTCTTTTGATATGTACTATTGAACAGTTGATTTTGATTTCCAATACTCGTCAATCTACTAAATTTTCCATGTGTTTACATAAAAATATGCTTAACACAAATGTTATATTTTTGTTTGTTTGTTTTGAAAATATACATGGAAAGGCGACACTACTACTGTTACATCAATGATTATTCTAATGATTCATTGAGTTACACGCCGTTTCACCTTAACGCCCTGTAGAACATCAATCGAAATTGTCGAGCTACATCATCAACCTGTAGTAATTTGGTTTTGTTTCATATAGATCATGTGCTACTCAACACCCTGTATGCCATTGCGGGCTTCGTGGCCGTGCGGTTAGTGTTACCAAGCATTTAGCCGCATCGAGTCAAGGGGTGTGGGGTCAATTCCCGCTCCAGTCCGGAAAACTTTTCGTCAGAAATGTATTTCGACTGTGCCACTGGGCGTTGCATACTAGTCCATTGTCTAGTGTGGTGCGTCCTTCAAAGGGCAAACAGCCCACTGGAAGCATTAACGTGTAGTGTCTTTTAAAAAAAAAATTATCCACTGGAAGCATTAACGTGTCGGTGTCTTTTAATCAATGCCATTGGCAATTGTCAAGCTGTATCAAGGCCCTGGAATAATTTGACTTTTTCTCAAATTAATCATGGCCTATCCCATGTAGATCAAGTGCATCTTAACGCCCTGTAGGACATCAGTTGTCAACGCCCTGTAGAAAATTAATCGAAATTTACGAGCTGTATCAACGCCCCGGATTAATATGACCTTATGCATGTGCATTTTAACGCCCTGAGAGATATCAAATTGAAAATTACAAGCTGTGACAACGCCTTGGAGTAATTTGACTTTATTTCACACAGATCTCTGCGAAATCTGTACCATTTTTACGCCCTGTAGAACATCAATCAAATTTTCCTAGCTGTATCAACGTCCTGGCGTATTTTGACTTTATCCTATGTAAATCAACGCTCCGTAGGACATCGGTTGGAATTTTCGAACTGTATCAACACTCTGGAGTAATCAGTTCTCATCCTTTGTCGATCAGGTACATCTTAACGTCCCATCATTTAATAATTCCAAACTGTTTAAACTCTCTGGAGCAACTTGACCTTATTCCATGTAGATCAGGTGCATCTTCACGCCCTGTAGGACATCATTTGAAAATTCTAAGCTTTATCAATGCTCTGGAGTAAATTGACTTCATTCAACATAGATCAGGTCATATTACGCCCTGTATGACAATAACCAATCCAACTGTATCAACGCCCTTGAATAATTTGATATTTTACACATATCCTTGTAGAAAATCCGTCCAAATTTTCGGGCTGCTTCGACACCCTGGAGTATATTGAATTTATCTACATCAGGTGCATCTCAATGCCGACAACGAAATTGTTAAGCTGTATGAACGCCCTGGAATAATCTGATCTAGTCTTAAATCTTTAAATCTTCATCTTATATCTTCTCATCATTAAATAATTCCTTGCATTATAAACGCCCTAGAGTAAGTTGTCCTCATCCTTTGTCAACCAGGTGCATCTAGCCACCCTGTAGAATGCATGCAAGTTCATTTTTACGCCCTGTGCATAGCATAGCATAGATTGACTGTACATGTCAATGGTTACTACTCCGTGATTGATCCGAACCGGTAAGAATTGCACTTCGATCCAAATGAATAAGGGATGGGATTTTCCGCATATTCTCGAAGTGCAATTTTAGCAACTCTCATATTGTTGTTTTACGCCCTGTGGGGCATAAATTAAATTATTATTATTATTATTATCTTTAATATCGAGACTTTCAACCGGTGGCTGGTCCGTCTCCAAAAACATCAGTTGAATTCAAAGAATTGTCCTACCCACGATTCAACAAAACAAAACACTAGATCAGCACTAGATTTTCATTGTATTCCCATGCCTAATTAAGTATGACATGGTTTGTACATGATATCCAAAAGTTCTGGCTCGTAAGAAGAATGATAGAGAATATCTGTAGTGAAAAAAATGGGAAACTAACTGTAATAATTGCTACAAGAAACTTCTATAACCATTACAAAAACAAATGGAGCAATGTTTTTTTTTTTTTTTTTTTCAAATATATCTATGGCCAGCCCTGAATATGTTCTGGGACAAATTGCCGTGTGCATTCCTGGAATTAATTCTTGTGAAGTTTCTGGACCCTCCAAAGAGAATTATCAGAAGGCTATTGAAGAATCTTTGAATTAAGTAATAGGTTAATCTAATACCAGTCGCAACGTGATATAAGCACCACGAGTGTGATGGTGGCAGCGATTTCTGAAATATTGCTATGCTATGCTAAAAGTTATATGATCAAATTCCTACTGATATTTTGTGGCATCATTTATAGAAATATTTAGATCAGAATCTGATGATTTTTCGAAACTTTTTTTTGCAGAATAGTTTGAGAAATTCCTGCGAAACATTTGTTGAAGTTTCTGCGGGATGAAGCATTTTTCAAGCAGCTTCAGTCTATTCTGAAAACTTTTACGAATAGCCAAGTCTCTTTGGTGCAAAGAAAAAAAAACTACTCAAATTCACAGATGTTTTGCTGTTTACCCATTTGTTGTCTACAAATGAATGAGAAAATTAGAACAACTACAATGGTAGTGAAGGCAAGAAGTCTCTACTTTTAACAGAAGGTCTTTAAAGTATCTACTTATATCAACCAAAATGGGCTCTAAAGTCTTTTTTTTTTCCTTATTATGCTTGCGTTGAATCTTGATGTAGAATTATTTAGGCTCTAAAGAAACTTTCAGGGACTATAACGGGTTGAACAAGCTCTTCAAGAATTTCGTCTTATATTTCCCGAGGAAAAGCTTCAGTGTTCCACAGGGTTCTCTTCAGAGATTTCTCTAGCATTTCTCCCAGCGATTTTTTCTTTCAGCGATTTTTTAAAGGCAGCTTAGGAGAATTTCTCCAGGAAATCTTTGAGAACTCCAAGGGTACTACCTCCAATAATTTCCGAATTATCCACTTGTTAGTCTTCAAGGAATTCTGCAATAATTTCTCAACCAGTTGAAGAATTCATCCATGTTTCCTTCTTGAAATTCAGAATTCCTCGAGGGGTTGTTCGAACAAATCTTTTTTTTCTAGACTTTTTTTTCAGCATTTCATCCAAGTAAAACGGCTTTGACCGGGAATCTTGAAAGATGTTCCAAGGAAATCAATGGATGAATCACTGGATTACCATGCCCACACAGTTACGGATCACCCACAGTGACGGATCACTTTGGCGTTCAACATCGGAAACTCGCTCAAAACATAAAAGATGACGTAAAACATATTTTTCCCATGTTATACTATGTTATGTCTTCTACCATTTGTAGTGTTAAGCACAACGTTCAACCGCTAAATAGCGGTGTATTTGACAAATGTTGAGCTGGTACCACACAGCTATCATTATATGTTCGTTTTCTGTAAGAAGTGCCGTCAGCATTCATAAGCTCCCACAGCTGTGCACAGGTGGTAAAATTCAAATGTTATAGCATAAAACATACTCATTCGTTTCGATTAAGTATGAATTCATCTTTGGAAAACATTTTTCTCGATTGTTGATTCTAAATATCGAATATTAGCACTTCTAACTAGTGATCCTGGAAATGATTGTTTACCACGGTTATGGATCACTTCCAAAGAATCTAGATTTCTGCCATTTTAAGCATTGGATTCGGCATTTTCAGACAATACCACTAATAAAACATCAAGGCTTGTAAATTTCATTTTTTTAGCCGACAAAAATGGGTGAAAAACTTGGTGTGGAGCGAAAACAGTTCATGTCTCAGTTATTACAATGCAGCATCACAAACAAAAGGCATTTTACCCTTGTTTCCAGCTCGAACACTGCTATTTTTTGCAGTAATATATGACGCATTGTTAACTTTCGTCAAAACATGCAATACATATGCATTGAGTTTAAAATCTCTTGATTTTGCGCACTGATCCGTAATATGTCACAATTTGATCCATAATATGAAAATTGATCCATAATATGGTTTTCAGAAACCGATACAATTTTTAATTTTTATGCAATCCTATGTAAATATTATACTCAAACCAAAGTTCCAATTTGAAACGATTCGATTCGTGCTTTTAAATTACCATTTTACGTTTTCCATGTTGTTTTATTGAATTTTATAGGTTGGACTCCACACTATTTGATCCATAACTGTGGGGTCATGGTATATATGAGAAGTTATGGCTTTCTTGAAAAATTCCTCGTAGAATTTTTGTAGGAATTCAGATGATTCCTGTTTTTTTTAGATAGATTACATTTCTGTCCAAAAACCCAGGTTATTAGAGAAATGTCTGGCTCTTATTAGATATAATTTTGTTTTCTTGGTTCCTGTTTGGTCTCTTTTCAGCCTCTTTTGGTTCCATTTATATCTCTTTTTGGCAAGAGGTCTTCCATTTCCTATTTTTAAGGCACTCAGTCGCTACCAGCCCGACGAAAACCTTGCTTAGCCTTGTGGTGAAGGCACCACCGGGGAAATGACGTGAAAAAACTGGAATTCGAGATGGTCACAGGGAGAATATATTGTAATTCTCACAACATCGCTAACCATGTTTCAAAGTATTTTTTAATATTTACACTACTGTCATGGATAACATTTTTTGAACTTCTCTTTAACTGTTTTGACTCGATTTTTTAATCATCGCTCAACAAATTCTTTTAGAAGATTTTAGCAAACAAACATATTAAAAAAAATACGTTAAGTTACTGAACATTTATACCACAATTAAGTGTTATTAAAGTTTTATTTATAAATCGACAAAGAGTTGAATAAATAAGGTGGAGATATGTGCTTCTACACACAATGAACTTATTTGACTTAGAAAGCCATTTATGTTCATGAAAAAATCGAAAGATTACGATTGAGTTGAAGGTATAATTAGCAAAATTAAGTATATTTAGCAATATCAAAACCCGAGAAAATTCTGGGAATTTAACCGGAAAAAAAAACGGGAAAAAAGCGAAAATTTCAAAATGAAAATTTGGTGGTCACCCTGATAAAAAATGTATGATAGTAAAAAATACAAACCAGTCTTCCACGAATTATGCTATTTTTTAGTTGAACTGAAAAGTCACCTGAAAATATCGTTAGAACGCCCCAACTAACATTCACTCATTTAACAAACACCATTATGGCAGTTTTATCCAGCATCATGTTTTATAACATTTTAATAATTTCCATGGCCAACCTTTGTTAAAGCATTGTTCACATAAATTTGGAGAAACTTTACAGCATGCCGTTGAATACCAACTTTATTTTGCAGCTTTAAAAACGTTTTATAAGTATTTAGTTCAGCTTTTATACGGCTGGTCTAAAAATAATTAAAGACTAATAAAAACAAAAAAAATTTTTTCTAGGCACTTTATAAATGTGGTGTGCACTATTATTATGGTAGTATAACAATCTTATTTAAAAATCGCCTATCTACTGGATTCGAACTCGAGACCTTCCAATCGTCAGCAGTATGCCTTGCCATCTGCGCCATCCTAGAATTGATGATTATACCGTCCAGTGCAAAATATAAACTTCTCATAGCTGAATATTGACCATGTTCGAGCTTCTATTCGACAACGTCTAATCAACACATGGTACGCTAATCTACAACTGAACAAGCATATTATTCAGCTGCTGTTTAGTGCTGATCCAAGCTGAGTTCAGTCAGCTATTTTTAGCGCACAGTGAGAAAATTTATGTCGATGTTGGTCAAAATAATGTTTATTTACACAAAGTAAGAACAGTCTGAAATGATTAATCTAATTTCATAATAAGCTTTAGTTTGTTCAAAACCGATTAATTAACTTAAATAATTTTATAAATTATAGTTTGATTATTTTTATGTGTATTTTTCATAAACCTCTTACATATGCATTGAAGTAAAAGTTCTCTGTATGAATATATTTGAATCATTTGAAGGGTTAGTCCTCAGAACCCAC
Organism: Aedes aegypti; assembly: GCF_002204515.2. NCBI lineage: Eukaryota > Metazoa > Arthropoda > Insecta > Diptera > Culicidae > Aedes > Aedes aegypti. Next base: position 381,602,149 of record NC_035108.1, read on the forward strand.
CTGAATAGAAAAATATTCGAATATCTTGATGCGATTTTTATTTTCAGAAATGACCAAGTAAATTATTTTCCTTAGAGCGCAGTATTTATTCAGTTGTGAAGAAATGTCATTTCAATATAGCTGGCTATAGAAATTTAGTTAATCAATTCTGTCAAAGAAATTTCCATTTTTTGTACGGAAAAACATCCCGAGCAGGCGAAAAAAGCCTAGCAATAGAACATATAATATGGATAGCTAAGAGTGATATTAACTTGATAAATATATGATATAAAATATCTGGAAATGATATCTAAAATAAACTACTAGAACAAAATTGGCATGTCATAATTAGATTCTGCAAGTTTTTACCAATAGCTGCGAGCTATTCATTAGATCTGCGTACATCATTTTTTTCGTAGGTTTAGAAGTTCCAGGAACAAAATGTTGATATTGTCTTCAGATATTTTATCTCTTATGTCAATCAAGTTAATATCACGCTTTGTTTGTCAGTACTTTGCTCCTACTCGGAATACTTAGCTTACATGTTTATTTTTGTTTTTCACAATAATTCTGCATTTCTGGAGACTGACCATGTTTATTTTCTGAACAGCTATTCCAAAAGTTTTAAAAAAGCATAATTTATGAGCTTTGAAATGCATTCGGAACTCAACACGAATTTCGGATATTTTGTCCATTTTATGAAACTTAGCTATAGTGTGATCGCTTTTACAAGGTTTATTTATTGCTGAACAATGTGTTTGTTAATCGTCATTTTGGCCTCTATTGGATCAACTGTTCTTATAATATACTGAAGCTGAATAAGGATTTTATAAGATACTTATTCAGCTCTTATTCGTGCTTAAAACGTTAGTTCGTCTTCTGAATATCCTTTTATACATTTACATTTGTTTAGTGGAATATTGGCTTTTTAATTGGGGGAAACATGACTTGTTCAGCTCATTTGTAGAACAATCTTGACTAGTCGAATGAGAATCTTTGGAAACGTTTAATAAGTGGCGATTCAACTTTTGTTCATTCTAATGCATAACGTTGAACATTGATCTAAGTTTGTGTTAAAAAAGCACCTTCTCAGCTCTTTATAGAGCAAATTTTTTATTCAGCTGCCATTACCATTATTGAACAATAATTAAACATGCATGCTTGTTTGTGGCTCTGAATTGTTAGTTGGGGCTCGGAAATAGAAGAATTTCCTCAACTCAACTTAACCTACAACGACCGATGTGTCACCTACAACGTTTTGTGTTTGAGCCTCTCATATATAGAAACTTTCAATTTCCAGCCCAGGGATTACATTTTTCTAAGCATCACGGCACACAAAAAAAAATGCTAACGTTTGTCCTACCCATGGTTCCGAACGTGAACGCGTCTCTGTTACAGCTCATACAAAATTTGTAGAATTCCCATACAAAAAGTGTTACAAGAGGATGGGCAGGCCATTTTGGACGTTATGAAGTTTGTGAATGAATCCTTGAATTGCGTAGGGGAACTGGGGGTAATATGCCCATAGGGGGCAAAACGCGCCACCATCGATTTGGACGAATGATGAGTTTTACAATGCTTTTTTTCACCCTAGATCATAGAAAATGGATGAAAATGCTTTTCCTAATATGTTTTTATGTGTTTTTCTCAACCAAATCGATAAAATCGTATAAAAACGTTTTTCGCTGTTTTCGTTGCAATTTTGTGCGATTTTCAATGTCATTTTTTAGGTCGATAAATAACCAAATTACTGAAACTATTGCCAAGAGCCAACTTGTGCACTGTCATAGTTTGTATTACGTGCAAAATATATGTTAAATTTGCCCTCAAAAAGCTTATTGAAGGACCTAAACTTTAATCAACTCTGGGGGCAAAACGCCCACCCCTATATCATAACACCAAAACAGCCGTTTGAATTCAAATTCTACCAAACGTAATGCCACGTTGAAGTTACACAAAAATTGGAACCTTACAAATGTACATTTTTCGCATCAGCATGTATACTATTATTGAACAATAACATCTGAACAAACGCCCGGATGTATGCAACACATATACATGCATGATTGTGTGCGTTCGTTTACAGCATGGCTAACGCCGAACTCAAGCGGGGCGTTTTACCCCGCAAAACAATACATATGCACTTAAGCAAGCATTTTTTAAAAATTAATTTATAAACCCCAGAAAAGTTAGAATGGATAGCTGTTTCTACTATTTGGTAGAAAACATGTTTGTCTATCCGACCATAATAAAAAAAGAGCATAAAATAATGTTTTTCACATCTAAAATCGCTGTTCTCCTTAACGTGGGCAAACTACCCCCAGTCCCCCTAAGTGCCCACTAAGCTGAGAAACAGGCACTGTCCCAGAAAAGGAAGAAAAATAAGATAGTTGCCAACAAGATATTTTGAAAAAAAAAAATATCTGAAATACAAAAGAAAGGAAAGTACAGTCGAAGCTCGTTATAGCGACATCGCAAGGGACCGTTGGTATACGGAGATGTCGCTATGAAATCGTCGTTATAATGAAGTTGGATGTCGTTATGGAGCATGGAGGAATAAAACGATCATAATATGTATTAAAATAGCTAAACGAATGTCATTATATTGAGTGACTATTGAATATAACACTAATGTCGCAATAGAGAACGGTCGAAACAGAGAAATGTCGCTATAAAAGTTGAAATTAGTATGGGAATTTAAAGGGACCATCGGAAATGTCGTTATAGAGAGATTTGTTGCTATAAAATTTGTCGTTATAACGAGCATCGACTGTATATGATGAAAATTCTACCCACGAATTTCCAGCATCATTAAGTTTACATTAGAGACGCATACATGAATCTCTCACAACAGTATGCTTAACATTTTTTGTCCGCTGAACAATATACTGCACTGTATCTTGTACTATTCGAGAAATGGCTCATTCGGGCTCACGATACAGCTAACATTCATGAGCATAATTTGTCACAAAAGAAATTTGATTCTCTGATGAAAAAATAGCAGTAACACTCAACAAAATAGCTTGTAAAAAACTGCTTTAAAACAAAACTTTCTTATCTTATATTGGATTTAACTGTGATTTTATGGCTTTCTCAGTCTAGGGAAATCAAAACGGAAAGTTTTGTTTTGCCCAACGTTTCGGCACTCTGTATTTGGCCTTTACCAAGGGTAAACTAAAATAGAAAAAAAATATATTTTTACAACATAAAACACACAACATAATTAAATTTACACCTACAATGTCTACCGTTTTTCGTTTTTAAGCTTATTGCCGTTATGTTTAAGGGGGGGCTTCTTGTATTCCTATAAATATTGCGTATGTTAACATTGATTACTCGGGACATGTACGATGAGACTTACAATACTATTCATTTGGTTTGGGTGAACGGATTTGGGACACTTTTTCACTATTAAAAATGACATGCACTACACTGATCTACGAGACACTGTTCAACTGTTATTTTGAAGATGGCGTAATGTTACTGTTCTAACTGTTCGAAAGTTTCTGTGCTACTATGCTGTGAGTTATTGGTAGCTTGCTCTCTGAGAGAGTTAGCTCTTTTGATAGTGTGTAATATTCCGGCGTAAGCTGTATTGAGGCCATCTACGTCTGTACGGAAATTTACAGTTTTGGGTGTGTTGTGTATGTGGCACATCTCTAACATTGGTAGCGCTGACGATCTTAGAGTACGATCTACTATTGTTGTACTGTCAAGATTGAATGTGTGGTGATGATCTATAATATGTTGTATGAGGGCTGTTTTTGCGTGTATATTGCTGTCTGTAGGGGTATTGGCAATCCTATTGATGTCAGATTTATGTCCACTGATTCGTTTTTTCAGATGATTGGTTGTCATACCGATGTAAACATTGTCACAGTTGTTGCATGGTATCCTATAGATGATATTATGTTGTTCACTTTGGAGTATTGGATCTTTTACCGGTTTTAGCAAGGATTTTACTGTTTTGATGTTACGTGTTGTTATTTTTATCTGACTGTAGTCTTTTTTCAGGATTGTGGAGATGGTACGAGTGAGCCGTGGGATGTTTGGCATCGATCGATATTTTACTTCGCTGATTTGGTGGTGACTAACTTGTTGTGGACTGATGATTGGCGGATTTTGTGCTGTTCGGTCAATGGTCGAGATGTGTGGGCTAGATGTTGATGTTGGACTTGGTGGCGGCGTTGCAGTGGACGATGGTGGCGGTGGTGGGTGATGGTTGGTCATTTGTGGTGAATGCTGACGGTTCGAATTGTGCTCGGTGGTTGATGTATCATGGTTGGAATGTGCTTGGAGTTTGTTGTGGCTGATGTGGTTGATCATCCTGTTGATTAGCGATGAAGGGTAATCGTTCTGCCTTAGAATTTGGAAGATTTGGTGTTTGTGCTGTTCTGATGTCGGATTATAGGTGGTTATCTGCATCACACGGGTGATGAAGTTGGATGCTACGTTGAGTTTCATGTTGATCGGATGGAAAGAGTGGTAGTTGAGAAGACGGCCAGATGAGATGGATTTGGAGTACCATCTGGTTTTAAGCGAATTGTCTTCACAACGAATGGTCAGCGTGTCGAGGAAGGGTAATTTACCCTCGTTTTCGGTTTCGATGGTGAATTGTAGGTGGGGATTGTATTGGTTGAATGTGTCCAGAGTGGTTTGTACTTCAGATCTTGGTAATACGAGGAAAAGGTCATCAACGTATTTCTTCAAAACCGGTATGGTGAACTTCAACCTCTTGGTAACCGTGTCTAGCAGATCTTCCATGACATAATCTGCTAAAATTGGTGATAGTGGGCTGCCCATGGCGGTCCCGAACGTTTGCTTGTAATATTTATCTCTGAAGCGAAAATAGCTGTTATTGATGCATAGTTCTAGCATCTCAAGAAACAAATCAAGATTGATTTTTGTTCCTTCCCTAATGTCGGACCACCTGTACATTATACTCCGAATCACTAATTCTTTGGGAATGTTGGTGAAAAGTGACACCACATCGAATGATACTAGGACATGATCCGATGGAATTGTAACGGTATTGATGTACTCCGCAAAGGTGAAACTATCTCTGATGTTGTACTGACTGGAGAAATTATTTTTCAATATTGTCGCTATAAATTTGGAAAGCTGGTACGTGGGCGCAGTGATGTTGGGAACCACTGGACGTAAGGGTAAATCTGGTTTATGGGCTTTGGGCTGTCCGTAGATGCGTGGGCAGGTGGATGTGTGGGTGACGAGAGTACGTAGGGTTTGATGATCGATCAGTTTGAGATTGTGGAGTCGTTTGGCCATGGTGTTGGTTGTATTCTGAAGACTGTTTGTTGGATCATTGCGAAGGACCTTATACGTTGGGTTGTTGAGTAATCCTAGCATTTTGTTGTCGCCACCATCGTCCACTGCAACGCCGCCACCAAGTCCAACATCAACATCTAGCCCACACATTTCGACCATTGACCGAACAGCAGAAAATCCGCCAATCATCAGTCCACAACAAGTTAGTCACCACCAAATCAGCGAAGTAAAATATCGATCGATGCCAAACATCCCACGGCTCACTCGTACCATCTCCACAATCCTGAAAAAAGACTACAGTCAGATAAAAATAACAACACGTAACATCAAAACAGTAAAATCCTTGCTAAAACCGGTAAAAGATCCAATACTCCAAAGTGAACAACATAACATCATCTATAGGATACCATGCAACAACTGTGACAATGTTTACATCGGTATGACAACCAATCATCTGAAAAAACGAATCAGTGGACATAAATCTGACATCAATAGGATTGCCAATACCCCTACAGACAGCAATATACACGCAAAAACAGCCCTCATACAACATATTATAGATCATTACCACACATTCAATCTTGACAGTACAACAATAGTAGATCGTACTCTAAGATCGTCAGCGCTACCAATGTTAGAGATGTGCCACATACACAACACACCCAAAACTGTAAATTTCCGTACAAACGTAGATGGCCTCAATACAGCTTACGCCGGAATATTACACACTATCAAAAGAGCTAACTCTCTCAGAGAGCAAGCTACCAATAACTCACAGCATAGTAGCACAGAAACTTTCGAACAGTTAGAACAGTAACATTACGCCATCTTCAAAATAACAGTTGAACAGTGTCTCGTAGATCAGTGTAGTGCATGTCATTTTTAATAGTGAAAAAGTGTCCCAAATCCGTTCACCCAAACCAAATGAATAGTATTGTAAGTCTCATCGTACATGTCCCGAGTAATCAATGTTAACATACGCAATATTTATAGGAATACAAGAAGCCCCCCTTAAACATAACGGCAATAAGCTTAAAAACGAAAAACGGTAGACAGTGTAGGTGTAAATTTAATTATGTTGTGTGTTTTATGTTGTAAAAATAAGTTTTTTCTATTTTAGTTTACCCTTGATAAAGGCCAAATACAGAGTGCCGAAACGTTGGGCAAAACAAAACTTTCCGTTTTGATTTCCCTAGACTGAGAAAGCCATAAAATCACAGTTAAAATCCTTCCAGTCGAGTATCCTAGATCAACACATTGGATTTAACGTCAATAACTATCACAACAGTAGCTCAAAAGAACAGCCTATATTAAAAAGAAGTAAATGTGATAATGTCAGCAATTCTAGTTTTTGGATAAAGAGCATTCAAGAACATGACGCTTGCCCATACAATAATTAGCTGTACGACATATAAGAACACCCGCATATTAACACATTAAGTTTTTACCACGAGTGCACAGTGCAAATCTCGTTTTTTTCAATTTCAACCGAGATACAGCTAGGAAGTTTTCAGATTGCATAGTAACGAAGCACGATTAACTGACATTCAGCTTTTATTTGCTGAGAACTCATGAGATATGTTTGCCGACTACTTGGCTGTGCAAATCTCGGTTAAAATAAGTTGAGATTCGGCATTCTAAATTAAATGTGTATATATTTGTTTTTATTTTGGGAAAAATCATTCGCTGAAATTCAACTAAGGTGTTTTTGTCTAGTTTCAACTCAGTGTGTATCCCCACACATCGTTTCTAGATGCTTTGAAAACACTTTGTTTGCTCATCTCAAGAAACAATTAAATAGCGCGTAAAAACCGGGATTCATTTGTAGAAAGGTATTTTAACTCTAGGTTCATAAAGATCTTCATACATACTAATATATTCCAACGCCTGGTAGATGAATTATAGCGCATGTTTAAATCCATTCTGACTGTTTCAACAAAAAATATCTAAGAATATTATTATTATGATAATCGTAGGGGAATTAGGGGCATAATGGACACGTTAAGCAAATGTTCGTTTTAAGACCCTTAAATGGCAATGTTTTTAATTTACCCCCGGCTAGTTTTCAAGTTTGATGTTAGTACGACGTGCCACATTCATTCATAGTGATAAAAATTATATCATATGTCAGAAAAGCGAGATAGAAAATTGGGTCGAAAACAAGGCTGGTAAAAAGGCATCGGGGCGAAATGAACACCTGTATGAAATTTAGTTATTCCAACATATTCAATGACTGTCAACCATTCCGATATGCAAAAGGACTCTCCATCAATCATAATAGCTAAAAAGAACCTTTCTGGGTTCGTTACTTTGCTCAAAAATTAGATTCTTCCACGGTCTTGCTTATACGCCAATTTGAAACTGAGAAAAATTTTAAGTCAAATTTTAATGAACAATTGAAGCAAAAAATAAAATTTTTTACCGTCAAGCATTTCAAATGCATTACAGATTTCATGCAGTGAATGAACTTTTGATAAAATATGTGTATTATCAGATATTGAGAGGGTGTCCATTTCGCCCCGTATGTTCATTATGCCCCTAATCCCCCTACATGGTTATCGTTCTTCAAGGGGACGGACCTGGTGTAGGGGTTAGAACAAACGCCTCTCACGCCGAGGATCTGGGATCGAATCTCATCCCCGAGATGATCACTTATGACGAAAGAGTTATAGTGATGACTTCCTTCGGAAGGGAAGTAAAGCCGTTGGTCCCAAGATGAAGCCCAGGGCTACAAAATTCCTTAAAAAAGATAGAAAAAAAAGGTTATCGTCCAATATGTGAAATGTAGTACATATCAAGGCACTTGATTGAATTTGATCGATTGGTAATTCGCTTATGGTGACCAATCGATTAAATTTTCATCTCATAGCCATAGTTTGGTTATTTAGGTGTGCGCTCTTGGAAATTTGTGGCATGGCTTCGATTTACCTTCTCATCAAGAGTAGAAAAAATTTTTGGAAATAATTGACCCAAATTACTCATGTATGCAACTGCTGAGGGAGTAAGCTTTACGCTTTACAAAAACCTTCGAACGGTCGGGCCCAATGGGGAGATTGAAAGTACTAAGACGTATTCTAGATGAACGTTTCTCACCATCGACTGTTAGTTGGACATGCAGGACCCTAGAGAAATGGAGAGAAAAAAGAAAAGGAAAGGAAAATATGTCCCCAGGCAAAGGCGTTCGGATTCGAAAAGATTTCCGAAGGAGGCATAAGCAGGAGCTAACGTCTTTTCCACTCAGACCCGATCTGCAGCCTCGAGTGCTCGAGAGTGGATAAGTGAGGGTAAATGTTGTTTACGTAGATTATTTATGTGATCACTCAACGATTTATGCCGAGCACATGCTTGATGAAGTACTGTATGAATGTTTGCTGATTTTTCACATAGGTACCTTATCTCCAACACGCATACCGCGGTGCATCGGGGATGCAGGATGCAGAATCGTCAATTTTCCCGGCAATGGTGTTGATGCGGATGCAAATGCGACGATTTATATGGGTGGAAAATCATTCCGATAAAGGCATGCATGAGCTTTTGAGAAAGTTTCCATTTAAAGATTTAATCTAATCCAAATAATTTGATATATTTTTCCAATAATTTTGCTTTGAATATTAGATTCAGCTTTATGTGAACCAACAATTAGCTCTAAAAGTAGCGTTCCATATGTATGTGGAACAGAGTACGAATACAACATCACATACTGACATTAAGTCAACCTATTAGCTTTAGTTCGATCCTAAACAAAACTGCCTTGCCATGTTCACACTTTCGAGTTAGTCCCATTAATGAATTTTCCAATTTCGTTTCTCTGCTATAGCATTCTTCCTCGCAACACTTTTCTAATTTAACGAGCATCTAATAAAATAATTGACTTTTATACTACTTTTCCTCGGTCTGAGCGGCCTTTGACCAGTGAACAGATGTGTCCGATTGGAGCCGGGGACTCGAGCATGCACAACAACGCTAGGTGCTGAAAGCATTCTGTTATTGGTCCGTGCACACTTTTTTCATGCTCTATCTGCACTGCATATAAATGCATAAATCTCCCATATGGAAAGAGTAGAAATTGAGAAAATAGCGGTAAAAGTTTGAAATTTATCTTCTCATATTTTAATTAAATGTTTTAAATATTCTCCAATTGTAATAAATTTCATATATTCTAAGATTTTGACTATGCTCGTTTTAAAATGAAGGTTGAAAATCCATGTCAAATTGAAAAATGAGCAATATTTGAAGACTGCTCAAAAACTGTCGCGTAGTTAAATGTGTTAAAGTTTAACTATTTCACGCGTTAGAATTTCAATCTCGACGAGTAAGGGAGAGTTGACTGTATATACATCGAAAAATTAATGCTGCGATCAGAAAAGGTTTTAGTACGAAAACCCATATGAATCAGTTATGCTTTTACGGGCAGTGCAGCAGAACCTTGTTTTCCTCGTTGCACAAATTTCAAAAATAAAATACTGGATCAATGGACCGTCGGCGTGGTAAAACCGGGAAAAGCGCATCTTCAAACTCCAAAGGAGATAAAATGGATGTTCGTTAACGATCGAACGCTATTGACAGAAGTTTTTCTCTCTTGAAAGCAGCAGCAGCAGCAGCGGTGAAGCGGTTCGTGTGTGGCGCAAAAAGCTACTAGCCTCAAATGGATTGCGAAGGCGAAATGGCTCGGAAAATAGTTTACGATTTTCATTTAACTTTTACGGTATTGTTGTGGGGGTTGTTGCAGCCACTCGTTCCCGGCCCCGTGTGGAATGTGTGTGTCGGTATTAGTCGTTGAATTGCGCTTTCTATGTGCAGATCGCAATGCATGATATTGCATTGGAATGTGTTTTTACACATCGCTGCTCTTAGATTCCGGCGAAGCAAATGGATCATAATGTAGTGGTACTTCTTTGGGGTGTAACTGTAAATCTAAAAATATACATATTTGTGCCATTCTCGTAAACAGACACAGGGAGGAGTCTAAAAGTTTTATTATAAAAGCCGAGCGTACAGGGTGTCCGCAAATTATCCGAACAGCAAAATATTGGAAAGATGATCTCGCATTGAAAACAATGAAAAATTGATGTCCATGTACTTTTATAATACACCTATATGTGAACACAAAATACAACTTTAAAAAAATTCGAAATTATTGCTTGTTACTGAGATAGACGAATTTAAATTTTTCGAAGACGTTTTTCCTGAGGGCCGCTAGTCATACTGGAGATGTGTTACCCCAAAATCTAAAAGAGATGAATCCAAATATCCTATTATTATTTGATGAAACCTTCAGCTTAGTGGCTTCAAGTTAGACTGGAAATAGAAAATTATACGGTTCAAATCCAGTGAGTTCTATGGAAATTTCTCTTCCGCAATCAAGCTCGAAAAACAGCTCCCTTTAAGACACCTCAATACATTTGGCTCGGTTTTGCAAATATTTGAAATCGGAAACCAATGTTTAAAACCATGCAAGAATATTGAATTTATTATGCGAGCGGTTCCACGCCAAATCGGTAAACGATGAAACTCGACTACCTTGGATTCAAATAGAATTTTGCACATAGTTTCGATATAATAGAATAAGTTTTTTCCACTGGTGGAGAGACCATTTAAAATCAATAGTAACTTCTGATAAGGACGTAAGTATTTTTAGCATAACCATTTAAAAAAAATGTACCTCGGAAACCGTTTGTTACAGAGAAAAAGTGTCTGAGGAGGGATGGTAGACAATCAAATAGGCTTTGTAAAAAAAATATACACTGAAAAAAAAATACTCTTATTTTCATGAAAAAATCGAAATTAAACCTTAAAACACAAATTGCAAAAAATAGGTATCTTCGATTTTTTTTCAATTTTTTTCTGTAAAATTTCAATGTAAAACCAGATGTTTTAAGCACAGTTTCAACATGGTGCAATCTGAAATAAGAAAGTTTTTCTAAGAGCAACTTTTGGTGCATTTCTGAAAATTCAATTTCTGGCCGTAGAAAAGACGTTTTGATGCTGTAATATGATTCTTCACCCAAAAACATTTCAAAATGCTATTAACAATGATCTTCCTAAAACTAGCCGTTTTCAAGATATTTAGGATTCAATTATATTAATATCATAAAACTTAAGAAAATACGCCCGTTTCATAAGTTACTCCAGATGCTCCACCAACAATGTTACGTTTATCTCTTTCCACATTAATATCCCATGTTTTAAGGGCAGTTTCAACATGGTGCAATTTAAAATAAAGAAGTTTTTCTTAGGGCAACTTTTGGTGTATTTCTGAAAATTCAATTTCTGGTTATAGAAAAGGCGTTTTGATGCTGCAATATGATTCTTTATCCAAAAACAATTCAAAATTCTAATATCAATGATCTTCCTATAAGTAACCGGTTCAAGATATTTGGGATTGAATTATATTAATATCATAAAACTTAAGAAAATACGCCCGTTTCTTGCATTTTTCCAGATGCTCCATCAACAATGTAACGTTAATCTCTTCCCACATTATTGGGTATTTCGTTCACCACTGGACTGCGCAGTCAGTTTTCATAAGTGCGAGAATGTAAATAAAATTGCGATCCTGCATCAAATCTTGTTGGTGTCTTCAGTGCACTTATTCTACGATTTATAATGAATGAGTGCGCTGAAGACATCAACAAGATTGGATGCAGAATCACACTTTTATTTTATTTGGCGGTAGTGTGAAATGTCAAACACGAAGGAGAGCGACTGGTTGTGAACTTGAAAACTGTTGTATTTTAAACTGATCGTTAAATTCGTGGGCGATGGAAATTTATCCAGTGTTACGTCTGTTTGTCTGTGGTAATACTTATATTAATTCTCAACAATATTCCAACAATCATCCTGTATCTTTCGAACAGTTCATCCAACCGTCTAAATGTCAAAGAAAAAGTAGATGGGATATTAATGTGGGAAGAGATTAACGTAACATTGTTGATGGAGAATCTGGAATAATGTAAGAAACGGGCGTATTTTCTTAAGTTTTATGATATTAATATAATTCAATCCCAAATATCTTGAAGCGGTAACTTATAGGAAGATCATTGATATTAGAATTTTGAATTGTTTTTGGATAAAAAATCATAAAAATATAATAAATAAATAATAAATAAAATAAATAAATAATAAATAAAAAATCAAACGCCTTTTCTATAACCAGAAATTGAATTTTCAGAAATACACCAAAAGTTGCCCTAAGAAAATTTTTTTTATTTTAAATTGCACCATGTTGAAACTGCCCTTAAAACATGGGATATTAATGTGGAAAGAGATAAACGTAACATTGTTGGTGGAGCATCTGGAGTAACTTATGAAACGGGCGTATTTTCTTAAGTTTTATGATATTAATATAATTGAATCCTAAATATCTAGAAAACGGCTAGTTTTAGGAAGATCATTGTTAATAGCATTTTGAATTGTTTTTGGATGAAGAATCATATTACAGCATCAAAACGTCTTTTCTACGGCCAGAAATTGAATTTTCAGAAATGCACCAAAAGTTGCTCTTAGAAAAACTTTCTTATTTTAGATTGCACCATGTTGAAACTGTGCTTAAAACATCTGGTTTTACATTGAAATTTTACAGAAAAAAAATTGAAAAAAATCGAAGATACCTATTTTTTTCAATTTGTGTTTTGAGGTTGCTTTGACAACTCGTTTGAAGGAATCCGTTGGGGATGGTTCATCATGTGGTAAACATACCGAACAATGGACGTATTTCCTTTTGAGGTCACCAACAGAAACATCGATTGTGACATCACATACATCTCTGGTAGTTAACTCAGAAATGAGTGTAGCAACGATTGCTTTATTAACGAGCACGCATCCGCGGGGCATGGAGCACGGTTTGCCTTTTCAAGTTTGCTAAAAGTAGCAAAAACTGGGTCGACAAGGTTACCTAGATAAAAGTTCCCTCTACGAAAGTAAGGTTCTAGCTGATCGTTGATGTTCTTTTATGCTGAATATGATCTAAGCTAACCTAACCGTAGCCACTACCCAAACTAGGCAGGATTAGGCTGTTTGCAATCTCAGCACGAAAAAGACCAGCAGCGAAAAAAACAGATCGGCATCTATTGAAAGTCGCCAAGGCGAAAAAGCACAGAATACACTTTGTGAAACGCATAATGCGAACCCATATAGGTGATAATTTAAATTGAATTGCAACATATTCTTAATCCCACCCTTATTTAGCCTCCCGCTAGAGACCGAGCAGCCGATTATCTCGGAGAAACACAAGGTCACCTGTGCCATTACTCCGGGTAGCACAGGAAGGGCACAATACTGCAGAGGGCGCCCTGGTACTCCACAGGCTCGGTTAGTGATTAGGTTTTATTTAGACCCCCCCTAACCATTCATTCCTAGGCATTTCTCTGATCATTTCGCATGACTCTATGGCCCTATGATATACCTTTCTATTTTATCATGAGCAATGCTGGCAGCAACATTGAGAATTGATGTTTAATGTTAAGAATGTTTTAAAATTACACAGAAGCTCTAGCAATGGATCATTAAAATATCCAAAGCAGCCATTATGGAAAGCATAGATAGCGCCACCGTTTGACAGAACAGCAATGCTGTCACAATGGTAAATCCCATATAGGGTAAGTGTACCAGTTATGGACATAGTGGTTCCCTATTTCGCCATACGTGATTACTTTAATGTCTTCAAATTTTGGAAACTTTTGTGTGTTGTAGTAGTTAGATTTAAGATATATCTTGATGTTAAATCATTCAAAAATATTTAAAATGTGAAAGTTATCCAAATTTGACGTATGGTCAAATAGGGGACCACTATGGCCATTACTGGTACACTTTCCCTACAGTGACACCTTTGTTTTGATGCGGTGAGCACAAACTACCTTCAATGATTCATTTAAGAGAATTCTTCAAGCTTTCATTCCAGAATTCTCTAGAAACTGCAATTTCATATGTAACAACGCCTTGGAGGAATCCGTTAAAAAAATATTTGCTAGATGCCCGCAGAAATTCTGAAATTGTAACTGAGTAAGACACTGATCGATATGCTAAGGTTGATTTCTAGCCTTGTTCACTGCCGATCAAATTTTCAGACTTTGTCCGAGACATTGCATTCAATCGCATCACTTTGCCTACCGTAATAGAATGAGAGGAGTTAACGTCTTTTATAGTTTTACGTTTCATGCAAAAGTTTAGAAAATTACTCAAAAAGGATGTTAAGTGCCGATATAAGTAAGTGATTTTGTGAGAAATTCTTCAAATCAGGCTGCATAAGAACTTTCCCAATAATTCCAATTAGTCAATTTTAAATTTCAAATTTTTGCTATTTTAATTTTTTTTTTTTTTTTCTTTTTTTTTTTTTTATTAAAGACACTTTACACCTTTTGGTGCATTCGTGTCTGTAAAAGTACAACATTAACATGTACAATTCAATTTACTTTGCTTCACTCTCATTTTTCCTTCTCGATCGCGTCTGGTAAACCTTCCATTCTGCATTTGTTCTTTGTTCGTCTATTTGTCTATTCCGGCTACAAGATCGCTTTGGCTCATTCTCGACTGTCGTTCCGCTATGAGATGTTTCTGTTGACAACCGTCTCTTCCCGCTAGACTCCACTGTTGTTTCTTCTCGGTTATCGTGTTCGTTGCTGCTTCCATCGTCATCGTTGTCGCCGCCGTCGTCGTCGTTGTCGTCATCGCCAGTATCATCGTCACTTGAGTCGGAATGAACCGACTGTGGTGCGCGTTGGTTTTCGTTTCTCTTCTGCTCACTGCTAGGGCCGGGAAGTGCTTGCTTTTCGGTTACATTCGACGAAGTTCGTAGTGGTTCCTTCGGGTAGCTGACGTAGCTACGATGGCTGTCAACGGTAATGTATACTGGCAGCGGTTTCTCCATCCTCATACGAACCACGCGAACGCCATTCGGAACCCCCGAGAAATAGTTTTTCCAAACATCGTTTTGGATGGAAAGTACCTTGCCGTGCTGTTGCAGATTCTTAGTGATGAGCGAATTAGGCATCTGCGGCGGCAGATCGTGGATTTTGACAGTAGTGGTGGGTCCGTCCACATACACCGGGACGAAATAATCCACTCCTTCGTAGATAAACGAATGCCGTAGATGGTGCTGCTTATGTAGCCGTGGTGCTACGCTCGCATTGTTCATTTCAATGAACACACAATTGTCGAGGTGATGTAATTAGATGCTCTTGACATCGGCCATGTCAAGCTTGAGTTTTTTCTTGAGGAATTCCTCCACCTGGTCCAAAACTGGCCGCTTTGGCAGGGTGCTGAAATCCACAACTAGGGTATTCTTCCTATGCTCAGGCATTTTGCGTTAGATGCAAAATTCTGTCGCACAAGAAACCGTAAAAAATCGAATAACTGGAGCTTAGGATAAACACGTATATCACGCACGAAGAGCGGTTGCCAACTGGCTATTTTAATGCATTTCGAGTTATCGTTATTTAAATGGATAGGAGTTATCGAAAAAGACATTGGAGTTCAAAATTTGACCAATCAACTTTATCGCTTAAATAAAATGTGTGAGAATATTTCAATAAAATAATATCAGCTAGCAAATAAGCCATTACCAAGTATGCAATGAAATGACTAGCTAGATGAAAGCATTTCATACTAAGCTAATAATTAACGAGCCTGTATGAGAAAACTCTAGCAATGGTATCATGGCTTCCGGTGAAAATAAAAATTTACAATTGTATGCTAGCGCACTTAAAGCCTGATAACTCAATTATCAGAAATAATAAACTATCCAACCTTGCACCATTACATGCCATAGAAATTTATTGTAATACCATGAGCCGATTACGCTATGAAGTTTGTATGCCACCTAGTGATTTTCATATTTAAATCATTCCTATTTATGGCCCGAGCCGTCATCATCGGTTGCATCATCACCGCATGCCCCTCTAGCGGTGAACCGAAAACCCCTTACTCTAATTGCATTAAATTTTCATATTTCACATTTCTATAGCTACCACCAACTGGGAGTTACTACCAATAGAATGTGATCTGCTCACGTACCATGTCACGTACGCATACTAATAATCAAACTAAAGCTAACATGGTTCGGAATTACGTCATGATATCATGATGACAATGGACAACGAAGACTAAGGACTATCTCTAAGTTTCTTACGAGCCATACAAGTTATTTTTTATTTTCATACAAAAAAATCCTATCATGGGGGGAGGGAGATTTTCCAAATCATCTGAAAGTATTTAACTAATAAAAAAAGTGTAACAAAATTCATCAAATCGTATTCTATAGCATCTTAAGGTGAAGATGAATCGAAGCCAAACCTCAAATTTTCAAAAGCACAAATCTGGAAAACCGAACACCCGTTTGAGCTGAAAACTTAATCGATTGGTCACCACCAGCTAGTGACCAATCGATTAAGTTTTCAGCTTAAACTGATGTTCGGTTTTTCAGACTTGAAAATTTTAGGTTTGGCTTCGATTCATCTTCACCTTAAGAATTATATCTGTAGTAAAATCTGGTGAACTTGCATTTTGAACAGACAGTATCTCAAAAATCCGACAAAAATGCTATGACAATTTAAAAAACGACTTCCACAATGTCTAGCATTATTCCATTTATATTGCTTTCTGATTCCAACTCTGGTTCTCCCATTATGGAGCTTACCAATTTTCTTTGTGTCCGACTAATTTAAACTGCATTGGAACACTCTTAGTCCTTTTCCATTTTACCTACAAAAAGACCAATCAAAAAAGTTTAAAAAAAAAAATCTCCATCACCCGCGCCCAAACGACACACAAAACGCATGTTAATTTGACGACACAATAATTTGAATAACCAATTAAGTTCAAGTTCAGGCTACACATGAAACAGGATGCCAGTTCTATACAGCCGGAACACAACGCGGTAAAACGTACAACAGGGTTCCGAACAGAGTTTGTTCAAGAATCATGTTTGAAGAGAGATCCAAATTGCTATCCCCGAGTACCATTCAAGCAGACAGCAGCGTGGAGCAACCTGCCAAGCCGTATGCGTGTCAATTGGTTCGCTTCGATTATCCGAAGCGGAAAATGCTATTCATACAAAGCACATCGCTCCATATGCTCACAAAACTGTGGCGCTCGATAAAAAAAAATATATGTGTAGGGGAAAAAAACGGCTGACTCGTGTCCGTGTTGTTGCAGGAAGCGAATAAAAATACGCACAGAACAAACAATTTGTTATTGTATCAAATTTATTTTATTCAGAGTGTTGTCTGACGAGAGGATGGCAAAGGCATCCATTTTCAACCATTCACCAGTAGATGTCCTATTTGTATGATTTAGGACTACGGGGATACTTCGATGCATATTCGAGCTGTTTAGTGAAATATCTATAAATAAATGGACAATCGAATTTAGCATTATACTATTTAATAATACTAGAGTTTGTATCCTTTGACAAATACGCGTATTTTGACCTCAAATTTAAGGCCATCTTTAGTGTCGTTTACAATGATTCAAACCCTAGTAGAATTGAATGGTTTAGTACTAAATTCGGATTTTTATTTATTTGTCTAATAGATATTTTACGATTGGATCTTTCATTTCTTCACTATACCTCTCTAAATTACAATTTTCCCAGCTACAACTTTGATTAAGAACTCATTTTAATTTGATATCTGGATAACTAGTATGTTGCACTAATGCAAAGATATGCATGTAACAGCAAAACATATTTCGGAGCATTTTATGACGCATGGCAATCAACCATGGGCCCTTCCTAGCCGAGTGGTTAGAGTCTGCGGTTACAAAGCAAAGCCAAGCTGAAGGTGTCTGGGTTCGAATCCCGGTCGGTCCAGGATCTTTTCGTAATGGAAATTTCCTTGACTTCCCTGGGCATAGAGTATAATCGTACCTGCCACAGAATATACGAATGCGAAAAAATGGCAAGTTTGGCAAAGAAAGCTCTCAGTTAATAACTGTGGTGCTCATTGAACACTAAGCTGAGAAGCAGGCTCTGTCCTAGTGAGGACGTTAATGCCAAGAAGAAGAAGAAGGAGAAGGGTAGTCAACCGAATACAAAAGGTTTGCCATTTCGTTCTTTGAAAAAATGATTTTAACGTAACTCAGCACAACAGTTTTTTGCCCTTAGCACCAAAATGTTGCTATCATCATTATAATGCTCTAAATACATTGTCATCATTATGATAGCACGACAAGTGTCTGAGATATTGTCTGTTGAAAATGCATTATTTATCATTTCAGTAAAAATGTATGCAAGTTACCAGTTCATTCAGTAATTAACATGACAGTAACCAATCTATAGAATATCGTTTTGATTCGAATTTCACACAGCTTTAACCTTCCAGTCTTACTTACCTTACCAGTCAGGCTAAGGCCTGGGTGGCCTCTGCTATACGTAGGAGACGTCTCCATTCGACTCGGTCCATGGCTGCCCGTCGCCAGCCACGCATTCTGCGAAGGGTCCGCAGATCGTCCTCAACTTGATCGACCCATCTTGCTCGCTGCGCACCACGTCGTCTTGTGCCGGTCGGATTGTTTTCGAGAACCATTTTCACCGGGTTGGTATCCGACATTCTGGTGACATGCCCGGCCCACCGCAGCCTCCCAATTTTTGCGAGGTGGACAATGGTTGGTTCTCCCAGCAGCTAGTGCAATTCATGGTTCATCCGCCTTCTCCACGTTCCGTCTTCCATCTGCACTCCGCCGTAGATGGTCCGCAACACCTTCCGTTCGAAAACACCAAGGGCGCGTTGATCCTCTGCACGTAGGGTCCATGTTTCGTGCCCATAGAGGAGTACCGGTCTAATCAGCGTCTTGTAGATGGTCAACTTCGTGCGATGGCGAACTTTGCTCGATCGGAGCGTTCTACGGAGTCCAAAGTAGGCACGATTTCCAGCAACGATGCGTCTCTGGATTTCTCTGCTGGTGTCGTTGTCGGCGGTCACCAGTGAGCCCAAGTACACGAATTCTTCGACAACCTCGATTTCATCACCGTCAATATGAACTCGAGGTGGGGGGCGTGCCGTGTCTTCTCTTGAGCCCCTCGCTATCATGTCCTTCGTCTTTGACACATTGATGTTCAGTCCGATTCGCCTAGCTTCAGCCCTTAGTCGGATGTACGTGTTCGCCATCGTCTCAAAGTTGCGTGCAACAATATCAATGTCGTCGGCGAAACCAAGTAACTGAACGGACTTTCTGAAAATCGTGCCACTCGTGTCTATTCCCGCTCTTCTTATCACACCCTCTAAAGCAATGTTGAACAGTAAACACGAAAGGCCATCACCTTGCCGTAACCCTCAGCGAGATTCGAAGGGACTCGAGAGTGTCCCTGATACGCGGACTACGCACATCACTCGCTCCATCGTCGCCTTGATCAATCTTATCAGTTTGTCCGGGAAACCGTATTCGTGCATAATCTGCCATAGCTGTTCTCGATCGATTGTATCATAGGCCGATTTAAAATCGATGAATAAATGATGTGTGGGTACATTGTATTCGCGGCATTTCTGCAACACCTGGCGGCTGGCGAATATCTGGTCCGTTGTTGCTCGTTCGCCCATAAATCCTGCCTTATATTGTCCAACGAATTCTCTAGCAATTGGTGATAGACGGCGGCATAGAATTTGGGAGAGTACCTTGTAGGCGGCGCTCAAAATTGTGATCGCACGATAATTGGCGCAATCCAACTTGTCGCCCTTTTTGTAGATGGGACACACGACACCTTCCATCCACTCCTCCGGCAATACTTCCTCCTCCCAAATCTTGGAAATAACCCAGTGCAGCGCTCTTGCCAGTGCATCACCACCGTATTTTAGCAACTCGCTCGGAAGTTGGTCCACTCCAGCGGCTTTGTTGTTTTTCAACCGTCTAATCTCCGTTTCTACCTCTTGGAGATCTGGAGGCGGAAGTCTTTCGTCGTCCGCGCGTGCTCCCAAAATTATTTCCGTGCCACCTTCGCTACTGGTCACATCACCATTAAGGTGCTCGTCGTAGTGCTGCCGCCACCTTTCGACCACCTCACGTTCGTTCGTGAGAAGATTTCCGTCACAGTCTCTGCACATGTCGGCTTGTGGCACAAAGCCTTTGCGCGAACGGTTAAGCTTCTCGTAGAACTTCCGTGTGTCTTTAGCGCGGAACAGCTCTTCCATCGCTTCGCGATCTCGTTCTTCTTGATGCCGCTTTTTTCTTCGAAAGATCGAGTTTTGTCTGTTCCGCGCCTGTTAATACCGTGCCTCGTTCGCTCTCGTGCGGTGTTGCAGCATTCTCGCCCATGCTGCATTCTTCTCATTCTTCAACTGCTCGCATTCGCCGTCGTACCAGTCGTTTCTCTGATTCGGGGCCGCTGGACCTAGTGCTGCTGTTGCGGTACTACCTATGGCGGATCTTATGTGCCTCCAGCCATCTTCAAGAGTGGCGGCGCCAAGCTGCTCTTCAGTTGGTAGGGCCACTTCCAACTGCTGCGCGTATTCTTGGGCTACTTCTGAGTCCCGTAGCCGCTCGATGTTAAGCCGCGGCGTTTGGCTTCGACGCGAGTTGTTCACCGTCGAAAGTTTTGAGCGCATACATACAGCAACTAGATAGTGATCCGAATCTATATTCGCACTTCGGTATGTGCGAACATTGGTAATGTCAGAGAAGAATTTTCCGTCGATTAGAACGTGGTCGATTTGGTTCTCGGTTAGGTTATCGGGTGATCTCCAGGTGGTCTTATGGATATCTTTGCGGGGGAAGAAGGTGCTTCGGACTACCATACCACGAGAGGCTGCAAAGTTGACGCATCGTTGGCTGTTGTCGTTAGATACGGCATGCAGACTGTTCCGCCCGATCACCGGTCTGTACATCTCCTCTCGTCCTACCTGTGCGTTCTTGTCGCCAACAACAAGTTTCACGTCACGCGGAGAGCATCCGTCATAAATCTGCTCCAGCTGCGCGTAAAACGTCTCCTTCTCGTCGTCGGGTCTCCCTTCATGTGGGCAGTGTACGTTGATGATGCTGTAGTTGAAGAAACGGCCTTTTATCCTCATCTTGCACATCCTTGCGTTGATCGGCTGCCACCCGATAACGCGTTGTCGCATCTTGCCCATCACTATGAAGCCAGTTCCTAGCTCATTTGTGGTGCCTCAGCTTTGGTAGAAGGTAGCCGCTCGATGCCCGCTTTTCCACACCTTCTGTCCAGTCCAACAAAGTTCCTGCAGCGCTACGATATCGAAGTTACGGGGATTTAGTTCGTCATAGATTATCCTGTCGCAACCTGCGAAACCAAGTGACTTGCAGTTCCATGTTCCAAGTTTCCAATCGTAATCCTTATTTCGTCGCGTGGGTCTTTGCCGATTGTTCCGGGTCGTATTATCTCCTATGTTATTCGCAATAAGGTTTTTTACGGGTGGCTTATTGGGCCTACGCCAACACTCCTGTCTCGCCGGAGCGCCATCGTGCCAGCTCTGTTTAACGTCCCAACTAACACTAGGACGATCGCGCTGATGGGGCTACCACCTTGGATTTAGCTGTGCGCGAAACAGCATTTCTTACTCAGCCGCTGGATACCAGAACAGACGCTGTTTGAGCCGCACCTCCTGGTGAACAGACGCTCGAGACGTACCTCCTCAATCTAGCTGATGTCAGAAGGACAACAGTGCCCAGGCTGCACTACCAGCTAAGTACGCAATCCTTAGCTGGCGGTCTTTGTCATCGTTTGACCCGTGGAAGCGTGAGGTAGGAACTTGTGAGGACCAGAGCTGTGTTGAACGCTCCTTCCTAGTTGTCGACTCACCGTTTTGCAGCCCAGTCGTCAGTAACCTTCCAGTTGTCGCGTGGTTTTCCAACGTCAGAACCACCACGTTGCTGCTGTGAAAGAAAAGCGAGGTTTTTTTAGCAGTGTGGTACAAAATACAATAACGCGACGCCTGAAGTGTTAAATTTCTGAACTCTATTTTGTATTTCACACTAAATGTTTCAATATTTCCATAAGTATATTCCCTAGATATGTATTAACATCTGGAATGCCCTACTGCTTTCGAAGTTCCTTTTAATAGCTTGGCAAATTCAATAAATGATTTGATTGTTTAATCATGATTTTCATAAGTTGTCTGAAATATGAGAAAGTGTTAGGAATCAGAATATATAAGGCCACACGTTTCTATTTGTTTATTTAAGTTGCGGAAGTCTAAAGTCAAGTGTTTCGAAGCTTGATAACGCCGAGTGATTAACTCTATATGTTCTTTGATGAGCCTTCCCGAGCATGCAAAACTAGGTTGTCAATAGACAATTTTGATATGAATAACTGAAAGTGAAATTGATTTGATAGATATAATAAATAAAAGACCTGAAAATGTTATTTTAAACTTACTCCAGGAACACCATTGACGAGCTATTGATGAGATCTTCAAACATCAAATTTTGCTATGGTTCAGTAGTTCCAGGAATATAATTTTGATATTATCTACAGATCGCTTATTTCTTATGTCAATCAAGTCAATATCACGATTTGATTGTCAGCACATCGCTTCTGCTAGGATTCAATTCCTTAAGTGTCCGTTATATGAATCGAAACGGTACTTCGTTGCCACGAAATGCAGTGCAATATTTCCGATATTGCAAAGATAATTTTTAATGTTTAGGAAAACTATTTGACAGAAATGACGACCGCAACCAGGTTAAAAAAAAATGATTTATTGAATATTTAATAGTGCAGCTCTAACCAAATCATAACCGGTATATAAATTGAGCATTCAAAAATCTATCACTGTAATCGTCGTCAACATCGAAAACATTTTTTCGGTTCAAACTGGAATTAATTCGATGAAAATATGCTACACTACAATGGAAACATGTAGAATTTAATACAGTGATCACATTTGCATAAAAATTTCATGAATTTGGTTGAAAAAGTGTTTTTGTAAGTTCTAAATTTGTTGATAGATCCTTAAGTCCGCCTTAAGTCCATTTCTGCATGCTTGGTAGATATAACCATCTAACATTTATAAACGGTTTCTTCACCACCGCTTAGGCATAAACCTGGTTTAATCGTATGGGTAAACGTTTTCACGGCTTAAGCGAAGGTGAACAAATCGGCCCTAAGCGTATTTAAAAATTGACTCTATATCAATGAAATAAGTATTTTTGAAGTAAATTTGGCAATCTCTACCTCAAAATTTTGAAAGGTTGGAACATTTTGAGAAGTAAAGTACGTGAAAGTTGATGGTGAAGTGCTGCGAGTGGCATTGGATTTAGCAACCCAAAATTCATTGGCCACATATTCTGATATTTGTAATAAGCAAAAATGCTAATTTTGTTCTGCTGTTTGGTTGAGGGTGTAATATAGGCATAAAGAGTATAAATTTAATCAGTCTAGATTGCCCATAATTTGCCACGTTTGTATAATTGTGAATTAATTTAAAGATGATTTTAATTTGTGATGATTATGAATTGAGCCAAATGAGCCTTAAGGCTAAGTAGTCTGTCATTCGTTTTGGCAACAATGATGACTTTTCAGCTTGCATTTCAAAGTGATAAAACTCAGTCTTGATAGTTTATATTGACTTGAAAATGTATCACTGTACGCGCTAACATGCATAAAGTATGCTGATACTTTTTCAGCTGTGTCAGTGCAAAACCAACTGATTTTCTTTGATATGAAATCGTGAGATGAATTAGCAACAATCATCAACAACGCGTTCAAATTTCAATGACGGCCTACTTCGCCTTAAACGGTCTATGAGGCAGCGTCTATTACTTACGTAACGCTGACCCTCTCCGTATATTTTATCCCAATAGGTCAAAGTTAGGACAAACGATTGTGAGCGCGCTTATTTTTTTGTTTATTTTGTGACTATTTCAATGACAATTTGATTCACTATCTTTCAGAGTTTAGAGAGAAAATATCTTAAAAATGGCTAGCAGCCCTCGAGTATCACAAGTGTGCCACCTGCTGTTTTTTATAAAAACGACAAAATATACATCTTTGAGTTTAACAATTATAGTAATAGTTCTCAATATTTTCAATCATCAAAATATGATGAATAGTGCTCTTTTTCACGTATTTACATCCACTTTTATACATATAATGAAATTTCATTGGATTTTTATAGGATTTTGTCGTTTTTAAAAAGTATGGTTTAAGGCAAATTATAAACAGATTTTTCTAATGAACTGTACATCGAGAATGTGTAGGCTGCTGTGGTATTTGAACGGAAAAAAGTATTAAGTTTACACACACCATCCAGTTTGGTTGAAAGCTTAAATTTTTGGGACAAATATACCACTAATTTGATAAATAAAAATAGGGTTCTACAATTTTTGACAAAATCTTGTTTATCTTATTCTTCTTTCTGGCGTTACGTCTCCACTGGAACAGAGCCTGCTTCTCAGCTTCTGTTCTAATGAGCACTTCCACAGTTATTAACTGAGAGCTTACTATGCCAATGGCCATTTTTGCATGTGTATATCGCGTGGCAGGTACGAATATACTCTATGCCCTGGGAAGTCAAGAAAATTTCCAACCCGAGAAGATTCTCGACCGGTGAGATTCGAACCCACGACCCACGACTTGCTGAATAGCTGCGAGTTTACTGCTACGGCTATCTGGGCCCCTAAATCTTGTTTTTTATAAAATATTACGATGGATCATGTTCTTGATACCGTAAAACAGGGTATCTTTGATAGTTTTATGTTTTATGTATTCATGTTTGCTGTTTCAAAGAATTATAATTTATATTTTTAAAACAAGTACCGGCATCCTGGCTATCGATTGCAGTTGATAGATTGCCAAAAGATTTATTTTGAATGGATATATAATTTTCCATATAATCGAAAGTCGGTTTTCTGCTTTGGGGTAACTTTGATAGTGGAGTATGAATCGAATAATATTTTTTTGGCGTTTGAAGCACCGTAAAACGGGGTATCTTTGATAAGGCTTTAGGACATTTCGTCGAATGAAATTTGGTCGAATAACGTTTGGTCGAATGACATTTGGTCAAATGTACATTTGGTCGAATGAAAATTTGGTCGAATTGCTTTGGAACATTTGTTTTGGTCGAATGACGTTTAGTTGAACGGAAATTTGATAGAAAGCTTATTTTCAAATGGTTAATTGAAGAATCATTTGGTAAAATTGACTATTGTTTTCTAAGTTTTTCAAAGTTAGTAAGATAACGTATTCTAGTGAATTATCTGAATCATTCGCTGTTGTAGAATAAAAAAAGCGGAATATTCTATGTAGGCTTATTTTTAATTCCATACATCTTTTTATATGTAATTTGAAGTTATGTCAAAATAGAAGAATTTGATGATTATTCAAATGAAATTTTCAGAAGGTGGTTTTTTGTACATTGACTGAAATATTAAACTTTAGTGAATATATTATTTTTTGAAAATATCATCATTCTTTTAAACACTGCTCAACAAGTTATTTTAATGCTCAACGATGTGAACATAATGTTTAATTATTTATTATTCTTTTGAAATGTCATCGTTCTTTGTAATGAACTGCTGATCTTCATCTGATGGAAGCATGCGGAGATAGTGCTCAGGATCTTTCTTTGCATTTCGGGTCTTGCAGCTTATGGAAGTGTGAAAGATTTTTAAATGTGGATATCAGAACTAAAATGGTAGGAAAAAATTGCTTTAAGGAAAACCTTTATGGTGAAGTGAATGTTAGGTTTCGGTAACTCTTCTCATAGCCAATTGGCTTATTGTGACTTCCAGCCTGATAACATTCCTCAAGCAAATATATGGCTTTGCTGACAGTGTTGATGACCTCGGGTGAAAAACAGAGTTGGCAGTAAAAGCTTTGAATTTTTAAAAATTAAAGTTGTGCTAATTCTATGTATCGGGGAAGGGAAGACGAGTTGAATAAGGCGACAAAAGTTGTCTTGCTTCCATTTTAGATCAGCTTATCTCGAATCTCAGAACATGCCTGAACGAAGATGCAGCATGAAACGTCAAATAACGCAAAAGTTTGATCAATATATTGGGAAAGCGAATTGGGAAATTGCATAACATAATTTTGCTTATCGCATATAGATTGCTGGTAAAATGGCTAATACTTTTTCAACTATTCAATAACTCTCGTATGCTACAACACAAAATGCTACGCTCGACGATAGCCAGACTAAACGTAAACCTTTGTTTTCAAACTATTTAGATTCGAACACTATCCTTGCCACGAAATTTCAGTTCGAATAATTATCATATGCTTTCTGTTGCAACTAAACCTTTTTCGACCAAATGTCCATTCGACTAAATGTCCGTTTGACCAAATTACTTTCGACCAAACGTCATTCGACTGAATGTCATTCGACCAAATTTCATTCGACCAAATGTCATAGATTCCTTTGATAATGCGGGTAACTTTGATAGTGCGTTACCCACCACATCTTCTTCTTGGCATTAACGTCCTCACTGGGACAGAGCCTGCTTCTCAGCTTACTGTTCTTATGAGCACTTCCACAGTTATTAACTGAGAGCTTTTCTTTGCCAAAGTTGCCATTTTCGCATTCGTGTATCCTGTGGCAGGTACGATGATACTCTATGCCCAGGGAAGTCAAGGTTATTTCCATTAGGAAAAGATCCTGGACCGACCGGGAATCAAACCCAGACACCTTCAGTATGACTTTGTTTTGTAGTCGCGGTCTCTAACCACTCGGCTAAGGAAGGCCCCACCACTTACTACACGAAATATCATAATTTCTGTTCAACGGTTAAGCAAAACGAATGCAAAATCAAAGACTATTAGTATAACACTTCATGTAAAAGCTGTTTTCATTTGAATCAAGAACCATAAATGAATATTCAATACTAATACGTTTTTGGCATTTTAGAAACGCTTACAAATAATCTGTTCTACAATCAATATTATATGTAGTTGTGAATAGTTGGTCACTTATCTTAGACACCGTTGTTATCATAGAATTTCGAATTGGTCTCAAATCTGTTAGCGATTACCATTTTCACAAACTTTTGTATTCTAAGTCAGAAATGTCCATATAACGTTAAACGCCTATAAAGGATATGAAATTCATTCAATTTTGGTTCGATTTATACTCCATTATCAAAGTTATCCCAAAAGAGAAAACCGACTTTCGATTATATGAAAAATTATATATCCGTTCATAATAAATCTTTTGGCCAACTATCAAATGCAATCGATAGCTAGGATGCCAGTACTTGTTTTTAAAATATAAATTATAATTCTTTGGAACAATATGTATAAATATTCAAGTTTTCTTCGAAAAAACTATCAAAGTTACCCTGTTTTACGGTACTTTTTACTTATCTATATCAAAATTTATACGTTATTTAGTGCTGATCTAGTGTAATATTATACAAATCCACAGTAGTCCATGGTAATACATATTTCGTATTTTGTCTCCATAAGAACTACAATTTCAGTTACTCGATTCTACTAGTAATAAGTTCCGCATGCGATGAACCATGTTAAAATTTAAAAAAAAAAAATCATAACTCGTAGAATTATGTACGACGTTTACTCTGTGGCTGTCTTGCCCATAGTGCTGAAAAATACGTTAGCCTCATTGTCGGTTTGATAAAGTTTAGAACAAAGTTTGTGAAAAACTTTCACAATGTGGCACACTCGCCCCAAATTCCTTTACAAGGGCATTGTTGTTTTCAATGAAGGATAATCTTTCTGTTGTTCGCAAAATATACGGACCTCCTGTGAAACGAAATTCGCTCCATCTACCCTACGTCAGTCCTTTATTGTGATCAGAATTGTCAGTCAAGTTCCGTTTTGAAAGCACACGCTTTCAATTCGGTACTAGTACTGCTGCTCTTGCCAATAGTTTGGACAACACTCAATATTCTCATAACAGAACACCTTCAAGCTAGATGGTTTGAAATTTGAATCTTGATATGTTCGCAGAAGCACTTTGATCTTCCGAATGATTGCTTTCAAACAAGTTAAGCATGACATTAGTTTTATGTCAATTTTCTTTGAAAGAATTGAAAGTTGCTTTATGTTAGCATCCACACATGCTATATGTATGTCCTAGTTTTAGTATAAAATGTTTCCTACAACGTTGCGGTACTTTTGATATGGCCTGAGCAAACGATTCTGTTTCATCCCTCGTTGATGTTGTTTTTTTCGATCTTTTGGTTTGCGCGAGTTTAATTGGGCAGTGCTTCGCAGAAGCCCAAGCATTCGTGTTTTTGTTTTGTGTCCATGTTGATTTCCTTCTCAGTTAGTCTGTTTGCTTTAAGTGAAGCTGAAAGTGGATTATGGCTGCTCAGTCAAGGATGAAAGATCAATTGGTGAGCTCGTTTCATGCTTTTGTTTTAGATATGTAAATTTAATTGTTATGTTTATTTATGTTTTACCTTTTTTTCCTTCAAAACACCCCTTTCTATTTAATTTTATTTTTTAATCAAAAACAAGCTTCGAATGGTTCGACACTTTAAGTATAGAGTTGCAAAAAGTTCACTTTATTCAACACACAAGGTTCGCCACTGTAAGTGTCGACTTAAGAATGTAGCCAATCGAGTTTTTTTTTCTTTTCATATGAGTAAAACATGATAACACATCTTTCGTCCTGATAGCTGTAGGAATGTTGCGTTTAGCTATTTGTTCAACAAACTTTGAATGGTTCATCACGTTATCACATTGTCGACATTATTTTCTTCTATTTTTACATGTCAATTTAAAATATTATATTTATAAGCCCAACGATTCTCCCAATTAACAAACATCCCTCCCAGTAACCTTTGTGGAGATGAAAATATGCAAAACATAATCTCCAAATAACAAAGGTTACATACTAGCATTCCTTCCCCCAATCCCACTTGGCTGCAAGGACGTGGCCGGCGCCGTTTTTGACCCTGTATAAATAGAGGCACTGAATTATGCACACTGAAGAAGACTATGGCCAATTCCAGCCGAACTTCTAGTTGATTCTTTGTCCATCTTCTGTCAATCGCGGTATAGCAAACATTGATATGTGTAGTCAGTCTAAGTCAAGCTAAACTTAGCTGAAACGTTTCGAACAATGTTGATCTTTCAAAAAAACAAATAAAAACTTTATTTCAAAACCGTTTTAGCCCTTCATGGTATGTATTTCAATAGTAAAATAAAACTAGAACAACCTCTTTATACTATTTAAAGATCGAATTAAAACTTTCCACCGATTGTACAATCTGACAATCATTTGTTATTAAATTATCTTCAGATTTCCAGGCCGTGATTTCAAGCAGCCCGAGCAAAACCGGACAACTTTCCGAAAGAATTTTCCCCTCATGCCACCCACCTCATTTTCAACTTCATACAGGTAGGTATGTAGCAAAATGGCACGACAAAGACGAGGATGGCACGTGTTTCTGCTCCATTCAAAAACGGACCCGCAACTTATGGTAGCCTAACTCACATAGAGTAAGGTGGGGAAAAAGTTTCTTTGCAAGATTTCTACCTAAATACAAAACAAGTGTTACAAATGTTATGATGGCTCAACTGCTTTTCAAGTAAGATACTTGCTTGCAAGTTAAGTAGATTGTATAGTGATTTATTTTCTTAATTTACTACAGAATTGCAAACTTCATAATATTGTCGATGCTCAAAAGTTATTTTTAGATGCGTCTGAACAGTATATCGGCAACTTTGGCAACCTAAAGCTCAAAATTGTGACGTGCTGGAACATTGCTGAGAGCGGCATCGGATTCATCAATCCCAAACTAACTAGAGACACATGATTCAATCCTTGAACTTGTTAAATGCTTAAATCTACCTAATACCTTTAAATTTAGCGAAACATGCCAGATTGTCCAGAACGATTTTCAAAATATCCATATTTTACTTTGGTTTGTTGAAAAACCTGATATTTTTTAGTACAAAATAAACCCTAGTCGAGCCCACCTTACTCTACACACAATACGATTGGTTGAATCTCGCCAGCCAAACTCAGACCTACTGTTTCCACAGATTTGAGGAATCTGGAGAGATAGAGATGTTGGTTTATCGAAGTGTAAAATTGGAAAAGTACAGGGCTTAAGTTTATTATCGAGTTATTTTATGTAGGGCATACAATTCGGCATATACGGGCAAGAGGTGGGCGCCGCGTGAGTGGTCGTTTGTTGTCGTTGTGCTCTGCATGCTCCAGTTTAATTGCCAATTTGATCAATATTTCCCTTTTTGGATTAGGAACGAAAACGTGACACAGCAAAAAGCTATTAACCATGGTGGGTCAACTGATCGCACAGCGCTAATAGCACGTTAACCATTTGCTATTCACGTAAATAGATCAAACGATTCCTAAATCAGCGGAATGAATAATATATAAATTGGAAAATAATTTATTGCTTTCCGCCGATCGATTCAGGTTGTGCCTCGTTGTCCTGCATTATGATTCCATCGGCTTTCATCGTTCGTATCACTGGCAGAACCGCAAAGTGGCGCGTCTTCATATAAAGGTAGGACAAAACCCTAAATGTGTCTCTGGTCGACTGAGGACAATAATCTATTGACTTCATACGATACATGAGATCATACTGTTTTTCCAATCAAAAAATACTGTTAATGCATAAGTTTTTCGTAATGCAAAAACATTTGTACGGAAACTTTCAGAGATACAAATTTTACTTTTATTTAGTAATTTCAGTTGAATTTTAAACGCATTATGACACAATATGTAGATGTGAGTGTGAAACTAGCTAAATTATAACAAAACATGAAAAGAAAATTTCACAAGAAAGAAGAGAAAAAGAGGGAAAAGCAAAAATATTGTGATTATTTGATGATTGATATTGAGTGACTGATATTTCCGAAACATTTCTCATTGAAAGGAAAATTGTTTAGAAAATAAATTAATACGTCAAGTTTGTTGATAAAACACATATTTTGTATAAAATAACAACTTAATGTGTTAAAAATCAAATAGCTATCGTCAAACCGCAAGCTTAGAGTTTTTTAAAATAAAACCTATCGAGCTCAAATCAGTTATGAATTCCTTGAGATAAAACTGTTTTAAATTTGGCAAGTAAACTACAGTTTATACATTCAAATCAATGATTTTGTTTTCTGACTTTTCGATACTCAAGATACTGCTAAAAATCGAAAACAAAACAGATATATCTTAGGAAAACTGTCACACAATGGTACAGAAGTCTATAAAAAATGTTAAAAACTGATTTTGAAAACATAAGTTTTGTCCGGCCATGCGCCACTGCGTACCGTGAATGTTGGCGACTGGGGCGTACGTAACGTGGTGTAGCTGTTAGCTTGTTTGGAAAAGCTGTTGATAGAAAAAAAAAATGTGAGGGGATGATCCTCCAAATTGGGTAGGAGCGGTTTTGTGCTGGTACCACGACCATAAAACTGGCGACGGATAAATAGCCTTGTATCGATAAATAATAATCCTTTCTTGTGTTTGGTGCCCCTATCTTAGGTTCATACCTTATTGTGGAGGAAGAGGACTATAGCATACGAATGGATATGTGGTATAGAAACGTATCGTTCTATCTGGGGTTTTTAGTATGTTCGTCACTAGCGCTAATTCTCGTCGTATCAAACTTGAATTGTTCCACTGCGGTGGATATTCAACCTATTATATAGATTGATTAACGAGTGGAATTTTAAAATGCAATAAAACTACTGTATTTTTATTATTAAATTTACCGAAATCGCATGGAAGACGTAGGGTTTCAATCGACTTCGTCGCAAGTGCTAGGAGAATTTATGTATTCTCGGCAGTCTAAGCCGATGCCGCGCTTTTTTCTACTTTGCTCGGACATCAGCAGAAAAATTACGTGTTTGTATGTTTGCATTTATGCGCCGCTCAATCCTTTATCGATTCACACCGGCAGACTTGTTAAAAGCTTTTTGAAAACGTAATTACAACGCTGCGAACATCTCTTGTCAGTGTGACTATTGTCGGCAGCCTCATTCTATTCGGCAGCTTTCCCGTGAGAGCTGCAGACCTGAGACGAGACTCGCGAAGACGGTCTTCTTTTTCTGTGATTGCTGAGTTTTTTTCTTATACCACTTTGTGTTAATACCAATTATGCGCATGCTGTTCAAATCCTCACATGAACTTCTCAGCAAAAAATGATTGAGTTTGCATCACATCGAATCATAGATAGCCGTTTGACTGAATTTTCATGCCAGCAAACGTAGCAGACATTAGAAATAATTAATCTTCTGCTTAGATTTATCAGCAACTTTGGAAAAAACTGCTCCGCCGATTGAGGTTTTTAATAACAGTTTACTTTGAACACAATACTTTTCACTTTTTCAGCCATAAAAACGGTGGGCTGCATTTGACGTTTCGTGAGAGGGGGAACTGGGCTGCATATGACGTTGATATTTTTCCTCTTCGCGAGTCTCTCTCTGCTGCAGACGAATCACTTCGGCAGCTCCAAATCAGTCGCATTTTGAGGCGTGTTCATTTTAATTGATGACATCTCTGGCGAAATTGTTTGACAGAACAAAGATTCATCTGAATGTTTTCATTAGTATTTTTTTATAGAAAAATACTGTGTATTTGGCGTTTGTAATTTGGTTGCCGATAATAGTCGCAAGGTGCCGAGGCCGTAAGTCTACCTACTATTCGTCGTATAAAACATGAAATGTTCCACTACGGCGGATATTCAACCTTTCCTACATATATATGTATATATATATGTATATATATATATATATATATATATATATATATATATATATATATATATATATATATATATATATATATATATATATATATATATATATATATATATATATATATATATATATATATATATATATATATATATATATATATATATATATATATATATATATATATATATATATATATATATATATATATATATATATATATATATATATATATATATATATATATATATATATATATACATATATATATATATATTCATATATTCATTTTCCAAGTGTATAGCCATAAATTATTTAGGTTCAATTATCCACTTTCCACTTTTTTACTGAAATCACATGGACGAAGACGTACCGAGCGAAATATGAATAGCGAGTAACACCACATTATGATTCAAATATCTTGTTGTCTTACATACCGAGCACTTATTTGCACTATGGAAAACCTTTGTACATCTTCACTGGAGGATTTATCCCAGTCACATGCCGTAAATTTTCTATAATTCACGAAATTTAAAAAAAATCCTCAACGGCTGTATTTAATTGAGAACGTAAACGAAGTTTTTCATTCGTCCGAATAGAGAAAAAAAAAACTTGTGCGCATCAACGTGTGCGTAATAAACGATTCCTTTGATTGTGGTGTGAAAGATTTTGCCGTTGTACTGTGAGTAGCTGTCATGCATTGTTCGGTCAAAAGGAGTTTTGCTCATATGTTTGGGCTGTATTTTGGTGGGGCCAATGAAATTTAAAAGAATTCCACCTACTTCATCATGCTGTAGGAATGTACAGGGATGCCCGTAGATCTAAATAATAAACATAAGCATAAACATTGATGACCGTACAATTCGCAGTTGACCAGAATAATCAAAATTGTACATGGAACCAAAAGACGTAGCTCAGGAGTAGCATCCCGAACAAAGCTTGAAATTATATTGAAAACTAATTTTGATGTTGTGATGTCGCGAATTTTGATAACTCGGTTTGCTGCCATTTTGGTCGTTTAACGCTTAAAATATCAAAACTGAGAGCAGACAAATGTTGCCATGAAATCAAATTGAAAACTATTTTTGTTATCAATAACAGCAAATTGAAAACTGTTTCTGCTATCATGGAGGGCAAATTGAGAACTCATTGAGATGTATATATTTTTGATTGATAATGAAACGAGTCTGCGACAAAATAAATGCTTCATTTTTATATCCCCATAGTGTTTACACGTGTAGCACAAATAAATTTAATTATATAAAATGAAAACTATATCAAAAATTAAAAGCAGAACGAAAACAAAATATGATAAACAATATTTCAATGACAAATTTATATCAAATTATGATATCAAGTTGATGCTGGAAACAGAATATGTTTTCGACTTACTTTCTTTCTATTGGAGAGGGATCATAGCTGCATGATCAGGATTCACCTTAGTGAGTGATGTGATTCATGTAACCTCATTTTATAAAGTCACCTATCCTTACTTCAAAGGCAACGTGAAGTAAGTAAGTCGACACTTTTAGCGTCGAAACATTCAAAGATTTTTTTTTATATAATGATAACAATAAGGTAAAAGGAAAGTTATGGGATTTCTATTGTTACGTAAAACATGTACAAGAGATTATGTCGACACTCACAGTGACGAACCGTTCATATTTTGTTAAATCAATTCATATAAGCTACATTCCTAACGTTGTGAAGCCGAAAATACGATTCGAAATATATTGTACATTCAAAATAAAAGCATGAAACGAGCTCACCAAATTTATCGTCCATCCTTGACTGAGTAGCCGTGTTCCAGTCTAATCAGCATGCTTGTTGAGGCCATCAGCAAGCTGCCGGCTACTGAAAAACAATCACAAAATAGCTGAAAAGTTGATCAGTATATCCAATCCGATCTTTGTAAACAGCAACACACAATCATTTATTGTTATGACATTTCAATACATATTATTCAGCTGCAATAACACACAGCACAAGATTGCATACAAGAAGAAGTAAAAATAATACATAATGTATGAGAGCTGAATAGGGTAGTGGAGTATAAATAGGACTCGATAAATTCTACCAAATCAGTTGGAAATTAATCGTGAACTCTAAAACATCTCTCCGTATTATTTTTTTTTTCTATCTTTATTAACGAGATTTTTAGTCCTGGGCTAGTTCATCTCGGGACCAACGGCTTTACTTCCCTTCCGAAGGAAGACGTCACTAAAATTTTTAGAGACTATCTCGGGGATGGGATTCGATCCCAGGTCTTCGGCGTGAGAGGCGTGTGTTCTAACCACTACACCAGGTCCATCCCCCGTATTAATTATTCCCTACCGGATCGTATCCGCGTGAACAATGCTCATTGTAGAAACGAAAAAAGAACTAGCTTTCGGCATGGGTAACCGAACACGTGCAAACTGAATCGAAAAAAAACCGGCTACTTCGCGAAAAAAAACGAACTTTATGCCTGGGCTTCAACGGAGCACTGCCCAGCAGAACACGTGCAAACAGAATCGAAAAAAAAAACTTCGACGCCGACGCGAGAAAAACGATTATAATATAACCTGACTACGACGCGAAAAATGAACTTTCTGCCTGAACTTCAACGATGCACTCGATGCCCGTAGATCTAAATAATCAAGTAAAACATTTTATTCTAACGTTGAAGTATTGAAGAAGAAAAATATCAATGTCATATGCAGCCTAGATTCCGCTATCATAAAACGTCAAATGCAAGAAAATGCAGCCAGTCATTTTAATGGCAGAAAAACGTTAAAATATTGCATACAAAATAAACTGTTATTAAAACCTCAGTCAGCGAAACACTTTTTTTTCTTCTCGAAGTAAAACCATCAGATGGTTCCGAAGAGAAATGAGTCTGAGCTCAAAAGTAATGTATGTGTTTTCTGTAAACCTGAAATCAGAGCATGGTGAGCCATCACACCCGCATTCCTTGAATCATCTTCTCACAGTTCGGATTGCAGATTCTAATAAAAATCATGATGCACATGTACAAAAATGATCAAATTATCAGAAAAGCTCTCAGTAAATGTTTGAGTAGGTGAGAAGCAGACCCTATCCTAGTTGGGACCTAATTCCAGAAAAGAATGATTATTTTTCCGTGATGCTAATTTAAATCAGTCGAAACCAACAGTCAGATAAAACTCTAATGCATAACCCCAGAAACAGCAAAACTTCAAAAGAAGGAAAATCCTTTGTTAGAAATGCAATTGAAATGCCCATAAACACTGTAAAGCATGAAAAACAGCTGATATTTATAAAAAGGCAGCATTTCAATTGAAAAATAATACACGCAAGATGTAAAAGTGAAATCTATGAAAAACAGCCGATGTAGAAAAGAAGGAATAATCATCGATACAAGTGTCTACAACAGTATAGAAACACTGTAATGTATAACTCCAAAAGAACAGTCAATGTTTAAGAGAAGGACAAATCTCTTTAAAAAATTATCAAATAAAAAGCAAATAATAATTGCTCTATGCTTTGGAGTATCAAAATAATAACAACCGACGTTCAAAAATTGAATATTTTGTTTGGAAAATGATAGCTTTAATACGAATTATTAGTTCAAACGATAATTCTAAAGAACAGCTATCATTTAAAAGAAGGAAAAACTTCAGATGAGAAGGGAGAAATATGTGGTCAAAATGTTAGCAACTAAGTGCACGATAATCTTTTAAACGGTACAATTTGATGTCCATTCGACCTTCTTTTCCATTCGACCTTTTGTCCATTCGACTTTTTGTCCATTCGACCTTCTGTCCTTCGACCTTTTGTCCTACAACCAGTCTGATGGCGTAGCGCGAAGAAAAGAGTGATCGATCAATAAAAAAAAGAGTGGCGTGATCGGATCAATAACATTCGATCCATCAATTGTGTTGCTTGCCCTTGAGGAGGAGAGCGATGCAATATGGATTAGTCATGTCCGGTTTGCGCAGCGCGAAGAAAAAGCGGCGTCATCGCGTCAGTAATATTTGGTACATTGGTTGTTTCGCTTGCTCGTGCAGGAGCGAGCGATTGGACCGGAAGCATACTCATTTGGCATGAAAGTAATATCGCGAATCCAGTTTGGCGTGATTTTATCATGGATCCCACCTTATCCCACTACCCCAATATCCTACACATGACAACTGTGGAGATTCAGAGGTATATTCGGTCTCTAGTAACAATTGTTGTCTAACTACCATTCCTTCCTTTCCCCGATTACCGCATTGGGTGTTATTGACTTTGAAAATTTGAACTATCGATTTGTGCTCATTGAGAAAGATTAGCTTATCCCAAGCCCCATTCATTAAATCTCTGTGCAACTTCGATTGTTCTGGTCAATCACGGAGTACAACTACGAAGCGATCATCCATGCTGTTGCTCTTTATAAATTGGTTAGTCTAACGGATATCGTTTCTGTTTTGAAAGTAGAAGGTTATGGGCCTAATACCTAAGCTCATCCCATTCATCATACTTTGTAGTTGTATATATCTAATACCTACTTCTTTTCTCACTGCGCTGCATTCTGACGTGACAGACGCCATTGTTGCTTAACAACAGAAGATCACCAGCATTTATACACCTAATATGCTTGCTAATCCCAAGTAATTATCAAATTCTGAACTTCTTCGGCAAATAAATGATATATGTTGTTAACAAAATGTTAATGGAAGCTTAATAATGTTTTACCAAATTAGCATGATAGTGTTATCTAACACAGAACAACAAGATTTAAGAAATGAATGTAGCGTTCAAAATGATAATAATAATAAAATTCAAAAAATAAAAGTAATCTTCAAACCTTCATTGCATACTTACAGTTAATGGAAACACCGTTGCAAGATAAGAAGATACGTGATGGACTGAATGCGTACCTGGTTGTATCGCATAAATCACGAAAAAAAGACAATATTTTCTTTCAATCTTATTAATCATTTTTATCATAAACTGTCCTCGTCCTTCTAGCATCGAACGAGAAACACATCTATCCAATATACCGCAGCACAACCGGCGGGCGTTTTCCAAATCAGCTGAGTCAATAGAATCCATTGAAATAAGATATTACCATCAGACGTACCTTCTTGTTTGGGTTTAATATACCACCCACTCCGTTTCCCGTCCGAACAATGGAAACTTCCACTGTGGTTCGCGTTCACGTTAAGCAGTTGCGCCGAATATTCTTCCAATATGGGCGAAACCGAAGAAATAGAAAAATCCTTTTTCTGTACGGTTAAACAAGACCATAAAATCATCTTTATGTTGGTTTCTTATCCCCAGCTCGAGGGTTTTGATTTCTGTGTTTCGTATCGATGGGGAAGCCACCTCCCATTTTCCACATACATCCATGACCGGAATGAAACGATAGCTATATAACGACAATTGGTGGGTTCAATAACAGTGCAACGGATTCAGCCACGGGCATGCGAGCATTAGATGGGTAAATTCATACGGTAAATAAAATTTCGCTAACCAACAATAATCATAAAATTACGTTTAATGATAGACGACAAATGAGGAGGCATATTACCGACGGAGGAAAAAAGCGGGTACAAGCCGGCATTGAGATGAAACCATGCCATAGTGGGTAAAGACGAATCAAATATCGCAACATTTGTTCGCCTGATTGAAACGATGTCATATAGCTTTTTCACGAGGAATCAAATAATAGTAGTCTAGCTTCGTCTACTACGAGAAAAAACCTTATTTTTCCACATTTGCCCTATTTTGCTCACAGTTCATACATTTTCATTATCTTTATCTTTATTGGAGCAGGGAAAAGCCCGTTTGAGTAGAGCTTTCTTAAAAGCTCTTTCTCAAATGGGCATAAAACCTCCTCTTCTTTTCACATCAACAGAATACAAATTCCCAACGAAACAATTCTTAACGCTAAAGTACACTATAGAACAATACGGATCTTAAGGCTAATCGTTTACATCTACTAACTTAATTATAATGTTACAACAAAATTTTACGGAACTGGTTTTTGTTGGAGACACGGGACAAATGAAAATCGAACGCATGAAAACACTGATTAAAAACGCGACACATACCACTTATAGGCTCATTATAGCCATAGTTTGTACGAAATATTGGAAGACGGAAGAACTGATGAGAACGAAGATCACGACGACGAGTATCAACATTTAACATTTCTAAAATAGTTGGACAATCTATATGAGATTGAAGAACATCGGAAATAAACGAAGCTTTGCAAACTTTACGACGATGTGCTAAAAGATCGAGATCGATCAATTTACAACGATCCACATAACTGGGCAAGTTATGCGGATCGGTCCAAGAAAGACGACGAAGAGCATAACGAACAAATTTATGCTGAACTGCTTCGATTAGTTGAATGCCAGAATCGTAGTATGGAGCCCACACTACATCTACTAACTTAATTATAATGTTACAACAAAATTTTACGGAACTGGTTTTTGTTGGAGACACGGGACAAATGAAAATCGAACGCATGAAAACACTGATTAAAAACGCGACACATACCACTTATAGGCTCATTATAGCCATAGTTTGTACGAAATATTGGAAGACGGAAGAACTGATGAGAACGAAGATCACGACGACGAGTATCAACATTTAACATTTCTAAAATAGTTGGACAATCTATATGAGATTGAAGAACATCGGAAATAAACGAAGCTTTGCAAACTTTACGACGATGTGCTAAAAGATCGAGATCGATCAATTTACAACGATCCACATAACTGGGCAAGTTATGCGGATCGGTCCAAGAAAGACGACGAAGAGCATAACGAACAAATTTATGCTGAACTGCTTCGATTAGTTGAATGCCAGAATCGTAGTATGGAGCCCACACTACAACACCGTACTCCAGAACAGAGCGGACAAGAGAACAGTAGAGAGTTTTCATGCAGTATATGTCATCGAAGTGCTTAGCGGAACGAAAGATCAAACCCAAGCATTTTAGCGCTTTTGATGTAATATACGCTACATGATCTTTGAAGCAAAGCTTGGAATCTAGCAGAACCCCTAAGTCTTTGATTCGTAGCTTATGATTGAGTGTTTTCGAGTGAAGGTAATCACTGAACATTTGTCTGCATTCAGACTCATGTTGTTTGTTTTACACCAGTTCGTAAACGTATCAAGTTTTAACTGAAGAAACCTGGCATCTTCATTGCACACTCTTAAAAAAATAGAAATTTGCATGTGACGTAATTCAATTTACCCTCAAACATTTTATGACGCGAACGAATTAACAACACAATTACACGTTTCTTTTGATTTAAAGACCATAACCGAGAAACGAAATTTGATTTCAAATATATTTAGATTGAGTATTACATTCAATAATCTATTTTTACAAAAACGTATAGCGTTTAGGTCAATTATTTATTGTCACAGGCTACGTTCCGTAAAATATAAACGAAAGACTCGATTTCTCATTTTTGTAGACGTGAATTTACATGATCTATGACTTTGGTATCGGCATCATGTAAATCATTGAGTTTGTTTTCAAACATGGCCGGTTCGGTACGTCGCGATTTTTCTTCTCTGTGTCGATATGAGATATAAATTAAAATTAAAGAATATTAATGCAGCCGAGTGTGTTGAAGTAGAAATTTAAAAACTTGTGCAAAATAGTAATCGCTAAGTAGTGATGGTTCGCTGCTATGAAGTGCGGTTGTGGAGCGCTGGACTCTGTCGGTATGTAAAAGAAAAAAAATCTTTGGCTCGCGTCGGCTGATTGCAGCCGCATATTGAGAAGTGTATTTTTCGGGAAGTGATTAATTTAGTGCAATCAAATGATGGCAGGTTTTAGTATCCCGATTCATTGCCTCTTGTCACATACATCTCGTGGAGTCGTTGCTCCATTCTAGTGTGCTTTTGGCTCTCGTGAAAAGTGAAAAAAAAAACGAAAATATGTAAGGAACTGCTGCGGGCAATGTGTGCCAAATCACAATTATTATTGGCTCCTCCAAGTCGTAGAATGTGTTTCAATGGCTGATCGTCAGAAACAGCAAAAAGGTAAGGGTTTTTTGAGCTATTCTCTATCTATTTACACAATTTAATCCATTAATGAATTCTTGGAAAAC
This sequence comes from Aedes aegypti, assembly GCF_002204515.2. Lineage (NCBI taxonomy): Eukaryota > Metazoa > Arthropoda > Insecta > Diptera > Culicidae > Aedes > Aedes aegypti. The sequence continues at coordinate 381,643,066 of NC_035108.1, forward strand.
ATGACGACAAGGTTCAAACGAAATTACACGTCGTGATGTAAAAGTCGGTCGTAGCGACTTTTACGTCCCGACGTGTAATTTTTTTTTTGGTTTTTTGTTGTCATGTAATTTTAAGAACAGATGTAATTTCGTGTCAAGAGGTTCGCTTCTTTTATGTGCATCTAAAAACACGTAAAATTAAATGAACTTTTGTAAGAGTGCATGTTATGACATAATAAAGCTTATAATCATCGGCGTAAGAAAGTTTGAAACATTTGAGGACAAAGTTAATATCATTTAAGTAGAGTAGGAACAAAAACGGGCCAATGTGACTTCCTTGAGGAACTCCCGATGGTACAGCAAAGTGTTCAGAAGTTATATTTCCTACTAGTGGTCCCGGCAAACTTCGTCTTGCCATGAAGTAGGCTATTGCAAAACGTCATGTATATAGATTTTAACTGACATCGTCCGTCCTACTAAGTAGGATCTCATCTAACTTAAAAGAGGTTCGGCTAATCCTAGGCGCTCGAGTTTTGCTAACAAGACATCGTGATTTATCTTGTCAAAGGCCGCCGAAAAGTCAGTATAAATTGCATCAACTTGTTTACGAGCTTCGATGGTTTTGATAATGAAGGATGTGTAGCTGACTAAATTAGTGGTAGTGGATCGTTTTGGCATAAATTCATGCTGGGTTTCAGATACATAATTCAGGCAGTGATGTTTGAGAAAATCCAGTACAATCAACTCAAACAGTTTGGACGTTGCACACAAGGAAGCAATTCCTCTGTAACTCGAAATTTCCCCTTTAGCACCTTTTTTGAAGACTGGGAAAATATACGAATTTTTCCATGCACTCGGAAAACAGCCAGAAGAGAGCGAACGGTTAAATATAGTTGACAATGGCTTCGAAAGGGATGAGCTGCAACTTTTAAGAACGACAGCTGGAATTCCATCAGGACCAGGGTTTGTTGAGCACTTCAACCTATCACAAGCTAACTTAACTGTGAGCGACGAAATCCTTGGGTGAGGGCCAATAGCGGAACGTTGAGGTACCATAGCTGCGGCTTCTTGAACATGATGGGGTTTCAATGTTGTAGTATTGAAAACTGCTGAGAAATGTTGTCTGAATAAAGCAGTAATCGAAGAGAGACTTGAAGCCTTCTTTTCTCGAAGCGTCATAGTTGACGGTAATCCTGACTCCTTTTTTTGATCATCGATATACGACCAAAACTTCTTAGGGTTCAATTTGAGGTTGCGCTGGGTGCGGCGGATGTAACTGTGATATAGTCTATTATTCAGCCGTTTGTATTCACTATTGCAGGTTAGATATTGTGTTTTGGTAAGAGCATTACGTTTTTTTGAAAAAAATTTCAGAGCTGATCTTTTAGCTGTTTTTAATCTTTTAAGAGGTTTGGTGGACCAAGGCGGGAAAGAAGGATCTTGATAAGAAGTTTTAGGCGTGTACAAACCTATCGCGTGAGTTACAGCGAAACTTACTACTTCGACGGTTGTATCCACGCTTAGACCTCGTAGCATGTCATCCCAATCAATTGAACTCAAAAACTGATTAATTTTGATAAAATCAGTTTTTCTGAAATTGTAGTGGATACCGCTAGAAATGGGTTTGAATTCATACCGGACTCTGTTTTTCAAATAAAGTTGTATAGGTGGATGATGTCGACAATCCTTAACGAGAGGAGCGGCCGCTTTTACAATAGTTATATCCTGAATATGTTCTAAGCTGGTAAAACAAAGGTCTAAAAGTCGATGGTTTGAATTATAAACTGAGCTTATTTGGACTAAACCTGCCGTACTGTAATCGTTCAGTAACTGACACTGACTGGTGTTTATTTTGGACTGCTGGTAGTTTGGATAGAGATAGTTTGAGGAACCAGTGGTCCAGCTTATGGAAGACATATTGAAATCTCCTAAGATCAAAATCTTATCAGTCAAGTTCATCTGCGATGTAATCCAATCTAGAGAATCTGAATGTTGAGAGGTCAGTAGAGGGTCGTTGATTCTATCAGGAGGAATGTAGATTACACAGATATACAAGGTATGATGAGAAACGGGAAGTGCCACCCACAACTGTTCTATGGCATGGCAGTTGGGTGGTTGCAGTAAACGACATTTGAGCGTTGAACGAACAGCAAGAAACACGCCGCCACCGGTACTATTGGAACTATTCAATGATGAGCGATCGGTACGGAAGACGGAATATACATTACCAAAAATTGTAGAGGAAGGTGTAGTATTCTTGAGCCATGTTTCAGTAAACGCGTAAATGTCATAATCTGCGTCAGAGCAGGCAAGAAGATATTCAGTAAGTGAAGTGTTAATTTCACCGTGGTTTTGATAGTAGCAAAGTAGGCCATTACAACTAAAGTTACTCTGTAATTCGGAGCTTTGAACCCTGGTGAAGGTATTTGTTTCCGTTGCACTGGAGCTAGGTATTTCACCGGTTGAAGATTGTGCAATGAATTCGACTGAAGCGAGGGTGAACGTTGATTGAGTAAACGTGGATTTCAAAGAATTGAGCGTAGTTGTGTCTGACTTCCTACAGGTTTGCGGCTGTTGGATCGCCTGTCTAAAACAGGGGTTATAGTAACTCCCTGTGACCAAAATCCATTGGCAAGCACGACATTTTCAATTCCAACAGGAAACTTAATTTTAAACGACAAAAACGATAGCGGTCTCGTGTCACTATTTACTCAAACCAGTTTCTGGCACACTATATGTGAAGGGTTACAATTCGTATGATGAACAATGTAATTAATTACCGTCGGACGGGGCTACTTTTGATTCCAGGGGCTACTTTGGACACTCGCCTTTTGTATTTATTAGCAGCGTAAATATTAATCTGAGCAATTTTGTGTCTTCAGCACTTTTATTAACCAATATATGCTCTACCACTAGGCATGATTTTTTCTTGGAACAACATCAACAATAACAGGATAAACAAGAAAACATTTCAAAAAAGCCCGAATATTTATTCACAAGGTATAAAACATTGGCTATACAAACATTGTTTGAATTTTACCCATGTCTTGGAAACTTGTTAGGAGCATCACAAAACTATCGAATCGTCATGTTTCATGAAAATCTTGTGATTTGTTTTGCTTAAAATTGTTGTTTTATTAAAATAATTGATCAAATGTCTTATTTTTGCGACTTTTATTTTATTATAATGTTTTGGTTTGTGTATTTTACAACATAAAAAAATAAAATAAATGTTTGTAAAAGTGAATAGACATGAAACACATATATTTCAATACGTACCAATGCCAAATCCACAACATATTCTCTAAAAAAACTATTTTTCGTCATTTTTTACATGAATTTGTAGTACAGAACAGTTGCATCCTTCAAATGCCTAAACTAAACTACTCTTAAGCCAGCTCTAAACTACTAAGAAACTAAAAGCATATTACAAAAGCAAACTTACTTCTTTACGATCTTGCTAAACTTTACTTCATAGATTGCGTTTTAATGAAAATTACTTACTGGTATTAAATTAGTTACCGGTATTAATGTGATCCTTCAACATATCGTTGATATAACAGTAAGAATAGAAAAAAAGAGTTTTTGTACATAACTCATTTATCATCGTAGTACCTTATAGTTACGTCGTTCGTTTATGTCAACTTGAAAATCTAACATTCGTAACTGATAGTTCCATTTAAGAAGAAGTTGAAAATTTAAGTTTCATACTGCAAACTGAGAATAGTGAAAGGCATGTTTCGCTGAAATTTGTTATATATGTGTAATTGATTCTAGCTTTGCAATTTTCTACATTAAGTTTATCAATGAAAAACGTTCCATAACATCGCAGTGGACGACAATCTATTGAATCAGTTATACTTATAAGGAAAAATCATTTTATTAGCAAATTGTGAAAATGTCCAAAGTAGCCCCTTTTTTGTCTTGAAGGACACACTTTTTTCGCTATTCCAGCATTTTTGTTATTTCTTGATGGATGTGCCTCATATTTTGCACATTTGTAACGTACATATACAACTTAAATATAGGCAAAAATTATCAACATCTATCCATAATTCTAAGAGTTACAAATCCTCAAAGTTAAAGAATGTAGAAATAGTGTCAAAAGAAGCCCCGTTTGACGGTATGTTGCTTTCTGTTTCATGTGGCATTATTATTATATATCATAGAATGTTCTTATAAAGTGATAATAAGAGGCAAAATACCAAGAATCAAAACCATAAATTTTAGTGTGAAACACGTGCAAAATATTTGTTTTTAATTAATTATGAATCGTGGTTTGTGGCTAACCAGCCGAGTGAAAGTTTAACAACTGCCAAACAATAACAAACTGAATTATTTTAATATTGAAGGAATAATAAAACACTGTAAAACGTTTGTTTGATTTCAGTTAGTTATTGAGTAAGCATTTGGTAGCAAATTAATAGTAAACTATGTTATAGAGATAGTTTTGAATAACAAACCAAGCTTTCCAAAATTTCAAGAAATGTTCATTCTTACCAGTGGCGCGGGAAGTGGGTAGGACAGGTAGGACATGTACTACGCACAAAAACACCTGGGTAGGACAGTCAAAGGATTGTCCTACCCATGATTCAACATAAACAAAAAACACAAGAAAGAAGGATTGAGAATATCTGTAGAGAATATCCTTTGAAATTAACAATAAGAATTGTTACAAGAAACTTTTTTAACCGTTAGAAAAACTTATGGAGCATTCCTCTAAGGCATTTCTGAATCTACGGCCAACCCTGTATTTGTTCCGGGATAATTTGGGTTGAACATTCCTGGAAGTAGTTTTTGAGAAGTTTCTGGATTTTCAGAAGATTATTGAGGAATCTTTAAAAATTGTTGACGAAATTCCAGATGGAATTTCTGCACGATGAATATTTTTTCAAGCATCTTCAGGTTTCCTGAAAAAAAAAATTCTAAAAGAAAAACAAAAACTACACAAATTCACGTAATTTTTACTGTTTATCCATTTGTTTGTTTATCCATTTGTTTGTCCATGTTCATTGGCGTAAATAGGGAGGGGCCAGGGGGGGGGCCTGGCCCCCCCGAATCATGGACTTGGACCCCCCGAAAAAAAAATGGAGAATAAATGACAATATAGTTTTCATGCACTTAACCGTGTTAAATGCATTTTGAATATAAATTTCCTTTTTTTGAAAAGATAATAAGACTATTTACTAGTTGTTTTTGTAGAACAAACGTAAGGTCTTGTTCATACTGAAGATTATTGTTAGACACGCTTTTAATTCTTCTATAAGTGTTTATAATATGTATTTTTTTTTTCAATTATTTTTAATAATTTTTCTTACGCAACATTTTTTGGCGTCTTACGTAGATTATATGGACATTGCATCAATTCTTTTCATTGTCTTTGTTAACGAGATTTTTAAGCTTGGGCTAGTTCATCTCGAGACCAACAGCTTTACTTCCCTTCCAAATGAAGTTGCCACTATAACTTTTCCAAGCAACTTTAGAATTTAAAGTTTTAAACTCTAACAAAAATGGTATTATTCAATCCTTTGTTCAAATTTTGATTTCGTGAGGTTTAGAGAAATGAATCGTTCACTACAGAAATGCTGAGCAATAATAATCCATTTTTTTTTTTCAGAGGCTTGGTTTTTATAAGTGTCGGCTTCAACAGGTTTGAATTTTACATTGATCTTGAACCTTAATTGAACTGATATATTTATATCTCTATCTTGTTTTATAACTTTGCAAAAAATCTAGTTCATATCGAATTGAAAAGGTAAATCCTGATTATAGTCTGCTTTTAAATACTTGTATTGTATTCGAGATCTATAGCATTGAGTTGAATACGGCATCTTGGAAATATAAAACGAAAAAATAGATACGTTTACTATTTTTCCATAAAAATGACATTTGGTATCTACAGGGTGATTACTAATTCCTGTCAGTAAAGTAATTGATCGTATAGATAAAAGATGTATGTATGAATTTTAATTTCCAGTGTACATCCTGTTTTGTACATCTATAAAGTTTGTTTTAACAAAGTAAAGATTTTTTTTTTTTTTCATATACCTTAGTTTTTAGTCATATGTGTTGTTTTAAAGGCATTACACCTGGCAGGCACGTTTTCCACATATATGTATTTTTGACTAAACTCCGCTGAAAAATTTTCCTGATTGAAACAATACGTTACCACAATCTTTCAGAATTACTAGGGAATAGCAAAAGACTGATTATGGAAAATTTTAGCGAAAAAAATATGTCTTTTTTGGTTAAAATATATGCTTCTGAATAACCTGCGTGTTAACTGTAATGCTTTTGAAACAACGCATGTGGTTGAAAATTAAGGTTAAAAAATAAATATGTTATCTATGTACAGTGAAGACAAATCTTATAGATGTCCAAAACTGGATATGCACTGGTAATTAAAATTCATACAACCATCTTTTTTCTATGATTACTTATTTTACTGACAGGAAATAGTAATCACCCTGTAAGGAAGTTGATCAATCGGTTTTGAACGATTTTTCGGTTTTGATCTACCTCTGTATGAAAGTGCGCCACTATAATCGGTTCACAAATATTATCGAAACAAGCATGGTTAAGTTATCTAAGTCCTTTAAAACTTTTATCTCTCATGAGAAGGGGCCGTAGCCCCCCTCAAGTCTGATGGCTATTTACGCCAATGTCCATGTTCCTGAAGATCCTAAAGGCAGGACTGGTAATAGGTTTCTTTTAAGAGACTTGGTCTTTATTTTAATGTTAGTCTCTATTATAAATGGAAGGTCTCTAAAGTAAATTTTAACCAAAATGGTCTCTTTTGTTTCTTATCCTGTTTGCAAAATTGTACAAGCTCCAAAGAATCCTTCAGAGACTATAACGGGTTAACAGACTCTTCAAGATTTTCGTATCAGATTTCCCGAGGAAAAGCATCAGGAATTATCAAAGTGCTCTTAATTAGAATGCTTTCAGGGTCTTCTACAGGGATCTCTCCATAAATTCTAATAGTAATTTTTCAAAGGATGCTTAGACGATTTGCTTTAGAATTTGCTCCAGGAAATCTTTGAGAACTCCAAAGCTACTACCTCCAGTAATTTTCTCAAGTATTATTTTCATTTTGTTTTTCAAAACAATTCTAGAATTTCCTCCAGATATTTTTTCAACAATCCTTCAAACGAATTATTCAGTTGTTACCTCCTACAGTAAGCAAGTAGATCTTCGAAAGATTTCTACAGAATTGGTTACATTAGAGTGTTGGAAAAATAGCTTAAGATTTTTTTTTCAGAAATCCTGTGAGAATTCGCCCCCTGTTCACGTTCTTTCCTTCCCTGTTCCTTCAAGAATTTATCCACCTTTCCTTTCAGAAATCCAAAATTCCTTGAGGGGTTCTTTGAACAAATCTATTATTTTTCTAGCATTTCATCCTAATATTACTCCTGCAGTTTTATTAAACATTTCTTAAAAAAAATCTCAAAAAAAAATCAAAAGTTTATTTAAGTTTTCAGACCAGTTTTACTACAGCAAGCTTTCGAATTCCTTCGATCTTCCCTACACAAATGTCTATAGAGATTCTGTCCAATGGCTTTCGAGATATTTCTTCAATAAATCCGGCGGAATGGTATCCCGAAATACAATTCACTTTTTTTGATCGTTGGCAAGTTATCTAGGAAGTCCTCTTGAACTTCCTCAAGAGTCCAGGTGTTATTTAAGAGATCCTTTCTCATTGAGAATGTCTCTAAAACTTTCACTAGTTTGATCATAGGTTACTCTAGGATGTTTAAAAAAATACTTCACGAATTAATTTTTTAGAAAAATTTCCTTGGCGTTTCTCTGGAGACATTCATGGAAAAAACCCTGAAAAAAATCAAAACATACTTGAGAATATCTCAAAGAATTACTGGAGGAATTTTTGTAGAAATGTTAGAAGGAATCTCTGGATAAATTGTTGAAGGTACAGAGAAATCCCTAGTTGAAATCTTGTGTAAATTCTAAGAGACAATTGTTAAGGGAATCCCTAAAAAAATCTGGATTGATTGAATTTCAGAAAAGGCATAGACTGGGAATTTTGGAGGATGCTCCAGGAAAATCGATGGATGAATCACTAGATAGAATCTAGGAAGAGTTAAGACTTTCTAAAAAAATACAAAGAATTTTTGGAGGAATGCAGCTAGAGAAACTCCTTTTCTGTGATTCTCCTTCAGAAAATCCAGGCTGAATACTTGAGGTATCACGAACAAAGTTGTTAAAAAAAACTCTAGGAAAATTCGTGAAGTAATTCCTTGGGGAATAATCACTAAATGAAATCCTTCAGTAACATCTCTTTCTGGCCACTTCTTAGTTTCTTTTAGGTCTTTTTTCTGGTCTTTATTTTCTGGCAAGATAGATAGTCCTGTGGTAATAAAAAATAAGAGGGTTAAAACCAAATGGTTGATAAAAACCTTTTTTTTTTTTGATAAAATCTACTTTGAAGTTTTTAACTTTATCGTTGGAACGCTTAGAAACAGTAGAATTTCCTCTACTCAACGCAACTCATAACAGATCAAAATGTCATTCAACCCCTTTGCGTTTGAGTCTCTTAAATATAATAACTTAAATTCCTAGTCCAAATCTAACATTTTTCTCAGCTTCACTGTGCACAAAATATTTGCCAACATTTGTCCTACCCATGGTTTCGAACGTGGATGCGCCTCTGATTCTTACTAAAATTATATCGCAGAAATCTAAAAGAATAGCTTACGAGAACAAAATTCTGTTTGGATAGCATAATATTGTCTCCATCGGGTCTCCATACTTTTCCATATAATAGCAAGTCGAAAATAAGTCTAATTATTCTAGCTCAATCTGGTATGTGATTATTATACGCTTAGAAGGGAATAGCCCTTCTTCTATTGTATTGTTAAAGATGTTATTATCTATATTACTTAAAATAGAATGGTATTTATATGTCACAAGATGGTGTGAAAATGAGTCAACAGATTTACATATTTTTTCATCATCATCTTCGTTTACCCAGCTTTCCCGGGAAGCTTACGAGACTGATAAGAGCGACGATGGAAGGTGTGCAAAATAGTATGAAGGTTTCAAGCGAACATTCCAGTTCGTTTGGATCCCGCCAGAGACTACGGCAAGGTGATAGACTCTCGTGCCTGTTGTTCAATATTGCGCTAGAAGGTGTTGGCTCAACAGCCGGGGTACGGTTTTTACGAGATCCAGTCAATTTGTTTGCTTCCGGATGATATGGACATTGTCGGCCGAACATTTGAAAAGGTGGCAGATCTATACACCCGCCTGAAACGTGAGGCAGCAAAAGTTGGACTGGTGGTGAATGCGTCCAAGACAAAGTACATGCAAGCTGGTGGGGCCGAGCGCGACAGGGCTTGCCTAGGTAGCAGTGTTACGATAGACGAAGATACGTTCGAAGTAGTCGACGAGTTCGTGTACCTTGGATGCTTGCTGACGGCTGACAATAACGTTAGCCATGAAATACGGATGCGCATCATCAGTGGATCCACAAGAAGCTGCGGTCAAAAAAGATTCACACCCGCACCAAATGTACCATGTACAAAACGCTCAGAAGGCCGGTAGTCCTCTACGGGCATGAAACGTGGACGCTGCTCGAGAAGGCCTTGCAAGCACTTGGGTTCTCAAAACGATCTTTGACGGTGAGCAGGAAAACGGTGTGTGGCGGCGAAGGATGAACCACGAGCTCGCCCAACTCTACAGCGAACCCAGTATCCAGAAGGTGGCCAAAGCGGGAAGGATACGATGGGCAGGGCATGTTGCAAGAATGCCAGACTGCAAACCCTGCAAAGATGGTGTTCGCTTTAGATCCGGTTGGTACAAGAAGGCATGGAGCGCAGCGAGCTAGGTGGGCGGATCAAGTGCGTATCGATTTGGCAAGCGAGGGGCAGAACCGAGGACGAAGAGATGCGGCCATGAACCTAGTATTGTGGCGTAAAATTGTATATTCAGTGTTATCTGTTTAGATGTTAACTAGATAAATGAACGAATGTCTAGAAATGTTTAAAGATTCCACCCAAGTAACCGTACAGCTGTATATAGTTGCATTAATATCACTTTATATGCTTCTATAAAATATGGCATATAAAGTCATACTGCATTACATGTCTCGTTAATGCAGTATTAAAGTGGAAAAGGGCGCTATTAAAGTGTAAATACGGCTACATTTCCTAGCTCTATGCTGGCAATTGCTAAAGTATAGTTACTGTCTGTACCGTATAAAAGCTTTAGCCAAAGTGTATTTAATGCATGAAGGAAAGGATTAAAAATAGAAACACAAAATTTGTTTGTATTTTTTTGTTCGTTGGATGTCAGGTCAGCATTGCTTTTTTTTTGCCGATTCATATGTGTATTTTGTTTACTCCCTGTTGCTGGGATTTGAACCTAAATTAATTGTGTGATGTTTTCGATGACTCGCCGTGCCTATCCTCCGGACTATGAATGCTGGATGTCTTGGCCGGGAAAATTGTGCAACTTCAAGCAGCTCCCTTTCATTCCCAGTGATAAATATTGTCGATTGAAAGTGTGTAAGCAGCTCAAGATTACGTCGAATCATGATAGTGTTTTTAGTGCACTTATTCCTTGTGGTTCAAGGAACAAGTGTACCGAATACGTTTTAATGATCTCTACAAACTTTGTGATAGTCCAATTTGGGGTGAAGTGCGCAATAAGTAAGTGGACACGACTGTTGCACTTACAAGTTTACCACGGCTGTCGCTTTTTTGCTGTTGAGATTTTGTTTTGTTTTCATTGTGTGGGGCTAAATCTTCACGTTTTATATATCGTTTTAGCATCTCGCAACATTGAATCGTCGATAGCCATGTGGTGTGCGCACGGGCCTATCAATCGTAAGGTTTTTGGTTCAATTGCAGGCTGTTGCTTATTTTTTGTTTTCAAATTCTGGTTTCTCGTAAGATAAATCTACGAATTTCAACAAGATTTCTTGTGATGAATTTTCATAAGGGATATTCAACTATTTCTATAGTCTATTTGCCTGAGTGAGGGGAAGGTTTACAATAAATAGAGCAATGAAATCTCGCCATTTTTGTTGCGATGAAGCATTGAGTAAGATGATGCAATGAAGCATTGAATGGTGACCGTATATAACCCATTAATGCACATTTCACTGCTACAACAGAACAATGCTACATTGCATTCATAAAATGGAATTAAAGCATTACTGCACGCATATTGCAGAATAAAAGCAATGATGCATTGCACTCGTTGAATTAAAGTTAAAATACGGTAATGCCTTAATGCTTGTGGTTACTTGGGCAGAGTTCCAAAAAAATCCTTCCTCAAGTCAATCTCTGATGTGAGAACTGATTTATATGATAGTGATAAGATTGCACTTGACATGTAGTATAGAAATGTGCGAAAATAATCTTTCCTTTATGTGCATGATTTCACACTGCATTTTTAATCGTTTTTTTTTTCTGATGATACACAGTTGACGGCTCACTGTTACCCTATGTAGTAAACACTCATGTTCAAAAGTAGTACATACTACATGTTTGAAAAGTTGTTTAATTATATCACAAGTGTAATAAACCCCGAGGATTTTGATTTGGAATGGAAGCTAAGCGCTTTATACAACCCAATGTCGTAAAGGAAATACTAGATCTTCAAGCTGTTTAGTGGGATAAATGTAAGTAATTGAAATCCAAATCAAGTAAGTAACTGAAATCCAAATTAAGTACTATACCATTCAATTCCTTCAGAGTTTGTATCCTTTGACAGATACACTTTGTAATACACGCAGACATTGCAACTCGAGCTGTAAGGCAGTTTTCAAGGTGGAGCCTCGTACAAGGCACTGAAGACGGCCTTACAGGTAAGGTCCAAATACGCATAACTGTCAAAGGATACAAACTGTAGTAGAATTTAATGGTATAGTACTGAATTCGATTTTCATTTACTTTATGTCATATATGTACTCTAATGCAATATAGCGTAGATCCAATACCCATAAATGATCGCAGTGGGCAGCACGCGCGAACGGATGTGTTGAAAATTGATCTGTCACGTTTTAATCGGCAGAGCCTCGTTTAAGCCCAAGCAGAAGGTGAAGATGCATCGAAGTCGAATTTCCAGTAAATGAAGTTCAATAGGTATACCTCATTCAGATTCTAAGTATTGGAAATTATCTGGTACGGAATACCTTAGTTTGGTATTCAGTAGTTATTTTCTTCTGCTCAGGAAGTGCTAAAATGATGGAAAAACGGAAGCATAGGGAGACGATCTTCTCTTTTATTGTCCGTCTCGGGATAAAAAATGCTATGAACTATGATAAATAAACTTAGATATATTAAGAGTGGCCGACAGAAACAAGTGCAATATACAACTACAACTACAAAGTACAAGGAAAAGGACTGACCTGGGATTGAACCCATGACCTTCTGCTTATGAGCGGTAGCCATTGGACCAATTCCGTCTGTTTCTTAACCCAAGGTTGCTATGCAATATCTATTTTATAATATAGAAATTAAACATTCACCGTAGGTTAGCAGCAATAGTCTTAATATGCTTTTTTTTATATAATCGGGAAAAAGGAGCGAATTTGCTCATTTATAACAGTTTTCTGCAAAACACCGCGTGATATTTAATATGAAAATAGGTATATATTATCGTTTTGAACCAGCACTGTTTCAAAAATTTGCGGTTTTGGATCCGTTTCTGCCCACTGTGCCACGTGCTCTATTCCTCTGTCGACCTCAAAAAGTATGTCGACTTTGAAACTTGAGGCCAGGTCGAACGACTGGCGACATTTTGCGCAAACAAACGAAAATTGCGGTTGAACTGCTCGGGGCTCTCTCGGTGCTATCAATTTTACAAACTTTCATAAAAGTTAACAGAATATTTCGTGACATGCGGAGACACAAACAAGATATATTGCGAGTGGTACACATTTTTTATTTTTCCTCAATTTTCCGTTGGCTGCAGTAGGAGTTGTTGATATTTGAACTCGCATTTCAACCTCGAAGCTGTTCGTCGTTTTTTTATTTTGTGTTGCGCTTCGAAACAGCTGGCATTGGGAAGTGCATTTTTGCGGTGCAAAAGTTCCAAAGCGGTATCCCCCACAGCAAATTCAATAGTTTAGCTTCGAGGGTGCAAACATAGGGATGATGATGGCAAGAGGTTGTCATTTTGCGTTCCCCAAGCAATGTGCCGGATTTCAACAGCATCGAAGCATACAGTATAGGGCAGTACATTGGCAACTTTTTTTCAATTTTTCATAGACAATTGTTTAATTTGGAGGGTTGCATACGATATGAATGAACTATTCACAATTCTTTAGACATATCAAGAATTTCAACATATTCTTTTGAGTGGTATTTCCAATCACGAGTTCAAAAGCATTTTTTTTCGATTGGAACTCCTTGTGAAGATGGCTTGTTTATTCGGTGCTAAGGAAAACAAACGGATTTGATGAGTTTGTTCAGATTAAATTGCTTATTTTCAATGCAATGTGGGCTATTTCTTTATTTGGCGAGTTATGGCGCTTAAGCCAAAGCTCATTAGCTTGGTCACAAGGTGGAAATACCTTTGCCCCGTCTCTGGAAGACAAACGCCTATGGAGTGACATTAACCTCCTTAGTAAAGTGGCGTCACTCCCAACCTTGATATGAAAAATTCATTCACAAAAATACCCTAAATTACACATACACTAAATATAAATCCGGTCGCATCACTCGCTTATAGTGTATCCTAGACCAATACCTTTCCCATAACCCATCTTCTTGACATCTATAACGACGTCGGTGAATCTCTGATCTCTCTTTTAGTAGGTGTCATATCATCATCATCCTTTCCTCTCTTCGTAACGGAGAATCTGACTTCTGATTGGATAGCTATTCCTCCAAAAATTGTTTTCTCTAACTAGATAGAATAAGAGTGGTAAAGTAAATAACATGACAGTTTTCAGTATGCAATCTAAAAAATACCTCAACGCAACGGTTTGACTAAGTGGGCTTCGTGGTCGTGCGGTTAGTGTCGTCAGGCAGCGATCGCATCGTGTCATGGGGTGTTGGTTCGATTCCCGCGTCAGCCATAGAAACTTTTCCTACAGAATGTTTCTCGGCTGTGCCACTGGAGCATGCTTGTCCGTTGTCTAGTGTTGAGTTACAGTCTGTGCAGCTAAATTGCTGAAGACGGGGTCCGTGTCTTTTACAGTGATTTTTAAGGTGAAGTTGAAACTCAACCACATCTCAAATTTTGAAAAGCCCATATCTATAGAGTTATCGATCGATTGGTGGCTCAATCGCATTTTCATCAGTGAGCAACATTTGGATCTGCATGTTTCAGCCTTGGAACTTTTATTCATTTCATCTTCACGTTAATAACATAACTCAAAAAATGAAGGCATATTTTTATTGCATCTCGCATTGGTGAAGTTACAGATTAAATCGAGATGAACAAATTTGCCAAAGACAGTTTTGTTGTAGGACTTTCATATTTTCAAATGAATTGATAATTATTTATCATCACAAATTTCACTTAGGTCAAATCGTTTTTACTTTGATCAATGTTGAACATTTTGTATCGACAATCGAAAAAGTTGCAAACGTATCAACCAACACTGTACATCGTAGGTAGATACGTACATTCCAACGTAAGTACGAAGGTATGTGGACGAGGCAAAAGTGACACATTTGGATTTTTGCTTTTCCAGGAGCAGTAGAGCAGCGGTGCAGTGGCTCGAGAACCACTTTACCCCACACTGAGTGACTGGGTTGAAACGGATGGTGTGTGTATGTATGTTAGGAAATATAACAGCTGTAGCGAAAGAATTCTTGGCGCAGGGGATGGGAAATAGTTGCTGCCGAATGGTGTGGCATTTTTCAGTTGTATCAACTCATAAATCTGCGGTTCCAAGAAGTGTCACAAAGTTGCGATGCACAGCTTGCTAGTGGGTTGCAAAAGTACGCTGGTATGGTATTGAGATACTTGCAACCGAGTGAATAAATTGGATCAATTTGTTCCGATGTTTCACGCAATGGTGACTTGTTCCACTGTAGAGCTAGGACAACAAATGCAAACAATGTGATTAAGCTTCTTCTAAATACACAACTTCTTCTTCGTCTTGTTTTGGCATTTCGTCCTCAGTGGGACAGACCCTGCTTCTCAGCTTAATGTTCAATGAGCACATTCACGTCTGTTAACTGAGTGATTTCCTTTGCCAAAGTTGTCATTTTCGTTTTCTTAAATCTTGGCAAGTATGAAGGTACTTTGTGTTCAGGGAAGTCAAGGAACTTACGAAATACGAAAATATCCTGGACAGACCGGGAATCGAACTAAGGCACTTTCAGCATGAGCTTGCTATATAGCTACAGAATAGGCTAAGTAAGGTCCTTACGCCAAAATTCTTCAATAGTCGAATTTACAGTCAAAGCTTACTTGTTTAATCTTCTTCGAACGTATTTCTTGACGATTTCTGCCTGTACTCATGGCAGATTTTAAATTAAACCGTCAATAGCTTTCTCCTTTTCAATGTTTTCTTTAGCGAAATCTTGTCATATTCTTCTAGTTTTGTTTTGTTAGAAAAATTCAAGCCAGATCTTTGCCTGATTCCTTCTCGACTTGTATGATGACTCAATGATCTTAGGCGTTTTATAACACGAACGGTGTTTAGAGGTCATTCAAAAATGACGTCCATCATTTGGGGGAGGAGGGGGGGGGGTTCTACAAAAGTGTGACAGTACGTGTCTAAGGTATTGAAAAAAGCGTGAGGGGAGTCCAGAAATCCCGAAAAAGATGGACGTCATACTTGAATCGTCCCTAGTCCTTTGATGCCAACGCTTTAGCCTGCATGGGTGAGCTTAGCAATCAGTATCAATTGTGCTTAGTGTACATATTGTGATTTTTCGATCCATTTATCATTGCAGAAATCGTTCCGGCTGCAATGATTTTTCAGAATGTTGTTTATAGGGTACCGGTGCCATTAGTGGACTACCTAAGCTATAAAAAATCATAACAAAATAACGAAAAGCCTTAACAGAGATTTTGTGGTGTCAACAGAAAGATTTCATCCTCTGCCATACGGTGAAAATATGAAAACAGTGATAAAACTATGTTTTTAACATAAAATTGCTTGAGCCACTATTGGTACCCGTGTTCCAGTAGTTGCGCTAGTGCTCCAGTAGTAGACGTTCGGGAAGGATATAAGGAATTTTTAACAAAATGATGAATATTTGCAGAGGTTTAACATTTTTCCCTCGGAACAGCAACTTATATCTTTCGAATGAAGCATAAAGATCATCTCTGCGACTTTTCTTCATTTTTATACATCCATTTTAAAAACAGCTTCCATCCGTTGATCCACTACTGGAACACGACGGCAACTATTGGTGCAAGGGAGCAATTTTTTGCGTAATTTTCGTATTTATTTATATGACTTTTCGATAAAATAAAAAGCCGAAATTTGGCAAATCGACTTAACTAGAGCCGATCTATCCACCAAAAATAGCACATGTCGTTTTTATCGAAAAATGTACGTTTTTTTTATCATAGAGTAATCTACTGGTTACATTACAACCATTGGTACCGGCACCCTACCTACATTGTTTTATACATTTTTATTTTGTTTCATATGATATCGCCTTTTTGCATCCCATTAATTTATGGAAGAAGTTCCGTTTTCGAAAGTTTCCTCTAGTAAGACTTAATATAAAAAAATGCGAACGCGTAGCCAATTGTGCAAAAATAAGCAAGTCTACGTTAATGCATATTTTGACGAAATGAACCAGAGTTTAGATTTTGATCCGAATAAGCCGATCGACTCATATTCAGATATTGTAACAGTTCGTGGCACTTAGATCTGTGTGACGAAATATGTTTGGTCGGTGACGGCGTCAGAGAAACTTTGTACCCAATTCAAACTCTTTTTAACAAAGTTGCAGAAAAATAACTTAATTCATGCAAAATTCAGATTGTGTTCTTCTAGAAGCTTCCAAGACATTTCTTAAGTGAAAGCATATTATTAGGCGTACATTTTTGAATCACCTTATGTGTAATTCATATCTATAGAATCGTTCATACTATCATATAATTTAAAATCACAGCATCGGAATATTGCATGTCGACTTGCTGTCATTATTGTTGTTTGTTTACCACGCACGATGAAAGAGTACCGCGACGTTGTAGTAAAGTTTCTTGTGAGGGATGAGCGACTCAGTGACATATACCGACGGTGGAAATCTCACGGGATGAAGTGGAATTTCATTTATACCACCATCCGTTGGTGCCGGGAGACGGGCTCGGACAAGGACCGTGTTATATCCGGGCAGCGGCGTTCGGTGAGGAAGTCAACAGCCATGAAGGAGGTGAGGTAGAACAATGAATCGCTCGATCCGGAAGACCGCTGCTGACCAGGATGTGTCGATCGGGACTGCTCACACCATCATGGCGAAGGACATGATCGGCTGGCCGAAGTTTGCAAGCATCTCCTCGTCCCTTATAAACATCCCGCGGTTCCGAAGCGCTGCGTCGGTGATGGCTTATGGGGCCGTATCCAGGCGTGGGAAGCTCCCACTGGTGTTCATCGAGAAAAACGTGAAAATCAACGCAGCGTATTATAAGACCGACGCTCTGGAAATGGTTGTGCCCCGGCACTTCGGGACATCTTCAACTTCCCGTCATAACGTCTTTCAACAAGACGATGCACCGGCGCACAGAGCGAATTTCATCCAACCGTGGTGTCGAGAAAATTTGACTGATTTTCTCGATAAGACTTTGTGGCCTTCTAACTCCCCAGACATTAATCCCCTGGAATTTTTATGTATAATCGTTCATGCAGGCCAAACAGAGCGAACATCAAGTGAGCACTATGGACCAATTTAGGAAGCTCATTTCCAAGATCTGGGATGAGTTTCTGACGGAGCTGGTGCATGTCACGTGCGATTCTTTTTAAAAACGACCCATGCTCGTCAAAAAGCATTGTTATTTGTTCCTGTCTACCAATGAAAGGTATCTTTCACAGGTATGAAAGTATCCGTACAAAATCCTCTGGTGATAATTCCCAAGTTTTCATAGTTTCCAATGAAATTCCTTTTGATATAAAAGGTATTACTGCAGCAAACCCTGAAAAAAATATTTGTAGAATTGCTCGTAAAATGTTTTTTAAAGAGTTTTTATGAATATTGCATTAACACTATAGATATTTGCAAGCACCTCTACAATTAAAAAATCAATGAAAAAAATTACGGTTTTCAAAAATAAACGGTCAATTTCACATATTATTTTGTAAGAAGAAAAAAGATATAAAGATTATTGCATTTTTTTTTTTCCGCGAAATCTAATCTGCAATCCCGCAGAAATAAAATCGAAAATAGTATGCCTATTGTATTTTCATCAGAAGCATCAATTGGTAGAATCCTTGAGAAAAATCATATGTGCCAAAGAGATTTCGCAAGCAATTTCTTCAAGAAATCGTTAAAAAAACACCTACAATATTCTTGTAGAAAAAGAAACACAAGAAATTTGAAATTTCAGCAGCAAAACTTTCAACAATTTTCACTAATATTTAATTTGAATATTACTCCTCATGTTGCTTCAACAGTTCCAGCACAAAATACTTCTTAAATATATATATATATATATTTTTTCAAGAAATTCCTTTCATGCTTCTGATCATGCATTTTAATACTAGTATTTCTCGAATTGCAGCAAACGAACATAATGCTTGATGAGATCTCGTAGTTTTTTTCTATTTTGGGTGCATGGCGGACTCGATAAAAAGCATTGAAAAAGTGACATGACCCAAGAAAGCGTGTAGTTATCTTTACGGACCTTACTGTACATATTAGATCGATATCTTTCGACTACTCTTCTTCTATTCAGCCCTGATATTACATTTCAACTGTGATAACATTGATTTTAGCATAGTAATGTATAAGAACTTTCGCTTTCTTCAATCTCGAACCTTGTTCACTACATAAGGCGTATGGTAACCAAAATTCCACTCTAAGATCAGAAAATCCAACTTGAAAGGATCCTGTATTCGAAACCTGCTACTTTCAATATGGCCTTGCACGTTTGCACTCTTTTACCGTATTAATTTTACCGTATTAAATTTTAGACTTGTTGATTGTTCCGTTGTCTACAAGATTATATTTATTTAGAATCATTTTTACTTACAAGAAGTCTTACAATCATTGAATTGCTTATGTTCTAAAAGTGTTCTAAAAGAGGCGGTACTTGGAGTTAACTTTTGGTATGTAAATATAAGCCAATCAGAATTTAGCACTATGCATTATAAGCGAAAAGAAATATAACCATTGGCCTCTTGCATCGTGAGAACGATGCACTTGGCGTAGGCAAGGAGATCGAATTACGCTATTGCATATATCGATTGTCTGGAATGATCGTTGGCGTCAGAGTGTAGTGACAATGACATGGGTCATTGCCTGAGTTGTAATTTGGAAAAGGTTGGCAATAATTTGGTTTGAATGTTAGCATGATATGAATGCTTGGGAATTGTGAAGTAAGGTTTTTATGATCGTGGGAAGGTTCAGCATTTCAGTTGATGTGAAATTTAGTTTTACTGTTTTATGCTTTTCACACTCTTAAGGATTTGTGAGAGCTAGGAAACGTTCTGTAATTTGATATTCTTTATGAACATCGGAACATGAACATGTTCTAATGCTTGAGATGAATTATTTATGTTTTTTGAATATTAACTTTGTAATGCAAGTCTATCATGCTACACCTCCACCCTTCGGGAGAGTAATGTATCGAAGAAAAATTACTCGTGTATAGCTATGCTCCAAATACCGTTTACATAAAAAATATACTTATTTGATCCTATCGAATTTCAAGCTTCTTAGTGTTATACTAAGAAATTTTACCTACCCCATTTGATTGTCATTTTTTTTTTTGTGTTTTATTCTCTTTTTTATGGGTGTTAGGCTCGGTGGATCTCTTTTGTATTAAAATTTATTGTTAGTTATCGATACAATAATTAAATCAAAACTTTGTGTTTTTTTTTTTTTTATTTTTATGCTTTAATAAGTCGATTTTTGTGAACTGTAATATTCTCATTATTTTGTGTCAAATAGTGATTAATTTTACAATTTGGGTCATTGATTTCGACTATTTTATAAGGTCCTGAATAAAATGAATCAAGTTTTTTTTTGTTTTCTACGGTTAAATATACTAAATCTCCAATATTTAGATTTATTGGGTTGATATTTTGATTTGCTTGATTTGTTCGTATTAATTTTTGATCAATTAATTTTCTTCTAGCGATTTCATTTGATTTCTGAATTTTAAATTTAAGTTCATGATAATAGTCCTCGTAATTATAAAGTGGTTCTATGCCTTTTTCGTATATTTCGTTGGGTAGTTGAGCTTTTCTGCCAAAAACTAATTCAAATGGTGTAAATTGATGATCTGAATGTGGAGTGGTGTTATAGGAAAAACTGTAAAATTTTAACCAATCATCCCAATCTGTATGGTGTTTATTTGTAAAGGATCTCAGATATTCATTCAAACATCTGTGATTTCTCTCTAATGAACCAATAGTTTGGGGATGATAAGCCGTTGAAAAGTTTTGTTTAATTTCCAAAATTTTGCAAATTTGTTCTAAGGTTTGATTTTTAAATTCGGTTCCTTGATCTGACCTCAATTCAAGGAAATTTCCGTACACTAATATGAAATGATCGACTAATGCCTTGGCAATGACATTAGCTTCTTTGCTTGCCGTTGGTATTAAAACAACATACTTCGTTAAATCACATTGGATTGTAACTATGTATCTATTTTTGTTATTACTTAATGGAAGTGGTCCAACTGTATCAATTGAAATCACTTCAAATGGTGTGGAAGGTGTTGTGGTAACTATCATATTTTCTTTAGTATGTTTAGTAATTTTATTTTTTTTACATAACTCACAGGATTTTACGAACTGTGATATGCAACCTTTCATATCCTTCCATTTATATTTTTCTCTTATTTTGAGATAAAGTCTATGTTGTCCAATATGACCTCCTAATGGGGTCTCATGGTTAATTCTAATTATTTCATGTATTTCATTTTTATCCGTTATGAATTTTGGCGGATTGTAAATTATTATTTGCACGTGTCTAACTTTTCCATTTGTTATTTTTTTGAAAATATTTATAGGCCATAACTTGAAAAGTTCATTATCCGAAGATAAAGCAATCTTTTTAATTTTCATCGTAAGTAATAATTTTTCTAATTTCAGAAGAGCAAACTCAAGTGTTTGACTTCCGTTTCTTATAAACTGTTGTTGCACTGATGCAACACGTTTTTTACTGTTCTTTGAAAAAATTATCATTTCAAGAACATTGTTATCATAACTAATTCTTAACTTATGCAATTTGTTGGTAATGCTTGGATTTTCAGTTACGTAAATAGAGAGGTGATCAGGCTCTTTACTAACAGTAACCTTTGGTGTTTCTGCGGGTGTTGTAGTTTGATTTTGTTTACGGGTCATTGCTCTTGTATTAACCTTCAAAATATTTATTTTTTTCAATTCTTCAGACGTTGTGACAATACGTGACAGTGCGTCTGCGATTACATTAGCTTTGCCTTGTATGTATTCTACGACAAAGTCAAATTCTTCTAAGTCTAAACGCATATTTGTGAGTTTCGAGTTTGGATTTTTCATTCCAAACAGGAATACTAGCGGTCTATGGTCTGTTCTTACAACGAACTTTTTTCCATACAAATAAGGTTTAAAATAGTTAATAGCCCAGTGTATCGCTGTTAACTCTTTCAAAATTACTGGTTTATTTTTTTCTCCTTTCGTAAAGGTTTTACTTGCGAAAGCTATCGGTAGCTCGCTATTTTCAAATTGTTGAGACAGTACTGCTCCACAAGCAATGTCTGAAGCATCTGTCGTCAAAATAAATTGTTTATTAAAATCAGGATATTGAAGAATCATTGGTGACATTAAATAATTGCGTAATGATTCGAATGAATATTGACATTCATCCGTCCACATAAATTTTGAATTTTTCTTAAGTAAATTATTCAAAGGACTAGCAATTTTTGCAAAGTTTGGAACAAATTTCCTGTAGTAATTGCAGAAAGCTACAAATCGTCTAACATCATCCGCATTGGATGGAACTGGATAATTTTTAATTGTATCAAATTTAGAAGGATCAGGTAATATTCCTTTATCAGTTATTTTGTGACCTAGATAAGTCACTTCTGATTGAAAAAATTTACATTTATTTAAATTGAGTTTTAAATTATAGTGTCTCAATCTGTCAAAAACTTGTGTAAGATTCATTAGATGGTGGTTTACTGAACAACCAATCACAATGATGTCATCAATATAAATAAAAGCTAATTCGGGTGTCAATCCAGCCATGGCGATTGTCATCATACGCTGGAAACTATTTGGACTTATATTTAATCCAAATGGTAAACGCGTAAAATGATAATGTCCAGACTGTGTTGAAAACGCTGTGAATTTTCTTGAGTTCTCATCTAGTGGGATTTGATGAAAACCAGACATCAAGTCCAACGTGGAAAAATATTTAGCTCTTCCCAATTGATCCAAAATAGTATCAATCCTGGGGAGAGGAAATTTATCAGCAAGGATTTTTTTGTTAAGCTGTCGAAAATCGACAACTAAACGCCATTTCTTGTCATTAGTATCCGATTTTTTCGGTACCAACAAAATTGGAGAATTATATGGGGATACTGAGTGTTCGATAATGTTTTCACCCAGCATCTTATCCACTTGTCTCTGAATTTCATTGGTTTGGGCATGTAAGTTTTTGTAATTCGGAATATATATCGGACAGTTGTCCTGCAGAGGAATTTCCTGAGTATAAAAATTGTTAAAGGTTAAAACATCATCAGGTAAACTAAAAATGTCGTGATATTCTGCAATGAGGTTCTGTAAACCTTTTACTGCATCTAAAGGTATTCCAATAGTTTTAATTTGATTCAGAATGTCTTGCTGACGATTCTTCTTATTTTTAATACTACTATTAATTTTCATTATATGGTAATTATAGAGTGGTTCCATTATAGGTTGGAATCGTGAATACAATATATGTACAGGATTTTCTGTAGTGTTGATAAATTTAACATAAGGGTTATTAGATGATATGATAGTATTTCCACAGAAAACGCCTGGCAATATTTCCTGTGAATGCACAACCA
The DNA here is from genome assembly GCF_002204515.2 of Aedes aegypti. Taxonomy (NCBI): domain Eukaryota; kingdom Metazoa; phylum Arthropoda; class Insecta; order Diptera; family Culicidae; genus Aedes; species Aedes aegypti. The sequence goes on from NC_035108.1 coordinate 381,666,181, forward strand.
TATCGTATGTATATGGAATATTTATAATTCGCCTAATGACTTCACTTCTTTTCGGTAAGATAAAGCCATTGTTTAAGTTGTCTTGAATTGGTATAGTTATTTCTTCATTATTTACATTAAACTTAAGTAACCAAGACTCATAATCAATTATGCATCTATGGGAACTTAAGAAATCGCGGCCTAAAATGCCGTCTGTCATAATAGGGAATTCATCATTTACAAGGTGGAATTTATGCTTGATGCACAGTCCTCCTTCAAAATATAGGTCAGTTACTGCTGACGCGATGGTTTCAACCGTGTCATCAGTGATACCTGTTAACTTGATCTTCTCCGTTATATTTATTAGATAGCTGGGGTGTATTTTGCTACGTTTGAAAATAGATATGTCTGCTCCACAATCTATTATGAATGTGTTTGTAGTGTTTGTCATCTGAACATTGACCGATATGAAATTGGACGCGTTCAGATTCATCGTGAGTACGGGAACAGACCTGTTGTTCCTAAAAAATGATTTGGAACTTGTTGAGGTTGTTGGTGTTGCCTTTGCGGTGGCATCATGTTACTTGGCACCATACTTACCGGTTGAGGCAATGCACCGTTTGGCGCAAATTGACTGGAAAGCATTGAACCATCTACCTCATTCATATGATATAATCGTCTATTACCGGAATGGTTCCAGTTTTGTTGTCTTGGATGTTGATGATTGGTATTTTGGTAATTGTATCTTAAAAATCTGTTTGATGATTGTTGAGGAAAATTTGGTGTGGTTTGACGCGTATTATTACGTGTGAAACCTCTAAAATTACCTCTAGAGTTGTTGCCATTGTTGCGATTTTGATAATTTGATTGATAACTTGGCTTATTTTGAGGAAATTTCTTTCTCATCTGTAACATTGACACAGATGGTTCGTTGTTAAAATTCTCGTTTTCCACAACGATATTCAATGCCTCAGAAAGCGAATCAAATTTTCCAACTTTCAAAAGCATTTTTGTTTCCTGCTTCTGTGATGCGATAATCAAGGATTGAATGGCAGCCTTGTTTGCTAATTTTTTTGCTACTTCATTAGGTACTTCTTCTCTAATGTAAGCTTGTTTCAATTTATCTGCTAGTATGTCTACTTCCTTGGTAAACCCAGAAGTTTCTTGGCCTTTTTTTGGTTTAATATTTTTCAAGTTAGCGAGAGCTAATTCTGAACTGCTTTTGTCAGTACAGTCAGCAGAAATTTTATCCACAATTTCTTGGTAATTAGCCGGAACGCCAGTAAACAAATCTCTGGCCTTACCAGTCAACCTAGTCAAAATGAGCTGAATGGCAGGGGCTTGCTGATCTGCTGGCACTATAGTTTGCACCAATCTGATAGCATCAATAAATGATTTTACACCTCCTGGATTTCCATCGTAAGAGGGAATCAGTGATGCTAATTCAGATGCTGTTTTTATGTTCAATGCCATTTTAACTTTTTTTGAAATCTTGATCAGTCTAATATTGAATATTATTGCGTAACTAAGAGATTTTAATGATATTGGTTTTGAATATTTCTTAAGTTTTGTTTCTAGTATATAAATTATTTCATCATAATCAAGACGTGCTGCTTTTATAAAGAAATCAACATGTCTATTATCTAAAACATCTTCATATTTCAAAAGAGTTTGTACGACTTTATTGTATATGGTTTTAGTTAAAAGAATTTTATCCTTTAGAGTACTTTTAAGGTATCTTCTAAAAGGAGATTTTTTTAAGTTTGTTTTAATATTATGTAGTTTTCCAATTAAATTTTGTATTTCTAATTCAATTCCACTCATTGAAAACTTTTAAAGTTGATCATAAGGTTAATTGCATAATAAAAAAAAATAAAATTTTTCTTTTATGGTTTTTCGCTCAGGGGCAACCATGTGATTGGATCGTCTCCTGGCAAATTTTCAATTCTTGCTATCAATTCTTCCCACGTACGGGGGGTTGTGTTTCTTTCAAAAGGTGCAAATGGTTCTGGACCATTACCCTTTTTAACTTCATTTAAAAATTTGAGAAAATCTTCCCATTCAATGTCATTCATTTTAAAATTTTAATTATAATTCATATAGTTAAGAAAAATATCAATACCAAATGAAATTTACTAATAAAGGCATAAACTTTCATTTATGTTCACCATATAAATCATAACATATTATTTCTTAATAGGGAATATTCATTCTTCTGTTATTTTCCAATATAATTATAAAAGTAGATTTACAATGCACAATTCACATATGAAAATTATTAATTAATGTTAGTAATCAATTACGGATTTGATACGCTCACCAATAGTTGTCTTCCTACGGGTAATTCTGCTCATCGCCATGTTCCTGGCTCTGGCACGATCGTTGCACCTCGGTCACTGCTGCTGCTTGTTGATGTTGTTCTAACTGTACGTTCTCATCTTCGTAGGGGCAGCTCCATGTTGCCGGTTTGCCCTTTGTTGGGGCGGCTCCAAGTTGCCGGTTCGCCCGTGGATAATTAATTTTCGTTTTCAATTCACTGCACCGCGGGATTTTCTTGTGTCACGCGATTCTGATTTTCCGCACAATTTGAAGATTATTTTGTTCACTTTACTGGATCTCGTTACAATTGTTCAGTTTATTTTTATCGAATGATTTAAAATGTTTATTTTTATTCACTGCACTTGATGTCTTACTCAAACTTTTTCCAGTACAGCAATACTCTTAGCTGCTTTGAGTGCATTTTTTCGAGTGTTCTTCTTTATCATGTTGTAAACCATTATCACTGTTTGGATACCAACCATCACCAAAATTAGCCACAACTTTAATGCATTTTCCTCATGGAACTGTTGATGGTTTTCTAGGAGATTAGTTATTTGAACATTTGCGTCGCCTTCGTTGGACGACTTTGATGCGCCTTTTCCCATAATTGAATCTCACTTATCACTTGAATCTCACTAGCACTGTTTGAAAAACTTCCGATTTTTGTTTTGTTTTTTCACTTGTTTGCTTCATGCAAAATCAATCACTAGATCATCTAGTTGGTGATCAATAATAATCCACTTCGGACTCCGAAAGATTCGAAAGTCACCGGTCGCCATTTACCGTATTAATTTTACCGTATTAAATTTTAGACTTGTTGATTGTTCCGTTGTCTACAAGATTATATTTATTTAGAATCATTTTTACTTACAAGAAGTCTTACAATCATTGAATTGCTTATGTTCTAAAAGTGTTCTAAAAGAGGCGGTACTTGGAGTTAACTTTTGGTATGTAAATATAAGCCAATCAGAATTTAGCACTATGCATTATAAGCGAAAAGAAATATAACCATTGGCCTCTTGCATCGTGAGAACGATGCACTTGGCGTAGGCAAGGAGATCGAATTACGCTATTGCATATATCGATTGTCTGGAATGATCGTTGGCGTCAGAGTGTAGTGACAATGACATGGGTCATTGCCTGAGTTGTAATTTGGAAAAGGTTGGCAATAATTTGGTTTGAATGTTAGCATGATATGAATGCTTGGGAATTGTGAAGTAAGGTTTTTATGATCGTGGGAAGGTTCAGCATTTCAGTTGATGTGAAATTTAGTTTTACTGTTTTATGCTTTTCACACTCTTAAGGATTTGTGAGAGCTAGGAAACGTTCTGTAATTTGATATTCTTTATGAACATCGGAACATGAACATGTTCTAATGCTTGAGATGAATTATTTATGTTTTTTGAATATTAACTTTGTAATGCAAGTCTATCATGCTACACTCTATTGGCCACTGAAAATAATACCATGCTTATACTGTGTAAAGAAACTGATCTCAGTTGTTTATTGACCGATTTGAATGAAATTTTTACAGCACGTCAGATATTACTTGAATTTTAACATACAGTCGACTCTCCACATCTCGATGTTCTACATCTCGATATCTCTCCCTATGTCGATGATTTTTTCGGTCCCTTCAGCCTGCATACATTTTCACTCTCCATATCTCGATATCCTCCTTATCTCGATATCTCCCTATCTCGATGTGATTTTCGTTCCCAATTTTCTCTCCGTATGTCGAAATGCCCATTATCAAAGGTTACTAGACTTGATTTTAGAGATTCAAAACAATTTGTGAAGACGAATTGACACTTGTTTGTTTTTGATTTTCCTGGTAACGGAGTGATTTTCAATCTAGTATTCGTTAAAAAATTGTTCTATGTCTCAATCTCTCCCTATCTCGATGGTCCCTTCGATATCGAGATGTGGAGAGGCGACTGTATATTTTCAAGCAATTGATCCAATCACGAGTTCATAAGCAATAACGGTTCGGCTAAAGTGAAATTTTTGATGAAAAATTATAAACGATTTATCTGAAAATAAAAAAGGCCACACAAATACTATCTTCGGCAAACTTGTTCATATTGTCTAAATCAACAACTTTGCTGAATATATCATAAAACTATTCCTTCAACTTTTTAAATTACGTAAATTATTAAAATTTGTAAAAAAAACACTTCAATCAAACCGTTACTGCTTTTGAACTCGTGATTGGAAAAATCGCTCAAAAATATATGTTAAAATTCAAGTCCCGAACAACACACATGTTATAATTGTGTATTATCAACTAATATATGACTAGTTTTGGTCATATATTAGTTGGTAATACACAATTATAACATGTGTGTTGCTGGGGGTAATATCAGACGTGCTGTAAAAATTTCATTCAAATCGGTCAATAAACAACTGAGATCTAGCCTATCAAAGTTGACCATTTTGTATGGGTAATCGAAAAAGTTACAAATGTTTTGTCCAATACTGTATACCTGAGCAATTACTCGGAGGCATCCCTAACCAAATAGTTTAACGATCCAAACCTCCAGGAAGAATCTTATGACCATTCCTAGAGATGTCTCTGGATAATTTTTTTCCACATATCTAATATCCTCGAAGAACTTCAAGTATCCTGAACCCTTGGAAAAATCTCTTAAAAAATAGAGAAAACAAGATTATCCATGGAATACTCTTGTCAGAATCACTAAAGAGGTCTCTACACCGTGTCCAGTATATTCTCATACAAATTCGAGATAACATTAGTTTGCGCTTGTCTAACTGACATCATTGGTGATAATATTTTTTCAAAGTGGTTATAATACTGATTCACTACAGGAAATATTTTTGAAATATTTCAATTATAAACTTATCTTATCAACTTAAGAATTTACGAAAAATATTTCCAGCGGCACGCTCATAGGCAGAGCCCAATTTTAATCTGCAGTTATCACACATATATTTATCAACTTTTATCAATATTTATCTATTCAAAACGCAATATGATTAACTTAAAGTTTCTGAAACTTTTTTGTGAATGCTCTGATTTTCACATTGTAAACCAGACCAATATGAACAAAAATTCATTTTAAGTGCAAAACACGACTTCAATGGACATTTCATCACTTATCATAGCAATTATTTTTTCTTATTCATAAAACAAGCTATTCTACGTTAGTATTATACTACCAGACTACAATGAAATACTACAACATTGGATTATCCTACATTCAGTAAAGTTATACCAAAGAAAAGAAAAAGTGTATGAGAATATATTGGACACGGTGTAAAGGAATCCCATGATGAATTCATTGAAATTTCATTTAAACGAATTCTGGATTAATCTTTATGGACTAATGGCTGTAGGAGTAGGGCGATTCAAAATTTAAAAATATTTGAAAATCCAACCTCCCATATCTTCCTTATTATCTATAACATAAATATTGAGTTCTGTGAAATTTTCAGCATTCTAGTTGGTGATTTGAACGTTGCCCAAACACGATTTAGATTTATAAGGAAATTAGTATGGAGAAATTTTGGAAAATGTTCCAGACACGTTAACACTGTTATGTAAGAGCAAACTTATCATCTCATAGTGAAAACTCATTCTTAAAACCTTAATGAAGGATGTTGCTGAAGGAACAAATCATTTTTGAGCTAATTTTGTTTTAATAGATGTTTGCAGGATCATAATACCATATGAAGCTAAATAATAGGAAACAAACTCATGGATATCTCTTCTCCTATCCGTCGGATTGAACTGCTCTCTTCAGAAATTTCTTCATTATAGTTTGAAGAAGAGTTTTTTCTACGAGATGACGAATTTGTACTTACGTTCTACCTACAACAGTTGTGATTTATATGCTATCATTCTGCAACAAAGATATCTATCGACACCAAACCAAAATGTATTGCTCAATAATCTTCTTAAGACCAATACTCGACAGTTTTTATTTACAGTATGACCCTTTATAATACGGTAAAATCAATAAACGTACATGGAAGTCGCATAATAATGAACGCACTATGTACGGTTCGAGAAAACCACAGTTTGAAATCGTCATATCTCGAAATCCAGATAATATAGAAACTTGGGGTCTTTAGTAAAATTGTTCTGGAGGTGAAGCGCTATCTGATGATACCTCATTTAATTCGGAATTTGACCGCTAGGTGGCACTAGTGGGCATGGAAGTTTTACTTTTGTTTTGCAGATTTTTCAGGATCCTGACCATTTAGAAGGATGTCGTCTTCGGCAAAGTTGTTTAGTAAGTTAAGGACTATCATTTTTCGAGCTAGTTGATTCAAAATTTTGCCGTTAGGCGGCACTAGTGAGTATGAAATTTTTGTTTGCAGATATCTCAGGAGCCTGACCACTTAGAAAGATGGTGTCTTCGGCAAAGTAGTTTGGTAGCTCAAGGGCTATCATTATTTAAGCCAATAAATACGATATTTTGCCATCAGGCGGCGCAGTGAGCATGAAATTTTTGTTTTGCGGATACTGCAGGATCTTGACTATTTAGACTGGCACCTTTGGCAAAGTTGTTCAGAATCTCAGGGACTATCATTATTTTAATAAATCTTTAACTTCAAGGATTAAACAAAGAGAGAATTTGAGCTACTGAACAACTCAGCCGAAGACACCATCTTTCTAAGTGATCAGGCTCCTGAGATATTTGCGGAACAAATGTTTTATACTCACTAGCACAGCCTAGTGGCAACATTTTGAATCAACTAGCTCAAACAATTATAGTCCTTGAGTTACCTAACAACTTTGCCGAAGACGCCATCTTTCTAAGTGGTCAGGATCATGAGATCTGGGAAACAAAAGCTTAATGCTCACTAGCTCCGCCTAGTGGCGAAATCCCGAATTTCTTGGCTATGATAATGATAGCCCATAAGCTACTGAACAATTTTGCCGAAGACGTCATCTATCTAAGTGGTCAGACTCCTGAGATATTCGCAAAACCAAGGGTGTTGTACAAAGTACAACGCGCGACTACTCGCGTTACAAAAATTCGCGCGACGACCGAAAGGTTAAAATAACATATCGTAGACATCCTTGAAAAAAAAACCTGACTGTAAACTCTGAGGAATCCTCGAAAAAAAACATTTATTTAAGGAAATGCCGAAGGAAATCGTGAGAGAATCACCAGAATAGCTTATATGAATTTCCACGAGGAATGCTAGAAGAATTATTTCTCAAATTTCTCAATGAACTCACACTCCAGAAGGTATCCTTGAAAGAATATCTGAAATTATTCTCGATGGGATCCGTAGAAGAATTCCTGGAAGATTCACTGGATGCTTTCCAAGACAATTTCTTGGAGTAACCCCTTGATATATTGATGTACGGTTTTCTATAGGAATTCCCAAGGAAATACCTAAATATTACCTGGGGTATGTATTTTAGTATTATTAAATGTTTTGAGCTATATTATTAATCGGAGTGAAATTGCTACTGCCTTTCGTATATACCAATTTCAAACTAAGAAAAAATCAGTCAAGTTTTACAGGACATTTGAAGCAAACAAAACTTTTATACCGTGCAACAGTTCATATATAAACAGATTACATACAGCGTATGAAGTTTTGATGAAATATGAATATCAGTGCTGGGAATGGTAATAGTAGTAGGCTTGACTTTTCGTGAAAATCACGTGACTCTCCCAGTACAGTAGTTCAAAAACGTGAATCTCATCAAGTAGCCTCTGTTGGGTGCACGAATTTTCTAAATCATGAGTGTCATTGAAGGCTCTAAATGCGGGAAATGCAGCGGGAAATAGAACATTTTTCTACAGTAATTTCGGGTTGCCCTTAGCAACGGGTGTTTTGCAATTTTCAAGGCATTTGCCTACACAGCGATGGGCGTGAGTTTCACTGGCTTCGCTGACTGTGATTGGCTTTGTTTGGCTACTGTAGAGTGAGTTTCAGATTTTTTCCCAACCCTGATGAATATCTCAGAGTTTAAGGTGAAGATGAATCGAAGCCAAACCTTTAATTTTAAAGATCACGAATCACACGCAGGTGATGGCCAATCGATAAAATTGTCTGCTCAAACCGTTGTGTGGTTCTCTAGATGTGTGCTCTCGATAATTTGAAATTTGGCTTCGTTTTACTTTCACCTTAAGACGGTGTCCATTAGCCTAGAACATGATTATACACGGATAAAAATCTGATTCCCTAATCATGATTTACAAGTCATGAAATTCATAATTTGGTTAGGTCATGATACCAGAACCAAAAATCATGGTTCCTGGAGTCATAATCATGATTCCTCATTAGCGTAACATCCAGAGTAGCAACACTAAACGGGGTGCATTGTATCATTTAATTCGTTTCGATCACCCACATTTCAACATGTTAAAGTGGCAGTGTGGTATGGTACAGGTCTCTCAATTAGAAGGTTCTTGATTCGAATCTCGCTTTTGATTTTAATCATAAAGGGAAGCGCGACTCATGATTTTAGGCATGTGATTCATGATTCCGAGCAATCCGCAACAAAAACATAAAGCGTGTGTTGCGTTACGGCAATCTGACTCATGACATCATGAGTCCAAATCATGATGTATTTTCATAAGCTGAAAAAACACTCTGAAATCATGATATCATGAGTCATAATCTTGTTTTTGGATTCTGATTTCTACCCGTGTATGTGTAATTCTCTCTCTCGAGTCCACTTTTATTTGAGTCCCATAACAACTGTCCACAATTTCACCTCGATCGGTAAAACTATAATTCAGCACCAGCCGGTCAAAGTTTCTATGGCATTCACTATGAAAAAACTTACTTTTGCAAGGAAATCGTCAGAGGTCACTCGTGTGATGGGACCCAAATGCAATCCAAAAAGTGGACTAGAGCGAGAATCTGAATTGTGTCACTCACTAGTGTCTATTTCGCCTCGTGTGTTCATAATGCCCCTAAATTTAAATGTGAGAGTAAAAAGCTATCAAAGTCTAAAACTCCGATGAAAATATCTCTTAAACGTCATACTATTTGTACTAACTCGGTTGTGCTACTTTTCCCCGAATGTCGTTTCCCTAAATGTCATTTCCTTCGAATGCCAGTTCTGAAAAAAACTCTTCCCCAAATGATCCGTTACCTCTGAAAAGCTCAGTGACAGGATGGTGAAATAGAAAGAACGATAACACTGCGGAATACGTTTTTGTCTCAAGCACCAAAATACCGCTATTTACTAAATTAAGGGTTGCTGAGTCCATTGCCGTTTTCAGAAATATCACAGCACGTCTAGTTTACGAGGTATTGACTGTTGAAAATGCGAAATTTGTCTGTTTCAGCCAACTTGCATGCAAGCTGGCCAGCTTGAACGGCAATTTATTTACTTAATTTGTCACAGAATTCAAACTTCATGTATATAACAATGATTATCAACAAAGTTCATAACATTCACGATGGTAAAATGTATTTTTTTTGTGGTTCAGAAAAGTATTGTATTTTGCCATATAAGAGAAACGAAGAATTTTATGTGAAGACTGCAACCATGTTGAAAGAAATCAATTTAAACTTATTTTGTATCGTGAAATTTCAACTTAATTGTATCTAAATTGAAAGTTTAAGTCCTATTTAGCATGTTTGGTAGATTTTACAGCAAAAAAGTTTGATAAATCATACCTTAAATTTGATGGAAACATCAATGAAACCAGTGTTTTACACAACTTTGGCGACCTGTAGCTAAAAATTGGGACGTGCTGGAACATTTCTGAGAACGGCATCAGATTCAGCGACCCAAAATCTGTGCTGTGTAATCAATCAAATGAAGGAAATATTTTGTCATTCTCAATGAAACACATATTTTCAAAAAATGCAGTGGATGGTGAACCTTGAAAAAACCGTTAATCAAATAGAGAAGAACTTTTAGGGGAAATGGGCAATTCGAGAAAACAACAATTTCCACCAAACACTGTTGAATTCCACAATGCAACTGGTATTCAAGCGACTAATTAGTTACAATAAGCTGGATATCCATGGATCGTCATCTTTGTCGTCGTTGATAAAATTAATCACATCGTTAATAGTATGCTTTCGTGGCAGACGATTTATGCCACCCTGGTGGTGATGCATCCCCCATACATATCGACAAACAATCGCATTGCAAAAGGAAATTGCAATCTGACTCCATTTCATGTTGCTTTCCTAGAAATCATCCGGGTGCAACCGTTTGATGCGTGACGTGTCCGCTCGTGGCCTATCCATTTGCTGAAGTGCTGTTTACACAATTTACGTGAAATCATTGCTTCTCTCCTACACTGGAAGTGCAGTGGGTCGTACTGCCGTAATTACAGTAATCGTGCAAGATTGTGGCTATATGTTTGAGCTATAATTACCGCAGGTATTCAGAGGGATTTCTTGCCTAGAGGGACACCGTGCGCCGGGATGATATAGATTGAACAGCATAATCTCTGCGGCTCACCAATGGAGCCTTGCTGGTAGAGTGTTCGTTAGGGTGTCCCAGAAAAAAAAAACGATGTTCGAAAAGTCATGGTGCTCAACCGTAGAATGAAAGATTCACTTATTTGATGCATTATGTAGAAAATATAATTTTTTTCTAAATCGTATATTAGTTACACCAGATCAATTAAAGTAATGTCTGATTAACAATGTCATGTTTTGGCATTTTTGGCAAAAGCTTTTAAAACCTAATATTTTTTGGTTGGTGGTTTTGGTTTGTGTATTTAACAACGTTAAAAAATTAAAATAAATGTTTGGAACAGTGAATAGTCATGCAACACACATATTTCAATACGTACCAACGGCTGGATCACAACATAACCTCTAAACAATATTCCGTCATATGTTACATGAATTTTCAATATAAAACAATTGCATCCATCTATTTCTAAAATAAACTACTCTTAAACAAGCTCTAAACTGCTTAGAAGCTAAAAACATATTACAAAAGCAAACATTTACTCCTTTACGATCTTGAAAAACTTTACTTCATAGATTGCGTTTCAAATGAAGACTACTTTTCAGTTACAGGTATTTATATGATCTTTCTACATATCGTTCATGTTATATAAGGAAGAATAGAAAATACAGTTTTTGTACATTACTCATTAATCATCGCAGTACCACATTGAAGTAATTACATCTTTTGTTTATCAACTTAAAAAGCAAGTACTCGTAACTAATAATTCCATTTCTTGATGGATTTGCCTCATATTTTGCACATTTGTTACGTGCATACACAACTTGAATATTTGTACGAATTATAAATATCTATCCCTAATTCTAAGAGTGACAAATCCTCAAAGTTGAAGAATGTGGAAATAACGTCAAAAGAAGCCCCGTTTGACGGTATGTAAATTTCTATCGAATATGACCATTTAAAAAAAATCCAGTAGGATTCCTGAACGATTTTTCAGAAAGTTGAATTGTTCTACAAAATTGCTTCAAGTAAGCATATTTTCCATTCTATGGTTAAGAACATGACTTTAAGAACTTTGTTTTTGTTTTCTGGGACACCCTAGTGTACGTTTTATGCAGTACGGTCTCTGTGGACCACAACCGGTGATGATGAACGATGCCGCTCAGCATCTCCGTGGGTGAGGTGTGAATAGGGTAGTTTATCGTCGAATAGAATGTGTTTTACTGCTCGGCTTGGTTTTCCCAGAAGCAAATTATAATAGACTTGGTGTGTTCAGGTCTGCGTTGGAATATAATGAAAGCAATCGGAAAAACTTGGAGTAACATTTAAGCTTTCTCAAATCTGAGTTGAGTGCAATAATCGAAAAAATTGGATTAATCTGCTGCATCGTTCTATTAGAATTTTGAAGAATGACCAGTATGATGTTTTTTCTTACGATTGATCTTCTTTTGATCAACATGTACAAAAGTTGAAGAAAGCTATTTCCTTTCAAAAGACTCATAAACGTGTCACACACAACGGAAAGCTTTGATCCCTTACAGGTATAATGGCACTATGCCATGAAAGCAAAATTAAAATGTGATGAAACTGGGCACTTGTTCCCGGTATAGGGGCTTTGGAATGTGTTGTTCGATGAAGGGTTAATTAACATGTCAAGCTGCTGCTCATTTAACTACAAAGACTGGCTTTAGTACAGCATTCAATGCATTTCTCCGATAGGATGCATATTGAAAAAGAACACTAATAGGATCAAAGCATCTGCTATAATGCTTCTGAATAGTAATTTCGATCAATTCATTCGAGTTTGTGTATGAAAGCTGTAAAACAATAAACTGTTAAGCAAAATACTTGGAAAATGTTCAAACGTTCAACTCACACCTCTGTATTTATCCTATTTGTATTCAATAAATATTTATGAAAATTATAAACATAATGAGCAAAGTCCTATCGATCTTTTGTTACCACCGAGGATGAGTTCCTGGAACACTTGCAGGTAAAACATGTATTATAATAACTGCATTAAATAAGCATACCTCCATATTACTTTGGATTATGATCGATGTAAGATATCATTTAAACATATTATATAGAAAAAGAACCTTAACTTGTTGTTCCTGAAACATTGTTAATGGCCATTCCATCTAAAATCCATAGAAATTTACCAAAATTGTGCTTAAAATCAAAAACAAAACTATTAAAGCGACTCATTGGTCCACGTTATCTACCAATCATTTGCGGTCACTATATTCAGATTTAACAGCACTCAAGAAATAATTACCTGAAACAAAGTCGTTCAAGTCAGCTTACAATCATGTTCCACCTACAATAGGGTTCCATCAAACGATGAAAAGCGACATTTGTCCTCATCATTTTGTTATGCAGCGTTTCTTAAATTGAGGATTTGCGAATGCACCATAAAAAGAAATCTCATAAGCACATTTTCGGAATTGGGTATATAACTCAATAATAGTGATTTAAATGCCGACGACTTGGACTTGGAACTTTAGTAGATGGCATGGCTCTTTTTGACGAAAATATAAAAACAGCGATTTAGTTAGAGATTTCGTGGCAGACGATTTATGCCACCCTGGTGGTACTACATCCCCCCATACATATCGACAAACAATCGCATAGCAAAAGGAAATTGCAATCTGACTCCATTTCATGTTGCTTTCCTAGAAATCATCCGGGTGCAACCGTTTGATGCGTGACGTGTCCTCTCGTGGCCTATCCATTTGCTGAAGTGCTGTTTACACAACTTATGTGAAATCATTGCTTCTCTCCTACACCGGAAGTGCAGTGGGTCGTACTGCCGTAATTACAGTAATCGTGCAAGATTGTGGCTATATGTTTGAGCTATAATTACCGCAGGTATTCAGAGGGATTTCTTGCCTGGAGGGACACCGTGCGCCGGGATGATATAGATTGAACAGCATAATCTCTGCGGCTCACCAATGGAGCCTTGCTGGTAGGATGTTCGTTAGGGTGTATCAGAAAAAAAAATCGATGTTCTAAAGGCTCGACCCTAGAATGAAGATATGCTTATTTAAAGCATTTATGATGGTCTACAAACTTTTTTTTTAAATCGTTTTTAAGTTCCACCAAATCAATTAAAAACAACTGGTAGGCTCTGATGAAAAATGTCATATTGTGATATAAACGTTTTCGAAACCTAATATTTTTTTCTAAATTTTCTTATTTTCCATGAAAATGCCTAAAACATTTTTGCGATATTACTTTTTAGAATATTCATTGTCATTTTTACACTTAAATGTTCATTATAAATAGTGCTATTGGAAATGAGTTCATATTTTATGATAGAATATTGTTCAATGAATGTTTACTCTTAAAATTACCTGATAAATTTTTTTTTTAAGAAAATTAAATGTTTTTTTTTAACTAAAACCACGCGAATGCCAAAATTATACATATAAGCATATCATTCATTTACCATGACTTTTCGATCATTGCATTATTTTTTTCTGAGACACCCTAGCATACGTTTTGTGCAGAGTACGGTCTCTGTGGACCACAACCGGTGATGATGAACGATGCCGCTCAGCATCTCCGTGGGTGAGGTGTGAATAGGGTAGTTTATCGCCGAATAGAATGTGTTTTACTGCTCGGCTTGGTTTCCCCAGAAGCAAATTATAATCAACTTGGTGTGTTCAGATCTGCGTTGGCGTATAATGAAAGCAATCGGAAAAACCTGGAGTTGCATTTAAGTTTTTTCAAATCTGAGTTGAGTGCAATAATCGAAAAAATTGGATTAATCTGCTGCATCGTTCTATTAGAATTTTGAAGAATGACCAGTTTGATGATTTTTCTTACGATTGATCTTCTTTTGATCAACATGTACAAAAGTTGAAGAAAGCTATTTCCTTTCAAAAGACTCATAAACGTGTCACACACAACGGAAAGCTTTGATCCCTTACAGGTATAATGGCACTATGCCATGAAAGCAAAATTAAAATGTGATGCAACTGGGCACTTGTTCCCGGTGTAGGTGCTTTGGAATGTGTTGTTCGATGAAGGGTTAATTAACATGTCAAGCTGCTGGTCATTTAACTACAAAGACTGGCTTTAGTACAGCATCCAATGTATTTCTCCCATAGAATGCATATTGAAAAAGAACACTAATAGGATCAAAGCATCTGCTATAATGCTTCTGAATAGTAATTTCGATCAATGCATTCGAGTTTGATGTTTGTGTATGAAAGCTGTAAAACAATAAACTGTTAAGCAAAATACTTGGAAACTATTCAAATGATCAACTCACGCCTCTGTATTTATCCTATTTGTCCTCAATAAATATTTATGAAAATAATAAACATGATGAGCAAAGTCCGTATCAATCCTTTGTTTCCACCGAGGATGAGTTCCTGGAACACTTGCAGGTAATACGTGTATTATAATAACTGCATTAAATAAGAATACCTCCATATTACTTTGGATTATGATCGATGTAAGATAGCATTTAAACATATTATATAGGTAGAAAAAAAAACTTTAACTTATTGTTCCTGAAACATTGTTAATGACCATTCCATCTACAATCCATAGAAATTTACCAAAATTGTGTTAAAAATCAAAAACAAATTCTTGGTGCAAAGTTGGTTATAAAATCATGACAAAACCTGAAATGTTACTTGAGGAGTATAATCAGCACTTTAACAGTACATTATGGGTACAATAAGTAATAATCTTCTATATTATAGTGGTCACCTATTTCCAATTTAAATAATCTAATATCTTTGAAAAAAACTCTCGATTTTCTAAGATGATTTTCACAAAATGACAATTTTTACGAATATCCCGTATCTTCCGCAGTCCATCTTAGTGGCCGCTTAAGCCCATGAACAATTCAAATCATCCGTTATGTTCTTTAACTATGAAATCACCATTTTTACGGATGTTCCGGATCTTCCGGGGCCATCTTAGTGGCCACGTATGTCCATGGACAATCTAAATCATCTGTGATGTTCTTGAATTATGAATTCTGATATAAATGGAAAAATCATGGTGGTCTAGGATGATTTTTTTTAAAAAGACAATTTACACCGTCTTCAGCTATAGGCTGCACAGACTGAACATAACTAACATTAGACAACGGACACACGGAACGACCAGTGGACCAGTGAAGAGTTTTTCGTTTGACGAAAAGTTTTCTTCGGCTGGGGCGGGAATCGAACCCACACTCCGTAGCACAATACGCCTAAACGACTGACGCCGCTAACCGCACGGCTACGAAGCCCATTTTCACGAAATGATCATATTTACGGATGTTTCGGATCTTCAGGAGGTCGTTACAGTGGCCACTCATGTCGAAAACAATTCCAATCATCTATTACGTTCTTCGATAATTGATTCTGATGAGTTTGCAAAAATTTTCAGCTGTCTACCATCGGAGCCAGCCAATTCTCGAGATGTGTGTAACCATCCCCTTACTGACCAGCACCACTCTGATAATATTTGGGTCATTGGACAACGATCTATTAAAAAACCAGAGCTATTCGATCAGCTCAGCGTGAAAAACGAGAAAAATATAGACATAGTTCACAGACATCACCAAAAAAGAAGGAGGGTTTCAGCGGGACGGCACCTACGCTGAATGTTAGTAGAACTATTCACCTTAACTAAAAGCCAAAATTTTCGCAAATCGATTGAAGTATTGCTGAGAACGAGCAATTCAAAAATTTTCGATCTGATGCAAAGTGCTCTTCAGGTTAGGCCAATATGGCTATATTTTTTTTTGTTAAATGACTGGTCGATGGAAATTTCTACGATGCAGGCTCTAATTTATTTATTAGGCTGTTTATTATGATACATCATTTAGAAAATGACTAACGTTATTTTGAACCACTCAAATTTTTGAGTATTACATATGAACATACGAAATCATATGTTTTCGTTATGTTTAAATATATTTGTACACATTTTATATAAAACTAGTGGTCCTGGCAAACTTCGCCTTGCAATCAAGTAGGCCGTTGTAAATCGTCATGGATCCACCTAGGAGGGAGAAACCGATACAAAATTTCTGTACGTCAAGATGAGCCGAGATTTCTGCTGTCACGAACTGTCACTGTGAGCCCGGATCTTAAGAGTGGACAAACATGGAAAAAGCGCGTAATTGATCACAACATATTTTTTCAATTCATCCAAGTTGACAAGAGTCCGTTAAAAATCAATTCATGCTCGTCCGAAAATCAATGTCACGATAGCACCTTTTATTTGGATAGAATATGAAGGTTGAGCTGATGCTGGTATATATTCTCGTAAGTTCAACCAGCATTCGTTTTTCTCGCTTGGTATACACTACATCGGATTTCAGGCGGAAATATTTGCTCTTGTGTTTGGAGAGTAATCAACACTTTGGCGTCAGTGCGCATCGTACCTTCTTGCTGTGTGTACACGAATTCTCTCTGCTCTTGGTAGTTTTTTTTTGTGGTTAGAGTCCGCGGCTACAAAGCAAAACCATGCTGAAGGTTCGAACCCAGACGAATCCCGATCGGTCGGAAATTTCCTTGACTTCCCTGGGCATAGAGTATAATCGTACCTGCCACACGATATACAAATGTGAAAATGGCAACATTGGCAAAGAAAGTTCTCAGTTAATAACTGTGCTGCCCATAACTGCATATTTGTAACATTCGACAAAAGTAGGCATTGAGTAAATTGAATACCAAGTGTGCATTTTAATGCAGTATGGAAGGAAACTAAAATTTCAAAAAATTACAAGGAACTCAAAAGTTCTTATTTGAGGCTGATAGTTTGTACAACTCATATCACATACTAGAGGAATAGTCAGAAAATAATTCTGATAGAAATTTCATTTCTATTATATTACGAGGCTCATTTATAATCTCAATGTGACTGTTATGCGGTTATGGGCAGTAGTGGAAGTGCTCATAAGAGCACTAAGCTGAGAAGCAGTTGATCGAAAGTATTCATCATTTGATGACTCTCCATGGTATTAACTCCAATTTGTCAAAAATGTCGAATGTGACTGTTATGCAATTATGGGCAGTAGTGGAAGTGCTCATAAGAGCACTAAGCTGAGAAGCAGGCTCTGTCCCAGTGAGGACGTAATGCCAAGAAGAAGAAGAATTTTGTGCGATAGAACTATACAAATTCTTCGTTTTTATATCAGAAACAAGATGAAGTGCTTAAGGTGTTCATTTAACCACCCCTTCCCCTATTTGATCGATCGCAAAGGGCTGTCGTACATGCAAAAGCATGATTGCAGCAGCTTATTACGCGCGCTTAGTACAAATATATGGAACATCTTATGCACTGTTTGACGCGAGACAAACCATTTGTCGGATTTTGTAACATGTTGCGATTAACGTAAATCAGAACACATTCACGGCATCAATTTTCGCCCAAGCCATGCCACATAAACTTCCGGATCAAGAATTTTATACCAGGAGTCCAATCTCGGAGCAAAAGCATAAAAATCCTTGCAGAATAATGAATTATTCGCAGAGCGTAGTTTGTTATGATAGTTTGACGACAAGATTTTAATCGTTGTTGTTATGATCACAGGATAAAGAATAACAGCGATCTATCATGCATTTTGTCATGATCCTTAGAGTTCCATCCTTGCATGTCATCGATCTATTATTAAGTACCATCCTTCAATGTGACATTTGAAATTACATTACATCCGAATAGTGTTTGGTCCATTGAATCTGTTGCTTGCTCTTTTGTGGGCGAGCGACGGAATCCGGATCAATTGAGTCCGGTTCGCGTAATAATCGCACTATCGGTATCGGTCACCCGTGTATATGCTCATGTATTCGTTTCAAACTTTATCTTTATCGTTTACTAAAACGAATCCTTTCCCATATCCAAACTCCTAGTGTTTTCTTGTAGTAGTGCAGAGAACTCCTCGGCTTCCGTAAAGCAAGTAACACGTCATCATTTCCCTCCCATCCTCAAATTGACCTGCATTCGGACGCAGCCGGTGCCGGTATTGTTTGCTATAATAATGAGATCACCAGTACTTACACATTGAAGATGCTACTGATCCTGAGTAGCATCTGTTGGTTCCCTGTGTAAGTACAGCTGTTCTTGCAACAACGGAGTAGCAACTGCGGGCGGTCAATCATGCTCATGCTCATTTGAAATTGCATTACATCCTCATTTTTCGTTGAAGTTTAATTCCCTTAAGCCCTTTTAGCTGCACCAAATACTTCACTATTGTACTCTATTACTTCTATGGTTGCAAAGCAAATTATACTCAGGTAGCTAAAACCTACACATTTGAAAAAAAAAAAACGTATTCGCATTCGCAGAGCCCTAGCATAAAAAAAAATCCATAACGTACCAGAACGCCCACCACCGTCGTCATTGCACCTTCACCACAGATTTATGCATGGTCGTTTAAGCTCCATATGCAATAATTGGCTTTTTAAATTGGTACTCTCACTGCAAATTACGGTTATAAAAGCTGTTATTGACGCAACACAATAATGACGAAGGGAGGCTCAGATGGTGTTGATTCAAAGATTATTTCAGGTGTTGGCATATAGTTTTTTACAAGGAGTCAATGGTGGATATCGCGCTATATAAGGAGGACCGTAAAAAAAAAAACTTGGAAATGATTTGACTCGCACATGAATGTTAAACTTTTTACATTCGTTGATTGCAAGACAAGTTGTGAATGATTTCAGTGAATATTCCAATGATGTGAGCTATTTAAAACCAACCAGCAAGATATAAACTTTTAAATTACCTGTTGCAGAAGTTGTCATTAAAACTTAGTTTGTTGCATTACTTCTAGGCAAGATAACTTCAGAGCTTTTATCAAATAGCATCTGCGGCTACTGGAGCACCGTTTTTCAAGCCGTGTCGAGTAAAGTCATAAATACATGACGGTGGTTCATCATCCATTACAGCCGTTTGCATCTAAAACATATTACGGCCAACTAATGAGACAAATGCAACATTTTTTTATTTTATTTTTTCAACTACTCAAATGTATTATTGTATTGAGAAACTAACTGAAGCAACATAAATAATTGGTTTATGATAAAAAAAACCTGTTTATTATCTATCGCAATTTTGACTTCATCTGTAATTTTAGGAAAATTATTGCTATTTTGGATAATCCAAGGAGACTGGACTTATAAACACTTCAACCCAAACGTTTCCTTTTCTCTTCGTATCGGAGAAAGCAACAACCCACTTTATGAGCTGTATAGCATCCAACTTGGATTTAATGGCAGGGTGCGATTCTGCTCTATATTTTCATTACCCAATGGTTACCCCTCTGTTTTTATGGTAGTGAAAAATAAAACTATAGGTAGGTGGTATTTGAGAATTATAAATGGAGATCAATGGAGTAATTTTTCAAAGACTTTTACACAGAATGTCAGTAGTTATAGTTTTCAGCTCCAGTCTTTGTAGCTAAAGGACTGAAAAGTATCTTCTATGTAGAAATACACTTTTTTCATTACTGCGGTATCAACAATTTCTTCCCAAAATTTAAAGACCGTAAATCCTGGACAAGAATTACAAGTCATTATTCTTCCTACTTTATTGAACAAACTTGAGACAAAAATATTTAATCATTTCGTGATAAGATAATCAAGCTATGTTACTTTTGTTGCTTATTTATAATTTTATACATCTTGGAGATATTCCCAAACCGATTTGATGTACCTCCTTATCTATAACCTACAACCTAATGAACTAAATAAGGTTTAAGAGATTTGAGATCTTTTCAGAAAAAGCGGTATAGGTATCTAAACACAAATTATAAATTAACATTACACTTCCACTGCTCCGTTACCAGTCAGGATACCTTATCCACCATAATCAAACCCTTACAAGCCTATTCAAAGTTGACTGCTAATAGCAAAAGTTTTCGTTTCCCCTCGTTTCACCCTTCCGTGCACATTTCCAGAATGCCATTTATAAAATTAAATGCAACTTTCATTTCAACGGGCCGCGCTCTTTCAGTTCGAAGTAATTTTTGTTTCATACCTTCTTTTTTCCAGGCACTATTTTCCCTCTTTATGCCCATTCTTTCTCGCCATACAGCGAATAAAAAACCATCCAACATCATTGCGGGTTTTTAACTCTTTTTACTGCTGCTGTTGGTGCCTTTTGTTTTCAGCACTCGCACTCGTCTATTGCACCGTTACTCATTGCAGCCTACAACTACAACTGCAATATCAGGGGACCGACACGAAGTGATCGCCGAGAATGAGCTCAATAAGGCTCCTGCTTACGAGCTACCAGCCATTCTTGTACTCGCCCTCCAATAGTACCAGACCAGGAAGTTTTCTCGACATTCCAGGCGGAAAATATAAGCTTAACTTTTCCTCTGTTTTCGTTTTAATGCTTCCGCTGGAACAGCTGCTTTTGCCACCAGAACTGGAGGTCTAGAGGAAAGCGGTTCAGAATGTCACATTGTTACACGTCAGTTGAAAGTGTATGAACTCAGTTGAAACTCTAACGGTATAACTTCACTATATTTGCAAGGTAACAGTAACTATGTTTGCAACTAACATATTCTGAAGGTGTCGTATCATTTGACCAATCACCATTTGGCTGAATACCGTTCGTTCTAGTTCTAGTGACGAACTTGAAAGTGGTGAGCTCGTTTTATGCTTCTATTTCAAATGGTTTTAATGTTAGGTTTAAGCATTTATTAAAAACATTAATTAGTTTGCCACTGAAAGTGTCGACATATTCATGTTTTACATAACAAATTGAAATACATACATACCTGTACTTTTGTTTTTGTATGTATTGAAAAAAATCTTTGAATGGTTCGATACTAGGAGTGTTGATGTTTTCCTTAGATAATGATCAAGGGCTATCTATAAAAATATATTATGTACAGGGTGCGCCATCTTTTGTGTCGGTATGTATGAAAATAGCCTTTTAGTTGTGTTAACTCAACGTTCATATCCTTGAAAATATCGTGGTCAACCGACACTATCTGGCGGCACTAATTAGCAAAAACGCTTCATTTGAGGAACATAAAATCTATTCGAGCTCCATGATTAGGGAGGTTCAAAATTTAAAAATGTTTGAGAATCCAATCTCCCATATGTTTCTTACTATCCTTACCATAAAAATAGTGTTCTGTGAAATTTTCAGCTTTCTAGGTGGTGATTTAAAGGTGGCCCAAAGAC
Organism: Aedes aegypti; assembly: GCF_002204515.2. NCBI lineage: Eukaryota > Metazoa > Arthropoda > Insecta > Diptera > Culicidae > Aedes > Aedes aegypti. The sequence goes on from NC_035108.1 coordinate 381,688,009, forward strand.
AATGTAGGTTTGTATGTAAATTACTATGGAGAAATTCTGAGATATGTTCCAAACCTGCTAGTAATGTAATGTCAGTACAAACTTATTACCCCATAGTAAAAACTCATTCTTCAAGCCATTATAAAGAAATTTGCTGAAGAGATTAATTCAATTCGACAAATAGCAGAAAAGATATTCATGAGTTTGTTTGTTATCAGTTTGCTAAATATGGGATTATAGCCCTGCAAACATGTACAAAAATCCCAAACAAAATTTGCTCAAAAGGGATTTGTTTCTTCACCAACATCCTTCATTAAGACTTGCAGAATGAGTTTTCAATATGGGATGATACGTTCCTACTTACATTACAGTACTAGCGTGTTTGAAACATTTCTCAAAATTTCTCCATAGTAATTTCCATACAAACTTACTTTGTCTTTGGGCCACCTTTAAATCGCCACCGAAAAAGCTGAAAATTTCACAGAACACTATTTTTATGGTAAGGATGGTAAGGAACATATGGGAGATTGGATTTTCGAACATTTTTAAATTTTGAATCGCCCTACTCCATGATAACCATTCTATGGCCAAAAAGAGATCATTTGGGCCGATATTCGGGCCAAAACATTCATTGGGTCATATATCTTCAAACAGTGTGCAACAATCGATGGAAATCAATATCTAAGGATGTTGGCTCATTATGTCTGCCCGTAAATGCATGAAAGAGGTCAAAGAGAAAGGACATTCCAACTGAATTTTGGGATCGTGATTTCATTCCCCCTTACTTCTTTTTGTTTTAAAAGCGAAGTATATACCAGCAAATCTCGGAACATCGACGAGCTCATGGTAAACACTCAATATCATGTTCTTCGTTTTGCACAACAATTGCAAAGAGTCAGATTTAATGAAAGTACCTCAAACATAGAAATTGGTTGATTTTTTACAAAGTTATTCAATTATCACATACCGACATAAAAGATGCCGCTGTATCTTGCGAATCCTTTCTACTAAAAGAAGCCTGTTCCTGTGATAATCATGGAGATGTGGAGGCATACTGGGTCTCGCATAATAATGGAAACCACAAACATTCCTTCCTTTTAACCTAACGACCATAACATGAAAACATAACACACTGTCTGTTTTTGTATTTACAAAATCTTTGAAAGGTTCGTCACCATAGGTGTTGGCATATTTTATATTTAGTCTTCATTTATGTCAAAAGATAACTTTTTCAATTGTGGTTACATAAATCATATCTCTTATTAAGATGAAACCAGATTTTGTAGCTTCCGAGTCCTTCTCACTAACAAAAACTTCTTCCCGTGATAACCATGACGATGCAGAGGTATACTCGGTCTTTAGTAATAATGGATGCCACACTAACGTTCCTCCCCCAATGACCGTAAGGACGTGGTCTGTGTCGTTATTGAGTCTGTAACGTTTGAAATTATCCAAATTGTATCCTAAAGATAGTAAGCTATTCTCAATCTCCATGTGTTGGTTCCTTGTGTACTTTTAATTGTTCTGGTCAATAACGGAGTAGCGACTACGAATTGCACGATCATCTATGCTCATGCTCGTGCTCAGTATTAATTCACCTGAAAGTAAGATTTTTTATATCACCCTAAAAGTGACAATTAAGAAAGCCCTTTTTCAAGATTTTAGAGGATTTATTAAAAATTAACTACTAGCTCCCAAAATTTAAGTTTTTCGCGGGTATTTGTCGATAACTGGGAGGCATACCGAATACCTCAACAACATTTTAAAGCAATAATACGAGAAAATTCAAAATATCTAAAATACGAAAAAACTAATAGCGATAGGAAACCGGCTACTATTCTTGACACTTTTGATTCACTTCGGCAGTGGTTTTTTTTTTTAAAGCTACTGAGTTCATATTTTGTCATAATATGCGTTATATTGCAGTGCTTTTAATAGCAAAGTTTCAAACCATTCGGCCGAGAGAAACCCTCCATGCAATCAAGGTTTAATCTTTCTTTCTATTGCGATTTTGGTCTTTTGAATTAACGCTCTTGTGGATCTTTATATATTTTACAACGTATTTCAATAAAAACCTTAAGTGCCAAACAATTGGGTCCTAAAATTTTTGATAAAATCTTGTTTTTATTTAATAACATGAAATGTTCTTGCAACTACTTTAGCAATTTTTCCCGCTCAAAGGAGGGCTAAACCATATTTGAACTTTAATTTTAAAAATGGTTTCAACTATGAACCTTGACATTATTGATCATGTTTAACGTTCACTTAGTCGACAAAAATGCCACAGGGATTTAAGTTTTAACACTGGGATTGTTGCTATCTGACATTTTGGTACGAACACGGAAAACAAAATACACATAAAATTTTAAGTTTAAACCAATGGGTGTGACAAAATCTCAATTGGTTTTTGTACTTAAACCAACGAAAACAATTATGAATTGAGTAAACATATGTGTTTCTGGTCTAAACTTGATTGTTTGGTTCTAAAATTGGTACAGGGCATTAGGACCCTATTTTCAAAGCAACCTTTTTCTTCACGATTGCTAGGACTCCCGAATTGTCACAAGATGAAACCAATAAACTTGCTCTCTTTCTTTCTAGCGTTATTTCCGAACAAAAATAGAGCCTTCTTCTCAGCTTAGTTTCATGAGTACATCCTCAGCTGAAAGCTACACATAGACATACACATGCAAAATGTATTTTTTTATAAATTGACCGTTTTGCAATTTTTGCCCTGGGAGTCGAGAAATTGCCTTTTCGGAAAGATCCGTGACCGGTGGGATTCAAACCCACGAAACTTAGCTTGGTCTTGCTTAAAAGCTGTACATTTACCGCTACGACTGTCTGGATCCTGATTTTTTAAAGATTTTTGGTTTATATGAAAACAAACAACAATATTTGACCATTTGACATTTTTTTACGTTTTTAAGAACGGCATAGGTGCTTGAAATTGTGTGTTCATTTAGCGAAATAATTTTTAACCGCTCTTTTCGAGCTATAGACGTATTTCTGGCCAAACTGTATTGAAATCTGGAATCACTCTCTCAGATTTCAATTTCAATTATGTTTTTAGTAATTATGTTTTTCCCATCACGAGATGGGTTCTTTTAAGGAAAAAAAGTTTTTGAAACATAAACTTCTCCTAGCATTAGCATTAGGCAATTCGCACAAATTCGTAGGTAGTACAGCCCTAGACCGTTGTATGAGGGTTGCCTCATTCTCGTCCGTTACCAAAGTCAACGATTTGGGACTACCCCTTGATTCGTAGACTAGATTGATGCATCCTCAAACAGTTGAGAGCTGTCCTGGCCACGTCCTTGCGAATGCTGAGGAATGGGAAGGAATGATTAATTGAACACCTACTTAAGAAAGATGCAGAGAACTCTACGACCTCTCATAGGTATTACGGAACATTTTGAATTGGGCTTTATGAAGCGCACTCGTTTTTTAAACAAAAACTTCTCTTTGCCTTAATCTATTTTTTTAAGCGTGTCATTTTCAACCAAATCTAAACAAGTGAAGGTCACAATCATCTCAAAATGCAATTGAGCTCAATAAGCGAGTCATAGAGTCATTTTTGTTAGTTCAATCTCGCGATGTTTGAACGGTTGATAATAAGCATAATAACACATCTGAGGATATTTTTCGGCCTTAGCAGTCTTGAATAACAAGACTGCTAAGGACGAAAAATATTCTTAGATAGCTAACTTGTTCAGTCAAAAAACTATCATTCCATAATAACACAGACAAACAGACGGAACTCTTAGAACGAATCGCGATCAAAATCATAGACGCGAAAACATGTACGCCCAATTGTCTTTGCTCGATGGGCCAACAGGTGGCAGTAGTGTGTAAACGGTAAACATGAATAAAAACGATAGGAGCGCTGCGGGTGGTGGATTAGCCACCTAACAGAAGGTACCGTGGGGTAAGTGGATACAAAAAAAAACAATAGTCAACTTCACTGCTATGTACAGCTAACCTGAATTATGTACTTCAAATTTGTTTTCTGTGGATAACAAATAAGGGACTCATATACTTCAAATCGTTATTTGTTTATAAGGGACTTAAAAATTTGCGCTAAATGATCCACTTGGTGGAATAAGTGGATCACCAATAAAAAACAATCTATTCTCAAATCAAATTTGATGTAATTATGTAAAGTAAGAATTATATTACTCTCATTCTTGTTATTTGTGCTATGTTACATGTTTTGTTAGTTTTGAAATAAGAAAAATCTTTGTAAAACACTGTAACTAGAACATTTTGGAGAAAAATGGTCCATTTTATACATGTAACTAACAGAAGTATTGCAGGATTATCCCTAAAGATGTTTCCGAAAGTTATATTAATTACATTTTTTTCTGGAAAACAAACTGAAATCATTTTATTCTATTTGTGAATATAATTGTATCATCTGTCAAGAACAATCAATGCGGTCAAATAATGTACGATAATATGCTTTCAATTGAATAATTTGAATTTTTACACTTTTGCATTTCAGCTTAGATAAACCACAAAAAGTTTTGTTTTAATTTAGCAAAACTATTTATTTTTTTATTTTTTATAATACAAAAACTGTAAGAAACTTTTAGGTGGATTAATTATTTTTTCTGGTCAATTTGATAAATTTAAGCTAGGAATGAAAAAAGTTTAAGGAAAACAACATTTGAGGATATTAAACCTTATTCAAATTCGCGTAAGCAGTCTGCCAATAATACTTGATCCCATTAAAAAGTACGGGAAATGTACCATGTCCAATATATATGTATTTATTTATGGAAATCACATTTTTTCATTGTAATTCATACAATCAGAACTGAACTGTTCACCATGTGTTGAAAAAACTAATATTATTCGATTTTGGGCAGAGATACATTTTTGACTCTTTGACACTACCCCGAACGCCACTACCCCGAATGCCACTACCCCGAACGCCATTACACCGAACGCCACTACCCCGAACGCCATTACCCCGAATGCATAACATTTTGAGGCTTATTCTAGTTAGAGAATGGGGAGATAATTTTTCAATTCCTTATGAGTATTTAACGAGTTTGGCTGAATAATGTGTTTTTTAGATATTATAAGATTAAAAGCAGCTAGTTTATCAACAAATAATTCTTTCATACTAAGTTGTTTTTGGACTTGTTCTCTAATTCTGGTGAGATTCACACAGCCACATTGCAATGCTCTGAAGAACAGCATATTTCGAAAAGAAGGGCGAATTTATTATGAAAAGGATAGCTATAATGTGCAAAAAATTAGGATGTAGTAGTGTCTCTGATTGGACGTCGGTACTTACTTCCTTTACTCATTTTTTAGGTGTCGGGCTACTAGCATTAAGATCTTCTTAAAGATTTTGTTTCGTAATCGATGGTAATGGAAGATCATCCTGAGATAGTTGCTGCATGTGTTGTTCTATGGAACCTGCTTAAAGACCAACCTGATAGACAACCGTTTACAGTAAAAACTTTCGTTGGTTTGTGGGATCATTGATTTGAATTTTGATGAGATAACCACAAAAAAAAATGTTGTTGATTCAAGACAATGAAGAAATAATGATGGCAGAAAAGTTATGAGCAAATCAATAAGACACCTGTCTGTTTTAATATTAGAAGATAAAAGAAAGGGAAAATTTCTGATTAGAATTATAGCAGGATTCATTTTAGTGAGTGCCTTCACGATATATTCCTTAAAAAAGCGGTTCTATATGGAAATATTAGTGACTAGCTTATCCAACGAAAAATTGAAAGAACAGCATATTTAAAAATGAAGGGCAAATTTCTGGTAAAATGTTTGCAGTTATGACGTGAATGATCACTGTAACAACGTGATGCTATGGCACAACCTATATTCATAAGAAAATAAAACATTGATTTGAAAACAATATTGAAATATGAACACCACCAAGAGGTCCAAATATCGGCGATTACGCAGCTGTTCAGCAAGACCATATTTAGGGTTATGCATTCGTGTACATGTATGTACAATAATGGTAAATTGACAAGGAAAGCTCTCATTCAATAAAAGGCTTATTTTATTGAATGCCTATTCACAAGTTTTGTAACGCTGAAGGAGGCAAAAAACGTTGTGAGTGATAGTCCATACACAATATGTCGAATTTCCATACAAAAATGGTACGAGCGGGTGGGTAGGTATCAAAAATGGCAATTTTAGGCGTTATGAAATTTATAAATGAACCCTTGAACTGCGGAAGTGTCCACTGAGCTGAGGAACAGGCATTGTCTCAGAAAGAATGGAAAGAAGATAGTTGCCAACACAATATTTCGAAAGAATAGCTGGCATATAAAAGAAGGGAAAACATATGGTGATCATTTTACCGACGAATTTTACGTGCCATTGATTATCAGTTTTCATTAGGAACGCTTTTTTGCTCGCAAAACAAGATACTGCATCTCATACTATTCGAATTCTGGGTAGTGGTGTTCGGGGTAATGACCCATTCGGGGTAATGGCTTTCGGGGAAGTGACCCATTCGGGGTAGTGGCGTTTGGGGTAATGGCGTTCGGGGTAATGGGATGGAGCCACATTTTTTGGTTGTTTTTGGATGGAAACAATTTTGAAATGCATTCATATTTTTCAGTTAACAGGTTTGTTAGTGTTAGTATCAGTTTTGCTGTAGTATCAGTGTGGACGTGGCAATATAACCTAAAACGAAGCAATTTTGCTAACATATTCAATATATATTTATGCTTAATATGGACAAATGATCCACTTACCCCACTAGTACACTTCCCGCATTGTACCTTATATTAGAAGCATCGCTCTCTTTTTGGGGCTCGCTGCTCTTTTTTATCAAACTTGTTACAGCTTGCGATACTTTGCCGATCACGTACCGATACATATGGGATCCTTTTCTTCGCTTCAAAATCCAATGAGAACTAATTCTGCAATGCCTGATTACCTATCTTGAGACAAAATTTCATTAAAATAATAAATAGCCGTTTTTTAAATCGACTCAAAAATTTGAAAATCTTTTTTTTTTTTCAATTTAGGCCGAATCCTACAAAAATTGTTGTTTGGATGACTTGTAGACAATTATTCAAAATTTTCAATAATTATACTAAAAACATCCAATGTCTGTTTTTAGTATAATTATTGAAAAATTTGAATAAATGTCTACAAGTCATCCATATAACAATTTCTGTAGGATTCGCTATTTTTCGATTAAACTATTTTGTTAAAAATCGAGTAAAAAAGTTTGACCCTTTTCAAATTATAGTCTAAATTTTGGAAAAACTTCATACCTAGTTAAGAGGCTTGTATTGTCAAGGTCTACTCATCCAAAAAATTTCATTGAAATCTGAGAAGGTACTTCTAACACCTATTCGAGTCTGCGCAAAATGCGTCTATTGTCGCTAATAGTTAAACAAAGCTAAGGCTTTGATTCTTTTATATAATTGCCAACGTTTAGATCCAATAGTTGGAATCTTATTCAAGGCCTGTTATGTTTTTGTATGAAATTTCATAATGTTGTATTTTATGCAAATTGTCCTACTTACTTGATTGTAATAAATGTGTCTATATTTTGTGTAAGATTCACATGGGGGTTGTAGTAGTTTTTCTTATTTAACACTGCAAGGAAGTTCTTCTAACTCCAATACACAAATCGGTCAATTGATTTAATTGGTTAATTGGAGAGGTATTTCATCTTATCCAATGGATGCATTTTAAAGCACTTTACCTTGCATACCAGCCTTACTACTTACAATTGCACACGGTCGTTGCATTCGATGACGGCCGTTCCGAAAGAAGCCCAAGTCGGCAGGCAGGTAGGTACATCAGTGTAACTAAGCAGAACCAGAACCCAAACGGGTTCAGACGACGATAGCGGTTCATACAAGCTACACCAACAGTCATGCAACTTTTGATGCAGATAAACCCGTGCTCCGGAAGTACCGACTGCCATTTCCGAGCCTACCTACGCGATAGGTGGGATGGGGTTGGTGGAAACCTGTTGGCTGTTCCGCTCCTGAGGGGGCTATCGTATCTGATTTCAACCAGCACAACTGTGGTGACGGTGCGGTTGTGAAGTAGTTAAGTCACACGAGAGGGTCGCCTAATTGGTAATGTGATGATTTAAAGAACAACGTTAGGTATGAAATGGTAAAACCGTTGCAATAACTCTTAAACTGCCAAAGCACTGTTAAAGTGGCACTTCATCAACCTAGATAGCACGGTACCAATTTCTGGCCATGGACCTATTCCCGTCAACAAAAAACAAAAGTTGTTTTTTTTTTTTAACAGTTTCCTCAATTAGAAGCTGTTTATAAATTGCATAGATTAATTAGAGGACACCTCAAAGCCTCGTTCCCACTTGTAGGCATTAAATGAACAACCAGTTCAATTTTTAAATTTCTATTCAACGTAACATTTCAAATGCCAACACTCATCATCGAAAACGATGTTGTATGGGATTGAGCGTGAGCGCACAATGACGCAAGTGCCAGAACCGTAATGGAAAGGTGAAATGCAAATACTTTCATGTAGTACAAGCGTTTTGCTGTTATCGTTTCCTGTAGCGGTATAAACACGCTGCGGTTTACGGCATGCAACAAAGTGCTATGTATGAAAATTTATACGGAAAATGAGTTTTGGTTGAGGCGAGTTTGCAGGAAATGTTACTGCATTTAACTTGACCTACGGCCGGAGAATCAGACAAAGAATAACAGCAAAAGGTTTGATTTGAACACCACTAATGAGAAGATTTGAAATACACAAGGTAACCCCATAACAGTGATGCAATTGAAGATTCCCTCAAATTTCGGGCTAAAATATTTTAAATCTTGATTTTTTGTATCCAATTGAAATTATTTAATTCAGTATTGCCATCGAAATATTGAAGGCACTTGATCCCAAATTGAACTAAATTAGTATCTTATATGAGACCATATCCTTCCTTAGTCTAGTGGTAAGAGTCCAAGGCTACAAAGCAAAGCCACGCTGATGATTTCTGGGTTCGATTCTCCGATTCGGCCAGGATCCTTTTGAAACGAAGATTTCCTTAACAACCCTGGTCCACAAGTTCATCATACTGGAGTTGGTGGAGCAAATTATAACACAATGAAAAAAAAAAACAATTACATTAACAAAGTGTGTTTAAAATCTGTTTCAGATAAACATAATTAAAACAGAATTCGTTATAAATAATCTAAAATCATTCTAAAAGTAATTCAAAATAACATTGTCATTATTAAATTATGCACAATGTATTTTTTTTGTTGGATTTAAAACATAGTCAGTAATATTTTTGTTCAAATTATAACGTAATTTGTTTTAAAGTTGTTTTATCTAGAGGATTTTTTTTAACTACTAACCAGCCGCCTGAAGTGTATGAATACATTTCTCGCGAAACATTACTAAAGGACCTATGTACAAACAAGAGATTCTCTCCTATCTCGTTCTCTTTCGATTATAACAGTGGAATACTGAAGCTTTTGGGAAGTTTTTCACTACAGATCGAAAGGCAATTTCCTTAACTAGCGTTTCATACAAAAAACGCAACAGAAGAGGTTAATGTGACTCAGTTATTGATCAAAGAGAAAGTATACAAAGAGAGCCTTTCATTTGTAGATAGGTCCTTTAGTAATGTTTCGCGAGATTTTTTTTAAAATTACTACAGTTAAAACTGCGAATAAAACTAATTGATTTAAGAAAATCTTATCAACGCGTCTATAAAATATGGAAACATATTTTTTAGCAATTCGGTTGCGGTTCGTCCTACCTTTGAACAAACAAATGACCAACCTACTGTTCCTACCGATACAAACAATACTGAAAAGTATTACTTTTCAGCACTAATAATAGTATCGAAAAGTAGTTCTTTTCAGAACTGTTTTAAATAGACGTCGGATTACCTCCATACGTCATTTATTGGATTGCTCTGAACTTATGGATGACTTAGTTAACTAAGTTCTGATTCTACATCCATTTGACGAACCGAAATTTGACGAACCGAACTGAGTCGGATTCGGATCTTAAGCTAAGTATTCTGTTCCGCTCAAGAAAAGTAAAAATTTCTGCCCAAGAAATGGTCAAGAAATTTCCCACAGTGAGCTCCATTTGAATTGACATTTCTTTTCAACTGCGTACTGCGATCAAAGAAAAATGCTTTTCTTGAGCATTTCTTGCGAGAAATTTCCCACGCATCGAGATAGGCGATTACTTTTCTGTTGAAGTGCATACTTCGCTTTAGAATTGAAAGATGGATGACTGTAAGGGATTCTGAGTCTTGCGGACGTAGTTAAGGCAGTAGAATGTGTGAGTTAACTATCATACAAGACGGGATCGTTATGGTGCGGTTCATGTACTTATGTGTAGGCAATTTAGTATAAGAATAACAAACAATATTTTAGACAATTGTAAGCGGCGTCTTACCTGGTTTGTCTTTGAAAGTAGAATCAACAATGAAAGTGTGAAAATGTGTGCAATGAAAGTGTGAAAATTATTGCAAAATTGTTGTATACAACTCATCGCAAAACTCGATTTTTTCAGCACTCGTCGTATTTATCCAACTCGACAAGCCTCGTTGAATAAATGCACGACTTGTGCTGAAAAAATCATCATTTTCAAACTTGTTGCATAACAGTAGATAACGGAGTTAACAACATTTCTTGCAATTTCGTAGAAGACCACTTAAGGGTATCAACAATTTTATCGGAATGCAATCACCATTATTTTACAACTTCTGAAAAGCTGTTGTGGTATGATTGATTACGCAACTCAAAACAAATGCGTAATGATAAAGCGTTCTGTAATAAATCATTACAATACTGGTTTCAGTTGCGTAATGACTATTCCCGCATTGCATACTTCAGTGCAGGAAAGTAGGCCGTTTCATGGAAAATTGACGTGATGAAAAACTTTTTTGCAATTTCTCATCGTAATAGGCTGTTTTTCATTACGCCAATCTGTCATGAAACTGCCTACTTTCCTGCACCGAAGTAGTGTAGTGCGGAAATAGTCATTACGTAACTTAAACCAGTGCTGTAATGATTCATTACGCAACGCTTTATCATTACGCAACTGTTTTGAGTTGCATAATGAATCAAAACACAACTATTTTTCAGAAATTGTAAAATAATGGTTAATGTATTCCGATATGAGTTCTGTTTGATCTTTCGACCTTGACGCTTTCTTTTGCCGGAGCGAGCGACGAGGGCAGGATCAAACATGTCGCGCGTCGATCTCGTAAGTGAAAAAGTGGCGTGATCGGGGAGTTCGGTTGGAGTAAGTTAAAAAGTGCCGCGATCGGTTCGTTCTTTTTGATCTTTCGACGACCTTGACGCTTGCTCCTGGGCAGTGCGTCAAGAAAGCCCGAGCTGTCGTCCGTGTTTTTTTTTCGGGTCGCGCCCCTTTTTTTTTCTGAGTGCTAGCCGAGCAAACGAGTGAAGCTGAAAGTGGATTGTGGCTGCTCAGTCAAGGATAACGGATCAATTGATGAGCTCGTTTCATGCTACTATTTCTAATCTATAAAATATGTATGACTGCACATTTAATCGTTACAATGGTGGGATGTAAATATGATGTTTCAACAAACTATGGATGGTTCGTCACTGTGAGTTTCGACACAAACTATGATTCATGATTTATTTATGTTTAACATTTTTTTTTTCAGAACACCCCTTATATACCTTTATTTTTGTAATTAAAAAAAACTTTGAATGGTTCGACACTACAAGTGTAGACTTGCGAAAGGTTCACTTTATTCAACAAACTTTGGATGATTCGCCACTGTAAGAGTCGGCATAAGAATAAGAGTGTTCTATGATGTCCCAACCAATTGAGTCTTTTGTTTCTTTTCAAATGAGTAAAATATAATAACACATGCTTTCGTACTGACAGCTGTAGGAATGTTACATTTAGGTATTTGTTCAACAAACTTCGAATGGTTCGTCACCTCAAGTGTCGGCATAATTTTCCTCTACATAGAAATTATATGAACAATTATATATACGTATAAGCTTGTATATATCTCACAAATCATTGTTTAGCATGGTCTAATCGCTTATCAAAGTGAATCCTTTGACCCAACGATCCTCCCCATTAACAAACATCCCTCCCAGTAACCTTTGTGGAGATGTAGAGGCAAACACGGTCTCCAAATAGCAAAGGTTACACACTAACATTCCTTCCCTCAATCCCACCTGACTGCAAGGACGTGGCCGGCGCCGTTATTGACCTTGTATAAATAGAGGCACTGAATTATGCACACTGAAGAAGATTATGGCCAATCCCAGCTGAACTTCTAGTTGATTCTTTGTGCATTTTCACTGACTTCGGTCAATCACGGAATAGCAACCATTGATATGTGTAGTCAGTCTAAGCTAAGCTAAGCTAATTGTAAAATAATGGTTTATGTATTCCGATATACTTTCTGATACCCTCAAGTGGTCTTCTACGAAATTTCAAAAAATGTTGTACGTAACTCGTAGCAAGACTCAATTTTTATAGCACTCGTCTTAATTATCCTACTCGGCAAGCCTCGTAGGATAAATTTACGAATCGTGCTGTAAAAAGCACCATTCAGCAACTTTTTCCATAAACTACTATTTTGCAGCCAAGCATTGTATTCGCACCCTTATAGTTCGGCACCTAGTTTCCATTGATTTTTATCCAGGATATGTGCTTACCGCATATATTTTCTACACAGCTAAAAATATGTTGTAAATTTCAGTTTATTTTCATGCACATATTTGGAGCATCAAAATAAACTGAACTGTCAACGACAAATCGCTTATTTTTCAATCGAATGCACTTTAAATTTACACAATCATGTAACATTCAAGCATCTTTAGTTGAAAATTAAGCGTAATGCTGTAACAATAGATTAATTGGATTTACTTTTACTATACTCTTCTGTTTACGCTACATTGAATTTTGAATATTTTTATCTGTGTAACCTGCTGACAGATCTTATATATCTTGTAAGGTGTATGTACGCGCAATTAGAAATTATCTTTAAAAACATGATTTTTTACAATGACTTTGTATCGGACAAAACATAAACATAGCATTAACAGAGGCTCTATATAGTTTCAATTTAATGCTAAATAAGTGCTTTTATGCATCAGCCTCAGATGCATTAATGCTGCAATAATAACGATTCTATGGTATGAAAATGGATTGTACGACATTTCCCAGAATGACGTTCCCCAGAACGACCTTCCCCAGAACGCCATTCCCCAGAATGGGACATTCCCCAGAAATCCATTCCCCAGAATGGGACATTCCCCAGAAAGCCATTCCCCAGAATGGGACATTACCCAGAAAAAAAACAAAAGATTTTTGGGGTGTTAAAATCCAGTTAAAGGGTTAATAGTAAATTGTGAACGTATGTAACTGCAAAATTCGAGGAAAACCAAATTATAGTTTTCATAGGTAAAACATTTTCGTATTTTTTTAACGACAGGTTTGTTGCAGTCTTTTAATTTTTCACTGGAGAATATTAAAATCCATAATTATAGAAATTCATCAAATCCAGCGCCACCTATGGTCAGAAATGTAATTCGAACCGTTTGGACAATTTTTATATATTTTTGACGATTTTCTCCTTACAAACTTCAAGCACGTTTAGTCCCTCCTTAGAGTTGATGGACTCTGTTCAAATGTTTACAGTATTTTATTGTAGTCTGATTAATATGGGCCACCCTAGTGCACAAAGACTATGATCTTTTGCAGCTTTAGTTTTGCTATGAAAGGAAATTATCAAAGACAAGAGATATTTTCCATGATATTCCATTAATCTACATTATTACAAAGACAATAAACCTAGGAAGAACAGCATATGTTCAAAAGAAGGGAGAATATTCTATGAAAGCAGAAAAACAAATTTCATCAATTTATTTTGTATACAAATCACCCTTTGAAAATACAATTAGAAAGAACAGCCAGTTCAAAAAGAAGGAAGAATAACATTGAAAACAAAACAAAATCCAATAGCTTGGGTCAAGTTTGATCATAAAACACAAATAAAAGTTTGATCATAAAACATACGTATGAGCAGCTTATCTTAAATGGTTTTGCTACTTTTCCTCGAATGTCGGTTCCCCAAATGTCGTTTTACCGAACGCCAGTTCCCAGAATGCCATTGTCCTGAACAACCCGTTACCCCGAATAGCCTAGTTCCCGAAAAGTTTTTAGCTCTTATAATTGTCATAACTTTTAATGTTTCAAAGTGATGAACGATGGAAAATATCTCTTGTCTTTGGTCATCTGATATGCACCCTTCTTCACATCATTGGCTTTTCTTTAGAGTTTCACCATCGTCGGCATTTTTGGCAAGATGTGTTCAGTCGAGGATGACGTTATACCCTAGTAACACACATGTTATAATTGAGGCAAAATAATTCTTATACGACCGGATCTGATCATATAAGAGTTATTCTGCCTCTATTATAACATATGTGCTACTCGGGTAATCTATGTTGTCTTCTTCTTTTAATTGCTTACCATTCATTCTAGTTCAGCGCCCAGTCCTTCAAGACTATTCTTGCACCTGTTTGAACTGCATCATTTTTCAGGGAAACGAGTCATTCAGGGAAATGTCTTTTGGGGAAACGACTCATTCGGAGAGGTGACATTCCGGGAAATGATATTTAGGTAAATAACAGTACACAGAAAAAAATATTTAATTTTCAATGTGATGTAAACTGAAGTCTACTGTAAAAATAAATCAAATTCGTGTGTTATTACAGCATCATGTAAGATCAAATGAATATACATTCAATTTTCAACTAAAAGTGGTTGAATATTACATGATCGTGTAAATTTAAAGTGAATTCGATTGAAAAATAATGGATTGGTCGTTGAAATTTACGTTTATTTTGATGCTCCAAATATGTGCATGAAAATAAACTTAAATTTACAACATTTTTTTAGCTGTGTAGTACAATTATGTTAAGTAGATGTAAAATTGTTAAACAGCATTTTTCCCTTAAGATTTCGGTTAGGTCTGCCGATGTACCACGTAGTCATTCATTTTGGATTTTCAGAACCACCTCCTGCCCCCTTCGTAATCTTTTGTCCGTACAAACGTTTTAAAATTTATAAGGGCCGTGCCTTTGGCCAAACCATGCCCCCCCATGGATGACCAAGTGGTTTATGGACGGCCGCTTAGATGGTTTGCCTGAGACAAGGGAAGCAAACACTCGCCGTTTAAAAGGTTTTCTTGAACTCAATTCCGAATTTAATTCGCTTGAAATCCATAATAATGATTTTGAAAAAATAATATTTTGGCTGATTTGACGTCTGTGTCCGGAATTCGAAGCTTCTGTGAATTCGAATCAATTCAGTAGGTACATTTTTTAACGACAAAAAAAACTGAATAACCAATTTTTTCCCACTCTTTAAAAACGTATAAAAACGATTCTGGGGAATGTCCCATTCTGGGGAATGGTTTTCTGGGGAATGTCCTATTCTGGGGAATGGATTTCTGGGAAATGTCCCATTCTGGGGAATGGGTTTCTGGGGAACGTCATTCTGGGGAATGTCGTTCTGGGGTTTGACTTTCTGGGAAATGTCCTACAACCATGAAAATGCTGTAATTAGGCATGTCGGCATTTTAATGCCATTGTAACGTGCACATGCATTTCTAATGATGATTTAAGACTAATTATTCGTATTTATAGTTCATGGTCTACAATAAAGTTTTTTTTTTTTTTTTTCATTAATGTTTCATCCAATCATTCATACAATCACCATGTACGGAACTGTTAGAATCCATCCAGCATCGATTAAACACACGTCAAGCAGCACGAAAGAGGATGGCCGCTGGCAAAAGGCTACAAAAGCCATCGACAATGTTGTCATGCTACTGTTTGTAGTTCAAGCGACATGATCGTCACCTCATTGGTGACATGGTTGCGCAACAACATAACATGGAAGTGATGAAAAAAAAACTGAAACGCGGTATCACTATTAACATGTTAATCTCATCGTCACCGCGTGGCTTTTGCCTTTTGCGCTCACACACACACAATGTAGGCACAGTGTTTGCTCTCGATAAAGCTAGTAGCTATTCTGGTGAGGTGTCAAGTCAGAGTGGGAGGGACATTACAACAGGCTCAACATAGTGGAAAATAGCTTCATCCGGTTGGGACGGTTAAATGGAATGTGCATTTTTTGCTGCCTACTTTGGATGAAGAGCATGCTCTCGCATGTCAATATTTGAAAAGTCGAGGTGCGGTCCACTAACTACGCATGATGGTTTTTGGATTTTCAGAAAATCCTTATCGGCTTTAAATTTAAAATTCGAGAATGTTTAAAAACATGAAACTCTTAAAAATACTTCGTATTTCGTGGACGCCTCACCAGCTCACCTTTGTGATGGTGCAAACAGAACCATCAACAAGGAATTCGTTTCAGAGGATATGCACATTTTTGGAATGATGGCTTATTGCTCTGGCATATGTGCCTATCAATCCATAGTCGGAGTGCATAGTCTGCTGCTTAGAACATGAAATCACATGTATTTCCATAGATTCCATAAATGTAAGTGTGTGCCATCTTGTAGATTTTTAATGTTCCATTCAAGATAATGCTAGCGACAAGAGTTTAGTTGCTTTTTCATATGAAAAGTACTGTTGGACAATGAGCCAATTTATGTAGCATGCCTGATCTTGTTTTTGTTCTTCTTTTTGGCGATACGTTCTAACTAGTACTTATCCTGTTGCTTAACTTTGTTTGCCACGAACATGCGAGTACATTCATTGACAATTGACATTTGCACTTGTATATAAAAGGCACAAAAACAAAGGGGTGCAAGTGATATTTCAGTTTTCAGTCTTTGAAAAAAATCTAGTGGGTTGGGTAAACTTGCTCCCAAGGAGACTTGACCCCTTCCTATTTTCTCGGAATCTAAAACATTTTTATTTCAAGTAACTTTGTACAATATTACATCTCCACAGAAGAGCTGCAGCTTCCATGGAAGTTCATCGGATTTACAAACGAATAATGTTTGGGAGGACTTTACTTTCACTTTGGGAGGAGTTTGTATTGATGTTAATAAAATTCAACAAAGATCATTCGAGAAGTTTCGAGTATGAATTTGAAAGATGTAGACTGGGGACAATTGACCCCTTAACATACATTACAATACATTATATGTGTGGGACAGTAAATATAATTTTGGCAACATTAGATTTTTTGGAATTGTGATATCTCTGGCGCTAAGACATGTTGTGAATACTTTTTTTGTTAGGTTTCAACTCAAATAGCAAACAAAAAAGGTGAGATAAAGTCTTCCCAATCGCATAAAACATCAATCTCACAATTTTAGACACCTGCATTTCATTTGAGGTTTGAATGACATCATACATTTACCATTTTTTATGGAAATGTTATATTTTTTTATGGGACGTTAATATTTTAGCCATTAAGTCTCCTCTACTGTTTCCAAACTAGCCAACAACATTTTTATGTAATTATTTAGTCAAAAACGAAAAATAATAGAATACTTATGAAAATGAAGTGAAAAATAATTTAATAAAAAACAGACTCATTTTTTCATGAATTGTACTCATGTATCGATAAATGTTACCCAGCAATTTTTCATGAACATTTTTCAAAACTTCTAGAATTAAGAATAGGAAAATCTTGCTAATACTGTACTAACTACTACTATGTACTAATACTATATACTGAATTTTCTGTTGGAATTTCTGGTAAAAGCCGTATAATTTTAGAATTTTTATACACGTTGTTGACGGAGTATTTTGTAAAACATTCTCAAGGATATGGAATATTTCTCAGAAAAAACTGTTCAACCCTTATATCGCAAACATGTTTATTCTGACTGTAAAAAAAATCGCGAGATAAAATTTAATTAGATTCTGACAGATTTCGTGGTGAAATCTATATAAGCATATTTTATGTGCAATTTTCAAGAGAAACTTTATCTGCGATTTCTAAGATAAGCTTCCAGAATGAATCTTAAATAATCTGGAATGTTTCTCGAGACGGCTGAAAGTATTCGTGGATTTTACCAGATTTTTCATTAGAAGTCCCTCAGTGAATTTGTCAAGGAGTTTCACAAGAAATTCCTTCGACAGTTCCAACTGGAACAGAGTCAGCTACTCAGCGTAGTGTTCTAAGAGCTCTTCCACAGTTATTAATTAAGAGCTTTTTTTGCCAAAGTTGCCATTTTCGCATTCGTATATCGTGCGGCAGGTACGATTATACTCTATGCCCAGGGAAGTCAAGGAAATTTCCATTACGAAAAGATCCTGGACCGACCGGGAATCGAACGCAAACACCTTGAGCATGGCTTTGCTTTGTATTTAGCCGCGAACTCTAATTACTCGGCTAAGGAAGGCCCCTTATATTAAATACCTTGGTGTATAATATTCGCCATTCGCAATACTTTCAGAACTCTACCAGAAACATCACTAAAAATTGCGCTAAAAGTGCACTATAAACAAAAACAAAATTTCATGTTAATTTCAACGTTAACTCCTGCTCATAGAGAAATTGCCAGATTTATCAGAAATTGAAATTACACATCACGTCCTCACTAAGACAGAGCCTGCTTCTTAGCTTGGTGTTCAATGAGCACTTCCACAGTTATTAACTGATAACTTTCTTTGCCAAAGTAAGTCTCTTAATTACATTTACATAATCTAAATTTACACTATGCATCGTGTAATCCACCGTGGACTTTAACCTTTCGGTTGTTGCGCGAATTTTTGTAACGCGAGTAATCGCGCGTTGTACTTTGTACAACACCCTTGATTTTTCATATTCAACATGGAATACCTTGCGATCTAGAGTAAATATAGAAAAACCATCCTCGACAAAGTTATTTAGGAGACCAAGGACTGACATGCGATACCTAAATAATTAGTTACGGAATTCCGCCACCAGGTAGCGCTAGTATGCATAAAAATTTAGTTTTATTTATATCTCTGGAGCCTGACCACTTAGAAAGATAGCGTCTTCGGAAAAATTGTCCAGTAGCTCATTAACTATCATTATTTAGGCCAAGAAATTCGAGAGTTTGCCACCAGGCGGCGCTAGTGTGCGAAAAATGGTGTGGGTATCTCAGGAAGCTGAACTTAGAAAGATTGCGTCTCTGACAAAGTTGTTTGATAAGCCAAGGGCTATCATTGTTCAAGCCAAACCAGGCGGCGCTAGTGTACATGAAATTTTTGTTTTGCAGATATCTCAGAATCCTGACCACCTATGGCGTCTTCGGCAAAGTTTTTTAATACGCCAAGGGTAATCATTGATCGTGCTAGTTGAACCTAAAGTTTGCTACCAGGTGACGCCAATGAGCATGAAACATTTGTTTTGACAATATCTCAGCAACCTGATCACTTAGAAAGATAGAGTTATCGACAGAGTTGTTTAGTAACACAAAGGCTGTTGCGTACACCCTAAGCGTAACGCAGCACCTACTCATACAACTCATTGATCGCATACCTTCTATCCACGATCTTGACTCAACGGAGCGAAGTCGGCGAGATGACGGATTGAGAATGATACAGAATCGGTAGGAGAATACGTCAGACATAAAAAGGAGCGAATTGAAGAGGCCACATGCCGACCAAGTGAATTTGTTATATATACTAAAATTGTAATAATTCCTAAAATTGATTAGTGCCTAAGTATTTTCTACACCCGAGGAGGAACAAATAACTCCCCAATAACTTATGCATACCATTTTTTGGTATCATACCAAAATTAGGTATTGTTCAGTTGTCAATACCTCAATTTGGTATTATAATGGTATTGAAAACAATCTTTAAAACAATTAAAAATACTTCATAGAGGTATTAAACAGCTATTGAGGTCTGCAGGAGGTATTGAACTACAATTGAAAAATATCATTTTTATATGAAAATCCATCAAGTATTATTGAGGTATTACAATACCTGATCTAGTTATCAGTTTGGTGTTCGTAGAATATGCTTGAGATATTATTTGAGGTATTTTACCTCTTATGCAGGGCTAATTCATACCTCATTCAGGTATGTAGTATTGGAAATTATCTGGTATGGAATACCTCAATTTGGTATTCAGTAGTTATTTTCTTCTGCTCGGGTTAACACCCCAAGTTTCTAAATTATCTGGTTTTTGAGATATACCGATTTCAAATTGTTGTCTGGCTTTCCATTTGAAGGAATGATCTGAATTTAAACACAAATTAAAGCTAAAACAACCTAACACTTCTCAAAGCAGAAGGAATCTCCATTTCGGAACTGTTGATCTGAATTCTCTGTTTCAAAACAACCAATGATCGATCAACGCTCTTTTCGCATAAAAACAAATCTATGAGCTCACGACAAGAGATCGTGCGCTCTGAAATTTTAATAAAGATATCGACAGGAATATGCTTTATAATTTGATTTTCTTTATCAAAAGTAAAACATTCACAAAACAAATTACTCACCTTGAGCCATGATGACGATAATGCACTGACACATGATCAAGTTTTTCATTGCATACTGTATCATTTGTATCATTGGAGAAAAACACTCATGCTCTGCTCATGCTCTGCTCATGCTCTGCTCATGCTCTGCTCATGCTCTGCTCATGCTCTGCTCATGCTCTGCTCATGCTCTGCTCATGCTCTGCTCATGCTCTGCTCATGCTCTGCTCATGCTCTGCTCATGCTCTGCTCATGCTCTGCTCATGCTCTGCTCATGCTCTGCTCATGCTCTGCTCATGCTCTGCTCATGCTCTGCTCATGCTCTGCTCATGCTCTGCTCATGCTCTGCTCATGCTCTGCTCATGCTCATACAAATAGGTACATTTTAGGTTTCTTGGCGAAATCATTGTCGGCATGTGTGATGGAACTTCCATTCGAAATTCTGGAGAAAATATAAGATAAGTTTTGAAGGAAAACAATTAAGATTACTAAAATTATTTTACTTACCATACCACTAAACTGAGATTTCAAAATTGCGATAGGTACATCCGTACATCCAGGAATCTTATTGTTCGAAAAATGTGCTGGCGATTTCAAAACAATTTTATAGAACTTTGAAGCACTTTAATGATCATTGGATTTGTAATCGAGCAAATACGAGGTAAGAAGATCTAATCGAATGTTTTGTGATATAATGGCAATGCTTAATGTTTGCAAAAAAGTGTCTTTTGAGAACACAGCTAGAAAACATGGGACTAATATGACAGTTCATTTTGGATCAAATCATAGAGTGCATAATTAATAAATGAATGGCATCTGCCTTGTTCGCTTAAAAATATGAAATTACGTTGCATTATTCACAAGAACCATTGACTTAAAGCACGGGATTATCCTCTTGCCTTAAATTCACCAAAATGTAATAAAATACATCGGTTCAATCCCAGGGTTGAACAACAATCCTGAGAAAATCACTCCCATCCTTGTCACGAGGGCTACTTGAGAAAAGGTAAAAAATTAGCATCTCATATTTCCAACTTGGAATTTATGCAAATCGGAAGAATACCGGTAGCAGAGCTTTCTAACACTTCGATTCGGTATCCAGTCGGAGTGGCGGGAACCAGATGAGCAAGTTTCGCCACTGCAAGAACTTAATTAACCGATAGGAGTCTATCGGGCGGCATTGTTGCTTGGCCAACAGCATCATAGCGTTCAGTTCAGTTCAGTTGTTCGGAAGGACCAACAGTGGGTGTGAAAGAGGCTATAGCTGTACGTGCTGTCCTGTGGACCAACGTTGCAATATTGTCTCTAATGTTCACGGTCGACTAGTTTAATTTGGGACCGGCTTCGCTAGTTCACATCTGGTCGGCGTTGAGTCAGAGTGGAGCAGGTGAACGAATTTTCGATAAACTGTGTGCACTTGGTTTACTATGACTGAACTAAAAAAACCGATCCGTGGTTTAGTCCACTCTGACTGATCAATTTATTGGAAAATAACAATCATTAACTGCTTGCATAGTCAAACTGGGTTCAAATTAAAAACATCCTTCGAAATCAATGTCGTTGGTTCTTCTCCACATTTTCAATTCCGCAATCACTTCTGTAGTCTAGAAACTAAGGTTTTGTTGGACATTGAAGACCACTCTTAATACATACTTCTATCGATTTTATTGATCATACAAATTAAATTTGTGATATTTAACGCAATTTACAACATTGATCAAATCTGATCGAATTGAAATTGAGCTAAGTTAAATTTGCATGTTAAACTTCATCTAGAGTGTACTTAGTCCAGTCTAATTTAACGCTGACCATCTGCAGCATTGAGAAGTGAACTGTGGGCACATCGTTCCGCGTTTTCGACCCTGTTCGAATAATATGGGGTAGGTCTAATAGCACCTCCAGAAATGAGTCATGTTTCAAATCTAATTTTAGAAAGCATAGAATTTTATTATCCTCTGCATAAATAATTTTTTAAAGAAACCCCAAGGAGCACCACTAACCTTACTGCACCTTAAGATAGACACACCCTAAGTGACCTGTAATATGAAGCTACACAATCCCCGACGAATTTATATGAGAATTTCAACATGCACGATAAAAGAAGAGTACCTCACGAGGTTTGTTTACACCACAACTGAAAAGACCGCTTTCAATTCAGCAGAGAAGTGCACAAGGAAAGTGGCGTCAGTATTCGGCCTATGATTCGAATAGAAGGATTGAGTATCTCGATAAAATTTATATAAATATATTTTTCCGAGCTATTAGCAAACGTAATAAGTAATAAGTTTTTTTTTTGCTAATGGTTTTGTTAAAACTAATCAACATATTTTCCTCGGAATTTACATATTGACTCACTTTTTCGAGAACACTTGGACCGAAATAGGCAATTTCTCCTATCGTCCTGTTAACGTACCTATCATAACTCGATCATGAATTTGTATTTCACAAGTAGAAGGTCGCACCATTTTCCACATTCCACCACCATACGCCATGAAAGCACAACGGAAGTCGTTGTTTTCCCATGTGAACAAATACCTGGATCGCCGTCATACGTGTCCTTTTTTGCTCTGGTACTTTCATGAAGCCAATTATTCTGAGATGTGTATCATCTACCCTGCTGCAGCATACAATACAAACTCACTCTTTTTGCTCGATGTGTTAGGAATACAATTTGTTATTAAGTTACCAACGGCCGCCCATGCTGCCACCAGTAGTCAGATCTGACTATTATATGATAACGTGAACAAACTCATCCACATAAAACGTCCAATAGAGCAGTGGACAGCTTACCTACTAGAAAACTCTAGCTATTGGGTTGGCTTATAACAGTTGGGGCTATTGTATGCGAAATATACAGGTTTTTTAATACATACATCTAAGGTTTATATGTTAGTTTCCACATCATAAATAATGCACAATATTTATAATTGCCCTCAAGAATTTGAAGACAGCTTCAGGATTACCTTCTAAATTTTATTTTTAATCCTCTGTAGAGCCTTGTTTCTGGTATTACAACAGCAAGTCCATAATAGTACAACATGCAACACGAATGAATCGTAGAACATGATTTAGAAAATCGTTCATTTCATACGTTAAATACCATTGCTCACCTAGTTTTAGTAGCCTATCATACTCAGTATTTTTTTCTAAGATTTCTGATTATGACCTCAGGATTCTATACGAGCGGTGCGCTAATGGTAAAAAACGGGTTTTCTTACAAAATTCAAGATGGCGGCCAAATTCAAAATGACCTCCAATTTTTTTTAGTCTTCATCAAAAGCGCCTCTATAGGATGCCACTAAGTTTGCGTTCCAATATGAGACATATCACGTGGAGAAATACCTAAGATTTATCAAAAAATGGGCTTTTTCGCAAACTGTTTAGCTCGCTGGTGTACGAAGGGTCCACCAATTTGAAAAGACGAAAGGACCACCCTTTAGTTTTAGCGGCCTGGTTTCAGCGAGAATTGCTCTCAATTAAGTAGAATACTTCTCAAAAATAGTGATCCAAAATTCCGAACTTTGAAAATAATACAAAGGTCAGTCTTCTCACTGCATTTGACTTCTCAGACCCCAATAGCTCCACCCTTTAAATTCAATCAATCCACTTTCTAAGATTCACTACGTACGTCTCGAACACGCTAATTCAGCGCTATAATCCAGCAATTAGCATGCTTCCCACCGCAAATTACGAATTAGAAGCCGTCGATGCGATTCTTGAAATTCCTTGATAACAATTAAACTACGTGGCTTTGCCAACGCGACTGCCACCGGATCCCTGGCTGATGCTGCACTCATTCATCAACCACACAAACGCTCATTATCGAATACCATAACATGGTCGATGTGGTAACACCACTAGATTGCCGCTGCTTTCGGTACCTACGCGCATTTACCCGATGTGAGCAGAAGCGTACTGTATGTCACCATGCCCCCTGGCTCGGATTTTGACAAATCTACAAAACAGATTGAATTTTAAAAAAGTTTGAATGTATAGTGATGAATGGTATAGAATAAATCTCGGGTAACTTTTCAAAACGAACTAACTAACTAATCTTTGTTTCCTTCCCCTTTAACCAACAACTGAGCTACCTTAACTTCTTCCGTTGTGTTTTTTTGTATAAAACGCTAATCAAGGACATTGTCTTTTTATCTATTCTATCTATTCTATGAGTTCAATTCCCGGTCGGTCCAGGATCTTTTCGTAATGGAAATTTCCTTGACTTCCCTGGGCATAAAGTATCATCGTACCTGCCACACAATACACGAATGCAAAAATGGCAACTTTGGCAAAGAAAGCTCTCATTGTCAGTTAATAACTGTGGAAGCTTAGTGTTCAGCTGAGAAGCGTCCCAGTGAGGACGTTAATGCCAAGAAGAAGAAGTCTTTCCATTTATACATAAAACTTCTCAAAAGCTTTAGTATTGCAAAAAAAATCGGTCGGGTGGTCTAGAGTATTTTTTTTCTGAATTCGAGAGACTTGCACATATGTTTGTATTTACGTATCTTTGTGTTTATGTACATTAGGGCGGTTCAAAATTTATAATGAGGATCGAACATGTCGCGCGTCGGTAGTTAGAAGTGAAAAAGTGATCGGTCCGTTAGTAGTGTTTGATCCTTCGACCTTGACACTTGCTCCTGCGGGGGCGGGCGATGAGGGCAGAACATGTCACGCATCGGACGAGTAAAGTGAAAAAGTTCCGCGATCGATTGGTTCTTTTTTATCCTTCGACCTTGACGCTTGCTCCTGGACAGTGCGTCAAGAAAGTCTGAGCAGTCGTCAGTTGTTTGCACTCTCGGGTCGCGCGCCTATTTTCTGCTATAATCCGACGGATAGCAGAAGAGATATACATGAGTATGTTTGCTATTATTTTGCTTAATATGGCATTCACAGGGCTATGCAAACATGTACAAAAATCCCATACCCAATTTAGCCTCATGATGTTAGTTTCTAATCTATTCATATGCACTGTGCCATTAGGAAAATAACATAAAAATATAAGATTTGAAGCTATAGCGTATTTTTCAGCACCATGGGGCAAGTATGTTACATGCCTTCTTCTTCTTTCTGGCGTAACGTCCCAACTGGGACAAAGCCTGCTTCTCGGTTATTAACTGAGAGCTTTCTTTGCCGATTGACCATTTTTGCATGTGTATATCGTGTGGCAGGTACGAAGATACTCTATGCCCTGAGAATCGAGAAAATTTCCTTTACGAAAAGATTCTCGACCAGTGGGATTCGAACTGAATAGCTGCGCGTTTACCGCTACGGCTATCTGGGCCCCCATGTTACATGCCTTATAACAAGGTTTATCACATGCGAAGCTCTCTACTAGTCGAATAACTGCAATTGTGTTGTTTGAAAGGCGGATAAGTCACTTTTGTATAAACGAGTAAGAAAATAAATCTCGCATAATTTATGATCTTGTCCTAACAGCCATCGGTGACCAAGTGTGTAGCTTGTTATAACTGAGCAAACGAATGGATTTACACTTTATTTCACAATGCTACGATGAAGAGAAGATCCTCTTCTGTCTCTCAGCGGTGATAGTTTTTATTTTGGTCCGTTTATCTGCTCAATAACAACGAATTACACACTCGGTTACCAATGGTTTTTAGGGTGAAGATACATAGAAGCCAAACCTCGAATTTTCAAAAGCAAAAGTCTAGAGAAGCAGACAACCGATAACTCACTGATCACTCGCTGGTGGCGACCAATCAATAAAATGTTCAACGTAAAAGGTTGTCAGGTTCTCTAGATTTGTGCTCTTGAAAATTCGAGGTTTGACTTCAATGCATCTTCATTTTAGGACGAGATCATAAGTTTTTCGAGAAATATTCCCTAATAACTTCTTACATCACTATGACCAATTTAAGTACGATTTTCAAGGTTTTTCGTGGAAAATAATTAAAATGACGCTTGAGACAGTTTTGCGATTATGCGTATATCATATGTCATTTATGCTTATTACAGCTCTTTTGACCAAGAACAACTTTACCTTCCATGTCAAGGTGTTCAAATGGTTTGATCTTGCAGTTTGTCCCGTATGTCCATACGTTCAATGCAATGTACGTCGGTACAAAAACCATACCGTAAAACGGGGTAACTTTGATAATGCGGGTAACTTTGATAGTGCGAGACCCAGAACATACTAAACGATATAACAAAGTTTCTGTTAATCAGTTAAGCAAAACTAATGCAAAAGTAAAGAGTATTAGTATGACACTTCATGTCAAAGCTATTTTTGTTGGAATCAAGTACCGTAAAACGGGGTAACTTTGATAATGCGGGTAACTTTGATAATGCGAGACTCTCAACATACTAAACGAAATAACAAAGTTCCTGTTAATCTGTTAAGCAAAACGAATGCAAAAGTAAAGAGTATTAGTATGACACTTCATGTTAAAGCTATTTTCGTTGGAATCAAGTACATTTGAGGATTTATATGCATATATGGAAAATTTATATGATTTCAGCAATTTTGAAATGCTTTCAAACAATCTGTTCTACGATCACTATTTGATGAAGTCATAATGAATTCGTCACTTATACTTGATAGCCTAGTTATAGTAGAACTCGAATTCAGCATCAAAGCTCTTAGCGAATACTATTTTTACAAACTGGGACCATTTTTGTAATCTAAGTCAGAAATTTCCATATAGCGTTAAACGCCTAAAGATATGCAACGCCCTACAAATGTTCTGTAATTCATTCAATTTTGTTCGCGTGATGCTCCATTATCAAAGTTACCCCAAAACAGAAAACCGACTTTCGATTATATGAAAAATTATATATCCATTAGGAATAAATCTTTTGGAAATCTATCAACTGGAATCGATAGTTAGGATACCAGTACTTGTTTTAAAAATATGAATTAAAATTCTTTGAAACAGCATGCATAAATATTCAAGTTTTCTTCGAAAAAACTATCAAAGTTACCCCGTTTTACGGTACATTTGAGGATTTATATGCAAATATTAAAAATTTGTAAGATTTTAGCATTTTTGAAACGCTCACAAACAATCAGTTCTACGATCACTATTTGATTAAGTCTTAATAAGTTCGTCACTTATCCTTGACAGCCTAGTTATAGTAGAACATAAATTCGGTCCCAAATCTCTTAGCAACAACAATTTGTATAAACTGGGACCATTTTTGTAATCTAAGTCAGAAATTTCCATATAGCGTTAAACGCCTAAAGGTATGCAGCGCCCCCTGAATGTTCCATAATTCATTCAATTTTGTTCGATTTGTACTCCATTATCAAAGCTACCCCAAAGCAGAAAACCGACTTTCGATTATATTCAAAATTATATATCCATTCAGAATGAATCTTTTGGCAATCTTTCAACTGTAATCGATAGTTAGGATGCCAGTACTTGTTTTAAAAATATAAATTATAAATCTTTGAAACAGCATGCATAAATATTCAAGTTTTCTTCGAAAAAACTATCAAAGTTACCCCGTTTTACGGTATCCATAAATAGGGTTTCATTCTACTCCTTTGTAAGCGCTATTATTCGTCGTATCAAACTTATAATGTTCCACTACGGCGGATATTCCAACTTACCTGCAACATAGATTCATTTTCCAAGTGTATTTTTGTGAAAGCTGTCATTGTTTGTACACTTGTACACCAAAAATGCAATAAAACTACTGTAAATCGTTAAATAACTTCAGCGCAATTATCCATTTTTCACTTTTTCACCGAAATCGCATGGACGAACACGATTTGAGAGAAATGCTTTGCGATCGACACCAGTCACACCACTTTATGATACAAGTTTCTTCCCGCAACCCTGTGTGACATACTTCGCCAGACACTTATTTTCACTATGGAAAAACTTCGTACTTCTTCACTGAAGGATTTCATTCCAATCACACGCCATAAAAGTTAGTTCAATAATACACGAAATTTTATGAAATTTCCTCAACGACTGCGTATAGTTGGGAATGTAAACAAAGTTCAATCCGTCGTACTGAGAAAAAAAAAAGATTGAGCGCATCAATGTGTGCGCGATGCTCGACGTAAAAATACGGTTCCTTCGATAAGCCATTTTACGAGACAGTCGGTTGACGTTTTCTGGCGGGCCGCTCATTGTTTTTGTTTTGATAACTAGCATGATATGTGAATGGCGCTGGTAACGTTTTTGTTGGTGATGACATGTTCATCTCTTTCTGGCTATTTTTCTACGCGGTTACATGTCTGATGTTATCAGTAAATAAAATAAATTCTTCCCTGCCTGCTGATTTTTATTTTACTGGGGAAGATTGAAAAGCTCGTTGCATGCCATTATTGAATGAGCTCCTTCCAAATGTGGCGCTAGAATAAACGTAAATAAATGGGCCCGCCAGCAAGCTTCAAAGCTGGTAAACAAACAAAAAACATATGATTCGAAACGTCTCATAAAATGGCTTATTGTGTTGTTTTCGCTGCACTGTGAGCAAATGCCATAATTGTACGGTCAAAAGGAATTGTGTTCATATGTTTGGGCTGCATTTTGATGGCGAACAATGAATTTTAAAGGAAATTAGTATATTCCATCATGCTGAAGGATTGGAGGGAGTTGAAGGATTGGAGGGAGTTACCGAATCCATAATAGAATTAAGAACTGCACCAACGATTTTCAACCGACTTCAAAAATCTGTTAAGTTTACTATAATCTGGTGAAAATCACTGAGCAGTGCACTAAATGTGACTATGTCAATAGTAACATCGACTACACAGCACTGTATTTCGATCCGTGACACCCACCGTACAACACAGTGTGGTCAAAGGTATAATGCCAAACTTGTCAAATCTAGAATGTTCCTAGTCATTAATACTACAACTGTGGTTAAATAAACAGAATATATTTTCTTGAGTAGTGATGTTGACTATGTTTTGGTAGAGTTAACAGATTAATGTAGTCGGTTGAAAATCGTTGGTGCAGTTCTTAATTTTACCATGGATTCAGTAGTTTCTACAAGAAAATTCATTTCAGTGTATATTCTAGTAAAACATTTTATTATTTATTATGGAGTAATAAAACCACACTGGAGGCGAACGATCGATTTAAACAAATCTGATGATGGCTGAAAATCAGTAAGCCGAAAGGTTATAATCGTGTTTCAGTGTGTAGTAATCACCGAAAAATATCAACAATCTCCAAATATATATTTTATTATAGCGTTGATATGTTGTGTTTTGACCACTCAATATATCACAGTAAGCCGTAAGTTGTGGGACGGATCTGGAAACTGATTGCGACAGAAATGAAAACGATAAAACGGATTGAAAATTCGGCAAGATGTATTTTATTTATTTATTTTTTTTTTATTTATTCATCGTCTTCGGCTATGGGCCGTACAGACTGTTACTCAATATTAATTATCAAGCATACATTACAAATACAATGCAAAATATGACAGAAGTGTTTAAAAATATCATTCTACTTCAACAGCTTACTCAAAACAGTAATAAAACAAATAGTCTAAGTACAAACAGATTTACAATAAATATTCTCTTTAATTGATATACTACATACACGATATTATAATAAAAGACATTGCTAGACGAAACTTGACGATTAATGGGTTATTTGTGAAGCTAACAAACTATTGTCAATTCTAGAGCGATCAGGTCTCCATGATGCATTAACAAATTCTTTGAACTCTCGACAACGAACTCCTTTAGGCCATTTAGACGAAAATAGAACATTCAATCGATGGCATTCTACTACTTCTACTTTGAATGAGATGAAATCTAATGTATCTATTTCTTTTCAAGCGGGTTTCAAACATTTTATGCTTATTTCATCTTTTCGGGTAAAGAACTAGCCATTCGTCAATGTGCTAAAATTCACCTTAATAAAGAAACAAAAAAAAGCTTATTACATCTTTAATTCCTACAGAATCAGCAATCATTTGCACAACTTCGTCGTCCGTTACATCGTTCGCAATGTTCAATAAATGCAGCTTAACAGTTTTCACGTTTTGATTCGCAGCCCCTTCGCACCCTCTTCATCCGAAAGGCCGACGCATTTTGTGTGAAATCGTTAGATACCCACACAAAATCCAGGCTTGTTTGATTGTCGATCAGTTTACTTCGCTTGAGATCCACCAGCAGATCGTAGTGCTTCAAGAAGTCTGCTCCGATGATTGGCGATTTAACATCGGCGATGGTGGAGACCCAAACAAAGGAACGGCGGAGGCCAATATCGGAAGTGAGACGTTTGGTGCCATATGTTTGGATTGCGCTTCCGTTCGCAACGAAAAGTTGGATTTCACAGGGTGGAGGAGTTCGCGTGGAGGCGGAGGAACAACAGAAATGTCGGCACCGGTGTCAATGAGATACTGCTGGGAGGTTTGCTGATCGTGGACGTGAATTCTTCGGATATTTATTGATTCGTTCAGGGCAATGGATCATTAAAATAACCAAAACGGCCGCTATAGAAAGCATAGATAGCGCCACCGTAGCCTTGTGTGTTTGACAGAACAGCAATGCTGTCACAATGTTAAATCCCATATACAGTGGCGCCTTTGTTTTGATGCGGTGAACACTTGCAAAAACTACCTTCAATGATCCATTCTGGTTATTTTAGGCAGATTTATTGGTTCGAGCGAGAGCTCGGCCGTTAGTTTTTTTTTCGGGACGTTTGTACACGTGCATCTTATTGTCGTCATAAAAAAATGCAAGGAATGTGTTCATTCTCACTTTTTTGCTCCTCGCACACATCGAAGCAATGATCGAACGGACGTTACTGGGCAGTGCACGTAGCAACAGATTCGAGAGCACCGTATCCGTACAACCATCTCCACCCAGACGTCGCATTTCGGAAAGCAGAACACTAGGTTTTCGGTCACCAAGCGTCATTCCGGATAATGGACCAATGCACGAGTTCACTAATTTGACGTTTGAGCGGTGCCAAATTCATTCGTTACCACATAAATAACACGACACCGCTCAACGTCAAATAGTGAACTCGTGCACCGGTCCATAGGCTTGAGAAACGTTGCATTTCTGAGGGTCGGAAATGTTTCATGATGGCCGCTTTGAGCGTTTCGTAGCAGTAATTGTTCACTGTGTAACGACTTGGCAATGGCGGTGTGGACGAATTTTGCACGAGGTTCAAGTGCCACAATTACTGCGTAGAACTTTTGCCTGTCCTGTTTGATCTGGTTCACACTTAACGCGCCTTCTAGGCAAATGAACCACGTGTCCACATTGTCCGGATCGAAATTGGGGTAATTAATTTTCGCTATCACTGTTTGCGACGCCATTGACGAGCCCGCACCGTTATAGCACTCTTCATTTTTAATCACACCACCGCCATTGCCGGCCAAGAGTTTTTCTGATCAATGACTCACACGCGTGGTTGTTGGAGACGAACTGTTCACTTTTGCGGTGGTTTTTGCGCGGTTTAATCAACGCGAATCGCAACTTGCGGTTTGAAAAAAAAAGTTTTCGAAGCTAAACTATAACTTTTTGTTCCGTCGTGGTCATCAAATTTTGGGGTCCTTTCGGATTCACGCTGAGAAGCAGGCTCTGTCCCAGTGAGGACGTTAATACCAAGAAGAAGAAGAAGGTATTTACAGATATGTACAGAGGGTACTTATGAGAGGATGGTGTAGATACAGATTCTTAGATCGGTTGTAGTTACTGTGCGTGGTTTCGAGATCGGGTGTGTGGATTGAGAGTGAGTTACCTAAACGGTGCACAATGGTCGGAAAAAAACGAAGTTTGGCTGAAACTAGTTTTATCCCCTTAATCGATGAAATATGTAATCTGAATATGTTATTTGGCGTTTTTATTGTTTCAGAAGGGATTATTCACATATTACGTAACTGTTTTTAAAGGTTTTTTTTTATTAGAAATGCAATTAAATTTGGCTAAAAGCTCATATTTTGTTTGTATTTTAACGAGTTTGATCAAAATATGTATGAAGAGTGGTTAAATAAATTTTATATCAACTTTGTATGAAAAATATCGTCAAAATGTATGAAACTATTGAATTATTCAAATAGCTCAAACTTGCAAATCAGCAAATTTCTGCAAAAAAATTAAACGTTTTTTGTAAGATCTAAGGATGCATTTTAAAGTGCAATATTCGAAATTGCGGCGACATGACGCGACAAGAGTTGTTTATCATGTTCAAAATCATCAAAATTACTAAAGTGTAATATTGAATAGTATTAAATCTTCAACCAAATATTTTTATCCATCTTCATGCTCGATAAATGTGTTGAACCATAAGCTTTCAGATAGTGCGTAACTTTGGGAAAATATTGCATTCCTTAAATTTTGTACTTTATTTTATTGTTACATTTTTCAATTTTTTGACTTCAGTCAGTTTGACGTCATAAAAGTCAAAGAAATTTAAATTTTAGTTCAATTTCAATTAAGAATCATAATAATATAATACATGAGGTATATTTTAAAATGATAAAAACCATAAACATCTCAAAAAAGTGTTTTGGTAGTTTTGGCCGCTCCTTTATATGGAGCCCGACCATAGTGCGGTGATGATGATGGTGATGATGTTAGAATATACCGGGTTACCAGGCGGGATCGCCACATATCCTTTGACAGATACACGTATTTTGACCTCAACGGTAAGGCCGTCTTCAATGTCGTGTACTAGACTCGACTCAAGACGGCCTTACAGTTGAGGTCGAAATACGCGTATCTGTCAAAGGATACAAACTCTAGTGACATTAAATACTATAGTACTAAATTCGGTTTTTTGATCTACTTAAAAAATTAAAGTTGAGGTAATTTGCATGATGCATCATTTAAAATATTAGGGGCCCACTGACTACAGCCCTGATTGTCCCGTACACTTGCAGTTTCCTGCTAGTACACAAACCACATTTGATGGTCAACTTCCATGGGCGCCGATGACATGTTCTCCTGGGTGCATATTCAGGTGCTGATGTTCAGGCCAAGCAATACAATACCCATGTTTGTTGGGTAAAGGTGAAAAGAGCAAATCAAACTCCACCACGTCGGGCTTACCATACAATGAACGGTTTTCTTGGAAAGGGAGCAATTAGTTGAACGCTAATCGCATCTTGCCATTAATGATTTGCATTGGTGGGTGATTTAACGCTTGGAGTGTCATATCAACGGATCCAATCAGTGCAATATAAGCCTCTGATAGCTTATTCGAGAACAAGAAGGGCTTTTGATCAAGCAGAAAGACAATAAGTTTGAATCCAATCGTCCGACGTAATTTCAAGCTATACGTTAATAATGAAGCTATTCTTAGCCGAGTGGTTAGAGTCCGCGGCTGCAAAGCAAAGCTATGCTGAAGGTGTCTGGGTTCGATTCTCAGTCGGTCCAGGATCTGTTCGTAATGGAAATTTCCTTGAATTCCATGGGCATAGAGTATCGTCGTACCTGCCACACGATATACAAATGCGAAAATGGAAACTTTGGCAAAGAATGCTCCTCAGGTCATACCTATGGAAGTGCTCATTGTACACTAAGCTGAGAAGTATGCTCTTTCCCAGTGAGGACGTAAATGCCAAGAAGAAGAACCATATCGTAACATATCATCATGCAAATTACATTTTTGGAAAATTAGTTTTTAAATCATCTTATTCGAGACAAAGATTTATATCATTGCAATTGTTGAAATGTCCAATAAATGAGTTGGATGTCTTTATAGTGACGGTAGAGACATCTTTGAAAATTGGCGCAAACTGCACCATGATCGAGAAATTCAAACAAAAGTAGCGCCAAACACGATTCTGCGCAGTTCATTGCAACGTCATACATCACCAACTGAAACCACATTTGAAAACGTGTTTACAATAATACCTGATTGGTTGATAAAATGCCACATTTGAATGTTCCTCAATCTGTTTCAAAAGCCGAATTATATTCCACCTTCCCTTTAAACATGCTCCTTTTTAACCTGCGAGCACAATAATCGCGACGGGACGTGGAATAACGAATGGCGGTGAAATAAAATTACCACACAAAGGCATTCCATTTCCGTACTTCACCCAAAGATCAAGCGCGAGGTGGGTATCCGAAATGAAAAACTGCCGCAGCTCATCACACCCCATTATTCAGTCTCGCGGGCTCTAGCTGCTAGCAAGAAGCACGTGGCTCGAAACGAAGGAATTGATAAATGCTTCCCACTGTGCTGCCTATTTTACTACACGGAGAAGCGAAACAACTCAAAACTAAGTGTTTTGTACCCATCTTGACAGCTTTGTGGAATGATTCAAAATTGAGTTCATCGTGAAAAACCTAATTTGGAATCATTCCGCAAGTACATCGTTTTGGGTATAATGTAACTCTTTCGCTAAGACTCGGTATTGGATAAAAATTACTCAAAATCAAGTTTTCGGCTCTACCGGGTTTCGTAGGAAAAATCAGAATGTAAATCGATTTTAGGCGGTGAATTACTACTAATATTATCCCAACCTTGACCCTCAAATTGTTTCATTTTCAAGACATTAAAGACAAGTGCAACAAAGTTTCATTATTTTGATTTCATTTATTGTTCTTATAAGAAAAAACCGTGCTGGTATAGGTACGCTTATCGATTTCATAAAAAAAGCATGTGATAGGTTCGATTTATTACAATGACGTATCACAAAATTCTCTCAAACGTAGGGTGAGTTGTGTTACCTTGGTACTCGTGGAACAATCCTGTATACCCCAAACATTGATAGCCACCAGGTCGTAAAGCTTTTTGAGCAAGACGGGAACAGACATTCCCAAAACAGGATGAATTTTCAACAATATGTCGATGGCCATGTCTCCTGATTTTCCGCAAGGGACAACGAAGTCAGTGAAGACTACATACAAATCCCCTTTCTTGAAGGTATCGGCGCAACACACAAGATGGGGTGGAAGATCAGGATTTGCATGCACATGATTTTTAATAGCAATGCTGCTGGTTGTATCCTGGACCTATGGAAAAATATTTAAAAAAGGAGTCATACAAGTGTCTATAGGAGAAATTGTATCGATGCACACCTTAACCCATCTGATCAACGGTGTAGCCATGAATTCCTCGATGGTCATATCTTCTTCTACCTTCCTCTTTATACCGCAGTGCGTTAGTTTTTTCAGAAATCGTAAAGCACCACGTATGTAAGCTGAAAAAAATATAGTCGAAAATATGACTAAGAAGTTTTTTTTATAAAAATAGGAAATCAAAATTACCATCTTCAACTGATTCCCATCCGTTTTCCTCTACTAGCATTCCAATCTGCAAAAATGATTCCATGCCAAAATCCTTGTTTGCATTGGGATGAAGTCGATCAAAAGCCTGTTGTATCTGTAAAATTCAGTACCAATTAGTTATGAAAATTAATCATAGAAGTAATGAAATTTAATTTTTACTCGTACCATAAGTCCATCGTAAGCCAAAATGTGCGGGAATATTTTCAGTATCGAGCTGGTGACCTCAATTTGCTGCTGCAGAAGCCATTGGTGCAAAACGGTGCATTGCGACATTTTTTCCGAAATCTCTCTGATGTTTTGCGAAGAAGGCGTGAGGGCTGCCATGTATGAAGCGTTGTCATGTATTCCATCGGGTAGTTCAATAGATGTCGGTTTCGGTCTTTGAAATTTGCGTTCTTCAGAAGGCAAATCTTTTCGCATGTTTGCTACACGCGTTTCAATAATCCCGTGATGTGAACCTTTTCCGCGACCTTTATTTCGCCAAAAGAAGAATGACTGGAAGTAGGAATTTTCTAATTGATTAATTCGATATTTTTATTTTTCTGTAGCTCACCTCTCTTGGGGCATCGGGACTCACGCGCGTAATTTCCAGTTGTGGAAAAGCCGAAATTATCTTGCAAGCCAGTTCTTGCTTCTCACGCCACGATGGATACCTGCAGAGGAAAAACATAATTTTATTATTACCTATTTCTAAAGCAATGTGACTGAAAGGATTGAAAGGTCTATCTAATGTAAGGCCCTATTGATATGTTGATGTAGATTTCGAAAAGTTTTGAAGCACAGACACACAGACTTAAAAATTAACAATAATAAAAATTTAAAGTCAGAAAAAATAAACTCAACTCCTAACTAAATTTAGTTGTAATCAGACTTTACAGCCGTGTTTATTAGTTACCTCTTTTCTTCCAGGATCATGCGCTCAAAATAAAAATTTGTGAGTATCCTATTCATTTTGAGCAAATCGTTGTGCACCGGTATTGAACCTGCATTTAGGCGCTTCAAAGTGCGTTGGAATTTCGGTTCATCGGCCAGAACAGATTGTACGGTCTGAAATATACTATGAACGTTAATCTGTTGCAATATATAATATGATTAAATTCATTACCTTTTCATGCAGCAAATGTTGATGTTCGCCATGGGCATCATGCTCAAGCTCCGCTGTTTTTTTCGAAATAAAACCGAGGATAATTTTGCGTGGACCTATTTCCATTATGTCCATCTTAGTCAGATCACTTTCATCTAATTGTAAAAGGATCTCATCGGTGATTAGATGTGCTGTAAAAAATATATATTGGAAAATAATTAAAAAATATATAGGGGTAGGCGGGGAAAAAAGAGCACCCTGCCTTATCACCGTTAATGTCGATTCATAAAAAAATAATTTAATTGTAGCTTATAGAATATAATCAATGAACGGTAAAATTTCAAACGGAAGACATGTTTGTTACGCGAAAAAAATGTTAAAACTGTTCGTTGGCCATATTCTTCTAAAAACTTTCTCGAAGCCTAAGGACTAATAATGACTTTAATCCAATATAACAATAC
Source organism: Aedes aegypti (assembly GCF_002204515.2). Classification (NCBI taxonomy): domain Eukaryota; kingdom Metazoa; phylum Arthropoda; class Insecta; order Diptera; family Culicidae; genus Aedes; species Aedes aegypti. The sequence goes on from NC_035108.1 coordinate 381,725,112, forward strand.
ACTAATAAATTATGAAATCTGTTAACTACGTTTAACACAACTATAAGCGATTAGAAAAAAAAATTGTATAGGGAGGTGGAACAAATTGGGAACAATAAAAAAGGAGATCTCATATTCAGGGTGTCTACTCGCTTACCACATTGAAGTTCCCTGATATTTCCAGGTTAAAGAAATACTATAATTTTATATGACCAAAACAAATCAATTCAATGATTTCCAATAATTTTAAAAATTGTTCAATAAGCATGGCTGGTAGGGACTGAGTGTTTAGAAAATTTAGAAACCTCTTGCTTAAAAAAGAGACCAAACAGTAATCAAAAAACAAATCGACACCTAACAGGAACGAGAATATCTTTTTACACTTCCTCAAGACATTCCGACAAATAATAGTGTTTGTGTTACTTCAATGATATTCTCAAGGAATTTCATCTAAGATTCAGATATAACTACGAAGATTTTTTCAGGTTGGATGGATAGATATTTGAATTTGAGAGATTTGCATTTTTCTTCTTCATTAGGTGATGAATGAACAGTGATTATTTCCCATAAAATCTATTCAAGAATTTTCCTAAGGAATTCACCAAGAATTTTATTTTGGATATTTTAAAGCCAGTAACAGCAACTCCTTCAGTAACTTTAAGAGATTTCTCAAGGAAGTCTTCACAGATTTTTCAAGGCACTGTTCCAAGTGTTTTTCGTGACGAATTTCTAAAGCAAATGTTAAAGTAACCTTTTTAAAAGTGTATGGCTTTTTTAAACTGAATAATGGTGCGCACAGATTTAAAAATTAATTTCAGATATTACACATTCCCAATATTTTTCTATTTTTAGCCATCAAAAGTGTTTTTCAGCATGATTTAGGATTGAAGACTCTATTTTGGGCATAGTCACAACTTGTTGATTATCATTGAGACAAATTCTAACAAAATTGCTGTTTATCATACATTTGGCTCTCAAATTTTTCGACGTTTGGGCAAGATATCTCTGCGAGGATTTTTTTTGTATGTTAATGAGAGTGATCCTAAGCTTTTGCACGGGAGTGTACACTCAGAAACAGCGATAGTCGAAGAATTACTAAATATTAGACATTCAAGACTATTTTACATCTGCCTCTGTTTCACTCTACAGGGAATTTGTATGCTTCTTGTCAATCCGCCTAGGCTGAAGCATCGCTAAGCTTGCATTCATTTGATTGACAGATAGCAAATAGTAATTTATACATAAACTTTAGTAATTTAGTGGACATTTTATAAAACGAATCACACAAGAAAATGTTTAAAAATATGATGATTTATTTTGGTTACAATGTTAAACTTAAATCTAAAAACACATATAAAATTTATTTTGATTACAATGTTAAACGTGACTCTAACCATCGAAATACTTTAAACTTAGGTAATATTCATTATCATTTTCTCTATGTTTCCACATGTTATAACATTTGCGCGTCAAGATCTTATCATTTGTGACTCTTATGAGATTCTGTGTTAACTTAACTTTGTAGGCAAATAGAGTGAGATCAAACTGTACTATATCTAATTCTTGTATTATTGTTATTATCTCGTTTGCATGTAAAACCATTAACAAAATAATTCCATATACACCTTCATTGCATTTTAAATATTTAACGACGTATCCTGGACGAAAATTGATTTTATTTATTTGCATGTGTTGTACAATCTTTATTTGTTGAGGGAGATCAAAAAGTAAGCCGGAAGAGTCAATCGTTGTTTTGTCAATTACTGCTGAGGAAATAATTGATGGTTTGTCTACGGTATATGTGTGATTCAAAATAGAACAAGCCTGTTTGAATGATATTCGTGCCTATTCTGCGCGGCGTGTGAGGTGACACGAGTCGAATGAGGTGACAATTGTCGACTCGCTCCCATTTGATTAACATTAGTCGTCTCACGTCACTCGCGGTGAGAGCGACTCGTCTCGACTCACACGCCGCGCAGAATAAGTACAATTCTTTTAGTAAGACTAAATGTCAAATTTTTATAATTTCCACAGGTTTTTCCTTGGCTCTTCGACTCCTTAAACTTGGCTTCGTATAATAAACAACAAGTATTGTAAAGTGGCCCGTTTTCTAGACATGACTGCGCGTAATGGGAAATATGATGAACTTTGTTTATGGCAATTGAAGATGAAAAGCATTCTAGGAAAAGAGTGTGAAATTCTTGAGTAGCATTATTCAAATCATTAACCATTTCTTTTGTCAATCTGTGAGAAAAACAATTGTAACTAATCAGAAGAAGCGTTGAAACCAATCGACCATGTTTTGGATTTTGCACAAGGGCTTTGTCAAAAATGAAAGGAAAGGCGCGCATAAGTAGCCATGTCTGAGAAGCAGACTGGCTCAGAGCATTTGTTTTTGAACTCAAAACTTGATTCGAAAAATTCGAAGATGGTTTGTCGCAGTCCTCACATTCTCCAAAGTCAAAACTCTCGATGAGATGGTTGATTTCCTGGTCAGTATATAATTTGCACTGTATTGCCTGCCTTAGAATTAATTTGATAACCATTGGAAAAATGCCTTCTAAAAGATCGTGCATAGGATCAAAACAAACTGTATTAGGCCATCTAAAATAACGCAATTTATGGAAAGCACAATCAGCCCGAATTCCACAATCCTTTGGGTTTTTCTCCTGCATTAGGATGGCAGATACATCATTTTGAACATTTTCTAATGTTCTATGCTGAAAGTTATCACCAAGATTACCAGACTTCAATTCTTTCCGAGAAATAAAGCACGTCCTACAAAAAAAATTTGCTGATGGTCCAAGCAGTCCGTAGATATCGTGTATAGCTAGAGTATCACCCACAATGTTCACAAGAACAGCGCGTAATGTCCAGGAACCTGAAGAAGTCCTAACTGTGATACCCTGGGGTGATTCGAGGGCATTAAGATCTTCAATCATGTCTTTGAGTACATTTGCATATCCGTACTTTTTTAGTACGCTTTGTTTTACCATGATTGCCACATAAATCCTGTCTAAAGATGCATTCACACGAGAATCAAAGTTTTGGATCCTAAACGAGAAAATAGTCAATTTGTTTTTCCCTTTTCGTGATCCAAGGGGATTCAAATATTCAACATCATCGACGTGGAGCGATAGTCGTAATGCATGAGGATGACTGAGGAAAAATGGATGTTTGGCATACTGATAGCTGTCCTTGTATGATGCTATTGAGCCATCGGTACTTGGCTTTTCAGCATCCACCATGGACCGAGCTTCAGGACTTGCCATTATCAAGCGTAGTGTATCAATCACTGGAATATAATGCATTACATCTTTTCGAGTTTTCACAGCCGGTACAGCATGAGGAAATTTAACTCGCTTCTGGAATTTTTTTCCTTTCGAACGTCCCAACAGAGTGCAGGTGTTAACTTTCGTTTTCCCCAACACTCTTTCAATCGGTTCGGGAACCGTACAATCGGCTTTGGCAATCAAGAGATTAACATTATCTTCAGGTGAAGATATGTTTTTAGTTATATCCGGAATGTACAAGCTATTTATCAAATCTATTGCAGACTCCTGGTGCAGTAGATTTTCACTATTTAAAAATTGTTTAACTTGGGACACAGCATGTCGTTGGCACCAAGTAACAACAGTAGAGAATCCGGAGAGGAATCGTTGCACTTTTTTCTCCGGAAGTGACACATCGCATCGCAATTCCGTGACCATCTCCACGAATGCTGTGGTTAAATCTTCCAACGACACGCCTTCCTGGTGGAAGAATGGGTTCTCAATATCATATGTTGAAGGCTTTGGATCATCCACACAGGTCAGCACTGGAAAAGGAACAGACGTTTCCGTTCCGGATGTTTCCCCATCAACTTTTATTGGACCCAGTTCAGCAGGATGGCGTGACAGAAAATGCGATTTAAGGCCTTTAAAAAAGCTAAAAAGCACCCCACAGATCGGACACTTGAGTGGCACATTCGATTTTTTACTTGTTGTCACTTTGTGAGTCACTGTGACGGATTCCGCACACCCATCTACACAACATTTCATACCTGTAATATAAAATGCAAAAATGGTAAATTTGTCATTGAAGAAATATAATAAAAGTTTACCTGATAGTTTTTGAAAGGTTCCCTCGTCAATTTTATTTTTAATCTGCTCCATTTTTTTCTTTTTGAATTCCAAATTTGGCACTTGAACTACGCTGCGATCTGTTCTGGTCGATGACAACTCTGCGAATGAACGCGTCATGCACAGTGAGAATTTTCATCCAAAATATAGTACAGGCACAGCTCTTCATTTTGGGTAGTTTCATGTTAATTAATTCGAAACAACTCAAAATCAAGTTAAAATTTATGCAAATCTATGTACATGGTTATAACTGTCGATTTGAATACAAATAACCTAAAATTGAGTTGTTTCGAATGTACCTCAAGTCTGCACGCAGCGAACTGGACTATCGAAATTCATACATTTTGCCTTATGAAAGATGGAACAATTATCGCAATATGAACGCTTTATGTATCGTTTTAGCATCACTCCACTTCAAGGCGTCGATAGGCGCGGGGTGTACGCACGAGCCTATCGATCGCAAGGTCCTTGGTTCGATTCCAGGTTGCCGCAAAAACTATTTTTGTTTTCAAATTTCGGTTTCATAAGGCTAATTTATGAATTTCAACCCGATTCCTTGTGGCGAATTTTCATAAGGGGTTCCTTTGTTTATCGATAGTCCATTTGCCTGAGTGTGAGTTTAATCTATTTATCTGTCAGAAAAAATATTTACCCAAACCAGAAGAGTTGTGAGAGTACTTCCTTTTAGGTACTTTTTATGTTGATTTTGAGTTGTTTCGCTTCTCCGTGTATGTATGCAGCCAACAAAAAATAAACAGAATTTTAAGGGAGGTAGGTGAAAGAGTATTCCTCTGACCTTATGGTTAAATAGGGGCAAACCGAGTAAAAGGGGCCATGCACATATTACGCCACGCTCTAACGGGGGAAGGGGGTCCAGCCAAGCGTGACAAGCCTTACAAAATTTTGGGAGGGCTCATGCAAAAAACATGACAAAGGGGGGGGGAGGTAGGGAGTCGAAAAAGTTGAAATTTAGCGTGACATAATTTGTGTACCATCCCAAAGAGATATTTGAATCTTTTAAAATATGACTCAAAACAAAACATGACAGATTTCCATCCAATACAAAATATGACATATTAGCAGAAATGTGTAATGTAACATTACAATGCATAATAGTATGGTAGGCAGTTAGAAGCAATGCAAGGCAGTTTAAGACATTTTTTTCATCAAAATCTGTAAAAAAATAAAAAATAAATAGTTAAGAAAATAAAACTTTTCAATTGGATCAATCGGATTCCGATGAATATAAATTTTTACATCTAATAAAGAAATCAAAAAGTATCACATGGGTCTAATAAAATTAGTAGTTGAAAATATCATGTGACGCCATGGTCCAACCAGTTTTTTTTTCATTATCATAAGGGAATATTAAAAATCATATAAAATACAAAGCTACTCATCTTACTACTGTGAATTTACTGTTCCGTATTTCAGCCTCTATCGTTTAATGCAGTATCAAAAGTTGTAACTTAATTTCTTTGAGGCTGTTTCGCTCTATTATCTCCTACTAGGAACAACATGCGTAAGCGGAGTCTTACCACCAATTCTGCTAAAAATTCACATTTCCTCTTCCATGTTCACCATTCGCCAGCGGAACGAAATAAATTGTTTCAGAATTCGCACGAAGTTAAAATAAATTACCACAGGTAATACCACGATTATTCATTTAAATTATGAAAAATCATGACGAGCGGTATACTTTTTGATCTAGAAACTCGATTGATGGAATTCAAGCTGGTACCTAGTTGAATATATTTAAATGAAAAAGACAACGCAAACCGAAGCCAACCAGCTAGACACATCCATTCGGTAGCCCACATGCTTCACGCAAATGTTTAAACATATGACAGAGTTAATTGTAACCACCACCATGGGCAGTAAATTTTTCATTTCTGGCAGATAGACCACAACGCGAATAATGACCATCGCTGAGGGCGAAAAATGTCAGCCCATGTCATTGTCTCGAATCATACCGATAGTTGCAGTATGGTTCAACAGCAGCTAGGAGTATATTTAAAAATGTTTGAAATGTATTCCAATGGATACTGGCTTCGTGGCTGTCGGCTTGTGCGTATTGTGAGTTTAATGTAATGGAGCTTCAGTAGGGTACACTTTTCGTCAAATGAAAACTTCTCTTTTTTATTATTATTATTATTCCAAATATTACATTCATTTGTTATATCTAGGTGTTCTGTGTTATTAAACAACACTATCATCCTAATTTGGTAAAACAAATTTAAAATATTTTTAACATATTGTTAACAACATATTACATTTCATTTGCCGTAGCTGTTCAGATTTTTTATATGTGAGTTGATTTCACCTGCTTATAAGAGAAAAAAACGCTTTCAATTTACTTAACCTAACTTAACCTTAATACACAACGCATTAATCGTGTCAATAGAAGATTGTAACGATTTTTGCCTGAATTTATTAATTATTTTATTTGACATTTGTATCAATATTTCAACATTGGATATTCTATGTAACTCATTGGTACTATACCAGAGAGGAAGCTTCAGAATCATTTTCAAAATTTTATTTTTAATTCTCTGCAGAGCATTCTTCCTGGTATTACAACAGCTAGTCCATATTGGTACAGCATACAACATGGCTGGCCTGAAAATTTGTTTGAATATCAAAAGCTTGTTGTTAAGACAAAGTTTTGATTTTCTATTAATAAGGGGATAGAGTCATTTTACATATTTGTTACATTTGACTTGAATTCCCTCAATGTGATTTTAGAAAGAATTCTTATCCAGCATGAGCCCTAGATACTTAGCTTCATCTGACCAATTTATTGAAACCCCTCTCATCGTGACAACCTGTCTACTTGAAGGTTTCAAATAAAGAGCTTTTGGTTTATGTGGGAATATTATTAGTTGAGTTTTGGAAGCATTAGGAGAAATCTTCTATTTTTGCAAGTATGAAGAAAAAATATTCAAACTTTTTTGCAATCTACTAGAGATGACACGCAGGCTTCGTCCTTTGGCGGAGATGCATGTGTCATCAGCAAACAAGGATTTTTGACATCCCTGAGGTAATGCAGGTAAGTCAGATGTGAAAATATTGTATAATATTCGTCCCAAAATACTGCCTTGAGGAACACAAGCTCTTACAGGAAGTTTTTCAGACCTAGAGTTCTGATAATCAACATGAAGTGTACGATTTGACAGATAACTTTGAATTATTCTAACAATGTATGTTGGAAAATTAAAGTTTTTCAATTTTACAATCAAGCCTTCATGCCAAACACTGTCGAATGCTTTTTCTATATCTAGAAGAGCAAGACCAGTAGAGTAGCCTTCAGATTTGTTGGAACGTATCGAATTTGTTACAAGTAAAAGTTGATAAGTGGTCGAATGTCCATGTCAGAATCTGGACTGTTCATTGGCAAAAATTGAACTTTGCAACCAAAATTGTTGAAACGTCGGGTGTTCCTGGTGAAACACAACTTAGAAAATTTGCTTTCACAGCTGCCAATTTACCTTTTTCAATGCATTGGATAGCAATTTCATCTGCTACAAACTGATTTGCGGAAATTAACTTGCATTAAATCGTTTTTTGTCATTGGAGTCTTGAATGCCAAACATTGCTCGTGGAATAATTCTCAAAGCAATTCCAGCGGCTTGATAATATTGGATACTACAGGCCAGTAAAGCGCAAACATCATTAGTAGGGGGACATGGGGCAAGAAGGACACCCGGGGCAAAAGTGCCACCTCTAATTCCACGTAGATCAAATCAATTTTTTGATGTTTAACGCAGGATAAGAATACCGTAAAACGGGGTAACTTTGATAATGCGGGTAACTTTGATAGTGCGAGACCCACCACATACTAAACGAAATATCATAATTTCTGTTAATCAGTTAAACAAAACGAATGCAAAACTAAAGAATATTAGTATGACACTTCATGTAAGAGCGGTTTTCATTTGAATCAAGAACATATTAGGCTTTTTATACGAATTTAAAAAAATTACACAGTTTTAGCATTTTCGAAACGCTTACAAACAATCAGTTCTACGATCACTATTTGATGTAGTTTTGAATAGCTTATCTTTGATAGCCTAGTTATCATCGAACTTGAATACGGTCTCAAATCTCTTAGCGAAAAGCATTTTCACAAACTGGGACCATTTTTTGTAATCTAAGTCACAAATTTCCATATAACGTTAAACGCCTAGAGGTATGCAATGTCCTACAAATGTTCGTTATTCATTCAATTTTGTTCGAATCATACTCCATTATCAAAGTTACCCCAAAACAGAAAACCAACTTTCTATTATATGAAAAATTATATATCCATTCATAATAAATCTTTTGCCAATCTATCGACTGTAATCGATAGCTAGGATGCCAGTACTTGTTTTAAAAATATAAATTGTACATCTTTGAAACAGCATGCATAAATATTGAAGTTTTCTTCGAAAAAACTATCAAAGTTACCCCGTTTTACGGTACATTGAGTACTAATTGAGGATTGTGTAAATATTACAGTTAAAAATTTCTAGTTCAAAAAAATAGAAAAATGTCTTTAACTCACCAACGCGAAAAATTCGAAATATTATAAGAATGTAAGACTGGAAAATAAGGTTTGACTCCCAATAATTACAAAACATATTGATTTTTCCACACAGTATTGATGATTTACAATTGTTTAATATAGCTGTGAGGAATTTTTTTCGAAAAAGTTCTTTTGACATTAAGTTTTAGGTATATAATAACAGTATGTCTTATGGGGCAATTTTCTCATATAAAATCAAATGAACTTTTATTTTTCTTGTTTAATATTGCATTAAATCAATGTTTCCTACTAAATAAAATCAAAACAAACCATCTTTGACATTCAAAATGGTCTCTGACAATTTTTACTATTATTGTTACAGTCAAATAAGATGAGAACTAAATTAAAATCGTAAAATTACTATTTAACTATAAGTCAACATGTATCCCCAAGTTTTTATCTTTACTTACTCTAGAATGTATCATTTAAGCGGGGAAATAATAATATACAAAATTTGTGGCATTTTGCTCTGGTGGTCTTCTTGCCCCATACGAGTGGCACTCTTGCCCCGTGCCTCGTCGAAAAGGAAAAACCTCATAAGAAGGGACATTTTCAAAAATGTAAAATCATCATGTGTTTCTTATATTTTTGAAATCTATCGATAACATCATTTAGAACAAGAGGTGAGCTTGCCCCTACACTGGAATAATCTTCAAAAATTGTGCTAATCAACCATGATTTGAACCTATATATCTTAAGGTGTCCTTCTTGCCCCCAGCCCCCCTATTCTTGACATTAACATTTCCCTGCATATGAAATCTTATACTGACAATACTCTGCCAAATTCCATTGTCAAAACAAGAGGTATTTGTAATCTTGAACTCTCAACCCGTTTTAAAAACGTTAGAAGAAAGCAATTACAACATACTCACGACACTGCTATGAAAAGCATAGAGCAAGATCTTTAAGAAGAAATTAAATAACGTTTTCTGAATTGAAAAATTCATATTTTGAAAATAGTGTCTCACAATTTTACCCTGGTGTTAAGCCATTTTGAAAATTATCTAAAATTACAAAAAAAAACTAAAAGGCCCATTTTGACTTTGAAAAATGATAGCAAATTAAAAATAAAGAAAGAACTATAAAACTAACTATGCAGTATGATAGCTCGCAAAATTTTAATTTATATCTCATCAATCCAATTGAAATCAAGTTACTCGTGATTTTAGTCTCACCAAGTTTTATTTTATTATTATTATCTTCATTAAGTCTCACAAAGTCTGAAAAAAGTGAGAACTTTTATTCAAAAAATAATAGAAATATGACAGTCCCTGGCAATTATAGAACTTTTCAGAACTTTCAGAGAGTAGCTTATCGTTATTGATTATTATATTTACCAAATATTCACAGTAGACAATTTTCTCTGTTTAGGTTGAGTCATTATAATCTATTTGAAATGTTTATTTTATCTTATAAGCAGTCAAATTCATTCACCTATGAAATGCCAAACCAAATTAATATAAAAACTAAAACATCTAAATGGTCGGTGTTCAGACAGACCGGACTAGATGATATTATGGCGTTCTAAAGATAGGTGAAGGACTCCATTAGTTATAATTTTTTGATGCAATTGTGATCCAGATGTATCATCATATAGTTAGGTTCCATTACTACAGCAAATAAAAATATGTTATTATTTAGAATGTTTTGGGTACGTTTGCTGAAACAATTAAAAAACGCTTGGTTCAGTCTGTCTGAACACCAACCAAATGTAAGAAATAAATGTAATGTTTAAAATGATACTAGTGAAGAAATTTGGAAAAAAAAACATTTACAAGCTTCAATTAGCGAACCGCTAAGTATCATTAATTATAGACACCTTGATGAACTCCAATTGCATTTTTATACATCTTGCACACTGTATCGTATCAGTGGCGTAGCTAGGGTTTTTGGGGCCCTCAAAATAAAGGTGAGCGCCGTCTAAATGTAAGGCGCTAATGTAAAATTGATTGAAATAAACGATGACCAAATAACTTGTTAAATTATGACTAAAGTGATAGAATTTATGTTGATAATGTTGTTGTAGTCGTTGGCAAAAATGTCAATTATTGAGCGAACAGTTCTTTTTTTTAATTCTTGATCAAAAAATCATTAGTTTACTGAAAACTATCGAGAGGACTTCTAGTGAATTGTCATGAAAGTGGAAATATTAGCTGGAGAAGATGTTCTAGAAAGCAATGATTCATATACAGCCTAATTTGGGAATTCTAGGGAAATTTTGACATTTTCCTAATTTTGTGTTATTAATTCGGGATTGATTTGAAGTTCTTGATGAAAAAATCAATAAATTTTCCCAAAGTTTGCTTCAAACAAATTACAAGATGAACTCTTCAGGAGTTCATTTTGTGATTTTCACAAACTTCTTCCAGTGTGAATTCCTTCAAAAAACCTTTCAGAATTTTTTCATGAAAATAATATTACTCCAGGAAGGTATCCAATGATTTTACCATCGTTCTCTCAATATTTCCACCAATATTATATACATATATAGATACAACATCTTAAAGATTGCAAAAAGTATTTTCTCAAAGGATTTTCTAGAATTTCCTTCAAAACTATCCGGAAATGTCTTCAAATAATTTCCTCACCCTTTTTCCCAGGAATATCTCCAGAAAATGATCAAGGATTTGTTTTTAGGTTGTGAAATTTGTTTAAAATCCTGGAGATAATTCAAAAGAAAATTCTAAAAAAAAATATTATGAAACATGATTAAGTTTGCAAGTAACCCATTATGAACTCCCACAACATTCTCTGAATGAGCTCTTGGGCTCTTGAAGAAGTCTAAGAGGATTTCGTAGATTTTGTTAATTGCTAAAATGATTGCAATAACTTAAATATTTACTGTTATATTAGCTGGTGAGGAATTCCAGGCAGAATTTTACCTCCACAGATAATCCCTGGAGTAATTTTTGGAGCAATTCCTAGTGTAAATGCATCGGAATCCACATAACAATTCATGAATGGCAAACTGTAAAAACAGGCGTAGAAATTCTAGTAGATCTTCCTGGGAAAATCCTCAAATTAATTTCTTTAAGGATCGTAGAATGTTTTTTTAAGTACTCTATTAGGAAACTTTAGAAGATCTCCCATCTCCACAATTGGGGAAATCAAATAGTTGAGAAAAGCACTGTAGTGCTCAAGAATTGCGTGGAGCGAATTCCAAAAAAAATCTTCAAACCATCCCTTGAAACAACGCTGGAAGATTTTTTGGGAGATTTGGTGTTGAAATCAATAAAGAAATTTCTGAAATAGATGCCAGAAGTATACCTTAAGAGAACTTTGCAGAAATCAATAGAAGAATTTATGAAGCTTTCCCTTGAGGAATCTTAAAATAAATTCCTAAAGAACCTGTGGAAAATCGCGTAAAACCCAAGTAACTAAACAGCACTATAATTCACCCTGCGTGCTAATATAATGTTATTATACAGCTGACATATTCCATTTCAGTCGTAAAATAGCCCTACAAGACCGAAAAAGCGAATAAGCGGTTACTTAGGCAGTCTCCGAAGGTCTCTCTGAAACCTCTTGAAGCAAGATTCAATGCAGAATAAATAAAAAGAGATCTGCTACTATCCTTCATTGTATAAAAACCATGTCCCGATAATGGTAACTGATTTATTTTCTCAATTATTATTGAAATGAAAAACGGCTTCTCTAATCACTCATACCATTAATCATGGGGCCCCTACAACTGATTTTTTATCTGCTGGTTAACGTGTTAATTTTCTAAAAATCAATTTCATAATATTAAATGAAACTCTTACCACGATTTGGAGGCCCCTATGAACTTGAGGCCCGGTGGAACCACACCCATCGCACGCCTAGATCCTGGCCCCTACTGCTATGAGAAGTTTTCATCATGATTTCGGGGCCCCTAAGCTCCCGGGGCCCGGTGCGGACCGCACCTACCGCACCCCCTAGCTACGCTACTGTATCGCAGAATAATCAAAAATTAAGATTCAGATTCGCACACATCACACTCATTGATTGGTAAATCCGCACACACAAAAATCACTCTCACTTATCAAGAACAGCACAAACATTTAACAATGGTAGAGCGAGCTCTCTCCTGCTGGCGACGCGTACAAACAAGTTATTGGCCAGCCATCTCTGGCCGTTTAAAACCTGTTCTCGTCAAGCATAGACTGGTCCAAAAACACCTCCTAGAACTCACGGGTCACTCGCTGGTGATGATCAATCGATCAAATTTTCAGCACGAACAGTTGTCAGGTTCTCTAGAAATTCGAGGTTTGGCTTCGATACATCTTCACCTTAAGCTGCCCTGCAGAACCGACTATAGATTTGTTTGTTAAGTATCAATTTCATGCAAAGTAAAGATCGAAAAATTCATGCAAAGCAAAGATCAAACATAATAGTTCACTAAAATGCGTGTCCATAAGCTTGGCACAGATGTTTAGATCCAAATTGGCCACATTATTATCATAAATTTGAGGCGTCCATTTCTCAATAGGCTTACGCTGATGTTATTTTCTTAGAATTCCACGATAAAGTGGCCACGTTATAGCTGAAATTCCAGAAATTATCTATGACTTGAAATCTGCCTACCCCCAGGGGCACAGAAGTACAGCAGAGTAAGGTGGGGCAAAAGTTTGACCTTAGTGGTATAAGCAAAGATTCCAGGAAAACAAAAGCAAATGAAACAAAACAAATACCATACAGTGAACCTTCAACAAATTGGCTATAATTTTGCTGAACAAACTTGTGTCAAAATATTTACCCATTTTTAGTTATAACAGTTTCAAAACTGATTGTTTTAATCGAACTTTTGCCCCACTGGTGACAGTGATTAAACTTTGCAACTAAAATCCAATTGGCGAAGAAATTCAAAAACTTCGGTTCCTCTCTCAGTTGGCTTGAGTTAATCGGAATAATCAATCTAGTTCCCATAACAAACATAACTGTAGAATATAACTTGCACTAGAATCAAATATTAAACAAGACTTCGTATGATCGATCAATATATTCATGATAAAACATATATTAACTTTGCTCGTAGCATTATGCACTTAAAAGATTTGGTTTCTGACAGAATATAATAAACTTTAAAACCTTTTTAATCAAAAGTAGGTTTTTGTCACTCAAATTGTATTAGTGGTCTTGGTCTCACCATATATTCATACCCTAGACTTTAGCTAATTTCATCATATTAAGAAATTACGAAAATGTTTCTTTTTTTATACAAGTTAAATAAAACATGTTTGCCATTTCATTTTTAATTTTGAATAAGAAAATTAATTGGCTGTTATATGTCAATAAATCACGATCTTCAATAAATCCAGCCAGTTCATTTGTTTCGCTGACGACGTGGACATTGTCGGAAGAACGTTCCAGGTGGTTGCTGAACAGTATACCAGGCTTAAACGTGAAGCAGATCGGGTTGGATTGAAGGTAAATACGTCGAAGACGAAATATCTGCTGGCTGGAGGAACCGAGCGCGATAGAGCTCGCATAGGCAGACGCGTGACGATCGACGGGGATGAGTTCGAGGTGGTGGACGAATTCGTCTACCTCGGATCATTGATAACGTCGGATAACAACTGCAGCAGAGAAATTCGAAGACGTATCATCGCCGGAAGTCGTGCTTACTATGGACTCCACAAGACCTTGCGGTCTGGTAAACTTCACTTCCGTACTAAGTGTACCATGTACAAGACGCTAATAAGACCAGTAGTCCTCTACGGGCATGAGACGTGGACAATGCTCGAAGAGGACCTGCAAGCGCTAGGAGTTTTTGAACGACGTGTGCTTAGGACGATCTTCGGCGGAGTGTGTGAGAACGGCGTATGGAGGAGAATAATGAACCACGAACTTGCACAACTCTACGGTGAACCCAGTATCCAGAAAGTCGCCAAAGCTGGAAGGGTACGATGGGCGGGACACGTTGTGAGAATGCCGGACAACAATCCTGCAAAAATGGTGTTCAACTCAAATCCGGCCGGTACAAGACGAAGGGGAGCGCAACGAGCTAGGTGGTTTGACCAAGTGGAGCAGGATCTTGGAAGTGTGGGGCGATCGAGGAATTGGAGGTTAGCAGCCATGGACCGAGTTAGTTGGCGTAACATTGTGGCGCAGGTCATGTCTTGAAGGACGTAGCGCCAGCAAAAGTAAAGTAAGTATGTCAATAAATAAAGCTTATTAATTATATTAGGAGATATTAACAGGTCTCATATAAGCTTCAATCTTTCACACATGTCATAAAATCTCTAGAGCTGCTTGAGATAATTTGATCAATATTGTTATACTTCCCGAGGAGGAACAAATAACTCTCATAATCTATGCATACCATATTTTGGTATCATATAATAATTGGGTAATGTTCAGTAGTCAAAACCTCAATTTAGTATTTCAAAGGTATTGAAAACATGAATGAAACATTTAAAAAAACTTTATTGAGGTATTCGACAGCTATTGACTGCTGGAAGCATTGAATTACTATTGAAAAATTTCACTTCTATATGAAAATCAGTCATGTATTATTGAGGTATTGCAATACCTGATCTACAGTACTGGACAGAATAAAGTACGCATTGACCGTTTTTTCATACAAAATGATCAAGTTTGGAGTCTTATATCTCGGTTTCTAGTTGTCCGATTGACCTGAAATTTTCACCGCAGCTTGAAAGTAACCTCAAATTTGCTAGGCTAGAAATTTAAGTTATCGCAAATCTCAAATTTTGATAAAAATGACAAAATTTTAAAGTAAAAATAATTTTTAAATGAAAATACTTAGAGCAATATGTCCTTCTGCAAAAATGTACAATTTGATAAGACACACAAGTTTGCAGAACATAATTTTTCGGTAAAACTGATTGTTTTCAAAATATTTTCAAAATTAAATTTTGCAATTTTATGCAAATTGAGAAATTTTTAATAATTTAAAAGATTGTGTTTCAAATGCAGTGATATTTTAATTGAGTAAAATCTATGTTATGTCTAGGCTGTGGTGAAAATTTCGGATCAATCGGACCACTAAAAGCTGAGGGATTCCACGGAGGCATGCAAGTCGATTCTGATCGACCATTTCAAAAATATCTGAAACTTTGCACAGTTTTTCAGTTCCATCTAAATCGTCATTTTCCGATATCAAATCTTCAAGTTGAGTCACGACTAACTTTTCAAAAGGGTGTATGTGAAAATGGTTCAAAAATATTCAAAAAACTGCAGAGCAAAAACGGTTCGTTCGATTGTTAGACAACTAAAGAAACAAAGTTAGACAACTAAATAAAGATTCCAAAAAAAATACACACAGTAAAAAAAAAAATTTTTTGCATTAAAAAACACCATTTTTGTCACAAAAACTCAAATATCTCAAAACCCTATCGGAATACCAACGTAATTTTTTGAGGGAAAACGGTCCATTATATTAGCTATCTACCATAAAAATTTGGTGATGGTAAGCCAATAAAAAAAAAAGTTATGACATTTCAAATATTTCACAAATTTGACACTTAGTGAATTTTTTTTTTTTTCATTGTTAATTTTTTTTAGGACCGCAGTTTGTTGCTCAATTTTTTGTTAAGGGTACCACATGAGGTTAACAAGTTGTTTTCATGATATTTTATTTAATTATTCATAACTATTATAGCATCTATTAGAAAGTTAGACGCGATCCAGTGTTGTGATCTAAAGTCTTGATAGTGTCATATTTTTTATTGTACGTAACTGAAGAAAAATTCTCTCAATAGTGTTGAAACGTTTTGATAAAAGAAACCTATAAGAAATCTAATATTGAAGACAAAAGCTACAAAAAAAGTTTTCTATACAGGTATACGACTAGTTTACCTGCAAAAAGTTTACCTCGTAGAGAACAAGGCAGGTCTATACCCAGGTGATCTAGTATACGTAAAGCAGGTCGGTTTTCTCGGCGCTGGTTTTCTCCACAAAGTTAAAATCTGATTACACCTGGGTATAGACCCGCCTTGATAGAGAATAGACTTTGTTAATCATATTTGGGAGAAAGCGAGTAACTTCAACAACATCAAAAACATGGTAGGTACATACCATGAACATACTCACGAAAAAGCTAAAAATATACTACCACTATGGTTATAAAAGATTTAATTGTAAAATTTTTCTTCAGTCAAGCAAACGACACCAAACTAGTCAGTAAAAACTTAAAAGTGATTTTGTTTATTAAAATCTAACGAGCAACATGAGTAGTCGCTTTCTCAACTGTTGCAGGCCGTTTGCAGAAAAAAAGTGTTCGAAAGAGCTACGAAATCTCACCGAAAGCACCATAGATAAACTGAAAGCGGCTGGTTATGCTCCAATGTCTACATTGAATACACATTTACGCATTTGTACGTCCTGCCGTTTAAACGTTGACAAACGGGCAATCTGTACATCATCGGTGGATCAGGTTGCAGGAAGTTCGAAAACAACAACAACTGAGGAGTTACCAGAAGTACCAAGTGCAGATAGTCTTGCCACGGTACCATCAGCGACATCTGTTTCAACAAATCAATCAGAAGATGAGTGCATCCAGAAGGTCAACATCGAACGCTTCAACGAAGGGATAGCTGGAATAAAAGTGACTCCGATTAAATGGACGAAGATGGGTTACGTCAATTATCCCGAGAAAAAATACCGTGAAATCAACGAAGCTGCACGAAGAAACCTCTTCAAATTAGGACCTGAGGATGTGGAAAATACAGACTACGATGAGGTAATTATGAATATAAAGGAAAGGTTCTCGAATCTAGCCACGTCAAGGAAAGAAAAATTATTGATTTTGTCGATGCTGCCAAGCTCGTGGTCTATTCAAGACGCCATTGATGAGTTCAAAACCAATAGAAATACAGCAAAAGAGGCAAAACAATTCAAAAATAAAAAGAAAAAATAATTCAATATTTTGAAGACGATGAAGTAAGTAGAGCTATGCCTGGCCAAAAAGATTATGTATCTGAAAAAAAAAGATGGAAAGCGTCAAGCAATCCAAAAACGATTAATGATGACTACTTTGAAAGAAGCGTATACACGCTTCAAGGAAATTAACGAAAATATTAAGGTAGGTTTTTCCTCATTTGCAAGCCTTCATCCAAGGCAATGCAAGCTTCTATCCAATTCAGGAACACATAATGTTTGTGTGTGCACAACACACGAAAATATTAACCTAATCTTACATAGTTTGAAAAGAATCAATTTATCAAAGGATATTAAAATGTTAACTGGTAGTCTTTTGTGTGAAAATACAACATCAAATTGCTATCTACGATCTTGTTCGGATTGTCCAGATTCTTCATCATTGGAAAATACTTTATTCGCTGAGTTTAAAGAAAATTATATTGATCAGTTATCATTTGAGCAATGGGTGACCACGGATAGGTGTGACCTAGAAACTATTGTAAAACCTGTAGATGAGTTTGTGTCATTTTTTTGCTTGAAATTAGAAAGTTTAATTCCTCACGACTTTATTAAAACAGAGCAATCCCGCTTATTAAAAAATACGAAAAATACATTACAAGATGGTGAATTTTTAGTCATTTGTGATTTTTCTGAAAACTATAGCTTTGTATTGCAAGATGAAGTGCAGTCCCATCACTGGAACGTACAACAAGCTACAATTCATCCATTCGTTATTTATTTCAATGGAAGTACGCAAATTGAACATTTTAGTTTTATTGTAATTTCCGAAGATTTAAGACACGACGCAGTATCTGTGAATTTGTTCATTGCCAAAATGATTAACTTTTTACGCGTTGATAAGGATAAAGAAATCAGAAAGATATATTTCATGTCTGATGGAGCAGCATCGCAGTACAAAAACCGTAAGAATTTTTCGAGCCTATGTCAATTTAAATCAAAGTACGGAATTGATGCAGAATGGCATTTCTTTGCTACGTCACATGGCAAAGGTCCTTGTGATGCTATTGGAGGAACCATAAAGCGCGTGGCCACAAGAGCAAGTTTAGCCAAAGAACGTGAGCATCCAATTAAAACTGCAAAAGAACTATTTGATTGGGCGAATCGCAGAAAAGAAGAAGATTTAACAAAATTATCATTTTGTTTTACTACTACTGAAGAGTACGAATTAACGGCATCAGAGCTCAGCGAGCAATATAATAACGCGAAAACGATCCAAGGAACCCAAAAATTTCACTGTTTCATTCCATTGTCAGAAAATAAAATTAAAGCAAAACTATACTCGAACTGTACTGATAATGATGCAAAAGTGTTCGATATTGTAAAAAAAATGAATAACAATAAATAAATAAATAAGTATTAATAAAATGTTTTCATGATCTCATAACGCACACCCAAATCCAAAACTTTTAAAGTTTATATATAACATTTAGAAACTCATCGATCATACTCTAAAAAAAATATCCTGGTAAAAAAAAAATTATTTTCGTGTAATCTGTTAATTCATTTTAATTTATACATATATACATATACATATAATATTTATACATATACATAATATTTATACATATAATATACATAATACTAATGAATACATGAAAACGACTTGTTTAATTCACGCAAGGCCCTTAACAATAAAATCAGCAATAAACTGCGGTTCCCGTAATAATTTACACCGAAAAAAAAAATTTTTTTTCTACTAAATGTGAAAATTGTGACATGTTTGAAATGTCATAACTTTTTTGTTTATTGGTTTACCATCACCAAATTTTTATGGTAGATAGCTAATATAATGGACCGTTTTCCCTCAAAAAATTACGTTGGTATTCCGATAGGGTTTTGAGATATTTGAGTTTTTGTGTCAAAAATTATGTTTTTTAATGCAAAAAAAAAAATTTTACTGTGTGTATTTTTTTTGGAATCTTTATTTAGTTGTCTAACTTTGTTTCTTTAGTTGTCTAACAATCGAACGAACCGTTTTTGCTGTGCAGCTTTTTGAATATTTTTGAACCATTTTCACATACACCCTTTTGAAAAGTTAGTCGTGACTCAACTTGAAGATTTGATATCGGAAAATGACGATTTAGATGGAACTGGAAAACTGTGCAAAGTTTCAGCTCAATAGAAAAAAATGAATTAAAAAATTTACCAAATTTTGGTGCTGTTGCTTGGAATCACTCTGAGATTCAGATCTCCAAACATGACCATTTTGTATGGAAAAACGGCCAATGCGTACTTTATTCTGTCCAGTACTGTAATTATCAGTTTGGTTGTAGAATATGCTTGAGATATTATTTGAGGTAGTTTACCTCTTATGCAGGGCTTATGGTTGTAGAATATGCTTGAGATATTATTTGAGGTAGTTTACCTCTTATACAGGGCTCAATCATACCTCATTTGGGTTGTAATACCTCAGTTTGGTATTCAGTAGCTACTTTCTTCTACTCGGGTTATGTGATAGCTTAACTTGCTTTACAAAAATGTTACGTATGATGTCTAATAAATTAGGTACGTAGAATATTTCATGTTGAAACATTGCACTATGGTCCAGAAAACAAGTTTACGCGGAATTATTAGAACTTTAGAGTGAAATTTCTAACTGTCCTCTTCAAAGTTGTTTGTATCAGTTATACCCTTTATTTGCGTTATGAAAAACTAGAGTGGTCCAAATTTTTGTAGAAATTTATTAGCCAAAATTGTGATTTGTAGAAATTGTGTTTTTTTTTTTTTTCGAATAGTAAAGTTTGAACCATTCAGTTTGAAGCAACTTTGCAAATGTTTTTTAAGAGCCTCTATTACTGACCGATTCAGAGCTTTTTTTCTTATGTTAAAATAGGGTAATGTCTTATCAAAGTAGTTTATGAACTACTTTCAGAGCAAAAGCAAATGTCAAAATTTTAGATAGAAAATCGTTGCTTTTTCACTGCTTTATATATATAAGTAAAATATAGTTAAATTTTCAAAAAGCTTTTTTAATATTATAAGAGGTTTCAAATGAAAAAAAATGAACGGCTATGGCAAAACAATGTGTTAAAATGTTTATACCAAAAGAGTATGATTTTATTACTTAACACAGAACACCTACACATTCGAAGTCCATTGAACGAAGCAAACAAATTTCCAAAACGAATTATTTAATATTACGCATGATTCAATATATTTGAAACGAAAACCCCATACAAACATAAAATATACGCCAGTTTATGGAATATGCAAATTATCTGAAACTTTCAGAGAGTTTTCTTCTATCTCTGAGGCATAAATCTAGGGGATAGCCCGTGGAGTTCGCTGAGCCAGTCTGTTCTAGCTGTTGTCTTGCAGAAGCGAGATCACGAGAGAGATCAAATCATCGTTCTCAGTTAAACTTTGTTTGGGATTTTTTGTTTTGATTTTTGTGGGCAATGCATCTCTCGGTAGCAAAAGTACTCACAGTCGTTCACCATGCTCGTTGCACTAAGGTGGTTAATTGCTGTGGTTG
Source organism: Aedes aegypti (assembly GCF_002204515.2). Taxonomy (NCBI): domain Eukaryota; kingdom Metazoa; phylum Arthropoda; class Insecta; order Diptera; family Culicidae; genus Aedes; species Aedes aegypti. The sequence continues at coordinate 381,746,140 of NC_035108.1, forward strand.
TGCTTTGCGAAGGTCAGTTCTTCGAAAATTATCTGTATTCAAATTTTCTGAAGACTGTTTTGCATTCTTTATTATAGCTCGACATTGGGATGCGGATCGAATGCTACCGAATGAACGAAATTCTTTGGATGGTAACAAAATCCCGATGATATGGATGACGTAAACTACTACAGAATATATTCCAAGATTGTAGATCACGTTTTCATGAATTGATTGCAGCGGGGGCAGCTGCCCCTGCATACGGGAAGCCGGCGCTCATTAAAGAGTTCGCACATATGGGAGCCATAGGGTGGACCCAAACAGATGGAAAAGTATTGTGGCATTGCGGAGGAACATTGATCTGGATGGACTATGTTCTTACAGCGGCGCATTGCATTGTAGATCATAGGTAGAAACATATATTGGTTTGTTTACGATCATGTTCATCTTGTTCAAACAATTTAAGAGATGTACGACCTGATATTGTGCGGTTTGGCGATTTGAATTTGGAGACCGATGATGACGATGAATACGCTCAGCAATATAAAATTATTCAGATATTCAGACACCCGTTACATCGGTTCGGTGTGAAGTACCATGACATTGCTCTGCTGAAACTGGAAAGCTCTGTTAGGTGAGTTGAATTCTCAGAATGGGAGTAACACAGGTGATTGAACTAAATGGGAGTAACACAACACATTGAACTCTGTGCTGAACAGGATAAGCTAACTTATATTTAACAAAAAAAAAAACATTCGAATTGCTATTGAGTGTGATTTAAAAATATTCCTATTCAATCAAGTAAAACAGCAGTCCATCTCTGTGAAATGCTGAAAAGCAGGGACCCGGATTGTATTCATAACACTTTTAATACACTTTAACAGGATATTTTTTAAAGCTACTGAGTTCATATTTGACTACATTATACATCGTATTAGAGCGCTTCTTAAAATAAAATCCAAGTTAATTTTGATGATTCAAAAGAAGAATGTTCTGAAAACGGTAAAGTTTCTGAATAATTGAAACAAAATAAGGATATATATTATTTTTTGTCAACAGAAACAGTAACTCATTTTCCCGTATTCATAATTTGGATTCCGAAGATCCGCAAAAATATTTAAAAAAAAATGGCTGTGCCTCCCATACAACACATAATCTGTAACATCCTTGATTACCATCTGGAGCTTACGCCTACCAAGTTTTCTGATCCCAATTTCAGATTGCACGATACAGTTTGTCCAGCTTGCCTTTGGGTCAATGATGAGATACGTTTTAAAGAGCTTGTCGCCACGGGATGGGGCAGCACTGGTCAATGTATGTTTTTCTCATGTTTTCAGAAAAAAATAAGTCCAACATTTTCACTGATCTCTTTTAGTTGAGGAGCGCACACCTTCTCTGTTGAAAGTTTCGCTAAAACCCATAGCAAATTCCAAATGTGAAACGTTCTATTACAGTGAGTTGGTTCGAGGATTGAAAACAGGACTTCACGAAAACCATCTGTGTGCTGTCGATGAAAAGATGGACACATGCGAAGTAAGTTACGGAAAAGTTCTGTAAATTATGTATGTGTTTCGATTTTCATAACTATAGGGTGATTCTGGTGGTCCACTTCAAGTCAAATTGCAACATCATAGGAGCCTCACACCATTTGTAGTGGCAGTAACTTCATTTGGATTACCTTGCGGATTATCAAATCCTGGAGTATACACAAAAATAGCACCGTATCATGACTGGATTGTTTCAACTATGCGCCAAAACGGCGCTGCTGTCCAGGGTAAGCCAACAATGAAGCAATCCAATTCAACTAAAATGCAGTGTAATGAAATTTTAGATGACGTTTTCAACGCTACATTCTGTGCATTACGTTTCCAAAATTATCGTGAAGATATTTACTCTACTCCGATCAACAAAACACATGTGTGGGAGCAATCTGGTTATACTGATCATATTTATAAGACAGAACCTCCTACCTATCTCGTTAAGTTAATGTGGAACGTTACCGGAGGGCCTCAAAATTGCTACGGTACAATCATTGATGAAAATACAGTTCTCACAGTAGCTGATTGCGTCCATCATCAAGGGTAATGACACAAGTGACCTTCCAAAAGTCTATAAGCAATTGCCGATGTTTGTATTTATTTCAGGATTCCAGCATCGTCTGTTTCCCACCCGCAAGGTGTTGTAAATATCGCAAAAATAAATGTGCATCCCCAATACAACCCCAGTTACGGTTATTATAATATGGCCATTCTACGTTTGGAAACACTATTCAGTTTCATATACATTCGACCAGCTTGCATAGATTACGGCAACTACTCAAGATTTGCGCCAGATAGCGTCTTTGGAATGGGAAGGACAGACATTTATAACTGTATCAATTTTCCAGATTGTATAGGTATCTTGTTATACACACATAACCATATCTATTCAAGCCACTAAAAAGCTCTCTTTTAGATCCATCCTTGATACCTCTGATAGTTTACGTAGAACCAAAGGACAACACAAGTTGCATAATACCCCGAGATTTTGAATCGAGGTTTCCGAACGGCATTACTAGTGAACTTATCTGTGCCGGGACTGATCAATTTCTGGTACCAGGAGCTTGCGATCTAAAGCTTGGAAGCTCATATTCTAGAGTTGTAAAAATTATGAGTAGTACATTTTTAACTATAGATAGAGAAATAACTACAAAAGGTAACAAGTATCCTCCGCTGGATGGTTTGGTACAAATTGGACGGGATTGTGGATACGGAGAGCATTTGGTGGTAACGAACCCTCGAAGCCATTTAAAATGGATGGAGCGTGTATTGCTTCCGAAAAGCACTACTGCAAATGCAGTTCAGTTCCTGGACCCAGGTCGCCGTGAAGGAGATCCATGTATTGATACTTACAAAGTTCCGGGAAGGTGCACATCAATATCGCGATGTCAGCGAAAGTGGAAACAATTTGAGCTCACAAAACAGGCATCTTTCTGCTCTTCAACTTCAATAATCTGTTGTCCTCACGATGATATCGATAAAGATGCCTGGAGTAACAAGCACATTCGTTTGAATAAATGCCCCAAACTCGTTCATGCTTTGCTACCAGAGAAGAATGGTGCACCAATGGTATATTAGCCTCATAATTTGTTCAGTATCAGTCAATGACCATCGATCTTTATTCCAGGTTCGAATATTTGATAGTGGAAGCCGCTACATCTGTATGGGTGCTATAGTTTCCGACCGCACGATTTTAACTTCTGCTAGCTGCGTAGACTCTGCGAAATCTATATCTATTCAACCGCTCGAAAGAGTTGGTAATTTCATTCAAGTTCAAAAAATCGTGCCGCACAGTGCCTACAACGCAACAGATTACAGTAACGATATCGCTATATTGCGAATTAAACACTCTCTGACTTGGAGCCCAAGATTGCATCCAATTTGCTTGTGGAGCAACAAAACTTATTCTCCACTTATAGTGGAAATGCTTCATCCATTCAATAATAGTGGCAGCTATATCGAATACCTCGAGCTACTAACCATGTACAATTCCGACTGTCAAAGGACACATGCTTATCAGCTGCGAGATTCGCATATTTGTGTCAAATACCCTTATCGAGAATATACATGCTTTCCCTCGCACAGTATGCTTCGGTGGGAAGATGCTGAAGGTATTCCCTACCTAATTGGTCTATCAACGGATACCAGAGAATGCACGGAATGGTATTACATGACCTTTTCTCGGATCGTGGCGTTTTTCGACTGGATTGTGGACAACATAGCTGAAGAGGAAATAAAACGATCGTTCAAAGTGCAATGAGCAGAAAATATACATTTTTCCACAAATTGAAGTTATACATTTTGTTTTAAAAAAAGAACTTGTGAGATCCCCTGTATCTTATCCTATAGATTGTTTTTGCTGAAGAAACCTTTTATGAGGCCACAAATCTATAAACATCACGAAACAATGTTCAAGCACTTTGTACACAAAAACTACTATTAAATCTATCTAAATTCTAGTCCTAGTGATGATTCTTCCTTAGCCGAGTGGTTAGAATTCGCGGCTACAAAGCAAAGCTATGCTGAAGGTGACTGGATTCGATTCCCGGCCGGTCCAGGATCTTTTCGTAAAGGAAATTTCCTTGACTTCCCTGGGCATAGAGTATCATCGTACCTGCCACAATGTATACGAATGCGAAAATGGCAACTTTGGCAAAGACAGCTCTCAGTTAACCCGTTAACGCCCAGCATCCTATTTTGAGGACAGACGCCCTAAACGCCTAGAGTCCTTAATTGAGGACAGTGATTTTTGCAAATAACTTGAAAATTACTCAAAATATAATGGAGAACTTGTTCATAGACCTGATATCTTCCACTCATATTGGTGGAATTTACTCACCAGATGGCGCCACAGCATGATCAAATGTACCTTACGCGTGCACATTAGGGCGATTCAAATTTTAAAAAAGTTTGAAAATCCAATCTCCCATATGTTCCTTACCATCTATACCATAAAAATAGTGTTCTGTGAAATTTTCAGCTTTCTAGGTAGTGATTTAAAGGTGGCCTAAAGACAATGTAGATTCATATGGAAATTACTATGGAGACATTTTGAGAAATGTTCCAATCACGCTAGTACTGTATGTAAGTATAAACATTTCATCCCATATTGAAAATTCATTCTTCAAACCTTAATGAAGGATGTTGCTGAAGAAATTAATCTCTTTTGAGCTAATTTTGTTTGGGATTGTTGTACACGTTTGCAGGACTATAAATCCATATTTAGCTAAATAATAGCAAACAAACTCATGAATACCTCTTCTGCTATCAATCGGATTGCATTTCTCTCTTCAGCAAATTTCTTTATTATGGTTTGAAGAATGAGTTTTCATTATGGGATAATAAGTTTGTACTTACATTACAGTACTAGCATGTTTGGAACATTTCTCAAAATTTCTCCATAGTAATTTCCATATGAACCTACATTGTCTTTGGGCCACTTTTAAATCACTACCTAGAAAAAAAAGCTGAAAATTTCACAGAATATTATTTGAATAGTATAGATGGTAAGGAACATATGGGATATTGGATTTTCAAACGTTTTTAAAATTTGAACCACCCTAGTGCACATCCATCCTCCTAGAAAAGTCGGAAATCTAACTTTGACAAAGCATATCTTAGTTGTTTTCGTTTCGAAAATTCTTTCAGCAATTAAACCAAGCATCATACAATTGGTTCTTTATAAATGCGTCTACCCAGAGGTAAGGTATGGTCCGTTTAGAATTGGAACATACACAAATTGGAATATTGGAATTTGGATACAATTGAGTTGGGGTCAATTACGTGGATATCACCTATCATGAAACAATCCTTAAATTCCGTCAACACTTGATCAAACACCTTCATGGTACGGAATTTGGCCACATTTATCTAAATTTGTTCCCAATTTGGTTGTCTGCAGATATGGTATAATCGAAGGCTTCAATATCCGAAGTCGAATCCATTGCACGGTACTGTACGGCAGCACCGAACTTTTTGGCCAAATCGCCGTCTAAAATGTTTGGATTTGAGTCAATGGTCCTGATTTTAATCCACAGCTGACGGTGCGCAGTAACTGCCCGACGGTTTCTTTGTGGTTTGCGATCTTTCAAGATAGTTACTTTGTACTTATTCAGTACGAACCACACAGTACTTATTGAAAAACTTAACACTTTTGCAATTTCTATTCCTAAACAAGACGGATTTTTCATATTGTTGTGCGGAATTATTTTTCTTCTCTCTTCTTCCATGTTGAATTTCTCAGAAGTGCGTTTGAACTAAGCTGCGAAAAAAAATCATGTGATTTTATTATTATAATAGAGCACACATGGACGGTTCAGCTTCTAAATTGAACCACTAGAGTCGTTGTAAGAACCGAAAATGTTTGTTCCAATTCTAAGTGGGCCACACCTTCTTCTTCTTCTTTCTGGCGTTACATCCCAACTGGGACAGAGCCTGCTCATCAGCTTAGTGTTCTTATGGGCACTTCCACAGTTATTAACTGAGAGCTTTCTATGCCGATTGACCATTTTTGCATGCGTATATCGTGTGGCAGGTACGATGATACTCTATGCCCAGGGAAGTCGAGAAAATTTCCAACCCGGAAACATCCTCGACCGGTGGGATTCGAACCCACGACCCTCAGCTTGGTCTTGCTGAATAGCTGCGCGTTTACCGCTACGGCTATCTGGGCCACACCTTATTAAGCAATAAACACTTCCTAGCATTTTGGAAAATACATTTAACATTAAAACGAAATTCAAAGCGTTGACTTAGAGTAAAGTGGGGCAAAAGTTCGAGTGGGGTAAGAGTTTCTTTTTTAGATTTCTAGCTCATTTCAAAACAAATCTTATAAATGTCATAGTGGTTCGAATGCTATTCAAGTAAGAGACTTTCAATCCAAATATCATAAAAATCTATTCAGATTTGGAAAAGTTATGGCTATTTGTTGTTTTTCGACGTGAATATTGTAATTTTTGGTCAAACTTTCGTTGCATGAAACCAATTGAAGATAAAATCTTTTTCAATATTTCATGTAAGGGCGTTTCTAGGCCTATCATAAGGATGCTTTGAGGTGTATTAGTTTTTGCATAAATGCTTGAAAACAAATTTTGAGCCATAGTGGGGCAAAAGTTCGAATCAGCGGGTTCAAATCACGGGAAAATTTTCAAATTGCCTAAAATCCACATATTATCTTCAAATTTAGTTAAATTTGTCTGATTGTGTGAAAACTGTCACCAAAATTTTACATTTCTTCTTAGTTTTGCGAAAAACTGCTATTTTTGAGTATATTTCAATCAACGCGGTTTTGGGCAATTTTTGATGAAAATTTAGTGTGTATTTTTCGTCAAACTTAAGTTTACGGTTGGTGTAAAGTATGCCTGTCATAAAAGGATCGATATTTTGTGTTTTAGCCAGCGAACTTTTGCCCCACACTAGATTCGAACTCTTGCCCCACCGGTGGGGCAAAAGTTCGAATAAGACAATCAATTTTGAAACTGTTATAAATAAAAATGGGTAAATATTTCGACACAAGTTTGTTCAGCAAAATTACAGCCAATATGTTGAAGATTTACTGTATGGTATTTGTTTTGTTTTAACTACTATTGTTTTCCTGGAAACTTTGATTATACCACTAAGGTCGAACTTTTGCCCCACCTTACTCTATAGTTTTTTCGACATGAAAGTTTTGGTAGAAGTGCAGTGAAATCCTTTTAGCAGAAACAGATTTTTTTATTACACTCAAAATTTGTTTTACTAGAATATAGTAATTAATACTGTTTATTTGAAACTGTTTGCTTATAAAAGAAAATTCAAAGCGATGACATGTGTTTTTATTGACATCAATTTGACTGAAGTAGTCCAGCGAACATTTCAAGGTAGAAATATAAATTATGGATTACACTCAAAATTTGATTTACTCTGAAAACTACGGTTTCTAGGTTTCCGAACTGTTTGCATATAGATCGAAATTCATAGCGATGATATCGAGCTTTTTCAGTATTAATTTGCTTGTACATGTTCAACGAACATATTTGAGCAGACATATTTATTTTGGATTACACATATAAGTTTTACAACCTCTTTGTCTGAAAATCAATGTATAAAATGCAATGACATATATTTCTATGGCATGAACATTCTTGTAGAAATTCAGTAACCATCTTTGGGAAGGAATAGTAAATTAAGAAAACACTAAAAATTTATTTTACCAAATATATACTTACATCGAAAAAACTTAATTTTTATTGCTGTATGCCAATAAATCGAGTTGCAAAGCAATGACATGTTCTTTGTGATAAATTTCATTTTACAAGCACAGTGATTATATTTGATCAGAAAGAGAATTTTTTTATTACACTCAAAGTTTCTTTTGCTTAAAAAAACTACAAGAAACCAAAGTTTTGAACTTATTAGCCTGTAAATCGAGATTCAAGGCCATTACATTTTTTTTTTGTATTCATTTGCTTATAAAATTTTGTAAACATGTTTGGGGTAAAATGAAAATTTCAGATTACACACAAAATTTATTTTGCTAAAAATAAAGAAAACCCTCATTGTTTTTTACATTTTGCTTGAAGCGATGACATTCAAATTTTTTCGACATAAATTTCATTCTAGAACTCTAGAAGATATGTTTGAGCAGAAATACAATGTTTAGAAAACACTCAAAAAAAATTTCCCCAAAACCAATTTAAAATCTTCTTTTAACTGTTTGTTATTTTTTGACAATGCATTGATTGTTGAAGTCTAGTTAACGCGTTAGAGCAGGAATAAAGCTTTACACTTATTTTTTTACCTTCTAAAACTCAAGTTGTTAGTCTGTTAGTCTGTAAATCAAGATGGAAAGCAATGATGTGTTGTTTTTTAAGCATAGAATAAGCCCATAAGCATACGCCTCCAAGCGCGAAACTCAACATACTGTTAGCCATCTATACTTTGGTAGCGCAACTAGTCAGATGATGAGAGATTTGATTTTTCACGCATTCATCACATGCCGCTGTGGGGAAAAATGTTTTATTTTCCTGATATAAGACGGTTCACAGTGAAACAGTTAGGCGGAAAAGGTAGGAATATCCATTTTCTATGTTCTACATACGTTTGTTTTTTGTATTATTGCACTACTTTCATAAAAATTGCGATCCGGCTGGTAGGAGCACTAGTTTGAGGTTGGAAAACCAGGATATGTGAGGTTAGTTTCATTGGAACTTTCGTCTGAGCAATTTTTGCGCTTGAATAAAACACGCTTCGGTACATTCTCCGCTGCCCGTTATCTACCATTGGGTAGATAAATGAATTCTCTACCATTGGATCTCATTCAATTTCATACATAAGTGAAGTAAGCGGTGAAAATAAATATTTTGTTCCGAATGTTTTGAAACCTTGAATGAGTTTGACATTCACAGCTAAAAATATGTTGTAAATTTAAGTTTATTTTCATGCACATATTTGGAGCATCAAAATAAACCTAAATTTTAACGACCAATCCATTAATTTTCAATCGAATTCACTTTAAATTTACACGATCAAGTTATATTCAACCATTTTTAGTTGAAAATTGAATGTATATTTATTTAAATTTACATGATGCTGTAACAACACACGAATTTGATTTATTTTAACAGTAGACTTCAGTTTACATCACATTGAAAATTAAATATTTTTTTCTGTGTTGCTCTCGTCAACCATCATCATGACGACAGCAGCACACCCCACCGGACGAATAGTCGATTGGGAGCGAATAGGTGACCGTACAATTCGTAGTTGCTACTCCGTGATTGACCAGAACAATCAAAGTTGCACAGGGAATTAATGAATGGGGCTTGGGATTAGCTTACTATTCTCAATGTGCACAAATCGTGAGCTCAAGTCAAGTCAATAACGGCGCCGGCCACATCCTTACGGTCATCGGGGGAGGGGAAGGAATGTTAGTGTGACTACCGTTGTTACTAGAGACCGAAATCACCTCTGCATCTCCACGGTTGTCATGGAAAGGATATTGGGTTAGTGAGATAAGGTAGAGATCTAGGAGTCACCAATGTTCGGTGATGCGATCCATGATATAATCACGTCAACAAGTGTTCATCACTCGCCCCCGCAAGAGCAAGCGACGCGATCAATAGATCAAATTCTACAAACGATCCACGGCGTTTTTTCATTTCCCGACGCGAACGACGCGCGGCATGTTTGTTCCTGCCCTCGACGCTTGCCCCCGCAGGAACAAGTATCAAGTTCGAAGGTTCAAACACTACTGACACTCGCGACACTTTCTCACTACTATGCGACGATGCGCGACTTGTTTGATCCTGCCCTCGTCGCCCGCCCCCGCAGGAGCAAGCATCCAGGTCGAAGAATCAAACCAAGGGATTGCTAAAAGGATCTTTTTCTGTTGCCTCTTATAAAACGATAGCGGAGCTCACCCATACGAATGTGCACATCAACAAAGTAGCTGGTGCAACTGTGGGGAAATGAACCACAACACACAAATTTAACGCAATGGACCGATGCACGTGTTCACTCGTTGACGTTTTAGCGGTGCCGTGTTATTTATGTGACCATGGCAACGCGTGAATTCGGCACCGCTCAAACGTCAAATTAGTGAACACGTGCATTGGTCCATGGACCGATGAACGAGTTCACTATCTGACGTTTGAGCGGTGCCGTGTTATAGGCCAGGAGAAGTGGATGAACTTGTCATTCATTTTTCTGTCAAATCTCATACAAAATCTACTTTTTCTTTGACATAAATTCACTCTAGGTGAACCACTTCCCCTGGCCTATTAACGTGACCATGGTGACGAATGAATACGGCACCGCTCAAACGTCAAATTAGTGAACTCGTGCATTGATCCATACTTGCTTCTCTTTCTGAAGAAATTGATTCACATTTCCTTTTTTTGTCTGTTATCTATGGTTCGATTATCCGAAGAAACATTTGCTTTTCTGCAGCTCATTACCATCATCAGCTTTAGCAGATTTCGTTGCGTTTCATGCGTTTTGTACTGTTTTCTCTCGTAGGAAAAGTTAAACATCCGAAAAATATAGATGTGTGAGTGAAATTTGACTCTGGAGTATAAATTATGCTCCCGATAAGGAGGCACAGCTCAAGCTGTCAAATTCCATAGTGAAAAAAAGACGTCATCCCTCTGGATCAAACACTATTCCTCTTTGGAGACATTTCCGTTTCATGACCAAAAAATACCGTGCAACATCTCAATATTCGTCAATTCGAAAGAATATGCCAATAAATGAAGAATAAACTAAATATCAATAGATTTGGCCACTCCAGGACAGCTGACACAGGTTCCACGAAAGCCTCTTTGGGGTCATTTTCGTGTTTTGTCCAAAACATTCCGTACGACGTCTCAATATTCATGAATTCGAAAGAACATGGCAATAAACGAAGAATAGAATGGATCATTGAAGATAGTTTTTGTCAGTGCTCACCGCACCAAAACAAAGGCGCCACTGTATATGGGATTTAACATTGTGACAGCATTGCTGTTCTGTCAAACGCACAAGGCTACGGTGGCGCTATCTATGCTTTCCATAGCGGCCGTTTTGGTTATTTTAATGATCCATTAATATCAACTAATGTAGCCACTCCAGAGCTCCAAGCTCAGGTTTCGCCAGGGACTTATATTTCCGTTTTATATCCAAAACAATCCTTGTGACGTTTCAATCTTCGTGGATTCTACAGAACATGTTCATAAGCACATCGCACAGTTTCTAGGATGGCCTATTTTGCCACATTTCCGTTTTATGAAGGAAAAAATATGTCAATAAATAAATAATGAACTCACTTCCAACAGATCTGGCCACTCCATAGCATAAGAAACAGGTTCCGCCAAAAACTCTTTTGAAACTCTACCGATATAAATAAGCTCAAAACATGATGTGCCACAGGTGAATCCTAAAAAGTATTGAAATAAATCTAGTATAGCATGCATACAAACTGATGTGGCTTCTCTTCACTGGTGCAGTCTTAGGCAGGATCTCTTAGAACATATGGTTTTCATGATTTTTGGAAAACATGGCATGTAGATCTTCATGAATACGCCAATAAACTTGCCAAGAATGCACTGAACAACTAGATCATCAGAAAATGAATGATGATATCCCTTCGGCATACGGACCTTTGGCATATTTATTATCATTAATTATTTTGACAATATAAATAAAGAGAACAACCTATTACCCATCAAAAAGTAAATTCGACCAAACGTCCATTCCGTCAATCGTACCGCTCATCTACGAATGGAGAAATTCCACGTGCAACAAACTAAAAAAATCTAACAGTTTATCAAGAATTCCGTCAATAATTAAACATTAATCTAGCCAAGAGTTCATCAAAGAGAATCAAAATATGTGTCTCTTGTAGATCGGAGGTTGCTGAATCTGATGCCGTTCTCAGAAATGTTCCAGCACGTCACAATTTTTAACTATAGGTCGCCAAAGTTGTATAAACACTGTATTCTATGATGTTTACTTGAAATTTAAAGTATGATTTATCAAAAATGTATGTGATCTTTTCTGTGAAGAATGCCAAATATGACATAAACTTTCATTTCAGACATTTTTTTTTATTGCACGTTTAAATTTAGATAAAATCGATTTTTTGAACGTCTCCATACATAATTATGTATGTATAATTATAATTCTTCATTTCTCTTATATGGAAAAATACAATACTTTTCTGAACCATCAAAAAATTCAAAAGCATCGAAAGTATTATGAACAGTGAATTAAATTGTCATCAAAGGAGACTAAAAACAAACAACATAGCAAGTCGCTCACAACCCGTTTATCCATACTTTTGCGGATTGCTATACGATCAGAAGCAAAATTGTCATGACAATCACAGGGCACAACATTATTGCAACCTTTTCAACTCGCGATTAATCAGTTATTTTGAACACAAAACCAAATTTGTTTTATGCATGATGTTCGATAGTGTGCTAATGTTTACGATCTTTGTCATATTATGTTAAAGTGGTGATAAACTGATGTTGCGGAATAGAATTGTTGCAACAAGAAAAGAGATGAAAATGTCTTAGTGACTGCGTGTTGGGTGACAATTTATTCACTGATTGTGATCTTAGTTGATAAGTATTGTTTTACATATGAAGTGTGTATTCTGTGGCAAATTAAGCAAATAAATTACCTTACAAGCTGACAAACTTGCAAGCAAGTTGGGTTAAATTGCCAGTTATTGCTTTTTCAGCAGCCAATATCTCAAAAATTAGACGTGCTATGGTATTTTTGTAATCGGCAATGGAGTCAGCAACCCTTATTTAAGTAAATAGCGGTATTTTGGTGCTTGAGACAAAACGTGTTCCGCAGTGTAATAGGGGAACCTGGTCCAATTCGAACCCTGTTCTAATCCGGACCATCAAGCATTTCTCAATACTGACGCTACTGTAAAGATCGTTTGTACCATTTTTCTACCCACCTTCGGGCTTGAATCTAACACAATAATATTGACGCCTTTCAGTAATTTAGTTTGATTTTTATATTAGTTTGTTGTTTTGAAATGCTCTAGTGTACTGTATGTTCAAATAATATCGCTTCTTTAAGCGACAATAATTCTCCAATCTTTCTGTGTTATTTCGTAATAGAATCCTATGCTTTCATCTGACCATATGGTTTTTATATGCCTATGCACTGTTTGTGCTCAACTAGTTCGAACATCACAAAATGTTTGTTGGTCCAATCCAACTATATGGACCTCTTTATTTTCACAGCAGTTGTAATATTGATCAATGGTGCCTTTGTTTCTGTTGCGGTTAAGAAAATTTCTTCGAAAAAATCTAAGAAAATCTAAGAATATACCGTTTTTAATACGGTAGATCACCATAAACTAAAAGAATCAATAAATCCGCTTCTTAAAACCATCTCCATCAATACCACAGCCAATCTGTATCCAATATAGTTTGGCAACATGATATAAAAAAAAACGTTTACAAGTGCTAAGAACAATACAGTCTACTCTCCCTTACCCGATATGCTGTGTTTTTGTTCACAAGCTCGATCGAATTCACAGTCCCTTCAATATAGTGTACTTTGACCCCTATATCTAAGTCCATACTTCTCCAGTTTGATGTCCTGAGACTCGATGTTGTCTGTTGCAGTGCCCCATACAAGTCCACCTGTCTTACCCGATATTTTCATGCAAAGTTTCAATGCAATGAAATTTTACTACATGCAAAGTTAAAATGACCTTTTCGAATGTATTTTGTCGAACCAACAAAAAGCTCCAAAGTGTTCGACATCGAGTTAGAGAACACTTGAGCTAGTTCTGACTCGTATGAAAATGTAATTTGTCACGTATTGAGTTTATTTTTTATGTTTGTGCTTGCAAAAGAAGTTCAATAAGCTTTGATACCAAACAAATCAGAGATATATTTGATTATTTCCAGGGGACGGACCTGGTGTAGTGGTTAGAACACACGCCTCTCACGCCGAGGACCTGGGATCGAATCCCATCCCCGAGATAGTCACTAAAAATTTCAGTGACGACTTCCTTCGGAAGGGAAGTAAAGCCGTTGGTCCCGAGATGAACTAGCCCAGGGCTAAAAATCTCGTTAATAAAGATAGAAAAAAAATTGATTATTTCCGTAGCAAAACACGATAATATATAGAGTGGTCTGAATTAAAACAGGACGGGGTTGGTGGTCTGATGGCTACCGCTTCTGCTTCATAAGCAGAAGGTCATGGGTTCAATCCCAGGCCCGTCCCTTTCCTCGTACTTTGTAGTTGTATATCTTTCACTTGCTTCTATCTTCCATTCTAAATATATCACACTCAAACTATTCGTTCATAGCAAACGCTAGAACCAGAGACTGACAAAAAACCGTTGAGACTGACAAGAAACCGTTTCCTTAACGCTTCCATTCTTCCACGCGCATGCCTTTCCTTACGCCTGATACATAGGCAGTCTGCTAACCACAAAAGCAAACCTCTCTGCCATGCCTTTCCCCCAATCCATACACTCCCGCATATACTGGCGTAGATGCAGTGGTATATACGGTCTACGTGGGAGCCAGTATAATGCATCATCAATTCCTCCCCCTTCCCCACATTGGTCTGCATTCTGACGTGGCAGGCACCATTGTCGCTAAAAATAAAAGATCACCAGCACTTATACACTGAGGATGCCTGTTAGTCCCAAGCAGTCATTCGGTTGGTTCCTTGTGTAAGTGCAGCTGATCTGGCGATACTGGAATAGCATCCACGGGCGGCCAATTAACCTCAACCTCAACCTCAGAGTGGTCCGAATTAAAACATGGGGGATTCGAATTGGAATAGAGTTGGTCCAATTCGGACCTTCTGGAGACTTATGTTCAAACATGTCTAGTCATGTCCTGGTAGGATATATCACAAAAGTCCCAAGAAATCAAAGGAAAACAGAGATTATCTATTTTCCTTTGATTTCTTGAGACTGCATTTTAAACCAAAGCGAAGAAAGCTATTAACAGTCGATAAATCAAGTTATATCACAAAACTCTCTAAGCAAAAAGTGTGCGCGCTGAATCAGACTTTCACGAAACCATATTTTTCTCTTTAGTTCATCGTGCTGAAAAGGTATGGCCAAAAAACTGTTTCTAGGTCCAAATTGGACCGTGTTCCCCAACCATTACCATTTTTATATTGAGAAAATTGAAAATTTCTTAAAAAAACAAGAAATTTTTATATTAGGGTCGATGTACCAATAGCCGCATAGCTAAGAACAAATATTCGTATAAAATCGAAAAATAACGCTAGCGTCATTATTTATACATCATCTTCTTCTTTCTGGCGTTACGTCCCAACTGGGACAAAGCCTGCATCTCAGATTAGTGTTCTTATGAGCACTTCCACAGTTATTAACTGAGAGCTTTCTTTGCCGATTGACCATTTTTGCATGTGTATATCGTGTGGCAGGTACGATGATACTCTATGCCCTGGGAATCGAGAAAATTTCCTTTACGAAAAGATCCTCGACCAGTGGGATTCGAACCCACGACCCTCAGGCATGGTCATGCTGAATAGCTGCGCGTTTACCGCTACGGCTATCTGGGCCCACATCATCTGAAAGCTTTTTATCTTGGTTTTGTGGGAAAAATATGAAAACTACGAAAATTCATATGTTTGTATTTATTATCGCTTGTGCCACTATAGGAATACATGTGCCTATAGAAGCACTATTTCTAGCACTAATTTCTGTTCCTATGGTAGCACTAGCATCACGGCGTATGGCAAAATACAAATCAAAACCGTAATTTACAAAGCTTCTATATTTTTACTTCAAAGTGTGGATCAAAAGCTTTTGTTTGATGGAAAAAAAGTTCTTAATCAATTAATTATTTTGTGCAATAAAAAATAGTTTCTCTCAGTAGTAATACTATAGAAACAATAGGTTTACTATAGGCGCAAGAAAGCTCAAATTTTAAGCAGAACTAATTATTTCGATCATTTTTTGAACAAAATCAAGCTGTGTATCAATGGTACTTAGATAAATAGCTCCTGACCTTCATATCATAAAATATATTGAAAAGTTTTAAAGCAAAACGGCCGTAAAAATCCGCTAGTGCGACTATAGGAGACTGTCCACTAAGGGAACACTGACCCTATTCATGTAATTTTTTTTTTCAGAGTTTTATATTTTTTCTGAAAAGTTGAAATCTTAAGCTTTCATTCCATAAAAAAGATTGGAAATCGGTTGAGCTGTTCAAAAGTTATGATTTTTTTTTAATAAAAAAATATAATTCTCTGAGACGTACAGTGTGTTCCGATAAAAAATTACTGATTTTTTTATTTTCAAAAAAATATACATATCTCAAAAACTTATATAACATACATCGCTGAAAATTTTACAGTAAATGTAAAATTTTCTGAACTTTGAAGCAAAAATGAGAACAGCAATAGCCCCTTTTGTCCCGATGTCTTCAAAACACGAAAAAACGGAAATTTTTGTGACATTTTATTATTTTCTTTAAAAATTTTAACTTAAATCTTGAACGGAATAAAAATTAAAAATCGGTCTAGCGGTTCAAAAGTTATGATTTCTTAAAAAATAAAAAATAAATTGCAAAATCGCGATTTTTCTGGTCACCTTATTTCGGAAATGGTCACCCTAATCGAAAAATGCAAAAACACATCTATCCTTATTTCGGATAAGGAACAAAATAGCAAATTTTCACGGAATTCGGTGACCCACTAGATCGGGTTTTCATGGAATGGCTGCATTTATAAGACGTATATTAGAAATGCGTATTTGATTTTATCGTTTACGTTAAAACTTCAATTATGCCAAACTTGTGTTCTATTAGTGACTCAGACAACCCAGAAATCTTCATCTAGAGCCCGTTTAATCCACTCCAACTGCTGGGATATCCTGGTAAGTGTGATGTATGTTCGGGTATCACAGTTCTCGCTAGACTGGGCCAATCCAACCACATAGGAAACCCCACCTTCTCTTTCCGATCGCAATACATCGCCTGCCTTGGCACACGTTTTCGCAAAGTACGGTTCTCGGACACACAGTTGCGTTCTCTGCAAGCGATATGGGTGCGCTCGTTGACAGTCTGTGTTGTATTGAGGGATCACAAATTTGGTGCTGAACGAAACTCCATCTAAAAATGTAGAACAGAAATAGTAAATGTACTGGTTTCTGTGTCTATTCAAAATCATCAGACTTACCAAGTTCAATCAACCTCATTACCAGGGGCGTATGTGTTTGGTTCATCCAAAGACATGTCGGAAAAACATAGGCATTCCAAGTAAGGGGACTAGCCAGTTGAATAAGAGCAACATCATTAGATTTATCAGTTACATTGTATTGCTTGTGTTTTACGATAGATTTTATTGGAACGATTGTCTCGTTGACTGAGAGGCGCACTACAAGCGGTACTTCATCGCCAAAGCAGCTAGCCGTGGCAAGTATAAGTTGTTTCGTGATTATCGATCCAACGCAACGAAAATCATACCAATCCTTAGTATCGAATCCAATTTGAACCTAAAACCAAAAAGTATGTAGTATGGGTATTTTGAACAGATATTCAATTAATATTTTACCAATGATCCGTTTTCAATAGGTGATTTCAAACCACGTAAAAGAGATGGGCAACGTTCTAGTTCAGTCTCTCTGTTCCTGAAAATTTGACTGGCGGTTAGTGTAGCAGGACAACAGATCACGTTACTGCTAGAACAGAATGTCGCTCCCCCTCGAGGTACGACATTTTCCCAGTAATTCAAGCATTCCGATACCTGGACACATTTTCCTGGTGTATTTTCATTAACCTCACAGATATCCCTTTCTCTAAGATCAGAGTCCAAAAACTGTACATTACTTCCGGGATTCTGAGGCTTCGGTAGTAGGATTGATTTCAACCATTCGGCGTGACTAGCCAAGCGAGTGGCAATCATATGTTCTCCGACGCCACAATCTCGTCCAAACTGAGACAAAGCCATTGTAAATGTATACTCGCGCTCTATTCTCGTCATTGTTCTTTTTAGACCAGCTCCGACTACTAAGTTACACATTTCCGGCACAATGTAGAAGTCATATCCGGCGCAAACGAGCTCTTGGGGTATTCCATTTTTTACCTTTGACTGCTCACGATCGCCAATCATGCAACTGGTACTATTCCGAATAACACTTCGAAGTCTGACGAATCCATATGAGGGATCTGAAATCGAAAATTACAATTTTATTCAATTATATTACACGTGAAATATTTTGAAAAGTATTCACGATTTAAAGTAAGGTGGGGAACATGTTGAATAACCAATATTTGAGCATGAGTGATAAAAAAAAGTTGCACAGAGATTTACGGCATTCTCGACTTTGAAACTGGGGTCAGAGCTGACTCGACTCGCAATAAACGAACGAAAACGGATCCAGGTTCGAGTCAAAACGACTGTGCGACTTTCCTACGTTCGATCTAGGGCGAAACTTGGCCAAACCCAGCAATAAACGAAAACGCCATTAATGAATGGAGCCTGGGGACGCTAGCCATTCTCAACGTGCAAAACCGAGAACTCAAAATTAAAAAGTTAATAACGGCGCTGGATCGAATGACATTTCTTACCAGTTCCGATCACTCATGGAGTAGAACCCATTGATATGTATAATCAGTCTTTAATTTGCTGTGCTATGCTTTTTCAGCGATATCTTTGATGAAATAGGTACCGTAAAACGGGGTAACTTTGATAGTTTTTTCGAAGAAAACTTGAATATTTTTGCATGCTGTTTCAAAGATTTACAATTTATATTTTTAAAACAAGTACTGGCATCCTATCTATCGATTACAGTCGATAAATTGGCAAAAGATTCATTATGAATGGATATATAATTTTTCATATAATCGAAAGTTGGTTTTCTGTTTTGGGGTAACTTTGATAATGGAGTATGATTCGAACAAAATTGAATGAATAACGAACATTTGTAGGGCATTGCATACCTCTAGGCGTTTAACGTTATATGGAAATTTCTGACTTAGATTACAAAAATGGTCCCAGTTTGTGAATATGCTTTTCGCTAAGAGATTTGAGACCGTATTCAAGTTCTATGATAACTAGGCTATCAAAGATAAGTGGCCAACTATTCAAAACTACATCAAATAGTGATCGTAGAACAGATTGTTTGTAAGCGTTTTAAAAATGCTAAAATTGTGTAAATTTTTTAAATTCGTATAAAAAGCCTAAAATGTTCTTGATTCAAATGAAAACCGCTCTTACATGAAGTGTCATACTAATATTCTTTAGTTTTGCATTCGTTTTGCTTAACTGATTAACAGAAATTATTATATTTCATTTGGTATGCGGTGGGTTACGCACTATCAAAGTTACCCGCATTATCAAAGTTACCCCGTTTTACGGTACCTAAACAATTTCAGTCCTACAAGGGACGATTCACATATTACGTAACACAAAATTCGTCACTTTTGGACCCCCTCCCTCCCCCACGTAACAGGTTTTGTATGTAAAATTTAAAATTTTTGTATGGACCGTAACACTCCGGAGGACCCCCTCCCTCCCCCTAGTGCGTTACGTAATATTTGAACGATCCCCAAGAGTTTCCAGT
Organism: Aedes aegypti; assembly: GCF_002204515.2. Lineage (NCBI taxonomy): Eukaryota > Metazoa > Arthropoda > Insecta > Diptera > Culicidae > Aedes > Aedes aegypti. The sequence goes on from NC_035108.1 coordinate 381,765,703, forward strand.
CCCTTGAAGAAGGCCTGGAAGAATTTATGGAGCTTTTTTTCCACAGGAATGCTGAGTTAAAACCCTGAGTAACTCTTGAAGGATTGTTGGAGAAAACCTTCGGAAAGCTAGAAGACATGCTGAACTTCTGAAGATATTACTTGAAATCGGCTTGTTTTCGGGCTTCTATCGTCATGGAACAGATCTTATGACACTTTTCAAATCGTTAACGGTACCCATTGTCTTGTCAAGAAATCGAGTTTTATACTAAACTTTACCCACTGTATCAGAATGGAAGATTTTATGTCCTTTATAATGAAAGTTTCTTACAATAGTCATGAATAACCAAACGAAAAGAATACGGAAAGTATTGTAAGAAATTGGTGGATAATGTTTTTGAGGACGTCCGCCTCCTCACTGTAGACTAAAAAATAGCAATTCTTTTCAGAAATTAAACATGTAATTTTGTGACTTATTGCATGCAATCAGAAATATGCTTCTATTGTTGAAAATACCCTTTTGTCCCTCAGACCTTTCGTCTTCTGACTTTTTGCCATTGCGATTTTATGTCACTTAATCGCGTAAGAGTAAGCAATCGCTTCCAAATTATAACAAGTTAATGATACCTATTAGTAATGAAGATCACGATGGTTCGGAGCCTTCTGTAGTCGAGTGGTTAGAGTCCGCGGCTACAGAGCAAACCCATACTGAAGGTGTCTGGGTTCGATTCCCGGTCGGTCCAGGATCTTTTCGTAATGGAAATATCCTTGACTTCCCTGGGTATAGAGTATCATCGTACCTGCCACACGATATACGAATGCGAAAATGGCAACTTTGGCAAAGAAAGCTCTCACTTAATAACTGTGGAGGTACTCATTGAACACTAAGCTGAGCAGCAGGCTTTGTCCCAGTGAAGACGTAATGCCAAGAAGGAGAAGAATCCAGAGTTGCCTAATATCAATCATATCAGCTGATGGCTGATGACCTAAAACTATCAATATCACTTGCGAGCTATCAATATCACTTTGATTTGACATGCTTTTCAGTGACCAACACATAGTTTCAGTCTATCTGCAACACTGTCAAAAATATCGTACTGATAAATTGCCATTTTATCTGTTTAATTTAAAGCTAAACTTAATCCATCAGTGATATCCATAGTCTATCGCCATCAATGCACTGGTGATGTAGTGGACAGCATGATGTTGATGTGATATGGAAAGATCCGATTTGCAGTCGGCCTGTTCAAATCAGCAAATTTTAAGCATTGATAGTGACAGTGAGCAACTCTGGAAGAATCACGATGGTTCAAGCTGATTCAATTTCTATAAGGGGTCGTTCAATAGCCAAGAGGTGCTGTAGGGAAGGGGAGGGGCTCAAATGTTTGTATGGATGAAAGACCACGTGAGAGAATGATGAAGATTCATAAAATGAGACCATGTAGTCCATAAACAATTCCAAAATGATTCATATTGTAAACGTACCTATTTCAAAACTTCCACTAGGGTATATAGCTGTAACAAGATCTCTCCTTCCCTCACCAAGCACCAAAGCATCACCAAAAGGCCACTTTTGTTCTGACCAGATGCACGTCGGATAAGTTCCATCCTGGAAGTCCAACAGTGAGCCCAATTTTAAAACGGCAATATTGTTGTAACTTGATCCTTTCCTATAACTAGGATGGATCAAAACCTTCGAAATTTTCACAATCGTTGTTGGTTCTACCTCTATATGATCTACAGGAATTCTAGAAATAAGCATATTATCTTTAAAACATCTTAGCATCAATTAAATCAATCCACTACTTACCCATTGGATTCTACACAATCCGCCACCGTCAAAACCGTGTCCTCATCAACGACCACGCCGTAGCAATTGCTCTGACTTCTCCCTTTAGGCCATCGGAGTTTCACTAGCTCCCGCGGCTTACCGTAATTCCAGCTAAACATGTAGTTGAAGACATTTAACTCCACAGATCCGTTACCACCCCGATGTGCCACAACTCCTTCGTAGAACTCACGATGCTCAACGTATCTGTGGACGCATGTAGTTGAGTTGAAAGTGTTTTCTGGAAATATGGTATATGTTTCTGGCTCTTCATATTATGTTGATTGGGTGCATTACCATCAACTGCCGCTCCACGATCTCGCATGGTATTGATGATCCATTGGTGGTAGCTCGCTACTCGGGTGTAGACACCAGGGGTAGATGTCCCACAGATCAACCCGAATGAAGTGACGCCAATGATGAACGGAGTTTGACGCATGTTATGCACCAATTTCACTTGAAGCGGTCCGCCGGAATCACCCTAGTAAATAATGTAAATAGATTTGTTGATTTTTGAGAGCGTTTTATATGTCGTATCTTGTTAAACAGTTCTTCCCCAAAATAAAAGTTCGAACAGCCAGACCAAAGAAGAAACTGTTTCAAAGTAAATGTAGACATATAAGTCATTCTACGTCACGAGTATTCGGCGAAATATGGATGGAATATTTATTTTCACACAATTGAATTTCGGTAAATTTATTTGGATGCAGTTGAACTCAGTTCCAGCATCATTATGCAACACTTTGCATTCAACATCGAAAGTAGAAGTGTGGTTAAAAAAGGTCTATGAAAGAACTTAGATGTAGAAGCTAGAAAAGTGAAAACAATACTTCAGCTGGAATTCTTGAATTTAAAAACGAAAGTGTTGAAAGGAAGGTGTTTCTAAAGAAAGGGTGCACGACGTTAGGCATAGAGGCATAAGTACGCCAGGTATAAATGCGATAGGCATAATGATGACTGGCACAATGGATGTTTGGCATGATGTACATTAGGCATAATGGACGATTAGCTTTAATCATTTTGCACAAATTCTTTTTTTTTTTTGATCTTCTACCAATATCTTTTCACCGCGATGTAACAATTTAAAACTAGTTTTAAGTATGAGTAATATTTTAGGTGAAATTTTTGAAGAAATTACTTTTTAAGAGCAAGCATCTCTGAAATAAAACTTATGAAAATTTCTCCTAAAAATAGCGAAAACTGTATTTCTATTTCTCCACTGGAGAAATATGTTTGTTTAGTATAACTCCCTTTAGCTTTTTTGCACGAATTTTGTCAGGAATCCCAGAGGGGAGTTTTCTTGTAATTTCCTTAAGTATTATTCATAATAACCTTATATAGGTAAAAAAAATCTTCTTGATGGCGGTGAATGTTTTTAGGAATCGGGCGCCTAGGTTAAAAGCTGCGGTCTGCAAGTTTTTTTTTTTTTTTTCGGGCTTTTCATCTAATGTTAGTTCATTAATGTGTTCCACTTCGATCGATTATTGCAGATTACCTCACATGTATCAGCTACGGGATGAAAGGCACAAATATGATGATCGGCCAATCCACGGCCCAGTTTTCGAGTAGTGCCATTATTATAAACCTTACCACACTCTTCAAGTGATATTGGGTCAAGTTCCATTTTCAACAAAACTGCTGATTGATTTCCAACTGCAAATTAAAACTTGATAGTTTCATAAAAAAAACAAAGATTATCGAGCAACTTACTAAACCCAACATTGCCCCAACCAGTCGCATGTATTCGTTTGAACCATACCTCATTGTCTAACCATAAACAGGCAGGGATCACCGCATTAGTTATTCTGGAAAAGCAGAGGAAATATAAGTTTTTTTTTGTTTTGAAGATAGACTTTGATTCAATCTCACATGACGCTTTTTTCCAACCGCAACAAAGCCACATCGTGATAATGACCTGCGAATCTATGACTTGGATGTCGAATTATCTCCGCAATTTTGATCTGCTGAGCAAATTCATCGCCGACCGTTGAAAAAATATCCAAATCTCCAAATCTTACCACGTTTGGGGGAGTATTGCTGTATAGCACAAATAATTTAACAAAATATATTGATTGTTTTAATTAAATAACTATCAAACTCACCTTGAATCAACAACGCAATGCGCTGCGGTTAAGACGAAATTTTCCCAAATCAAAGATCCTCCACATTGCCAAAGAATCTTGCCATCTTCTGATTGGATCCATCCAATTGCTCCCATATGGGCAAACTCGAACTGAGTCGCAGGAATTCCACCGATACCTCCTCCTCCACCTCTATCGAACTGGTAGTATCGTAGATGGCAATCTGTATTCGTAGGATCCAGTGTTCAAACCAGGGGCTTAGAAGATGTATATGTACTCACCATCTAGCGAAGTACGTTCATCTGGAAGGAAGAGGGATTCACCAGAATGCAGTTCACCAACAACTGAAATTAGACAAATTGTCAATATCGTGATACCTGTAGGTGAATTCCGGCGAACAATTTCTTCGAAGAGAAGAAATTTTCTTCCATTACTCACCTGCAAGAAAATTTTCTTTTCTTCGAAGAAAATACGCGCCGGAATTCGCCTGCTGATACATCATTTTTTTATCATTACATTTTATTGATTATTCAATCGATTTTGATCAACCGTTTTTTATTCGTGTTGATATGAATATATCAATTGAGATTGCCATCTGAAATCTATAAACCTATGAATTTTCAGTTATATTTTCAAAACAACATGTTTTACCAGGTATTCAAATTTATTCCGAAACTTGTGTTATAATTCTACTTATAAGTCGAAATGAAAAACATTTGAACGTTTAGCTTTGATAATAAAAACTGTAATGATAACCTATCTAAGGCAGCGTCCATTCATTATGTAATGCTAAAATTGCCAGTTTTCAAACCCCTTCCTCCCCCTCTGTAACGTTTTTTGTATGAAAATTTTTAAATTTTTGTGTGAGTCATAAAGAATGAACATAATCACCAAAAAATACAGCTATTAGTCATGTTTTGTTATCAGCAATATCAAATTATGTTTGGTACCATTGTGATAAATCTTATATAAAATATTGTTCTCAAGTTCTGATGTGATCACTTTTAACTCGATCAAAATATCATCAAATCAAGATGTCGTCATCTAAGAATACAATAACAAAAACAGTTTTGTTTCAATTCTGCTCGAGTAAAAATAAATTTTCATTATTCCCTGTTAATTCAATGGTCAGATTTGCCGGTCATAAATCATAGACCGGATTCCCAACGATAAACGCTATCATTCACTGGTACTTTCGCATAACCGCAATCACTTACGCACTTACCATCGTGGATGATGCAGCCAATTAAAAATAGCAACCACAGTTCATTTTTTATCCTCGATACCATCACGATTGAGTTAATTCGAATGTGTTTCCTCCATGCAGCACCTGAGATAAAACGAGTTAAACTTATTCCATCAGCAGCTCACTCACGAATGGGAAGCAATTAGTATTCCAAAGTGGCTGAAAGCGGATTACTGCCGGGTTCATTTTAACAGCTTCTATTTTTCACTATTATTTCTATATCCTCACAGATCGCTAGGTAGGTGTGTACTTATATGCAAGCATTGCTTTGAGAAGCAAAGGGTATTCCCAATCATCTTGTGATGTCTCCGTCTCACTATTACATCAATAATATCACATGGCAATTAAATCGGTTTGAATATTGATGCTTCGTTTTTCATGCGACCTGAGGCATTGTTTTATAATAAAATTCATTCATTCATGCTGCGTTACTCGATAAGAAGATTGTATTGAAGCAGTAGGTTCTATAATTTACGATGGTTTTAGGGCTTCCTCTGTTCATCATATCATATTGATCGTTTATAATGTAAGTTTCAAAGTGTTCTTCGAGCTTACCAGAGTCATTGGTAGTTTGCCAAAGCTTTGGTGCTTCATATTGTGCTTTCTTACCTTTTCGGCGCATCTCAGATAATGGAGTTGTGTTGCAAATGACTCAACTTCATAATCGTGCAGGGCACTGTTACCAAAAAAAAGTAAGTAAATATAATATTAGTGGACGATTGACGGCATCAATCCTTTAGCGTCTCTGAAGAAGTGTTCACAACTAAACTCGTTTCTTTGGCTGTTAGCTATGATTTTCACAATAATCAGCCTATTTCAATAAACTATTGACACAAGCCACCACGAGCGTAGCCAGGATTTCCAATCGAGGTAGGGGTGGATGATCCAAGCAACCTCGAAATTTCATTGACGGATTTCACGCAAAAACGATCATGATACACAATATATGCATCCTTACTACTTGAAACGTCAAACTATCAAGGACATCCATCATCTTTTCTCTTTCGCGACGAGCAACAAGGAGTTCAAAACGCGTCTTGGTTTAATTCGTCCCCTTAATGCTACAACTAGATAACTCGAAAATTAAAATTTTGAGATGTGCAACTTTGTAAATATGACCGTTTTACAAGGTGATGGTTATTCGCAGAGAATATGATTGGAAAATAAACTTCAAGTTATGTATATTGAATCACACGCTTATGAGCTGTAGATATTTTTCAGATCTAATTGAGAATAATATTTTGACATGTTGAAGTCAAAAATTTCAAATTTCGAGTTATCTAGTTGTAGCATCAAGGGGACGAATTGTTGGTTGAGAAACACTTAACACTTGAATTTTTTTTGCAAAAGAAAAACAAATAAAATACTTAAAATCATATGTCCTCTTCTTATTCTTCGTGGCATTAAAGTGCTCAAAGGGACAAAGCCTGCTTCTCAGCTTAGAGCTTTCTTTGCCAAAGTCGCCATTTTCGCATTCGTATATCGTGTGGCAGGTACGATGATACTCTATGCCCAGGGAAGTCAAGGAAATTTCCATTACGAAAAGATCCTGGATCGACTGGGAATCGAACCAGACGTCTGCAGAATGGCTTTGCTTTGTAGCCGCAGACTCTAACCACTCGTCAAAGGAAGGCCCCAATGGTAAGGTGAGCAAATACCTTTAAGCTCTAATATGTAGATCATCTTGACAGATAGGCCTATTTCGTCTGCAACAAGGGCCATCAACTAGCTGGAAAAATGGTTTTCCTTGGTTTACTAAAAAGCTTTGAGGAAGACGCTATCTTTATAACTGGTCAGGATTCTAAAATATCTGCAAAACAAGACTTGCAAATCTTGAAGTTCTCGGCTAAAATTTAGGGGTATATTTTGTAAATCGAGCAGATTCATGCACTTTTTATTCTTCTTCTTTTTCTTCTTGTAGGTACAGGGGATAGGCAAAATGTTGCCCAATTTCGAATGCTTATAACTTTATGAAAAATTTAGGAAATTGGATGCAACTGAAAGCAGTCGACGGCAAATTTGGTCTTGTTTCAGGAACATATCCGGCCATGCATATTGGCCACCGGACACCGGAGATGTTCCAGATTTTTCGAGGTCATGTCCAAATTGCATGTTTTCTGTATTTTTGTGCGGTGTGGAGTTGTATAGATGCTTGCAATTTTTCTAGAAACTAGAACTAATAGGAAGTTAAAAGCCGGTGGACGCTTTAAGATTCGTTGAAAATCTTCAGAAATATGACCATTTCCGTAAAACTGGTTCCATATTTTCGGTCAGTCATGCTTGTTTTTCTAATCATGTATAATATATTGTTATGCGTGGAAATCCAACAATGGGACAAATTGACTTGGTTTGCTTTTCATAGAGTTTCCGAACAAAGTTAATTTTTTGTAAGTGTTTTTCGAAGCTATACGTAAAAATAAACGGTTTAATGGCAAAAAGTCAAAATGCACAAAAAGTAACATGGGACAATTATGCGTATAACGGCAGTATAGTCGTCAGCCTACAAGAGATGATGACTAAAAACGTAAATAACGCCCTTCGGAAACAATACTCTTGGAATTCCGTCAATGGACATTACTCCCAAGGCGCTGGTGCAGCTGGTCTCGAAATACGTTCCGAGGTTCCCCACAACTTTATAAAAGTTAATTGTCTAATTCCTGTATGCGTAGCTCGGCTGTTAAACCCATACAACATCACAGTCGTCTCCATCTACGCCTCACCAAACAGCCCTGATTCCCACATGTTAGAAACACTGAACTGCATAAAAGGCAACACGGATCCACCCTATATCATCGGTGGAGACTTTAATGCTACCCATGAAGCTTGGGGTAGTATCAAATCGTCAAGTAGGGGACTAAAACTCTTAAGTTGGATCGTTGATAACAACATGCGGTCTCTCTCAACAATGGTGAACCCACCTTCATTAGCTCCTCTCACAGAAGTACATCCAGTATCGACTTAACAATTGTTTCTAATAGCATCGCAAGTAGACTCTCCTGGACAATTGCCAAAGATACGCACGGAAGCGACCATTTTCCCATTCGAGTATATTCACAAGAAAGGCACCCCACAGAACAACACCGGAGAAGGTGGTTGTACAAAAATTCAAACTGGCCTACGTTTGGAAACAGCTTACTCGACGTACTGCAGCCGAATAAAGACGTTTCCATCGACGAACTCAACAACGCTATCATAAAATCAGCTGAAGCTTCCATTCCCAGAACGTCTGGAATTTTTTTTGGAAAAACTGAAATTTGGTGGACCGACGGAGTACAGAAAGTGGTTAAGGATCGCCGTAAGGCACTACGAAAAATGAAACGAACTGCACCATCGGATTGTATATATTATCTGGAGCTATATCCATGTGGGCATCAAACTTCAGAATGATGCTTCCAGTAGCATATTCAGAACCATTAGATGCACTGATCACTTCATAAAAATTTCCGGGTGCCCTGGGGGAAGTGGTCAATTAGGAACCATATCAATATGTACATCAAACTTCAAGATTTTCAACACTACTGGCTGCCATGATAACTCTTGGGTAGGTTCGAGGTGCCCCGGGGAATGTGGCCAAAACAATGTTAAATTCAAAACATGTCCGGAAACACATCAATATGGGTATCAAACATCAAGATTTTTGAAGGTGATGAAAGCATTTATAGAGCAACTAATTTCGATGACTACTGTATAGTAGGTTTCTGGTGCCCTGCGGGAACTGGCCAATTAGGAATATGTCTGGAACCATATCAATATTGATATACAGTGTTCATAGAATTTAGTTTCTCTGTAAATGCTTCCAGAAGCTTCACCTTCTAAAATCTTGATATTCGATACCCATATTGATGTAATTCCGGACATGTTTTGAATTAGCCTCATCCTCCGGGGCACCTGGAACCTACCCTAGAGTGGTCATGGCAGTAGGAGGTTTTGGAAATGTTTCCGGAAGCATAACCTTCAAAAATCTTGAAGTTTGATTTCCATATTGATATGGTTCCGAACATGTTCCTAATTGACCACTTTCCCCAGGGCACCTGGAACCTTCTATGAAGTGGTCAGTGCATCTAATGGTTCTGAATAAGCTACCGGAAGCATCATCGTGAATTTTGATGGTCGTTTGGATATAGCTTCGGATATTATTTACATGATTGAAAATACATGCATGGCCATAGGGGTACTCTATGCCCAGGGAAGTCAAATTTCCATTACAAAAAGATCCCTCTCAAACAACAACAACAACAACAACAACATAGAGGAACAGCTGTTGAAAAACTCGAGTGACTGAGCCCTGTCGATCGATTTTTTAGGTCGATAGTGACTCCAGTCGAGTCATTTTGGACGACACGACTTGTCAAATACGGCTCTATGATAGCCCTTGAGCTACTGAACAACTTTGTCGAAGATGCCATCTTTCTAAGTGACAAGCTTCGATTGATAAATGTACGGCTCGCGCTGTAAAAATCATCATTCTGCAACTTGTTGCGTAATTAAACTACCATTACGACACTGTATCAGGCTTGGGAACTATGACCACAATTTCATCGATTCTGCCAGTCAACCAAAACACAAAGCAGCAGCAGCATCAATTCGCGATGACGGAAGCAATTACCACAGTTGACCCTATGCGTGAAGCTCCGATTTCTTTACATGGCTAGGCAAAGGAAATCAATTTTCAAATGCTTCCAAAAAATTCAAAACATAATTAAATTAAATTCTGCTAAGTGTACCCGTGGGGTTCGATTTATGATAAGCTATAGACTCCGCAGAATATTGAGGGAAAAATATAAAAATCAAAATAATGTGTCTATAATGTAGCCCCGTGGTGCCCAAAGTGCGGCCCGCGGGCCGCACGTGTCGTCTGGATCTCCTGAATGTGACAAACTTCGTACAATGTTTCGCCAGGAGGCTTTACTACCCCAAAAGTTATCATGAATGGCACACTCATCTGTTCGGATAATCTTCGATCAGAAAAACAAGCGATTGAAAAACGAGCCTGAGCATCACTGATGTAGCCCATCAAAAGTTTATCAATATGTACTGAAAAGATATTAAATACAGTGAAACCTCCATGAGTCGATATTGAAGGGACCATCGACTCATGGAAATATCGAATCATGGAACAGCAATCATTTAGAAAGCTGCTTCTAGGAACCATCATAGTAACCATGAAATTTTGTTTTTATTATGCTTCCATGAGTCGATATCGAGTCATGGAACATCGACTCATGGAGGTATCACTGTAGCTATTGTGGTTAAGTTTATATAAGCATTTGAAATTTCACTTCCTATACCTTGCCGGGTAAAATTTTCGACGCTTCACGCACAGAGTAAACTTTTTCCAGATGGCAGCACCGTACCTTCGTCAGAGCGAATTACAGGAAAGTATGCCGGCAGATTGACATGATGAAAAACAGCCTATTAGGGAGCCGGATCCTATCCTATTCTTGGCACTTTTGATCCACTTCGGCAGTGGGGTTTTTTGAAAGCTAAGAGTTCATATTTGGCCACAATATGTGCCATATTAAAGCGCTTCTCATTGCAAAGGTTTCAGTCGGTTCGGCCGAGAAAAACCCCCCATGCCAAAGTAAATCATGGAAGTGCCCAAGTAGCTCTGCACCCTACTAGAAGAAAATGCGAACAATGTGTTTCGCCGTCATACTGTATGGAAATAGGTAGCCCATAGCACTGGGATTATTATGAAAATCGATTTTTTTTCGCTTATAACCGAAAGTTTTTAAATTATTCTGTCGCTGCTTTACAGGACGGGAGTTCTATGGTTTTAAAATAAAATTCTGCCAAAAACGAAAAAAATACAATGTTTCAATGTTTTACGATAGTGAAAATATAACACAACCAATTATTTTTAACAACTTACTATTATCAAGAACAAATCCGATATACATTAGTTTTATAAATCTAGCAGTTCAGGCATAGCGTGCATAGTGATGCACAAAACGCATAAAGTCTCAAATATAATAGCAAAGATGTTTTTTTAAAGGGCGGTCATCTATCAAATAAACTCAATCCCAAAACTAAAGACTACACTAGTTTACACTAATCTTTCGTTTCACTTACGACCTGAGTTTATTTTATATCTTCACATAAAACAATCGTTTTGTTTCGGTGCATGATTGAAAGAGATTTTCACAACAGTTTTCTCAGTGCCATTTTCAAAGATAAATAACTACATCTACGACGACACGTTTCATTGAGTTGTTGACGTTGCGCTCTGAGCGCGTTTGCGTATATCACATAAAAATTGCTATCAAACAGACCTTGCTGTACGAGCAAACTACCATCTGAATCCACTCTATTATCGAAGGGTATTTATTTGCAGGCATTTATGATTCCTCAAAACTGTCTCCTTTTTCTACATGTTATTACTAGAAGCAGTGCATCAAGACTAGTAAGTGAGCGACATCAATTAGAATAACGTTTGCTAAGTAGGACGCTTCTCTCTGGGGAATGTAATTTATGGATAGATTTCTAATGGAAAATACATCACTATCTTTATGCGACGGGTGCAGACTATCTAAAAGCTACCATTTTGGTGTGACAAATCTACTCACATTAACTGACAACAAATTCTACGATAAAGGCATATTTTTTACTATGTGTGTGTAGTAAAATAAAAATACGATTTATCCCTATCTGTTATCGTGTTCGTTAAGGCACATTAAGGTATATTTTGTCTATTCTGTCTTTTTACTACATCATCTGTGTGATATAAATTGTTTGGGGTATAAAGTAATCCAAATCTGAAAACATTGTTTTCCTGTATAGAAAAATTAACTGCTTTAAAATTGGATCTATCAAAAATTATTTGACTATGGATACAAAATAGTTGATCCTGCTTTTCGTCGCCCTAGTCAAGAGTCTCCAGAACAACAACTTATGACAAACTTATGATTGAAAATATCCTCGAATTTAAACCCTTATCCCAGTAGATTTGTTTCGGTTCCGGTATGTTAGGTGGTTTTGTTGATTGTATCGTTGTTTCTCGATGCACGCGATTCGTTGAATTTCTTCAGTTTACTACAGTTGGGAACTTTTGTTGCTGGTCAATATGCTGTATGCACATCCCAGTGCCCACGAGATCTCGTGTCCGTCAATTTTCTTGTATAACTGAAATTTAGAGGAGAGATCCCCACGTAAATATTAGCTTTGAGCAATGCATCCATGAATACTTACTTTTAGTGGAGTCTTTGGCTTGAGACCGTATCCTTCTTCCAGCAGCACGGCAATGAAAGTGAGATCAACGCACATGAAAGGCTGATCTGTGTTGGCATCGGCGCATACCTCTCGAGAACGGGTAATGAAATGGCCTACCGTCGTCTCGCCGCCCTGGAAGGGATCTGTGAAAGAGCGATAAAAGTTAAAATTGGTGAGATCTCGACTCATTGACTTTATTAAATTTTAAAAGGTACCAAACATGAGAAAAATAAACTCACCCACTAATCCAGTTTCAATGGCCCGATCGAAGAAATAGCTAAACGCGGATATCTCGTGCTGCTTCAACGTAACCGGTTTCGGATTCAACGTCGGTAGCAACTTCTTGCGCACGATCGAAGCACACTGTTCGTAATCGACCTCAGGATTTTCGGCCGTTGCTTTGGGATTCTCCTTACCGCTTATATAGTATTGCTCCGTACCGTATCGGAACAATTTGTCCTTAACAATGGAATTGACACAATCGCTGGCCAGCTTCGTTTGCCCCTCTTGTGCACCGTTTGTGAAAACGGCAAGTCGGACGGCCATGAGCCCGGCTCCCAGATAACTGGTTGTGAAAACGTCAACATGCGAGTTAACGGTAGGAACTTTGTGCATGAAATTTTTATACAATGGGGTTTGGGAAATGTCTTTTGGAGCAAAAGTGACTTGTGTGCTTCCACCGCCAAGATCCAAAGCTGCTACCGTGTTACGTCCGTTTAGTTTTCCCAGCAAGAAATTGATTGTAAACCACGAGAAAATTCCCTCATCTGTGCCATCCATAATCTCTACCGATTGATCGTTCACTAAGAATCCCGACTTTTCGAACAAATCTCTGCAAGCTTGCAGCAATCCTTCGGCTTGTTCGGGTTTCAATAGCCTGAGTCCGGCCGTGGCTTTCAAAACTAGCGGTGTGGTAGCCATCTTCTCCTTGGGTATCACATGTTTAGCCTCCTGCAGAAGCTTGTCAATGGTGGCCGCACCCTCCTCCGGTCTATCAGCAAACGCGGATAGTCCTGGCTTTGAGTGTTTGTATAATTCGTAATCCAGTACCAATCGCCCATCCAGGTAACCTCGATGAAATTCGAACGCCAACACTCGACTTCCGGTGGAACCGGCATCGATTACAACGGCGTACGTTTTCTCATGATAGCCCAGCTTTCCAGCTATGGTGTCGACGATCGGGTGAAATGAGTCAGTGTATGCCAGGAACAGGAATATCAGCAGCGACGCGCTAACTACCAGGCAAAAGAACGAGAACCGGAGGTTGTTAGCGACCACTTTGGAATTTGATTTGCGGCGAGATCCGGCCGGCGCTTGACTGCGTTCGTTGGCATCTTGCTGCTGGAGCTACAAAGGACAGAAATATACAAATATGAAAAAAAAAAAATATCAGATCAGGAATAATATAAAGGTATTACATCGTATTAATTGTACTTATACAGTGATGCTAGCCTCATTTAAACCGTTTATATACATAAATTGCTGCTTGAGTGTCATAATTACTTTTTTTCGTGATTTTATCCAAGACTTTTTTTTTATTTTATTTTTTTTTTCATTTTATCCAAGAATTTAAACAGACGTTCCCATCAAATTTCACTCTTAATGAGTTCATATAAAAATGTTTCTACGATTGTCCTAAGAAATTCCTCCAATTTCGCTTTTTTGGAGTGCTTAAAAGTTTTCTGGAGCAAGTTCTGGAGACATTCCTCTACTCTCTTAAAAAATTTACATAAAGTCAGGCTCTTCTAGACCAACACATCGTGTTTCTTATTTTCACACATCCTGACTTTGATTTCCATATATTTTCTTAAACTTCACGATGCACATAGATGCTTGGTATGACGGAGCTGCTTTATGTGTCATATACTTTGCAAAAAAGAAAACTAATCCGCCCAAAAGCAGGTTTAAAATTAGACACCCGATGCGTTCGTCCAGAAGAGCTTGATTTTGTGCGAATGGTATTAAATTTAATATCACTTCATTTTAGCGTGTAAATATCACTTGAACAATCGCTCTAAGAATTTCTAGGAGTATTAATGGAGAAATCTCTGGGGGAGTGAGTCCCTGACAGTGTTCCAGAATAAATTATTAGATTAATTTTTAAGCTTTCTTCCAAGCCCCAAGGAATCTGAAAAAAATGTGAATAACACAGTATTGTGCCCTTCCTGCGCTACACGGAGCAATAGTGCAGGTGACCTTGTGCTTCTCCGAGATAATCGGCTGCCGTTCTCCAGTCTCTATCCTGAGGCTAAACATTTACATTATGAATATTCTGTTATTTAATTTAAATTATCACCTTTTAGGGTTTTTGTTTGAAGCCATTGTGGCACATGCTCTCTAGACTGGCCCAGCTCAGTATGGAAGAAAAATAAAGTTGTATAATTCCACGGGGCACCCCCCAGAATTATTCCTTAGTGTTGAAGGGATGACGCTGGGCGAGCTGCTGCACAAGCCGCATGCATATAAGTACAGTAGACTTTCCATAACTCGATATACAAGGGACCATCGACTTATCCAGCTTTTTACGCTAGCTTGCCATAAATTTTGAATCACCCCCTTTGACATTCCTTGCTCACATTATATTTTTTATAATTCAATCAAAAGAAGCTGTGTGCTGAAAAAAAAAAGCCATTTGTTCAATAAATACATCCATAATTTGGTGCACATTGACTAAAAGTAAGATCAGCCAGCAAATATTCTTTTAAGGCTTCCTTGTCAACAATTTTCAGGGAATCTCCTCCATTGGCTTGAATTGAAGCAACAATTTTGAAAACAAAGATTTGAATATAAATCGATGCTCATCGGTAACACATAAACAGTTTATTTCTATTCCACGGATTTCCAAAACAAATGCTTATTTAATCCAATATATGGTAATGCATAATTACTTCAATTCAAACACCTAGAATCATAGAAAAGTATGTAAGGTTATGAAATAAATTTGGTAAATGTAAAATAATATGAATACAACGAAATGAATACCAAAGGTGCTGAAAAATTATTGACAGTTCAATTAACAAATTAAATTCAGTGCCTACTATGACTTAACTATAAAACCTGTGAACAAGACATGTCAAAATTAAATCACCCCCTGTTGTTTTATAGCTAGCGTAAAAAGCTGGATAGAATTATCAAGTTATAGAACACACCGACAAATAAATCCTAAAATCCATGGATCAAATTTCTGTACTTCCAATACTTTTATGATCACATTTGTAAGAAAGCGATATTATTTTGTTGATAGCATTTTGAAAAATCATATTAAAAAAAACTTTTTTTAAATTCTCGAGAAATCACTCATTTTTCTGAAAATCAATAATGTTGTTTTCGGGTTTTTTTCAACTTTCATTACAGCTTGCAAGTCTTTCTTCACTCTTAAACAAGAAGTGATCTATGTTCCCCTGTATAAAATGGATTTTTAGAGAGATATCGAGTTATGAAGGGAACGTGACATCGACTAGTGAAGACATCGAGTTATAGAAATATCGACTTATGGAGAGCAAGATGTATGGGAATTTCAAGGGACCGAAAAATCCATCGAGTTATAGAATATATTGAGTTATAGAACATCGAGTTGTGGAGAGTCGACTGTAATTGTAATGGAGTTCTGATCTAAGCCTAAAACGATTATTGTAGTTGCAACTTTTAATTTAAATAATTAAGCTAAGGGTCGGTTATTGTATATAACTTTATAGATAAGCAGAAGTATAGCACGAACGCGAAGTAATGACCTTCCATCCCATCTTCAAGTGCTCCCCACAAGCACAACACTTCATTCTGGCATTTTAGAACGTCCACGTTGTAACTTGTTCACACAAGAAATCTGCCTCGACCGAGTTGGCAGAACGCGCCCGTACCCCTTTCTGAACCAAAGGACAGGGAAAGAGCTCCTGAAAATACTCCAGAACAAATCACTAACAGAATGCCTAAAAGTTTTCACCAGTGTTGTTCAGACTCATTTTCCCGAAAATAACATTTTCCGAACTACGAAGCCATAAACTACTACAACCATGCTCTATCCTCCTAAGATAGAAAAGCAGATGGTTAAGCTTGAGTACTGCACACAAAATCGATCAATTTTGATCCCAGAGAGCCACAATTTAAGTTTCGGTGAAATGAAATGATTGAGTGAGTGAGTGCGAATCATTTCACCGAAACTTGAATTGCGGCCCACAGAGATCGAAACTGTCGGATCCCATGTGCAACACTCAAGCCCAACCACCTCCCCCTCCATCTCAGGAATACAACGCACAGTTATAACAGTTCATGGCTTCACAATTCGAATTTCGGGGAAATGAGTCTGGTCAAAACTGGTTTTCACCGAGGAAACTGAGAAAAAAAAATCCTGAAGAATAGTCGCATAAGAGTCTCTGGGGGATTATCTGGATTTTTTAGAATTTTGCACTAGGATTCACTGCAAGTGAAAAAAAGGAAATTAGGTAGTGACTTCTGAGATAATTGGATGAAAACTTCCAACAAAAATTGAGTCTTGTAATACAAAGGAAGCCAAGTGTCTAAAAAGACCTGCTACCAGCTCTGAAATGTACACATTTAGATTAGAGCACCTTTACTTCAAAGAAACCAAACATGATCAGTCAAATTTACGCAAGTCATCAGTGGTCTTCAAGTGACTTAGCGGTTTTGATTATCATTCTATTCAATCATGTCTCTTTTATCAGTAAATACGTCTGTCTCCTAGGGCCTGATAAATTAGCTTACAACGACACATTTATATTTGTATGTACGGTAGAAGCGTGCTATTCGCGGATCTATACTTATGTGGAAGTGGATAGTGTAGGTCTTGCATGTACGCAAATCGCGAAATAATTTTAGAACAACTCATTTGTTCACCTTCAAGGTCAATACCTGATGCTAGCTGTCTAATGATCATTATTAGATCTTCTACGCTACTCAAATGATACTCTTTCGCCGCTCTTCGCGTGCGTAAAAATCTGCTAGTATGTGGATGTAGGTGAACTAAAATACCGCACACGTTAGTGTGTTTTATAGAAAAATCACTTATAGAAACTGTAGCAGAAAACACATATTTACCAGCTGGTACTCATAACGCATCCTTTCGAAGGGTTGAAACAGACTGGCAAATCTCAGCCCTATAATGTTATGACTTGGTATATCTCTTGATTATACGTGAAAGAATGCTGTAAATTGTGCCAAATAAACAACTGGAGAACGATTCCAGAACTTATCCAAACACATCGTTGTGCCACCGGATTGGTGATAGCGATTTTTTGCTCCTTCCCGAGACTGTCTTCTTTCCGGAATGGCTGATAAGCAAATTGACCCCCTGTCCTTTATCTCCTTCACAATCGAATATTATCACTGATAAGCGCGCACTTGATTTGTATTGTAACTTGTTGATCTGGCACAAATGTTGGCGGACTCTATGCGAAAATTTCAACTATTTTCATCTGCTAATTACACTCCCAACATGCACATTTTCCTACTTTTCCTCTGCCTTTCTACCGCCACATAAAAACAAGCTTTGACATTTCTCTCTACCACCCCTCGCCACTTCAACAGTCACCCTGACCCATCGTTGTGTAATGAATGATGAAGCATTTTGTACTAAAAAAAGTGCTCATACAAAAGAGCACTTGACTCACCTTCCGATTTCGCAAGTTTTGATTTTGCGACGGCATCCTTGATATGATTGAACTTTTTAGGAGGGTTTCAAATGTAAAAAACAAGAATTTAAACAAAATAGCTTCCACACGAAGAACTTAATTAGAAAACAAAATCCAACGACAGTCTTCCGGATCCGTTAGATTTGCCAAGATGCCGAACCGGCCATCTACGATCCTCACAGCAACGATACCACAACAAAACTGACAGAAAGCAACGAAACGACGTCCGTCCGCACACCGACCGCAGCAAGTGGCGAGACGGCGCCGGTTGGGTTTTGCTTGCAAGCGGTGCAAAATTTCGCAAAAAGTTCTTGCTGTGTCAGAATGAACCGCGCATGGAGATGAACTATTTCCCAAGCTTTACGTTGTGCGAGCTTACGAGCTAACTTTTGGGGGGAGCTTTGGGTTCTTAAGCTCCAAACGCAATGGTAGCGATAACATGCACCGGTCAAATCGTGAGTGAACCTAAATTGGTTCGTAAACGATATGCGACCGTTCTTACGTATAGATTGTACCAAATGTAGAGGACGTATATCCTCAAGACTATGTTAAGGCACCTAATGAAGGCTCAAGTGACATGCGCCAAACGGAGCCACGTATGGGGAAGTGAAGAAATACGATTTTGGATGGAAAGCAAAGTTTTCTGTAAGTGTGATAATGACAAAATGTATGAGTTAGTGAAAGAAAGAGTGGATAAGTAAGTTGAAGAGTTTATAAGATGTAATAAATTCCTATATCGACTTTTCCAGCTGCAGGTTAGACAGAAACTCATCTGCGAATTCAAGGTTATTCTGCGGAGTAAATATTTAACTTAAAATTCACGACTCAAATCTTCACACGATTTGACATTTCTTTGGACTTGGTTTGCAAAATCATGATATTTGATACATCGCAAATAAAGTTTTAGAACCGCCAACTTATTTGCCACTTGCACCGAAGAGCCAGTTATCCGGAATAACCCAGTATGTGGCCAGCTCATCCAAAATCTCTTGAACTATTCTTCATTTGACGTGATTTGCAAATTCATGAAGTTTGATATGTCGCAAGATAGGTCTCAGAATCGCCAACATAATAATCACTTCCTCTGGGGAACAGGGTATCCAAAACAACCTGACATGAGCTTTTTTTCAGAAATGACAGTTTAGTGGCCATTTCCCCCAGGGAACCGGGAATTCGGAACAATCCAACATGTGGTCAAGTCATTCAAATACATTTGAACCACCTTTAAGCTAAGTATGCTGTTCCGCTAAAGAAAAGTAAAAATTTCTGCCCAAGAAATGTTCAAGAAATTTCTTACAGTGAGCTCCATTTGAATTGACATTTCTTTTCAACTGCGTACTGCGATCAAAGAAAAATCCTTTTCTTGAGCATTTCTCGCAAGAAATTTCCCACGCATCGAGATAGGCGATGACTTCTCTGTCGAAGTGCATACGTAGCTTTAATTAATACTTAAAGCCTGATTTTCTACTGAAAAGGAATCGCTGAAGAAATTTCTCGCAGATTCCTTGCAGAAATTTTCTACAGCGACTCCAATTTGAACTGACATTTATTTTCAACTGCGTACTGCGATCAGAAAAAAGCGCATTCTTGATCGATTCTTTGCAGAAATTTCCCATGCATCAAGATAGGCCGAGAAATTACTTGTCAGCAGCGAATCAGGCTTAATTTGCAAATTCATTAGAGTTGATATGTCGGAAGCCAGGTTTCAGATTCACCAATATAATGGCCACTTCCACCAGTGATCCGGTATTCGAAACAATCCAGCATGTGGCAAAGTCATCCAAAAACGGTCGAAATATTTTTATTTAGACTTGGTCTGCTAAATCATGAAGTTGATTTGTCGCAAGCCATGGACTCAAAATTAAAGTGGTTACTGATTCTACAAGTGGGATTACTTCAGTACTCCCCGTGATGAATCCAAAATTCGGTACATTTCTAATCGATGACTGCGGTCCCAAAATCTAGAAGAATTTTGTGATTTGAAAACGGTCTTCGGCAAAGTTGTAACTGATAAATGTATCTCACAGTATCAACGTAGCTCTACTCCCCAAGAGCACATGGGCAAACACTATGACCGATTGAATGAATTGGTTGCTTTTCCCATAGTAATTCCCATATAAACTTAAAGGGCTTGTACAGTCGAATGAAATATCGATATGTTCAAACGAAAGTTTTCGGGAAGTTGATTATTGTATAACTATTCTATTTTTACCCATAACTAACTTATCGATTACAACACGATGCTCGATTAAAGGTTACCAAAGGAACAACAGAAAGGATTGTTTGAGTTACTATCGTTTCCCGACGGATTTTATTCTCCGCTCAAAGTGGCTCAAATTTTATGATAATAACTAGACAAAAACATCATTGGACATTGGATCAGAGTTTATGCTCATCTTTTTTGTTCGGAGTAATGATACCACTGAACATGAATATTTGGAGCATTACGATTCGATATAACCACGCAAATCAAAATTCGTCAGCCGAAGTATGGTTGTATTATTTCGAACGTAATAAACATGAATTATGAATCAATAAAATTGAGAAGAATCAATTTTTACTTTCGATACTTGTAATAAATGACAACACATAAAACATCTTTTTTGGTTTTTGATTTTGATTGAATGCAATACTCCTTGACTCTCTTTAGTAATTCATCCGAAACAAACATAACCTCGATTTCAAATGTTTGGCTCCGACAATCAGGCTCCCGCTTGACAAGCATATCAAGTCTGTCCGCAACACGAAATAATAACTTTAATAGAAATTTCCCACGCATCGAGATAGGCGATTACTTTTCTGTTGAAGTGCATACTTCGCTTCAGTATTTTTTTAAGTTTAAAAATTTCTGTGCATGCCTTCCTCCCAGCCGTGAACCATCGAAGCAAGCATCCCCTACAAAAGCTCTCTGCCTGTCAAAACGCCTTGCACACACTCAAAACTCGACCGAACAATCAGTCCTCCGCGGTCAGTCAAGCAAACAACACGTAGTTCGCTTCGTGGAGTTTTCCGAGAACCAAGTTGAAGAAGCAAGCACACAAGTAGTGAAGTCCTCCGACTTGAACCCCATTCATCATCATCTCACTATCAATTGCCGTCAACGCAGCAGAAAAAAAAGGGAAAACTCGGACGAAGATTCAAAACCGACGACTGGTGTGTTGTTTTACGTTTTTTTTTTCGCTACAAATCAGAAGCATCTTCGCGGTCTTATCAACAAGCTTTTATTTTTCGCTCTTGACTGTTCATCGTCGCCGCGTGAGGAACATCACAAGCCAGAATCAATTTTTATAAAAGCGGTCAGCTGGTACCGAACGGATCTCATTTGCACGGTTGGAATCGTCCCGTCTGGAAGTGTCGCGGGAATAACAACTACTATCTCGCTTGGCAGTGTGAACGGAAGCAAGTGTGTTCCGGTGAATCATTTGAATTATTGTCACGGAGCTCGGAGGCTTACTGGGAACCTTTTTCGGAGAAACCGGTGCTTAGTGGAGGCTAGGAATTGAGAAATATTGTCCGGGATGGAACACGTCAACGGAAGCTCACAGAAGGAGATTAGAGTCTGGTGCGACGGATGGTAAGTGAACCTTTTTTTTTGTCTTACTGATAGGTAGTAGAATGAGTGTAATTAGCAGGGCCTTCCGCAGTGAGTAAGTGCAATATTATTGATCGATTTTTCAAGGTCCATGTCTAGAGGAAAGGTTCCCGACAAAATCATTCAACTAGGGCGTGTGCGGAAATGAACCCTTAAGAATGTACTAATATCGGCAAGAAGAGAATTTGAGCTTCACCTTTGAAATGATTATACATTATCCAACAAAGTTCACATCGAATTTATAGGAATAGAGAGTTTCAAATGTATGTACGTAGCCAAAGATAAAATAGAACGAAGAAAACTAGAAACGAGCTGTGACCTGTGCTAGGTATACACAAAAGTTTCTAAAAATTTCCACTTCAGAACGCTCGCAAACTAAAACCCTTGACCTTGTAGGGAAAACGGGTTTCATTAGTACGTCTTTAGCTTGACCGACTGTAAGGTTTTGATTTCTGTTTGCCCAAAAGGCGAAAGCAGAGGCATAGCGTTTGGAATGTGTACAATATAATGGATAATAATTGCTTGCTGCATCGATTTGGTTGTAATGCTAGTTTTTCCTTTCCCACATTTATGCCAGTTTGAGTTGTAACACGATGACTCATTCAACAATTCGACGATTGCGGCATGTGGATTCTATTTATTTATTTATTTATTATCGTCAATCAAAGTAGACTACATGTTAACACTTAAATCTATATACTGCTATATCTTACAGAGTTAAAGTATATTCTTAGGTTACTACGCGACATTGTTAAGTCTATTGTTTCGCAATGTTGATTATATAAACTCATCATTCGGTTTAGAGGAGAAAATTTTGCATAATTAGTACGACGGTGATTAATAAAAAACAAGTTACGATTCCTCAATTGCCGGGAAGGAGTATAAAAATTTAAACTGTTTAATAGGTTAGGAGAATCAATACGATGCGAAACAATATCGTTCACGAATGAAACCATAGCGAATTCGCGGCGCTTTTTCAATGTCTGAATATCAATGAGCATGCATCTTGATTCATAAGATGGAAGAGGGAAGGATGTCCAGCCCAATTTACGAAGAGCATATAACAGAAATTGCTTTTGAACTGATTCAAGACGTTCATCATGCGTCTTCATAAAAGGAGACCATACAATACTACAATACTCTAATATAGACCTCACGTAAGCGACGTACAAAGTTTTAATAGTGTATGGATCATTAAAGTTAGAACCAAAGCGTTTGATAAAACCAAGCATATTTGTTGCTTTATGTATAATGGTGTTGTAATGATCGATAAAAGTGAGTTTTGAGTCTAAAATTACGCCTAAATCTCTGACCCTATCGCATTTTTCAACGATTTGATTTCCTAAAACTACAGTTGTTTCTTCTGTGTTTCGCTTTCTGCTAAAAGTAATTAAATTACATTTTTTAACATTTAACTGAAGTAGGCTTTTACTACACCATTCATCAAAAATAGATATTTCACTCAGATAGATGTCAATGTCGTTAGCATACTTGATTTCCATGAATAACTTCATATCGTCGGCATAGATAAGAATATTTATATGCTTAAGAATGTAGGAAATATCATTTACATATAATATGAAAAGAAGAGGTCCTAGATGTGAGCCTTGAGGAACTCCTGATGTAACTTGGATAGGATTCGATTTTTTACCATTATATCTCACTATTTGTTGCCGATTTGTTAAATATGATTGTATCCAGTTTAAAGATGGTTTATCAAATCCTATTTTTTCTAACTTGAAGAGTAACATAGAGATATCAATGCGGTCAAATGCTTTGCTGAAATCAGTATACAGAGCCTCTACATAGTTACCATTGTCCATAGCATTCAAAGTATAATTGGTGAATTCTAGTAAATTTGTAGAAGTGGAACGGCCTTTAAAAAATCCATGTTGTGCATTTGTAATTCTGTTCCTTAATTGCCCAAACAATTTTCTATTAACAATGGATTCAAAGAGCTTTGGAATACAGGAAATTATAGCAATTCCACGATAATTACGAATATCAGTTTTCTTCCCTGATTTGTAAATAGGTACTAAGAATGATTTCTTCCAGATTTTAGGAAATTTGCCGGATTTTAGTGACATATTGAACAGCCAAAACAAAGGAGATGTTAATTCAACAGCAAGCTTCTTCATGAATACTGGAGGGATTTCATCAGGTCCTGCACTTTTTGTGGCATCCAATCCTTTCAAGCCTGATAAGATGTCTTGTACACTTATCTGGTGCACACTAATGTCATTTGAGGGGGCAGGGAAGAATGAAAAATAATTTAGGTCCCGATCCTCTTCTGAAAATGTCGTATAGATTTCTTGGAAAAACGTTGAAAAGAGGTGGCAAATTTCTTCCGGGTTGTTAGCGTCTTTATCGTCAAGTTGCATTTTTGATGGTAGATTGTTTGATTTTAATTTTGTTTTAGTATAATTAAAGAAACTTCTTGGGCATGACTTTATATCGCTCTCAATTTTTCTATTATACTCTTCAAGTGCAGAATTTATAGCAATGTTCAACTGTTCACATAAGTCCAGGTATTTCTGCATATTATCATCACTTCCATGTTTTTTATAAATTTTGTGAGCCTTTTGCTTTCGATTTTTTAAATTCCTGATATTTCTATTGAACCAGATGGGATTTTTTGAATTACCAAAAAGTTTTTTCCTTTTCAGAGGTACCTCTTCACGAATAATTTCCATTAGTAAACTGTAAAATATATCAACAGCTTTTTCGACATTATTTTCTTCTCTGATCAGTGATTGCCAGTCAATTAAGTTTATTCTATTTTTTATGTTTTCATAATTTGCATTATCGTATTCATAGATATCCTCAAATTCGCACACTGTGGGTCTGCAGTTATTGTGAATAAATAATGAGTATTCCAGTGCTGTATGAAATGCTTCATTTTTCCACAAGGGTGCAATACTTTCAGTAACGTAGAAATCTTCTTGGATGTTTGTCAATAGAAAGTCAAGGTAACAATTTTGCCGATTTTTTACATGATTAATTTGGTTCAAGCCCAAAATTGCAATTTTGTCGAAAATTAATTGTAACGTTTCATTTTCCCCGACCACTGGAAGCATGATGCCCTCATTTTCAAAATCAGGAATGAAGTCAGCATTGCGTTGGTTGAAGTCACCATATATGTGTACTTTCACCTCAGGGGGAAGACCAGATATGATATCTTCAGCATTTTTGAAAAAGGAGTCGTAAGCATGTTTGTTGGCATGATCAGGTGGAAAGTACACTGATGCAAATACATGTTTTTCGGTTTCTATATCTACTTTCACCCAAACATGTTCAAACTCTTTGAATTTCGAAGAACAAATAATTTCAGAATTAAATTTTGAAGAGACTGCAATGAGGACCCCTCCTCCTGATTTTCTTTGTGACATAAGAAAATCGCGATCGTCTCTAAAAACGTTATAATCACATCCGAAAACTTCTTCGCTTTTTATAGATTCGTCCCAACTTGTTTCTGTGCCTAATATGATCGAAAAAGATGACGCTAATATGTTTTTATGGATTTGCTTGATTTTTGAAGATCCTCTCATACGATTGAAATTCTGACAATAAACAAGAGCCTCGGAAGCTTTTGGAAGGTCTACATCATGCCTTGCATTATCAGATTCATTTAAGTGTTCATCATTTAAATTTATACAATTCCTATCACAACTCGAATGGTTGCCGCAGTCATTTGAGCCTTCATCATAGCCTAAATTATTAGCAATACATTCATTGCGTGTTAAGATACTAATATTACCTTCCTCTGTGAAGTGCGTCAATTCTGGCAAAAACACTGGCAGGAGCACCTTCCATTCAAACGTGCTGGTGCGGCATTTGTTCGGTGTGGCGTATTCGGTTGTCTGTCGCTAGGGTACGGGTTCAGCACTTCTCCTCTCTGGAATGCTATGGTTGGACGATACGAAGTGGGAGGTGGTCTCGAAAATCTTTCCTTCGCTGCTGCTAGTAATTCTCTGTCTAGAAGAGGAGTATTTGGTCTGAAGTCAATATCTCCTGCGGCATTAGTATTGCTACGGTTGTAACAGTTCCTACTGGTATTTCTCTGATGGATGATGGAACATCTGTTGTAGCTCGGCTCATTGTAGTTTCTTCCATTAGCGGTGGTTGGACGCGGGTGACTTTTATTCATATATTTACTCCTTGCGGGTTGTTGTGTGTTTTGTGGCAATCTGTTTCGCCTTTTACGTTTTTGCTTGGCCTTTTCAGCCAGTTTTTGCTGCCGCTCGCGATGCATTTTGCGCGCATCATATGAAGTCCAATCGGCCTTCCATATTTTTTTGTCACCTAATAAACGCCATCCTGAAGTATCTTCGGACTTTTCCATTTCAACTTCTAAACTAGGATACGCCTCATGTGTCAACGGTTCAATGCTTTTTGTAGACAACATGTTTGCTGACCATGCTTTCAGCTCGTCGACAATATCCACAAATAAATTTGGGTTCATACTTGCAGACGTTGTGGCGGCCATGTCCAATTGCAGCTGATTTATTTGACATAGATCGTCATTTATGTTCCGCAGCTCAGTGGATACATCGGACTTAAATGATGTTAACGTATTTGTCAAATAATCATTGTTTTTCTGGGCAACTATGTCAAGAACCGTCGTTATATGATTTTTTATAGTTGCAACGCTTCCAGCCAAGCTACTTGACTTGTTAATAATAGCCAGCTCATTTTTTATTGCAGACATCAGAATCTCAAGTCCTTCAAAAGCTTCGTTGATTATGCTTGGTTTTTCATTATTTAAATTGAAGCGATGCAACACTTCTGTATTAGCATGGAGCTGCTCTGTTAGAAGTTTATGCTCTTCATTCAGCTTTTTTATGTCCAATTTTGCTTGTACGAGTTCTTGGCAAGACTCACAGCAAGGCAAAACATATGAGGTGAAGTCAATCAATTTTCTATCTTTCCTCCTCAATGAACTCCGCTGCACCGTAACACCGATACACGCGGCGTGGAATTTACGTGGACACCCCGCACATGTCCACAATACCGAGTCGGCAGAAGCGTCCAAAGCACAAATTTCGCAGTTCATGACGTACGCAAAAAATAGAATAATTAAAACAAAATCGAGTCGCGCGCGGGTTTCAGCGAATAAAAAACACGTCTACTTTGATTGACGATTAAAATGCAACTTTCTTTTTCTACGATGATACGATCGTTAATTAGATGCATTTAAAGCCCACCGACCGACCGGAGCCTCCATTTCACTCGAGAGATCATTGAACGCCGTTTCTACGTGGGGCCCGGTCTTTTGTTGATTGTTATTTGCGTAGTGTAATAAGCTAGACTCTTTTAGGTAGGGTAATTTGTGGGAGAAATTGACATTGAACTGTAACGAAACAGTTCGAAAAATGAGTTTTGTATTGTTATTGGCAATTAATTTGCATCCTCGTAAAGATGGGATGACATAAAACTCTGTACTCATGTAGTATTAAGGTAAAGATGAGGTGAAGCCAAAGTTTAAATTTTCAAGAACACAAATTTTTTGAACCAAACGCTTGTGGTGACCAATCGATCAAATTTTCTGCCTAATCAATTCTTTCTTCAAATATTCGATGCATCAACGATATTACTTCTCAAACAAGCAGAATTGTGTTCTTTGAAGCAGGGCTGGTAGCGAGTCACTTTTTAGTTGATGAAGAAACTCATAGGCTGGATTAGCTTCTCAAATTCAATCAGCAAAACAATAAAGTTTCGTAATTTTTTGTTATTCTAAGGCTAATCTCAAAATAAAAGAAGTAGAGGTATTTCTAGCGAAGACATTTCTGACGGAAAATTCGAACTTTGAGTACGGGAAAAGATTATTTTAGAGAAGTATTTTATTTTGAATGTTCTAGCCGAGATATTTCAATAAATAGAGTTGTGTTTGATCCTTCGACCTTGACGCTTGCTCCTGCGGGGGCCGGCGATGAGGGCAGGACCAAACATGTAGCGCGTCGGTCGAGTGAGAGCGAAAAAGTGCCGCTTTTGATTAGTTCTTTTTGATCTTTCGACGTTGACGCTTGCTCCTGGGCAGTGCGTTAAGAAAACCCGAGCAGTCGTCAGTTGTTTTCCCTCACGGGTCGCGCGCCTATTTTCTCTGAGTGCTTTTATATAGCCGAGCAAACGAGTGAAGCTGAAAGAGGATTGTTGCTGCTCGAGGATGACGGATCAATTGGTGAGCTCGTTTCATGCTACTGTTTCTAATCTGTAATAAATGTATGACTGCAGCTTTGATCGTTACAACGGTGAGACGTAAATATGATTTTTCAAAAAAATATGAATGGTTCGTCTCACAGTGACGGCATAAACTCTGATTAATAAATTATTTATGTCTAATTTTTTTTTATTCAATATACCTTCTTCTCTTTACCTTTATTTTTGCAATTAAAAAAAAAACTTTGAATGGTTCGACACTTCAAGTGTAGACTTCCAAAAGGTTCACTTTATTCAACAAACTTGAAAGGTTCGTCACCTCAAGTGTCGGCATAATTTTTCTCTACATAGATATTGTTCATATCAAATGAAAATATAATATTTACATATAAGCATGTTTATATCTCACAAATAATTATTTATCATGGTCTAATCGCTTATCAAAGTGAATCCTGTGACCCAAAGATCCTTCCCATTAACAAACATCCCTCTTAGTAACCTTTGTGGAGATGCAGAGACAAACACGGTCTCCAAATAGCAAAGGTTACACACTAACATTCCTTCCCCCAATCCCACCTGACTGCAAGGACGTGGCCGGCGCCGTTATTGACCCTGTATAAATAGAGGCATTGAATTATGCACACTGAAGAAGATTATGGCCAATCCCAGCCGAACTTCTAGTTGATTCTTTGTGCATTTTCACTGACTTCGGTCAATCACGGAATAGCAACCATTGATATGTGTAGTCAGTCTAAGCTAAGCTAAGCTAAGCTAAGCTAAGCTCTAGCCGAGATATTTAAATAAATAATAGGAAACACCAATATGCATCTGACAGACTTGCAGAAGAAATGAACTTTCTATAGTAATCTTCGGCTGTAGATGAAGTCCTTAACCTACATTCTGAAAGAATCTCAACATAACGCCTTCGGAAGATAAGCAAGAGATTATCAGGAATTTCAAACAAAAAATTCAAAAAAAATCATCAGCAACTCGGCCAAGACTTACACTTAATTTTAATTAGTAGCTCAGTTTCGTTCTATAATTTAGATATTACTTCAAAAATGTCTAGAAATTCCAATAAATGATTAAGAAATTTCTCCGCTAATAAGGAATATATTTTTGTTTTTAGTCTTCTTCTTTCTGGCATTACGTCCCCACTGGGACAGAGCCAGTTTCTCAGCTTAGTGTTCTTATGAGCACTTCCACAGTTATTAACTGAGAGCTTTGTTTTTAGTATTTGTTGTATATAAGTCACGTATTAGTCAGTATTTGGTCACTAATTTGATCATTTTAGTCACTAAAATCACTATTGTTTTGTTGTCTGTCCGCTATCAGCCCTGTTGAAGGGAAATACCACTTAATTTTTCCCTGCTTCCATCCATGCGACAATACCCAAGTAAGCGAGCATGCGCCGAATTTGTACAAAAAACGTTGTTGTATATGTTCGGCTTCTCTGTCCCGTCGTTGGGTTCCCGGTCCACCGTGCCGGTTATTTTCATCTCGCGTCGCACCACAACTAGTCCAACCAGCACGCGTTCGCATCGTATGATTCTGTTTTACACCTATCAGAGAAAAGCATTTGATTTCTGCTGATGTGAAGCTGATGTTGATATGGTCGCGTCGATCCGGAAGAGAGAAATCATAGAAAAAAAGACGCGCCGAAAATTGAAATGAGTTGGCATCTTTTTCATAATTATCATTTTCAAATTCTTATTTTTAATTGTGATTTTACTGTCGTAAATCGCAAGTATGCGATGGATTTTATTAAATATGTTAAAACAGGCAAACCGGCTTAATCATTTTTTTATTATTTGATATCCACTCCTACTACAGGTCGGACTCGATTATCCGGAATATCGATTTTTTTCACTCCGGATAATCGAATCCTCCACTATCACTCCGAATCACTAAGAAAAAAATGAAAAATTCGATAAAAGAACTGAAATAATCTTTTTGTTGTTTTTTTTTATTTATATGATGCGGTGGCGTAGCTAGAAATTATTTCTAGGAACAGTAGGGGTCTTTACAAGACAAAAAAAATGTTTGACCAGCATACACAAAAAACCACTTTTTCAAACCCACCTTTTCTTAAATACGTTCAAAATTGCGAAATCATTCATATTGTATATTGCAATACCAAATTATCTCAGATTTATGCATAAAAATTGAAAAACAAAAACATCAAAAAACAAATTCCGGATAATCGAGTCTAAAATTCGGGATAATCGAATCCCGGATAATTGAGACCCCGGATAATCGAGTCTCCGGATAATCGAGCCCGACCTGTATCAGTACTAAAACATGATTTCAAGGCTACGACGATGTTCTCTTTCAACAATTTCTTTGTTTTTGGTGTGACAAAATAAAACTGAAGGCTTGAACATGTAAGCTAAACGTTAAGTTAAATGTTTTCTGCAAAAATGAAACACAATTTCCATTTTTTGCATTGATAGAGAATCACAATCGTAATGCCACTGTTTTGGCACCAATCCAACAAATTCATTCCGATGAATCTCTATCGCTTGATACTGCATTGCACGTTTTGCTGTTTTCTCTACATGTTGAATGCATTCCATCCGATGCCAAGCACACGGTGGTACGATGACGTCCTTTTGCGCGCATTCTGACTCAATCATCAGGCCATTAACAAGTGCACTTGAAAAGTTGAATACGACGACTGTGCTTACCTTAATTGTGTTTACATGTGGTTGTTTAGTATAGGCAACTCTCTGGAGTGCGATATAGAGCAAACTGGTTGGAGACAGTGCATATTGCGCGATACTGCTTATAAAAACTTAAGATCAACTTAAAAAACTTACAGTAATTTTTCGGCGGAATACAACGATTTTACTGTATGAATTCAATATATCTGATCACAAAGGCAACACATGCAGGCTCAAAATATTATACGATGCGGTGATGATTACCGTATTGTCTCCGAGACGACCAAGGCAGACGGAAGATACGGACAGATCACGTTTAGTACGTCTCGGTCATGGTCACGTTGCCTGAGATAGCAGTAGACACGTGGAATCAATCTATGACTTCAGATTTTTATTGCACCTGGTGCTTTTGACTTTTTCACACAATTGGAGCCATCTCATGTTAAAAATATGATCTTTTTCATTTTTGGTGTTTCGTCCCATTATTGTATCTATGAGCAGCTTTCATTATCAATTGACCATTTTTGCAAGCGTATCTCGTATGGCAAGCACGACGATACTCTATGCTCTGAAAAGCAAGACCAAGCTGAGGGCTGTGAGTTCGAATCCCAAAGGTCGCGGATATTTTCGTGAAGGAAATGTTCTCGACTTCCCAGGATATAGAGTATCTTCGTGTTTGCCACACGATATACAAATCCGAAAAAGGGCAATTGACAAAGAATGATGATCATAAGAACACTAAGCTGGAAGCAGGCTCTGTTTTAGTTGGAAAACAACATACAGAAAAAAGTTCACCCAAGAAAATCCACAAACATTTATTCCAGAGCAGCCTTCTAAGATCATCTTTCTATAAAGAAACGTCTCCTCCATAGGCATCGTGTTTATTTGAATTGCCGGGAGCCTTTGAATTCCGGACACCGGCCTCAATTCATACAAATGTTTTTATTAGAAGACGTCATAACCATGGTTCATAAGCAAACAAACGGAATTTTATTTGATTATATTGAAGTACAAGGGGGTCAGGGGCCAAGTCCCCAGCGTAAGTTTAAAACTCACACCTTCCACAATACACCGGGGGCTACGGAGTTTGGGAAGTAGGCAACGCAACATCTTTGACCAGAAGGTTCTTTAAGTTTTGCTTCTACTCTAGACTTCCACTACACGTATGAATGATGCAAGGTCAAAAGAACATGTCATACATACCATCAACGTACCAGTATCCGCTCATGTTCCAGTAGCCCGCGAGTTCAGAAAGTAAGGTAATTTCAGTAAATGCACAAAAAAATGTCCACAGAATGATTTTATTTGTCCATTTGAATTGTATAGCGGCTAAAGTTTTCAAATCTACGTTGTGTAAACTTATCATTTTTCAGTGTGAGCGGGCTACTGGAACATGAGCGGAAACTGGTGCACTGATGGCATAGCGGTAGTGAAGTGTTTTGCCTAAGGATTTGGGAAAGGATGGATTATGTGTGGTGTTTTGTAAATAGCTCTGTGGAACAAATTTGTTATTTGTTAAGTAATTATTTAATCTGATTTACCTTCAATTTATAATAAGAAGAATTATAGTAACGTTATACTCATCGTTTTCTAGGCTATTACGCTGCCATGAAAACGATCTACTTATGTAGCTAAACAAGCAGTAAAGCAAGTAATCTGTTATTTCGTAACTATTCGTCTGATCTGCGTGTATTAAAGTTTTGTTCAACATCGTTGCTGTACCATGATGTTGTTTTGTCATGCCATTTGTATGGTATTTCCAATTTAAATATTGTCTGTCGGATTAAATCTTCATTCTGATTTGTCGTTTCAGTAATTAGAATCCCCCTTGTTATCCAAATTTCTACAAACAAAGTCAAGTAAACTACCTGTGTAACTAATTATTTCATCTGATATTATTTGTTTGACGCCCAAAGTTTGTTTTACTCATATTCCCTTGCTTTTTTGAAAAGGAAACATTGTGAAAATAAGTCATCCCGAATTTGTTTGAAAAAGTAGTGTCATTATTGTACATTTAACTCTCCCTTACTCGATATTCCGTATCTCGATATCGAGTTAGAGAACCATGTAAAAGTTGGTTTTCCTGGCTAACTCGATGGTCCCTTGGATCGCAGTTGCATTGGTTTTGTGTTCTGTAACTCAATACCTCCCTAACTCGATGGTCCCTTCAATATCGATTAAGGGAGAGTTGACTGTATTATCACTGTCTAGTCAAAATAATTTGAAACAATTTGTCATTTAAGCGTACTTTTTAGTAATGCTACTGTGATTACCCTTGTCTTTTACGTGATATAATAGTCCTAAATGTCAATGTGATTACCCTTGTCTTTTACGTGATACAATAGTCTTAAATGTCAATGTTAAATTGTTAATTAAGTCTGAACCAAATTAGACTGTTATATCGATACTTGGGCTATTTAGCTGCGATCTTTCGTTGATCCGCTGGTTCCGACGGTCGTTCCCGTATCCGCGTTTCTTCGGCCATTACGCTGCTGTGATAAGGGATGTTCTTCTTCTCCGATGAATTGTTTCTCATGGTGAAAACAAGAATAGGGAAAGAAGAAATGTTAGTGATTGTAGCATGCTTTATTGCAGTATTGGCCTACACTGAAGTCATACAAAATTCGCTCTTTGGATTCCCATGATAACAATCCCTGAAACAGATTATGAATCCGAAAGAGCAAAAATCTTAATATTTCAATGTAGGACAATCCAGCTATATGCATGTGAGAAGTTCCTGGTGATATTCTCACAACGGCCATTCAGAATGGTTCGACGGATGTAGATAAAAGATCGTTATGATAAAATTAACGCGACGACATGTTAGTAAGCTAAGAACGAATATTGTATTTGCAATTGTTATTTTTTTTTTTTTAGATTTAGATAGTTAAGCTCAGGTTCGATTATTGTATTGAATTTTCTACAGAAGTAAAAGTAAAGCGTCAACGTGAAGTAATGACCTTCCATCCCATCTTCAAGTGCTCACCACAAGCACATTACTTCATTCTGGCACTTTAGAACGTCCATGTTGAAACTTGTTCACATAAGAAATCTGCCTCGATCGACCCCTTTCTGAATCGAAGGACAGGGCATAAACAAACAAACGGAATTCAGACCAAAATATTAGTAAAAAGTCCCGTATTCGGCTTTCAAAGCGTCCGCAATTTGACGCAGCAGTGTGTTTTCTATTCCCAAGTAATTCTGCTTTGAAATAGATAAGAACAGAAACATCAAATCGACAAATAATCTATCAAGATAAAGATGAGTAAGATGGCTGGCTCATCAAATACCATGCCCACACAGTTACGGATCACCCACAGTGACGGATCACTTTGGCGTTCAACATCGGATAACTCGCTCAAAACATAAACGTTGACGTGAAACATATTTTTCCCAAGTTATACTATTTGTCTTCTATCATTTGTAATGTTAAGCACAACATTCAACCGCTAAATAACGGTGTATTTGACAAATGTTTAGTTGGTACCGCACAGCTACCATTATATGGTCGTTTTCTGTAAGAAGTGCCGTCAGCATTCATAAGCTCCCACAGATGGTAAAATTCAAATGTTATAGCATAAAACATGCTCGTTCGCTTCGATTTAGTATGAATTCATCTTTGGAAAACATTTTTCTTGATTGTTGATTCTAAATACCGAATATTGGCACTTCTAACTAGTGATCCATAATATAGACCAGGAAATGATTGTTTACTACACGGAGAAAATGAAGTACTCAAAAGTGAGTTCATTCCACTCAATTCCGGGGGTTCATGCGTTAACCTAATTTTGAGTTGATGGGGTAGAAGTTGTTTTCATTTGCAGCCATGCGAAAAAATACCTACTGGCTAAGTTCTTTTCACTCAACCGGCAGATCAAATAACTCAACTTCCAGTACTATGCCACTTACTCAAATTTGAGGTAACGCACAAAGGTTCGGTTTTTGGGTTGTTTTGCTCTTCGCTCTCTGACAACAATAGAAAGAGCGAATGAAATAGGGAGAGAAAAATAACTCAAAAGTAAGTTAAAAAAAACTCAAATATGTGTTTTCCGTTTTCTCCGTGTACGGTTATGGATCACTTCCAAAGAATGTAGATTTCTACCATTTTAAGCATTGGATTCGACATTTTCAGACAATAGCACTAAAAATAAAACTCATAAAACATCAAGGTTTGTAAATTTCATTATTTAGCAGACAAAAATTGGTGGAAAACTTGATGTAGAGCGAAAACAGTTCATGTCTCAGTAACTACAATGCAGTATCACACAAAAAAGGGAATTTCACCCTTTTTTCCAGCTCCAACACTGCTATTTTTTGCAGTAATATGTGACACATTACTAACTTTCGCCAAATCATGCAATACAGATGCATTGAGTTGAAAATCTCTTGATTTTGCGCACTGATCCGTAATATGTCACAATTTGATCCATAATATGAAAATTGATCCATAATATGGTTTTCAGAAACCGATACAGTTTTTAATTTTTATGCAATCCTATGTAAATATTACACTCAAAACAGTTTACTAATCGAAGTTACAATTTAAAACGATTCAATTCATGCTTTTAAATTACAATTTTACGTTTTCCATGTCGTTTTATTGAATTTTATAGGTTGGACACCACACTATTTGATCCATAACTGTGGGGTCATGGTAGTTCCTGTACGAAACAGAGTTGCTCGCTGTCACTATCAACGCTGAAAATTTGCTGATTTGTACAGGCCGACTGCGATACAATTCGGATCAATCCATATCACATCACCATCATGCTGTCTACTCCATCACAAGTGTATTGATGGCGATAGACTATGGATATCACTGATGGGTTAAGTTTAGCCTTAACTTAAGCAGTTAAAATGGCAATTTATCAGTACGATATTTTTTGCAGTGTTGATTGAAACTATTTGTTGGTCACTGAAAAACAGTAATAGCATGTATAATTATCACGTGATCACTCATTCCGTAGTGATTATGATCTAGAGTGCGATGTCGCGTCACTGTTGTTGGTTGTCAAATCAAAGTGATATTGATAGCTCGCAAGTGATAGTGATAGTTTTAGACCATCAGACATCAACTGATTTGATGGATATTAAGCAGCTCTGGTAAGAAATTTCACTTGGAAATTTGAATAAAATTGCTTAAAACTTAAATAGTTGAACGAATACTAATTAGGGTTGCAATCGAAAAATGGAGAAATATGATCAATTTTGCCTAAGTATTTGATGCCAAAAAAAAAAAAATAGGAAAGTAAAACTCACAAGAGTTACCTATCAATCGAGTAAGGATGTAAAACAGAGCGCCAAATCGTTTTGCGTGTTAAACCATTTGAAACTATGCTAATTATGATTGCCGAATTTTAAGCTGCATAAGTTTGTTATAATGATGTTCAGGTATCCATTGGAAAGGAATTCACTGTAATAAAACGAACCAACGAGAAATGGTCGAAACAATGGGCATGCCAAGAATAATATACTTTACCAAATACGAGCATATGCCATTAGCCAATTTAAAAGTTACGGATATGTGAAATAATAACAATAACGACACCAAACCTATAAAAACTGTTTGACGACAAATGCATACTTGGTCAAACGGGTCAAGAGCATCCCAAGTTTCCTATCAAAGACAAGTTTTCACTTATGATTGATGAAATAATAAGGTTGACTACATTTATTTGAATAATACGCATCAATTAGGGGCCCAGATAGCCGTAGCGGTAAACGCGCAGCTATTCAGCATGACCATGCTGAGGGTCGTGGGTTCGAATCCCGCAGGTCGAGGATCTTTTCGTAAAGGAAATTTTCTCGAATCCCAGGGCATAGAGTATCTTCGTACCTGCCACACGATATACGCATGCAAAAATGGTCAATCGGCAAAGAAAGCTCTCAGTTAATAACTGTGGAAGTGCTCATAAGAATACTAATCTGAGAAGCAGGCTTTGTCCCAGTTGGGACGTAACGCCAGAAAGAAGAAGAAGAAGAACGCATCAATCAAGGAGGGATTCACTCCTCTCAAACAAGGCGCATGATTCAATGCATGCCTGGATCGGAATATAATAAGCGCATGCCATCGATCTTGATCTGTGGGTTTTGGACCTCAGCAGCTCTTGTAGCAAGATTTTTTTGAAGACTTCCAGAGCTGTTAAAGCAATCCGTTGAAGGATTTTTCCAGTTATTTCAGCCAACTATTTTTCTTCGGCATTGCTTCGAAAATTTATCCATGGTTTCTTACAAGAATTGTTCTAATAAATGCTTCTGTAATATTCCCATAATGCCGGAAATCTTTGAAAATTTTTATTCCTCAATAAATTTAAAAACAGATTCCTTATGAAAATTATCCAGAAATATCTCCAGTTATTTATACAATGATTTTTTCTGCAGTTCTTATAAACTTTCTCTGTTTTGGATCTTAATTTATAGTCATTTGAATTTATTAGGATGAAGAATTGTCAAAATGTATTTTCATATGCAATATTTGTCCCTCATTGTACAAATATTAAATCTTCGTCGCGTATGTCTAAATGATATTATAAACACCCTGATTTATACGTTTTTACTATCTCGATTTGTTAATTTAAATACTGCGCCAGTGGGATTAATTTTACCAAACTTCAAACTATATTGAACACTGTCAATTAAGAAGATTGATTCAGCGATCAAAAACTTTTTTGTCTTTTCTCATCTCGACACATTTTACCATACGACGATCCCTTCAATATCAGAGAAGGGTAAACAGCAATATCAAATTTGACTTAACGAGTGGGTTTAGTGAACATCTCAAACGTCTTTTCTATTTTAACCTCCCATGTACATTACAGGGTTACGCTTTGTCTTAAATAGAGCACGTGTTTAACGAATGCGTCACTTACCTGATGTAGTGTCACATGCATTCAAACTATGGCTTCAATTGAGTATTTGTTCCTCGGTTTTCCTTTCTAGCCGTTCGTACGCTATCAACCTGCATTCCAAAAAATGTTTCCGCCGAACTGAAAAAACCGAACCGCAATTCAATTGTTTATTTTTTTCCCTCTTCCATTCCAGCTACGACATGGTGCACTTTGGTCATGCCAATTCGCTGCGACAGGCAAAAGCTCTCGGACATAAACTGATCGTTGGAATTCACAATGATGCAGACATCTCCAAAAACAAAGGTCCCCCGGTATTCACTCAGGAAGAAAGGTAAGCACACGTTTGTGGAATTTCAAGCCAATTGCTTCTAACCTACTGGTTATCTTATCAGTAATACGTTACCAAAACGTCAAACGGTTATTAAAGGAATGACACATGAACTGATTAGCCAAAACCCACTGTAATTTGCTTACGTAAGAATTGGGTCGCTTGAATATTACCTAATACTGCCTCTTTGAAATATCTATAACATGGTGTTTCATTCCGGCATCGTCAAACAACGACGAAGAGGTTAATGACATTCAAACGATTTCTGAGCTTGTCCGCCATAAATGCAAACCGCTCGTACGATTTCTCCCGATGTATGTACCGCCTTATCGAGGCCGGAACGGAACCGACGCGAAGTAATCTATTTATTATCATTCTTGCAAGCACTACTTTCCAAGTAAGTCTCGTTCTGGCTCGCACGGAAAGGGGCTAGTGGCATCTATTCGGCCAACTACCTAGCTGCCTTACAACGTGCATCATTGCTGCTAGAGTTCTAATATTTACATGCCTGACGCCAAAGCCACTGGGCAGAAACTCGCTTCCACTGTCAAACCTCCATAAGTCGATATTCCATGGCTCATTATAAGGAATAGAATCGAATAGAATCATGCTGAAATCATTATGTAGTGCGTTAATATAATGCTTGCTGTTACTTAACTCGATTTTTTTTAAAAGATCTGACTTTTAAACATCGACATATGGAGGTTTGACTGTGATTGATAACGAATTCAAACAATACAAAATAAAGGCAAAACCGATTCGAACACATGCACTATCACGCTATTGGTACAACCCATTGACTATCTCTGACGAAACAGTTCTGGTGTATAGGCCATCGTAAAACGCGCGTCGGTTGAACTTTGTAATAGAATCGGACGATTCGCGCGCTCGCTTTTTGCGCTCGAAAGGATCGAATGCTCGAGGTGCTCTTATCGAAGATCCGTGTTGTTACTGATGCACGCTTGCTTGCGACTCGTAAAAGAGCTTGGGTTATCGCTGAACAGCCGCAACACTAAACGGACCATGTGGATCGAACGGTGTCGACGTTGCAAACGCAGTCATCGTACGTTTTCAGATTTGGAATATTGGTACAATGGAACGTGGGGTGATCTAGATCAATGAATGTTATCTTTTACAGACGAGGCGCGGTCTCGGCGAGAGTGACCTTGCAATGCTGTATTCTTAAAGAATTGAGATTAGCTTCTTTCTGACATAGCGTCCCAACTGTGACAAAGCCTACTCTCCACTTAGTGTTCTTAGAGCATTAACAAAGTTATAGACTGAGCGCTTTCTCTTTTATATGACCGGCAAGCACGAGGATACTCTATGCTCAGAGAAGCCAAGAATATTTGCAACCCTATATAATCCTCGACCAATGAGATTCAAACCCACGACTTCAGCTCAGTCTAGCTGAATAGCTGCGCGTTTACCACTACGGATATTTATGTCTTCCCATATATCTTTATCTATATACCAATATCAAGCATATGCGGACGGGCAAAATAATGTATTAAACTCGCCCAATATTGCGGGGAAATTTAAAAATTTGGATAGGCTCGCGGAAATAACGCGCAGTGGGCTATCTCCGCAGAGAACAAAAATCACATAGTGTGCGTTGAAGGCTTATTGAAAAAAAAAACATCAATCAATCACTACTTTTCACATCGTTGGTTTACCTTTCATGTCCTGGGAGAAAACTTGAAAATTGATCTTTCCAATTAATTCCAATGCTGTTAGACACCTGTCCCTCCTTGGGAATGCTAATTGTAATCACGAAAACGAAGACAGTATATAGGATAGATAAGGGACATCGATTTTATGAAGGCATCATGTTAAGCGTTCCTGTTAAAGTGCGTTAAACACAAATACGGAATCAAATTGTGGCTCACATTTTTACTCATCGAGCAAATAGGTTTAAATCCCATTTCCATCTGCATGGTTCGATTGTATATTCAATTAAAAACTTTAAAGACTAGCGTTGGCAAATTTATACTAGCAGAACTGCACCCCACAGCGGAGTTCTAAGAACTTATATGTTCGTGATAAATTTAATATTATTTTGTTTGGCGGTTGGACGTGTAGGTACTTGCAATAATGCTTCATGTGTTCATACTTGATATCATACACAATTTTGTGATTTAATCACTGTCCTCAAGGTGATCTTAAAATTTGTTCCTGATTGTCACGCCAATCAAAACAATCACACCTAACGACGAGCAAGGCTGACTTTGATGTTTAGCCTGGAAAATTTAGCAGCCTGAGGGTTTCAATTTTCCAGGAATCAAAATTTTTCTTGCAACGCGTAATAAATAAGATACAATCTACGCGGCGGGGATTACCGGATGATATTTTCGTAACGTCAGTCTGATAAACAATGTTTGTTTCTGCTTCTAGGTACAAAATGGTTCGAGGCATTAAATGGGTTGACGAAGTCGTAGAAGATGCACCGTATGTGACGACGCTAGAAACACTCGACAAATACGACTGTGATTTCTGTGTACATGGAGGTAGGTGAAACATGACAAAATATCATAGGCATCGTCCCCAAATTGCGTAACGCTTGAAGGAAGAAAGGGAGTAGGCTAAAGCGTTGCGAAAATGAAAATGTTCATACGGAAAGATTCATAATTTAATTTAATGCGAGTTTTGGCATTACATTTTGATGATGTATTTTTGTTCTAAATCTACCAATCTTAAAAGCCCTCCCCTTGGTTATGCGACCTTGCCGCGATGGGAGGGCATAATCCATTAGCCCATATGATGGAAACCAAAGGCGTAACCTGTAGTGGTGGTATCACATTTTGGCATTTTTTGCTTAAAGCCGCGTCATAATTCATATGGCATAGACGCAATAATATCTCGGATGTGATCCAACGGACATTCTGCGTCATTGATAGAATTGATGCCCATTTCAAATAATTAATCTATTCGAAGTGGACATTAATACTATTGGTGACGTTCAGTTTGCCTTTTGCTAACCAGAATGATCCGTAGCCACTCTTACTATTAGCTAGCTAGATACATCGTTATCATATACGACGTAGGGAATACTTAGGAACTCTTAGAAAAATGACTAGTAGATTCACTGAGTAGAAATAAGTGGCGACAATCTTATTTTAATATGGTTTTTACATTGCCATAATAAGAAATACCTCTTTTGTAACAGCGGTATAAATAATCTAATTCCAGCTTCATTTTCGCAAAATTTACAAGTAGAAAGTAGGCGTTGTGAAGCATTGCATTTGCCACCGAAAAGTGAATCTTGTAGGAGACTGTAATAGAAGCCTAAGGTAACTTTACTCTTCAATATTCACTATAAAAATGACTATGGAAAGTAAGACGCTGAGATCGATCATTAGGGTACACTTGCTAGTTTCGAAAAATTGTTGAACAGACAAGGAAAGCCACTTTTTTCTTTAAGGATATATGAACGTAATGACCAATAAATACTTTTAACAACAAAAAATGAAATTAACTAGAACTACTACTAAACAGCCTAATTTTGTTAAGACTTGACGACACTTGACATTTAAGACTCTAATCTTACGTAAAAGACAATAGTAATCAGAATAGCACTTGAATGACAAATTATTCAAAACCATTTCGACTAGACAGTATTAGTAATGCACTACTATTTCAAACAAATTCTAATGGAGCTGCTGATTTTCATAATGCTTCCTTTTCTCAGAAGCAAGGGAATATGGGTACTTTTCAAAAACTACCACGTCACAATACTAATAAAAAACAGTGTTCATGTGGGCGCCATTGCCTAGTCCGTCTGAGTATTGGTCCTGGTAGAGGGGAAACTTGGCAAAAGCCAGA
Organism: Aedes aegypti; assembly: GCF_002204515.2. Classification (NCBI taxonomy): domain Eukaryota; kingdom Metazoa; phylum Arthropoda; class Insecta; order Diptera; family Culicidae; genus Aedes; species Aedes aegypti. Next base: position 381,807,099 of record NC_035108.1, read on the forward strand.
CCGAGGGTTCAGCCTTGACAAGTTAAGCTGTCAGGCAGCTCCAACTGAATACCATACAAAAAAAAAAAAAAAAAAAAAAAAAAAAAAAAAAAAAAAAAAAAAATCTACCAATCTTAAAAGGTGGCCTCTAATACCGGACAACGTTTTCATATGTCTCGAAATAATTATATTTGTAAAGGTTTGCCAATTTCAATTTAAAATTATGCATCACTGGTTTTGCAAAACTATCAACAGAGAAATGTGTTACTATATGATAAATTAAAATAATTGCCCATGTTCGCAAGGATTACGTAAGCGCCACTTAGGTATCTAGATGACGGTTAGAACAAACGTTCTGTCGATATCAAATCATAGCATTTGCAATCATACGCTGAATAAGGCAAAAGGCACATAAAATATACAAAAAAATGTAAAAATGATGCAAATTTAATTAACTATTTAAATATTTGCGATCAATTAAATTTTGCCTGATACCGCATTTGAAGAGTATAATGAACGAATTGAGCGTGAATTGAAATCATGTCCTAAAAATTTCTTTAATTACGTTAAAACAAAAACCAAATCTAATAACTTTCCATCTGAAATGCACCTTGATGATAAAATTGGTGTGAACCCTGAAGAAAGCTGCAATCTGTTTGCAACATTTTTTCAAGACGTTTACACTACTTATTCGGAAAATAATCGAGATCGTGAATATTTCTCATTTCTTCCGGAAATCCCAAATGACATTTGCGTCAATCAAATCAAAGTACATGATATTGTAGATGCACTAAAAAGTCTAGATGTCTCCAAAGGTGCTGGACCTGACGGGATTCCACCTGTATTTTTGAAAATGTTATCAATCGAACTTGCATCTCCGCTATTTTGGCTCTACAATATGTCTCTGCAATCAGGTAGTTTCCCTGAAACATGGAAAAGCTCATTTTTAGTGCCGATCTTTAAAAGTGGCAAAAAATCCGACATACGTAATTATCGTGGGATAGCCATTATCTCTTGTATTCCAAAGATTTTCGAGGCAATAATAAATAAAATTTTATTCGATATGGTTAAAAACAGAATAACTCATACTCAGCATGGTTTTTTAAGGGACGCTCAACATGCACAAACTTGCTGGAGTTCATTAATTATTCTTTGACAGCCATGGATAATGGTAATCACGTGGAAGCTCTCTATACAGATTTCAGTAAAGCTTTCGATCGCATTCAGTGTTGTGAAAAACTCAATTTCTCACTACTCACGCTTGAGATTTTTCATGCATGAGTTGTCAATCATGCAACTCAGCAGTCAAAAAATCATGGGTGAGTTGGTTCACCTTTTTGACTCATTGTATCGTATTTCCACAGTTTACTCATACACGGCAATAATTTCTTGTTAGTCCGGTAAAATTATAGTAATCCTTTCTAATGTAAACAACAACATTCGGGTTTCACGAGTTTTTGCCGGGCATTGCGACTGAATCATTTTTTACGGTTTGAGTTGATTGAGTTGATTTTGCATCAAAATCTCATGCGTGAGATTTGCGAAGCAGATCTCAAATGAGTTTGCTCTCACGGGAGAGCGTATTGATTGAGATTTTGAGTGTGAGTCTATCAACACTGATCGCATTGACATACCAATGTTGCTTTTTAAGTTAGAAAAAATAGGATTTCAACCGGACCTTCTTAAATGGGTAGAGTCTTATCTTACTAATCGCCAACAAATAGTTAGATGCAAAGGAGTAAAATTTATTCCAATTAAAGTTACATCGAGAGTTCCTCAAGGGTCTCATTTAGGGCCATTATTCTTTATTTTATACGTTAACGACATTTCCTTCATTCTAAAAAAAAGTGAAAGCTCTCATATATGCTGATAACATGAAACTGTTTCTTGAAATAGTAAACGATGAAGATATACATACTTTTCAAAATGAAATTGATATGTTTTACAAAAGGTGCAATAAAAGCCTTCTTCAATTGAACGTGAAAAAATGTAATTCAATATCCTTTAGCAGAAAGCATAGTATACCTAACACAACAGTCTACCTAGGGAATCAACTAGTAGAAAAATGCATAAGAATAAGAGATTTAGAAGTGATTTTAGATTCCAAAGTTACTTTTATAGATCACTATAATACAATTATCAACAAGGCAAACAAGATGTTAGCATTTATAAAACGATTTAGCTATAATTTCCACGATCCATACACTATAAAAACATTATACATAACCTATGTGCGTTCAATTTTAGAATACTGTAGCATAGTTTGGTCACCATTTTCATCAACCCATGAAAATCGTATAGAATCAGTTCAAAAACAATTTCTGTTGTTCGCACTTCGAAAATTAGGTTGGACAAGGTTACCTCTACCATCTTATGAAGCACGATGCATGCTCATTAATATTCAAACATTGAAGAAACGTCGCGAATTTGCAATGGTCTCGTTCGTAAACGATATAGTTTCGCATCGTATTGACTCGATGACACTTTTATCAAAATTAAATTTTTATGCTCCTTCAAGACAACTGCGAAGTCGTAGTATTTTTTATACAAACCATCACCGCACAAATTATGCCAAATTTGAGCATTTAAATCAAATAATGTCTGTTTACAATAAACATTGCGAAACCATTGACTTTACTATGACGAAATCGGAACTAAAACAAAAATTTATGTCATATCAAAATTCGAACTAGATTAAGAAAATAACGTTTTCAAACTATATAATATTAAGTGTAAAATTGTAACAAAATGGTCTACTTCTGATTGACGACATGAAATAAATAAATAATGTATTCGGAATGCTGAAATTATCAATGGCGCTTACGTCGACCTTGCAAACATGTGCAGTGAATTATCTTTTTATGATTGCACCTCTCATGCAAGTCGAGAATTGTCACTTCGGTATACTGCCCATAAAGGCATAACTGTCCCATATAGAAAAAGTAGGCATTGAGAAAATAGTGCTCAAAGTTTGAAGTCTGTCTTCTTATACAAATGTTCATAATTTACTAGTACATTTCTGTCCATACTCGCATAACAGTCCCATATGAATTTTATCCATTTTTGAGTTAGCTCCGTGAATGATGTTTATTTTTAGTGTACTTCCCTAAATCATGCTTAAAATTGAATCTTTGTATGGACAAAATGTGGAAAAATACCAAACTATGTGCGTCCCATATTACAAATACCCGCATAACAGTCTCACTAGTTGATCATGACGAAATTGAAACAAACCCATTTTGATAATATTTTTTGTAATCTTGCATCGTGGTGTTCATTTCATTAAAAGAAGGAATATCACAAATTATACTGATTAAAACCATGTTTATTCACGAAAAATACTTATTCTAGCTTAACATGAACATTTTCTAGAGTGACTTCTGTTGCAATAAATTATAGAACCACAACAAGCAAAGTATATATCCTTGCGAGGCTAAACAAAAAACAAGAAAAATAGAATCTCCTTGAAAGAAGGTTTGGCCAATTGTCAACTTATTTAAATAATTGTAAAAGAAATCTCCGGCAGGCTCAACTTTCGTCGGTATGAAAGGGGACGATTTTCGCGCACATCGCCATCGACAGGATTTTCATAGTCATACGGAGTATATATAACATCTTATGCCGAGAAAGGATGGTTCTGGACACACAACAGTATTATCCACACATGGGGAATAGCATGATTGAAGCGATTGTCGTCATTAAGATCCAAAACTTGCTCTATTAGTTATATTCCTCGGTATGGTTCAAATCCAACGCTCCTGTGCAATGGGGGGATTAAACCAAGCGGCCGACAGAAACAGACAAATCAAATTTTCAACACTATCATTGTATAAAGTATAGTACCTACCACCGAACAGTACTTCGAAGTAAATTTGCAATTAAAACATGCGAGTACCTACTAAAAGTTTCAGAAGCAAAAATGTCTTGTGATCAATTGTAAACTTCAATATTAATGTGTCAACGAGCGAGATAACAAAGTAAGCGAGTCCTAAGGAATGGGACTGGTATGCGGGTATAATTGCGGTTGGCTAGGGAAGTACTCGGATAACGAGTCCCAGATTCGGACTTCAGAAACAACCATTTTAACCGTGTTACAGTTGTTGACGATTTTATAATATTGTAATGATAGTGTGTAGAGTAATGCTACCACTATTTATTGCTATCAGCAGTGGTGGAACGAACACATTTGAAAATATGTTTAGAAGCGTTTTTCTCGACATGACGATTTTCCTAATGGGACTGTATTGCGAGTATGGGCAGATTTGTACATGCCATATTTATTTTCCACAGCCGTACAGTTTACTCATTTTGCTTCTATTGATTAGCAAAATATATAAATTTGAACACAATTCACGTTTTGCAGTTGCTATTTGTATTAAAAGTTCATATAGAGACTGTAATGCCTTTATTTTTCAATATGGGACTGCACTAACTTCATATTTTTCCACAAAATTTTCAAACAAAGTGTGTTAATTTCTATATGTATAGTAAAGTACATATTAAAACACGAATGTTGCGACGAAAAAAGGTGTTGGCTCGAAAATCCATATGGGACAGTTATGCCTTTATGGGCAGTATACGAGACCGACAATTCTCACCTCAAGCCACTCGCAGAATAAACCCATATATAAGCTATGTTCTGATCCATTATTGCTTCTAACGATCACCAGTCAACGTGTTAAGAAGGATCTGCTAATGTGAACACTCTCAATGCATGCAAACCATTTGAAATAGTCGCATTTTCATCCCATTTTAATTATACCATCTTTTTACAGATGATATAACGCTCACGGCAGAAGGCGTCGATACCTATCATTTGGTGAAAAAGGCTGACCGATACAAGTAAGATAACTGACAAATTTCAAACCTTATACCCTCTGTTTATAACTGTCCAATCTCTTTTCTAGGGAAGTGTCACGAACCGCTGGTGTCTCGACAACAGATTTGGTCGGAAGAATGCTTCTCATGACACGAAATCATTTCAAACAAGGTGACCAAGAGTATAGCGTCGAAAAAGATGGTAAATATTTTCGTGTCCTGTTTGCCGATGTTTTTGAGCAAAACCTTCTATAAATGTCCGCTTCTTTCAAAATTTCTCTTTTTCTGATGCGCTATACTTTCTAATACTATGAATTATCATTTGAAAACCAGTGTAAATAACATCGCATCTATCATTCATCCATTAATAATCATTATTTCAATGTAAATCGAAACTATTCATGTTCTAACTCATTCAATTTGATTACCACTAACCACCTCATAGAAGATATTGAAGCTATAGATCGATTACTCAAGAAAATTGAAATCAAAACAGGCTCGTCGAAACTCGGACAGGATCATTCAGCGCGGAGTCCATGGACCGGCTGTTCACAGTTTCTACCAACTACCCAGAAGATCATCCAATTCAGCGATGGTAAACCGCCAAAACCAACAGACAAGATTGTATACGTAGCCGGTGCATTTGATCTTTTCCACGTGGGACATTTGGACTTTTTGGAAAAGGCTAAGTCCAATGGCGACTATCTGATCGTAGGATTGCACACGGATCCGGTGGTGAATCAGTACAAGGGTGGCAACTATCCAATTATGAATTTGCACGAGCGGGTGCTTAGTGTTTTGGCGTGCAAATACGTTAATGAAGTTGTCATAGGAGCACCTTACTCAGTTACTAAGGACCTGATGGAGCACTTCAACGTGGATTTAGTGTGTCACGGACAAACTCCCATCGCAACAGATGTCGGAAATATTGATCCGTATGCCGTTCCAAAACAAATGGGCAAATTTATACTTATTGATTCGGGTAAGTTTTTTTTTCGATTGACTGTCATAAAATTTCAATAACCGTTTGTCACATTATTACAGGTAACACAATCACTACAGAAGACATTGTTGAACGTATCATTCGACATCGACTAGAGTTCGAAGATCGTAATACCAAGAAGGAAAAGAAGGAAATTGAAGTGTTCGAAGCAATGCAACGGGTAAAACTGGCGGAAAAAAGCGGTTGACACGACTAATAATGTACCCATTGCAGAGGCATCCATAGCTTCCATGGGAAAACACTGTTTAATCCAAATTTCACGTTACATTCGACAAAACGCTTCTACTGCTGTTGAGTTTCAACGATAGAAACAGACAACCCGTGTATCCCAAGCTTAAAGGCTTTGTTACCAGTTTGGAAGGATCGTTGAGCATTTAGAATTGCGTCAGCATGTTCTATGTTTAGTTATCAGCTGCAGTCGATTGAGTCGCCGCAGATCAATGAAAAGACGTCATGTGTTAAGCATCACTAGCTGGACAATGCATATTTAGTGTTTGTTATATTTTTTTAGTTGAATTGTACATTTTATTGGTAAGATTTATTTTCAATTGTGGTTCCTTTCCAACTTTTTTTAAATATTGTTTTGGCAACAAGTTATTACAATTTATTATCTTTTTTTCCCAAGTCTAAATTACCACAGTTGAGAAGTTCAGATTTTATGCAATGATGCAATTATACACACAAATTTTGTTAATGAGTCTGCCAAAATGAGAATCTCAAACCAGCAAAACCGACGGACTTGAAATATATTTAACTGATCAGAGCATTATAAGTAAGATTGCCGAAAAACATAAATACATTATGTAGAGCTTTTTTTTTTATTTCGCCCTATATATTTGAAAGATAACGCTGGTTTGTTGCATGAATGCAGGGTGTTGTAAATTTATTATAGTAGATTAACTTGTTTTCGTTTTAAGCGAAAGTGAGTGCGGGTACTTTGATTTTTAAAAGATTGCGCATAACCTTCAAAAGACGAGAAACGAATGAATGTACAAGAAAGTATGCCCAGGAAATTATAGTTAACTTAGATTGTGTCTGATGGTCGGAAATGTAAGGGATCAGATTTTGGCTCCTACAATTTATGTATATTTTATACGGAGGTGTAAAACAATTCCCCGGGAAAAAAAGTGTGATAGGGAGTTTCCTAGGAAAATTTCGGAGCTCATTTCATGAAATGGGTTTTTGAATTGTCCGCATTGAAGAAAAATCAAACACGAGGAGCAAAACTTCTACTTCTCTTTAAAACCTATCATTTTAGCGAAGCATCTCCTAAAATCACTTATCTACTTATGTGTTGATAATCTAAAAATTGTAACGTTTCTCTAACAGAACCTATAATAAACGGTCTTAATGCTTCTGTACTCATGTATGTTGTTTTATTTATTCCCCACTAGTGGTCCCGGCAAACTTCGTCTTGCTATCAAGTAGGCTGTTGAAAAACGCTTTAGATCGTCCCATATAAAATGACAGTTTCGTTGGCGCTCGTGGCCCGATGAATATTCTGGGATTTTTTTACACACAAACACGTCAAAATCCTTGACGAACAAAACTCAAAACCCCTGAGGGGTCTGTTGAGTGTAATATTTTAAAGAAACCAGACTACATCAATTTAGATTACCCATGTTTTATTTTTTATTTTGCTTTTCCGTTTCCGCTATATGCGACTGTAGAAGCTTTGTCTTGTCAATAAATGAAAGTCGAACAGAACACAACTGTTCTTTCTGTGCGCGAGAAATTATTCCGAATTTGCGATAAGAAAAATACAGTCCACTGATCGATATGATCTACATTTGGTCCTTCATCACCGGATGAAGCAGTGAAACGAACAATTTTAAGAAAAGTCGTGAATTTGATGAAAATAGTGAACATTTGGTCGTACCGACGGCCGAATGTAGCGAGGCAGGCAGCCATTGTTCTAGTCTCTCGCTCGATCTTTCGTCGAACACAATGCCTTCAACAAGAACACCGAAAGGAGCGAAGAAATCAGCAGGAAGCGAATACACACCGATAAATCAACAAATCGCCGAACAAAACAAGAAAAAAGAAGAAAGAAGAATCCATATTGAAGAAGAATATGAAGTGCTAGTGCGTCAGAGAGGGGCAGTGAAGTCAAAACTTTTACGAGAGCAGAGATCCTTATTGGACACTGCCGACAATCCGAACCCTAACCTCAAAAACATTCACTTCTTGCAACTTCATTTGAAGAATGTCGAATGTTGCTCTTGCGAGTTCAACGAGTTACAAAAAGTGTTGTATGCACTGCCTCTTTCTGACGAAACCCGAGATGAACAAGAAGAAGAAATCGTGGTTTTCGAAACGGCCTATAATGATCTCGTCATAAGGCTGAATTCATTAATCGAATCCATCGTCAAGGAGGAATCTCGTTCTGCTGTACCCACCGCTTCTTCGCCTACCGTTGCCTCTCACGGCCACTTGCCGCCGTTGAAAGTTCCATTGCCGCAATTCGATGGCTCTTATGAGAATTGGCTATCGTTTAAATGCATGTTCCAATCAATAATGGGGCGATACACCGACGAATCACCGGCAATAAAGCTATACCACCTTCGGAATTCTTTGACGGGAAAGGCGGCAGGCATCATAGACCAAGACATCATTAATAACAATGATTATGATGCTGCTTGGGAGATGCTAACCGAACGTTTTGAAGATCTACGTCTCATCATTGATCGGCACATCGAAGCGCTGAACAAAATGCCGAAGATTACGAAAGAAAGTGCTGTTGAGTTGCGAAAACTGGTAGACAACTGTTCGAAGAATGTGGATGCGTTGAAGAATTTGGACCTCCCTGTCGAAGGGCTGGGCGAAGCGATGCTGGTCAATTTGATTTCATCGAAGATGGACAACGAAACACGGAAAGTTTGGGAAACCAATCAAGTGCCTGGTGAACTTCCCGAGTACGGAGCAACCATGAGCTTTTTGAAGGAGCGCTGTAAGATTCTAGAGAAGATCAACATGAACACGAAAACCAGTGTGGACATTGCGAAACCACCCCGTTCGGTGGGAAGGAGCAATACGCTCGCTACAATCGTTGGACTGAAGTGCTCAGTGTGCCAAAGTGAACATGAACTGTGGAGATGTGATGACTTTAAAAAGAACAGTGTAAGTGAAAAGTATGACATTCTGCGAAAAAGTGGTTCGTGCTATAATTGTCTTCAAAGAGGACATCGTACCGTCGACTGCCCATCGTCCAGTTCCTGCAAAAAGTGTGGCAAACGACACCATACTTTCTTGCATCATGAGGATCGAAAAACGGTGACAGCAAAGACGTCGGAGGGTGAAGCAAAGACCGGAAGCGGGGTCGACGAAACACAGATGCAATCCACTCCATCTGTTGCTCATCCAATCGAAACTAATCGTGTGGAGTCATCTTCGACGCTGTGTACCCGCGATGAAGTTGCGAAAAACCATTGCTTACTATCGACTGCCGTTGTTACCGCTTACGGAAGTACAGGGTTGCCGTTCCCATGCAGGGTTCTCCTGGATTGTGCATCACAGTCCAATTTCGTCACGGAACAGTTTTCCGATTGTTTGGCTCTGCGGAAGGAACCTGTTGATTACCTCGTCAGTGGCCTCGATGGGAAGAGTACGAAAATAAGTGACCTCCCGATGCGAAATTTGGACGTGCGCAATTGGCCGCTTCCCACTGAAATTGATCTGGCCGACCCATCCTTTTTCAAGAAAAATCGTATTGACGTTTTGATTGGTGCAGACATTTTCTGGGATTTGTTGAAGCCGAATCGCATGAAGCTGGCGCCGGAGCTACCGACAGTGACAGAAACTGAACTTGGATGGATTGTTGGCGGGAACGCTACAACCGCAGCGAAGCAACATCAACCCACATTATGCACGATAGTCGAGAATGAAAATCTGTGTGATTTGCTCAACAGGTTCTGGGAAATAGAAGGACTTGCCGATAATCCAAGAAGCACCACGATGACGGATGAAGATTGCCTCAATCATTTCCGCAGTACATTCCAGCGAGACGAGGCGGGTCGCTTCTATGTTCGGCTCCCGTTCAATGAGCGTGAGGCTGACTTAGGCGAATCGAAGACGATGGCAATCAAACGTTTTTTGAACTTGGAACGCAAGTTGGATAAAGACCCGCTATTGAAGCAGCAATATGCGGATTTTATCATCGAATATCAGCGGTTGGGCCATATGCTGGAAATCGATACAACGACTGATGAAGACGGTGCCTTTTATCTACCCCACCACTGCGTCATCAAGCCGTCGAGTACCACCACCAAGTTAAGAGTTGTGTTTGACGGGTCGGCCAAGTCATCTAGTGGCATCTCCATCAACGATGCTTTGATTCCAGGACCCATTGTGCAGAATGATCTGGTGGCGATACTGCTGAACTTTCGCTGCTTCCGCTATGTCGTTACCTTGGATGTGCCGAAAATGTTTCGTCAGATCGGTGTACAGTCGGCAGACAGAAAGTACCAACGAATTGTTTGGCGAGATTCTTCCGATCAGCCATTGAAGAATTTTGAACTGCAAACTGTAACATATGGACTAGCATCGTCACCGTTCTTGGCTACAATGGCGCTAAAACAGCTAGCCATCGACCATTCTGAAGAGTATCCACTCGCAGCTGCAGCAATTGAAAAGTGCTTCTATATGGACGACGCCCTCACTGGAGCGCAGACATTGGAAGAGGCTTGTAAGCTTCAACAAGAGCTGGTGCAACTATTGCGACGTGGGTGCTTCGATGCCCACAAATGGTGTTCAAATTCGGATGTTATCCTCGAGGATGTTCCAGATGAACTGAAAGGAGATGGTGTGAATGTTTCCGACATCGATTCGAAAGCGATAGTGAAGACGCTAGGAGTTGCTTGGAGTCCGAAAGAAGATTGGTTTTCGTTTTGCGTGCCTTCGAATAATTCGAATCCAGAACATCCATTGACACGTCGTAAGGTTTTGAGTGAAGTTGCACGAATCTTTGACCCATTGGGATTAATCGGTCCTGTATTGACGACTGCCAAGCTGTTTCTTCGAGAGATTGCAGACACCACGACAGATTGGGATGCCCCATTACCACAGGCATTTGTAAATCGTTGGAAATTGTTTCGTGAAGGACTAGTGACGATGAACCGTTTGAAAATTCCACGATGGATCCTATCAGCAACCGCCATTAGTACTGAACTTCACGGCTTCGCGGATTCTTCAAAACAAGCATACGGAGCCTGCTTGTATACTCGAATACTGCAATCGGATGGTACGTTCGTCATGAAGCTTATATGTAGCAAATCCCGAATTCTCCCAAAATCATCAAACCGCTCGAAACCGATCACGACGCCACGATCAGAATTATTGGCTGCGGTGCTACTCGCTCGCTTGGCAGACAAATTTTTATCCTCAACTGAAACAAAATTTGCTGCTGTGTATTTGTGGAGTGACTCACAAATAGTATTGAGTTGGCTTCGAAAATCACCCGGGGAGTTACAGCTCTTCGTGTCCAACCGCGTGAAAGAAATACAGAATTTGACGAAGGACTACCAATGGAATCACGTCGATACGCACTCGAATCCAGCCGATATTATCTCGAGAGGTGAGCAGCCTGAAGCTTTGTTTCGGAAACAACTCTGGTGGAACGGTCCCAGCACAATGCCCAACGTGTCCAATCTTGGAACTGTCCCAACGCTCCCGAATGAAATGCTGCCTGAGCTGAAGAATCCAGTGACACTTGCTATCACCACCAATGCGCGGATGAAGATATTTGATGACGTTAGTGATTTCGGTAAGCTACAGCGGCACATGGCCTACTTGATACGGTTTGCGTTTTATGTTGCTTCGAAAAAGAAAACAGTGATAAAAGGACCTCTCCAAGCCGGGGAGCTGACTCGAGCGTTGAAGGTAATTGTTCGGCTGGTGCAAGCCGAAGCTTTTGCGAACGAAATTGCAGCTGTGAAACGAGGTGAGAACGAGAAGCACCGATTGAAAACTTCGTATCCATTCCTTGACGACGAGGACGCAATCCTTCGAGTAGGTGGGCGTATCAAGCATGCGTTCATTCCGTTCGATAGCCGTCATCAGATGTTACTGCCCGCCAAGCATCCAGTCACCGAAAGGTTGGTTCGACATCTGCACATCGAAATTTTGCATTTAGGTCAACGGGCACTTCTGGCGGTAGTCAGACAACGTTTCTGGCCACTAAATGTAAAGTCAACTATCAGGAAGGTAATTCATTCTTGCACTACATGCTTCCGTGCGGACCCAAACAAAACGACTCAGTTGATGGGTAATTTACCGTCATATCGTGTGCAACCAGCGCCAGCTTTCACTCGAACTGGGATTGATTTTGCTGGTCCATTTTCAATCAAATCAACAACAGAAGCAAGACGACCGATGATAACGAAAGGATATGTTTGCCTCTTTGTGTGCATGAGCACAAGGGCTATACATGTTGAGTTGGTGTCCAACCTTTCTTCGGAGGCGTTTTTAGCAGCGCTGAGACGATTTGTAAGCCGACGAGGATTAACTTCTACGATTTTTTCGGACAATGCAACAAATTTTGTGGGTGCGGATGGCGAATTAGAAGAGTTACGACGACTTTTCGAATGCGAGCAACACCAAAAGCAACTGAATCAGTTCTGCAGCAGTAAGGGCATCGAATGGCGTTTCATTCCCCCTCGGAGTCCACATTTTGGTGGAATGTGGGAAGCGGGGGTTAAGTCGATCAAGCATCATCTGAAACGGATCGTCGGAACTCGTCGTTTAACCTTTGAGGAACTGTATACAACATTAACTCAAATTGAAGCGGTCTTAAATTCGCGGCCGTTGACGCAGGCTTCAGATGATCCAAGCGATTTGACTGCTATTACGCCAGCACATTTTTTAATTGGAAGACCAATGCAAACTATAACCGAGCCATCATACCTTCATCTCAAGGAGTCAACTCTATCAAGATGGCAGCTAGTTCAAAGTATGCAACAGCAGTTCTGGAAAAGGTGGACCACTGAATATTTACCAGAATTGCAAAATCGTCAGAAGTGGCATCGTCTAACCAAAATCAAACCTGGAGCCTTGGTGTTGCTGGCAGATAAAAATGCTCCGCCGGCGCAGTGGTTGTTAGGACGTATCGTTGCATTACACGCTGGAAAGGATAATGTCACTAGAGTGGTTACGGTCAAGACTAACAGGGGTGAATTTAAGAGAGCCGTGGCTGAAATCTGTATTCTACCTTTGGATGATGAACAACATCAGGACAGGAAGGAAGTATTGGAACCCTAGATTCCAACGCCGGGGAGAATGTTGAGTGTAATATTTTAAAGAAACCAGACTACATCAATTTAGATTACCCATGTTTTATTTTTTATTTTGCTTTTCCGTTTCCGCTATATGCGACTGTAGAAGCTTTGTCTTGTCAATAAATGAAAGTCGAACAGAACACAACTGTTCTTTCTGTGCGCGAGAAATTATTCCGAATTTGCGATAAGAAAAATACAGTCCACTGATCGATATGATCTACAGGGTCTATTTTGTAAATCGAACAGCATCATGTGACTCGTCTATAATCACTGTCGATCAGAGTAAGCATGCATATTTCAGATGTCATCCGTCGACTCCCATAGTAATCCAGTCACATAGAGTGACAACTATCGAAAAACTCGAGTGACAGAGCTGAGTCGAGCGATTTTTTTAGTCGACCGTGACTCCAGTCAAGTCATATTTTGATCGACTCCACTTATAAAATAGGGCCGTTGACCCGTTCGTAAGCCATATCGTGACATACAAACACCGCATGAAGCACGTCAAATCTAGAATCTAAAAAATCGGATTTTATCCAGAAGGACATCTAAACGGTGATCTGGATGTGTCGCCCCCTCGGTCTATTTTGTAAGTCGAGCGAATTCATGTGACTCGTCTGTAGTCGTTGTCGATCAAAGTAAGCATGCATATTTTAAATATCACCAGGCTTGATAATGGACCGATGCACAAGTTTACTAATTTGACGTTTGAGCGGTGCCAAATTCACTGATTTCCATGGTTACATAAATAACACGGCACCGCTAAAACGTCAAATAATGAACCCGTGCATAGGTCCATTCTCCTCAACATCATCAGAGTTCGGTGACTTACTCTAGAGCAGCGTGCTGCCTTTGCCTCTTTGCGAGGGAGCGAAAAAATGCTAAGCAGAGAGGCAACGAAAAATGAGCGAGGAAGATGCAGCACAAAAAAAAACCGAGTAAAATTCCATCAAAAAAGGGTGCTTTCACAACTCCCCGAGGACTGTCTGGTAGGGCGGCAGACTCGAGAGTTTGTTTGAAGTGTGAGTGATGGTGAGCATCGCAACGAGAGAGAGAGTGCCTGAAAAAATCCTCGCATTTTTCTGCACTCTCACTCGAATCGTTTGAGGATCTGTGTTGAAAATTTTGAGTTTATTTTTTTCTCCTCAGAAAAACGGCAAAATCGCCTCCTCTTTGCATCGCAGAGGAGTTTCTATCAAGCCTGGATGTCACTCGTCGACTCCCATAGTAATCCAGTCACATAGAGTGACAACTGTCGATAAACTCGAGTGAAAGAACCGAGTCAAGCGAAAGTTTTGGTGGACAGTGACTCCAGTCTAGTCGTTTTTGGTCGACTCGACTTATAAAATAGGAGTCGATTTATGTGACTCGTCTGTAGTCACTGTCGAACACAGTAGGCATGCATATTTCAGTCGACTGTCATAGTAATTCTATCACATAGAGTGAATAATAATATATTTTTGATCGACAGTGATTCCATTCGAGTAACTTTGATCGATTCGACTTGTAAAATAGGCCCTGTGAGGGTCTATTTTATAAGTCGAGTCGATCAAAATGACTCGACCGGAGTCACTGTCGATCAAAAATTTCACTCGACACGGCCCTGACACTCGAGTTTTTCGACAGTTGTCAACTTGTCACTTTATGTGAATGGATTACTATAGGCCTATTCACATCATTCAAAACAGCTGTTCGGGAAGCTCTTTGACAGTTCTTCTATGAAAATGACAGCCTCGTGTATGCACCGGTCCTCCACCGATGTAAACAAATGCATAGACGGACCTGTCACATGAAAAGGCCTATGAGAATCAACGAGTGACATCTGAAATATGCATGCTCACTTTGATCGACGGTGACCAAAGACGAGTCACATAAATCTGCTCGATTTACAAAATGGACCGAGGGGGCGACACATCCAGATCACCGTTTAGATGCTCTTCTGGATAAAAATCCGATTTTTTAGATTCTAGATTTGACGTGCTTCATGCGCTGACATCTTCTGCTAAACGATGCGCGTAGATTGATGAGATGCACGAAGATGTGAATGGGTGGAAAGAGAGTCAATGATGATGGTGAGCGTAGTGCTACAGTTTTTTTGTGAACAGTTTCGATT
Source organism: Aedes aegypti (assembly GCF_002204515.2). Taxonomy (NCBI): domain Eukaryota; kingdom Metazoa; phylum Arthropoda; class Insecta; order Diptera; family Culicidae; genus Aedes; species Aedes aegypti. The sequence continues at coordinate 381,822,283 of NC_035108.1, forward strand.
ATACTTGTAATATTCCTTATAGGGCTCTGCACTGTGTTGATTGTGTATGGGATTTTGACGTTTACTGGCCTTGTTGTTTACACATTTTATGTAAGAGTGAAAGAGAGAGGAATATTTTTGTGTAGTGACGCATTGTTACTTTCAATTGAAATACAAGTTAAATTTGGTAAAAAAAATTCTAGAAAAGTGAGCTTTTATGTTAAAAGCAACTGGTGGTTATTTGTGTTCAAAATTGCATAACAAATGCTCACTTTTGTGAAATTTCAAGACAATTGTTTTTGTTCGAAGTTGGTTGTTATTATCGCATGTAGCGAGAAAGCGATTTACACTGATAAAAATCCACACGCTCGATCTGTGTGTTTAAAATTATGGATTTATTCATGAACGTCCATATCGATTTGCTATGATTTTCTTGCAAACTTCGTGTGTGTTACACATTAAATTCCTGTGGTTTGCTTCATGGATTGATTCATCAACCGACAACAGGGATTCCATATTTTTTCCACATAAGTTCCCGAAGCTTTCTCTTCAGATTCGTATGTGTCAACCTATGGACGCATAGATCATCACCCCAACACGGATTCAGTGTGTTTTGCTTATGGTTATCTTGTGTCATAATCATCATGTTCAAGTTGGTCGATTCATTGATTTGCGCAATGAGATTGTTATGATGAAATCCATGAGCTATGCTATCGATTTCCATGTTCAAAGCTTCTAAATTGTTTGTGATCAACCCATGGGATGCATAGTGAACTGAATTGCGGTTGGACCTCGTGTCGAACGACAGTCATCATCATGCTTCCAAAGAGAAGAAGCAAATTTTGAAGCTGAAAGTGTTAGATGAAAATTTGTGAATTCGATTTTTCTTTTATTAGTGAAGTTGACCGATATACGAGAATTCTACCTTTCTATAAGAAAACATTGATTATAATGTATAGTTTAGTAGAAAAATCGGATTCCACTAACAGATTTTCCTGGCTTTCAGTTTCGAAAAAAATGGAATATGCTTATCCCTGGCTTCCCAAATTATGGATTTGTGGCGCCCCGCTTGTTGCTGGCTCACGGGTTTGAAAAAAAAAAATCAAGAGAGCTTGCGACAAGCAGAGGAGCCTCGGATCCATATTTTGGGGAGCAAAAGTTTTTCTACCAAATTTCTTCTTTCAGTCCCATGACATTTATGTTCTATCACACATGACTATCTAAAGCTACTACATTTCGAATTCAATAAGCAAATCAGTTGGTTTTCATGATTTAATATTTGGAAATTCATGTTTGTTTCACATGACAACCTAATGTTGATACACATGTTATTATACCGTGAAATCAATGATAAAATCCATATGGCTACCACACTCAAATCATGTGGTTTTCCTCATTGCGCAAATCTATAAGTAAAACACACGACCTTGACGTGTAGATTTTTCTCAGTGTACTTAAGCAAATCCGTCGATCACAATTACAGTACTGGGATTTCGTCTTCCCGAGTGGGTAGGTAAATGTGTACTGTTGTTATATACCATTTTATTGATAACCATTCTATTCTTTAGGAAGCAGTATATTCAAGCAATCTTCGCCAAAAACATCGCTATCCTGGCTTATAGCTTGATTTGATGTCCTGCCTTACAGTTTCGCCAAAGTAAACCCGATGGAATATTGACAATTCGGGTGACAGTTAGAAGTTCGGCAGACAAAACTTCGGCGGAGTTCGGCATCGGCATTCTATTTAATTTGGTGCTTCGCCGACGCATAAGGATTGCCTTTGCCGACGCTAAACTTCGGTGAACTTTTGTCGGTGGTATTTCATTTCTCTTATGAACTTCGGTTAATCTGAATATACGGAATTCCTAGCTTCCGAAAAGTGAACAAGCAATGAGTTTTGTTAATATGCATTTTGAAAAACCAATAAAATATTTGGGAGTGTCGATAAAGGCCCGTACAGAAAAACCAGGGGCATTTATTTTATAAATTCACAATAAAAAATCATTTACATTATTCGTTTTCTCCTAGCTTCTTCTGCTGTCCCTCTCGATTCTATGCCAGCATCAGTTGAATTCCATCAAAATCAGTAAACTGGTCAACGAACGCCAACTGTGTGGTCCGCCCATGTTCACCCACGAAGCAACTCGATCACCAAAATAATCCAGATCATGTGACCCTCCAGCTACATGCTTCGTCTAGTAATTTCCTGTCGATTTTGCCCGCAACTCTCGGACATGGCACTGAACATGACGCTTCTTATCTCGAAAGCATTCACCGATTGCCAGAACGGTTTTACCGGGAAACTTGGCCAGCAAATCCCATGTTCTGCCCTTAACTTCTTGGATAATCTCATTGCATCGACGATGTTCCCAGGTCACGTGCTCCCTGCCCTATCCGTTTTCCTTCAGCAATGATCATTTGGAAAGTTAGACTTAGTGACAATGTTTCTGCTAAATTAATGTTATCACATCACTTAAACTTCTACGTTCACTAAACAAACAATTTTGTATAATGATTTCTGTGTTGTTTCGTTGTTCTTTGTTGCTGATCGCAGACTACTGAGTCAATCCGTTAAAACGCTCATGTGAGATGCGGAAAGATGAGCTGGATTTATGAAGATGGAAAAAGATGTTTTATAAGATGTCACGGATGGAACAAGATAATATGCTGCAAGAAAATAATGGCCATCGCAATTATTGTTCAAAGATATCCAAGCAATCTAAAATATCTGGATGTGTCGCTCCCCTCGCCCCTAAGATCGTAATGTTACTTATCTCTTTGAAAAAGCGTCACTGAATCGACTGTTCAACTTAACGGTTTGTAAGTAAACCTACCTGGGTGTTAACGAGATCCGATCATGAACAATAAATTCAAAACTGTTAACTGTCAATTACTCTAACTAGCTATCAGACGACTAATTTATGATGATATCTTATTAATCATTCGTCATGCTCAATTATCTTCTATAAAGTACCGGCTGGGAATGTGCAAGAACCGTTGCTTACAATTACAACACATGCCATTTGAGATCTATATTGCTCCCATGATCATTGGCATTACCTCTGAAGACTGTCGAGTTGAGATGAATATGCTAATCCGTAGTTAATCCTGTCACCCACAACTGATCGATACCATACCAAAACATAAATGTCATTAACAAAAATTATTAGTAAGGGCTTTTCAAGCTTTTATACAATAAGGCAGACAGTCAATAGAAAACAACATTATTTCATTGCTCCGAGACATAATCAACATCGACGGTTGACATGTTTCATACAACATGCAAGAAGCTCCATGCGTGGGCGGTTGCGGAAAAGCTGAATGATCATTCAGCATCATCATCATCATCGTGGATGCTACTAATGTTACTGTTTCCATCCATATTGGTTGTCGTGCATCTCATCATCATTACTATTTATTGTCATTTCGTATGAATATCACATACCTGTATGGAAAACGAGAGTGAAAATTCAGCTCGTTAGTTTTGGTGGTGCGCGGAACCACATTGCGGTAAGCCATGCCAATTCAGTTGTGTTCTAGATTCGGTCGCGATCGCGTGGTTTTCAAATTATTTAGTTGATGGAATAACCATCTATAATATAGTGAAATATTACGACAACAAATCTGTATCTGCCTTATTGAATACAGCCTGAAAACACCGATACTTTATCAAAAATGCTTGGTGAATTTGATCGTTTTTGTGCTTATGTCCTGTTAGTTTTCTCAACAGTGATCGGAAATTATGGTAAAAATCAAACATTGTGTTTTATTATAACAGTAACTAGTTTGCTTAAAAAGTGATAGCAACAAGGAGATCGCCATAGAAAGAGACTGACCGAATGGGGTCCACACTGTATTTTTATTGTTCCGTAGCGTCATTTTGCTTACGCAGATAGAGTAAAGTATGGCAAAAATTAAAAGGGGGTACTGCTCCCTCATGTACCTAGAAATTATGTGTAATTACGAGGGACAAGAAGGTCTTTGGGGCCCAGATAGTCGTAGCGGTAAAAGCGCAGCTATTCAGCTGAGGGTAGTGGGTTCGTGTCCCATTCGATTTAGAAATAGTATCAAGGGCATATGGTATCATCGTACCTGCCACGCGGTATACAAATTCAAAATGCCAATCGGCAAATAAAGTTCTCAGTTAATGATCATAAAAACACTAAACTGAAAAGCAGGCTTTGTCCCAGTTGGGGTGTAACGCTAGGAAGAAGAACGCTTTTCAAAATCTTACTAAGAATTCTGCGAGATTCGTTCCCAAGGTTTTGCGGGAATCCTGGTCAGTATTAAGTTAAAACTCTGTGCAGAATTTTGTGAGAAATGCGCCTAAGATTCCACCAGAATCTATCCTATTCTGCCCTGGAATGCATGAGAATTTTCTTTAGGATTTACATCCAGTCATTTGAATAATTCTGTTGTAAATCTGCCTGAGAGCCTATAGGTTTCTGCTAAAAATTCTGTGAAATCCATTCCAATATTCTTTGAAAATGCTGCCTGAATTATCCGTAAAAATCGTCTTGAGACTTGAGTCTTGAGAATGCTTCTTTTATCGGAAATCTATGTATTTTTGTAAGAAATCATTCCAGAGCTCTGCGTTAATCTCTCCCCAAATTTTTTAAATGCATGCTCAGGATTCTTGGAGAATTTCATGAATGTGTTTGACCGATATTCCGTTCAAAGGTTTTGAACTTGATATAAATTCTGCTTTGTCTAACAAATTGTAAACAAAATGAAGAAGAAACTTTTTTCCTCAATGTGCATCTCAAATCAATCATGTCGAGTTATATAAGGGCTGTTCGAAACAATAGACTTAAAACGCTCTAGTTTTGTTTCCTTACAAGCAATTGAGCCTGAAGTTTTCTCCATATAACTACATATTTGATCAATTCAACAGAGTAACAAAAATGTTAGCGTGTCTAAAAGATCAAGTTACGTGTCTCTAGTAGATTTGGGATTGCTGAATCTAATGCTGCTCTCAGGAATATTCCAGCACGTCACAATTTATAGCTACAGGCAGTGATGCATTTCGAACTGAACGCGAGCCAAAAATGAACGGAACGCGAGCCAAATTTGCACGAGATCGCAGTAGACGGTGAACTCCCGAGCATGAGCCAGCCGTTGCTCAAGAACGGCTCGTTCAGATCACAATTAAGATCTGCGCTCTTATGTGAGAAATAACAGGTTGAACGCCGTGAAGTTACTTGAATACAAAAATCATACTGCCTAAGATGCTTTCAGCATCAAAAACATAACTTTGGCATAAATTTCGTTGGTGTATTAGCCAGAATCGATTGGGTTCAATTTTTGGCTCGCACGGGTTCATATTTTTGAACTGAACAATGTTCAAGCCTACTTGATCTCTGCGTTCAACAAAGTGAACTGGAACGCAAACTGAACGCGTTCAAATGCATCACTGGCTACAGGTCGCCAAAGTTGTATAAAACACTGTTTTTATTTATGTTTACTTGAAATTTAAAGCATGATTTATAAAACTGTTTTGTGATATAATCCACCAAGCATGCAAAATAGGACTTTAACTTTCATTTTAGATATAATTTGATTGAAATTGAAACGATTAAATTTAGATTAAACCGATTTTTTTCAACATGTTTGCAGTCTCCATACAAAATCTTCGTTTCTCTTATATGGCATAATACAACACTTTTCTAAACCATCGAAAAATAATTTTTAGCAATTTCTCATCACGCCAATCTGTCATGAAACGGCCTTCTTTCCTGCAATGAATTATGCAGTGTGGTAATAGTTATTACGCAACTGAAATCAGTTGTGTAATGACTATTACGCCAATACTTTTCATTACGCAACTGTTTGGAGTTCCGTAATGAATCATTACATAGCAATTTTCAGAAATTGTTAAAATTATGGTGAATGCATCCCGATATGATATGTGATAACCTCAAGTGCTCGTTTACCAAATTGCAAAACAATGTTCTACGCAACTCGTTGCAGAACTCGATTTTCACAGCACACGTAATTATCCAACTCGGCAAGCCTTGTTGGAAGAATGTAAGGCTTGTGCTGTAAAAATCATCATTGTGCAACTTGTTGCGTAAACTACTATTTCCGCTACGAAAATATTATAAACTTTGATGATAAGTATTGTTATACACATGAAATTTGAATTCTATGGCAAACTGAGCAAACAAATTGTCTTACAAACTTACAGACTTGCATGCAAGTTGGCTGATATAGTCAATTATGCATTTTCAACAGCCAATATCTCAAAAAATAGACATGATTTGATTTTTTTGAAACGGCTATGGATGCAGCCCTTAATTAAGTGAACAGCGGTATTTTGGTGATAGAAGCAAAAACGTACAGTGTTTTCTAACCAAAAAACATCAAATTGTTTCCACCCAACAGTGAGATACTATGTGAAAATGTTCGAAATAATGATATCTTTAAAAATTTTATTTCTGCATAATTCATACTAGAAAGTAGACCGTTTTATGATAGATTGCGTAATGAAAAACTGCACATTGTGATGAAAAATTTCAAAAACTTCCTTTTTTATTTTAATCAAAATTTATTTTGATCAAACTTGGATTTTGATTACCAAACTTTTTTAACCTTCGAACTGAACAATAAGTCATTTTTATGTAGTTTCAAAATTTATTTGCATAAATTTCTTGACATTACTAATCAAATTTCCTAAATTTTATTACTTGTTCTCTTCTGATTTCGTCACCGACTAACTTCAGCTCACTCAATCATCGAAAGTGAATCGGCCGGGGTAAGCAATGGAGCTGGGTATCGCACTGGAACGCCCATCACGGCACAAGAATCAAAATCCTTCTACAGGATAAGTTGTCCAGGTTTGAGTGAATGTGTCGCTTTGGCAGAATGTCCAGAATTGCTGCTGGAAACGGCTCGCCAATGCTATCGTGGCGACTTTTCGCTGTCCTGTGGGGTCAACGAACTGGAGCCACATGTTTGCTGTCCACGAGAACCTGGTGGATTCAACGACCGTAATACTGATGTCGGATGCGGAAAAAGCATCGTTCAAGGCGACTACTACAACGGCTTGGGAGCATACCCCTTTGTGGCGCGAGTCGGATTCAAAAGTGAGTATGAACTAACAGATCATTTGACAATTATGCGTAACAATTAAGTACCGAATATAGCTAGCAAATGGAAGGTCGAAGAGGGCATTCAGTAGACGAACGTAATGGACGGTCCACATGATCATGCAAATGAGACTTGTCGTTGATGTGCGTTTAATTGCCATTCTGCAACTGTTCTCTCGGAATTGTTTAAAACTAGGAAAATCATTGAACACATATTTCACTGTCAACTCATGGCGCATTTCCATTGAATTGTGTAAGTTGATGCCGTTAGATTTCATTGTGCTCAGTTTGGTATTTAAAATTGTATTCGCTTGTGTCACTATAGAAATACATGCGCCTATAGTAGCACTATTTCTCATTTCTGTTCCTATAGTAGCACTAGCTTCACGGCGTAGGTAGAACATTTACCAAAATTGTTTTTTTTTTTTGCAAAAAAGATAAAAAAAATCATTACAATTATTATTTTTCACAACATTTTTACTACAACCATCGGATCTCAGAAATAACATGAATTTCATTCAACAAAATAAGTACAATATGTAAAACACAAAGTTAAGGTATTGCAAATCGCATTTTTTTTTAAATAATCAGTTTTACTGAACAATTTACAGTATAACTTATTGATCTAAATATTTTCAATTAAAAGTTCCGATACAAAGTTTTTCATTTTTTTCAGAATTATAGTTTTGCTATGATTCAAAAATTTCCCCATGAAAAGTTATGCGTTTAAAAAAAATCACGCAATTTAAACAGAAACGGACGAATGTAGTTTTTTTTTGCAAATAATTAGACTGGTAAGCTAATAACAAGTTCTCTTTTTTATCAGATACAAAAACGGGGTCATTTATTTACCCTTGCTCTGGATCTATCATCGCCCGGCAAATCATTCTAACTTCGGCGCACTGTGCACTGGCCAAAGCCGATAGCCATCGATTGTAAGTACAAACAACGTTTTCATGTGTAGTTATAATTTTGTCATTACCAACTGACGCAAGACCATGATAAAACTCAGTATAATTGTGGCGATTCAGTCATATGGAAAATTTGCGATCATTGCTACAGTTTCAAGGTTGATGTGGATTTAAGTACATCCCAGGGATAGAGGCGGATCCGATCCAGCTCTACTGATGTCATCGAAATGAGTGTTATCTATGTCTGTGGATATTAATGAACGCTTTTATTCCAGATCATCCGTCCGAATTGGGGACTACGATACACGCACCGACCCCGACTGCGGAAATACCGGATTTTGTGCACCAGCTGCCATTAATCACGCCGTTAGTCAGATTATTGTCCATCCGGACTATGTGGACGGCCAGTATCACCATGACATAGCACTGCTCGTGCTCAAAACACCGATCAATTACACGGGTAACGTAAACGTTTAACATTACTGGAGGTAGTAAAAAAGATTCGTTCTGGGTTCTAAAATTCACACGGAAGTTAGAATTTTACACCATACGAAGTCGTTGACCGTGAAAGCACATTTTGTTAAACATGCAATTCAACCCAACGTCCCCAACATACCATGACATTTTGAATGTAACCTATAATTAACGCACTTCTGCTGCTTTTTAGACTTTGCTCGTGTTTTTATGTACCATGATTGTTGAATTTACAGGTTTAAATGTTAGTTAGGATAGGACAAATGTTCCAACACGAACTAGGATTATGAAATGCTTAACGTGGAAAATAAGGATACTTTGTCATATTCATAAAATGAATGGTAATTATAATTTTGTTAGACATTTTTCCTGGTACATTTTAAGATCTTCTCAAACAGAAAAGTTATCTGGTGCATGAAATATTATAATGCTGTTAGACGATAGAAGAATGAAGAATTGAAACTTTGCAAAAAAAAAAAAGCTCTCGGATTAAGATTGTGGAAGTGTGCCTAAAACACTATGCCGCAAAACACGCCTGCTAATACCAAATGCAGAAGAGTCTATCTTTTAATATTTTGAAAGCTTTTACTACCTTTTTACTGATTTTACTATTTTTATAAGGTTTTGACGTTTTGAAGTTTACATGTAAACGACGAAACACGTATCAAATGTACAAATTGAAATTGAAACTGCGAAAAGAAACCACGTGCTCCGGTGGGGATCGAACCCACGACTCCCTATTCGCTAGATGGTCGCTGTACAGCATTAATGTACAGACGGTGATTCTAAAACATGAATTTTGAAAATATTTAAGATTTTTACCGATCTTTATATGATTCCGTACGTGTGTAAAAATGACTACTACACAGTTCGAACGAAACGTGTAAATTTCTGAGACATATAATGCACATAATTGGAGCGTGGAATATCATGGATATTTACATGATATGTCATGTAAACTTCAATTATATGTCATGTAATCCAGCAGGATTCTGAGTGATTACATGACATATGACACATTTTTACATGGTATCAGACTTAAATTTACATGACGTCATGTTTACATCGCATGAATGAAGTTTACATGACGTGTAATCTTCATTTTTTTTAACTGTGTACCATCGGGATACCTCATACCCATTATGGCAGCCGGTGGTATTGGAAGTGATTTCAGAAGCATACCTTCAAAAATCTCAATATTCGATACCCTTATTGATGCAATTTCAGACATGTTTTGAATTAGCCACATTCCCCGGGGCACCTGAAATCTACTATAGAGTGGTCATGGCAGTCGGTGGTTCTGGAAATGCTCCCGTAAGCGTCGCTTTCAAAAATCTTGAAGTTTGATGCCCATATTTATACGGTTTCGAGCATGTGCCTAATTGGCCACTTCCCCCAGGAGACCTGGAACCTACTATAGAGTGTTCAGTGCGTCTAATGGTTCTGTTTATGCTGCTGGAAGCATTATTTTGAAGTATGATGCCCACTTGGATATACCTCTGGATAATATATACAGTGCTGTTCTGAATAATAGTAGCGCATGTCGATTTTCATACAAAATGCTCAACTTTGACATGCTGTAGTTTTGTTCCCTTTCAAGCAATCGAGTTGAAATTTTCTCCACAGAACTACAAATATGCCCAATTTTGTAAACACAAAATTTCAAAATTTTCTAAGCCCCTGCCGGAAAGTGATATACTAGGTGAAATTGTTCGAAAAAATAGCAGTTTTAAAAATTTGAATTTCGGCTTGACATTATAGTTTTAAATTGTATATCACTTACCATTGGAAAAATCTCCTCCTACTTATCAAACCTACACCTAAACCGAAAAAGTTTAAAATATTTGTAGAAGAAAAATTTTAAAATGAAAAACTGCTATTTTTTCGAAAAATTTCACCTAGTGTCTCACTTTTCGGCAGGGACTCAGAAAAAACTGAAATTTTGTAGTTACAAAATTGATCATATTTGTAGTTCTGTGGAGAAAATTTCAGCTCGATTGCTTGAAAGGGATCAAAACTACAGCATGTCAAAGTTGAGCATTTTGTATGAAAATCGACATGCGCTGCTATTATTCAGAACAGCACTGTACATGATTGGGAATACAAGCATGGCTGACCAAAAAAAAAATGGAACCAGTTTTACGGAAATGATCATATTTCTGAAGATTTTCAGGGAATATTAATGCCTCCGCCGGCATTCAAAAACAATTTTATGTGAATAATCCAAACAATTCCTCACGAAACAAGTTAGGTTATCAAAGAACTTCTACAGTAATACTTCTGAGATTTTTTCAAGCAATCAATTAGGAATTGCACTAGGAAAATCTCCAAGTCTTTTACATTAGGAAGGAGTTCCCTAAGATAGTTTTTTGATACTATCCTAAAATTTACCCATAAACTTTTAAACTTTGAACTTCTTCAAAAAAGTTTGCAGAATACGTCCGATAATTGTAATTTGTTTAGAAATTTTTGATATTTCCCTTGTTATTTTATCAGAGTTTTTTCTTGGATTGTTTCAAATTAGAAATACTCCAGGTATTGCATAAAAATATTTGGAAATTTATGCACAAATTTCTTCAGGCAACTTATTGCGATTCCAACAGAGATTTTTTCAAGAATTCAATCTACGTAATCACTTCAAGATTTCTCCTCCCATTTCTTGAGGAATTCCAGGAAGAGCTTCTGTGGAATTTATTGTTACTATTTTGGAGGAGTTTCTAAATAAATCCGTAGCGAAAATCTTATATGAATTTTTGTAGAAATTTTGGTGACCTGAAAGAAATTCTTAGATGCTTGATGTAGCTGTTGGTGTAAATTTCAAAAGAATCCTAAGAGATATGCCATTCATAATTTTTGTAAGAAATACTAAAAAAAGCTTTCTTCAAAGACACATTCCGAGATGCATAAAATAAATTTAGATAAAATTCTTATATGAATTTTATGAAAAAAAAGGAAAGAGATCGATGGAAGAACCCTGAATGGAAAATTTATGGCAGAGTCACAGAAAAATTACCAAGAGTAATGTCTAAACAAATATCTCGATGATATCTCACGAAAAAAAGTAAGATGATATTTGAAAGAATTACTTCAAAACATATTAAATTGGTTTCAGAAAATACATTGACAGTATTATTGAATCAATCCTTAGAATAATCCTTCGTGACATCTGTTGAGGCAAAGCAAATTATCCAGATGGTAAATTAAGAACAAATCCTGATGAAATCTATAAGACTCTCATTTGACGGCACTCATTTTTGGGCGGATGAAGTTTAGCGTGTGTGTTTCTGTGACTACACGCAGCGAACTGGACTATCGAATTTCATACGTTTTGCCTTATGAAAGGTGGAACGAGTATTGCAATACGAACGCTTTATGTATCGTTTTAGCATCACTCCACATCAAGGCGTCGATAGGCGCGTGGTGTACGCTCGGGCCTATCGATCGCAAGGTTCTTGGTTCGATTCCAGGTTGCCGTGGAAGCGTTTTTTGTTTTCAAATTCTAGTTTCATAAGGCAAATTTATGAATTTCAATCCGATTTCTTGTGGCGAATTTTCATATGGGGTTCCTATGTTTAACGATAGTCCATTTGCCTGAGTGTATAAAAAATGGCTTGCTCAATTTTCCCCACCCAATAAAATTTCAATCTTGTCGCTCCCTATTCATTTCTATCATTTGAATCTTCTATAGACTCCCTTTTCCATTGAGTCGCATGACCGATATAGCCATTAATGAAAATAATACTGATCATTTCTATAAATGGAATTGAGTAAATCGATAAAAAAAGACTCGTTCAAGAAGCACATCATCATGAATCGTCAGAATTGGAGTTAAAAATAAGTTTTAGCATAGCATAACATAGCATAGCATAGACTGACAGTACAGTGCACCCCCGCTAATTTGAACGAAACCTCATGCAAACCATCGGGGTTAATTTTTATATGAACTTTTAGTCACCCTACCGCTTACGTGTTTCTGGTCACCCCTTTGGGTGTTTTGATTTTGCGTTTCGTTTCGGGGTATTCCATTTCGCTTTACTGCGTTCCATGTGCTAAATGACGTTTAAACTATTTTCAATTTTAACGATGTGCAAATTAGCGGAGTGCAAATAAAAAAGTGTTCAGATTGAAAGTGGGGTACCCGGTACATATCAATGGTCGCTATTCCGTGATTGATCGGAACTGGTAAGAATTGCACTCGGATCCAAATGAATAAGGGATGACACCTTCCGCTTATTCTTTTAGTGCGCATTTTAGCAGATCTCATATTATTGACAAATAACGGCGCCGACCAAGTCCTTACAGCCAGTTGGGGTGGGGAAAGGGATGTTAAGTTTTTGATTGTTGCTTCTAGAAACCGAGTATACCTCTGGATCTGCACAATCACCACGGGAAGGGTGTTTATTTGTAAGGGAAGAAAAAGATCGGGAAGTCACATTTGGTCGGTGATGCATTTCATGGAGAAGGAGGATTTATACGACTCAAACTAAAAACTAGTTTTGCATTTTTGTTTCGTGGTGAAAATATATTGGTAGAAGATTGAAAAAGTACGTCGACATTCATAATGCCCAACTACAGTACGGTCTCCTATAAGACGCTGCCACCCACTTTCCTCCCACGACAATTTCTCGGTAGATTTCAATAGGACGAAGCTGATCTTTTGTTGTACAAGTTGATACATACAAATCACAAACTAACTGAATCGACTGAACGACAGCTTAGGAATTGCTGTGGGTTTAGAGACCACACACTCATCACACCCTATGTTGAGTTAAAGAAAATTCTCTAAATTGAACAATACACTACGAAAAACACTAATATTAATCATGACGTAAATTTCAAGGAAAAACAAACAAAATAGAGGTAAAAAAAATTGATGACTTAAAAGTTTTATGATTAGACAAAATTCTGATTGATGTGATGACTATTTTTTTCATCATTCTCGTCACTTCACACATTTAATATTGCGAACATTTGTAACGTAAATTTCAACGATTTGTTTTATACATGAATTTGTATTGCAAAATTGCTTAAAATTCAGTATTTTACAACTTTGTAGAAGTATTGCTGTGTGCATTTGAAATGCAAATATCAAATGCGGGAACACCAAACGCGGTAAGATGTTAGATTTGCACTTCAAACGCGAACAGCAATATGTTTCATACCATAGTTTCTACAAATATAAAAAATGACTTTTTTAACTCTATGGAAATGCGGGCCACTATAATATTTAACATTTAGTGTGGTTCCGTAACTAATACAACTTTGTAGAAGGTACTTTAGTCTCAAATTTAATTTTACATCATAAAATGCACATTCTCCGAAAATCTGTTTCTGGACCACTGTGTGCAGCCATGCAGAATATGAAAGTGTTCATCATATAGTACTGGACAGAATAAAGTACGCATTGGTAATTTTTCATACAAAAAGGTAAAGTTTGGAGGTCTGGATCTCGGCTTCTAGTGGTCCGATGGATCTGAAATTTTCACTGCAGTTCATGAATAACATGAACTTTACTCAACTCAAAAATAACAATGTTTGAAACAAAAACTTTTGATTTATAAAAAATCTTAAATTTCGCAATACATTGCAAAATAGTATTTTGGAAATATTTTTAAAACCATCAGTTTTATTGAAATTTGTTATTCTGAAAACTTGTGTGTCTCATCAAGTTGAACATTTTTGCAGAAGGGCAGGGTGCCGTAAGTTTGTATATTTAAAAGTTATTTCTTATACAAAATTTTATCGTTTTTGTCAAAATTGAAGATTTACGTTAATTTGAAAGTTCGTTAATGAAAAACTCTGAATTTTTAGCTTAACAAACTTGTAGTAACTTTCAAGCTGCGGTGAAAATTTCAGGTCAATCGGAGCACTAGAAGCCGAGATCCAAGCCTCCTAACTTAACCATTTTGTATGGAAAAACGGCCAATGCGTACTTTATTCTGTCCAGTACTGTATTTATTCAACAAGCACAAATGCCGTACTTGCCCGAAAAATAATTGTATTGCTTTTCTTTCTGCAATCCTTGCAGTGGCAGCTCAACCCATCTGTTTGCACAGACGCCGGCAAGACCTAACCGTTGGAAAGCGCGTACATATCATTGGATGGGGCAAACTATCTACCAGTGGAACCAAATCGCCGGAACTGCAATCGCTAGAAGTCCCTCTGACGTCATGGGATCAGTGCGTGAGGGCTTACTCCGCCACGGGTGCCCTGCAATCTACCAAGTCCATCGAAGGCGAGTGGATGTGCGCTGGTGGTGAAGGTCGCGATGCATGCCTCGGCTTCGGGGGAGCCCCGCTAATCATCAGAGAACGCGACCGGTATGCCCAGATAGGAATCATGTCATTTGGAGCGGAAACGTGCGGTGCTCTCAACATGCCTAGCGTGTACACCTCGATTGCGCACTACGCGCACTGGATTGAGTCCAACTCGCCGACGACCTTTGTGTGAAATAGGTAATCGCCCTAATCGGGCAGGAAACGCCAATTAGGTAGTCATAACGTTATTTTTGTTGTATGTTAGTTGTATTTTTATGTGCAAAATGTGTAACAATAAAGTGCTAATCTCACGATCACTTTATCAGGTGACGTGCTCTGAACTAGAACCATGGCGTTGAGTATGTGCCATTTTTTTACGCAAAATCAACTAATTGGATGGGAAATGTTATGTACATCTCATTAGTCTATGATAAATGAACTAATACTTGAATTTATAATTATTTTACAATTACAATGCAATTCTTCTTAATTTCTTTTTTAACGAGAATTCTATTGAATCTCTTAGTTATATGTTCCATTACAAACAAAATTTCAGATGCACCCTAACGCTAAGCAAAAGGCTTCTTTTGAATTTGCTTAGGCCTGTTTTGAAAATATGTAATCTACTGAAAAATCGCCGGGGATAGTACTTTACGGCTGTGATATATAAATATGCAAAACGATTTCTTTTTTCAGGTTGATACAAAATTTTGTTTGACTTTTTATTTACTAAATGGCACATAACCTAGGACATGAATAACTTATCTTTTAATATTTAATATTATTTGTCTCGGCAAATATGTAATTTTTTTGCGTTTAAAAGCCAACCCTCTATAACTCAATACTCCGTATCTCAATGTTGATTACAAAATCACAGTCAAACCAGGTTTTCATGGCTGATGTACTACTAAAACACACAACATAGTTTGAAACTTAAGAACTATCAATAGGAAATAGGAAACTACTATGGCCTATGGGTTAACAAAGAATTGCCGTCTATCGTAAATCGCATTCTACGAATCCGTCTTCATTACCATCATTTTCGATCAGTAGGTCCTTATCATCGTGATGTTTTTTATACTTGTGATATAGCACCCAACAGCCAACCATACCTACAGTCAAACTGAGCAAAACCCCAAACGTAATCAGGCCATTTCTCACCGAATTATCCTCCACAGCTAGTTCCTTCCATTCATCCACCTTGGCAAAATACCAATCGCTAAATCTCTCCGGGCCGGCCAGTGACACTGCCCGAGCTCTAACCGCGTATTCTCCTAGCGAAAGGTTTCTGAAACGGTATTCGTAACCTGCTCGTTCGTGCTCTAGTCTTGTTATGCATTCCGTACGAGATTTTTGACCATCTGAAAGCCCATTCAGTAACTTTATTTCCACTATAAAAGCCACAGTGGCTCCGTTAACCTCTTTCGGTTCCTTGAAACCAATCACAATGCTGTTAGCTTTTGAAGAATCTTCAGTTGATTCTTTTATTACAATCAAGTCCAATGGTTGAACAACTAGGGAGGGATCGGTGCGATCCGAATATATACTATATGCACTACAGAAACTGTTGTCAGCGGCACTACAAGCAAATAGTTGGAAAGTGTAGTACGTATACGGTAGTAAATTACCAACTGTATATTCTATACCCCCGGCATAAAAATCGTTAAAGTAGATTCGATTTTTAAAATTTTCTGTATCCCGTTTTGCACGGTGAATATTGGAAGCGGATTCCATAGGGCGAGAATCGCTCAGAAAGCCATACATTGTACTTTGAAATTCGTCCGTGAGTTTTGCGGTTTGCACCAAAGTTTGTTCCTGATTAACGGAACGTTTTTTTCGTGAGTAGAAATCGGTGTCAGAGTCGGAAAAATCCGGAACATCTAACAGCACACTGTTTACCGAGCAGCACATTTCAGCGGTGCATTCCTCAACCATTTCCGGCTCTCTTTCGGCTTCACGTGGATTGAGACAATAGTTTCGCTGGTCCAGAAGTTTGCGGTCATCAGGTTGTACAAAAACATCTATGTGATATCGTTGCACAAGATTTTCTTCTGATTTGAGTATTTTCCAAGAAAATGTAATCGAGTTCTCCGTTTTTCTTGTAGTGAATACCCTTAACGGAGGTGTGGGTCTAGCAATGTGTGTTTTGAAATAATGGACAATTGATTGACCGATTCTTCTATGTGTTACGTTGTGAACACTGTCAGTAAGGTAGGTTTTAATGTAATACGCATATCTTGTAAATGGTTTCAATCCAGTTAAATTGTAGGTCAGAAAAACTTTATGGCTGGAATTTGTATCGTTCAAATGCACCAGCTTCGATTGCCAACTGTACTCGGAGCAAACATCTCGACCATCGTACGGGGATCTTGGTGTATCTGATGGTGTAAAGAAAATGATGTATCCCATCAGTTGTTGACTAGGAGCCGTATTGAATCTTGTCCAATAAATGGTCACGTTTCTACTAGACTGAACTTCAGCTTTTACAGTTAAACTTACAACATTACAGGACTGCATGAATCCGTTAGAATCGGCACTAATTAAATCGTTAGTGCTATCATAATTTGTCATCTTTTTCAACACTTCTATGTGTGAAATACAGAGTAGAGGATTGTAAACAAAATACATGCTTCCTGTAACTAATTTCAGCGACATTGGATAATCCCCGTAATTCCACAACTTTTGCAGATTAGCATTCTCATAAATCATTAGCGAATATTTTCCATGTCCCAACTCCCACTGACCATGAATGATTTCTAAATTCTCTAAAAATTCCAAGGACGGTAATGTATTCGAACGGTAGACCTTTAGATAACCCATAATCTCTTGTATTCTACCCAAAGTCCTCCGTAATTCTTCAATCAAATGCGGATGATCTTCGTTCATTCGTATCTGCAGCGTCCCATTTATGATTGTACAACCTTCCAGTCTTTCGGCATCCACCAGATACATCACTTGAGAACCTTCGCAAATTTTGGGACACTGTAGATGACAAGGGTAGCACGTGTGGTTGGAGAAGTCTACATCGACTTGTTCCACATTGGTGGCACTGAACCCAGCGGGACAATCCTTCAAGCATAGCCCTTCATATAGCAGCCCTCCGCGATCTATGCACTGGGATTTTGTGATGCAGCGCATCGTATCCTGATTCAGCACTCTGCAACGGCGAAGTGAATAATGTATTTGGATAGCCGATATTTTCTTCGAGGCTGTCCATTAATTACGTAAGGTGTCGTTGGAGGAAGGAGAATACTCGAGAATTTCTTACGTGTCATATAACTTGTTTTGATTTTCATACAAAAAAAACTTACTATGAGGAGAGAGGGATAAAAAACAACTAAAATTGAAAAAAACCGAATTTAGTACTACCTATACCATTTAATTCCACTAGAGTTTGTATCCTTTGACAGATACGCGTATTTCGACCTCAACTGTAAGGCCGTGTAGTAGACTCGTCGAGCCGAGTCTAGTACACAACACTGAAGACGGCCTTACAGTTGAGGTCGAATTACGCGTATCTGTCAAAGGATACAAACTCTAGTGGAATTAAATGGTATAGTACTAAGTTCTATTTTTTCATCTACTTATAGGTATTCTACTAAACAGCTCGAGGATTTATTAACTAAAATTGTCTTACATAATTAATTGACGGGCTCTTCGGATGTGATGATTGAGCAGTTTCACGAAAATTGAAATGAATTCGTACCGTCGCTGGTGTAATATGATATTTTCATATTACATTGTGCTTTGGTACATGTTGGGCATAGCGTTTTGTACTTCGTGTACTTAACACTAGGAGTCATGGGATCAAAAAAGTTACATGGAGCCCCGGGATCAAAAAAATCTAAATTTTTTAAATTCTTTCACGTATCTCATGTTCATATCCTCAAGTTTTGTAGGGTTCGAAAAAACTTTTAATAGGGATGTTCAAATTTCCCCTAGAGCAATAAAATCAATACATTTTTTGTTACCTGAAACATTACGAGAATCTTGTCAAATCTTACCGAAAAAGTTATTAAGGTACAGTGGGGGAAGTGTATCAGTGGGGTAAGTGGATCATTCGTCAATATTAAGTATAAATACTTGAATATGTTGAATGTTTTCGCACCATTGCTTCGTTTTAGGTTATATTCTTACGTCGACACTGATACTATTGCAAAAAAGGTACTACACGTACACTAACACAAGCAAATTTGTTAGCTGCAAAAATTAAATAATTTCAAAATTGTTTTCCATCAATCAAAAATCCATTGTATCTCTGTCTAAAATCAAAAACTATTAGTTTTTTCGACACATGGTAAGCATTTCAGTTCTAATTGAATGAATCACAATGAAAAATATGTGATATTTATAAATAAATACAGAAATATTGTACATGGTACACTTACCCCTACTTTTTATGGGGTGGGGTAAGTGGATCAAGCATTGTTATCATTTAATAAAACTTATTGAAATTCTTGTAGGCAGTCTTACAAGAATTTCAATAAGTTTTAATAACCGCAAACGTTGTTTTCCTTTATTTTTTTTCATTCCCAGCTTAAATTTGTCAAATTGACCATAGATAATTTAAATTAATCCACCTAAAAGTTTTTTTTAACCTTTCTGGTAAAAAAAAATATATATATATATAAATATAATAACTTCAAAACTCACATGAAACTTTTCGTGGTTTATCTGAGCTGAGTTGCAAAAGAGTAAAATATACTAATTCTCCAATTGAAATCATATTATCATACCTTATTTGACCATATAAATTATTCTAGACCGATGATACAAACATATAAATAAAAAGAATAAAAGATTTTCAGTTTGTTATTCAAAAATAAATACAATTAATATTTTCAAACTACGCGTGTTTTTCGAAAACATCGTTAGGAATAATCCTACAATACTTCTGTATAACTTATGTGTATAAATGGATGAATTTTCTCCAAATTATTTTAGTTACAATGTTTTTTTGTTGTTCGAATTAGTGTAAACAAATGTATACATATTTTTCAATATATTTTGATTAAAAAATATAATTTTTAATTTTTAAGTACTAAAATGTACCATTACCAGCACTAATAACAAGAACGAGAGTAATATCATTCTTACTATACATAATTACATCACATTTGTTTTGAGAACAGATTATTTCTATTGGTGATCCACTTACCCCACCATTGTGGGGCAAGTGGAACATTTGGCGCAAATTTTTAAGTCCCTCATACTCAATACATAACAATCAGAAACATCTAAATAATCGATGAATTGAAGTATATTAGTCCCTCATTTGCTATCCACAGAAAAAAGTTTAAATTAGATTATTCACGTCAGCTGTACATAACAATGAAGTTGACCAATGTTGCTGAACAACGATCGGAAACGCGAGGCACGATGAATTTTCGTAGGCATCAAAACAGAATCTGCGAATAAACACAAACAACCGTTCGGGCGCTTCATTCGTTCGTGTTTCATTTCCGGATCGCTGTTTCTCCCGACGCTATCATCGGGTGATTTTCCATCGCTCGATAATGTGAACGGTACGATCCACGCTGCCTACTCTTCGCGAAGAACAGGAAAATATTCATTTCGATCATCTTCATGCGGGCTAGCAACAATCACGCTAAACAAAACTGAATGAGTGAATTACGCACAGAGGAGGAACGCTTGGAATGCGGAATTCGTTTCCATTTTTGTTTTGCTTCTGAAAACATAAAAAAAAACATTCCAATTTTGAAGATTTTCAGAGATTTTTTCATTTGAATAGCCGAAGCGGAAGCAAATGGGGAAAAAACTTTGACATTTGCGACCATCTTCTGGCTTTTCGCTAGAAAACATCTCAGGAAACTCCCCATCTTACCAACGGCTGTTTGCTGCCACGCGGGATATCATTGATAGCTCCGTTTCCATCGATCCCGGACAGCCGAAGGCCAAAACGTCGGCAACTCACAGAATGAGTGCGACCTACTCAGAATTTTCACTCAGTCAGCCAGTTCTGCATTGGTTGCTTCATTCTGTGTAGTTTTAACACATGCGCTGCGTGGAGCTGGCTTAGGGCGCTGCCATAGTAAACGCGTCGAGCGACGCCTCCGCGTGTGCGAGCCCGCAAAGCAGAATATCAACAACAGGAAATCCTTTGATCGCATCGCGTTCGCGGACGCAGACGCGTTACTATGGCCGCACCGTTAGCGTGGAGTGTTTGCTTGACTTTACGAGAAGAAGCAACCTTGCAATGAATCACGAGAATGAACAGCGTGTGGATAAATGAATCCTACGAGTGGAAAGGCTTCGCGAACCACTTATCGGTGTGTTCATTTTGCTTCTTCGGCGTTGCATCCGTTCGCTTTTTGCGATGCTCTTCGTGACGCAAAAATGAAAAATGAATTTTGGCGAATGTTGGATCGCGAAGATGCGTCGATCATTGTTCACGAAGAAGATCCATCGCAACCCTTAGTTGAATAATGATTTTTCTGTATCCACTTACCCCACGGTACCTTATAGCGGACTTTGAGGCAAGTGTGCCAACTCTGCTTTTTATAAAAACGACAATATATATTTTCTCTTTGAACTTAACAATATGTTCCCTTATAGTTCACAATACAATGATCGAAATGTAATGAAAATTGCTCTATTGTTCACGTATTTACATCGACTTGTGCAAAGACAACCAAATTTGAGAGGATATGTATAAGATTTCATTGTTTCTAAATAGCATTGCAAAAGGTAAATTATTAACAGATTTTTTAAAGAAAATTTCATTACAAGTAGAATTACATGCGATGACCCATAACGCGGGTAGATCACCTTTTCGTGATGCGTTATGGGGTAAAGATCTACTAGTGAACCCTAGTCCTGATTG
The DNA here is from genome assembly GCF_002204515.2 of Aedes aegypti. Classification (NCBI taxonomy): domain Eukaryota; kingdom Metazoa; phylum Arthropoda; class Insecta; order Diptera; family Culicidae; genus Aedes; species Aedes aegypti. The sequence continues at coordinate 381,843,836 of NC_035108.1, forward strand.
CTTCAAACGAAGAGAACAGGATATTATAGCAATCAAAGGAACATTTTTAGTCCTTGTTACATTTTTAAACCTTGTTGAAAGTGACAAGTCTCGGTTTCCCCAGTTGCCGAGGATGATCTTGAGACAAGGAAAAAAAATGAGTCGAATACAACAATTTGTTTTCTAATCTTTTATTTATTTAGTTCTCTAGTTTAAAGAAGTAGGGACTAGGATTCTGATGCATGGACAATATCGGTGTAATTTCTTGGCTTTTTCAAGGGATCCGATTTTGACTGATAAAGGGGCGCGCCTGTGGAGAGTTTACCCACCACATTCTTCAAAGGGTATAAATAGCGGAACCTTTCAATTAGAATCCTTTCCTGCGATCAAGTTAGGAATCACAACTGTAAGAAAACCGATTACTTGACCACTTCTATATAGTTATAAGGCAACACGACATGCACTAAACAAAGGACATGGGATATACTACATTGGTCGCAGTAGTTTATGTTCCAAAAAAAAAGTGCGATGTTCAATCGGTGGCCTGGCTGTCTTGCCCCAAAGTGTCGAAAAATCGGTTATTTTGGATGATATTTGAGAAGCTCAAAAACTGATACTTTTTGAAATTATTTTCTTTTTAAATGGCACAGTGGTTATGAAAAGATGTGAAACTAACATCATGAGGCTAAATTGGTGGTTTTTATGAGCTTTAGGCAAAGTTAGAGAACGATTTGCTTAAGGTGGCACACTTGCCCCAAATTCCTACAGTGAAGTAAAAATTTTCTTCGTGAATGGACTTTCTCGTCGCGAATCAAATTCAAAATCAAAGCGATTCTTTTTCAGCAGCAAATCAGGCTTAACGATGTGTGTTTGGTGCGAAGTATGAATCTCGAGCTCGTTCAACTCTACGGCGAACACAGTATACAGAAGATGGCAAAAGATGAAAGGATATGATGGATAGGATATATCTAGCATAACATTTGAAAAGGGCCTATCTGCAAAACGTAAACATTGAGAAATTCTCAATTGAAGATTCCGTACCATATTTATAATTCCTATTTTAAACCTATTCGCATTTTTACTAGTTTCATACCTGTGTTCGACAAACATTAAAGTCTGTTGCGTGGCCCATTATGTTTCTAATCTCAAATAACACAACAACTCGTAAAAATTGTTGAATTCAAACATCATCGGCAGATAGGCCCTTTTATGAATCTTCAAACCAGTTACGCCCTTTCAGTTAGGCCCTTTGATTGAACATGGTTTCAGTTAGGCCCTTTTATAATTTGCTAATTTTATTGATTTTTGAATTGGTTTGCATAAATCTTGAACAAAATTTAGCGATTATGTTAAAAAACACTATATAATAGCTAAATATTGGAAATTTTCGGTTGAACATTCAGTACCATATTGATTATTCCTATTTCAAACCCATTCGCTTTTTTCTAGTTTCATACTTGGGGAAGATCCAAAAATGACGTCCATCGTTTTTCGGGATTTCTAGAACCCTTCTAGCGTGACAGAGGACGCTTTTTCTAATACCCAATCCATGCACTGTCACATTTTCGTACATCCCCCCATTGGAGGAGGCCCCAATTAATGGTCGTCATTTTCGGATAACCCTTTGTGTGCGACACTTATAATGGTCTATTACGTGGCTCACAACGATTTAAATTTGAAATAGCACAACAACTTGTAAAAATAGTTCAATTCAAACATCATCCGCAGATAGGCCCCTTTTACGAATTTTCAAACCAGTTAGGCCCTTTTTGAATTTGCTAATTTTATTGATTATTGAAGTGATTTGCATAATTCTTCGACAACATTTAATGATTATGTGAGAAAACAACACAATATCATACAAGCTAAATATTGGAAACTATTCTATACAAAATCAGCAACATATTGATTATTGATATTTCAAACCCATTCACTTTTTTTACTAGTTTTATACTTGTGTTAGACACTCATTATGGTTTATTACGTGGCCCAGAACGTTAGTAATCTCAAATAGCATAACGACTCGTGAAAATGGTTGCATTCAAATATCATCAGCAGTTAGGCCCTTCAATGAATCTTCAAACCAGTTAGGCCCTTTCAGTTAGGCCCTTCGATTGGACATGGTTTCAGTTAGGCCCCTCCAGTTAGGCCCTTTTATTAAACATAGCTCCAGTTAGGCCCTTTTGGAATTTGTTGATTTTATTGCTTATTGAAGTAATTTTCATAGTTTTTAAATAAAATAAAGCGAGAGAAAAACAATGTAATAGCTAAATGTTGGATATTCTCGGTTGAAGGTTCAGTACCTTATTGATTATATCTATTTCAAACCCATTCACTTTTTTACTTGTTTTATACTTGAGGGCCTTCCTTAGCCGAGCAGTTTAAGTCCGCGGCTACAAAACAAAGCCATTCTGAAGGTATCTGAGTTCCATTCCCGGTCGGTCCAGGTTTTTTCGTAATGGAAATTTCCTTTACTTTCCTGAATATAGAGTACCTTCGTACTTGTCACACGATATAGGAATGCGAAAATGGCAACTTGTCAAAAAAAGCTCTCAGTTTATAACTGTGGAAGTACTCATTGAACACAAAGCTTAGAAGCAGGCTCTGTCCCAGTGAGGACGTAATGCCAAGAAGAAGTATAAAAAGAATTCTTGCAGGGCTGTTATAAAAACAAACGAATTTGTTTTTGTGAAAATCGCGACTTTTAGAACTCGATCCACAACTAGAGACAACAAATAAAAATTAGCAAATAAAAATTATTCAAAATTTTTAATGTAATTGATTTTTTTTTCAGGATAAAAAATCAGTTTTTCAACTAACTGCGCATTAAGATTATGATAAAACTAGTAAAAAAGAGAATGGGCTTGAAATAGGAATCAATATAGTACTGAATCTTCAATAAAGAATTTTTATTATTCAATGTTGATTTTCTCACATACCTAATCGATTGATTTTGATCTAAAACTTTGAAAATCACTTCAATAATCAATAAAATTGACAAATTCCAAAAGGGCCTAACTGGAACTAAGTTTAATAAAAGGGCCTAACTGGAGGGGCCTAATTGAAACCATGTTCAATCAAAGGGCCTAACTGAAAGGGCCTAACTGGTTTGCAGACTCGTAAAAGGGCCTATCTGCCGATGATGTTTGAATTCAACCATTTTCACGAGTTGTTTTATTATTTAGGATTTAAAACGTTATGGGCCACCTAGTAGACTATTATGAGTGTCGAACACAAGTATAAAACTAGTAAATAGGAGAAAGGGTTTGAAATATGAATAATCAATATACTGAATCTTCAATAAAGAATTTTCAATATTCAATGTTGATTTTCTCACATAATCGATTGATTTTGTTCTAAAACTTTGAAAATCTATTCAATAATCAATAAAATTAACAAATTCCAAAAGGGCCTAACTGGAACAATGTGAAATAAAAGGGCCTAACTGAAACCATGTTCAATTAAAGGGCCTAATTGAAAGGGCCTAACTGGTTTGAAGACTCGTAAAAGGGCCTATCTGCCGATGATGTTTGAACTCAACATTTTTTTTTTTAGTTTTTATGTCATGTTAGATTTAAAACGTTACGTGGCCCAGTAATAGACTATGAGTGTCGAACAAAAGTTTAAAACTATTAGATAGCAATGAGTTTAAAATAGTAACAATCAATATGTTACAGAATCTTCAATCGAGCATTTCTCAATTTTTACGTTACGCTGATAAACCCTTTTCAAATATTTCACTAGGTTCCATTATGTGAGAAAAACACTATACAATGGCTGAATATTGAAAAATATGGAGGAAAATTAGAAATGCACGGAAGGGCCAATCTGATTTTGATGGAAATTTTCAGTTAGGCCCTTTTATGGCCAGTTAGGCCCTCTTAGTTTTATCATTTTCAGATAGGCCCTTTTAAATATGAATCAAATTACCATTAATAATGCATTTTGCATGCCCTTAAGAGTATGTAGGAGTAATTTACGTAAAAAATGATACGAATAATGAATAATCAAGTTTATTTACATTTTGCAGTTAGGCCCTTTTCAAATGTTACGCTAGATATTGCAAGAATACCGGTCAGCAACCTTGCAAAATTACTGTTCGCTTCGGTTGATACGAGATGGCGTGAACGACAGAAAACTAATGTGGGCGAACCAAATGCACAACGATTTGACGAATGTGGGACAGATCCGAGGATGTAAACATGCGGCCACGAGTCAAGCATTTTCGAAGAGAATAATTTCGAGCATTTTTGAAGAATTTAATTCCGCTCAATTGCTTATCTTTCGGTAGATATGCGTATTTCGATTCGACTATCACTTGTAGCCTTCTTCAGTATCAGTAACGGATGTTATCAACTGACACTAAATATGACTACAAATGGTCGGTGTTAAGTCAGAGTGGACCAAGTACAAAACTTGGAAAAATTGGATTATTCTTTCATTAGATGCGAAATTACCTTACCTCCATATCACTTTGATCAGATTCAATAAATGTTGTAAACTGCGTAAGATATGTAACAAATTTACTGTGGATGATCAATAAAAATCCATAAAAGTATGCAGTCAGAGTGGACCAAGTGCTTATTACCAAAATAGCGAAAATGATCAGCGCGCTGGTGAATGCGAGGAAATGAAAGACATTTCAAGTGATTTGTAAGATTTTTTCACATCGAATGATTCATCTTTTCATCCATCAGTAGAAATTTACAAATATTTACTTAATTCGATGAATTTGATTTTGATTTTTGATCATTGGATGGGTGGTCAGAATTTGCAACAATTTCTGTGCAGACAGAGCGGACCAAGTGTTGAAAAGCAATAAACTGATTGATTATTGCATTTTTTGAGGTAATTTCAGAGTTCGATAGAAGTTAACGGCAATTCTATGGTGTATGTATGGAATGTTCTAGAACCCGTTTATTGGACCAGTATATTTTGTTCGGTACTCAAGACTTGCACTTGGTCCACTCTGACTGAACGCAAATTTGAATATTTCTGATCTTCAATCCTCTGACCCTGCAAAACCTTAATTTTCAAGCTATCGTAACGCCACTTATTTCGGTATTGACGATATGGATTATTGAAGAAATTACGATACTGGTGTCGAAGTATCTTGATAATTTGTTTATCTTAGAGATACTCAACCAGTTTCATGATGCAAGCAACAAATGATTGCTATTTTTCTAGAAATTGTTCAGTCAGAGTGAACCAACTTACTGAACGGTGGTCTTTAGTTCAGTCAGAGTGGACCAAGTACACATAGTTCATCCAAAAATCGTTATACCAGAGATTTAGATTATGATTTTTCACTATTATCACTTCACATTATATTGATTGAAAGTGTAGATGTGTAGAGATATTGAACCAAAATTTTACCGAATTAAAAATTTACAGAGCGTTAGACTTTAAGCCCATGTTTTCTCAAAATATGAAAAATGTGACTTGGTTCACTCTGGCTTAACGCCGACCAAACCATAGTCGAAATACGCGAATCTGTCAAAAGAAAAGCAATTGGGGCGGAATTAAAAGGTACAATACTCGAAAGTACCATTTTGATTCTCTTCATTGAGATCCTTCTCTGAGGGTTCGAATACGTAAATGAGTTTGCTATATTTTCAAACGTTTAACTAGATAAATGAGCTTTTTTTTCTATTCTTAACCAATCGAAGAAAAAGCTTGAAATTCTCGTCTAAAAACTGACACTCTTGGGCCATGAAAAGAATCAAACTTAACACAATCAATATCTCGCGTTCAGTATCATAAGGGCGTAACTGCAGTGATCGATTTCTCTTCATCGATTTTCTCTTTAGCTAATTGCTTGGCCGGGTGATTGTTTTCAACTGCTATTTTTGACTCAGTAGAAAGTATTCACCGTCCTTCATTGAACTGAACCGTAAAATGTTTCAAAAATCGAATGAATTTCGTGTAATAATGTAAAGAGAAAATCGATGAAGAGAAATCGATCACTGCAGATACGCCTGTATGATACTCAACGCGAGATATATTGTGTTCCTTTTCTACTCCTAACGGCGGATACGAAACTAATTTTGAAGTCATAAGTCATATTGGTAATCAGAACGAAAAAATACTAAATAAAGGGTGGCTCATTAAATCCCCATTGCCCCTGTATCACGTGTCAAAATATTTCAGTGTTAATTTTGAAAAGAAAATCATTCTACTTACTTGTCTTCTGAACATTGCGCTACACAGCGTTTGCCATCCTTCGCTCCTTGACAGACACGGCAACCTGTGTCCTTCCGATTCACACAACCACCTAGACAAAGCTCGTGGCATTTAATTTTTCCTGGAGAGTATTTAGCCAATCAAATTATCTTCATCCAAACTGTTTTACGGTGCTATGTGCGAAAGGATCATGCATCGGCGTGCTCTGTGATTGCGGCAACAGTTTCCTGCGATACCTGTAAAATCATATCCCGTATGAAATCGTTGGCAGCTCTTATTGCTCCAGCAATAAGGCTGAGCGCACCCATGGCATATATTTGTTTTGTTACACTTCAGGGATTTATCCGGTTTATCGAAACTGTTCAGATCAATTGAGACGTTGGATCTGAGGGTGATGTTTGACCAAGCAATCTAAAATATGTTGAAATTTGCAGAGTTGACTTTTTTCAGCATAATACACAAGCTAATACTAACCGTATCTGTGTAACAGAGCTTCGGGCAATGCTGTACAAAAACGAATCCATCCTGAATAGCGATCAAATTCTTCAAACCAATCTATGAAACAACTTTTAAAACTCATAATTGAGAACGTCACGAAATACAGATTTCTACTAACCTCTTCCAGATCAGGTAAATCGTAAAAAATCAACGCATAGTTCCCGATTAGCGTCCGTCCTCGAATCACCATCAAACTGGGAAACAAATCTCGCAAAGATCTGAGGTTGTATACGTGGAAAAACAGCACGAAACCGGTCACTTCCCTGTAGACGCAGAAAACAATGAGTGGATTCTTCATGAAATAATTGTTCACACTTTCGATTAAATTGAGTTAATTGATATATTTCTCTTTTTTCGACAACTGCTTCGTTCCTAACTTAGAAAGTAGATGGAGCTTTAGTTCCTGTCATGATTTCTGTATGCACATAGTGTTGTATAAACCTAGCTCTTTTGTTACACGATCTAAACACAATATTCAGCATATATGTAAAACACGATACGAAAATAATTTATACCAAATAAACGCGCCTATTTCGGACGATCTAACAAGCTAAGGTAAGTATATCTGTTTAAAAGTAAAAGAACAAACAATGAGTAGACTAAAATTAGCAAATGGTACATGTTTTGACAGTATCAAGTATCACATTCCAACTTAAGAATAATATGATCGTTTGGGAAATGTTCATTACAATAGAGACGAGAAAAGAGAGAATATATGTAGATGGATTCGAGGTTGTTTCAGGTCTACTTATTAATCTCGTAAGCATTGCTTGTTAGCTACAACTAAATGGAATTTCTGTATTTATCAAGTCTCTTGTATGTGAAATGTCTTGCATGGAAAACTTTTTTTCTCTATCCTAACGAAATCATATCTGCTGAACTCCTAACAGAAGATCAACCGAATGTATGAATATGCAGATTCCTACTCAGTGGAGTCAATTACCTCAATTTCGATATATTATACTTTACAAACTCTTCATGCGGAACTCGTTCGATCAACACTAGCTGCAAGAAGCCCGTAATCACCGTACAGTTTTCGATGAAATGCAACCGAGCAAGATTATTCCGAATATCCACATTGTGGCAGAGCTTATCGTTTTCATCACTATAGTATTCATCCACGGCATTCTGGTCATGAGCCGTTACCCACTCTGTATCACTTCGAGATCGTTTTGGAATAACTAGTGGCAACGTGAGAAAAATTACGACGTACATGTATAGACACAAATTCGGCATTGTAGAATATTTCCTTTGTTTCTCTCTTTTCTTTAAACTAATTGCATTTGAACGTGTTAACTTTGCTTAAAACACTCGATACGTTTTGATCTTGATCTTCTCATCTTCCAGACGAGTTTTTTTAGTTATGCCTGTTTAAAGTTGACTATAAACCCTACAGAAACTGTACAACTACAGTATTTCACAGTGAGAGATACGCGTGATTTAATATGATTTTGATTTAGTAGCAAACAGGGAACAGTGCTCAATCGATCATCGCCACGAGAAAGTTACCGGCGAACTGTGCGGCTCACTCAGATGCTATAGGTGATGTACTCAGCAGCAGTAAGATATGTATACCTCCATACAAGAAGTCGCCACCGAGCGAGCAAAGTATGAATCGAGAAGCAATTATACACACATTAAACTGTTTCACCCCTGGGCATCAGCTATAATTCAATTAAACTGGTCGCACTCCTGGTGGATGGATGTGGATAGCGTATGCGGTCGTTCGTACTGACTGAACCGAAAGAAAAAAGGTGCGAGACTGTGTACTTGATGGGTTTGATTGTTTCTGATCGTTGTGAATTTGTCTCATTTCCTATCAATCATGCAACTTTTTGAACATTTTTTTTAAATGTATTCTTTTATTTTTAAGACATGTTTCTTGATTTTACAGTGCGCTATACAATGGAATATAGTTTCATGAGTCGATGTTGCAAGACTCGATATCGACTCAGGGGGTAATACAGTGAAACCTCCATGAGTCGATATTGAAGGGACCATCGACTCATGGAAATATCGAGTCATGGAACAGCAATCCTTTGGAAAGTGGCTTCTAGGGACCATCATAGTAACCATGAAATTCTGTTTTTAGTATGGTTCCATGAGTCGATATCGAGTCATGGAACATCGACTCATGGAGGTATCACTGTATACTTAAACATATATATATATATATATATATATATATATATATATATATATATATATATACAGTTACTGTTTTTCCCATAACTTCTTGTTTATAAAACTCGATAAAAGTAAGCATTGAGTAAATGGTGTAAGAAGTGTGCACTTTTTGCCAGTACCATAATAATGATGGTGCCTTTTTTAGGAATCATTCCTTTCCAAAGCATTTTTGTGGCTTGATGTTTCCATGAGTTGATAGTTTCTACAATATCGACTTATGGGGGTTTGACTGTAACAAGATACAAACGGTAGGATTGTAAAATGTCAAAATATGGACCAAAAATAGATTTTAGTAAGTAGATGAAAAAAATGAATTTAGTACTAGGGAAGGTGTACCGGTATTCGCCATGTACCAGTTATTCGCCACCCCAGATTATATACCTTTTTACGACACATATGATTGCCAATTGTTTAGTGTTCGCTAAATTGCTTTAAGATGATATGAAAACATTTTCGGAAACCACAAAATTTTCTCAAAAAATAATAGAAAATAATCATTTTCCTTAAAACTTTTGCTCCTTTGCACCTATTTTTCACCATGGTGTTCCTGATTCGCCACCCTCCATAAGAAATCAACGTAAGTGGCGAATTCAGGAACCGAAATTAAGGCCCAAGTAAAAATAGAGCAAATGTCAAAAGTGAAAAAGCAGTTTTCGGCGTTAAAATCGACAAATCGAAAAAAATAAAAACACACAGCTGTTTTATTTGCAAAATAAAAAGGCTGTGTGTTCTTATTTTTTCCGATTTGTTGATTTCAAGGGCGAAAACTGCTTTTTCATTTTCGACATTTGCCTTATTTTTTCTTGCACCTTAAAATCGTGGCGAATACTGGTGCAAGTGGTCCAGTATTCGCCACCACCATTTTTAATACAAAAACAAAGTTTCTGATTAGTTTTTATATTTTCCCTGTTGAGCATGGATTGAAAGCTTTCGTTTGATGTATTGACAGTAACCAAAGGTCGTTTGATTTATTTATAAACAATATTTTTCCTCAGGGTGGCCAAAACTGGTACACCTACCCTATACCAATTAATTCAACTAGAGTTTGTATCCTTTGACGGATACGCGTATTTCGACAATGAAGACGGCCTTACAGTTGAGGTCGAAATACGCGTATCTGTCAAAGGATACAAACTCTAGTGGAATTAAATGGTATAGTACTAAATTCGGTTTTTTCATCTACTTATAGGTATTCTACTAAACAGCTCGAAGATTTATGATCAGATTTTAGTAGCATTTAGGTAAGTTAGGCAGTTTTTGTTAAACGGTAGATTACAGCCTTGCAAAACAGATGGGTAGTGAACAGATTTCTGAGAAAATTGAGAGAAACTTTTACTTATCGCTCTCTGTAATAAATCATGATTAGCAGCACATTATGAGAGTCTGTTTATCGTATCCGGCTACAATGCCCTTCTGCGTTGACTTGTCCCATGTTCTATGTACTTAAGCCTCATGGACAACGGGACAAATATGTGTAGAACGGCAGCACATTATCGATCATGACCCACTACAGATGGGATGTTTCTCTTCGCTTGCTTTTATGATCGTGCTTCAAAATCAAATGAGAACGAATTCTGCAACGCTTGGTAGTAAGATACGGTCAATCATCAATGTAGGAATCATCGACTCATGGAAATATATCTTGAGAGCGTTCAGTCCTGGATTTTTCCAAAAAGTCCACCAAGAATTACTTAAGTGATTCGATTGCAAACTTTTAAGAACTTTTTGAACCATGTTGAAGATTTGCTGAAGACTTCTAAAAATTCCTAGGAGTTTCTCTATTTCAAGCAAGTAGTATTTGGTTGTGTCTGTAAATTTTGTAAACTTTTTCAATAGTTATCAAAAATTGAGGTAGTTTGAAGTTCGTTACAGAAAAATGAAAAGAATCGGTTGAGAAATGCCGGATATATAGCTCTCTGAAGTTGATCATTTTGTATGGGAAATCTGCTTTGATGCATTTTTTATGTCCGATACTATAAATACCCGCCCTAATCTCATTATCTTATAACAGAACAATGTGTAAACCGTCAAGCTACAATACCGCCAGCAGTTTGCAGTTTTTTTATAACTTAATCGAAAGAGCACATTTTTCTAAGTATTACATAAATTTATTCCGTCTCAATATCTCAATTTTGATATTACAAATCATTGAAAAAAAATTCAACCCGTAAACTCAATGACATTTCAATTCGAATAACGACAGCTCGTCCTGCAGTAAAATTTGCAATTTGCAGGGGTGATTCAAAAGTGATTTCCATACTAATTTCAAATACGTTTTATAAATAGTTCAAGTTCACAGAACATTTGAAACTTTAGTTTTTAATTTAATTTTTAAGGTAGATTCAGAATGTGTAAAAACTTGATACCCATAAACAAGCCAATTAGATCGGGGTCAAACTTCGCTTAGAATTTGCTCATTTGTTCAGAACTTGATATGAATTCTTGGAACTTTCTGAACATGCATCATGAGTGCATCTTGAAAGATCAAGACCGGCAGAGTAACATGGTTCCACTCAAAATCAGAGCATTTTGGAAGATGTAGTCAAAATTTTGTAATCCATTAACGAGGTAACCGAAGATCTCAGCGGCGAAAAATACTCAACTGTTTGATGACATCTGTCACAGACATGAGTCCCAAAATGATGACAAGAAAAGATTTAAAATATCGCCTAATAAATGAACTTGAAGGCAAATTGGTCACTTTAAGACGTCCTCAATCTACACCACGTCATCTTTCTAAGTGGTCAGGCTACCGAGATATACGCAAAACAAAAGTTCCATGTTCATTGGCGCCGCATGGTGGCAAAATCTCGAAACGTTTGACTCAAATATTGACAAGGGCCAATGTGCTACTGAACAACTTTGCCGACGACGCCATTTTTCTTCGTGGTCAGGCTACTGAGCTATTCGCAAAACAAAAGTTCCATGTTCATTGGCGCCGCATGGTGGCAAAATCTCGAAACGTTTGACTCAAATAATGTTAGCCCTTGTGCTACTGAACAACTTTGCCAAAGACACCATCTTTTTTATGTTGTCAGGCTACTGAGCTATCCGCAAAACAAAAGTTCCATGCTCACTAGCGCCGTCTGGTGACGTAATTCCTTATCAGAATGAACATCGCATGTCAGCCCTTGTGCTACTGAACAACTCTTCCGAAGGCACCATAGGTTCATATAGTACAGGGTTGTTAACGTTAATCAACGATTAACGCCGTTAGCGTTAATTTTTCTCGAGATCAACGTTAACGGCGTTTCGTTGATTTTCATGTTTGTTAACGTTAGCGTCAACGGGTTGCGTTGAATTAACGTCAACGAACATCGTTAATCTTATCGTTGATTTCTGGGTGACCTGTGTAGGTCCAAAGAAAATTTTCGCTACGGTGATAAACAAGTTGTCTCCATGCAAATACCGTAACCAAGGAAAGTGAAAAAAAACACCTTGTTTATGGGTATAAAAGGATGCAAACAGCAAGGGCCAAGATCAATTTTGTACGAGTGGAAGAGAAATCCGGATGCGTTGCAAAATCTGCCAATGACGATGAAAGGGAGAAAATGAAGATCTACCGATTCATGTTACCAAGTGGTCCTTTCGCCGAGGAAATTTTCAAGTACTGTACACTGGTTTACGAGAACTAAAGGCGTTTTGAAATCACAAATTTTAAGATTGAATGACTGCATGGATAAGGACAAATGAAAATTCTTGCCGCTCAATTCCCAGACTTAAGCAATTGAAAATTGTGTTGCATAGGTTTGAACATACACATGTGGAAAAACATCTGGTGGTCACGAAGCTATTTCCTGCAAAATTAGTTCATATAGTCAGTGGCAAAAGTAAGTAACCAAATGCTATTTTTCCAGACAAATCATTATGCTTTGGGAATCGACTATAATTTGAATGCCGAACTACAAGTGACCTGAAGTTTTATCTATAACGTATTCCTTATATTGCATTGCAGTCATTTACCAAAGAGTTCCAGAGGGCTGATCAAAGACAAAAGCAACCGAGAGATTTTTTTACCTAATTCAAAAACGTTACGTAAATTTGCAAAACCCACCACTTGGGCACTTCCATGAACCACTTTGGTATGGTTTTTTTTTCTCGCCCGAATCGTCTGGAACTTTGCAATAACAAGCATTTTAATACGACGCATATTGTGGCTAAATGTGAGCTTCCGAGAAATCCACTGCTGGAGTTAATCTAAAGTGCCAAGAATAGGACCCGGCTCCTTACCATTTGTAATCAAATTAAAAAATCTCTCAGTTCCTTACTTTTGTCTTTGAACAAACCTCTGAAACTCTTCAATAATGACTGCAATGTGATAAATTCACTAAAAATAAAACCGGTTATTTGTAGTTCGTCATTCTTATTTCATGACAATTCGAAAGTTGTTAATTTTGTATGAAAAAAACAGGATACAAACTTTTGTCTTTGACTGGATTTAAAAAAAAACTTCACTCATTATGAAAAAGAAAATGCAATAAACTACATGTTTTTTTTATTAAAGTCTCTTAAGGTGAAGATGAATCGAAGCCAAAGTTCAGATTTTCAAGAGCACGGATCTGGAGAACCAAACATCCATTTGAGCTGAAAACCTAATCGATTGATCACCACCACTTAGTGACCAATCGATTAGGTTTTCAACTTAAACTGCTATTTGGTTCTCCAGATCCGTGCCCTTGAAAATTTGAACTTTGGCTTCGATTCATCTTCACCTTAACACAACCGATAAATAAACCGAACATTTATTTTAAACTTATTTGTTGTTTTATTTCTTGCCTATCGCTACATTACATGTCCTTCTTGAAATAAACTCTGGGATTTGCTGAAAATTTGAAGTACAAAGGCTATAATTAACGTAATAAATTAACGTTCACCGTTGACGTTAAATCAACGCCAAGCGTTAACGCTAACGTTGATAAACGGCTCCTAAAAATCAACGCAAAATTCGTTGATCGTTACAATTAACGTCAACGAATCAACGAAACGTTCAAGTCAGAAAAAGCGCCTCTACCCTCCAAGTTCTCAACTAAAAGGATGATCCTCAACTAAAAGTAGATCGTACTGCGTTCTAAAAAATTCGCCGAAGACAGTAAGGTGCTATCTCTTAACGAATACAACAATAAAACAACACCCCTCGACCTGATGAAATCCCATAAGTTCTGGGCCTCCTATAACGCATCAGTGCTTCTTATGGTGCGCGTAATAAAAATGCGCATTATTGAAATGCGTTTAATAGGAGACCCGGCTGTATGATTGCCAACCAAGAAGATTTGGAGGCACATTTCTGTGATCTTCGAGTAAACTTTTTGAGCGAGGATGAACTTGATTATGAGTTACACTTCCGAGGAATCATTTGCGAGCATGGCGCTTAAAGGGTTCGAAAGCGTGGTATGCAGCCCTGGTACGGGTGGAGCACTCCAGAAAGATTTGGCAGTCATCGGTTCCAGCACTCAACTTCAAGGTAACTCAAGCAGCGAGCTAGTCCAAGAATAATCAAAATCAAATTAAATCGAACCCCCAACAAGAGATTGAATAGAACTAGCTTGCAATTCTCATATATTCGAGGAAAACAATTATATCTTGCGGTGCCAATAGGGTAATTTGGCCTTGTACAATATCGTCATTATGTTTAATCCCATTTTCATTCAAAAATAGACCTTAAGTTAATTTCTAACTATGGGGTGACTGTACAAAAAATAGGATGGATTAGAGAAGCTACCAGAAACAATAGTATGACATAATAGTCACTACATCGGACAACATCGCTAGTTTACCATTCGTGTATATTGATTTGGAATATCTATATTGATTTCGATTAACTCTAAACTCAGTTCGGAACAAAGTGGAATCTGCAACAGATAGGTGTTGCCTCTTAATTTGATGATTTTCAACCGAGCACTGTTCATTCGTTTGCCACGCTTGGTAGTTCTGTAAAACACATACATACAGTAGCATACATACATATAAACACATATTCATATATCCTTTTTTGACGAATCCATATCGGAATCATACATTTGATTATCTGGTTACCCCTTTGTAATAATTATCCTTGACAAGAATCTGACTTTTCCTAAATTGGGCGATACGTCACTAATATCTTTCTGCTGAAGCTCTTTCACTATCGAAAGTGTGTAAATATCCTATTCCATTTCAAAATATCTTTAGCATCCGATCTAAATATCTATACACTTTATACACATTTCTACACGTTACAACACTAAACTATGGACAGACCACTGGAACTGCAGACTGCACTGGTTTCAAAGGGAAGCGCGCCCCCTTAAAACCTGGGCCCACGTGGTCTGGAGATGTGATTGTGAAACGCTTGCGACGAATATTGAGTATACGATGGTGGTCTCGCTGGAAAAGGGGTTTCAAAATACAAAACACATAATTCAGTTACATTCCACTGGTGCTCCCCGGATACAGTCATCGCGTGCTATTGGGGTCGTGTCCTGAGACGCCCACAGCTTCCCGCGAATGACTGCTCAATGTTGTCATGTAATCAATCATAGCATTAGGTTACGGAAGGAAATACAATGTTATACACTATGCTCACAATTGCTGCAAAGTTTTTGCTTCGTTTTACGCTACGCTGTATTTTTGTGATATTGCCTTGTTTTCGTAGAGCTTTGGTATGTTTCCGTCACTACAACACCATTGGCTTCTATGCCAATTTTAGCCACAATACGATAGCGACAGACACTAGTCTACTAGTAGTAGCGGATGGTAGTAGTAGTAATAATAGTAGCGGAAGTAGTAATGTACCAGCACCTCGGGTTCGGAAGTGGCCGGGAGTTTGCCTCACTCCACACGATACTACAGAACTACAAGCAAAATAACGACGCAAAAGACGCACGTGTTAGTTGGTACGGGTCGAATTTCTTTCGGTCTGCGTTGATAAAAAAGATAAAGTGCAGAGAACCCTTATAGCAATGATTGTCAATTGCTGAGCTGAGCTTGGACCATTATTGTGGGATTTGAATGAAACTCCATTTGTTTGTGCAACAAAGATGTTGGAGGTGTCATAAATAGATATTTTATTTGAATCTCTGATTTGTGTGAAATTTCACAGACATAAAGATATATCAACAACGGTATATGTAATATGTATAAGTATATAGAGATAAATATAGAGCTCATATTTTTCATTATTTTGACCATTTCGTGCCCGCTTTTGTTCTGATTATTATAAAATACATCTACAATCTACATTTATATATATCATCTGACTGGCCGTATTTCTCTTTGAACCATGGAATATATCTTTCAGTGATAGAGCGGTTTTGTTGTTATTTTTATTTGGAGTAGATTAACAAGTATATTGTAGCACTCAAAAATCATTGACAAATCTTTTTTTTTTTTCTCTGTTGTGCTACTTTAATGATAGTTCCCATTTGGGGTACAGCCCCTAAAATGATTATTCAATTTATATAGCAACAGAAAATTTGTCTTTATGAAAGAGATTGTTCTTTTTTATGTCCCAAAGTAAAATTGGTTGATTCAGTTAGTTGATTGAAAAATAATGCTCAAATTATACATTTCGAATACATAAAATTGTACATATTTAGGATCTGTCAATTTACTTTTATTCAGAGGAGTGTAAGTTACATTTTGGTCGGTTTTAAGTTGAGTATACTCAAGAACTGTACTGTTTCCAAGCTTTCCAGTGGTATTTTTATGCGACTTTTCAGTTCAACAGAAAAAAATAACATAGTTCGTAAAATCTCGAAAACTTATTCATACAGACTCAAGTCAAAAAAGTATACAAACTTACTTTATCGATCCTACGTGTTAAGCAGGCGGAATTCTACACGTACCGCTCTGTACCAACTCAACTTTTCACTTTTAGAACGTTTAATTTCCGGATTTACAAAACGACGAAAG
The DNA here is from genome assembly GCF_002204515.2 of Aedes aegypti. Classification (NCBI taxonomy): domain Eukaryota; kingdom Metazoa; phylum Arthropoda; class Insecta; order Diptera; family Culicidae; genus Aedes; species Aedes aegypti. Next base: position 381,860,573 of record NC_035108.1, read on the forward strand.
TAACATTTTCAACTTTCGCAACCTAACCACTACTTTCGCCGCCCCGCTGTATGGAGAGACAAAGTGACTTAACCACGAATCAAAACAAAACACTACTTGAGCCGATTTTACACTGGTAGAAAAACGTCGAAAGTAACTGAACGAAACGGCTTATCATTTTCTGATAATTATTTTTGTGGGAAATAATAGAAACTACCTAGTTTTTGAACGTGAGCTGAGTGTATGCAAAATTTGAGCGAAGTACACGGCAAAAAAATGTTAAAAAAATGATTCATTTTAAAACAGTTTTAGAAGATAGATTGTGATTTTTCCTAATTAATTTTCTCAAAACCGTATAAAAGTTACTTACGCCGATTTGAAAAAGTAATCGAGAAATATTGGCTTGTTTCAGGCTCCATTTGTGAAAAAACTTCAAAGTCGGTTTACTCAAAACTAGGTTTTTGTTACTTACACCCCTTTACGTCGAATCCCTTCATTTGTCAGTCAAGGTCAAAATAAGGTACCCCAGGTCGAAAGGGACCAAAAAAATGAATCTATGACATTTGGTCGTAAGAAATTTGGTCGAATGAAATTTGGTCGAAAGTACATTTGGTCGAACGGACATTTCGTCGAATGGACATTAGATCGAAAAGGTTTAAATGAAACAGCATTTTGTCGCGCATACGCAGGGTGATTGAATAATGGAAAACAAGTATCAACAACAATCTCTTATGGTTCGCGAGTTATGATTAAAAAAATTAATTAGGGTGGTCCTGAAAAATAAGTTTTTTCTCGATAACTTTTTATATAATAATTTCTCGCTAAAACTTTGTTCCGAGCACTTTTAGAACATTTGATTGCGCAACTTTATGCCGGTTCAGACGGTGTTCAGACAGACAGGACCAAGTGTTTTATCATGATTCCAGGAAAACGTTCCCCGAGCATGCGAAATATCAGAACATTTACTTTATTGGCCTTAATTATGGAACTCATCTGTTTGTTAATACATATGTATTAAAATAGCAACGGAAAAATGAGATTTGATGGTGTCCTTAACGCATCTTGAGAACGCCAAACTATCGTCTAGTCCGGTCTGTCTGAACACCGACGAATTCTACAAACAATCTATATGCGGTTTACAAAATTTTGTTATTCAATTTGATGGACCCTACTATCTCAACATATTACGTTTTTGACATGTCATGCTCTTTCTTCATTCAGGCATGTTCAGAAAGCCAAGATTAGCTGATCTTAAATGGAAGTAAGCCGACTTTTGTCACCACAGTCAACACGTCTTCCCTTACCCGATACATAATAATTTTCTCGTTTAATTGTTCAAAGCTTCTAACGCAAACTTTGTTATTCACTTAAAGTCATCAACACCGTGAGCAAAGCCATATATTTGCTTGCAAAAACACATAACAATAAGCCGATTGGCCACAAGTAGAGTTACCGATATTTAACATTCACTTCGCCATAAAGGTATTCTTTAAAGCAACTTTTTCCTGCCGTTTTATTCATAAATCTAACCCACGTCCGTAAGCTGCATTACCCGGAATTGATAGAAAGATCCCGAGCACATTCTCCAAATGCTTCCATCAGATGAGAATTAGCAGTGCATTATGAAGAACTATAAAATTTTAAGAGAATAATAAATTCATACTATCATCATGTTCACATCGTTGATAATAAAAGAGCTTGTTGAGGAGTCTTCAAAAAATGACGAAATATTAAAAGAATAATAAATTCACTAGAGCTATATATTTCAGTCAATATAATAAAGAACAACTTCTAAAAAGTTCTTTTGAAATATAATTTAAATCCTCGATATTAGTATAACCTTCAAATCACAAATAAATAGATTTTTGAAATTTTAAAATAAAATGTCCCGTTTTTCATTCAACAACATCCAATAATTCCGATTATTAAAGCGAATACGCTATCGTACCAACTTTGAAAAACATACATAACAATAATCAATTTTACCAAATGAAACAATAAAACATTTCAAAACAACCTTTCGACCAAATTTCCGTTCAACTTAACATCATTCGACCAAATGTCAGTCGATGAATTGTTCTAAAGCCATTCGACCAAATGTCCCTTCGACTAAATGTACTTTCGATCAAATGTCATTCGATCAAATGTCTTTCGACAAAATGTTCTAAAGTCCTAAAAAATAATAGTTCAAAAAAAATTATTAAATATAATTTTCAAATAACAATATTTTGCAAACCCAACAACACGATCACGTTTCGGCAACATTTTTGCTGGTGTGTTCGAATAATTTCGAAATAGTAAAAACTATAGAGGAAAGTTGTGAAATTAGCCATTAGATGCAGTTACCTCGCTAAACGGGGCAAGTGGGACCCATCCAGTTTCATGCGTCAATCAACATCAGTAAGTCAACCAGAAAACGAGCACTTAATGGTATGTCACATCGCACTTAATATTAACTGAAAATTCCTCACTAAAAGCGTAAACAGTTATTATGTTCAAAATATATCATTTATATTTTTTATTTATTTAAATATATTCAAAGTCAAGTCTAGTACACGACACTAAAGATGGCCTTACAGTTGAGTTCGAAATACGCGTATCTAGTAAAATCCAATGGTATAGTACTAAATTATGCTCTTCATTTATTTAAATATATTCTGTTATTATTGTTATGCATGGCAGAAAACCACTTAATGATATGGAACTTGTTTATCGCAACTACTAAATTTGGAAGAAATAATAAATAAAGTTCAATAATAATAGAAAAATAATCGTTCTCATAATGCATGATAATATGATAATGAAAATAACAATATATTTTGTACTAAATACATATCCGCATCTTCAACTTTCTAGAAAAATACCCCTTTGAAAAAGTTTTCCTAAATGAGCTATGATGGTACGTCCCACTTACCCCCGATGCTCCCTTGCCCCGTGGTACCTTATTCAATACAAAAAGTTATCTTCTGTAGCTGAAACATTGAAGGAGGGCCGAACTTTATTGGCTTGAACAGGAAAAATACTGATTTGTCAAATTGATGTTGACTGTTGAGCGCTACTGCAGATGTGTTTAACTTTCTTCTGATTAATGTTATTGATTTTTAAATTTGGTAACACACATGGAAATGCTATAAGCTGCCTTCATGACTTTTGATTATTTGTTTCAACATTGTGATTTAAAACGGTTCCAAATAATGTTCTAATGGAAATTTAAAATATGAATGATATTTAAATTCTACAGAATGGTTACCTTACAAACGGACTAGCCATTATTCTCATGGCAGTGTAAGGTGAAGAAATGTAAATCTAGAGAACGACTTCAAAAGAGGGGTAGGAATGTCGGAAGAATAAGTGATTATAGTTTTGCAACACATGTTTTTCAGCTACGATTGACTTCAATACAGGACGTTGGCTTTATTGGAAGTTTGCTTTTCCATGGCCGGGAAAAAAGACAAGTGGTTTCAAACCGGTGGTCCGCGGATCTCTGTAAAGGCTGTGAGGGCTTTTCAAGAGATTTACGAAACTATTGCATAGTACTTCTTCTGCTAATGCACAAATTGCACTGTTGTTTGAGTTTTGTGTCATTTCATACTTCTGACCAAACTGTTCATGAACATTAAATATTTCCCTGCAAATACATACATCTACATGTCGGTTCACCTAACAAAAGTTATCCAAATTATATTATAAAAAATCCTGGGCTGTTTGTTTTCTCACTAGAATTCTTGTATACTTTGAGTAAGAAGCGGCAGTTCATAGACACAATAAATTTTCACAGATATATTAGGTATAATTAATAGTAGTACAGTAACATAAAACCTTTTGCTTTCTACTAACTCGTTGGTCGTATTACTCACTCTATAAGACTGATACAAATATTTTTATGCCATCTCTCCCTTCAAAAAGTCAAAATTTTTGAGGGGAGAAAGAACGGATTTTTGTTTTGTTCAATATTTTGCGTTTTCAAATCCAAATGGAGTAAATACCCCAAGGACAGTTTATGAAGCCGTAAAGCATAAGGTAACATCTTTTTCTCTTTTTGAAAATATTGTTTTGTGAAATTAACTTTTTTTGCTTTTTTTTTGTTCCTTATTCATTATTGTACCTTCCTCTCGTACCTACCAAATGTTCACGGACATAAAAAATATATTTGCATCAGCCTAACACGGAATTCAATTTGAAACAAAAAATCGTATGCCTCAACGAAATTGTTCTTTATATGATTTCTTTTTCAACATCTAATGTTAAAGAAATTCTCACACTATTATTACATACTACAAATTTTATGATTCTAAACGTATCTAAAACTTATCTTGCATATTATCGTGATTACAATCAATCCTTAGTTTAACAAAAACTCTCAATCGATGGATCGACCAGAAACCCAACAGCATATAAATGATACATTAAAATATCTACACATTGGTACACAATCCCTCTATCTCTTTGGTCACTTCTGTCAGTCTTGGAATGGAAACATTCATTTCTAAACGAGTATTCAGGGCACAGGGGTAAAACTTACTGCACTATATAGTCTCTGCCAGTTCAGATCGTGGAGCATACGTGATTTTAATTAAGTTTTATCTTTTTGAAGAATTCCTATCGATATTGTCTTATGTGCAACAACGGGATGGAAAAGATTGCACTAGCTCACATTGAATATGCTTCTTTATTGCTTCTACTTATGCTTGCATGCATAGTAGGAAGTAGAATGTAGATTGATATTGAAACTGAATAACCTGATTTATGATTTAATCTATCATCGGTGTAACGTTACATAGATTCGTTTGATTAATTTTGCCATTTTGCTGTTTTTATATGATTTATATAAATATTTAGTCAGAAATTTTTAACAATATATACAGTATTGGACAAAACATTTGCAACTTTTTTGATTTTCCATACAAAATGACCAACTTTGGTAAGCTATATCTCAGTTATTTATAGACCGATGTGAATGAAATTTTGTTATTACATCAGACATAACTTGAATTTCAACATATATTTATGTGTAATTTTTCCAATCACAAGTTCAAAAGCAGTAACGGTTTGACTAAAGTCAATTTTTTGACGATTTTTTATAAATGACATAACTAAACATATTGAAGGATTAGCTTCATGGTGTCTTCAGCAAAGTTGTAGATTTTAACGAGGTGAACAAGTTTGCTGAAGACAGTTTTTGTGTAGGGCTATCAGATTTTGAGATAAATAGTTTTGAATTTTTCGTCGAAAATTACACTTTAGATAAACCGTTATAATTTATAAACCCATGATTGGAAAAATCACTCAAAAATATATGTTAAAATTCAAGTTATATCTGATGTTCTGTGAAAATTTCATTCAAATCGGACGATAAATAACTGAGATCTAGCTTACCAAAGTTGGTAATTTTGTATGGAAAATCAAAAAAGTTGCAAATGTTTTGTCCAATACTGTACTTTTGCAATCGCATATCAATAATTTAATTTTGGTTCGAACTTATAAGTTTGGTAACCGATATACTGAATCTAAGGGCAACCTTTCAAATTATTATAATTAGTCAATACAGTCGAATTTCATTCTTTGCGCTATCTTTAAGTGGGCTTAGTTTTAATTGGGCTCCCATTAGGTGGGCTATAGCCTACTTAAAACGAAGGCAAACGTCACTTTTTGACATTAAGCTCGATTTATCAATGTTGGTAGCCCTGAATTTCTATTGTATTCGATATTTTGACAGCTAAAAGCTCAGCCCGATTAGTGAAAGTCTTTCACTAGATGGGCTACAGGTTTAGTGCAATGAACGAAAGTTGACTGTAATTGGAAATATGATCTCTATTAAATAAATAAAAAAAAATACTTCATATGGATTTTTGTTCATTGTGCAATCGTAACTTCTACCCTCTCTAGTCAAAGCGGACATACTTAAAAGAAGGCCCTTCAGGGTGAATCATCTTATTTTTTCATTGTGAGTGATCAAGAAATACATTGAATTTAACGTTTGAATTTTATCAAAAATAATCAAACAAAACCGTAACCAAAAAAAAAATATCCTAAATAGTCAAATATTTAAGGTCGGAATGGGTCAAATATCAAATTTACTTATGGATGTGATGAATCGACGAAAAGGTGGTTGCAATGACTAGGTATATCTAAAATTTAAATTGTTTAGTGTTCGCTTTAGAATTGAAGCTTAACAGAACCATGAACCCAAGTGTTGTTGAACTAAATCAGGTAAGTGGGACTATGAAAAAAACGTCCAAGTTTTAGCCAATATCTTTTAATGTGTACGTGGATTGATATGCAAATGCAAGCATATTTTGTATGAGTGATACAATGAGATCACCTATAAATCCTCCCACCGTTATTTACAGGAGATCTGACTGTGTCACATTTCAAGGAATACAGGTCGGATTCGATTATTGTGGATTTTTGTCAACCAGAAACTTGATTATTCGTAGTTTGATTAACCAGTAAAAATAATTCGATGAAATACGAAGCACATGGAATTTGCAACAACCATTAACACGATTCAATATATTAGATCATGTTTTGGTAAAAGCCAATTTTCGAAGCCGTAGATCGTGTAGCTTCCAATATATTAACCGGTACATTTTAAAAAATGAAGCAAGTTTTAGCAGGTCAAAATCGATTGTTAAATTAGTGTTTGGCGAAAAAACAAATAACGTTCGATATATACGGACTGTAATTTAAAAATCCGCGAAAAATCCAGTCCGACCTGTATATTGTCGTTATTTAATTCCCACACTGTTCAATTATAAATTAATAGGAATTTGTTATAAAATGCAGTTTTGAGAATTATTTGCTTTCAAAATTTTTCGTAAAATAGATTTTTTTAAAAATGTCCATGATTTCATGTTTCGAATATATTTTTTTTATTATTTAAGAGGTTTTAAACCTGCATAGGTTCATTCGCCTCTGATTCAAATAAAATGGAATGCTAACCGGTGATCCGTATCATCCGTAAGAATCATAAAAATCGACATCCACATTTTCAGGACTGTTGATTTTAAAGCAATTATAGTGGAATAACGCATCACTTGTCGCTGTCCGCCGCTTATTTCGCAGGATGTAGTACTTGTCTAACGCTTAAACTTCAGTTGACAGGGTTTCAGTGACGTCACACTCAACCGATTCGCTGTCGTCATCCACCGAGGTCTCCAAGAGTTGCTCTAAAACGATACACACGATGGGGGCGTATGTTTGAGTTGTATTCAGAGGTGGTCTCAATTACATCAGCATGCCTAGCGCGTGCTAACGAGTATCATGCATAACGATAGGTCGTTTGGAAAAAATAAGAAAAGTGCAATAGTTGTAGAAATAATTCAAAATAATAACAATGTCATACACTTATATTCCAAAAAGGAGTGGAAATAAATGTAATTAAATATAACATTATGTAAATTAATCAGTAATGGAACAGTAAATGAACAAAATATTCCAACGCCACAGGCAATTGACAATCATTTGCAAAGGATTAACACAATCTCCAACAATATAGGGGTTTTCATCAGTTAACTAAGTCAAGCATGCTAAGACCATGGATTAGTTGTAACTACAATTACTAAAAGTCACAAAACGACTTACCGGGAGCTGCATTGCTGATTACAGTTACCGAACTGCTCTCTATGGAGAGGTCTATGCTCGGCGGCAAAGGTGGGGGCGGTTGAACCGATTCGATCGATAGCGGCACTACTCCGCTAGATTCATGCAAACGAGCAGGAATGGCCGGTGGAAGGTTGCTGTTGGCGGCGTTTACAGTGGCATTTGAGCCACCGGTTCCCACGTTGCCTGTATACATTGGCGAAATGGAGTTTACTCCGGGAGGAACGTAGGTTGGAGTGATGGGAGAAATCCCAACGGCGGCTATGATACGAGAGGATGAACCAAAGTTCTGATGCGGCGTTGGGAAGGATGATATGACGGTGCTGTTACCGGTAATGCGTCGATGTGCTGCTTGCGCTGCGAACAATAAAAGAACGTAAAATACCGAAAAATAGGAATGGATTCGGAAATCATACCATAGTTGGGTGGACTGCGAAAAGAGCTACTCTCCGGTGGGAGTTCCATCGGTGGTGGCAGTTGACTAGTAGTGTCCACAGAATTTTCCAGTATCCGACTGGATATGACCGAGGGCCGTCCATTTGGATACATCGACATGGTGGCATTATAGTTGGGTGGAGTAGGATGCATGTTGGATAAATGAATTCCGCTGGAAACCGCATAGCTCGAATGAGAATTCGGATACTGATGAGGTGGCCCGACGCCACCGCCGGTACCACCTCCAGTGCCACTTCCAATGCAGCACTGGCTACCGCTTGAAGCATGCGTAGGACTTATCGAGATACCGGCGTGATGATGATACGGAGTGTGATGGGTATGGTGGAAATGGGACAAATTGTTATGGTGCGCAAGCTGACTATGGTGATGAATGTTGTTCAATGGAGGTGGCAGTACCGCGCCTACCGATGGATGTCGTGGTTGATGAGGTCGAGTTTTGGTTTGTTCTGATAGTGAGAGCAGTTTCTTTACTGCCTGTGGTGATGCGGCTCCAAATTTTGGCGCTCCACTATTGCCACTTCCAGAGCTTCCTATTGAAAGACTACTCATGCCAAGACCAAGGGCTCCTTTTTTGCCCTCGCTAGTGGAACTAGTACTCGATGTTGTTGAGAGCGTAGGAGAAGGATAACGTTTTCTCACCTGCACGTTGTTTGGTGTACTTCCGCCCTGCTGTTCACACTCGAGCGACAGTTTGTGAAGTTCATCCTCGTCGGTAGTTACTTTCATATTATTTAGGTATGCCTTAACTCTTCTTACCATCTGTGCTTCCTCAAACATCTTTTTCGGATTGGGAGCAGCCGTTGATTTCTTCCTTCGCTTTACTGTTTGACTATTCACTGCAGGTGGAGGAGGCATCATAAGATTCCCACTGGATGGAACCGACATTTGATTCAGGGCAACCATAGCCGAGCTAGGAGGTTGACATTTCAACTCTAACATAGTAAGTATGTCATATGGAGAGTTGCACATTTGCAGCAATGTTCGCACTTCTTTCGAAATCATTCGTAACTTCTCAAAGTTTATGAGACTGTCAATTTTAGAATCATTGCCCAGATGTATAAATGTAAGATCTTTTTTCACCACTGGATAGAACGGAATGACCGGATGTTGAGCATTTAGCTCAGTTTGTATCAACTGGCGATACTTTGACATGTTCCTAGAAGGGTCCATCAGTTCCTGCAGGTCGTTGAACAATTTTTGATACTTGGAGGGTAACTTTTCCCATGTTTGCCTTAAACGTGAAACTGCCGCATGTCCCAGCCCACTAATTATTGCAAATAAGCTATTGAAATTCTTACATTCTTTACAGTGTCGTGCTATTTTTATGAACTGTTTGATAATCTTACATCGTCGCATCATATTATGTTCACTGCAAACTTCCGTCACGACCCAAAACATTTCCCTGTTGACTAGCTCAGCAAACTTCACCAACATTGGTTTACCATAACGACTCTTCAAGCTAAATAAATCGTCTATGTATTCTGTTGACTCAATTTGTCGGAATATCGAGAAATCTTGCAGCGTTAGCTGAATTGCTAGCTCGTTTGCATTCAGTTGCAAAAAATGTACCGCACTCTCGCGAATCAGTTCCGGTGCGACATCGTCAGGTACCAGGGTTTCAGTGATTCCATTTGTCTTTAAATAATACCTCGAACTTAATCCAATCCGCTCAGCGAGATTCTGCAGCTGATCCGGCAGCCGTCTTTGCTTGATCATTCCACCTTCTCCGACGCTCACTTCACAAAGCGAAAAATTTGAACTAGGATCGTGTATGCCAAATTCCTGCAACGCTAACATAACCACCTCGTGTGCCGTTGTTTCCTTATGAACTAATAAATATTTGCACGTTTGATCTGATTTGTATACTTTGAGAATGTGTTCAGGAAAATCACTAGCTCTAAGCTCCTCGTAGTATAACGTTCCACTTTTTGGAATGATTGCCTCGGTTGAGAGAGTTTTGGCCGGGGTGTGAGGATGTTCTCGGAGATCGGGATTACTTTGATATGTAGACGTTGGTGGGGTCTCGTCGGAATCCGCAGTTGTTATTGAAGATGTCGATATGGAGGACGCTTGTGACGAGAAGTTTACGCTGATACCAGAAGATCGATCACTACTATCATAGTTCGTACTGCCATTATTATTGCTATTGTTATTAATGCTGTCGTCTTGCATGGCCATATTTTTCGGCAACAGATTCATTTTGATGAGCGCTTTCTGAAGCCGTTTCTTACCGCCTAGGGTCATGAAGCTACCCTTGTTGTTGTTCATGTGCGATGATGATGGAGTGGACGCACCCGAATCTTTCCTACCGTACTCATCGCGCACAGGCAGTGGCATGAGGAACTGGGGAGTGGGCAAAAAACCCGCCTTGTCTACCAAATCAAGTGACTTTTGAGATTGCAACAAGTCTGCTCGTAATCCTTTTTTCAGGTCAATCTTTAGTTTGCTTGAATCGCCATCATTGTTCGAAAGCATTCCCTTGAACGCCCATAGGTTACTTTTTATTGTAATACTCAGATGGGTTGTGCCCATCAATAGCTCTAGAGCTCTTGCACATGTAATGTGTTCAAAGTTCTGTCCATTTACCTCTAATATTTGGTCACCTCGTTTTAAACCTGCATCGTATGCTTTTGTTTTGGGTTCAACTCTGGTAATAAAAATACCACCTGGTCCTCCGGAAATTTGAAAATTTAAATCTTCATCCCTAGAACTCCTTGCTAAGGTTACATTTCTTTCTCTAGCATTATGCTGAGCATATACATGCAATAACCTTAACTGCTCAAGCATATTTTTCTTTTCCAATGCAGACTCGAATATTTCCAAGAATTCCATCATTTGCGGGTCAGTGTCAAAATCGGTAAAATGGTTATTAACCCATAAGAGAACTACTCTCGTAACGCGATCACATATGTCATTCGCGGAAGCCTGGTGCATTGCATCTATAAGATCATTCCCATCATCAGTAGTATCTACGTTGAACCACTTCAATAACTGCTTTGACACGTCGATTGGATCGCTAATAAATGTTCGGAATGTCAATAGGAAATCTTCCACATAATTTTGGTCTGTCTGGGTAGTGTCTTCGATTAATTGCTGCGTTAATCGGTCCACAGTGCCTCGTATGACAACGTACCCTTTGCGGGAACCATTCTCTCCAGAACTGTTTCTAAGTTCTGTTACCATTACCACTTGACCATCTTCCTCAATTTTCCTAATGTTATCCTCCCCTTGATGTTGTATCCGATAGTAGTCTGTTTGAGTGATACACACAAACTGACAATCATCACATTTGGTCCTCATGATTCCCCTATGATAAAGCTTATCCATTGTTGGCAGAATGCCAAAACTATCCCCTATATGTAGATATTCCATCTCTCCATTGGCATGCTCGATTTCAACGTGCCCATTGATAAGCACACTCCACGAATCCAATTCCTCTCCATCGTTCATTACAATGGTTCCGGCTTTTTCGACTACGGCGAACACCATAACCGAACACAGTGCTCGCCTCACGGCAAATGTCATGTTGGTGAATGCTTTTAGCTTCTGTGTGAACTCAAGCAATATCTCGATATCATCCATGGTTCGATCGCTAGGATCTTTTTCCAAGCATTCTCGCACCGTATCTCGAACACTCAAGCTCTGAAAAACGAACCAATCAGACGAACGACAAATCATTGAGAGATTAATTGCTACAAAACCACCACAGCATTTAGGCAACGGTTTGCAGTAACGACTGACTGTTACTTACATCGATACTCTCGGCGATATCCTCTTCATCGGAATCCACTACCGATTCCACCAGCCCTGAAAGATCGACTTCGTCCGAGTCAAGAGACGAGCTCGTGACGGACGTCATCGTTTCAGCCTGGCTTGTGTCACTGGAATGCGATAGACGGTTCCCTTTGTCGTACAACTCCGGTGGCAGACCGGCAGTGAGCTGAAACAAATAATGGAGAAATGTGTTAGCTTTAGTATATTTGATGACTAATGAATGATATGATGTTGTGGCCAAATATGAACCTAGTAGTAATAAAAGAAACCCTGTCGAAATGATTCAAAAACGTAGGAATAGGATATATATGTAATTCTTTGGAATTTCTGTGAAGTTATTTATATTTATACATATTTTAAACTTTTAGTCCTGCCTTTAACTAGAGTTGAAATTAATTCAAAATTTCAGGGATTATCTTCAAAAAATTACAAACTGAAAAAAAATCATGGCGATGTTAGAAATTTCCTTTGTAACCCCTTGATAATAGACGTTTGATTATATTAACCCGTATAGGCCTGAGTGAAAGCAAAAATTCTAAAACCCTCACCGCTCAGCGAATTCTTAATGGATTCAAATGATTTTTTATCAGTATACTGGCACACATATCTAGTTTCTAGAAGTGGACTGTGGAACGCGGAAATATTCCTGTGGCCGGAGTTATTTCGGTGGATCACTGGGTCAGGTCGGGTGAGAAGGGTACTGTGCTTTTGTGCCCCTGAAAGTAGGCAAACTTCAAGTCACAGATAATTTCCGCAATCGGCTAAAATGTGGCCACTACATTACGGAATTTTAAGAAAATTGCATCAGTGTAAATCTTTTGAGAAATGATTGAATTGGATAACTATGACTTTTGAATTTGATTAATCCTACAAATGCACATTTTCGGGTTCTAAGACGCCTCAAACTTATGATAAAGCGGCCAATTTGTATCTGAACAACTGTGTCAAGCTTATGGGAATGTATTTTAGTGCACAATTATGTTTGATTTTTACTTTTCGAGAGTTGAAACGGTTTAGTAACCAACAAATCTACAGCCGGTTCTTCCGGGCATTACGTTCGAATAGCCACATCCGGTATATTTTAAACAGTGCTAAACTCTTCATTTATAATGTTGAATATCAGATCTTAATGATTTATGCAAATAAAAATGATTGTGATTGCAAATAAATAAAGGTTACTTGGCATGTCCCAAAAAATAGCCCTTATTTACCCGACTTGACCCAGTGACCCATCGGAATAACTCCGGTCACAGGAATATTTCCGAGTTCCTCTGGCCACTTCCAGAAACTAGATATGTGGGCCAGTGAACTGACAAAAAAAATTTTGAATCCGTTAAGAATTCGCAGAGCGGTGAGGGTTTCAGTAATTCACTCAGGCCTATACGGGTTAATAAAAAAGTTATGCTACAAGTGAACTGCTGCGTAACTAGTATTGAACAATTACAGTGTTTTAAAAAAGAAATATAATTTCTCCCCCTTCCCTTCATTGGTCTGTATTCTGACGTGGCAGGCATCATTATCGCCTAAAAATAGAAGATCACCAGCACTTATACACTGAGGGTGTCTGTTAGTCCCAAGCAGTCATCTGGTTGGTTCCGTGTGTAAGTGCAGCTGATCTGACGACACTGGAGTAGCAACCACTGTCGTCAGATCAGCTGCACTTACACACGGAACCAACCAGATGACTGCTTGGGACCAGGGATTGAATCCTGAGAAAATTGAGAGAATCTCTCACGTATCGCTCTCTGTAACTATCATAACATGCTGCACATTATGAGAGACTGTTTATCGTATACTGCTACAAGTTTGATCAGATTGGGGGGATAGTAGTGCATGATAAAACCCCTCTAAACATGCTCCAAGCCTGGGGGACACTGTTGTTATTGGAAGTTCGTGGATTGTTTATCGTGCCAGTAAAGAAAAACACCTATCCCCAACGGTAAACAAGCGAGAAAAATGGATTTTATCATCGCTCTCTCGTTGGGGCTCTCGCTCGCTGCTTCCATTTATCAGACTTGTTACACCTTGCGATACAATGACGATCGTGGACCGCAACAGATGGGATGTTTTTCTTTGCTTGCTTTGATCGTGCTTCATTCTCAAATGAGAGCGAATTCTGCAACGCCTGGCAACCACGGGCGGCCAATCAAGCTCAAGCTCAAAATTGTTCATGCTAGATTTTATTACGGCATGAAATGTAAAGCTATAAAACGACTAAAGGTAAGTATTTCCAGATGTGGAGAGTTTCTCAATAAGGCCCAGACGTTGAGCTCGGAAAGCAGTCGGACATTTAATCACATCAAGTGAACTGCTGCGTAACTAGTATTAAATAATTACAGTGTTTTGAAAAAAAAATAACGGATAAGTATTTGCAGAATAGAAGCTGCTTACAGATATTGATCACATCCACTCCAAAATGTTCTGAAAATCCAACAATGTTCGATATTTAACTGCCCAAGTATCAATATTAATGTTATGCTATTCTTAAAGTGTTCTCTAACACTAATTAAACCATTAATTCTTCAAACCTACGCCAACCCAATCATAAACCTCTCATAAGACTGAAGAGGCCCATACTTAAGACGGTGTTGGAGAGCAATTGCTTATAACTTTCAAGTATCTCTTAAAGCTTGTAATCATGTCCTTATGACAGTCCTCAACACTTCAATAAACTTTCCACAAGTAGTTTCCAAGACAACTTGAACTCACAATATGTTTATCATGTTGGTTTGGATAACAAATTAATAAACACTGGTTTATGATATTGTCTACCATAAATAACACAAAAAGCAGATAAAATCATTTTTGATGATATATAACTTTCCGTTTTTTCTGTGTTTACGTGACATGCTTCAGGGAAACAATTTCATTAATTTGGGGCCCGTAAATGTTGAACATTCCAGCATACGTGGAATCTCTCATTATGGATTCCATTCCAAAACATCTATTATTACAATCATGGTTGTAGTTTTATTCAACACTTTAAAAGAACCATCATAAATATTACTGAACTCGGGCAAGTGTAACAAGTATCACTTGCGATTTCTTAGGCTTAAGGCGATCTTGATGAAGACAAACTGATCTTCTTGAAGAACGTACGCTTCCATTCTTCCATCATTATACAGTCGCCTCTCAACATCTCGATATCGAAGGGACCATAGAGATAGGAAGAGATCGAGACATACTAGATTGAAAATCACTCCGTTACTTGGAAAATTAAAAACAAACAGACGTCATTACGTTTTGCAAATTGTTTTGAATCCCTAAAATCTAGTCTAGTAACCTTTGCTAATGGGCAAATCGTCATACAGAGAGAAAATCGGGAATGAAAATCACATCGAGATAGGGAGATATCGAGATAAGGAGGATATCGAGATATAGAGAGTGAAAATGTATGCAGAAAGAAGGAACCGAACAAATCATCGACTTAGGGAGAAATATCGAGATGTAGAACATCGAGATGTGGAGAGTCGACTGTAGCACGCTTTTCATTACGCCTGTTACATAGGCAGTCTGCTAACCAAACAGCAAGCCTCTCTGCCATGAAAATTAGCCCCCCTCACCCTTCCCGCATGAACTAGCGTAGACGCAGTGGTAGATACGGTCTACCGTGGGAGCCAGTTGAATGCATAATCAATTTCTCCACCCTCCTCTCATTGGTCTGTATTCTGACGTGGCAGGCATCATTATCGCCTAAAAATAGAAGATCACCAGCACTTATACACTGAGGGTGTCTGTTAGTCCCAAGCAGTCATCTGGTTTGTTCCGTGTGTAAGTGCAGCTGATCTGCTGACACTGGAGTAGCAACCACGGGCGGCCAATCAAGCTCAAGCTCAAAAGTGTGTTCATGCTAGATTTTATTACGGCATGAAATTTAAAGCTATAAAACGACTAAAGGTAAGTATTTCCAGATGTGGAGAATTTCTTGATAAGGCCCAGACGTTGAGCTGGGAAAGCACTCGGACATTTAATCACATCCAGAAGTCCACCTTGCAAGGAGGTGTTCACTGTTCAGTGATCCAGTTGCGCTCCTACAGTTTTGGACAAAACATTTGCAACTTTTTCGATTTTTCATACAAAATGACCAACTTTGCTAAGCTATATCTCGGTTATTTATGGACCGATTTGAATGAAATTTTGGCAGAACATCTAAAATAACTTGAATTTTAACATATATTTTTGAGTGATTTTTCCAATCACAAGTTTAAAAGCAGTAACGGTTTGACTGAAGTAAATTTTTTGACGATTTTTCATAAATGACATAACTAAACATATTGAAGGAATAGCTCCATGGTATCTTCAGCAAAGTTGTTGATTTTAACGAGATGAACAAGTTTGCTGAAGACAGTTTTTGTGTAAGGCTATCAGATTTTGAGATAAACAGTTTTGAATTTTCCGTCAAAACTTACACTTTAGTTAAACCGTTATTACTTATAAACACGTGATTTAAAAAAATATTCAAAAATATATGTTGAAATTCAAGTTATATCTGATGTGCTGTGAAAATTTCATTCGAATTGGTCTAGAAATAACTGAGATGTAGCTTACCAAAGTTGGTCATTTTGTATGAAAAATCTAAAAAGTTACAAATGTTTTGTCCAATACTGTATATCGTGGCCAAAAGGAGGAAAACCACTGGAACTGGTTGTTTACGTTATTAGTAAGTTGTGCGCCGTGAGTTCAACAATGACTTCCGTGAAGAACAGATCAGAAATCCACACAAGGCGCCCCTGCAAACGATAGGATTAATAATACTACAATCAATAATGTACATATTAGTGCGCTGATTGATGGGGGAGAAATTTATGATGTTCTTGGCCAAGAGTTTTTACTCTCGCTCACGAGCGCATTCTAACAGATAAGTACGAGAGTTTCATAAAACTGTCGCTAAGGTCACTTGTTCTTGAAGTGCTCTTGAAGAAGTGTTTAAAACCAAAAACGGTTCAAGATCATTTGTATTGAATGGAAATCACTATAAAACCTAGAAGAATATGCAAATCTATGATAAAACTATCATAAATAAAATTAAACCTGTTAGAATCTAAATTGTTACTTGGGTGTTGAGTGTTTTAGAGTATGTAAAGTTTAGAGAGTTACATTTCATAACGATTTGATTATTTAATACAAAGTGTTCATTCAAAATCAGTTTTCTAATTCCTGGATGCCTAAAATTTCAGAACCGGATGACATCACGGTTCTGCGACTTCATATTCTCAGATATGTTTAACAGAAAGTTTAAATATTTAATTTGACTCCTATTTTTTAACTACTGACTTCAAACCGTTGTCTTCAAATACACAAGTTTTTTTTCACCGATCAAAAACTCTATACAGTTTGATAACATCGGAACACCATTGCAGTTTCATAATTGAATTAAACAGAGTTCAAGTTTTTTTTTTTTTGAGAAATTTTGAAAGTATACCAAAAACAAATGCGCTCTGTGTATCTGAATTCAGATCATTGATCCACTAACCAATAATGTTTATAATGGTCAACCCATCCTCCACTAAGAATGCCTTCAAAATAATGATTCCAGAGGAATTTCTCGATCTGGTGCAATTCCCTTTGGATCTGAAGAGAGACTTTTATTGCATAAACGATATCTCACAAAACAATGATTGGACTGCTAGCTTGCAAAAAAGTGACCTAACTGCAAACAAGCATATTCCCAGGAATCCATCATCATTGCCCAGCATATCGTCAAGAAATGACGATTCAAAATTCTACCTAAGATTACTTAAAGAACCTTACTATTTATAAAACCATTTAAAAGCTCTTCATGAACTCATTAAGCATCTCACAAGCAATACACTGAGAATGAAGAAAGATTTTGTTGTAAATCTGCAGAAACCCATACAAAATCATGTCAGGGACTCACGAGGATTATGCCGTAGATCACGGATTATTCAAATTAGTGAACTAAACAAGACTTCTTCCAAAACCCGAATAATTTGCTCCAGGAATCCGCCAAAAATCAATTCTCAATAAATGTGTCCAGAATTTCATCGAGAAACCACTTAGATCTCCCAAGAAATTCCCAAAAAATCTACTATTTAAATTTTTTGCTCAATTTTGCTCGAAATTTCAAGAAAAATCCGATAAAGTTCCTACATATTTTTAGGGATCTCGTTCGTTTCTTCAGAATATCCTGTGTGATTTTATCCATGGATTCGATTGATTCTTTACCTGGAAATCTCCTGGAAGACTTTCTTGAGAAATATCTCAAAGAATGACTAGATGAAAATTGTTGCATCAAATCCTATGAAATCCCTGGAGAAGTTTCTGATTTAATTCTCGAAGATTTTCTAAACGAGAGTTTTGGAGCATGTCCTAGGAAATCGATGGAAGAATGACCGGATAAAATCCTGGAGGATTTAAAACTTTTTTTAAACAATATCTAAAACAATATTTGGAGGAATTTCTGATAAAATCACTGAGGTAATTTCTGTGGACAGAATCAGAATGTGTTCATCAGATATTTGAAACAAAAGGGAAAATTCTTGGAGGAATTCCATTTGAAAAAAATCTCTGATTGAACTCCTGAATTTATGAGTAAATACCTGAAATAATTTCGGATAAAATTTCTAGAAAATATCAGGGTGTTCGGGAAATACCCGAGAAATTGGAGAACAAACCAAAATGTCCTGGTCCTGGTAGAGAGGAAACTTGGCAAAAGGCAGACCGAGGGTTCAGCCTTGACAAGTTAAGCTGTCAGGCAGCTCCAACTGAATACCATACAAAAAAAAATGAAATAGGAATACTTTTCACCAAGTTCTTTGAAGAATCACCAAAAAGGATTCTATAAATGATCCTTCGTTTATTTAATTATAATTGTTAGCAGAGTGTGGTTTATTAAAACCTGGTTTGAGCTTTTTGACAAATGGACGGTATATCTAAGAATTCCCGTTTAGCGGGTTGCTGAAGATATTGATGCTGATTCTTGGCGGAGTCTTTTTTGGATACCTATCTTGACTAGTCCTTGATCTACAACAAAGTCTTCATAAGGTCCTTGACGAGAGACGAGATCTTGTATTCTGCATGTTTACAGCGAATTTTTCTAGCCGTTCACAAAGGTTCTTGTAGGATCCCCAATTTATAAATCACAAAGTGTTTAGTTATTATGAGGCAAATTTTTGTTAGATTCTTAACAATATTGACTAAATTGTCGATCTAAGATGCCTATTTTTGATTGATATCAATTTTCACCAAAACAAGATCTTTTCCAGAATAGTCATAAGCAATGTCTAACGCATAATTTAAAAACCCTGATCTTTTGTGATCAAATAATTTAAATACACAGAGCAGAATTGGGTTTTTAATGTAATTCAAAAATATCTATGAGTTTTCTATAAACACTTTTCGTATTTTTGCCTTCGAACAACACCTTTCGTAGTTTCACTCACATGAATGAAAATAGATATCCTGGAAGGCTATCTTAAACCACGCCAAATATTGTCTTCGACGGTTCCGAAGGTTATAAGCGATTATTCGACAAAACATAACTAGAAGATCGACGTGGTCTTAAGGTAACTTGAGCAAACTTTCAGTTCTGAAAATTTATAAATTTGCCTAAAAGAT
Organism: Aedes aegypti; assembly: GCF_002204515.2. Classification (NCBI taxonomy): domain Eukaryota; kingdom Metazoa; phylum Arthropoda; class Insecta; order Diptera; family Culicidae; genus Aedes; species Aedes aegypti. The sequence goes on from NC_035108.1 coordinate 381,879,962, forward strand.
TTTCAGTGTTGATTTGTCCAAAACAAACTCAACCCGTTTTAAACTCAGACTATAGAAAAATATCAACAATATTTCATAAGAGAGAAACTTAAAAGTAGATGGAGTACCGTATACCTTTTAATACCGCTCCTAAATGCTTATCTTTGACAGATACGCGTATTTCGACTACCACTTACAGTCTTCTTCAGTGTCAGTTACTCGTATCCAGTGGAATTCCATTTGAAAAATAGTGGATACGAGTAACTGACACTGAAGAAGACTGCAAGTGGTAGTCGAAATACGCGTATATGTCAAAGATAAGCATTTAGGAGCGGAATTAAAAGGTATACGGTACTCCACCTACTTTTAAGTTTCTCTATTGAGATTCTGCTCAGAGGATTCGAACATTAATTAAAGAATATTTCATAAAATTAATATGCCAAATGTGTGATTAATCCTGTGTTACCTTATATATAACATCCAAGAACAAGCAGCTGGAGAATTTACATAACCTTCCTGAAAGCTAACGCTAGATTCAATCACTAGTTATATCATTTACTAATTCAAAATTTAACTATCTAAATAAATAATATAAAAAATGATGTTCTTATGCCACCAAACTAGTAATCCTTTATATGGAGATAAGCGAAAGGAAACATAATATTGTAACACGAACATGACTTCCTCATTGCTAAAAAGTGTATTTTGTTTCATTATAGATCTTAGAAAAATTCCAAACATATAATCAGCAGAAAAAAAAACAACAACTAAATATCGCATGGGCAAAAATAAAACGAAAATATTTCATATTTTTTGCTCAATGCAAAACAACTTTGACAGAAATGTCAGCTTCCGCGAATCTCCCATATAAAGGATCACTATAGCAAACTTCATAGGGTTTTCTAGCAAATGTCAGGAAAACGTCAAAACACAGCATCATGACGTTATTCGGCATCCGGCAAAATTCCGGAAATTGTCAATGTGTTTTTGATTGGCGGAGCCGAATTTATTTAAAATTCTTGAAAAAGTCCACCAATAATCTCTCAAAAAGTTTTTAAAGCAATTCTTGAGAGTAGAGCGTAGATGAAATAGCGTAGAAATTCTAGTAGGGTTTCTTGACAAAATCTCTGAACGCATTTCTTTAAAAACTCTATAATAATCGTTTGCGGATTTTCTTCGAAGATTTTCTGTAAGATTAAGGGAAAAGTAGAAAATTATCTGGAGGAAATCCTAGAATAGACTTTGGAAAAAAATTCAAAGTTATCCCTAAGCAAATTATTAGAGGTAGTAGCGTTGAGGGCTCAAGGATTTCGTAGAGCATGATTTGGATAAATTCCTTCAAGCATCCTTTGAAAAATCGCTGGAAGAATTCCTCGAACAATTGGCCGGTGTTCAGACAGAACGAACTGGATGGTATTTTGGCACTCTAAACATACGTTAAGAACTTCATAAATTCTGATTTTTTCGATACTATTTCGATACAGATGCATCATCAAATAGCTAAGTTCCATTATTACAGCAAGGAATACAAATATTTTGAATTTTCGAATTCCTGGGAAAAGTTTTCCTGAAAGTATTAAAAAAACACACTTAATTCAGTCTGACTGAACACCGACCAATTGGTAGATGAATTTCTAGAAGAATTTCTGAAGAGAACCCTGTTGACGTCCCTGAATGATGAAATCTCTGAAAAAATCACCAGGATAATTCCTGGAGCTTTTCGTTGAGGAATCTGAATTGAAGTTCTTGAAAAATCTGATGAATAGCCACGTAATAGTTTCTGAAGGTTTTCTCCGGAGCGTGCATCGGAATTCACTGCAGGCAGAGTAGAGCAAACTGCTACAAGATAACTGCTTCCAACCATGAGCAGAGGGTCAAAGTAAAAAATATATTGGATTATACTGTGTTATATTGTGTTGTATGTTGAGGCGATTCAAAATCGAAATAAGTTTGTAAATCCAATCTCCTATACCTATCTTTCATACTATCTTTACAATAAAAATTGTGATCTGGGAATTTTTTAGCTTTTCGGTGGCGATTTAAAGGTGGCTCAAAGATAATGTAGGTTTTATGAAAATTATTTTAGGAAAAAAACGAAAAATGTGCCAAACACGTTAGTACTGTAATGTCAGTCAGTACAACATCATCATCTCATAGTGAGAACTCATTCTTCAAACCTTAATACAGGAAGTTGCTGTATTTTGAATCGCCCTAGTGGTATGTGGCCACCCTAAAACACCGGCTTGCTTTTCTGGTTCGACTATTTAAATCTAGGCTGATTTTTCTCCTATTTGATTTTTCCTTCTAAATCTGACCAACAATGCCTACGGGCAAACGATTGTTTAAAATTTGTATGAGGCAACTCTAGCGTGTGCAATTATGTATTATTGATTTAGCATGCATTCTTGTTTCTAAATCGTCCGAGTTCCATTGATGAAAGCTAATTGACCGCTGGCTACAACCGAAACCGTTATTTAGAAAAGGTTATACGTTGCGTACCGTTACTTGTTTACAAATAAAGCATAATTTTAGCACAAGCGTCGGAAAGATTCGCGACCGCCTCGATGCAAGAGATTCATTCTGAGCTTCATTCATGCATGAGAAAAGCTCCGTCAGTTTCACTGCAGTTAGTACTAAAAAGCTCTGGTGTGTTTGTGTGAGTTTCTTCCACCGTCATTTGCTAGTGTTAGTATGTTTTACTTGTTTCACTGTTGTGTCTCCCCAACAAGCATAGGTCTCACGCAAGCAGCTGCTGTCAAATCTTTTCGGACCTTCCAGCAGGAGCTTGTTAGAAACATCGTCGCCACGGATAGACACGATTCTCCAAACTGTGACTGTAGAATTACTGTTTTCTAGTAGAAATAGTGGTATTGTTTCATAATAGGCAAGGTCAAGTTCAAACAGTGCAAGTAGAAAACTATATTATAATCATTGTTTGGACTTCAGTGAATTGTGATCTGGGAGCTGCACAAACTAAAAACCAGGAACATTCGTGTTTTGACGTAATACGATACCGTAGAAAAGAATCGTGTCCGATAGTTTACTACTAAAAGAAACTTGAAACTTCCTACCTTCGTTTTGTCGCGAAGAATATCAGCTCTCTATAGCAACAGAAAACAATATTGCTAGTGGCTTTCCCCTGAATCACGCGTTTCAACTGAGCGGAGTTTCATCCTAGCATTCAATATGGTAAATATCAACCGGAAATAGTTTGTGCAAATTCAAAATGCAGGGCTGGTAGCAACTGAGTGCCTTTAAAATGAACTTTAGAAATCTTATTATTTGTCCCACTGTCCATGAGGTTCACATAGAACATGGGACAAGTAGGCGTAGAAGGGCAGAACAAATGGGTACCAAAACAAGACCATATACAAGATCCTACAAAACTAGGCAATAATCCAAACATGAATCAGGAGACTAAAGTTTTCATAAGATTATATTAGAAAATCCATTCGGGCATTATTCGACAAATATTTTTGGGAATCACATGGATTGCTACTAGTCTGTCTGATTTTTTTTTTCTTAGAATTTCATCAGAAACTAATTGAGGTATTTCCCCAAAAAAATAGTCTCTGGAGTAATTTCTTAGTTAACCCCTAATCAATCTAGGTTGGTGGTAAAATAACCAACCTAGATTGATTAGGGGTTAACTAAGAAATTACTCCAGAGACTCTACCATAAATTTCTACAGAAACTACTCCCAAAGTTCTTTTACAAACTTCTAAAGAAAATTCTGGAGTTTATCCAAGGATTCTTCAATCGATTTCGGTAGAACCTTCTATTAGATTTCCGTATCGGACATTTTTAAGATCTCAAGCAATAATTTGTTCAGAGATGCCTCCACGCATTTCATAGAATTTTAGTTCAGTTCAGCAAGATTTCAATCAAGGATTTCTCCAAGAATACCTTTAGAAATTACTCCAGCGTTTAACCTACGATTTCTTCACAATGTCCAGCATTTCTAAAAAAAAAAAAATATCCAGGATTTTTTCCTGAGATGTCTCAAGGGAATCATCAAGAACATTTTTAAGACATTATTGGAATGAAAATCTGATACAACTTCTGCAGAAATCTGCGATGATTTCTTGCGAGGACTTCTGAAATACTCACTAACTTCTGGAGGGTAAAAAAAACTTGTATAGAAATTGTCGAATTTATTGAGGAATTACTGAGAGCGTACTAGATTGATTTTTAGGAATAATCCCTGGAAGATTTTTGGAGAAATTTCTGATATAAATCGTAGAACGAATTCGTATGAAAATGTTTCGATAAAGAACTGAAAAAATAGGTACTCTTTGAAGGTCCTGTCAAAAACTTTAATTTCTTAGAAACCTCTGGAATAAACCCTCGACGATTTTGAGATTTGCTAGAGATTTGCTACTGAAAAATCGGTGTAAAAATGGAAATAATGGAAAAATATCTGAAGGCAATCGTGGAATAGGGTTATGGAAAATTTTCAGTGGTTCAGTATTTCGAACCACAATTCATTGCAAGGAAAAAAAATAGCGACTTTAGAGACCATTTTGATAAAAAAAAGATACTTCAGAGACCTAACATTAAAAGAATAATAGAGATTTTTAAGACTTTTTTTTTTTGTATGGTATTCAGTTGGAGCTGCCTGACAGCTTAACTTGTCAAGGCTGAACCCTCGGTCTGGCTTTTGCCAAGTTTCCCCTCTACCAGGACCAATACTCAGACGGACTAGGCAATGGCGCCTCCATGAACACTGTTTTTTATTAGTATTGTGACGTGGTAGTTTTTGAAAAGTACCCATATTCCTTTGCTTCTGAGAAAAAGAAGCATTGTGAAAAAAAAACAGCTCCATCAGAATTTGTTTGAAATAGTAGTGTAGTAGTGTCATTACTAATACTGTCTAGTCGAAATGGTTTTAATAATTTGTCAATCAAGTGCTATTCTGATTACTTCTGTCTTTTACGTAAGATTAGAGTCTTAAATGTCAATTGTCGTCCTTAAAGAAAAAAGTCAATTTTAGTCAAGTCATTTTTATAGTGAATATTTACGAGAAAAGTTACCTTAGACTTTTATTACAGTCTCCTACAAGATTCACTTTTCGGTGGCAAATGCATCGCTTCACAACGCCTACTTTCTACTTTTAAATTTTGCGAAAATGAAGCTGGAATTGGATTATTTATACCGTTGATACAAAAGAGGTATTTCTTCCCGACTAAGGGTACATAACAAAATTATATCAGCATATGTTATTATGTTATTCGAACATAGGTTGTTACAAACTTGATGCAGGATGTTAATAACAGAGATTTTTAAGAGACTTGATTCAAAATAACGACCAAGTCTCTGAAAAAGAGACCTGCTACCAGTCCTGAAAATGTATCAGCTATTGATTATCTCATTCTCTCTAAAACGCATACTCGTAGGCTTCTAGCATTGGTTCGGTTTCAACTGGCACGAAGAAGACATCCACGACAGCAACTGGCCAGACAGCTGGAACCGGTAGGAAGAAGTCCGGTCCGAAGTTCGAGCTCACCGATGAGCAAAGACAGGACATTAAGGAGGCATTCGACTTGTTCGATTCCGAAGGAACCGGAATGATTGACACTAAAGAGCTGAAGGTTGCCATCCGAGCGCTAGGGTTCGAGCCGAAAAAGGAAGAGATCAAAAAGATGATTGCTGAAATCGACAAGGATGGCACCGGAAAGATCTCCTTCGAGGATTTCCTGTCGCTGATGACGGTCAAGATGGCGGAGAAGGATTCCAAGGAGGAGATTCTTAAAGCATTCCGTCTGTTCGACGATGATGAAACGGGAACTATTTCTTTTAAGAATCTCAAACGCGTTGCCAAAGAATTGGGTGAAAATTTGACCGACGAAGAACTGCAGGAAATGATTGATGAAGCGGATCGCGATGGAGATGGCGAAGTCAACCAGGAGGAGTTTTTGCGGATTATGAAGAAAACTAGCCTCTACTAAAGAGTAGATTTAAAATATTTGCTTTTCCGATTCACAGTACCTTAGTAGCCGTTTCTAATGAAGGAATGCATTTTTTTGTGTTGCAATAGTCAGCAAACAACTAACGATAGTAATAAGTTAATATTAATTGTCGCACCATTCTATAACAACTTGAAATAATAATAAACCAGTGATGCACTGATCTTCGACTTAATGCAGTAGTTTATTTATGTTGAAAGAAGCATGTACACTCTTGTGCAAAAATTTGGGTTCACCCCCTTACATACATAGAAAAGTGTTTTGTCAATATCTTTGTGATTACACGTCCACTCTCTGGCGTTTTCGAAAGGCAATGAGTCATTCTTACTTCGTATGTATTTTTCCAAAATCATTTTTTTAATTTTATTTTTTTTACTTAAAATTGTGACATTTTTCAAAAAACATCTCTAACTTCATCAATATTGGATCGACCCAAATTTTAAATCGATGTATCATTAGACTCATAATCTTATATTCTTTGACGAGCGCTCACGAAATTTTGGCGAAAAAATCTGAAAACTATTCAAAACCAATGAAACAGTCATTCAAGTCATCGTGCCAAAGTTTGGGTTGGAACATTTTTCAAAGTTTCTCCATAGTAATTTTCATGTAAACCTACATTGGCGTTGGGCAAAATCTAAATCACCACCGAAAAAGCTGAAAATTTTACAGAACACAATTTTTATGGTATGGATGGTGAGGAAAATATGGGAGAACATTTTTAAATTTTGCACCGCCCTAATGCTAGAGGTTTGGTATCTTCGACAAAGTATTTTGGAATGAGTTTCACTACATTTTGATCCCTTTGGTTTTGATTTAGATTCCTTGTAACTTATCTAGATCAGCTTTATCTTCAATTACGAACGTCCCAGTTCAAAACTTCCGTCTGCAAAAAGTTTGAAGTTAGAAGTCCTCTAGAAAGATTTCCAAAATACATCATAAATGTCGAGTAAGAGAGAGAGAGAGAGAGTTGGCTGTAATTCACTTGGGTTCAGTAAAACTCTGAAATCATTTTTTTTTTTCGGAGGTAATTATCAATGTCATACACGCAGAGAAAAAAAAATAATATTAAATATATTCTGCATCATTACAACAATATATCTGCATTATTTGCCGGCTTATGATTGCCTTTCATTGTTTCAATAACAACTCTCAAATTGGTTCAAAAATAAAAATGGTTGAAGTTGACAGCTGGATTTTATGCGATGCAAAAAATTTTTTTTAAACTTTTTTTTTATGAAACAACAATTTTTTGCATTGAAATAAAACCTTCGTTTTTTTAATTAAAGTTACTCTGCTTTTGATGTGATAATGATAATCGCTTTGAAACGTCTACTTTACTTTAATTTAATGTAAGTGGAAGTACATGGAACTTGCTTATCAGCTTGTTTAGGAGTTGTATTGCAGTACTGGAAAATGCATTAGTGGAATTGAAATTTTAGAAAGGCGGTTAAAACTTACCAATAATAAGTATGAATGTGGTCTCGAGCACTTCGAAATTGTTACGAAAAAATGACTCGAACTTCTTGTACTTCAATATTAAATTATATTATGGGAAATATTCACTTTTCCACCGTTTTCTACTACGCAACAAAATGGCGGGACAGTTGTTATGCTATATGCCTAATTTGGAATTAATAATTAAGGAAAATGAAACAAATAAACTTGTCTTTGACGTAAAGTTTTACTTTTGTTGTTTAAAAAAAAACTAGTTAAGAATGCTTCCAGTAAATCAAACAATTTTTATGTTTTATTCTAATAAAAATCATTCTTATTTCAACACATTTTTCTGATTAGAACAAATTGAAAAAAAAGGTTATTAAGAATAACAAAATCACTTTGAATAGCTGTTAATTCTTTGCGTGTATAAGAACCACTAGGAGGAAACATGATGCTCTCATTTCAAATTGATATGCTCATGGTAGAGCAGACGGCATGATTTTGGAAGCAACGATACGACAAGCTGTTGCCGCTGCCATCCGTGGATGAGTGCGTATGAAGTGAAAATAGATGATAAAATCGATAATTTTGCTTTTCGACGTAAGCCTTTTGTTTGGTTTCGAAAATATTGATTTATACAGCATTCAGCTGATACGTCCGTATCAAAATATGCAATGCAGTGTCTCGTAAAGGGTTATGCTTAAGGACTTTCCTCTCTTGCAGAAATTTGTACAGCGATTCCCGTTTAAACTGACATTTCTTTTCAATTGCGATCAGAAAAAAAACGCTTCTTTGTACGATTCCTTCCAAACTAAGCTAATAACAACAAAGGGTTCTTCATTAATTATGTAAGACAAATTTTGCAGTTTTTAGCCACCCTGGTAAGATTTTTTTGTATTAAAATTAAAAATAATTTGTATGGCACGTAAGAAATCTCAAGCCCCCTCTCCCCTCATAAACCCTTATGTAATTATTCTTATTCTTGGCATTTCGTCCTCACTGGGACAGAGCCTGCTTCTCAGCTTAGTGTTCTTATGAGCACTTCCACAGTTATTAACTAAGAGCTTTCTTTGCCGAAGTTGCCATTTTCGCATTCGTATATGTATCTTGTGGCAGGTACGATGATACTCTATATGCCTAGGAAAGACAAGGATATTTCCATTACGAAAAGATCCTGGACCGACCGGGAATCGAACCCAGACACCTTCAGCATGGCTTTGCTTTGTAGCCGCGGACGCTAACCACTCGGCTAAGGACGACCTCAAATCTAATCAAACTACTGATACATTAGAGGAGTTTGGGCCAAGTGTGCCAAAAAGACAAGTAGGTCACCGCTATTTTTAATAACAACGTTTGAATGTTTTTCTCTTTGAGTTTAACAGTAGGTTCCCTTATAAATTTGAATACAACTTACAAAATAATTTGTAAATCAGGCAAAAAATTTGATATCAGGAACTATCGTGGGATTGCCATCATTTCATGCATTCCAAAACTGTTCGAATCAATTATTAACAAATGTATTTTTGGTCAAATTAAACACAGAATAACTAATTCACAACATGGCTTCTTTAAAGGCCGTTCAACTACTACAAACCTCCTAGAGTTTGTTGATTATTCCCTAATGGCAATGGATAAAGGTAACCACGTAGAGGCTCTCTACACTGATTTTAGTAAAGCATTTGATAGACTTGACATTTCAATGTCAATTTTCAAACTGAGTAAAATAGGTATCGAGAAAAAGCTTCTCAAATGGATTGAATCATATCTAACTGACCGGCAGCAAATAGTAAGATTTAATGACAAAAAATCCAAACCAATTTAAGTCACATCAGGTGTTCCTCAAGGCTCCCACTTAGGACCTCTCCTTTTTGTTTTATATGTTAACGACGTATCTTTTATTCTTACAAAAATACGGATTCTTATATATGCAGATGACATGAAATTGTTTTTAGAAATCAAGAAAGACGACGATTATGAAACATTTCATAATGAAATACTTTTATTTAATACCTGGTGTTTTAAAAGTTTATTGAAGTTGAATGTTGAAAAATGTAATCTAATAACTTATAGCAGAAAACGAAACACTCCGAATTTAACAATAAGGTTAGGAAACCAACATGTTAAAAAATGTAATAAACTTAGAGATCTAGGAGTAATTTTGGATTCCAAATTAACGTTCGTTGAACATTACAACACAATAACTCATAAAGCGGGCAATATGCTTAACTTCATAAAACGTTTTGGATATCATTTTCAAGGCCCTTATACGATCAAAACCCTCTACGTTGTGAGATCCATATTAGAGTATTGTAGTGTTGTCTGGTCCCCATATTTGAAATCACATGAAGAACGAATAGAGTCGATTCAAAAGCAGTTTTTACTATACGCACTCCGCAAATTAGGATGGACTGTATTTCCTCTTCCGTCATATAAAGCACGATGCATGTTGATAAACATTCAGACATTGAAACAGCGACGAGAATATGCCATGGTCGCATTTGTTAACGATATCGTTTCACAACGTATTGACTCAACAAAGCTATTATCCAAATTAAACTTTTATGCTCCTAATCGACAATTGCGTCACAGAAATTTGTTTACTTTAGATCGTTATCGTACAAACTACGCCAATCTACAAATGATTGACGAAAAAAAATTGCGTACGTGTTTTCATAGATTTTTATATGAACAAGTAAATTCCAGTGGATTTTTATTATATTGACTTTTAAATAGCGTGGTATAAAATAAATTAAAAATAGATTGTTATAATGTACGGTACATCGTGAAACTGTTCCAATGTGTAAGTTAATGTGGTGTAGTTGGTGTCGCCAATACGGCCTTTCGGTTGACCCGTATAAAACATCTATTGTTCTTTCACGGAAAGACAAAACCGCGATGGAGTTCGACCTTTACTTCTTTTTGGCTTTGAGATTAATGTGACTGATCAGGTGAAGTACGTCGGCGTCGTTCTAGATTCCAAACTTTCTTGGACACGTCACATTGATCAGAGTCAAAAAGGCTTGCATGGCCTTCAGTCAATGCCGGCGAATCTTTGGTAAAATTTGGGGCTTCCAACCCAAGTATATCAAATGGATTTACACAACAGTTGTTCGACCAATATTGGCATATGGATGTCTTGTGTGGTGGCAAAAGGGCGAAGTGAGAATAATCCAATCAAAATTGGGTCGTCTTCAAAGGATGTGCTAGATGGCGATGTCTGGTGCGTTCTCTACAACTCCCACAGCAACGCTCGAGGCTCTTTTCGACGTTGCGCCACTACACATATATCTTAAACAAGAAGCACTTTCATGTTCTTACCGTTTTTGGGTACTGGATCTACTGGAGAAAAATCCAGTGAATCGTAGATCTACACACACTTCGTTGTTTTCACTTTTGGTGAATTGGGACAAAATTGTAATTGCTCCAAGTGATCTCACAATTGCTTGTCACTTTCCTTACAGGAAATTTACCACACTATTCCCTTTACGGGAAGAGTGGACATCTGGCTATTTGGAAAGAAGTATATCAAACAATATAGTATGTTACACTAATGGCTCCCTTCTTAAAGGTAGAGGTGATGCAGGTGTATATCGTATGTCGAACTCATATTGAGGAACTAAATTCAGTCAACTCTGTAAACCTTGTATGGGTACCTGACCATCCTTCCATCGCTGGAAATAAATTGGCTGATGAGCTAGCTCGCTATGGAGCATCACATGACTTTATTGGCCCTGAGCCAGCTATTCCAATTTCGAAGTGTTGGGTGAAGCTTCAGACAAATTCTTGGGCGGCAACTCAGCACAAACAATGTTGGAATAGTTTGGAGTCGTGTCGTCAAACAAAGTTGAACTTTACTGAGCCAACTCCTAAGGTGGCGAAGTATTTAACAAATCTGTCAAAGCAGAATTGCAGTCTCTTGGTCAGAGCGTTGACAGGCCACTGCCGACTCAACTATCACATGGCAAATATTCAGCGTGCTGATAGTTGTGACTCCGGAACTTTATATCACCTGATATGTAACTGTCCTGTTATTGCGCAAATGCGATTTCAATGTAAACACTTATTAAGTTTTCAGAAGCCTGAATCTTCAGGACATTCTGTTATTTTTAACCCGCTGTGGTACACAGAATGAAAAATCCATGTAAATTTCATTGTAAAGTCATGCACATGAAGGGAATGTCAGAGTTGTCACAAAATTACACGTCACATCGTGTAAAATTACAATAACATCATGTAAGTTACCGCTATATATCGTGTAATCTAGCATGGACCCTAACCGATTACGCGACAATTCGCATAAATGTACATGATGTTCATGTAATTTTACACGATGTGTCATGTAAATTTGCGACAAACCTTGCATTCCCATCATGTGCATGATTTTACGATGAAATTAACATGGATTTTTCTTTCTGTGTAATGAGTTATAGGCTCTTTTTACGATCATGCGTTTTTAAGAAAGACACGGACACCGTCTTCAGCCTGTAGGTGAGGAGTGTGTGATCCTTTGACCGTGACGCTTGCTCCTGCGAGGGCGGGTGAAGCGATCATGTTATGCGCGTCGTGCAGTGAAAAAGTGTATAGTATTTTGCGGTAAGCTCAGAGGCGACGGAATAAAACAGCATTACATCCAGGTAAAATCATTCTTTATTATTATTTACTCACCTATTACCACTTGAAACTAAATACGTGCCAGAGTCGAAAATTTAATTTTCGATTCGGGAAGTGTAAAAACATTTCATACATCCATTTGATATCTGGGTGTTTTTATGCGGGGCTTACTGTAAATGAAAATGACCTCAGAATGTGGGTGTATTTACATTCTTGAAAAGGGTCGTTGGAATTTCAGTAGAGCTATCACCTTTCATCTCCCGGGCTAAAATTGTCTGCAGATATAAAGATATCGAAGGGTATCAATAAATACATGCATACAACTTTCTTCGATAAAAGCACTGCCAGTCAGTGGGAGGTGGATTGTATACACACACACACACACACACGGACACCGTCTTCAGCCATTTAGCTGCACAGACTGTAACTTAACACTAGACAACGGACAAGCATGCTCCAATGGTTCAACCGAGAAACATTCCAGATGAAAACTTTCAATGACTGCAGCGGGAATCGAACCCACACCCCATGACACGATGCGCTCATTGCCTGACGACACTAACCGCACGGCCACGAAGCCCACAAATATGGCGATGGCTCAAATCTCTCAACTGGTGGGGAACGTGCCTTTGGAGCCGGCTTTCTGATACCTGATATGTCTAACACTTCTTCTCTAGTAGATACCATGAAGGTTGGGCGATTGCCTACCAGTGGCCGCCATGTGCAATGATCAGGAAGGGAGTTTGCTGACCGATAAAACGGCGGTGGCTGCCAGGTGGAAGGAGCACTCTCAGCAATTGTTGGTTAGTGTCCGCGACTACAAAGCAAAGTCATCCTGAAGTTGTCTGAGTTCAATTCCCGGTCGGTCCAGGATCTTCTCGTAATTTCGATTTCCTTGACTTCCCTGGGCCACACGATATACGAATGCACAAATGATAACTTAAGCAAATAAAGCTTTCAATTAGTAACTGTGGAAGTGCTCATAAGAACACAAAGCTGAGAAGCAGGCTTTGTCCCAGTGGGGACGTAATGCCAAGAAACGTAACAAAAATTAAATTTTCTCGTCTCTCAAGGATCAAATTATGTGTCTCTAGTGAATTTGGGCTGCTGTATCTGATGCCGTCCTCAGAAATGTTCCAGCCAGTGCTGTTAAATGTCAAATTTTTTGAAAAAAAAAAATAGAATGCTTTTTAGCACCCTCCAATGCGAAATATCACATCAGCATCAGCATTCTTAGCTACAGGTCTCCAAAGTTATACAAAACACTGTTTTTATTGATGTTACATGACATTTACAGAATGATTTATCAATTTTTTTTATGATATTATCAAGCAAACATGCAAAATAGGACTCCAACTTTTAATTAAGATGTCTTAAGATCTTGAGGGTCGAAATCAAGTTTTCTAGCTCAATCTCAAAGTGGCGATTTCTGCCCCGTATGACTATACTTTCCCGCTTATCCCTACGTTTTTCTTCAAATTCAATGTTAAAAACTATGAATGCCTATGACATAACAAAAGAATTCTATCATTACAATCCAATGTCAACAACAGTAGCAAGTTTGTGAAGAAAAGTATAATGCTTTCATGGTATATAAAAGGCATGAAGATTGTAAAGGTCACACAGCTGCCCTAGTCGAGACAAGCGCGAGAAAGGCTTCTAGAATTCCATGTATAAGTCGCATGTTTGCTGTTGACGCGCGATTCAAAAGATACGCAGCATACTGCGAGAGGCCATACTGAAAGATGGTACCATTCCTTTGGAATCTACGTTACCAGCCAGTACTGCAAAGGAGAGCAAAAGTAAACTATTGCAACGTCTCAAAGTCAATCAGAAACATGCACGTTATTAAATTTCCACTATTACACCACCATTCACGTTGTTCGGTAGCTGGCAACTATCAAGTATGTGGCAGGCAAGCAAGAAAGTCGAACTGGTCGACTCTCGGTCATATGTAATGGAAACTCTGGGTGAATGAGAAGAAACAGAAGAGATGCTACTTACGGAATTGGTGTGCTTCAGTCGTGCGATGGCATGCTTGCTGCTTACATTCCCACTGCTGCCACCTCCGGTTACCGACGACGATACCGTTGTCGTTCCGCCGAGTCCAACACCCAGACCAGGCAGGCCGACTCCCACTCCGAAGGCAACAGTGCTACCGCTTCCAATGACCCCACTACTTCCAACGATGCCACCGATAATGGCGGCAGCTCCGTGATTGATTCCGAACTCGCTGTGGTCCGACAGACTAATTGGCAATTTTCGATCAGTCATTTAATGTTGTATTTTCTCGCATTCGATAGCAGCAGCAACAGCAAAGATGAGGATATAAAACCACGATCTGGTATCAAACAAAGACCTCCCGTCCGACAACCACAAACTCATCAGCACTAATACATGGCGGGAAATCCGGATAAACACTCTCGCATACGCGGAACAACAAACACGGAACGCGTGTTTAGGAAGATAAGATGCCACACAAAATATGCCTCGATATAACTACACACGCGAGAGGAAAATTGATAATGCATGCAACCGCGGAGAGAAACTGGTTCTGCTTTTCGTGTGGAGATATTTTTTCTTGATTTTCACTTGCAGCACACATACACACCCTTTCGCCCCACGCATAAGCAGGAACAGCCGATATCACTTGCAAACCGCTGCACTACCCTGCACTCGAGAAGCAACGATGCTGCCTCTGCTGTGTTGCACTTTAAGAGATAGCTGCACTTTTGTGCAAATTCACGTTCTACATCATTGGCGCAGTTTTTGCATCGGCACTACCAACTACATCGCTGCCTGGTTGGTCGCTGGCATAGATATTATTATTACTTATACGTCGGTATGCACGTACTCTGATGGTCGCTGATATAAGCTTCTAGTTGAACATATGTTTGCTGCTAGGCGCTCGTCAATGGCGCACTACCGCCGTGGGTGCCACTTGCTGGTTGGAGCTCCTGCAAAAGAAAAGAACAAGTAAAAGTATTTAGTAACGAGACTTAGCAAAGGTTTCTGTAACCCCACCCCCAAACAAGGCCGGTAGGCAAGTGCTAAACATGTACATGGTAGGATTGCTGGTATATCGCACTTCAGAAATAATTCAATAATATTTAGCTTTATGCAGAGGTAGTAGCGACTAAGGGTTTGAAAAACAGGAACTTTAGAGACTTCATTACTGAAAAAGGAACTGAAATGGAACCAAAAATAAGAAAAAATAAGGATTAGGAAACACTCGTAGATTGTAATAAGGATTTTTATGGAAATCGACCAGGCATATCTCAGAGATAATTTCCTTGTAATGATGTCCCTTGTGACATAACGACAAGTAGGAGAGCTTATTATTTTGAACCATTTCATGCCAAATCTTCTGAAATTAGGCAGTGAGATGCAGATATATTTACACTAAAGGCCAGTGTTGTGAAAACTCAATTTCTCATAACTCATTCTTGAGATTTTTCATGCGTGAGTTGTCAATCACGCAGTCACGCAACTCAACAGTCAAAAAAATCATGGATGAGTTTGCTCACCTGTTTGACTCATTTTCTCGTATATGCACAGTTTACTCACACACGTCAATAATTTCTTGTTAGTCTGGTAAAATTATAGTAATCCTTCCTAACGTAAACAACAACATTCGAGTTTCATGAGTTTTTGACGGGTTTTGCGACTGAATCATTTTTAACGTGAGTGATTTTGCTTCAAAATCTCAAGCGTGATATTTACGAAGCAGATCTCTAATGAATTTGCTCTCACGGGAAAGCGTATTGATTAAGATTTGAAGTGAGTCTATCAACACTGCTTAAGGCATTGATGAAAATTTTGAGCCCAATAGCTTTTAGAAAACAAAACCATGACGAAGAGAACAAACCGGTACCAACAAGTCCACATATTAGTTTGTACGTTTTATAAGATTTTCCCAGAAGTTTTAACTTCCGGTATTATTCCAAAAATTTATTCAAGAGTTGGTCCAGTAATTCTTTAACACACTTCTTCAGGAATTTCTTCAATTTTTTTAAAGAATGCTTAAAAGAATTTTAACCAGGATCTTTCAGAAAATATAACATTATTTCTTCGGAGATCCGACCATGAATACTTCTAAAAACTCTTCCAAATATTTTATAAGGAAGTTCTCAACCCTTCTGTAATTTGATCTGGGATCCCCTTCAAGTATATATTAAGTGTATCCCCTTCTCGTATAGGACTTTATCAAAATTTCTACAAAGATATCTTGAGAAATTACACGGATAAAAATTCCCACATCATGATTTCTAAGTCATCAAATTTATAAATCGGTTAGGCCGTGATATCAGAACGACAAATCATGGTTCCAGGAGTCATGCTCATGATTCTTCATAAACGTAACATCCAGAGCGGCAGCACAAAGCGGTGCACTTTGCATCAAGTCATTCGCATCGATCACCCATCATTCATCACGATAGATTGGAAGTGTGATAAAGTACGTGGTAAATCAGAAGGTTCTTGGTTCGAATCTTGCTCTACCATTTTTTTCTTTTTTGTTTTCATTTTATCGGGTACACTGACAGAAATATAAATAGATCCGAAATGGATGTGCGGATCATGATTTTCACGCATTCGATGCATGATTTCGAGCACTCAGCTGCAACTTGTGTTGCATTACGACAATCTGACTCATGATATCGTGAGTCCAAATCATGATATCCGGGTGCATAATTATGATTTTGGATTCTGATTTCTATCCGTGTACTCCAGATTCCTTCGGAGAATTTTTAAGGACTTCCTCTGAAACTTTCCATCAGAATTCCTTTGAGAATTCTTCCAGAAATTATTTTAAAGAAGTCCTCAAAAATTTATCCAGAAGTTCTAGCATAACATAAACACTTATACAAATCCACGGAGAAAAACAAATAGTAAATCCAACCAATTTTCGGTTGTTTTCAAACTAAATTTTAGGTTGAATTTTGCCCAAACAAATTTTTAGCTTGAATTTACCACTTCGGTTGTTTGAAACAAACTACGATTCAAAGTTGTTTTCAAATCAACAAGAGATTTCAAAACAACAAAAATCTGACTTCAAACAACCAAAAAATTGGTTGTTCATTTGACAGATGCAGAAAACAACCAATTATCTAGGTTGTTTCAAACCAGCTGAAGTGGTTTGAAATAAACAAAATTAATTTTGAAATAAACTAATGCGTTGTTTAAAACAAACGAGTGAATGGTAGTTCGTCTGTACTTTCTTATTGTTTTTCTTCTTATCATTATTTCAAAACTTCTCTGATGTGTTTATATGTACTTTATTGTTGTTATAATATTACCTTACAAATATAAAAAACGACTCAAAGAAGTAGAAATATTGGTATGGGTTGAGTGATAAAAATCCCGGCACTCCAATTTCCGATTGCAACCGTTTGCATTGCTTCCAATACAGCAATTTGTGAAATGGAGAATCGTTGAAAAAACATTTTGACAGTTGTTCGATTACACTGTCTGTAATAATGTGAATAGAAATAAAATAACATAACGAAAATTATTTCAACTATAAATACCTATTAATATGACTCAGATGGAGAGAATTCAATTGACGATCCCTGTGAAGAAATCCTCTAAAATTCCGGAGATTCTATAAAACATCATACTGCTAGCTAGTTGTAAGAAAACATATTTAACGAATTTTTCACTGATTACTTATGTAAACTAATTTTATGGGTTTGAACTTTACTAGAGAACGACTGTTTGCAACAATATGTTCAAGATGGCTGGTTCCTCACCCCTAAAGTAAATATAAACAGCTACTGAATGACGATTTTCAATAACCCAAAGAATGGTAGAAACAATGCACACATTTGTTTGAAACTACAAATATTTTAGTTTATAATAACAAAAATCTAAATACAATCAAACATACATTTCAGTTTGAAAATACCTAAGAAAATAATTTGTTTCAACAAAAATCTTCAATTAAGTATAACAAAACATCAAGTAGAAACAACCAAAATTTTAATTTGAATTTCAACCAAAATTTAGTTGTTTCAAACTACATGTTTTTTTCTCCGTGTCGTAGCTGGAGTTGCAAAGATGAGCTTAAGTTGCAAAGATGAGCTTACGCCAAGATTTGCAATGCAGCAAACTAACTCCTCTTCACGAATATGGTGACGTCCTTGTAAATATTTTTATTTCATAATTGCCCATACATCAGCCGAGTGGTTAGGGTCCGCGGCTACAAAGCAAAGCCATGCTTAAATTGTTTGGGTTCCATTCCCGGTCGGTCCAGGATCTTTTCGTGATGAAAATTTCCTTGACTTCCGTGGGCATAAAGTATCATCGTATCTGCCACCAATATACGAATGCGCAAAAGGCAGCTTCCTTGAAGCTTTTCTCTGAAGAATCTACGAAAGAATCAGTGGCGATTCGTAAACTCATTTTTTACTTGTATAACGAATCTAAGCAATTCCATACACTAAATGTTTGGATTTATTTTTCGAGAAATTATCTTTTTATTTCATTTTTCTGGATAAAAAAAAAGATTATGATTTCAAGCAAACAATACCCCGCAAAAATAATAGAGTATTTAGTGTAGCATAGCTATTACCCAATGCATTTATTATCCCACACGACGATGATGGTTAAATAATCGCTTGTATATTACATTTACATATAGAATGCACAACAGGTTCACAATTATATTCGTGCACAGCAGCAGCAGCATTCCACAGCATCCGCTCGTTCAAGGGTGCGGTGCAACTGAACCAAGTGCACTAGCCGCCGCATAAAGCCAGATTCAAGCACGGTTCTGCAAATTGGTTCAAATGGAAATAAATTGTCCTTTGAGCTAACACAATGACAAAACGGAATGCCAACATTGCTGTGCTATGGCAATGAGCGAGCGAGAGAGAAAGAAGCTATCGACAAGTTGGGATATCTGTGTGACCCCATGCATGTGCAGCATCCAAACCGGTCATTTCGGGATGCGTGAGAAGTTCGCTCACCGAAATTGGATCAGTGAATGCCAACATTGAATAGGTAGCAACTGAACTCTAGCAAGAGTCAAGTTAAACATTTAGGATACAGTTATTACCAGACTTAAGCGTACAGCAAGGGTTTTGACAAGGAAACTGTGCTTAAAATGCAAAATGATTTTATTTGTTTCAAACTTGATGATCTTCTGGAAGGTTGAAAGGCTTTTAATTTTGTAACCATTTACAATTATTAAGTGGACAGAAAAATACTGGATAATGGAACACACGAAATACAAAATCAAGCACCTCTATAGAAAAAAAAACATCAAGTTTTACAAGCAGAAATCAATTCTGGTTCAAAAGTTTGCAAACATGTCGAAATTTTATGAACTTGGACACATAAGTTTATAGTTATTGAAAATCAAAAGCAAGGATGTTTTTGGCAAAAAAGCGAAGCGCCAAATTTTGAGAGAGACTGTAAATTTAATTGTGTGTCGTGATCCGGGCCTGCACAGCGATTTGTCGTATTTTTTGGTCACATTTTGGTGATGTTTCCTGCTTTTTATATTCTAATTGAGAACAATCTGAAACGTCGTCTTTTAAAAGACGAAATTATCCAGAAACGGCACCGAGCTGAACATTCATTTCTGCTAACCCTGCTTCTACTATGCTGGATAATAATAGACAAATTACTGGTGAGTATGATCCAGACTTTTTCATTTATCGTAATGATCGATTTGATGGGACATGCGGAGGAGTTACAGTAATCATTCATAGGCGTATCAACTTTTTTCGTCATTTGAAACTAAAGTTTTTGAAATTTTAGGTGTTTCTGTTGAAACACAGCTTGGTAAATATACGTTCATAGCTGCCTATTTGCCTTTTCAATGCTCTGGGCAGCAAGTTAATTTGCTTCAAACTTACTTGCGAAAAATGTCATTTTTTGTCATTGGTGACTTTAATGCCAAACATCGCTCATGGAATAATTTGCAAAGTAATTCCAACGGCAGAATTTTTTTCTTTCCGATGAGTGCTCTTCAGGATATTTCTCGAATCAATACTTCGATAGGCCAACATGTTTTTCCTTTTCTAGAAACCCTTCTACGATTGTTTTGGTCTTAACCGACTCCAGTCACCTTTGTAGCCAACTGGTTACTCATGCTGAATTTGATTCTGATCATGTCCCTGTTACATTTCAAATATCTCATGAAACGATTCTCAATCCTATCAGCTCCACTTTCAATTACTTTTGATCCGACTAGAATATATATGAAACATCATATAATAATATATAGTAACATAGCAGTGGCGACTCGTAACCTCATTTTCTACCTGTTCTACGACTCTAAAAGTGACTATTTCGACAAATTTAGATTATAAATCAAAAAGTTAATTATTGAAATCATCCTTTTTAACAAATCTCCTCTCATTACATGCAAATTTGTTGCTGAAATTGAAGAATTTCTATACGTGGAACAGGTAGATTTGAGGCTAGGGAATCGCCACTGTAACATAGTAACCTTGATATTAACATTTCTCTACAAACAAAACTTGATATTGACAATGCTCTAGAAGCCTTAACTAATTCCATTGTTGAAGCCAGGGGCATTGCAATACCAAAATGTGAAGTAAAATTTGAATCCGTGTGTTGTGGATAAAATGTGCTGTGAAACCGGCAACATGGACTGACGATACAAAAGAGCAGTAGTAAAGAATATCCCTGTTGGTAGGAAGTCGTTTTGTGATTAGCGTGAGGAAGGTACCAAAATGTATGTATATTATAAGTTAGATTTAGAATAGCATTAAGTGAAATAAATTGAATTTCAGCATTGAAGCTACTATCGAGAATGCTGCTCTCAATCTTTGGATTATCGTACCAAATTTGACTTCCTCCCCAACACCGTGATTATAGACGATGATCTTAAACTCTTGATCCGTCTTAAAAACGAGAGAAGAAGGCAATTCCAACGCACTTGCGATCCTGCTATGAAAATTATATGGCAGGATTTGCAAAAAGAAATTAAAAAAACGATTTTCACAGTTAAGAAACAAAAATTTTGAAAATAGGGTTTCTCAATTGGTCCCTGGCTCTAAGCCCTTTTGGAAATTATCCAAAATCTTAAAAAAAACTCAGGAGCCAATACCGGCATTGAAAGAGGAAAACAAATTATGACTAACTAGTTGCAAAAAAGTTCAAAAACTTGCTATGCAGTTTGAATGCGCGCATTTAGAACTTACTAGTCCAATAGAAAATCAAGTTAGGATTTCGACAACATTTTCAGCCAAAAGAACGCTTGCAAAAAATTCCTGATCCTGAGAAATATTATTAAAAAAATTAAAAATATGAGAGCCCCTGGCGATAATGGAATTTCTCTATATCCTCATCAAGAAACTTCCAGAAAGAAGCTTATCATTCTTGGTTGATATATTTAAAATATTTTTTTTTAGTTGGCATATTTTCCTGACAAATGGAAAAAGTGCTAAGGTTGTACCAATTTTAGAACCAGACGAAAACCCTGCAGAAGCTTCTAGCTATCGTCCAACCGGTTTGCTTTCCTCCATCAGTAAACATTTTGAAAAGGTCAATTTGAACAGAATGATGGTCCACATCAATGAAAATTCAATTTTTGCCAGTTCGGATTCCGCCATGGACTCATTAACTTTTACGTGTAACAAAATTGATTTGTTCCAACAAATCTGAAGGCTACTGGTCTTGCTCTTCTAGACATAGAAAAAGCAAACGACAGTGTTTAACATGAAGACTTGATTGTGAAAAAAAAATCCTACATACATTGTTATAATCATTCAAAGTTATCTGTCAAATCGTGCACTTCAGGGTTATTATCTGAACTCCAAGTCGGAAAGACTTCCTTTAAAAGCTGGTGTTTCTCAAGGCAGCATTTTGGGACCAATATTATACAATATTTTCACATCTGACTTACCTGAATTACCTCAGGGATGTCAAAAATCATTGTTTGCGGATGATACAGACCTCTCCGCCAAAGGACGAAGCCTGCGTGTCATCTGTAGTAGATTGCAAAAAAGTTTGGATATTTTTTCTTCTTACTTGCAAAAATTAAAAATTCTCCTAATGCTTCCAAAGCTCATCTACGATGTTACGTTGAGAGGGGTTCCAATAAATTGGTCAGATGAAGTTAAGTATCTAGGGCTAATGCTAGATAAAAAATTAACTTTCAAAAATCACATTGAGGACATTCAAGCCAAATGTAACAAATATGTAAAATGTGTTTGTCCGCTTATTAATAGAAAATCAAATTTTTGTCTTAAAAACAAGCTTTTGATATTCAAATAAATTTTCAGGCTAGCCATGTTGTATGCTGTACCAATATTGACTAGCTGTTGTAATACCAGGAAGAAAGCTCAAAATTTTGAAAATGATTCTGAAGCTTCCTCCCTGGTATAGTATCAATGAGTTACATAGAATATCCAATGTTGCAACATTGGAACAAATGTCAAATAAAATAATTAATAATTTCAGGCAAAAATCGTTACAATCTTCTATTGCCACGATGAATGCGTTATATATTTAGGTTAAGTTAGGTTAAGTAAATTGAAAACGTGTTTTTTTTTCTCTTATAAGCAGGTGAAATCAACTCACCTGTAAAAAATCTGAACTGCTACGGCAAATGAAATGTAATATGTTGTTAACCAAATGTTAATAAAAGCTTAACTTTATTTTACAAATTTAGGATGATAGTGTTGTTTAACACAGAACACCAAGATATAAGAAATGAATGTAATATTTGGAATGATACTAATAAAGAAATAAAAAAAAAGATTGCTGGTATTGGTATTTTGTTTATACATCGATTTTTACTGCATAAGCTTGTAGATAAGTTAACCCTTAACCATTATTTGAATTTATACCACACTAACACATGTAAGATCACCAGATTACCAGGAGGATGTCAAATCTGAGCTCATTGCAAAAAAAGTTGAAAACAAATGTTAGTTTATGAAACCCGCAATAAACTAGCAAGCGAAACGACTGAAACCCATTCGATTCACCAGCGTGACCAGAAGGGGTCGTTCGGTTCATCTACCTGTTGTGTTACACCATCCATATAGCACTTCGGAGCTATAATGCGCCATTCGACGTGGAACACAAGACGAAAGAGGAAAACCATGCGAGGAAAATTATTTAGCAAACTCTCGATTTTATTATTATTTTCAACGAACGAAACCTCCTGTTGCTGGCGGTGTCGAGCTTGGTTTTCCACTTCTTCGAAGTTGTACATCGTACCGCCTCAAGAGACGGCTTCGACGACGCCGATCGACGAGGACGTCGTCGTCCTCGACTTCGTAATCGATTCATATGCAACAAATGGAGACCGTCATCGTTATACCTAGTCTTCGTTGTGGTCTACGGCACAGGAAAACTTTCTGCTATTATTGGTGGAGCTACCGTTAAATGGAGTGATACTGACTGTAACATTTCCACCCATTTATCATAAGTTTAATTATTTTGTGTTCTTGAGTTCCCAAACAGGAACGCACAACTAGCACTTATCTATAGAATACCATATTGTATATATTAGAATATATTATTATATATTTATTAGGTATTGTTCAGTAGTTCAGGTCAACGCTTCAAACTGGTATTATCATAATATTAAAAATATTGTTTGAAGCTATCAAAAATACCTCAGTGCAGTATTGCAAAGCTATTGAGGACTTCATAAGGTATTGAACTACAATTGAAAACATTCATTTCAACTGCAAAAATAGACTATTTGACAAATAATTAGTTGGAATTACACAGCTATCTAAAAATAGTCATTTTCTGTAAGAAGTGTCATCAACATTCATAAGAGTTGGAATTTTTTTTTTCTTTAAGTTTAAACTATATACAAAACGCTGTCAAAGAGTTTTCATTGATCCATTACTAATTCCTTTTCCTACTGCTTTCAGTGCAAATGTTGCTATTCTCTGCTACAATATATGTATTGATAACTTATTTTCAGCTTTCTGTGTTGTTTATTTCCTATTTGATAGGATAGATATTTGACACTAATTGATTCATAACTCTGTGGGTTGATAGTATTATTTAGGTATTGCAATACCTGATCTAATTATCAGTTTGGTGATGTAAAATATACATGAGATATTATTTTAAGTATTTTACCTCTTGTATAATACACTTTATCTTTAATACCTCATCCAGGTGGTAAGTATTGGATTATCTGACGTTAGATGCCTATTTTGGCGTTCTGTGCCAATTTTCTTCTGCTCGATTCGTAAAATCAGGTGTTCGATCACCATGCTTTCTTTGCGGGGAGACTGGAAGTTTCATAACTATCCAAAAATCCCAAAGCAAAAAGCTCATCACACAGGCCACAGCATTCAACGTCACTCCGGCTCACGGTGAGTACAGTGACTGAGTCGTCGAGCTGTTATTGTTATTGCTCGATGCCACGCAAGTGGAAAGAGTGATAATTTCGGAAAAACTTATTTAGGCAGAAATTTCTCTCGTTTGATGTAAGATGAAAAAAAAACTGAATATTTTACATGCTCACACACATGTAGTGGAACGGCCGTATGTCCGTTCATCGTCGTAGGGTGGCAATAATGGATTGGATGACTTTTCACGAGCATGGAGCAGGGGAAACGGGAAATTAGCCACCACGGTCAATTTTGTATATGCTGCTCATGCTCAATAAACCCACACCATCACTCTCTGCATAATAATAGGCAACGCTCTGGTCGGGCACCCAAATGGGGTTTTCGGCGGTATGTGATCTACATGTTTGTATAATGGAACAAGAAATACGAGTGCGAAAAAGGCATCATCAGATGATAAATTTGATAATGGTCTGGTACGTTATGAGATGAGGTATTGCGTAATTTTTGTTATCGAATTTCAACAGGGGAAATCAATTAATAAACCTCGGAAAATGATGGGTTCCAAGAAGACATGGCCATGATGATAAAAGCAAAAAGCTTATGATAAGCTCCTTGATCCTGTTTTATGTATGAATTTTGAAATTTATCTAATAAGATAAACGTTGTGCCTAATTTAACCAAAGCCTTCTATCAATAGCCTTCCATCTGTCTTTATGACTGGTACGCTAATCATAAGTACTGTCAAAAGGATAGGACAAGAAACGGTCAAGGAATGATTCCGCTACCGAAATTACTTGAGCTGTACGCTGCTGAGAAGGAGAGCTGATTTCATAACGTCGGTCACGCCTGTCGTACAAATCAAATGGACCTGTCACTTTTCGTATGGAAAAGTGTGGCGCTCAATTATTCCGCAAGTAAAAGTGACACTTCGCTTATACTGGATCAGCTGTAAAAATTACTTTGGTAAAAAAATAGAACTTACGCATTATAGAGCAAAAAAGGATTCAGGCGGCATCCATTTTTTACGTAAAGCTAGATTCTCATCTCCCTCCTCCGTAACGATTTTTGTATGGACACATTCAAAATTCAGTATAAATCGTAAGTCTTGTGCTCTTCAAAATTGGAGGTGTGGCTTCGTTCTATAATCACCATAATGAGACAGACAATCAGACAGTCTGACATGGCTGTTATACTTAATCGGAGGTATAGGGCTTACCAGGTAGATTCTAGATGTTTATTCTTGTCACATTCTGGGTCAGATTATCTTCAAAACATCAACAAGAAATATTCTGAGGATATCTCCAGAAATTCTTCAAAAGATTCTACTTCAAAAGACTTCGTTAAATTCAGAAAATATCACAAACGACACTTTGAACATAATCCTGCAGCGACAGGGCGGAATCCCTAGAGAAATTACTGGAAATCCAAAATAAATAATTGAGAAAATACTCGGGAAATCTTCGGAATAGTCAGCTGTAGTAGTCTCTGAATGGAATGTTGTGGAAACTCCTAGAGTAATCTCTTTAAAAAATCTTGGGGAAACTTAATAAGAAATCCCTAAACAAATTCATGAAGAAGTTTTTAAGCAGTATCTGTGGGAACCACTGGAATGGTCAAGACATTTGATTTTCTTGGGAGAGTTCTGGAATTCCAGAAAAGATTTCCAAGAATAATCTTTGGATGACTTTCTGAAGCATTCACGGTTTTTCCAGTTATAAAAAATATTGAGAAGATATTGTATCGCAAAAGAGACATAAACTACCAGGTATTACTTATTCAAAATAATTTCACTGATTGTGACTGAAATTCCATGAGAATTCCAGGTTTTTTTCCAGGTTGAATAACACTCCCTGATAAAACCAGGTTTTCCAGGTACACCCTGAATGTGTCGGTTGAAATTCCTGAAAGAGTCCTGGAAGCATTTCCTAGAATAATCCCTGGGGAACTTTCTGGAATATTTATTGGGAGGATGTGTGAGGAATTTTTTGTAGGAATCTTTGTGGAAAAATTCATTGTAGCATTTGTGGAAGATTTATTGTAACATTTCTCCAGAACGCCTAGAATAAAACTTATTGGATGTTTCTGGATTTATGTTTGTAGTTTATTTAGGGTAATTTACGGTTTCGTCACCATTTGACTATTATCGGCAACCAAGCTTCAAACGCCAAATACACAGTATTTTTCTATCAAAACACACCAATGAAAATAATTAGATGTGTCTTTATTCTGTCTCGCTGACGAAATTTCCGAAACTGAGCAAACAATTTTGCCAGAGATGTCATCAATCCAATTCATACGTCTCAAAATGCGGCTGATTTGGAGATGCCGAAGAGATTTGGCTGTAGTTCTTTTGGTAAAGCTGCCGAAGGAAACGAGGCTGCCGACAATAATCACACTGAGAAGAGGGCTTTAGTACATTTGATCGTACGACATTTGGTCGAATGACGTTTGGTCGAATGACATTTGGTCGAAAGTACATTTGGTCGAATATTTCGTCGAAAGATTATTTAGCAACGGTTGATTGAAAAATCAATTGGTTCAACTACAATCCCGTGCATAAGTTTGGGTTCACCCCCTCAAAAACATACAAAACTGTTCTGTCCATATCTCTGTGATTGCACGTCCAATTGAAACTCTTTAAGCCGCATTTGAAAAGCAAAGAGTTATTCTTACTTCGTATGTATTTTTTCCAAAAACATTCTTTGAACTTTGTATGCTAAATTTTTACTTAAAGTTGTGACATTTTTCAAAAATTACACTGAAAAATCATATCTAATTTCCTCAGCATTGGATCGACCAAAATTTTAAAACAAAGTGTCATTAGAACGGTAAACTTATATTCTTTGAAGAGACCTCACGAAAATTTTGCGGAAAAATCTGGAAAGTATTCAAAATCAATGAAACAGTCAGTCAAGTCATCGTGCAAAAGTTTGGGTTCACCCCTCAGTATGGTGTATCGTGCAAAAGTTTGGGTTCACCTGAATTTACTTAAATCTGTGAAATCTCAAACCAATCATGCACGCGCCATTATTTGCGCTCAAAAAAGCCTTAAACTATTAAAATCGGTTGAAAAATGTCAGAGATATTGACAAAACTGATGTGCGTGCGGTTCAGGTGAACCCAAACTTTTGCACGATTTGCATCATACTGAGGGCTGCACCCAAACTTTTGCACGATGCCTTGTCTGACTGTTTCATTTATTTTGAATACTTTTCAGATTTTTCCGCCAAAATTTCGTGGAGTCTCTTCAAAGAATATAATATTACGATTCTTATAACACCTTGTTTTAAAATTTTGGTCGATTCAATGCTGAGGAAATTAGATATGATTTTTCAGTGTGTAATTTTTGAAAAATGTCACAACTTTAGGCAAAAATTTGATAAACAAAATTCAAAAAATGGTGTTGGAAAAATACATACAAAGTAACAATAACTCTTTGCCTATCGAATGCGGCTTAAAGAGTTTCAATTGGACGTGTAATCACAGAGATATGGACAGAACACTTTTGTATGTTTTGAGGGGGTGAACCCAAACTTTTGCACGGGAGTGTATATAAAACCAAACTAGAATTTTTGTTTAGTGGATGATCTTAAGTTTATTTTGGACATCATCATCTGAAGTCGATAATGAATCTCTCTACATGATAATTATTACCTACGCTTTACAACGTGGTTAGTATACATATCAGCTCTATATATGATAAATTATTCTTGAACATGATTTTATTCTAGATGGAACGTTTTATTTTTCGCAATTTTGTAAAAGTTCAAAAATTATTGTCTATTGATTGCTCAATGTTGGATCATTATGCTGAATTTATTATTCTTCCAAAATATCATCATGCTTTGTAAAAAATCCTCCTAACTATTTTCGTCGCTCAGTTGTCGGAATATTAAACATTTCTGAATTTATTATTCTTTTGAAATGTCATCGTTCTTTATACATTACAGCTGATTTTTATCCAATGGCAATTTACAGTGTGAGTGCTCGGAACCTTTATTACCAATCAAGTTTTAATGCGTAACCAAGGAATTTGGAATGCGGAATGCGGGGACCTGACCTGATACAGTTGGGCATAGAACAATTTGCATTACCTAATGCACTTTTATACGTAGAATGAATGGGCCAATTTTGATGCCCATCGCTTTTAGGAAACGATTTTGACGAAGTGCATTAAAAGGGCTTTTGGACATTTTGTCGAAAGACATTTCGTCGAATCACGTTTGGTCAAATGACATTTGGTCGAAAGTACATTTGTTCGAAGGGATTTTTTTTTCGAATGGACGTTTGGTCGAATGACTTAAGAACATTTTGCTGGAAAGTTATTTTGTGATGATTGATCGTAAAACCATCTGGTTCTATAGACATAAAACCGAACTACATTTTTTGCACAATTAAGGATCTTAAGTTTGGATTTTGGCAAGCCAACTTTCCATTTACATCTTCATTATAATTATTACCTACGCTTTGAAAGTGGTTAGTATATGTACTAGTGCCAATATAAAATTTTGTTTTACCCGATTTTGTAGAAGTTAAAAGGTAACTGTGTCAACTTATTGCTCAACGTTGGAAACATAATAATCTGTTGAATTTATTATTCTTTCAAAATATCACCATTCTTTATGCATAATTGCTGATCTTTCGGTATGTGTGCTCGGAACCTTACGTATCAAGGTGATATCGCACGACCGTGGAGAATTTGGAATACGATGACTAGACCTGATACAGTTGAGCATAGAACGTTTCTAGAACACTTTAATTAATGTTCGAATCCTCTGAGCAGAATCTCGATAGAGAAACTTAAAAGTAGATGGAGTACCGTATACCTTTTAATTCCGCTCCTAAATGCTTATCTTTGACAGATACGCGTATTTCGACTACCACTTGCAGTCTTCTTTAGTGTCAGTTACTCGTATCCAGTGGATACGGAGTGGATACGAGTAACTGGCACTGAAGAAGACTGCAAGTGGTAGTCGAAATACGC
The DNA here is from genome assembly GCF_002204515.2 of Aedes aegypti. NCBI lineage: Eukaryota > Metazoa > Arthropoda > Insecta > Diptera > Culicidae > Aedes > Aedes aegypti. The sequence goes on from NC_035108.1 coordinate 381,909,244, forward strand.
GTATCTGTCAAAGATAAGCATTTAGGAGCGGAATTAAAAGGTATACGGTACTCCATCTACTTTTAAGTGTTTCTATAACAGCTTGGTCACCTTGAATTTTCTGTATATAATGTACTTTTATACGCAGAATAAAGGGGGCAATTTTGTTGGCCATAGCTTTTGGGATACAATTGAGAAGAAGTGCATCAGAAGTTTTCCACCTGTAGGATATATTTTCATACTCATGGAGAATTGTTGTTGTGATTGTGACTTTCACATAATTTACATTCCTTGGGCAAACATGCGGCTTTGATAACGTAGTCGATGACATCGATTGATAATAAGTTCATAATTAATTGAATCCAAAATAATCAAATAAATGAATTGTGTTTATCCTGTGTATCACGTGAGGTAAGACGACGATTTAGGTGACAAAAGTTGATCCTCGATCTTCGCAGAATAAGCCTGAATGAGAAAAATCACGTTACGGGTAATGAGAAAAATCAAGGAGTCAATCGATATTGTGGAGGAGTCTGAGTAATCAACTGGAATCCCAGAATATCGCTTGTCACATATTGAAGGCTTGAAGTTCTTGCACCCTGATACCTGTTGTTCTAGCATAGTTATGCAACCTCCAGTAATAGCATCTAACATACATGCGTTCCTTTTTTTCAATGACCCAATCACTGGGGAATCTATGACATTTGGTCGAAAGACATTTCGTCGAATGACATTTAGTCGAATGACGTTTGGTCGAAAGTACGTTTGGTCGAATGGACATTTTGTCGAATGGACATTTGGTCGAAAAGGTTTAATTTCAACAGAAAACATATGGCATCGCTGTACTAATCTCCCAAACATATTGATCAACCTGTTGAGTTGTATAAAGGCCCAATCATGATGGCCATGACTTTTAGTAAAGGATGTTGAATTATTGTTGCGACTGTGACTTTCTAAATTACACACCAATGCAGGTTTCTTGTACTCTATAATGTTGTTCTAACATATCAAAACCTCCAGTATATCACTATACATGCTTTCCCCTTTTTCAATGAATCAATTAGATTAAGGTGGGGCAAGAGTTCGACCTTAGTGGTATCATCAAAGTTTCCAGACAAACAAAAGCAGTTGAAACAAAACAAATACCATACAGTGATTCTTCAGTATATTGGCTATAATTTTGCTGAACAAACATGTGTCAACATATTTACCTACTTTTTGTTATAACAGTTTCTAAATTGATTGTCTTAAACGAACTTTTGCCCCAACGGTGGGGCAAAAGTTCGCTGACAAAAACACAAAATATTGATTTTGTCATGAAAGGCATACTTTTTGCAAGCTGTAAACTAATGTTTGCCCGAAAAATACTCAGTAAATATTTTTTATCAAAAAAAATGCCCAAAACAGGGTTAATTGTAATATACTTAAAAATAGAAGTTTTTCGCAAAACTATGTGAAAATGTACAATTTTGGTTATATTTTTCGCACGATCAGTCAAATTTCGCTAAATTTAAAAATAATAAGTGGATTTAAGTTAATTTGCAAATTTTTCCGTGAACTGTGTTGAACTTTTGCACCGATGATTCGAACTTTTGCCCCACTATGAGCCAAAAATTGTTTCCGAGCATTTATGCAAAAACTAATACACCTCAAAACATCCTTATGGTAGGCCTAAAAACATCCTTACATAAAATATTGAAAAAGATTTTATTTTTATGTGCTTCCATACAACAAAGTTTTTTTTTTTTTTTTTTGAGCTGCCTGACAGCTTAACTTGTCAAGGCTGAACCCTCGGTCTGTTACTAATTTTCCCCTTTACCAGGACCAATACTCAGACGTAATAGGCTATGGTGTCCACATGAACAGTGATTTTCATTCGTATTGTGACGTGGTAGTTTTGAAAAATACCCATATTCCCTTGCTTCTGAGAAAAGCAAGCATTGTGAAAATTAGCAGCTCCATCAGATTATTTTTGAATTAGTAGTATAGTAGTGTCATTACTAATACTGTCTAGTCGAAATGGTTTTGAATAATTTGTCATGTAAGTGCTATTTTGATTACTCCTGTCTTTTACGTAAGATAAGAGTCTTAAATGTCAATTGTCTTCAAGTATTAACAAAAAACAAAAAACGAAATTAACTAGAACTACTACTAAACAGCCTAATTGTTTAGTAGTAGTTCTAGTTAATTTCGTTTTTTGTTGTTAAAAGTATTTATTGGTCATTACGTTCATATATCCTTAAAGAAAAAAGTTACTTTCCTTGTCTGTTCAACAATTTCTCGAAACTAGCAAGTGTACCCTAATGATCGATCTCAGCGTCTTACTTTCCATAGTCATTATTATAGTGAACATTTAAGAGTAAAGTTACCTTAGGCTTATATTACAGTCTCCTACAAGATTCACTTTTCAGTGGCAAATGCAATGCTTCACAACGCCTACTTTCTCCTTGTAAATTTGGCGAAAATGAAGCTGGAATTAGATGTATTCCTTATTATGGCAATGTAAAAACCATATTAAAATAAGATTGTCGTTATTTCTACTCAGTGAATCTACTAGTAATTTTCCTCAGACTAATATTCCCTATATGAGAACGATGTATCTAGCTAGCTAATAGTAAGAGTGGCCACGGATCATTCTGGTTAGCAAAAGGCAAACTGATCGTCGCGAATAGTATTAATGTCCACTTCGAATAGATTTATTATTTGAAATGGGCATCAATGCTGTCAACGACGCAGAACGTCCGTTGGATCACATCCGAGATATTAGTGCGTCTACGCCATATAAATTACGACGCGGCTTTAAACAAAAATGCAAAATGTGATACCACCAAGTGGTACGGGTGTCCGTCCATCATCTAATGGGCTAGTGGATTGTGCCCTCCCATCGCGGCAAGGTCGCATAACCAAGGGGAGGGATTCCATACAACGAAAGTTTGGACAAAAATTACAAAATTTACGTCGTAAAACAACAAATGACCATAACTTTTCCAAATCTCAATCGATTTTGATAATATTTGGAATGAAAGTCTCTTACTTGAATAGCATTCTAACCACCATAACATTAATAAATTTTGTTTTAAATTGAGTTAGAAATCTTGAAAAGAAACTTTTACCTCACTCGAACTTTTGCCCCATTTTACTCTACTGTGTATTAACGTCAACATAACACTGTAAAACAACTAATCTAGAGTAGGTACTTAAGTCCGTATTTGGGGTGTGAAAATCACATTCCCTAATCTGAAACTTTTCTTTTCAGCACTAAATCAGGATGTAATCAGCTGTTCTTGTTCCGCCGACCGGATACCCACTACCAGTCGCCGTTCATTGTACGTTAATTCCACTCTTTTCAAGGAGTTAAAAAAGGATGAAGATCCGTAAGTACCTTACGTTCATAAGACAGAGCTAAATTAATTAACTCCTCATATTGGTGGTCGATGATATAACATCACCATTGTTGGCCATAGTAAATTATACACCAGAACTTGAATAAACGAAACTATTCATTTTCAGTGCGTATCGTACTTTCGTGCTGTGCGTACACGAATTCTCTCTGCTCTTGGAAGTTTTCTTAAAAACTACCTAAAGCAATAAAACAATACTTTTCAGTGCTACAAAAACAGTACTTTTCAGTGCTAAAATTAAAAACGGTACTTTTCAGTGCTACTAAAACAGTACTTTTCAGTACTATTTTTCTACTATTGATCCCTTTACCATCCTTGTTTGGACCCGTGCCTTCCATTTTTCGTTGGACCCGTTGGCGAAAGCTAGCGGTGGTAATCCTTCTTGGACATCGTCTTGGGAAAAAAACTCTCGAAGGTCACTTCTTCTTTCGTTTATTAACTAAACATGGTATTAACAACTAACAAAAGGAAGGGTGAATCTCTGAATTCACAACTTCCATCCAAAAAAGTGGGATTTAAAACTGTCACTACACGTGGCAAGAATGGAAGAAAGGACGTATCCCCGGAATGCGAACTTTCTTCCAAGGGTGAAATGAATAATTGTATCGAAATGAGCAATCAGTTCGATGCTCTAGACTGTGGCGTTTTGCCGGAAACTTTTAAAGATCGTGAACTTCTCTCAAACATCTTGAAGAGAAGAAGCACATTTTTTTTACTTATGACGACAAAACTGAACGTTTGTTCAAAGTTGTCTTGAAAGGTCTCTCAAATGACTATAAGTCACCTGAAGAGATCAAAAATGGAATAAATGATTTACTTGGATTTTCCCCAGTCCAAGTAATCATTATGAAAAAGAGAACCCAATCTGGCATTGTTCGGAAAGGACTTTCTCAAGAATATTATTTAGTTCACTTTAACAAAAAAGAACTAAATAATATTAAAGCTTTAGAAAAAGCAAAACTTATGTTCGATGTCCGTGTGACGTGGGAACATTTCCAGAAACCTGGAGGAAATTACCAGAACCCCACTCAGTGCCGTCGGTGCCAAAAGTGGGGTCCTGGTACAAAAAATTGTCGCATTGATGCTAAATGCATAATTTGCGGAGGTTCTTCTCACGCCAAGGACGTCTGTCCAGTAAAGGAAGATACGACTAAGTTTATATGCTCTAATTGCGGGGCCAAGCATAAGTCAAAATTTTGGAATTGCCCTTCACGCAAGAGAGTCATTGAGGCTCGTGCCAGGCAGATGAAAGATAATATCCTTTACGATAACGGTCATTTCCGGAATTTGCCTGGTAAAGTATAGAACAATACTCATTTTTCAGTTAACGATCGCTTGATTAGGAATCATACCCATCAGGAAGATCATAATCATGCTTATTCACAAACTTATTTTAATCCGTCGGGTAGCCGTTCGATTTTTTCAATTTCGAATGCATCTACCCACGGTAAATCCTTTGCCGATATCGTAGCAGGTAATTTGAACTCCTCCCCTGCTCGTTCTGTGAGTACCCATTCTACTTGTTTCAAATCAAATGGAAAAAACCCTACCGCCACAGGTAACTCCTACTCCGCCTCTTCGTCTTCCGAAAATTCTAATGGGAAATCATCAAATGTACCCACTTCAAGTGATATGTCTGTCTCTGATTTTAATTTTCTAACTGAACAATTGAATCTAATGATTGATGCAATGTTCAAAGCCATCACTATGACTGAAGCAGTCCAAGTAGGTGTAAAATTTACAAATCAAATTGTTATTGGATTACGTTTTTCTAATGTATGCAAATAATAATTTAAATATTTTAAATTGAAATGCTCGTTCTCTGAATGGTAAAGAGGACGATCTGTTAAATTTTCTTACAGTTAATAACGTGCATATAGCAGTTATTACCGAAACGTATTTAAAACCTGGATCTAAACTAAAAAAAAATCCTAACTTTTTTGTTTATCGTAATGATCGACTTGATGGGGCATGTGGGGGTGTTGCAATCATCATTCATAGGCGTATAAAACATCAACTATTTTCGTCATTTGAAACTAAAGTTTTTGAAACTTTAGGTGTTTCAGTTGAAACACAACTTGGTAAATATACTTTCATAGCTGCCTTTTTGCCTTTTCAATGCTCTGGACAGTAAGTTAATTTGCTCCAAACTGACTTGCGAAAATTGACTCGCAATAAGTCAAAAAATTTTATCATTGGTGACTTTAATGCCAAACATCGGTCATGGAATTTTTTCCTCTTCTAGAAATCCATCTACGATTGATTTGGTCTTAACCGACTCTAGTCATCTTTGTAGCCAACTGATTACTCATGCTGATTTTGATTCTGATCATGTCCCTGTTACATTTCAAATATCCCATGAAGCGATTCTCAATCCTATCAGCTCCACTTTCAATTATTTTTTGAGCCGACTGGAATATATAAGAAACATATATTGACTCTAATCTTGATGTTAACATTTCTTTAGAAACTAAACTTGATATTGACAATGCTCTTGAAACTTTAACAAATTCCATTGTTGAAGCCAGGAGCATTGCAATTCCAAAATGTGAAGTAAAATTTGAATCCGTGATTATAGACGATAATCTTAAACTCTTGATCCGTCTTAAAAACGTAAGGAAAAGGCAATATCAATGCACTCGCGATCCTGCTATGAAAATTATATGGCAGGATTTGCAGAAAGAAATCAAGAAACGTTTTGCTCAATTAAGAAACAAAAATTTTGAAAATAAGATTTCCCTGGCTCTAAGCCCTTTTGGAAATTATCTAAAATCTTGAAAAAACCTCAGAAGCCAATACCGGCATTGAAAGAGGAAAACAAATTATTACTAACTAATTGCGAAAAAGCTCAAAAACTTGCTATGCAGTTTGTTTACTTAAGACTTCGAAAATATTCTCAATCAAGAGAACGTTTTCAAAAAGGCCTGTGAGACTGATTTGGAAGAAGTGAGAACCATTATTAAAATTTAAAAAATATTAAAGCTCCTGGCGATGATGGAATTTTCTACATCCTCACCACGAAACTTCCAGAAAGTAGCTTATCATTTTTAGTTAATATATTCAACAAATGTTTTCAATTAGCATATTTTCCTGACAAATGGAAACATGCTAAGGTTGTTCCAATTTTAAAACCAGATAAAAATCCTGCAGAAGCTTCTAGCTATCGCCCAATCAGTTTGCTTTCCTCTATCAGTAAACTTTTTGAAAAGGTCATTTTGAACAGAATGATGGCCCACATGGATTCCGCCATGGACATTCGACCACTCATCAACTTTTACGTGTAACAAATTTGATCCGTTCCAAAAAATCTGAAAGGTTATTCTACTGGTCTTGCTCTTCTAGACATAGAAAAAGCATTCGACAGTGTTTGGCATGTAGGTTTGATTGTAAAATTAAAAAACTTTAATTTTCCAACATACATTGTTACAATAATTCAAAGTTATCTGTCAAATCGTACACTTCAGGTTAATTATCAGAACTCCAGATCTGAAAGACTTCCTGTAAGAGCTGGTGTTCTCCAAGGCAGCATTTTGGCACCAGAGCTGGTGTTCTCCAAGGCAGCATTTTCACATCTGACTTACCTGAGTTACCTCAGGGATGTCAAAAATCTTTGTTTGCGGATGATACAGGCCTCTCCGCCAAAGGACGAAGCCTGCGTGTCATCTGTAGTCGATTGCAAAAAAGTTTGGATATTTGCCATGTTGTATGCTGTACCGATACGGACTAGCTGTTGTAACAGAACAGGAAGAAAGCTCTGCAGAGAATCCAAAACAAAATTTTTGAAAATTTTTCTGAAGCTTCCTCCCTGGTATAGTACCAATGAGTTACATAGAATATCCAATGTTGAAACATTGGAACAAATGTCAAATAAAATAATTAATAATTTCAGGCAAAAATCGTTACAATCTTCTATTGTCACGATTAATGCGTTATATGTTTAGGTTAAGTTAGGTTAAGTATATTCAAAGCGTTTTTTTCCTTATAAGCAGGTGAAATCAACTCACCTGTAAAAAATCTGAACGGCTACGGCAAATGAAATGTAATATGTTGTATACAAAATGTTTATAAAATCTTAGATTTGTTTTACCAAATAAGGATGATAGTGTTGTCTAATAACACAGAACACCTAGATATAAGAAATGAATGTAATGTTTGAAATGATACTAATAAAAAAATTGAAAAAAAAAAACAATTCATTTTCCTCAAGGTTTTATCTACTTTGTATTCAATTATTGTCCTCTCATAAGAAATCAATAGTCAATTTAGTAAACAAAATTGCTTTTACTATCAATTGAAAAGAAGATTTCAGAACACTTATTTTGTTTTACCCAATTAGGATGGTACTGTTTTGTCAATACAAGATACGCAAACCAAAATAATGTACCAGTTTTGGTTGAATATCAAAGCGTTAACATGTACTTTGAGCAGTCCCAAATCCATATCGAAGACAGTTTGGTTCAGCCTTCAGGCTAAGACTAATGCTTTGTGTAACTGTTTTTCATGATAATCTCCCCATAGCTATTTCTCGACCATTTCTTAGCCTGGAGCAGGCGAGTTACATGAATTCCGATTGCCGGCTTGTAGTCGTTAGATTGAAAAAAAATGCGTGAGCTACTGGTTGATACGTACATACTCGTTGATCGGTCGTCGTAATAATTTACCCTGTTCGGAAGTTTGTAAATATACTCATGTCCCAGGTACATACAACTTGGTTCCGCTACTGGAGGCAGCTCTCCTCGTGAGTGAATATGAAACGAAACAGACCACCTTCCTCGTCACTGCTATTGAAGCCAGCCATGTTAGCAATGCTATAGAAATACTATATTGTACCACACCAGAGGGTTTCAATTACGGTAAAAAACACGTATTATATTCATATTTTCATCCTGTCGAAAAACTCTCTTTGCTATCGGCAGCAACTCGCACTGTATTTTATGTAGCTAGGTAAGTACATGTCCAAGTCCATTCAGTACGACAGTATACGACAGTGTTGATGATGATAATCCACTTTTCTATCATTTGTCTTCACCCTTGCTTTTCTTAAGCCTACACTGCACAGAGTTCCAGCTTTTCCAGTTTTTTTTCTCTCATTCACTAATCCGGCACTTTAAATTCATACAAACACATCAAATTGGAATTTGTTTCGTTCTCGTCATCTACCTACAATACAAACCAAACACGTTGTTAATTGGTAATCATCATCGAACCTTTCTTCACACCCGTTCACTAGAAGGAAATGTTTTCCGCAAAATAGGAATAGCTCAGCAGAAAGCACCTCTTCCTTCGACGAAGGCATACGCGAATATCTTCGTACTGAACTGCACTTCTCCGATGGTGTCTGCTGGGTTTGGGTGAAATCGCGTACCGTAAACTCTACATTGGAACATTGGGTGGTGATGCTGAATACACAAACACGCACAGTTCTCCCGTTGTGGACACAAACGACGACAACAGCGAGCGACGTCAGACGGAATGATGACGATGGACTGGGCTTGCACTACGGGTGCTGGTATATTACTCCTGAACTCAGTAGCGGCAGTGATGGAAAATTGACTGTCTGGCGTGGGATATACCCTAGCTAAGTGTTTCGGTTTTGACCATTTATACACATAATAAAATAACCAGAGGAAACTAGAGATGAGACCATACAGTTTTGATTAATTTATTTTGCATAGTTAAACATTAGTTTTATAGTTATTCTTTTGTAATAAAAAATAACACACTTATTTAAAGATTTCAAAAATACGGTTCGTATTCAGCAGTTGTTTTGTATTCAAAAAATCATTGTTTCTTCAAACAACCAAAAGTTATACACATCTCTGGGTCCATACATAATTCAGTACAGTAAATGACTATCATACAAGCTTTGAAATAGCATTGAAAAAAAAAACATATATTTCAGAGAGATTTACATTTTACGCTAAGGTGGTGTGAATAAAGTCGATGGTCCCTTCAAATATCGACTCATGGAGGTTTGACTGTAATTCCGATGACAATCTTGTAATTGTAAAAATATTTTCGATGTCCATAATCTTAGGGTTTCCGAAGGGAATCCAAGATTTGTGGATAAACCATTTTAATAGCGGCAAGAACCTTTGAGATTCCGATGGGTATACTTATTGGTAAAAATATTTAGAGCTTCTGTGAAAACCTTGCGGATTCAGTGTGTTTTTTTAACTACATTTTAACAAGGTGCTCGATAACTGTACTACCTATGTCTTTGGCTACATCATATATAAACTTTAGTCAAGTGATGCTCAAGCTTATTTTCCAATCGCCTGTATTTCTTTTTGAAGATAGTTATCCGAATAGATCAGTGTGCAATTCATAATAACTTTATTAGTAGTACAGCCTCATGGCGAAAAAATGTACGAAGTTTGTTACATTCAGGAGATCCAGACGACACGTGCGGCCCGCGGGCTTTAACCATGTTTATTCGCACCACCCATCGCTTTGCCCGTCACTGTAATAGTACGTTTACTCACACTGGTTTACAGCACCTAAATTCTAAACGGAGTTGTGACAAGACTGGCTCACTCTGTAGTCTGCCTTAAGGTAAACGTCACTTTGTGGCATAAAATGCGATTTAAGTTGTTAGCTTCAATATTGTATTTAATAGTGCAAATAAGGGTTGCCCAACGTACGGCCCACGGTTTCATTTTGTGCGGCTTACGAAAAGTAGGGGAAGACGGGGTAAGAGCGCCTGCCGGGGTAAGACGGACCACCTTCAGTTTGGCATGAAAATGGCGGTTTTCTTAAAAGTTCACCAAGCATTTTCCACAAACACAAGATTTTTGACATTCCGAACCATTTGGGGTGATAGGGGAACTTACGTTTTCTCGGCAGTCTAAGCAGATGCCACGCATCTTTTGTAATTTTTTCGGACATCAGCAGACAAATTCCGTGTTTGTCTATTTACATTTATGCGTTGCTCAATCCTCTATCGATTCACACCGTCAGACTTGTCAAAATGCTTTTGAAAACGTTTTTACAACGTCACGAACATCTCTTGTCAGTGTGACTATTGTCGGCAGCCTCATTCACTTCGGCAACTTTCCCATACGAACTGCTGGTGAATCTCCTCGGCAGCTCCAAATCAGCCGCATGTTGGGGCGTGTTCATTTGAATTGATGACATCTCTGGCGATATTGTTTGTTCAGTCTCGGAAATCTCGTCAGCGGGAAGCGGGCAGAACAAAAAATCATCTGAATGTTTAATTGATTCGTTTTGATAGAAAAATACTGTGTATTTGAAATTTGATTGCCGATAATAGTCGAATGGTGCCGAAGCCGTAGGTCTCCCTATATAAATTAAATGTTTCATAACAAATATCAAAAACAAATTTGAATTTGATCTAATTTTAACAGATGCTCACTTAAGGATTTCTGAAGGGACTTTTTGTAAAAACATAACATTACCCATCCACGCTTTAACAGCAATGTGAAATATGCTTCAGCGAAGTGAAATGTGAATTGTAAATATTTAGCTTTAAAATAAGGCCATAGTTGTGAAAATTGCACAACCGGGGTAAAACCGACCATTGGTAATGGGAGAAAACCGCCACCCCTGATTTATATCAAAGAAAATGTCTAAACCATTTTGAAATAGTAACTACGTTCTACATTACTATTCAAGTAAAATGAAATCAATTTTGTTAAAAATACAAGCCAAATCCGCATATTTTTCCGGTCTAAAGGTAATGATAAGTATACATCTACGTTTTTTTAATTCATTTAACCCTAAAAATGAATCAATATCCACGTTCATCAATGTAGAATTCATGAAACATTATACTTTTTTGAATTACAGGGAACTGATATATTTTTTCGCAAAATTGTGTACGAAAATCGTGGTGGTCGCTTTTACCCCGTAGGAGGGCGGTTTTTCCCCGTCCTAAAACAATCATGATAAGAAAACACATTTTCAAGCTTCAAGAAATAAATAATTTTTTACGAGCACAATACCAGTGTATTATTTCTTGATCATGTTCAAAGCTTCAAAAAACGACATGCTGCGTCGAAAACGGATTTATTGATCCTTGATTTCGACACATGAATTAAATTGCTTAGACGGGCGGTCTTACCCCGTCTTCCCCTAAAGTGAAGTTAGAACAAACCAAGTCCAGCTATTTTTTTATTTACTTTCAGGCTGAATAAAAACTCAAACATCAAGCTTTCGAAAATAAGTTAATAGGATTTTTACCGAAGTTGAATAGCCATTGAACTGTAACTTGATAATAATTTACCTTGACAAATCCGTTCTGAAGTTTGCAAAGTAAAGCCCATGATTCGTACAGAATCTTAAGCAGTATCCTCGACAGAATAAACACTGAATCTAAAACATAATTCTTACACAATCCTGGACAGGGCATTCACATAATACTAGGTGTAATTCTAGAAGAATTCTGAACCAGATCTGTTTTTAAATCCCGAACAACAATTTCTATGATTCCTTGACAGAATTACAAAATATATGTTGGACAGGATTCGAACAATTTTTTTTTCTCAGAGGTTCCTGAGCATGGAACTAATTTTATCCTACAAGTTTCTAGTAAAATCTTAAGCAGCATTCTCACGAGATTCCGAACATGATTGCATTATAATACTGGGCAGGACTTCCATGGACGATTACGATTAAACTTCCATTCTCATTAAATTGAGGACAGTATTCTTGAAAAACAAAACTAGGGCTGGATACAATGTTAAGCACAATTCTCACAAAATGCGCGGAGAGGTGTACTTTTTTTTCAATTTCTCCAAGAGAAACTTATCTGTAGGGTGTCCCAAAAAGTATTTGACACGACTTTGATAACGAGAATCACAATATTGGGAGGGAGGTAGAGATACTACACACGAAATATGACACAAAGTTATGTCAAACTGCATGAAAACTCCAGTTTGCCAGCGACAATCAAGGCAGACTCGATTCAAATCGCTAGTTTACTTTTGTTGTGTACCTTCGATCGTTCTGAACAAACATGGAAAAAGGGCCAAAGTTTTCTATGCATTACCTCCACTTGATGTTTTTCAATGTACGCATGTTCCACCAAATTCACGTAATAACTTATAATAGGTCCCTTATCAATATTGTCTCCAAGGACTCGTTTACCCTGTATATCCAAAACATAGTTTGGTGCATATATATTATTTACATTAGCTTCATCACGTACATCGGATAACGATTTAAAAGAATCAAAACAAGAATACGAACCAGCCGTAGACACCACCAATCTACCAACACTGCCCAGGAGGGTTGTCTGCGTCCTCCAAAGTGCCTTTCTCCGATTAGTAGTAGCTAGTGGGTATGTAACACTGATGGCCAGCCACAGCTATGTTGTTGTGAATGCGACTGCGACCGATTGCTTCTTCTTCTTCTTCTTCTACTACTGTTCCAGCCAGCCAGTAAAGTTAGACCAGCCTGATTTATGCTCTGTTTGATGTGCTTCGTTCGTACGAACTTGCGCTCCTCCGCACGCTTCTTCTATCGGGTGGATACGTGTATACGAAACACCTCTTTTTTCTCTATCGTACACTGTTCAACACACTGGTGTATTTAAATATCGCCTTGTCTCACTACTGCACAATATAATGGGATTCCGCAAACGTTCAATTCTAGGCTAACGTATGAAAAACGGCAACACGACTTTTTTTAAATTTCACTCGTCAGCAAAGATTTATGTTACAACTTTTGCCATTCTATGTTACAATTCACATTATTCACGTTTTTTGAACTACAGCATCATGTGTAGCTTCGAACCAAAATTCAAAATACATAAAACAGAGAAAATTAGCCTTACTTTAACAGAGTAATCTTAGAAAAAAAAATGTCACAACTACTAGTGAAAGTTCTGTAAACCAAATTTAAAACAATGGTGTTATCGAATGAGCCCTTAAGAGTTTTAATTGGACGCCTAATTACAGAGACATGGACAAAACACTTTTGTTTGTAGGGGATGACTTAAAACTTTTGCACTATGTACACTCCAAAGAACAAACATATCATGCGTAATTGTAACTTATTTATCATACGTGGACCAATTAGTTTTACTTTACATAAGGTCAAGCAGCGTATTTTATTTAGGTTTCACGAGAAGTATACAGAAAAAAAGTTTATTTTTCACATTAGCCCATATCACATGTTACGCCAGAATCCAGTTTTCCAAATGCCCCATTCCCATTCACTTTGGCACTACCTCTAAAAGCACACACAGTGATCGCGCAACATTTTTTTCCATACTTTTTTGGGTGATCTAATTTTTAGCCCATAACGGTACTTTGGCCACATCAAACACTTTACCTACCTATGCAAGAACACTGGGCGCGCACTTCAAGCGTAAAATTGAACCCGAAATTAACGAATTTTTGCACTTTGGAAGCAATTTCTCGGACGCGACCTGAACAGAACCAACCGAACCGTACGACAGCTTACAGAGAGATTGTTCGAACGAATCAGCCAGCGATGTTATGTCGTGGTGATGCTTTCGAATACACATTCCTTTCTGCATCACGGTGCGGCCATAGTAACGCGTCCGCGTCCGCGAACGCGATGCGATCAAAGGATTTCCTATTGTTGATATTCTGCTTTGCGGGCTCGCACACGCGCACGCATCGCTCGACGCGTTTACTATGGCAGCGCCCTCAGTCGGGCTAGCAGCGGCAGCACACGGTTACGACGATTCCCCTCGCCAACCATTCATAATCCTTCACATACATTGACAAACCAACAGTTGGCTTGGTGCTAAACAGACATCCAGAGAGTGAGAGAGAGCTTTTCTTGCTTATGTGTGTGCGTGCAACAACTGGACACATCACGAAGTTTTGACAGAACGTATTTACACAGCAACGCGATTCTACTCAAATCGGAGTTTTTTCAACGCAATTTTATGTTGATGTAAAGTAGGGTAAGTGTATTAGTTATGGCCATAGTGGTTCTCTATTTAGCCATATGTAAAATTTTGATAACTTTCACATTTTAAATCTTTTTGAATGTTTGAACATAAAAATATATCTATATCTATGGGTTCAATTCCCGCCTCAGAGCGAAAAACTTTTCATGAGGAATGTTTTCCGATTGTGCTACTAAACGTTGCATGCTAGCAAAGACAAATTCTGTGCACTTTTTTCAAAACGGCGAAATTGACATCGATGACAAAATGAGAAATCGTTGATTGAAATTTCCGCACAAGAAATCAATTCTTTATTTCTTATCCATACTATTTTCAATACGCATTTATTTTAATCATATTGATCATCAATTGACCTTTCATTTCAACAATAATCACATTAAACTACCATCATTTTGCCACACTAATTGAAGAAAAATATCGCCCAGCCCTTTTCGAAACATCGCTCTAATTGCGCCCTTCAGAATATTCGTCCTTCGTCAAATCATAATCCTGGTTGCGCCCAATGGCTGCGTCCAATTGGAAAATCATCTGTCAGTTTCGCCAGTTTGTTTATCCTTTTTGTTTTCTCCCACACCAATTACGCCGTTTTGCATCGAGCATAAAATTATGTTTCGAACGTTTTTATGTATTTTTTCCCGCGAACAATGTAGCTTCTTTCCGCGTGTGAGTGCAAAATAGTGAATTGTTGAGAATTGGAAGCAACAAAATAAAATTTCGCTACATGGAGGAGGCGAAAATATGACCGGGAAGCAGGTGAACCCGTGAATGCTTCTCAAACATAGGTGGCAAAAAGTGATTTAGTGGCCAATTGATAGACGGGATGCTGCAAACAGCAGCTCCGAGGAACAGAAGGGACATCAATTGGTAAGTCTAAAAAATATATCTTAAAATTATACGTGTACCTGTACATAAAAAGCATATAAAGACTAGAAGCCCAACAATCCATACAGGTTTCAGATTAGCCCTTTTGCCACCATTTATTTGGTACGGGAAAATGGGCCAAATTACACGCTGACATTAAACAACTCAAATTTTAAATACGCCGTTTTGTTTTTTATGTTTTATTCAAAGTAGAATTGAATTAAATCAAAATTTCATGACATTTCCAATAACATCGATGCCAACTGGCACCAATCCCGCTTTAAACATGATTTTGTATATTTTGTCAATTTCGCCCTTATGAAAAAAGTGCACAGAATTAAAGACCCCCATGTCCCTTGCAGTTGCCCAAAATTTTATGGCTCATAAGGTAATCTAGAATGCCGTTCAAAGTGTACTGCGATCTGTCAAACTTGGGTACCTTTTGCACTACCGAGGGACCAAATGCAGTACTAGAAGTGGTACCCAATCTGAGCCCGAGTGGGACGGACCTGATGCTAGTCAGTTGTCTAGTGTGGTGCTTCCTTCAAGGGGTAAATAGCTCACTTGAAGCAACGTGTAGTGTCTTACTTGAAAACAGCGTGCACAGTAAAAGTCTCGCTTAATCTGGGATAACGCCCTAAGAGCCATTGGTAACCGGGTGTGTAGTTTGGTGTTTTTGAGCAAATGAATGAATGAGCATCCAAACCAACATCACTGGCACGTAGAGAATGATCCTTTCTTCATAACAGCGTTGTTAAATTACGTGTAAATCCATTAAAATACTCAAAAACAACGAGCTACGCACATGGTTACCAATGGCTTTCAGGGCGAGATCAGAAATTATGCGAGAAGTCAATTCATTATGTCTAAAAGCCATTGGTAACTAAGTGTGTAGCTCCTTGTTTCTAAGCAAATGAATGGACCAGAATGAAAACTATCACCATTGGGAGATAGAAGAGGGACTTCACTTCATCATATAGGCCAGGGGATCACGTTGGTAATGTCTCCCTAACGCTGCCCGCGGCTCCGACATCGAGGTATGCAAAATAGTCCATTCAGCAGACTCAACATAAAACATACAGTGCGAGTGAATTTATAGCAGCGAAAAAGTAGATTTTGTATGAAAATTGACAGGAAAATGAATGACAAGTTCATCCACTTCTCCTGGCCTATATAGCATAGGATGAACTTGTCATTCATTTTCCTGTCAATTTTCATACAAAATCTACTTTTTCTCTGCTATAAATTCACTCTGGGTGAACCACTTCCCCTGGCCTATGGACCAATGCAAGAGTTCACTAATTTGACGTTTGAGCGGTTCCAAGCTCACTCGTTTCCACGGTCACGTAAATAACACGGCACCGCTGAAACGTCAACAGGTGAACTCTGCATTGGTCCATTGTTGATTAACGTGTAAATCCATTCGTTTGCACGGTTACAACAATAGAGATAGAAAACTA
Organism: Aedes aegypti; assembly: GCF_002204515.2. NCBI lineage: Eukaryota > Metazoa > Arthropoda > Insecta > Diptera > Culicidae > Aedes > Aedes aegypti. The sequence goes on from NC_035108.1 coordinate 381,925,851, forward strand.
TAGAGGACGAATGTCGCTGCTGTTCCCTTTGTTCTCGCTCAGAAACATGTCGGGTACATAAGTGTCAAACTGCATACTAGACCTATTCATATTTTCAAGAATGTCGGGAAATCAACCAGTCAACCAATATTTAGATTTTTCATGTTAAAATGAACTTCTGGTCAAAATTTCAATCAATTTGGAGAAAAATTAGGTGTGCTTCAAATCAATTATGTATTTTCAGGATAATTTCAAGCTATAAAAAATCATGACTACCGAACGGAACACCAAAAATTATTGAAAATACCTCTACACAGTAGGTAATTCAATTCTACGAACTTTTGTTGAACATGATTTTACGATTGGAGCAAGTTTTAACATAGTTTGGTTGAGGTTTGTACTTCGAGGTTCTTGAAAATCACTATTTTTAGGAAGTGTTCTCTCTAAAAAACATACCTGTATGAAAATTTAGGATTTTTATCTTCCAGAACATGATGACTACACATATCTATAACTCAATCCCGTTGAAAGTTACAAGTTATCTTACGAAAATAAATTGTAAAAATAGTAACTTAGGAAGCACATATGTGAATCCGCTGTGGGGGAGCAAAGAGCATCATCGTGAGCTTTGTGGAATGTAAAAAATGAACACGTTAGCACTGCTTTTTCTCAGTCGATGATGATGATTGTTTTCAAATCGTTCTGAATCGTCAATGAAATGCGATCAAAACAATCATCAATCGGAAAGAAAAAGCAATGCTAACTTGTTCAATTCATTCATTCGTCGGTACATGTGTCATGCGTGATTTAACTATCATCAGGTTGCGATGCAGTGCTCGATCTTTGGGCATTTTTTGTAATTTATTGCCTTAGGTAACATGTAACCTGTTGATGGTTAATGAATTCATAGCTTTGCAATGTTCTATTCCCGTTGACTATGGTCTGAAAAAATAATGTCAATGTGTGTTTTTTGTACCATATATATTAATAAAACTGTGATTTCAGGATACTGCGGAGAACAAATCTCGATCAAACAATGTTAAAACTCAATTTGATCTTATTAGCGTGTTCGACAAACTTTAACAGAATAGAATTAGCTTTCAAGTAGTGGTAATAGCAAGTGGTTTTGATTTTCCAAATGCTAGTTATGATTTTTCAAACCTTGATATAAGCTCAAAAACACATTTTCAACTTGAAGCATATTGAAATCTTTATCAAATGAGCTGAAAATTTGACCACACATTGTTCTTAGCATGATAATTCGGAATACTGCTTGACCGGTAGATTTCCAGACATTTTTTCAAATATGAACAGGTCTACTGCATACTTTCTCGTGTTGACATTTATAGCCCCGCCTATCTCCGCCAGCAAAAGATGTTCCGACAGCGACGCCAGCGACATTCTTCCTCAGTTTATAGGCCAGGGGAAGTGGTTCACCCAGCGTGAATTTATAGCAGAGAAAAAGTAGATTTTGTATGAAAATTGACAGGAAAATGAATGACAAGTTCATCCACTTCTCCTGGCCTATTACCTCTATTGTTACAACAAGATTCAAACTTGGTTACCAATGGATTTTATGGCGAGATCGCAAAGTAATGCGAGAGATGGAGTTATTTATCGTGAAGAGATGTCCAAAACATAATAGAGTTTTCGGTTATGTGGGATAGTGTACTGATGGTACAGATAGCTTAGGTTAAGGTGAAGATGCATCGAAGCCAAACCTCGAATTTTCAAGAGCACAAATCTAGAGAACCTGACAACTGTTGGTGCTGAAAATCTAATCGATTGGTCACCACCAGCGAGTGACCAGTGAGTAGCATTTTCAGCACAAACGGTTATCTGGTTCTCTACACACTTAATTTATTTCGCCGAGGCTGGCAAAAATAATTGCCGAGAACCCAACAGCTGAGATTTCGGCAAAAATCTCGGTAAAAGTTCAAAGTGCCGATTGAACTGTAATATGTTGAATCAACCTAGCTTTAAAAATTTGACGAAAATATCGGCAATCATTTGCTGAAAATCTCGGCACACCACTTCCGAAATTCAGTAAATGGTAATTTTTTTCGATTGGAAGAAGAATAAGAAGAAGAAAAATACACACAAATTTCAATTATCAAAACAAATTTATTAAAATTATATATATATAATTGTGTTACAAAATACCACCACAAAAAACATCTAAATTTTCACAAAATTTGTGAAATTTCATGCTTTTGTATTTGAAGCAAATGCTAGCAGCACAACCACTTTCTCTGTACTTCCATTGTTCAAGTAGTTCCCGGGGAATATTCCAAAAAGTGTAATAAAAATAGCGTTAACTGAGCTGACTCGTCTGAATGAATCATTTATTGGCACAAATGTATGCCATAATACAATAAGTTATGTGAATACTTACATGTAGGCCTTTTTCCACGAACGTTTTAAAACATTTCGAGCACATGTTGTTTTTTGCAGCTCTGATTTTTCGGTGTTGACAGATGTACTTTGCCGAAATTCAGTAAAAATATTTGTTTGCTGATTGTTTTCGTAAAATGTATTACCGACCCTCAGTTATCTATGTAATCTACCGATTTTCGTCAATTTGCATCTGTCAATATCGCTCATCTGTCAAAATTGAACGAGATTTCAGTAAAAATATGTTTTACCGGCTGAATTCGTCATTTAAGTTTACCGAAATGAAATTCTACGATTAAGTGTGTAGATTTGTGCTCTTGAAAATTCAATGTTTGGCTTCGATGCATCTTCACGTTAAGGGATCATTCAAATATTACGTAACGCATCAGGGGGAGGGAGGGGGTCTTGCATAGTGTTACGATCCATACAAAAATTTAAAATTTTCCATACAAAAATTGTTACGTGGGGGAGGGAGGAGGTCTAAAATTGTTAAATTTTGCGTTACGTAATATTTGAATGAACCCTAATGTCTTTGTTAATGCTTCTATAAACTGTTTGTTTAGAAGAGCTTGATTTTGTAGCGAATCGTATACTCAATGTTGTGAAACTTTGTTTAAGCGTGTGGGATCGACGAATCAACATGAAGTCTATTTTAGTACAAAAAGTAAAATTAGTTTGAAAGCTTTTAGTGCAGATGCATCGCAAAAGCTCTCAAAATTATGTCACATTTGCGACTGTCACATTTTGCACCTTCGCAAAGGTCGATGCGCTCGCGAGCTTCGTAAATAATTATTCTCTCCGAAGTCTCATCAGAAGTGCCATTCAAAAGTGGTGTGATTGTAAAAGTTTCGATCAATGAAGAAAAATAGTAAACAATAGTTTGTTCTGTGCGTAAAATTTCATAATAATAATACGTATTTATTAGGGAACTACACGTAACTTTAATAGCTCTTTCTATTTTGTCAATTCTAGTACCAAGAATTCCGTGGCCATGACAGACGATATCATCTATCTGGTCCTTTTAGGATCATGCATCGGGTTTGGACAATTCTATCGCAAAATACAGAATCACGATGAGAAAAAATGGATTGGAACTGCATTCGGGCTGCTCGTGGTGGTCATGGCATCTGGTCTACACTCGGTGCATATGTTGTTCTCTTATCTGGTGTCAGCCCTTATCATCATTTACTTTAATCGCAAGTGGGTGCTCACGTTAACTGAATGTAATGAAGTTTGAAGCCTAACCATTTTTATTCCTGTATTTCTAGAAAATGTCACCTAATCACCTTCGGTTTCATGTTCGGATACTTGTTCTTCTTCCGTTCGGTTACGTACTTGGGCTTCCAGGCACCTCCCGGCCACAGCAACATGATTCAAATGATACTCACATTGAAGTTGGTCGGATTGGCCTTCGAAGTCAATGCAGCCCACCTGAAGTCGATTGGCATTGGTCAAGCAAAGAAGAACGATGGTCAGGGAGGGGAAACCAAGGAAATGGAAGCATTGACCGAGAACGAAAAAGCCCTTCTGAAGCTAGATATGCTGGAAGTTTTCCACTACAGTTTTAATTACGTCGGGGTTCTTACTGGACCATACTTTACGTACAAGACGTATCGTGACGCAATATATCTACCATTCAGTGCTAAGGCTAACTGCATCGAGAGCACGTTGGAAAAGCTTAAAGTGATTCCGTTGTATGCGGGGTTGTTCCTGTTGGTATCCTATATTTGGCCCTTGAATGTAAGTTTTTGAGTGCGTACACACCTGTTTTAAAACTTGGAGTCACTTCCTAAAAGCATTGCAATTTCATCAACATTTCTTTCAAAAATAGCTCCCAATTTCTGCAGGCATCCCTACAAAGGTTATTCGAAGTATTCCTCAGAAAAATTCGTCACAAATTCCCTCAGAAATAAATGCTTTGGATTCCTGTAGATTATCTATAAAATGTGAACATGACCCAAATTCAAAAATTGTATACAACAATTTGTTGCAAAGATTATTTAGTAAACTCCACGGGTCCACGAACAGTAATCTTACAGCGATGATTACCAAGGATGAGAAACAGTGCTCTAAGAATTCCATTAATGATACATTTTTCTTAACAGATTATTGTAAAAGGCAAATAATTATAAAAATCTTTGGAATAATTTATTTACGTATCCCTGCCTAAGGCAAAGCTCAGAGATGTTCTCAATCAAATTCCAATGGATGGAATTATAAAAGATTTATTAGAAGAGTTCTTTGAGGAGTTTTTATAGGTTCCACTGAACAAACTTGATTTGTCGCTGGTAAATTTCATCAAGGATTTCCATAGAAAATGTTTAAAAATTTTCCTTTAAGATACCTTTGAAGGACTTCATGGACTCATTAAAGCTAAATCTCTTGAAGGTTATCGAGATTAGTTCCTAAAAATAAACATCCTGATGGATTCCTGAAGATATCAAAAGATAAGTAAATGGCCGAATTTTATAAGTAACTAAAGAAAAAGATTCTAGAAGTGATTCTTTAAAAAATATAATTTCCAAAGCTTAGTTATGGGTGTAATTTCCGATCAAGTTCGAGAGGGAATACTTGAAGAAATTTCCTAAAAATATGTAGAAGAAATAACGAAGGTTGCATCTCAGGCTAATACTTTGCGGAATGCATTTAAAAAAAGTTATGTCTGGTTAAATGGTGCCTGAAGGAAGTTTCTTCAAGGAACTCGATAGAGAAATTCAAGCTATTTCTGTAATAAATTAATAGAATGGTCATTAAAAAAAACTCCATGAAGAATCAAAAAAAAAAAAAATATAGTGTAAAATAAAGAGGAATCGAAGAAGGAATTCCTGACGAATTTGTGAAGTTATTCCATATCGGATTCCTTGACGAATTCTTCGAAGAATTTTAGGATGAGTTTATTTAAGGTGAAGTGGCATCGAAGCCTTTAAAGCTGAAAACCTAATCGTTTGGTCATCACCAGCGTGTGACCAATCGATTAAGTTTTCAGCTCAAACTGCTGTCTGGTTATCTAGATTTGTGCTCTTGAAAATTTAAGACAATTATTTGACTTATGTTTGGCAAAAACTTTTTGATTTTCATAACAGATTTTTGGCAGATTCTTCGCGAAATATATTGCGGACCTTTGATAAAACCAAATAATACAAAATAGTAGAAAATCAGTTGATTTTTATTTTTGCAACGGCCATGTATCCTTCAAATGAGTACTTAAGTTTGAATACCGAACGCTTGTTGACAGATATATGGGTTTATTCTACGACTGGCGTGAGGTGACAATTGTCGGTGTCGTATAATAGCGAGGTGACAATTGTCGACTCGAGTGAAGTGACTCGCTGGAGAGTCACTTCACTCGAGTCGACAATTGTCACCTCGCTATACGACCCCGACAATTGTCACTTCACGCCAGTCGTTGAATAAACCCAATAATTAAAAAATTGCCATAATTTCTAGGGAATGACCAGTAACTTCTAATCTGAAATTTATCTCGAATACCTGAAAAAAGTATACAAGGTACCTATAATTCTTCTCAAATACTTTCAGTATGCCACATCTACCGAATTCTACGAAGAGCGATCGTTCGTTTACCGTTTGATGTACGTGTGGCCGACATTTTTCATTTTTCGAATGCGAATTTACACGGGGATTATGCTGAGTGAGTGTGTTTGCACAATGGCCGGATTAGGTGCCTACCCTAAGGCGTGTGGAAATAAGAGTGGACATGGTCCAAGCCTGGATTGTTCTTCAATGATAAGGTTTGTTTTTGGATTGTATAAAATGTAATTCAATTATAACACACACATTCATTCTTCTAGCAACGCTGATGATCACGAGTATGACTTCGAAACTGTTCGCAATATAGACGTAATTAACACGGAGAAATGTTGGACATTCCGAGAGGCCATGAAATATTGGAACATGTGTGTGCAGTACTGGATGGCAATGTACGTGTACAAGCGATTCCCTAGCAAAAAGTACCGAACCATGGCAACACTGGCCGTATCTGCCATATGGCATGGAGCCTACGCCGGATACTATTTCTGCATCTGTGCTGCTCCATTCTACCTTCCCATCGAAGATCTGTACGTGAAACTGTTCATCAAAGATGCCACCGGAACGAAACGACAGGTGTTGAATGTAATTTGTTGGATTTCGAAATTTTTCGCTTTTTCTTACATGGGAATCGCATTCCTGTTGCTAACTATCGAAAAAATTTGGTTCTACTACGGCTCGGTGTATCACATTGCGTACATAATGTGGGCTGTGATGTACGGTGTTGGAGTTTTGATCGCCAAAGATCGAAAAGCTAAAGCCAAAAGAGCGGAAAGAGCCACTCAATCGAGTGGTGAGAAGTAGATTTGCTTTACATGACATAGAAAATTGAAACCAAATGATATCCGCTGCTGGTTCAAGCTGTTTGACAGTTTTATCAAGCTTTTCTTCATTATCTAGTAAGATTCTCGAAATAATATTTCACAGAACTAGCGGAAAGCAAAATTGCGGTTAGCGTCCGATAAAGTACTTCGAATAATTATAATAAAACAAACTAGAGATTTTGTTTAAAAATTGCTTTATTAACCATCTATTAAATAGAAAAAGTAGACGAAATTTAGGCAATAAACTTTTCTTGCGTCAAATCTAATTCTATAAGCAGTTTCTTCGAAAAACATAGAATGACCTATGTATCAAATTGGCTCTAGTATACCCTCCAGACTTGAGCTTTAGGTTAACCACTCTTAAGAGAACATCCCTCTGAAAGTTTCAACTCAGTCAATTGCTTCACGAGCTGACTCATCCATTTAAAAGTATAGAAGGGATATACGCTTTCAACTGCGACAGAGATTCGACAATATATATCTCATTTTAGTAAGGAACCAACCCCTGATTGGTCCGAAAACCAGAGTTGCCAGGATGTAGTTGACTGCAGTTTTTAAATAGTCCAATCTTCGTTGAAAAGTTCCACAAAAAGTTGATGGGATAACTGGGATCTTCGGTCATACCATGTTTAATTTCTCTGTGGTTTAATGACGCGGAATCACTAACTTTTAAAATTTAAGTTTTGACTAATACGCGTATTTTGACCTCAACTGTGAGACCGGTTTAAGTGTCATGTACTAGACTTGATTTGAGAAAAAAATCCTGGTGAGGGCCCATTCACATACAGTCGACTCTCCATAACTCGATATTCAAGGGACCGTCGACTTATAGAATTATCGAGTTATAGAATGTACCGAAACAAAAAATCACAAAATCGAAGGAACAAATTTGTGTATTTCTAATACGTTAATGATCACCTCTGTAACAATGTAATATTAGTTTGTTGATTGAGCTTTACAAACTACAGTCGACTCTCCACATCTCGATGTTCTACATCTCGATATCTCTCCCTATGTCGATGATTGCTTCGGTCCCTTCGTTCTGCATATATTTTCACTCTCTCTATCTCGATATCCTCCTTATCTCTATATCTCCCTATCTCGATGTGATTGTCGTTCCCGATTTTCTCTCTGTATGTCGATATCATCAAAGGTTACTAGACCAAATTTTAGGGATTCAAAACAATTTGCGAAGACAAAATGACATCTGTTTGTTGTTGATTTTCCTGGTAACGGAGTGATTTTCAATCTAGTATTCTATAAAAATTTGTTTTGTGTCTCGATCACTTCCTATCTCGATGGTTCCTTCGATATCGAGATGTGGAGAGGCGACTGTATTCGATTTTTTTTAGAAATGCTCGAAAAATCATTATTTTGACTGACAATATTTTATATTTATTTTCACGTTTTTCAACTTTCATTACAACTTGCAAGCATTTTTTGATCTCCAAACAAGAATTAGACCGCGTTTCTCCAAATAAAAAAGATTTCAAAATAGATATCGAGTTATGGAGAGAAATTTCTCTCTCACGTGACATCGTCTAGTGGAGATATCGAGTTATCGAAATATCGACTTAGAGAGAGCACGATGTATGGAAATTTGAAGGAACCAAAAAATCCATCGAGTTATAGAGTATATCGAGTTATAGAACATCGAGTTGTGGAGAGTCGACTGTATTTCATAACGCTGAAGGGGTGAGTGGGTGTCTTCAAGATGTTACAGATCATATATGATATGTATACATGTATATGTATACAAAATTCGGAAAATATTCTTACAAACTGCGTTATGGAAATAATCAAATTTTGGGTGGGTGAAAATAGCCATTTTTGGTGTTATGAAATTTGTGAATAAACCCTAATACACAGACGGTCTGTATCTAATATATACCTAATATATCACGGGAATAATTTGTAGGAATCAAGTTGAAAAGCCACTTACTGATATTGCCTTGGTTTCTGTTGAAATAGGCGTCTGTATTAAGGTGAAGATGAATCGAAGCCAAACATTAAATTTTTAAGAGCACGGATCTGGAGAACCGAACGCCCGTTCAAGCTGAAAACTTAATCGATTGTTCCTTACCAGCTAGGGATCAATCGATTAAGTTTTCAGCCTGAACGGATGTTTGGTTCTCTAGATTCGTGCTCTTGAAAATTTGAGGTTTGGCTTCGATGCATCTTCACCTTAAAAGATACAAACTTTAGTGGAAGGAGGACGGAAAGGTATACACGCAAAATAATCCAAACGCCATGAACTAATCTACGATGACGTCACGCTACAACTTCCAGCTGGAAGAAAACCTCTACTGCGGGCCGTGTTTACAAAAAATGAACGATTTCGTTGTACATTCATCCACTTCGTGTTTATCCGGTGAACATTCGTTGTCCGGATGTCGGTCCGGATGTCATTTAATGTAAACATTGGCCGCATTTATAGCAGAAAAGAAAAAGAAAGTCGAGGATAAAAGAAAAACGTGGATAAGTCCATTGTTACGTGAAAACATACGTGTTTTTTTTTTCATCGCACTTTCCACGTAGCTCCTACGTGAATCATGGACCAATGCACGAGTTCATTTTTGACGTTTGAGCGGTGCCGTGTTTTTTATGTAGCCATGGCAACGAGTGAATTCGGCACCGCTCAAACGTCAAATTAGTGAACTCGTGCATCGGTCCATAGATAGCAAAGGATGAACGCATGAACTTTTGAACTTCGTCCATTCCACCGGCGGTACACGTAAGAGCTACGTGGATTTTCCGGTAGCCTTTACGAAGCTTTTCAATAGGATCTAGATGGTTTTGCATTAAATTTAACTGTAATAAAGACCAACCTTATTTCTAATAGGCTTTGGAAGAAAACTAATTCCCAATTGGAAATATAAACAAACCTAAAAGATTGTGATATTATTATATTCAATCTGAGCAATTTGAATCCTGTTTCCCAATTTTTGTGAGTTTGGTCTGTCTTGTTGTAGCCTTCGCGTGCTATAATTGATAGAGGTTATAAATCAGGTATAAAATATGAAGTAAAGATAAGTATGCTGTTCCGCTCAAGGAAAGTAAAAATTTCTGCTCAAAAAATGATCAAGAAATTTTCTACAGTGAGCTCCATTTGAATTGACATTTCTTTTCGACTGCGTACTGCGATCAAAGAAAAATGCATTTCTTGCAAAAAATTTCCTACGCATCCAGATAGGCGATTACTTTTCTGTTGAAGTGCATAATTCGCTTAATGCAGGGATTCTTCGATACTCAAAGCATATTTAGGCCTGATTCGCTGCTGACAAGTTATGTCTTGGCCTATCTTGATGCATGGAAAATTCCTGGAAGGAATCGATCTAGGAAGCACTTTTTTCTGATTGCAGTACGCAGTTGAAAAGAGATGTCAGTTCAAACGGGAGTCGCTGTAGAAAATTTCTGCAAGGAATCCTGTTCAGCAGCAAATCAGGCTTTACTTTGAAATCAATCATGCACAGGGTTTAAAATTCAGCAGCTTCTGAAGTTCTTCAAAAATCAAGCGGGCGCCATCTTAGGATTTGAGCTCAATACCGAATGTACGTACAATATGCAGATGTCAAAATAAACTTAGGCACCTACGCGAATTTCACGTAAGTGCGATAGGTAACCTCAGTAACAATTACCGAGTCAAGCCTGATTTGCTGCTCAAAAGGAATCGCTAAAGAAATTTCTCGCCGATTTCTTGCAGAAATTTTCTACAGTGACTCCTATTTGAAGTGACATTTCTTTTTAACTGCGTACTGCGATCAGAAAAAAAAACGCTTCCTTGATCGATTCCTTGCAGGAATTCCTCATGCATCAAGATAGGCCAAGAAATTAATTGGCAGCAGCGAATCACACTTCACTGTTTGGTGCTTATGAATGGCTTAGTGATCTTTATCTTGGTCAGGTGAAGTGGAGGTACAAAATAGAAATAATAGTAGTAGAACGCTAGTGGCGCTGTTGTCACAAAATTGATTTAACTAATTATTACCTTTAATTGTTATTTTTCATTAATTGATCGATCCCACGCAACAGAGAATGTTTTGTTTTGGCCTCTGACACTTTGAGCCCCGGTACTCACGCTGTCACATCGCAGCAAACTAGATGTTGGTCACACAAACAGCAGCGACATTAGCATTCTTAGGTTAATGCTTCTACTAGGTACAATGAATTTGGAATGATCTACGTGATTTTTCACGTAGCAATGACGTTTGGATTATTTCGAGTGATAGTAAAGCCGTTGGTCCCGAGATGAACTAACCCAGGGCTAAAAATCGTAACAATCTCGTTAATAAATACTCATCCGATTTTTACTGTGCCCACGTTGTAGAGCTGTGCCGTGCAGTGAAAACGTCAAAATCGAGTTTCTGTCAGTTGCTGATTTTCTTTTCCCTTTCCTTTCGCGACCAAAATGATTGCTCGTTTGTGTGCAGCAGGATCTCGCGGAACGTGTTGAGTGTATGAATTTTTTCCTGGCATTTTTCTGTAATATTTTCGGTGAAAATCCATTCGAATCGCGGCTTGAAATGTTTGCAAAGTCTGGAAAAAGTATTGGTTCTTGAGCGTGCATAAAGGTAACGTTCCGAAAAGTGTTGGAACTGTGCAAATTTAGTGTTTTTATCTTTGCCAGTGGTAGGTGCTAGAAAGTGAAAATTTTCATTCGCAAACTGCGTGTGCGTGAGCGTGTGTATGTGTGCCCGTGTGCGTATGAGAGAGCTAGACATGAGACACATCAACCTTTTAGGGGATGTGTTTTATAAAAAGTGACGTTCCTTCAAATTGATTTTCACCTAATTTTAAATTTTGAAATGTAAAGATTCTTGAAAAATTTATTGCATGTTTAATTATTTCATTTTGTGACAGATTCCGTTCCTAAACAACACAACCTTTTCTGGAAGCAAATCGGTTGGCAAGGAAACCCTTTCGCTTCACCACACATCCGTTTACGAAAGATCTTACGCGACGTTTTCTCCCATCTCAGCAGCCCACTGGCAACGGTAGTCAAGTGGCAGCAGCAGCAGCTGAAAGCAGTGTCTGAAAGTGAAGGAAGCATCTCTGAGAAGCAAAAAGTGCGATGTGAAACAAAGCGAAGAAGCACAACAGAAAGAAGCGACAGACACAACACCAAACAGCCAGTGCAAAGTGAGAGCAAAGAGACGACGAAATGCTAAAAAATTTCACTTTCTATTTTTTTTTAACTTTTATTTTTTATGACATACTTGCGTGAACTATTCGAAGGTTGGTTCAAGCTCCGTATTTGGACAGGATTTATGATTCCTTCATTTTAATAATCTAGATATTGTGAAAATAACACGGGAAAGGACAATTTTCTGCTGCCAAAATTCAAACGTTACTAAAATCAATAGTGATCTGCAAGTGAAAGGTGCGCAATTTGGAAACTTCCCATGTGAAGACAGAGTATAGTTCCAGACGAAAGAAGCTGTAATATCGCAACTTAGGAAGTCAATGCGCAAAAATTCGGAGCTATGCATATGATCGGATCAAGTGTCAATGTGGTGCGGTGATGACGTAGGCGATATAAGCAGTCAGAATATTGTGTGCTAAATTCTACCCACCATCGTTCGGTTATAAGAAGCTACACCTAAGATGTTGAATTGTTGTGGGGAGAAACCTGTTTTAGGGGTCGAGTGAAGAAGAGATTTTTTTCTGTTGGCTTGCTGGGCTCCTGCTACCTACAAGAGCTGTACGCGTGACAAACCGTTGGCGAAATTCGTACCAACATTTTGGGGCGATCAAGTGACTCAACACAGGAAGTGGATTCGCAGCCGGACGAGGAACTACCACCAATGGCTTCAACGGAGCAGAAAAAGCCCAAGGAGAAGCAGGAAGACGGGGAGAAACGGGTCGGATGTGCACATTATAAACGACGTGCGAAATTTGTGGTAAGTGATTATTTGCTTTTTCTTTGTTTTGACACTCCGTTTTGAGTAAACTCCGTTACTTGTTATATACTCACACTTGACTAGACTAAATTACTAAGTTCGGCAACATTTTACTAGGTATTTGACTGCGCGGAAAACTTTAAAATTTAACATTTAATGGTGTGACGAAGGATGCCACTACTAAGATTATTTTCAAAGGGCTCCAAAAAGAATTTGCAAGTCTTCCTTAGCGCTGTGGTAACGTTGGCAGCTTTTATGAAAAATCTTACAGAGTGCAGTACTGGTAGCAGGTCTTGTTTTACGTCAGTCTCTTTTAATGCAAGTCTCCCAAATGTGTTTATTTTAAATGCACGGTGTCTAAAGTCCCTAGTTTATCCAAAATGGTCTCTAAAGCCTCTTTTTTTCATCCTGCATGCAGCTAATCGTAGTGAATAATTCTAGAGACTCCAGAGAAACTCTCATGTGCCTATTTCGCAGGTTCTTTAACCCTTCAGTCGTCGCGCGATTTGCCATCGTTAGAACGACCACGCTGATGCTGTGTACGATAAGCGAGGTTTTTTCACCACTGTTATGCAAAATACAACAGCACGACAACTGAAGTGGTAAGAACCTAGTTTTTTGTGGATTACCTTCAGGGACTCTTCCAAGGATCTCTCCAGGTATTTCTGTAGGTCTTCCTCCACCAATTCTCGAAGGAATTGTTTCAGCGATTTTTATAGGAATGTTTAGAAAAATGTTTCCATAATTTGCTCCAGGAATCCATTGATTAATTTCCACAAGAGTTACATGGGAAAATTTCCCAGAGACCCCGAGTTTTCCTCCAGAAATTTTTCAACTAACTAGAGCTGCCACTATAGGAGATCTTTATAAGAAAGGAGTGTTTTCGAGAATATCCACATAGGTTTATTCCAGAGTTTTTAAAGTAATTCGTATAGGGCTATTTCCAAGAAAGCTCAACATAATTAATAGTTTAATAGTTTATTAAAGAATACGTAAAACTTTTATATTTTATGCTTAGGTGAGGCCAAGGAGAAGCAAATGTTCAACTTTAGGAAATCTTGAACAATATCAAGTGAGATTAGCGTCTTAAGGCAATGTTTGTTACATTACAGAAATTGTTTTAAACTTTGCACTGTATGCTTCATCCGTGTCTCCAGCGGATGTTTGTTCCAGAGAAAGACTCCATGTACTAATACACTTCGTCTTAGTTGAGCTGAATTCGAATAGACCTTGCTGTAGGTGCTGCAGGATGTACTGTGGTAGTTTTTGGAGGTATTTCGAAGGTAGCACTTACTTACTTGATGGGCTACAATCCGCTACATTGAATCTACGCCGAATGAATAATTCTCCACTGGGCTCGGTCCTGAGCCAATCGCTTCAAGTCGCCCTGAACGTTAAGTGCCCTTAACCCTCTCTTTCCCATGGTAGCACAGGTGATCCACCGATTTTCAACGAACGCGGGCTAAACCGAATTGGTACGAATACCTCAATAATAATTGGAATAAATTTATACGCTCATTTGTCTTATCAAACATCGAAATAAGTGACCTAAGGGTCAAACTATTGAAAAAAATCAACTAACTACTGAAAAACAATCTTTTTTTTATTGTGGTTTTGAATAATACATATAGCTTACTTAAAATATTGAGAAAAACTGGGGGTCCAGATAGCCGTAGCGGTAAACGCGCAGCTATTCAGCAAGACCAAGCTGAGGGTCGTGGGTTCGAATCCCACCGGTCGAGGATCTTTTCGGGTTGGAAATTTTCTCGACTTCCCTGGGCATAGAGTATCTTCGTACCTGCCACACGATATACACATGCAAAAATGGTCATTGGCATAGTAAGCTCTCAGTTAATAACTGTGGAAGTGCTCATAAGAAAACACTAAGCTGAGAAGCAGGCTCTGTCCCAGTGGGGACGTAACGCCAGAAAGAAGAAGATATAGCTTACTTGGAACAACTTTTGTTCAAGCACTTTTTTAGAATCGCCATTTTGATAGTTAAATTGTCGAACAAAGCTGTGGGAAAGAAAGGGTTAAGTCCTCTTCAACTGCAAAAAGCCAACGTGTGCGCAGCCTACCACGAAGCCGACGGCCTCGTCCGGGTTTTATACTGAATATTATTTTTGCTTATCGTGTTTCCGGCATTCGTGTAAAACAGTGGTGCATATGTGCACCATACAAATTCCATCAAATTCAATGATTGCTAAACAAACTTGTGCATTTTTGATCATATATTAGCTCCAACAAAGAGTAAAACTATTGGAAAATATTTTTATTTCTACCTTGGGGATTAACTTTCTTTGTTAATCAGGCTTCGAAATCATTTAATATTTATCGATCGGTAAACCCATCCCATTTTTCGAAGAACAACATGTTAAATGTGTTGGCATCCCTAAAATAAGTCATTGTTGTGAAAGAGGAGATGTGTAATTATGAAGTAGCGTGAAAACAATTTAATTTTGTTCGTTATTTTTAAAGACACAAAGGTTGAAAGTTTTAGTGCTCTACAGACACCATGGGCGGGAAAGAGTTAATCTGTTTTCAGACGCGCTCGTGTTCTCTCCGTTTAACAATTGCTCGAAGTGTTCTTTCCATCTAGCAGCCACCAAGATTTTGTATGTCAGCAAGTTACCTTCACGGTCATTATTAGCACGGGAGACGACGCTGTTTTTCTCCGTACGCCATTGACAGTTTCGTAAAATCTCCGCATATCATTTTGTTCCATGCTGTTTTGCGCCTCAGTAATGATATCTTCTTCATACTGCTTTTTCTTTCTGCAGTGAATTCGTTTCCCGGCTGCTCTAGCTTCCTTGTACCGCTCTCTATTCTGCCGGGTACCAGACACTAACATCCGGCTTCTGGCAATATTCTTCTCATCCGTCACATTCTGGCACCCCTCATCAAACCAAGCATTTCTGGGTCGTCTCTGAGCAGTACAGGGTGACCAGCGAACCGGGAAATCGGGAAAACCGGGAAATATGCGGGAATTTCATATCACCGGGAGAAAACCGGGAAATATACGGGAATTTCAATTACTACCGGGAAAATCCTTCATATTGGTGTATGGCCGAGAAATACCTTGGCCATGTCCTTGCTGCTGGAAAAGAGGTTTGCTTGAGGATCTCAAGTATAATCAACTGATTTCATCAAAAAAAATTATTGATATCATAATCGTATATTAAGCAACTAAAATTAACATTAATCTTTAGATTTGAACTGGATATGAAATCAGTCGGGTAGGGAGCCGGTTCACATTCTTGGCACTTTTCATTTTTTTTTTGATTTTGAAAAGCTACTGAGCTCATATTCGGCCACAATATGCGTCGTATTGAACTACTTATTATTGCAAAGTTTCAGACAATTCGGCCGAGAAAAAAAATCCATGCCAAGTGACCAAGTAGTTATTTTCCCTACAATGTCCCATTCAGGATTTTTTTTTAAATTTCCAGTTAGTCAATTTCTTTGCTAGCGTTGTTCTTGTGTGAATATTGTAAGTGTTTGATTTGTCATTTGCTAGTGTTAAGGTGATTTAGTATTTTGTTTGTACGTTAAAACGACAGGAAATATTCGTAGTAGTTGTCTAGGTTTTTCCCCAGTAGCACTAGGCATACAACTAGGGCAGTAGTATTTCAAATTACCGTAACCATGCAGGCTACCACCCACCGAGCTCCCAAAACCCACCACCAGATGTCTGGTAGCATAACGTTCGGGCGGCCATGAGGGGTGGCGAAATGGGGGCCATCGTTGAAAATCCGAATGGTAAAGGGGAATGACCGACGACCTAGGTCAAGAACCTCACGGTCGAAAATAAATTACTGGTCGTTCTCTTGTCCGGATACAGCTGAAGAAGCTAGTCGTTAAGCTATAATTCAAAAAGTTAAGTGGAAAGCAGACAAAGAGTTGTGTAAGGAAGAAGATAGCGGAAAGTGGACACCAGGACCCCGCCGTTTTTGGTATAGAAACCATCACATTTCTATTACCGCCCTAAGACGTCCTAGAGCCCAATTCTGGGTACTTTCCGGTATCGTTATTAGCCGAAGACCGATCCGTCACCAAATCGGTAGCCTAGGACGCGTAGGAGGGTCCCAGCAAGTTGCAGCCGAAGTCCCCAAGCCAACCCGAGAAGAGCGTGGCCAGACGTGGCCGAAGGCCTATACTAGGTCGTGAAGAAGGAGTTTGGTGGTAGCTGCGAGAAGAAGGGGCCCCTAACAGGTCAGATTAGTCAGTAAGAAAGTGGGATGAAAGTGTAGAAAAGAAGTGGATAGAGAGAAGGTTGTAGCCCAAATAAAACTGCGTTTGTGAAGGAATAAAAGTAGGAGTTTTGACCAGTGAAGTGCTTGGGGTTTCCTATATTCTAGTGCGAAGATTCCCTGTCCGCGGTAAATTAAGGTAAGCGTGCCGACCCTGAGGCAGTTGAGTCGGGGAGTCTCTAAGACGCTTCCGATTGGCTGACCGATACTTACAATATTTTTCAGAAATAACCTGAATCGATTTTTTTAAGACTTGAAAAGTTATTGTAGTCATACATAAATATTGACATTTTATAACTCAGTATGGTGTACCGTACAAAAGTCATTAGAACTCATATAAAACAATATGTGCTCTGAAAAAGTTTGTAGATTTTAACATAATGTAGAAGTTTGCAGAGCATTTTTTGTCTGCTTTAGACTAGGTATGAATTGTTGAATTCTTGCTTCAATCATCGCCTTTGTTAATTTTTTTAATTTTTGAACCTACCAGAAAATATGAAAAATATGTTCTGAAGTACAATTTACTACTTAATAATACAAAAATAAGCCTACAGGCACTGAGCTATAACATCAGAATGGCAACAAGCCCCTTGAATTCAAACTTAGTCTGAAAAACGTTGTTATTAATCGCTTGAGGAACCACATGTTGAAAAGACTTTATTACAATCGGTTGTTTGAAAAATCGAAAAATGGCAAATGACCAATTCTACAGGTCAGATTTTACAGTTTTCAAATTATCTGTTTCGTTTTTTTTTTCAAAATAAGGATTTTTATCCATTATTTACGATTGGGAAAATTTTTAAAATCCCGGGAAATAACCGGGAGAAAACCGGGAATTTGAAATCAGAAATTCACTGGCCACCCTGGCAGTACCTATCACCTCTCGCGCTGCTGTGCTCATCGCACCGTGGATAGACTCCCACAGATTGTTGAGGTTGTCACCTACGTTGTATCCCCTTATCTGGTCATCAAGCTTCCGGCTGTACTCGTCTGCTACACACTTAGATTAAATTACTGGGGTCGGTAAAATTTTACTGGGTTTTGGAACTACCGAAAAAGTCAGTAAAATGAAAACTGTCGCCACGCTTAATTGAACAGCAAATTTCACCATGTTTTATTTTTGATCGATGTATGATATAAAAAGAAAGCTCTCTGCAAAATTTCAGTGAAAAGTCTCTGTTTTTCGATTTCTGACATATATTTTTTAGTTTACTGACTTTTTCGGTAGTTCATAAACCCACTTATTTTTACCGACCAGATTGAGTGTGTACACCTTCTGTTGATAAGCGCTGGATATTGAAACGCAACGGTCGCTGTGTTCTTGTGTTCGCCACGGTAGACAACCGTGCACGAATTTTACTAACAACGAGATAGTGATCAGAGTCGATGTTTGGACATCTGAAGGTCCTCACGTCGATACATCCGAGAAATGCCGGCCGCCCACCAAAACGTGGTCTATTTGATTGCAGAGCTCGCCATTTGGGTGCATCCAGGTGTGCGTTCGAATGGCTTTGCGTGCAAAGTAGGTGCTGCTGATGGCCATCCCTCTAGCTGCAGCGAAAGTTATTAGTCTTAGGCCGTTGTCATTGGTGGCGGAGTGAAGGCTCTCCGTACCAATTATTGGGCGTAAAAAATCTTCTCTTCCGACCTGAGCGTTGGCATCCCCGATAACAACTTTTACGTAATGTTTTGGGCACTCATAACAATCATAAAACGCATCCTTCGTGTCGTCGGGTTTATCGTTTGTCGGCGCATAGATGTTGATTAGACTGTAGTTGAAGAATTTTCCCCGTATCCTCAATACGCAGATTCGTTCATTTATCGGTTTCCACCTCATAACTCGCTTCATTGTTTCCCGATCACTATGAATCCGACACCATGCTCTGCCTTATCGCTGCCACTATGGTAGATGTTGTATTTGAAAGCTGTGTGGGCGACGGAATCCACCACCCTGAATTCACGTTCTCCAGTTCTAGGCCATCTTATTTCCTGAATAGCAGCCACGCTCACTCCAACCTTCTGCAATTCACGAGCCAAAAGGCTCACTCGTCCGGGTGCATTTAGCGTCCTGACATTCCAGGTACCGAGTTTCCAGAGTCATATTTCTTATTTCGCTGCCATAGATCATAGTCCTTATTTCGCTGCCAGATCGGTTGCCGAAAATATCGTTCGTTATTTCCCCTTTCTCCATTTTTCGTGGTAGGTAAGAAATTCAATATGCTACCTTACCAGGGTCGCAATACCTACATCACGTTGGTGGGGCTGCCACCTTAGGTATGGCTGACGTGATACAGCATTTCATACTCAGCCACTGATTGCCAGAACAGACGCTGTTTGAGCCGCACCTCCTTGGTGGACAGGTGCAACGGTGCTACTACCGAATGAGTGAGGTTCTGACGAGTTGCTACTGGGATGACTGACGCAAATCTCCGGAGTTCGCAGTGTATCAGTGCATCAAACAAACTATGGACGGTTCGTCTCTGTAGGTGTCGGCATAGGCCTTTATTCATTAGCTACTCTGGCCGGCGCCGTTATTGACATTACTAAGTTTGAATCCTCGAAATTGTACATTGAAGATGGTATGCTACTCCCAAGCTACTTCTGTTGGTTCACTGTGCAATTTTGATTATTCCTGTCAATCGCGGAGTAGCAAATACGAATTGTACGATTATCAATTCTTATGCTTATGCAATTTGGGTCCCACATCAATTGTGCAAAATTTCAGCTCGATTGGTGGAACTATAATTTAGCGCCGGCTGTTTTAAAATTGTATGGGTTTTACAATGAAAAAACTCACTTTTGCAATGAAAACAGCGATGATGTTACAATGATAAATGCTATTACAGTAGCGCTGCTATTTAGATATTATGAGTATCGAAAATGACCCAATGTAGTGAAACTAACTAACTGCTTAGGTGTAAAATCTGACCCGTTGTGACCCTGACTCGGGACAAGTTAAAAGCATGGTTAAATAAGCAGTGAGATAGTTTTTGTTCGAGTAAGGGGCCCCGCATAAGGTTAGATTAAGTTAAGAAAGTGGGAGTGAAGCTACCCCGCCAATAAATTGTTTAAAGGAGTTCTGCGGTTGACTAACTTAAGTACGAGAATTTCTTGACCGCAAGTTGTATTGGTGAGCGTGCCGACCCTGAGGTTTTAAGTCTGGGAGTTTCTGTGGTGCTCCCGATTGGCTTACCCGATAATTACACTTTCTCATTGAATACAGTCCTCGGCAAAATTCCTTCGAACCTAGACCAACTTGTTGCACCCACTAAATGGTAGAGTTGAGACAGATGTGACTATGACAGGATATGGTCGGTGTTCAGACAAACTGGACTGGATGATATTTTGGCGTTACACAGGTACGTTAAGGACTTCTAAATTCTGAATTTTCTGTTGCTATTTTGATACAGATGTATCATCAAACAAATAAGTTGCATTATTGCAGAAAATAATCCAAATATTTTAATATTTAGAATGCTTGTGGTACATTTACCTGATATCATTGAAAAAACACTTGGTCCGGTCTGTCTAAACACCGACCATATGGAAGTAGGAATTTTACGGGACAAATAGAATGAGATTATTCGGTATTTTAACAGTATAACTCAAAAGGATAGACTTAATTATTTTGAGAAGCAAAAATTTGGATAAAAATGTAGGACACATGTTCAGCACAGATGAAAGGGCTGCTTGGATGGACTGAAGGATTGACAGGATCCTTTTGGATTCTGCCTGGATGAATTCCATTTGATGGAACCATTTGATTTTTTATTTCCGTTCAATCCTATTTCACTCGTTCAGTAAAAACCACATACATACGTTTGTTTTACTTTTTAGACACCATGCTGCAATAAATTCTACATGTGCCGGTACTGTCATGATGAATACGAGACTCACTTCTTCAATCGTAAAACGGTAACAGAACTAGTCTGCACTGAGTGCGACACTAGGCAGCGAGTTCAGGCCGAATGTGAGAAATGTGGAGTGCGATTTGGACGGGTAAGTCGCCTTGTGATTCCAACACTAAAGAAAAGCGGCTTTTATTCAGAAAATTCCTTGTTTTTTTTGCTTTATCCAGTACACTTGCTTGGTGTGTAATCTATTCGATGACGAGGATCGAAATCAGTATCACTGCGATGGATGTGGTATTTGTCGAGTGGGAGGCAGGGGTCGATTTTTCCACTGTAAGGTGTGCAATATGTGTCTACCAATGCAGTTACAGGTCGATGGTCATAGGGTAAGCATTGAAATTTCACAATTTCCATGAAAATTTAACGTTTAATGATATGCGGTGTTTGTTTTTCAGTGTGTCGAAAACGTCTCACGATCAAATTGTCCTGTGTGTTTAGACGATATTCATACATCCCGCATTCCCTGCCACATTCCGGACTGTGGTCACTTACTACATCGTACGTGTTTCGAAGAATTGGTAAGATTTATTTTTCCGAATAAAAAAGCGTTTACTGACTGAAGACTTCTCTTTCTTCATTGCAGCTATCTTCGGGTCATTACGCTTGCCCAACATGTCAAACGTCGATGATGGACATGAATCAATTGTGGGAATATTTGGATGCGGAAGTGGCTGCAACACCTATGCCAAAGGAATATGAAAATTACATTGTGGATATTCTCTGCAAAGATTGTCATAAGGTAGGTGGATTAATCACACTTTCTTTATATTTTCGGTTTTATGTAAATGTATAATTCTGTTGCTAGGAATCAACGGTAAAATTCCACGTAGTCGGATTGAAATGCAGTCATTGTGGCGCTTACAATACGTGTCGAACTAAAACAAAAAGTGTAGACTCATCCGATAAATGCACAAGCAATAGTGAAGGTAAGTCGAAAAATTTAAAAGTTCACTGGAACAAGTATCATTTTATGCAATGTTTGTTTCAATTCAACAGTTCGGACAGTGAATGGAGAAGGCAGTGGCTCCAGTTTGGGGGTTGCAAGCAGTTCTTCCTCATCATCCTCTCTTTTGACCGTAACTACAACTGCCCCTAGTAGCTCTAGCAGTAGCAATAGCAATGGACATGCTACGGCACCTATATCTTCGGGCTCGGAAATGGCGTCAACATCAGCGGCTTTCAGTCAAACGCCAGCATCTAGTTTACCGTCTACTGCTGCCAGTAGCAATTCCAGCAATGAACAACCTCCATGCAACAACAACAGTAATGGGAGCAGCGATAGTAATAATCAAAAAGCTTAAAACGTTGCTGGTCAAATAATCATCGCTTCATCTCTGGCTACTTTCTACTACTACCCTTCCGGAGCTGGCGAAGCTTGGACGCTAGTTTCGTTCTGTTCTGCACTAGACAATTATTTTATATTTTATAGATGATATTGCTGTCTTGTACGTTATGAATTCCATGCATTGGGTGTTTCGATTCCAGCTAATGTATGGATCAGAATATTGGGCAATTTCACCGCGCATATGTTCGAGTGTAATTAGCAGACAATTTTGTTGAAAAGTTTAGACATGTTTAATTTAACCATTTTGGTCGTTATTGAGCCAACCAAAAAAATTGATTTGAGGTACTAGATTTTTATTTTCATAGTCGTGTAATCGATATCGTTAACAAAATCTTGCACTTTTATGGGTTTCTCTTAAATCTACGGTTGTGGCGCCTAGATCGTGCTAAATTAAATTTCAACATTTGTTGTATATTGTGTATTTTACAATATATTAGAAATCGCGTTTGCAAGGGTTTGTTTTCAAAATCGTTGACGAATTGTAAAAAATAGGATTGTATTTTCAAGGCATGCTTTGAATAGGGCTTCTAGTGTTTCATATTTTAAATGTATGATGGACTAGCATTGTATGTGTGGCTATATATTTATACAACGATGATTGTGGGTGTTTTTATATTTATATTTTTGTATATTTCCTAAAGAATACAGATTTATTTTATATTTGATCGTAGCACACTGTTTTATTTTTTTTATAGCAATTATTCAAAGAACTTGATGAGCCTAATTTCCAATAATCAATCGCTACCAATAATTATTCCCATAAAATGCATTAAACATTGTGTTCGATACTTTCTTTTAGAGTCGCTTTAAGTCTCCATTATATGTGATAAAGTATTTTTATGACGTGTAATATTATCAACGGAACCCTCCGGACTCCATGTAGTATAGCAGTAGTAATAACAAGTGATAGAACCTTTTTAGCGTAGAAATACAAATTTCTTACAGCCGTATGGGCAGCAACTACACGAGTCTCGAAATACAGCTAAAATGTTTTCACAAGAGAAAACACAAGTGAAAGCATCTTCTAAGCGTAGTAATACAAATTTCTCATAGCCGTACGAGCCGCAATTACATGAGTCTCGAAATATCACTAAACCGTTTTTGAATATTCACATTTAAAACAGACTAAACTATCCACATCACAGCGCAAATAAGCATCACCGACGAAAATATTTCAAAATGTAGGAGCAGGATTTTCAGAAATTTTGTATCAGCGGCCGATTTCTAAATCAAAAGAAAATAACTAATGCAGTGCAGTCGTGCATAGTTAGGTATGGTAATTTAAAAGTAGGAAATCTGCTTAGTATTGCGAACCGAAGAAAAATCCAAATTGAAACAAGCGACACAAGATTTTTAACGGATATAATTTATCATTTAGAATTCCAAACCTAAGCGATCGTGTAGATTCTTGAAGGAATCGTCTGCAAATGATAGACTAATAAGAAAAACATACTGACGTACGGTCAGACTCTGTAAGCTGCTACAGTTATTTATAGGAATAGTAGCAAATTTATGTTGTGACATCACAATGGAAATAATCATCAACAAGTATGATATTCTCCAATAAAAGCGTTATGTGAATTACCCTGATTGTTTGGCTTTTCTTTCTCTCAATATCACAGATCCGTAAATCATTTGTCTCCTGTTTTGTATGACCCCTTCGAATTTTACTTGATATGATGATATACCTATTCTTTATTTTTCTTAATTTTACACTGTTGAGTATTTCAAATTTTAAGTGATTCAGTTTTAAAAGCTTTTCAGCATGCAAAATTTTCATGATTTTTGCATTGTTTCGTTTATGTGTTAGTTGATTTGTTTAATATGTTTTGATTTTTGAAAAATGGTTGTTTCTAATTTACTCAAAACCTATGTACAAACTACTTCTTCTTACTAATTTGTAGATTTGATTAAAGAGTGATCTAATCAAAATAACACGGATTGCATTGTCTACTCGGTCCTATAACATTTCCCCGAATACCATTACCCCGAAAACCATCTCCCCGAAAACCATTACCTCGAATGATACATTACCCCGAAAACCATTACCTCGAATGATACATTACCCCGAAAACCATTACCCCGAATGCGACACTTCCCCGAAAACCAGTGATGCACTTCGAATGTTCTTTCCTGGATGCTCGCGAATGTGAGCCAAGAAATCTATCTTGCTCGTGATTTGTACGACACTCGAGGTTTATCTAGTAGTGTAATAGTTGTCGGCGTAATAACTGTTAACATTTCTATCAGCGATTTTTCCTTCTTTCAATAATCGGCTGTTCTTTCAAGGTTGGCATCATAAGTGTAAATTTTTTTATCAGTGATTGTACCGTAAGCATGCCATTCACCGCTCATGCTCCATTCACCGCTCATTGAATTATTTTGAAAAATCTGAACAAATTTTCGCAATAAAAGTCATTAGCATGTATTAGTATACCAGAATGGTTTGTATCAGAATGAAATTCATAAGGTTTAATATTATATACTATTTATAAAAAAATAATTTTAGGCTGTTTATGGCTGTGAACATAAGTTGAGCAATGATTTTATTATGGCAGATCGAAAAATGCCTCTAAGCTGCCACGCTTTAATATGTTGTTCAATACTATAGTACAAAGATAACAACCAGCTAATGAAAGTAAATTAATTCCAACTAGTTGTGTATATAGAGTCTCATACTTAGGATGAGCGGTGAATGGCGCCCTACCCATGTATCATTGGTATACATTTTATTCGGTACCATTATACGTTGATCACATTTCAACTTCTTTCCCACAAAAACAAATCTTTTACCTTGCTTCTAGCGCAAAAAGTTGCGAAAAATATCGAAATCGTTGGTAGTTCGACTGTAGTTCGTTGTTGGTGATATATTGGCTTTTCAGTCTTGACAAAATTAAAAACTGTTATTTTATTTTGTCAAGACTGAAAAGCCAATATATCACCAAAAATATCGAAAAACCGATTTTTGACAGAATTTAATGTGATGAAATACTGTTAAATGAGCGGTGAATGGCGTCCTTACGGTACCTTCTTTGAGTTATAGGCTGTTCTTTCGAGTTGTACTGTTTGAGTTAAAGTCGTAATGATAAATGCGATTCATCTATACTGCCCCTATCCGCATAATTGTCCCATGTCTTCTTCTTTCTGGCGTTACGTCCCCACTGGGACAGAGCCTGTTTCTCAGCTTAGTGTTCTTATGAGCACTTCCACAGTTATTAACTGAGAGCTTACTATGCCTATGACCATTTTTGCATGTGTATATCGTGTGGCAGGTACGAAGATACTCTATGCCCTGGGAAGTCGAGAAAATTTCCAACCTGAAAAGAATTGTCCCATGTAAAAAGAGTATCAACATCAGCATTACCATCAGTCTGAAAATTATTTATTGTCACAGTTACATTCTCAAAATCGAATGCACACATGTTTTGATTCTCACATGGCCCTAAAAAGCTGATGGTTAAAAGAAGGATAAATCTGTGATAACAAGAGCATGAGTTCAAATCAAAATCAATCGATAAAGTATGTTTTGAAGTAGGAAATACTTCGTCCTACTAAGGGACAGTTTCGCATTCCCGGAGCTTCAGGTTATCTTTGGCATATGTGTTAGAGACAATTTTATAGACAATAATCGTACTTAACCTTAAGCTGATATTCCATATTTGGTGTTCATTTATCGAATCCTCATTTTGGCAATAATATTCTGGGTTATAATCAATTCGGGGAAATATGGTATTCGGGGTTATGGGTTCGGGGTGATGGTTTTCGGGGTAATGGTATTCGGGAAAATGTTATAGGATCGTCTATATTTTTCAATATAGATTTCATTTTTCATTCTGCTCTTGCCATCTCGTGAATTTTAGTTCTTGTAAACTAATCAGAAGGTATCAGAAGGCCGGCTCCAGAGGCACGTTCCCCGCCATTTGGGAGATTTGTGCCATCGCCATATTTGAGCCTATTTCATCATCTACCCAATGGGAGAGGAAAGGGAAGGTTAAGATGGGAGGAAATAGGAGTGGGGTCCCTTGAAGATGGAAAATCGCATAAGCGAATTAAGAGCATGTAGCACCATACCACAATGGGTTCGAACAGCGCCCTAAAAAGGGCACTGCAAAACGCATGAGCGTAAAGAAAGCCTATAGCTCGTTACCACAGCGGGTTAAGAATACCAGAAGGTCCTGAAGATTCAGGTTTCTGAAATCAGTTTCACTTAATAAGTGTTTACCAAGTAATTGGAATCGCAATTACGCGAAAAATTGACATTTACATATCATGTGATAAAAAGTTCCATAATTGGAACAACAAATGTATCAACACACTGAATATTTGCCATGTGATAGTTGAGTCGGCAGTGGCCAGTCAAGGTTGTAACCAAGCGACTGCAATTCTGCTTTGACAGATTTGTTAAATACTTAGCCACCCTTTTGGATGGCTTAGTAATGTACAGACGTCCACTCATCTCGCGAAGGGAGTTGTGAGGAACATTTCCTATAAGCAAAGTGACAAGCAATTGTGAGATCACTCGAAGCAAGGGTAATTGTGTCCCAATTTACCGGAACTGGAAACATCCAAATCACTAGGATTTCCAATGGACGAAGAAAATCCATGGAATTTGGTCATAACCAATTCCCAGTTTGTGGAGTATAACAAATGCAAAGTCTGCGAATTTACATTCTTATGTTCATATAGAGATGTAGCGATGATCAGATAATGATTCATCATCTGATACATGCCAATTCGTCAACTCGTGACTGATTCTATTCGAACAGAGCATTATGTCTTCTCTAGCAGATACCATGAAGGTTGGAGGATTTCCTACAATAAGTAATCCAAGATTTGAACTACTTAAGCATTCCATCAGACTGGAGCTTCTCAAATTGATATCATTGCCCACAATCAGCAGAAGGCCTTTTCATAGGCAGTGAACAACAACTCGTTTGAAATCATCCATTGGGGATGATTCATCATGTGGTAAATACACCACAAAACGAAAGACGTATTTCCTATTGAGGTCACATACAGAAATATCAATTGTGACAGCACATACATCTCTGGTTGTTAACTCAGAAATGAGTATGGCGACGTCAGCGCTATTTACGAGCACGCATGCACGAGGCATGGTACGCGAAATTGCCATTTCATGTTTCTGAAAGTAGCAAAAACTGGGTCCACTAGGTTTCCTAGATAAAAGCAAACAAAAGTAAGGTTTAAAATTGAACTAGCTCCACTTGAGCTGTACCATTTGCATGAGTCTACAAAGATTGATCGTTGCTGACATTTTATGCTGAAGATTGATCTAACTAAGCTATCCTAGCCGTAGTCACTACCCAAACTAAGCAAGATTAAGCTTTTCGCAATCTCAGAACGAAAAAGATCAACAGCGAACAAAAACCAAATCGGTATCTCTTAAAAGTCGCCAAAGGCGAAAAGCACAGAATACACTGTGTAAAACGCATGATGCGAAACCATAGAGGTGAAAATTTAAACTAAATTACATTAAATGTATTAATAATCCCACCCTTGAGACTTGAGGCTTGAGACTGAAGAAGGGCAGCCGATTGTTTCGGAAAAACACAAGGTCACCTGCACCATTGCTTCGGGTAGCACAAGAAGGGCATAATACTACGTCAATAATGTAAGTATCACAGCAAAACCATGCTGAAGGTGTCTGGGTATAGGTAATTCCTCATACATGTTCTGGAAATATTCAAACCTCATTGTTTCTGAGGAAGTAATGACAAAAATAAGAAGAAGAAGAAGCAGGAATGATCATAATACTTACATGTCAATTACAAAGATTAAATATACCTACCTTGATACCTTGATGGCTACAGCGTAGCGTCACGCCATTGCCGGGCGTATTGCAGAGCTCTTCGTCGGTCTTGGGCGAAACTTCTCCAGTTGCCCCGAACGTTTAGGGTCGCCAGGTCTTCTTCCACTGCGTACAGTCAGCGTATTCGTGGTCTTCCCCGAAGCCACCGTCCTCTACCTGGTTCCCTGCTGAATATTATTTTCGTTATTCTTTCTTCCGACATTCGCACTAAGTAACCAGCCCATTGAAGTTTGCCGTATTTTACACGCTTGATAATATTCGAATCATTGTACACTTGATACAACTCGTGATAGTGCGTCTGCGCCACACACCATTTTCGAGTTTCCCACCGAGTATTGTCCGCAGCACTTTACGCTCGAAAACACCGAGTGCTTTCCGGTCTGACTCTTTCAACAAAGATTAAATTATAAGAAGAAAACTAGTTCATATACGTATGCTAATCACATTTTAAAACGATGTATTTATATATAAGTTTATAGAGTTTCTTATTATTAACCAATAATAACCAATGAGTTTTTTAAATATGACTTTATTTGCCTTAAAATGTTATTCTACAGACTAACGACCAACCTAAACTTGCTGCTATATTATCATCTTAATCGAATAAAACAGATCATGATCAACACGAGTTGCAGCATGACTAAACAAAGGTTTTTTTTCATTCTTGAGGGTTTTTCGATATCCAGATATAACGGGTTATACGATGTTAGCACAACATTTGTTTCTATGAGCTGAAACGCGTGACACTAAATTTATGTGTTCATTGTTCCTAGCTGAATCCGGTTTTATTACATTAAGTTTGCTTCTTAAAACACTATTTATAATTGCTTCTTGAAATAATGCGTCGTGATTGTAGGAAGTGCAATTTATGAAAATCCGTACAATTGCTACAGTTAGAATCACAAAAAGAACTAACCTAAATGTTATAAATTGCAATTAAATGGAAACTTTTCTTCTGCTTCGAGTTTATGTTATGATTTTCACTTAAATAAACATCTCTGATTTTGACCGTTTCCATATTCAAAGCAATAAGCAGGGTTTCATTTAGAATCTTTTTAAATCGGTAATTTGTTGAACCATCACGATTCCATGGTAGCTCCAGATATCCATTGATATTCAATCCATTTGGTGGGGAAGAAACGGTGAAACCTGATAATTTACATATTTTGGTTTTTCGACAAATAAAATTTATGGAGTTTTTTTACCGCTAACTTGATTATTCAAATTGATGTTCGGAAGATTCTATCGATGGGCTCAAGGCATTAGAATAGCATAAAAAGTTCTTAAATCAGTAACAGATAAGTATACGAACCCATTTTTTAAAATAAGATTCCAATAATGAACCTTATCAAACTTCTGCTCATCAACTAAAAATTAGGTTTCCAAAAACTGAAATATTTGATTTTTTGACTACATTTTTCCAAAAACAAACAAAAAAATAACTGTGATATGAACTATTTAGATAAAGAGTTTACGGACATAAAAGTGATAAAAGATTCGAAATATGTTGAGAATTGTCTTTGAAACAATGAGAATATGGCATCAATTTTTCTATGATCTTTTTGTGCATATTTGAAATCCTTTTTTGCAATGCTAGCAGTTTTTTTTCACCTTTATTCTGTCCCAATGCACTTTCGATTGAAAGTCGTTTCGCATTCCCGCCTTCAAACATCTTCAAACAATTTAGAGTGTTATGTTGAAAAATTCATTTTGAAAGTAATAATAAAATGATACCGGCTCCGTAATGCAAGAGTAGCCCGTTTCGCATGCGAACGTTTTACATAAGGACGTATGGCATAATGAATGGTATTACTTATTAGATATGAATACACCACGTAGAGTATTGGTTTTGTAAATTCAATCTATCCTATTGCTCTAACTTTTTAACCGTTGGATAGAATTTAATGAAAATTTGGGAGTATTTAGTTCATAGTGCATTATGCGGTTCGAGTAACGATTGACCAGCGATCGGAATCCCAGAAGTGAAGGAAAAAGTATTCCGTACAACACCTAAAATCACAACCGCGTAGTTGGGGCCTTCAACCGAAACCCGAACGCCTCCGTTCGGGATGTGGCTAAGAACCTGCACCTAAGCCGAACTTTTTTTCCCAGAAGGCTGGGCTTCGAACGTTTAAGGTACAAAAGGCCCCTAATCGCGACGAGAAGCAGAACAAGTCCGCCAAAACGCGTGCCAGGAAGTTGTACCTCAACATGCTGACGAAAGTGGAATGCTGCATTATGGACGACGAAACATATGTGAAGGCCGACTTCCCCGGCAACCTGTTTTTCACGGCCAAGAATAAGTTCAGCGTTCCGGAGCATGTCCGAACCCAGAAGATGTGGGAAGCGGAGTGCACCTTTCGTGACCCAGGACACGATGAGCGGACAGGTGTACATAAAAGAGTGCCTCCAGAAGCGGCTGCTTCCTCTCCTGAAGGCCCACAACGTCCCAACAATCTTCTGGCCGGATTTGGCCTCAGGCCACTACTCCAAGGACGTGTTGAAGTGGTATGCGGACAATAACGTCAGTTTAGTGCCGAAAATGTTCAACCCTCCCAACACTCCGGAGCTCCGCCCCATCGAGAAGTACTGGGCGATTATGAAGCAGCACCTTTTTAAAAGACGTTTGATTCACAGGTTGTGCAGAATATTATGGCCGGAATTAAGGCCAAGGTGCGGGCATTTGCGTATGGACTGTAAATAAAATACGAGTAAAATGGTAAAATGAAGTTTAATAGTTATTTTTCAATCCCTGAAAATTTGATGGCAATCGGATGAAAATTCAAGTTTTGCGAATCAATTTTGTGTGTGGCAATTTCATCATGGACACCCTTTACGGAGTCCATAACCGGCATCGACTCGTTTCGTCATTACCAGAAATAAAACTGGAAAATGCAACTAGCAAATCACTTTCTTATCTTGAAAGTGGCTGCATACTTTGAAAGGTGATCCCAAATTTTTAAACAATGACATTAATAGTCGTTTTTTGTTTTATTTTTTCATCATGTTGCAAAGAGATTATTGCTCTATTACTGCTCTCATCTCCAAATTTGGTCGATTAAATTATTAGAATAGAATCAGGATTAAATTTTTGAGCCAAATTTTCAAAAAGGTAGCAATTTAATCAAAATTTTATTATTAGGTGCTACAGTGCCCGTACGATTTTGGTACGGTTTGTTTTTGGCAACTTTACCGTTCGATTTTGGCAGCACGGAAATGCATATAAAAATAATGAATCATGGGTTAGTCACCAATCCTGTTCATCTCAATGTTTCTGTGGGCCTTTTTGAGGCTTATCATATTTAAAAAAGACTCATTAATTTCGTGGTCATTATTACGGTGATGAAAGTTTTAATAAAAATAACCGTTCGATTTTTGCGTGGTTCGATTTAAACAACATAAACATTTTTGGCATATTGCCAAAATCGAACGGGCACTGAATTCATATTAGGGAGGTATCAGCATGCAAAATATCATGCGTTTAGAGGGACGTCTTTTATTTGAGAGCGTAGGCGAATTAGGGTAGAAGCTCCGGTTTTGACCTTAACGTTAATTAGCCTTAATGAATTATAAACTGTCTTGTCTTATAAATCAAATCAGCGTGAAGCAATTTGTGTTCAATAAACCACATTCACATGATAGGGCTACATTGATTTATTCGTCCATTTTCATTCAAAGGTAATGTAAACATTAGGGCGGTTCGAAAATTAAAAAAAGTTTGGAAATTTCACAGCACACTCTTTTTATTTTACAATAAAAATAGCGTGCTGTGAAATTTGCAGCTTTTTCAGTGATGATTAAGAGGTGGGGCAAAAACGATGTAGGTTTATATGGAAATTACTATGAACAAATTTAGAAAAATATTCCAAACACGTTAGTACTTTATTGTAAAGACAAACATATTAACTAATAGTGGAAACCCATTCTTCAAACCCAATTAAAAAAGTTGCTGAAGAAACAAATCTCTTTAGAGCTAATTTTGTTTGGGATTTTAGCGAAAGCTTTCAGGGCTAAAATCCAACATGGAGCTAAATAATAGCAAACAAATTCATGAATAGCTGTTCTCTTATTCGTCGTATTGAATTGCTATCTTCAAATTGTTACTGCTGTACACCTTATTTGACAAGTTCATAAAAAATCAATGTGAATGGCCAATTCAGGAATCGAAGTTCTAGACGTAACCGAAACAGGCCCATTTTGCCCATCGCCAATTTTATTGCGGAAAAAAGGTTTTTGTTCAGTTTCTATATGTTTGAAGGCTTTCATTTGACGTGTTTGTTTGTGTTTGGCCGAAACATCTTTCCTAGGACTGTAATGAACGTACCGAATGAAATGGATATCATATTTTTCTTCGACAATACATCATTAATAAAACACAATCGAAAAACACTCGATAGCCTGTGTTAGTGCTGTATTATATATACATTGTTTCAAGGCATAAACAAAAATATTTAAAAATTAAGCTTTTAAATTTGGCTTCAACTTTGTTTTAGTTTCAAATTGATATCAAGGTGGTGGAAGAAATTGATTTTTGAGCAAAGTAATGTCTCCAGAAAGATTCCTTCTTGCTAGTATGATTGAATGAATTGAATGAATTTCATCTAATAGAATTAACAAAATTCATTGGAATGTGTTCATTGAATTACACAAGGGTGTTTATTTTCCCCCGATACCTTTTTATCATGGGGCCTTTTTAGCCGAGTGGTCCGCGGCTACAAAGCAAAGCCATGCTGAAGGTGTCTGGGTTCGGTTCCCGGTCGGTCCAGGATCTTTTCGTAATGGAAATTTCCTTGACTTCCATGGGCATAGAGTATAATCGTACCTGTCACACGATATACGAATGCAAAAATGGCAACTTTGGCAAAGAAAGCTCTCAGTTAATAACTGTGGAAGTTGTAAGGGAACGTAAAAGCCCTCTTCTATCAACTTGTCGAATGGTCGGACAAAAGGAGTATCCCTAGCAGAAAAGTAGAAAAAAAAAGTTGGCACCCCTCGAATTCCGCCAGCTCATGAGTTATAAGTTTTTCGCGATCGCGGGCGCACCAGACGCCATTATTTTGTATTTTTCGCAATCGTATGTAAAACAGGTAAAATGTGTTTGGTTGTTACATAAATGAAAAATAAAAATAAATAAAATTTATGTAACAACCAAACATACTTTATCTGTTTCACATATTTATTTGATACGATTGCGAAAAATACAAAATAATGGCGTCTGGTGCGCCCGCGATCGCGAAAAACTTATAACTCAGAAGCTGGCGGAATTCGAGGGGTGCCAACTTTTTTTTCTACTTTTCTGCTAGGGATACTCCTTTTGTCCGACCATTCGACAAGTTGATAGAAGAGGGCTTTTACGTTCCCTCATAAGAACACTATGCTGAGAAGTAGGCTCTGTCCCAGTGAGGACGTCAATGCCAAGAAGAAGAAGAACCTTTTTATCAGCCGTAGTTTTGATCCGATTTTCTAACTCATTTTTCCGACATTTGATATGATATTCATCACCATGAATGTATCAACACTTACTTCTTCAATAGAACCGAGATACTAATTTAGGTTAGCTGAAAAGTATCACCTTTTTATGGTAAAAAATAAGCATTCGCTAAATGTGTCCATTTTGCATCTAATTCCAGAAACAAAAGTACCCTATGTTACCCCGTAATCCATCTTGTCTCATATTATCATAGCAAAAATTGCAACCTGAATCCTGGAAATAACATGACTTTCCTTTTCTTTATAATATTTTATAATGTACCATGACCCCACAGTTATGGATCAAATAGTGTGGAGTCCAACCTATAAATTTCAATAAAACGACATGAAAAACGTTAAATTGTAATTTAAAAGCACGAATCGAATCGTTTCAAATTGGAACTTCGGTTAGTAAACTGTTTTGGGTGTAATATTTACATAGGATTGCATAAAAATTAAAAATTGTGTCGGTTCCTGAAAACCATATTATGGATCAATTTTCATATTATGGATCAAATTGTGACATATTACGGATCAGTGCGCAAAATCAAGATATTTTCAACTCAATGCATCTGTATTGCATGGTATGGCGAAAGTTAACAATGTTTCATATATTACTGCAAAAAATAGCAGTGTTAGAGCTGGAAACAAGGGTAAAATGCCCTTTTTATTGTGATACTGCATTGTAATAACTGAGACATGAACTGTTTCCGCTCCACACCAAGTTTTCCACCCATTTTTGTCTGCTAAAATATGAAATTTACAAACCTTGATGTTTTATTAGTTTTATCCTTAGTGCTATTGTCTAAAAAATGTCGAATCCAATGCATAAAATAGCAGAAATCTACATTCTTTGGAAGTGATCCATAACCGTGGTAAACAATCATTTCCTGGTCCATATTATGGATCACTAGTTAGAAGTGCTAATATTCGGTATTTTGAATGAAAATTCAAGTAAAATGTTTTTCAAAGATGAATTCATACTAAATCGAAGCGAACGAGCATAAAACATGCTATAACATTTGAATTTGAGCTTATGAATGCTGACGGCACTTCTTACAGAAAACGACCATATAATGATAGCTGTGTGGTACCAACTAAACATTTGTCAAAAACACCTTTATTTAGCGGTTGAATGTTGTGCTTTACATTACAAATGGTAGAAGACAAATAGTATAACATGGGAAAAATATGGTTTACGTCAACGTTTATGTTTTGAGCGAGTTATCCGATGTTGAACGCCAAAGTGATCCGTCACTGTGGGTGATCCGTAACTGTGTGGGCATGGTATTTTATGTTTTCGTGCTACTGCTGAATCCACAGTTCGTACGGGTTTGTTTTACTTTAAATTTGGGGCACTGGTTTTCACATACATTTATTGCTCGCCTAAAGTTTACGTGTGCGGCAGTTTATTTCGCTACCGTGTGTGATGGAGACGCATGGTTTTTGAATGCGGCGTAAAATGAATAAAGTGAGTGGATGATAAGAGGTCTGACTCCTCAGATGGATAAAAGGCGCTGTTGATGGATTACGTAAAATCAATTTGTGTGCACCTCACATTCATTCTTTTAGTAGAATTTTGTCCATAACAAAAATTAATGTTTCATAAAGGTTATGACTTCACTCCCTACGAACTTCCACGTGGTTTATGAACGACCCTCTTTGGTGAGGCTGATAGTACGGACAGGGAATAGCTATACACGTGTACATGACTGGTTGCGGTGCGTGTTTGCAAGCACATATATCTAGGCAGGAGGGCGGTTCCACTTTCATAGGTGGTTTATGTCATGTTTACCTCTGCTCCGCTGTCACCTCGGTGAGTCAATTCATTTCCGGTGTATTTCAGCGATTTCCACGTCGCAGGATTTTTTGCGATTAGCGCGACCAACAGCACGGGCCGATATTTGCTGGGAGCTACGAACAACCGTGAGGTACACCGGGCGGTAGAGGGGCGCTAGGTCGCGGTATTCGTTGTCGCTAACGTTGCATCCGTCGTACACTTCCCCCAGCAGGAATTCCGGTCCTATATAAATTCCACCTTCCACGTGGTCAATGGCAACGTCTGTGAGAAGAAGAAGAAGTGATAGTGAAAGTAGAGCATGGTGTTTGAATATAAATTTGCTGTGAACAAGGAAACTATATCCGATTGGCCTATGGCAAAAATGTTGCATAGAGAATGTTTCGAGAGAATGTCACAATCTGTGTGCGTATAACTTTTATGGTCATCTACTCTGGCAATGGAGATAAGCACACAAAATATCTCAAGGAAGAAGTTATTAAGCGTCCTTCTAAAAAATATTCGTACAATTTTCTAGTTCATCTTTTACTTTTTGGAATAACGTTCCAACTGAGACAGAGCATGTTTCTCAGCTTAGTGATCTTATGAGCACTTGCATAGATGTTAACTGAGATCGTTCTTTGCCAATTGACCATTTATGTATTCGTATATCGTGTGGCACACGAATATACTTTATGCCCAGTTCATCAACTCTATAAACTACTTGTAACGTCCGTGGCTATAAAGCTGTCATGCTGGAGGTTCGGTGGGTTCGATTCTCAGACTGCCTAGAATCTTATTATAATTAACATTTCTTTTATTACTATGGGCATAAAGTATCAGGTATGACCGCCATGGGCGTTAGCAGAATATCCATCAGGGAAATGGGAGACGAACAACCATAAAAACATTATTCATCATATTCTTTGTCTGTGGTTATTTCAAACTTTTTTTTTGTAAAATGTAATACAATATTGGCAGTGAAAATGTTATGTCTGCATGTCTGCGGTTTCGCTAATAATAATGCAAGCATGATAGCTTTGAGACATGTCGACTGTTTTTAGCTTTACTAGTCTGTGGTTAGAACGTAATCAACAGGCAACTAATAAAAACGTACCACAAGGT
The DNA here is from genome assembly GCF_002204515.2 of Aedes aegypti. Classification (NCBI taxonomy): domain Eukaryota; kingdom Metazoa; phylum Arthropoda; class Insecta; order Diptera; family Culicidae; genus Aedes; species Aedes aegypti. The sequence goes on from NC_035108.1 coordinate 381,962,201, forward strand.
TGATACAGTTGTCATTTGCTGATTGATTGTACCAGTCCTTTGTAGCCTTAGAACGAATGGATTAAATTTTATGCGCAAACGACGTGCAGTGATTCCCCAACTAAGCGAAATCGATCTCCTGGGGATGATTTTTAGATAAAAAAAAATGAAAATGTGTAGAGATCAATTCTGGGAGAGCAATAAAAACCTTCTCAATAAAAAGACGAAAATACTTGTATGGGATAAATTTTAAACAACAACTCGTAACATATAAAATATAAAATTACTTAATAGATATTTAGATAAAGTCGATAAAACGATCTTATAACATTTTTCCAAACTACCATTACCCTGAAAATCAATATCCCGAATGGTCAAGTACTCCGAAAATCAAGAACTCGAATTTCATTACCCCGAATATTCTGTTACACACGATTTTTAACTTATTCTTTTTCATCTAAGCACTTCTAAGCACACGAAGTTAGAATGCTCATTGCGTTTCAAACTATTTACGGTCCAAATATCCGCAGCTGCATTTCAACTATACCAAACTGAGGGCCATCGGTTCGCATCCCACTAGTCGAGGATCTTTTCGTAATGGAAATTTTCTCGTCTTCCCTGGACCGACCAGGAATCGAACCCATACACTTTCAGCATGGCTTTGCTTTGTAGCCGCGGACTCTAATCACTCAGCTAAGGAAGGCCCCAAGTTATCAAGCAAAATAGACAAAAATATTCACTATGTATAGTCAACTCTCCATAGGTCGATATTTTAGATACGATCTAGTTATGGAACATATAATCAGTAGAATTGCTATTCCATAGATAATCGAGAACTCTAACTGTGGTTTGTATTTTTCTCCAAATTTTCGAAATTTGTTTACTTATTCAAACCGTTTTATGGACAAAAAATCGAAAGCCAGAAGGTCGAAAGGACAAAAGATCAAAAACTATTCGCTTGGTGGGAAGTTTTCTCTTCTATTAAAACAGATTTTCGACTTTTTTCCCTTCTTTTTTATTCTTCGAACTTTTGTTTCTCGATCTTCTGTAAATTCGACCTTTTGTCATAGCTTCGAAATTAATGTATCTGCCAAGATATAATATGAAATTGAAAGGTACAAAATATTCAACTCTTATTTTGATTCTCTTTTTTGAATGCTATTGTTTCTCTTATGCTAAAATATATGACATAGTTAGCATACAAAAAAGTTATTTATGTACCTGTAGGTCTTAAGAGGGCGATAGTATAGAGCCAAATCAATGAAGATTAAACGTTGAATATTCAACATTTTTTATGATTAAGACCAATTTGATGTATATTCTTACCACAGACACAATCTGTTTCCTTACCGTATCCTATGTGTGGCTGCAGATTGCTGTTCGGTATTCGGAATGGTACCGTTCCAATGGTGATGGGGAAATTGATTTGCAAATCATCTCCAGATTTCTCAAATTCCAAGCATGCCTAAATGAGAGAGAACCAGAACAGAAAAGGGCTTTTTAGAGCATGTTTGTATGCTTGTGTGACCATTCGGTGTGTCTATTGGGCTATCATATGCGGTTAGAATGCTTGAGAAGCAGAAATATGTTGCGTTAGGGCTTGTGGTCCTTGATTGCTGTATGGTTTCGTTTGCGGTTAGCTTCTCATACAGCTGGTTCTGTGTGACGAGTTAGTCAACAGAGAAGTAAAGCTACTCAAAATTTATAAACGGATATAAAATCTGTTCTTAAGCACACGTGGACGTCATATATCCTTAAGAGCCAGTTCGCGAGAACCGCAACCAAGGGAAGTTGTATTGATGTTCTCCGATCAGGCTGAAATTTTCAGGGATTGTTCTTCTATATAAAAGATGATGTTTTGCAAAATATTAGATTTTTATATTAGGGGGAAGTGGGACAAAATGACCCCCAATGATTTCATGTCACTAAACATGCAAAATCACCAAAACTGATATAACTATAGTAAAAGTGCACGGATTTTGTTGAAATTTGGCATGAATACTCTACGTTTATATTTTGAGATTGGCATGGTATATGGATTTTGAAAGTACTTCAAATCGAGAAAAAAGAGTTTTTCATAAAAAATTTAGTGATTTTCAAATTGATTTTTTTCTTACCAACTGAACTAGGTCAAAAAACTAAATATGACGTTTTGTAGGGTAACTCATGGGCTTTCATTTGAGGTGTATTCCAGATATGCCGTTTCAAAAATTTTCGAAAAAAAAAATTTTCGGGGTAGTGTTTGAATTTGAGCCATTTTGCGAGTACCGCAACCGCCTTGTCTAGAGAGGTTGTATTGATGTTCTCCGATCGAGCTGAAATTTACAGGAGTTGTTTTCCTATATAAAAGAATATATTTCGAAAAATTTCAGATTTTTATATTAGGGAGAAGTGGTACAAAATAACCACTAATGATTTAATATATAAAAAATACAAAATTAATTAAACTGCTATAATAGCGATAGTAGGGGCCCAGATAGCCGTAGCGGTAAACGGGCAGCTATTCAGCATGACCATGCTGAGGGTCGTGGGTTCGAATCCCATCGGTCGAGGATCTTTTCGGGTTAGAAATTCTCTCGACATCCCAGGGCATAGAGTATCTTCGTACCTGCCACACGATATACATATGCAAAAATGGTCAATCGGCATAGAAAGCTCTCAGTTAATAACTGTGGAAGTGCTCATAAGAACACTAAGCTGAGAAGCAGGTTTTGTCCCAGTTGGGACGTAAAGCCAGAAAGAAGAAGAAGAATAGCGATAGTAAAAATGCACTAATTTGTATGAAATTTGGCATGTTTACACATACAAGACGCGACGCGAGACAAGACATAACACTTATCGTTCTTACAATCGTTGGCATGTTTACTTTACGTTATATGAATGATCATTTTGGATAGAAAAATGTTTCAAATCGAGAAAAACCTGTTATTTTGTAAAATTAGTTTTTTTTCAAATCGACTTATTTTTGGTCAACCGAACAAGGTTGAAGTTTTGTAGGACAACTCAAGGGCATTCATTCGCGGTGCACCGTGGTAAATCAAAATCCGGGCGGTATGAGCAGCGTATGGAGGCCTCTTTTCGGCAGTTGTAATACTGATTATATCATACCGTGTTGCCGCTGCCGTATCTGAAAGAAATGTCACTTTCTTGCAAAAGTGATGATGTGGATAACAATAAGTCATTGCACCAATGTTTTCGTTAGCAGCTTCGACGGTTCAGTAGTAAGCGTTGTTTCTTCTCACGCTGTTTGGATGGGTATCAACTACCGCATTTTTTTTTAATTTGGATTTGGGTTTGATTAGGAGGGTCACATGTATGTGTGTATGATGGTATGTTTGCTAGAGATCAATTTGTAAATAATTGAGTTTAGCTTAGTTTAGACTGACTGCACATTTGGCTGCTATGAGACACTGTACTGTTTATATCTTGAATGGAATTTTGACTTTTGCTAGCCTTGATGTTTGCAAATTTCTTGAAAGAGTAAAAGAGAGACGAAGATTGTTAAAAATTGCATATTTCCACGGAAAATTGTGTGATTTTTACAAAAAAAAACATATTTTTCAGTACAATCGTTTAAACGGTACAGTAGTTCTTGTGATTTTGTGTGTTTTCCGACACAAAAATATTGGGGGTCATTTTGACCCACTTTTCCCTTATAAAAAGTGTAGATCTGCCAAATGGGTTTCTTTTTGAATAGTAATGAACACATATTGTGTAAGCAATGTTTGTGATTTAGTTGTTTGGACAGACATGTTGGTGGTTTAAATTGCAATCATCGCTGATTGGTTCAATGAACGACGCACAGTATTGTTCTTATTACATATTACTCATATTTTGATGATGTTCAAAGTATTATTCCAGTTATATTTGAAAATTGTGTACTTACGGCATCGAAACATACAATTCCAATACAATGTCTAGATTCAAAAACATTGGGCTCCAATTCCGGACAGCCTCTTTTTACTTTTTTAAACCATATTTACAGCATATTTTTTCAATGTGGTGTCACTAAACTTTTAAACTATAACTTTGTGTATTATTATGTTACAATCACTACTGCTGCGACGATTGCCTCCATCTAAGCGCCATCGAACGCATGGGGGAAATGTCAAGTGGGGGAATGAGAATTGAAAAAAAATATCTTCTCATTGTTGATTGATCGATGTGAATGCAAAATCGTTTATTAAGTGAATTATAATTTATATATTATTACTATATGCTTATTAAAACTGAATAATTACAGATAGTGACCTGAATTACCCTATATTAAATTTAAAAATTTGAATTTGTTTGCCTAGTAAGAGACCAAATGTAAGTAATAAAAATATGCTATACGATTATCTCTAACCAATTAATTTATACCTTTGAGCTGATCTCATCGGGGACATTGATCAGTTTGTTGAACAGACCTCCGAAAGGCCAATACGTCGGAATAACTACAAAAACAGCTATTTTTTCATTCAATATAGTTGTATAAATGTTGTCAATTTAGCATTTTATATTATCAGAGTGTCCGGATATTGGTACCGTCCGCATTTCGATTCACTACGGTACACAGCGAATGAAAGCTCCTGAGTTTTCCTACAAAACTTCATAATTAGTTGTTTGAACTAGTTCGATTGACAAAAATATAAGTCGATTTGAAAAAAAAAAACTAATTTAATAAAAAAAAAATAAAACAGATTTTTTTTATCAATTTGAAACACATTTCTAATCCAAATACCACGTTCATTTTGAAGTTCATATAACGTTAATTGAACATGCTAAATTTCATGCAAATTCATTTATTTTTACTATCACTATTACTATAATTGATTTTGTAAGTTTTTATATATTAAATCATTAGTGGTTATTTTGTACCAGCTCTCCCTAATATAAAAATCTGAAATTTTGCGGAATATATTCTTTTATATAGGAAAACAACTCCTGTACATTTTAGTTCGATCGAAGAACATCAATACAACCTCTCTAGACAAGGCGGTTGCGGTACTCGCAAAATGGCTCAAGTTCAAACACTACCCCGAAAAAAATTTTTTTTTCGAAAATTTTTGAAACGGCATATCTGGATTACACCTCAAATGAAAGCCCATGAGTTACCCTACAAAACGTCATATTTAGTTTTTTGACCTAGTTCGGTTGGTAGGAAAAAAATCAATTTGAAAATCACTAAATTTTTTATGAAAAACTCATTTTTCTCGATTTGGAGTACTTTCAAAATCCATATACCATGCCAATCTCAAAGTTCATATAACGTAGAGTATTCATGCCAAATTTCAACATAATCCGCGCACTTTTACTATAGTTATATCAGTTTTTGTGATTTTGCATGTTTAGTGACATGAAATCATTGGGGGTCATTTTGTCCCACTTCCCCCTAATATAAAAATCTTAAATTTTGCAAAACATCATCTTTTATATAGTAGAACAATCACTGAAAATTTCAGCCTGATCGGAGAACATCAATACAAGAAGGGGTTGCGGCTCTCGCGAACTGGCTCTTAAACCCTGGAGTAAACAGACTGATGTAAGTAAGTCTTGAACAGAATAAGGGCGCCATTTAAATGTCTCGACATTATAAAACTCGTCGCAAATTTGCATTACTAGCCTCTAGCGTTCTCAATTCGATTGCGTGGGATGGTGAAACAATCTCCGCTTTATAAATTGCAAATACAATTTTTCTTTATATTCTCTGCGCTCCTGTGAAAAAGTTAGGGATCATCCCCACAAAAACAAATCAAAATTTTTTGTCTATATCTCTGTGATTACACTTCTGAATGAAACTTTCTATGGCTCTTCCGAAAGTCAATTAGTTGGTCTTACTTGGTAGGTATGTTGTTGTCTTTTTTTGGAATTTTACTGCATACTTTTCTAAACTTGATACTAAAAACATAGCTTTTTTTCTCAGCATAGGATCAAGCAAAAAAAAATTTCATCAAATACGGCTTATTTGAAAGTGAATTAATTGGGCTTACATTTATGGACATAATTGTCATTTTCTTTGTACCGTCGATGGGGGTGACAATGGGTCTGGGGGGTGAGATTGGGTCAAAACGGAAAAATATGATTCATGAAATACTTCAGCTAATAACGCTGATATTACTAAAATTTATAATGCATATGGTAGGGAACATATTATTACACATAACTAATCACAATATACATTTTTAGAAATAGTAGTTATTGTTTAATATATCAATAAACTTGTATGTTGAAACTAGACAAAATTTACAACATTAAATTTCTCCTGTGCCAAGTATAACGCATGTACTTTAAACTCTATTGTTATATAAGTAGAAGGTTGAAAGTCTATTCAATACACTTCACACGTATTTTCCGGAATCTATTTGATTTTTCCACAAAAATTTCATTTTTTTCGGTACGTTGTCTAAAACATTAAAAATGGGGATGAGATTGGGTCAAGGAAGAACGATTGTAAATGTAAACCACAAGTCCACTTTTCTGTCCTTTTACGGTGCCATGTGTACTCTTGCATCATTAAGATATGTTTATTCTTTCTAAATACATCATCGCTGAAATATCAAACAAGTCTAGTTGAGGATCCCGTGCATTGAATAACAATGCAACGCATTTTGACAACTTCTCAAACCAGCAACTGTTTTTCGTCTGCAACAACATCGTAATATTTTATCAAATGGATTTTTTTTTAAATTTAATTATTTATTAGTGTTTCCATATTATACAAACATCTCACGGAAGTACAAATGAGTTGGATAGCTGAAATACCGGGATCATGACGACAACATCAGCCTCAAATGTATTGCTCGTGGAATGTCGCACCGAAATTTAGCTATTTGCGATGGTTTAAAATAATCACTGCCTTTGGGGAAACTGAATAGGCTTTGTGGAAATGAGATGTCTTTTCATCTTGTTTACATCGTGTTTCATCAATATTTTTCAGCTGTAAATGGTTTCGCAATCATATTCTCAAAAACAAATTGTTTCAGTTACAGTGATCCAATGTCACCCCCTCTATGGGGTCAGATTGGGTAATTTTTCATTCACTTGTAGCACCGCAGTGAATAAATATTTTTCTATAATTTTTTGGACAGTTGTTAATGTACCATCAAAGTACATACACACCAAGTTTGAAGTTTATTGGAGTTGAATGGCGAAAGTTATTCAATAAATAAATCGTACATATCCTTTTTTGACCCATTCTCGCCCCCAATGATGGTACTGACTGTTTTGTTTATTTAAAAAACTTTCAGCTTTTTCTAATAACATTTTGTATGTGCCCTTCAAAGAGTGACATACTGAGACAGTTAGTTATGTGTTTAGTGTAATTTTAAGAAACTGCCACAATTCAAGTAAAAATTAAAAGAAAAGCAAAATAAACAAGTTTTGGCCAAATACCTATGAAGTAAGATCAACTCATCCTCTTTCGAATGAGCCATATGGAGTTTCATTCAGACATGTAATCACTGAGGTAAGGACAAACAACTTTAGTAGTCGAATGATAGAAGTCGAGTCTAGTACACGACACTGAAGACGGCCTTACAGTTGAGGTCGAAATACGCGTATCTGTCAAAGGATACAAACTTTAGTGGAATATAGTATAGTACTAAATTCGGTTTTTGCATCTACTTAACTTTAGTATGTTTTGGGGATGACCAAAAATCTTTTTCATGGTAGCTAAGGCCAGCTTTCTATGCAAAAAAAAATGCTTCAGCTGAAGCTAAGCCTGACTAGTATTTTCTGAGCACTGATATTTCAATTTAACGTCAAGTATTAAACTACTGTGCAAAATTGGCGCTTATTTTTATGGAATTTTGTAGACACTAAGTGTTCAATACTCACCGTCAGCATGTAGTAGATTTGCACCAAGCGACAGACGCCCATCAGTGTTGTAGGCACCGTCGGTATCCGCAAGCTGGCACAGGTATCCTGATGATCCCGGGATGCCACCAGTTCACCGTTGTACTCCAGCACCAAATGTTGGACCTCTTTTGTCACGCCCAGTACGCCTCGTTCGACGAAAAATTCGCAAAACTGGAGCAGCCGCACTTTCAGCTTGACACTGTCCTCGCCCTGGTTGTCGATGGTGGATTTCAGTTTGAGCGTTTCACCACAACAGAACGCAGTGCGGTCTAGAGAGCAGCTAAAGAATTGAAAGCATAAATTGGTTAGATATAGTGTTCCACCATAGATAAACCATAGAATCATAGATAAACATGCGAAAAAAAATAGCATTAAATTTTAGTTACTACAATCATTAGAAAAATAACGATACTATTAAACATATGTCAGAGACAAATGTCCCTTCCCGTCAGGTCAAAGTCTCCTAAAATATAAAATTAAAAGCTCTTTGGATAAAATAGGACAAGTTTTACTTTTGGTACTTTATTTATCGTTAATTGTAATATTTGGTTCTTGATATTTATTAAAAAAATGAATATAGATCTCTATATAAATATTCTACGGAGAAAAAAAAAATGTCAAAGACTAAAATGTGATTCGAGTGATGTGCCATCACAGTGAGGAATGAATACCTACATAATTTTGATTTTAGTTTCGTTACATTATGGCATTGTTAGTCAATTGATTAGTCGTTTTAAGACAATGGTTTTCAATATTGCAATCTTATTTAAGGTTATACAAATATAGCGATAATTTATTCAGAGCTAAGAACAATCCCATAGTTTTTGGAAGCCAAATTAATAATAAAAAAAAATAAAGAATAATTTTGAGTTATACTAAATAATTGTCATGACGCCTGGAGTTTGAAAACAATTTTTCCAAAAAAAAAGTTTTTATTAGGGGTAAAATTCGAAAAATTTCACTAGTATTGTGTCAAAAACGAGTTCCTCGAGTGCCCTTGATTAATATTACCAGAAATCATTCAAAATCTGCCATGTTTCAAATTTTAAATACCTTTGGAATTTTAATTCTAAGGGCTACTCATGTTTTCGATTTTTAGAAGCATATATTTTATTCCAAGGATTTTTATATCTCTGAAACTTAATCAACATTTACAACGTGACATAGTCAGTTTTTGAAATTGATTTACCTATAAATGGATACAACTAGGATACTACCCAAGAAATTCCGAAAACAAAATCACACACGGTAAAACATAAATTGGTTGAAGATTTTTCCGGATTTTTACAAATCAAGGAAAGTTGTTGTCATAAAAAAATATATTTCATCAGAAGTTACAGTACTTTTCAAAATAGGGATCTCATAAATAGAATTGAGGATTAGTTAATGTTTTATCTTTACATTTGGGCTCCAGATGGGTCCTCAAAGCCACGTTATTCTCCAACGCGTAGTTGTCATTTTAATTTGCTACAAAATTTAGAAAATATTTTCAATGATTTTACTGCTTACCTTAATGTCACTGGGCCCTTTGCACAGCACAGACAGCACTTTACTTTCTTATCCTGAGCTGTAATTGGTTTCTGTCGATTTCGGGAGATAATGGATTGAATGTGTAGAGACAAAAGTGGCATTTGAATTAGCACTGTTCCGTAGTCGTGGTGCATCAGGCTGCCAACAAAATACTTACCAGATATTGTTCGTCCATGCAGTCTATGTGTGGTCCCACAATGGTGAAATACTTGATTCCTTGAGGTGGCGATGCATAGGGAATGTCTATTGTAACCTGCTCGTTGTGTGCGTATTTGGTATACAATAAAAAGTATGAAAAATAAGACATCAGTGATCTTGAACACACTTCATAAAGCGTACTTGTTCATGGAAGCACATCACATACAACGCAAATATTGAGCAATAATCAGACAACAAAATTGAATTTTGTCACTTAAATCTTTTGGTGAAAATGTTCGGAGAAAGATTCATTATTTGTTTTTAACTCTATGATAAGTATTATTCCAACCAATGTATTTATCCCAATTTGGTAAAACTAGATTTAAATATTATTGATATCAATTAACAGCATATTTCATTTCATTTGTCGCAGCCATTCAAAATAAAAAAGAAAACGCTTTTCAATAAACTTAACAATGCATGTAATGCATTTATCGTGAAAAAGAAGATTGTTTCGATATTTGCCTCAATTATTATTAATTTTGTTAGACATTTCTCCCAATGTTTCAACATTGTACATACAGTGCTGTTCTGAATAATAGCAGCGCATGTCGATTTTCATACAAAATGCTCAACTTTGACATGCTGTAGTTTTGTTCCCTTTCAAGCAATCGAGTTGAAATTTTCTCCACAGAACTACAAATATGCCCAATTTTGTAAACACAAAATTTCAAAATTTTCTAAGCCCCTGCCAGAAAGTGAGATACTAGGTGAAATTGTTCGAAAAAATAGCAGTTTTAAAAATTTGAATTTCGGCTTGACATTATAGTTTTAAATTGTATATTACTTACCATTGGAACAATCTCCTCCTACTTATCAAACCTACACTTAAACCGAAAATGTTTAAAATATTTGTAGAAGAAAAATTTTAAAATGAAAAACTGCTATTTTTTCGAAAAATTTCACCTAGTGTCTCACTTTTCGGCAGGGACTCAGAAAAAACTGAAATTTTGTAGTTACAAAATTGATCATATTTGTAGTTCTGTGGAGAAAATTTCAGCTCGATTGCTTGAAAGGGAACAAAACTACAGCATGTCAAAGTTGAGCATTTTGTATGAAAATCGACATGCGCTGCTATTATTCAGAACAGCACTGTATATGCTTTGTGATTCTAATATTAGTAATTAGTGCTTTTAAAGGGAAACAGCTTTAAAATAATCTTCGAAATTTTGTTCTGAATTCGCTGTTGAATCTTCTTTCTGCAATTACTCAGATATTTTACACATTTCCAACATTTGGCTAAATGCCCTCAGTATGATTTTGAAAGCTAAATTTTCTTCTAAAATGAGACCTAGATACTAAACCCGTATTGGCCTGAGTGAAAGCAAAAATATTAAAACCCTTACCACTCAGCGAATACTTAACTTCAAATATTTTTTTGTCAGAATACTGGCCCACATATCTAGTTTCTAGAAGTGGCTGGAAGAACTCGGGAATACTCCTGTAGCCGGAGTAATTGCGGTGGGTCACTGGGTCAAGTCGGGTAGAAAAGAGCGATTTTTTGGGATATGCCAAGTTATCTTTATTTATTTCCAATGGCAATCATATTAATTTGCATAGATCATTAAGATCTTATATTCAACATTAAACATCAACAGTTTTGTACCGTTTGGAGTGTACCAGATGCGGCCAATCGGACTTAATGCCCTGATGAACCGGCTCTAGATTTATTAGATACTAAACCGTTACAAATCTCCAAAAGTATAGATCGAACATGCATTCCTATAAGCTTGACACAGATGTTAAGATACAACACTTTTTTAAATTTGAGGCATCCCGGGGGCCCAAAAATAGTCAATAAAATTCAGTTGACATAATTTCAATTTAATCGATTATCAGAAGGTTTTTGCAGATGCGTTTTTCTTACAACTCCTTGATATAGTGGCCACATTATAATATATTAACATCATCTGACCGATTTATTGTGCGTCTTCATATATTTTTTTAAACCTCTGAACTTTATGGAAAACGCAAAAAAGCCAAATTCTGCCATGCTTGAATTAATTATATAGTTGAATTCCCTGTTGATTGGTTGAAATGAATTTTTTAAAGTACAGTGAAACCTCCATGAGTCGATATTGAAGGGACCATCGACTCATGGAAATATCGAGTCATGGAACAGAAATCCTTTGGAAGGCTACTTCTAGGGACCATCATAGTAACCATGAAATTTTGTTTTTAGTATGGTTCCATGAGTCGATATCGAGTCATGGAACATCGACTCATGGAGGTATCACTGTATAATCAATTAATTCGGGTCACATTCAAAAAGATCAAGCGCCCCTGTTGAGGAGTGCATTAATTGTATTTACCTTAACGAAATAACGAATGTAACAGGCACGTGACTCGAAACTGCAAGGCAGGTTGGTTTCCGGGATGTTGAAGCGGAAAGGGAATTGATGCTGGCCACGAATCAGGACCGGAACGGTGACGTCTAGTCCTTCGCCAGCCCGCTCACCCCATATCACCGACCGCTCGTCAATGTAAAGCTGGTCGTCCTTCACCTATTTTGTGGGTTGCCAGAAAAAAAAAGAAAATATAAAGTACGGTACACAGTGTGGGCCGACATGCGGTAGGAAAAGCCACATGAATCGGCGCTTGGAAGGCATTGACTGCTTTACGATGAAAGAGACAGGTTAAATTGTTTGTGTATGTGGATTTATGTGTGTAAATGTACATGAATGAAGCTGAAAGGATGTTTGGTTCAAAGGTATTCAAACATTATATGTATTATTTTAAAGGTTGTTAGATGTATGCCAGGCAATTAAAGTGGCTTTAAAATCTTTGCTAATTAGGGAAGTCTTTGAATATGGATAATTCTCAAGTGAAGGGTAGTCTTCGGTGGACATAGAGATTCTACTATTAAATAAAGTTTTATTCTAATTCGTGTGATTTGTTTTCAATGTTCGCAAATTATTGTCAAATTATTTTTAAACCCACCACTTTTATTGTTGTTGCTCGTTTTTTTCGCGTTATTATTGATATATTTTAGCGACTTTAGGCAAACTATCGATTTTTGGGGCCCGGCTAGCCGTAGCGATTGACGCTGAGGGTCGTAGGTTCGAATCCCGCCAGTCTATGATCTTTTCGTAAAGGAAATTTTCTCGACTTTTCAGGAGTATCTTCGTACTTGCCAAACGATATACATGCAAAAATTGTCGATTGGCAAAGAAAGCTCTCAGTTAATAACTGTGGAATTGACCATAACACTAGGCTAGGAAGCAGGCTCTGTCACATATGAGACGTACCGCCAGAAAGATAGAAAAAGAAGAATAATCAATTTTGGTAACAATTGAAACGGTTACAACCCTTGAATTGTTGCTAACATTGTTTCAAGAAAATAATTGCAAATACTTAATTTCTAATATCCTGGTTCTCCTGATTTTCGGTAATAGTTGGAGTGTTTATTAAGAATCTACATATGACAACATCTTCTTCTTCTTCTTCTTCTTCTTCTTCTTCTTCTTCTTCTTCTTCTTCTTCTTCTTCTTGGCATTACGTCCTCATTGGGACAAAGCTTGATTCTCAGTTAAGTGTTCTTGTGAGCACTTCCACAGTTATTAACTGAGAGCTTTCTTTGCCTAAGTTGCATTCGCAAGTTTCGCATTTGTAAATCGTGTGGCAGGTACGATGATACTCTATTCCCAGGGAAGTCAAGGAAATTTCCATTACGAAAAGATCCTGTACCGGCGGGCATCGAACCCAGACTAAGGAAGGCCAACATCTGAGCTTCAAAAATCTTGATATGCTTATTATCAACAACCCCCCCCCCCCCCCCATATTATCTTCGGTTAGGGATGGGACATTTCAACAAAATTTCTTGCCATTTTATCAAATAGTATGTAATAATTGGATAAACTTTACTTTAGTGCTGAGAAAATTTCATTCAAATTGGCTCATAAATAACTGAGATCTAGCCGGCAAAAGCTGACCATTTAGTATGGAAAGAAGAACAAATATATTATCCAACACCTACCGAATTACCTACAGTGGTCTCACTATTATGGGTCACTTTGTCACGATTATTAGTCACTCCGTTTTGCATGCAATTCAAATGGAAATGACCCATAATAGTGGGTGACCCATAATAGTGTGACCACTGTAATTACCTACCGAAAAGAGATCGTATATCTGTTGAACATTAACAAATTCACATCTTTAATCTAGCTTTATGTGAAATATGTTTTATCAATTACTTATCCTTACCTGTGTGACTAACTAATTTTCGCAAGACCCATTCCATTATATTATGATTATCACCAGTTATGTAATGACTGGGTAGAGATCACCTTTCTATGTAGCATTTTGAGAACGTGCCCTGTCTGTCATACCGTAGCTTCTCGGCTATTTAGCATGCATTGTATCGCTGACGCCAGTTATTAACATTCTGAAACGCGACAAACCCATCCCACTCAGTGCAAAATCCTTTAAGTGAGCGTGTTAAGGAGGGTGAAATGTGAAAAGTTGGATTCTTGTCGGTATGCTTGTGGTATTGTTGCAGGATTTGCAGTTGGCTGGGGAGGGAGGGTGGAAAGGCTGGCTGGCTGCCTACTACAGATGTGACATAATTACCGTTCTCTTATCTCCGGACACAAACACCTTCCACTCGACGTGAGCTTTCCCTCGGAGTAGCAGACGGATCGCTGAAACGAAAGACGGGTGTGTGTGGTAATTGAGGCTGAGAAATTTTCCTAAAATAACAACTGTTGAGATATGGTATTATGTTGGTAGTCAAGTTGGATGCAAAGAGCCTTTCGATGATATGGAAAAGCTTGTGGAATAAAAACTGAATTTAGATGTTATTATCTTGATAATACATACCATATCACCATAAAACTCTTTAAATGTTGAGTATTATTTTAGTTTTTGAATATCTCTTCATTGCTTTGTTTATGGGTATGCCATTTTTGACCTCGTAGTTTTCATTTTTTAGTAGGTATTCAAATGTTAGTTTTTACAATACGGAGTTGGTGCTCTAATGGCTATCGCTTCTGCTTTGCAAGCAGAAGGTCGTAGGTTCAATCCAAGGCCCGTCCCTTTCACATATTTGTAACACTCTTCCTAATAGCTGCCTTTCACTATCTCTCTGCGTCATTATGGCGCAAACATCATCAGTTCTATCTATCGCTAGAATTGAATATATCGACTTAACCGCTTACCACAGTGGTATCCATACGGTCGAATATCTCATCCATTACTAACAAAACACTCCTACTTCCAAGGTAGCTGTGGGAAATGCAGAAGATTCTCCGGTTTTCTAGTAACAACGGCTAACTAATTAACTTCCTTCCTCTCCCCGGTGGACATAAGGACGTGGCCGGCGCCGTTATCAATCGATAAATATCAAGGGTAGTGAGATTGCACATTGAAGATGAAAAAAAGCTAAAGCCCAAGCTTCATCTGAGTGGTCCTCTGTGCAGTATTACTATCCTGATTGATTACGGAGTAGCAACTACGAAGTGTATGTTCCATTAGTTGATCGTTTTTTTATCGTTGATCGTTTTTTGGTATTCAAATGTTAGTTTTTACAATTGATCGGTGTTCAGGCATAATGAATCGTGTTTTCAATGGTTCCAGGGAACCGTACCAAGTTTATTTCTATGAAAATTATGTAAAACATCAAAATCATGGTGTAGTGTTGATAAACATTCATAAACTTCTAGTTCTAAACAACGATTTGAACATGGTATCAACCTGAAAAGTGGTGAGGATGCTTCAAATATATCCTCAAATCAGATCTCATCATTAAAATTCGTACCAGTTTGCCCATTCGGTTTAAAAAAATAATTTCTGTTATATATCAGGAAATTCCTTAAGAAATTGCCTATATTTAGGCGTTTACCGCGTAGTTCTTGAAATTTAACTGTTCATTATTTCTATAAATGTTGCATTCATAAGCTCTATTTCTCGCATACTCTGAGATAACGCCCTAAAAGCCATTGGTAGCCACGTGTGTAGCTCGTTGTTTCTGAGCAAATGAAAGAATAAGCATCCAAACCAACATCACGGGCAGGTAGAAAATGATCCTTTCTTCCACATAGTGTTGTTAAATAACATGAAAATCCATTCAAATGCTCAGAAACAACGAGTTACACACATGGTTACCAATGGCTTTTAGGGCGAGATCAGAAGTTATGCGAGATTGCAGTATGCAGAGTTGGTTCAAAAACTAACGTAAATCACATGGACAAGCGATCATTTTCACCCCGAAATGGAATCTCCTGATTTTTTTTTAGTTTTACAATTTCTGTGCATGAACCAATCGTACTTGTTTTCCTGAATTCCGTTTTTGGTATCATCAACATTATAAAAAACCGACAAGACAAACCATGAAAATTAATCAATTTCACCCGAAATTACGGTATCTCGCAAATCTGTACCCTAGGAGATTATTATAAATTGAAGAACCGTTTGTTTGTTTCGTCAAGATCTCCGTTTTGGTAACTTGAATACATTAGCTGTTCTAGTTCATTCTAAAACTTCCTAGAACGGATACCTTCAATCTACTAAATCATTCATTTAAGTAAACAGAACATTTCACAGTGTAGAATACGGAACCTAATTCATGTGGCTGATTGGGCAGCATCCATTTATTACGTAACGCTAAAATTTGAAATTTTCGACCACCTCTCCCCACCCTCTGTAACGCTTTTTGAATTGAAAATTTTAAATTTTTGTATGAGCCGTAACGCTTGAAGCTTCCTCCGCCCTCCCCCTAGACCGTTACGTAATTTGTGGATGCCGCCTTGCGGTTCTTGAAAACCTCAATATTTCATAGAAAAACTTCAAATAATCGAATGGTGTAGAAGTGCCTGTTTTACCCCATTTTCCCACAAAATAATATATTTTTGGAATAAAGATCGATTGTGAATAATTGCGGTCAACTAAATATTTTTTTCTGGGTCAACCTGGGTAATAAGATGGAGAATACTTTATTAAGTGTTAATGACTGGAAGAGCCCGTTTTATCCTAAACTATTATAATTTAATATTGTGAAAAAATAAGTAATTTGAGCGGGATTAAACGGAATACAGATATGTTTCGATTTTTTTTCGTTTTTCAGTTGACAAAAAACGGATTAATTTTCTTAGACAAAATATTTTGAAAAGAAAATTGCAGTTTCGTCAGGATAATTTTCATCATATAAATGCGCGATGTAAAGTGTCGTAAATAAAAAAAAAAAATAAAATAAATGCGCAGTATTGATGTTTAGGAGCTGGGATGAGCATTTAGATTATTCATTCGTATAGGTTCGTAATGAAAATTGATTGCAGACTCCAATCAATCAATAGGACTCTACGATAAATCATTAAATCATTTAGTTTTCTTCGTCAGAATTTCAATAAATATATGGAATATGGAATATTAAAACGATACTCACATAAATGTGCTTTGCATCATGATCGTATTTGTAAAAAAAACTACAAGGAAGTGGATCAAGCTGATCATTGTTTTTTTAAAGAAATTTTCCACAAGAAAACTTTTTTTTCTTCTCTTTATCCTCATTATTCTGCTTCTTCTGCTTTCTTATGGCATTATGGTGACAAGGGAGACTGTGTTATTTTCCCTATCTTTTGTTTCACTCTAACAATTATCATCTAGCATCAATAAATTAGAACTTTTTGGCTAGAAACTCTTGTTAAGCTTCATGAACAAGCGTATGGCATTTGGTATAAGACTCTTAATTACCCTTTTGGTCTGCATGGAGAGAAGAAGTGCGTGTCTGCTCAAAGATCAAGATCCCAGCAAATTTTGGTTGGGAACTGGCGTGACGTGGGATCGTCCAGTAACAGTTTCTCGAATTGTCAGCTATTTCAACCCTCTTCTCTCTTCCTCGAAGAAAACTTATTATATGGAGATTCCAAAATTTTCAGCAGATTGCTAAGTTTTGCTAGACCTATTCCCGTGCCTCTTGAAACAGGATCTAATCAATAGCTGTTTGCTTTAATCTGTACAATGCTATTGAGTTTGAGAGATTAAACATAATCACCCCAACATAATAAGATCGAAAACCGTTTGGCATTCCTGTTTACGCCAGCAAAATCAAGTGGGCGAATAAGATTCTATCGAAAGTTGGATCCGCCGTAAACAAGAATGAGGGTGAATAATCAAAATAT
Source organism: Aedes aegypti (assembly GCF_002204515.2). Lineage (NCBI taxonomy): Eukaryota > Metazoa > Arthropoda > Insecta > Diptera > Culicidae > Aedes > Aedes aegypti. The sequence goes on from NC_035108.1 coordinate 381,979,864, forward strand.
TGTGGGGTCGACAGTCTTGAGGTTGCCCAAACATTCTTGAGTTCATTCCCAGGTGCATCCCTTATAACAAAGAACTTAACACATATGTCTATCACATTAATATCGAAAATTCTATGATACCATATAATTAGGTTGCTAGGACGTGGCCAAAGAAACTCTCGACTGTTGAAACATGCGTCAGTTTTGAACAACAGTAATGCTAAGTTTGAAAACTCTAAGATAAGAAGGTGTCAAACCTTATTGAATCGTATATGACTTGACACCTACCATGTATCGTAGGTGCTCAACACTAATATAATGTCGAAAATTCAAGCTACAGGTATGTTCCGTTTTTATCAACACGATCGGCGATTTTCAGTTGACAAAAACGGAATAATTTTCTTAGACAACATATTTCTCAAATATAAAATGAACATTGCATTTTTGTCAGGATAATACACATTTTCATCATATAAATGCACAGTATTGATGTTTAGGAGCTGTGAAGAGCATTTAGATTGTTCATTCATACACAGTTCGAACGAAACGTGTAAGTTTCTGTGACATATAATGCACATAATTGGAGCGTGGAATATCATGGATATTTACATGATGTGTAATGTAAACTTCAATTATATGTAATGCAATCTAGCAGAATCCTGAGTGATTACATGACATATAACACACTTTTACATGATTCCAGACTTAAATTTACATGACGTCATGTTTACATAGCATAAATGAAGTTTACATGACGTGTAATCATCATTATTTTTAACTGTGTATATGTTCGTAATGAAAGTTGATTGCAGACTCCTATCAATCAATATGATTTTGTAATAAATCATTAATAGTTTTAGTTTCCTTGGTTAGAATTTCAATGAATGTAATATAGAATATTAAAACGATAATCACATAAATGTCCTTTGCATCACAAGGTACGCCTCATTTGTAAAAATAACTACTAGGAAGTTGGGAAAGCTGATCATTGTTTTTTTTTAAGAAAGATTAAACAAGAAACAGCTTCTTTATCTACTGCTCTTTCTCATCCTTCTACATCTTCTCCTTCTTCTCCATTACATGAAATTACATTATGGCATTACATCCCAACTGAGAAAGTGCCTTCTTCTCAGCTTTGCTGGACTTCTTTCCTTGCCCCTTGGGAAAGGATCTAAGCTAATGCTGTTTGCAATAATTTGTGCAATGCTATCGAGTTTGAAAGATAGAAGATAATGTCCAAAATATGACAAGGTCGACAGTCTTAACCAGAGTGTATACCGGAATGAGCTACACAGCAAAAAAAAATCTTAAATTTACATGGCACGTAAACTTTCATGATTGTCATGTGAATCGAATTATCATTTGATATTAAACGATAAATAATGTAAACTGCCTCATTGCATTCAGGAATGCTTGCAAACTTGAGTGAAACTGAAACATTTCATGATCTTGCATCCAACATTCGCCAATGTTGCATGCTTTCTTGCATCTTGAGAGTGGAATTGAAAACACGATCGCTCAGTTTACATGATTCCACGTTGAATATTCTGCCACAAATAATGCACATGGTTGGATCGACGGCGTGTCATTCCATGTGCATTATTTATGATTGAATTTTCAGCGGGAAAATCATGTAAATCGAGCCGTTTTGCAAGCAACATTCTTTGAGAGAAGGTGTTTCGCGTTCAATAGATGGCTTTACATGATTGAAACTAAAATAACGTTACCTGTAAATCTAAGATTTTTTTGGTGTGTAGTGTGCCATGCGATATTCCATATCGCAGCTTACAGATTATGTGAGACACGAGATGCAGATACGTACACAATATATTCTAGTGAGCGAGTCTCATGAGACATCTCGTGAGGCTCATCACATGCGCTTACTAGGAGTACTTTCATGCAGTTATGTTCATCTCAAGATCTCAAGCTCTTGATGTGAAGCGCGTATACATGATGTCTGGTCTTAACAAAAATAAAATAAACTCGAACGGGGCATATATGTCTATCAAATTAACATAAAAAAATCTTTTATGCATGTTATATAAGAAAAAGGAGAGGACTCTGCCACGCTCTTAAAAAAGTATTCAACTAATCACAAATTCCAGTTGTTGCTAGGACGAGGCCATAGCAGCTCTCGATTGTTGAAGGATAGGCCAATCTTGTCCAACAGACCATGCTCAGTTTGAAAATTCCAATTGAATAGTTGCATAAGAAGGTGTCAAACCTTATTGAATCGTTTATGACTTGACACCTACCATGTATCGTAGATGCTCAATATAACGAAAATGTCGAAAAATCAACTATGAGGCTATTAAAATGCATTTTAATTGCTTCAAAATAAGTATTTAGTTTAAATTTGAAACATTTTGAAAATAAAAAAAAAATATTTTTTTATGTGTTGATAGATACGGAATAATTTGTTGACGAAATCGGAACGTGACAAAATCGGAGCGTGACAAAATCGGAACGTGATAAAAACGGAACATACCTGTATTGCTATTCCTGAAGCTATTGAAAAATATTTGAATTGCTTCAAAATAAGTTTTAAGTTTATATTCTAAGCATATTTGACGTTTCCTATTATGGACCCTCCATTTTATTCCCATGTAATCCGGCTTGGTGCTGGCGTGCCTATTACGGACCCACCTGGACATGCGTATTATGGACCCTCTTGTGTGGTTTTATTTACAAAACTGTTCAAATATCTGTGTTTATGCGGCTCAAACCAAATATTTTGTCTGAAACTACTGACTAACAATACGATCGAAGTTCCCCCGGTGGATTTTCATAGGAATAAGGTTGCTTAGAGTGTTAATTTTATGTTTTTCTGTGGGGGGTCCATAATACGCAAAGGGTCCATAACCGGCATCGACTCCCTAACACCAATTTAGATCTCTAATTTGGCAGCATTCGATTTTGATTTCGTTGAGCTTTGAACCAGTCATTTCTTATTCACCTTATATTGTTCCAAAATGTTATTTAGGTACCACAATAATTATGTACCTAACCGTTAAAGATTTGTAAATATAGTTGAAAGAGAGAAAAATCATTTGTTGTAGGTAGTTTAGTTGCCACTAACTTATAGAGGGTTAAAAGAAATTGAAATAGTTGAGTTGGGTGCTTTCTGTTCTTTAGAATATTATACTTGATGGGAATGTTGTTTAGGGATAAGTAATTTTTATCCCAAAAAATCATGGGTGTTTTGGTTATGTTGGAGCAAAGAAGGTACGGAAAAACGAAAAAATTGATAATGATCACTCAGAAGGTGGCAAACGTTAACGAATACTTACACTTGAGTTTGAAATTCTCGGTTGTGTGCATAATCACCTTCCCGGAGAGCACTTCACCAGCATAGTAGTATTCCTTATCAAGCCGAATATCCAACTCCTTTATGTAATCCATCGTGCTTTAGTCTCGTTGTCGTCACCGAACACTTTTTTTTCGTTTTTTGGAGGGATGACAACGCAGTACTTCACTCACTTTGTTATTCTTCGTATGTTTTAGGTTTTTTAAGCTATCAACGTAGATTATACCTCAATTTATTGCGTTTGAGTGTCACATGTTTAGATTATAGCACGCATCGAAGATTTAACGACTGAAAAAGTTTATTAAATTTGTAATTTTAAACTGAAAAGAAACAAAAATATCTATTATAGGTCTCATAGCTAGATGTGCTTTACACTGGTGACTATTTTTCCACAATTTAATATGTATGGGCTTTTGGTGTGGTCGTTTGTCAATCGCAGTTTAATGAATCATTCACGTGAATCTATAATTTTAATCACATTTAGGTACATTTCACCTGAAGTATTATGAATATCATATCCAACCTTACTAATCTTCACAAACAAAATTTCGGAACTGTTACCACTTCGTACACTTAAAGTCTAGCGGAACATTACATGACCTTGACAATCTTCATTAAGTGTTTTCCGCTTCCCGTGATCTCCTTGTTCACTTCATGGGGGCACTCCATGTCAAAAGCAAACGCCAATTTGGGGGCTCTTTATTGGGAAGTGATGTGCCAGCAGAGCCATTAAAACTTCCATCCTCCCTGGCGTACAAATTATGTCTGCTCACTCGTTCTGCACACGTGTACAGAAAAGACAGACTTTCAACGTCATCATCCTGCATCCGACCTTTAATTGTTCACAGTTGTGATATATAGTAACAGATTCATATTCTCGCAGCGTTGACAAAAAAAGTTGTTCTTATAGAAATTTAAACCTTTTGTTTTCAAATGCATGTTTTATTTGAATGAATTTAAGGGAAGTGATTTTTATTTAAATGCAGAGAAATTGCAATCCGAAGCATCTATATTACTCAATATGGATGTGGTCCTGATGGACCAGATCACCAATTCAGACTCGCTAGTTAGCCGACCTCGCTCTTCACTATAATTTGGGAAAACTTTTCATCAGCCCAAGAGCGAGTGGTGGTCTTACTATTACACTATACTATTATAGGATTAGCCAGCCGGATTATCAATGTAGATGGATTGTGCTGCTTTCCGGGTTGAATTTGTGTGGATAGATGTCAGCAGGATGCATACAACGGATGTCGAGTGGAGCGGGGAGAGTTCGGGAAATGGCGGTATGAGACGCTTAATTCAATTAAGGAAGCTATTAAACAGATTCAGACACTTTGGCCTAGCAGTTGCTCTTTCAATGGTTCACAGTACGTATGGGAATTATAAAAATAGGATAGAGTTGTCGGAAAAAAATAAGACAAGCGTAGGTAAATCAGCAGTGAGGGAAGGTGGGAAGCTGTTGATCGGGTTTTGTTTTCGATATGTAAACTTGCAGTGTTTTACATGATAATAGTGTATCCTCGGGGTAATCGATACATTTTGCAATTTACAAGAAGATCCACAACAATCGGAATCAAGACTATGCGCTACTGAACAGCTTCGCCGGAGACGCTCTTTCCAAATGATCAGGATCCTGAAATATCCGCAAAACAAAAGTTTCATGCCCACTAGCATCGCCTTGTGGCCAAATCGTGAATCTCGATTCTCTTGCCTAGTATACCCAATTACCCAGACAACCAGAAGTCGCATCAAAGTTAACGCAATAATTCGTTTATTCATACACATTACATCAAACCCGCAAAACACGGTGGATAAAATCGCTAGATTGATGAGTTTCCTCGCATAAAACGCCTCTTTTCTGAGTTCATTTGTACATTTTGTTTCGTTTCGTACACTCGTACAAAGTAAGTCGAATCAATCCGTAGCAGCTGTCAAATCCACATTTGTTATCATAAGTTACGTCGCATAAGATTACAGGTGAGTTCGGTAGGAAATTTATTCGCATTGTATGCTATTATACATCACACAATAAATGCACGTATATCACCTCCACTTTTGTACGTAGAAGTCCTTTTCGCGTCATCTTATAAGTGAATTTTTGCACATACAAAGCCTCCAGGTGATTTCGTTATACGTACATTTTGGTTGTCTGGGTAACCAGATAGCACTTTAATTCGCCCTTCGTGCTAATATAGGGCTATTATAGAGCTGATAAGCTCTACATTAGCCGTGTAACAGCCCTATAAGCCCGAAAATGCGAATTAGCGGGCTAGTGGTTACTTGTGTAATGATAGTCCTTGAGCTACTGAATAATTTTGCCATCTTTCTAAGTGGTCAGGCTCCTGAAAAATCTGCAAAACAAAAGTTTCATGCTCACTAGCGCCGCCTGGTGGCACAATTTTGAATCAACTTGCTCGAACAATGATGGCCCTTGAGTTACTGAAGAAGTTTGTCGAAAAAGCCAGCTTTCTAAATGGACAGGCTCCTAAAATATCTGCAAAGAAAAGGTCCAACAAAACTTCAAATTCCATAAACATAAGTATAAGCATTGATGACCTTACAATTTGTAGTTGCTACTCCGTGATTGACCAGTAGCTTGGGAGTAGCTTTCCACCTTCAATGTATACTTTCGAGAACTCCAAACAGCGCCGGCCTCGTCCTCACGGTCATCGGGGAAGGGAGGGAATGTTAGTATTATTACTAGAGACCGAGTTTTATTAGTGGGGAGGGATCATGATTGCATGATCAGGATTCACCTTGGTAATTGATGCGATTCATGCAACCTCAGTTCAAAAACTTACCCAACTATAAGTAATCTAAAGACAACGTGGATATACGATAAGTCAACACTCTTAGTATCGAACTATTCAAAGGTTATTTTTTATAATGATAAAAATCAGGTAAAAGTAAGGGTATAGGATTCTAAATGTTTATGTGCAAGAGTCTATGTCGACACTTACAGTGACGAACTGTTCATATTTTGTTAACCTTCCAGTCTTCGCGCGGTTTGCCACCGTCAGAACCGCCACGCTGCTGCTGTGAACGAAAAGCGAGGTTTTTCAACAGTGTTGAATACAACAGCGACGACTGAAGTGTTAAATCAATTCATTTAAGAACCATGCCCACTGTTGTCATGTTAAAAATACGGTTCAAAATATATTGTACATTTAAATAGAAGCATGAAACGAGCTCAACAAATTGATCATCCATCCTTGATTAACCTTTACGTTACCGGCCTCTGACAAGGCATTTTCAAATGGCTGCCATTTCGTCAATTCCCATTCGATTTTTTTGAAACTACTGTCAGTTTACTTTAAAAAGGTTTCAGTTATTTGTCATAAATGGAGAATGCTGAATTCGGAACCATGCCGGAGATATTCCGGATTGTACTGGGGTCACGAGGGTGCCAAATTCGGGAAATGTGATTATTTTTTTATTTATTTCAGCTACAACACTAAAGTTTTTATGTAAAACGTGAGATAATGGTAGATTGTCATCAATTCAACATAATTTGAATAAGTGGACCGTTCCAGAACATCGTAGCCGGTTCCGCCAGGGCCAGTTTGGGGACATTTCCGTTTCATGTCCAAAACATACCGTGCGACGTCTCAATCTTCATGAATTCGGGAGAACATGTCAATAAAGGAAGAAAAAACTAAATTTCAATAGATTTGGCCACTCCACCCAGCAAACCAGAGATCATATAAGGATGTTCATTTCAAATTGTATAAATGTACAATTTTCGTTGGAATTGGATATGATGCAAAACTTAATTGATTGATATCGTTAATGAAGTCATAAATTTCATCTGACTTGAATTTGCATCTTATAGAATTCCAATTTAGTCTGACCAAATATGTAACTTTGAACTGTCATTCCATTATGATTTTAACTTCACTTGGTATGACTCTATTATAATCATCAATGTGAGATTACATATGAGTTCATCTGATGTAGGTATAAAATCATACAGGGCACATCGCCGAACGCAACATAAACAAAAAAGTGGAATTCATGAACAAATGGTCTTACCTATTACAAGAACATCACTGCTCAACAGAAACACAATGTCATCACGTTGCATAAGTATTTTCGTACGATGTATTTAATAAATTGCTGCACTTCGTTTCAACTGCAAACGTTAATTCGATAAAACATGAAACCTTCAGTGTTGCACTGGCTCATTCGCAAAATGACAATTAAGTTCGGTAACATTCAAACATGATGCTCTACAGTGTTTCATTTATGTTTGCTAAAAGACCATCTCCTGCAACAAAGAATGTGCAGTATAGTGGTAGCGTATCAGACTAGCGATCTAAATGTCTGAGGCTCAAGGCTTGTTGCGTGATATTTTATTTCTTTTTATTTTATTTGTTTGTAAAAATTAAGTCATATAAATTGCAATACACAATCATATATGAAATTATAGTGAACGCCAAGTCAAATTGTCTGAAGTTGTATTGACCATTATAGATTATATAAAATGTACGTATATGGCCTCCACATTTGTGCGAATAGAGGGAATGTGTGCATTTTATACAATCTGTTTTTACCGAGTAAGTGTTCACTTTCTTCACTTGCAGTCTCAGTTATGTGAACATATTTGTTGGCTGGGCAGAGCACCTGACACAGGTTCCGCCAGGGCCTCTTTGAGGACATTTCCGTTTTTTGTCGAAAACATACCGTGCGACGTATCAATCTTCGTGAATTCGAGAGAACATGTCAATAAAAGAAGAAAAACTCCGGAAAAAACAGATGTGGCCACTCCAGATCCTGGCACAGGTTCCACGAGGGCCTATTTGGGGACATTTCCGTTTTATGTCCAAAACATACCGTGCGACGTCTCAATCTTCTTTAATTCAAGAGAACATGTCAATAAAAGCAGAAAAAACCGCTAAAAACAGATGTGGCCACTCCAGATCTCCTGACACAGGTTCCACGAGGGCCTCTTTGAGGACATTTTCGTTTTATGTACAAAGCATACTGTGCGACGTCTCAATCTTCTTGAATGTGGGAGAACATGTCAATAAAGGAAGAATAAACTAAATATCCATAGATGTGGCCACTCCACAGCACCTGACACAGGTTCCACCAGGGCCTCTTTGAGCACATTTCCGTTTGTTGTCGGAAACATACCGTGCGACGTATCAATCTTCGTGAATTCGAAAGAACTTGTCAATAAAAGAAGATTTGTCCACTCCAGAGCAATACCTACAATATGAATTTGGGCGAATAAACTGGCTTATTAAGTTTCAAGCATCAAAAATTGAAAAAAGAAAAAATGCATGAAGAATTTGTAAGTAAAACCTTTGCGGTTAATGAGCATGAGCTCAAGCATAGATGACCGCTTCATAGTTGCACTCCGTGATTGACCAGAGCAGTCGAAGGTGCACAGAGATTTAATGAATGGGGCTTGGGATTAGCGAACCATTCTCAAAGAGCACGAATCGAGAGTTCAAAGACTGAATATACCTCTGCATTTCCACAATTGTCTTGACAAGTACATAGGGTTAGTGGGTGTTGCCGGTCCCATCGCTCCAGCGGATGCAAGCAATACAATCGATGCACCAAATATTTATGACTGGATTACACCACTTTTTCGTCACACTGCGCAAACGTGACACGTCTGATTTTTATTGCATCGCTCTCCCTCGTAGGGGCAAGCGACACAATCCATGGACCGAACACTAATCTGTAGGAATAGGAAATCTCTTTGCGGGTAATAGATGAAATCTCGAAAGGGTTCCAAATTAGATAATTGCTGGCTAGATTATTGTTTAATTTCTGATGAAATCCTTAACATATTCTAAGCAAAATTTTTATTCTGTTGCAAGTGGAATTCCTCCATGCATTAGTAAGCAATACGATTGACGGAACTGACGTTTGGTCGAATTCACACTTCTTTGAACGGGCAATGGATTGTTCTTTTTTATACCGTCAAAACAATTATTGGCAGTAAATATGCCAAAGGTCAGTAAGCCAAAGGGATTTCATAAATCATAAGAATGTTTTTATAGAGTATTCATGAGGAGTTTCAAAGCGAATTCCTTTTATGTTTTTATCAACAAATTTATTGAGTAATTAATAGAAAATTTTCTTCGAAGTTTACAATAGATTCTTGGTAACATTCTAGCCAACACCTTTTTAGGATTCTTGTTGGAATTCTGATGATGTTCGAAACAAAGTTCTGGTGGATTCCTTGTTAGTTTTCTTCTCAGCTTTCTGCTGAGTTTTAACTAGTTGCACAGTGCATTCCTGCCATGGCGTATTCATGAAGATCTGCATAACAGGTTTTCCAAAAATCGTGGAAAACATACGTTCAGAAAGATCCTGCCTAAGACTGACAGAGAAGCCACATCAGTTTGTATGTATTTTATCCTAGATTTATTTAAATACTTTTCAGAATTTTCATTATGCTTTACCCGTGGCACATCATGTTTTGTTCAAATAACGGAAAATTTTCAAAAAAGGTTTTCGGCGAAACCTATTTCTTGTGCTTTGGAGTAGCCAGATCTGTTGGCAGCGAGGGCATTCTTCATTTATTGACATATTCAAATATCGGTAATGTCATAAAATAGGCCTTTCTGGAACCCTTACGTGGTGCTCAGGAGTGGAAACACAGAGTCTATTCCTTATTAATTGACACGTTCTGTCGAAATCATGAAGATTGAAACGTTGCACAATAGGTTTTGGACATGAAACTGAAATGTCCCCTAAGAAGCCTTGGCGGAACCAGTACCAGGTGCTTAGGGGTGACCTAATTAGTTGATACCGAGTTCATACTTCATTAATTGACATGTTCTTTTGAATTCACGAAGATTGGCACGTCACACGGTTTGTTATGTATATAAAACAGAAATATCTCCAAGGAGGCCTTGGTTTAACCTGTGCTTGGAGCTATGGAGTGGCCACATCACATGTTAATAAGTTGATTCTTCCTTTATTGACATGTTTTTTTACAATTGACAAAGATTGAGACAAAAGTAGAAATATCCCCTAAGAAGACCTTATGGAACCTGTGCCAGAAGCTCTGGCGTGGCCAAATCTTTTATTACCATGTAATTTTTCATTTATTGACAAGTTTTTAAAAATTCATTAAGATTGAGATGTCGCACGGTATGTTTTTGGATATAAAATGGAAATGTTCCCCAAGAAACCATCGTGGAACCTGTGCCTGGAAGTCTGGAGTGGCCACATCTGTTCGTACCGAGCTTTTTCTTCTTTTATTGACAAGTTCTCTCGAATTCACGAAGATTGATACGTCGCACGGTATGTTTCCGACAACAAACGGAAATGTGCTCAAAGAGGCCCTGGCGGAACCTGTGTCAGGTGCTCTGGAGTGGCCAAATCTATTGAAATTTAGTTTATTCTTCCTCTATTGACATGTTCTCCCGAATTCATGAAGATTGAGACGTCGCACGGTATGTTTAGGACATAAAACGGAAATGTCCCCAAACTGGCCCTGGCGGAACCGGCTACGATGTTCCGGAACGGTCCACTTATTCAAATTATGTTGAAATGATGACAATCTACCATTATCTCACGTTTCACATAAAAACTTTAGTGTTGTAGCTGAAATAAATAAAAAAATAATCACATTTCCCGAATTTGGCACCCTCGTGACCCCAGTACAATCCGGAATATCTCCGGCATGGTTCCGAATTCAGCATTCTCCATTTATGACAAATAACTGAAACCTTTTTAAAGTAAACTGACGATGGTTTCAAAAAAATCGAATGGAAATTGACGAAATGGCAGCCATTTGAAAATGCCTTGTCGGAGGCCGGTAACGTAAAGGTTAAGCAGCTGTAAGCTACTTTAATCAGCATGCTCATTTCACAAAAGCAAATTATCACTCCGGCAACGCGAAAACCTCAACTAGATTGCACTCAGAACGCGTGCAAAAACGACGCAAAAACAAAAACGTTTCTTCCGGTGAAGATGAAATGAAGCCAAAACTCAAACCTTCAAGACCATAAATTTAGACAGGACAGCAGCTCAAGATGAAAACTTGATAGATTGGTCACCACCAGCGAGTGACCAATCGATCAAGCCCCCGGCCCAATCCGCTGTTCGTCCCTCCAGACTCGTGCTCTCGAAAATCTGAGGTCCGGCCTCGTTGCATCTTCACCTTCTGCTTGGGCTGTAACAATCACTGCCCAGCAGAACGCATGCAGAATTTATGTCTGCTATAGACAATTTTTTTTTCCAAATTCTATAAAAAGACAAAAAGAGTTTTTGAAAACTGTCTAAAACTTACTCATCCAATTTGTAACCGATGTTAAGCGTGAAGACTGAGACTAGAGTGAGTAAGGAGAGCCGAGTATCAGCCAAAAAGAGAATGAAGTGTGAGCTAAGAATGAATCAGAGTAAAGAAATTTATAGAGTGACTCAACAGTTAGAAACGAGTGTATTAATGTTAGTAATTCAGGTGAGAATCAAATGTTGTCAAGAGTAATTCAGAGGAGAGTTTTAAATTAGTCAAGCAATTGCATAGTTTATTTCAAGACAGCGAAAACAAATTAGTTGTGGTATATAATGTCTGAACCTTGTTTTTCCGGTGAAACTAATAAGGCTGATACGTACAACGTTGGATGGTTTGAAATCAGGTGTTCAGATTGCAGACGAGGTGTCAACCTCGGTAATGACATTAGACGTATTTAAGCAAGGGGATGCACTTACGAAACTACTTTTCAAAATTGCACTCGAAGATGCGATTAGGAGATTTGACGTGCAGGGAAATGGCACTATCATCTCACAGGGTTTGCAGACGATAGTGATCTCATTTGAATTGATCTAGAGGCAGTGCCTCTGAGACAGTGGAGAAATAAATTGAATATAAACAGATTAACTAGGCTCAAAGGAATATTGATATTAGAAAGGATAGGTGACTAACCCTTGGTCCATTTCTTGTACATACAGCATCGAACATATTAAAGGCACCGTCTACTGAGTGATGAGTACCAAATGCGTCGATGGCACCAAAATTGTACGACGTGTACTTTGTATCCTACGACACTTTCTGTCTTGGTGCAATTTTTTGTCGAAATTCAGACAGGTTTTTGAATCAATAGTTTTAACACAACTTTTTCAATAATTATAAAAAAAATTAGATAGTTTGTTGTCACAGAAAAATTGAAAAGAAACGGTTGAGATACGGTGGAGATTTTACTCTCTGCAGTTGACCATATTGTATGGGAAAATGGCTTTGGTGTATTTTATACGTCCGATACTGTATATCTTATTACCCCGAATGCCATGAACCCGAATGCCACCCCGAATGAACAATAACCCAGAATATCATAACCCCGAGTTCCATAACCCCGAATGTGAAATTACATCGAATGACATCGCCCGCGATAATGGAATTCGGGGTGATGTCATTCGGGATTATGAATCGTTCGGGGATATGGAATTCGGGGTGACGGCATTCAAGTTAATGGTAATGGGGTAGAATCATATTTCCGTGGTCCCTAGAGATAGCTTAATTATATTGAGCAATGAAAAACGAATGTAACTGTTATTTCAAAACTAATCATAAATCTAGTAAATCATTCACAAGAAAAAATGTGAAAAATAAAAAAAAGTGTGTTACAAAATTCTAAACGAGCCAAAATTGAAGCATGCCAATGACTAACTGTGCCCAAGCCGAACCATACCAAAAACGAACCGTAAGTATGTAAAAGTAAATTTATAGTGAATAAAATGCATTGCACATATTGTGTTTTGGTGTGTTATAACTATAAATATAAAAACGATAAATTTGAGTAGTAGGTGTGTGATTATTAGAGTGGTTCAAAAAATCGTTTTTGCTCCACACCGCTCATTCGATTTTAGACCAAATTCTGGGTGTCCTCCAAAAATTTGAGCTCATTTGGATGAAAACTGAGACTGCACAAGCCCTTTAAAGTTTATATGGGAATTACTACGAAAAAAGCAATCAATTCATTCAATCGGTAATAGTGTTTGCCCATGTGCTCTTGGAGATTAGAGCTACGTTGATTCTGTGAGATACATTCATCAGCTACAACTTTGCTGAAGACCGTTTTCAAATCGGACGCCTCAGTAATTAGTTATTGATTTATATCCAGTCACAAATTCTTCAGCAGTGGTTATTTAACTTCTGAACAGGCAACATTGGTGTACCTGGCGCGAAAGATAGCACGCACAAAGCATGGCTACTATGTTCTACTGCATATATCCAGTGATGCCTGAAGAACAGCCCAATAATTATAGCCAAAGTTTTACAACTCATTGAAAAATCAATAACTAATTACCGGGGCGTCCGATTTAAAAACGGTCTTCAGCAAAGTTGTAACTGATTATTGTATCTCACAGAATCAACATAATTCTAATCCCCAAGAGCACATGAGCAACCACTATGACTGATTGAATGAATTGCTTGCTTTTCCTATAGTAATTCCCATACAAACTTTAAAAGGCTTGTGCAGTCTCAGTTTTCATCCAAATGAGCTCAAATTTTGGGAGGACATTCAGAATTTGATCTAGAATCGAATGAGCGGTGTGAAGCAAAAACGATTTTTTGAACCACTCTAGTGATTATTCTACCTTAAATAAAGTTTAAAGTGGTGGTATCGTTTGACCTCATGATTGGAAGAAAGGAGAATTTGGAATTAATTACATAGGCTGGAAACGAAAATATTTATTAATGAATTGCGCTACAGTAATGACCCGATTTTGTCAGCCCCCGGTTTTGTCTACCCCCGATTTTAGCACCTTTTTAGACCCGATTTTAGCACCCTTTTGACCCGATTTTGTCAGCCTTAAAAAAATACATCATTTTAATGTGGAAATATTAGGTACAACTATAATGTAAAAAGTCAGGTATGACCTTGGCCACGTCTAAACGATCATCTAAAGTATGAATTCATTTTGTATCGCAGTTGTCACAGAACGCAGTAACGTTAGGAATCTTGTGTTTTATTACGGCTCATACAAAAATATATAAAAACGCTGTAAACATTAACAAAAACATTAACCCCTCTACCGGCAGCTTCATTTTTTACCGCAGAAAAAAAAAATCGAATCGCGATAACTTTTTTGTTTCTCGGTATTTTTGCACCATTTTTTCACAAGTTCTCAAAAAACTCTTCTAGTTCGAGGATCCGTGTCGATATTGATCATTGGTCATCTGGATCCAGAGATATTCCGAAATTCCTTGGGGGACCGACGCTTAATCATAACCCACATATATATCTTAGGCTACACATTTTTTAACGTATTTAGATGTTCACTCTTTGGAACAATACATTAATGAGAGTATGTTGTGAAAAAATGAAGCAATTTGGAGCAACCGTCTTTGAGTAATGAGCATTTATGTTGCTGGTAAAAAACTGACCAAATAAAGATCTTGAAAACTTCAAAAAACCTCATATCGTAATTTTCAGATATCTCTGAGAATTCTCAACCAATTTGTATGATTTTTTCAGAGCAGCTCCTTATTACATGGCATTGTATAGCCCACATTTTACTTTTTCGATAAGTTGACGTAAAACAAAATGGCCGCCTAAGACATTTTGTATGGAAAATGTCGGTCCCCCAAGGAACATTGGAATATCTTTAAAACCAGATCACCAATCATCAATATCGACACGGATCATTGAACTAGAAGAGTTTTTTGAGAACTTGTGAAAAAATGGTGCAAAAATACCGAGAAACAAAAAAGTTATCGCGATTTGAATTTTTTTCTTGCGGTAAAAAATGAAGCTGCCGGTAGAGGTGTTAAGCAAAGTCAATAGGCGAGAATAAAAATAAAAAGTAGTCAAAATTTGTTTTCCCGATTTTAGCTTTTTTCCAATTTTGTCAACCCTAAATGCAACATGGGGCTGACAAAATCGGGACATTACTGTATTATTTTCAGGCCACCTCTGATTGATTGGTGTTCACCATCAATAAAACAATCACTCGCGACACTTCCCATTTGCAATATTTATTGAAAGACAAAATAAATCAACCATCAAATTCCAATAGAGTGGAAAAAATCCCAGGTACGTTGGGGAGGGGTCTACCCGAATCAAAATCAATCATCATTATTTTTCCACTCGGATGCATTTGTGGAATAGCTCGTGTTGTCTCTCACAATGTCCGTGTTCAAATTAATTAAAACAGGGTTTGCACAAAAAATAAATTGAAATTGAAAAGGTAAAATGGTTCCCAGCCAACAAATATGTTCACATAACTGAGACTGCAAGTGAAGAAAGTGAACACTTACTCGGTAAAAACAGATTGTATAAAATGCACACATTCCCTCTATTCGCACAAATGTGGAGGCCATATACGTACATTTTATATAATCTATAATGGTCAATACAACTTCAGACAATTTGACTTGGCGTTCACTATAATTTCATATATGATTGTGTATTGCAATTTATATGACTTAATTTTTACAAACAAATAAAATAAAAAGAAATAAAATATCACGCAACAAGCCTTGAGCCTCAGACATTTAGATCGCTAGTCTGATACGCTACCACTATACTGCACATTCTTTGTTGCAGGAGATGGTCTTTTAGCAAACATAAATGAAACACTGTAGAGCATCATGTTTGAATGTTACCGAACTTAATTGTCATTTTGCGAATGAGCCAGTGCAACACTGAAGGTTTCATGTTTTATCGAATTAACGTTTGCAGTTGAAACGAAGTGCAGCAATTTATTAAATACATCGTACGAAAATACTTATGCAACGTGATGACATTGTGTTTCTGTTGAGCAGTGATGTTCTTGTAATAGGTAAGACCATTTGTTCATGAATTCCACTTTTTTGTTTATGTTGCGTTCGGCGATGTGCCCTGTATGATTTTATACCTACATCAGATGAACTCATATGTAATCTCAC
The DNA here is from genome assembly GCF_002204515.2 of Aedes aegypti. Lineage (NCBI taxonomy): Eukaryota > Metazoa > Arthropoda > Insecta > Diptera > Culicidae > Aedes > Aedes aegypti. Next base: position 381,996,015 of record NC_035108.1, read on the forward strand.
ATTGATGATTATAATAGAGTCATACCAAGTGAAGTTAAAATCATAATGGAATGACAGTTCAAAGTTACATATTTGGTCAGACTAAATTGGAATTCTATAAGATGCAAATTCAAGTCAGATGAAATTTATGACTTCATTAACGATATCAATCAATTAAGTTTTGCATCATATCCAATTCCAACGAAAATTGTACATTTATACAATTTGAAATGAACATCCTTATATGATCTCTGGTTTGCTGGGTTTACTCCATCCAGTTACTTCTTCTTTCAGCTATCAAAGCAACCGTGCAAGGAACGGATACCACCTACATCTTGAAACGCTCATTCATTGTGATGTGGAAATGATTACGGTGGGAAAATGGCACAGGACGAAATAGACTGATAGGTTTTAATCGGTCTGTGTTTTGAAATCAAGCTATGCAAAAGATGTTTATAAATAGTAGCTTTTCAGAGCGAATGTTGTTTGACTAAGAAACACAATTATAGTTAAAATTGATTCACTAAACCCGTTTAGGAATGTTAAATAATATCCCTGCGATATGAAGCAGCGGCTCTTTTCACTTCATGATGGCATTTAATACTTTTTCTGCAATCAACAATTCTCGAACACATGAAGTCAGTTTCAGAGAACCCGTCCAGAAAGTTTCGTGAAGCAATTTTGCCTGTCTGGTAAACAAAACGATAAATCACTTCATTAGAAATTCAATTAAGTACGGTTTCGGCAACAGGACCCCCGTGGGCAACATATTTTTACCAGTTTCAAGAAATTGCGGCATGTTGTATCAAAATTTGGCCATTATCGTTTATCAAATGGTATCCAGTGATAGTTTGCGCTTCCTTTAAAAAAAAAAGCAGTCGTAAAATGGAAGAAAACAATATTTCTTCAAACCCAACATACATTTGAACGGGTTAGAAAGTAAACAAATCACTCTGAAACATTTGTAAGCTGAATTAGTAGTTTACGGAACAAGTTGCAGAATGATGATTTTTACAGCACGAGTCGTAAATTTATCCTACGAGGCTTGCCGAGTAGGATAATTACGACGAGTGCTGTAAAAATCGAGTTTTGCAACGAGTTACGTACAACATTTTTTGCAATTTCGTAGAAGACCACTTGATGGTATCAGAAATTATATCGGAATGCATTCACCATTATTTTACAATTTCTGAGGAATTGTTGTGTTATGATTCATTACGCAACTCAAAACAGTTGCGTAATGAGAAAGCGTTGCGTAATGAATCATTACAGCACTGGTTTCAGTTAGGTAATGAATATTCCCGCACTGCGTACTCCAGTGCAGGAAAGTAGGCCGTTTCATGACAGATTGGCGTGATGGAAAACAGCCTATTACGATGAGAAATTGCAAAAAAACTATTATACAACTTCAAATGATATTTGGGAAACCTACAATGAACATTTTATAATTTTGTCTGACATTCTGATTCGACACACTTTTTCCATTGTTATGACCAAGATTTTTAATCAGAGGCTAGATGTATCTAGAGACTAATGTTCAGGCCACATTGCACGTAAGCTTTTATCAATCCAAAACACCCAATTCAATTCAATCTTAGAAAGTTTTTGATTATTGCGTTATCCTCTGCCAGTATCATTATCTCGGTTCGTGCGTTCATAAGAGAAAATGAAATGTAAACCAAATATAGCAAGTTACGAACAAAGTGTGGCACCATGCTCAACGAGAACATGAAAAATATTAAAGGGGATATATCAGTATCAATGCAGTACAATATCCTTTTCGGAAAGAATGGAAGAACAGATAATAAAATTGCGTGCATTTCGCATTATAGGGGGAGATCCCCCAGTACCGGACACTTAAGCCACTAAATTCATAATTCGAAAAATATTGATTTTATGGGCTCGTGTTACCCATTTATGATAAATATTATCATTTTTATATTGTACAAAAATAAATTTGAAAATATAAATATGAATTTTGACATTGCGTTTTGATGATGTATTTTAGTACCAAATTGATCGATCTTGAAAGGTGGCACCCAATACCGGACACGATCTGGAAATGCCTCGAATTCTGTAAATTTGAACATCATTGAATGTGTACACTAAAGGAATAGTTTATAATTACCAATTCAATGCAATTGCAACATTTACAAAAATAATTTGAGTTTTTCTTAGTCTGCAAGATGCCTATCAAAAACCTCTTTCATATATGATGAAAAATAGCACATTTTACGATGTTGTTCTGAATGTTCATTCTTCTCAATTTTATTGCATGTTTGATACCATGGTCGACGGGACCCATGAAAAATGAAAGTATTTTGAGACACTGATGCAATAATTACAAAAATATCATATAACAAATCAAGCTGTCCGAAACTGAGGGACAGGAGGTGCTTAACCAAAATTGTAATTTGTCCATATTTACTTCAATTATGGCACAAAATACATTCATACTATCAAATTAGGATTATGTTCGATCATGCTTGCGGGATCCAAAGTATTTTTTCATATTCGAAATAATTACTAAACAGCCTCAAAATTAAGCAGATACGTCAATTTTTTAAAGATTTTCAAACTTTTATACTTTTTTAAAAAGGCATGCATATTTCAAGGATGTGTTATGCTACGTAAACATTAGTCTACATAATAGCTTTCTTTGCTACTAATACACCATCTTGATTGGACCATGATTTCTCAATGTTTCGACTTTGTCCGGTATTGGGTGCTGTCCGGCACTGGGGGATCTCCCCCTAATCTGCAGATTATTTGTCTGATACCAAACCATTGGCTATTTGTCTGATACCAAACCATTGCTATTATTCTTGGGTAAGCCTTATCCAAAAAAGTTTGTTCACTGTAACATTTAACTCATGTACAGTACTAGACAGTATAAAATTGCCGTTTTTCAAATAGAATAATCAAGTTTGGAGGCCTGGATTTCGGCTCTGATACATCTAAAAATTACAACACTGCTAGGAAATAGCTCATTTGAATTTAACTAACTTTGGCATTATCGTAAGTCTCCAAGTTTGACAGAAAGTTGAATTTAAAATTAATTTTAAATTAACCCATATCCGCCCAGCGTCCTAAAAATAGGACAGAAGCCCCGAACGCCCAGCGTCCTATAAATAGGACAGTACTTGTGGTGCAAATATCTTGAAAATAAAGAGGTTTAGGAGAAAACTGTCTTCTGCAAAGTTGATCACAGGACTGCTGACTTCCACTTAGTAACTATTTTAATTCAGAATTAACACACCAGGTGGCGCACAGACGCCAACAAATGTCACATTTATAAGCAACATATGAAACAACTTTCCAGCGTACAAATATTTGCTTCGTTTATATCTCATTCCAGCGATGAGATACAAAAATGGTGTCTTCGACAAAGTTGAACAACTAAATAATACCTATTCGCATAGAACCTTACAAATTCGAAAAACACTCCCAAGATGGCGCTAGTGAGCTAAAACTTTATTTGCTTATATCTTAGCCCAGTTATGAGATACAAAAATGGTGTCTTCGACAAAGTTGAATAACTAAATAATACTCTATTCGCATAGAACCTTATAAATTCGGAAAACACTCCCAAGATGGCGCTAGTGAGCCAAAACTTTATTGGCTAATATCTTAGCCCAGTTATGAGATACAAAAATGGTGTCTTCGAAAAAGTTGAACAACTAAATAATACCTATTCGCATAGAACCTTACAAATTCGGAAAACACTCCCAAGATGGCGCTAATGGCCCAAAACACTCCCAAGATGGCGCTAGTGAGCCAAAACTTTATTCACTTATATCTTTGCCCAGTTATGAGATACAAAAATGGTGTCTTCGACAAAGTTGAACAACTAAATAATACCTATTCGCATAGAACCTTACAAATTCGGAAAACACTGCCAAGATGGCGCTAGTGAGCCAAAACTTTTTGCTTATATCTTAGCACGGTTATGAGATACAAAAATGGTGTCTTCGACAAAGTTGAACAACTAAATAATACCTATTCGCATAGAACCTTACAAATTCGGAAAACACTCCCAAGATGGCGCTAGTGAGCCAAAACTTTTTGCTTATATCTTAGCACGGTTATGAGATACAAAAATGGTGTCTTCGACAAAGTTGAACAACTAAATAATACCTATTCGCATAGAACCTTACAAATTCGGAAAACACTCCCAAGATGGCGCTAGTGGTGCTAAATAATACCTTTTTTTTTGCTTCGATGCTTACTGACTTTTAAATGGCTTGCTTCTCCAACTAAATAATATCTATTCGCATAGAACCTTATAAATTCGGAAAACACTCCCAAGATGGCGCTAGTGTGCCAAAACTTTATTTGCTTATATCTTAGTTCAGTTATGAGATACAAAAATGGTGTCTTCGATAAAGTTGATCAACTAAATGAGAACTATTCGCCTAAAACCTTATTTGTCGGAAAATACTCAAAAGATGGCGCTAATGGTCGAACATTTTGATTGTTTATATCTCAGTTCAGTGATGAGATACAACATTGGTGTCTTCGACAAATGTGTTCAACTGAATGAGATCGATTCGCCCGAAAACTTATTAGTTCGGAAAACATTCACTGGATTGCGCTAGTGGGCAAATATTGTATTTGCTTGCATCTAAGTATTGTTATGAGATACAAAATTGTTGTCTTCGACAATGTTGAACAACTAAATGATACTTAGTCATATAAAACCTTATAACACTCACAAGATGGCGCTAGTGGGCAAAGATTTTATTTGCTAATATCCCAGTCAAGTGATTAGATACAAAGTTTATGTCATGGACAATGTTGAACAATTAAATGAATCCAATTCGCCTAAAACCATATTAGTTCGGAAAACACTCACAAGGTGGCGCTAGTGGTCAAATATTTTATTTTTTTATATCAGTCCAGCGAGGAGACTGAAAAAAATCGAACTCTCGAAACTGGTTTCTTCGACATAAAAGGAGATATTTTCGCAAAAAAACATATTAGCTGGGTATTGTTATTATGTGCGAAACATCAAGGAAACAACCAATAAGAAATCGATCCGAGCAACAATCGCTTATTTCGGATGCAATGCTCCTTACGTTTTTAGATGAACCTTGACACCATTTAGATCTTTTGATCTTTTGAAGGGAGTATTGAACGAAAAAAAACGACAAATTGACTTATCCATCCGTGAACTGAACTCCAAGGGTGAAGGGCGGCTGTCAAATGAGAGTAAAATTGAATAGCCGCCAACCTAAGTCCAGACCCAGTTTTATGACTTAAACGTGGAAAAGTAAAAATTATTTTTCGCAAAATTACAGGTAACAAATGCGCTTGAAAGATATTGTTTACAAGCAGTTATTTATTACGCGCTACTGCAGTGCGTTGTTGCCAATTTAATCAGAAAATTCTACTTAATTCCCAAAATGAATGAGAAAATTGATTACGCCTTCACCATTGTTTAATCGTAGTTTTGTATGGTTGTTTACTTTTTAGAACCAGCGACACGTTGAGGTAGCAGTAAAGAGCCTTCCTTGCTGAACTCACTAAGACCAACACACTTAATTTAGAATGCCGAGCCTCGGCTAATTTTAACCGAGATCCGCACAGCCGAGTACTCGGCAAACCAATTTCCTGGGATCTCAGCAAATAAAAGCCGAGTATCAGTAAATCGTGCTTCGTTGCTAAGCAACCGGACAATTTGTTAGCTGAGTCTCGGTTAAAATCGGGAAACCGAGATTCGCACAGCCGATCTCGTGAAAAAAATCTGAGTGTGAAGAACTGTGACATTTGAGCGGGCACGCTTCAGTATGCTCCCCAGGTATTCTGGCTCTAGTGTCAAAAATCTTGGACCGCGTGGATTCGGTTCTATCGGTAAATATGTGAATATATGCATCAGTGATGCAGTAACTTCAACGTTATAGCCGAATAATGTTGGCTTCAAGTATTCACATCTGTAAAGCATGTAATAGTTGGAGTCCAATATTTGACTGTCATTGGACTGAAGAACTAACTTTTGATCAGCACTACCGAAATTCTGATATTGCCAAAGATATACTTCAATCACTGTTAGATCCGAGTCACATTGTATACTAATAACTTGACCCAGAAAAAAATATTTTGATAGTTATGTTTCCATTATCAGCTGGCAAGTTTTATATAATCTTTTTAAAGACTATTCTGAAACATCTGTAGATTTTTTTTCTAAATCAAAATATTTGATGTAAGATTTTATTTTGTTTTTGGTATAAATGGTTTAAGTGTGCATAATTGTACATGTACATGTATGGAAATGTATGTATGTCTGTATCTTTTTTACGTGGTAGAGCAGAAATTGAATTGAAGTCACTAAATGATTTAGTTCTGGCATGAACCTTTCGCCTCTGAAATTTTTATTCTTTATGGTGCAATTTCTTTATCAAGGTACGTCCATAAATTACGCCACGCAAAGTTTTGCCATATTCATCCTCCTCAATTTTCCTCTGTTTCACACTTTTTGTATGGATTCCAATTTTTATACGGGTAGTCACGTTTCATTGTAACCCCCTCCTTCCTCTTCTGTACGTGACGTAATTTATGAATTACCCCCACCAGCAGTTTTTTCCAACTTGTTTACATTGTAATGGGTCGAACTGCATGAAAATATATTTGATTAATCTCGAAAATAAATTAATAGAACAGCTAGATATGGACGACACACTTTCAAGAATTTTTTTGGATCCCCACCATAGACTTGAATTTTTTTGGTGAATTAAGGTTTAATTTATGGGAATACGACTATGAATAACAAAAACGGAGCTGAATTCCAATTGTGAGATACCTTGGGCGTTAACGGGTTAATTTTACCTTTTTTAGGTCAAACTCAAATACTGAACATGTAAACTACACAACAACAATTTCGAACACCGATACAAATTCGCAATAGTAACATTCTACCCACACAAATGTATCATATTATCTAATACTCCACACACACAAACAAGATTCACATCAGTACAAACCACCATAATTCAGAAAGTGTCGATAAAAAAGCGTAGGTGAAAAAACAGCTAAAACTATAAAAGTTTAAGTACAAACTAAGCTTATACACAAAAGCTCAACAGAACCGGTTACAGAGTATTCCCAAAATATTGATACAAGCACAGTGAGTAGGAGACAAAACCCAAATAAGGAGATAAGTGAATGTGATTTTTTCCCACTTCTAGCCACAGTGGGTCGCCATTAGATGAGGACCGTATGTAGAACACCCCTTCCCCACCCTTTCCTTAACAACGAAACGCGTCTTTGTAAGTAATGGTAGGATAGAGTTAAAAACCGATAAGAAACTATTCGATCTTTTTAGAATCCTTGATAAAGGTTGAATAAAACAACCGAAACCGTCGGATGTAAAGGCAAACTTGTTTTCGCCGTTATTCAAGACTGCTAAGGCCGAAAAATATCCTCAGATAGTTCAATTATAACTATTTTACACCCTGGCAGTTATAATGACTCTCAAGTTCGAGGTCAAGTAAGACTAACTCCAATAAATATACCGTTTTGTTCCGAAAATGACTCAAAGTCCGAACAGAGGCGATTTTAACGTTATTATGCATTTGAACCCTAATTACCGTTTTGTCTTGAATTCCGTACTAATATTCCGAAGAGTGGCAATTTCTAAGGTCTAAGGTCGGTCCGGGATCATTTCGTAATGGAAATTTACTTGCTTTTCCTGGGCATAGAGTATCATCGTACCTGCCACAAGATATACGAATGCGAAAATGGCAACTTTGGCTACTAATTTCCCACTGTTACCGCTACAGACGATGCTAATTTCATTTTAAAGTTTGCGCTGAAAAAACATTCAAATTTGGTGAGAACCTCCAATTGATAGAATAGCATTGCAAGTATTTTATTAGTAATATTTTGTTTGAAATATTTAACATCTGAACCCCACTAACAAAGATCCCTTGTCAAACAAACGAAGTAAAGGATTTTCATATTTATTCATACTTTTTTGACAATTGATTCGCGGACCCCCTGATAAGTCGTCACGGCCCCCTAGGGGTCCGCGGACCACTGGTTGGGAAACCCTGGTATAGTGTTTAGTTACAGTCTATGACTAAACACTAGTTCAATGGCTGAAGACGGTGTACGTGTCTTTTTAAAATCGCTAGTGTTCGGAATATGAGACATGTATGAAATTTGAATCAAGGTGTTTGAAATATGAGACAGAATGAGCCTAGGGTTCGGCATTTGAAGCAAAATGTTGCTCCCCTCTTTTGCGTAAACATGTTGCTACAAATTTATTGATCAATATTTTTGTCATTAAGTACGCTTAGGCTTACAGATGGTATCCCTTGGGAGGACATATCCTTCTTTTTGATCAAATGTCCTCCCGTCCTCCCTTGGGCAGTAAATGTCCTCCTTTTTCAAAGTGAGCAAATATAATACTTGAAATTCACTCATACAACTTCCTTCCATATTTGTTCAAATAGGTCTTTCAACATTTCTGTCTTGAATAAACTCTGTTCAAGATTCAAACTGTTAACATTTGATTTTTTTAGATGCTTGTATTGTCAAAACATTGTTTAAACCGCTGTTCTTCATAAAAAAATGTCAAGATGCTTAAGGTTTTTTTTTGAGAACTATATTTTTGAATTATTTTTGAAGTATTTTAGATATGATTATCTTAAAGTCGACTCTCCATATCTCGATGTTCTATATCTCGATATCTCTCTCTATGTTGATGATATCGCTTCTTCGTTTCATTCTACATACAATTCTCTCTCCATATCTCGATATCCCCATTATCTCGATATTTCCATAACAACTACCGAAATAATAAACATTGCATATACTTTGCAATCCTTAAATGTACAAATTAATGTGAAATTTGCGAAAAAGTTACACGTCTTCTCGGTGAGAATCGAACTCACGATTCCCTATTCACTGCACAGTTAAAAATAATGAAGATTACATGTCATCTAAACTTCATTTATGCCATGTAAACCCGAAATCATGTAAATTTAAGTCCGAAATAATGTAAAAATGTGTTATATGTCATGTAACCACTCAGGATCCTGCTGGATTACATGACATATAATTGAAGTTTACATGACATATCATGTAAATATCCATGATATTCCACGCTCCAATTATGTGCATTATATGTCTCAGAAATTTACATGTTTCGTTCGTACTGTGTGAATAGGGCGTGTTACCTCTACAACGCGAGAATATTTAGCGAGCAACTCATGTTCTGTAACCAGTCGTTTGAGAACGTCGCGACCCATTGGGGGCCCGCACTATACAAATCTTATCCAGCACGTCTATGGCAAGTATTGTGTGGTCTTTCAATACCTAATAAAAAATGCGCTACCGACTAGGCATTACATATACAGTAGAAAGCGTTGTGTTTGGATGGGCATATAATTCTTCCGAAAGAGGAGCGTCTTGCGCGTCCATGAGTCCAACTTCTGCGTTCATGAGTCTGCTCGTGGTGTAGCGGTAACGCGCCCTATCTAGTTGACATGGAGTCGTGAGTTCGATTCTCACCGTCTTCTCGTAACTTTTTCGCAAATTTCACATCAATTTGTCCATTTTATCCAATTGCAAAGTATATTGAATGTTTAGTATTTCGGTAGTTGTTAAAACTTCTACTTGGCTGGTTAGCCGTAAGCCATGAATCATAATTAAAAAGTAGTTGTTTGTTGCTGATTGGTAAATGATGAAGTAGACGTCTTTTTCAAATAGCTCAGTATAACTTTTACTTCACTCGATGAAACATATTTAAATTCTCGAAGAGCTTGAAGTTTTATAAAAAAAAAGTTGACCAAATGTATGGGGAAAACGGTTTCAATTTCTTTTCCGGCCTCTGGTGGCGCTGTAGTCTATGATTTTTCCCTTCATTGATTTGTTGAGATTCCAAAAAATATAGAAGAATCGAAAACAAACCGGTAGTCTTTTCGTTAAGAGGCAAAAAAACTGAAATTCGGTTTTAATCTGGTATAGAATGGGCAGCCTCGCATAAAAAGGTTTTTTCAAAAGTGTTCTGATTTTGTTCAACATATGTAGGTCGAATCATTGTACAAACATTTTTGATCCGTATTTTTAATTTTGGTATTAATGAGTTTAGGGTTAGGATGAACCTAAACCTAAATTGTTAGTCTACAACGTGGAAAAAAAACTTTCAGTCGAAAATGTAATTACTGTGAAACCTTCATAAGTCGATGTTTTATGACTCGATATCGACTCATGGAATCACACAAATCTTTATGATTATTATGATGGTCCCTTTAAAAAGCTTTTCGAAGCATTTCTGTTTCATTACTCGATATTTCCATGCGTCGATGGTCCCTTCAGATATCGACTGTAGAACTTTTTTTTCCATTTAGAGTTCAGAATGATAGTAATGAAAGCCGATTTTCTTACAAAATTCTCAACTTTGGTATGCTGTATTTTTGTTTCCCTTTGAGCAAACGGCATGAATTTTTGGCAGAGAACTACACATATGCACAATCAATTTTTAGAATTCAAATAACTGCTGTACATGTCGGACTCGATTATCCGAACCCAAGTAACCATAAGCACTAATAATAAGCCCTTAATCAGCATCATAGATGCGCACATGCATTATAATAGCACCACAAATGCTTACACCCCTTATAACAGCACTTCCGCTGCATAGAAACCTTATTACAGCATCATTAATGCTTCTAAGCCTGATGCATACAGGCATTAAATAAGCACTATATTAGCTTTATATTCGAATACAGGGCATGTTTAAATGCAATCCAGTGTTTAACAGATATACCACGTGCTTTGTGTTTGCATATAGTGGTAAGAGGGAGTCAAACATAAATCTTCTCACTACTACAATTGCAGGTTTTATGACGGGGAAAAGTGATGGTTTAAATTGGTCACTTTTCTTTCCAATACTATTCATCTTATGTGGCCGTATGAGCAAAGGAGCAGGACAACAACTCAACAATACGGGTGTCGCAGGTTCGAGACGCAAAATGAGGAATTTCATCATCATAAAACGAGGATTAAAATGTGGCAATTGCAAGTCCTCAGAAGGATGAAAACTACCAAAACGAATATGTCTGATACGGAGAAGTACTATCTGTATCATTTTATTACATTTTTTGCATACTATTAGAGGTTTCCGTTTTCATTCATTTGTTTATTTACCTCGTGTACCAGTTGCTTGGCCGCATACGCGAAAGCTCTCTGACTGCGTACGCAAAAGCACAAAATATTCGCCCTAAAAACCTGGCGTAAACAACTGACGTTTCTCACGTGGTATTATATCAGCATTAGTGGTGCAGAGAAGCATGGTTATATCTTGGCTCTATAATGGCACGCTATTTCGCCTTTTGTGGCATTATAATAGCATTATATGCGTATATAAAACTGACATGCATCAAATGATTACCCTATATGCGCATATAATGCTGTTACCGTGCCGCATTATCGTGCTTACCGGTTACTTGGGAAGACTCGATTATCCGGCGACTCGATTATCCAGGATTCGATTATCCGACATTTTAGATTCGATTATCCGGAGTTTTTTTTTAATATTCTTGTTTTTCAGTTTTTATGCATAAATTTGAGATATTTTGGTATTGCAATATACAATATGAATGATTTTGAAGTTTTTGACGTAGGTAAGGAAAGAGGAGTTCAAAAGGTTTTTTATGTGCATGCAGGTCAACTTTTTTTTTTCTTCTCATAGAAATAATTTCTGGCTAGCCACTGTACCATACAAATGAAAGAACGATACAGTATAATGTTTAAGTTCTTTTATCGTAGATTTTAAGTTTTTTTTATTGATTTTATTATCCGGAGTGAAAAAAATCGATACTCCGGATAATCGAGTCCGACCTGTATTTTGAATTTAAATTTTTTTTCTTCATCTATCGCACAGAGCGTTGAATGTATGGAGATGCGGGACAAAAATCAAAACTGGAAGATACACGATGAATCGACATCATACTTTTGGTGGGTAGTGTTGGTATCAGAAGCCCAAATAGACGTAGCGGCAAACGTGAAACTGTTCCCAAGTAACCAGTAAGCACGATAATGCGGCACGGTAACAGCATTATATGCGCATATAGGGTAATCATTTGATGCATGTCAGTTTTATATACGCATATAATGCTATTATAATGCCACAAAAGGCGAAATAGCGTGCCATTATAGAGCCAAGATATAACCATGCTTCTCTGCACCACTAATGCTGATATAATACCACGTGAGAAACGTCAGTTGTTTACGCCAGGTTTTTAGGGCGAATATTTTGTGCTTTTGCGTACGCAGTCAGAGAGCTTTCGCGTATGCGGCCAAGCAACTGGTACACGAGGTAAATAAACAAATGAATGAAAACGGAAACCTCTAATAGTATGCAAAAAATGTAATAAAATGATACAGATAGTACTTCTCCGTATCAGACATATTCGTTTTGGTAGTTTTCATCCTTCTGAGGACTTGCAATTGCCACATTTTAATCCTCGTTTTATGATGATGAAATTCCTCATTTTGCGTCTCGAACCTGCGACACCCGTATTGTTGAGTTGTTGTCCTGCTCCTTTGCTCATACGGCCACATAAGATGAATAGTATTGGAAAGAAAAGTGACCAATTTAAACCATCACTTTTCCCCGTCATAAAACCTGCAATTGTAGTAGTGAGAAGATTTATGTTTGACTCCCTCTTACCACTATATGCAAACACAAAGCACGTGGTATATCTGTTAAACACTGGATTGAATTTAAACATGCCCTGTATTCGAATATAAAGCTAATATAGTGCTTATTTAATGCCTGTATGCATCAGGCTTAGAAGCATTAATGATGCTGTAATAAGGTTTCTATGCAGCGGAAGTGCTTTTATAAGGTGTGTAAGCATTTGTGGTGCTATTATAATGCATGTACGCATCTATGATGCTGATTAAGGGCTTATTATTAGTGGTTATAGTTACTTGGGTTCAGCCGGTCGAGAATCTTTTCAGATTGGAAATGTTCCCAACTTCCTAAGATATAGTGGATTTTCGTGTTTGCCACTCGTTATACACATTGTGCACTTGAAAATTCAAAAATGTTCAAAAATCCAATCTCCCATACCTTCTTTACATGATGGGTGATTTAAAGGTGGCCCAAAGACGATGTAGGTTTATATGAAAATTACCATGGAGATATTTTGAAAAATGTTCAAAATACGTCTGTACTGTCATCTAACTGCAAACTTATCATCTCATAGTGAAAACTCATTCTCCAAGGCTGTGTGAAGGTAGTTGCTGAAGATAGCAATTCAATACGACGAATGGGAGAAGAGATATTCATGAATTTGTTTGCTATTATTTTGCTTCATATTGGATTTTAGCCCTGCAAACTCCTGCAAAAATCTCAAACAAAAACGATTTGTTTTTTTTAGCAACTTTCTTTATTGGGGTTTGAGGAATAGGCTTTCACTATGAGAAAATAAATTTGTAGTTATATTACAGTACTAATATATTTGGAATATTTTTAAAAATTATTTCGTAGTAATTTCCATATAAACCTACATCGTCTTTGAGCCTCCTTTAAATCACCATAAAAATAGCTGAAAATTTCACAGAACACTATTTTTATAGTAAGGATGGTAAGGAAGATATAGGAGATTTGATTGTTAAACTGTTTTAATTTTCGAACCTCCCTAATGCAGATGCTAAAATGGTCAATTAAAAATCTCAGTTAATAAATACCAGTTTTAGTAGTTCCAAAATTATCTTCGAGAGATATGCATCTCCTCTACTTCCTAGCACTTCACAACAAACTCATGGGAACGCACGGTTGCTCATTGCGAACTAGCGGTACATCCTGTTCTACACGGATAAAAATCTGATCCCCACACCATGATTTACAAATCATGAAATTCATAAATTGGTTAGGTCATAATATCAGGATCACAAATCATGGTTCCTGGAGTCATAATCATGATTCCTCATAAGCGTAACATGCAGTGTGAAAACAGTAAGCGGCGCAGTTTGCTTCATTTCATTCGTATCGATCACACTAAATTCAAGATGACGAAGTGGTTGAGTGGTAGAGTACGTGGCTCACAATTGGAAGGTTCTTGGCTCGAATCTCAATGTATGCTATTTTTAACTTTTTTTTATTTTGTCGCTCATAAACAGATGCGCGACTCAGCATTTTTGGCATTTGAATCATGATTCCGAGCAATCAGCTACAAAAACCTAACGCGTGTGTTGCGTTACGGCAATCTGGCTCATGATATCATGAGTCCAAATCATGGTGTATTTTCATAAGACGAAAACACGCTGGAATCATGATACCATGAGTCATAATCTTGTTTTTGGATTCTGATTTCTACCCGTGTACAGTCAATGTTGCTTGCTACACAACACAAATGAGGATTGGGGATGCTTTATGTTTGGGATAGTGAATCAATTTCTATGAATAATGCAAAAAAAGTAATGATGAAGCGAAATGGATCATTGCAGGGAAGCCCTAATGAGAGAATTATTTGGAACAATGCTCTCCAGTAATATACGAGATACTTCGTTGGCAGATATCTATAATTGTGTTCATATCGATACGTGTGTAGTCATCCGCTAATTCTCTCAGAAAAACAGAAAAAACTTCATCCGCTGTGAACAATAACAACGGTTTAAATCCGTTTTTTCTTAAGACCATTATCGTCCATTGTTTTCGCTTGATGTTCTTTACCCTTTCAACCACTTTCCCATAGAACATCAGTTGGGATAAAGCTCTCCATGTTCAACAACAGTTTCAAGACTATCCTCCAGTCTGGATAGAGATATGTAGCCATACTCTTCAATTGTTGTGCTATCCCACATCCGCTTCCGATTGTTGGGTTGGCGACTTCTACGAACTCGCATATAAGTATTTTATGACACGGATGCATACTAACGACCGTAACGGGGAAAAAGCAAAATGCAGAAAGTTGTTGGAACGTGATGTACCGTAAATGTGAAGAATCTCTTTACGAGCCGCAGCGCGGAAGTGGAACATTCGAGATGAAGGACACCTACAGCATGGTCAAAGCGGAAAAGGTCCAATGGAAACTGGTAAACTATGTTTTAAGTTCATAGTTTGGTCATTTGAACATGGATAAAACATTTTTTTCGGCTTCTTTTGGGATGCTGTACCAATGAAGGGGTTGATTATTGATCTCTCATTTTTTCTGCTTATCAAATGCATTATCAATCAAATGCATTATCAATGCATATCAAATGAGTGTTTTTTCTTGAAGACACGACTTTCACGATAATAATGATTGTATGTATCTACACATATTACTTCATAAAAATTAACAAAAATTGTCAAAAAAACAATTTTTTCTAACCAATAATTTTTGTTTATGTGGTCTGAAAGATTCAGTTGATGACACACCGGTTTTGTTTAATTACATACGACCTTTTTTGTGCCATTGTAAAATTGAATCAAGTAGTGTTTTGTTTTGTTTACTCTTCTGACTTCCGACTGCTTGAAAAAAGTTTTCGAGAATTCTCAATTATATATATTATGTTTTTAGTACATGGTGTTTTGGAAAATAGGTCTACATATTATAAAATTCATTCAAGATTCTAAAGCCTTCTAAATTCTCGCGTGAGTAGTGATGGCATGGATGCTATTTTATTTGCATGAATTGAAAGAACAAGTATCAATATTTCGTATACCTATAAGGATTAAATAATATTGAAAGCATCTGTTTCGTGTATCACACAGCTTTATCGTAATTTTATACTGTTTCCAGCTCGGGAAACTTTTGTCACACGCTTCTTTCTTTACGTTTTTTTTGGACCTGATGTGCGCATTATTTACTGCAGATTTAATTATATTAACCTTTATCGTACCGGGTGCCGACATCGAAGTTTTAAAATTCTCAAACTTTTTCATAGTTTTATCGATTTTAATGAAAATACAAAAAAAAAAACACATATGAGTTATATTTTTAATTTATAAGTATATTCTTGACCTGTTTCAGTTTCAGAGAATATTGTGGTCGTTTCGGATACTTTTTCTACCCAGAAGTAACAAAAACATTTCCTGTCATGAATTATATGATGTATTCTATCAAATAGATAATGTTTTCATTGATTTTTTTTTTAAGTTTTTGCTATTGTTTCTTAAATTTTCCATCATATCCATTACGAAATGACAATGTTACAGAATTTTGAAACAATGTCGTCACTCAGTATTGTAAAGGTTACTAATAGCCTCACACAAAACGAAAAAAAAATCTCGCAAACGATTTCTTCTTTTGTTCCTTGTAGATTCGATTTCCATTGATGGTGAGCTTCGAATTGATTTCTATTTTCCATTTCAGATGAATAACATTCTACTCTTGCACCACACTGCTGCCCACACATAAGCTCACGTGCACGAGATAGGTATATATGTACACAAATTAATAAACTATCACGATCATGCACGATTTCCGCCTCACCGTCCATCTGCTAGTGACAGATATGTACAGAATAATCTGTTAAAGTAACTGTTGCTGCGAGAGGATATCGTTTTTCACTTAAACACACTTTCGCTATGCAGCCTTGGCCGCGCGTTCTATTTCACAAGGATGACAAACACTCGAGAGTAGCTGATTTGGCATTAGCTTAGGCATCCATCCGATGGTGGCACAACATAAAAAGGATAAATTGCGCCTTTTTACGTTCGTTCACTCTTCACAACACTGGCCGTATAGTGCTGAATGTATATATCGATGTTAATATTCTCTGGCTTCTGGGCAAACGCGTGCGCATGGCCTTCCAAAGGATACCGAAGATCCGTGCGACTAGAACACGTCCGTTCACACCGGAGGATGTACACAAACTGAATTGGTGACGTTGTGAGACAAATGACGACGATGACTATTCGCTCCACGTGGTAGACACGGTCGGCCGGCGTAGCACAATCAGGAGCAGCCTCCCACATCCTTCGGTTAATGGGTTGCCAGATATGTGCAGTACGGATCTTTATATTCTGAGTTCCATGGATCTACCGTTTTGCTTCAAACCGCTGTGCACATTCAATAGTTTTTATAAATCATCTTTCAAGAGTTCAAGTTTTTATAAATCAATCTTCAAAACATTTCTTCCACAATACATTCAGAAGCATTTATGATCGTAAACTGCAGTGTTGATACTCCGTGATTGACCAGAATAATCGAAATTGTTCAATGAATCATTAGATGTGGCTTGGGAAGCCTGTCAACTTCAATGTAGGCTTTCGAGGATTAAAAAAAAAAATGAATTCAATAATGGCTTCGTCTTTACGTGCATCGGGAAAGGGAATAAGTGTTCGAGTGACATCCATTGTAGCTAGAGACCAAAACCACCTCTATATCTTCATGGTTGCCACGTTTAGGAGTTTAGGAAATGGGGAGATGCTAGCTTTATGACCAGGATTCACCTTAATATGTGATGCGATCCATGTAACCCGAGTTTGAAAAGTTTAACGGCTGATAGTTTAACGAATAAAATACCCAGATAACCAGAAATCGCATGAAAGTTCACGCTACAACTCGTTTATTCATACTAATTACATCAAATCCGCAAAACACCGTGGATAAACTCGTCAGATTGATGTGTTTCCTCGCATAAAACACTTCTTTTCTGAGTTCATTTGTACATTTTGTTTCGTCTCGTACATTCATACAAGGTAAGTCGAATCAGTCCGTAGCAGCTGTAAAATCAACATTTGTTATCATAAGTTAAATCGCATAAGATCACAGGTTTGTTCGGTAGAATATTTATACACTCGCATTGTATGTTATTAATCATCACATAATATAAGCACGCATATCGCCTCAACTTTTGTACGTAGAAGGCCATTTCGCGACATCTTATAAGTGAAATTTTACACATACAAAGCCTCCAGATGATTTCGTTATACGTACATTTTGGTTGTCTGGGTAGGGGCCTTCCTTAGCCGAGCGGTTAGAGTCCGCGGCTACAAAGCAAAGCCATGCTGAAGGTGTCTGGGTTCGATTCCCGGTCGGTCCAGGATCTTTTCGTAATGAAAATGTCCTTGACTTCCCTGGGCATTGAGTATCATCGTACCTGCCACACGATATACGAATGCGTAAATGGCAATGTAGGCAAAGAAAGCCTAGTTTATCGAATGCGCGATATTACAGATGTCGACGAAAATACGTGAGAATATATTGCGGATCTTTTCATATTTTCCGTTCCACGGTTGCCGCAGAGTTCTACCGCAGCTGTCAAAGTTCTAGCGCAGGCTTGAAAATCATTGAATCAAACCAACACTTTTTATGGGCCATGCTGTAGTTAACACATATGAAACAGAAGCATGAAACTAGCTAACCAGTTGATAATCTATCCTCGATTGAACAAAAACAAACTACTATCAAATTTTTCCAAATTTTTTCATCACGAACATGATTGCTTGGACACAAAGCACTGCCCAGCAAAACGTCCGATAACGAAATCGATTGCTTGGATCATTGTCTAGATAGCCGAGAAAAATCTTCGGCGCTGCGTGAAAAAATACACAAAGCACTCTAAACATTCCTCCAAGTATTTATGCAAATACTTGCAATGTTTTAGAACAGGGTTTTCAGCCTCGCGGAGCACTTTTTGAAATAAAATTGTTGCGCGGAGCATCACTCCGTTTAAATTTGAAATTTAAACGTTTAAATCGTCCTAAGTTCCTACGAAAACCGAGAAATGAGATTAATGTTCGTCAATCCTCCTTTGAGTTTGATTTTATTTTTAAATTTTAATTCTAATCTTTACAAAAATGTTTTATTTGATTAAATAAACTATTTTGTTATTAATTTTGACAATTAGGCATCTTTATGAAACTACATTTGGTATTCAAAAATTCGTGGCTTGAAAACGGCAGAAATGCTTTGGTAGGACATTTTTTTATTCTTGTTGTTAGTTCGTACAACTGAGCGAATTTCTGTAGGGAAATATTTCTTTTTAAAGCCTTTCATAATGTGTCTGGGTTAAACACTTTCGGAATTTAGATAAAACTCGTGAAATGTTCCTATTTTTGTATCACGGTGTCAACATTTCGATTATTATCGAAAGTGCATCCCAACAAAATTTCTACAATCTGAAGGTATCAATTATATCAAGCAAAATTGAATGTTTTCAACTTTAAGGCTAAGTAGCCCATCGTTTTGGCAGCCATTTTTACTTTGTAGCTTGTAATTTCAGGGTGATAAACTCAGTCTTCGTAGTCAATATTGATTCAGAAAAGTATCACTTTGTGTCTTTATAAGCTGATACTTTTTCTGCTCTTTCCATGTAAAACTAACTGACTTCATTAAATCGAAATCATGTGATGAGTTATTCACAAACGTGTACAAATTTAAATGACTACCTACTTCTCCTTAAGTTTTCCATATTAAATTGCAGAAAACCCAATTTTGTAGCTAAAACTGTTCCGTATAAAATGTATGTCAACACTTTTACCGATAATATATATTTAACCTTCCAATTACATAAACTTAACCCAAATGCTGAATGTTTTCGTATAAATATCTGAAGTACATGAAGGCTCAACGTCGAAAACATCATAAGGTGGAAATTAATTAAAACCACCTCTAAATTTTCAGGAGCACAAATCATGAGGACAAACAGTGGGCTTAAATGAAAATTTAATCGATTGGTCGCAACCTACGAGTTAGGTACAATTGACAGCGTATTTTAAAGCAAAAAGTGGAGATATTTTAAGGCATTGGCAAATACATATTTTCAAAGCTGTCGCGGAGCACTTATCAAGGCTTCGCGGAGCATGATATAAAAAATGGTTCTTTCTGGAATATATTCAGAAACATCTGCTTTTGAATTCTTCAAAAACAACAATTGTCCGAGGAAATCCCCCATTCACTGTGGCAAAACTTCTCCTTCATTTTTTCACTTAACTACTCCAATAAGCATTCCTCCAGTGTTCGCATCGATTTTTTAAATTTCTAGATTATTTCCTAAGATTTCCTCTGAACTTCATCAAAGCAATTCATAAAAAAAAAACAATTGCAAGGATCCCTTACAAAAATTATCCAGCAATTACGTTTGTGATTCCTTCTGTTGTTCCTCAAGATTTATTTATAGAGGATATTATACAATTGTACTCTGAAAACTTTCTGGGAGATTTCCACAGACCTTTTAAGAATATACTTCTCGTTCTTCAGAAAACTCTTTTTTGTTTTCTTCTTTTCTTTTTCCTGTAAATTCCTGTAAGGCCACGGCCCTTCCCAAAATCTACAAAGTCTACAGACTAGAGCGACATGAAACCGAGTTTAAGAAGTACCCAGACAACCAGAAGTCGCATAACAATTTACGAGCGAAGTCGTTTACTCATACACATTGCATCACATCCGCACTAAATGGTGGATGAAATCTTTCCATCGATGTGTTTCCTCGCATAAAATGTGTTTCGTCCCGTATACTCGTACAAAGTAAATCGGATCAATCCTTAGCAGCTGTCAAATAAATTTTGTTATCATAAATAAAGTCGCATGGGAGTACAGATTAGTTCGCAATAAAATCTACACTCTCGCATAGCATGCTATTTTGCATCACATAAAATATACACGTATATCGCCTCCATTTTTGTACGTATAAGGCCTTTTCACGACATACGTGAAACTTTGCGCACATAAGAATCGCATAACGCAAAAAGTGATTTCATTATACGTACATTCTGGTTGTCTGGGTAGTGCTCTAAAGTTTTATCCAGGAATTTGCCTACAGGGAAACGGCAACGATTTTCTCCAGGATGTTTTATATTGATTTTTTTTGCATTTATTTCCACAGGAATGCCAGATTTACAAACATGATTTTACTTAGTTTATAATAATTTGGAATACTCTACAGAATATTCAATAGAATTCTGGAGAAACATTTCTAAAAAAGTACAGATGATTTTTTGACGTATAGATTTTTTGGCAATCTTTTTTAGAATTCTTATAATACATTCTTATAATAAATTCAATAGAATTTTAGGAAGAATTTTGTGCCATTTAAAATGTTGTGGCGATAAACAGGAAGCTATTTAGCAAGGCCATGCTTGGGGTCGTGAGTTCGAATTCCTCCAGTTAAAGATCTATTAGTATCTATATCTTAACGTCTCATTATTACTTATACCAATGCGAAAATGGTAAACTGGCAAAGAAAGCTCTCAGTTAATGACTGCGGAAGTGCACCTAAGAACACAAAGCTAAGAAGCAGGCTCGGTCTCAGTTAGAACGTATTGCCACAAAGACAAAAAGAAAGAAAATGTTATTCCTGAGCACGACAAAAAGAAATTCAGAATTACATTTTATGAATTTTTGTCATTCTTTAATGAAGTTTTTGGGAGATTTTTAACAAATTTTCTTAAAAAATCCTGAAGCCGTTTAAAAAATTTGCTTTCAATTTTCAGTGAAATAGAAGAACTTTTCACTTGTCCCCAAAAAAATTTTTTTTTTCAAAATTTGACTTATTGTAATGTGTTGTCACTATTTCTAGTGGAAATAAGCGTAGATTTTCCGATTCATTAAGGGGTCATACACAAATTACGTCACGCTGCAAGGGGGGGGGGAGGGGGTCGAGCCAAGTGTGACAAGTCATACAAAATTTTCGGAGGACTCATACAAAAAGTGTGACATAGGGGGGGGGGGGAGGGGAGGGGGTCGAAAAAGTTGAAATTTAGCGTGACATAATTTGTGTACCATCCCTAAGTAGACTTTTGGACAATTTTCGTGAATATTTTTGTAAAAATTATTAAAAAGAATTCAGCGGAAAATTTTTAGAAAAATTTCTAATAGAAACTTCGATACTCCTAGATAAAATCAATAGGAGTTCCAGTGTTTTCTTGTGGAAGTGCAGTGGACTCCTCGGCTTTTTTATAGCTAGTGACACGTCAACATTTCCCTCACATCCCCAAATTGACCTGCATTCGGACGCAGCCGGCGCCGTTATTGTTTGTTATAATAATGAGAGCTCCAGTATTTACACATTGAGAATGCTACTGATCCTGAGTAGCGTACTGTTGGTTCCCTGTGTAAATACAGCTGATCTCGCAATAACGGAGTATCAACTCCGGGCGATCAATCATGCCCATGCTCATGCTCACTTCGGCAGGGGGATTCTAAAAGCTACTGGACTCATGTTTTTAGGCAATATGCTCGTAAACGAAACCTGCGATGTCAAAGTGAAAGTATCAACGAGGTACTGCTGAAGCTGACCAGTTACGTGACAGCCGGAAGGTTGACTATTCAACTTATGTTTTTGACACGCTTTCAATATCAATGAGAATATATACCGGTATTTATTCTTATTGTTACAATATAGCACATAAGACTGTTCTGTTTTATTCAATGTAAATCCATTGAATCATTCAACGTGGATTTGCTTTGTAGCCGCAAGCGTTACTACAAGGTTAAGGAACGCTCCTTTCAGGAGACTTAGGAGTTTTCACGAATTACGTAACGCAGCAATGGAAATTTTCCGCCCCTCACATCTATGTTAAACTTGTTGTATACAGACTTCAATATTTTTGTATAGATCGTCACATTTTCCTGAAATTGCCTCCTCCATTAATGCGCTACGAAATTCATGCTCAAACCCTTACAAAGCTGAAAATACTACTCACTCGTTGCTTATGAATTTGATGTTGATACTGAGTAGCATTTTCTAACCCGTTACTTTTAACTTTTAAAGACTTCTGTAAAGAAACAATTAACGTTTTCGTTATTTTGGGATATTTGTAGCTTCCTCATGTCCACATGCTACTTCATCGTATTATCTGAATATACTGATGTACAAATTGAACTTACACTGTTACGCATGACACTACTGTTTTCGTTTCATTTAATTCGATGTATATTATCACACCTTTCACGAGTGACAAAGTTAGAATTAATATTATATGAATACTATTTTTATGCGTAACGCCGCAAGCTATACATTGAATGCGAAAGTGCTATCATATCACTTTTTCGTTCTAGTGCAAGCTATAATGTCATTCAATCGATTTCTGTTCTATATATTGTTAAACTATCAATGGGTAAAAGTGTGCAGTCTAGGAATTTTTCCGTTTTACATTGACATCAATGGCGGTAAACTGCATCCTCTGAAGTGGTGTCGCTGGTATGGTATTTCATTTGGATTCATCATACCGATCATTCGTGCAGTTGTTTCCATTGATTATTATGTTAAAAATTATGAATCTGACCCAGTGAAAAGAATCACATTGGTCATCTTACAAGCTATTGAATGCATACGTGTGATTGTTTCTAATTGTTTGTTTGTTTTCCGATGGAGAAGTTTGTTGAAGATCTTCATTGGCATGAGAAGTGTGTATGAACATCAACCACCATCCTTTTCTCTACAAAACATCCTTCTTTATCCTCTTGTTTATATAACTGCCATGGACTTGGCATTCATTTTCCTGATAATTGCTGATGGTGTCATTTCCTTAGACTACGTGACATTAACTACACTTTTCAGCATTTTTAGTTACATTTACAGTACCTTCGGAAACTTTTGTATAACTCAGATATTGCATGGTATTTTATACGTTTATGAAAATCTTTACAACAGCATGAATGTATCCTTGAAAACAGAAATGGAAAAATCTGTAGCAAATGTCAATAAGATTCATAAATTTTCTGTATTATTCCTTCATTTTTATCACATCTCAGGGGAAATAAACATAGTTTTTGAGCTGCCATTTTTATCACAACTGTTACAAATATTTTTGAGTTTATCCACGCTTGTTTACATCATTTTGAGTATGATTGTTCTGAATGGGTTTAGCTTTGATCGGTCAGAAGTGAGGTCTTACATGTTGGGATTATCGTGTTGTGCGCTCCAGCTCTTACAAATAATCGAAATTCTCAAAAGATGTGATTACTTGTACGTCCAGGTAAGTTGTTAATATTATCATGTAGATTAATATAAAAAAATAATCAAAAATATTACATACACTATCAACCACACAAATTTTCGACTTTTTTCAATGGTGATCTTCGGCGTTACATTGGCGTTACAAATTGACAGAAGGAAAGATGAAAAACTGTCAATTATTACGCAACTACACGGTAAAAATTTCTGTAGTAAAATTTACTATTGTAGCAGACTACGCCCATTCTTGAAATTACCATGGAATTTCAGAACAAATTACTATGTTTATGGTATATCCCACCACATTACTGGTACATTTGACAGAACTCATTTTCATCCATTTGTTTTCGACTACAGACATGGTAGAATCAAGCGCATTCATGGTCTGCTGAAAATTGCCGGTGCGAGCGCTTAAGTTAACCCCCTAAAATGGTAGTTTTTACCGCACATTTTTTTTGCGTGTAGGGTTGTCATGTCTTCTTCTTCTTTCTGGCTTTACGTCCCCACTGGGACAGAGCCTGCTTCTCAGCTAGTTCTAATGAGCACTTCCACGCTATTCACTGAGAGCTTACTATGCCAATGACCATTTTTGCATGTGTATATCGTGTGGCAGGTACGAAGATACTCTATGCCCTGTGAAGTCGAGAAAATTTCCAACCCGAAAAGATCCTCGACCGGTGGGATTTGAACCCATGACCCTCAGCTTGGTCTTGCTGAATAGCTGCGCGTTTACCGCTACGCCTATCTGGGCCCCATCATGTCTATTACGGTTCAACCAGCCGACGGTGTTTTTGAAAAAAAACTGAGGTTCGTAGACACAAAAGTCAATTTGGACAAAGTGCAAATATGCAGATAGAGCTGCGAAGAACTGCTCGGAGAATTAAAAACAATTAAATCATGTGTTATTGCTTACAAAAAATCTTGTAAAATATTGGGAGTCTATCAATTCATCCTGGAGAGAACATTCAATTTTTTTTTTGTGGGAAATCATGGATTATTTCAGCTTCAAAAAGAATTTGAAAGACGGCTTCGGAAGTTTTTTTTTTTGAACTTCAATTAAAAATATACCGCAACTAAAGGAACAGTGTACCAATACTGTTCCTTTAGTTGCGGTATATTTTTAATTTGTGTTCCTATAGTTGCGGTATCCGTTGTTTTCTTACGGGATCCTCCACTATAGGAACACTATACCGCAACTATTGGTGCAAGCAAGAACAGTTTTAATAATTTTAGTGATATTTCATCAGTTTTAAAGCAATTTGAACGCTTTTTTCAACTATTCCATGTATCAACAAGCCAATACGTCGATTGGCAGTGTCGGTTCTGTGGCTAATGTAATAAAATCAGTGAAAACGACACTACCGCAACTATAGGAACACCCACAACTTAGGGAACACTTACCCTACCAATGAAAGTTTAATGTGTTTCAGTATTTTCTTAAGAATATTGCCAAACATGTCTTCCAACAGATTCTTTTTGAAAAATTCTCCTTGAAATATAGCAGCATTTCAGCCTTTGAATTCTGGATTCTCCGGAATTCTGCAAGAAAGCCTCTAGTAATTCTGCCCTGGAGTTGCACAGGAATGAAATCCCAAAATATGAATTCAGTCAAAAATTTCTAAAACAATTTCTCCAGAAATATTTTAAGATCATTACAAATTTCTTTATGTGTGTCTTAAACAAATCATGCTAGAATTCTAGCAAAACATTGATCTTCTCAGTTTTTTACTAAATATTCTTCACATATTTCTTTATTGCTAAGCTAGTTTCGGAAGCATTTAAATTCTTCTGGGTTTCCTTTCTTGCCCCCCCTGGCTTCCGTGAATGAGCCCTGCATAAGAGGTAAAATACCCCAAACAGGGTGTCTACTCGTTTACCGAAATGAAATTCCCTGATATTTCCAGGTTTTTCCGGGTTTTATAAATTAGTTCCAGGCAGGGTTGGGAAAAAAATCTGAAACTCATTCTACAGTAGCCAAACAAAGCCAATCGCAGTCAGCGAAGCCAGTGAAACTCACGCTTACCGCTGCTGTAACCAAAGAGCCTTGAAAATTGCAAAACACCCGTTGCTAAGGGTAATCTAAAATTACTGTAGAAAAATGTTCTATTTCCCGCTGCATTTCCCGCATTTAGAGCCTTTAATGACACTAACGATTTAGAAAATTCATTCTCCCAACATAGGCCACTTGATGAGATTCACGTTTTTGAATTACTTTACTGGGGAAGCCACGTGATTTTCGCGAATTTCATGCCTACTACTATTACCATTCCCAGCACTGGTTCCAGGTTCAAGAAATACTTTAATTTTATATGACCAAAACAAACTAAATTTACACAATTTAGACAATTTTAAAAAGTGTTTTAAAGTGTATTCACTCTTTTAGACATTTGAAAGCAATGTGCTAAACATATTAAAGCTTAATTCGAATATTCATATGAATTGTATTCAATAATGATGGTGTTTTGTTTGTAAAAGTTCTTTCCATCATCGTGTTTAAAACACGGATCCAGATATAACTCTGAAGATTTCTTCAAATTGAATAAATGAATAGATATTTTAATTTGAGAGATTTAAATTTTTCTCACGGATTTCATTTAGTGATTATTTCCCATAAAACCACTTCAAGAATTTACCCAAGGAATTTCTCCAAGAATTTTATTTTGGGTATCTTAAAAAAACTGATATTTTCCAAAAATAATCACAGAATAACATATATAATTTTAGATATTTTTCAAGAACATCTGCAGTCCTCAAGGTTTTTTTTGGTGATTTTCCCATTGGTTTCCTAGAACATCGTCCAAAGGCTCCCGTTTTAAACATGTTGCAATATTCAACCTGAAATGCCTCCAGGGATTTCTCAGGATTTCCTACATAATTGTCCTTCAGCATTTCTTTAAGGTGACACGGGAGACCGTGTTATTTTCCCCATCTTTCGTCTCACTCTAACAATTATCATCAAAACTTTGTGGAAGCAAATCTCGAGTTTTAGTGAACCGATGAAGCTGAAAATTTATTGGGTTGTGCACTACATATATAGAATCATAGGATACATTTTCGCATCGATATATGGAGTGGTTCTTGGGATTTGTTTCTTGAAATGGATAGAGTGATTATGATGACGTCCCGTGCGGTCTTAAGATTTTGACTAGGAATTTCTCTGAGGATATCTTGAGAAATTACTCCAGAGATAGCTTCCAAGCTCTAACCTCTAAAAAAACTTGTGTAAGTTGTTTAGTATTTTTTGATAAATAAGGATTTTTAGAAAAACACTTGACAAAACTTAAGAATAATTGCTAAAATTATTGAAACAAAAAGAAACAGATCAATATTGAATCTCTGTGAAGCAACTCCTTGAAAAACGAAATCGCTACGAAATTGTGTTGGCATGATCGGAGAATTTCTTGGAAAAACAGCTGTAGTTGTAACTAATGTGGAATCTTAGATGAACTTTTGAGAATTCTATAGTATTTTTTTTTATTAGATTCATTGAGGAATATTGGGAAAAACTGTAATCCTTGGATGAAATACAGAGGAAATTCCAAAAATAAATAATAGAGAAACTGAACCACGAAACACAGGTCGAATATGAAATGTTCCTAATAGATTTTCTGATTAATTACTCGAGGAATTTATGTAACAACTCTTTGGAGTGAATGTGGACATTATGGCGTAGAAATTCTTTAAAAAAATGCCTGAAAGCTTATGAATTAACCTCTGCGGGCTTCTTGTAAGATATTCTGTGGGAATCTTTGAAAGATCTGATAGAGTTACAGCTGGAAAATTCATTTGAAGAATTAGTGAAAAATATCTCGAGGAAGTCCTAGAATAGTCTTTGGAAAAAAAAATTAAAGTAACCCCTAAGAAAATGACTGGAGATATTCCAGATGAAATATCTGGAAATATTCCAGATGAAATATCTGGAGAAAACACAAGGCAAATTCTTGGAACATTTTCTCTGGAAATATGTGAAGAATTTCTGATAGAATTAGTTGAATAGTCTCGTAACAGGCTCTGAAAGTTTCTCGAGGCCTTATAGAATTTTGCATCAGAATTCACTACAAGCAAGATAGGAAAAAGAGATCCTTTAGGGACCATATTGGTTAAAATACAGACCTTTCATTATAAATAGAGACTTATTAGAGATTTGAATAAAAATAGAGAGCAAGTGTCTAAAAAGAAACTGCCCCCCAGCCCTACATACGTAAATCCTATACTGATCAAATATACCTGAAGATATTTGATGTTTAGTAAGACGATTAAGTTCCATACCTGAAAAGATCCTCACTGAATAGCTTAAGTAACGTTATGATAGCGGCGCAGCCGATTTTTTTTTTATTGAAGTAATGATAATCTCTGGATTTTGACGCAAAAATCCTTTGTAGTGAACATATTCTACCATGAATTACTACCCCAAAATATTTTCCCTGATTGTAATTCAAATTCCCTTAGAATTCCAGGTTTTTTCCAGGTTGAATAAAATTCCCTGATAATTCCAGGTTTTCCAGGTTTTTCCAGGTAGTAGACACCCTGTCAAATAACATCTCAAGCATATTATACGAACACCAAACTGATAATTAGATCAGGTATTGTGATACCTCAATAATACATGATGGATTTTCATATAAAAGTTCAATACCTCCAGCAGACCTCAATAGCTGTCTAATACCTCAATGAAGTATTTTTATCTGTTTTAAAGATTTTTTCAATACCATTATAATACCAAATTGACAACTAAACAATACCTAATTTTAATATTATACCAAAATATGGTTATGGTTGGCATAAGTTATTGGGAGTTATTTATTCCTCCTCGGGCCGAATGCCATGTGGCCGAATTACTAACAAAAAAAAAATAATCAAATTGCTACAATTCATAACTGTGGCCCAAAATGATCAGCTAATTAGTTTGTTTATTTTTATGATGGGGCCTAGATAGCCGTAGCGGTAAACGCGCAGTTATTCAGCAAGACCAAGCTGAGGGTCGGGGGTTCGAATCCCACCGGTCGAGGATCTTTTCGGGTTGGAAATGTTCTCGACTTCCCAGGGCATAGAGTATCTTCGTACCTGCCACACGATATACGCATGCAAAAATGGTCATTGGCCTAGTAAGCTCTCAGTTAATAACTGTGGAAGTGCTTATAAGAACACTAAGCTGAGAAGCAGGCTCTGTCAGTGGGAACGTAACGCCAGAAAGAAGAAGAAGATTTTTATGATGTGACGGGACGTCATGTTTGTCGCTGTACAAGTGCTCCAAGAGAATGATAAAATCAACCCGTTGATTCAGGACGAAGCACAGTGCGTTGCTCCATAGACAAAAATCAAATTTCAAGTTATTTTATTCGGCAATAATGAGTATCCACAAGTGTTAATAGACAGCATCCGCTATTGAAACAAGTATTGAAAAGCTATACAAAGCACAAAAACTACTACAACAAGCGTGGAAAGTGACAGTTGTCGGAGTAGCATAGCATAGCATAGACTGACTGTACATGTCAATGGTTGCTACTCGGTGATTGATCGGAACTGGTAAGAATTGTACTACGATCCAAATGAATAAGGGATGGGAGTTTCCGCTTACTCTCGAAGTGCAATTTTAGCAGATCTAATATTATTGATCAATAACGGCGCCGGCCAAGTCCTTACAGTCAGTTGGGATGGGGAAGGAATGTTAGGGTGTAATGATAGTTGCTTCTAGAGACCGAGAATACCTCTGCATCTCCACAATCACCACGGGAAGGGTGTTTATTAGTGAGGGAGGAAAAGATCTGGGAGTCACCTCTGGTCGGTGATGCGATCCATGGACAAGGGGGAAATATACGACTTATATTTCAAGCTAGTTTTGTATTTTTGTCTCGAGAAGTTTTTGGAAAAAATACGTCAACATCTATAATGTCGAGCAATTCAAAAGACGTTTTTATTAATGACGAAAACTGAACATTACATGTATATATTTTAAATTATATGAAACAGGAATAATGCCGACACTTGTAGTGACGAACCATACATAGTTTGTTTGAAAATTACATATGAGTATTACTGTGCATTTTGTCTCGATATGGTAGAAGTTTTAGAAAATACGTCAACATTCACAATGTCGAACAATTCAGAAGATAATTTTTAATAATGTCAAAAAGAGAAAAATATATGTATATTGAAATTGT
This sequence comes from Aedes aegypti, assembly GCF_002204515.2. Taxonomy (NCBI): domain Eukaryota; kingdom Metazoa; phylum Arthropoda; class Insecta; order Diptera; family Culicidae; genus Aedes; species Aedes aegypti. Next base: position 382,025,996 of record NC_035108.1, read on the forward strand.
ATAAGAAAAAAGCATAATGCCGACACATATAGTGACGAACCATACAAAGTTTGTTTTAATATTACATAAAAGTTACGCTTTCAAGAAAAAATGTGTTATCACAAACATGAAACGAACTCACCAGTTGGTAATCCATTCTCGACTGAACACAAAACTGACACTGAAAGCAAAACTTCTTGGCGTCCCGAAAACAAACCGTCTTGCTTGGGCCTTCCCAAATACCTACCCAGCAAGACGCTCCAAAACAGGGGGAAAAAAATCTCCGGCGACGAAAACACGCGCGAAACCTTGAGCAAAATCTATCGGACGACGCAAATCCGAACTGTCCTGCTTGGGCTTCACGAAGCACTACCCAGCAAGACGCTCCAAAACAGAAAAAAATTCTCCGGCAACGAAAACACGTGCGAAATCGTCAGCTAAATCTATCGGACGCCGCAAAACCGAACTGTCCTGCTTGGGCTTCACGAAGCACTACTCTGGAAAGTAACAGTTGTCGGAGTATCAAAAAAACTAAATTTCGTCGATTGTTTTCAGCATTCCTTCCAACTAGTACGGAGAGTGTTGAAACCATTCTATTCAATCAAAATCTAAAAGAGAACAAGGCTGAAGGTTGGTAAAGTATATATGACGGGATAAGCACACCAATTTTAACGATGAATTTCAGAAATCGGTAGGATGAGCTGGCTATGCAATCAAACTTATGAAATACGAACATGTTACTTTGATTATCGATTCAAAAAAATGTTTCATGGAGTGTCTTCTAAGAGGTTTGAAAGATACAGCTGCAACTCTCTGCAACTCTTTGAGCTTTTGACTATTTTTAGGAATGATCAGCACAAGTATAAAAATAGTGGTTAGTGATGAAATATACAAAAATCTTGCAATGCTATGTGGTCTCGGCTCAACCAGACATTACACCAGAGCAAGTTTATGCTTAATATAATATATTTTGTATGCAGTTTGCAAGATTTGATTCAAATTTTATTTAAAAAAAATACTTATAAGGTACAGTGGGGGAAGTGTATCAGTGGGGTAAGTGGATCATTCGTCAATATTAAGCATAAATTCTTGAATATGTTGAATGTTTTCGCACCATTGCTTCGTTTCAGGTTATATTCTTACGCCCAGACTGATACTATTGCAAAACTAGTACTACACGTACACTAACACAGACAAACTTGTTAGCTGCGAAAATTAATTATTTTGAAAATTGTTTTCCATCAATAAAAAGTCCATTGTATCTCTGTCTAAAATCGAATACTTCTATTTCTTTCGACACATGATGAGCATTTCAGTTCTAATTGAATGAATCACAATGAAAAATATGTGATTTTTATAAATAAATACAGATATATTATACATGGTACACTTACCCCTACTTTTCAATGGGGTGGGGTAAGTGGATCAAGTAAAATTATCATTTATTGGCAGACTAATAACGAGAATTTTTAATGAGTTTTAGTATCCGTAAATGTCGTTTCCCTTTATTTTTTCCATTCCCAGCTTAAATTTGTCAAATTGACCATAGAAAATTTGAATTAATCCACCTTAAAGTTTTTTTAACCTTTCTGGTATAAAAACATATACAAAACAATAATAATTTCGAAATTCACACGAAATTGTTCTTGATTTATCTAAGCTGAGTTGCAAAAGAGCAAAATATACAAATTTTGCAATTGAAAGCATAGTATCGTACCTTATTTGACCATATAAATTGTTCTAGACAGATGATAAAAATACAATTGTAAATAGAATAAAAGGATTTTAGTTCGTTATTCAAAAGTAAATGTAACTAATATTTTTAAACTACGAGTATTTTTCGAAAACATTGTTAGGAATAATCTACAATACTTCTGTATAACTTATGTGTATAAATAGATTAATTTTTTCCAAATTATTCTGATTACAATGTCTTTTTTTGTTCGAATTGTGTGAACTAATGTATACATACATTTCATTATATTTTGATTCAATAAAGATACTTTTTAATTTTAAAGTATTAAAATGTAACATTACTAGCACTAATAACAAGAACGAGAGTAATATTATTCTTACTATACATAATTACACCCCATTTGTTTTGGGAACAGATTTTTTTTACTAGTGATCCACTTACCCCACCATGGTGGGGCAAGTGGAACATTTGGCGTAAAATTTTAAGTCTCTCATACTCAACACATAACAATCGGAAAAATCGAAATAAATGACGATTTGAAGTATATTAGTCCCACATTTGTTATCCACAGAAAAAAGTTTAAATTACATTATTCACGTTAGCCGTACATAACAATGAAGTTGACTATTGATTTTTCTGTATCCACTTACCCCACGGTACCTTAATAAAAATGCGATTTTTGTAGATAATGGCGTATAAGTCACTTTTGCAGCTAATAGTGAGTAGAGACGTATTTGCAGATAACTTCTTGCATTATTATGACGTATAGAAGAACAAATTGCGAAGTTTTTCTTGGAAAATAATGAATTTGGCGCTTGGGACAGTTTTGCGGTTATGTGTATGTCATTTATGCAAATTGTAGTTCTTTTTACCAGAATCAACTTTCCCTTCCATACCACGGTGCTCAAATGGTTTGATCTTCCAGTTTTGATTTTTGTCCTGCATCTCCATACATTCAACGCACTGTGTGAAGTTGTGAATCCTACACATCGCGTCAAGACTCGAAGCTGGTTAATTTGTCTCCAAATGGAAGACATGTTTACTATGTGGAAAAAAAATCCGGCAAATCTTTTAAAATAACTTTGTAGAAGTCTCAATTACCGTTAATGGTTATTTATCCAGTATAATGTTATTTTAATTAACAAAGATTGACTGGACTTTGATGATGATAATTGGATTTCGGCTTTCAATCACGAATTAAGCGTTGATTATTTTAAATCATTGCCAACGTTTCGATCCAGTTGTTGGGATCTTCTTCGAGCCCTGAAGAAGATCCCAACAACTGGATCGAAACGTTGGCAGTTATTTTAATGGTATATGAAATCAGTTCACAGATTTTTGCACATCTATTGGCAATTTTTTCATAGTGAGGTGGAACAAAGTGAGCAAGTGGTGAAGAAGAACAAGAAGTAAGGCGCCGTCCACAAATTACGTAACGCTCTAGCTAGGGGGAGGCTCAAGCGTTACGGCTCATACAAACATTCGAAATTTTTCTTACAAAATTCGTTACGGAGTGGGGGGAGGGGGTCAAAAATTTCCAAGTTTAGCGTTACGTAATAAATGGATGCTGCCTAAAGAAAATGAAAAATCCATCCCATTTTATAGTTGTTTGTTTGTTAATTGGTATAGCAGATATATTTGAAACTTTAATCATAATTTAGGCTGATACAAATATTAATTTTCTTTTATGTCACCCCCCCCTTCAAAAATCCGAAAAAATTGAAGGGGAGAAAAAAAAAGATTCATAATTTATTTTTGACATCAGTTAGGTTTTTTATTTTTAGATTAAAAACCAGGTAAAATAATGATCAAGTTCACGATTGGAAAAAGTTTAATAACTATAGTTAAAAATAAAAAATTGAAAGAAATAACTTTTTTTTCGTTTTTATTTTTTTCCCCCCCCTCGTAACTTCCAAGTGGTCTCGGACATAAAAGAAAATTAATATTTGTATCAGCCTTATTAACTTTAAAATGTTAGTTGTTATGGATCTTGAAAAATGTTTGACGATACAGCTCATATTACTTCACAATACGCCATATGTTTAACTCCGTTATTTCCGCAACATTTTGTGGACTGTCCAACAAAAGCTTGACCATGCAAAACTACATTCAACGATATCTAAGCAATACACAAACTGACTTGCTTATTATGCACCACTATAGTGCTCATTTTGATTCAATATTTGTGGGGAAAAAATACAGAAGTTAAAAATTGTTCAATTTTTACTGTGGTACGTTTTATCGCATTATCAAGCAGAAGCAGAAATTCGCCTAAATGCACCTTCTTTAATTGTTCAATTCGGTGACTTAAATGTCAATCAATGTCACAGTATATATCGATCCCCACATAATTCTCCAGTCGGGAAAGCTCATTACCAAATTGTTCGGCACAAGATTAACACTCGTACCTACCGCGTCATGGCGAAAGTAAAACCGATAACCCGTCTGGATAGTTATAGACTAGTGCGCTACGTGTTACTATTATTCTATGTTCAATCCATACTCGTGGGCTTCACTGCTCAAGTTTACGATAGCACAAAAAATAGAATTTACACCTCAAAGATTCTTGCTTTCTACAGCATTGGAATATCAATTATTTTGATAATCAAGCACATCACTTCTGGTAACCTAATAGGCAGAAATAGTGAATTGGGTGTAGTTGAGTCAACAGTCAATGCAGTAGAAGCATTTTTACTACTCAATATTATGCTGCTTGGAACTATTCGGCGGTACACGATGAGAAAAAACATAGAAAGTCTTTTCGATGACTATGCAAATATTCAAAAAGTTATTGGCTTCACTTCCTCTCAGATTTATGGCACTGCTAACATTAGAGTAATGAGAGCGGCGATGATTGGCACAGCACTACTCTTAATTCTAATTTTGCCCGAACTAAGAACTGTAACTTCTGTATCGGAAGTGTTTGACGTGTTCACATTAATGTATCCAAAAGTAATGATTGTGAATCTTGCATCATGGCAGTACTTAGAAGTACTATACGTGCATCGCTATTTAGAACTCATAAATCATATGCTCTCTGAAATGCATTACGAGGCAGCTAAAGAAGTAAAGGTTATCAATCTCGATAAGAACTTTCAAAGCCTATCTTTGAAGCTTTTTCGAATAATGATGATCCGCAATCGAGTTATTGCATTAGCTTTTAAAATAAACAATAATAATAACCTTCAGATGCTGACGGTTTTTACACTAATTTCTGTGTTAACCCTCAATCAGGTAAATATTGGTTTTTGTTACTAGATGATTGTATAGTTTTGCATTATCATTTTACAGATGTATGCCGTTTTTCTACTGATCCATCACTTAAGCCAAGATCAAATCGAAGAATCACAACAGAAAAGCTTAAGTTCTATATTTTGCTTGATTCTTATTTTGTACGAAGCTTTCTGTATAACCGATGCGTGTGAGCAAGTGGTGGAAGAGGTATGTATAAGTTTATATCGAGTTTTGAAGTGCTGTTTGTCCAACAAAATGAGTTCTTTAGCTAGACAACGAAAAATACCTAACAAGTGTAACGTCGTTTGTATTCGGGCTATACACTTTTTAATTTTTTTGTTTTTATGCAGATGTTAGAAATTTTATATCTTTTAAACAACTACTGGTACTGATCACTCGTAGAGGTGATTATACGGTTTTCTGGAAGCATTATAAAAAAATCATTAATTTTTACTTGGGGTAACATTTTTTACAAAAACATTATTATTATAAGCTTATGGATAGATCATCGAAATCTTTTATTTGAATTCTCTCTGCGAAAACCTTTAAAAATTATTTGAGAATTTCTTCCTAAACTTCTCCTGGACATGTAATCTGGGATTCTTTTGGAATTTACACCAAAAAATCCAAGGCACTCTTCATTAATCCGGTAAGAATTTTAAAAGCAAACTAAAAATATTTTTTGAAGGCTTGTTTTAATTGTCTCAGTTTGCATTTCATCGAAAAAATCTTGAGAAATTTTCAGGAGTTTTTTTTGTTTAAGGTTTTATGGCAGAATTCCAAGAGAACAATACGCAACTTAAATAGAATTCAAGGAGTTCAAAAAGGAACTCATACAAAATTTCTTGAAGAATATGTATAAATTTCAGAAATGTGAATATTTGAAGGAATCCCTATATACTTCACAGTGAATTCCTGGAAAGGAAAATCCTTGGGTTTGGAAAAAAGTAGCATTTAGATTCCATAGAATAATTTTGTGCGGTCCTATGCGGTCCTGTGCGGTGTCTGTAGTGTATGAAAAAAGCAAAGTGTATTTCGATCCAAATGTTAGAAATGAAATCGAAAGTAAATGAAAATTAAATATCACCTACGCACCGTTGATAAATTTCGTAACTTCAAATGCATACAATACAATTTGGTAACATCAGTTTTATTATTTTCTGATATATTTCAGTTCCCAACTAATATTTAATAATTGAAAACAATTAAAAAACGAAATATGTATTTGTTTGGTCTACAATTAATCGATTTTAGTTTCAATAACGACTCAAAAAAAATAGCATAATAAAGTATGTTGTTGTTGCCTTTCGTTACTTATCCGTTTCGGTTGTGTTTATGTTGGGAAATGTTCCGTCAATCAACATCGGATCAATTATAGATCCGCAACCTGATTACACGATTCAGTATATGCAGCCCATTTCAAACTGACACGTTAGTCGGACAATACAACTTCACATAATGATATCCGGGAAATCGTTCAGGCGCATGAACAGTTATTATTTAGTGCGGCTGGTGCTACTATCGTTTTATGTCTTATCGGTTTTGATGGGATTTACTGTACAAATTTACGACAAATCTAAAGGCAAAGTTTATACATCGAAAATATTCGCGTTTTACAGCATTTCTCTATCGGTTATAATGATTATTCATTATAAATCTTCTGATCTATTATTCAGTAGAAGTGATGAACAAAGCATGGTTGCAAAGGCAGTCAGTGGTATTGAGGCGACCTTACTAATCAATGTTATGCTGATAGGAACTATTAGGAGATACATAACGAGGCGCAATTCTGAAGAGCTGTTCGATGACTTTATGCGTGTTCAAAAATCTATCAATTACACTCCAGTGGATTTGTATCGAATACTTAATATGAAAGCACTTAAAATGGTGATGATTGGCATCATTTTGTTGACAATCTCTATTGTGTTTATAACTATTCACAAACTTGAAACCGAAAGCGAACTGTGGATAATTTTCGATGTGTTCACGACGATGTATCCAAAGGCTTTGATTGTTAATCTTGCCTCGTGGTATTATTTGGAGGTACTGTATGTGCGACGTTATCTAGAACTGGTGAATGACATGCTGCACAATCTACACCATAAAATAGCTCGTGAGCTTCACATTATACGATTCGGAAAGTGCTCTACGAAATATTCTTACCAGCTGCTCCGAATTATGATGATACGCAGTCAAATAATTACCCTTGCATCGAGACTAAACAAGTTTTTTAGTCTTCAAATGCTAACTGTTTTTACGTTGATTTCTGTGTTGGTTCTCAGTCAGGTATTAATTGAACAATACAGTTCGACATTATTTTATAATAATATGAAAAATCGTTTTTTCGACAGATGTATTCTTTATTCCTCAGTGTTTACCGTTTGAACAGCAATTCCAGCAGTGGGATGTTGTATAGAGATCTAACAATTCTTTTCGTTTTTATGCTGGTTTCTTATGAAGCATATTGCATAGCCGATGTGTGTGAGTTGGCAACGGAAGAGGTATGTATGGTCTCCAACTAGTTTTTTTTCAAACAATATTTTTTTACGTACAAATCCAACACTAATATCTTAGAAAATAAAAGTTTGACTGACTAAGGTAATTACAAAGTATGAAATGTTAAAAAGTGACATGATTTTGGCTCTGTTATGCCCTATAGCGCCCGAGCCTACCGAATAAACGAGATGGATAAAAACATAGTTTGACTGCATCAATTTCAAAACTCTTGTATGAAACATTTTCACGTTTATCTAAGTATGCATACATTAGAATAGGAAAATAACTCCACAATCTCACTTTCTAGATTCCATTTGGGTCCCAGAACAATAGTGTAAAGTTTCAGCTCGATGGGAAAATTAATTTTAATGCTAGTTGTTTACATTAATAGAGTTACTAAGAAAAACTTACTTTTACTTAGTTTAATTTCCAAAGCTCGCATTTTAAGCTATGGTGGCGTTCATTTATTACGTAACGCTAAAATTAAAAATTGTCAGTTCCATTTCCCTTCGAAACGCTTTTTGAATGAAAAAATAATAAATTTCGCCGGGGACTTCGACAAGGTGATAGACTTTCGTGCCTGCTGTCCAACATCGCGCTAGAAGGTGTCATGTGGGTTCAACAACCGAGGTACGATTTCCACGAGATCCAGCCAATTTGTTTGCTGGTGCCAGCCGCCTGAAACGTGAAGCGACAGAAGTCGGTTTGGTGGTGAATGCGTCAAAAATAAAGTACATGCCAATAGGCGGAACCGAGCGCGACAGAACCCGCCTAGGCAGCAGTGTTACGATTTGTGAGTTCGTCTACCTCGCTCCGTCATCGCAATTATTCGATGAAAATGTGTTCACTGTTTATCGGTTGGAGAATAGAATACAGTGAACACATTTTTCTGTAAAATTTCTTGATTTTGAACGAAAAAACTGCTTTTGATAATTCTGAAATTAATGACGGATTCTGCCTCTTTAACAATTGATAATAACGTTAGTCGTTAAATACGGAGACGCATCTGTAGTAGTAGATTCACTCCCGCACCAAAGGCGGCATCCACAAATTACGTAACGCTCAAGGGGGAGGGGGGGAGTAGGCTCAAGCGTTACGGCTCATACAAAAATTTAAAAATTTTCATACAAAAAGCGTTACGGAGGGGGGGGGGGGTCAAAAATTTACAATTTTAGCGTTACGTAATAAATGGACGCCGCCAAATGTACTATGTACAAAACGCTAATAAGACCTGGTCCTCTATACCCGAGCAGAAGAAAATAACTTCTGAATACCAAACTAAGGTATTCCATACCAGATAATTTCCAAAACTTACAACCTGAATGAGGTATGAATGAGCCCTGTATAAGAGGTAAAATACCTCAAATAATATCTCAAGCATATTCTACGAATACCAAACTGATAATTAGATCAGGTATTGTAATAACTCAATAATACTTGATGGATTTTCATATAAAATTGAAATTTTTCAATAATAGTTCAATACCTCCAGCAGACCTCAATAGCTCTTTAATACCTCAATGAAGTATTTTTAATTGTTTTGAAATTTTTTTTCAATACCATTATGATACCAAATTGAGGTATTGACAACTGAACAATACCCAATTTTGGTATGATACCAAAATATGGTATGCATAAGTTATTTGTTCCTCCTCGGGTAGACATGAAGCATGGACCTTGCTGGAAGAGAACCTGCAAGCATTTGGAGTGTTTGAACTGCTGCTTATGACCATCTTTGGCGGTGTGCAGTAGAACGGTGTGTGGCAGAGGTGGATTAACGACGAGCTGCTAGGCTCTACGGCCACCCTGTATCCATGGCGGAAGCCGGAAGGGTGCGTTGGGCTGGACATGTTTCAAGACTACCACTACAACCCTGCAAAGATGGTGTTCGCGTCGAATCCGGTTGGTACAAGACGGCGTGAAGCACAGCGAGCGAGGTGGCTTGACAACAAGATCTGGAGAGCGTGACTAAATTCTAAGTTGGAGGGACACAACCATGGACCGAGTAAATTGACGTAACATCGTTGACGAGGTTTTATCAAACTAATTGATGTAACACCAAAGGTACTAATGTCTGAACAATGCTTAAATAAATCTATGAAATATATTTGCTACTTTGTTAGAAAATAAAGGTGGAGGAAAAGGAAGTTGTTAAAAGAAAATTATTATTATTGTCTTTAATATAGTCAGATGGTATAGAATTTTACTCACTTTATCGCTTATCGCCTTGATTTTTTTCTTCCAGTCTAACAAAACATCAGAAATCTTGCATCGGTACAATTCGTTGCACATGGACGCACAACTAAAGCAAACGGTAATATCACGCGAAGAATTCCTTCGAGACATTACTTGACCATTTTCCATCTCGTTACAGGTTGAGATGTTCCTGATTCAATTGATGCATCATCCAATCAAATTCACCGCCTGTGGAATGTTCACGTTAGACTATTCGGTATTGTTTTCGGTATGATTTGCTGCCTGCGTAACAGTATAGTAGATTCAATGCTTTTTATCCTTTTTCAGATAATAACGTCGGCCACTAGTTATCTGATTATCCTCATTCAGTTCGAGTTGGCCGATAACTGTAAGAAGGGTTAGTTCAGAGAAAAGATGCACACATTTTGCGGGGATTTCAATCACTTAATGTTTATTTCTTTAATAGCTCTCAGATATATACTTTTTCAAAGAGAAATAGTTAACAATAATTTATTCTTTGTTATACATTTGTTTTCGGTGTATGAAATATATATAGACAATCAATTATTTTATCACGCTAGTTTACATAGCACATACAGAAACTATAATTAGCGCTAAATTCAATCAACAGTATGTGTGTATTGGATGAAACGCAGAAAAATGAGAAAAATGTATAAAATTGTATCTATAAAGGCCTACCATCGATTGATGTAAATGTATAATTCAAAGCAATTGTAGTAAACAAAGATGTACGGAATGTTTTGGTAAATTTAGTTACGCGTTTGTTATTCAGTTCTGGCTATGGTTGATTGTTCAGCTCGGACGCAATGAATTGTATGCATTCTAATGGTGTTGACGGGAAATAAGTATAAGTTTAATGCAGATCGAGATCATAAATGCAAGCATAAAAATTGCGTAAAACGGCATGTTTTTTATGTTACAGATATATCACTTTGTTCTATATCAATTTGTCTACACATGAACTTCGATTAGTCCATTGTCGCGCACTACGACCTGATTAGATTTCAATGCTTTAAGAAGAGATATAAAAATCTTTTATGCTTAAAAGTACTATTCAATGATGTTCGCAGTTATGATGGATGCATACAAATTCAAACAAAACCATTCATAGACAGATCAGAAATTAATAAATAGCCTATCTATAGAGCTCGTCTTAGTATTTCTGCAAATTTGAACCGTTCAACAATATAGCTGAATAAGATGATTAACATTCGAGACAGGTATTCGCGAAATATAAATTATCGCGTGTATGATTGACCGAACATGTAATTGTTCTGAAATTCCAAAGCGCAATACGTACTTTCGGTTTAACTATGTACATTATAGATCTCGAAACGATTATATCAGCATTTTGCTTGATATGTCCTGCATTTGATCTGCAAATAAACACAGGCTCAGATTTATTCAAAAATCAAGTTAATTTATGTACAAAAACTTCTGCCATAAATAAAGAGAAAACAAACATTTCAACATTGGTCGTTTTTGACTTAGAACGAGCTCCGCTATCCGAAATCGCCCTGAAAGGTTCACTAAGCAGCTATACCGAATTTTAGTATATGTATGATGATGGCTCGTAACGATTGAGAAAGAAGGATGAATTTTGTGTCGCACTCTCACTGGCAATGCGCTCCGAAGGTTTTGCTTATTCTACCTTATGTGTTTATTCCGCCAGCAACGAAAATGCGAGTCTACAAGAACAATGGAGAAATCTAGGAAATTCTTGCGTTGGCGTCGGCCAGGTTGATCGAGAGACGCAGTGTATTTGTCAGTTTCCTACTATTGTTTTCGTCAGTACTGATTGTGTTCGTTGCGTTTAGTTCGTCTCAGGCAATCTCTTTGGCCACCGGCACGATCGCTTCCCAGTACTTCATTTGCTGTAAGAAGAAGAAGAAAAAACAATTTTATATATCAGTATACTGCCCATAATCGCATAACAGTCCCATGTCGACTTTTGACCGATTTGCGTTTTTTGCATAAATCAACTCAACATCGTCAGAAGATCGATAAAAACTGCTAAAAAAGTAGCCTTTGTTCCTAACTTGTACAAAAACAAACCCCATTTGTGTTGTCCCATCTTGAAAATATTCGCATAACAGTCACATCAAAGTCCGTATAGTGATCGGGCTCAGAATGGGTACCACTTCTAGTACTACATTCGGACTCTCGATACTACTAGTTATTCACTGATGTGTAGCGAAGTGAAAGGAAATCAATTATACAGTGAAACCTCCATGTTCTATGTCTTAATATCGACTCATGGAACCATACTTAAACAAAATTTCATGGTAACTATGATGATTCGCTCAAACAGCTTTCCAAAGCATTTCTGTTCCATGACTCGATGTTTCCATGAGTCTATGATTCCTTCAGATATCGACTCATGAGGGTTTGACTGTATTCAATACACACTTGCTTACGACATTAGAAATGTCATGTATTCACGTTGTTTCGAAAATATTTTTAAATTAGTGGATATCACACATAATTATGTATTTTCAATTACGATGCATTGCAAAATTTCGCTTATACAAATATTAATCTTCTTGTATGTCCGTAGATAACCATTTGGGTGGTAAGGGGGGAATAAAAACAAATGAGCAACAAAAAATAAAATAAAATAAAGTTAAATTTACATTTTTTATTTAAATTTTGTAATGATTCTTTGCTGGTGCTCAGTCTCAGGTGCTCAAGAATATCGAACTAAAACTTATTTTTGCGTTTTTCGATAACTGGTAAAATTGACTAAAAGTAAAAGTACTCCTTGCTTGTAAGTGTGCAAAATAAAAACTTTTCAATGCGAAAACCAGATTTCCATATAAAAACAATCAGCAACCACATCGTCTTCTTCATCTGCTTATTGGGAAAATACAGAAAGACTTTGGCTCGGCACATCCCACGAGCCACTGTATTTTAGATCTGCGGTCAAGGCTTACAGAAGTTGCCTGAAAAATTTGTTTCGTCATTCTGGATCTCCCATATAACAGATTAGCTAGGTTGTTCTGAAACATCTCGAATCATTTCCTTCGGATTCCATTTCCGCATTATCCAAAAGATGATCATCTGGGTCTCTCATGACTGTAAGCGCATTCCACATCATAACGTGTGTTTTGAGAAATCATTCAACACGATGTTTCTTTTATCTGGTGATTCATCCATGGACATACAGTATACTATCCGTAACTCGCTCTTCCGTACCTCGATATCGAGTTATAGAAAGTGTAGTAAATGTGGGTTTTCATGGATACCTTCGCCCTTTAAACAAAGTTACCCTGATTTGTGTTTTTTAACACGATAATTCCCTAACTCGATAGTCGCCTTAATATCGAGTTACGGAGAGTTGACTGTACTATAATAATTATTTTTTTACGACCAAAGAACATAAACAGCAAATGAAACAACCAGTGCATTAATAACAATGAGTGTTTTAGTAGCTGTCGAACGAGCCGATGAATATGATGGGACTGGTATGCAATTAAATTAGTATATTATATTGTATATAATCGCATAACAGTCTCGCTACGATTTTTGTGCATTTTAAGGCAAATTTTCAACTTTAATTCAAAAGAAATTTATTAGGTTTGTTCGTGTACTCAACAAACAGTGATATGTAGCAATTTAACACATTTTAGGCCAAATAAAGACTCAAAATGGAGCGAAAGTGTTTCCACATTTCAATCGTCTTTTTCTCAGTTTGTCGTTTTCCAACATGGGACTGTTGTGCAAAGAGGGGCAGTATATCATATTTGACAAGTCTACGTATGTATGTAAGAGCACCAGTGTTGTGAAAAACTCAATTTCTCACAACTCACGCTTGAGATTTTTCATGCGTGAGTTGTCAATCATGCAATTCAGCAGTCAAAAAATCATGGATGAGTTGGCTCACCTTTTTAACTCATTGTCTCGTATTTCCACAGTTTACTCACCCACGGCAATAATTTCTTGTTAGTCTGGTAAAATTATGTTAATCCTTTCTAACGTAAACAACAACATTCGGGATTTACGAGTTTTTGCCGGGTTTTGCGACTGAATCATTTGTTACGGTTTGAGTTGATTGAGTTGATTTTGCATCAAAATTTCAAGCGTGAGATTTGCGAAGCAGATCACTAATGAGTTTGCTCTCACGGGAGAGCGTATTGATTGAGATTTTGAGTGTGAGTCTATCAACACTGAAGAGCACCACCACTTTTCGACGAATCCAACATAAACTAATTCAGTGCGATATTGTAACACAGGTATTCAATACAAATAATATGTTTATTAGAATGCTCATAGGGCAAGTGTACCATTAGTGGTGCACCTAAGGGAAAACTGCTAAAACACGGTGTTAAGATCATGAAATATATGATTTTAACGTATCATTCGATAGATCTCAAATTCTTCTATCATTCAAATGTATAAAAATCACGATTCATTTGAAATTTCCCTGCAAAAAGCCTTGCACCAATAATAGGAACACTGTTCCTTTAGTGAAGGTATATTTTATGGATGGTTCCTTTAGTGGCGCAAACCATTGATTTCTTATGGGACCCTCCACTATGGGTACTGATGCACCACTATAGGTGCAAAGGAGCAAAAAAAATAAGCAAAATAATTGTTTTAAATAGTTTTACGGTTAAATTTCATGAATATAATTCGATTACTTGTATCATTTTCGCATCGTACATAATACAAAAATATCACATAATCATTCATTAGCGCGAAACATGCCAAAACACACTACCTCCACTATTGGAGCTACCTCCACTAAGGGAGCGTTTGCCCTATATCCATCCCACAAATCACTACTCTATCCAGCGTTTTACGAGCGCTAATGGCTGCCGCAAATAGGCTCGCTTTCTGATAGGGAACATACGATTTGACGTTTGGCTTGGGATCATTCAATAGAAAACGACCCAAGCCAAACGTCAAACAGACTTATCTCTACCAGAAAGTGAGCCTATTTGCGGCAGCCATTAGCGCTTTTAAAAACCTGGATAGATATCTTTCATCTTTGATCACTATTATCGTAGAGTAATAATATGACCAATAAATACACTTTTCATTATTTCAAAAAGTAAACATGTACCGCCAAAAAGTAAGATAATTTGAGTAAATACACGCGGAAAATGTTCACAGTATGATTCAATTTGTCGATTTGAACCATTAGCGGCTATAGTTTTCAAATTTACTTTGTGCAAACTTATCTTTTTGCAGTGGAGCTCTGGATCTACTACCACGGGAAAGAGAGAGGATGATATGATGATTAGATATATACGGTGTTTATGTATAGTTCTCACTTCTTATGTTCTGTCCACTCCTACGTCCATTCAAAATGTGGGTCTTATAAATCTATCATAAATTTCAGTAAGTAATCGTTTTACCTGCTGCTGATGTGCCATCTGGTCTTCCAGATATTTGATGATCGTCGATTTGAAGTCGCGCGCACGAGCCAATTCAAAGCGCTCCATCTCCTTTTTGATCTCGCTGGAAATGTTATCGAACTCCTTTTGACAGCGTTGTACTTTGCCCTCCCACTGAAATAAAAAGCGAATCGATTAATCACAGGTTTATGGCATCAATGCTGCGCATCGTCACCATACCTCTTCCACTTCTTTCTGTGCAAAGTCCAATTTGTCCCTCCGTTCTTGGAGTTCCAACTTGGCCTTATTTTCTCGCTTTTTCGTCAGTTGCATCTGTGCATGCTGCCAGTTCTGAAATACCTTTACTCGTTCATGAAATACGTCCTTGATAGCGCCAAACAGTCCAATGTAGTCCTTGATAGTCTCGCAAAGAATGTATAAGTCGGAATTGGCTTGTTCAGATCGCAGGAGTTCCACTTTCTCCTCAACATCAGCCAACTGGGAAAGAGCTTGCGAAAGTCCAGTATGCTCCTCGCAAGTACTCAACAAAGCCGCTGATTTCGCCACACCTCCCGTCAAGGTTGCCAGCTCTCGTCGATGGGTAACCAGCGCCTTGATGGCCGAGTGCAACTTTTGCATATGTGCATCAATATTTTCTACTTCGTTGATTTTATCGTTGAACCACGGATCGGTTTCATCCATCTTGTAGGTGATTTTGTTGACCGTTTCACCAACTTTATTGAACAAGCGCATGACGCCAGCCCCGCTCAGTGCAGCGGTATTGACGGCACGTGGCAATTCTTGGTCGCTTTCGAGAAAATTTACAAAGTCCGTATCCTGACACAGGAACGGATGTTGGGCCACTCGGTTCAAAAACCGTTCCAACGAAGCTCGCCGGTTTTCTACCCATTCTAAATTGATTCCAGTACCCGGATCACTATGCGGTTGGCTACCCATTTTAACTTTGGTGGTGCCGATGATGTTCTTCTCTGGCGCCGGCGGAATGATGCGTCCCAATCGAAGGTACTTACTCACCAACAGATCGTGCAGCCCAAGGAAATCACTAAAGCGACGCATCGTGAAGAATTGGCGCTTCTTGAATTTTAGTATGTTGGTTTTCGTGGAAACTCTGCAAGAAAATTCAAATCAAGTTTGAGGGATATGATTTGAAGATAAGAACTTACTTGTAGGCAAGATACGATCCCATACCATCGCCGACTTTTTGCGGATCGGAAACAGAGATTTCGATGAATGCATCGCCTGCCTCGTCCGTTGGGACATCCTCCAACACGGGTGAAAGTGGTTCCTATTATAATTTGAAACGAAAAATAATATGTTATTTCAAGAGTTTTCATTTTCATTTTCATTTTGCAGCGTTTGGTGGGGCTATAAGAGCGCAAGTCAATCCAAAGCCGATCATAGGAGGGGTAATGACTGAATAATCTATGCTGACCACACAAACGATATGGGAGAAGGAAAATAGGATTGGCTTGGGTGGGTCGATCATACTCTATGCCCAAAGAAGTCAAGGAAATTTCCATTTCAAAAAGATCTTGGACCTATCTTCTAATGTAGTAACTCAATTGGATAATGATTTCTCCATTTTCGGGCGATGTCCAGTATCGGAAGGCGTCCAAGACTGGGCGAACTTTTCCCATAATATACTAGAGGATTCACCATTATTAAGTTAACCATATTTCGAAAAGATTAGTTTGTTTCAATAAAATCCACACCTAATTCTAATGGAAATACACTGAGAGGCAAAATAAAGTGCCGACCTCACCAGTTTTCGAATTTCTCTCATTGATTTGGTTCACATTAAAGTTAACACACTTAAATCTTTTTTGATATTTTATTTTTGATATTCTTTTAAAGATGCAGTTACGAAATTTTGATAAAAAAAGAATTTTACTCAAAGAAAAAGAAAATCAATTTGTATTGAAAAAAAAATAGTGACAAAATAAAGTGCCCACTTTCTTCTTGGCCCCAGAAAAGATGATTTAAGAAAAATAAAAAGCAATTTAATAGTTAATGTGTCCTCCTTTGGCCTTAAGGACTTGCTGGAGGCGTTTCGGCATGCTTTTCACCAGGTTTTGTAGGTGTTGTGTTTCTAGTTCTTCCCAGGCGCGCTCCAAGGCTTCAAAATAAATATTTTTGTTGGTAACACCAGTTTTGTCAACCCTGGCATCGAGAATCGCCCACAAATTCTCGATGGGGTTGAGGTCTGGGCTTTGTGGAGGCCATTCCAGCGGTTTCCCGCAAGATGTTGATTTTCCCGCAAGATGTTGATGTAGGAATCTGCCGTCATTATTCCGTCGATTTTCACGAGGCTTCCTACTCCACTCCATGAAAAATACCCCCAGACCATCACATTTCCTCCTCCATGCTTCACCGTTCCTTGGATGTGGCGCTCTGCACCACACACGAGCCCGCTGCTTTTGGTTAAACAGCTCGAGCTTCAGGAGCGCTACATCCAAGGAACGGTGACGCATGGAGGTGTGATGTGATGAAATCTCGCGTAACAATTCAAAAGGGTCAATCCTCAGATCGTTGACTCTGAGAAAATTCGATTTGAATATCATTCACCACATTTTCAATTCCTATTTTTCAGATTTCAAATCAATCAATGTGATTTCTTGCTAGTTGAGTGACGATTTACTGTTACCACACACTAATGATTGATTTTATTCTGAAAACTGACAAAAATGTGGAAAAAATGATGAGTTTAAATGCTTGGCCCATTTTCGATTTTCATCAAGGCATGGGCCTTTTTCATTGGCCAAAATAGAATTTTATTAGCGTGCTTGGCCCAAGGCTAGGCCTTTTTGGTTTTCAATGAATGAGCAAGAGAGAGTCATTGGCCTCTCACCATGCTAAGGCCAATGACAGTTTGCGAAATTTTCCGATTGTAGGCCTTCTTGATGGAGCGAGAACTAATCATTGGCCTTTTCGAGCGGGGGCCAATGAATGATTTGGAAAAAAGCGGTTATTGGCCGTTTTGAAAACCGAGTTTATAACGGTAAGTTTTATGATTATGTTGATAATGTTTGCATAGTTTATGGGTGTTGGGAGATGCTATCGAATGGTATCAAAACCCGATTTGTTTACAATTTGATCATTGGCCCTTTAGAATTGTTACGCGAGAAATGTGATGGTCTGGGGGTGTTTTTCGTGGAGTGGAGTAGGAAGCCTATTATTAAGTTAACCATATTTCGAAAAGATTAGTTTGTTTCAATAAAATCCACTCCAGTTATTTCAGAATACTAATAGTGAAAGCCGATTTTCATACAAAATGCTCAACTTTGGCATGATGTAACTTTGATTCTCTATGAGCATAGATATGAAATTTCAACAGAGCTCAATTATCTCAATTAGCTCATTACACCCGATTCTGTTTTTGCACGGATTTTTTTACACGACCGTGCAAAAAAAAAATTCATACATTTTGTTCCACCAAAACCTTATTTTTGCATGAAACGTCGAGAAATAATGTTACTTTTTTTGCTTGATTTTTTGAAATTTTGAACTGGAAACTTTTTTTGCGCGGCATCCCCCGTACAAAGACAGAATCGGGTGTATCACAAAATTTGAATGTTCATACATCGGTTTAAAAAGTTAAGCACCAGGTGAAATCGCTCCAACTAATAGTTCTTTTTTATTTTTGTAAATTTTCGGTCAGCACCAATTTTGTAAAAAGTATGACTTGTTTATACATTCGTAACTTGGGTGGAAATTGTTGAAAAGATGAGTGAAAAAAAGTTTTAAAACTCCCAGTAAATATTTAAGTTATTAAAACTACTATTATTTTTGATTAATAAAAAATTGTGAAATTTAGCATAGTCGTAGTTGCCTGTCAAAATTTCATGCCGATTGCTCAAAGGGAAACAAAATTACAACATGACAAAATTGAGCATTTTTTATGAAAATCAGCTTGCACTACTATTTTCCTGAACACAACTGTACATAATGACGTTGAAGCACTTGAACGCCACTCCCACGGATTTGTGAAGGGATTCACCAAATGAGTAACATTGTTTGGCAGATTGTTATCTCATCAATGACAAAAACGTTGAACGTGAATCAACCGTATTGATAACAATTGGGATATCCGGATGAATCAAATAGAGATTAGATAAAGAGCATGGGGGTGGTTCAAAAATTTGATTTTTGAGTCATATGATGTTTTGTGTTGTCTTAAAATTGGAACCCATTTGGATTAAAAATTTTAATTTCAAAGACATGTGTAATGAACCAATGCACGAGTTCACTAATTTGATGTTTGAGCGGAGCCGAATTCACTCGTTGCCATGGTCACATAAAAAACACGGCACCGCTCAAACGTCAAAAAGTGAACTCGTGCATTTGTTCATAGGAACTTTAGAAAAATTAGAAAATCGAACGGGATTTAATAGAAGACCATACAGAAACCAAGAAATCAAAAACAATCTAAACAGAAATCAGGAGATTAAAGCTCTCATAAGAATGAAAAAAAATCCAGCCAGACGTTTTTTTTTTATGAATATTTATTGGGAACATCATGTTTTACTGCTAGGGGCCTTCCTTAGCCGAGTGGTTAGAGTCCGCGGCTACAAAGCAAAGCCATGCTGAAGGTGTCTGGGTTCGATTCCCGGTCGGTCCAGGATCTTTTCGTAATGAAAATTTCCTTGAATTCCCTGGGCATAGAGTATCATCGTACCTGCCACACGATATACAAATGCGAAAAGGGCAACTTTGGCAAAGAAAGCTCTCAGTTAATAACTGTGAAAGTGCTCATAAGAACACTAAGCTGAGAAGCAGGCTCTGTTCCAGTGAGGACGTCAATGCCAAGAAGAAGAAGAAGAATGTTTTACTGCTCGTACTACGGTATTAATCCTTCTTTATGAATTCCCCATGAAATTAGTTCAATATATCTCCAAGAATGCAATCCTCATTTTTAAACAGGACTGAAACGGATGTGATCCACAAACAACTGGAATGATGCCAAAAAATTGGTGCTGAAAAAGGTGCTGATTTGACAGCTCGTCCAAAAACACGGTTGTAGGCACGAAACAGACGAGCGTTTCTGTATTACCATCCACCCGAATTCTTTATTCATTTTCAACTGACCTATGGTGGCTGGCTTCAAGAACTACCGCTTACTTCAGGGGGTTTAGTTTTTAGAGATATCACCAGAAATTACTCCAGAGACTCTAGCCTGATTTTTTTTTGAATTATTACAATTATTCCTTCACAAATTTATCCACGAAACCAGGAATCATTGATTTATCAATTGATTTCGCTACAAGTTCATCCCATGTTTGCGTTAAGGACATTTTTATGAGCATAAGCAAATATTTCTCCACCACAGATTTCTTAAAATTTTCACCACTGTCTTTCAGTTTTTTTTTTCAATATTTCAACAAAGAATTTCTCAGAGATAACTTTTTAATCCTTGGGGGCCTTCCTTAACCGAGTGGTTAGAGTTCGCGGCTACAAAGCAAAGCCATGCTGGAGGTGTCTAGGTTCGATTCCCAGTCGGCCCAGGATCTTTTCCAGGTAAAGGGAATTCCCTTGACTTCCCTAGGCATAGAGTATTATCGTACCTGCCACACGATAAACGAATGCGAAAATGACAACTTTAGCAAAGAAAGCTCTCAGTTAATAACTGTGAAAGTGCTCATGAGAACACTGATCTGAGAAGCAGGCTTTGTTCCAGTAAGGACGGTGATACCAAGAAGAAGAAGAATAACGTTTAGAAATTACTCCAGAGGTTCCTCTTTTAATTATTTAAAAAATCCAGCATAAATTCTTTGCGAAATTCTCAAAATTCAAAAATATTCAAAATGCGAAAATTGCGAGGAAACACATATTGCCAGGGTTCTGAATTATCGTATCAATGATGCGAAATCTACGATTTTTTGCACGTAAGGAGAATGCTTTTTCGCTTCCTCACGTGAATATCTTTTTTCGCTCACACTTATTTTCCCTAGAGTTACGATGGAGGATAACCGAAAATCTTTCCACTCCGGGGATAATTTCTTTTTCACCCCATCATATTTTCGCTCACCAACTTCTCCCGAGAATTATCACTATGTGGATAAACCAAAACTGGTGCCGCCGACGGGATTCGAACCTACAACATTGCTAAAAACAGCCGCGATGCGTGCACGCTATCCATGCTACCACATCAACTTGACGAAAGCAGCAGTTAATTTGATGCATAAAAGCAACTGCTGCTTGTGGCGATGGACACATGAAAAGTTCTCCATGGAGAGGAGAATGATAAAATAAAATTCTCACAGCTGTGGAGTTGTGCCATTATCTATTCTCGCTTTGTTTTTTAGACGGATAATTTCGCAAGGCTGCTTTTCGCTGAAAATTGTGGTGATGGAGAAATCCATTATCGTGAGAGTGAGTGAGAATTCGGAAGCTTGTATATGGCCAATTAGGGAATCACTATAGCCATAACTGATACACTTTTCCTACCGATTTTGAAATATTTAGTTCATTTGCAACATTATTTTTAAGTACTTTTGTGGTAACGTTATTTTTTAATACAAAAATTTAGTCAAAGTCATGAAAAAAAGAGATTAGGATCATAAGTGACTATCTCCAGGATCGAGGAACGGATTCGATACGATACTCGGCATGGTAAGGTAACATATTTTTGAAAGGTTAGTTCATCCTAATAAAATCCACACAAATACCGAATTTTATGTACCGTGCCAGTACCATATTATAGACTGCGCCATATTCTGAACGCTCCGTTCCTTATGTTGAACATTCATTGTTTTTACATCAAAAATAGTAAACTGTCAGTTCGAAATATGATTCATTATAGCATTTCAAAACTAAAATACATGGTTAAGTTGTTTTTTTTTTTCGACAAGTATTATACGTAAAGTTCGTTTGCTGTCCATAATAAAGAACAATGTGTGTTCGTAATTAGGACCATTGATGTATATGGGGTCCATAATTAGGAACATGCATGCGTCAGACTAACACATGTTTTTTTTTTTAAATAATTGATAATTGATGGACGTTTTATTTTAATCTATACGTTTATTTAGATATTAGACAAATGCAACGGCAAGACAAACCAATATCCCAGCTGTTGAAATTCTTAATAATTTAAGTTATTCAAATTGGATTTTCTTAACCGTTCAGAATATGGTGCTTGCACGATACTTAGGATGACACAAAACCAACATAATGGCGTTGAAGTACTTGAACGCACCCCACGGATTTGTGAAGGGGTTCACCAAATGAGTAATATGGTACGTCACATTGTTATCTTGACGAAAGAAACATCGAACGTGAATCAATACTAACGAAAACGATGCGGGTTTCTGTATAAACAAATGAAATGTGATTAGATAAACATCTGATCGGGCAAGAATAGTTGTTAGGGTGATTAAAAAAAATCGATTCTGTTCCACACCGCTCATACGAGTTATGGTCAGATTCTTGAGTGCCAGGTCAAAATTCGAACCTCTTGTTCTTCTTCTTGGCATTACGTTCCCAACAGGGACGAAGCCTGTTTCTCAGCTTAGTTTTGTTATGAGCAGTTCCACAGTTATTAAGTAAGGACTTTCTTTGCCAACTTTGCCATTTTGAAAATCGGGATGTCTATCTAAAGAAAATTTTAAAGAAACCTCTGATGAAACTTGTGTAACTTTCAAAGTATCCTCTGATGAACTTTTACAAAGATTGCTGAAAAAATCCTGGTCATTAGAGAGGAAGTCTTAGAGGGTTTCCCAGATACATTGCTAAGATAATTGAAAAAAAAATAATATTGGGCAGAGAAGGGGAAGGTCCTGGTGTACCGTGTACGCACCTAACTTTGCGCGGCTCCAAAATTTGCGCATTTTTAAGAAGCATGAAAAAATGATAATTTATCAATGATTTTTTCAACAATTCTGTTTCAGTAACATGTTCGTTTATGTGAAATAAGTATTTGGCATACATTTGTTTACTAAGAAACCCTCGTTAATGTTAGTAAATAACCCAAAAACCTTATCGTCATACGTATAAACGTCAACTTTTACACCGTCTTAGCACAAGCGCTAAGGAGTGGCTCTGCCAAAAATCAACATTTTTCTGAACAAAATTGTGTTGTGAGAAGTATATTTGAGGTGTATTTACAAAAAAAGGTAATATTCTAGTAATTCCATGAATTTCGAATCAATGTCGAATTTTTATTTGAAAAAAGCAATGCGCAATGTTAGGACCCATTTTTTACATGAGGGTCCTAATTTTTGCGCACTTCTAGCAATTCAAAATGGCACGTAAATACACCCAAGTAACCGTACAGCTGTATATAGTTGCATCAATATCACTTTATATGCTACTATAAAATATGGCATATAAAGTCATACTGCATTACATGTCTCATTAATGCAGTATTAAAGTGGAAAAGGGCGCTATTAAAGTTTAAATACGGCTACATTTCCTAGCTCTATGTTGGCAATTGCTAAAGTATAGTTACGGTCTGTACCGAATAAAAGCTTTAGCCAAAGTGTATTTGATGCATGAAGGAAACAATTGTTTTGAGATCAAAAATAGAAACACAAAAATATTATAGTATTTTTTTGTTCGTTTGATGTCAGGTCAGCGTTTGCTTACGAGCTATTTGTCTGTCTTTTTGGTATGATTGGTGGGATTCGAACCTAAATTAAATGAGATGTTTTCGATGACTCGCCGCGCCTATTTTCCGGACCATGAATGCTGCATGTCTTGGCCGGGAAAATTGTGCAACTCCAAGCAGCGCCCTTTCGTTGTCGGTGGCAAATATTGTCGATTTCACTCCAAGTTGGACCATCACAAGTGTGTAAGCTCCCTCAAAGTGTGATAGCAGAGATAAGTCCAATCATGTTTTTAGTGCACTTATTTCTTGTGGTTCAAGGAACAAGTCCACCGAATACGTTGAGATGATCCTTTTTTTCCTGCACTCTACAAATTTAGTGATAGTTCAATTTGGGGTGAAGTGCGCAAGGGTTTATTCACAAATTTCATAACGCTTTTTTTTTTTTCTTACGCTTTTTGTATGAATATCTTACAAATTTTGTATGACCTGTAACATCACGAGGACACCCACCCACCCCCTTCAGCGTTATGAAATTTGTGAATGGGCCCCAATAAGTTTGGTAAACACGACTGTTGCACTTCCAAGTTTACCGCGGCTGTCACTCTTTTGCTGTTGAGATTTTGTTTTGTTTTCATTATGTGGGGCTAAAACGGTTGCACATCTTCACGCTTTATGTATCGTTTTAGCATCTTGTCACATTGAATCAGTGATAGGCGTGTGGTGTACGCACGGGCCTATCAATCGTAAGGTTTTTGGTTCAATTCCAGGTTGATGCAACTTTTTTTTTTGTTTTCAAATTCTGGTTTCTCATAAGACAAATCTACGAATTTCGACCAGATTTCTTGTGGCGAATTTTTATAAGGGATATTCAAGTATTTCTATAGTCTATTTGCCTGAGTGAATGAAGGATCGACGATAAATACTGCATTGAAGTCTTGTCGTTTTTGTTGCGATGAAGCATTGAGTAAGATGATGCAATGAAGCATTGAGCGGCGACCGTATATCACCCATTGATGCACATTTCATTGCTACAATAAAGCAATGCTACATTGCATTAATAAAATTGAATTAAAGCATTATTGCACGCATATTGCAGAATAAAAGCAATGATGCATTGCACTTGTTGAATTAAAGTTAAAATACGGTAATACCTCAATGCTTGTGGTTACTTGGGCATGTACGTCATTGCAAATGATAGAAGCTGTCGATCTTACCAGGAATGGCCACTCAAACCATAAGGCAGTGACTACATATAATATTCCTGAAAGTACCTTTTGTATGAAGCTGAAGGTAAGGTGTGCATCGAAAAATCTCGGGAAACCCACTGTACTTACGCAAGAGGAGACTTTTACTATAAACTTGGATAATTGATAGCGGTTGCTTTCCAGTTGATGGACAATGATTCACATTCCAGTTGTCTAGCAAAAAACCCCATTCAATCAGGGAATATCCGGTACGTATGGCAACAAAAATAATGAATCGCTTAGTGATCAGCAATACATCTCCCGAACTAATTGATGCATTCCATGGATTCGATTTCAGTGAAATGTAAGGGTCCGTCCATTAAGGGAGAGCCCTTAAGCAGCTTGAAATACGAATGGACAGTACTGCAAACGAGGAAACTCTCGAGCATAGCTCGCCTGAGCTTCAGTTGAAGCACATCACTGCTAAAGACTCGTCAAGTTCATCTGGAAATACTCCATTTCTTGCTGACGACATGTATAACAGAGAAGATTTTTTTTGAAAAGCTTCCAAATTGTGCGAAATCTAATCGTTCACGACCATTAGCAGTGGACACGAACGTCGGACTTTGATAGTTATTTAAAGAGATGGAATGAAATAAGAAAAAAGAGAAACGTAAACAACTAGAAAATAAAAAGGGTGAAGAATTAAAAAAAAAACTAGAGAATAAATTATATAAAGCAACGTACGAAAACAAATAAGCATAAGCTGCGGCTGTAAACTATATTGCTCTGTTTGAAATCTTGAGAATATATAATAAAAAATGAAAAACAGAGTAAATCACTATTTGTGGCCACTCTATGTTTGGGGTGGATGAACAAATTAAATTGAAATTCACAGAAAAACTCCTGATGAAACTCATATTAGTTGTACCCTTTTTGTTTAATACAAACCCAGTAAAAAATTAACATTATTTGGAACAAACGAGCATTTTAAGGGATGCGCAAAGTTAAGAACAATTCAGATTTTGTGCGCAATGTTAGGCACAAGATATTGTGTCACATTTTGCATTTTTTTTATTTTTTTTTATGAATTATTTTTCTTCTTTTTAAATCATGTGTTCTACTGAAGAGTTAAAAGCCTATCGTTGGCAGAAGTTTGAATAAAAAATATACATATTTTAGCCTTATTAGAAGCAAAAATAGGATGATAATTTCTTAACTGCGCAACGTTTGGTGCGTACACGGTAGTGGTTAGAACTCACGCCGAGGAACTGGAATCGAATTCCATCTCTTAGATACTCACTTATGACAACAAGGTTATAGCGACGACTTCCTTTAGAAGGGAGGTATAGCCGTTGCTCCCGAGATGAACTAGCCAAGGGTTAAAAATCTCGTTATTAAAGATAGAAAAAATAAAATATATATATACCGGGTACCCCCGTTGGTTTGACCACATTTAATCTGAACACTTTTCAATTTGTACCCCGCTAATTTGCACATCGGTCAGATTAAAAATGGTTCAAACGTCATTGAGCCCATGGAACGGAGTAAAGTAGAATGGAACGCTGTGGAATGGAACGCAGAATCAAAACAAAACAGTGAAAGAGGTGACCAGAAGCACGATTCTAGGGTGACTAGATGTTCAAATTAAAAATAAACCCCGATGGTTTGCATGAGGTACCGTTCAAATCAACGGGGTGTACTGTATATTGGGCAGAACTCGAAAAAAAGATACAAGATCGGAGGAATTATCGAAAGAATAATTACTGTAGCACTTACTGGTCTGTATCGTAAAATGATTTTTTGAAGAATTCATTGAAATTTGATTTGATATTTTTTAGACGAATTGCAGAAGTACTCTTTGGATCCCTGAAATAATTTTAGTAGCAATCCCTGGGAGTAATCGTGAATGAATTCTCGAAGGAAGCCAACCCAAATGAAAATATTAAACGAAAAACTGTCAAAATTGGCGTAGGAATTCTGGTTGAGTTCCTTGGAGAAATCCCTAAACCAGGGTTGGGAGCTTGTGTACTGTCACAGTACTAGGGTAACCAATATATTTTGGACCCCTATATATTTTGGACCCCCTGGGACATTTTCCTGCAAATTTCCCAGTTTAAATCGAAGGACCAACTCAATTCGCATGCCATTTGGAAAGATAGGACTATTCCGCACTTGCATCAAGCGATTGTACATAGCAAATGTGTTTATTCTATCTGAAATTAATTAAATTTAATCGGTTCATCCATGCAACCGTTACAACACGTTACACACAGAAATCGAAGTCGTCAGAAATTTTACAAATGTAAACAAACACTTTTTTCAAATTTATGAACTAAAAGCGTAGAATTCCTTCGGTTTTCCATTGTTAATCGATTGATTAGACTATGGGCACGCATATTATACAACCAGTGTCGTGGACTTTGTCGCCAAACGATAAAAAAGGCCAGGGGTCCAAAATATATACATTGAGGGTTCAAAATGTATTGGTGTGTCCAAAATAATGACAGACAGTGCTTCACAATTCAATTATTTTCGACGTTTTTCGGATCCTACATGACTGTATGAGCCTTTTTATCTCGTAGAAGAAGCTTTTCGCTACATTTTGGCATGTTCTTTGACTTGGTTACGCTGTGCAATTTATTAATTGGAACAAAAAACTAATATCACTTTCTTAGGGGGTCCAAAATACGACCGTTACCCTACTGTGTATTCTCATTTATCATCCAAATGAGCTTAAATCGAATAAGCGATGTTAAGACAAAACGAAATTCTGAACCACCTTAACAGTTATTTTAATAGCAGGACAAAACCTTTATTTCTATGGATGCAAAATTAGAAATCAGTATGCAGCATAAATCTCGAATTATAGGCAATTCGAGCTTTTACTTTCGAGAAAACTGTGATAGAAACGCCCATTCCTGTCAAATCCTTATCTTCCAAGCAAGTATGATAAGCGATTTCCAAACAATTACACATCACCAACATAAGCTAAAGTGAAGCTGTTTTTATACCGCGAAAACATACATTCTTGTTATGGGAGAACCGAATAGGGGAAAGTATGAATCATCATGCTCGACCTCGGTTTATCGTTTTAGAAGAGAGAGGAAAATTAAGATCGAAGCAAAGATGTTGATACTGAATATTGCTGACACTGTCGGAATTGAATTTAAGTATGTAAGGAGTCCATTTAATCTTAAATGAAGCGAAACGGCGTACTCGTCAACTATCTGTAAATTGATTGATAAACAATCTGCTCCCTCATGCATATGCAAAAGAGCATATAAAAATGGGAAAACAATGACGATACTGCTCTGGCTGCGATAATTGAATCAAATGAAGGATAAATTCAAACCTGAATAGCGGACTCGAAGATATCGTTCTCGTTCTCGTCGTCCGGCGATGTGATATCCACATTATCGAAGAGTGGAGGCTGCTGCTGTTGGTCCGCTTGCTGCAGCTGTTCTTCACTGGTTCCGTTGTTCTCCATGACGGCACTTCGCTATCCTTAATCAGCGACGGATCTTCTATAGGTAGTGTTTTGATGGCGTGGAAAATTTCTTCCCCTTTAACCACTCGCTGATCCCGAAGAATGGGATACGCCTTATTGGATATGCTGCCGTTTCGAACTTGTACCCAATTAGCAGCTCAGAAAAGCTTGGAGATAGATCCACCAGCAAACAGCTAACTACCTACTCGAGGAGTGCACTTATCTTTTGTTCCCGTCGTGATGGTTTATTCTTTTTTGACACCACAGTAGAGTGATAGGCGTTTGCTTCGTCGTAAATTATTTTGTACAAGAGAAGATCACAAAATTCTGATGCACCCTTCGTCAGCAAAATAGCAACTCAAACTGTCAGAAGCGGAGGAGGAGAAACGCACAAAAGAGAAAGCGAAGAAAATGGTGAAAGCTGTCAAATCAAGTTGACGTTCGGAGGAGGCGCATAGTTTGTTTTAGTACAAACAGAGTTGTCGTGAAAAATTACATGATCAAGTTTCAAAAAGGGCAAATTCTCCATTAAACAACCGACTGTGTTGAAAGTTGTGTGACGATGATGATGATGATGATGTATACTACCATCTATTGTAGCAAGGCATCTGCCTATAGCACTGGAATAATCTGAAAAGCGATTTGATCAAGGTTGTACTGTTGTTCGTGATCCGTCAGTCTCCTGTATGAAGGGCCAAAAATGGATATGCGGACCCGCAAGCAGAGACACTTGCACGAAACCCGCGGCAGGGGAAAAGAATCTCCTTCCAGAAGAAAGTTTTCACGAACAACTGTACAATCAAGCCCTCGATTGACAGAATACTCCCAATAGATGGGGTCGAAGAGCCCGCCCTCAATCCACGAAATGTTAACAACAGGGAGGAGGCAGTCCCAAGCTCCCTGTCCAAATCGCTTCATTCGGGTGCCCTGGTGGTCCCTCCCAACCCAGTTATATATGATATAAAATATAAATAAATACAATATAAATTAGAACAGTCTCACCAAATTAGTTGGGATCCCATGTAGATTTGTAACTCTTGATAAACTGGATGTTAAAGGCTCTCCGATGACCACACGGTTTGATTTTTCGTATGGTTTCCATTTCACACTATATGCTACACTGCACTCGCGAAACCTTTCACTAATGATTGTGTTTATATCACGCACAAAATAAATAAATAAATAAAATTGAGATTTCTAACGCGCCGTATAAATAATCTTTTATTCAGATACAAAAAGTCTTACCATGGGGAGAGGGGGGTTGGTAAATTTCAAAAAATGTGTTACGTAATTAATGGGCATATTCAGTTTGCATTTTCATTTTCTTCAAATACGCGGCACTATGCACTATATTGCGTCACACGAAGCACAAACACACAAACACATCACGCCCGCTTGACACGCCGCGTTGCTACGAAATGACGTCAGAAGTTGTTACGCCGAAATAATGTTGGACAGTTTCTCACCGCCTATGCCCAACGTATTTTGACAGCTACTAAAGGTACGCTGCATTTTTGTCTATCTTACACGAAAACACTCACACAGATAAAATAGTTATGAAAATCCGTCAGATTTGTACTGAAATCGGAATATAAATTCAATTAATTCAATTGGTTTGTTTAGAAGTGTCCATTTTTTTACATATCATGATTCTACGTAAAAAATAGAGCCAGAATCCAAAATGTTATAATTTTCCGTGCCCTGGAACTATTTTTAAAATAAATTTGAAGTTAGTATGGAAATCGCTTTTAAATCATTGCTCGGCAAATCGTCCCCTTAATGTTACAACTAGATAACTCGAAAATCAAAATTTTGAGATGTGCAACTTTGAAAATATGATCGTTTAACAAGGTGATGGTTAATCGCAGAGATTATGATTGAAAAATAATCTTTAACTTGTGTATTTTGAATCACACGCTTAAGACCTGTGGATATTTTGCAGATCTAATTAAGAAAAATGTTTTGACATATTGAAGTCAAAAATTTCAAATTTCGAGTTATCTAGTTGTAGCATCAAGGGGACGAAATGTTACTACGGGACAAGCTGTTATTATGTAAATTGAAATCTCATTGAGTCTACTGATTTAAATCTTCATTAATCATTTATAACGTCAAAATTATGATATTGAAACGCTATCAATTTGTATTATACTTAGACAAATCTACTCTTTCGATCAAGCTACGAAAACTTTTGCAGAGCCAGTTTTCACCGGTTTGATACTAGAAAAGCGCTTAAATTTCACCATCAAACTATCGAATTGTCATGTTCCGACATGCAGGAGCAAATTATATTCCAAGAAATCATAAAACAGAACCATGTAAACCGGTTACTTTCCATAGAGTTCCAACGATCAATGTGCAGAGAAACCTAACATTTTTGGGCTAAAACGTGAAAACAAATACCACGAATCTTTTCGTATGTTCCAAGCACTTCCGAGAATCAGATAGCAGGACTATAGCGGAAGAAAATAAAAAAAAAATCTCAATGTAAGTTTTGAACAACTATCGAAATTTAAATTATACTGAACAATAAACAACAAGCAAATGTACCTTGTGTTATTTGTTTTATTATACCTATCTAAAAGATCGAAAAGGTCTATCGAAAATCTTCCGAAAACACTGTTGTAAAGCTTGATACTTTTCAGTATACGTAACTCAAAACCGACCTAAATGTCACTCTTACTCCTTTGTATTTGGGCCCCTCATGTGACCAAGACGTTCGGTCAAATTTCCCAAATTATATCAGATTCAACTCCTGCATTCCGTACAATCAGGCCTTTCTATGTACATATAGTAAATATATTCTTGTATATAAAATTAAAAAAAAAAAACAACTTGCACTGCTAGTTATTTCTGAGAGAGGTAATGGGTTGTGATGAGAAACATGAAAAATACTCCTCATAAATAGAACAAATGCATTAAATGACCTCCCAATCGGATACGTAACAATTTATTCTGCTAAATTATCGATATTTTGTTATCCTAAATACCTAAATTTACTTAAATTGCATTAAAATATAACAAATTCCATACAAATCCGGTAAAAGTTCATAACTATCTACTAATACCAATGCACAGGCGTGAATAGCATACCTTCTATGACTGTCAATATACTTAGGCCTATGCCCAGCCAGAGAGCATCGATCATATTCAACACTTCATTCACACGTCTTCTCGCATACATCAACATTTCCACAAAAACCAACACTCAAGCGTATATGGAGTCTCTGGTCTTACTTCTACTTGTGTAGATATATTTTGTGAATGAATCCGAGCAGGAGAAATATATTAGAATTAGAATGCTTTCATCTCGCTCATCTGCTGTGAAAGGGAGCGGAAGAGAAATGAACGGCGTCACTATTCGCGCTGCAAGACCAGAGGGAGAATGAAAGAGAGAACTAGTGGCACGCAACAATGATGTGCGCCACTTGAGAAAATGAAATGAACGTAGATTATTTGACGAAACTTGACGAAGAAAAAATCTCGATTCATCGTTGCCAGAATACCGCTGATATTCTATGTACTGAAAAAGGCAAACAAAACAGCAACAATAAAAGGCGTTGGTACATTAAACGTTATTCACTTGATTGAAGATTGAATAAGCATAATGATGAATATGATAATAACAACAATAAAAAAACAGGATGTTTCAATCTCGGAACCCCATTTCATGCAGGGTCTTTGGAAAGATCTCACCAGTTTTGTTTCCTTCTGGTGCCTTTGGGTGCACTTGTTCGTCTGTATGCAGACACTTGAAGTGAACATTATTCTGAATCAAATTTTGCAGAAGCAATTCACACAAACCCACACTCTTGCTTTTCCCAACACTAAAAACACCAAACTTATATTTTCTTCAATATCTAGGCACATTTCTCCAATTTAAGCTCTGCATTCACTCCATAATCATGCCCATCATTTTCATTCGGCCGAGCCATGGCGTTCACTAAATCCACTTTTATTTTTCTTCCGATAGGTAGAACTTTATGCGTTTAGCATATTAAGGCCCTACGCACTTAAACTATCGTCTGAAAACGTTGTAATTATTTAATTTGATTTGATTTTCCCGTAAATCACTTTTTTATCACTACGAACAAAACAACTGCAACCGACGCGAGGCAGTGTTGCCGATC
This sequence comes from Aedes aegypti, assembly GCF_002204515.2. Classification (NCBI taxonomy): domain Eukaryota; kingdom Metazoa; phylum Arthropoda; class Insecta; order Diptera; family Culicidae; genus Aedes; species Aedes aegypti. The sequence goes on from NC_035108.1 coordinate 382,058,327, forward strand.
TTCCATCCGAAAGTTGTGTGACGATGATGTTTAAAACTCCGCAAAATGCTTTTTGTTGTTTGTGGTTTACTTCAAATCTTTTGGTGCTAATTCTCCTGACTGTCACAAGGAATGATCACGTAGACGGAAAGTATCCACGACTAATTATAAGCGTTTTCCTTTTGTAGAGCGAAAGCCGTGCAAACCAAGCAACGATTCAACTCATACCAAAGACAAATTAAAGACCTCCATGTCCCTTGCAGTTGCCCAAAATTTTATGGCTCATAAGGTAATCTAGAATGCCGTGAAAAGTGTACTGCGATCTGTCAAACTTGGGTACCTTTTGTACTACCGAGGGACGAAATGCAGTACTAGAAGTGGTACCCAATCTGAGCCCGAGTGTGACGGACCTGCTCATACTGCATAGTCCATTTTACGAATCGGCAACACTGATGATATTGCTGTTACTTTCACATGTTACGACACCGCCTACTGTCAAAATTTGGACTATCACTGGACTATCGCAGAAGTTTTTACCTGAGACGAGACTCGCGAAGACGGTCTTCTTTTTCTGTGATTGCTGAGTTTTTTTTCTTATTCCACTTTGTGTTTATACCAAGTATGCGCAAGCCGTTCAAACCCTCACATGAAGCTCTCAGCAAAAAATGATTGAGTTTGCATCACATCGAATCATAAATAGCCGTTTGAGTGAAATTTCATGCCAGCAAACGTAGCAGACATTAGAAATAATTAATCTTCTGCTTAGATTTATCAGCAACTTTGGAAAAAAAAACTACTCCACCGATTGAGGTTTTTAATAACAGTTTACTTTGAACACAATACTTTTCACTTTTTCAGCCATAAAAACGGTGGGCTGCATTTGACGTTTCGTGAGAGGGGAATCTGGGCTGCATATGACGTTGATATTTTTCGTCTTCGCGAGTCTCTCTCAGGTTTTTACAAGTGTGGAAATGCTAATAAAAGTGCGCGATTGCTTCAAATCGAGTTGTTGTCTTCGGCGGGGTTATTCCTCGAAGTCCAAACAACAACCCCGCTGAAGACACCGAAATGATTCGATTTTTCGATTTCGATTTGCACTTCGCAGTCCACTAGTGAAAGAAATACACAATATATAGGGAAACTGGGTGTAAAATGCGCCGTTGGAGTAAAACGCCACCCTTGTTTTGAACGAACGACGTGCTTTGGGACGCTTTTTTTCACCCAAGATAAGGGAAAATGTATTAAAATGCTTCTCTATACATATTTTTAAGTGTTTTCCTGGCAAAAATCGTGAAAAACTCAAAAAACATTTTTTGCTATTTTCGTTGTAATTTCGTGTTATTTTCTAGGCCATTTTTCAGACTGATAAACAACAACACTTTTGAAACTATCACCAAGAATCGACTTGTGCACTCCCATGGTTCGTATTCCATGCGAAAAAAGTGTTGAATTTATCCTTAAAAAGCGTATTGAAGGACTTAAACTTTAATCAACTCGTGGGGCAAAACGGCTACTCCTATTTCATAACCCAGACAACCAGAAATCGCATGAAAGTTCACATTAAAACTCGTTTATTCATACTTATTACATCAAACCCGCAAAGCACCGTGGATAAACTCGTCAAATTGATGAGTTTCCTCGCATAAAACACTTTTTTTCTGAGTTCATTTGTACATTTTGTTTCGTCCCGTACACTTGTACAAAGTAAGTCGAATCAATTCGTAGCAGCTGTCAAATTAACATTTGTTATCATAAGTTAAGTCGCATAAGATAACATGTTAGTTCGGGAGAATATTTATACACTCGCATTGTATGTTATTAATCATCACATAATATATGCACGCATATTGCCTCCACTTTTGTACGTAGAAGGCCTTTTCGCGACATCTTATAAGTGAAATTTTGCACGTACAAAGCCTCCAGGTGATTTCGTTATGCGTACATTTTGGTTGTCTGGGAACACCAAAACAGCCATTTGAATTCAAATTCCAGCAAACGTAACGCCAAGCTGTAGTTACGTGTCAATTTGAACCTTAGAAATGCACATTTTTCGAATCAGCATGTAAACTATAATGGAACAGTAACATCTGATCAAACGCCCTTATGTATGCAACGTATTTGCATCCATGAATGCGCATGCGTGCGCGTGAACGACTAACGCCAAGATCAGGTGGCGCGTTCTAGCCCGCAAAAAATAAAAATGCAGATTAGCAAGCATTTTGCAAAAATTGATTTAACGCCAAGATCAGGTGGCGCGTTCTAGCCCGCAAAAAATAAAAAAAATAAAATGCAGATAAGCAAGCATTTTGCAAAAATTGATTTATTAAAGGCTTATAATAATGTTCTTCATAGCTAAAAACGCTTCTTTCCTTTTACCCCCAGTTACCCTACATGTGGAGTGATAGAAAATAAAAATTATTTTTAGTATCATACAGGCGTATCTGCAGTGATCGATTTCTCTTCGTGGATTTTCTCTTTGGTTGAGTACAGGAAATTGATTTTTGTAATATTTTACAATTCAACATGACGCTGAACGATGCGTTATTTCTATTAAATAAAAATAAGCAAACAATTATCGCATCGCCAAGTACACTTATAATTAGCAGAAGAAAAACCGATCACTGCATTTACAATCTAACGGGAGATATTTATTTTGGGAAATCCGTTCAAAAAATTTGTAAGAAAAATTTTAGTCTAATTTTTTTTTTCGAAAAGATTAAAAATGTTTTTATTTTGTCGAGCATATATACAAATCTATGATTTCTTGGCTGATAGCTAGTTGAGTATCCAAGATTGATATTTTATCAATTTGACCATGATTGCTTGATTTCATTTCATTTATTTAGTTAACATCTACACAGATAACTTTTGTTGCCACGTGTTTCAGGCGGGTGTACAGGTCTGCCACCTTTTCAAATGTTCGACTGAATCAACAATGAGCCTATGCATGCTATAAAACGTTTGACTTTTACTGTGCGCCCTGTTTTCAAGTTGCCCGTGAGAGAGAGCGAGACAGCACCAACACACGGCGCACAGTAAATGTCATGAGAACAAAAGAATTTGTGGCACGTACGGAGGCTCATTTCACGCCACAATACTCGGTTCGTGGCCGCATCTCTCCATCCTCGGTTCTGCCCCACGCTTGCCAAATCGATATGCACTTGATCCGCCCACCTAGCTCGCTGCGCTCCACGCCTTCTTGTACCAACCGGATCTGAAGCGAACACTATCTTTGCAGGCAGCGTTGCCAACCTTCCAGATTTGTCTGGATATTCCAGATTTTTGAGGCCCCGTTTTACAAACATCTGGAAGATCCAGATAAAATTTGAAATGAATTTGTAAGGTTTTGTAAATAATTTGTAAGGTTCTCCATATACGACATTAGCAATCCAGACTTTTCCTGACAAATTTTCAAAACCTTCCAGATTTTAGAAAAATTGACTTGGCATCCCTGTTTGCAGGGTTGCTGTCCGGCATTCTTGCAACATGCCCTGCCAGTGTTGTGAAAAACTCAATTTCTCACAACTCACGCTTGAGATTTTTCATGCGTGAGTTGTTAATCATGCAACTCAGCAGTCAAAAAATCATGGATGAGTTGGCTCACCTTTTTAACTCATTGTCTCGTATTTCCACAGTTTACTCACACACGGCAATAATTTCTTGTTAATCTGGTAAAATTATGTTAATCCTTTCTAACGTAAACAACAACATACGGGTTTCACGAGTTTTTGCCGGGTTTTGCGATTGAATCATTTTTTTCGTTTGAGTTGATTGAGTTGATTTTGCATCAAAATCTCAAGCGTGAGATTTGCAAAGCAGATCTCTATTGAGTTTGCTCTCACGGGAGAGCGTATTGATTGAGATTTTGAGTGTGAGTCTATCAACACTGTGCCCTGCTCATCGTATCCTTCCAGCTTTGGCCACCTTCCGGATACTGGGTTCGCCGTAGAGTTGGGCAAGCTCGTGGTTCATCCTTCGCCTCCACACACCGTTCTCCTGCACACCGCCGAAGATCGTCCTAAGCACCCGACGTTCGAAGACTCCAAGTGCTTGCAGGTCCTCCTCGAGCATCGTCCACGTTTCATGCCCGTAGAGGACTACCGGCCTTATGAGCGTTTTGTACATGGTACATTTGGTGCGGGCGTGAATCTTTTTTGACCGCAGCTTCTTCTGGAGGGTATAGTAGGCCCGACTTCCACTGATGATGCGCCTCCGCATTTCACGGCTAACGTTATTGTCAGCCATCAGCAAGGATTCAAGGTAGACGAACTCGTCGACCACCCCGTATCCCCGTCTATCGTAACATTGCTACCTAGGCGAGTCCTGTCACGCTCGGCCCCACCAGCTAGCATGTACTTTGTCTTGGCCGCATTCACCACCAGTTCAACTTTTGTTGCCACGCGTTTCAGGCGGGTGTACAGGTCTGCCACCTTTTCAAATGTTCGGCCGACGATGTCCATATCATCCGCAAAGCAAACAAATTGACTGGATCTCGTAAAAATCGTACCCCAGCTGTTAAGCCCGGCTCTCCGCATAACATCTTCTTGATCTGTTCAGAAAATCTCATCGCATCAAAACAGCGGCACCATCGTATATGGGATTAAAATAACATAGGCCTATTCACAAGAAGTTTGAAATCAGCTGATCGGGAAGCTCTTTGACAGTTCTTCCATGGAAATGACAGCCTCGTGTTAGCACCGGTCGTCCACCGATGTTTGTTTACATGCATAGACAGACCTGTCACATGAAAAGGCCTATTGTGACAGAATTACTGTTCTGTCAAACACACAAGACTACGGTGGCGCTATCTACACGTAAAAAAAAACAGTTTACCTAATTTTTGAGATGACTTTACCCAAAAATAAGTATATCGATTATTCTCTCAACCCAAAATCTCTCGGTATTCTCTCTCTTCCCCACCAATGTTGTCATAAGCAGAGAGAGCTGCACCTACCTAATGGGAGTAGTTTGGCCCAATAAGCCAAATTTGAGTAAATGCATTATTCTCAAGCATGGGTTGAATGAACTCAATTTTGCGTTGAATCAAACCAAATTTAAGTAAATTTTTCTTATGGCTTCAAAGGCAAAGTCCTAATGGAGGCCTTGGAAATTTAGCCAAATTTGGGTTATTGGACTCAACTACGGTTCTGCGTTGAAACAACTCAGATTTGAGTAGATCCGCGTTGCCGTGTATGCATTTAATAGGCCTATTCAAATGACGTCTCAAATCAGCTGATCGGGAAGCACTTTGACATTTCTTCTATGAAAATGACAGGCCCCTGTTAGCACCGATCCTCCACCGATGTAAACAAATGCATAGACGGACCTGTCACATGAAAAGGCCTATTGTAGCCGTTTTGGTAATTTTATCTATTTGGAATAATTCAAATTATTTAGGCGAACTCGCCAAGGGAAGCCATTCTATATAAGTTCGGATAGACGATTCAACTTGTAAAACAACATGAAATTATTATGCACGTCTCTTATATATTCGCATCTCTTATTTATAAAACTAATTATAAATGTTTTTACATTATATCTAATAAATAGATATACCTTCGTCACTCAATGTATCGTATTGTCATCCTATAAATAGCTCATCGTAAAAAAACGGAATCTTCATACCATGCAACTGGTTTTGCATTAATGCTGCTACATTCGTCTGCTGACGATTGAACGGTTGATTTGACACACCACTGACATTTATACTGTACTTAATGCTGGACTTCCACCTCGCTGCGCTGACCCTCCTCGTCCTCCTTTTGAGCGGAATTTAGTCGCTGCTTGTTCGGCGAGGTCAGCTCGCTCTTCTGCTTCCTCTAGTTCCTGCTGTGCCTTGCGGAATTTAGCAAGATTTAATGCGGCTATTTCTTCTGCTTCTTCAATCTGCCTCTTGTATGTCTTGATCTTCTGCTGTAGTTTGTCGACAAGATCCTGCATTCGTTCATGATTCTTACGGTCTTCTTCCGATTGGAAGGTAAGTTCCTTGATACGACGCTCAGATTTCCGAAGGTTCTTTTGCGCATCCGCATGCCTCCTTTGTTCGCTATCTAGCTCCGTTTCTATTTCACGCACGCGCTGTTCTAGTTTCTGGATTGCTTTCTTTCCTCCCTTAAGAGCATTCGTTTCGGCGTCATCTAATCGAACCTGGAGTTCTTTGATCTGTTGTTCTAGTGCTTTTCGTAGCTTCTCTTGTGTTTGGGCATGATCTTGTTCTGCTCTCAGTTCATCTGCTAGGCGGGCAGCATCAACCATAGCTTTTTTGGCCTTTTCTTCGGAATTTTTGGCTTCGTTTAACAACTCGTCGAGATCGGAGTGTAATGTTTGCAATTCAGACTCAAGTTTCCTTTTGGCGGCACCAATTGATGCGTTTTGCCCAGATACTTCGTTAAGCTGCTCGTGAGCGTCACTGAGTTCCTGTTCAGCTTGGCGACGGCCTCGGTCAGCCTGCTCAAGTAATGTTCGAGATTCTTCCAGCTCGTTTTGCAGTGCATTTGCTCGGCGCTCGGAGATTCCGAGTTGTTCTCGAGCATCATCGCGCGCCCTCTGTTCCTCCTCAAGGGCACCCTGGAGATCCTTCAGTTGTTGTTGATAACGTTTAATGTTCTTTTGTGCCTCTGCATTTGCCTGTATTGTAGTTAAACATTGTTAGTCATATTTGATATCAACATTGTTATAAATTATTCTTACCTTATTTGCATGGTCCAAAGCAATTTCAAGCTCATTGATATCAGCTTCCAGCTTCTTCTTCATGCGCAACGCCTCTGCTTTTCCTTTGGCTTCAGCTTCTAGCGAAGCCTGCATGGAATCAAGGGCGCGTTGATGATTCTTACGCGTATTTTCGAATTCTTCTTCCTTTTCTTGAATACGCCGGTCGATTTCCTGTCGCACCTGGGATAGTTCCAGTTGTGCTCGCAGCACCTTGTTTTCTTCCTGTTCCAACGCAGCTTCAGCTTCTTCGAGAGCCGCCTGTAGTTCATCCTTCTCAGCCTCCAATCGTTTCCGAGATTTTTCAATCTCATGAATGTTTCTACCACCTTCACCAATTTGATCTAGAAGATCCTTGACTTCATCGGCTAAGTTCTTGTTTTCTCGACGAACAGCTTCAAGTTGTTCTTGACCTTCTTCATAAGCACCCTTAAGTCGGAAGAGTTCAGTGGAATAATTACGGCATTCTTTTTGAGAAGCATCCAACTCGGCAGCCAGATCGTCGACCTTAAGCTTCCATTCTCCAATAATTTTATCAAATGCTTTTTGTTTCTTCTCTGCCGCATTTGCTATGGATGTAGCTCGGTCCACTTCAAGCTGCAGATCTTCCACCTCAGTAGATAGACGTTGCTTAGTTTTCTCCAGAGCAACACACTTCTGATTAAGGGATTCGATGGTTTCCTCCGCTTCAGCAAGGCGAGCTTGAAGTTTTCTCTTGGCTTCCTCCAGCTCCTCGGCACGAGCAACTCCTTCGGATTCATACTTGCTGCGCCACAGTTGAGCTTCAGCGTTGGCTTTGCTGAGCTGCCGTTGAATATCTCCCTTACCTTCCGCTTCTTCCTCAACCTGTTCCCGGAGATTATCAAGGTCGTGTTCCAAGTTTCGGAATTTACCAAGGAGGGTGGCGCGCTCTCGTGCTTCTTCGTCAGCTAAACGTTTAGTGTCCTCGAGTTGCTGCGTTAGCGAGATCTTGATCTTGCTGAGCTGTGAAACCTGCGACTCTGCATCCTCTAGTTGACGAAGCAGATCGGAGTTCTCAATAGATAGCTTCTTCTTAGCTGCATCGAAGTCATTCAAAGTACGATTAGTTTCGTCTAGCTTTCCTTGTACTTCGTTCAAAGTATGCTGCAGTTGCTTGGCGATCTTTTCTTGGGCAGCCTGTTAATCAGATGAAAAATATGAACAACGTTAAGAAGACTACAGATCAAACTATTAATTTATATTTCGCTGTACCTTTTCACGAGATAGCTGATCACATGCTGATCGAGTGTTGTTGAGCTCATTATACATGTTGGCACGATCGTGTTCCGCTCTAGAAATGCATTAGAAAGAAATATTAGAATGTGTCGGCTTTCAACAGTATAGTGTGTTGTAATTGTTGATCTTATGAATCAACATTGTAGCAATATTTAAGTTTGAATCAAGAATCGCGTAAAAATCAATAGAATGTTTTTTTCTAAGCTACATACATAAGGAACAGAAAAATGAAGATGCTTGATCGTCAAGATGAAATGATAACCCAAGCAACCAATAGTTCGGATTGTACTTAAGCAGTGAACTCCACAGTTCACTTTTGGTATAAATCTGGTTTCAGTGAAACTTTTTCGCTGATTAAGAGTATACTACGGATATTAACAGAACTTCATTCTCAGAAGAGTAACTAATGAACCCATCGTGAACTAGTAAGTTCGGAGCAAGTTTTATTTGAACTTCTTTCCTACTTGAAGGTAAATAAGTAACTTAAACGAACTCTATGTAAACTGTAAAGTTCGATTAACTACTTAAAAAGTGAGCTGATTAAGCCAAAACATACCCTTTTATCCGTACTTTTGGTTGCTTGGGAATGGATTTAATAAGAGAGGACAGAAACGCTTCATAAGAAAAACTTGTTTGCTGGTAAGAATTTGTACAGCTAAAATTCCATCGGAATATTGAACAATGTTTTCACAATCAATAAATGTAAAAAGAGTTGAAATGGAATGAATTTTCTTCTGTTAGAATTAGTGTATTACGTACTTTGTTTTCAGTTTGTTCAGCTGATCAACTTGCTCAGCCATTTCAGCAACAGCGTCGTTGTGCTTCTTACGAAGGTTAGCCAAGGTACCTTCATGCTGTATGTTGGCTTCTTCCAAATCACGGCGCAACTTGGCGAGTTCGGCTTCACGTTTTTTGTTCAGTTCAATTTGAGCAGAGGTAGCGCCACCAGCTTCCTCCAGACGCTCACCCAGTTCCTCAAGTTCCCGAGCCAAATCTGCACGCTGCTTCTCAGCCTTTGCACGTGCTTGACGTTCCGCTTCAACTTCTTCTTCGAGCTCTTCAATGCGACCCTGTAGTTCTTTGATTTGCTTTTGAAGCTTTCCAACTAGATTTTGTTCATCTTCTAGTTTGGCAGACAGTGCAGAGATTTCCTTGTCCTTTCGCATGATTGTCTGATCCATTTCTTTCTTGTTGCGTTCAAGATCGGAAACAGCTTCTTGAGTCAACTTAAGGTCACCTTCAACTTTGCGTTTGGCTTTCTCGACATCACCACGCAGTTTCTTCTCACGTTCCAATGAATCTTCCAGCTCATCAAGGGTCTGTTCCAGCTTGGCTTTAACTTTGTTCAAATGATTGACTTTATCCTCTGCTGCCTGTAGTTCTTCCGCGGTTTTCTGGTTCACTTCGCCTTGCATTTTCTTTTCCTTGTTCAGCTTATTGATCAGTTCATCTTGATGCGCTATTTCATCGTTCAAATTTCGAATTTGATGGTCCTTGGAAGCTTTGTCTTGTTCAATCTTTTGAATTTGCAACTCAAGATCTTCCGCATCTTTCTTCTGACCGGAAATTTCCTGCTCAAGTTTTTTCTTGGTCTGGAAAAGTTGATTACGGGCATCTTCTTCTTGAGCCAAGCGTTCTTGAGTATCACGGAGTTGGTTCTCGAGGTCGTTCTTTTGGGCGGTTAATTTGGCGGCCTTTTCTTGGTATTCCTGTAGTGCTCCCTTTTCACCAGAGAGGGAGTCCAACAGAGCAGTCTTTTCGGCCAGCAGTTTGCTGTTCAAGGCTTCCAGTTCTTTGCGGAGTTTCTCTTCCTTTTCAAATGCTTCGGTGGCTTTCTGTGCTTTTTCTTCGAGTTTCTGAAATCATTATAGAATGTATAATTTCAAATAATTTCTTAGCGGTACACATATTGACTGATACTTACAGCAATTTGGTCCTCAACGCGGGAAACGTTCAGCAGAGGTTTGACTTTCTGCCATAGTTTCCACCAAGCCCAGGTACGAAGTTTTAGGTATTTGCGTAGATTACGTTGTACGACTTCCAAGGCGGTACGTTGTGACTGCATCTTTTTGAACTCTATACGAGTCAAATAGCCACGACACCAGGACTGCAACCAGGACATAATCTTGGACAGACGCTGGTCACGGAAATCTTCCATCTGACCCAGAACACCGGCGCGGAAGAATACCTGCTCATCGGAAAATCAAAATTTAAGAAAACATAAGGAAAACGAATAAGTGAAATGAAATTTTCATTAGGAATGTCCATAAACCACGTGGTCAGTTTTTAGGGATTTTCAGATCACCCCTCTCCCTTGTGGTCTTCTGAGCATATGGTCGGTGATCAGACAGATCGAACTAGATGATATTTTGGCGTTCTAAAGACATGTTAAGAACTCCATCAATTCTGATTTTTCTGATGGTATTTCGATACAGATGCATCATCAAATAGATAAGTTTCATTATTACAGCAAATATGACTGGCGTACGTTTTTTTCTGAACCATAAAAAAAACAAGTGGTTTGGTCTGTCTTAACACCGCCCATATAAAAAAAAATCAGTGGTTATTCTATTTTTTTCAGTTATGAAAAAATCAGTACTTCGTTCACATACAAAAACTACACAAATACTTCAACGATGCTATGGAAGAAACATTAATTTATCTGCTTATAGAAGTTTGTACTTCACTGACTTAAGAATAGAGACTATTCCAGTCGAACATTCTTTAAACTAAAGGTGGAGTAATAAAAACTACAGCCATGTGGATATATATGTACGCTTAATAAGAGCAGGATGTATGTAACTTTGTAATGAAGCATTAGGACCTTGAATTTACAACATTATTTAAGAATGGCTATACTACATACATTCCCAAAATAAGTGGTTTAAGTCTTTTGGGTTGCTCATAAAGAAGCGAGCCGAATGACGTAAGTTTGTGTCGAATTTTAAATACATTAGTGTCTGATTCAGGCAATGTCGATCACAGCTCCATCGTTTTGGTATCCTTTAACAAGTAAAATTACATGTTTTGTTCAAAACATCTTCAAGAAAACGTTTTTCTGTCATTCCGTCGCTTACATTATGAGCCACTCAGTCGTAACCAGGATTACATCCATTGTAATTTTCATTAAATGTAAGTGTCGCTGTCAGTTAGTAGCATCTGTTAATGTTTGCATCTAGCAGAAATATCACGGAACACAACATTAAACACTAAGGAAACTTGCCTTCGTATGACCGATACGGTACGAATCGGGATCCAACTGGATGGCTTCGAAACATTTTTCCGCAGCTTTCTTAGGTTCTGCTTCAGCTTGCATGGCAGCTGGAGCCAAGATGAGGTATCTGAAAATTTTAACATGATTGAAACGTTATAATATCTACATAATTTGACAAATCGTGATTTTTATTTCGTTTCAGGACGTATAGTCGGGCGTGACTATAAAATGTAGTGATCAGAAAACAGTGTTTCACGCGCAAAATCTATTTAATCGTATAGTCAATACGATTAAATAGATTTTGATTTGCTAATTTCCAAAACTGTTTTCAGAACATTCGAAACACGTACAATTATTGTTAAAAAAGCATGTTTGGTACACAAGATCTTTATTTTCATGAGAAAATTATCTTTTTTTTTTATTTTTTATTCCATAAAACATATTGTATCTACTTATTACAAACTATATTAAAAAAAGTATATCACTGTTGTTTTTTCAATAGAAAATGCATTGTATATCTACATATAAACTATCAAGACTGAGTTTTATCACATTGAAATGCAAGCTGAAAAGTCATCATTGCTGCAAAAACGAATGACGGGCTACTTAGCCTTAACGCTTCAGCTTAGCCTTCCCCCTTCGTGCGTTACCTAATTTGTGAATGGTGCCTAAGTTATTTTTAAACATTGTTTCATTATGCCTTCCTAAATTCACATAGAGGAATTGGGGATAAAATGAACTTCGATCAATTTTCATGTTTTCTTCCTTATGAAGCTGTCAGATTCTTTCTAAATTGCTCAAAATTTATGCAATGTAACAAGCTGAAATATTGTGATGGAAATAGAATTTTATCAACATTATTATAATATCGAAAATTTCCTTCCACGGACCCAATGTTCCAAACATGTGGGTAAAATATATATGTAACGGGGATAATATGAACACATGCTGGGCGTGAAATGAACATGCAGTGGGGGTAAAATGAACACCATTTAAATTGAACGGGTTGCGGTATGATTCTCGGAATGCAGATCTCACAGACATTCCGGAATCGATAGAAAGTTAAGCCACGGCCATTTGCATGGTTACCCAGGTCTTTGTATTTTTTCCCGTAAACTGTCGGCATCTGAAATAAAATCTAGTAGTATTCGCCCTAGTGTTCATATTACCCCCATCTTGAGTGGTTCATTTAACCCCCATAGAATTATTATCTTCAAATCATTTGCATTCAGGATTAAGAAGATACAAAACTTTCAATTTTCGTCTACTAGGGGGACACCCTAAGTAATTTGTCTATTTTGACTGGCAAGACATGAATATTACTTGACAGATAGTTTCTGCTCCCTGTAATTTGAGAATAAGTAAACATCTGTCATTTTTGTCTGTAATACTACTCGACTGTCAAAACTTAAATGGGTCGACCGTGAAGTTCAATTTAATCATTAGAGGGGAAAATAACTACCGAAATGTCGATGAAACGAATCACAGCCTAATAATTGTTAAAATAGTTCCATAGTCTGAGAATTGAGTATGGTGTTATGTTTTGCATAGATTTATAACATAATTACCGTAAAACACAATCCTCTTCAGTAGCACCCCCACCACCCCTGTTAATTAAGGTACCCCGGGGCAAGTGAGAATACGGGGTAAGTGGGGCGTTTCGTCATAGCTCACATAGGAAAAGTTTTTCATGGGGGTATTCTTCTAGAAAATTGCAGATACAATGACAAGGAATGTATTTAGTACTAAACATATTGTTATTTTTATTAACATGTGGTTCATGTAACAGTTGTCAGTTCAGCACCATTTTCAACTACACGCAAAAAAATTGTGCGGTGAAAACTACCATTTTAGGGGGTTAACTTAAGCGCTCGCACCGGCAATTTTCAGCAGACCAGAAATGCGCTTGATTTTACCATGTCTCACAAAAAATAAATGTGTTATAAATCGAATATTCATCTGTAAGCTACAATTTTAAGTATTTTTACAAGCTGCAAACGATAAACCAGTATTTTGTTTTCATTTCATATGAAATTTTTGATGGTCTATTTAACCTCAAAATATGTTTGTACCCGGGGTAAGTGGGAACTATCAAAACAAAAACCAGAATCAAAACTTTTCGTATACGTTTCATACATTTTCCAGGAGAGTAGCACTAAAACATTCAAACAAATGATTTTTATCAAAAAAAGATCAATCTCAAATTACGTAATTGCATAAGAGGGAGAAGAAAAGTGTAATTATTCTTTATTTTTTTTTTATTTTTGAAATACGACTTCAAAATTGCACAAGCACAAAGATGGAATTAGAAAAGCATCATGAGAACGATAATTTTCTATTTTATTTAAACTTTATTTGTTATTTCTACCAAATTAAGTAGTGATGGAAAACAATTCCACCCCATTGAGTGGTTTTCTGCCATGCATATAAATAATAACAAAATATACTTATAATTTCGTCAATTATTGATTGTTTATGTGTTACATTTTAATTAACAACTTATAAATGATATATTTTGAACATGTTTAATTCCTTTTTACGCTTTTATTGAGTAATTTTCATTTAATATTAAATGTGAGATGACATACTATTAAATAAAGGTTTTCTTTCTAAAACGTTACGTATTTTATGGTTGATCCCTTATGTACATCAAATATGTACTTTAAATTAAAAATCTATGATTTATCAATCCTATTATTGTAATGGGTGACTTACTGATGTGGATTGATGCATGATACTGGATATGTCCCACTTGCCCCGTTTAGCGAGGTAACTGCGTCCAATGGCTCATTCTAAAACTCTCTTCCAAGGTTTTCACAATTTCGAAATTATTCGACCAGTTTCATGCACACACCAGCAAATATGTTGCCAAAATGTGATTGTGTTGTTGGATTTGAAAAATATTGACATTTGAAAATTTTATTGAACAATTTGTTGGAACTATCGTTTTTTTCGTTCCCACTTGCCCCGCGGTACCTTATACTCATTGTTCCTCTACATTTGAGGAAAATGATTGACAAAATAATCATTCACAAATATTTTGATTGAAATGCATTTTTTTTTATTATGAAGTTACACATTTACTCTTTTCTCAAAATAAAAGCATTATGCAATCTTTTGAAGATGCGACCCCATTGAAATTCAAAAAACATCACGCAGACCCTTTAGAAATGAATGTTCTCGAAATGAAAATTTCCAAAGATTTCATTACAAATCGAAAAATATTCAATTTTATACACCACTCAAAAGTCACGTGTATCACTATAAAATATTAACTATGAATAATTCAAACATTCTGCCTACATAATCTGGATCCACCAAGAATCTATACAAGAGTTTAACAAACATCTTTCCAAGACTTTGATAGGGAACTGTAAAAAATAATATTTTTAAAATTTATCGAAAAAAATCAATTAGTTGAGAAGCGTCCATTATACCAAACGACCATTATGCGAAATGACCTTTATGCCAAACAGGGTAGCCCCAAAATATTTCTTTATTCGAAATGTTTAACATCTGAATCAAGCGAGGTAAGGTATTCCCTACATTTATACAACAATTTTGAAAGCAACTATTATTTAAAATGGCTTCGCTCTTTACGGACCCGCAGACCACCGGTTGGGTTGGGAAGCCCTGCATTAGAAGCTAATTAACTGTTTTTTAAGTGTGAAATACGATTGTAATGATTCATTTATCGCATGTTCTGTAAAAATGTTTGTTGGGAAGGCATCGCTTTGCTTGATTCAGTTTTTTTTACCTTCATGTAGTGCAACAATATGATCTTATCTGGAATTGTTAGTCTTCAAACTTATATTTTCTTAACAAGATTCATCGAAAAATATCGAAGTATGAATTTTCAAATATTTGAAAGAAATCTCTTAAA
Organism: Aedes aegypti; assembly: GCF_002204515.2. Lineage (NCBI taxonomy): Eukaryota > Metazoa > Arthropoda > Insecta > Diptera > Culicidae > Aedes > Aedes aegypti. The sequence continues at coordinate 382,073,368 of NC_035108.1, forward strand.
ATATTTCAAACGATTTAATAAAAAAACCTGTAGGATATAGTATAGATCTCTTCGTTCATTTAGTATAAACTTGATAAAATCTATTTTTAAAGATCTTAAAGTTTCAGAATTTCCAAGCAAATATGAGATTTTTAGAATAAAAACTCATACTTCTTAAAAATAACTGTTCTTGATATTCAATACGTTACGTGATACAGAGCGTCATGAGGCTTAATAAATTTGATGGAATCCTTACATAAGTGTGTAAGGCAGAGTTAAAATTTGTCACACAATAAAAAACATTTGATTTTTCAATGAATGTAGTGTTTTGTTAATGCAGCTCATTCTTTCAAGTTGCCCGTTGTAATATAAATTTTTAAAGCATAATTAAGTTGTATGATGTCTTTCAAAATATTCATGTGGGAAGCTTGAAGAGTAATTTATAAGTTTAAAGTGGACACATGATTTTTTGTGATTAAAAACATTGAAAAACAAAACTGATTTACAGATTTAGAGGACACAGTGAAACTTAGACACTTATTCAATAAAATCGAAAAATAAGAAAAAATCAATTCAAATTTTACTTGTAGAAAAAAAAAATCGTAGTAGTAGATGCAGAAGTTCAATTTACATGAATATAGGAAGTTTTGTGATAAAAACAAAACTTTTTTCCGGAAATACTGTACGTGATACATAAATTTGAAGGGTATTGTAAAGTTATGGAATGTTAATTCAGTAAAACTCATGCTATGATTTTTAAGGGCAGAGCTGAAATCTATCATTATAAAACATGAAATAAAATTTCCAAGCAAATAGGTAACTTTAAGATAAAAAATGAAATGAAATGCAAATCTTGAAGGTATTGAATAAGCTAAAGCAAGTCTTTTCAATATATTGTGAGGACGAACTCTGATGAGCTTATTGTTGTGGAACCAAAAAGATATACTCTAACGAAATTAGGGGAATTCGGGGCATAATGAACACATCAAGCAAATGCTTGTTTTAAGACCATACTATGACATTTTTTCAAATTTCTTCCGGCAAGTTTTCATGTTTGATATTAGTACGACGTGCTACATTTATTCATGGTAATAAAAATCATATCATATGCCAGAAAAGTGACGTAGACAATTAGGTCCAAAACAAGGCTAGTAATAAGGTATCGGGGCAAAATGAACATTTTAGCTTAGCTTTAGCTTAGACTGACTACACATATCAATGGTTGCTATTCCGTGATTGACCGAAGTCAGTGAAAATGCACAAAGAATCAACTAGAAGTTCGGCTGGGATTGGCCATAATCTTCTTCAGTGTGCATAATTCAGTGCCTCTATTTATACAGGGTCAATAACGGCGCCGGCCACGTCCTTGTAGTCAGGTGGGATTGGGGGAAGGAATGTTAGTGTGTAACCTTTGCTATTTGGAGACCGTGTTTGCCTCTGCATCTCCACAAAGGTTACTGGGAAGGATGTTTGTTAATGGGGAGGATCGTTGGGTCAAAGGATTCACTTTGATAAGTGATTAGACCATGATAAATAGTTTTTTTTGTCAAATATAAATATGCTTTTATGAAAATATAATATTTTCATTTGATATGAACAATTTCTATGTAAAGGAAAATTATGCCGACACTTAAGCATAAGCATAAGCATAGATGACCGTACAATTCGTAGTTGCTACTCCGTGATTGACCAGAACAATCGAAGTTGCACAGGGAATTAATGAATGAGGCTTGGGATCAGCTTACCATTCTTCAATGTGCACAAATCGAGAGCTCAAATTTAAAAGTCAATAACGGCGCCGGCCACGTCCTCACGGTCATCGGGGAAGGGAAGGAATGTTAGTGTGACTACCGTTGTTACTAGAGACCGAGATCACCTCTGCATCTCCACGGTTGTCATGGAGAGGATATTGGGTTAGTGGGATAAGGTAAAGATCTGGGAGTCACCAATGTTTGGTGATGCGAGCCATGATATAATCACGCCTAACCGGATTCGCGAAATAATTCGATAATCGCATTAAACGCCGAACAAGTGTTCGTCACTCGCCCATGCAAGAGCAAGCGACGCGATCAATAGATCAAACACTACTAGCGATCCGCGGCGCTTTTTCATTTCTCTGAGCGAACGACGCGCGACAAGTTTGATCCTGCCCCCATCGCCCGCCCCCGCAGGAGCAAGCGTCAAGGTCGAAGGATCAAACACTACTTACGAACCGATCACTTTTTCACCGCTTCACTACCGACGCGCGACATATTTGATCCTGCCCTCATCACCCGCTCCCGCAGGAGCCAGCGTCAAGGTGGAAGGATCAAACACTACTAACGAACCGATCACTTTTTCACCGCTTCACTACCGACGCGCGACATGTTTGATCCTGCCCTCATCACCCGCCCCAGCAGGAGCAAGTGTCAAGGTCGAAGGATCAAACACTACTCTATTCAAAAGATGTTTTTATTAATGACGAAAACTGAAAATTACATGTATATATTTTAAATTATATGAAACAGGAATAATGCCGACACTTGTAGTGACGAACTATACATAGTTTGTTTGAAAATTACATATGAGTATTACTGTGCATTTTGTCTCGATATGGTACAAGTTTTAAAAAATACGTCAATATTCACAATGTCGAACAATTCAAAAGAAAATTTTTAATAACGTATAAAAGAGACAAATATATGTATATTGAAATTGTATAAGAAAAAAACATAATGCCGACACTTATAGTGACGAACCATACAAAGTTTGTTTTAAAATTACTTAAAAGTTACGCTTTCAAGAAAACATGTGTTATCACAAGAATGAAACGAACTCACCAGTTGGTAATCCATCCTCGACTGAACACAAAACTGATACTGACAGCAAAACTTCTTGGCGTCCCGAAAACAAACCGTCTTGCTTGTGCCTTCCAAATACCTACCCAGCAAGACGCTCCAAAACAGAAAAAAAAATCTTAGGAGCCGAAAACACGCGCGAAACCGTGAGCCAAATCTATCGGACGACGCAAAACCGAACTGTCCTGCTTGGGCTTCACGAAGCACTACCCAGCAGGACGCTTGAAAACAGGAAAAAAAAAAAAAATTCCGGCGACGAAAACATGCGCGAAACCGTGAGCCAAATCTATCGGACGACGCAAAACCGAACTGTCCTGTTTGGGCTTCACGAAGCACTACCCAGCAAGACGCTTGAAAACAGGAAAAAAAAATCTCCGGCGACGAAAACATGCGCGAAAACGTGAGCCAAATCTATCGGACGACGCAAAACCGAACTGTCCTGCTTGGGCTTCACGAAGCACTACCCAGCAAGACGCTTGAAAACAGGAAAAAAAAATCTCCGGCGACGAAAACATGCGCGAAACCGTGAGCCAAATTTATCGGACGACGCAAAACTGAACTCTGTAAAGGAAAATTATGCCGACACTTAAGGTGACGAACCATTCAAAGTTTGTTGAACAAATATCTAAATGTAACATTCCTACAGCTGTCAGGACGAAAGCATGTGTTATTATATTTTACTTATTTGAAAAGAAACAAAAACTCGATTGGCTGGAACATCATAGAACACTCTTATTCTTATGCCGACACTTATAGTGGCGAACCATCCAAAGTTTGTTGAATAAAGTGAACGACACTACAAGTCTACACTTGTAGTGTCGAACCATTCAAAGTTTTTTTTTTATAATTACAAAAATAAAAATAAAAAGAAAGGGGTGTTTTGAAAACAAAAAAAATGTTAAACATAAATAATTCATGAATTAGAGTTTATGTCGACACTCACAGTGACGAACCATTCATGGTTTGTTGAAAAATCATATTTACGTCCTACCGTTGTATCGATTAAATGTGCAGTCATACATATCTTATAGATTAGAAATAGTAGCATGAAACGAGCTCACCAATTGATCCGCCATCCTTGACTGAGCAGCAACAATCCACATTCAGCTTAACTCGTTTGCTCGGCTATATAAAAGCACTCAGAGAAAATAGGCGCACGACCCGAGAGAGAAAACAACTGACGACTGCTCGGGCTTTCTTGACGCACTGCCAAGGAGCAATCGTCAAGGTCGAAGATCAAACAGAACTAACCGATCGCGGAACTTTTTCACTTCACTCGACCGACGCGCGACATGTTTGATCCTGCCCTCGTCACCCGCTCCCGCAGGAGCAAGCGTCAAGGTCGGAAGATCAAACAGAACTAACCGATCGCGGAACTTTTTCACTTCACTCGACCGACGCGCGACATGTTTGATCCTGCCCTCGTCACCCGCTCCCGCAGAAGCAAGCGTCAAGGTCGGAAGATCAAACAGAACTCTATCGGGGCAAAATGAACATTTTATGATTACAAAATATTTAATGTCTGTCAGTCGTTCCGATGTGTAAAAGGGCTCTCCCTCTATCATAAGAGCTAAAAAGAATATTTCTAGGTTTGTTATTTTGTTCAAAAATTAAATTCTTCCTCCGCCTTGCTTATATGCCAATTTGAACCAGAGAAAAGCTTAAAGTCGAATTTCAAAGGACAATTGAAGCAAAACGTAAACTTTTCTACCGTCAAACATTTCAAATGCAATACAGATTTCATGCAGTGTATGAACTTTTGATGAAGTATGCATATATCAGAGATTGAGGGGGTGTCCATTTCGCCTCGGGTGTTCATTATGCCCCTAATCCCCCTATAGATTTTTGTATAAAACAATTAAAAAAAAACTGTCCGTCTGACGAATATTCTGAAAAAACCAGAGAATTTCAATCCAACCAACACATTGTAAATGGTCAAAGCGCGTGCAAAAAAGTTTGAATTTTGTCCTAGTCGCGTGTAATTTTGTTCGAGACCATACATTAAAAAACTTGATCAGCCGAACGATCACAAAGACACACCCAAGTATTACCTACAATGAATACTTACCGCTGCTTGAAATCAGAATACATCATTCTGTTGGGGAATCCCTTACGACAAATACGAATACCTTCAAGCACACCGTTACAGGTCAGTTGATGCATAACCAATTTAGCGTCAATAAGACCGGTCTGCTTGAGTTCATTGGGAATAATACAACGGACAAAGTGAGGCGAGGTGGACATCAAAGTGTTCATCAGGTTGTTCAACTGTTCCTTGTAGGCCGATGACACTGTGGCAAAGGCGGCACCTTTCTTACCACGGCCACCACCCTTCGCTGGTGGAGCTCCTTCGGCCACGACTGGTGCAGCTTCCGAGAAGATTTCAACCAACAGGGCGTTTTCACCCTTCTTGAACTGTTCAACGACCGTGTCGTTCAAAGGATCCTTATTCTTTTCGAGCCAGCCCGTGATATTGTATGACACTACACCGGCGTAATGGCCGATGGCGAAATGACCGGCAGGAATACCTGGCTTCGGTGGCCTGGGCTTCATGAACGGGGGAGACTTGCCCAAATGGTTGTTCATCAGCTTCTCGGCGAATGTTTGATCGGTTGCCTTCGGGAACATAGATTCTTCCTCAAGGATGGACAGGATACCCATAGGCTGGAATGGTTTGAAACGTTGATTACACATTTTTCAGCCACAATTTTGTCAACGACTGTTTTCAAATCATATGTCTAACAGTATCAACATAGTACTAATTCACATACAAACTTAGCAAAGTTACCATATTATGTATTACAGTATTTCTTTGGCATAATTTCACATCAATACCAACCTTCTCAATCAGCTCAATACAAGCCAGCAAATCCATACCGAAATCGATGAACGCCCAGTTAATGCCCTCTTTTTTGTACTCTTCCTGTTCCAGGACAAACATGTGATGGTTGAAGAACTGTTGCAGTTTCTCGTTGGTGAAGTTAATACAGAGCTGCTCGAAACCGTTGAACTGAAAGGAAAGAAGAACGTAGGTGTTATCCAAATATTTGGAAACATTTTAGGTGGGCATAATTGTACGGCTAAGAAAGGATATAAAATACGCATATGTGGAACACCAGGGTATGATGATGACCTTTCATAAATATAATACTTTTATTGTGTAACTTATGACCAACATTATGGCTATGCACAGACAATCAGAAGCAACACTATCGCTCTAAAAATCGTTTAAAGTTCTTCATGTTTCTAAACTCGCATAACTTATGATCTTGCCATTAACCCTTTAATACCCAATTTTTTATTTTCAATCTAAATATCCTTTTTAGTTATCTAAAATCGTTCTAAACACGTTTTGGGCAATGATTTATTTTTATTAGCAAATCTATGAATTTTGGTTTTTGATTTTTATAATTTTTATTTTTGAACATCCCATCCTTTTTCATTTTTTATTGAAGCCTCTTCTAGTTACTGACTTTTGGCAATAATAAAAATTCAAGTTTTTTCGATACTTTTAAAAATATCAAATTTTTAATATTTTTCTGGAAATGTTTTTATTTTCCGTGTAATTAACAGAAAACCAGGTTTGAAATTATTTTAATACCACCAAGCTGTTCTTTTTTGGCAAGTTTATAGTAGAAAAATATGAAAGGTACGATTTTTATATTACCGATAAATGAACCCCATGCATTTGTAGGTTATAAAAGAATACAATTTTTCGAACAATTTTCAAAAATACAAAAAAGATTGAAAAGTCATAAAAAAATTTTCCTATATGCGTGTAACGAGTCAAGGCTTAAGACAAAAATAAAATCATTTTGATTTCTGAGCAACGAAAAAATACACAAAATTCCAAAGCGTACCCCGTCCAAAGGCGGGGTTGGGTATTAGAGGGTTAAAGCTATTGCTAATCGAGTAGCTTGTTGTTTTTAAGCAAATGAATGGACCAAGATAGAACTATGACCACTGGAAGATAGAGGAGGATCTGCTCTTTATCATAGCATTGTTAAATAACGTGTAAATCCTTTCAGTACCAACAAGCTACCCACTTGGTTGCCAATGACTTTTGGGCGAGATCATAAATTATACGAGATCACATACAAATTTGTGTTTGCTCGGATATCTGAGAAAAAAATGGCCATTCAATCGAACGATATCTTGTCACATTATATTAGTTACAGTCAACTATTGCTCACTCGATGTTTCGTATCTAACTTAATTAACCAATAGAAAAATTGGTTCTCATGCCTAACTCGATGGTCGTTTGGATCGCATTTGTACAGGTTTTGTGTTCTATAACTGGATACCTCACTAATTCGAAGGTACCTTCAATATCGAGTTATGGATACTGAATGTGTTAATGATCTTATATTATGAAACCAGCCTAGGGCTGAAAATCTCCTTAATAAAGCTATAATAATAATGATCTTATGATTCTTAGCGGAACAAACTGCAAATTCATACTCACGTCGAAAATTTCGAAACCAGCAATATCCAGTACACCAATGAATTGGGCACGCTTCTGCTTCGTGTCCAGCGTTTCGTTACACTTTTTGACCAGCCACTTGAACAGACGATCGAAGATACCTTTGCAAAGGGCACCGACGGCATTGTAGACCTGATCTTTGTTCTGACCTTTCGTGACGTATTCTGTGCCGACTTTGATCCTGGGTTTGAGCAAGTTTTTGTACAGATCATCCGTAACGCAACCCAGCAGTTTAGCGACTCGGTCACCTTCTTCTATGCCATCGGCTTCCGCTTGTTCCTCGCGACCCTTCTGCTTGAACTTCATACCACCCATGTGCATGACAGCTGCAGTAATTTTGTAGATATTGTCCTTTTCTTCCTGGGTGAAACCTAAGATATCGAAGGCTTCCTGTAATCGATTGCGAGTAAATATGAATTATCCTTGAACATGGATCTACAGGATTGATTGCACTAAAGTTTATTACTCACATCGGTCAGCCTACATTCCTCTCCATCATCGACATTCGGAATAGTGACTTTACCCTGAGCGACATTGTGGTAATCGTAGATATCATTGGATAGCAAGCACATATCTGAGAAACAAAAAATACATGCACGTTATTTTTTGATAATTCAAAAGTTATATTTTTTTTTATCAGTCCTACGATACACACCTACAAAGACTATCTGTGAGTCTAATGTTCTAAAATGTGTATGTCTATGCTGTTATGTCCCATATTATATAGTCTTACGTGGTCTCAATATATATATATATATATATATATATATATATATATATATATATATATATATATATATATATATATATATATATATATATATATATATATATATATATATCAGTCCTACGATACACACCTATATATATATATATATATATATATATATATATATATATATATATATATAGACAGGAACCATCAAATGAATGTTAAAAGAAGCTTAAGATTTTTACCTTTCAATCCTTTAACAGATCCGGACATCATTTGATAGAAAATGTGATAAGAACGCTCCAACGTTTGCTGGGAAATGACACGGGCCTTTTCCAGCAAATATGTCTCAATATCAGCACCAGCCAGCTTTCCGGATGCAGTGAAGTGAATACGAATGAATTTACCCTATTTAGTGTTAAAATATCACCACTTTATTCAACTGTGAGCAAGCAAAGTCACGCAAACTTACGAAACGAGAGGAGTTATCATTACGGACGGTCTTTGCGTTACCGTAGGCTTCCAGTACGGGATTGGTCTGGACGACCTGATCTTCCAGGGACGGCTTTCCTTCGGTATCCTTTTTACTCGCACCAATGGTGGCAAAGTACGCAATGACCTTCTTTGTGTTTTCAGTTTTTCCTGCACCAGACTCGCCGGTAATCAACATAGATTGGTTTTCCTTGTTCGTCAGCATGTTAACGTAGGCACCGTCAGAAATGGCGAACAAATGGGGCGGAACTTCATTACGACGTTTACCACGATACATTTTGGCGACTCGCAACGTGTACAACGGCCAGCGTTTGTAGGGGTTGATGACAATGCAGAACAGTCCGGAGTAGGTCTATGAACAAGAAAAATAATATATATAACTCTCTCTTTTACATGGTAGATCTAGAGCTCCATTGAATTTCGACGAACTTGGAACAAATCTTGTAATAAATCACTTCGGATTTTGTTCACAATTTATTGATAAATTCGTTTTGAACTTATATGTAAAAGCTCAAATATTGTGCCGATTAGACCACCTATGTTCAAATGAGGTTTCCTTCGTTTTTAGAGTGAAACAAATTAAAAAATCAATATATTTTTAATCTGATAAAAAACGGTTGATTATTTTAAATTGAAAAAGAGCATGTTTGACATCACTTAAGCTTAATCGACATATTATATTTTAATATAACTATCAAACTACTGGTCAAAAAATAATTTCTTAAATAAAAGTTCAAATTCTCAAAAAATAAATATGTTGAGTATACTGAAGTGCTGTTAAACATATTCTTTTTCAATTTCTAGAATTTGGCCTCACAAAATGAGTGACTTCTCCACGGGAACAAAACGCACAAAAAATATTGTGGCCAATTTCGAGGCCGAAGCCCAGAACAAAAACAAAATATATGATAGAAGTCTAAGCACCATTTTTTCAATATTAGGTGGGCTTAATTTTATGATTTTTTGTTTTAATTATTTGGCTTTTGAAGCATTGTGCTTACTACTTGAATGCATTTTCAATTTTTTCAACGCATTTTTAAAATTCAGAACTTGGTAATTCAACACTCTTTTGAGCCGTCTAACCTTTTACTTCTGAAATATAGATTCATTCTGAAACATGTTACACAAGGGTATACACGGAGAAAAACGTCCGAGTAATCCGGCATATATTCAAAATACAAAATTCGTTCAAACGTAAAAAAGGCCCCACTATTACCGTGTTATTGCTATTCGTCATAGCAAAACACGGTAATAGTGGGGCCATTGTAAAAAATAAAAAGGAATTTTTCACGTTTCCTAGAATATTACCACATAATTTTGAAGTAATCGAATGAACACTGAACGATTAATGCCTATTTGTGTCGCTAACCCAGCGTTGAATAACAAATACTGGTGCTGTGATGAATACCGGTACATCTAACCTATTGTTCTAATGGAGCTTATAAGTGTTACCTGAAAAATATTCTCAACAACATCTAACCTATTGTTCTGATGGAGCTTATAAGTGTTACCTGAAAAATAAGTTCAACAACGATTATTGTTATACTTACATAGATCAGCCTAGCCCTGTATCGTTCTCTCAAGTTATGTAACACAGAGGCATCGTTGAGGTAGGTTAAATTCGACATATCCTCGCATTTTTCGTATTTGGGGGGATTCACCTGGCCTACCAGATCCTTCTTGAAATCCTTGGTCTGCGGCAATGAAAAAGATGATAAGTAATATACAATGTATTTGATAATGTTACAAGGCGTTTGTATTTCCATAGAAGAATCAAATAACACTGCTATTAGACTTCAAAGTGCAAAACAAATGTTGTTTAATGGCATTTTGTTTATTGTTCTGTGGCAATACATTTTGTAATTTTGTACGTATACGGAATACCTGATCACGTTTCTTGTGTCAAAAGAATCGATTTATTGCTTTCTTGATTATTTTACAGATGCCAGCCATCGCATCGATTTAGCTATTATAGCTATGCAGAGGAGTTACATTTTTGAGGAAGCCTAATTTGTATATGACTTTTAAATATATAGTTCGATCACAAAAAGTGTATAATTTGCGTACTGATTGAATTTTAAGAGATCTAATGAACGAAACATAAAAATTGTAATTTTGTACAATAGACATGCTTTTTAACCTAATAGCAAGCTTCTTTACTAAACCATTGGTACAGAAATCTAGTGTATGATGTCAAAAACCTCGAACAGCTTGCTATATGTAGAATATTTCATTTTAAACAATTCCTCACCCCCTGTGTCTCACTAGGGCGATTCAAATTTTAAAAATGTTTGAAAATTCAATCTCCCATATGCTCCTTACCACCCTTACAAAAAAATAGTGTTCTATGAAATTTTTAGCTTTCTAGGTGGTGATTTATGTAGGTTTATATGGAAATTACTATGGAGAAATTTTGAGATAAGTTCCAAACACGCTAGTACTGTAATGTAAGTACAAATATTAAAGTACATATTAAAAACTCATTCTTCAAAACTTAATGAAGGATGATGCTGAAGAAACAAATCCCTTTTGAGCTAATCTTGTTTGGGATTTTTGAACATGTTTGCAGGGCTATAATCCCATATTAAGCTAAATAATAACAAACAAACTCTTGAATATCTCTTCTGCTATCCGTCGGATTGAGCCTCCCCTTTTCAGCAAATTTCTTTATTATGGTTTGAAAAATGATTGTTCACTATGGGATAATAAGATTGTACTTACATTACTATTTGTGTGGTAAGGATGGTAAAGAACATATGAGAGATTGGATTCTCAAACATTTCTAAATTTTGAACCGCCCTAATGTCTCAATTTCTGTGCAGAAACTTCGAAAATTTTGTATGAATTGTCACGTTTTGTTGAACCTTCTTCCCCTTAAGAGCCTTGACGGCCTCTTTAAGGTGATTATAGAACGAAGCCACACCTCAAATTTTTAAAAGCGCTTCGCGTTGAAAATTTATCCCATTAGTCACCACCAGCAAGCAAGTAATATGATTGATTTTCAACGCGAACTGTTGTCAAAATTTCCAGTCTTGTGCATTTGAAAATTAGAAGTTTGGCTTCGTTTTATAATCACCTTAAGGTGAAGCGGCGTGTAAGTCAAAGAATCATTAGAATCATCATTGATGTAATAGTAGTAGTGTCGCCTTTCCATGTATATTTTCAAAACAAACAAACAAAAAATATAACATTTGTGTTAAGCATATTTTTATGTAAACACATGGGAAATTTAGCAGATTGACGAGTATTGGAAATCAAAATCAACTCTTAAATCGTACATATCAAAAGAAAACATTACAATTTAATGAAGGGCAACGGAATTTCTCTGTTTTTGATTGGATTTATCGCATATTTTTGTTATGCATCGGTACGGTTTATGTTTGCAAGGGATGACGGTGTTGCCAGGTGATTGGTGACAGATTTTTCTAGCAATTGTTATATGCTTGTTTTCGGAACATTTGCTGCATATCATAAAAACTTATCATTTTGCAAATAGTTTTCCATCACAAGATCACTGATTTAATAAAATTTCAATGATTTTTGTGATCAATTCACATTAAATGCTATGATTTTACAGACAGCAACTCTGACATCACTGCGCTCAACGATCGCGATGATTGTGCACACACGATAGACGCGTCCCGACGCATCCCGACGCATCGCACTGTGGAGCTTTCCAATTATTTTGGGTGGTTCAAATTGATAAACTCTTGGTATGATTTTATGCTTCGTAGAGATGTTTTTTGTAATTTGAGAGAATCGAAAAACAAACAACGTATGAATTTCAAGTTTCTATGCTTTGCCCAACCTATCCGCACTGAAAATTAATACAACAGAAAAAAAGTTGGATATTTTAGACTATAAACACAGGCATGTCTCAGTGTGCGGTGGCGGCGTCGATTCGCAGCAAGTGAAAACCACCGCCATAATAGTTTTGTGTGTTGCGGTTGATAAAACTTTATAAATATTTGATTCCCGTTTGAAATGTGTTCCTTTAAGGGAAGTGAATGAAAGATTTGTTTAGTGGAAGTGTAGTGAACGCAATATGAAAAGCAAAACACAAATGTTTGCTGCAGAATTACAATGGAAAACGTAAGCACCTTCTATTTACAAGTGTAGTTGTGCGAGGCAATGAAATGCGGCATAAATTTGGAGATTTTTTTTGAGAATATAAATCTCATGTATATCGTCGCTAAATTGATAATGCTGTACCTGAAAGTGTTGATTAAATATTGAAATACCACCTAAAGCATTTTTCTTCGCATAAATTATCCATTAAATCAGGTGATAAGCAATTATATTTCATCGATGTTGCAAATACCAATACTATCATAACAATATGTTAATGATTTTTGAAGAAGCCATTTTGTGATGACGCACCAAAAGGCCTTAAGGGATTTCCTTTTCTCAATGCAGCTGCAATTCTAATTTGAAGCAATTTCTACACAGGGTCTCAAGTAAACATGTTTTGCAGGACCATATATTACGAAATGATCCCAAATTGTTTCAAAAGTTTTTGAAATTTTGTTTTTCCAATAAGACTATGGTGTATTTAAAAAAAAAGTTAGGAGGTACTTGATCTCCTTTTGCATATGCACTAACGGTATTTCTTCGGGGAGGGGCCAGGAGACTCTCGTTTATACTATATGCACTGAAGCCAAGTGAAATGATTATTCAATAACACATTTCATCGTCAAAGATATCACAGTACCTAATGGAAAACTTCACGTTTCCGAATCAAGTTTCAACGCACCGCAACTTATTTTGGTTGAAGGACCCAGTTTTCCTAGCCTACATTTTTCAAATAAAATCATAGCGAATTAACACACAACTAAAATAAAAGAATTTTAAGTTCTGCATTTGGTTTTACTTATTTAAATCTCCAAGTTCTGAAAGTTTTTCGAAGCCTTTCAAAAGATCTCTGTTGATTTTTTAGGTAATACAAACAAACTACAAACTACTCCCAAAATATTATTCTTTATATTATGAAACAATAGAAAGCTTACAGCATCCTCCCGTGCTAAATCCAGCCTTTTACGAGCGCTAATGGCTGCCGCAAACAGGCTCACTTTCTGGTAGGGATTAAACGATTTGACGTTTAGCTTGGGTCCGTTCAATAGAAAACGACCCAAGCCAAACGTCAAATCGACATGTCCCTACCAGAAAGCGAGTCTGTTTGCGGCAGCCATTAGCGCTTTTAAAAACCTGGATATCTCAACAGCAAATGTTGTCAACTAGTAGTAAGCCATTATAATGGCCATTTCCTCAGGGGATCAGGGTATCCCAAATCATACAGAAACGTTTGCATTTTCTTTAACCTTGATTTGGAAATTTATGAAGTTTGATGTTGCCAGCTAGGTTTCAGATCCGACAATTTAGTGGCCGTTTCCCCCAGGGACCGGGAATTCGGAACAATCCGACAAGTCAAGTCATTCAAATACATTTGAACCACATATAAGCATGATTCGTAAATTCATTGATATTGATATGTCGCAAGCCAGGTATCAGTTTCACCAATATAATGGCCCCTTCCACCAGTGAACTGGTAAGGACTGTTCATTTAAGAAAGTGGACACGTGTTTTTTACAGTAAACTGTTTATTTTCGAACAAATTCATGAGTTTACCTAAAATACATGGAAATCAACGTAATTTCGATCAAATTCACATAAATTTGAACATTTATTGAGCATTGCTGGAGAATGCTCTTACTTTTTTTTTGATACCTCCCATAAAATTCTGCACAACTTTTTTCGGAACTTTTCGAACTGCTTTTTGAACTGCTGAACACATTTTCTTGAAAAAATCGATGGAGCTTGCTTCTCTTCCATCCTTCTTAAGATGCCGTTTGATTATTGCCCAATATGTTTCAATGAGGCGTAGTTCTGAGCAATTTGATGGATTCGATCATTTTTCTACAAATTCGACTTATTCCTTCTTGAGCATCTCCAAAGTAGCTGAAGCATAGTGAGCCGATGCTAGGTCTGGCAAAAACAATGGAAGCATGGTGCTTTCAGTAGATGGGCAGAAGCCATTTTTTAATGCATTCAGTTCTGTAATTTTCGCCGTTGATTGAACCCGTCGTGAAATATGTAGTACTTTCATACCGCAGGAACAAATTGCTTGCCATACCAAATCATTTTTTTTCCAATTTTTTCTGTTGGGATGTATCGTGCGTCGTCAGGTATATTTGTTTTGGCCACAGCGTTGAAAACATTCAATTTGGACACTTCCCCAAGTAACCACAAGCATTGAGGTATTACCGTATTTTAACTTTAATTCAACAAGTGCAATGCATCATTGCTTTTATTCTGCAATATGCGTGCAATAATGCTTTAATTCAATTTTATTAATGCAATGTAGCATTGCTTTATTGTAGCAATGAAATGTGCATCAATGGGTGATATACGGTCGCCGCTCAATGCTTCATTGCATCATCTTACTCAATGCTTCATCGCAACAAAAACGACAAGACTTCAATGCAGTATTTATCGTCGATCCTTCATTCACTCAGGCAAATAGACTATAGAAATACTTGAATATCCCTTATAAAAATTCGCCACAAGAAATCTGGTCGAAATTCGTAGATTTGTCTTATGAGAAACCAGAATTTGAAAACAAAAAAAAAAGTTGCATCAACCTGGAATTGAACCAAAAACCTTACGATTGATAGGCCCGTGCGTACACCACACGCCTATCACTGATTCAATGTGACAAGATGCTAAAACGATACATAAAGCGTGAAGATGTGCAACCGTTTTAGCCCCACATAATGAAAACAAAACAAAATCTCAACAGCAAAAGAGTGACAGCCGCGGTAAACTTGGAAGTGCAACAGTCGTGTTTACCAAACTTATTGGGGCCCATTCACAAATTTCATAACGCTGAAGGGGGTGGGTGGGTGTCCTCGTGATGTTACAGGTCATACAAAATTTGTAAGATATTCATACAAAAAGCGTAAGAAAAAAAAAAAAAGCGTTATGAAATTTGTGAATAAACCCTTGCGCACTTCACCCCAAATTGAACTATCACTAAATTTGTAGAGTGCAGGAAAAAAAGGATCATCTCAACGTATTCGGTGGACTTGTTCCTTGAACCACAAGAAATAAGTGCACTAAAAACATGATTGGACTTATCTCTGCTATCACACTTTGAGGGAGCTTACACACTTGTGATGGTCCAACTTGGAGTGAAATCGACAATATTTGCCACCGACAACGAAAGGGCGCTGCTTGGAGTTGCACAATTTTCCCGGCCAAGACATGCAGCATTCATGGTCCGGAAAATAGGCGCGGCGAGTCATCGAAAACATCTCATTTAATTTAGGTTCGAATCCCACCAATCATACCAAAAAGACAGACAAATAGCTCGTAAGCAAACGCTGACCTGACATCAAACGAACAAAAAAATACTATAATATTTTTGTGTTTCTATTTTTGATCTCAAAACAATTGTTTCCTTCATGCATCAAATACACTTTGGCTAAAGCTTTTATTCGGTACAGACCGTAACTATACTTTAGCAATTGCCAACATAGAGCTAGGAAATGTAGCCGTATTTAAACTTTAATAGCGCCCTTTTCCACTTTAATACTGCATTAATGAGACATGTAATGCAGTATGACTTTATATGCCATATTTTATAGTAGCATATAAAGTGATATTGATGCAACTATATACAGCTGTACGGTTACTTGGGTTCGCGATTTAAGCCAAATCTCGGAACGGCAGTTTTTCTGTACACCATTTGTGCAGAAAAAAATTGAGATTCGCCATGTCAATTCGACCCATCGTTTCGAATTTATAATTTTTTTATGTCAACTTTTGTCTGCTGTCAAAATAAACACTTGAGATCACACTGAAACAAAATTTTATTTGTTTTTATGGAATTTTTACACCAAAATGCTAATATTTAGGTGTCCACTTTCTTAAATGAACAGTCCTTATTCGGAACTGTTGGTGGGGGCGATATTTTCACCGGCCGCCTCTGTGTCAACTTCTCGATCATTGAAGATCGATCTCACACTTGTGAGTACGAGAGACAATAAATACAATACTTTTATATTCTATGACAGTCAGTGCTAAATACAACACGTTCATGTAAAGTGTCCCGGTTCTATTTATTTACATCCGACGTTTCCCAGTCTTCCCGGTATTCGATTCGGTCCGCCGCATAGCTTGTTCCGTCGGGAGATTCCAACAGGTTATGGGATCCAGTTGCGCGAGTGTGGTTCCCCGTGGAAACGAAAGTTGTGGACATTCGATTTCGGAAGAGTTAGCTGTCTTGAAAGCTGTAGCAGTAGGCTGTGTGGTGCTCGTACGGCGCTCTGATTTGGCGTAGTTCTTGTCCGGAGTAAGAGCGAGAGAGTTGGCTGGCTGAAAGCTGAAACATTTGATGAGAAGTGACTTGTATCCCGAATGAAGTGAGAGGAATAGTGTTGTTGCTCCGGTTCCTCACTGTCGGTTCGAGTTGAGTGAGATAGTTGGTAACTCACAGTGCGTCAAGAAAAAGTTGGTTTGGTTGTAACGAAAACAAAAACAGAAAATGACGGAGAAAGTTTCGATTCCCCTGTTAAACAACAGTAATTATTCAACCTGGAAGATGAGGATGCAGATGTTATTGATGCGAGATGATTGGTGGTTTGCGATCGAAGAACCAAGACCGGACCCGGCTACCTCCAGTTGGAAGAAAGGGAATCAGAAGGCACTGGCAACAATCGTGCTGTTTTTGTCGGATAATCAGATGCATCTGGTGAAGGACGTAACGACGGCTAAGGACGCATGGATGAAATTGAAGTCGTTTCATGAGAAGGCGACGATGACTTCTCGGGTGTCGCTTCTCAAGAGAATTTGCAACATGAACATGACCGAGGGACAAGAAATGGAGAAGCATCTTTTCGAGCTAGAAGAGCTCTTCGATCGCTTGCATTGCGCGGGTCAGCAGTTGGATACGTCACTCAGGATTGCAATGATGCTTAGGAGCGTCCCGGATTCCTACGACGGATTGGTAACTGCTTTAGAAAGTCGAAAAGATGAAGATCTGACCATCGAGCTGGTGAAGCAAAAGCTGATGGACGAATGGCAGCGGCGATCGGAACGATTGGGGAATCCAGGCGAATCAGATGAGAAGGCCCTGAAGCTGTATACTAAGCGACAGGAGCAGAAAGTTTGCTACTATTGTAGTAAGCCGGGCCATTTCAAAAGGAACTGCCGGCTGTTTAAAAGGGAGCAATGTGGAAAGGAAGACGAAGAACGTACTGCTACAGCCAAGCAGGCTGCTGAGGCGGAAAACCCAATCTGCTTTACAGTTGGAAGTCGTCAGTGCAAGGGGCGTTGGTTTGTGGATAGCGGATGCTCAAACCATATGACCAATGAAAGAAGATTTTTTAAGAAGTTGGATGAAACTGTTACCGTTGATGTGATACTGGCCGACGGATCTCGTTCGAAATCAGCAGGAATTGGAGAGGGGTTGGTGAAGTGTCTCGGCAGCGATGGAAAACTGAAAGAGATTTTGATCAAGGAAGTTATGTATGTACCCGAGTTGTGCAGTGGATTACTATCCGTTCGGAAATTAACACGAATAGGTTTCAGAGTACAGTTTGGCGCTAAAAGGTGTGATATCATCGGTTTATCAGGAAAGTTAGTGGCTGTTGGTGAACTCAATGACGACCTGTATGAGTTGAAAACGGAAGAGATGGTTAACGCAAGGAACAGTTCTCGACGACAGCAGAGCTGCCGATTAGTTTTGCTTAGACGATCTTGTGAAACTGGAATTGAAGCCCACTCGAATTCAATGGTACGAATGAAGTGCGTTTACGACCAGCTGGCTGAGCAATACATTCAGGAGGAGCTGTCCAACGGAAATCAATACGATCGTTTGGATGATGACCTGAAGCTACTGACTGATATGCGATGTTTGACGAAGCAAAACGAGTTCGATTCGACTAGGACCTTGGAGCAGCTGCGCTGGCACAAGGGCCGGTGCGTTCGAAATAAATGTGTGTTTTCGGATACCATGCGTTTGATGAATCGAGCGACATTTCCTGCTAGAGGATGAAAACATCGAGGAGGAGTGTTGGTGGGGGCGATATTTTCACCGGCCGCCTCTGTGTCAACTTCTCGATCATTGAAGATCGATCTCACACTTGTGAGTACGAGAGACAATAAATACAATACTTTTATATTCTATGACAGTCAGTGCTAAATACAACACGTTCATGTAAAGTGTCCCGGTTCTATTTATTTACATCCGACGTTTCCCAGTCTTCCCGGTATTCGATTCGGTCCGCCGCATAGCTTGGTCCGTCGGGAGATTCCAACAGGAACAACCCAGCATGTGGCCAAGTCATCCAAAAATGGTTGTACTATTTTTATTTAGACTTGGTTTGCAAAATCATGAAGTTGAATTGTCACAAGCCAGGGACTCGAAATTCAAGTGGGATTACCTCAGTACTCCCCGTGATGAATCTAAAATTACAGTGAATTTCTAATCGATGACCGCGGAACCAAAAACTAGAAGATTTTTGAGAACGACCCTGAAAATTTAACTGAAATTCATGGAAAAACGGATGGGAAATAATATTTGATATTGAAAATTTCAATCAAATTTGACGTCAGGCTCGCATGATTGATGAATGTATCCCGATAATACAAACACATAAAACTGGTGGTGTTTCACATCGGATGTAAAGCCAGCGTAAGAAGATATTCAACACGATTTTCCCAAACAACAGCTAATTAAAAACTGCGTACTTAATATTTTGTTCGAAATCAGCGCTGCGAATTTCTGTGTTTTCTGAAACTAGACGTATAAATAAACTGTTTGATGACAAAAAGTCAAAATGCTCAAAAAGTAACATCGGACAGTTATGCGTATAACGGCAGTAAAGAAGTATGTCGAAATTCATAATATCAAACTATTTTGAAAAGATAGTATGTGTGTATTTGAATAATATGAACCTACTTACGTCAACTATATGGTCCTAAATTTGTTGATAAAATCTTCTTTTTATTAGAAAACACGATACAGCGTGTTCTTGCTACTACTTTAGCATTTTTTCCGCTCAAATAGAGGCTATATCATATTTAAACTTTAATTGAAAAACGGGTCCAAATTTGAACCTTGACACTTTTGATCATGTTTGACGTTCACTAAATCGACAAAAACACCACAGAGGTTCAACTTTTTTTTACACTGGGGCTGTTCCTATCTGACATTTTGAAAGGGACACGGAAAACAAAATCCACCTAAAATTTGTGTTTAAATCAAGGGGTTTGACAAAATCACAATTACTGGAAAATATGTTTTTCTTTGACGTAAACCAACGAAAAACATTAAAAAATTGAGTAAACATGTGATTCTGGCCCAAACTTAAGCGTTTGGTTCTGTAATTGGGACAAGGCTTTAGGACCCTATTGTAGTGATGAACCATCCGAAGTTTGTTCGGAAATTATATAAACGTTACGTTGTCAGGATTAAAGTTACCCCAAATCAACTAAATCAAAAAATGAGTTCTTTGCTAGTGAATAAGAATAAAATAAAAATTCTTTCGTAAACTTCCAATTTTCGATACAATATTGGAGTTGGATGTTTCACCTTAAAACAGATCGTACGGGGGTGGGACATTTCGAATAAAGACGTTTCGCATAAGGACGGTTGGCATAATGTATATTTGACATAATGAGAATTTTATGCCTTCTTTAAAATGCTACCTGTTCTTGTATGAAACTCCTTTGTGCGAAACGTACATTATACCAAACGTCCTTATGCGAAATGAGTCACCCAAGAATCGTACGTAATATTCAAGCATCAATTCACTTGTACAATACAATGTTTTAAAATTAATTCAGATTAATTCCATGAAGATCCATTTCATACACCATTTACATTATTCCAATCTACAAACAAGAGCCCAAATAGTCGCAGTAAATGCTTAGATATTTAGCAAAACCATGCTGAAGGTGGCGGGATCTGGTTGGCTCGACTTTTCAGTACATAGAGGAACATTTTGACTCTTTTATATACTTTCTGGGGTTACGTGCCCTCTGGGTCAGAGCCTGCTGGCAAGCAGTGCCCTGGGAAGTTGAAAAAAAAAATCCTTTAAGAAAAATTCTCCACCGGCGGAATTTGAACCCACGACACTTAGCTTGGTCATGCTGAATAGCTGCCTGTTACCATTACGGCTATTTTGACCCACAATCAAATATTATAATTATCATTTTCTAAAATTTTTAATAAGGTATGCGCACAGAAAAAATCTATCCACTAGTTTTTAGCTATATCTGTTCAATTTGTCATGATGCAATCAATACCAATAACGAAAGGTATAATATTTAAACATATTGAAATACCCAAAACAATGTCCATAGTTTTCAAAATAGAGTCGAAATAACGTCGATGTTATCTATGTTTTTAGACGCTTCAAGAATAGACTGACGGTTGACTTGAAACTTGGATTCCGTAAAAAGCGGTTCAAAATCCTTGGATCGTAGCGGAATGCAAATTCCAAACCTTTCTGAAATGTGGCTGAAAAGTCAAAGTGACATATTCTTATGTCTAAAAAGTGAATAAATCAACAGGGTATGAGTTGTTCTAAATAATAAAAGCCCCGAATAGGAACGCAAGGTAAAAATTTGAAGTCCGTACGTGGACGCTGAGTGGTTCCCCAACGACTCTAAAGGTATTAGGTGTGTGCCAGATCGAGCTAGCTGCTCTAGTGTACGCAACATGAGTACGAAAAGCCACTAGTAACAAATTGATAATCAGCAAAGAATTTTAAGTAAAATAATATTTTATACTGAGCATATCTTCATAACGCGGGGACGGGCCTGGTGTAGTGGTTAGAACACACGCCTCTCACGCCAAGGACCTGGGATCGAATCCCATCCCCGAGATAGTCACTAAAAAAATTTCAGTGACGACTTCCTTCGGAAGGGAAGTAAAGCCGTTGGTCCCGAGATGAACTAGCCCAGGGCTAAAAATCTCGTTAATAAAGATAGAAAAAAAATCTTCATAACACTGCACGCTGACACAAAATTCATAACTACGAAAACAAACTTTTATGCTGATTATCGAAGCGCGCAGGAGAATATGTTACTGGTGGCTTTTCGTACTCATGCTGCGTGCACTAGAGCAGCGAGCTCGATTTTGCGCACGGGGTCATCTACGCTTAATACCTTCAGGGCCGTTGGGGGACCACTTAGCGTCCACGTACGGACTTCAAATTTTTACCTGTTTTTTTGAGTTTGAGAATAACTAATCATCTGTCAACTTTGTTCTGAAATAACTACTCGACTGTCAAAGCTCAAATGGTTCGACCGCGAAGCTCAATTTAATCATTTGTGGGGAAATAACTATCGAAATGTCAAATTTTAACTAATAGTTGAACGAGTTTCTTGAATCGGTTTACAGCCTTAAAATCAAACGAAAAGTTGGAGCATTTGAATATAACAAGGCAGAATGATGATTGTTTACGCGAATGTTTCGTCAATTCACTATGGACCGATGCACGAGTTCACTATTTGACGTTTGAGCGGTGCCGTGTTACTTAGGGGAAGGGGTGGTAAAATGAACACCTTAAGCAAATCATCTTGTTTCTGATAGTAAAACGAGGAATTTGTATAGTTCTATCCCACAACATCAAAAACATGGATGTTATCTATAGCAGCGACACGAATTCAGACTTAAATTGCTGAATTTCCGCATATTTTTGTCGCTAGCAAAAAACGATGTAAATGTTCATTTTACCTGCACTATGTGGGTAAAATGAACAGCTATTGGTGGTAAAATGAACATCATACAAAAAACGTGAGCAAAACAAATATTTCCGAAAATTTTTATTGCTCTACTGAAAATATATCCATTCATGATTGTAACCCTTTCAAAAATATTTCTTAAGGTATCAGATTTGACCTCATATCATAACGATTTTCACCTCACTGAAAAACCTCAGGTCTTCCGAGCTAAAAGTTACGTCAGTTCTAATTTTCTAACGTGGTTTTGTAAAATCTCAGTTTTCGTTGATATTTTCACTTCAATTGACCTACGTATCAACTCGAACACTCAGATTTATGCTATAAATCGTCCGTGCGTGATAAAAATTCATCGAAAAATGTTTTTTCCCGATAAAAGGCAAGGTGTTCATTTTACCACCCCTGTTCATTTTACCACCACTTCCCCTACGTGATCATGGCAACGAGTGAATTCGGCACCAATCAATCGTCAAATTGATGAACTCGTGCATTTGTCCATGGACCATTGCAATAATATATGACATTGGGAATTAATTCAATTCACGAAAATATGATTTGTAACTACAAAATGAATGATGTTTTGATCATCTTTATATTTTTATTGGAAAAGCATTAATGTGAAAAGCAAATTGTTAAAGTTTCATAAAGATTCGAGCATGTTTCAGTCTTCTGGAACCTTTTTGTAATTCGTATGGAAAACGAGCTTGTAAACTTCTCAGTTCATTTTCTCAATGCCTACTTTTTGACAGACATCATGTATACGCGTTTCATATTAAGAGCTTGAGATCAGCTTCCCGCATAGAAATTTATTGTACCTGAAACGGTCTGAACCGTACTATAACACTAGCTCTTTTTGTCACCTATTCATCGTAAGTTCCATGTATAGTCTATTTGATGGTCCCACTGTGAGTAGACATTACTGAACCTTAGAAGAACCATAATTTTTGATGTTCGTACCCGACTGCTGAGAAAAACTGACAACCATGTTTGTTTTTCGCGATCAGCAGCAGTTTGTAAATTTCTCCACAAATTTTCGGTTTTTGCTTGAAATACTATAAATATAAAATGTATGTTTATAACTTAAAACTGTTGGAGAAGCACTTGACAAATATGAAGGTGAGTTTTTTTTAGCTTCTTTTTCTGATTACGGCACAGGAACGTTAGTGCAAACACTTTTTTACAGAAATTTGTGGATCATTAGAGCAGTCTTTCAAAATGGATTATCACCCGACCGGAGAAAAGGCGCACCCGAAATCATTCCCGAGGACTCTGGTCGTTGATTGTTTTTATTTTATTTGATCTAATTATGCTGTAAAATAAAAAATGCTTCAGCAATAAATATAGTGTGTTTTTAGCTATTTGTTCATATTTCTTTGCAAAACTTGGAATGGAATGAAAATTACAAGGATCCCGCTCGCTCTCCCAAATCCATACGGTTATAACATAAGGTAGCCATAATTTGAACAATCCAATAGCCGGCACATCAACCGTAATAAGTATGTTCTCAATACGGTTGTCGAACAAAATTACTAGGGGGAAAATGAAAATTTGGAACGGTAAACATTCTTAACAACCCGTTTATCAGTAAGTCGATTGTCTAAAAACTGTAGTCCCTAAGGTCGAAACATTATCCTAGTAATGTCCTTCTATGGTTCATGAATTCATTATGATTATAAGAGGAAAATACACCGTAATTCAAGTGGTTCTAGTAAAGTTATGGTTTATGCGGTTTCCCATGAGCGCGCTTGAGCACGTGCTATGGTGAGACACATTTTTTAAGATCTTATGTAACAATGTACTAGCTCAAACGATCACATCTGCACTGGCTCATGCGTCGTCTCATGAGAAAATCTCAATGTGACAGTGCATTTGAGACTCGCAGGCAAAGGTTCCAGAAGCAACGGAAAGGGATTAAATTGTATATTTAATGGAAATGAATTAAATTGCCCTTAGGCAGTTTAAGGACTGACGCAGTTCAACGCGGTGCTGGCCACCGAAGAAGTAGAGGCATAAACCAAAGCCGTATGCTCCAGTGGGGTTATTGTACCGTTTTGATTCATATTACGGACACTTAAGGCTCCAGTGAAGTACAACTAATCGAAACACTTATAAGCTGAATCGTTTTGTATAAAACTTTAGCGTAATCAGGCCTTCCAAACACTAAAATTTCGAATGGTGGGTGAATATTCGGATTCCACATCTTTAATTCACTTTAATCAATAAAAATGTTTGACCTCTTCATGATTTTTATTCCGGACACAACCACACTTTTGTTTCATACTCCGGACACTTTGTTTCGAAGTTTTTGACGATACATTTTGAAACATTTCGAGTGAAATGTTTCCCATACAAAGTAGAGTGTCCGGAATTTGAAGCTGTCCGGGATTCGAATCAAAACGGTACTAGGCAAACATAACTTCATAAATGTACTCCTAGTAAGCGCATGTGACGAGCCTCACGAGATGTCTCATGAGACACGCTCACTAAGATATATTGTATTAAGTATCACATGGCACACTGCCTCATTTAGGTACAGTCGACTCTCCACATCTCGATATTTCTCCCTATGTCGATGATTGCTTCGGTCCCTTCACTCTGCATCAGTGCTGGGAATGGTAATAGTAGTAGGCTTGAATTTTCGCGAAAATCACGTGGCTCTCCAGTACAGTAGTTCAAAAACGTGAATCTCATCAAGTAGCCTATTTTGGGTGCACGAATTTTCTAAATCATGAGTGTCATTGAAGGCTCTAAATGCGGGAAATGCATCGAGAAATAGAACATTTTTCTACAGTAATTCTGGGTTGCCCTTAGCAACGGGTGTTTTGCTATTTTCAAGGCTTTTTGCCTACAGCAGCGATGGGCGTGAGTTTCACTGGCTTCGCTGACTGTGATTGGCTTTGCTTGGCTACTGTAGAGTGAATTTCAAGATTTTTCCCAACCCTGCTCTGCATACATTTTCACTCCCCATATCTCGATGTCCTCCTTATCTCGATATCTCCCTATCTCGATATCTCCCTATCTCGATGTGATTTTCGTTCCCGATTTTCTCTCCGTATGTGGATAAGTTCATTATCAAAGGTTACTAAACTAGATTTTAGGGATTCCAAACAATTTGCGAAGACGAAATGACATCTGTTTGTTTTTAATGTTCCTGGTAACGGAGTGATTTTCAATCTAGTATTCTTTAAAAATATGTTCTATGTCTCGATCTCTCCCTATCTCGATGGTCCCTTCGATATCGAGATGTGGAGAGGCGACTGTATACATAAGAAATACGACACTCTGCTTTTTGAATATGGAACTGACTTATGATTCAAAGCATTTTGCTTTTATTTTATGTACACAGACATACAGATGTTACACTGATGAAATTCCCATTGATCACACTTTAAACGAACAGTTTAAAATCTCAATTTTCAAAACTTCACGACCAACGTGCGCTTCATCTTTTATCGCGTTTGACGTTTTGCATTAGCACCTTCAGGTTGCACAAAATTGAACATGTTGTATATACAATCCGACGGGAATTTATTATTGGCAAGTTTAATTTTGACGGTGTTGTGATCAATTAAATTTATTTAAATTCATCTGGGCTTATCTATCGAATTCTTGTGATAAAGTTATAAACTGAAACGAATCGTCACGTTGGGTGTAATGATTTCCATCGTAGAGGATATCGTTAGGGCTATGTGAGTAACACCTTCTAAACTTCCATTTCTATCATAAAATAACTTGTCAAATTGTTTGCATATAGATTCCAAATTACTTTTCCATCAGTTTTCTGTATCCGTACGCACTGTATAAAACAAGATACATTACCTCACCACCGGGTAGGGCAACGGTTACCAATTCACCCTTGGTTGCTTTGATTTCACCCAGAAGATAGCCTTCGGCTTCATCTGGAACCCAGCAGGCCTTTTTGGCATCGTAAGGCTTGCTCTGATCAATTCGTTTCATCTCCTCCGAAATGAAGAGCCATTCGGAGGGATCGGGGTCGCCACCAACCTGTACCACTGGCTTAGGCATCTTGAGCTGGTTCCAGGTTAGTTGGGGACAATGGGAGGATCACTAAACTGGATTCGTTGAAGGATGATGGTTTTGCTCGTAGATGCCTACCTGTAAATAGAAAAAGACATATGTTTTAATGGTGCGTCAACAATGAAATACTGAAGTAAATTGTATTGTAGGGTAAGGCAATAGATCATAGACATAAAAAAATGATTTTTTAGAAAAGCAGAGATAACAGCACCCTAGTGTCGGGTGTTTTGAAGAACCTCAGGAAGTGTAGGCACAATATTACATGTTACGCCCGAAACCAAATTCATTATAAGTATTATGCAATATAACTACATGTACAGAAAATGATTTCAGTACAGAACATATGAGATCTCAATAAAGTAAGGTGTAGATGAATGGAAGCCAAATTTTCAAGGGCACGGATCTGGAGAACCAAACATCCGTTTGAGCTGAAATCCTAATCAATTGGTCATCACCAGCTAGTGACCAATCGATTATGTTTTCAGTTTAAACGGAAGTTTGGTTCTTCAGATCCGTGCTCTTGAAAATTCGAAGTTTGGCTTCGATTCATCTTCACCTTAAGGTATATGTAACGATATTATACAAGATTTGTAAGCATTTGTAATCTTGCAGCCGTTGATTAGCTGCAAATATGAAGAGGTTGCTGTTTTGATATGGTTATAAAAATTGACGATTTTAATGATCTGATACAAATCGATAACTAAATATAATTAACTTCAAAATCGTATATCGCTTCAACCTTTGCACGAAAGACATTTGGACGATATTGTGCGTGCAAAATTTTGTACGATTGAGCATTGCATGATGGAAATAAAAAGGAATTCATTAAACGTACATCGAAGTTGTCGTGAGAGTGGAGAGGCAAACTTTGGCATGTCATGAGGTATTTCTGGGCGTCAAATGTGATTTAGTAGAGCTTTACCCTTAATTACTTTGTCATAGTAACTCATGTACTTACATATATTTGATTAAAAATGCGGCATTTAGATTTAGAAAAATAATACAGTACATTTTTATAAAAAAAAACATATAGCATGCAAATCATACTTCCAAATATGCATATATACATAAACAGAATCATATACTTACTCAAGAAAACAACAAAAGTATAGATATTCACAAATACAGAGAAAACATCCAGACTCATCTTCAATCATACAAAAACGTGCATACCAACATAACGAATCGATTTTTCGTAGAGGCAACAATATCGACATTGTATTTTTGTGTATTGTGTTTTGCATTGCGATGTTTTAAATCTACCCAAGTAAGCACTAGCCCACTAATTCGCCTTCATAGATTTATTGTTCGATTATATAGCTAATATAGGGCATGTTAGCTATAAAATAGCACGCAGGGCGAATGAAAGTGATATTTGGTTGCTTTAGTATCATTGAGTTGGTGAACTTTGCTACATTATTGAGCAGTTTCTATCTGATTTACAACAAACATTTTTTTACAGTTTTTTTTTTTACCGAGACAACATTTCTCCGATATTCTTTTCTAATATTCCGCTTATTTAATTAGTTACGTAACGACTCATTACGTGACGCTCAATTTGCTGAGAGAAATAGGCCGTTTCATGAGAGATTTGCTTGATGAAATATAGCATATAGCAATGAAAAAAAGCAAAAATGTACTTACAGATCGAACGGTTACTTCGAGGAATTTTTAGAGAACCACACTTTAGTTAGTTCAAATGTTTTTAAATGGTATAGACTATTATTATACTATTTTCTGTTTTCTGCCCTTCCAAAAAATCACTATTATATTTTCTATCTTCTCAACCTCCCCTTACCCTACAAAATGGAACATATTCCTAAAATTCAACAGCTATCCTTCAATTTATTGACACTACTTACGTGCTCGGGTTCGAAAGATGGTCTAATCAGTGACTACATTATTTCAGCTTTTTTATACGGCGCAGAAATTTCACTGGCCCGACACACAAGATGACGCATCGCACTTACTACTTTGTTGCCCTGGGTACATAAAGTACCACGAATGTGCTCTATATACTTGTACAAATCAACAAGTAAACCGATCAACATTGTAGGCGCATGCAAATTTAGCATAAGAAGTCAAATTTAGCGGGTAGACATTGTCATCAGACATACCACCTCGCCAAAAATACATCCAAAAACCACCTAGTCTGCAAACAACATGCGTAAGGAATTGAAATCACTAAGGAAGCTTCTCTGCCAGTGATAAGAGTTTTCCGCTTGACTTCGTATTAAATAGTCGAAAGTAATCCGTTGGATTGCGGATACAGTAAGTTAACTCTCAAAAAATGTTTGGTGGTTATTGACCGAAGAAGCTGAATGCAATGAGGAATTAGGAATGGAAATATGTTCATGATGTTTTTCAGGAAAAAAAAAATCAACACGTTCGTCCCAGGAAATCAGATCATCAATGCCGAATGAGCAATCAGTGTGTGATGCTAAAGGAGCTCAAATTAACATACATAAAGATTCTGAAGTTATAGTGATCCTTGCAAGGAAGTAATACGGTTATTAACAAATTTTCCTGGATTGAACAGGACTTGAGCTTGAACGGAGAATCCCAAAATGTTTAAATAAAAGGACAAAACGTTGAATTATTTATTCTTTCGGAAAATAATCATTCTTCCAAGATGTTTTCGTTCCCTTCAATTATCTTTCTACGGGGTTTTGTCCTTACGACGTTTTGACATTCGACGTTCGTTTTGGAATTCAACGTTTTGTCATTAAACCAAAGTGTAAACTGAAAAATAGAAGGAAATCAGCTCCATGTGCGTAGCCCGTAACTTGTCCTGCTAAGATATTATCCAGGCTGATTTGACTTCTTCAAGAAAGTTAGCCAAATTGTTAGGATAGAGAAAGGAATGTGAAAAAAATTTCTTAATATATTTTTCCAAGTATTCTTTCCGGAATATTCTAGAGATGATTCCAGGATCTCACAAAAAAGATCTTATAACAGTTCCTGAAAGTATTTCTCCAGGATTTTATCTGGTGATCTTTCAGAGATTTTCCAAACGTGCAGACAAATTCCAAATGACAAACTAGTTTTCTACCGTTTTTTTAAGTCTCAATCTATTTCGTGACATACAAACATCATTTCGTTTTTATTTACATAGACTATCTTTGGAGTTATTTGAAGTAAGTCGTATTAAAACCTCAAGCATTCATTTAGAGTCATATTCGAAAATTGATTCGAAATATCGCATTGTTTTATCTATGAAGCCATCCTGTGACTTCACTTTTTTTTCTTAAAATTCCTCAAAATATCGAAACAGAAATTCTTCCTAAGATACCTTAGAAAATAGTTCAGATCTTTTTCAGGGTTCTTCCAATGCTCCCTTCGAGCATTATAATTTTTATGGTCGACGTAAGAGCTATTATTCTTCGCATTTTTAGTATCATTCTAAACATTACATTTATGTCTTTTATCTAGGTGTCCTGTGTTAGTCAGCACCTGGGAGGGAGGCACAGATACTACTACACACGAAATATAGAACAACGTTTGTTTGAACTGCAAGATAACTCCAGCTTGCCAACAACAATCAAGGCAGGCTTGGGAAAAATCGCTAGTTTTCTTTTGTTGTGCACTTTCGATCTTTCCTGACAAACATGGAAAATGGGCCACAGTTTTCCATGCACTAAATATTCATTTTCAGACATTCATTTTCATTAACTTAAGTAAAACGATGCGTTTTTCAATGCTTTATATTCAATTGAATTGAATTCAATTGAAAGGTGCTCACGCGACATTACTTGCATTATGTGCATCAAATTGATTTTCATTCGATTTTTGTCACTTTTGATGAAATTCGAAAATGTGTTTCAATCAGTAACGCGCTTTTTCCATGTTAGTCCAATGTTTGAGATCTGGGCTCACAGTGACAGTTCGTGACAGCGGAATCCCGGCTCACTATGAGGTACATACATTTTGTATTGGTTTCTCCCTCCCAGGTCAGCACTATCATCTTAATTTGGTAAAACAAATTTCAGATTTTATTAACATTTTGTTAACAACATATTACATTTCATTTGCCGTAGCAGTTCAGATTTTTTAGGTGATTTGATTTCACCTGCTTATAAGAGAAAACAAAACGCTTTCAATTTACTATAACTAACTTAATCTAAATATATAACGCATCAATCATTGCAGTAGAAGATTGTAAGGTTTTTGCCTGAAATTGTTAGTTATTTTATTTGACATTTGGGGATTTTTTTTTATTTCCGTACGGGTTTGGGCCGGACAAAAGCGTAAGAAGCGAAGAAATTTTTGGAAACAATTTTAATGTATTTCGGCACGACCGAAATTTTCAACACTGTAATAAGAAGTCCGGTGGTGGAGTTCTCATAGCCATTAATGCAGACTTTACTTCTGAAGAAATTGAAACTTTAAAACACAAAGAATTCGAAAATTTTTGGGCTAAAGCTCTAATTAATGGAGAAACGCATATTTTTTCATCCGTGTATTTTCCACCTGAACACGCTAACAAACATTCTTTTGAATTATTTTTCAAAATTGTCGAAACTATTGTTTCAAATATGGAACCTGAAGTAAAACTGCATATTTATGGCGACTTTAACCAACGCAATGCCGACTTCATTGCAGACAATGAAAATGAATCACTTTTACTCCCAGTCGTAGGCGAAGACAGTACTTTACAATTTTTATTTGACAAAACATCATATTTTGGCCTAAATCAAATTAATCACGTAAAAAACCAGCAAAATTCTTACTTGGACCTCACTGGACAAATTGCACTGAAGATTTCTGTGTGTATACATCATTATCACCTCTATGGAAAAATGAAGTATTTCACACAGCAATTGAATACTCAATCTTCTTACATAAAACTTCTCTCCCCAGCGACTGGGAGTACGAGGAGGTGCCGGAATACAATAAAGCAAATTACAAAGAAGCCAAACGTAGACTATGTACAATTATTGGCAACATATTATAAGTATTGAAGGAAATTTCGACACCGAAGTAGACAAATTCCAATCAATTATTCAGCAAATAATTAATGAAACTGTGCCAACAAGAAGAAAAAGACGTATACAAAATAACAAATTACCGGTGTGGTTTAGCCCACAACTGAAAAACCTAAAGAACAAGAAACAGAAAGCGCATAAATTATACAAAAAAGAAAATACTGCCACGAACTTACAAAATTATCATGACATATGTAACCAACTCAACTCAGCCATTAACTTTTCAAATGCATATTCCGCTGGAAAAATCGAATGATTTTGTATGTTTCATAGACGTACTATGAAGTAAAGACATTGAATTTGTTGTTAGACTGCACAAAACGTATATGCGTCTGAGATGTCATTGCGGAAAAGCGTCTAGAATGAATTTCAGCTACTAAGGGGTCCATTACTAGCATTGAAACCCTAATCCCATAATAAACAAAGCAAACATCATGCTTGGCCTCATTAAGAGGTTCAGTAACAATTTTCAAGACCCATATACTATTAAACTATTGTATACTGCATATGTAAGACCAATTCTGGAATACTGTCACCTAGTATGGAACCCGTACCATGTCGCACACGAAGAACGCATAGAATCAGTACAGAAGCAATTCCTTTTATACGCCCTTCGGAAATTGAATTGGACTGTACTGCCACTTCCGTCGTATGAAGCACGCTGCATGCTCATCATCTTGGAAACACTTAAGCAACGCCGGGAATTCTCAACGATTCTCTTTATGAACAACATTATTTCGAACCGTGTAGACTCTGCTGCACTTCTTTCTCAACTAAACTTCTACACACCTTCTCGGTATTAAGAACAAGAAAATAATTTTCAGAAAAATCATGCAGAACGCATTATGCTCAAAACGGACCAATAAACCGTATGATGCATCAGTATAATGTACATTGCGAATTCATTGGCATTACTATGTCCAAAGAGCAGCTTAAAACACGACTAAAGAACAATAGAAGTAATTCATAGCATGTAAGAAAGTATTGTTATTATTGTATGTAGTCTACCTATGCTTGACGAAATAAATAAATAAATAAATAAATATATTAATAAAAAAAATTGAGAAAAATTTAGGGTCGCCTATTTTCCCGGAAAACTCAGTTGGAAATTTTTTGTTTTCCCCTGACACTACTTACTTTGAAAAATACTAACTCAAGAGCATCATAGAATCAATCATCATAGAAAAACTATACTCCAACTCGTAGAAAATTTTCAAAAAAATATTTTTGAGAAGATAATTTCATAAGCTTTTATCGCTGAAATTTTTGAAATGTACTTTTTTTTCGTTTTTGAGTTATGGCCAATTTTGTAAAAAATGTGCAAATGTGCCATTTTGAGCCTTTCCTTTGAAAAATCATAACTCAAGAAACAAGCATCGTGGAAACAAAGTTTTTTTTTAAGAAAATGAAAGCAAATTTTTTCAGGAATAAAAAAAAAAATATTAAAGGAGGAAAGCATACTGATTGGACGATAGCTAGAAGCTTCTGCAGGATTTTTTTTGTCTGGTTTCAAAATTGGATTAACCTTAGCATTTTTCCATTAGTCAGGACAATATGCTAATTGAAAACATTTGTTAAATATATCAGCTAAGAATGATAAGCTACTTTCTCTAAGTTTCTTGATGAGGATGTAGAAAATTCCATCATCGCCAGTAGCTTTCATGTTTTTGATTTTTTTTTAATTATTGTTTTCACTTCTTCCAAATCAGTCCCCAAGGAATTTTTGAATTTTCGATCTCTTGATTGAGAATATTTTCGAAGTACTGAGTAACTTGATTTTCTTTTGGACTAGTAAGTCCTAAATTAAAATTGTGCGCGCTTTCAAACTTCATAGCAAGTTTTTGAGCTTTTTCGCGATTAGTTAGTTATAATGTTATTTATGTTTTCCTCTTTTAATGCCGGTATTGGCTTCTGAGTTTTTTTTTTCAAAATTTTAGATAATTTCCAAAACGCTTAGAGCTAGGGTCCAATTGAGAAATTTTAATTTCATAATTTTTGTTTCTTAATTGTGATTATTAACGCTCCGGTTTTGTGCCTTTTTGAGAAAGATTCCAAAGTGAAATCCCTCAAAGGGGTTTTTCCCTGTTTCAAAATTGAAGTTAAAAATAAATAAATAAATAAATAAATAATAACGCTCCGGTTATTAACGCGTAGAAGAATAACAATCATAACAAAATTGGGCAACATTTCAGAAAAGTCAATGCTTAAGCCTTCAGTCGTCGCGCGGTTTACCCCCGTCAGAACCACCACGCTGCTTCTGTGAATAAAAAGCGAGGATTTTTCAGCAGTATTATACAAAACACAACAGCGCGACGAGTGAAGTGTTAATAACTTTTACCACAAGCATCGGATTGCTTTGTGGTCTTCGACAGTGTTGGTGGACTCACAGTTAAAACTCATTGAATGAGTTCTCGCAAACTCATTTGAAAATAATCTATATGGTCGGCGTTAAGTCAGAGTGGACCAAGTACAAAGCTTTGGAAAATTGGATTATTCTGTCATTAGATGCAAAATAATGTTATCTCCATTTCACTTTGATGCGATTTGATGAATGTTGAAAACTGGGAGAAATATGTAACAAATTTACTTTGGATGATCAATAAAAATCTATAAAAGTATGTAGTCAGAGTGGACCAAGTGCTTTTTAGCATAACAACGAAAACGATTAGTGCGCTGAGAACGTCTAGAAAATGCAAGACATTTCAAATCATTTTCCAGATTTTTCGACATGGAATGATTCTTCTTCCCATCCATCAATAGACATTCATAAATATATCATAATTCGATGGATCTTATTTTGATATCTAGCCATTTATCGTATTTTAGTAGGTGGTCAGAAATAGCAACAATTTCTGTGCAAACATAGTGGACCAAGTGTCAAAGAGGTTTTCACTTGGTCCACTCTGACTGAACGCATATATGAATATTTCTGGTCTTCAATGCCCTGACCCTACAAAACCTTAATTTTCAAGCTATCGTAATGCCATGTATTTCGGGATTGAAGATATGGATTATTGAAGAATTTACGATACTGTTGTCGAAGGGTCTTGATGATATGTTTATCTTAAAGATATGCACCCAGTTTGACTATGCAAGCATTACATGGTTGTTATTTTCCTAGAAATTGTTCAGTCAGAGTGAACCAACTCACTAAACGGTGGTTTTTAGTTCAGTCAGAGTGGACCAAGTGTACATAGTCCATCAAAAAATCGTTCTATCAGAGGTTTGGAATGTGATTTTTCATGATTATCTCTTCACATTATATTGTTTGAAAGTAACACAGAGATGGGTAGAAATATTTAACCAAAATTTTACTAAGTTAAAAAATTACAAAGCGTCACACTTTAAGGCCGTTTTCTTCAAAATATGAAAAATGTCACTTGGTCCACTCTGACTTAACGCCGACCATATCAGCCTCGCTAATCTCACGCTTGAAATATTTATGTGAAAGCACTCAATCACGCTCTAGCCGCCAAAAATGAATCAGTCATAAAAACTGCCATAACTTAATGCTTTGGTTTACATCAGAAAGGTTTATGTCAGTTAAACATGATACTATTGCTTTGTGAAAGATAACAGTGGAAATAAATACCAGGCAATGAGTCAAACGAACGAGTCGACTCATCCATGATTTTGAGTTGTGTGATCAACAACTAACGCATGAAAAATTTCAAGCACGAGTTATGAGAATTTGAGTTTTTCACAAGACTGGACTCATCGAGGTCTGTGCTTAGATTTTTTTTAATAGAGGTCTGATTTTTTTTTTTTACAAAAAGTAAGGTTCTCATAGTAATTTCCATACAAATTTTGAACGGCTCGTCGAGTCGTCAGCCATCAATCCTCTTTACCAATCGTAAATTGCCGTATATCAGAAATATTGAGATCAAGCAATGTCTTTTGGTAAATTTTATCATAACCATTTTGTATGACCCTGATCCGAAATAACTTGTAATTATTACACATACATTTCCCTTCCTATACTATTGGCTGCACGGAGCAGAACATCTAAATCGTTGATTAAAAAAAAAGCAAAGGCGTGGCCTGAGGCGTACATAAATCAGCCGATCGGCTTTCGTAAACGCCTTAAACTCACGATCGATCTTCAACTTTTGTTGGATTTGTTGAATTCAACAGTGCGCTATACCTAATCTAAATTTAGGGATGGCATTTGATATCGAAAAAACAAACAAGCACATGTGTACATCAATGTAATTACAATGTGTAACAATGTATTGATGGTTTTGAAACCAAATCGTGCACCTAAAGAATAGATTGTTGGCTTCACACGAAGGCTAACGAAATGAAAATGAGTTTTTAATTAAGTCTGATAAGACAGAATAGAAGTCATAGAAGTATCTCTCAAAAATGTTTGATATGTTTCATATTTGTTAAATGTATCACAACGTAATGTGACTACCGTTGGGCGATTTTGAATCGATGTTCAAAAAATCGATGTTTTTATACCGATTAATCGATATTTTGAATCGATGTTTGAAGCATCTAAAATCGAGTGAATCGATTTTCTTCATTCGATATTTTTATTCGATTCATTTTATTTAAATCGATAACATTTCCTGATGAGTTGATGAAAAAGAAACCAAATTTTGGAATAGCCCTGAAGTATGTAATATGTTCTATGAAATTTCAAAACTAAAATAATTGAAAGATGTCAATATTGAATACGAATCCATACAGTCTCATTTCAAGCTTCATTATTTTTTACAAACATCGATTCAAAGGATTCGATTAAATCAGTAAATCGATTCGTCAACTCAAATATGAATCTATTCAGTAACATTGATGTTACAGACAAATTTGCCCAATGCTAAATGTGACACCACTTCTTAACCTTCCAGTTGTCGCGTGGTTTGCCGCCGTCAGAACCAACGCGCTGCTGTTGTGAACGAAAAGCGAGGTTTTTTCATCAGTGTTGTACAAAATACAACAGCGCGACGACTGAAGTGTTAAGCAACGGTTTTAACCCTGTTGTACATTTTGTCTGGGGAGCATTTTTTTTTGAAGAGAAAACATTTCCAAGTTTTATATTTTATTAGCATTAGGACTTATATTAGCATTAGGTAGCAGATATTAGTGCTTCAAAACTTTATAATATTTTTTGTGAATGCAACAAGATTTAAAGCGAAAAAAATCAAGAGGTGTTGTATCGCTCAAATTCAAAGCAATTTTTGTTAAAAATAATGTTGTTGTCTAAGTTTTATTGTTTTATCGGGATTACAATGAAATCAATTTCATAAACATTGATAGATTGCACAGCGTAACAAAAATGCCATGTTTGCGTGTCTCAAGGATTATGTGTCTCTACTAGTTTTGGGGTTGATGAATCTGATACCAATCTCAGAAAAGTTCCAACACTTCGGAATTTTTAGCTACATGTCGCCGAAGTTGTATAAAACACTGGTTTTATTATTGTTCACACAAAATTTAAAGCACAATTTACATTTTTTTCTGATATAATCCACCAAGCATGCAAAATAGGATCTGAACTTTCAATTTAGATATAATTTGGTTGGAATTTCACTATTAAATTTATAATAAATCGATTTTTTCAACATGTCAACATGCTGTGTCCATACAAAATTCTAGGGGAAAATGCAATGCTTTTTTAAACAATCAAAAAAATAACTTCCGCATCGTAAGTTTATAAACTTTATAGATAAGTATATAAGTAGAGGAATTAGGGGCATAATGGACACGTTAAGCAAATGTTCGTTTTAAGACCCTTAAATGGCAATGTTTTTAATTTACCCCCGGCTAGTTTTCAAGTTTGATGTTAGTACGACGTGCCACATTCATTCATAGTGATAAAAATCATATCATATGTCAGAAAAGCGGGATAGAAAATTGGGTCGAAAACAAGGCTGGTAAAAAGGTATCGGGGCAAAATGAACACCTGTATGAAATTTAGTTATTCCAACATATTCAATGACTGTTAATCATTCCGATATGCAAAAAACTCTCCCTCAATCATAATAGCTAAAAAGAACCTTTCTGGGTTCGTTACTTTTCTCAAAAATTAGATTCTTCCACGGTCTTGCTTATATGCCAATTTGAAACTGAGAAAAAAATTTAAATCAAATTTTAAAGAACAATTGAAGCAAAAAATATTTTTTTTACCGTCAAGCATTTCAAATGCATTACAGATTTCATGCAGTGAATGAACATTTGATGAAATATGTGTATTATCAGATATTGAGAGGGTGTCCATTTCGCCCCGTATGTTCATTATGCCCCTAATCCCCCTATGTGTATAACAATAAAATTTAAATTCTGCGTCAAATTAGACAAATAAATTGCTTTACAAGCTGGAAAACTTGCATGCAAATTGCCTAAAATAGTCATTTCTTACATTTTCAACAGCCAATATCTCGAAAACTAGACTTGCTATGATATTTCTGAAAACGGCAATGGACTCAGCAACCCTTAATTGAGTGAAAGGCGTTTTTTTTTATGCATGAGACAAAAACGTGTTCCGCAGTGTTTCTAACGGAAAACCCCGTTTTCATATTTTGAAGAGTATTAAATAAAGAGCGAAGGAGCCTTAAATGTGCCATTTGAATAATTCTTTCATTATCAACTCCAAGAACCTGTAAACCATCTAAACCTGAAGGGATCATCAAACTTAGGAGGCTTTCTGTGTAATGGAAATAATATGTGTTAGATTTGCTTTACTAAGCTTAATTGAACTTCAACTAAGTTAGATCAAGGTCCGTGATTGGTTTGAAGGTTTAAGAGGTAGACAACTGTTTCTAGCTAGCACTCGAATAGTAATGATTTATTTCTCTTTTCCGTTTGACCAACAGACCTCTCGTTGGTCGCTTCTGATTGTTCTTGAAAACATCGCATTTCGTTTATATCAGAGTATGCGTAAGGCAAAATGGATACACTCAAAATGAAAACATATCAGCTCTTCCCTCTTCAAATAACTATCAGTATTACAGTGTTTGATTGATTAATATTTCAATAATTCGAAACTTATATTCTAAGTCGTTAACATTACTAATAGGAACTTCGATTGAACTCAGAATTCATTGTATATAATAGAGAAATCTCAGAACGTGAATATAATCACAATTTAAATCATGTAAACAAAATCTTTGTCCATGTTAGCTTGGCGAATCCGTTTTGATCGCCTCGGTACGCAATCAGTCGACATTTCAACATCTTGAAGCGCTTCATCAACCACAATTCTCCTTTTCCTCCTGCACCTGACATCTTCTGGAGCACTGTAAGGTTCCCCTCGATCAACTTCTGGTTCCAGCTGTTGCCGGCGCAATGATACGTTTCGTTTTTTGTTAAGCTCTCCAAATCCATCAAGGCGAGGTTTGCTACTTCTAACTTCCTCATCCGAAAATCCACGAAATTCTTCATCATCTTTGAGTTTATGGGTTTCCCGTTGTTGTCGACGCAGAAGGACATTTGGTTTTTCGAAGGATTCACCTTCCTTATAAATGCGTGGTTGTCCTCGATGTGCTGTGGTTGGTACGTTTCCAATTAGAACCTGGAAAGTGTTGCGAGAGTGCCTTTTAATATAACTTGCTTTGAGCCATCTAGCAGTATGATGTGGATTATGATTTTTATACCAAATCTCATCTCCCTGCATCAGATTTTCAAATGGATCGGGTATACATGCATTTGCATTCCCTACATCCGTCGAATTATCATCATGCACTAGGTTTGTGTCTTTATTATTAGTTAACTTATCATGCATCGGTTCTACACATAATTGTTTTTTATAATGCGATTTTGGATTTAACAAATCTAAAATTGTTTTTGGTTTATAAGAAAATATCATTTGCGCTGGGTAATTTCCCTCGACTGTAAGACAGTTGTTTCTGTAATTGATCAAAAACAGATTGATCTGATCATCCAAGTCTAAATCTATAAATTCTGGGTCAAGTAGAAACTTTTTTAGCACCTCTTTTACGGTCCTTACCAACCTCTCAGCTTGACCGTTACTGGAGGGATTATACGGAGGACTCTTAAGAACATTGATTCCCTGTCGCTTCAAAAAGTCTACAAAAGCATGAGAATTAAATGGAGGACCTCCATCAGACACTAGAACGTCTGGTAATCCATATCTAGCAAATATGCCCACTAGTTTTTTTTAACACTTTCCCACAATCTGTTCCATTTTTCATCAGTTCAACTTCAATCCACTTGGAATAGCTATCGACCACCAACAAATATGTGCGGTGATCAAAATGAAAAAAATCGATATGTACCCTACTGAACGGTCGTGTCGTAGCTATCCATTTAGATTTCGTTTTCAGTTTGGGAACAATCATCATACTATTGCACGTGTCACAAACCGCTACGTAATTTTCAATATCAGAGTTAATTCCAAACCAATACACGTTCTGTCTTGCTAACCTTTTCATTTTAACTATCCCAACATGGTTGGCATGCAATAATTTTAAAACCTGTTTCTTTAACGACATAGGTATCACTACCCTATTTTGATACAAAAGACATTCATCAATCAGTTCTAAATCTTTCTGGTTGGCGTAAACATCAATATACTGTTTGCTTATTTTCTCAGGCCAGCCGTTTGTCATAAAATATATTACGTTTTTCAAGAATTCGTCTTCTTTTGTCTGAGCTGCTATAATACAAAAATCAATAGGAAATTGTCTACTAAAATTAATACTGTTTATTAATCCTACATCATATTCGTCCGGAACAGCCATATCTACAGGGAAACGTGAGCAGAAATCTGCGTTGCCCATTCGCTTTGAAGGTCTATATTGAATCTCGAATTCGTAAATTGAAAGTTCCAGTACAAATCTTTGCAATCTTGTAGCATAAATAGAGTTTTTTCCCTCCTTGCCAAAAATACCTACTAGTGGTTTATGATCAGTGTAAACATAAAATTTTTTACCAAATACAAATTTGTGGAATTTTTTAATCGTACAAACTAAAGCCAGTGCTTCCAAATGAAGAATAGGATAGTTTCGTTGAGCTGCATTTAAAGAAAAGGATGTGAAGTAAATCGGTTTTTCAACCCCATCAATTATGTGTGCCATAACACCCCCCAAGCCGTACCCCGACGCGTCTGAAACTATCACAATGGGTTTATTGGGGTCATAAAACTCCAAAAAGGGTGCCTCTAATAATGCATTTTTACTTTCTTCAAAAGCTTCATTACAGTTATCATCCCAAATAAACTTAACACCCGACTTCAATAAATTATACAAATGGTACAGTTTAGTGGATAATCTTGGAATAAATTTATGATAATAATTAATCAGTCCTAGAAAAGATTTCAATTCTGTTTCATTGCGAGGTACTTTAGCTTTTTCAATAGTAGATATTTTATCTGGGCATGGCATTAATCCTTTTTCACTAATAATGTGTCCCAAATGAATCAATTCATTAACAAAAAGTTTACATTTTTCCCAATTTACTTTGATATTTGCACATTTCAACCTATCAAGTACAATAAACAATTTTTGTCTACAGTCATCAAAATCTTTTCCTGCTATCAAAACATCATATAGGTATACCGACACATTCTCAATTCCATTAAGAACCTGGTCCATCACTTGTTGAAATATTGCTGCACTGGACGAAGCTCCTTGGGGCAATCTGTTATACGAGTAAAGTCCTTTTATTGTGTTAATTACCATAATTTTTTTTGATTTCTCCGACAAAGATAACTGCGTATAGGCTCCCTCTAGATCTAATGAACAAAATATTTTACAACCAGCCAATCCAGCAAAAACATCTTGGGCGGTGGGTAGAGGGTATGTATTAGGAATGATCAATTTATTTACTGAAACTTTGCAATCTATTACTAATCGAATTTGATTATTTTTCTTCATTACAACAATTACTGGGGAGGCCCATTCACTTGTTTTGACAGATGTAATTACCGCCACTTCCTCTAATTTCTTCAAATATTCTAAAACTTTATCCCGCAAACGGTAGGGTACATCATATGCCTTCCTAAATATCGGATTTTCAGTTTTCAGGACTAAATCTGCTTCAAAACCTTTGATTGGAGAAGTAAAACTTTTTGAAAAAATATGTTTATATTTGGTTTTTATTTCATCTACCGTATCTTGGATTGGTTCAATTCCAGAAGAAATTGCATTGACGAAAAAATTTCTCCATTTGGGGAAGAATACGTCAAGCCAAGGTCTACCCAATAAAGGAACAAAATTGTTTTCACAATTTAGCACCAGAAGCTTCAAATCTTTTGAAATTCCCTTAAAAGTTACACAAACATTAGCTTCACCTTCAATTAGAAGACTTGTCCCGTTTACTACTATCAAATTTCTATGGCTTTTTGATAAAGCTTTGTCAAAATGTTCAAAATACTGTTTTCTTCCCATCACAGATACAGACGAACCACAATCCACCTCCATGTCACACCAAACATCATCTATTTTTACATTCACCAGACAAGGATCACTAATTTTACCAACTGTTGAAACGTGCATACATTGAAGAACATTTGTCTCACCATCATCCTCATTTTCACTGTCAGTGTCCGCTCGTAATCTGTTGACCAGTTCACTCAAATATTCATCCGGGTTAGATCCTGAGGTGTCCGGGTTAACCATATTCACAGCATCTCGATGCATATTTTTTAGTTTAAAGCATTTTCTTTTAATGTGACCTTGCACCCCACAGAAGTCACAAACCATTTATGAATAATTAGGTCGGGCCGATGAGCGATTCCTTACTTCCAGGTCTTGTCTTTGTCTGCTTTGCCATTGTTTGTTCTTCCATTGGCCTCGTTGATAAGGAGTATACCCTAGCCTATTCTTAACTGGTCCACGATTTCGCTCATCATCACCATCTGACCGGCCCGCCATATGCATTGTAGCTGCTAGCTTATTGAGTCTAGCGCCAGGGAAACCAGATGCTTTTAATGATGCTATCTGATCCGCAGTGTTATCGTAATCCATATT
This sequence comes from Aedes aegypti, assembly GCF_002204515.2. NCBI lineage: Eukaryota > Metazoa > Arthropoda > Insecta > Diptera > Culicidae > Aedes > Aedes aegypti. The sequence goes on from NC_035108.1 coordinate 382,115,580, forward strand.
TTTAGCATTATTCCTGGCAATTTCCCAGGTCGCTATTAGTTTTTCTGCTGTTTCTAAAGTTAGCTTCTCTTCATTAAGCAACCTTTGCTGGAGAGCTTTGTCCCGGATCCCGGCAACAATGCGGTCTCTGATAGCCATCTGTTTAAAATATTCAAAATTGCAGAACTCTGCCTGGAGTTTTACAGACAACACGAAATCCTCTAATGATTCATCCGGTTGCTGCACTCTGACGTTAAATTTTAATCTTTGCACCAGATCGGACTTCGTTTTATCTAGTCGTGCTTTTAATTTGTTAATCATTTCATCATATGGAACCTCCGCAAGATTACTATTTGGGTACAATAATTTTAGTTCCCTTAAAATAACGGGACCACTGAGCGTAATGAAATGGTCACGCTTTTCCTCGACAGGTACTTTATTCATATTAAAAAAGAAACCTAGACGCTCAACCCAATCTCCAAAGGAATTTCCTCTACGGAATGGTTCCAAGGTAGTGTTAATGTTCGATTGAGCCATTACAGTATATTGGTCAGTAAAAATATCCAAAAGCTAAAATAAACGACTTTGCTTAACTGCCGGATTCTCTGGATCTTTTCCCTCAAGAGTAAAGAAAAGTAAAAACTCACCAGAATGATTTTCAGCCTTTGCCGACGTTGTGTAGGTCACTACTCGCAGCCCTTTGGCTAACACACGAGCCGTCAGTTGACGTCAATGGAAACCGCTACCTGGGAAGGAAATCTCCGCTTACAACCTTTCGATCTGCCGTAACTGCTTGACCACAGCAGCTAGCCAATCAGCAAAAAAACACACCGGGACCACTGTGTAAAGCCTACACCAATGATGATCAATTGTTTGTCAGGACACAATCACTATGAGATCTAATAAATAGAAGAAAAACTCTCTTAATAAAGCATCTACAATAAAGCTATTGTGTTGTACGATTTCTTTTATATTCTGAACTTATTATTTTAATCTTATTATACAGGAACAATAGCTCTTATACTTTCCGGATCTTTCTTTGATTACCATACAAAATGGTGGTTTCAGCTAACGCGCTAAAATTTCTGCTCAAAACTTACCACACCCTTCCAGAACCGTAATTCTGATTCACGGTTACAGCACAACCGAAATCAGTGATCAGTGATTATAGCCTGTCCAACAACGCCGAACGTAAATTGCCTCCAGTGATTTGATAAGTTTGATTGAAATTCCTACGCGATGGCGTCGATCCGTCACAAGGTAGCCGATTTAATTAATCATCCACACTAAGTGCAGTGAAACACTTCACTAACTTGTCCAAAACCAACTGTTAGATTTGCCAACTGTTAGATTTGCTTTACTAAGCTTAATTGAACTTCAACTAAGTTAGATCAAGGTCCGTGATTGGTTTGAAGGTTTAAGAGGTAGACAACTGTTTCTAGCTAGCACTCGAATAGTAATGATTTATTTCTCTTTTCCGTTTGACCAACAGACCTCTCGTTGGTCGCTTCTGATTGTTCTTGAAAACATCGCATTTCGTTTATATCAGAGTATGCTTAAGGCAAAATGGATACACTCAAAATGAAAACATATCAATATGTACAAAAAGATAACAATAAAATCTATTGTAAAAAGCAAGGTTTTAATCGCTTCTAAAACAAATCGGAGGACTGAGGAGATCAAAAGTCGGGAATCGTGGTCTTTATTCACATTTATTTTCGTTAGACAACTTATCAAAAACATAAGCAAACTTCTTCTAAATCATATCTTCAACAGCACATTTGTATTTTGAGGCTGAATTTTGCCAAACTAATATATTATAATATGATTCCTACAGGTATTTTTGCAAAGAACTCTGTAGGTATTGTGGATGAGTTTCGAAATAATTCCTAGAATACTCTTAGAAGCATTACAACACAAACAAAGTTTGAGAAGAAAATCTAGAGCAGTGGTTCCCAATCTCTTCAGAATTGTGACCACCTTGAAGTTCTGTAAGTGTCCTATGTCTGTAATATATCAAATATCCAGTGATGCCTACAGAGCAACTCAATTATAGCTAAAGATTTTTAACTCACACAAAATCAATAATTTATTACTGGGGAGTCCGATTTGGAAATCGGATCTAACAAGTGTATCTAATAGTATTAGCACATTGACAAACTCTATGACCGATTGAATGAATTGCTAGTTTTTCTATAGTAAATTCCATATGAATTAAATTTCCATAGTAATTTCCATTTGAAGGGCTTCTGCAGTCTCAGTTTTTATCCAAATGAGCTCAATTTTAGGAGGACACTCAGAATTCGATCTAGGAGGTTTCCTTAGCCGAATGGTTAGAATCCGTGACTACAAAGCAAAACCATGCTGAAGGTATCTGGGTTTGATTCCCGGTCGGTCCAGGATCTTTTCGTAATGGAAATTTCCTTGACTTCCCTGGGCATAGAGTATCATCGTACCTGCCACACGATATACGAATGCGAAAATAGCAACTCTGACAAAGAAAGTTCTCAGTTTATAACTGTGGAGCATTGTAGCTGGAAAGCAGGCTCTGTGCTAGTTGAGACGTAAAACAGAAAGAAGAAGAAACATACATATATTAAAACTTTTAAATATAGGCAAAATACTACAGGGGGGTGATGGGTGAGGTGCCTGAAAATCCAAAAAAATGTAACTAACCAAGTGATAAACCGTAATCCACAAGAACACAAAATTAGTTGAAAAAACTGAGAGCGAAAAGGGATGGACGTAAAAACTATGTAACTTTAACACTGACGACTGATTAAATTTAAGCGTGTGGTTGATGTTGAGGCGAATTGTCTTAGAGTGCATCGAAAGCTGCGGAAGCCCATGTTATACCGTCAGGTACCTACGTGCGGCACTCTGAGCTTTTGCAGCTTTTCGTAGTTTCTCGATTCTCGCTCTTCGAATTCGAAGAACGATGTCATTTGGTGAAACGTCAACAATCAAAACAAAAACAAAAATTTGTTTTTAACTGTGCGATTTAATTTTTGGTCAGATTATTTTGTGTAAATTTTCGCGAAAATATAATGTCGAACACCCAGAAACCGGTTGGAAATATTCTGTCGAACATAAGTCCACCTTCGGAGCTACCGAGCTTCGTCACAGCAGTTGTGCCGCAACAAACAGATGTTCCTACGGAATCTACGCAACAGCAATCGACAATGGACGAAGAGCAATCACCAAAACGGAATGCGGAATCCGATCCGTTCATTCCAACCACTTTCAGTCCGGCTATCCCGTCGAGTAAGGGTACCGGTACGGTAGCTGATGCCGCCGAACCAGAGTCTACAGAAAAGGCGGATGGAGGCTCAAGGATGGGCAAGGACTTTGCCAGTATGGTCCTGAATCCGGAACCACTGGCGGAGGCTTTAAGTCCCATCACGCAGGGAGGGTCGGCATTATTCGGATGGATGAAGGGTGCCGTAAGTAATAACGGGATTTTGCATAAGGTAGCGGAAAAAGCTAAAAGTTCAGTCGATACGATTGTCACAACTTTGGATCCCCAGATGAAAGAGTATATCAGTTGAGTTTGAATAAAAAAATGAAGAGGACGTTTTAGTTTAGCATGAACTTTTTCTTTCAGATTCTGGAGGCGATACAGAGGTGATTGTGGCATCAGATAAGGACGATAAAGTGCGACCGATTAGAGAAGCGTTTCAGACGGTGTTTGGCAAAGCTACAGTCATGTAGGTAGAAAATCGTCAGTGTCGTAGCGTGTGGTTGGCAAGGTTGACCAAAATGAGTGAGGTACATTGCAAAATTTCAAAAGAGGCTTGTTTAATAAGGGCGTCTTTGACGATATCTTGCAAACCTTCAATTCTGTTTTCAAACATGGCCGATACTAGACTAGACGTCGCAATTGATTTCGTTCGCAATCGATAAATTTGTGATCAATTTTCATTACAAGATTTCTGCAATCAGTGACGACGAGTATCATGCATGCCCAAGTAACACCGAAAAGATCTCTTCGGATAGCGGAGGGCAGAGCTTGGCATATAAGAGTTATAATAGTGAATACCATAATATATTGCGTTATATAAATGTTAAACTATTACCTCAGAAGTAACAACATCACTTGCTTGATGCAATGCTCTACAAACGTGGATATAGTTTTATAAGGATTAATACGTTTTTATTAATATGTATCGAAGGCTATAAAACGTAAGTTGTAATAATGTGTTTTGTACAAGATTCAAACAACTTCGAAATTGATAAATTATTTGTGCCATTTTGATATCATTCGACTATTGAAGAAAGGTCGAGAACGCCATATTCATACCCTCTGTTGAAAACTCGATCGAAATCGAAATGCAACAAAATTGCTAGCGATGGGTCTTGAAATTTGAATTTCTTTAATGACAAAAAAGATTTGGAAAGACCTCAGGAACAGCTGAAAAAAAAAAACAGAACCATAAGCCTTGAAAGTGGAACATAAGTGATCACACGGACATACAACGTACATCTGATTGTCACTGGAATCCACATAATTTCAAACTTGCTCTGGTAGCAAAAAACACAAGTTCCCTATGATGATCTTTCACTAGTATACATTGAAATAAAGCAGCTGTTTTCCCTGTTATTGCTGGAATCATTGGATCATTAGAATACGCTTCCAAATCAATAAATAAAAATAGCTATTGTGCGAGTTGTGTCCGTCAATACAGTGGGGATTCGCTCGTTGGGGATCCGCTACATGGAATGACTCGATGGTTGCATGTTCGCTGATTGGAAAATATTCCAACTAAGAAGCACTCGAATGTCAAGCATTGATGTCAAACTGACATTGACGTCTGAGCACCGTCGCATTGAAGTCTCCATATATAGAACACATGTGCATGTATATGTGCGTTTTGTGACGATTTGCTCTCCCAATGCAGCATTTTCACCAGCTGTCAGTCGTTCCAACCTGGGAGGGAGAAACCAATACGAAATTTATGAACGTCAAGATGAGCCGAGATTCTGCTGTCACGAACTGTCACTGTGAGCCCAGATCTAAAACAATGGATAAACATGATAAAAGCGCGTAATTGATTAAAATATATTTTTGCATTTTATCAAATGTGACAAAAAATCGATTGAAAAGCTATTCACGCTTATTCAAAAGTAATGTCACAATAGCATCTTTTATCCTGATTGAATATAAAGTGTCAAAATACGCATTAGTTTACTTTTTCCAATAAAAACGAAAATTAAATGCACAGAAAACTTTGGCCCTTTTACCATGTTTGTCCAGAACGATCGAATGAATACAACAAAAGAAAACTAGCGATTTTCATCAAGTCTGCCTTGATTGTCGTTGGCAAGCTAGAGTTTTCTTGCAATTCGAAATAACTATATGTCATATTTCGTGTGTAATATCGGTGCCTCCCTCCCAGGTTCCAACTAACGAGTCGAATTCGCTAGCTGGAAGGCATTCGTGTTCCAACCAGCGAATCCTCGCTGTATTACTGCAAATTTTACAATGTTGACATTTGTAAACCGATGTTTGACGTTTGATGAAACTATATCCACTAAGCAAGAAGCTATATCAAAGTTGTTTAAGTGTTATAGTTATTATAAAAAAAAAACAATAAAATGAAATTTTGAAAAGCATGTTGCAAAAATGTTGTCAAGATGTATTATAAACGCATAAACTGCGTTATGCGAAACGTCCATTATGGAAAACGTCCACCCACAAAGTTAAGCGAAACGTCCTTATGCGAAACGTTTTTATGCGAAATGTCTCGCCCCCAGTTGAGTGCAACTTTCGCCCAACATGTATAAACCTTCTTGAGCTTTGGGCATTGAAACTCAACTTGAATGCAATGAACTCAAGTTGTGAATGCCTTAATTCAAAGTAACTTGAAACAGATCTTTGAAATCGCCATTTTGGAAGAAGCTGCAAGAGTTTGTTTGAAAAGTTACTGAACACATCTTAATAATCTTGATTTGAACGCTGTTCGCAGAGGAAATTTACAGCAAATCTCGTAAATTCAATAATGTTAAAGGCCTAACACGGAGTGAAATGCAAGTTTATTGGAACGGAAATGAAACTTTATGAGCTTTTGATATAAATATGCGACGAAGCTAGAATTAGGTAAGTTACAGATTTATTGATACATTTTTCAACCCATTTTTCGAGAGCATCTCGTCGAAGGTTGTTTCGTTGAAATTGAAAATTTGTTGAGAAATTATTGGAGTCCAAAGCATTGATAAATAAATAAACAAGAGTTACGTTATTCTTTTACTTTCCTAATATATTTGAAAAATATCGTCATGCAACATTGCTAAACGATATTCAAGATAAATTAATCACTTTATTGTTACATAACTCTTCAAGTTTATTGATTTTGTGATTATGAATTCGAAACAAATGTGTTAGGCAGCTAGATTCCACACTAACTTCTTTGAAGCTATATCTTATAATGCTCAGATAGTTTTCCTTAACAGGAAATTCAAACTTTTTGTGAAAGTTTAACCAATAGTTTAATGCATTCTAATATTTAAATTGTACTTAAGTTTTATCATGATGCTTTTTGAGGATTTGGATAGAGTAAGGTGGGGCAAAAGTTCGACTTTAGTGGTATAATCGAAGTTTCCAGGAAAACAATAGCAGATGAAACAAAACAAATACCATATAGTGAACCTTCAAAAGAATTTTGCATTTTTTGGTCATAATTTTGCTGAACAAACTTGTGTCAAAATATTTACCCATTTTTAGTTTTAATAGTTTCAAAACTGATTGTCTTAAACGGACTTTTTGCCCCAACGGTGGGGCAAGAGTTCGAATCTAGTGTGGGGCAAAAGTTCGCTGGCTTAAACACAAAATATTGATACTTTCATGACAGGCATACTTTATACCAGCTGTAAAATTATGTTTGCAGAAAAATACACAAATTTTCATCAAAAAATTTCCCAAAACAGGGTTAATTGTAATATACCTAAAAATAGCAGTTTTTCACAAAACTAAGTGGAAATGTTAAATTTTGGTGAAATTTTTCGTACGATCAGGCAAATTTTGCTAAATTTGAAGATAGTATGGTGATTTCAGGCAATTTGAAAATTTTTCCGTGAGTTTATACATGGGTCGAACTTTTGACCCAATATGGGCCAAAATTTGGTTCCAAGTATTTATGCCAAAACTAATACACCTCAAACCACCCTTATGATAGGCCTAGAAACGCCCTTACATAAAATATTGAAAAATATTTTATCTTCATTTGGTTCCACGCATCGAAAGTTTGACCAAAAATTACAATATTCACGTCTAAAAACGACAAACAGCCATAACTTTACCAAATCTCAATCGATTTTTATGTTATTTGGAGTGAAAGTCTCTACTTGAATATCATTCGAACCCTCATGACATTTATAATTTTTATTTTGAATTGAGCTAGAAATTTCAAAAAGAAACTCTTGCCCCACTTTAACAATTTCATAACTTTTTGTTTCCCATGACTTTCGACTATTTTTTCCGAAAAAGTGTTTTTATAAAAATATTGTAGAAGATATAAGGGTACAAACAAGCTATTGTTTATAAAAAAATTGTTATTGAAACATTTAATTGATTGTTGGGTTAATCCCATGAGTTCACTAAATTCTGTTGTTCACGAGTTTTATTTTAACGCTATTTTTTTACAACTTTTTAACGCGTTTTTGAAACAAACGAGGATAAAAAAACAAGGATAAGCTTCGATTTTGATTAGGAAGCGAACAAATTGAGTTTCTCCAAGGGCGCCGTGAAGAAACGCTACGGCTCTGACAATTATTTCATATTTTTTATAGAATTTTATAACGATATTTTGATTTCAGAGGATTGTCATCTCAAGCGGCAGGAATCGCTGCTCAACCAGTAGGATTTGAAGCCGGGTTGAAGGGAGCCGAACACAGAATCAATGGAATACGGGCTGAAAATCCAAGGGTAGATGACCATCTGCCTGTAGTTGCAGTTGAAAACTTTTTGGTTGAGTTGTTCCCAGAGCAGTTAGTATTATCTATTTTAAATGTTTCCCTATCACGTGCGATTTAATACTTTCTATTGTAGATGGTTTGAAGCCAGTGTTATCGTGCTGTTCGATTACGCTAAGAACATTTTACTGAAAACTGTCACGCAAATGACACCGATTCCACTGCCTATCGTAACCTCAATTCGGGCCGACACACCGGAAGAATATGAATTTAGAGACACAGGATTTGCAGTTACTATTGGCAGCGTAATGGCAAAGAATTTGAATGTAAGTAATGATTTTTCACATGTCACAATAATCCGAATAGAATAATTTCAATTATTTTACATTGCAGTTAGAGAAGGATAGTTGTGATAGCTTTGATCAAATATTTACTTATTTTTCCTTTTACAGACACCCCACACGGAATGGCACAAAACGTATACATCGATAAGTCGCTCAGATACGATCCTAAGTGCAGCAAAAATAGTTGCTACGCTCTACAAGAAAGCTGTCGAAGAATATGCATCTTCCATGGGCGCCCCAATGAGTTCAACCGAATAAGATTTGTTGAAAGCCAGCTTGTCGACAGGGTGTAGATGTGGACACTACTAAAGAGAATGCTGGTTCCATCAATAAGAGAAGGATTTCCACACTCCCTAGTTGGGAGCTTCACGGAACGAATGAAGGAGGGCGAGTGAATGCCACAGAACTGGCTGCAGTTAACACAGGGCACATTTCGATCAACAATATGGGGGGTCATCGTTAACTCTATTGAAATATTGCTGTATTTACTGGTTTGCTTGACCTTATAGACACAAAGCGACGCGTATTACCAAGAATGAAATTTATGCATACAATATACTTAGCTATCGATAATTTTTTACATCGTCAGATGAATATCATTTTTATTACTGTTAGTTTAACTAGAAATATTGATTCTAATAAAGTAATAATGTTCGACAACACAGTACTTCCGTTCAAATATTTTCCCTAATCCATTCCACGTAAGAGGAGATTCTGGTGAATACGCCAGGGTTGTTACTGGAACATTGTTCGCCATAGCTATAGAACCCAACGACATGTGATGCTGCAGTGGCGTCAGCCGATGGATCATCTTCTCCGTTGTCCGGTTCAGGCCATACCAATTGATCACCGGCATGGTAGCAGCTGTTTGGTGGATCTAGAGGTACAACTTGATCGACGCATAACTGATCCGCACTGATTTTTTGCGTATAATCTCGTTGGCAGTCGGTATTGTACATGGTGACCATTTGTGGTGGTGGGTCCTCGGTGTTTTCTGAATAAATGTGAAATTAGAGAATTGGTAATAAACAGTTATAAAATAATAATATTGAATTTTACAAAAGTTGTAGATGTTTTTCACATGTTCTTAAGGTGATCTTGGAATCCAAAGATGATGTCGCAAAGGTTGACTTGTGTCCCTACTCACGTTATCAAAAGCATTAAACTGAAAACGCAATACGCCAACCACAGACAAACAGACGTAACACTTAGAACAAATATCTTCAAAATCCATCGCCCAGTTTACACCATCAGCATCTAGTGAGCATGTTACACGAAAAGGTGTTTCGTGCAACAAGACCGGCAGATGGCGGTAGTGTGAAACGTCAAACGCGAAGAAAAACGATGCGCGCGCCTCTGGTTGTGAGATTTGTAACATAGCGAATTTGAAATGATCATCAAATGAGTGGTCGATGGAAATTTCGTCAGTGTTACGTCTGTTTGTCTGTGCGCCAACTATTCTAATCTTCCTATTTTAAGCTTTCTGCTAGTGCACGAAGTCAAAATAAAAGTGCACACTTCTCACAGTGCTTTCGAGAGCGATCACAAAAAATGATTATTTGATGTTACTAACCTTAACGTATAGGGGTGATTTCTTAACTGGAAGCATTCCATAGTGTGTTTTTCACAATTTATTAGTTTTTGAACGAAATCACGCAGTTTTTGCTGTGATTTGTGTTGCAAAATATCACTAACTACCGCATCACTTCTTCTTCACGCACCGTGTTGTTGTTTGTTGGTTCTTCTGTGCCCGTACTAAAAGTCTACTCACCGTAGCAATTCAAAAATTTGATGCGATACTTGAAACACTTTGATTTTTCACGCAACGTACTCCTGGGAGCAATCAATCACTTAAGTTCTTCAATTTGTGCTCGAAAACAGCATTGGAACGCGAATTTACTGAGCCAACATTGTTTATGTAAGAAGAGCACAATTCTAACTGATTGGAAGTGATGTCAGTTTTAATGTTTGTAATTTACATTGTTTGGATATTCATAAACTTGCTTCAACCACGTATTGTACAATTTCTGAACATTCAAAAGGTGTACACAATTTCACAAGTGTTGCAAAACATTTTTATGCGTGAGAAAAACAATATAGGACGCGATTTAACAGCAAAAATGAGTATAGGATATGATACACTATAATTGACCGTACAATTCAAATGCATATTGATTGCAACTTCTTCCGTCTGTGAGAAGCGTGAGAGATGTCAAAAAAGGTAAACAAAACCACGCATGGTGCGAAAATGCTTATAATTTTGGTCAAAACACATATTCCCTCTCAAAATGAAATCAATTGCGATTTTTAGCTTTTATGAATGTGTTGATAAATTAATATCGACAATGATACCTTAGTATGGAACGTGTTCAAGTAATAATTCCTACTTAATTCTGTGGATGGAGGTATACACGGAGCATGATGATTTATTTCTGGCCGGCGGACATAACACTGTGTTCCGTCCTGTTGGGTGGCTCGAGAGGGTGATTTAGCGGGTGGCAACATTATGTTTACGTACTCAATGGACTTTCACCTTAATGTTTTAGAGCATTATTGGAAGTTGGGTTCTAAGCTGTTCCACCTGAAACATATTTGATAACATGTCACCAATCAAAAGAGAATGTTTAACCAAGTGTCTTTCCCATGGTACCTCTAGAGCTCCATTGATTTTCGACGAAATGGAGACAAACCGAGTTAGATGAATATTATGCAGTAGTTATTAAAATAATATAATATCCTGTACTCATTGTGTCAAACTAATTGCCATCTGAGTGTTTAAGAGTGGAACTATGGACCTATGCACGGGTTCACTATTTGACGTTTTAGCGGTGCCGTGTTATTTATGTGACCATGGAAACTAGGAAACTAGTGAATTCGGTACCGCTCAAACGTCAATTTAGTAAACTCGTGCATCGGTCCATAGATAGACAATCAAGTTATCCATGATAAACAATTAAATATAAAATATTTGAGCTGTTTTCAAAATACATATTTACTGTTACTTGTACATATTACTTGTTTAGTTACGAAACTACAGGTTGTCAAGGGACTCTAAAGGGACTTTTTTTCAGATGTAGCTGATTCCCGGTGACCATAGTGACCAAATTCGGATCTCCGGGAGGGTTTCTGAAACTAGACATGTGTGCCTTTCATGTAATCTCAACAGAACTGAAATCGGTCAACACACTGATTTTTGCGAGCTGTTTGAAGTTTAGGGTCGAAAATGATCCTAAGTCACAATTTATAACTTTCTGTTAGGGACTAATAATCACGTGGCCCTATCTAGTGAACAGGGAGTCGTGAGTTCTTTTCTCACCAAGAAGACGTGTAACTGTTGACTTATCACTAATTATTCTAGAAAATTTCCCAAAATTCGTTTTGTGTATGCGTTCCTGCTAAATTCAGTCATATTTTTCTTAAAATGATTTCAGTAATTAATTAAAATATCTTTAGAAATTACCCCTGGTAATTTGTCTGGTATTGTCTCATGAATTCATATCAGGATTACTCCAAACATCATTTTTCTGAAACTTTCTCTGATAGTGATTGATAAAAAGCAATTTAGAACTTGAAACATTCCCAAGAAATCTTATTGAGTTTTCTCTAAGAATTCTTTTAATTTTCTTTCTGAATTTCTCTAAAATTGAAGGCACTAATAGACATGGAATTGGTTTTAAGTTAAATATACTGAATAGTCTAATGATTTTCTGTCTAATAGAAAAATTAACATAATTCGTAAAACTTGGTTAGCTTTCATAGCTCGCCATAGCCGTTTTTCTTTAAAGTATGTTTTTTTTAAGTTACTTTTTCGTTTATAATGATTTTACACTAGCTGAATTTGTTTCAGATTTTTAATACAAAAACACCAAAAAATCAAAAACCTTCCCCTTGGTTATGCGACCTTGCCGCGATGGGAGGGCATAATCCATTAGCCCATATGATGGAAACTAAAGGCGTAACCTGTAGTGGTGGTATCACATTTTGGCATTTTTTGCTTAAAGCCGCGTCATAATTCATATGGCATAGACGCAATAATATCTCGGATGTGATCCAACGGACATTCTGCGTCATTGATAGAATTGATGCCCATTTCAAATAATTAATCTATTCGAAGTGGACATTAATACTATTGGTGACGTTCAGTTTGCCTTTTGCTAACCAGAATGATCCGTAGCCACTCTTACTATTAGCTAGCTAGATACATCGTTATCATATACGACGTAGGGAATACTTAGGAACTCTTAGGAAAAAGACTAGTAGATTCACTGAGTAGAAATAAGTGGCGACAATCTTATTTTAATATGGTTTTTACGTAGCCATAATAAGAAATGCCTCTTTTGTAACAGCGGTATAAATAATCTAATTCCAGCTTCATTTTTGCAAAATTCACAATTAGAAAGTAGGCGTTGTGAAGCATTGCATTTGCCACCGAAAAGTGAATCTTGTAGGAGACTGTAATAGAAGCCTAAGGTAACTTTACTCTTCAATATTCATTATAAAAATGACTATGGAAAGTAAGACGCTGAGATCGATTACTTGGGTACACTTGCTAGTTCCGAAAAATTGTTGAACAGACAAGGAAAGCGACTTTTTTCTTTAAGGATATATGAACGTAATGACCAATAAATACTTTTAACAACAAAAAATGAAATTTACTAGAACTACTACTAAACAGCCTAATTTTGTTAAGACTTGACGACAATTGACATTTAAGACTCTAATCTTACGTAAAAGACAGGAGTAATCAGAATAGCACTTGAATGACAAATTATTCAAAACCATTTCGACTAGACAGTATTAGTAATGACACTACTACACTACTATTTCAAACAAATTCTGATGGAGCTGCTGATTTTCACAATGCTTCCTTTTCTCAGAAGCAAGGGAATATGGGTACTTTTCAAAAACTACCACGTCACAATACTAATAAAAAACAGTGTTCATGTGGGCGCCATTGCCGTCTGAGTATTGGTCCTGGTAGAGGGGAAACTTGGCAAAAGCCAGACCGAGGGTTCAGCCTTGACAAGTTAAGCTGTCAGGCAGCTCCAACTGAATACCATACAAAAAAAAAAAAAAAGAAAAAAAAACATCAAAATATCAAAAAGGATTTTTGTCAGAACAAGACCATCGTATAAAGGCTGAAATTTGAGGCAGAATTATGCAGAAATGTATTTAAAAATCAATACAGTGCCTTCCCGATTTTGGTGATTCACGTTTTTGGCAGCAATTTCTTCCCAAGTTTGGCAATACATTGAAAATAATTTCCAATTGATTATTAAGCACCGAATCACATCAAAATGAAAATGGTGGTGAACATTGAGATCAAAGAAATGTATTATGAGACGTACTTATGAGTAGATCTCTCTTATATCAAAGCTATTGCACCTACAGTATTGCCCATAAAAAATGCGAAAATCTTCATAACATGTTATATGGTAATTTTTATATGGAAAATGGAAACTAAACAAAACTTTCATTCATTATTTGTATTGTTTAATCTTTTTAGATTTTGTTTTTCGCTTTGAACATGATTTATATCTGTTGCAGAAAATTGCCTGAAAGATATCTTTGCAGGAGTCGCGATGTTCTTAGAGTTGTCATTAGTGGGATTATTACACGAACACTTGGGTTAAAATTGAAATTCTAGGAGTAGTTCATTGTGAAATCGCAGAGCAACAGACGGAACTCTGGAGACTTTTAATTCGACCACTCATTTTACGATGCTTTTACAGCAGCTGTTTCAAATTTCTCAACCAGAGGCGCGCGCAACGTTTTACTAGTCTTGTAGTAATTCGTGCAAAATTCTCATCAGATTATGATACAGTTCACAGTATCATAATCTGGCGATGGATTCTAAAAAAAATTTTTAAGTGTACACACAACACTTTGTTTGTGGTCAAATCTCAGCTAAACTAAATTTCAGCTAAAGCTCTTGATGAAATAAATTTCTAGAAGAGTTTCAGCAGAATAGCGCGAAGGAAACATGAAGAAAATCCATGAATCATTTATTTGTACAGGAATTCAGCGAAAAATTTTGAAGGGACTTGCTACGGGGTTTCGCGTCAACCCCTTCAAACTACTCTGGCGTTGAAATACCCATTGGAAGAATGACTCTGTATGACAACTGAAGTTGTCATCGAGAGCATAGCGATAGATGTCAAAAGACTTAAATAGGGAAAAGATATATTGATCTATACTATTCAAGTGTTCTGAATTTAAAGTCCGTGAAATTATTGAATTTTTATCTGCTCAATTAAGATCATAAATAGTAAGTTTATTATGAATAATATGAATTCTTCCGTAATGATGCTAATGTTCCTCGATTAGGTGGCAGTGAGCCGGAAGATTATCCCGTCGTTTGAGTATCAATTACCAGTAGAAGTTATTGGAGAGTGAGTCGACTGAATTCAATGAAAGTTAATGAATTACGTAACCTATAATACTTTCCTTTAGCTCAGTCCATCACATATTACTGCTCGTGGTAGCTTGCTGGGTTTATTGAAAGGGATTAAGAGAGACCGATGTAATTAATCACAATGTATCATAAATTTCTACATCTATTAATAAACCTAATACAGCTTATAGCTCACAAACGTTAAACTCACGAACGAAGGTGTTTGCTTTAAAGGCTTTTCGAAACCCCCATCACCCAACAGGACTTGTCATTAAATTTCTTGAAAGAATTCTTCGAAAAGTTCATGTGAGATTCTTAAAAACAATTCTAGAGTTGTTATTGAATCAATAGCTGATAATAGATCTTCTGTATGTTTCCACGCAGATTTCTTGAAATAACCTTACTTATTTAGTTCATCAATTCAGTTTAAAATAGCATTGAAAATATAGGCGCGCTCAAAGAAATTTCCATAGTTACCATACAAGAATTAAAAGTGTTTTTTTAATCCTTAAGAAATTTCTTGAAAGAGTTCTTGTAAAAATAACCAAAGAAACTTTTGAAACTAAGATATGGGGAATCGTGAATAATTAACTAGAGGATTTCCCTTGGAAATTTTTTTGGATGAACAATTGACGAAAGTCGAAGAAGTATCAGCCATTATTGAAAGACAATCGAACTAAGATTAAGAAAGTACAGAAAAAATAAAATCACTTCGATCAATTCTACTGCACTTGCTGTCACTTTTATCACGAATTCAGAGAAATGATTGCAGAATGTATTATAACCATCAATAAACTAGTGAGGTTCATATTATCATTATTATGGGCGTGTTTTAAACAAAACTGTCACAATCACTTTTAATGCTTTTTTCATCACCATACATTTTCTTTAAATATCGTTATTAGCACTTACACAATTACTCATTTTATAACGACGAGAGTAACTTACAGTTTCACTAAACACTTATTCTTATGCTGCATTATAAAACTATTGATCACACGTTAGCATTGAAACTTAACCACCATTACTGATTAGTACAAAGGATGCTACAGCTCGTGTAAACGGACTGAAACGTCAACAACCAGCACTAGTTTATAAGTAACTACTGAGCCCTGGCGGTCCCTCCGTTCGAAGAGAACCTGACAATATACTGAAACATATTAATTATAGATCGAATGAAAATGTCTTTGGTTAGCGTTTAACGATACAGAAGAGGTTTATATGGCTCAGTTATTGATTGAAGAGAAAGTAAACGAAGAAAGCCTCTCAATGTTAGTTCCTAAGAACAAATACCGTTTTTTTCAAATTCCGAGCATGACTTATATTGCAAACAGTGGAGATTTCATAGGTAAGAATTGATATTTTCATAAGTTTTAAACGCAGAGGACTTGAATCATTGAAAAATTGATTATCCTGTTAAGAAATTTGAGTGGTTTTATTACTAATCGCAAAAAAAGTTAAGTGTAAATCGAAAAAAGCCAGCGGCATTATTTTTTCGTCATCTGAAAGCTTTTTATCTTGGTTTTGTAAAAAAAGGAAAACTACGAAAAAATATATTTTTGCATATAATATCGCTTGTGCACATATATGCCTATATTATCACTATTTCTAATATCTTTTTTTATGGCAGCATTAGCTTCACGAATCAAAATCTTGTTTTTACAAAATTTCCATATTTTTTCCATCCATGCATCCAAGAATGGATCAAAAGCTTTTGATTGATGTTAACAGATCTCAATGTTTCCTTTATATTGTTTAATAATAAATAGATTCTACTATAGGTGCAATAGATGTAAGGGAGCTTAAATTTTATTCAAAAATAATTAGTTTAGATCATTTTTTGAACAAAATCGAGCTGTGAATTAATGGTATTTATATAAACAGCTCCTGACTTGCATTCAACAAAATATTTGCGATAGCAAAAAAGTGGCCGTGAAAGGCCAATAGTGCGACTGCCTACTAAGAGTACACCGATTCTTATTCTTCCCCCATTTGAACTGTAGAAATATATGCACGGTGCCCCGACAGACCGTTATTATGTAAAAAAATTGTCCATCAAATCTGAGTACAGGGCTCGATTCCTGAGGTCATTCTGCATCTCTGCGCCAATTTTTAAAAAAATCCCTAGGCGGAATCTCGAGAAATCTTGATTTGAAAATTTGACTTCAAAAATTCGATATAAACCACATTGAAATTAGGCAATAGCACTGAAAAACCCTACAAAAACGCTCAAAAAATTGGCCAAACTGTTCTCAACTAATATGTAATTGTTATACTATACTATATACTATATACTATATACTATACTAATACTATTGTTATAATTAGAAATATTTACAACTGACTTAACTTACCGGAGTGGCTTAAGTATGTTTTTTTTATAGTTTAATTGTTTCAGTTTAATTTATTGTTTTATTTCTACGTTAAATCGATTGAAATAATACAAAATAATAAATTTACAATTAATAATGTTGTGATTTCGATACAACAGAGATCTTAGAATGAATGTGACATAATAAAAGTCCGGAGATAAGCCACATGATTACTGTTATAGTCGATTAGAGAAAGTATCAAACGTTTGTTTAAAATCTGCAATGATTTGGTTGCTTTGGTACGCTCACGTCATTATCAGAATAAACTTAAGCGGATGTCTTTTACGGAGCCGCTGACCCCCACCTGAATGATGTAACTTTTTATTCCGGCATTCGTACTTAATGACCATCACATTGAAGTTTGCCTATTTTATTCGCTCCTGTTCTTAACCTTTTAGTCGTCACGCGGTTCGCCACCGTTAGAACCACCACGCTGCTGCAGTGAGCGAAAAGCGAGCTTTTTCACCAGTGTTGTACAAAATACAACAGCGCGACGACTAAAGTGTTAAATAAATATGGTTAGGGAGCCAAGAATCAACATTTTATACAGGGAAAATTAACAATGATGTTTCATTTGGGCATGCTTGCATCACAGATGTATATGCTAGAACAAAAATTTTCTGAAAACCTGTGTAAATATCCAAATTGAAACTCCTTGCAATCACTAGCGCCGCCACACAGCGAATTGCGTCAATAAGTGGTGAATATCAGTATCGTGAAATATTTCATATTCACTACTGACGTCGTCATGGGAATTCAGCGATGACAGCGCCATCACGATGTTGCTACTTGTGTTGCCATTGAAAATGACCATTAATTGTATTATATCACACGTCACAAGCGTTCTATGGCTCTTCAACAACTTCAATCTGCCCCGACACAACTGAGC
Organism: Aedes aegypti; assembly: GCF_002204515.2. Classification (NCBI taxonomy): domain Eukaryota; kingdom Metazoa; phylum Arthropoda; class Insecta; order Diptera; family Culicidae; genus Aedes; species Aedes aegypti. The sequence continues at coordinate 382,133,466 of NC_035108.1, forward strand.
GTCAAAAGAGAAACCCTGCTCTACTGCATTGCGATCGATTCCAATGAAGTCATCAAGAAGTATATGCGACAAAACGCAATACTGAACAGTAAATTCGAAAACTCATCTCTTTTTCATTGCATGGAATTTTACAACAAAAAAAAAGGCAGGCACCTCGTCTACAATTCTTACACTTAATTGTATTTATCAGCTTAATCAGCATTATCTGTTTATGTTAAGATATAACCATCTTTTTATAAGTCTATGCCACAGCTAGATTTTCGTTACTGAGTCGAACGTATCCTAGAAATCAATAAACAGATTGACAATGAATTCTATTAAAACAAAGTAAATGGCTGCAGGTATGTATAATGGAAGTCCTAGTGGTGTTGATAGCTTAATAATACTTATTCGGGATTTGTTTGAAGTTGTTAAAGACTTTGATAATCTTCGAACACTTGTGACATATAACAATAATGTTTTCCGTGTTGTAAAAATCATGTTTTGACTGAGAATGTAGAACAGGAATGTAAAATTTTGAGGGCAATACTCGGTGGAAAACTAGACGTAAACATCAAGAGTAGTACCAGATGTACAAAGAAGCAAATGTTATATGGCAAAATAAATACGGCAGACTTAAGTGGGCTGGTCACTTTGTGTGAAAGTCGAAAAATAAGTTGCAAATAAATAATATTCAGCACTGAGTGATTCACGTTTATCAAACAAAACATCAATATCATTGAAATTTATTTCTTAGATTTGAATCTAGTTAACTAAGCTTACTGGTTTGAGTCATGTAAAAACATACTTAAGCCACTCTGGTAAGTTAAGTCAGTTGTTAATATTTCTAATTTTAACAACGGTAACAATTATATACTAGATGCGAACAGTTAGGCCAACTTTTTTGAACGTTTTTGTTGGTTTTTTCCAGTGCCATTGCGTATGGGCTCATTCACAAATGTCATAACGCTAGAGGGGGTGGGTGGGTGTTCTCATGATGTTACGGCTCATACAACATTTGTAGAGTATTCATACAAACAGCGTTACGAGGGGGTGGGTGGGTGTCAAAAATTGTCATTTTTGGCGTAATGAAATAAATGAATGAACCCTATATGGTTTATATCGAAATTTTAAGTCTAAAACTTCAAATCAAGATTTCTCAAGATTCCGCCTAGGGATTTTTTTAAAAATTGGCCCAGAGATGCAGAATGACCTCAGAAATCGAGCCCTGTACTCAGATTTGATGGACAATTTTTTTACATAATAACGGTCTGTCGGGGCACCGTGATATGACATACCTCGATATAGCCGCAAGTGCAGTGGGGTATGCGTAAGGTTCGTCCAAATACACGCCGGGATCACTTCAGCTGTCGGAACGATCGGTCGTTGTAGTTGCACTAAAGCTATGTCGTTTGCCGCCCGCATACGATCGTAGTTTGGATGAACGGTAGTTTGTCGGATCTGTGCAATGCTACCATCAGCCATTGCTGCCTGCCTTGGACTGTTGAGTAATGCAACGCAGCTAGCAGCTGTAACCACGATACTCTTCGTGATGAGAGACCCCAAGCAGCGATTGGAAGCTGCAGTTCCGAGGAGCGTAACGATGTGTGGAGCACTCGAAGTTTGAAGGATATCGTAGTAATTTGCATGTAGATTTCTGTACTCTGCACTACAGGAATCTAGTTCATCACTTGTCAGACGTTCCTTCAGTATGAATCGTTTTGGGCAACACACGATGCGCGATGACGAACAGAAATGTACGATACGCTGTGCATTGAAATCATCCCATATTTTCGGGCATCTCTCGTAATGAGTACAAACTCCACGAGTATCGTCACCGTAATCACAGAGATCATCTTCCTTCAAGTCAGGATTAACGAACTGCACTGAGTTGGCGGTACGAAAATTCGGCAGTAGAACCGTTTTAAGCCAGTCCATATGAGAATGTAATCGCGTGGATACAGCTGCTTCGCCAAAGCCACAGTCTCTCCCAAAAGAATTCAGACCATAGGCAAACGTGTAGAAGCGATCGGTGCGATACATCGGTAGCTGCATTGGCGCTCCATACACTAGACGGCACGAATTGGGAACCAAGAATATTGGATTACCAACACACAGATGTTCGTTGGCTAAGCCGTTTGAGAGACGTGGAAGAAATTCTCTTGGGATCGTACAATTTTGGTTAGTGTTGACGCTTGCACGAGGTAGTAGATAAGTTTCCATAGGATCTGAAATGTATAGAAAATGTTATTTTTAATGGGCTCAGTTTGAGGAAACATTCAATATAAGGTGCCTGACCATAGACAAAGTCGAACATGTCTCCATAATTCAGCTTGTTGATATCTGTACGGCCTATGCCTGCCACCTGAAGTTGAGGAGACGGAATATTGTGTGAGTACCAAATACAAACGGGTGTGCGATTTGAGTTGAATTTAACACGTTTTTTTAACTTTAAAACCGCAATGTTGTTGTACAAAGAGTTCGCACGATAGGCTGGATGAACTCTGATTTCAGCTATGTCTATCCGGTCTGAAGGGTCTTTCAATTCGATGTAACTTGCTGCAATACTGGAAATGATTAAAAGTCATCAAACATGCAAAAATAAAATAAATTGAGAGCTATCAAACCCAGCGTTAGATGCACATTCGGCTAAGGTTAAAACAACGTCGTCTTCGATCAATGTGCCGCTGCAGTTGTTTCTACGAACATTCCGATTTTTCCAACCAATGGTAACCTGTATTTTGTGATTTGATATTTTACTCTACCGTCCCTTGAATAGATTCAATGACAACTTACCACGTGGTTTAGTTCTCCATAATTGAACGTCATATGTGCCTTGGTGCCATCTATTGACAGGTAATCTTCTGATCTTGATTGAATGAGATCATCTTCATACTCTCTCAAATGAACGAACCTTAGGGCACAAGTAATCGGATTCATGTTCCATGCTGTGCAAATATTCGCCATTAGTATTTGATTTGAATTTCGACTTATGTTATTGCATTACAAATGGGAAAATTTTCTTCTTTACGAATTGTTTCCTCGATCCAGGTAAAGAAAGATGACACGCGCGTGTATACACCGGGATTGGCATTTCCGCATGCCGAGCCAAACGACGTTACGCCGACCAAAAACGGTGTCATTTTACCATTGTGGAGCAGTCGAACTTGAAGCGGTCCTCCGGAATCACCCTGTAAATAACCGTTGAAAAAAGTATGTAATCTCTCAAATCACGTTTGCTGGAGCAACTAACCGGACAAGTGTCCATTCGTTCATCGCCGGCGCACATTTGATGATTTTTTATGCCTTCTCGTAGTCTTCGGAGGCTCGTTCCATAGCTTTCATGGCATTCAGAGTTATTGATAGGTTTCAATGTGACTTTCAGCAACGTTGGGGTTCTTTCCTGGGCTGAAAAAATCATGGATATGTTACCATCAGCATTAATGCGTGCAATGATATCTAATTTTGAATACCAAATCCAGTATCTCCCCAACCAGTAGCTTCAAGAGTTGGAAAGCGGATGTCTTCGTCCTTCCAGAGACATGCAGGTGAAACCGTTGGATGTAGCCTGTAGATTAATTATGCATAATGAAAATGGTACCGTACCAAATGAATGCTAGACCGAAAGGATCTAAAACTAAATAAATGTTACTGATTTATGACATTGAATATCATTGCTCGAACAACTCGCTATGTTTTATAAACTATTACTCAGAGTTGTACAAAGTCTGTGATAGTTATTCATGTTTTTATTAACGCTACAATTCGTTCGAATCCCGCCGAGAACTACGACAAAGTGATGTTCTTTCTTGTCTATTGTTCCTCCTTTCACTAGAAGATGTTATGTAGACCGGGGTTCGATTTTCAACAGATCCAGTCATTTTGTTTGCTTTATAGATGGCATGGAAATTGTCGACCGAACATTTTAATAGCTGCCGGTCTTGTACACCGCTCGAAATGAGAGGTAGCAAAAGTCCAACTGGTTGTGAATGCGAATCAACGACAAAGTACCTACATGCTAGTAGACGGAGTCGAGCGCTACAGGGCTGAATAATTTTGTCTTGCTTCGAAGAATCCCGAAAAGGAGGATGCGCTAGTGTCAAGACCTCACATGATGGAGGCAGGATCAGCAAAAGTAGGTAAACATGTCTTCTAAACTTTTTGAATTCAAATGAACCTGGGCTTGTGACATAAGATTACTTATGTTTCCAATCCACCGATAAAATACATTTTAGAATATAGCTTTAGTGCACATCGTACCTTCGTGCTGTGCGTGCGCGAATTCTCTCTGCTCTTGGAAGTTTTTTAAAAACTACCTAAAGCAATATAACAGTACATTTCAGTGCTAAAAAAACAGTACTTTTCAGTGCTACTAACACAATAGTTTTCAGTACTATTTTTGGTACTATTGATCCCTTTACGATCCTTGTTTGGACCCGTACTTTCGATTTTTCTTTGGTCCCGTTGGCGAAAGCTAGCGGTGGTAATCCTTCTTGGACACTGTCTTGAAAAAAACTAGAGATGGTCGGGTTTCACATTTTTCAAACCCGAACCCGACCCGTACCCGACTTATTTTATTTCTTAAAACCTGGACCCGACCCGAACCCGAGACTGTAAATGAAGAATAAACCCGAACCCGACCCGCACCCGAAAAAAATTCGCTGTTCAAACCCGAACCCGACCCGAAACCCGAAAAAAATTTCTAAGAAAAACCCGAATAGAACCCGAGTTTGAAAAGATGATAAATTCATCGTTTTTGATGCATAGGGAAGCTTTTAGGTTGTTACTCTGTTCACCATTCTCACCAAACCCGATCCAAACCCGACTAAACCCGACTTTTTTCAAGCCCAAACCCGACCCGTACCCGATAATTTTGTAGCCTTCAAACCTGACCCGAACCCGAACCCGATAAATTTGAAATTTCCAAACCCGAGACTCGACCATCTCTAGAAAAAACCTCTTAGGATGTCTCGTCTTCTTTCGTTTATTCACTAAACATGGTTGCAACTACAAACAAAAGGAAGGGTGAATCTCTGAATTCACAACTTCCTTCCAAAAAAGTGGGATTTGAAACTGTCACCAAACGAGGCAAGAACGAAAGAAACGACGTTTCTCCGGAATGCGAACTTTCTTCCAAGGGTGAAATGGATAATGTTGATAATTTCATGGAAATGAGCAATCAGTTCGATGCTCTAGACAAATTTTTTGAACACCAAATCGAAGCAGTCTCTAGCCCAGGCTCTTTCATTCAAGTGAGAAAGCAAAGAGCGCCACCTATCGTGGTCGAACAACTGACGAATTTGGGGAATTTAGGCAGGAGATCTTGAACTCCATTTGGGGAATCAAGGTCTCCTTCAAAATCGCAAAGAAAGGAGACAGTCGCGTTTTGCCGGAAACTCTTAAAGATCGCGAGCGTCTTCTCAAACATCTTGAAGAGAAGAAGCACAATTTTTTTACTTATAGCGACAAAACTGAACGTTTGTTCAAAGCCGCCTTGAAAGGTCTCTCAAGTGGCTATAAGTCCCCTGAAGAGATCAAAAATGGAATAAATGATCTACTTGGATTTCCCCAGTGCAAGTAATCATTATGAAAAAGAGAACCCGCTCTGGCATTGGTCGGAAAGGGCTTTCTCAAGAATATTAATTAGTTCACTTTAACAAAAAAGATCTAAATAATATTGAAGCTTTAGAAAAAGCAAAACTTTTGTTCGATGTCCGTGTGGCATGGGAACATTTCCAGAAACCTGGAGGAAATTACCAGAACCCCACTCGGTAATGGTACAATAAAATTGCCGCATGGATGCTAAATGCATGGTTTGCGGATGTTCTTCTCACGCTAAGGACGTCTGTCCAGTGAAGGAAGATACCGATAAGTTCATATGCGCGAATTTCGGGGGAAATCATAAGTGAAATATTTGGGCTTGCCCTTCACGTAAGCGAGTCGAGGCTTGTGCCAGGCAGATGAACAGTAATATCCGTTACGATAACGGTCGTTTCCGGAATTTCCCTGGTAGAGTATCGAACAATGCTCATTTTTCAGTTAACGATCGCTTGATCAAAAATCATACCCATGGGGAAGATTATAATCACGCTCATTCACAAACTAATTTTAATCCGTCGGGTAGTCGTTCGAATCTTTTGATTTCGAATGTTTCTATCCAAGGAAAATCCTTTGCCGATATCGTAGCAGGTAATTTGCACTCCTCCCCTTTACCCTATGAATACCCGTTCTAATTGTTTCAAATCAAATGAAAAAAAAACCCTGCCGCCAAATGAAACTTAGAAAAAAGACACTACACATTAATGCTTCCAGTGGGCTATTTGCCCTTTGAAGGAAGCACCACAATAGACAACGGACTAGCATGCAACGCCAGTGGCACAGTCGGAAAACATTCCTATCGAAAAGTTTTTCGGACTGAGGTGGGAATCGTACCCACACTTCTTGACACGATGTGGCTAAATGCCTCGGTGACACTAACCGCACTTCTACTATTTCTAAATTCAATATCCTGATACCTCTACATGTTTTCCTCTTCTAGAAATTCATCTACGATTGATTTGGTCTTAACCGACTCTACTCATCTTTGTAGCCAATAGGTCCCTCATGCCGATTTTGATTCTGATCATGTTACTGTTACATTTCAAATTTCCCATAAAGCGATTCTTAATCCTATCAGCTCCACTGTCAATTATTTTCGAGCCGACTGGAATATATATAAAACATATATTGACTCTAATCTTGATGTTAACATTTCTTTACAAATACAACTTGATATTGACAATGCTCTTGAACCTTTAACAAACTCCATTGTTGATGCCAGGAGCATTGCAATTCAAAAATGTGAAGTAAAATTTGGAGCCGTGATTATAGACGATGATCTTAAACTCTTGATCTGTTTAAAAACGTGAGGAGAAGGCAATTTCAACGCACTCGCGATCCAGCTATAATTTTTTTATGGCAGGATTTGCAGAAAGGAATCAAGAAACGTGTTTCACAATGAAGAAACAAAAATTTTGAAGATAAAATTTCTCAATTGTATTAGTTTATGACTTACTAGTTCAATAGAAAATCAAGTTACTCAGGACTGCGAAAATATTCTCAATCAAGAGAACGTTTTCCGAAAATTCCTGGACGACTGATTTGGAAGAAGTGAGAACTATTATTAAACAATCAAAAACATGAAAGCTCCTGGCAATGATGGAGTTTTCTACATTCTCCTCAAGAAACCTTCTGAAAGTAGCTTATCATTCTTAATCGATAATATTTAACAAATGTTTTCAATTAGCATATTTTCCTGACAAATGGAAAAATTCTAAGGATGTACCAATTTTAAAACCAGACAAAAATGCTGCAGAAGCTTCTGGCTATCGTCCAATCAGTTTGCTTTCCTCAATCAGTAAACTTTTTTAAAAGCTCATGTTAAACAGAATGATGGTCCACATCAACGAAAATTCGATTTTGCCAATGAACAGTTCGGATTCCGCTATGGACATTCGACCACTCATCAACTATTACGTGTAACAAATTTGATTCGTTCAAACAAATCTGAAGGCTATTCTACTGGTCTTGCTCTTCCAGGCATAGAAAAAGCATTCGACAGTGTTTGGGATGAAGGTTTTATCGTAAAATTCAAAAATCTTCGATTTTCCAACATACATTGTTAGAATAATTCAAAGTTATCTGTCAAATCGTACACGTCAGGTTAATTACACTGCGGAACACGTTTTTGTCTCCAGCACCAAAATACCGCTATTCACTTAATTAAGGGTTGCTGGATCAATTGCCGTTTTCATAAATATCATAGCACGTCTAGTTTTTGAGATATTGTCTGTTGAAAATGCAAAAAATGACTATTTCAGCCAACTTGCATGCAAGTTTGCCAGCTTGTAAGGTAATATATTGGCTTAATTTGCCACAGAATTCAAATTTTATATGTATAACAATAATTATCATCAAAGTTTGTAATACTTTCGACGCGGAAAATTTATTTTTTGATGGTTTAGAGAATTGTTGTATTTTGTCATATAGAAGAAAGGAAGAATTTTGTATGGAGACTGCAAGCATGTTGAAAAAATCGGTTTAATCGAAATTTAATCGCGCAATTTCAATCAAATTGTGTCTGAAATGAAAGTTCAAGTTCTATTTTGCATGTTTGGTGGATTAGATTATAAAAAAGTTTGATAAATTGTACTTTGAATTTCATGTAAACAATAATAAAACCAGTGTTTTATACAACTTTGGCGACCTGTAGCTAAAAATTGTGACGTGCTGGAACATTTCTGAGAATGGCACCAGATAAAGCAACCCCAAATCTACTAGAGACACATAATTTGATCCTTGAGACACGCAAAAATGGCATTTTTGTTACGCTGTGTTATCAGAACTCCAGGTCTGAAAGACATCCTGTAAGAACTGATGTTCCTCAAGGCAGCATTTTGGAACCAATCTCATGCAATATTTTCACATCTGACTTACCTGTGTTCCCAAGCAACCAAAAGTTCTGATATGTCTTAACAATCGAACTCAGAAGTTCACATCTAGTGTAGATCTAGTTCCGTGGAAATTTATTGCTGAATAATAAGATCGCATGTATGTAAACGGTACTTAATGCTCAAAGAAGTACCAATTATAATTATAGAAACCAGAAAGTTCAAATAAATTACTAACTGAACTTTAATCGAACCTCCAACACAAAGTACGTTCAATGTACAAACCGAACTTGACGTGAACTTTTTTGTAACATGAGATTTAAACTTTTTGATAGATTTACTTCAAGCGTTCGCTAGTCTTCTATTCTGTTGTCGTTAATTAAATTAAAGCACATCACGACCACTCCAGTATTCTATGACTACTTGGCCGTAACTGTCCTAAGAAAAACACTGGATCTACTCTATATAACAGCCGTACCTTATATGCAGCGCACTGCCTGAAATTGTGACGAATTGTTTAACACAAGCCAGTTTTGAACTGATGATCACTTTCGTATAATTATTCATTCCAACGTACCTGTTTTGAGTTTTTTATTTGGGATCCGTCGATCGGTGCATTTTCGACCAACTGAGGGCTTTGTGCAGTTCCATCACCACAAGTTCGGAATAAACACCAAGGAAATTCCTTCATTGATATTCACCTTTCAATATATTCAATAAATGAGTAGCTATGGGTCCTTTTTTGAAAACTATTCAGTTTCAACTACATGGTTTTTCACTGCAACTTGCTTTATTTTTTATCTAAAAAGTTATGAAATTTATAATACCACTGAGAATCAAAACAAACTGAGTAATGTCAAATTGTGAAGTTCACAAACAGTTCCACGTGAACTTTTTCAAACTTTCAAGTTCTGTTTACGTTATAAGTGAACTCTTAATATTATTTCAAGTTCATAATAAGTTCCAAAAGGGAAAAGATAAAGCCCAGATCTATGAAACCAGCATATCGAGTAAAAGAATGTGTCATTTCGCTACGCGTACATGCAGCAGTGGTATACTCTCTGGTTTCAACGCAAGGAACTCGAGTTCGAGTCTCGACGTAAGTATTAACACAAAAATATAACTTAAGCCAAAAAAAAACATATATGCCTACGGTTCATAAAATCCCGTACAAATTAGCAATGATCCACAAAAGCTGCAAGTTCATCGAAGTTTACTTTCAAGCTTAACAACAGTCTTTCCAGAGGCGTAAGCGAACCAATTGTGAATCAAATTTCGGATAATTACTTAAAAAGTTAGCTGTTTAGAAAGTTCTTCATTGACTTTTAAATAGCTGATTAGGCCAACGTATGCCATTTTATCCGTACTTTTGGTTGCTTGGGTTACCTCAGGGATGTCAAAAATCCTTGTTTGGGGATGACACAGGCCTGTGTGACGAAGTCTGCGTGTCATCTGTAGTCAATTGCAAAAAAGTTTGGATATTTTTTCTGCATACTTGCAAAAATGGAAGATTTCTCCTAATCCTTCCAAAACTCAACTTATCACTAATGGACTAGCTGTTGTAATACCCAGGAAGAAAGCTCTACAGAGAATTCAAAATAAAATTTTGACAATGATTCTGAAGCTTCCATTCTGGTATATGTAGTACCGTAATTTCGGGTGAAATTGATCATTTTTCACGGTTTTTCTAGTCTGTTTTATATAATGTTTGCAATGCCAAACAACTAAATGCAGGAAAACAAGTACGAAGGTGAGCCTCATCGACTCATGTACCGAAATTTTCAAACAAATGTAATTTTAGTGTTAACAAATGTATCTAAAATAAAAAATCAGGGGATCTCCTTTCGGGGTGAAATTGATCTCTTGGCAATGCTATTATTGTTAAATTTCAAAACAAACTCAACAGTATCAGCTGTACTATACATATCACAAATCATATAACTGATTGGAAATAACAGGTATCCTCAGTGTATAACTTTTTTTTAGCAACAAAGGCGCCAGTATCGTCATGTTACCGACCAATGACAGAAAGTAGGAAGAATTGATGTTGAATATCGAGAGTTAGACGCTGTTAATTGTTTTTGTATGCATCTGGTTTTACAGATGGCTATGAAAGTATATAATAAGGACAGATGGGAAGTAAGAATCGAATGATAGATAAATATAACTATACAAACTTGAGAGAAACGGATTTGTAGTAACAACTCTTTTGCGTTAACTTCGCATTCTACTACAAACATTAGAATATTTAAGACCACCACAAATCCTGACTTGATTAACAAGTATAACACTCACGTCACATTGGCTTCCAGTTTGAGTAGTGCAATATCGTTGTAGGTTGTGGAAAACCTATGGTCTGGATGCCGGATAATTTGCACAATCCTCAACTGCTGCGCAAACTGATCGTCCTCGTCGCTGAATATATTGATATCGCCGAAACGCGCCACATCGGGAGAGCTGCCACTGAAATAATTTGACGTCAGTTTGTTGCACATTTCAGGAAGGACCCCAGAGTCCTACTTGTCCGTCACACAGTGCGCCGCGGTGAGTACATAATTATCCCAAACCAGTGATCCGCCGCACTTCCAGCTGATGGTACCGTCCGGTTTTGTCCATCCTATCGCGGCCATGTGGGCAAACTCTCTCAAATAGGCCGGCTCCCCAAACGCCGGTGCCACCAAGCCTTGTTTTCCATGTTTATAGTACCGCAAGTGACAATCTGCCGGTACGAAGCAATACGATTATGCAAATGTCATCTTTGCTGCTGCTACTGGTGCTACTTGCTACTGTGGGGATATTCAATTGGAGAGACATTATAAACATACCGTCCAGAGACATCCTTTCGTTTGGGAACATCGCGGTGGCCAACTCATCCGGAAATGGGCTAATGGGATACAATTTGCATTGACCTAAAATGAAAAATAAAAACCCAAAATCATCAAATTAAACAAATTGCCTGTTTTTTTTTCTAGTGTAAGTGTAGCCTTGATGGAAATTACTCAATTTTCAGCTCCAAAACATCGGAATATATTAACATTATGGTTACTTTCGGCTTAAATGACTCTATGCAGTCTTCACTTAACACTACCTGAAGCAATATAACAGTACTTCTTAGTGCTATTGACTGTTTAACGATAAACTTGAGACGATCGACGCGCCACCATATTTAATATAACGGAGGGTATTTGAACTAACTTGGAGGTCTGAAATACGCGACCTGTGCTGTTTGGGTCGGCCCGTGTGAGAGATGATTGTTAGGCTAGCTTTGCTCGTAGCTGACAGTCGTACACCCACCCTAGATGCAGTCGGACTCTCTGGTCTGCAGTGGGCCAGTATAAGTGCAACATCATTTCCTCCCCCTGTATGGATATTACCCTAGTTAGCAAAATTCTGAAAGGTCACTCGTTACGCTTGTAGATTTAATGACCTGTCCTCGAAATAATTGTTGAGCGCAATTTCTGATAACGTGTTATTATTTAAGCTCGTATAAACCTTTCGGAGTAGTGATCTTTCGGAGGATTGTGAACAAGGTCGATAGTTTACAATCCATCGAAAGGTCACTGGCTACGCTTGTGGATCTGTAGGCTTGTACTCAAAGAAGTTCTTGTATAATCTTGAACGGTCGTTGAACTCAAAACTTGACAAAATATATTTGCTTGACCCTATATGAGTACAAATGTTGTTCATACATCTTCAAGATGTTGTTCATGCATCTTCAAGAGATCACTAGTTACGCTTATATGTGGATGACAGGCTTTATCAAACAAGTCTTGTTTGTAGTCTAGAAATATTAAATATGTACATTTAAAAAACAAGAGAAGAAATTTTGGAAAATAAATTTTATACAAAATGAATTTCGCGGGAATTTAATCCCATTTACGTGATCAAAATTTAATTTACGCATTTTTATTTACGAGTAAATCACGTAAAAATCAATATATGACGTATACTACGTAAAATTCCATATATGACGTATATGAACTTCAATCTACGAGAAAATTGAACGTTTGTTCAGGTCTTCTAGAAAGCATAACAACTGTTTTATTTTTCGGAATTATGGCTCATATTTCAGACAGTGTAGATTTTGAAGATAAAATTATTTTACAATTTTCAATATTTTTCATTTTCGTAGACTTGAATTATAGACTACTGTAGCATCCTGTGGAGACATTTAGAAGATTTCATTAAAAATCACTGATTCAAGTCGAGTATTCTAAATTTGAGTCATTTTCGGATTTTAAGACAAAACGAAACACATCAATGGTTACTACTCCGTGATTGAACGAATCTGGTGTTAATTATACTTTGTTCTAAATGAATAAGAAATGCCACTTTCCACTTTTCTTCAAAGAACACGTTTTAATAGCTCTCAAATTGTTAATCAATAATGACACCGGCCAAGTCATTACAGTCATAAGGAAGGAATATAAGTATGTAGTGATTGTTGTTACTAGAGATCGAGAATACCGCTGCATCTCCACAATCACTATAGGAAGGGTATTTTCAGCGGGAAGTAAAAGAACCTTTGATTGGTAAACGTGTATAAGGCAGAAGTTCTTCGAATTTACTACCCAGTATGTATCAAAAACAGAACTGATCCCTAGAGGGTCATCGAATCCCAAGTAACGATAGTAGCTGTTACGGGAACACAGAGGTAAACACTTTGGCCGAAATCGTTACAGCAGCTCGCAAACTCCAAATGTGGGTGCGAATCAGCTTTTAGCTGAAATAGTATTTTTTATTAATTTTAAGATGTTGTGTACATACAGATTACTTACAATTATCGGTTTAGGGCATTTTAGAAGTTCATTTTGTCTACCTCACTGTTCCTGTTCTTCGTGTATCTGTGATATAATTCTAGGTTAGACATATTGTGTTCAATTATATTTAGGGAAACTTACTATGATACAATAGTTCTAGAGACATTCATTACGGCTTCCAAATTTTAACATTAAGTTAGATATAAGTTTTAGTTAGATAATTCAATGCTTTACACAGTTTTCTGTAAATTAATCTTGCACGTTCTAGTTCTTAAGATATTCAATTGAAAAGTTACAATAATTTGTTCTGTTTGTTCTTGTACGGGGCTGTCAATCACATTTGTCATTGACGGTATTCCAGACGAGAAAAGCCACATGACAAATCGACAACTAGGCAGTGTTGGCAGCAACATTCTCCCCCCCGTAACACTGATCAACGATTCAGTTTTACTATAATCCAGTATACTCAAGTTCGCTAGTATTGTGACAGACATATATGGACGTTCGTTCGCGATTCTCATTCCAGTTCGACGGATCCAATCGTTACATTATTCATAATTGATATCTCTATAGTCTTCAAGGAGTCCAAACGTTCCCTTACTACCTCTACCGTTTTGATCACTACAACTTTTAAAGAATTGTTGCTGCTGTTGCATATCCGCAACTCTGATTTCAGTTGTTATCGCCCCTGCAGAACAGTTCGACGTTGAACTTTGCACCACGTCGTTTGCTACTGAAACCATCACCTCGCTCAAACTGATCTTCAAAACGTAACCGCGGTCAAACATATCTTTCCCATCTTCACATCGTTGTTGCAGACTGATATCCAATTCGATCGACTCCGGCAACATATTTCGATTATGGCTTAACATAGTACAATCCTTGAAAGATGATACTGCAGAGGTCAGTGGTAATCCAATTGAAATATGTCTACGATTTTTATTTGACCCCTTGATGTCTAGTGTATCTACTTTAGACATATTCGAAGCACCCACTAGGGCGACTGACAGTGTCGGTATTTCCTCAAAACTTATACTCAATGGAAATGACGATGAACTGTCCATTGCGTTCATTTCCGCTAGGGTATGCCTTGTAGTTGTACAATGCATTTCGGTCAACGGATTACAACTACGACCAAATTTGAAGGACATCTTCTCTTGTTGATCACGCATATTTGGTTCCATGTCTCGATCGTTGTCGCATCGAGTACCCAAAATCGATTTGCATCAATGCACTCCATTATGCAAAGTACTACTAAATGGTTCGCGATTACACTTAAAGACATCCCACAAATAAATGATCCATTTGCAGCAACTTCTACCAGGCGTGGTGAAACAACCGCAATACTGTCCAATAATCTGCGGTCCCTCTTCGTCATTAGCAGCGGTAGAATATGCACCACCAAACGAACCACTACCTCGAACAGCGTACGTACCTCGTTCTTGTTTGTAGTACCTTATCTTCTCTTCGAAGTGCAGCAAATCACTCAACATACTCAACGTCTTCCAATTCACTTTCATAGATCCGGTCAGGTCACTAGCGGCGCCATTCAATGAAGCATATTCCGGAATGCTGACGGTAACAGAATTTACACAGTGGGATCTTGTTTGTCGCGACCGCAAGGGAGGAGGAGCTGGATCTGGAGCGCTCGATGCCAAACATTTGGGAGGAGCTCCTAAAATCACACAACTGCCTGTACTGGATCTCGGGGATAACTGGCCTTTGTATCCTTCCGATACTGATAGAAAATTAACGGTTTCAATAATGATGTGTTGTACGTTCGACGATGAGCACTCAAACATTGATTGTTTTGACACACTGTTCGTTTTGATCGTAGTTACAGAGGTGATAGTGTTATCTTCGGTCGATACGTTCTTGGGTTTGGGGAACGCGCTGGTAATCCGCAGCTGAATCCCTACCTGTTGTGACCGATCAGCTGGGTGATCCAAACTCACCGATTGTAACGGTTGACTTAACTGTTCTGAGCGAACATTAGTATTGCGATTCTGTGCAGCGTCGTCAGCTGCGTGATATTCGATCGATAGTTTGTTGGTACTGGTTGATGACTTGTTGCTCTCAAAATCACAGCGCAAAGCATCTAGGCCCTCCACGACGGCTCCTTCAGTAGCAATCTGGCTACGTTTGTTCACTTTAGGGCGCTCCAAAATTCGTTTTTCTAACAATTTATATTTCTCGTTCAACAACTTTTTCTCTTGCTTCAAGGCTTGCCTCTCTACCTCCCATATGCGCTGCTGAATTGCGCGCTCTTCTTCTTGTCTCTGCAGGAGGAGAGCTAAGCGAGTAGAGGAATTATTTTTGATGGATACCTTTACTGGAGAACCATCGTGATAGGTTCGTTCAAGACCGCCAGGCGAATCGGGGCGCAAGAAATTTACGCAGCCTCCCGCTCGTGAATACTCCGTAGGAAACCTGTCCGTTGGCTCAGAAAACCTCATGGCGATAATTCTAAAAGTGTTACGGGAACACAGAGGTAAACACTTTGGCCGAAATCGTTACAGCAGCTCGCAAACTCCAAATGTGGGTGCGAATCAGCTTTTAGCTGAAATAGTATTTTTTATTAATTTTAAGATGTTGTGTACATACAGATTACTTACAATTATCGGTTTAGGGCATTTTAGAAGTTCATTTTGTCTACCTCACTGTTCCTGTTCTTCGTGTATCTGTGATATAATTCTAGGTTAGACATATTGTGTTCAATTATATTTAGGGAAACTTACTATGATACAATAGTTCTAGAGACATTCATTACGGCTTCCAAATTTTAACATTAAGTTAGATATAAGTTTTAGTTAGATAATTCAATGCTTTACACAGTTTTCTGTAAATTAATCTTGCACGTTCTAGTTCTTAAGATATTCAATTGAAAAGTTACAATAATTTGTTCTGTTTGTTCTTGTACGGGGCTGTCAATCACATTTGTCATTGACGGTATTCCAGACGAGAAAAGCCACATGACAAATCGACAACTAGGCAGTGTTGGCAGCAACAGTAGCTGAACAACTGTTTGTTCAGTTGAAATAATCTTTGGAGTGGTTTGTTCAAATCTTGTTTCACTAAAATGTTTTTAGACCAGCCTGTAAGCTACGCGGAATGAGGATGTGCATAAGCATTGATAACACTGTGGAACACGTTTTTGTCTCAAGCACCAAAATACCGCTATACACTCAATTAAGGGGTGCTGAATCCAGTGCTCAAAGATATCATAACACGTCTAGTTTTTGAGATATTGACTGTTGAAAATGCAAAAATTGCTATTTGTGCCAACTTGCATGCAAGTTTTCCAGCTTGTAAGGCAATTTATTTGCCTAATTTGTCACAGAATTCAAACTTTATATGTATAACAATACTTATCAACAATGTTTATACTAATTTCGACGCGGAAAAGTTATTTTTTGGTATTTAAAAAATGTGTTGTACTTTCTCATATAGGAGAAATCAATTTTTTATGAAGACCGCAAACATGTTGAAAAAATTAGTTTAATCTAAATTAAAACGAGCAATTTCAACTAAATTAGATCTAAAATGAAAGTTGAAGTCCTATTATGCATGCTTGGTAGATAAGATCACAAAAAAGTTTGATAAATTATATCTTACATTTTATGTAAACATAAAAAAAACAGTTTTTTATGCAGCTTTGGCGACCTGTAGCTAGAAATTGTGACGTGCAGAAACATTTCTGAGACTGGCATCAGCTTCAGCAACTCCAAATCTACTAGAAACACATAATTTGATCCTTAAGACACGCAAACATGTCATTTTTGTTACGCTGTGTAACCACATAATTCGCAACGATAAAAAGCAATTGCCACAATCAAAATATATGTTATCATTAACATGAAACAAGCTCACCAGTTGGTAATCCATCCACAACTGAATCACTGCCTAGTAAATCGAACGAAATTAAAAAAAAAAACACTCCGATATCGCGTGAAACCCAACAGTTTGGGCCTTCGCAATTCACTCCGTTTGTTCAAGGTTCTATTGAAAGATCTCGAATTACTAGAGATCAAAAGTGTATATGTACAATTATTAACTTGGATTTTCTCCAAACCAAGTAATGGAAACAAAAAAATGCCATCTGGCAATTGTCGAAAAGATCTTTCACAATCTCTTATTGGTGACGGACCTGGTGTAGTGGTTAGAAAAACACCTCTCACGCCAAGGACACCTGCAATCGACTCCTATCCCCGAGTACTTAGTTACTTATGACAAACACGTTATGGTTACGCCTTCCTTCGGAAGGGAAGTAAAGCCGTTGGTCCCAAGATGAACTAGCCCAGCCCAAGTTATGTTCTATGTTCAATTCTGATGGTAGGATCACCAATAATTTTCAATCTTTCTTGTATACTTGGTACTGAGTTCACGAAACACTTTATTGTAAACATATCAGAAAAAATCTCAGAATTCGATGTGTTCACGAATTGATGTTGGACGGTGTTTATCATACATTGGAGTCTACTCACTTTCGTCAAATGAAGCAATGATCACCAAACACAAGGCAATAACTGATTTAAAACGATCTATCATTTTTGTATCAGGATTTTTACATTCAATAATTAGAACAAAACAACACACGAAAATATCACTTCTGTCACGATCGGTGATTTCGGTGGTTTCTCCATCGATTGATGTCTACGAACTGAACACTATCGTATGGTTGCAATAACCAAAGATCGTTTCGTTGTGAGAGAGCTACTAGGAGAACGATTAACATATAGGGGTAAGGGGGATAATATAGGCATATGGCACGGCACGCATGAATAAATTATATGAATTTCTTACAGAATCATGGAACATACTTTCATACCGCATCAAAATTTGATTGCTCGTATGAGATACTGACAAAAATGTAACATTACCTCTAATTCTGCGGTGATAACCTTACTGTAGGCCATTCGCACTGAACACATAATATATACAATCGCCCCTATTTACCCTATTACTTTATCACTTCAAGGATTATTAAAATTAGTCTTTAGTGTATATTGTGTTAATTAAAATTACTAACAGTGAAAAATGCAGTTCTTCAATGTGTCACGGGAATGTATTGAGTTTGTTTCATTAATACTGTAGCAGCGTCCCAGTAGAATCTTTAACATTTCAGCATCAACGGCGAGACGTGTCTCACCAGGTGCATTATACAAATTTGATAGGAGACTCCTTCAGTGAAAAACAGGTTATGTGAATCCATGAACCGGGTATTAATTGTATCTGCCGTGGCCTTACGAGTGAATATTTATTATTGCTTTGTACGATGACCAGATTAGTGCTGGGGCCCAGATATCCGTAGCGGTAAACGCGCAGCTATTCAGCAAGACCAAGCTGAGGGTCGTGGGTTCGAATCCCACCGGTCGAGGATCTTTTCGGGTTGGAAATTTTCTCGACCTCCCAGGGCATAGAGTATCTTCGTACCTGCCATACGATATACGCATGCAAAAATGGTCATTGGCATAGTAAGCTCTCAGTTAATAACTGTGGAAGTGCTCATAAGAACACAGCTGAGAAGCAGGCTCTGTCCCAGTGGGGATGTAACGCCAGAAAGAAGAAGAAGAAGATTAGTGCTGACGAGTTTTTACTAGTGAGTAGTGAGATGATTGCTAGTATTTCTTTGAGACGATTTGAAAATGGATCATCGATGCATGGAACTATCGGTTTACGGAATAAACATGTTTTGAAAAGCTTTTTAAGAGGAATAACATTTTTTATCTGGTGTTACGCCTGTTACGTTAAGAGTTTGTTAGAGAGATATCCTATTAGATGCTGATACCATTTTACGCCCACCGCAATTTCTCAGCTGTTACACACTCAATCTGTTCGGTAAAAATAACTGGGTTTTGGAACTACCGAAAAAGTCAGTAAACTAAAAAAAATTGTAAAAAATCGAATAACAGAGATTTTTTACTGAAATTGTGCAGAGAGCTTTCTTTTTATATCATATATCGAAAAAAATAAAACATGGTGAAGTTTGCTTTTCAATTACGCATGACGACAGTTTTCATTTTACTGACTTTTTTGGTAGTTCCAAAACCCAGTAAAATTTTACCGACCCCAGTAATTTAATCTAAGTGTGTATTCAAAGATGACTCCCAGATCCTCACCTTATCCCACTAACCCAATATAATTTCCATGACGACTGTGGAGATGCAAAAGATTTTTCGGTCTTTAGTAGCAATAGTTGTCTAACTAACATTCCTTTCCTCCCCCCGATGACAGTCAGGACCTTTAAATGTAGAGCTCTCGATTTGTTCACATTGAGAATGGCCCATTTATTAAATCTCTGTGCAACTTTGATTGTTCTGGTCAATCACGGAGTAGCAACTAAGAACTGTATGGTCATCTGTGCTCATGCTAATGGGGCCGTCCAATAATTAAGCAAGACAATTTTCGGGATTTTTCAATCCCTCCTCCCCCATGGTAAGATAGTTTGTATGAAAATGCAAAAAAAATAATTGTATGGCGCGTAAGAAATCTCAAGCTTCCCCTCCCCCCATAAACCGTTACGAAATTAATGAACGGCCCCATGCTCAATTTGTAAAGTAACAAGTTCTAAGTTAGAGTTGGCTACAAGGCTAGCTGGAGACGGTTAAAATCAAATTAATCGTTGAAGAATTTTGAGAAGAGGAAAATTTTCGCATTGATAGTTTGAATCAGATTAAGCTCCTGAGCATTGAGATAGCCTAATTCTTCTTCAAACATTCTGGCAAGATTTTTGAAAAGTTTCTCGGAAGTTCCTTTTCAAACTGTTGGCAAGATTCAAGAAATTCGATATTTTACTAATTATACTCAAATCATCGAGATGAGCACATTATCTCGAACCTGTCACCAGAATATTTTTGGGTTTTTGCCTGATGTTAAATTTTGTATTGACAAACGGATATTTGATAAAGTTTCCAAGAATTCTAAGCGAAAATTGTAATGAATTCTTCCAACGGCTAATAGTCAGCTCTTACTCATCTTAATCCTAATATTTCCAACAACTTAAACCTGAATGATTGATAGATTGCTGGCCAGAATCTCAATGGACTCAATGAACTGAAAGGTTCTTAGTGTAATTCATACATTATCTGTAGTTCGTCTCAGACGTGAGTTATGAGTCTGTCTCTCAAGGATATCTTTTGATTTATCATGAGATCTTTAGAAGGCTTCTGAAATAAAAATAGCTATCATCAGGCTTTCCTTGAGCTCTTTCTCAACTTTGCCGAAGTTACCATCCTTCCACTTTGTCCTAAAAAATAACTGTATTTATAAAAGTAACTGTTCTCAAAATAGATCACTGGGCGAAATTTTGGCGGAAAAATCTAAAAACTATTTAAAATCAATCAAACAGTCATCGTGAAAAAGTTTGGTTTCACATCTTTGGTATTTTGGCGAAAAGATTTTAAAGCTATTTATTAATAATAAAATAGTCATTCAAGTCATCGTGCAAAAGTTTGGGATCACCTGTGCTGCACGCAAATAATTTTTGTCATCATCTCTGCCATTTTTGAACAGATTTTAATAGTTCATACCCTTTTTCATGACGCGTATTTGATTGGTTTGAGATTTCACAGAATTTTCGCGTTTTAAGTGAGTTCAGGTGAACCCAAACTTTTGCACGATACACTATACTGAGGGGTGAAGCCAAACTTTCGCACGATAACTTGAATGACTATTTTATTAATTATAAATAGCTTTCAAATCTTTCCGCCAAAATTTTGCAAGTGCTACTCAAAGAGGATAAAATTACGGTTCTAATGTCACATCTAGTGCAGAAGAAATAAGGCATGTTTTTTTTTCAGTGTGTTTTTTTGAAAAGTATCACAACTTTAAGTTAAAATTTTGTAAACAAAATTAAGAAAATGTTTTAAAAATACTTTCTGAGTACCAATAATTCATTACTATTTGAATGCGCCATCGATATCTCCAATTGGATGTGTCATCACTGAGATATGGACAAAACACTTTTGTATGTTTTTAAGGTGGTGAACCCAAACTTATGCACGGGAGTGTATATAAATGTCAAGATTACTATCAATAAAGGTTAAAAATAGACCAATAGGATTTCATGACATATTTAAAACGTGACAGCTTCAAACATAACTAGAGTTCGATCAAATCAATTGTAAAAGGGTTAATAGAAATACAATTCTATCAGGATATTGAATTGGCAAACATCCTGAACAGCAATCGGTAAGCAAAATCCTGCTGTTGGATTTTTTTTGCATTTAAGTTTCCAACAGCAAAAAAAAAAAAAAATCCAATCTGATACACCCCAACTTTGGTTTTAAATAACGAAAATCGGATTTTTTTTGTGCCTATGAATGATGATTACCACTCCTGATTCATACTCCATCTAGGCTGTCATTACAATGTACGATAGAGTTTGGATTTATTTTTAGCTTTGATCCTGGTTTCAAAGAGGTTTCAGTAATAACTGAAAAATTTACGTTACGTTACTGTTAAAAATTTCGTCAGATTGCCCTTACTTTTGTTCGGAGAATTATCATATCAGTTTTTAAATTTATCAGGATTCATTAGTTTGACGAGTTCTTAGTGATCATCTGAGACAGAATACAACTGTGGAATTGCAAGATATTGAACAAAATCAATTTGAATTATGTTCTTTTGAAGGTTTTACACATAATGTGCTCAAACAGTCTAAATCTGAATAATTGGACAAAAGAAATTTTTACATGAATAGTATTGGTTCTCCTTCACTGATGTTTAATCAAATTGAATTTGACAGTAAACCAGTTCCTTAACCAACATATTCCAAAAGATATTTACTACGTATTTCTATAACCAACCTTCTGGTAAGTATAACCATATGAACAGTCAGCAAGCTCGATGTTCCCGACATTGCACCGAAGTCGCAATATTGCTACCATAAAACATGAAAGTTTATTGATTTGACTAGCATCCAAATGTCTTTTTAAGAACATCGAAATACATGCCACCATTGACTGGAATGGATGGGTGGGAAATTGAAGGCGAAGGGGAACTATCGCAAGTGCTTCCCATCGTGTTCATACCATTTTCCGAGACTATACTTTCTCAACTCATGTGCGAAATATCCTTTCCTCGAGGCGAATTGAGATAAACATGGACTGTCTCTAGCGCGTCTGGCAGTCTGACTCTTGTGCTGCTTCCTGCAAACGATGTAATGAACGAAGAACGGAGCAATGCAGTTCATGTCCAGCCACTGATTCCGAGCATTTAAAGCCTACGTTGGCACTGCTACCGTTATCAGTTTTATCAAGTTAAATAAAAATTATGGAAATGGCGTAACTGGGACGTGCCACTTTTGTATCACCGATACCGATGAAGCTTTCCAGTACCTACAGCCAGTAAGCCGATGATCCCTTAATCCGATTTGGGTAGTCTTCAACGAACTCAACGCACATGCTGTACTCCTTCAGCAATCGAAGAGTAATGAATTTTACTGTTGACAACAGTTTTCAGGATTGGGTATTTATGTTGTTCGATTCTGCTCCATCGATTGAATGGGTGTTTCATTATGTGCAATTACATTGTTGTATAGTAAACATGTGTTTGCATTCCCTTGATTCATTTATGGAACTTAAATATGCTAGGTCTTCAGTACATTGCGTTTGTATATGGGACTTTGATTCGAAAAGTCTTGCTGCTCCTGATCTACTGATTCATCTTATGTTTAAATACACAATGGGCGTATATGTACGCTTCATCGTTTATTATTGCAGAATATGGAAGCAAAATAATCTCTAGATGTTAGGATTTCAAGTAGGGGAGACTGGGTAAACTTGATATTAGTTAAGCGAATTGAATACAAAATTAAAGGGTATTGGTATGACACTTCATGTAAGAAATATTTCCGTTGGAATCGAGAGCATTTGAGGCTTATAGTTAAATATTTAACATTGATGAGACTTTAGTTTTCTTGCAACAATAGCGAACAATCTGTTCTACGATCATTATTTGACGAAACTTATAGTAGAACTTAAATTTGGTCTCAAATTTTTTAGCGAAAAACAGTTTTACACATTAGGGCCATAAAGTCTGTTCCACTTGGAATTCGGCCACTTCTTATTAATAATTGTGGCGTTTTTAAATGCCATAGCGAGGAACTTTTTATAGCTTTTTAAACAGGAAGAATTTTTTATATAGTGGCAAAAATTACATTAAAATTCACACACATGCTCAAAAGTTATCGAAGATTGAACTCGATAGACATGAGAGAGTTTTGCACCATTTCCTTAAAAACCCAACATAGTCGGGAGAAGTGATCGCGTAAAATCTTGTACTTTCAAATTCTGAATCAATAATTTAACCTTGTAAAACACAAGGTGGCTGCACTGTATGAATTCAAATAGGCTTTTGCAGATAAATTCACTCGTAAGTATATGATATGGCAAGATATTCGCGGATGTGGAAGAAAAATCACCACTGATTTTATCACTAGAGCAACTACAAATGAATAGAGTAAGTGTACCAGTTATGGACATAGTGGTTCCCTATTTCGCCATACGTGATAACTGGAATGTCTTCAAATTTTGAAAGTTTTTGTGTGTTCTAGTAGTTAGATTTAAGATATAACTTGATGTTAAAGCATTCAAAAAGATTTAAAATGAAAAAGTCATCAAAATTTCTCATATGGCCAAATAGGGAACCACTATGGCCATAACTGGTACACTTTCCCTAAGTTTACAATAAAAAGTGTCATCAGAATAACATTTTCCTATTCATTGAAACGTTAAAAAATCACGTGAAGTTCTGACTCGGATTATCCAATCAATGTGTTGGCTTTTATGGTACTATACTTTCCTTGTTGATGGCTTCGTGATTACTAGAAAATTTCCATTTGAAAAAAATTAGCTGATGATAAATTGAGGCCACACCTTGAATTTTCAAGAGACCCAATCTTTTGGTCACTTACTGGTGGAAACCAATTGATCAAATGTTCAGCGTAGAGCATTTTTTAATTCTCTAGATTTGCGCTTTCGAAAATTACATGAATGGCTTCTTTTCATTTTTACCTTACCTCCCAGAGCTGAACTAAATTGAAATTTGTTATATAATCCATATTTATATGGTAATATGGCTGAAACTGGCACTAGATTAGTATTGCTTTGATCAAAAAAAATATAAAGCTATCTCCTTAGAGATTGGTGTGTAAGTCAATTAGAAATTTTGAATGAATTTGCTATTCTGAAATATGTACATATAAACTTAAATGCACATTTCCTAATTGAACCGGCAGCAAATATCCCATTTTGCCCAACTTGTAGAGATTACTTCTCCAATGAGCATGGTTTGGATAAAATACTCGTCAATCTTAAATGGCGAGAAACTTTCGCTATTGAACGAGTTTTAATTACTTTCCGGTTTCAAGTTCCCAATGTGAGGCGCTTTTCGCGACAGTTTGATTACCAGACGAAGAAAATTCTGCCGCCTCCGTTTCCCATGTCGAAATGCACCGAAAGTTCATACCGCTGAGCTGAAACTGGGTTTCCGCAATCCTCCCACATCGTAATTATATTCGCTCTGGGGGAAAGCAATAAAGTTCCCGTCAAACTTACTTTCCAATATGAAGCTTTACATTGGTAAAAGCCATGGTCGTAATGCATGATTCATTGGTATTTTCGAATTAAACTGTTCATTCTACATTAACAAACATATTAGAAATATTAATATTTTTCTATAAGACCCATTCCGCGCCAAATCGTATTCCGAACTGGCAGTACCCTCTCAGATTTCAACGAAATTTTGTTAACCTTCCGTCAGTCGCTCAAAAAAAAGTTACACCAGCGGTCGCATCGTGTACTGAGTACACGCGGAGCATTTTTGATTGTCTATCTAAAGCTAGGCAAGAAAGAGTATTGATGTCTTCGGCAAATTTCTTCAGTTCATCGGTACCAATCGGTCAGTGGACATATGAAACTTTGGAAACATCCTCGCCCTTCAGTGGCCATCGGAATGTTCCCCGGGGGAACCGATGAAGTGGACATTTCGCAATGCAACATCTCGAACACAAATATCTCAGGATCTAGATTTTTTAGCAAGATGGTGTCTTCGGCAAAGTTGTACAATACATCAAGGACTAACATGTTATAGGCTGCTTGTTTCGGAATTCTGCCACCAGTTGGCGCTAGTGAGCATGTAATTTTTCAAACACGGATATCTCAGGATCCTGATTACCTAGAAAGATGCGGTCTTCGACAAAGTTGTTTAGTAGGTCAAGGACTAATATATTATAGGCCATCTAACTTGAAATTCTGCCATCAGATGGCGCTAGTGAGCATGCAATATTTCAATCACGAATATCTCACTATCCCGATTTTTAGCAAGATGTTTTTTTCGCCAAAGTTGTTCAGTAGTTTATGTGATGATCTATTCAATTCGGAATTCTTTCACCAGATGGCGCTAGGGCGGCGTCCACAAATTACGTACCGCTTGAAGGGGGGAGAGGGTCGGCTCAAGCGTTACGACTCATACAAATTTAAAAAAAATCCATACTAAAAGCGTTACGGAGGGGGGGGGGGGGGGTGGAGGTGTTCAAAAAATTCCAATTTTAGCGTTACGTAATAAATGGAAACCGCCTAGTGAGCATGACGTTTTCGAACAGAGATACCACAGGATCCCGATAACCAAGAAAGTTGATGTCTTCGACAAAAGTGTTGAGTAGGTCAAGGTCTAGCATGTGATAGGCCACTCAACTAGAAAGTCTACCACCAGATGGCGCTATTGAGCATGCTGTATACTGATCGCGACAAGATTAGGGCTGTGCACTTAGGGGATTTATCGGTATCGGCGATATCAAGTTGATTAAATATCGGTATCGGCGATATATCGGATTTGACAACTAATCAACTAATGCATTATGGAGTTCATAACATGAATTTTGTAGTGATATTTAGCTATATTCAACGGATTTCTAAAATTCCATTGAGTGTATCAGGCAAATGGACTATCGAAATACATAGGTACCACTTATGAAAATTCGCCACAATAAATCGGGTTGAAATTCATAGCTTTGCCTTATGAAACAAAAATTTGAAAACAAAAAAATGTTTTCGCGGCGACCTAGAATCGAACCAGGGACCTTGCTATCGATAGGCCCGTGCGTACACCATGAGCCTATCGACGCCTTGATGTTATTTGATGCTAGAACGAAACATAAAGCGTTTGTATTGCAATAACCGATCCACCTTTCATAAGGCAAAATGTATGCATTTCGATAGTCTAGTTCACAGCGTGTACGGTAACATTTATATAATATAAGCAATAAATGTTGTTCTGGTTATTAGATTTGTCACACTGCGGAACACGTTTTTGTCTCCAGCACCAAAATATCGCTATTCACTTAATTAAGGGTTGCTGAATCCATTGCCGTTTTCAGAAATATCATAGCACGTCTAGTTTTTGAGGTATTGACTGTTGAAAATGCAAAAAATGACTATTCCAGCCAACTTGCATGCAAGTTTGCCAGCTTGTAAGATAATATGTTGGCTTAATTTGCCACAGAATTCAAACTTTATGTGTATAACAATACTTATCATCAAAGTTTGTATTACTTTCGATACGGAAAGGTTATTTTTTGATGGTTTAGAGAATTGTTGTATTCTGCCTTTTAGAAGAAACGAAGAATTTTGTATGGAGACTGCAAGCATGTTGAAAAAATCGGTTTAATCGAAATATAATCGCGCAATTTCAATCAAATTATGTCTGAAATGCAAGTTCAAGTTCTATTTTGCATGTATGGTGGATTAGATTACAAAAAAGTATGATAAGTTGTACTTTAAATTTCATGTAAACATTAATAAAACCAGTGTTTTTTACAACTTTGGCGACCTGTAGCTAAAAATTGTGACGTGCTGGAACATTTCTGAGAATGGCACCAGAATCTTTTCACGTAAACACTGGCGTCGGGTAACATAATTCCAAATATAATTGCCCATCAAGTTTAAAAATAATCGGAAACTCGAGATTTTGTTTTAGAAAAAAATTAATCAGGACCTCTAGTGTAGCCTGATGTAAGTATTTGAAACTAGCAGCCCACTGTATTTTAAATTGAATGTGGAAGAATTTCAAGTATATTTTACCCCTCACACGTTGGCCCGTGATATACAGAACAACTTCATCAAAGACATCATCTCTCTAATCAAATTTTATTTTCCTTATCAGGATCCTGAAATATATGCTTTCGAAAATCTGAATAAACCGTGTTGTGGAAGAATTTCTAATCAAATGGCACAGCACATGTTTAGTCCTTGATCAACTTAACAGCTTTGCTGAAGCTCATGCTATAAAATCGCTATCCTAAGATTGCCGCGATCAAAATACAGCATGCTCACTAGAGCCATCTGGTAGTAGAATTTCATGTTGGGTTGCCTATCACATGACCTATCACCTACTCAACACTGCCACGAGATCGTGTAATCAGGGCGACCAGAAACCCGATTCTTACTGGAAAGTGCACTATACACGATCGAGAAAAAGATGTACTTAATTTGTAAGACGTTGTTGATATGTGAAATGAACAAATACAATTTACGACACGAATGCACTCTTTGAGTGTAAAGTGTCTTAATTAAACAAAAAAAAAACACTTTTGTTGAAGACGTCAAATTTCTAGATAATCGGGATCTTGAGATATATGTGTATTGAATGTCATGCTTACTTGCGCCATCTGGTGAAAGAATTCCGAATTGAATAGATCATCACATATAAGTCCTTGAACTACTGAACAACTTTGCCGAAAACACCATCTTTCTAAGAAATCAGGATTCTGAGAGATTCGTGATTGAAATATTATATACTCACCAGCGCCATCTGATAGCAGAATTTCAAGTTAGATGGTCTATAATATGCTAGTGCATGACCTACTAAACAACTTTGTCGAAGACCGCATCTTTCTAGGTAGTCGGGATCCTGAGATATCTGTGTTTGAAAAATTACATGCTCACTAGCGCCAACTGGTGGCAGAATTCCGAAACAAGCGGCCTATCACATGTTAGTCCTTGATCTACTGAACAACTTTGCCGAAGACACCATCTTGCTGAAAAATCTAGATCCTGAGATATTTGTGTTCGAGATGTTGCATTGCGAAATGTCCACTTCATCGGTTCCCCCGGGGAACAATCCGATGGCCACTGGAAGCTGAGGATGTTTTCAAAGTTTCATATGTCCACTGACCAATTGGTATCGTTGAACTGAAGAAATTTGCCGAAGGCATCAATATTCTATCTTGCCTAGTTTTAGATTTATAATCAAAATGCTCCGCGTGTACTCAGTACACGATGCGACCGCTCGTGTGACGGGCCCAGCAAAAAAAAGTTACACGAGCGGTCGCACTGGTGTACTGAGTACACGCGTCAAAACTTAGGTTAAAAACACGATGTTTTCGAATACTTTTCGTTGATTTTTTCGAAAAATTTCTTCTGTACAAGCAAGAAGAAGAGTAGATCTTGGAATAGGACCAACACCCGGAACGATTTGAAGAGATTTTCAACGTGTTTTTTGGCTTTTCGCAAAGTGCGTGTACTCAGTACACTAGGGCGACCGACGGTGGGTTAATGTAGAGACCTTGACAAAGTAAGCCACTGTGCATACTTAGTTCCAAAATTTATTTGAACTTTTATTTAAAAAGAGTCGATCGTTCCTACCCATTTAATGTAATGGCAAAATTTGAGCTCCTGCAAAAAATGATGGATGGCTTGTAGATAATTGTCTAAAAAAATCTCATTTGAGACCTACACTGAAAAAAAAAAAATAACTTAAAGTCGTTCAAAAAAGTTGGGGTTATATTTTATTTTATTGAAATTTTGTCTTAAGATGGGTAGTTATGTTTACCGTTCATAGAGATGGGCACTTTTAAGGAAAACAACTAACAAACAAAAACATTTTAAACAAAACTAATCAGGTGAAATTCATAATTATCTCAAAATTCAATGAAGCACAATAAGCGAGTCGATTTGGTATAATATCGCTGTGTGCGTTTGAAATGCAAATGTTAAATGCGGGAACACCAAACGCGGTAAGATTTTTCATAAGAAATGCGATGTCAAAGATAGATTTTTCTTGCTAGGGCGGCGGTGATTTATGTAATCTCAAATGTAAACAACAATAAGGCTGATACAAATATTAATTTTCTTCTATGTCCGAGACCACTTGGAAGGTACGAGGGGGGATAAAAATGAATAAGGAACAAAAAAAAATCAGTGCGCATCGTACCTTCGTGCTGTGCGTACACGAATTCTCTCTGCTCTTGGAAGTTTTCTTAAAAACTACCTAAAGCAATAAAACAGTACTTTTCAGTGCTACAAAAACAGTACTTTTCAGTGCTAAAATTAAAAACGGTACTTTTCAGTGCTACTAAAACAGTACTTTTCAGTACTATTTTTTCTACTATTGATCCCTTTACGATCCTTGTTTGGACCCGTGCCTTCGATTTTTCGTTGGACCCGTTGGCGAAAGCTAGCGGTGGTAATCCTTCTTGGACACCGTCTTGGGAAAAAAACCTTTCGAAGGTCACGTCTTCTTTCGTTTATTAATTAAACATGGTATCAACAACTAACAAAAGGAAGGGTGAATCTCTGAATTCACTACTTCCTTCCAAAAAAGTGGGTTTTAAAACTGTCACTACACGTGGCAAGAATGGAAGAAAGGACGTTTCCCCGGAATGCGAACTTTCTTCCAAGGGTGAAATGAATAATTGTATCGAAATGAGCAATCAGTTCGATGCTCTAGACAAATTTTCCGAACACCAAATCGAAGCAGCCTCTAGCCCAGGCTCTTTGATTCAAGTGAGGAAGCAAAGAGTGCCGCCTATCGTGGTCAGTTGTTCCGAATTTGGGGGATTTAGGCAGGAGATCTTGAACTCCATTAGGGGAATCAAGGTTTCCTTCCAAATCGCAAAGAAAGGAGACTGTCGCGTTTTGCCGGAAACTCTTAAAGATCGTGAGCTTCTTCTCAAACATCTTGAAGAGAAGAAGCACAAATTTTTTACTTATGACGACAAAACTGAACGTTTGTTCAAAGTTGTCTTGAAAGGTCTCTCAAGTGACTATAAGTCACCTGAAGAGATCAAAAATGGAATAAATGATTTACTTGGATTTTCCCCAGTCCAAGTAATCATTATGAAAAAGAGAACCCAATCTGGAATTGTTCGGAAAGGGCTTTCTCAAGAATTTTATTTAGTTCACTTTAACAAAAAAGAACTAAATAATATTAAAGCTTTAGAAAAAGCAAAACTTTTGTTTGATGTCCGTGTGACATGGGAACATTTCCAGAAACCTGGAGGAAATTACCAGAACCCCACTCAGTGCCGTCGGTGCCAAAAGTGGGGTCATGGTACAAAAAATTGTCGCATGGATGCTAAATGCATGATTTGCGGAGGTTCTTCTCACGCCAAAGACGTCTGTCCAGTGAAGGAAGATACCACCAAATTCATATGCTGTAATTGCGGGGCTAACCATAAGTCCAATTTTTGGAATTGTCCTTCACGCAAAAGGGTCATTGAGGCTCGTGCCAGACAGATGAAAGATAATATCCGTTACGATAACGGTCGTTTCCGGAATTTGCCTGGTAGAGTATCGAACAATGCTCATTTTTCAGTTAACGATCGCTTGATCATGAATCATACCCATCAAGAAGATCATAATCATACTCATTCACAAACTAATTTTAATCCGTCGGGTAGCCGTTCGAATCTTTCAATTTCGAATGTATCTACCCGCGGTAAATCCTTTGCCGATATCGTAGCAGGAAATTTGAACTCCTCCCCTGTTACATCCATGGGTACCCATTCCACTTGTTTCAAATCAAATGGAAAAAACCCTACCGCCACAGGTAATTCCGCTTCTTCGTCTACCGGAAATTCTAATGGGAAATCACATGACATGTCTGCCTCTGATTTTAATTTTCTAACTGAACAATTGAATCTAATGATTGATGCAATGTTCAAAGCCACCACTATGACTGAAGCAGTCCAAGTAGGTGTAAAATTCACAAATCAAATTGTCATTGGATTACGTTTTTCTAATGGATCCAAATAATAATTTAAATATTTTAAATTGGAATGCTCGTTCTCTGAATGGTAAAGAGGACGAGCTGTTTAATTTTCTTACGGTTAATAACGTGCATATAGCAGTTATTACCGAAACGTATTTAAAACCTGGATCTAAACTCAAAAGAGATCCTAACTTTTTTGTTTATCGTAATGATCGCCTTGATGGTGCATGTGGGGGAGTTGCAATCATCATTCATAGGCGTATAAAACATCAACTGTTTTCATCATTTGAAACTAAAGTTTTTGAAACTTTAGGTGTTTCTGTTGAAACACAGTTTGGTAAATATACTTTCATAGCTGCCTATTTGCCTTTTCAATGCTCTGGACAGCAAGTTAATTTGCTCCAAACTGACTTGCAAAAATTGACTCGCAATAAGTCAAAATTTTTTGTCATTGGTGACTTTAATGCCAAACATCGGTCATGGAATAATTCTCAAAGTAATTCCAACGGCAGAATTTTATTTGATGAGTGCTCTTCAGGATATTTCTCAATTCAATACCCTGATAGCCCCACATGTTTTTCCTCTTCTAGAAATCCATCTACGATTGACTTGGTCTTAACCGACTCTAGTCATCTTTGTAGCCAACTGATTACTCATGCTGATTTTGATTCTGATCATGTCCCTGTTACATTTCAAATATCCCAAGAAGCGATTCTCAATCCTATCAGCTCCACTTTCAATTATTTACGAGCCGACTGGAATATATATAAAACGTATGTTGACTCTAATCTTGATGTTAACATTTCTTTAGAAACTAAACTTGATATTGACAATGCTCTTGAAACTTTAACAAATTCCATTGTTGAAGCCCGGAGCATTGCAATTCCAAAATGTGAAGTAAAATTTGAATCCGTGATTATAGACGATGATCTTAAACTCTTGATCCGTCTTAAAAACGTGAGGAGAAGACAATTTCAACGCACTCGCGATCCTGCTATGAAAATTATATGGCAGGATTTGCAGAAAGAAATCAAGAAACGTTTTGCTCAATTAAGAAACAAAAATTTTGAAAATAATATTTCTCAATTGGACCCTGGCTCTAAGCCCTTTTGGAAATTATCTAAAATCTTGAAAAAACCTCAGAAGCCAATACCGGCATTGAAAGAGGAAAACAAATTATTACTAACTAATTGCGAAAAAGCTCAAAAACTTGCTATGCAGTTTGAAACTGCGCACAATTTTAATTTAGGACTTACTAGTCCAATTGAAAATGAAGTTACTCAGGAGTTCGAAAATATTCTCAATCAAGAGAACGTTTTCGAAAATGCTTGGGAGACTGATTTGGAAGAAGTGAGAACTATTATTAAAAAATTCAAAAACATGAAAGCTCCTGGCGATGATGGGATTTTCTACATCCTCATCAAGAAACTTCCAGAAAGTAGCTTATCATTTTTAGTTGATATATTTAACAAATGTTTTCAATTTGCATATTTTCCTGACAAATGGAAAAATGCTAAGGTTGTTCCAATTTTAAAACCAGACAAAAATCCTGCAGAAGCTTCTAGCTATCGTCCAATCAGTTTGCTTTCCTCCATCAGTAAACTTTTTGAAAAGGTTATTTTGAACAGAATGATGGCCCACATCAACGAAAATTCAATTTTTGCCAATGAACAGTTCGGATTCCGCCATGGACATTCGACCACTCATCAACTTTTACGTGTAACAAATTTGATCCGTTCCAACAAATCTGAAGGCTATTCTACTGGTCTTGCTCTTCTAGACATAGAAAAAGCATTCGACAGTGTTTGGCATGAAGGTTTGATTGTAAAATTGAAAAACTTTAATTTTCCAACATACATTGTTAGAATAATTCAAAGTTATCTGTCAAATCGTACACTTCAGGTTAATTATCAGAACTCCAGATCTGAAAGACTTCCTGTAAGAGCTGGTGTTCCTCAAGGCAGCATTTTGGGACCAATATTATACAATATTTTCACATCTGACTTACCTGAGTTACCTCAGGGATGTCAAAAATCTTTGTTTGCGGATGACACAGGCCTCTCCGCCAAAGGACGAAGCCTGCGTGTCATCTGTAGTCGATTGCAAAAAAGTTTGGATATTTTTTCTTCATACTTGCAAAAATGGAAGATTTCTCCTAATGCTTCCAAAACTCAACTAATAATATTCCCACATAAACCAAAAGCTCTTTATTTGAAACCTTCAAGTAGACATGTTGTCACGATGAGAGGGGTTCCAATAAATTGGTCAGATTAAGTTAAGTATCTAGGGCTCATGCTAGATAAGAATTTAACTTTCAAAAACCACATTGAGGGTATTCAAGCCAAATGTAATAAATATGTAAAATGTCTCTATCCCCTTATTAATAGAAAATCAAAACTTTGTCTTAAGAACAAGCTTTTGATATTCAAACAAATTTTCAGGCCAGCCATGTTGTATGCTGTACCAATATGGACTAGCTGTTGTAATACCAGGAAGAAAGCTCTGCAGAGAATTCAAAATAAAATTTTGAAAATGATTCTGAGACTTCCTCCCTGGTATAGTACCAATGAGTTACATAGAATATCCAATGTTGAAACATTGGAACAAATGTCAAATAAAATAATAAATAATTTCAGGCAAAAATCGTTACAATCTTCTATTGCCACGATTAATGCGTTATATGTTTAGGTTAAGTTAGGTTAAGTATATTCAAAGCGTTTTTTTTTCTCTTATAAGCAGGTGAAATCAACTCACCTGTAAAAAATCTGAACTGCTACGGCAAATGAAATGTAATATATTGTTAACAAAATGTTAATAAAATCTTAAATTTGTTTTACCAAATTAGGATGATAGTGTTGTCTAATAACACAGAACACCTAGATATAAGAAATGAATGTAATGTTTGGAATGATACCAATAAAGAAATTAAAAAAAAAAAAAGGAACAAAAAAATAAAAATGGAAATAAAGGTATTTTTTTCGAATTTTTATTTTCATCTGGATCATTAGTTTACCTGGTTTCTACTCTAAAAATTAAAAAAAAAAACTTAACTGATGTCAAAAAAATGTTGAATGTTTTTTTCTCCCCTTTAAAATTTTCGGATTTTTGAAGGGGGAAGGGGTGGGGGGCGTGTGACATAAAAGAAAATTTATATTTGTATCAGCCTAAGTTAACTTTAAATTATCGAGAATAATATATAAAAATGTCTCATCTGTGGCCTGAAGTGAAAAAATGGTTTTCAAAATTTGAAGTTGGTTTAAGAAATATCCATTTTTTTAATTATACATTTTTTTTAAATAGGTTATTGTGTTTACTACTTAAGTTCAACTTCCGTTTTCATATACATTATTAAAAAGAAATTTGATGTCTGTAATATATTGAATATATTGAAAATGAATACTAGAATCACCTATATCTAATTGATCCACATCAATATTCAAGAAAGTGCTCAAGCTTACCTTCACATCAAAATTATTTTCAGCTGTAAACTTGTAAAAACTCCCTTATGTTATTCATTCTGAATCAAATGTCCCTAAATATCAATTTTTGAATAATTTAGGCCTGAAAATGTTTATCAGACTATTTTGAAATTTGAATTGAACTAGGAACAACGCTACTTTTAATTTAACAAATTGGACCACCTGTATCGAAAAATGTTACACACTCCTTGTGAAAATTCGAAAATTTTACTAAAGTTTTGGAAAATAATTTTTCTAACCTACTCCTTACCTTGACTCCTATCTCTATACTCAATACTACCTCGAGATTGCTCAAAATCAGCACTGACTTATACAAGCAAACACATACTATGAACCTAACCTGATGTATACTGCTTCTGGTCCCTTCGCTCACTTCCGCAGGAGCAAGCGAAACAATAAGGCATTTCACAGCGAACTTCTTTCTCTTTTGCTCTCCAACAAAACTTGGAAACAATGGTGTCAGTACTTGTCAACTTTGGCAGGTATTGGCACCGTTGTTTTCAGTTTTCCCGAGAGAGGGAAAGAGAGCGATTTTCTGATGACGTCACCGCACAGTGGGCAATTGATGGACCAAACACTACTAATGCGATCACAACACTTTTTCTTCACACTGCGCGAACCGGGTACGAAAATTGTATTTTTTTTTATAAACTGTAAATTTTGAAAATCTCTTTTTCAATTAAATGTAGGCTACAAATGAGACAATTTTCATTTGGAATTCTCGATAATTGAAAAACCGATCAGACTGAATTGCTTATTGAGCTTCATTGAATTCTGAGTAATTGTGATTTTCACTTGTTTAGTTTTGTTTAAAACCGACACGCTTAAAATTTTTAGACAAGGAATAGTTATTCTTTGAAGAATGGACGGTTGGTAGTCAACATAATTACACTGCGGAACACGTTTTTGTCTCCAGCACCAAAATACCGCTATTCACTTAATTAAGGGTTGCTGAATCCATTGCCGTTTTCAGAAATATCATAGCACGTCTAGTTTTTGAGATACCGACTGTTGAAAATGCAAAAAATGACTATTTCAGCCAACTTGCATGCAAGTTTGCCAGCTTGTAAGGTAATATATTGGCTTAATATGCCACAGAATTCAAACTTTATGTGTATAACAATACTTATCAATAAAGTTTGTAATAATTTCGATACGGCAAAGTTATTTTTTGATGGTTTAGAGAATTGTTGTATTTTGCCATATAGAAGAAACGAAGAATTTTGTATGGAGACAGCAAGCATGTTGAAAAAATCGATTTAATCGAAATTTAATCGCGCAATTTCAATCAAATTATTTCTGAAATGAAAGTTCAAGTTCTATTTTGCATGTTTGGTGGATTAGATTACAAAAAAGTTCGATAAATTGTACTTTAAATTTCATGTAAACATTAATAAAATCAGTGTTTTATACAACTTTGTCGACCTGTAGCTAAAAATTGTGACATGCTGGGACATTTCTGAGAATGGCACCAGATTCAGCAACCCCAAATCTACTAGAGACACATAATTTGATCCTTGAGACACGCAAAAATGTCATTTTTGTTACGCTGTGTTATCTGGCTTTATACAAAATTTCATTAAAATCCAAAATGTAGGCCACACATGAGATTTTTTCCAGTACTTTTATTCAAAATCTAAGACAATTATTCAAATGATAGTCCAGATAAATTTTGGAAAAACTAAATATCAAACGTGAAGGTCTACACTTCTACAAAGTTCATTGAAATCTGAGAGGGTGCTGCCAACATTTGTTCGAGTTGGCGCGAAATGCGTCATAATCGTCATAATTGTCATAATTTTTATTTCTATGCATAAACGTCCAAAATAAGACCTAAAACAACATCTGTATTGCAACTCTACATGTACCTAAAATTGAAGGTTTTTATTCAGAAAAGTTAGTTTCAAATACACATACTGTATAATAAATGTAAATTCATGTGGCATTTGAAAAACGCATCTGACTACATCAGACAGATATAACGCAAATCCAACACTCTCAAAACAATAACAGAGCATTTCCAGCTCAAAACTCAAATAAAAATGGCAGACTGACTGATGCCAATGTAAATGAAACTTCGCACATGTGCTAGTGGCGATATCTCTTCAGAACTTTTCTATATTTCCTTTTCTACGCTTCAAAAAGAACCTATAAATTTAAAGGATTTTCATGATATTTACAAATTTATAATTCAAAAATCCATCTACTTAAAAATATTTTCGAACAATTTTTTAAATTTTTAATCATTTGCAAAACAAGCTAATAGATCATTGTTGATATATTCTATATCAGAATCAGATTTGACGCAAAAATTGGCAGGGAAAAATTTCGGCACAATGTGGAACAAATACAAATACCATTTAGTATTAAATCTTTTTTTAAACATTTATTGGTAAAGTATCATTTATCAACAGTAATGAATTTCACCAGCCATGAAGTAACAAATAAAAAAAAAATAAAAATAAAAATGGAAGACACACTACATTTAGATTTTAGATTTACCCAAAACAGGATAAATTGTAATGCAGTAGTTTCTCGATTTTATCACTGTTCGTTTTAATATCGCTTCGTTATATCACTCCCGATTTTAGCACGGTTTTCTATTCGAATCTATCACGCCACAATATATGTTTGAATTTCATACTTTTTAAATTGAAAAATAACCCTAAACAACCAACATGTATCTATTTGACCCATCTCTCACGTGCTTTTCATTTCATTCGGTCATTTTCTGCAAAATAAAGCTTAAATTTTAACGAACATTTGTTGGCAGAAAAACCATTTTCATTATATCACGCCAAAAATTTTTGGATCCGTGATATAATCGAGAAATTACTGTATATCCATTAATAGCAGTTTATCATAAAACTCAGATGAAAAACGAGAAATTTTGGTCAAATTTTAGCTCAGTCAAAAAAAGTCATAAAAGTGAGGACTTAAAATTATCTTGCTTGAACAGCATCCTCAGAAAAGGAACCTTCACCCCACTCCTATGTATATGCCACAGTATGCATATCGGTGGACTTCTACTGTAGTATCAGAAGCTGAGCCCTTAAAATAGCCAAGGGCGAAGTCGACCAGTGTTGAGTTTCAGATGTTACACCAATATTCAAAATCATAAGTCCTAAAACTGTGTTTTTGCTCTCTCAGGGGAAGCATTCCCTCAAAGCAATAACAGTTTAGAGAGGACTAGGACTGTCGTGCTTCCAT
This sequence comes from Aedes aegypti, assembly GCF_002204515.2. Lineage (NCBI taxonomy): Eukaryota > Metazoa > Arthropoda > Insecta > Diptera > Culicidae > Aedes > Aedes aegypti. The sequence goes on from NC_035108.1 coordinate 382,171,314, forward strand.
ACTTTTGGTGCTGCTGATTCTTTCCTGCAAAGCCATTATAATGAAAAATTATGGTATTTGATACTGGAGACCAAATGTCCCCGCTTGGCATTGAACTAGGAAGCAGAAAAAGACAGTGAAGATAGAATCTAATTGTAAACACAACACACCCATTAACAATGATTGCTATCGATGTTGCTTGGGAATTTGACAAGCTCTGCTAAATGATATTGCTACATGTACTGACAAAACACTGATAAGAATCTCTTTTCAAGACTAAAACGGTTTAAAAAAAGTTTGTACGAATTCTTAATAATTTTGTTTGTCAAAATATTTGTTACTGAATTCAATGTTATTAATGTATACATTTCAAATCAATAAAACATTTTCTTTGTGTGAATAAACGATTCAGTAACATTGAAAAATCCATTCTAGTTCGTCGTTGTAATTTTTTTTTGACAAAAAATGCTTATTTCAGGTTCAACCAGTATTGTTTGTACAGCAATTAATGTTCATCCAGTTCTGCCTAATTCTGACATCGAACCGATTCGTTTCGGTAAACACGAAACGAACAATTTTGAACCCAACTCAACAGCAAACAACATACAAAGCACGATCCGAGTTTGTACACTCATAGGTTGCCGACTGAAGTGCTGTGATCTATAGCTAAATTCAATAACACCATGGTGAATTAAAATCATACTGGGTGGTTTGCACACTGCAAATACACGGGATGAATGGATAGTTTGGATTTATTTGCACAATTTCAGAGCCAGTTGTTTCAGTGTGACTATTCGAGATTAAATCTCGCCTCGGGCTGAATATTTGAATATCTCATTATCCGTCAACAATATCGTATAACGAATAAAGCTATTGGGAATAAAACTAATTTTGGGAAATTTCTCAGCATATTACGGTATGTTTCCTATACAGAATTTTAAGTTAATTTTAAGTTAATGCTTCCTCACATAAAGTTACATTTGTATGCAATGATGGGAAGATGTAAGATTGTTAAGAAAAACACAATAACGAAGAAGGTTACATAAAATGATGCAGTTGAAGCGCCACCAATTGTGACTGATGCGAAATATTTTAAATAATACTATTTGAACTTGCGGAATCACTTCAATATGATCCTCAATTCTGATTTTCAGCATATGGGTATAGGTACATTTTTTTTCCAATACATATTTTTACTCTTCGCGGCAGCACGCCAAGCGTTTCTGCTTACTGTGGGGTTGATTTTGATTGGTCTTGTTCCCATACACCCTTTTCAATCTTGGAAATTCTTCGCCATTCATGCTCATAGCCAACCACTGTTCGTACCACATGGTATGGAAATTTTGCGAGCGCGAGATGCAAAGCATTGCCGGGCGTGGTACCCACCGTTATCGAGGGAGAAAGTGAGCTCAGAGAGTGAGATATAGTTTCAGTTTGAGTGTGACTCAGGTCTCAGGTGTGGAAGAGTTCGAGCAGAACTAAAAACAGGAGTTTATATATGGATCTTATTTCAAGTGTCATGGGCGTTATCTCATATATTAGTATGGTTCTAATATGATAACTGCTGTTTAACTCTAAGTCTTAAGCTTCCTATGAAACTGTTAGCGTTTAAGTATGTGAGTTTTAAGGAGTGACTTACAACTCATAGAAATTCATCACTCTATTACATTATGAAACATCAACATGATTTCGATATTTAAATTGATGGGTTTGAACAAGGAATCCATATTTCTAAGTGAAAATTATACCATAGTTTTTGTTGATGATCGAACTTGATTTTTTTGAGTTGCTCCGTTTGACGGTACGGAATGCGGTGGCATAATCTTGGTCAATCAAAAATTTGGGAATGGTATATGGGCTACTGTTCGCGCCGTCGCGGAATGTCTTTCGGACACTTATTAAGAACGCGCTTTTTACTGAACGAAAAACACTACTTTATTCGCGAACATCGACAATGATTTATTAACGAACGAAAATAATCAGGAGAAGTGTGTTCCGCGACGGTTTATTTACTACTAATCGTGCTATTGTTTCCACTCTATTTGCCTTCCACATACCTTGCAGAGGATCGATCTACCCATCGCTGGCTACAGATATATAAGCGAGTGAGCGAGCCGAGCGAGCAGATGGGAGAGATTACTGCCTAGCTAGGGATGCGCATGTTAAGCATGACGCTCGATGAGTTTATACTTCTCGCTCTGACATATGCCGGCCGCCTTGAAATATAAATTTCAATCTCCTGCTCTAACGACACTAACACGGCGCTCGATCTCAATATTACGATTTGTTTTGATTTGCTAATTCTACACAGTGCCTATATACTAATCGAACGAAGCTTCTCCTGGTATATTACTCTACTGATGAAGCTACTGTTGTGCATGCTCCGCTGACCCAGTTTCGATGCTATCGTTTTTGGGCCTTGGTGACCTATTTTCGTATCAGCTGTTTAATTCAAGGCTGAACGTTGGACTCTGATCAGAGGATCTGCAATTTCGGGGTTTTTCCTGTTATCGGATGGACGTTTTCAGAGGATGCTTCTTCCGTGACTGGGTTTCGTAGTGAACTCGTAGCTTCCATCAACATCAAGCGGACAAATTGCATGAGGATGCGAACGTTGAAAGTTTGCAAGATGATTATATCCACGGTTGAATCATCGGTGCTGCAACGATTGCAGTTCAAATCGCTGGAAAAGATGAACAGGTGCTTTTTAACCTTATTAATCATATGACAACGCGACTTGCCTGGACCGGAGGCCTCCGTGGCCTCCGCGGATGCCTGATGACATCGATGACTTCATACTGGTTTTAAACTAGATTGTTTGACGAACTGTTAGGAGGTGGGATGAACTCGATTGCTGATGAATTAGACGACCGTATGTTGTCGCACGTGGTGATTCCAATATTTTGGTTGCTCTCGATGGTAATACGTATGTTGCATGAAATGTCTCTCTGCAAAATATGAGAGGGTGCTTTTTTACCCTTTTAATCACGCTAAAAAGTAACTTGCCTGCAGCGGAGGCCTACGTGGCCTCCGCGGGCGCCGGATGGCACCGATGACCTCTCATAACTATTGGTGAACGATCCACCATAAACCCTTGACGAATTTCAAACTTCTTGCTCTCGTTGACGCTGACGTAGATTCCCTCGAACGATTGAATGTAAATATCTCATGAGACATTTAAAGTACGGGCGCCGAAGCGCTGGCGTTAGACGCCGCTGATTGTGTTCATGCTTTGGCATTCACATGCAACATGGGACCACCACCGATAACAATACCGACCTCGACTGACGGGGAATGGTAGACTTAGACACTAACGGTTGGAGTGTTCCAGAAACACCGGAGCTGGGACAAATCGTAGCTGGCAGAAAGATGAGCGGATTAATTTTTACGAAAAACAATAAATACAAACAACTTAACTGGTGTGCGGAGGCCGAGTATCGACCTCCGCCGATGGAGGAGTCCTAGTTCTCCCCGTTTGACTGATCAATATTATCGCGAATCGGTAGAATGCAGATCTTTGAGATCGCTCTACGATAGCTACCATCCTTAGTTTTGACGGTCACGACTCGTATATTTCCATCACTACCAGCGTGAGTCTCAGTCACACGCGCTAGTTGCCATGTCAGAGGAGGCTGGTTATCTTCCTTTAGGACCACCATAGTCCCCACTACGATGTTATTCCGTCTCACTGTCCATTTCGTCCGGTTTTGAAGATCCGAAAGGTAGAGCTGCGACCACTTCTTCCACAACTGCTGAGTGAATCGTTGCGACTTCTGATATGCCGCCAGACGATTTTCGGGTATCCCGTCTAGATCGGGTTCTGGAATTGCCGTGAGTGGTCGATGGATTAAAAAATGACCGGGCGTCAAGGCTTCGTAGTCGTCCGGATCATTGCTAAGTGGTGTAAGAGGTCGCGAGTTCAAAACTGCTTCCACTTGTGTCAGGATCGTATGCGTCTCGTCGTACAAGAGGATATGCGAGCCAACTGTTCGCTTAAAAAGCAGTTTAAATGACTTAACTGCTGACTCCCATAGTCCGCCAAAGTTTGGCGAACGCGCTGGAATGAAGTGAAACTGGATCTCTTGTTCCGCAGAATTCCTAATGATGGATTGCTGGAACTGCTGATCGTTAAACAGATGCCGCAACTCTTCCAATTGTCTTCTAGCACCAACGAAGTTTCGTCCGTTGTCACACATGACTATTTCTGGCTTTCCACGTCGGGAGGTAAACCGCTTCAAAGTAGCAATGAACCCTTGAGCGGAAAGGTCTGCCGCTAGTTCCAAGTGAATGGCTTTTGTTACAAGACAGATGTAGACGGCGACGAAGATTTTTACTGGACGATTTCGACGATGCAGATAGACGATATTAAACGGACCACAATAGTCAACTCCTACTCGCTGGAACGGAGAACATGGAGTGACTCTCTCTGGTGGCAAATCCGCCATTAGCTGATCTTGAACTCTAGGTTTTACTCTGAAGCACGGTACGCAATCGTGGATGACCTTCCGTACGAGATTACGGACGCTGGTTGGCCAGAAACGTTCTCGAATAGACGATATCATGAGTTGTTGTCCACCATGTAGTAACTTCCGATGGTAGTGTGCAACGACGATGTACGAGAACGGATGACGATGGTCGAGAATGTACGGATGCTTTCGGCGGGTTGCTATAGAGGCATGGCGAAGCCGGCCGCCAACGCAAAGTATTCCTGCCTTGAGTTCCGGATGGAGACTCGAGATTTTCGACGACTCTTGAACTTCCTTTCCATTCGACAGATCCGCCATCTCTTGCGGAAAACTTTCGTATTGGGAGATGCGTACCAACGTATTAAGCGCTTCTTCTAACTCCACTTTAGTAAGCTGACCATTATGACGATTGTTTCCATTGGCGGGATCTGAATTGTGGCGGAATCGAAGTATCCAGGCCGTTAGGCGAAGAAGCTCTATGTACGACGATTTCAAACTGAAAATGTTGCTCGTAGGATGGGCTGGAAGAACGGCCGATACGCCTTTGGATTCAAGTTCCGCTGGGTCGAAATCCTCCTCGTTAATTTGCGAAGCTAAAGGCCAGTTGTGTTCATCTGACCTTAACCAAAGCGGACCATTGAACCAGAGTGATTCATATTGCAGCAGCGAAGGGATCATCCCACGGGATATGATGTCTGCGGGATTGTCTAGACCTGCTACATGATTCCAGGAGCCATCCTTCGTGATGTGCTGTATCTCCGAAACTCTGTTCCCTACGAATTGCTTCCACTTCGATGGTGACGAGGCTAACCAACATTTAACTATTGTGGAATCCGTCCAGAAGTAACAATTCGCTTCGATACTGATACTGTTCATAACCTTCTCAAACAAATGTGCGAGTAATAGTGCTGACGAAAGTTCCAGTCGTGGAGTAGACAGCCGTTTGTTCCCTTTTTTTCAGATTGTCGAGGGGTGCGACTCGTGACTTCGCCGTCAACAGTCTTACGCTCACCTCCCCTCTTTCGGAGATTGTTCGGATGTAAATACAGGCTCCATAAGCCTTGTTTGATGCATCGCAAAAACCATGTATCTCGGTAGAAACGACGTGACTGCCTGTTCCTACCCACCGGGAAACGGTGAGGTTTTCAAGCCCCACTAGGTTTCGTCGATACTCTTGCCATTTTTCCTGTAACTCCAAATTAAGTGGCTCATCCCAACCGCAACCTTGCTTCCACAGTTCCTGAATGAATATTTTGGCCTGTATAACGACAGGGCCAACTAGACCAAGTGGGTCGAACAGCCGGGATACATCGGAGACTACTACACGTTTCGTGATTATCGCCGACCAGTTAAACGACGGGAATGTGAATCGGAAAACATCAACGTCAGGTTGCCACACTAGCCCCAGAGTTTTGACGGCGGTATCCGAAGAATCAATCTCTAGCACAGATCGAACATCTCTTAATTCATTCGGAATAACTTCCAGAAGCTCCTTGCTGTTTGAGTTCCACTTTCGAAGAGTGAATCCCGCTAATTTCGTCAACTCGATGACATCTCTGACCAATCTTCGACCTTCTTCCACGGTATCAACGCCGGAGAGCATATCATCAACGTAGAAATCCTTCCTGATTACCTTGGACGCAAATGGGTAGGTGGCTTCTCCATCTTCAGCAAGCCGTTTCAGACACCTTGTGGCTAAATATGGTGCAGATGATGTACCGTAGGTTACAGTCGTCAACTCGTAAGTACGGATTGGCTCAGACGGTTCGTATCTCCACTTAATACTCTGCAACGGATAATCTTGACTTTGCACTCCGATCATTCGATACATTTTTGCGATGTCCGCATTAATTGCGATTCTGTGTGTACGGAACCGCAGTGATATACTTGTCAGGTCATCTTGTATGACCGGACCCACCATGAGGGCATCATTTAATGAAACTCCGGTCGACGTCTGACAGGAAGCATCGAAAACCACTCGAAGCTTCGTGGTTGTGCTGTCCGGCTTGAGAACAGCATGATGTGGCAGATAATACCGACAAATTTTCAATTGCGGTTCCTCGACAACTTCTCTCATGTGCCCAAGCTCAAGATACTCGCGAATGAAATCAACGTACATTGCCTTCAGTTCTGGATTATCAGCGAAACGTCGTTCCATCCCCATCAAACGCTTAATAGCTGTGGCTTCGGAGTAACCTAATCTGTTAATCATCGCTTCCTTTTTCGGCAGCGTCACTATAAATCTGCCGCTCTCATCTCGCACTGTTGTTGTATCAAAATGTTTCTCACATGCCGACTCCTCTATAGAAAATGTGCTTGGACTTCGACAGGTTTCGAGCTCCCAAAACTTCGAAAGCTGATCTTGAAGTTCGGAGGTAGAACAAACGAAGGTTAATGACTGTTCTTTGCTGTAAGCGTGATCCGAAACCTTTCCGGAGACAATCCATCCTAGATCAGTATTCTGTAACGTGGGGCCGTTTTCCGTTGCTTTCCGCTGCTCATCTTTCAGGAGGTCCATATAGAATTCTGCGCCAATGATGATGTCTACTGGGCCTGGTTCGTAAAACCGTGGGTCGGCAAGCTTCGATGATTCAGGAAGCTTCCATCGACTAATATCGCATGATGCTGTCGGCAGAGAAACCGTCAGTCTTGGGAGGACGTGAAATTGCATCTCTTGTACAAACGGTGAAATACGGTCCAATCTTGGACTAACTACCGCACTGACCAAGCGTGTCGAAGTGGATGTAGACGTCCCAATCCCTTGGACGGATAAATAAGTTGGGAATTCGTTGAAATGAAGTCTGTTCGAAAATTCCTTTGTCATCAAACAATGCTGCGAGCATGAATCCAGCAGTGCTCGTGCCAGCATAGAATCGCCGTTTCGATCCGTGATTTTGACCAAAGCGGTTGATAAAAGAACGTTCAGTGTGGGTGTGATTGGGAGTGCTACGTGTGTCTGACTTGTGGCTGTGGATGTGTTTGTGGTTTGTGTTGAAGTGCTTTGTCCTTGCGAGGTGCTTGGTGTAGCTGTACTAACAATGTGGGTCTGTTGGTTCGGATTTTTTGGCTGTTGTCTATTTTGTTCCGGAGGACTTGACTGCGATTGTGGAACGGAGGATCTCGGTGGGCCAGCATGCAGTAGGGAATGATGCTTTTGTTGACAATGACGGCAAGACCCTTTTTCGCAGTTTCGTGCGTAGTGACCAGGATTTAAACAATTTCGGCACAATTTAGCCCTGAATACAGCCTCGTTGCGCTCTGGAACCAGTAGCCGTTGAAATTCGCCACACAAAAATGCAGAATGCCATGAACCATTGCAAAATGGACACTTATTAGACGATTTGACGACAGTGTGGCATATTGATGGCTTCGACAACCGTTGATCGGAGCAATTAGGAGAGCACATTGGAGCGATGGATTGAAGAACTGCACAATGGCTTCTCAGAAATGAGATAATGTTCTGGTACGTTGGTACACTTTTGGAATTGTGGTGCGTTTCCCACAGCCGCAGGGTAGCCGGATCCAACCGAGAATACACCATGTGCGCTAATATGGTACTCCAACCATCCGTCTGCTCACCGATCTTCTGAAGCATTTGTAGATTTTTCTCGAATCCACCAATCAGGTTGCTTAGTCCGTCGTAGCTTTCTCGCTTCAAACCTTCCAACGCAAAAAGAGTCCAGGTGCGCCTTCACAATTAGCTTTTTGTTTTCGTAGCGGGTTTCTAACGCTATCCACGCTACGCTGTAATTTGCAGCTGAAAGTTCCACCGATTCAATTTCCTGCAAAGCTTCTCCTGAAAGAGCAGACTTCAAATAGCTGAATCGATCCATGTCGTTGAGCTGTTTGTTATCATGGATCAGGCTACGAAAACTGTCACGAAAGGTAACCCAATCTTTTATCTTCCCACCGAACGACGGAAGGCGAATTTCTGGCAGTTTCACCTTTGAAAAAAAGGAATCGGAGCGGTCGCCAGGTTGACTAACTCCACCAAGAGTCGAACCGGATGGAAGTGAAGGTGGGGGCTGCATTGATAACAGGTTTGCCTTCGCTATGCAATATCGATCCTCAAAATCGCTCAGCACACGCTCATTCTCCTCGTTCAGTTGTAATATTGCATCCTCGTCAGATGATTTTCCGCCAGCTGTTTCCAAAAGCAGTTCAATCTGTTCACGCACGACATAAAATTCCTTGCATGTTGTCTCTAGCATCTGCAAACGAACACCAACTTGGGTTGTGTCCCGGGCTGCATCATAATTAGCGACGAATTTTTCTACACCACTCAACGTACCCAGCAAACGCCGCTCACGCTTCGCCAATTCTCTCAAATCCGACATGATATAATACTTTCTGAACCACTGTGCACTGATCACTACACTGCGGCTAACTACGATTGAACGTAATTAGTCAATACAAATAATTACACCGTGTCACTGCTTGCACTATCACTCCCGATCGACTCGACGTTCCACAGATCGCGGCCTCACGAGACAGATTGACTGCTCAACGGACAGACAGACAGCAGTGAAGGGGTAACAACCTGAGAGGACAATCAAGTCGAATAATTCCAGCGGACTTCCGAGACCAACTTAGCTAGCAGGAGGACACCACAGGGCTACGCACCAAAAGGGACAAAACTCGCATGCACTTTCAATCAATTATTTATTTACAAGCCACAAGTAACTTGCCACTCAAACATGCACTACTTCCCTTGCTAAATGAGTTGAAGATCCTCCTCCCTCCGTTTTCCTCGTCGCGTTGGCGCTTCGGGTCCGATGTACAAAATGTCCGCCGCTGCTGATGTCCTAAGGAACAATTGTCGACGCGATGGCGCCAAGCTCAACAAAGCTTGACTGTTGAATGGCAACCCGCCAATCTTCTCGGGATGGCGCCGTTAGACTTCACTGGCCAATTCACCAGACTTTTGCATTCAAAAAGCACTTTTCTTCGGAAACTTAAACCAATCTTCCGAGCCGAGCAATCAATTTGCCGACGGCTTTCGCGCACTGATAGTCCTTTTCTGTAGTTTTTCAGCCACACAGCATTCGAAGAGGACGTTGGAATTGTCCTTGCAACACCACACTGATCAACACGAAGTGTCCGATTCCAGAATAGATCCGGTTCGAAGGACCATAATGTTCGCGCCGTCGCGGAATGTCTTTCGGACACTTATTAAGAACGCGCTTTTTACTGAACGAAAAACACTACTTTATTCGCGAACATCGACAATGATTTATTAACGAACGAAAATAATCAGGAGAAGTGTGTTCCGCGACGGTTTATTTACTACTAATCGTGCTATTGTTTCCACTCTATTTGCCTTCCACATACCTTGCAGAGGATCGATCTACCCATCGCTGGCTACAGATATATAAGCGAGTGAGCGAGCCGAGCGAGCAGATGGGAGAGATTACTGCCTAGCTAGGGATGCGCATGTTAAGCATGACGCTCGATGAGTTTATACTTCTCGCTCTGACAGCTACCTATCTTAAAAAATGTATATATGCAAAAAAAACGACTTGAGCTCTTTTAAGCATAACGTTTGAAGTTCCTTGAAATTATCAGTTTCCTTAGCTTAGTGTTAAAATTATCGCCTACAAAACAAGGTCATGCTGAAAGTATCTGGTTTCGATTCCTGGTTGGCCCTTGATCTTTTAGTAATAGAAATTTCCTGGACTTCTCTGGGCATACAGTATCATAATGCCTGCCACATGATATACGAATGTGAAAATGACAAATTAGACAAATTTATTAAATGTGGATGAGACCTAAGAAAACACAACTGAGAAGCAGGCTCAGTTCCAGTGGGGACGTAACATCTAGCAAAGGAAGCAAAAGAAGAAGCAGAAGAAAAAGAAGAAGTATTATAAGAGGAAGTTACCATCTAGAAATGAAAAATCGATTTGTACGGTCCATTCTTTGGTTTTACGATTTTTTAAACATACCATACGTTTTTTGATATTTTCTCGTAACGCGGGTAGATCATCTTTTCGAGGTGCGTTACAAGGTAAGATCTACCATATTGTACTCTTGTAGTAGCTGTTCTTGTTAATACTTATAAGTTACGGTCGGAAGAGTATAAAAAAGTAACAAGCCACTAAGACCCACCTATTTGTCCTAAATGATGAGGAGGTCGAAGTGGAAAAATGACTCAATCAGCATCTGAGCATCTGAAATTTGTTCACAGTTACAAAAATGATTTTGAAACTTATAAGTAGAAGCAATAATTTGATACGCTAGAGTACTATGGTCAAAATCAGTATCATTTAACCAGCTTAGTGGCCGAACCTGATTAAGGGGCACGCTTTCGAGAGTTTATTTATTTATTTATTTATTTAACAAAAATTTGGAAGAGGGGAAAACCCATTTGAGTGATTTCTATAGAAATCTTTCTCAAAGAGGCACAAAACCTCTTCATCTTTTCCAAAACGTTATAATATGAATATATAATCTATAGGCTCCAACGGACATAAACCATAACAGGGCCATGCGCTTGAATTTCCAGGGTAACAACATCATATGGATAAAGGAGGGTCATCATGAAATTATGGTACTAATCTGGAAATAAACAAAAAAAAAATGCACGAGTATCAAACAATATATGAAATTTCATTCAAAAAGTCAAATAATAATTTCATAATAGAAGGACATTTGCTACCAATTTTGAGAGTTTAATGGTGACAAACTGTTTTCTCCAAAAGGTATAAATAGCGGTATCTTTTTCTAAAGAGGCTCTATGCAAAATGGTAAAGAATGATAATTGTATAAAAAACGACTACTTCATTATTTCTCAATAGTAATGGAGTAGAACGACATGCACTAAACAAAGGACACGGGTATACCACAAAAAATCAAAGAAAACTGGTCGCAGTGGTTCATCCCGAATAGAAACAGAAAAAAATACGTTTTTTGAAGGCAATTTCAACGCGCTCGTGATCCTGCTTTGAAAATTATATGGCGGGATTTGCAGAAAGAATTATTTTTTCGATGAAGACATCTTGATTTTGAAAAAAAAGTCTTAGTTGTACCTGGGCTCAAAGCCCTTTCGGAAATCGGAAATCATTCAAAATTTTGAAAACAGAAGACTCAAAAGCCAATTCCGATATTGAAAGAGGAAAACAAATTATTACTAACTAATTCCGAAAAAGCTCAAAAATTTGTTATGCAGTTTGAAAGCACGTGCGGATTCGAACGAAAATCTGATCCGTCTGCAACGTAGTCCACGGTGTCTTTTTCATGTAACTTTATAACAAAAAAAATCGGCATGTCTCAAATTCAAACCAATGAAAGACAAGACCTTCCTCTTTCATTTGTTGCTAAAATGGAAATTATCCATCGGGGGGTCTAGTGCAATTTTTTTTTATTTTGTTGTTTGTAGTATCATTTTAAATGCACCGTAAATTAATAAATTTTGGTGATGTGAACTGTTGAAACGGATTTAAATGAAAATGTTGCAAAAATCTAGTGTCAATATCTCGTAGATTATATTCTATGCAGCTCGAAACCTAAATATTTACAGGCCGAGGCCGAAATGTAAATTTTCGAGTTGCCTCTCTTTTGCTTCATTGTTGAAATTTGCATTGGTTTGAAAACTAAGTATGTCAAACAACCAGTTTTCAATTTTAATTTTAACTCAAGAGCAATATTCATCTTTCTGACTTGGATTAGGAACGAGCGATCGAAAGACCAAAGGTCGAAAGGACGATAAGTCGAAAGACAAAAGGAAGACAACAAATGGTCGAAAATGAAAAGGTCAAAAGAAGCAAAGGTTGAAAGTGATTTGCATAATGATAAATAAAATAATTTTTGAAAGAAGATTTTTGACCTTTCATCCCCTCTTTATTCCTCCTCAAACTTGTGCCCTTTCGACCTTATGTCATAGATTCTAGAAAATTGACATGTTCACATTTGTGTCAATGACAGACGCAATATAATACTTCATAAATCCAATATTCCAATCCAATTGCAATGTTGACACTATTGTCCATGTGTTTGTTGTGAGAAGTGACATAACATAGCTTTTGTTTGCGATGGTAAAACAAACAAAATTGCTGACAAATATTCTCAGATTAGCAGCCAGTCTAGGGCTGAAAATCTCTTAAATAAAGATAAGAATATTAATAATTATGCTGACGAATATACACTTCCTTTTTAAATTGATGGTAGTAAAAGTGCAATTGAATTCATACAAACATCGAACGGTTTCATTCATATCAAATCTACCTGTGAAAAATTGATCGTGTGATCGTAACATTTTGCTTAGAGATCTCAATAAGTGCTGTAATGTTCAATTTTAGCATAGTTTTATTAGAGTTATTTGTAATTCTATAGTAATTCATAAAACAAGTACATTAAATCAGCTTTGAAAATGTTACTCAGTAACTTTACGATTTTGCTAGCTTAATAACGAAGTCATACGAAGCTTTAACAAATATATTGGTGAATCATAAAGGTCTCCGATTACACCAAAAAAGGAGCCAAAAACGGTGACCTTTAGTGCAAACAGACTTGTTTGCTATTTATATCCAGCAGATTTCAAGTACTATGTTTCGTATAGCTTTGTTGTGTTCAAAACTTCTAAAAGCGCCAGCTCGAACAACTCTTGATGCTAATCTTCCATCAAAAGACGTTCAAAATCATGAAGTTTGAGCCGTCGCATGCCTAGTTTTGGTGCTAAAATTCAGTGGTCCCAAATTACGGGTTTTCCGGTGGTCATTTCGGTACCCAAAAGGACCAGAATAACCATCAATTCATTCTTATGGCAAAATACATTCAAACATAATAAATCGTTATGAGTTGGACACAAGTCATTTGGTTTTTTGGCATCAATCCAAGTAGTTTCATCGATTTGTCCAGATTGGATACCTTCCGGGTCTCCAGGATCCGGTTCTGCATGGACCATACTGGACCGATACTTTCAAGCGATGTGCACCAGTAATTGATTCCTTATTACAGAGAAATTTTATAACAAAATATCCATTAACCAAATAGTACCGATGTGAATTACATACAAAAAACTGCGATGGAAACTTAGATTTCGGATGTTCCGGGTTTCCGGAACCGGGTATGACTATCTAAATGATTTGAGAATCTCTATTTACAGTCCACGTAAATACCTATTCAACAATATAAGGACGGTTCAGATTACTTGTTTAGTTACGAAACTACAGGTTGTCAATGTAAGGGTATCTAAAGGGACTTTTTTCAGATGTAGCAGGTTCCCGGTGGCCACAGTGACGCGATTCCGGATCTCTCGATGGGTTTCCGAAAATCGACATGTGTACCTTTCGTTTCAGCCCAACTGAACTAAATTCGGTCAACACACTGATTTTTTCGAGCTGTTTTTTTTTTGGGTCGTATACGACCATAAGTCACAATTTGTAACTTTTATTTTATGGAAGCTCCCTAAGGGGCCGGAAACGTATCGAATTTTTCCGCAAAAATAAATGTTCCCACAAAAAAAAAGCCTAATTATCAGAAAACGCCCAATTGCTACGTTATTTTAATCAAAAGTTACAATGATTTGAATTTTGAAATGGGTCGAAAACGACCCAAGGTCCTTATTAAGGTTAAGTTATATCCCAAACTCCGTAAAAAAATTGAAAAAAAAAATATTGCTCTAGACCCCCCGACGGATTATTTTCGTTTTGGTCGCAAATGGAAGGGGAAAATCATGGCTTCCTTGTGTCAAAATTTCAGACATGCCGAATTTTTTGTTTTGAAATTGCTCTACGAAACACACCGTGAGTCTAAAGGGCTGGTAATGGAAATGGTGCGGTGCAGACTGCTCTGGACTGGAAAAATACTTCCAAAATTATAGTGCTTTTTGTCCTAGAATGATCTTGAAAAGACGAAGATACTCGATAATTCGTGGATTTTCTTGATTTTACTCTCACGATACTGAAGCTACTATTAATAATACCACATCTGAAATCCTACCGGAATTTCGATATTTCCATATTCTACTGTAGTCTTTTCCATTTGTGCCAGATTTAAAAAAAACTTGTATTATTATTTTCATGGTTTTGTTGAAATATAGGAAATTTTACTACGAGCTTAGAATTCACTACAATTTCGATCCAAATCTACATAATTTGTTTGAATATTGCAATTTTATTGATTACACTGCGGAACACGTTTTTGTCTTCAGCACCAAAATACCGCTATTCACTTAATTAAGGGTTGCTGAATCCATTGCCGTTTTCAGAAATATCATAGCACGTCTAGTTTTTGAGATATTGACTGATGAAAATGCAAAAAATGACTATTTCAGCCAACTTGCATGCAAGTTTGTCAGCTTGTAAGGTAATATATTGGTTTAATTTGCCACAGAATTCAAACTTTATGTGTATATCAATACTTATCATCAAAGTTTGTATTACTTTCGATACGGAAAAGTTATTTTTTGATGGTTTAGAGAATTGTTGTATTTTGCCATATAGAAGAAACGAAGAATTTTGTATGGAGACTGCAAGCATGTTGAAAAAATCGGTTTAATCGAAATTTAATCGCGCAATTTCAATCAAATGATGTCTGAAATTAAAGTTCAAGTTCTATTTTGCATGTTTGAAGGATTAGATTACAAAAAAGTATGATAAATTGTACTTTAAATTTCATGTAAACATTAATAAAACCAGTGTTTTATACAACTTTGGCGATCTGTAGCAATAAATTGTGACGTGCTGGAACATTTCTGAGAATGGCACCCGATTCAGCAACCCCAAATCAACTAGAGACACATAATTTGTTCCTTGAGACACGCAAAAATGTCATTTTTGTTACGCTGTGTTATTAGTTCGACCCAAATCTACAGATTTTCTATACAATTATATTTTCCTCGATTCCTTAATCACTAGATGGAAAGATTATAGAGGTAATTTTATGGTCTATGGTCTTAATCGGATTTGCGCTCGATGGACTATTTACGCAAGTAATTGAGATTTAGCCTTGGGGACGGCTCATATTGTTAATTCTAAAGGTTGTTAGTTAACCGCGATAGTGGAGCTCATGTGCTTTTCTGAAAGCATTTGCTCCTTGCCCGTAAAGACTAGTTGAATGTCTGATTGAAGCCACGCTATACGATACTTTTTACCGCTACTGTAATCAAATTGAGAATTTAAAAGCATATTGTTTATCCAGTCGCAATAGATACATTTTTTTTAACAAAAATGGTAGGAAATCAGAAAATGTCTATAGAATAGAATGAAAACTTAACGATGTGCTTATTGCTTCAATAACGACTGTCGTTCAAGGTCATTAAGGCCCAAGTAATAATGGAACAAATGTCAACACTGAAACAGCAGTTTGCGGCGTTAAAATGTCCAAATCTAAAAATAATAAAACGCACAGCTGTTTTAATTTGGAAATAAAACAGCTGTGTGCATTTATTTTCTCAGATTTGGCGACCTTGAAGCAGAAAACTGATTTTTCAGTTATGAAATTTGCTCCATTTTTACTTGGGCTTAAATGATAATATCTGTAGCAAAATTATAAAAATAACAACACAATCTTTGCTATTGAGTCTCGATGATTTCAACGAGAACATTTATAATTTTACATTTATTTTTTAGTTTTTTGAATATCTTATTTTCATAATACTAAGCTTTCTCGATCATTTTGTATCAAGGGCCCCCGTAAATAGATCCGACCCGGGCCCCCCGAAGCCCAAATCCGGCACTGCTTCCTGTCGATTACCGGCCGAAATGGTCGGCCTTCAAGAGTTCCGTGACAGTGGTTCATCTCGGACCGTTCGAAAGATTTACGTCGTCGTTGGTGGAGTTAACCTTCCAGGCTACTACGAAGACAACAAAGGGAGTTAACCAAGGATCGAAGTTCACGTGCACACGGAAAGTTCTTTGACTGGGCCAAGTTCAGCAAACAGTTGTTCATGCAATGCCACCTCGGTGAAGAAGATCTGTCTGGCTTGCGAGAGGGATGGACACAAGGTGGCACAGTGTTTCATTTTTAAAGCTATGAGCATTGACGATCGGCTCAAGATAGTTAGCCAGAATGCTCTTTGTAGAACCTGCCTGAACCAACACGGCAAATGGCTTTGTAAAACGTGGAAAGGATGCGGCATAGAAGGTTGTCGGTTACGTCATCATAAGCTGCTGCACACCGTCACGCCGGCGTTACCACATCTAGTATCCAGTCAGTTGGAATGGGGAGTTTCTGGTCCAATTTACCGAATTGTACCGGTGACGTTGTTCGGAAATGCTTATCGAGTTAATGTGTTCGCATTTGTGGATGAAGGTTCGCAGACTTCGCTTGTGGATGATGCTGTAGCAGACCAACTAGGTGTCACAGGTTCATCTGGGACATTAAGCCTGCAATGGACAGGTAACGTAACCAGAGACGAAGTTAACTCACGCATTATACAGATGGAGATATCCGGCGAATCCAGGTGTGCGTACGGTGAAATGTCTTCGGCTGCCGGCGCAGTCCTTGTGCTACAAAGACTTGACAGAAATATACCCACTTCTCCGAGGTTTGCCAATCAACGACTACGCAGATGTAACACCGAAGCATGAAACTCACGATTCCACTGAAGATTAGAGAAGGAGACTGGGGCCAACCCATGGCAGCCGAATGTCGTTTAGGGTGGAGCATTTACGGTTGTTCACGATCAGCAACGGAATCGGTATCTGTGGGTTTCACGTTGGAGGATGGACCATTTCGGAGAGTGAGTTGAACCAAATTGTCCGCGATTATATAACGCTAGACAATTCCGAATGCAACCTCCAATATCTCCTTTGGAGTCGGAGGAAGATAAGCGAGCACGACAGCTACTCCAGTCCACCACTCGCAGAGTCGGCAACCGTTTCGAGACTGGTTTATTGTGGAAAAGGGACAATGTACAATGGATCATTAAAATAACCAAAACGGCCGCTATGGCAAGCATAGATAGCGCCACCGTAGCCTTGTGTGTTTGACAGAACAGCAATGCGTTCACAATGTTAATTTCCATATACAGTGGCGCCTTCGTTTTGATGCGGTGAGCACTGGCAAAAACTACCTTCAATGATCAATTTCCGGATAGCTACGGGATGGCATTTCGTCGATTGCGGTCGTTGGAGAAGAAGCTTGACAAGGAACCGCAACTATTCGTAAAGTACTATTTGTCGTTCGGCGACAAATTCAGGAATATCAGGAGAAGGGATACGCTGAAGAACTCTCCAAAACCAATTCCGAGAAGAGCTGGTATTTGCCTTTTGGGGTAGTCCTGAACCCTAAAAAACCAAACAAGGTTCGGATTATTTGGGATGCCGCCGCAAAGGTGAACGTAATATCGCTCAGTTCGGCGCTTTTCAAGGGTCCGGATAATCTTGCTTCGCTAATAGAAGTATTTTATCATTTCCGTCTCTACGCAGTCGCATGTACAGAAGACATAAAGGAGATATTTCATCGCCTCCTCATCCGGCAGGAGGACCGCAAATTCCAACGATTTCTATGGCGGAATCGTGACTCGGATGAAGCAAATGTGCACGTTCTGGATGTGGCGATATTTGGTGCGACATGTTCTCCAAGATCGGCACAATATGTCAAGAATGTGAATGCACTGGAGTTCGAAAGTAAATCTTCTCGGGCGGTGACTGCAATCGTCCGTTACCACTACGTCGACGATTATCTCGACAGCTTTCTTACGGCAGA
Organism: Aedes aegypti; assembly: GCF_002204515.2. Lineage (NCBI taxonomy): Eukaryota > Metazoa > Arthropoda > Insecta > Diptera > Culicidae > Aedes > Aedes aegypti. The sequence goes on from NC_035108.1 coordinate 382,189,409, forward strand.
AGAAGCAGAGAATGTGGGAACCTGACGTTCGGTGTATACATGCAGCAGGTGCATTTGAAATCCGTAATTTTCTTTTAAACGATCAGGCGGTTGCAGTGAGCGTAGGAGAAAGCTCCACATCTGAGGAGAAAATGATCAAGCCGGAGAAGAAGATTAATGTAGAGTCTGTCCTTGGTATGAAGTGGATCCCAATCGGGGATAACCTCACCTACACATTCGTAGTACGCGCCAACCTTGAGCGAGTGCTGGATAAGGCTCATGCGCCGACCAAACGACAAGTGCTGAGCGTGGTCATGAGCCTGTTTGATCCGTTAGGATTGATCAGCTATTTCGTGATCCACGAAAAAATTCTGATGCAGAAGGTTTGGGCTTCTGTCGTTAACTGGGATGAACCGATTGGCAGCGAACTTTGCAAACAATCGCAACGGTGGATAGCTCTTCTGCCACAACTGAACTCCGTTCGAATTCTTCGTTGCTACTTCTCAACAGCAAACTACCAAACCTGCCCTTCTCTCCAGGTTCACGTCTTCGTAGATGCTTGTAAGTCAGCATATGCCAGCGTTGTCTATTTCCGAGTAGAGTCGAGAGGAGGAACAGCGGTGACATTTATAGCAGGCAAAGCAAAGGTGGCCCCATTGAAGATGATGCCCATTCCTCGATTGGAACTTCAAGCTGCTGTATTGGGCATCCGATTGCTCAACAGTGTCATCTCGATGGACAAGCTTCCAGTCAGTCGTCACGTTTTGTGGACAGATTCCCAGACCGTTATTGCTTGGTTGCCGACCACCGACGATATTAGCAGTTCGTAGGCTTCCGAGTGGTGGAAATTCTTTCGACGACGGACATGCAGGAGTGGAGGAAAATCGACATAGAGCTGAACGTAGCGAATATTGCCACAAAATGGGGCAAACGACCGAGTTTTGATGACTCTAACACCTGGTTTTGCGGTCCGGAAAGTTTATGCGGAGCCGGAAAGTTTATGGCCAAAGCAGGTTCGCATTGTAGGCGTACACATGGAGCAGCCTGCTCCCCTGATTGAAGTTGTGAGATTCAGCCGATGGGAAAAGTTGCTTCGTACCGCAGCATTCGTTCGGCGATTTGTCGATAACCTGAAGAGGAAGAAAAATGGCGACCAACTGGAACTGGGTGTGTTGAAGCAGAAGGAACTGGTCCACACGAAAATGATGCTACATAATCAAGCGCAGCAAGAATACTTTGCCGAAGAAATCAAGCAGCTCAGTGGAAAGGCGAAAGAAATACAGCTGCGGTACTCGGCGGTATCCAAGTCCAGCTGTATTTACAAGTTGTGGCCGTTTCTGGATCAATTTGGGGTGCTGCGTATGCGATGAAGGATTGGTGCAGCGCCACACGTTCCGTATGCAGCAAAATTCCCAACGATACTACCGCAGCAGTCTCGAATCAGTTTTCTGCTTTCGGATAAGTTTCATCGTACCGCGACCGATGGCCCCACTGCCGAAAGTATTCGGGCAATTCACATGGAGGTTGTTCATAGTTTGTCAACGGAATCCTGCATTCGAGCAGTGCGAAGATTTGTATCTCGTCGAGGATCGCCGGCGGAAATTTTTAGCGACAATCGGACCAGCTTTCATGGCGCCAACAACCAATTGCAGAAGGAGATAACGGGTCGAAATGCCGCACTACCATTAGTGTTCACTAATTCAAATACCCGTTGGTCGTTCAATCCACCGGGCACACCTCACATGGGTGGGGTATGGGAAAGGATGTTCCGGTCAGTCAAGGAAGCCATCAAGTCCACGCTGGAATTGTCTAGGAAACCAGATGATGAAACGCTAGAGAACGTGATCATCGAAGCGGAAAGTATGGTTAATACGCGTCCACTTACCTATATCCCTTTGGAATCGGCGGACTAGGAGCAGGGCTGTCAAGTATCATGGCCGACTTGCGACAGTGACGAAACAAGTCTTCTCACCGTCACTACACGAAACTATATTTTATACGCTCACTTTGTCACATCGCAAAGACGGAGCTCTCATGAGAGCAACTTTAATATTGTTTTGCTATTAAAATTTCTTTCTCATTATTATGAATTTCGAGAAGTAAATGTGTTTGATACGTTAAGTGGGATATTGTTCCATGATTTCAGCAATATAAATAACCAGGCTTCCGAATTCTCACTCACTCTCACGATAATGGATTTATCCCTCACAACAATTTTCAGCGATCAGCTGCCTTGCGATTTTATCCGTCCACAAAACAAAGCGAAAATAGATAATTGCACATTTCCGCAGCTGTGAGAAGTTTGTTTTCTCTTTCTCCGATCCATGGAGAATTTTTCCTGTATCCATCGCCACGAGCAGCAGTTGCTTTAATGCACCAAATTAACCACTTCTTTCGTCAAGTTGGTGTGGTAGCATGGTTAGCGTGCACGCATCGCGGTTGTTTTTAGCAATGTTCTAGGTTCGAATCCCGTCGCCGGCACTAGTTTTTGTTTATCCACATAGTGATAATTCTCGGGAGCAGTTGGTGAGCGAAAATATGATGGAGTGATAATCAAATTATCCACAGAGTGGAGTGATTTTCGGTTATCCTCCATCGTAGCTCCAGGGAAAATTAGTGTGAGCGATAAAAGATGTTCACGCGAGGAAGCGAAAAAAGCATTCTCCTTACGTGCGAAAAATCGTAGATTTCGCATCATTGATACGAAAATTCAGAACCCTGTAAATAACAATCATACCAGATAATTGACTAAAAATTACCATGTTTACGATTCCGTCGCGAGCCGTAGCGACGGAAAAATGAAAGAGAGTTAAAAAAAATATATGTTATTGTCTCGCCGTCCGATGACAGTGAGGACAGCATCTATGTAAAAGTCGCACGACACTTTCTATTTACAATGACGCTTTCCAGCACTAACGCCGAACCACTTCTTGTTGGGAAGCTCTTCTGGTGTAAAACAATTGCTAGTTCTTCCAACAGACTACCGTACGACATTGAGAAGCAGTTGGAACTTGGCGAAGCATTTGGTCGATGAAATGTGGAGACGGTGGATATCGGAGTATCTTCCGGTGATTTCACGCCGTTGCAAACGGTTCGACCTCGTGAGGGATTTGAAGGAAGGAGACCTTGTGCTGGTGGTCCAAATAACAACCTTCGTTAACCTGTATTCTCCGTGTTTCATTCGACTCAGTGTAAACACTTTAGAATATTGTTCCAAAGTTTGATCACCGCATGACTTTATCATAATTAGCATTTATTGGGTTTTCTCGGTAAACGCGATACTACTCAAAGTGGAAGGGAGCAAGGAAAGTAATACAAGAATATGATGGATAGAATCACAAGCGAGTGACGAGAGAAATTAATAGAAGTTGAAAACTAACAGAGGGCCAATATGAACAATACAATCGAAACGACAAACTGTTGCCTAACGTCCTGGTTTTGTTTGGCCTGGTTGGTCACTACTGTACTAACACTAAACAGGCAAAAATTTGTGTTATGTTTTGCCTGTCTAGTGTTAGTATTCATAGTCATAGTCAATTTTACCTTCTTTGAACCATAAGCTATTCTTTATACTTTTACGGAAAAATCACCTTCTTTATATAATATGCTGTTCTATGGATGCTTCTGTTAGGCCTTACATCTTTATGCCTAACGTCTTTATGCCTAATGGGGTATGCTCAGAAAAATCCTCATGGCATAGTGAGTTGGAGAGTGGCCCTAGTTGATCTCTATTTTATGCATTTCACCCATTTTCTCCACAGCTTTATTCAAACGTAAACTAATTTATCCATTAGGTAGCGTTTGCATCAATAAAACAAAAATAAACAAATATTTATATTCATAGTTCAAAACCCTTCCAATGTAATCAAAACAGTAAATAGATTACCACAATTCTACTGTGAGATAAAAAAAAAATCAATATCTTTCTCTTTTACAGATTGCTCTTCATTGCTCTGTTTACAGCAATTGATCACAGTTATTGAAAGTTCAAAAGAATAAGAGAGATTATTTTTCGGTGAACTAAAACTTCTTAATGCTCCCCCAAAGCATCACTTATCCACATACACGGAAAGAAATCCGTTTCAACTTTCTTGTATTTTCCTCATTTCGTTAGTTTCCATAGCATATCAGAATTCAAAATCCTTTGGATATGAACAAAGAATCATACTGGGACGGTTGACTGCTTTCCATTATATAATTGTAAAAGTAAAAATAAGAACAAATCTTGAATAATTTTCAAAACCATTTCATCCCTAAATAGTTTAATCCCAGTTGTTGGTCTGCTCATTCCTCTTCACCAGTGGTTATTGAAAGTTCTACACTACTCTTGAAAAGTGAAAATTTCTCGATTACCAAACGATGAAGTAAATCTACTTCCTACTCCGGCACAGTTTACGGGTCCACTTACACGGCGAAAAAAAAATCTGTTGCAATTTCATGAAATGGCATTCATCTAGATCAAGACTACATTGTAAGTTACAATTACAATTTGTAACTAGATCAAGACTTCAAACATAATAATGTAAAAAATATTTCATATTGTGCTTGTTCAAAGTACATGGTATAGGAAGCACCAATCTGCCATATTCATATATCTTGGGATATTTTTCTTTAAGCGTTACAGCAAAATCTTTTCATTCCATGGTTAAGTGCAAGCCACGTCGGCTCTCAAGTGAAGGTATGAGGTTTGAATCTCAAACAAATAGTTTTATTTATTCGAGCGGAAATCAAAGATGTTAAGGTGCAAGAAAAAATGGTTCAAAAGTCAGAACTGAAAAAGCAGTATTCTCCTTTTAAAACAGTAAATTGATGAAATTAAAAACATGCAGCCTTTTTATTTGGCAAATGAAAGAGCTGTGTGTTTTTATTTTCTTCGATTTGTCTATATAAAAAGAGAAAACTGCTTTTTAAATTTGACTTTTGCACCATTTTTACTTGGGCCTTAAGAGCTAAGTGTGAGAAAAGTGGGGATTTTTTTTCAGTGTATGAAGGGACAAGGTGATGAAAGGAAAGAAAAAACGAAATCCAGACAAATAGAACACGGGAAACTTTGAGCCAATTATAACTTTCCCGTGGAAGAAGCCACTCGAACAGGTAAAAGCTTCTCTCAGGAGGAATTGACCTGTTCGTGAACTTTCTACTTTATCCACACTTTTTTCCATCATTTCATTGCCTTTCACCAGACGATCCGGATATTGGCACTGCCAGCAGCCCGATATAGAGGGGTTTCCTCCGTTTGCTTTTCCACCCGAATGGATTCTAGTACAGGGCAAAGTGCCCTGCTGACTTGCGTTTCCACTCAGCCGTGAACTTTCAATAAAGTTATCAATGAAATTTATACTCGCTGCACAATGCAGATGTACATAGCAATGGTGCGCACTACGGGGTTAGCGGGAATATATATATATATTTTTTCTTGGAATAAAATGGTTCGGGAAATGAAACTTTTGTAAAAAGAAAAAGGAAAAAAAGTGATGGAAGTTTGCGCCTGCCGTGCTCCAGCATGGAATTTGTCGGAAGTTACAGCTATTATATTACTGTCGACTCCCGCTAATCTGAACGTCACATTATTCGCATGACCTGTGATGAATTTTTTGGTAGCTTTGTTTCTGTTTTTTTTGTTGGTTTTGTTTATTCTTCAATTAGTATTACTTCATTATTCTAACAATTTATTTCTGGAAGAATCAATCAAAGTAGAAATACTTTCTGGAAGTTTCATGATGGGGATGTAAAAGACACCCACATCGCCAGAGGCTCTCACATCTTTGATTTTTTAATGATAGTTCTCACTAGAAGCAGTGAGTAGTGGAATGAGTCCACTAAGAATTGTCTGAAACTGTTTCTTGATTGAGAATGCTTTTGATATCCTGAGTGACGTGATTTTGAATTTTACTAGCGAGTCCTTCATTAAAATTGTGTGCGTCTTCCAATATTTTTTTTATATGATTTCCTCAAAATATTTGAGCTAGGGTTGATTTGAGATGCCTTATTCTCAATTTTTTTGTTTCTTAATTACCTTGGCGTAACTTTGCATTAAGCAGAAGTTGATAGAAATTTATAGGCAGAAACTGAACTTTAATTCAAGCAATTTATATAGTATACATTCCTGTGCGGTTCATTAATCCGAGTACGAGACAATTCCCAAAACTATAACGGTCAACAGTCGTTGTTTAACATGAACGCCATTCCAATCGTCGGGCCGTGTCGTTAGAACTGCCCTAATCGAGTCTCCATACTCACACGAACCTGCTCTTCTGCAACGATGCCATGTTTGATTTATGCAAACCGAAACTACGCATCAACGGTTTGCTGTGGCAATTACGTACAGCAGGTGCGTTCTATAATGAAACATCACTTCCTATTTTCCTATTGTTCGAGCACGATGACGTCCGTTGGTCGTCACGTATCCGGATCATTAACAATATGATTATAGCCGAATGCTTGTCCTTTTGTGGCTAGTGGTGCCACGTCGCTACTATGGCAGAAATTATTATTCGAACTGTGAATGGCCGATACTTCACAATGTTTTTCAGGTTCTAGCCTTCCGTACCTGGGGTCCGTAATAACTTGAGTGATGGAAAATGATATGAATGTAATAAATTTGGAATACTATCACTTAAAGTAATTTTCTAACTTGTACCTGAGCCACAATTGTGAAGTTTTTTAATTGATAATTCTTCTTTTTCTTCTTATTCTTCTTGGCATTACGTTCTCACTGGGACAGAGCCTGCTTCTCAGCTTAATGTCCAATGAGATCTCCACAGTTATTAACTGAGAGCATTTTTTGCCAAAGTTGCTATTTTCGCATTTGTATATCATGTACCTGGTACTATGATACTTTATGTCCAGCAAGTCAAGAAAATTCCCATTGCAAAAAGATCGTGGAACAACCGGGAGTCGAACTTATTGGTTATTTAATCTTTTTATGCGAATCGTTTTACGCCACAGAGCCTCAATATGCCATAAAACGACTCGCAATAAAAACAAATGCTTAGTCTTTGGTGATTTCAATGCCAAATACTGTTCGTGTAAGAATACCTTAAGCAATTCTAACGGTTAGATTTAATTTGAAGAGTTTCCTACGGATATTTATCAAATCAATACCTTGATAGCTCTACTTTATAACATTAAAGACCACTTGTTTGAAAAAAAGACCCACAAAAGTCCAAAGAGAATCCAAAAACCAAACAGGAATCGAGAAAACTACAAAAAACCTAAGAAGAACCAGGTGATAAGAGTTGGATTCTTCAAAGAATCTGATCAGACTTTTTTTGGGAATTCCTCCGAACATTACAACAGTTTATTTTCTTTCATAATTTTCTCTGGAAACTTTATCAAAAAATATGTCAGGTATTTACTCCAGATTCATTCAGATGTTTCACGGTCGTACATTGGAAGGATTTTCGTTTTAGATACGTCCAAGAATTCAATCTGGAAATTTTCGAAAGATAAGCACATAAACTATTGCAGAGAGTCTATCAGGAATTCATCCAATTATTCATTGGACGTGTAATCACAGAGATATGGACTGAACAGTTTTGTATGTTTTAGGGGGTAATCCGAAACTTATACACGGGAGTGTAGGTCCATTTGAAAAGTTACTGATTGAAGTACATTTATAACATACATCGATAGCAATGTTGACGTAAATATTTTTCGCATACGAAATTTAATATTGACAATGCACTTGAAACTGTAACGAATTTCATTTATAAAGCAATTGCCAATCGAAATATTTAATTCGACTCTTATCTTATAGATGATTAGATATATATTAGAAACGTGATTGAACGATTGAATCCAGGCTCAAAGGTATTTTGTAAGTATCTTAAACATTGAAAACAGTTCAAAAGCCAATTACGACGTACAAAGTATTAATAATTAAAATGCCCAAAACTTCGCTGGGCAAGTTAAAAGCGTGCATAATTTTACTTAAGATCATACTGATGTAATACACTGACAACAAAATTGTAGCAAAATTATATCAATTCTTATAACGCATAACAAATTTTGTTTCATTTTGTATAAAAGCACTCTTAGCATGAAAATACCAAATGGTGTTTTGATAGAGATAACTCGGAAAAACGAGACACACAAAAATGATTACCAAAAATTCATTTTAAATCAGATACTTCTCAAATTTTGAGGGATTAAATAACTAGCAAAGTTTTGGCATAATTTATCTATTGAATTTCCTTTCCCAAGCTGAATGCTCGTAACACTGCTCATGAGATCAGATCTTAGGCGAGGCTTTGCCGACCTTTCTTCCACAATTTCTTCCAGTTTTTCTTCAAGTTTCATTATTCGTCCATTCATTATCGGAACATCTTCACAACGCGGAACACGGTGGAATGGTGGATTCCAAGCCTTTTGCTGATCCATCTGTGTGACTGACCAGGATTATCGATCACTGCGCCCAAGATTTACTGGCGTAGCTCTTCTTGTTACGAATGCATCTTGTAAACAGATCGCGATAAAATTTTGGACATATAAACATAGCACTCCAAACTAGTATTACCCAAAACTTCATTTATTTTTTACCCACACTATAAAAAGTTACACCCAAAACAAAATGTCGCATTTTTTTCTGATTCCAATCTTTTAACAGATGACACAAATTGGTTAAATTTTGTTCTATTTAAAACAAAGTGAGTTATATTTCTATTTAAATTATAACATTTTTCATATTTGTTATTTTAACTACCAGCCAGCTACAAAAGGGTCCTAAAATGTTCAATGAAATCTTGTTTTTATTACATAACACGAAAGAGCATGTTACTGCACTTACTTTAGCATTTTTTTCCACTCAAATAACTGTAATTTAAAAACTGGGTCCATGAATGAACCTTGACACTTTTGATCATGTTTGACGTTCGCTTAGTCGGCAAAAACACCACTGGGGTTTTAGTTTTATCACTGGGGTTGTTCCTATCTGACTTTCTGGAAGGGACATGGAAAACAAAATACATCAAAAATTTGAGTTTAAGCCAAGAGGTGTGACAAAATCTAAAAAAAAAAATAAAAAAAAATGTTTTTTGGACTTAAATTAACGAAAATTGAGTAAACATGTGTTTTAGGCCTTAACTTAAGCGTTGGGTACTTAAATTGGGACAGGGCCATAGGGCCCTATTATATCATATTTGGTAGAAAAAATGTGCCTTCTAAATAGCAAAATCTGTTACAACTCTGTTGTAATCCACTGGTCAGGTTACTAGTATCATCGAAAAATCCGGATTCTAAGAGCATTTTCAGCTTTCCGAAAAATCTTGGTGACCAGCATAGGAATAAGTGAGAAAATAACATATTAATAAAAAATGGATGATGGAATTCACAACCTCATAGAAACGTCCAGTAAGTAGCCCGATATCGAGTCTTATTTTAGGTTTCATGTAAGACCCATGTTTTGGCCCTTAAGGTAGAGATCTACTTGGGCTTCACTTAAATCCAATAGGGCTTTGCTCTGCAAAAGTCCAGAACTACACTTTTATATAAATTACACAAAATGCTCTATTTATAGCACTAGTTTGAAGCCCTAACGCTTTTTAAAGCCATCTTAATGAAATAAATCAAACAGGATAAGTACAGTATACGTTTATACCATTAGACTAAATCTCAGGCATTCCACATCCCGATATTTTATATGTCGATATCGAGTAATAGACTCATAGAAAGATATGGATTTCGTAGTCGCGGTCACTCCGATCGCATTTGCACTGATTGTGTGTTTTTTTTATTTTCCTATCAGGATTATCCCTTCAATACCTAGATATGGTAAGTAGATTATTCTATGTAGTCACTTTTAGTCATCGGGTTGTTGAGTCGCTTCGTCGAATTATTTTCATCATGGGTCCAGCTACTGGTCAGCACTGGTTCGTTTTGTTGGCATATAGGGTGCAGAGCTACTTGGGCACTTCCATGATTCACTTTGGTATCGGGGGTTTTTATCGGCCAAATTTTGTGAAACTTTGCAATAAGAAGGACTTCCATACGACGCATATTGTGGCCAAATAGTAGCTTTCAAAAAACCCCACTGCCGAAGTGAATCAAAAGTGCCAAGAACTGGATCCAGCTCCCTACGTCAAAGGTACAACCAGAAGTTTGTACACCTAATGAGATTGTTCTGGTGTGAGGTTTTGTGCGTGTTGACCATTTTGATGAAAATTAGGAAAAAAAGTAAAGCCTCGGAGAGTTCTATCAAAGCTTAAGCGTTTAATCAAGGCAACTGCATATACACTATACACGGGTTAGATAAAAAGGTTGAGACTAGTAAAATTTTGTCAATATTCAAATACACAGAAAAAAATCCGTTCTCGTATCCGTGAACAGCAGACGTGAACTCGTCAACAAGCGAAAATACTACCATGAACTAGATCATGTTTATGTGGCCTTTGGTGGTAGTTCATGGTGTATTTTTGACAGTTCACGTTTTCCCGAACTCTTTTTTGAGCGTGCATGTATAACTTCCTAGGGTATTGATGAAACTTGATGTGTCTGGAAGTATCCAGCATAAAATTTAATCTAGTTCCGTACAGTCACCGCCAAGATAAAGGTTTCTCTTGCTTGTAGCCAGGTAAATGGGCGGGAATCGTTTGTTTAAACTTAAAATTCTACCGTCGAATTGTGTGTACTTCATATTTAATATATAACTTTTGTGGTACAGAGCAAAAAAGCTTTCATTTTTGAACACAATTTTGATTTTCAGAAAGACGAAACAAACGTTTCTAAATAAAGTGTGCCAAAATTAGTTACCAAATGTACGTTTCTTTCACTCCCCAAATCGATCACCGTAGGTACGGCGTAGTGATATTGAACTCGAGAGTTTTTAGATTAGATATAAATTGGCCACAAATCAAATGGCGCTTCGAGAAATGTTGTATGAAACCTTCCAATCGGTGCGTGTTTTATATTATTACTAGGAATAAATTCATTAGTTTGTGAATCATACTCTTCTTTGTGCACATTTTGAATCACTTTGTTTACATGCTTATTGCAGGCTATGTTTGACAAACGAACCATTGAAATGGTTTGCATTGATTTCATCGATAGGAAGATCCCATTTTGCTGCAGCTCGATTTCGTCGAAATCGCTGGCAATCATTGCACACGGTTGGCTCAATTTGGGTTATGTGACTTGGGTGCATGAAACGGTTGGTAATTACTCGATGTTGCTAGTTAGTAACTTTTGTGTGCCGTAAAATCATGAGGAATAGATATATCACAGCCACAAAATCAAACGTTCTACTTACTGGGAATTGTAAGGAAGGGTTCACGAAATTTCTGCAACGATCCAGTATCACCCCCACCGCAAAAAAAAACTTTGATTGGACTTGTGTATGAAATAATCACTTTACTCAATATCCATACGCAGCTTGGCCGTGCTTGATTTTTTGGGGTGAGAATAGTTGCGATAAGCTCAAACTCTTTCAGAACAGCAAAAATGTGTTTCCGCTCGACTCACAGCATCGAAATTGCTCTTATCACTAGCAACGAAAAAAATGATATGTTTCGTTATCGTTTTTCGTAAATCTATACCTACCAGAAGACGCTTGTAGTAAATTTGGACTTACATTAAGTTCGGTCGAAGACATACGATTATCGCGATAAGCTTGGAGGCGATGAACTGGATGAGCGAAAATGAAATGAACGATTTTCAATTTTCTTTCATCCTCCAAGCGACGATCACAGAGTATGAAATCGTTTTCTGGTGGATAGAGCCGGTGAAGATTTTTTTGGGTCAGAATTTAAAACACTGGATTTCGTGTTACCCCATCGATAATTTCATTCCCTATATTGGACACAATTTGGACGTACACGTGCCAGGTTCAGCGTACATTTTGTTCAATGGACATGATGAAGGGCTTCCCTTCACAGGTTGTTTGCGCCTTTTTCATTTGTTTATCGTTTCGGCTCAATTTGGAACTCAAAATCGAATCGCATCGACTGACATCGGGTTGTTATACTACCCATCACATAGGTTGTTGCTTTTTAATTATCATTTATCGTTTACGGCTAATAAGCCGAGTGGATGTTTCAACAACTACCATAAAACAAATTTTGACATATATTTCGCAATTGGATTAAATGAACAATGACGAGAAATTTGCGAAAAACTTACACGCCTTCTAGATGAGAATCGAATTCACTATTTCCTGTTCACTAGATAGGGTGCGTCATACCTGGGCATAAGTATCATCGTTCTTGCCACGTGATATACGAATGTGAAAATGGCAACTTCAGCAAAGAAATCTCTCAGTTAATAACTGTGGAAGAACACTAAGCTGTGAAGCAGGCTCTGTCCCAGTAAGGACGTAATGCCAAGAAGAACAAGAAGAAGTAGATAGGGTGCGTTACCCCTACACCATGGGCGCAGAAGTAAACTTGAAAGAGGTCTCAACTCAATTGAAACTTATTAATTGATTATTGATTCAACTTATTGAGTTGATATCGTTGAAAACTTATATGTAATGTTGAATATACATCCAACTAAAAGTGAAATTTCTCGTAAAACCAGTGAATCAAATTGTCATCTAAGGAGATGAAAAACAAACAACAAAGCAAGCTAGCTCACAACCTACTTTTGCGGATTGGGATACAATCAAAAGCAAAATTGTCATGACAATCATAGGAGGCAACATTGTTGCAACCTTTTCAACTGGTGATTAATTAGTTATTTTAAACACAAAACCAATCTTGTTTGGATAATGTTCGATAATGTGCCAATGTTTACCAACACAGAGAATGTTCTCGAAATCTGCAATGTGAAACCCAGAAAATCTCTGCGCGCGTGGTGATCGATAATTGTCATATTCTGTTCCAGTGGTTGTGAAAAACCCACTGAGCTGGCCGCACGGTTTGGCTCAATTACCCGTCCATAGCGATACGAGGTCGTTAGGATGACTTAGTGGATAGAGTAGGATTACAGGAAAGAGACTCAAAACAAAAATAAAATTCAACTTAGTAGTGTGAACATTTGAAGAAGAGAATTATTCTAATTATTATAGCCTTGTTTAATCGCCTATTTGCAACGGTGTAAATAATTAATAGGTTGTGATCTGTGCCTAGTGTTTACCAAGTTTTAAACAGGTAAATTTGAATTGAGTGCATTTGAAATCAATATTGAAATTGTATGATTACTTATGGCTAGGTTACATTGGAAGACAACACAACCGTTTTCGTACGTTCTCAAACCTAGATTTACTATCGGACATAGTTCTAAACCGTGAGTAAATAATCAATTAGATTACAGATGGAGAATTAAATTTAATACTATGTTTAGGCTAGCGTTGTGAACAAGTCGAGATCTAGGAAGGCAATTGGTCAGAATCTGAGAGAGACTCGCGAAGAGGAAAAATATCAACGTCATATGCAGCCCAGATTCCCCTCTCACGAAACGTCAAATGCAGCCCACCGTTTTTATGGCTGAAAAAGTGAAAAGTATTGTGTTCAAAGTAAATTGTTATTGAAAACCTCAGTCAGCGGAGCAGTTTTTTCCGAAGTTGCTGATAAATCTAAGCAGAAGATTAATTATTTCTAATGTTTGCTACGTTTGCTGGCATGACATTTCACTCAAACGGCTATTTATGATTCGATGTGATGCAAACTTAATCATTTTTTGCTGAGAGGTTCATGTGAGGATTTGAACGGCTTGCGCATAATTGGTATAAACACAAAGTGGAATAAGAAAAAAACTCAGCAATCACAGAAAAAGAAGACCGTCTTCGCGAGTCTCGTCTCAGGTCAGAATCACTCATTGCAAGAGGTGTTAAGGAGAAACTATCTTTGTAAGTAAGAACAAAATTTGTTAAATTGATGATAAACTACTGGATATAAAAATTTACAGTTTGAGCTGCTTGTAAGCTGCTACAAAACTTTAGCGTATTCCACCGAATTCCGAACAAACTCAAAAAAGATATGTCGGATTTGGAAGCCTCAAAAATGAGTGTGAATTTCACAATGACGGCCTGCGCTGCCTGTACAATGACCTCAGACACCGATGAAGGGATGGTTGGTTGCGATGGATGTAACAACTGGTACCACTACCGGTGTGTTGGTGTAGACGGATCGGACATCCAAAGGCAAGAAAAGTGGTTCTGCCCGACGGAAGCCTGTCAGAAGGCAGAAGTCATAGCGAAGAAGTCGGAAGAGAACCGGAAGAGAGGATCGAAAGGTAAGAAGTCTCTTGGCGTAGATAATACCTCCGATAAGTCTAGCGCCAAGTCGGATCACCTTTCTGGCTCGTCGTTCGAGAAGAAGCTGAAAGCTTTGGAAAAGGAGCAACGATCGAAAGAAAGGGAAATCGAAGAAGAACGCCAACTCTGGGAGAAGCGTATGGTGATGGAACGTATTTTAAAGGAAAAAAGGCTACAAATGGAGGCCGAGATGCGTCAGCGCGAAATGAAGCAGGAGGAAGAGTTGCTGGAGAAGGCGTTGCGGGAAAAGCAAGAACATTTGGATCGCATGGAACGAATGCGGAAGGAATACCAAGCGAAAATGGCAGATGAGGAGGAAATGTGGAGAGGAAATTGAATACTTCCGGGTTTGAAGAGATGGGATTGGAAAAAAGTCAAGGTTGCAAAGTTCGTATGGCGTCATTGAAACTGCAGGAGAGGGCTGGAGAAATAAATGGAAAAGGATCTGAACAGCTTGGGAAGGTTTTCGAAGCGGATGACCAGGAAGAAGAAGAAAGCTCAGATGAATATAGTGGAATGTCAACCAGCTCCGAAGGAGAAGGATGCGATGAAGAATATGAAGAAGAATCCGAAGAGGAGTCAGAAGCTGATGAGAGAGTGTCAAGAAAGAAGAATAGGAAACAGATAAACAAGAAAGGAGTACCACACGGGCTGGGGCGGCAGTCTGCAGGTCCCAAAAAAGCACAAATAGCGGCGCGTAATGGAATTTCCAGGAAGCTTCCCATATTTTCTGGTAAACCTGAAGAGTGGCCTCTTTTCATAGGCAGTTACGAGGCATCGAATAAAGCATGCGGATATTCTGATATCGAGAATCTCGTAAGGCTCCAGGAATGCCTTAAAGGACCAGCTCTGGAAAGTGTCCGCGGACAGCTGTTGCTGCCGAAGTCGGTGCCGAAGGTGATTGAGAAATTGCGACAACTGTACGGGCGAGCGGAGCAACTTCTGCAGTTCCATCTAGAAAAAGTAAACCGGTTAGAGTCACCGAAGGCCGAAAGGTTGGAAACGTTTATTCCCTTTGGAAATGCCGTAGAGCAGCTATGTGACCACCTTGAAGCTGCTGACTTGAAACAGCATCTCGTCAATCCGTCAATTTGTTGGATAAGCTGCCATCAGCGGATAAAAGAGAGTGGGTTCGCTTCAAAAGCAACAAGAGGAAAGTTAATTTGAGGACGTTTTCTGATTTTTTGTCACGAATTGTATCGGAGGCTTGCGAAGCCAACGCATGTGGTGCGGTGAAGGTGAACGAAACACGAAATATGAAGTCCGGCAGAGTTGGAATGAAAGAGAAAGGCGCAATCTACATCCATAGCACAGCATCAAATTCAAAGGACAGCACACCCCTTGGCAATCCCCCAAGCGGAAGTGTAAAACCTTGCAAAGCTTGCAAGCGTACTGATCATCGTTTGCGGTTTTGCCAACACTTCAGGGCGATGACATTTGCTGATCGGATGAAGGTTGTGGAAAAGGGAAGCATCTGCCAAATCTGTTTGAACGAACATGGAAGAGCACCATGCAAATTTAAAATTCGTTGCGACGTTGAAGAATGTAACGAACGCCATCATCCGCTCCTACATCCGGTTGGAGCTAGGGTCGTTATGAACACTCATTTTCAGATTCAAGGAGCAATCCTATTCCGGATGGTCCCGGTGACGTTGTACTCTGGCAATCGTATGGTAAAAACTCTAGCATTTTTGGACCAAGGGGCGTCGATAACGTTAGTGGAGAGGTCGCTGACCGATAAATTAGGCGTAGTAGGAGTCCACGAGCCGCTAACAATCACCTGGACAGCGGACGTCACACGGGACGAAAGAAATTCAACAAAAATGAACCTCTGGGTATCTGGAAGTGAAGAAAAGATCCTTTTAAAAGCAGTGCAAACGGTAAAACAACTTTTGTTGCCAAAGCAGTCAGTAGATATTGGTGAAATGAGTGCAACGTATTGATATCTTCGAGGTGTACCATTCTCATCTTATCCAAGCCAACGTCCAGGTATGTTGATTGGCCTGAACAACCTGCATGCTATCGCGCCAATGGAAGCCAAAATTGGTCAGCAAGGCGAACCTATCGCTGTGAAATCCAAACTCGGTTGGGCAGTGTACGGGCCGACAAAGAAGCTTCAAGATGGACAGAGTTTCATGGGTTATCATCACACAGTTTCCAATGAAGATCTACACGATCTCTTGCGCGAGCATTACGCGATGGAGGAGTCCGTGGTGGCCATATCACAGGAGTCGAAGGAAGAAAGACGGGCCCGTGAAATTATGGAACAAACCACAGTCCGAATCGGTAATCGCTTTGAAATAGGTCTGCTGTGGCGAACTGACGAACAACAATTTCCAAATAGCTACCCAATGGCAGTGCGCCGAATGAAACAGTTGGAACAACGTTTGATGAAGACGCCAGACTTGATGGACAATGTACGCAAGCAGATCGTGGAGTACCAACAGAAGGGGTACGCGCACATGGCAACGCCAGAAGAGTTAGCGGGGTTCGATCCGTGTTCTTCATGGTTTCTTCCTATCAATGTCGTAGTGAATCCGAAGAAACCTGGGAAAGTACGACTGGTATGGGACGCAGCAGCAACAGTGAATGGTGTTTCACTGAATTCCCAGCTGTTGACCGGTCCGGATTTGCTTACTCCGTTACCAAGCGTAATCAACCGTTTCCGAGAGCGACCAATCGGTTTCGGAGGCGATATACGCGAAATGTATCGCCAGATACTGATACGAAAAGCCGACAGGAGAGCTCAGCTATTCGTTTTCCGAAACACTCCGGACCAACCTCCCAGCGTATATGTCATGGATGTCGCTACTTTCGGATCAAAATGCTCCCCGAGTCAAGCGCAATACGTGAAAAACCGGAATGCTAGTGAATTTTCAAAACAGTTTCCAGAAGCAGCAGTTGCGATAGAAAAGAAACACTACGTGGATGATTATTTTGAAAGCGTAGACACAGTCGAAGAAGCCATCAACAGAGCGAAAGAGGTCCGATTTATTCATTCGAAAGGCAGCTTCGAGATTAGGAACTGGGTGTCTAACTCTGGCACTTTTCTCGACGAACTGGGTGAAGCGAAAGTGTCGCAAGCGGTGCATTTGAACCGCGACAAGGACAGCGGAACAGAAAGGGTGCTCGGTATCGTCTGGGATCCAAAGGATGACAATTTTCGTTTTCGACGGACCATCGACATGACGTGAAACCGTGTCTTCTAGAAGGTGTTCGTCCGACAAAGAGAATTGTTCTTAGTAGTGTCATGGGGTTTTTCGATCCGCTTGGTTTGCTCACGCCATTCACAATCCATGGAAAATTAGTAGTCCAAGAGCTGTGGCGAACTGGTTGTGACTGGGATGAAGAGATAGACGATGATAGTCTTGCGAAGTGGGATCGCTGGACTGGATTATTGCCGATAGTTTCCGAAATTCGAATTCCGCGTTGTTACTTTGAAGGCAGTCTTTCAACGTCGTTTGAGTCGTTGGAGCTCCACATTTTCACTGATGCAAGCATTCACGCCTATGGTTGCGTGGCATACTTACGAGCAGTGATTGACGGAAGCATCAAGTGTTCGCTGGTTATGTCCCGCTCAAAAGTGTCTCCACTGAAACTACAATCTGTTCCCCGCCTTGAATTGATGGCAGCTGTGCTAGGCGCAAGGATGATGCACACAGTAAAATCCAATCATTCACTGCCCATAACAAGACAGATTTTGTGGAGCGATTCTCAAACGGTCTTGAGTTGGATACGATCAGATCAACATAGATATAAACAATTCGTTGCCTTCCGTATAGGAGAGATCGTTGAGCTAACGACATCAAGTGACTGGAGGTATGTCCCATCGGATAAAAACATCGCAGACGTCGTGACAAAATGGGGATCAGGACCGCCTTTGATGTCTGACGGTCCGTGGTTTAACGGACCTCATTTCCTGTACGAGGCGGAGAATATGTGGCCGGAACAAGTGAGAACGGAAGTTCACATTCCGGAGGAGATGAAGGCGTGCGTCCTGTTTCACGGCACGGCGTTTTCGACTCCTCTCATCGACGTTTACGCTACGTCACGATGGCGAAAATTAGTTCGAATCGCTGCTTGCGTTGTACGCTTCGTTGAAAATTGTCACAGGAAAAGAAGCGGTTAGCCAATTCTAGTGACTAAGGCTCATAGCTCGCTGGAACGATGTATAAAAGGGAACCCAAAGCGAATCGTGCAGCCGCTGTGTCAAGAAGAGCTTCATTCTGGTGAAATTATTCTACTGAAACAAGCTCAACACGACAGCTTCCCGGAGGAGATCAAGGTGTTGGAAGCTAGACAGGACTTCAACTCAACAGCATGCGTTGAAAAATCGAGCTGGCTCTACTCGTTACGTCCGATTCTTGATGCCGACGGTATTGTCAGAATGGATGGCAGATTAGCTTTGTCAGAGGCAATTCAATTCGATCAAAAGTTTCCGATAATTTTACCTAGACGCCACGAAGTGACACTCAAGATCATTCAAAGCTACCACGAAAAGTTTGGGCATGCGAATCGGGAGACCGTATTCAATGAGCTTCGACAACGGTTCTACATTCCTAAGCTACGGTCTGTGATAACGTCAGTCGTAAAAGGCTGTAATTGGTGTCGTGTCAATAGGTGCCAACCACAAGTTCCATTGATGGCACCGCTTTCAGTTCAACGAGTCACTCCGCAACGGAGAAAAGATGGATCGCCTTGTTTACTTGCTTAGCAGTTAGGGCAATCCACCTGGAAGTAGTACATAGCCTGACTACAGAGGCATGTCAAATGGCGATCAGACGATTTATCTGTAAGCGAGGTTCTCCGAATGAGTTTTTCTCGGATAACGGGACGAATTTCAAGGGCGCAAGTAACGAGATGATACCGTTTTGATTCATATTACGGACACTTAAGGCCTTAGTGAAGTATAACTCACAATAAAGCATGTAAAATAAATCACTCTGTATGATTCCTCCGCGTTATCGATCCTTCAAACCCCTTAACTTTCGAATGGTGAGTGAAGATTTCGATTCCGAAACTTGAATAATTTTAAATAAATAGAATTGTGTGGACTTTACATGATTCTTATTCCGAACGCTTCCTTACTTTTGCCTCATATTCCGGACATTTCGATTCAAATTCCGGACAGGTCAAACAAATAATAAATAGAAAAATCAAATCATCAAATGAATTTGTTAAGCCACTAGAGAGACGCCTAAGGAAGTTAGGCATTATAAATTTTCATAGATATCTATGGAAAATGCTTGTTAAAAACAGCCTTGAAATTGAGAACTTTTGAACGGCTAAAATTGAAACATTTCGTGTGAAATGTTTCCCATACAAAGCAGAGTGTCCGGAATTTGAAGCTGTCCGTAATATGAATCAAAACGGTACGAGCGATGGAGAGAATCAAAATGGAATGTGCAGAGAACTTCGTTAGTCCGGCGATCAAGTGGCATTTCATTCCGCCAAGTACTTCCCACATGGGTGG
This sequence comes from Aedes aegypti, assembly GCF_002204515.2. Classification (NCBI taxonomy): domain Eukaryota; kingdom Metazoa; phylum Arthropoda; class Insecta; order Diptera; family Culicidae; genus Aedes; species Aedes aegypti. Next base: position 382,209,049 of record NC_035108.1, read on the forward strand.
TGTGTGGGAGAGGATGGTTAAATCGGTCAAGGAGGCGTTGAAGGCGATAAATGATGGTAAGAAGCTTACTGATGAGGTGCTGTTGACCACGTTATCCGAAGCAGAAGACATGATAAACACACGTCCGCTGACATATCTTCCGCAAGATTCCGGAGTTGAAGCAATAACGCCAAATCATTTTTTGCGTGGAATTGTCAAAGGGTTGAGCACGTTGAAGTTGGAGAAGCCCTAAGAAATTTGTACAAACGGTCGCAGTATCTGGCCGACAAGATGTGGCAGAGGAGGGTAAACGAGTATTTGCCGAATATCAATCGGCGGACGAAGTGGCACGATGAGCGAGGGAAGCTGAAAGTTGGGGACCTGGTGTTCGTTGTCGATGGAGATCAGAGAAATAACTTCAGCCGTGGAGTTGTCGAAGACATCATTGAAGGAGCTGACGGAAACATACGACAAGCGATGGTTCGGACGGTTAAAGGCGTTTTTAGACGGGCTGTAGCAAACCTAGCAGTGGTTGAGATTCCTGGTAAAACCGGAACCGATGAAGCGGAACCGGAGTTACGGGCTGGGGTGTGAAAAACCCACTGAGCTGGCCGCACGGTTTGGCTCAATTACCCGTCCATAGCGATACGAGGTCGTTAGGATGACTTAGTGGATAGAGTAGGATTACAGGAAAGAGACTCAAAACAAAAATAAAATTCAACTTAGTAGTGTGAACATTTGAAGAAGAGAATTATTCTAATTATTATAGCCTTGTTTAATCGCCTATTTGCAACGGTGTGAATAATTAATAGGTTGTGATCTGTGCCTAGTGTTTACCAAGTTTTAAACAGGAAAATTTGAATTGAGTGCATTTGAAATCAATATTGAAATTGTATGATTACTTATGGCTAGGTTACATTGGAAGACAACACAACCGTTTTCGTACGTTCTCAAACCTAGATTTACTATCGGACACAGTTCTAAACCGTGAGTAAATAATCAATTAGATTACAGATGGAGAATTAAATTTAATACTATGTTTAGGCTAGCGTTGTGAACAAGTCGAGATCTAGGAAGGCAATTGGTCAGAATCACTCATTGCAAGAGGTGTTAAGGAGAAACTATCTTTGTAAGTAAGAACAAAATTTGTTAAATTGATGATAAACTACTGGATATTAAAATTTACAGTTTAAGCTGCTTGTAAGCTGCTACAAAACTTTAGCGTATTCCACCGAATTCCGAACAGTGGTGATAAACTGATGTTGCGCAATAAAATTGTTGCAACAAGAATAGGAGATGGCATTGTTTTTGTTATTGCGTGGTGCGTGACAATTGATTCACTGTGTAAAACCCCAAAAGAGACAATTTAAAAAGGCCTCATTTTCTAACTCCTTCAATTAAATTCATTAGAAACTATTAGCCAACAAGATCTTGTTTTTTGGCGTTAGTTTTTGATAAGTGTTAAAAATACCTCATTAAAATTTTATATCCATGTTGCCAATATTTGCAGAGATATTTCAAATTATGCTTTGGCTCATTGTTACCCCCTAGCTCAATGTCACCCCCGATGACGGTTCTGTCTTCTTGATAACTAGAATAAATCTTGTTGGCTGTAAAAACTCAACTTAAATACAATAACCAATACAGCGATTTCATAGTCGATTTGAAAGCCAACTCTTGGAGAAAAGCTCAAACCTGAGATGATTGAAAGTGAGCGTAACACGGTAATTTCACAATCAATTAAACTTATAATGACTATGGCTAAGAGCAGTGGCGCGGGAAGTGGGTAGGACAGGTAGGACATGTACTACGCACAAAAACATCTGGGTAGGACAGCCAAAGGATTGTCCTACCCACGATTTAGCAAAAAAAAAAAAAAAATCAAGAACAGAAAGAAGCTTGAAAAATAAATTAAACTATTAATCATCTGTTTAATATACATACAAGCTCGTGTGAAGAACGATTGAGAATATCTATAGTGGAAATCCTGGGAAACTAATTGTAAGAATTGTTACAAGAAGCTACTTAAACCGTTAGAAAAACAAATTTAAAAGTTCTCTGACATTTTTGTTTATTTCATATTTTTATTTAATTTTTCAATGGATAGTTTCTTCAAAATATCTACAGTCAACCCGGTGAATGCTCTGGGATGAATTGGCATGAGCGTTCCTGGAAGTTACTTTTGAGAAGTTCCTTCCATAGTTAATTATCAGAAGATTCTTGAAGAATTTTTGGATGAAGTAATGGATTAATCTAAAATCAGTCCCATCGTGTTATACACAGCACGAGTGTGATGGTGCTGGAGATTTCTGAAAGTGCGATCACTCTCGTCTTAATTTAATCTATCAAAATATTGCTGAATTTATTGATAATTTTCAAGGAAATCCCTAAAAAACTCCCTTAGTTAGTTCCTGAAAAAGTGTTTGATCAAACTCCTACTGATGTTTGTCGCATCGTCCATAAAAATATTTAGAGCTGATTATGACGATTTTCAGATTGTTTTTTTTTTTTGTTTCGCAGGATTGTTGAAGATATTGCATTGAAATATTTGATGGAGTTTCTGCGCGATGATTTTTTGATGAATCTTCAGTTTTTTATGAAAACTTTTGCTATTAACCATTTTAGCTTCGATGCAAAAAAAAACTACATAAATTAAAAGACTTTTGGCTGTTCATAAATTTGTTATCTAGGAAATTAGAATAACCTGGCTGGTTGTGAAGAAAAGCAGTTCGGTCTACTTTTGTCTGATTTATTTAATAAAATTGATTTAAAAAGGATTTAAAATATAGAGGTTATAAATATATTTTAATATGAATAATAATAAAATTTGATACAATAAATGATTATAAAGACAAGACTGAGAGTAGGTTTCTATTTTTAATGGGAGCTCTCTATTAAAAAACATTCTAGTCTCTTTTTTCCAAATACTCCTTGCATGGAATCCTGATACAAAATTGCACAGACTACAGAGAAATCTTCAGAGACAATAACGGGTCCCACAGAATTATTTAGATTTTTTTTCAGGGTCTCCTATAAGGTTCTCTTCCGAAATTCTTCTAGAGATTTATCTACCAATTCTCCCAGAAATTCTTTTAAAGATTTTTCAAAGGATGCTTAGAAGGCTTTTTTTCAGAATTTGCTACACGATTCCTTTAGAACACCAAGGCTACCTACCTCCAGTAATTTTCTCATGTATTACTTTGATGTTATTTTCCAAAACTATCCTAAAAATTCCACCAAATATTTATTTTACTAATCCTTCAACAGAATTCTTCAGCTGTTCCAGAGATTTCCACAGTAGTTCTCCTGAGGAAATCCTCAAAGGTTTATTTCAGACTTTTTGAAACATAAAATAGATGAGAGGTTTTTCTAGACAGACCCTACAAGAATTTCTGCGCCTGTTCATGTGGATTCCTTCAAGAATTCATCCACGATTTATCCCTGAAATCCAAAATTCCTTAAGAAAAAAATCCTTCGGAAAAATCTTTTTTTTTTCAAGGAATCCATGCAGCATTTCATCCAAGTATTACTCATGCAGTTAAAAAAAAAAATTAAAAGTTTTCCATAAAAACATCCCATTCAATTTTCGAAAGTTTATTTAAGTTTTCAAAATAGCCAATACTTCAAAAAAATTTCCAATAATTCTTCCGATCATTCCTACACATACTTCTATAGAGGTTCTGTCCAATGTTTTTCGAGAAATTCCTTTAGAAGATCCTGTGAAATGCTATCTCAAGATTCGATTGATTTTGTTTTTACATTATCTGAGCAAATTATCTAGGAAATATTCTGAAACTTTCTCAAGAGTCCAGGAGTTATTTCAGAGGTCATTGTTCATTAAGTGTGCCTTTAAAACATACACTAGTTTTATATGAGGTTACTTCGGAATTTTCTTTAGAAATGTCTCACGGATTTATTCATCAGAATATTTTCAATGGCATTTTCCTGGAGAAAATCAGGAGGAGAACTGTGGTTCTCCTTGGGTAAATCCAGGTTGATTTCTTGAGGTATCCAAAACAAAAATTTTGAAGAAATGCCCTAGGAAAACTCCTTTAGAAATTTTCGTAGTAATATGTGAACCTTTTTTTCGAAATTAATTTCAGATGGAATTCCTGGAGAAAATTACGTAATTCCAAAACAGTCTTGGATCTTGAAATGACTGCTATGAAAGAATTGAACTCTCATCTCCCGGCTCCTAATAGGTTTCGTTTTGTTTTCTCGGTCCCTGTTTGGCCTCTTTCAGCATCCTTTTAAGTCTCTTTTTCAGGCAAGAGGTCTAGAATTTCCTATTTTTAGGGTACTCAGTCGCTACTAGCACTGTAAGGACAGAAAGCTTTCTTAGTATTGTGGTTACGACTGGTATTAAAATGAGGCGGTTTGAAGCAAAGGGGAGTGAAAAAAAATAGTTTTGAGTAAAACTACTTCGAACTCACCTGAAAATATCGTTAGAACACTGACTGAAAGTCACTTGAAAATATCGTTAGAACACTTGGAAATAGAAGAATTTCTTCAATTCAAACCCGACCAAAATGTAACTTATACCCTTCAAATACAGTAACTTGAAATTTCCAGTCTAGGATTCCATAGGGTTAAAATTTTTCTTAGCTTCAATGTGCACAAAATATGTGCCAACGTTTGTCCTACCCATGGTTTCAGACGTGGACGCGCCTCTGACTAAGAGATATTAGATTCATTGCTGAAAACACGTTTCTCTTGGCAATTTGCATGTGCCATTTTGATGGATGGTCTTTTGGGGTGAACGTCAAAAATCTAAAAATTGAACAGAACAAAGAGTTGAAAGCTTTTGAGTGGAATAAGCTGCAAGTGAATGTTACTTTCAGTAACAGATCGTTATCATTCTTATACTTGCTCTGTAGTGAACCGAAGGTTTTATGCCGGTAAACCCAAATTTTGCCAGAAAAACTACGAACAGCAATCGCGCAAGTATATATGCCCAAAAACACCAAAAATCCTAACACCTCACAAATAATTTCTAGAGCAAAAAAATCCTTCCAAACTTTGCTATTTGCCGAAGACCACGATGAAGCAAAAACTTTAATCGTCCCATAAACCGACCGTCGTGTTCCAAATTTCGTTCGTTATTTGCACAGACTGCCAAAAAGAGACTACTTTCTCTCTGGTGGGTAAGCGGATTCCCATCGCACGCTTATGACGGACAACTAGTCAGGATGCATGTTAAATCACCCAGTTGGACGCAAGTTTGGTGCAGTGAATAAATATCGCCGTGGCTGTGTTGAATGAACCAACCAACCGAAACCAAGTGAACAGCCAACATTTCCCGGCCATACCATTTCGCCAAGTGTGTTTTATGGTAGCTGGTCGTTCAAACGCAACGGTAGCAGCGGGTAAGACACTGAACAGAGGGTGTGTATGGAATTAATTTGCACTTGTTTGTTTTTCAGATTCCCCTTGTTCCTGGCATTACGTAACCACTGGGACAGAGCCTGGTTCGCAGCTCGGTGTTCTATGAGCACTTCCAAGATTTTTAGCTGAGAAATTCCTTTAGCAGAGTTGTTATCTTTCGTACGCTTGTATTCTCAGTGAAGCTATTGGTATGCCGGAAGCAAACCCAGACAGATTCAGCAAGGCTTTGTTTCAAAGCCGTGAACGTTACCACAAGGCTTAGAGAGATCTTGTTTTTTAGATACAGGCAGCGAATGTCCACTGCCGTCACACTCTTTCCGAAAGGATTAAAACTTTGCAATAATGTTATCGTCGGTTCGATCCACCGTCAGTAACAGTCAGTTCACAAAATTTAGACTTCGTAGATTGTACTCAAATTGAATTATTCGATAGTAATTGATTTTTCTGAATCCATGCTTTAATTTGCAGTATTTGTAACAAGTTGGTATGTGGATGGCGCCCAAAGACAACATTTTCATTACATTTAGTTGCTTTCAACATATATGTTTTACCATCAACCTTCAACTTGAATGCACATTCTGCCACCTTGCTCGCAAGCATTACAGATAGAAAGACAGACATATATTACGATAGATCACAGAGATATATAATAAATGAAAGTTTGATCAAAACCATTCAATTTAAATGAAAAATGTTATTGAAGGCCATAATAAATAAATCAACAACTTGAACAAAAATACAAAAACTGCTATAAAATCATGTCCATTTTAATGTAACGAATCAATTTCAATCGCTTCCAATAAAATAAAAAGAAATAGGGGGATTTGATTTTTGATTTGAATTTCAAGAGAAAGTTTTTTGACAAAGAATTTTCATTTTAAAAATTTATTTATATACAGTCAACTCTCCCTTACTCGATATTCCGTATCTCAATATCGAGGTAGAGAACCATAGTAAAAGTTGGTTTTCATGGCTAATTCAATGGTCCTAGGATCAAAGTTGCACTGATTTTGTGTTCTGTAACTCGATGGTCCCTTCAATACCGAGTTATAGAGAGTTGACTGTAGTACCTTAAACATGTGTGCCCACTGCTATAGAGTCTTCTTCTTCTTTTCTGGCGTTACGTCCCCACTGGGACAGAGCCTGCTTCTCAGCTTAGTGTTCTTATGAGCACTTCCACATTTATTAACTGAGAGTTTACTATGCCAATGACCATTTTTGCATGCGTATATCGTGTGGCAGGTACGAAGATACTCTATGCCCTGGGAAGTCGAGAAAATTTCCAACCCGAAAAGATCCTCGACCGGTGGGATTCGAACCCACGACCCTCAGCTTGGTCTTGCTGAATAGCTGCGCGTTTACCGCTACGGCTATTTGGGCCCCTACTGCTATAGAGTATTGTATTGAAATTTATCTAAGAACAGGGATTGAATGTTGAGAATATTTAGAGTATCACTTCTCGCTCTCTGCAATAATCATGATATGCTACACATCATCAGAGTCTGTTTATCATCTTGTGCTACAGCTTAGATCGAGAGGATAACAGTGCATGCAAGCTCTAAACCCGGGGGGCAGTGTTGATGTTGTATGTTCGAGGATTGTTTATCATTACGCCAACCCCCAATGGTAAATTAGCGAGAAAACTAGGTTTAATCATCACTCCCTCTTTGGTGGTTTTGCTCGCTGCCGTTATTTATTAAGCTTGTTACAACTTGCGAAATATTACCAGTCATGGACGCTTGCTTTGATCCTGCTTCAAAATCAAATAAGAACGAAATCTGTAATGCCTGTCTAATGTCGAATTTGTTTTTTAACCTAGGTTGGGACTGGGAAAACCCGTTCTGAATCACAGTTTCAACACCAACAACACACTCAGGCAAATGGACTATCGAAATACATAAGAACACGGATAGAAATCAGAATCCAAAAACAAGATTATGACTCATGATATCATGATTCCAGTGTGTTTTCATCTTATGAAAATACACCATGATTTGGACTCATGATATCATGAGTCAGATTGTCGTAACGCATCACACGCGTTAGGTTTTTGTTGCCGATTGCTCGGAATCATGATTCAAACCAAACCTTGAAAACAAAAAAACGTTCTCACGGCAACCTAGAATTGAACGAAGGGCCTTGCGATCGTTAGGCTCGTGCGTACATCACGCGCCTATCGACGCCTTGATGTGAGTTGATGCTAAAACAATACATAAAGCGTTCATATTGCCATAACCGTTCCACCTTAAATTAAATAAATAAAGCAAAATGTATGCATTTCGATAGTCTAGTTCACAGCTTGCAACCAATAAGTCAACATACATTTATTAAGGTAGCTGATCCAGTGGTAGCGGCTTTAAGCGTGTTGTGGGCAATTTCAATTTTTGTGTGTATTTTTCTAGCATGGCCCTTGTTAAAATAATATGAATGTGTATAAAAAATCTTGGATATCAGTAAGGACATAGTAGAAAACAATTAAAAACCTTAACTTTTTTGCTCCTTTGCACCAGTAATAGTGGGGTGTTCCTATAATAGTGAATGGGAAACTCCTTTGGTCGAATCCATGACGAAATCTTCTTGGGGAAACGCCTCGAATAAAACTTGAAGCGATATCGAAGAAACTTATGAGCTGCCCATGGAATTATTCTTACAGGGATTCTTGAAGAAATTGCCGAAAGAATTCCTTAGTGTAATTGGGTGAATTGCTTAAAGGAATATGCTTAGATTTTTTTCTTTTGGACTCTTCGCAGAATTGTGCAATAAATATAACAGAGATGCCTAAACAGAGCTTACCAGAGGAAACAAAAAACAGTTTCAGATGAATCTGGACATCACCGTAGCTTTCCCTCAAGCTAATTGTAAAATTTTACAGAAGAAGCTTGGAAAATGATACACCTGCGCTGGAGTTTTATTCTTCGCTTACGCTGGAATTTTTTCAACGACTCTGCAACTATTTTTAGTGTTCCCGATAAGATTTTTAATCAATAATTCTCCATATTTTTGGCTATATTTCTTCGTGAAATATGTCAAAAATAGCAGTGGGCATTTGATCATATATTTTTTTCTCTAGAATTTACATCTTGTGAAGTTGCGCGAAGGCGAAAAGATATTCGTGTTCAGTCGAGGAAGGATTGCTAACTGGTGAGCTCGTTTCATGTTTATGATAACACACTTTTATCGTGGCAACGTTACGTTTAAGTTATTTTCAAACAAACTATGGATGGTTCGGCACTTCCAGAGGAGGCAAATGAAAGCCCGTGGTTCCCCCTGGCTGATAAAAATAAATTTCAAAATCATCTAGCTTGCTACACACAGTGCTGTAAACATTCGATACTTTTCGCGACGTTTGTTTGACAAAAAACTGTCAATTGATTGTCTTCTGACACGATGACATTTGCATAAATCATAAGTTTGGCATAAAATTCAGACATTTCGGATCATAGACAACATGAATAGTTTGATTTTGCTTGTTATGTCGAATGTGGCATACATTCAGTGAAAGCAGCGCCCATTACGAAAAATGACATAAACAAACAAAACTCTAACGTTTCCTAGCTAAGCTATTGTGGTCAGAGGTATTCAATTGACATTCTTCTTTCCGAAATTCGTTTGATCGCTTGTGTTGTGAACGTTTAAGTGGAACTCTGCCGAATTTCAGCGAAAACGTGTGGACTACCGCGATTGCTTACAACACGGCTACACATGTAGTTAATTTTTATTTTTAAGAGATGATCTTCAGAATACATATTTTCGTCAAAATTTTATCAAGATAAACTTTTTGAAGATCTCTAGGAATTCGATGAGAAAAAAAAAACATCTGCCGAAGTTCTTACCAATTATTATTTGAACGTTTTATCAACATTCTCAATGTATCTTACGGAAGTTTTAGCCAAGCATCTGTTTAGTTATCTTGAAATGAATTTATCCAGGAATTCCTTGAAGAATTTCCTAAGAAATCAGATAAGTGATAATTCCACGAATTCACTCGGAATTCTGTCTGGGACTCGTATTAGTCTTCAACTATGTATATTTCTTTAGATTGTTCAAAATAATTTTTGAATAATCATTCCAATAATTTATTTCAGAAAATTGCTCTTGGGAGTAACACGAATTTCTCCATCGAGTCCTCAGCAAAAACTCAAAATCACAAAATATAGCTTTTTTTTCTATAGAAAGTTCTACAAATATTTCACAAAGAATTTATCTCAATACAGTCCAAGAATTCAACTATGGAATCGTGATAAAACTGTTTTTTTTTTTTAATAAAAGGAATCATGAACTGTTTCAGCAATTGTAGCAAAGAACATACTGGAAAGTTAGTAGTTATTCCTCCAATTATTAATTTAAGATCCCACCTCTGGGAGTTCTTCACCATTAATGTGTGTTGAGTAGTTCCAAGATATTATCCGAACAATTTCTACAGTAACGATGATTGGGCTTCTCTAACAAAGTTTGCAAAATTCTTCAGACAATTGAAAATTGTTTTGGATTTTTTCCTGTATATTTTTCCAAGCATGTCTTTTCGGATTATTCTGGGAATTACTCCAAGTATCACATAAAAAAAATCCTTCGATGATTTCTACAAAAAAATCTCTTGAGTTCCATTAGAGATTTTGCCAAAAATGTTATAATAAATTTCTTCTTGGGGTTATCTTTAAGATTTGAGTAATTCTTGCTGAGACCGGTCCACCATTGACACTTGGTCTTCCAAAGTGTTCAAATTTATTCCCTTTCTTTTTTTTTTATTGCCAAATGAAGCTCTTATTGCCACAATAACATGTGTGAAGGGATTGTTCAACAAATTTCTGTGTTATAGCAGTTTTTCAATAATCGAAGGGTCCTCATATACTGTTTTAATTATAACTATCGAAGGGTCCATCAATTTGGCCAACCGAATGCAGTTTCTTTACTTACTCGACAGGAGCGTTTAAAAGAGCATAAATTTGAACATTTTGAAAGTCCAAGTGTAGATAGTGGGCCAGTCTCAGCGAGAATTGCTCAATTGTTTAAAAAGTTTATCATAAAATTATATAAAGATTTCAAAAATTAGAATATTTCCAAAAGTTTTTAGAATTTATCCTGAAATATCTTCAGCATTTTGTTTTGACTTCTTCCAGGTAATAAAACAAAGATAATCTAAAATATATCGCATTGGTTTCTGCAGCAATTAATCCTTTGAATATTTTTTCTAAGACGTCCTCCTTATATTGACACAGAAATTTTTCCATGTATACATTAAAACAAAAATCACAGTAAAAATGGAGATTTTTTTTTAAATTTTATTTTTATAATTATATTTTACCTAGAAATATTTCCAAGGTCACTACTAAAATTTATTTCTGGATTCTTTAAATTCCTGAAAGATCCTTTAAAGATATCCTTAAAAAAATCTGGAAAAAAAAACTTTTGGGTGGAATTTTTAGGGATTCTTGGAAAATAGATTTTTTCAGGTCTTCATTCAATGCTTCCTTCGGGTTTTAAGTTTCATAGAGGGGTTTCAGAATTTTAATTCATTTAAGATGAATACCCCTTCTGCGTAAAGCCTATAAGCAAAACAAATATAATTTATCCATGAATATCGCAAAGATCACTACCAAAACATAATCTACAGAATTCAAAGGCAATTTCTCAAGATATTACTTCAAGGATTCCATAAATTTCTGCGAGAGATTTGCTCAGAAAAATTCCTTGAAGAATAGGAATCTGAGATGTCTCTAGAAGAAATTCATGTATGGATTTTTTCTTTTGAATTCCTGTGAGAAACTATGTTGAAATCTTTGGACTACAAGTGTCGTCATTGACCCTTATTCCTGTTTTATATAATTTTGATATACACATACCTGTTTTCTCATCATTACTAAATATAACCTTTGAATAATTCGACATCATGGAAGTCACCGTTCTCTTTAATCTTCTACCAATATCGACCAATATGTTTTCACCAAGAGACAAAAATGCAAAATTAGTTTAAAGTGAGAGTCTTTTTTCCCCTTATCCATGGATCGCATCACCGACCAAAACTGGCTTCCAGATCTTATACACCGTTCCCATGGTGATTGTGGAGATAGAGAGGTATCCTCGGTCTCTAAAAGTAACAATCATCACACACTATCATTCCTTCCCCATCCTAACTGACTGTAGAGACTTGGCCGGCGCCGTTATTGGTCAATAATATGAGTGTAGAAAGTCCTATCCCTTATTCATTGTGATCAAAAAACAATTCTTACCAGTACCGATCAATCAAGGAGTAGCAACCATTGACCACTGTCAGTCTAGCTAGGCTATGCTATACAATTATATTGTGTGACTCAGAGTTTATACTATATCCTTGCTACAAAAATATATATAAGAAATGCCATAGAATACTCAGTTTACCTCATCTATCAACACATTATTTATTTGTAACTGGTGTTCGAAACTTGAATCAAAACGGTACTTCAAACGGTTTGCCTTACTTCCCTAGGTAGATGCTGCAAACGTCCCGAGACGAATGGATTGAATAGAAAGAACAACACGTCACCGGAAATAGCGCCGAACGGAGATACATTCCAGTGGAATCATTGATGCTTGATGGTAAATCAATCAGAAAGAAAGTTTTCCAGCGCGCTTCATTCAGTTGGTTTGCTTTTGTTCGGGAGTAGTGCTTTCATGTGGCAAGATTTATTCGCTTTAAAGCACTTGCACTACCAATGAATACCAAGAGAAACCAGTTTGTACAACTTATAACAACGTAATTTGGCAGACAATGGTAATACCGGGAACGCTCTGTGATTGCTATTTTGCTGCTACCGTTTTCTCGCCGCCGCCAATAATAGATGTTTGTGTTCGGCAAAACTTTTTCGATGCGGAAGAATGGAAACAGTACGCTCGGAATGATCTTTGATGTTGAACCAAAACCTTGCCAGGATATTCTATGTAGAGGCCTAGGTATAGGATTCATCCCCATTGAAAAACGAAATTTATGCGGGAAAGGAAAAAAATAAATTCTCAACGCTCTGCCTAAAGTTGGGGTTTGTGAATAAATTCATTGTTTATTGTTTATTGTTTTAATCATTTTTCTTAGTTTTCCAAAATGATATGCATAGAATTTATATTATATTTTTGACACTATTTTACAACTTTTTGTTGTATTAATCTCTTTTCTTTTCTTTAATTCAGATTTGTCAAATTAGTTTAAACAAAATCAGTACATTATTGATATCTATCAATTTCAGTTATAGGTTTTTCCTATTGAATAGCAAATTTGATTGAATTTATTTTTAAACGCATGAGACTTCCAATATTTTTAATCTACTAAACTTAAGACAAAAACTGCTCATATGGCATAAACAAGATTGATATTGGTATTATATGTGTGAGAAATATTCACCATCAAGCATACCGTGAACTGAGTTATGGCAAATCGGTGGCAGTATGACGGCTGAATGTTCTCGAATGGTTGAAGAATACTTGCCATGCAGCGAATGCTACACGAAACTGTCAGAGTTTTTCATGTTCCATTTTGAAAGTGCTTCGAAGTAGTCGATCCAAATTTATGGATGAGTTAACTTTTGTAATGAAATAGTTCATCAGGTTTACAATTTATTATGAATTGAAACCGAAGAACATTTTCAAAGGAATAGACAATTCAAAGATTAACGATCAAACATTTAATAAAAATCGGAATGTTTTTTGCCTTAGCTTTTTGTCTTCCAAATGAAGGTTGTTCGATGGATAAACTTTTTTTTTAATGCACGCAATATTATCTAGTCCGATAAACTTCTTCAAATAAGCCAAGTATAATTAATCTAAGCTTCTCGAATCAATTTGATACAACTATATTTCTAATCAAGTGTCTAATTCAAAGTAAAACTATCTTAAATTTCATGCTAAATTTCGAGTGTAAACGTGTTCATACACTTCTGCTTTAAATGATTGTAAAAACCACAGCTTAGATTAGGATCATCTCATTATTTTTCGCACAGGTGCTAATGACTGGAAAAGGTGCTTCCGAATAAAAACTTTATTCTCTCTTCTGAAGAGAAATCGCTTCTAAAACTTTTTTCCAGCCATTCGTTTCACGAACAACTGCTGTAGAAGCATCGTACGAGGTGATTTTTTCCCGGTGGGGTTGCGCAGAGATTAATTCTATTCATTAGCAGTCTTATCACGGTGGAAATTCTGGTTCGTATCTGGTGGTGTTAAGAAATTGCTTTAAGGATATGTTTTTTGTCTTTCTCATGCTGCTTGAATCAAATGAATCGAATTGCATGTGAACCGGTGTAGGTACAAGAAACAAAACAAAACCTGGAATATTTGAGACACGTAGTGCTTTTCATATCTACCGGCAAAACCTTTTTTTTTGTACCACAAAACATAATTTAAATCACTATAATTTTTTTGTTTTTTGATGTTTGCAGTTTGCAGCACTTCTTCTTAGTCTTCTAAAATTTACTTTTTTAAGAATCTGTTTCGATTTTGATCATTGCTTCAAGACTTCAATTCCGATGTTTTTAGAGGGAACGACATTCCCATATAAAATTATTTTGATCACCATTTTGTTTTACGTTAATTTTTCGAAAATAAATATGGACCGTTCAACGTTAGACATTGAGGAGATTCTCTAATAAAATCATTCAAACCGGTGAAATTGTCTCCCTGATTTGATGTTACAAAATTATGGTTCCCAAGGAATTTTGAAATATCCCTAGAACCAGATAACCAATGATCAACTTTCAAATCCATGCAAAACCCTCAGAAATAAGGATGTCAAGGATGAAAAGTAGGGTTTATAGGGTCAAAAGACAAAACTTTGAAAGGACTTAAGAAAACCATTTGCTTGGCGGAGAGTTTTTCCTTTTTCGAAAAAAGATTTTCGTCTTTTGTCCTCTCGACCTCTTGTCTTTTGACCTTCTGTCCTTTCGTACTTTTGCCGTAGATTCAAAAAGTAGAAGTTGCCGAATAGACGCATTAAAATTATGAAGGAAGGAGAAAGGCTTAAGCTAGGTAGTTTAATTGGATCTTTTGTTTCGATTCTTCTTTCATTTCGAATTATAGATGTATTGTTAATCTTGGGTTGTCAAATGATTGTTTCTCACGTTTTGATAAATTTTCATGTCCCTACTTAATTTTTCAAAACAAACCTCGTTGCTGACAACCATATTATGGTACAGCTACACATTTATATTTCATTAAGAAATCTATGATGCGGCAGAATTAGGACTGTTGTCGTTTGTTAGGTAGCGTCAGAATTTTACGCATTGCATTAATTTCCACGGTGTGTTTCCGAAGCGCTTGTAAGCTGTCCCTACAGCAACGGTAAGTCAGAATATTTGCGTTTCATTTGCGTGTGCTACCTAGTCCCTAATAATTTAGCACTACTGTGCGATCCTTATACCCTTCGCGGCATGGGTGGAGCGCCAAACACAATAGGGGGCGATTGCCCTGCGTCGGATACCTATAATGCTATAATTGCCGTCAAGCTTAATTCGCACTATAGACTTATGCAGTTAAGCTGGATGGAGAGTAGTGTTCATCGGACATTCTTTATTGCCCAATAACTCCTGAAAGAAAAAGGATAATCTAGGTACGGAATACGATATATTTTGATTAATATTGAACCAAGAATAACTAGGGAATGTGTACCAGTTATGGCTATAGTGGTTCCATATTTGGCCATATGTGTTTTCTCGTAAACTTTTACATTTTGAATATTTTTGAATGTTTCAACATTAAGATATATTTGACATCAAACTACTTAAACACAGAATGATCAAAAATTTGAAAATAATCAAATTATCTCGTATGGCGAAATAAGGAACCACTATGTCCATAATTGGTACACCTACCCTAATGACTATTACAGAATCAAGGTGAGCGTATTTGAAAATAAAGAGTCCTTTGCGATGACTTATGTGATGATCGCCTAATTGACATCTAAGAGGCGAGGCTAGGGAGCGTTGCCCCAACCCGAAGAGGCCGAGGATGGTGAAGTTGAAAGCGGGACGAACCAGCCAAGGATGGTGAAGGTGAGAGCGTGGCACGGGCTCTCCTGAGCTAGTTTGCGCGGTGAGGGCAGGCTTCGCACGACCAAAGGGGATTTGGCGGTGATTCTCGGACTGCCTCAGGATGTCCACGATGGCTAGGGACACCTGATCCCGACGGTAGTCGGTTATGGTTGGTGAGTAGGTGAATTTGGTTGGTCGATCTACGGAGCAGTCGCACGATTGACGGCCGCTAGTTTTCAGGCAGCCAACTGTTTGGCACACCGAACTTAAATCTCCTACTGCCACCAACTTTCTGATCTCGATTCCCTTGAGCTCCGCCCAATGATCCTTCGCTTCGGGTACTCATCCTCCCACGAACTGGCAGCGTTTCGTGGTTTCCTGCCATTTCGCATTAGCTGCCGTCATGCACCCACTCGGGGTAGCTCATTCGCCGGGTATGCGTTGCGAATGTCGACACTCCACCGCACCGTTGAACTACACTAGCTTACAACTTTTAACTAATTTATCGCGCTTGTACAAAAAAAAACTAAATGTTACCCGCCGGTAACACAATGCACTGGTCTGCCTACGTTAAAAAGCACTCGCATATCAAAAAGTATCAAGGCCAGAATGGTGCACCTTAGAAACGAAGATTTTTTCAACAAGATCCGCTCTCTCCCAGATTGTGCTAGGCCATTCTGGAAGATGTCCAAAATTTTGAAAACCAAATTAAGGCCAATTCCACCGTTGAGCCCACTAGACAACGCTGACTCTAAGGATCGCCTGATAACCCCTGGGGAGAAGGCTGCTGAGATAGCTCGGCATTTCGGAATTCCTAGCCCACACGATGCTGCTGTCTCTGGACATGCAGCCAACGTACACGATACTCCCAACGACTTCTCGGAGGAGTTGGAGATCACTGCTGGCGAATTGCTGGCCTATGTCAAGCAATTGAGTCTCCAGTTCTATCAACATCTGGCACTGATTTTCAATCAGTGCCTCCGACTTAAATAGCTACTTCCCCTCGTCGTGGAAGTCAGCAAATGTCATCCCCATCAGGAAACCTGGGAAGGATCCTTCTTCTTCCAAAAGCTATCGACCCATAATCCTTTCGTAGGTGTTCCACAGGGAAGTGTTCTATGTTCCCTACTATACAACCTGTTCACCTCGGACATGTCTCAGCTCCCTGAATCGCTGTTTGGACTCCCCTCATGCTCCCTGAATCGCTGTTCGCTGACGACACCTAAGGTAGATAAACGAGAGCGTTAACATCTCGAATCCAGAGAGGCCTGATTGTCTGACTTAGGTTTAACGTTAGACAGCAAGCTTCTCTTCAGACAACTGGTTAACAAAACGGTCATCAAATGCAACATTTTGCTTACACTTTACACTGATCAACCGAAAGTCAACCTTGCCTATGAAGAACAAGCTTGCTGTTAACAAAAAAGGTCATTCTTCCGGTCATTAAATATGGCGTACCAATCTGGGAGAGCTGTGCCAGAACCCGCCATCTGAGGCTCCAAAGGACCCAGAATAAATTCCTTCGGATGATCCTCAACAGTCCTCCGAGAATAAGAACAACTGAGTTCCACCGTCTGGCCAAGGTAAAAACACTCGATGAGCGCTTTGGTGACTCGATCGATAGGTACAGGTACATGGCTGAACCGCGAGTCATTCGTAAATCGAACGGCGAAACAGAAGCATCTGAGCTGTAGCAAGTCCACAAGAGGGAAACACCCCCTCGAGTGTGAGATCGACCACCACCACGGACAGCCAGCCAACAGCGGAACGTGAAAAACCCGCGCAATTCGTGGTTGCTAGGACAACCAACGCGTGGGCAGCCAGCGCTCTCATCGAAGCAAGAGCGGATCGGATTCAATCATCGCGTGTGTGCAACCGAAGGCGCGAAAATCGAAACACGCACTTTTTGAGACGGTAGTCAGCCGGATACGAGCGGTGTCAGTAGTATTCATACTACAAATAGCTTTTCCTGATCAATTAGTGAACTTTTTACATTAAGACTAGTTTTCACTAAAAGAGTCATTGGACACTATTCTTACGCAAAATATTTTTCCTCGGAAAATTATGGCGCACATTATGGTGAGTTAAGGAAAAATAATTCCCAACAGCTCAGCAAGGGTCGAATTATCCCCTAATCCACCAAACCAGTACGGCACGATGGATTGCGTGGAACGAACTAGCAGCGGCGATGAGGACGTCGAACCTACTCGCAAACCGCGAGTTCACGACATCATATACTTCTGTTCAGATAGTCAGGCTGCTATAAAACTCTTGCTCCGGCCAACTCAAGGTCAAAGCTTGTTATCGCACATCGAACTCAAATTGAGAAACTGAATTCAATCAACTCTATATACCTTGTATGGGTATTTAGCAATTCTTCCACCGCTGGAAATGAATTGGCTGATGAGATAGCTTGCGATGGAGCATCGCATGACTTCATTGGCCCTGAGCCAGCTATTCCAATTTTGAAGTGCTAAGTGAAGCTACAGATAAATTCTTGGGCGGCAACTCAGCACCAGCAATATTGGAATAATTTTGAGTCATGTCGTCGTCAAGCTAAATTGTACATTACTGGGCCAAAAGTGGCTAAGTATTTAACAAATCTGTTAAAGCAGAATTTTAGTCACTTGGTTACAACATTGACTGGCCACTGCCGACTCTACCTATCACATGGCAAATATTTAGCGTGCTGGCTCATTTGTGTGTGATAGTTGTGACCCCGATTATGGAACTTCGTATCACCTGATGTGCAACTGCCCAGTTTTTGCGCAAATGCGATTCCAATTACTTGGTAAACACTTATTCAGTGAAACTGAATTTAGAAGCCTGAACCTTCAGGACATTCTATTCTTCTTAGCCCAGCTGTGGTATTTACCCCATGCGTTTGTAGTGCCCTTTTCAGGGCGCTGTTTGAATCCATTGTGATATGGAGCTACATGCTCTCATTTCGCTTATGCGATCTTCCATCTTCATGGGACCTCACTCCTATTTCCTCCCATCTTTCCCTTCACTTTCCTCTCCCATCGGGTAGATGACTAAATAGACTCAAATATGGCGATGGCACAAATCCCCCAACTGGTAGGGAACGTGCCTTTGGAGCCGGCCTTTGATACCTGATAATGTATCTAGCTTGTACGTACATTACAGTAATAACGTGTTTGGAATCATGATGATAATAAATCTTCGAGCTGTTAAGTGGAATACCTATAAGTAAATGAAAAACCGAATTTAATACTATACCTTTTAATTCCACTAGAGTATCCTTCGACAGATACGCGTATTTCAACCTCACTTGTAAGGCCGTCTTCAGTGTCGTGTATTAGGCTTGACAAAGTCTAGTACACGACACTGAAGACGGCTTTACAGTTGGGGTCGAAATACGCGTCAAAGGATAGAAACTAGGATTAAATGGTATAGTACTAAATTAGGTTTTTCATCTACTTGTGTTTGGAAAATTTCTCCAGAGTTATTTCCGTATAAGCCTACATTGTCTTTGGGCCACCTTTAAACCACCACCGATAAAGCTAAAATTTACACAAAACCCTATTTTTATGGTAAGGTTAGTAAGGAAGACATGTGACATTGGATTTTTTTTTTTAAATTTTGAATCGTTCTAGTGTACATAATTAACATGGCAGCCAAATCACATGACGGGCTACTTAGCATTAACATAAAGATTTCCGGTTTGTTGCAGTTTGTACTCTATTAGTAGAAGGATCTTCATGTCACTAACGAAACAATTCTACAACATTGGTCCATAAACTATATGATAAAACTGATATTTTTGTTAAGAACTGAAAGCCTGCGATGTCCAAATCTTGGAGATCTTACCCTTAACATTCTGGACGATATGATTATAATTCATGCTGAATCTAAAACGCGTACCCAGCAGCGGCCGACCAGACCTGTCCTGACATGGTGGCTCTGTTTCCCGAATCCAACCTAATTAAACTGTTCTGGCGATTGTATCATCAGTATCACAACAAAAGGTCCGCTAATCTGCCGCCAACAATGCTTCAAAATGCAGCTAATTCGACAAACAACAATTTAGGGAACATGCCTACGCCTTGAGGGACCGACGAGTTACTGCAATGGTTATTCACTATTATCACCACATATTCAAAATTTATTGAACGTCAACAATCGGTGCCCTCCGGTTATTCGCAAATGTGTCATACGATGGGCAACAGCATTTGGACATTACACATGAGCAGACCTTTGGTTAGCATAATGAGCAAACCCTTGTGGATGGGCGCCGTATTTGAATCGGAATTTCGTCGAAGATATTTTCAGATGGGTAAATCTCTGAAATTGTCGGTGTGCTGAGCGTCATCGAGCTAGCCAATGCGATATGCGATTGCGATAAATTCTATCTTTTGATTGCGAACCTACTGCGAAGGTGATTGAAATGATGTTTAACGTGATAGTATTGACTTTTATATTTCGAAATTCATTTCGTTTGGTTGTTTGAAATATCTCAGTGGATAGCTAAGGAACTGAGGGTTAGTATTATACATTACGGTATAATGTATATTATCGTATATGCACTGAAATGCACTCTAACGTGGACTGAGGATATTAATTCTATACTGCATCCTATGAGACACATTCAGCTGACGGTGGTTCGTTAGTGCGGTTACCCGAGCAAAGTTGAATAACACAAAAATAGCGCGTTCAGTTATGTGATCACAAGTATTTGATAGTTTAGTTTATTTCCATTTTGGAACAGGCAACAAAACAAACGTGATAACAAAAATTTAAACTTATGATATTAAAGGAATATCTCATTGTGTTATCATAAGAAACAGGTTGATAGCAAGTTCTGTCATACCGTCAAGTTCTCCCATTGATAATTCATTATTCCTTCAATTAGTTCTAACGATCAAATAATCATCACAAACATTTGGCGTTATTCGGTGAATAAAATTCACTTGTCGATGACATTCTCGATCTGACAGCTAATATCAAGAGTATTTCCATTGATAATACAAATAACAAAGTAAATTCATGATAATAAACATGTTACCGTTATGATATGCGGTTTTTATTCGACTCTGCTCGGGTAATTATTCGTTTCCAACGGTGCTCCTGTCTGAGTTGCTTTACATTTGCTGTTCCGGTACCGTAGTTTAGGGTGTAATTGATCACTTTCCTCTTCCACTTTGAGCTGATTGAACCATATTTGAGAAAAAAAAATCCTTATCCACTAAATCTTTAAAATAGGTCGAAACTCCTACAATTAGTAAATTATGTCATTTAATTGCCGAAACAAATTTTGAAAATCTGCACGATACGCCTAGTTTTAGGCAATATGGTAATGACTGTTTACTTTGTTCTCGAACGCTAACAGTTGGCGCCAGCGGCAAAAATTACAGGCAACAACCTTTCGAACATTCAGTTTCTCTTACCGCGCGGCGACACTGATGTTTGTATTCCTACGAACGCGCTACGATGGATTCTCAAAATTCTCAAACTTTCAACACAAGCGCATTGAAGAATGGTAGTCGGAGAACTGTCAAAACGTATGGAAAATAATGAAAAACGTAAATTGCTTGCAATTAGGAAACTGGATCAAAAAAGTAGTGATTAGATATCAAGTATAAAGTAAATACATAACTTTTTGTGTTAAGTTCATCTTCCGTGGTGCTTTCGTTGCTTCAGGATTTCGTTTTTACTACCATTGAAAAAGAGCCATCTATTGCCTTTTCAGTTTTGAAAACCGCCCTATTTCCTTTGGAATTAGCACTTTTTTTAATAAATGGTTGGATGACGAATAACAATAATTTTGAATTAATGAACCGTGGCATAGGTGGACAAATAATGAGTTAAATTATGAGAAAAAACATGCTTAGGTAGGATTTGGCTATTGTATGGTAGACGAGTGCTTTACCAAATAAACTACGGAGCCATGTTATGACCCTAAAGCTCGGAAGGTTACAATTTTTCAATTCAACTCCCACCAGCTCGTGTAGATTTAATACATATCCATCAATTCCATGTATATCCGTAGAGCACACGTGGATTTTTTGCGTAATTTCTCTCATAATTTATTGATAACCATGCGAATTGGATGACTGAACAACTACATATAAACATTCTAAGAATGTGTGTTTCCAGAGGCGAGTTGAGTAGTTCATGCTTAAGCCAACATAACATTTCAAATGATCTAAACTTGCATCTAGGTTTAATAGTAGCTTTTTGTTTAGTGTTGACTTCATCAACCTTTGAGAGTAGTGTTTGAACCTTCGACCTTGACACTTGCTTCTGCGGGGGCGGGCGATGAGGTCATGATCAAACATATCGCGTCGGTCGAATAAAGAGAAAGAGTGCCGCGTTCAATTAATTCTTTTTGATCTTTTGACCTTGACGCTTGCTCCTGGGCGTGCGTCAAGAAAGCCCGAGCAGTCGTCAGTTGTTTTCCCTCTCGGGTCGCATGCCTATTTTCTCGGAGTGCTTTTACATAGCCGAGCAAACGAGTGAAGCTGAAAGTGGATTGTTGCTGCTCAGTCAAGGATGACGGATCAATTGGTGAGCTCGTTTCATGCTACTATTTCTAATCTGCACATTTAATTGTTACAACGGTGGGACGTAAATATGATATTTCAACAAACTATGAATGGTTCGTCACTGTGAGTGTCGACATAAACTTTGATTCATGAATTATTTATGTTTAATTTTTTTTCCATAACGCCCGTTTCTGTTTACCTTTATTTTTGAAATAAAAAAAAACTTCCGATGGTTCGACACTACAAGTGAAAACTTGCGAAAGGTTCACTTTATTCAACAAACTTTGTATGGTTCGCCACTGTAAGTGTCGGCATAAGAATAAGAGTGATCTATGATGCCAATCGATTTTTTTTGTTTATTTTCAAATAAGTCAAATATAATAACACATGCTTTCGTCCTGACAGCTGTAGGAAAGTTACATTAAGGTATTTGTTCTACAAACTTTGAATGGTTTGTCACCTCAAGTGTCGGCATAATTTTCCTTCTACATAGAAATTGTTTATAACAAATGAAAATGTTATATTTACATATAAGCATGTTTATATCTCACAAATAATTATTTATCGTGGTCTAATCGCTTATCAAAATGAATCCTGTGACCCAACGATCCTCCCCATAAACAAATATCCCTTCCAGTAACCTTTGTAGAGATGCAGAGGCAAACACGTTCTCCAAATAGCAAAGGTTACATACTAACATTCCTTCTCCCAATCCCACCTGACTGTAAGGACGTGGCCGGCGCCGTTATTGACTCTGTATAAATAGAGGCACTGAATTATGCACACTGAAGAATATTATGGCCAATCCCCGCCCAACTTCTAGTTGATTCTTTGTGCATTTTCACTGACTTCGGTCAATCACGGAATAGCAACCATTGATATGTGTAGTCAGTCTAAGCTAAGCTAAGCTAAGTACTGTCTTCATCAACCTTTGAAAACATTGAACAATTAGTTTTTTTTTTAAATATCTGTGATAAAAACGAAATTTTAACAGCCTTAAGAGAAATTTTAATTCAATTCCGAACTGGTTAAATTCATTCCAGTGATCAATTTTCCCCCGGATTACGGTACGACACATTTCCTATGACACGTTCGTCTGCAGTGCATTTTACAGACCAAAATGCAAAGCAGTCGCTGCGACATCAGCATACCAACAATCAGATTCCTCGTAATCTGGGTATGATAAATGACTTAACCTTGAAAGTGTAATACTGATGTGATGATCTAAATGTCAAAATAGAACGAGACAAAACTACTTTGTGCTGAACATTTTCAATATAGTTTTGAACCCTTGTTCTCGTAATGAGATTAGAGCGTTATTGATGATTCTGCACTCAGAACGGAACATCCAGGAAATAACACATACACTGGATGTTTGTCTGCCACGTCCAAAATTCTGAGGCAAACCATTCAACAGTTGCAAAATCGATTAAACGGTGTGCTTCACAATCATGCTATCATCGGTACCTGTATTATTGAGAGTGAAAATTTGAACTGCGCTGCGGTTGAATTCGTCACGTTCTGTGTCGGTTAGTTTGGGTTGGGAAATTTCTCGATTGGTTCGCTATCGTTTAACCAATTTTGATTGACAATAAAGTGTTATCATGCCAACGTGTCGCATAGTTATTGCCAGAGGATGATAAATATTTGTAGAGTGGAGCTTTCTGGGTGGTTAATAGAAGTTGATTCAATGTTATTGTCAGTAATAGTTTGAAACTAGTTGGTGTGGACTTATTACTATTATTTTTCTTCTTATATTTCGTATTTTTCTTCCTTTGCCTTGCATTCATATGTATTATCTACTGCCTACAGGTATACCATCCGCCTGAAAATTGTATGACAGTTATGCTATCTTGCTCGCAAAGTATTACAGATAAAGTGATAGACAGATAAAAAGACAGACTCGACGTGCGACAAATAATGGCTTCAAATTATATTGTTTATATTATTTTCAGAAGTTTTTGTACTGAGGGATTTATATAATTTGTTCTTAAAAAACTTTGGTAAGAAATGACGAAAAAAAAAGATGTTTTATACGCCTATGAATGATGATTGCATCTTCCCCAAATGTCCCATCAAGTCGATCATTACGATAAACAAAAAGTTTGGATCTCTTTTGAGTAATAATTGCTATATGTATGTTATTAGATGTTAGAAAATTAAACAGTTCGTCATGTTTACCATTCAATGAACAAGCACCCCTATTTACAATATTTAAAAAATATTGGGATTCATTAGAGAAACGTGATCCGATATGGTATGATTTGAAATAAAATGGGTATCCATAGGAAGACAATTTGAAGAGGAGTAGCTGACACTGCCTGCTACAATATTGGCATAGGAGTTTCCATTGGTAAATCCTTTCGAAAATAAATGATTCGAACGACTACCCGACGGATGAAAATTAGCTTGCGAATGAGCATGATTATTATTGACCTGATGGGTATAATTCTTAAGCAAGCGATCGTTAGCTGAAATATGAACATTGTTGGAGATTCCACCTGGGGAGTTCTGGGAACGAAAAACGTTACCGTTAATCTGTTTGTAAGAGCTTCGACGATTCGTCTACGCAAAGGGCAATCCCAAAAGACTTATGGATGCCCTCGCAATTTGCGCATACAAACTTTTCGGTATCTTCCTTCATAGGACAGACATCCTTAGCGTGGGAAGAACTTTTGCAAATCATGCATTTCGCATTCATGCGGCAATGTTTTGTACCATGACTCCACTTTTAGCATTGACGGCTCTGAATGGGGTTCTGGAAATTTCCTCCAGGTTGCTGAAATTGTTCTCATGTCACCAAACATCGAACATAAGTCTTGCTTTTTCTAAAGCTTTAATATTATTCAGATAACTTTTGTTAAAGTGAACTAAATATTATTCTTGAGAAAGTTTTTTTTTTCCGACGAATGCGAGATTGGGTTCTATGTTTCATAATGTATGCATGGAGAAAATACCAGAAAATCATTTATACCATTTTTAATCTCTTCTGGTGACTTAGAGACCTTTCAAGAAATAGAAATGTAGAAGTAGATCGCCAATGGCGCTGTTATCACAAAATAGAATTATTTTATTAATACTTACTATTGAAGTTTTTGATTGTTTGTTTAGTGCCATGTTGTAGAGAATGTTTTGTTATGGTTGAAACATTTGATTTGACACTTATAGACCCGGTACTTAGACTGTCAGAGCGTGGCAAACTAGATGTTGGTCACACGAACAGTCGCGACATTGGCCTTCTACGGCTAATGCTTCTACTTTTCAAGACGACTTTGAACAAATGTTTCATTTTGTCGTCATAGGTAAAAGATTTGTGCTTCTTGTTTTCAAGATGTTTGAGAAGAAGTTCGCGATCTTTAAGAGTTTCTGGCAATACGTGACAGTCTCCTTTCTTTGCGATTCGGAAGATAACCTTGATTCCCCTAATGGAGTTCAAGATCTCCTGGCTAAAGCCTTCAAATTTGGAACAACTGACCACGGTAGGCGACACTCTTTGTTTCCTTATTTGAATCAAGGAGCTTGGGCTAGAGACTGCTTCGATTTGGTGTTCGGATAATTTGTCTAATGTATCGAACTGATTGCTCATTTCGATGCAATTGTCAACATTAACCATGTCACCCTTGGAAAAATCGTGCTGGAGAAAATCGGATAGTAATCAATGGACTCCTTTCAGATTTTTTTAGGGGATTCCTTCTGAAAAAACTGTTTTTAAAATCGCCTTTGCAATGTCTCCAGAGATTTGTCCAAACTGTTTCCATATTTTTCTTTAGGAATGCCTACGGAGATTCCTTAAGCAAATCCTCTTGTTATTGCAAATTGATCTTGTGAAAGTGTATTGGATTTTTCCAACACTTATTTCAAATTTTCAACCCTTTCAAAACAAATTATTCCAGTACCTATCACAGTGGGATTCCGTTTTTGGCATGCTCCGTTTTTGGCATGCTCCATTTTTGGCACACCCCCCCCCCCCGCCCCCCATTTTGCCAACAAAATGGATCCGTTTTTTGGCAACATTTCTAAATTTCATCAAAGTTATTAATTTTTTGTCATTATCATTGTTTTTTTTGTTTCAATCATTTAAAAAGCAGATCAGCTTCACGTCCATCTCATTCCAGGGCTCCATCGTCAAATCCTCATGAACACTAGGGATCCCTTACTCGATTATTTGCTACGGAATGGTCTTGTTTTCGTTACAGTTTATGAAGCCATAGAGATTAAGTATCTCAACTATAGTTCCAAATTTTTTTCTCAGGCGTTCATACTGTCTAACCAGCCCACTTGAGTCTGTCGACAATTGATACACTTGTTAAAAATCATTATTTCATTATTTCGTTCTTCAGATTTGGAACTAAGCACAAGCACTAATACAAGAGCATCAAAAAGTCTATGTCACATTGAAGAAATACATAGTGTTGACAGAGGTATGAGTGACCCACCGGCTTCTTACTGAGTGCTTTGTGTCACTTATTTCATCAAATAAAATGCGTATAGCAGGATGCTGTGGATTTTGAGTATTTCTTGCAAAATCCTGAGGATTCTGAATACGTTCCCAACAAAATTTTGGGATAGCTAGCAGTAATCTAGCAGAATTTTGAGAAGTTCAAATCAAATTCGGCAATATCACAGCGCAATCTTATACATCTAAGCGATATCCCCACAGTTCCTAGCGGCATATTTAAATTCCTTAAGTTTAATAGCATTCTATTAATTTCTGTTGATCTCATATGGTTGGTTTATAACCTATATCAATCTAAACTTCTGAAATACAATGGAAATCTTTTCAAATTCAAATCATAGGAAGCCTTCATATGTATTCTACAAAATTGAGGGCCGCACTAGAGATCATACGGACCTAATGCGGTTCGGTTACGAAAAAATACTTTAAATTTTTGTTTCTATAGGTTCATAGCATAGTCCTAACGTCCTTCGAAGTGAACCTTTCCTAAGTTTGGTGGTCATATGGTTACGTAGGGATAATGTATCACCATGTAAATTATATTTTTTGAAAACAACTACCAAAAATTAATATGAAAAAAAAGGGTTTCGACTTTGTTCACGGTTCCGTGTTTGGCATCTGAAAATTTCGACTTTGTTGCTAAAAACGGATTCCCACTGTACATGAATAGTTACTTTTATCCCAATATTTTTACTGGAACTCTTCCATAGATTCTTACAGCCATTTCTTAAGAAATTGAGCAGGAAATCTGCCAGAATTTCTTACAGGTCATTTAATAGTTTTCTTAGGACGTTTATAGAACATTTTCTTAGGATGTTTATAGAAAGTCTTCAAACAATTCCTCTATGTAGTCTTCCATCGAAGTTGCCTCCAGAAATTATACAATAGAATAGATTCTACTCCATTACCCCGAATGGCATTTCCCAGAACGATATCACCCAGAATGCCATTACCTCGAATTCCATCACCCCGAATACTATTTCCCTGAATTTACAATTATCTTGTCATTATGACATTGATGATATTCTGCATGATATTGGAATTCGGAGCAGTGTTGATAGACTCACACTCAAATGTCAATCAATACGCTCTCCCGTGAGAGCGAACTCATTAGAGATCTGCTTCGCAAATCTCACGCTTGAGATTTTGATGCAAAATCAACTCAATCAACTCAAACCGTAAAAATGATTCAGTCGCAAAACCCGGCAAAAACTCGTGAAACCCGAATGTTTTTGTTTACGTTAGAAAGGATTACTATAATTTTACCAGACTAACAAGAAATTATTGCCGTGTGTGAGTAAACTGTGGAAATACGAGACAATGAGTCAAAAAGGTGAGCCAACTCATCCATGATTTTTTGACTACTGAGTTGCGTGATTGACAACTCACGCATGAAAAATCTCAAGCGTGAGTTGTGAGAAATTGAGTTTTTCACAACACTGATTCGGAGTAATGTCATACGCGGTTATGGGTCGTTTGGGGATCTGGAATTCGGGGTAGTGGCATTAGGGTTAACGGCATTCGGGGTAATGGGGTAGATTCGTCATTTACCCATTGCTGTAGGAAAAGTCAAAGGAATGATCAATTACAAAGTTTATGTCGTCGAATGACTGACATTGTTGACAATTTTGAATTTCTTTTTCTGGTAAAGAAAGACTAAAAACATGGAAAACAAAATAGTTTTGTGCTCCCGGATGCCTAGAACCCTAAGTTATAATTCCTGGATTGTCACAAGAGTCATTTATCTATCAATCCAAAAATCGTCAAAGGGGCGTGTCAAATCTTGTTTTTATTTTTATCCATTCGACTTTTTTTTAACTTTTAGATTTTCAAACGTTTTATTTTTGAATGGATGAACCATACAGTTTAAAGTAGCTTTTGCTTATCAACACTAAGTATTCTGTCCGTTACAGTACACTTTTTTAGCATCAGCAAAAGTGGCAATATCTATGCATTTCTAATACTGATGCAAATTTTTAACATGTTTAAGACTGTTTAAACAACCGAAGAAAAATGAAAACTGTATCCTAAAGGGAACCATCGAGACACAACCCGTGTCATCCGGAGCGGAATTTATCGACAGAAGTGTAAGGAAAAAAAAAACACCAAGATAATAACGTCCTTGAGTGTAAAATGGAAAAGTCTGGCGGAAAAGCCTCTGAGTCGTGAAATGGATGAAGTTGCTTCTTATCTGATTGTACATTTATTTTTTCTTCGGCTAAGTCAACCACATTGATACTTGGCATTTCAAAAGGGAATATGGTTTAAAATGCTTTATGAAAAGATAGTTTATCACAGAATGAAATTTATTGATATATGAAATTTAAATTTCTATGAAAAATGTGTCAATAACACAGCAGAAAATCATTATTTATATTACGATGATTTCGATGCACATCACTCGTGTCGTGATTATTGAGTAAAATTTTAATGAAATTGTTACAAAAATATACAATGGAACCACTTTTAGTCGATGTTCCATGACTCGATTTCAACTCATGGAACCATGTTAAATACAATATTTCATTGTTACTATGGTCCCTTCAAACAGCGTTTCAACATATTACTGTTCCATGACTCGATATTTACATGATCCCTTCAGATATCGACTCCTTGAGCTTTTAATGTAGATGAAATGACGTAAAGCGACCAATCGCGCTGTTTTAAACTGGTTTATATCACTATTTATATGGAAATCCACACAACATTCATGATGCGAGCAATGTGCATCGGAAACGTCACGATACCAACCAATGACCCTATTTTTGTGTCTTACCGACTAGCTGCGCATTTATATATTTTTTTTTTATCAAAAATGGCGCTTGGTCGTGCTTAAAATCTTGTACCATTTTCCCCCAACGTCTTGTGATCAGGCATTTTGCCGTCGGGCAGTCATGGAAGCGATTTACGCGTGTGTCGTCGACTGGGTGCGATTGATTCGGCAGTTGGTACGGTACAAGGTACTTATCCAAGTGTGAAAATATATTCAATTTTACAACCCATACCTACCGGGATGAAAAACGATCGACACTTTACTAGGTGCTGTGGGATGTTACTAGGGTGGTTCAAAATTAAAAATAAAATTGTTTGAATATTCAGTCTACCATATCTTTCTTGCCATTCTTTCGATAGAAATAGTGTACTATGCAATTCGGAGCAATTTTTGTGGTGATTTAAAGGTGGCCCAAAGACAATGTAGGTTTATATGGAAATCACTATGGAGAAATTTGGAAATATGTTCCACACACGTAACTGCCCATAACTGCATATTTGTCACATTCGAAATTTTTGACGATTTCGAGTTAATACCGTGGAACATCATCAAATCATCAATACTTTCTACTAACTTGATAAAATCTGTGAGATTTTTCTAGAAAGTTCGGAAAAAATACCAAACTGTTTTGTCACATTGTTTAATATAACCGCATAACAGTAACATTGAGATTATACATAGGCCTCGTAATGTTGTGGCAAATAAAATTTATATCAGAATTATTTTCTGACTATTCATCCAATATGTGAGATGAGCTGTACAAAATTTCAGCTTCATATAAGCATTGTTGAGTTCTCTGTATTTTTTTGAAATTTTGGGGCCTTCCCATACTGATGAGAAATCCAGACTTGGTACTCTATTTACTCAGTAGGTACCTACTTTTGTCGAATGTTACAAATATGCAGTTATGGGCAGGTAAGTATTGTAATAAAATTATAAACTTATCTTAGTGAGAAGTCGTTCTGCAAACCATAAGTTGCTGCAGATGTAATTCAGTACAGCGGAGGAGGAAATAAATATTCATGAACTTGTTTGCTAATATTTAGCTCCAAATGCTATTATTTAGTCCAATTGCTATTTAACCTGCAATTTTCTGCACAAAAAAAAAACTCAATCTTTCTCCAAGAAAGTTGATCTTGATGATGGTTTGAAAAACTATTTATTACTATGAGATGATAAATTTGTACATACATACACTCTTAAAAATAATGGAAATTACTGTGGACGTAATTTATAGTATGACTGAATGACACATTATGTAAACGACAAAATATGTGTCATTCAAGATGTATTGAACAAAAAAATGTAATTTTACACGTTAATGGGCACGAAAACTATGTCACTATGATCAGCTTTTCCTGAATCAGACGCTATGGTATTTGAAATGTGACATAAATTCACGTTATTCGGCTCGCTTCTTTTATGTGCATCCAAAAGACGTAAAATCAGATGATTTTTTCGGAGTGTGTAACAGTACTTACGTATTGAGAACATTCTCGCAAATTTCGCCATAGAAATTTCCATATAAACTAATATAATCTCTGGGCCACAATTGAATCACCACCGAGAACTACATAACACAATGTTTATTGTAAGCACGGTAAAAAAATTGATTTATCAACTTTTTTGTATTTTGAACCTCCCTAATGTTCACTCCGATGGCAGTGAATGTATAAAATGTACGATGCTGGATGTTACATCGGAGGATGGGAAACACTTTTTTGTGAACGCTTCATGGTTTGGTAAATACCAATTGATAGGATTGTTGTTTTAGGGCTTTACTTATTTTGTTTGTGCGCTGCAAAGATGTGGTAGATGGGCTTTGTTCGGATCAATGTTGAACAAATTTGCGATGTCTGTTTGATTGCTTTGCAGAGTTGAATTCATGCAAAACAAATTTTGTGTGAGGAACGTAAATGTAGAACATAGATTTCGTGTCAACCGAGAACTGGAAGTGATGCCGGTTATGGACCTTTGCGTATTATGGACTCTCTACATAAAAAAAAACATAAAACTAACACTCAAAGCAACCTTATTCCTATGAAAATCCTTCGATTGCATTGTTAGTCAGCAGTTTCAGGCAAAATATTTGGTTTGTGACGCGTAAATACAGATATTGGAAAAGTTTTGTAAATGAAACCACACAAGACGGTCCATAATACGCATTTCCAGGTGGGTACATAATAGGCACGTCGGCAGCGATTACATGGGAATCAAATGGAGGGTCCATAATAGGAAACGTCAAATTTGTAAACATTCCTATTATGGACCCCGGGAGGGTCCATAATTCGGGCAACAGTTTTCCAAATGCATATTTCGCTAGAAAAATCGAATGATTTTGTATGTTTCATAGGCGTACTATAAATTAAAAACATTGAACTTGTTGTTAGACTCCACAAAACGTATATCCGTTTGAGATATCATTGCGGAAAAGCGTCGAGAATGAATTTCAGCTACTAAGGGGTCCATTACTAGCATTGAAACCCTATATTTATAGTCGGTTCAATCTAACGATCAACAGTTGGTCATGCTTGAACGGGCAGCCTAAAAAAGGAATATTGTTCACAATTGTAACCTTTTAACTTTTTCCGTTTTGTTTCACAACATGAACAAGATTGCAGACATTTATAACTACGACATCTTAGAAGTTATTCTCTATGACAGTCTTCGCATATGTGAATGAATCTTAATTTGATTTTAAGTTCTCTATACAACCTACAACCTACAAAAATGGTTGGTAAATGGCTGGGCATGGCGTACCATTGCATTGGTACCTCGCGTTCCTGAAGGAATGGAATAGACCCCTCTGTACGGTCCTTAGCCTCCTGCCCAGCAGGTCCTTTCCCTACCTCCTCGCGGTACTGGCCGGGGTACGAGAGGGAAGATCGGGTAACCTACCCCCGTAAGATCTTTGGTCATATGCTGACAGGATAGGGAGGGTTTGCTTCTGCAAACCAGGAGCGTCTGTACTCCATGATAGAAGTGGCTCACAACAGCGTCTGTACCCCATGTCAGGGGCGGCTATTATCATCGTCCGAGTGCCAGAGAAGGACTCTAAGCTTAACTGCGCACTATGGTCCTCCGAACATTTAGGGGGTATAGTCCTCCGGAAATCTACGGGGTTAGTGTTAGGCCGCGCAAGCCAACCGTAAAAAAAATCAAGCAACGAGTAATCTACGAGAGAATACGAACCGGGACAATCGGCGAAGACCACAGCGACGTAAAGGGACTAGCGATTGGAAGCTCGGTACGTGGAACTGCAAATCTCTCAACTTCATAGGGAGCACACGCATACTCGCCGATGTGCTGAAGAACCGCGGATTCGGCAGGAAGTGTGAAGAACGTTTAGAGGTAACCATACCATCTACCAGAGCAGCGGCAACACACACGAGCTGGGAACAGCTTTCATCGTGATGGGTGATATGGAGAGGCGCGTGATCGGGTGGTGGCCGATCAATGAGAGAATGTGCAAGTTGAGGATCAAAGGCCGGTTCTTCAACTTCAGCATAATAAACGTGCACAGCCCACTCTCCGAAAGCACTGATGATGATAAAGACGCTTTTAACGCGCAGCTCGAACGCAAGCCACGACATCAAAATCATCATTGGAGATCTAAACGCTCAGGTTGGCCAGGAGGAGGAGTTCAGACCGACTATTGGAAAGTTCAGCGCCTACCGGCTGACGACCGAAAACGGCTTACGACGCCTCCAAGAATATGGACATTCGTAGCACTTACTTCCAGCACAGCCTTACATACCGATACACCTGAACAGCAGGCAGAATCGCAAATCGACCAGGTTCTGATTGATGGACGGCACTTCTCCGACATTATCGACATCAGGATCTATCGTGGCGCTAGCATCGACTCTGACCACTATCTGGTGATGGTTGAACTGCGCCCAAAACTCTCCGTCGTTAACAACGTACGGTACCGATGCCCACTCCGGTATGACCTAGAGTGGCTTAAGCAACCTTGAGGCTGCATTACCGGAAGAGGATGAAGCCCCTCTTGAGGACTTCTGGAGAACAGTGAAAGCAGCCATCAACAATGCAGCTGAGAGCAGCGTTGGGAATTTGGGACGGAGTCGACGGAACGATTGGTTCGACGAGAAATGTAAGCAGTTTCTGGAGGAGAAGAATGCAGCTGTGGGCGGACAGAACGTGGAACGTTATAGACGGTAACTACAACAGCAGACCCGCCTTTTGCGGGAGATAAAAACGCCACCTGGAGGAGACGGAGTGCGAGGAGATGGAACAGCTGTGCCGGTCTCAAGTAAGACGAGATGCGGTGGGATAAGGATGGAAGCATCTTGACAGACGAGCGTTAGGTGATCGAAAGGTGGAAACAGCACCACGACATACACCTGAATGACGCTCACTTTGAGGGAGGTTAAGGATGCCATTCACCAGCACAAGAACAATAAAGCTGCTACTAAGGATAGTATCGGAGCTGAACTCATAAAGGTGGGCCCGGAGAGGCTGGCCATTTGTCTGCACCTTCTGATAGACACAATCTGGGGAACAGAACAGCCACCGAAGGAGTGGTAAGAAGGGATAATATGCCCCATTTACAAGAAAGACTACAAGTTAGATATGGAGACCTTTCGAGCGATCACCAGTCTAAGTGTGGCCTACAAAGTATTATCCCAGATCATCTTCCGTCGTTTGTCACCTGTAGTAAACGAGTTTGTGGGAAGTTATCAAGGATACTTATGGATACGTTTACGGCCTCTCGACAACGGACCAGATCTTTACTGTATGACAAATCCTTCAAAAATGTCACCATTTTATCGATTTCAAGGCGGCATACGATAGTACCTACTGCGCCGTGAAATACGAAGGTGCATCATCAGTGGAAGTCGGGCCTACTATGGTCTCCACAAGAAGCTGCGATCAAGAAAGATTCACACCCGCACCAAATGCACGATGTACAAAACGCTCATAGGGCCGTTAGTCCTCTACGGGCATGAAACGTGGACGATGCTCGAGGAGGACTTGCGAGCACTTGGAGACTTCAAACGTCGGGTGCTTAGGACGATCTTTGGTTGTGCGCAGGAAAAGGGTGTGTGGCGGCGAAGGATGAACCACGAGCTCGCCCAACTGTACGGCGGACCCAGTATCCAGAAGGTGGCCAAAGCTGGAAGGATACGATGTACAGGACATGATGCAAGAATGCCGGACAGCAACTCTGCAAAGATGGTGTTCGGATCTGGTTGGTACAAGAAGACGTGGAGCGCAGCTTGCTATATGGGCGGATCAAGTGCGTATCGATTTGGTGAGCGCTGTTCAAACCGGAGGATGGAGAGGTGCGGCCGTGAATCGAGTATTGTGGCGTGAAATTGTTGATTCAGTGTTATCTACTTAGACGGAAACGAAATAAATAAATGAAAATTGTTTTTATTAAACAACAGTGTCGAAACAACTCTTTGTTATATATTACAGTTGTCTCAACATGATAAACGAAAATTAACTTTGTCGTATGAGGCGAACTCGCCAAAGGATGGACGCCTCTATAATAAAATACTTACTTAATCTTTATAAAGTAAATGTATTCTAAATGTTAGCCCTCTTTTGCAAACTTGTCCTTAATGCTTCCGATTTTGCTTGTTTTTCAAAAACCTAATGAGCATTATTTAGTTAACCAGTGGTTTATTTTTTCCAATTAGTAGCATCTTCATAGATAAAACTGCAATGGTGTTTCTCCGTAACGATTGAATTCAAGAATGGTTTAACTTATAGGGTCCTAAAGCTCTGTCCCAATTTCAATACCAAACGCTGAAGTTTAGGCCAGAAACACATGTTTTTCTAAATTTTAAAATGATTTCCGTTGGTTTAGGTACAAAATTTTGTTTACGGTTTTTGAGATTTTGTCACACCCTTTGGGTTCAACTCAAATTTTGGGTATATTTTGTTTTACGTGTCCCTTTCAGAAATGTCACATAGGAACAACCCCAGTGATAAAACAAAAAGCCCTGTGGCAATTTTGTCGACAAAGTGAACGTTAAATATAATAAAAAGCGTCAAGGTTCATATTTGGAACCATTTTTTAAATTATAGTTTAAATGTGTTATATCCGTTATTTGAGCTGAAAAAATTGCTAAATTAGTGCTCTTTCATGTTATTAAATAAAAACAAAAAATCATTAAACATTTTAGGACCCATTTGCAAAATTCATTTAAAGTTGTATTTAATTATTTAGTCCTTCTATGACCCCACAATGTTTTTCGGGAAAACTTGTCTGAATTGAATTATAACCTGAAACCACGATTGCCATCTCAGATAATGTGTCACTATTTAACAATTTCGTTTACTTCTGTCATTCCTTTTAATACTGAAACTTATTGACAAACGATTTTTGTTTTGTTGTAAGCCGTCTTATGTACCCTGAGTGAGGTTTCAATAAAAATAACATTTGATAAGGAGTCAAAATGGCTGCAACAGTAGACGCACAGCTGTTCATCAGGACTATGCTTAGGGTCATTTTAGTGTATTTGACGGTCTTTTAAAGTTTTAGATTTCTGAAGACAAGCAGTCTGAAAAGAAGGTTATGTCCTAGTAGAGCCGTAACGCCAAAAATAAAAACTTGTCAGAAATAATGCGCAAATGGTTCGATGGTTGGTTAAGAAAAAGAGATCGGCATCTTCAATCATGCTTTCTGCCACATCCCCATTACACCGTACCTTATTGGAAAACGTAGAAGTAAGCGAAACAACGTAAACAGATAATAGGATCAATCGTGATTAAATAATGCTCACCCAACAGTGGAAAGACACACTGAAAAAGATGGAAGTAGATTTTATGTTATTCGTCCATGAAAAAGTGATAACAGAGGGAATTATTGAACCCGAGCCACCCCTCGCATATCAAAAGGATGTCTTGTGGAGAGCAACAACCGGCTAAGCAAAACAATACTGAGAAGATTAATGGTTTTGTTTCTAGTCCAAAGCCAGAAACAGTAAATTTCAATTTAGATTAGAAAACGTGTGATTGTTGGGCCATCACTATTAATTGATAGAAATACGACGTTGTTTGTTTCGATCCAAATTATATAGATATTGATGACGATGCTTTCAGTTTGCTGCCCATAAAAGCGTAACAGTCCCATATAGATTTTAGCTCCTACTCCTGTTTTCCTCGCAACATTGATGTTTCAATATAATAATTCACCATGTGTATAAAAATGTAGAATGTACCAGAAAAGAATGTAGAAATGTACTAGAATATTAGGCATGTTTGTATGATAATACATACATTACATTTTGGGTACGATGGTTCCTTGAAACTCAGTTGCATTGATTTTGTGTTCTATAACTCGATATCTTTTTAATTCGATGGCCCCTTTAATTACGAGTTATAGAGAATTGACTATATGTGAGATATATCGTTCAAATGGATATTCCGATGTTCCTTGGGGGACCGGCATTCTCCACATTAAATGTCTTTGGCAGCCATTTTGTATTTTGGTCAATTAATCAAACAATAAAAATAAAACGCAGACTCTACAATGCCAGGCAATAAGAAGCTAATATGAGAAAATCATACAAATCGGTTAAGTATTCTATTTCAAGATCTTTATTTGGCTAGCGTGGTACCAGATACTCAAATGCTCATTACTTAAAGTCGGCTGTACTAAATCACTTCATTTTTTCACACCATACTCTCATCAATGTATTGCGAAGAGTGAATACCCGAATACGATAAAAATTCTGTAGCCTGAGGAATTAACATGGGTTATGGCCACGCGTCGGTCCCCCAAGGAATTTTGGAATATCTCCGGATCCAGATGGCCAATGATCAATATCAACACAGATTATTAAACTAGAATAAATACTAGTAAATTTCCAAAGCCTGAATATTCTGTTCATTATATGATTGAAAAAAGTAAAAACTAGAGTACACAATTCGATGGGATGTTACATAATAGTCCGAAAAAATAACAGCACAAAACTCATCTGCAAGTTAAGTAGAAAGAACCTAACTGTTACCCTCTCACAGGATTTCCTTTCTCTCTGGCCGGTTAGAGCCTCCCGCTGTTTTCTTTCCTCGTGGCATCATCACCAGCATCACCATTCCTGTTCCGGTAGATTCTCGTGTCCTAGTCGACTCTCTTCGTTCACCTACCGGTAATTGTGCAGAGGCAATAGAAGAAGTTCGCACTTCCGCTACCGTTAGGATTCTCAGCCTTTTTAATTATGTTTCTCGAGAGCAATTACCTTCCGGCGAGGTGGTTGTTGGAGCTACGCGGACCGGTGTACAGTGGCTTAAAGGTGGCCAAAAGTATAAAAATGAAGCTTGCTTACTATTTCTTTGATATTTGTTTTGGATTTCTTCAGTATCGAATATTAATCCTCCAAAGTTTCAGATCGATATCTGAATATTTAGATTTTTACTTCATGTGAACAGTAGCTTTTTCTTGACTCTTTTAAATTTTGCGAAATTTGTGGACGTTGTTTCATCGAAGCCAAATGATACGCAAATAAGAAAGATGCAAATATTTGTCTGACTTTTTGTCCCATAAACTTGCTCACGATCGTGTGGGATAATAAAAAAAGCAGTCATCCAAATGTAACGGATCATTGAATGGAAATTTTTCATCAAACTGTTATCAAAAATAATATATTGTCAATAAATTAAGATTTTTGAACGATTTGAGTGAGAATGGTACTTTTGGCCAACCTTTGTGCGCAGAGTGCGGCCACTGTGCGTTGGAGTAAGAAATGACAATGCCAACATTGAAGACATTGAGCACGGTAATGGCAACGTTTGAAAGATCTCTAATAAACACAGTATACGGTGTAGTTTTCCCGGGTTTTACTACGGTGGTTGGTCGAAGAGTCAAGAGCAAAATCCAAGGATTTTATAGCCGTTCAATGGCTGTGGTGACGACGAGTCTTCTCCTTCTGGGTGCTAGTGGCCCAGTAGCAAACTATGAGAGGAGGCCAATTATTATGTTTCATTTCTTTTGTTATGTCTTGTTGCAGTGCTAGGTAGTTAGTTGATGAAGAGATTGTTCATGTTGAACATCGTTTCAATTAGAGAAAATGATCTATTATTTATAGTATCATCATTGTTTAGTTTTTAAGTGAGTTTAATGTGTACGAGCAGAATCGAAATGAGGAGTGGATTTGTTTTTAATGACAACGATTTTTGTGTCATGACTAGCCTTCTTGTTTAGAACTAGGATCTCTTTCGGAACTGAATAATGACGATTATATCGGTCAAAATATTTAATTAAACTTTTATTGTTTAGACTCTTACTAGGATCTAGGAAACCATGTTTATGTCACACTCATTTTTTTAAGTTATTTACCTTGATACCTTAATGGTTACAGTGTAGCGTCAAGCCATTGCCGGGCGTATAGTAGAGCTCCATCTTCGTCGGTCTTGGGCGATACTTCTCCAGTTACCCCGAACTTTTAGTCGCCAGATCCTTTTCCACTGCGGCACACACCATTTTATAGTTTCCCACCGGGTATTGTCCGCAGCACTTTACGCTCGAAAACATCGAAGGCTTTACGGTTACCCGTAGAGAGCTACCGAAAGAATCAATGTTTTATATAGGGCAAATTTTGTTTCCATTCGCAAGTTACGGGGCATAAGCTGGTTACGTAATTCATAAAAGCACCTAGTCACAGCCTCAAATTCGTCTTTTCACTTCGCGGAAAACGTGTTTATCACATGTCACAAGTGTTCCAAGGTAAACAAACTCTTCCCGAGTAAAGTTGGGTAGCAAAAAGATAACAAGTTGTGTTATCCGATAACAAGCATTTGATAAAAAAGTTTGTTTTCATTTTGGCAACATAACAAACTTGATAACAAAAGTTTATACTAAAAATATCACATAAATATCTCATTGTGTTATCACTTGAAACACATTGATAACAAGTTTTGTTATGCTGTCAATTTCCTTCATTGATAAATCATTATGTTATCAATTAGTTATAAAGATCAAATTATGATAACAAACATTTGACGTCATTTACCCGTCGGTGGCATC
The DNA here is from genome assembly GCF_002204515.2 of Aedes aegypti. Taxonomy (NCBI): domain Eukaryota; kingdom Metazoa; phylum Arthropoda; class Insecta; order Diptera; family Culicidae; genus Aedes; species Aedes aegypti. Next base: position 382,248,131 of record NC_035108.1, read on the forward strand.
CTCGATCTGACAGCTCAAAATTCGTTGATAACAAGAATCTTCATATTGATAACAAAAAATAACAAAATGAAATCATGGTGTACATCTTGTTATCACTATGATATGCGGTTGTTAGTCGACTTTGCTCGGGTTCTGCAACTTCAAACACATTGCCATCAATCACTACTTCAGCTTCAACACCATTAGGCCTACATGTATCTTTCCCTGCAACTATTGGTGTAAGAACAGAGGGGCCAGGGGGGACAGCCCCTCCATAATTTTGGATGGTAAAGGACTAGGGAAGGTGTACCAGTTATGGCCATAGTGGTTCCCTATTTGGCCATAAGTGAAATTTCGATAACTTTGACACTTTGAATCTTTTTGAATGTTTTGACATCAAGATATATCTTTAATCTTACTACTGCAACACACAAAATATTTCAAAATTTGAAGATTTTCAAGTAATCACGTATGGCGAAATAGGGAACCACTATGTCCATAACTGGTACACTTACCCTATAAAAATTAAAAACAAACGAACACCATTCTAACGCGAAGAAAAATCTTCTGAATCAATTTACTCGGCTCATATTACACTGCGGAACACGTTTTTGTCTCAAGCACCAAAATACCACTATTTACTCAATTAAGGGTTGCTGAATCTATTGTCGTTTTCAAAAATATCAAAGCACGTCTAGTTTTTGAGATATTCACTGTTGAAAATGCAAAATTTGACCATTTCAACCAACTTGCATGCAAGTTTGACAGCTTGTATGGCAATTTATTTGCTTAATTTGCCACACCATTCAAAATTCATGTGTAAAACAATACTAACCAACAAAGTTCTATAATATTTTCTATGTTAGAAAGCTATTTTTTGTTTTTCAGAAAAGTTTTGTATTTTGAACCAGTTTAATGCACCATCAATTCCTCCCCCTTCCCCTCATTGGTCAGCATTCTGACGTGGCAGGCGCCATTATCGCCTAAAATAGAAGATCAACAGCACCTATACACTGAAGGTGTCTGTTAGTCCCAAGCAGTCATCTGGTTGGTTCCTTGTGTGAGTGCAGCTGATCTGGCGATACTGGAGTAGCAACTACGGGCGGCCAATCTAGATCAAGCTCAAGCTTAATAAGTGAAAGGAAAAAAAATGTATGGAGACTGCAAGCATGTTGAAGAAATCGATTGAATCTAAATTTTATTGTGTAATATCAACTAAATGATATCTAAATTGAAAGTTTAAATTCTATTTCGCATGACTGGTGGATTAGATCACAAAAAAGTTTGATAAATCATACTTTAAATCTCATGTAAACATCAATGAAATCAGTGTTTTATACAACTTTGGCGACATGTAGCTAAAAATTGTGACGTGCTGGAACATTTCTGCGAACGGCATCAGATTCAGCAACCCAAAATCTACTTGAGGCACATAATTTGATTCTTAAGACACGCAAATATGTCATTTTTGTTACGCTGTGTTATTGATAAAAGAACAACTCTTTAGTGACTATGTTTTTTTTATTTTGTACAACAATAGTGAGAAAACCCAAGCTTATCGTACATATTATCAGCATAGAAATTCTGACTTTGGTGATTGATAGTCTGACTGTCGATCGATTGATTTCTGCTAGAACCAGATTGTTATTGTGTACGATATGCGCAATTTTTTGACATCTCCTTAGCAAAAATACCGCGTAAAAAGCGTCTGAAAATTCGGTTCTCAAAATTCGTAATAATGCAAACAATACTGTTTTGAATGTAGCATACAGCAGCATATTAACTGTAATATGATTTTCCATGTTTTTGAAGGATGCTCTGCTCGAGGTGTCCGGTGATGATGATTTCCCTTATGAGAATTCAATATCCATACAAACATTTACTGAAACTTGTATAGTGTCCAAAAAAAATATATGTATTGAAAGAATAGGTAAACTTATTGAAGGATTTTCTTGGACAATAGAAAGCTGGAATTTTTGGCCGCGAATAAGGCTTAAATCATAACAGATCTTTTTTTTTGCAGCCTTGAAAAATTGCAAGTTTTCTCCAGGTGGATAGCAAAAATTTACCCCAGTGTATCCAACTAAATCGACCATAGGTTTTTATTCAGGCAATATTTTTTTTTTTTTGTTAAACTCTGAACAACATTTTTTCTGAAATAAATAAAAATAAATAAAATTGTAAAAATTTCTAAAAGATATTATTTTTGAGGTCACCTCTCAGCTGTTGTCACTCCCTGTTTTTTGAAGAATTTTGCTATAATCAATATTCTCAAGGAATATCAAAAGGTGGCTTCAGAAATTCAGGAGAGCAAATTTGTTGAAAACCCTCTGTAACACATTAAGCTTAAGGAATCAAAATAGCGGTAAAGTAATTTGTGCAGAAACATTTAGAAAAATAGCTGGGATAGCGGTTGTGATATTTTTATAAAAATTCAAAAGGCTTTCTGGCATAAATCTGGGCAATCCAGAAGTCGAGAAAGAAGTTATTTATTATAGATTTCAAGGAAAATTGTAAATTGGAAACTACACGAGATTTTTTTCATTAGGGAGGGTTTAATTATCTTGTAACTTCTTGAAGAAGATTATAAATAATCACTTTTTATTGTTGTCCAACTGTTGTTTCTACCTGCTTCAACATTTTGTTATTTCTTCTTCCTTAGGATAAAGCTTTCTAGAGGAATTTCCCTCAACATTTTTTTCTTGATGATGATGTGGTACTACCATCTATTGTAGCAAGGTAATATGAAAAGCGATTTGATCAAGATTATATTGTTGTCTGCGATCAGTCGGTCTCCTGTATGAAGGGCCAAAGCGGTCCGGCAAGCAGAAACACTTGCATGAAAGCCGCGTCAGGGGAAGAGAATCTCCTTCCAGATGAAAGTTTTCACAAACAACTGTACAATCAAGCCATCTATTGAAAGAATATTCCCAATAGATTGGGTCGAAGAGCAAACCCTCAATCCACGAGGAGGAGGAGGAAGTCCCAAACTCCCTGTCCAAATCGTTTAATTTCAACCCATTCCGAAATATAAACAGTAGTAGAAATATAATGAAATGAAATATAATCCAACATGGAAAGATCTCACCGGTTTCTTCTTCTTCTTCTTTCTGGCGTTACGTCCCAACTGGGACAAAGCCTGCTTCTCAGCTTACTGTTCTTATGAGCACTTCCACAGTTATTTACTAAGAGCTTCGTATGCCAATTGACCATTTTTGCTTGTGTATATCGTGTGGCAGGTACGAAGATACTCTATGCCCTGGGATGTCGAGAAAATTTCCAACCCGAAAAGATCCTCGACCGATGGGATTCGAACCCACGACCCTTGTTTGGTCTTGCTGAATAGCTGCGCGTTCACCGCTACGACTATCTGGGTCCCACCGGTTTCTTCTATACTTGTGTATTATTCTGGAGCTCTGGTCAAAACCTTTTGCCATGAATGGCCTTTACACCAAGTAGACATTACGGTGATTCAAATACTAATGTCGGTCTCACTTGTATTCGAGTCAGAACTCTTCTTCATTTATCACAAACACACACTATACTTGTCCAAACAGATATTTAACTTATTCTATCCAGCTTACTATGCTGCTATTGTTGCTATTGCAGTTGTAAAGTCCACTAAAATATCGGAAATATTCCGTACAACAGAGGAAAAACCACACACAATCCCACTTGAAATTAACTTGGACCCCAAATTGTTATCATTTCACATAGAAACGTCACAATAATTTTTTTGGTGTCGATCCCATCCCAGCCGCCAATCATTTAAAACAATCCTTATATTTTATTGTAGATCCACCCTAACACTACACTTTTTTGATTCTTCTTTAATTTTTCATTTTGCTTACACTTTCGCTAAACACGTTCCCAAGCGGAGCACTCACTCTCAGCTCTCGCTCTCTTGCGTTTTCTTCTCTCGTTATTCACTAAATATTACACGCACACTACGAACGTCCATCTGCTAACGCAAAACATCTAGAACTTTTATTTCTTCCCGTTTTAATCATTGTTATCCAAAACATAATTCAGTGAAACCTTCAATCATATTAGTACTCTAAAATTACCATACTGTCAATCAACTCAATACCACACATATAATCAAAGATAAAAAACAGCATCTTGATGCTAGCCTCTTCACTTGCTTCTCCAACCCGTAACTCCCCACTATTCAATTTTTCCTGTGAGCCCCATCGCTTTAAAAATCATGACAATTCCTCCGCTTTAAAAATCATGACAATATTTTTTTTCCCGGAACTACGTACGAGAAACACGTCCGATACGCACGGTGTTTGCACTCAAACCTTTCTCCACACAACATTTTTTCATAGTCCAAAAACCAAAAACAACAGAAACTAAAGAAACTAGGTCAATTGTATTAGTTATGGAAAATTGCAGAGTTTCTATACGCTGGACTGCTGATTTCTGAAAAAAAATCAGGTATTCCTCAACAAATTTTCAAAGTAGTGCAAAAGTTTCCTCCAAGACTGGAGATTAAAAATACTGCCAATATTTACCACAATAACTTAAAATGTCCCACCAAAAAAGTTTGTTTGAGATTTCTTGAAGAAGGGAAAAGTTAGTTTTTACATCAATTTGTTCTCCTTAGCATCATGAAACTTTGTTGTTCATGAAAAAACAAAAAAAAAAAAACATTTTAAGCATGTTTCAGCAAATAAGTTCAGGAAAAATCCCATCCGTTTTAACGTCAATCATTGTCTATCAACAAAGATAAAGAAAAAATAACAAGAGATTTTGTTAAAACAAAAAATGTCTGTGAGGTATACATTCAGGAATATGATAAAACAAATCAGAAAATTCTACTGTGAGTTCTTGAATTTAGTTTATTTTTACGTATTCCCGGACCAAAAGTGGAGTCTAAATATATTTCTAGAACGTAAAACAATACTTTTTGGATTCTGGGAAGACATTTTTTGATAAGTTTTGAAATGATTTGCAAAATCCTTTAGTGAATCTGTTGAAAAACTTATTTAAAATATTCAAAAGAATCGCTAGTGCTGTTTGAAGAAAAAAAATGTCTGGAAACTACTTGGATTAATCTCTAGTGATTTTTTGGAAGAATTCTAGGACGATATCCTAGAATGTTTTTGAATGAACAGTTGAAATTATCCCGCAATAAACTTTATACGAAGATATTTCTGCAGAAATTTTAAAGTATGATTTTCGACAGAGTTTTGGAAGAATGAGGGGAGCAACATCAAATTATTTTTTAGAGAAATCTAGGAGCAACATTAAATTAATTTTTAGATGAACACTAGGGATAATTTTCTGTAAAAATGCCAAAGAATCTGCGGCGAACTTCTCTGAGAAATCACTAAGAACATTTTCATAATTTAATCCTGTTCAATTGCTTATGTAAATCTTTGGGAATATTGGATGAAATCCTCAGAGTAACACCTGGAAGAATCATGCATTTTTTACAGAGAGCCCTGGATGATTTTTAATCAATGCATGAAGAATTCACGAGAATTTTCGGAAAGATTTGTTGAAGGAAGCTGAAGAGAAACCCTAGAATGAACCTCAAAGGTAAAGTTAGACAAACTGTTGGTGAACTCTTTGAAATTTTTTTTGGAAAAAAATCCTTGCTTGGTGAACTTGAATTTCGGTGAGACTCCTAGAATTTCTTGGAGAAATCCTTTGTAATTCCAGAACATCCTTAACAAATTACTAATGAGCAACTGGATGATATTTTGAACTAACAATTGAAATTTGTAGTAAGCACGTAAAGGTCTTTCCTGGATAAATGTTTTAAATGATTGTAGATCGGAATTGTTCAAAGAAACATCGGGAAAAAGGTTTTTAATGATATCTACTAATCCTGGGAATGATTTTCTGTACAAATCCCAGGACGAACTCAGTAAAAATTAGTGAAGGAGTTCTTAGAGAAAGTACTAAAAATGCACAGAAATCACTCATGAAGAAATTCCCGTGGGAATTTTCAGATTAATCTTTTAACACTACATGGCTGACTACTTGAAAGGTTCGTGGAAGAATCGCAAGGGATTCTTAAAGTTTTCGGAAGTAGTCTTAAGGTGAAAATGAATTGGAGCCAAACCTCTAATTTTCAATGGCAAAAATTTGAAAAACTGAACATCCGTTTGAGCTAAAAACTTGATCGGTTGGTCACCACCAGCAGGTGACCAATCGATTAAGTTTTCAGCTTAAGCAGATGTTTGGTTCTTCAGATTTGTGCTCTAGAAAATATGAGGTTTGGCTTCGATTCATCTTCACCTTAAAAGAGTTTTTTACGGGATTAGACAAAGAATGAACATTTCCCGATTTTTTTCAAATTTCACTGATGTGCAGCGATATGAGACAAAATCACAAACAAATGAAGTCAACAAGCAAATGAATGCACACTACACAGTTTGTAAAAATCAATCGACGATCGATCGTGGTGATCATTATTGCTTCTGTAATACAAGAATTTTCTAGGCCCCTTAGGCCCCCTTCAGATGAAAATCCCAATTACGCCAATGCATGCAACCATGTACTTCGTTTTGGTAGAATTGATGACCAGGCCTATCCTCGCTGTCTTGCTCTTCATAGATACGAAGGCATCCTATACTGACCTGCGATCGATTCCAATAAGCTCGGTATATCGTGTGGCAGGTACGATTATACTCTATGCCCTGGGAGGTCGAGAAAATTTCCAACCCGAAAAGATTCTCGACCGGTGGGACTCGAACCCACGATCCTCAGCTTGGTCTTGCTGAATAGCTGCGCGTTTACCGCTATGGCTATCTGGCCCGACTATGCGTCCGTGTTATGATCTCCTAATAGCACCCTCGTGTGCAATGTTGAACAGTAAATTCAAAACTACGTCTCTCTGCTTCAATCCGCTTAACGTCGCTAACGAGATTGGTAGCTCATCTGCAATCCGAGCATTTGATTTCGAATCATCTAGTATGTCTAGCCAAATTAGTTTCGCCAGGTAACCATGTTCAGACCATGTGGCTCATGGATAAAGGCAATAACTAATAAGTTAATCTTACTACGTAGGTACAAAAAATACCTTTGAAAATACCTATTTTCTCAGCATTGAATCGAACATGATTTTCAATTCATAACACAGCGTTACAAAAATGACATTTCTGCATGTCTCAAGGATCAAATTATGTGTCTCGAGTAGATTTGAGGTTGCTGAATCTGATGCCATTTTCAGAAATGTTCCAGCACGTCACAATTTTTAGCTACAGGTCGCCAAAGTTGTATAAAACACTGATTTTATTGATGTTTACACAAAATTTAAAGTACAATTTATCAAACTTTTTTGTGATCTAAGCCACTAAGCATGCTATTTTGCACTTAAACTTTCATTTTGGATTAAATTTGGATGAAATTTCGCAATAAAATTTAGATTAAACCGATTTTTTCGACATGCTTGCTTTCTCCATACAAAATTCTTCGTTTCTCTTATATGGGAAAATACAATACTTTTTAAAACCATCAAAAACAAATTTTCCGCACCGAAAGTATTATAAACTTTACCTATAGTATTGTTATACACATAAAGTTTGAATTCTGTGGCAAATTATGCAAATAAATTGCCTTACAAGCTGGCAAACTTGCATGCAAGTTGGCTGAAATAGTCAATTTTTGCATTTTCAACAGCCGATATCTCAAAACCTAGACGTGCTATGATATTTTTGAAAACGGCAATGGATTCAGGAACCCTTAATTGAGTGAATAGCGGTATTTTTGTGCTTGAGACAAAAATGTGTTCCGCAGTGTAATTATTTAAAACCGTAACCCTATATTTTTGAAGAACACTTGCAAAGTTGGCTTTAAATCTGAAAACTTTTTAAAATCAGTCATTCGACTCATCGCCTCAAAGTTATTACGATACACCATACTGAGGGGTGAACCTTCTTCTTCTTCTTGGCATTTACGTCCTCATTGGGACAGAGCCTGCTTCTCAGCGTAGTGTTCTTATGAGCACTTCCACAGTTATTAACTGAGAGCTTTCTTTGCCAAAGTTGCCATTTTTGCATTTGTATATCGTGTGGCAGGTACGATGATACTCTATGCCCTGGGAAGTCAAGGAAATTTCCTTTACGAAAAGATCCTGGACCGACCGGGATTCGAACCCAGACACCTTCAGCATGGCTTTGCTTTGTAGCCGCGGACTCTAACCACTCGGCTAAGGAAGGCCCCCGGTGAACCTTATGAACTAATTTTGAAGAATTTTAAGATTTTTATCGAATTTTCTGAATTTTGCAAAAGTTTTTCATAATTACGTTTCTAATGCTGAAAAATTAGACATGTTTCTCCAGTGCAACTTTCGAAAAATATCCCAATTTCATGTAAAAATTTAGTAAAAAAAATTCAAAAATATATTTTTGTCAGAATACCTATTTTGTACATTAACTTATTGCTTTTCGAACGAGCTTTCGAGAGTTCGAATTAGACATGTAATCACAGATATATGGACGAATGCACGGAAGTTTATGTATTATAACAATTGATATAATCATTGTTTGCAGAAACGTATCCAGATTTACAATCACTTCACATTATTGTACCTTTGATTACTGGAATAAATTTTCCACTGCGATGGAGTGCTCGTGTTTTCAATCCTATTTTGCGAACGATGGATTGTTAATGCGGTGTACCAAATGTGCGTTAACATACGCGGTAAACGGATGTGAGTGGAATTATAATGAGCATCAATGGTAGCATGTTTGTTTCCGGTTGTTACTTAACATCACCTTTAAATAATTGCGTTGAGATACCTGAGTTTTGTTTCTTAAATTCAATAATTTGGAATTACAATTTATTCTCCCTCCAGCAGTTGATGGTTTCTTTTAATGTTTTCAACAGAAGAAATAAAAAAAAATCACATACAGTGTTAAATCATCACCTAATTTTCCTAAAGATGTGCTTTAATATATGTATAAAGAATTTTATTCGAATTTATCATATTAGTTTGAAGCAATTAATAAACATTGTTTTTCTTTTGACATTTCAAATGGGATAAGCCTGCTTCTCAGTTTTGTGTTTTTATGAGCACTTCCACAATTATTAACTAAAAGCTTTATTAGTCCATTGACCATTTTTGTACATTTATATCGCATCTGAGGATACTATATGCTCATGGTCTCGATTTCCCAACCCAAAAAGATCTCTGACCGGTGGATTTTGAACCCACGACCCTCAGCTAGGTTTTGCTGAATAACTGCACCATTCTTACAATTGGATTCTGACTATTTGATATTTAGTAAATTATTTAAAATTTGAGAAAAAAAAAAACATTATCAACTCATAATAGTTCAAAGCTATTTATCAAATCTTACATATCACCCAGTAAACACAAACTCGTATACGATAGCGCATAAGAGTACAAATGTGGAGGCGATATACGTACATACGCCATAAGGCTGAATGCAAGATGTACGTTTAACGCCTCCACATTTGTACTCTTATATCTCATGGTATACGATGGTGTGTTTACTGGGCAGGCTAATTATCGGAACTACAAGGCCGACAGTCTTATTGTAAGGACTGGTGTCCCTCAAAGCAGTATTCTGTGACCAACAATGTACAGTATTTGCACATCTGACTGACCTGACTTACCTCAAGGATGTCAAAAATCTTTGTTCGCAGATAACACAAGCTTCTTTGTAAAAGTACGAACCCGAACAGACCAGAATCAAGATTATAACAGAATGTGAGCCCCTGATATGATTTTTTTTATATCACCAGTTGTTATAAAACATGTACCGATAGTAGTTAAAATAACAAAAATTCTAACAAAATTTGCACCAAATTAAACTAAAATGTAACAAAACCTTTTACAATTATATCACATCAACATCAAGAATGTGTTGCAAAAATATTACATAATAACAAAAATATTGCAAACTATGCTATTGTTTATGAAATCGAATGCTGTTTGCAACAAACTTATAAATACGATGTCAAAAATATAACAAATGTTGTTTTAAATGTGATACTAAAAATAAAACAAGTTGAGAATAAAGCCATCTTGATAACAAAATTTTATCAACTTCTGTTATTTTTAACTGCTGTTGATTAGAATGTGTTGCTTAGTGGCTCTGGTCGGGAAGCCTGCATGCAATTTGTACTAGATTGCAGAAAACTTTTTGCATTTCCTCTTCATACTTGTAAAATTTAATGATTTCTCCTTATGCTAATATTACTAATATTATTAATGCTTACTTATGCTAATACATTTAACTAATAATATTCTTACATAAATCGAAAAGTTTTGTTTTTAAACCTACTAGCTAACAATTTGTCAAGTTGAGAGGGTTTCTAATAATTTTGGAAAGATGAAGTTCAGTATCTCGGACTCTGCTAGATAAAAATATAGCTATGGACGCATTCAAGTCAAATGTAGAAATGTCTTACTTATTAGCAGAAAATCGGAACTTTGCCTTACTAACAATCCCAAGTAACATTTTTAGTTTTTTCATTCACTACAAGCTGTTGTTACCAGTGCCGTAGCGTGCGGTTGGCCAGGTTGGCACCCGCCAATGGCGCCAGCCTTTGGGGGGCGCCAAAATGCGTCACGCATTTGATAAAATTTGAAAAAGATTGATCAAATAAGGGCGCTTTTTGAGTCACAATTTCGAAAAAAAAACAACTTCTGAACTTAAAAACGGAATACAGGTCGGACTCGATTATCCGGGGACTTGATTATCCGGGATTCGATTATCCGGAATTTTAGACTCGATTATCCGGAATTTGTTTTTTGATGTTCTTGTTTTTTAATTTTTATGCATAAATCTGAGATAATTTGATATTGCAGTATACAATATGAATGGTTTTGCAGTTTTGAACGTATTTAAGCAAAGGGGGTTTAAGAAAGTGTTTTTTTGTGTATGCTGGTCAAAAACATTTTTTTCTTGTAAAGACCCCTACTGTTTCTAGAAATAATTTCTGGCTACGCTACTGCATCATATAAATAAAACAACGAAAAAAAAGAATATTTAAGTTTTTTTTATCGAAGATTTCAATTTTTTTTCTTAGTGATTCGATTATCCGGAGGATTCGATTATCCTGAATGAAAAAAAATCGATACTCCGGATAATCGAGTGCGACCTGTATTTAAATAATTCCTAGATCACTTTCATAGATGATTTATTGTTTTTAAATTTTTAAAATTCAACATTGGTGTTTGTATAGCACTTTGCTAAATCTCTAAGTGATCTTCCTTGTATTTTTAAAAACAGTTAAAACAGGTTTAAGCATAAATTAAGTTTCTGATGTTCAATTCGAGGTTCATATTGAGAAAAAAAGGATTGAAAATACTTTTTGAAAATATGACACATAAAAAAAATTTAATGGTCGTGAACAAAAGTTAGTTTACAAATTTAGTTTTGGCTATTTTTTTTTCTTTCAAACACAATCTCACTGAATATTAGTTTGAATTCTCACAAAATACTGAAATAAACTCACAGAATCTCTCACAGGGTTCTCAGAGTACGGTATAAAGTTATGGCAGAAAATCCTGAAAGGTCTCACAATACAAGGTGAATTTTGTGTAGATTTTTTTTGTAAACTTTCTTACATCGGGGTAGAATATCCAAAAAATCTAAACCTGCGAAAATTTATCACAGAAATCTGAAAAAAAAAAATTTCAAAGAATTCCATGTCAGTGAAGAAAAACATGAGTTAAAAAAGAAAGATTTTTTTTCCTAATATAAACATATTTTACCCTAAGACATAAGTTTTTTTTTTTTTGAAAATGTTTGATATAGCACTAACCAATTGTAGATCGCCTTACAGTATAAGTTGCAATCGTCTAGTAAATTGTTTGAATAATTACTAGTATCCCTGAAAACAGGCTATTGAGTAAGCACTTAAGCAGTGCTTAAAAACTAGTAACGAATTTGGCGTTTGTTTCCTTACGCTTTTTATTTAAAGACACCGACACCGTCTTCAGCCATTTAGCTGCACAGACTGTAACTTAACACTAGACAACGGACAATCATGCTCCAATGGTACAGCCGAGAAACATTCCCGACGAAAAGTTTCAATGGCTGCAGCGGGAATCGAACCCACACCCCATGACACGATACGCTCATTGCCTGACGACACTAACCGCACGGCCACGAAGCCATGTTACTATCAAGGAATCAAACTTCTAAACATTATCTTGACAAAGTACAAATTGTTCAACAATTTTCTCTGATTCCACTAAACAAACTGAAAACATTTTTTTAGTTATAAACGAAGGAAAAAAACTTAAAAAAGCCTCACCTTTTTTAAACAAATGAAAATATACATAACACATTGTATTCAAAAGATTTATTTTTTTTTTAATGGTCCAGCGGTTTTTAATGCTATGCTCAGGTGTTCCTGCCAATGCGTCTCATGAACAATCATTTGAATGAATTTCTTCAAAACATCTTCAGGAAAATATTCAATAGTTCTTTAGCAGAGCTATCTTGTACACTTTCTATTGATATTTACCTAATATTTTAACAGTGAACAGTGTTCACTGAACACTTCCATTTCAACATAACTTTTTTCGATGATAATTTTAGTACTCGTGCTAGCATTTAAAAAAATCTTTAAGGTGAAGGTTCATTGAGCACGTAAACATAATGTTGCCACCCACTCGAGCCACCCGCTAAAGCACCCTCTCGAGCGACCCAACAAGGCGGAGCACTATGTTATGTGCGTCGGCCAAAAATGAATCATCATGTTTCATGTATACCTCCACCAACAAAATTATGTAGGTAGTGTAACTAGCACACGTTTCATACAAAGGTATTATTGTCGATATAAATTCATCAACAACTTCATAAAAACTCAAAATCACAATTTATTTTATTTGGTAGTGAAAACATGTTTTTTGACCAAAATTTTAAGCATTTTTCACACCATGCGTGTGTTGTTTACTATTTTTGGCAGTTTTCTCCTCTCTTCTCTCGCTTCTCACGGACGGAGAAAGTTGCCATCAGTATGCATTTGAATTCTACAGTCAATTGTACTGTATAATATCTTATATTCATTTTTGCTGTTAAATTGCGTCGAACATTGTTTTTCTCACGCATAAAAATGTTTTGCAACACTTGTGACATTGTACACCTTTTGAGTATTAAGAAATTGTAAAATACGTGGTTGTAGCAAGTGTATGAATATCCAAACCATTCTAATTGCAAACATAAAAACTGGCATCACTTCCAATCAGTGAGAGTGGCGCATCCGAATCATAAACAATGTTGGCTCAGTGAATTCGCGTTCCGGTGCTGTTTTCAAGCACAAATTGACTTATATAGTGGGATTCCGTTTTTGGCAACAAAGTTGAAATTTTCAGTTGCCAAAAACGGAACCGTGCCAAAATCGGAACCCATATTTCAAATTTTATTTTTCAACTATTGGTTTTGAAAGCATCATTACAATGTTAATACATCATTTTTTTTAAATCATAAGGCGTTGAGACTTCGAAAAGGTTCACTTCGAAGCATTTTCCCGAAGGGTTATACTATGCTATGAATCTATAGCTCCGTAATATTAAATCTGGCAAACGATTTTCTGGTCGCGTTTTTACGCCTCAACGTCTTCAATTATTTTTTAGAAGCTTTATGCATAATTTTTGTATAAGAGGGCCTTGTAAAACCAATAATCTCATAAATGACTTTTATTGAAGAACTGGACATTTTCTTAAAACTATGAGAGAAAACGAAAACAAAAATGTTTTCTTTTAAAGACGTATTAGCGAATCAAAAGCGCTGGGTATTGCAAAACGGCATGACCATTTTTCTAATTAAATGAACATTCAAAATCAGTTTAACTTTTGGACTTTAGCATAAAATCTGAAAAATTCGGTAAGTTTAGAATTGCTCCTTCAATTTATGTTTCTGATAAAGTAAAGCATTTTATAATGAATGGTTGACTGTATCAGAAGGGCAAACATAAACATGAGAAGATGCATAAATGTCTTGCAATTGTGTAGAATTTAATTTTTACTTGAAATAATTTTTAATTCAGCTTGATATATGTTTTACACCTGCCTTATGAAATCAACTGAAATTTACAGGATCAAGAACCTTATTGGAATCTTCAGGTTCTCATAAGAAATCTACAGAAAAAAACGCTTGAGCTCTGAAGCATCTTGCCAAGCATCCGTAGGATCTCGCATAGAGTTCTAAGGATCTCGCTAAGGATTTTGCTATGAGTTAACATCTTGGAATTCCGCTGCGATGTTGCCGTAAATTCTCAAGTCTCCGATGAAAAAAAAAATAAAAGTTTATTATTATTAGGCTACCACTAGCACACCTCAAATTCCTCTAGGAACCTTTTTAAAATCCTCAAGATTTCGCCGAAAATATTAAAAATATTACTAGAAATTCACATTATCCCGCTTAAAATTTACAAGACGCCCTAGAGTTTATTAGGAATCACCAGATTTTGGACATAATCCTCCATAACCAGTTATTCACTCTAACGATCCCTCAAGAAGCTCTCAGTGTCCACTTGGAATCTGCAGGTATCCTCATGAATTCGTTAAAATTTCTGAAAAGTCCCACAAGAACGAAGAATCCCTTAAGGATTCTCCAGGGTACAGTTAGGAAACTCATAGACTCAGCTCGTAAGGAACATTTTGATGATGTTGAGACCCGTATCCTTGATTAACAATCTTGTACAAAATTCTGGATCGTCTCTTAACAAATCTAACGCCTTATAGAGTCTATAGAAAAGAGAGAACGCAGCTTTAAATAGTTGACGCAGAAAGATCAATATACACACCAATACCACAGACAAAAAGTAAAAACACTCTCAGTCGTATTTATCGCACGCTCTAATGGTATTATTTAAAATAAATTGTAGTTTGGACTGTGTCGCATTTGTCATGTTATATAATGAAATTTAAAAAAAGTTATGATACACGACATTTTGCTGTACATATTTGTATCTATTATTGTGGTGTGTTTTTACATACGCAATGTATATAAATCCATAATAATAAAGACAGCGAGTCAAAATTTATGATTGTAACTCTGTGTGAGTCATAGATTTTTCGTTGCTCTTATGTCGGTGCTGGTGCATTGTTCGAATAAGCTGATCCAAATCTGAAGAACAGTGTGTTTTTTTATTGTATCACCTACACAGTTAAAAATAATGAAGATAACACGTCATGTAAACTTTATTTATGCGATCTAAACACGACGTCATGTAAATTTAAGTCTTGAATCATGTAAATTTGTGTTATATGTCACGTAACCACATAGAATCCTGCCGGATTACATGACATATAATTGAAGTTTACATGACATACCATATAAATGTCCATTTTATACCACGCTCCGATTATGTGCATTATATGTCTCAGAAATTAACACGTTTCGTTCGAACTGTGTACTGGCAGACTCAAGTGGGCTGGTCACTCAATATGACTGCCTATGAAAAAAGAATGGTCTTAAGTTGAGATACTGGTGGAGATTATTGGTCTCATGGAACGTTGCCTATATATGATCAATGACCATTCTGAAGTAAATAAGCGCGTACGCGAGTCCTTAGTAGTTGGTGAGATTTGGGGAAACATCGACGAAAATGGAGATCTGGAATGTAATCATTGTGGAGTTGACATGCTGTTCAAGTGACTTAAGCAACAGACACGATAATATTTACAACAATTTACAAATTTTAATGGTATTGAAAAATGTTGCCAAAAACGGATCCATTTTGTTGCCAAAATCGGGGGGTGCCAAAATCGGAGCATGCCAAAAACGGAGCATGCCAAAAACGGAATCCCACTGTATACGTGATTTATTGCTCCCAGGAGCATCGTGCGTGAATAATCAAAGTGTTTCAAGTATCGCATTAGATTTTTGAATTGCTACGGTGAGTAGAAATACGATTAAAAGTGAGTTTTATAACGGGCACCGAAAAGCCAGCAAACAATATCTCGGTGCGTGAAGAAGAAGTGGTGGTATTTTATAACACAAATCACAGCAATAACTACGTATTTGCATTCAAAAACTGGTGATTTGTGAAAAACACATTATGGAATGCTTTCAATTAAGAAACCACCGCTCTACAATAAGGTTAGTAACTTCAAATAATCATTTTTTGTGATCGCTCTCCAAAACACTGTGAGAAGCGTGGGAGGAGGGAGCGGAAAGCGAAGGGGGAAGTAAGGTGCCATATTAGAGGCCATTTTGGTACTCATGGGGGGCTTTAGGACATTTCGTCGAATGACATTTGGTCGAATGACGTTTGGTCGAATGACATTTGGTCGAAAGTACATTTGGTCGAAAGGACATTTCGTCGAATGGACATTTGGTCGAATGGTTTAAGAACACATATTTTGGTCGAAAGATGTATAGTTGAAAGGAAATTAGGTTAAAAGCTTATTTTTAAATGGTTCATTGAAAGATCATCTGATAAAATTGATATTTATTTTGCAAAGTTGATAAGGTAGCGTATTCTTTTGAATAATCTGAATCATTAACTGCAGTGGATACGAGTAACTGACACTGAAGAAGACTGCAAATGGTAGTCGAAATACGCGTATCTGTCAAAGATAAGCATTTAGGAGCGGAATTAAAAGGTACACGGTACTCCATCTACTTTTAAGTTTCTCCTTTAACTGTTGTTGAATAAAAAATGAGGCATTTGCTGTAGTCTTATTTTTAAGTTTAATACACCTTTTTATTTGTAATTTGAAGTTATGCCAAAATTTAAAATATCGATGATTATCAAAATGAACTTTT
The DNA here is from genome assembly GCF_002204515.2 of Aedes aegypti. NCBI lineage: Eukaryota > Metazoa > Arthropoda > Insecta > Diptera > Culicidae > Aedes > Aedes aegypti. Next base: position 382,264,822 of record NC_035108.1, read on the forward strand.
TAACAGTTTTTTTTTGTACATTAACTAAAATACTTAGCTCTAGTGAATTTATTATTCTTTCAAAATATCATCATTCTTTGAAAAACTGCTCAATACGTTATTTTATTACTCAACGATGTGAACATAATATTTTCTTCATTTATTATTCTTTTGAAATATCATCGTTCTTCGTAATGAAGATCAGCTCATCTGATGGAAGCATTTGGAGAGTGAGCTCGGGATCTTACTTTGCATTCCGGGTCTTGCAGCTCAAGGACGTGTGTAAGATTTTCTGAATGCGGAAATTAAAATTAAAACGGCAGGAAAAATTTGCTTCACAGATAACCTTTATGGTGAAGTGAATGTTAGGTGTCGGTAACTCTACTTATGGCCAATTTGCTTATTGTGACTTCCAGCTTAATAACATTTCTCAAGCGAATATATGGTATTGCTGACAGAGTTGATGACCTCGTGCTAGGATGACCTCGACAAAGTTGATAACAGAGTTTGCAGTAGAAGTTTTGGATTATTAAAAATGAAAAATGTGCTAATTCTATGTACCGGGTAAGGGAAGACCAGTTGACTGAGGTGATAAAAGTTGGCTTGTTTCCATTTAAGATCAGCTTATCTCGAATCTCAGAACATACCTGAACGAGAAAGCAGCATGAAACGTCATAACGCAAGATGTAGATTAATACGTTGGAATAGCGTCCATCAAATTGAATATAAAAATTTTGCTAATCGCATAAAGATTGTTGGTAAAATAGCTGATACTTTTTCAATTATTCAATCATTCTTGTATAAGCGAAAAAATGCTACTCTTGACGGTAGTCGGACTGAACGTAAAACTTTGTTTCCATAATATTCAGATTCGAGCACAATTCTTTCCTCGAAATGTCGGTTCGACCAAATGTCATATGCTTTCTGTTGCAACTAAACCTTTTCGACCAAATGTCCATTCGACGAAATGTCCGTTCGACCAAATGTACTTTCGACCAAACGTCATTCGACTAAATGTCATTCGACCAAATGTCTTTCGACCAAATGTCATAGATTCCTCATGGGGATATGTCCTTAATGTCAATTGACTAATATCACAAGTAACCATGCTGCTGAAGCAGCAATCCATACATATGAGTGGTATACATGAAGCTAGCATTGATGTATAACTTTAATTAAAATTGATTTAAAGTGGGAAATGGTCCTTCTAGAGCCATGTTGATGTTATAATTTATAATACTAACATTACATTTGTGGAGCTCTTTCTCATTCTTAATCCACTCTAACTGAAGTTACAGTAATGCTAGTTTTATGTACACCACTTACATGCATGAATTACAGCTTGAGCAGCATGGTTACTTGGGATGTTTCACGAAAAATTTTATAGCATACAAATTTGCATCATGGAAAAAAAATTGTCGCAGGGGCGCCCAAAGGGAGGTTTGCCAAGGGCGCTGCGAGGCCACGCTACGGCTCTGGTTGTTACCACCATATCGTTAAAACTCGTTTTAGAACTTATTAGTCTTAATAACTTTAATAAACCTTTGATAAAACTTCGTTAATCCCGAAAAGGCCCACACTACAGGAGGTTGTTAAGACTATACCTTAAAACCGTTTCAAAATTTCTTAGTTTTGTATCGTATGAATACATCTACCCTTGTAGTATACTATAAAACATTTATAAGAGCTATTGTATAGCCTTATTGAGCTCATCTAGCGGTATTGAATCTTTTACGATATCCTAATACACGGAATAAAACCAATATTAAGAGCTTATGATTTAACAAACATCAACCAAAAAGTTGTTTATAAACCATAACCTTTCTTTAATATTGAAACCATCATGATGTCTGCCGACTCATTATAATCAATTAAAATAATCATTTTTGCTTGGCAGAAAACTTCTTTACGATCGCGTGAAATTCCTGCCAATATAAATTTACTGGTGGAATGACATAAAATTTTCCGAATTACAGCAACGCGCCACAATTACTACATAGTAATTGGCAATCTAATACTTGACTTCATTCCATTTTCAGAATGATTTCATGCTCATCTGAATCTTAAATTGGAATTTTCCCATCGATATTGTAATTATCAAACCGAAACGTCTACAATAAAAATGTATCCCATCCAGTTAAATCTTGCTGGTCTTGTCTGGGATGATTTAAGATCAATTGGTGTTTATTCCGAACAATATAATCATTCATAAACGTTTTTGATCTTAAAGACCTGTGCGCAAAATCCTTCACTGGCTCAAATATTCCTAAATCAGAACATTTGTTCTGCACTATAAGACAAATAGGTTTTTTGGGAGCTTTGACATTAGCTTAAAGCACTCAAGAAAGCTTGTGCTGTCAAAAACGTAAACAAATAGGAAGATTTTGTGATGTAATTCATTTTATTAAATTCGTACCGTTATGTATCTAACTGTTTTTATTTGTTATAATAAAGCCCATCGTGCTTGATCGTGCCTGAAAAGTGAAAGTTTTTTTCGTGTAGCTTAGCTGTTGTGTGCAGCATAGTTGTCCCACTAAAACGGGAAATTCAGCCAAGCATGGGAAAAAATATGCTTTATACGGTAGTCTGATAATTCTACTAGAGAAAGATTTGCCATTTCTTATTTGCGTTCTGATTAACTCATAATTTACAACGTGATTATCATTATCAACATAATGATATTGATACGCTGACTGCATTCCAATAACATGCATCAGACAGTTGAGATTTAAGATGGTTTTAACATGACTTAGTGTAGTCTTAGAAGTTTTACCTATGCCTTTATAAGACAAGCAAGATGTAAGGTTTGGTTTTAAGTATAGGTTTTAAAAGACACTACACAGCTCTTTCAAAATACAATTTGTTTTCAACAAATGTGGCCAGCAAATTAGTTTTAACAGGAGCTCTTATAGATATCTTCAAAGCATTTCAAAACCCACTTTACCAAAAAGCACTTTATTGAAACTGTTAGGGATGAATACATCTCTAATAAAAACCTTCATAATTAACATCTAAGATCAAAAAGCACAAATTGTTACTTGGGAACCCTTTAAGCAAATCTGCAGCCGGTCATGTTGTATGCTGTATCAATATGAACTAGCTGTTGTAATACCAGGAAGAAGGCTCAATGAAGGATTCAAAATAAAATTACGAATATTAGTTGCGTCGCTGCCACAAAATTTTGAATTGCATCATGCTCATGATCAAAACATTTCGAATCTGGAAAACAAACCATCACAACAATTATTTTGGCTCACTGTGCATTATCCTGAAAACACCAAATATTGTGGTTTGTTAAGAGTCCAGCTCATGATTTGTTCAAAATGCAGTACTGAAACAAATATGTTCGGCACGAATCGGTATAAATAATCCTTAAAAATTAGGCTAGTACATATTATGCAAATCTACATGTACCCGCTTATACGATATACAAGCAAAAATTTTCTCAGTTCATTGGAAAATGTGTCTAAAAAGTTATTCGAAAATCCTGCATAGAATGATATGGTACCCTTTTGACAAAAACTGAACGAGAAAGTCAAAAATTCACCAACTCATTGTATCCTTAGAAAATGTTCAACCGAAAGTAGAACAAAAGACTTTACCAAAACTTTCCACAGCGCTCCATTGTAGATATGTATGATGAAATAACAAAGCCATCAAAAATAGTGTGCAAAATAGTTACTGCTTCTTACGTCGGTGCTTTTTCTGTCGCACCACTGTTCAACAGTCAAACAAACAAATTATGTCGAGACTCGACAACAACATGGACTTTATAAATTGAAGGCATTCATCTTCCAACACAATGAAGCACTGATGGTTCCCGGTTAGTTTTATTCGAAATAATTGTGAAGCACCTCTTGTACACAACAAAAACTCGTGCGATAGTTGGGACTGTGCTGATTCGCATATAACCGCCGAGTTTGAAAAATACTACTCAAGTTTCCATTCTTCTCAACCTCTACCACTAAGGTATTGATTACGAGTGAAACGTGCTGTCGGTAACACGCCAAAGATGAAAATATAATCTTCAATTGGATGATAGGTATCTTGTTTATTTGATATTCATCTGACACAGATACACACGTGTCGCCGCAAAGTTTCCTCCGAGGGAACCCAAACACATTGCGTTGTGCGATTCACGGTGTGTTTGAAACCGTTATTGACGAAAAAATGACCATCAATTCGCCCACCGTTCTGACGGAATTTAAAATGACCGTCATTTTTTTATATATGAAATCAAAACTATATAATTTCTCTATACGATGCCACTAATTTGGTCAAAAAATTGTCTTTTTCGCAAACTGCAGTACGAGGGGTCCACCAATTTGAGAAAACCGAAACGACCACCTGTGGTAATAGAAGTAATAAAATAAATTAAAATGACTGAAAGCTCATTGACGTTAGTTTATAAGAGTGCCCAATGCTAGTCATCTATGTATTAGTAAAATGTTACATTCTCGTTACCAATGTGTTGGAACGAAAACGACGTCGAACATTGCATACTCTCACATTGCATAAAACCAACCGACAGCTCGTGAATCGGGCAGTTGATCGACAGCCGGCTGAGTCACCAGTTCTGATGTCCGACGGATGAGTAAGCGAGTAGCATCGCCCTCTGTCCGTCGGCATCGGTAAAAAATAGAAATTTGCTCCAACGCATGGTCCGTGAATTAGTCCGGATTGAAGTTCCGGTTACGACACCACCCTTTAGTGTTAGCATGTACTAGCGATCAGTGAAATAAAATTTGAAGTCTAATGATGTGTGCCGATGGTGGCCTGGTTTCAGCGAGAATGGCTCCTATGTAACTTGTGGAATTTGGTTCACCCACCCGCGCTCAGTTATAATTTGAAAATTATAACTGAGATTCACTAAACAAATGTTCATATAATCTTGTAACGACATGCATCTAACTGATATAGAAATATTCAATACTTATCCTTTTCCTATGATGAGATGTTGCTAGTTAATACTTATAATACATATCGAATATTGTATTAAATCAGATAGTGCGAAATATCTTATAAGCAGGTCAAATCAACTCACCTGTAAAAAATCTGAACTGCTACGGCAAATGAAATGTAATATGTTGTTAACAAAATGTTAATTAAATCTTAGATTTGTTTTACCAAATAAGGATGATAGTGTTGTCTAATAACACAGAACACCTAGATATAAGAAATAATGAATGTAATGTTTGGAATGATACTAATATAGAATTAAAAAAAAAAGATAGTGCGAAGATTAATGCAAATCTATGACAAAATATCGACAGAAAAAAACGCCTAAAAGACAACTGATTGAAGAGATAATAAATAGGACACAAGGTCAAAAATCCTTTCTTGAAGAAAGGAGAATTTCCGACTAAGTGAAACGTCACTTATTGTTATATAGGGGGATGGCTAAAAATTTACGATTTTAGGTTACGTCGTTTATATACCATGCTTAAGGTGAAGATGAATCGAAGCCAAACCTCAAATTTTCAAGAGCACAAATCTGGAGAACCGAACACCCGTTTGAGCTGAAAACTTAACCGATTGGTCACCACCAGCGAGTGACCAATCGATTGAGTTTTCAGCTTAAACGGATATTTGGTTCTCCAGATTCGTGCTCTTGAATATTTGAGGTTTGGCTTCAATTCATCTTCACCTTAAGTGACTAAAACCATCACTTATACATAAAACTAAATCTTTGATTCACTTCAACTTTCATTCCCCTCAATGAAACATATTCAAAAGACGATGCTAGCATACCATATTTTTTAACGATGGGTGCCGAATTGATAGTCATTTATTTTCGTGAAAATCTGTTTTATACACACCGTGAGATTGTTTCTGTGCAGTGGGATTTAATCCTTGCCTAACCTTATTTGATTTTTCCAAATCTGTCTCACAGTCGCGTGGGACTGCTGCGAGCGATTAGGGGAACGAATGAAATGTGGTCTGGTTGTTTGACATTTGTTCCGTGCTCGAGAGCAGTAGATTAGGTAGCGATCCAAATACCCCTACATTAGTTCACGGCCAAACTTTTGTCATAGCTTCAAATCATCTTTTTTTTTGCGGCGTTACGTCCCATCTGGGAAAAATCTGCCTCTTAACTGTTTGAGTTTGAGTGTTCTTCTGTGCTCTTATGAATACTTTTACAGTTATCAACTGAGAAATTTAATTGCAAAGCGACAATTTTTTGCATATGTATATTGTGTTGCAAGTAAGTCGAAAAACTTTCCATTAGGAATAGATTCTAGATCGGTGGGATTCAAACCCACGACCCTCAGTTTGGTTTTGCTGAACAGGGTCTGCATATTTGTAGCAGAAGAGTCAAAATTTAAATCCCCTATAATTATTTTATCCCTTGTACATACTCAATCGTCTCGTTCCGCCCGTCACAGTTGTTCCGAATGCTGTGTGCTGTTTAAGTCATTTGTTATTTCCTAATGAGATTCGTGTGTGACATATAAGTTGTTTCAACATCGTCGACACTGTTTTATTGCTTCCTCGAACAATACTCGTGCTCCGCATTTTTCGTGTCACTCGTGCTGCCAAACAGCTACATTGCAGCAATGCTTAAGCTTGGTACATTTTATTTCCTTAGCATCGACATCGAACTAGAACAGGCAGCTGTTGCTCAGGGAGGGCATGCTATTTTTCTCTGTTTCGTGCTTTGATTCTAGTCTAAAAGTATTATTATTTCGACATAAGGAGAGTCACATAACATGTTACTGGGCTGAAGAGTAAGGCGGTATTCGTAAGAAATCTGTGTTACTGTTACTCAGGAAGAATGTGATGTGTTACGGTGAAGTGAATGTCTCTTCTAAAGGAATACCGTTTTGATTCATATTACGGACACTTAAGGTCTCAGTGAAGTATGACCCAGCTTGGACCGTACAAAATAAATTCTTCTGTATGATTTTTTAGCGTTATCGAGCGTCGAAAGCCCTTAACTTTCGGATGGTGGGTAAAGAATACGCGTCCGCAACTTGAATAATTTTAAATAAATCAAAACGTGTGGCCTTTTTATGATTCTTATTCCGGACGCTTCCTCACTTTTGCCTCATATTCCGGACGCTTTGATTCGAATTACGGACAGCTCATGATAATCATTAATGGAACAGTCAAATCATCAATTGAAATCCTTCAACCACTTAAGAGACGTCTAAGGTAGTTGGGCATTATAAATTTGCAATGATATTTATGGAAAAAAACTAATAAAACGAGCCTCGAAAATGAGAACTTTTGAACGGCGAAAATTGAAACATTTCGTGTGAAATGTTTCCCGTACAAACGAGAGTGTCCGGAATTTGAAGCTGTCCGTAATATGAATGAAAACGGTATTACTGGTTTTGTTTCCGATTGTTAAATCGTATTCGGATTTCAGTCTAATGCTCTTTAATTACCGTATACTATTCGACCCTAAGTAACACACATGTTATGTTAAGATGATGATGAATTATCCTATATACGGCCAGTAGGGTGGTTCAAAAAATCTTCAGATATGTGTTCTTGAAGATTTAAGATGTAGCCCGATTGTATCTTGATCTTAACAATAATTTAATGTTTTGGAATAATAATAAACTTTGAAATAATTTTTTCAATAGCACTTCTTAAAACCTCATACATGCGGTAGAGAATTTAGCAAATTTTTAAATTGTTACAACTATTATTGTTTATAAAACTTAAAAATAACAAGCTTTGCTAAACGTGTTGTTCCAGCTTGAACATTACGTCAAAAAGAAATAATAGAAGTAGATCAACGATTCTCTTGTTTGATGGTCCCTACATTAAAACACTATGTGATATTTCAATTTCCAGTTGAATGTTTTCATCCTTGTTCATTCTTGTTTCTGAGAATATGCGAAATACACATCCTCAGCCTCAGTGAACCGAACTTCATAGTACGACCTAGAAATATGATATCTATGTCCGTGTCCCTTCATCACCATTACCATTATCGTCGTTCAATCTACTTGCATGTGAAGCAGTAAATTCGGACTATCGTCTCGCTTCTTTGCAATAGTAAATGGAGCAAACTGCAGCACGAATGAGAAGCTTCCCATGTTGCAATGGTGCTATACTCTCACTAACGGACAACGGTAACTCACCTCAATCGAAATGAGTAACCGTTTCTCGAGGAAAACCGAGCTGTTGGGAGGGGTAACTCACATTTTCTGTTCGAAAGCATGGGAAAAACGAAACAACAGTTGAGACTTTGCCAGTACTTTGATGAGACTGAATCAGAGAGGAGTTTGTCTCTGACAGCGTAGATTTTTCCGAAGGAAAAAATAAGTCTTCGAAATATCTCTTTCGTAGTCTCGTCTTTAGATGGTTTGAATTTACATTTTGATCTGAACCGTATTGAAACCAAGCATGGGTAAAATGCAAATATTTTCATTTCTGAGTATAGCTGAAAGGTCGTCCCGCGTGTGGGTCTTTTTATGCTTTACCGTAGGGTGGTTGATGGTTAGATCTTACATAGTGAACGTAAGCGGTGGAACCATTATTGTGTATTGTGTAGGATTAGTAGCTTTGGGTAATTGCAGATCAGTGGATCCCTCATCTTTTTGGGATGGGCCCAACAGCGAAAAGAGCGATGATAACGATTCTGCTGGAGGGCAGTGCTGATGTCAATCGGTTGGAAAGCGAAAAAGGAAAAGTAATGGTGGGAGATTGTTGAGAGTAAAATGGTTGGTTTCTTGTGAAAAAGCAATCTATTCAATTTATTTCGTTTTATACTGTACTTAAGATGAACGTAGAACGAAATCACACCTTGAATTTTGAAGAGCGCAAATCTGAAGAACCAGAGAGCCACGCTGAGAACTTGTTAACTTGCTGGTAGTTACCACATCCAGAAAACACGTAATCTTACATGAATATCAGACTATAAAAGTAGTGGATGGATATTTAAATCCATCCACTTGAGTATTCTTATTAACTACAGCATATGATTTTGTCAATCTTGTTTTTTTTTGTTTTAAATTTAATTCTTAAGATTAAGCTTCTTAAACAGTGGTTCTTAATTTTCTTGGAGCTGCGGCCCCTTTCAATTTTTTCTAACATTTTTGGACCCTTGAAAATAATAAAGTTATCGAAATCAATAATTTATAGAAACAATGCATTTCTTTAAACTCAATCTCATGATTTGAATGTAGCTCAGAGTAAGGTTAAAATTAAACTTAATAATTCAACATCATTAACAAACAAGTTTTTCAAGGATCTCCTCAGAATTTAAAATATTTCAAAGAATTTGTGAACAATCTTATCAGGCATGAAAAAATGTGGAAGTTTAGCAAAAACATGCAAAAATCACGCCTGTGATCTGCGTAACAAAGCTGCTATGATCCTCAGAAGAAATTCACTGAAAAGCAAGCCAGGTATCTACTTAGGGCTGTTTATTAATTACGCACGACATTTTTAGGGATTTTTCGATCCCCCCTCCCCCATGGTAAGATTTGTTGTATGAAAATCAAAAACAAATTGTATGGTGCGTAAGTAATCTCAAACACCCCCTCACCCCGCTATCCCTTATATTATTAATAGACGGCCCTTAAATAACTTTTATAGGATCTCAAAAGGATGTAGCCCAAATTCTACGGAAGTTTTGCTGGTGAAGTTCTTACAAAGGCCTCTACAATTCCACCAGAAATTTGTCATAGATTTTCCCAGGGTCCATTTCGAAGGTTTCCTCGAAACACATTTTTGAAGGTTTTTTCCAAATTTGAAAAAAATATATTCAGGTGTTTCCAAAAGCTTTCATCAGGAATCCACGAAGATCTTAATGCCCACACTCTTGGAAATTATCATGTTAAATTAGGTTCAGTAAGATGCACATAAAAGAAGCGAACCTATTGACGTTATTTTACGTCCGTTCTTAAAATTATATGACACTGAAAAACCAAAAAAATATACACGTTTATATACAAGTTTTCAAACTTACTTTTTCATCACGACGCGTATTCTCTCTAGAGGTTTTGTTGTCACATAATTTAGTCGATAATCGCACTGGATTTTATTGCTCTGAACAGCCACTAAATATCACTTCTACATACCATCTAGAGCGATTCCATTGTGTCGAATTTCCTTCTTACGTTACCCGTGCACGGAATGCATGTGTAGTCTGTAGTTCCATAATATAATTGCACGGCAGAAATATCGAAATTGATGCAATTAGAGCGGTGGTCACTAGTCTTCAAACATTAACTTTGATGTTATCTACCAACATTTTTGCCCCATAGTTTTATTTCACAGTTGGACAAATTTATAAGCTGGGGTTTTCACGTTGCACATACTCACCAAATAAAGCTTTGCTGCCAATGTATATTCCACTTATTCTGTACGCGCTCCAAATCCACACTCTTAAAAATAATGAAAATCACTCCGGACGTAATTCACATTATGACTGAATGACACATGATGTAAGTGATGAAATCATGTAAAAATGGGTTCTGAAAGATGTATTGAAAGAAAACTGTAATTTTACATGATGATGGACATGAAAACGATGCCGCTATGATTGACATTTCCCGAATCAGACACCATCGTATATAAAATGTGACACAAATTCACGTCATTTGGCTCGCTTCTTTTATGTGCATCCAAAAGACGTAAAATCGCATGATTTTTTCGGAGTGTGCAGCTATAATATTCTCCTGACACCGCAACGGTTTAACTGGAGTTTTGGATGAAAATCACTCGCGCACCGATAATAATTTAGATTTTGGGAAATCAAACTGAACGGAAGGTCCAAATGAACAATAAGTCCATCTACAATTCACGAGCAAATTATGTAGAACACTAAAAAAACGACTTTACGGCGGATCGTATTTCGCTTTGCATGTTTTTTGTGAAAAATTGAACTCAACTGTCACCGCCCATCAGCGGTCGTATGCCTGTTTGAACAAAGTGCGAAATCATGTAATTTTAAATCTTTTGAAACTCGAATTCAAGTCTCGCGACATTTTCACACTTCTTTAACACTTTATTGCGCGATGAGCTGTTTTTTCAATGCCAATCAAATGTATTATTATGCTTGAGAATCATGGCATTATGATACATCAAAGAAACAGTAAATAATGTCATATTGAGGATTGAGTCATGAAATATTTAAGTGCTCCAGCGATTGAGTTACCAGTTAAATTAATATTTTTTAAGAGTGCAGTTTATTTTGCAAAGATATTGTGAAGAATGCAGCACGCAAGATTTGAGGGTTGCTGAAAATATTCCAATTTTTTTCTTATTAGCATCAGCCATGGAAAGAACTCGTTAAGCATTTCGCTAGGAATTTGCTGAGAGCCTTGTTATATATCCTTCAAGAAACTACTAAGGGCATATGTCAAAAATTTCACAAAGTTCCAACAGAAATTCTGTAAACTTTGAGAGAATTGCGTCAATTTGTTGAGTGCAATAAGTCGATAACTTCCTCAGGGCTAGTCATTACATATACAATAGAAAGCGTTGTGTTTGAATGGGCTTTTAATTCTGCAACTTTTTCGCAAATTTTATGTCAATTAGTTCATTCAATCCAATTGCAAAGTATATGTAATGTTAAGTTATTCGGTAGTTTGCAGTGGCGTAGCTAGTTCTTCGAAAAAGTTTAATGTTTGAAAAAAAAAAAAGTCGTGATAAAAATGTCAAAAAACATTCTACCGGTACGAACAGCGTTGCAATCTTATTGGTCTAGAGTTACTGAGCGTACGCCGTGAAATCTCAAAAGCACTATTCATTTCTGATCTTTGACAAACACAAATTGATTGTCCACATTTGTTGTCGCTCCTTAACCTTAATATACCTTACCGCCCTCTTCGCTCTAGTGCATTTCTTTATATTCGTGGTGCTCGCACTAATTATGGGCACCACGAACCTTTCACCAGCATGTGTCGTTCTTTTAATCGTTGTTTTCATGATTTTGATTTTCATATCTCTCGCCGCATTCTTCGTAATAGATTCAGTAGTATTCTCTCCAGTCCATTTTAACATATTGCATCAGATGAATTTTGTAGCCGTACATTAGTTTTACTATAGAAATAAGAATAATTTATATTACTAGTATTAAGCGAAAATTGTATCATTTGGAGTGTAACTTTCTGTTGGTACTAAAAGATGAGGAGGTTTTGCGCCCATTTGAGGAAGAGTTATCTCAGCTCAACTCAAGTGGGCTTTTCCTTGCTCCAAAAAAGAAATAAAGAGACAAGTTTACAATTTCGACCAAAAAATAATTTTTGTTGCTTAGTTTTGTGGAATCAAAAAAAAAAAAAAAATAGGCGTATGCTTCAGAAGTTTCTATATATTTCTGTTAAAGGAATCTTTAAAATATTTTTCTTGTACGATATTTAGTAGTATGCTTATGGTTATTCCCAGTTGATTATTTTTAGACCCGTATTTTATTTTTGAACATTGCAAAGGTTAATATCTGGTGAAATTACTGGACAAAGTATAGTAAAGTCTCTGGACAAGTTCTAGTATTGCGCAAATCACTGACAAATTATTTATTGTGTTATATTTGCAGGACGAATCCAAAAGGATTTCCAATCATCTGAACTGCCAAAAAATTAGAACCAGGACCTGAATCAGAAAAAAATCCTCAATTAAATCTCAACGGTTTAATTTAAACTAAGTAATTCGTGGAAGAATCCCTGGAGTTATTGGTAAAGGAATAATGGGAAAATCCCGGGCTTGGCCAAGGGTACGCTAAGAAATCCCTTCAATGGGTTCCAGGGGTAAATGTTCCAAGGTCTCCTTAGTGAAATGCTTGGTTGAAACCTTGATGAATTCCTAGAATGATTCCTGTACGCAATCTTGAAAAATCCTTAAAAAAAAGGGTTATTTTTATCATATATCTGTGAACACCAGATAGATTATTTCTAACTTTATTATAAGAGTTTTACGCCCGAAGCAATTCTTTCAGAAATTAATAGAAAAATTCCATGTAGCATTGCTCAGAATATTCTGTAGAGTTTTTACATGCAAGCACTGGAAAAAGTTCCCTTGTTGCTAATGTTGATTCTAAAGAAGTTCAGTTTGAATATCTGCAAATATTTCTGAAAGAATTTCTAAACGGATTCTTCGAAGGATTTATTGAGAAAAAAGGATTTATTGGTCTGTTTAACCATATCATGGTGGAAGCTTCTTTGGAAACATTTCTGTTTGATCCTCCCGTCTTGTCATTCCACTTGTCCATCTTTTTATATCAAATCAAACTTTTTATATCGTCATAGGTAGTCATTGTCCACTCAACGTTTGACCAGCAGCATAAATACCATAGCTCTACGCTGCTCACTGTCAACGCCAGAAAGAAGATGAAGAATTAATAGAAGAGGAGCCTTGGCCAAACCGCTAGTTTCACGGTTCCCAAAACTAACCCTATAGAGAAGTTGACTTGGCATTATAAAGACTAGGCACAAAAAACAATTAATCCGTTAACGCCCAAGATATCCCACAATTGTGCTTTAATCCCGAAATTGTTATCAATAGTTACGTTCCCATAAAATAAACACAGTTTCAGCAAAAACAAAAAAATAAGTCTAAGGTGAGGATCCAAAAAAAAAATCTTCAAAGTGTCTCGTCGATATCTGATAGCTCCATAGAACTAATTTTGCATTTTATTAAGACACAATTTATGCTGGTTGATCCTTTAGAAACAGTAGGCGTTGTAAAAAATATTTTCAGTTGGAAACGTTCAACTATTTTACTACCACGAGGGAGAACACTTACGTCTACAATAAGGGGTCCAGAAAAAGTTAAAAGTCCAACTTTGACAATGCATATCTCCATCGTTTTCTAAGCGATTTTCAATGTTATCGCAGCAGAGGAATCAGGCACTATTAAAGATCAATATCCATTTAAAATGTTTTGAAAAAGATAGTAAACCCAATTTTTTTTCTAACATAAGATATTTCTTAGTATTATTTGTTACGGATACATGGCAGAAATCAAACAATGTAACAATATTTTTTTCTAACATAAGATATTTCTTAGTATTATTTGTTACGGATACATGGCAGAAATCAAGCAATGTAACAATATTTAAGGTGATAAATTATGGTTTTCTTGGTGAAAAATGTGTTCCGGAACCACAATTCACATGTTTGGGTTGAAATATAAATTTTTGATAACACTCAAAATTTGTTTTACTCAAGAAACCTCGAAAAACCTATTTTTAATCTCTTTTCCTATAAATCAAAATTTGACCCGGCGATATGTAGTTATTTCTACATTTTTTACATTACATTACATAAAATTTCTACATGATTTGATTACAGAAGCCCAACAAACAGTTTTGGGCAGCAATAGAAATTTTTGATTACACTCAAAATATCGTTCAATTAAAAAGACTAATAAGCGATTTCTTCACCACCGCTTAGGCCTTAAACCTGGTTTAATCGTATGGGTAAACCTGGTTTACGGCTTAAGCGAAGGTGAAGAAATCGGCGCTAAGAAAAACATATTTTTATCTCTGTTTGGCTATAAAGCGAATTTCAAAGCAATAACTGGTAGATTTATCGACTAAAACACGACTCTCGATTGAGTTTTATTCGTTCTACTTATCAGAAAAGCAATAACAGCTAAGATTATGACAACTAATGCGAGTTATTCAAGAGTCATGTCCTAATTGAAAGACATAAAGCGCCTTACATTTCACGTTATCATACGTTGAATCAATCTTTTAACCGTTCATGATTTTGGTTGTGCACGGCGTTTTCGCAATATGTTTTCAAATGTTAAGCTCGAACTCTAGAAAACTAAAAACCAAACAATGAGAAATGTCACCGAGGTGACGTCAAACCAGTGTACAAGATCGATAGGAATGGATCATTAAAATAACCAAAACGGCCGCTATGAAAAGCATAGATAGCGCCACCGTAGTCTTGAGTGTTTGACAGAACAGCAATGCTGTCACAATGTCAAATCCCATATACAGTGGCGCCTTTGTTTTGATGCGGTGAGCACTTGCAAAAACCACCTTCAATGATCCATTAACCACAGCATGATTTAATCATCTTCTTCGGCAACAGATGGTGCTGTTGGCACTGCTAAACGGGTCGCGAAATTTGTGTATGGGATACTTGGAAGTGAACCATATTGTTAATATAATATATATGATAAAAGGCTAAATCGGATTGGTTCAGATATATCCGAAACCATGGCAATTTTCAAATCAATGTCTCCGAATGCGCAAGCGATAGACTATAAAAATTTGACGGAATATCATTTTGAACACTTAAAAGCTTCAATGTTAGTAATTGTTGGAAATTTTCGAAATCGTTAGAACAGTTTTGATGTCACTTACACCTTTTTCTTTCTCACCCCTTCATACAAATATTCGTAAAGTTTGCAAAAATCGAGAGTAAGTTTTCTGATTCCTCAACTTTTTAGCACATATATTATTATACGAATTCTCTGAAAGATTTGCACAGTGTAGTCATTGAGCATCATAGTGAATTCTCACCATCACCGAACCATCATTCTTACTAACAAATATTCCTTCCTACAAAGGACACAAGGACTGCAAGGACGTAGCCGGTGCCATATGTAACACTATAAATTGGTAAACTGAATTATGCACAGTAGAGCAAACTTTGGATATTCTATGCCTATCTTAAATATAATTATTTTTAAATTATTATTAACTCCGGTCAATCCGAATTAGTCATCATAGACATGTGCAGTTAGCCTAAACTAAAATAAGCTTAGCTTATATACACTCTCATGCAAAAGTTTGGGTTCACTCCCTTGAAAACATTGAAAAGGGTCATATCTCTGTGATTACATGTCCAATTGAAACTCTAAATGGCACATTTGAAAGTCATTCTTACGTCGTAGGTATTTTTCCGAAAACATCTATTTGAATTTTGAATTGAAGCTGAAGGTGTCTGGGTTCGATTCCCGGTCGGTCCAGGATTTTTTGGTAATGGAAATTTTCTTAACTTCCCTGGGCATAAAGTATTATCGTACCTGCCACACGATTTACGAATGCGAAAATGGCAACTTTGGCAAAGAAAGCTCAAAGTTAATAACTATAGAAGTGCTCATTGATCACTGAGCTGAAAAGCAGGCTCTGTCCCAGTGCAGACGTAATGCCAAAAAGAAGAAGAAGGATAAGTTCAAAAAAGGGGAAGTGGAAGACGAAGAAGAAGAAAAACGCCTTAAACAATGGCATTTTGAGTGAAAAATGATCAACTGTATTGTATATGATTCTACTCCGAAGATTTTTTTTCACACTAATCAAGCCACACAATGTGGACAGTAATTTCTACAACCCTACCGCTATATCAGTCTATTTGCAGACCATTCTATTGTCTACTTAAACCTAGAATTCAGTTGAATGCATTTGAAAATAAAGTATTCACTAAACGACCATCACAGTAATAATGGCCAACGAGCTTGGTTGGCGAATAGCGCAATGCAGCATTTCTTGCAATTAGAGGATTAATCCATCCTAAGTGTGCTCCGCATTAACGAGTCTGCCGAGAGTGGCACAAAAAAAAACCATTTCAATGGGATCTTTTAAGTGCACTTGCTAATACAACTCAACCGAACTGTTTCGACTGCTCACGATGCAGTGTTTTACTTTCTTTTACATTGCATTTACAGACCGAGCGTTTTCCCCTGAAGTTTTCGGTCAGTAGAGAAAGTAATGAGAGTAATGTTCCTGCAGCAACGGAACTCCTGTTTAATCAGGAGTTTTGCTTGTTGTCTGGTGTTTTAACGATTGAAGAAAAATATCTAAAGAAATAGTCAATGAACCTACAAGTTGTAGGCTATGTAAACTAAATTTTTATTATTTTAATTCACGATAAAGAAAAACATAAATAAAAGGAACTGTCGGTCTTGTTAAGACTAGGGGCAACGTTCATGGCTACAAAGCAAAACCTTGCTTAAGAATTTCGTTCGCAGACTGCACTAAACCATTAAGGCATGTATCAATCACACTACAGAATTAAAAGAAGCATACAGTGAAACCTTCACGAGTCGATATTTAAAGAACCTTCAACTCATGTGTATACATTGTAACATCAATTTACGAATTGGAGCGAGGTTCGTAAATAAAATGATCTCGTAAATCAGTTTGTTTGTTATGGTTTTATTTGATTCTTAATCAGGCGAATATGTGTGCAAATTAAGGTCTTCCGAGAATTCCTAGGAGTTTAGGCATATGATTCTACATGAGTAAATGGAGATCAATTTATCATTATCATAAAGGAATATCTCACAATGCTGGACCCTAGACGATTATTATATTTTGAAGAACCGTTCGTATCTCCAAGATTCCCGTGGTTACTTAGTGAGTGCAAAAGGCGTTCTAGTTCATCCATGAAATGCCAGGAATAAATGCTTACAATTAACTGGTGTCATAAGCAATCTTTTAATGGTACCCGACAGTTCAGATTTTTGTTTTTGAGGGAATCATTTCCTTGGACATGAAGTATAAGCGTACCTTGTACACGATAAACGAATGCAAAAGAGAATGTTTTGGAAAAGTAACTTCTCTAACTGTGAAATTGCTCATATAACAGCTTAAGAGAAGACCCAATCTGAGTGGAGTTGTAGTGTCAAGTCAAATGAAGGATTTGTTTTTTGAAGGTTCTGGTGATCTGTCTTAAAAATTTTAGTTACTAATTAAAACAAATTAAAACGGTTATTTCAACTTTTAATCGTTCAAAAATGTTTTGAGAATTGGATTTATTTTTTTTAACATGTTTCTGAAATCAGCATTTCTTGCATAGTTCTTATTTAAATATGCAGATAATTTTGTATTAAAACAATAAACCCACAAGCAATGAGTTTCCGGATATCTGCAAAACCAAGCCATAACATTTGATGACATTTTGCGGAAATCGAATGCAGGTAGGGCACCCATTGTGTTACCAGAAGCGATAAACTTTGCATGCGAAGGAATGTAGATACCCAAGAAATGCAAACCAAATAAAAGATCACGAGCCTTCAACCCCCATTTTCTCTTATTGACCGCACTGGATTGAGCAGGAGCAACAAAATTTAAACCCCACAATCGTTAAAGTGGCCTCTTATTCCGAAATCTGATTGTTCATTGTCCGTTTTGCTCTTGCGGCAAGCGAGTCTCTCCTATCCACCCAGAAAGATATTACGTGAGCACGTCCTTTCCGTCCCCTCGTTTCACGTACATACTCGTTTTAAGTAGCAATCTAACGCTTGGCGGAACATTCCATGTTTATCTCAACTTTCCTACGGTTATAAATCCGGACGCAACCATCTTCTGGGCATTGGCGACTAGCGGGAAGGTGGCGTAAGACGAGATGATGTTCAATGTTTAACTTTTCTCAGACATGGATTTCCATTGAGATTTATTAATCATTGGATAAAACATAATGGTGGAATTATGAGACTGCATTACGTATATCATTGGCAGAGATAGGATTATCTGATAGTTTTGCGCTAGATACAATTTAAGCTCAAGGTCGGGTAAAAGAGTTTACGAACTCTAGAGTGGTTGACATTGGTTCATTCTCATTGATGAACCATGGTAATATTTTTCAATTAAGACATATAGGCATATTAAAGGCATAATGAGTTCATTATTATTAGGCAATTTTTTCATTTAAATACTATAATATATCAATACTTTTTAGCTTACTTCTAATGCTTTCGAAGTTTTGAATAAGTACCGTAAAACGGGGTAACTTTGATAGTTTTTTCGAAGAAAACTTCAATATTTAAGCATGCTGTTTCAAAGAATTACAATTTATATTTTTAAAACAAGTACTGACATCCTAGCTATCGATTCCACTTGATAGATTGCCAAAAGATTTATTCTTAATGGATATACAATTTTTCATATAATCGAAAGTCGGTTTTCTGTTTTGGGGTAACTTTGATAATGGAGTATAAATCGAACAAGATTGAATGAATTACGGAACATTTATAGGGCGTTGCATACCTCTAGGCGTTTAACGCTGTATGGAAATTTCTGACTTAGATTACAAAAATGGTCCCAGTTTGTAAAAATGGTTTTCGCTAAGAGATTTGAGACCGAATTCATGGTCTACTATAACTAGGCTATCATGGGTAAGTGACGAACTCATTATGACTTTATCAAATAGTGGTCGTAGAACAGATTGTTTGTAAGCGTTGCAAAAATGCTAAAATCTTGTAAATTTTTAATATTTGCATAAAAATCCTCAAATGCATTTGATTCCAACGAAAATAGCTTTGACATGAAGTGTCATATTAATACACTTCACTTTTGCATTCGTTTTTCTTAACTAATTGACAGAAACTTCGTTATTTCGTTTAGTATGTTGGGGGTCTCGCACTATCAAAGTTACCCGCATTATCAAAGTTACCCCGTTTTACGGTACCACGTTTTGCAATCATATTATGATAATAATCAAGCCAATTGTCAGAAAAATGAGCTACAAAATTTGGTTGCAAGCAAAGCTGGTACACTTAAACCTCAATTTACGAAGTATTTTATTTACGTAAATTCGTTTTACGAGTATTTTTTACGAAGTTTGAAGATTAAGTTTGAAGGAGTAAATAGGAAATCAAGTATTGAAATGATAAGTTTTGCGGAAATAATCTGATTTGTTTCCAACTTATGCTCAGTAGCTCAGACGTGTTAAACCTATGAAATGTTTTACTCATTTAGCTACCAAAACGAGGATTTTGATGGAACAAATGTTTCGTCAAAATATAACAATATTCTGAGACTCAGAATTTCAAAATATTCTTCTACTGAGAAATGATTATATGATCTCCTTTTATTCATGTTGAATCATACGCCTGAGCGTCAAGGTATTTTTGGAAGATATTAACTTGCACACATTTTAGCCTCATTTAGAACCATAGTAATCAATAATATGCTAAGGATACTGAAAAAATATAATAAAATAACTTCATTTCTTACAAGAAGACTCCAAAAGGCAAAACCTCGTTATAAGAACTAAACTCCCTCGTTTTACAAACTGACTCAATTAATGTACCAATTCAATTTATGAATACCCGATCTAGTTCGTAAACAGAAGTTACAGTTTTCAAAGGTATCGGGGGAAATGCAAAAATGTGGTGCGTAAAAGTCCTCCTTAAGCACACTAACATGTAAAACTCTCGCATAACTTCTGATCTCGCCCTAAAAGCCATTGGTAACCATGTGTGTAGGTAGTTGTTTCTGAGCATGTTGATGGATTTTCATATTTTGTAACAACGTTATGGGGAAGAAAGGATCAATTATTACCTGTCCGTGATGTTGGTTTGGATGCTTATTCTTTCATTTGATCAGAAACAACGAGATACGCAAGTGGTTACCAATGGCTTTTAGGGCTTATCTCAGAGTATGCGAGAACTTTTCTGGAACCTTTACGTTGTTCAAAAACCCGATCATCCGATCCGATATACCAAATTGAAGCTAAGAATAAGTTTGAATCATAAATTTCAATTCGGAAGTTCAAATTTCCATGGAAAATCAAAGCATAAATTAAACTTTAATGAAATACTGATTCGCTGAGGAAGATTTTTCCCAAATTATTTAACATATAGGGTAAATCATGTATTTTGAACAGGCCAAGGCTAAGTCTAATTTACTAATATATTATTACGTAATGTGACTCATATGCTTGATGTCTTACTGAACGTTGTGTTTTTTGGGAGAAAAAGCTTATAAAGTGTAGCATTACCTTCCAAATTACTTCAAGCAAATAACACCAGATCCACGAAATACATCCTCAAGTATGCATTCGACATTCCTGTGTGTTTCATCAGATGGTCAAATTATATCAAGTGAACAAAATCCATAATCTATTTTGGGCATGGTCTGATTTAAGCCTTATACACCAATGTTTTAGATATTTTTCATCAATTTTCCACTTTTAAAACTTTTATAATTGTCAATATTGAGCGCTCTTATTGCATTTTATGTTTGTTCTTGGAGTGTACAACCTTTTGCATCTTTCAGATGTTTTCTTGGCACAATCTACAATGATTTTGTTTTTGAAGCACATTTGTGATTATTAAGAATACTAATTCACACAATAGTGTCTAAATAATGGTATAAATTATTTACCTTACATATATTCCTCATCATCTCATTACAAATTGAACATAGAACGACTTGCCTGTCCAAATTATATGCATGTCCAAGTTATAGACGTTACCCTTTAGCTTATTCTACCCAGATGTATGTTTTATTTCCATGAAATTTCCTTTTTTTAATGGCCATAAACAAACATAGGAAAAAGGGATCAATCTAAAAAAATCAATCAAAAAGTCCATTCAAAGAATTTAAGAGTGAAGTTCATATAGTCATCAGTTCAGAGCAAGTTTCAAATGTATTTGCCGACATTGATCTACGTTTGAAATATGACTGTTGTATTGAACAGAATGCATAAGGAGTATTATTTCCTTACTATATACACTAAAAAGATTTTCCCATGGATCATGTATTTTGTCTTGCATGTTATTGTTCATAGACATGGATATCATTAAAAAGATATGCTGTATTTTCTATACATAACATAAAATCTCGAATTCCATTTCAAACCGAGGTAAAAAACTGTCACATGGCTTGGAGAGAATTACTTGGTAACTTTCACATGGTTTGGATAAGATGTTAAACCTTATTTCTAAAACCGTTTTCAAATTATTCCTTTTTGACACATTTTTTCATCGCTAACATCACTTACAAGCAGCTCATGTACAAACATTCGGATTTTCCATTTTTTTCCACAAAAACTTGATGACAAAATGATACATCGTTTTGTTGAATTACTCACCAAGTTTTGTAGCAGTATAATATCGTCTGAAGTAGTGTTTTGTTTTGAATTTTGATTACATCGTAAATTTGTAAATTTTACTTACATCGTTCTGATGATCTAGAAATCAAAGGTTATTAAAGTGAAAACCAAGGGGGTGAAATGAGCCAATAATTAGCTAGGTACCCAACATTGATTCAACATGGCATTCAGTGTCTGTTTTGATTCTTTTGGGACTGACAAAACATATGATTTTTTGGATAGGAGCCATCAATAATACCGTTAAACATTAAACCAAATGTCTAATGGAAAAGCTTTATCAAATACGACGATTCAACGCAATATATTTAATTTCCAGAAACTAGCACTAGCAGCACATGAGCCGAATGCTCGAAAATCAGGAGCAAGCTAGGGCGAACCGACCAGAAAGTGGGTACCAAAACGGGAAGTACCATAAACGATGTGAAAAAGAGCCGAAATGTATGGAGGATGACAGCCGTGTCAGTCGTCTGGTGAAAACCGAATAGGTTCAGATTGGAACGTGTACAATTCCATCTGCGGAAAACAATGAATAGTTTGTTAACTATTCAGACATATGTCTATTTGAAGACTTACTTTAAAAATGTACTTTTTCATAGTGAGAATATTGTTTCTATTGATTCTAGTGTAACATTGGAAAAGTAAATTGTACGAAATCTTATATAAATTTTACAGTAAAGTTTGTTTCTATTATATTTTTATCTAATCAGAAAAATCTTAATTTTGTGGTTGAGCCTCTTCATACGTTTGAATTAGCGCAAGTTTAGTGCAGTTGGTCTCTTCTATTTACGTACAGTTATACAATCAATATTGCATGTTATTTGCCTCAATACTATTGAAACAGTTATTTCTGGTCCTTAAGGAGTAAAATTCTGTGTCATGTCTTATATTTATGACATTTTATGACATATTCGGGTATATTTCTTTTACAAATAACATTCCGTTTTCTCGATTCAGGCTTAGTTACGCATAATTGGTCAAGTTTTTTTTCAAATTATTTCAAATATTTATTATTCACAGCAACAGAGTTATTAGAAAAAAGCAGCGTTTTCGTGAAATAGTGGAGCAAAGGGGAAATGAATGTGTGACAACAGCATCAATCTCAACAATGTTATCATTTCGCAAATAAAAATCTATTGTCCTAAAACTTAAGTATAAACGTGGACACAAGATATTCAAACTCGTTGACTATTTAACACACGCAGGCTGAGATATAATATCACATCCGAGATCCGCAAAAACGAATTAGATGGATCTGGAGCCATCACAAAGCACTATCCAGCAGAACGCGCGTAAATCCTCAGGTAAGGTATAAGTTATAGATAATCATGACCAAACATATTTCGGAAGAATCATTCTCTTGAAATTTTCTGATCCACGAAAAAAATGAGCTCGGCTATGAATCGTCGACCTCTGTTGCAACGGAAATCATTACGTTCATTCTTTCCTTCGAAACTGCTGGAAATGGGCATTTCGAAATTGGTTTTAAATTGTATGCACATTGTTAATGTTTACACTGCTGCAAGGTAAAACCAACGAACTCCCGAAACTCTACTGCATCGGCCGAGGGAATCATCAATTGTGAAACCACATCACATCCCGACGATGACAACGCTTACATCTGTCTCACATTTCATCGTTAGCGGTGACGTGTCGGTTGTTTGAAGCTTGGCAGGGTGTGTGTTTTAAATATTGAAACAGTGTCGCATTTATACGGTTGGGAATGAGATTTTTAACGCGGACTTCAGCGTCAGTACTCTTTATGTAATTGGACAGAACGCATTAATTTTGATTAATTAATGCTGAACAGTGATGGTGTTGCGACTGGGAGGATAATTGTAATTTTATGGCTTTCTCAGTCTAATAAATTAAAACGGCTTGTTTGGCTAAGCCCGACGTTTCGGTCCCGTGTATTGGACTTTTTTCAAGGGATAACTAAAATTGAATACATAGCTATTAGAAACATATACACATTTTACATTACACAAAACATACGCAGTCAACCGTCTCTCGTCACCTAATGTATAAATTTTTAGGAGAGATGGAGCTTCTTGTAGTGCCCTGGTTAGTTAGAAAAAAAAAACAAATATATGAAAACATTACATAGATTACAAATATTACAAATGTTTGTTTCTAAAAGACTCACATTTAACATTGAGTGTTAAAAATCTAGGGGGTGGGACTGACTACACTACGCACTACTCAACGATAACACAATTCGCAAACTGACTATTGTACTGATGTAGATAGACTCCATACCACTTACGCAGGGATTCTACACACAGTGAAAAACACACTTAGTGGTAAAAAACTATCCCGCCGCAACACACAACACACACTAGAAACCACTGAGCATACCGAATAATCGACCAAATCATATCCGTCCATATTTTCAAATCTACAGTTGACAATAGTCAGTTTGCGAATTGTGTTATCGTTGAGTAGTGCGTAGTGTAGTCAGTCCCGCCCCCTAGATTTTTAACACTCAATGTTAAATGTGAGTCTTTTAGAAACAAACATTTGTAATATTTGTAATCTATGTAATGTTTTCATATATTTGTATTTTTTTTTTCTAACTAACCAGGGCACTACAAGAAGCTCCATCTCTCCTAAAAATTTATACATTAGGTGACGAGAGACGGTTGACTGCGTATGTTTTGTGTAATGTAAAATGTGTATATGTTTCTAATAGCTATGTATTCAATTTTAGTTATCCCTTGAAAAAGGTCCAATACACGGGACCGAAACGTCGGGCTTAGCCAAACAAGCCGTTTTTATTTATTAGACTGAGAAAGCCATAAAATTACAATTAATGCTGAACTAATAACAAAAATGATCCGAACTGTTGCATGAAATATTAAGACATGAAGCGATTATTATAAATGTGTGAGGTCGAGATCATTTGAACGGTATCCGGACAGATATTCTATACCGTCGATGGGGGTGACAATGGGCCAAAACGGAAAAAAAAGATTTATTAAATATTTCAGCTAAAAACGCTGATAATACTAAAATTAATAATTCATGTGTTAAGGAACATATTATTACATGAAATTTATCACAATATACATTTTTAGAATTAGTAGTTTTTGTTTACTATTCAATAAACTTGTATGTTGAAACTAGATAAAATTAAAATTTCTTCTGTGCAAAGTATCACGCATGTATTTTAACCTCTATCGTTATATTAGTAGAAAATAGAAAGTCTTTTCATGACACTTCACATGTATTTTCCGGAATCTATTTGATTTTTCCACAAAAGTTCCATTTTTTTCGGTACGGTGTCTAAAACATCGAAAATGGGGGTGAGATTCGATCAAGCAAGAACGATAGTAAATAAAATTGCACTTTTTTACATTTTACGTTGCCGGGGGTTCTCTTTTTTCATTAAGATGTGTTTATTCTTTCTAAATACAGCATCTCTGAAACATCAAACAAGTCTACTTGAGTATTCCGTGTATTGGATAACAATGCAACGTATTTCGACAACTTCTCAAACCAGCAACTGTGTTTCGTGCCCAGCAACATCGTAAAATTTTATCAAAGGGATTTTTTTTATGAATTTATTAGTGTTTTCATATTATAGAAACCTCTCACGGAAGTACAAATGAGTTGGATCGCTGAATTACCGGGATTATGACGTCAACATTTGCCTGAAATGTATTGATCGTAGAATGTCGCATCGAAATTTAACTATTTGCAAAGGTTTAAAATAATCACTGTTTCAGTACACCTTTGGGGAAACTGGATAGGCTTTATGGCAATGGGTACGAAACTTTGAAGACAATTTGAGGGAAAAAACAAGAAAATTTATGTAAACTTGTCGATAAATGTTGGGTTTACATATTTTTTCTCATAGCTCTTTAATTTTTTGGTATAATCGTTCTTTTAAGTGGGTTTATCATACTTGTGAAACATCTTAGATATCTTTTCGTCTTGTTTGCATCGTATTTCATCATTTTTTTTCAGCTGTGAATGGTTTTGCAATCATATTCTCAAAAACAAATTATTTTAATTACAGTGATCCCATGTCACCCCCTCCATGGGATGAGATTGGGTCATTTTTCATTCACTTGTGGTGCCGCTGTGAATAAATATTTTTCTTTATTTTTTTGAATAGTTGTTAATGTACCATCAAAGTACATATACACCAAATTTGAAGTTTATTGGAGTTAAATTGCGATAGTTATTCAACAAATAAATCGTACATATCCCTTTTTGACCCATTCTCACCCCCAACGACGGTAGCAATTGTTTGGTGTTCTGGAGTAATAGTATAGCCTTTCATTGCATCAGTATGAGAAAAGCATAAAAAAAATCCACGGTGTGTTTGTATTTCCAACCGTTGCGGATGTCAATCCATCTACATTGTGCGAAGCATGCTGTTATTTATGTACAGTGAAATGGAATCGAGTCTCTGATAATTGGATTTGGAACTAGCAGTTATGGGAATGTGCCTTCAGTTATCCTGAACCAGGTAATTGGATATTGAAAGATGGAATTGCATATCCGACCAATATTTTTTTTCAATTCATAGACCATTTCATGGTACCTATGAAATACTAAATGTATAACCATGGTCTTGGTTGATATATTAAAAAAAAAAGGTTTTCAATTGGCATATTTCCCGGCAATTGTTTTATTTAATTTCTTTATTTGTATCATTCCAAACATTACATTCATTTCTTATATCTAGATGTTCTATCATCCTTGATTGGTAAAGCAAATTTAAGATTTTATTAACATTTTGTTAACAACATATTACATTTCATTTGCCGTAGCAGTTCAGTTTTTTTACAGGTTAGTTGATTTCACCTGCTTATAAGAGAAAAAAACATGTTTTCAATCTACTTGACCTAACTTAACCTAAATATATAACGCATTAATCGTGGCAATATAAGATTGTAACGATTTCTGCCTGAAATTATTAATTATTTTAAATTAATTAACTCATTACGCGTGGTAAAGATGTACAAATTATGGGTGAAATTATGAAAAAAATCCACGTGCTCGGCTGGGATTTTGTTGGCACGTGGATTTTTTTCATAATTTCACCCATAATTTGTCCATCTTTACCACGCGTAATGAGTTAATCAATTTAATAACCATGCGGATTGGATTACCGAACAGCTCAATATAAGTGTCATTAATTATTTTATTTGACATTTGTTCCAATGTTTCAATATTGGATATTCTATGTAACTCATTGGTACTATACCAGGGAGGAAGCTTCAGAATCATTTTTAAAATTGTATTTTGAATTCTCTGAAGAGCTTTCTTTCTGGTATTACAACAGCTAGCCCATATTGGTACAGCATACAACATGGCTGGCCTGAAAATTTGTTTGAATATCAAAAGCTTGTTCTTAAGCCAAAGTTTTGATTTTCTATTAATAAGGGGATAGAGACATTTTACATATTTGTTACATTTGGCTTCAATGCCCTCATTGTGATTTCTGAAAGTTAAATTCTTATCTAGCATGAGCCCTAGATACTTAACTTCCTCTGACCAATTTATTGGAATTCCTCTCATGTATTTTTTCATGATTTCAAACTGTTAATTGGCAAAAATTGAATTTTCGTTAATGTGGACTATCATTCTGTTCAAAATGACCTTTTAAAAAAGTTTACTGATGGAGGAAATAAAACTGATTGGACGATAGCTAAAAGCTTCTGCAGGATTTTTATCTGGTTTTAAAATTGGTACAACTTTAGCATTTTTCCATTTGTCAGGAAAATATGCTAATTGAAAACATTTGATAAATATATCAACTAAGAATGATAAGCTACTTTCTGGAAGTTTCTTGATGAGAATGTAGAAAATTCCATCATCGCCAGGAGCTTTCATATTTTTGATTTTTTTTTAATAATAGTTCTAACTTCTTCCAAATCAGTATCCCAGGCATTTTCGAAAACGTTCTCTAGATTGTGAATATTTTCGAAGTCCTGAGTAACTTGATTTTCAATTGGGCTATTAAGTGCTAAATTAAAATTGTGCGCACTTTCAAACTGTATAGCAAGTTTTTGAGCTTTTTCGCAATTAGTTAGTATTAATTTGTTTTCTTCTTTAAATGCCGATATTGGCTTCTGAGGTTTTTCAAAAGTTTAGATAATTTCCAAAAGGGCTAAGAGCCAGGTTCAAATTGAGAAATCTTATTTTCTAAATTTTTGTTTCTTAATTGTGCAAAACGTTTCTTGATTTATTTCTGCAAATCCTGCCATATAATTTTCATAGCAGGATCGCGAGTGCGTTGAAATTGCCTTCTCTTCACGTTTTTAAAACGGATCAAGAGTTTAAGATCATCGTCTATAATCACGGATTCAAATTTTTCTTCACATTTTGGAATTGCAATGTTCCTGGCTTCAACAATGGAATTTGTTAAAGTTTCAAGAACATTGTCAATATCAAGTTTTGTTTGTAAAGAAATGTTAACATCAAGATTAGAGTCAATATATGTTTCATATATATTCCAGTTGGCTCGAAAATAATTGAAAGTGGAGCTGATAGGATTGAAAATCGCTTCATGGGATATTTGATATGTAACAGGGACATGATCAGAATCAAAATCAGCATGAGTAATAAGTTGGCTACAAAGATGACCAGTTAAGACCAAATCAATCGTAGATGGGAGGAGGAAAAACATATAGGGCTATCAGGATATTGAATTGAGAAATATCCTGAAGAGCACTCATCAAATAAAATTCTGCCGTTTCAATTACTTTGAGAATTATTCCATGAACGATGTTTGGCATTGAAGTCACCAATGACAAAAAAATTTGACTTATTGCGAGTTCGTCAGTTTGGAGCAAATTAACTTGCTGTCCAGAGCATTGAAAAGGCAAATTGGCAACTATAAAAGTATAAAGTTTCAAAAACTTTAGTTTCAAATGACGAAAACAGTTGATGTTTTATACTCCTATGAATGATGATTGCAACTCCCCCACATGCCCCATCAAGTCAATCATTACGATAAACAAAAAAGTTAGGATCTCTTTTGAGTTTAGATCCAGTTTTCGAATATGCTTCAGTAATAACTGCTATATGCACGTTATTAGCTGTAAGAAAATTAAACAGCTCGTCCCCTTTACCATTCAGAGAACGAGCATTCCAATTTAAAATATTTAATTATTATTTGGATCCATTAGAAAAACGTAATCAAATAACAATTTAATTAGTAAATTTAACACCAACTTAGACTGCTTCAGTCATAGTGGTGTCTTTGAACATTGCATCAATCATTAGATTCAATTGTTTAGTTAGAAAATTAAAATCAGAGGCAGACAGATCACTTGAAGTGGGTACATTATCTGATGATTTCTCATTAGAATTTACGGTAGACGAAGAAACGGATTAGGAGTTACGTGTGGCGGCAGGGTTTTTCTATTTGATTTGAAACAAGTAGAATGGGTACTCATAGTACGTAGTAGTTCAAGTACATAAGTTTTGCTTTTTCTAAAGCTTTAATATTATTTTGATCTCTTTTGTTAAAGTGAACTAAATAATATTCTTGATTAAACTCTTTGCGAACAATGCCAGATTGGGTTCTCTTTTTCATAATGATTACTTGGACTGAGGAAAATCCAAGTAAATCATTTATTTAATTTCAAGACGACTATGAGCAAACGTTCAGTTTTGTCGTCATAAGTAATAAAATTTTACTTCTTCTCTTCAGACGTTTGAGAAGAAGTTCGCGTTCTTTAAGAGTTTCCGGCAAAACGCGACAATCTCCTTTCTTTGCGATTTGGAAGGAGACCTTGATTCCCTCAGTGGAGTTCAAGATCTCCTGCCTAAATCCCCCAAATTCGGAACAATTGACCTTGATAGCGGCACTCTTTGCTTCCTCACTTGAATCAAAGAGCCTGGACTAGAGATTGCTTCGATTTGGTGTTCGGAAAATTCGCTTGCGATTATCAACATTATTCATTTTACCCTTGGAAGAAAGTTGGCAAATTAAAATAAACCAAAGTTTTACTAACTTAAAACCGGACATAAATCCTGCAGAAGCTTCTTGCTATCGTACAATCTGCTCAAAGCTTAATTTAGTTTTACAAATTACGATGATAGTATTTTCTCACGCAGAACACCTAGATATAAGAAATGAATGTAATGTTTCGAATGATACTAATATAGAATTAAAAAAAAAACTACTCTTGAACTAGAGATTAATTACAATTCCTTGTGTCTAAATAGGTTTGAAGGCAATAAAAAAGGGTTACAGTCCGCCGCCATTTTTTTTTTTGAAATTTCCTGACATATTGCAGTGAAATATTGACACAAAATATTCGGAATTTGAGAGAAAATAGTGCATATGTCGATTTATGGACAAGCAGGTGTTCTTTTTGACACTACCACTCACTTTCCTACCATCTTACAATATTGGTTTTTCTTATTGAATGAAGCTTTTTTTGTTTGTGAGCGAGACATAACATAAACATAAAACCCACAAAATTCACCTGAATCGTATAGGCGACAGCTGAGAAACTGCAGTCGGCGTAAAGTGGGTGACACCATCTTACATGAAACCTGACTGTAAGTGATTTCCGAGCCCCGTTTCGGAAATTCGCTTTTTTCGGAGAACATGTAACCTCTCGGTATACTTTGGTATTCAAAAAAAGCAAACAAAAGTAAAAAGTTGATTCGCATTGTGGTTTAGTGAGTAGAATCCGCGACTGTTCTCTAATGGGTAACCTTGCGGTCAACTCATTCCACTGAGCGAAGAGTGATCAACTTGAAGCACTGGTAATTTTGTTGAAAACTTTGTTAATATCTAATCCCATTTTCTCATACTACGCATGCGTTGCTAGAAAATACGACTGTGGATTTTTAATTATTTTTTGCTGTGTAGTTTCGGACAATGAACAAGAAATTGCGGTGTCAAATTTATGTGCCATAAATTGTGTTGTTTCATTGCTGACGAAAATATGATTAAAGTATACATAAGCTGGAAAATAATAAGCACAATTGATGGGCTTCAACAGCACATTTTTGGTGACAACTCATTGTGCAATAGAAACCACAAATCATCCATCACGAATATCTTAGCAATAATCGGTCACGTTTATTAGCGTTGATACTCGTTCGAAACAAATAAAAGCTGAGCTAGCATTGTTTCGGTTTTATCCCAACGGAGCTTACAAGCTAAAGGATACCGACCGGAACTTGCTCATTCTTTATGACGGCATAAAGGAAGCATACAGGCAAGTACTAAACACCCGCACATCGTAGCTCTTATCGTGTTTCCATACATTCGGCTGTACATATTTATGACCCATAATAGTTCCGTTTGACTTCCGTTTCCCTTAGAAAGGAAATACAAGCAGAGTGGTACGATTTTGCTATTCTTTTCCTGCGCCGGAGACTGACAATAATGATGGGAGGAAATGAAGCAGGTCTTCCCAACGCGACAGCGGGACGATGGAACGAAATCCTAGTACAAATCATATCACTCGCAGCAGTATTGTAACAGCGGGGTGGAGATCTGGAAAAAAGGAAGAAATGCTGAGCTTCGCTAGAACAGGAAATTGTCGGCAATGTGAATTAGGGTGACCAAAATATGGGTTTCGTAGAAATCGTAGGATTTTTGTTTGTGATTTTTTAAGCCGAAACACAATATTCACAATAAAAATAGTGTTTAAAATTATATCAATATTTAGTACACGCTTAAAAAAGAGTTCTGGAAAACGTTAACTGACAAAAATACACCGTGAACTACCGTCATGTTTACATGAACGTTCTCGGAACTAGGCAACGCGTTCATATAAACAACATCTAGTTCACGGTGTGTTTTTGCTTGTTGGTGAGTTCATGACTGCTGTTCACGGAAACGAGAACGGATTTTTTTTCTGTGTATCTCCAGTTCGTGATTATCACAAAAATATAATAGATCTCAGTTGGAATTCGAATAGTCCATCCAATGCTAAACCATCAACAATAATGAGCTAATAATTCAATAGTTCAGGTGATTATTAATTTTTTGTTATGATCATCCTTAACTTTTTCTTGGCAGTACGTCCTCATTGGGACAGAGCATTCTTCCCAGCTTAGTGTTCGTAGAGTACTTCCACAGTTTGCCAAAGTTGCCATTTTTGCATTCTTATTCTTCTTTCTGGCGTTACGTCCCCACTGGGACAAAGCCTGCTTCTCAGCATAGTGTTCTTATGAACACTTCCACAGTTATTAACTGAGAGCTTACTATGCCAATGACCATTTTTGCATGCGTATATCGTGTGGTAGGTACGAAGATACTCTATGTCCTGGGGAGTCGAGAAAATTTCCAACCCGAAAAGATCCTCGACCGGTGGGATTCGAACCCACGACCCTCAGCTTCGTCTTGCTGAATAGCTGATAGGGAATCAAGGAAATCACGAAAATATTTTGGACCGACCAGGAACCCAGACACTTTCAGCATGGCTTTGTTTTGTAGCCGTGGACTCTAACCACTCGGCTAAGGAAGGCCCCTTTCAAAATTGTAAAACTTCCAAATCAAAATTTAATCAAAACGCATTTTTGTTGCATTATTGAGTTTTATTTATTTATTGAAGTAGCACAAAAAATCCGATTTAATAAAAGCACTTGTTGTTGTCACCCTAACGTAGAAATTTCCAGCCAGCGTAATCTAAGCCAGTTTGTTCTTCTTCGTGCTGTCGTTTCAATGTTAAACAAACTATCTTACATTTTACTTCTCTTTCCTATCATTCCTGGAATTACGTTCCTACTAGGATAGAGCCTGTTTCTCAGCTATGTTATCATCCACAGTTTCGAATTTGTTTATCGTATAGCAAGCAATTACAATAAATATCTTTGCTTACCATTCTTGAAATAATTCTTTGATAAAAGTTTAGAATTTTAGGAATTGGTACTGGTAAAAAAGTAAAAAAAAGCTACAGGATTACATGATGAAATTTGATTTAGGAGCCTTCTGTAGCTTTGTAGTTGATAATCTGCTCAACAGACCCCGGACCAAGGTCCAGGAGTGTGGGGTTGGGGACCATTTACTACATGCAAGCAGTAAACATGACTACATCCCCGACCCACTAAACCATTCCCATTGTCGCCAAACCCTTCGTCTCTCCGGGACCACCAATAAGGCATTGCTTCGGAGAGGGGCTATTGCACATCGCATCCTCCAGGTTAGCTGCGTAGCCATGCAGCAACGAACATCGATAACACGCTTAAGGGGGTCCACCAAGGTAGCATGCTGGCGCTTTGCCAGCTTCCCAGGTGGTCCTTACCTCCCATTGGCCGCTGAAGGCGGGCAGGATCAACCACAACGCCCGGGCCCAGCTGCTCCGCAGGAATCAAGAACTGATACTGCGGCTCCGCAATTTGACATATTGAAGGCTTCAGGCCCTATCAGCTAGCACCAACTTGGATTGCTGACGAAGGGTCTCCACCTGCTTCGAGCAACCAGAGGCTCGTATCCAACCCAGTAGGCCGGTGCCACGACAGAAACGCTACCAGGATGTTCTCCCTGCGGCCACTTATTCGCTGTAAGGGTCGATTTCGACCGTAGGGCACCGGTATGACCTACGTAGCCGACTACGAACCCTTGGACCACCTGTTGTTTAGCGTCTGCACTAGTCACTCCTCGAGTCCACTCGCCACCTCCTTTGTAGTTCCAAGATGATGTGGGTGATAGCCGATGAAACGGCATTCCAGCCAAGCTCGTCTTCACACATCATCTGAACCAGATTGTCCGGAGTCGTGTCCCCAACGCATGTGGCAAACATGCGGTCACGCATTGTGAGGAAACGCGGGCACAAAACGTGTTCCGCCGTTTCCTCTAAACCTGTACAAACTGGACATTCGGGAGAACCCGCATGACCGAAACGGTGTAGATACTGTATAAAGCAACCGTGGCCCGAAAGGACCTGTGTCAGGTGGAATGTTAGGTCCCCATGGCGCCTATTGGCCCAGATATCTACCCTCGGAATCAACCTGTGAGTCCACACTCCCTTGGTGGAACTGTCCCACGCACGTTGCCATTTGGCCATAGAGGCCAGTCTGGCAGTCCTGCGAATGCCTCTTGTGCCGCGTCTTTCGAAGCACTCTATGTCCTCCATGATAAGGATACCAATAGGCACCATACCGGTGATGACGCAGAGTGCATCGTGTGACACGGTACGGTACGCGCTCGCAACCCCTCAAGCATATTAGCCTATAAGTACTTTCTAGCTTGCTACGGTAGCTGTCGGTACTTAAAGCCGTGCCCCAAGCCGGGCCACCATACTTCAGTATGGATGAGGCGACACTGGCCAGAAGCTTACCCTTACTGGCGTACACCGCAGAGCTATTGGACATCATTTGGGACAGTGCCACAATAGCTGTGGAGGCTCTTTTGCAGGCATAAACAACGTGGCTACCGAAGGTGAGCTTATCGTCGATCATCACCCCCAAGTGTTTGACGGAGCGCTTCGAAGTGATCGTGCAGCCACCTACACTGATCACCGCTTGCTGCACCGACTTTCTGTTGTTGACAACAATCGCCTCAGTTTTGTGGTGAGCCAATTCCAGTTTCCTGGAGCTCATCCACTCCTCCACAATTGCAATCGAGTGGGCTGCAGTCAATTTCACTTCTTCGACCGATTCACCGTAGACCTCCATCGTAATATCGTCGGCAACGCCAGCGATGACCACAGCCGCCGGGAATCTTAATCTCAACATCTCGTCGTACATGACATTGCATAACACCGGACCCAGGATGGAACCTTGATGGACTCCTGAGGTTATGTGAAAGCACTTCCGACCCACCTCCGCGTCGTAGACTAATACCTGATTCTGGAAGTAACTTCCGAGAATCTTATACAGATACTCGGGTATCCCCAGACGCAGGAGCGTATCAGCAATAGCCGCCCAACTAGCACTATTGAATGCGTTCCTTACATCCAGAGTCACTAATGCACAGAAGCGAATCCCCCTCCTCCTACGCTAGAGTGCTATCTCAGCGGTTTTTTTAACCGTCAAAATTGCATCTACGGTCGACCTCCCTTTCCGGAAGCCTAACTGGTTGCTTGAGAGACCATTTACACCCTCGGTGTACCTCAACAGTCTGCTGAGGATGATCTTCTCGAGCATTTTCCCCGCCGTGTTGATCAAGCATATTGGTCTATACGCCGACGAGTCACCGGGTGGTTTTCCCGCCTTTGGCAATAGTACCAGGCTCTGCGTCTTCCACACATCTGGAAATACTCCCTCGTTCAGGCATCTCTGCATGGCAGATCTGAGCGTCCCGGGAGCCTCCGCATCATACAGTCCAGCATCTGCGAGAACCGCTCGATCGACCGACTCGGAGGCGCATAGTAGCTACAGAAGAAGACCCCGTTTACCTTGACGGTCACGAAGCCTTCGTAAGTAGTAGACTCCAACTCCTGGACGGGGTATTTACTTGTCGTCCATATCGCCGCCATTTTTTCGGACCCATCCGCGACCCAGTTGCCGTTGCCGACGGGTACTCGGCACGGGTCCGATATGATGGCGATATCCGTCCCCCACTCAGCAACTGCCTGATACAGCAATTGCTGGGCTGCGTCTCAGTGGTTCAGGTTCAGCTGCGTTACCTGCACTGTGACTTTTCAATTATGGCTCTTTTGAAGGTCGGGCACCTTGAGCCTCCCGTTGGATGCTTGTTGTTCACAGACTTCCCGGAACAAATCAAACACTTGAGAGGGTTTTAACAGCCTAGTGCCTTACGACCTTCCTCACCACATCGCCTACACAACTTGGTCCTATCAGGGCCTTTACAGTCCCAGGACTTGTGTCCTGGTTCCCTACACCTGAAGCAGATCACCGGTTGCTCGTGTATGGTCAATGAGCATACTGACCAACCCAGCTTGATCTTTCCTACCTTAGCGGACTTATTTGCATCCGCCACAGATAGCTGTACTAAGGCCATCTGAGTTTCTGCCGAACCTTTCCGTAACCGAACGGCAGTTGCAGGTACCTGTACCTCGCACTGTTGCCGCAGTGCCGTGACGAGCTCTTCTGCGTCAGTGATCTCGTCAAAATTCATCACCTTCAGAGTCACTGCCTGTGTTAGAGCCCTCACCTCAACACCCTCGCCAAGGACCTCTTCCGCCAAACTTTTGTAGGCGGCGCTCTTGCGCTCCTTGTCACGCTTAAGCTCGAGGATTATTTCACCTGTACGAGTGCGTCTGACACTGCGTACGTCGGCTCCTAGATCTGCAAGCTTCGCGTCGCTGCGCATCGCCTTCAAGACTTCCGAGTATTTGGACTCTTCCCTTTTGATGATGATCACATCACCCTTTTCCGCGCTTGGCACCTACCCTCCTACCTTTCTTTGGCCTGGATCCTGCACTTCGTGCTTCTTGCATCTCTTCTTTCCCTCTTTGGTTATCCAGGGGGCGTCCTCCCCCTGATCCGCCCTAATCTGTGGTGTTGGAGGACCTCTCAATGGTCGCAACCCCCTGTTCCCATCAATCCGTGAGGGGCCAGCCTTCTCGGGCCCACCCTTCTCAGCTTTCCGAGACGCCTGGCTGGGGTCCGACTTTTCGGCACTGCTGCCGACTTTCGGGGTTAGTATCCGCCCAGCCTTGCGAGCGCCGCCGGGTAGCTCCTCCCCTGACGGCTGCCTCACACGCTTCTGCGATTGCTTGTTATAAGCATTCGCTTCCGCACTTTTAGGGCTACCCGCAAAAACGAAGGGCTCCGTCTGGGTAGACTGCGGCACTTTTAATTCCACGGGTTCTGCCGCTGCCACAGTCGCCATGGGTTCAGCATGGTTCTGTTTGGCTGCCATCATCAACTTACGAAGTTTCAACAGGGCCTGCTTGAGGTCCTTGCTAATGTGGGACTTCGAGGTTGCAAAGTCAATGATGGAGTCAAGCTGCTGTGCAGCCACTTCCATCGCAGAGAGCCCATCTCTACTTTTATTGATGGCCCTTATCAACCACGCTCCATCCTTAACCTCACCCGATACGTTAGCCGGAGATGAATTATGGTGTCCTAGGTGAATATGAACCGCTAGACACATGCTACTACAGAAATGTCGTGGGCAAGATGACACGCCCGAATCTCTTTAGGAGTATTCGCTTCTTCTTTCTCTTGATTCGTCTATCGTTCTTCCAGCTGGTATAGAAAACTTGGTCCTTGAAACGCCACTCGCTGTGCTTCGTTAGGCTCAAAATCTCGCCGATCCGAAACGCCACGAAAGGCTTGTACCGCCGCTGCTCCGAATGTATCCAAAAGATGATGTTTCTTGAATCCAACCAGATGAACCGTTATTTGATGTCAAGCGAGTGTGCCAAACTCGATTCGATCGTCGCCGCTTGTAGCTCTAGCCTCGGAATGGACAGCATCAAAAAATATGCCGGCCCATCACTTGTGAGCACCCGGAAATATGCGCTGCACCATACGCATCCTTACGCTGCACGATAAACGTGAAATCGAAGCATCGAAGATCCACGGACCTCGTCCCATGAAAATAGAAGCGGGTAATCTTCACCTGTTCGTTGATCGGTTGATCCCACTCGCTGCCGCTTCGCCACGGAACCAGGATCAGCATTTTCCCGTGGATCACAAATATTGCCAGCATTCCTAGCGATTCGAATAGATTCATGGCGCTATTCAGCACCACCCTCTTAGTCGGCTGACGTTCGCCAGAAAAATAAAGCACCAGATCTTCTCGAAGCTTTGCCAGAAAGGTGAACTCGTCGCTAAATGGATTCAACACTATTCCCAGCATATGCTTCAGATTGGATTCTTTATTCTACAGGACCTGCACGCTCTGGTCGGGTGTGTGCTGGAATGGACGAATTTCACCTTTTCCACTGTTTCTTCGAGTGTGACCGGGCTTTCGAAAAAGTCGTCCACGTAGTGGTTTTCGACTATCGCTCTAGCCGCTTCCGGAAACTGTCCGGCGTATTCCTCTGCGTTACGGTTCCTAACAAACTGCGCCGTGCAAGGAGAACTCGTCACGCCAAACATCGTCACTTCGATGATGTAGATCTTCATTTCTTCCAACGCGCTGCCACGGAAAACGTGGTGATGCGGAAATCGTGTGGGATGGAGAAATGTGGGGATAGTCATTGACGACTTCCGACGTAGCGGCCATTTGCTGCGATATCTTTAAACTTTACGCCGCAGGGCAGCTTTAATGCGGAAACGCTACGTCGATCCTCGATCTGAAACGAAGATCTCTACCTTTTGCGAATCCTTCTCCAATCGAGACACGCCGGCTGTCCAAGTTACTCGGAACGGCTGCGTCACACCTCTGGCTCGCAACGCGATGGCCAACGACTCCACAAGCAACGTATATGACGACCCTTCGTCAAGAAAAGCAATCGTGTCTACCGCCAGCTTCCCGCTGTATAGAGTGATCGTTATCATCCGGAAAATCACCGACTGGCGATGCAGATACACTTTGCAATTCGTGCTAACCGTTTGGTCGATGTGCAGCAGCGGATTGTTCGTTGCACTGGTTCACGTTGCACCGGATGTTCAGCTTGCATCGTGCGCTCCCGTGTTCGTTGAGGTACAGATAGCAAAGCTTCCAAAACTCTTCTCATCTTTCCGACAGACGCAACCTCTTGAACGTGTCGCTGTTCCGAATCCGATGACCACAGAGGCCTTAAATCTTGCATGGCTTCTTCTCCCGTTTCGGAGCTTGGTGGATTGCTCCGCTGTCTTCGACGTTGTGCGTGTGTAGAAATCCGACTTGATTAATCCTTTTCTTCTTCTTCTGAAACGCTTAATCCGTTGCATCGGTTGCAGACTCGCTGTACGAAGTGATCTGACTGGCATCCTTGACAATCCACGAGAGAAAGTTGGACAGTGTCCGGTATCGGTCCCGATTGTGCTACTTTTCCCCGAATGTCATTTTCCTGGGATCAGGGCTATTCGGAGACACGGGACATTCGGAGAACTGGCGTTCCGGGAAACGGAATTCGGGGAAAAGTAGCACAACCTTCGTACCCACTCCATCTGTGTGCTGGCAGGCAGTTTTTCCGTCAACTCCTGGATGAGCATCGGGTTGATGAGCGCTGTCAGTCCCGTTGCTTCCAAATGGTCCGCCTTTGGCGACGGGGCCTTTCGTGCGTTCGAAAGCAGCAGCTGTTCAGATCTTCCGCACAGCATCCGCAGGGTTTTCATGATTTGCGGCACTGCACTGGGAAGCAGCAATCTGCTTCTAACCGATTCCAGCGCTAGACCAGATAGGAATAGAGGCATAGTATTCGGGATCACTTCTAGTACTGCATTTGGTCCCTTGGTACTGCAAAAGGTACCTAAGATAGACAGATCGCAGTACATTTTTCACGGTATTCTAGATTTTGCTCTATCATGATTTTATTCTATGCCATAACATTTTGAGATACTGCAAGGAACATGGAAGTCCTTATTTTGTCTTTGGCTTGACTCTTCAAGCACTCTTGACGTCGTGCGAGATTCTAGACGTTGGAAAATCATCACGCCTTTGTGCACGTTTCGTAGGCACAGATGAACATCGGCCATCCTTCGAGTCACCCCGTGAACGTTGGAAGCTTCTTCGACAAGAACTGCCGAGCGGATAGTTGGACCTTCGTTGGTATACGCATGACGACTTCGGGATGTATCCCGAAGTCTTCGTCTTGCAGCGAGCTTTTATTATCTGAATCCGATTCTTCGGATTCCTCTTCCTCGGATGATTCGTTGACTGGATACAAGCCTCGGGCCTTCCTTAGCCGAGTGGTTAGAGCCGCGGCTGCAAAACAAAGCCATGCTGAAGGTATCAGGGTTCGATTCCCGGTCGGTCCAGGATCTTTTCTTAATGGAAATTTCCTTGACTTCCCTGGGCATAGAGTATAATCGTACCTGACACACGATATACGAATGCGAAAAATGGGAACTTTGGCAAAGAAAGCTCTCAGTTAATAACTGTGGAAGTGCTCATAAGAACACTGAGCTGAGAAGCAGGCTATGTCCTAGTGAGGACGTTAATGCCAAAAAGAAGAAAAGAAGAAGATACAAGCCTCGAGCCTCTTCTTTGACGAATAATAATGCTCATTTGCATCTTTGATGCTGATTCAGTGTTTGGATTTTGATCCGAATAAGCCAATCGAACCATATTCGGAGAGTGTAATGGTTCGTGAACCATAACAGTTCGTGGTACATCGCAATCGAAGAGCCCTATGAATGTTAATATTCACTCTCTCGTTTGGTACGTGGCGAGAGAGCGTTCAAGAGCAGCAACTCTCACAGAATACAACGGTATCGAGCCACCCAAATATTTTGCATAAAATTGGTAATAGCTTTCATATTTTCTGGTAATGCAACCTTAAACAGCTTTATTCTAATCTATTGGATAATCGAACACCCCTTTTGTTGCAAACCTAGCACAGAAAATAGAAAATATTCGCCTCTGTTCCTTGATTAGAATAAGAGTGTGTCAGCGAATGTCACAAGTGTTACAAGACACTGTTGTTGTTGTTGTTGTTTGAGAGGGACTTTAACTCGAAGGTCATTTGTCCCTTTTACAAGACACTGTGATCGGCGCCTAGCAGTGGGTGGTGTGTGTCTGTCTTTTTTTCCTTCCGTGGCTCGTTACCTTCCACGAACGATAAATGTCATGCGTGTTGTGTGAATGCAGGAGGATAAATGGGATGAAATTATGGCTCACGTGTCAATGATCGATAAATTTTTCCAAAGCCTGGATTTGATGCTTATTATTTAACTTTATGATTACTTGACACTACAATACTACTGTTCCTTTACTGCTAGGGTTAAATGCCAGTTATTGCAAATATATGGAAGCAACGTCATTTATTTGCCTATAAAATATGTCACAATTCCTAAAAATAAAATGAATTACGCTCAAACCCAACAAATATATTGAACAATCAGATTGATTGTTGTGTTATTAAATAATTCCATTCACTTTCATTTCGAACAATTCCGTGGCACACAACATTTTGAATCAAGTTTCACTAAACATTTAAATATTTTGTATCTATCCTGGTTCCAGAAAATCCTTATGCCTATCGCATAATCGAATTAGTTTTAATTTTTTTTTCAGTGAAGTAAAACTTTCTTATTTTTCTTTGTTCTGGAGTTGTTTATATAAAATAGTTTAGGTATTCTGAACGAAAAGAACCCTTAAAAAACTAAGGAGATTATAGAGGATTTTAAGCTCAAAACGAGGTAAATACGTTGCGAGTAAAATGGAAAAAAATATGTATTTTGATTTCACGGTGAATTAAAGTTATTCCTTCTCAATAGTAAGATTGAAGTTAGCAAAAAGCAATGCATCATTACTACTTCCAAAACGAGTTTTTTCGGTGCCACGTGTAGCTTTCCTAGAACGAAGTAGCTATAGTGTATAAGCCTCACACGTGCACGGCGGTTGACACCGTTATTCACATTCGCCACAGAAGAAATTCGATAAGAATAGCAATCTCCTGATTAGATTTCACGTAGCGCTGGAGGTGATGAAGCACTTTTCCGTTCCTTCGTACATACATTTGCGTAAATCAAAATTTCATTTGCGAGAAATAACATCTGCTACATCATAGCTCTACCTAGAGCTGTGAAGCTGAATAGTGTGGAAGTTATTTCGGTCACAAATCAAGGCCTTTCAGTATACTGATGCGAATGGATTTTATTCGATTGTAAATGTATTTGCTCAGAGTGGAATGCGCTGGCTGATGGTATTCCGTTTGCCAATGGTACTACATTTTAAAACACTGATGTAACCAACAAGCCCCTCGGTTAGAGAGCCAAAACTGAGACCCAAAAATCACCAATACGGCGAACGTCAGAGGAGAGAGATGAATTAGTTTAACGTCACTTTCTAACTCAATACAATACTACCTAAAACTAAACGAAGTACAATTTTATGAACTAGCCAAATTGAATTTGTTATCGGCTGTAATTGTAAGTTTATTTAATTTCTTAACTACTTAAATCTAAATTTATTGAATTGTAGATTATAACCAGGAAATTGATTTAACCGTTTTTGTTCGCTGA
Organism: Aedes aegypti; assembly: GCF_002204515.2. Lineage (NCBI taxonomy): Eukaryota > Metazoa > Arthropoda > Insecta > Diptera > Culicidae > Aedes > Aedes aegypti. Next base: position 382,306,509 of record NC_035108.1, read on the forward strand.
TAAATCTGTTCGGACACTAAATTGTAAGTGATGCAATATGCTAAGAGAGCGTGAATTAATTAATTAATAAAATTTGTAGCTTGAGCTGTCCAGAATTCAAAACGAACGACTTTGCTTCGAGACTGCCGAACATCACGAACAAAACTCAAGAATTTAACAAACATCTTCGATATGACTAGGAAAACACGATCCCAAGCTAAAGCCAAGGCGAAGGCGACGACTAGTAAGCAGCTACATGACGCTATTGTTACCGGCATTTGCGATCCAAGAGGTGAGAGCGTAGCAACAACGAGCGATTTTGCTCGCGAAGTAGAAAGCAATCATCAACAAACAAACCGTCTAGTCAGATTCATGACGTCAGATGTGGCTGCCGATCGTGGTGCTGATTGCGAGTGTCCCACGTGCAATCAGCTCGTCGGGATGGAGCGTAGTTTACAATGCCAAAAATGCGAAAAATATTTTCATCTTACTTGCACCAAAGTGAGTATGGAACCACCAGAACAATTTACGTGTGAGGCTTGCATTTTACGTTATTCTGTACCAAAACCGCCGTCCAGTTGCGGACGTTCCAGCAATTCAAGCATAAGAAGAGCCCGGTTAGCCCGAGAGCTGGCTCTGTTAGAGGAAGAGCGAAAATTGGAAGAGGAGGCCCGGAAGGAACAACTAGATCGGGAAAGGTTGATGAATGAAAAGGCCGCTCAGGAGAAAATCGAGCGCGACAAGCAGTACTTGGCGCGAAAACGTGATTTGTTGATACAGCAGGACGAGGAGGATGATGTGGTCAGCATCAGGAGTCATCGCTCCACCCATTCAACTGGAAAACGTATTGAGGATTGGATCGACAAACAGGTGAAGACAACCAGTAGTATTGGAATTGACGTCGTTGGAGAGACGTCGAAGCCATCCGAGCCAGCTCATCATACGCCAGTGAAGTCTGTGGATGCACATGGCCAGCAATGTACTTCTACTCCTATTCGAGATGAGCAGATCATAAGTAAGAAGTTGTTTGCCGTTAAGAGCGAACCCTCGAATTTCATTAAAATGGACCTAATATCACCGACTCGAACGACCGGTAGCATAACAATCGGGGACAGCGATCCTGGAGAAGCAGCCGGTGGAAAGGATCAGATGGATGGAAATTCGATTTCACCTGCGATTCCGTTAGTGAACCTCAACTCTTTACAGAATCTTCTGGATGATTCTAGACAGACTGTGAAGAACACTGGGACTCTACCAAAACTGGCAAGTAATCTACTCCTTCCGTATGGTCAATGGCAAAGAGATACAGCTCTCCGGCGCACGACAGCCGATTTGGAGAAGCGTCACCAGAGCGAGATTGACACACGCCGCAGACGGGAGCTAGATCTGGTGGAAGAAATCAAGCGCTTGCAGATTCAGAAAGAGACTGACACAGAACGGTTTCGAAAACACGAAAGTGATACAAAGAAGAGACTGCAGGAATTCTCAGACCGTCAGGCAGCTATGGAACTACGGCGGTATGAGGAATTGCAGCAACGGGATGCGGAAATAGGTCGCCTGAAAGATGCAGAAAGAAGACTAACGGGTCAACTTCATCTGTATAGTCAAGCACACCAGAGTGAGCATGTTGTCGGTATGGTTGGTGCTACTCCTCAGTTGGGACAACAGAGGCCAACACAACCAGGGCATTCGAATTCGGCAGCAGTACCGTTGGAAGATTTTGCTGCAGCCACAGGGTTTGTATTTAATCCAAATCCGGTAAATGCGATCCCACTTATTCCCAGTAAAACAAACTCTTCCTTGCGAGATCATGGAACCCGTCAGAATCATGATCCTCACTTTCCGACATTTCCGGCATCGGACAGAGATCGGCCATCGTATTCGGAACATATTTCACCCTCTCCGATAAACCAACCTACAGCTACCTCTAATGCGCCGAATGTCGGAAACTCGAGGTTGTCGTCAGCAGGTTATCAACAAGTGTTTCCTCCATCTCCAGAACAGTTAGCTGCCAGACAGGTGCTCTCCAAGGAATTACCCTCTTTCTCTGGCGATCCTACCGAGTGGCCACTGTTCTTTAGCAGCTACAGTAACTCAACTAGTGCTTGCGGATACTCCGATGCAGAAAATTTGCTTCGACTCCAGCGAGCTTTACAAGGACCGGCTAAAGATGCTGTAAGCAGTTTCCTGCTACATCCCTCTATGGTCCCACAGGTGTTGTCAACTTTGCAAATCTTGTTTGGACGTCCCGAACAAATCGTCCACATCATGATCGAAAAGCTTCGGACTACCCCTTCACCGAAACCGGAACGTCTTGAGACGTTGATATCATTTGGACTAGTTGTGCAGAACTTTTGTGCGCATTTGAAGGCCGTTGGATTAGATTGGCACCTATCAAATCCTTCTTTGCTACAAGAGCTTGTCGACAAGTTACCCGCGAATGTTAAATTCAACTGGGCACTATATCAACAGCAGTTGCCAGTGGTTGACCTTAATGTTTTCAGTGATTATATGACTCGAGTTATCTCTGCGGCTAGTAGCGTCACACTTCTCAGTGCTCATCAGAAAACCGGTAAAGAAGACAGACCGAAACTTAAAGAAAAGGCATACGTTAACGCTCATACAACCATGGAAGAATTTTCATCTTCATCTAAAGCAAATCAAGATGGGGTGGTAGATGCTAGAAGCGGTAAGAATCCGTGCCCTGCGTGTGATAAACCAGGGCATCATGCTGGCGAGTGTTCGAAGTTCAAAGCACTTAATTTGGACAGTCGCTGGAACATGGTCAAAGAGTTCAAACTTTGTCGACGGTGTTTGATTGCACATTTACGATGGCCATGTAAAGGAGAGGTTTGTGGCGTAAACGGTTGTCAGAAGCTGCATCATCGTTTGCTTCACTACGATTCGAGTATGGACACAAAGCAAATTGAGCGAAGCACCAACGCAACGGTTACCATCCATCGAAAGCCTGCTTCATCAATCCTCTTTCGGGTTCTTCCGGTTACACTTTACGGAAAACATGGAAAGGTTGATACGTTTGCTTTTCTCGATGACGGGTCATCTGTCACACTTATTGAGCGCGCCATTGCTGATACATTGGGACTGAATGGTCACGCTGAATCGCTATGCATCCAGTGGACAAGCGGAATCGACAAAAAGATATCCGATGCTCAGATGGTACAGATGGAGATCTCTGCAATCGGTAGCAACAAACGGTTCAAAGTGGGAGAAGCCTATACTGTCAACGGACTAGGACTACCCAAACAATCGTTAGACTTCGAGCAACTTGCTGATCAGTTCAAATACCTAAAGAAGTTACCAGTACAAAGCTTTCAATCGGCAACTCCAGGAATATTGATAGGGATCGACAATGCGCATCTACTCACGACGTTAAAGCTACGAGAAGGTCGCATGCGAGAGCCAATCGCCACAAAAACCCGCATTGGTTGGGCTGTTTTTGGTCGAATTGAAGGGGAACATCAACTGGAACATCGTCTTATGCATATCTGCACTCGAAACTCTTTAGATGACCTTCACGAGTACGTCCGAGAGTTCTTTACGCTAGAAAACCTTGGTATAGCAATTTCACCAGCCCAGGAAGGCGTTGAGGAGCAGCGGGCTAAGGAGATATTAGAGAAAACTACAACCCGAACAGACTGTGGCAAATTTGAAACAGGACTTTTGTGGAAGAATGACTATATTGAGTTGCCTGATAGCCTTCCAATGGCGGAAAAGCGTCTGAAATGTTTGGAGAAGCGTCTTCAAAAAAATCCGGAGCTGTACGAAGCCGTTCGCAATCAAATAAGTGAATTCCAGCGGAAAGGGTATATCCATGAAGCTTCAAAGGAGGAGCTTGATACCTTTGACTTGCGGCGTATATGGTACCTACCACTCGGAGTCGTGACAAATCCCAATAAACCTGGTAAAGTCCGCCTAATCTGGGATGCAGCTGCCAAGGTCGAAGGAGTATCGCTAAATGATCATCTGTTGAAAGGACCAGATCTCCTAACACCACTGTTAGCGGTTATGTTTCAATTCCGAGAGCGTGAAGTGGCGATATCGGCGGATATAATGGAAATGTTTCTACAAATCCTCATTCGTCCTGTGGATCGCAGCGTTCTCCTGTTTCTGTGGAGAGATTCAGTTGATCAACCGATCAAAGTTATGGTTACCAACGTAGCTATCTTCGGCGCAACCTGTTCGCCTACTCAATCCCAGTTCGTTAAAAATCTAAACGCATTGGAATACGAGATGGATTTCCCGAGAGCATCATTGGCAATAACTAAAAGGCATTATGTCGACGACTACCTCGACAGCGTCGATACTACTGAAGAAGCGATTACACTAGCCAAGGACGTAACAACGATTCACGGTAAAGCAGATTTTTTCATACGCAACTGGATATCCAACAAGGTGGAAGTACTCGAACAAATCGGAGAAACACATCCAGCTGCAGTAAAACAGTTTTCTGCGTCCAAAGACTGTAAATTTGAAAGACTTTTGGGAATGATCTGGCTGCCCGAAGAGGATGTCTTTTCATTCGATTTGTCCTTACGAGAGGATACGCAACGCTTGTTGGTTGGTGATGTCGTTCCAAATAAACGCCAATTGCTTAGCGTTGTAATGAGTCTCTACGATCCTCTTGGATTAGTTTCTGCCTTTGTCATACAGGGCAAAATCCTTATTCAGGAAACCTGGCGAGAAAACATTGGATGGGACGATAAAATTTCTTCCAAGATATTCTCCCGATGGAAACAATGGTTAACGGGTTTGAGAGAAATGAGCAAAGTCAAAGTCAGCCGTTGTTATTTCCCAGGATACGATAGAGACAGCTATAATTCTCTCCAGCTTCATATTTTTGTTGACGCAAGCGAAGAATCCTATGCTGCAGTTGCCTATTTTCGGATTAAAGATAAAGGGGAAATAAGATGCTCTCTAGTTGCATCGAAGACAAAAGTTGCACCATTACAATCCCTCTCAATACCTCGATTAGAGCTGATGGCAGCCCTGATAGGAGCTAGGCTGAGGAAAACTATTGAGGATCATCATTCAGTAAGGGTCGCTCGTACTTTTTTGTGGAGCGATTCTACGACGGTAGTTGCATGGATAAAATCCGATACACGACGCTATAGGCAGTTTGTAGCATTTAGGGTTAACGAAATCCTGAGTTTATCATCGGTAGCTGAATGGAGATGGATCGGCACAAGACAAAACGTAGCCGATGAAGCTACAAAATGGGGTAAAGGTCCATCCACTAATCCAGAGTGTCGATGGTATCGTGGACCTGCATTCCTGTATGAAGGAGATGGTGACTGGATGGAGGAACAAGTGGATGTTACCAGCGAAGAGCTAAGATCTGCCTTTGTTTGTTCGCATTTTGTCATTAAACCAACGATCAAATATGAACGCTTTTCTAAATTTGACCGACTGAAAAGATGTTTAGCATACGTTCTGAGATATCTTGAAAACCTGCGTAGAGCTGTCAATGGTAATCCACTTAAATTTGGACGGGAATTTACCAGTGAGGAGTTGCAGAAAGCAGAGCACTCATTATGGCTTCTAGTACAATCAGAATGTTTCCCTGACGAAGTAGCCGTGTTGAAGCATAACAAACAACCAGAATCGTCGCAGAAATCGCTTGAGAGTTCGAGCAAACTAGCAAATCTACCACCGCTCATGGACGATCAAGGAATCCTTCGAGTTGACGGACGGACCGATGCAGCAGAATATTTGCCTGTCGATGCAAGACGCCCAATAATACTGCCTCGAGAACATCGTGCAACAGAACTTCTTCTGGATTGGTACCATCAAAAGTATAGACATGGTAACGATGAAACTGTGTTGAACGAGATACGTCAAAGATTCTACGTGGCGAAACTACGGACGTGCTTGCGTAAGACAAAAACCCGATGTATGTGGTGCAAGGTTTACAAGTGTGTTCCGGTGCCGCCAAAAATGGCCCCTTTGCCTCGAGTACGGTTAACTCCATATGTTCGTGCCTTTACCTTTGTTGGGATCGACTACTTCGGACCGTACATGGTGAAAGTAGGAAGAAGCGCTGTGAAGAGGTGGGGAGTTGTGTTTACGTGCTTGACTATCAGAGCAATTCATATCGAGGTAGCGAGAAGCTTGTCTGCCGATTCCTGTAAGAAGGCGATTCGCAGATTCATTGCCAGACGGGGAGCGCCACAGGAAATATACTCCGATAATGGAACCAACTTTATCGGCGTAAGTCGAGAACTACAGAGCGAAATTCGTGCTATCAGCACCGAACTTGGTAGTACGTTCACAGATGCTTATACGCAGTGGCGATTCAACCCTCCCTCAGCACCGCACATGGGTGGGTGCTGGGAACGAATGGTAAAATCCATTAAGTTGGCTTTGGGAACAATTCCTGTGGATGACAAGCTCGACGATGAGTCACTGGAAACACTTTTCGCTGAAGCAGAGATGATGATCAACTCTCGTCCACTTACATTTGTATCTTTGCAAACAACGGATGAAGAAGCAATAAGCCCCAACCATTTTCTGTTACTGAGCTCTACTGGAGTGCAACAAACGATTAAGAGCCCCGTAACTGATGGAATCCGCATAAGAGATAGTTGGACCGCAATGCAGAAGATCTTGGACAAAATCTGGAAGAGATGGATTATCGAATATCTTCCGATGATTACAAGAAGAACGAAGTGGTTCCAACAAGTTCGTCCGATTAGCGAAGGTGCGTTGGTGATCATTGCAGATGAGAAAGTGAGGAACCGATGGATAAGAGGTCGAGTAATGCGCACCTACCCCGGAAAAGATGGCATAGTTCGTCAAGCAGATGTGTCTACAGTAGGAGGAGTTTTACGAAGAGCTGTCGCTAAACTCGCATTGTTGGATGTAGTAGCTGATAATGGTGGCTCCAAAGAGGATGACGTACTTGGTGAATCAAGTGCGACATGTGGGGGAGAATGTAACCAACAAGCCCCTCGGTTAGAGAGCCAAAACTGAGACCCAAAAATCACCAATACGGCGAACGTCAGAGGAGAGAGATGAATTAGTTTAACGTCACTTTCTAACTCAATACAATACTACCTAAAACTAAACGAAGTACAATTTTATGAACTAGCCAAATTGAATTTGTTATCGGCTGTAATTGTAAGTTTATTTAATTTCTTAACTACTTAAATCTAAATTTATTGAATTGTAGATTATAACCAGGAAATTGATTTAACCGTTTTTGTTCGCTGATAAATCTGTTCGGACACTAAATTGTAAGTGATGCAATATGCTAAGAGAGCGTGAATTAATTAATTAATAAAATTTGTAGCTTGAGCTGTCCAGAATTCAAAACGAACGACTTTGCTTCGAGACTGCCGAACATCACGAACAACTGAAAATATATTACGTTTCAATTATGTTATATAACACGATCTACAACGAACCAATTTCATAGCATACATGTAATAAATATCAATCTACAAGTCCAAAATTGTTATATTTTACCAAGCTTTTTGTAATCAAAATACGATTATTTTGTATTAAGAACAAACTTTGAAACACAAGAAACGAAATCTTTTTAAAAGCAGTATGTATGTTTAGACTTTTTTTTTGTGCATTCGTGCATGTTACAAAAAAAAACTCGAACGGTTGTTCGGTTCTCCAGATTTGTGCTTCTGAAAATTTGAGTTTTAGCTTCGATTCATCTTCACCTAAAACCATGTTTTTTCCGTCCAAGTAGATATTTCATAAATTTGTTGAAATGTGAGATTGTTATTTATATGGAATATTTTATAAATTTGCAGAATCGCGACATTTATTTTATATGGTGAACAAAAATAGATGGATACCCGAAAAATACGAAAACTTGTTTTCAGTGTACTGTTGCGTACATTTTATGAAGCAGCAAGGAGATTTCCATTAGTCAATCAATTTTTGTACCGGAAGCTATCATCCACATTCAGTATTTCTGCCCGTACTCATTTATTCCAATCATTTTCCCCCGAAGAAATGTTTATCTCGCAAACAAGCGTGACTCGGTGTAAATCGCTGTCAGTTGTTGGTATTCATGGAATCAAAACTGCTGCCTATGGGTATATCCAAGGTACGCTCACAGTTGCCAAGGTTAGCGAGAAAGTGTTGGCGAAGGCACAATGTTCGTTGGTGGCAAGTTTTAATTAAGGCTGTCATTTTGTTTCGTCTAATACCCCGCGATAATTTATGCAGCGTACCCCCTGCTTGGAGTGATTTGTTTGACAAGGCGGGGGATTAAAATGGAAAGCATTCAACTCGCCTGGTGCGTTTGCTTTCGAAAGTGACGGAGCTTTACATGAAACCGAACAAGCTTTGGGTATGTCAGTTAATGTTATTGGTTTTGGAAGCTCTGGGAAATGAGAGTCGGATATCTTAAGTCATATCGGATTATTTGAAATTTCTGTAGAATTTATTACTAATACATTTTAGACATAAGTGAAAGTTATTTGTTTACTTATCACGTCCATATGCTAACTGGCTTGGGAACGTCAGGAGCTAATCATCGCCGCGTAGCGGATGTTTCAATTGACTAAGAATTGACACTACGAACTGCCTGTTCCGGTGGTAAATGCCCACCTCACTGGTGACCCCTAGTTCATGCGGCTTCAAGTTTACTGTGCCTAAGAATGAATGGTCAGAGGTCCCAATGAAACCTAACCGCAAACGGAACCTGTAGAGTACCAGGGCTCTCTCCTCAGTATTTTGGCCTTCCTGAGCTATCCGGAGCAATGGTGCAGATGACCTTGTGTTCCTCCTAGATAATCGGCTGCCCTTCAGTCTCAATCCTAAGGCTAAATGGTCGGCGTTAAGTCAGAGTGGACCAAGTGACATTTTTCATATTTTTAGAAATTCTTGAACTCGTTTAAAATTTGATACAATATTTCTACACATCTTTGTGTTACTTTCAAACAATATAACGTAAATCATGAAAAATCATAATGCAAACCTCTAATAGAACGATTTTTTGATGGACTATGTGTACTTGGTTCACTCTGATTGAACAAAAAACCAACGTTCAGTGAGTTGATTCACTCTGACTGAACAATTTCTAGGAAAATACCAATCATTTAATGCTTGCATGGTCAAACTGAGTGCAAATCTCTAAGAAAAACAGATTATCATGACCCTTCGACACCAGTTTCGTAAATTCTTTAATAATCCATATCTTAAATACCGAAATCAGTGGCATTGCGATAACTTGAAAATTAAGGTTTTGCAGGGTCAGGGTATTGAAGACCAGAAATATTCAAATATGCGTTCAGTCAGAAAGAACCATAAACTGCTACTGGACTCTAAAATTGACTCAAAAAATGCAATAATCAATCAGTTTATTATTTTTCAACACATGGTCCACTCTGTCTGCACAGAAATTGTTGTAATTTCTGACCACCCATCCAAATATGATAAATGGCCAAAAATCAAAATCAAGAACATTGAATTAAGTAATATTTATAAATTTTTATTGATGGATAAGTAGAAGAATCATTCTATGTTAAAAAATCTGACAAATCTCTTGAAATGTTTTTCATCTCCATGCATTCCTCAGTGCGCTGATCATTTTCGCTATTATGGTAATAAGCACTTGGTCGACTCTGACTGTATACTTTTATCGATTTTAATTGATAATAAATTTGTTACATATCTCTCGCAGTTCACAGCATTCATCAAATCTGATCAAAGTGAAACGGAGATAAGGTAATTTCGCATATAATGAGAGAATAATCCAATTTTCCCAAGTTTTGTACTTGGTCCCCTCTGACTTAACGCCGACCAAATAATAAAGATTTTGTAATTTAGTTTTAATTTCACCTTTATGGTTTCGCATTATGCTTTTTTTACACAGTGTATGCTGTGCTTTTTGCCTTTATTAAGGTGAAGATACATCGGAGCCCAATTTCGAAATTTCAAGAGCACAAATCTAAAGAACCTGGCAATCGTTTGCGCCTAAAGTATGATGGATGGGTTGCCACCAGCAAGTGACCAGTTAGTTAAATTTTAAGCACAAACGGTTGTCTGGTTCTCTAGATTTGTGCTCTTGAAAATTCAAGATTTCGCTTCGATGCATCTTCACCTTAACCTGCTGTGGTAATAAGCTACATGTTCTATTTACGCTCATGCGATATGCAGTACTTTTCTTAGGGCGCTGCTTGAACCCACTGTGGTATTGGGCTGTAGGGCTGTTCAAAACATAAAAAGATTGAAAATCCAATCTCCCATATCTTACTTACTATCCTTACCATAAAAGCGTGTTCTGTTAAATTTTTTGCTTTCTATGTGGTGATTTAAAGGTGGCCCAAAGACAAAGTAGGTTTATATTTATTTTTTTAGATACTTTAAGAACTATTTTGAAAGAAAGCGTAAATAAACTTGTTGTGATAAAAAGCATAAAATATCAATCTAGTAAAAAGTGGTATAGTTTAGAATTAAAAAATCTGCAAGTTTTGAAAAATGAGGCATATAAAAAGGCGAGTACAAGTTGGGACGAAGCTGATTGGCAACATTACAAAGTATTTCGAAATGAGTACTTACACTCTATTAGAAATGCAAAGGCAGAATACACGCAGAGAAAAATAACCTAAAGCAAACATAATAGTAAACAACTAAGGAAAACATTAAAGGTAAGTCGAGTCTAGTACACGACACTGAAGACGGCCTTACAGTTGAGGTCGAAATACGCGTATCTGTCAAAGCATACAAATTCTAGTGGAATTAAATGGTATAGTACTAAATTCGGTTTTTTCATCTACTTATAGGTATTCTACTAAACAGCTCGAAGATTTATTATAATACTTTTAGTTCACTTCGTCAAAATCGTTGGAAATAAAATTGTTATAAAAGTGCATAATATGCAGACAATTCAAGATGACGCATTTTTGCAATGTATCAGTTCTAGTTCCCAAATTTCAAATTCTTATCCTAAGTCACATTGCCATTGGATAAATATTAGCAGTTTTATGTAAAGAACGATTACATTTTGAAGGAATAATAAATTCAACAATGTTCAATATTTCAATAACTGCACGACACAAACACTTAGGGGTTTTTTTTACAAAGAATGGTGATATTTTGAAAGAATAATAAACTCAACATAATGATTCAAAGTTGAGCATGAATATTTTTGAACTTCTACAAAATTGGATGAAACAAAACGTCCCGTTTTCAAATTCAAAAAGGCTACAGAATAATAACATTATCAAGAATAATTTATCACATATAGACGCTAGTAGTATATGTTCTAGCGTGTATATATGAAATTTTTGTCTGGAAAATGTAATTATGCTACAGCCTTTAAGCATTCACCACGTTGCAAAGCGTAGGTAATATTTATCATGTATAAATATTCGTGTTTGACTTCAGATGAAAAATATGTTTGCCCAAAATAAACTTAAGATCATCCATTGAGCAAAAATTCTAGCTCGATTTTGGTTCTGCTGAATTAATCGATTTTTCAATCAACCATTACTAAACAATTTTCTAAAGTCATTCGACCAAACGTCTATTCGACCAAATGTCCATTCGACCAAATGTCTTCCGACCAAATGTCCTAAAGCCGTAAACTGGTCCTAAAGCCGAACATTGACCATTCGGCAAAAGGGGATTGACACAGTTCCACTATTTCTCACGATATTTTAGCCCAATATTGTTTCACAATATTTGGACAATATTTTTTATTGTAATATTTTGCTATTTGTGGTACACTAACTATAACGATTAGAGGAAATTTATTGTTGGCAATGTATGACAAATTGTGTTTTTCTATGCCGGATTCCCCATACAAAATAAAACGAGAAAACTTCTGCTGATCAACTGTGGACAAGAGCAAAGCAGGTAATCCATTACGTTATGGTTTTAGCCTCATCGAGCGAGGAGGATTTCAATCAGTGCGCCGTCAAAATGTGTCCGTGTTATTCGAATCCAAGAATTCAATTGGCCCTTTTCAGGGCCAACAAATGTGTACCAAAGAGTTATATGTTCAATATTTCCTAATGTGATTACCACATACCGTCGTGCGGGTGACATTGGGCCATAAGGGTGACTTAAGGGCCAATATTTTTACAGCAAGCTAAAGACAGAATAATGAAAACAATGTGTCTAGCTTCAATAAAATATTGTAAATAGCCGATAGACGATCATGGGTTAGTTTTGCTACGTTCCTACTAGCCATGAGATGCATCGAAAGAGGCGGTCAAAGTCACCCCCTAGGTCCAATGACACGAATAGGAGGAGTATCATCTGCTATTTCAAGGGTATAAAGCATTCCTCCTTCGTTGAATGCGGTTTCATTCTATTTTCGCTTTCGAGCTGGTAAGAGCTCCGCCGAACCTGCTCAGCTCCTCGCTACCTGTGCCACAGAGCTCTTGATCATCAAGCTGCTGCAAATTCAGCGTCCAGATTGTGAAATTGCTCAAGATTTCTAAATTTTCTCTCGCTTCCAGATTTTTCTCTTTTAGAACAGTTATTATTTGGACAGGTATGCGAGATTCAGTAAGTAAACGACATTAACCTTTGATGTCTTGTCTTTTGAGGTGCTAATTAAGGAATTTCATAAAGCCAGCAAAAAGTTATAAACGTTCAAAATATTTCATGCCAACGTAACGCTCTTGGTTTTGAAATTCCAATTTCACTCCTGTATAGAGAAGAAAGACGTAGTCCTACGTCAAAAATGCACTGAGATGTACAGTTTTTGCAGCACTTCTATGTACTGTTTGATTGCTTTAGGCAGTTCCAAAGCTTTCATCATCAGAAAGAAATGTATACGCATAATACGATGAGAGCTATAGCTTTTGCATTCCCATTTTCTTGAGCTCAATATTTAAAGAAGACGAACACCGTTAACTCGGGTGAAATTGATCACCGTGTCACTCGATTTTATTTCTTCCTAATGGAGCACAAATATCAATATAACCTGCAGTGAATGAACGTTGTTTGTCGTAAGTATTGTCAAATTGTGTATCGTGAAGTTTTTTTTTGCGTTAAGGAATGTGTATTTCTATGAAAATAATAAAAAAATCCAAAATCATGTATGATGCAGTATTGACTAACATCTCTAAACTTCTAGTTCTAGACAAGGATTTGAACATGGTACAATCCTGAAAGTTTGTGAGGATAATTAAGATATATACCCAAACCATTTCATAACCAAAATTCCTACCAATTCGCTCATTTGGTTGAAATAATTGAATTTTTGTTAGATATAAGGAAATTCCTTAGGAAATTGCATACATTTAGGCAATTTCTGTGTAATTCTTGAAATTTAATTATTATTTTTTTCTATCAATATTGTATTGTTAAGAATTCAGCAAGCATATGCGGATTCCGGGAGCTCAAATTTATTAAGTAGAGTTGTTTTGAAAACTAGCAATAATCGCATAGATAAGTGATCAATTTCACCCCGAAATGACATCACCCGTTTTTTTATTGTAGAGATATTTTTAAGCACTAAAATTACTTTTGCTAGAAAATTTCGGTACTTGAGCCAATGAGGCTCACCTTCGTACTTGTTTTTCTGCATTCAGTTGTTTGTCATTGCCAACAGTATAGAAATCAGACAAGAAAAACCCTGAAAAAGGATCAATTTCACCCGAAATTACGGTACCTTGTATGATGTTGTTCTAGTTTTCATCAGGGAATAGAGATCATACAAAAATGTAAAAAATTAGCAAAAAATTGGCATAGCATTTCGGTATAATGTTTGTTTGTCAAAAAATGATTTCCTTGCATAAACCACATCCTCATTTCATTTGAACATTAATTGGAAGGCAGATAGGTGGTCTAGGATGCTCAAATAATTATCTACGTGGTTTAATAACAGACATTCACCATTCCATTGAAATTCAATACATGCATTTGGGTTGGATTTTTTTTTTGTTTGATAATCATTAAACGCACCACAGCTCACAGTCAACCGCATTTGTAAATAATAAAATTACTCATTTTTCACTGTAGACGAAGTCTGCGGTTGAATGCGTACACATTTACATCGCATATATAATTAAATGTTGGAAAAGTTGAATGTCGTATGAAATTGAGCTTGCGGTTGGGACTTCCAGTCGACAAAATAATGCCAATGCTTTTGATCTGATGGCAACCCCTAAAATCCAACACAGTTCACAGTTTCGTTGAATCAGTAGACAGCAAAAAAAAGATAATCTAAACAACTTCTCACAGGCTGACTATCAACCGCATTTCGCCTGCAAATACTACGGAAGGTCCAGAATAACCCATCTCACACCGTAGACATCTAACCGCAAATCAATATTGATTCATAAGCTGGAATGGCATCTGCTGAATCTTGACACAAACCGTAGACCTCTCGCATCGTCGACCAAAGCCGATGGAATCTAACTCCCACACCAAAGCCAAGCAGGAGAAGAAAATTGAAATTTATCGCTAGAAAACCGCATAGGTCTCCTGGGCAAGTGTTGCATTAGAAACCTTTCGATGGCAAGTGAAGTCATCTCGTGCCATTGCGTACGATGAGCGTTTGAAATAATGGTGTGCTGTACCGAAGCTACATACCAGGGGACATTTTCTCGATAGCATAGATTGGACTCCAGCTGCATGGATGTTCATCGAGGGATATCAGTGATGTCTGGTTATACAAACCAGACCCAAACCTCTATGTGATGTGATTGGTGGTGGATTAGGCTACGCAGAATGGGAGGAATTTGAATCTCAGTTCTATCACCAGAGATTATGAAGAGAGGTGGGTACCTTAGGTCGATCTTGGCTATTGCCATGAACTCGAGATTTTCTCCTGTGGTTTTGTGTCGTTCAACATTGATGTTTTATGTTTATTGACAATCAATATTTTGAGTACAGTACTCTGTAAGCACACTTCTAAAATATTTCGATACAATGAATCCACAGAATTGGTAAGAATTTTAAAAGGGGGTCTTTTATAGTCCGGTTTACGGTAGTTTTTTTTACATATATCGGCACATTTTTTTATAAGTGTTCATTGGTATCATTCCAAACATTACATTCATTTATTTATCTCGGTGTTCTTTGTTAGACAACACTATCATCATAATTTGGTATAACGAAATTAAGCTTTTATCAACATTTTTTTTAACAACTTATTACATTTCATTTGCCGTTATAGTTAGGATTTTTTACAGGTGAGATGATTTCACCTGCTTCTGTAACAAAAATAAAAACCTTTTCAATTTACTTAACCTAACTAAAACGCCATAATCGTGGCAATAAATGATTGCAACGATTTTTGTCTGGTTATTTAGATTTTATGTAACTTATTAGTACCTACTATACAAGGGAGGAAACTTCAGAATAATTTTCAAAATTTCATATTTAAATTCTTTGCAGATTTTTCTTCCTGATATTACAACAGGTAGGCCATATTGGTACAGGATACAACATGGCTGGCCAGAAAATTTGTTTGAAAATCAAAAACTTGTTCTTAAGACAAATTTTTTTCTATTCTGTTACTAAGTGGATAAGACATTTTATATTTTTGTTACATTTGGCTTGAATGCTCTCAATGTTATTGTTGAAAGTTAATTTTTTATCTAGCATGAGCAATAGATACTGGCCAATTTTTTTGGAACCCCTCTCATCGTAACAACATGTCTACTTGTAGGTTTTAAACTGAGAGAGACTCGCGAAGAGGAAAAATATCAACGTAATATGCAGCCCAGATTCCCCTCTCACGAAACGTCAAATGCCCATCGTTTTTATGGCTGAAAAAGTGAAAAGTATTGTGTTCAAAGTAAATTGTTATTGAAAACCTCAGTCAGCGGAGCAGTTTTTTCCAAAGTTGCTGATAAATCTAAGCAGAAGATTAATTATTTCTAATGTCTGCTACGTTTGCTGGCATGAAATTTCACTCAAACGGCTATTTATGATTCGATGTGATGCAAACTCAATCATTTTTTGCTGAGAGGTTCATGTGAGGATTTGAACAGCATGCGCATAATTGGTACACGCAAACAAATTATGCGGTAAAAACTACCATTTTAGGGGGTTAACTTAAGCGCTCGCACCGGCAATTTTCAGCAGACCAGAAATGCGCTTGATTTTACCATGTCTGTAGTAGGAATCAGATTGTTGTAAATTATTTCTGTCAAATGTACCAGTAATGCGGTGGGGTGTACTGTAAACATAGTAAATTGGTCTAAATTTCCATGGTAGTTTTAAGAATGGGAGTAGTCAGCTAAAATAGTTATTTTTACCACAGATTTTTTTCCCGTGTATAAACACAAAGTGGAATAAGAAAAAAACTCAGCAATCACAGAAAAAGAAGACCGTCTTCGCGAGTCTCGTCTCAGGTTTTAAATAATAAGCATTTGGTTTTTGTGGGAATATTATTATGGAAGCATTATGACAAATCTTCCATTTTTGCAAGTATGAAGAAAAAATATCCGAACTCTTTTGCAATCGACTACAGATGATACGCAGACTTCGTCCTTTGGCGGAGAGGCCTGTGTCATCAACAAACAAAGATTTTTGACACTCCTGAGGTAACTCAGGTAAGTCAGATGTAAACCTGGAGTTCTAATGATTAGCTTGAAGTGTACGATTTGACAGATAACTTTGGATTTTTTTACTATGTATGTTAGGGAATTAAAGTTTTTAATTTTACAATCATGATTTGATGCCAAACACTGTAGAATGCTTTTTATGTCTAGAAAAGTAGGGCCAGTAGAATAACCTTGTTACTTGTAAAAGTTGATGAGTGGTCGAATGTCCATGGCGGAATCCGAACTGTTCATTGGCAAAAATTTAATTTTTGTTGATGTGGGCCATCATTCTGTTCAAAATAACCTTTTCAAAAAGTTTACTGATGGAGGAAAGCAAACTGATTGGACGATAGCTAGAAGCTTCTGCAAGATTTTTGTCTGGTTTTAAAATTGGTACAACCCTAGCATTTTTTCCATTTGCCAGGAAAATTTGCTAATTGAAAACATTTGTTACATATATCAACTAAGAATGATAAGCTACTTTCTGGAAGTTTCTTGATAAGGATGTAGAAAATTCCATCATCACCAGGAGCTTTACTATTTTTGTTTGTTTTTTTTTTAATAAATCTTACTTCTTTCAAATCAGTCTCCCAGGAATTTTCTAAAACGTTCTCTTGATTGAGAATATTTCAGAGTCCTGAGTAACTTGATTTTTAATTGGACCAGTAAATCCTAAATTAAATTGTGCGCGCTTTCAAACTGCATAGCAGGTTTTTGGGTTTTTTCGCAATTAGTTAGTAATAATTTGTTTTCCTCTTTCAATGCCGGTATTGGCTTCTGATGCTTTTTCAAAATTTAAGATAATTTTCAAAAGGGCTTAGAACCAGGGTCCAATTGAGAAGTTTTATTTTCAAAATTTTACTGATGGATTTGATTTGATTCCTAATTGAAAAACGTTACTTGATATCTTTCTGCAAATCCTGCCATGTAATTTTCATTGCAGGATCGCGAGTGCGTTGAAATTGCCTTCTCCTCACGATTTTAAGATTGATCAAGAGCTTAAGATCATCGTCTATAATCACGGATTCAAATTCTACTTCACATTTTGGAATTATAATGCTCCTGGCTTCAACAATGGAATTTGTTAAGGTGATTATAAAACGAAGCCTCAAAGCTTGGCTTTCAAGTGCACAAGACAGGAGAATCTGACAATAGTTCGCGTTGAAAACCAATCAATTTGCTTGCTTGCTGGTGGTGACCAATGGGATACATTTTCAATGCAGAGCGCTTTTTGGTTTACTAGACTTGTGTCGCAAAAATTTGAGATGTGGCTTCGTTCTATAATCACCTTAAAGTTTCAAGAGCATTGTCAATATCAAGTTTTGTTTGTAAAGAGATATTAACATCAAGATTGAAGTCAATAAATGTTTCATATATATTCCAGTCGGCACGAAAATAATTGGAAGGGGAGCTGATAGGATTGAGAATCGCTTCATGAGATATATGAAATGTAACAGGGACATGATCAGAATCAAAATCAGCATGAGTAACTAATTGGCTACAGAGGTGACTAGAGTCGGTTAAGACCAAATCAATTGTAGATGGATTTCTAGAAGAGTAATAACATGTAGGACTATCAGGGTATTGAATTGAGAAATATCCTGAAGAGCACTCATCAAATGAAATTCTGCCGTTTGAATTACTTTGAGAATTATTCCATGACCGATGTTTGGCATTAAAGTCACCAATGACAAAAAAAATTGACTTATTGCGAGTCTATTTTCGCAAGTTAGTTTGGTGCAAATTAACTTGCTGTCCAGAGCATTGAAAAGGCAAATAGGCAGCTATGAAAGTATATTTACCAAGCTGTGTTTTAACTGAAACACCTAAAGTTCCAAAAACTTTAGTTTCAAATGACGAAAACAGTTGATGTTTTATACGCCTATGAATGATGATTGCATCTCCTCCATTGCCCCAAGTCGACCATTACGATAAACAAAAAAGTTAGGATCTCTTGTGAGCTTAGATCCAGGTTTCAAATACGTTTCAGTAATAACTGATATATGGACGTTATTAGCTGTAATAAATTGAACGTTCTTCACCATTCGGAGAACGAGTACCTATTCCAATTTGAAATATTTATTATTATTTGGATCCATTAGAAAAACGTAATCAAATAACAATTTGATTTGTAAATTTTACATCAACTTGGACTGCTTTAGCTTCAGTGGTGGCTTTGAACATTGCATCAATCATTAGATTCAATTGTTCAGTTAGAAAATTAAAATCAGAGGCAGACATATCACTTGAAGTGGGTACATTTGATGATTTTCCGTTAAAACTTTCGGTAGACGAAGAGGCGGAGTAGAAGTTACCTGTGGCGGTAGCGTTATTTTCCATTTGATTTGAAACAAGTTGAATGGGTACTCACAGAACGAATAGGGGAGGAGTTCAAATTACCTGCTACGATATCGGCAAAGGATTTACCGTGGGTAGATACATTCGAAATTGAAAGATTCGAACGGCTACCCGACGGAATAAAATTAGTTTGTGAATGAGCATGATTATAATCTTCCTGGTGGGTATGATGCTTGATTAAGCGATCGTTAACTGAAAAATGAGCATTGTTCAAATCTCTACCAGGGAAATTCCGGAAACTACCGTATCGTAACGGACATTATTGTTTATCTGCCTGGCATGAGCCTCGAAGACTCGCCTACGCAAAGGGCAAGCCCAAAAATTTGACTTATGATTGCCCTCGCAATTGGCGCATATGAACTTTATGATATCTTCCTTCACTGAACAGACGTCCTTAGCGTGAGAAGAACCTCCCCAAATCATACATTCAGCATCCATGTGGCATTTGTTTGTTCGATGACCCCATCGAGTGGACTGAGTGGGGTTCTGGAAATTTCCTCCAAGTTTCTGGAAATGTTCCCATGTCACTCGGACATTGAACATAAGTCTAGCTTTTTCTAAAGCTTTAATATTATTTAGATATTTTTTGTTATAGTGAACTGAATAATATTCTTGGGAAAGCCCTTTCCGAACAATGCCAGATTGGGTTCTCTTTTTGATAATTATTATTTGGACTGGGGAAAATCCAAGTAAATCATTTATTACATATTTGATCTCTTCAGGTGATTTATATTAACTTGAGAGTCCTTTCAAGACGACTTGGAGCAAACGTTCAGTTATGTTGCCATAAGTAAAAAAAATGTGCTTCTTCTCTTCAAGATGTTTGAGAAGAAGTTCGCGATCTTTAAGAGTTTCCGGTAAAACGCGACAGTCTTCTTTCTTTGCGTTCTGGAATTCTTGATTTCTCTAATGGAGCTCAAGATCCCCTGCCTATATCCCCCAAATTCGGAACAATTGACCATGATAGCCAGCACTCGTTGCTTCCTCACTTGAACCAAAGAGCCTAGGCTAGAGACTGCTTCGATTTGGTGTTCGGAAAACTTGTCTAAAACATCGAACTAATTGCTAGTTTCGATTCAATTATCAACATTAGCCATTTCACTCCTGAAAGAATGTGCGCATTCCGGAGAAACGTCCTCTCTTCCATTTTTTCTACGTTCAGTGGCAGATTTAAATCCCACTTTTTTTGGAAGGAAGTTGTGAATTCAGAGATTAGCCCTTCCTTTCGTTCGTGATTGCAACCATGTATAGTTAATAAACGAAAGAAGAAGAGACCTGCTAAGAGTTTTTTTTTTCTCAAGACGGTGTCGAAGAAGGATTACCACCGCTAGCTTTCGCTAATCGTTCCAACGAAAAATCGGTGGCACGGTACCTAACAATGATCGTAAAGGGATCAATAGTAGAAAAAAGTACTGTTTTTGTAGCACTGAAAAGTACCGTATTTTAGCACTAAAAATGCTGTTTTAATGCTTTAGGTAGTTTAAAAAAATCCAAAAGCAGAGATAATTTGTGTACGCACAGAACAAAGATACGATGCGCACAGAAAGCAAATCTGTTGAAAAACTGTACTTAAGTATAGATATGTGGTGTTTCATGATCCAATTCCATTCATATTAAAAAATATTCACTGCACTTTACATAGAATAAACTTTATTGTCGATTAAAAAGAAGGAACATAACATACGGGTAGAAATCAGAATCCAAAATCATGATTATGCATCCGGATATCATGATTTCTATGTGTTTTCATCTTATGAAAATACACCATGATTTGGACTCACGATATCATGAGTCAGATTGTCGTAACGCGACACAAGTTGCAGCTGAGTGCTCGAAATCATGCATCGAATGCATCGAATGATGATTCGCGCATCCATTTCGGATCTATTTATATTTCTGTCAGTCAACCCGATAAAATGAAAACTAAAAATAAAAATATAATTTGCTGTAACAAGATACGAATCAAGAACCTTCTGATTGAGAGCCAGGTACTTTCCCACAGTACCAATCTATCGTGATGAATGATGGGTGATCGATGCGAATGACTTGAAGCAAAGTGCACCGCTTTGTGTTGTCGCTCTTGATGTTACGTTGATGAAGAATCATGACTCCAGGAACCATTATTTGTTGTCCTGATATCATGGCCTCATCATTTTATGAATTTCATGACTTGTGTATCATAGTGCGGGAATCAGATTTTTATCCGTGCATATAAGTGGTTGCCACAGCAAATTTAATAAACGACACAATTCGAACCGTTTTCGTTCCACCTTGTAATTGATAATAATGATAGCTGATGGTAATAAATGCTATCATATCAGCTCCGGCAGAAGAAATCAAATCAAGGTCGACCATCATTATGATGGCTGCGAATGAATCGACATCTTGTTCAGAGGAAAACCTTCCAATCAATATAATTTGGCAGTCTGTAGCAAAGCAGCATCGCCGTCAAGGTGCCCCGATGGCCTTTTACGCTCTAGAGCACGAACTTCAAATTTGTCAAGCCTTTTGATTGCGTTACAGCTCAGCAGTGTTCAATTTATTTGAGCATTTATAGATAGCTAAGGACAACTGTTATACTTTTTTTCAAATTCATTCAATGTTGTCAACCGTTAAGTTTGTAGTGTAGGCATTACTAAATTATTCAATTTGGGCTTATATTTTGTGGGGCTTAAAGTCGATTAGGATTTTGTTTCCAAAGCAAATGTATTTCGAAAAAATCTTTGAATTTTTGTTTGACTCATCCTATTAAAATTCATTCAAGTTAGTGATGAAACATTTAATATACTCCTGTCTAGAATCATAAGGGAAGCCCAAATACAACTTTTTTCCATAATTGAAAACCCCTGGGATGAAATGCGGAGCGTCAACAAATAATCGTCGTCCTTCGCAAAATGAAGATGTCGACCGGTCGAAGCGTGACAAGAATATGCTTGAATCAAATGAAATAAGCATAGGTAAAATGTCTTCGATTGAGCAACCGATGCTGCTTTGCCGGCATAATATCCGGTGAAATTTAATGTAACTGGAAAGACTTATGAATGGCAAATACATGCTAGTTAACGGTAATGCTGGCTTACATTTCAGGTTTTGAAGACTTTTTCCCTCTATGGTTACGGCAATGGTATTGCAATGAAGTTCACGGAACAAGTAGCTTGAAACAACTTTGTAATGCAGTAAAGGTTGTCCTCGCAGTCTTGGTCGCTCGAAGCGGAAGTTTTAAATTAAATTGCAACTCATTAATGCAATAAATTTCTATGGAATTTACATAGTCTTAGAGACAAACACTCTCGGGCAGCTCAGATTCCGTTGGGAAAGGAACTTGAGTTTGTAGGAGGGCAAAATTGACAGCGGAGATTTTAAACTTTGTTGGACTGTGTTGGAATGCATGTACATTCTCCTGAATAAGAAAAAATTTCTCCTCGTCCACAAGGCCAACGGCGAGCGAGCCAGGTTATGCAGTATGTATTCTCAGCGGAAATTGCTTGCTAACTATATTATTCAACTAATTTATCAAACATTAAATCACAAGTTTAATGCAATACTAACCACGTTCCCAGGTTTGGAATAATTATCAAGCGAAGATTTTTTTTCTTGTTCTTCCTTAGCATAACATCCCTCCTAGAACAGAGCCTGCATCTCAGTATTTAAACCGTACACATTACCACAAGTCTGGGAATTTTTTGTAATTCATTATTAGGTATTTTATGCCACCACTTCAATCGACCATAAAAAACCTGAGACATAAAAACTAGAATGAAGCTGAGGTAAATTCGTTTTCAAATACTAGACAACTCTTCTGTAGACTAACGGCATCTTTAACAATCTTAAATTTCAGATATCGTGCTAAAACATTTCATAGTATCTTAAATTAATCCATATCTACGCATTATTGTGCTATACTCATCCGGAAAATCATCAGGGAATCCACTTGTCAGCGTTTACTCACAATCGCCTCTAGAATTTTCCGCAGTTAATTGAATTTGTTCCAAGTCACGTATGCTTGACATCGTATGTTGCTGTGGGAGCGATGAATGAACACAAACTAGTATGCGAAGATAACCGCTGAGTGAAAATCATCGCGATGTTCCACCTTTATTCAAAGCATGTATGTCCTATGTGTCCTTCATACGCTATTAAATAACGTGTTTTTTTTTAAAGAATTTTCGCACTTCTAGCAAACCTAGAAACTTTCACCTTAAACGGCTATCTGGGAAGCACATGGGGTCTAAGCTCTGTTGTTCTTACTTAAGGTGAAACATCTTGGAGTACAAAGATGGCCGTCACAATGGCCGACTTGTGCCCCTACTCACGATTTCATAGGCACTAAACTGGAGAAATAGTTGTCAAACATTTCTGATCTTCTTATTCTAAGCTTTCTGCTAGTGCACAAAGCTAAAATAAAAAGTTCACTGTTGTTGGATACTTTCTTCGCGAGATTTGTGCCTTTGAAGTTTTAGTGCAATCTTAGAAATTGATTCCAAACTGTTTCACCTTAACGGTCTATTACTAGACGGTCTGTTGCGGATGCATATCTCGAGTGAGGTAAAGAAAAAAAGAGAGGAAAACTAATCTGTACCACACCACCTTCCATTGGTTTGGAGTACAAGTCCGATGTCCCCCAGGAACTACCTCATGGTATTACTTCAGGGCGCGGAGAGCTTGTTGATTCCGCTACGCCTTTTCGTCACCTCTTGCACTATTCGATCTGGTTGCAATTAGTCTCTTCAACGTAGCTAATATATTGGTGTAGGCCACACGCCTGGACCATGTGAGACTTTTTTTTTCGATAGATGCAACTGCGTTTGCTGCTGCGCTTGACTCCATTATTGTGTTCGTCATGCTCTACGCGCGGATTGGTTGGATACTGAGGACGGTCTTGCGGCGGTTCGTCGTGATCGATACTACTCGGCGTAGTTCCCGACGGTGAAGCTAGCCTGCTCCGATGGAAAGTACCTCGACTAAGAAATATCTCCCGATAGCGGTATCGCTACGCGTTGTTCATACTCCGTTGTTGGCCGGAAGAGTGCGAAGTCAGCCCAGCGATTCCGGTTGAAGGATGGCTTTCGGTAGTCCCAGGCGGAGGATCTAGCCTACTCCGACTCGATGGTGTTCGGCCAAGTGTCAGGGTCGGTTCTGAAATTCCGGTTGGAGGGTGGCTTCCAATTTGCAGGTGCCTTGACGACTTATAATAGATACCATGTTACGCTAGTTCTTCTCGGTCTAGTCTCCAACGGAGGATCTAGCCTACTCCATACACGCCAGGTGGTCTCCTCTCATCCAAAGACTGACTTGTTGTTGTTTCAATTGGAGCTTGGCTTCCGGATCATCAGCGCCCCAGCTCGACGTCAAGCGTTGCTCGCTGTATCTCGTTTCGTTGCTCACTGCGTCTCATTTCGCTGCTGTGCTCGCCAGTTGCGCCGTATGTCATACATTATTTGTACCATCATGTTGGTCATCATACCCCAAAGATCGGGATCGCATACCATTCCGTGTACCACACCTTCTACGCTGAAGTGCTCGCAAAAAGCAGCCGCCACCATGTTTCGTACTATGTTGAACCTCGGGCTGTCAGGGACAACATGTTCTGGCATATCTTCAATCTCCATACACTCAGGACTCAGTGGTGAAGATGCATGGCCAAATCGATGCAGATACTGCTTGAAGCAGCCGTGACCTGACAGGAACTGAGTCAAGTGGAAGTTCACTTCTCCGTGCTCCCTGTTCACCCAGGCCGATAGATTCGGGATGAGTCCTCCTTTCTTTCTCGGAGGCATTCTATTCTTGCTGCCACTTAGCGAACAAACGAACTCTTGCCAACTTCCTTGCATGCCAGGTTTCTCTTCGCTGATAGTAGTCGATGTCTTCGGACAGGATGATGCAGTTCAGGACCATCCCAGCAATTACACATGCCGCCTCCGGCGATAAAGCCTTGTATGCGCTCACCATTCGCATGGTAATGAGTCGGAACGTGCTGTTTAACTTATCCTGATTACGCTTGGTATGTAGCGCCGCGCCCCAGGTTTGACGCACCGTATCTTAGTAGCGATGTTGATACGCCAGCCAGAAGACGCCTCTTACTGCTTCTTGGGAGCGCATTGCTCGCCTTCACCGGCTTCTCGCATGCAGAATTGACGTGACTGTTGAAGTTCAGTCGATCGTTTAGCATTCAGCCCAGGTGTTTTAGTTTTCACTGTTATACTAGGGCATGCCCCCCGACAGTGACCGTGCATGACTGCTTTGCAGTTGCTAGCTAGTGGCACCTCCGTTTTGTGAAGGGCTTTCTTCAGCTTGACTCCCTCCATCCAATGTTCGACTAAACCGATTGCATCCGTTGTCAGCATTTCTACTTCCTCCTGTCTCCCACCTAATACTGTCAGGACGACGTCATCGACTATCTCGACCCCCTTGAGTAGCTGCAGCGATAGCACCCCGCCGTACACCGCGTTCCACAGCGTTGGACCCTGTATGAAACTTTGCGAAACTCCAGCCGTTATCATTACTTACTTCGGGCTGACGTCGTTTCAAACCTCATTACTTGGTTTGGAAGTAGCTCTTAAAAATCTGGAACAAGTAACCGCATTCTGTGCTGCGTTGTAGCAATGGCATGCCAGCTGTTGCTGTTCAACGAGTTTTTCATACTTATCGTGGCCACGGCACAGTCTCGGCCCTCTCCGGCACTGTCCGAATTGCGTCTACCGTCGAACTTTCTTTCCGAAATCCAAACTGCTTTTTTGATAACCTGTTCTCTGTGCATTTCATCACCCTGTTGAGGATAACCCGTTCCAAGAGTTGACTGAGTGTGTCCAGTAAACGTATGACCTTTACGATCCTGGATCCCCGGGCGGTTTTCCTGGCTTCAGCAACAGTACCAGTTTCTGAATTTTCTATTTTTCTTGAAATTGACCTTCTTCCAGGCATTTCTGCATTACCCTCCGTACCATATCTGGATACGCAAGGACCGCTGCTTTAAGTGTCATGTTTGGGATTCCGTCCTGACTCGGGGCCTTGTTCAGCTTCAGCACTTTCACAGCTGCTATAAGCCCCTCGTTCGAGATCTGACGAGTTTCGGCATTTCCTACCTCTTCATTGCCATATAGTGTGGCCGGCCTATTTGGGAATAGACCCTCGACGATGATACTCAGTTTGTCCGCACACGTTTCAACCAGCGTTGACGGGCCCTTGATTTTCGCCATTATGACTCGGTAGGCATACCCCCAAGGATTAGCATCAGCTGATCAGCACAGCTGTTTAAAGCAGTTAGACTTGCCCAGCTTAATCTCACGTTTGAAAGACGCTCTGGCTTGCTGGAACACTATTTTCCGCTCTTCTCGGACTTCCTCGTGTCTCGCTCTCTGATATCGTCTCCTGACTTTAACCCTTCAGTCGTCGCGTGGTTTGCCACCGTCAGAACTACCACGCTGATTATGTGTACGATAAGCGAGGTGTTTTCGCCACTGTTGTACAAAATACAACAGCGCGACGACTGAAGTGTTAAGACAAGCGGCGCAAAGAGTGCCGGTGCCTTGTCAGCTCCCGTCGGCCAGTTGTATCGCGGATTGCCTGGTGATCGCTATGGGTATACTTCTCACATACCCTCTAGTTCATGTTGATCATATTGATCTTCAATGATCGTTGTTTGTCCGTTTTTCCTTAATGCGCAAACGGTACCAGCATTGCACATTTGGAGATCTAGCTTTGTCAGCGCCTCCGGTAAGCTGTAACCTCTGGCATTGGTTACCCTGTTACCCCACTCCACGGCCCATGCATTTAAGGGTCCTCCAATTGGCACTGGCTTCCGACTGACAAGCTCATCGGTCAGTTCCTCTAACATCCGCCTGAATTCGTCGAGCGTTCACCTCGGAGGAGCGTAGCAGCTGCCTACGTAGACACACTTTCGCGAACACGAATCCTTCTTTGGGGGTAGAAATTACTTCTTGGATGGGAATCCTACCCATCGGCGGCGATACAGGCTATTCCCGTGCTGTTCGTCATCCAGGTGGTATTATCAAGCGGTACTCGATGTGGCTCAGCTATAATCGCAACGTCGCACTTTGCTTCCGTTGTTGACTGCCACAACAGTTGCTGTGCAGTGTCGCAATGATTCAAGTTGATCTGTGTTACTTCCACTACTGTCGTGATGCGATCGCCTTCTAATACGCAGGGCACTTAAAGCCGCCCGTTACATGGGCGTTTCCTTCCTCCGGTTTACAGAGTAAACACTTAAGTCGCTTCAGGCAGTCTTTCCCAAAGTGCCCTTTTTCCGTGCATTTCCTGCACAATTTGGATCTGTCCGGACCGTTACAGATTGCCACCTGATGTCCGAAGTACATGCACTTGAAGCATCTCATCGGTGGCCTCTCGGTTCGGGAGACGAGTCTCAGCGGGCAAACCGACCATCCAATATCTACCTTTTCCTTCTCCACTAGTTTTTTGGCTGCGGCCGCTGGTAGCCGAAACTTCGCTAACTTTGAAAGTCGGATTATCATCATTGGATGTGATCTCGTCCAGATATCTGCACTCATCCCCTGCGTCTTGAGTTATAGCTATTACGCTTGCCTCGTTTGCGACTCAGCAATCAACTCCTGGTAGGCCAAGCTCTCGATCACCGGTTCGTTTTTCAGCTCGAAAAGCATTTCTCCTCTTTGGGTACGCCTCATTCTGACCACGTTCTGTCCGAGGTCTTTGAGCTTCGGATCATCTCTGACCTTACGAAAAATCGGTGCGCTGTCATTTGCCTTAACAAGTGTGGCATCCCCCATCTACCACTCACGCCACGGGCGGCTAGTCATTTTCTTCGTACCGTCGATGGGGGTGACAATGGGTCTAGGGGGTGAGATTGGGTCAAAACGGAAAAATATGTTCTGTGAAATATTTCAGCTAATAACGCTGATATTACTAAAATAATTAATGCATATGTTAGGGAACATATTATTACACATAATTCATAACAATATACATTTTTAGAAATAGTATTTTTTGTTTACTACATCAATAAACTTGCATGTTGAAACTAGATAAAATTTACCACATTAAATTTCTCCTGTACAAAGTATCACGCATGTACTCTAGCCTCTATCGTTGTATTAGTAGAATGTTGAAAGTCTTTTCATTACACATCACAGGTATTTTCCGGAATCTGTTTGATTTTCCCACAAAAAAATCATTTTTTTCGGTACGATGTCTAAAACATTGAAAATGGGGGTAGATTGGGTCAAGCAAGAACGATAGTAAATTAAATTCCATGTCCACTTTTTTGACATTTTACGGTGCCGGGTGTTCTCTTTTTTCATTAAGATATGTTTATTCTTTCTAAATACAGCATCTCTGAAACATCAAACAAGTCTACTTAAGTATTTCGTGCATTAAATAACAATACAACACATTTTGACAATTTCTCAAACCAGCAACTGTGTTTCGTGCGCAGCAACATCGTAAATTTTTATCAGAAGGGTGTTTTTTTCTAAATTTGATTATTTATTAGTGTTTTCATATTATAGAAACATCTCACGGAAGTACATATGAGTTGGGTCGCTGAAATACTGGGATTATGACGTCAACTTCTGCCTGAAATTTATTGATCGCGGAATGTCGCACCGAAATTTAACTATTTGCGAAGGTTTAAAATAATCATTGTTTCAGTACACCTTTGGGGAAACTGAATGGGATTTATAGCAGTGGGGATGAGACTTTGAAGACAATTTGAGGGAAAAACCAAGAAAATTTATGTAAATTTGACGATAAATGTTGGGTTTACATATTTTTTCTCATAGCTCTTCAATTTTCAGTATAATCTTTCTAAAAAGTGGATTTATCATACTTGTGAAACATCTTAGATATCTTTTTGTCTTGTTTGCATCGTTTTTTGTCAATATTTTTCAGTTCCGAATGGTTTTGAAATCATATTCTTAAAAACAAGTTATTTCAATTACAGTGACCCAATGTCACCCCCTCTATGGGGTGAGATTGGGTCATTTTTCATTCACTTGTGGTGCCGCTGTGAATAAATATTTGTCTTTAGTTTTTTGAACAGTTGTTTATGTACCATCAAAGTACATATACACCAAATTTGAAGTTTATTGGAGTTAAATTGCGATAGTTATTCAAAAAATAAATCGCACATATCTCTTTTTGACCCATTGTCACCCCCAACGACGGTACCCTCCTTTTTTCACTTCCTTCGCCGTGATTCTTCCCTCTGTTCTTCTGGCTCCTGACGGTTTGCCATTGTTCATCGGTTTCTGCTCCGTTCAGCAGGTTTTCTGCTCGTTTTTCGAGCCCGCTTCTTCTCCTGGCGAGTCTCTATCAGGCTTCTCCGACGGCTTGTTGACATGTGCTTAGGGGTTTAAAGTGCGTCAGCTACTGTTTGTTCCTTAGCATTTTTTTTAGTGCCTTTTCGGCTGCCTCGGCTAACATTTTTAACGCTTTCTGTTCGTTTTTGGATGCGTTTATGGCGGATTTTATGCTCGTTACTAGATTTCTAATCTTGTGATGCACATTGGTCCTGTCCTGCATGTACTCTTAGACTTCCATCAACATCGAATTCCCCGTTGGACCTTCCTGGCAAATACTATTGCTCGATTTCGGTGTGAACGATGGGTTTTAAAACCCTGTTTATTTTTTGTTTGCTAAGCCCGAAACAGAATTACCTATCACGCCGTACAGGGAAAACACTTAACAACTTGTAATATAGGACGAATGTGCATCGAATATCCAACTACACGAGGCAGCTCGAATGCATCAACTTATTGATTTTCTCACTGCTCTTGTTGTCGTAAACTTTCATGGTTGAACTGCATGTGGATCGAAGATAAGATTTCATAGACGCCACAATGCGGTGCACATATATCGTCGAAGCTCCACATACGTTGATGAAAACCTAATAATTTTCCAACCAAGTGTCGAACATAGCCGTACTCGACGGGATGAACTCTACGGGATTCAACGTTTTCACATAGTTATATGCGAGGAGTAAAACTGTTATATCTGTACATTTAGAACTGAAGAGCTAAATGCTAGGTATAAAAAGCTTTCATCACTCTCAGCTCAAATTCTTCATTAGAATGGAGATTTCAGTTAAAGTTTTATGTACTGAATTGAACATTTTTACAAAAAGTTGAAATTCCTTAAAAACTGATAACCGATTCTCTCTTGAGTAGGCTTAAAATCGAATGATGATCATCCAGAATTGGTTGAATTAAGGCGAAGTAGGCCGTCATTGAAATTTGTACGCGTCGTTGATGATTGTTGCTAATTCATCTCACGTTTTCGAATCAAAGAAAATCAGTTGGTTTTGCACTGACACAGCTGAAAAAGTATCAGCATACTTTATGCATGTTAGCGCATACAGTGATACTTTTTCAAGTCAATATGAACTACCAAGACTGAGTTTTATCACTTTGAAATGCAAGCTGAAAATTCATCATTGTTGCCAAAACGAATGACGGGTTACTTAGCCTTAAGTATACAGTCGACTCTCCACATCTCGATGTTCTACATCTCGATATCTCTTCCTATGTCGATGATTGCTTCGGTCCCTTCATTCTGCATACGATTTCTCTCTCCATGTCTCGATATCTTCCTTATCTCGATATCTCCATATCTCGATGTGTTCCTGTTGATTTTTCGTTCCCAATTTTCTCTCTATATGTCGATATGAACATTATCAAAGGGTACTAGACCAGATTTAAATGATTCTGAACAATTCGGAAACTCGAAATGAAGTTTGTTTGTTTATTATTTTCCTAGTAACGGAGTGATTTTCAATCTAGTGTTCATTAAATTAATGTTCCTTGTCTCGATCTCTCCCTATCTTGATGGTCATTTCGATATCGAGATGTGGAGAGGCGACTGTATATTTATTGATAAAAAAATCAGGTCCTCTATTTGTATCCAAGCAAGAATGAAATAGTGTTCAGAACTATTAAAAAAATGTGCCTAACAGTTGCTATGTTATGTTCGGTACTACTCTTCTATTTCTGTGTTTATTGTTGTGTGATTTTACTATAGAATCATTTTCAGTTTTTACTATTTTATCGACGTTTTCTTCATTGAATTGACACTTTTTTGACTCTGATCATATATTATTCAGATAAAATGCTTACGAAAAGAGTCATTCAAAACTATAAATCCGTTTAGTACAACGCTGAGAAACCATTAGCCTACCGGACATGCTATCGAACAAAATTTATAGGAAAAAATCAACCTTGCCGAAGCAACGGCTCACGGTGATCTGTAGGGAATTCATTTTGAAGCTGTTTTCCATCATCAGGTAGGACATTGCTTGTAGCGTATTTTCCTTTTGGCGCACCATCTTCTCAGTCCCCCTAAAAAAAGCTCTTTGGTGGATTGGAGCAAACAGCTCGCGTGAAAGCTTTACCATCGATTCTTCCCCTTTGAGACTGAAACTGGAATTGAGGACCACGTGGTCGTAAAAAAAAACTTTATGCTTTCAATCTGTGCTCTAGCAGCGACGCACCTCTAATGCACAGAAGAAAAAAAAAGTTCATCAGCCTTCAGAGCTTTCTGATATCTGTTCTGTTATACATAGTAATTGGAATTACTATGTGTATAAGAAAATTGAGGAATTTTCTAGAAATTCTATGTCTCGCGAGCACTTGAAATACTGAATGGAAACAAGAAAACTAGAATATTTGTCAAATCATACACTTCAGGACTGAAAGACTTCCTGTAAGAGCTGGTGTTCTTCAAAGCACCATTTTGGCTTCAAGTTTATAAAATATTTTCACTTCTGACTTTCCTGAGTTACCTCAGGAATGTTTTTTTTTTATTTCCGTACGGGTTTGGGCCGAAGGGTCTCAGATTTTCATGAAAATTTTTCCAAAGGCAGGGCTCATCAATATATGAATAAAAAAAATGAGAAAATTCAGAGTCGCCTATTTTGCCGGAAGACTGAAAATGTTTTTTTTTTAGTTTTTGAGTTATGGCCAATTTTGTAAAAAATGAGGAAATGTGCCATTATATATTTTATTTTATTCCTGAGAAAATTTGCTTTCATTTTCATAAAAAATCCAATCCTTCAGGGACTACCCAAGGAATTCCTCTAGGCCGCTTATTAATTTAGATTTTTTTTTCTGGAAACTTCTCCAGAGATTTCAGTTATTCCCTTATAGATTTCACCTCGATATAGTTCAGATCTCCAAAATTCACTTCAAAGATATCTCAAGGAATTTTTCTACGATCCTTTTGACAGGATATAAGAGGTATTTTCGATAACTTCTCTGAGTATTTCAGTAATTCCTTCAAGGCTTCCTTCAAAAACTTTAGCATAGAAATTAGCATGGAAATTTCTCTGGGGATTCACCCAGGATTCCTTCAGGAAATCCTTATGCAAATGTCTCCAGGAATAACTCCACATTATTCCTCAAGAAAATCCTTCAAGGATTTCTCAAGGAATTTTTCAAGGGAAATTTCGTCACAAAATAATTTAGAGATTGTTTCGAAAACTCCTCCAAGGATTTAGTAGTTCTTTCAAAGATTTTATCTAGACATAATTCAGATATTTTCCAGAAATTTCTCAAAGGATTTTTTGAGAGATTCCAAGGATTCGTCCAAGAATTACATCTGAAATTTATCTATTTTGCAATTGTTGTAAAGAATTTCTCAAAAGGATTTCTTCAGGAAAAAGTCCAAGGATACCTTCAGGAATTCCTTCAATCGCTCCTGCAGAGAATTCCTCCTGAATTTTCTCTAGTAACATTTGCCCAGTTAATAATTCAGAGATATTTTCGAAAGCTTCTCCAGGGATTTCAGTGTTTCCTCCAAGAAATATTTAAGATATTTTTCATGAATTCCTCTTAAGAAACCTCCAGTATTTTTTTCAATGATTTCTTCAACGAATTCTCAAAAGGATTCCTCTGAAGTTTTCCTTCAGAAACCCCTACAGGGATTTCTCGAAATAGTTCAGGCATTTCGGTAATTCCTTCAAAGATTTCACCTGGAAGTAATTCTAGAAATATCTTTGGAGATTCCTCTGAGAATTCATCATGGGATTCCTTCAGAGTTTCACAAGGGATTCCTTCTGGAATTCATACTGCAATTTTTCTAGGGATTCTACCAGGAGTTGTTCCTGCAATTTTTCTAGGGATTCATCCAGGTTTTTTTATATTTGTCCAAGGGTTTCCTCAGGAATTACTTCAGAAGATTCTTCAGAGAGTTTTTTTTTTCAACAGGAAATGATTCTATGATTTTTTTTTAAATTCAATTGTAATGATCTCTCTTTCCACAAGCAAAACATTTCGCGGTTTCATTCTTCTTCCTGTTATCTCCCTGAATTCGGTGCACTTCTAGCATACCACACTGCTGTCGAGTTGACTCTTTCTTCATAGCCAGCTTCACCAAATCGTCATAGGCCACCGAAGGTTCATCTTCACAAACTATTTCAAAATTGGGCCACGACGCAATTCAACGACAAACATATTCTTGATGAAGTCGCTCAAATTGGCACTAACTACGTTTTCAACGAAATTAGAATACTCACTGCTGTATACATAAGGTACACTATTCTTATCAATTATCTTATTCTCCAGCTATTGTTAAATAAAAAGAAGGGCCGTTTTTTTTTATCCGATAAGTAGTTAAAAATAGTTTTTCCTGGTTCACGGATGTTCATTTTTTTTTTGTTGAATTTATCATTCTTTCAAAACATCATCGTTCGTTGAGAAAATGCCTTCCAATTTTTAGTTATTATTGTTGCATTATAATTCAGCCATTAGCTATTTTTAATTTATCTTTTTTTCAAAATACCATTCTTATATATAACTGATGATCTTTATCCAACGATACTCAGTATGAGTGCTTGGTAACTTTTCTGGCGTACAAACTTAGTTAAGAATTTGGAATGGGGCGACCAGGCTTAGAACGGGCATAGAACTGTTTGGTCACCTCGAATTGTCTGCCTTAAATTCACTTCAATTCGTCGAATATAGTGGCCATTCTATTGATGAAACGATTCTAACAAAGTGCATCGAATTAGCCGTCTATATGATACGTTTTTCTACTCATCGTGAATTAGTTTATTGTGTCTTCCAGCTGAAATATACTCCTAGAGCTAATATGATGACGGCAACTTGGAAGTATAGTAAGTTGGTATATTATTCAAATGAAAACAAAAAAATATACTAGAAAAACGTGTTTATTATGTATATTGGGTGAGGTGAGAAGAGTGAACTCGGGTGACAAAAGTTGAGTTTTTTTCATTTCAAATCAGCATATCGTGATTCATCCGACTCGCAAAATCAGCCTGGATGAGAAAAATGATAGATAGAAATGTAAAAAAAAAACACATGTTACACAATCACTGTGTTCAAACGACAAAATGTCACATGTAAAATATTAAAAAAAATCCATTTATTACGTAAGGCAATTTTGGGGTCAACCCCCCGCTCCCCCCATGATAAGATTTCTTGTACGAAAACAAAAAAAAGTAGTATGGTGCGTAAGAAATCCGTGAAACCCCTCCACTATGGGCCAGGGACGCAATCTGGCGGGACAAAATTAATAACTCAGTAACGAAGCGTTTCCGGTATTTGGTGTCTTCGGCAAAGTTTTTTGTAACAACGAGGACCATCTACTGACATAAACGGATAGTTCGTAAATCGTCCGCACAGGTGGCGCCACAATCTAACTTTTTACTGTGACGTTCTAGAGACTTGGCATGTGTGGCAAAGTTGTTCATTTTGATAAAATAAACAACTCTCTCGAAGACGTCAAAATTCCACAGCCTACTGTTTTCGAGTTATTGTCAAAATTAGTGAAAAAACGATTTTTGCACCGAATTTGACATTTTTTCTAAGAATCATGTCATATAATATTTTTTGCTGATAAATATATAACAAACGCAAGCTCTGATGGAAAAATTTTAATAATACGACGCATAAAACTTAAGAAATTTTGAAAAAACTTGAAAAACAGAGCAATTTTTGAACCTTAATATCTCCAAAAGCGCAAAAAATCGCAAGCTCAGATTTTCACGCAACATAGAGCAATACTTGATGAAACGGATGTCAAAATTCCAGAGAGGTATATTTTGGTGTTTTTGAGATATTTCATTTTTTACAATTATTATATTCAGTTATATATATACAGTTAGTTTCCATGAGGAATCTGAAGGGATGATCGACTTTAAGAAATAACGAGTCGTGGAACAAACACTTTCGAAAAACTGTTTTAAAAAGCCATCATAGTAGCCATGAAATTCAGTTTAAGAGCAGTTTCTTGAGTTGATATCGAGTAATGTGGATGAAAGTATAGATTACAACTGGGTACATAATTTTTTTCTTCAATAATTCAAATGGTATAGTATGCCATGATAAACTTGATCATGTATCAGTTAATTGTTGTCATCATGGTTCGAGGTGAGTAATTTATTTTGTGAATGTGTTACTTGTAACACGGAAAATCAAATATTAAAGCATATTTATGTCGATATCTCTAAATACTAAAATTTCAGAGCGCACGATCTCTTGTCCGGAGCTTGTATATTTGTTTCAAAGCGGAAAGAGCGTT
The DNA here is from genome assembly GCF_002204515.2 of Aedes aegypti. Classification (NCBI taxonomy): domain Eukaryota; kingdom Metazoa; phylum Arthropoda; class Insecta; order Diptera; family Culicidae; genus Aedes; species Aedes aegypti. The sequence continues at coordinate 382,341,866 of NC_035108.1, forward strand.
GATCCTTGGCTGTTTTGAAACAGAGGAAACAGATCAAAGGTATCAATTTGGAGATTCCTTCGATTTTGAGAACTGTTAGGTTGTTTAACCTTAAATATGTGTTTAATCAACGGATTTGCTTAAATTTTGAGCTGCCGGAAAATTGTAACAATGAATTCGAGATGAAATCCAAAGCCAGCTTGTACTGTGAGCAGATATAATAATTTCATGAAATAATAAAATATATTTTTTCGCTAATTTTAAAATATACTTAAATATTTGCCACGAAAATATTAATCGCGTAATGAAAAGAAAACCGTAAAAAAATTAAAAAATCTCAAAAACACCAAAATATACCTCTCTGGAATTTTGACATCCGTTTCATCAAGTATTGCTCTATGTTGCCTGAAAATTTGAGCTTGCGTTTTTTTGCGCTTTTGGAGATATTAAGGTTCAAAAATTGCTCTATTGTTCAAGTTTTTTCAAAATTTCTTAAGTTTTATGCGTCGTATTATTAAAATTTTTCCACCAGAGCTTGCGTTTGTTATATATTTATCAGCAAAAAATATTATATGACATGGTTCTTAGGAAAAATGTCAAATTCGGTGAAAAAAATCGTTTTTTCACTATTTTTCTCTAATTTTGCCAATAACTTGAAAACAGTAGGCTGTGGAATTTTGACGTCTTCGAGAGAGTTGTTTATTTTATCAAAATGAACAACTTTGCCGAACATGCCAAGTCTCTAGAACGTCACAGTAAAAAGTTAGATTGTGGCGCCACCTGTGCGGACGATTTACGAACTATCCGTTTATGTCAGTAGATGGTCATCGTTGTTACAAAAAACTTTGCCGAAGACACCAAATACCGGAAACGCTTCGTTACTGAGTTATTAATTTTGTCCCGCCAGATTGCGTCCCTGGCCCATAGTGCCCTCCCTGCAATGAGTCATTCCCCTTTTGAATTTTCTTATATATTTCAGAAAAACTCAATTAAAATTGTTTTTTTTTAAACTGCAGAAAACCTAAATCCTTTTATAATTTCGCGAAGTTATTGCGATTTGAATTCAGGGTCAATATTACCCCAACGCAGAATCAGCGTACTATTTTCAAAAAATTTACTCTAGATTTTTTTCAAGTTAATTGCAAAAATACTCATGTACAAATAAAAAGAAAACTCGGGGAAACGCACCAACGCGTGAAAAAATATATTCAAATTTCACAAATCGATTCACACTGGTTTCACATTTATGACTTTTTTACCGGGAGGTGAGTTGATCCAGAGAACGAACGACCACAGCACCCGCTAGATAAATCAAGATTCGAATCTCGCCGAAAATGTCTACTGGCTGCTTTATGGCGTACACAAATTGCATCTGTAACGCGAATGATGTACGGGGCTTGTGACGCGTGGTATTACAATTTATTTTTTGCTGTGTGGAACACAACCGAAAAGAGAGTCAGGGAAAAATCCATTTTGTAGTCAGTGCTGCCGGCAGGGTTGCCTTGTTCGCCGTCGACCGTTGTAGTGGCTCAGAAGGACCCCGAGGGGAAACATTTATTTTCTCACATTTTTATGCACCAGCTCGACGGAGCAGAGGTTTTTTCGGCGAAGCTCGGTGCTTGTTCAAGTGAGAATTTTTCTGGCCCTGAGTTTGTATGTCGGGGGATGCGATTATTTTGAATGATTTCATCAAATATTGTTGGTAACGAAATCCTGCGGAATTTTAAGGAATTCAGTGATGCGAAATTACGACTCTTTTCCAACTTCGTTTCTATTCGACTAACTAAAAAATTGTCGATGGTAATTTTGATAATATAAGAATTTAAACAAAATTGTGCGAAATGTCGAGTTGAATTGCTGACAGGCGTCTTGATTAATTCTCAATTTTAAAAGTTGAGACTCTGCACTAACACTAGTAGGATCGGTGTTCCCTTAGTAGACAGTCCCCTATAGTCGCACTAGTGGCTTTTAACGGCCGTTTCGCTAGTAATCCTAGCAAAATATTTTTTTGAGATGAAGGTCAGTAGATATTTATCTAAGTACCATTGACACACAGCTCGATTTTGTTCAAAAAATTATCGAAATAAATAGTTTTGCTTAAAATTTTTGCGCCCTTGCACCTATCCAGCCCTTCCAGCTATCCTATTGTTCCTATAGTAGCACTACTAAGAGAAACTAGTTTTTTAATAAACAAAATAGTTGATAAATTAAGAACTTCTTTACATCAATTGAAAGCTGTTGAAGAAAATATATAAATGTTTTGTAAAAATACGGTTTTGATTTGCGCTTTGCCTACTCCGTGAGGCTAGTGCCATTATAGGAACAGAAATTAGGAATAGTGTACTATAGACACATGTGTTCCTATAGTGGCACAAGCGTTAATAAATACAAAAACATGAGTTTTCGTATGTTTTATAATTTTTCCACAAAGCCAAGATAAAAAATTTTCAGATGATGTAAAAATAATGCCGCTGGCTTTAGCGGACTTTGGGGCAAGTGTGCCACCCCTGCTTTTTATAAAAACTACAATATATATTTTCTATTTGAGCTTAGCAACATGTTCCCTTATAATTCACAATACAATTATCAAAATATGATGAAAGTTGCTTTATTTTTCACGTATTTACATCGACTTTTGCAAAGACAACCAAATTTGAGTGGATTTTTATAAGATTTCGTTGTTTCTAAATAGCATGGTAAAAGGTAAATTATTAACAGATTTTCTTTATGTACTGTAGATCGTGAAACTATTCAAATGTGTAAGTTATTGTGGCATTTGAACAAAAAAAGTATTTAGTTCTACATACGAAATCCAGTTTGGTTGGAATCTATACTTATTGGGGCAAGTGTGCCACCTATTTGGTAAACGAAAAATGTTGGAGTGAAATTTATAAAAATGTAATCATCATCATTAAAATCATAATAATAAACCAAAATGAGGCACAAGTAGTGGTTTCTGAAATATAGTAGGAGAATAACTGACATTTTTGCCCCTAAAGTGATTTTTTTTCTCTAAATATTCAAAAATAACTTGTTTTTCGAGTTTTTAAGTACCGTTTTACATATCTACATCAATATTTTACCGTTATATAGTGCTGATCTAGTGTAGTATTACACATATACGCCGTAATATAAGGGTAATACATATATTCTATTGAATGGAGACAAAAACAACCATTTAAGTCGAGTCTAGTACACGACACTGAAGACGGCCTTACAGTTGAGGTCGAAATACGCGTATCTGTCAAAGGATACAAACTCTAGTGGAATTAAATGGTATAGTACTAAATTCGGTTTTTTCATCTACAACCATTTAAGTTATTCGAATTGAGTAACAGAGAGCTAGGCATGTTTTGAACCTTGTTATAAATCATCCCCTTGTTACGGTAAACTTAAATTTTTTTTTAAATTATCGATTAGCGTATGCTTTGTAAGTAATATTATTAGGAAATAAAGAAAATTTTATTACAAGTTGAATTACATGCGATGTTCATTCGGTGGCCGTCTTGCCCCATATGGGTGGCACACTTGCCCCATAGTGTCGAAAAATAGGTTATTTTGGATGGTATTTGAGAAGCTCCAAAACTAATACTTTTTTAAGTTATTTTCTTTTTGAATGATACAGTGGTTATGAAAAGTTGTGAAACTAACATCATGAAGCTAAATAAGTGGATTTTATAAGCTTTAGGCAAAGTTAGAGATTAATTTGCTTAAGGTGGCACACTTGCCCCAAATTCCGCTATTTTTATACTTTATACGAATACTTGTTCTTAGCTATGCGGCTATTGGTACATCGACCCTAGTCATTTTTTTTTCTTTTCTTTTCGCCATTTGTCAAAGTTATAAAATCCGTGTATCGTTTCGATTCGAAGCGCCATGTAAAAAGTGCATATCGCATACCCCTATTTGAAAGTGGAACACATCCAATGGGCCGTGGTCCCATCAGACATTTACCGGGGGCGGCGGCAAAGTGATAGAGCGAAATCACTGTAACCGTTTTGCAGACAAACTTTTAAGAAAATGAAACCGTAACATAGAAAAGGGGCACTGCAGAAATAAGCTCAGTGGTCCAGAAAACCGGACAAACATTATATCCATTCCGTTCCGGCTCCTGAGAGTATTGGCGTAATTACCTACTGCCTATGATGATGGGGGAAAGTCATTCGATGCGGAACCTTTTGCAGTTAAACTTGTCGCTCGCAGCGGGATTTCCGTTAGCGTTTCGGTACTTTAACATCTCCGTAGTATAAATTGAATTGCTTCAGTGCCATCGTTTCGCGTTGATAGACCCTTTTGATATCAAAATTGGCTCCATCGATTTTCTGCCTGGAACCGTAAATTGAGAAACGAGTCTACCAGCTTCTTAATATTTGAAACCCTTTCGATTGAGTGTGGAAAGAATGAAACAAGAGATTGTCAATATCTGAAGCTATCTTTAAATGGGAAAACCATAGAAAAGATAAATTGAATTTCTGCAAAGGTTGGTAGTCAATTTAGTCGGAAATGAATCTAAAGAGTGTGCTACATCTCTCGTTTCGTGGTGCAATTCAAAAGAGATAAAGAATACACAGCTTAACAAAAATGACATTTTTGCTTGTGTCAAGAACCAAATTATGTGTCTAGTAGATTTGGGGTTGGTGAATCTAATGTCGTTCTCAGAAATGTTCCAGCACGTCTCAATTTTTAGCTACAGGTCGCCAAATTTCTTCGTTTCTCTTAAATGGCACAATACAATACGTTTCTAAACCACCGAAAACAATTTTTGAGCACCGACAATATTATGATCTCTTATGGAAAGTGTTATTTAACACATAATGTTTGAATTCTGTGGCAAATTAAGCAAATAAATTGCCATCCAAGCTGTCAAACTTGCATGCAAGTTGGCTGATATAGGCAAATTTTGAATTTTCAACACCCAATGTCTCAAAAACTAGACCCTTAGTTGAGTTAATAGCGGTATTTTGATGCTCGAGACAAAATCGTGTTACGCAGTGATATTCTTCATTGACATGGTAGTGAACTAGAAAGAAAGATAAGCAATCAACACGAGAAGATATTGTGTCATTCTCATTTATGTTTAAATGTTTAAAGTAATGATAGTTAGGAGTATAAAAAATTGATCGAAGTTATGGGCTTTTCGGGAAACGGGGAGGTCAGGTAAGTGACATACGAGTAACTGACATTCGAGAAAACGACGTTCATTTTTAAATTCTTTATTAGTATCAAGGATGGAAATCTAGTGATCATGACAATACACATAAGGCATCGCGGTTGTTCTTTATCCTGCGATCAAAGCAACAACGATTAATCTTTTGTCGTCAAGTTTTCATAACAAACTTTGCTCGGCGAATAATGCATCGTGTTGCGTGTATGCTAGCGATTAATTGTTCGCGAATCAAAGTTCTATCATTTTGCGGATTTTTCAACTTTTACTTAGTGATTTACCTCTGGAGATGTTTTTTGTGATTCTGAAACCGTTCAAACATTGGTTGAGCGAAAAATAGTAGCGCGAATGCGGCATGATTCAAGTTGATCGCTACTTGTAACAACATCCGATAAACTCTTTGTCCCACGACAAACTGTGCATCGGATGCATCATCTATCCTTTCCAGGCGCGTGTAGCACAGTGGTACTGCCCATAGGTCGTAAATCGAAAAACAAAAGAAACATTATAGACTAGAGTGGTTTAAAAAATCGTTTTTGCTCCACACCGCTCATTCGATTCTCAATCAAATTCTGGATGTCCTCCCAAAATTTGAGCTCATTCGGACGAAAACTGAGACTGCACAAGCCCTTCAAAGTTTATAAGGGAATAACTATGGGAAAAGCAAGCAATTCATTCAATCGGTCATAGTGTTTGCCCATGTGCTCTTGGGGATTAGAGCTTCGTTGATACTGTGAGAAACATTCTAGAGATGGTCGGGTTCGGGTTTAAAAATTTGAAATTTTTCGGGTTCGGGTTCGGGTCGGGTTTGAAGGCTACAAAATTATAAGGTTCGGGCTTACAAAAAGCCGGGTTCGAGTCGGGTTTAGGTCGGGTTTGGTGAGAATTGTGGACAGAGTAACAACCTGAAAGCTTCCCTATGCTTGATTTCACCATCTTTTCAAACTCGGGTTTCATTCGGGTTTTCCTTTCAAATTTTTTTCGGGTTTCGGGTCGGGTTCGGGTTTACACAGCGAAAAATTTTCGGATTCGGGTCGGGTCCGGGTTTGGCTTTCAATAATTGTCTCGGGTTCGGGTCGGGTCCGGGTTTGAAGAAATAAAATAAGTCGGGTACGGGTCGGGTTCGGGTTTGAAAAATGTGAAACCCGACCATCTCTAAAACATTCATCAGCTACAACTTTGCCGAAGACCGTTTTCAATTCGGACGCCTCAGTAATTATTTGTGGATTTATATCCAGTCACAAATTCTTCAGCAGTACTCATTTAACTTGTGCAGTCTCAGTTTTCATCCGAATGAGCTCAAATTTTGGGAGGACACTTAGAATTTGATCTAGAATCGAATGAGCGGTGTGGAGCAAAAACGATTTTTTGAACCACTCTATTATAGACGTCCCTGTATGATATGCATAGTAAGGGTATGAATGATTGAGTGTATTTTTAATATGCGAAAAATACGATAAAAATCAAACGATTTCAGCACTTTGATTATTGTCTTCGCAAATCAGAATCAAATTATTTTTCAATCAGTTAAGATTACAGAACATTAGTACAGATGTATATCTATCACTTCCGATGCGTTTCAAAATGTTATTTGACATCTAGGAGTCAGCATTGATGTGAGTAATGAGGATAGAAATATACTCACTTCGTAACTACTATTTGAAATACGTTTTTAAATATGTTCTTAATCACATTTAATCAAACTTCTGTCACCAAACGATCATGTTTGAGTAGGAAAATGAACCTGTGAAGGTTCTAGCTGCAAATATTTGCAAATAAGTTAGCAGCGTGACTTCAAAATTGTGAGTTTTTACCAATAAAGGCAATGGTAAAAATATTCATTGAATTGATTAAATACCAGTATATTTGTAGCTTACTGGAATGAATATACAAAATAATGAAATTTCCACTACTCATACTGCAATTCGATATGAATGCACATGCAACATTGTATATTGATTTAACAAGTAGTTTAAGTGAGGGCACTAAGACAATAAAATCCTATTAAATTAGTATTGGTACAATAGCAATTCTAAGATAACTTCCCAAAGTGTGGGAGGAATGACATGAAAATGTCCTTATATTTATTTTTAGCATCAAAACAAGATATTCAACGACATTCCAGCACCTATATATACAGTGCTAATAAAATAAAATTATGGGAATAAAAAATATTAAGAAGCAAATAAATATTACCAAATAAATCATTAGTTATTTCTCAGTTGTAACTTGAGGTTAATTACATAAAGTGACATGTTCGTTATTTGGTTTTGGTAGAGATTTGATTTGAAATTGGCATTATCAATTAATATGTATTTTAAGTATTTATTTGGTATGTACATCTTTGGCACATAGACAAGTGTTCAATAGCTTCTACATCCACATACCAAAAAGTAGGCTTCTGAGCATGTGAAGCAACTCTGTGCGGGGAATCTTCTCAAGCAATAAATAATCCTAATATATTGCTTTCAATGTATAGATTTAATGGTACTTATCAATAAAATATTAAATACTATCGTTAAACTTGGACACGGAAAGAGAGATAATTGCAAGTCAGTTTTTTGCACATGTAATAATTCATATAACAGAGCATTCGCAATATGATCTCCACATCCTAATTAGAATTTTTTAAGTTATATCAACAACGGCATCAACCTCGATGGAGTTTTATCAGTCAAAAATAATTAATTTGACCATTTCTGATGGTATTTATCATCGGATATTGAGTAAAATGATTTATGACCGCTTCGCAGAACAAATAGAACCACTGTGCGTAGTGAGCTGTTGAAATCATGCTGCTGCAAGAGCGACAGCCCTCTTCGATCGTTCAAACACTGTGTTGTTTGTCGCTAGAGACGATTTTTTCCATCCTTGATTAGTATCATTTGAATCCTTACATTTATATCTTGTATCTAGAAGTATTGTGTACTTAAACATTATCATCCTAATTAAGTTATACTATCCACGCCTTAAGATATATTAACCACTGTACCGGAAGCTTCAATTTTTACCGCTAAAAATAATCAAATTGCGATAACTTTTTTGTTTCTGGATATTTTTGCACCATTTTTTCACAAATCTGAAAATTACGATATGAGGTTTTTAAGAGTTTACAAGATCTTTATTTATCCAGCATGGTACCAAAAACATAAATGCTCATCACTCAAAGACGGCAGCACCGAATTGCTTCATTTTTTCACAACATACTCGCATTAATGTATCATTCCGAGGAGTGATTATTCGAATACGATAAAAATTCTGTAGCCTGATATAGTTACGTGGATTATGGCTACACGTCGGTCCCCCAAGGAAATTTGGAATATCTCTGGATCCAGAAGACCAAGAGTTTTTTGGGAGCTTGTGAATAAATTGTGCCAAAATATAAAGAAACAAAAAAAAAAAAACGCTTTCTGAATATTTTTTTAATGGTAAAAAATGAAGCTGCCGGTAGAGGGGTTAATGACCCTACCAGATTTGCTAGTATGTCCGTAACATAGTTTTGGGAACTTGTAATCAGAAGACACACTGTGTTTGTTTGACAAATTGAGACATGAATTTGCGAAAAAAATACGCGTTCTAGTGAGACTTGAACTCACGACTCCGTGTACGCTAGACCGGCGCTTTAACCAACTAGGCTACAGAACACCTTATGATTCTGCGGAATAGAAAGCCAAACTGAATCCGAGTACTAACTATGAACACATCTCTTTTCACAAATCAATGTCTCTTTCGAACTTAGATGCCAAACCCCCAACACGCTCACGTTTTTATCTCCCGATAGCAAGTGAAGGCGAATTGTTTATGGATGCTGAGTTCTTACGCTCTACAGCCGCATACCTATAAGCCGAACACTTGCCGGCACGAAATTCAGTACGCGTTGAGCTCTCAGTGCGGTCGCACGCTCTACGACCAAATGCGCCAGGAGGACGCAACTCGGGATACATTAATGAATGTTTGCCGTTTACTGACATATACCAGATTTGCTAGTATGTCCGAAACATAGTTTTGGGAACTTGTAATCAGAAGACACAGTGTGTTTTTGATATACATTTGCTTTTTTGTGGATTTCCTTAGCATGGAAACCAAATGCATTTGTATTTGACTAAAAAATAGCACCGAGGAGGCAGCCCCTCAATGTAGGTAGCGAAACCCGTTCGGCTACGGAAAGGTCCGGCAGGAACTCAGGTGGCTTTAGTACAGCTACAGTACAGTAAGATCAAGGTGGGTTGGTCAGTATGCTCATTGACCATACACGAGCAACTGGTGATCTGCTTCAGGTGTAGGGAACCAGGACACAAGTCCTGGGGCTGTAAAGGCCCTGATAGGACCAAGTTGTGTAGGCGATGTGGTGAGGAAGATCATAAGGCACTAGGCTGCAAGAACCCTCTCAGGTGTTTGATTTGTTCCGGGAAGTCTGTGAACAACAAGCATCCAACAGGAGGCTCAAGGTGCCCGACCTTCAAAAGAGCCATAATTGAAAAGTCACAGTGCAGGTAACGCAGCTGAACCTGAACCACTATGCCGCAGCTCAGCAATTGCTGTATCAGGCAGTTGCTGAGTGGGGGACGGATATCGCCATCATATCGGACCCATGCCGAGTACCCGCCGGCAACGGCAACTGGGTCGTGGATGGATCCGGAAAAATGGCAGTGATATGGACGACGAATAAATACCCCGTCCAGGAGTTGGTGTCTACCCTAGTAGCACACATGTTATAATTGAAGCAAAATAACTCGTATATGACCAGATCTGGTCATATAAGAGTTATTCTGCCTCAATTATAACATGTGTGTTACTCGGGTACTACCTACTAGGGCTTCGTGATCGCCAAGGTAAACGGGGTCCTCTTCTGTAGCTACTATGCGCCTCCGAGTTGGTCGTTCACGCAGATGCTGGACTGTATGACGACCGTGCTGACAGGGCGAAGGCCAGTAGTAATAGCGGGTGACTTCAATGCCTGGGCCGTGGAATGGGGAAGCCGTATCACGAACCAGCGGGGTCAAATCCTGCTAGAGGCACTGGCCGTGCTATATGTCGATCTGGCTAATGTTGGTACCAAAAGTTTCTTTAGCCGAAACGGAGCGGAGTCGATTATCGACGTTACTTTTTGTAGTCCTGGCCTAACGAGTAGTTCGAACTGGAGGGTAGACAATACCTACACTCACAGCGACCACCTAGCGGTTCGCTACAGCATCGACTACAACAACAGCAGGCAGCGAGTAGAGGAAGCGGCTAGGTCAAGGCCAAGCCCTCGTAGGTGGAAGACATCGTACTTCAATGATGAAGTACATAGAGAGGCGCTCCACCGTGAGCGTAACCTACTCGGCCTAAGCGGGTACGAACTGGTAGCGGTGCTCTCGCATGCATGCGATGCTACCATGCCTAGGCATGTCCACCCTAGGAATGGGATACCATCGACTGGTGGACTCAAGCGATTGCGAACTTGCGCCGTGCCTGCCTACGGGCCAGGAGGCGGATGCAGCGAGCACGTACTGAGGAGAAGCGTGAATAACGACGTGTGGTGTTCACCGCTGCCAAAGTCGCGCTGAAGTCCGAGATAAGGGCAAGCAAAAAGACCTGCTTTGAGGGACTCTGTCAGAGTGCCAATGCGAATCCGTGGGACGATGCCTAGAGGACCGTTATAGCAAAGACAAGAGGTGCAATGGCTCCTACAGAGCAATCTCCAGAGATGCTGGAGGGGATCATCGAGGGGCTCTTTCCGCGCCACAACCCTAGCCCTTGGCCTCCTTTCGTAGGACAGCCGGGGATTGGGGCCGGCAATGAGGAGAGGGTAACCGATAAGGAACTTGTAGGGATTGCAAAATTCCTCAGTATAGGTAAGGCACCAGGACAGGACGGAGTTGCAAACCTGGCCCTCAAAGTTGCAATTTTGGAGGCTCCCGGGATGTTCAGATCTGCTTTGCAGATATGCCTGGACGAAGGAGTATTTCCAGATGTGTGGAAGCGGCAGAGTCTGGTACACGGCGGGGAAGTTGCTCGAGAAGATCATCGTCAACAGACTGTTGAGGTACACCGAGGGTGTAAATGGTCACTCAAGCAACCAGTTTGGCTTCCGGAAAGGGAGGTCGACCGTAGATGCTATTTTGACGAAAAAAAAACCGCTGAGATAGCACTCCAGTGTAAGAGAAGGGGGATTCGCTACCGTGCAGTAGTGACTCTGGATGCAAGGAACGCATTTAATAGTGCTAGTTGGTCGGCTATTGCTTATGTGCTCCTGCGTCTGGGGATACCCGAATACCTGTACAAGATTCTCGGGAGTTACTTCCAGAATCGGGTATTAGTCTATGACACAGAGGTTGGCCGGAAGCGCTTTCACATAACCTCAGGAGTCCCTCAAGGTTCAATCCTGGGTCCGGTGTTATAGAATGTCATGTACGACGAGGTGTTGAGATTAAGATTTCCGGTGGGTGTGGTCATCGTTGGCTTTGCCGACGATATTACGCTGGAGGTCTACGGTCCAATAGCTCTGCGGTGTATGCCAGTAAGCGTAAGCTTCTGGCCAGTGTCTCCGCGTTCATACTGATGTATGATGACTCGGCTTGGGGCACGGCTTTAAGTACCGACAGCTACCATAGCAAGCAGCACAGTTTGTTCCAACTCAAGAATAAAATTATCTCTTGAAACTAATCCGATTTGTTGGTGGTTGAAAATATCACTTACAATTGCACTGAATAGCAACGCAAAAAGCGCAAGAGGCGGAGTCTGTATGCAGCATATTTAAGTAATATCGAAGTTTGTTATTTGTTGCAAAATACTATCCACTTAAAACAAATTTGTTTAAAAAATAATCTAGTAATCCAGATCGTATATGCTACGTTAGGAATGACATCGTATGTTAACAAACAAATTTGTTGCTTACACAAGTAAAGAGACTGCCTTGTCTGTGTATGCCGTGGCTACTGCAAAAGCTGAGAGAAAAGAGACTGCCAGGGATGAAAATACTCAATCTACCCTCGCCTATATTGACACTTGCTGGGTAGAATCTTCGTTGATTTTAATTTGTTTTTATCCTCACCTTGACAACACAACAAAGATTGGCAAAGCGCTTGCCGCAAGATTTTCGGTTACCTTTTAGCCTGCTGATACTCAACCGCTTTATGATTATCGGAAACAAAAAATGATATTCATTCTAACCAACTTGACGTTTTTACATTCCGCTTCGGAAAGTTGTAATTTTTGCACGAAGCACACTAAAGACGCGTCAATATAATCGATTCCGTGCATCGGATCGTTCATTACTCGTATAGCAGAATATTGTTTGATTAATATGAACCTCATTGATAATCAATTTTTCAAAACTGACACTCTTCTGCTTCTGATAATCAAAAACACCAACGACACACGGGCATCGTTGTTTGTTTTCTTCATCTACTTTTGTGCCATCTTCATTGGTATACTCATATTGGTGGTGGTGTGGTTACTTTGATGGAGGCATAAATGTCAGCGAATTGAGTAAGGTACAGTGGGGGAAGTGTATCAGTGGGGTAAGTGGATCATTTGTCCATATTGAGCATAAATACTTGAAGATGTTGAATGTTTTCACACCATTGCATCGTTTTAGGTTATGTTCTTACGTCCACACTGATACTAATGCAAAACTGGTACTACACGTACACTAACACAAGCAAACTTGTTGGTTGCAAAAATCAATTAATTTCAAAATTATTTTCCGTCAATCAAAAATCCATTGTATCTCTGCCTTAAATCAAATTCTACTAGTTTTTTCAACGCATGGTAAACATTTTAGTTCTAATTGAATCAATCACAATGTAAAATATGTGATTTTTATAAATAAATACAGATAAATTGGACATGGTACACTTACCCCCACTTTTTAATGGGGTGGGGTAAGTGGATCAAGTATTATTATCATTTATTGGCAGACTGCTTACGATAATTTGAATAAGTTTGAATACTCGCAGATATTGTTTTGTTTTTACTTTTTCTCATTACTAGCTTAATTATGTCTAATTGACTATAGAATATTTGAATTAATACACCTAAAATTTATTTTAATATTTCTGCTACAAGAAAATATAAAAGAATGAATATTGCAAAATGCAAACAAAACTTTTCGTGGTTTATTAGAGCTGAGTTGCAATAGAGCAAAATATACAAATTTTCCAATTGAAAACATGTTATCGTACCTTATTTGACCATATAAATTGTTCTAGACATATGATAGAATTACATTCGTAAATAGAATAAGAAGGTTTCAGTTTGTTACACAAAATTAATGTAATGTAATATTTTTTAACTACCAGTGTTTTTCGAAAACTTCATAAGGAATAAACCTACAATACTTCAGGATAACTTTTGTAAATATATAGTAGAATTTTATCCAAATAATTCTAGCTACAATGTTTTTTTTTTGTTCGAATTAGTGTGAACTAATGTATTAATATTTTAATAATAAAATTAAGACACTTTTTAATTGTTAAAGTATCGAAACATGACGTAACTAGCACTAATAACAAGAACGAGGGCAATATCATTTTTAGTATACATAATTACACCATATATGTTTTGAGTATAGATTTTTTTTAGTGGTGATCCACTTACCCCACCATGGTGGAATAAGTGGATCATTTGGCGCAAATTTTCAAGTCCCTCATACTCAATACATAAAAATCAGAAAAATCTAAATAAATGACGATTTGAAGTATATTAGTCCCTCATATGTTATTCACAGAAAAAAGTTTGAATTACATTATTCACGTAAGCTGTACATAATATTGAAGTTGACTGTTGATTTTTCTGTATCCACTTACCCCACGGTACCTTATAGTGAGCATGATTTTTTTCGTCCCTGGAGACAGCTCACTGACAGCTGGCATGTTTTCTTGCCTTTTATCACTTCTTTCTTTAGTTTTTAAGTTGTGCACAACGGTCAGATGAACTAAATTTGGTCAAAATCATATTCACTTAATGTTGTTCACTATGAAAAAGGATATGAATAAAAAAAAGTCAATAGCAATTAGCCAACACACAACTATATTTAAGTATGCAACTTTTGAAATATGAAATCATCGAAAAACACCTAGAAATTTTGAATATGTTTTTTTGAATATTGACGGTTTTTCACGCTCTGCTCTTCGAATGTGCGGTTTTCCAGTGACAGTTAGTGACAGATTCTCATGACTTTTGGGAGCTCGCAATCCATACCAGCTGTTTCCTCTCTCAGTGCAAAAGGTACCCACGCACTTAAATTATTTTACGGATTCCTGTGAAATGTCAACAGCTGTACAGTTCTGTAAAATAAATTAACGGAGTACGGTAAATTTTTACAGTATTCGGTCGCAGCACATTTTTCACGGCATTCTAGACTTTGCTCTATTACCCGATGAGCCACAAAGTTTTGGGCAACTGCAAGGGACATGGAGGTCTTATTTTGTCTTTGACCGTATGCTTGTGGCCGGTACTCGACAGAACTGAGAAAAAATGTGGTAGTTGAAGCTCAAGACACTATGTACCGGAATGATATGCGGAGATTTTATGCAATGGTCAATGCCGTGCGGCACAATACCGTATCAATGCCTGCCATGTTCAATGATCGAGAAAGGAATTTTTTGGCAGTGGCAGTGGCTGCCAGGTGAAAGGAGCACTTTCAGCAGTTGTTGAACGGTAAAAATGAAAATATAGCGGAAAATACGATGATTACGATCGTGCCGTGGACACGCCGACCATAGGAAAGGTTAAAACGGCTATCAGCCAGATAAAAAACTGTAAGGCAGGGAAGGATGATATCCGGTCGTGCTTCTTAAGCACGGGAGTAATCAGCTTAACCCGTTGATCCATCGAATACTTCTGAAGATATGGGAATACGAAGAAATGCCTACCGGCTGGGTGAATGGCCTTTTACGCCCAATTTACAAGGAAGAGCTCATACTGGAGTGTGCCAATTACAGAGGAATTACCCTTCTGAATTCAGCGTTCAAAATACTACCGCGCAACCTGTTTACAAGATTGAGACCGCTCAAGGAATCCTTCGTCGGCGAATACCAAACAGGTTTTCGTAAGGACCGTTTGACAACGATGTTTACCTTGCAAACGATTCTAGATAAATTCCGAGAGTATAACTTGCAGACCCACCATCTTTTTATTGATCTCAACGCAGTTCAGTGAAAACAAATGAGCTGTGACAGATAATGTCTGAACATGGTTTTCCGGCGAAACTTATTAGGCACATACGTGCTTGAGGGTTCTAAATCAAGTGTTCGAATTGCAAACGATGTGTCAATTTGCTGTTGAACATTGCACTCGAAGGTGATATTAACGGGAGTTCAGTAAAAACTGAGATTTTAGTAGATTAAAGTAAAGAGTGTATTTTTTCTCTTTTTCTCTCCTAGAGAATTGCTCTCTGGACTCCCTAAAAATGGGTGGCATGTTTCTTTTCGCTCGGGTGCTGTCAGGTCAATCGAAGATGGCGTCGAAACAGCAAGCACTTCGCGAACGTGTTGTACGGTTATACGAAATGCCGTGTGTGCCAAAATAAAGTTGACCAGAAGGATTCTGAAGTGTATCCGGAAGATGGACGTCAGTGTCGTACGGCCAATCAGGGCTTTTTCTCCAATATTCATTTACTTTTTTTTTTTCGAAGAATGAGCATTGTGTTTTTAATTACAATTACTGAATAAGTTGAAAAAAAAAGGTTTTACCATATGACTTAATAAATAAACGTTGTGGCGAGCAGAGAAACGGCACTTACATCAAGCTGTCGCACATGTGGTTTGGAGACGATATCTCCATCTTTTTGGAATCGATTGCAGGACAGTGTAGGAGGCCTTCGTGCCTCTGGAGAGGGAAACAGCAAAGAGAGGCCTGACGAAGCGTGGACATTGAAAAATGCAGTGCAGAAAGCCTTCTGTATTTTCGTGCGTAGAGTGCTGCGGACAATACTCGGTGGGATACTAGAAAACGGTGTGTGGCGGAGAAATGCCGTCCATCGAACAAAACGTAGAGATTATATCTGTAGTCTATAGTGATCTCCAGGTACACCCATCACCCCTCTTTCCTGCTCGTATACGACCAAGCTTTTACTAGGATTGATAATTGAATAGTATACCAATTACTTAACAGAACATTTCACCAACTCTCTCTGCTTCAATTATGTAACGCTGAGACAAGACTATCCTTTCAAGATATCCACCTGAAAGAACTATCATTCTTCAAAAAATAGGTCATCTCTTTCTATGACAAGTAGGAGAAAAGCACTAATTTTCAACCTACAAAAATTCTGTGCCAATTTTCAGATTTTCATACAACGTAAGCCGAAATCGAATGAATGGCTCGAAAACTAGTACTGGGTTAAAATTGGTGCTCTTCCCCTATTTTTTGTCTTTGTAGAGCAATCGCTTTTTTTGTGAGGTTTTCATTTATTTAGTTAACATCTAAACAGATAGCACTGAATCAACCATTTCACGCCACAATACTCGGTTCGTGGCCGCATCTCTCCACCATCGGTGGGTCGCCGTAGTGTTGGGCGAGCTCGTGGTTCATCCGCCACACACTGTTTTCCCTACACACTGTCAAAGATCGACCAAAGCACCCGACGTTCGAAGACTCCAAGTGCTTGCCAATCCTCCTCGAGCATCGTCCACGTTTCATGCCAGTAGAGGACACCCGGCCATATGAACGTTTTGTACATGGTACATTTGGTGCGAGTGTGAATCTTTTTTGACCGCAGCTTCTTGTGGAGGCCATAGTAGGCCCGACTTCCACTCATGATGCGCCTCCGTATTTCACGGCTAACGTAAGGGTCCAAGGTAGACGAACTCGTTAACCAACTTGAACGTATCCCCGTCTATCGTAACACTGCTACCTAGGCGAGCCCTGTCGCGTTCGGCCCTACCAGCTAGCATGTACTTTGTCATGGTCGCATTCACCACCAGTCCAACATTTGCTGCCTCACGTTTCAGACAGTAGCCTGGGACACGGTTATATGAAAAAATTAGATTCTCGCTCCAGTCCACTTTTTGGATTGCATTTAGGTCCGATACCAACTGTGCAAAATTTCAGCTCGATCGGAGAAACTATATTTTAGCGCCAGTCGTTCAAAGTTTGTATGGGAAACCTTACTTTTGTAAAGTAAAATTGCCAGAGATCGCTCATTGTCCTCTATAAAAATTCTGAACACAAATCTCTATAGGTATTTCTACGATGAACAACATTGCCGAAGACCGCAAGGCAATCCGATGCTTGTGAAAAAAGTTATTATGCATAGAATATTCGCAAATTTTGCCCGATTTTGTTATTATTGTTTTTCCTTTACGTGTTAATCAACGTCGCCTTGCCAGTAGGTTTCCATTGAATAACTTTTTTTTACAAGTGTCGGATTGTTTCGCGGTCTTCGGTAATATTCTGTATAGTAAAAATACCTATCGAGGTCTGTGTTCAGAATTTTCATAGAGGTCAATGGGCGACCTCTGGTGATTTTTCTTTACAAAAGTAAGTTTTCCCATAGTAAATCCCATACAAATTTTGAACGGCTGGCGCGTAAATATAGTTTTCCAATCGTGCTGAAATTTTGAACAGTTGGTATGGGACCTAAATGCAATCCAAAAAGTGGACTGGAGCGAGAATCTAAATTTTGTCCCACACTAGTGTACAGGTCTGCCCCATCCTTAACATGGCTGAAATCATTAGATCAGGACTTTGAAAGGTATCAGAATATGAATAGAAGTAGTTGGGAGGAGTTATCAAAAGACAGGGAAAGGATCAAAAAGAAACTAGATGAAATTTATAAAAATGAGGAGAGCGAAATTTCGGATGGGGAGTCTTCAGATGAGGATCAAAACTCGAGATACAAACATTGGAAATGGAAAAGGAGGAATGAGAAATGATGCGATTCAGAACGACTGGAGTTGAAGAAGAGAGGAGAGAAGATCACCATATTGTGCATTGCCAGAATAAAGGTATTGTAAGTACAAATCAATGTTTTAAATATGTAATACGGAATTCAAACAAGTATACGTTATTCTGGGAAGGTTTAATTTAATGGTAAGTGAAATAATTACAAAACTTAATCAATAGCACCAATCGTATTTTTCATATATTATATATCAAACAGGACACCCAATTGAAGCAATATGGATGAGGAGAGTGGAATTGCCAACTCCTTATCGCTAACATACTGTTAATAGAGGGATGGTCCTTAAACCCCATTCATTGAGACATCCTTTTGTATGATGAAATGACCGGTAGATCGATGACCAGTATCTAGGTAATAATTTTTGGAATGCCTTAGGTAAACCTTAAATAATAGCAAAGAGCTGAAACAATCAACTGGATAACATCATATAAAATGGACAGTCTACTGTCTAACGGCTGTGCCATGCAACAATGAGTGGTTACCCTTACATACATACATACATACACTAGTGTACAGGTCTGCCTCCTTTCCAAATAGTTAGCCACCTTGCCAAATAATGTCCATATCATCCACGAAGCAAACAAATTGATCGAATCTCGTAAAAATCATCCGGCTGTTAAGCCTGGTTCTCTGCATAACACCATCTAACAGGCACGAAAGACCATCACCTTGTCGTAGTCCCCGGCGGGATCCAAATGAACTGCAGTCTTCGCCTGAAACCTTCAAACAATTTGGTATACCTTCCATCGTTGCTCTTATCAGTCTCGTGAGCTTCTCGGGAAAGCTGTTCTCCTCTATAATTTTCCATAGTTCTACGCTGTCGATACTATCATAATCCGCCTTGATATCGATGAAAAGGTGATGCGTTGGGGCTTGATATTCACGACATTTTTGGAGGATTTGACGAACAGTTAAGATCTTGTCCGTTGTCGATTGGCCATCAACCAAGCCGGCTCGATAACTTCCCACGAAATCGTTTACTAAAAGTGACAGACGACGATCTGTGATAATACTTTGTAGGCCGCATTAAGAATAGTGATTGCAATCGAACTTGTCGCCTTTCTTGTAGAAGGGGCATATCAACCCTTCCTTACACTCCTCCTGTTCTGTTTCCCAGATTGTGCCTATCAGCCGGTGCCGACGAATGGCCAGCCTCTCCGAGCACATCTTTATGAGTTCAGCTCCGTTACCATTCTTACCAGCAGCTTTATCTTTCTAGAGCTGATTAATGGTATCCTTAACCTCCCTCAAGGTGGGCGCTGACGTCCTTCATTGCCTGTGCTCTCAGCGCCATTCAGGTGTTCGTTGAAGTACTGCTCCCATCTTTTGGTCACCTCACGCTCGCCCGTCAAAATACTCCCATCCTTATTGCTGCACATCTCGGCTCCCGGCACGAAGCCGTTGCTTCTGATAAATATTACATGTTTCTTGAGACCGGCACAGCTGTTTCATCGCCTCGCACTTCGTCTCCTCTAGACAGCGTTTTTTCTCCCGAAAGAGACGGGTCTGCTGTTGCTGTTTCCGTCTGTAACGTTCCACATTCTGCCGGGTCCCTAGCTGCAGAATGACCGCCCGCATGATGGCTGCTTTCACTGTTCTCCAGCAGTCCTCAAGAGGGGCTTCATACAGCTCACTCTTTTCCGGTAATGTAGCCTCAATGTCCAGTGCGTATGCAGTTGCGACATCCGGTTGCTTAAGCCACTCTAGGTCATACCGGGGCGGCCATCGGTATCGTACATTGTTAACGACGGAGAGTTTTGGGCGCAGTTTAACCATAACCAGATAGTGGTCATTGTCAATGTTAGCGCCACGATAGGTCCTGACGTCGATAATGTCGGAGAAGTGCCGTCTATCAATCAGAACGTGATCGATTCTGGTGTATCGGTCAGGAATGTTCTGGTGTTTAGTCATGTTAATCGGCTGTACCATTGGAGCATACTTGTCCGTTGTCTAGTGTTAAGTTACCACTCAATGAAGTTCATTTTACATCCTTCGGGTACGCAAAGCACTAATGGTACGCCATGTATAGCCTTGTCCAACCTTTGAGTGTATTGAAACATTTTTTTCCATAAAAACATGTTAATTTAACTATTTCAAACTTCATTATGTCATCGCTTCAAATTTTGCGTATCTTCAAAAATCAGTGACATGGACAATGTTCTTGAATAGTGTTCGTTTGCGTTGCTGAACGAAAAAATAAATCTCTCAAGATACAGCTGAGATATGCAATGTGAATTGCTGGAGTTAGTCTACCGATGTTTTGTGGAGGATTGGGTATACAATAGGGTGGATCACCGTGATTATTTTTTCAAGAAGTAAAAGTGTTTTAATTTCGCGCTGTTTTCTCGGCTTAAAAAACTTCTGCTTGGAACTAGTAAATTCAGGGGTTTTTTATATAACAGAAGACCCACCCTAGTTTCCAGATGTAAAAACACTTCCGCTACCACCGGAGTATAACACCGATGCATACTACATTGGTACAAGTAGCAATGATTATTCGGAGAAAATAAAATTGAACCAAAACAGATGCCAATACTTTTAGACACATCGTTCCTCTGGGTTCCATGAGAGTGCGAACAATTGTACAATAAAAAAATCCACCCCCTCCTTCTACAGTGATGCTGAGTGCTCCACAAAGCCAGATGATCCCCATTATTGCTATTCACGGGACACCATAACCAGCATCGTAGGGACTTCAGTTCAGAACATTATCAATAATTCGTCGCAGAAGACATTCGTCAAGAAACTTTAGGACTTTGTTCGGTCGGTAGGTCTCCCCGGGACGGAGAAATAAGTGCCATCGATTTGCATTTATTGCTTTCCGGTAGAGTAGACAAAAGCAGTTTTTCGAATTATCACTTCAACTCACATAGTTTCGCACTTGACATTGACACGGACGATGAACGTTGGGAATATGCACGGTGCACCTAGAATCGTTGTCAACGATAAAAATGACCATCTATTCTGAACTTTAAAATATCCCTATAGATATTATATTATGGTATTAATTATACTATCCACTGAAAAAGTCATTCGTATTCAAAGGGATGATGATATAATGATGATTGTATAACGCATAAATTAGATGTTGAATATATATACAGTTGTGTTCAGAATAATAGTAGTGAAAGCCGATTTTCATACAAAATGCTCAACTTTGGCATGCTGTAACTTTGTTTCCCTATGAGCAATCAGCATGAAATTTTAGCAGTGAACTACAAATATGCTCAATTTCATTTTTACGAAATTTGAAAATTTTCACACTACCGGCTAAAAAGTTAAGCACCAGGTGAAATCGCTCAAAATAATAGTAGTTTTAATAATTTAAATATCAGCTGTATTTTGAGTTTTTGAATTTTTATTTACTCATCGTTTCAACCATTTCCACCCAAGATATAAATGTATCAACAGGCCATTTTTTTACAAAATTGTTGCTGAACAGAAGTTTGCAAAAGAAAAACTACTATTATTTTGAGCGATTTCACCTGGTGTTTAACTTTTTGACCGGTAGTGTGAAAATTTTCAAATTTCGTAAAAATGAAATTGAGCATATTTGTAGTTCACTGCTAAAATTCCATGCTGATTGCTCATAGGGAAACAAAGTTACAGCATGCCAAAGTTGAGCATTTTGTATGAAAATCGGCTTTCACTACTATTATTCTGAACACAACTGTAAATTGTAATAATGTTGCAGGCATAAAAATTCCCCAACATTGACGTGACTAGAGAAGACTTTCATTTTACTCGATAAAATATTTTGAAATTCACGGAGACGATGCTGGAATGCTAGGATCCTATACGATATCATATATTTTGCATATTGGGTACGGAATTAATGTTTTTTTTTATTAACGACTGTCTCAGACACACCGAGAATACAATTGTCGTTCCCGTCCTGGAAGGTGTTGTTTCTGTTTCTGTACACATATTTGCTGTGTGGGAGAGTTTGTGCAGCAGCCTTTTGTTGACGGAACCGATTGCAATTGCAGCTCACGTGCAGTTCGATCGGTTCCCGTAATGTGGAGAACAAGTGAGCATGTGTGGGTGTGTGTGGGGGAGATGTGGTCGATTGGATGAAATGCGGTTCGAATGGAATTGTGCTCTCTGCACTCTGCTGCCCCCAACTGGCTCAGGGAGGGAATAAGAATGAGGTAGAATTTTCATCTTTTCCAACTGGGGCAACGAAATGCTGGTTTTTCTCCTTAAGCTAGTGCTCGTATATGTGAAGCTGGGATCAGTGCTTGGGGTTCGCCCATAAACATCATTGTCCTTTTGTAGAGAGGGGAGGGTGTACAAACAGAGAGTACAATTTAGCTTTAACGCTTTCCAGAGACAGGGGGGAAATGACAAAATGAACAGCTTACGAATGGACGATTTTTATTGTTGAGCGTATGGCAGCTGATACATACAGTACCAGAAGTATGGAATCGTTGCAGCATCTTAATATAGAGTAAAAATGAACTGTATGTCACAAGATTTCATTCATTACAAGTGGAGAACCAATATAACTTTAACTAGTAAGGTTTGATCGTAGTTTGCCTTTACAATTTTCAATTGGTCGGCGTTAAGTCAGAGTGGACCAAGTGGCATTTTTCATATTTAGAGAAAAATAGGTTTAAAGTCTAACGCTCTGTAATTTTGTGAACTCGTTTAAATTATGTCAGGTAAAAGTTCAAAACGAAACCAATTGCTTTAGTTGGATGCTTTCGACTGTTATGAGTTACACCGGGGATTTTCTTAGCGGCTTTCAGTCTCAACGGCAGTCAGAACTAAAGTATTTCTTCTACACCCAACGTTTCGATTGTATTTTCAATCTTTTTCAAGGGTTAGAAAATTTTGTTCTTAACCACCAGACAAAGAAACGTGGAAGTGCTCATAAGAACACTAAGTTGAAAAGCAGGCTCTGTTCCAGTTAAAATATAATACCAGAAGAATATATGGAGTCAACGTTATAAAAAAACACGTATCTCTAGATTATGCCAATTTTAGAATTTCCAAATGGGGACGAAACGAGGTCCGCCAGTATTGTTAATGTACTATTTTAAATACAATCCAAATACAAATTTGGAAGCGAAGAGAAATCCATCTGGCATTCATTCTTACCAGAAGTCGGCGCTTCACCTACCACGGAGTTTTATCTGATTCGGCATGACAAGCGAAAATTCCGGGAAACGAGAAAGGATTAGACAGCCAACTCACAAAAGCACTTTATAGCTGCCACCAACTTTCACTACCCACCGAGTCGGCACTTTTAAATTTTGTTCGAACGATTTTCACACAGCCAGAACTTTAACCGCATTTTGCGGAAGGTAGAAACGTTGTATAGCTATTCAAAATGAGATAGTTAACAAGGATTCCAAATCATAGGGTACTGCACTGCTATCAGAAGCTCGTTCCCTTAAGTATTTTGATAACAAACGCTTTAATGTTGAAGGTCATCATTTGTATCTTTGTCGCAAACATCAAACACAACAGATCTTCGGCAAATTGTACCCCGAAATCAACGTTCATTATCCTTGCTCTTTGTCTTCGGGAACCGCTTCTGGGTTGATAAGGATCGTTCAATTAATTGAATTCCGGACCATTGAGAACAATCAGCATCCAACCATTTGCATCAGTAAATTTCTCCATTCATCCGGAACGAGTATCCAGAGAGAAAGCAAAAGCGAGAAAGTTCCGCCGTTTGGAATGGAAATTATACGGCTTGGCTGAAAAAAAAAAATAAACCTTCGACTGAATCCTAGCTGGCTAGCGTTACTATTGCTGAATCGACGCACAGTCATCATCGGGCGTCCAGCAAAAGGCACAGTTCTCAAATTGCGTCAATTAAGTTGAAAAAAGTTCAGAGTGTGGAACGTGGAAGGGAATCTGGTTCCATTTTTGCATCGTCTGGGGAAAAGTTACTGAGTCTGTCGGTATGGGAGAATTTTTGTTGAAATCTGCACTATCGCAGTGACCATGGATGAAACTTGAACCAAATCTCAAAGCTAATCAAGCGGAATAACAAATAATTGGATCAAGCTAGAGAATATCAGTAATAAAAAGATGACTTAGAGAAATCTCAAAGTAGGGTGATTTACGCTTTCGACAGCAAGTGGTTCTATTATTGGCACAGGATTTATTCAGTAACATTTCTGGGATATGCTCAGGGAACGATTATTCTCTTTAGTGGTTGTGCACGGTATATATGATAGAAGAATATTATCTGAAAAAAAATAGTATAAACATCGCAAAAAAAAAAAAAACATTTCCTAAGAAAACCCATTGAAAGGGGCGCGAAGTTTCACATGGCCTGTCTAAAGTTCTTAAGACTGCCTGTTTAAATTTTTTGATAGCTTTGTCGCTATTCAACGATGCTTACTGAAAATTTTAGATTTAAAAAATCTAAATAAATATTTGTATCAACCTTGTTTTCGTCATTACTAAAAATGGGAGAATTTGATAGTTAAGTTTGATTGAACAGGAAAATTACTAACTCTCTTAATACAATAAAAGTTTGAGCAACGTTCTTGTTATATTTTAAAATTGTTTTTCGAAAGCATAACAATTTTGAGCGGTTTAAATAAATTCTGATTTTTTATATAAGGGGCCGTACATAAATCACGTAGCTTTTCTCATTGATTTTGCACCCTCCCCCTTGTAGCATTTGGGCACAAATGCTAGTTCCTCTCCTGGAAAATACGTAGCATAACGAACAACTGTCCCTCTCACTTAATTTAATTTTTTATTTATTTTTTTTTGTTCTTAAGCAATAGGGCTAAAACGAAATATTAAAATTCAAATATTCAAAATAAAGTTAGATGTTAATTACTGACTGAATATTCAGGATAATTAGTTAAATTATAGCATCAAACAAACTACATAATAGTTTTTTTTATTAATCAGTTTCAAACAGGTTGAAATCAATTTATCATGCCTTAGCCACAGACAAATAGACGTCACACTCTCATCGATGTCCACCGACCACGTTTTAAAAACGATCGATTCAAATATATGGTAGTTGGTCAATTCACCACCTTGTTTTGTGGTTGTTGATTTTAGCATTTGGCGTACATGTCCTCACGACTTTGATTTTGATCGCAATTTGTTCTAAGTGTTTTACCGTTGTTCTGTTGAAACTATTTCCATGCAACAAGTTTTCAGTTAAAAATTCAAAGAAAAGTAAAATCAAACAAGCTTGGATTTATGACACTAACAATAATGAATCAAGGTAGGTACAAAATATTTAATATTATTTAAAATGGAAAACCGTTTTGTTTGAGGGTTATTTGTTAACATTGTTAGGAACCAGTTTTCAGTTCATCATTAAAAAGTTTCCTCGCCACTATCATTCAAATTCAAATCTGTTCAATAAACAATGTTCAGATTAAGGGAAATATCATAATAATATTTCAAATTTTTTGGACACCTTATCGAATATTCTGTAGTTTTTTCACATTTTTTATATAAACTTTATTTTAGAATTACTGAAATGACGGGGTTGGTGGTCTAATGGCTATCGTTTCTGCTTCATAAGCAGGAGACCATGGGTTCAATCCCAGGCCCGTCCCTTTCCCTGTACTTTGTAGTTGTTATCTTTCACTTGCTTCTATCATCCACTCTTAATATATATCACAGTTGATATATCACAGTTCATAGCATTTGTTAGAATCCGAGACGGAAAAAAAATCGTTTCCCCACGCTTCCATTTTTCCACCATTATAGCACGCCTTTCATTACGTCTGATACATAAGCAATCTGCTAACCAAACAGCAAGCCTTTCTGCCATAAAAATTACCGTCCTTCTGCATTATTCCCACATGAACAGGCGTAGACGCAGTTCCCCTCCCCCTTTCCCTCCTCGGTCTGCAATCTGACGTGGCAGGCGTCATTGTTGCCTAAAATAGAAGATCACCAGCACTTATACACTGAGGGTGTCTGTTAATCCCAAGCAGCCATCTTATTGGTTCCTTGGGTAAGTGCAGCTGATCTGGTGATACTAGAGTAGCAACCACGAGCGGCCAATCAAGCTCAAACTTTATTATCGAATTATTGAAATATTCTTACAAAAAATATATACCAAAAATGCTTTTTCTCTAAATAACAGAGTGAAATTTTCAAATCTCGCAAAATTGAACGCGTAATGCACTAAAAACATATTTTGTATCCCCAAGATAATACATGAAAGAAACTGAAAATATTTATTTGATTTGCTGTTATTATTTAGATTACAAAATGTTTCCTTAGTCTATGAAGTATTAATTGAAAATTAATGAAAAGCATTTTGAATAATAGCAGGTTTATGTATGACTGATATATTCACGAACAGGTTTTCAGTGACTATTCAGAAGCATAACTTGAAAAAGCTATGGCTTGATAGAAGTATGTAACAGTTGATAAAGACAAACTTGTGAAAGAAAAGAAAATTTATATTCATTGATTCAGTTTCGATTCAAAGACTTTGCAACATATATTGAAATTTGCCTCTATATGGAAGCATAGTTTTTCGTTTAAAATGATTGAAGCTTATTTCCGAAAAATCGCACAGCATAATTCCAATGAACAACACACTTTTAAAAGTAATTTTTTCTGGCAAAATTTTTGAACGATTTAATATGGAAGTGTTAATCAAAAACCGCCTATTCGTGAATTTTTATTGAAATTTAATAATTACCGAGAAGAATTAACTACAGCCAAGATTCAGTGTTATTTAATAATGTATATTTAAATAATAAAGGTTTGACAGGATAAAAAGCAATGCCAGGTAATAAAAAGCTACTTTGAAAAAGCATACAAATTGATTAAGCAATCTTGTAGATATCTGAAAATTACGATATAATGTTTATTTAAGATTCCAAGATCTTTATTTGGCCAGCGTGGTACCAGAAACTAAAATGCTCATTATTCAAAGACGGCTGCACCAAATTGCTTCATTTTTACACAACATACTCTCTTTAATGTATTGTTCCGAAGAGTGAATATCCGAATACGGTAAGGGGCGGTCCATTAATTACGTAAGGGGTTATGGGGGGAGGGGGGATTTGAGATTTCTTACGCGCCATACAAATTATTTGTAATTATCATACAAAAAATCTTACGATGGGGGGAGGGGGGGTTCTAAAAACCGCCAAAATTGTCTTACGTAATTAATGGACCGCCCCTAAAATTCTGTAGTCTGAGATATCAATGTGGGTTATGGTTACGCGTCGGTCCCCCAAGGAATTCCGGAATATCTCCGGATCCAGATGACCTATGATATTTGTATCACTACAAATTCTAGAGCTAGAAAAGTTTTTTTTATGATCATGCGAAAACATGGAGCAAACATATGGAGAAACAAAAAAGTTATAGTGATTTATTTTTTTTGCGATAAAAAATAAAGCTGCTAATAGAGGGGTAAAATAAGGCTTTACAAAATATTGTCCTATAACAATGTAACTCTACTTTGTATAAAAAAGGTCAAATAAATTAATTAAACAATAGAAGATTGGACGCCAAAAACAATTGCAGCATAAGAAAAAGGAAGAATAGTAAGGAATGCGTTGTATGCTGTTTAGTAACTAAAGCAATCGATTTCTCTTTTCTTTTTGCTAATAATTCGTTTAAGATTCTTAGGCGGCATTCATTTATTACGTAACGCTTGAATTGTTGACTAGCTCCAAAACGCTTTTTGTATGAAATATTATATATTGAATGGGTCGTAACGCTTGAGCCTACCCCTGCCCCCTTCGAGCGTTACGTAGCTTATGGCAGGTGCCTTATTTCTGTAGGAAGTTCAATACGAGCTTCAAACCAATAGTTTTCCAAACAATATAGCTCCATAGAATAGCCCATGTAATTAAGTAGCACTTTAACTGTCACGAAACGGTGCTAAAATTTAGCGTTACAAAGATCTTTGAATAGCAATTTACTCTAGAACTAGTCATTCAATTTTTATTTATTTTATTTATGTATTAATTTAGGATGTAAAAATATAATTAAAAAAATAAAAAGAGTGTTACAATAGTTCAGAGCTCATATCTCAGCCATCATGCAAAAATATTGTAATTTATTTCATTGTTGGAAACATTCAAGACCAGCAATGTAGAGAAAAATATCAAACAGAGTCGTAGCAAAGCAAATGGAGATTGGGGTGCTCCCATTTGAAAAGTTTTCCAAACCTATAAAAAAAATTTCGGTGCTGCTATGCAATCATTTTTGTTTTTGTTCCACAATTCGACACTTCTGCTATAAATCTTCAATAGAAAAATACTAAACATGGTTGTAGCTAGGAAAAACAGAAATAAGGGGCTTCCATTAGAAAATTGTCCAAATGTTACAAAAAAAAAAAACATAACTTAACAATGAACAAACCGTTTTTTTTATTTTTTTTACCATTTGAATGCTTCAAATTATGTCTTTCAGGGAAAAATAATGTTGCACATGGTCGTAGTAAGATATAAGGTTTCTGAAGGGTATGCCCTTTAAAAAAATATTAAATAAAAACTACATGCCATCGCTTTGAATTTTGACAACAGGAACTGTTAAAATTCAAAGCGATGGCATGTAGTTTTTCTTCGTTTAATTCTTCAATGAATGTTCAAATCCTCTGAGCAGAATCTCAAATAGAGAAACTTTAAAGTAGATGGAGTACCGTGTACCTTTTAATTCCGCTCCTAAATGCTTATCTTTGACAGATACGCGTATTTCGACTACCACTTGCAGTCTTCTTCAGTGTCAGTTACTCGTATCCACTCAGTGGATCTACTTAAAAGTTTCTTCGTTTAATTGATTGTAGAAGTCAAGTTAATGAATTTAAATAAAGACATACGTTTTTGAAAACACTCAAAATTTAGTTTACCTGAAACTACGAAGAATTTGTTTACATTTTTGTCTGTAGCTCAAAATTCAAAGCAATTGTATGTTGATTTTTTTCGACTTACAATTATTTGCAGAAGTCAAATGAAAATAAAGGAATGAAAAAAGAAGCTTCTGATAACACTCAAAATTAATTTATCCTAAGCAACTGCAAAAAAAACCTTATTTCACGAGTCCATTTCTGTGCAAATCAAGACCAAAGCGATTACAACTAGTTATTTTCGGATTGAATTTGCTTATAGAAGATAAGTGAACATATTTGAAAAGAAATAGATATTTTCTTTTAGTACTTCAAATTTATTTTACTTAAAAAACTACAAAACAATTTTTTCATGAGCTTGTTTGCTTGTTAATCTTAATTCAGAGCGATGGCACGTAGCTTTTTCAAAATATATTTACTAAGTGAAGTGAGGAGAACATGTTAAAGTAGAAATATACATTTTGTATTACACACAAAATTTATTTACTCAAGAAACTACGTAAAACCTTAATTCATGAGCTTATATGCTTGTGAAAAAATTCAATGCGATAATATGTTATTTTTTCAACATTAAATTGTTTATAGAAGTCAAGTGAATATGTTTGAGAAGTAATACAAAATTTTGTTTACACTCAAAACTTAATTTACCCAAGAAACTGCTTTAAACCTGGTTAAATAAATATTTATGTTTGTAGAAAAATATTCAAAGCGATGATATATTGTTTTTGCGACATCAAACTTATTGTAGAAGTTGAGTTAGCTAATAAAATAGGTAATAGCACATTTTTCATTACACTCAAAATGTATGCAACCTAGGAAGCTTAGAAAAATTCTGTTTCATGAGCCTGTATATCTACGTATGAGCCTACTCTATAGGCAAAAGTAAAATCAAAGCGATGACATGCCTATAAAGTAGGCAAATTTAAAATCAAAGCGTTGACATTAAGTTTTTCCTATATAAATTTCTTATAGCAGTTAAGTAAACATGTTTGAGGAAAAAAATATGTTTTCAATGACACTCAAAAATTATTTTACTATGAAAATCACAATTTTGTGCTTTAACTTGAAATAAAAATCTAAAGCAATATGCAGATTTTTGACATTACTTGTCATTGCTTAGAATTTCGATTTACAGATAAACAGATCAATGAAACATGGGTTTTGCTGTTTCTTAGGTAATATAAATTTTAAGGGTAATCAAAAATTTCCATTTCTACTCAATTATGTTAACTTGACTTTAATCAAATAATGTACAAAAAACTACATATCATTATACCGACACATTTATTGGGATGTTAAGTAATCCAATGAGTAATCGCATGGTTATTAAACTAATTAACTCATTATTCTTCTTCTTCTTCTTGGCATTACATCCTCACTGGGACAGAGCCTGCTTCTCAGCTTGTTCTTTTGAGCACTTCCACAGTTATTAACTGAGAGCTTTCTTTGCCAAAGTTGCCTTTTTCACATTCGTACATCATGTGGCCCATAGGTGATGTTGGTAGTGAGGTGGTGATATTTTTTAAGTAGTTGAAGAATTTGTATACCTTGGAACTCTAGTGATTTGCGATAATGTAATGTAATGTAATGTAATTTTATTTAGTTCGACGAAATCCTTTAGTAACAAGGTAGCCTTATTTCTAGGACAAGGAAGTGTTCAATGGAAAAAATAACAAGGATTGAAAACTAAATATATATAAAAAAAAGGATCGTGAGGAAGCTACAATATTTTTTATGGTTGTCTATTTCTGAGTGCTGCCCTGAAGGAGGTAATGGATGGCTGTTGTTTCACCGACAGCGGAAGTTGGTTCCATACGATGGTTCCCGCTATAAGTACACTCTTTCTCATGGAAGTTGAATGATAATGATAATGATGTTACCCGCGATTTTAAAAGGCGTATTGCAGCTGCGAGTCGGGCTTTTTACGGACTTCGTAACCAGCTAAAGTCCCGCAGCTTACTGAAGACCAAACTCGCGTTGTACAAGACTATAATTCTTCCGGTAGCTCTGTACGGTCACGAATCTTGGACGTTGACAGAGGTCGACCGGAGAGCTTTTTGGGTCTTTGAACGTTAAGTGCTGCGAACAATACTCGGCGGTAAATTGGACAATGGCATCTGGCGGCGTCGCATGAATCACGAGTTATACCAAGTCTATAATGAAATGGATATTGTTAAGTGTATAAAACACGGCAGGCTGCGGTGGGCTGGGCTTGTAGCTCGCATGTCGGAGTAACGTCAAGCTTAACTAATATTCAGCAGAGAACCAGGGAGAGGCCGTCGCCTCCGTGGAAGGCCGCATACCAGATGACTTTTTGCAGTTGAGGAGGATTTAAGGTCGCTTAACGTTCAGGGCGACTGGAAGCGATTGGCCCAGGACCGGGTCCAATGGAGAAGGCTTCTTCATTCGGCGTAGATTCAACGCAATAGCAAGGAATTGTTGCCCATCAAGTAAGTAAGATATCATGTGGCAGGTTCGATGTACTTTATGCCCAGGGAAGTCAAGAAAAATTCCATTACGGAAAGATCCTGGACCGACCGGGAATCGAACCCAGACACCTTCAGCATTACTCATTACGCGTGGATAAATTATGGGTGGAATTGTGAAAAAAAAATAATCCACGTGCTCGGCTGGGATTCGAACCCAGAACTCTAGACGAGCGCTTTACCAACTAAGCTACCGAGCCACTTGGTGACCCAAGAACTTAGATGGTTAGAACACAAAACTATCGCCCAGGTAACACCATCATCATCTGGTGAGTATGTTGCACGAAATACTGTTTCGTGCAACAAGATCTGCAGATGGTGGTCGTGTAAAACGTCAAGTGGTCTGGTTTTGAGATTCGTAACATAGCAAATTTGAAATGATCGTTCAATGAGTGATCGATGGTAATTTCGTCAGTGTTACGTCTGTTTGTCCAACTATCGAGATGCGCTGCCAAATAAACGTGATATATGATCGTCGAAAGATTGGCTGCGAAAATGCTACAGACAATATTTCAACAGATGATCGAAAGAAGACTATGAACGATCGAACTTGACGCGCTACTAGCATACAGTTATGAACAGTATAAACATACGTACACAATAATTTTGAAGCAAAATGCCTCTAACGCCTATTAATTCCCGCACTACTTTATGACGTTTTTTTAAGGTAAATAAAGCCGTTGGGTAAAAGTCTCTTTATTAAAAAAAAAACAATTATCATAGCACACCTACCAAAAAATTAAAGAAGTTAATCCCCACAAAAATTCACTAACAAAATAAGAAAACAAAACCTAAACCACACAAAAACGAAGGCTATGACACCTTTCCGGACGAATAAGGATCTAGAGTTGATTAACACGAACCTTTTTTTTTCCTTGCAGCCTGGAAGATCCTGCTCTGTTAAACTTTGCTAAGCTCTTTCCTTTTGCCACCGTACATAATTGCAAATAACGAAAGCAGTATTATTCCTTCTCCACACTTCAGTGGAAACCGGCGACAAACTTGAATGGCTTCTTGTTAGCGAATGTGTTTGTACACACCTAGGGCTAGAAACAAAGCCAAAAACCCGATGCTCATTAGACGCCATTTCGTACCTTTTTAAGGGTAAAATGAACCTCATCTGTCCAAAACACAGCGCATCACCCGGAGGCATACAACGTGGATTGTTTTCTTTTTTTTCCTTACGGTATCCTTTTTTGGCCATGCCACTGACCGCAGCGGATTGATAAAAAAAAGCAATAAAGCAAGAAATTCAAATTTCACAACCGTAAAAGTGGGCTCTTATGGCTAAATCCGATTTTATTTTTTGTGGCCTCTCCTTCGGCAAAGTCCCATTTCAGCGGAAGGATTTTGTGAAAGCTTTTAGCTTTCTTTGTAAGATAGTTACGTTTAAATCTCTCGTCTGAATCCATCCGAGTTTCGGCACACACACCGTACGACCAATGCACAATTGCATTGGTTGCGCCATGTGGGCGGTCAAAATTTGGGAAGCTGATATATTTAAGTCTGGACAAATACCACGGTCCATACTTTTTTTTTTGTATGGACAAAACATTATAAGGGGGAAGGGGCTCTGAAAATCTAGAAAACATTTTTGAATGTTTGAAAATTAAGATATATTTTTGAGATGAACTAGCCTAGGGCTGAAAATCTCATATATAAAGATCATAATAATAAAAATAATAATATTAATAATAAACATATATTTGATATCGAACTAAATACACACATAAAATTTATAAAATTTGATATTAATTAAATTATCGCGTATGGCGAGATAGGGAACCATTATGTCCGTAACTGGAACATCCACCCTACATGCTGTTACTCATCCTCAAAACAATGTTGCATTACTTTCGTTACTCAAGAAGTAAAGTTCATAGATTATTTTCCTTTATTATTGCAATTTGATCTGCCCTACTATACAAGAACTTTTCCTTATCAAACGAAACCACACGTTTTCGAAACTCTTCAATACATCACCCAAGTAACCAAATAGCACTCTAATTCGCCCTCCGTGCTAATATAGCGCTATTATACGGCTGACATACCCTATATTAGCCGTATAACAGCCCTGTAAGCCCAAAAAGGCGAATTAGCGGGCTAGTGGTTACTTGGGCAGTTCATTTTTTTGTTTACCTTGTGTACCAGATCAGCGGAAAACTGTCACCTGCCATTCATGCATTTCAATTTTTCACGTAGCCACATAACCCCACCTGTTTACCACTGTGCTTCCGACGAAGCGGTTTGGGGGAAATGAAATTTTACGTTTACGGTAACCGAGATTGCAAGTTCCATAAAAATTTACCCATTGTGTTGAGCCGTGCCTTCATTGGAAAGAAGGTTTCACAGGGATGAAACGTAAAGATGCGCGAACGTTAGGGCCGATGAACAGTCTTTGTGAGGGATGCACCGATGAAATCAAATGATTTCACTAGCATTTGGATGGTTCAGTCCATTAAAAGAGGGTGAAGGGATCACACTGTGGAAGTGGCTTCAATTGGTAACGAGTATCGCTAATTGGAAAAGGAAATTAAACTGCTTCAATACGTTCGATTGTTATTTGTTCAGCTGTGTGCCACGAGCTTATTCTGTTTCTCGCATTGTATTGAATATACCGTCGTTGAAGATAATTTAAAGCATATAAAGCTGACAAAGAATACACTCACAATGCATAACGGACTAGTAGAGGGTTTCGTTTGGTGAAAAAGCTTTCCAGGCTGTAGCTGGAATCGATCCTATGTTCAATTGGCATTATGAATGCAAATGACAAATTTCTGTATGTCTGGGTTCGATTCCCGGTCGGCCCAGGATCTTTTTGTAATGGAAACTTCCTTAATTTTCCTGGGAATAGAGTATCATCGTACTCGCCACACGATATACGAATGCGAAAACGGCTACTTTGGCAAAAAAAAGCTCCAGTGAGGACGTAATGCCAGGAAGAAGAAGAAGACGTTCATTTTCTGTTGATGGAGTTTGTTGTGTTGGTTCTCTCCGAAAGCTTATTGCAAACTTTGGCATCAAGTTCCGTCGACCGCAATTTGAGCAATGGTTCAGTAGAAGAGAGTGACATGCGATGCATTCCATTCGGGTGATAAATGATACAAACTCATTTTTATCTACTGGGGATGTATGATACGAAGAAAAGAGTACACCATATTGAACTAGGCAAAAGTCTTTGGTAGAGTATCTAAATTTAGCTCAATTGTTAATATTGCTCTGTTATGATGGCTAGCGTCGAGATTCTCGTTAGAATAGAAACTAAGTAGGGGCGTTTGAGATTTTCGATGGATTAAAATATCGATGTCATTTTATTCTTCTTGACATTACGTCCTCACTGGGCCAGAGCCTGTTTCTCAGCTTAGTGTTCAGTGAGCACTTCCACAGATATTGGTTGAGAGCTTTCCATTTTCGCATTCGTATATCGTGTGGCATGTATGATGATATTCTATGCCTAGGGAAGTCAAAGAAATTTCCATTCAAAAAAGATCCTGGAGCTACCGGGAATCGAACCCACACAGAAAAAAATATTGTAATTTCAATGTGATTTAAACTGAAGTATACTGTAAAAATAAATCAAATTCGTGTGTTGTTACAGCATCATGTAAACTTAAATGAAGAAACATTCAATTTTCAACTAAACTTGCTTGAATATTACATGATCGTGTAAATTTAACGTGAATTCGATTGAAAAATAATGGATTGGTCGTTGAAATTTAGGTTTATTTTGATGCTCCAAATATGTGCATGAAAATAAACTTAAATTTACAACATTTTTTTAGCTGTGCAGATACCTTAAGCATGGCTTTGCTTTGGAGCCGCGGACTCAGACCACACAACTAAGGAATTTCGATGTGTTTCTTTCGATTTCAACATTTTTTCAACGATATATTTTACTTTATATTGTTCATGTACATTTATGGAATTGATTTGTACTTAAAGAACTGGAGACCTAAACATATTGAGAATTAACGGCTCATTGTGAAGAGTCTTGATTGAACCTTCCCATCAATATGATAAGCGGCTCTGTTTTGTTTCAAATCTATGAACTAGTATTCATTTAAGTTATCTATAACCAAAGGAAAGAACTTTCCCTCAAAAAACTCTTATATACCTTTAAATTTGAACAAAACACCAAAATCATGATCATGGAAAAATACTTTATTGTGACCATGATAAACACGTTCTCTAAGACGTCTTTTCTTCTCTAATATTGAAAAAAAAAACTAATATTTTTACCAATTAAGGGCGATGTTCGAAAGTGAAAAGTTTATCATCGAAATATGCGATGATTTAACGCTTATTCTGACTTTAAGAAAACAAAACCTTTGTTTAGGTTAATAGTAAATGATATGACAAAAATTGTCCTTTACAGCGAAGTTAAGCCAGAATATACTACAGCAATCAAAACCTACATTAACTAACGGAAACAATGAGTATAACTTTTGGGTATTCTAAATTCTTGTTCAAAACTAAAAAAGAAAAAACTGTAGTTCTTCTCGGCCAACTCATATACTAACTTCTACATTGTCATCCTGTAAAAACGTGATTCCAAATCCAGGGTGTGTTACAGTTCGTTTTTTTGTTCCACGAAAAAAAAGAGGATTTCGTCAAACCAGAACCTGTTTTCTTCAGAGGCTATTTAATCCCTCTGGTCAGAGGGATTCTTGGAATCTGTTACATGATCCTCATTGGACACAGAATCTTGACCATGTTGCAGACCTCACAAACATTTAGCAATCGATGACACGTTAAGCCACGGCTATTTGGATGCCTTTTCAATGTCTGCCTTTGTGTTTTTTCTCCGTTAACTCTCGGAATCTTATGTATGATCTGGAATTATTCGCAATGTCCCTATGAGTGATTAGTTGTTCTTCCGAAGAATCAACATGTTCAAATAGTTTGTTATTCTGAATTTAAAAGATAAAAGTACTTACCTACCATCTACTAATCATAAATGCTTGAAATTTGTAATGTGTTGTGTAGTTCAGCCGAGTGAAAATTTACAGAGAGAGAAAAACTTTGTTTTTGTTTACTTTTCAAGCGTTTGACAGTTCGGCATAGAGTTGTTCAAATAGTTCCTAAGTCTGAGAATGAAGGTGGTGCAATGTGTTGCATAGATTTATAATATGATTACCGTAAACACAAACATTGCCCCCTGTTCTTTTTTAATGCAAGACAAGGTTCTAACTATCAAACGTCAGTTTTAACTAAGTACCCTGAAGTACATTTATAAATCATTCTCACCCCATCAAGACCGTGACGTTGAGTCAAAGAAACTGGAAGTGGTCCGTATTAAGAACAAATCATAGGAAATTTTTCGACTTATTTAAATATTTAAACCTTTTTAACCGATAAATAAATTGCATTAATATGTACTCTTGCCTCTTAAGCTCACTGTAGTAAATCTTCGTTACACTAAGAAAAGTAATTGGAGTGTTATGTTGATAGTCATTATTCGATATTACATAATTTATTTGGATTTTTTAAATATATCACAACAATGTTAATTTCCTCAAGTTCTTAACAATTCAAGGAAAAGATTCAAAAAATCGTTTAGATTTCAAGCTTTAGGATGACACTCATTGTTTTTGAGTCTTTCTAAATCTTAATATCTTGTAAAGGCAACTCAAGTCTAGATGTGGTTCAAAAAATTGATAATATTTCATCGGCAGGAAAATACATAGTGAATACAACTGAAGATGAAATATTTTAATCATAATTTAATTTTTGGGGCCCCTAAAATGTGGGGGCCCGGGGGCCATGGCTCCCTTGGATCCCCCGTAAATACAGCCCTGGCTGCTGTACAGTGCTTAAAGTGCACTTTTTAAAGGTTACATGTTTCAACCGTGCCTTTGACATTTTTTTAAGATGATGTACCCGACTATGTTATAATGAACATTTAAGGTCTGCCTTTAAAGTGAAGCCAAAGTGTCTGAACCAACAGATTATAAAAAATCGAATGTACATCGAATTCTTTTTTAGCTAGAGATTAGTATTTGGTCTATGTTTTCAGAATCAGAAGGTTTTAAA
Organism: Aedes aegypti; assembly: GCF_002204515.2. Taxonomy (NCBI): domain Eukaryota; kingdom Metazoa; phylum Arthropoda; class Insecta; order Diptera; family Culicidae; genus Aedes; species Aedes aegypti. The sequence goes on from NC_035108.1 coordinate 382,379,236, forward strand.
ACATTCTATCGGTGAAATTTTGTTTTTTTTTTTTCAATTTCAAGCAATTTTTATACTAAAATCTGTGTAAATTCCGTTTCGTGACCCAAATCTGCCCATGCAAAATTTATGGAAAAAAAATCATGATAGAATACTTTAAAAGCTTCCGAGTATGAAAATAAGAACCGAATACTTATCTTTAGCGACAAAAAAGCCGATGTACATTCAATTTTATAATCTGCTGGTTCAGATATTTGTGTAGCTGTTTAAGATTGGTGGTCTGAAGGATACGGATTTTTGCTGCACAGGGGTGTAATTGAACCTGATATTGGGCCAATAATATTTCAACGTATCCATATAGTTTTACCAAAATTGTAAAGGACGTTTATGGTCTTAAACAAGTGATCTGAATATCATGGGATTCTGTCGCACAGAGGAGTTATTAGATCAAATTATTGGGCAAAACTGTGTATACTTTCTAGCTCAAAAAATCAATTCCTCAATCATTCAACCGATTGTTTCAGCTTCCATTGAAAATAAATAGTTGTACCAGTTATGCATTGGTGCCATTCCTCCGGAACCTTCCGCGTTTTTGTGAGAAGTAGATATGATTCTTTTTTTCTTTTTTTTTGCACAAAGTGGATCAAATTGCTCTGGTTTTATCAAGCGACCTTAATCTTATCAGAAAAGTGCTTGTCAGTGAAAAGAATGGTAAACAACCTGGTTCACTGAAAAACCCGCAATATCCATAAAAAATATATATTTATGAAATCATCTTAGATAGCTGTAGTTTGTTGCAAACTCATCAGAATTCCTTATCATAGAACGTACTAGATTATCGGAACTGTCCATGGACATAAGTGACCTTTGAACCCTTTGGAAGATCTGCAAAATTGGTCGTAAAAATCATCCTAGGCCAATATGCATTTTTTTAAACACGTCAAAATCATAATTATGGAACATATATAATTTGTATAACACGTATATTTTGAATTGTTCATGTCTAATGGCCACCTTGATCACCGAATTTTATCGCAAAATTAATCAAATTCATTATTATACAACATAAAGGATGAATGTCAACATAGACAAATGTCATGACAAGACATCCGGAAGATCTAAAACAACTACTTGTGTCTAAGTTGATTTTTACAGGATGGCCATTTTTACAGTTGCTCCAGATCTTCTCAAGAGCTTTATAGTGGCCACCCAATGCTCCGTTGTGTTTAGTAATTGATTTCTGATATGTTTGAAAAAAAAAAAAACGCAGTGATCTAGGATGATTTTCACGAAACAACCATTTTTACGGATGTTCCGGATCTTCCTGAGGCTGTTCTTGTGACCACCTAGGTCCATGATCAATTCAAATAATCTATTGCGTTCTATAATAAGGAATTCTGTCTTGGATTATTTTCATGAATTGACCATTTTTACGGATGTTCCGGAATATCCGTCGGAGATTAACGTTATTTACCAACGGAACCAAGTATTCTCCAACATGAAAGAGACTATTCCTGCACTAAACGGCACCTGTCTGGTAAGATTTGGGTCACTAGCCAACGGGTTCATTCAAAAACCAGAGCTACTTGATTAGATTTTAGTGAAAAACAAGAAAAAAAACAGACATACTCACATCTCACAAAAATGGGGGGTTTCAGTTGGGCGGCTGAAAGTTAATGTAAGTACTTCTACTAAAAGCTAAAAATTTCGAGAATCGGTTATAGCACTGTTGAAAGCAAGCATTTTGAAATATGTTGTTTCATTCTGAAAATTTACGGTTAAAATTAACGTAACGCGACACCATAATTTTGCACCTACTAGATTCCAGCTAGTGTAATTTTTCGAAGAATGGTTCGATTTAAATTTTTTTTTATGAAAACACGTATCTTGACGAGTAGGAAGAGAATCCAAAATGTAAGAGTTCTATAAGAAGTATTTATTTTACAATGTCAAAACGACACCGTAATAATGCGACTATTTAAAAAAAATGTTTTCAGAGAACCAACAATTTGTTTGAAACAATTAAAACTACACATAATTATGTCATCTAGTACTCTTCTTATTAACGAATAAGACAGTCATATTACACTTGATAAACTATGATAAAGGGCTTGTATAAAAATGTTGGCAAATGTCTCAATTTCTCACCAATACATTCTATCAACTTTATACGACTTTTCAGGTATGTTTTTATGATATTTTCAATAAAATTTATGTTTTTTTTTATAGATATCAACAAATTGTCTTTCATCCTCCGCATAGCCTTGCAAATATTTCAGAGTTTGAAATATGTAGCAAGTACGCTTTATTATTTATTAAAAATTCTTTGTAAAATTTAAGACTGTAAATATTACATGTTATTTTGTTATTTGTTAATTTATTAAACTTTGCATGTCCATTCGTTTTTATAAATTTAATCTCCAATGCAATCACCGCCAATTGCTCTCATAGAGAATATACGACATAGTTACTCACGCCTAAAACGAGTGTCTTGAGTTCCCTATGGTCAGCTACCAGGAAAGCGCATAGTTTTGCAAGCCTGTTGAGCGTCATGACGCCACCCAAAATCCGCTTGGGTCGCGGGCACTGACCCATATGCCTATGCTATTCAGGATGCGTTGACCTTTTCCTTGTTCGGCATTCCACGCTTGTCACGAAGCTTAGCGAGCAAGCTGACTAGATGGTTTGAATAGTCAGTTGGAATGAGATGCACGACTTCGGGAAATATTGCAGATAAATTCCTTTGATGCTCGGTTTCGCAAAATTTAACTTCGTTGAATTTCGCGAAGTTGGGGACAATGTTGAAAAACTGCGGCATCTGAGGATTACTTCAGCCTCGAATCGTTCACTTTGTTCCGTTTCGTGGAAGAGGCAAGAACGGTCTATTTTGTTACCGTGCCGTGGTGTGATTGTGAAGTTGAGCGCTAGTCATTTATGCGCAAGCAGTTAGTTGTTGATAGTCCCAGTGTAGTGCGTTGATCAGTGTTTTCGAGGTCGTGGCAGCATAGGCAAAGCCGTCACACTGCGCTCTCAGTTTGCGACCGTTTTTGACCCCACGCAACGGCTTCAAAGCTTCCCGGGGTACACGTGGCCGGAGAAGGACGCGCCTTTGGCAGGCAAGCCTACTATATCGTTCAACCAGCCAGAGTCGAGAGGAGACCAACCCCCCTGCAGCGAGCATCGTAGCACCAAACAAGCCAGCACGCCACCGGAGCAAATTGCCGACGGCGCCTCAACTTGTGTTTGCGCGCCACTGCAGGATCGAGTGCATGTACCGCACTTACGCGTAAGCCCGCGCACCGGTGAGGGAGACACCACCAACCGCATCGCCCGTTCGATCGCCATCCCGGCGAGAGTACCAGGCTGGAGGTAGTGCGCTAATCTGCCCCAGTCATCGTAAGCGTCTCCCCACCCACATCAAAACCCTAGGTAACCGTGAGTACTATTGCATGCATGTTTGTTAGTGTCGTCCATGGCCATGTGACCCAATAGAGGCACAACAACATTATTTTGCTAGTCCGTCATAGCCCATCATTTGGCGGCGCTAGCATAGAACTCACCCGAGAGTGAGAGGGGAGGTGTGAGCTCCCCGGAGCGAATGTCGGAGTTCGAAGCTTGAAGAGAAGAAGAGCAGCAGAAGATCTCGCGCATCGAGTGCGCGCCGCAGGAGAAGTTGATCCGCACACACAGAAATAGCTAGAGGGAAGTTAGTGGGAAAGAGAGTAGACTAGGCCTAGGCAATGTAGAGAGCGATAGTGGAAATAAAGCATGTATAACTAGTTTTGGAGCAATCCATGTATTTTTGTTCCCCCAATAAAATTTAGTTTGCTCCATGCACGGAGGAAAAAGCTCTATGTATTTTGAATGTAATTAGTTAGCGTCTTTTAAGGTTTATTTGTTGCTTCGCGTCCGTATGTAGTTTTTTGTAGTAATTTTGGGTTATTTACTGGGTGGTCAGCCCGAAACTGACTTTATGTTATTTTGGGACTGTTCTTTAGTTTTCTGCGGAGTGGGACGGGTGAACGTTTTGGACTGGACCTGTGAGGAAAAACCCCGCCTTCAAAACTTGTCCTCAGCCGTTTATTGGAGGAATTTATTTGTGAACTTTTCTGAAGTTGCTGTGTCCGCTCGGAAACGTGAAGTACGACGGACTATTTGAGTCAGCCAGTCAGCTTACCCACTAATGAAGTGACCCTTCCCCAAGAAGGTCTCAAGCCGGGCAACGTAATCTCTGTTGGGTGGTCTCCTTTCGGAGTGGCGCATAAGCTACCCAATTAAAAAGTAAGCTCGACAGGCTGGCCCGTTATATTTGGCGCCCAACAATACAAGGCTTTTTAAGATTTAAGTTGTAGCTGACTGTTGTAATATAACTTTTCTTATTTACCCATTTTTGTTGCATGTCTTAGCACGTATTTATATTGAAAGTGTGAAATTCATTGTAAGGGAACTCAAATTTTGTGAATTTTCGATCAATATACTTGTTTTTGTTGTTTTTGTATTTAGGTTTATAATTTTTCGTTTATTTCGATAAACATCAATCATTTGTCTAATTTTGTACATTTATTACATTGTTTGCTTCATATTTGTATTATTTATTCCTTACTGTTATTTATTGCTATTTGTTATTTATTCCTTACTCATAAATATTTGATAATTAATAAGGTAACTCCTAAGTCGATTGTTCTTAAATAAGTGTGTATGCAATTTAGTGCGGTTGATTTTTCTTGTCTTTGTTGTATTTCTGGTTGATTGTAGCTTCTGAAATTATACAAAAATGAATCAATTATTTCCCCGAGCCGAAGATCTCACTCTCGAAGAGATCAATTATGAGTTCGTTATTCGACATCAACCAGAAGAAGTTTTTAAGCTCGAATTGTCAGGCAAACAAAGACATTTGAGACAACTATTCAAGGAAGATCAGAAAGAAGGGCGTAACCATCGTTCGCCTTACTCAATCAGCGAGGAAGCGTCACACATCGAAGGCAGAATAGAAAATTTAGCAAAGGCATTAGAGAAAAGGGTAGAGACCAAGTTCGAATCTCGGGTAATTCATTACTGGTATCGGGTTAAAAGGGCTATTGCGAGGAATGATGAAGAGATGAGAATGAGAAGGGACTTGATTTGTAAAATTGAAAGGATTATGCAGGACTTTCAGTTTGGGCCGTCGTTATCTCCTTACAAAACGCAAAGCAATACAGTCTTTCAAGGCAGCGAAGAGGGAGCGGCTGGCAAAACTTTAAACGCAGACGCAGGAATAAGTCAAAGGTCAGAATCTGCGAATCAAATGAATGACCTTTCTCAGTATGCTAAAGGTGCTATTCCTAAGGGAATGAGTCATTCACATCAAGAAACGGTAGGAAATCCTGAGCCAGAGTTTGTGATCTCGCGTCAAGAATGGGAAGACATGAAAGCAATGATGATGAGTCTGATGAATAGAATGGCCGGTGTGAATCCGAATGACAGGGGTGGAAGTGTAGGTAACGATAGCCAAAGGTCACGAAGGTCGGAAATAGAAAGGCATGAACCACCTAGAGTGATTGAACCACCGTACAGTTTTCAGCAACAAGCGATTAGACCAACATTAGAGTCAAGGGACTCAAGCACGGACAATTACAGGGCTCGTATAGATCGATTACCTAGAGAGAGATTTGGACCGAGCGACGAAGAGGACGATTACCGACATCATCGAGCAAGAGAATTTCGAGCACTTTCAAGATACGGTGTAAGAAGAGATCGAGAGCAGAATAATCGGATAGAGAAATGGAAGCTGCGGTTCACTGGCGAACCCAGGTCCATATCAATTGAAAACTTCCTTTATAAGGCCAAGAAGTTAGCCGAACGAGAGGGTGTGTCCAGAGAAATTCTTCTTCGTGACATTCACTTACTGCTTGAAGGCGCTGCGTCGGATTGGTTTTTCACGTTCGTAGACGATTTGGACACATGGGACGTTTTCGAAACCAACATTGTCTACCGTTTTGGTAACCCAAACAAGGACCAAGGGATCCGAACGAAGATTCACGAGCGCAAACAGCAGAGAGGAGAATCTTTCATAGCTTTTGTTACGGAAATCGAAAAGCTGAACAAAATGCTATCTCGGCCATTGTCAGCAAGAAGAAAGTTCGAGATAGTCTGGGACAATATGCGACAGCATTATCGGTCCAAAATTTCTATTGTGGAAGTCAACGATCTGCAACACCTGACGAGGTTGAATTACAGGATTGACGCAGCGGATCCCCAGTTACAGTATCAGACTGGCGACATTTCTTTTCGACGGCCCATCAACCAGATTGAGGCGGAAGACACCGACTACGACAGCGACCAGTCCGCGCCGGTGAATGAAATAAGAGGTCGATACAACAGAGACGCTCGGCAAGGACAGAACAACAACCGAGAAAGACGGAATCAACAGCAAAGTGATCCAAACCAACAAACCAGAAGAGGGGATCAAACAGCGCCGCCAATGGCCTGCTGGAATTGCCAGAACGAAGAACATGGCTGGAGGCAGTGTAATAAGCCGAAAGTAGTATTTTGCTACGGTTGTGGGAATCTAGGTAGGACAACGCGAACCTGTGAGCGTTGCTCCAGGAATTACGGAGTCCCACCGGCTGAACAGCAGGGAAACGAATAGAGGGGTGTAAGTCAGGGAATGCAAGCATCCGTGTGCAAAAAGAAGTTCCCAAAATACCTATGACAAATCTAACATACGATCCTTTATTGCAAATTTATCACATTAAGATACGGGTTAGTAAGTGCCCGCATATTAAAGTCAAAATTTTCGATTCAGACTGGGAAGCTTTACTAGATTCCGGGGCGGGGATAAGCGTTCTAAATTCGGTAGAGGTGGTAGAGAAGTACGGCTTGAAGATACAGTCAGCGTCAATAAGAGTAAGCACTGCGGATGGGTCTAATTACGGATGTCTTGGCTATGTAAATATACCTTTCACGTTCAAGAACATCACGAAGGTTATCCCTACGATTATAGTCCCAGAAATTTCCCGGAATCTGATACTTGAAGCAGATTTTTGGGATGCATTTGGGATAAAACCGATGATCGATGTAGGTAGTGGACCAGAAACTTTAGAAACTGTCACTCCAAGGGACAAGAAGGTTATCTGTTTCACCATTGAGCCATCGACGGAGCTACCAACAATTGAACAGGAGGAGCATGACGAGACTTTGGACATTCCAGTTTATGAAGGCCCAACAGAATCCGTGTCTGATCCAGACAATATCGAGACGGAGCACAAACTGACCGAAGTGCAGAGAGTGCAGTTGTTAGAAGTCATCAAGCGGTTTGAGCTAACATCAGAGGGAAAGCTGGGAAGAACGAACCTCATAGAACATGAGATCGTTCTCAAGGAAGGTGTAAAACCTCGAAATCCTCCGATGTACAAGTGCTCACCTTACGTCCAGGAGGCAATCAATGCCGAAGTGGAACGGTTCAAGAAACTTGACGCCATTGAAGAGTGTTATAGCGAGTGGACGAATCCACTCGTCCCAGTCCCGAAAAAGAATGGCAAAGTACGGGTGTGTTTGGATTCCAGAAGGATCAACAAACTTACGGTGAAGGACTCTTACCCAATGCGCAATATGCAAGACATATTCCGGCGATTGGGAAAGGCCAAATATTTTTCGGTAATCGATCTTAAAGACGCTTACTTTCAGATCCCTCTGAAAGAAGAAAGTCGGAATTACACCGCATTCCGTACCGCCAAAGGAGTGTTTCGATTCAAGGTGTTACCGTTCGGGGTGATGAACGCACCTTTTACGATGTCGCGTCTAATGGACAAGGCGATTGGATTCGATTTAGAACCATTCGTCTTCGTTTACTTAGATGACATTGTCATCGCCTCTGAGACCTTCGAAGAACACCTTTGACTTTTGAAAATAGTGGGAGAAAGATTAAATAAAGCAGGGTTAACGATTTCCATCGAAAAGTCGCGTTTTTGTAGGAGACAGGTCATGTACCTTGGTTATTTGTTGAACGAAAGCGGGGTAGCAATCGACTCGGCACGCATTCAACCGATTTTGGATTATGCTCGACCGCGGAACCAGGAGGATATACGCAGGCTCATGGGCTTAGCAGGATTCTACCAGCGGTTCATAAAGGACTACAGTCGAATCACAGCCCCAATTACAGATTTGTTGACCAAGGAAAACAAGAAGGTGATTTGGACCAAAGAGACAGAAAACGCGTTCAATGAGTTGAAGTCGGTGCTGACATCGGCACCAATTTTGGGAAACCCCGATTTTACGAAGACCTTCACCATCGAGTCAGATGCGTCGGATCGTGCGGTAGGAGCGGCTCTGGTCCAAGAGCAGGACGGGGAGACCCGCGTGATCAGCTATTTTAGCAAAAAGTTGAATCGGACGCAACGACGATACGCAGCAGTGGAAAAGGAATGCTTAGGAGTGCTTTCCGCCATTCACCACTTCCGGCATTATATAGAAGGGACCAAATTCCGAGTGGTGACAGACGCACGCAGTCTGCTCTGGCTGTTTAACGTAGGAGCCGAGACCGGAAACGCAAAGCTATTAAGGTGGGCGCTCCGGATACAAGCGTAGGATTTTGACTTGCTGTATCGGAAAGGGAAGGCGAATATAACTGCAGATTGTTTGTCGCGATCAGTGGAAGTTGATGCGATCGCAGCCTCACAACCGGACACTGAATACGAAGATCTGATGGAGGAGATAAAGGCTAACCCGGTGAGGTACAAAAGCTACCGGATTTTGGACGGAATTGTGTTTCGATACGTGAAAATCAAAGATCGATTGAGCGACCCTAGATTCGAATGGAAGCAACTTCCCATGGAATCGCAGAAGTTGGATGTCATCAGGAAGGAGCATGACAAGGCCCATTTCGGGTATGAAAAGACACTGGCAGCGGTTAAACAGCGCTACTTCTGGCCAAGGATGAACGGGGAGATAAAGAAGTTCTGCCGGGAATGCCTAAAATGCCAGATGAGTAAGTCGGGGAACATAAACGTCACGCCTCCAATGGGTTCGCAGAAGCCAGTAGAATACCCGTGGCAATTTGTGACCTTGGACTACGTAGGTCCACTGCCGCCGTCGGGGAAGAACCGAAATACGTGTCTCTTGGTGGCCACTGATGTATTCAGTAAGTTTGTCCTCGTGCAACCCTTCAGAGAAGCAAAGGCTATCTCGCTCGCTGATTTTGTAGAGAATATGATATTTAGACTCTTTGGGGTACCGGAGATAATCCTGACCGACAATGGTTCCCAATTCGTGTCTAAGCGATTCAAGGATTTGCTGCAAGCTTACCACGTGAACCATTGGTTGACGCCGGCCTATCATCCTCAGGTCAATAATACCGAACGAGTCAACAGGGTTATTACGACCGCCATTCGTGCGACGCTAAAGAGAGACCACAAACACTGGGCGGACGATATCCAGTCCATAGCAAACGCTATTAGAACCGCGGTGCATGATTCGACAAAGCACAATCCCTATTTCGTAGTGTTTGGCCGCGATCAGGTTTCTGACGGTAGGGAGTATGGTTGGATCCGTGATAATTACAGACCGAAAGACGACGATAACGAGAAGAATGTTGTTACGGATAGGCGAAAGAAGTTGTTTAGCGAAATTAAAACAAATCTTGCGGCGGCGTACAAAAGGCACGCCAAAACTTACAACTTGCGCTCGAATGCGAACTGTCCTGCGTATATGGTAGGGGAGAAGGTCTTGAAGCAGACATTTGACCTTTCAGACAAGGGGAAAGGGTTCTGCAAAAAGTTTGCCCCTAAGTATGAACCTGCGGTGGTTAGAAAGGTACTGGGTACGAACACGTACGAACTTGAAGACGATTCAGGCAAGAGAATCGGTGTTTACTTCGCCAATCGACTCAAAAAGTTGCATTCTCCATCGTCTAACTAGAGGATGGAAGGTATTTCCAGCTATGTATTTCTTTAAGAAGGACCACTAATTGATGAACCAAAACACCTACGGGGTCAAAACATCTACGGACAGATCGAAGGACTCGTGTTAAGGAAGTTTTTCAACTGACTTGCACTGAGTGTACCGACTGATCCTAATACAAAAACAAATTTTGAACAATTTATGTGAAGCGATTTTCAGCTATGTATCTCTTTTAGAGGGACCACTAATTTTGATGAATTAAAACACCTACGGGGTCAAAACATCTACGGACAGATCGACGGACTCGTGTGAAGAAGGTTCTTGAACTGACTAGCATTGAGGGTACCGACTGAGCCTAAAACTTCGACAAACTTTTTAACAAGCTATGCAACTTTTGAAAAAGCAACTACGAACAACTAAGATTCAATAAAATACCGTAAAAGGGCAGAATTCCACCTAACAAACCACGATTGATGATTAGAGAAGACGCAAATACCCAATCAAGATTTTCTCACTCGGTAGTGAGCTGTACATATGTAAATATTAGTTTATTAGTTAGCCTAGTTCCCTATCACTTAAATCTAGATTAGTACTTAGCTTAAATTAGTTGTAATTACCAAATTCACTCACGATTTCCTTTTGTGGATTCGTAGTATTGTCTCTTTTTTTTCGTTGATCGAGCGATACTTGTATATAAGTCTGGTTTCCTTGTTCTTGTCAGCCAGTGTTGTAAATATCCTAAAAATAAGAATTGTTGAATTTTTGTTATTTATTTACTTACGTTATTTATATGCTTAGTCTTTCGTAGTTCCTTTGTCGATTTAAAGTCAAACACCGTTTCGTTCTCAATTTTTTCACGTCCTTATCTGTCCTTAGTCCCATTTTATCCTAGGAAGTAAGTTCTCACAGGTGGAATTATACTTTCACCTAGCACCTGACCTCGTCCATAGTAATATTAGTCAAGTCCATCCTTCAATTACGTCCTTTTTTTGTCCCGTCTTAATAGTTTGTCCAAAGATCCTTCTGTAGTAGTAAGTTTACATTTCCAGTCCCAGTTTCTCATGTAAACATTACGTCATATCGTTCTTTCGTTTCGTCATTTGAGTTTGTCCGTTTTCGTATTCCGTCCAATCAACCAAAAAGGGTTCTATAAGAAGTCCTTCTTCTTCCTCTCTTACTTCGCTTTCATCCTACGCTCGATAGCCCATAGTTTTTTAGTCACCTGTAAATAAATAAAACAAACAACTTACACCCGATAGATTGGAACGACAGAATAGGGTACTCTCCTGAATGCCAGACGTCCTGAAGGCGCGAAATCTTTCTGTTGTCGCCGTTTTCCGCGATTTTCGACACTTTTCTGCGAAACGTGTCCTCCAGATCGCGAACTGATACGTCTTTTGTTTCCTCTTTCTGAGTTTGGCAGTACAGTTCAGTGTTGACATATATGTGTGATAGACCGGTCAAATTGAGAGTGAGTGCGCGCGTGTCGGAGTTGGATTCCGGTGCGTATTTGAGTGTATGATATGAGTGAATGGTTGGTATTTTTGTGATTTCGTGTGTTTCTTAGAGATCTTTTAGTAGTCGGATATTTTCTTGCGTAGAAAGATGCTCTCAAGGAAGAATTTGAGTTTCGATGTTACAGTGAGCACAATTTGCGGATGAGAGACTCCGTAGCTGCGAACTGTAAATAGAAACGGACCCCTTTAGTGAGGAAGTGGGTGTCTCGTTATGCTCGCTACGCGCTGGGTGAGAGACAACCAGACCTACTTGCTAGTTTTCGTTCATGTGAATGTTTTTCGTAAACGTTATTTGTTGATCGGCAATGTCCTGGTGTAAAATAATGTTTCAGTAATTTATGTGAGCTTGCTCAGAGTTGTGCACGATTCTGGAGTTGAAGCCGTTTTCATGTTGAATTTTGAGATTTTTGTGTATGAATGAGGTCATTTACGTTATGTTCTGTCAAACAAAGTAGCTTCCGTAGTCTCAATGTAGTTACCTAGACTTTCGAGCGAATTTTCGGCCTACCCCTATTTTCTTTTTCTATCAGTAAGCGTATTGGAAAGATAATTTTAGATTTTCGCTGGAGACCGGAGACTACCGTCGCTGATGGTCAGTAGCAGTCAAGCTCTATAATGGAACTTGATCTGTAAATTGAGAAGGAGTTGACTTCGGTTAACGATGAACTTATATGACCCCGAAAATCGAAAAATATTGATCTTATGCGTCTTGCTTGGCCTACGAAAATTTGATTGGCTATTTTCATCTCCATTTTCAATGCCAATCAAATTTTCGTATTTTTAGTGGGGAATGTTGTAGCAAGTACGCTTTATTATTTATTAAAAATTCTTTGTTAAATTTAAGACTGTAAATATTACATGTTATTTTGTTATTTGTTAATTTATTAAACTTTGCATGTCCATTCGTTTTTATAAATTTAATCTCCAATGCAATCACCGCCAATTGCTCTCATAGAGAATATACGACATAGTTACTCACGCCTAAAACGAGTGTCTTGAGTTCCCTATGGTCAGCTACCAGGAAAGCGCATGGTTTTGCAAGCCTGTTGAGCGTCATGACGCCACCCAAAATCCGCTTGGGTCGCGGGCACTGACCCATATGCCTATGCTATTCAGGATGCGTTGACCTTTTCCTTGTTCGGCATTCCACGCTTGTCACGAAGCTTAGCGAGCAAGCTGACTAGATGGTTTGAATAGTCAGTTGGAATGAGATGCACGACTTCGGGAAATATTGCAGATAAATTCCTTTGATGCTCGGTTTCGCAAAATTTAACTTCGTTGAATTTCGCGAAGTTGGGGACAATGTTGAAAAACTGCGGCATCTGAGGATTACTTCTGCCTCGAATCGTTCACTTTGTTCCGTTTCGTGGAAGAGGCAAGAACGGTCTATTTTGTTACCGTGCCGTGGTGTGATTGTGAAGTTGAGCGCTAGTCATTTATGCGCAAGCAGTTAGTTGTTGATAGTCCCAGTGTAGTGCGTTGATCAGTGTTTTCGAGGTCGTGGCAGCATAGGCAAAGCCGTCACACTGCGCTCTCAGTTTGCGACCGTTTTTGACCCCACGCAACGGCTTCAAAGCTTCCCGGGGTACACGTGGCCGGAGAAGGACGCGCCTTTGGCAGGCAAGCCTACTATATCGTTCAACCAGCCAGAGTCGAGAGGAGACCAACCCCCCTGCAGCGAGCATCGTAGCACCAAACAAGCCAGCACGCCACCGGAGCAAATTGCCGACGGCGCCTCAACTTGTGTTTGCGCGCCACTGCAGGATCGAGTGCATGTACCGCACTTACGCGTAAGCCCGCGCACCGGTGAGGGAGACACCACCAACCGCATCGCCCGTTCGATCGCCATCCCGGCGAGAGTACCAGGCTGGAGGTAGTGCGCTAATCTGCCCCAGTCATCGTAAGCGTCTCCCCACCCACATCAAAACCCTAGGTAACCGTGAGTACTATTGCATGCATGTTTGTTAGTGTCGTCCATGGCCATGTGACCCAATAGAGGCACAACAACATTATTTTGCTAGTCCGTCATAGCCCATCATTTGGCGGCGCTAGCATAGAACTCACCCGAGAGTGAGAGGGGAGGTGTGAGCTCCCCGGAGCGAATGTCGGAGTTCGAAGCTTGAAGAGAAGAAGAGCAGCAGAAGATCTCGCGCATCGAGTGCGCGCCGCAGGAGAAGTTGATCCGCACACACAGAAATAGCTAGAGGGAAGTTAGTGGGAAAGAGAGTAGACTAGGCCTAGGCAATGTAGAGAGCGATAGTGGAAATAAAGCATGTATAACTAGTTTTGGAGCAATCCATGTATTTTTGTTCCCCCAATAAAATTTAGTTTGCTCCATGCACGGAGGAAAAAGCTCTATGTATTTTGAATGTAATTAGTTAGCGTCTTTTAAGGTTTATTTGTTGCTTCGCGTCCGTATGTAGTTTTTTGTAGTAATTTTGGGTTATTTACTGGGTGGTCAGCCCGAAACTGACTTTATGTTATTTTGGGACTGTTCTTTAGTTTTCTGCGGAGTGGGACGGGTGAACGTTTTGGACTGGACCTGTGAGGAAAAACCCCGCCTTCAAAACTTGTCCTCAGCCGTTTATTGGAGGAATTTATTTGTGAACTTTTCTGAAGTTGCTGTGTCCGCTCGGAAACGTGAAGTACGACGGACTATTTGAGTCAGCCAGTCAGCTTACCCACTAATGAAGTGACCCTTCCCCAAGAAGGTCTCAAGCCGGGCAACGTAATCTCTGTTGGGTGGTCTCCTTTCGGAGTGGCGCATAAGCTACCCAATTAAAAAGTAAGCTCGACAGGCTGGCCCGTTATAAATATTGATATTTTGGCGTAGATGTGCGTGGAATGTGTCATATACTTATCACTACCTTGAGATAATTCCGGCGGGAGCTCTTACCCCGTCTTCCCCTATTTGGATCCATTAGAAAAACGTGATCTAATAACCATTTGCTTCTGTTACAGAGGTGGTTTTGAACATTGCATCAAACATTTGATTCAAATGTTTAGTTAGAATAACTAAACTAGTGGGAGACATATTTCTTGAAGTAGGTACATTATTCAACGATTTTCCGTAAGGATTTTCGGTAGACGAAGAGGCCAAATAGAAGTTTCCTGTGGCGCCAGGTTTTTTTTCATTTGATTTTAAACAATTAGAACGGTTACTCGTAGTATGAAAAGGGGAGAAGTTCAAATTACCTGCTACAATCGGCATAGGATTTTCCTTCCAAAATAAAAGATTCGAATGGCTACCTGACGAAATAATATTAGCATGGTTATAATCTTCCTGACGGGTATGATTCTTAATCAAGCGATCGCTAACTGAAAAATGAGCATTGTTCGATACTCTACCAGGCAAATTCCGGAAACGAAAAATATGACCGTTCATCTGCCAGGCACGAGCCTTGACAACTCGCCTACGCGAAAGGCAATCCCGAAAGTTTGACTTATGATGGCCCCCGCAATTCGCGTATGCCAAATTTGTGGTATCATCCTTCACAAGACAGATGTCGTCCATGACGTGAGAAGAACCTCAGCAAATCATGCATTTAGTATTCATGCGGCAATGTTTTGTACCATGACCCCACTTTTGGCACCGCCGGCACTGAGTGGGGTTCCGGGAATTTCCTCCAGGTTTCTGAAAATGTTCCCATGTTACACGGACATCGAACATAAGTCTTGCTTTTTTATAAAGCTTTGATATTATTTAGTTATTTTTTTTAAGTGAACAAAATAATATTCTTGTGAAAGCCCTTTCCGTACAATGCCAGATTGGGTTCTTTATTTCATAATGATTACTTGGACTGGGGAAAATCCAAGTAAATAATTTATTCAATTTTTGATCTCTTCATGTGACTTATTATCTCTTAAGAGACCTTGCAAGACAACTTTTAACAAACGTTCAGTTTTGTTATCATAAGTAAAAATTTTGTACTTCTTCTCTTCAAGATGTTTGAGAAGAAGTTCGCGATCTTCAAGAGTTTCTGTCAAAATGCGACAGTCTCCTTTCTTTGCGATTTGGAAGGAAACCTTGTTTCTCCAAATGGAGTTCAAGATCTCCTGCCCAAATCCCCCAAATTCGGAACAACTGATCACGATTAGCAGCACACGTTGCTTCCTCCTCCAGAAACGTCCTTTCCTCCATTCTTGCCACGTTTAGTGACAGTTTTAAACCCCACTTTTTTGGAAGGAATTTAAAGAATTCAGAGATTCACCCTTCCGTTTGGTTGTAGTTGCTACCATGTTTAGTGAAAAAACGAAAGAAGACGTGACCTCCTAAGTGGTTTTTTTTTCCAAGACAGTGTCCAAGAAGGATTACCACCGCTAGCTTTCGTCAACGGGTCCAACGAAAAATCGAAGGCACGGGTTCAAACAAGGATCGTAAAGGGATCAGAAGTAGAAAAAATAGTACTGAAAAGTACTGTTTTAGTAGCACTGATAAGTACCGATTTTCTCTCCGTTTGTTGATATACCCATTATCAAAGGTTACTGGACTAGATTATAGGGATTCAAAACAATTTTCGAAGATGAAACTACGTTTGTGTTTAATTTTCCTGATAACGGAGTGGTTTTCAATCAAGTAATCATTAAATTTGTTTTCTTTGTTCTTATCTCTCCCTATATCGATGATCTCTTCGATATCGAGATGTGGAGAGTCGGCTGTATCTTCTATCTATCTATATAGCTACAAATGGAGTGGCGTTTATATGTCACAAAATGGCTTGAGAATGGATGCACGGATTGACGTAAGTTTTTCTCAATAATACTTCACAAGGAATGCGACATGGCGGGGTAGGTGGTCTGACGGGATTGATGGTCTAATGGCTACCGCTTCTGCTCCATAAGCAGAAGGTCATGGGTTCAATCCCAGGCCCGTCCCTTTCCTCGCACTTTGTAGTCGTATATCTCCCACTTGCTTCTATGCAATTTTAATCTATCACACTCAAACTATTCGTTCATAGCAAACGCTAGAACCAGAGACGGACAAGAAACCGTTTCCCTAACGCTTCTATTCTTCCACGCGCATGCCTATCCTTACGTCTGATACATAGGCAGTCTGCTAACCACAAAAGCAAACCTCGCTGCCATGCCTTTCCCACAATCCATACACTTCCGCATGAACTGGCGTAGATGCAGGGGTATATCCGGTCTACTGTGGGAGCCAGTTTAATGCATCATCAATTCCTCCCCCTTCCCCTCATTGGTCTGCATTCTGACGTGGCAGGCGCCATTGTTGTCTAAAAATAGAAGATCACCAGCACTTATACACTGAGGGTGTCTGTTAGTCCCAAACAGTCATTCGGTTGGTTCCTTGTGTAAGTGCAGCTGATCTGGCGATACTAAAGCAGCATCCACGGGCGGCCAATCAAGCTCAAGCTCAAGTAATACTTCACAAGGAATGCGACATGATAGTGCATGGAAAAAGTTTGGGAAAGTCTCCGGAATAATCGGGAAAACGAAAGAAGATAAATATGTCATTATGTATGAGGGATTGCATGACGTTTTACAACAGCCTACTTGATGACAAGATGAAGTTTGCTGGGACCACTAGTTTTCACATAAAAACATTCGAAGTTTATTGCCATTTTACCATGAAGGAGTAGGAGGTGTATAATTCTTTTTCAGCCGTGTATCCGGATTGGCCTCCGGTATCCAAATCCTGGTGGGTGCAATTAATCACCTGCACGTTGGCACTGTTCACGCCTTTTAAGGTTTAATAACTATGGCATTGATAATTGAACAAGAAGAAGAAAGATGGTCAGAAATGATTGAAGAAACTAGTACAATAGGAGTTCTAGAAGGGTGCAGAGCTACTTGGGCACTTCCATGGGGGTTTTTCTCGGTCGAATTGTCTGAAACTTTACAATAAGAAGCACTGACGCATATTGTCGCCAAATATGAGCTCACTGCCGAAGTGATTCAAAAGCGCCAAGAATAGGAACTGGCTCCCTATGCCATCCAAACATTTTAATCAATAGGTTCTTAGATCTGATAGCGGAATCTCTGATAGATTGTCATTGCTTTGAAAACGGTATAGTTGAGTAAAACAGCTATCCATCATAATCCATCAACTTCTTGAAAAGTAGGACCTAGGTTCATAACAAGTGTTTAAATATTATCGATGTAGTTTGAAGAAATTCAAGGAAGTGAAATAAAGATATGTTTAGATCTCTGAGTAGAATTCTGTGAGAATTTATGTAGAGGCTTTTTGTTATAGACCATTCCGTTTTTTCGGTTCACGCGATCTTGCGGATTCTTCCAATAGTAAGCCGATTGCTTAACATGTAGCACGAGAAACATCTAGCAAAAAGATGAAGGAGATATATTATCAGAATAGAAACGTACGTCCAAATCAAATTTGAAGGATTCCAAATAGCAGAACAAATATCTTATGAGTATAATTGGCATTTCCATGACTTGATTTTATCAAGCTTGAAGCTTCTAGAACAGTTATGCAGGGCATTGACAGTTGATCCTGTACACTATACATTTCGGATAATGAATGATAATGAATGATGAATTCATAATTTATAGTGTACAGGATCAACTGTCAACGCAACATTTGAAATATAAAACATATCGATTGATTTATCTTACACGCGCTCATACGCATCAACACATCTTTAATCTCATCTAAGCATTATTGACAATCAATTTCAATTGGTAAGGTAGTTCAAATAAAAATATGTATGTCAAAATCATAACGTATTCGTTCCATTATAAACCAATTTAACAATGAAGTATATTCAGAAAGTTTTCGCATTACTCTCACTGGGTTTTCATCGGCTGTTATTCTCTCACTCATTCTTAGCTCGACCTAGCTTCCCCGATTTTCCAATGAAGTGCTGCTGTGACGTGAAGCGCATGTTGCCTCGCAGTTGTTTGCCTGCTTGATTCCGTTTCCCTCGTCGCACCTCAATTTCACTGCAGCGACTAAACTGCGGATATTATCGCGCCCCTCGAGCGTGAAGTTCTTCATAAATATTTATCGAAAAATTAGAGCTTACCAAAGCTACCAGACTGCTGTACGCGCAGCATGAAGTATTGTTGACGTTGCAAAGTGAGGACGTGGCGAAGGGAAAAGATGGGAGATGAAAGTTATTGGAAAATTGAATTATTATGGTGATATCAAAATACGCTTTGTTGGGGGCTCGAGCTAAGTGGCAGAAAACACGATTATGCATTGTTAGGAATAGAATGGATTGGGATAAGGCGGAGATCTGGTTAACTTTATGATCCTTTTATTATCCCTATGAATGGGCATGGAAACCCGGTTTCTTCTTTGAAGGATAGCACAAAAACTGCCCAAGTAATCAAACAGCACTTTAACTTACCTTACTTGCAAATAAAGCGCTATCCTAGAACTGACATGCTCTTCATTAGCCGTATATGGTAAATTAGCGGGCAAGTGATAGCTTAAGTTCTTCTTCTTTCTGGCGTTACGTCCCAGCTGGGACAAAGCCTACTTTTCAGCTAGTGTTCTGATGAGCACTTCCACAGTTATAAATTTAGAGCTCTCCTTGCCAGTTGACCATTTTTGCATGTGTATTATAAATCTGGCAGACGCGAAAATACTCTATGCCGTGGGAAATCGATACATTTTTTTACCTGAACAGCTCCTTGACCGGTGGGATTTAAACCCATGTTTCTTAGCTAGGTCTTGCTGAATAGCAGCGCGTTTACCGCTACGGTTATCTGGGCTCCATTGTAATTTCTCTATAAGCCTTCATCGTCTTTGGGCCACCATCAAAAAGCTGGAAATTCCGCGAAACACTAGTTTCCACATAAGGATGGCATATGGGAGATTCTATTACCAGGCTATTTTGAATTTTGAACCGACCTAAGATACATGTAATGATGCCGAAACTTTTTCACTTATCTATCACCGATTTAACATAACAAACTAATTGTTAATAACTTTTCCCCAGCTATTCTGATAACGATTTGATTAATTGAAAAAGATTGCTGCCCAAGTGCTCCGCTAAACAATTGCACGTTCTCACAAATGGCCACCATAATAACGTTCGGCACCATTCTTCCCGATAGTGCCAATGGGTTTGAGCTAAATGTTAAATACAGTACCTCTCAGTTAGTATAATATCCCTTCCACAGTCCATAACATGTGAATGTTTATCGACTTGACTGGCATCCAAATGTGTTTTTAAGCATGCCAGAACATGTACTAGCCCCACCATAAAGGACGAGTAATTGAAGACACCAGCCAGCGAAGGGTAGCGACACATTTCGCTTATGTAAGCATCAACATATGTATTCACATTTCCGAGCAGCAGAGTTCTTTTTCCGGCAATAAACTTCAGCGAGAAGCCATTTTCCGGCGCGCGCGAACTGAGTGAAATCGAGATAAGTATGGCCATGTCTGTCGAGCTGTCTGGGATAGCTTTTGTACTGTCTCGCTGTGAAGCTTGTATTTAATGAACACGAAATCAAGGTGCTGCCATTACGAATGGCAACGGCGACCACTGGGATAGCGGCATGACAGCTTGTCGGAATCCGTGGCACAATAGATCTGGAGTATTTCTTGAAATGCAACTCGTGCTGTACAGCTCATGCATAAATAATGATCCACTTTCATCATTCAGGCTTCACCCGTAGCAGAAGGCTTTTCGTTTTATGTAATGCGTCTCTGGTTAAGTACGTATTTCTGAGGAAATAGTAAATGGGGTACAAATATTTGCATAAGAAATCAATCCAAATATTAATTATTCTGTGTTTTTGTGTATAATGGAGATGACAGATTATAATTAATTGATAATTGAAAATTGATTACAATGAGTCAACGTCAGTGCGGAAAATGGTAATTCTAGCTTGATTCTTGCAAAGCTTTACTTTTATTTTAGACGATTCTAGAATAATGTTAAGAACCGTAATCGTGAGCATTTGTTTGGTTTTTGTTCCGGTTCAGCAGACACGTTCACCACTTTCCATTAGAGTCCGAAATGAACCGGTCAATGGCCGAAAATCTCGTTAATAAAGGAAAATAAAACTTTCCATTAAATAGACATGGTCAGGCTTCAGTTTTTTTGAAATCCGAACCCGACCCGTACCCGACTTATTTTATTTCTTCAAACTCGGACCCGACCCGAACCCAAGACCAAAATTTACAAAGTAAACCCTGACCTGATTCGAACCCGTAAAAATATCTCTGTTCAAACCCGAGCCCGACCCGAAATTATTTGCAAGAAAAACCCGAGTTCTAAAAGATGATAAATTCATCCGTATCTAATGCATAGAGAAGTTTTCAGGTTGTTACTCTTTTTACAATTCTCACCGAGCCCGACCCCCGACTAAATCCGACTTTTTTCAAGCCTGAACCTGACCCGTACCCGATAATTTTATAGCCTCAAAGCCCGACCCGAACCCGAAACCGAAAAAAAAATAAATTCGAACCCGAACCCTTCGGGAAAGTTCCCGGTTCACATGCGCCCCGTCGACTATTTGCCGGTGCTTTTTTCGCGATCTACTCAGCTAGTCCCAGGCGGAGGATCTAGCCTACTTCGATCGCGCCCGATGGTCTCCTCTCATCAACAGACTGACTTATCGAGTGCCGAGGTCGGTCCGACAATTCCGGTGGGAGGTTTGCTTCCGGTTCATCAGCGCCCCGACGACCCGAAGTCAAGCGCTACTCTCTGCGTCTCGTTTCGCTGCTCTTCTCGCCAGTTGCGCTGTAAGCTAGACATTATTTGCATCACCATGTTGATCATCATATTCCAAAGATTTGGATCGCTTATCATTCCGTGTACCACACCTTCTACGCTGAAGTACTCACCAAAAGCAGCCGCCACCGTGTTTCGTTCTATGTTATACGTCGGGCAGTCGAAGATAACATGTTCTGGCGTAATTTTTTTTTATCTCGATACATTCAGGACAGAATGCTGAAAACGCATGGTCGAATCGATGTAGATACTGCTTTAAGCAGCCGTGACCTGACAAGAACTGTGTCAGGTGGAACTTCACTTTTCCGTGCTCCCTGTTCAACCAGGCTGATAGATTCGGGATGAGCATGTGGGTCCACCTTCCTTTCTCTTAAGCATCCCATGCTTGCTGCCACTTAGTCAGCGAACGAATTATTACCAACTTCTTCATCTGCTTAGTTTCTCTTCGCTTATAGCAGTCGATGTCTTCGGACAGGATGATGCAGATTGGGATCATCCCAGAGATTACGCATGCCACCTCCGACGATAAAGCCCTGTACGGCTCACCACTCACATGGTGATTCCGCAACATTTGCAGGTTGGTGGAGGTTAGCACACGTTGGTCGGCTGCGCTACCGCGATCTGCCCATCGAACCATGTCTTCCCGAGCAGAAGAACTAATTTCTTAATACCAGATAATTTCCAATATGTACCTTATTCAGGTTGTAATGAGGTATTATGAGCCCTGCATAAGAGGTAAAATACCTCAAATAATACCTCAAGCATATTCTACGAACACAAAACTGATAACTAGATCAGGTATTGTAATACCTCAATAATACTTGATGGATTTTCATATAAAAGTGAAATTTTTCAACAGTAGTTCAATACCTCCAGCAGACCTCAATAGCTGTCTAATACCTCAATGAAGTATTTTTAATTGTTTTAAAGATTTTTTTCAATACCATTATAATACCAAATTGAGGTATTGACAACTGAACAATACCCAATGTTGATATGATACCAAAATATGGTATGCATAAGTTATTGGGGAGTTATTTGTTCCTCCTCGGGTTGTTTGACTTCCCGTAGCTTGGATTCGCAAGTATCGTACCACTGGTCTGCATTCCAATGGCGCTGTATTAGCTGCTTGACAGCTCTTAACGCGTCCTCTCCGGGGAGGGGGGTTTTGATGGCCGGTTGCCTTCTAGCCGGTCGACTTCGCTGTTTCCGCTGATGCCGTCGTGTCCAGGGAACCAACAGAATCGAATCGGCTTGGTCCTCGCTGCTTGTTCAACTTCTTGGATCCACGGGTGTTTGAATTTACCCGCCTTCAGTGCTTGGAGGCAACGGCTAAGTCAAGATTACTACCTCTCTAGCCACGTAGATGTTTCACAATCCAGCGCACTTTTTCCGGTGGGTCGCCGGCTCTAACGCTCCTCTTCATATCCCAAACTAGGATTGGTTTTCGCTTGTGCCACTCGCGGTTGCTCTGTCTAACAAGTAGAGATGGTCGGGTCTCGGGTTTTCAAACCCGATACCCGACCCGAACCCGACAAGTTCGGGTCGGGTAGGGGTTTGAAAATTTATTTATTTTTGGGTTCGGGTTCGGGTCGGGTTTGAAGGCTACCAAATTATTGGGCACGGGTCGGGTTCGGGCTCAAAAAAAGTCGGGTTAACTCGGGTTCGGTTCGGGTTTGATGAGAATCGTGAACAGAGTAACAACCTTAAAGCTTCCCTATGCATCAGAAACGATAAATTTAGCATCTTTTGAAAGACGGGTTTTCTTTACGAACATTTTTCGGATTTCGGGTCGGGTTCGGGTTTGATCAGCGATTTTTTTTGAATTCGGGTCGGGTCCGGGTTTGCTTTTCAATTATTGCCTTGGGTTCGGGTCGGATCCGGGTTTGTAGAAATGTAACAAGTCGGGTACGGGTCGGGTTCGGGTTTGAAAAATGTGAAACCCGACCATCTCTACTAACAAGGTGACTAACAGTGGGAAAAGCTGTTCCCGTAAGTTTGACCAGAAGGTACGATATACGTCGAAGATAGATGTTCTCTCGACTTTTTGCTTCATTTCGGATGGCCACCCGCATGGTGGACTGTGCCGCTAGGATGTAAAATGGTAGCGTGCCCACCTCAGCCATGACCGAGGTGATCGGACTGGTCACAAACGCTCTTTAAGCAAACCGGACCATTTTGTTGTAAGCTGGGGCGAGAATTTGCAGAGATGCTGGTCCTCCTCGGATCACTAGTTCGATCCTGTTGACTAGTTTCAAAGTTTCCAGTGCAGAGCCAACCTGCAGCAGAGAAGAACAATTGCCACGGGGAAGCTTGAAACCAATCATTTGCAGTGTACGTAGTCGTGACTCGTACGCTTTTTTAAGCTTTGCCATGGACCTTAATTATAAGCGTACGATCTAGGGTAATGCCCAAGATCATTAGAAGGTTTGCCTTTGGGACGGCTGTTCAATCGATGGTGATCTCGTTTTCCGGTTCCCGGTGCGCATTCGGACTACAATAAAAGCAAAAAAATATACCGAAATTCACGCTCTATGCCCACTTGTCAACCGCTTTAACAGCGGCCTGTAGTTTTCGGTACAATCCTTCGTTTTTTGACTTCACGTAACAACGAGGAAGATGTCGTCGCCGCATAGGGCAATTTAGACTCCAGCTCGTACAATTCGAAAAATGGGCTGCATCGCGACGAGGAACAGCGTCACGGATAGCACTGAACCTTGTGGCACACCGTCCTCCAACAGCTATCTGGAAGGTTCGCTCCGAGAGAAAGCTGAGCAGCATGTTGATCATCCGACCTCGTATTCGCCACGATTTCTGTGTCCGCAACATGCCGTATCGCCAGGTCGTATCGTACGCTCTTGACAGGTCAATTTTCACTTTAGTAATTAATTCTTCAATCCTATTACTATGCTTAATGTTCGAATTTGAGACGTTCATTATTTTATAACAACTTAGTTGTTCTAAAGTAGGTTTGAAGGGTTTTACTACTACATGCTCATTTAATGTATTAATAAATTTTACGTAAGGATTTTTCTTATTTATAATGGAGTTTCCTATAAAAATTCCATGCTGAACTTCTCGTGAGCAAACAAGTAGTTCATCTTCTTCATTATCTGGAACGTCAATTCTTTTCACCATTTCACATCTTCCAGGTATAATAAATTTTCCATCTACGTTATCTTCTATGGGAATGGTAAAAACTTCGTTACTTATACTGATATTAAGCAACCATAAATCATAATCTATTGTACAACGATTATTTACAAAAAAATCTCTTCCTATTATACCATCTGTCGGTATTGGAAAGTCGTTTTCAACTATGTGAAAAATTTGATCTATCATATGTTCACTAATATTTATTGTACTTTTGGTACTACCTAGAGAGGCTATTGTACCTTCACCTATACCTACTATATTACAATTTTGGTTTGGGAAGTATGTTTTGGTGGGCTTAACACATTTCGCTTTGATCACTGATATATCAGAACCACAGTCTACAATAAATGTACACTGAGTGTCTGACAGATCAGTTTTGAGCAAGACAAAATTTGATGCTGAAACTCTTATTGAGTACGCCCGTACTGTACCTCTAAAAAAGGATTGTTTGTCACTTGTTGTTGGTTTGATTGGTTTGTTGATTGTTGTTGACTAGAATTTTCCTGTGCAACATACACACGAGAATTCGTACCTCTTCTACCTCGGTTATTTGATTGATGACTGTGGTTTCTATCAGGGAAACTGTTTGTTTGCGGTCGTGGCTGATACTGGAAACGATTTGCAGTATTTGTGTTTCGTCCCCTATAAGTTGATCTTCTACCTCGATAAGTAGAAGTTATCATCCTAGGCTGGTGATTTGAAAAGGTTGGACGTGGTTGATAACGTGGTTGGTGGCCATTGGTCCAGAAAACTTGTTTCTGTTGACTTTGATCAGCCTCCAATTCAGTTACCTTGGTGATTGCAGAAGTAAGGTTTTCAAATTGTCCGGCTTTAAGTATTAGTTGGATTTCGGAGTTCTTTACTCCATTGGTCAACGCTTTTACGGCAGCTTTAGATGCTAACCTGGTTGCGGATGCTAATGGAACGTTTTCTGTTAAATAAGTTTTTTCCAACTCCAAAGCGAGTTTTTCAATTTTGTCAGTAAAATCTACGATAGTGGAAGTCTGTCTAGTTGCGTTCAATTTTGCAACTACAGCTTCAGGAGACTGCGTAATTCTGCATCTCTGTTCCAAACTTGTAATGATTTCGTTGACAGTTGCAGGAGCAGCATTAACAGCTGATCGTGCTTTGCCTTCCAATCTTGAGAGTATCACCTGAATGGCGATAGCTCTATTATTATCGTTTACCATCGTATCAATAGCTCTCAAGGCGGCGGTCGTACCTTCAAGCTTATCTGCATTGCCATTGAATTGAGGCAAAAGCGTAGCAATAAGCTTCACAATTTCCATATTATTTGCCATGGTAACTTTTCGACTCCCTTTTTTAAGAATTTCAATTGCAAGTACTACTTGTGCTACTTGTTTGAACTTCAACAGATGAATACCTGTATCAAGCCTGGTATCAATAAAAATTTTAATCTGGCTGTAAATATCACGTACAGCTTTGGTTAAAAATCTTTGTCTTGTTTAATCAATTAATTGAAATAATTCTATAAGATTGTCATAAATTTGTCGACTTTCACTTGCTTTAGCTTGCAAAGTACTCTTTAGATATTTTCGGTTTGGACACTTTTTTAGATTTCTCAAAATATTGGAAAGTTTTTTAATTAATGGATCGATATCTTCATCCATTGAATTTTAAAACACGAAAAACCATTACACACTTTGTTCAAAGATTACCGGTTTTACACATTTACAATTTAACACCTTTAACACAATGATTTATACTACGTCAAACGCATTTTACAAATTTACAACATATTACTTAACACTATCTATTTCTACTAACCTTTGATTATAATTATCCACTCCATTACTTTGTATGTGTAGTTTGATGCGCTCAATCCTGGATCAACAACAGCCGTATCAGCAACAGTAGCGGGTTTACAGTTAATCATTCTACCACTCAACGGCTCTACCGTGGGTTGTGCGGGGGACTCTGCTTTGTTGATGCCGTTGGTTCGCAATGATGTGACGCTATCCATAAGCGCAGTGTGGTTGAATTTGACGATATTGTTAACTTTCGCGCACTTCGCGATGACATTACGATTTTCACACTCTACCACATTCGCTATAGCGATTGCAACAGCTAATTTAAATGATTCAGTTCAATGTTCAAACGTTTTGCACTTTATTTGCGGTGCTTAATGCTTTAAGAGTTTGCTTCTTACAGCATTTCCACATCATTCTCACTAATTTTAATGTTAATAAGGCACTCGTTATAAATAAAATTATCCACAGTTTTATATCGTGCTGGTTATGAAGCTGTGTGCTAATTTGCTGATTTTCAATAATAGTGACTTGCTGGTCACCTAACTGTTTAACGTGTGTGTTTTGGTCGTTACTTTCCGTATTTCCCATTTCGTTCGTTTAGGTGGCACTTTTTTCGAACGAGGCCGGGCAATGGAATCGCACTTTAACTGTGTCGGTTACAGGTTGTGGAAGGTAATGTTTTCTCTGGCAATGTTCTTCGCTTCACTTTCTTACGCGAACGTAATTCTTCTTGCTTACCAATGAGCAAACAGATGGGCGAATTTAGCCTTATCGGTCACTTCTTTCTGCTCGATTATTAATTGCATTACTATTTTACACATTAATGCCATTAGTACAAGTCCAATAATCAGTACCACACACGGCACTTTGCCTGAAGGCCGCCAATTATCGGTCATGACGAATATATTTTTTGGCTACCGATTAATGGCACATTTTTGCTCACTGTTACACCAACTTCACTTTTTCGATAACTACGAAGACTGTAGGCTTAGGGCACGTGTCGTCATATCGTGGTTTTGCCTAATGGTGGAGAAGGACTACGAATGGATACCGGTGATGCATCACTTTGTAATTATAACACTTTACTTTAGTTCTAAAGATGGTCACGGAAGGTGAACCTTCTTCATCAATGTCCGAAGTTGGAATCGTCTTTATTCAATCATATACTTCAAACGTAAACATAACAATCAAGAAAAGACCGAAAGTTCCTGGTTCATAGTTTACCAAAACTAGGTTAAACAACATCGGCACCAAATTCCAATGTGTCAAATATTTATAAACTTTCGCGTGGTGTTGTTCCACACATGCTACGTTTGAGTAACATGTTATTGAACAAAACGCACTTCAGCGACTTCCTATGAATTTGATCAATTCATCTACTAATATTGAATACATTACTCAACACTATCAAGCAGTGTTTGTCGGCATTTGGCAGCGACCTCTCCATCTCGGAAAAATATGTGTCAGCGAAATGTCATCTTTACAGACAGAGGGAGACATTGCAGAAGAGGGTACCCAGAACCAGCACCTGTTGAGGCCTTTGTCGAGAGCCCACAGAAGTTCGGCTAGGGTAATATCGATGCTCTACACATCGCCAGTATTGGGCGAAAAATCCATGGACGCTGCCGATTTCGCAACCTGGAACGATGGAGGGTAGCTTGAAGTCGAAAATCTCTCGCTGTAGTACTTCGCCGCCTTCACTTTAGGACACCACCAAGGTACCGGTTTCGGTCCAATACGTCCACTGGTCCACAGTATGGACTTCTTTGCTGCAGCTGTTTGTTGCTAATGGTTTCCGCTGTGAGACGTTCGTACAACGAACAATCCGCTTGGAGCCATTTCTTCCGTGTCATTCGAGGATTGGACCATCCGGGTATGGACACCAGTAGTGTGCGGTGTTCGAAACTTGCCAGTAGTGTGCGATGTTCGAAGTCAGAAACAGCGTGTACTGCTTGCCGATAAAGTTCTGAGAGATAACGTGCTGATCGACTTTAGTCTCTTGGACTGCTACCACACAAGATTCGAGGTCAGCGATGGGGAGTTTCAATTAGCTAATGTTGGCCCTTAGACCATGGATGTTCCATTGAAGGGCAAAGCAGTCGCCAGAGCGACAGTCGGTGATGAAACGGGCTTCGGATGATGACATTGACGTTATTCGCATTGACGAATCAGCTGGAGAAGAAAAGGGGACCGCAGCAACTTCTGCTCGAAATCATTATACTAGATCCATCAATACCTACAACAACCGGCACTGGGAAAGAGCATTATGTAATGTACGTTCGATAAATTCCGGAAGGACCTTCTCCGGGAGTTCGGAATGCGAGACAACCTGGAAGAATATCAGGCGCGGTGGTATTTGTTTGTGGTTGCTGTATTTGAGAACTGATCTGTAGGATGTCTTGCCCCACAATGCCAGCCGTTGCCGAAACTACTACACGATTGCTTTCAGAAACACCAGCACCTTTGCAGTTACGGCAAACCAAAGCTTCACTGCTTTCTTCCCCGTAGAAGTTCTGCGAGCAATTGATGCAACGTTGCGGTCCAGGACAACGAACACGAGTGTGTCGGTAGCTAAAGCAACCGTAACACATTATTGGGTTGGGGTAACTCGGACGAGTTGGGACGCGCAGCAAGCCGGCTTTGAGATAATCCGGGTACGTGGTCTTACAGAAAGTAAGAATCAACGCCGGAGTGTTGACTTTTCTGCCTACTTTATTACAAGTGATCCGCTGAATACGAATAACTTTCTCGCTTATCATCTCTTGCAAGATATCCTTCTCCTCCAGCTGAATCAAGTTGATACAAGAGATCGCGCATTTACTGACGTTCAAATTTGGATGAGGGATAACTTCCAACTCGATTTGTTGTCTTCAGCAGCTCAGTGACTTTATCAGGGTCTCGTACTTTCAAAGTATACTTTGTCACTTGTGCCTCAGATTTCGCACTTTCAATTGGCCCACCAGCACACGCTTCAACCGATTTTCCGGTAATGAACGGATTCACCGGTAGAGCAACGCCATTCTTCCCCGTTAACTGCAAAAATGTCAACTCACCGAATTGATTGGTCGGGTCCATGTACTCCGGCATTCTTCTTCTAACAGACCCACCTGGGTCGCTCTCACTGACAACGGTCACCCGTTACCTACCCCAAATGAGCAAAAAAGATGTAGGGGTTCCTGGGGTAATATGCACCACTTAAGGAAAATGTGCCGAAATGAACACCAAACAACATGTATGTAGTGTTTTAATACACGAATCTAGTTGGTTTGGGTTCACCCTACATGGTGTTGAGCGAATTTTCATCATAATTAATTTAGATTGTTGGGAAATTTAACTTTTTTCAAAAACTACTTTTGCGTGAATTAGGATTTATGCGGGGCACGATGCACCGCTTTTTGGGGCAGAACGCACCACAACATTGAGGCAAGACGCACCTAAACAAAGGGGCATGATGCACCACAACAATGAGGCAAGATGCACCATCGTGTTTTAAACGTAATTTTATATATCGTAAAAACACGAGTTTTTGATAGTTTTCGTGTACAAGATGATATAATTGTGCATAAATACGTTAGTAAAATCTTCAAATAACCTAACTTTCGTGATTTTAGTTTATTTTGGACTGGATCGTTCTGCCCCAACCGATAGAGTGCATGTTGCCCCAACCGGGCGCTTAACAGAAAATGTTATGTAAAATAGAAATCGTTGTGTTATATCGCCAAATCATATAATCAACAACTTACCCAGTTTCTAATCATCTGTTTTATGGTGAAATGTTGTGAAAATTCTCAATTCATCGCTTTCAAAACAACAAGTGAAATGATCTGGAATGTTACATCAGAATCATGCTTTTCGAATTTATTGTTCTATTTCCTTGTTAAATTTTCCAAAATGTATCAAATTCTCAGGATGTCATCAATTTGCAACGTTTCATCGATCCGCATAGTATCATTCTCTCAAAACTCGTTTATTTCAGAGAAACTGACAGGGTGCGTTTTGCCTCGGCAGTGCATATTACCCCAGGAGCCCCTAGAATAAGGATAGATCCTACCTCATTAACTCCTTTAACGTGAAAAAATTCGGATGCCCAGACAATTTTGTTCCGCACTGTAGATACGCGTACACGGAACGCACTGTAGTACATCCCAACTAACAATCGATCAATTTCCAACAATTTCGAAGATCTCAAAATTTCCAAAACTATCGGCTCTTTTTATGTATTTTTTTTTTACCAGGATAATGAAAACAATGTGGCAAGCTTCAAGAAAACGTTATAAATAGCCACTGGATGGACATGGATTAGTTTTTTGAATCACGTACTAATCATGAGATGAATCCAAAAGGGCGGTCAAAGTCATCCCGCACGATGGTAGTTTATGTTTACAGCTGAAAAATATTGAACTTCTCTATTGTATGAATGTAGTCTCTTACCTCAAATAACTATTAATTTCTTCGGTTCCCCAAACTGCCATAGTTTTAGGATACTCACAAGTTAAGTTAATGTGTAGAAAACATATGTAAATAATTAAATGATTTCCCTGCGCAAATAAGTGAAAAAATATATATTTGGGTGAAAGGGCTTCTCGATTGGACACAAGTTTGTAACTTTCCGAACGAGATTTTTAATCCTGGGTTAGTTAGTTCGTCTCGGGACCAACGGCTTTACTTAACGTCCGAAGGAATTTGTCACTATAGCTATTAGCGTCAATAATGACTACTTTAGGATGGGATTTGATCCGAAGTCCTGGGCGTGAGAGGTGTGTGTTATAATCACTGCACCAGGCTCGCCCCCCAAAGACTTTAGTTGTCACTCATTACCTTCAAACAAAACCGCTTCAGTAAAACGATACCAAATCATCTGACTTTCCCGTAGAAGATTACGATCAAAATTTTAACAGACATAGCAATCATCAGTTAAGAAAAGAAAACTCACGCGACCTACGCAAATTTTCAACGGGTACAATTTCCGCTTCCATCGCAGAACTCCTTCCGTTTCCTCTCAGCGGATCAGCACTTTAAAAATGAGATTACTGTTGTTGAGTTTAGATTTTACGCCCTACCCTTTTGGCGCATCAGTATTGACAACGAAGGAGGAAACGGAGCAGTTGTTCAATTTAGAACAATCAAATTCAGTCAACCGCAGTGCCGGTTCAGGGCGATACAAAAAAAAATGGGATGTGCTCCCACAGTTCTTCTTCTTATACTTGGCATTACGTCCTCACTGGGACAGAGCCTGCTTCTCAGCTTAGTGTTCTTATGAGGACTTCCACAGTTATTAACTGAGAACTATCTTTGCTTAAGTTGCCTTTTCTGCATTCGTATATTTAGTGGCAGGCACGATGATACTCTATGCCCAGGAAAGTCAAGGAAATTCCATTACGAAAAGATCCTGGGCCGACCGGGATTCGAACCCAGTCAGCTTCATCATGGCTTTGCTTTATAGCCGTGGACCCTAACTATTCGACTAAGGAAAGTGCCAAGTAAAGAAGCCCAAATTTGCTGCAGACTATGCTGACGTAGTCCAGTGTACCCCTGTGCGCCGGATGATGACTCCGGGTAAACTTTATCTCTGTTCGGCGCGTGGGATGTTGAATAAATCATTGCTCATATTTCATCACAAATGGTCTTTTAACCAGGGCCTTTCAGATGGTTATAATCTACTTTGCAAATATTGATAACAGGGTGATTGTATTGAATTCATGAATCATTCAAAGTATTGTGAGTGCGCATCGTACCTTCGTGCTGTGCGTGCATGAATTCTCTCTGCTCTTGTTTTTTTTTTAAGCCTACCTAAAACAATAAAACAATGCTACAAAAACAGTACTTTTAAGAACTATTTTTCTACTATTAATCCCTTTACGATCCTTGTTCGGATCCGTGCCTTCGATTTTACGTTGGACACCGGTGAAAACTAGCGGTGGTAATCCTTCTTGGACACTGTCTTTGGGAAAAAAATCTCTTAGAAGGTCTCGCCTTCTTCTGTTCATTCACTAAACATAAATGCAACTTCAAACAAAAGGAAGAGTGAATCCCTGATTTCACAACTTCCTTCCAAAAATGTGGGTTTTAAAACTGTCACTAAACGGAATAGAAGAAAAGACGTTTCTCCGGAATGTGCCCTTTCTTTCAAGGTAATGCTGATAATTGCATCGAAATGAGCAATCAGTTCGATGCTCTAGACATATTTTCCGTAAACCAAATCAAAGCAACCAATTTTGATTATAACGATCAAAATATAATAAACAGGTTCACAAGCTTACCTATTCAAATTTCATTTACAATTGTCACATAACATATATGGGAACTTACGTGAATATTGATATTCAAAGAAGCTCATCTGATGATAGTGACGAAGTTGAAACTGATTGAGGTATTAACAATCAGTTTCAACTTCGTCTCTATCATCTAGTGAATCTAGTAACTAGTAGTCAAGTAAACTCTGTTGCAAGAATCAATTCAAAACCCCTAGCTGTAAAATTTTTGAAACAGAATTCATATCTTCATAAGGACGTTTAAACAACAATCGTAGTTCATCAATTTTTTTTTTGGCAGACAAACATCTTGTCGTTGTTGGATGCCTAGTGGCAACAACCGCGGTTATCGTGAGCTGATGTCCAACCCAAATGTTGTATCTGCAACGTTAAAAACAGTATCAAAGTTATTGAAATTAATTTTATTCTTGGCATTGCCTCCGGTGCAAATCATGCGCCGCACAGCTGTGATTCCGCTCTCATTGTAATAGGGAGGAATTTTTTTAGGAATCACAATCTCCTGCTTAGATTAACCGCAATTGCTAAACGGAAGGCAATTTTCAAGCTTTGCAAATTCAATTTTCGAGAGAAATTTATAACCTGGTATGTGCGATTGGAAATGATGAAAATAAAACAGCGGCGATTCTTTGATGTTTGGTCTTTGAAAACAAATTGATTTTACCATAAATGTGAGAATTTTGCTAAAACAAACTCAATTATCAACCTTTGTAGAAACATGTATACCAAAATAATATACACAGATTAGAATTGAACCATCGAGAGCCTTTCATCTATTTACCCTGTTTCTATTCTTGGAAATCCATCAATTGCTGTTCGCCATTATCGCATGGTAATTTATTCTAATCATTTCCAGTCGCGACGTACAATATGCGCCCCAGCTACATATAATTGAAACAACCCATCCAGACTTGTTGTGAGTTTATTATGTCTCAATGGAATTGCACCCATACACAAAAGCTCGTAATTAAACTTGTTGTAGCAGGTTTTTGGATCAATGATTGAATTATCAGGCATAGTTTAATTTTCAGCTTGAATTAGTTTAGAATACCTGGAATTACTCACGAACTAAAATGAGAGATCGATAATTTATATGATTGGATTATTGTATAAATAAATTCTTCTTCTTATTTTTGGCATTCCGTCCTCTCTGAAACAGAGCCTGCTTCTCAGCTTAGTGTTCTTATGAGCACTTCCACAGTTATTAACTGAGAGCTTTCATTGTCAAACTTTCCATTTTCACATTCGTATCTCGATGATACTTTATGCCCAGGGAAGTCAAGGAAATTTCCATTACGGAAAGATCCAGGATCGACCGGGTATCGAACCCAGACACCTTCAGCATGGTTTTGCTTTGAAGCCGCGGACTTAAATAACTCGGCGAAGGAAGGTCTCAATTGAATAGAATAATCGGCATACTAGAGAGAGACACTAACAGTTGATTTAGCTGGAGTGTCGTGAAACGTTAAACACTTCGTGATTTCCTTACAGAAAAACGGAAATCAGACCGATTTCCTCGAAATTGAGATTCCAAGGAGATAATCCAGCTTATATTTACTCATACATGAAGGCGTGTCATAACATCCCTGAAATTTTGTCAGCAAACATACTGCAATTTTGATTTATTATCATCAGTGAAAATCTTACTGAGAACAGGTTTTGTTTTTGGATCATTTATCAGCAATGTGTTTGTGAGACTTCCACCTAAACTTCCACCCAAGATGTAATCAATTTGCTATTTAAAATAGATTATCCCTTCAACAAGTATGTAGGTTTGTAATCCTCGAATGCATTTGGCAACGCATTTCCACTCACGGTGTGGATGCCGTTCTAATGAGCTGGAAATCTTCCATCGTTATGCGTCAAATCAATCACCACCCTGTGGATTTTCGCACCATTTACTCCCGGCTGATAAACGCCAATCAGTGTTTAATTGACGTGCAATCGCCGGTAAATAATTAAGCGAGCGTAGAATATTTACCTTTTGTGATCGGTGAGCTATTTTCGGTAATTCATCCGGAAAGCTGTATTTATAAATACAAATAACGTGAGCCACATCAACGACAGAGGCAGCAAGAGATATTTCTTCATTGGTAATTGATTTCAACAGATTAGGCTCTAAGTGTCTGGGGTCATGTTTTGGTTGAAATTGGGTCAATTACGATTTACGCATTTTTGAAGAATTCTATTGAATGACTGAAATATTCAATTACAATCAGCAGGCCAGCTTCTCGGAAATCAAAATTATGTTGGTGGTCATTATTATTTTCTCCTTTCTCATATTTCCATTGCTTACATTTCATTTGGGCACCATATCACCATTTGCATGCGATGAATGCAAAGGAAAAAATCAGAAACAGCCCAAGTAACCAACAAGCACTTAAACTAGCATGCATTCAGCACTATAGGTGTCCTCACAGCAACGCATTAAATGCTTTTTAAACATATAGCTGCCATTACTGCTTTGTCAATGCAGGTTTTGGCGAAATAAAGTGCTGTTTTAATGCTACACCTTCATGAACGTTGCACTCGATTGTCAAAAAAGTGTAACGCCTCCGAGAAGGAAGAACCAAAACAAAAATATTTTTCATCTCCTCACACTTCTTACCGTTGCTGACGCCGATAATTCTGAACTGTATAATTTTGGCTACTCTGTCTTTAATTGCGATTCGAAACCATGATCCGTTGAGATATTGACATCCGATGGCAATGTATCACGCTGCAGGAGCTGCTGTATAAGATTTTATGCTGCGTAATGATATTATGGCCTACTTAAGGTACGTTCTATTTACATGAAATAATTTTGGTTGTGTACCTATGCACAAACTAGCTATGTCTCAATTTCCTTATACACCCTTGAGTCATTTGAAATCGAAACTAAATGGTAACGTATCGTATCGGGTGTTGAACGTTTTGTTTCCCCGTGGCTGTAACATCGGCTTATTGCATATTTTTATCTTTGTGATATCTGTTATCCTATACCTCTTCGTATTGCAATTAAAGAATGGTTAATTGTGCTGGCGTATTTCGTCATGATGATCATCTTTCTCTTTCACTCGATAGCATCGGTTCAATAAATTGTCAAAGCAGCCCACACAACCGAAGAAGGCTAAGTAATGCCGTAAGAGAGGGGGAGAGACAAAGGATGTTGTCTTTTCAATAACATATCATCTGTACTCCTCTTTCATGACATTAACCTTCCGTCAGTCGCTCAAAAAAAAGTTACACCAGCGGTCGCACCGTGTACATGCACTGAGTACACGCGGAGCAATTTTGATTGTACATCCAAAGCTAGGCAAGATAGAATATGGATGTCTTCGGCAAATTTCTTCAGTCCAACGGTACCAATTGGTCAGTGGACAAAAAACACTTTGGAAACATCCTCATCTTCCTATGGCCATCGGATTGTGCCCCGGGGGGAACCGATGTAGTGGACATTTCGCAATGCAACATCTCGAACACAAATATCTCAGGATCTTGATTTTTTAGCAAGATGGTATCTTCGGCAAAGTTGTTCAGTAGGTCAAGGGCTAACATGTGATAGGCTGCTTGTTTCGAAATTCTGCCACCAGATGGTGCTAGTGAGCATTTAATTTTTCAAACACCGATATTTCAAGAACTTGATTACCTAGAAAGATGATGTCTTCGACAAAGTTGTTTAGTAGGTCAAGGACTAACAAATGATAAGCTACCTAACAAGAAAAACTGCCACAAGATGGCGCTAGTGAGAATGCCATGTTTTAATCACGAATATCTCAGGATCCCGATTTTTTAGAAAGATGGTGTTTTCAGCAAAGTTGTTCAGTAGTTCAAGGGCTACCATGTGATGATCTTCTTCATTTGGAATTTTTTCAATATATGGCGCTAGTGATCATGATATTTTTCGAACACAGATATCTCAGGATCCTGGTTACCTATAAAGTTGACGTCTTCGACAAAAGTGTTGAATAGGTCAAGGTCTAGCATGTAATATGCAACCCAACTTGAAATTCTGTATAATTCAGTTGTTCTGTATACTGCCCATAAATACATAATTGTCCCATGTGAATAGAAAATCCAGCAAACACGGGACTGACATGCGTTTATGGGCAGTATATCACGGGCCAACGAGTTAAGTGTAAAATAAACCTACCCAAAATTCTTCCACATTCAATTCAAAATGCAATGGGCTGCTAGATTTCAAATACTTCCATCAGGCTAGAGAAAGAGCTCCTGGTTTGATTTTTTTTTTCAAATACAGAATCTCAAGTTCCCGATTATTTTAAAACTTGATGTCTTCATCAAATTTATTAGGTAAGGAAAGTGCTCACATGTTATTGGCAATTATATTTGGCGCCAGGGAGCATTTAATTTTCTGAACATCTTATGATACTGATCATTTGGGCTCATCAATACACGTTTTGTCAAATGTTAAAACATTTCGCTAACACTAAATTAATAGATAAGCACAAAATAAAATTAAAGATGTAGGGTTCATTCTACTTTAAATTCTAGATTTAAAATAAACAATATTATTTTTATATTTAGTAGAAAAGTAGGACGCAAACTTCTCGTTGCTAGTGATATTGATCATCTTATGTTTTTAAGAGTCCGGCGGCGGTCGTACGCCCGTTAAAGCGAACTGACACCCGCAGGGTGGAATGAATGGAAAAACTTTCCCGCCTAAATTGAAAGCACGTGGTTTTCGCAGAATGACAGCACTGTATCTGTGTATTAATGATTTATATCAGGAGTCACTGAACACGATGAGTGCGCTTGTTGTCGATTCTATGTAGTGTGTTTCGAAGTTGAAGGTTCTGTATGATCAGTGACCGCTGCGCTCATATTTGGAGACATGGGCAGATAACCGCGATAATTGAATTTATCTCGAGACAGGCAATAATCTAAATTCGTTGCTGCACATCTCGTGAGAGCACACTCTCACAGTACAGATCTGGTTTGATATTATGGGACGTCTTTTTCCTCCGGAAAATCAGCTTGAGCGATAGGCTTATGATTATCGCCGTGATCGATAATTTCACTCCCTGGTTGTTTACACATAAATTTGAAATGCTCTTTGTGCTAGTATAACCATAATATGGTTATACTAGCACAAAGAGCACTTTGAATTAATTTGTAAAAAACATAGGCAATGACTATCACATTCGAGGTAATTCGAACAATTTTGGAGTGTGCGTGCCATCCCGTGAGTCGCCATGAGAGACCGAGTTTCTCATATCACTTTGTACTAACACACTTCCATCTTCGTTTTTGTGTAACAGCTTTCTACCGCCCATTAGATATTAGATAGGCCTTTTCATGGGACAGGTCCATGTTGTATTCGTTCCGACTGTCAAATGGAAGTAAAATTGAAAGGGTTTATTCACAAATTTCTTTTTGTATGCATATTTTTCAAATTTTGTATGGTCCGTAATATCATGAGGACACCCACCTACCCCCTCCAACGTTATGAAATTTATGAATGGGCCCAAAAGCCGCGTATACTTAGTTTAGCACCAGTTTACGGCTATTATTCGCATTATTTAAACCAATCAATGTGCTCGAAATATACTGTTTGAAAGCAGAAAAATACTACGTGATACTGCAGTATGCTATTGACAATTTTATCAGAAAATTCAGTTGAATACACAGAATAGATGTTTTCTAGAAAACCGGTTGCACCTTCATCATTATTTGATCGTTATATTGTATTATTGTTTACCTTTTAGAACCATCTCGGCATTAGCATAGAAGTACTGTCAAAGACCTTCCGAAACAGCTGATTTGAGACGCCTCGTGAAAAGGCCTATTGCTCAATTGTAACCTCCATTGACAATTCTTTGATTTAAGAACAGACAAAAAGGCGTCACACTCTCATCGGTGTCCATCGATCATTTTTTTAACGACCGATTCGTAAATATGCGACCAACCGCAGGCTGCAGCGCGTCGTTTTCATTCGTGTTTGACGTTTACACACTACCGCCACCTGTTGGCCCATCGGCCAAACAAAGTTATTTTAGCATTGGGCTTACACGTTTTCGCGGCAATGATTTTGATCGCCATATTTTTGAATATAGTTAAACCAGTATTAGTCGATGTTCCATAGTTCGATATCGACTCATGAAACCACACTTAAAACAAAAAAAAATCATAATTACTATAATACTATCGACTGAAAATTTGACTCTACTTGAAATTCTGAAGTACATTCTGATGGGATTTTCATGCTGAAAAGCACTGTTTTCGAATCAAACTGTTTATTACATGTTAAACATGCTTCAGTCTTGGACAGAATAAACAATTTAGTTGAAGACGTCATATTCATGATTGAGCAATCACAATCCTAGATATTTGGGTTGAAAATATAGCATACTCAGTATCACCATCTAGTGAAAGAATTCCCAAACAAGTGTGGCCCATCACAAGTTTGTACTTGACTTACTGAACTTTTGAGCCGAGCAGTTTATATTTGGACTAGTGGTCCCGGCAAACTTCGTCTTGCCATCAAGTAGGCTGTTGGAAAACGATTTGAATCACCCCATAAAAAATGACAGGTCCGTAAACCCTCGTTTTTTCGACTTTTTTTGTGAATATCGTTGGATTTTGACGCACACAAACACGTCGAAACCCTTGTTGAACGAAGCGGAGAAAGAATCATCCAAATCCGTAGACCCGTTCGTAAGTTGTTTCGTGACATACAAACACCATTCCATTTTTATTTATATAGATGTAATCGGGATCCTCAGATATTAGCAATCATAATATACATGTTCACTAGCGCCACCAGTTGAAAGAATTTTAAAACTTGAGGTTCCTTGCACTTAGGCCTTCATCTTATGAACAACCTTTTCGAAGGGGTAACATTTCTTAGTAATGAAAATATCTCAGGATCATTTTTCTAAGCGATCAGGATCCAAAAATATCTGCATTCTAAAAATAACATCTATAGCGTCGTTTTGTGGAAGAAATCCGAATCATACGGCGCATCACATGTTTAGTCCTTAATCTACTTAACACCTTTGCCGAAAACACCATCTTGCTAAAATATCGTCGTCCTGAGATATTCGCGATTAAAATACGCCATCTTTTGGTAGAATTTTAAGTTGGGTGGCTTATTACATGCTAGACCTTGACCTATTCAACACTTTTGTCGAAGACGTCAACTTTATAGGTAACCAGGATCCTAAGATATCTGTGTTCGAAAAATATCATGATCACTAGCGCCATATATTGAAAGAATTCCAAATGAAGAAGATCATCACATGGTAGCCCTTGAACTACTGAACAACTTTGCCGAAAACACCATCTTTCTAAAATATCGGGATCCTGAGATATTCGTGATTAAAATATTGCACGCTCACTAGCGCCATCTTGTGGCAGTTTTTCTTGTTAGGTAGCTTATCATATGTTAGTCCTTGACCTACTAAACAACTTTGTCGAAGACATCATCTTTCTAGGAAATCAAGTTCTTGAAATATCGGTGTTTGAAAAATTAAATGCTCACTAGCACCATCTGGTGGCAGAATTTCGAAACAAGCAGCCTATCACATGTTAGCCCTTGACCTACTGAACAACTTTGCCGAAGATACCATCTTGCTAAAAAATCTAGATCCTGAGATATTTGTGTTCGAGATGTTGCATTGTGAAATGTCCACTACATCGGTTCCCCCGGGGGCACAATCCAATGGCCACAGGAAGATGAGGATGTTTCCAAAGTGTTTTTTGTCCACTGACCAATTGGTACCGTTGGAGTGAAGAATTTTGCTGAAGACATCCATATTCTATCTTGCCTAGCTTTGGATTTACTATCAAAATTGCTCCGCGTGTACTCAGTACACGATGCGACCGCTCGTGTGACAGGCCCGGTAAAAAAAAAGTTACACGAGCGGTCGCACTGGTGTACTCAGTACACGCGCAAAAACTTAGATTAAAAACACGATGTTTTCGAATACTTTTAGTTGATTTTTTCGAAAAATTTCTACGCTACAAGCAAAAAGAAGAGTAGGCTTATTTTAATGCTTATTGATTACCTGGGAGGTCATGATTGCTCTGTGGTTATTCATTTCTGTTTATGCTTCACACAAAATTGAAATTAGTATTTACAGAACATGTCATTGTTTGATATTATCAAAAAACGCCTCATCAGAAAATAATTGAACGGATCAGGGCTTGGAATGAGTGCAACATTATTTTGGATATCCACACTATTAATTTCTTAATACAAAAAATCAGGACGCTGTTCTTAGCAATGGGGGGATAATCTGCTCAACAGATGCCGTGTGGGGTTGGAGACCATTTACTACATGCAAGCAGTAAACAGGACTACACCCCGACCCTCTAAACCATTCCCATTGCCGCCAAACACTTCGTCTCTCCGGGACCACCAAGAAGGCATTGCTTCGGAGAGGGGCTATTGCACATCGCAACCTCCAGGTTAGCTGGGTAGCCGTGCAGCAACGAACATCGATGGCACGCTTAGGGGGGTCCACCAAGGTAGCATGCTGGCGCTTTGCCAGCTTCCCAGGTGATACTTACCTCCCATTGCCCGCGCCCAGCTGCACCGCAGGTATCAAGAACTGATACTGCGGGCTTCGCAATTTGACCTACTGAAGGTTCAGGCCCTATCAGCTAGCACCAGCTGGGATTGCTGACGAAGGGGCCTCCACCTGCCCCGAACAACCAGAGGCTCGTATCCAACCCAGTAGGCCGGCGCCACGACAACAACGCTACCAGGATGTTCTCCCCGGGGCCACTTAATCGCTGTAAGGGTCCTACGTAGCCGACTGCGAACCCTTGGACCACCTGTTGTTTAGCGTCTGCACTAGCCACTCCTCGAGTCCACTCGCCACCTCCTTTGTTGTTCCAAGACGATGTGGGTGATAGCCGATGAAACGGCATTCCAGCCAAACTCGTCTTCACATATCCTCTGAACCAGATTGTCCGGAGTCGTGTCCCCACCGCATGTAGCAAACATGCGGTCACGCATTGTGCGGAAACGCGGGCACACGAACAAATCGTGTTCCGACATTTTCTCTAAACCTGCACAAACTGGACATTCGGGAGAACCCGCATGACCGAAACGGTGTAGATACTGTCTAAAGCAACCATGGCCCGAAAGGACCTGTGTCAAGTGGAATGTTAATTCCCCATGGCGCCTATTGACCCAGATATCTAACCTCGGAATCAACCTGTGAGTCCACACTCCCTTGGTGGAACTGTCCCACGCACGCTGCCATTTGACCATAGAGGCTAGTCTGGCAGTCCTGCGTATGCCTCTTGTGCCGAGTAGTATCGCATCCCTAAGCCCCTTCTTACTACAGTCTTTACACCGTGACCAACTGCGACCATCAGCCTGGACTAAGCAATAGCTTCAGATCAGCCAGGCAGGCAGGCTATAGATAGCAGTGGAAATAGACTAGACGACCAGCTGCGACCTGCTTCGCTGGCCACTGCAATGTATGCCTAGGAGATCGTTGAAGAGCTGTCGTCTGATCTTGCAGTGGTGGATATGTTGCAGGAGATGACTTTTATAGAGGAGAGAGATCTCACTCTCATTCAACCGATCATTGA
Source organism: Aedes aegypti (assembly GCF_002204515.2). Classification (NCBI taxonomy): domain Eukaryota; kingdom Metazoa; phylum Arthropoda; class Insecta; order Diptera; family Culicidae; genus Aedes; species Aedes aegypti. Next base: position 382,421,025 of record NC_035108.1, read on the forward strand.
AATCCAAGGCGCAGGTTCTGTAGTGGCCTTTCGGTGTCGCAAATTTTAGTAAACATCGACCATCGCAGGCGCGCCGGTTAGGGGCCTACGCATGGTCGTATTTTAAATGTTATATGTTCAGTTTAAGAGAATGTTAGAATAAGTCAAATATGTATTCCTTTGTGACTTTATGCTTAAATAAATATAGTGTGTTTTTATTGGTAGTGCTTCGTGAAGCCCAAGCAGGACAGTTCAGTTTTGCGTCGTCCGATAAATTTGGCTCACGGTTTCGCGCATGTTTTCGTCGCCGGAGATTTTTTTTTTTTTTCCTGTTTTCAAGTGTCTTGCTGGGTAGTGCTTCGTAAAGCCCAAGCAGGACAGTTCGGTTTTGCGTCGTCCGATAGATTTGGCTCACGGTTTCGCGCATGTTTTCGTCGCCGGAGATTTTTTTTTTTTCCTGTTTTCAAGTGTCTTGCTGGGTAGTGCTTCGTAAAGCCCAAGCAGGACAGTTCGGTTTTGCGTCGTCCGATAGATTTGGCTCACGGTTTCGCGCATGTTTTCGTCGCCGGAGATTTTTTTTTTCCTGTTTTCAAGCGTCTTGCTGGGTAGTGCTTCGTGAAGCCCAAGCAGGACAGTTCAGTTTTGCGTCGTCCGATAAATTTGGCTCACGGTTTCGCGCATGTTTTCGTCGCCGGAGATTTTTTTTTTTTTTTTTCCTGTTTTCAAGCGTCTTGCTGGGTAGTGCTTCGTGAAGCCCAAGCAGGACAGTTCAGTTTTGCGTCGTCCGATAAATTTGGCTCACGGTTTCGCGCATGTTTTCGTCGCCGGAGATTTTTTTTTTTCCTGTTTTCAAGTGTCTTGCTGGGTAGTGCTTCGTAAAGCCCAAGCAGGACAGTTCGGTTTTGCGTCGTCCGATAGATTTGGCTCACGGTTTCGCGCATGTTTTCGTCGCCGGAGATTTTTTTTTCCTGTTTTCAAGCGTCTTGCTGGGTAGTGCTTCGTGAAGCCCAAGCAGGACAGTTCAGTTTTGCGTCGTCCGATAAATTTGGCTCACGGTTTCGCGCATGTTTTCGTCGCCGGAGATTTTTTTTTTCCTGTTTTCAAGTGTCTTGCTGGGTAGTGCTTCGTAAAGCCCAAGCAGGACAGTTCGGTTTTGCGTCGTCCGATAAATTTGGCTCACGGTTTCGCGCATGTTTTCGTCGCCGGAGATTTTTTTTTTCCTGTTTTCAAGCGTCTTGCTGGGTAGTGCTTCGTGAAGCCCAAGCAGGACAGTTCGGTTTTGCGTCGTACGATAGATTTGGCTCACGGTTTCGCGCATGTTTTCGTCGCCGGAGATTTTTTTTTTTTTCCTGTTTTCAAGCGTCTTGCTGGGTAGTGCTTCGTGAAGCCCAAGCAGGACAGTTCGGTTTTGCGTCGTCCGATAAATTTGGCTCACGGTTTCGCGCATGTTTTCGTCGCCGGAGATTTTTTTTTTTTTTTCCTGTTTTCAAGTGTCTTGCTGGGTAGTGCTTCGTAAAGCCCAAGCAGGACAGTTCAGTTTTGCGTCGTCCGATAAATTTGGCTCACGGTTTCGCGCATGTTTTCGTCGCCGGAGATTTTTTTTTTTTTCCTGTTTTCAAGTGTCTTGCTGGGTAGTGCTTCGTGAAGCCCAAGCAGGACAGTTCGGTTTTGCGTCGTCCGATAGATTTGGCTCACGGTTTCGCGCGTGTTTTCGGCTCCTAAGATTTTTTTTTTTTTCTGTTTTGGAGCGTCTTGCTGGGTAGGTATTTGGAAGGCACAAGCAAGACGGTTTGTTTTCGGGACGCCAAGAAGTTTTGCTGTCAGTATCAGTTTTGTGTTCAGTCGAGGATGGATTACCAACTGGTGAGTTCGTTTCATTCTTGTGATAACACATATTTTCTTGAAAGCGTAACTTTTAAGTAATTTTAAAACAAACTTTGTATGGTTCGTCACTATAAGTGTCGGCATTATGTTTTTTTCTTATACAATTTCAATATACATATATTTGTCTCTTTTATACGTTATTAAAAATTATCTTTTGAATTGTTCGACATTGTGAATGTTGACGTATTTTTTAAAACTTGTACCATATCGAGACAAAATGCACAGTAATACTCATATGTAATTTTCAAACAAACTATGTATAGTTCGTCACTACAAGTGTCGGCATTATTCCTGTTTCATATAATTTAAAATATATACATGTAATTTTCAGTTTTCGTCATTAATAAAAACATCTTTTGAATAGAGTAGTGTTTGATCCTTCGACCTTGACGCTGGCTCCTGCGGGAGCGGGTGATGAGGGCAGGATCAAACTTGTCGCGCGTCGTTCGCTCAGAGAAATGAAAAAGCGCCGCGGATCGCTAGTAGTGTTTGATCTATTGATCGCGTCGCTTGCTCTTGCGTGGGCGAGTGACGAACACTTGTTCGGCGTTTAATGCGATCATCGAATTATTTCGCGAATCCGGTTAGGCGTGATTATATCATGGCTCGCATCACCAAACATTGGTGACTCCCAGATCTTTACCTTATCCCACTAACCCAATATCCTCTCCATGACAACCGTGGAGATGCAGAGGTGATCTCGGTCTCTAGTAACAACGGTAGTCACACTAACATTCCTTCCCTTCCCCGATGACCGTAAGGACGTGGCCGGCGCCGTTATTGACTTTTAAATTTGAGCTCTCGATTTGTGCACATTGAAGAATGGTAAGCTAATCCCAAGCCCCATTCATTAATTCCCTGTGCAACTTCGATTGTTCTGGTCAATCACGGAGTAGCAACTACGAATTGTACGGTCATCTATGCTTATGCTTATGCTTATAAATATAGTGTGTTTTTATTGAACCGCGAGTGTTTTAAATCATTACTGCCATGGAAAAGTAAGGCCAAATAAACCGAGTGTCCCCTGGAAGGAAACCACAACGACTGATTATTATCCACCCAATCCAACCATCAAATCTGGTCGTGGGCTAAAGAGCCGCCCCAACCAATCGAAGGAGGTAACTCCCCGTTTCCTCAACATTTTTGGTCCTTCGAACCGGATACGGTTGGACCACGGAAGGACTGGAACTAGCATTTGGATCGCTAGTAATTGTACCACGCTTGGTTTTACGCCATCATTACTGGACGGGTACAAAGGAGACATTCGCCATCAGTCATCGCGATCAATTGTCATCAAGGCCGCCATCACACTCGCGGACAATCGAATTGGGCATTTTGGAGACTAAAATTGGTATTTGATTTCGCGCTACATCCCAATTGGCTTGGCTTCGGATTTGGACATTCGCCGGTTGGACATTTTGTGTTGGTGAGTTGAACCATTCTATATGTCCTGCTGAAGCTTGGACGAAATTCTCTTACGATCTGGTGCTTTTTGAAACCTCTGCATGCAAACCTACCCGTGCGAGCGATTGTGATTGATCGCTGAAATTGATGAGTGCGCCTGAAGGATACCGTCAACCGATACTGGAATAGACTTGGTCGACCTGGAATGCAACGTGAATCTGTGCATGATCCGAACTGGTTCTCGTGACGAGTGTGCTGCGAACGCTGGACGATTCGTCGAAGAAAAGGTGGATTACTTCGCCGAACAACTAAACCAGTGGCGTGTTCTGCTCTGCCAGGTTGTTCAGTATATGTTCGGCTTAAGCGAAAATTTTATTATGCTAACCACGGTATTCCGTCCTGTTTATTTTATTGGCACCTGTTTGGAGTAACTCTTGCGATCGGTAAGTCTGGCCGGTGAACTCTACGAATCGGAGTGGCGTTTTGCACCACTTCATCCATCTGGGGTGTGCTACTGGATTGGATACGAATCAGCGACGATCTGCTACTACAACCCGAAACATCCCTTGCATGTGCGGACATCCATGTCGACAAAAGTGGTAGAAGAGGTTGCGCCATCAACTACCTGTCTAGGTGAGTCTTTGAATGTATATGTCGTCGAAGTGGGACGACAGTGAAATGCACCTTTTAATAAATTGAAATCCTCTTCGACAATTCACTTGCAATGATTCCCTGAGTGCACTTGGTGCAGTCTTTTTGCAAATTTGGAACGATTTTGGATTAAGCACGATTTTGAGCTTTTGCGCGGCTGTTGGTTTCTCAGCATTACGAATACAAAGAGAGAGTCGTGCAAACTTTAGATCAAGTCATCTAACCAGCTGAGTACAAGGACCTTCTGCTCGTCAGTCTTTTCGCCAATCGCTTGGACCCCGTAACCCGTAGATGATGGGAAGAGTTTTCGGCTTCAAACGACCAAGACACTTTGAAGGACCTGAAGGAATTTCTGCAACGAAGGATTCGAGTCCTCGAGTTGCTTCCAACGAGGTCTCAGCCAACACACCAACAGTCCCAGAAGCAGAAACAATAGTTGATGAAAGCCAGCTACAATACGACGCAATTACCATCTGGAAAGCGGTGCATGGTATGCAAGGAGGACCACTTTCTCATTCAATGCGCAGCGTTTCAACGAATGTCGGTGCATGACAGGGATGCACTGCAGAAAACCCACCCCCTATGCAGAAACTTCTTCAAGATGGGTCATCTCTCCATGGAATGCCAGTCCAAATTCAACTGTCGGAACTGTAAGGGTCGCCACCATACTATGGTGCGTTTTAGGTCGGAGAAGGATAGTTCTGCAAAGGTCGCAGCGGTTGCTAGGGGCAACCATCCTTCCAATCCAAGGGAACCTTCCGAAGTCAACGAAGCTTCTGGATCAGGTTCATCTCAGGTGGTCACTATGGCAGTCACCGACATATCGGTTTCCGGTGCGGCACAACAGTATTGTTCCAATGTTTTGCTGGGAATCAGTTATTGTCGTGGAAGATGACGAAGGTGGACAGTTTCTAACTCGAGCTCTTCTGGATTCGGGTTCGGAAAGCAACGTCATCACGGAGCGGCTTAATCAGCGAATGAAAACTCATCGAGAAAGGGTGGACATTTCGGTGCGTGGAATTGGTCAAGCAGAGACCAAGGTCAAGCAAAAAATCCAAGCGGTGGTGCGCTCGCGAGTCTCTCCATTCTCACAGACGATGAGCTTACTTGTTCTTCGCGACGTTACGGTGAATCTTCCAACTGCTACTATCAACACGGATGGTTGGTCGATTCCTTCAGGGGTCAAGCTGGCTGATCCCGCTGATTCTTTGAGTCCTGAAGAGTGGACATGGTGCTCGGAATCGAGTTGTTCTTCGACTTTTTCGAAACAGGTCGAAGGATAACCCTTGGCAACCAACTGCCAACGCTCAACGAATCGGTTTTTGAATGGGTGGTGAGTGGAGGCTTATGTAATACGAGCCAGGATCTTTGCATCACCTGCATCGCCTCAGCAACAGAGAATCAATCTCTTGTCAATCATCTTGCGAAGTCACACCAAGCAAATCATGTTTGTCTTGGATGTCGAGAAGATATTCCGACAAATATGGGTGCATCCGGACGACAGACATCTCCAGTGCATCTTGTGGCGCTCCAATCCTCAGGACGAGGTCAGCGTGTTCGAGTTGAAGACCGTGACGTACGGAACCAAGCCGGCACCGTATTTGGTCACAAGAACTCTCAAGCAGTTGGCAATGGACGAAGAGGCAACGTTTCCCCTCGGTTCACGAGCTGCGAGTAAAGAAACATATATGGATGATGTCATCACTGGGGCAGGTTCAGTGGAACAGGCTTGCGAACTTCGTAAGCAACATAGCGAAATGGCGGAAAGAGGTGGATTCAGGCTCAGGAAGTGGGCTTCCAACTGTCCCAAGGCCTTGAAAGAACTTCCTGAGGACAACCTAGCGTTCCGAGAGGTGGACGGAATCAATTTGGATCCGGACCCGTCCGTGAAGACCCTCGGACTTACCTGGATGCCAAGGCGTGATCTTAAGTTCGACATTCCTTCGGTGAATCAATCCAACAATTCTCCAAAAGATAAGTTCTTTCCATTATTGCAACGCTTTTCGACCCTTTAGGCCTTCTCGGAGCAGCAATAACAACTGCAAGGATCGTGATGCAGTTTTTATGGAAATTCCAGGACGTCAACGATCGTGCGCTGGACTGGGACCAGCCAATACCTTCGACGGTAGGTGAGATTTGGAGGAAATATTTTGTACAACTTCATCTATTGAACGAAATAAGGATTGATCGTTGCGTTATCATTTCGGGTGCAGTTTCCACGGAAATTCATTGCTTATCGGATGCTTTTGAGAAAGCGTTTGGCTGCTGTATTTATGTTAGGAGCGTAGATAAAGCAGAGAGGATTAACGTGCAGCTACTTTCACCCAAATCACAAGTAGCGCCATTGAAATGCCAAATAATTCCACGTTTGGAGCTTTGCGGCGCTGTATTATTAGCGCAACTTTTCGAAAAGGTTCGAGATTCTCTGAGAACTCCTTTGCAGCCGTACTTCTGGACGGACTCCACCTGTGTTCTGCGATGGGTTCAAGCTACACCACCCACGTGGACCACGTGTGTGGCCAACCGAGTATCAAAAATACACACGATCTCCAATCCGAAGCATTGGAGACACGTTCCTGGCATTGAGAACCCTGCCGACATGATTTCCAGAGGTATCATACCGGAAGATATCATAGGAAACGATTTCTGGTGGCGTGGATCGCGTTGATTAGGAGCAAATCCGTAACAATGGCCGAAACCACCGAAGTCATTAAGAGTAGATGGTGCAGAGGAGGAGAAGCAACGTACAGTTGTCGTTTGTAGGAATTAGGATGGCCGTTGTGCGACTAGTAAAGAAAAAAAATCTTCGTTGATGAATGGAAGGCGCTATCAAAAGGAGTAGTAATTCCCAGGAAGTCACCGTTACGATGGTTCAATCCTTACATTTCCGTGGACCAGGTCATCCGTGTTGGAGGCAGGCTACGCCATTCGGAGGAAACCGAGGAGACAAAACACCGGATGATTCTGCCGGCCGGTCCCCAACTCAAAAGGTTGATTTTGCGTTACTACCACGAGAAACTGCTGCATGCTGGGCCTTAGCTGTTATTAGCAACTGTTCGTCTGCGATTCTGGCCGTTAGGGGTAAGAAGTGTAGCACGGTACATGTTTCCGGTGCAAACCGTCGTCGATGGAACAGTTTATGGATGAACTACCGGCTGCTCGAGTAACCGTGTCTCGTCCTTTCTCGCAGACCGGTGTGGACTATTGCGGACCGTTCTACGTACGACCAGCACCACGGCGTCTAACAGTCAAGATGTACGTAGCGGTATTTATCTGCCTCTGCACTAAGGCGGTGCAACTGGAGCTTGTGTCTGACCTTACCCCCGATCGGTTCATACAGGCTGTGCGTCGGTTTACATCCAGCAGAGGGAAGGCAAAGGATATGTACTCCGACAATGGTACCAACTTTGTTGGAGCCTGTAACAAACTGCGCGAGTTGTATGAGTTGGTTAGAAGTCAGGAGCACCAAGAGTTATTTGCCAAACACTGCTTGGAAGAGGGGACCCAATGGCACTTCAACCCACCAAGTGCTCCGCATTTTGGAGGCAGTGCGGTCCGCTAAAGGGCATCTGGTGAAGGTAGCAGGAGAAACGCCAATATTACCCGAAGATTTCCACACGTTACTCGTCCAGGTCACACCGCTAGCGCATGACGGCTCACCATAGTAGCATGTCCGAAAGAACTTGCAACTATTGAGAACCAGAGCTACAGGTCCAAAGCCCTGATAAAGGTGGATGGTTGTGATGGCTATGACCGTGGTCATCAAGTAAAGAACAAGCGGACAATGCTGTATCGTGTCAGCACCGAGGAGGCAGCCCCTCTAGCACGATGTAGGTAGCGCAACCCTGGTTAGGTGGCCTATCGAAGACTCTTCACCAACCAAGAACGGCAAAAGTAGAGAGTTGACTTCAGCGGGCTGGTCACTTAGTGCGAATGTCGGAAGAAAGAATTGCGAAAATAATATTCAGCAGGGAACCAGGTAGAGGTCGGCGGCTTCGGGGAAGACCACGAATACGCTGGCTGTACGCAGTGGAAGAGGACCCTAAACGTTCGGGGCAACTGGAGTAATTTCGCCCAAGACCGACGAAGATGGAGCTCTACAATACGCCCGGCAATGGTGTGACGCAACGCTGTAGCCATCAAGGTATGAAGGTAGGTACTCGTCCAAGTAAAGGGTTGTTTGGATTCTAGACCACTGACGCCCATGTCAGACGACCCCAACGACCTAGAACCTTTAACACCGGCACATTTTTTGATCGGATCGAGCCTACAAGCTCATCCGGATCCAAATTTAGGAGACGTTCCGATGAACCGCTTGGATCGGTACCAACTGGTACAGAAAATCCTCCAAAACTTTTGGAAAAGATGGAGGCGTGAGTATTTGTGTCGGCTTCAGGGGAAGGATAAGCGCTGGAAACGACCGATCCAAATCGATGTCGGCAAGCTTGTCGTCATCCGGGAGGATAATCTGGCGCCATTGAGATAAAAAATGGGCCGCATCACTGATCCGGGCCGACGGAGTAGTGAGGGTGGTCACAGAAAAATCTGCTTCCGGATTGCTACAGCGAGCTGTAGAGAAACTTTGCCTTCTACCGTTCCCGCAGCCAACGCCCAACCAACCAGACCTATGATTCTGGAATTCCCTTCCTTCCAATTCCCGTCGAAGAGGATCTGTTGTTCTTTTCAGAAATTGGAGCAATTCCTGGGTGGGTTGTTGAGAAGTAGTATCGCATCCCTAAGCCCCTGTAGTTAGCTGTAGTCAGAGCCCTGATCGTAGACCATCAGCCTGGACTAAGCAATAGCTGCAGATCAGCCAGGCAGGCTATAGGCTATAGACAGCAGTGGTAATAGACCAGACGACCTGATGGTAAACAACCATTCATGGCTACCTGCTTCGCTGGCCACGGCGATGTCAGCTTAGGAGATCGTTGGTCCGTCTGATCTAGCAGTGGTGGATATGTTGCAGGAAATGACTTTTATAGAGGAGAGAGATCTCACTCTCATCCAACCGATCATTGAGATCCCTGACGCAGGTTCTGTAGTGGCCTTTCGGTGTCGCAAATTTTAGTTAACATCGACCATCCCTTAAGATCGTAGGCGCGCCGGTTAGGGGCCTACGCACGGTCGTATTTTAAATGTTACGTGTTTAGTGTAAGAGAATGTTAGAATAAGTCAAATAAATGAAGTCCGTTGTAATTTTGTGTTAAAATGAACATAGTGTGTTTTTATTGAACCGCAAGTGTTTTAAATCATTACTGCCATGGAAAAGTAAGGCCCAATAAACCAAAGGTTTCCGCAAGGAAAGAGCAACGACTGATCGTTAACCACCCAATCCGACCATCAAATCTGGTCGAGTTCTGAGGAGCCGCCCCAACCAATCGAAGGAGGTAACGCCTCGGTTCCACAGTTTTGTGTTAGAGATAGGGAAGGTGTATCGGTATTCGCCATGTACCAGTATTCGCCATCCTGAATGTATACCGTTTTACGACATATATGGTTCTCTTTAGCTTAGTGTTCGTTAAATTGCTTTAAGATGATACGGTAACATTCTTAGAAATCTAAAATAAAATCATTTTCCTCTTAATTGTTACTCCTTTGCATCTTATTTCGTTCCTGATTCGCCACCCTCCATAAGAAACCAACGTGGGTGGCGAATTCAGGAACATAAATTAAAAATATAGCGAATACTGGTGCAACTGATCCAGTATTCGCCACCCCAATTTATAATACGAAAACAAAATCTCTGAACAGCTTTCGTATTTTTTATGATGAACATAAGTTGGAAGCTTTCGTTTAAGGTATTGAAAATAATCAAAGCTTATTTGATTTATTTATAGACAATTTTTTTTCTTATGGTGGCCAATACTGGAACATTCGATTTTATAGATTTTATTCTTATTTACTTAATTAAATATGAAGTATTCTTCCATAGTTAAAAATCCATTTTTCAATAAGAACATTGATGAAAATCCATGAATATAGATTCAATTCATTTTTTCTCTCCTTAAAGCTAGTTCCAGAATTTCCCATTTATGGGAACAGATGAAAATGATTTGTTTATATACGTGGGAAAGTCCTTCTATATGTATAGCATTTTCCACGGAATCAGATATTAATTTGCACTGTACAAACATTGCAATTTATGTGTTGATACAACGTCGGCGTAGGCAGATGCTGGAGCTTTTGTTACTCGTCGGATGACCCGGCACAATTCCCTGTCCAGTTCGCTGCCATAGTGTGATTTCGCCAGAAAACTGAAACTAAATTTAGTGCTTTCATGTTTGTTTGGTCCCGTGAGCCATGAGTTGTCGCTCATGCTGACGATTTTTTTTCTCTGTCGCCAAACGAACCAGCGATCTATGAATGTTTCACGACACTTTGTGTAACCTGGTCAGATGAATTGAATGGTGGAAGTTCACCAATTGGTATTGCGTTTCTTTCAGTCCGATACTTGGTATTCTATCAAGGTGTAAATGATATTGGATTCGCTGGGTACGAAATTTCTCCTTGACTGGTTGGCATTTCTTCATTATGGAGCACGCTTTCTATGGAATTGTGGATTTGGTCCACAATGATGTTGAAGATGTTCTCTTATTTCATGTGGTGCTTCCATTTCCGTGCTTCGAAATACTTGAAAGAACTCTAAATATTCATCAAAACATATCCTTGCACGCTGCTTAGTTTGGTGTTCTACTAACACTTCCGACGGTATTTTTTTAGATGGGAGCTTCCTCTGCCAGTTAACCATTTTTACATTTTACAAACCAATTGCACACCGTACTCTCGTGTTGTATGTAAACAATTTTCTTACTGAAGACAACAGTTTTGGAACTACCTGAAAGAGTAAAACAATTCTTCTCAGTGCAACAACCTTCGTTAGAGTAATAACCTAAAGAGCACTCATCGAATGAAATTGTACCGTTGAAATTGCGTTGCGAATTATTCCATGAGGGATGTTTTGAATTGAAGTCATTTCGATTCTGGCGATTAAATTTCCGCAAGCCATTTTGAAGCAAATGAACTTGCTGCATTGAAAAGGCAGCTTTGAAAGTGTATTTACTAAGCTGAGTTCCAAAACTTTGGTATCAAATGACAAAAAAGTTGACATTTTTTCGCCTATGAATGATGATAGCAACTCCCCTACATACCCCATCCAGTCGATCATTACGATGGACAAGAAAGTTTGGATCTATTTTGAGTTTGGATACAGGTTTCAAATAAGTTTCAGTTATAACTGCTATAGGCACAACAATGTACATATATTTACCGAGTTCAAAATAGAGAAACCGTTGAATCCATTGATGATTGAAAATCATTAAAATTTGTTAAACATTCTCCAGATTTGTCGCAACGCATTTCACTTCGTTTAAACAGTTTCAATTGGAAACACCAGTCGTTCAATTCGTCCCCTCCATTCATCGTCGCTGTAATTACCCGATAAAATATCAATTACCACATGCCTGACTTCAAAGCAACGAATTCTGTTGAAAAGGAATTTCAATTCATTCCCGTTTTCCTTTAACTGTCGTTCAACTCGATAATCTCGAGAAAAACCAATTGATACAGAGCTTCCATCTGAATCCACGCATTTCAATAGAAAACCGCGCGCGCTCTGTGCAGTTGGCAGAGTTTTAATGTCTACAATGAAATATTATTGTGTGGTAGCTGGAGGACCCCATGGGTGGCTTCCTGTTTAACCGACATTTCACCTATTTATCGAGTAATTTACCTGATCAAAATGTGTATTTTCTGTCGATTCAAAGAGATGGAGTTTCTTGTTCGGTACGTGTTACAGGCTTCTTTGTTTGCGTTTGTGTGAAGGCAAACAGAGTCTGTTCACAAGGAAACGGCCTTGGGTGTTTAACCCTCCCAATTGTCAAGGACGCTACATTATGGCAATCTAACCCATAAGAGCATTCCTTTCTCAGAAAACGCTGGAGGTATAGATGGGGCATGTTGTAATGGTAGTAGTCTTACTGAGGCATATGATCAATAACACTGTACTAAATGTGCAAATTTTAAACATTGGAAAAAATTGAAGAATAATAATCAGTACTCAGGGGCACAGATAGCCGTAGCGGTAAACGCGCAGCTATTCAGCATGACCATGCTGAGGGTCGTGGGTTCGAATCCCGCTGGTCAAGGATCTTTTCGTAAAGGAAATTTTCTCGATTCTCAGGGCATAGGGTATCTTCGTACCTGCCACAAGATATACACATGCAAAAATGGTCAATCGGCAAAGAAAGCTCTCAGTTAATAACTGTGGAAGTGCTCATAAGAACACTAATCTGAGAAGCAGGCTTTGTCCCAGTTGGGACGTAACGCCATAAAGAAGAAGCAGAAGAATCAGATCTAAAATTTTTGAGTTAGTAATGATTGATTTTCCTCTAGTGAAGCAATCTTAGAAAATCAATTTTCGTTTGTCAAACATCAAAGTGTATCAAACGTATCGAACGCAACGACTCGACTATTTGGACCAGACCAATAATGCCCACCATGCCCACGTCCATTTTGTGAGTTTTGCTTTGGAGACGAGTTTTAATGACTTCCAGCTGAAGGCGTTTCGCAGTAGCAGAAAGAAAATGAAACGTCGGCTCTTACCTACTTTTCGACATTGAAATTGAATTTCAACTTTTGGAGACATGTGACATAAACCCAGAATCGCTTCGAAATTAATCTGAACGAGGAAAATTAAGAAATTGTTTCATGTCCTGTTATTACAGCACGATTGAGTATGCAACAATCCCTTGCTCTATAATCCTATTAAGCTAATTCTGTTTGATATTTTTGAAAAAAAAAAAAAAATACTGGGCAATAATTCCACATCGATCTAAATAATAGTAAAAGAAATTGATCAGATGAGACAAAAAGTTTGTGTTTACAGTACAATATAAAAAAGTTCGAAATTTTCCTATAGTTTTTTAGTTCTTCATTAATATTATTCCAAACAGTACATTAATTTCCTACAGCTAGGTTTTTTTTTTAATTTCTTTATTAGTATCATTCCAAACATTAAGGTACCGCGGGGCAAGTGGGAATAAAAAAACGATAGTTCAAACAAATTGTTCAATCAAATTTTCAAATGTCAATATTTTTCAAATCCAACAACACAATCACGTTTTGGCAACATATTTGCTGGTGTGTGCATGAAACTAATCGAATAATTTCGAAATTGTGAAAACCTTGGAAGAAAGTTTTAGAATGAGCCAATGGTCGCTAAGCGGGGCAAGTGGGACACATCCAGTTTCATGCGTCAATCCACATCAGTAAGTCAACCATTACAATAATAGGATTGATAATTCATAGATTTTTAATTTCAAGTACATATTTGATGTACATAAGGGATCAACCATAAAATACGTTACGTTTTAGGAAGAAACCCTTTATTTAATAGTATGTCACCTCACGTTTAATATTAACTGAAAATTCCTCAATAAAAGCGTAAAGAGGTATTAAACATGTTCAAAATATATCATTTATAAGTTGTTAATTAAAATGTAGAACATAAACAATCAATAATTGACGAAATTATAAATATGTTTTGTTATTATTTATATGCATGGCAGAAAACCACCTTATGGGGTGGAATTGTTTTCCATCTCTACTTAATTTGGTAGAAATAACAAATAAAGTTCAAATAAAATAGAAAAGTAATCGTTCTCATGATGCATTTCAAATTTCAGCTGTGTGTTTGTTCAATTTTGAAGTCGTATTTCAAAAATAAAAAATAAATTTAAAAATAAAGAATAATAACACTTTTCTTCTCCCTTTTATGCAATTACGTAATTTGAGGTTGATCTTTTTTGATAAAAATCATTTGTTTGAATGTTTTAGTGCTACTCTCTAGGAGAATGTATGAAACGTGTACGAAAAGTTTTGATTCTGGTTTTTGTTTTGATAGGTCCCACTTACCCCAGGTACAAATATATTCTGGGGTAAGATAGACCATCGAAAATTTCATATGAAATGAAAACAAAATACTGGTTTATCGTTAGCAGCTTGTAATAATACTCAAAGTTATAGCATACTGATGGAAATTCGATTTAAAACACATTTATTTTTTGCGAGTCAATGCAAGACGTGTAACGTGTCACAATTTGTCATGCAAGTTGAAAATGGCGCTGAACTGACAACTGTTACATGAACCACATGGTAATAAAAATAACAATATGTTTAGTACTAAATACATTCCTTGTCATTGTATCTTCAACTTTCTAGAAGAATACCCCCATGAAAAACTTTTCCTAAGTGAGCTATGACGAAATGCCCCACTTACCCCGTATTCTTACTTGCCCCGCGGTACCTTACATTCATTATATCTTATATCTAGGTGTTCTGTGTTATTAGACAACACTTTCATCCTAATTTGGTAAAACAAATTTAAGATTTTATTAACATTTTGTTAACAACATATTACATTTCATTTGCCGTAGCAGTTCAGTTTTTTTTTACAGGTGAGTTGATTTCACCTGCTTATAAGAGAAAAAAAAAAAACGTTTTTAATATACTTAACCTAACTTAACCTAAACAATAGAAGCAATAGAAGATTGTAACGATTTTTGCCTGAAATAATTAATTATTTTATTTGACATTTGTTCCAATGTTTCAACATTGGATATTCTATGTAACTCATTGGTACTATACCAGGGAGGTAGCCTCAGAATCATTTTCAAAATTTTATTCTCTACAGAGCTTTCTTCCTGGTATTACAATAGCTAGTCCATATTGGTACAGCATACAACATGGCTGGCCTGAAAATTTGTTTGAATATCAAAAGCTTGTTCTTAAGACAAAGTTTTGATTTTCTATCAATAAGGGGATAGAGAGATTTTACATATTTGTTACATTTGGCTTGAATGCCCTCAATGTGATTTTTGAAAGTTAAATTCTTATCTAGCATGAGCCCTAGATACTTAACTTCATCTGACCAATTTATTGGAACCCCTCTCATCGTGACAACATGTCTACTTGAAGGTTTCAAATAAAGAGCTTTTGGTTTATGTGGGAATATTATTAGTTGAGTTTTGGAAGCATTAGGAGAAATCTTCCATTTTTGCAATCGACTACAGATGACGCGCAAGCTTCGTCCTTTGGCGGAGAGGCCTGTGTCATCCGCAAACAAAGATTTTTGACATCCCTGAGGTAACTCAGGTAAGTCAGATGTGAAAATATTGTATAATATTGGTCCCAAAACGCTGCCTTGGGGAACACCAGCTCTTACAGGAAGTCTTTCAGATCTGGAGTTCTGATAATTAACCTGAAGTGTACGATTTGACAGATAACTTTGAATTATTCTAACAATGTATATTGGAAAATTAAAGTTTTTTAATTTTACAATCAAACCTTCATGCCAAACACTGTCGAATGCTTTTTCTATGTCTAGAAGAGCGAGACCAGTAGAATAGCCTTCAGATTTGTTGGAACGAATCAAATTTGTTACACGTAAAAGTTGATGAGTGGTCGAATGTCCATGGCGGAATCCGAACTGTTCATTGGCAAAAATTGAATTTTCGTTGATGTGGGCCATCATTCTGTTCAAAATAACCTTTTCAAAAAGTTTACTGATAGAGGATAGCAAACTGAATGGACGATAGCTAGAAGCTTCTGCAGGATTTTTGTCTGGTTTTAAAATTGGAACAACCTTAGCATTTTTCCATTTGTCAGGAAAATATGCTAATTGAAAACATTTGTTAAATACAGTCATCTCTCCCTTACTCGATATTGAAGGGACCATCGAGTTAGGGAGGTATCGAGTTACAGAACACAAAATCAATGCAACTGCGATCCAAGGGACCATCGAGGTAGCCATGAAAACCAACTTTTACTATGGTTCTCTAACTCGATATCGAGATACGAAATATCGAGTAAGGGAGAGATGACTGTATATCAAATAAAAATGATAAGCTACTTTCTGGAAGTTTCTTGATGAGGATGTAGAAAATTCCATCATCGCCAGGAGCTTTCACGTTTTTGAATTTTTTAATAATAGTTCTCACTTCTTCCAAATCAGTCTCCCAGGCATTTTCGAAAACGTTCTCTTGATTGAGAATATTTTCGAACTCCTGAGTAACTTGATTTTCAATTGGACTAGTAAGTTCTAAATTAAAATTGTGCGCACTTTCAAACTGCATAGCAAGTTTTTGAGCTTTTTCGCAATTAGTTAGTAATAATTTGTTTTCCTCTTTCAATGCCGGTATTGGCTTCTGAGGTTTTTTCAAAATTTTAGATAATTTCCAGAAGGGCTTAGAGTCAGGGTCCAATTGAGAAATCTTATTTTCAAAATTTTTATTTCTTAATTGTGCAAAACGTTTCTTGATTTTTTTCTGCAAATCCTGCCATATAATTTTCATAGCAGGATCACGAGTGCGTTGAAATATTTACTTCACATTTTGGAATTGCAATGTTCCTGGCTTCAACAATGGAATTTGTCAAAGTTTCAAGAGCATTGTCAATATCAAGTTTAGTTTCTAAAGAGATGTTAACATCAAGATAAGAGTCAACATACGTTTCATATATATTCCAGTTGGCTCGTAAATAATTGAAAGTGGAGCTGATAGGATTGAGAATCGCTTCATGGGATATTTGAAATGTAACAGGGACATGATCAGAATCAAAATCAGCATGAGTAGTTGGCTACAAAGATGACTAGAGTCGATTAAGACCAAGTCAATCGTAGATGGATTTCTAGAAGAGGAAAAACATGTGGGGCTATCAGGGTATTGAATTGAGAAATATCCTGAAGAGCACTCATCAAATAAAATTCTGCCCTTGGAATTACTTTAAGAATTATTCCATGACCGATGTTTGGCATTAAAGTCACCAATGACAAAAAATTTTGACTTATTGCGAGTCAATTTTCGCAAGTCAGTTTGGAGCAAATTAACTTGCTGTCTAGAGCATTGAAAAGGCAAATAGGCATCTATGAAAGTATATTAACTAAGTTGTGTTTCAATTGAAACACCTAAAGTTTCAAAAACTTTAGTTTCAAATGACGAAAACAGTTGATGTTTTATACGCCTATGAATAATGATTGCAACTCCCCCACATGCCCCATCAAGTCGATCACTACGATAAACAAATAAGTTAGGATCTCTTTTGAGTTCAGATCCAGGTTTTAAATTCGTTTCGGTAATAACTGCTATATGCACGTTATTAGCTGTAAGAAAATTAAATAGCTCGTCCTCTTTACCATTCAGAAAACGAGCATTCCAATTTAAAATATTTAAATTATTGTTTGGTCCATTAGAAAAACGTAATCCAATAACAATTTGATTAGTAAATTTTACACCTACTTCTTCAGTCATAGTGGTGGCTTTGAACATTGCATCAATCATTAGATTCAATTGTTCAGTTAGAAAATTAAAATCAGAGGCAGACCTACCACTTCAAGTGGGTACATGATCTGATGATTTCCCATTAGAATTTTCGGTAGACGAAGAAGCGGAGTAGGTGTAACCTGCGGCGGTAGGGTTTTTTTTCTTCGTTTGATTTGAAACAAGTAGAATGGGTAGTACGAACAGGGAAGGGGTTCAAATTACGTACTGCGATATCGGCAAAGGATTTTCAGTGGGTAGATACATTCGAAATTGAAAGATTCGAACGGCTACCCGTCGGATTAAAATTTTGTTTGCGAATGAGCATGATTATGATCTTCCTGATGGGTATGATTCCTGATCAAGCGATCGTAAACTGAAAAATGAGTATTGTTCGATACTCTACCAGAGAAATTCCGGAAACGACCGTTATCGTAACGGATATTATCTTTCATCTGCCTGGCACGAGCCTCAATGACTCTCTTGCGCGAAGGGCAATTCCAAAAATTTGACTTATGATTGGCCCCGCAATTAGAGCATATAAACTTGGTGGTATCTTCCTTCACGGGCCATATTGGGTTCTCTTTTTCATAATGATTACTTGGACTGTGGAAAATCCAAGTAGATCATTTATTCCATTTTTGATCTCTTCAGGTGACTTTTAGTCACTTGAGAGACCTTTCAAGACGACTTTGAACAAACGTTCTGTATTGTCGTCATAAGTAAAAAAATGGTGCTTCTTTCTTCAAGATGTCTGAGAAGAAGTTCGCGATCTTTAAGAGTTTCCGGCAAAACGCGACAGTCTCCTTTCTTTCCGATTTGGAAGGAAACCTTGATTCCCCTAATGGAGTTCAAGATCTCCTGCCTAAATCCACCAAATTCGGAACAACTGACCACGATAGGCGGCACTCTTTTCTTCCTCACTTGAATCAAAGAGCCTGGGCTAGATACTGCTTCGATTTGGTATTCGGAAAATTTGTCTAGAGCATCGAACTGATTGCTCATTTTGATGTAATAATCAGCATAAACCATTTTCCCAAGGTGAGGAAGAAAGCGTGCATTCCGGAGAAAAGTTCTTTAAACCCCACATTTTTTGAACGAAATTGTGAATTCAGAAATTCACCCTTAATTGTGTTTGTAGTTACAACCATGTTTAGTGAATAAACGAAAGTATAAGAGGTACGATGCGCACTGTTAAATCCTGGTAGCCGACTACCTTACTTCATATGTCAGAAGGCGTTTTGGGCAGCACAACGACAGCTCAAGAATGATATCCAACTCATTTCTCTATGAAATATAGCAGCTGAAAGTTTTGCAATGCAATCCGCTCCAAAGACCAGCTTCATATTGCCATCTCATGAGGCACTCAATTCAGGGAATTATGCTTTGCTGTAGAGTAGCCACAAGTATGTGCATCCAATGCGTATGACAATCCATTAACGATCTGTATGTTAATTTCATACTGAAATTTTAATCAGTGCTCAATAGAGTGTGTAAGAGTGAAGTTTGCTTCATATTGTCGATTTCGACTCACACTCAAAACAAGTATAACATTCAAATTGTACTAGACAGAATTCGAAAAGTTGAAATTTCACTGATATCTAATAATTATTCTAGTAATTATTATTATCATACGCACTCCTACATCCCTAAGTTGGAGCCTATTGGCCTGATTACCAACAGAGTGCACTACTAATTAATGCAATTCCTCTGGAGAGGTATACTAACTTCATACGTTGCTTGTTTCAACAGACTAGCTTTGATCAACAGGATACGAACCCATGTATAAAACATGGGACAGCGTTTAGCACAACAGATATGCGAAACATTACGCCGCATGAAATGCATCTTTCGTAAAGTGACTTGTGCAACGATACTCTTTCGCTTTTTCTTGGAACTGTAGTTTCAGCTGGGAGAAATTGAACTATTTAGACGAAATAAACTATTATGTGCTAGTTCGTTTAACTTGTATCGTTGTTAACGGAGGATAACAGCATTAGTTGAGGAATAAAATAGATCGTTTGCAACAGCGGGGTTTATTATGGGCTTCTGTAGACGAAGCGATAGCAAAACATTCACTCCTACATTAAATGTACTACGTTGAAAACATTACTTCATGGGAACGAAATAATATTATGAACTGTGATTAAGAGAAAAAGCTATGTGAAAATGTACAAAGCTTGCGAAGTTATTTGAATACCATTTCAAAAATGTGTGTTGCTATTGATTTGCTGTTCAATACATACTCAATGACACATATAGCTATTAAACACTTTTATCAAAGTTTTGTGGTACTTTTTTGTTATTTAACCTCTTATCACATACAATCTTATGAAAATGCAGGTATTTTAAATCAAAACCAAGATAAGGATTTGGCGGGCGTGAAACGTCTGCATATTTTACACAAAATACATGAAGCCAAATGGAAAATTCAACAAAGTAAACTTTCAGCTAATGACAATGTAAGTGCACACAATTTCGAAACAAAAGATAAGCAAATTTTTTACTCTATCTTCATAAGTGACAACCATACCACTTGATCCAGTTAAGGGCCACCAAAAATAGTCAAGCTGATGTATAATTCCTTTTGAGCTTATTTGTGGACTCGCTGTGGACCCAGTGCCGACTGAACCGATAGCAAAGCAATGCGGTTGCAGTGGTCGGACCATGGTGAGATACTACGACTGATTTAATTCAAACGCTGCTTCTCGGACCGTGGGCCATGTTGTGTAAATCCTTGATGTGGTGAAACATCCCTTTGGAATGGATTTGCGCCGGTGCGAAGCATGGTGCAAGTGCAGTGATACTTTCATGTTATGCTTTGCGGAACTCAGCTGTGAATTCTTAAATACCAAATAAGACAGCAACCAGAGGGATGAGTCTCGATTATTTGCTAGTCAACAATAAACAGAAATCGCTTCAAACTTTGTAACGAACCTGTTTTTTGTTTTTTTTTTTTTTTTATTTTAAGCTACATATGTCAGGGTACTTAACAATCTGACAATGCACATGCAGTAAAGAGACTTCAATTTTGTTGTGAAAAGAGAAGGAAATCTGATTCGTACTGACTTTTCCAAACTTTTGAAAAGTTACATTTTTAATTCTAAACACAAAGGCACTTGTAACTAGACCTGTGCGCCGCCGCGCCACGGCACCGCCGCCGATTCATTTTACGTCACGCCCATGCCGATTGACTTATCGGCGGCGTGCCATACGCCAGTCAGCGTCCCGCCGCCGATTATGTATTCTCACGCCGATTAGTATTTCAGCTCGAAAAATTCAATAGTATTTGAAAAATGGCCTAGGAAATAATTAGGCATTACTTTAGGAATTTTTGCAGGACATCGTACTTATAATGCGTCAAGGGATTTCTTCATGAAGTCCTTCAGAGAATTACTTATTGTATTTTACAGGAATTGTAATACGGATTGCATCGAGAATCAAAAACTCTTCTGACAATTCCTCAATAAATGTGAATTTGTTCAGAATTGTTTCCAGGACTTTTGTCTACAGATTTTTTCCAAATATAAAGTTTAAGTATTTGCTCATAAACTTCTGTATAAGTTACATCAGAAATTCCTCCAAGAACTCCTCCGAGTTTATATTCAGGAACTTATTTCAAGAAATCTCTTGAAGGATTTTTCCGATATGTTTTTCATTGATACTTCCAGTGACTTCTTCATAAATTGCTTCAGGTTGTGTTTTTCAGGTTCTACCAGGAATTTGTGGATTTTGAAGGATGCCACTGTGAATTCTTTAAGGAACTCATCGTAGGATTGCTTCATATATTTCTGGAATACTTGAATTTTTTATTCGAATCTTCTTCAAGAATTATTTTTGATTTTACTTCATGAATGCTTTTGAAAACGTCCCAAAAATTATTCATGAAAATTGTCCATGCATTTTACAAAAAATATCTAAGAATTTTTCCAAAAACTTTCCAAAGATTTGTTTGGATATATTTTTATAAATTTATGCACGCAATTAACCAAAAATGCATGCATTTAACTCCTAGGTCTTTTCCAACAATTACTCCATACGTGCCTCTAGTGATACATCTAGAAATCAGTAAAAGGAATACTCAAAGGGTGATTCTGTCAAATGTTTTCGTTGCTTTTTTCCCAAGAGATTCTTTCTAGTATGACTTGAATGAAGGATGCTTTAATTTCTTCAAAGAATTTATGTGGAAATACGCCACTTCTTAGAATCTCCAGAAAATAGAATAAATTCAGAAATGAAAGTTCATTCTTCATTGAGTTTTTACAAGGATTCTAACAAAAATAAGCGATTTCTACAAATAAAATGTTCAGACATTCGTTTACAGAAATTTCCTCGAATTCTATCTAGAATTACTTTTCGGCCCTTACCATGTATACCTTTGTCTATGTTAAGGCATTCAAAGGTTGTTCCAGAATTAATTATCGGATTGCTCAACTGATTTCTTCGTAAATAATCTTATTCGCTTTTCAATCAGCGAACAAGAAAGGTGAAATAAAAGAGTAAGAACTTCGTTTCATTTGATTTCATCTAAATCTATAAAAAATGTTTCAAATTGGATTTTACCTATTTTTTGCAATAGTAATGTATTTAACTTGTTAGTTAATAAATTAAGATGAAAGTATGCGGGCCACCACATCGTTTATTTGAGTTAATCAGCTCCTAAAGTTAGAGATTAACGATTGAAAGACCAGCTCGCTGCGGCGAGGCTCTGATATATGACGCGCGACGCACAGGCAGCACGAAAGGAATGAAAGACTACGCTTGCTGCGATGAAAGGAAATGTTTGTCGGATTGAAACAAAACAGTAGAGTTTCAATCGAAAGGGAAGCTTGAGTCAGTCAGTTGGGGACTCAAAATGCTTTCAATGAATTGAAAATGGACGGCCCTGCTAAGAAGTTCTAAAACTATTTTTTTTTCTGGAATATTCTAAGGAATCTCCAAAAACTTAATCCATGAATTAAATTATAATTCTTGCCATAAATACGGGGGAGAGGGGTAGGGATGTCCTAGTCTCCCTTAAAACAATTCAAGCATCCCCTAGATAATTCAAATTCTCATGATACTTTTGCACCTAGCTAAAGGGACTTTTGCGATCGAATACGTGAAGCTCCCACTAGATTTGCGTTAAATTTACGCTAATGGTTATTCTTTCTGCGACCCATACTGGTTTTGCTAAAAAGATTCGTTTTCTGATTTTTTTTATGGATTTCTTCACAAATTATCTCATGGAATCCTTCAGAAACTTCTTTAGGAATGACTTCAGATATTTTTCCAAGGATTCCACAATTGATTTTTGAGGTTTTTATGGGATTTATCCATGGGTTGCCCCGAAATTACCAAAGATTCATTCAGAGATTTTGGAGGTCTTTTGGCAAAAATTCTATCAAGATGCACCACAGACAGAATCTACGGAAGAATTTTTTAAAAAACTTTTGAAATAACCCTTGCACAATGGTCGGGCTCCATATAAAAGAGCGGCCAAAACTATCAAAAACTTTTTTGAGATTTTTATGTCTTTTATCATTTTATAATAATACCTCATGTTTTATATTATTATGATGCTTTATTGAAAATTAAAAAATTGAATTTATATGACTTTTTTTACGGCAATTTGGCTGAAGTCAAAAAATTTAAAAATGTAGCAATAATATAAAGCATAAAATTTATATTTTAGGATTGCAATATTTCCTCAATGTTACGCACTGTCTGAATGCTTATGGTTCAACACTTTATCGTGCATGAGGATGGAAAAAGTATTTGGTTGATGTTTAAATACTATTCAATATTACACTTAAGTAATTTTGATGATTTTGAACATGACTCACATCAAAGAGCATCCTTAGATCTTACAAAAGACGTTTAAAATGTTTGCAGAAATTTGCTGATTTTCAAGTTAGTGCTTTTTGAACAATTCATTATTTTACATATATTTTGAGTTTTTTTTAAACAAAGTTCATTCAAAATATTTTTAACCACTCTTCATACGCTCGGTGAAGTGATCAAACGATCGTTGAAACGGGTGATACTCTTATCAGAGAGATTGAGAGCATACAGAGGTAAGATCTAATGAGGGTGAAGTGTAGAGTGGATTTACATATTTTGTTGAGAGTTTGTCGCGTATTCTATTGCGGTGGACGTAACACCCCATTCATTAAATGGGGAAACCCTTCGTCAAACTCTTGGAAAAATCTCAGGAAGAATTCTTTAGGCCACGGTGAAAGTGAAAGTTGGAAGAAATTTTGAATAACCGGTTGAAATAATTGTTTTATAGTGCTTCGAAGTCGTTGATCATATTTGACGCTGATTGCACTTATTTTAAGTGCTTTAGGAAGTTTAATCAGTAAGCCTCATTTCATGTGTTGTTCCTACCAATAAGAAAAGTCCATCTCTTCAAAATGGTAAAAATGAAAAACGATATTCAAAAACAACCGTAGTGCTAACGTAACAACCACTTACAATTCGTAAAGCATAACGAGGAAATCCACCTAACCAGCTTCATATTGCTTGCACATAGTGAGATGCGGATGATAGATTCACGGAGCATGCATTAGCATATTTTCCATTATTCCGACCAAGTGCCATTTCCATAACACACCGAGAGCTTTCTTCAACTAATCGAATCAGCCCTGGTAAGAATGGGAAGGTATCGCCGTGTCCTGTGAATGACCGGGAATTTGAATAATTTTCACAGGTTTAGAGTATATCGCCCAAGAATGTGGTCGCGAGGAAACATCGAGTCTGGTGAAATGGTTAATGCCCACCATAAATTATAATAACTCGTGCTTCTGTTGGTACCGTGTTCTCCTCTGGAAGGTGCAAGGACACAGATGGGACACCTCCGCAATCCGCACCACGAAGCTTGAGTGTTTCCGGTGTTTTTCATCGGAAGTGCTCACTGTTTTCTCTGCTGCACGATAAGGGAGTCAGAACCATGCATTATTCTCTGATTAATTATACGACGAAAATACGATGGAGTTTGGTTAATTTTCCAACCCTGTGCTGTGAATAAATTTTCCAGCAGATTAGATGAATGTTTTTCTATAATTATTGGAAGCGAGAACAATAAGCTTATTATGCAGATAAGATTATTTAAATTGGGTTGTAGAATTTGTGAAGCATTTTACATGGCCTTATTGACAAAGCAGTACAATGAAATCAGATTTTCTGGTCTTATTCACAAATAATACAACGATTTGAAGTTATGAGAAAAAAGTTATGCGCAAACAAACTTTCGAACATTAAAAAACAAATAATTCAAATATTCAAACGAAAAAATATATGAGGGGTTATTAAACGAGTAAAATAAAGTTGGAGATTAAAGCCCGTTTCAAACCTGGATAATAATACCCGTCGCCAATTGATTCATTAAAATGTCATAGAAATTTAACTGGGTGTGACAAAAGGTCAAAACAATTAAGACGCGATGATTTGCTCATTGATATTTATTGGCGCGAGGCTATACCAGGTTAAGCGCAAAAGTATTGAAAGATTAATGTGGGTATTGGACGGCTAACAAAAACCAAATCTAATCGAAATCGAAATGTTGAATCCCTTAAAAAAAATTCCGGATTTGTCCGTTCAACTTTAATGAGCATTTTTCTTAGGACGTAAATAACGGGGTTTCAAAACACAAAAACCGTTTCCAAAGCTTCTGTTCAACTTCCAGACGAACATTGAATTGGTCTGTGGCGGGAAAGATATGAAAGCCAAAGACTTGTGAGAAATTTGCTGTGCCATGGGCATTGCTTTTAGCTGTTATGTATGTCTATGTTCAGAACGATAAAACGCTTTCGAAAACTCCAGGCATAAGAAGGCTTTATGGTGGCTTAGACGTGACTTTACAAGTGCTATCCCGCACAATAAATTTAAAAATTAAAGTGCACAAAGTTTTTCTTGTTTTAATTTTTTCGAAGTTTTCGCTTTGGTACGGTCAAATTTCTTATCTATTGTTTTCTGTAAGCGTTGGGTTTTTAAAGCGATTTTTAATGAAATCACATTTCGAAATCTGCAGAGCACGTATCTATAAAATCATGTAGTAATTACGCTTCATCATTTATTATAAATCTTTGTCAAATTTAAGACTGTATTTATAACATGTTATATTAATATTCGTTAATTTAATATGTGTTAATATATTAAACTTTGCATGTCCATTCGTTATCTTCAAATCTCATACAGTGCTAAAAATTTGATCGATTGGCCATTTTGTGCAAGAAACTTATTAATAAAATTTTTGGCTATTTTGGTAGACAAAATCTCTACATTTTTTCCTTTGAGAATTGGGAATTTAACTAAGTTTAAAAATATCAATAGTTTAGTAGGAAGATTCAAAATTGAAATTTGGTAATTCTGATATACGTGGTTTATTACAATAAATATTAATAAGTAAAAACATGTTTTGAGGAAATAAATAATTAAGTGTAGAAATTGTAAATGATTTGATAGAGTGTACCCCATTAGGCATAAAGACGTTAAGCATAAGGACGTTACGCATAAGTATGTAAGGCATAATAGACGTTAGGCATAAAGACATTAGGCATAATGGATGTTAGGCATAAAATACGTTAGGCATAATGGACGTTTGGCATAAAATAATTCTTATCATATCGAAAATTGTTCGGGTCTAATTATAAATTCCATTACATTGATGGGAATGGGTGGGTGTCCTTAAGATGTAACAGTTCGTAAACAATAGTGGAAAATTCATACAAAAAACGTTACGAGGTTAATTGGTTGATTAGAAATTACTATTTCCGGTGTTATGAAATTGACAATGCATCCATTATCGCAAGATATGGAAGAAGATTGTTATCATGGTCATTGTTATCATTCTAAAGTCCAGTTCAATCCATTTTTGTAAGTGTCCATTTATATTGGCGATGTGCAAGTGTTATTTATTTCTAGCGAAGTTTAGTTTGGTGAGCATATGACATTTTCTGTTATATTTCTATTAGATAATTGGGTAATTCTGAAGAAGGGAAATCTTCCATATAATTATCAGTACCTATAATACTAATGATTAATTTGAAGACAACAATCTAGAATCAATTCAAAATTTCATGTCATGATAGGTGACATTATCTTCAACAATAATATGCTGGTGTGACGTCCATAAAAGCGTTACATTTTCACTCCGAGTCTGCTCATAAATTTAATGTGGTCAAAACAGGTCCTTTGGCTCTTCTGCCAACAATTTTCAATGATTTTCAAACATTTTCGATCAGCCGCGTATGAAAGCATTGCCGAAAGCACCTTGTAAATATTTGATATTCGTCGAGTTTATCAAGCTCATATTTAACATAGCATTTAGCATGACGGGCATTTTTTATGGAAATATTCCAATTACAATTCCAATAACTATTAGAAACGCAAGAATTCATAAAATGGCATATAATTGTAATAAGGTCCCATTCTTACAGTCATTAATTTGACCGTGTAAGTATAAAGAAAAGCCTATGATTTAAAGAAGGAGAAATGTATGATGGAAGTATTAAGAGCAATAGTGATATAAATTTTTGAATAAGTTTGTCTCGAAAGCATAGTTTAATTATTAAAGAAGACAAATTTTCTGTTTAAAAAAATAGCAGCACTAACTCCAATAATTTTGTTTATAACTATAAAGAACAGCCTTCAATTTAAAGAATGGATAATCTCTGATGAAAAATTTGCCAATAATATGTGTACAACCAAACTCAAAAAATGAGCAGCAGTTACAGCGTCGTTCATATTCTTGCTTCTACTTCCACAGTTATTAACCAAATGTTTGCTTTGCCAAGGTGGCTATTTTGCATTTTTATCTGTGCACGATACATGAGTACATTTATACTTCATGGCCAAGGATCGACATGAAACCGAACTAAAATACCTTCAGCAGGGCTTTACTCTATGGTCACAGAAGTTACCACGAAGCTAATGAAAGGAATTAACAGCATTTTTATGCTAATCATTTAATAAAGTATTGTCCTATAAATTGACCTCAAAAGATTCACAACTATGGGACTATTGCAGGGCACTCGTATTTTAAAGGACACACTTTTGATCTTTGAAGCCCTCCAAGATTACCAAAAAAGTCAGCTCACTTTTCACAAAAACAATTGCATTTTTTCAATGAGATGAAAAAACCGAATTTAGTACTATACCATTTAATTCCAGTAGAGTTTGTATCCTTTGACAGATACGCGTATTTCGACCTCAACTGTAAGGCCGTCTTCAGAGTCGTGTACTAGACTCATAGGTATTCTACTAAACAGTTCGAAGATTTATTATCATGCATTATTTTAATTTTGGAAATTATGCCAATCGTCCATTATGCCTAATGTCAATTATGCCAAACATCCATTATGCCAAACGTCCATTATGCCTATCGTATTTATGCCTATCGTACTTATGCCTAACGTCCTTATGCCTAACATTTGACCAATGACGTAAAATGATTGAAAAAAATAATTTAATCGATGGTTTTGTGATATTGATTTCCAAGTACACCGTGTCTAACAATGATTCGCTCTATTTCTCCGATAGCGAATGTGCCATGCACGTATAGAGCTTGATGTTTGCTACAAACTTTCATTCGCTCGACAAGTGAAAGTTTTGAATTGAATTGTGGCTCATTGATGCCATAAATTTCCCAAGAATTTGCACTGTCTAAGAAACAAACACTTGAGGCCTCTCGCCAGATACGAGGTCTTCATTGTGACGGAGCGGAACGTTCCAGAAGCGCGAGAATAGAAAGTTCATCATAAAGGTACAAGATACATAGCTCCCGCTAAAATGGGATTCATGGCCTAAGAAACGGGGAAGAGCAAACCACTGATACATGGCTGCGCTTGCACTAGCATCTTTTTGATCACCTGAAGCCAAGGAGCGCCAGAAATTGTTCGCTAACTTGGTTTAATTGGAATCGTTTATTTGAACACCATTATGGCAACGGTGTCTGTCGGAGTAAAGTTTCAGAGCACTTTTTTATTCTGAGCTCAATTATTCTTGCTAGGCCATCCTTCGTTCTTGATACCTATTATGGTAACTTTATTTTGTTGCGATGCTATCTATAAATTATATACGCTCCAAGGTGAAAAAGTCTGGATTAAGCTGACGTCACTTTGGATTTCGGATTGATTTTTGACACTGAAATGAAACAACAAAACTTATAATCTCCATTCTATTATAATAATGTTATGCAAAAAGGAATAAATAAACGTTTTCCTGAATTAAAGAACTTTTTTTTAATAGGGTTTCTCAATTAGTCTTTGGCTTGCCCCATTGGAAGTACCTGAAACTCTGAAAAGCAAATTCTGGAATTGAAAGATGGAAACAATATTAACTTATTACGAGAAAGCTAAAAGACCTCATCAAGAAACTGGTTTATATATTTAATAAATGTTACTAGTTGGCATTTTTTCCTGACAAATAGAAAAATACCAAGGTTTAACCATTTTTTTTAACCAGACAAGAATCCATATTTATTTTTTTATTCAGAAAAAAAGCTGCAGCTTGTTTTCCTCCATCAGTAAACTTTATTAAAAAGTTTTTTGAACAGAATGATGGTTCACATCAACAAAAACTCTGTTTTTTGCCAAAGAACAGTTTAGATTCTGACATGGGCATTCGAAAAACCATCAATTTTTACGTGTAACAAATATGATTCGTTTCAACAAATATGATTCGTTTCAACAAATATGATTCGTTTCAACAAATATGAAGGCTATTCCAGTGGTAAAGGCATGAAGTAAAAATTAATAAACTTTATTCTAACAAACATTGTTAGACTAATTCAAAGTTATCTGTCAAATTGTACACTTTAGGTTAGTTATCAGAACTCTAAGCCTGACAGACTTCCTGTAAGAACAGACTTTCCTCAAGGCAGCTTTCTGGGATTTTACATCTGATTAACCTGAGTTACATCAGGAATGTTAAAATCTTTGTTTGCCGATGGAACCGACCTCTCCGGTAAACGCTCTGCTATTAGGCAAGACCAACAAAGAGCAAGGGTTCGAATCCCACCGGTCGAGGAGCTTCTAGGGTTGAAAATTTTCTCGACTCTTAGGTCATCTAGAATAAAGTGGGGTTAAGTTCGACCTTCTTCGAATATATATACTTCCTGAAAAACTATAACAGTTGATATGAAATGAATACCTTACAGTGAACTTTTAACACATTGGCATGAAAACACAGCTCTTTTGCGACGTAACTTCGGAAAGAAGAACGTTAGTAAATAACTTTATTATGGGGTCAAGATCTACCAATGAACCCTAGTCCTGACTGCTTCAAACGAAGAGGACAGGATGGTATAGTAATCAAAGGAACACTATTAGTCCTTGTTACATGTTAAACCCTGTTGAAAGTGACAAGTCTCGGTTTTCCAGTTGCCGAGAATGACCTTGAGACAAGGAAAAAAATGATTCAAAATCAACAATTTGTTTTCTAATATATTAGTTATTAAGTTTTCTAGTTTTAAGAAGTAGGGACTAAGATTCTGATGCATGGACAATATCGGTGTCGTGTCTTGATTTTATCAAGGGATCCGATTTTGACTGATCAAGGGGCGCGGTTTGAATGCGGCCCCTTTCAATTAGAATCCTGCATTTACACAAGGAACCAACCGAATGACTGCTTGGGACTAACAGGCATCCTCAGTTTATAATTGGTGGTGATCTTCTATTTTTAGGCGACAATGGTGCCTGCCACGTCAGTATGCAGACCAATGTGGGGAAGGGGGAGGAAATGATGTTGCACTTATACTGGCCCACTGTAGACCGTGGAGTCCGACTGCATCTACGCCAGTTCATGCGGGAGTGTATGGATTGGGGGAAAGGCATGGCAGAGAGGTTTGCTTTTGTGGTTAGCAGACTGCATATGAATCAAGCGTAAAGAAAGGCATGCGCGTGAGGAAACGGCTAAAATATTAACGTCCCATAAAAAAATATAAAATTTCCATAAAAAATGCAAAATTTGCCAGTAAAAAAACAAGGGTAAAATCAACAGAAAAGTTAAAAATTTCCTTAAAAAAATAAAGAAGTGCATAGAAAACACAAAATGTTCCATAAATTAAAAAATTTTGAGCAATAAATAGATTCAAAAGTGCAGTAGAATCGACAATAATCTCACTAAAAAATATCAAATTTTCCATTTAAAAACCTCAAAATGTCCCTATTTTCTTCACAAAAAGCAATAAATAATTATAAATTTTCCACAAAAAAAGCCAAAATTTGCAATAAATAAATAATAATTCGCCCACAATAAATCAGAAAATTTCCATTCAAAAAATCAAAGATAGCAATAGCAGTAAATGCAAAGTTGCAATAAACAAACCTAACTGAGCAATTCAAAATGACAATCAATACATGAAAATGTTGTAGAAAATTCCAATATTTAAGTAAAACTTTCCATAAAAATAACGTAATTTTCCAATAATGAGTAATAATGTGTGTAATGGATTTCATAAATTTTCAGTCAAACTGAAGCATTGTTTTCACAATTGGAGCTAATTAGTCGTCGTATGTAGATGTAGTAATTGCATTTTAGAATTCGATAATTAATTACGTAAGAATTTAGGGGAGGGGAGAGTGGGGATGTTGGCCGGGTTTGAAAAAAAAAATTCTTGCCATATAGAAAAAATTAATGTTTCATACAAAAAATCATACATGGAGGGGAGGCGAGGTTTTGAAAAATCACAAAAAAATGTTTTTTAATACACCCCATCGTTAGGCGCTACAATTTTAATTATTTCGGCAAAGTTGAAATGAAACATGAAGTGGGTGATGAGGTACAAAATAGAGATGGTCGGGTTTCGCATTTTTCAAACCCGAACCCGACCCGTACCCGACTTATTTTATTTCTTCAAACCCGGACCCGACCCGAACCCGAGGCAACTATTGAAAAGCAAACCCGGACCCGACCCGAACCCGAGAAATTGTTGCTGTGTAATCCCGAACCCGACCCGGAACCCGAAAAAAAAATTGTAAGAAAAACCCGAATAAAACCCGAGTTTGAAAAGATCGTAAATTCATCGTTTCTGATGCGTATGGAAGCTTTTCGGTTGTTACTCTGTTCACAATTCTCACCAAACCCGACCTAAACCCGACTCAAACCCGACTTTTTGTAAGCCCGAACCCGACCCGTACCCGATAATTTTGTAGCCTTCAAACCCGACCCGAACCCGAACCCGAAATATTTCAAATTTTCAAACCCGAACCCGACCCGAACCCGTCGGGTTCGGGTTCGGGTCGGGTTTCGGGTTTGAAAACCCGAGACCCGACCATCTCTAGTACAAAAGTAGCGTTACAGCATGCTTAACCATATTTGTAGTACTGAGACAACCCACTAGATCTAAAAATGAACCTATTAGAAGATACTTTAAAAAGCGTTATGTTCGTATGCAAATAAAAAAAAATATTTAGGAAAAAACTCATCAATCGACATACACATTTCTGCAACTTCTGTGGGCAGTTACTTTACTGATGCTTAGTTTGTAAACAGCAGTTCCCTGGCTGGTGGGGCATGAGAGCATAAGCTTCTACCCAGTGTTGATAGACTCACACTCAAAATCTTAATCAATACGCTCTCCCGTGAGAGCAAACTCATTAGAGATCTGCTTCGCAAATCTCACGCTTGAGATTTTGATGCAAAATCAACTCAAACCGTAAAAAATGATTCAGTCGCAAAACCCGGCAAAAACTCGTGAAACCCGAATGTTGTTGTTTACGTTGAAAAGGATTAACAAAATTTTACCAGACTAACAAGAAATTATTGCCGTGTGTGAGTAAACTGTTGGAATACGAGACAATGAGTTAAAAACGTGAGCCAACTCATCCATGATTTTTTGACTGCTGAGTTGCATGATTAACAACTCACGCATGAAAAATCTCAAGCGTGAGTTGTGAGAAATTGAGTTTTTTACAACACTGGTGTGTCTTTTCCATAGGTTAGGCACAGTAACAATATTGCGTTATAAAATTTTAATAGTGTATTAAATGCAAATGTACGGTGAAAGACCACTAAATACATCAAACAAACAGTTGCCAATGCATTCCAAAGAACTATGATCACATTTTTCATGCATTTATTAACTATTCTGAGAAACTTAACAGTGTATCTTCAAAATACTTTGAATTGTTTGAAACATATCATTGAAAATGTACTACATATTTTGTAAAATGATATATGAGCGAATTTGAATTAATAATACCTTAATGACCATATTTTCCCAAATACTCATATTCCTTACAAATATTCCCAATTCAATTCAAAATGCATCTAAGTCATCCCAAACATGACATTTCTATGCTTCCTCAACTTTGTATTACTTTTAGGTTCATTTTTGTTCATTTTGAAGGTGTTTGGAATTTTGTCGCGAAATTTTGTTTTCTGGCCCATAGTGCCTTGGGATCAAAGGGACTATTGTTCATTTTTTTTTCTCAAAGTTTAGTAAATTTTACGTTTATTGTAAAATTTTCAGCAATGCATGTTTTTTATGTTTTGAGATATATTTTTTTGAAAATAAAAAATCAGTAATTTTCATGGGCACACGCTGTAGGTCTCAGTGAAATAGATTTTTTATTTAAAATAAATCAGAACTGTTGAACAGCTCAACCGATTTCCAATCTTTTTTTATGGAATGAAAGCTTAAGATTTCAATTTTACAGAAAAAATATAATACTCCGAATTTTTTTACATGAAAATATATTTAAAAAAATCTAGTTTTTAAGGAAATGTTTATATATTTTCATGTATTTTTTTTTTTCAAAAGCGTTCCAAAAGTTATGATTTTTATAAATAAAAATTTCACGAAATCGCGATTTTTCTGGTTAATCTATTTTGGAAATGGTCACCCTAATAAAAATGCAAAAAAGCGTGTATCGTTATTTCAAATAAGGAACAAAATAGCAAATTTTCACGGAATTCGGTGACCCACTATATCGGTTTTTCATGGAATGGCTGTATATATGAACAGTCTTCTACTATAACAACTTTTATATTTACTATAAATTTAATAATGTTTTTCTGAATGTTTTCAGTTAATTTTATTGAACTCTTATCTTAATTACACATCTATATTTTTTATGTATTGTATTTCTTTTGAAAGTTTTTTTATCTGCAGTAGCCGCCAAGTTGTACCGCTGTCAAAGTTCTACCGCAGCTGCGCGCTGGCTTGAAAACCAGTGAATCATTGAACGAAACCAATGTATCAAAGTATACTTGTTGAACCCAAAGCTTTGAAAAATATCAGAAAACAACAGTCATTCTTGTTATGACTGAATGACACTCCCAGTAAACACACCATCGTAAATGATGAGATATAAGAGTACAAATGTGGAGGCGATATACGCACATCTTGCATGCACCCTTATGGCGCATGTACGTATATCGCCTCCACATTTCTACTCTTATGCGCTATCTTATACGATTTTGTGTTTACTGGGCATGGTGTAAGTGATTGAACGACACAAAAACGTGTCCTTGAAGATGTATTGAACAAAAAATGTAATTTTACATGTTAAAGGACACGAAAGCGATGGAACTGTGCTCGAGATTACCCGAAACTGAAACTAAAGTATTTAAAATTCGACACAATTTTACGTCATTGGGCTCGCTTCTTTTATGTGCATCCCATAAGACGTGAATTACATGATTTTTTGGGAGTGTATAGACTACTTTGATGAGATATTAGACTGGAAAACACTGGAGTTAGGAAACCAGTTTTCCATGGATAACATTAAAACGTAATAAAAAGCTATGAATCGTTTAATTAAAAAGATGAAAAGAATCCTTTTTATTTTTTCAATTGAATGGTCTCCAACTTTATTGAAGTGGCCACTTAATTTCTATGAAAATTTGAACCACTCTTATTTTGAATAACACCAAACAAATGGCCTAACTAATATAAACAGCTTTGTAGAAGACAGTATTTATTCCAAAGCTCTTTACATCACTGCATCTTTAGTGTGTATCTGCTTTCTGAACCACTGTGCAGTGTAAGATTGTCTCAAGTAGTATTTTGTTTCAATTCGTGGTTACGTCGTGATTCCGAAATAACAATGTAATACCAAAAAGGAATTGGTTCAGAGTTGAATCTAAGTTTTTTTTATTCTTCTGAAATATGGTTGTTCGAAACAGTATTCGAGAATTTTCATCCAGTGCGAGAAACGTAAGTGAAAGACAAACACAAAAAATACGAAAACACACATCTACGATTTGTATATCGTGCATTTTACGACTATATCATAAAATCACTGAATCGCGAAATTCTGTCAAGTACAA
Organism: Aedes aegypti; assembly: GCF_002204515.2. NCBI lineage: Eukaryota > Metazoa > Arthropoda > Insecta > Diptera > Culicidae > Aedes > Aedes aegypti. The sequence goes on from NC_035108.1 coordinate 382,455,512, forward strand.
ATAATTCGTACAATGAATGAAAATAGCGTTATATGTACGAAATCTTGTTTTACGAGATGGATTTTGGATAAAATACGAAGAGATGTTTTCAGTGTACGAACACGCAACGGAGCAAGATTGGGCTTGCTAATGCTTTTATTGACACTTATTGGAAAACATGTTTAGAGCCCATTTTTGTGAGAGATGTGTCATGTGCTTCTTGGACGTTGGGATATATTAAAAACACGCCAGAATTGCCTTACGTAATAAATGGACAGCCCATAACCATTTAACATCCGCATTACTTGTGGCTGGTTCGATTGTACTTGATGTCTATAGAAATCAGTGATATTTCTATTGCCAAACGATGATGTACCAAACAAATAAATCATCCCAGATACCTTCCACATGGCTTTGATTTAAGGTCGCAAATATTGCCAGAAACACAATTTAGAATATGGGTAATGAATGTTTTAAAACGATTTAATGATTTAAAATCAACATGGAAACATTTGCGCTTATGACCGACAATGCTGCAAACCTTTAGCTGCTGGTTTTTTGTTGAATGTTAATCATGAACCATGCTATGCACATACGTTCAGTCGGAGAGTTTAATTGGCTATCAAACGGTCTAATGTTGTCGATAAATCAATTTCGAATGTCCAGTTTTTCGACGAGAGCAAACAAGCTTGATGAAATGCGGATTTCATTAAACGTGCCCCAACTACAGCTGAAATATTTCTGTTTCTGCCTAGATATAATTCAACGTCGGACATGTTGAACCGAATATTTCTTGTTCATAACAAGCCATCTCCTTTGAAAGCTTTCTGATTTAAACCTCATTTGATGTAAAATTGGATAATAATTGAACATCAATATTATTGATTGTGTTACGATACAAACATTTTTATAAAAACATTAGAAAGACAAATTTATTGATAAAAGGACTTGAATGCGATATTTGAACAGAATGAAAAATTGGAGATAACTTGAAAAAAAAAAAAAATACCCGATGGTCACTGTTACGTAACAATTTCTCGAAGATAAAAAAAACAAGTCATAAGAATCCCCACTACAAAAAATTCTACCACTAAATGTACTCGAAGGAGTGTTTAAATAAATGCGAGTTGTGTTTGATCCTTCGACCTTGACGCTTGCTCCTGCGGGGGCCGGCGATGAGGGCAGGATCAAACATGTTGCGCATCGGTCGAGTAAAGTGAAAAAGTGCCGCGTTCGATTAGTTCTTTTTGATCTTTCGACGGTGACGCTTGCTCCTGGGCAGTGCGTCAAGAAAGACCGAGCAGTCGACAGTTGTTTTCCCTCACGGGTCGCGCGCCTATTTTCTCTGAGTGCTTTTATATAGCCGAGCAAACGAGTGTAGCTGAAAGAGGATTGTTGTTGCTCAAGGATGACGGATCAATTGGTGAGCTCGTTTCATGCTACTATTTCTAATGTATAAAATATGTATGACTGCACCTTTAATCGTTACAACGGTGAGACGTAAATATGATTTTTCAACAAACTTTGAAAAGTTCGTCACTGTGAGTGTCGACATAAACTCTGATTCATAAATTATTTATGTCTATTTGTTTTTCAAAACACCTTTTTCCTTTTACCTTTATTTTTCTAATTAAAAAAAAAAACTTTGAATGGTTCGACACTACGAGTGTAGACTTGCGAAAGGTTCACTTAATTCAGCAAACTTTGAAAGGTTCGTCACGTCAAGTGTCGGCATAATTTTTCTCTACATAGATATTGTTCATATCAAATGAGAATGTTATATTTACATATAAGCATGTTTATATCTCACCAATAATTATTTATCATGGTCTAATCGCTTATCAAAGTGAATCCTGTGACCCAACGATCCTCCCCATTAACAAACATCCCTCCCAGTAACCTTTGTGGAGATGCAGAGGCAAACACGGTCTCCAAATAGCAAAGGTTACACACTAACATTTCTTCCCCCAATCCCACCTGACTGCAAGGACGTGGCCGGCGCCGTTATTGACCATGTATAAATAGAGGCACTGAAATATGCACACTGAAGAAGATTATGGCCAATCCCAACCGATCTTCTAGTTGATTATTTGTGCATTTTCACTGACTTCGGTCAATCACGGAATAGCAACCATTGATATGTGTAGTCAGTCTAAGCTAAGCTAAGCTAAGCTAAGGAGTGTTTAAATAAATGCTCCCCTTGATATAACTTCAAACTACCTTGCTAAACGAACGAAACAGATTATTTTTCGGTGCTCATTTCTACCGTGTTTGTCCAAATTTCGGCTAAAATATTGCAACTTTAACAAACGATCTATTTTGCTACTATATGTAATCGAAAAACAATCCACGAACGAATTAAGTTTTACAAAATGTATCTGCCATTCACGACGTGCAGTTTTCCTCCATCTCAGTTGAGAAAACCCCTGACAGAACTGGGAACAATCGGATTACGTAGCACATCCGGAATTATAACCTGTAAAGTAGCAACATCAAAATTTATACTCCAGTTCAACGCCGGTGTGCCCGGATTGCAACCATAAAGTTCGTTTTTAGCCACTACTGGATATTCTGCACTACACTGTGAACGTGTTTGGAAGTTTGAATATTTTATAACGAATTTATTTACGAAACAGATTATCCAGAAAATATTTGAACTTGAAATTCCATCGTTATATTTTGAAAACTATAAATTAGGATTTTTGGCAGTCATACACAACTATTTGGGTGAAAACGGATAGTCGTGCACATGACATTAAATGTACCAAATCGGTAGTAAAACTTTCACTTCAGCTGCCTGTTACCAGTGCCAAAGGGATATTCCATTTGAGATGTGGTATTTGGCTGGTAAAACAGGATATGAAAAGTTCCCCTATAGTAGCTGCGACGAAGTGATTTTCGTATTTGTCTGTGTCAAGGTCTATGTAGGATGGTTCTCCTATTTAAGTGGGTCAAAGAATGTGAATGAGATGGCTATTTTTCGAAAAACGCGTACAATATAAACTATTGACATATGTTGTCATTTAGTAAAACGAATATCTATTTCGTGATGTTAACGCGTAAGTAAGATTATATAATTATTGAAAATTTTGAATTACAAAAAAGGGGGTAAACAGTTAATCAGCAAGTATTAATTGCAAACAAAAATTATTGAACCTGAAATAAATAAAACAACATAAAATGTGACATGATGCAGTTGATTGTAGAGAACTTTTGATAACAACTATTCCTACGTGACTAAAATTATTGTTTGATATTCCATCATCCGTGTTATAATCCATTATGTAGTGAGTTAGTAAGGTAAACAACAAAGAAAACAGTTGAAACTCAAAGAAAATACTGGGGTACCTGCTGTTGGAAGTCGTTATATTGAATTTGACGGTATTTCATCGATAAGTAAGGAATATTGTAATATTTTGGTACCCAAATAGTCATGATAGTAAACTCACAACTTTCCAGCAAGATCATGTTTAAAGGTTATCCAATCAATAGAAAAGGGATTACAAAAAACCAAGATGGGAGAATCTCCGTTTAAGAACTTACTTACTTACTTTTGCTGGCTCTACGTCCTTTAAGACATGACCTGCGTCACAATGTTACGCCAACTAACTCGGTCCATGGCTGCTAACCTCCAATTCCTCGATCGCCCCACACTTCCAAGATCCTGCTCCACTTGGTCGAACCACCTAGCTCGTTGCGCTCCCCTTCGTCTTGTACCGGCCGGATTTGAGGTGAACACCATTTTTGCGGGATTGTTGTCCGGCATTCTCACAACGTGTCCCGCCCATCGTACCCTTCCAGCTTTGGCGACTTTCGTGATACTGGGTTCACCGTAGAGTTGCGCAAGCTCGTGGTTCATTCTTCTCCTCCATACGCCATTCTCACATACTCCGCCGAAGATCGTCCGAAGCACACGTCGTTCAAAAACTCCTAGCGCTTGCAGGTCCTCTTCGAGCATTGTCCACGTCTCATGCCCGTAGAGGACTACCGGTCTTATTAGCGTCTTGTACATGGTACACTTAGTACGAAAGTGAAGTTTACCAGACCGCAAGGTCTTGTGGAGTCCATAGTAAGCACGACTTCCGGCGATGATACGTCTTCGAATTTCTCTGCTGCAGTTGTTATCCGACGTTATCAATGATCCGAGGTAGACGAATTCGTCCACCACCTCGAACTCATCCCCGTCGATCGTCACGCGTCTGCCTATGCGAGCTCTATCGCGCTCGGTTCCTCCAGCCAGCAGATATTTCGTCTTCGACGTATTTACCTTCAATCCAACCCGATCTGCTTCACGTTTCAGCCTGGTATACTGTTCAGCAACCACCTGGAACGTTCTTCCGACAATCTCCACGTCGTCAGCGAAACAAATGAACTGGCTGGATTTATTGAAGATCGTGCCCCGCATGTTGAAGCCCGCCCGTTTCATAACACCTTCTAGCGCAATATTGAACAGGAGGCAGGAAAGACCATCGCCTTGTCGAAGTCCTTTGCGTGTTTCAAACGGGTCCGATAAAGCATCCGATATCTTCACACAGCACTGTACACTATCCATCGTTGCTTTGATCAGTCTAGTCAGTTTCCCGGGAAAACCGTTCTCGTCCATAATCTTCCATAGCTCTTCGCGGTCGATGGTATCATAGGCCGCTTTGAAATCGATGAATAGGTGATGCGTAGGGACTTGATATTCGCGACACTTTTGGAGGATCTGCCGCAACATAAAGATTTGGTCTGTCGTCGATCGCCCGTCCACAAATCCGGCTTGATAACTTCCAACAAATCTGCTTGCCATTGGCGATAGACGACGGACGATGATATGGGAAAGCACTTTATAGACTGCATTAAGAATGGTGATCGCTCGATAGTTCTCACATTCTAACTTGTCACCCTTTTTGTATATTGGGTATATTATTCCCTCCTTCCACTCCTCCGGTAGCTGCTCTGTATCCCAGATCCTGGCTATCAATCGGTGCAGACAAGTGGCCAACCTGTCCGGGCCCATTTTAATAAGTTCCGCTCCAATACCATCCTTTCCAGCTGCTTTGTTGTTCTTGAGCTGTTTGATAGCATCCTTAACTTCACCTATTGTGGGAGTTGGCACGTCTCCCTCATCCGCCGTACTGATGAAGCCATTCCTCCTGCTGTCTAGATCTTCCTCCTCTGCGCCGTTTAGGTGTTCATCGTAGTGCTGCTTCCACCTTTCAATCACCTCACGTTCGTCCGTCAAGATACCTCCATCCTTATCCCGGCACATTTCGGCTCGCGGCACAAAGCCTTTGCGGGATGCATTTAGTTTCTTGTAGAACTTACGTGTTTCTTGAGAACGATACAACTGCTCCATCTCTTCGCACTCCAATTCTTCCAGGCGGCGCTTTTTATCCCGGAATAGATGGGTTTGCTGTCTTCGCTTCTGTTTGTATCGTTCCACGTTTTGACGGGTGCCTTGCTGCTGCATCATCGCCCGCGCTGCATTCTTCTCGTCCAAAACCGTCTGACACTCCTCGTCGAACCAACCGTTTCGTCGATTTGCTTCCACGAACCCAATGGCACCTTCCGCTGCGTTGTTTATGGCTGCTTTGAGACTACTCCAGCAGTCCTCAAGAGGGGCTTCGGTGAGCTCTCCCTCTTCCGGCAACGCTGCCTCAAGGCTTTGCGCGTATTCAGTTGCGACTTCGGGTTGCTTGAGTCGCTCCAGATTGTACCGGGGCGGGCGTCGGTACCGAATGTTGTTCACAACGGAGAGTCGTTGGCGCACTTTAACCGTCACAAGGTAGTGGTCCGAATCGATGTTTGCGCCGCGATAGGTTCTGACGTCGATAATGTCCGAGAAGTGCCTTCCATCAATCAAAACGTGGTCGATTTGTGATTCAGTCTGTTGGGGTGATCTCCAGGTGTACCGATACGGGAGGCTGTGCTGGAAGTAGGTACTACGTATGGCCATGTTTTTGGAGGCGGCGAAATCAATCAGTCTAAGGCCGTTTTCGTTCGTAAGCTGGTGAGCGCTGAACTTCCCTATAATCGGTCTAAATTCCTCCTCCCGGCCAACCTGAGCGTTGAGATCTCCGATAACGATTTTGACATCATGGCTTGGGCAGCCGTCGTATTCACGTTCCAGCTGCGCGTAGAAAGCGTCCTTATCGTCATCGTCACTTGCTAGGTGAGGGCTGTGCACGTTGATTATGCTGATATTGAAGAAACGGCCTTTGATCCTCAATTTGCACATTCTGTTGTCGATTGGCCACCACCCAATCACGCGCCTCTGCATTTCACCCATCACGATAAAAGCTGTGCCCAGCTCATGTCTATTGCCGCAGCTCTGGTAGATGGTATAACCATCCCTATACGTATGTACCGTCGACCCTTTCCAGCAAACCTCCTGCAGCGCTACGATGTCGAACTTGCGGACCCTCAATAATTCGGAAAGAATGCGGGTACTTCCCAAGAAATTGAGAGACTTACAGTTCCATGATCCGAGTTTCCAATCGTTAGTCCGTTTTCGATGCCTGGGTCTATGCCGATTGTTCCGGTCCGAATATACATTGTATGCTTCCTGTACTGATGGTTTTTACGGCTGGCTTGTAAGGCCTGCACCAACCCCCTGTCTCGCCGGAGGATCATCGTGCACAGCACTGTTTAGAGTCCCACGCTGGCACTAGGACGATGATCAGCCGCTCCTAACATGGAGAACAGACACTGTTTTGAGCCGCCCCTAACATGGAGAACAGACGCTCTGATAAGCTACACCCTCAGAAGAGAGGAGCCCCCCTTCCCTGTCAGCATACGACCAAGGTTCCACCAGGGTTGGTTACCCGATCTTCCCTACGGTTACTCGTATCCCAGGCGGCACCACGGGGAGGTAGGGATAGGAGTTACTGGACAAGAGGCTAAGGACCACAAATGGGGTCTATTTTATACCTGCAGGTACGCGAAGTACCAATGGTACGTATTGTCCAGTCATTTACCACCCCCGTTTAAGAACAAATAGTCTTAATATACCTAGACAAACCAAAATCCGGTTTTCCTCTTGGGTGGAACGATCCAATTCGGTTCAAATTTTGTGAGCTAAATAAGTAATCAAAAATATTAGACCCGTAATTTTAATTTTGTGATAAACGTGTCCTTGGATTGTTTAGGTTGGTCCAAATATTGGATTTTCTATCCACCTAGGAGGAAATTCGAATTTATAATTCCATTTGTAAAACGTTTTGCTTCTTAGCGTATATACTTCTGGTATAATGCAGTCTCTTCTGTTTAGTTTGGAGAGACTTCAATTCAAAAATAAAAGAAATTCTTGGACTACAGAGCTATCTATGATCAAAAATGTAATTGGAACTGTTTTCCCCATATGTTTGGTCGATTTTCTCAGTACATGGTGCGCTTAGTAAAACCCAAGCAAACGAGTTCGTTCTTCGCATCCCTAAAGTGGAAGTCTTGTTTCATTTTCGCGTTTTTCTTGGCAGTCTATTAGTTGTTATGTGTGGCAGGCTTATGTTATGTGTGGTCTCTCAAGCTCATGTGGTGCGAACGACGGAAACATCCTTCCCGTGGTGATTGTGAAGATCTCTAGAAGTAACAATCATCACACATTCATATTTTTTCTCTATCCCAACTGACTGTGAGGAGTTGGCCGGCGGCGCTATGGATCATTATTATGAGTTGTGCTAAAATGCCCACTTTGAAAATAAGCGGAAAGTCACATCCCTCATTCATTTGGTTCGAAGCCCTTTCCCTTAAGCGCAGTGATGGAAAATGGCGAGCAAGTATTTTGAACTAAATCAAACACAAAACAAAACGCACACGAACATCAGAGCGCTGATTTACTCGCATCTGTCGTGCTCGCGAGGAAACGTAGTTAAAGTGATTCGTGAACGTCAATTGCGGTTTTGAAAAAAAAAGATTTTTCATCCAAGTTTTCTGATTTTCAAGGATTTTTGACTACAAACTTGTAGTTTACTGTCACACCTTGTTCGATTACTCACGAGTAAAGGTTCGCGAACCTTTCGCTATTTCTTTTGGTATGTTCACACGAGCAGTGCAGCGACTATCTCAGGGTGAACTTCCATTACCATCGTTTACGAAACAAAATCTTTAAGAAGATCTTAATCTTAATGCCCGATACCTATAAAATGAGTAAAATAAGTGGCTACCGACGTCCAATAAGAGACTTTACTACATCCTAATTTTGTACATATTATAGCTATCCTTCTCATAATAAATTCATCCTTCTTTTCGAAATAGGCTGTTCTTCAGAGCATTGCAATGTGGCTGTGTGAATCTTCCCAAAATTAGAGGACAAAACTTAGTGTTTAAAAATTATTTGCTGAACAACTAGCTGCTTTTTTTATCTTCTAATATTTGAAAAATACATTTTTGAGCCAAACTCGTGAAATACTCAAAAGGAATCGTACAATTACAATCGTACTCTCTTACTAGAAAATGTCTCAAAATGTTATCCATTCGGGGTAATGGCGTTCGGGGTAGTGACCCATTCGGGGTAGTGGCGTTCGGGGTAATGACCCATTCGGGGTAATGGCTTTCGGGGTAGTGGCGTTAGGGGTAGTGGTATTCGGGGTAGTGGCGTTCGAGGTAGTGTCATAGAATCGTCGGTTTTATCCTGAATACCCTTTAACTACCAGAGTGTAATGAAATACAAAAATAACATAGACTGCTATCAGCAAGAATAAAATAAAAGAAACAAATTTTGTTCGACAATATATTGGCAAGAGTTGAATTTTGAGAAATTTGAGAGTATCTCTCACTTATCGCTCTCTGTAGCACTCATGAAACGCACACATCAAGAGAGTCTGTTTATCGTCTACTGCTACAGCTTTATATCGGTGGATAACAGTGCATGATAAAACCCTTCTAATCAAGCTCCGGCGTAAAACACCTACCTCCAATAGTAAATAAACGAGAATAATGGGTTTTACCATCGCTCTCTCTTTGGGACTCTCCTCCTTTACTGATAATTATCAAGCTTGTTACAACCTGCAAAACATTACTGATCATGGACAGATACAGATGCGATATCTTTCTTCGCTTGCATTGATTATGTTTCGAAGTCAATTAAGAACGTATTCTGAAATGCCTGTATATTGGATACTGTGAGTAGAAAATAATAAAATTTAAGCTTTTGCAATGGATTATCAGTTTTGCTCTTGTCCACAGTTGATCAGCAGAAGTTTTCTTATTTCATTTTGTATGGGGAAAATCATCTAACTGCAATTATCTCGTAAATGCAATGGGTTACATATGTACATGGCATGATTCGCTACTCGCCACATAGTAACGCACATGCGCTAGTGTCAATGCAGGAAAAATCGCTTAAAGGTAACGCGAAAAATATTTGTATGGCGAAATGCATCTAATGAATTATTTCTCAAAATTGGAAACTATTTTCGAAAAAATATTTGGTACGGGTTATCACACCTACCAAATATTTTTTTGATTGATGCCTTTATTTGCAAGAAATTTGAAGTTAGATGCCTTTCCCCAATGACCTGCTGAACTGTGGACAAGAGCAAAGCAGGTATTCCATTGCATAAGACAATTTTGGAAATTTTTCGACTCTCTCTCCCCAATGATAAGTATTATTGTTTGAAAAAAAAAAAAAATATTGTGGCATGGTTGAAATCTCATACCACTCTCCCTCCTAAACCCCTTACATAACACTGCGGAACACGTTTTTGTCTCAAGCACCAAAATACCGCTATTTACTCAATTAAAGTTTGCTGAATCCATTGCCGTTTTCATAAATATCATAGCACGTCTGGTTTTTGAGATATTGGCTGTTGAATATGCCAAATTTGACGATTTCACCCAACTTGCATGCAAGTTTGCCAGCTTGTATGGCAAATAAATTGATTAATTTGTCACACAATTCAAACTTTATGTGTATTACAATACATATCAACAAAGTTAAAAATACTTTCTATGTTCAAAAAATAGTTTTTGATGGTTTAGAAAAGTATTGTATTTTGTCATATGAGAGAAAAGAAGAATTTTGTATGGAGACGGTAAGTGTGTTGAAAAAAGTCGAATACATCTAAATTTTATTGTGCAATTTCAACCAAATTATATCTGAAATGAAAGTTAAAGGCCTATTCTGCATGCTTGATAAATTAGATCACGAAAAATTTTGATAAATCATACTTTAAATTTCATATAAACATCATTTAAACCAGTGTTTTGTCGAACTTTGGCGACCTGTAGCTAAAAATCCTGACGTGCTGGAACATTTCTGAGAACGGCATTAGATTCAGCAATCCCAAATCTACTAAAGACACATAATTTGATCCTTGAGACACGCAAAAATGTCATTTTTGTTGCGCTGTGTTATAATTAATGGACGGCATTACTCATAGCATCCAGAGAATCAATGTGTTTTTTTTATTGTTTTGGTGAAAATGTCTTGAACCTTTCGAGCCGTTCTCCAATTTATTTAAAGCGATAGACCACAACTCGAACATGTTTTATTTAAAAATAGGAGAGGGAAGAGATGGGAGTTCGAACAAGCGATCATCATTAATTATTTCTCATTGCATGTTGTGGTGTCTCCCTGGAGTAGGAAATCTGATCGGTCGTATGTTTCTCTCTGATGAAATTGCTTGCTTATGCTGCATGTCGGTTTGGTGCTTGTTTTATTTGGTGGTGTCCGATTCCTTCAATATACTTTTTATTGAGGGGAAAACCATCGGTCGTTATGGAATATTTCATGCCAATTAATTTTCAGAGCTTGACTTGATCTTCTGTGAAGTTTCATGAACATTTATTAGCTGCATTGCTGGCAGGCTCTTAATTTTAAAATTGGATTTTTTTTATTCAGCATCGACTGGAAAACATTTCTATAGCAACAAAGTTGTCTAGTTGTTCTTCTAATAGATTGTTAAACAACTACCGAATAACTAAAGAATTTATATACTTTGCAATTGGATTGAATGGACAAATTGATGTAAAATTTGCGAAAGAGTTATCCGTCTCCCCGGTGAGAATATAACACACGACTCCCTGTTCACTAGATAGGGCGCGTTACCCCTACACCACGAGAGGACTAATGGACGCAAAAGCCAACCTATTTTTTTTCAGCTCAATAATCACGTGGTTCTCTTTTAAAACGCGTCTTTGTGTTGAAAACAAACTTTTGATCTATAAATAAATTTTCAGGCTGGCCATATTATATTCTGTACTTATAGTTATTGTAATATCAGAAATAAGGCTCCGCAGAGCCATGAGGAATAAAACTAATGATAAACATTGAATATATCTAAAGATGAAAAATTAGCATAAGCATAAGCATAGATGGCCGTACAATTCGTAGTTGCTACTCCGTGATTGACCAGAGCAATCGAAGTTTCCTAGAGATTTTATGAATGGGGCTTGGGATTAGCTTACCATTCTCAATGTACACAAATCGAGAGCTCAAATTTCCAATATATCTAAAGATGAAAAATTTGAGAAAATGTCGAACGATATAATCAATAATTTATGACACGAGTCTTAATTTTTTTGATTAGCTTTAATTTTCTTGATTAGAGTAAATGAGAATTTTTTTTGAGTTATGAAGAAATCATTTTCGATCATATAATATATAATAATTATAATCTGTTTGCATTATTTCAAGGCACTCACATAGTCGTAAAGCTTACTGTTTTCCTTTATCTAAAAAATGTACGCAGTTTAAATTCCCGCACATGTGTCTTAATGAATAAGTTACTTCATTTTATTGTGCGAACTTGTGTTCCCAACTGAAGGTGTAGAATCTCTGGGACCGACGACCGCAACGGTTGGTAGCCTTTCAAATTTTCGAGCAAGCAAGCACTCCAATTAGGTATTATCCTCTCATCTGTGTTGTGGTACCGAAATCACGTATTTCCCATAACCTTGCAGGCAGGAGGAGTTTGGGTGTTGTCTGAAAAAGATTTTGTTTCTTACTGGAGATCAGACGATGTTGCCCTAGCAAGAAACAAACTTCCGTTTCGGAAACTGTTTTGCGCTTGATTATAAAACTTCTATGCGGTTTGCAGTCCAGGGTACATTCAATAAGTACGTTAAGCGATATTACGAAAATTTTGATACCACTTTCATAGTGCGGAAATTCAGCATACTGTATCCATTTTTTGTCATTGTCATATCCTAATGATTTCCCTTCTCCAGTAAGCGTGACGTACTTCATGGATGGCCCCAGATGCAATCCGAATCCAATGCAGGTTCTCTATTCCGGACTTTCAATCTCCGTGAAGGGTATGGACGAGCATGATTTAGTGAAAATACTTACTTATACTTCACTTCTCTATTCGATTGTATATTGTAGTTCTGGTGGTTTTGTTTCGTATTTATACATCAACAGACTGCAATTTGGCACAAGCTCTTCTTCTTGGTATTCATCGTCTCCGAATTTGTATTGGAAAAATAGGTTGCAAACTACAGAAACCCACTTTCATAAGCAAGAGTTACTTGGCAGATTAGGCTGAAACCACATAAAACAGTAGAGTTTCTGCAAACACCTTCGCGAAGAAAAGCACAGTTGTCTATCAATCAACTTAACTATTTTGTGGTAGAGAATAATATTTTCTTCTTCTCCTTCTTCTTCGTCTTCTTCTTCATGGCATTAACGTCCTCACTGGGACAGAGCCTGCTTCTCAGCTTAGTGTTCTTATGAGCACTTCCACAGTTATTAACTGAGAGCTTTCTATGCCAAAGTTGCCATTTTTGCATTCGTATATCGTGTAGATTATAAGTAAGATTATACTCTATGCCCAGGGAAGTCAAGGGAATTTTCATTACGAAAAGATCCTGGACCGACCGAGATTCGAACTCAAACATCTTCAGCATGGCTTTGCTTAGTAGCCGCGGACTCTAACCACTCGGATAAGGAAGGCCCAATGAAATTTATGAAATTTATAATGACATTTATTAACATTTGGAGGATAAGGACTGTTCATTTTATAAAGTGGACACTTTGGACACGCAATATCTTTTTAATTTACCAATGAAATCGAAATCGGTTTTCTGTACATCGTTCGACTAATATTGTACAATGCTGTGGTAATAAAAAAGTTACCAAAATAATATGATTTCACACTAATAAGGCACAACGTTTAGAACGGTCGATTTTTGGAGGTTATCAAAATCAAGGATTATTAAAAATCGGCAGGAAAATTCGACAATTTATATTTTTTATTTTCAAAAAATGGTTGTACTTAGAAAGCATCATCAATTAGAAGCTTGCTTAAAAATATCAAGTTATTTTTGGAGAAGCAATTTTGCAGATATCATATAATCATTTTTTATCAATTTTTTTTTAAAGAAAAATATCGTAAATTTAAATGGAACTGATATGAGTAGAATTTTAAGGTTTAAAGTACGTCCAGACGGAAGTAATAATATAGTATTTATAATAAAAATAACTTACGCCTTCATAGAGTTGCTGATTTAATCTCCACGTCATATTTTAAGCACAATAGAAAAACAAATAATTTATTTTCAGAAGACCACTCAAAGCACAATGACAATCATCAAGATTGGGAACACTGCTTGAATGAAATCAAATTTATTTTGCATGTATTATTTTCAGAACGTGTTATTCTGAGACTACCTATCAAAATATTTTGAGAAAAACGCTTACAGTTTGCTCTAGATCGATAAACATGCGTATATAATTTTAAAAGTATGGGATTTTTCAATAAAACGACCATAAAGAGTAAATTTGGTACCCAAGAATGCAGTTAAAACTCAAGATTTTACATTTTTTTATACATATATAGTTTCTTTAGTAATCTAAACCAGTTTTAAACACGCTTATTACTTTACTTTTTTGCTGGTAGTAAAAAGATGGTGTATCAGCAAATTTGACCATAAGGAATAGATTACTAAAGTGACTCAGCGTCAGGAACTGATGGAATATTATTGATGTTTTTAAAAGCTCTACCTTAAGTTGAATAGTAAAGGATACCAAGAGGTAAACTTACTTCGAGTTAGGAATCATCGAGTTAGAGAGATATCGACTTACAGAGGGATCAAAGTATGCTAGATTGAAGGGACCGCGCATTCCATCTAGTTAGGGGAAATATTGAGATACAGAATATCGGGTAAGGGAGAGTTAGCTGTATATTATAAGCTGTTAGAAAATTGAACAGCTCGTCCCATCTGTCATTCTTAAAACGAGCATTTCAATTCAAAATATGTAAAAAATATGTGGATCTCTCTAATAGATCGAATAACAATTGTATTAGAAAAAAATTACACCAGCTTGATCTTCTTCAGCCATAGTGATTTAATCATAAAATCTCAAAATATCCTGGAAATTTCAATATATCTTTTATAAACTGTTTAATTAATAGAAATACATGTTTTTGAAAAAGGTTGTTTAAGTTTTTTTAATACCGTAGTTTGAACGCAGTAAGATGAAGATATCCGTTTGCGATTCTAAAAGGATCTTGTGACTTTCAACTCTAATAACGTTTAACTGGGAGATATCTATTGATTGTTATGCAAAAGCAAGTTAATCCATGAAAATTAATTTATTTTAGGCACAAGCCTTTATCCTTCGAAATCGGGGTAAGGAAATAAACCCGTGTAATGATCTCCCAGTCAGGAATAAATTAAATTAATTTAATGTTGTGACTTATCTTCAAGTAGTGTTTGCAATGTTCCACAGCCTCCGCAATAGACAAGGCCATCAAATGTTAGCTCTGCGTGCAAGTAAACGAACAACCCGCTTTGATGCATTTTCTCGCCATCCAATGTTGTAAGCAGCGTTCAACGCACGAATATTAACGAAAGAGAGAATATTCCGTTTTTCCGTTCCTACTTAGATTGGTGAGCTCCCTTTCAGCCGAGAGAAAATGAGTGCCCAACCGCTTCGACGCTTCCGCTCAGCTGATTGCGAACTCAACAAACGCTTCGTCTTCGGGATCGGGATGCTTGGAGCACCGGACTGGAGCATAAACCGCCCTTCCACACAGTAAATGGGATGATAAAGTGTGGTAGATGAAAAGTCATGCCAGTCAGTCGGTCGGTGACGTTCAATCGGTGTGGAGCAAGCTTCCGATGGTGGTTTTGTGGCATTGGCATTGCTCCTAATACGAGAGGCCTCTATAGAGAGGCTCGCGTGACCGGAAAAAGTAATAATTAAATAATTCCCCCGCGAATCGCAATCGGACACATAGCGGAGCTTATCGAAAGGGCATGGATTCACCATTCGGGGTGGTGTGAAAGTGGCGGAAGTTTGTGGCGAGCTATACGTCGACTGGGAACGAGTAAGGCACAAGCAAACGGCGAAGCATAAATATTTTTATTTCCAAGTGAGTGTGTCTGTTGGAACGAGATGGTTGGGGGATGATGTTTAGGGGTGGCGAGTTATCACGCGAACGTGAATGTGATCAGCAGTGGCAACCGTCTCCCCAATGGATTAACATCTGCGAGGTTGAAGGGGGATTGTAAAACGTTCGTCGTCGTTTGGATGGGTTCCAGTGTCGTCAGGGCTGGTAGCGATTGAGTGTGTTTAAAATAGTGATTTGGGAGACCTAATGTTTGGAAGTAAGAGGCCAAAGAAGAGACTGAACAGGAACAAAAAAGAGGCTATACAGTAGTGTGCGGCTTATTTTTCAAGAAGTTTAAAAACCACTCTACTGAATTCGAAACACATAAAAGAGAAACCTAACCGTACAATTCGTAGTTGCTGCTCCGTGATTGGCCAAAGCAATCGAAGTTAATTCAATGAAATGAGCTTGATATTAGCTTATCATTCACAATGTCCACAAATCGAGAGTTCAAACTTTAAAAGTCAATTACGGTGCCTGCCACGTCCTTATGGTCTTCGTGGAAAGAAAGGAATGCTAGTTGGACAACCATTGTTACTAGAGATCTAGTATAACTCTGCAATTCCACAGTTGCCATGGAAAGGATATTGGGTTAATGGGATAAGGTAAGGATCTGGGAGTCTCCTATTATTAATGATGCGATACATGATATAATCACGACTAACCGGATTCACGATATTACTCGATTTTACGACAAACAAGTGTTCATCGCTTGCCGTGGCACATTTTGATTACACCACGCGAACGACGCCATCGTTCTCTTCAACATTGGATGCATGGAAAGTTTTTATAATATCAAATTTGTATAAAATTATAACTAATATTAGTTTAAAATAGTTTTAACCAATCCATTCCTCATTTAACGAAAATATTTTGTTTGGCCATAGCTTCATAAATACTCAACCGAATCCAAATCTTATTACTTATAATTTGATAACAATTTGCATGCAATTAATATTTTTGTTTCGAAAGTACTCAAACCTATTGCTAAGACCTTCTAAAGGCTTGAGAAAGTAGAATTATCAGTTTTGTTCAATAAATTATCGTTCAAATAACAAAAAATTGGAAAATATTGCATTTTTCCAAATTCCAAATATTTGAGTAGCTTTAGTTAAATATATTAAACGATTTCCCAGCAATACGTTTTATTTACGATATTTGTATCAATCCAATTGTCTCCAAAAGTATCCGTTTTGTCAGGAATTCCGAACTTGACTCATATTCCGAACAGTAACAATATTCTCAATACCTTTTTACATGGACGACTTAAATTGAGCTTGATTGGCAACCCATGGTTGCTACATCAGTATTCCCAAATCAGCAGCACTTACACAAGGAATTAACCAGATGTATGCTCTAGACCAGCAGATTCTCTCAGTATAGCTTCGTGGCCGTGCGGTTAAGTGTCATCAGGCATTAAAGCGCATCGTGTGTTCGATTCCCGCATCGGATGCTCTGCAATGACGCCTGACACGTCAAAATGCTGACCAATGAGGGGAACGGGGAGGAATTGATGTTGCATTCAAAACTAGTCCTCAATAGACCAGATATACGCCTGCATCTACGCCATTTCATGCGTGGAGGTATAGGGGTAAAATAATTGTATGGCAGAGAGCCTTGCTTATGTATCAGGCATTACAAAAGACGTGCTATAATGATGGAAGAATGGAAGCGTAGGGAAACGGTTTCTTGGCAGTCTCTGGTTTTAGCGATTGCTATGAACGAATAGTTTCAATGTGATTGATTAAGAGAGGTAAAGAGAAGCAAGTGTAACAAAAGGACTTCATCATATATGATAGATATGTATGTGCGATCTTAAAATTACATTGCTGCTAGTTTGAAAATGAGCTATAATTAGCTACCAAACTAGATGATTACATAAAACAAAAGTTCTAAACGGGAATTGAACTCGCGACCTCTGGAGCGATAGCTACTCGCCGAGCTCTCTCGGCTATCTCACCACCTTAGTAAGCGGCTGGCGAAAGTTGAACACATTCTGCCTAAAATAGGTGTATCATAGAATTGCTTCGACGGTTGGCGGTTTCATCGAGAAGTGATTGAAAGAGCAGTCAACAATGCGGAGCGTTCTCTCGGTCGCGTGATTGTTGAGCGTGGCTGGGTTTGTTTTGTGGCAGATTCATGTAAATTTCTAGCAGATTTAACTGAAATATAGTTGGAAGGGCCCTGATTGGTTGACAGATGGTATGATTTGCTTCAGCTGTTGACTAACCCTTGTTATTTTCAAATGCCTGCCATAATTTTCCATCGATGTCCTAATTGCGTGCTGCTTAAAATTCACATTTTTTTGCTGTGAAGACACAACTACAAGGTACGAGGAACAGTACGGACCTAGGATTGAATCCATGATCTTCTGTTTATTAAGCAGAAGCGACAGCCTTTAGACTACCAACCGCGTCTTATTTAATATGGGCGACTTAAATTGTATCATTGCTGACTTAAATTGTAAAATAACTGATCATGCTGTGTAGAAAATTAAAAGATTTAATTAAAAACTCACTATTTAGAGTCGAGTGTTCAGAATATGAGTCATATTTAGGATTTGAGACAAAACGGAAAACTAATTTGAAATCAGTTGAGTTTTCAGAAAGTTGGGGCAACATCACCGGTGGTCCAAATCACTGGTTTGGTCCAAAATTTTGGACCATGTTAAAAATTGGCGCTTGCACCGGTGTTGCAAATGATGTTCTAATTTTATTTTATACCAGTTTTCTGGTCTATTGTTTGGAACAGGCTAACTTCCTGTTCCATTTTCTGTCGCATTTGAACACAAATTCTTCGAGGGAATTCCTGCTGGAAATTTGATCTAGGAATTCCTCCGGGGATTTTCTCCAGAAATTTCTCAACGGATTTCCATAAGCAATTCCTGCGGGGATTTCGTCCAGGAATTCTCCCGGGCATTCTCCAGGAATTTATCTGGAATTTGCACCAGGAATTTATCCGCAAATTTCCTCCAGGAATTTCTGAGGAGATTCCACCGAGAAATTGCTCCGAAATTTTCTTCAAGAATTCATCTAAAAAATTTCTCTAGGAATGCCTCCGGGAATTTCAAGGATTCCCCCGGGAAATATCCTCCAAAAACTAAGAATTCCTAAGGGAATTTCTAATTGCTGTTCTTCTGGGGATTTTCTCAGGAATTTCCCTGTAGATTTTCTCCGGGGCTTTCAATGATTCTTCTGGAGATATACCCCAAGAACTCCTCCGGGGGTTTTCTGAAACTATTCCGGGGCTTTCCTCCGGGAATTTCATTTAAAAACTCCTCAGGTGATTTTTTTTTTTCAGAACGTTCATCCAGAGATTTCTTCCAGAAATTTCTCTGGAGATTTGCAACAGGAATTTTTTCGGAGATTTACTCCAGAAATTTCTCTCGAGATTTCGTCCAGAAATTATTCGAGGACTTTCCTCCAGGAATGGCTCCGGGGATTTCCTCCAGAAATAACTCCAGTGATTTCCTCCAGAAATTCTTCCGGAGTTTCCGTCGAGGAGTTTCTCTAGAAACTTCTCTGGCCATTTGCTCCAGAGGTTTTATCCAACTCATCTGGGGTTTTTCTCCAGTAATTTATCAGGAGATTTCTAATAGCAATTCATCCGCGAATTCTCTCCAGGAATTCCTTAGGAGATTTCCTCCAGGAATTGCTCCGAGAATTTCCTCCAGGAATTCATCCGGGAATTTTCTCTAGGAATGCCTCCGGGAGTTTCAAGGAATCCCCTGAGGGATATCCCCCAAGAACTACTTTTTTCCAAGAATTCCTCAGGGAACTTCTAATAGCAACTTTTCAGAAGATATTTTCTTAGGAACTTCTCAGTAGATTTCCCCCGGGGATTTCAATGATTCTTCCGAAGATGTTCTCCAAGAACTGCTTCGGGGATTTTCTCCAGAAATTATTCCGGGGCTCTCCTCCGGGAATTGCATCAAAAATTTCCTACGGGCATTTTTCAGAGAATTCATCTAGAGATTTCTTCCAGAAATTTCTCTGGGGATTTGCAACATGAATTCCTCCGGAGATTTACTCCAGGAACCTCTCCGGGAACTTCCTCCAGGAATTTCTCCGGGAATTTCAAGGATTTCTCCGGAGATATCCCCCAGGAACTCTTTCGGCGGTTTTCTCCAGAAATTCCTTTCGGGATTTCGTCCAAAAATTATTCGGGGGCATTCCTCCAGGAATTGCTCCGGGGATTTCCTCCAGAAATTCTTCTGGGGATTTCGTTGAGGAGTTCCTCCAGAAACTCCTCTAGCGATTTGCTCCAGAAGTTTTTTCCAACTCATCCGGGGATTTTATCCAGAAATTTCTCAAAGGATTTCCAATCGCAATTCGTCCAGGATATTTTTCCAGAAATCTTCCGGGGATTTCCTCATGGAATTCCTCCGGAGCTCCTCCAGGAATCTCTTTCGTCAAGAAATTGTTTTGGAGTTCCTACAGCAATTCCTCTGGATTTAATCCAGCAATTCATCAGATGTTAATCCGGGAGTCCACCAGAAATTGCTCCGAAGTACTTCCATAAATTTTTCCGGAGTTCTTCCAGCAATTCCTTTGGATTTTATCCAGCAATTTTGCGGTAGTTCCTTTGGAGCTCCACCAAGAATTCTTTCATATTTCCTGCATAGTTTCTCTGGATTGGCTAAAACAATTACCTTGGACTTCCTACAGGAACGCCTCTGGAGCTCCTCTAATAATCGCTCCGGACTTCCCTCACCGAGTTATCCGAAGTTCCTCTAGGATTTTTTTTAGGGATTTTTTTTTGGAATTTCTACAGAACTTATTTCGGAGTTCCCCAAGAAATTCCTCCAGGAATTCCTTCGATATTTTTGAATCTTACAGGAATTCTTTCGGAGTTCCTTCAAAAAAAATCACTAGAGTTCCTTCGGTTCCTTCATAGTTCTTATACATTCTTATATATTCCGCAGTTCCTTCAACAAAGCTTTCGGAGTTCTTCCAGGAATTCCTTTGGAGGTCCTCCAAGAATTCCTTCAAAGTTCTTGCGGGAAGTCCTTCGGAGCTTTACCTTCAGATTTTTCCAGCAATTCCTCGGGAGTTCCTCCAAGAATTCTTCCAGGGTTCCACCTGGAGTTTCTCTTAGAATTTCTTCAGATTTCCTGCGGAAAATACTCCAGAGTTCCTCCTGGAAATCCTCCCGAGTTGATCTGGGAGTTCCTCCAGGAAGTTGTTCCATAAATTATTCCGGAGTTCTTCCAACAGTTACTCTGGATTTGATCCAGCAATTCCTCGGTAGTTCCTTTGGAGCTCCACCAATAATTCTTCCATATTTCCTCCATAGTTTCTCCGGGATTGCTCAAGCAATTACCTTGGACTTCCTACAGGAACGGCTCCGGAGCTTCTCTAAGAACCGCTCCGGAGTTCCCTCGCCGATTTATCCGCAACTCCTCTAGGATTTGTTTAAGGAATTTTTTCGGAATTTTTCCGGATCTTATTTCGGAGTTCCTCTAGCAATTCCTCCAGGAATTCTTTCGAAATTTTTGAATCCTACAGGAATTCTTTCGGAGTTCCTCCAAATAAATCACCAGAGTACCTGCGGCATTTACTCCATAGTTCCTATAGGAATTTTTCAGGAATTTCTCTTTTAAAATATTCCGCAGTTCCTTGAATAAATTCTTCGGAGTTCTTCCAGGAATTCCTATGGAGGTCTCCGGGAATTTCTTGAAAGTTCTTTCAGGAAGTCCTCCGGAGCTCCACCTTCAAATTTTCATCTTGATGTTTATAGCAATTCCTCGGAGTTCCCCAAAGAATTCTTCAGGGGTTCTTCCAGGAGTTTCTCTGAGAATTCCATCAGGTTTACTGCAGGAATCCACAGTTCCTCTGGGAAATCCAGAGTTGATCTGGGAGTATCTCCAGGAATTTCTTCGCAGTTCCTCCAGCAATTTCTCCGAAGATCCTCTGGAGGTCCACCGGGACAAACAGCAGTTCTTCCTGAAAAGTCTCTGGAGCTCCATCGGGAATTCCTGCAGAGCTTCGCCGCAATTTCCTTCGGAATTCTCCCGGGAGTTCCTTTTGAAGCTCGATGATTCCTCCGGAGATATCCCCCGAGAACTCCTTAAGGGGTTTTCTCCAGAAATTATTCGAGGCATTTCCTCCACAAATTGCTCCAGTGATTTCCTCCAGAAATTCTTCCAGGGATTTCGTCGAGGAGTTCCTCCAGAAATTTCCCTGGCGATTTGCACCAGAGGGGTTTTCCAACTCATCCGGGGTTCTTGTCCAGTAATTCCTCAGGGGTTTTCCAATAGCAATTCGTCCGAGGATTTTCTCCAAAAACCTTCCGAGGATTTTCTCCTGGAATCCTTCCTTAGTTCCTCCAGGAAACTCTTTCGTCAAGAAATTGTTTTGGAGTTCCTACAGCAATTCCTCGGAAGCAGATCCGGAGGTCCACTGGAAATTGCTCCGGTTCTTCCATTAATTCTTCCGGAGTTCTTCCATCAATCCCTCTGGATTTTATCCAGCAATTTTTCGGTAGTTCCTTTTGAGCTCCACCAAGAATTCTTCCATATTTCCTCCATTGTTTCTTCGGGGTTGCTCAAGCAATTACCATGGCATTCCTACAGAAATGCCTCCGGTGCTCCTCAAGAAATCGTTCCAGAGTTCTGGAGAAATTCCGAAAGAATTCCTAGAAAAATTCTAGAGGAGCTTCGGATAGTTCGATGAGGGAACCCTCACCGAACTATCCGAAGCTTCTCTAAGATTTTTCTAGGAATTCTTTCGGAAATTCTCCAGAACATTTTTCGGAGTTCCTATAGAAATTCCTCCAGCAGTTCTTCCGATTTTTTTTTGAATCCTTCAGCAATTCTTTCGGAGTTCCTCCAAAAAATTTACCAGAGCTCCTTCGGGATTCCCTCCATAGTTCCCATAGGATTTTTTCGGGAAGCATTCTTTGCAAATATTTCGCAGTTACTTCCACAAATCCTTCGGAGTTTTTCCAGGAACTCGTTTTCAAGTCCTCCAGGAATTCCTTCAAAGTTCTTTCAGGACGTCCTACCTTCAGATTTCCATCATGATTTTCCCAGCACTTCCTCGGGAGTTCCGCCAAAAATTCTTCCGGGGTTTCTCCAGGAGTTTTTCTGAGAATTTCTTCAGATTTTCTACGGAAAATACTCCAGAGCTCATCTGGGAAATACTCCAGAGTTGATCTGGGAGTTCTTTCAGGAATTCCTTCGCAGTTCCTCCACCAATTTCTCCAAACATCCTCTTTAGGTCCACCGGGAATTTGTCTCAGCAGTTCTTCCTGAAAAGTCTCTGGAGCTCCACCGAGAATTCCTTCAGAGCTCCGCCGCGAATTTCTTCGGAATTCTTCCGGGAATTCTTTTGAAGTGCCTTTCTTTGGGCTGTGCCTCCAAGGATGTTTTGAGAGTCACACAATTCTAAGGCTAATCTACAGAGATTACTTATATGACTCTCTCATGATCTTATTTTGGGAACTTTTCCAAATATTATTTTGCTAATTTCTCAAAATATCTTGGAGTTTATCCAGTGATTCTTCAATCGATTTCGTTAGGATTTCGTCCAAGATTTGTGTTTAGGACATTTTAGCATCTCTAGTACTAATTTCCTCCAAAATTGTCGTTCAGTTGTTTTTCAAGATTTTAACTAATAGTTCCTTTAATGATACCTTGAAGAATTACTCCACAGATTCCTTCTATGATTTGTGCAGGTAGTCCAGCAGAAATTCTTGAAGAAATTTGCCATAGAAAATCTCAGAAAATGTATCCCGAATTTTTTTTGGCATTAATGTTTCAAGGGAATTGTTATGGTCAACAACAAGCCATCGGGGTGCATCATACTGCACCAAATCGTTGGACGAACATGCCTCATGTTGAGGCCACAAACACATCACAAATTCGCTATACTGGCAATCCTACTCATCTGTAATAGAATACAGACCATGCATACCATCGCATACCTAAAATAGACACAAAAATCAGATGGAACATTAAATGAAAAGCAATTAACTCACCTTTCGATCTTTTCAGATCGAACACTATCTAACGATTGTTTATTCACGTTTTTATTTCCTCTATTGACTGACAGCTCTAGAAGATACAATCGATTAATAATAAACCTATTGTATAACAGTTACCTTTCAACATAATATTGTATACAACAAGACACTTCTAGAATATTCTATGCAAGTACTATAAGGTAGAATGACATATCAATTGGATACCATCAGTTGTATGAAATCAGTCTGAAATAAACCGTGAATTCGGACGTGTCTCCTTTTGTGTAATGATTCCTTAATAAATCGTACTCACGGGAACAAAAATCGTTAAGCACATACCTAAGAGATTGTTGGAGAATCACAATCACAAAAATAATCTAGAAATCTTAACTAAAACAAATTTTACATGAATATCTTAAAAATTCCCGTGGAAATTTCTCTTGCGAACATCTCTCAAAAACTTCCCAACTGCTGAGGATGTCTTAAAGATTTTTCTGTATGAATTGCTATTTTCCAATATTGAACAGAAGAAATATATTGAACAGAATCCCTAATGAAAGTTATGTATGTAGAAATGGTGAGCATAATTACTTAAGTGCGACAATCCAAATGGCATTTTGAAGAGTCCATAACAATTTTACGTGGAAAATTTGTTTTGGAATTTCTCGGAGACTTCAAAACAATTTTCCAGCAATAGTCTCCAAAAGTATTTTGGAACGATTTCTGAGATAAATCGGGTACAAGCTCACCAAGCAATTCACATTAAAATGACTGGAGAAAAAACCTTAAAATACTCTGGAATAAGCCTTTCGAGATTTTCTTAGAAGAACTCCTGTAGAAATGTTTTACAGCTCTGCTATGGTAACTACTGGAAGAATCGGTGAAAAACTGGAAAAATCTCTAAACGAAATCCTGGAAAAGCATATTGGAATTTTTTTAGAGTAATCGTTGTGGAAATTTCTGGTTAGGTATTCTGAATTTAGCCATTTTGGTTAAAAAAGAGATTTTAGAGGCTTTCCATTACAAATAGAGACTTTGTAGTGACTTGTAATAGAATAGAAACAATAAGTTTCTCAAACGAAACCCGCTACCAGCCCTGCAGTGGTGGAAAGCGCGAGATGATGACGATGATGCTGATGGGCTGATTTTAAGCAATGCGTATCTTCTGCAAAACTGCAAGTGACAGCCGGAGGGCTCCCTCCCTCGAGTGATAAGTGGTGGCAGCTGAGCAGTCGACCCAAACACGGTCATTATTTAATAGGTTGGAGCCATGAAACGAAGTCACAAATGGTGATAAAAATAGCAAAAAGAAAATTTATATGCAGTGCGCGAGGTGTCAGAAATATTGAATTGTGAAATCTGTTCGGAAATGTGACATCAAAAAACACCTCGGGGAGTGCCCGGTATTTGGTCTCGTTTCCGTTCATCCGGCGCCCCGCAACGGCACACAGTGATAGATTAGTGGCAGTTTCTACATCGGAGGAATTGTACCGTAGATTGGATTAATACATTGACGGCGAGAATTCAATAGCGAATCCGTGTGTGCGATGCGGAAATGTTTCGAAATATAGTCGATCCTATTAGTATGCAGCAGAAGTGAGGGAGCTTTCGGATGAAAAAGAACGATTCAGACCTGTGCAGGAGTAAAGGTGAATTCAACGAAATTGAGCATCGAGGAAAGCCGCAAATGTGGTGTAAGCTCATCGGAGCATTAAGGATTTATTGCCGCAAAAGGATTCAAACCAACAAGTGAAAGGTAAGGCCGGCATTTAGCGCTAACTCGTTCAACACACTCAATTTGGTTTCCATGCCAAATGATTTCTGTATGTGCTCGTTCTGGATTCGAGGATAACATACTTGAATAAGTTGTCTTTGATGTCGGATTTTGATTGACGGAAGAGGGAATACCTAGGATTTTGAAATGAAACAACAGAAGCACAACTTCGGTGCTCTGCTAAATAATGGACTTGCTTGATGTACTGTTAGAAACACTCATATTGTAATTTAATCACAACTGTTGTAAAGAACAATGTAGACTTTAGGGAATGTTTTCAATTAGTTCAAAGACAGCAAGACAATAGATATTTTTTGTGTATTCCACGGAATGCGATGATTTTTATTTTATGTCAATAAATGAATGCCGCCACTACACACCACTCTTCTAAATGCCGTCAAAGATGAACCTAAGCACAAGGAATTCGAAAACCCTCAGAGCTAGCAGGTCTTCTTCTTTTGACGCCTCACGTCTACAAGTCTTGTACCTTTTCAAATGTTCAGCCGACTATGTCCTCATAATTCGCAAAGCAAACAAATTGAGTGGATCTGTTGAAAATGGTGCCTCAGTTGTTGAATACATAACATCTTTTTGCGTAATACTGAACAACTGTGCCTGTGCACCGATGTACTTTTGAACTTGTCGTAGTCTCTGGCAGAATGCTTGCCTAAATTCTTCTCACACCACCCATAGTCACTCTCTTTGTTTGCTGTGTAACCGAGTGTTATAGTTTTTTTTTAGATTTTTAAAGTGTGCGTCAAATGTTTCGATTCTGTTACGTTTCTTTGGTTTGTAGGGGTTGGGTTAGTAGGGTCAATTAAATGTTGACATTGGTGTTAATACAAGGGGGCTGAAGGGGTCTGAGCCCCCCTAGAAATGGTCAAGCCCCCTCTAGGAAATTATAACTCCCATGATAAGTTCACATCTTGCTTAAGGGATTTTTTACCGAGTGGGTCAAACCCCCTCCAGGTTAGGCTAATGATTAGTAGGGTTAGTAATTCCAAAATTTTGAAAATGTCAGTAAATAACTGGTGGGCATAGAACAACACACAAATGGAGGGTTACACTAACCATCTCAGAATAAGAGGGAATTAAAGATTGAGGTGCAAAGAAATTCCACCATCCCTCATTAAAGATCTGGCTTTCTTGTGCTCCGCATCGTTGTGATTAAATACTAAAAGTGAGTTAAGTTAGTGGTGCAGAGGTTCAGGTGATAGATACTGTTCAATCAATTACAACAGGCTTAAACTTGTACGGCAAATTGTTAAAAGCCTATCCCCGTTGCTATCACTGGACTTTTTGTGGTATCTTAAGGTAGTCTGCCATTTTGTACGCCAACGAATGATGGTGAAGCACACGATTCGGTCTAATGGTTCTCAGTTGGCCATTAAACCCAAACGCAAAAGATTAAAACCGCTCCACAGTGCTTCGTCCCTTGGACAAAAGTCAAAAAATCAACTTTCATGTTCGAAAGAATCAAGTAGGCCATGATGTTGACATATGTTTTGAGCGTGTAATACAGATACCAGAAAGTTCGTGCGCTTATCAAAACAAACCAAAACACACGTGTTGACAAGTTGTTTCATCGTTATATATAATTCATTGTTTTTGTGTCAATTAAATCCCTTTTTAATTCGCTTTATTCCCATACTAATCACATAGTCAAAGTGAAAGCCGTTAAGGATCGTGTTGAAACTAGTAAGTAGGAGTCATTCCGTTTAATTTTCTGTGATATATTTTAAAAATTGTAGAAAAAGATGCTTCTGAACAATAAGCTCTTTAATACAGAAAAAAATTGAAACTTCTATCTTCTTCTAGCGCATACAAAAAAGTACCTCAAAGTACCTTTCTGAAATCCACTTTAAAATAAAATTTGAAGTATTTTTCAAAATCTGAAAGTGATTCCAGCTGCATATGTTTGCCGATTGTATGTCATTTTATGATTTTTAGGTTATGCTGCCACAATCATCAATAAAGATTGTTTCAAGCAATGGTATTCTGCCAATCCACGTATTCGAAAAAATCATGTTGTGGATTTCATGTACGGTGGTTAGTGCACTGATTCTTTCACCGAGATATTTGAAAACAAGCTTAATATGTTGAGCAAATTTTAGTGCGGCAAAATACACCAAAAATGGGCTTAATATAGAAGATCATACGATATTTTTGTGAAGCAAAAATCCGACTGATTAGCAAAGCCAGTTTTGCTTCCGCGCAAACAGAAAATTGACGATGCAGAGTTTTCTAATTCGGATGTAAAGGCGGGTGTAAAGGCTGGCATGTTCATGAAAAACCTATATATACCTTATCAACAATAATGAACCTGAAGAGCTCGCGTTCGTAGCCTATGTATCAAATTGTTTCTAATAATCATCAAACAGAAACCCACGACATTTCAACTTTCTTTGTAGAAAAGAAGATAATGATTCGATTGATATGTTTTTGGATGATTAATAGCTGGTAAATGAATTGTATTGCTAATAAAAATAAATTTTATATAACCTTTTTTATTGGGTTTGATTTTAGTCGTTGGAATAATCCGTGCTTTAATATGTTTATAGAAATTTGGTTATTGAGACACTTTTACATTTATGCATACCACATAGATCGTTTATGCAAACGACTCAAGTACTTTTTCATGCGTTTTTATTTTAAACATTTATTCAAAATCGAGCACTGTTCTATGGTGTCAAATGTAAAACGTGGCGTATAAGCCACTTATGACATTACTGATGTGTCATTCATGCCAATAATGAGATTTTTTGTGTATAACGACTTTCTCCTCAACTTCATAGGCAAAACCGCATAAAACATCCAGTTTTGACTTTTGTCCCCAAGTGCCATACGTTCGAAGCACTGTGCGCTCTGGTCTTGCGAGGTCATTCCTCGGGTCCAAAAGCGTTTTAACGTAAAGGAGGATCCCTCTAGGCAGAGTCATTTCGGCCTTGTCCTGCGCTCTATCGATGCTTGCCAGACACAGAAGGCACCAGGAAAACCAGTAGATTGCACGATTTCGTTGCACAATCGATCAATTTACCGATCCTCAAGAAAATATTTCAACCACCACCACCATCACCCTACTAAGAGGCCTACCCGAGTAAAGCTTGAGATCATATTGAAAACTAATTTTGATGATGTGATGTCGCGAATTTTTATAACTCAGTTTTCTGTCATTTTGGTCGTTTTTACGGTTAAAATATCAAAACTGAGAGCAGAAAAATGTTCCCATGAAATCAAAATGAAAACTATGTTTGCTATTAGTTACAGCAAATTGAAAACTGTTTATGCTATCATGGAGGGCAAAATGAGAACTCATTGAGATGTACACATTTTCGATTGATATTGAAACGAGTCTGCGATAAAACAAATGCTTCATTTTTTTAATCCCATGCGTGTATACACGTGCGTGTAGCACGAATAAATTCATAATTATATAAAATGAAAACACGACAAAAAATTTAAAATGATAGCAGAACGAAAACAAAATATGATATCGAATATTTCAAAGGCAAATTGATATCAAATCATGATATAAACTTGATGCTGGAAATCAGAATATGTTTTAGACTTGGTTTCTTTTTTATGTTGGCCTTTGCTCGGGTAGTCAGCCGGCTCGCAGAAGTATAGTTGACGAGCGCTCGTCTATCGGCTAAGCAGCATCGACAGTACATTCTACACCCACAATTGCAATAGTTTTCAATTCAGCCCACATTCCATTTGCAGTAGAATTTCAATAAACGACATTAATTTCCACCTCAAGTTACACTATTTAAAATCCCATAACCCAAGTAAGGTGACAGTATCTGCACGTTGGTCGTGAATCCCCTTTGATTGCCCGGTAGTAAGCCAACCTTGAGACCCAGCTCGAGAGGTCCTTGCTACTGACAGTTTGATGTTGATGTTGCATATTAGTATTGATTTTCACACGTTAGTTTTACACTTATTTTGGAATGGTTATTCATGATTTGCTATTTAACGAAAAGGTTTATTACTGCGAACACAAGCATACTTGCAAAGTCAAGTGCTCTCGTGTGCATGAAATTTTCAATCTCACTTGTACATTAATCCTGACTAGCCTGAGTAGGGACTATGGAATCACTCAGATCAATTTTTAACATGAAGGAACAGCAACCCGAGTAGATGCGAAGTTTTGACAACGATATCAACTTGATTGACCTTAGAGATAAAAGACTTAGAGGTAAAATCAAAATGTTGCTCTTGGAATTTCTAATCCACAGCTAAATTTGATGTTTGCAGATCATATGAAAAGCTTGCAGGTATTAGTTAGATCTTGTTTTTTCTTATCTATTTTTGATCGGCCTGTCCACCTTAGGCACCCCTTGACCAATATTGCCTATAACTAGGGGAAAAGCACTAATTTTCGGATTTTCATACAAAATAGTGCTGGGTCGAAATTGGTACTCTTCCCCTAGATACATTTGTAATGTTTTCTATCGTAGATCTCTGGATGCTGGTTTCTCATTTGTCATCTCACGCGAACATGCGAAAAGCGTTCTGCACCTACCATAAACGTGTTGGCCATTGTTCATAATCATTTTTTAAGGTGAAGATGAATCGAAGCCAAACTTCGAATTTTCAAGAGCACGGATCTGGATAACTAAACATCCATTTAAGCTGAAAACTTAATCGATTGGTCACTAGCTGGTGGTGACCAATCGATTAGGTTTTCAGCTCAAACGGATGTTTGGTTCTCCAGATCCGTGCTTTTGAAAATTTGAGCTTTGGCTTCGATTTATCTTCACCTTAAATTCATTGTTCATGTGCGTTGGTCTGGTTTGCCGATAGCACTGGTGCCTGCGAAAAGGGCCTGGTTGCTCTCTGATGGAGCCAGATGACAGACGTCCCTATACCGTCCTCCTCGACGCATCTTCGCGGGACTGGGTTATTTTTGTTGTTGGAAAGAGGGGGGGTTAAACAAACCCACATCCTTATCAAGCGAACATGCAGCCAACTACGCTTCGGTGACTCCCTGGTTAGATATAATCAAATCTAAATATAATATGCTAATGATATTCTAGGAGATTTCGTTCCAAATTTTTTATCACCTATATCTTTTATCAAGCTAATATAACTTTTAGTTATCCATATCATATCAGCTTAGTAATAGCAAAACTGAGCTTTTTTTTGTCTGCCCGGGAACAAACAAATTTTGCAGACTTAAGGCTCCGCCAAATCAACGCGATTTTTCATGGTGACAGCGACAAACAATTGCTGCGATTTCGCTGATGCCACAGCGACGCAATTTCGCAGCAATTTTCATCGTGTCAGTGTAGTGGTTCCATATAACTCAACAACGAGATCGCGTTGATTTGGGGAGCCTTTCTGAAAAATGGTACAGCCCAATCATGGACCTAGCCATGATTTCCGTCAGGAGGGCGACTTTAAATGCATCCGAAAGCACAACTTAGCTGATATTTGTGAAAATTTTGATTTCTTAGCAAAACTCAACGGTAAGCTGTTGTATTTACGAAAAAAACTATGCAACAACATTTTGATTCAAAAGACGAACACTGTGTTCATTCTGTCTCATATTCCGAACACCTTGCTTCAAATTCCGAACAGCACGAATAAATCTTATTAAAAATAATAGCTTTGCAAATAAATTTATCTGAGCTAGTTTAACTAACCTCGAACTAGATAATAATCATTACTTCCAAATTATATAAGAAAACATTTAAATTCAATTGCAATTAACTGCCATTTCTTGTCAATTTGATGACATGTTTCAGCGAAGTATTTCAACCAAATTGCCTTGCAAAAACCAAGTGTTCGGAATATGAGTCTGTTCAGGATTTGAAACAAAACGTAATGTCCAGCAATTTCACTCTGGTTAGTAAATAACACGGGATATAAAAAGTTCATACAGTTTCTTCAAGGATTCCTAACACACATCCCAGCAAAAAAAATGCAAAATATTTCCCGAATTTCTACAGGCATTTCTCTTTGAGGCATTCTTCTAAGGAATCCGTAAGAAATTTAACAAAAGAAATTTCTCGGGATTCCTGTAGAAATTTTTTTAGGATTCGATTTAAGTGTTTGTGTGGTTGTGTATTATATCAAACGTAAAATTTGAAAAAAGTTCATAAATTTATAACATTTGTTGCAAAGATTCCTCCGTTAAAAATTTCAAAGATTTCTCAAGTAATTTTCATATATTGCTCTCCTGGACAAAACTATATTCCACGTGTAAGATTAAGTTCACTTAAAACATTGTCAAATCATATTAAAAAATGCATGTAAACATTATTAAACACATACAACTTTAGCGGTCCATGACCTTGTATGTAAGTTCACGGAATCTGCGATTAAATAATACCAAGTCATCAAACTGTAAACTCTATGTTCAATTGATTGCGAGCAAATTTGGATACTCTTCCTTTTTTAATACTTCAAGTGACTTAGACGATACCATTGATACTTCAACGTCCTAGACTATGGCAGCTTTTCCTCAGTGATCTGCAAAAACTACAAGAGAACGAAATTTCGATTTGATTAGACTTAGGAAACAATGTTGAAGCAGTTTTAAAAGACACTATTCAACTGGATCCTTCAAGTCGACTCGCCAATGTGAGCCTTGCTAAAATCAATCGTCTCACACAGTTTTTACACCTGTATTCCACCTGTATTTTCCTTGTATCACTTTCAATAATATAAATATAAGAAATAAGTTCAGTGTCTTAGACGATTGTGCTACTTTTCCCCGAATGTCGTTTCCTCGAAAGTTATTTCCCTGAAAACCAGTTCTCCAAATGACCCGTTTCCCCGAAAAGTGCTGTAGTTCAGAATGGAGCCAGAATCGTCTACAGTGGCAGAAAGGTGAACTAGAAAAAAACGATGAGCAATCAAAAGAAGGGCATTTTTGACTAATCACATGCTGCCAATTATGCTGAGGATAGTGCAATTTGAAAGTATGCCCAATTAAATTAAGAAGGGTGTATATCAGATGACCGGCTAATTCACGACTTTGATATATCTGAAGTTATGGCAATTATAAGCGCCAAAATATTTTCGGGGAAATGGGCTTTTCGAGGAATTTGTGTGTTTTATTTGATGTTACTCAATCCGGTGATGCTTTCATGATCCGTACAATTTTGATATTTAGGAATTATCCGATTGTAAATTTTCAAGAAAACTGCAATAAACGCCCAGATAATTTCTTCTGGAAATCGATTTTCAACGATTCGATCGAATTTCAAGTTTCGTTTGAAAAACAAACGATCGATTTTTAAGTTCGACATATCAACGAAATGAACAAATTAGTTTTAAATTTAAAGGTGAAAACGAGATCGGCGATCAATTTCAAACACTAACTAAAGCTTTCAGGAAACCGAGGATAAAAAGGCGTTTTAGGTTGAACAAGCTATAAAATTAAGTGAAATTTGATTAGTGCTTTTCACTACCATATGGCAAATGGTTCAGGTGAATCAATTATCAAACAAAGAAACACATACTTTTTACTCAACAACTGTACAAACTACTAATCATTTGAGTGGCTGATTTTCTTTTCAACACAATGGAATCAATAGGATGCAAAACTAATTAGGCACTTCCATGATTCACTTTGGCATGGGGGTTTTCCTTGGCAAAATTGCCTAAAACTTTGCAATAAGAAGCATTTCAGTACGACGCATATTGTGGCCAAGTATGGACTCTGTAGATGTCAAAAAACCTTACTCAATGTCAATACTGGAATGAATCAAAAGTGCCAAGAATAGGCTCCGGTTCCGTATGTGCATAAAAACCGTTTATGACCTTGGTCAAAGCGCTCCTTATTAAAGCCAAGAGGCCAAGGAGCGATGAAAAATTTACTATTATTTGCTTTGAGACAACCATACATCAGATAAACTTTCTGTCGCATACCGGTTCCATGTATAAGTTCCTCCAAGTTGAGTTAATTGACTTCTCATAGATTCCCTCATGGTTCTTGCATTGCGGTTTTCACGAGCATGTTTTATTTTATTGATTAAGTTCTGCCACGATGGATTTTTGTTCTAAGTAAAAGCGTGTCGCTACACTCGTTGTTAGTAAACATAGAAAACAAAAAATAATTATAAACAAAAAAAAAACTCATTTCTATCTATAACTTGATCATTCCACACCTTGTTCTACATTACGTGTAATCGATCACCACGGATTTCAACCAAATTTTAATGAAATGGTCATTTACTTAAAACATGCAAAAAGCCCTACTTTTATTCCGATCAGACTATCTCTCAATTCGTGGGACTATCCTTCGTGATTGGAAGTTGCACAAAAACCCCATAATTTCGATTGCATTATGATATATTTGAGACTATAAGGAATTTTAAAAGGAAATCGTTAAAATAGTTTGGATACAGTGCTGCCAAATATATTTATTCTCCATTTTCAAACATTTTATAATTTTTTGACCAAGTGACTATTTTTTTTATTAATAAATCTTCGAGCTGTTTAGTGGATAGATAAATGCAAAACCAGTACTATACCATTTAATTTTAAGTACTATACCATTTAATTCCACTAGAGTTTGTATCCTTTGCCAGATACGCGTGTTTCAACCTCAACTGTAAGGCCGTCTTCAGTGTCGTGCAGTAGATTCAACCAAGTCGAGAATTCATTGATCAAACAAAGCTGAATATTTTAATATAATATGTAAAAAATGGATAAAGCTACTTCTAACTAAGACTATTTTTTTGCTTTTGACAAGTTTGATTACACTTTACTGAAGCTCACGTATTGTAACTGAAGTCGCGTGCTTCATTTCTAATGATTTATATTTTTTGCTCAAACTTTGAGGTTTCTCTTCTTATGTGATTTGTATTCAAAGAAACATTGAATTGTTGGTTCAGAGAACTTTCAAGGAATAAGCCGCACGCAAATCTACAGTAAATGGAAATAAATATGCCAAATATGTTCAGAAAATATAAATTTTATACATTTTTTTAATATGAAATACAATTTTTGATCAAGAGTGTAAAATGTCTTTAAAAAGGCGTCATTGGCATTACGGTCACCTCACATATTCTCAAAAAATATTTTTTATTTAATAGCACAATGGCTGATATTTAAAAAAATAAAAAATAAATGTAAGGAATTCTGAACTTCCGTTTTGATCAAGATTTCAAACACTTAAGGGTTTCAGTGATTTTAAATGTGCATAAACGGAATGAAACACACAAAATTTGTGTTTTTTTCCTTATCTTTTACTTAAATTGAACTGCAGTTTTTTCAGTGTGCTGATAGATACAAGGTTTTATCATGTTATTCTATAATTTTTACCCAAACGTTTGAAACAACATTTTGCTTCAAATGTACACTCTGCAGAATCTGTCTCATGTTTCGAACACCTTGATGTAAATTTCGAACATGAATACTTGACACTTGAAAACCCTTCAAATTTCTTCAAAGCATGATCAATTCAGTTATGATTCAAGTTGTTTGCATTTAATGGAACTTGCATTCTTAGTGAAAATATCAATTTCCACCTTTGAAATCGGAACTGTAAATTATATCAAAAATGAATTCATCTGAGCAAGTTGTTAAGACCTTGAACTAAGCATACGTTGTAACTCTTAGAATTTAAAGCTCTAGTACCCAAATTTTTATTTTCCATCTAAGTCGCTATCTAAAATGGATCTGAACAACATATTTTGAACAATGCTTTATTTTTATTCGTAAAAAAAAGAGCTCATTTTTTTTCTAATTCATTTTTAGGTCCTATCCTTTTTTTCTTTAAGCCTCTTAAGGGAATCAATTTTTGACAATAATAATGATTTGAGTTTTTTGCAGTACTTATTTTATACGCAATTGACGAGATGGAGCATACAGTGTCACATTAAGTAGCAACGATGGACAATCAACATTGCCTACTCTCTGCAATTTAGCTCTTCTAGCCGAGAGTGTTTCCAGAGCGACGAGGTTGTAGCGGCTTGTTTAATCCGGGAGATTACATTTGTCAATGTAAAATGTATGAACTTCATACAATTATTGTGATGTGATAAAATCGAACAGAAAAACGTGCAAAAATCAAGAGTTATATAATGAAGCGTTATCAAAACGAACAATGATTAAATCGAGAAATTGGAAGCACTCAACCGATTTCCTCAATTTCCAACACCCTGTTTATTTTTCTCTCTCTTTCTCTATGATAGTTTTGAATTTGAAAAGATGTGAAAAATCAAGTTTTTTTGTTAAGTTTTCAACCACGGGAATTGATCTCATGGGGGTGAGGCTTTTAGCGTGTTTCAAGCGAATGAAGCTAATTAAAATTTGGTATAATTTGGTTATAGTTATTTACCAATTTTCAAATGTTTATGGCCGCTCAAAATAAAACAACCCATATAAGATTTGAAAAAGAAAAACAAATGATGCATAGTAAAATGTGCGAGAAAAGTCAAATATCTGTTTCATTCTAGATTTTTTTTCGTTTTTTTTTGTGTGAGTACCTACGAGCAACGAAGAAAATGTTATATTTCATCCTCGTTTTCTTCGCTCAAGCGTAAAAAATAATCTAACAATATATCAACCAAATCGAAACGTTTTGTTGACAACCGTATCAAAATCATAAGCCACCATAAGTTGGTTGAAATGATGCAATATCATCGTCCTTGTAAAACTCTGCGGGAAACATAATACCCAATAATAACGAATGTCCATCGTCGTCTGATTGACAATGACTGTAATGGTTATTAGAACGTCATTCGTGTCCAACGGAGGCTATCTCTCCGATAGGAAGTAGAATACCACGCAGCAATGTGCAGGTGTGCAGTAGGCTCACAAATGTGAATAACGTCTTGGAATCACCAGTGTTCAGTTGAGAATTTCAGCGGTTAACTTTGCAAACTTATATGATTTTTCTTTCAATTAACAGTTAACTATGAAAATGACCTACTTTGTAGTATATGATATGGTTGGGATACAAAATATTGAATTCCAAAATTTCGAATGTCGAAACGGCGAATGGACATTACGTTGAAAGGAGAGAATTGGAAGAAGACGAGAATTACTTCGAAAAAATGATTGTTTTTTGAAAGAATAATTAATTTACTATATGCTTGGGATTCAACTTTCTTTTATGTTTAAACATTTTTTTTATTAGTTATGAAATAATTATTGGACGAGCATTGCACAAACCTGGAGATGACTGTAAATTGATGGTTTCCGACGAAATGCTTCCAGAGCTTTCGAGCCGACATCATCCTGTCAAGTGTGACTACCATCGCCATGTTCGGCGAATGTCCTTGCTGGATACCGGAGATGCCCTTTTCAATGTTTGAGTTCTTGTGAAATGTGTGCAATTTTACTGCTACGCACAAACTGTCGTTTCCAAGGAAAATGCTGACGCTCTGGAAGATATGATCAGAACGAAGCGAGAGATAGCGAAAGCGTTAATGATTAGCATGAAATGGTAACCCACGCGACAATATTATTTAATGAAATTTATATTGAGAGAATAAAGTCATCAAATAAATAACAGTTATTTTTTTATGTCTGTCAAACTTTATTGTAACTGTGATGAATCCAGTTTGACCATTTGTGCCATAACCTGAAATCTGCTTTCTTAATTAAGTCAAAGACACTTTAATTATTTTAACCATGAATGAGGCCAGGAAAACCGGGACAGTTTCAGTTTCGGGAGAAAATGAAATCAACTATGATAATAAATCTTGGGGCTGTTTAGTGGGATATTTATAAATAAATGTAACACTGAATTTTGTACTATGGACCGATGCACGAGTTCACATCTGACGTTTGAGTGGTGCCGTGTTATTTATGTGACCATAGCAACGAGTGAATTCGGCACCGCTCAAACTTCAAATTAGTGAACTCGTGCATTAGTCCATGCTTAATGCTAATGTTTATACCTTAGGCTCCAAACAGGAATGATTGATAGTTGATTTCGACATATAATAAACTTGCTTAGGTGGCAAGGGGCTTTCCTTAGCCGCGGCTACAAAGCTTCATGCGAAAAGTTTCTGGGTTTGATTCCCAGTCGGTCTAGGATCTTTTCGTAATGGAAAGTTCCCTGACTTCCTTGGCCATAGAGTATCATCGTTCTTACCACACGATGTACGAATGCGAAAATGGTAATTTTCGACAATGGAAATCTAGACGATATCTTGTGGAAAATTATTTAAGATTCCTTGGAGTGATACTTGCGAGATGCCTGGAGAAATTCTGGAGTTATGCTGTTGGAACCTAACAGAGGGGATTCTTGGAGAAACTTAGATGTTTCCACTTTGTGCACCAAATGTTTCATACGATTTTCATAGTTTTATTCTTCAAAATTGCATGCAAAAAAGGTGCAGAGGTTGTGTATAATGATCGTTACTGGTGAAATTCGTGAACGAACTTTTAAGGTAATCTATCTCCCCTTGATGGCTTCGCCTATGATTTTAACCATTCTACGACAGCAAATGCCGGGCCCCGTCAACCCGTTTGATGACTGATTGCGCATCACGGTTCAGTAATTGAATCTGACTTTGCATTTGATCTCA
This sequence comes from Aedes aegypti, assembly GCF_002204515.2. Taxonomy (NCBI): domain Eukaryota; kingdom Metazoa; phylum Arthropoda; class Insecta; order Diptera; family Culicidae; genus Aedes; species Aedes aegypti. The sequence continues at coordinate 382,493,044 of NC_035108.1, forward strand.
TACCTAGCAGCACAGCTTCAAGATCTCGACAGATTCGTGCCAAAACTTGCGATGCAAAATCTACCAGTAGGTACCTAAAGCGCGAACCAATTTACGACGAGATGTAGAAAACGAACGGCCATTAGCAGCGAGAACGTTCCAAATTGTAACGAGATTTAGTCTGACGCACAAATTGATGGCGCACAAAAGTTTTTCCGTTCATTAATATTCATTTTGCAACGATTTGTCTCGGGGTAGATGGACGAATTGAGAGCTTGCACCCTGGATTGAGGTGGAGGAAACAGCCCAGAGTGCGAGAGGGTTAATTAATTCAGGAGCCCTATTTTCGTTTCTCTTTGCATTAGCTTTGCGTTGCGTTGCTATTCTGGTCAACACAGAACGGATAGGCCAGTTGCCATTAATTTCCGCAGTTTTAGTTGGGTTGAAAAATGTATTTTTGAGCTGCGCAGGCTGACAATTCAATTTGTACAGGGTTCCCTAAATTAGCGATGGAAATTCAATTAAAACTCGGGATTCAGCTAACTGGAAAAAGAAAATATTATTCAAAAATGGCAAAAAGGGCCTGGTGTATATATACAGTGGCCGAAATTCCTATAAGCGCACACGCATTTTTCAACATTTGCGACTAGTTATTACATAAAACATTGACGATCTGTTACTAAAATGATATTTACTATATTTCCACTTGGTTGTATGAAAGACAGTCAAAATTAATAATTTTTCGATTTTGTGAAATAAAAATATCATTTTTTGGCCAGGAAATTCCTATAAGCGCACAGTGTCCAAGCTAACGCCATTTGTGTTTGCTTCACTCACACTACAAAAACTTGTCATTTTCTTTTGCTGCCGATGTAAACGGATGCGTGCGGAAAGTTTTGCGATTCGTGCACAGTGTTGTTTGTTGACAGTTTTCAAGATGCCGAAAGGAAAGTTCTTGGACGAAACGGAGCGAAGATTAATCCTTGAATTGAAGGATGTTGGCCAAAGTAACCGTGCAATCGCCAAGAGGATCGGTAGAGGAGAGACGGTCGTGCGAAATTTCCTGAAGAAAGGTGAGAATTACGGCATCCGGAAGAAAAACAAGGGCAACTCCAAGATCACCAACCGTGAGAGGAACCGAATTATCCAGCTTGGTGAAGCCGGGAAGCTGGATTCATCCGGTATTAAGAAGGAATTGGGTCTTTCCATCACAACAAGGCGAGTATCTCAAATACTACGTGGATCTGGACACATGGTGTACACGAAAAAGGCCAAAAAACCCAACCTTACTCCGAGGCATGTTCAGGCAAGACTGGATTTTGCCAGAAACCATATGTCTTGGAAGCGGGAATGGAACAACGTGATTTTTTCCGACGAGAAGAAGTTTAATCTTGATGGTCCTGACTGCTGCGCGTATTATTGGCACGATCTTCGGAAGGATCCGCAAGTGAAGCTGAGCAGAAATTTCGGTGGAGGAAGTTTGATGGTCTGGGCTGCATTTTCACGTAGAGGTAAAACCCCGATTGCAACAATTACTACCAGAATGAAGTCCGAAAACTATGTTGAGCTTCTGGACAGTGTTTTGATCCCATTTACGGAGGATGTGATGGAAGACGAATTTGTTTTTCAACAAGATAACGCTGCGATCCATGTCAGCAAGGCCTCCAAACAATGGTTTTTGGAGCGGGACATCCCAGTTATGGATTGGCCAGCGCGGAGTCCGGACCTAAACCCAATCGAAAATCTTTGGGGAATCCTCGCAAGACGGGTTTACAGTGGAGGACGGCAGTTCGGATCAGTTCGAGAGCTGGAAGCAGCTGTTAGAGAGGAGTGGCGTAAAATTCCTTTGACAATGCTGCAGAACCTCGTCGATTCAATGCCGAAACGAATTTATGAAACAATTCTGAAAAATGGTAAACAAACCAAGTACTAAAGTTGTTGTGTTCTTGTGATATGATTTTTTATGATCTGAAAATAAAGGTGCGCTTATAAGAATTTCCATACTCAAATCCCGTTTTTTCCTCTTCATTCCAAACTGTTTGAAAGAAAAGTCTTAGTAGTTGGTAGAAATATCATATTATCCGAATACCTAAAAGCAGAGATGATTTATTGAAGTATTGGACTTTCATACTACATGTGCCGGTGAAAAATGGTCATGCGCTTATAGGAATTTCGGGCACTGTATATATATACAAGAGCGTAGAGAGAGATTTCTTAATAGAGGAAAGGATGTGGCAAAAGTAAAATTCAAGAAAGTTACTCATTTGGCGTCGTTTACGTGAGTAACTAGATATTGGAGTTTTAAAACACTAAATCAGCGAAACCGTAGTTTAAGGGACGATCAAGGTAGTCATCAAAATCAATTACAGACTCGATATTCTGTACCTCGATATCAAGTTATAGAATCAAGGTAAAAGTTGATTTGCATGGTTACCTCGATGATGCCATGGATCGCAAATGCACTGGTATTGTGTTCTGTAACTCGATACATCCCTAATTCAAAAATCCCTTTAATATGGTTCAATAACTCGATATCGAGATATGTATTATCGAGTTATGAAGAGTGACAGAATGCATACATTTCTCGAAATCCTCATACATAATTCCGGAAAATTCTGCGAAGCTTTCTCTGAATAATCCTAGTTATTTCTGTAGGAGTTAAAAAAAAAACTCTAAGGAAATTAAGCAATTTAAAAAAGGATTCTTCTCCAATCTCACATCATATGCCTCTTGTCCAATCATTCATGATATGCCTATAGGAAATCGCTCAGTCATTCTGCCTAAATTTACTATGTGGAATCCTGCACTGCAATAGTCGTAAAAGTTCATCAACAGCTTATTTCACTATGTGTAGGTAAAAGTGATAGAAGAGCATGAACATTGTACACCGAACACTTGCATCGCTCGCCTTCGCAACAGCAAACGATACGTTCAAAAGATCTACTACTAACACAATTTTCGATCCGTGATTCAATTCTATCGTGCTACGCGAGTGACGCGCAACACGATTGATTGAGGCATTGGTTTATAGACAAGAGGTCGAATGGACAAAAGGTCGAAAATGATTTGCTTGGTGGGAAATTTTTCCTTATTTGAAAATAAATTTTCGACCTTTTGTCCCTTCTTTTTTGTTATTCGACCTTTTGTCCTTTCGACCTTTTGTCCTTTCGACCTTTTGTCTTTCGACCTTTTGTCATAGATTCGAGGTCTGCCATAATGCATTTGCAGGTGAATGAAGTTAGGATTAGTTGTTTGAGCAAACTAGAAATGGTCAAAACGGCTCATCTTAGTGAACGGATTAGAATCACGAATCACTAATATTAGTGAACTGGATCAGTGAACGGTTCAGTGGCTCTGCGGCTCGCAAACAAAGAGTGAACTGAATCGAGCGAACAGAAAAAAATGAACAGTTCGCTCCTTGTTGCGCGACATGCGTCGTACCTGATTTAGTATCTTTCGCTCTCTCATTCTTCGCACATTCATCCCCAGAAACTCACGATAATCACATCTCTCTGTCTGTCTATGCCGAGAGCACTGAGAGCACGAAGCAGCAGAAAACAGTACTTGCATGTGTGACGTGACGCGCAAATCAAGGCAGGTGTCAAGCGTTATAATAAAGCCTTGAAATGAACAAAGAAGAATAGGAGAAAATAATCGTTTAGTTATTTTTCCGGGACGGTTTTTTGCCTGATTCGTGATGACTGTCGCCAAAAAAGAGCCATCAGTTCACTACGATCGCTCATCGGGTTAAGTTGCACGTACGTGTCGCTCTCTCAAGGTGCTTCGCCTTTAGGATTTTGGTATTTTATCTTGCTAATTGTGAAGCGACTGTTTAAAATAATCGTTCAATATGAAAGAAAAGGAAGCAAAAAAGTGTAACTAAAAGTTGTGTTAATTTATTAAAATATGTTCGGAGAGTCAATGAAAAAAAAAAATGAAAATTTGATATTAGTGGAGAGCAGCTGTGTGAGTGAGGGAGAAAATGTGCCTACAATGTGATACAATGATTAGGAGCGGTAATCGTGTGTGCGTGAGAAAAAAAAAATCGAGATTGTGTATGTTGGTTGGATGATGACCGACGAAGTGTGTGGTGCCCTATCGGTAGATGTGGGGAAGTTTTTTTTTTTTATGTGAGCAGCTGCGTTACACCAGGAATTGTTGTGGTACTGAATGCGTCGAGGAATACGAGAGCATGGCATCATAGTGGCACGAAGCTAAGCTAAGTATACCTGTCTCTAATTCAAAAGTTTTATTTTATTTTTTATTTTTTTGCATTTTGTGTTGATACGATGGCATTGTATACAGTAATCACAAATAAAAAATAATCAACTGTATCATGGTTCTACAATTCTTATGACTTGTATGATGCATTTTACGAAACATCATCAAAAGCGTCATTATTTGTCATTATTTTCAGGGTGCGTAGAGCGTTTTTCAGCATATCACGGTGGTGTGTGCTTCCATTTTCACTCTCTCATCATACCTAACGCTCGATATTCGGCCAGCAATGTTCTGGATTCGCTCGGGTGGTGCGGATCATTGTTGCGCGCCACCAGTTCTCTCTTGTATTCTCCCGCTATGTTTTAGCAGAGCACATAATGACGTCACAATTTACTCTGCCACAGCGCAGTGGATGATGGAGAAGGGAGCCTGTGACCCGCAGCAGTGGTCCGCGTTACCTGAGGGAGTCCAGAACGTTGGTAGTATGCTGCTGGGAGGCGCGATGTGAGATTGCATCGGTGTATTGGTGAACGGCGCTTTCTTGATTTTGGATTGCTTTGATTGCTTTTTCACACTTACAGAGATTACGACGTTTAATGAAGCGAAGGTGCACGTAGAGGGTGAATGGGCGTCTAGCATAGAGCGGAGCATATCATAATTACATCACACCGCAGACTTGTGAGGGCAATAAGATGGCGTATGGACTGAGCATTATGTTTGCTAATTTTGAGCACTTGTATCCTCTTGATTACCATTTATGTACTGAAAAGTCATATGAGGGATCATCCAAAAATGACGTCCATCATTTTTGGTTGGTCTATGAAAGTGTGTATGTATTATTATTGAAAAAAAAATATGTGACGGAATGGGGGGTCTAGAATTCCCAAAAAAAAAGATGGACGTCATATTTGAATCTTCCATAATGTAGTATTTGCCTTACATTATCCAGTATTACTTAATATTATTTCTAAATTGCACTTGTATTAATAAAATAGTGATAACGGAGATTCAGTCGGGCGGGACTTCATAACTTTTTTCTATGTGTGCATGCAGAAATTGAAAATCTAGCATTTCTAGGGAACTGTCGTTATAATTGGCAAACAACTAGGTTTTTGCATTTGTGTATTCAGTAGCTAAAACGTGTGTGCTTTTTTTGTTTTTATTTTTATTTTTTTTTTATGAATCATGAAACAAGTGCATGCTGATTATTGAAAATAATTATTGATTACAGGTAAAGAACGAGGTGCAATGCAATGCGGATACGTGTTGAATAATTTGTTCTTTATTTGGTTGCTGTTCATATGAAATTTGGCTTTAAATTGATTGAATTCCATTTCAGCCCATTTGTTCCAGGTCATATATGTGACAAATGCAATTTTGTAGAGCTTGAGCTTAATGGTTACTTCCCATATCTTGATACTCTATATCGCGTTTAGTTCTCATTGCTAATTCGGTGATTCTTTGACCACTCACCACGATTATATGTTATTTATTAGTTTAGCTTTTTCTATTATTCCTATATTGAATAGGTTTTCATGGGTTTTAGTATGAAAAATAGCTGAAAAGTGTAAAAAATCAAAATTTCACCGATAGAATATTTTGAAACCTTTCCATTGTGGAAGTATGGATCGTTTACTGGTCTCTAGCGAGAGGGAATCCGATGTACATTCGATTTTTGTAGTCGTCGGGTTCAGACGGTTCTTGCCTACCATTCTACATACCTAAAACGATAAACAATTAATAAAGTTTTGTTTTGCAGTTCATTTTATGCCTATATATCATAACAACATTTTATTGTTGTCGTTTCATACAAGGGACTAGTGTGTAATGTTATTTTATGTTATATTGCGTAGCGTTGTACTATATCTACTGTTCATAGGTAATAAATAGGTATACAAATAATTCCTTTGTCTCATAAAATAACAGATAATTTTTATTGCTTATAGCTACTAGTCCAATGGTGGTGCACGAATGACTTATTTATAATTGGTTTGTTATACTAATTCATTGGCATAGTTTCCAGAAGCATCATGGAGTCAACGGAGATACTAACATAATCACTGCTATTAATGTTTCAGCCGTTCTATTCCGAAAATTTTAATTCGTCCTTATTTTGGAAACTACCTAGCGAGGTTCAATTCATCACAATTAAAGAATGGAAATTCTGAAACATCTATATTCATATCATATACAACTATAAATTCCATTTTATATATTTTATTATAATTATTTCATTTATTATATGCTGGGTATTGAGAGGGTGCATTAGGGCATCATAGAAATCACAGATGGACGATGTAGTAGGGTGTCAGCTGGAATCTAGGAGAATGTGCCGTAACATCCTTGCACTACAGGTTGCTACTTATAAATGACTTTAATGTAATTGTCTTTGTTGACTACAGTAGGCTACAGCGAATGAAACGAAGCGGCGGATGTAATATTATTTTGTTTGTCCTCCCTAAACATATGGAAGCTGGAATGTTGTTTTTGATGTATCCGGAAACGTTATTAACAAATCGCTGATTTTTTATTTTTATTTAAATTATTTGTTTATTTTTATCATTCTTCCCTCGACCAGCCTAATATCATCAGTAGCACAAATATTCAAAAGAAAAATATATGTCGGCCGCTATAATGCTGCATGCTGTTTCACTGCGTCATATTTCATTGTTACTTTCATTTTATTTCCATATTATTATATATATTATAATCTTATCTACTATATAACATATCAATATAACTGAATTTCTCATGTTTTGGGGAGGGAGGGAGCATCAGGGCATCATTGAATTTACAACTGGACAATGAAGTGGAGTGCCAATCGGAGTCAGGAGGAAAAGTGTTAGTCGTTCGCGTCTAGTACTATTCTCTCCAACAGTTGTAAAAGATTTGACGCGCCCTTCTTCTCACAAACCTTTCCGTGGAAAGCTCGACAAGTATTGCAAATTCTAATACTCAATCTGTTGGATCATATGGCTGGAAGGAGATTCTCTATTTCCCGCGGGTTTCGCGTAAGTGCTTCTGCTTACGGGTCCGCCACCCCCCTTTTGACCCTTCATACAGCGATATGTTGAATGCAGATTGGTAATAAAATTTGACCTTACTGTTGAGTGGAGCCGCATGCAGAGCAAGACTTAAGCAAGGATTGGTGGCTACCTACATACATACATACATACTGTCGCCAAAAAAGAGCCATGAATCGCTCAGTCTTTTGAGTGAATCAGATCTTTTGAACGGCTTCGATTATTTTGTCCATATCTACAGCAAACACCGTTTTGCTGTTTACTATCTTACTTACAATTTTCGATATCTTCAAATATTTTCACTCTTCAAATATGGGCGGTTCTTTCAAGTTATTCAATTCTCATAATTGTTGCTCTTGCTGCAGTTTTTGCAAGCTGTCTTTTTGATTTTACAGCTTATTTTGAGTTTTTTTCAAAAATGGGCTTTGTTTAAATGTATACTGTTATGATAATTTACATTAACCTTGTACTTTGATGGATTCTATGACACTTTCGCCATTATCGTCATTACCCCGAAACCATAGAGTTTTGAGATTGATAATCGTGGAGTTACATAGTGTGCAATTTCAATCAACTAGGTATTCAATATTGCTGGACCCTTAACATCCATATCGCTAAAGGCGCAAAAAGATCATGCTGACAGATCAGATCAGCGTGACAGCATTTAAATCTCACGGATGAGAATTATTTGGAGTATGAAATTTTTGAGTTTCCAGGATACAATGTATCTTCGTGCGATTTTCACCTGAAATACTTAAGCAAAAATGATCAATTGACAAAGCTAGCTCTCAGTGAATAGCTGTGGAAGTGTTCATGCTAATGTTAGGCAGAGAAGCAGTTTTTGTTCCAGTAGTGTTGTGCAGTCAGAAAGACTTCGAAGAAGATATTGCTGTGTCTTACAATTGGAAGGAAGATAAGGGTAGATTGAATATTCATTAGCCAATTTTATCTATTTAATGATCAGCTAGCACCATGCGCATCTTGGCTCTATGATTTTAATATGTATAACAGCAATGCTTCAAGTTTTAAAAGTACCCCAGTTTTATCGCCCATTTTTTTTTTTGCTCTGATAACAATGACCATGATAGTTACCATGATTCTGCCAACGTAAGTAGTGTTCTAAAAGACCATTAAAAGAACAACTGTATAAAAATTGGTAGGTTGTAGTTTAGAAACGCTGAAAAGTATCAACTCAAGGATGAAATCACGACTCTTAAGCGAAGAAAAAGCAGGCCATATCTACAGTCACTTATTTAAAATATTCTGTTTTTAATTGTAATTAAAAGTATCTTTCGAAAATATCAGTGGCTTGCTCTTCTAGTTATATCTTGAAAGAACAGCCTATTTTAGAGAGAAGGGGATATTTCTGATGAAATGCTTGCAGCTATGATGTTCCAGTGTTTGGATTTTGATCCAGATAGATCGAATCACTTTCAGAGACTGTAACAGTTCGTGAACCATAACAGTTTGTGGCACATCGCATTCAGAGAGCCCTATGAATGTTGATGCTCACTCCCTCGTTTGGTACGTGACAAGAGAGTTTTTCTAGAGCAGCAACTCTCACAGAATACAACGGTATCGTGCCATTCGGGTAATAAATGTTTTGCATAAAATCGGTAAGAACTTTCATATTTTCTGGTAATGCAACCTTAAACAACCTAATTATAGTCTATTGGACCATCGAACACCCCTTTGGTTGCCAACATAGCACATAAAATGAAAATATTTGCCTCTGTTTCTTGATCGGGATGAGAATGGATCAGCGAATGTTACAAGTGGTGACACACAGTGATCGGCGCCGAACAGTGGATGGTGTGTGTTTGTCTTTTTTTTTTCTTTCGTAGCTCGTTACCTTCCACGAATGATTTATTTCATGCGTGTTGCGTGAATGCAGGCGGATAAATGGTAAGAAATTATGACTCGTGTGTCAATGATCCATGAATTTTCCAAAGCCTGATGTTAACAATCGCTCTAACTGTTCCAATAGATCCGCTCATATCCAAAAGATAGTAAAATCTTTGATAAAAATAATAGGGAGGAAATATTCACTAACAGGTAATGGGATTGAGCCACCTTGATCCTACTTACAGTAACCTATATACCTGACCTTCACGATCTTCATTGTACTTCATTAGAATATTTTCGCTTATTGCAAGATGAATTGTTCAAGTAAATGTGTACACTTTGGTGTCCTTTAATTATTTTTACAATTTGTTTAATTACTTTATATAAACTCTCCATTCAAATTCAATTATAAAAATTACTGAAAATTTTTCGACTTTTCAATCATTTAACCTTCTGTTGAATATTTGACGTAGTTGAACTTTGAAAGGATTTCCAAACATCAGTTTAAGATCATGGATAACAATGGATTAAAATGCAAAAACCTCTTTTGTTTGTCTTTATTTTTTTTCTAAGAGTAAGATTTTTTCATTCGTGTCAGCTCTTACAAGAATCAATAAATGAAACCATTCATATAAATATGGTATTCAATTGTTAATCTAGAGTTTCGATAATAATCTTCACATGTAACGTTTTGAAAATATCCTACCAAAAACTTTTGGGAATAAGAGTTGAACAAAACACTCCAAAGCATACTCCTATATTTCAACAGAATGAACGATATTCAGCTACTGAGAGCATCTACGGGAAAGTTACGAATCGTGTTACTAGTTAGAAAAATCATATTATGTAGCTAAATGAAACCGAGTAGCCGTGACTGTAAATGCGCAATCTAGCAAGCGGTGCACAGTATTTTGATCGGCTGAAGTCTTGAACTTAATTCTCGAGCACCTTCAAACGTGTTTTTTTTTTCAGATTGGTGTCTTCGGACGAACATTTTCCAAAAATATAGCGTATATATTGACGGTAAATGTTAGTTCGCAACTTTGCCACGGGGTCGTTCTTAAAATACCCTCGTATTTTGGAAATGCGGCTGAATACACACTGTGTCTTTGGCAAAGTTGTTTGTATTTTAATTATCTACAACTTTGTCAAAGACATCATAGTTAAAGATCGTCATTAAAAAAAATAGTTTCGCAGCGCCGCCCGTGACAAAGTTGCGAACTAACTTTAACCGTCAATATATGCGCTATATTTTTAGAAAATTCTCGTCCGAAGACACCATTCCGAAAAAAAAATCACGTTGAAAGGTGCTAAAGAATTAGGTTTACGATTTCGACCGATCGAAATACTGAGCGGTGAGGGTATATTTCCAAACATGTAAGAGTTTTTTTAAGAAATCTTTTTTTCTCATCTACAGCAGAATTTATAGAAAAATTTTACAATCCCTCAAACAAGCTCTGGGATATTTTGTTTAGAAATTCTATGACGATTTCATGAAAGGCTGACTATTTCAGTTGTATTTTAAGACTTATCGCTGGAAATCCTTGAAAGAGCTATGAAAGTGTTTTTTGAAGGATAATTTCCATGTGATTAGTTTCTCAAGGAATTGTCCAAATCAATAAAAGAATTTCAGTCAATATTATCAAGAACACAAATCTGGAAAACAGAATGCCAATCATGCTTAAAATTTGATCGATTGTTCACCACCAGCGAGTGACCAATTGATCAAGTTTTCTGCTTGAGCGATTGTCTGGTTCTCCATATTTGTGTTCTTGAAGATTTGTGGTTTGGCTTCGATTCATCTTCACTTTCAGGAACACCTGAAGTTAACCTGCGCTAATTCAAAAACAAATTTTTGAAACTCATTTTGGAGATCGTAGGGACAATCTATAGAGATTTTTTTTTAGTTTTTTAGGATAATTTTTGGAATTTGTCTTAAATGCTATTTAAAAATGTATTTGGACTAATTTATTCAAAAATTCAAAGGAATTCTTGTAGGTATCCTCAAAAAAATTCTAGGGGAAAATCTAAGAATTCACATTTTATAGTCGTAAAAAATAATGCCCAGAGAGCCATACTATTAAACGTGCAGCTATTCAGCAAGACCAGAGGCGCATCCACGTTCGAAACCATGGGTGTTAGAAAATATTTTATGTACAGTGAAGTGAAGAAATATTTTAACTCTGAATTGGAAATTGAAAATTACCATATGAGGTGTTCAAACGCAAACGGGGTGTAAGTGAAATTAGGGTCGGTTTTGTGAAAATTCTACTGTTTCCAAGCGATCTAACGATATTTTCTGGTGATTTTTCCGCTCAACAGAAAAAAATAACATAATTTTTGAATACTGGCCTGCTTTTTTGACTCCCATGCAATGTGTGTATAATGAAAAATTGCAGAAGAGACTTCAAAGTAGATTTCCTTAAAACTAGGTTTTTGTCACTGAGTTCTAACTCTCTCATTTTCATGCCAGTCGTTACCCCAAGGTTAAGAAAGCTTTTTGTCCTTACTGGCTGGTGGCGGCTGAGTTCTTTTAAAGTAGGAAATTGAAGACAAATGGCCACAAAAAAAAAAAGATTAAGGTCTCTGAATTAAATAAAACGTTTCAAAAAGATACCAAACAGGGACCAAGAAAACAAAACGAAACCTAATAGGAGCCAGGAGATAAGAGTATGATTCTTCATAGCATCAGAGAAGACATTTCTCTAAGATCTTTGACTTTTTATTTGAGATTTCCTCCTGACATTACGACAAGTACTACTTAATGTGTTTGCTCATAATTTTCTCTAGGAATTTCATCAGCAATTATTCAGGTATTTGCCCGAATGTTCTGACAATTACTACGGAAATTTACAAAGGAACTCATTTAATGATTGTTTTCCAAGAAATTCCACCACGATTTTTATTGAGGAATTTCTCCAAGAATTTTGTTTGCGGTACCTCAACAATTCAATCTGGATTTTCCCAAGGAGAATCACAGAACTGGAATTACTCCAACGATTGATTCAGAAGCCATCTGAATTTCTCCAAAAATTCTTTGAGACATTTTTCAAGAAGTCCTACAATATTCTATATAATCATCGATTTCCCTGGGACATCTTTCAAGATTCCCGGTCGAAACAATTTAGAAATTTGCATCACGATTCAATACAAGTAGAAAAAAAATTAAACTTTGAAGACCATTTAAAATAGATACTTTAGATAGCTTTCATGAAAAAAAAGAGACTAACGTTAAAATAGAGACCAAGTCTTTAAAAACAAATCTACTACCATTGGATCAACATTTTTTATCATACATATTAAAATAATATGAATATCCTTTATATCTATATCTATATCTATACAACTCCCGCCGGCTACATAATCTTTTAGCACAATGTTACCACAATTACACTTAATTTGGCAAACATATCTCTATCTGCCGATATTGAATACCTTTCCCCTAAAAAGTAAAAATAGCTGACTGCAAAAAGTCGAAAATAAAAAAGAGTATATCTATATCTTTATCCTTTTCAAACATATTTTATGAAGAAAAAATGACAATAATACATCAAACTGCATGCCTTCACTGTCAGAGAGCTCGTTTTTTTTCTTTGCATCGAAGTAATCCGGCTAATTGCGAAAGTTTTCAGCAACTTAATGCTGGATAAATGTTCAATCGCGCAGAAACTCCAACAAATATTTAGCTGGAATTCCTTCGCCAATTTCGCAAAAAAAACCTTCATAATTTTCTCTTAATATTATTGTGAATGATGCCACAAAATATTAGTAGGAATTTGATAAAATCATAATTTAAATGGTGATAATGCGCATTTCTTTCACCATTGGACTATCGCAGAATTTTTTACAAGTGCGAAAACGCTAATAAAAGTGCGCGATTGCATCAAATCGAGTCGGTGTCTTCAGCGGGCTCATTCTTCACAATCCAAAAAATTAATGTTCTGAAGACACCAACATGATTTAATGCTATCCCGAATTTTTGTTCACATTATCGCACTTAGGAAGCCCCACTTTGCAGACCAGTAGTGAAAAACAAAACAACAATAAATTTATTTTTCAAGCTCTCTGATGATCTTGTTTTTTTTGAATCGTGGGTAGGTCAATCCTTTGACTGTCCTACCCAGGTATTTTTGTGCGTAGTACATGTCCTATCTGTCCTACCCACTTCCCGCACCACACGATATACACATGCAAAATGTTATAAAATGGAAAGAAAGCACTCAGTTCATAACTGTGGAAGTGCTCATTAGAACGCTGAGCTGAAAGGCGCGCCCAGTTTCAGTTGAGACGTAACGTCATAAAGAAAAAGAAACAGCCGTTTGAGATTTTGGATACATATTCAAAAAAAAAATCAGAGTGGTTTCCGAGCCAAATGATGAGTTCTTTGACATCGGGTCAACATTTTTAAATACTTCGCTTACGGAGATCCAGAAAAGAAAAAAGATATGGATCTACATTTCAAACAAATTTCTACTGCTGAAAACATTTCTTTTATATTCCCGTTATTTGATTATTTGATGAGCTTTTTAGATAAGCAAAACAAATCAAAGGTTGTTAAGGTTGTTAGATAAGCAAAACAAATAGAATAAAAAGAGGGAAAAAGGTTCAGGTTAGAACAATTTTGTTGGCTGATTCATTTTTTTAAAAAGCAAATCAAAGCTAGCTGCCTAAGGTACGACTGGTTAAGTGGATACTGAAAAACATGTTGCATTGAAAAGACCACTTTCTCCAGCATGGTGGGGTAAATGCAAACTTATCCTGTTTTCAGATCTAATGTGATAAAACAATGTACGATCAAGAACTTCTCTAATTCTGTTCTTTGTTGTAAGTTCTATGTACATAATTTGAAAGTTTAAATGTATAAAAATAATATCACTAATAAACCGACTCATGTTGAGACGTGTGCATATATTAGTTAAAGCCAACAGGACATTGAAAACTAAGATCTTTTGAGGAAACTCTGTCCTCTTCATATGAATATTTTATACCTACTGACTTGCTTAGAGATTAGCCCTGCAAGTGTTTTAGAAAGAAACTCGTTGTTTGAAATCAACCATAACACGCACTTTTATTGGGCAGAATTCAATCATTTAGATGAGTTTCTAAATAGTTTTATATCGTGTATCTCAATTAACATATTTTTTAAATTTTATCACATCGGGGAGACATTTTTCTCCTAGGTTCATAATAAGAACTTGCTTTGTCACATTTGACAAATGTCGTGACTATCTATACAAAAATTTAAAGGTTACTGTGTAGCGAGTTCTGTTTGATCTTTCGACCTTGACACTTGCTTTTGCCGGGGCGAGCGACGAGGGCAGGATCAAACATGTCGCGCGTTGGTCTAGTAAGTGAAAAAGTGGCGTGATCGGTGAGTTCGGTTGGAGTAACTGAAAAAGTGCCGCGATCGGTTAGTTCTGTTTGATCCTTCGACCTTGACGCTTGCTCCTGGGCAGTGCGTCAAGAAAGCCCGAACAGTTTTTTTTTTTTTTTATTCTTTTTGGGTCGCGCGCTTATTTTTTTTCCTGAGTGCTTTTTTATAGCCGAGCAAACGAGTGAAGCCGAAAGTGGATTGTGGCTGCTCAGTCAAGGATAACGGATCAATTGGTGAGCTCGTTTCATGCTACTATTTCTAATCTATAAAATATGTATGACTGCACATTCAATCGTTACAATGGTGGGATGTAAATATGATTTTTCAACAAACTATGGATGGTTCGTCACTGTGAGTGTCGACACAAACTCTGATTCATGATTTATTTATGTTTAACATTTTTTTTTCAGAACACCTCTTATATACCTTTATTTTTGTAATTAAAAAAAACTTTGAATGGTTCGACACTACAAGTGTAGACTTGCGAAAGGTTCACTTTATTCAACAAACTTTGGATGGTTCGCCACTGTAAGTGTCGGCATAATAATAAGAGTGTTCTATGATGTCCCAACCAATCGAGTTTTTTGTTTCTTTTCAAATGAGTAAAATATAATAACACATGCTTTCGTCCTGACAGCTGTAGGAATGTTACATTTAGGTATTTGTTCAACAAACTTTGAATGGTTCGTCACCTCAGGTGTCGGCATACTTTTCCTCTACATAGAAATTGTTCATATCAAATGAAAATATTATATTTACGTATAAGCATGTATATATCTCACAAATCATTGTTTATCATGGTCTAATCGCTTATCAAAGTGAATCCTATGACCCAACGATCCTCCCCATTAACAAACATCCCTCCCAGTAACCTTTGTGGAGATGCAGAGGCAAACACGGTCTCCAAAAAGCAAAGGTTACACACTAACATTCCTTCCCCCAATCCCACCTGACTGCAAGGACGTGGCCGGCGCCGTTATTGACCCTGTATAAATAGAGGCACTGAATTATGCACACTGAAGAAGATTATGGCCAATCCCAGCCGAACTTCTAGTTGATTCTGTGTGCATTTTCACTGACTTCGGTCAATCACGGAATAGCAACCATTGATATGTGTAGTCAGTCTAAGCTAAGCTAAGCTAAGCTAAAAATTTAAAGGTTACTGTGTAGCAGTTCATTACATAGATCATTATTGCAAGAACATTGGCCTGTTCTGATTGCTTGAAGTACATTTCGCTGAAACTATTTGAAAGTATACGGTCCAGCCTGACTTAACATCATTGTTCTAGAGAAATTTTACTATTATAACATATTTAAATTTTGTTTGACAGCCTATGATTTGTTTGATACCAATAACAGCAAAGTACTTCTTAAATCTGCAATTGGTTTAGATGATTCAGAAATAAATTTCCGTTGTCATCATCAGATTTTCTATCTCTTAACTCAATCGAGCAGATATCACATTCCGATCGTCTGTACTTCGGTTCGGAACCCGAGTTCCAGCGTAATGAAGATTCGATTCCAATCCAACGGAACTACAACATAAACCCTTTGCATAGAGCTGTCCGTCATCTGAAGAGGACGTCTTCCGCCACATTTGTATGCCATAAATTTTCACCCATGTGCAATATCTTTGCCAGTTCGATGTCACCAAAAGGAACCGAATCGCACACATGGTTCAGCTATCTGTCTTCATTTGCCATCCAAACGAATGGCAATCACCGACGACCAGCCACCATCTGAATCCGACAGGGCTGTCGTCCATCTCGTTTCGTATTGGATTGCGAGGATTGGATGTGCAAAGTTCTAGGGGAGTATTTCGTAGGTTGGACCATCTTAGTGCCGAATTTATAATCGCTTCACCGACACCTTTATTATTCACCATAAAAATATACAAATAGCGATAATATTTTCTGTTTTTCGATATTTTTGCCCATTTTTCATGCTTTCAAAACACTTTTCTATTTTCATAATAAATGTCGATTTTCCAAGATATCGAAAAATAACAGAATAATTAATAAATAAAAACCTAATTTAATACAATACCACACTAGAGTTTTTATCCTTTGACAGATACGCGTAATGCGACCTCAAATGTAAGGTCGAGGTTGAGGTCAAAATACGTGTATCTGTCAAAGGCTTCAAACTCGAAGAAAAAAAAACAGCTCAAATATTTGCTAGCAAGAAAACAAGTATCCCTTTCACAAATAACATGAAAGTTATTTTGTCAACAACGTTCAAATCCTCATGATGCCCCATCATATGGCCATCTCCCCTACGAACGCGCAAGTCGTTCGGATTACTTGCCGGAGTTGTCTGGTATCCTGTCTGCCTGACTAGGAGATCCGATTTCCGGAATGGATATCAAGAAGGTTTCGGACGCTAGCAAACGGGTACACCGAACCGGAAGGACCGGAACAGTTGCTCAGACAAATGACTATTCGGTTGCCGGCGCTGGTTCTGCTGACGGGATATGCTCACAGCTGGTAACATTTGCTTGGCATTAATAATAAGTTCTTTATGCTTATCTCTGCTGTTGGCTGCCAGAGTTGTTGTTTTGTACTCCACTGTCTTCATTTCCTACTTTCGGGAATCCATGCACTGCAATGCAAGGCACGGTGTTGGCCAGAAAGCTATCTAGACGTGCTCAAATGGCATAGTGCCGACTCACTATGGGCAGTTTTCATAAAGTTTGATGGTCAAATATATTTTTGCCCTCATAAAAACATAATATTTATTCTTCAAACAAACAGTAATGAATCAGCCGTATGACGCAACCTAGTCGCGATGCTCTCACAAGAACGCTGGACGGCGCTGACGTCCATCTTTCGGATAATGTTCTGGATCCTCGTGATCAACTGCCTCATATTTTTGGCCCGCCAATTATTTTTGTGCACTAGGGCACTTAAGGAGCTGGAAAAATCTTCTATAGGGCGGCACTGGGCAAGTTGGTCGAGTTCCTTCCCTTTATGTAAAACTGTACAACACGCTCGTCCAGAGAACAGAGTCCAGAGAACAATTCTTTTGGAGAGGAAAAAAATACGCTCTTTACATTAATTACAGAAAAGTATTAAAGTCATTCTCATTTTTTGCTGAACACTCTTTATGTTCCAGAATAACTCAATAAAAGCACTTACAACATATCTTTTTTTGTGATTTTTTGACCACCTGATCACCCATAGTATAACCGACTGGACGACTAAAAAGCGTATGGTTTTGGTGGCGGCGGCAATGCAGGGTGGTTTCGAGCAATTTAACCGGTGCCAATGTGCCGTATGTAAACAGATGCACATGAAATACCGAGTGGAAGAACACATCTACGACGATTCATGGCGAATATGGGTCCAAAAAATTAAGCTAGCTCATTTATTTTCCGGCACATTTCCAGTGCGTTCGGTCCATTTATCATAGCGAGACTGAATTGCAAGTGGGTGCACTTTTCACACAGCACTTGCATGTTGTAAAACCGGATGTAACTGGGAGCGGTTTTTGTAAGGGTGCTTACTTAGCAGACTGAAACCTTCATTTACAACGTATTGTGTTTCATTATCATACTTTGTTCCAGTTTTTCATTGTTATAATACTTCCTAGATTAATATCAGATATACGATGGTACGTGCCTTTGCCATATAAATCATCTTGACATTACGTCCCCACTGGACCAGAGCCAATGATCAATAAGCACTTCCACAATTATTAACTGAGAGCTTTCATTGCCAAAGTAAGGTACCGTCAAACGGGGCTACTTTTTGATTCCGGGGGCTACTTTGGACACTCACGTTTCAGATTCATTTGCAGCATAAATATTAATATGAGCCATTTTGTGTCTTCAGCACTTTCATTAACCAATATATGCTCTACAATCAGGCATAATTTATTTTTGGAACAACATCAACAATAACAGGATAAACAAGAAAATATATCAAAGAATTTCGAACACATATTCACAAGGCACAAAATATTTGGTATGTAAACATTGTTCAAATTTTTCACATAGCGTGGAAAGTAGTTGGGAACGTCACAAAACTATCAAATCGTCATGTTCTATAGAAATTTGTGATTGTTTTGTGTTAAAAATAATTGTTTTACACAAATAACTGATCAAAGGTCTTAATTTCACGACTTTTATTTTCTTTTATTTTATTTTAAAGTGCTGATTTGTATATTTTACAACACAAATAAAAGTAACCCAAGTATTCAGATAAGTTAATAGCCATTAAACACATATATTTTAATACGTTTAAATAGTAAACTCACGACATATTCCTTAAAAAAACAAATCGGTCATATTTTACATAAGTCCGCAACACAAAGCAATTCCACCCTACATCTCCTAAACATAAACTACTCTTACGCTACCTCAAAACTATTGAAAACCAACATACGTTTAACAAAAGTTAAATTTAAATTGTTTACAAAGAATTATCCTTGTACTTCATGCATTTATTGAAACTAGGCTCCAAAAATGGCAAATATTGAAACATTTTGAGTGAAAAGTTTCCCATACAAAGTTGAGTGTCTGGAATTCTGATCAAAACAGAAAACCTATGAATTATGCTCAAAATAAGCCTCGTGAGCGGGAACAGTTATATACACGTACCAATATAACACACTTCAAATAAAAATTACTTTAAGTTACAGGAATTAGAGAGATCCTTCTACATATCATTCATATATCATTAAAAAACGGTAATTATTGTTAATCAGACCTGAAAAATCGTCGTAGTACTTGGTAGTTACAGCATTTCTTTATATTCACTTAAACAATCAAGCACTCGTAGCTGACAGTTTCATTTAACAGTAAGTAAACTTGAAATTTCATACTGGAAATCAATAACTATGAATAGCATGTTCTGCTAAAAAGTGTTATAATGGTACGTGTATTTTTTTGTGCTTTATAATGTTCTTAGTTATGTTTATCAACGAAAAACGCCTAAGAATATATGATAGACATGATAGACGATAACCTATAAACCAGTTGAAATTTTATGCGAAAATAACCATTTTATTGTCAAATCGTATTGCTTTTTAAAAGTTTCCAAAGTAGCCCCTTTTTTGTTTTGAAGGACACATATTTTTTTTGCTTCATATTTTGCACATTTGTTGCATACATATACAACTTAAATATATGCAAAAATTATAGAAATCTATCCATAATTCTTAGAGCTAAAAATCCTCAAAGGTATGTGAAAATAATGTCAAAAGAAGCCCCGTTTGACGGTACAAACAAATTAAAAAAAAAATTGTGAAGGATCAAATTGAACGCCAAACAAAAAAGTATAGTTTTGAGATCTTGGACTTTCCAGTATAGTTTTGGTTCAAATTTTGTACAGCTTCGAATTCCGGACATTCTCTATAACTGTTCCCGCTCACGAGGCTTATTTTGAGCATAATTCATAGGTTTTCTGTTTTGGTCAGAATTCCAGACACTCAACTTTGTATGGGAAACTTTTCACTCAAAATGTTTCAATATTTGCAATTTTTAAGCCTAGTTTCAATAATTTCACTTTTGCGTGTCTCAAAAATCAAATTATTTGTCTCTAGTTAATTTGGGATTGCTGTATCCGATTCCGTTCTCAGAAATGTTCCAACAAGTCACAGTTTCGTGATATAGATCACCAAATTTGTATAAAACACTGGTTTTATTGATGTTTACATGAAATTGTATCTTTTAGTAATCGAATTCACCTAGCATGCAGAATAAAACTTCAACTTTCATTTGAAATATAATTTGGTCGAAATTGTATGTGCATACAGATTAAATTGACTTTTTCAACATGCTTGCAGCCTCGAAAATATTATGAACCTTTTTTTAAAGACACCGACACATAAATGCTTCCAGTAGACGATTTTCCCTTTGTAGGAATCACATCCAGTCTTGGGAACTGTGACCACAATTCACCACAGTTCATCGATTCTGCCATTCAACCAAAACACTAAGCAGCAGCAGCATCAATACCATCAGGCGTTACGCTGCCAACGGTTCACACACTGCTTGACTGTTTTTGTCTCTCCACTATGACCGTTTTTGGGCAGCCATTCCAAGGCGAATGATTAAAAAAGTGTTACATCATTCAATCGCTAATATTTCGCTAGTATTTTCAACTAATTGGAATCTATTAGCTCTAACAGAAAGAGCACAATCATTCCGTTACGATACATATAAACAAGTTCAATTTCATGCTACCTTTATCGAGCAAAAATGCAAAACCCCGAAAACCGCAAAAATCGTGTCACCACTGTGCTCGAATCATTTCGCATTCGGGGTTGAAAAACGTTAGGAAGAAGAAGATTACAGTTTTGAAGAGCCGTGACATTTTTTGGTTTTGAAAGGACATGGTTTGCTTTGGATTTTGATGGTCGTGTAGAAAGATGTAAATGTAGAGGCGGTAAATGTTTGCTCCAGTACTTTTCTCATCACTGATCACATCACTAGACAATATCGTTCAACAAAGTATGAAATAGCCGACTTCTCAGGGCATAAAGTATCTTCGAACCAGCCACACGATATACATTTGCAATGATGGTCAATTGGCAAAGTAAGCTGTCAGTTAATAACTGTAGAAGTGCTCAAAAGAACACTGAGTTGAGAAGCAGGCTCTGTCGCGCTGCCCAGTTGTCCAGGAATCAGTATTATGCGGAAGGATGCATTTTGAGCTTAAGAATGCAAGATTAGACGAAAACGGTCTTCTACAAAGTTGTATGTATTTGTTTAGCCCTTTGTTTGGTGTTATTGAAAATAAGAATGAAGCACATTTCCATAGAAATTGTGTAACTAACTTTCTTATTTGTAGAAATTCCCAGACAACCAGAAATCGCATGAAAGTTCATGTTACAACTCGTTTATACATACTAATTACATCAAACCCGCAAAACACCGTGGATAAACTCGTCAGATTGACGAGCTTTCTCGCATAAAACACTTTTTTTCTGAGTTCATTTGTACATTTTGTTTCGTCCCGTACACTCGTACAAAGTAAGTCGAATCAATCCGTAGCAGCTGTCAAATCAACATTTGTTATCATAAGTTTAGTCGCATAAGATCACAGGTTAGTTCGATGGAATATTTATACACTCGCATTGTATGTCATTAATCATCACATAATATATGCACGCATATTGCCTCCACTTTTGTAGGTAGAAGGCCTTTTCGCGACATCTTATAAGTGAAATGTTGCACATACAAAGCCTCCAGGTGATTTCGTTATACGTACATTTTGGTTGTCTGGGTTATATTATATATGTTTCAGCAAAGTTGTAGACCATTCAATTGCAAGCAACTTTGCTAAAAAAGTTTTGTTGTATCTCTTAAATTGATCGATTTAGAACGTTTTTCCTACGGTGACATAGGGTGGTTCGAATAAAACTGGTTTTCTGTCTCTAGCGTGTTCAATTCAAAAATTTTATTAAAGTAGTCAAACACTTTAAGAGATTTAAAAAATGCGTAATTTAGTGAGTGAAGAAACTCGCTATCCCCTTCCGTTTGGGAGTTATTATTGTTTTTCTCTCATAAAAACATGCCTACTTTCATTGTGAATATCTCTGGTTGGGGCAAAAATGAAAAAATATCTTTTGACGGCATTCAAAAGACATAATAAAAGTGTATATCATATCAAAAAATTACCTACCTTGATGGCTACAGCGTAGCGTCACGCCATTGCCGGGCGTATTGTAGAGCTCCATCTTCGTCGGTATTGCGTACAGCCAGCGTATTCGTGGTCCTTCCCGAAGCCGCCGACCTCTACCTTGTTCCCTGCTGAATATTATCTTCGCAACTCTTTCTTCCGACATTCGCACTAAGTGACAAGCTCTCTGAAGTTTGCCGAATTTTACACGCTTGATAATATTCGCATCTTTGAACACTTGATACAACTCCGGATTCATGCGTCTGCGCCACACACCATTTTCGAGTTTCCCACCAAGTATTGTCCGCACGCAGCACTTTACGCTCGAAAACACCAAGAGCTTTTCGGTCTGACTCTTTCAATTTCCACGCTCCGTGCCCGTAGAGAGCCACCGGAATGTTTCTGTTTGCAAGCTGCGGGACCTAAGCTGGTTACGTAGTCCGTAAAATGTCCTATTCGCAGCCGCAACACGTCTTTTCACTTCACGGGAACCGTCTTTGTCACATATCACGAGTGTTCCAAGATAAACACATTCTTCAACAATTTCAAACACATCCCCATCAAGCACTACTTCAGCACCTACACCACCAAGCCTTACTCTATCTCTACCTGCAACAATGTACTTAAATAATTAATTAAGTACATTGTTGCAGAAGTAATGGTAAGGCCTCTCCTCGCTGTCTCCCTCTTCAAAGGCACGAAGGCCTCGTCCACTGACCTGCGATCAATTCCAATTAGGTCTATATCATCCACGATGCCAAGGAGCCTGTGCGACCTTGTGATAATAGTGCCATTTCTCTACACGCCAGATCTCCTAATAGCACCCTCGAGTGCAATGTTGAACAGTAGATTGGAAAGTGCATCTCCTTGCTTCAATCCGTCTAACGTCACGAACGAGATTGACACCTCTTCTGCGATCCAAACACTTGATTTCAAACCATCCAGCATAGCACGTATCAGCCTAATTAGTTTCGCCGGAAAACCATGTTCAGACATTATCTGCCAAAGCTCATTTCTTTTCACTGAGTCGTACGCCGCCTTGAAATCAATAAACAGATGGTGAGTCTGCAAGTTAAACTCCCGGAATTTATCTAGGATCATTTGCAAACTACACACTTAAATTATTTTACGGATTCCTGTAAAATTTCAATAGCTGAACAAATCGGTGAAATAAATTAACGGAGTACGGTAAATTTTAACAGCATTCGGTGAAAAACCACCGGAATCCGTAAAATTTCGACGGATTTACGGTGTTTTATTTCACCGAACTGTTCAGCTGCTGAGATTACGGTGAAATTCACCATAAGAGCTTAGTGTGTAAACATCTGGTCCGTTGTCGAACGGCCCTCACGAAAATCAGCTGTGTCTCAGCCTCTTAAACAGGATGCGCGACAGAATTTTGTGCGCCGAATTCAGCAGGGTAATCCAGTCTGTGCCCTTTCTTGTAGATAGGGCGGATTACGCTACCCAAACAGCCGGTGGGCAATTCTTCGTCCTCCCATACCTTCAGAAGTACTCGGTGGATCGACTGGTAAAGTTGCTCACTTCCATGCTTGAGACCGGGATCTCGTCCCAGCCAGACATCATGTATACGCGCTTCACATCAAGAGCTTGAGATCAGCTTGCCATGAGCGCACAAAAATAACCGCGCGCTTGAGCACGTGCTATGGTGAGACACATTTTTTTAGATCTCATGTAGCAATGTACTAGCTCAAACGATCACATCTGCACTGGCTCATGTGCCGTCTCATGAGAAAATCTCAATGTGACAGTGCATTTGAGACTCGCTGCCAAAGGTTCCAAAAGCAAGGGAAAGGGATCAAATCATGGATTAAACTGCCTGTAAGCACTGACGCGGTTCAACGCGGTTAAGATTCTAGCATTTGAATTGAAAAACTTGTGCTGGCCACCAAAGAAGCATAGACATAGACCGAAGCCGTATGCTTCCGTGGAGCTGTTTTACTAGGCAAACATAACTGCAAAAAAAAGTACTCCAAGTAAGCGCATGCGACGAGCCTCACGAGATGTCTCATGAGACTCGCTCACTAAGATATATTTTGTACGTATCTGCATCTCGTGTCTCACATAATCTGTGAGCTGCGATATGGGATATCGCATGGCACACTAGCTCATTTAGGTATACATGAGAAATACGACACTCTGGTCCCAGCAGCCTTACAGTTTTTCAACTCACTGATACCCTTTTTAACCTCTCCTATGGTCGGGTGGTCCACAGCTTGATCGTCATCATCTATATTCATCCTGTTTCTCGCTACATTTCCATTTTCACCGTTCAACAAATGCTGAAAGTGCTCCTTCCACCTGGCAGTCACCGCCGTTTTATTGGTCAGCAAATTCCCTTCTCGATCATTGCACATGGCGGGCACTGGTACGGTATTGTGCCGCGCACCATTGACCGTTGCATAGAATCTCCGCATATCATTCCGGTTCATGCTTCAGCTTCCACACTTTCTTCGTGCTGCCTTTTCTTTCTGCGGTAGATTCGCTCTTCTTCGGCTCTCACTGCCCTTTATCGCTCTCTGTTCTGGCGACATTCTTCATGTCTGTCACTCTCTAGCACTCTTCATCGAACCAGTCGTTTCGTCTTCGTCGTTGACCAGTGCCAATCACTTCCCGCGCCGTTGTTGTCACAGCTTCGTGGATAGGGTCCCACAGGGTGTCGAATTCTCCAGCAACGTTGATTCTTCCCAACTGCTCGTCTAGTTGCTGGCGGTACTGTGCAGCTACTCCATCAGTCGACAAGCGTTGTATATTGAAGCGCAGCGTTATGTTTGTTGTGGAACTCGTGACGCTGGATAATCGCGCCCGAAATTTAACTACAACGAGATAATAATCCGAGTCGATATTAGGGCCTCGGAAGGTCCTGACATCCATGACATCTGAGAAATGTTGCCCATCAACCAATACGTGGTCTATTTGGGAGCAGGCATCGCCAGGTGTGTTTGCGGATATTCTTTCGTGCGAAGTAGGTACTGCTGATTGCCATCCCTCTAGCAGCAGCGAAGGTTACTAGGCACAGGCCATTATCATTGGTAATGGAATGAAGGCTTTCCGTTCCAATGAAGGGTCGGAAGAAATCTTCTTTCCCTTACTGCGCATTTTTTTTCCGGTCGTCGATGACCTTGTTTTGGGCACTCTCCGTATGCCTTATTCAGGCTCTCATAGAACTCATCCTTCATGTCATCGGGCTTATCGTTCTTTGACGCATATATGCTGATCAGGCTGTTGTTGAAGAACTTGCCCTTTATTTTCAACACACAGATTCGGTCGTTTACCGGTTTCCACCGAATAATTCGCTTCATCTGCTTCCCAATCACCATGAAGCCAACTCCACGTTCTGCTCTGTCGCCACCGCTGTAGTAGATGTGGTACTTAAATTAAGTGTTGGCGATGGGGTCCACCGCTCGGAATTCACGTTCTCCGGTTCTCGGCCAGCGTATTTCTTGGATAGCTGCCACGTTCACGCCGACATTCCGCAGTGCACGAGCCAGGAGCCCAACACGCGTGGGTTCATTCAAAGTTCTCACGTTCCAAGATCAAACTTTCCAATCGTTATCCTTTATTCGTTGCCGGGTCTGTTGCCGCAAAATCAATCCGTTTGCTTTACTTTTGCCTTTCTTGGTTGGTGAAGAATCTTCGATAGGCCACCTAACCAGGGTTGCGCTACCTACATCGTGCTAGAGGGGCTGCCTCCTCGGTGCTGACACGATACAGCATTGTCCGTTTGTTCTAAACATGATGACCACGGTCATAGCCATTACAAGCATCCACCTTTATCAGGATTTTGGACCTGTACCGCTGGTTCTCAATAGTTTCAAGTTCTTTCGGACATGCTATGTTGTACAATTTTAAATAATGATAATTTAAGTACATTATTCTTTTTAATAATTTAAGTCATTATTCTTTTTAATCACTAAAACAATTACTTTCCTCATAGTAAAGAAAGTTCGCAATACAATATTATGCATAAACACGTATACTTTTACACATAAATAAAGCAAATTTTAAATTTCCTTTTTTTTTTTCAAAGTAAGAAAACTACAAACTTTTGAAATTTATAATATGACGGTTCTGCTAAAAACTCAATTGGTATTCGTAGAATTGTGCCATCAATCTTGTCGAATGAACAAAGTGCGCAAATTTTATTTTTCTGCTCAGATATGCAAATTTTGGAATAAAATTTCAGTCAGCATCTTTTATTTAAGGTAACACGGGAGACCGTGTTCTTTTCCCTATCTTTTGTCTCGCTGTAACAATTTTCATCAAAACTTTGCAGAAGC
Organism: Aedes aegypti; assembly: GCF_002204515.2. Lineage (NCBI taxonomy): Eukaryota > Metazoa > Arthropoda > Insecta > Diptera > Culicidae > Aedes > Aedes aegypti. The sequence goes on from NC_035108.1 coordinate 382,519,412, forward strand.
AAATCTCGAGTTTGAGTTAACCAATGAAACTTAACTGAAAAATTTAATGGGTTGTGCACTACATATATAGTATTACATAATAAATTTTATATATGGAGTAATACTTGAGATTTGCTTCTTGAAATGGATAGGGTAATTATAATAACGTGCCGTGCAGCCTTTTTTTCCTTAAACTTTTTCTTGAGTATTTCTGTTCCTATTTTTCCTAAACTAACCTCCTGTTTCCTTTCTATCCTTATGTTGCTATTTCCTACGCATGGAATTAATGGTAATGAATTTAAAAGCAATTTGAAGTTCAACTTAGAAACAAAAACTACATTTCACGATTCCTCGGGATTTTAAACTTTACCTATTATGAATTTGTTTAAAAAAACACAGTGGTCGATCTTACCACAAAAAACTGATTGCGAAGTCCCTACGTTGTGTTGTCTTTCTCGTTCAATTTCTTCTACCCACAGGCAAACGGCGGTCGAGGCAGTAGCGAGCGAACAGGCACAGGTAAGTTTATAGTTTTCTTCTCTTTCAGGGTTCCAGCAGCGGTGATACACAATTTCCACTCAACATCGACATACAGGTAAGTATTAGCATGCACTTTTATTTAACTTTTAACTTTCAGCAGGACATGAACATAGGCACAATCATCTAACACATTACAAATTATGTTCCGAAAACAACTACTGAACGTATACTAATCTTTATTCTCTGGCACTTCTGCTCTTCAAGCCTAGCAAAACAGATCTGACCGCGAAATTCACTTTCGCTTTCTATCAGACCAGCATCGCACAGCTGATGCTGCTCGGGTCGAGTACGATCGGGTCCGATCGGCTCAGTGTTGCCAGAACACTTCAAAAATGTAGCTCAAACTGAACCGGTTGTCCGGGAGTCGAGGTGAAATTATACGAGATTATGTCTAATCCGATCATACCCGCCGCCTTGAATGATATTCAATTCTACAAACATAAACAAACAACATTGGAGCGAAACACTAAGCAGAAATGATTTGGCAACTAATTCTAACAAATTAATTATTTTAGGTCTTAAATCTACGTATCATTGTTCAATTATTCTACTGGTTGGTCATCTACGGATGTTTGGTCATCATTCTCACGAAAGGCAGGATCACACGGAAGAATACAAATCTTGTTGTATGGGCGCTTGATGATTCCTTTGGATGTACGCAGTGATACCACTCTTGCGATGTTGTCTGAGCCCGGATGAACAGCGATGATTCGTGCCAGAGGCCAACGAGTTGTTGGCAGCTGTTCGTCGACGACGATCACCAATCGATTCGGCAGAATATTGGCATTCTTCAGGAAGCCCTTGGTGTCCAGCTGAAGTTCTTGAAGATACTCCTTCTGCCAATGCTTCCAGAATTTGTCGATGTGAGCCTGCAACTTCCAGTAGTGGTCTAGCTGACTTGTTGGAATGCTTCGCAACTCTGGATCGGGCAGGGCAAGCAGAGATGTGCCGATGAGAAAGTGCGCTGGTGTTAATGCAGCCAAATCATTCGGATCCTCGTTCGATGCAAGCAGCGGCCGTGAATTCATTATTGCTTCAATTTGAGCGAGGACGGTGCTCATGTCTTCATAGGACAGTCGCGATGATCCAAATTGACGGTACAAATGCCTTTTGGCTACCTTTATAGCCGATTCCCACAATCCGCCGAAGTGGGGTGCTTTGGGTGGAGTAAGGTGCCATGTGATGCCTTCAGATGCACAGGATGACGTGATTTGCGCTTGACTTTCATCGTTGGCAAGCATTGAAAACAATTCGGCAATATCGTTTTTGGCTCCTTCGAAGTTCTTGCCATTGTCCGAATGGATGTGGGATGGACGACCACGACGGGAAATGAATCTTCGAAGTGTAGCCAAGAATGCTGAAGTGGACAGTTCGCTAACTAATTCCAAGTGCACCGCTTTTGTCGCAAAACACACAAAAAGGCATAGATACGCTTTCGTTGGTACGGCACGTTTGTGGATTGCTTTCAGGTAGAAGGGTCCAGCATAATCCACTCCTACTATGCTGAACGGACGACTGGGAATCACTCTCGATGCGGGTAGTTGTCCGATTTGCTGCTGGGCAGGTACCGGGTTCAAACGATAGCATCGAAAGCAAGCTCGCACAGTGCTTCGAACTAGTCTGCGACCATCGACTGGCCAAAATTCTTCGCGAATAGCGCTCAATAGGGCACGCCCGCCGCCATGAAGTAGCATTCTATGGTAAAATTCGGCCACTAGGCGCGTGAAAGGATGCTTTTTGGGAAGGAGGGCAGGGTGTTTCGCTTGGTAGGGCAACTGAGCAAGACTTAAACGTCCTCCCACTCTCAAAACTCTCTCTGGGTCAATAAACGGGCTTAACTTTCGAAGGGGGGAACGCTTCTCGACTGTTTGACCTTTTTGAAGAGCTTGAATCTCGCTAGAGAAGGAATCATTTTGGGCTAGACGGGTCAATGTCGCTTTGGCATCCGCTATCTGATTAGGGTGAAGGCTGACGGTTGCAGGCTGATGTGCGTTCGGTAGAGTACGAGTTCTTGCGCGGCAGTTTGCGGCGAAACGCTGACAGTAAGCGACAACGTGGAGAAGGCGAGTGTAGGAGGACCAGCGAAGGAACAATGGATTGATTGAAGAAGTTGTTGTTACTGCTGCTGCTGTGGTCCGCATTTCGAGGTTTTCTTCGGGCACGGTTGGAGTTGTAGATGTTGGCCAATTCTTTTCCCGTTCGGCCAACCATTTGGGTCCGCTACGCCAGAGTTCACTCTCGATGAAATCCGCTACCGCCAGTCCACGAGACACGAGATCGGCAGGATTATTACAGCCAGCGACGTGACTCCAAACACACCCCTGAGTAAAGTTCTGAATTTCTGCTACTCGGTTGGCGACGTAGGTTTTCCAGGTATTTGGGGGCGAACGAATCCACTGCAGCGTGATTGCGGAATCCGACCAAAAATATGAAGTGGAAACTTCGATGTTGATCGCTTGTTTGATTCGGTCGTACAGATGGGCTCCTAGAACAGCTGCACAGAGCTCGAGGCGTGGAAGACTGATTCGTTTGAGGGGAGCTACACGCGACTTTGAAGCTAGCAGGCATATGCGGATTTGTCCTTGAGCGTCTTCGCAGCGGGCGTATATGCAGGCACCGTAAGCAGCTTCCGAAGCGTCAGAGAAAATGTGCAGCTGCACTGTGGCATTTGGCAAAAATGCATAGCGGTCGACACGGTAGGAGGAGATGGTGGGAAGTTCTCTACGGATGTTCTCCCACTTTTGTTGTACGTTGTCTGGAACAGGTTCATCCCACCCACAGGATAGCAGCCACAGTTCTTGCATTAATATTTTTGATTTTACCACAACTGGGGCAATGAGACCTAGTGGGTCAAACAGACGTGAAATGGCGGATAGAATGGACCTTTTCGTAGAAGGTTCAGTGCTCTGAACGATATTGGAATCGAAGCGTAAGGTATCGGTTTCCGGTTCCCAGCATATGCCTAATGCTTTAATGGTTTCGTTGGGACTAAACTGTAGGGATGACTGCGTACCGATTTGTTCGTCTTTCAGACCTTGTAGTACTTCGAGCTCATTCGAGGTCCATTTTCTCAATTCGAAACCACCCTTGGCCAGTAAGTCGCTCAGCTCCGTTCGAAGGCGAATGGCCTCTTCCACTGATTGTGCTCCTCCGATGAAATCGTCGACATAGAAACTTTTTCGCAACGCTGGACCACCGAGAGGGTACGCATGTCCTTCGTCATCAGCCAATTGTTGCAGTGTACGCGTCGCTAGGAACGAAGATGGTGCCAATCCGTACGTAACGGTGAGTAACTCGTAAGTTTGTATCGGAGAATCGGGTGAAAACCGGAAAAAGATGCGAACTAGCGATCTGTCATCTGGATGCAATAGAACCTGCCTGTACATTTTGGCAATATCGCCCACCACGGCCACTTTGAAGGTTCGAAAGCGGATCATAATATCCAGCAGGTCGTCCTGAACCACCGGGCCCACGGAAAGTGCTTCGTTCAGGGAGTAGCCAGTTGAAGTCCTTGCTGAAGCATCAAAGACGACTCGAATCTTGGTGGTCGTGCTTGAATCTTTGAATACGGGATGGTGTGGAAGATAATAAGTCACGGGGGGCTCTGCTTCGTGCGCTCCAACGAGGCGCATATGGCCAAGGTCTAGATACTCCTGCATGAATGCATGGTAGTCTTCTTTGAGCTTCAAGTTCCTATCGAGCCGTTTCTCCAAGAGCTCAAAACGGTGAAGGGCACTAGATTTCGATGCTCCAAGCTTGGAGTCGAAGTCAGGTTGACGAGGCATGCGAACTATATAGCGACCTTCTTCATTGCGCTCGACTGTTGACTGGTACACTGCCTCGCAGTGTCGCTCTTCCACAGAGTAGCCATCGTTGAGAATCAATTCTTCCGATTTCCAGAACCGTTCAATACTCTCTTCTAGGGATACCATCGAAATGGTCACAAAACTGGACGTGGATTGAATGCTTGCAGAGTCTGGATGAATTTGCGTAGAAGAACCAGCGACTATCCAACCAAAAATGCTGTCAACAAGGACTGGGAGATTGGCAGCCAACTGCAAACGTGCAGCACTGGGGAAGAAAGAATAAAAATGCTTCGCGCCAAGTACCAGGTCGATTGGTTGCGATTTGTTGAACGAAGGGTCGGCCAGGACGAGTTCCTTCGGGATGTTCCAGCCTGTCGTAGAAATATTTTGCGATGGTAAATCCGCTGTCACCTTATCCATCACTAAAAAGTTGACTCCGCACGAAAACGGGTGATTCAGGGATCGAATTTCGGTGTAAACTGACTGACGCACTGGTTTGGACAATTTTCCGGCTCCTTGGACTGTTATATTGACGTTACTACGCCGCAGTCGAAGAATGCTAGCGAGTCGCTCGGAAATCAGGTTCGGCTGAGAAGCGCTGTCCAAAAGCGCACGCGCTGGGTGCTCCTGTCCGAAAGCGTCGATGATGTTAACGATGGCAGTGAGCAAAAATACGTTTTCCTTTGACTGTTGAAGAGGAACGCTGGTTTGACAAACTGGGGCTACGTCGGTTGCGGTGACCAACGACTGTTCGGATCTCTCTGCTGGAGAAGACGGAGCGAAATCGATCACTGTCGTCGCGGATGTTGTTGAAGCTGTCGCTGCATTGCCATTTGAAGATCTACGACCATTATCTGAAGCTGCGGCGTGCAGTAGGCCATGGTGACGACGATTACAATGCCTGCAATTTAGTTCCGAAGGACAGTTGCGAACAGAATGATCAGCTTTTAAGCAGTTGAGGCACAGACGCTTCGCATTGACAATCTGCTGACGCTCAGAAAGCGGAAGACGCTGGAACTTGAAACATCTGCCCAACGGATGAGGAAGATTGCAGGCAGGACATCGTTTCGCTGTGCTAGCAGTAGACGAGCACGACGAAAGACGAATAATCGGTAATTGTTTCTTCGACGACGACGTTGCAGGCGAAGCAGAACCCGACGGCGCATGATGGTTGACAGAAATCGACTCCAAAACCCTAATTCTCCGTTGCAAGAATTCGATCAGACAGTTGTAGTGTGGTTCCTTCACCGTTGACGCATGGTCCTCCCACGCCTTTAGGGTATCATCGTGAAGTCTCGTGCACATCAAGTGTTCCAGAATGGTACTCCAAGAATCGGTTGGCTCTCCAAGCTGTCGAAGAATTTTTACATGCCGTACGAACTCATCAACCAACCCATGAAGTGTTGCAGCAGACTCTTTCTTCATTCGTTGAACATCAAAAAGTGCCTGAAGGTGGCGCTTCTTCATCAAGTACTCGTTCGAATACCGTCCCTTGAGTGCATCCCATGCCACGTTGTAATTAGCCGAGCTAATCGCTATTGATTCGATAGACTGAGCAGCTTCCCCCTTGACAGCTGCCCTCAAATAATGAAATTTCTGAATATCCGGAAGGTCAGCGTTTGAATGGATCAATGCGACGAAAGTATCGTGAAAAGTCAGCCATTCTTGATAATCTCCATCGAATTCCGGAAGCGAAATGGTCGGAAGCTTGATCCCAGAGAGAGAAGAGTTTGTTTGAGCGGAATAGGGAGTGCGAGCGTTAACAGGTGAAGGCATTTTAGAGAATAAATTGGCTTTTATTGAGAAAAGCCGAGTTTCATAGTCGGCGCGGACATCAGCATGCATTGCCCTACCTTCTTCTGTCGTTGCAGCATCCTCCAGTTGTCCCTGCACCGTCTCTAGGTTAGCCCAAACGTTGTCGATGTGGCTCAATCGAAGTGGTACCTGCCCTTGGTCCCTTGCAGCATCGTAGTCCTCGATGAACGCCTCTGCCCGACCCAGTGCAGCAAGCAACGTGTCCCTCCTGGCGCTGATAACGTGTTGATCCGTCATCGTAGCTGATGGTCGAAGCGAAAAATGATCGTTGGCACCAGCAAAGGTGGGATCTGCACAAAAATAGACCACGGTAGACCGGACGATTGGACTAATAGGCACTTGGAAAGGTACTCACCTTATCCAAGGCAAAGCGTGCCTTGAATAATCAAAATCCTCTACCAGCAGCAACTCGAGTGTCGTCCCCGATATTCGCAACCGCAGTCAAACCAATTTTGCGTTCACCACGGCGAAATTTCCACGAAAAAGGCACAAAAATCCACGAAAATGCCTCTGCTGTCTTCGTTGATGTACCACGGTGCACAAATTGTCCACTTAATCCGAACGAAGTCCACAAAGGCGCCGGAGAGCAATAGCTTGTACGAACGTTGCCCTCACAACGGAAACAATGACCAGCAGGAACAGCTGAGGTACCCCAACAATGTCCAGAGGTGAAACAATTGCTGGATGAATGGCCACAAAGAATTTCTATAGGAAGGATTCTTCACAATAGTCAGGCTTGGCGTCGTAATCTCGGAGTGATGGCGTCGAATAGCTGGACTATGATGGCGAAATGGCTTGAAGACTCGCCACAAATGGCGCAATTTCCACACACAGCGTAGTCCTCACGAGCAGCAAGCGTGGTTTCCAGAAGGCCAGGAATGTCGAGAAGTGCATGCAAGAGAACAGACGATCTAAAGGGCACCTGTGAGACCCTATTAAACAAATCGGACAGGTAATTACCTATAGCCCGATAAATCGAGCCTTGAATTCAATTAAATTAGCAGCAAGCTCCTTGTTGAACTCGAACGTCTACTATAGCGCCCCAGGGATGGCGACTGTAATGGCGCGACCACAGTGGTGGATTGTTCCAGATTTCGCAATGGCGGAGTCCACTGGAACCTTCCGGAACGTTTTCCGACCAAAATCCTGGTCACGGCACCAATTTTATGGTCGATCTTACCACAAAAAACTGATTGCGAAGTCCCTACGTTGTGTTGTCTTTCTCGTTCAATTTCTTCTACCCACAGGCAAACGGCGGTCGAGGCAGTAGCGAGCGAACAGGCACAGGTAAGTTTATAGTTTTCTTCTCTTTCAGGGTTCCAGCAGCGGTGATACACAATTTCCACTCAACATCGACATACAGGTAAGTATTAGCATGCACTTTTATTTAACTTTTAACTTTCAGCAGGACATGAACATAGGCACAATCATCTAACACATTACAAATTATGTTCCGAAAACAACTACTGAACGTATACTAATCTTTATTCTCTGGCACTTCTGCTCTTCAAGCCTAGCAAAACAGATCTGACCGCGAAATTCACTTTCGCTTTCTATCAGACCAGCATCGCACAGCTGATGCTGCTCGGGTCGAGTACGATCGGGTCCGATCGGCTCAGTGTTGCCAGAACACTTCAAAAATGTAGCTCAAACTGAACCGGTTGTCCGGGAGTCGAGGTGAAATTATACGAGATTATGTCTAATCCGATCACACAGTTTTCCTTCAAAACTTGTTCAAGTGAGCGTTCCCATAAGTTCTGAATACAACATAGCTTTACGAAGCGTAGTAGTTGAGTTGCGCTGGATATTAATGACATACGAAATTGTTATAAAATTCATCGTGATCTGCTCCTTTTTTATGATCAGAGATAGTTTTTGTCTGAGAGGTGATTTCATGTTTCGTATGCTCCGACAATTTCTTATTAAGCTTGTAAGAATGTTAAATTTCTATGTGACATTTTTAGAGCTGATAAGATTTTTTTTAAAGTTTTATTTTGGTCATTATCAATGTTTTCGATGTAAGTTCTTGAATACCATAAGAATTCCGTACAACCATGCTAAAATTATTTCAATACATAACATTTCAGTATCTTATTGATGTCTCCAAAAAAAGTGTAACAACCACCATCACATGATTAATCCTTCACAGATCAATTTTCTATGAATAAAACAAATCGTTGTTTGTTCCGCATCTTTCACACTTTCATCAACGTCAATCCAATTACTGTCTGCTCGTCAGCCATTCTGTTTGTGCTTTCTTTCTCATAGCAAACAAAATCTTTTTTTTGTCAGTTCTCTCAAGAATCAAAGACAAGACGGGGTTGGTGGTCTAATGGCTACCGCTTGTGCTTCATAAGCAGAAGGTCATGGGTTCAATCCCAGGCCCGTCTCTTTCCTCGTAGTTTGTAGCTGTATCTTTAATTTGTTTCTATCTACCACTTTTAATATATCAGAAACAAACCGTTTCCCTACGCTTCCATTCTATCATCATTATAGCACGCCTTTCCTTACGCCTGATACATAGGCAGTCTGCTAACCTATCCAGCAAGCCTCTCTGCCAAAAAAAATTACCCCACCCTTTCACCCCTTCAGTAGTTTAGGTCTACAGTGGGAGCCACCCAGACAACCAGAAGTCGCATAACAGTTTACGAACAAAGTCGTTTATTTATACAAATTACATCACACCCGTACTACATAGTGAATGAAATCGTTTGAGCGATGGGTTTCCTCGCATAAAACGTTATTTTCTGAGTTCCTATGTACATTTTGTTTCGTCCCGTATACTCGTACAAAGTAAGTCGGATCAATCCGTAGCAGCTGTCAAATGAACTTTGTTATCATAAATTAAGTCGCATAAGAGTGCAGATTAGTTCGCAATAAAATCGATACACTCGCATTGCATGCTAGTTTTCATCATATAAAAATGCACGTATATCGCCTCCACTTATGTACGTATAAGGCCTTTTCGCACCATCTTATACGTGTAACTTTCCACATATAAGCATCGCATAACGCAAAAGGTGATTCCATTATGCGTACATTCTGGTTGTCTGGGCAGTTTAATGCATCATCAATTCCTCCCCTTCCCCTTATCGGTCTGCATTCTGGCGTGGCAGGCACCATTGTTGCCTAAAAATAGAAGATCACCAGCACTTATACACTGAGGGTGTCGGTTAATCCCAAGCAGTCATCTGGTTGGTTCCTTGTGTAAGTGCAGCTGATCTGGCGATACTGAAGTAGCAACCACGGGCGGCCAATCAAGCTCAAGCTCAAGTTCTCTCAAAAATCAAAGACAATTTTGTCAACATTGCAGCACTATGAGTTATATGTTGAAGGTTTCATAGGCACAAATGTGTACTGGTCATTATGCTGAAACAAATTTTGGAAATCCTTATAAAACAATAATCTGAAAAGCATAGAACAGTAAATTATCCAAGTTGAAATCGAAAGCCAAAAACATGACGTTTTTATGAGTTATCTAATCTAATCTAATCTAATCTAAGCGCTTGCACAGCCAATACAAAACAGCATCTTGGAAATACTAGAATATCTTCTAATATTTTCTTGTCAACATTAATATTTGCAGCATATGGAAAATATAATACAAATATTAAAATAACCAGGCCCACTGTGCAGACTTGGGATGGAAGGTAATTGCAAAAATTCACGGCGATCAGATTATCCACGAATGAATAACTTGATAGACAAGAATTTTACAATTTTACGAAGGAAGAAACGGGGACAACCGTACCAACCGTTTCATTTAGGGGAAGATAGGTCAAATCGTTGGGAGTAGCGTTGCTAAGAAAGTTAATGCACACTCCATTGTTGTGGTTTTCCTGGGATGGGACAAAGGTATTTCTTCCTTAAGTCCTGGCTTTACAGCCTAAACTTAAGCGCCGTTACTCGCTCTCTGAAACGAAAAGATAATTTGTCCCTCTCCTGTTATGTCACTCATCCTATGAAATCCCAGAATCTCCTCATTTTATTTGGTGTTGAAACGATGTGTTCTATCCGGGGTACCTATACATTTTTCATAGGCAAATTACTCCCGATAGATTTTTTCCTTCTAGTACCAAGGGGAAAAAGTTAGGATTTCATTTGGTCGATTTGAAGATTACTGATTATCGTTACTATTTAGGTGTCTTTTATCACATGTAACTACGGGATGGTAAATGGAAAGATCTCACCAAGTATTCTGTTATGCCTGGACAGCACTGCCCATAACTGCATAACAGTCACATTCGACATTTTTGACAATTTCGAGTTAATACCGGGGAGAGTCATCAAATGACAAATACTTTCGATCCACTTACTAAAATCTGCGAGATTGTTCTAGAAAATTCGAAAAAAATACCAAGTTGTTTTGTCACATTGGCAATTGTAACCGCATAACAGTCACATTGAGATTATACATGAGCCTCATAATGCAGTGGCAACGTAATTTCTATCAGAATTTTTTTCTGACTGTTCACCCAATAAGTGATATGAGTTGTACAAAATTTCAGCCTCAAATAAGCACTTTTGAATTCTGAGTGATTTTTTGAAATATCAGTTCCCCCCCATGCAAACTTGGTATCCCATTTACTCAATGCCTACTTTTGTCGAATGTTAAAAATATGCAGTTATGGGCAGAGCATTGATGTTACGGATTCACTTCACTTAATCCAGGAGTACTAGTAGCTGTCCTGCTTTTTCCTGAATTCCAGTTTCCGGCACAATATCAACCTGTTGGCCCCATTTCAATTTCAACACTTTTTCAATTGCAAATGAACACTATTTCAATAATTACAAGTTACACCAGATCATAATATTCAGAACTAAATACGGAAAAAATCTTCAGCCTAATGTCAGCCAAAACACTAAATTGTTAATTTTACGCTCGCGTGAAAATTCGTGACAGGAGAAAAAATGTGACCTGCCGCAAGCATAGCTTACTGCGATCTCACATGACGTTTTTATGACGTTTTTATGAGTTATAAACCAAAATTAAAAAAGAGAAGGTTGTTTTGAATTGCATAGCTGTGAAAGCACAAAATTTCAACACTGAATGAAACAAAGGAGAGGAAGGCAACTGGTACCCGTTCCTGTGAATTTTAGGTTGAGAATTATTTCGGATTTCATTCAAATCACATTTTTCATCTAAGTCAGTTTATTTAAACAGTTCACCTTACCTGACTCAAGCAGTTTATGGGACATTTGAAGTAATTTTACAAACAACAAAAGTAAAACAAAAATTGAATCACGGTGGCCTTTCTAAGCCGAGTGGTTAGAATCCGAGGCTACAAAGCAAAGCCATGCTGAAGGTGTCTGGGTTCGATTCACGGTCGTATCAGGATCTTTTCGCAATGGAAATTTCCTTGACTTCCCTGGACATAAAGTATCATCGTACCTGCCACACGATATTCTAATGCGAAAATGGCAACTTTGGCAAAGAAAGCTCTCAGTTAATAACTGTGGAAGTGATCATAAAAACACTAAGCTGAGAAGCAGGCTTTGTCCCAGTGAGGACGTTATGTCAAAAAGAAGAAGAAAAAGGCACAAGAATTGATTGTTTTGATTTGATTAGAAAATTGAAAAGTAAGGTCTTGGCTTTCATCGGTACTTACTTAAGACAAGTCGATTTTTGTGTTATTATGTTACACAGAAAAGAGCGGTGAGGTAGGCTCTTCTCTAGTTGTGTGTTTAGTTTATTTCTTTCATAAAAAAATGAGCCATAGTCTGATTGAACACTACCTTTTGCGACAGATTTATCACTTCGGAAAACATGTCCTTCTTGATTATCGGTCAATATCTAAATAGCTTGGCTAATTTCAATCGTCCAAATATTGACCAACAAATCAAAGCTTTGACTCACATGACTAACATGAAAGCTTAGCCAACTGTGAGACACGTTCCATGTTTCCTCTTCTGCAACAACGAGCCGAAAAAAAAACCCAGCCATCAGCTTCTAGTTATGGGGACAAACGGAACCTGAAAAAGGTGCCCGTTCAGCACTTTCCCGAATGACAACAGAACAAACATAAAGAGCCGCGTCTTACCTTGCTTTCGGGCGCCCATTAATGTTCAGCAGCAGCAGCGCAGCAGCGATGACAACGAACCCACGTCACTCGTTAGAAAAACACCCTTTGTATACGGGGTATGGTTTACCTTACCTGGACCGAATATTTCCCAACTGTGTAAAACATTTTGAAAGCAGAAAAAAAAACTGCCGCAACGAACCCTAGAGTAAAGTGGGGCAAAAGTTCGACCTTATTGGAATCATCAATATTTCCAGAAAACTAAAGCAGTTAAAAAGAAATGAGTATCACACAGTGCACCTTCAACATATTGAATAGACTTTTGCTTAACAAGCTAATGTCAAAATATTTACAAAAAATTCAAAATTGACTAATATTTTCTGTAAAGTCAAACAACATATCGAGTAAATGGAAAATGTGCATATGTTATATAATCATGATGGTTTTTATAACAAGCTGGGCTTACATAAAAAAAAATCAAAAAAAAAATTTTTTTGAATTGAGTCAGAAATCTTAAGAAGAATCTTCTGCCCTATCTTACACTATAGATAGATGCAAAAGAAACCGGTGGCAGACTGCGCACAGGACGAACGACATGCGGCTGAATAAATAATTCGTTACATTTATCTTGCTTAGCTGCTCCTCGATGGCTTATTGCTTATACGGTCCGGCTACAGCCGCGGTGTGTGTGTAAAACCGGGGCTGCATGTGCACACAAAATGTCAGAAAAGACATAAAGCATTGCGGCTACAGCTGCCAGGTCATGGCGCGTTGCTTTTGGTTGTTATCGGACTTTGTTACACGTACCAACAGTCATGGCTGAAATCAAGTGTCCACGCCTTCTAATCGAGAAGATTGGTATAAGTCCTATCTTAAAATGGATTTTTGTTCTCATAACTAAGGTGAATATCAGCAAAAAATTCATGATTTTAATATTAAGTACCCAAAAAGCGTTTCCTTTATTTAGCAATAGTTTACTTCTATTTCTTCAATCTTTTTTGTTACAATCATTTTGTTTTAGCTATTCAAGATTTTTGAGAGATATTTCGAAGTGATTCGTGATCGTTTTGAGGGGTTATTGACCAAAATCTCTTCAGAATTGCTTTTTGAGGCCTTGTTTAGTCTAGCGGTAAAGTCTGCAGCTACATAGAAAAAACACACTGCAGCTGATTGGGTTCGATTCTTGGTCAGTCCAGGATCTTTCGTAATGGAAGTTTTTTTTCGAATTCCTTGAACATGGAGTATCATTTGTCTGTGGTATCATCTTGCCTGTTGCCACACAATATCTTCTTCTTCTTATTCTTGGCATTACGTCCCTACTGGGACAGAGCCTGCTTCTCAGCTTAGTGTTCTTATGAGCACTTCCACAGTTATTACCTGGGAGCTTTCTTTGCCAAAGTTGCCATTTTTGCATTCGTATATCGTGTGGCAAGTACGATTATACTCTATGTTCAGGTAAGTTAAGGAAATTTCCATTACGAAAAGATCCTGGACCGACCGGGAATCGAACCCAGATACTTTCAGCATGGCTTTGCTTTGTAGCCACGTACTCTAACCACACGATATACGGATGTGAAAAATGGCAAAGAAAGCTTTCAGTTAGTAACTGTGGAAGCGCTCTTATAACACTAAGCTGAGAAGCAGTCTTCTTTTATAAAGGGATCCATAGCCGTATTTTGGTCTTGTCTAAGTTATTCTGTATAACAAGAGTAATTCAAATACTTTAACATACTGATTTAACCAGTGTATCCCACTATGGGTGAACAGGTGGCCAATAATCAACAAAATGACTTTTTTCTGATAGGTTTTTCTTGTACATCATTCCATAGTAAACACTTCTATTAAAATATTCATGGAATATCAGGGCAAGATCTTTCAAAGTTTAATTAATACAGTATGTTAAAGTTAGAGTTTCTAAGAAAAATAAAGAATTCAGTGCAAACACAACGTACACATTAAATACAATATACTGCATAATCGTAATATTTTATACAGATCTTTATACACTGTCCTAAAGCTTATTCAAAAAGCTATCTAAGAAAAATAAAATGAAATAAAAATTCATACTTTGGGTCGGCAAAATGCGGGATGTGCACTGAGAAAAATATTTTTGATTTTTTATCGTACACTCTTCGAAAATTTCGTGCAAATTTCAGTCTTTTAAGATGCACATAAAAGAAGCGAATATTTTGACTCAAATTTACATCCGTTCTTAAAATTACATTATTATCACAATCCAAAAAAAAATACACGACATGACGTAAAAGTAAGTTATGAACACTTACTTCCACGCCATGCCGTGTATTAACTCTGCATCCATCAGCTCTGATGACGGCTTTGTTGATCACGATGACCGGGGTGATAAATTATACATTGCTAGACAAATTGAAACTCTCAACGAATGGAAAAACTTACCCTCTAGTAGTAAAACTGCTCTTTCTCTCGTTGTGTGTTTTCTGAAGCTGAATGAAACCTTATTTACACTCAAAATTAATTTTCAAAAGCAGGAGATTTCGGAAAATAATAATTTCACTCTCACTGGCGTATTTTGATTTTTGGGGCCCAAATTTTAAATGCAATCAGCTCATTCACTTTCATTTACATACTTTCATCATACTTTGGTTTCAAACACACCGTTGTTTGTTATATGTGTATAAAAAAGAAACTATTCACATGATTCCACTATTGCATAAGTCAGAATAACATCTTGAGCATCTTCTCGCCTTCGTTCATAATCCTCCCGGTTAGGTTGCAACGCCATTGCGCACTTCCTACAATTTACTGGTCGTCAGAATCGAGACCAAACATTGGAAAATACTGGTTCAGTGCAACCTACGACTTGTCCTGTAACGTGTCGATGAAGGGAACAGTCAAATTTACGACAATTCACATATTGTATTTCATTTCTTACAACATTTTGCCAAGTTTTTCGAACAAACTTTACACGCGACGACTTGCCCGGACCGCGTTTGAAAACAAACTTAATTGTTTGCACGGCACTGTCATCAGAATCAACAATCATGTAAATTTATGTCTTAATAACCATGAAATTGAACCAAATATTGAAATTGTATAGCTTTGGACATCTAAATTTGAATTCGATAAGTTTATTTCAAATGTAATTGTAAAAATAGATTAGCGAATAAGTATAATTTATTATAGATCACAAGAGACATAAAACTCAATCATATTTCTGATTGAGTCTACAAAGAATAAGGTATTACAAGGTTTACGTCACACGTAAAAATCATAATTTTTAAGAGTGTAACTTTACACATCCCATACTTTTTTGTCCCAAGTTGTCCCAGGCTAAAATTTAGTTCCAAGGGTATTTTGAGATCTAAACAAAAGGATCGTGAAGAATTTATCTGCACAAATTTGCACTTTTAAATTTAGGGCTCTTTTAATTTTTTCAATATTTTTAACCATTTTCTATTAAAACAGCTAAAAACTAATTCAGAAAATAACTAAATTACGCTAAATCATTGATATCATCATTACTATGTAAGTTCAAATACTTATAATGGTTTGCACAACGTTAATCGCATAAATGGCTTACATGCCTGTTTGGCAACAAAGTTTATTGTTTCACTATAGACCCTATTCAAAAGTTAGTCTCGAAAACTGTTTTTTGCAAATAAAACATCAAATTTGTATCATAAAAATCATAAAAAAAGATGGAAAAACATATTTTTGGCCGCCAGTCTGTATGGAAACCGCCCAAAGTGTATCCGATTGCAATACATTTTCGCCAAACAGAACGGCTGAAGAGGTTTCAAACAATAATACCTAAAATCTATCACAAATCGACATAAAATGTGTTTCTAAAATATTCAACACCCTAAACAAAATCTTTGTTATTAAAAGTATGGTCTGTTAAAAACGAAATATTTCTTAGGAAAGGAAAGGCTAAGAGTCCCCTTAATTTTGACATACTTTATTTGGGCACATATGTTATTTCTGTGTAAAAATCAAACTCTTATGCGCACAATGGAATGTATTGCTGTTTATCTCAAAAAAAAAAAAAACATTTGTTGACTACGATTAAGACACATTTTAAACAAAGGGTTCCATGTTTTGATATACGAGTTTCACTAATTCATATTATTTTGAGCAAAAGGGCACTCTTTTTTGGCGATGACTGTACCAACCCGATGCCGATGGTTTGCTGTCCCTGCTGGTGGTTGGTGACGGTAAACCAGGTCAGTCGAATCCGGAATTAGAGAACGGGGATCACGGAGACAATCACTAACCGGGGGTATCGTAACAGATTACAGGTCCTTCGGAAGAACATCGGTGCAGTATGTTTGGAAGGGTTTGCAGGTGCATCAGCGATAAGTTGGCTGTGTGTGGTGAGCAACTTGTAAATGAAAAAAAATCTAGTTATAGGAAACTCAATCTTTTTTGTTTAATGATTGGACACCTGTGAGTTTCCTTTGGCAATGATATCACTTCTATATTCGACCCGAAAAGATCCTGTACTGTAGTCAAACCGTTTGA
The DNA here is from genome assembly GCF_002204515.2 of Aedes aegypti. Lineage (NCBI taxonomy): Eukaryota > Metazoa > Arthropoda > Insecta > Diptera > Culicidae > Aedes > Aedes aegypti. The sequence goes on from NC_035108.1 coordinate 382,536,072, forward strand.
CAATGGTTATCAAAACAAAAGTGTTTAGTGCAGCAGATTGTATTCATTTTAAGATTTTACTAATTTCTACGGGCAACCACTCCTGACCACATCATTGAAACTCATGAATCATGTATGTGGCTAATGAAGTGTGTTCCTAAAAGCCTAAAATCGAAGATAAAAGGGTAAAGGACTGAGTAAGATTATATTGATTCATAAATGTAAGAATATTTCTTATGTTCAACAATTTTTGCAAACATTATCCTAGCCTGTCATACCTACGAAATTTCGAGCAAAAATTTAAACCATTTTCCTGCTGTCTTTCGAAGTATTTAGATTCAATTATGGAACTTAGAACATCTCATATGTAAATATGCAGTTTTTAAGCAATTGCGATTGCAATTACTTGGTAAGATTTTAGAAGCATGAATCTTCAGGACATTCTCTTATTATTAACCCATTTTGGTAAGGATCCATAGGATCTCTATACGCTGATGCGTTTTTTCAGCACCCTTGTTTTATTCTGTTCAGAACATAAACCATCGCGACCAATATTTGATCTATTGCAGTATATCCCGTTTCCTTTGTTTAGTGCATGTCGTGTTTTTTTACAGTTGTAATTCCTAACTTGATCGCAGGAAAGGATTCTAATTGAAAGGTTCCGCTGTTTATACGCTTCAAAGAATGTGGTGGGTACACTCTCCACAGGCGCGCCCCTTTATCAGTCAAAATCGGATCCCTTGATAAAGCCAAGAAATTACACCGATATTGTCCATGCATTAGAATCCTAGTCATTACTTCTTTAAATAAGAGATAAGAAAACAAATTGTTGCATTCGACTTTTTTTTCCTTGACTCAAGATCATTCTCGGCAACTGGGAAAACCGAGACTTGTCTCTTTCAACAAGATTTAAAAATGTAACAAGGACTAGGGTAAGTGTTCACTTAGTTGTGGGTGCCAATACACGGAATAGTTGAAAAGAGTATTCAAATTACTTTAAAACTGATGAAATATCATTAAATTTCTAAAACTTTTCTTGCCTGTACCAATTTGTCTGTGGTATCATCTTGCCTGTTGCCACACAATATCTTCTTCTTCTTATTCTTGGCATTACGTCCCTACTGGGACAGAGCCTGCTTCTCAGCTTAGTGTTCTTATGAGCACTTCCACAGTTATTACCTGGGAGCTTTCTTTGCCAAAGTTGCCATTTTTGCATTCGTATATCGTGTGGCAAGTACGATTATACTCTATGTTCAGGTAAGTTAAGGAAATTTCCATTACGAAAAGATCCTGGACCGACCGGGAATCGAACCCAGATACTTTCAGCATGGCTTTGCTTTGTAGCCACGTACTCTAACCACACGATATACGGATGTGAAAAATGGCAAAGAAAGCTTTCAGTTAGTAACTGTGGAAGCGCTCTTATAACACTAAGCTGAGAAGCAGTCTTCTTTTATAAAGGGATCCATAGCCGTATTTTGGTCTTGTCTAAGTTATTCTGTATAACAAGAGTAATTCAAATACTTTAACATACTGATTTAACCAGTGTATCCCACTATGGGTGAACAGGTGGCCAATAATCAACAAAATGACTTTTTTCTGATAGGTTTTTCTTGTACATCATTCCATAGTAAACACTTCTATTAAAATATTCATGGAATATCAGGGCAAGATCTTTCAAAGTTTAATTAATACAGTATGTTAAAGTTAGAGTTTCTAAGAAAAATAAAGAATTCAGTGCAAACACAACGTACACATTAAATACAATATACTGCATAATCGTAATATTTTATACAGATCTTTATACACTGTCCTAAAGCTTATTCAAAAAGCTATCTAAGAAAAATAAAATGAAATAAAAATTCATACTTTGGGTCGGCAAAATGCGGGATGTGCACTGAGAAAAATATTTTTGATTTTTTATCGTACACTCTTCGAAAATTTCGTGCAAATTTCAGTCTTTTAAGATGCACATAAAAGAAGCGAATATTTTGACTCAAATTTACATCCGTTCTTAAAATTACATTATTATCACAATCCAAAAAAAAATACACGACATGACGTAAAAGTAAGTTATGAACACTTACTTCCACGCCATGCCGTGTATTAACTCTGCATCCATCAGCTCTGATGACGGCTTTGTTGATCACGATGACCGGGGTGATAAATTATACATTGCTAGACAAATTGAAACTCTCAACGAATGGAAAAACTTACCCTCTAGTAGTAAAACTGCTCTTTCTCTCGTTGTGTGTTTTCTGAAGCTGAATGAAACCTTATTTACACTCAAAATTAATTTTCAAAAGCAGGAGATTTCGGAAAATAATAATTTCACTCTCACTGGCGTATTTTGATTTTTGGGGCCCAAATTTTAAATGCAATCAGCTCATTCACTTTCATTTACATACTTTCATCATACTTTGGTTTCAAACACACCGTTGTTTGTTATATGTGTATAAAAAAGAAACTATTCACATGATTCCACTATTGCATAAGTCAGAATAACATCTTGAGCATCTTCTCGCCTTCGTTCATAATCCTCCCGGTTAGGTTGCAACGCCATTGCGCACTTCCTACAATTTACTGGTCGTCAGAATCGAGACCAAACATTGGAAAATACTGGTTCAGTGCAACCTACGACTTGTCCTGTAACGTGTCGATGAAGGGAACAGTCAAATTTACGACAATTCACATATTGTATTTCATTTCTTACAACATTTTGCCAAGTTTTTCGAACAAACTTTACACGCGACGACTTGCCCGGACCGCGTTTGAAAACAAACTTAATTGTTTGCACGGCACTGTCATCAGAATCAACAATCATGTAAATTTATGTCTTAATAACCATGAAATTGAACCAAATATTGAAATTGTATAGCTTTGGACATCTAAATTTGAATTCGATAAGTTTATTTCAAATGTAATTGTAAAAATAGATTAGCGAATAAGTATAATTTATTATAGATCACAAGAGACATAAAACTCAATCATATTTCTGATTGAGTCTACAAAGAATAAGGTATTACAAGGTTTACGTCACACGTAAAAATCATAATTTTTAAGAGTGTAACTTTACACATCCCATACTTTTTTGTCCCAAGTTGTCCCAGGCTAAAATTTAGTTCCAAGGGTATTTTGAGATCTAAACAAAAGGATCGTGAAGAATTTATCTGCACAAATTTGCACTTTTAAATTTAGGGCTCTTTTAATTTTTTCAATATTTTTAACCATTTTCTATTAAAACAGCTAAAAACTAATTCAGAAAATAACTAAATTACGCTAAATCATTGATATCATCATTACTATGTAAGTTCAAATACTTATAATGGTTTGCACAACGTTAATCGCATAAATGGCTTACATGCCTGTTTGGCAACAAAGTTTATTGTTTCACTATAGACCCTATTCAAAAGTTAGTCTCGAAAACTGTTTTTTGCAAATAAAACATCAAATTTGTATCATAAAAATCATAAAAAAAGATGGAAAAACATATTTTTGGCCGCCAGTCTGTATGGAAACCGCCCAAAGTGTATCCGATTGCAATACATTTTCGCCAAACAGAACGGCTGAAGAGGTTTCAAACAATAATACCTAAAATCTATCACAAATCGACATAAAATGTGTTTCTAAAATATTCAACACCCTAAACAAAATCTTTGTTATTAAAAGTATGGTCTGTTAAAAACGAAATATTTCTTAGGAAAGGAAAGGCTAAGAGTCCCCTTAATTTTGACATACTTTATTTGGGCACATATGTTATTTCTGTGTAAAAATCAAACTCTTATGCGCACAATGGAATGTATTGCTGTTTATCTCAAAAAAAAAAAAAACATTTGTTGACTACGATTAAGACACATTTTAAACAAAGGGTTCCATGTTTTGATATACGAGTTTCACTAATTCATATTATTTTGAGCAAAAGGGCACTCTTTTTTGGCGATGACTGTACCAACCCGATGCCGATGGTTTGCTGTCCCTGCTGGTGGTTGGTGACGGTAAACCAGGTCAGTCGAATCCGGAATTAGAGAACGGGGATCACGGAGACAATCACTAACCGGGGGTATCGTAACAGATTACAGGTCCTTCGGAAGAACATCGGTGCAGTATGTTTGGAAGGGTTTGCAGGTGCATCAGCGATAAGTTGGCTGTGTGTGGTGAGCAACTTGTAAATGAAAAAAAATCTAGTTATAGGAAACTCAATCTTTTTTGTTTAATGATTGGACACCTGTGAGTTTCCTTTGGCAATGATATCACTTCTATATTCGACCCGAAAAGATCCTGTACTGTAGTCAAACCGTTTGACAATGGTTATCAAAACAAAAGTGTTTAGTGCAGCAGATTGTATTCATTTTAAGATTTTACTAATTTCTACGGGCAACCACTCCTGACCACATCATTGAAACTCATGAATCATGTATGTGGCTAATGAAGTGTGTTCCTAAAAGCCTAAAATCGAAGATAAAAGGGTAAAGGACTGAGTAAGATTATATTGATTCATAAATGTAAGAATATTTCTTATGTTCAACAATTTTTGCAAACATTATCCTAGCCTGTCATACCTACGAAATTTCGAGCAAAAATTTAAACCATTTTCCTGCTGTCTTTCGAAGTATTTAGATTCAATTATGGAACTTAGAACATCTCATATGTAAATATGCAGTTTTTAAGCAATTGCGATTGCAATTACTTGGTAAGATTTTAGAAGCATGAATCTTCAGGACATTCTCTTATTATTAACCCATTTTGGTAAGGATCCATAGGATCTCTATACGCTGATGCGTTTTTTCAGCACCCTTGTTTTATTCTGTTCAGAACATAAACCATCGCGACCAATATTTGATCTATTGCAGTATATCCCGTTTCCTTTGTTTAGTGCATGTCGTGTTTTTTTACAGTTGTAATTCCTAACTTGATCGCAGGAAAGGATTCTAATTGAAAGGTTCCGCTGTTTATACGCTTCAAAGAATGTGGTGGGTACACTCTCCACAGGCGCGCCCCTTTATCAGTCAAAATCGGATCCCTTGATAAAGCCAAGAAATTACACCGATATTGTCCATGCATTAGAATCCTAGTCATTACTTCTTTAAATAAGAGATAAGAAAACAAATTGTTGCATTCGACTTTTTTTTCCTTGACTCAAGATCATTCTCGGCAACTGGGAAAACCGAGACTTGTCTCTTTCAACAAGATTTAAAAATGTAACAAGGACTAGGGTAAGTGTTCACTTAGTTGTGGGTGCCAATACACGGAATAGTTGAAAAGAGTATTCAAATTACTTTAAAACTGATGAAATATCATTAAATTTCTAAAACTTTTCTTGCCTGTACCAATAGTTGCGGTAAAGTGTTCCTATAGTGGAGGATCCCATAAGAAAATAACGGATACCGCAACTATAAAAACACAAATTAAAAATATATCGCAACTAAAGGAACAGTGTACTAATAGTGGAGGTATTATTTTTCACTGACATGCCGTGGATTACTGCGATGAAACCATTTTTCTCATTAAGTCAATGGTAGTTACTTCCCGTTACAACATTAACATGTACATTAATTGCGCTACTTGAATTTAGGCGGTTAAATTAAGTTCAATCGTACTTAATACCTCCACTATTGGTACATCTACCCTAAAACATGTTCCTTTGATTACTATAATATCCTGTTATCTTCGTTTGAAGCAGTCAGGATTAGGGTTCACTGGTAGATCTTTATCCCGTGCTTTTGGACCCTGCCTTCTTATACCTGGAAATATTATCGACCAAGAATAACAAAAATATTTCTTAGGGGCCTTCCTCAGCCGAAGGGTCCACGACCATAAAGCAAAGTCATGCTGAAGGTGTCTGGGTTGATTGTACCCCGTTTGGCATAAAGTCGTTTGGCATAAGGTCGTTTGGCATAAAGTCGTTTGGCATAATGGCCATTTGGCATAATGATTGAGTTAGAATGAATATCGGCATTTTCGAAGCTTTTACCGAGATCAACACCACTGAACCCGTAGCAAAAAAATTTCGTAGTTTCTCAAAAAGCGTGGTGGTTGTTCAGAGATAATCCAAGCTATGAATGTCAAAAATTGTAGTGACATTAGAGAGCATAACTAAATAAAACTCGTGTGGGGTCTGGTGGAAGATCTTTTTGGAATAATAATTTTCTCCACATCCCAGAACATAAAGTATCGTTGAGTTGTCAAATGAACAACACATTTTTGAAAGAAAATATATGTGGCAAAACTTTTGAACCATTCAATATAAATTTTAATTTTTAAAGTGTACATCAAAAACACGGTCTATTATCGAAAGGAGGGAAAAATTTGCGATTAAAATAATATTTTTCCAGCATATCTTGAAAGGAGATCTTGTGTTTGCAAAAAATTATGTTGAATATTTACAGTTTCTTAAGTAATTATTACAGCACATCTTGCAAGAATTGCGAAATGAATAAATGGTGAACATTTAGCTTGACTAAATAATACAATTTAAAACAGTATAAATATAAAGAACAGCCTATTTTTAGAAGAAGGCAAAATTTATGATTAAATCAATAAAAGATTGGACGCCAAAAACTATTGCGGCATAATAAAATGAAAAGACATCAAAAATTGCGTTCAGAATTATAGCTCTTGTCCTACTTTTCCCCGAATGTCGTTTCTCTGAATGTCGGTTCCCCGAATGCCGGTTCCTAGAATGACTCGTTTCCCCGAAAAGTGATGCAGTTTAAATAGGTGCTATAATAGTCTTTAGTGGCTGGAAGCAAAGATGGTTAAAAGAAAAAAGATGAACGACTCTTTATTTTGCCATATATTTTACCGGCGACACGCTATTCAATAACACTACTGCCATCTATTGAGTGAAAAGCGCGTAAACATTATTTTCGGCTACATTACAATCATCGTGCAGTTAAAAACGACGATAAAAGAGAAAGAAATCAAAACAAACTCGCTTAAAAAAGGTCACACAGAATTGAGAACGACTTACAAAAAATCAGGCTCTTGTGAATCAACACAAAATTTGTGTTATTTTTAAACATGCTAAAAAATATGCTTCTCTGTTGATTTCTTCTTCTTTTTCTTACATTATATGGCATTCAGAGCTGATTGACAATATCGGATACTCCGAGTTAGCTGTGTAGCTTATTTTGAACGTGAATGTCATAAAAGAACACTTGGTCATCTGGTGGACACTAGGAGAACGTTACGTTTTAGTGTACTTTTGACTCACCAGAGCGGCGCTTTTCATGTCGTTTTACAAAGGGAAGAGTCAGTTATCTTTTTCCTTCTAACCATCTTTGCTGGAAGGTTAACGAGCAAGAACGATAAGCAATCAAAATAAGCAGGTATTTTGTCATTCTTGGCTATACTCATGGTGGAAAAAATATTGAGGACGGTAAAACTTGAAAGAACCGCCAATTAACCCTCTAATACCCAAATTTTTATTTTCGATCTAAATATCATTTTTAGTTATCTAAAATCGTTCTAAACACGTTTTGGGCAATGATTTATTTTTATTCGCAAATCTATGAATTTTGGTTTTTGATTTTTATAATTTTTATTTTTGAACATCCCTATCCTTTTTCATTTTTTCTTGAAGCCTCTTCTAGTAACTGATTTTTAGCCATAATAAAATTTCAAGTTTTTACGGTAATTTTAAAAATATTAAATTTTTTATATTTTTCTGGATATATTTTTATTTTCCGTGTAATTAACGGAAAAACAGATTTGAAATTATTTTAAAATCACCAAGCTGTTCTTCTGTGATAGTTTGATAGTAGAAAAATATGAAAGGTACGATTTTTTATATTACACGTTAAATAAACCTCATACATATGTAGGTTATATAAGAATACAATTTTTCAAACAATTTTCAAAAATACCAAAAAGTTTCAAAAGTCATAAAAAACTTTTCTTATATGCGTGTTATGAGTCAAGGTTAAAGCCAAAAATAAAATCATTTTGTTTTCCGATGTACGAAAAAATACACAAAATTCCAAAGTGTACGCCGTCTAAAGGCGGGGTTGGGTATTAGAGGGTTAAATAAAGAAGGGTGCATATCAGATAGCTCTGAAAAGTTTAAAGTTACGACGAGTATGAGTGCCACAAACTTTTCAGGGAAGTGGACTTTTTGTTGAAGCGGGATATTCGGGGAACTGGTATTCGGGATACTGGCGTCAGAGAATGGCAGAAAACTCGGAGCGGTACAAAATATGCATGTGCTGCACCCGACTTTTGCGTGCGTCTCCAGTTTTTGTTGAGTGACACAAAAGAAGGTGCGAGTATTACCGCAACTGTGTGAGAGACAAAAGATAGCTCCAGCACTACTCTTTAAAACTCATGGAGTAATGCACAATGTGCTTCGTTTGGTGCTTTTCATTGAAAACATAATCGAGAACGAATGTGACTGACGGTGGTGTTGAATCATTTTTTGCTTGCTCTTCACTTCAAAATCATTTTAGGGTTTATTCACAAATTTCATAACGTCTCATTTTTGATAACCACCCACTTTCTCGTAACGCATTTTGTATAAATATTTTTCAAATTTCGTATGAGCTGTAACATCTTAAGGACACCCACCCACCCCCTTCAGCGGTCTGAAATTTGTGAAAGGGCCCTAACATAGAAAGCACGTTAATTTTAAACTAGGACGTAGGAAATTTCTTACAATGTTCGGACATTATTTTGTAATTAGAGGCCATTCGTTAATAAAGTAAGGAGTTATGTGCAGGGTGAGTCATGTGGAGGGGGGAGGAAGTTGTTTGTTACGAGCCAGACAAATTATTTTTAATTTCATACAACACATCTTCCCTCGGGAGAGGAAGGTGTCAAAAACCCAACAAAACTCTTGACACTTCCGTGGAAAAGCAATTCTCGACTTCGTCTTCCTTGTAAAATATCTTACCGCGTTTGGACTTCCGGCATTTGATATTTGCGTTTCAAACGCACAGCAATAACATATCGTTTTTGAACCTAGGTTGAAACCCCAACCCGATTCAGGTTCGACTGAACTACAATTTGTTTGAAATTAGTTTGTTTAGGTGTTGATCACCGACCCAGTTCCTAAAAATAAAAACGACAATAAACACAACGATCACGCGAAAATTTTGTCAGATTTATTGAATCTAATCAAGCAATCGTTTGTTCAGGAAATTATCAAAACACGGTCAACACGAAAAGTATGGACATGTGCACGAGCTCACTATTTGATGTATGAGCGGTGCCGTGTTATTTATGTGACCATGGCAACGAGTGAATTCGGCACCGCTTAAACGTCAAATTAGTGAACTCGTGCATCGGTCCATACCAAAGTCGTCGAAATTATCGAAGTATGTGTGAGGTGAATGAAGTAATCAAACGTTTGTGTAATACGTTTGAGAGTGGCGTCTACCCGTACTTCGTCCTCAAAGCAAAGTGATGTTATTTGAGAGAGCCTTGCCTAATGCTCAGAGAGATTCTCAGCAACGGCACACGGGAGTTTTAGCACACAAAAAAGAATGGGTGCAACACAATTCATATTGCACTAGCACGTCTCTTTCAAATTGAACGTGCTGTCTCCCGGCAGCGCGTGCTGCACCGAAAGAGTTTTGAGACGCACCCTATCCCTGTTCGGGGTAACGACATTCGGGGAACCGACATTACGGGAAAAGTAGCACAACCCATCAGAGTAACCGCAGTAATCGATTTCTCTTTTCGCTGATAACTTGAGCAGATCAATGTTATCAATTGCCGCCATTTTGTCAGTTGGGAACAACAAAATATCTAAAAAATAAAGAAATCTTAAAAGAACAACCTATGTATAAAAGAAGGTGAAATTTGTTTCAATTTCAAATCCACAGTTTTTATGCCTATAATTTGGTTACATGATATATAAAAAAATTCCAATCTTTGAAAGAAGGGTAAATTAGTGCTAAATAAATCAAAATCTTCAGTGCAAAGAATATCCCAATGGCGGAACTCAAAAGAAGAATTAATATTTGAAAGAAGGGTAATTTCTGCATAAATTATAAAATATTATTAACAATAACTTTCCTTATATGCTTTAGTTTATTCAAGAGCATATGATAGTAGAATAAAGTGACATTTTGTATCAATTATTGTCAATTATTGACTCCACAACAAGCCTGATGTCATCAGACAGATTCAGTAGAAACGTAAAAAACGAATCTCATCTTAAGAAATTCTTGCTTTCAGACTCATTATGCCAAACGACTATTATGCCAAACGACCATTATGCCAAACGACTTTATGCCAAACGGCTTTATGCCAAACGACTTTATGCCAAATTACCTACCACCGTCTGGGTTCGATTCCCGGTAGGTCCAGGATCTTTTCCTAATGGAAATTTCCTTAACTTCCCTGGGCCCAGAGTATCATCGTACCTGCCACACTATAAAAAGCGCTTAAGTCAAACATCAAGAAAATAATGGGGTTCTAAGCGAGATTTAAATTATCGTTCAATGCGTGGTCGATGAACATTTCTGCAGAGTTACATCCGTTTGTCTGTGTTCGACGACGGTACGCTCGGTTTGCTCAAAGATGAAACAGTGTTCTTTCTGCGGAAAAAAGGCAAAAGTCCGACAGAACAAAGTTAAACCCATCCTCAACAAGGAACAAAGAGTGAAGGCACTTTCCAATGAAATACAACCAAGTGCGACTCAGCTTTAAATAAACTCCTCCTTGAGAAAGCACAAACGAGGCTATCTTTTTCTTTTGTTTCCCATATTTAACACCATTTAGGAGAAAAAAAAACGATGGCGTCGTTCGTCAACTGAGCACAAGATTTCGACTTCACTTTCGTGAAGAGGGGATTTCAATGTTCAAGGTTGGTCTAGCAAAGATGAATTGGATGTGGGGTGAGAACTTTTATCTGAATCAGCAGTTGATTCCCCAGACAATCAAAGATGGATAGATTTTGAATGATGGAGCATTTTTTTTGTCTGAAATTATCTGAAATAGCAGATCCCAGTCATTAATCGAAAACGATGTTTGTTTTTTTTTGGTAGGGTACACGATGAACAAAATGAAAGCAACATTGATCAAGCATGATCGTATTCAGTCGAATCTCGTATCTGATATAAGATAACCAATTTGAACTTAAAGATTGGTTTAAGTTGCTAGGTGCCATCCTTATGCACCCTGGCAACTTCGGTTGATTCAACGAATTAGGAGCTTTCTCATAACGGTGCAAATTCTTCAATCATAATGCGAATCTGTCGCGGTAACATCGTTATCTTACTAGCTCCAAACAATATGAGTTTCTCTCATAGCTTTTCTACATCGGAGCAAAGAAATCCTGCATCAACTCGTCGAAAACCGTTAGAAGCAGATTAGCAACGGAAGCGAAGCGACACTGTGGCACAACTGTAGTGAATAATCTCGTCAATTTGAAATAGGCTCTGTATAGGCTCTGTCAAAAGCATTTTCCTTGCGGAACACCTGTCCACTAAACAAACGGCAATGAAGCCAACGTTTTTTTTTCTCATAGGATGATTCGTCATCGTTTGATATTGCTGGTCTAGTTATACGGAATCGTATGGAGAGTAGTCATGTTCGATCAAATCAGTCAAACTCTTCATTGCACTTGTATGATTTCTTTCTCAGAAGCATACCGACGCATCATCTAGAATTGAGCTATATATTCTTTGCCATTAAAAGTCTAAATAAATTTTAATTAAAAAGTAAGTTTGAGACCAGCGAGATTCGTTCCCACATCCCTCATCGTGGTCAACATAGTCGGAATAGCTGTGCATTTACGGCAACGGCTATTTGGGCTGCATTTGTAGACTATTTGTATTCATATCGTGTGATACTTTGGGCGCAGATAATGACACTTTCAAAATGAAAAGATCCTAGACCGTACTGGGAGTCTTGAAAATAAGTTGAGTTGTCTAGCCGGAAACGTTTCCACGAATAAAAGTTCAGTCGCTGGAAAGGAGTGAGACAATTTGTGCTGTGCTTCATGACGAAAGCAATTGGTCATCAGTTTACGGGAACTGTTTTCAATTTTGTTGAAACGTCTAACTGCCTCGAGAGTTCACGTTTCGTGTAATGAAAATTGATCCGGTGCGACAAATGCAGAGTTGTGGACAGCTTTCCATGAAAAAAGCCAGTGAATTTCCTCTGACTGAAATGGATCTTTCAATCTATGGGTTCTGCTATGTGACTTGAATCAAACCACAATCCAAATTCAATCCATCGAAAAACCCTACATACTCTTAATTTCCCAGCAAACCAGAGCTAAAAGTGTTGTTTCTTAATAAAATGCTCCATCCACTTACTTTACAAATGAACACAGAGTTCTCCCGATTACCACTAGGAGAAAATGTTTCAATTTGATTCAGGTACTCTTTATTCAGCTCCATTTTATAGAATATTTCAAGATAATTGTTTGTATTGATAAAATAAAAGAACAAAACGTTAAACGTACAGGAAAAACGAAGAGACAAAATACGAAAAATAATAATAAAAATACTCGTATTGCGTTCTACCTTCATCAAATCTGAGATTTTAAATATTGGCCCAATTGTCCCAAATTTCACTTCAATTTGTCCTTTTTATCCAATTGCAAAGTACATAGAGTGCTTTGCGAAGGCTCAAGCTGTCCGATTCATTTTCCGCGCGCTCGGAGTGATCTTTTTTCAGTTAGCACTTCATTCGCGCGCCATCGGAGTTATTTTATATTCCTGCTTATACGTGTTGACGCTGCGATTGTAACTGTTCAGTCGGGAATGGAATACCAACTGGTGAGCTCTTTTCATGCTTGTTTAACACATTTGAATAGAGGTTACAAGAATCGCATCAATTACCAAGGTGAATCCTGATCATGTAGCTTTGAAGCCCTCCCACTAACAAAACTCATTCCTGTGAAAACCATGAAGATGCTGCGGTATAACAGCAGTAACAATGGATGTCACACTAACATTCCTTCCCTTCCCCGATGACCGTAAGGACGTGGCTGGCGCCATTATTGACATTACTAATTTCAGAGTCCTTGAAAATATACATTGAAGATGGTATGCTACTCTCAAGCTACATCTGTTGGTTCCCTGTACAATTTCGATGATTCTTATCAATCACGGAGTAGCAACTACGAATTGTAAGGTCATCAATGCTCATGCTCATGCAATTGCAAAGCATACCCAGTCAACATCTTGGTTGGCATAACTTTTGTTATACATCATTCTATATGAATCAATTCAATCGTAAAGAATGCATGAAAAGCCTATATACCTACCAAAGTAGTGGCCATATGCGTACTTGGCACGACTTTTTCAGATTTTCTGCGACCAGATATACGATGCCACAAAATTTTGATGAAAATAAAAAAAAAAGTTCCCAGTAAGCCTCGAACGTGTGGCTTTTGGACTAGGAATCGGATACCTCACCACTGTACCACCAAGGGCTTCATGTTAAACAGGTCATTATTTGCCAATATTAATTCATGTTTCATGTACAGCGACACTTACTATGTTGTTCTTTGAGGCCCATCATTAGCAGATACCAAGTTTGGGTGGCAATTTTTGCTAAGTAGTTGCGATTTCATATGATGCTTTCTGGATTGATATATGATCTGTCAGTTTATACAACTCAACGCCATTATATGTTGCACTTTTAATCGTACACTTCGGGTTAATTATCAGAACTCCAGATCTGAAAGACTTCCTGTAAATGCTGGCAGCATTTGGGGACCAATATTATACAATATTTTCACATCTGGCTTACCTGAGTTACCTCAGGGATGTCGGAAATCCTTGTTTGCGGATGACACAGGCCTCTCTGCCAAAGGAAGAAATCTGCGTGTCATCTGTAGTCGATTGCAAAAAGTTTGGATATTTTTTCTTCATACTTGCATAAATGAAAGATTTCAGAACTCAACTAATAATATTCCCACATAAACCAAAAGCTCTTTATTTAGAACCTTCAAGCATGTAGACATGCTGTCACTATGGGAGGGTTTCCAATAAATTGGTCAGATGAGATTAAGTATCTAGGGCTCATGCTAGATAAGAATTTAACTTTCAAAAATCACATTGAGGGCATTCAAGCCAAATGTAATAAATATGTAAAATGTCTCTATCCCCTTATTAATAGAAAAACAAAAAATTGTCTTAAAACAAGCTCTTGATCTTCAATCAAATTTTCAGGCCAGCCATGTTGTATGCTGTACCAATATGGACTAGCTGTTGTAATACCAGGAAGAAAGCTCTGCAGAGAATTTAAAATAAAATTTTGAAAATGATTCTGAAGCTTCCTCCCTGACATAGTACCATTGAGCTACATACACACTCCGAAAAAATCATGTGATTTTACGTCTTTTGGATGCACATAAAAGAAGTGAGCTAAATAACGTGAATTTGTGTCATATTTTAAATACGATGGTGTCTGATTCGGGAAATGCCAATCATAGTGACATCGTTTTCATGTTCTTCATAATGTAAAATTACATTTTTCGTTCAAAGCATCTTTCAGAACACATTTTTACGTCATTTCATCGCTTACATCATTTGTCATTCAGTTATGATGTGAATTACGTTCGCAGTAATTTTCATTATTTTTAAGAGTGTAGAATATCCATTGTTGAAACATTGAAACAAATGTCAAATAAAATCATTAATAATTTCAGGCAAAATTCGTTACCGTTCTAATGCCACGATTAATGCGTTATATATTTAGGTTTGGTTAGGTCAAGTACATTGAAAGCGTGTTTTTTTTTCTCTTATAAGCAGGTGAAATCAACTCACCTGTAAAAAATCTGTTGGGGACGGACCTGGTGTAGGGGTTAGAACACATGCCTCTCACGCCGAGGACCTGGGATCGAATCCCATCCCCGAGATAGTCACTAAAAATTTCAGTAGTGACGACTTCCTTCGGAAGGGAAGTAAAGCCGTTGGTCCCGAGATGAACTAGCCCAGGGCTGAAAATCTCGTTAATAAAGATAGAAAAAAAAGAAATAAAAAATCTGAACTGCTACGGCAAATCAAACATAATATGTTGTTAACAAAATGTTAATAAAATCTTAAATTTGTTTTACCAAATTAGGATGATAGTGTTGTCTAATAACACAGAACACCTAGATTTAAGAAATGCATGAAATGTTTGGAATGTTACTTATAAAGAAATAAAAAAAGAGAGAGAGAAAGATGCAGCGCAATCCACAACAGAGTAAAATTCAATCAAAAAAGAATGCAATCACAACTAGCCGAGGACTGTCTTGTTCGGACGGTATACTCAAGAGTTCTTTTGAAGCGTGAACAAAGGTGAGCATCGCAACAAGAAAGAGAGAGTATCAGAAAAAATCCTCGCATTTGTTAGCACTCTCAGTCGAATCGTTTGAGGATCTGCGATGAAAATTTTGAGTACATTTTTTTTCTCCTCAGTAAAACGGCAAAAAGCGTTTGCATCGTAGAGGAATTTCTACCAGGCCTGTTGATCAGTGCATATTTCAAATTTTAATCGATTCGTTCCGAGGCATCCTCCCCTACCGTTATGGACCGGTGGTGGTTTCGTCGTATTTCATACACCTCCGCGCTTTCATTACCTCTCCACACACGTTGAATACTGATCCCACTTACACTGAAGACAAAAATACTCACTTTGATTTAATTTACCGTTGCAATAACTTTTAGCGCTCCGCTGATATGCCGGGAATTTTCTGCACGCGTGGAGCTGAACTGTGGTGTGTGAGAGTATGAGTGCATGTGACACATCAACCTCCGCACAGCTTTTGTAACGACGATGAGACCGCTGCTGTTTTGCTGTGCTGTCACGAGGTTTTAATGGGAATGTCTCTACTAAGTGATTCAAAAATACATCGTGTGTGTGCGTCACAAAAGGACGAACAGCAAACAGCGCAATGACGACGGTGCTTAATGGAAGGTTTGTTTGCATCGAGTCGGTATTCGTACTGTAAATGGTATTGTTCTGCGAATTGCGCCTTCTACAATTTGAATGAGAGAGGTGCTCGACGAGTGCTTGTTGTTGGATACGGATCTCCCCCCGTGCGAATCCCTGGTGGGCTGGTTCTTAAAAATGGAAAGGCATGCATTTTCCGGGTGTTTTATGACGAATGTCGTAAAATTGCATGAAATATGTGTGAACCGCTTTTACTCAATGTCACCAACAATGGAGCGTTCTTAATTTATGTAATTTTGAGAAAGAAAAAAATAATACCAGCAATCGTCAACCTGAGAACTGTATAGAATTATTCTCACACTAGGTTAGTATATTATTCTGAATGGGCTATCACTTCTCCTTCGTTGTCAACTCTTCTCTTCTATTTTCTTTACATTTTTTCGTCTCTATGTTCATCTCTTCTTCCTTTATTGTCTCTCATTGTTCAAGAGAGAAAAGATGCTGAACACGGAGTTTGCTATTTCTTTTTTTTCAACATTTGTGTGTGCAGCTGCTTTTCTCTTCTCTTTTTTTTTCTTTTGTATGTTCTTATATCTTTACTCTCTTCGTTACTTATTCTTTATTATTTTTTTTTCTTTTCAAGTCATCCTTTTATAATTTTCTGTAGTTTTCATTTCCTATCTTTATCTTATTATTCAGCCATTCCATGAACAACCGATCTAGTGGGTCACAGAATTCCGTGGAAATTTGCTATTTTGTTTCTTATCCGAAATAAAGATACACGTGTTTTTGGATTTTTTTTTATTAGGGTGACCATTTCCAAAAAAGGGTGATCAGAAAAATCGTGATTTTGCAAAATTTTTATTTATTTTAAATTATAACTTTTGAACCGTGTGACGTATTTTCAATTTACTTGGACGAAATGAAAGCTAAAGATTTTGAATAAGCAAGAAAAATATAAAATTTCAAAAAAATGTTTTTACATAAAAAATATCAAAATTTTTTGTTGTTTCGTGTTTTTTGTTTGTTATTTATTTTATTTTGCAAAGGCGTATTTGAAGCCATTTTTATTTTTGTTGGTATTTGAAAAAAAAATGGTTTTAAGGCGGCATCCACAAATTACGTAACGCTCTAGGGGGAGGGGGGGAGTAGGCTCAAGCGTTACGGCTCATACAAAAATTTGAAATTTTTCATACAAAAAGCGTTACGAAGGGGGGGGAGGGGGTCAAACATTTCAAATTTAAGCGTTACGTAATAAATGGATGCTGCCTAAGTTCATTAAATACCACATTATCACCATTACTGGTCACACACTATCACTAAATCAGCCACCCTACCACGAAACACATACTTTTATTGAAATAATGATTCACTCCAGATTTTTACCCGTGTATTCCACAAATTTGTTGTGCAAAAATTGCTCTCATTTAATAAAGACAACGTCAAACCATATTATTACATTGGGTGAACTGTGTTCGTGTAACCTGGCTAGGCAGTAGGCAGGCACCATTTAATGCCTAAGGAGCTCTTCGACACCCCAAAACGTGTCATCCACGTAGCCAGCAAGAGTAATTACATGGTGCCTTCGTCTTGTAGTCTGGAGCGAATGGACGACAAACTGAAGTGACGCTACGAGCGAACGGTTAGGTACACTTGAAAATAGCTCCTCGTCGGCTAAAGACTACGCCTTTAAGCTGTCCTATTCATTGGAGTTCACAGATGTGAAGGCCATTGTTTTCTGCCGTAAGAGCTTACACGGAAAGCGTGAAATACACAATTCTTGAATTTCACACAGAAATCCGATAAACGACAAAAGAAACATTTTGTCGTGTTTCAAGTATTAAATCATGTGTCACGTATGGAAATTTGAGGTTGCTGAGTATGATGCTGTTATAAGAAATGTCTCAGCACATCACAATTTTTAACTAAAGGTTTCCTAAGTTTTATTTAACACTTGTTTTAATAATTGTCACATGAAAATTTCAGTGAGATTTATTAAACTTTTTAGTGATCACCCACCAAGCATGCAAAACAGGACTTCAACTTTCAACAATAATGCTACCAATCCAAAATAAGTGAATAGTGGTATTTTTGTGCTTGAGACAAAACAAATGTTCAGCTTTCATAGCTCCACCAGAAGGTTGATTTATTTTAAAGAATCTTTGGTTAATCCGTGCAGAAGCCAGTCGTGTACAGCAATTTAACAGTGTACCGTGAGAGTGAGAGTAATGGCACTCGCACGAGTCAATTAACCTCCTTCGGGTGCTTTCCGCATTAAGAATATTTACTGTATGGGAATGAATCGTCTGGCAACAAAGAACCATACGTAAGCATACACCACGTAAACGTAGGGTTTTGTTATAATCTTGTATGAAAAGCACAGGAAATAAGCCCCAGGGAATGACGTCGAATGGCAAAAGTTTACCGCCACATACGGGGAAACACCGGTCGGAGGGGCCTCCGGTCGGAAGTAAATTTGATGGCTTTGGGGAGATTGGTGAGAATAAACACTTCATAAAACGGGAGAAAGACACACATCGTTTCGCAGGCATACCGGGGTAGAATTGAGCCTCACCTTGGGCACAGGTGCGCGTTATGTGGTTTACCGAAACAGGTGGAGACAGAGTTTCCGAATATGAAATGGGCTGGTAACAATTGTTGCTGGCGTTAATTTATGGCGACCTCTGCAATGGGTGATCAGCATTGGTATATTTAACCACAAAACAAGAGCAACATGTGGCCGCTAATCAAACTCGAGAAAACTGTGTTTGCTTCGTACTTAGTAAACAGTTTGCTTGCATAATTAAAGGTAAACTTGGCCATTGTTTGTATAGGTTAAGATTTACTTTAGTTTAAGGCTCCTTTTTTCAACGCAAGATAGATTGCATTGTATACTAATTTTATCTCTCAATGAAATCTAATAAGGTGCAGGTAAGATTCAAAATCTTATGCATACAAGAGCACTAGATTTTGGGAGTGTGTCTGTGTTTTTAACGAATTTCATTGTTGAAGCTAAAGGCATTGCCATACCAATATGTGAAGTAAAATTCGAATCCGTGATTATAGACGATGATCTTAAACTCTTGATCCGCCTTAAAAACGTGAGAAAAATCAATTTTAATGCACACGCGACCTTGCTATAACATTTATATGACAGGATCTGCATATAAAATAACTTAAGGTGAAGATTAATCGAAGCCAAAGTTCAAATTTTCAAGAGCACGGATCTGGAGAACCAAACACCCGTTTGAGCTACTGAACAATCGATTAAATTTTCAGCTTAAACGGATGTTTGGTTCTCCAGATCCGTGCTCTTGAAAATTTGAACTTTGGCTTCGATTCATATTCACCTTAAAATCAGATAAGAAACACAAATTTTGAAAATATGATTTCTCAATAGAACCCTGCAAGCCCTTTTGGAAATTATCTTAAATTTTGAAAAAAAAGCATTTTAAACAAATAATTACAAACTTATTTCAAAGACAGCTAAAAAACTTGCTATGCAGTTTGAAAGAATTTCAATTCAATTTCAGTTTCAGTCCAAATGAAAATCAAGTTACTAAGGATTCCGAAAGCTTTCTCAATCAAAAGAACGTTTCCGAAAATTCCTGTGAGACTGATTTGGAAGCAGTAAGAACTATTAACAATGATAATTGCTTGGCACGAAGGCTTGACTGTAAAATTAAAAAACTTTTATTTTTCAACATACATTGTTAGAATAATCCAAAGTTGTCTCTCAAGTTGTACTCTTCAGATTAATTATCAGATCTCCAGGTCTGAAAAAAAAATTGTAAGAGCTGGTGTTCTTCAAAGCAGCATTTTGGGGCCAATATTATACAATACTTTCACATCTTACTTACTTGAGTTACCTCAGGGATTTTTGGGTTTGCAAATAAACAAGAATCTCCGCCAAAGAACGATGCCTGCGTGTCATCTGTAATAGGTTGCAAAATAAATTGGACATTTGTCCTTCATACTTGCAAAAATGGAATATTTCTTCTGGTTCACCCAAAACTAAGCTTACAATACAAATAACGTTTTGAATGCTTCTATCACAAAGTTATTAAACTTGTTGAAAACATGATCAATTGAGATAGTATGCTTCGAAATCCTTTCTCGTAATGGGAAATGGACAGACCTCTAGGTACTATTTTTTTTATTCATTTCAGGAATATATTTTTAAGATCGCACAATCTAAGAATGTTACATCACTTAGTATTGCAATGATTCCTTAATATCGGTCTCTGAGTTATTTTATTTGGTTGACTTCTTCGTCAAAATTTGTTTCATTTTGATGGTTTTTATTGATCTGATTGCGGGGTGCAGATAGCCGTAGGGGTGAAGCGCAGCTATTCAGCAAGACCAGCTGAGGGTTGTTGGTTTGAATCCCACTGGCCGGTGATATTTTAATTTTTCGTTCAAAGTTTCTTCGTACTTGCCACATTATATACCTTCTGAAAAAAAGTAAAAATATTTACGATTTTTAAACAAAAAATGGTCCTGTTTGGAGGCCTGCAGTTTTGTATAAATTAATCTCAAAGACATGAAATTTTGACAAGGAGCTGAGAATAACGTGCATTTTTAATTTCTGTTAGATTTTAACATTCTTGTACACATTCCTCAAAGTTTAAGACGGATATGAATTCTAAAAAAAAGCAAACGATTTTTTTTAAACTTTTAAAAGAGGTAATCTTAGTCCTCACACAAACTAATAAAAGATGATGTTGTAAAATATTACTGGTCTGAGTTATCATACATTAGTGTTGTTAACTTATTTAATACCAAATTAAAACCGTTTAAAACTTTAAAAAAATGTATTAAAATGTCATAATCTAAACTAATTGAAGAATCACGTTATTTTTAGATCTCTGATATGGTCATGTATGAATATCGGCATTTATTAACTTTTTAATTTCCAACCAGGGGCCCTTCCTTAGCCGAGGGGTTCGAGTCCGCGGCTACAAAGAAAAGCCATGCTGAAGGTGTCTGGGTTCGATTCCCGGTCGGTCCAGGATCTTTTCGTAATGGAGATTTCCTTGACTTCCCTGGGCATATAGTATAATCGTTCCTGCCACACGATAGAGTAAGGTGGGGCAAAAGTTCGACCTTAGTGGTATAATCAAAGTTTCCAGGGAAACAATAGCAGTTAAAACAAAACAAATACCATACAGTGAACCTTCAACATATTGGCTATAATTTTGCTGAACAAACTTGTGTCAAAATATTTACCCATTTTTAGTTATAATTGTTTCAAAATTGATTGTCTTATTCGAACTTTTGCCCCACCGGTGGGGCAAGAGTTCGAATCTAGTGTGGAGCAAAAGTTCGCTGGCTAAAACACAAAATATCGATCCTTTTATGGCAGGCATACTTTACACCAGCCGGAAACTTATGTTTGACGAAAAATACACACTAAATTTTCATCAAAAAAAATGCCCAAAACCGGGTTAATTGTAATATACTCAAAAATAGCAGTTTTTCGCAAAACTAAGTGGAAATGTAAAATTTTGGTGACTGTTTTCACACGATCAGACAAATTTAACTACATTTGAAGATAATATGTGGATTTTAGGCAATTTGCATTTTTTTTTCCGTGATTTTATACATGGGTCGAACTTTTGCCCCGCTGATTCGAACTTTTGCCCCACTATGGGCCAAAAATTGTTTTCAAGCATTTATGCAAAAACTAATACACCTCAAAGCAACCTTATGATAGGACTAGAAACGCCCTTACATAAAATTTTGAAAAAGATTTTATCTTCAATTGGTTCCATGCAACGAAAGTTTGACCAAAAATTACAATATTCACGTCGAAAATCAACAAATAGCCATAACTTTTCCAAATCTCAATCGATTTTTATGATATTTGGATTGAAAGTCCCTTACTTGAATAGCATTCGAACCACCATGACATTTATAAGATTTGTTTTGAATTGAGCTAGAAATCTTAAAAAGAAACTCTTACCCCACTCGAACTTTTGCCCCACTTTACTCTATACGAATTTGTAACACTGTACAAATGCAAAAAAATCGTCTATCACTAAAGAAAAGCTTAATAATTGTTCATAAGAAAACTGACCTGAGAAGTAGGCTCCGTCCTTGTTGGGACGTTACGCCAATAATTAGATTGATTTTTCATAATAGTATATATGTTCCTTTAGCTATTGAGTAATTTAAATTATTTTATGAAATATTTGCTTTATTTTTCTATTATTTAAACGGCAGTAACACCTGATGACATTAGACGAATTCCATCCAGAATAAGTAGAAAAACAAATATGAAAATCATGCTCGATAATCTTCGATTTGTATTAAATTTTGCATGTGATTTTGGTATGCTAGAATAAGTGTTTTTTATATAGAAAAATCGACCATTTTGACTCAATAATAACTTTTGAAAATGGCCTATAAGTTTTTGCATTCAAATAATTTGAAAAGTTCTTACTCCGAGACTCCCAATATCCTTTCCATTACTACTTTGGAGTTGCAGAGGTATATTCGATCTCTAGTTACAATGGTTGTCTAACTAACATTCCTTCCCTTCCTTGGTGACCGTAAGAACGTGACCGGTGCCGTAACTGACATTTAAATGTTGAGCTCTCGATTTGTGCACATTGAGAATGGTTAGCTTATCCAAAGCCCCTTTCATTAAATCTCTGAGCAACTTCGATTGTTCTGGTCAATAACGGAGTAGCAACTACGATTTGCACGGTCATATCTGCTCATTCTCATGTTTTAAGTTTGGCAAAAAGAGGTTGAAATAAATACGATTTAGTTTTGATCGCAGCTCTTTATTCCAGAATTCCTGAGAAATATTTCTGGGAGTGAAATTAAGAAACGTAAAACCATGTCAGGAAAAAAAATTAGCACTGTAGTTATTGAATGCTCCTAATCTGAATGATCTAATATTTGTTGTTAATTCTTCAATTTTTATTCTTTCTTTGCAGATTTCCTGAAGGCGATGGAGTATAGTAAAAATGTAGTTAATTTGCGAGTGGTGCTTTTTTGTGCCATTTCATTCAATTTAGGTAAGTTTTATCAAGTAATATATTTGATCACGTTATTTCAACAGTCCGATAATTGTATGTGCCTTATTTGTTTTTTTTTTTGTTTTTTACTTTTTGATTCCTATCCCATAGTCTTGAAAATATCCTTAGCTTAGCTTAGACTTAGCACATATCAATGATTGCTATTCCGTGATTGACCGAAGTCAGTGAAAATGCACAAAGAATCAACTAGAAGATCGGCAGGGATTGGCCATAATCTTCTTCAGTGTGCATGATTCAATGCCTCTATTTATACATGGTCAATGACGGCGCCGGCCACGTCCTTGCAGTCTGGATGGATTGGGGGAAGGAATGTTAGTGTGTAACCTTTGCTATTTGGAGACCGTGTTTGCCTCTGCATCTCCACAGAGGTTACTGGGAGGGATGTTTGTTAATGGGGAGGATCGTTGGGTCACAGGATTCACTTTGATAAGCGATTAGACCATGATAAATAATTATTGGTGAGATATAATCATGCTTATATGTAAATATAATATTTTCATTTGATATGAGCAATATCAATGTAGAGAAAAAGTATGCCGATACTTGACGTGCGGAACCTTTCAAAGTTTGTTGGATAAAGTGAACTTTTCGCAAGTCTACACTCGTAGTGTCAAACCATTCAAAGTTTTTTTTAATTAATTGAAAAAAAATTAGACATAAATAATTTATGAATCAGAGTTTATGCCGACACACACAGTGTCTCACACGTCTCACCGTTGTAACGATTAAAGGTGCAGTCATATAAATTTTATAGATTAGAAATAGTAGCATGAAACGAGCTCACCAATTGATCCGTCATCCTTGAGCAGCAACAATCCACTTTCAGCTTCACTCGTTTGCTCGGCTATATAAAAGCACTCAGAGAAAAAAGTCGCGTGACCCGAGTGGGAAAACAACTGACGACTGCTCGGGCTTTCTTGACGCATTGCCCAGGAGCAAGGTCAACGTCGAAAGATCAAAAAGAACTAATCGAACGCGGCACTTTTTCACTTTACTCGACCGATGCGCGACAATTTTGATCTTGCCCTCATCGCCGGCCTCCGCAGGAGCAAGCGTCAAGGTCAAAGGATCAAACACAACTAAGCGACCGCGGCACTTTTTCACTCTCACCCGACCGACGCGCGACATGTTTGATCCTGCCCTCATCGCTGACCTCCGCAGGAGCAAGCGTCAAGGTCGAAGGATCAAACACAACTCCTATAGTCTTGATAAATATCCTTGTTTATAAACTACTGATAAGGGAAACTTAAAAGTAGATGGAGTACCGTGTACCTTTTAATTCCGCTCCTAAATGCTTTGACAGATACGCGTATTTCGACTACCACTTGCAGTCTTCTTCAGTGTCAGTTACTCGTATCCACTGAAGAAATCGTCGCATCTCTCTACCTTAAATACTAACACGCTTAAATAATTAAATATTAAAATGCTTAAAACTTATACTAAAATCATATTCAGTCCACTCACCTTATGAGATGCATATCTTTCTTGTATTCCTTCAGAGTATAAACGATATGTAAGAATGATAATGCATAATGGAGCAAAATTATTTAGCTGTTGATATTTTTGTTTACATTCAAAACCAAAGAAGGATTACATAGGATGCACTCATGCAGCTGCGGGTTCAATACATACTGTCGAAGCAATGCATTGTCTTAATACTCGAAAAGCGGTAGTGTAGTATGTGATTAAACGAAATAAATGTGCTTTTATCAATTTGTTTGAATTACTTGATTTGAAATGTATATTCCTTCTTTGGTTTTGAATGTAAACAAAAATATCAACAGCTAAATAATTTTGCCCCATTATGCATTATCATTCTTAAATATCGTTTATACTCTGAAGGAATAAAAGAAAGATATGCATCTCAAGGGGTGAATGGACTGAATATGATTTGAGCATAAGTTTTAAGCATTTTAATATTTAATTATTTAAGCGTGTTAGTATTTAAGGTAAAGAGATGCGACGATTTCTTCAGTGGATACGAGTAACTGACACTGAAGAAGACTGCAAGTGGTAGTCGAAATACGCGTATCTGTCAAAGCATTTAGGAGCGGAATTAAAAGGTACACGGTACTCCATCTACTTTTAAGTTTCTCTATTTGAGATTCTGCTCAGAGGATTCGAACATTCATTAAAAAGTATTGATAAGGGCTCATTCGTAAATTTCATAACGCTAGATGGGTGGGAGGGTGTCCTGTTGGTGTTACGGCTCATTAAAATACTGTTGAATATTCATACCAAAAGCGTTACAAGAGAGTGGGAGGGTGCCCATAATGGACAATGTTAGCATTATGAAATTTATGAATGAGTCCTAAGTTTGTGGATTTGGTTAGATGCAAATGATAGGAAAACCGAAACTCTTACCAAACAGTTAGGCTGTTAAGGTTTTCATTTTTCAGATATTGTATTTTCTAATATTTACTGAGAACAAAAGATGATTTTATTTTCAAGAAATGATATACGGAGAATTGGCACATCAAAGAACCTCAATACAATATAAAGGTCAATAATTTCAATATGAAGTTATTGCGCATCCTTTTTCAATCTTGTCATAAAATGGAAAAATAGGCTTAGATGAATATTTTACAGAATATATAGATACACTTGAGGCCTTCCTTAGCCAAGTGGTTAAAATCCGCGGCTACAAAGCAAAGGTGTATGGGTTCGAATCCCGCTTGAACCAGGATCTTTTCGTAAAGGAAATTTCCTTGTCTTCCCTGGGCATAGAGTATAACCGTACCTGCCACATGATATACGAATGCGAAAATGGCAACTTGGACAAAGAAAGCTCTCTGTTCATAACTGTGGAAGTGCTCAGAACAGTAAGCTGAGAAGCAGGCTCTGTTTCAGTGGGGACGTCAATGCCAAGAAGAAGAAGAAGAAGAATAGATACACTTCCGTTCTAAAGTTTGGGTTCATGAGCTGTCCGTACTCCAGGCAAGTCAAGGAAATTTCCATTACGAAAATATCCTGGACCAACCGGGAATTGTAACCTGGGAATTAAGTCCGCGGCTTCGCTTTGTAGTCGCGGACTGTAACCACTGGGCAAAGGAAGGCCCATAGAAAGTTTCACATCTTGGCCGCAATGACAATGGCTTACCACAGTTCATCTTATTCATTGTTGGATCTCTGCATTCAGAAACCTTATCGAAAAACAAAATAAAGTGTGCAATTCACTTCCGAAAACACGCTATAAAAGCCATTCAAGAAATGATTTATTTGTGTCGAAAAAAAAAAATCTAAGAAAGCTTTACCATACACATACACACACTCCTAAGCAATCAATAATACCAGGCTCTGAAAATAAACTATCTTCCTCGAGAGTAGGTATTTGCCTACCGCCCTTTTATTCAAATTTCATTCGGAAGGTCAGAGAGCATATTTGCATACAGGCTGTTTACTCTTCCGAAAACAGAATTTTCATTGGCATATGGCAATCAATAGCAGGCTGGCAATCGATCCTTGTTTGTCATTTGGTTTATGTTTTCCATCTCACTGTGTTGATTTTGTGATGTTAACAATCCATCAAGCGTACCCAATTGACATCTATCATATACACTGGGAGGGTGGAGAAAAAAGCCCGGTTTTTGTTCATTTTGTGTGCATCCTAATTTATAGTTGCCAAAACGTATAGGGGCTTATATCGTGAAAAAAAAACGATTTTTGTTTCAAATTATTATTTCATTTATTCAACATTAGTTCCACTGTTTCATAATGGGATATTCGATGTAAGCTTCAGAATTATTTTCAAAATTTTATTTTGTGTCCTCTGCACAGCTTTCTTTCTAGTAAAACAATAGCTAGTTCATATTGGTACAGCATTTTGTTTGAAGATCAAACAATTGTTCTTGAGACAATTTTTTGATTTTCTATTTGATAAGTTTTGACATTTAATATATTTGTTACATTTAGCTTAAATACCCTCAATGTAATTTTTGCAAGTTATTCTTGTATCTAGCTTGAGCCCTAGATACGTAACTTCATCTGACCAATCTATTGGAAGCCATCTCAGCGTGACAACGTGTCTGCTTGAAGGTTTCAAATAAAGAGCTTTTGGTCTATGTGACAAGATTATAAGTTGAGTTTTGGAACCATTGGGAGAAATCTTCCAATTTTGAAAGTTAGTTGAAAAATATCCAAACTCTTTTGCAATCTACTACAGTTAACGCTCAACGCGCCGTTATCGCAATCATCGTCATCATCGAAACTTCAAAAGCAGTTTTTCTTTTCAAAACTGAACATTATTCGATGAAAATGTATTCACTGTGTTTCAATTGGAGAATACAAAACAGTGAACATATTTTCCTGAAAATTTTCTTGATTTTGAACGAAAAAACTGCTTTTGAAAATTCCAAAATCAATGACGGATCCTGCCCCCTTAACGTAACGCCAGAAAAGAAAGGAGTAGGATGACATGCAAAATAATTACAAAAAATAGATAAGAACAACTCACATTTTTTTTTTGAAAAAAAAAGTATTAATCAATACAAAGTTTTCCATTGAACGGTGTTTAATGCAATGATCGAACTTCTTAAAAAGGCTTCGTCGCGCAATCAAATTTTGTTTGCTGAACTGAAAGTTTTAGCTGAGCAGCGAAGAAAGTGATGTTGAACCATGAAGATATTTCATCTCACGTTTTAGACCAGTTTCCCCTATGGAACATGAAAACCCAGTTTCTGAATGTGTGAGGATGAATATTTATGCAAATCATTGATATGTGTGAGAATCCAAACATGAAAGAAGCGTTTTATTTTTTATTCATTGTTTTAGGCAAGTCATATCCGACATAACGGAAGGTATTATTTTTGGTATATGACTCTAAAATTGGTGTTTAATTGTACCTTTTATGTGCATTCTTGCTACGCATGGGTAACAGACGGCACAATCATTCTTCGTTTTCATACAGATTGCAGACATTTTTGTGATTTGCAAGATCAAATTTTGTACAACGAAGCGTGTTAGACTATGGTATGTTCTATAACATGCCCAATACTTATGCAATGTTCAATTTACTAGACTAAATCCAATGAAGACTCAACTTCGTCTGCTGAAAAGCACTTTCAACACCAGAGGACAACCGGAAGCCTGAAGTTTATAAATATGAAATTATGTGACCGACAAAATTCCATACTTACTATAAATGGAAATGGGTACATAGCCCTTGGTACCTTTTTGTCACTTCCTCTGGTCCGTCGTGCTCCGTTGGTCTCTCCGCATTACGAGCGCAAATAGTGCAAAAAGACACAGTCATAGCCGCATAACCCTTAGGTGTGCACCATCCAATGCTGGCACAAGCACAAGGTATGGCCTCGAGCAAGCAGAATTCCCATCACGTCGTAAATTTTAAAGCTATCGAGTGCAAATCAATGAATATAAATTCGTACCATTTCCTCAATCGGGAGTGGCATCTGGGGCCAAACCAATAATGGTGCCAAGCGAAAATACTGAAGGAGCGAGGTGGAAATAGACAGAGAATTCCTGTGAGCATTCTCGCGTTACTTCAGCAGGAAGGAAAATGCCTCTTGATCGGTATCGGTTCCGATGCTCGACGTCTACGTCGCTTCGCGTCTATCAGAGCACTATCACGTTCCGTGCTTTTCCGCAGCGTTATTTCGCTTGCTTGTCTCTCCTCGTACGATAGTTAACCCGAGAAGATGATAGAAACTAAATTATAGCAGAATGCGTTCCCCTGATATGATTTTTTTAAATCGTCGGTTGTTATAAAACATGTTAACATTTGCACAAAATAAAACAAAAATGGAACAAATTCTACATTCTTCCTAAAAACTAATAATGGACCATATAGTTGACTTAAATTTGTTATAATTTGCGCCTAAAATGTACCATTCTTGTAAAGTTGAGTCTAATGTGACTGAAAATGTTTATGGTCTAAATTATCAAGTTAGATGTAACGGATATTACGTCATTTTGTTCGCTCTTATACAGTATCGGACATATAAAATGCACCAAAGCCGTTTTCCCATACAAAATGGTCTACTTCAGAGAGCTATATCTCCGCCGTTTTTCAACCGATTCTTCTCATTTTTTCTTTGACGAACTACAAATTACCTCATTATACATTATACCAACCAATTGAAAATGTTGTGTGAAAACTATTGATTCAAGAGTTACAGATAGGTTGAATTTTGACATAAAAAATGCACCAAGGCACAAATTGATGTAGC
Organism: Aedes aegypti; assembly: GCF_002204515.2. Taxonomy (NCBI): domain Eukaryota; kingdom Metazoa; phylum Arthropoda; class Insecta; order Diptera; family Culicidae; genus Aedes; species Aedes aegypti. The sequence goes on from NC_035108.1 coordinate 382,565,122, forward strand.
AGAAAAACTACGCTTCGTAGCATCTAGGTGTCTTCAGCGCATTTGTTCATTGAGTGATAAGGACCAAATGCGCTGAAGACACCGAAAAGATACGACGCATAGTTTGTCTGATACATCACTTTTCGTCTTGGTGCATTTTTTATGTCAAAATTCAACCTATCTGTAACTTTTGAACCAATAGTTTTTACCTGAGAGAGAGGAGACAGCTCACTGACAACTGGCTTGTTTTTTGGCTTCTTTGATTTCTTTTTCTCATGTTTGGGTTGCGGACAATGGTTCGGAGAGCACAAACTGGGCCAAAACCATTTTCATATCCTATTTGTTATCAAAAAGATCATAAAATTAAACAATTTCAATAGTAATTTGAGTCCAATCGACAATATTTAAATAATCAACGATTCTATATGCGAGAGCACAGAAAAACAACCTGAATATTCAATCACATTCAGTTTAAGTTTGAATAAATTTTGTCGGTTTTTCACGCTCTGCTCTTCGAATGTGCGGTTTTCCAGTGACAGTTGATGACAGGTTCCCTTGACTTTTCGGAGCTCGCAATCTAAGCCAGCTGTCTCCTCTCTCTCAGGTTTTTACACATTTTTTTCAATAGTTATTAAAAATTGAGGTAATTTGTAGTTCGTCAAAGAAAATATGAGAAGAATCGGTTGAAAAACGGCGGAGATATAGTTCTCTGAAGTAGACCATTTTGTATGGGAAAACGGCTTCGGTGCATTTTATATGTCCGATACTGTATGTCGGGAATAAATTCACACGATTGTTTTGTTTTTGATTTGCATTATAATTATAGTATAGTATTACAGAAAGTGTTTCAAGGATGTAACATAATAACAAAATTATTGCACATCAACAAATTAACAACAAACTTACAACTGTAATGCCAAAAGCATAACAAATATCGTTATAAATGTGGTGCAACAAAATTAAACAAGTTAAGAATAATTGAACTAATACATAACAAAATAAAAATAACAAAATTTAATAAACTTATGTTACGTGAATTGCAATATAATTTTGTAATGTGATTCTGGTCGGGACCGATGCTACTTAATCTGATTTATATTGCATCGGAACAGGCAGTGAATGACCTTGAAATATTCCGAACGAAAATCTCAAACCATGAAAGTAGAGTTTCTTTGGCGATACTTTAAAATGTTCAGTGCAATCAAACCTTACTGAAGATTCAAATTGAGATTGCAATTTGGTGAACACAGGGCACATGTTTTGTACAGTTTCTACTATTAGGTGCCTGCTACGAATTGAGGGGGTTCACTACGTGTCAAACAGGAAGTTTTAGTTTTGCTATAAATATAGCTTGCCACAACTATTATCAAATGGATTACGGTAAATGCACACTTTCCGAGTTCTGTATATCGAACTAAGGCTAGTGAAGTCAAAAATATATGCATACAGATGATGGATCAACTGGGTTTTTAAATTCTAGTAGTAATTTTTGTGTTTTAATCAATGACGTCAATACACGGCAATCAAGAAACGGATGAGTTCAGAGTAACAGTAGTAATGATCAATTTTTGTAGAATTTTTTTTTCTCATTTTCTCATTCGCGAATTTGTGACGATGTGTGACGAGGGGGAGGGAGGGGACCCAGCTTGTGGGCGTAGCATTTTGAATAATTTCGGTAAAAAGAGTAGCACTGATAAAAATGACAAATATTTTTTTATCAAACTTCTTTATCTGAACTCTTTAACTTAATTTATGAAATGCTGATTCAACTTCAATACATAAATATGATAAAATTAAAAAATTTCTAAAAAAAAATTGTTTTCCTAACAATTAAACAGATTTTTTTTTCAAATTGTTATGTGAATATTATATTGTATTCGTGTCCAAACTATTTTATTTGCAAATAAAAAAATTAAAGTTTGATAAGTGAAGTAAAAATCAATGCTTTATCGAATTGAAAATTTTTTTTTCATTCGTTAACAAGGCATAGAAACAACTGTTTTAGTTTAATTCATATTTTCTGTTGGAATTTTATTTCTTGTTGTTCGAAAGCGAAAACCACACGGAAAATAAGGGAAACGAAATGGTATTTGCGCGCCCATTGTGTGTATCTTTCATCGAGCGATAGCACCATTCATCTTCGTTCAGCGACGGTGGTCCTGTAGAAAGAGTTGTTGTCGGATCATCTCTGTCTATCCGGTCAACTTCAAGATGGAGGAACCATGGTGATGTATAAAAGGCCGAATTGTCATCACTTGAATTCTCTTTTACGACAACTCCGTCAACATCATCGATCGACAACGAAGCAGTGAATAATAACAGAAGTGAAGAATTGAATTTGAGTGCGATTAAATTAGTTGAAATTAAAGTTAAGAAGATTAATAAAGTTAAGTGAGTTATTTGATGAACCTGTGAAATAAAGTGTAGTTAACAGAAATAAACTTACCTGTGTAGCCGCCATTGAACTGTAGTGCCTGAAAGAAACCTGAAAAAGAGAGAATATACTTACCATATTGGAAACGTCCCCGTCGTGCTTCGCATCTGTGCTTTTTTTGAGCACAGAATTACTGTTACCCACTGAGTGATTCAACACTTGTAAAGAATATTATATTTAATCAATGCGTTAAATGCTGTAGGAGATCTCCACTCAGTCAGTTCAACGATTTGTTTCATCAAGATTTTTAAATCATTCGAAAATTCAGGGAAAGAGCATTTTTATTATTTCAGTGACAACGACGAAGTTAAGTTGAAATATTTATAAAGATGATAGTTTAAAAATCGTTAATTTTCTGTAGATTCCTAATATTACAAATGTTATTTTTTCTCTATCTGGCCACTGTTTGCTGAATGGATTTGAATTTGGAGAATAATATCGGATATCCATTTCAAGTAAAGGTATTTTGTTGATGTTAACAAAGATTGACTGGACTTTGATGATGATAATTGGATTTCGGCTTTCAGTCACGAATGCCAAAAACATAACATTACATTGGCAATGATTTAAAATAATCAACGCTTAATTCGTGACTGAAAGTCGAAATCCAATTATCATTATCAAAGTCCAGTCAATCTTTGTTAACATCAGCAATGGCGACTAACTCACGCACAGGTATTTTGTTGCTCATATTCACTGAAATCTGTTTCTTGACCACGAATAATTAAAAAAAAAATCCTCCAATATAACAAAATTTGTATAACTTAAACAGGAAATAAGTTAATTAAAACTGTTTTCCAAATGACTTTTGAGCACTACGGTATATCACACTATCATTCGTCAAATTTTCCTGAAGTTCCAGTCAGTAATTAATACCAAAATATGTTTTGAATTTCTGTATTTTAATAGTTACAATAAGTTGGTTTTCAAGTAGAATTTGAAAAAAGAGCACTGTGGATCCTATGCGAAATCCTGAGAATTCCTGAAATCCACTGCAACTAACTTAGATTCTCTAAAACCTCCATGCGAACCTCGGGAAACTCCAGGAAAACTTCTTCGTAACCCTTGATAATGTGAAACCCAATGGAAACCTCGAGGAACATCTATAAACCCTGTTAGAAATTATTGGCTGATATATTGAAACCTTTTTGAGTACAGTCAAAATTAGTGAATCTCTGGTAGAGCTTACCCTTGAGAACAATATAAAAAACCTATTATATGAGATAAATGTACTCTTTAGGACAGGGCTGCCCGCAGAGGTTTTGAAAATTCGTCTCATATTAAGGCCGTTCACTATTCCACTTTAATTAAATTTTATTTATTTATGTGTTATTATATATTAATATATATTTATTTTTAAATTGTTTCTGAATCCTCTAAAATACTAAATTTTATGGACTGTTCAATGTATCGATTTGAAATTTCAAAAATTTCTGAAGCTAGATTTCAAAGCATCATCGATAGGGGTTTTAATTGAGAACGGTTCGATTATAAAGCGTGGAAATATGTGTTTCCTTGTCGCTTCTTGTGGGGAAAAGGGAGAATCGAGCAAATTAGTTTTTGTTACGTCATACGTTCTGCAGTTCGTGCTTTTTAAAGTAGAGTAAAGTGGGGCAAGAGTTTCTTCTTAAGATTTCTAGCTCAAATCAAATCAAAACTTAGAAATGTCATGCGGGTTCGAAGAGACTTTCGCTCCAAATATCATAAAAATCGATTGAGATTTGGAAAAGTTATGGCTATTTGTTGTTTTTCGACGTAAATATTGTAATATTTGGTCAAACTTTCGATGCATGGAACCAAATGAAGATAAAATATTTTTCATTATTTTATTCAAGGGCGTTTCTAGGCCTATCATAAGGATGCTTTGACGTGTATTTGTTTTTCCATAAATAGTTGAAATCAATTTTTGCCATATAGCGGGGCAAAAGTTCGAATCTGCGGGGCAAAAGTTCGACCCATGTATAAACCCACGGAAAATTTTTCAAATTTCCTGAAATCTACATATTATCTTCAAATTTAGCAAAATTTGCCTGATCGTGCGAAAAATGTCACAAAAATTTTACATTTTCACTTAGTTTTGCGAAAAACTGCTATTTTTTGGGTGTATTACAATTAACCCTGTTTTGTGCATTTTTTTATGAAAATTTAGTGTGTATTTTTCGGCAAACATAAGTTTACGGCTGGTGTAAAGTATGCCTGGCATAAAAGTATTGATATTTTGTATTTTAGCCAATGAACTTTTGCCCCACACTAGATTCGAACTTTTGCCCCACCGGTGGGGCAAAAGTTCGTTTAAGACAATCAATTTTGAAACTGTTATAACTAAAAATGGGTAAATATTTTGACACAAGTCTGTTCAGCAAAGTTAAAGCCAATATGTTGAGGGTTCGCTGTATGGTATTTGTTTTGTTTCATCTGCTATTATTTTCATGGAAACTTTGATTATACCACTAAGGTTGAACTTTTGCCCCACCTTACTCTACAGATTATTTCGCTTTACACATATGTAGTTGAAAAGTTCTTTCTTATGGTTGCTAATTTAGCCCGTGTGCTTTAAGTGGCGAAACTGAAATTGATTGGTAGCAGACCTGTTAACAATGGATTATGAATTGGTGCTTATTTTTCGATGATTGTGATAACGGTACGAATGCAAAAAAATGATGGCGCGGCACTCCAAGTGTCAGCATACTCTATTTCATCATTAACATAATACATATTGAAAGATATATTTTTTTTCATCTATTTCTGTAATCGCAAAAAAAAAAACTTTAAATTGTTTGGCACAATTACTGTTGACATTTTCTTCCCAGACTATTTTAACTCAAGTTTCATGAATCAAATTATTTTTGCAATCGAAACCATATGTTGCAACTCATAAATCCTCCATACTAACAGAGGCTTTCCGTGTGATAATCATGAAGGTGCAGAGGCACTCTCGGTCGTGAATAATGACATATATTACACTAAAACTTCTTCCCCAAGACCCATATCACATGCCGTAACTTAAAAACACAACAAACATGTACTATGTTATATTTACAAGTTCTTTGTATCGTCGACATATTTCAAATCCAGTCTTCATATAATATATATCATATTATTTATTATGCCAAAACCTGACTTTTTAATTAAAGGTGCATGCAGCACATCACTTACCAAGGTAAATCCAGATTGTGTAGCTTTTGAATACTCCCCACTAGCAAAACCTCATTCCCGTGACAACCATGAAGATGTAGAGGTATACTCGGTCTTAAGTAACAATGGATGTCACACTAACATTCCTTCCCATCCCAGATGACCGTAAGGAAGTGGACGGCGCCGTTATTAACTTTATAATGCTTTGAATTCTCTAAACTGTACACTGAAGACGGTAAGCTTCTTTCAAGCTCCGTATGTTGGTTCTTTGTGCAATTTTGATTGTTCTGTTCAATCACGGAGCAGCAACTACGAATTGTACGCTCATCAATGCTCATGCTCATCTATAAGAGTTTAAATAATAAGAAGATCGCTTTGAAATTTATATCAACCAAAAAAAAAAGTTTATGAGATTATTATTGTTTCTCAAGATTCTCACAGAAACTCTAACAGGTTTCCATAGATCACTGGTCGTTATTTTCATTCAGTTAAAAACGAAGTTTTCTTAAATCCTATATAAAAATGATGACAAAATATAGGGCAGATTTATAAATAATTTTGAACGGGTTTATTTCGAAACACTGGACAACACTCTCAAAAGTTAAAGGTAGGATTTCGAAATTAATATTTGTCGAGATTCTGAAGATATCCTAGACACAATACTCATAAAATCATGCACAGAATTCTATATAAATCCAAGCCAAAATTTTCGAAATATTAGGATTTTCACATATTACAGGACATGATTCTAAGGGCCTTCCTTAGCAGAGTGGTTAGAGTCCGCGGCTACAAAGTAAAGCCATGCTGAAGGTTGCTGGGCTTGATTCCTGATCGCTCCAGGGTCTTTTCATAATGGAAATTTCTCTAACTTCCCTAGGCATAGCGTATCATCATACCTGCCACACAATATACGAATGCGAAAATGGCAACTTTGGCAAAGAAAGCTCTCAGTTAATAACTGTGGAAGTGCTCATTGAACATTAAGCTGAACAGCAGGCTCTGTCCTGGTGAGGACGTTAATGCCAAGAAGAAGAAGAAGGATCATGATCCTCCAAAAATCCTATGTAGGATTACGAGTCCGATGTCAGGGGTTCTGAGAAAATTGAGAGTATCTTTCACTTACCAATCTCTATAACAATCATGAGTCGCCACACATCATGCGAGTCTGTTTATCATCTACTGTTACAGATATGATTATATCGGGGGCATAACAGAGCATGGTTAAATCCATCTAAACAAGCTCCAAACCTGTGCCCCTAGGTTTGATATAGGAGATTCAAGGATTTTTTATCGTGTCAGTAAACTAAAACACCTACCCCCAATCGTGAATAAGCAAGTAAAATGAGCTTTATCATGGCTCTCTGTTTGGGGCTCTTTTTCATTGCAGCTATTTATCAAGCTTGTTAGGGGCTGTCCATTAATTATGTAAGGGTTTATGGGGGGAGGGGGGGTTTGTGATTTCTTACGTGCCATACAATTTATTTTTAATTTTCATATAAAAAATCTTACCATGGGGGGAGGGGGGGTTGAAAAACCCTGAAAATTGTCTTACGTAATTAATGGATCGCCCCTTACCACTTGCGAAACATTGTCGATCATGGACCGATACAGATGCGATGTGTTTCTTCGCTTGTTTTGATCGTGCTTTGAAATCAATTCGCTCCCAATACGACAATTCGTCCGGTGGGGTGTGCTGCTGTCGTCAAATTCATTATGGTTTCAAAACATTCGGAACAAAATATTTATTTTCCTCGCTTACTTCAATTATGTATGAAATTGAATGAGATCCAATGGTAGAGAATTCATTTATCTACCCAATGGTATTTTTAGGGGCAGCGGATAATGTCCCGAAGCGTGTATTATTCAAGCGCAAAAATCGCTCAGGCGAAAGTTCCAATGAAACTAACCTCACATATCCTAGTTTTCCAACCTCAAACTAGTGCTCCTACCAGCCGGATCTCAATTTTTATGAAATTAGTGCAATAATACAAAAAACAAACGTATGTAGAACATAGAGAATGGATATTCCTACCTTTTCCGCCTAACTGTTTCGCTGTGAACCGTCTTATACCAGGAAAATAAAACATTTTTCCCCACAGCGGCATGTGATAGATGCGTGAAAAATCAAATCTCTCATCATCTGACTAGTTGCGCTATCAAAGCATAAATGGCTAACAGTATGTTGCGTTTTGCGATTGGAAGCGTAATGTAAACGAATTCTGCAATGCCTGTCCGAGGTTGGATTTTCAGTAAAGAGATAGATTTATTTTTTCGCTGTGATATATTCAAGCGTGATAAAATGGAACAATTTTTTATACAAATTTAATAACCAGATTGTCACTAACATACTCAAAAAAAAAACAAGCAATTAGAGAAATAAAAAAATCACATCAATTATTGAAAGTTTACAATTTTGAAGCTTATTTTTGCAATCATTTTTCCATGGCAATTTCTAGATACAAAATATGTGTTAAATCTAAAATACAATGTACTGCCCAATCAAGAACGTTATCCAGCGCTTTCACAGCTTTAGTGTCAATATTTGTTTCGACAGACTGCACAGTGGTTCCAGCTTCCTATACGGTCATAAATACGAAAGTCGGTAAATTAGTCATAAATTCATTCAATTTTATATGTATTCGTGTTCTACATCCAAAGCATTTCTAATAATAAGAGGGAGAGGTGCAAATGTTTTCACCCCCTGCCCCTCCACGTATTGACTTAAGTGATATTAACATGATTTCAGCTTTATTCACTTACATGTACCAGAGAGCATGAGCATGAGCATAGATGACCGTACAATTCGTAGTTGCTACTCCGTGATTTATGAATTGAAGGGATTTATGAATGGGGCTTGGGATTAGCTAACCATTTTTCAATGTGGACAAATCGAGAGCTCAAATTTTAAAAGTCAATGACGGCACCGACCACGTCCTTACGGTTATCGGGGAAGGGAAGGAATGTTAGTTAGACAACCGTTGTTACTAGAGACCAAGTATACCTCTGCATCTCCACAGTTGTCATGGAAAGGGTATTGGGTTGGTGGGATAAGGTAAAGATCTGGGAGTCACCAATGTTTGGTGATGCAATCCATGATATAATCACGCCTAATCGGATTTGTGAAATAATTCGATAATCGCATTGTACGCCGAACAAGTGTTCATTACACGCCCACACAAGAGCAAGTGACGGGATCAATAGATCGGCTCTACTAACGAATCGCGGCACTTCTTCACTACGACGCGAACGGCGCGACACGTTCATCGTCCGTCCCCGTAGGAGCAAGCGTCAAGGTCGAAGGATCAAACACTACTCAACATTTCGTGTGCAATTTTTCCCATACAAAGTGGATTACTGGAATTTTAGGCTGCCCGGAAAATCAGAATGATACTTTCAGCATATAAACTTATTTTACAGCGATTTTCAGAAGATTTGATCGACAAAAACTAGACGAAGAGTAAAAAAAACGGACGAATAACGTATCTCCTAGCTATCCTTTGTTTTGTAAATACCCTCCTATCAACTTGAATGTATTTCATTTCAGTGTCTCTGATGTCCACAGAACCCGATTCTTTTTATTAGCATAGGTACAGGAATTTTGGAATTGGACCAATCAAACACCACATAGAGCAGGTTGTTTTTGCAACCTGAATGTATGCCATGTTGTTCTCAAACAGCTTTGCTCTAGATTACTGACCCAATTCAATTGAACTCGTTGGACCTGAATTATTGCACTGGAAAGGTAAATTATGTTCGAGATAATTCTGTACATGTGCAACGTACACACATTCAGGCAACACAGACCGTATTAACAACATCAGATTCTGCAATTTGTTGAGATGACAGGAGAGCATGAAAATGCGATTGAATGATAACAGTGACAAAGTAGATGCGAAACAATGCCCTCCAGATACTGACTTACGGTCTGTTTCACCCAAAAGCGGATTATTTTTGCACATTGACCGGACCCGAGGTAAAGCCACATAAGTGATGTAATGGGTCCTGAAATTGGAAAATTTGTGTTCTGGTGTAATAACGTTTAGCCTATATGTTTTCAGCATAAAATACAATGTTCTCACCAAATAAAATCTGATCAATATTGGTTCTTCTTAGTTCTAATCTAAATATGCTCTCAAAATGTGTTTTAATGTGATTGCTTCAGAGCATGCTTCACATGAAATCAATGATTTTGAAACTTCTATAATATATAACATAACATATAATTCATTTTTTTTGCTTCCACTTTACTGCCGTTCTACGAAGCACTCAACCTACGGAAGCAAATTCCGTGAAATATAAAAAAATAGGCTTTCCTAAATGGTTTAATGGATGCTACCGATTGTAAAATCTCTATAAAAATCAATTTGAACTGTTCTTCGTCAAATGAAAATTCGGATCGCATGGTTATAGTGCCGATGAATCAATTCCATAAAAATGATACTCTTTTGGTAAAAAAAAAAACATTGAAAACCACAAAGCATTTCGCGGAAGGGATAAATATATGGATCGAAAGGAATTTTCGTTTGGCATTCAATTATTATTAACAGTTGTATGGCTTCTTCGAAAATAAAATTATTGTTGGCGTCAATCGGGACTCAGCTTCATACGAACCGGGGAGTTGGAAAAATAAATAACTAAAAAAAATGTAGCCATAGCAGTTTATGGAAATTGGTATAGGAAAAATCGTTTAATTGTATCGATACAAAGAAACAAAATCAGTGTTACATCATGGTTTATTTATAATATTTGCTGTATGACAGCACCAACAATTTGTTGATTGTATTTGTTTAGCCAAAGTCGTGGGTTAGCTACGAAACATTGAGTCAGATGATTGGAAAAGCTCATTGATTATTATTTTTGACACTTTTCACGTTGGAAAAAAAAAACTAATACATAATTGATTGCAAACAAACACAACGAACGGTAATTCCTGTTTTGTGTTCCAATCAAACAGAATTTTAGAATCTATTTTATCCACCTCCAAAAACGACCCTTTGGCAATATCCTCACATAATACACCATTCACTATGGATCAAACATTTCCGGATACCGAAACCGAGTGGAGTGAGAGAGCGAAAACGAAAAAAAGTACCGTAGGTCGTTACTCGGGTGGCTCTTCAGGACTTCCTCTATTGGGTAGTATGGCTTCGTGCCCAGTCGCACTGGAATCGTTCTTAAACGAACGAGAGGTGTGAAAGTGTATGAAATCAATAGTGGGTCGCCGCTGCAGTTAGAGCAGGTCGGTTAGACTACATCAGTGGTTCCCTAACTTTTACGGGCTATCGCCCTCTTGAGACCAAAATTTCTTAAATCTCGCCTAACTTATGATCTCGCCCTAAAAGCCATTGGTAACCATGTGTGTAGCTCGTTGTTTCTGAGCATTTGAATGGAGTTACACGTTATTTAACAACGCTATGATGAAGAAAGGATCGACTATACAGTACCAGATTAACGGCCTAACTGACAAATGTAAACAAACTGAGTTTTATTCACCTGACAGTTTGTTTGATAAATTGCAATCCAGCCCTGTCGTCCTGCTTAGTCGCGCTTAGTCTACGACTAAGAAGCTTTTCTCAGATTTTTTTCTTAAGGGGACACGGGAGACCGTGTTATTTTCCCTATCTTTTGTCTCACTCTAACAATTATCATCAAAACATTGCCGAAGCAAATCTCGAGTTTTAGTGAACCGATGAAGCTGAAAATTTAATCGATTGTGCACCACATATATAGAATATAGTGATAAATTTTTCACATCCCTATATGGAGTGGTACTTGAGATCTGCTTCTTCAAATGGATAGGATGATTATAATGACGTCCCGTGCGGCCTTAACACCCTTTGGGACATCAGTTGAAAATTCAAGCTGTATCATCGACCTGAATTAATTTAACTTTGTTGCATGTAGATCAGGTGCAACTAAACGCCCTGTCTAACATCAATCGAAATTGTCAAGCTGTATCAACGCCTTGGAGTAATTTGACCTTGTCTCAATTAGATCGATTGCATTTAACGCCCTGTAGGATATCATTTAATAACTACAAGCTATATTAACGCCCTGAACGGTCTGAAGACATCAATTCCTAGTATGAACGCCCTGGAGTATTTTGACTTTACTCTATGTAAATCAGGTGCAACTCAACGTCATACAGAGGTCAATTGATCAAGTTGCATCAACGTCCTGGAATAGTTTGCCGTTATTCCACACAGATCTTTGCGAGATCGGGAGCATCTTCATTCCCTGTAGAAAATCAGTCAAAATTTCTTTTCTGTATCAACGCCCTGTTATTATTTGACCTTATCATGTATATCAGGCGCATCTTGACGCTCTGTATGACATCAATCGAAACTTTTAAATTGTTTCAACGCCCTAGACTAATTTGACTACATTTCACACATTTCTTTGTAAAATTATAGCTAGCTTTATCAACGCCCTGGAAAAATTTGGCTTTATTCCACACATATCTTTGCGGGATCTAGAGCATCTGAACGCTCTGTACAAAATCAAAAATAACCTACGTGCTCCTGGGCGTTGATACACCTTGTAGTAATTTGAGCTGTATACATAGAATAATCAAATACAACTTAACGCCCTGTAGAACATTAATTGTAAACTCTAAGCTGGATCAACGCCCTGGATTAATTTGACCTTTTTACATGTAGATCAGGTGCATGTGCAATTTCCATGCTGCTTCAACACACTGAAATTTTTCGACCTTGTGTTATGTGGATCAGCTGCATCTTAACGCCCTGATTAAGATCAATTGCAAATTCTAAGCGGTAACTACGACAAATTTGACCTTATAATATGTAGATAAAGTGCGCCTTAACACCCTAAATCAATAAATAATTCCAAGCTGTATCGACGCCTTGGAGTAATTTGACCTTATTTCAAGAAGATTAGGTGCATCTTAACGCCCTGAAGAATATCAATTGTAAAATACATGCTTCTAAAACGCATTATGTAGATCTTTTGTAACTTAACACTCTGTATAATTTGAAAATTTCATGCTGTATCAATGTGACATTATCCTATATGGATCAGCAGCATATTAACACCCTTTATGGCATCAATCAAAATTGTTAAGCTTCATTAACGTCATGGAGTTCGACCATGTCTCATTTAGGTCAGACCTGTAGGACATAAGCTGAAAATTCCAAGCAGTATCAACGTTCTGGAGTAATTTGAATTTATTATATGTAGATCGGCTGCATAACATCATTTTGTAGGCCATCAATTGGAAATTTCAAACTTTATCAACGCTCTGCAGTATATTGACATCAATCGAAATTAACCCGAGCTGTATTCACGCACTGGAGTAATTTGATATTGTCCCAGATAGCTCTTCTTAATTCTCTGTAGAACTAGAACAATAATTTGAAATTCAAAGCTTTATCAACTTCCTGCAGAATTCTGACCTTAATCACATAGAATCGAAATTGTCAGGCTGTATGTACTGGAGTGATCAGGAGCAAATTAACGCCCTGTAGAAAATCAATTGAAATTTTCGAGCTGTACGACCCCTTGTCACCACTAAATTCTGAAATTCTGATATTCCTTTGGTATATAACTCACTTTTTCGCGTGAAAAGGAAAATTATGTTGAAATTGCGACATAACTTCAGCATGGAACAATATCGATCGAACTTAAGTAACTCTTGAAGTTTGATGAGACACATGAAATTTTGAAGCAGAAAAAAATCAGTTCATATGTTCTAAAGACAATCGGTTCGTATTCTTGTACATTTTGGGCCAATAGTTTTCATGTGATAGTGACGAAAATTCATTATCAAGTACGCATCAAAAACGGTATTTGCTGAAATGAGTTTGAAAACCTGCTGTAAATGAATAATTAACAATTCAAAAATTCACTAATAGATCCAACGCCAAACTAAATACTATTGTGGTAGAGCCGATATCAATATCAGTTCCAACTACACCGCTTCTTGCCTATCCGACTGATATCGTTCGGGATGCGTTGTGCATCACTTGGGCAGTCTCACTTCCACCTTACACAAGCATTATTGTTTGGTTACCACACCGTGCGTGTTATCGATCATAGACCGAACCTTCGAGTCGTTACCACAACTATAATAAACATTAGCGTAATATTTTGAAATCCAGGGCAATTGTCAAATTTTTTTGCACTTTGATATCACTTCAAGGGTGACATTTTATTTTAAAATTAAGCGATAAATTTGGCTAAAGTTCGAACCTCTTGTTTAATCTAAAAATAAGGTTCAAACTTTCTAGGTGTCCTGCTTTAAGAAACCTTGAGCATCTATTCGTGACCTCAATTTTTTTTATATAAAATAATATAAGGGAATTTACGTATTTTCAGCAGTTTAAGACAATGCACAGTGCGTTGCTCTATAGACAAAAATCAAATTTCAAGTTATTTTATTCGACGTTAATAAGTATCCACAAATGCTTATAGATAGCATACGCTATTGAAACAAGTATTTTTAAGCTTTATAAAGCACTAAAACTACTACAACATGCGTCGACATGTGACATTCCTTCCAAATAGTACGGAGAGTGTTGAAACCAATCTATTCAATCAAAATCGAAAAGAGAACATGGCTGAAGGTTGGTAAAGTATATTTTATGTGATAAAAACAAGAATTTGAACTGAGAATATGAGAAATCGGAAGGATGAATTGGCTATGAAATCAAACTTATGAAATACCAACAAGTAACTTTGATTATCGATTCAAAAAAAGTTCCACCGAGTTCCAGCCTTAATCACGCACATACATGTTTCTTAGAGTGTCCTCTAAGAGGTCTGAAAGATACAGCTGCAACTCCCTGCAACTCTTCGGGATTTTTGACTATTTTTAGGTATAATCCTTAACCAGCATAAGTATGAAAATGTGTTGTTTCTGATAAAAAATCTTAAAATCTTGCAACGTTATGTGGTCACGGCTCAACCAAACATTACACCAGAGCAAGTTTATGCCTTAAATAATATATTTTAATTATAGTTTCCAAGATTTTATTCAAATTTTATATTAAAAACTGGAAAATTAAAAAATGCGGTTTTTTTTGTATAAAGGCGTATAAGTCACTTTTGCAGCTACGAGTGAGAAGAGACATCCCAGGTTACAATTTGAAGCTGCTCAAACGCTTTTATAGCTAATTAAATTCAGCCTTTGTTTGAACAAAAGCTGTTCATAGCCTGCATTCACTGTTGTTCAGCTTTTAAACATCTAATTCTGGCGATTTTATTCAGCCTTAAGCTTAATTGAAGCTATATAGAAGGCTGAATAAAGGTCTAGCATGCGCTTATTCAGGCCTCTTTCAATAACCATAATTCTATTGTTAGAACAGATGGCAACCTTCGAAAGCTTAACGATCGCTTATTCATCCATTATTCAACAATTAACCAAAAAAAATTAAAAAGTATTTACAGGTTTTGGGTTTTATCAACGCAACTAACAATTTCAAACACATAGTGTAGAAAAGTGCTGAAATATAAAGATGAAGATTAGTAAATATGTGCCATTGAGATTTGAACTGGGATTCGCTGATTTATAACCACTTACCTTGACATCTGCTCCACATGAGACTGTGTGAACATCATCAACAGCAAGGGACTAACATATTGTTTTGTCTGAATAAGGGCTATTTTAAAGGCTGCATTGAGGCTGAAGAAGTGATAACAGCGCTATGCAAAAACACTTGAGTTAGCTGTCAAAGTGTGTTGTGATTTTTGTTTCAAAATAGAATCCTCGGTAATTTTTAATTTCTGCTATTCTGTCAACGCAAGTTGGTAATGATTTCGATTTCGTTCAGTTAATTAAAAATGTTACAAAGAAATCTGCGTCATCGAGTGTAGTGTTCTATCTTGTTGTTACACAAGGTCATCGGTGCGTTTACAGCATGTCTGCTTCGGGATGTGAAAATTTTGTTGTTCGATGAAACGGTTTTATAATAATTAATTTAGTGTTCGACCCAATGTAGGTATATATATCGGTATGTATATTTTTATCAACATACAGGTGAACAATTTTTCGACAATGGCTGTTGATTTGATTAAAGCTTTAAATAACCTTTAATCAATATCATTCAGGTTGGCTGAACAAAAGTTAAAACTGTAGATGAAAAATAGTTTGTTCAACTCAATATTCAGCTTTGAGTATACTGCTGAATAAGAGTGTTTAATAAGCTTTTCTTCAAATTATTGTTCAGCTGTCACGGTGTGCAGCCTTGTACACCATTGATCAACCAATATTCAGCAAATACTCTTGCTGTTCAGCTTTCATTGTTACTTGGGATGTTTGCAAATAGCTTCTCACATCATTATGAGCAATAGAAGTACCAATCGGAAGGTTTTTCTTGAAAAATAACGAAATTGGCGCTTGGGACAGTTCTGCGATTATGTGTATATTATATGTCATTTATGCAAATTGTAGCTCTTTTGACCAGAAACACCTTTCCCTTTCATACCAAAGTGCTCAAATCGTTTGATCTTTCAGTTTTGATTTTTGTTCTGCATCTACATACATTCGGCGCACTGTGCGATGCCGCGATTCATTTGTAATTTTATCGGACATACGCAGACAAACTAAATGTTTGTTACATTTATGCTCTGCATCCATCATTTGAAGGAGGGGTGGTCTACGAAAGTGAAAAATCTCGAAAAATAATGGACGTTATATTTGAAACTTCCCAAAGAAAAAAACTGAGTTAGAACAGCTGTAAAAACTAGGTGAGCAGTGGTATATTAGTCGTTTGAAATGAACGATTTTCTAAATTTTTGAAAACAACATATTTCGTACAACAAAGTAATAAGTATTCAATCGCTGGTTCTTTCCTCGAGTTAACTGTAAAATGAGATTGAATTTTGGGTAAAAAATTCGATGGCCATCTTGATATTAAGCAAAAGTATGAGTTATTTAGTATAATGCTACTTATTATGTTGAAATGTAATAAAAATTGAGTTGAAGCAAATACTCTTCATTTTGAGAATCAGTGTGAATTTCGATCATTTGTCCCTGATTTTGAAGATATTCCGATGTATCTAGAGGACTCGACATTATCCATATATTTTTTAAATTTATTGGTGTTCCTCCGTTTCACATTTTAATTGGAATGAGCATTGAACACAAACTTAACACGTTAAATGCATTTTAGTTCTCATGTGTTTGGAATATATATTAATTTGATGCAATTTTCTTGTGAGCTTTCCTGATTAACACCTGGGAGTACAACCGCCCTCTGGGCTATAGCAACGCCCTCCTCAGAATGGGATAACTAAGAAGCTCAAATTTTACGACGACAGGGCTGTTGCAATCATATAATGCACATCTGTTCCGTAAAAATAACGTTTTTCGCGAAATAAGTAAGAAAAACATAAAGGCGCATTTGATATTCTCTTTCGATTCGAACTCTGATGTCAAATTCGCCCGTCTTCCCCCTCTGCGGTAACCGGGCGCATTTGAGCTTGAGTGTGGCAGCAGGACGCATTTCAAACGGAGTGTGCAGAAGGGCGTTAGTGATAAAGGTTCGTGCGAGAGAGCGTAGCAGAACGGCGAAGCTGATGATAGTCAAACCTGAAGGACGAGGTCAAAAGGCGCAATCGCTGTTGTCAAACTGAAGAAGACGAAAAACCGAGGGGCGCAACAGCTCTAAATTTTGTTGAATGGCGCATGATGGATTTTTATTTATTTAAACATGTTTTTCATAATATTTAAATAATTTAAATGTTTTGCTACAAAAATAATATTGTAATGGATCCTACAAAAATGCATCATGTAATTAAATCGATCGGAAACATAGTAAAGAATTAAAACTAAACCCGCAAACTTCAAACCGATTTTACTGAGAATGTATTAGTCTTCACATTCGCCCTAATTCTGACTCTGTATTGCATTCTCTACCTGCCAGTGGTGTTGGTTTGGATGTTTATTCCTTTATTGGACTCAGAAACAACGAGCTACACACGTGGTTACCAATGGCTTTTAGGGCGTTATCCCAGATTATGCGAGAAATCAACCTTATCGTATACAAATCATCATTATGTACACGGAAAGCAAAACAATGCTGAAAATTTTGCATACAAGTGAAACAATATCGATTAAATTATTACTAACAACTCTTTTTTATCTAATTTGAATAAAAAAGTGACATTTTCACAATATCGTAATTTGATTGTATGAGTTCTATGTTATGAAGTGATTATTGATCGGGTAATGGCTATTTGGCAATTCTGAGACCACTTGTACACCTTATGTTAAATTCAAATGCAATGAATTGATAAATGTATTGATTCCAGAGTAATCGTCAACTTTAAATTCACTTCTAAAACATTATTACACATTTGAACACAATCAAAGATTTTACATATCTACTCTAAAAATTTTGATAACAATTTTGATAACAATTCATGTAATTTCATTTTTTTTTATTTGTTTTACAAATTTCTTTTCTTTGCTTCCTAGTTAAGACTTTGAATTTCCATAACTTAAAAGAAGAACTGAAAATCCACTTTGAGAAACCACTGGCCTACATCAAGCTGTTGGGCAAACACATATTTTCCACGCCTGTCAGGCGCAGTCCCACCGGATGTGCTGCTTTCAGATTCCTGCTTTCCTAGAGAGCTTTTCATGCTTTTCCATTGGATTGAATTTTCGCAAATGAAAATCGACAACATTGTTATGAAGCTGGGACGTCGCGTCCCCGGGAGGATGGGTTAGAGAAATTTCTAGCCTGGTTGTCCGATAATACTCGGTCATGTTACGTTTGTAACAGTTTTTGAAACCCGCTGGAAACAATGGAAGCAATTACAAAACTCATTTACATGCGGATTTGGGCATCCCTTATCACACAATTGGTGAGAAACTGGCGCACAGTGGGTAAAAACTGATCAAACACAGTAAAGATTTCTGTATATCATGTTGTTCTTCTTCTTTCTGGCGTTACGTCCCAACTGGGACAAAGCCTGCTTCTCAGCTCAGTGTCCTTATGAGAACTTCCACAGTTATTAACTAAGAGCTTTCTATGCCAATTGACCATTTTTGCATGTGTATATCGTGTGGCAGGTACGAAGATACTCTATGCCCTGGGAAGTCGAGAAAATTTCCAACCCGAAAAGATCCTCGACCTTGCTGAATAGCTGCGTGTTTACCACTACGGCTATCTGGGCCCATATATATATCATGTACAGTGCCCATTTTTGAGAGGAAATCCCAGGGAAATTGAATTGGAGTGATTTCAGCCACCGCCAATGACTGCATTACATTGACCTGCGGTGCTCATTTGGCATCAATTCTATTATATTTCAACAGTTTTCGAGTGATTTTGGATTTCTTTCATTTGGAGAACTCTCATTGCCAAAGCTGCAATTTTTACATTCGTATATCGTGTGGCAGGTACGATGACACTCTACGCCCAGGAAAGTCAAGGAAATTTCCTTTTCAAAAAGATCCTGGACCGGAAATGGAATGCAGACACCTTCGGCGTGGTTATGCTTTGTAACCGCGGACTCTGGCTCCTCGGCTAAAGAGGGCCCATATAATCCCATTTATCTTATTTTAAAATAAAATGAATAGTTTTCACTCTTTTTTGATCAAGTTCCTCTTTCTAAATTATCATTTTAAAACTCAGTATACAGTTGCTTACCAAAAGTGAGGAAAATTGTCACTTCATTAGAAAATATGAAATTTGGAATGAAAAAATATTTTAAGGCAGTCAAACTCAAAATATTCAATCTATTCAAGAATATATCCTAGACATTCAACCACCATGGAAAGTTTCCTTCAAATAGAGAGGCATGATAATAAGTCAGACAACCTTAAATTATATCTAACAATAAGGGACTTGTGGCTAAATAAGCCTAATAAATTCATTTACATCTGTCCGTTTGATTTAGGATTCGTTTAAAAATTCTTGTGGTGTGTTGGGGTTGAATAAGCATTACAAGGTAGCCTTGAAAACCAACTTTCACTATGGTTACGAACTCGATATCACGATATAAAACATCCAGTTAAGGTGAGTTGACTGTATAAGTGGCTATCCAGTATAGCATTTCTAATCCATCTTCTGCTAAATATTCGATTAGGGAGATTAGGAGCATAATGAACACACGGGGTGAAATGAACACCATAATGTTCTCTGATAATATGCATATTTCATTGAACTTTTATAAACTGTATGATTATATACAAGAACTGTTTTACGGTATAACATTGTATATTTTGCTTCAATTATCTTCTAAAATTTGACTTTATTTTTTTCTCAGCTTCATGTTGTTTTACATATAAGCAAGGCGGTGGAGGATTTTGAATTTTGAGCAAAATAACGAACCTAGAGAAGTTTTTTCTTGCTCATGTGGTAGAGGGGGAATCCTTTTATATATCAGACTCATTAAGGTGAAGATAAATCGAAGCCAAACCTCAAATTTTCAAGAGCACGGATCTGGAGAACCAAACATCCGTTTTGGCTGAAAACTTAATCGATTGGTCACTCGCTGGTGGTGACCAATCGATTAAGTTTTCAGCTCAAACGGGTGCTAGGTTCTCCAGATCTGTGCTCTTGAAAATTTGAGGTTTGGCTTCGATGCATCTTCACCTTAATTGACACACATCAATAATAAATTTTTCACTAAATTCAACTAAAGTGTTCATTTTGCCCCAATACCTTTTTATCAGCCTTGTTTTCAACCCAATTTTCTTTCTTGTTTTTCGGTGAGGCAAAAGGTAATGAGGAAGAAACGAAGAATAAGGAGAGAGACATGCAAACAATAAGAATAAATAAATAAGTGACGAGACAAACAACAAGAATGGATTAATTGAAAGGCGATGAGACAAACAGAGAAAAGGCTTCTAATAAGTAGATAGACAAAAAGGGTTAATTGATTGTGAGACAAACAATGCAGAAATATAGATTAATGAACTATAGTACACAAAAACATTCGTGAAAGAGTGGCATTCAAAGAGTAGAAAGTCAAGTGAATGAAAAAAATAAAGGAAGAAATAACTAAATGTCGTCACGATAATTAAGTTGTATTTGAAACGTTAGGCCTGGTCCATCCCACTCGGGCTCAGATTGGGTACCACTTCTAGTACTGCATTTGGTCCCTCGGTAGTATAATAGGTACCCAAGTTTGACAGATCGCAGTACACTTTTCACGGTATCCTAGATTACCTTATGAGCCATAAAATGTTAGGCAACTGCAAGGGACATGGAGGTCTTTAATTTGTCTTTGGTTAGGCAGTTATTTAGAAGAATTTTGGTCAAAATTCCAGCGTCATGTAAATTTAGTCGCTTCTAAATTAAGTATAGTTTAAATGTTTGAATTTTGATTTCTTAGTATAACAGTTAGTCGAAACGGAGCTCAAAGTAGTGTTAGTGAACATAGAGAGATAAAACAAGAGGGAATTATACAAAGACAAGTGAACTTATATTTCATTGATGGACATTAAACGCTAAGAATCAAAACAAAACCTGTAGCAAAAGTTAACTAATCTGTAGCAGAAGAGAGCATCTGTTTATTCTATTCTATTCTATTCTATTCTAAGCGGTATTGTCTTGTCAACCTTAATATTTTCATTTGCATTTGTGTGTGTGTTACTAGCGTGGACGTCGTTTGTTTTTGCTCTTCGAAAAATCTGTTGCAATCGTGTGAAAAACTCGGCAGCTGCTCATCGAATGAACTTCAATTGTTGGCCGATCTGATTTGGGATGTTTTGCGTGCATACTACGCGCAAATTGATAGTTTCAACAACTATAAACGTGGATAAAATCTGTTCATGAAGCGATTCTGAAGTTTTCTCACCGAACCATCACAGAACATCTGTCGTCTATATTCATCATTGTTGATTGCTACCACTGACTGTCACTGAAATTCACCCGCGCGACACCTGTATCTGAACGTCTCAACTGCGCACAACACGGAAACAAAAACCTATTCGAATATGGAACTAGGATGTGGAAAATGTAAAAACGAGTGTTTGGAAAGCGATACTACCGTTGTTTGCGAAGGTTTTTGCGTTGGTTTTCATCGTTTCCATGCGAGATGTGTTGGTCTGACTGATGACGAGGGAGCTACTTGTTTACATCGCAACGTATTATGGATGTGCAACGATTGCTGTGCGCTAATAGAAGATATCAGATTTCGTGATACCGTAAATGTAGTTCGATCGAAAGACTGCCCAGTAAAAAACGAGGTTGCAATTTTGAAAGCTGAAGTCCAGAAAATGAGTGAAACCTTAGATTGCTTAGTAGAGAGGGCTGGATTAGTATCGAGCATCGTTTGCACCGCAACTACTTCTAAATGTCCGAAAACAGATGTCCCACAACATTCATCGATTGAAGATTCACCTCCGTTGACCTCAACAAGGACTGTTTTTTCACCGCCTGTTTGCACGGATGACTCAACCGTCAAATTGCATCTATCGAATATAGCGATGTAACTCAGGATGAAGTTGTTCGAATGGTTGCTGATTCGATTGGAGTACAGGAGATCATCAGTATCAAATGCCTGAAACCAGTATGGAAGGATGTCTCTACAATGGATTCCATTTCTTTCAAGGTCGAAATTGCTGATTGTCATCGTTCAAACGCGCTGTATTCTTGGAGGTGGCCAAAGGGTATTAGATGTCGGGAATTCGTTGAATTTTCGAACACAATATGGCGACCTGCTCGTTAATAATTTGAAATGATTTTTGCGCCCGTTTCTGTTTTTGTGTCTTTGTGATTCTCGTTATATTTTGTATTGCAGATACGTTAAATGTTGTGTTTTATGTTGTATATCATATTTTCAATGAGACAATCATTTGTCAGTTGAAATAATAGCAAAATAAATAGTCAAATAGTCAAATAAACATATCGGTAATGTAATACAAACATTAAAATGGCCGGGCCCTGGATCCGGCCAGTGTTGATTTTCTTGAACAAATAGCGTGTCATCGACAAAACATAGGACAAGATAGCGTATTTTTTTTAA
This sequence comes from Aedes aegypti, assembly GCF_002204515.2. Classification (NCBI taxonomy): domain Eukaryota; kingdom Metazoa; phylum Arthropoda; class Insecta; order Diptera; family Culicidae; genus Aedes; species Aedes aegypti. Next base: position 382,587,614 of record NC_035108.1, read on the forward strand.
CGAAAAATAAGACTTTCATGAAAAAACTGAAACGCTGCCATTGATGTACACGGTATATTTCCAATACTGTTGGAAATCCATGTAGAGATTTATTTTGGCGTTATCCATGCAGAAATTCTTGGAAAATTCTTTGCAATAATTCCTGGACAATGAAAGAATAACGGAGTGAATTGTAGAAAAGATCTCTGAAAAATTGCCCGGGTAAATTGCTTAAGGAATTCCTGGAAGCATCTCTGGAGGCATCTCTGGAGGCATCTCTGAAGTCATCTCTTGAGAAATCCCAGAAAAATCTCTGGAGAAATTTGCTGGAATAGTCTTTGAAGTTATCTGTGGAAGAACCACTGTAGACATTTTTCTGGAAAAATTCCATAAAATATTCATCGGAAAAATACATGTATAAATTAATGAGAAATCCATGCAGAGATAATTTAGGAGGAATCTGTGTAGAGATGGTCTTAAAGGAATCCATGAGATCTTCCTAATATAATCCATGGAAAATTTCTCAGTGGTTACTAATGCTCGAATTCGTAGAGAAATTCATGGGGAAAATTCTGGAAAAAATGCTTGAGAGAAATTCCGAAGATCATTTTAGAGGCATATTATGGAGAAATCCCATGAGGTTTTCACGAAGTCGCTTCTTGTAAAATCCACAGAGAAACCCCTGCAGGGATCCCTGACTATTTTTTGCAAAAATTCCTGGAGACATCTCAAGAATCTGGGAATAGCCCTGCATGTATCCTTGAATGAGTTCATAGAGAAATTGCTGGAGAAATATCTGGAGTAATCCCTGCAAAGATTATCCTATTGTAACTCCTGGAGGAATGCCTTGAGAAGGCCTTGAAGATATCTCTGCAAGAATCCCTGTAGAGATTTTCCTACAGATGTCTCTGGAAGAATATTCAGGGGAATCTCTAAAGGGATATGACGAGAATCCGCATGAAAGATCCTTGGAAGAATCTCCTAGCGAATTCCTGGAGAAATCAATGAAAGAATTCTTGTATAATATTCTTTAACAATCCTTGGAGAATTTACTATGGGAATTCTATCAAAGATTTTACTGGAGGAAACTATGAAAAAATCCTTAAGAAGGGGTCTCTTAGAGATTGTTTAGAGATTTTTCTGCGCGAATCCCTGGAAAAGTCCTTGGAGGAATCCATCGATTAACTCTTAGTAGAACTCCTGAAAAAATTGCTGATGGATTCATTGAGTCCCACCGAGACATGGAGTATCCAAAGTTAAAACATTGCATTGGAACAAATGTCAAGTAAAATAATTAATAATTTAGACAAAACCGTTGCAATCTCTATTGTCATGAAAAATGCAAAAAAAATGAAAGCGTTTTTCACTCTTATAAGCCAGTAAAATAAACTCACCTGTAAAAATTCTGAACTTCAATGGCAAATTATATGTAATATGTTGTTAACAAAATGGTCATAAAACTTTTTTTAAGTTTGACCAAGTTAGGACAGAGTTGTGTAACACAGAAAACCTAGACGGTAGAAATGAAACTCATAAAGGAATTAAAAGTTAAAAAACTGCAGGTATCATCTTAGACATTATTTTGGACGAATTTCTGGAGAAATCCCTAGATGAATATTCGAAAACATTTCCTGGAGGAGTCTCTGGAGAAATTGGAGATATTTCGAGATGAACTATCAAAAGAATTAGTGGTCCAATTCATATTCGTACAGGGCACTGTTTTTAAAACAAGTTGATATAAAACTATCAAATGATAAAATTAAAAATACTTTATAATAATGAAGGTCATATTTATAAACATTTATTTGACATTCATTGACTTTTTCCATTTACTTCCTTGTTTGGAGTAATGGAGAAGTATTGAATAAGTGTCTTAAACTGATCTAATTCTACATTTCTGCACCTATCAACATTCAAATGTTTTACATTAAAACTAAATTTTATAGCTTTATAGGATTGCTCAAACTCTTTATCACGTTGTTCAGATGCAGTAGAGTACATGTGGCAAACTAATAAATGGAAAAATCGGAAACTTAAGCAAATATTTGAAATTGTTTTTTTTTGCCATGTTTTTTTGGTATAAAATCTAATAAGTTTTTGTCGTTTATTAGTTCAAAAAATTGTTTGAGTTCTGTTTGATCTTTCGACCTTGGCGCTTGCTCCTGCAGGGGCTGGTGACGAGGGCAGGATCAAACATGTCACGCGTCATTCGAGTAGTGAAATGAAAAAGCGCCGTGGATCGTTATTAGTGTTTGATCTATTGATCGAGTGATGAACACTTGTTCGGGGTACAATGCGTTTGTCGAATTATATCGCGAATCCGATTAGGCGTGATTATATCATGGATCGCATCACCAACTATTGGTGACTCCCAGATCTTTATCTTATCCCACTAACCAAATATCCTTTCCATGACAACTGTGGAGATGCAGAGGTATACACGGTCTCTAGTAACAACGGTAGTTTAACTAACATTCCTTCCCTTCCCCGACCGCAAAGACGTGGCCAGCGCCGTTATTGACTTTTAAAATTTGACCTCTCGATTTGTGCACATTGAAGAATGTTAAGCTAATCCCAAGCCCCATTCATAAATTCCCTGTGCAACTTCGATTGTTCTGGTCAATCACGGAGTAGCAACTACAAATTGTACGGTCATCTATGCTCATGCCCAGGCTCATTTATTAGTTCAAAAAATTGTTTAGGCCTAATTTGAAAACGTTTCTCACTTTTGTTTGTGATCAATATAAAGGAAAGGTTATTTTAAAACTTGTATCTAGCAATAATTTAAGCTACGATCTTTGTTGTTCAACAAACTACCCTATACCATGCTGTCCAAACCTTTAGATCTTTGATGTTCTATAAATATTTAATATTTTTTGAATAACAGTTTAAATACAGTGATTACCCAAGCGTGATATAATGAAAATGTTTTTTCTTCCATATATTATTCATCAAAATTTGTGCTTTATTTTGTGGAAATCGAGCGAATTAAAAAAAAAGCACGTGAGAGATGGGTCAAATAGATATATGTTGATTGGTCAGGGTTGTTTTTCGTTGTAAAATGTATGAAATTCAAACAATTATTATGGCGCGATAAAATTGAACATAAAAACGTGCTTAAATCGAGAGTGATATAATGAAGCGATATTAAAACGAGCAGTGATAAAATCGAGAAGCTACTGTATTCATATCCAAATTTTACGCAAAATATGATCCCATTTTGCATTTTTTTTTTATTTTATAATAAATTACAGAACTACTTGAATGAGTGAAAGCATTTATATATTTTTTATTGGAATATTCACTCCCGTGCAAAAGTTTGGGTTCACCCCCTCAAAAACATACAAAAGTGTTCTGTCCATATCTCTGTGATTACACGTCCAATTGAAACTCTTTAAGCCGCATTCGAAAGGCAAAGAGTTATTCTTACTTCGTATGTAATTTTCTAAAAACATTTTTTGAATTTTGTATACTAAATTTTTACTTAAAGTTGTGACATTTTTCAAAAAACACACTGAAAAATCATATCTAATTTCCTCAGCATTGGGTCGACCAAAATTTTAAATCAAAGTGTCGTTAGAATCGTAATCTTATATTCTTTGAAGAGACCCCACGAAATTTTGGCGGAAAAATCTGGAAAGTATTCAAAATCAATGAAACAGTCAGTCAAGTCATCGTGCAAAAGTTTGGGTTCACCCCTCAGTATGATGCAAATCGTGCAAAAGTTTGGGTTCACCTGAGCCGCACGCACATCATTTTTGTCAATATCTCTGCCGTTTTTCAACCGATTTTAATAGTTTAAAGCTTTTTTGAGCGCAAATAATGGCGCGTACATGATTGGTTCGAGATTTCACAGATTTAAGTATGTTCAGGTGAACCCAAACTTTTGCACGATACACCATACTGAGGGGTGAACCCAAACTTTTGCACGATGACTTGACTGACTGTTTCATTGATTTTGAATACTTTCCAAATTTTTCCGCCAAAATTTCGTGGAGTCTCTTCAAAGAATATAAGATTACGATTCTAATGACACTTTGATTTAAAATTTTGGTCGACCCAATTCTGAGGAAATTAGATATGATTTTTCAGCGTATTTTTTGAAAAATGTCACAACTTTAAGTAAAAATTTAGTATACAAAATTCAAAAAATGTTTTTGGAAAAATACATACGAAGTAAGAATAACTCTTTGCCTTCCGAATGCGACTTAGAGAGTTTCAATTGGACGTGTAATCACAGAGATATGGACAGAACACTTTTGCTTGTTTTTTAGGGGGTGAACCCAAACTTATGCACGGGAGTGTATCTCGCTTTCATCTGCTCAGTAACAACGAGCTACGCCCGTGGTTACCAATGGCTTTAAGGGCGTTATCTCAGAGTATGCGAGATATTCTGTTGTTTTTTTATAATTTTAAATGGAGTATATGCTGCTATTACGGTAATAACATTTCTCTTATCGAACTCTAAAATAAGGTTTGGTACTTAAATGTAAATTCTATTTAATAATTGATTTTCGTTTCAATTGTAACATTAACTATAAATTACACAGCGTAACAAAATTGACACTTTTGCGTGTCTCAAGGATCAAATTATGTGTCTCTAGTAGATTTAGGGTTGCTGAATCTGATGCCATTCTCAGAAATTTTCCATCACGTCACAATTTTTAGCTACAGGTCACCAAAGTTGTATAAAACACTGGTTTTATTGATGTTTACATTAAATTTAAGGTATGATTCATCAAACTTTTTTGTGATATAATCTACCAAACATGCAAAATAGGACTTGAACTTTCAATTTAGATACAAATTAGTTGAAATTTCACGATAAAATTTAGTTTTAATCGATTTTTTTCAACATGCTTGCAATCTTCATATAAAATTCTTTTACTGAACCACCAAAAAATAACATTTTACCATCGAAAATATTATGAACTTTGTTGGTAAGTATTGTTTTATACATGAAGTTTGAATTCTGTGACAAATTGAGCAAATAAATTGCCGTACAAGTTGGCAAACTTGCATGCAAGTTGACTAAAACAGTCAAATTTTGCATTTTCAACAGTCAATATCTCAAAAACTAGACGTGCCATGATATTTCTGAAAACGGCAATGGACTCAGCAACCCTTAATTTAATAAATAGCGGTATTTTGGTGTTTGAGACAAAATCGTGTTCAGCAGTGTTATAAATTTAAGCTAAAATGACATGATATTATAATTTATTGTTTTGCTGTATAAAATTATCTGCCGCTTTTGATCAGCTTTCACCCACTGTGCACCATCGGGGAAAACGGAAAAACCTCCAACAAGCGCAATCCGCATAGCAGTCCAGTGCGTGAGCGAAACAATCTGCCGGGGTCGACTCTTGTTTCGAACAGGAAAATTAGAATGTTAAATTTAATTTTCCGCTGGGTTATGCTTCCTGGCTTGGGTCATATTTTTTTTTTTTTCATCCTCATTTATAATGACGAAGCTATGTTTTATTCATTGTTCTTATTCTCGCAGGCAGCGAGAGTGAGCTATAGCAGCAGCCAGCGCACTAATGCTTGACTTTTCTTGAACGAAGCGTAGGATTTGCAGGCTCGGTGTACAAAAGAGTTTCGCTGCCAGCGTGTTGCATTCTGATGCTGAATCTATTCAAAGGGATGTGGAAAAAAACGTTACTACGGTAATTCTTTTACCTTGAGGCGTCGCACCATTTCGTCATAGGGTGCAACAATTGTTGTGTGTTTTTTCGTCTTCCGTAGGACTTTACGGTCCTAGAGTAATTTGGCCTTCCAAACAAAGACACAGATTTTTTCATTAGCATTCTCACAAATTGACAAATTGAAAATCATTCTTCGCCTGGTATTGCATGTGTTTATGGTGTGATAGGCACAAAAGTTCTTTTTGCGTTACAATTCGATTAAATTTGCTATTAGAAAAGAATACTTACTTAATTCATATCGAACACACCTTGTCCGGATTGTCAATCCAAAGATTCACACACTAGGTCATTTGGAAGCCCGAGTTCCTTCATCTTACTTTCAAATACAATGAAGCTGCAGTTGACACAAAAAACAGGTGTCAAATAGAATAGTAAAATTATAGTAGTTTACGAGAAAACTCTCTTTGTTCAATTTATTGATCGTTGGAAACTTCATCATATAGAGTTGACTCTTGCTAGTTTTACACAATACCTGAAAATAAGTGATGGCACAGCATGACAATATGACTTTGAATAGCGAACCTTAACGGTGTTGAATGCTTGCCATGCAGGATTTGCCGTTTATATCGGTGGTAGGTCATTTGGCATAAAGCCGTTTGGCATAAGGTCGTTTGGCATATAGTCATTTGGCATAAAGTCGTTTGGCATAATGGTTGTTTGGCATAATGAGTCTGAAACCAAGAATTTCTCAATTTTTCGTTTTTAAGTTTCTATTCAACCTTTCTTAAGACATCAGGCTTGTTTTGGAGTCAATTGATTCAAAATGACACTTTATTCAACAATCATTCGCTCTTGAATAAATTTAAGCATATTAGGAAAGTTATTTCCAATAGTATTTGTTCGGTTTCACCTAAATGAGCTTTATAGATTAGGGACCGATACCTCTTATCGAGTGGAGAGTTTCTCAAACTCTCTCTCAGCACACGATAGTAGATCGGGTGGTCAGCACCCCGATGTCCACTCAGTCTTTAGTTTTTCGCTAGCCACCGGTGAAGGCATACGTCGGTCAATAAAGCACGTAATTCCACTATAGTGATCCAATAAAGTGTCGGTTTTAATGGACATAATGAAGGTGTTCCTTAGTGAAGAGTTCTGTTTGATCTTTCGACCTTGACACTTGCTTTTGCCGGGGCGAGCGACGAGGGCAGGATCAAACATGTCGCGCGTTGGTCTAGTAAGTAAAAAAGTGGCGTGATCGGTGAGTTCGGTTGGAGTAACTGAAAAAGTGCCGCGATCGGTTAGTTCTGTTTGATCCTTCGACCTTGACGCTTGCGCCTGGGCAGTGCGTCAAGAAAGCCCGAACAGTTTTTTTTTATTCTTTTTGGGTCGCGCGCTTATTTTTTTTCCTGAGTGCTTTTTTATAGCCGAGCAAACGAGTGAAGCCGAAAGTGGATTGTGGCTGCTCAGTCAAGGATGACGGATCAATTGGTGAGCTCGTTTCATGCTACTATTTCTAATCTATAAAATATGTATGACTGCACATTCAATCGTTACAATGGTGGGATGTAAATATGATTTTTCAACAAACTATGGATGGTTCGTCACTGTGAGTGTCGACACAAACTCTGATTCATGTTTTATTTATGTTTAACATTTTTTTTTTCAGAACACCTCTTATATACCTTAATTTTTGTAATTAAAAAAACTTTGAATGGTTCGACACTGTAAGTGTCGGCATAAGAATAAGAGTATTCTATGATGTCCCAACCAATCGAGTTTTTTGTTTCTTTTCAAATGAGTAAAATATAATAACACATGCTTTCGTCCTGACAGCTGTAGGAATATTACATTTAGGTATTTGTTCAACAAACTTTGAATGGTTCGTCACCTCAAGTGTCGGCATAATTTTCCTCTACATAGAAATTGTTCATATCAAATGAAAATATTATATTTACGTATAAGCATGTATATATCTCACAAATCATTGTTTATCATGGTCTAATCGCTTATCAAAGTGAATCATATGACCCAACGATCCTCCCCATTAACAAACATCCCTCCCAGTAACCTTTGTGGAGATGCAGAGGCAAACACGGTCTCCAAAAAGCAAAGGTTACACACTAACATTCCTTCCCCCAATCCCACCTGACTGCAAGGACGTGGCCGGCGCCGTTATTGACCCTGTATAAATAGAGGCACTGAATTATGCACACTGAAGAATAAAATGGCAATCCCAGCCGAACTTCTAGTTGATTCTTTGTGCATTTTCACTGACTTCGGTCAATCACGGAATAGCAACCATTGATATGTGTAGTCAGTCTAAGCTAAGCTAAGCTAAGCTAATAATGAAGGTGTTTCTTAGTGAAGAATGTATCACGTTACTATAAGTACAAGTGCTGATGTGCTGTGCTCCCGATGAACTAAAGTGAACCACCACCATTCGCTGACCACGTATCGCCGATTTATGCATGTTTCCCGACCTAGGTGAGCCACGACCTGCCCAAACAGTATTTTATTATTTATCCAGAAATTACCCTTCTTTCAAATATTCATTCTTCTTTTGAGTTTCGCTATTGGAACAAATTTTTGCACTGAAGATTTTTATGTATTCAGCACAAATTTAACCTTCTTTTAATTGTTCTATTTTTTTTTTCATCTAAATATGATGTAACCATAATTATAGGGATGAAAACTGTTAATTTCAATTTTAATAAATTTCTCCTTCTTGTATGCATAGGCTGTTCTTTTTTTTTTTTTTTTTTTTTTAAGGCACTCCGTGCTCGTGGCCACTACTGTGCCGGAATCAGTTTATCTGTATCTTCCTTACCGATACAGTTCTATTTTTAACTAATCTATATTTACATCTGCTTTCACTCTCTTCTGCTCTTTTGCTCTCACACCGAGCAGGTAGGAGAGTGCTCTGCTGTTGGTCCAATCGATTTCCATAAGCCATAGTCCATTGCTCTCGCGGTGGTTCGTTTTGCCGTGTTCCTGAGTCGTTTGAGGCTAGCTGCCTGCGAAGTGGGTCAGTTTGTCTCAGTCACCATCTGAAACTGACGGAGGATGGATGTGCTCCCCTCCTAAGCACGGTCCTCCGTGCGGCGTCTTCTGGTGGCTGGACGGGTTATTTTTTTTTTTTGGAGGGGCTGGGAATTGAATCCATGACCTTCCGCTTATGAAGCGAAAGCGTAACCTCAAGGCTACGGACCCCCCTAGGCTGTTCTTTGGAGCTATATTTTTAAGGTATTTTTTTGTTTCCAAATGACAATCGACAACATTGATCTGCTCAAATTATTAGCGAAAAGAGAAATCGTTTACTGCAGTTCCTTCGATGGGTTGTGCTTCTTTTCCCCGAATGTTGATTCCCCGAATGTCGTTTCTCCGAACGCCAGTTCCCCGAATATCCCGTACCCCGACAAGCCCACTTTCCCGAAAAGTTTTAGCTCTCATAATTGTCGTAACTTATTACATTTCAGGGTGGTGAACGAACTGACCATCTAATATGCACCCTTTTTTATTTAATTGGCGGTTCTTTCGAGTTTTACTGTCCTCAGCATTTTTGCCAACATTCATTTCATTTATTTAGTTAACATCTACACAGATAACACTGAATCAACAATTTCACGCCACAATACTCGGTTCGTGGCCGCATCTCTCCATCCTCGGTTCTGCCCCACGCTCGCCAAATCGATACGCACTTGATCCGCCCACCTAGCTCGCTGCGCTCCACGCCTTCTTGTACCAACCGGATCCGAAGCGAACACCATCTTTGCAGGGTTGCTGTCCGGCATTCTTGGTACATGCCCTGCCCATCGTATCCTTCCAGCTTTGGCCACCTTCTGGATACTGGGTTCGCCGTAGAGTTGGGCGAGCTCGTGGTTCATCCTTCGCCGCCACACACCGTTCTCCTGCACACCGCCGAAGATCGTCCTAAGCACCCGACGTTCGAAGACTCCAAGTGCTTGCAAGTCCTCCTCGAGCATCGTCCACGTTTCATGCCCGTAGAGGACTACCGGTCTTATGAGCGTTTTGTACATGGTACATTTGGTGCGGGCGTGAATCTTTTTTGACCGCAGCTTCTTCTGGAGGCCATAGTAGGCCCGACTTCCACTGATGATGCGCCTCCGTATTTCACGGCTAACGTTATTGTCAGCCGTCAGCAAGAATCCAAGGTAGACGAACTCGTCGACCACCTCGAACGTATCCCCGTCTATCGTAACACTGCTACCTAGGCGAGCCCTGTCGCGCTCGGCCCCACCAGCTAGCATGTACTTTGTCTTGGCCGCATTCACCACCAGTCCAACTTTTGCTGCCTCGCGTTTCAGGCGAGTGTACAGGTCTGCCACCTTTTCAAATGTTCGGCCGACGATGTCCATATCATCCGCGAAGCAAACAAATTGACTGGATCTCGTAAAAATCGTACCCCGGCTGTTAAGCCCGGCTCTCCGCATAACACCTTCTAGCGCAATATTGAACAACAGGCACGAAAGTCCATCACCTTGTCGTAGTCCCCGGTGGGATCCAAACGAACTGGAGTGTTCGCCTGAAACCTTCACACAATTTTGCACACCTTCCATCGTCACACTTATCAGTCTCGTGAGCTTCCCGGGAAAGCTGTTCTCGTCCATGATTTTCCATAGCTCTACGCGGTCGATACTGTCGTTTTCCGCCTTGAAATCGATGAAAAGGTGATGCGTTGGGACCTGGTATTCACGACATTTTTGGAGGATTTGCCGTACAGTAAAGATCTGGTCCGTTGTCGATCGGCCGTCAACGAAGCCGGCTTGATAACTTCCCACGAACTCGTTTACTACGGGTGACAAACGACGGAAGATGATCTGGGATAGTACTTTGTAGGCCGCATTTAGAATGGTGATCGCTCGAAAGTTCTCACAGTCTAACTTGTCGCCTTTCTTGTAGATGGGGCAGATTACCCCTTCCTTCCACTCCTCCGGTAGCTGTTCTGTTTCCCAGATTGTGCCTATCAGGCGGTGCAGACAAATGGCCAGCCTTTCCGGACCCATCTTTATGAGTTCAGCTCCGATACCATCCTTACCAGCAGCTTTATTGTTCTTGAGCTGGTGAATGGCATCCTTAACCTCCCTCAAAGTGTGGGCTGGTTGGTTTCCATCTTCCGCAGTACTGACGAAGGCATTTCCTCCGTTGTCCCGTCCTTCATTGCCTGTGCTCTCAGCACCATTCAGGTGCTCGTCGAAGTGCTGCTTCCACCTTTCGATCACCTCACGCTCGTCCGTCAGAATGCTCCCATCCTTATCCCTGCACATCTCGGCTCGCGGCACGAAGCCGTTGCGGGATGCGTTGAGCTTCTGATAGAACCTACGCGTTTCCTGAGACCGGCACAGCTGTTCCATCTCCTCGCACTCCGTCTCCTCCAGGCGGCGTTTTTTCTCCCGAAAGAGGCGGGTCTGCTGTTGCCGTTTCCGTTTATAGCGTTCCACGTTCTGCCGGGTCCCTTGCTGCAGCATGACCGCCCGCGCTGCATTCTTCTCCTTCAAAACCTCCTGGCACTCCTCGTCGAACCAATCGTTCCGTCGACTTCGTCCCACGTACCCGGCGTTGCTCTCAGCTGCATCGTTGATGGCTGCTTTTACTGTTCTCCAGCAGTCCTCAAGAGGGGCTTCGTCCAGCTCACCCTCTTCCGGTAATGCAGCCTTGAGTTGCTGCGCGTATGCCGCTGCGACATCCGGTTGCTTGAGATAGTGGTCAGAGTCGATGTTAGCGCCACGATAGGTCCTGACGTCGATAATGTCGGAGAAGTGCCGACCATCAATCAGAACGTGGTCGATTTGCGATTCTGTATGCTGTGGTGATCTCCAGGTGTATCGGAACGGAAGGCTGTGCTGGAAGTAGGTGCTACGAATGGCCATATTCTTGGAGGCGGCAAAATCAATTAGTCGTAGGCCGTTTTCGTTCGTCAGCCGGTGGGCGCTGAACTTTTCAATCGTCGGTCTGAATTCCTCCTCCTGGCCAACCTGAGCGTTTAGATCTCCTATGATGATTTTGACGTCGTGGCTTGGGCAACTGTCGTACTCGCGTTCAAGCTGCGCGTAAAAAGCGTCTTTATCATCATCAGTGCTTCCGGAGTGAGGGCTGTGGACGTTTATTATGCTGAAGTTGAAGAACCGGCCTTTGATCCTCAACTTGCACATTCTCTCATTGATCGGCCACCACCCGATCACGCGCCTCTGCATATCACCCATCACTATAAAAGCTGTTCCCAGCTCATGTGTATTGCCGCAGCTCTGGTAGATGGTATGGTTACCTCTAAACGTTCGCACCATTGATCCCTTCCAACACACTTCCTGCAACGCTACGATGCCGAATCCACGGTCCTTCAGCACGTCGGCGAGTATGCGTGTGCTCCCGATGAAGTTGAGAGATTTACAGTTCCACGTACCGAGCTTCCAATCGCTAGTCCCTTTACGTCGCTGTGGTCTTCGCCGATTGTCCCGGTTCGTATTCTCTCGTTGATTATTCGTTGCTTGATTTTTTTTACGGTTGGCTTGCAGGGCCTGACACCAACCCCCTAGATTTCCGGAGGACCATTCCCCCTAAATGTTCGGAGGACCATAGTGCGCAGTTTAGCTTAGAGTCCTTCTCTGGCACTCGGACGATGATCAGCCGCCCCTGACATGGGGAACAGACGCTGTTGTGAGCCGTTCCTAACATGGAGTACAGACGCTCAAGGTTTGCAGAAGCAAAAGCAAACCCCCCCTTCCCTGTCAGCATACGACCAAAATTCCCACCGGGGGTTGGTTACCCGATCTTCCCTAAGGTTACTCGTACCCCGGCCAGTACCGCGAGGAGGTAGGGATAGGAGTTGCTGGGCAAGAGGCTGAGGACCGCACAAAGGGGTCTATTTTATTCCTTCAGGTACGCGAGGTACCAATGGTACGCCATGCCCAGCCATTTTCCAACATGTGTTTAACCGAGAATGACAGAACACTTCCTTCTTTTGACTGTTTATCGTTCTTTCTCGTCACCATTTTTCGAGGTAACCAGTCGTTCGGGGAAAAATAGCACAATCACTTCGATGATTCTGAACGCACTTTTTAAATCTTATCGTTTTATTATGCCGCAATAATTTTTGGCGTCCATTCTTCTATTGGTTTAATTATAAATTTTGCCTTCTTTTAAAAATAGGCTGTTCTTTATACATATACTGTCTTGCATTTTATTATTTATAAAAGCTAAATGTTGACCATTTTTATATTTTGCTGTTTTATCAATTCTTGCTAGGTGTGTTGGTAGAATGATAATTATTTTAGAACCTGCCAATATTCAACATATACTTTTTTGGGGCAAACGCGTGATCTTCTTCCGAAATATGCTGGAAAAAATATTATTTCAATCACAAATTTTCTCTTCTCTCGATAATAGACGATGTTTTTGATGTACACTTCCAAAATTAGAATTTACATTTAACCGTTTGAATAGTTTTGCCAAAAATATTTTCTTTTAAAGATGTGTTGTTCTTTTGAGCTATGCTGTGAAAAGATTTTTTGGGTTAGAGCCTTAAACATTTTTAACGAAAAGTAAGCTACTCTCGTATATAGGCTATTTTTGCATTAGGTCGCATTGATAGATCTTTGGATTAGAGCATTTGATATTTTGCAAAATAAATTCCATTCTTTTATCAAGTAATTTTCATCGAGTGATACGTCCAAACTGGGACTGAGCTTGATCTGCAGCGAAATATTCTATGAGCGTTACCTTGATGCATAACTGCGAACTTTCTTTGCCAATTTACTGTTTTCAAATATGTATATCGCAGCAAGCTCAAAGAGATGTAGAGACCCGTCACGAGTTTTGTTTAGTAATGCTCTCTAATGTCAAAACAATTTTTGAAATTCTTAGCTTGGAAAATCTCTGAACGAACAACACGCTTTTTTAGAACCTACCAAAATGTTTTGCAATGGGCTCGGTGGTGTTGATCTCAATAAAAGCTTTAAAAATGTCGATATTTATTTTAAGTCAATCATTATGCCAAACGACCATTATGCCAAACGACCATTATGCCAAACGACTTTATGCCAAACGAACTTATGCCAAACTGTACCCCGTTTATATCGTATATTTTCAGAAAATCGTTTTACATTTTCGCTCCAATCACGTTTTTTCACGTTAAAAAATCTGTCTATTTATATTTTCGCATACATTCAGCACTAAAACTACCATGTTTTTAAATTGGAATGCAGTTTTTCAGTTTTTTTAGAGTAAAAAAGCAACACAATTTCACTGACTTTTTTTTTTAATTTTTGTCAGTACATTGACATTTCAGTCTATTTCATCATCTACCCAAGAGGAGATGAAAGGGGAAAAAATGGGCATCCAAGTTGCGCGTCATCTTATTTAGTAAATACCATGAAGGTTGGGCGATTGCCTATATAAAGTAATCCAAGATCTGTATTACTTTAGTGTTCCATCAGACCAGAGCCTCTCAAGTTGCTATCTAAGCTGCCACAGATGATGTGAAGAGCATTGACATCACTGCCCACAATTAGCGGAAGGCCTTTGCTTTATAGTATACGACCACTCGTTCGAAATCATCCGTTGGCTCTCCTCAACAAAAATTGAAAATTCAGTGTAATGGATTTGGACATATTTGTAGTTCTGTAGAGAAAATTTCAGCTCAATTGCTTGAAGACCATGACAAAGTTGAATATTTTGAATGAAAATTGACATGTGCTGCTATAATTCAGAACAGCTCTGTATGATCAACCTAGTAATTAGCATTATTGTTTTTCTGCCCGCCCGGTCTATTTCTAAAAATAAAAATAAAAATCGAAACAATACATCCGTATGTCTAAATCCTCCCATTTTTTCGTTCTCATTTCCCAGGAATATCAAGTTCACTGCGGTCGTCGGCCGATGAGCGCCACCAGTATCGTGCGGCAGATTCTGCCACTTCCGCAGCCTCTTCTCGAGAATCAGAACAACTACAGCACCCAGAGGCATCGCCACTGCTCGTCGCCGAGTCACAGATCCTCGGTTCGCTGGAAACCGCAGAGAACGAGATTTACGACTCGGATGAGAGCAATCTGCTGCGAACTCCGTTGGACCGGGGCCCGTACTTTGATTTATCAGCGTCCAAAAACATTACGGCCCTGGTCGGCAAAACGGCCTACCTGAACTGTCGGGTGAAAAACCTCGGCAACAAAACGGTGAGCATAACTTTTGTTTTTCGCTGTTTAAAATTGACAACTTACAACCGCAGACAAACAGACGTAACACTTGGATCAAATTTATTCAAAATTCATCGGTTAGTTCACATTGTCCTCAACATGTGGTGAGACAAGAAGACCTGGAGATGGCGGTAGTGTGAAACGTCAAACATAAAGAAGAAAGATGGGTGCGCCTCGTATTTTTCATATTTCGCACATAGCAAATAATCGTTAATGAATGGTTGATGGAAATTTCGTCATTGTTACGTCTTTTTGTCTGTGGTACAACGGTCTCTCCATGAAGAATGCTAATAGGTACCGCGCACATGTAGCCCGATAGCAAATGGGATTCTGGATAATTGGTTCGCAATGTAATGCAGGAACAATCACAGGGCTTTTCAAGGTTCAGCGAAATGAAAATAATGCGGACTCTCTGTACGCAGAAAACGCAAACGTTTTACATGGGAGACTGCTTTAGCCAAATCATTGTTGAATGCATAGATTCATAGCGTGCCAGTGATTGTTTATGGTTGATCGTGGGAATTTGGAAACATACAACTAGGTTGCATTTCTAGAGAATTTTCAATGACAATCTCGTTCAAAAGAAACTGTGAAATATATTTTTTTATCGTTCTTTTCTCTGATTTGTGATTGTGTTGGAAAACAGAATAACAATGTCGCGTATTAGCTTAGCTTTAGCTTAGACTGACTACACATATCAATGGTTGCTATTCCGTGATTGACCGAAGTCAGTGAAAATGCACAAAGAATCAACTAGAAGTTCGGCTGGGATTGGCCATAATCTTCTTCAGTGTGCATAATTCAGTGCCTCTATTTATACAGGGTCAATAACGGCGCCGGCCACGTCCTTGCAGTCAAGTGGGATTGGGGGAAGGAATGTTAGTGTGTAACCTTTGCTTTTTGGAGACCGTGTTTGCCTCTGCATCTCCACAAAGGTTACTGGGAGGGATGTTTGTTAATGGGGAGGATCGTTGGGTCATATGATTCACTTTGATAAGCGATTAGACCATGATAAACAATGATTTGTGAGATATATACATGCTTATAAGTAAATATAATATTTTCATTTGATATGAATAATTTCTATGTAGAGGAAAATTATGTCGACACTTGAGGTGACGAACCATTCAAAGTTTGTTGAACAAATACCTAAATGTAATATTCCTACAGCTGTCAGGACGAAAGCATGTGTTATTATATTTTACTCATTTGAAAAGAAACAAAAAACTCGATTGGTTGGGACATCATAGAACACTCTTATTCTTATGCCGACACTTACAGTGGCGAACCATCCAAAGTTTGTTGAATAAAGTGAACCTTTCGCAAGTCTACACTTGTAGTGTCGAACCATTCAAAGTTTTTTTAATTACAAAAATAAAGGTATATAAGAGGTGTTCTGAAAAAAAAATGTTAAACATACATAAATCACGAATCAGAGTTTGTGTCGACACTCACAGTGACGAACCATCCATAGTTTGTTGAAAAATCATATTTACATCCCACCATTGTAACGATTGAATGTGCAGTCATACATATTTTATAGATTAGAAATAGTAGCATGAAACGAGCTCACCAATTGATCCGTTATCCTTGACTGAGCAGCCACAATCCACTTTCGGCTTCACTCGTTTGCTCGGCTATAAAAAAGCACTCAGGAAAAAAAAATAAGCGCGCGACCCAAAAAGAATAAAAAAAAACTGTTCGGGCTTTCTTGACGCACTGCCCAGGAGCAAGCGTCAAGGTCGAAGGATCAAACAGAACTAACCGATCGCGGCACTTTTTCACTTACTAGACCAACGCGCGACATGTTTGATCCTGCCCTCGTCGCTTGCCCCGGGAAAAGCAAGTGTCAAGGTCGAAAGATCAAACAGAACTCCAGAATAACAATGTCGCGTATTGGCTATAAAATAATGATTGATTTTTTGGAATATTTTGTGCGATATTACCACACATTTTTGTGTTACTTTCAAACAATACAATTCAAACGGATTATAGAGAAAAACTAATTATTCAAACTTCTAGAACAGATGTTCCCAATCTTTTTAACATTGTTTTTGAAGAACATTCTTGCGTTTAATTATAAGATTGGTATTTTAAAAAAAAAACGTGTAATGCCTTTTTGAATCGTCAAAACGCCAAATCCTGTGGTCACTTATATTTTCATTTTTTTTACAGGTTTCCTGGGTTCGGCATCGAGACATCCATCTTCTTACAGTAGGTAGATTTACTTATACGTCGGATCAGAGGTTCCAGAGTGTGCACAATCCACAGACGGACGATTGGTCGTTACAGGTAAGCTGCAATTTTTTTTTGCTGTGTCGTCCGATTTGGACACGGCTCGGACCTATGTAGATCCATCTCGCCAGCTGCAAATTTATGTTTGTGTTCCATTCGATAAAATATTGCATGCTTATCTATTGTAGCATCTATGACACGAGTCATAGAGGGTATCAAAAATAAACTACATAATTTTCAATGAATGCTAACGACTCCTTATTCATGAATTTTGTAGGGTCATAGGTCAGGACTTTTGGCTAAAGACCACGGATCCGATATATAACGTCTTTTCCAGCTTAAATTCAATCTAATCGTTGATTTTTTGACAGGTTTACTCTTGTTTCCAATGAAATGAATGCATAATGAAAAAAATCTTAGAATTTAGCTTCGTGATTGAGGTTATAACTTTCAGTCTTAAATTAAACTCAAAAAACGGATTTTTGCTTACATCCGACATTTCGGACACACATAATGAGCCTTTTTTCAAAGATTTAGCAACGTTCCGTTCTATCGATTTGCACACATATTGGTAACAATTGTCCAACAGCATAAATCGAATTCCCCCTTCGAAAACTGTCTGGGTCGCAGAACTGAAATACAGTTGTCTGTTTTGGTGCCACTTTTACTTTTTGGAAGCCATAACCTCAAACATCAGGGCCCAGATAGCCGTAGCGGTAAACGCGCAGCTTTTCAGCAAGACCAAGCTGAGGGTCGTGGGTTCGAATCCCACCGGTCGAGGGTCTTTTCGGGTTGGAAATTTTCTCGATTTCCCAGGGCATAGAGTATCTTCGTACCTGCCACACGATATACGCATGCAAAAATGGTCATTGGCATAGTAAGCTCTCAGTTAATAACTGTGGAAGTGCTCATAAGAACACTAAGCTGAGAAGCAGGCTCTGTCCCAGTGTGGACGTAACGCCAGAAAGAAGAAGAAGAAGAAGAACCTCAAACATCAACATAACAGTCGCACCTCCAAGAAAATATATAAGCTTGTGCCACCGAACTCTTTGGTCCTGGTATTCTAGCAAAGTCCCAAAACGGGCCAAATCCTCAAACTACTGACCAACGGCAATATTTCAGGTGGCCCTCAAGGTTTCTTTCGGTCTTTCTAAGTGTTTGTTAAGAATTGATTGGTGATTGGTATCGCACACATGAAGGAATGAAAAGAGCCCCTTCTGTGTTTTATTTTATTACCATCACTTTAACCTAATTACCGGAGCAAGGGAAGATCATTCGTAACACTACAATTTGTACCTTTAGACCTCTTGTACCTTTTAAAACTCTTATTATTCTTTTACGTTATGCATCTTGATTTTGATAATCCTGTACTGACAAGCTAGGTTTCCATTATTATTATTATTATCTTTATTTAAGAGATTTTCAGTCCTAGGCTAGGTTTCCACTTTCGAAAGACTTACCAGGAATCCATGGCGGTGGTCTTCACCAGTGAAATAACCTGTCAAGGTTATTAATAACCCAATGATCATTTTCTTTTTTAATTCAACTTCAGATGCCAGGAGTGCCAACCTTCTAGCAAAGCATTTCCATTTACAACTCCTTGTCATGCACAGCTCTCTGTGCGACGACGCATACTTCCCTTGGGCTGGCCTCGCGTCAGAGCCCTGTTGAACTTCTACTGGACGCTCATGTGCATTTCGTTGCTCTACGACGACTGGTTCTCCGCTGCTGCTGTTCGAGCTCTCCTGGTTGATCAGTTGGATGCCGTGGTCGGTCCATCGATTCCGGTTGGAGGATGACTTCCGGTTCAATGGCGCCCCGGTGACCCAACACTGGTTTGTGACGATCGATGCTACTCGGCTTAGTCCTCGACGGTGGAGCTAGCCTATTCCGGCAACGTGCTTCAAACTACTGGTCGGTGGAGTGCCGATGTCGGTCCAGCGATTACGGTTGGATGATGGTTCACCGGCTACGTGCTACGCTACGTACTCTTCAGAGTAGTCCCCAGCGGTGGATCAATCCTACTCCGATGAAAATTTCCCTGACGGCTGAAGATCACCCGAACCGATGCTATGCCGAGTTTCCGGTTCACAGACGCCCGACGATCATTTGCCAGTGCAACAACGCGATCTACTCAACTAGTCCCCGACGGTGGACTTAGTCCACTCCGAAGCTGGTCGGGAAGATGCCAAGGTCAGTTCTGCAATTCCGGTTGGAGGATGACTTCCGGTTTGCAGGCGCCCCGACGACTTATTATCGCTACGCCCGCTCAACTCGGTCTAGTTCTCGACGGAGGATCTAGCCTACTCCGATCGCAACCCAGAGTTCTCCTTTGCAGCAACGACCTAATCTGCGTTATCTTTATGTTCACCGCATTCCAAGTGCTTTCATGCTGGTACATGTTCTGCACGATGTTGTCCGGATTTAGAGCGCATGCGGTTTCTGGTATCATCTCGCTTCGTATATCCCTGAATCGAGGGCAGTCGAATGTAACATGCTTCGGTGTCTCATTGATATTTGGACAAGCCGGACAATGTGGAGACTCTGCGTATTCGAATCTGTGCTGATATTTCCGGAAGCATCCTTGGCTTGACAAAAACTGGGTCAGGAAGAAGTTAACTTCTCCATGTTTTCGGCTCGACTACACCAGCTTTCCTTTCTCCAAGTTATTTCACTCCTGCTGCCACTTGGCCATTGTATTTAATCTGATGGTATTCCTTACATTCCTAGTGTACCTTCGGTGGTAACATGCAATGTCCGCAGCCAGAGGGATGCAAATGGGGATCGTTCCGGCGATAACGCACACTGCCTCCGACGATATAGTGCAGTAGGCCTGTATAGCCTGTATAGCCTTGATCCTGAATGTACCTGCCAGTTTCTCTTGGTAACGTTTGATTCCAAACGCTGCAGTCCAAGCCAGGACTCCGTAGCTCAATATGGACGATCGCCAGAAGACGCCTCGTATTGCTACTTGGTCCTCCAATGTATACTTTGTCGTGTATGGCATCTCATGTGGCATAGCATCGTCTAGCGGGGATTCGAAAGCTTCACCCAGCGGGTAGCTTCACTGTATGGCTCGCTAGGTACCTCCTCCTGTTGAGCACAACGAGCCTGGTTTGCTTGTTTATTAGCAGTCTCATTGCTTGGGATACCCGTGTGAGTGGGCACCAGGTTATGTTTGGATGACAAATCCGCCCATGCTCAATGGCGAAGAGCAAACATGCGAAATCAGAGAAAACGAAAGTCTGAATCCCGTTGTTTAGCTTACAAACCTACAATAAGGCGTAGGTCTCAGCTGAGAAAATACCACATTGGCCAGCCACAGTGTCTTACGGCACGACCAGACACACCACAACCGATCTCGTAAAGAACCAACGAGCTATCATTGAAGAGGAATGATCTTCCGCTATACTAGGCCGCAACTTCACCATATGCAGCCATGGCTACAATAGAATTGGCTTTAGCACCGCACCGCTCGTTCACAATCGAGTTGACCTTCGGAGCCGACACACCCCAATCGAGGCCTTGGGTACAAAGTAGGAAAATCAGTACTGCACTGTTAGCCTGTGCCACAAGGGAGAAGCTCTTTGAAACCAAGGACCCTCCGTCAAGAGGGTTACCCCTCTCGGAGGCCTTGAAAGCCTTGATAATCAAGTCCTCAGTCACCACGTAGAACAATGACAACTTACCGCACTTCAGTAGCAGTGAAACCACCGGCGAAGATTTAAACGCACCTTAGAAAACCTATAGGCCTCATTTTACTAAGGGTTTTGGATTTATAGCAGTGACGATTCCTCTTTGCACCAGAGTTCCAAATCACAAAGCATGCTTAGGACAATCAATGCCCCTAGCAATCTCAGTCAAAGTACAGCAGGAGGCCTCTGATGAACTACCACTTAGGGTCCGAAGAACTTCGCGTTGACCGACTTTTTAACTGCCTTAGCGCGTCTAACAAACGTGAGCTTGTTATCGATAGTCACGTCCTGCAGTTTCATCTCGTGCACTGCGCCCCTGGAAGTTCAATTTCTTAGTGTATTCAAGATTGCAAACTTCCATGTCATATCGTATGCTTTGAACAAATCTAGGGAGACTACATCTACATGCAAATCTTCCGACGAGGCCTTGTCCAGTAAACGATCGTGCTCTAAGAAAACGACTCTGACTCGTAGCCGCACCAAAATGCGTATTGCTATGGACGGATTTCACGCCAACTCGATACGCGATTGGCAGCACCCCTTCAGAATTCAATGAAACTTTCTGGATGTCAAAAGTATGTGAAACTAAGATTCTTTGCATACTTTGTTTTTTCAAAATTGATATAGACTAACATTTGGAAAGGGTCAAAGTTTTTTTTACTTTTTTTTATAAACACGTATAACTCAAAAACGGTAAGACCTACAAAAAAGTGTTGTATGGGGGACTGTCGTGAAATTTCCCGAAGTTTGAGAAAAAAATATTGAAAAAATAAAAACACATTTTCTACATTGAAAAAAAAAAATTCAAAACTTTAAAGTCGATTTAAAAAAGACGGCCACTTCAGATTTTGATCATCCTTAAGCAAAAAGTTTCGTAATTAAATTTACTAAAAGTCGCCCTTTTGATTATCTTTAAGCAAAAAGTTTCGTAAATAAATTTACTAAAAGTCGTCCTAAAATTTGCCCAATTTGCAATGTATAAATTGGGCAAATTTTAGGGAAAAAAGTTTTTCTAACTTCGATTTTTTTAAGTCCAAAACTGAATTTTTTTTTTCAAAGATTTTGTTTTAAACCGTCAAATTTGATCGTGTTTTCAAGTGATAAATGAGTTTGAATCAGAAAATAAATTGTATTTTTTATTGAGAATAGTTAAAAAACGGAATTATACAGTGATTATGTTTTTTAAATGAAGGCAATCAATTGACTTCGCCTCTGCCTATGAGGAAATCAACTCCGTCTAACAATCCGACGGATTTTTATGGTTCTAAAGGTATCACAACAGTATTGCAAACATTGAAAAGTTACAACCTTATCCATATCCCATTAAATTCTCTTCTAGAAAAAGTTTTGTGAAAAATAACTTACTAAACGTACCTGCGTTAAACGCCAGATGAATAAGAAATAATGAATATGTTTGTATTGTTATCTACCTAAAAAAGTTGATAGGCTCATAACTCATGATTTTATTCGCAAATAACAGTCTTCTTTTTCACGAAACAAAAAAGACTCCTTAAAACAAGGTTAAATACTGGTAATTAGCGACTTTTCTGAACATTATAACGCTGCTCAAGGATATCACTGGAATAATTCCCAATTCTAAATTTATCATAAAAAAGATAATAAATTGGAAAATGTTAGTTTTATTATAATATCAGACCCATGACACAGTAGCAGTTCAGATATTTATTTCAAAATTGATAAATTTTGTTAAACAAATCAAAAGTTATTTTTAAGTCAGATGGAGCTGCAGCTCATTATAAAAATAGTAAAAAATTGCCAGCTTATGTAATTTCAAGAAAATACATGGATTGGAAGCAGAGTGACACTTTTTTGCCACATCCCACGGCAAAGGTCCCTGTGACGCTATTGGTGGCACTCTCAAGCGAATGGCAAAAAAAGCAAGTCTTGCAAAATACTATGGAAACACAATCGCAACTCCGCGAGAACTATTCGACTGGGCAGTGAAACAAACTGATACATGTATCACCAAATTAAATTGCTGTTATATATCTAATGAACAATATGTTAAAATGTCAGAGGAATTGGTGGAATTGTTTGATAAGGTTAAAACTGTCCCTGGTATCCAAAAATATCATTGTTTTATGCCTACTAGTGATACACAAATTGCAGCCAAACGGTATACCAATTCAGAGGATGAACCAAAAATATTCAATTTATTCAGTAAAGCTCAAAAATAATGTAAATATTCATGTGCAGATACTACGTTTTAGGATATATAGCAATAATAAAAATAAAAACAAACCACGACTTTTTTCATAAGCATAATATTGACCCTTTCCAGACACCTGTTAAGCTTGGTTTTGACCAAATAAGAAATTAAATATTATTGTGATATCTTTCCAACCATAAAAAAACCCATCGGATTGTTAGAAGGAGTTGATTTTCTCATAAGCGGTATGGTGCGAGATCAATTGAGTTTAATTAAAAAAAAACTGTATAATTTCGTTATATTTCTTTTAACTACTCCCAATAAAACAAATATAATCTATTTTGTGATTAAAACTCATTTATCACTTGAAAATATGATCATACTAGACGATTTGAAGCGAAATAAAAATTAAATAAAAAGTTCATTTTGGACTTAAAAAAATCGATGTTAGAAAAACTTGTTTCTCTAAAATATGCCCAATTTGCAATGTATGGACGACTTTTAGTAAATTTAATTACGAAATTTTTTGCTTAAGGATGATCACAATCAGAAGTGGCCGTTTTTTTAAATCGACTTTAAAGTTTTGAATATTTTTTTTTCAGTGTAGAAAATGTGTTTTTTATTTTTTCAATATTTTTTTCTCAATCTTCAGGACATTTCACGACAGTCCCCCATACAACACTATTTTGTAGGTCTTACCGCTTTCGAGTGATACGGGTTTATAAAAAAAGTAAAAAAAAAAAAAAATTGAGAATTAAAAAATTCGATGTTGGAAAAACTTTTTTCCCTAAAATATGCCCAATTTGCAATGTATGGACGACTTTTAGTAAATTTAATTACGTAACTTTTTGCTTAAGGATGATCAAAATCTGAAATAGACGTTTTTTTTAATCGACTTTAAAGTTTTGAATATTTTTTTTTTCAGTGTAGAAAATGTGTTTTTATTTTTTTTAATATTTTTTTTTCTAAAATGTCAGGAAATTTCACGACAGTCCCCCATACAACACTTTTTTGTAGGTCTTGCCGTTTTCGAGTTATACGGATTTATAAAAAATAGTAAAAAAAAATCTTTGGGACTTGAAAATTTCGATGTTAGAAAAACTTTTTTTTCTAAAATAGGCCCAATTTGCAATGTATGGACGACTTTTAGAAAATTAAATTACGAAACTTTTTGCTTAAGGATGATCAAAATCTGAAGTGGCCGTTTTTTTTAAATCGACTTTGAAGTTTTGAATAATTTTTTTTCAGTGTACAAAATGTGTTCTTATTTTTTTAATATTTTTTACTAAAACGTCAGGAAATTTCCCGACAGTCCCTCATACAACACATTTTTGTAGGTCTTAACGTTTTCGAGTTATACGGGTTTATAAAAAAAGTTAAAAAAAACTTTGACCCTTTCCAAATGTTAGTCTAGATCTATTTTGAAAAAACAAAGTATGCAAAGTATCTTAGTTTCACATAGTCTTCACACCCAGAAAGTTTCATTGAATTCTGAAGGGGTGCTGCCAATCCCTTTGTCGAGTTGGCGTGAAATCCGTCTATGGGTGGATCCGGTCATGCCTCTCTAACTCAGTTCAGGCGAAGTAGACCATCATTGAAATTTGTACGCGTCGTTGATGATTGTTGCTAATTCATCTTACGATTTCGAATCAAAGAAAATCAGTTGGTTTTACACTGACACAGCTGAAAAAGTATCAGCATACTATATGCATGTAAGCGCGTACAGTGATACTTTTTCAAGTCAATATAAACTATCAAAACTGTGTTTTATCACTTTGAAATGCAAGCTGGAAAGTCATCATTGTTGCCAAAACGAATGACGGGCTACTTAGCCTTAACAAGCGTCGATTAGCCATACGTTTCAATATCTGCCTCATGTAACTGAGCAACGTGATTGATCTATAACTCTTTGTCTCTGGTTTGGGGAATGGAAAAACTAAACTTTTTTTCCACTCCGCCGCAAAGAATATCTGCATCTATCATGGCCTACCTTGGTTGGTAAATGCTGGGCATGGCGTACTATTGATACCTTGCCTACCTGCAGGAATGAAATAATCCCCTTTGTGCGGTCCTTAGCTTTCTGTCCAGCAACTCCTATCCCTACCTCCTCGCGATACTGGCCGGGGTACGAGCAACCTTAGGGAAGATCGGGTAACTGACACCGGTGGGAGCTTGGTCGTATACTGACAGTGAACGGGGGGTTTGTATCTGCATGTAAGGACTGGATCTCAATAGCGTCTGTTCCCCATGTTAGGGGCGGCCGATCATTGTCCAAGTGCCAGCAGGACTCTAAGCTAAACTGCGCACTATGGTCCTCCGAACATTTAGGGGGAATGGTCCTCCGAAAATCTGAGGGGTTGGAGTCAAGCTCTGTCAGTCTGCCGTAAAAAATCAAGCAACGAATAATCAACGAAAGAATACGAACCAGGACAATCAGCGAAGACCCCAGCGATGTAAAGGGATTAGCGATTGGAAGCTGTAGCACTTGCATACTCGCCGACGTGCTGAAGGACCGTTGATTCGGCATTGTAGCGTTGCAGGAAGTGTGTTGGAAGGGATCAATGGTGTGAACGTTTAGAGGTTACCATACCATCTACCAGAGCTGCGGCAACACACACAAACAGGGAACAGCTTTTATAGAGATGGGTGATATGAAGAAGCACGTGATCGGGTGGTGGATGACCAATGAGAGAATGTGCAAGTTGAGGATAAAAGGCTGGTTCTTTAACTTCAGCATAATAAACGTGCGCAACCCTCACTCTGGAAGCACTTTTATGACAAGGACGGTTTTTACACGCAGCTTGAACGCGAGTACGACCGCTGCCCAAGCCATGACGTCGAAATCATCATAGGAGATCTAAACACTCAGGATGGCCAGGAGGAGGAGCTCAGACTGACTATTGGAAAACTCAGCGTCCACCGGCTGACGAACGAGTACGGCCTAGGACTAATTAATGTTGGCGCCTCCAAGAATATGACCATTCGTTGCATCTTCTTCCAGCACAGCCTTCCATGCCGATACACCAGGAGATCACCACAGCAGACAGAATCACAAATCGACCACGTTTTGATTGCTGGACGACACTTCTCCGACATTATCGACGTCAGTACCTATTGTGGCGCTTACATAGATTCGGTAACAGCAGACTCGCCTCGGAGTAAAAAAACGCTGCCCTGAGGAGATGGGGTTCGAAAGATGGAACAGCTGTGCCGGTCTCAAGAAACACGTAAGTTTAATTAGAAGCTCAGCGCATCCCGCAATGACTCCGCGCCTCAAGTCGAGATGTGCAGAGATAAGGATGGGAGGTTAGGTGATCGAAAGGTAGAAGCAACACTTCGACGAACACCTGAATGGCGCTGAGAGCACTGGCAATGAAGGTCCAGATAACGGAGGGATACGACAGTACTGCAGACGATGGAAACCAACCAGCCTCCACGTTGAGGGAGGTTTAGGAAGCCATTCATCGTCTCGAGAACAATAAAGCTGCTGGTAAGGATGGTATCGAGCTCATGAAGATGGGGCCCAAAGGCTAGCCATTTGTCTGCACCAGCTGATAGACACAATCTAGAAACAGAACAACTACCGGATGAATGGAAGGAAGGGGTAATATGCCCCATCTATAAGAAAAGCGTTATGTTGATTGTGAGAACTTTCGAGCGATAAATTCTAAATGCGGTCTACAAAGTTCATCTTCCGTCGTCTGTCATATGTAGTAAACGAGTTCGTGGGATGTTATCAAGCCGGCGGTGATGACGGCCGATCGAACCAAATCTACTGTACGGCAAATCCTCCAACATTGTCGTGAATACCAGGTTCCACCATTTTTAATCGATTTCAAGGCGACATACGATAGCCATACGAGAATAGTTCTCCCGGGAAGATCACGATACTGATAAGATCAACGATGGAAGGTATACCAAATTGTGTGAAGGTTTCAGGCGAATATTCCAATTCGTTTGCATCCTGCCATGGACTACGACAAGGTGATGCATTTTCGTGCCTGTTGTTCAATATTGCACTAAAAGGTATTATGCGGAGAGCCGGGTAAATTTGTTTGCTTTGCGTACGATATTGACATTGTCTGCCGAACATTTGAAAAGGTGACAGACCTATGAACCCGCCTGAAACGCGAGACAGCAAAGTTCATGCTAGTTGTTGGGGCCGAGCGCGACAGGGCTCGTCTAGGTAGCAGTGTTACGCTTACGTTAGATGGGGATACGTTCGAGGTGGTCGACGATTTTGGGTGGGGGGGGGGGGGGGGGGGGGGGGTTTGGGATTAACACCCGCACCAAATGCACTGCATACAAGACGCTTATAAGACAGATAGTCCTCGGTATGAAACGTGGACTATGTTTGAGGAGGACTTGCAAGCATTTGGAGTCTCTGAACGTCTAAAACGATTTATTGCAGTGTGCAGGAAAATGGTGTGTGGTGGCGAAGGAAGAACCACGAGCCCGGCCAACTCTACGGTGAACCCAGTATCCAAAAGGTGGCCAACAACTGGTAGAATCCGATAGGCAGGGCATGTTGTAAGTATTCCGGACAACAACCTTGTAAAGATGGTACCCATTCGCTTCGAATCTGCTTGATACACGAAGGCGTGGAGTGAAACGAGCTTGGTGGGCAAATCAAGCGCACAACGATTTGGCAAGCGTGGGGCTGAAACGAAGATTAAGAGATGTGGCCACAAACCGAGTATTGTGGCGTAAGAATGTTGATTAAATGTTATCTGTTTAAATGTTAACTATATAAATCAACGCATGAGGGCAAACGAGCTTTATGGCGTGATTTTTTAAATTCAGAGTGTTATCTTCTTCAATGTTAACCAAATTATTGTTGTGAGTTGTCTACACACAAGCAAAACAGCGACTGAAGAATCATGTAACTACTTCTGAAAATAATTTGTTACGGAACGAAGATTAATCATGATTGATATAATCCATCAGATTAATTAAGGTTTATTCCATGACTGTCGATTACTGCTTCCCATCATGTTGGGCACGTTTCCATTATCCCATATGTTATAAGCTATACGCCATTCACCTCAATAATCTCGTATCCCACCGTACCTTTGCAGATCCGATATCCTCAGAAACGAGACACCGGGGTGTACGAATGCCAAATATCCACTACACCTCCCGTCGGGCATTCGATGCACCTCTCCGTAGTCGGTAAGTAACCGAGAACAATAGCGCAAAATGCTCTGAAACCCTTTCGTCTGTCGGAAGCGAATGTTCAGTTTATTCCGTAATTTATTGAATAATTTGGGTGAGTCGTTATTATTGTTTTCCGAGTAATTTTACATGTTTCGTTTCAATGGAATTTTCTAACAAATCGGCGTAACTTGTAATCAATTGATTCACAGCAGAAAATTATTTTCCCGTAACTAAAATTGTATATGGAAGCATTTGAGGAATCTCGTTGAAATTTTCAGAACTGTAGCATTTTGTACATGATTATCAAAGCGAACCTCTTAAACAGTGACGGAGTAAACTTGAAGATCACATCACTTAAATAGTTTTTATTTGTTAAATTTCTGCATTTTGAGCGTATTGCTATTGTCGTCTCCAGTTAACAATTTCAGGAATAACGCATTTTCAGTACATAACAATAGTAAGGAGAATCAGCTGAAACAGATGAACATGCAAATTGCACGACGCAAACATAAGACCGCCACTTGAAAAATAAGTATTCTAACAAAAACTGTATAGAATCTAATGCCTTCCATGTTTCCTTGTAGAATATCCTTTATATTTAATCAGTACACTTTAGCTTTCCTGATGAACATGTTTGTAATGACGCGGAATGTGTTAATGCGGATAAGTTAGGTTTTTAAATGTTTGTCATCTTAACAGTTCCAAATTTTATAAACTTTCCTCCATAGGATGGCTTTTTTCTATTCAATGACTGTTTGTAACATTCTCAAGATCAAGCTTTACGAATGCAAAATTTGTACAAAGGATCTGAAACCATATATTTATCATAAATAAAAATGAAATGGTGTTTCTACGTCACGAAATGGCTCCAGGAAGGGTCAACAGATTTGATTGATTTTTGTCTCCATTATGTTTGTAAAGGATTCTGACGTGTTGGTGTGAACAAATAGGTCGAGAAATACACCGGGATATCATAAAAAAGCCGAGTACTTCTCTTTTTAATGCAGCATATTGTAGTGAATTTGATTTCAAGTCACCTACGGTGTAATACAGACTAGAAATTCTATTGTTGAGCAAGTAGTATGATTCTATTAGAAGTTCAAACAATTTATTTAATTTTGAAAACGGTGTCGTTTAAGGAATATTTTCTGGCCTCAATATAAGGAAATACAAGTGATTTGTATATATTTTTATGGTTAAAAAGTGTAGAGGTTAAACAAAAAAGTTAATCCCTCTTATTTTGATCAAATATGTGTTTTATATACATCAACGACTCACCCTAATGTTTACGTTCATCCCGAACCCACCTCGACCACTGGAACGTGAATCCTTCAACAAACCTGCAATCCCGATGTTACCTACTCATTACAAATTCCATTTTAATATTTTTTTTTGCTCTCTTTCACTGTTGTTTCTTCCACTCCATGGCCAGAGCCCGTCACTGTCGTAGTGGGTGGCCCAGACATTTACATCAACACTGGATCGACGGTGAATTTGACGTGCGTTGTGCGAAACTCTCCGGAACCGCCATCCACCATCATATGGACGCATAACAACCAGGTTGGTATCCATTTCACGATTCGCAGTGACTGAATGAGTAAGTGTGGGTGTGCCAAACAACAGAAGCAATTTTAAATATTGTTCTACAGTCATATAGCGATGTTAATTGGTTGCACTTTGCGGGAGACTGATTTCCACGGCGATGGGTAAGGCAATATGTTATACCTATTTTTGATTTCCGAGGAAAAAACCATCATCAGCCAAAAATGCGGAGAAATACGCTTGAGTAATTTCGGGAATATTAACCGGCATTTTAATTTCATCAATCGGATACAAAGTGAGTGTTTATTATTATGTTTTTTTTTTTCTGTTCGGAACATAAACCACTGCGACCAATATTTGATCTATTGTAGTATATCCCGTGTCCTTTGTGTAGTGCATGTCGTTTTACTTTGTTACTATCGAGAAGCGATAAAGCATTCGGTTTTCTTACAGTTGTAATTCCTAATTTGATCACAGGAAAGGATTCTAACTGAAAGGTTCCTACCCTTCGAAGAGTGTGGTGCATGCACTCTTCACAGGTGCGCCCCTTTATCAGGCAAAATTGGATCCCTCGATAAAGCCAAGAAATTACACCGATATTGTCCATGCATCAGAATGTTAGTCCTTACTTCTTCAAATTGAAGAACGAAATAAATAAAAGATTAGAAAACAAATTCGACTCATTTTTAGCCTTGTCTCAAGATCATTCTCGGCAACTGGGAAAACGGAGACTTGTCACTTCTAACAAGGTTTAAAATATAACAAGGCCTAATAAGTGTTCGTTTGATTACTATAACATCCTGTTCTCTTCGTTTGAAGCAGTCAGGACTATGGTTCACTGGTAGATCTTTACCCCATAACGCACCATGAAAAAATGATCTACCTGCGTTATGGGTATTTATTATTATGTTAACTCGGTGTTGAATGAAATGTGCACATAATTTACTCTTGGGTTCGAGATAAAAAAAATGATTCCCGCTCAATGTAATAAACCAGCATCTACACAACAGCGGATAAAAGTATAAAAAATAATCACCTCCATGTTCACGAATCTGTCAGCATAATTTTAGAATTGAGAATCAAATTATAAAGAACCTGAACAAACTCAGTAGATTTCAAGGGCTCCACCCACATGATGGGTTATTTGACATAACGGCCATTTGGCATAACAGTCATCTGGCATAGTTTAAAAAATAAATTAACTATGCTATGTATATAGTATATGGTTTATATACGATGTGAATTTTCGCTTTTTTTTTCGTGCTACGCTAGATGGTTTCATGTTACTGCGTTAGCAGTTGACGGATTTCACGCCAACTCGACAAAGGGATTGGCAGCACCCCTTCAGAATTCAATGAAACTTTCTGGGTGTGAAGACTATGTGAAACTAAGATACTTTACATACTTCGTTTTTTTCAAAATCGATATAGACTAACATTTGGAAAGGGTCAAAGTTTTTTTTACTTTTTTTTATATACCCGTATAACTCGAAAACGGTAAGACCTACAAAAAAGTGTTGTATGGGGGACTATCGTAATATTTACAGAAGTTTAAGAAAAAAATATTGATAAAATAAAAACACATTTTCTACACTGAAAAAAAAAAAACAAAATGATTCAATACTTTAAAGTCGATTTAAATAAAACGGCCATTTCAAATTTTGATCATCCTTAAGCAAAAAGTTTCGTAATTAAATTTACTAAAAGTCGTCCATACATTGCAAATTGAGCATATTTTAGGGAAAAAAGTTTTTCAAACATCGAATTTTTTAAGTCCCAAAGTTTTTTTTTATTTTTTTAATAACTCGAAAACGGTAAGACCTACAAAAAAGTGTTGTATGGGGGACTGCCGTGAAATTTCTTGAAGTTTAAGAAAAAATATTGAAAAAATAAAAAAATACATTTTCTACACTAAAAAAAAATATTCAAAACTTTAAAGTCGATTTAAAAAAAACGGCTATTTCAGATTTTGATCATCCTTAAGCAAAAAGTTTCGTAATTAAATTTACTAAAAGTCGTCCATACATTGCAATACATGAAATTTTTTTTCAAAGATTTTGTTTTAAACCGTCATATATGATCGTGTTTTCAAAAGATAAATTTGAGTTTGAATCAGAAAATAGATTGTATTTTTTATTGATAATAGTTAAAAAACGGAATTATACAGTGATTATGTTTTTTAAATGAAGGCAATCAATGGACTTCGCCTCTGCCTATGAGAAAATCAACTCCATCTGACAATCCGACGGATTTTTATAGTTTGAAAGGTATCACAACAGTATTGCAAACATTGAAAAGTAACAACCTTATCCATATCCCATTAAATTCTCTTCTAGAAAAAGTTTTGTGAAAAAAAAAAACTTACTAAACGTACCTGCGTTAAACGCCAGATGAATAAGAAATAATGAATATGTTTGTATTGTTATCTACCTAAAAAAAAGTTGATAAGCTCATAACTCATGATTTTATTTGCAAATAACAGTCTTATTTTCTGCGAAACAAAAAAGACTCCTTAAAACAAGGTTAAATACTGGTAATTGACGACTTTTCTGAAAATTATAACGCTGCTCAAGGATATCACTGGAATAATTCCCAAGCAACGATACACCAATTCTAGATTTGCCATAAAAAAGATAATAAATTGGAAACTGTTAGTTGTATTGTAATATCAAACCCATGACACAGTAGCAGTTCAGCTATTTATTTCAAAATTGATAAATTTTGTTAAACAAATTAAAAGTTATTTTTAGGTCAGATGGAGCTGCAGCTCATTATAAAAAGAAATGCCAGCTTATGTAATTTCAAGAAAATACATGGATTGGAAGCAGAGTGGCACTTTTTGCCACATCCCACGGTGGCACTCTCAAGCGAATGGCAAAAAGAGCATGTCTTGCAAAATACTATGGAAACACAATCGCAACTCCGCGAGAACTATTCGACTGGGCAGTGAAACAAACTGATACATGTATCACCAAATTAAATTTCTGTTATAAATCTAATGAACAATATGTTAAAATGTCAGAAGAATTGGTGGAATTGTTTGATGAGGTTAAAACTGTACCTGGTACCCAAAAATATCATTGTTTTATGCCTATTAGTGATACACAAATTGAAGCCAAACGGTATACCAATTCAGAGGATGAACCAAAAATATTCAATTTATTCAGTAAAGCCCAAAAATAATGTAAATATTCATGTGCAGATACTACGTTTTAGGATATATAGCAATAATAAAAATAAAAACAAACCACGACTTTTTTCATAAGCATAATATTGACCCTTTCCAGACACTTGTTAAGATTGACTTTGACCAAATAAGAAAGTAAATATTATTGTGATATCTTTCCAACCATAAAACCCATCGGATTGTTAGACGGAGTTGATTTTCTCATAAGCGGTATGGTGCGAGATCAATTGAATTTAATTAAAAAAAAAACTATGTATAATTTCGTTTTTTTTTCTTTTAACTACTCCCAATAAACAAATATAATCTATTTTGAGATTAAACTCATTTATATCTTGAAAATATGATCATACTAGACTATTTAAAGCGAAATAAAAATAAATTAAAAATATCATTTTGGACTTAAAAAATTCGATGTTAGAAAAACTTGTTTCTCTAAAATATGCCCAAATTGCAATGTATGGACGACTTTTAGTAAATTTAATTACGAAACTTTTTGCTTAAGGATGATCAAAATCTGAAGTAACCGTTTTTTTTTTAAATCGGCCTTAAAGTTTTGAATCATTTTGTTTTTTTCAGTGTAGAAAATGTGTTTTTTATTTTTTCAATATTTTTTTCTAAAACGTCAGGAATTTTCACGACAGTCCCCCATACAACACTTT
This sequence comes from Aedes aegypti, assembly GCF_002204515.2. Classification (NCBI taxonomy): domain Eukaryota; kingdom Metazoa; phylum Arthropoda; class Insecta; order Diptera; family Culicidae; genus Aedes; species Aedes aegypti. The sequence continues at coordinate 382,621,088 of NC_035108.1, forward strand.
TTTGTAGGTCTTACCGTTTTTGAGTTATATAGGTTTATAAAAAAAAGTAAAAAAAGAAATGACCCTTTCCAAATGTTAATCTAGATCGATTTTGAAAGAAAACAAAATATGCAAAGTATCTTTGTTTCACATACTTTTGACATCCAGAAAGTTTCAATGAATTCTGAAGGGATGCTGCCAATCGCGTGTCGAGTTGGCGTGAAATTCGTCAGCTATATGTTGAAAAATAAGTGGCACTCAAGCCACGGACGAAATTCGAACTCGTGCATTGACAAATCAGTCAAGAGAGATGTTTAAAGAGTGAGCTGACTCTCTGGCCCCCACTTGCTACTGACGATTCCACGACCAAAATTCAACATTTCGCAAGAGCGCTCACCGAAAACCAAGTCGGCCAAGCAACACGCTTTCAACTGTGAAATTGCCGCTGATGCCAGAACTCCAAAGGAACTATCATCGTTATCAGACGTGACTAAGTGAACCTGAAGCTTACGTGAGTGCACAGGACCACAGTTGAAGACATTTCTGAAAAGACTGGACATGCGTACGCCGAGTTCAGCGCCGTGCACACCACACTCACTTGTCATAATCTCAAGTGAGGCTATTTCCGATTTGTTCCTCGTTCACATCGTGTCGTCCGCGATGGATCAGTCGGCAGACTGGCGTGGGAAGCTACGCAGAAGAAAGTTGAGCTACTAAGCTATGCACAGACCATCTCGTTCCTGCAAACAAGATGTCAGATGCTGGAAAACCGAACACAAAAGGCCCAGCGTTATCGCAAGCAACCAACGTGAAGGTTTACACCGCTTCGACCGAGCCGAAGAAGGACATTTGCATATTCTGCCAAGGATCACTTTGCAATTTTCAACACAACGCAATAAGTGCTATGCCGTTCGACCAAAGAGTAGAGAAGGTGCGAGCATCTGGCGTTTGTCTCAATTGTCTCTGCAAAGGGCATAGCGCCAGAGACAGCTCTTCGACAAAGAAATGCCAAAAGTGTGAGAGACGACATCACACACAGCTCCTTAAAGAGGAAGTGAAAACCTAAATCAGAATCCAGTGTGTCCCTTCAAGCACAGAAAACTAAACATGTAACTCCCCATAAAAAAGTATCCGCATCGACGTCCACCAGAGACTCTACGATAATGTCGCTCTCTTGTAACTATGCTGACTCTTCGAAGACTGTGTTCTTGCTAACAGCTGTTGTCAACGTGTTGGATGAGACCGGACAGTGGACAGTGGTTCACAAGTGCATTTCGCCACAGCTGATCTTGCAAATCGCCTTGGAAGTACGAATATCCCGATCAGAAGAAATGTAAATAGATAACTTTTTGTTTTTAGTTCATCTTCCATGGTGCTCTCTTTGCTTCAGGATTTCGTTTTTACTACCACTGAAAAAGAGCCATCTGTTGGCTTTTCAGTTTTAAATATCGCCCTATTGTCATTGTCATTAATGTTCTCAGTGGGTTGTGACGAATGCAGCGAAACCATGAGTGCAGAAGTCGTCGCGAATATTCCACGCGCGTCTGGAACACGTGTGCGGCAAGAGAGCGTACGTTCTAGAACGCGTTCGCGCTAATATAATTACGCGACCGTTTCCCCAATGAGATCAGTATTGTTTTAACCCACCGCTAATGTAGTGTAGTAAGGTGAACAGTGAAGTGAAAAGTACTCCAAAGTAATGTAAAGTTGTGTGAATAGTGATCAGTAGTGAAGTAGTGAAATAAAGTGTACTGTGGACTAACAGAATAAGTGGTGTTATTTCAATGTGATGGATTTTACTCAGGTGGCGCAGATCATGGATACGTGCCACTAGTTATCTCTTTCATTCTCCCGCTTTCTTATGCAGCGCAAATAGTGACGTCATTATTTGCGCTGTATAAGAACAGCGGGAAAATAAAAGAGAGAACTAGTGGCACGCATCGATCATCTGCGCCACCTGAGTAAAATCCATAAAATTGGTGTTGATTCCCTTCATACGAAATATACAGTCCGCCTGACCCGGCTGGAGTTGGCCATGGTTAAGGTGAAGATGAATCGAAGCCAAACTTCAAATTTCCAAGAGCATAAATCTGGAAAACCGAACATCTGTTTGAGCTGAAAATCGATTGGTCAGCACCATCTACTGACAAATCGATTAAGTTTTCAGCTTAAACGGATGTTTGGTTCTCCAGATTTGTGCTCTTCAAAATTTGAGGTTTGGCTTTGATTCATCTTATGGTGAAGATGCATCGAAGCCAAACCTCGAATTCTCAAAAGCATAAATCTAGAGAACCAGACAGCTCCTTATGTTGAAAAATCAACTCACTGCTCACTCGCTGGTGGTGACTAATCGATTAAATTTTAGCGCGCACATTTGTCTGGTCCTCTAGATTTGTGTTTTTGAAAACTCGAGGTTTGGCTTCGATGCATCTTCACCTTAACGCATTAACATTCTTTTTCATAATAACTCCTTAGATTCTCTTATAAGCCTTTGAATTAGACTTTTTCAGAAGTTCTTCCACAAAGACAAAGACAAAGACTGATTGTTCCCCCAGAATCTTTCGTATATAGAGCTTTAACTATGTTACCCTATTTTTTTTTTCTCTTGAACATGTTTTGATAAATCTGAGAGAATGCTTATAAATATGTTGTCATCAATTTTTATATAACCTCTACAAATGCTCAAGAGATTTTTCATAATTTGGGATTTTTATAGGAAACATTGATAATTGATTACGCACTCAGCACAAACTAAATAAGATCCTACTGTTTGCAGCCAGTCACAATTTGATACATAAAATCAAAGAGACTCTAGATATCCACCTATTTTTTTTACGAACATTCAAATCCTTTAAACCCAAGTAGCAACAGCATGAATAAAATTCTGAGTGAAAATCACACAAATGTTGTACTATAAGCTCAATAATGTAGTAAGTACTGTTGCCTAATTTCTGTGATCACTTTTCATCATTGAACTTCTATGACATAAATTCTGCATGACAATAGCCTAAACTTGAATTTTCCGAATAGTTGATTCACTTTCAAGTCAAATCAAGGTAATTTTATGCTTACCAGAACAATCTTGCAAGCTAATTTATTAGTTTTAAGTATTGTACCGTGCGTAATCCAAATCCGTACACTTAAGAAATGAATCTTGATCCGTCCATTTCATACAAAAAGCTTACTATTTGCATGAAGTGGACGGATTTTGAGCCTGTAAGGACTTCGGTCCCTTACTGTACATATACGCCACTTCCACAGTTATTAACTGAGAGCTTACTATGCCAATAACCATTTTTGCATGCGTATATCGTGTGGCAGGTACGAAGATACTCTATGCCCTGGGAAGTCGAGAAAATTTCCAACCCGAAAAGATCCTCGACCGGTGGGATTTGAACCCACGACCCTCAGCTTGGTCTTGCTGAATAGCTGCGCGTTTACCGCTACGGCTATCTGGGCCCCTAGCCAATGTTTTATACCTTGTGAATATTTATTCGGGCTTTTTTGAAATGCTTTCTTGTTTATCCTGTTATTGTTGATGTTGTTCCAAGAACAAATTATGCCTAGTGGTAGAACATATATTGTTTAATAAAAGTGCTGAAGACACAAAATTGCTCAGATTAATATTTACGCTGGTAGTAAATACAAAAGGTGAGTGTCTAAAGTAGCCCCTGGAATCAAAAGTAGCCCCGTCCGACGGTATCTTAAAAATTTGGATAAAATGGAGATCTGAGTGCAGTGACTGTTATTAGTGTAACTACTGAATAAGTGTAACGATTATTGACGAAGAAGCGAGAAAGGCATTGTCAGCGCAAAGTGGATCAATAAGAGCCTTCATTAAATGGAATAGCAAAATGTTGCAGCTGTGTTTCTGTCGAATCAAAACCGAAAACATTCTTTGTTCTACAGATCAATATATTTTCGTCGTGAATCATACAGTAAAATGAAATTCTGTTATTCAAGGACATTGCTAGGCAACGCTGGTTGAATAATCAGTGTTGGGGATAGTTCGTCCACTATTATCCTCTCCCAACCCCTCTTATTTTCTTATTCGAATGATACAGAAATCAAATAGGAGCCCAGATAGCCGTAGCGGTAAACGCGCAGCTATTCAGCAAGACCAAACTGAGGGTCGTGGGTTTGAATCCCACCGGTCGAGGATCTTTTCGGGTTGGAAATTTTCTCGACTTCCCAGGGCATAGAGTATCTTCGTACCTGCCACACGATATACGCATGCAAAAATGGTCATTGGCGCAGTAAGCTCTCAGATAATAACTGTGGAAGTGCTCATAAGAACACTAATCTGAGAAGCAGGCTCTGTCCCAGTGGGGACGTAATGCCAGAAAGAAGAAGAAGAAATCAAATACAATCGCCCCAGGTGATTTTATACCAACCAAATACTCTGTTTTCATATTATTGAAATGCATTCCTATTTCTTAAATTTGGGATGCATCTTTTCTCCATAAAAGGAAAATGCACGAAAGGAATGCACTTTTGAAGGTGACACTCTCGGCACCGTGCATTGGGTTGATTTTGAAGCTAGCAAGTGGTGCGCGGGTGCCGACAAAACTGGTTCAGAAATTTAGTAGCTGAATAAATTTCCTATTGCCGATTATAGCAAGTGCATATTTTTTACTAGTCTTCGACGTACCACAAAATACGATAACTAATACCTTTATTTCACCGTTTTGCAACTTCAATTGTGTGCAAAGTTTTCTCACAAGATGTTCCAACTTTAATTGTTTGATTATTGCAGAAAAAATGATCTACTTATGAATTTAACGAAAGAAATCACTTGAATTTGTGTTATAAAGCTCTTATTCTATGTCTTGTCTCTTGTATAGAGAATGAGTTGTTTTTCTTATGCGAAAATTTTTAAAACCTTATAACACTTAATGTCGTGGAGAAATTCTAAAACTACAATCATTTCAAGGGTAATGTTTATTATCTGTTTACTTCTGTTTTTTTGTCAATGGTCTTAGTTTGAATCTTTGCAGTTATGTATTTTAGTCCAGTCTAATACTCACTTGCATTTCGCTGGAGAAAACATGTCCCGGTGCACATAAATTGGAAGGGTAAAGATGGGAGCAGCAAATTGAACTTTTAGCCATGTATAACTTTCTTTTGCTTTTGCTCCAATCATTTTGAGAAGCACAGTGGTGGAAAAAATATAGAGCAGAATGTATTTTCTCAGAAATTCAATGCAGGCGGATGGCATTGGCACGAATTAAGTTTCCTCTTTGCTGCCTATTTACATTTATTTAAATCTCCGTGCTGGAGAATTATTGGATCTGCTCTAGGAAGCGAGAGAGAGCATTTTGAAGCCTTAATCGTTCAAACTTGATTCCTTATCTTGTTTCTAGCATGAGAACGTCTTCCTGCCCATCGGTGGTACCTCCGCCTGATCGAAAACAATTAAAATTAACAATTATACTACGTACGAAGGATACAATTTTATTTGAAAATTCTTCGTTTGCATGCAGCGTTCATATGTACAGAATATTGTAAAATGTCAAGAATCTTCTACGCATTTTGCAAGGCATCTGTCAATGATTTTTTTTAAATACAATTTCTCGAAATTCTGTTTTGAATTCTATGAATTTCCACTAAAATCATTATAATGAATAATATCTTCCGGTAGTTGTGATAAAATGCAACCTGTGACGCATTGAAAAACTTCGACAAAAGATAACTCCGAGTAATTTCGCAAAAAATCACCTGAATTTTATCAATTTTTGTTTCTGAATTCATAAGCAGTTATTTACAAATAGTGTTAGAAGAATTTTTTAACCAATTTAACGAGCCATAAGCCTAGGGTAGAAGAAAATACGAATATAAAAGAGCTGATAATCATATTGTAGTTCTTTTGAAGATAACGTGAATTGAATTTGCAAAGTTGAATATAAATTATGAAGAAATTCCGGAAATACGATGAAACACTCTATCAATAATTCTTCTGATACTTTTAGGAGGATTCATGAAATAATCTCCAAAAGATTTGGCCTGATTGTTACCTTCATTTCTTATCTTTCTTGTTACCAAACATTTCTTCAGTCTGGATTTCTCCTGTGAACATAATTAGGGATTCCATTTTTAATACCTCTGCTAAATCATTACTGCGATTCTTCAAAGATTAATCCTTGAAACATTTTTGTTATTTTGCTAGTCTGGCATTCTTTCAAGGAAGATGAATTCCCAAAGCATTTTCAGTTGAATTTTTTCCGATCGTGGCTTTTCAAAGTGTTTATGGAAACACTAAGGGCATTACATCTTAGAATTACCACAAATTTTCATGAAGGATTTTTATAAGGAATTCGATTACACCAGCAGTTTTCTGAAGGTCCAAAGAATTCATAGAAAATTATATCGTTCACCTAAAGAATCCTCAAGAAAATTCAGAAATTACTACTTAAAATTCAAAAATTGATTTTGTTTTTAATTGTTAAATGGTCTTGTTCCACAGTTCCTCTCATATTTGTTTTCAATATTGTTCCAAGCGTTTTGTCATCATTATTATTATTATTATTATTATTATTATAATTTATAAGAGACACTTTCCACCAAAATGCATTCGTTACTTACTGCGTAAGAGTTTTGGTATTTTTCTTGAAGAATTATTTTCTGAGGAAACTTCACGTGAAATGTTTAGAAAAAAAAAACTAAATGAACTTCTGATGAACTTTTCGTAAGTATGCTACAAGGCTGTTCGATACGAACGGTTGGTATGTGAATTGCTCTCTTTTTATGGCTTTTCTGGTAAAGCGTAGTGAAAGTGGGATGTAACTTCCAACGTTTCGGCCTATGGTTGCATTCTTCCTCAGGGAGGTTCATCGCCTTATGCTAGGCGTTGATTTGATACGATGTTGGTATGATTTGGTCTTACGTTGTATGAATGTGGGTAGGATTTTTTTTTTCACTTAAACTAGAAACATTTATTTATTTCTTCTTTTTTTGAGTGTGAATATCATATTTTTTGCTATTGCCGCCACTAACATGGTACTGTATACTATACATATACCATTTTTTTCTAAGGTACATGTTTTAAAATATCCTAAAAAGGGATCCGATGAGAAATAAATGGAGTGAATCTAATATTAATTTTGAAAGATATTTGATATAATACTTGATTGATTGCTGTAAAAATTATAAATAGGAGTTAATGTATCTGAAATAATTCCCGAGGAATTCCGAGTATGATTCTTGAAGGAATTTGTGAAGCAATAGTTTGAAGTATCTGTAAAGAAGTCAGTATTGGAATTCTTCGACGTGTACTTTTTGCAATGCTTGGAACATTCAAAGAGACATTCTAAAAGAAGTTAATAAAGGAATCATTAATAAAAAAATGGAAATTTTTTGGAATCACTCTATATATTTTGTTTTGTTTTGAGGGACTTTACCCAGAAAGTCGTTCTATAAAACCTACGTTACGGGAGAAAAATTGTTGAATAAATTCTATACATAAATATAAAATGAAAATGATCATTAGAGTGCGGCCTATTTTTCGAAAGTTCTCAGAAGCAAAAATGTGTGTGCTCTTTTAAGGTAAAATCACATAAAAACAGAAACCTCAAAGTTTGAGCAAAGTGACTTGAATGTGAATTTATAAAATGTGACCTTTAGTGAAGTCTTCAAAGCTTTCTGATGTTTCTGCAAATTTTGATTCTTTTAACATCATTCGCTTCAAAATTAAATTTTTGAAAATATTTGGATAATGTTATTTCTCTAAAAATAAAAATAGTTTTAGTTAAAAGTGATTCTATCTTTTTCTCATTTTACTTTTAAAAAAAATCATCTCTGTTTGACCATAACTTCGTGAAAACAAAACTGATTCCAAATATTCTTACATTCTTATGAAGATAATTTAGGTTTTTGAGAAGTGTATTTCACAAATTTAATTGAAAATTATATCGAACTAATATTTTAACAAAGAGTAATCATAACACGATTTTTCAGAGAAATCATCAAATTTCTATGAATTGTTTAGATTTCTTCGCAGCACTTTAAATTTTTACTTCTAACTGAAGTTTATAAAGCATTCAGTCAAAACTACGAGTTAAGCAGTTTATATTTTTTTAAGAAATGTAGCAGTGTTTTTGTTAGAAAAACAAATAAAAATGTTACTGACTATTTTAAAGATTAATGTAATCAAACAACCAAAATTCAGCTTTTGTTATTAGGAAACCAAGAAAAATTAGGCATTCATAATTTTGGCCAGTTTTTGTATAATAACTACTATTTTGCTCAAATTCCGAACAGTGTCGATCTCAGGGGTAAGAATTGATATTGAAACAACATTTATGCGTTGAAGATTTGAATCACAGAATAAATAATTTGAATCACAGTCGATCATTCGAAATTTGAGTCATGTTCGGAATATGAGACAAAACGGTAGGTCAAAACTTTTTAGGATTCCCTGTGTTATTCACACTTTTGAAAGAGGCAATTAAATTATATTTAAGAGCATGTGAAAATAGTTGGAATCGGATGAGTGTTCATGAAGTTATGAAGTTATGGCTGAACAAAGTTACTTTTTGTTAGCAAATAAGAAAAAAAAAATGGAGTAAACTGCGTTAAGATAGGACTAGTTTGATTTTAAAAAATCAATATTTTATTTTTTTGAAATTTAATGTTTTTTTCTTAATTGCTTTGATAAGATTGATGCTTAATGTTTTAAAATTGGTTGGGAAATATAAAAGTTTGGTAAGACTCCACTGAAGGCTTGGAAATTCATCTTCAAATAGCTTACGCTACCTCTAAATCTTAATATTTTTGGCTCAAATATTGAGGTTTCTCATTTTAAGTAATTCGAATTCAGAAGAGCACACAATTTTTCGTTTTTGAGAACTTTTGAAAAATTGGTTACACCCAAGGGGCGGGACAACCTACTGATCTTGAGCGAGTTGCTTTTGAGTAGGGGGACATGGGGCAAGAAGGACACCCGGGGCAAAAGTGCCACCTCTAATTTCACGCAGTTAAACTCAATTTTTTGATGTTTAACGCAGGATAAGAATACATTGAGTACTAATTGAGGGTTGTGTAAATATTACAGTTAAAAATGTTTAGTACAAAAAATTAGAAAAATGTATTTAACTCACCAATGCAAAAAATGCGAAATATTATAAGAATGCAAGACTGGAAAACAAGGTTTGACTCCCAATAAATACAAAACATATTTGTTTTTCCGCACAGTATTGATGATTTTCAATTGTTTAATATAGCTGTGCTGTGGGGAATTTTTTTTCGAAAAAGTTCTTTTGACATTAAGTTTTACATAAAGAAAAACAGTATGTCTTATGGGGCAAGAGGGACACCGCAATTTTCTCATATAATATCACATGAACTTTTATTTTTCTTGTTTAATATTGCATTAAATCAATGTTTCCTACTAAATAAAATTAAAATAAACCATCTTGGACATTCAAAATGGTTTCTGAATTTTTTTTCTAATATTATTACAGTCAAATAAGATGAGAACTAAATTCATTTCGTAAAATTACTTTTTAACTATACGTCAATTTTTATCCCTCAGTTTTAATCTTAATTTACTCTAGAATGTATCGTTTAGGTGAAAAAATAATAATATACAAAATTTGTGGCATTTTGCTCTGGTGGTCTTCGTGCCCCATACGAGTGGCACTCTTGCCCCGTGCCTCGTTGAAAAAACTCATAAGAAAGGACATTTTCAAAAATTTCAAATCATCATGTAATTTTTATATTTTTGAAATCTATCAATAACATCATTTAGAACAAGAGGTGAACTTGCCCCTACACTAGAATAATTTTCAAAAATTATGCTAATCACCATGATTTGAACCTATAAGGTGTCCTTCTTGCCCCCAGCCCCCCTACTCAGTATCTCGATGTACTCGGCTTCACGTGGACATTAGCCTGGGACACGGTTATATGAAAAATTTAGATTCTCGCTCCAGTCCACTTTTTGGATTGCATTTAGGTCCCACAACAACTGCGCGAAATTTAAGCTCGATCGGAGAAACTATATTTTAGCGCCAGCCGTTCAAAGTTTGTATGGGATTTACTATGGGAAAACTTACTTTTGCAAAGAAAAATCGCCAGAAGCCGCCCATTGACCTCTATAAAAATTCTGAACACAAATCTCGATAGGCATTTCTACGATGAACAACATTGCCGAAGACTGCAAAGCAATCCGATGCTTGTGAAAAAAGTTGTTAAGCATAGACTATTCAGAAATTTTGCTCGATTTTGTTATTATTGTTATTCCTTTACGTGTTAATCAACGCCGCGTTGCCAAAAGGTTTTCATTGAATAACTTTTTTCACAAGTGTCGGATTGTTTCGCGGTCTTGGGCAATATTCTTCATCGTAAAAATACCTATCGAGGTATGTGTTCAGAATTTTTATAGAGATCAATGGGCGACCTCTGGCGATTTTTCTTTGCAAAAGTAAGTTCTCCCATAGTAAATCCCATACAAACTTTGAACGGCTGGCGCTAAAATATAGTTTCTCCGATCGAGCTGAAATTTCGCGCAGCTGTTATGGGACCTAAATGCAATCCAAAAAGTGGACTGAAACGAGAATCTAAATTTTGTCCCACACTAGTGGACATAGCAACCATAAGTGTTTGATTGTTTGTTTCCCAGAGAAAAAAAATCCTTTCGTTTCATACTCGGAAGCATTTCTTATCGGAAGTCTTTTTCAGAATTGAATAATGGAATTGAACACTTAAAAATGTATGGTATATTATGACTAACGGGTGTTCAAAAAAAAAAAAAAGATTTTCTTCCGTTTGTTTTATCAACGAACTTAGCATTTTTAATTAAAAATGTATTGTTTATTCCTAAAAAAAGCATCAATATGATTATATATTGAAGAAGGGGCCCTGATCAGCCTCAGTGTGACGGCACTAAAGCAAGTTGGTCGTGTTCCTTTCTCTTGGCACGTACGGTGAAACCTTACAACATGCGGAGTGCTTGCTATTTCGACGCCAACTTCAATTGAACTGACAGCATCCGAGCGAAGAGAAACATGCCACATATCTTAAGGCATTTTAAGAGAACAAGGAGGGAGACAAAAAATACGCCTCTAACATTTATTACAGCAAGTTATTGAAATCATTCTCATTTTTTATTGAAGACCCGTTAACCCACCGTCGGTCGCCCTAGCGTACTGAGTACACGCACTTTGCGAAAAATCGAAAAACACGTTGAAAATCCCTTCAAATTGATCCGGGTGTTGGTCCTATTCCAAGATATACTCTTCTTCTTGCTTGTAGAGAAGAAATTTTCGAAAAAATTAACGAAAAGTATTCGAAAACATCGTGTTTTTTACCTAAGTTTTTAGGCGTGTACTCAGTACACTAGTGCGACCGCTCGTGTGACTTTTTTTTTACCGGGCCCGTCACACGAGCGGTCGCATGATTGTACATCCAAAGCTAGGCAAGATATTTTATTTATTTATTTATTATTTTAGCAAGATGGTGTCTTCGGCAAAGTTTTTCAGTATGTCAAGAGCTAACATGTAATAGGCTGCTTGTTTCGAAATTCTGCCACCAGATGATGCTAGTGAGCATTTAATTTTTCAAACACCGATATCTCAAGATCCTGATTACCTAGAAAGATGATGTCTTCGACAAAGTTGTTTAGTAGGTCAAGGACATATGATAAGCTACCGTAATTTCGGGTGAAATTGATCATTTTTCACGTTTTTTCTAGTCTGTTTTCTATAACGTTAACAAAGCAAAACAACTAAATGCAGGAAAACAAGTACGAAGGTGAGCCTCATCGACTCATGTACCAAAATTTTCTAACAAACGTAATTTTAGTGTTAAAAATATATCTTAAATAAAAAATTAGAGGATCTCATTTCGGGGTGAAATTGATCACTTGTCAATGCCATTATTGTTAGTTTTCAAAACAACTCTACATGATGAATTTGAGCTCCCTGAATCCGAATATGCTTGTCAAATTCTAACCAATGCAATATTTATATAAATAACGAATAGTTAAATTGCAAGAATTAAACGGAAAACGCCTGAATGTATGCAATTTCCTAAGGAATTCAATGATATCTAACAGAAATTCCATTATTTCAACCATTTGAGCTAATGGGTACGAGTTTTGGTAATGAAATCTGGTTTGGGGATATATCTCAAGCATCCTCACAAACTTTCAGGTTTATACCATGTTCAAATCCTTGCTTAAAAATAGAAGTTCATAGGTGTTTGTCAATACTTCACCGTGCATGATTTTGAAATTTTACATTATTTTCATAGTAATAAACATTCTCTAACGCAAAAAACTTCACAACACACAATTCGACAACAGTTACGACAAACAACGTTGACTTACAGCAGCTTACATTGATATTTGTGCTTCATTACGAATAAATAAAATCGTGTGATACGATGATCAATTTCACCCTTCTGATCAATTACACCCGATTTTACGGTACCTAACAAGAAACACTGCCACAAGATGGCGCTAGTGAGCATGCAATATTTTAATCACGAATATCTCAGGATCCCGATTTCTTAGAAAGATAGTGTTTTCAGCAAAGTTGTTCAGTAGTTCAAGGGCTACCATGTGATAATCTTATTGATTCGGAATTCTTTCAATAGATGGCGCTAGTGAGCATGATATTTTGCGAACACAGATATCTCAGGATCCAGGTTACCTATAAAGTTGACGTCTTCGACAAAAGTGTTGAATAGGTCAAGGTCTAGCATGTAGTAAGCCACCCCACTTGAAATTCTACCAACAGATGGCGTATTTTGATCGCGAATATCTCAGGATAATGATATTTTAGCAAGATGGTGTTTTCAGCAAAGATGTTAATAGATTAAGAACTAAACATGTGATGTGCCGTTTGATTCGGATTTCTTCCACAAAACGACGCTGAAGATGCAATTTTTCGAACGCAGATATTTTTGGATCCTGATCGCTTAGAAAAATGATCCTGAGATATTTTCATAACTAAGAAATATTACCCCTTCGGCAAGGTTGTTCTAAGATGAAGGCCTAAATGCAAGGAACCTCAAGTTTCAATATTCTTTCAACTGGTGGCGCTATTTAGCATGCATATTTTGATTGCTAATATCTGAGGATCCCGATTACATCCAAATATAAACTTCTCGGCTCATAGTAAGTCACGCAGAGAATTGACAGCTGTTTAAAATAATAAATACTTGTGTTGTTTTCAATAAACCTTTTCATTCTGTTGCAATTAAAAAAATGCGCTGAAACAACAATGATTTTTATCAGAACAAAACACAGATATTGTCAAAGCCATCCTTACAAGAAATTTGTTGAAATAATAAAAGAAAAACTTTACATCAAATGAAAGTTTTATTTGTTTCAATTCCTTTCATTGTCAATTTAACCAATCATGCGTATAACATATAAACTGGCCCCCCATTTTGGTTTTGATTGGAAATGGCGATATTACTAGTGCGTTGAATTGGACCGAAGTGCAAGACGTGCAGGAAATTGGTGTTTAAGAAGTTCAGGTCATCGATGTTTCATCACAGTTTCGGAGTATCCATAAACTGTAATACAAGCTATTTATGGTAAGTTTTGACCATCCTTTCTAAATTTTTGTTTACACTAAAGAGTTTTCAATTATTGCATTCAACTCCTACACGAGCTGAAGATTTCATCCTTTTACTTTGTCGCGGAGCAGATAAAGCTCATCTTCCAGTTAAACGGATTATGGAGCAAGTTTCACATACTAACGAACAATGAAAATAAAGTAGGCTTTTAAATGTGATTATTGTGAATTAGTTCATAAAAAGAAAAAAAAGAAGTTTCAGGGGACTGGGACCAACAAAAATGAGTTTTTATTTCAAACAAAAACATTATCATATCAAAAATTATAATTATTTGTTATAAAAACGATGGGTTTTAATTTAATGCAAAAAATGTTGTTTCAAAAGAAAAAAATGTTGAATCAAAAATTAATTTTGCTGCACCACAATAAACCCAGCAAATAAATATTTTTAAACCAAATTACGAGTTGTTATTGAAACAATGAAAGGCAATTATAAGCCGGCAAATAATACAGATATATTGTTGTAATGATAAGAAATATATTTGTTTTTAAAATTGTTTACTCTGCGTGGTCAAGTACAAACTTGTGATGGGCCACACTTGTTTGGGAATTCTTCCACTAGATGGTGCCACTGAGTATGCTAAATTTTCAACCCAAATATCTAGGATCGTAATTGCTTAATCATGAAAATGACGTCTTCAACTAAGTTGTTTATTCTGTCCAAGACTGAAGCATGTTTAACATGTCTCTCATGGCGACTCACGGGATGGCACGCACACTACAACATTGTTCGAATCACCTCGAATGTGATAGTCATTGCCTGTGCTGTTTACAAATAAATTCAAAGTGCTCTTTGTGCTAGTATAACCATATTATGATTATACTAGCACAAAGAGCACTTTGAATTTATTTGTAAACAACCAGTAAGTGAAATTATCGGTCACGGCGATAATCATAAGCCTATCTCTCAAGCTGATTTTCCCGAGGAAAAAGACGTGCCATAATATCAAACCCGACCAGTACTGCGAGAGTGTGCTCTCACGAGATGTGCAGCAACGAATTTAGATTATCGCCAGAAACGAGAAGTTTGCGTCCTACTTTTCTACTAAATATAAAAATAATATTGTTCAATTTGAATCAAGAATTGGAAGTAGAATGAACCCTATATGTTTAATTTTATTTTGTGTTTATCTATTAATTTACTGGTAGCGAAAAATTTTAACATTTGACAAAACGTGTATTGATGAGCCCAAATGATCAGTATCATAAGATGTTCAGAAAATTAAATGCTCACTGGCGCAAGATTACATAATTCAAAATATAATTGCCAATAACATGTGAGCACTTTCCTTACCTAATAAATTTGATGAAAACGTGAAGTTTTAAAATAATCGGGAACTTGAGATTCTGTATTTGAAAAAAATTAAACCAGGTGCTCTTTCTCTAGCCTGATGGAAGTATTTGAAATCTAGCAGCCCATTGCATTTTGAATTGAATGTGGAAGAATTTTGAGTAGGTATATTTTACACTTAACACGTTGGTCCATGATATACAGAACAACTTCATCAAAGACACCATCTTTGTAATCTAATTTTATTTTCCTAACCAGGATCCTGAAATAGTTCAATTCGAAAATTTTGTTTTGTGGAAGAATTCAGAATCAAATTGCATATCACATGTTTAGTCCTTGATCTACTAAACATCTTTGCTGAAAACACCATCTTGCTAAAATATCATTATCTTAAGATATTCGCGATCAAAATACAGCATGATCACTAGTGCCATATGGTGTTAGAATTTCAAGTTGGGTGGCATATTACATACTAGACCTTGACCTATTCAACACTTTTGTCGAAGACGTCAACTTTATAGGTAACCTGGATCCTGAGATATCTGTGTTCGCAAAATATCATGCTCACTAGCGCCATCTATTGAAAGAATCCCGAATCAAGAAGATCATCACATAGTAGCCCTTGAACTACTGAACAACTTTGCTGAAAACACTATCTTTCTAAAAAATCGGGATCCTGAGATATTCGTGATTAAAATATTGCATGCTCACTAGCGCCATCTTGTGGCAGTGTTTCTTGTTAGGTAGCTTATCATATGTCCTTGACCTACTAAACAACTTTGTCGAAGACATCATCTTTCTAGGTAATCAGGATCTTGAGATATCGGTGTTTGAAAAATTAAATGCTCACTAGCATCATCTGGTGGCAGAATTTCGAAACAAGCAGCCTATTACATGTTAGCTCTTGACATACTGAAAAACTTTGCCGAAGACACCATCTTACTAAAAAATCTAGATCCTGAGATATTTGTGTTGCATTGCGAAATGTCCACTACATCGATTCCCCCGGGGCACAATCCGATGGTCACAGGAAGATGAGGATGTTTTCAAAGTGTTTTCTGTCCACTGACCAATTGGTACCGTTAGACCGAAGAAATTTGTCGAAGACATCCATATTCTATCTTGCCTAGCTTTGGATCTACAATCAAAATTGCTCCGCGTGTACTCAGTACACGATGCGACCGCTGGTGTAACATTTTTTTGAGCGACTGACGGAAGGTTAATATTATATTATATCATTAATGTTCATTCATTCTGTCTATTTTTATGTGTCACGATCTTAATGAATATTGAAAACTTGATAAATCTATTCATTACATACAAATAAGTAAATTCAACCAGCAAAAACTTCTTAGTGCAGTGTTCACATTCTGTAAGCAACTAATACGTTACATTGACAGTGTAACAATATCCAGCTTACCTCTCGATGACTGAATGAACAACATTTTTCCCCCTCGTATATGTATTCGATCTCATCAACCGCCTCGCTAATCCTTGTCCTCGCTTTCATCTCTCCGACAGGAAATTAATTATGACTCACCTCGTGGCGGTGTGTCGGTGATAACGGAGAAGGGCGAAACGACGACCTCGTACCTGCTAATCCAGCGTGCCAAGGGAACGGACTCCGGCAAATACGTCTGCTCGCCATCAAATGCCAACTCGTACTTCATCAACGTGCACATATTGAACGGTGAGTGAGTAGGGGAAAGCGGGGCGCCTCAAGGAAAAGTTGATCAAAGTGCTGCAAATATTATGGAATCTTCAGATTTTTACATGACTTTCACCAATTCATAGAATAATACAATAGCTAGAACATCATCATAGAAAAAGATGAAATTTTTCAAAGCCTTTCGGGCGATATGGGTAGGCCTTCAAATGAGTTTAGAACATAGGTGGAAAAAATCAAAAGGTGAGTCAGTAGTGCTTTTCTGTTGCATGCTCCTGTGGAGCGAGCAACGAAATCAGAATCGTTTTCTGGCTCACATAGTGCGATTAAGAAACAAGTATTGGTCATCTAAGTTTATGCCCACGAGCGCAGGCGGTGAATCAAACTCATGCTCATGAGTTTAAAACAATGACTTATTACATGTATGTTGCTCCATTACCTTGTTCGCTCTAAGGTTGCATGCTATTTCGGATGAAATTTCACGAATTTATGCAACCTTTAAAAGATGCTTATTGTACCCCACAGACGGAACTGCCCCGACTACCCCTAATTGGAGTGGTACGCCTGTCAGCAGTTGACTCTTTGATCCTCGGCACGACTGTGGTAGCGTATGGTGTTGAATGTTAGTAATCAACTCCAAACGCGAAACGTTGAGCTTTTGCTCTCGAGCTCGCTCTCTATTGCATTATAAAACCGTCCCCAGAACTGCACTGGAATCAAGGCAACCAGCGCAGTATTGGAAGTAATCGTTTCTATGGAAGCAATTTCATTGCTTCCTAGATTATTACTGTCGGCACTATTTTTTTTCTGCCGAAGAAATCGCTAAACTATGATGACAAGTTCTCGAAAGTCTCTTCAGCATCTGCAATCGAATATACGACACTTTCCTCAGGAATGCTTCGAATTAGTAGAAAATAGAAAGCATATTGCATTTTTTTTTGTAGATTGTAGATTTCTTCGAATAAATCTCTGAAAACTGTTCTCCAACCTTTGTTTACGAATTAAGTCGAGGTACTTATACCTAACGAATTGCTTCGTAAATTGAACAAGTTAGTAAAACGAAGGAAATCGATTACTCGTTATAGATTTTCGTTTGGAACTTCTTAATACAGTAATAATATATGTAATCACCAGTTCAGTATTTTCGAGGTGAATGGCTCGATAGTTAGAACTTCTTAAAAATCAGATTCAAGCAGCATTTCTAGAACATGAGCATTTCTTTTTTATGTTAATTACTGGTTTTAAGCCTTGTGAAATAGGCGAAATAGCCAGTTTTTGAATTTATTTGTTTTAAAGCCTTGGAATTGGTTTTCACTATCGTTGATAATGTACCAGTAATGGTAATAGTATTCCTGGCATTCGCACACACACTATTCATCACTCGCCCACGCAAGAGCAAGCGACGTATGAATCGCGTCGCTATCAAACACTACTAACGGATCGCGGTACTTTATCACTACTACGCGACCGACGTCGGACACGCCGACACGCGACATATTTGATCCCGCCCTCATCGCCCGCCCCCACAGGAGCAAGCGACAAAGTCGAATGATCAAAAACTACTATATAATCCAAAACAGCACTAATGAACACAAATTGCCTTCCTTGATTTAGAACTTTAAACGTTAAATTTAATTCTGCACCAGTTATATTTGTTCATTTGTTATCACTATGCACTATAAAATAAAATCGTGTAGGAAAAATCGAGATTTTCGAACACTTAAAACTCAGTGTGCAAAATGTTCGTGCAAAACATGCAGTGAAATCATTGTTACCAGATAGCCTGGACCCCAATGAATGTGCATAACATGTAAAAACTATGAGTTTTACGGAGTTTTACTGAACCAGAAATATTTCTTTGACATTACTCACGAAAATCAGACTTTTTATAAATTCTCAAAGTGATTTGTCGGTATAGTGTTGCGAATCCCTGTTCGATTTTTTTTATCAAATAACAACACATGTGGGTTTTGTTACAAGTAGCTTTAGCTGTAATTTGATTTTTATGTTAGTTGTAGGATAATTAATTAATTTATGTGATCTACTAACAAAAATCAGTTCTCATGGGTATTTTAAGCCCGCGTGGGACGTCATTATAATCACGCTATCCATTTGAAGAAGCAAATCTCAAGTACCACTCCATATATCGATGTGAAAAATTTATCATATAATTTTACATATGTAGTGCACAATCGATTTCATCGGTGCACTAAAACTCGACATTTGCTTCTGCAAAGTTTTGATAAAAATTGTTAGAGTGAGACAAAAGATAGGGAAATAACACCGTCTCCCGTGTTACCATAATAGCGCATGTGTGTGGATGAAACGCATTTCCTGTGACACCTTGATCGCCTCATCTGCGGGTTCGTAGCTCTCTAGGGAGTGGTTCACGAGTAGTTGAAGGCAGCGTGGACAACCATTACACGATGCCTTCGACTGCTCGAGGGTATTGTCCTTGGAACTCCTTGGCGTTACTGTTATTGATATATTGAACTGACGCCGGGGAGCATGTAGATCCAAACGTGGCAACATGCCTGAGATACACATCTGGTGTTTTGGAAGAATCGTTGCGCCAAAGAAACCGCTGGGAATGGAAACTGCTGAAATCGTACTAGCACTCCGGGAAGCTAAGTTAGCTGATCAGGATCTTTCAGTAGAACAAAATTGAGGGAGATTCCGTTCACGGCCGCCCTAGCATCCCAAATCATGCGAACCTTGCCTGGCTTCCGGCATTTGTAACTACTCCCAACGGAAGGTACCAAACGCGCCGCATGTCGGCATTGGCTAACTCGTTCTCTGTGACACGATGAACGTAACCTTTTATCTGGTAATCCTCTAGTTTCTGTTGTATCTGTTTTAGGTTAGGATTGCGACTCATTCGTTTTTCCAGGCACTGGAGTCGTCAAATAGCCATTCCATAGTTATCAGGTAGCTCAACATGGTCAAACTTCCAGAACTATTTCAAAGTGGCTACCGATTCGAACCGTTATATCCGCTAATAGTTGTAGAGCACGTTTATAAACCTCCAACAAAATAGCACTTGCGGGTTGCACGGCAGCCTCCTCGGTCGCAAAGAAGTCCTTGAACAGATTGTGGAGACCTTGATCAGAAGAACAGCCGCAGGCATAGTAATCGACTGATAGCTTTTGACCATCGTTTGCTGCACCGCCATAAATACACCAGCCTAATCTGGTTTTAGCTGCGATATGCTTGCGCCGAAATCCTTCTCGTATTCTCATCGGAGCCATCAAATCCAAGTTGTTGATTGATTCCAATTCGGATACGCCTTGGTGTAAGTTAGCACCACCCTAGAAACCACCTGCACTTGCATCAACCCAACACCATAACATCAACATTCACCGGCCTCGCATCCAAGAAATAGATAAGAGTCAAGCCATAACACAATTGGAATGTGTATAAACATAAACATCAATTATTACTCAATAAAAGGGCACGCAGCCCAACCTTCTCAGTTCTGTTCTGTTAGGTAGTCCAAAGTAATCGGTTGTTAAGTTTATCATCCGAAACCGCTTATAATTAGTTTTTAAAAATTTAGTTCTACGTAATAATTTATTAACTGGCGCCCGAATAGGGACCAGCGCGAGTTCGGTTAATAGTGTCGCGGCGAAACAGCATAGTGAACTTTTTTCCGAAACACAACTTTACCGCATCAGCAGCCGTGAAGCAGAGCACCTTAGTCACCGCCGGCAGATAATCACTCGACGACGGACAAAAAGGAACCTGCCACTTCACTGGGAGAGTTGGAGATCGTGCCTGGTCCTGAATCATCATTGGAGTCCTGCCGACACAGGGATAGGACCCGCATTAAAGACAAGGATACTCCCTGATAGAAGAGGAGTACTTGCACTCTCGACGATACAGTACGAGAGTTATGATAAAGTTATTTTTGTAAGTATTATTAACAAAATTTATTTTTCAGTTCAGAAAGAAAAAAGTGAATATACAAGTGTAGTGTAGTTATAAGCAGTGTATAATAAATAATCATTAATAGTCAGTGATTTAATTTTCATAAATTTCCAATCCCTAATTACCAAATTAAAATTGATCAATTAATCGATAAATTAAAAAGCTTGCATTTAAAAGAGACGAAAATGAATGATCAACAATATAATGATTTAATAAGAAGAATTAATGCAATTGAGAGTGCGATTAAACAACCAGAATCACTTGATTATTCTGATCCCCCTCTTATCCTTACAAACGAAAATAATACACCCATTGATCCTAGTACCATAGAAACGATTCCAGATTTAGTGAAAAATCTATCAGAATTTTCTGGTAATCCAGAAGAGTTAGGATGTTGGCTTGTAGATGCTGAAGGTCTAATATCGTTATATAAACCAAGACAAACTAGTTCAGTTAAAGAAAAAAATAAATTTCATGTAATATGCAAAGCTATCAGAAGGAAAATTAAAGGTGAAGCTAACAACGCATTGGTAGCCCACAATGTCAATATCAATTGGCTCATGATTAAACAAACCCTCCAAACTTACTATGGTGAAAAACGTGATTTAACGACCTTAGATCATCAGTTGATGTCATGTGCTCAACATGGACAAGCAATTGGTTTATATTATGATCAGATAAATAAACTTTTGTCAGCTATAGCCAATCACCTACGCACCGATGATAGATATCAACATCCAGAAGCTTTAACAGCAATGTTACAAGCTTACAATGATAAAGCAATAGATGCATTTATTAGAGGACTCGACGGAGATTTAGGAAAATTTTTAAGAAATTACAAACCGACGTCTTTAGCTCAGGCATATGCATATTGCTTATCGTTTCACAATGTTGAATACAGAAAAACTTTTATTAAATCTAAACTTCCAGAAAATTTGCAAATAACGAAACCAATACAACATAATTTTCCAAAATTACCTCCCAAACCTATACGAACAAATCAACCAGCGAATATATATCACAATCCACAGCCTAAATATTATCAAAATCATCAATTCATACCCAGACAACATTATAATCCTAATCCTTCATGTATTCCCAAACCGCAATATAATCCAAACCCTCCTTTTATTCCACGACATAATCAAAATTTGCCATTTGTTGCGAAACCTCAATATTCATCAAATCCACCACCTGTAGTAAAGCAACCAGTTTTACAACCTCAATTCAATAAACCTGAACCGATGGATATAGATCCGTCGATAAGATCAAACATGGTCAATTATTCAAATAGACCAGCAAAAAGGATGAGAAATTTTAATATCGAAACAGTTCAACCACCATCTAATGTAGATCCAGATGTCCAACAATATTTCGAACAAATTCCCTTTTTAGCAGATGAAGAATATTCTGATGGAACATCATTTAACAGATATTCAGAAAACGTTGAATATCAAAATCAAGAATCTGATGAAATTAATGAAGAATCAGCAGAATTAAATTTTTTAGAATAAATTCATCATTACCATATTTCTTGCATTATCGTAATGGAAAATTGAAAAACCCTCTTAAAATTTTAATTGCTACAGGGTCTAATAAAAATGACATCCACCCAAAATTTACAAATATAGCTCATAAATTGAATAAACCATTTCATGTTTCTTCAGTAGGAGGTGATTTAAAAATCGAATATTGTTCTAGTGGTAAAATCTTTTCACCATATTCGGACAAAAACATCAAATTCTATCATATGTCTAAATTGAAAACGTTTGATGCTATAATAGGACATGATTCTTAAAAAGAATTACATGCAGTAATAGATACAGCAAACGGAAATCATATATATAAAATCCCAGAGTTGTCTGTCTGTCAGTAACGCTTTGAAATGTTTCATCGAAAAGTTTCGTTGAGCTCTACAACAGCAATTTAAGAACACTACAACAGTACATTTTAAGATTAGAACATTACAATTGCAAATTGTGGAGTACTACAATAGCTCTTAGGCAGAAAATTCTGGAGTTTTCTGGAACTTTGTTCATTCCAATTCGTAGAATATTCTCGAACATTACGTCATTGTCGTCAGATTTGAAATTTGGTTGGTGTTCAAAACGTCAATAAATCAACTTCAAGCAAATTGCAGTTCAGTCGAACTTGAATCGGGTGTGAGTTGAAAATGTGAAACGGTTTCTCCAATTCCATCTCAGGTTCAAAAACAAGTTCGACATATGCTAAAGCAGGATAAACATAAATGAGATGATTGTGGCCAAATATTCGAGTTTTATTAATTTACATTGAAACCTCCAAGAGTCGATGCTCAATGACTCAATATCGACTCATGGATGCAAGCTTAATACAAAATTTTATGCTTACTAAGATGATTGCTTAAAACATTCCTGTTCCATGACATGGTAGGGTGCAGAACCACTTCGGCACTTCCAAGATTCACTTTGGCATGGGGGTTTTTTTTCTCAACCGAATTTTCTGAAATTTTGTAATAAGAAGCGCTTCAGTACGACACACATTGTGCCCAAATATGAGCTCTGTAGCTTTTAAAAACCCCACTGCCGAAGTGAATTAAAAGTGCCAAGAATAGGGTCCAGCTCCCTATTTATCTGAGTCGACAGTTTTCGCAACTGTAATTTTGAAAAATTACAATGAATCATACTACACAACAGCAGCTATTTGGGCGGATATGCTAGATTTTTTGGTACGATTCTACTCTTCAATTCATAGATTCTTCTGGAACTTTTGAAATATTTCACAACATAAGAAACACTACAACAGCATATAAGGCTATAATTATTTCAGATTAGAACACTACAGCAGTATTGAGGCCACGTGCTCGATGGAGTATTGCCTGAGCATAAATTTAGGCGATTTTGAGGTATTCAGTATCATGCGATTTAAAAGATTATAGGTAGCTTTTCGCTTTAGGCTGTGAACCGTTTCACCAATTCGTTTAACTATTAGTTAAAATTTGACATTTCGATAGTTATTTTCCCTCAAATGGTTAAATTGAACTTCGCGGTCATCCCATTTGAGCTTTGACAGTCGAGTAGTTATTTCTAAACAAAGTTGACAGAGGTTTAGTTATTCTCAAATTCTCGGGAGCGGAAAATAACTTTCGAACTGTCAAGTTTAATCATGCTTCAGAGCAGGGTTACTTTCAACCGGAGGGGAAATAACTATCGAGCTGTCAAATTTTAAATAAATGTTAAACGAATCGGTGAAACGGTTCACACCATTAAGATATCGTTGCAACGTGGCTAGCCACGTCGGGTAAGCTAGTTTAATAATAGATTCTCAATTCAAAATTCCTATATTACAACATCATTTACAAGAAATTAATAAAATTCAAATACGAGATGATCATATGACACAATCAGAGAAGCAAATAATGTTGAAACTACTTAACGATTATCAAGACTTATTTCAACCTGCGAATGCAAAATTAACTTACACAACCAAAATAACAGCTGATATCAGAACTACAGATAATGATCCCATTTATTCAAAAACATATCCATACCCACAAGCTCTTAAAAGCGAAGTTTGCAAACAAATTGATAAAATGTTGAATGATGGAATAATTCGGCCATCTCGGTCACCATACAATTCTCCTGTATGGGTAGTTCCAAAGAAGCTTGATGCTTCAGGAGATAAAAAATACAGATTAGTAATAGATTATCGAAAATTGAATCAAAAAACCATTAGTGATAGATATCCAATTCCAGATACTTCTACTATTTTAGCCAACCTTGGCAAAATGAAATATTTTACAACATTAGATTTAGCATCTGGTTTTCACCAGATTCCTATGAACAATAAAGATATTGAGAAAACTGCATTTTCAGTGAATAATGGAAAATTCGAATTTGTACGTTTACCCTTCGGTTTGAAAAATGCTCCAGCCATATTTCAACGAGTTATGGATGACGTCCTTCATGAACATATTGGAAAAATATGTTATGTCTATATAGATGACATAATCATATTTGGAGAAACTTTCGAAGAACACATGAAAAATTTAAAAACTATTTTGGAAACATTGCGCAAAGCGAATTTTAAAATTCAACCTGATAAATCTGAATGGTTGAAATCTGAAGTTGAATTTCTTGGATTTATTGTTTCAAAAAATGGATTAAAACCAAACTTAAAAAAAGTTGAAAGTATTCAAAAGTATCCTGAACCAACCAATCTGAAAGAATTACGAGCATTTCTTGGATTATCCGGATATTATAGAAGATTTGTTCAAAATTATGCCAAAATTGCTAAGCCGTTAACAAAATTTTTGAAAGGAGAAAATGGACATAAACAAATTCCGAAATCTGAATCAAAAAATTTTAAAATTGCCTTAGATTTTGAAGGGAAGAAAGCCTTTAAATTATTAAAACAAATATTATCATCAGAAGATGTATTGGCGTTTCCTGATTTTCGAAAACCTTTTTTACTCACAACCGATGCATCAAATAAGGCAATTGGTGCTGTGTTGTCACAAAATTTCAATGATGGAGAAAGACCAATTACTTTTATTTCAAAGACTCTATCTAGTACAGAAGAGAATTATGCAACCAATGAAAAAGAGATGCTTGCTATAGTTTGGGCATTGCATACTCTTAGAAATTTTATATATGGTCATAAAATAATAATTTACACTGACCATCAACCCTTAACATACACGATTTCCCCTAAAAATAATAATGCCAAATTAAAAAGATGGAAGGCTTTTATTGAAGAGCACGACCATGAAATTCATTATAAACCTGGCAAAGCTAATGTTGTAGCTGACGCCTTATCCCGTATTCAAATTAATTCTTTAACTGCGACTCAACACTCAGCTGAATGTGATGACAGTTCTTTTATACCATCCACGGAAGCCCCAATAAATGTTTTTAAAAATCAATTAATTTTTAAAATTGGAAATAGATCTAGTTATGGTTTAGTTGTACCATTTGATAATTACAAAAGACATATTTTCATGGAAACTAGATTTTCAAAAGACTTTTTAAAGCAACAACTCAAGAAATTCTTAAATCCAAATGTTTTGAACGGAATTTATACAGATGAACCTATTATGGGTCAAATTCAAGAAATTTTTAAAGAAATATTTAATCCAAGATTAATGAAAGTCAGATTTTCCCAAATCAAAGTCCAAGATTTGAATAACAAAGAAAGGAAGCTAGAGGAAATAAAAAAGATTCATCAGTTCGCTCATAGAAATGCAAAAGAAAATGCAGAACAACTTTTAAAATATTATTACTTTCCAAAAATGACAAAAATAATTGAACAATTTGTAAACACGTGTGATATATGTAAAACAGAAAAGTATCAAAGAAATCCACAGAAATTTATTCCATTTAAAACACCAATTCCAACTTTTCCATCTCAAATAATTCACATAGATATTTTTACATATGATCAAGATAATTTATTTTTGACCTCAATAGATAAATTTTCAAAATATTTAAAATATAAAGCAATCGAAAGTAAATCACTTCTTGATATAGAAGACGCCTTGTTAGATTTGATACATGAATGGAATATACCACAAATAATTATCATGGACAATGAAAGTTCTTTTAACTCAAATATTATTGAACAACGTTTAAGAGATTTGAATATTGAAATTTATAAAACTCCCATAAACAGATCAGAGACGAATGGTCAAATTGAACGTTGTCACTCGACTATAAGAGAAATAGCAAGATGTTTAAAAAAACAGACACCTGAAATTGACGTACCACAATTAATTCGTTCAGCAGTTTACAAATATAATAACACGATACACAGTTTTGTTAAAAATACGCCACACAACATTTATATTGGTGAAATTAACCAAAATCTTAATGAAGAGGAAATAACTAGAAGAAAAACAAAAAGTCGTGAAAAAGTAGTTGAGTTGTACCAAAAGAAAAATGCGAAAATTCAAGAGCAAAACTATCCAGTATTTGAACCAGGATCATGTGTTTTTGAAAAAACCTATAATATTTCAAAACGAAAAAGTAGATACAAAAAAATAACAGTTAAGGAAAATTTTGATACATTTATTATAGATACAAACAACAGAAAAATACATAAAATGAATTTGAGAAAAAATAACTAATTTTATATTTTTTCAGCATTATACTATGTTCAATGATGATAGCTCAAGGACAAATACAAATACATGATTTGAACAAAAACCCATTAGCAATAATACCTTTAGGCAAAGCCAAAATCAAAACAGGGTATTTAAGAATAATACAACCAATAAGCTTGATACAGTTACATGATATTATTCAAAAATTTGATGATTTGATCAAGAAAAATGTTTATAATAATCAACTCTATAAACTATTGGAAAATAGGAATAATCTATTGCATCAAACATATTTAAAAATTATGCCTTCATCCAACCGAGCCAAACGTTGGGATACTATTGGAACCATTCTTAAATGGATTGCGGGAACCCCTGATGCCGACGATCTCATCATTATCAACAAAACAATGAACGCCTTGATAGACAACAATAATCAACAGACTTTCATCAATGAAGCTATTAACTCGCAGATCAAACACCTAAATCAAGTCACAAATGATTTATTAAATTTGGATTATAAATCAAAACAACAACATGTCATCGAAATTAATCTCCTTACAATTCTACTCAATTTGAATGCCGCTCAACACCAGTTGGAAGTAATCGAAGATGCTATTATACTTGCAAAGAACGGAATTCCTAGTAGTCAAATTATGTCTGTAAAAGACTACTTGAAAATTAAACGATTTTTGGAAAACCAGAACATGCCTATAAAGTCATTTGAAGACTTACTCACCAGATCAACTACACAAATTGCCATGAATAATACACACGTAATGTATATGCTGAAAGTTCCACAATTTTCAAATGAAATCTACAGCTACGAATACATAAGCCCTCTAGTTCACAATGGAAGCAGAATTTATATTTCAACAAATCACATAATCAACAATAATTCACATATATTTGAATTATCAAAACAATGCCAAGAAGACGACGAATACTATTACTGTGAATCCAAAATATTACAACCCACAACTAATTTGATACAACTACGTCATGCAAACTGTCTTTATGAAAAAGTATATTCATCCGGAATCATCACTCGAATCAATGATGCCACAATTCTTCTGAACAATGTTAATATAACATTAAAATCCAATTGCAGCAAGCTTAATCAACGCCTGGAAGGATCATACCTAATTCATTTTGAAAAATGTGAAGTAAGTATTGATAACAATCGATATACAAATATCATCATGCAAACCCCAAGATTATCATTCAGACCAACAACTGGAATAATGGTAAACGAAGAAAACCTCATAGACATTCCTCCACATGAATACTTAGCAAATCTTACGTTAAAGCATAGATCAATGCTCAATCATGTCTACATACAAAATAATTCATTACAATGGAAACTTCACATATTTGGAACAATCAGTCTTTCAACTTTATTTCTAATAGTAACGGCAATTACAACATATTTCATCATCATGAGAAAACGATCCGAGAAACCACAAATTGAAATCAACCTGCAAGAGCAAGTGAAAGCATCAGCACCAGAAGATAATCAACTGAACATTCAACACGCTAATGTCAACAAGGAGAGACTTCAACTAATAAACAATTATTTATGTATGCCAACAGCAGATCGACCCATAAGACTTTGAGGACAAAGTCTTTTAAAGGCGGAGGAGTTAGCACCACCCTAGAAACCACCTGCACTTGCATCAACCCAACACCATAACATCAACATTCACCGGCCTCGCATCCAAGAAATAGATAAGAGTCAAGCCATAACACAATTGGAATGTGTATAAACATAAACATCAATTATTACTCAATAAAAGGGCAAGCAGCCCAACCTTCTCAGTTCTGTTCTGTTAGGTAGTCCAAAGTAATCGGTTGTTAAGTTTATCATCCGAAACCGCTTATAATTAGTTTTTAAAAATTTAGTTCTACGTAATAATTTATTAACTTGTAGCTCTTCACTGGAAGTCTTTTAAGGTGTGTAAACTGCGCAGAAAGATGCTCGTATCGCTTGATTGATGTGCAGCAACAAATTCTTAACTCTCTGTATTTCATCTAACCTGTACTACCTATACCTTAAGTCGATGAAATGACCAGCGACATTTGCTGCGATCCTTTTTCTGTGCGTGTCACATTTGCCATTCACAACAAACACAGAGGCATTGTTACACCTTCAGCACCCAGTTCTTTGACCAGACTATCCTCGATGTGCATTTAAGATGATCCGTAGTCGAGGAACGCAAAAGTGTCCACTGTTCCTCTGGAACCATTCAAGGTCACTGGTACTATTCGGAAGAGCAGCGACTGTTTAGGCAGGCGATGCGTACCGTTCTCTACGTTATTCATTGAAGGCTGTGCCTGCGAATCCGTGTTACTCCGCGTCCAAAGAAGAAGTGGATGGTGGTGGTATTCGTAGCCGTTTGTTCCACAATTGCTGGTTTTCCTGCAGCTTCTTCGGTCATGCGAGCTCAAACAATTTCGACAGAGCATGCTGAACTGGAAACACTTCAAACGGCCATCCACAGAAAGGGATTTAAAATTTCGGCAATCCTGGATACGACGACCGACGTTATGCAAGCGGGACACTTTTTCACTTCTTCTTGAACTGTACACAGTTCGAACGAAACGTGTAAATTTCTGAGACATATAATGCACATAATTGGAGCGTGGTATATAATGGATATTTACATGACAAGTCATGTAAACTTCAATTATATGTCATGTAATCCAGCAGGATTCTGAGTGATTACATGACATATAACATAAATTAACATGATTCCAGACTTAAATTTACATGACTTCATGTTTACATCGCACAAATGAAGTTTACATGACGTGTAATCTTCATTATTTTTAACTGTGTAGATGGCTTGACTTCAGCACTGTCGTTGGCATCATGTGATGCGAGTTCCCACTTCCTCTTGACTTCGTGTGCACACTATTTTTTCCGCTGCTGCTAGCATACACTGTCACTTTACTCACTGCTTTAACTACACTGGACACGCAGAGGACAAACGTTTTGAGATACAACTCGGAGAATCTCTGGATATATGGTTCCCATTCCATTTGAAAATCACCATCCTAAACGCCGCCTACAAAGTGTATCCCAGATTCTCTTCCGTCGTCTATCACCTATAGCAAACGAGTTCGTGGGATGTTATCAAGCAGGTTTCATCAACGGCCGCTCGACAACGGACCAGATCTTTTCCGTGCGGCAAATCCTCCAGAAATGCCGGAGTACCAGGTCCCTATGCACCATTTGTTCATCGATTTCAAGGCGGCATACGACAGTATCAACCGTGTAGAGCTATGGGAGATCATGAACGAGAACAGCTTTCCCGGGAAGCTCACAAGATTGATTAGAGCCACGATGGACGGTGTACAAAACTGCGTGAAGATCTCGGGCGAACACTCCAGTTCGTTCGAGTCTCGGCGGGTACTAGGTACGACAGGGCGATGGACTTTCCTGCCTGTTGTTCAATATTGCGCTTGAAGGTGTCATGTGGAGAGCCGGAATTAACAGGTGAGGCACGATTTTTACGAGATTCGGACAATTTGTTTGCTTCGGATATTTGAACGAATTTGAAACGGTGGCAGATTTGTTCACCCGCCTAAAACGCGAAGCAACAAGAGTCGAGCTCATGGTGAATGCGTCGAAAACAAAGTACATGCTGGTTGGCGGAACTGAGCGCGACAGGGCCCGCCTAGGAAGCAGTGTTACGATAGACGGGGATACCTTCGAGGTGGTGGACGAGTTTGTTTACCTCGGATTCTTGTTGACGGCTGACAACAACGTTAGTCGGGAAATACGGAGGCGCATCATCAGTAGAAGTCGTGCCTACTATGAGCTCCAGAAGAAACTGCGGTCAAGAAAGATTCACCCTGTAAAGATGGTGTTCGCTACGAATCCGGTCGGAACAAGAAGGCGTGGGGTGCAGCGAACTAGGTGGACCAGGTGCAGTAGGACCTGGAGAGCGTGGGTCGCAGTCGAGGATGGAGAGAAGCTGCCATGAACCGAGTAAATTAGCGAAATGTTGTTGGCGAGGTTTTATCAAACTGATTGATGTAAAACCAAATAAATAAGCCATTTGAAGATGCGGTGGGAGTTTGGGGACAAGTTCCGCGAGAAGTGAAGGATTTGTGGTCTATCTAGCGACCTCAAAGTGATACCAAAGTCGATTATGCTTTAAATTTTGTCTACTTCTGGTGTTGGGGTGAGCTTGTCTAAGAGGGCTGCAATCAACAGCTCTGGGCAACCATAAAGCAAATGGAGAGTTTCCGTGATGTAAGGCACAGACTCCGGTAAGAGTAATCGACTTTGAACGGCCTCGTACGCTGCGCTTTTCAGAAAAGATTTTCGGCACTGGAGTACCCACAAGCTAGTGTAGTGTTCATAAAACTGTTTATGAATACCGGACCGTCAGCTAGGCTGCAGGATAAGGGGGACATATTTATTGTCTGGCTTACCTAGTGGCTGAGGGAATGATACTTCTCTTAGAGGGACTGCATTAGGCACCACGGGAGTAGACGGTGGCAGGAGAGATATCGCAGACGAAGATGAAAACGAGCTCACCGGCGGGGGCAGCCGACACAGGCCCATGAGCTGGCGCTGGAATAGATGCAGATTCCGACTGGTATCCCGGTGGAATTACAGAGCGGTTCCATTTGAATTCGAATGTCGGTTTGCTTTTGTATTTTTTGATTTGGCTTCAATTTGGCATATGCTTTCTTTATACCCAAATATGCCTATTTGTATCATCGGTTCGCCATTTTAACCCTAGCCTTACTTTTGAGAAGGGCCTAAGAAAAAAAGCCTTAACAATTTTCAAAAAATTAAAACTCAGATACTATTTGTCTGATCGGTTTGGTGTCTTCCGCAAAGTTTTAGGTTATTGTTGGAACTACAGTGGGATTCCGTTTTTGGCAACAAAGTTTAAATTTTCAGTTGCCAAAAACGGAACCGTGCCAAAATCGGAACCCATATTCCAAATTTTATTTTTCAATTATTGGTTTTGAAAACATCATTACAATGTTAATCCATCATTTTTATGGAATCATAAGGCTTTGAGACTTCGAAAAGGTTCACTTTGAAGTATTTTTCCGAAGGGTTATACTATGCTATGAATCAACAGCCCCGTAATGTTAAATCTGGCAAACGTTTTTCTGGTGACGTTTTACGCCTCAACGTCTTCAATTATATTTAGAAGCTTTATTTAATTTTTGTATAAAAGGGCCTTGTAAAACCAATAATCGCATAAGTGACCTTTATTCAAGAACTAGACATTTTCTTTAAACTATGAAAGAATACGAAAAAAATATTTTTGTTTTCTTATAAAGACGTATTTACGAATCAAAAGCGCTAGGTATTGCAAAACGGCATTAGCTTTTTTTTATTGAATGAACATTTAAAATCAGTTAAACTTTTGGACTTAAGCGTAAAATTTGAGAAATTCGGTAAGTTTAGAATTGCTCTTTCAATTTATGTTTCTGATAATGTAAAGCATTTTATAATGAACGGTTGACTGCAATCAAAAAGGCAAACATAAAGATGAGATGATGCATAAATTCTTCTTTCTGGCGTTACGTCCCCACTGGGACAGAGCCTGCTTCTCAGCTTAGCACTTCCACAGTTATTAACTGAGAGCTTACAATGCCAATGATCTTTTTCGCATGCGTATACCGTGTGGCAGGTACGATGATACTTTATGCCCTGGGAAGTCGAGAACATTTCCAACCCGAAAAGATCCTCAACCGGTGGGATTCGAACCCACGACCCTCAGCTTGGTTTTGCTGAATAGCTGCGCTTTCACCGCTACGGCTATCTGGGCCTCCTGCATAAATGTGACTTGTAATTCTGTAGCCTTTAATTTTTACTTGAAATAATTTTTCATTGAGCTTGATATATGTTTTACACCTACCTTATGAAATCAACTGAAATTTACAGGATCCTGTTATGAAAGCTCAAGAACCTTATAGGAATCTTCAGGTTCTCATAAGAAATATACTGAAAAATGCTTGAGCTCTGAAGCATCTTGCGAAGCATCCGCAGGATCTTGCATAGAGTTCTCAGGATCTTGCTAAGGATTTTGCTAGGAGTTAATATCTTGGAATTCCGCGGCGATGTTGCTGAAAATTCTCAAGTCTCCGATGAAAAAACATTTTAAGTTTATTATTATTAGGCTACCACTAGCACACCTCAAATTCATTTTTTCAAGTTCGGGTGGTGAAAAGTTGATTCGGCTGATGGTGCTATGCCACCCGACAAATTATGTGAAGACAATTGTGTGATGCTAAAATGTGTTTAGTGATTTATTGAAAAATTCAAATCTAATAAACATGTCGAATAGTGACTTTGTAGAAGTGGAAAGCGAGTTTTTGGTGAAGACAGAAGCCATGGAGTTCTAAAAATAATAATACATAGGTATTAGAGTTTGATTCACACAAAAACGGGCTCTGCTGTCCAACACAGGTTCTGTTGTGCTATGAGGGAGAAAAGTGTATATTGAGAAAGTGCATCTGTGTGGGGAGGAAGTGTTGTACCTGGCCAGAGGGGAAAAAACAGCAGAACAATGGTCGATCTAAAACCTTTACTATGGAGAGCACGGAGGAAGATCGCAACGAAGTGAGGCGGTCTGAATTGGTATTAGTAACAGTATTTAGGAGAGGAGATCACCGGTGTATTGTAAAAAAATGTATTTGAGTAGGGTAAGGATGGGCAAGATGGGTCACCGAAGGAAAGGATCTTTATAACATTCCATATACAAATCGACTTAACTTGTTTCCTTCCAAGGGCCGATTTCTTCATCTTCGCTTGGGCCGTAAATCACCTTTTCCCATATATATATGACTAAACTAAGTTTAGGGCCTAAGCGGGGGTGAAGAAATCGGTCGTAAGACTATTTCATACACTAATATGATGTGATAGAAGGCAAATGAAAAGTCATTGAGTTGGATATCCGCTTTTCCATCAGTTTTCAGAATGTATGCTATTAATATAAAAACAACCTTACATAATAATTTCAAAGCCATATGGTGTTTCAACGATATATTTTACAGAATAGTCCTTCAGCAGAAAAAAAAGATTTCACAAATGACTTCAGAAAATAGAGCGAACTTACTTCCTCCTTTTCCAATTATGTTTCGATTGCATCGCTGAAGGAACAAGTAAGAATTGTTTAAAATAATTATCCTAATACGTAGCCCATATGTAGATTCAAATCAATGCCTCTTTACATGCTCTAAAAATATTAATGTCGGAAAAACAATATTTAATGCGCGTCAAAACGACAATGACCTATCCTGCCCTCTGACTCATTTTGTCCCTTATTACCCTACATATCAAGATTCCAAATATATGAAAGGTAAGATACACAATGGAATAACAAACAGGTGAGGTTAAATCTGATGGTAAGTCAATTATTTACAATTGATAATCAATTGTACAAATCGTATCTATCATAATATACCATTAACCATACAGGATACCCAATTGAAGCAATATGGATGGGGAGAGTGGAATTGCCAACTCCTGGTCAGTAACATATTGTTGATAGAGGATGGTCCTTCAACCCCATTCATTGAGACATCCTTTTGTATGATGACATGACCAGTCGATCAGTGGCTAGAATCTGGGTTGTAATTTTGGGATTGCCTTGAGTAAACCTTGAATTTTAACAAAGGTTTGGAACAATCAACTGGATAACATCATACAAAGAGGACAGTCTACTGTCTAACGGCTGTGCCCTGCACCAATGAGTGGTAACCCTTACATACATACATACATACCACTAGCACACCTCAAATTCCTCTGAGAACCTTGTCAAAAACCAAGCTTTCGCCGGAAATATTAAAAATACCACTAGAAATTCACATTATCCCGCTTAAAATTTACAGGACGCCCTAGTGTTTATTAGGAATTACCAGCTTTTGGACATAATTCTCCATAACCATTTATACACTCTAAGGATCCCTCAAGAAGCCCTCAGAGTCCACTTGGAATCTGCAGATATCCTCATGAATTCGTTAAAATTTCTGGAAAGTCCCACAAGAACCAAGAATCCCTTAAGGATTCTCCAGGGTACAGTTAGGAATCTCATAGACTCAGCTCGTAAGGAACATTTTGATGATGTTAAGACACGTATGCTTGATTACAGAATTCTGGATCGTCTCATAACAAATCTAACGCCTTACAGAGTCTATAGAAAGAAGGAAACGTAGCTTTAAATAGTTGACGCAGAGAGATCAATATACGCACCAATACCACATACAAATAGTTAAAACACTCTCAGTCGTATTTATCGCACGCTTCAATGATATTATTGAGACTAAATTGTAGTTTGGACTGTATTCGAATTTGTCATGTTATTTAATGAAATTTATTGAAAGTTATGATGCACGACATTTTGCTGTACATATTTGTATATATTATTGCGGTGTGTTTTTACATGCGCTATGTTTGTAAATCCATAATTATAAAGACAGTGAGTCGAAAAGATGAGACAAGATTTATGATTGTAACTCTGTGTGAGTCATAGATTATGCTCTTATGTCGGTGCTGGTGCTTTGTTCAAACAAGCTGTTCCAAATCTGAAGAAAAGTGATTTTTATTGTATCACCTACAGGCAGACTCAAGTGGGCTAGACACTCAATATGAATGCCTAAGAAAGGAGTCTTTAGTTGAGATACTGGTGGAGATTATTGGCCTCATGAAACGTTGTCAATATATGACCAATGACCATTCTGAAGTAAATAAGCGCGTATGCGAGTCCTTAGTAGTTGGTGAGATTTGGGGAAATATCGACGAAAATGGAGCTCTGGAATGTAATCGGTGTGAAGGTGACACGCTGTTCAAATGACTAAAGCAACAGACACGATAATATTTACAAAAAAAATACAAATTTTAATGGAATTGAAAAATGTTGCCAAAAACGAATCCATTTTGTTGCCAAATTCGGGGGGTGCCAAAATCGGAGCATGCCAAAAACGGAGCATGCCAAAAACGGAATCCCACTGTATCTGGAAAAAATATACACAGTAAAAAAAAATGTAAATGTTTTTATTTGGAAAATAAAGCTTCAAAATCCATTTTCACAAAAATCGTTTTCTTGATTTTTTTGATTTTTTTGGAGAAATCATGGACAAAAATGTTATGATTTTTTGAAAAAAGGTGAATTTTTGAAAATGGTCCTAATAAACTTTTTAAATATTTTAAAACTCGATATTATGAAAGTACGCAAAATTTACAACAAAAAAGGTATAAAGCAAAATCAGGCTAACTTTTACCGTTTTAAAGATACAGCGATTTTAATACAAAATTATGATATTATTTTCAATTTTCGGTCATTATAATACAGAGATACCTCCATGAGTCGATGTTCCATGACTCAATATTGACTCATGGAACCATACTAAAAACAAAATTTCATGGTTACTATGATGGTCCTTAGAAACAGCTTTCCAAAGGATTGCTGTTCCATTGCTCGATATTTCTATGAGTCGATGGTCCCTTCAATATCGACTCATGGAGGTTTCACTGTATAACTTAGAAACGGTTTGTCCGATCAGTTTGGTGTCTTCCGCAAAGTTTTAGGTTATTGTTGGGACTATCTGGAAAAAAATATACACTGTAAAAAAAATGTTGTAATTTTTTATATATCGAAAATAAAGCTTAAAAATCAATTTTCTCAAAAATCATATTTATGATTTTTTTTTATATGTTGAAGTAGACAAAAAATGAAGTCTTTTGCACAGTGGGTCAAGATGGAGAAATCATGGACAAAAAAGTTATGACTTAAAAAAAAGGTGAATTTGTTGAAAATGGTCATAATAAACTTTTCAAATGTTTCGGTAGCAATTAGCAAAATTTTCTCATATACCTTTTTTGTTGAAAATTTTGCGTACTTCCTTAAAATTGGGTCGAAAAGCATTCAAACAATTTATTTAGACCATATTGAAAAATCAACCTTTTTTTAAAAAATCATAACATATAAAAAAAAAAAAATCATAAATACAATTTTTGAGAAAATTGATTTTTAAGCTGTATTTTCGATATATAAAAAATTACAAATTTTTTTTACAGTGTTTATTTTTTTCCAGATAGTCCCAACAATAACCTAAAACTTTGCGGAAACTCCAAACTGATCGGACAAACCGTTTCTAAGTTATATTATAATGACCGAAAATTGAAAATTATATCATAATTTTGTATTTAAATCGCTGTATCTTTAAAACGGTATAAGTTAGCCTGATTTTTCTTTAAACCTCTTTTGTTGTAAATTTTGCGTACTTTCATAATATCGAGTTTTAAAATATTTAAAAAGTTTATTAGGACCATTTTCAAAAATTCACCTTTTTTCAAAAAATCATAACATTTTTGTCCATGATTTCTCCATCTTGACCCACTGTGCAAAAGACTCCATTGACGCAGACAAACTACTTTAACACATAAAAAAATAAAAAAAAATCAAAAATACGATTTTTAAGAATATTGATTTTAAAGCTTTATTTTCGATATATAAAAAATTACAACATTTGTTTTACAGTGTATATTTTTTTCCAGATAGTCTCAACAATAACCTAAAACTTTGCGGAAGGCACCAAACTGATCGGACAAACCGTTTCTAAGTTATAATTTTTTTGAAAATTATTAAGGATTTTTTTTCTTAGGCCCTTCTCAAAAGTAAGGCTAGAGTCAAAATGGCGAGCCGATGATGCAAAAAGGCATTTTTGGGCATAAAGAAAGCATGTGCAAAATTTCATCCAAACCAAATATATAAAAATGAAATTTGGGAAAAAAAGTCGTCATTTTCTGTGGAACCGCTCTACAGGATATGATGGTTGACGGTATGGTGCCGAAACAGGCGGCGGCATTACAATTGCTTGAAGCATCGGCAGTAATACATACGTGCTGAAGTGAGATGACGCTAAACTTTCATGATATTGTTGTAGAATGGGTGGACCTGGAATCCTTGGCACTGTTTGTGCTACCGATGACTGCACTGCCGTGAATCGCAAGTCAGTCCCATCTGCTTTTTCTTCAAAATTGAGTTGAGTTCAGTTTTCAACATCTCTTCCAATGCTCTTTCAGGAGCACTAATGAAGTGATATGATTTGTTAGGAAAAATTAAGAAAAAAACAGCAAGTCAAATTGTCCCATAATGAAGAGTAACCGCATATCAGTCCCACTACAGACTTTCGCATCGTGAAACACGAAAATGTAACAAAAGTGTTTTGATAATCTTTATATTTTTCTCGAAAAGTGAATAGCAAGTTGTGAAAGTTTCATTATGATTGGAACATGTTACAATCATCTGGATTTTTTTTAATACTCGTATGGATGTTTAAGGGGACTTTGTTTGTTTTACTTATATGGCAACTCAACATGGGTCGGAATACCACTTCAAATAGCAGCATTCTGCTTTGTCTGGTTCGAAGGGGCTGCCAGTAGTAAAAAAACCAGCATCGATGTACGCGGGCACGTTGATTTCGTTTTTCTGCTATGCACATTCATTCTCTAACATCGCTACGCGGCATCGTTTGCTCTGAAACTTTTGTAGTCTCGTTCCGGTTCTAGTTGACTTTTGAGCAACTTATATTTGTCCTCGATAAACTTCGATCAGCTGCTCCAGCTGTAGATTTACCCAGATCTTGCCGATTTGTTGGAGGTTCGGGAATGTCGAGAAACAAACACTCTACTGCATTTTGGACATGAACACTATCGGTCTTTGACCTAGTCTATCCACGTATATGGCAAGCCTAACCCCACCTAATGGATTTGACAGTAGCCAAGATCAATTAAGTATCCACATTGAAATGCGTTTGAGTATCCAACGGTTGCTTAGAACATGTTGGATTCGAAAAGATGGCAGACTGATGAGTATAGGGGGGGATCCCCCAGTACCGGACACTTAAGCCACTAAATTCATAATTCGAAAACTATTGATTTTATGGGCTCGTGTTACCCCTTTATGATAAATATTATCATTTTTATAGTGTACAAAAATAAATTTGAAAATATTAATATGAATTTTGATATTGCTTTTTGATGATGAGTTTTAGTACCAAATTGTTCGATCTCGAAAGGTGGCACCCAATACCGGACACAATCTGGAAATGCCTCGAATTCTGTAAATTTGAACATCATCGAATGGGTACACTATAGGAATAGTTTATAATTACCAATTCAATGCATTTGCTACATTTACAAGAATAATTTGAGTTTTTCTTAGTTTGCAAGATGCCTATCAAAAACCTCTTTCATATATGATGAAAAATAGCACATTTTACGATGTTGTTCTGAATGTTCATTATTCTTAATTTTATTGCATATTTGATACCATGATCGACGGAACCCATGAAAAATGAATGTACCCTGAGACACTGATGCAATAATTACAAAGATATCATATAACAAATCAAGCTGTCCGAAACTGAGGGACAGGAGGTGCTTAACCAAAATTGTAATTTGTCCATATTTAGTTCAATTAAGGTACAAAATACATTCATACTATCAAATTAAGATTATGTTCGATCATGCTAGCGGGATCCAAAGTATTTTTTCATATTCAAAATATTTACTAAATAGGCTCAAAATTAAGTGGATACGTCAATTTTTTAAAGATTTTCAAACTTTTCTACTTTTTTAAAAAAGGCATGCATATTTCAAGGATGTGTTATTCTACCCAATCATTAGTCTACATAATAGCTTTCTTTTCTACTAAAACACCATCTTGATTGGACCATGATTTCTCAATGTTTCGGCTTTGTCCGGTATTGGGTGCTGTCCGGCACTGGGGGATCTCCCCCTATCACGCAGGCACACAAGAAATGCCACCACATCTGGCAAGCTTCACAATGCACCATTGCATCCCCACCGTTGCGACGATCGCACTGTACGCAATCTGTACGATTTTCATCGAGCGTGTGTACGGAAAGCCGTGTTAGATCTCCGTGCACAGCCGGACTTCTGTGGAATAGATTCCATATCGACGCGTTGCGAATCCCGTGGGTTTAGTTACAAATGTAGCTTTAGCTGTAAGGTACCGTGGGGTAAGTGGATACAGAAAAATCAGTAGATAACTTCATTGTTATGTACAGCTAACGTGAATAATGTAACTCAAACTTTTTTCTGTGGATAACAAATAAGGGACTATTATACTTCAAATCGTCATTTATTTCGATTTTTCCGATAGTTATGTATTGAGTATGAGAGACTTAAAAATTTGCGCCAAATGATCCACTTGCCCCACCATGGTGGGGTAAGTGAATCATCATTTAAAAAAATCTGTTCTCGAAGCAAATATAGTGTGATTATGTTTAATAAGAATGATATTGCCGTCGTTCTTGTTATTAGTGCTAGTAATGTTACATTTTAATACATTAAAATCAAGAAGTATCTTTATTTAATAAAAATATAATAAAAAGTATGTATATATTAGTTCATACTAATTTGAACAAAAAAAAAACATTGTAACTAGAAAAATTTGGAGAACATTCATCCATTTACACGCATAAGTTATACAGAAGTATTGTAGGATTATTCCTAACGATACTTTCGAAAACACTCTTGGTTTAAAAATATTAGTTACATTTACTTTTGAATAACAAACTGAAATCCTTCTATTTTATTTAATAATATATGTGTATCATCTGTCTAGAACAATTTAGATGGTCAAATAATGTACGATACTATGCTTTTAATTGGAAAATTAGTATATTTTGCTCTTTTCAACTCAGCTTAGGTAAACCACGAAAAGTTTCGTGTGAATTTTGAAATTATTATTCTTTTTATATTTTTTTTATACCAGAAAGGTTTAAAAAAACTTTTAGGTGGATTAATTCAAATTTTCTATGGTCAATTTGACAAATTCAAGCTGGGAATGGAATAAAATAAAGGACAACAACATTTGCGGATATTAAAGCTTATTATAATTCTCGTAAGCAGTCTGCCAATAAATGATAATTATTTTTGATCCACTTACCCCACCCCACCAAAAAGTAGGGGTAAGTGTACCATGTCCAATATATTTGTATTTATTCATAAAAATGACATATTTTTCATTGTGATTCATTCAATTAGAACCGAAATGTTCACCATGTGTTGAAAAAACTTATACTATTCGATTTTAGGCAGAGATACAATGGATTTTTTATCGACAGAAAACAACTTTAAAATGAATTGATTTTTGCAGTCAGCAAGTTTGATTGTGTTAGTTCACGTGTAGTATCAGTTTTGCAGTAGTATCAGTGTGTACGTGAGAAAATAACCTAAAATGAAGCAAAAGTGTAAAAACATTCGGAATATTAAAGTATTTATTCTTATTACGGACGAATGATCCACTTACCCCACTGCTAAACTTCCCCCACGGTACCTTAATTTGTTTTCGATGTTAGTTTTAGGATAAATAGTTCATTTTGTGATGTACTTACAAAAATTATTTTGCATGGACATTTTATTAACGCTCTTTCTAACCGTACTATAAACGCTGACACGCGGAATCTGCATGTACATACACAAATTTAAAGTTAAGGTACATTCAATCGGTTTTAATTGCAACTCACAATTCGTGAACGTTTATAGATTTTATCGGGAAGGATAATTCAAAGTTTACATTTATGTTTTGACAAGCTGTAAGTACAAATTTTACTTAAGTATAAGAAACAATCCAGTTTTTCAGTTCAACCTACACTTTACTACGTGTTGTTGTCTTAGTTCAGTAACAAACAAAAATCATGGCGATACAGGTCGTCACAAAGCCCTGTTCATGTTTACCCATATAGTCATTCTGAGGGATTCTTTGGCAGTTTGCTCAGGCTGTCATTAAATCATGGCAGAAAGGGCTGCCAACAACAACGGGGGTTTTTGAAGCATCATTTCCTAGAGTTCCCCCCATAAAAAAGTTTGATTATCATAAAGGATATGCTACCATTAAGAGATTGTTTGACTATGTAAAATTATGGGACACCCTAGCTTATATAAGCACTGTTCCTTAAATCTCAATAATAAAGAAAAAAGGCGTTGTTCCTAATTTACTTAAATGCTTACCCTTAAACGCTTGTTGATTTGACTGTCTTTTGTAAATATATATCAAGTAAATTTACATTTGAACAAATTTTGTTTTATAAATCCATGATATTTGATAACGCGCGATGTTGACACCTGGAATGGAATGACCCACATTCTCTTCAATTTATTCACATTTTTAAATTGGCGCTGATTTCCAAAAGCATCAACTTTTCCCTCCATCAGCGTGGTTTGAAAGCTTTGCCCAACCCCTCCTGCAGAGTAATCTGCAGTGTAGCAACGTCACAGCACTCAATATAATCCACTCTGTTCATAACAAAAATTGATCGCCTGTTTTCTAACCTTTTCATTTTTTTCTCCTCTGTCGATCTCATTCCCCGTAGGTGAGCACCCGGAGGCAATGCAGCACGGAGGCCAGCTGAGGATAGGTGACCCGCTGCACGTGTTTGTCTTCGTAATCATCACCCTGGTGGCGAGTGGGCGATGAAGTCCAGCCTTTGAGTCGCACGGTAACTGTACTCGTGTGGTTGGCGACGACGAAGAGGACGACTGAAGTGAGGGTGGTGGGAAACCCACATTGGATGGGTGGGAGGAAGTGAGTGAAATTGAGTTGCGACAAAGGCAAAAATGATCCTGGAAGTAGTTGCCCCGGCGGTGTGGCATGTGTTGGACGATTTGCGGAAAGCGTAGGAATGTTGCATTCGGTGGAATGAATTAGAACACTTTTTGCAGGTGCTATGGGGTTGGATACGTCTGTGGTGCTGGAAAATAGAAATATAACGTGGGAATTTTTGGACATTGGTACATGACCGCTATATAGGAGGATATATTTAATATTCCAGATTTACAGTCGGGGTGAGAGATTTCTCAAGCTCTTCTCTTCTTCTTGGCATTACGTCCTCACTGGGACCGAGCCTGCTTCTCAGCTTAGTGTTCTTATAAGCACTTCCACACATATTAACTGAGAGCTTGCCAAAGTTACTATTTGCGCATTCGTATATCGTGTGGTAGGTACGATGATACTCTATGCCCAGGGAAGTCAAGATTTTCAATACGAAAATATCCTGGACCGACTGGAAATTGAACACAGACACCTTCAGCATGGATTTGCTCAGTAGCCGCGGACTCTAACCACTCGGCTAAGGAAAGACCCTTTTGTCAAGCTCATATTGAAATTTAATAAACAAATCCAGTCAATACTGCTATTGAAGTTTGAAGAATATTTTTGAGAGGTCTAATCACAAGCCTCCATTGCTATAATACAAACGGGGATGCATTATATTGGATTGAATTTAAGAGAATTTAACGTAATAATACGGTTTACGTAATAATGTGGTTTGTTTGTTTTCAAAAAATTACCGCCAAAAAGAAGTGCGGTTGACTTGTTAGCAACTTATTCTCTTCGTCATGGGTATTTTTCCGAGAGCATTTGGAAAAATCAATGATTTATACAGGACGAATTTTGTTTTCCGTTTGCAAGTTGCGGGACCCAAGCTGGTTATGTAGTCCGTAAAATGCCCTATTCGCAGCCGCAACATGTCTTCTCACTTCGCGGGAAACGTCGTTGTCACATGTCACAAGTGTTCCAAGGTAAACAAATTTTTCAACAACTTCAAACACATCCCCATCAAATACTACCTCAGCACCTACCACCAAGCCAACATCATTTTCTACCTGCAACCATGTACATCGTTTTGATAGAATCAATGGTCACGCCTATTCTTGCTGTCTCCCTCTTTAGAGACTCGAAGGCAACCTCCACTGACCTGCGATTGATTCCAATAAGGTCGGCATCACCCGCCAAGCCAAAGAGTGTGTGCTATCATGACATCACATTGTGATGATAGTGCCGTTTTTCTACACGCCATATATCCTAATAGCACCCTCGAATGCAATGATGAACAGTAAATTTTAAAAATGCCTCTCCTTGCTTCAATCTGTATAACGCCACAAACGAGATTATTCGTCTGCTAGCGTTTAACGTATCAGCCTTATTAGTTTCACCGGAAAACCTTGTTCCGACATTATTTGCCACAGCTCATTTCTTTTCACTGAATCGTACGCTGCCTTGAAATCATTGAGGCGATGCAAGTTATTCTCCTGACATCTATCTAAGATCTTTCGCAAGCTAAACTTAGTGATGAAAACCAACCTGGTATTCGCCGACGAAGGACTCCTCGCACGGTCTCAGTCTGTTGAAGAGGACGCGGGACAGTATTGTGTACGCCAAATTCATCAGGGTAATCCCTCAGTAGTGCGCGCACTCCAGTCTGTGCCCTTTTTTGTAGATTGGGCGCCATAGATTGGGCATTTATTCGTCACCCATACTTTCAGAAGTACTCGGTGGATCGATTGGTAAAACTGCTCACTTCCGTTCTCGAAAAGCTAGATCAAGATCACGTCCTTCCTAGCAGCCTTACTGTTCTTCAGTTTGCAGACAGCTTCTTTAATCTCTGCTATGGCAGGTGGGTCCACAGTTTGATTGTCTTCATATGTATTCATCCTATTTCTGGCTACCTTTCCATTTTTGCCTTGCAACAACTGCCGAAAGTGCTCCTTCTACCTTAAAGCCACCGCCTTTTTATCGGTCAGCAAATTCTCTTTCCGATCATTGCACATGACGAGAACTGGTACGGTATTGTGCCACGCGCCGTTGACCTTTCTTTATTACCTTTCTTTATTTCCACAAAAATTCAACGGACACCAATGGTCTAATTGAATCATAACTTATCAGCTACAATAAAAATTAATTAACACTATGCGAATGACAACAAATACGAACAAATGAAATTTACATCGAAATACAACATAGAGTTTGATCAAAACAGAACACATCTATCCGTTATTGTGCGAGCTCCAGCGGTTCCCAATAATTGTTACGAAACTCCCTGAAGTGCAACCCCCGAGGCCATGTAGACGGAAGAAGCGCGTTTTGTTTCAGGCGTACGTTGATTCCGACTT
This sequence comes from Aedes aegypti, assembly GCF_002204515.2. NCBI lineage: Eukaryota > Metazoa > Arthropoda > Insecta > Diptera > Culicidae > Aedes > Aedes aegypti. Next base: position 382,665,569 of record NC_035108.1, read on the forward strand.
TGAAGGAAATAAATGGCATCGAAAAGGAATCCTTCCATGCTGGAACTAACTTCTTCACTAGGACGTCATCAGTTCCCAGAGCATTGGCGACTAATTTGAAGACTTCTCGTTCGTTTACGCTATTTTTTATTCTTGTTAAGAAGAGCCAGAAACGTTCACTTGCGGACCTCTCTTCAACGATAGCGTTCAGACAGTCCGTGTCTTTGGTACCAAGCAGAGTATCAGGTAGTACTTCAAGCGATGATTTCTCGGCCGACCGATTTACGTGTGGTGATTCCGTGTTCGCCCCAATGCGAGAAGAAGTAGCAGTAGGATTGACAATCGTTTGTTGAATGAAAGAAATTTGTTTTTTCAGAGCAGCAATTTCGTCATCAATACGAGTGATCGCACTGTTTTCTGCGGCATTCGTTTTGCGATCAATTTCTTTCAGTAATACATGGCGGCTGTTTCGTTGTTTAGCCATTCTATCACTGCATGAGTTACACATCCACCAGAGGTTACGGGATTGACGATATTTAACCAGCTCATCATAACGCAAATTCACGCAGGATGCGTGATAGATATCGGTGCAAAAACCCTCACAACCAATGCAGTTTGACTCTCGACTGATAACTTGCGAGCACTTTTTACAAGTTGAGAGGTTGTCTGCCATATTGAATGTTGTAGCAACAGTTTGGTAAACGATTAATGTTTTTTGATTGCAGCGCAATCAGGGTGGTATCACAAGAAATGAATACTATATCACGAAAACGAAATAAAAAAATTGTCTTTAGCCGTGCTTGGAACAAATTAATTGGGACCGTTGCATAAAATTTCCGCATATCATTCCGGTTCATGCTGTCTTGAGCTTTGGCTATCACACTTTTTCGTTGATTCTTTTCTTTCTGCGTTGAATTCGCTTTTGTACGGCTATCGGTGCCCTGTTCCGCTCTCTGTTCTGTCGGGTCTTTATCGAACCAGTCGTTTCGCCTTCATCGTTGACCAGTGCCAATCACTTCCCGCGCCGTTATGGTCACAGAAACATAGTTTCTTCCAAATTACTTGTCTAGCTGCTGGCGGTTTCCTTCAGCAGGCTTGATAATACTCCTTAACAACCGCAGAGTTCGGTGACATACTCTAGAGCAACATGCTGCCTTTGTCTCTTTACGAGAAAGCGATGTTAAGCAGAGAGGCAACGAAAAATGAGCGAGGAAGATGCAGCAAAAAACACAACAGAGTAAAACTCCATCATAACAGAGTGCCATTACAACTCCCCGAGGACTGTCTTATTCGGGCGGCACACTCAAGAGTTGTTTTGAAGTGTGAGTAAAGGTGAGCATCGCAACAAGAGAGAAAAACGGCAAAATCACTTCATCTTTGCGTTAGCTATTGAAGCGCAGTGTTCAGTTAGTTCTCAAGAGTCGATATTAGGGCCCCAAAAGGTCCTGATAACTATGACATCTGATAAATGTCGCCCATCGACCAGGACGCGGTCTATTTGGGAGCAGGTTTCGCCAATGAGGATGGCGCCAGGTGTGTTTACGAATATTTGTGCGTGCAAAGTAGGTACTCACGACATACAAATCAACAAGGCAGGCTCTTCACTAGTGTAAACATCAAATTTGATTGTAAACATGTGACGTCATTCCTATCGTATTCCTATCGTATTCCTATGTGTACCATCCGGACAATTAGATTATTTCTTTTACAAATTTGTTCAAGGTGGATCGGAATTATGTCGTCAAGTAGCTGTCGGTTTTCGGAATATATAACTTTCTTAATTTTTTAAACCGTGGTAGGTACTATTGATTGCCATCCCTCTAGCAGCAGCGAAGGTTAAAAACCGCAGGACATTATTATTGGTAATAGAATGGAGGATTTCCACTCCAATGACGAGTCTGAAGAAGTCTTTTCTCCCGATCTGCGCATTTGCATCGTCGATTACTATCTTGACATCTTATTTTGGACACTCTCCGTTGGCCTCATCTAGGCTCGAATATAACCAGTTACGAAAATACTCAATTCACCCTCGCCTTGCCGGGTAGAGTCTTCATTTACCAGGTAGAATTTTCGATCTACACTTGCAGGGTAGAATCTTCGTTGATATTTATATGTTTTTATCCTTACCTTGACAACACAACAAAGATTGGCAAACCGCTTGCCGCAAGATTGTCAGTTCTCTTTTAACCTGATGATACTCAACCGCTTTGTGGTAATCCAAAAATGAGATTCATTCAACTTGGCTTTTTTACATTTCGCTTCTGGAAATTGTAATTTTCGCACGAAAGCAAACTAAAGACGCGTCAATATAATCGATTCCGTGCATTGGAGCGTTCATTTTTCGTATCAAAGAATATATTTTTATTTATATAAACCTCATTGATCCTCAATTTTCTAAAACTGACACTCTTCTGCTTCTGATGATTAAAAACACCGATAAACGGGCATCGTTGTTTTTTTCCTCATCTACCTTTGTGTCATCTTCATTGGTACAATTATGGTGGTGCTGCGGTTACTTTGATGGTGGCACAAATGTCAGTGAATTGAATATGGACCAATGCACGAGTTCACTGATCTGACGTTTGAGCGGTGCCAAATTCACTCGTTGCCATGGTCACATAAATAACACGGCACCGCTCAAACGTCAAATAATGAGCTCGTGCATCGGTCCATAGTGAGCATGGGCTGCCTCCTCGGTGCTGACACGATACAGCATTGTCCGCTTGTTCTTTACATGATAACCATGGGCAACTCCAGTCGGTTCGGGATGAACTGTATGTTTTGGAACGAAGGGAATCAACACCACTGATTCTACTAGTCACTGTACTTTATTTACACCACTATACACTACACTGTTCACTATTCACTCTACTTCACTTTCGCAAGATGTGAACTACGCAGCGGAAAAATCAAGACTGATCCCCTACGCGAAGGTGTCGCGTATTTATAGCACAGCACCAAGTGTTCTACAAGCACGTGGAATGTTCTAGAAGGACGTTTAATAGTCGCGATGCGCGATCACTCACTCGTGGTACTAGAACTACGGTACGGTAACTCACGAAGTCCAGTCGCTCACTGTTGGAACTCTCGATCACAGAGGCGTCGACAGAGGGGTTCATGTTGGGGACTGAACTCGGGTAAGTGCCAAGAGACGGGAATCGTAGCGGCTTGTTTTTTCTCACGAATTGGTAGATGAGGCGAGAACATCTAGGAAGTTTCAATCTAACTCTTGTACAGCTCGTTCCTTACGGAACATACTCTCCCCGGTTGACACAAAATTTCAACAGTCTGTTGGTCGACTTGGAGAGGTATTCCTGATGCTTCATGGTCGTTCTTTCTGGTAGGTGGAACCTGGATCGGATAAGGCGATGTCGTTACTCTGTTGTACCCATCATATTTCGTCGATATATGTTAGGTGAGCCGGATTTTCGTCAGGAGAGGTTGTCAGCTAAGCGGACATCCTGTCAACTTTGTCTGGTTTCCTTGGAGTTGATCGGTATTTTCTTCGTGGTATGCTGCTCAATCCCTGGAAAGCTGGGACATTGTGTTCTGGAGGTGTTGCTCGGTGACTGCAGTGTGATTGCAATCTGTTGGATGTTCGATCTAGCTCCGGTGAGTTGTTCGATTGAGATTTGTGCTTTTCCTAGACTGTTGGACTTGGATTATGGATCGGATAGTATCGTGTTCGGTTGAAATTATCCAATGTTGTTTTGAAGTGCTTCGGATGTGGATCGGATGGCTTACGAATTGTGAACTCAAAGTTCTCCATCAGATGACTCCTGGGTCGGTAATTCGTGTAATTCTCCCAATCCATCATCTTTTGCTTCGGATGTTAGAAAGTAGAGCTTCAACCAGTCTGACTAGTTCATTGACAGTGGGGATCGGGTCGTCAAATTATTGTTGTGGATTGAATTTTATAGGAGAGTTTTCCTTGTGGACCATCAATTCTTCGATAGTCGAATTAAGTATGTCCTGTGCTTTGTACTCGCTCTAGCTTAAGACGTACGTGACTTTGGAGGCGTGAAAGCGACGAAAACTCCTCCAGTGTGTTTGGATCAACGGATATCTTCCAATAATTGGCAATTTTGGTCTGTTGGCTCAGCATCCTAGTCGTTCAGTTGAAAGGATCCAGTTACAATTTGAGCAATGGATTCCTCTGATGGAATTAGGAACTCCATGACGTTGGGATTCGTATCGGGTCGATACAGTCACTCTGCGCTCGATCAAACACGTTGACGGATACACGTCCTGGTCCAAGCACCACGCAGACGTGTCGAATGGTCGGATGATGGTTCCTCCTAGTGATACACGCTTTGGGAAAGTGCCACAATACGTGTCGATGATTCGTGAAGCACTGGTAAATGAATGTCTGCCTCCTGGTGATACACGAAGTTCATTCGCTCGCTGTGGGAACTCTCGATCACATAGACGTCAGCAAGGTGGGTCATGTTGGGGGCTACTCGGGTGAGTGCCACGCGATGGGAATCGTAGTGGCGTGTTTTTTTGTGAATTTCTAGGAAGTTTCAATCTGAATCTTTACGCTAGTTCCGCACGGAACAATGACCACAGTCATAGCCATCACAAGTACCCCATTCCGAGTTCTCTTCTGAATTTAGGACTTTTAATCCAGCATAACCAGTGACCTTTCTGACGTTGATGAATGTGGTTCACACCAAAACAGACTCCTATCCAAATTTGTCGAAATTCTAAAGCAACGGTTGTGAACATTTATTCATAAACCTCATCGAGTGAAGGCCTTCGTATCTTCATGCATAACTAGGAATCTTTTGAAGGCTTATGAATAAGGTTCTTATCCAAACAAACATATTCTATCTAATGGAGATCAATGGTGTTCTATGCATACCCAAGAGCTCCGTTGATCTCAGATCTACAGATAATCAAACGTATCCAGTAATCTCCAGACGAAAACCAATAATACAATTATAATAAACCAAGTTTTACATTTTCCGTTGAAAATTGAACTCCTTTCGGTAAACGCCTTCAGATCTACAAGATTAAATTGTAACGTTTCTTACGTTAATGCATAAGGTTTAAAGCCAAACAGGCTCAATAATATATGTCCTATCAAATTTCGAAATAAAAAAAAACAACCATTGGCATTAGTATTGAGCATTTCACACAAATTCGTAGGTGGTACAGTCCTAGACCATTGTATGAGGATTGCCTCCTTCCCGTCCGTTAGCAAAGCCAGAAATTTGGAACTAAACTCTAACTCCTAAACAAGATTGATGCATCCTCCAATAGTCGAGAGCTGTACTGGCCACGTCCTAGCGAAAGCTGGGGAATGGGAAAGAATGATTGATTGGACACCTACTGAAGAAAGGCGCATGGATGGAAAGAGTAGTGCCATAGGATACGTTCTGGCCGACAAATGGTTAATATTTACGCATTGTGATCATGCGCTGCTGATCAGAACTAACTCACCAAATTCCTTTTTCGAAACTTCTCTGCAATCCGTTGCTCCTCTAACAATGAACAATAGCGTAACAATGAACAATAGCGTGAGCCGTAACTTAACAATGCCAATCAAAATGCAAGCACCGGACGAAAAATCGTCAAAAAACTACAGAACATAATTTATTTAGAACCGAGCATCCACGTATCAAATTAAATTTTTGAATCAACACGTGAATTAAACAGAGGAGATGAAAAAAAAAACGAGTCGCGTGAAACGAATTGCTGAAGCCACTGGGCACTCACGAGCTAAAAGCTAGCAAATCAAATAAAGGTTACAAAACACAACTCCATAAACCATCTACAGATAAAAAACACTAAACACATGTTTCAGCAGAACACTTGCACCTGGCATAGCACCCTCCGTCCATCCTCCATCCTCCGAATCTAATTTTCACCAGCCGAATTGGAACGCGGAACGAGATCAACGTGACACATAATTTATAATCAAAAACATCAACAGTTATCCAAAAATTCCTTTGAGGTAAGACCTTTGGCAGGTGGTATCAGTTAACTTCTCCATGCATACGCCCACGTCGACAGATTTGAGATGGGTCTGTGGGCCCAACATCTGTTCTCAGTATCGATCCGAAACTGATCATCTTTAGCACGTTTATTGTGGCTCTCCGCCCGATGAAGAGGGATCATACAGTTGGCGACAACGCATACTGCTTTCGATGATTGCTCTAAGTGCTCTGGGGATGGCCCAATTTCGCAAGAAGATTTTTCGCATGAGAACGTTTCGCATACGGACTTGTGGCATCGCTTTGCCGATTGTATCAGCTCTAGTAATCCTGGAAACTTCTTCAAGGTCACAGTGTATCTCAGGAAACCGCTTTGGAATTTCTGTAAACTCTTTGGAGTCCACTAAAAATACCATGGGAATCCGTTAAAAACACGAATATTTCAGAGTTTTCTGAGATGTTCTATAGAGGAACCCATTGAGAACGTGGGTGGGGCAAATAATTAAATGTGAATGTTTCGCATGTCCATGCTGTGTCTTGATAGATAAATAGTTATGCAATTGATCTGGGTCACCTGCAACGCAAATATCGTGATGCCTCCTAATAATTGCTAATACAAAAAGTAACCGTGCATGAAGACATTATTTTCGCAATTTTCCCAGTTTTCGCAAACACCAATGATATCTATAGGTGCTCGCTCAAGCATTGTTTGTATTAAACAATTCGAAACAACAGGAAATTCAATAATCCAACAATCCTTCGCTTTCCGCATTCCGAAATACGATACCCACCCCAACCGCAGTAAACCGATGGTCAATGATTGATTGCTGATTATCGACGCATCAGTTGTTAATCATATTATTTAAATGGGATCGGGTGTCATTTATGCCATCATCCATTTTGTATGTGCGGCGGAAAAGTTCGCTAACGAATGGTTGTGTTTTCCAAGTGAAATCTGTGGTAACGAATGCTAACAAGCGAGAAAGCAAACATAATGATCGTTTTTGTATAAATCATGTTGATTGTACCAAATTGTAAATACAGTGTAGCTTCGAACCTAATAGGAAATAATGATTCTAAGAGATTTTAATAAAACTGTGAAAAGTTGTGACGGAAACCATCACGGACGCGGCAGACGACCGTCGCCAAACTATAATATTTAATCATCCGAAACAAAAGCCCAATCAATCACAGCTCGAAGGGACGACCGCTGAGTCACGTAATCAATTTCCCCCGGGGCAGTGATTGTGTCTAATGACTCTTCAAATTTGTACCAATATCCCCGCAAACTCACTGATTCGATGCATCAACAACCATGATTTGTAGCCATGTGAATTTGAGGATGGGACCGGCTACCGGATTGGTCAATTTCGAAAATTGGAAAATTTGCATTTAATAGTTTTTGCCGAGGGTGTTCTGGTGTTGAATTTCCTACAGCGGAACGAATCTAATTATTATGAGTAATGACGGTAATAAACAATCAGTGGTTTGCAAATTTCAATTGTATGTCCTTTCGGAAATTGGCCTAATGAATACATATGAACATTTCTGCGAGAGAAATGAGTCATTTGGAGAACCGGTTTACGGAACATTTAGGTATTGTGTGTTTGCATCGAATGCAATGGAATTGCATAACATCAATGAAAAGTTCTACAGGTAGTGAAAGATATCGATGGCAACCGATTGTGTAACTAATGGAATCAATGGAACGACATCTAAAATAAATGTTTTTATTTAGGAAATACCAATCAGACAATGCCACCAAAAACCTAAAACAGCATTCAAAAAATTATCCAAGTTGATTTCAAGTAGATTTTAAACTTTACGTTTTATATTTCCTTCGATGACTTACAGTAAAGTGGGGCAAACGTTTCCCAAACAACCAAAATGTACGTATAACGAAATCACCTTTACGTTATAAAGATTGGACTTGGAAAAAATGCGACACTTATTTTTGGGTGTAACTTTTTATCACGAAGGTAAGAATCTGTGAGGTAGTTTTCAAGATGCATTCGAAACAAGAAGAGCTATGCCAGCAATTTTGGGCGCGGTGATCGATAATGCTGGTCAGTTGCGCAGAGATGGATCGGCAAAAGGCTTGGAATCCACCATTCCACCGTGTACCGCTTAGTGAAGGTGTTCCAGGAGACAAAGATCATCGAGCGGCGCACTGGAAGCGGCCGAAAACCGAAAACTGAATACCCAGAGAAGGAAGTACTTCAAGAATAACCCGAACCTTTCCACCCGAGATGTGGCCCCAATGGTAAACTCGTCGAAGTGGTTCGTCCGGGAGACTTTGAAGCGGGCTGGGCTACGTGTTTTAAAGGTCAGGAAGGCGCCAAACCGGACTGACAAGCAAAACACGGTGGCCAAATTACGTGCGCGGAGCTGTACCGTGAGTGGCTGGTCAAATCAGGTTGTCTCGTCATGGACGACGAGACATACATCAAGGTGGACACCAATCAAATCTCCGGCCTCGAGGTTTTTGTTGGTATGTCCCGCATGGAGGCTCAAGAAAAGTTCCGGAAGAGAAAGACGGACAAATACTCTAAGAAGTACCTGCTGTGATCTGCAAGTGCGGACGGTACAGCAAGCCGTTCGTTACAGCCGGCATGGCACCGCTTGCTGCCCTTTCATCAAATACACCAGAACTTCGTCCGATCGACAAGTTTGGGGCGATATTGAAGAAGAAGTTGAAAAACAGCGGAAAAACATTGAAAACCAATGAAACTTTGAAAAAGAATTGGGAGAAAATGTGTAAGAAAGATGGGAAAAGCCTCGCCCAAGATCTCATGAGCAGTGTTAAGAGAAATGTACGAGCATTCAGTTAAGGGGTGGAAATTCAATAAATTAACCCTCTAATACCCAAATTTTTGTTTTCGATCTAAATATAATTTTTCGTTATCTAAAATCATTCTAAACACGGTTTGGGCAATGATTTATTTTTCTTCGCAAATTTATGAATTTTGGTTTTTGATTTTTATTTTTTTTTATTTTTGAACATCCCTATCCTTTTCAATTTTTTCTTGAAGCCTCTTCTGGTTACTGATTTTTGACAATAATAAAAATTAGAGTTTTTACTATACTTTTGAAACTATGATTTTTTCCTTTTTTTTTCTGGAACAATTTTTATTTTCCGTGTAACTAACGGAAAAACAGATTTGAAATCATTTCAATACCATCAGGCTTTTCTTCTGTGATAGGTTGATCGTAGAAAAATATAAAAGGTACGATTTTTTATAATACACGTTAAATGAATCCCAGGCATTTGAAGGTTATATAAGAATACAATTTTTCAAACAAATTTTCAATAATACAAAAAAGTTTCAAAAATCATAAAAAACTTTTCTTATATGCATGTCATGAGTCAAGGTTTAAGCCAAAAATAAAATCATTTTAATTTCCGAGCTACGAAAAAATACACAAAATTCCAAAGTGTTCCCCCTCTAAAGGCGGGGTTGGGTATTAGAGGGTTAATTATGTCAAGACATAGCGAATATATTGTTATTATTACCCCGAAAATTTGAGAAGTATCCGATTTAAAATCAAATTTTGGGGATCATTATTGAGTGTCTCATTCTTTAATTGTACTAAGTGCAAGCAGCTTGGTCTTAGTGTTAGCTTTTGCGACAACAGGACCCTTTGTGGCAAATGCAGTCAAGCTCATTTGGAAGATGCCAAGGAAGATGCTTGCACACAGGAAGCTGAAAAATGCAGCTACAGTAGCAAGGATCTGCATGACTTGCAGAAGTGCCCGGCATACTTAAGGCGCATTCGAAATGAAAGTCGCTCCATTGTGAAGCGCTCCAAGAAGACGAATGCGGATATGATGAAAGCTCTAAATCCGCCCGCAAAAGAGTCCTCATCATCCATACCAGTTGATAAATCTTTTCAAGAGTTGTCTTTCGATGAAGCGAACGACGACGAAACCGATGGGTATGATTCTTCAGAGGTACACGCACCCGGGAAAAGAAAGTCTCCATCTTCTCCGGGGCTGCGCCGTAAGGTATTGAAGTCTTCCCTCAGACTAGACTCGACTCTAGTACACGACACTGAAGACGGCCTTACAGTTGAGGTCGAAATACGCGTATCTGTCAAAGGATACAAACTCTAGTGGAATTAAATGGTATAGTACTAAATTCGGTTTTTTCATCTACTTATAGGTATTCTACTAAACAGCTCGAAGATTTATTATGAAAAAAGTTATTTTTTCGAAATTATTATTTTAAATGATAGTTGTTAAACTTTTTTTAATCGTCCTCTGGATCATTATTTAACTTTAAAATTGAAAAAACCCTAAATGATGTCCAAAAATGATGAATTTTTTTTCTCCCCTTAAGAAGGCGGATTCACACGCAATGGTAGATACTGAAGAAGGTTGAATTCATGATGAAAGATGTTTTTTTAGTACGTCAAAGTTCTCTTCACAGCTAGTAAAGCGATGGGCTAAATGGCCAACTGTCCCAGTGCACTGTGTTGGACTTTGTCCATTCCATGCGCTTTATGTTTGTCATGAAAAAACTTGAAGTTACAAAGTTATTGATGCATTCCTCTATTCTCAAGGGGTAGTTTAGGCCCCGATAACTGCCTTCGACGCAAAATGACGCAGACAACTCTTACAAATTATGAACATTATTTTATTTTAATAAAATAAATAGCAACAAAACTTCTTTTCATTTTCTGTCAGCCTCTTAGGAAAAATTGTATTTTGATTGATGTAAATGATCCTTGAAAAGGCTTATGCTAATCAATTTTAGAGATCACACGTTTGAACTTCTACAAATTTCAAATGAATAGAATCGTACAGCAGTCAACAGTGAAAGCTTTGTGTATTTGCCTGTCAATTAAAATCCAAGGAAATTGAAGCAGTATATATGTATGACTAACATTTGTTTGAGCGGAAAAATTTACAACTTACAATGAAGCTGTTTGTCTATATTCGTATAGATATATGTACCAGCTGCGGAATCGATACTTGCATTGTCCTATTCCAAATCCAATTTCATGGTAAATTAACTCAGACGCAAGAATAAGGTATCAAGAATGTGCCCAGCTGCTGGATTGGACTTCTGTAGCTGCCTTAGCGACACTGTTCAAGAAATAGATTGTTACACGGGTCGGCCACCATAAATATCATTTGCATGAGCAGAGAGCTTCGAACATATCGTTCGAAGGCGGGTAGACTCTTCCCCTCCAACAACCGTGAACCGCAAGTGATGCAACAAGGATACCATTTATTTCCAACAGATAATGTAACGTGATGAGCATTCCTGGAGGAAAATTATTTCTCACTAGCTGTCGTACTACTATGGACGTTGAACAAGGCTGTGCAGAGAAACATGAATATGGGTAGGGTTTTGCGCTTTTTAAAGGTGAGGGCTTTTGGCCAACTGAGGAGCTAGGTCCCTAAAACCTTAAATCTGAATTGATTTCTAAAAACACAGAAATTTCATAAAAATTGAAGGAATTTATTGAAGGAATTTCCTGGCGTTGGGGACATTGCAGATGCAGTTTTGAAATTATTTAAGGACAAATTTTCCAGAGGCACCTAGTACAAATATGTGTAACAAACTATCAGATCAGAATACAGCCATCTAAGGAATTTCCTATGATTTTATTTAGAAATTATTTCTAGAAACATATCTGAAGGAATTTTGTCGATCTGAAATAAATCAATTTTGATTATCGCAGAGAAATTGCTTGTGTTAATTAAAAAAAAATCTCAGTTATATAAATATGTGAAGTAATATTCGAATCTGTGATTATAAACGATGATCTTAAATTATTGATACATCTTTAAAACGTGTGAAAAAGGCAATTTCAACGCACTCCCGATTATGCAATGAAAATTATATGGCTAAAATAAATCAAAAACATTTTTCTCAATGAGAAAACATAAATTTTGAAATTAAATTTCTAAGTTGATCCTTGGCTCTGAGCCCTTTTTGAAAATCCCGGCAAAAAATTATTACAATATTATTGTTAAATAGCTCAAAAATTTGCTATACAGCTTGATAGCACGCACAATTTCAATTTAGTACTCATTAGTCCTATTGAAAATCAAATTACTCAGGATTTCGAAAGCATCTCTAATCAAAAAAAAAATCCAAAATGCCCTAGAACACTCAAGCCGAATGTAACAGATATATAATGTCTGCATCCACTTATTAACAAGTTTGTTTTGAGAACAAAAACAAAATAGCGAATACTAAAAATTTCTGTTACGTGATATAAAATTTGTTATGATGCAAATGAGCTGTTCGAAGTCCTTCAAATATGCGTTTGCATATTTTCGGTGGATTTCAGTGGAAAGATGCAATCATTATTGTGGAACATAAACATCTGTCAATTTATGAAATAAAAACTTTTTTTTTCAAAAATTGTATGTTTTACAACAGATTCGATAGAGAAAGCCCAAGTAACAATTCCGATTCTATTTGGATTTGTTCAATTTTTATGGTGGTTTTATAATAGCATGATCATTGTTTGCAGTTTTATAGCATCTTTTCACAAGTTGAAGTAATCTCCTCAAGTTCATTCTCTTCAACCCATCTTAACAAATACTTGAAGCAAGGATGTTTTCTCTCGCCTCAATGTACACTCAATTCGAAATTCAAGACCAACAATTGAAAAGGCCTCAAGTCCAAAATGTAAACAAATCGGGTTTCTGCTGATTTAAGTGTATAAGAGCCTATTCTTACTGTAACATACAAAAGTCATGCAAAAATATGCATGAAAGTTGAAAAAATATCATTTTTCTAAAAGGCCCCATCTCATTTCCCGATAATTAGGATATTAATCGTAAATGCGGCCTTTTCCCAAAAAGGCCCCATTTCTATATTTACTTGAAACCGAGTTGAGGCCTATTAAACAAACATCAAAATTGCAACTAAAATTACGAAAAAATGTTTCAAATTTACTTAGCAGATACAAGTTATACTTCAGCCGCTCCGCTCCCTGTATTATTTTACACAGCGATAGTTTCAACAGCGAACATAATCAAATTTTCTGTCGGGTTCCTGTGAAGTGATGTATTTTGTATCATACTACCTAATAATACCTGTGTCAGCCTGTCTGTACTTCACAAATTATCAACAAAAACACGATTTGGTTTCAATTGCATGAAAAATAACGTTTAATTGCAATATTATATCAATTGAACCAATTTTCCATACATTTTCTCGACGTAGCACATACATAATGTTCATGGATGACGAAGGGTTCAATCAATCACATATTTAATCGACCGCACGAATCTTCTCTTGCTGTAGGGATCTCCATGTACTTTACTTCACCACTTAACACTCTTCTACACTTCAAATTTCTTATTTCATCATCAATTTTGAATGATTTTCAAAAGGCCACATCAGAAGATGATGAAAAAACAAGCCACAACTAGAAGGCCTCAACACATTTTAGAGTAAACAAAGGCGTCAACTCACAGGCCTCATCAGCGTCGGCCGGCGTCTATGGGCACAAATGAAAAGGGCTGCACAGCTTTTGGTGAAATAAAAGCCTCATTTCCTTTGACTCGTTTTTTTAGCAGGATTTTTTGCTAAAATGATAGTAATGAATATTCATAGCTATAAATCAGTTTATCCATCGACTTTCTGGACGATAAAATAACATAAAATGCTTAAATTCATAATATAAATTTGATTTATTGTTTGACAAAACGAGATTGCATTTTTCTCATTGTTTACTTTTTGGAGATGAGGCCTTTTGAATTGTTAGTCTTGAATTATTGCCGAATCGATTGTTGCGCTTGGAGAGGGCAACCGAGTTCACCCTCTCAGGCGAAAGGCGACATGGCATAGAGAACGTTGAAATGAACATTGCGCGAGAGTCAGCCTCGTTCAATTGGCATGTATGTTCATTGCAGTCTACTTGTGTTAATTGGTGACCCATTCTTCATTGCCGGCAGGCTGTTCATTATCGTTTCGTGATCCGATCCTGCGCGTCAATTTGCACCGCTCGATCGGATCACTATTCGATTGTGTGAAGATACTATCGGTACATGCATCAACGCGTCGGTCGCTCGGGCGCTCTTAGGAATATTTGCGACCATATAGATTATAGACGGTGCGTGTCAGCAAACTGGCAATGTTTTGAAAACTCGACCCGTTCGTCACGTGTTTTTAAACTTTGTAACAGAGTGCATAAGAGACTCCTACGATATATCAGAAAATACCTATTGGCGTGGTAGAGAATTAGAAACTGTCTGCCGAATCTTGGATGTGATTCTTATGATTAGAATTCAAATGTGTACTCGTATATGCGCTGGTATTAAGTACGGTATCTCGCATGGATTTCAAGATTTTTTTTCCTTTAATTACTATGCGAAAAAATATTTCAACAATGTCGATATTCAACAATGTTTTCAATTTTTAAACAAAAAATCTTACACTAACAATGGGGAAGAAGGGTTCGAGAAACCGACGAAAATTCTAACGTGAACAGTCCTTTAGTATAATGTTTTCACAAATGATTGTGATATAAGAAGTATCGTCTTCATCTTCTTGTAGATTTGAACTTTCAATTCAATCTTGCGAAATGATTTAGCGAGCTAAACATTTCTTTTTCCATTGGTAATGAGTATTTGAACGAATTTTAATGCATAGGGTAAGTTAGTCATATTGATGACGATAACCAATTTATAGCAATTGAAATGGTTCTTTAGGTAGGAGTATGACATATTCACTGTAATTTTTACATTTTAATATATTTTTGTAGGTATTATTTTAGAGGATTATCAATTACAGTGACCCCACGCAGTTGAATCACCCACAATTTATGAATCAGCTGATTTCAAAAGAAAAAATTATTATCAAACTTGTCACAAAACATCACAGAATTATTTTTACACATAGTTTCTTATCAGTAAATATAATTCTATGATGTTTTGTGACAAGTTTGATAATAATTTTGTCTTTTGAAGTCAGCTGACTCATAAATTGTGGGTGATTCAACTGCGTGGGGTGACTGTATAACGTTATAAGAGTTTTCTGGATGAATAATGTTAATGTTAATATTCGAATGTTTCATTATCCAGTGCCTTAAGGCGAAGTAGGCCGTCATTGAAATTTGTACGCGTCGTTGATGATCGTTGCTTATTCAGCTCACGATTTTGAATCAAAGATAATCAGTTAGTTTTGTACTGACACAACTGAAAAAGTATTAGCATAATTTATGAATGTTAGCGCGTTCAGTAATACCTTTTCAAGTCAATTCAAACTTTTAAGGCTGCATTTTATAACTTTGAAATTGCCAGCCTCAAAGTCATCATGGCTGCCTGAACGAATGACGGGCTACTTATCCTCAAGAAAGCTATGCATTAAGTATATGACAATTTATCCATGTAATTCATAATATTGTTGTATTGTCATAGTTGTCGCTTTTTGCTTGGAATTGAATAGTGTGACTGGAAATGGTAAAAATGATTTTTATTTATTTTCAGTTATTAAACTTTCAAACCTTGTGATATTATGTAATGAAGACAAATCCAATTTCTGTAACATTTAATTCCTTTCAGAATTTTTCATTATGATTTACTAATTCCAAAGTTTAGTCACCGTGCGTTTGTCATGATAATTAATTTTTCAATAAATCTTTGTTTGCGGATGACACAGGCCTCTCCGCCAATGGTCGAAGCCTGCGTGTCATCTGTAGTCGATTGCAAAAAAGTTTGGATATTTTTTCTACATACTTGCAAAAATGGAAGATTTCTCCTAATGCTTCCAAAACTCAACTAATAATATTCCCACATAAACCAAAAGCTCTTTATTTGAAACCTTCAAGTAGACATGTTGTCACGATGAGAGGGATTCCAATAAATTGGTCAGATGAAGTTAAGTATCTAGGGCTCATGCTTGATAAGAATTTAACTTTCAAAAATCACATTGAGGGCATTCAAGCCAAATGTAATAAATATGTAAAATGTCTTTATCCCCTTATTAATAGAAAATCAAAACTTTGTCTTAAGAACAAGCTTTTGCTTGAGCTTGAGCTTGAGCTTGATTGGCCGCCCGTGGATGCACTCCAGTATCGCCAGATCAGCTGCACTTACACAAGGAACCAACCGAATGACTGCTTGGGACTAACAGGCATCCTCAGAGTATAAGTGCTGGTGATCTTTTATTTTTAGGCAACAATGGCACCTGCCACGTCAGAATGCAGACCAATGAGGGGAAGGGGGAGGAATTGATGATGCATTGAACTGACTCCCACGTAGACCGTATATTCCACTGCATCCACGTCAGTTCATGCGGGAGTGTATGGATTGGGGGAAAGGCATGGCAGAGAGGTTTGCTTTTGTGGTTAGCAGACTGCCTATGTATCAGGCGTAAGAAAGGCGTGCGCGTGGAAGTAGGAAGCGTTAGGGAAACGGTTTCTTGTCCGTCTCTTGTTCTAGCGTTTGCTATGAACGAATAGTTTGAGTGTGATATATTTAGAATGGAAGATAGAAGCAAGTGAGATATATACAACTACAAAGTACGAGGAAAGGGACGGGCCTGGGATTGAACCCATGACCTCCTGCATATGAAGCAGAAGCGGTAGCCATCAGACCACCAACCCCGTCTTTGTCTTAAGAACAAGCTTTTGATATTCAAACAAATTTTCAGGTCAGCCATGTTGTATGCTGTACCAATATGGACTAGCCATTGTAATACCAGGAAGAAAGCTCTGCAGAGAATTTAAAATAAAATTTTGAAAATGATTCTGAGGCTTCCTCCCTGGTATAGTACCAATGAGTTACATAGAATATCCAATGTTGAAACATTGGAACAAATTTCAAATAAAATAATTAATAATTTCAGGCAAAAATCGTTACAATCTTCTATTGCCAAGATTAATGCGTTATATGATTAGGTTAAGTTAGGTTAAGTATATTAAAAACGTTTTTTTTTCTCTTATAAGCAGGTGAAATCAACTCACCTGTAAAAAATTTAAACTGCTACGGCAAATGAAATGTTATATGTTGTTAACAAAATGTTAATAAAATCTTAAATTTGCTTTACCAAATTAGGATGATAGTGTTGTCTAATAACACAGAACACCTAGATATAAGAAATGATACTAATAAAGAAAAAAAAATGTTTCAATCAACTTTCCCAAACTCGATATTTAATGGACAATCGCGTTAGGTTGGTATCGAGATACAGAACACACATTTTCCAAATCTTTCTAATATTCTTCAACTTTTAATTATATTGACAAAATACATTCAAAATAGTAATGTTAACGTGAAGAATAGTAAAATTTTAACATTTTTATCTACATATTTGACAGTTTTTAGGCAGCATCCAAAAATTTCAAATTTTGTTGCCCTGAAATAAGTTATAAGCCTTTATATAACTATCAAAATAATCATAACATTCAATTTTAAGATATTTGTTTCATTTGGAGAATATTTGTAAATTTTCTTGAAAATATCGATTAACCTTTATAGGAATCTGAAACAGATCCCATCGAATTGGGTAACATCGACTTAGAGAGGGAAAATTGCACGTTTTTAAGGGTAAGTAGCCCATCATTCGTTCTGGCATCCATGTTGACTTTGCAGCTCGCATATTCAAACTATTAAAACTCAGTGGTTATATTGAATATTTATTCAGAAAACCATCACTATGTGCGCTCACATGCAGAAAGTATGTTGATACTTTTTTCAGTTAGGTCAGTGAAAACCCAACTCAACTACATAGTTCAAATTACTGTGAACGAGATCGTCCAAATAAACTTTACACGAACGCAATTCGTCTTTCCATTATTCTTATCAAAGTATCCAAAAGTATCTACAGTCGAAGTTTATTATAACGACATCGCAGGGGACCGTCGTTATAGAGAAAAGTCGCCATAGAGAATAGTTATTACAATAAAATATTTTTCAAGGTGCCGAAAAATGTCGCTATAGAGAGCTTTTGTCACTATAAAAGTTGTAGTTATAACGAGCTTTGACTGTACAAGACTTTGAGAAAGTCTTCCAACTAATCAATCAAGATTAGTCAACGCTTAATGTTCAATGAGCGACCTCCGGCGGTTTTTATTTGAAAAGATAATTTCCTATAGTAGAATTCATACACATATTGATCGGCTGGCGCTAAATTATAGTATAACCGATCGAGCTGAAATTTTGCACAGTTATTACATAACCCTAATGCAATCCAAAAAGTGGAATGGAGCGAGAATCTGATTTTTGTCCCATACTAATGTACACAGCGCATTAAGGCTAATAGGATCAATTTGTGCAAAAAGCTTTCCTTGGCTTGAACTAAACATAGTGTTTTAATTTGTAGTGTTGTTACTTAGACAGGATGCATCAAGTATACTTGATATGACAACAATACTAGACATGACAACAATACAACATTTTGAATGCAATTGAATTAAAAAAAGTGTTTACACCATGAAATCAAAAACAAATATTAACATGGTATATACCTATCCATTTCATAGTCACCAATTAAACACATTGGAAAAAGAGCCTGATTATTATATAGAATAATAGTTTCGATTGACACCAACATAACTTTAATATAAATTGGTCCATAATGGTGACTTTGGGCCAATATTTTACAGCAAATTAAAACCAGAATAATGAAAACAATGTGGTATTTGAATAATACATTATAAATAGCCACTGGATGGCCATGGATTAGTTTTTTGACAGCCACACGACAATACGCACTTCAGTATTCATATTAGATGTTAAATTATCTGAGTTATGAATATAATCATTGAATCCGTATTATAATTCGCTCAAATGTTCGAATCTTATTTCAAAATGTCCACTCTTCCAAAAGTTTTATGATGTAGGTCAATCTGAATGTGGCTTTTATTGCAAACGAAAATTGTGATACGAAATAAATTGTTGAAAACATTTGAACTCCCGTTTTTACTGAACAATCCGAGCAAAATTGGATTTTTAACAAATAAAATAAAAATAAAACTGTTTTCTTCAACTTTTTAATAAGCAGAACGCTTTGTTGAATGCGAGATAGGGTGATTAAGTATTGCAGTTTGATATTTCAATTTAAACCAATTAAACTGTGTAACAAATAATATCAAGGATATCTCACGTCTTCTTCTGCAGTATATCATTAGGTATAAAATCTTTTTCAACTGTTTCATATTAAAATAATTTAACTGCATTTATGCTCAACGCTGAAGGAAGCGGCAAATGATTGTCCTCATGATATTAAAGTTCATACAAAACTGTCAAATTAACATACAAAAAGCATTATAAAGGTGAGAATTGCAGCGTTGTTGAATTTGTGTTGTAAAAAAGCCAATTATACGCACGCACAAGCTGTCGGACTTGCAAAAGCATTGCAAACGGCCAGATGGGTCTTCGTAGGTGCGAGCCGTGTCCAAAACGAACAACATAGCAAATAAAAAAAAAGTATCGCAATAGGTACGAATAATGCGAAAACCGCCATGGAATGATTGCGATCAAATGAGTGAAATCCCTCTCATTTTTTGAAATTTATCGGGCGGCGATTCTCCTGTATGCGATCTGTATGCAGCCGCTATCATGGCATGAATCAATCGGCTACGCTGTGTATCTTTGTTCATTTGCAAGAAGAGAAGAAAATGAACAAGTCAACCGAATGACACAATCCGTTCATTTATTGACTTGCCCATGCGCTGCTTCTCCTACCACCCAGTGCGAAGAGGAAAGGTGAAAAAGAGAATAATTATCGTTGGCTCTCGCTGATTCTCTCGCCGATCAACAACACTGACTTGAAGTATGCTCTATAAAACCTTTGATTATATAAGAATATTTCATCTAGAAGTAAGTTTTACAAGGCTCTCCATAATTTCTTCAGTATAGCACATTCAATTGTATTGTGGATTATTTATGCTGATCACAATAAAACCCAATATATTTACTAAGCTCATTCTTGAATCACCCTTCAAACTCCTTGTTCTCGAACAAAAATCAGAACTCTTTCTTAAATACTGATTCCAATAACAAGTTGTAGCACTAATTTTTAATCATGTTCTTGAAAATATTTCCATATTCCAACATTGTTTCATTTTTTGATTGAAATTAAATGAAATCTTAACAACTTAAAATAATATAAACGGCCAAACAACTGATGTATAGGGAAGGTGAAAATATGGTACCTTATATTGCCAGTGTAATCCGTCTCCCACACAAAATACAAAACAGCACCGCCGTGTTCATTGACTAGGATTCCTTAATCGGTACTTACTTGAAACATTTGTCACTTTATTACATTTAATAATCTTTTAAGTTCATAAATGATTTTAATCGCTATACCAAACGAAGTCTGATTGTAAAAAAAACACTTTTCGAACGATAAGTGATGTAAATAAACAAATGTCAAACTTTTACTCCTGTATGAATCCTCTGAGTTTTATATAAGATTGGATCAAGATCAACCGTTCTTCACCGAAGTGTTCATGAATCTGAATAGTCTCCTTTGAACTGCATTGGATTTGCAAAAGATATAGTGGATTTGATAGTGTCTTATGCTGCACTTAATCGAAAACATCAATGAAATATGGCGTATTTATGATAATTTTATCATTGAGTTAGAGGCCATGTTGAAAAAATGCAGAAATGTATGCTTCAAAAGGAAAATGCTGTATTAATTTCTTAAAACTTATGGGATATTTCTCAATATAAGCGTGGCGCATTTTAATTTTCGATAGTATCATGCACGATAATAACGATAAACTGAGAATAGCAGCTTAAATTCGTGGTGTAGGGTGATTATCTAGCAATAAATTAATTTGCGTGAAGATAATAATAACGTTTCAGTGGATTCATTTATTTTTTGTTGTTGTCATATTTATCCCCCATCTCAATCAAATACAAATAAAAAGCATAATAATGATTATGATTTATTGCAATCTACAAGTATTTTTGAAACAGATTATCACAAGATCGGTAGGTTTAGAGGTGTTCTCATCATAGTTTTATGATGCTCCCATTATCGATGATAGCCTTTCGGTCACAAGAGCATCAATATTTAAGAGAATCTTAACAAATAGTCTTGAAAACCTACTGAAGCGTGGGCCAGATTAGTTTTATGAGATTTTCATCGTGTTTTTATTCTGGTTTTGCAGGATAAATCGATTTATTCTTGAGTTTTATAATTTGTTCTTGTAGAATTTCTGAAGAAAATCATGAAACTAATTTTGTTACTTGGGAGGTCAACATATAATGCTTAATTGGAAATATTCGAATTGCGTGGAACAGTTTTGATTTTGTCTTTAGTTTTATCAGCATATTTTTCCGTATATGACCTCATTTGTAGGGCTTTTTGCTACCTTATTTAAATAGTAAATATAAGAAATTACTTGGTATGGAATAGCAAGTATTTCAATGTTATTCTCAAATTCTTATAATTTGTTTTAATTGCATGAGAAGGACAGACAAAAGTAAAGGAATGAACGCTTATTCCTTATTTGGATTATAGAGCCTACAGCTCCGGATCATATTATACATATAGTCCTTTTTAAACATGACATTGAAAGAAAAATTGACCGGGTCACCGGGCATCAACATATTCATCATGTTGCCGGTTCTATCGATGGCCCACATATGTGACGTATGGACCCATTCGATACCGACCCAATGTGGTTAGGCTATGATGTCAGTTAAGAAAATAATGGAACTCATATATCTTCTCGGGCGAAACCGTTTGCTACAGCGAACGCTTGCTCTTGTGAGCAGCAGTGGTGAACGCCAGACAGCAACATGAACTAATATCTGACACGGTGTCCTCAACGACCCGTCCCAAGCCCCTCGACACTGTGCTAGGTATGAAGGTGAAACCTTGGGTGACTCCACTTTTGCGACGACATGCTGCAGTTACTACTCTAATGTACACGAACACACGCATGCTGAACATTTCCTCCATCAATCTTCCAAATGTTTCTTGAAATTACTTTAAAAACGGCATGATAGATGGAGACCAGGCTCGCAGTAGAGCGATGTTCACCGCGTATATTGTTGGCAGTTGGTAGTTAGCATGGTAGATTTATGAAGAGTTTTTAAAGATGTGGGTAGCTCTCCATCTCGACGGCAACTGACGGTAACCGTCAGTTTGACTAGTGGTTCCCAATCTTTTGAAGTCAGATGAATTTAATATACCTAGTACAAATTGACAATCAAATTGGATTTACTGACTGACTACACCATTGTAACAAACATTTTTCAAAGTTGTCCCAGAGTTCACGTTTGGAATCTACCACAGATCATAAAAGTAATCTGGTTTGATAGAAATGTAATGATCTTGCAAGGAGTCTACCAAGAATATGTTTATGGGTTTAGGGATAAAAGATCAAAAGGCAAAAGATCTAAAATTATTTCGGGGATTTCGCCTTCTTTGTAAAATAAATAAGATCTTCTATCCCTTATTTGTTTTCCTTTTCGACCTTTTGCCTTTCGGCCTTTGTCATAGATTTTTTGTTTGAGTCCGTTATTTGAAAATAATCCTGTCTCCAATTGAGCATTTTTTTTCTGTATACTGGACTGGGAAAAATTAGACACGCAAATAAAACTACCAAAAATTCATTTTATTTAAATCGGATACTTCTCAAATTTTCAGGGATTAAATAACTATATATGCATCATATAACTAAGTACTAAAGGGTTATAAGGGTCATAGATGAAACTTCCTCTAAGTAAAAGGGATACTCGTGGATACTAATGACACTATCGACATTTACAACTACTAATCTGCCCATAACTGCATATGTGTAACATTCTACAAAAGAAGGCATTGAGTAAATGGGATATTAAGTTTGCATTTTATTGCAGTAGGGGAGCAAACCAAAATTTAAAAAATCATTAAGAATTTAAAAGTGCTTATTTGAGGCTGAAATTTTGCACAACTCATTTGGCATATTGGGTGAAAGATCAGAATATAATTCTGATAGAAATTCCATTGCAACCATATTACGAGGCTGATGTATAATCTCAATGTGACTGTTATGCGGTTACAATTGCCAATGTGACAAAACAACTTGGTTGTTTTTTCGAATTTTCTAGAACAACCTCTCAGATTTCAGTAAGTTGATCTAAAGTATTTGTCATTTGATGACTCTCCCCGGTATAAACTCGAAATTGTCAAAAGTGTAGAATGTGACAAACATGCAGTTATGGGCAGTAATGATGTATTATGAATCCTACTAGGTTTCATCTGCCACCACCTGCCACCCGAATAAATACACGGACCCCAAAAATGACTGATTTTTGCACTTAAATGATTACAACTGCCTTTTCTTGATCTTCAGAAACCTAGTGTCTTCTAGAGAGTGATTCATTTAGACTGTTTACACAATTTTGTAGAACATTGCTGCTACCGGAAACTTCGCGTTTTCAAAATATACGAGAAAAACTTTTTATGTTAAATTTAGGGGAGGGATTATTAGAGTATGTTTAAAACTACAAATTTGTACTTTAACACTTCACTTTTTGCAAAAAAAAATATAAAATACTAAAATCACTACTAAGGAGTTTAAAGGTATTTGCTCGCCTTAGTAGTGATTTTAGTATTTTGTTTTTTTTTTTGCAAAAAGTGAAGTGTTAAAGTTCAAGTTTGTAGTTTTTTGAGAAAAACTAGTTTTAGGGGGTCGTTCATAAAATACTCCCGTATTTTGAAAATGCGGCTGAATACATACTAGGTGTCTTTAGCAAAGTTGTTTGTATTTGAATTATCTACAACTTTGCCAAAGACATCATATTTAAAGATCGTCATTTAAAAACAAATAGTTTCACAGCGCCGTCCGTGGCAAAGATGCGAACTAACATTTACCGTCAATATATGCGCTATATTTTTAGAAAATTTTCTTCCGAAGACACCATTCCGAAAAAATCACGTGTAATGGTGCTACAGAATTAAGTTCACGATTTCGGCCGATCGAAATACTATGTATCGCCTCCACTTTTGTACGCATAAGGCCTTTTGACAACATGATTTCGCTTTAGGTACATTTTGGTTGTCTAGGAAAAAGCACTAGATGAAAAAAGTGCACATATGATCAGCTGAATTTTTCACTACCCTTCAGTTTACATTATAAAGTAACCTTTTGAATAAATTTCAGCCTGGGACAACATGGTATGGGATTTGTAAACTTTCAATAATTAATATTGATATATATTTTTTTCAGTATAGTCCTCACCCGAATTAAAGTACAAATTTCATTTGATTTATCTTGGATAGCTTTTTAATAAGCTTACAAACAGTGTATTAAGGATTATATATAATATTATAATTATGTTTTACATTTCATTTAAAGTATAGCTTGTATTTACATTGAATTCTCTATTTTTCTTAAAAACCTTAGCTTTGACATACTGTATCAGTGAAACATCGAAAGATGTTGCTCTTATATTTAAGGAATACCTTTATAGAAGTGTAAAGCCTATCAGAAAAAGTCAGTTTTTCGATTATTGCCCCATAGAGTAATACTTGATCCTTTGACCTGGTTGTTTGCTCCTGCGGGGCGGGCGACGAGGGTAGGATCAAACACGTCGCGCGTCATTCGCATACCACGGTGGAATAGTATCGCGGATCGTTAGTGGTGTTTGATCCTTTGATCTTATCGCTTGTTCCTGTGAGGCGAGCGACGAACACTTGTTCGGCGTTCAATGCTTTCGTCGAGTAATATTGCGAATCCGGTTAGATGCATTCATTTGAAATTATATATTTATCGTTTACCAAAACGAATCCTTTATCCAAACCTTTCCCATATCCTAACTCCCAGTGTTTACTTGTGGAAATGCAGAGGACTCCTCGACTTCCATAAAGCAAGTAACACGACAAAATTTCCCTCCCATCCCCAAATTGACCTGCATTCGGACGCAGCCGGTGCCGTTATTGTTTGTTATAATAATGAGAGCACCAGTACTTACACATTGAGTATGCTACTGCTTTTTTATCCTTCCAACAATGTTCGGTACTGGGGGATCTTTTTTTATTCAAAAATCTTACCATAAACTCTTAATCTAATTCTCGTTGGATTCCGCTATTGGTTTTAGTAGAGTAGAAGAAACTTTCGGAATTTATCTATCTACTCCCGTCGATTGTTCGTCGATTCCCGATGATTTATTTCAAGGAATTCTTCGACAGAGATCGCTGGTTTGAATCGATCAAGGGTACAAACCGAAAATATGTTTGATATAAATTTCCTATGAATACCTCTAGAAACGATTGTAGTTAAAATTTTCAGTATAAATCATTGAAAATCATATTGCTACAGTTGGATTCCAATGAACTTTTTGTGGTTCTCTTATACATTGTTTGTCATATGATTTGATATTTTTTAAGAATTTTTGCTATTGAGATATTTTAGTAGATTTTAGATTAACAATTCACGTGATATGTGATTTGATAGGAATTTTAAGAATAAAATACATACAATCCAACAAATCTCATCGATTTGAAAAAACTTCGCGGCCTTCCTAAGAAGTTATCATGGCCCCCAAAGGATCCGTATACCACCGGTTGGAAAACCATGATTCAGACAAAGTTGAATACCAGACGCGCCACCCTTACCGCACTGTTCATGAATGTTTAATGATGGTCCATAAATTGCGCGCTGTTAGCAGTCACTCTTACCTGGAGAGGAAAGATTGATAGGCAGCCGCTGGCTTCGCAGAGAACGCTCCTTTGAGGTTGTTCTGATAAGAGACAGATGCAAAATTTACATCATATTAGGTATTATTAAATGTAGCGGAATGTTCAGTTTGAAACAACGCAACACTCTGTGTTGCTGATGAAGGGAAACGATAATGAAGCGAAAATTATCATTGGTTTTGCGGTCACCACAAGCCGAAGGATTAATATTAAGGTCGTACGGGAGGCAATTCACTGGAGCAGCTATTCATTGTGGGGTAAGTAATATGTGGTCTGATATAACCTCAGTTATCGAGGCAAACAAGAGCTTATGAAAACGACTTGATTTATCATAATCATTTGGTTATTTGATGACACACAGTGCTTAACATAATGAAGTGATGAACAACTTCTAGATATGCGACCATATATTATGGCGACTCTCGAAGACCCAACATTACCTTAAACATATCGTTGACGATGGTGATGAGCAGAGTTATTACAATTGTCATTTCGCTCTTGATGTGTGTCTTTCATTATGTGAAAATACGTCCAATCGGTTAACCAATGATGAGCTGGAAACGATTGTACGTAGAGGCTAATAATTCAAGCCAGGTCCAACTATGTGTCAAGGGATTATGATAATCACATGAGCATGAATCGTAGCTCAGTAATGCATCGCTGCAGCAACAGATGAGATATACACATTTCTGTGCATATTAGTCGTTCATCAAACACCAAAATAAGTTTATACACAAACGCCCAACTATTGAGGTGGAAAGTTATTGATGCAACAGATTGGAAATTTCACATGAAGATTAAAAAATGACAAGATGTTTGAAACTCGTCATCAAAACTCCCGTGGGGTTGACCAAAAGCTGCAACTACCCACCTGCATTTTACCCATCTATGTAATATTGGATTCTCGCGGTAATAAAATATTTGTATTTTCCAAATCTGTCAAGACGCGAAGAAACTCTATTGCTGCATTATTAATACTTCTGAACCTTCATTGAATAAACACAGTTGTGCTTATTCTGCGCGGCGTGTGAGGTGAGACGAGTCGAATGAGGTGACAATTGTCGACTCGTTCCCATTTGATTAACATTAGTTGTCTCACGTCACTCTAGGTGAGAGCAACTCGTCTCGACTCGCACGCCGCGCAGAATAAGTACAAGTTTATTAAAAACTAGTGGTCCCGGCAAACTTCGTTTTGCCATCAAGTAGGCTGTTGAAAAACGCTATGCAAGTCCCATGTAGAAAATGTCAGATTAGTTTTCTCCCGTTTTCCCCACTATTCCGAAGACTTTCTTAAATTTTTTTTTCGCACAAACACGTCGGAGCTCTGGACGAATTCAACAGTGAAAGAATCATGTAAGTCCAATAACTCGTTCTCAAGCCATTTCGTGACACACAAACATCATTCCATCGTTATTTGTATAGATTAAAAATTAATATAATGCATATAACATTCAAAAATAAAAGTCAATTTGCGTAACCAGGTGTCTACAAAGTTGACTACATTAGATTACGAGGCTTTACGAGCAAGTGATGCATTTGTGACTTATAAACTGGATCAATAGCTTGAACAAAAGTTTTCGAATATTTGGTGAAGCTGATAGCGTTTTTAGTTTTAATTGTTTGATAGCTGTTTATGGGTTGCTTTGCAATATTTGTGCGGTTTTATGCTTGAATGGATAATTGAACTAAAAATATCAACGGACCGCATATGAATATTAGATCTCATTTTTGTTTTTTCAATATTTTAATGGCTTTTTTTAATTTGGCATATTGATTTCTGATTTAATCTTAGATTTCGAGGCTTCAATATTTCAAACGTGGAATTTTAACAAAATACTACTTCAATACTAAGATATTGAAGTTCGAGATCTCCATATGTGTTATTATTTCGTATCTCATACCAAACAATTAGTGTCTGCCATTCTCCCGAAACTTATTGCAATGAAGACATCATCCCCTTCTTGTGAGCATTCTTTCCTTCGGACGGAGTTCATTTCAACTTCCAACCGGGTCGGTCGTTTGGCGCTTCATTAGAAAACTTAACCACGCTCTCTGCGGACACACACAAACCGTTTCAACACGTCCAGCAACCGTTTAGCACAATTTAAACCGACAAATAAAACAGACAGAGCTCGGAATTCTGCTGAATTCCATCGTGACGAGTTCGGGCGGAACATCCCAAAAGTGTGCAACCCAAATTTGCGGTGTTCCGAGGGAGCTGGCCTGGAAGGAATTTAATATGCAAAGCAAATTTTCGGTTCATTGTGTCTCTTCGGTACATTACACAGTGTGACAAAAATAACATTCTAGAATTTTATACTAATATACATCAATCTTTCTGGTAGTCTAATCTACCCAGCGTGAATTAAGCAAATACATTTCCAAACAAACTGGTAAATTTGCATGCAAGTTTGGGTGCCAGAGACAAAAAAAAATGTTCCACAGTGTTATTGTATACTCACAGAATTAATTTACCGTTCCATTTGTGTTTGAACTTGAATGTTTGCCCACGTCAATCACGCAACTGCAGAAGGACTATCTGATGTCCGCTTCACAAACTGAAACGGAACGCGTCGACAAGCATGAATCGGTTCCGTAACGACTTAGTTTCGCTTTCCACGCTCGGTCGGAACTTGAAGGAAATAAGACACGTGAGAAAGTCATTCGTCGAGGCACTATGGGCCAGATATTGAAATTTCGCTACTTTCATAATGAACAAAAATCAACCTTTTTTTAGAATCCATTTTTATTATCATTCCAAACATTACATTATTTTCTTATATCTAGGTGTTCTGTGTTAGAAAATAATAGGGGAATTCGGTCCAATTCGGAGCTAGTAACAGTTTTTTTGGTCATATCTCTTCAACACGATGAACTACATGAAAAGTTTTATGTTTCCGTGAAAGCCTGATTCAGCGCGCTCACTTTTCGCTCAGAGAGTTTTGTGATATATCCTACCAGGACATGGCTAGACATGTTTGAACAAAATTCTCCAGAAGGTCCGAATTGAACCAACCCTGTTTCAATTCGGACTACCCTATATTTTATTGTTTTTTTTTTCTATGGTAGTAATAAAATATAACACCGACTTGTTTGGTATCAAAGCTAATAACTTCTTCTGTAAGCGCAAACATAAAAATATAAACCCAATGCTTGACAAATTTTATTTTAATTCAAGTCAGCTAAACTTCAAGTAAAATGTGAATTTCAATAAAAAATAAGTACAATCCGCTGGTGAAGCTGTTTTAACATAAGGTACAGTCAACTCTCCCTAAATCGTTTTTAAACGGACTATAGTGTATGGGAAATATCGGAATAAGGAACACATATTTTCAAAATTTTGGAGCATTTTGTTATTTTGACAAAATACATTCGAAAAGGTCATTTTAACTTTGAATATATTTAAATTTCAACACATTGAAACTTTACATGAAATTATCAGGTTTAACAGGTGAACTTGCACGGGGCACTGAAACAGACAACATCGAGTATCAGGACATCAAGATGGAGAATTATGGACTTAGATATAGGGGTCACAGCATACTATATTGCAGGGACTGCGCATTCTATCGAGCTTGTGAACAAAAACACAGAATATCGGGTAAAGGAAAGTTGACTTAGCACTCGAAAACGTTTTTTATATCGTATTTACAAACTATTTTGGATACAGGTTGGCTGTGGTTTTATTGATTCCTTTAATTTTTGGTGATAAACCGCATTTCTTAGATTTTTTTTTCGAAGCCTTTCTCTTGATCCCAACAGAAACAAAGGCATCAGCGATTAATGTTACAACTGCTGTGATTTTCTACCAAGTCGAGCAGATTTTCACATGGTGGAGCTCTTAGAATAGACTGAGTACACGTTGAAAATCAAGAGGTCCATATTGAACCATATCAAAAGGTCCGAATTGGACCAACACTAGGCTGACCATACGTACCGTATTTAACGGGACAGTACCATTTTCATCCCTTCGATGGAATGTCCCGTCGTTTTATGGAAAATGCTCAAATTGTCCCGTATTTTAGGAAATGGAGAATTGGCGCTTAATTTTCAACACCAGTAAAAAAATAAAAATAATCAAATAACAAAAAGTTTTTAGAAATATTTCAGAGTTTATTGTCTTACTCATCTATTTTCCAAGTAATTGTTAGCTTCTCAATCAGAGTTAAACTTTCGGAATACAAAAAATGAGCTTCAAGGTTCTTAAGTGATTTTCATTGAATCATAGAGACATGTAGCTTGGGATTGCATTATCTGGTTCTGCTACTTTCCCTCGAATGGCGGTTTCCTGAATGTCGTTCTCCCAACACCAGTTCTCAGAATGCTAGTTTCCCGAAAACCCCGTTTCCCCGAATAGCTCAGTTCTCCGAAAAGTTCTTACACTCATAATTGCCATAACCTTTTGTATTTCAAGGTGGTGAACAATTTGTATTTTTGGCAATATGTATTTAGTCGAGAATGATCAAATATCTCCTTCTTTAATAGCTTTTAATTCAATTCAACACTATCTCACAACCCGAGCAGAAGCAAAGTTCTGACCATTAAATCGAGATATTGATTTGATTGGCATTAGAGATAAAAGATCTGAAGAAAATATCAAAATTTTATTCCTGGAGCTTCTGAACCATAGCTAAATTTTATGTTGCAAGATCTAAGGAATAGCTCGCTGATTCACTATAAAAGCTAAATATGCTATGCTAATAGTATTCCAGGAGTAAATTTTAGATATTATTTCCGGATCTTTTATCTCTTATATCTTTCAAGTTAATATCACTTTTGTATGTCCATATCAAAATTTGCTATTACTAAGCTCTTTTTCGCCTATTCGGGTAAAGACTATCATTGCACTCTTTTGAACTGCATTGCTTTACAAGGGAACGGGTCATTCGGGGAAATGGCTTCCGAGAAACGGGCCATTCGGGGAACTGGAATTCGGGGAAAAGTAGCACAATCACATAATCTATGTCTTTTGAAATTGTCCAGTTTTTTGTTTTTTATTTGTCCCGTTTTTATCTGATTGGCTTATGGTCAGCCTAACCACCCAAGCAACCAAAAGTACGGATAAAATGGCACACTTTGGCTTAATCAGCTATTTGAAAGCCAATGAAGAACTTTCTAAGCAGCTAACTTTTTAAGTAATTAACCGAACTTTGGTTCACAATTGGTTCGCTTACACCACTGAAAAGACTGTTGTTAAGCTTAAAAGTAATCTTCTATGAAGCAAAAAAAAAAAGATTTTTACTCAATAGCCAGCTTTTGTGGATCATTGCTCATTGGTACGGGATTTTATGAAACGTAGGCATACATGTATTATTTTGTTTTTAAGTTATTTTTTTTGTGTTGATACTTGCGTTGAGACTCGAACTCGAGTTCCTTGCGTTGCAACCAGAGTGCATACCACTGCTGCATGTACGCGTAGCGTAATGACACATTCTTTTACTCGATATGCTGATTTCATAGATCTAGGCTTTATCTTCCCCCCTTTGGAACTTATTCTGAACTTGAAGTACTATTAAGAGTTCACTTATAACCTAAACAGAACTTGAAAGTTTGAAAAAGTTTTCGTGGAACTGTTTGTGAACTTTTCAATTTGACATTATTCAGTTTGTTTTGATTCCCAGTGGTGCTATAAATTTCTTTACTCTTTTGATAAAAAATAAAGCAAGTTGCAGTGAAAAACCATATATGAACACTGAATAGTTTTCAACAGAGGGCCCATAGCTATTCATTTATTGTATATATTGAAAGGTGGATATCAATGAAGGTGTTGCATTTCCTTGGTGTTACTTGTGGTGATGGAGCTTCAAAAAGCTCTCAGGTGGCCGTAAATGCATCGATCGAAATATCTAGACTAAACAACGCAAAACAGGTACGTTGGAATTATTTATTATACAAAAGTGATCCTGAATTCAAAACTGACTTGTGTTATACAATGCGCCACAACTTCAGACAGTGCGCTGCAGATATGGTACGACTGTTATATAGAGTAGATCTAGTGTTTTTTTTAGGACAGCTACGACCAAGAAGTCATAAAATGGTGGAGTTATAGTGATGTGCTGTAATTTAATTACCAACGACAGATTAGAAGACTAGCAAACGCTTGAAGTAAATTTATCAACAAGTTTGAACTTTTTTCTCTCATGTTACAAAAAAGTTCACGTCAAGTTCGGTTTGTACTTTAAACGAACTTTGTGTAGGAAGTTCGATTAAAGTTCAGTTAGCAATTTACTAGAACTTTTTGGTTTCTAAAATTATAATTGGTACCACTTTGAGCATTAAGTACCGTTAACATACATGCGATCATATTAATCAGCAATCAAGTTCCACGGAACTAGATCTACACTAAATGTGAACTTCTGAGTTCGATTTTTAATTCATATCAGAACTTTTGGTTGCTTGGGCAACACACATTTTGTGATGTTCGAACTAGTTAGATCTCAATCTTAATGTTCAATGCATTTTAGTAATTTGACAGTATTCTACGTAGATCTGGTGCATATTGACGCCCATTTCAACGACCAGTATGGCATCAATCGAATTTCACAAGCTGTATAAACGCGCTCCTATTGACCTTTTCTTCATGGATCATTTTGAATAGTGCATATTATCACCATGTACGTTATCGATTGAAAATTAATTGACCTTATTCCACGCAGATCATGATGATCTTCATCAATTAAAAATTCTAAGCTGTATCAACGCCCCTGGAGTAATTTGAATATATTCCTCGTAGATCATGTGCATCTTAACGTCCTGTATGGCATTAACGCATTGTAGTTATTTGCTCGTATATCTGGTGCATATTGATGCACTGTACCGCATCTTCAGAACGGCCTGTAATATACACGTCCTTTACGTTCTGTCTTCGATAACTTTCGAACATATGTATGAATCTTGAACAAATACACAATTCTTCAGAATCAAAAAGTTAAAATAATTTTCTCACTATGACAACTAGGGGCTTTCCAGTAATTGAAAAGAATGAGCCAAACTCTAAATGAAACAGACTTTAGCTATTTAGATTGTATGTTAGACAACAGTATGCATCTGATCCCTTAACCTAATCGAAATTCCTGAAAAATAATCTGGTTCAATTATTTATAGAGATCCTTAGGTAAAATCACTTGGTCATTAAATGGGCCAAAGACCACGGTTTATACAATTTTTGAAAAATGTGTGGACAAAAAACCGAAATCCTAGAATTTAATTGTTTCAATAATGCGGCTTTTGGACAGAAACTTATACTCAGAACTAAAAATAGTCACCGAACTATTTGCCTAAGTTGTAGCTTCGACCCAGGCGAGTTGACAAATAACATGAAAATGCCCTGCAGAATGAAGGTGAGGCAGATAGAAAATAGTCATTTTCTAAAATTTAGTATTTCTGTGACTGCCCGTGTTTCTGAGTGCAGGAGTCCTTGATGATCTACTTGAAATTATCATGAAAATTTATTGGCTTTTTTCGGTGAATACAATACCTATACTCAGAGTGAAAGGGAGTAACGAAAGTAATGAAATGACAAGATGGATAGAATCGCAAGCAAGCGACGAGAGAAATGAATAGAAGTTGAAAATTTGAATATAATTGGCAAAGAAATCTAACTTCAGTTCGAATGATCACTTGGGCGAATTAGGGGTATGCGATATTAGACGCGAAAAAAATCCAATAAGTAACGTCAATTTCGTATCAATCTTCGAAAATATGCCAACGATCGATAGAACTGTTACATACGCCGAACAATACAGTTAACAGGTCGAGGAACAAAATTTTGCCTGTCTTGTGTCAGTAGTGACCAACACTACAACATCTAGCCGTTCAAGACCAGGACGTTAGGCAACGATTTGTCGTTTCGATTGTGATGTTCACACATATGGCCCTTTGTTAAAACAAATTTTCAACTTCTATTCATTTCTCTCGTCGCTCGCTTACGATTCTATCCATCTTTTCATTTCATTACTTTCGTTACTCCCTTTCACTCTTAGTATAGGTATTGTATTCACCAAAAAAAGCCAATAAATTTTCATAATAATAAAGTCATGCGGTGATTAAACCTTATAAATGATCTACTTGAAAGTCAATGAACGAACTGTTGGAAAGAAATGCACATTTCTATAAAAAAAAATCTTAAGGCAAACAAAGAAAGAATTTAAAAGTGCCGTGCTCCCTCGCTAATTTAAACGAAACCTCATGAAAATTATCGTGGTTCATTTCTAATTTGAACTTCTGGTTACCATACACAAAAAAAAACGTATTTCTGGTCACCTTATTGTCTGTTTTGTTTTGTTTCTGCATTATTTTATTGCGTTCTTTGCGCTAAATGACGTTTGAACCATTTTTAATTTGAACGATGTGCAAATTAGCGGGGTCAAATGAAAGTGTTCATATTAAAAGAGCTCAAACCATCGAAATACAATACGAACCCATACAGGTTGCACTGAACTGCACACAATCAATTAAAAATTGCGACCCGAATTTGTACAAGAACGCAGTAGACAATAAACTCCTTAGAAGGAGCCATCCGTTGCTTTTCAATACGCCGTTCTGTTCACGACCGGTATAAAAGCTATGGGTGGGGTGAAATTCAGAATCGCCATCACATTAAATGCGGTAACCTGGACGCTAGACTCAATAGTGGTTATCACGCTCATTGGTGTGGGTGCCCAAGTGTAGATGTAGCTGTAAAACTGAAAGGAAAACAATATGCACTCCATCTCAAAAACACCCAGAATTCAGGTGTTATTTTTCAAAATGAGTAATACTTCCATTTGCATTTTAATGAGTCTGCAAAGCGTCTGCATGTTTCTAAGAGGAAAACATAAACATGTTTTGTATGACGAGCGTATGCCAGTGTTTGTGAGTTCAAATATCACTAAGCTGGATAAGCATTTACTAACGAACTTTCGTATAGCACCAACTCTAAGAAGTGGCAACGATGAGACCTTACAAAATAAAGAGGTTTGTAGAAGGAATCCACAATGAAAATGCAATAAATTACTGAAAAATACCTGTAGATAATCATTTAAAAATAATTTCATGCGCATTTTGATTTTTGAACAAACAGTAATCGAGCTTGAGAATGACTTGACGAATTCATGAAGCATTATCCAATGAGCTCACCAATGGAACGTCTAAAAATTTTCTTGGATTTTTCTCCAGAGATTTGATACCTAATTTTTGAAGAGTTACATCTATTCTAGAGACTATCATCTCCAGAATTAACTTAGTAATAAAGGTAGCTGCGTTTTAAACACATATGTTTTAATCATGATAACTGTTTTGTTTTTTAATTTTTTGAACTATTTTTCACAAGTTTTTAAAATCTGTTTCATTTTTAGAAAATGTCTGAATTTCAATTTGGGTCATCGGGGTTTAAGGATATTCAGGAATTTCTTGGGAGATCTAAAAAAGCGTATTGATCGGTTAAGATGTCATTGAAAAATTCTAAAAAATCAAATACGGGTAAAGTTGAACCAGGAACCAGAATCATAAATGCCTGGGAGTAGTAGCGCCCTATGAGCTTTAGCAACGCCCTTTTGAAGAAGGGCGACTAAGAAGCTTATAATAAACGACGACAGGGCTGCTTTCTGCCCAGTGCGTTGAAAAGGTTGAATTGGCTGATATGAAGCAACACACATGTTATAATTGTGTATTATCGACTGATATATGACCAAAACTAGTCATATTAGAGTTGATAATACACAATTATAACATGTGTGTTACTCGGGTCCATAATCTATGGCATGGTATATAATGACGAAAAATGTTGATTATAGCAACTCCACTTTAAGCTCCATCCAGTCGTTCCAGTCATTAAGATAAACAACAAAGTTTGAATTTCTTTCGAATGAAGAACCCGTTTTCAAATAAGCTTCAGTGCTATATGTACGTTTTTAACTGTAGAAAATTAAACAATTTGTCCTTTTAACCATCCAAAAACGAGCATTCCAAAACAAACAAAAAAAAAGATCTGTTTTAGAAACGTAATCCAATCATAATTCCATTGATAAACATTATACCAATTTGGACTACTTTAGCCACAGTGGTTGTTTTGAACTTTGCATGAATCATTTGAATCGAAACAATTTGAACAGTTACCCGTGGGAAAAAAATGAAGACATGGAACTAGGATTACCTGCCACAACATTGCCATAGGAGTCCTTGGGTATATTGATACGCATTGAAAAGATTCGAACGGTTTCCGCATGGAAAAAAGGATAGCAAGTGAATGAGCATGATAACAATTAACCTGACGAGTGTGATTATTAAGCAAGCGTGCGATAACAGAAAAATAAGAGTTGTTGGAGATTCTGCCTTAGGAATTCCGGGAACAAATTACGTTACCGTTCATCTGCCTGGTCCGAGTCGCAACGATTCTTTTACGCAAAGGGCAATCCCAAAAGTTAAACTTATGTTTGGTCCCACAGTTTGCGCATATAAACTTCTTAATTAACAGGACAGACGTTCTGACTGAGAAACTGACTGAAGACGGCACTGAGTGAGAAATTGGAAATTTCCTCCAGGTTTCTTGAAATGTTCCCATGTCACACGGACATCAAACATAATTTTGGATTTTTCTAAAGCATCCACTTCAACTATTCAGGTGAAATTTCAATTTCTGGCCCATAGTGGGAGACCACACCAGCACTATATTGTATTGATTTTGTTCATGGTTCGGAGCCTCTGCTGAAATGGAACGCAGGTCGAGTATGCTTGACTAAGTACTAGAAACCATCCGGCTCGGAAGAGAATCGTTCCTATCATCAGTAAACGATCGACTACGTTGCACTGGCAGAGGCAAGCAATGTGATGCCATTTCAGAAAAATAACAGCTCAGTGGTGTGAGAATGATTTTATCGCTGTAAAAAAAGCCGGCTTATTTCCCGACGAACAGTGATTGCGAGAAAATTGAAAACTCATTTCTAAGTCGTTTTTAGTCAAATTTAGGAAATACCCACTCGGCAATCTAGCATCAGCGTCGGAATGCTTTGCAAGAAAGAATCCTACAGCCTACCCAGATATCGTACCGTACAGTCTGATTTGGAAAATGGAATTATTTGTGAATTATCGCGATGTTTCCGCAGAGACCGAGACGCTCCCGCTGCAGAAAAGTTGCTTTTAGATTAACACCGAAATTTAGCTAACGAGCCAAAGTCATTACTGGTGCTTTTATCTCTGGCCCGCAATCGGCAACTGCTGTACACGGAACGGGTGTCGATTTTGTTGGCCAACCCCAGGAAGCATAATTCCTTTCACACCACGCAAAAGGATTTCCTCCCAAGATAAGCTTCTTAACGAGTAAATAATTCCGGCAATTCCGTGCAACTTCTTAGCGATTTCAATGGCAGAGGCGGTTGGGGGAAATGGATTGCTTGGTCTGTACAATAGATACTGTATTTAGAACGAAACAATGATTCTTTTGACGAAAAATGTCATAATATGTTGTATGCCACTTGCTTAAATTTGGTGACCGACCTGGTGTCGTCAAAACATACTTTATAATAAGTGTAACGATCTCTTAATGACACATGATTGCAATAACACTAACTTATTTTTAATTTGAACTAATACTTAATTGGTTGGATATCTCAAAACTTTGTAGATCTCCAGACCTTGAAAGATAATACAAGTGTCCTTTATATTTATAGTTGTATTTTCATACAAGGGTCTCTACCACTTAGAAAGAACTGTGTAATTAGCATAGTCTTCGTGACATAATGTTTGAGAAAGTACGATAAAGTGCTCAACACATCTATTGTAAAAAAATATCCAATCATATAGCATGTTTAAATCACGAAACAAATTTCTCAAAATCCGATAATTTCATTTTCTGTGAATTTTACTATTTTTTCGAATCTGCGTCGATTTTAAACATTGCTTACCAGGTTTTGGAGATTCTCGATGTTCCTTATAGAATTTTCTTTATCTTCGTGGTATTTTGTGTCAACTTCGACATAATACGCTTCTCATAAGTATTCTTAGGAGCAGATCCATAGTTATGAATTGAGAGCCTTCATTGCCAATTGACCTTTTCAATAGTTAAGAGTACTATAAGTGATAGTTAAGAATTCTATAGAAATGTTTTTTTTATAAATTTCCTATATTTATTTTAAGTATGTTCTAGAATTTCTGCAAAAAAATCGTAGACAAATACTAATAGATTGCATGATATCAAACTTGAAAAAATACATGAAGATTTTCATATTATTTTTCATATTCATATTTTTGGAATCCCTGAAGTAATTCCTCGATTAATTTTTGAACACATTTGTGTTACAATTCCATGATTTGACTCATCTAGGAATTTTCATAGAGTATTCTTTGGTTATTTTTCCTGTGAATTAAGTCATTTTCAAGTGATTTAAGTAATCCTGAATACAATTTCTACGAAAACCTCTCCAAATGTTTTTTTTAAACAATTTCGAGTGAATTCTAGATTCAATTTTTTTCAACGAATCCTCCAGAATACATCAACTAATCAATTATTTGAAGAGCTTTTGAAATAATCACCACGCAAGTTCATGGTATTATGGTACGTTTCAACTATTACATTCATTTTTCGTTCGTTAACTTATCGGTCGTGCGCTTAAAATTAATTTTAAATAATTATGAGCATCATAATTCAAATTACTAACTGAGCTAGCTGACTAACAAACATAGGATGTAAAACTAACTCCTAGTTAAACTTATACCAGTCCCAGAGTAGTCATGCGTACTTCGACAAGTGCAAAATAATTGCAGTGATTAAAGTATTTACTCGCCTCCGAAAACTGGTCCAATAAATGGTCCTTTTCGAAATCCCATTATGACCAAATGAGTTCTACATTGTGCAACTCACCCATATGACACTATTTTTTTTAAATAATTTTGTTTGATGTGTCGCTTATTAGCATACAGTCACTTTCAAAAATTAATCGCAAAATCTATTAATGTGAAACACGGATACCAGGTTCAAAGCAGTCAAATATGCCAAAAACTGTGCAGTTCTTCCACATAATGCAATATCTTTCAAAATCATGAAGCTGCTGTCTCACATAACAGTTTTTACTCATCTTTAAAATTTTACAAAGATAAAACCGATTCCTCGAAATTCGAGATATAAGTACAGTTCGGCCGTATAATGTAATAATTTGCAAAATTATGAAGTTTGATGTGTCGCATGGCAATATTTACTTACCTTCGAAAACTCATGTTCAGAAAATTACTCCGGAACAAGTTCCACAACCTTCCTACGAAGCTCTGGTCAATATGACCCGAAACGCACTTTCAAGGCGCCACAGCTTTTGTTTGTTACTTCCTATTGTTATGAAATTTGGTGACTTTAAACCTTTTGTGGAAAATAAGAGTTTCACGTTTGAAAATTTTTTGTAGGACAATTCTGAAGGGCTGGACAAAAAAGTTACGTTTAAGGTGTTCGGGTCAATTTGTCCCGGATTTGACATATGAATTTCGCAGTCGTTTTTTCACCAAATTTAAATAATTTTATACTCAAAATTATTGTCAAGGCTTATATTTTGTGAATCTGGCTGAAAATCTTGGTTGGGCCGCTCAAAACCGGTCCCAAAGGGATCAAGATTTGGTTATTTTTGCAAGAGCATTTGTAGGAGCAAAATGCATTTGTTGTGAATTGTGAAACATAGTATTTTGTTTAAAATGCATTGAAAATGGTATCTAATCAACTGATCAGTTGTTCAGAGCTTTACTGGTTACCAAGTGGCCAAGGGGCCATTTCCGGAGGCCATTAAACGGTTTCCAGGGCATCTGGAGCTGAGAGAGACTCGCGAAGAGGAAAAATATCAACGTCATATGCAGCCCAGATTCCCCTCTCACGAAACGTCAAATGCAGCCCACCGTTTTTATGGCTGAAAAAGTGAAAAGTATTGTGTTCAAAGTAAACTGTTATTAAAAACCTCAGTCGGCGGAGCAGTTTTTTCCAAAGTTGCTGATAAATCTAAGCAGAAGATTAATTATTTCTAATGTCTGCTACGTTTGCTGGCATGAAATTTCACTCAAATGGCTATTTATGATTCGATGTGATGCAAACTTAATCATTTTTTGCTGAGAGGTTCATGTGAGGATTTGAACAGCATGCGCATAATTGGTATGCACAAAGTGGAATAAGAAAAAAACTCAGCAATCACAGAAAAAGAAGACCGTCTTCGCGAGTCTCGTCTCAGATCTGGAGTAGTGGCTAATTTATGTTTTCGGTGGAAATCAAAATTTGCAGAATTTTTTAAGAAATTGATTCCATACATTGCTATCTGAGTATGGCAACATTGCCCATTAGAGTGATGCAAATTTTGAAATGTTTGCTCCCCTATGCTTAAACGATTTGATTTATGGTAAATAGCATCCTCCTAAAGTTTGAAGTGATTCGGAAGAAATTTGACTGTGCACACGCCATTTGAAAGATTACTATGAAAAACGCCAATCTTTTGTGTTCAGCCCTCTAACACGTCATCATAATATTTTAGGTAAAAGTGTGTCATCTTATGTGAAAACTTCCCTGCTACAACTTTGCCATAGACCACTTTTTGATTGGACCTTACGATAAATTGTTATTCTTCATCATAATGCTGGTTTGCATGTAACATGCTTCCCAACTGTTCGGCAGGCAACAGCGGTGCTCCTGGCGGGAAGCATAGATCAAAGTAATCCAGGCTACTATGTTCTACAGCAAAAAAACAGTGAGTAATTGAATGATCATCTCAGTACGGTTTGGACTTTGTTATCAATAATAACAAATTACACACTTAGAACAGATTACCAAAGTCGGTAATTTATTTACCGAAATCTCAACAGCTGAACGATCGGTAATCGATTCGGTAAATGAAAAGATTACCGAACGATTCGTAATTTGCGTTTGGGATGGCATCTGTCAAAATTACTGACCAATCGGTAATTTTTTTTACCGAATGACTGTAATTTCAGACTAGCGATGTTTCCGTGAAAAGTTGTTTTCAGATATAATAAGAACAAACACATTGGAATATTCAACTTAACTTTATTTCTCTAGAAATGCAATACATACTTTGCGTTACGCTATTATAACCTGGCTGGTCATTGGAATTGTATTATTAGGGAGTGGGAATGACATGCCGCTGCTGCATATGTCGGTTTCGACTGAACGCAGAAGATGAAGATA
The DNA here is from genome assembly GCF_002204515.2 of Aedes aegypti. Lineage (NCBI taxonomy): Eukaryota > Metazoa > Arthropoda > Insecta > Diptera > Culicidae > Aedes > Aedes aegypti. Next base: position 382,706,245 of record NC_035108.1, read on the forward strand.
TTATGATGAGCCTTTGGTGTAGTGCTGCAAAAAAAAAAAACAGTGGAAAGGCAGCAGACGGACGGGTACACGTGCTGTAAATGATTAAAACATTTTTTGTTCAATATTATCCTAACATTTTGCTTTACTTACCTTAACGTAATATCAGCAATAACACTTAATCTTTGAACCTCTAGTTCTGAGATGAAATCACACTCCACTGTTGAACTTCAGAAGTGTTGTTTTGACGTTTCGAATGGGCCAGATTACTGAACTGTCGGTAGTTTTACTCATAGATTACTGATTTGTCAGTGGAATATTTTACAGACTTTGGTGATATCGTAGGTTTACAAACTGTTCGGTGAATTTATTCCACAGCTTACCGAAGTTCAGTAATTTTGCTTACGACGCACTGTCAAAAGCTGGTCACTTACAATAGACATAATAATTAGACCGCTATTGTCGCTGCTAATCTTGTGACCAACATCTAGTATGCGAATTTCCGAGGTGGTACTCAAAGTGTCAAATTTCCTTCAACTTATCCATAGCAACCTGCTTTCGAAACCAAAATATTGATTCTGTCGTATCTCTAGCCTTCATCCGAGCGTGTTAGGTGTAACAATGGGTTTTTCGTGTGGTTTGTGTGTCCTAGAGAGTTTTGATTCTTCATGCATTGTCGTCTAGGTGTGTGATTTATTTTAAATGAACGGCTATAAAAATATATTGATGGGTTGGTGCCTGTTATCACTGGGTAGGCATTGATTGAGTCCTCCCCCGGACGCTTTAATTTGCATCATCATGAGTGTTGGAGCAAAAGTACCAGTAATATGACGGAAGAGACAATGAAAGGCGCAGCATCGGTACCGAATTGAAGTTATACAATTGGTTTGCGTTTACGCGGAAGCTTGCGTCTACGAATCAGCTAAGCTCTAGGCAAGATACAATTTTTTTTTTCAACGCATTCAGAATGGTTTTCTTACTATGAAGGATACCATCGTGTTGTTCTATCGAGATGCGTGCAATTTCCGTTCTTCCATACGTAAATATGCACCATAGAGACCTGTTAAGTTAAAAACGCATTGCTTGCACTTGTGGGTCACATCAAAACTTCTGTATAAGTTAGATCCCGGCCAATAGAGCTTGTGGAATAGCAACTCTCATTATGAAGGTTTTTCTTCCACACTTGTTTCAGGCTTTTTACTCATTTCATTTTTCCTTCAACATCAAAATGTGCGATAAAAACAAAACAAATGATTTGACAGTTTGAATACCGGTTGCTCGCGCCAATGGAGGCTACTGTGGTTGATACATCTGCATCACAGCCATTGTATGGAAGAAACAGCGCCTCTAGCGTTCTAATTCTAATATTTCTATTTCACTTACCGAAACGTCAGCAATTTTAAGAATAACAGATCAGTTTCGGTAATTTCATTTACCGAACTCATAAAGTCTGTTTAAGTGTGTATAAACTTCAAATAGCGTGTGCACAACCAAATTTCTTCCGAATCACTTCAAATTTTGGGATGATCATTTTCATCATAATTGACATCGTTTAAGCATAGGGGAGCAAAAACTTCAAAATTTGCATCAGTCTATTGCCCATATGGATTCCCATCTTTTAAAACTCGGAATTTTTTCGGGTTTTTATTGCAAAAAAAATGGGTTTCGGGTTTGAACAGCGTCATTTCTGTGGGTTCGGATCGGGTCCAGGTTTGCTTTTCAATTTTAATCTCTGGTTCGGGTTGGAAGAATTAAAATAATTCAGCTCCATTGGACTTCGTTATTCAACCGGATCAGTATTTTCGGTACCATTGTTTGTTTGAGTTTTTTGTTCTCCGCCGGTGCGCGTTGCGGTTTGCTTTTTGCTGTGCGAATATAAAACCAAAATTGTTCAGCATGTGCGAGATGTTTATTAACACGGTCGAGTTTCGCTTCTCGATTGATGCTGCTCGGCCGTCGTGGGTTGAGATTGCGGATTTCGTAAAGCAGATACACTCGGATGTGTTGGATGTAGAAACCGTCTATAAATTAACGGAAAATCGGAGCGTGTGCATCAAATACAACACTGAGACCGCTATGTTAAAAGCATTACGAATGAATTCGGAACCTCAAAAATTCCAATATGCATCCGGAAAATCTGTAGAAGTTTGCATGGTGAATGCAGGTCGTAATGTAGAATACGTCCGGGTATTCGATCTCCCGCCGGAGATCTCAGCGGACGACTTGTTGGTATCATTCAAACAATACGGAAAAGTAGATCGAATAGTAAGAGAAAAGTTCCCTGGAAATTAGGCTTGGACCATGTATATAATGGTGTCCTTGAAAGAAATCCTTGAAGAAACTTTGGAACTCGATGAGGCACAAGCAGAGAAGACACAGCAAGCAGGAAAACAGAAACCGGAGATCGATGATGACTACATCCATAGGACATATGGTATTCCGAATGCATCAAAACTCGTGAATAACTTCACCGCTGTAATGGAAGAACAGAAGAAGAAGCTAGTAGCAAGCCATCGTAGGGCCCAATTTGCCTCTTCAGGATCTGTCGAACGCGCCCCTCCGAGGAAAAGTTCTCACAAGGGCGATAGATAGTGTAGTAAGAATCTTTTTATAATAACTCATGTGTTATTTTATTTGGTAATCGGCTCTGTAAAGGTTTGAAAAACCGCATGAGCCTAATAAATAAATGATTGGTTTAAAAAAAAATATCTGCCGTTGTCTCATACAACATTTGGTGTATGTGCTAAGGTCAATATTAAAATGTACATTAGAGTGGTTCAAAAAATCGTTTTTGCTCCACACCGCTCATTCGATCCTAGATCAAATTCTGAGTGTCCTCCCAAAATTTGAGTTCATTCGGATGAAAACTGAGACTGCACAAGCCCTTTGAAGTTTATATGGGAATTACTATGGGAAAAGCAAGCAGTTCATACAATCGGTAATAGTGTTTGCCCATGTGCTCTTGGGGATTATAACTATTTTGATACTGTGAGATACAATAGTCAGCTACAACTTTGCCGAAGACCGTTCTTAAATCGGACGCCCCAGTAATTAGTTATTGATTTTTGAATGAGTTGTAAAACTTTGGCTATAATTATTGGGCTGTTCTGCGGGCATCACTGGATATATGCAGTAAAACAAAGTAGCCATGATTTGTGCGTGGTATCTTTCGCGCCAAGTGCAGCAATGTTGCCTGTTCAGAAGTTAAATGAGCACTGCTGAAGAATTTGTGACTGGATAAAAATCAATAACTAATTACTGAGGCGTCCGATTTGAAAACGGTCTTCAGCAAAGTTGTAGGTGATGAATGTATCTCACAGTATCAATGTAGCTCTAATCCTCAAGAGCACATGGGCAAAAACTATGACGGGTTGAATGAATTGCTTGCTTTTCCTATAGTAATTCCCATATAAACTTCAATGGACTTGTGCAGTCTCAGTTTCCATCCAAATGAGTTCAAATTTTGGGAGGCCACTCAGAATTTGATCTAGAATCGAATGAGCAGTGTGGAGCAAAAACGATTTTTTGAACCACTCTAATGTACATGACTGATTAGAAAATTCACCAGCTAACTTATATGATGGAATATTGGTCACCTGGTTTCATGAACTGTTTGCAGAAATTCTAAAAACTAGCAATACTTGACTGCTCCCATCGAATGCGATCGCCAGTTTTAATGAAAGGTGTTGTTTCCAAAGCAGTTACGCCTTTTTGAAAGGTTGTTTCCGATTTGGAAACACGTGAAACAAACGTAAATAAAAATGCGATCCATTTTTATACTTTTGACAGAACAAAATCATCATAACCATAAAATCTTACATAATTTTATGGAGAACTAAGCAGATAATAAATAAATGAAATCATCTGAAATATTCCCTTATAATCCAAGCCGTAACGACTATCATATTGCGGATATTTTGAGATCCTTCTTTCCTACGGTAGCGGCGGAGTTCTGCCGCAGGCTTGACATTCATTATATCATTGACTAAAACATTCTGATCAAAGTATGTTGGTATCACACGAAACCGTCAAAAATGCCTGTGGCAGTTTTCTTTTGAACCATAAAACGAAGAGTAATCTCTAAAATTGCAATATATCGAAGAATTTCACAGCAAAACAGATATTGTTCTGTGGTTCTATGAGCAGGTTAGTACACTATCAATTTATATTAGGCACTTCGGAATGTCTGTGATAAATTATTCATGAAATTCAATAAATGTCAATGTGTAGAATTTATTAAATTTGACCACTAGTCTGTAACTCCTAGAACCTGTTACGGAACCACTAGGTAGCCAAAGTTACTCATGATTACGGAACACATCTCTCTCATTCTATAAACATTTTAAAAGGTTTAATGAGCCGTACGGTTAGGTTCCATCAAATTTTTAAGGTAGTCATTTATCCAAAACTCTCGAAACCACTAAGTGACTAATGTTACATTGAATAACTGTGGACATCTCTGATTAATTATTTATAAAATTTTGACCTTAAACACCACATTAGATGATTGTGCGATATTTGCCAGAAAACCATTCGCCAGAAAACTATTCGCCAGAATGACATTCGCCAGAAAGTACCATATGCCAGAAAACCATTTGCCAGAAAGTACCATTCGCCAGAAAACCATTCGCCAGAATGTACCATTCCCCAGAATTTACTATCCCCTAGAATTTTTTTATTTTATTTTCAGGTAAATCAAGTTTTCAATTGTAGAGCCTCAAAAAATGTGTGAGATTATTTTGGTTAATATACTTAAAAAAGTACAGCGTTGACTTAGTGAGCCAGCTTCGAATATCCATATTCTAATTGTTGGGCTAGATACATATTATGAAAATATCGATTTCTAGAGTATTCAACGATCAACATCAAAATTTGTAATAATCAATATCAATTATGTTTAAAATTTATATGTCAATTTGAAGATTTATAAATATGAATTGAAAAAGCAACACTTAATACTGGGGGACCGTGGAACTAGAAAGAATATACAATAGAATTACAGTTGTATTCATTAAAAGCTGCTTCACTATGAATGAAAGATACTGCTTATTGATGTAAAGTTCAATACTTAGCAGGACTGATAGCATAGTAAGTTTTTTTTTCAATATACGTTGTCCTTGTAAAATGGCATTATGGTTTGAAAGGCTTCACAAGAGGTTCACCCTTATTTACAGCATAAGCTGTTCTTCAAAGTTTTGTTGCTTCTTATGGACTAATTCATTTAATATTTACGAGATTTCAATATACGTTGCAACTATGGTTATACAGATGTTATAGCATGAGATTATGCTATTTTAAAATTATTAAATTCCATATTTCTGTTTTTTCAGTTTCAATTATTTTTTTTTAAATATCATTAAGTTTTGCAGGGAATTATGGTTTGGAATATTTCACAAGTATTGCTCCCTTCTTTTCATCATAAGCTGTTCTTAAAAGTTTTGTTGCTTCTTAAGGACTAGTTCATTGGATATTTACAAGATTTCGATATACGTTGCAACTGTTTGTGCCGTCAGTTCGATGAAGTAATGAATGCCTCCACTCGCAATTTTTACATTTACTATAACATTTTTCAGGAGGAGGATCAATAAGACAGTTGTACAATTAATAAGAACATCCTATATATGGAGAATGGAGAATTGGCAAATAAAAAAACCATGTCAAGTAGCGTATTATGATTGGTATTATGATAGAACCACCCACTTCTACTTCCTCTTGAACGAACACGTGATTCATGGACGGCCCCAAAATAGATGCAATTCAAAATGGATAAGAAACAATCTTCAGACACAGAGTGGTGAACTAGAAAGAACGATAAAGAAAACAAGAAAAAATGCTGAGTTCGGAGAAACTTTAAAGAACCGCTGATCAAAAAAGAAGGGTGTATTTCATATGAACCGTTCATCACCCTGAAATAATCAATAAGTTCTGATAATTATGAGTGCCAAAACATTTTCGAGGAAATAGGCCACTTGAGAAAACGGGGTATTCAGGGAAACGACATTCGGGGTATCGATATTCGGGAGAAAGTAGCACAGCCCCAATAAACTGTCAATTGACAAGCAAAAAATATATGGTAGTTGCACGAGAAATTCTGTATAATACAATATTCTGAAGAAGAACAGCTCGCGGTGACAGGAAATGAAATTTCTTAAAACTAGGTTAAACAGCTTAGAATATTGTATCAAAACCTCATAGCCAAAAATCTCGTGAGAGATGTAGAATAACAGTGTTATACTGCCTTCGCTTTGTGCACTAGCAGAAAGCTTAAAATGAGAAGAGCGAGATAGTTACCGTACTATTTGTTCTATTTAGTGCTTTTGAACATGTGAAAAGTGGCACAAGTCGAATATTGTGATGGCCATCCTTGGATTCCGAGATGTTTCATGATCAAAATGACAAGAAAAATAATTCTGGGGAATGGTACTTTCTGGCGAATGGTACATTCTGGCAAATGGTTTTCTGGTAAATGGTACATTCTGGCGAATGGTTTTCTGGCAGATATCATTCTGGCGAATAGTTTTCTGGCGAATGGTTTTCTGGCAAATATCGCACAATCCATTAGATAACTGAAGACGTCTTTGATAAATAATCTATGAAATTACAAATATTGATGAGCCGCATTCAGTCCCTTCCAATATTTGAATTGATCACTCATTCGCGACTACTGGATACTGTTACGAGGCCACTTGGTTACCAATTTTATTTGAGATAACTACAGACATTTATAATGGGTGCTCAAGAAAATTGAAGAGATATGTTGTGCCACGAGGCTAAATTCCATCAACTATTGCAATTGGCCATTTTTCGGAACTCACGGAACTCTACATAAATGAAGATTTATTTCGTCAATTCTGTATGAAATTCTAAGAATTTCTGTTGTTCTATCATATGTTTGAATTAGCCATATTTTCGGGAATCCCGGAAACTGTTATGGAACTGTTAAGTGGCCAATGTTACTGAAGATATGTATGATGAATTCTATATGGAATTATGTTATTGCTTATGTGCCACACGGCTCAGTTCTATCAAATGTTTGAATTGTCCTCTTCTCCGGAATCCCGGAACCTGTCGTAAAACCATTAAGTAGCCAATGTTACTTTTGATAACTGAAAACATCTTCGATGAATTCTTTATGGCATTCTGAAAATTGTGTGTTGATTGATGTATCACATGGCTCAGTTCAATCAAATGCTTGAATTGGCCACTTCTCCGGGAATCCCAGAACCTGTTACGGAGCCAAGTTAATATTGATCAACGCAGCCAATATTGACTTACATAACTAAGTGAATATCTCTTGAATTCGGTATGAAATTCTAAAAAGTTTGATGTGTTGCATGCTATGATTGGGAATTCCGGAACCTGTTACGGAACCAAGAGGTGACCAACGTTGCCTTACATAACTGAAGGCGTCTGTAATGAATTCTGATAATTTTGATAGGTCGCATGATATGGTTCTATCGAATGAATGAATTGGCCACTTTCCCAGGACCCCCAGGGAACCCAAGAATCTGCCATGGAAATCCATATGGGTAATGTTGCCATACTCAGATAGCAACATCTTGGATCAATTTGTTGAAAAATCTGCAAATTTTGATGTGCCGCACGGCTTGGTTGCATCGAAAACATAAATTGGCCACTACTCCGGATGCCCTGGGTACCGTTTAATGGCCTCCGGAAATGGCCCCTTGGCCACTTGGTGACCAGTAGGGCCCTGAACAACTAACCAGTTGATTAGATATAATTTTCAATGCATTTTAGACAAAATACTATGTTTCACAATTCACAACAAATGCATGTTGCTTCTACAAATGCTCTTGCAAAAATGGCCAAACCTTGATCCCTTTGGCACCGGTTCTAAGCAGCCAAGTCCAATCAAATCAAGATTTTAAGCCAGATTCACAAAAAATAAGCCTTGACGACAATTTTAAATATAAAATTATTTAAATTTGGTGAAAAAACGGCTGTGAAATTCGTATGTCAAATCCGGGTCAATATGACCCGAACACCATAAACGTAACTTTTTTTTGAACACCTTAGGAAGGTATGCCGCATGATAGTGTACTGATTATCAATAAGAGACACTGGAACTGGTTCCTCGGTAACCTGGATACCAGTTCTAAAGTGGTCAAATGGACCGGTTCCAAAGTGGCCATTGGAAAAAAAAAAACATGAAGTTTGATTTGTTCGCATAGTAGTATCGAGTCACCTTCAAAAATTAAATCGGAAACCCGGATATCGATTTCAAAGTGGTCAAAGAAGTCCCTGGCGAGGCAGCCTACTCATAGAATGTAACAGCTTTCAAAATCACGAAGATTGATTTATTTATTTATTTATTTATTTTAACAAAAATTTAGAAGAGGGAAAACCCCTTTTGAGTGATTTGTTTTTCCAAAATACTTCTAAAAAAGGCGCAAAACCTCTTCATCTTTTCGAAATACGTTATAAAATAAGTAAAACTAATACTAAAGGCTCAACTGGAAACAATCCCTAACCGAGCCAATATCTTGAAGGAAAAACTCGATGTTATTCTTTTCGAACAAATTTTCTGAATGTATTTGATATGTGAATTCCAGTTCAATTTAGAATCAAACCAAATACCAAGATATTTATACTCATCTACTTGTTCAATTTCAAATCCATTAAGGTATAAATTTACACTTATGGTGGAATATTTACGTGAAAATATAATAAATTTAGTTTTTGGAACTGAAAAAGTGAAACCATTATTAAAAGCCCATAATCCAATATTATCCAAACAAATTTGCATGTAATGTCGAATAATTTCTCTGTTTTTTCCACTAACGGAAATGACCTTATCATCGGCAAATTGATAAAAATAACATCCATTTGGAATTACAGCTGATATATCACTACTAAATAAATTATATAAATAAGGGCTTAAACAAGAACCTTGAGGTAGACCAAAATAACTAAAACGGACCATTTTAGAAGAATTGGTCTACGACTATCAGCCAGCGAGGGATCTTTACCAGGCTTTAGTATACTAACTACTTTAATTGAACGCCATTCTAATGGTAAAATATTTTGCAATAGAAAACAATTATATATTGAAAGTAAATGAACTTTTCCTGCATATGGTAAACTTTTAAGAACAATGAATATAACATTATCAATACCCGGAGCAGTATTGTTGGTTAAAGATAATGCTAAATCAAACTCATCTATTGAAAATGGAGAACAAAGTTCAGGGAAAAAATTGATGGTCTGTTTGTTTTTAAAATTAATATTACAAGGAACAAAATCAGGACAAATTTTAGATGCAAATTGATTAATCCAACTATCTGAATATTCTAATGTATTGGGAGTAGAATTGTCATGATTTCTTAAATTTCTTGCAACAGTCCACAATTTTGATAAAGAAGTTTCTCTATCAAGATTTTCAATAAAATGTTTCCAATAATTCCAATAATTCCTTGAATTTAGTAATACGAGTAAACATAGCTTCCTCTCTACAATATAACAAATAGTTTTCTCTAGTACAAGAGTGACGAAATTTTTTAAAAGCATCTGATTTGGTTTTCAAAGCTCTAGAACAATCTGCATCCCACCAAAATGTGGGACGCCTATTGTTTTGAATTTTAGAAACGGACTGTTTTTTCTGTGATTTTTGTAAACATTTTACTAAAATTTTAATGAATTGATTATATTTTTCAATTGGAGAACAAAGGTCTTCTGAATATATCAATGAAGTGGACATCAAATCAGAAAATTTAATCCAGTCTACAGTTTTTGAAAAGTCAGGAATGTGAGAATTATTTGAATTCGCACTACATGTTGAACCAGCAACTTGAATAAAGATTGGAAGATGATCGCTTCCATTTGGATCATTTATTATTTTTCAAGATGATAAGAAAGCTAAATTACTTGAACATAACGATAAATCAATACATGAATTTTGTAATGGTGGCACAGCAACTCTCGTGTATAAACCATCATTTAGAATATTCAAATTGAATTCATCAATAAGATCCATAATTAACAAACCACGACCATCAACTTTATCACTTCCCCAAGAATAATTGCGGGCATTAAAATCACCCAAAATAAAAAAGGGGAAAGGAACATTATCTATAATCATTTTCACTTCAGATATTGAAAAAGACGAATTTGGAGGAGCATATAAACAAATAATACAAAAATTAATATCATTGTGTTTAACAGAAATTATAACATGTTCAAGTTGTATGTTCAATGATAAATTCAAATATTTAAACTCAATGCCACTCCTAATACCAATCAGAACTCCTCCAAATGAAACATCCCTATCTTTCCGAATAATGTTAAAGGACTGAAAACATAAAGCTTTCGAATCAGTTAACCATGTTTCATTCAAACAAAACATATCAATGTTGTTATTTGCAATCAAAACTTTTAATCTATCTACTTTAGGAATAATGCTTCTGCAATTCCGCTGTAAAATATTCAGAGATTTTTTATTATTATAAGCCATTACGAAGAAAATAATGAAGCAATAATTGGTCCGAATGAATTCAATTTATCAAGTATTGAAACTAAAAATGGTAAAATCATTTTTATTATTTTCTTCCAAAAATCACTGAAACCCAATAGTTCTACTAATTCTTCCAAAATACCTAACATTGAATTATCGTCTTTACAATTTTTGTTTTCATCTGAAGAATTAGTATTTGCATTAAAATCATTATTTGGTGGATTAAACTCAACACGTTGAAATCCTGGGATTGTATTAGAAGTGGAAGGAATCAAACAAGGAAAATTTTTGTCAAATGATTTTACTTTAGTATTATGACTTTCAAGAGGTTGACTTGATGATTTGAGAATCCTTTTTCTTTTAGGGGGCGGCTTGTAAACAAAATTATCTGAATTTATTGAATTATCCTGTTCATCATCAAGTAAAGATTCATAAACATTAGGATTTGAAATGCCTTTTGAATTTTTCAAAATCTCTGAATATGAAAATTGATTTCTATTTTTAAGCTTTTGATTATGTTTTGATTGGTTACTAATATATACAGGACAATCCTTCAAGGCAATGTGTTTCTGATTACAATAAATACAACATTCTGAATGTTTTTTACAATCGGATGATAAATGAGATTGTGCACATTTCGAACATTTAGGTTTATTCGAGCAAAATTGAACAGTGTGTCTAAAAAGGAGACAACGTTCGCAGTGCATCAATTTAGGATAATAAAGCCTTACTCGAAAAATAACTCCATCAACTTCTAGAAAGTCCGGAATTACTGATCCAGCAAATGTAATCTTAATGCAATTGGAGTGAACATATTGAGTTCCTTTGTCATTTAAAAAAAGCTTAGATAATCTGTGGCAATCTAAAACATTTACAGTCGAAATAGCTTTATTTTTGAATATTCCAATTTCGTGATTTATAATATCATTGCAATCTAAAGTTTCATCATATATAACACCACTGATTTCGCAAAAATCACATGGTTCGTATACACGATCAGAACCAGCAAAAATTTGGGACTCCAAAAGGGAGTTGGCGTCATCGCGAGAATCAAAAACAACTCGTAACTTGTCAAGAGAAACTTTTTTGATTTCTTTGACAGACGAGTATTTTTCATATATTTTAGCCGAAATCAATAAAACATTGATAGGCTTATCTTTTTTTCTAAAAAATACTATAAAGGGACCAGAAAATGATGTAGGGTAAATTTTAATACGCATTGGCTTTGTAACAGAAGATGGTCCTGGTGGAGGATCATCTTCTTTTGAGCCAGAATCTTTATCATCCACATCCATAGCCGAGGTAGAAAATATCAATTTAAAAAAACAACTAAACTAACAAACGTAACAAACTATAAAAAATGATACTTATCAAAATTTTGAAAAGTCAACTTGATCCGGGAAAGCTTCAACTTTAAAATAGCTTGAAATTTATTCTCCACGCAATAAAACCTCCAACTTTGAAGGGATCCGAAAAAGTAGAATCTTTCTCGAAAATTTTCTCCTTCTGCACCACACAGGATGTCTCCTACTTCTCGCGCCACACAGGAAAACTTCTTCTTCCGCGCCACACAGGGAATCTTCTTCTTCCGCGCCACACAGCAAATCTTCTCCTATCGCACCACACAGGAATTCAAGTAGCAGGGATCTTGAAAATTTTCTCACCTGAAAAGGGAAAAATGTCAGCCGATGCAAAAACAACGTTTACCAGTTCAAGGCCTACTACAGCAATACGAAGATTGATGTATCGCATGACAATGTTCACTGTCTTTCAATAATTGACCCCGGAATCGGTTTCTCGGAAACCTGGATACCGGTCAAGGGGTGGATCACTTGTTCAATGCACATCGAATGTACATTTATTTGCATCAAATGCATTTTTTTAACATTCGCATCAACTTAGCTTTGGAGTTAACGACACCTTATCAACCTATCGTTCTATAGCAACGCATATTTGTTTGTTGTTTTAAATTTAGTTGTTCTTCCTCACAGCGTATTGAATATTGTACAACTGAGAGTAAACCATTAGTATCTCTTATACAACATATTTCTATTTTACTACATGCCTAATCGTTATTTATTTCAGAGTATCGGGCAAGTATTTCCATTGAATCTTCTAGGCATTGCGTAGGAATACTTTTGTCATTAGTCTTGTCCTGCGTGTATACAGAACGGAACTCCTCGGGAGCATGAGGGAGTAGTTCGTGAGATACCCGCCGTCTATAGTGACTTTGCCTTATGGAAACCGGATCGGATCATCTCACTTAGTTTACTACACATTTATACCTATTTATGATTTGTTGGATCGAGTGGTAGAACTCACATTGTGGTTGGAAAAGAACAAGACAGAAAATGAAAAGTTTTGATCGAATAACTCGTTTTATTTGCTTTAATTGATATAAGGAGTACGAAGTATTAAAGTTTCTATTTATATTTTCTTCACTTTTCTCTTCAGATTTTGAAGTGCCAGAATGTGTAATCCAATAGCTTCAGATAGGAGAATGCTAGGTTTTTATGTATTTGTAGCGGGGATCAATTTGCTTATAGATTGACTTCTTCAGGTTCACAATATTATCAATTCTTTTTGAACCCTAGAGTCTTGCTAGAGGTTATTGGATGTACTGTTACCGGAAAAGATCCTTGACTAGAATAAGTGTAATGTCAACTAACACATTTTCCTCAGTATCATCTTCAGGGGGGTTGGGGGTTGAAACTACTGCGTCCAACCTGTGAATAAGTGGATAATATAGCAATTCACTATTCCAGACTGTCCACCATCACGGTGAAAAATTTTCGCATCGTCTTGTTGAAGAAATCCACCTAGTTTAATTTCGAGCGTAGAATACACTCAGAAGCTCGCTCTTTCCCTTCAATATGGTTTCTGTATTAAATATTCACGAAGAGATTTAGAACTTCGAGTATGTATTCCCAAATGGCATCGACCTGTAAATGTTATAAAACCTGTTCTTCGGCAATTTTTGGACGGTGTAGCAGTTCTTTTCGAAGTCTGGGTATGCTAAGTTTGACACTTCGACAAAGACAACAGTCAAACGTTTGAGCAAGCCATGATTAGCAAATTTGCTGGACGTGGACATTAAGGACATATCTCCATCAGTACCAAAATGGCCTCTAATATGGCACCTTACTTCCCCCTTCACTTTCCACTCCCTCCTCCCACGCTTCTCACAGTGTTTAGGAGAGCGATCACAAAAAATGATTATTTGAAGCTACTAACCTTATTGTAGAGCGGTGGTTTCTTAACTGAAAGCATTCCATAATGTGTTTTTCTCAAATTACCTGTTTTTAAATGCAAACAAGTAGTTATGGCTGTGATTTGTGTTGTTAAATATCACGCACTACCGAATCACTTCTTCTTCACGCACCGTGTTGTTGTTTGAAGGCTTTTCGGTGCCTGTTCTAAAATTCACTTTTTATGGTATTTCTACTCACCGTGACAATTCCAAAATCTGATGCGATACTTGTATTGCGCATTTCTTTCACCACTGGACTATCGCAGAAGTTTTTACAAGTGCGGAAATGCTAATAAAAGTGCGCGATTGCAGCAAATCGAGTCGGTGTCCTCAGCGGAGTTATTCCTCACAGTCCAACGAATAAGTGCTCTGAAGACACCAACATGATTCGATGCAATCCCGCACTTTTATTTGCATTTTCGCACTTATGAAGCCGCACTTCGCAGTCCAGTAGTGAAAGAAATACACAATAATACTTTGTTTTTTTTCGCGCCGTACTCCTGGGAGCAATAAAACACTTAAATTCACCGATTTGTGCTCGAAAAATAACACCGGAATACGAATTCACTGGGCCAACATTGTTTATGAATCGGATGCGCAGCTCTCATTGATTGGAAGTGATGTCAGTTTTTATGTTTGGAATTAAAATTGTTTGGATATTCATACACTTGCTACAACCACGTATTTTACAATTTCATAACACTCAGAAGGTGTACAATGTCACAAGTGTTGCAAAACATTTTTAAGCATGAGAAAAACAATGTACGACGCAATTTAACAGCAAAAATGAATATTATATATTATACAGTACAATTGACTGTAGAATTCAAATGCATACTAATGGCAACTTTCTCCGTCCGTGAGAAGTGAGAGAAGAGAGGAGAAAACTGCCAAAAAAAGTAAACAACACACGCATGGTGTGAAAAATGCTTATAATTTTGGTCAAAAATAATGTTTCCACTACCAAATGAAATAAATTGTGATTTTGAGCTTTAAGGAAGTTGTTGAAGAATTCATATCGACAATAATACATTTGTATGAAACGTGTGCAAGTAATACTGCTTACATAATTCTGTAGGTCGAGGTATACATGGAACATGATGATTTATTTTTGGCCGACGCTTATAACATTGTGCTCCGCCGTGTTGGGTGGCTCAAGAGGGTGGTTTAGCGGGTGGCTCGAGTGGGTGGCAACATTATGTTTACGTGCTCAATGGACCTTCACCTTAAAATGCATTTGAATGCATCAAATTTTCTCAAAATATTAGATGCATCAGGAGTGATCCACCCCTTGATACCGGTTCTAAAGTGGCCAAATGGATTCTGTACTGTGCAGTTCAGTCGTAGAATGCAATCATTGGAAAATTCATGAAGTTTAATGTTTCGCATGATGGTATTTAGTCACCTTTGATGATTGATCCAAGAAACGGTTTCTCATAAACCGGGATTTTGGTTCCAGAGTAGCCAAATAAGTCCCAGGCGTGGCAGTTATCTCATAGGATTATAATTAAAGCCAGAACCGATTCCTCAGAAACCCGAATACCGGTTCTTAAGTGGCTCAAATGGTCCCAAAAACTAGTTCTTGGAACATCCGTAACATCCGTAACATGTGGTGATCGTAATGCCCTTCCTTCACATTGCATATTAACTTTTTTTGGAAGTGGCCATTTTAAAACACCCATTTTGATTCCGGAATAACTCCAGAACCAGGCTGCCAATCCTAAAATCCTGTCTAAGCCCCCAAATAAGAAGGATATCGGCTTCTTGTGTTGAAGTTTGGTTTAAAGCTATCAAAAAACAAAAAACTTACAGCCCAAAACGAGTTTTTTTCATCTCTTGATCAAGGGGTTGGTAACGGAGTTAATCTATCTGATAAGAGCCTCTACAATATTTTTGCGTGTCAACCCCAAAAATGTAACCTTATGAAATCTCCTTTTAGAGAACAAACGTCCTTACCTTGAGAGGAACCTTCACAAATCAATCATTAAGCATTCATGCGGCAATTTTTGGTACCAATTATCCATTTTTGGCGTCTTAAGTACTGAGAGAGATGCTGGATATTATCCTAAACATGTTTGAGCATTACCCCATGTTACATTAGGGTGGGGCTTATTTCCAAAAATCTTCCGTAGTCAGGATTTACAAAGTGGAAAATGATCATCGGTCCCAAAATAACATTCTGTGAAAAAATGAGAATTTTTGGTGAAGGTTTAGAGGTGGCGCAAAGGGCGTATGTGCAGTTTTCCCATTTTAGTGAACTCTGAAAAATTTTGGTATGCTTTTTAGCTTGTTTTGGTGATTTTAGGACCCTTAAGGGCAAAAAATCACCTCAAAATTGCGATATCTCCACTCCTTTAGATGATATTTGACGAAATATATTTTATGCATGCGATTTTTGGCCCTTGAATAGGTTACAATGAATGATTACTATGAACCCGGATAAGAATAGCTGGGGAGGATTCCTATGCTTGTTGAATGGAACAAAGAGCAAAGAAGAATGATAGAAAGAATAAAGAACACAGAATAATGTAAGGTGGGGTGGGTTAAACAGGGGGGAGTGTGTAACTGATGATATTATATTAGAATCAACTATGGAGCCGTGAAAATATCTCGGTTAGATGTATGAGATGTGATTATATGCAAGTTTAACACTCATTTAGTATTTTTGATCCGTTTGATATAACTCTAGCAATGGCTTTTATAATTTGAAAGAAATTACAGAGGGGCCCAAATCCATACAGGCTCAAAATCCGTACACTTCATACAAATAGAAGGAGTTTTATATGAAGTGGAAGGGTTTAGATTCATTTCTTAGGTGTTCGGATTTTGATCCCACACGATATATCCTTATTAGGTAAATCCATAAACGATTTTTGCTTTCCAGCAATAACACTTCTTGTTAGAATTTCCACAGGAATTTCTGGATTATGATGCCATTTCAGCAATTAATTGCGTTTGGGGTTCCAATACTTCACTTTCGCCACAACACCTTCAACATAACTTCGGACAAACGAAAATGCAGATGAAGTTCAATACATCGTTCTACATCTGTATTTGAAATCGATGTGTATAAACAACAGCAGAAGGAAAAAAAATCGGTAGTCAAAATTCAAATTAGTGCACGAGCTTCTATAGGGTGCAAGAGTTTAAGCACTTCAGGTTGAAAACCTCTCATATAAAACCAAAATTAAGTCGTCACAGTTCTGAAACATATTTTTTAGGACAGAGCTACATGAAGGAATTTTCACAGGATGTCCTATGTATATATAAATAATTATATAAATTAGTTATGAATTTAATAGATACTGCGTGAGGCTGAATTTCCAGGATGTAAATTTTGCAACGGTCCGTTTCGATATATTGCTATCATCATTCAGAAAAAAAAACAACCAAACGATTATTAAACTAAAACAGTAAAGTGACGTGCATTTATCTATATCTACCAGGAGAATAATGATGAAACTTCGCATGGAATTAAGGACATTTTAACCGTTATTGAAATTTTTACATAAAGTCCAATAAAGTTGCAATAAGTTTCAATAAAACCGTATACATGGGTCGAAAACTAGAGATGGTTAAAAAATTGGTGCTCTTCCCCTACTTGAAGAGAAATTGCTCGGAATATTTCTGAAGTAGGTAATATTAAATAGAAGTCAAGGGGTTGGACCTGGTGTAGTGGTTAGAACACACACCTTTCACGCTGAAGATCTGGGATCGAATCCCATCCCCGAGAAAAAAAAAATGAAAAAAATGAAGTCAATAAATATAATCATCGTTTTCTAGATTCCTCAGTTACGCTCAAGACATCACTAGTTTCACCCTCCCACCTTACATTCTTCTGTGTTCTTTGTTCTTTCTCTCATTCTTATTTGCTCTTTGTTCCATTCTACTAGTATAGGAATTCTCCCCACCTATTCATATGCTTATTCGGGTTCATATTAATCAGCCAGCGTAACCTATTCAAGGGCAAAAAATCGCATGCATAAAATATATTTCGTCAAATATCATCTAAAGGAGTGGAGTTATTGCAATTTTGAGGTGATTTTTTGCCCTTAAGGGTCTTAAAATCACCAAAACAAGCTGAAAAGCATACCAAAATTTTTCAGAGTTCACTAAAATGGTAAAACTGCACTTACGCCCTTTGCGCCACCTCTAAACCTTCACCAAAAATTCTCATTTTTTCACAGGATGTTATTTTGGGACCGATGATCATTTTCCACTTTGTAAATCCTGACTACGGAAGATTTTTGGAAATAAGCCCCACCCTAATGTTACATGAAACATATGTGTTGCCTTGTTCAAAATGTTCGTATCATCTTCGATTCCTTTTAATCAAAAAATTATAAAGTTAAATTAATTAAAGAAAACATAGTTTTTCAAAAAGATCTCTTAAAAGTTTATTGAGTTTCCATTAATGTGATCTGAAAACACATTGTTCAAAGCGTTTTGTTCAACAACATAGAGACGAATACTATTCAGCATAATTATATTGAATTACGGCAATCGTGTCCTAAAATAATGAGCATTTGTGGTAAATGTGCAGAATGATGGATAATGTACACGACAGAGGGCTGCAATATGATGCCACATAACTCAGATGAAAAAAAAAAGTATTCTACGAGTTTTTAACACGGGACCTCTGGATTCAGAATCCGACACCATACCGCTACCCGACTTTTAATAACTTTTTGGTGGTTATTTGCCAATAAGAATACCTACTTGTTTCTTATACAGCGACGCTTGCTTCATCATTCTTTAAGCTCACTGCTAGAAGACTCCTAGCTTGGATGGCAAGTTTTTGGCTTAGTTACTGCGATTTCATTTGATGCTATTCTTCTTATTTTGGCATTACGTCCCCACTGGGACATAGCCTGCTTCTCAGCGTAGTGTTCTAAGAGCACTTCCACAGTTATTATTGGAGAGCTTTCTTTGTCATAGTGGCTATTTTCGCATTCGTATATCGTGTGGCAGGTACAATGATAATCTATGTTTAGAGAAGTCTTTGCTTTGTAGCCACGGACTCTAACCACACGGTTAAGGAAGGCCCCTTGATTTGATGCTATTCTGGATGGATTTAAGATCTGTCAATTTATACAACTTTAGGCGATTCTAGATTATACTATTTACGATATGATATGCTGTCGATACTGAATCATAGTGGGGAATTATATTCAATTTTTTTTAACATTGATTCATTTCAGTTTGACCACTGGGCAGCAAAAAGTTAATTAAAATTGATCGACAAATTCTCAGGATATGTACTTTTTTACCTATTATGAAAACTAATCATATTCTATTGTAACATTTTTCATTTTTTTTTAACGCTTAAACCTTAAGCGAAGTCGTGCGATGAAAAAACTAAAGAACTTTCTTCGACTAACGTCATAAAACATTTTTTTAAGTGTATTGCACTCCCATTGTGCTGAGATTCTAGATCATCTGAGTATCGATCGTGGCCTTCATTTACTAGAACGAATTTTGCAGCTTAATTTTGTCCACGTTTTATTTTGTCCACGTTAACCACCAGCTATCATGTACTTCGTTTTTGTAGTGATAATAATGGTACTTCTACTCTGCACACTGGCTCTCCTGATAGCACCTTCGAGCGCTATGTTAAACAGTAAGTTAGAAAGAGTGTCACCCTGTTGCAATCCACCTAAGGTTACGAACGATGACGAAATCTCGCCTACCATCCTCACACATGGTTGCGAACCAGCACGAATCAGTCTAATTAGCATCGCCGGAAAGCCATGTTCGGACATAATTTGCCACAACTCGTTTCTCTTCACAAAATTGTACGCTGCTTAGAAATCCACAAACATACGATGAATTTGCAAGTTGTACTCCCGGAATTTCTCGAAACCGGCTTGGTTTTTGCCGAAAAAGGACTCCTCATACGGTCTCAATCTGTAGAACACAAGTCCAGATATGATTTGGTACGCCGAGTTAAGCAGTGTTTTCCCTCGATAATTGGCGCACTCCAGTCGATGCCTTTTCTATGCCTCATCTAGCGTTGGAGGTTCCACAGCCTGTCCACTGTCATTGATTTGGATTCTGCTACCAGATCCACTTCCGAAATCTCTGTTCAAAAATGACTTGACTACTCTTTCCACCTGGGGGCTACCATTGTTTTATCCGTTAGCAAGTTTCAATCGCGGTCGTTACACATTGTTTTTTTTTTTTCGAACACCTTTAACAGATTCGTAGAACCGGCGCATGTCGTTCTGTTCCATAGCTTCTTGTGCCTGGGCAACTACCACCTCTTCATGCTCCGTTCTCTTTCTGCGATGGATCCGTTTTTTGGCTACCCTTGCTTCCTTGTACCGCTCTCTGCTCTGACGGGTACCAGACACCAGCATTCGGCTTCTAGCGAAGTTCTTCTCGTTCATCATTCTCTGGCACTCCTCGTCGACCTTTCATTGTTCTTCGTTGAGCAGTACCAACCACTTCTCGCGCTACTGTGCCCACCACTCCGTGGACTGACTCCCACAGATCGCTGATTTTGATGCTTTCATTTAATTCGCTAATCCGCTCGTCGAGCTTTCGATGGTAGTCCGCTGCTACACCATCTGCTGACAGACGTTGGGTATTAAAACGCAACGATTTTCGATTTCTGGAACTCGAAACGGTTGATAACCGCGTTCGAATTTTATAACGAGGTAGTAATCTGAGTCGATATGAGGACACCTGAAAATTCTTGTCGATGACATCGGAAAAATGTCACTAGTCGTGTTTTGGGAATTCTTTAAAGGTCTTGTCGAGGCATTCGTGAAACGCATCATTCACGTCATCGGGGTTGTCGTTTGTAGTTGAAGAACTTGCCTCAATACGCAGATCCGCTCGTTGATCGGCTTCCACCTAATAACGCACTTCATCTGCTTCCCGATCACTATGAAGCCGACTCTGTGTTCAGCTTTATCGCTACTAAATATTGTCCACAATATGCCACACATTAAAGGGATTCTTAAGACAAAGTTTCAGACAAATTGGCCGAGAAAAACCCCCGATGCCAAAGAGAATTATGGAAGTGCCATAGTTGCTCTGCACCCTATGGTGTGTTGGTCCAGAAGAGCCTGATATATAGTAAGCTTATTTAAGAGAGAGTTCAAATTAATCAGCTTTTTTAACATGGCGATGTCGATGTTTTCGAATATTGGTTATATTTGCAGTTATGATTGAGAAAAACACAAATTAAGAGCTGAATCAATGAAGTGTGTGAATGAGATTTGATGGTAAATTTAGTGTTGGAGTAAGTTTTACTTCGAAAAATCTATTTCAACTCAACATCAACAAATTCTGAATCAAAAGAGCTACGGCCTTTTTGAGGCATTACCATTAAAAGCATCAATTTGGAACAAAGGGCATTCTAGTAGAGTTAAATTTTTTCAAATGTTGTCAATCATTACCTGTTATCACATGTCATGAATGTTTTCATTTATTTTTCAAAGGCTCAAGCGCTTTCAGGCATTACGAAGCCAGATCCATCTTGTAACAATATTTTTTGTAGCACAAAATTCTGATTAATTTGATGGACCTATGTACTCACGTTTTAATACGTTTTAAATGCAGCTTAAGTTTACACGATGTATGATAATGCGTAAGTATGCCTCAACGAATATTACCAGCTTTAGATTGTGGGTAGCTATCCGTCCTACCTTGTTAAGTTTTTTTTTCTTTCCGGTTGTGTAGGTCTCGACTAAGTTTTAAAGTAAAATCAAATAATTACACCCAGAGATGACATATAACCGAGCTCAACAACTAGAATTAAGTTAATTGGGAAAGTCGGTGGGGGAAAAATTAGCAACAAATGGTAGAGAATCTGTTTTTCAAAGAATGACAAATTTCCATACACCGATATCGTTTTCGTTCTTTTTTTTTTTTGCATTTGAATCTTATGTCTTTTAACCTTTTATTCTTCGTTTTTTTTTTTGCATTTGTAACTTCTGTCCTTAACCCGTTTTTGGTAATTTACATTTCATTGCCTCAAACCCCCTCATTTCTATGAAATACTCAGCTTATGCAAAATTCATCCTATACCATTTTCACGCACATTTCCGTGGCAGTCGGCGCTCCGTCAGCATGTGCCCGAAATTTGTCAATCATACAGCCTCAATATGTCGAACAAGGATGGTCGTTAAAGTGGAAAATTCTGATCATGTTCGCCGAAGTCAATATAAATTGAGAACCTACCAGCATGGCGCGAGTCGTCCTCGTCCTCGTCGTCATCGCCGTGACAGCAAACTTATCGATGCAGATGTCACGTCACGGCAAAACGGTTTTGGAAGGTTATGGTGCGGCTTGTAATGACGTATGTACCGGCAAGCGAAGAGCAGTGTTCCTATTCCGGCGCAATGTCAATAGAACAGTGCGTGGGGAATGGACTTAAACAGGCGGTGCTCTATTCCGGAGGTCGGGGTTGGCCTGGAAAACGGTTTATGTCAGGGCAATTTCAATGGAAGCGTGTTCCGAACACGTCGGAAGTAGATTGTTGCGAGAACAGTTTTCCACATGACGGCACCGAAGTGTCACGTGTCAATCTTTTCTGGAATTGCGATGAAAGATAAAAGATTATTTTCTGCATCTGCGGGAATGATTTTTTCTTTGACAAAAACAGTCATTGCTTAACAAAATGAGTTATATTGGGCATTAGTTTCAAACATTTTGAGGGATTTTTTATATTTTGTGGTCGTCTTCTTATTTTTTAAATCCTTTGAAATCTTCTGAAATCAACTGCCTAAATATTAGAAAACTGTTAAATATAAGAATCAATAAAGAGTGATGCTTAATTTGTGTATATCAATTGGAATGTTTCCAAATTTTCGCAGCTCTAATAAAATTAGCCATACCGGTGTCTATACAAAATAATTCTCATTTCCATAGCATACCTACCCCAAAACCGGAGCCTAAAGCTTCTTTGCTGTTGTCCCAACTGCTGGTCCAATTATGGCACACCGGTGAAAATTTGTTCCCTTTTTTCCCTCCCTAGACAGGAGGCGCACAAAATCTCCTCCGGAAGTTGCAGCTTTTCGCTTCTGGTGCTATTTAAATTTGGTTAGATTTCTCACTCGTTCCAGTTAGGGTCCCACTAATCCCCAAACCCAACATCGCCCAGCTATGCGGAAAACCCAGCTGAAACAAGTTGTTTGCGAGAAGTGTTCGCTCGTGCTAAGAAGAGTGGCTGTTTGCCAAAAAATTCCCGCCGTCATCTGACTTTCGTTTTGGCACAACCGAGATGGGGTTTTCAGCCTTCTGTCTGTATCAGAAATAGTTACGTTGTTCGTTCTTTGGGATTATATGGACCCCAAATTCGAATCAAGATTCCTTTGCGAAATTTAAATAGATCGTTTTAAGTTTCTGCTGCTTGGAAAGACAATTGATTGCAGTTTCACTTAAAAAATGTAATATTCAAAAGAGGGATGGTTCCCCAGCAACACACATGTTATAATTGTGTATTATCAACTGATATATGACCAAAATTAGTCATATATTAGTTGATAATACACAATTATAACATGTGTGTTGCTCGGGTTGGAATCTTTGGATACTTTTAATTTAGAAACAGTTTTGTATGAGATATATTAATGAAAAAAGATCGAAAGACAAAGGGTCGAAAGAAAAAGGTTGAAAGGGCGAAAGGTCGAAAAACAAAAAAGAAGAGATTAAAGTCGATAATCTCAAGTCAAAGAAGAAAAAATTTCCCTAATCAAATCTCCAAAGATTCCCAAATCATTTTCGCCCTTTTGTCTTTCAACTTTCTGTTACAGCACTTCAAAGTACTCTTGGGTCACAATGACCCAACACTGACAAAGGGTTAAGCAGGGATTTGGTGTTGGTCTGGTCGCAACCACCGTCACTCGGAATCAAAAGAGTACACGGTAGCGCTAGTTAGATTAGACACGGTAAGTTTACTGTTCTCTGGTGGCTGGAGGTGAAAAACAGAGTTCCAATTTCCCAGATAGTATAGTGCATGATGCTTTTAATGTAGGAAAACACCGCGAACAAACGATTCTACGGCTTCAGGAAACAAACAGCACACCGGGTTGGTTGGATCCAATTCAAGGGTGGAATAATGGTTTTTGTGTGGGATACAATGCTTCGATGGCAACAACATCGGTGACGACAATATGATTACAAACCGTGAAAAAATTCTTTGCACCAATATAAAAGAAGCCAAATAATAAATATCACATATTGTGGAAGACTTCCGGAGGCCTTGTAGTAACGTTGTTCGTGGCTTGAACAAAAGCCATGCTGAAGGTCTTTGGGTTTGAATACCGGCCGAAGCAGGATCTTTCGTTAGCAAAGTTTTATTGAATTCCCAGACAACCAGAAATTGCATAACAGTTTACGAACAAGTATTTATACAAATTGCATTATATCCGCACTATATGGTGGATGAAATTTTTGATCGATGAGTTTCCTCGCATAAAACGTTATTTCAAGAGTTCATATATACATTTTGTTCCGTCCCGTATACTCGTATAAAGTTTCTCGGATCAATCCGTAGCAGCTGTCAAATGAACTTTGTTATCATAAATTGAGTTGTATAAGAGTACAGATTTGGGGCCTTCCTTAGCCGAGTGGTTAGAGTTCGCTGCTACAAAGCAAAGTCATGTTGAAGGTGACTGGGTTCGACTCCCGGTCGGTCTAGGATCTTTTCGTGAGGGAAATTTCCTTGACTTCCCTGGGCATAGAGTATCATCGTACCTGCCACACGATAAACGAATGCGAAAATGGCAAGTTTGGCAAAGAAAGATCTCAGTTAACAACTGTGGAAGTGCTCATAAGAACACTAAGCTGAGAAGCAGGCTCTGTCCCAGTGAGGACGTAATGGCAAGAAGAAGAAGAAAAAGAAGAAGAAGAGTACAGATTAGTTCGCAATAAAATCTTCACACTCTCATTGCACGCTATTTTTCATCATACAAAAATGCACGTATATCGCCTCCACTTTTGTACGTATAAGGCCTTTTCGCATCATCTTATACGTGAAACTTTCCACATATAACCATCGCATAACGCAAAAGGTGATTCCGTTATACGTACATTTTGGTTGTCTGGGTTCCTAGGACATGAAGCATCACCATGCTGCATTTTGAAAAGTAAAATGGCAACTTTGACAATAGAAGTTCGTTCAAATCAATTTTATCCAACTCACTATCATGTTTGAAAGTAGGACCTTATATTCATTTGTTATCCTTTGCCACTCAGGGAACTCACGGTTACAAGCAAAGGTTGAATCATGACCCGCAACATATTATGAGAGTCTTTTTATCGTTTACTGCTACAGCTCTGATTATATCGGGGGAATAACAGTGCATGATAAAACTATTTTAAATAAGCTTCAAACCTGACTACTGCTATAGGATGTTAGGGGATTGTTTATCATGCCAGTAAAATAAAATACCCACCCTCAATGGTAAATAAGCGAAAAAAATGAGTATAAAAGCACTCTCTCTTTCGCTGCTGCTTTTTATCAAATTTTATATCAAAATATGACTTATATCATAGTTTCCCAAACTGTGGGTCGCGACCCCTAGGTAAATCGTGAGCTGGTTTCGGGTGGGTTTCGAGAAAATTTTAGTTATCATTAATTTTATTCTAGAATTTGGTATGATTCTGCTCGTATTTATTTATTTGACAAATTTCAGCCATGAGGTCAATTGATACCATTTGAAGAGGTTAGAAGCAAAGGGGCGTAAGTGACAAAAAAACTAGTTTTGAGAAAAATAATTCAGTAATTTTTCATTCCAGGCAAATAGTATAGGAGCCAAAAAAAAAGCCAATCTGCTACGATTTTTTTTTCTGATGGACGAAAAAATAACTAAATCAACTGGTGGAAAGTTTGAAAATAGTAGTTTGTTTGTAGTAAACTTACATTCAAAACCGACTTAAATGTCACTTACATCAATTTGCGTTTGAGCCCCTCATTTATCAAGAATTTAAGTTTATCGTTTTTCTTGGGGTGATTTACAATCTGAGTTTCTGGTCTTCCAAAGCTTAACCAAGAGACACTGACTGTTAAAAATGAATCCATTTACTGCTAATGACATTCATTCTTATAAAACATCTGCAAAGTCATGGTGATTTATCTTAAGATTCAATTTATTTGCTTGAGATTATTGGGAAATTATTGAATTAAGCCATCAAAAAGTTGTAATTTCAGCAGATTTCAATAGACTGTCTGCGTTCTTCATACTAAAATTTTCCATGGCAAAATAAAGCTAAATATTAATGATAACTCATGCAAAGCCAAGTTTGTGAAGAACAAACAAGTATTGTTAAGTAAGGTTCATTTGTTTCAGCTGATCATTTTTCGTTGAAATTCCTTTATTCTTTAAAAACAGAAAAAAGCAATCTTATGAGGGAGTTTTTATTTTAAGATTTCGGCTTGTAAACTAGACTAAAATAAAATTCTCATTGTGGTTTGATGCATTCTACGCGAGGTTTTGCCTTCAAAATAGATACATAATACAAGATACATAATTTGCATATGAATTGAAGCTGTTTCCTTTTAATTACATTTGTTACCGATGGCAACGAGGTTGTGATCAAGGACTGAGACAGACTCGCGAAGAGGAAAAATATCAACGTCATATGCAGCCCAGATTTCCCTCTCACGAAACGTCAAATGCAGCCAACCGTTTTTATGGCTGAAAAAGTGAAAAGTATTGTGTTCAAAGTAAAATGTTATTGAAACCTCAGTCAGCGGAGCAGTTTTTTTTCCAAAGTTGCTGATAAATCTAAGCAAAAGATTAATTATTTCTAATGTTTGCTACGTTTGCTGGCATGAAATTTCACTAAAAAGGGGTATTTGTGATTCGATGTGATGCAAACTCAATCATTTTTTGCTGAGATATTCATGTGAGGTTTTGAACAGCATGCGCATAATTGGTATAAACACTAAGTGGAATAAGAAAAAACTCAGCAATCACAGGAAAAGAAGACCGTCTCCGCGAGTCTCGTCTCAGATCAAGGACAACAATCCAACGTAGGTGGCCCTGGAACAGAGTGAAAAAACAACTTGTCATTGTTAGTCAAACTATTACACAATAAACATCAAACTTATCCAATTCAAACGAAACTGTATACTTCAAACCTTTTTCAAAAGTTCAAGCCTCGAAACCGTCATAGCAAAAATCCTACGATTCCCATTGCAACATCTCTGGTTGCGATACTTGGCCCGTCTCCCGGCAGGTACAACCTCAAGTTCCCCGCGGCAACATCTCTGGTTGACGTTTTGTCTGTCTCCCGGCAGGTACGACCCCAAGTTCTCTGCGGCAACATCCCTGGTTGCTGACAACATTGATTTCAATGAAATTTTATGACCTGTGAATGTAAAAAAAAACACAAAAATCATTTCTTTTCTCCCGGTGGGTCGCAAAATATATGCCTGATCGCTAAGTGGGTCATGCATTCGAAAAGTTTGGAAACCTATGACTTATATAGTTTCAGTTTATCGTTTCATGGGACCACATTTTACTGAAAACAAAAATGTTTGCATTAGCACCCCTGTTGTTACATAGAAGAAAAACAATTCTAATAAAACGAACAGCAGATCAGAACGGTGGTAGGTCATTTGGCATAAAGTCGTTTGGCATAAAGCCGTTTGGCATAAGGTCGTTTGGCATAATGGTCATTTGGCATAAAGTCGTTTGGCATAATGGTCATTTGGCATAATGGTCGTTTGGCATAATAGTCGTTTGGCATAATGGGTCTGAAATCAAACATTTCTTAAGATGACATTCGTTTTTTCGTTTCTATTGAATCTTTCTGATGACATCAGGCAATTTTGAAATCAATTGACACTTTATTCAACAATCATATGCTCTTGAATAAACTAAAGCTGTTATTTATCCAGATATTACCCTTCTTTCAAATATTAATTCTTCTTTTGAGTTTCGCTATTGGAATAAATTTTTGCACTGAAAATTTCGATATATATAGCACAAATTTACCCTTCTTTCAAACGTTCTATGTTTTTCTATCTAAATATGGTGCAACCATAATTAAAGGTATAAAAACTGTTGATTTAAAATTTCAATAAATTTCACCTTCTTTCATACATAGGCTGTTCTATGGAGCTATATATTTTTAAATATTTTATTGTTTCCATTTGACAAATGGGCGGCATTCGATAAGATTGATCTTCTCAAATTTTTAGCACTCATTATTATCGTAACTTTATACATTTCAGGGTGGTGAATGAACTGGCCATCAAACATGCACCCTTCTTTATTTAATTGGCGGTTCTTTCGAGTTTTACCGTCCTCATCCTATTTTCCAACATGTATAGCCGAGAATGACAGAATACCTCCTTTCTTTTGTTTATTGTTCTTTCTCGTTCACTATCCAGCCACTGACGACTATTATAGCACATTTTTAAATTATTCGGGGAAACGGCATTCGAGGAAAAGGGTCATTCGAGGAACTGGAATTCGAGGAACCGATATTCAGAGAAAGATTAGGAGAAAGGTGGTACAATCACTTTGATAATTCTGTACGCAATTGTTGATGTCTTTTCGTTATATTATGCCGCAATAATTTTTGGCGTCCAAACTTCTATTGGTTTAATCATTGATTTTGCCTTCTTTTAAAAAAGGCTGTTCTTTATATTTATAATGTTTTAAATTTTATTATTTATGTTAACCATTTTTACATTTTACTGTTTTATCAATTCTTGCAAGACATGCTTCTTCTTCTTCCTCTTCTTTCTAGTTTACGTCCCAACTGGGACAAAGCCTGCTTCACTAATCTGAGTTCTTATGAGCACTTCCACAGTTAATAACTGAGAGCTTTCTTTGCCCATTGACCATTTTTGCATGTGTATATCGTGTGGCAGGTACGAAGATATTCTATGCCTTGGGAATCGAGAAAATTTCTTTTACGAAAAGATCCTTGACCAGTGGGATTTGAACCCACAACCCTCAGCATGGTCATGCTGAATAGCTGCGCGTTCACCGCTACGGCTATCTGGGCCCCCACATGCTACTATAATGATAATAACTTTAGAACCTGCCAATATTCAACATATTTTTTTGCAAACGCATGATCTCCTCTCAAGATATGCTGGAAAAAATATTTTCTCTATCACAAATTTTCTTCTTTGCTTCAAATATTTTCTTTTAAAAATGTATTGTTCATTTGAGTTATGCTGGGAGAAGATTTTCTTTGCGTTGGAGCCTTTAAACATTTCAAACGCTTAATAATCTGCTCTCGTATAAAGGCTTTTTTTGCATTATGTTGCAGTAATAGATTAGGCTGATACAAATATTTATTTTCTTTTATGTCCGAGACCACTTGAAAGGTACGAGGGGGGGGGATAAAAATAAATAAGGAACAAAAAAATAAAAATGAAAAAAAAGTTATTTTTTTGAATTTTTATTTTTAACGTTAGTTGTTAAACTTTTATCATTTATCATCTGAATCATTATTTTACCTGCTTTTTGCTTTAGAAATTAAAAAAACCTAACTGATGTCAAAAAAAATATGAATCTTTTTTTTCTCCCCTTCAAAATTTTCTGATTTTCGAAGGGGGGGGGTGACATAAAAGAAAATTAATATTTGTATCAGCCTTATTGGATTAGAACTTTTAATATTTTGCAAATAAGTTTTCCCTTCGTTTATCAAGTCTTTCGTCCAAACTGGGACAGAGCTTGATCTGCAGCGAAATATTCAATGAGCGTTCCGTTTATCAATAACTTCGAACTTTCTTTGTCAATTTAATATTTTAAAATGTATATATATATATCTGGTAGGTCTTTTCGGAATAATATTTTTTTCTACATCCCAGAATATAGAGAATCATTGAGCTTGTTGCGATATATATATATATATATATATATATATATATATATATATATATATATATATATATATATATATATATATATATATATATATATATATATATATATATATATATATATCGCAACAAGCTCAATGATTCTCTATATTCTGGGATGTAGAAAAAATTATTATTCCGAAAAGATCTACCACCAGACTCTTCACGAGTTTTATTTAGTAATGCACTCTAATTTCACAACAATTTTTGACATTCATAGCTTGGAAAATCTCTGAACGGTGGTGTTCGTTGAGAACCTACCTAATTTTTTAACTTTGGGCTCGGTGGTGTTGATCTCGGTAAAAGCTTCAAAAATGCCGATATTTATTCTAAGTCAATCATTATGCCAAACGGCCATTATGCCAAATGACCTTTATGCCAAACGACCATTATGCCAAACGACCATTATGCCAAACGACCATTATGCCAAACGACTTTATGCCAAACGGCTTTATGCCAAACGGCCTTATGCCAAACGACTTTATGCCAAACGGGGTACAATCATCACAACATTACTTTTACATGTTAATGGAAGGGACCGCTCTTAACTGTCCGGGTTTAGATGAAAAAGACGCCCATTTATTACGTGACGCCGAAATTGAAAAGTTTTATCTTCTCGTTCCCCCCTCGCTCTATGTAAAAAATCTAGTAAATCTAAAACAACTGCATAAAACGATGATGGAGTTGGTGGTCCAATGGCTACAGCTTCTGTTTCATAAGCAGAAGGTCATGGGTTCAATTTTCAGACCCGTTCTTGACAGCAATCTGACGTGGTAGGCGTCATAGTTGCCTAAATAGATCTACACCAGCACTTATACACTGAGGATGCCTGTTAGTTCCAAGCAGTCGTCTGGTTGGTTCCTTCTGCAAGTGCAGCTGATCTGACGATACTGGTTTTATGTATCACTTTTGTAGTTTTGTTAAATCGAAGTACCGAGACTGATCATTCTCTTAAATTTCATCAGGAGTTCTTTTAGTGATTTTTTCTCTTGGAATCTTTCCTGGAATTTTCCTAAGAAATTCCTCAAAGAATTATAAAAGCGGGATTTTTTTCAACAAATAATCACAGAACTGAAAGATTCCATCAAGAATTCCTTTAAATGATATTTGAGGTATTTTTCAACGAAAAATGAAGCCCTGAATCCTCCATGATTTCATTCGATGATTCTCTCATCGATTTCTCTAGGGTATCTTTCAAGAATCCCGTTTTAAACATCTTCAAAAACTTAACCAAAAACTTCTCCAGTGATCTTCAAAGTGGAGATGTGAAGTGTAGTGTAGAATTTTTTGAACGGATTGTTAGAGTATATGTATATTGAAACAAAACCTAATTGAATTTTAACACTTTGCCAAAGAAAAAGGAAAATACTAGAATTCACTAGTAAGGCAAGCATGCTCATGTTGTCTATTTCGTCTGCGACTTCTTCATTGTCGAGTGCTTGATTTCTCCAGTGATGCCTACAGTGATTTTTTTTAGGATTTCCTAGGGGAAAATTCAATCTACAAGAATTCTATATGAAGTAGGACAAAAACGTATTCATGGGTTGAAAATTAGTGTTAGGTCGGTGCTTTTCACTTGCAAAATTGTCCTTCAGATATTTTTTTTGAGTTTTAATTATGAATATTCTAAGGAAATTTTCAGGAATAATTCCAGGGATTGCTTTTTACAGGAGTTTTTTCAAGCATTTCTCCAGGGAAATGTGAGTGAAATTTTCCAGAAATTCATTCGAAGGATAAGCGAAAAATGTATAGAGGAAATGAGGATAGCCTTTGGGAAAATTTTCCAAGAAATCCTTGAGAAAATTACTGGAGGTAGTAACGTTAAAGTGCCCAAGGGTTTTCTGGAGCAAATTCTGGAGAAATTCCTCTAAACATCCTTTGAATAATTTCTAGAAGATAACCTGGTAGAATCGGTAATCTCTAGAAGAATTTAAGAGAGATCTCTGTAGGGGTTGCTGAAAGTATACCAGATGAAATCTCTGTAGAAACCACTCGGATAATTCCTGCAGCTTTTTCTCGAGAAATCTGAGAAGAAGTTGTTGAAGAACTAGTTAAATATCTTCGTAACAGGTCCCTGGTTTTCCCGAAGCATGTATCAGGTATTAGGTATCAGAAGGCCGGCTCCAGAGGCACGTTCCCCGTCACTTGAGAGATTTGTGCCATCGCCAGATTTTAGCCTATTTAATCATATACCCGATGGGAGAGGAATGGGAAGGGAAAGATGGGAGGAAATAGGTGTGGGATCCCTTGAAGAGGGAAGATTGTAATTCTGCTTTGACAGATTTGTTAAATACTAGGAGATGGCTCAGTAATGTACAATTTTGTTTGACGATACAACTCCTAACTATTCCACTATTGCTTGAGCTAAGTTGCCGCCCAAGATTTTTTCTCAAGATTCACCTAGCACTTCGAAATCGGAATAGCTGGCTCAGGGCCAATGCTCCATTGCGAGCTAACTCATCAGCCAATTCATTTCCAGCGATGGAATAACGGCCAGGTTTACAGAGTTGACTGAATTTAATTCGACATGCGATATTAAGCTTCGAGCTTGAGTTGGCCGAAGCAAGAGCTTTTATAGCAGCCTGACTATCTGACATACTTCTTTGAAAATAGCCAGACGTCCACTTTACCTGCGAAGGGAGTTATGTGGAAAATTTCCTATGAGGAAAGTGACAAGCAATTGTGAGATCACTCAAAGCAAGGACGATTGAGTCCCAATTCATCAAAAGTCGAAACATCCAAGTTACTAGGAGTTCCAAAAGACGGAGAGAGTCCATGACATTTGGTCACAACCAATTCCCAGTTTGTGGAGCATAAAAAATGTCAAGTCTGCGAATTTATATTCCTGTGATGGTCAGATAATGAGTCATTATCTGCTACATGCCAATGTGTCAACTAGTGACTGATTCTGTTCGAGCAGAACGTTACGTCAAACACTTCTTCTCTAGCAGATACCATGAAGGTTGGGCGATAAGTAATCCATGATCTGTACTACTTAAGTATTCGATCAGACTGAATATTTCAGCTCGTTTGAAATCATCCGTTGGGGATGGTTCATCATGTGGTAAATACACCGAACAATAGACTTATTTTCTATTGAGGTCATCAATAGAAATATCAATTGATACAGCACATACACCTTTGGTTGTTAGCTTAAAAAATGAGTGTAGCAACGGTTGCTTTATCAACGAGCTCGCATGTACGAGGCATGACACACAAGTTCGCCATTTCATGTTTACTGAAAGTAGCAAAAACTGGGTCCACACGGTTTCCAAGATAGATTTTCGCCCTACAAAAGTAGGGTTCTTGAATAAACGTCACTTGGGCTATAGCATTTTGCATGGGTTCACAAATTGATTGATGATATTCTTTTATGCAGAAGATTGATCCGAGCTATCTTAACCGTAGCCACTACCCAAACTAGGCAGGATTAAGCTTTTCACAAACTCAGCACGAATCAGACCAGCAGCAGCAGCGCAAAAATCAGATCGGTATCTCTGAAAAGTAGCCAAAAGCGAAAAGCACAGAATACACTGTGTAAAACGTATGATGCGAAACCATAAAGTAAAAATTTAAACTAAATTCCAACGTATTACTAATCCCACCCTTATTAAGCCCCAAGCTTGAGTCTGAAGAAGGGCACCCAATTATCTCGGAGAAAGACAAGGTCACCTGCACCATTGCTCCGGGTAGCACAGGAAGGACATAATGCTGTAGAGGGTGCCCTGGTACTCCACAGGCTCCATTCGCGGTTAGGTATTATTTAGACCTCTTTTACCACTCATTCTTGGGTACGGTAAGCTTGAAACCGCATGAATTAGTGGTCACCTGTGAGGTGGACTTTTACCACCGGAATAGGTAGTCCGTAGTGTCAATTCTTAGCCAATTGAAACAACTGCTACTGACATTACGCGGCTATCTAGGCTGATTGGGAAAAGGAAGTTAACTTTGATGATTAACTCCTGACGTGCCCAAACAGCTCTAAACGGACGATATGGATTATTGAAGAATTTACGATACTGGTGTCGATTTTTCATTGTGATAATAATGATAATTATATTGTTTGAACGTAATATAATGATGTGTACAAATATTGAACCATAATTTTAACGAGTTTCAAAATAACAAAGCAAAAGACTTAAAGCCCATTTTTCTCAAAATATGAAAAATGTCACTTTGTCCACTCTGACTTAACGCCGATTATATTGACGTCTTGTTTAAGATTTAAACCTATTTAAGAATAATTCAAGATATGTAACAATAGATGAATCCCGCAAGCATGATCGAAAACAATTATAATTTAAAAGTACGATAGTATTGTGCCTCATATTTAAACTAAATGGAAATCCTCAATTTTGATCTACTCAGAAAAAATATTTAAATTTCAACTAAGTGTAAATGAGGGCATTCAGCAAAAATAATCTAATTGAATATCTAGTCTACTCTACTAATTCGCAGTCAGTACTTGATATAATCCTGGAAAATGACAGAATCGACCACTTCTGCCATTTTCTTGTAAAAATTTATACTTGAAGCATATCAATGACATGACTTCAA
Organism: Aedes aegypti; assembly: GCF_002204515.2. Lineage (NCBI taxonomy): Eukaryota > Metazoa > Arthropoda > Insecta > Diptera > Culicidae > Aedes > Aedes aegypti. The sequence continues at coordinate 382,740,343 of NC_035108.1, forward strand.
TATTAAAACGACCAGGCCTTTGTTTTGTATACTAAACAATGTTGACAGACTAACACTCTTATTCTATCTGAGTTCTCAAGCGAGAGCAAACTCATTCAAATTTTGCTTGGAAAATCTCAGGCCGTATTATTATTCAGTCGTAAAACCCGTCAAAACACGTGAAATTACAGACTAGCAAGAAATCATTGATTTGTGTGACTAAACTCTGGAAATATGAGACAGAGAGTGAAACAGTTGAGCAAAATCATCCATGATTTTTTGACTGCAGAGTTTCGTGATAGGTAACGAATGGTTCCGGGTCATGTGGCCGAATGCCGTTTGGCGGAACGCTATTTGGCCGAAATGGTCATTTGGACGAACGCTATTTGGAAATTGAAAACAAAAGTGAACTACAGTTAGCATGGATTTATAATGAATTTCAAAGAACTTCAACTTTAGTCAGTGCTGAAAGAAGAACATCTTAAGAGCTTTTGGCAGTAACCACGGCATAAAAATTAACAAGGCAGGCTCCTTACTGCATCAAGTTTGATTGTAAACATGTGACGTCACTCCTATCGTGCCATATACCTTCCAGACCACCAGATCATTTTTTTCGCAAATTTGTTCGAGGTGGATAGGAATGACGTCGTCAAGTAGTTGTCAGTTTTCGGAAAATATCACCTTCTTAATATAGTACACCGTGGGCAGTAACTAAAATGGTTTTAGACACATTCGTCTTTCTGCTAGATAAAAAAAAAATCCCCAGTTATGAATCCTAAACATCAGCGTGATAGCAATTTGATTTTTTTGTTCGTGATTCGGTCAAACGGCGTTCGGCCAAATGACCCGTTCATCCTGATGACATTCGGCCAAACGGCATTCGGCTAAATGGCAGGACACCGTAACGCACGCACGAAAATTTTCGGACGTGAGTTATGAGAATTGGAGTTTCTCACAACACTGCTAATAGGAAAAAAAAGAGGAGAAAGCCTTACCACTTTTTTCGGATTCAGAGTATGTGCAATATCGTTGGGAATGACCCGATTAAGCAATTAATGTCACTCAATTGGTTCTTCACCTGGGATGAGACAAAAATATTTCCACCTTCTATCCAGACTGATTAGCCTTGACTTGAATGCCATTTCTTGCTCTCCTAAATGAAACTTAATAAAGAAACTTTGGAAACGTACTAGCATATTCAATACCAAATAATGTTTGAAATACCGAAATAAGATGTTTAATGTGTATTGAACGCTGCATAAATGTGCCAATCGCTCCGTTTGTAGTTAAGGGACACAATTTCGAAAAAAAAACTTCCAATGGGATGAAACGTCGATATGACACAATGTCGAATTTTTACTTTTTTGGAAGAGAATAATTCTTCCAAGATATTTTCGTTCTCTTATAATTTGTTATTTTAAAACCTTTATAAATATAATTTTATAAAAAAAAAACTATCCGAAGCTATTAAATAAAATGACTGATATGAGCCATATTTTGCCCTTCGCTAACTATAATTTTTCAGTTGTAGTTCGTATTTTTAACATTAAGAATCAACTTCCGTATATTGGACGACCACTAAAAAAATTGCAAATCAAATCAATAAATCACAATAATATGCTTCACAAGTTCGATCAATTTCTTCTGGAAATGCATTGGAATAATACTTTCTTGAATTTTCCAGTAAAAATAAACTAATTTCATGTGATTTCAAATGATCATGTATCAGTCTAGTACTCAAAGAGCTTTCTTTGCCAAAATTGCCATTTTTGCAAGCATGTGACAGATGTGACGACATTCTATGCCCAGGGAAATTTCTATTGCTGAAAGATCATGGCGCGACCTGAAATCGAACCCAGACACCTTCAGCAGGCCCCTCAAATATCGAAAACGCCACCTAGTGCTGTCCGATTTGATGATGAGCATATCGTGGCTTAACTTTTACACATAAACATGACCCAGATAAAATGTAAATGAATTAAACCCTGTGTCCAAGTAAATGAAAAAACCGAATTTAGTACTATACCGTTTAATTCCACTAGAGTTTGCATCCTTTGACAGATACGCGTATTTCGACGTCAACTGTAAAACCGTCTTCAGTGTCGTATACTAGACTCGACTTCTAAGGCAACTAAGTCCACGACACTGAAGACGGCCTTACAGTTGAGGTCGAAATACGCGTATCTGGCTAAGCATACAAGCTCCAGTGGAATTAAATGGTACAGTACTAAAAGGAAGGATGTGTAGGGTTGTGAAAGAGAATAGGGGAGGCGCACCAATTTTCGACCCAACACTAATTTTCGACCCATTCATACGTTTTAGGCCTACTTTGTATAAAAATCCGAAAATTGGCACAGATTTCTTGTGGGTCGAAAATTAGTGCTTTTCCCCTATGTGGTCGTGACGTACTTTGATTTCAGGTTGGCCGATTGTGCTGCAGAATCGTTATCCGTTCTGTGGCGTAGTATTTGTGGCGCGCCCATTCTAGCGTATTGGGGGCGATCCATTAATTACGTAAGGGTTTATGGGGGGAGGGGGGGTTTGAGATTTCTTACGCGGCATACAATTTATTTTTAATTTTCATACAAAAAATCTTATCATGGGGGGAGGGGGGGGTCGAAAAATCCCGAAAATTGCCTTACGTAATAAATGGACCGACCCTTGGGAGTCGTGGGATTAAAGCTGTTGCGCTCATTTATTCACAATTATTGGAAATGCCCTATTGTAGGATACCGTGTATATTCGAAGTTAACTAATGTTCAAGTTCAACTGAATCGACCCTGAAGCCCTTTCACCAGCAACATTATACTGATTGCGATATTTGTTGGAGGTTGTCTAACTTCGTTTGGCCACTGCGCACATTCATAATTTTCCCCCAAAAACCATTCTCGTGGGCAAAGCTTCGATGCCAGTCGCAACCAGATATCAATTTCATGCTGCGCGAGTTTGTAGGTGATGTTTTCCGGCTAGGACACCGGCGCGTGGGCTGCAATTGCCGGTACGAGTCACAAGTCTGACGGTGATAAATAAATCAACATTTACGACCCATTATCCGGGTCAACACCAAAAGCTAGTAATAGAGATGAACTGCATGGCCCTCCACAAGCCTTTGTCGCACAAGTCAGAAGCAGGACCCTAATTCAACAACGGTTCCCTGATGACGATAAACTCTCCATCCTGTCGCCCAAGGCAGCCGGAAACGTTGTTGTGCCGCCATAGACGTAGCCTAGATTTTCTTAAGGGGTGGGAGGGGAGTCATAGTAAGCAACCTCAAAAATTCATTCACGAATTTCACGCAAAACGATTATTATACACAACCTTTGCATCCTGTTAGTACGAAATGCTAGTGAGCAAAGTGAATCTCTCAGAGTTCCTTCAAGACTTCCCCTAGTTATATTCCATAAGCATATCTTGCAGGAATTAATGCTTGATGGATTTCTGAAAATATTTTCTGTAGGATTTTCGAAATAGAAACCATTTTTGAAAAAAAAAAAAAACGAGGTGATAGAAAAGGTGCCCAGATAGCCGTAGCGGTAAACGCGCAGCTATTCAGCAAGATAAAGCTGAGGGTCGTGGATTCGAATCCCACCGGTCGAGGATCTTTTCGGGTTGGAAATTTTCTCGACCTCCCAGGGCATAGAGTATCTTCGTACCTGCCACACGATATGCACATGCAAAACTGGTCATTGCCATGGTAAGCTCTCAGTTAATAACTGTGGAAGTGCTCATAAGAACACTAAGCTGATAAGTAGGCTCTGTCCCAGTGGGGACGTAACGCCAGAAAGAAGAAGAAGATTTTTATTGTCAACATTGGGGCATGCCCCCCTGTCTACGCCCATGTAGTGCCACGATGACGAAGGAAACTCTCATCGCCTGAGCTGCATGACAAAGTCTCTCGTGTGCAACAGTGGAAGAATTGATTTATCTTCCATCAGTAGTGTGGCCTTGTGTTAGGCGAGGCTCGTAAAGTATGCTCAAGAAAGCGACAAAAAAGGGCTCTGATGGGTGGTGGATGCTTGAGAAACGACTTGCGGAGGGCGACAGAGCTGAAACTAAATTTGATGCATTTTTGCTCAACCCCAACAACGACGTTGGCTAATCTTTGTGTAAGTAAAAGATTTTCTAGACTACTTCGGGGGTAAGCCCGGAGAAAATGGACAAGAAGCATTCTATAATCACGGCGGTGGCCTTAGAGATTGTTTTGCTCCTGTTCGTTGCTGGGGTTGCATGCTTCGGTTGGACAGTGAATGGTTCTATGGTTCTTACCGTGCACTCAAGCAAGCAGCACACACTTTCACGAGAAGCATGATATTATGATAAAAGCTGAAATAGCTAACGATCAGTAGCTATGACTGGGAGAAAATACGGTGGCAGAGATGGTGAGTGTTTTTATAAAAGTATCGTTTCATTGGCAGAATTACCCAAAAATTAAATAAGGTGCAAAAATAACTTAAGGACTATGACGCACTTAATTTGTAAAATTCCAACATATATAACTTAAAAACCACTTCAGGTTTGTTCCATTTAGTAAGTAAGGGTCTCAAAATTATGTCAAGCGTGTAAATAAAGCTCTTTTAGCTTTGTTTGTGTGTAACAAAAGATCTTCTTCTTCTTCTTTCTGGCGTTACGTTTAAACATAAAGATATATCTTAAATTTGACTTTTACAACACAAAAAATCTTTCAAAATGTGAAAATAATCAAGTAATCCAGTATGACGACATAGGGAACCACTATGTCCATAGCTGGTACACCTTCCTTATAACCTGTAGGGAAAGTAATCCCAACTTTTTTTTCTGGCAACCCTGCTGCGCTACTTAGCTGTGTTTTTGTTGTGTCATCCGTTTCATCAATATTTCATCGAAAAACGCCACCCATAATTCATCTACGCAACGTCAGATCGCTTGAACCCGGCCAATCTTTTCCCGCACGATTAATCTGCTACTCCCAGCCAGGTAGGATCAGTGAATTCTGTGCAATTCCGAGCTGGCTCGAGTGCGGTTTTGAGAAAATCGCTCTCCGCCATTGCCCCATCAATAAAAATCTCCCACCTCGCCACTCTCCACCTGCGCTGCTCTTGCAAGCCCCGTGCATTACACCATTCGCCAAAACATAAACAATCATCCATTGCTCCTGCCAGTAGCGCATCAACTGCAGTTAATTATCGCTCCAAACTCACCCACCTGTATCAGCTGAGCCAATAAACTTCACTTGCTCCTGCTGTTCTTCTCGCTCTGCAGTCCGAAATTCCCACCAACCCCGCATAGAGGACCGAACCCAAATTGCATCCATTTCCGCATCGCTGCAACTTCATCGTTTTTGCTCTGCTGCCGATTGCCAAGGTAAACAATACAAACTTCACCGACAGCTTTGTGAGTAGGAAGACAGAGAAACGACATTTCGGCATCTGTCATCGCCAGTGTTGCCAGTTCCACCGACTTTTGATCTGCTAAATGCTGTAACGCTTTGGTGACGCTTCTGTGCTTCTATTTCGCCGATTTAAATCGACAGTTTGAAGAGATGATGGAAATTTGCAACAGCTGCGCCGTAATGATGAATGCTCCGGAAGTTGTATGTAGTGGATTTTGCAAAGCAACTTTCCATTATAAATGCGCTAAAGTGTCGGAGTCTTCCTACAGGGAGATTTGCGGTAACCCAGCTGTGTTTTGGTTCTGCAGAGGTTGCTGCGATGTGATGAAGAGCGCCCGTTTCAAAAACGCTATGACGTCGACAAACGCTGCCACTTTGGAACTCAAGGATGCTTACCAGAAGGTGGTCGAAGACTTGAAAACGGAAATAAAAGAAAGTCTTATCGCCGAGCTGAAGCAGGAAATCCAAGGCGGCTTCAACAAATTATCCCCTGCAGTGCTTTCTCCAGTTCCTCGGAATTTCCAATTCAACTATCGTGCAACACCTAAGCGAATGCGCGATGACGATACATCCGGGCCGACGGAACATCCACCGAAGATCTTCTGTGGCACTGGCCAATCATCGGGCAATGTGTTAAGTGAGTCAACCTCAAGCCCGGACGATACATTTTGGTTGTATCTGACGAGAATTTCACCAGAAGTCTCTGAGAACGACGTGTTGAATCTTGCGAAAGAATGCCTACAAACTAGCGAAGTCGTGGCCAAATCACTAGTTCCACGTGGAAAGCCATTATCTATGCTTTCATTTGTGTCCTTCAATGTTGGAGTTAATAAAGGCCACAAATCCAAAGCGATGGATCCCGCTACCTGGCCCCAAGGGATGCAGTTCCGCGAAATTGTTGACCAAGAGTCGAACGCCCGACATTTTTGGAAGCCCCCGCAGCGCATAGACCCGGGAGCATCATCATCGAATCAACTCCAATCCAGTCAGCAAACCTCAACGCAGCCCTGCATCACTCTGAATTAAACCGCCGTTCCACGAGATCTACTGCCGCTACTCGGAACTACCTGACAGTTTACTACCAAAACGTCAGGGGCATCCGAACCAAAACGCAAGAACTATTTTTGAGTTTATCGTCCTCAGACTATGATATTATAGTTCTTACAGAAACGTGGCTGCGTCCTGACATTGCAAATGCGGAATTCGCTGCAAACTACAATATATTCAGGTGTGATCGGAATTCTGCCACTAGCAACCTTCAGAGAGGCGGTGGGGTCCTGATTGCCGTGAAAGCCGCATTGAACTGCAGATCAGTAGTGTTAGAAAACTGCAATAACCTCGAGCAAACTGTTGTACTGGTGAAGCTCCAGCAGTCGTCGATTTACGTTTGTGGGATCTATCTTCGCCCCAACTCGCTGCCGGTGCTCTACGCCTCGCACTCTGCAGCCATTCAACAACTCTGTGAACGCATTTCGAGCTCTGACACAATCGTTGTTGTAGGGGACTACAACCTTCCTCAATTAGTCTGGCAGATGGATGATGACGTCGGCAGTTTGCTTCCTTCTAACGCCTCCACCGAACAAGAGATCACCTTGGTTGAAAGAATGGTTGCCTCTGGATTACATCAGATCAATAGCCTTTTGAATTCAAATGACCGCTTGCTGGACCTTGCATTCGTGAATGAAGTAAACGACGTTGAGTTGATCGAGCCACCGTCTTCTCTCCTCCGTGTGGACCGCCACCACAGGCCGTTTGTTCTTCGTATTGACGTGAGTGATATTCGTAGGCAGTTGGCAGGTAATCAAAATCAAGCCGATGAATTTGATTTTCGACGATGCAACTTTGCTGAGCTAGAAGCTGCTATCTCTTCCATTGATTGGAATTCTTTGTTTCACGGCATGGACACTGATCAAACGGTATGTATTTTCTATGAAACTTTGTACGAAATTCTGGACGAGCATGTTCCACGTAGACGACGCCGACGACATTTCTACAAACAGCCTTGGTGGACATCCGAGTTGCAACACCTTCGCAACGTTGTGCGCAAATCTCGTAGACGCTATTTTCGATCGCGGACCGTTCAGAATCGAGACAATCTTCGTATCATCGAATCCCGTCACAAAGAATGTCAAACAACCTCGTTCCGAAACTACGTTACCAAAATGGAATCGCAAGCGTGCTAATAGATTCCCTGCCGAAATGACATTCAATGACACCGTCGCCAACTCTCCCGAAGGCGTTGCTAATTTGTTTGCAGAATTTTTCGAAAGCATGTACTGCACAAACTCACCAACGTTCTCGCCTGACAGTGTTAGCAATTGTCCAGCATTCGATTTGAATATCGCACGTTTCGATGTCACACAGCAAGATATTTCGTCCGCCTTGCGAAAACTCGACATCACAAAGGGACCAGGGACAGATAATCTTCCTCCGTTGTTTCTCAAGGAGTGCGCTGATTCTCTTCAAATTCCGCTGACGATAATTTTCAATCGATCGCTCCATGACAGCACTTTTCCGATGCTCAGGAAAACAGCCTCGATAACTCCGATCTTCAAAACAGGCTCTACTCGTGCAGTTGAAAACAATCGAGGAATCTCGATTTTATGCTGCCTGGGGAAAGTCTTTGAAGAATTAATCCATAGCGTTTTGTACACTGCATGTCAACCTCTGATATCAGAATTTCAACACGGATTAGTCAAAAAGCGTTCAACTACGACAAATCTCATGACGTTCACAAACTTTCTCTCGACCGAAATCGAAAATAAGCACCAGGTAGACGCCATCTACTTCGACTTTTCCAAAGCATTTGATAAAGTCCCGCATGATCTCGCTATTGCAAAGCTTAGGCACCTAGGTTTTCCAAATTGGATAGCTCTATGGTTGCAGTCCTATCTAACGCAGCGTAAGGCGTTCGTCAGTATCAACGGCTCGCGTTCTCGCGTTATCTCAATCACGTCGGGCGTGCCGCAGGGTAGCGTGTTAGGACCGCTGATATTCATTCTCTTCATCAACGACCTCTGCTTCCGACTAAGCGTTAGCGTTAGCGTTAGCGTAGTTACGGTATACCTCGTAGATTGGATACTAGCAACATTCATGTTTTTTATTTTGATAATCTCATCTAGATTGCTTTCAGGAGCAGGGCTAGGAAGTGAACCTTGTTCCAATCCTTAACAAGAATACCAATACCATGAATATCGCTATTCCCGGCCACGCCCATCTTTACCGTAACTTGGGAAGGGAGAGGAAATGTTGATGTAGCACTTACTTAATGAGAGGCCACCGACTCAGCGACGCCCTCATAAGTGCTACGGAGTTGGGGGTTGGGAAAGGTATTTGGTCAGGATTCGCCTGAGAAGCTGGCGATAGACACAGAGCATTTGATGTTTAATTGTTTTAAATTTAATCTTTTGAATGCCGGCATGCAAAAGAAAGAAGCAATGCTTTATTTATAGTATGAACAACATTGTTTCCCGTGAAAAAGGGAATGGTCGCGCGTTCGACGGAAGTGACATTCTGCTTAGATAAAGCAGAACCGATCCCTCCAAGGTCATCGGTTTAATGCTTACAAAAAAAAAAGAAAAGAAAAATGCTGTCTGAACTACACAAAACGAGAGGCTGTCCACGACGCATAAACCGAGAAAAGAAAAAAAAATGCCACTACGCATGGCCAATTTTGCGACAAACGACTGATTGATCATTGAATCCGTCTCCCGTCCCCGTAAGGGCAATCAACAGAATAAAATGATAAACATTGCATGCTTTTTCTTAACCGTACAACGCAAAAAAAAAAGAACACGATTGATCGCGATACCGGCTCTCGCCCTCCCGTAAGAGCAAGCAACATAATCGAATGACATTGCAAACCACTGAAGTTTCTCAACCGTCCAGCTGAAATGCGTTTAAATCGGATAAAAATGAATTTCGACCATTTAAAAGCACTCCGTAATCGAAAAACACGAAAGAACGATCTGCGGAACTTTTCCCATGGTAAAACGGAACAAACTCACCAAATTGCCTGCAATATCTGCAAAATTGTTTTTGCAGATGCGGAATCCCGTCATCCGAATCACATGGGCCGGAACTCATCGTTGGTTACAACACATCAACTATTTCATACGTTTTTCATTTTTCACCACTAATCACTATCACTAAAATGAATACAAAAGCTAAATTTCTTTACAAGTTGATGGAACTATGAAATAAAAATTTTGACGGGAATGAAAAATTTCCAACGACCTCTCTGCCGTGAATCGCAAGTCAGTCCCATCTGCATTTTCGTCAAAATTGAGTTGAGTTCAGTTTTCAACATATCTTTCAATGCTCTTTCAGCTGCCCTTATTAGATAATAAGATTTGTTCGGAAAAAGTAGGAAAAAATTGCAAGTCAAATTGTCCCATAATGAAAAATAACCGCATATCAGTCCCACTACAGATTTCCACACTGTGTAACACAAAAATGAACCATGTTTTGATCATCTGTATATTTTTCTCGGAAAGATATCGTGGTGAAAAGCAAATTGTGAAAGTTTCATTAAGATTTGAACATGTTCCAATCCTCTGGAATTTTTTGAATATTTGTATGGAAAACGAGTTTGGAAACTTCACAGTCCATTTTCTCAATGCCTACTTTTTACAGATGGGACTGACTTGCGATTCACGGCAGCTCTGCTTCCGACTAAAATCAGGAAAATTGTTGTACGCGGACGTTTTGAAAATTTACAGGGTAATCAAGTCTCATTTGGATTGCTGTGCGCTACAGAACGATAAAGATGAGCTTGTGAATTGGTGCCAGGAGAACGGTATGGAGCTGAATATAAAAAAATGTAAATCTATTGCATTCTCTCGTCGACACTCACGAATTGATTTTGAGTATATGGTCGGATCGGAACGGATCGAATGCGTGGAATCAATACGCGACCTTGGAGTTACTGTCGACAGCAAACTACGTTTCAATGAGCATGTCTCCCTCACTACCGCAAAGGCTTTTGCCGCTCTAGGATTCGTTCGTCGCATCACCAATTATTTTAAGGATGTATATGCACTCAAGTCGCTCTACTGCTCTTTAGTTCGTAGTATTTTAGAATATGCAGTTTGTGTGTGGTCACCGCATCACACGACACAAATCGTCCGGTTGGAGAGAGTCCAGCGAAGTTTTATTCGATATGCTCTTCGTCAACTGCCATGGTCTGATTCCGTAAACCTGCCAGAATACCCAGCCCGCTGTAGACTGATAGATATCGAGACACTTGCTTCCAGACGCAACAATTTACAGCGACTTTTCGTATTCGACCTTTTAAAGGGGAATTTAGATTGTTCATCGCTTCTCGACAATGTTCCATTCTACGCGCCCAATCGCCATTTGCGAGAACGGGACTTGCTACTCATCAGGCGGCATAGAACGTCTTATGGATTCAACAACCCGCTGTCCAAGTGCCTTCGTCTGTTTAATAGTGTTAGTGCTTTGTTCGATTTTAATGTGTCTAAGTATGTTTTTAAGAATAGGATTAAGGATTTAGATTAAGAAACAGTCTGTGGGATTTCAATAATTCGAGACAGTGACAAATAAATAAATAAATAAATAAATAAGTAAATAAATAAACTTAATATCAGTTATGAAGACTGAAACTGTATAAGAATGACTAAATGCAATCAAGCCAAATAAAACACAAGTGTTTACGGGATATACTTGAAGACTAAAACATTCGAAACTTAATCATTCCGTAGGGTCAGAGTGATGTTCCCTGAAAGGGGCATTGGAAACATTACAAATGTAATTATGTGTGAATTAACCTTCCAGTTGTCGCATGGTTTGCCACCGTCAGAACAACCACGCTGTTGTTGTGTACGAAAAGCGAGGTTTTTTCAACAGTGTTCTACCAAATACAACAGCGCGATGACTGAAGTGTTGAGGAAATTTTCACTTATTTTCCGTCGTTTTGATCCGTTCGGACGCTAGCTATCGAATTATTCAGAAAATTCACAACTGTCAAGGTACAAGTAAAATTAAAACGTTTCGTGGGATGCATTCAAAGGGCAATACACAAACGAGTATGTGATGAAGAAGTATTACCTTCAGTTTACACTGTCACATTTGATTGGTTGATGAGTCCGTATTGCATGGGAAAATCTTTCACAAGTTTAATGTACTAACCGAGCACTATATTTGAACACTTGCTGTGTATGAGATTACATAATGATGCACCTAAGGTGTGAGAGGATCATGTGCCAACGGTTAAGTAAATAGCTGCCTGATTTAGTTTCTGCAGTCGTTTCCTGTGACGACCATATTCCCCTCGGTTGAAAACCACTGCAGTGCACTGCCCTACACACTAAGACAAGATTACCCATACATTGGTAATTAATTTACTCATTTTTGGGTTTCACATATAAAACGCATAATATGAGTAGAATTTACCAATAAAAATTGGTAAACTTCCCCCGTATTATCAGCTTAGTTGATTTACCCAAATATGGGTAGTGCATCCATATTTGGATGAAAAATTAAGAATTGTTGACAATCATGGTGCGGCAATCACAAGATGGAATTCCTACTAAGTCTTCGCGAAGGTAATTAAGTTATGCCATTTATTCATTGTTTTTATTAATTTCAACTTCTTCTGTTCCCAGTTTCAACATTGATCAAAAGATGCTGTCCGAAAACGTCTTCGTACGTATGTCTCAACGGATAAATTGCAATTCTGGAAGCTCTTAAGCGAGATGCAATTCCATTGGGAAAATGGTACAGAGTGCGGGCAGGAGTCATATTAAAATGTTATTACACGATCTCATCAAGTTTTATTTATTAATAAAATTGAAATTGTTATGTCAATCACAATTTTCAATTCAATTCTAAATAATAATGAAAGATTAATTTAAATTAAATTACTCATATTTGCGTGTTTTTCAAATAATTTATTCTGCGCTCGAATACCCATATATGAGTAATGGCACTCATAAACCCCACTCTACTCTTAAAATCAGTGGTCACCAAAGTGCGGCCCGCGGGCCGCATGCGGCCCTCGAGAAGGTTTTGTGCGGCCCGCGTGAAGATTTTGAATAGTAGTGTTATGTGGCCCTCAAGCTGTAATTACTTGGTAACCAGGCTTATATAAGATTGTTGTATCAACTAAATTTTCAGAACTTGTCTTTCATTTCAGTCTGCATCTACGTTGTCCATGTTGAAAACTCTAACAATCTCTCTCTGGAATTAACTAATAAGCCTTTATATATCTCAGGAGATCTCAGCATTTACTTGACATTCTTTCGGTGTCTTCTGGGTGATTATTCCAACTTGTCTGAATGATTGTGGATTGATCGCTAGTGTGGAACAAAATTCAGTTTCTCGCTTCAGTTCACCTTTTGAATTGTCTTGGGTTCTATATCAACTGTGTAATATTTCAGCTCGATCGGTGAAAGTGTTAGTGTGGGATTAACTATGGGAAAATTTACTTTTGCAAAGAAAAATCGCCAAAGGTCACCTTTTGCCCTCTATTAAAATTCTGGACACAAATCTAGATCGGTATTTTTACGATGAAGAATATTTCCGAAGACCACGAAGCAAGCCGACACTTGTGAAGAGCTATCTCGATTATTTTTCAAGTTGTGGACGATTTTCGCTCAAAGTTAAATGATTTTCAATATTCAATTTATCTCTTCAGACAATAAACGCATAGTTTTCTCACCATAGACAGAGAAAATATCGAGTCTTTCTGATGGCATCAAAGGATTCGTTTGCGCCTTTCAGAGATAGATATCAACATTTGAAAACAATTGACTTTAAAAAGAAAATCTCTGATTTGTCTGCAACCATGAGAGATAGAACTTTAGTTTCTTCGGGAAAAAGTTTTGCAATCAAAGGTTCTTAATGTGCTCGGAGCAAAGTTTTTGCGAGAAATTATCCTACAAATAGTGTACAAGAGTTTTCAAGATCTTCCGCACGAGATTTTTTCGTGCAACACACGGTAACGATATTTTTTGCAATCCCATTTGAAGCCGGTCCAATAAATTTATCCATATTTTGTGGCCCGCGATGTGTTTAAAGAGCATTTAGGTGGCCCGCATAATCTGTTAGGCTGAGGACCACTGCTTAAAATGAATGGGTGTACTTCTCGGTGATTATGGGTAAACTTTACCCATATTTGGGTAGACTGATCTTAGCGTGTAGGGCAATGATATGAAACCTTACAAATGCACTTCCATGGCTTCTCAAAGAAATCAAAGAGGTAAAACGGCCTGAAAATAGGCAATGAATTCAAGACCTAATAATTTGGGTCCCTTCCACAAATTACGTAACGCTCTGTGGGGTGGGGGTGGAGGCTTAGGCTCAAGCGTTACGGTCGGGGGTCAAAAATTGTCAAGTTTAGCGCTACGTGATAAATGGACGCTGCCATATATGATTGTGCATTATAATGCTGCACTTCAATGCGCTTTTAACACACCAACACACATTGACTTCAACTCGTTGGTTGATTGCCGATTAGTATAGACGTTTTTTGCAAATTTCGGAGCACGTAGGGGAACTTACGTGTTCTCGGCAGTCTAGGCAGCTTTTAAGAAGGCAATTATGCACAACAATGAAGCACAAAAATTAGCAGCGGACATCTGAAATACAATTGAGCTCACTACATTTATTGATTATTATACACAAAACACTTTTTTGCTCTCTAAATCATCTATTTTTCCTCACCAAAGTCACGAGGCACTTGTTCTTTTGTCGGCAGCTAAAATATTCTCTTCGGTAATCCAAAACTGTGCAAAAACTAGGTTGTGTATTGATAACTTTCCGTATTTGTTGATAATGCCTGAAATTAAACGTCACTCGTTATATTTTTCTCGTTGAAAGGGCCAATGCAGAAAAATACAGACTACACTGAAAACACACTGAGAACAGCGTTGCAGTTTAAAATACTATATCAGAGGGTTATTAAATTAAGTACACAACGCCACTTGATTTGTGCAGACTAAATTCGCATTTATTTCAAATATTTTGTGCTCTTAATTTTACCATGGCACCATTTCGACAGTAAAATTACTGTATCATGGTTAAAAAACTTGCAGTAAGCAAGAATCGAACTGAGGACCTGGCGATTGTCAAGCGCGAACGCTTATCGCTCGGCTATCGAGGAGAGGGAACAAAACGCAAATAAAAAGCGTTCATGATATCTCAATCGTGGTTGGAATAGGGCAAACGCTTCCTTAGTGGAGGTAGCTCCAATAGTGGAGGTAGTGTGTTTTGCCATGTTTCGCGCTAATAAATGATTATGTGATATTTTTCTGTTATGTACGATGCGAAAATGATACAAGTAATCGAATAATATTCATGAGATTTCATCGTAAAACTATTTGGTTAGGCTCAAACGTTGCAACTCAAACACAAAATTTATTTTTTTTTTTTTATAAAAAGACCGTTGCGAAGGGGGGAGGATGTCAAAAATTGTACATTTCAGCGTTACATCATGCGTGGACGCTGCCTATCTTCGTTCATCTGCCTATCATTTATTTCATCGAATATTTTTTGTACTATGGCAGCACTTCGGCTGTAAAAGTTGCCATGTCATTATTATAAACTTGCAGCAGGTGCGAATCCGTCCAAGAACCAATCAACCAACCAACCAAAAAGTTGCAGCGTGACGTCATTGTTAATGGATCATTGAAGGTAACTTTTTTGACACTCACCGCATCATAACAAAGGCGCCACCGTATATGTGACTTAGGGATGGTACTAATTTGTGTCACGCAAAATTTCGACTTTTTCGACCCCCTCCCCCCACCCCCTTTGTCACGTTTTTCGTATGAGTCCTTCGAAAATTTTGTAAGGCTTGTCACGCTTAGCTTGACCCCTTTCTCCCCCCTTGGAGCGTGACGTAATTTGTGCATGACCCCTTAACATTGTGACAGCATTACTGTTCTGTCAAACACACAAGACTACGGTGGCGCTATCTATGCTTTTCATAGCGACCGTTTTGATTATTTTAATGATCCATTGGTTCATAATATTGCGCTCTGTCAAAATCAACGGAACGCGATTATCGGATTACTTGAATTTCAGAGTTGTGTTTGAATTGCGCTTAATATTGTCTGCGCGTTACTGCCGCCGCTGAATGTGGATTTAAAATGAGCGCCGCAATATTTCCTTTTTATTCAATCCTGATCCACACCATCGGTCCGCATTCGAACAACACGCATGACTTTTGTCGTTAGCGGAAGAAATCACGAAAGAGAAAAAGAAAGATACACCTTCCTCTGGTTGGTGCCGACGACTGCAAGTCACCACTTTCTACAAACTGGTTTCCTCTTCTTTGGAAGAACTGAAAACAACGTCGAGGGTGACATTTGGCCGAATTGTAATCTGAAATATCTCAGCAAGCATGTTATTATAAAACTTCAATGTTATCTTCCTTGAAGTTATCCACAACTATGTATCGTCGAAATATTAGATTCAAGGAACTCGTAGTTTATTTTTAATAAATCATCGAAACAATCTTGAAAAAGACCTTTTAATTTGTCACTTTTGAGGTTTTATAGATAATCTCGCTTTTAGGTGGACGAATACTATTTTAAAATCTCACATTCAAGTCCATCATATCACTTGTTATTGGAAAGCTCTAGAAAACTCTATTGCGTGTTAATTCTACCCGCGGCAAACTGGACTATAGAAATTCATACATTTTGCCTTAAGAAAGATGGAGCGATTATTGCAATATGAACACTTTATGTATTGTTTAAGTATCACCCTTACATCAAGGAGTCGATAGACGAGGGGTGTGCGCACGAGCCTATCGATCGCAAGAATTGTGGTTCAATTCCAGTGTGCCACGGAAACTATTTTTGGTTTCAAATTCGGTTTCATAACGAAAATTTATGAATTTCAATCCTTTTTCATGTGGCGAATTTTCATAAGGGGTTCCTATGTTTATCGATAGTTCATTTTCCTGTGTGTAGTTATTGCACCTCTCGAAGGGGTGAGATTGGACCAATTATCATGCGTTTCCTATTTAAGGAAAAATAATCAAATTCCAATTATTTGTTCAGCATTTGCAACGTATTCTCATTTTTAGCCGAACATATCATGTCAAATTGCGAAAGTTGTTTTAAAATGAATAAGGACTTAACCATTTTTGGCCAAATCTTACCCCCAACGACGGTACTTGCACAGTTGTTTTCAAATTTCTTTATGCAAAAGGTAAAGAATTCCACCGTGAATTGAATTATTCGCTGACACGCTGAATGACTCGATATTGTTGTGGTCTGTAAAGGATGCTGCTCTTGAACGCTCTATCACCAAGTTATTACCGAGATAATATATGGTAACATTGAAAAAAAAAAAACTCAGATTGCGATTTACACGATTTTTTTGGTTTATGAATAGCACTCTCCGAATTTGGTTCGATCGGCTCATTTGGATCAAAATCTAAACTTTGCCAGTAAAATTTATTTACGTTTATATTATTCTCAGTGTATGAGAATATCGAAATAGACCCTTTGCAAATCAATTCACTTATGATTTGACACAAATACATCATCCTCTGATTGCCTGAAGAACAAAAGGAGTGTTGTCAAAATAGTTAACCTATTAAACTGCCCATAAAGGCATAACTGTCCCATATTGAATTAGTAGGCATTTAGAAAACAGCGCTCAAAGTTTGAAGTTTGCATTTTCATACAAATATGTGTATTTTTCTAGTAAATGTTTGAATTCAATATTCATTTAGCTCCACCCCACAGAATACTCAATTTGCTAATATTGATCAGTAAAAAATATAAAGTTTGTCATAATTCTAGTTTTGCAGTTGCTATTGGGGTTCAAAATTCATATAGAGACTGATATGCCTTTATTTTTCAATATGGGACTGCACCAACTTCCTATTTTTCCACAACATTTTCAAACAAAGTGTATAAATTTTCATATGCCTAGTGAAGTGCATATTAAAACATGAATGTTGCGATGAAAAAAGGTGTTGTGTGTGTGTATGTGTGTTTTTACAATCCACCGCCCACTGACCGGCAGTGCTTTTATGGAAGAAATTTGTTTGCATATATTAATCGAGAAACATATATGTCTATACAGATGCAGACAACTTTAGCCCTGGAGATGGAAGGTAATAGCTCTACTGCAATTCCAACGAACAATTTCAAGAATGGCTGTTCATACACACACATTCTGAGGTCGTTTTCACTACAGCAAGCCCCGCATGAAAACATCGAGATATCAAATGGATATCTAAATGAGTTCACACTTCCCGAATCTAAAGTTTAATTTTCGATCCTGGCACGTATTTAGTGGTTTCAAAAGGTTTTATAATTAAGAACAATCTCACCAGTTTGTTGTACTTTCCATCGCTGCTTTATGGGAATCACTCTTGTGGTCATCCCCGCAGGAGTAAGCTAAATGCTCGAGAGATCAAACACAACGCGATACGCATTACTTTTTGATAACGCGCACTGCTTATTAAACTTGATTGATCCTGAATTTTGTTTTGCTCATCTACTCGCAAAAGCAACCAACACACAATAAGCCAATCAAACAGTACTCGTACAATTTCACCAATTCTTCTTAGAAGTTTTTATCAAATTCACCGCTAAACTGTCCAGCAAACCCGTTCTGCATTCGGAGATGAAAAGCAAACACGCTTCACCACGCACCATCCAAACGTCATGTTGCGATGAAAAAAGGTGTTGGTTCGAAAATCAACATGGGACAGTTATGCTTTTATGGGCAGTAAAAGACGTTTATTTTATATGTTTCTCGGTATGTTCAAGTTTATGCGCTACAATCTTCAGATAAGGAATGTATTGAAATGCTAATAATTACTTATGCATACTTTGTTGCCTAATTCCAATAAATTAATTAGATGTGTTCGATTTTTTCTATAAATTCAAATTGCGAATAAAAAATAGGAACTGTGGGTAAAATGAACAGGGGGGGGGGGTGGTGTAAATGAACAGGTTTGTGTTTTACAGTAATAATGCTACAAAACTATGCAAAAAATAGCACCATCCTTAATCCTCAGATTAAGGAGCTATTTCGACAACTCTAACGCGATCTTCAACTGTCAAAAGCCGTAAAAGTAAACAAAAACAAAGTACGCCTCTCCGTTTTCTCATATGATATAAATTTTCACTCGTGGAATTTAAGGTTTTTATGACAAAAATCATCAAAAATCTATTGAACTGCGTTGCACATCATATCTTTAAAGTATTTATGATAAGTAGACGGAAATATGAAGCATTTTTATCTTCTAATTTCTTAGAACAAATGATTTGAATATGTTGATTGCTTGGGAGTAAAATGAACCACTCGATATGGGGGTAATATGAACACCATGACAGGACAAATACTACCGGATTTTATATTATATGCCAAAAGTTTTCGGGAGGAAATACAAAGACAGTAATGTATAGCCTTCCAAATGGTCGCAGCAGAACGTTCCATCGATTCCAGAATATCTGTGAAATATGCATTGGTCATGTACCAGATGCCGAGAATCATGCCGCAATCCGTTCAATTTGAATGGTGTTCATTTTACCTCCACTACATGTTCATTTTACCCCAGCATGTGTTCATTTTACCCCCAGTATATGTTCATATTACCCCCATTGTATGTTCATTTTACCCCCAAGTATAAGTTCATATTACCCCCGTTACATGTTCTTTTTATCCACATGTTTGGAACATTGACTCTGTGGAAAGCAATTTTCAAAATAATAATAATGTTGATAAAATTATATTTCCATCACAATATTTCAACTTGTTACATAGCATAAACATCCTTCTTCAATTCTGAGCAATTGATAAAGATTATGACAGCTTCATAGGCAAGAAAACATGAAAAATGCTTAGGGTGTTCATTTTACCCCCATTTCCCCTACACCGAAATTGAATGTGGTTTTCTGGCAATCTGGTCCAGTAATAAAAAGTGATTGCCGAGGAAAATAAAGTGCAATAATTTTAATTTGTGATCTAAAGCATAAAAATTAAGTATTTTCAAGTGCTTTATATTGCGGGAAAATTTAAAAATTTTGATTGCCTCTCGGAAATATCGCGCAGCAAGCAATCCTCGCACAGAGCAAATGAACCATAGTAAGTATTGCAGTTCTAGACATGCTGTTTTGATTCGTTGACAATTTTGGTTTGCAATATAACGATAGCCAAAGTGCAGCCCATCATTTAGGCAAATATGTTTAATTAGCATGTTTATCGTATTTATGACTGCAATGGCTTTCAATTGCTGAAACTATCAGGTTTAAAATATTCAAATCAAACCACATAAATTTTTCTAGCTATGGAATATAATTCAACCTTCCACGGTCTTCACAGTTCCCCGTAATTCAATATTAAACGGGTACGAGGTATACGGTTTGCCAGATGCTACAGGTTTCCATGTGTATATTTTTTATCTAAGTGATACCCACGTCCCACATGTAGAGATTGTCGATCCAATCCAATGCCTGTAATTTTTCATCAAGGTCTCGAGCGAATCTCGTTGAAGCTATCAAATCTATCCTGACAGCTGAAACAGCATAAACAAAATCATTCCTTTTCTAAGTCAGCGGTGGCTATGATAATTTTAACGGAAAATTTAGCGATCAACAACCGTGGATTTTCACGGAATCAAAATGTTTCTTGCAACGCGTAATAGACAAATCAAAAGTTAAATACCGTTTTGACTCATATTCCGAACACTTAAGGCCAACAGTGACTTCAAATGCATCTGACAGGCATCAATTAGCTAATATTTGTGAAAATTTCAATTCATACGCAAAGTCTAACTGTTAGCTGTTATGTGTGCCGATAAAATTGCTATTTTTAGCTTGTTTAGTATTGCTTTTACATAAAAGTATGGAACAACATTTTGACTCAAATGCCGAACACTGTGTTCATTCTGTCTCATATTCCGAACACCTTGATTCAAATTCCGAACAGCACGAATAAATCGTATTCAAAAGAATAATTTCTCAAATAAATGTGTCTGAGCTGATTCTACTGGTCTCAAACTAGAGAATCATCACTACTCCCGCGATATAAATTTTATTGGGGACGTCAAAATTGAATTGCATCTGACTGTCATTTCCTTGTTATTTGGTGATATATTTCAGCGAAACATTTCAACCAAATCGCCATACAAAAAGCGAGTGTTCGGAATATGAGTCTGTTCGGAATTTGAGACAAAAACGGTAGTGCTTAGGGTAAATGATCCATTAGTTGTGGGTGTTCCTATAGTTGCGTTAGTGCCATTTTCACTGATTTTATTGCATTAACCACAGAACCGACACTGCCAATCGACGTATTGGCTTTTTGATACACGAAATGGGTCACTGCACAAAAATCATCCTCTCTCTTTCACTCTACCATGAATTTTGTAAACAACAAGGCCAGTAAACGTAAAAATCCTATGCAAAATCAAAACAGTGCAGAGCCCCATAGCAGAAAACAGCGTTCAAACGGCTTTAAGACTTATGAAATATCACTATAATTGTAAAACTTTTCTTACTTGTAATAGTTGCGGTAAAGTGTTCCTATAGTGGAGGATCCCATAAGAAAACAACGGATGCCACAACTATAGGAACACGAATCAAAAATATACCGCATTTAAAGGAACAGTGTACCAATAGTGGAGGTATTGTTTTACACTGACATGTCGTGGATTACTGTGATGAAATCATTTTTCTCATTAAGTCAATGGTCGTTACTTCCCGTTACAACATTAACATGTACATTAATTGCGCATCTTGAATTTGGGTGTTTAAATGAAGTTCAATCGTGCTTAGTACCTTCACTATTGGTACATCTACCCTAAGTGATCGGTGCATTGCTTTTGTGACAAATAGGCACTGAAGCAGAGAATTGGACCTTTCAAAGTCGTGAGTAGCTGTTCTTGTGCAGCTCACGATTAGCGATAATTTCGTAAGCATTTATTTCATTTGTTTAGAGATGAGATTTACATGGAAGATTATAGTTCAAGGAATATATTGAGTATATGAAGGTAACTCTTGTTCCGTCGATAAATTTTAACAAGGACAATTAGTTATTGCTGCCGAAATACCCTCAAGGTGCCGAAACCATCATTTACCCTACATCTTGGTCGTTCATTTCCACCGACAGTGAATTTGTGTACGCTATATCTAAACCAGCAGATTGTGAAGATCGAAAGTATTTGATCTATTATTTCATAATCGGAAGGTTTTAAAATATTCCATCGGTGATTTTTTTTCCATACGCAATACGTGAATTTAACAAGAAAGTGATAAGAACCGGAAAACTTCCATCAAAAATTTTGTGAAAAGCCACAGTGGTGGACAGTGGTTACTGTGTAAAAGTGAGAGTAACATCGCTAAAGAAAATAAATACGGGAGACAATCAAAAAAGAATCAATGACGGCTGCAATTTCGATATACTTAAAAGTCGAGCCAAGCGGACATTGAAGACAGCCTTACAGTTGAGGTCGAAATACGCGTATCTGTCAAAAATACAAACACTAGTGGAGTTAAATGGTATAGTATCAAATTCGGTTTTCGTTTATTTTATTTTATTTTATTTTATTTCGCTGAACTGCTAGAAGATTTATTATCATTCGATGTACAGCCTCCCAACGGGCAATGGTTCAAAGAATCGCAACAAAAGACCATTGCAACCAAACTATTGAGAATATTTTCACTCATTTTCTTTTTTATCGAATAAAAAGTGAGAAAAATCGTCTTATTTGTTGCATTAAAATCAACATTGCTTTCATTTCGATATGAACACTTTAATTTTAGAAGTTAATTCACTTATTTCATAACGCCAAGAACCAAAATTCTCAAATAAAAATGTGTTATTGAAGGTGGCTTAGCAATCTGTCCGCGTATTTTTTTTTCTCAAGAGACTTTGTGTGGACCGAAACTTCTGGTTAATTTCTAATGAGAGCTTAGGTATTAAGTTCTAAGCTCCACTCACCGTTTCCAACCGTTGAATTGCACCACATTCTGCTACCATCATGATACGGTAGATAAACACACCCGTTCGTATGATGAGACCATCTCTGCAAACATTCTGCCGTGCCACCTAATAGACAGTGCCCGGCAACATGCGCTCGGAAATCTTCTGAAACCCATTTTGTACACCATCTTTTAGCATTGTTGCCTTCTTGTGGATGCTCAACAGACGAAGACGACGACGATGACTTTGTATGGCGAAGATGCTGCCAGCTAGCAGCAAGCGTGCGTTGTTTGAAAAGAGCAATTTCTTTATTGAAACTAATGTCCAGATTTTGTTAGCTGGCCCGTCTCTTACCTTTTAAGGGTAGTTTCCATTATGTAACGAATCAACGTGAGCGAGTTTATTGAATATGTTGATACTTTATAGCGTCTGAAGGTGGTTCCGACAGTAACGAACTGGGTTTATTCCCAGCTGATGCTACTTCAGTTATACCTCCTCTTCTTCGTGCACATGTGCGCAGAACTACTTTCAAAGAAGAGCCATTCTAGCAGGTGAAGTTTACCGTACGTTAGTGGCAGCGATTTATGCTATACCAGAGCAGTCATGTGGATTTACCGATTCCAAGAGAGGTATTCATCACATGCTTCAACCAGGTCAAAACCGATGTGCTTTCTTCCAGAGTTGATTGGAAAATTGTGTAAGTATTCATATGGAACGCTAACTCGATCGTTAGCTGCTTTGCTTTCAAGTAAGCTAAATATTCAGCATGGATTATCCTCATCCGTGTTCCATTACATGGATTTAGATTGCGGATGAAATCAGACTTGTCAGTGTCTGAAAATTTACAGCAAAAACTTTAATAATTCAACAAGCACAGTACAATTTGCTGCTGGAAAAGTCCAACTCCACTTAGCACGCACAGGAATTTCCTCGGAGCGTTCACCCCGCCATATACAACTCGGTCGAAAGAAAAGGCAGTTGGCGAACCACCCCGCCAATCATTGCCTTGGCCAGAAGACAACCGCCTGAGGAGGGCAAAGACCACTTCCGTGCGAAACGTCCTCCGTGCAGATCATTCATGGCAAAAGTTGTTCGTTTCTTGGCCGGACAAAAACCATCCAGCTGGAGCTAACTTTCGCCCAAGTCACGGAAGTCGGAAAACTATTCTCCGCCAGATGAACATTCTTGCTGCTTAATTTAATTTCTTTGCCAAGGTCTGTGTGTCTTCTGCCTCTGGATGAGTTTCTCTTTCTCACTTCCGGTAGGAGGGGGAGGAGAAGGAGGGTGGAGAGATTGTGGTTTTCTATCATCCGTACCATCTCGGCTCCCGATAAGTCCCACCATTCATCCTCCAAAGATCAATAGGAAAATCTTTTCCCGAAGAGACCGGCTGATGATACTCGATGTCAGCGTCGATGATAAACTCTTGAGCAAAAGAAAATGAAGAGACTTGGTTGGTTCGATTAAGTTTCATCGGCAATAAATAGTGAGGGGACGATTAGACGGTAGATGACGTGCCAACGCAGACTAGGCAGAGTCTCCGTTTCACTCCAAAGTGGATATCTGAAAATCGAGATAATTATCGGTTGCGTAAGTAAAACTTTGTTGAGGAGCGCAAAGCACACTCTTCGACATAATTTGCAGGAGAAAGTTTTCTTTCGCATCCCATGGGAGTGGAGATGTCCGATAGTTTAATTTTGCGATCGATTTGCGACATGCTTGAAATGTGTGAATAATGAAGCGAACTTTTTTGTTTTGTAATGCAAAACAAAATAGAATAATTAATTTTGTGGAAGAAAATTTGTATGGGCGAAAGTTATTTTCAGCCGTTTTGTTCTCTTCATCATAGGAACTTTTTTGTTTCGTGATTTGGTAATAAAATCCTCTTAATTGCTTAAGCTTCCATCAGTCGCTCAAAAAAAAAGGTTCACCAGCGGTCGCATCGTATACTGTGTACACGTGGAGAAATTTTGATTGTAAATCTAAAGCTACCAATCGGTCAGCAGACAAATAAAAGTTTGAAAACATGCTCACCCTTTAATGGCTCGGACTCAGACTGTGTCCCGAGGGAACCGATGAACTGGACATTTCGTAATGCAACATCTCGAACACAAACATCTCAGAATCTACATTTTATAGAAAGTTGGTGTCTTCGGCAAAGCTGTTAAGGGACTAACATGTGGTTCGCAATTTTTCCCCAGATGGCGCTAGTGAGCATGACATTTTTCGAACTCAGAGTTCTCAGGATCCTGATTACCTAGAAATATGATGTTTTCGGCAAAAGCGTTTGGCAGGCCAAGGTCTAACTTCTTCTTCTTCTTCTTGGCATTAACGTCCCCACTGGGACAGAGCCGGCTACTCAGCTTAGTGTTCCTATGAGCACTTCCACAGTTATTAACTGAGAGCTTTCTTTGCCTTAGTTGCCATTTTCACATTCGTATATCGTGTGGCGGGTACGATAATACTATATGCCCAGGGAAGTCAAGGAAAATTCCATTACGAAAAGATCCTGGACCGACCGAGAATCGAACCCAGACACCTTCAGCATGGCTTTGCCGCGGACTCTAATCACTCGGCTAAGGAAGGCCCCCTAAGGTCTAACATTCGGCGGTTAAATCAACAGCAAAAAAGCTGAAAATTTCACAGAACACTATTTTAATCGTAAGGAAAATAAGGAAGGTACGGGAGATTGGAACTATTTTGAATTGTGAGCCGCCTTAATATTAAATTAACACTTAAATTATTCTACCAACCTCACAGCGAAGCAATTTACTGAGAATCCAAGGGCTAATTCTCAGTAAATCTGGTAATTTTCAATACCGAATCTCGAAACTTATTCTACTGAAATGTCGGCATTTTTTTTTTCACAACATTAGCTCTGTTCGATTTTGGTAACATTCTTCGGCGCCGTGCCAAAATAGGTTTCTTAAATATTTTATGATTTGGTGTTAATTTTATTAACAATGTATATAAAAAAAACAATGCTCTAAAGTGACTTTCTAATTCTATCATTGGATAATTTTAATTCAAAAATTAACCGTTTAATTTCAGCATGCTTCGTTTATTATAAAATAAATAGTATTGATTTTTCACTGTAGTGGAAAGAAATGTTGTGAAATCTCAAATCTGCTAGTCGATATCGACACATGGAACGATATTAAGATTCGAATTTCATGTTTACTAATACTCAACAGCAACTTTCCAAGGTATGACTGTACATAACGTGATATTTTCAAGAGTCGATGATCCCTTCAATTATTGGCTCATGGAATGTTGATTGTATTTATAAACCCAAAGAATATGATTATACTAGAAAAGCACGGAGAGCATTTTGAATTTATTTGTAAACAAAATATGCAATGATCAGTTATTGTACTTTCGTTTTTCGCGTGTTTTGCTGGGCAGTGCTTGTGAGTGTTTTTTTTTTGTTGCTGGGCAGTGCTTGAAAAAGCCGGGTTCGTCTCGACGCTTCATCGGAGTGATTTCACATATAAGCGTTTGTATGTTGAGCGGTTCAATATGCAGCTAATTGAGATCGATTGCAGAGGTGTTCCGAATTCGATGAGTTTGTTCCGGTTTTCAACTTATATTTTTCACATGCTTGCCAGAACGACTAACGAACGTATCCTATGGCCTTACCCTTCCCATTAACACTCTACAATATCCCGTAACACCTATGAGAGTTCGTAGAGTTCTCTGCATCTTTCTTAAGTAGACGTTCAATTAACCACTCCTTCTCTTTCCCTAGCATTCGCAAGGACGTGGCCAGAACAGCTCTTGATTGTTTCAGGATACGTCAATCTTGTCCAGCCCTGTCGTCCTGCTTAGTCGAGCTTAGTCGACGACTAAGAAGCTTTTCTTAGATTTTTTTTTCGCAATTTTCACCCAAACTCATAAACAAATGTAAGTAATGTGATAGAGTATTGCAAAATCAGATACCTTCTAACGCTCTCTAAGCCATCAATCAAAAAACGATATTTCCAAACCTGTATCAACGCCCTTTAGACCTTTTTCATGTAAATTAGTGTCACCCTAACGCCCTGTAGAACATCAATATAAAATTTAGAAATATATCAACGCCCTGGATCAATTAGATCTTATCGTTTCAAAATGAGGTGCATCTTAACGCCCTGTATTCACGCTTTTTGAAAATTCCAAATTGTATCAACGTCCAGAAGAAATTGAGCTGATCTTATTTAGATTAGGCGCATT
Source organism: Aedes aegypti (assembly GCF_002204515.2). Classification (NCBI taxonomy): domain Eukaryota; kingdom Metazoa; phylum Arthropoda; class Insecta; order Diptera; family Culicidae; genus Aedes; species Aedes aegypti. The sequence goes on from NC_035108.1 coordinate 382,766,816, forward strand.
TTGACGCCCTCTAGGCCATCAATTTAAAATTATTGGCTGTATCAACGCTCTGTAGTAATGTGACTTTATCCTACTTTGCATCTTAACGCCCTGTAACGACCAGGAGTTGACTATATTCCACGTTTGAAAAACTCCAACTCTATGAACGTCTTGTAGAAATTTTACCAAATCACATTTGGATCAGGTGCACCTTAACGTCCTCTAGGACATCAATTGAAAATTATAGGCTGTATGAACGCCCTGAGGTAGTTGATCCTGTCTTATGTAGATGAGGTCTACATCTTAACGCCTTGTAGGAATTCAATCGAAAATTTCTAGTGTTATAAACGCCCTGTAGTAATTTCATGCATATTAACGCCCTGTATGACATCAGTAGAAATTTTATAAAACGAATCAACGCTCTCGAGTAATTGAATTTGTTTCACATAGTTCCAGACATATTAACGCCCTTTCGGACATCAGTTACAAGCTTTTTTAAAGCCCTGAAGAAATTAAGCTTATCTTAATTAGCTCAGATACAGCTGTATGACATCAAAAGGAAATTGTATCAACGGCCTGGAGTAATTTGACCTTTTCTCATGTAGATCAGCTGCATATTAACGCTTTCTAGGATATTAATTGAAAATTTCAAACTGTATCAATGCCCTGGAACAATTGGACCTTATCTTACGTAGATCAGGTCATCTTAACGTCTTTTAGCACATGAATTGAAAATTCCAGCTTGTATTAACACCCTGGAGACATTTTACCTTATCACATTTTGATCAGGTATATCATAACGTTCTGAAGGGCATCAAAAGATAAAAGCAAGATGTATCAACGCCCCGGAGTAATTTAACCAAACTATATGCTGTATCAACGCCATAAAAAATTATCTTACCCTATTAATATCAGGTGCTCCTGAATGCCCTGTATGACATGAGGCCAGGCATTGCAGAATTCGCTCTCATTTGAGTATGAAGCACGATCAAAGCAAGCAAAGAAAAACATCCCATCTGTTGCGGTCCACGATCGTCATTGTATCGCAAGGTGTAACAAGTCTGATAAATGGAAGCAGCGAGCGAGAGCCCCAAAGAGAGAGCGATGATAAAATCCATTTTTCTCGCTTGTTTAACGTTGGGGATAGGTGTTTTTCTTTACTGGCACGATAAATAATCCACGAACTTCCAATAGAAATAGTGTCCCACAGGTTTGGAGCATGTTTAGAGGGGTTTTATCATGCACTACGATCCCCCCAATCTGATCAAAGTTGTAGCAGTATACGATAAACAGTCTCTCATAATGTGCAGCATGTTATGATAGTAACAGAGAGCGACACGTGAGAGATTTTCTCACTTTACTCAGGATTCAATCCCTGCATGAGGCACAACCTTAGGCTGTATCAACGTCCTGAGCTTGTCTCATGTAGATGAGATGCCTCCCAACGCCCTGTTGAACAACATTTGAAATGTGCGAGCTGTATCAGCGCCCTCGAATAATATAACCTTATCTTACGTAGATTTTGGGCAAACCAGGTGTATCTGAACGACATGTAGAATATCAATGGAAATTGTCAAGCTAAACCAATGTGCTGCATCGCCTTGAAGTCACTTGTTCCTACCTCACGGAGTTTTTTGTGAGCTCATGAACATGTTAACGCCTTAATACAGTTCAGAAATTTGTGGAAATATTGTTGCACTTGATTTCGTGCCGTATTTTCTTAAAAGAAAAAAAAAATCTTCCTACTGAGTAATAGAAGAAAATTTCCTTGCTTTGTTGATTTTGTTCGCCGAAGTTTGTCTACTGATCCTTTAATATTCGTTATTATTGAAGAATTTTATGGTCAAATTATTTGGAGAAATCCGTAGATAGAAACACGTGTGCATTAAAGGGACCAAAAACCACAGTTCATATTCAATTAACAAAAAACGTGTGGATGAAAATCCACACTTTGGAGGGATAGGTCTGTTAACTTCAAACATTAATTGATGTGGTTTAAGGATAGCCCTTAATTGCTTCGTAGAAACTTAGGAGTCGAATCCTGGTATAAAAAAACAACGTTTTCGATATGGAAAGTTGTTGAATTTTTTACATATACTTTAGCGTACAAGCAATTCATGAGCATTGATGAAAAATATATGAAAGTTTGAAGCTGAAAAAATATCATTCAAATTTCAATTTTATATTCCTAGCACAGTGAGTTTATTACGTTGCTTATTTTGAGCCGATGTTTCTATAAGAAAGTGACCATTTATTTTATCAACTTTGTATTAAAAGCAGCATTTACTTTAATTCTGAGTTTAATGAAACTTGTTCAAAAACTAATGTAATGCTTTTACGTGGTTTATTTTTCAACCTCTGAAAAATAAACCACGTAAAAACATTAAGGTACCGCGTAAAAAATCACGTTATTTCATAAAAGACGTAAAAGAATTACGTTGTTAAAAAAACATATAAAAATTCTGCATCAGATTTTTTTCCCCACACCAAATAATGTTCTACATTATGGCTCGTACGACTATGCAATGTCGAAAACCATGAAGACTTGTTCACGCCGTTTTTTTTTTTAATACCGCGGTTTTGTTACGCCGTACGACGACTGACATAACATCCTGTTAAAGTCCCTCTCAAACAACAACAACAACAATACAATAACATGAGTGTATTGCTGTTTGCGTTTGAAGTGCAAATCCAGTCTAACTGAGCTTCAATTGCGGTAACACAAAGTAACTAAAGGATACTTAGCAACCATGATCCATATCACCGCCAACCCAGCAAAGAAATTTAAATTTTGACTTCGCCTTTCTTGTTAAAAATCCTACCGCGTTTGGTGTTCCCGCATTTGATATTTGCATTTCAAACGCACACAGCAATATTTAGCAATTGTACACACTTATAATATATCGCAGTTGGCTGTTTATTTCACCGAATTTGAAGAGTAAACAACAAAATTACAAATTTTCCAGTGAAATCTACTATTTTACCGACAACATCAGTGATATCTACTATTTTATCACAAAAATCCGTAAAACAAACAAATTTACTGTAACCCTGTGAAATACTTAGTACAGTTCTGTTGAAGCATTATTTTCACCGAACTTCTATGAAATCGTTTGACAGCCGCCCTGGCAGGTACGTGTTTGCACACCACTAATAATCATTGAAAGCTAGCTTAGTGATAGCAAACCTGCTTCCAGATCGGTAGGTCGGTAGTTCAAGAGCCATTTTCGCTTTTCCTTGTGATTTTGTTCAAGGATTTAACAGATTGTTCAGTGATATTTCACCGAACCTTTAGCTGTTGAGATTACGATGAAATTTCACCATAATCCGTATTTTTATGTTTGTAAGATCCACTAATACATCTTAATATAACATGTAAAAAATGATGCAAAAATATCGAAGAACAACAAGAGATTATCGCAATTCTAACAATTTTTCTGGTGGCCAAAAATGATGTTGTAGATCAAAGGTTTTTTGTTTTTTTTTTTTTTTTCCTATCAACTTCTTAAAAATCCTGCGTAAATTTGTATACAAATCTCAGCACAAATTCCGTTGAAAATTTAGTTTTCAATTCTTCAATTTTTTTTTAAATTTTTCATAATTTTTTGTTGGATGAACCAGTTCTAGCTAGTTATTGCACACTTTTTCAGGAAAATGAAAAAAATATTCGATAATACCCAATTCAATAAATTAATAAACTATAACACTTCTTTTGAATTTGAGTACTTCTTATATAACATTGGCAAATAGAGATGCCGTACATCAGTTAAAATAAGTTGTGGTAAGTTCTCAGACTTAATTTTTTAACTTAACAATGTTTAAGCTCAGGTGATCTCTTCGTTCCCTATTATAATTGGATTGGAACACAATCGTGCATATGTGTGTATGTTCCAAATATTGGCGTTTCTGTGAATTTTTTCTTTTGAGAAGCCCCATTTACGCTTGGGAGTAGAAGCGCCCTCTGGGTAATAGTGACGCCCCCCTCAAAAAGAGACAACTAAGAAGCTCAAATTTTACGACGACAGTGCTGATCTTGTCTAAGCGATTGATCCCTAATCTCTCATACAATGGTCTAGGAGTGTACCACCTACGAATTTGTGCGAATTACTTATTGTTAATGCTAATGCTAAATGCTAAACAAAACATTATAGGGGACACGTCCCCCGACAATATTATAGAGAGAATGTGTGCGGATGCCGAGTGCTGGAATGCAGTAACTACGGCTGTCACTCACATTATGTTAGAATTGCAGCGTCTATGGCGCGCCGACCAAGAGTTGGCTGCAGAGGATTAGCCCTGCCGAGGCTGGTCCCTTGTAACATTGTTTAAGTCGGCTAGGAGAAGCAGTTTGCCTAGGCTACTTCTGCTACACGTGTTGTGCTATATGCACTGGTCCCTTCCCGAAGAAATACCGTAAGGTGGTTCCGGGAAGATGAGGGTCTGAGTCCAAGGGTCATGTCGATGCACTGTTCACCACTTGAGCAATTCTAAATGAATTGCTCATGCACAGTGCATAGGCTGGTTTTAGCGGGTCGTCGTTGGTGCGTCATCCCCGCATTCCCTGAGTTATCTTCTCAGGGGATCTGTTTGCAGATTTCCCCCTTGTAAAAAACAAAAAAAAAAAGAAAAAACAAAACATTATATTCCAGGTGATTCAAACAATGCTGCAGTGTGCGTCCCGTGAGCCGCCATAAGAGACCGACCTAACCAGTTTTTTTTGTTGTTGTTTGAGAGAGACTTTAATCCGAAGGTCATTCGTCCCTTATTGCTGGCCTCCGAGCAAACCGGTGACGTCACATTCCTATCGCTTTGCACTAACATACACCCATTTTCGTTTTTGTGTAACAGCTTTTCTAAAACATATTTCTAAATGCAGTCAAACCTTGATGAGTCGATGTTCCATAGGTCGATATCAACTAATGAAACCTTACTTAAAACCAAAAAAAAATCATAATTACTATTATGCTATCTTCAATGAGTTTTCCAAAGAATATCTGTTTCATGGCTCGATATTTCCATGATCCGATGATTCCTTAAATATCGAGTGGAAGTTTGAATGTAGTTAAGATTCTGAAGAATTTACTTATTGAATTTTCATGCTGAATAGCACCGCCGTATGTAATAATTTCTGATCAAAAAATCACATGTTAAACATACTTTAGCCTTGGACAGAATGAACCACTTTGATGAAGACGTCGTTTTCTTGAATAAGCAATCGTGAACCTACTAGATATATGGGTTGGAAATATTGCCTATTCAGTAGCACCATCTAGTGGAAGTATTTCAAAACCAAGTGTAGCCCATCACAAGTTTGTACTTGGCTTACTGAACCTTTAGCCAAAGGCTTCATCTTTCTATGTTATCAGTATCCCCAGATATTATCAATCAAAAACATGCATGCTCACTAGCGTCATCTGTTGGAACAATTTTAAAATTCGATGTTCGCCTTGATTTTTAGGCCTTGATACAATGTCGACGTTTTGTAGAAGAATTGCGATTTAAATCACATGTTAGGCAGCTTCGCCGAAGACACAATCTTTCTAAAAAATCTCTATTCTAAGAAATCCGAGATCAAAATATTGCATGCTCACTAGGACCATCTGGTGGTAGAACTTCAAGTTGGGTGGCCTATCGCATGCTACACCTCGACCTGCTCAACAAAAGTGTTAGTGTAACGAAGACATTATCTTTCTAGGTAATTGGGGTCCTGATATATTTGTGTTCGAAAAATGCCATGCTCACTAGCGCCATCTTGTGAAAGACTTTTGAACCATGTTAGTCCTTGAACAACACTATGCCAAAAACACCATATTTCTAAAAGCCAGGATCCTGAGATATTTCTGATTAAAACATTGCATGCTCACTAGTGCCATCTGGTGGTAGAATTTAATGTTATGTGGCCTATCATATGTTTTACATGTTTGTCCTTGATCTACTGAACAACTTTTCCGAAGAAACCATTTAGCGAAAAAATCTAGATTCTGAGATATTTGTATTCGAGATGTTGCATTGCGAAATGTTCACTTCATCGGTTCCCTCGGGACACTTTTTTTTTATTTTTATTTATTTTAGTGTTTTTTAACTTACAGCTAGTTCAACACTCGTCAAGAGAGGTCACCGGAACGATGCCTCTTAAAAGTAGAAGAGGACTCTTAGGGGGTGCCCCTTTCGAGCCCACCCAAGTAACAATTCCACAGCAACTTGGCTTTCGTGAGGATTTATTAATGTTTTATGACAGTTGAGTGATTGCTATGATACTTAGAGGCGACATTTAAAGTTGCCAAAAGATAATATTTTGTAATTCGGCTCTTGGCTGTTTTCAAAGCCTTTTAGAGCCAAATCATAAAGTCGAAATTTTGTGGCTACAAAACCTGATTTATTGCAGCATACAAAACCTTATTTCAACTGCTTGCCGTGGCTGAACGACTCTTATTTGTTACGGCTATGATAAAAGACTCATATAATACAGCTTGTTGTCATAAAAGCTGCTTTTAAGCTGCATGACTTCCACTTGATATCTGATGACTTACCTTATTTATACCTCCCAAATCAGTATTGGGACTCATAAGGTGCGAAAACTGTATTCACATTGCAATTTTAATACTTACCACACCAATATAAAGTCACTAACATTGCGTTATTACCATGGAACACTTATTCCAACATTGGTAAAATGCAAAACTGATATGCGTTTTCATTTTTTTTTGCGTATTTTCTTCAAAATAGCACGCACGAACTGTCAAACTATGGTGAATGCTGCTTAGTTACCATAAAAAGCGAAAAAAAAGCTGAATCATCTTCAATCAGCATTTATTAGGGCAATTTTACATCCACAAATGCCGAATCATGACAGTGTGCCCTTATTTATGTATTTATGATAGCAAAACAGCATTTGTCGATGGGAATCCATCAATCATGGTTCCGCCATATTAATTTCACTCCAGTTGCCACAATTTCACTTTTTTAAATCATACTATATCCATGAATTCGCTCATAAGACGCTATGGTGTGATGATTTAACTGATTGAATATAATTTAGAGCACATTCACTGCCCAATCAAACCAAGAATTGTTGAATTTTCACCTGGCGGTTTATTTTAGCAAATGCTAAATAACTAGAAATATGCCACTTTCAGAGGGGTCACAGGCAAATTCACTTCTTTCTCATCACATTTCACAAGAAATCTCGCTCGGCACTAAAGATTCGAGCACTATATCCAAAAAAAAATCACTTCAAATAAAAAGCACTGAGAAATAAATTATCGCAGACGTATTTTCAGTCTTATTTTGTTTTGTTTACGTTGGAATAAATTCGGCAAGATCGACGTTATGATAAAAACATTTTCAAGATGAACCGACATTCATCGAGAAAAGATGACCTCAAAATAACTACCATAAATGCTATTTTGCTTTATTCGTGTGACATAATTATACTCTTCATAGCCTCTTTCAGAGTGGGCCAACTAGTCACGTTCTAATCTACAAGAGGTTTTGGGGGATGCAATGAAGGCAACAGTGCCTTGATCGTGGTTTTATGAGCGTTTATTTATAGCACCCTGGAAGTAATTCGTAAAACTAAAATTGTTACTTGGGCAACCAAGGTGTCGCCATTATACAGTAAAGCTGTTTTAGCTACATTGCTGAACAGTCGTCCCGTCGTAGTTATATGTGTAGCACCCACAGACAGTCTTAATTTCAAAATCCTTATTGAAAATCTTCGCCGCAGAATGCGAAACCTCCCTATTTTGAAATAGTTTGATAACATAATTGTGTGTAACTACCGAGATTGTCGGTAGCCCTCAACCTAGTGATGTTCACGTTCGAAAGCTCAAAAGAACTGCGAAACCACGATGAAGTGGCTCTTGATTATTGGCTTGGATTGTTGGCTCAGATTTGTTCGTACAGTTTGATAGCTTTTAGGAAACCTATGAAGGTGGCACGGTGGCCGCATCATTTCCTAGAGCGCTGCGAATACTTCATGAAATTTCGAATGATGTACGGGCTGATTCGTATTGCGGGCATGCACATATAAAGTGCTCGACAGAGTTCTAAACGCCAAAAATAGAGCATATTCGTCTGAAAGGACCACGTCCCGCCATGTTATGCGAAACCCGTGTATGCCCAGTTCTCAAACGGGAGATGACTCGTTGTTCCTGGAGAAGGGGACAATCGGCCCAATTTTCGGTTGAGATCTTGATTTTCCGTATAAGTGGAGCGTAGGACTTAGCCCATTCACATTCCATTTTTATTTCCATCCACGGTATAAAGTAGACAGTGTTGATTGTACACGTTCCATACAAATTTATTGTTGTCGATATGAATTCATCAACACAATAAAAAACCTTATAATCACGGAAGTATATTTGTTGACTAAAATTACAAGCTTTTCACACTCTATTCATGCTTTGTTTACATTTTTTGTCAGTTTTCTCCTCTCTTCTCTCGCTTCACACCGACGGAAAAAGTTGTCATCAGTATGCTGTAAACTTAATAAAAAGACTGCACTGTTCGGTCGTTAGAAACAGAAATCTTTATTGTAGGTCTTGACTTAACCTAAGCTGTATGTACTGAAGGTACCTGAAGTCATTATGTAAAGACGGACCAATCAGTGATCAATGCACTGATTGAGAGAGAGAGCAAAAGAGAGACCACACAGTCGGCACTGCCGCGCGACGTGTAGCTTGGAAACAGTCGGGTACAGTCATAAATTATTGACCCGGTAAAACGACACTTTCATGAGAAAGTGCTTATGCAAATGCAACGGCCATCGGCTCAATGGGTTGCTGACTTATTGGGTCTCAGCATGACGCAAGGGTTGCGATCTGCTGGAAATGAAGAGGGTTTGCTAACATGTGCGATACACATGTTACACCACCACCGTTTGGGAAAAAATGATTGAAGATCATTTTTCTTCTGACTTCAAATACCTTTCACAAAATTCTTGAATTACGGATTTATGGTTTGTATTTTAAATTTTGTTTTTCTTAGTTTCTAGCTCATCCTCCCCTTTCGAGAAGAATGGTTTTACATGGTATAATCATTCCTAAATTTTTAATATAATATTGTGTTTGAGCTGAAAAATGTAAATTTATAGTTAAGTATGAATTATATTTTATTTTGAATTATTCGATTTTTATGAACTATTTGTTCATCTTGGTTGATTATATTCCTAATTTTAACGTTTGGATGTATAATTTGTACAATTTCGAATGGACCAGAATAGACTGGGTCCAGTTTTCTCCTATTCTCCTTTTTTAACCAAACTTGATCTCCTATCGCTACTACTATTGGATTTTCTTTTGGTTTGTGGCTTTGATTTCTTATTGATTTTGATTTTTCTAACAATGTTTTTGCTTTGATTGAAGCCTGTTGCATTTTGTATTTAAGTTCGAATAGGTAAGATTCGTGATTATACACTGGATCTATTATTGTTGCATTAGAAAACTCGCTCGGTATGTTTGCTTGTTTTCCGAAAACTAGTTCGAAAGGGCTATATGAATGGTCTGTGTGTGGTGTAGTATTGTAGCAGAAAGTATAATAGTTAAGCCATGAATCCCAATCATCTTGGTTTTCATTAATGAAGCTTCTAAGGTACTCGTTGAGACAACGATGGTTCCTTTCGAGGCTACCTATTGTCTCGGGGTGATAAGCTGTAGAGAATTTTTGTTGTATTGCTAACAGTTTGCATACGTTTTCGAAAATCTCGTTCTTATACTCGGTACCCAAATCTGATTTGATTGTATTCGGACAACCGTATTTAAGAATGCAATTTTCTACTAGAGCTTTTGCTAACGTGTTTGCTTGTTTATCTGGTAGTGGGGCTGCAATTATGTATTTGGATAGATCACACTGAATTGTTAATGCGTATCTATTTCCATTCCTAGATTTAGTAAAAGGTCCAATCGTATCAACTGATATGAGATCGAAACATTTAGTTGGTGTCGTTGTTTCTACAAACGATTCGTTTGTTTTTGTTTTATGTTTATTTTGGCTACATTTCACACATCGTTTGACAAAGTTTGCTATGGTGTGTTTCATGTTGTGCCAATAATATTTAGATCGTAATCGGTTGAATAATCTGGTTGTACCAATGTGACCTCCCGTAGGTGTGTCATGGTTTTCAGAGATTATTTTGTGTATAATTTCCTCATCATTTACGATTTGAGCTGGGTGGTAGATGATAATTGTTAAATTTTTAAGTACTTCGTTGCATGCTTTTTTAAATATTTGGCGAGGAATCATTGTAAAAATTTTATCATCGTTTTTCATTGCTAGCGTTTTCAAATTCATTTTGGCGGCCATTTTATCAAGTGTCTGCAGACATTCTTGTAAATTAACATTTCCACTTTTGTAGGATAATTGCTCGCGTGCAAGGATCCTTTTCAGGGTTTTAGTCAAAATTCGTAAATTTAGACTATTGTCGTTTACTTCAAATATTACTTTCGGCATGTTAAATGCGTCAAGGTTGTTTACTGATTCATAAGCTTTGAGGTGATCAATCTCAGTAGCAGATGAATTAGTTTGTGTGTCATTATCATTTTGGTTGTTTTTATGTCTAGTCATGGACCTAGTTTGAATTGGCAGTACGGAGAGATTTTTGAGTTCTTCAGAGTCAATCATTACGCGGGATAGAGCGTCGGCGCCAACGTTCTGTTTTCCGCTGATATGTTCGACATCAAAGGTAAACTCCTCTAAATCTACTCTCATTCTGGTCAGTTTTGAATTCGGATTTTTCATCGAAAATAGGTAAACAAGTGGGCGGTGATCTGTTTTCACCGTAAAACGTCTGCCATACAAGTATGGTCGGAAATAGTTGATTGCCCAATGAATTGCAGTCAACTCTTGTTCAATGGTGGATTTGTTACTCTCACCTTTTGTAAAAGTTTTGCTAGCATAAGCTACTGGTAATTCTATGTCACCATGAAGTTGAGCTAAAACAGCACCACATGCAATTTTGGAGGCATCTGTGCTAAGAATAAATTTTTCGTTGTAATTTGGAAATTTCAAAATTGTAGGTGACAAAAGCTTTTGTTTTAAATAGTCAAATGCCTTTTTGCAGTTTTCATTCCACTCAAATTTTACATCTTTTCGTAAAAGTTTGTTCAAGGGAGCAGTTATTTCGGAAAAATATGGAATAAACCTTCTGTAATAATTACAGAAAGCAGTAAATCGTCTTACATCATCTGCATTTTTCGGTTCGGGGTAATTAAGGATTGCTGAAAATTTCGCTTTATCGGGTTGAATTCCCTCACTAGATATGTGATGTCCAAGGTAAGTAACATCACTACGAAAAAACATACACTTCGATGGGTTCAACTTAAGATTGAATTCTCGAAGTTTTAGAAAAACTTTTTCAAGGTTTGAGAGATGATGTTTTAGAGTACATCCAACGATAATAATATCGTCTATATAAAGGAAAGCACATTCCGGAGGAAGACCACTCAACGCGATGGTCATCATCCGTTGAAAACTATTAGGCGAAATATTTAGCCCAAAGGGAAGCCTATTAAATTCATAGTGACCGTTTGAAGTGGAGAAGGCTGTGTAATGTTTTGAAGAATCCTTCAATTCTATCTGGTGAAAACCAGACATTAGGTCTAATGTTGTGAAATACCTTGCTCTTCCCAGTTGATCGAGAATATCGTCGATTCTGGGGAGCGGAAATTTGTCGGCAATAATATTTTTGTTCAGTCGCCTGAAATCAACTACAAGTCTCCAATTTTTATTTGTACCTGCGTTTGATTTCTTAGGCACAAGCAATATTGGTGAGTTGTAGGGTGATATTGAAGGACGAATAATGTTTTCTTTTAATAATTTGTTCACTTGCTCGTCTATTTCTTTACGGTGAACTTCTGGGAGTCGATAATTTTTGGTATATACTGGCGTTTGATCATTTAACAAAATGTCTTGTTGGTAAAAATTATTGCATGTTAATTTATCATCTTGGAGTGCAAAAATGTCACTAAACTTCGCGCATAAACTAGTTAGGCTTTGTTTAGCTTCATTTGGGACTCCATCAAGTTTTAGTTCTGACAAGAGACGTTCTTGTCTATGTTGCGTATTAATTTTGTCAAAAGTAAAAATATCAAAATTTTCCAGCGGTTCGTATGTTCTATGGAAATGTTTGCTAATTGTGATTATTTCTGGATTTGTATTTATAATTTTTATGAGGTGATTTCTGGTGTTTACAATAGCTTTCGCACAAAAAACACCTGGATGAATTTCTGTTGAGTCCAAAAAGAAATTTCCGTGAAGTAAGCCAGAGTCAATAATTCTCAGGACTTCGCATCTGGGTGGTATAACAAAATTTTCACTAAGACTATCCTGAATAGTGAATTCAATTTCGGTATTTTCATGTATTGCTGTGAGTATCCATGTATCGTAATTAATACTGCAGTGGAATTTAGTAAGGAAATCCCTTCCTAAAATTCCGTCAGTTGGTATTGGGAACTCTTCTGAGATTAATTGAAATTTATGAGTAATGAGAACGTTATCGGGACAAATAATGTCTGTTGATATTGTTCCGATAGTTTGTAATTTTTGTTGGGTAATACCTGTAATTGAGCACGTTTCGTCAATGTTTACTAGTTCGCTTTGGTTAATTATGTTTGACTTTAATATGGAAATATCTGCTCCAGTGTCCACTAGAAGAGTGCACACTCTGTCGGAGGCAGTTAGTTGGATACTTATGAAATTTGCGTAAGACGTGTTGATGTTAAAACATTTTAACGTCTCACGATATTCGCCAGTGCAACTTGTTGGTTTTGTAAAGGAGCTTGGTTCGGCTGTAGCGCTAATTGTCCCGGATTGCTCATCATGCTTGCCATGCCCCCAACGTTCACTTGTTGGGGGACATGCATGTTTTCCGCTTGCGCATAAAAAACACGGTTTTGTTGGTGGAAATTTCTTCCTCTGAAATTATTTCCACCTCTGTTACCGAACCCATTACGATAACCATATCCACCTCGACCGCGAGATGGATAATAATTTCTCTGATTCGTATTATGTCTTCCAGGATTTGCATAGCCACCGCGAGGTGTGAGACCTCGAGCATTTCGTCCACGTTGACCACCTCTAGCGTGGCTGTGCGAGTTGCTGTTGCAGAATAAGACAGAGTTCGACGTGGTGTTTTTTTCATTTTCGTTTGCCTTGCCTATCGCTTCGGCAAGGGTGTCAAATTTACCGGCCTTTATTATCAGCTGCGATTCTTTATTGCGTAACCCGTTTGCAAGTGCATTCGTGCCCGCTCGAACGGCTAGCCTCGATGCGGTTGCAATGGGTACGTTTTCTGCAATGTAGGCGCTTTCTAATTGCACAGTTAATTTTTCGACTTGCTCCGTGAACTTTAATAATTCAGAAGTTTGTCGCTCGTTGGCCAATTTTGCGAGGATTACCTCAGGTTGGCATGTCACCGCACATCTTGTCTTTAGCCCATCAATGATGGTGTCTAATTCTGGAGGGTTATCGCCCACAGCTGACCTCGCTTTACCGGACAGCTTTGAGAGTACGACCTGGATCGCGGCCGCTTTATTATTGGCATCAGTTAATGTTTTTAGTGCTGTAATGGCAGACACCACTCTGTTTAGGTTTTCGCTGTTTCCATCGTACTCGGGTACGAGCATGGAAGCGGTTTTAATGATTTCCAGAATGGACGTCATTTTAATATTTTGTTTCAATCTATTAGTTATTATTATAGCTGTGACAGCACCTTTGAATGATACACGTTCAGAAAGTCGCTTATGTTCGACTAGTTTTTGGATAACTTTGAAAACATTCGAGGCTTTTTCAAGTATGGTTTTGTTTTCGATACTAGGGTCTATTTCTGCTAATTTAATTATATTGTTATATAATGTTTTTGCCGAATTGGCTTGTTTTGTTAAAATTCTATTTGACGATCTTAGGTCTACTTTTGACTTTAAATCGTTATAAATTTGTTTTAGTTTTTCGTATTTTGACTTCATTTAGAGATTATGCACGATATGGTTTAATATTGTATTTTTTTTCCGAAATTATTTTCATATTAAGGTTAAATTAAAAAAAAAAAAAAATAATTGAATTAACACGTATCATGAATAAATGCACCATTCTTACTCTAATTTCCACTTACTTCGGTTATTATGAATTTTGCTGCTTTGATACCTCTCGATCCTTGGCCAGGTTGTCTAAAAATCCCGCTTGCCGGTCCTCCGACAAGGGTCTCTCCTGCAGTTGTTGTATTTTATTGTATTATATTTTTTTTTTTTTTTTTTTTTGCACTAAATGTTGGGGTGGCCTCCATGACCGCCTCGGTCTCCTCAACACACGTCAGCTGCTGCTTACGTATTATTTTTATCGCGTTGCATTCAGAATTTGTTATATTTTTTCTAAGTCCGCCACTGATTTTGCTGCTTTCAGGGCTTGTCTTCTTGTATGTTCTTTACAGAGCCTGAACAGCGTAATTAACAGTTGAATGGTCACTAGCACTAGGATAAGGTTCAACTTGAAGTCATGTTGCGTGTGGAGCTCTTCGTGTATCTCCAGTTGATTCAACACTGCAACCTGGGGGTCTCCAGATATTTGCGCTTTCTTGGATTGAGTTTTCCCCATTTTTATTTGTTTACACCAGTTAATAATTAGTACATCGGAATTAACACTGAACGATTATCGGTTTACGTTTGGAAAGCCAACAGGGCTTTTCTCGCGCTGGTTTGCCATTCAATTAAGAGCTGATAGTAAAAATATATCACCAGTCCAAGCGCCAGCAGCGTAATTGCACTTTGCATTAGTAGGACTCTCACTTTTCACTAGTAATTATTTTTCACTAAATTTACTAAGTTCACTAAGTTCAATTTGGATTAGAACTTAGACTGTCTACGGTTCGCCATGTAAACTTAATAAAAAGACTGCACTGTTCGGTCGTTAGAAACAGAAATCTTTATTGTAGGTCTTGACTTAACCTAAGCTGTATGTACTGAAGGTACCTGAAGTCATTATGTAAAGACGGACCAATCAGTGATCAATGCACTGATTGAGAGAGAGAGCAAAAGAGAGACCACACAGTCGGCACTGCCGCGCGACGTGTAGCTTGGAAACAGTCGGGTACAGTCATAAATTATTGACCCGGTAAAACGACACTTTCATGAGAAAGTGCTTATGCAAATGCAACGGCCATCGGCTCAATGGGTTGCTGACTTATTGGGTCTCAGCATGACGCAAGGGTTGCGATCTGCTGGAAATGAAGAGGGTTTGCTAACATGTGCGATACACATGTTACAATGCTTTGGAATTGTACGGTCAATTGTAGTGGATAATCAGCCCTGTCGTCGTAAAATTTGAGCTTCTTAGTCGTCCCTTTTTGAGGGGGGCGTTACAATAGCCCAGAGGGCGCTTCTGTTTCCAGGCGTTATGATGTTTTCTCATAAGAAATATTACTCATATTTTAGTATACAGGGATCAACTATGACGGAGGTTATATTTGCTATGGGTTTTCGACTTTTAGTCTGTACAGATCATAAACGGAAATCCAAATCCCTTAGCAACATTTAATATATAAATATTACAAATATCTCAAATACTTCAATATACATTCCTAACAAACGAAAACTAATATGCTTTTGCGCGTATTTAGTTTGTATTCCATTTCTATTAAAATATGGAACGAAGATATCAAGTACATGGGCTTAAAATGATTCAGTTGATAAATTTGCTAATGTAAAAAGTGAAAATTATTTACTCCTTTTTCCAATTGAAACTACCATAACAATGCCTGTGACCAGTAGCGCAACCAGGATTTGGTTCCGGGGGGGGGGTTTTGAAATCTTGAAGGTAATAATTTTTGGGAAAGTAGGAAGCCAGACCCCATTCTTGGCTCACTTCGGCAGTGGGGTTTTTTGAAAGCTAGAGCGCTCATATTTGGCCACAACATGCATCGTACTGATGCGCTTCTTACACCAAAGTTTCGGACAATTCTACCGAAAAAATAACCCCATGCCAAAGTGAATCCGGGAAGTGCCCTAATGGTTCTGCACCCTATGTTTCAACAAAAAAGAGTTTTAGTATATTTTGTTTTGAATGTGCGTACTTGGTTAAACTCATTAAACAAGATCAAAATACATAACGCGTGATAATGCTCAATTAGCATTTACTTATCTATGTTCGTTGAATATTTACCATAGCATTCGTTGTCTCCCCTGTTACAGTATTCGATATGCAGAAGGAGAAAACATTATCTGCGTATTTTTTTAAAACTGAAGAAACGCTTCTCCGGAAATTCATATGCTCTGAAGGTCGAGAAAGTTTGCAATGTAATGAGCAAATTGAAAGATTGGTTGGTTGGTTTGACTTTATTAACGAGATTTTTAGCCCTGGGCTAGTTCATCTCGGGACCAACGGCTTTACTTCCCTTCCGAAGGAAGTCGTCACTATAACTTTTCACATCATAAGTGACTATGTCGGGGATGGGATTCGATCCCAGGTCCTCGGCGTGAGAGGCGAGTGTTCTAACCACTACACCAGGTCCGTCCCCATTGAAAGATTATTTATGCTGCGTATGGGACCTTTTTTCCAATATATTTGAATGGATGACCAACTTCTGACACAAATGCTTCAGTTAAGTTTTCAGAAAAGGCAAAACAATATTATAGCCTTACAGCACTGAACAGAATAAATTGCCCACGGGTCGCTTTTCATATTAAAAGATCAAACGTGGAGACCTGGGTCTTGGCTTCTAGTGGGCTTTTTGTAATTTGCACTGAAATTCATAAATAAGCTTTCACTCACTTCACATTATTTCACTCAGCAGAAAATTCATGATATTTCAAACACAAACTTTTTTGTCATCGTATGTTTCGCATTGTGTGAATAATGTCTTAACGTTCATTTTGATTTTATTTGAATACAATTTTTTTACTAAATAATATACTTCTAAAAACAAGTTTGAATAATTGATCAATTTCGCAAAATAGTGGAATGAACAGTTTTTTTTTTGTGTTTTTGTTAAATTTGGAGATTTATTATTACTCAAAACATTGATTTTTTGAAGCTGCGAATTTCCGGCTAACCTATGTATTTCCAACTTCGGATGTAAATTTTAAGTCAATCCAAGTACTAGAAGTTGAGATCCAATCCTCCAAACTCGACCATTTTGTTTTGATAAAACGTCCAACTTGTACTATATTTTGTTCAGTACTATATTATAGTACAAGTTTGCAAATATGTTTGTTTTATTAACCTCTTCAGGGGTCTAAGAATTTAAAGAAAACATAGAATAAGAATATTACTGTTAAAACCACTGAAACTCAGAGTGTGAATACGAGCCTAAATTAATGATCCATAATTGTAGAATGTTAATGAACTACAGAAATACACAAGATAAGCTTTATATTTTTTCGGCTCTGGGGGGGGGTTTTGACCCCCAAAACCCCCCCTTGGTTGCGCCACTGCCTGTGACTATTTATTAGAGTCTATTAACTAAGACTATTACGATGTGCACGTTAAAATTAATCTCAATCCATGAAATAAATTCAGTCTTTTAGAACGTATCACTCAATTTAAAACGGATCATCGAGTGCAAATACAAAAACCTCATCGAACCGTTTATTTGAAAACGTTTTTATGTCCGCCTCAAATTTAATTTTTTTCTTATGTTCGGCATTTTGCTTTTAAAACAATATAATGTTATTGCATTTCGCTTTTTAAACAAAATGGTGAAAAATTTAAGCAAATTGATGCAACAGTCAAAAGTAAAAAGCATAATTTTGACAATACAACTGATAACTTGACTTTCTTGTATTTCTTTTTGTTTGATAAATTGACTAAGAAAGAAATGGCCTTGTACAACATATGATGTTTGGATTTAATCAGAAATTCGTTCATTCGATATTCGTTCATTCAATAATATTTTATTGGACAGTTTATGCAGCTGCTCAAACTCAGTTTTTTATAAGCTTTTTGATGCTTATCTCAGAATTCAAAACGAAGCGCTAACGGTGAAACACGTTTTTCTGATAAAATTCAAAATGGAGTCGAATTCGAAATACCCCTTATATTGCTTTGTATTTCAAGGAACATATGAGAAGAAAGATACGTGAATAAATACATAGATATTTAAAAAAAAAACTGAGCTTTTTGCAAACTGTCAAGCCTAGGGTTCAGCATTTTGAGTTATTTTTTTGTTTTTTATTTATGAGGGTTTAAACTTGATTAGCCAGTTCATTCACCTCGCAATTTTAATTAACCAAAACGCTTCTCCTCTAGTTTTATAAAATTGAAGCAAAATACGACACAAACTGTAATTCTGATTATGTATGCCAATGGTAATCACATTTCAGCGATAATTACTCAACCATAACTCGAAACATGTTTTAACGAAGTATTATGCGTATTCTCAGTCCTGTCAGACTAAGAAAATTTGATTAGGAAGCAAAGAAAAGTTTTAAAGTTAAGCATAAATTAATTAATACTTAAGATTCAATGTTTCAAATGATTGATTATATTTGAACGTAAAGTATTCATATATTATACATACATATAGAAAAAATATTATATTTTTTTCTTTAAAAAAATAAATCAAATAATTAAGTTAACAAAGACTTTTTTTTGAGTTTTCTAAAAACAGGACATCTAGAACGTTCGAACTTTTTTTAACTTTAAGAAGAGGTGTTCAATTTTCAGCCAAATCTTCTTTCTGGCATAACGTCCCCATTGGGACAGAACCTGCTTCTCAGCTAAGTGTTCTTATGAGCACTTCCACAGTAATTAACTGAGAGCTTACTGTGCCAATGACCATTTTTTGCATGCGTATATCGTGTGACAGGTACGAAGATATTCTATGCCCTGGGAAGTCGAGAAAATTTCCAACCCGAAAAGATCCTCGACCGGTGGGATTCGAACCCACGACCCTCAGCTTGGTCTTGCTGAATAGCTGCGCGTTTACCGCTACGGCTGGCTTAAATTATAATAAAATATCGCTCTTGAAGTGATATCAAAATGAAAAAAGTCAACAATTGCTCTAGATTTCAATATATTTCGCTATGGTTTTATCTTTTGTAGTTTTTCATTGGATATATTTGTGAATCTTGGAATTGTCAAGTATCAATTACAGAATTTTATCAAATTTAATAACACGAAAATGCTGCTCTTTTTGCAAACTTGATTATGAAAGTTCACTTGAAAATTATTGGTCCAAAATAAACAAGGGCATGAACTGACTGTTTTAAGAACATATTTAAGTTGAAAATTTTTTCAGCTTTAAACATTAACATATTTCATCAAACTTCGAGAGTGGTCTTGGGCCTCTTAATAATCACGTGCTGTTACCGAATGATCTCTCAAGATAATTTAACCAACAATTTCTTTAATAATACCGAATATTTGGGATAAAGCGCATACAGCCCATTTAATTAAGGGATTGTGCTACTTTGCCCTACATATTGATTCCCCAAATGTCGTTTTCTTGAACGTCAGTTTGAATGTCTGTTCTCCGAATATCCCGTTTCACAACTTCCTACATTTCAGAGTAGTGAACGGACCAGTCATCTGGTAGCACTCTGTCACTGAGAACTATTCTTGCACCTTCATGAACTGCATCACTTCTCGAAGTGACAGGTTATTCGGAAAAATGGGATTCGAGAAAAAGGATTATTCGGCGAATTGTCATTCGCAGAATAGACATTCGAGGACATTCGTTTGACAAATAGTGTGGAAATATAATATGAGACAAAATATAGATATTATAAACAACGTAACGGAAAGAACTCACCAATATAATACATAAATTGCTCAACATACACAATCAACATTGATCTTGATTGCATCGCTCGTTCTCGCAAGAGCAGATGACGCAACTAAAGTACCAAATACTACTCTTCACTTGATATACGTTAGTTAACTTCATAGAGCAAACAAAATTTAATAGTTTTTTTACAGGGTGTTAAGATGCAGCTTATCTACGTGAAACAAAGTATTACCACTTCAGGGCGTTTATACAGAATAAAAAATTTGATTGATTTTTACATGGCATTACGATTCAATTCAATAATGTGGACTTAAGTTAAATTACTGCAGGATGTTGATAGAGCTTGGAATTTTCAAGTAATGACCTACAGAGCATTGAGATCTACCTGATCTACATAGAATAAGGTCAAATTACTCCAGGGCGGTAATACAGTTTGGAATATTCAATTGATGTTCTAAAGGGCGTTAAGATGCACCTGAACTACATAATATAAGCTTGAAATATTCCAGGACGTTGAACAGGCTAGAATTTCCAATTGATGGCATATAGGACGTTAAGATAGACGTGAGAAAGGAACAAATTAATCCAGGGCATTGATATATTTTGACAATTTCGATGACATCAATCAGAGCGTTGAGATGCACCTGATATTCAAACGATGAAGCCAAATTACTCCAGGGCGTTGATACTACTAAGAAATTTCTATTGATTTCAAACAGGGCGTAAATATCCTCCAGATCTTGCATTACTTCAGACCATTGATATAGCTTGGTCGATTGATGTTATACAAAGTGTTAAGATGTTTCTGAACTATGTGAAATAAGGCCAAATTAGTCCAGGGCGTTGCAAAAGCTTGGAATTTTTAATTGATGCCCTACAGGGCGTTGCGATGTACCTGATCTAAATAAAATAAGCTCAAATTACTCCAGGGCATTGATACAGCTTGGAATTTTCAATGGATACAGGGCATTAGGTTGCACCTGATTTACGTAAGACAAGTTCATTGGACAAGGTCGTAAGACAAGGAAAATAGATATCGAACAGGGCGTTAAAATGAATTGATTACATGACACGAGTCCAAATTACTCCAGGACGTTGATACTGCATGGAGTTTTCAATTGATGTCCTACAGGGCGTTAATGTGTATCTTATCTAAGATCTACGTGAGACAAGGTCGAATTACTCCAGGGCGTCAATACAGGTTGGAATTTTCAATCGATACAGGGCATTGATGTGCACCTGATCTTCGTAAGACAAAGTCAAATAAGTGAAGGGCGTTCATACATCTTAACATTTGTCCCACAGGGCGTTAAAATGCAGCTTATTTACATGTAACAAGGGCAATTCACTCCAGGGCGTTGAATATTCAATTGATGTCCTACAGGGCGTAAAGATGCACTTGGTCTACGTAAAATGAGGTCACATTACTCCAGGACGTTGATAAAGCTTGAATTTTAAATTGATGTCCTACAGGGCGATGAGATGTATTTGATCGACATAGGATTAGGTTAAATTAGTCCAGGGCGTTGATAATGCTTGGAGTTTCTATTGAGGTCACACAGGGCGTCAAGATGCACTTGATTTACTTGGGGTGAGGTTGAATTAGTCTAGGGCATTTAAACAGTTTGAAATTTTTTAATAATGTCCTACAGCCCTGTACGTTAAGATGCTGCTGATCTATATGAGACAAGTTCAAACCCCTCTAGGACGTCAATAGATTGTAGCTTTCAATCAATGCAGGTCATTGAGGTACACCTGATCTACGTGAGACAAGGTCAAATCAGTCAAGGGCGCTTGTACATCTTGACATTTGTCCCACAGGCCGTTAAGATGCAGCTGATTTACATGGCACGAGTCCAAGTTACTCCAGGGCGTTGATAATGCTTAAAATATTCAAGTGATGTGGGGCGTAAAGATGGGCGTAAGGATGCACTTGGTCTACATAAGGGAGGTCAAGTAACTCTTCGGCGTTGATAAAGCTTGAATTTTTAATTGATGTCATACAGGGCGTTAGGATGCTACGGATCTATATGGGACAAAGTAAAATTACTCCAGGGCGTTGATACAGCTTGTAGTTTTCAATTTTGATCTACGTGAAATAATGTGAAATTACTCTAGGGCGTTGATACAGCTCAAAAATTTCGATGGATTTTTTACAGGGCGGTAATATGTTCTATATGAAGTTCTGAAAGAAATAGGGTAACAGAGCGTTGGTAGGTACAGGTTGGAAATTTCGATTGATATCTTATGGGGCGTTAGATTGTTGTTGATTTTGCACATTTTTTCTATAACTTCGGGTGAAAAATTCAAAAAAAAAAAAAAGAAAAGCTTCTTAGTCGTCGACTAAGCGCGACTAAGCAGGACGACAGGGCTGTGGATAATATATTGTATTCGTTTTTGCAGTTAAATTGCATCCAATATTTATTTTCTTACACATGAAAATGTTTTAAGTGTTTTGTAATTATAGGGGAAGTGGTGGTAAAATGAACACCTTGCCTTTTATCAAGAAAAAACAAATTTCGATGAATTTTTATCACGCACGGACGATTTATAGCATAAATCAGAGTGTTCGAGATGATACGTAGGTTGATTTAAGTGAAAATATGAACGAAAACTGAGATTTTAGAAAACCACGTTTGAAAATTGGAGCTGACGTAACTTTTAGCTCGGAAGACTTGAGGTTTTTCAGTGAGGTGAATATCAAATCTGATACCTTTAGAATTCTTTTTGAATGGGTAACAATCATCAATGGATATACTTTCGGTAAAACAATAAAATTTTTCAGAAATATTTGTTTTGCTCACGTTTTTTGCATGATGTTCATTTTACCACCAACAGCTGTTCATTTTACCAACATAGTGCAGGTAAAATGAACATTTACATCGTTTTTTACTAGCGACAAAAATATGTGATAATACAGCTATTTTAGTATAAATTCGTGTCACTGCTATAGATAACATCCCTGTTTTTGATGTTGTGGGATATAATTATACAAATTTCTCATTTTTCTATCAGAAACAAGATGATTTCCTTAAGGTGTTCATTTTACCATCCCTTCCCCTACATTGCATAATGGTCCGAATCAACAATTTATCAGGCATACAAATTTTCTCTGTTCTCGTTGATTATAGACGTTCGATGTCTGCAGAGATGTTATTCGAAATTTAGTTTTGCATTTTCTTACAAACAAGTTGAATAGGGTGGCCCTTCTTCAAGTTTTAATTTTGACTCAAATTTGTTTGTTTTATAAAATTTGTGGATGCGCTCTTCTGCAACCTTATAGAAAATGTTATTTTGAACAAGCACGCCGTTAATTTTCAAATCTTGTGAATTAAAGGCGTATTTCGAGTTTTTTAAGTGTATTTTGAAGTGAATTTTCTCAATTTACAAAAAAATACGTTCTCACAGTTTTTGCAGCGAAAGTTGCCTAGTATATGGCCTTTTGAATGCCATTTAAAAAAAAAGTATCGAACCAACTCCATGAGTTATGGGCATCTAAAGACTAATTAGTTTTTCGCTTAAATTTGCATATAACTTCAAAATCACAGTGATAAAGAACTTGCGATGTTCAGCAAAACTGTGTATCATTATTTTCTCTGCAACTTTTCTAAAATCCACAGTCACATCAAACTCAAAATAAAAAAATAGACCAAAATGACTGATTTTCGGGTTCACCCTAAGTTAAAATTCTCAAAATCAGTTTACTTTGCTCAAATGAAGAGTTAGATCAAAAATGTCTTCGACAAAGTTGTTCAAACTACAAATTTCAACAAACAAAAAAGTTTGAGTCAAAATTTAAATTTAAATAAAAACCACCCTATTCAACTTGTTTCTAGGAAGATGCAAAAACGAGTAACGTCTCTGAAAATATCGAACGTCTTAAATCGATGAGAACAGAGACAACACTTTTCTGCTAAATTGACGATTCGGACCATTTGCGTTACTGAAAAAAGCGTACAAGAGGTGCGTGAAAAAGAAGTGATCGGTATTTTTGCACAAATCACGTATGTGTATTAGGGTGCGGCTTTTTTTTTCGAAATGTCTCAAAACCAAGAATTCGTATGCTCTTCTGAATTGAAATCACATAAAAAGGGAAACCTCAAATTTTGAGCCAAAAATATTAAGATTTAGAGGTGGCGCAAGCAACTTGAAGGTGAATTTTCAAGTTATGAAATATAACCTCAGTGAAGTCTTCTTAACTTTGTCATTTTCCAACCAATCTCATTGCATCATTCTTGTTAAAATTAAATTTATGAAAAGTTGGTGGAATATCAAATCTCACAAAAGCTTCGCGAAAATTATGTAGGAACTGTACTTAGGATCATGTCATCCATGAAAGATTTTTTTTTAAGAATTTTGTACTGCTGTTTGCGTTTGACGTGCAAATCCAGCCTTACTGAGCTTCAAATGCGGTAAGACAAAGTCCAAAGCATACTACATACCATGATTCATATCACCAAACACGAAAACCAATCTTTGCCTTCGCCTTTCTTGTCAAAAATCTGAGCGCATTTGGTGTTCCCGCATTTGATATTTGCGTTTCAAAAGCACACCGCAATATTGATTTTTATGAACGATTTTATAAGAAACCTGCTCAGAAATATGTCATAGAGTTTGCGCCTGAAAGTTTTGTCAGGACTCTTATTGATTTATGTCCTTAATTTTGTGAAAATCTATAGAATTTTGTGACCAACATTTTGAGAGAAACTTGCCTTGAATTCAAAAAGAATCTGATTCATGAATCTATAAAAGTTGTGCTCAAAATTCTGTCAGATTTTTGTCCAATATTTATTTTGTAATCCTGTCTAGAAATCCAGGAAATTTCTGTCCTGGATTTTATTAGAATTCTACTCAGAATACAATCAAAATCCCCCTTAGGATTATGAAAATACCCTGTCCAGGGTTTTGTGAGTATTTTGTTCCAGATTCAGGGTTTATTCTGTCAACAACGCTGTTGAAATTTCTATATGAATCCTGTTTGAGCTTTCTTGCCTAAGACTTTGAAAAGCACCCGAAACGCGGCGTTAAAATCATCATTGACAACGCTAACGCGCAACAATCATTGGCCTTTACTTTATCAGGTACCGTAATCCGGGCCAAACGCTTACAAGTCACTTACTTTTTAAGTTATTTTTAAAATTAAAACACCTTGGATTGTGGATTACGCCTAAAGGTAGGCAATTTCCTAAGGAAATTGTTCTCGGTTCATAATAATTTGTGAATTTTGCTTTATTGAACATATTTTTGAAAGTTTTGACAACGGATACTAAATAATACTAAAATATGCTTTATCTATCTATAAATAAAAATGGAATGGTGTTTGTATGTCACGAAATGGCTTGAGAACAGGCTATTGGATTTTGAAAGTTGTTCCATAGTTATGTTCCTAAAGTGTTCCGACGTGTTTGTGTGCATAAAAAGCAAAGGATATTTAACGGGAAAGTTGAAAAAACAGGAGTGAACGGAACATCCATTTTTCACGGGGCGTTTCATGGCGTTTTTCAACAGCCTACTTGATAGCAAGACGAAGTTTGCCGGGACCACTAGTTATAAAAAAAATCAATTTCGCCCCAATGAGTCATTTTCAATTTTTTATATTAAAACTAATTTTATGAAATGTTAATTTTTATTTCACAAAAAATCGATTACATAAACTGATAGAGATCAATGAAGTACTGATTTTACCGAAAAATAATTGACAATTTTTTAATTCCAAAGCAAATCTTGGCAAAAAGTTGTGAATAAGTGATCAATTTGCCCCCGGATTACGGTACTTACAAATATAACCTATGGTCTATGGCTGGTACCTGTAGGATGTCAACTTACTTTGTACGAAAGGATATCTATAAGTACGCCTGAAGACACCCAAATGGTAAACTTCGCCATCAAACCAAACCTGTTCTGGATGACATTCAGTAATTGTTATATCAACTCAGATAACGATTGAGTTATAATGATGAAGTGCGCGGTTATACATCGTTTCGAATTTAAAAAAAAAAAGATAACGCAGAATGGAGCAAACATAAGGATCCTGTTAATTCTCAAGAAGCTATGGAAATAATTATATGCGATAATTCAATGAGAGTGTCAATGAGTGTGTGGAGAAAAACAGCGCCGTCTCGAAGGAAAATTGCTGAACAAAACATAGGTTACGGAGGTAACGGAAATGATTCTGTGAACAAAATTAGAATTGGTGGCTTTGGCAGGCTGTAGAACCTCCAATCCTATAAGGAGTAAAAAAGGTTATTGAGTTATTGGAAAAAAATAACAAGGCTGCTGTGACAGATTAGCTCTCAGCCGAACTTCTCAAACACGAAAGAGATCATTTGCACGAACTCACTCTCCATACATTTTGAATGACATGGAAGGAAGAACAACTGCCTGTTAGATTGACGACAAAAGTCCTGAAATATCTAAACATCCATACAATATTAATGAAGTTGAAACGAAAGCAATCCGTCAAAAATTGCCAAAAGGGCAGAGTTTTGTATTTTCGTCCGTTTGAATATGAGTTAATATTAGTGAAATGGTGCTAGGTGGTAAAAAGTACAAGATGATGGAAGAATTTGTGTATTTCGGAACACTAGTATGATAATGATGAAACACGCGAGATGAAAAGACGTATTACATATGTAACTTACGTTTTCTAGAGAGTTCGTAATTATTGAATGTCCCCTAGCCACAAACGAGAACGAAACTCGTGTTGTTCAACACCAACGCCAATGGGCAAGCATCGCAGCGTTCTATGCGAGGAAATTCTTTAATCAAACGATTTCTTTCGCTATGTTGGGAGGGTGTGGTGTAATTCTCACAAGTAAACGACTTTTAACGCAAATTGTTATGCGACTTCTCGGTGGTAAATTACGAAACGGCATCTGGCAGCATTGCACGAATCACGAGTTTTACTAAGTGAGTGAAGAGGTGGATATTGTCAATTATATAAAACATGGCGGGTTGCCCGTATGTTGAACGAAGGGCAAGAAATAATGATATTCAACAGAGAAACTAGACGAGACGGACTTAGTGGTAGACCGGACACATGATGTCTTTGACAGTTGATGAGGACCTAAGCGTACTCATCGATCAAGATAACTGGAATTGGCCAAGGACCCAGGCCAATGTAGAAGAATCGTCCATTCAACATTAATTTAATGTACCAAAGTGTGACCCATCAGGTATCAAGCAAGTAAATAATTTAATAACCAGCAAGTTCAACGAAATTTAAAGAAACGTACACATGTCAATAGGAATTCGTAGATTCTAATCTGATACAGAATACACACTATGTGTTGTGTCATTGCTCTTCTCATCAATAAACGAAATTTTGGCGGAATGCATGATAACATATTGATTAACTAAACAAACTGGACTGTACAAAACAAACATTTTCACAAATTGATCATCCCTAACACAAAACAGATTTAGAAAAGATGCTGTCTGGTCGCCATAATTTATTTACCGAATAATCCAAGACGGGAAGAAATTCGCAAGAACTCCCATCCCAGCTCGGTTCGGAACGCTCAACTCATCAATGACCAACCATAGATTCTGTACACGGAATCCTATGATCTCCAGTAGTGTGTCTGCAGCAGCGTATCCTTTACCATTCGCCATCTGCTGAACGGCCAACGGTTATCACAACAAGACCATTCGTTTATTCTGGCCTCCACCCGCGTGTCGGTAACACGCACATGGTTAAGGCTGAACGTAACGGCTTACCAACAACGTGGCTGACCACCATTCCACCAGAAGGGTGTGCGGTTTGCAAGCAACAGAAAAAAATAAATTGTTTAAATAGGATTAATAAGCAGTTCTAGATAGTGAGAGCTGCATCCGACATCTTTCAGTCATCTCTACATGCTGAAGGAGTTAGATAAATTCTGTTGTTAGTTCTGTGTTGCTACATACATTTATTTTGATGAAATTTACATTATCGTATCCGTTTTTATTTCGAGTGAAATTTAGGTGTAGATGTGATTGAGTTCACTTACGTTCGATTTTTGATACATAGCTAGAGTTTATGTCACCCGACATTATTTTATTTTTTGCTGTGTACGGATGCGTGCGAATTCTTGCTACAGTCGGTGCTGTGTTGGTAATGTAATTAATTAGCTATATCAGAGATTGCTTGCGATAAACTTCATTACAGAGGCAATAAAATAGATCAGTTTCTGCTGAGTCAAGGCGTTGTTGTCTGGCGGTGGCGGAATTTCACCACCCACCCAACTGTGAGGCAACTTTTTCGATTTGGTGTAGAAATCGGAGCCCTTCTGAGAGCGATGCGAAGTGCTGAAACCAACCAACCAAGTGACAGCTGCCTACCTATCGACTGGCGTAAGACGATATGAACGACAAAATGCGAGCAAAGCCAGTTTAGGCTCAGGTGCTATGAGGCATTACAGAGCCAATTAGATTAGATTAGATTATACATATAAAGCGATTGATCAGCCCATATTTGCATGGTCGACGTAACCACCAGCACTATCTTTGCTTCGAAAATGCGTTTTTGTGTTGCCAGCTGCAAAGTTGAATCTTTCAACAATTCAGATCAAATAATCTGTGTATTTGCTGAAGATTGAAATTCATAAGTTGACAGGGTGACTTTTTGATTAATTTCTTACTCTTGTCATCTACTAACATATGCCACATTTTCCATGAAAATTGTTTTTTTTTCTAATGATAAATATAAGGAGAGCACCGTCGAAACGATATCTTCTCCGTTCTCAGATTCGGGCGGTTTTTGGCAAGGGGTGAACCGCGAATTCGATGCTCGTGGCGAGCGATATGGTTGTCAAAATAGGACAAGTGTGTGTGATTAATGGCTTCATTAGGGCCGGGAATGGGATTGTTTGTGTCGCCGGGAGCGTTGAAGTAAATGTTGTTGCCCTTTCAGCAGTGATTGATTCAGTCAGGGGGGAAGCCAAATAATGTGATTGGTTTAGTGGCAGAGCAACAAATCGCTGATTGAATGAATTTGAACCATTGTTGCTTTGTTTGATATCGGAGATGTATGTCTATAAAAATAAAACTTTTTGTTTAATGACTCATTCATAGAGTCGAAAGCCTGAAAGCAAATTTCTAAATTTATCAACAAGCAATAGTGTTTTATGTTTCATAAATCGATCACAATCATTTCAGTGTATCAGTCGTCCAGTATTTTTGGTCGAGGATAACAATAATCGTCTACTGATAACTTTAAACAAGACGTAGTTGCAACTAATTCAAATAAACATTCCATTTTTAACATATTATAGATTTATTTTTATAAAACTAGTCTTAAATGTTACAGGAAAACAACGCAGCTTCAGGGTGAATTCATCTCATCCTTATCATTACCACGTGGTCATTCATGCAGGGAAGAGGGAGGTTCTGTCCAAAGACCGCGCACCACACAAATTAGGAAAATTTTGTAAAAGCAAAAGACCACGAGGAGGAGGGGCTTGGAGATTCGGGAACATGACCACGTGGTTTCTAGACAGCTCCATATCAAAATCATGTTTCAAGTTTCTTCTTTGAATAATGATTTAAATCAGACACAAGTTCTGGTATGAAACAATGCCAAGTTTCTTCCCCTTTGAACAAAAAGCTTTAACTGTTGATAAGAAGCAAGTAGATATGAAGAGCTAAACATTAATTTCATTGAACGTGACTCGACTCGAGACGAGTCAAGTACTTGACACTGAAAACGGCTTTAGAGTTGACTTTGAAATACGCCTATCTGTCAATTAAATTCGGTTCTCATTTACTTTTAGTTAGTATGTGGTGTTTCTAATGTCTAGACATATTAAGAGATATCAAGGTTCAGCAAATGGGATCGGAAACTTTATCTCTTATGAAGTTGCTAGATAAACGTGTATCTTAAAAGTTGTTCAGACAAAGCTTTTATTTTTAAAGCACCAACTCGCTACCAAAACGAGCATCATCTCTTTGTCAATGATACGAACATCTTCGAAATCACAGACCGGAAATAAGCACATGCGCAATCGTGCGTTTGTGTCATTGAGCTTTCATACCAAGCTCAACATTCGTTCTACACAACTTTCTGGAGCTTTATCTATGGTGAATTTTAGAATTTAATCTTATCACTTATCAAATTAAGAAACTCATGTAAAATAAACAGATGAGTTAAAGACATAAAATACTTGTTTTGTTATCAATTATGAATACGGTCATTGCATAATAAGTACACCACAAAAAAGTACAAACTTGCAATTGACCATCACAGACTTCCATACCTCTTGATACATGCATGGCCCACGTGATTTCAAATTTGACAAAAAGAACATGAACTTTGCTTACTTTTCTGAATTTATTTTTCCAAACTATTGGTCATAGATGTTCAAGAAATCCAGAATGAACAGTGGTGACAGATTACTTTTTTCAGTTCAATAGTCAATAAATTTATCTCAATCCATTTTCATAGTTTCGGGGTTTTAAATTTGAAATTTTTAAAATTTAAATCATTGAACTGATATAATATAATCTAGCAGCAGTCTTCAACCATTTGGCATTTTGTGTTGATCTTAAAAATTAATATAATCCTTGAATACTTATACTTAAAATTGAACAATTTTAAAACAAATTTCAATAATGCATGTTATTTTGTATGGGAAATTTGAATTTTTCTACTCCAAAACGCTATTATTACAGTTTGAAAATTAAAAATAAGTATATTTGGTTACATTGTTTAGCAGTTTTTTTTCCCGTAGGAGTATCTGAAAAAATCTCTTGTATAAAATTTAGAGCAATCTTTAAATAAATTTCTGAAGATATCCCAAGAGTAATTCCTAAAGAAATGTCTATAGCAATCATTATAAAAATTCTAATGGCAAAAATCTAGCTGAGATTTGTTAAAAATCCTCCTCTAAGGAACCCTTTCATGGATTTCATAAAGAATTCTTTGAGGAAACTTTTGAAATGGTATTCCTAGAAATGAATGGAAAACAAATTAGATTTCGTAGGAAAATTCTACAGGATAATAATCCAAGAGTTCATATATAGAATTTAAAGAACTTGAAAGAATAAATCCTATTTTTTTACTTAAGTAACTACTGGAGGAATTCTACCAAAACGAAGTACATGGTTGCAGGTAGAGATAGAGTCAGGCTTGGTGGTGTAGATGCTGAGGTAGTGTTTGATGGGGATTTGTTTGAAGTTGTTGAAGAATTTGTTTACCTTGAAACACTTGTGACATGTGACAACGACGTTTCCCGCGAAGTGAAAAGACGTGTTGCTTCTGCAAATAGAACCTTTTACGGACTACGTAATCAGCTTAGGTCCCGCAGCTTGCAAACGGAAACGAAATTCGCCCTGTATAAAACATTGATTCTTCCGGTGGCTCTCTGCGGGTACGAAGCGTGGAGGTTGAAAGAGTCAGAACGGAAAGGACTCGGTGATTTCGAGCGTAAAGTGCTGCGGACAATACTTGGTGGGAAACTCGAAAATGGTATGTGGCGCAGACGCATGAATCACAAGTTGTTTCAAGTGTACAAAGATGCGAATATTATCAAGCGTGTAAGATACGGCAAACTTCAGTGGGCTGGTCACCTAGTACGAATGTCAGAAGAAAGAATTGCGAAAATAATATTCAGCAGGGAACCAGGTAAAGATTGGCGGCTTCGGGAAAGACCACGAATACGCTGGCTATACGCAGTGGAAGAGTACCTGGCGACCCTTAACGTTCGGGGAAACTGGAGAAGGTTCGCTCAAGACCGACGAAGATGGAGCTCTACAATACGCCCTGCAATGGAAGGAAGTATCAAGGAAGGGAACCACTGGAAGAATTCTGCTGTTGCCGCTTAACTTCTAAAATGGATCTCTGAAATATATCCTATCACGGAAAAAAAATAGTCTGAATGAGTCCTGAAAGAATTTACTTGAGTTCCTTGCAAAAGTTCATATAGATCTTGAGCTTGAGCTTGATTGGCTGACCGTGGTTGCTACTTCAGTATCGTCAGATCTGCTGCACTTACATAAGGAACCAACCAGATGACTGTTGGGACTTTTTTCTATTTTAATCTAGTTTGATTTTGCTCAAACCACCGGTGAGCGGAGCTAAATGTTTGACGATTCGATCGTAATGTCTGTGAGGATATTGCACGAACATTAGCGTCAGCATATCAAATTGAAGCTTCGATGTCCCATGAACTGCCGATAAAGATGGGTGGCAAGTCAAAATATGAGAATTTGCACAGCTCTAACGACATGCACTGTACATGTGCGCTCTCGTGTTGTTTCTCTATATTCCACTTGCTTTAACTTATTTCTTTAGTAAATTCACAAACACTTCTATCTGTGATTCCATCAAGAGTTCTCTAAGGAATTCCTCAAGGGATTGTACTAGAAATTCCTACAAGGAATCCATCAGAAATTTCACTAAGAATTTCTCCAGGTTATGCAGCAGGAATGCTTTTAGGGATTCAACCAAAATTTCCTCATGGGTTGGATGTTCCTTCAGAAAATGAGTCAAGGTTTTGTCCAATGATTTAAGTACGAATTCCTGTAAGGATTCCTTCGGAAATTCTTTCAAATGTTCAACTGGATATCCTCACAAGATTCCATCAGGAGTGTCTTTAGGGATTCCTATTGAAAGTTCTTCAAAAACTTCTGATAGAACTTCAAAAATAAGAAATTAGTAATAACTTCTGATGGAAATTCAAACGTTTCCGTCAGAAGATATTGTAAGGATTCAGAGATACCACGAAGCTCGCCTTCCAAATTTCCTCCATGGATTCCATCAGGAGTTTCTCTACAGATCAGGAGTTATTAGGAATTTAAACACGAGTTCGTCCAGGAATTCCATTAGGAGTACTTCTAAAGATTTAATCATGAATTCCACGAGGGATTCCATCAGGAGTTCCTTCAGGGTTT
Organism: Aedes aegypti; assembly: GCF_002204515.2. Lineage (NCBI taxonomy): Eukaryota > Metazoa > Arthropoda > Insecta > Diptera > Culicidae > Aedes > Aedes aegypti. The sequence continues at coordinate 382,799,379 of NC_035108.1, forward strand.
CCATTAGGAGTCCTCCTAGAGATTCCATCGGAAGTTTCGAAGGATTTCATCAATAGTTCTTCTGGGGATTTCATCAGATATTCGTCTAGCGATTCCATCAGGAGTTAACTCAGGGAGTCCACCTGGAATTCCTCTAGGGATTCCATCAGGGATTCTCTTGCGATTCTATTAAAAGAGGTTACTCCAAGGATTCCATCAGGAGTTCCTGGAATTCCTCCAGGGAGACTATCAGGAGTTTTCCTAGACATTTTATCAGGAGTTCCTTCAATGCTTTCTTCAAGAGATCCTACAAGAATATTTTTAGAAATTCCTCCAAGAATACCGCAGGAGTTGCTCCAGGAATTTCATCAGGAGTTCCTATAGGAGTACTTATAAGACTTACATCATAGTTCTTCAGAGGATTTCATCAAACGTTCTTCCAGGGATTCAATCAGGAATTCCTCCAGATATTCCACCTGGGATTCCTCGAGTGATTCTATCAGGAGTTCCACTAGAGATTATATGAGGAGTTCCTCGAGGAATTCCATAAGGATTTCTTCTATGGATATCATAAGGAGCTTCTCTAGAGATTCTATCAGGAGATTTGTCAGGAATTTCACCAGTGATATATACGGATTTCATCAGGAGTTTTCTCCAATGATTCCATCAGATTTCTCCAAGAATATCTTCAGGAATTCCTCCAAGGATTCCATCTGGAGTACCTTTAGAGCTTCCATAATAGTTCTTCTGGGGATTTTATCAGGAGTTTTTTAATGAATTCCTTCAGGAGCTCCTTCAGATATCCCATCTGGTATTCCTCCAGAGATTCTATCAGGAGATTTCATAGAGATAATATTAGGGGTTACTCGAGGAATCCTATCATGATTTTTTCTAGGGATATCATCAGGAGTTTTTCTTGGGATTCTATCAGGAGTTCCAGTACCAATTATAAGAAATTCCTCCCTAGATTTCATTAGGAGATCCTATAGGGTTTCATCAGTGTTTTCTCCAATAATTCCATCAGAAGTTCTTCAAGAATATCTTTTGGAATTCCTACAAGGATTCTATCAGGAATTCTTCCAGAATTTCTATCACAAGTTCCTTCAAAGATTCCACCGGGAATTCCTTCAATGATTCTATCAGGAGTTTCGTCAGAGATCATATCAGGAGTTTCTCGAAGAATTCCATCAGGATTGATTTTTTCTAGGGGTGTCATAATGAGTGAATTCCTTCAGCTATTCCTCTGAGAATTCCTTCAGTAACTCCACCAGGAATTCAACTTAAATTGAAAATCCCTTACATAAATCCTCCAGGGATTCCTCCAAGGATTCCGCCAGAGGTTTCTCCATGGATTTTATCTTGAATTCACCCAGGTAATTATTCAGGACTCTCATCAGGAAAACCTCAAAGGATTTCAGAAATATTTGCCCGGTGATTTTACCGGTTATTTAAAAAATCCTCTACAGGTTCTCCCAAAATATTCTGAAAAAAAAACTCCAAGGATAAATAAGCATTTCTCTTAATGCCTTCTGGTTGATTCCATGATGTTGATGTAACAACTGGATGATTTTTTTTTGGAAAATTTCTTGAGAAATCCTTGAAGAAATCATAAAAGAAATCACTGGAGAAATTTTCGGAGAATTCTCCGGAGAAATTTCTTAACATAAAGGATTCTATGAGATCATTTCTGGTGCATTTCTTGGAGAAAAATCTTGCAAGAAATACTGGAAAGAATTGATGAATAAATTCTTTTAGGTATCCTTGAAGAAATTTCTGGAAGATTCTCAAAGTAAATCCTGCAGAAATCCCAGGACGAATGCTTCGCAGGTTCCCTTCAGGGATACAGGGAAAATTATATGAAGGAAACACTGGAGGAATTTAGAAAAGGATTCATTGAAGATTTCCTAGAAGAATCCCTTGAGAATAACTGGATAACTTCTTAAAAAATTGCAATCGGAGTCACTGAAGAAATTCCTGGTGGGATCTAATGTAAGAAGTTTTGGTGTTTTTTTTTAGGAACGCTACTTGGTGGACTCCTTGGAAGAATTCTTAGTAAAATCCCTGAAAGATGAATGAATGATGAATCCTTGGAAAAATTTGGGGTCAATCACTGTAAGAGTTTCCGGAGTAAATCTTTGCATGTAGAGGGGATAGGCAAAATTTTGCCTAAATTTAAATGCTTGTAACTTAATGAAAAATGGATGAAATAAGATGCATCCGGATGCATATTGGCCAATGGACACCGGGTTTTTCTGGACTTTACAATATCATGTCCAAATATAATTTTTTCTGTCGCTCGTATTTTTGTGCGGTGTAAAGTTGGATGTAAATATTATCTGGAATTATATCCAAGTGGGCATCAATCTTCAAATAATGTTTCCACTCACCACAGACCACTCTATAGTAGGTTCCAGATGCCCTGGGGGAAGTGGCCAATTAGGAACATATTTGGAACCATATCAATATGGGCATCAAGCTTTATGATTATTAATGGTTATGCTTCCGAAGCATTTCCAGCACCACCAGTTTCGGTAATATTTTACACACATAATATAGATTGAAATCTTGCATTTGACAAATTTGTAATATAAATACGGCTTCCCATTTAATATTCATTGACATTTCCCTATGGCTGGCCAAAACTGGTGCTTTTACCCTAGTAATAATTGAACTTTACAAAGAGAATTCTGAAACGATTCGAGTGAAAGTGCATTCGAGGATTTTGGTTGATTCCAGGGAGTGTTTTCAGCTTATGAAAACACACAATGATTACTCATGATATCATGAGTCAGATTGCAGTAACGCAACACGAGCGTTATATTTTTGTAGCTGATTGCTCGAAATAATGCATCGAATGCTCGAAAATCATGACTCGCGCATCCATTTATGATCTATTTATAGTTCTGTTAGCCAACCCGATAAAATGAAAACAAAAAAAAATCTGTCAGATGAGGTTCGAACTAAGAACCTTTTGATTGGAAGCCTCGTTTTTTATCACACTACCAACATGTCAAGTTGAATTGGGGATGAACGATACGAATGACATGAAGCAAAGGGCACCGCATAGTGTTGTCACGCTGGATGGTACGCTTATGAAGAATCATGATTATGCCTCCAGGAACCAAGATTTGTCTTCCTGATATCATATCGAAGCCGATTTATGAATTTCATGGCTTTTCAATCATGATTGGGGAATCAGTTTTTTTATCAGTGTAGAGCACGCTACTGAACTCAGGTGATGTTGAGGAATATTATGAAGCCTGAATGCTGGTGATATTTTACTTTTAGGCAACAATGGCGCCTGCCACGTCAGAGTGCAGACCAATGAGAGGAAGTACCACTGTAGACCAGATATACTCCTGCATCTACTACAATTCGTGTGGGAGTCTATGGGTTGGAGAGGTAGTGCAATATTATGGTAGAGAGGTTAGCAAACTGCCAATGTATTAGGCGTAGAGAAAGGCGTGATATAATGAGGAAGGAGTGAAATCGTAGAGAAATGGTTTCTTGTATGTCTCTGGTATTAGCGAATGCTATGATCGATCAGATTATTTGTGATTTACCAAGTGTGGAAGAATAGATACAAGTACAAAGTACGAGGAAAGGGACAGCCGTGGGATTGAACTCATTGCCTTCTGCTTACAGAGCAGAAGTAGTAGCCACTAAATCACCAACTCCATCTCATTGCATATGTTTTGGTAGATCATGGTATAAGAGAATTCCATCAAAAAATTCAGATTGAATTATCAAAGGAATACTTGGAAATATCTGGAAGATCTTTAGGGAGCCAGGACCACTGATTTATCTTTGAAATACCATCTGAGATATAAGGGGAAATCTCAGACCGAAAATTCGGTGTATACTCCCTTATACTAGATTTTCGATGGATTCATTCCATGGAACATTCCTTTGAGCATAATTTAAAAGATTCGTCCAGCATTTTATACGTATATTTCAACATAATTTTCCCAAGAATTCCTGAAATATCCACCCTAAAGTCTGGAATTTCTCCTAGAAATACTTCAGAAATTCTTTCAGGATTTCCTCCGTTGATAAAACCATGACTTTTTCAAAGAATGACCATTGCATAAATTTATGGTATTCGGATATTTCTTTTTTCTGCAGATTAATTGTTGGTAGTGTTCTTAAAGATATGCATAAATAAGCAATAATTATAAAAGTAAAACCAGGAGAAACCATTAATTAAATTCATGAAAAAATATCCTAAGAATTTCTGAAAAATACATCCAGAAGTTTCAACAGGTTTTTTTCTCAAAAAGTTAAGATATTATTTCAAAGAGTCTTAGAAGGATTGATCCAGGATTTTTTTTGTGTTGAGAAATTTTCTTTGCATTCTGCAGGTTAATTTTTGTTAGAGTTGTGTGTCTGAACATTTAGAAATAAACTATAAAAAATCAAATAAAACCCAAAGGAAGCACTGAATGAAGTCCCAAAAATACTTTTCTAATGATTTATAATAAAATGTATACTTGGAAGAATTCCTGTGCCAGGAATTGAATTAATTTCTGGAGAAACCAATGCGAGAAATTCAAGATAAACTTTGTTACACTATCTAAAAGATATCAATACATAGGTTTTTTTTAATTTTTGGATTTTTTTTTAATTTCGGAAACTTGTACATATATACATTTTCATGAACTTCCCAAGAAAACATTAAGTAATCTCCAAAGAAAATTTTCACATACAATTCTTCAAAAAATCTCTCATGAAACACCAGAGAAATTCCTGGAGAAATTCTTGCAGGAATCGTTATGAGATTTTTTATGTGACACCTAGAGTAATTCCCAAAATAATGCTAGAAGATTACTCAGAAAAAGGGAAAATTCGTCAACCATTTCCAATTATCTAAAGAATTTTTCAAACTTTGTTGAACAAGCCCAATTAACATACCAGTACAAATTGCTAGGATATTATCTTAAAACTAGTCAAAGCAAATTACTGTAAAAAGTTTTTGGAGTATTTTTTAAGGTGCCCTGCTTGAGATATCGATTGAACATGTTCTCAGTGGAATTTGTGGTATGGTGTAAATACTGTGTTATTTTCAGAAACAAAATAGAGTTTCTGGGGGTGTTTCCACAAGAGTACCTGAAGGAATTCTTAGAGGTTAATCAAACCGAACTTTTTTGTAAGTCTCAGGTTAGTGAAGAACATCATGGAGAGAAAGCATAATCCAGAGAGAGTTATCAGGTTCATTTTTAAAAACAAATATCTGTCGGGATCACTACAGATGTCTTACAAAAAAAAACTTGATATTCAGCCATTCCATGAAAAACCGATCTAGTGGGTAACCGAATTCAGTGAAAATTTGTTATTTTGTTCCCTATCCGAAATAAGGATACACGTGTTTTTGGATTTTTGATTAGAGTGAACATATCCGAAATAGGGTGATCAGAAAAATAACAATTTTGCAATTTTTTTATATATAAAAAAAATTGAATTTTTGAACCGCTTGACTGATTTTAAATTTTCTTGAACGAAATGAAAGCTAAAGATTTTGACTTTTCAAAAAAAATATAAAATTGCACAAAAAATGTTTTTTTTTATATGAAAAAAACATCAAAAATTTCCGTTTTTTCTTAAAAGTTCAAAAATATTTTACGTTTACCGGCAAATTTTCAGCGATGTATGCTTTTTAGTTTTTGAGATATATATGTTTGAGAATAAAAAATCAGTCATTTTTCATCGGCACACACTGTAGGTCTCAGCTAGAATAACTGACACAGTCCATTCATGTTGTTCTTTGTAGTCTGGAAAAAAAAGTTTCGTCAGTATTCCTAAGATAGATTTTTTTAAAGTGCTTTCTGAGATAGTTTAAGAAATTCTCGGATGAAATCAAAGAAACTTCTAGAAAAATGTTTAGAGGTAGAAGAATATCTAAGGTATTACTGAGGACTCGATTGAAAATTTTTAGTTACTTCCAAAAATGAAATAGAATGCATTATAAGAATGGTCATTGCAGAAATTCCTTGAACAACCTAAAAAATAGCACAAAATAGAATAGCACTGGCGGATTTGTAAAGTTATTTCCTATCGCATTTCTTGGAAAATTCTTGAAGTAATTCCTAGATTAATTCATCTTAAAATAATTTAACAGATGCTAAACGTTCAAATTATGTAGAGTAAGATCTTCGTTAGAAGTTTGATTTTTAACCGATTTCCTCAAGTTAGTTATTGCTTACGCGAAATTGCGTCATGATAAACTTCAAGACATATTTTTACGTAAAATAAATTCTGAAGACCATCCTTAAAAAAATCTAAAAATATGTATTTATACCTCTTTAGCAAGCCCTTGCCTTAGTATGATACAATTTGAATTCACCAAGAAAATCAATCACAAAAGGATTTGAAAAAGTACTACTAGTGAGCAAGTGAAGTTGAGATTCCATTTCTCCTTCAATTTGTAATGTTGATGCAAACCAAATTCATTACACACATATTTCTTTTATAAGATACCTGTTTTGAATGGCAAGTTAACAAGCAAATCCAATCACAAGCGAACCAAATCCCCACACGACAATTACGTTTAATTTGATGTTTTCCGTTCTAAACAGCGTTACAGAAAACAAATCCGCCACATTATCAGCACGGAATTCCCATTGCCATCTCCCAATGTCCCATAAATGCGATTTTCCACTTCAAAACAGATTGCAAAGATATCCCGGTGCAGTATCCTGTCTCACCTGGTACTTATCGCTATGTATCGCATGACACGTACTGGAGAACGCTATCAACTGCTTCGGAACGGCGAAGCAAAAGCACAATGAATTCTTATCGCTATCGACTGCCATCAAATCGGGCACTTATTTCCGCCGCCACTATAAAACTATTACCGAAACTCGAAATGGAAGTGATTCCATAAATAGTCGTTTGGAAATCGTAATCCCAACCCGATCTTTGCGCTGCAGCCAGTTGGGTTCGAAACCGGAAATACGCTGCCGATAGTTGTACCCAAAAGTTAGGGAAAGGTGGTTTAAAACCGATGGGGTAAAATTGCCCAGTTTGTGGAAATAATAATATTCCCAGTTCTTGTCAAATATGTTTGGTCCTTTGATAGTTCTGTTTTCCAAACCTTCCGAAACAGCAAAATATTGCGTTAAGGAGAATCAAAAGCACATTTCCTATAATAGCTTTGTGCACTGGCTAAAAGTAAGAAAATTGGCTCCGTTGGCGAATCATTTCATGAGCTTAGTTCCTCCAGAAACTTGAATAGGGACAAACATCGATCATTGTTGATACAGCTACCTTTGGATTGTGATATGTTTCACCCTAAACAAACTGTTTTCTGGAAAAATATTTGAGTCGGCAATAAGAAGTATTGTAAACTACTGTAACACGTTTCAGGTTTCTTGTGAAACTTTGCTATATCTCTGTAAAATGCACTTCGTCTAGTACATGACATTGAAGATTTCCTGACAGTTGAGATTGAAATACGTGTATCTGTCAAACGATACTTAGTCTAGTATAATCAAATGATATACTGAATTCGGTTTACATTTACTTGTGAAATACGATTAAGCATATATTGGCAATTTGAACCATCTTCCTCTACCCATACAGCATCAAGGCAGAAGGAATCGTTTTGTGTGAATTTGAAGAGCTTCTCGCATCGACACGATTTGGAACGGGACGAGGCACTTGCAAACAAGAACAATCAACAGAAATAAATTGCCCTGCCGCGCCCGGTTCTGTTTTTCCACCTGATTCAGCAAACAGAAGGACCCTCACAACGACGACTGGGCACGGATAGTCGAGCTAAGTCGAGCCGAACTGGTGTGCTCGATAATCCCACCAGAACGCTGCGCTGCTGTAGAACACACACTGAATTGAATGGTAGTGTCAGTGGCGCTGTGCTTCACTTCGAACGCCGTTTCCTCCAAAGTGCATCCACTTAGGTAGAGCGCGTGCTAATAGTGTCTGTCTACTGGTTACGGGGAATATCGTTTTTACACGGCATACGGGGTGGGCCAACCAAATGATTCTTTGGCCACTGCCGATGGTAACGAATCTAAAATAACGGAAGCAGGGTGCATAGCAAAAAAGAGTGTATTTCGAATCGCCAGGGACCGAAGGCTATGTCTAGTATCCAGCAACGAATCGCGTTTGGCTGTTGATTAATAGGAACCTTCCTAAACATATGCAATCAAATCCAGTTGTGTGGAAATTGATGTTGGAAACTCAAGTACCTTTATCAAATGACCCTTGACTCTTCAATTTATGCTACATTATCTCTCATGCTCAAAATAAAAAAAAAACTGTCAGGGGTCGTCAATAAACCACGTGGCCATTGATGGGAGGAGGGGGAGTCGGTCAAATGACCACGAGCCACGCTTGGGGAGTGGGGGTTAACAAGTTCAACCACGTGGTTTTACCGGATTGAAGAAAGTGCTGTTTTAGCACATGATATTGTTTTGGGTTGAGTATTTATAAACTGTGATCCTCCTCCTTTCCATTTATATTCAAATATTCTTCACGAAATTCTAACCATACATAACAAATTTGAAACTCTCTATTCCTATAATTCATCATTGATTTATTTAGTTAACATCTAAACAGATAACACTGAATCAACAATTTCACGCCACAATACTCGGTTCTTATTCAATAGAACACGACACTGAAGACGGCCTTACAGTTGAGGTCGAAATATGCGTATCTGTCAAAGGATACAAACTCTAGTGGAATTAAATGGTTTAGTACTAAAATCGGTTTTTCCAATTTTCAAATTTATATTTCGTTTGTGGAAAATTACATGGTCATCGGGGGTGGGGGTAGTGGTGTATTGGTAAGGAGAAACGGGGTAGAATAGAGGGCGGCACGGTGCTCCAATTACCGTTATTATCAAATAAAATATACCATTCAAACGGCAGTCAGCAGTTGATTCCTAACGATGTTCTGCACCTCTGGCCCGATTTTGAAAAAAATCCTTAGGCAGAATTTTGAGTTACGCCCTTTTGAAGTTTATATGATAGAAATCACTGAAAATATGCCATTTTTACTTGTTTAAACAAAGAGATTATACAAAAAATGTAGTTTTGATTTTTTTATCTGGTTTTATATATTGAAAAACATTTTCATAAAAAAAATCTAGACCGACATTTGGAAAGGGCCAATGCTATGATAAGTTATTACTTATCAACCAATACACGAACAATTATGTCTAACAATCTAACGCTTGATAGTGATTTTAGGAAATTGTCCAAAGCATTGAAATATGATTAAATGATTCTTGGACAGGATATGCAGATACGCCCTTTTGAAGTGTATGTGAAGAATATTGCATGGTGAATTCCGTTTCATCTATAATCAACGGTTAGCTGCATACATAATCATTACACCTCTGCGGTTGTTCTTATTTCATTCAATTTAGCAAGTTGCACAAAATTTACACGTACACATATTGTCTAGATTGACATTATAAAAGGGCCAAAGTATAATTGAAATATATACACATCAATATAGCTGAACATCAAAGTTGATCGCAACATTCGAACATTACATATCTGTATCTACATAATTCTATATTCTATATTCTATTCAATTCTATTTAATTCTTTTCTATTCTAATCTGTTCTATTCTATTCAATTTTACTCTACTTAAATGTATTCTATACTGATCCACCCTACTTGTTCTTATACATATTTTTACAAATGCCAATGTTGTAATCAAAAACTGCGCGCAAAAGAATTGAACGATACACTTTCGATGTTTGTTCGACTTTATAGCGCAGACAGGTCTGTGAAACAGCGTTATGCACAGCGTTATCCGACGCCAGCTCATTATGTCAGCCTAGTTGCATTGCAGAAGTCTTACATTAAACATGGTGATATGATGTTTCGAAGATTTTGTCAGACTCTGCTCTTCCCAGCTCTCGACAAACTTGTTCAAATTACCTTTAAAACGAGGATCCAGCTCAAATGAAAAGCATTTAATACAAAAAGCTTAAATTCCTTAAAATACATAAAAACTATCATATATAAGTTGAAACCCTAATTTAGACTTACTGTGAAATAATAATTCAAATCTTCATTTTTATGTACCATATGAGAAGCACGCATTAGGAGTCAGAATCTGTGCATAGATTTTTTTTACAGAGCTGGGAGCGCTAAAAAGCCGTACAAATATCGAAAGAGTACCGTTCAAATTTTTTGCTCGCAGTTGGTAATTTTTACAGTGTCTATTTGTAAAAATATGTATAAGAACAAGTAGGGTTGATCAGAGTAGAATAAATTGAAGTAGAGTATAATTGAATAGAATAGAACAGATTAGAATAGAAGTATGTATGTATGAATATATAATATAGATAAAGATAAGTGATGTTCGAGTGTTCCGGTCAACTTTGATACAGTCATTGTTCAGCTATAGTGAAATGTGTATATTTCAATTATACTTTGGTCCTTTTTCAATGTCAGTATAGACAACATGTGTACGTGTAAATTTGGAATCGTTAGTGTTACGGTTCATACATTTTCCATACAAAAGCTGTAACGTGGGGGAGGAAAGAGGGTCTCAAATTGGAAAATTCTGCGTTACATTTGAATACAATTTGAATCATTCCTTCTATGCAACTTGCTAAATTGAATGAAATAAGAACAACCGCAAAAGTGTAATGATTATGTATGCACCTAGCTAACCGTTGATTACAGATGGAGCAGAATCCACCATATTCCATATTCCATATTCTTTCCATACATTTCAAAAGGGCGTATATGCATATCCTGTCCAAGAATTTTTCATACAAATTTGAATGCTTTGGACAATTTCCTAAAATCACTAACAGGCGTTAATTTGGTAGATATCATTTTTCGTGTATTGGCTTATTAGTAATAATCAAACAAAGCATTGGCCCTTTTCAAATGTCGGTCGAGAAAAATTTTAGAAAAATGTTTTTTCAATATATAAAACCATATAAAAATTAAAACTACAAAAATTTATTATAATCTCTTTGTTTAAACAAGTTAAAGTGGCATATTTCGTGTGATTTCTATCATATAAACTTCAAAAGGACGTAACTCAAAATTCTGCCTAAGGATTTTTTTAAAATTCGGCCCAGAGGTGCAGAACAACGTCAGAAATCAACTGGTGACTGCCGTTTGAATGGTATATTTTATTTGATAATAACGGTAATTGGAGCACCGTGGGCGGGGGTTCTGGTTGTCAATACGTAACAAATTTCCGTGTTTGGTAATATTCAAAACTAAGAGAAACATTTTCACAGTACAACTTTTGCTTTATTTGAACAATAATGGCAAATGAAGTGGCTAATGGAAATGACCACGTGGGAAATGGACAGCACCTATGACTATTTGTAATCAATCATACTCCTGTCTGAAGGGCCAAAAACGGATGACGGACCCGTAGGCAGAGACACTTACGCGTAACCCGCAAAGCCCTTGTTGCCAGATAGAGCCAATAGATGGGTTAGTTGGTTAGTTTGTTAGTTAGTAGTTAGTTGAAAGTTTCACTCTTTCTTCCACCGCACTTCAATCGGTTTCCGTAATAGTTTTAAATATTTTCATTGACGTCAGTTTCAATAGGCAAAATATGTATGTTTTTATGAGCGGCCGGTCCTGTTGAATATCCTAACCAGAGTTGCTTTATATCAATCACATCAGCTGATGGCTGATGGTCTAAGACTATCAATATCACTTGCGAGCTATCAATATCACTTTGATTTGACAATCAACAGTAGTGATGTGACATCGCACTCTAGATCAAAATCACTGTAGAATGAGTGATCACGTGGTCATTATCCATGCTGTTAATGTTTTTCAGTGACCAACACATAGTTTCAATCTATCTGCACCACTGTCGAAAATATCGTACTGATAAATTGCCATTTTATCTGCTTAATTTAAAGCTATTCTTAACCCATCAGTGATATCCATAGTCTATCATCATCAATGCACTGATGATGGAGTAGACAGCATGATGTTGATGTGATATGGAATGATCCGATTTGTATCGCAGTCAGCCTGTACAAATCAGCAAATTTTAAGCATTGATAGTGACATCGAGCAACTCTGGTACTAGCTGATCGCCCTCGCTCAGCTGTTCGGTCTACTTCTTCATTTCCTGTGATTTTCTGTAGAGCGATATTTTCAAATTCTTACACAAAAGGATGGTTGGATTCGACTTTATTGATAGCAGTGGTACAACTAGCGTGATCAGTCAGAATAACCGTTGGAGATCTTGATGCATATCGTGCAGCTCCTTTTAGAGCTGTGGCTTCTGCAGAGTAAAAAAAACATTGAGCGTGCAGACTTTTTTCGATTAATAGTTTAGGTCCAACCACTCCGATACCAACATCATTTTCAGATTTCGATCCATCAGTAAAAAAATTCACATGATTGGAGTATTTCTTTTCAAGAAGCTCCTTCACGATGATCCTTGCTATATTGATATTGTTACCTTTCTTGAAGATGTTCTTGATGGACCAGTCTACTAGCAGAGTTGTGAAAAGTTATGAGATTCAAGATACAGTAGCCAAGCAAAACCAATCACAGTCAGCGGAGCCAAAGAAACTCACGCCTACCGCTGCTGTAGGAAAAATGCCTTGAAACTAGCAAAACACCCGTTGCTAAGGAGAGCCAAAAATTACTGTAGAAAAATGCTTCATTTCCCGCGGCATTTCCCGCATTTGCAGCCTATGACACTACAGATTTAGAAAATTCACGCACCCGAAATAGGCTACTTGATGAAATTCAAAAAAAAAATCAGCTACTGTAGTGAGAGAGCCACGTGATTGTCGCGAATTTCAAGCCTTCTACTATTACCATAGAGGTCCCCAAGCAAACTGCCACGAACACCAACGCAGAATCAATCTTACACAAGTCGATTTCCTCAGAATGAAAACGTATCGATGTTTGTTTGGCGTTATTGAGCTTTCGGTCAACGGCAGGCCAACAAGGAAGTGGTTGTATTGCTGCAATTCTGTTTATATTTTGATTCTCACAGCAAACAAAAGCAATGTTGTGACAGTTCTCACAGCAAACAAAAAAAATTTTGTCAACATTGCACTACTACGCAGGCAACTGGATTGGTCTATTCCCAGCCCCGACAGCAAGGCTGAGAGGTGTGGTCTCCAACATTTTCAATTTGAACACTATTTTTACTATCAGTACAAACCGTTGTTTGTTTGCATGTATCGAAGGAAACCATTTTCAATATGTACACTTGAAATACTTCACACAAAGCTTCTGCAGTTTGATACAGGCAATAAGTTCAATAAATTAGCTGAATCAGATAGTTTCTTACCGTATGTTAGTTAAAAATATATTTCACAAAAGTTCTCAAAAAATTATCAATAAGACCAAGTAAACGATTTTTCAAACAGTTGATGGTATGGGGCTCTGCACAAAACTCAACCTCTCTCTTTCACTCTTCCTTAAATTGTGTGAACAACAAGGCCAGCAAACGTCAAAATCCCATACAAAATCAAAACAGTGCAGAGGCCTATTGTGACACATAAAATGTACAGCAGTTTTAAGCGTGACGAAGTAATGACCACACACTCCCAGGCATGCTCGGATAATTTTGAAGAAAATTTTAGCTTGACAGCAGCCTGGCTGCTTGCTGATATCCGGTTCGCACCCCCTAGGGTCGGAGAAGATTTAAGTGCTCCCGATGATGTTCTTAGCAGTTGGTTGAAGATATGCTGCAGAGAACTGGTTAGTTCTGTTCCGAAATGTGCGATACCGTACAACATTTTTGACAAACAAACTGCATTGCAGATTTTCCACAAGGTTGATCGATTTGCTTTCGGTGCCAAAGCTCTAATGAAGTTGATCCGACTGTGGAGTGCTTCTTTTGTCTAAGCGCTATGGGTGGAAAACTTACCTTTTTACCTTTTCTGGGATTACTTCGCCATCGATATCAATTGCTGATCTTACCCGCGCTTTTCTGTGTCTTTTTCTCTGACATACGTGTAGGACGCAAGACTTAAAAGCTGATAGACGGAATCTGACTTTTTTAGCCCAGTCGTTAACTGCACTAACTGCAGTCAAAAGTTTTCGTCGTACGGTGGACAGTTGCTTGGATGCTGTTACCAATAAAATATCATTGGTGTACACCAGGATCCGAATATCTTTAGGAACTACTTCAAACACCGTGTTCATGGCCAGGAGAAACAAAGTCACTGCTAGAACTGATCCTTGCGGCACTTCGCTATGCAATGTTTTTTTGAATGAGAAGGATCCGCTGTACTGAACTTGGAAGCGCCTATCATTTAGATATTTTTCAATGCAAGCTCTCATCAGATTACCGACGTGAACACGATCGAGTTGGTTGAGTATATGTGGCCTTCCGGATAAACAATAGAGCGAATTCAAGATGAGTTTCTGTTCGTTTGGCCTTTTTGATGATTTTGTTCAACTCAGCAAAATATGACTAAGTTCCTCTGCCGGCTCGGAATACATGCTGCTCCGGATGGAGAAACTTGCTTTTTTCGAGGTTTGGGGATTGGTACAACAATTCCTTTTCTCCATAGAGAAGGAAGCTTGCCTTCAGCCCAGACGCGATTGAAGCTTCGTTGCATTGCCACTTTTCCAGAGATGGGTAGATGGCGAATCATGGGATAACCTGGGAGGGGGGCACCGATACTATACACCAAAAATGAAACAAAACATTTCCAAACTGCAAGATAACTCCAGCTCCCTAACGACAATCAAGGCAGGCTTGGGGAAAATCGCTAGTTTTCATTTGTTGTGCACCTTCGATTTTTCTGGACAAACATGGGAAAAGGGCCATACTTTTCTGTGTTTTTAATTTTCATTTCTATTTGTAAAGAGTAAAAAGATGCGTGTTTCAATACTTACGCTCTATCAAAATAAAAGATGCTATCGTGACATTGCTTTTGGACTTGCAGGAATTGAATTTCAACCGATTGTTGTCAACTTGGATAGAAAGCAAAAATATGTTTTGATAAATTACGCGCTTTTTCCGCTTTTTCATGTTTGTCCACTCATGAAGATTCGGGCTCACAGTGACAGTTCGTGACAGCAGAAATCTCGGCTCACCTTGACGTACAGAAATTTTGTATCGGTTTCTCCCTCCCAGGGGATAACCAACGTTTTCGTTACCTGTTGTAAATCCTCTGGTTCCATCGATTGCTCGTAGAAGCTCTTGGTAACTGAAGTCACTGGCCAATGAACTCTTCTCTGGGGAAATCAATGGTACACGCCTGCTTCCTGATTCCAGTACTTCCTCGTGACTATCACCCGTTGAGGTTTTTTCGAAGTAATTAGCAAAGTGTTCGGCAATGATTGCTGGATCCTGCTCGTACTTATCATCAATCGTGAGTCCTCTAAACGTTGATCTTATTTTTCCTCATAGCTTGTTAAAATTAATCCAAATAATGTCAACCGGGGTGAGTGGATTGTTGGAGCATGGCGATGTTTAAAGAAAGTTTGAATTTTGAAATTGAGTCACAGTAGGCTGTTTTTTATTTGAATTTATGCTGCGACATTTACTTCCCTTCATTCTGTTTTACTCGTTCTTTGAATAAAGTCGGTTGTGCATAACACTCTGGTTATAGTATTTTACTTTGTTTCTACCGTGAAATTCCGTCGGTTCCGACATGGATTAGAGGAGCTGTAGAAAGTTTCCCACGCCTCTTTCTTTGACAGTTTCACCGTTTTCCTGACCATACTACGAGTCTTTTGAAATTCTACTCGTCTCTCATTGGATCAGTTTCATTTAAGCGTTTCAGTTTTCTTAGTGCTTTGACAGCAAGATTCATTGAATCTGTCCACAAAAAATCTGCTCTTTTGGGTGGTTCGCCTGTTGTTCGTGGAATGGTTGATTTAGCGGAGCTAAGGATATTTCAGTTGATGGTAGTTTTAGCAATTGCTCGCCGCATCAAAACAAAGGCGCCACTGTATATGGGATTTAACGTTGTGACTGCTTTGCTGATCTGTCAAACACACAAAGCTACGGTGGCGCTATCTATTCTTTCCATAGCGGTTGTTTTGGTAATTCTAATGATCCATTGAAAGAGCCATGTTGGGCTCGTTACGCAGAAAATTTTCAACGTTTTCTTCATAATGAGGCCAGTTGGCATTTTTATATAGCCAATGCTTCCGGAGTTTTGTACAGCTTATGCTTTCTTCAGAATAGACACGGATCGGGAAATGATCACTACCGTGCGTGTCATGAGATATCGAACAATATAGATTTCTCGATAGACTTTTAGAGGCTACGGTTAGATCTATGAAAGATGTGCTACCATGGGATGAGCTGATAAACGTTGGATCTCCATTATTGAGTACTATGATGTCATTGTCTATGAACCACGTAAGAATGAGCAAACCTTTTCGCGTTGATTTGGTGCTGCCCTATGCTTCATGGGCTGCGATGAAATCGCCACCAATGAGAAACGGCGTTTCGAGGTTGTTATTGATGTGTTCTAAAGCTTCTATGATGTCCATATTCGAGAAATTTGGAGGAGCTTATACGGATACCACGGTAGTGTTGAATGGACTATGCAGTCGTGCGGTGGAGACCTGGATTGGGGTATCCACCATCATGGAGTGATGTGGAAGTTCATTCAAGATTCTCAAACCAGCTGCACCAGTGCCGTGACTGTAATAATGACGATTAGCAAGGTGCAATGTGTACTGTGTCTGGAGGGTGTTGCCAGGATCTTTAGACATAATCTTTTGTAATTCAATTGCTATTGGATGATTCTACAAATTAGCTGGTAAACGGTATCATCTTTGGAACACAGTGTACGACTTCTTGTTAAAAATCATCTGTAGGAAATGGTTTATCGTGTGGTAAATAAACCGGACAATGGGCGTATTTCGTTTTGAGATCACTAATAGTGGCAGCTTTGGCATCTCTGGTAGTTAACTTAAGAATAAGTATAGCAACGGTTGCGTTATTGACGAACACGCATGCACAAGGCATGAAAGTCAGTACGCCATTTCATATTTGCTGAAAGTAGCAAAAACTGAGTCCACAAGGTTACCTTGATAGAAGTTCCCGTTACGAAAGTAAGGTGCTTGAACTTGGGATGTGTCTGCAAACATTGATATTTATTATTCTGTTATGCTGAAGGTTGATCCAAGCTGCCATATACGTAGCCACTTCTCAAGGTGAAACAGTTTGGAATCAACTTCCAAGACTGCACTGTAACTTCAAAGGCACAAATCTCGCGAATAACGCATCCAACAACAGTGATTTTTTTTATTTTGGCTTTGTGCACTACTATAACGCATACAATTAGTAGATCAGAAACGCTTGCTAACTATTTCTCCAAAACGAGAGTAGGGGCACAAGTCGGCCATTGTGACAGCCATCTTTGGATTCCGAGATGTTTCACCATAAACTAGGAAGGATTCTGTTTTTGTAATTACAGCATTAAAAAGAACCCATATAAGAATCGCTCAACGAGAAAAAAACACAGAATACACCGAGTAAAACGCGTAATACAGAACCATGTAGCTGGTAACATCAGTGAACTACAACATAACCCTAATCCAACTCTTAGCTAGCTTTAAGCGGAAGTCGAGAGAAGGGCGTTTGCGACAATATTTTCATTAGACCTTCTGACACGGTAAATGTAAATCCGTATCACATCATGAATAACGAGTCACCTGTGAAGTTGTATTTGACTTCCGGATCAGGCGATTATAGCACTGAAGTTTTTATGTAAAACGTAAGATAATGATCGATTGTCTCATTTTTACATAAGTTGAATAAGTGGACCCTTTCGGAACGTCGTAGCCGGTTCCGCCAGGGCCTGTTTGGAGACATTTCCGTATCATGTCCAAAATCTATCGTGTGACATCTCAAACTTCATGAATTTGGAAGAACATGTTAATAAAAGAAGAAAAACCTCGGTACGACCAGATGTGGCCACTCCAGAGCACCTAACACAGGTTTAACGAGGGCCTCTTTGGGGACATTTATGCTTTATATATTTATACTGTATGTATTGTACTGTGCGACATCTCAATCGTTTTGAATTCGAAAGAACATGTCAATAAAGAAAAAACTAAATGTCCATAGATTTTGCCACTCCAGCGCACTTGACACAGGTTCCGCCAGGACCTCCTAGAGAACATTTCCGTTTTCTGTCCAAAGCATACCGTCTGGCGTATCGGTACGAGCAGATGAGCCCACTTTAGATCTCCTGGCACAGATTTCACGAGGGCTGTTGGATAACAGTTCAGTTTCATCTCCAAAACTTATTGTGCAACATCTCAGTCTTGGTGAATTTGAAAGATCATGTCAATAAATAAGGAATAGATCCTATGTTGCCACACCTGAGCAGCTCACACAGGTTCCAGGAAGGCCTATTTTATAACATTTCCGTTATTTGAAATAAAAATTATGTCAATAAATGAGAATGACCTCGCTACCAACAGATCTGGCCACTCCAGAGTACATGGGACAGGTTTCGCCGAAAACTCTTTTGAAACTTTTCCGTTACATGCATGAAACATGCTGTACCACGGGTTAAACATTATGAAAATCCAGAAAAGTATTCAAATAAATCTAGGATAAAATTCATACCAACTGATGTGGCTTCTCTTCACTGATGCATTCTTAGGCAGGATTTTCAGAACAGATTGAACTGAAAATTTGTCATGCAGGTCTTCATGAACATGCATGGAATGTACTGTTCAACTAGTTTAAACTTAACAGGAAGCTGAAAAGAAATCTAGCAAGGAATCCACCAAAACGTTGTTTCGAACATCATCAGAAATCCAACAATTTAAGGATTCTGGTTTTGGTTCAAGGTTTTGGCTAGAATGTTACCAAGAATCTGTTGTAAGCTTCGAAGATTTTTTCAATTTCATCAGAAAATTTCTCTATCAATTACTCAGGGTTCTCAATAAATTTGTTAAAAAAGAACTTAGAAGGTATTTGCTTTGGAACTCCCCATGAATACACCATAAAAATCACTCTTAATACAGCTATCTAGGATGTTAAATAATAAAATTTAATTTTTAACCCATCCTGTAAAACCACTGCCGCCCCAAAGGATAAGTATGACGATTGGAAAATAAATAGAACTCTGCAAGAAGCTGAGACATTGCTGCCAAAGTAAGAGCTGCACCGTTCACTGGGGGGTTTTCTCACTTGCCATTCCATCGTAAATGGTTCGGTGAGAATTGCATTTCACCTCCATTTGTGCAACTTATAGATACGCGATAGGTAGGATACACTTAACCGCAAACACAAGTGACATAACGATAAGTTTGATTCCAGGTAGCATCATGCTGATGGCTAAGGGAAATTAAAGTTTCAATTGTTGGAAATTTGCATTCGGTAAAGTTTTAATGCTGCTTTCTCAATAATTATGTTATATGTACAAATTATGATGGAGAGGGGAATTTTTAACTTACAGATACAATTAGGTAATAGTAGTTTCTGAAATTGATCTTCCTCAGACATTTTCTCTTGCACGGGTATACTAACAAATTGAATAATCGATAGTGTTTGAACGTAAATCATCACTTCGTTCACCACAAATGTCATCAATATTACACGCTGCAAATGACCAACATCGGATTGTAGCGGTTACAAATTTCGAACAAATCTACTAAGCCTGTTCAAACTCGCGTCGATACATGACTGAAGCCTGTCTGCACTACACAGCTCTACATTCGAGCCCAAAATTGCTAAATAGACCAACTTTGGGTGACAAAACAGTCGACAGAAAATGAGTAGCGGATGGTGACTGAAGGAAAACTCTTCGGTTCCATCCCGGCTCTGAATTGTTTCCACTAGCCCGGAACACTGACATTGACGAATGGGGTGTGAAATAATCACCGTCACCATGGGCTACAAACTGCTACAGAAGGGCAAAATGAGCACTGACATAATTATGAAATAAAATGCATTGAGTGTTGAAATCAATTCGAGTATGTATTTTCTACTTGAATATTGAACACTTTTAAATATAAGTCTGATATTTGTCACATAATTGTCCTAAGTTTTCTTAATAACCTCCTAATAAGTCTTGAAGAATCCTTCGTTTTACTCTACATTATAAATCAGAAATATGAATTCGCACTTGAATTTGACTCTTTTTCCGAAAATTGATTCGTTCCCATCAACGCATTATGAGAAATTTAAATAATAACAATTTAAAACAACATTACTGAAAATGTTATTGACAATCACTTCATTACTTATATGCATTGCATTATCAATCGCTCTGAATTCATTTCGTATAAACAATCGATGGTCCATGGTTGTTACACATTTATGGCTAATGCCAGGTACACTGTTGTCATAATTAGTAAAACGACAACGACTTTTGAACATTTTTTAGAAGCTCTTATTCAATTTAATTACACTAAACCGCACACAATAGTGACACTGTTTAATTCATCTGTTTGCTAAGGATTTAAACTAGTATTTAACATCAACAACGTTTTAGAAAGGTGGATAATATCTGATTTTTATCCAAACTTTAAAATTCTAGCATCTATAACTGGTACATCTACCCTAGTTATTTGATAGAGAAACAGGATTGAAAATAAATTGAAGCTTATATTGAGCTGTTCGGTAATCCAATCCGCATGGTTATTAAATTAATTAACTCATTACGCGTGATAAAGATGGACAAATTATGGGTGAAATTATGAAAAAAAACTTGGCACTTGTCTAAATAAATCGCACTCGCTCTTCCCGTGTGTGTAGCAACATGAGATGGATGGATATGGGTTATGAAAGGGGTCCACGTGGTCTGTAGGGATTTGAATTCTAAACTTGTAACCAACTCAGTTATTGGGTCACCAAGTGGCTCGCTAGTAAAGCGTTTGTCTAGCATACAAGAGTCCTGGGTTCGAATCCCAGCCGAGCACGTGGATTTTTTTCATAATTTCACCCATAATTTGTCCATCTTTACCACGCGTAATGAGTTAATTAATTTAATAGGGTCGTTATTTACCGAAGAGTAACTATAACAATACTCCCTTTTATGTTTATATTCGTTTATTTTTCCACATTATTTTACTCTTCGAAATCAACAATATTACACCGAGGCCTTTCATTTCCAAAATTTGAATTAGCACAGCACATCATATCACACCGCATTCATCGCGGACCACTTCTGCTGTCCATATCGTCATCTAGTTCCCGTCATCACTCACGGTGGTCTCGCATCCAATCATATAGTTGCCAGGCAAAACTAGTGCATGCATACCCTGCAGTGACAAAGCTTCCCAAGCAGAAGGCCCTATAGGGTTAGCTGCTTGCCTGCTGGAACGGAATCAATAGGCACGGAGGTACAGATATGCCACGCCGCCAATCAACCGGCCACCAGAAGCCGTATTTCATCCGCCACGTTGCCCGAGTTACCGAGACAAAATAGTGGCCGGCCGGGCGGTGGTGAGTGTTCCAAGCGTAATTCCAGATTTATTGATGCGGAAAACGTTAGAATTACGGAGTGATCAATCATCGGCACCCGCGAGTGAATAGTCAGTCCGCTTGGCTTGGTGCGATGCGATAGGGCTTGAACTATAGCAATAGAAGTCAGACCGCCGCCGCGCCACCGATGCGAGAGTGTGGCGTTTTTCCACACTGTGCCGGATTCTATCATATTTCTCCGAAAACTATTTGCCCAAACGCCCGAAATTCGATTGCAACAGAAAAGTTCTACGGAACATCTTTAAAGAAAGTGTTTTTAAGTTATTATTGATGTTGCTTCATAATTTGGAAGTTTATCCTATGTTCAAAAAGAAATAGTTTCAATAGAAATGTCGCCCACTACCAGTGATCAACTGGAGTTTGTGGGCATAGTCGGGATCATAAACTTCACAATCCATCAGTCACTATTTTATAATTTGTAAACATTGTGTAAATTGAGTAATAGATCTTTACATCGACTATACTTACGATATTTGCTTTGCTGCTCAGTGGAAAGCTTACTTAAAAAAGCTCGGCTATCTAATGAGAGTTCATTTTTCTCGCTGTTTGTCAAACATTCCAATCGCATAAGTGTCCCTTGTGAAATGCGAATTAAACAAACATGGGACATGTTAAGTGACGTTTAGTGTATTCATATTCGCTAACAGGCGTGAATTCTTTCTTCATGGAATTTATATAGTCATATTCTATGAAGGAATCCAAATAATATGACTTAGATACAGACGTTCGCATACAGTATTGGACAAAACATTTGCAACTTTTTCGATTTTTCATACAAAATGTTCAATTTTAGAGGGTAAGATCTGAGTCTTTTGTGTACCGATTTAAATGAAATTTGCATGGTGCTTCAGGAATAACTTGAGTTTTAACATATGTTTTAAGTGATTTTTCCAATCACGAGCTTAAAAGTAACAACGGTTTTTTTTAAGTAAAATGTTTGACATTTTATTATAATTGACATAACTAAACAAATTGAAAGGATAGCCTTTTGGCTGGGGTTGTGAATTGGATATAAACAAGCAGCCAGGCTGCTGTCAAGCTTAAATTTTAATAAAAATGATCTCAGTATGCCTAGGAGTTGGCGGTCATTAGTTAGCCACGCTAAAAAGTGTTAAACAATTTATATGACACAAAAACAGTAAACTTTGAAGAATCGTTCTCCTTCTGTCGGGTGTGAGATCAATGCGTCCATTTTTTAGAACCTTTGTGAGATACTCTTTCACTCAGTGGCGAGAACGCCACCGGAATACTTTGCGCGGTGACTGAACTTTAAGCCATCTGCTATTGATGGGCAGAAGTCCTAAGTTGCCTAAGTCCTAAGATCAGCCTGATAAAGCCGACCACTTCCCTGAGAGATGCGTTCCAAATATCGGCCGGCTCCAAAAAAGGCTTGCCAAATATTTTGGATCTTCGTTGTATTTGTGCACTGCAGGAGCAGAGAAGGTGTTGAGAGGTTTCGCACGTTTCACTACAGAAACGGCAATTTGGGTTTTGGATGGCTTCGATCTTTTGTAAATGGTATCTGCTGAGGCAGTGTCCAGTTATCAGACCGGTGTAGGTGCTGAGGTCCCTTTTGTTGAGACCAATGAATTTTTGTGTTTGTTTCGGGTTAATTGTGACGAATCTTTTGGACTGATCCAATTCGTTTTCCAATTGGATATAACTTGACTGGACAACCAGCTGTTCAGTTCAATATTTAGTGAGCAGTTTGATATGCCAAAGAATGGCTCAGGACCAATGAATGTATTGGCCTATCCATTCCTGGCTAGCTCATCGGCAATTTCATTACCCTCTAGATTCGTATGCCCCGGGATCCAATATAGTTTAACTCGATTGCGGATGGCTATGGTTTTTAGAATACATTCCCACACTAATTTTGAGTTAAAATTGTAAGCTTTTAGAGCATGAAGAGCTGCTTGGCTGTCGGAGAAAATACAGATTGTGGCATTTCTGTAATTCCTCTTTACGCTGAGCTGCACACATTCAATGATGGCATACACTTCAGCCTGAAAAACTGTAGGCCACTGTCCGAGAGGGACAGAGATTTTAGTTCTTGGTCCGTACACTCCAGATCCAGAACGGTTGTTCATTCTCGATCCATCCGTGTAGAATTTGATTGAGCCTGGAGGAATACTCGGTCCACCTTCTTGCCATTCTTGGCGAGAAGGAATGAACACTGCACTATGGTCCAGGAATCAGTTTTACGCGGAAAGATGCATTTTGAGCTTTAGAATGAAACATTAGACAAAAACGGTCTTCTACAAAGTTGTTTGTATTAGTAAGGTCCTTTGTTTGGTGTTATTTAAAATTAGGGTGGACCACATTTTCATAGAAATTGTGTAACTAACTTTCTTATTTGTAGAAATTATACTATACATGCTTCAGCAAAGTTGTAGACCATTCAATTTCAAGCAACTTTGCCAAAAAAAGTTTTTTTATATCTCTTAAATTGACCGATTTAGAGCTATTTTACTACGGTGACATAGGGTGGTCCGAACAAAATTGGTTTTCTGGCTCTAGAGTTTTAAATTCAAATTTCTCATCAAAGTAGTCTATGAAACACTTTTAGAGCTTTAAAAAATGCGTAGTTTGGTGAGTGAAGAAACTCGCTATCTCTTTCCGTTTGGGAGTTATTGTTGTTTTTCTCTCAAAAACATGCCTACTTCGATTGTGAATATTTCTGATTGGGGCAAACATAAAAAATATCTTTTGACGGCATTCAAAAGACAAAATAAAATTGTATATTATATCAAAAAATTACAAATGTGTTATTTTTGTAACTCTAATAAAATGCCCTTAAAAACAAATGATTTTAAGCAGAAAAACTTTAATAACTTTTGAACTCAAAATGATATCATCAATCTTTTTGCATGAAAATTTGCGTTTTGTTAAGTTCTAAAAGTCGTTCATAGACGACTTTGACGAGAAACTAATATTAAAAACACTAGAATTGAAAAACTGATTTTTGTGGGACCACCCTTTGATGATTAGGAAAAAATGCTCTAGATTGGTCAAATTTTGAGCTACAGAAAAACTTTTTTGGCTTAGTTGGTCAAAATTCCAAGTTCTACCGCTTTGCCTAAGAGTATATACCAGTATTTTTGCAAATAAAAAAGTTGATTATATGATTTGTGTGAAATTGTGGACCACCCTAGTTTTGAATGACACAGTATGAAAGCCTACATTTTTATAAACAATTTTGTAGAAGATCATTTTTGTCTAAAATTTTATTTTCATGCTCAAAATGCAAAATAATAAAGAAATACATACTATGAAAATCTTCAAAATAGTTTTAAAGCCCTATCTTTCTTATTTCAGATTTCTCGTCAAAGCGGTCTATGAACGACTTTTAGAATTTAACAAAACGCAAATTTTCATGCAAAAAGATTGATGACATCTTTTTGAGTTCAAAAGTTATTAAAGTTTTTCTGCTTAAAATCATTTGTTTTTAAGGGCATTTTATTAGAGTTACAAAAATAACACATTTGTAATTTTTTGATATAATATACAATTTTATTTTGTCTTTTGAATGCCGTCAAAAGATATTTTTTATGTTTGCCCCAATCAAAAATATTCACGATCAAAGTAGGCATGTTTTTGAGAGAAAAACAACAATAACTCCCAAACGGAAAGAGATAACGAGTTTCTTCACTCACCAAACTACGCATTTTTCAAAGTTCTAAAAGTGTTTCATAGACTACTTTGATGAGAAATTTGAATTGAAAACTCTAGAGCCAGAAAACCAATTTTGTTCGGACCACCCTATGTCACCGTAGTAAAATAGCTCTAAATCGGTCAATTCAGGAGATACAAAAAAACTTTTTTGGCAAAGTTGCTTGAAATTTAATGGTCTACAACTTTGCTGAAGCATGTATAATATAATTTCTACAAATAAGAAAGTTAGTTACACAATTTCTTTGAAAATGTGGTCCACCCTAATTTTCAATTACACCAAACAAAGGGCTTAACTAATACAAACAACTTTGTAGAAGACCATTTTTTTCTAATGTTTCATTCTAAAGCTCAAAATGCATCTTTCCGCGTAAAACTGATTCCTGGACCACTGTGCACTGTATATGGCATGTCATAATTCACAACCATTTCCATCCAGTCACTGCATTTTTCTACAATTGGGTTTATAGAAAATTCGTTTAATATGCTTAGGTGACTGGTTAAATCACCTGGCAGAAGGTTTATTGATCGTTTTAGCCTCAGAGCGCTTTTTTCAGCATCCAGCTTTATGAATTGATCTAGCTGGGGCAGATTAAGCATTGCATCTAGGGCGAATGAAGGGGTGCTGCGAACTGCGTTGGATTTTGTTCAGCTTGGCTCTTGCCGTAACCTCGCTTGTTTTCGGCCACCAAACAAGGGAAGCGTAGGCTATTCTAGACCGAACGATGGTTTTATATATCCACATGATCATATAAGGTTTTAGGCCCCACTTCTTTCCACAGGTGTTTGAGCAGACCCACAGAGAAATGAGACCTCTATTCACCATGTTTTGAAGGTGTGTGTTCCAATTGAGTTTAGCATCAAGCGTAATGCGTAATTGACTTCATTTGAGTAAACCAATTGTGTTTGATTAAGGAAAAGAGGTTGCAGCTGTAACTTTCTGCGCTTTGTGAAAGGAACAATCGTAGTTTTTGAAGGATTTATCCCCAGTTTCTCTTTCAGACACCAAGAGAACGTGTAATCAAGAGCTGATTGCATTATGGCAAGGACAACGCTTTCAAATTTGCCGCGTACAATGATGACAACACCATCAGCGTAGCCAACAACCTCGAATCCTCTTTTTTCCAAGCTATTAAGAAAATCATCCACCACTAGAGAGCACAGCAAAGGTGAAAGTACCCCTCCTTGAGGACACCCCTTTGTGGCCATGACAGTGGCGCACGATCCGCTCAACTCGGATGAGATTCGACGATTTGCTAGCATAGGATGTATACAGGTAGTCAAATTTTGCTAGCATGGGATTTATCCAGGTGGGTCAAATTTTCTCCTATGCGTTGCTGACACTATAGACTAATAGGAAGCGTTATCGAATGCACCCTCAATGTCAAGAAATGCCACGATGGCGATTTCCTTTGCATGAAAAGTTTTCTCGATCTTGTTATCTAGCATGTTTAGTGCTGAGATCGTAGATTTTCCACTTTGGATTCGCTTACCAGGTATTTGGAAAGAGGCATTGCTTCCATAAATTTTGAATTTACGAACTCTCCTAAGACCTTTTCCATTATTTTAAGCATCACTGACGACAGACTTATCGGTCTGTATGCTTTGGGATTGGTTTTGTCTTTTTTCTCCGCCTTTGGGATAAAGACAACTCGAGCTTGACGCCAGTCATCTGGAATATGTCCTAAGACTAAACTGTCCTTAAAAATCTCTATCATGGGAGGAATAAGCGTTTGCTCCTCTTTCTGGACAAGTGCTGGGAAAATTCTATCCATCCTTCTTTGGCAACCTTCAATGCATCTCTTTTGGTACTTGAGTCCCATGAAAGGAGCTCTTGTTGACCAGAGACACCATGTCTGTCGCCATTAGCGTTCACGCTCGCTTCAGGGATTAAAAGAAAAGTGCCCAAGTAACCATGGGGCATTATATCATTGTTTGTATAAAGCAGCTGCATTGCCGTAAGTCTACCATTAGAGTAGTTTAAAAGTGGAAAAAGGCCCTGATATAGTCGAACTAATCCAAAAATGTTCATAAAGCAACCAAGCAATTTATGAAGTGAAATTAGTGCATTGATACATTTGTTATGCAGCGTTATTGCTCTTTTGCTTGACAGCTCTTGTAATTTGTCGAATAAAAGCAATGTCGCATCAGTATTGTAGATATGCAGTTAAATACGTGCAATAACTAACGCAAGCTGCTTGGGCTAAGGCTGCTTGGGTACGTCAGGAGTTAATCATCAATATTAACCTCCTTTTCCCGAACAGCCTAGATAGCCGCGTAGTGTCGGTAGCGGTTGTTTCAACTGGCTAAGAATTAACACTACGGACTGCCTATTCCGGTGGTAAAAGTCCAGCTTACAGGTGACCCCTAATTTATGGTGTGATGCGTACCGTGCCTAGGAATGAATGGTTAGGGGGGTCTAAATAAAACCTAACCGCAAACGGAGCCTGTGGGGTACCAGGGCGCCCTCCACAGTATTGAGTCCTTCCTGTGCTACCCGGAGCAATGGTGCAGGTGACCTTGTGTTTCTTCGAGATAATCGGCTGCCCTTCTTCAGTCTCTATCCTGAGGCTTAATAAGGGTGGGATTATGAATATGTTGACATTTAATTTAAATTATCACCTATATGGCTTCGCATTATGCGTTTTACACAGTGTATTCTGTGCTCTTTCGCCTTTGGCGACTTTAAATAGATACCGATCTGGTTTTTACGTTGCTGGTCTTTTTCGTGCTGAGATTGCAAAAAGCTTAATCCTGCCTAGTTTGGGTAGTGGCTACGGTTAGGTTAGCTCAGATCAATCTTCAGCATAAAAGAACAGCAACGATCAATCTTTGCAGACTCATGCAAAATGGTGCAGCCCAAGTGGCGCTAGTTCAAGAACCCTACTTTCGTAGAGGGAACTTCTTTCTAGGTAACCTTGTGGACCTAGTTTTTGCTACTTTCAGCAAACTTGAAACGGCAATCTCGCACTCCATGCCCCACGCATGCGTGCTCGTTAATAAAGCAATCGTTGCTACACTCATTTCTGAGTTAAGTACCAGAGATGTATGTGGTGTCACAATCGATGTTTCTGTTGGTGACCTCAACAGGAAATACGTCTATTGTTCGGTATATTTACCACATGATGAACCATCCCCAACGGATGATTTCAAACGAGTTGTCGTACACTGCGTAACAAAAGGCCTTCCGCTGATTGTGGGCAGTGATGCCAATGCTCATCACATCATCTGGGGCAGCTCAAATATCAATTTGAGAGGCTCCAGTCTGATGGAACACTTAAGTAGTACAGACCTTGGATTACTTAACATAGGCAATCGCCCAACCTTCATGGTTTCTAATAGAGAAGAAGTGTTAGACATAACACTCTGCTCAAAAGTCACGAGTTGACGAATTGGCATGTATCAGATGAGGAATCATTATCTGATCATCGCTACATCTTCTTTGAACATTCAAATGTAACTACGCAGACTTTGCGTTTTAGGAATCCCCGGTCAACACACTGGGAACTCTATATTGAATTGGTTGCGACCAAATTTCATGGATATTCCCCGTTCATTGAAAATCAAAGTGATCTGGATGATGCCGTTGATACAACAACATCCTACATTATGGAAGCTTTTGAAGAAGCATGTCCTCTGCGGTCTGTAAAGACTACAAGAGGGACCCCATAGTGGAATTCCGATCTGACTAGACTCAGGACACAATGTAGAAGGAGTTGGAACAGACGCCGTTCAGCTGGATCAGAGTCGTTCAAGTCGACTCGCAAGGCTTACAAGAAGGCTCTTCGTTCTGCTGAACGATCCGGCTGGAAAAACCTTTGTACAAATGTTTCCAGTTTGAGTGAAGTCAGTCGGCTGAACAAAATCCTTGCAAAATCTAAGGATTTCCAAGTGAAAGAAATTCGCTTACCTAATGGTGACTTTACTTCTTCCGATGAAGAAGTTATAGAATGTTTATTCAATACACACTTCCCCGGATGTGTGGACATAGCATCTACGGATGAACCAAATTTCTTTTCATGTAGTTACGAGTCTCTGGCCTCGGCTCGCAGTATCATAACTACTGAATCGATTTAATGGGCACTTAAAAGTTTTGCTCCTTTCAAATCTCCAGGAGCGGATGGGATTTATCCTGTTCTGCTCCAAAAGGGATTTGTGTTTATCAAACATATTCTGAAAAAGCTACTTGTAAGCAGTTTTGCTACCGGGTACATTCTCAAATCCTGGCGTGATATTACTGTAAAGTTTATCCCGAAAGGAGGACGTGCGTCGTTTGGAGAAGCGAAGAGTGAGTTTTAGACCAATCAGTCTGACCTCTTTAAATGTCTGGAACGCATTATCGATCATCACATCCGTGATGTTTATTTGGCAAACATGCCTCTTCATGTCAATCAACATGCTGACCAATCTGGAAAGTCCACAGTGACTCTTTTACACAAAGTTGTATACTATATCGAGAAAGCATTCGCTCAGAAGCAATCGTGCTTGGGTGTTTTCTTGGATATTGAGGGTGCCTTTGATAACGTGTCTTTCGATGCCATATTAGAAGCCGCACGAAACCATGGGCTACCTATAATGATTACCAATTGGATTCATCAAATGCTCAAAAACCGACATCTCTTCTAGACTTTGCGTCAAGCAGCGATTTGAAAACTGAGAGTTTGCGGATGCCCCCAAGGGGGAGTCTTGTCACCACTTTTGTGGAATCTCGTAGCAAATACGCTATTGAGGCAACTCAATAATTGCGGTTTTCCAACTTATGGATTTGCCGACGACTATCTAGCTTTGATAGTTGGTATGTGCATAAGCACCCTATTCGACCTGATGCAAAGTGCTTTTCAGGTAGTCGAGAGTTGGTGTCGCCAATATGGCCTTTCGGTTAACCCGAATAAAACATCTATTGTTCTTTTTACGGAAAGACGAAACCGCGATTGAATTCGACCTTTACGTCTTTTTGGCACTGAGATTAATGTGACTGATCAAGTAAAGTATGTCGGAGTCATTCTAGATTCCAAACTTTCATGGACACCTCACATTGATTTCAGAGATAAAAAAGCTTGCATGACCTTCGGTCAATGCCGGCGAACCTTTGGTAAAACTTGGGGCCTCAAATATATCAAATGGATTTACACAACAGTTGTTCGACCAATATTGGATGTCTTGTGTGGTGGCAAAAGGGCGAAGTGAGAACAATCCAATCAAAATTGGGACATCTCCAAATGATGTGCTTTATGGCGATGTCTGGTGCGTTCTCTACAACTCCCACAGCAGCGCTTGAGGCCATTTTCGACGTTGCGCCACTACACATATATCTTAAACAAGAAGCACTTTCTTGCTCTTACCGTTTATGGGTACTGGATCTACTGGAGGAAAATCCAGTGAATCGTAGATCTACACACACTTCGTTGTTTCCACTTTTGGTGAATTGGGACAAAATTGTCCTTGCTCCAAGTGATCTCACAATTGCTTGTCACTTTCCTTACAGGACATTTACCACACAATTCCCTTCACGGGAAGAGTGGACGTCTGGCTATTTGGAAAGAAGTATATCAAACAATATAGTATGTTACACTGATGGCTTCCTTCTTGAAGGTAGAGCTGGTGCAGGAGTATGTTCTCGTGAGCTAAGGCTGAATCAGTTTTACTCACTTGGTAGAAACTGCACCGTTTTTCAGGCGGAAATATTTGCTCTTATGTGTGGAGTGCAATCAGCACTTCAACAGCGCGTAATGGGTAAAGTCATTTACTTCTGTTCAGATAGTCAGGCTACTATAAAAGCTCTTGCTTCGGCCAACTCAAGGTTGAAGCTTGTTATCGCATGTCGAACTCAAATTGAGGAACTGAATTCAGTCAACTCTGTAAACCTTGTATGGGTACCTGGCCATTCTTCCATCGCTGGAAATGAATTGGCTGATGAGCTAGCTCGCGATGGAGCATCGCATGACTTCATTGGCCCTGAGCCGGCTATTCCAATTTCGAAGTGCTGGGTGAAGCTTCAGATAAACTCTTGGGCGGCAACTCAACACAATCAATATTGAAATAGTTTGGAGTCATGTCGTCAAACAAAATTGTACATTACTGAGCCATCTCCAAGGGTGGCGAAGTATTTAACAAATCTGTCAAAGCAGAATTGCAGTCTCTTGGTCAGAGCGTTGACAGGCCACTGCCGACTCAACTATCACATAGCAAATATTCAGCGTGCTGACTCATTTGTGTGTGATAGTTGTGACTCCGATTATGGAACTTCGTATCACCTGATATGTAACTGTCCAGTTTTTGCGCAAATGCGATTCCAATTACTTGGTAAACACTTATTAAGTGAAACTGAATTCAGAAGCCTGAATCTTCAGGACATTCTGTTATTCTTAACCCGCTGTGGTAATGAGCTATACGCTCTCTACGCTCATGCGTTTTGCAGTGCCCTTTTTAGGGCGCTGTTCGAACCCATTGTGGTATGGAGCTACATGCTTTAATTTCGCTTATGCGATTTTCCCTCTTCAAGGGACCCCACTCCTATTTCCTCCCATCTTTCCCTTCCCTTTCCTCTCCCATCGGGTAGATGATGAAATAGGCTCAAATATGGCGATGGCACAAATCTCCCAACTGGTGGGGAACGTGCCTTTGGAGCCGGCCTTCTGATACCTGATACCTGGTGGAAAAAATGTAATAATACGACGCATAAAAATAAAGAAATTATGAAAAACCTGAAAAATAGAGCATATTTTGAACCTTAATATCTCCAAATTCTCAAAAAATCGCTAGCTCAAATTTTCAGGCAACATAGAGCAATACTTGATGAAACGGATTCCAGAGAGGTACAGGTTTTTTTACGATGATTATATTTCTCCAATACAGTTAATTTCCATGAGGAATCTGAAGGGACGATCGACTTCAAGAAATAACGAGTCGTGGAACAAAAACTTTCAGAAAACAGTTTAAAAAAGCCATCATGGTAGCCATGAAATTCAGTTTAAGAGCAGATCCTTGAGTTGATATCGAGTAATGTAGATGAAAGTTTAGATTAAAACTGGGTACATAATTGTTTTTCTTCAATTATTCAAATGATATAGTATACCATGAAAGACTTGATCATGTGTCAGATAATTGTTGTCATCATTGTTTGAGGTGAGCAACAACGAATTCGAGATGAAATCCAAAGCCAGCTTGTACTGTGAGCAGATATAATAATTTCATGAAATAATAAAATATATTTTTCCGATAATTTAAACATACACTTAAATATTTGCCATGACAATATTAATCGCGTAAGGCAAAGGAAACCGTAAAAATATAAAAAAATCTCAAAAACACCAAAATATACCTCTCTGGAATTTTGACATCCGTTTCATCAAGTATTGCTCTATGTTGCCTGAAAATTTGAGCTTGCGATTTTTTATGCTTTTGGAGATATTAAGGTTTAAAAATTGCTCTATTTATCAAGTTTATTCATAATTTCTTAGGTTTTATGCGTCGTTTTATTAATTTTTTTCCACCAGAGCTTGCGTTCGTTGTATATTTATCAGCAAAACATATTATATGACATTGTTCTGAGGAAAAATGTCAAATTCGGTGAAAAAAAAAACGTTTTTTCACTAATTTTCTCTAATTTCGCCAATAACTCGAAAACAGTAGGCTGTGGAATTTTGACGTCTTCGAGAAAGTTGTTTATTTTATCAAAATGAACAATTTAGCCGAACATGCCAAGTCTCTAGAACGTCGAAGTAAAAAGTTAGATTGTGGCGCCACCTATGCGGTCGATTTACGAACTATCCGTTTATGCCAGTAGATGGTCCTCGTTGTTACAAAAAACTTTGCCGAAGACACCAAATACCGGAAACGCTTCGTTACCGAGTTATTAATTTTGTCCTGCCAGATTGCGTCTCTGTCCAATAGTGGCATTGGAGTGGTCTTTCGATAGAGTTTTATGAAGTCTGGCAGCTACGGGAGTCTTCTCAATGCTTTCACACATGAGGACTCATGATTTCCGCTTAGATAGCCTTATTTCCTTGTTGTAGTCTGTCAGAGCCTTTCGGTACTGGCTCCAATCAGTAGAGCGTTTGGCACGGTTGAACTCCCTCCGTGCAGTTTTCCTAAGCTTTTCAAGATGGTTATTCCACTAAGGAACATCTTTGCTCGACCTAACAGTTTTAGTCGGACAGCTTTCTTGATATGATATGTCTTGCCATCAAGTAGGCTGTTGGAAAACGTCAGAAAATCCCCCATACAAAATGACACCTTCATCTTCTCTCGTTTACCTCATTATTCCGGCGACTTTCCTGAACGTTTTCCTCGCACGAACACGTCGCATCCCTTGTGGAGGGCAACAGTGAAAAACTTGCGTCAATCCGTTGACCCGTTCTCGAGCCATTTCGTGACATACAAACACCACTCCATTTTTATTTATATAGATTCTACATCTTTGACAAAAAAGTCACACAGACTGCTTAAAGATCCTTAATCCTATTTTTAAAAACTACCGTTTTGATTCATATTACGGACAGCTTCAAATTCCGGACACTCTACTTTGTATGGGAAACATTTCACGTGAAATGTTTCAATTTTTGATGTTCAAAAGTTCTCAATTTCAAGGCTCGTTTTAGTAAACTTTTTCCATAAATATCTTTGAAAATTTATAATGCCCAACTACCTTAGATGTCTCTTTGGTGGTTTCACGATTTCGATTGATGATTTGACTTTTCCATTAATGATTAGCATGAGCTGTCCGGAATTCGATTCAAAGTGTCCGGAATATGAGGCAAAAGTGAGGAAGCGTCCGGAATAAGAATCATGAAAAGGCCACACATTTTGATTTATTTTAAATTATTGAAGTTGCGGAAGCGTATTCTTCACCCACCGTTCGAAAGTAAAGGGCTTCCGACGCTCGATAGCGTTAAGGAATCATACAGAATGATTTATTTTGTATGCTCTATGCTGGGTTATATTTCCCTGAGTGCTTAAGTGTCCGTAATATGAATCAAAACGGTAGTTTACTAATGTTAAAATCAAAGGCGTCATACACATCATTGAATAATCTGCAACATCTGTCAACCGGGTTGTGAAATCCGTATGCAGTACGATGTCCGGGGGTCCACAGCAAGTTGAAGTTGCGAAGTTGTCGAGTGGGCGCATGAAAATTAACGCATTGAAGAACACTGCTACAGTCAATGTGATTGCTGACAATGTCAAAAATAAATAGCCTTTGCAGAAAAGTGCGACGACTTGTCACGGAGTGTAGTCCTATTAGCGCGCATCTTAATATGCATTAAGAATTTTGGTTTTTATAGAGTCAGAAGCCATTTCTAACTCTTGTACTATTTTGATTTTAGGATTTATGATGTAGTCTTCGGATCGGAGAGTGGCTGAATAAGTTTCCATATCAGTCTTCTTAGGATCTTTAAATGATTTTGCAATAGTTAGACCGCCTTCCCATTCAAAGATTATGTTTTGTGGTCTGACATAGATATTTCATCAGAAACATGCCAGTTTGTTATTTTGTGGGAGATGGACTGGCAACATAAAGTCAGATCCAGCACTTCCTGTCGTATGGCGTTTTCATATGTAGGCTTGTCACCTGTGTTACATATGTCAATGTTTTTTGAGGATAGAAACTGTAAAAGGTACTCACCTCGAGGATTTATAATTGTACTTCCCCATACAGTGTGATGCGCATTCGCGTCACATCCGATGAAGAATCCACGGCGTGTCTGGTAGAACAATATTATCACAAAAAAATTGGCATCGCTAAATCTTTCAGCATTTGAAAATATAGGTTTTAAGCTTTCATTTGACGGGTTTCCCAAAAAAATCCACCAAGGGATCCCGAACTTTTTTTTTTATTTTAAATTTTTGTTTCTTGAAGTACAATATTTTCAAATATAATCATAGTAAAAGACAGTTTTTTTTTTCGATCAAGCTCGATGGTAGCCCAAATTTCAAATGAAAGTTGATATAACATAGATATGTAGGATTACATATTGTAATAGACATAACTGTGATCTTGGGGATACAGCACTTACTCGTACAGTGGAGGACACACTCAGTTGAGTTCAACTAATTTTCATTCTTTTACCAAGCTCCGCACAGCTGAGCGGTAAGCAAATTAATTTTAACTGATTTGTCAGCCTAACATCAAGTTTACTTAAAACAGCACCTTTGGGTGCCGTTACCAAACGTCTCTTTTACTAAGATGTC
This sequence comes from Aedes aegypti, assembly GCF_002204515.2. Lineage (NCBI taxonomy): Eukaryota > Metazoa > Arthropoda > Insecta > Diptera > Culicidae > Aedes > Aedes aegypti. Next base: position 382,834,627 of record NC_035108.1, read on the forward strand.
AGCAAACGATCTTTTACCGAGATTTGCACAGCTGAGACCGGCATTCGGATTTAAGTGTGTATTTGATTCTAGTGTATAACTGTTTCTGTTCATATTTAGAAAAGATTAATTTTCTTTTCCTTTTTTCTGGAATTACACCCCTATTGAGACAAAGCCAGGTTCTCAAATAAGAGTTCCTTGGTTACTCATTAACTGAATATTTGATTCGCCTATCATAATTGTTTTTTTATATTGTGTGTAAGAAAAATATACTCGACCGATGAGATCTAATCAACCATCCTGAAAATTCTACAAACTACGTAACGCTCTAGAGGGAGGGGGGAATAGAGTTTAATTTTTCCATACAAAAAACGTTACGGAGGGGGATGGGGTGTGTTGGTCAAAAATCTCCGATTTTAGCGTTACGTAATAAATGGACGCTGCCAAACGATGGATACGAAATAGAGCTCTTTTGAACCATTTTTACAAATCAATATCACTTGCTGCTGGGTTAATATTGTCATATTCTCCACAATTAATATGATATAAAAAAACAACATGCCAAAATAGTGACTCCTTGAATTGAAAATAGTCTTACAGTTGTGTAAACTCAACTGTTATATCCTTGAAAATATCGTGGTCAATAGGCACAATCTGGTTTCATAAATAAGCAAAAATACCACATTTGAGGAACAGAAAATCTATTCAAGATTCAAGAAACGCCATTCCATGACCAAGTAAGTACTAACAGTTTGGACCAGACCAAAGGAATCATTGAGTCGATTTTTTTTTAAACAGTACGAAACAGTCGATAAATTCGATATCTTTGGAAGTTTGTTCATTATGTCTCTGCAACGGAAATTCCATGGACATCTGACATAAAAAGGGACACATTATTTGAATTTGGAGATCCCAATTTGACTCCTCCTGACTTAAGTTTATGGATGTACTGTAAAACCCCCCCCAAAAAGCTCCAAAAGGTAATGTAAAATGCATGCTGTATGGAGCTCATTTTGCTACGACTAATAAATGCAGCCACTTGATTGATGTTGCTTTCATGAAATAGCCCAAAATATTGCAAAAGTTGCACCCTGTATTCGCTGATGTCCGCACGAATGGGAAGGTATCTTTTCGAGATATTGAAACCCTTAGAATAAAGTCATAAAAATCTACTGTAAATTGCAGTTACTCAACTTTACGGAACAAGTGGGCACATGAAATTTAACTTTTTATTTTTCCTCATAATACTAACCGTTGCCAATAATCACATAATTAACCATATTTCACGTTGAAAACATATATTATATGAATATGATATCAATCTAAAAGGAGTATAAAATGGTAAAAATTTCTTGTTTGTAAGCAACTTACGTGTTTTAATTACTGCAGTAATTGTGAAAATTGTATTATTGTTGTTCTGCTTGTCAGAAAACCACTTTCACGGTGGAATTATTTTTATGATTTGATTAAACAGGAAATATCTTCCACTATATTCTTATTGAATTTTGAAATTCCAAGCTAAAAACATCAAAATAACTTCAATACTATTAAAAAAGTCTGTGTAGTGTCACTTACTCCGGGTGCCTGGATAATATTCTTAATGAGGATTTTTTCAGCTTTTTGCTAAGGCTTGGGTAACAGGACATTTAAGCATATTCCATTTACTTTCGTAGGCCGTTGTTATGATGATTCATTCTACTTTTAATCTTAAACGGTTGATTGGCAAAGAAAATTCTCAATCAATAACTAAGTACTTTACGAACTCTAAGCTGGGAAGCAGGCTATGTCCCAGCAGAGGTGTAATGCCAGACAGAAGTAGCATAAATTTAATGTATTCTAACCATGAAAAGAAACATACTTTAATACTTTTGTAAAATATATTTCTTACCAATGTATGGTCAGAAACTATGTGATTTAGATGATTTATTGGACATTTCACATGCATCAAATTTCAAAAGCTTTGTGTGAAGTATTTTGAGTGTGCACCTTGATGGTTGCTAGTGACATAAGCAAACAAACAACGGTTAGCACTTGTGGAAAAAATTGTGTTCTAATTGAATGACCAAAATGTTTGAGACCACACGCCTTAGCCTTTTGGTATCTTCAGCATAGTTGTAGATTTTGACAAGATGAACAAGTTTTCTGAAAACAGTTTTTTTGTTGTAGGATGTAGATTTTAAGAAAATAGTATTGAATTTTTCGACGAAAATTACATTTTAGTAAAACCGTTATTGCTTTTAAACTCGTGATTGGAAAAAATATTCAAAATTATATGTTAAATTTCATGTTATGTATAATGTTCTGTGAAAATTTCATTAAATTACTGAGATAAAGCTTACCAAAGTTGATCATTTTGAATGGAAAATTGAAAAAGTTGCAAATGTTTTGTGCAATACTGTATATATTTTTTTAGGTTTAGAGACAAAACGTCAAAAGCGGTGAGTTTGAAGCATTGTTCCTGTCAAAAGCTGGAAAAGTACACAAAAACAAAGTACGTCTCTCGGTTTTCTAATATGATGCAAAATTTTTCTCTTGGAGTTTAAGGTTTTTATGACTGAAACCATCCAAAATGAACTGTAGCTAATCATGATTGTTACAGAGAGCTATAAGCGAGAGTGATTTTTTAAGGATTCAAACCCTGATCAGGAGTATTCTGTCAAGCAACGGTTTGATTTTACAGTTGCTCGTGGAAACTTTCTTCTGGAAGGAGATTCTCTCCCCCTAACGTGTGTTTCGTATGAGTGTATCTGCTTGCGAGTCTACATATCCGTTTTTGGATCCTCATACAAGGAACTGACTGCTGAAAAATAATAGTACAATCTTGATCAAATTGATTTTCACAATTGTTCAGTGCTACAGCAGATGCTTTGCTACAGTAGATGGTATCAAATAATGATGATTTCGCATGTGTTCATAAAATAAGTCAAACATTAGATAGATATCAGAATCTGCAAATTTTTCACATAGTTTAAATTTTGAAGAAATTGTTGGTTTATCGATGAAAACTGGCAATGCTTCGAGTTTTATTATGATTTCAGTAATGACCCGATTTTGACAGCCCCCGATTTTGTCTACCTTTGATTTTATCTACCCCCGATTTTGGGACCCTTTTCGACCCGATTTTGTCTACCCCCGATTTTAGCATCTTTTTTTCCCGGTTTTGTCATCTTAAAATTTATATTTATTTTAATCAGATAAAACATATCTATTCTGGCAATATTGCGTGCATAAAGTCAATTATGACACTGGCCACGTCTATACAATCATCTAATGACCGAAATTTTGAAATTTGAAATTTATATCAATTATCCAAGAAACTGATAAATGTTACCTTGGATTACGTTACATAGAAAATGGAAGTAGAAAAACATGTTGTTTTTTATTGACAAAATCATTGAACTAAGTCTTAAAGTTAAAATAAAACATGAAACCAGGTTAAATTTTTTTCCCGATTTTAGCTCTTTCCCGATTTTGTCAACCCTAAATGCAGCATGGGGCTGACAAAATCGGGATATTACTGTATTCATTTTTTTTCTGTAGAGTCATCTAGTCATACAATAAATCACCTATAATTTTCCGTTTATCGACGTATAGACACTATTTTTTTTTTTTGAAAAACGATGTTGCCAACTGAAATTTTTAAACGTGATGGGAACTTCACAATCATGTTTTCGACTTATCGATTGCTATTGAGGATTTTTAGAAGTGTTTTATTCTTTTTGAGATTTCCAGCTCATATCAAAGCTTATGTTATAAATGTCATGGTAGCTTGAATAATTTTCAAGTAAGAGACTTTCACTCGAAAAATGATAAAAATTGATTTAAATTTGGGAAAGTTATAGCTTCAATAAAATGAAATAGTTAAAGTAAAAGTATAGTAAAGAAATAGTAAAAGCTTGAACAAATGAAAGTAAGAGTTCATTCCATTTTCCATATTATGGCGTCGTGAAGGATATCGTAAAAATGCTTTTAGGTGAATTAGTTTTTCAGTCGACTCTTCACATCTCGATGTTCTAGATCTCGATATATTTTCCAATGTCGATAATTTGTACGGTCTCTTCATTCAGCATACATTTTCCCTCTCCATATCTGGATACCATCCTTATCGCGGATCTGGATATCCTCTCCCTATCTCGATGGTCCCTTCGATATCGAGATGTGGAGAGGCGACTGTATGAATTTATAAAATGTTGTAAACCGAGCCCATAGTGTGGAAAAAGTTCGAACCACTGGAGCAAAAATTCGAGCCATACGCATAAAAAAATATCTTAGCTTTGCAAAACTGCTATTAGAAGAAGATCCCCTGGTGCCAAACACTTAAGCCTTACCTTAACCAACCTTACCCCACCCAGGCCTTAGCCCGACTGCTGCACGTATGAGACGTCTGCATTTGACTCGGTCCATGGCTGCCCGTCGTCAGCCAAATTCCCAGGGACAATCATGAAAGAATTACTGATGGTTTTCTGGAACAATATCAGATGGTATAATGTAATAACCGGAAGAAATAAGCGGATTTTCCAATAGATTTTTGGAAGAATCCCAGAAGGGTTTTCCTGAAGAATCGCACAAAGATTCTTGGAAGATTCTCCGAAAGATTTTCTGTAGTATCATAAATAAATAGCAAGAAGAATCCCAGAAGCATTTTCAGAATAATCCATTTTTTTGACGGAAGAGCTCGAGATAGGTTTATGAATGAGCAGCAGAGGGATTTCCTGATAAACTTCAGAAGGGTTTCGTCGTAATAAAGATGCCATGAGGATTACCGGAAGAACTTCAAAGAGGTTTATGGGATAATCCCAGAGAAATTTACGAAAGAATTCATGAGAGATTCCAGAAAAAAAATTCCGAAAAATCCCAGGAGAATTTTCTGAACTTCTTGAAGAATTCTTAAGTGATTCAAGTTATTATCTTAGATGATCTTTCAGAAGAATCCCAAAATAAATGAAAGAAGAATAAAAAATAGTCTTTAAGGTGATTATAGAACGAAGCCACACCTCAAATTTTCAAGAGCACAAGACTTGAGAACCAAACAGAGCTCCGCATTGAAAATTTATCCCATTGGTCACCACCAGCAAGCAAGTAATTTGATTGATTTTCAACGTGATCTGTTGTCAGATTCTCCAGTCTTGTGCACTTGAAAATTCAAAGTTCGGCTTCGGTTTATAATCACCTTAATGCACAAACTTTAGTTTTTTGTGACTATTTTTTTTTTCTTGAAATGAATCTGATGCAACAGCCGCGCTACATTTGATGAATCCTACACAACAAAACATTTTGGCGCTATCCGTCAAATTCACTCACCACAACCATTTTGGTGAATTTAACAACACAGCTATGGACCCTACGCGCCCTTGAAGTTTTCGAACGGAGGGTGTTGCGAACCATCTACGATGGAGTGCAGATAGTGGACGGAACACTGAGAAGGTGGATGAACTATCAATTGCACCAGCAGCTGGAAGAACCAACCATCGTCCACCTCGCAAAAATTTTGAGGTTGCGATGGGCCGGGCATGGCACCATAATGTCGGATAACAACCCGATGGAAATGGTTCTCAAAAGCAATTCGATCGACACAAGACGACGTGGTGCGCAGTAAGCAAGATGGATCGATCAAAATCAAGACAATCTGCAGACCCTTCACAGAATGCGGATTATTCCGATTCTCCTGGAATTCTCCTGGTAATCCGTCTGAAACTCTAATAAAAAATCTATTCATTCACTGACCGATTTAATCGTTCAAATTCTTGGAATTCATCCGCAAATCCCTATGGAATACTTTCAGAAATGTTGTCCGGAAATTCTTTCAGATATCTCTCGCGGGTTTATTTAACAATCTGTTTCATGGAAATCCATCCAAAATATTTCAATTTTCTGAGAAATTTTTCCGGATTCCTCCGAAATATTTATTGGGATTCTTTTCGATATCACTATGAAATACATCCAAAAACTTATTTGTAATTCTTTCAATGATCCTCATGGGACTCTTTCAGATTTTCATGAGTAATTTTTCCAGTAATCCCCCCAAAATTCATTCAGAAATCTCTCTGTAACTCTTTCGCAAACTATCTCAAAAATCTCCCGGAAATCCTTCCACATTCCTAAAGAAATTCCCAGAAGGATATTTGAAAGAATTCATGAAGATATTCGGAAAAGTCCCAGAATTACTGTCTGAAGAATCCCAATTTTATTTCCGCAAGAATACCAGAACGATTGACGGTAGAATTTCATTAGAACTTCCGGTAGCATCCTTGAATGATATTTGGTTTGGTATTTCCGGATGAACCTCAAAAGAGCAGGAATGATTCTCAGAAATAATACTGGAAGGGTTCTATAAAATGGTAGAATCTCGGAGCGATATCTTCAAAAATACTGGGGTTTCCAAGATTTCCAGAACAATCCCCGAGGGGTTTTGGAATAAATCAACAGGGATTTAAGGAGAAATACTAGGGAAATTTCCCAAAAGATTCTACAGCAACTTCCTCAAGCATAATTAACGATATTTTTCTTAGAACATGTATAACAACATTATGATTCAAATATATATCTTGTGTAGCATTGGATTTTACTGTGAAGGCAAATCGTAACATCAATATTGCATTTAATTCATAAATCTTTATTCAGGTGAATTTTTGCACATCCTAATTAAATAACAGTTCAAAAAGTTGTATCCCATTTTCATTAAGGATATACATGTATTTATTATTTGTTGATTATGACTTGAATTATATCAAAAATTAACAATAAAACTAATAAAAATATTAATATGTATTTAGTTAAAAAAAATGTATTTAGTATGGATGATTGATTTCAGAAGGAATTTGATTTTCTTTAAATAATAATTTAATATTTGTTGCAGTAACTAAGAACTTAAAACATGATGCCTTCTGTAATCGAATACTTGTTGAACTGCATGTCTAGTTATTCGATATTTAAAATAACATTTCTTAAGCCGAACGGTATAATAAACAACAGCCCTCATGTTTCGTGCCCATAGAGGAGAACCGGTCTGTGTCTGTGTGTGGCGAACTTTGCTCGATCGAAGAGTTCTGTGCAGGCATGGGAACTGTGACCACAATTTACTACAGTTCATCGATTCTGCCAGTCAACCAAAATACAAAGCAGCAGCAGCATCAATACCATCAGGTGTTGCACTGCCAACGGTTCACACACTGCTTGAATGTTTTTGTTAAAAAGACAATTTACACCAGGGTTGCCAGTACATTTTGGAAGATGTCTGGCGAGTTCAAAATAAAAAGTCTTGCAAAATCTGGCAGTCACCAGAGTATAGGAAAGCAATTAGATCCGAATCTCGATTCCGAATAATATAATATAGAAAAAATGATCGAAATTCACTTCAATCCAAATTTTATTATTAAAAATACTGAAACTTGAGATGGCCTTATTACCTGCATAAGCCAAGTATGATGTTACGCCCACGAAAAATAAAAATTTATTTGCAAAAAATGGCCAAGAATTTTTTTTACAGCGAGCTCCATTTGAAATTTGTACTGCGATCAAAGAAAAGTGCTTTTCTTGACCTTTTCGGGAGGAAATTTTCAACGCATCAAGATAGGCGATAACTTTTCTGTTGAAGTTCATACTTCTCAATATGGCTTTATTGGAAAACATTGTAGTATTTCAGTTATGGTCACTTAACTTCTTAAGGTGAAACAGTTTGGTATCAACTTCAAAGGAACAAATCTCGCGAAGAAAGCATTCAACAGCAGTGCACTTTTTATTTTGGCTTTTTGCACTAGCAGAAAGCTTAAAATAAGAAGATCAGAAACGTTTGCCAACTATGTCGCCAGTTTAGTGCCTTTGAAAACGTGAGTAGCGGCACAAGTCGGTCATTGTGCCGGCCATCTTTGGATTCTGAGATGTTTCACCTTGAGATTGTAAAACAAAATCCAAAACCATAAAGAAGAAGAAAGAGGTTCGACTGATGTGAATTTTAAAGCTACTGGATTCGGCACTGCAGTCTTGGGAGGAATCAAAACGATGTTTTTAGATTTTTCCCGACGTTTCGACTCAGAATCGAGTCTTCTTCTGGGGATACTGTAATTAGGGGAATGTTATTTGTTTTGTTACATGTTATGTTCGTTCACTTACATTCTACTTAATCGTTCTTCGTGTATGTTAACATATAACTGTTGGTGTCAAGATTTTGGAATTTGTACATGGGCTGTGAACAGACGTAAATTTAAGTTTTATAATTTAGCATGTTACTACGATAGAACCTACATATAGTATTAAGTGAAACGTAGCAACTTTTCTTTGAATTTCACTTTATATAGCCACTTTTCCAATTCCAATATTGAAAAAGTATGTGGATGATATTTTCATTGCTATAGTTCGAAAAATCAAAACAAGACGCGAGTATGTGTCGATAATTTTCGCGGGATAAACTTCTTTAAAAGTGATGTTACATCGCACAAATAACCGGTAGAAATATCCCATCACGAGTCGTAAGGTCCGTTTTAGTACATCACGCGTTATCCAGCCGGTTCGTTAATTATTTCGGTATAGTTAGTGCATCAAAACTTTCGCTTCGTGCTACAACCCGGCTGTGATTTCTCCATTGCTATTGTGTTGCCATCACCAATAAACTCTTTGCTTGCCGCACACACGCATATCAGACTGTTATTTTCCGTTTGCCCATACGGTCCATACTCACACGATGTCGAGTCTGCAACGTACTCCTCCAGCTGTTAGTGGAGTAAATAACAACACACCATCAACGAACAAGCGACTGCGAACCAGTGATCAGAGCTGGGAGAATGCATCTTCACCAGACGACGATGCAATTTCAAATTCGTTATCCCTGGAATGCGTGATGAGGACGATGATGCAGCAGTTCACGGAGACCCGAGAGTTGATAGCCACTGTCCGAAGCGAAATCCACGATGTAAACATCAAAATTGATACTGTCAAGACAGAGCTTCAATGCGATATTAAAGCAGTGAGAGATGAATGTGCTGCAAAATTCTCGCAACACGATACTGCGTTGGCATCGTTACATGAACGAGTGGATATTGTGACCCAGAAAATCGGTGCTCTAGGTAACCGCAACGAACTCATCATAAGTGGTATTCCATACAGAACCGGAGAGAATCTTGATTCAATGCTCAAAGCTATCGGTAGGTATCTTCAAGTCAAAGAAACGTCCACTCTGATGGCAGAATCCAGGCGGATGATTTCTGGTAGAAACTCGGATACCACTGGTCTTATTGTCGTCGAATTTGCGATCAGGGCTACACGAGACGAATTCTATAGTGCTTATTTGCGGAAGCGGGATCTCAAGCTGAGACACATTGGACTGGATTCCGATCGTCGTATCTATATTAATGAAAGCCTTACCATCGAAGCGCGCAAACTGAAGTCTAGGGCACTACACCTGAAGAAAGAAGGTCGACTGACATCGGTGTACACCAAACAAGGCGTTCTTTATGTGAAGCCCGCAACCAATGAGTCATCAGTCGTCATTCAGTCAGAGCGAGACTTGAATGAATATACATAGCGATATTTTTCTTTTTTTTTCCTTTTGTTTTCCCGTCACTTTTGAAGTTAAGTTTATATAATTGTTCCAAATTTATTGTATTGTGAGTTGAAGATTGTATGATTGTGATTAATGTTTTATGTACCTCTGTGATAATGCAGCCCTCTGAGAATTGCTTCCCATATTACACTTGATGTTACCACCACATAACCACACCTCCACGAACATTCCAGGAGCGGTATTGAATGCAGCTCTATTTCCTGATCAGCTAAATATCTGCCACGGAAATGCTCAAAGTCTTTGTGCACGTAACTCTAACAAACTTGACGAAGTTCGAAATCTCTTATCCAACTCCAAAATCGAGATAGCATGTTTCACTGAATCATGGTTATCCTCTAAAAACAGCGACCGTAGCATCAGTATTCCGGGGTACTCTGTTGTTAGAAACGATAGAGTTTTCAAGCGAGGTGGAGGGATCGTTGTTTACTATAAAGAACACTTATCTTGCTACAAAATCTTCGGCACTGTTCTCACTTCGGAATCGCTGGATAAAACCGAGTGTTTGGCATTGGAGTTTCGTGTAGGCGGTCAAAAATTTATGTTGATGACGGTTTACAACCCTCCAGGAAATGACTGTTCATCTTTCTTAGCAGATAAACTGACTGATTTGTCTGTTCGCTATGACAGCATTTTCCTGGTAGGCGACTTCAACATCGATCTGCATCGTCCGAGCAGCAAACGTGAGCAATTGGAAGCGATTCTCTGTGCTTATTCATTGACATCTATCAGTAGTGAGCCGACATTTTTCCACAATGGCGGATGCTCCCAACTCGATCTGTTTCTTACCAACCGCACGGATAAGGTTTTGAGGTTTGGCCAGGTCAGCTTTCCTGGACTGTCGCACCATGATCTTATTTTTGCATCGATGGATTTTGCCATCTCTCGTCCCACCGGCCGGTACACCTACCGTGATTACACGAATTTTGACTCCCATGCTTTGGAAAATGCTGTTCTATCTATTCCCTGGAACCGTTTTTATCAAATGGATGACCCAAACGAAGCAATCGAATTTTTCTACGATCATATGAAAACAGTTCATGATTCCTGCATTCCTCTCCGTACTGGTACCAGACGCCATCAACATAATCCGTGGTTTTCTGATACCGTACGCCAAGTGTTACTCGAGCGGGACTTGGCATACAAGGACTGGTTACAAGCTCCATTACATGTGAAGAATGCTAAACGACAAAGATACAAGATCCTAAGAAACCGTGCCAACACGAAAATTACTGAAGCTAAACAGCAGTACTTGAACCAGTTCTTGAACATCAATGTCCCGTCCAAGACCCTCTGGAAGCGCGTGAAGAACCTTGGGGTAGGCAAAGATACAACATCTAAACCGTGTGAATTTGACCCGGAGACTGTAAATCGTACCTTTTTGGCTAACTACATAAAAAGTAATCATCGGGCGTCTAGACCTTTAAGAACAACACCACCTTCACCGTACAATTTTTCTTTCCGATCTGTTCAATACTGGGAAGTTGTCAACGCAATCTGGGACATACACTCTAATGCAGTTGGGACGGACGATTTCCCGATTAAGTTTATTAAAATCGCTCTGCCATTGATTGTCCATCACATAACGCATTTATTCAACGTATTCATCAGAACTTCTACGTTTCCTGAGTGCTGGAAGCACGCAAAGATTATCCCACTGAAAAAGAAAGCTTACATGAATGATATCAACAATCTGCGACCTATTAGTATACTTTGTGCATTATCGAAAGCATTCGAGAAGCTGCTCAAGCAACAAATGACATCGTACATCGAGGATAACAAATTGTTGTCTGACTGTCAGGCTGGATTTCGTAGAGGCCAAAGTATTAAAAGCGCAGTTCTGCGAGTACACGATGACCTAGGTGCTACCGTGGATAAGAAGGGTGCTGGAATACTTCTTCTTCTGGATTTTTCCAAAGCCTTCGATACTATCCTTCATAGCAAACTTCTTAGCAAACTGGAGGCACAGTTCAACTTTTCTTCTCCTGCAATAAGACTGATAGAGTCATACTTGCGAGGGAGAAAGCAGACAGTTTTTTGTGGCGATCATCATTCAAGCAGTGCAGAGGTCTCATCGGGTGTTCCTCAAGGATCAGTACTAGGCCCTCTTCTTTTCTGCTGTCACATCAATGACCTACCAACTGTATTGAAGTACTGTTCTATTCAGATTTATGCAGATGATGTTCAGCTTTACGTCAGACGATATGGACCTTCCACGAGAGAACTAGTTAGGATGATAAATTCAGATCTTCAAGCGGTGGAGGATTGGTCACGACGAAACAGCCTTTACTTGAATCCTGCGAAGAGTAAAGCGATATACGTCACAGGGAACCAACAGCTTCAAGTTTTCCTGTATCGCCAGTTGTTATGAATGGTCAGTCCATCGAATGGTCGGAGAGTGCAAGTAACCTAGGGTTTATTTTTCAAAGCAATTTGCAATGGGATGCCCTAGTTGCTCAACAGTGTGGGAAAATCTATGCTAGCCTGCGTACGCTTTATAATTGTACTTTGGCGGCGCCAACCGCAACTAAACTGAAGCTGTTTAAATCGTTGATTCTTCCACATTTCCTATTCGGTGATGTTCTACACGTTCATCCAAGTGCAAATTCCTTTGAAAGACTCCGTGTGGCGCTAAACTGTTGCGTACGGTACGTGTTTGGATTACACCGTCTTGACCCTGTAAGTCACTTACAACAGAACCTAATTGGTTCTACTCTACGAGGTTTCCTGGCTCATCGATCTTGCATTTTCTTGCGAAACCTGCTAACAACACAGTCTCCCGTTACACTGTATCAGAGGATCATTCAAACCCGAGGTCGCCGTTTAAATAACTTAATAATTCCAGCAAACAACACCACATGTTATGCTAGATCATTGTTCGTTCGAGGTGTGGTAAACTGGAACAAATTACCACCCGAAATAAAGCGTTCATCGTCGGGGGCAATTTTCAAAAGAGGCTGCATCAACTTTTGGAACCGCAATAGTTAGAGTTAAAAATAGTTTATTTATTTTAATAAGAACTGCAATAGTATAATAGTTATTTCTTTGCAAAACCGGAGGTAGCAATTTTAAAAGATTTATATCTTACGCTGCTGGACAATAAAAACAAACAAACAAACAAACTTGGCATTACGTCCTCACTGGGACAGAGCCTGTTTTCAGCTAAGTGTTCTTATGATCACTTCCACAGTTATTAGCTGAGAGCTTTCTATGCCAAAGTTGCCATTTTCGCATTCGTATATCGTGAGGCTCATTGACGTTCAGTCCGATTTGCCTAGCTTCAGCCCTTAATCTGATGTACGTATCCGTCATCGTCTCAAAGTTGCGTGCAACAATATCAAAGTCGTCGGCGAAACCTAGTAACTGAACGGACTTTCTGAAAATCATGCCACTCGCCCTGCTCTTCTTATCACACCCTCTAACGCAATATTGAACAGTTAACACGAAAGGTTATCACCTTGCCGTAACCCTCTGCAAGATTCGAAGGGACTCGAAAGTGTCCCTGATACCAGGACTAGGCACATCATTTGCTTCATCGTCGCCTTGATCAATCTTATCAATTTGTACGGAAAACCGTATTCTTGCATAATCTGCCATAGCTGATCTCGATAGATTGTATCACAGGCCGATTTGAAATTGATGAACAAATTATGTGTGGGTACATTGTATTCGCGACATATCCAAAACACCTGGAGGATGGCGAATATTGTTGCTCGTTTGCTAATAAATCCTGCCTGATATTGCCCAACGAATTCTATAGCAATTGTTGAGAGACGGTGACATAAAATTTGATAGAGTACCTTGTAGGCGGCGCTCAAAATTGTGATCGCAGGATAATTGGCGCAATCCGACTTGTCCCAGTGCAGCGCTTTTGCCATTACCACCGTATTTTAGAAGCTCGTTCGGTAGTTGGTACACTCCAGCTTTGTTGTTTTACAACCGCCCAGTCGTTTCTTCCTCTTGGAGTGCTGCCGCCACCTTTCGACCACCTCACGTTCGTTCGTGGGCAGATTTTCGTCAAGGTATCTGCACATGTCGGCTTGTGGCACAAAGTCTTTGCCCGAACGTTTCAGCTTCTCGTGAAACTTCCTTGAGTCCTTAGCGCGGAACAGCTCTTCCATGCCTCGCAATCTCGTTCTTTTAGCTGGCGCTTCTTTCTTCGGAAGATCGAGTTTTGTGTATACCGTGCCTGTTTATAATGTTGCAGCATTCTCGCCTATGTTGCAATCTTCTCATTATTCAACTGCTCGCATTTGCCGTCGTACCAGTCGTTTCTCTGATTCGGGGCCTCATAACCAAGAGCTGCTGCTGCGGTGCTACCTATGGCCTATCGGAGTGCCTCCAGCCATCTTTAAAAGTTGCGGCGCTAAGCTGCTCTTCCGTTTGTAGGGCCATTGCTGCGCATATGCATGGGGTACTTTTGAGTCCTGTAGCCGCTCTATGCTGAGCCGCGGCGTTCAGCCACAACGCGAGTAGGTCACCGTCGAAAGTTTTGAGCGCATACATACAGCAACTATGTAGTGTCCCGAATCTATATTCGCACTGCGGTATGTGCGAACAGTGGTGATGTCGGGGAAGAATTTTCTGTTGATTGGAACATGGTCGATTTGGTTTTCTGTTTGATTATCGGGTGATCTCCAGATGGTCTTACGGATATATTTGGGAGGGGAAGAAAGTGTTTCGGACTACTATACACCATAAGAGGCTGCATAGTTTCAAAAATACACCATCTTACTATACCATACACCATCTTCATTGGAACAAGATTACTCAATTTCTTGACTTTGTCCGATTATGGGGTTTGCCCGGCTCCCCCTATTGGGTTCATTGCAATTAGATCTATTTTTTTTGCAAATTTCTGACAAAATTTTGTGCGTATTTTTATGGAAGTTTAGCTTTTTGGGTGGTATAAAATATTCCTGTCACAAAAACGTAAATATTTTGTGTTTCAGTTTAAGAACTTTTACTTCACACTAGTTTCGAACACTCGCTCCACCGGTGAAGCAAAAGTTCGTTTTAAACAGTCCATTTTTAAAACTACACTAGAAATGTACACATATTATGGCATAAGTTTGTGGAGTAGAATTGAAGCTAAAAGGTTAAAGATCCACTGTGGTATTTATTTATTTTCAGCTTTTACTGTTTCTCTGAAAATGTTGATTAATTTACTAAGATCAAATTTTCGTATCACCTTACTCAATATTACCTGAGCTGTTATAAGTTTCGGGCGTTTGGAAATCGGGCGAAAGATTTTCTGGGAAATGAACTTGCCGATAATTGTGATGGGAGGCGTCACGTTACTGGTCAAAGCGCGTCCCGTTGACTGGTCGCACACACACACACTCACACGCCGATGGTTATCATTTCGTTGCGGAATAGGCACAGCCCGAGGATTTTCCAGTGCGGACATTAGTGAGATAATGAAAAGTTTGGTCGGTATACTTTTGCGCTACTTTTCGGGTTTGGAATGGTGTGTGGTTTGGGGGTAGATAGAAAGGGCGGAGAACAATGACGAATAAATTCCAGGATGAATGAATAGTATGACAAATAGCTTGCGGTGACAGGAACAGTTTTGCAATAAATAAGGCTAGCGCGTTCGAAGTTCGAAATTTCCGTTGGAATTAACTGGGATTGGAATGGAAAAAGATGTCGGAAAAATGTCTGTCAAAATCATGTGAAAAAAATTGCATACAATTCTGTACGGATAGCATAGAGATTCAAAAAAATCTTGTTTCTACAGCTTTCCGATAAATTTACACTAAACAAACATTTTGTGAACATTTATTTTATTATTATTATTATTATCTTTATTAACGAGATTTGCAGCCCGAGGCTGGCTCATCTCGGTAACATTTATTTTCTCGATTGTAGCATGTAGATATCCGCGTTGAACTCAGAAACTATCAACATGTAATAAATATTCTGACGTAGTTAACGTCATGCGGTCGTGTCTTGTACATAACCGCCTCTGATTTTTTTTATCTTCAATACCTTTTAAATCACCGCAGGAGACCATCAATATCGAAGAACGCTAAGTTGACAGTTTTCCAACATCAATGGATTACTTTTACACTTTTTTCTCATACTCTTTGTACTCCAGGCTATGAGAAAAAAAAAACATTGTATGCCTATCCGTAGAAACGCAATTCATTATTGCTTTCCAACAACTTCTACCTAGAAGGCTGTTGAGAGCATTAAGTTTAATCTGGCTGGTACATATTTTTTTCTTTTACTCATTAGGAGATTGCACAACATTGTTGAATGTCGTTTTTTGCAGCATTTCCCTCTACCTACTACAAGGTCTCTGGAAATGGATGATAAAAATAAATGTTAAATAATACTTTCATGGAAAAACATTTGTTGTTCAGAATAGCTTGTTAAATTGAATTACTATTTCGGAGACCTACGCCTCCAATCTTTAAGACCGTCCTGAATATTGTTATTTATTTAGTAGCAATAATATCCTGGCAGTTTTACCATTTTTCTGGTCAATTCAGTCTCCATCTCAATAGCAGGGCAAGTAGCCTCTTTATGACGACTTGTTACTAAATTTAAACATAAGGCTAGTGCTCCGTGAAGCCCAAGCAGGACAGTTCGGTTTTGCGTCGTCCGATAGATTTAGCTCACGGTTTCGCGCATGTTTTCGTCGCCGGAGATTTTTTTTCCTGTTTTGGAGCGTCTTGCTGGGTAGTGCTTCGTGAAGCCCAAGCAGGACAGTTTTTACATTCAGAAATGGAATAGTGAAAAGTGAAAAATGAAAAAGTGATTTGTTTGATTTGTGTCCTCAGTACTGTTGGTTTTTGGCTGCCCTAAGTTCACCGAACCATCCGGAAGTGACAGGCAGCACATAAATTTAGAGAATCAATCCGGTGAGTTTGTTCCAGTATGATACTTTTTCTTTTGTGAGCCTTCCAGATCGTTTTTGTCCGCGTCGTGGAACTTCTGATCGTTTCTTGAACGGAAAATGTTATTTTCGGAGTTTGATAATTATGTTCAGATTGCGCATTCTGTCCGGGCGGGTGTTACGCAACTAACAATCGGTTGTGGATGCTTTTTAACCGTTCGATGACCCTGGAGGGATCGATTCTGCTTTTCGTATAATTTTGAGCAGAAAAACCGACTGTGTTATCCTAGGGTGTTTAGTTCGAACGCGCTTACTTTCGTTTTTCGATTATCTAAAAATACAGTACCACCCAGTACAGTTGTTTTTCAATAGGCGTGATTTTTTTTACGCGTATCGTTATTTTATACAATCCGATGACCCTGGAGGGATCGGTTTTGCTTTTTACTGGTTATTGAGCAAAAATATTACTGCACAATCGACAAGCATTTCGCGAAATACTATTTATACTATAAATAAGCTATTGTTTTCTCTTTTGATTGCCGGCATTCAAAAGATTAATTTGAAAACGCTTAAACAACAAATATTTATGGTCTATCGCCAGCTTTCTAGGCGAATCCTGACAATATACCTTCCCCAACCTCCAACTCCGTAGCACTTATGAGGGTGTCGCTGAGTCGGTGGCCTCTCATTAAGTAAGTGCTACATCAACATTTCCTTCCCCAATCCCAAGTTACGGTAAAAATGGGCGTGGCCGGGAATAGCGATATTCATGCTTTTAGTATTCTTGTTTATGATTTGAACAAGGTATACTCCCCTGTCTTGTTCTTGAAAGTAGTCAGGATGAGATTATTAAAGAGAAACATGAATGTTGCTAGTATCCAATCTACGAAGTATACCGTAACTACGCTAACGCTAACGCTAACGCTAATAATACTTTCATGGAAAAACATTGAAAGGGAACACCAGGCGCCAACATTCCTGATAAAACGAATAATATTATGCATCTGAAAGGTTCCAGAAACAATACAAAAATAAAAATGAAAAATACTGACATGTAAGCAAATTTCGGCCTGCAAGCTCATAAAATTAGTTTTCTATCAAGACTTGCAATAAATATCAAACAACGACAACTCTGATTCATTGCTTCCAATTTATTATGATTCCCATCGCTGATGCTCAAGCAAACTGCAAATACTCTCCAGAGAAATGCTATCGAGTGCATTTCCTACTCGGCACAAGTGTCGAGTTCAATCACTGTAACTTATTTAACTATCCGGGGCCGATATCAGGATCGGTTTCTCACCTCAAGCGAACTCGTGATTTAAGCCATTATAATTAATTTATTATCAGTACCGATGCTACGCAATTGATCCCGACGCGATGGTCAGATGTGATAATCGCATTTCAGAGCTCAGTCCCATGAGCTCGTCGAGTTCGTGTTCACATCGAAATGCTCTTTGCCTCGGTGTGAATTATGCACGGCAATCAAGAGCTAGATGGCTTTGCGAGATTATTGAAACACATCCGGGGTAGTTTCAAATGAGCGGATGGAGCAATCAGGCAGCGAATGTATTTGTTTGGGCCATGTTAACATACTTACCGCTACTAAGTACCGTGTGGGACCGAAATCCGTACACCTAAGCACTAAGCCGAATAAAAGCCTTTGAATAAAATGTGTGGGTTTGTATAGAGAACCGATCAGCCTTTTTTCTGTTACCTTAACATCTTTTTAGATGTAAATAATCACATCAAGATCTAAAAGTTGAGTAGAAATCATTAAAAAATAAAAATAAAAATGACTTGCCTTGGATCGAAATCCGTACACCTGAATAAGGTTGAATCAAAATCCGTACACCTGTGATTCGAAATCCGTACAGCTACTTAAAACTCAAAACCTGGATGCTAAAGATGGCATTTTTATCTTCTTCTCTCTATTACTGACATTACATACCAAATTGGACAACGCTTCATTCTCAGCTTTGTGTACTCTTCTTTCATAGATTGTAATTCTACGCAAAAAAACGTATTTTGCATTAGCATATCGTATACCGTAAATTGTATGTGAATAACAGCAGTGACGTACGAAATGACCTTCACATTAATGCATGAATAAACAGACGTCACCAAAATCGATAGATTTAACACACCTGCTTTTCACCCACCGGCAATCCTGCTGAGGCCGTTGCAAGGATCCAGTTCACAATTCCGGCTTCCTCATCGGTTGGGAAAACTGTGGGAGCTTCTTTTTTTGGGCGTACCGATTTCTAACAGCATCTCTGACAGTGGTCTTCGGTATACCAAAAGCATCCGCAGCTTTCCGGAATGATTGGCCATTGCGCACTGCTTCAACGGCTTTTTCCAATCTCAAGCGCTATATTTGGGCTTCATTGTATCATTTGTTTTGGCTAGAACATGATGAAATATGTTAAACTTTTCCTGTGTACGGATTTAGATTCGAATTGAAAATATGAATCAAAATCCGTACAATACAATAAACCTCAAAAATAGTTATTGCATTAGTAACAAACAGCATATACTGCATTGGAATAACAAATACGAACAAATTCGAAGACATCTTGATAAGCAGCGAGCTCAAAAAAAATAGGAATTTTACTGTTAATCTGTTGAAAACTTTATCCACTTTTGTTAGCAAATCGCTAAGAAGGCAAACAAACCACACAGCACAATGGCAAGCGATCACGTTTTGATTTTTATAATTTTCAAATCATGGCCTACTTATATACAGTTGGCATTACCAGCAACTTATAACTTATTGTGATTAGATGTGTCCATAAAATACTGCATATTTAGCCATTTAAATAGCAAAATAATGATATTTAGGTCAAGTGTACGGATTTCGGTGCTGTACGGATTTCGGTCCCTCACGGTATTGGAATTATCACACTTATATGAAGAATTTAGAAATCTAGCTTGTATCAATGTTTTGCATATGTTTTATTTCCTTAGCAGAGTGGTTAGAGTCTGTGGCTACAAAGCAAAGCCATGCTGAAGGTGTCTAGGAACAATTCCGTTCGGTCCAGGATCTTTTTGGAATGGAAATTTCTTTGACTTCCATGGGCAAAAACTCTCAATTAATAATTGTGGAAGTGCTCAATGAAGACTAAGGACGGATTTCACGCCAACTCGACACGCAATTGGCAGTACCCCTTCAGAATTCAATGAAACTTTCTGGGTGTGAAGACTATGTGAAACTAAGATACTTTACATACTTTGTTTTTTTTTTTTCAAATCGATCTAGACTAACATTTGGAAAGAGTCAAAGTTTTTTTTTAATTTTTTTTATAAACCCGTATAACTCGAAAACGGTAAGACCTTCAAAAAAGTGTTGTATGGACTGTCGTGAAATTGAGGAAAAAATATTGTGAAGTTTTAGAGAAAAATATTGAAAAAATAAAAAACAACATTTTCTACACAGAAAAAACAATTATTCAAAATTATAAAATCGATTATAAAAAACGACCATTTCAGATTTTGATCGTTCTTAGGCAAAAAGTTTCACAATTAAGTTTTATAAAAGTCGTTGGGCATATTTCAGGGAAAAAACTGATTTTTTTAAAAAAGATTTCGTTCTAAACCGTCAAATATGATCGTGTTTTCAAGTGATAAATGAGTTTGAATGAGAAAATAGATTGTATTTTTATTGAGAATAGTTAAAAAACTGAATTATACAGTGATTATGTTTTTTTTTAAATGAAGACAATAAATGGAATTCGCCTCTGCCTATGAGAAAATCAACTCCGTCTAACAATCCGACGGATTTTTATGGTTTGAAAGATATATCAACAGTATTGCAAACATTGAAAAGTAACAACCTTATCCATACCCCATTAAATTCTCTTCTTGAAAAAGTTTGGTAAAAAAAACTTACTAAACGTACCTGCGTTACACGCCAGATGAATAAGAAATAATGAATATGTTTGTATTGCTATCTACCAAAAATGTCCGTTAACGACTTGAGCTACTCAACAACCACTGCGTGAGTGTATAGAAAGATAGGTATTTAACTTACAATTGTCGTTCTACCTATGCAGATAACTATTTAAGCTTGATGTCAATAAAACTCTTTTCATTTTACCTAAGTCATTTGTAAAAAGAAGTTAAGGAAGGATCAACAAAATTTATCGCGCATTAAATTTTCGAGATGTTGCGCCGGTATAAACAATCCTAAGTGCAGGCGCAGCCAGTTCGAAACTTGTCACCAACAATGATCGAAAACATACGTACTATGGGATATTGTCATCAGCTTGATGAAACGATATATATTTGTGAGTCATGCACAATTAAAATAAATCGCAGTATCCTGTGAAATAAATCACCGAAATTGGACTGTAAACAATAAAAATACAGATTTTCCTGTGAAATCTACTATTTTACCGACAAAATCCGTGAAACAAACCATTTTACTGTAACCCTGTGAAATACTAACAAACAGTTCGGTAAAAGCATTATTTTCACCGAACTGCTGTGAAGTCGTGTGACAGCCGCTCTGGCAGGCATGAGCTGCCTTTTGTTTTTGCACACCACTAACAAGCAGTGAAAGCTAGCTTAGTGGTAGCAAGCCTGCTTCCTGATCGGTAGGTCAGGAGTTCGATTCTCGGTCGAACCATTTTCTTGTTTTTCTTTATGATTTTGATCAACGATTTTACAGATTGTTCGGTGATTTTTCACCGAACCTTCAGCTGTTGAGATTACGGTGAAATTTCACCGTATTCCGTATTTTTTTTAAGTGTGTGCCGCTTAGTGATCAGGCTCCACAGAAGTCCGCCTAAGAAAAAAAGACGTTCGGGTGGTGGCGAAGTGAATCAAGATGCAAAACCACTAACAAGCAGTCAGGCCTCCAATGAACATTAAACGACAAAGATTGTTTACATAGAAACCATATCAATATATTAATTCGACATTATTTTATATTTCAGAAGCAGTCCCGTCCTGTTCATCTTTGCCATCCGTCCCGTCAGAGGATGAACTACTAGGCCCCTAGAACGTGGCAAAATTCAACAATATTATTGGAACGTTGAATTTATCCTCAATCTCAAGAAACATGAGGAGCCTGGACTATCAAATTGAAAAGTCAGTGGAGATCACCAAAGCTGTACGCCATGATATACTTGGCATGGATGCAATGGACGTCGTCAAGGTGGAGGTGTTCGAGGAAATCATCAATCAGTTGAAAGAAAAATTCAACTCACCTGGTGTTGAGAGAAATGACCAGTAGAAAATATTATCGGTTCTTCCTAAGTCGTGGTCGATCAACAAAATTGTCGAAGAGTTCGAAGCACCAATTTACGTGGTAGGACAAGTGAAAAAAAAATGTGAATGAACAGGGCATTCTATGCACCATAAGAGCTCGAAGCGGGCATGGAATTAGTGAAACAGACAATCAGGTTTTTATTGATTTCTTTGATAGTGATGATTAGGGACAATGGAAATTCGCGGCAAAATTCTTAAAATTTTGCGTGTTACCAAGGCGATAAATATAAAATTTCGCGACTTGATCGCGGTCGCTTACTTTTCCTCATATTTTACACAAAATTACACATTTTCAGTAAAAATAGCATCTACACTTATAAATTTCGCGGAATTTCATTGATTTTTTTTTTATTTTACAATTTAAGATAATAAGTGGTAAACGGTTATAAAATTTGGTGGAACTTGGACTTCAAGATGAATAAACCAATTTCATAATAAAAAACTGGAATTCACTGTGATTTTCATAAAAAATCTCCAAATTTATCTTATTTCGCGGCATTTCGCGGGATGCCCTAAATTTTGCGGCAAAGGCCAAATTTCGCGGAGTTCGCGGCTTCCGCGAAATCGTGAATTTCCATCGTCCCTAGTGATGATATTAGTAGGCCTATGCCATGAGCCAATGACTTCGTTTCTGAGTACCGAAAAGGTAGTAAAGAACAAGTTCAAAAGCGTCTATTGATGATGTCTCTTAAGGTGATTATAAAACGAAGCCAACTTTGAATTTTCAAATGCACAAGACTGGAGAATCTGACAACAGTTTGCGTTGGAAATCAATCAAATTACTTGCTTGCTGGTGGTGACCAATGGGATAAATTTTCACAAGCAGCACTGTTTGGTTCTCAAGTCTTGTGCTCTTGAAAAATTAAGGTGTAGCTTCGTTCTATAATCACCTTAAAGAGGCATACATGATTTTTGAAGAAAGATGCCAAAAAGTAGAAATTGGTTTTACTTTGTTTACTATGTTGAGGCCTAAACATTGCAGGCTTCTCG
Organism: Aedes aegypti; assembly: GCF_002204515.2. NCBI lineage: Eukaryota > Metazoa > Arthropoda > Insecta > Diptera > Culicidae > Aedes > Aedes aegypti. The sequence goes on from NC_035108.1 coordinate 382,857,264, forward strand.
ATAGCACAGGAATTCACAATGTATGTGTGTGCACATACCATTAAAATGTGAAATTAATGCTTAACAGTTTAGGAATTGTCTCTCAGGCAGAAATTAGTGAAAAACTGTTATGCGATGTTTTAGTAAGAACGACTGATTGTTTATTTTCGAGAATGTAAAAATTGTAATTGCAAAGAAAATATTACAGTAGAACTAATCTCGTTTTTGGAGGAAAGCGATAAATAAGATGTAGTTTTTCAGTAATGGCCCACCACCGATTGCTGTAACTTAGAAACTATGATAAAGCCTTTTGAAGAATTTGTTACGTATTTCGTGGAGAAAGTTGATAAGCTCATAACTCATGATTTTATTTGCAAAAAGAGGGATTCCACGGAGGCATGCAAGTCGATTCTGATCGACCATTTCAAAAATATCTGAAACTTTGCACAGTTTTTCAGTTCCATATAAATCGTCATTTTCCGATATCAAATCTTCAAGTTGAGTCACGACTAACTTTTCAAAAGGGTGTATGTGAAAATGGTTCGAAAATATTCAAAAAGCTGCAAAGCAAAAACGGTTCGTTCGATTGTTAGACAACTAAAGAAACAAAGTTAGACAACTAAATAAAGATTCCAAAAAAAAATACGCACAGTAAAAAAAAAATTTTTTTTTTGCATTAAAAAACAACATTTTTGTCACAAAAACTCAAATATCTCAAAACCCTATCGGAATACCAACGTAATTTTTTGAGGGAAAACGGTCCATTATATTAGCTATCTACCATAAAAATTTGGTGATGGTAAGCCAATAAACAAAAAAGTTATGACATTTCAAAACAAATTTGAAACTTAGTGAAATTTTTTTTTTTTTCATTGTTAATTTTTTTTAGGACCGCAGTTTGTTGCTGAATTTTTTGTTAAGGGTACCACATGAGGTTAACAAGTTGTTTTCATGATATTTTATTTAATTATTCATAACTATTATAGCATCTATTAGAAAGTTAGACGCGATCCAGTGTTGTGATCTAAAGTCTTGATAGTGTCATATTTTTTATTGTACGTAACTGAAGAAAAATTCTCTCAATAGTGTTGAAACCTTTTGATAAAAGAAACCTATAAGAAATCTAATATTGAAGACAAAAGCTACAAAAAAAGTTTTCTATACAGGTATACGACTAGTTTACCTGCAAAAAGTTTACCTCGTAGAGAACAAGGCGGGTCTATACCCAGGTGATCTAGTATACGTAAAGCAGGTCGGTTTTCTCGGCGCTGGTTTTCTCCACAAAGTTAAAATCTGATTACATATGGGTATAGACCCGCCTTGGTAGAGAATAGACTTTGTTAATCATATTTGGGAGAAAGCGAGTAACTTCAACAACATCAAAAACATGATAGGTACATACCATGAACATACTCACGAAAAAGCTAAAAATATACTACCACTATGGTTATAAAAGATTTAATTGTAAAATTTTTCTTCAGTCAAGCAAACGACACCAAACTAGTCAGTAAAAACTTAAAAGTGATTTTGTTTATTAAAATCTAACGAGCAACATGAGTAGTCGCTTTCTCAACTGTTGCAGGCCGTTTGCAGAAAAAAAGTGTTCGAAAGAGCTACGAAATCTCACCGAAAGCACCATAGATAAACTGAAAGCGGCTGGTTATGCTCCAATGTCTACATTGAATACAAATTTACGCATTTGTACGTCCTGCCGTTTAAACGTTGACAAACGGGCAATCTGTACATCATCGGTGGATCAGGTTGCAGGAAGTTCGAAAACAACAACAACTGAGGAATTACTAGATGCACCGACAACAACTGAGGAGTTACCAGAAGTACCAAGTGCAGATAGTCTTGCCACGGTACCATCAGCGACATCTGTTTCAACAAATCAATCAGAAGATGAGTGCATCCAGAAGGTCAACATCGAACGCTTCAACGAAGGGATAGCTGGAATAAAAGTGACTCCGATTAAATGGACGAAGATGGGTTACGTCAATTATCCCGAGAAAAAATACCGTGAAATCAACGAAGCTGTACGAAGAAACCTCTTCAAATTAGGACCTGAGGATGTGGAAAATACAGACTACGATGAGGTAATTATGAATATGAAGGAAAGGTTCTCGAATCTACCCACGACGAGGAAAGAAAGATTATTGATTTTGTCGATGCTGCCAAGCTCGTGGTCTATTCAAGACGCCATTGATGAGTTCAAAACCAATAGAAATACTGCAAAAGAGGCAAAACAATTCAAAAATAACTGTCTTGCAATCAAAAATGCTAGGTCGAGTACTTCATTAACAGATGAGACAAAAGAAAAAATAATTCAATATTTTGAAGACGATGAAGTAAGTAGAGCTATGCCTGGCCAAAAAGATTATGTATCTGTAAAAAAAGATGGAAAGCGTCAATCAATTCAAAAACGATTAATGATGACTACTTTGAAAGAAGCGTATACACGCTTCAAGGAAATTAACGAAAATATTAAGGTAGGTTTTTCCTCATTTGCAAGCCTTCGTCCAAGGCAATGCAAGCTTCTATCCAATTCAGGAACACATAATGTTTGTGTGTGCACAACACACGAAAATATTAACCTAATCTTACATAGTTTGAAAAGAATCAATTTATCAAAGGATATTAAAATGTTAACTGGTAGTCTTTTGTGTGAAAATACAGCATCAAATTGCTATCTACGATCTTGTTCGGATTGTCCAGATTCTTCATCATTGAAAAATACTTTATTCGCTGAGTTTGAAGAAAATTATATTGATCAGTTATCATTTGAGCAATGGGTGACCACGGGGTTTAGGGACAGAATGTCGAAAGACAAAACGTCGAAACCCAAAATGTCGAATGCCAAAACGTCGAATCCCAAAACGTCGAAAGGGACAAAACGTCGAAAAGACAAAACGTCGAAAGCACCTATTTTTCTACCGAAGTTGTTTTGTTGCTAAGGAAAAAAAGGTTGCGATGTGGACCGCGTTGGAAACAGCAAAATTTAACATTTACATCACAGTAAGCTCGGAACAAATTTTCAGAAATATGTCACTCTTACATCAATTTCTGACGAAGAAAGAAGCACCTTATGAAACAAATTGAAATTGAAGCCTCAGATATGCAGAAGTGATTAAACCAGTCAGCATGGTATTGGGGGATATAGGTTCGTGAGTTGAGGTATGCTTTTAGCAACGCAGTCCGCAGATCCTTACGTTCTGTGGAAAATCGTGTTCCTTTTCATTCTAATAATTCCTTATCGATGCATTTAAATTTCCTTCAACCCTAGAACTTTCCTTCCGATAATAACGTTCATTGTAAACATCCAATTGAACCACTTTATTTTAGTGTAACAACGTGAAATCTTTTTTGCATGCCTATCGATTGGATACTAACTGACTAATCTATTGCTGTTGTATAAATTGATCAGTTTCGTCTCTCTTCATGTTCTGTAAATATGTAATTGCGCGGTTGTTACAATCGTATTTATAGTTCATGTCATACATGATTTTTGACAACAAGTGAATTTTTTATTCTTTAAAAACTAACTCATTCTTTTATCGAATATTGATTGAATCGATTCCTAGCTTTATTTCAAAGCACGCCCTTTGCATCCTTATTTCAATATTTGACTAAGATTAGCACTTTGAAGTTTGTTACCTGAGGATTATAAGAAATATTTAAAGCAATTCCCATGAGTTTTGGCAATTTAAAATTTGTTTTTTTTTTTACTTTCCTACCAAGACCAACTTAAAATTACGATACAGGTCAGACTCGTTTAGCCGGAGCATCGATTTTTTTTAACTCCGGATAATCGAAACCTCTGGATAATCGAATCACTAAAAGAAAAATTCAAATCTGCTATAAAAAAAACCTTAAAAATATATATTTTCGTTTTTTTATTTATAAGTTATAGTGGCGTAGCCAGAAATTATTTCTCAGAATATTACGGGTCTTAAGACGAAAATATTTTTTTCGACCAGCATACACGAAAATCCCCTTTATCAAACCCTACTTTTCTTACCTACGTCCAAAACTGCAAAACCATTCATATTTTATATTGCAATACCAAATTATCTCAAATTTATGCATAAAAACTGAAAAACGAGAATGTCAAAGACAAACTTCGGATTATCGAGTCTAAAATTCCGGATAATCGAGTCTCCGGATAATCGAGTCCGATCTGTATCACGGTAAACTTTAGAAAAAAATATTTTTCACAGCCTTAACTGTTCAAAACATTGTTCAGTATTTGCATTTTCTTCGAATAATATCGAATAGATCGACGCTTTGTCAGACATTCGCATTTATTTTCCTTTCGACGTTTTGTCCCTTCGACATTTTGGCCTTTCGACGTTTTGGCATTCGACATTTTGTCTTTCGACATTTTGTCTTTCGACATTTTGTCCCTTCGACGTTTTGTCCTTTCGACATTTTGGCATTCGACGTTTTGGCATTCGACGTTTTGTTTTTCGACGTTTTGTCACCCAACCTGACCACGGATAGGTGTGACCTAGAAACTATTGTAAAACCTGTAGATGAGTTTGTGTCATTTTTTTGCTTGAAATTAGAAAGTTTAATTCCTCACGACTTTATTAAAACAGAGCAATCCCGCTTTTTAAAAAATACGAAAAATACATTACAAGATGGTGAATTTTTAGTCATTTGTGATTTTTCTGAAAACTATAGCTTTGTATTGCAAGATGAAGTGCAGTCCCATCACTGGAACGTACAACAAGCTACAATTCATCCATTCGTTATTTATTTCAATGGAAGTACGCAAATTGGACATTTTAGTTTTATTGTAATTTCCGAAGATTTAAGACACGACTCAGTATCTGTAAATTTGTTCATTGCCAAAATGATTAACTTTTTACGCGTTGATAAGGATAAAGAAATCAGAAAGATATATTTCATGTCTGATGGAGCAGCATCGCAGTACAAAAATCGTAAGATTTTTTCGAGCCTATTCTTTGCTACGTCACATGGCAAGGTCCTTGTTTAGCAAGTTTAGCCAAAGAACGTGAGCAGTGTTCGATATTGTAAAAAAATTGAATAACAATAAATAAATAAATAAGTATTAATAAAATGTTTTCATGATCTCATAACGCATACCCAAATCCAAAACTTTTAAAGTTTATACATCACATTTAGAAACTCATCAATCACTCTAAAAAAAATATCCTGGTAAAAAAAAAAATATTTTCGTGTAATCTGTTAATTCATTTTAATTTATACATATATACATATACATATAATATTTATACATATACATAATATTTATACATATAATATACATAATACTAATGAATACATGAAAACGACTTGTTTAATTCACGCAAGGCCCTTAACAATAAAATCAGCAACAAACTGCGGTTCCCGTAATAATTTACACCGAAGAAATTTTTTTTTTCTACTAAATGTGAAAATTGTGACATGTTTGAAATGTCATAACTTTTTTGTTTATTGGTTTACCATCACCAAATTTTTATGGTAGATAGCTAATATAATGGACCGTTTTCCCTCAAAAAACTACGTTGGTATTCCGATAGGGTTTTGAGATATTTGAGTTTTTGTGTCAAAAATTATGTTTTTTAATGCAAAAAAAAAAAAAAAAATTTACTGTGTGTATTTTTTTTTTTGAATCTTTATTTAGTTGTCTAACTTTGTTTCTTTAGTTGTCTAACAATCGAACGAACCGTTTTTGCTGTGCAGCTTTTTGAATATTTTTGAACCGTTTTCACATACACCCTTTTGAAAAGTTAGTCGTGACTCAACTTGAAGATTTGATATCGGAAAATGACGATTTAGATGGAACTGGAAAACTGTGCAAAGTTTCAGCTCAATAGAAAAAAATGAATTAAAATATTTACCAAATTTTGGTGCTGTTGCTTGGAATCACTCAAAAACAAACAAATTTATCTACGAAACAAAAAAGACTCCTTAAAACAAGGTGAAATACTGGTAATTAGTGACTTTTCTGAAAATTATAGTTTTATCATAGAAAACGTTGCTCAAGGATATCACTGGAATAATTCCCAAGCAACGATACACACATTCGAGATTTACCATAAACATGATAATAAATTGGAAAACGTTAGTTTTATTTTAACATCAGAAGTGTTGACCCATGACACAGTAGCAGTTCAGCTATTTATTTCAAAATTGATAAATTTTGTTAAACAAAAAATAAATTTCTCAAAAGTTATTTTTATGTCAGATGGAGCTGCCAGCTTATGTTATTTCAATAAAATACATGGATTGGAGGCAGAGTGGCACTTTTTGCCACATCCTACGGCAAAGGCCCCTGTGACGCTATTGGTGGCTTTCTCGAGCGCATGGCAAAAAGAGCAAGTCTTGCAAAAGACTATGGAAACACAATCGCAACTCCACGAGAACTATTTGACTGGCCAGTGAAAAAAACTGATACATGTATCACCAAATTAAATTTCTGTTATATATCTAATGAACAATATGTTAAAATGTCAGAGGAATTGGTGGAATTGTTTGATAAGGTTAAAACTGTCCCTGATACCCAAAAATATCATTGTTTTATGCCTATGAGTGATACACAAATTGCAGCCAAACGGTATACCAATTCAGAGGATGAACCAAAAATATTCAATTTAAATATTTAGTAAAGCCCAAAAATAATGTAAATATTCATGTGCAGATACTGCGTTTTAGGATATAAAGCAATAATAAAAATAATCTAGGATACTCGACTAGAAGGATTTTAACTGTGATTTTATGGCTTTCTCAGTCTAGGGAAATCAGAACGGAAAGTTTTGTTTTGCCCAACGTTTCGGCACTCTGTATTTGGCCTTTATCAAGGGTAAAACTGTCTACCGTTTTTTCGTTTTTAAGCTTATTGCCCCTTAAACATAACGGCAATAAGCTTAAAAACGAAAAACGGTAGACAGTTTAACCCTTGATAAAGGCCAAATACAGAGTGCCGAAACGTTGAGCAAAACAAAACTTTCCGTTTTGATTTCCCTAGACTGAGAAAGCCATAAAATCACAAATAAAAATAATAATGCATGATAAAAACAAACCATGACTTTTTTTTTCATAAGCATAATATTGACCCTTTCCAAATACCTGTTATGATTGGCTTTTACCAAATAAGAAATGGAATATTATTGTGATATCTTTCCAACCATAAAAAACCCATCGGATTGTTAGACGGAGTTGATTTTCACATAAGCGGTTTGGTGCGAGACTAATTGTATTAATTAAAAAAAAAAACTCTGCTTAATTATGTTTTATTTCTTTGAAGTACTCCCAATAAAACAAATATAACCTATTTTGTGATTAAAGCTCATTTATCACTTGAAAATATAATCATACTAGACTATTAAAAAAAAAAATCATTTTGGACTTAAAAATCGATGTTAGAAAAACTTATTATCTTAAAATATGCCCAACTTGCAATGTATGGACGATTTTTTTTTTTCAAATTTAATTACGAAACTTTTTGCTTAGGGATGATCAAAATCTAAAATGGTCGTTTTTTTTAAATCGACTCTGAAGCTTTTTTCAGTGTAGAAAATGTTATTTTTTTCAATATTTTTTCCTAAAACTTCAGGAAATTTCATGACAGTCCCCCATTGAACTGATGCAAATTTTGAAGTTTTTGCTCCCCTATGCTTAAACGATGTCAATTATGATGAAAACGATCCTCCCAAAATTTGAAGAGATTCTCAAAAAAATTGGTTGTGCACACGCTATTTGAAGTTTATATGGAAATTACTATGGAAAAAGCAAACCTTTTGTGTTCAGTCCTCTAACTGCTCGTCATAATAATCTATGGAAAAGTGAACACACTTATCTCATGTGAAAACTTCCCAGCTACAACTTTACCGAAGACCACATTTCGATGGGACTTAAGGATAATTTGTTATTATTGATAACAAAGTCTGAATCATGCTGAGATGATCATTCAATTACTTTCAGAGCAACACTGCTTTTTTGCTGTAGAACATAGTAGCCTGGATTACTTTGATCTATTCTTCCCGCCAGGAGCACCACTGTTGCCTGCGGAACAGTTGGTGAAGCATGCTACATGCAAACCAACTTTATAATGATGAATAACAATTTATCCTGACGTTCAATCAAAAAGTGGTCTTGGGCAAAGTTGTAGCTGGGAAGATTTCACATTAGAATAATTTGTTCACTTTTCCATAAAATTTTATGACGATGAGATAGAGGGCTGAACACTAAAGATTGGCGTTTTCCATAGTAATCTCCATTTAAACTTCAAATAGCGTGTGCACAGTCAAATTTCTTGCGAATCACTTCAAACTTTGGGAGGATGCTATTTTCCATAAATAAAGTCGTTTAAGCATAGGGGAGCTAAAATTTCAAAATTTGCATCACTCTAGTCCCCCATACAACACTTTTTTGTAGGTATTTCTGTTTTCGAGTTATACGGGTTTATAAAAAAAGTAAAATACTTTGACCCTTTCCAAATGTTAGTCTACATCGATTTTGAAAAAACCAAATATGCAAAGTATCTTAGTTTCACATACTTTTGACATCCAGAAAGTTTCATTGAATGCTGAAGGGGTGCTGCCAATCGCGTGTCGAGTTAGCGTGAAATCCGTCTAAGCAGAGAAACAGACTTTGTTCCAGTGAGGACGCTGTGACAACTGCTTCGAAATCAATTACATATAACACTCCTAGTTACATAAATACAAACACATTGAAAAGCAAATACAAACGCTTCGAAAGCCACACACCGAGCCTGTCGGTAAAAAGTCACTACAAATGATGACGATTCGCATTGGCGAGTGCTGAATGTTATTTCAATCGTTTAGACACGTGGGTCATATTATTGATGGAAGGATTATAACGTGTGATGTTAATTAAACTATTAAAACTGTTTGCGGATGTCTATTGTGATTTCAATGGTAGGAAGGGAACAGAAATCGCCATAATGTCGAAAATGTGAATTATTGTTTGTACCAATTGAAAATGGTATGATACATAGTGGTTCTGGAAGAATTATTTACAAGCTACAAGCAACTTTCTTTTGAACTTAAAATGTTGAAACCCCAAAGTTTTCTTTAGCAGTTCTGAAGAAATCTAGTTACTTATTGGATTACACTGCATAACAATAATAACATTTTTACGTATCTCAAGCATCGAATTATGCGTCTCTAGTTTATTTGGGGTACATGAATGCGATGCCCCAGAAATATTCCAGCACGTCACAATTTTGTGCTACAGGTTGTCAAAGTTGTATGAAACACTGGATTTATTGATGTTACGCGTATGGACCGCGTATTTTTTTTCGCGTTTTGATGCACAGTTCTTCGGTAAGCACCCGGTTCGCATTATGCGAAAAGATATTTGTGTTAATTCGAGACTGCATTGCCAACTGGTGAGCTCATTTCATGCTTAAGCTAACACATTTTGTCGTAGCATTTCGTCATGGCCATTTTCGACACAAAAAGAACCTCAATTAACCACTCTGCTATGTTGACCTTGCACGCTAGCCACATGATTACTCGCAATTAGCCGAACGAAATTTGGTCCACGAGGCGGCGGCGCACCACCGAAAGCATTTGTGTGTTAATCAAACATGTTTTCGATTTTCCGTTTTTCATGACAATACATACGACGATAAAAATGCGTTAAAATTATAATCAAACCACCCCACCTCCCCATATGTCCCAATTTTTGATCATTTCATGGGGAAGAATACACGTTTCAGGGCGTCGCCATAGCATCGTGTCGACAAATCTCACACAGCTCGCCATAGTAATTAGTACTTGTTCGGGATTGAAACGGAAAAAGACCGGAACGTTGTGTACGAAAGAGAAAGCGCGAAACGCTGTTAATTTTCAATTTGTGGTTATTAATTTATCCCGTTTTAATGTTTTTGTTAAATATTGTATGAGTGAAATTAAGAGTTAAATATACGCTAATTGAAAGCTGACAGCAAGGACGCGGCGAATGATTTATGCTCGGTTGGTTATTCAGCTTTGACTCGAGTGCGTGAGCTTATTGAGCTTAATAGAGCGGAACGAATTTACGAGCAATTTTAAGGGCTTTTACATGGTCGTTGGTTGGAGAATGCTGGGCACGGCGTATTGGTACTTCGTGTACCTGAAGAAATTAATTAGTTGAGTGGTCCTTACCCTCGTAGCACCTACTTTCATCACAACCTTCCGTATTGGTACACATGGAGATGACCACAGCAGACCTAATTATGAAAGAATCACATTCTGAATGAAGAACGGCACTTTTACGACTTTATTGACGTCAGGACTTACCAAGGCGCTACCATCGACTCTGACCACTACCTGGTGAAAGCCACAAACGACCGCCTCGAAATGATTAAGAGCGACTGTAGCAACTGGATGGCGTTATCGGAAGATGATGAGTTTGATGAAGTTCCTCTTGAGAACTGCTGGAAAACAGTTAGAACAGTCATCAATGATGCAGCTAAGACTAATATCGGCAACACGGAACGCAGTCGATGGAAGAATTTGTTCATAATGACGGCAGGAGAAGAAGGAGACGAATGCAGCGCGGGCTTCCTATCCTATATGAGAGTAGAGTGCGAGGAAATTGAACAGCTGTGCTGGTCTCAAGAAACACGTAAGGCGGCATCCACAAATTACGTAACGCTCTAAGGGGAGGGGGGAGTAGGCTCAAGCGTTACGGCTCATACAAATATTTGAAATTTTTCATACAAAAAGCTTTACAGAGTGGGGGAGGGAGGGGGTTCCAGAATTTCTAATTTTAGCGTTACGTAATAAATGGACGCTGCCTAAGCTCAACCAGAAGCTTAACATATTCCACAAATACTTCGCGCCGTGAGCCGAGATCTGTGCACTTGGTGACGAACGTGACTGGTGGAAGCAGTACTTCCATAAACTTCTGAACTGTGAGAAAGAAATAGGCTCTAAGTGTCATATATATCTACACAGCAAAAATTTGTGAATATTAAGCAGCACTTAATTTGGACATCGACGGAAAATTGTGGCAGACAATTTGAAAATTATAAGCGTTTGCCAACAGCTGAACTTAATATGACCATCTGTCAACCAATCAGGGCCCTTCCAACTATATTTCAGTTAAATCCGCTAGAAATTTACATGGATTCGCCACAAAACAAATCCAGCCACGCTCAACAATCACGCGACCGAGAGAACGCTGTTGACTGCTTTCTCTATCACTTCTCGATGAAACCGCCAACCGTCGAAGCGATTCTGTGATTTTACGCAGAACGTGTTCAATTTTCGTCAGCCACTCATTAATATGGAGAGGCACCCGAGAGAGTTCGGGCGTGTAGCTTTATCACTCCAGAGGTCGCGAGTTCATACCCGGTTTAGAACTTTATGACGTTGGATAACGTCTTACGGCAACATACTGGGGTACATTTTGAAAAACTAAAATAGCTCGCGTCACCAAAAGTGGCTAGATTTTTAACTGTTAATAACATACTAACGCCCGGATAGATTTTCGAGATTTTTGCACCAATCGATTGGAAATCTTTCTACACAGTGAAACGTGAAAACTATTGATTTTCTATATTAAAAAAAATAGAACTAACTATATTTAACTATCTCTTAAAAGTGAAAACTATTGATTTTCATTGCTAAAAACTATTGATAAATGTGTATATATCGCATGTCTCATTTTTCATAGAAAAGCACTTTTTTCTTGCTGTTATAAGGTTTTGACGTTTTGAAGATTACATGTACCGTAATTTCGGGTGAAATTGATCATTTTCCATGGTTTTGCTTATCTGTTTTCGATAATGTTGAAAATGCCCAACAACTGAATGCAGGATAACAAGTACGACGGTCAGCCTCTTCGGCTCATGTCCCAAAATTTACTAACACTAATGTGCTTTTAGTGCTAAAAATCATCCCTTAAATAAATAATTGGGGAATCCCATTTCGGGGTGGAATTGATCTTTTGTCAATGCGATTATTGTTATTTTTTGAAACGACTCTACATAATGAATATGATCTCCCTGAATCCGAATGTGTTTGCAAAATTCTTAATAATGCAATATTTGAAGAAATAATGAATTTTTTTTTTTTAATCTTTATTTGAGTGTATTTTAACACACGAGGGCTAGTTCTACACTAAATAATGAATTGTTATTTTCAAGAATTGCAATGAAAACGCCTAAATGTAGGCAATTTACTGAGAAAATCCCTGATATCTAACAAAAATTTAACTATTTCAACCGTATGAGCATTTGAGCACGAGTTTAGAAGATGAAATCGGGCTCGGGAATATATTTTAAGTATCTTTACAAACTTTGAGGTGGATAACATGATCAAATCCTTGTTCAGAACTAGAAGTTTATGGATGTTTGTCAATACTTTACCGTACATGATTTTTAAATTTTACATTATTTCAATAATATATGTACATTGGGATTCATTCTGAGACTTTCTGACCATATTGGCCACTTCCATGGACACTACGGGAACCTGGTGCCCTCGGAGAAGTGGTCAATTCTCGATAATGTACAAAACCTATGTTGTGACGTATCAGTCTTCCTGATTTAGCAAAATATGTACCGTCGGACGGGACTACTTATGATTCCAGGTACTTTGGACACTCACCTTTTGTATTTATTAGCAGCGTAAATATCAATCTGAGCAATTTTGTGTCTTCAGCACTTTTATTAACCAATATATGCTCTACCACTAGGCATGATTTTTCCTTGGAACAACATCAACAATAACAGGATAAACAATAAAACATTTCAAAAAAGCCCGAATAAATATTCACAAGGCACTATGGGACAGGGACGCAATCTGGCGGGACAAAATTAATAACTCGGTAACGAAGCGTTTCCGGTATTTGGTGTCTTCGGCAAAGTTGTTTGTTACAATGAGGACCATCTACTGATATAAACGGATAGTTCGTAAATCGTCCGCATAGGTGACGCCACAATCTAACTTTTTACTGTGACGTTCTAGAGACTTGGCATGTTCGGCAAAGTTGTTCATTATGATAAAATAAACAACTCTCTCGAAGACGTCAAAATTCCACAGCCTACTGTTTTCGAGTTATCGGCGAAATCAGAGAAAATTAGTGAAAAAACGATTGTTTTCACCGAATTTGACATTTTTCCTAAGAACCATGTCATATAATATTTTTTGCTGATGAATATATAACAAACGCAAGCTCTGGTGGAAAAAATTTAATAATACGATGCATAAAACCTAAGAAATTATGAAAAAACCTGAAAAATAGAGCATTTTTTGAACCTTAATATCTCCAAAAGCGCAAAAAATCGCAAGCTGAAATTTTCAGGCAACATAGAGTAATACTTAATGAAACGGATGTCAAAATTCCAGAGAGGTATATTTTGGTGTTTTTGAGATTTTTTAATTTGTTTTACAGTGATTATATTTCTCCAATACAGTGAATTTTCATGAGGAATCTGAAGGGACGATCGACTTCAAGAAATAACGAGTCGTGGAACAAAAACTTTCAGAAAACTTTTTAAAAAAGCCATCATAGTAGCCATTAAATTCAGTTTAAGAGCAGTTCCTTGAGCTGATATCGAGTAATGTAGATGAAAACTGGGTACATAATTGTTTTTCTTCAATAATTCAAATGATATAGTATGCCATGAAAGACTTGATCATGTGTCAGTTAATTGTTGTCATCATGGTTTAAGGTAAGCAATTTATTTTGTGAATGTGTTACTTTTAACACTTTTAACAAATTTTAAAGCATATTCATGTCGATATCTCTAAATATTAAATTTTGAGCTTCCGGTAAACTGTGACAACGAATTCGAGATGAAATCCAAAGCCAGTTTGTACTGTGAGCAGATATAATAATTTCATGAAATAATAAAATATATTTTTCCGATAATTTAAACATACGCTTCAATACTTGCCATGACAATATTAATCGCGTAATGGAAAGGAAACCGTAAAAAAATTAAAAAATCTCAAAAACACTAAAATATACCTCTCTGGAATTTTGACATCCATTTCATCAAGTATTGCTCTATGTTGCCTGAAAATTTGTGCTTGCGATTTTTTGCGCTTTTGGAGATATTAAGGTTTAAAAATTGCTCTATTTTTCAAGTTTATTCATAATTTCTTTGGTTTTATGTGTCGTATTATTAATTTTTTTCCACCAGAGCTTGCGTTCGTTGTATATTTATCAGCAAAAAATATTATATGACATGGTTCTTAGGAAAAATGTCAAATTCGGTGAAAAAAATAGTTTTTTCACCAATTTTCTCCAATTTCGCCAATAACTCGAAAACAGTAGGCTGTGGAATTTTGACGTCTTCGAGAGAGTTGTTTATTTTATCAAAATGAACAACTTTGCCGAACATGCCAAGTCTCTAGAACGTCAAAATAAAAAGTTAGATTGTGGCGCCACCTATGCGGACGATTTACGAACTATCCGTTTATGTCAGTAGATGGTCCTCGTTGTTACAAAAAACTTTGCCGAAGACACCAAATACCGGAAACGCTTCGTTACCGAGTTATTAATTTTGTCCCGCCAGATTGCGTCCCTGGCCCATAGTGCAAGGTGTAGAACATTGGCTATACAAACATTGTTTGAATTTTACCCATGTCTTGGAAACTTATTGGGAGCATCACAAAATTATCGAATCGTCATGTTTAATGAAAATCTTGTGATTTGTTTTGCTTAAAATTGTTGTTTTATTAAAATAAGTGATTAAAGGTCTTATTTTTGCGACTTTTATTTTATTATAATGTTTTGGTTTGTGTATGAATTTGTAGTACAGAACAGTTGCATCCTTCAAATGCCTAAATTAAACTACTCTTAAGCCACTAAACTACTAAGAAGCTAAAAGCATATTACAAAAGCAAACTTACTTCTTTACGATCTTGCTACATTTTACTTGATAGATTGCGTTTTTAATGAAAATTACTTACTGGTATTAAAATAGTTACCGGTATTAATGTGATCCTTCAACATATCGTTCATATAACAGTAAGAATAGAAAAAAAAAGAGTTTTTGTACATAACTCATTCATCATTGCAGTACCTAGTAGTTACGTCTTGGAAATCGAGCACTCGTAACTGATAGTTCCATTTAAGAGGAAGTTGAAAATTTAAGTTTCATACTGCAAACTGAGAATAGTGAATTGCATGTTTCGTTGAAATTTGTTATATATGTGTAATTGATTCTAGCTTTGCAATTTTCTACATTAAGTTTATCAATGAAAAACTTTCCATAACTTCACAGTGGACGACAATCTATTGAATCAGTTTGAAAGTTATAAGGAAAAATCATTTCATTACAAATTGTGAAAATGTCCAAAGTAGCCCCTTTTTTGACTTGAAGGACACACTTTTTTCGCTATTCAAGCATTTTTGTTATTTTTTGATGGATTTGCCTCATATTTTGCACATTTGTTCCGTACATATACAACTTAAATATAGGCAAAAATTATCAACATCTATCCATAATTCTAAGAGTTACAAATCCTCAAAGTTAAAGAATGTGGAAATAATGTCAAAAGAAGCCCCGTTTGACGGTACTTTGGGAATTATTCGCAGGCTTCTTGACCATATTGGCCAGCTCTATGGACACTCCGGAAACCCGGTTTCCTCGGGGAAGTGGACACTTTGCGAGAATGTGTGAATCCTATCTTGTGACGTATAAAACTTCATGATTTTGCAAAATATATACGTTGGGATTCATTTGCAGACTTTTCGACCATGTTTGCCACTTCCATGGACATTGCGGGAACCTGGTGCCCTCGGGGAAGTGGACATTTTTTTATAATGTCCGAAACTTAGCTTTTGACGTATCAAACTTCATGATTTTGCAAAATATTTACGTTGGGATTTATTTGGGGACTTGCTGACCACACTGGCCACTTCCATGGGGGGGTTGGGGAAGTGCGTGTTAATATTTGCACCTGTTATGTTGCATAGCTGGGCTTGTCAGATGATTACGGTGATATCTGCGTTGCCAAGATCACTATAATGAATTGTCGGACACTATTGGTAGATGTAGAGGCACATTTTCCCGGATACCACAACGAAGCAGAAGAAGTTCTTTATGGCGTGGAACTTCTTCGAGTATCAAAAGGAGGCCATGCCAATAATCGTGACAGGCAACTTCAACATCAATATGAGCAAACAAAAGTACATGAAGTTCGCGGATTTCATGGAGAAGTACCTCAACCTCAAACTGGCTTCGGAACCCACTTAAGCAACCAATTTTAGTGAATCATTCGTGGGCCTAACGTTCAACTGGAATATTTGTTTGGAGAGCAAGAGTTTCCGCTCATGCTTCTTCTTGCATCCAGCATTTCTATCGGTGTTGAAGTGTTAACTGAACCAAGCAAATAATAACACACAATGTTCGACCATAATACGTCAAAATCGACATGCAACAAATAGTGTGAAAATCAGTTAGATTTTACTTTTTATATTACTTACTTTTGCTGGCTCTACGTCCTTCAAGACATGAACTGCGCCACAATGTTACGCTAATTAACTCGGTCCATGGCGGCTGACCTCCAGTTTCTCGGTCGCCCCACACTTCCAAGATCCTGTTCAACTTGGTCAAACCACCTAGCTCGTTGCGCTCCCCTTCGTCTTGTACCGGCCGGATTTGAGGTGAACAACATTTTTGCGGGATTGTTGTCCGGCATTCTCACAACATGTCCTGCCCATCGTACCCTTCCAGCTTTGGCGACCTTCTGAATACTGGGTTCACCGTAGAGTTGCTGATTATAGCTCATTTTCAAAGCAGCAGCAATGTAATTTTAAGATCGCACATAATTATCTATCATACATGATGGAGTCCTTTTATTACATTCAACTCGCTATAGTTTTAGAGGTTTCGTGAGGTATGCGTTTCTCTGTTAATTATGAAGGGTGCACGCTATGTCTAAACCAGCATATTATAAAAATTAAATGTAACTCGGATTTTTTCCGCCAAGGTTCCGTATTTGGGTTATATCATCATAATCGGAAGGTTTTAAAATATTCCATCGGTGAAATTTTGATTTTTTCCACTTTTTAGCCATTCTCTTCATATACAGCCCATTCACAAGAACCAATTTTAACACCATTCTGATGTCAACTTTTTGTCAAACCCAGCCAAGGCCAAGATCCAACCTTGAGCAATAACCTTTATTTTGTTGTTTAGATAATCCTGTATGATAACTCAATATGATCATATTATGATCGGGTTAACAGCAATCATATCAAATACTGTGATCAGAATTGTATATGAAAATAAACAGAATAATAACAAATTCCAATAGCACTTTATCAAACCCAAAACTTGTTTAATTATTTGATATTTCTATCGAAAACATCACAATATTCGTTATATTAGAAAACTAAACAAAAATGAAATTAAAATCATTAGTCCATG
This sequence comes from Aedes aegypti, assembly GCF_002204515.2. Taxonomy (NCBI): domain Eukaryota; kingdom Metazoa; phylum Arthropoda; class Insecta; order Diptera; family Culicidae; genus Aedes; species Aedes aegypti. The sequence continues at coordinate 382,874,611 of NC_035108.1, forward strand.
TTAAGTTAAAATCAAAAAACGAATTCACAATTGTTATGTGTTGTTTTATTATTGAATCAATTTCAATCATAATATCAAAATCAGGACATCAAAAATATCAAGAATTTGTCCTCCAATTTTTAACTTCATCATATCACTCGCTCTTGTTGTATCACTCGCTTATAGTGAATCCAAGACCATTCCCTTCCATATAATCCAACTCGTTGATACCATTGAGGGCGTCGGTGAGTCGCTGGCCTCTATTAAGTATGTGTTATATCATCATTATCCTTCCCTTTCCTCTTAACGGAGAAGATGGTTGTGGCCAGCAATGGAAATGGTCCATAAAAGTTTTTCATTAGTAATTAGAATAAGAGTGGTAACATGGCAGCTCCATTACCACACAACATAACGCAATATTCAATTCGCCATTAGACATACTATTTTTGCATTTTTTTTTAAATTATTCGTAGCTAAAAAACTTATGTTTTGTTGTTGTGACTACAAGGGGCCTTCCAAGTGGTTAGAGTCCGCGGCTACAAAGCAAAGCCTTGCTGAAGGTGTCTGGGTTCGAATCCCGGTCGGTCCATGATCTATTCGTAACGGAAATTTCCTTGACTTCCCTGGGCATAAGAGTATCATCGTATTTTCCACACGATATACGAATGCAAAAATGGCAACTTTGACAAAGAAAGCTCTCAGTTAATAACTTTGGAAGTGCTCATTAGAACACTAAGCTAAAAATCAGGCTCTGTCTCAGTGAGGACGGTATGGCAAAGAGAAGAAGATGTTATAAATATAGAAGTTTGATTTTGAAACCAGTTTCTGTTCAGGAAGGCAGTTCCTCGCTGATGCTTAACTCGTGGAAACGCAGACTAGTGAATTTTCCTTCAAATCTATTGTACGCTCCTGTGAAGCGAGTGACGAAATCAGGATCGCGGCCGGTTCGCGTATTGCGGTTACGGAAAATATATCGGTCATCTTTGTATGTGATCACGTATTCATTTTAATTAACAGTCAACCCTTCAATATGTCGATATTGAAGGGACCATCGACTCATGGAAATATCGAGTTATGGAACAGCAATGCTATGGAAACCTGTTTGAGGGGACCATCATAGTACCCATGAAATTTAATTTTTAGTATGGTTCCATGAGTCGATATCGAGTAATGGAACATCGACTCATGGAGGTTTAACTGTACATATTCTTGTCTACCAAAACGAATCCTTTCCCATATCCAAACTACCAGTATTTTTTTTGGAAGTGTAGAGGACTCCTTGGCATTCATAAAGAGTAACACGTTAACATTTATCTCCCATCCCAAAATTGGCCTGCATTCGGAGGCAGCCCGCACCGGTACTATTTATTGTAATAATGAAAGCACCAGTACTTACACATTCAAAATTTTACTGAACATGAGTAGTGTCATTTGGTTCCCTGTGTAAATATAGCTGTTCTTGCAATAATGAAGTAGCAACTGCGGAAGGTCTATCGTGCACATAACGAATCTGCATTTATTGCACTTTTCTTTTCTATGATAAAACGCTTTGAGCAAGTGTGCACACTCTGCAATTATTATCGACGTGTGTGATAATTTCATTCCAGATGATCACTTCAAAACTAACACCATCTTCAATTATGATCTGTACCTCACAGATACCTCGTTGGCAAATTTGGTTTCAGATTTTGCTGTTATTCAAATCAAATTCAGGCACATTACTTGGAAATGTTTAATTAGTCGCCCCAATTAGAGGTGCTTTTGCTTTCGGTCTACTGGGAAGCCTCCGCCGAATGCAGATGATTTCCCTGATTGAATTTATTCCTGCGAAACTTCATCAAGCAGGCCGCTGCTGCCCGTCAGGGAACTGCGATGGAGTTATTTCCATTGTCGGGGGAAACTTTCTAGCTTGGCTAACGGTCGCCCAGCAGAATGAAACATTTCCGCCAATGAGCTAGGACCAACAACGAGCGTGGTAGAACGAAACAGTTTTAATCAATGGAATTGAGTAATGAACTTGCACTGAACGTTGTTACGTCAGGATTCGCAATTAAGTTGATGCTCATTAGCGCATGATGTAGGCGACAACGGTTGAAATTGTTTTGTCGGTTCCAGTTAACAATATGATAGCTCATGGTTCTTTGGAATCTGGGGCGATGATTGAGCAATTGGTTTGGTTAACCGATATACGGCCATTTATCCCTTTTTTCTGAAACAATCAAAATGAGCGTTTTTCCAATCAAAAAGCCCTTATCCTGACACTTTCTTGGAATCTTGGAAGTTAAATGGCATTTTAAGCACAACATTACCACGATTGAATTTTTTTTAATCGAAATTACCAGATAATATATTATAGACAAAGCTAATGATGCTTAAACAGCTGTATTTTCATTTGTGTTGGTGGTCTGGATCAGCATTGAACATCCTAAAAAACAAGTCTTCGGCCGTACAAGTTTTACTTGTAATGTTTTGGAATTTTGAACCAATTTTTATGATTATGATTTATGAAACATACAGTTTACCTAGCTTTATTCTACCAAATTTAAAAAAAACAACGACAGTTTCTCAGCAATACCTAGGAGCACATGAGTTCAAATCAACTAGCGCAACGATCTCTGGTTGGTTTACAAACTAACGTTTTGTCTCAAATCCTGAGCCCGATTACCGATTCCCAACTTTCAGCTGGTTTTGACAATTACCTTTCTGTACAAATAATGTCAGATTATTTTGATTCTATTTAACCGATATTTTTGCGATGCATTTAAATTTATTATCAAATTTTAAAATCCGTACAAATTTTAGCTCAGAATCGTTCAATAAACCCCTCCCTAATCGAACTATTAGGAATACCTAATTAAACCTAACAACCAAGAAGCACAGGAACTATAACTACAAATGACTTCACGAGTATCATCATGATACTATCATGCGGTGCCCGTATCCATCACAACGACCACGTATTCACGCATCAGATCAGCCATCAATTGCGTCTCCATCCGGCTTTGTTGTTGACCACTATCCAATAGGAATTACGGCGTTAATTAATCGACTTAATCAAACGCAAATTCCCCCGCCGGCTGTCATCGGAATCTTCAATAACTAGCAGCTGGCGGATCGCATGCCAGGATGCGAAATCGATTGCCGCCTAAATCAAAACAAGACAATAAACCACCTGCCATTGTTGTCATCATTACCGCTGACCAATCCACTTAACGATGCACTATGGGGTGTTTGGCGAATCCTAGCTGGCCAAAAGTAAATATTGCGAGGCATTTTTCACATCCACGTTGTAAACGGTATTTCGATGTAGTGACTTATGCAGCCCACAGACGCTCATTCGGTTTGACCATCATTGACTCCGTCCCCTAGTTAGTCAAACCGATTTATTTTGATTCGCATGTTTTGAATGATCTCGGCAAGTTATTTTTTCGAATTTTGTGGCTATGGAGGAAATAATTTCTGCGATTTTTTGGCAATAATCGTAGTAAGGTAACAAGGAGTTTTATCAATATTCCTCTAGACATTTATCCACAGATTGAACCAGAAATTCCTCCGGGAAAAAATCCTTCAGGTATACCTTGACGTGGCCTTCAAGGTTTCTCTACAAATTATTGAGGATTTTCTCCACTGATTCCTTTTAAGATAAATCCAAAAAATATCAAGTAATTTCTTCAGTAGTTCCTCAGGGCTTACTCCAACGTTGCCTCCAAGAATTTTTGGAATCCAGGAAATTGATCCAGAGATTGCTATAACAATTCCTTCAAAGATTCCTTTAGGAAGTCCTCTAGAAGTTCCATCACGCGTTACTTAGGAATCACATCAAGGATTCTTCAAGAAATTCATCACTAGAAGTTCCCCAAAGATTTCACCAGGACTTTTCTCAGGGCTTCCTTCTAGGATTCCTCCTCAAATTCATTAAGTAGTTGCTTCATAACCTCCACCAGGAATTTCTTCCGCGATTCTTTCTAGTAATTTTTCTAAAGATTCCTCTAGGGATTTATACTAAAACTCTCCGAGGGATTCAGTGATCAATCCAAGAAAAATTCAAGAATTTCATCAAAAAATCATTTAAAGTTTTTTTAAGAGATCCTCCAGCGAAACTTTAGGAGTTTCTAAACAGATTCTTTCAGGATTTTTTCTGCGATTCCTCCAGGAACTCCTCTAGAAATTCTTATAGAAATTGCTCAAGAAAACCCTTCCAAGCAATTAATACAGGAATTCCATCAAGATTTCCACCAGGAATTGCTCCTATCAAAAAACTTCCAGTGATTCTTCTAGTGATATTCTTCTTTCCACAGATTCCTCCAAAAAAATCTTCACCATTTTGCTCTATAAATTCCTTCGAAAATTTCTGCAAGAATACATGCAGAGATTTACTCCAGAAACTCTCACAATGATTCTACCCAGAAATTCTTCCAGGGATTCCACCAAGAATTCCTCCAAGCACTCCAACAGGAAGCCTTCAGGGATTCCACTTAAATTACTGCAAAAGAATGAATCAAAACTCATAGACGGGATATTAGCAGGAATTCCTTTAGAGATTCAGTTTACAATTTTTTGAGAGGTTCCCCCAGGTAATCCTCCGGTAATCTTCTAGGGTCTATTCAATAAATTATTTTATAAATTGCTCCAGTGTTTCCTTTAAAGGTTCTTCCTTGTAGCTTTGAAGAGACCCTTCGAAGCTTTCCTTCTGGGATTTTTGCAGGAATAACTTCAATAATCTATTTGAGGATTCCTAAAGAAAGGATTTCCTTCCAATTTCTTCAGGGATTGCTTTAAAAAGTACTTCCAGAAATATATTAAGGATTTTCTCCGGGGAATTCTCTGGAAATTTCTCCAGTGATTTGTTTGGTAATTCCTTCAAGTATTTCTCGAAATATTGCTGCATGGATTTTTTTCACAAATTTTTCAAACATTTTTTTCCTGTTTTCAACCTGAACGCATTCGAAGAATATATTTTTTTAATCTTTTGAGTAAATATCAGTTAATTTCCTGGAGGAATTTCCAATAATTCTGAAGGGATATCCTAGTAAAACGTTTGAAGTATTTTATGGTAGAACTTCTGGCGAAACTCTGGTTGTTTTTTTTTCTGGTGGAAATTCTAGCATAACTCTGGTTATATTCCCAGTGTAAACCTTAGAAGAACTCCTGATGAAATTCTTTAAAACAACTCCTCTCTAAAAAAAATACTGTTGAAATAATAAGAGAAAATACTGATGAAGTCTCTGAAGGAATTACTGGAGGCATTTCTCAATTCCCATAGGTAATTCGTTATGGAATCATTGGAGTTCATATTGGCTGAATCCACGAAGATACATCTGGTGAAGATCTAAGAGGAATCTCCAAAAGAATTTCTTAAAAAAATCCGGGATGCTTGAGGATTCCCGAGATTGATTCGTTGAGGAATTTCGAGACAGAAATTTCAGAAGGAGTCTCTTGAGTTGTTCCGGTGATGAAACCCTTAATAAGAAATTTCTGGTAAAATCCCTGGATGAATTCCTGATCACTTTCAAGATTTAGGAATTGCGGGAGGAATCCTTTGAAGAGTTCCTGGGTGAATCTTTTGAAGTTTTTCATATAGGAACCGCTGGAAGAATTTTCAGGTGAAATCTCCTAATAAATTTCAGAAGGAATAAGTTATATTTAAATAGCCTGATGGAACCCAGAGTAACCCAAGAATGATTCTTGGAGGAACCTTAAGAAGAACTCCTGATAGAAATCCTGACAGAACTTCAAATGGAATCCCAGAAGGTGTTCATGATGGAATCCCAGAAGAATTTTTATATTTTTTTTTTCAATGGAATCAATAGAAGATCTTCTGAAGGAATCGCTGCAGGAACTCTCAATGGAATCTATTGAAGAACTAGTGATGAAATCCGTAGAGAAATTTCTGATAGAATCCTTGGAAGAACTTGTGATGAAGTAGGAATTCTTGATGGAATCATTAAAGAAACTCTTGATAGAATTCCTGTAGAAGTTCCAGGTAGAATATCTGAAGGAACTCCTTATGGAAATCCTAAAGGAACTCCTGATAAAACTCATAGAAGAACTCCTGCTGTAATCTCTAAAAGATGTTCTGATGTAGTCCCTAGAGGAACTCCTTATGAAATCTCTGTAGGAACTCCTGATGGGATCCCTTGAGGGGGTCCTGATAATATGCCTGGGGGATCTCCTTATAAAATCCTAATACGATATACTGATGGAATTTCTTGAGGAACCCATGATATAATCTCTAGAGGAATACCAGGTGCAATCTCCGAAAAAACTCTTGATTGAACACCTAAAGAAGCTTCTGAATGAACTTCTGTAGGAATTTCAGGTGGAATCTTTGAAGGAACTCCTGATGGAACTCCTAGAGAAACTATCTTTGTATTCCCTAGAAGAACTTCTGTTGTTATCCTTGTGGGAATCTCTGATGGAATCCCTTGGGGACTCCTGATGAAATCCCTACATCCCTACTCCTGTTGAAAGACTCAGGGGAACTCCTAATGGAATCCCTACAGAAACTTTTTATGGAATCCCTGGAGGAATTCCAAGCGGAATAGCTAAAGGAAATGCTAATGAAAAATCCTTGAATGAACTAATGGTGAGATCCCTGAAAGAACTCCTGAATCCCTAAAATCAGTAAAATAACTCCTGAATCCCTAGAAGAACTTCTGATGTAATTCCTGGAGGAGTTCCAAGTAGAATCGCTGGAGAAACTTCAGTTGTAATTTCAAGAGTATCTGCTGATGGACTCACTATAGGAACTCCTGTTGAAATTTCTGATGTTAATGATAAGGTTCCTGAAGGAATTCCTGATGGTATTCCTGGAGGAACTCCTTACGCAATCCATAAAAGAAATCCTGATGCATTTCCTTGAGGAATTCCTGCTTTAATCTCTGGAGGAATTCTTTATAGAATCTCTAGAAAAACTCCTAATTATATCCCTTGTAGAAATCCTAATGGAATTCCTCTAGGAACTCCTGATATAATCTCTGGAGGAATACCAAGAGAAATCTCTGATGGAACTCCTGAAAGAATCCCTTTAGGATCTCCTAATGAAATCCACAGAAGAACCCTGATGGAAGCCCTAAAGGTACTCCTGATAGAATCCCTATGGGAATTCCTGATGGAATCCCTGAAGGAACACCTAATGGAATCGTTGGAGGAATTCCCAAAGATATTCTCGATGGAAATCCTGATAGAATCTCTGAAGGAATGCCATGTGGAATATCTGAAGAAACTCCTTCTGGAATCCCTTTAGGAACTCCTGATGAAATTGAAAAGATTCCTGATGGAACTTCCGATACAATCCATAGAGGAACTCCTTATGATATTACTTAGAGAAATACTGATGGAATTCCCCAAGAAACTCCTGGTATAATCTCTAGAGGTAATGCTGATAGATTTTCTTGAGGAATTCCAGATGAAACCTCAAAGGAATTCCTGATGGGATCCCTAGAGAAATTCAAGATAAAATTCCTAGAAGAACTCCTAATGGAATCCCTAGAGGAACTCTTGATAGAGTCCCTGGGAGAATTCTAGGTGGAATTTCTGAAAGAACTGCTTGTAGAATCTCTGGAGAACTTTCTGATAGAATTCCTAGAGGTACTTTCGATGGAGTTTGAGTAGTTCCAGATGCAATCGCTGAAGAAATACGTAATGGAAATCCTGTTAGAATCCCTAGAAGAACTTCTCATGATATTCCTAGAAGGAATCCTGATGGAAATCCTCGAGGAATTCCAGATATAATCTCTGAAAGAACTCGTGATAGAATCCATGGAGAAATTCTAGGTGGAATCTCTGAAATAACTCCTGATGGAATCCACGGAGAAACTTCAGATGGAATTGCTATAGGAACTCCAGATGGAGTCCCTAGATTACTTCCAGGTGCAAACCAAATGGAGTACAGTACAAATGGTTACAGACGGAATCCCTGATGAATTCTCTAGAAAAACATCGGATGAAATCCACAGAAATACTCATGATGGAATCCTTAGAGAAAATTCCGAAGGAATTGCTAGAGGAACTTTCGATGGAATCCGTAGAGGAACTTCCCATGGAATCCCTAAGAGAACTTCCGATGGAATTTATTGAGGAAATTCCGCTGAAATCGCTAGAAAAACCTTCGATGGAATCCCTAGTAGGACTTCTGATAAAACCCTGAAGGAACTCCTGAACGAATCCTTCGTGCAATTCATGATTGAATCTTTAAAAGTACTCCTGATGGAATTCCTGGATAAACTTGTGTTTAATTCCTTAGAATAACTCCTGATTCCTAGAGAAACTACTGATGGAATCCCTGTAGGAACTCCTGCTAAAATCCTTGGAGGAATTTTGATGGAGCTCCTGGTGGAATTCTCACAGTAACTTCTGATGGAAACTATTAAAGTTCTTCTGATGAAATCCCTGTTAGAATTTTTTAAGGAATCGCTAGACAAACTGCTGGAGGAATCCCATGGGGAATGTTGGGTAAACTTTCGGAAGGAATTTCTAAAGGAATTCTTACAGAAATTCCTTGTTATATCACTGGACAAAATCTCGATTAAATTTCTGGAGAAACACCTTGTGAAATCATGTAAGAATTACCGATGAAATCCATGAATGGATTATGGTAGAATTCCTTATGAAATTCCTGGTGAAATTCCTGTTAAATTTCCTAATGGACCTCCTGATAGAATCCCTTGAGGAACTCCTGATATTATCTCTAGAGGAATTTTTAGTAGAATCTTATAAGGAATTACAGGTGAAATCTCGGGAGGAACTCTCGAAGGAATCTTCATAACAACTCTGATAAAAACCCCAAAAATACTCCTAATAGAATCGCTTTAAGAACTCCTGATGGAACCTCTAGAGGAACTCCTGATAAATGAAATCAATGGAGAAATTCCAGGTTTATCAATTTCATCTTGTTTTTCTGTCTTATTCCAGTCGAAAACGCTTAACTCACATAATGTGTTCTGGGCCAAACTTGAGAAGTTGCGTTTTTAAGTTAAAAAGTCTTACATTTCGATAAAGAAAGTGAGGCTCAATGCTAAATAAAGGTTTTTTGGGATGATGAAAAACTATAAAATAGGTTCCGGGTCGTTTGGCCGAATGCCGTTTGGCCGAACGCCATTTGGCTGAAAGTGTCATTTGGCCGAACGCCATTTGGTTGAATGCCGTTTGGCCAAAATTGAAAACAAAAGGGAACTACAGTTAGCATGGATTTATAATGATATTCAAAGAAATGTTTTAGCTAATTCATTAATAAGGATAAATCATCATTGATATACATTAAGAAGCTTCTTAGTGTAAGTTCAAGAAACAGTCAGTGCTTAAACAAGAACATCCTAAAGGTAAGCAGTTGTTCACTTCTGTGCTAGCGGTAATAGACACCAGCAGATGTTTTGGCATCCCATTTGTAGTTAGCTTTTGACAGTAACTAAAAAGGTTTAAGACTTATTCAGCCTTCTGCTGGATCGGCTTGCTTTGATCCTTCGAATCGGATTAAGTAATATATGTCATAGTTCTGACATCAACAAGCCTTCTTTTCACAAAAGTGTGCTTCTTAGACGAGTCGTTTATTGCTATACGCAAGCAACGATGCAGTGTTCAGTTCACATGTTGTTATCTTAATCTTAAAGGAAATGACATCTCACCTCAATTAACTCTAGGGCTAAAAAAAATATGTTTTGAATAAAACGTATTATAGGCTTTAATTCCAAAAACTTGTCTCTTGAAAGAACAGCCTATGATCAAAAGAAGGAAAAATTTCTTATGACAATTTAAACAAGTGTAATGCATATAATCATTTCATCAGTACAACTACAAAGAACTGCCGATGATTTAAAGAAGGAAAAATTCCCGATTAAAATATAAGCTAAACTATTGCCGATAGTAATGGAACCAATATAACTCGAAAGAATATCTATGTCTAAAAGAAGGAAAAATTTCTGATGAAATCATTAGAAACACTTGAAACCTGATTACACCGTTGGTAATCCAGTGGCGAATCAATCATCACCTCAGAGTTTTGACGCGATGTGTGGAGTTTACAACTTTGTCCTGAATTAAAAGGTCAGGGATTTCAAAAAATCCAAACAATATGACCACTTAATTAATGAACAACTCCAGACATTGGTCGCATATTTGACAAAAAAAAATGCAACTTAACACCTTAATTGATACATTCAAGTGTATTTCAACATATAACTATATACTATACTATACATATACTATATACTATATCATATATACTATATACTTCTTATAATATAATTTCATGCTTTATTGATTTGATATTCTTTTCAACAGTTCAACTGAACAATGGTAATCCGTAATCACTGTAGGTTTTTTTTTTCGAACGGTCTATTGTTTGATTAGTTTTTATTCAGCCCAGATTATCTTAATTTTTCATTGAGCAGTAAGTTTTATGTCAAAATCCAAGATTTATTTGGATTTTTTTTTCTGTATACGTTAGACATTTTACCTTTAGAACGTAATTTATCGAGATTGGCTTAAAACATATCGAGGAGTTAAGTGATATCGACTGTAAAATATTTAATAAACACGATAGAATTAAAATTTCTGATATTAAAAATACTCATTCGCAAATAATATACTTATATCTTTAAATTTGAAATTAAGTATAATTGACAACACTGCACCAACGAAATGAATTATCTAGACAATTCAAACGATTTTTACAGAAGAGCTGAAGGTAATTTTTTGCATGTGTTTTTAGTTACGACTATATAAATTGTAAAAGATAAGCAAATTCATGGGTTTTTGTCAGATTTGCAATCACGGAGTTCTATGGGCCGAAATTCAAACCAAATCCAAAATATTGTCGGAATTGAAAACTACACGTAAATCTTCGTGATAACTGTTTAATGATTTTGAATAGTTTACAGATTTTTACGCCAAAATTATGCAAGTGCTCTTCAAAGATTATGAGATTACGGTTCTAATGCCGTATCGTTTCAAAATTTTGGTCCATCCAATGCTACGAAAATAATCATATTTTTTCATTGTAATTTTTGAAAAATGGTACAAATCTAACATTGACCTGATTAAATGAAAAATGACTTTTGGACAGCCACTTTCGTCAAACACCCCTTAGTGCGACACTAGACTAGTCCCGACCTACGGTAGATGTAGATTCAATTTACCAGCTCATCGGTTTCCGCACACGTGTTGTCGCACAGGAGGGCAAATGTACACGCTCACGCTTGCATTCACTCCCAGGCGCAAGCTGTGAACCGCTAAGCAATGACTAAAACCGTGCTGCGGTTAACCCCATACAGACGGTTGGTTGCGATCCGCGGGGCTGAGGTCAGGTTCAGACGCAGATTACAATGGACCTGGACAGCAGAGTTTGCGGTGAGCTGTTATCCCTTCTACAATTAGATTGATACACGGTTAATCGAACTTTGTGTTTGCAGATTGTTTTGCCTATAGGGACAGACGACTTCACACGAGCGCATTAATGGGGAACACTAATGAGCATCGCGTGTAATGTGGTTCCCCAGAAGTGGGTGCTTGAAGGGCTGAAAACAGTTTGCAGCTTGTTGTGTTTATTAATCAGGTTGTCAAACGACAACGACAGGAATGAATTGCGATTAGTTGGACAAACTGTGTGATGGGAATTGATCAGATGCAATATTTCAATTTTGTTGTTACATAAGCGATTGCCATTATGCATAATCAGAGATGAATTAGTAGGCGTTCAGTCAGAGAGGACAAAGTGACACTTTTCATACATTGAGATAAATTTGCACTTTTTAAACTCGTGAAAATACTGATTCAATACTCCCACACATATTTGTGTTACTTTCGAACAATTGCTTTACTTATTGCTGGACTAAGTGCACTTGGTCCACTCTGACCGAACCAAAAAACACCGTTCAACCATTTGATTCACTCTCCAATTTCTTGGAAAATAACAATCATTTAATGTCTGCATGGTCAAACTGAGTTCATATCTCTAAAGTAAACAGATTACCAACATCGTTCGATACCAGTATCATAAATTCTTCAATAATCCATATATTTTATTCCAAAATCTTTTTAAACTAAAGTTTTGTTGGGTCAGGGCATTGAAAGCCAGATATATTAAAATATGCGTTCAATCAGAGTGGACCAAGTGAAAATCTTGAGTATTGGCCAAAACATAATCATGAAATAGGGACGGCAATAGCAACTATTTTTGAAAGAATTTCAAAGAGAAAATTTAATGTTCTGAGCTGCCCCTTCATTTCTGAAGGTTAACTTTTGAAAATTGAATGCGATGCAGTTTACTATTTCTGCATCAGTGGTTTGAGTGGTTGGTAGTATAAGTGGGCATGGCCTAAGCTCAAAAATATTAAAGAAAGACAGTCAAAGGACCTACATATGACTCAATACGAAGTGACATCATTCATACAGATTTTTTGTAGCCAGATATCGATGTTCATGGATAAATTTCCATGAGCTTTTTTGTTAGTATTAATTGACAAATTTCCAGAATATCCAAAGAAAACCATAAGTAAAATCGCTAGAACAAATCATGAACTACCCCAAGACCAGTCGCATCGTGTATTGAATTTAAGCACCTTAACAAAGCTCGCTATTTATAAACAGCACGAGCATGGTACTGTAGGCGATTGCTAACGTTGCTTTTGATGCCTCAAGGTTCTCCTGGAAAACCTGTTTTTTAAAGCTATTCTCACAGAACTGTCAAAAAACACTCTGTAGAAGTTCATAGCTGAATGATTGTAGGAATTTCTGGAAAACATTCCTTGATATTTTTTTTTTTTGAAGATCATTGGATCAAAATTTTTATGAATAAAACTGAGTATATTTTGCAGAATGTTTGAAAGATTTTTTGTCAAGAATACTCTGACAATATAATTGTAGAATTGTTCATCAAATTCTTTCGAAACAGTTAAATGGGTTTCTGCACGTTGAATCTTCAGCTGCTTCAAAGTAATTTTACAATTGACCTGAGATTTCTAGCTTACTTCTGTGATATCCTGTTTTCTCCACTGCTATGAATCACAAGTAAAAATTGAGTTCATATTAGTTTTCAGGATTGTGCTACTTTTCCCCGAATGTCGTTTCCCCGAATGTTGGTTCACTGAACGCCAGTTCCCGAATGCCCCGTTTCCCCGAAAAGTATGGCAGTTCAAATAGGTGCTATACTAGTTTTCAATGGCAGGATGGTGAATTAGAAAGAATGGTAAGCATTCAAAAGAAGTAGGGATTTAGTCATTCTCGACTATAGGTTGCCAAAAAAGCTGAGGACGGTAAAAGTCGTAAGAACCGCAATCAAATAAAGAAGGGTGCATATCAGATGGCCAGTACATTCACCCCCTGAAATGTATTCATTTATGTCAAATATGAGTGCCAACAACTTTTCGGGGAAGTGGGCTATTCGGGGAACTGGCATTCGGGGAACTGGCGTTCGGGGAAACGACATTCATGGAACCGACATTCTGGGAAAAGTACCACAACCCTTCTATATATAGCTAGAAGAACAAAAAGGATCAAAAATGGAATTTTGAAAGCATTTCGAAGTCATGGGTCATTCAATGCATAATGTGTCTTTTTTTTGCAGCGCTCCAGTACTATAAGTATAACTGAAAAAAAAATAGAAGATGTGCTGAAAACTGGTTGTGCTTCTTTTCCCCGAATGTCGTTTCCCCGAATGTCATTTCCCCGAACGCCAGTTCCCCGAATACATCGTTTCCCAGAATAATCACATATATCATATACCATATCATCATGCGACAGCTCAAAATTCATGTTTTTTTCATCCAGATCACCATGCCAAATACAAAACACAAAATTTTTCTTCTTGTTTCTGGCGTTACGTCCCAGCCGGGACAAAGCCTGCTTCTCAGCTTAGTGATCCCATGAGAACTTTAACAGCTATCTTTGCCAATTGAACATTTTTGCATGCGCATAGCGTGTGGAATGCATACTGGGAAGTCAGGAAATTTCCAACTCGACAAGATCCTCGACCGATGGGATTTGAACTTATGTCCCTAGGTTTGGTCTTGCTGAAAAGCTGCGTGTTTATAAAAAAAATATTATGTAACAAATTAGTGGTCCATCATTCATGTTTTAAACCTCTATGTAAAAAGACGTTTGATCGCTGACGAATAAGACGAAGTTCCAAGAATTCCTTTAGGAAAAACTCCAGGGATTCAATTAAGATTTCCTCCCGATGTATCTTCAATATTTCCCCTAGCCATTTCTCCAAACACTCTTCCAGAGATTTCTCCATAAATCCCTTTAAAGATTCCCCAGGTAACCAATGAGCAGTTAAATAAGCCTCGTAGCAGACAGTTTTTAGCATTTGAACTGCTTGATGTTCTATCAAAGCAGTTCGTTTGCTTAGCTGTCCTTAATCAGCAGATGCACTGGTTTTCAAAATCACTCGGTTCTTAAGAAGCATTTCCATTGCACGGACTGATTCAGTTGGAAGCAATCGAAATGCTTTTTAGTTGCTGTTCGAATGCCACAAAAGAGGAGGACAGGAAATGGATTACTAATTTGATATATCATTTCGTCTCTCTCATACTGTACGATAGTTTTGGCAGCCTTGAAATGTTGATATCGAGAAGGGGATTTTCAAAACAAACATTATGGACTCAGCACAACGCCGGTCCAAAATACAATGATTTGGATTTATCAGCTTCGTAACCTTGAAAAAATAGATGCCACCATATGATCAGCTCCAGAGAGCTAAAATGATCCTAATCCTTTGATCATTTTTTTTTTTGTTTTGAATCACTGCTCACCAACATTATCATTGATAAAAAAGATCTTAATCATAAATTACGATTCCATGTATCGAAGTCACCATATACGAGAAGTATATTTCTTTAAGTAGGGCTTTAATTTATCGCCCGGTACCTAACCAACTGCAGACTATCCTGTAGCAGCACAGAGCATCACCATAGGCAACTTTCTCAATCATGGAATTGTAGTTTCGAATTGCACTAATGAAATAAGATAAAAATACAACACAATAACAAACACGTTCACAAGGCAGCCGCGACGACAAAAACAGAGAAGGAGGGGAATATATTTTTGTTTTGGTCCGCTCTTCATGGAGGCGTTACATTTTTTGACGGTCAAATGCAACGTTCCTGAAGGTGTAGCACTGGATACGCCCGTTATTTCGCCAAAACCTGTACTGGGGAAGCACTACTGGCGCATATACGTTTGAATGGCATTTGATGCGCTGTCGTGTAGACGCATATAATGCTGAGTAAATGCTTTTTTAAATGCTTATTGGTTACTTGGGTCCTCTAGGGATTGTACCAGAAATTTCTCCAAGATAACGTCTACCGTAATCCTTACAGCGATTTCACTAGGGATTTCGCCAGAGAATCCTCTGAGAATTCCTCCAGGAAGAACTTTTGATCGTTTAATCGTTGCTAGATTTTTTAGACCAGTTCCACCAGGGCTCCAGAAATACCTTCAGCAATTCTGTCAGGTGATCCTCTTGGGATTCCTCCAGGAATTTCTGCAGGCAAATCTCTGCAAGGATTCCTCTAGAGGTTTTGCAAGGAGTTTCTCCATTGATTTCTCCATAGTTTCCACCAGTATATTCTTAATTGAGATTTGTTTCATTGATTTCTCCGGAAACTTTTCAAGCTCCAGGAATTTCTTCGAAGATGTCTTGAAACGTTTTCTATTCTTGTAGAGCTTCCTCCAGAAATCTTTCCAGTGACTTCTCCAAGGATTCCACCAGGAAAATCTCTGCAAAAATTCCTCCTAAGATTTCTCCAGGAATTTCGCCATGGATTCTACACGATTTCCCATCAAGAATTCTCCTGGTGATATCTCTAAGAAAATTGCTACATGAAATATTCCAAAGATTAGACCAAGTTATTCTCCATGAATTCCTAATAAATTACCCTGAGAGTGTTTTAAAAAGCCCCTGGATAAATTCCTGAAAGAATTGATGGGAAAATTCTTTGAGCCATCCTTGAAGGAACCTCTAGAAAAATTTTATAAAAAAATCCTTACAGGCATCCCTAGATATCCCTGGATTATTCCTCTAGAAAAAATATGGTGACCTCTAAGGATTCGTCAAGGATTTTTTTACAGGAATTGCTATTGGAAATCTTTTATTGAAGAAGTTTTTAAAAGCCCTTGGGTAAATTTCAGGATACATCGCTGAAGAAATTCTTTGGGCCATCCCTTGAGGAACCTTAAAAAAAATCATGAAATAATCTTATGAGTAATATCTGCGAGAATCACTAGCGGAATCCTTGTATAATCCCTGGAAGATTCTTTGGGAATTTCTAAAAAAAAAATCTTGCAGGAGTCTTTGGATGAATATCCGAGCAAATCTCTGGAGGTATTCCTGAAGAAATCACTGGAACAATTTTTAAAGGAACTAATACTGAGTTTTTTCTGGAGTTATTCTTGGAAAAATCGCTGGGTAAATCTTTCAAGAAATCTCTAGAGAGATTTTTCTAAAAGAATCCCTGGAATTCCTAAATCCCTGAATGAATCAATGAAAAGTTACCTGGGTTAATTGATAAAAGGATGATTGCTATAGGAGTCCTTGGAGGCATCTCAAGAGGAATCCATGAATGAATTATGGATGAAAAAGGAATCACTGAAAGGATCACTGCATAGATAATGCGGGAGGAATTCCTGAAGGGATATTTCTGAAGAAATATGTAGAGGAATCCTAGAGGAATCTAGGTAGAAATTCTCCTAATGTAATTCCTAAAGAAATTCTTAAAGTATTTTCTGATAAAACTCCTGGAGGATGATTCCATGGTTAATATTTGGAGGAAATTCTAATGAAATGAATTCCCGGAGGAACTTTTTGAGGGAATCCAAGGAACATTACCTGAAAATTCCTTGGAGTAATCCACGTAGCGTTTTTCCAGGAGGTATTCCTTAAGAAATTCCTGGAGGAATCTTTTAAAACATCGTGATGTAATTTCTTGTAGAATCTCTGAAGCAATTTCTGGTGGAATCCCTGGAGCGAATCCATAGAGCCCTGAAGAAGACTACCTGAGTATATCCCTGCATGTATTTTTGGTGGAATCCATGGAGAAGTTTCTGATGAAATATCTAGAGTAATCTTCGAAAAGATTGTTCTAATGCAACTCCTAGAGAAATGGAACGATGCAAACTGAAGCAGAGGCAGCAAACCAGCCTATTCCGGGACAAAAAGCGTCTTCTGGAGAAGGTGGAATGACAAAAGATGGAGTTGCTGTACCATTCTCGAGAAACGCGGAAGTACTATCAGAAGATCAACGCATTCCGTGAAGGCTTCATGCGCGAGCTGAAATTATCATGGATAAGGATAGTAGCATCTTGACGGACGGACGCGAGATGATCGAAAGGTGGAAGCAGTACTACGATGCACAACTGAATGGTGCAGAAGATACAGGCACAGAAGGTCAGGGCAGCGAGGGTGATGGCTACGTCAGCACAGCGAACAGTGGAAACCAACCAGCTCCGATGATGGGGGAAGAAAGGACGCCGATGATTGGAGATTATGGCTTTCAGTCACGAATTAGGCGTTGATTATTTTAAATCATTGCCAACGTTAAGGATGCCATTCAACAGCTCAAGAACAACAAGGTCGCTGGCAAGGATGGTATCGGAGCCGAACTCATCAAGATGGGCCCGTAGAGGTTGGCCATTTGTCTGCATCGGCTGATAGTCATAATCTGGGAGACGGAACAGCTGCCGGAGGAGTGGAAGCAAGGCATTATACACCCCATCTACAAAACGGATGACAAACTGGAGAGTGAATGTGCTATCCTAGTTTGTCTTCCGTCATCTATCACCTAAAGCAAACGAGTTCATGGGAAGTTATCAATGAGGTTTCATTGACGGCCGCTGGACTATGGACCAGTTTCAAATCAAGTAATATCTGAGCTTTGGTGAAACATTTAGGTCAATCGAAGATCCAAGCCTCTATACATAAACATTAGGCAAGAAAAACGGCCAATGCGTAGTTTATTCTGTCCAGTACTCTAAGTTGACGTAAGTGTATAAATGAATATTGAAAAGAATATTAAGTTGAAATGATAATAGTATCTGGAATTATTCTTTTGTACCGTTTACCAGTTCCCATACAATACAGAAATCATACATTATATATGATTTCGTTGAAATATACGTATTCTTAAAGCCCGAGAGGTTATCCACTTTATCCCGTATGTTTATTATATTTTTAATTTCACTTTAACCGACCAAACCAAATGAAGTCGGCACTGTCATGCTTGACGGCACTTTAGCCTATCAAATAAACAACATGAATTCTGATTCGTACTTCCAATGATACTTGCATTCCAAATGATACTTATAATTAATTAAATTACTTATATTATTATTATTTTACAGCAACATGAAAAATCCGATTGTAAATTTTCTCGACTTCTCAGGATATAGCCTATCTTCGTGCTTGCATCACGATATAAGGTTACAAACATGGTCAATCGGTAAAGAAAGCTCTCAGTTAATTACTGTGGAAGTGCTCATAAGAACACTTGGTCGGGGTTCTGCTAAACCGCACCAAGTGCCATTTTTTCCCTAATTGACTTTTTTACACCAGAGGACTCAAATAATCATTACCTTTCTACCATAAAAATATCAAGTAATTTAAACAGTACCTTGTAATCTTACATCAAAAATTTTCTTTGGATGGACATGTTAAACTGTAATTTTGTTCAGCCAGAGCGAACCATAAACCGACACACGTCATCAGAGGGAATTCATTTTTCAGATATAAAGCTATATTTTTTCAACTTCCATCTATATTCTTACATTTTATCCATTCCAAGCAACTCATAGAAACAGAGGCCAGTGAAATTGGGCAGCAATTGATTAAATGCAATTAAATATAGCTCCGGTGGCGTTGATCTATTTTCTTTCAAATTTTATCCAGCCACACCGCACTAAGTACTGTTTATCTGAAAATCACATTTAAACATGGAGTAAAGGAATTTACATGCAATACATACTTGCACTAGCCTGTTTACATAATATGTTTATCAAACCACACAGAAGCCGTAATGAAAAAACGAATTAATTTAATCTGATGCTGTGTGAACAACTCAGGTGGACTTGGTGCGCTTTAGTTGTTCAGAAAATGGCATTATCGTCATCAAACCCCGTCAGACAAACTGCACATTACTTGATTCAAGTTTATCACCATTCCTTCAAGAAGTGAAGATGACCTGGTGGTAGCACACCAGATTACCACTCAGAAGGCAAGAGTTTGAATCACGATGAAACTTTTTTTTCTAATGTTCTATCCGATGGTGATGGAAATCAAACAACTTCTGTGATTATTTTTATATTGCAGAAAAACATCATCAGGTCAATGTACAACTGAAAAGATGGTGATTCCTGGTGAACACTTCATGCATTGAACTGTGAACTTGATCAGCAAAGGTGTACCAAATGGGAGCAACTTGGTGCGCTTTGGCAGAGCGAACTCATGGTTTTCTTCGATCATTAGGATCTGTGTATGAACACGTGAGAACCTTGATTCAATACATACAAATCCTTCCCATAAACACTTGTGACATGCATTCCAACATGCACGGTGATGATAAACATCATTTCTCTCCAATTTTACTTGTGTTGTTGAAAACTGTGAAACACATCCAACCAACATTTTCTCATTTTTCTATTTTCTTTCTCCATCAACATAAGATGCTCTCAAACAGGGACCGCTCAGTTTTTCAAACACTGCAGTTCTTCTACCGCTCTCCAGATGGCGCTTTTCCCATTCTCCGGGAAATTTCCCCAGATGCATGCCACTTCCGCCCACCAGCCGCTCACAACAACACAGAACCAGTAAAGTTCAAGTGCAAACGTCAAATTTTGAATCCCCAATGCGCATGGCCAGCAAAGTATCGCTCCTTCTCTCAGCCCAACCAGGCGGACGACGAGAGCATCGTCGGATATAGACAAGTTGAAATTCCGTCACACCAGGTCCATGTTTCGCCTGCTGGACACCGAAAACCGGGTTAGGTCGGGCCTCGTTGGATCGGCGCGTCGCCCCAAAATGTGGGATGGAATGGGCCAATGTTTTGAAAAAGTTGGGAAATTCTCTCTTTGGCCTTTGGGGCTGAGCGCCTTCCGGATGAGAATAACCACCGGATGGGCACCCGATGAGAGTCGAGCTGAGCACGCGGGAGTCCTTGATGGAGCAGGATGACTTCGATAAATCGTCCGAGATTTTCAGTGCTCTCATGACGCTGATAGGAAACGGACATATGACGGTGTCTTCGACGGGTCAACGCTGGGCGGTTCTGTGATTTAGTTACCTTGTGAGCTGGTCGTGGTCCTTGCCGATACAGTCCAGAGGCGCAGGTGGCTGACGGATTCCAGATGCTTGGGGCCTTGTATTGTGTGCAAGATGAGATTACCCCAAATTAATGTTGTGTTGATTGGTGGAATTTGTGGGTCAGCGAAGGATTGACGCTTTTGTTCGAGTGTTTGGTGGGATGGGCGTCTTGGGACTTACTACGACGTGTCAAGTGAAGGAAGTCATAATTAGCGTCGACTAATTGAAGTGATTCATTGAAACAACGAATTTGGTGCCGAATTGAAGAGGAGAGAGGTGCGTTTGATACTCATTGTGTTATAATTGATTGAAGATGATGCAAGAAGCGGAAATGGATGGAGGATTCCATCGAAAGCAAGAAGTTTATGTTTTGATAGCACAATATTGCTCAGAAGTGCAGTGAGAAGTTTTACCAACGAATTGGAATATCTTTGGGAGATTATTGGTTCATAGGCATCGACAGAAGCTCATCTTCACAATTGTATCGTTGTAAGCAAAAGCTACGCTATAAATATTTGATGAAAGGGATGGAGTCAAAACTGGAATAGTGATGCTCAACTAACCAGCAATAAAAAAGAACAGGAAAATTGCGGTACTTGTGGAAAACATCAAACGAGGCTATAAAAGTTATCATTTATAAAAGCTGCAAAAAAGGATTGTATAAAAGTGTGTAAGGGGCATGCTTACTCGTGACATATACCGCCCAAACGAAATGTTTTATTTCTGAAAGTGAATGTGAAAAAGAAATAAAACGTAGTGTATTGAAAGGAATACAAAAAAAAAAGTGAAACCATACTCATAAAAGTTGATACATATACTGAGTGCTATAAAGGATAAATCCCACCGGAAAACATAGGATTAAACACAAAATTGAGTCTCGATTTTTCAACATCAGCCACAACTAAAAGGATTGGCGTTAATCGCAGCGACAATCTCGTCCCGTTATCTATAGCAACGATTCCATTCACAGGCGTAATGGAACGATAATTCAACTGATTTCATAACAGGTAGGTGGAAGTCGGAGCTGGGGAGTTTACCCATATCAATTATCTTTATGGGCATAATTGAATCCTTACTATATGGTGCTGGGTTTTTGGCGGTTTTCCAAACTTGGGCTATGGTGTTGGACGGAGAGCTCACTGGGGTTGCATAAGTATCATTTCAACGAGCTACACACAGAAAAATTATTCAGTAAACCCTATGTAGGATTCCACAGTGAAATAATAAGAACCTATCGCGTGTCTCAAAGATAAAATAATGTGTCTCTATTACATTTGTTCCAAAACATCACAGATTCGGGCTACATGTCGTCAAAGTTATAAATAAATTATGATTCAATACTTCTTGTTATAATTCAATACAGCGCGCACGCAATATGCGAATGAAAATTTTGTGTGATTTGTATTAGACATCATTGGAGCTGGTGATTTTCTGTTGATGTTTTCAAAATAAAATAAACAAACCAAAATACGGTTGAAATTTCCCGGTATATTATCGGTTCAACAGAATTCTTTAACATGCTTTCTACAAAACTCGACTCCAAATCATCAATTTAAAATAATGCAAACTTTAAGTAGATGAAAAACCGAATTTAGTACTATACCATTTAATTCTACTAGAGGTTGTATCTTTAGACAGATACGCGTATTTCGACATCAACTGTAAGGCCGTGAAGTCGAGTGTAGTACACGGCACTGAAGACGGCCTTATAGTTGAGGTCGAAATACGCGTATCTGTCTAAAGATACAAACTCTAGTGGAATTAAATGGTATAGGACTAAATAAGGTCTTTTATCTATTGATAGGTATTCCACTAAACAGTTCGAAGATTTATTATTATAATGCAAACTTCGTTTCTTTATATTCTTTAGCAATGAAAACCGATTTTTGTAGTAAATTGAACACGTATATCAGGCTGCAAGCTGATGAACTTGCAAGAAATAGATAAAAGCATTTCCAACAGTTAATATCTAAAATAAATCAGTCGGGCTACGCCATTTATCTTCGGAAAGCTCAAACAAGACAAATAATTGTCAGGATGCCGAGAAATTTTGCTTTTCACGTTGTGCGAGTGCGAAAAGACATTCATGTTTAGTCGAGGATGGATTACCGACTGGTGAGCTCGTTTCATGCTTATAATATCACATTTTTTCATGAAAGCGATACTTTTATGTTATTTTCAATCAACATTTGTATGGTTTGCCACTATAAGTGTCGGCATTATTCCTGTTGTATATAATTTCAATACACATATTTTTTTTCTCTTTTTGCGATTAGGGTAAACTGCCAATTATTGCACGGTTAAGGAAGCAGCTTCAGCAATTTGGCTGTCAAACATGTCAGAATCCCATAAACTCAAACTGAATTTCGCTCAAAACCTTCAAACACATTCGGCAATCAGATTTACTATTGATATTTGAGCTTTATTTATTGATTTGATTGACTTTTTACCCTATTCATGATCACTGCCAAAACCCAATTATTGCACCCTTCGAAAACAGCCGCATCCTATTATTGCACATTTTTGGCCCAATTATTGCACACATTTTTTAATTTTGCTTTTTGCATGAACTATACTTTTTTATATTAAATTTAGGGGAGGGATTATTAGAGTATGTTTAAAACTACAAATTGAACTTTAACACTTCACTTTTTGCAAAAAATAAATAAATTCTAAACTCACAAGGCGAGCAAATACCTTTAAACTCTAATATGTGTTGCTTATCTTGACAGTGATTTTAATATTTTATTTTTTGCAAATAGTGAAGTGTTAAAGTTCAATTAGTAGTTTTGCATGAAGTTGACTCGCTAGTGTAATTGTAGACGGCGTGATAAAACATTCCACACAATAAATCTAACAAATTTCGACCAGTTGCAATCCATTTAAAGTTGACTTCGGTATAAGCTGTTTGTTGCGGAAAATAATTTGCGCATGATGTAACCATTTGAATTGCGCTGCACACTAGAGATGGTCGGGTCTCGGGTTTTCAAACCTGAACCCGACGGGTTTGGGTCGGGTTCGGGTTTGAAAATTTAATAATTTTCGGGTTCGGGTTCGGGTCGGGTTTAGTCGGGTTTGGGACGGGTTTGGCGAGAATTTTGAACATAGTAACAACCTGAAAGCTTTCCTATGCATCAGAAATGATGAATTTATCATCTTTTAAACTCGGGTTTTATACGGGTTTTTCTTAAAAAAACTTTTTCGGGTTTCGGGTCGGGTTCGGGATTGAACAGCGAAAATTTTCGGGTTCGGGTCGGGTTCGGGTTTGCTTTTCAATTATTGTCTCGGGTTTGGGTCAGGCCCGGGTTTGCAAAAATAAAATAAGTCGGGTACGGGTCGGGTTCGGGTTTATAAAATGTGAAACCCGACCATCTCTACTGCACACCATATTTTAATTTCGCTTTAAGTACATGATTTTGAACTTTTTAATAAGAAAAAAAACTACTGGTAGCTGGCCCATTATATTCATTAGTGTTTAGAATTAATATTAGGGTTTCAATTCATTGTATCAGTGTAATATTCCCCGAATATTGGCAAGTGTGCAATAATTAAGTGGTGTGCAATGATTGGCAATCTATCACACGTATTTTTAAAATCTGCTACCAAAACTTTGCACCTTGAGACAAAAATGCAAAACTAGTATAAGGTAAGAGACGAATCTCTCCTCCTTATCCATCGATTGCATCACCGACCAAAGGTGACTCTTAGATCATTTCCTCCCTCACTGATACGGATTGATGCGACTTACTTTGTCTACGTGACGAAACAAAGTACGCTGATAAAGTCAGAAAATTGCAATGATGTGCGGGTGTGATTTAGTTTGTACAAGTAAACGAATTTTTACGTAAATGCCTATGCGACAAGTGGTTGTCTGGGATTGAGTGAAGGTCTTTAGGCCAAATACCGTTAGGCCGAATGTCGTTAGGCCGGAATAACATTTGAGCATTTACTACTATTTCAAATAGCTAACACATTCATCAGTGTTCATCAGTGGCTGTTCTTTCTAATTGTATTTCACAGCGGTTATTGTGGGATTCTTGGTTCATTTGAACTATCGGCCATTTTCGACCTCATGGTCTTCGGCCTAACGGCATTCGGCTTAACGGCATTCGGCCTTACGGAATACAACCTCTGGGACTATAGAACACTGCTGCTTGCTGCTGCTGCTGCTGCTGCTGCTGCTGCTGCTGCTGCTGCTGCTTTCTGGCATTACGTTCCCACTGGGACAGAGCCTGCTTCTCAGCTTAGTGTTCTTATGAGCACTTCCACAGTTATTAACTGAGAGCTTACTGTGCCAATGACCATTTTTGCATGTGTATATCGTGTGGCAGGTTCGAAGATACTCTATGCCCTGGGAAGTCGAGAAAATTTCCAATCCGAAAAGATCCTCGACCGGTGGGATTTGAACCCACGACCCTCAGCTTGGTCTTGCATGAATAGCTGCGCGTTTACCGCTACGGCTATCTGGGACCCATAGAACACCAGTTGGTTAAAACTTTGCATTGCCTCTGGGTACTGATAAAAGTATCGATAGAAGGGTGTCCCAAAATTTCAGCTAGTCAGAAAACTTGGGGGTTCAACGTTCAAATGGTAGCTAAGAATGTTACGATCAATTTTTTTATGGAGGGAACACTTTAAAATGACATTAAGAGGTTGCTCCATTAGGATTCTTGAAAAAAAAAAAGTCTGATTTTCGTGAGCCATGTCAAACAAATAATTCTATTACAGCAAAATTTCGTAAAACCCATAGTTTTTATATTTTTTGCAGATCCATTGGGATCCAAACCTGAAAGAGCAAGGGAACAGCTGCTTTACATTGCGCGCTTTTAAAAGTCACGAGAACCTGTCACCAGGGGCCCAGATAGCCGTAGCGGTAAACGCGCAGCTATTCAGCAAGACCAAGATGAGGGTCGTGGGTTCGAATCCCACCGGTCAAGGATCTTTTCGGTCTGGAAATTTTCTCGACTTCCTAGGGCATAGAATATCTTCGTACCTGCCACACGATATACGCATGCAAAAATGGTCATTGGCACAGTAAGCACTCAGTTAATAACTGTGGAAGTGCTCATAAGAACACTAAGCTGAGAAGCAGGCTCTGTCCCAGTGGGGACGCAATGCCAGAAAGAGAGATGAGGAGAACCTGTCACCAAATGTCACTCAAAATACGCACATTCGAAGGGAGGAGCGTGAAAAACCGTAGAAACTCAAGTAAACGTAATTAACATTTCTAGGTGTTTTGCGATGCATTCAAATTTTAAAGAGTAGAACGCCTAGATATAGTTGTGTGTTGGCAAACTGCTATTGATTTTTTTATATTCATATTCGTTTTCATAATAAGCATAAGCATAGATGACCGTACAATTCGTAGTTGCTACTCCGTGATTGACCAGAACAATCAAAGTTGCACAGAGATTTGATGAGTAGGGATTGGGATTAGCTTACCATTCCTCAATGTGCACAAAGCGAGAGCTCAAATTTTAAAAGTCAATAACGGCGCCGGCCACGTCCTTACAGTCATCGGAGAAGGGAAGGAATGTTAGTGTGACTACCGTTGTTACTGGAGACCGAGATCACCTCTGCATCTCCACGGTTGTCATGGAAAGGATATTGGATTAGTGAGATAAGGTAGAGATCGGAGTCATCAATTTTGGGTGATGCGTTCCATGATATAATCACGCCTAACCGGATCCGCGAATAATTCAATAATCTCATTGTACGCCGAACAAGTGTCCATCGCTCGCCCACGCAAGAGCAAGCGGCGCGATCAATAGATCAAACACCACTAAGCGATCGCGGCACTTTTTCACTTCGACGCGAACACGACGCGTGACATGTTTGATCCTGCCCTCATCGCCCACCCCCACAGGAGCAAGCATCAAGGTCGAAGGATCAAACACTACTGTTATTCATATCCGTTTTCATAATGAACAATAAGTGAAAATGGGTTTGACGAAAAAAAGGTTCATCTGACCATTGTGTACAACCTAAGATTTATAGAAAGAAGTAAAAAAGGCTAGAAAACATGCTAACTGTCAATGAGCTGTCTCTTTTCTTTCAGGTCTTGGATAGCCATTAACCTGTATGTTTGCCCGAAAATTTTTCACAGTTTTTTAAATGTTTAAAAACTATGATTTTTCACACATTATTATTTTGTATTGTCAAAAGTGGGTATCAAACTATACGATTGTATTATTCTTCATTTACGGAAATATGGGATGTTTTGTGCGTGAGCATGATGACCTCACAATTCGTAGTTGCCACATTATAGAGTCAATAACGGCACCGGCCACGTCCTTGTGGTCATCTGGAATGGGAAGGAAAGAGTGTGACATCCATTGTTACTAAAGACCGAGTATACCTCTGAATCTTCATGGTTGTCACTGAAAGGAGTTTTGTTAGTGGGAAGGAAAAAGAAGCTACACAATCAGAATTTACCTTGGTAAGTGATGCGATTCAAACCTAAAAAAGTCATCCATTTAGATAGATAAAAAATGAACATACAATATATCGGCACCTCTGGTGACGAACAATAAAAAATGAATCAAGACAGTACTATATACTAGGCTAAAAGAAGACGTTGACACGTCTTGTGTCGAAATATTCAAAGTTGTTTTTTTATTAAAAAACAAGAGCTTATGAATATTTTTTTCAAATATAAAAACTATGAAATATGTATAGAATGCCGACACTTGAAGTGACGAGCCATTCATTGTGTTCTAACAAATGCATCACCTTAACATTCGTACTGTTGTCCCGACAAAAACGTGAATAGTCAAATTTTACTGATTAGTCATAGAAGCATGACACGAGCTTATCAATTGATAGTCATGTCATGCTTCTGATTGTGATTGATACTAAACTACTAGTTTGTAAACAAAAACCCTAGGAAGCCCGAACCCGACCCGTACCCGATAAATTTGTAGCCTTCACACCCGACCCGAACCCGAACCCGAAAATTATTAAATTTTCGGGTCGGGTTTCGGGTTTGAAAACCCGAGACCCGACCATCTCTACTAAGGATAGAATTATCGTAACTTGACAACATACGTGACTATCTTTCTAATCTTGACGTGTAGTTCAGCGATTTCTACTATCAATTCATTAAAACTGTGTTCAAGTAGTTTGATTCAAAACTACTTGACCCCATCGTACGCCTACTATGGAGCAAAACATGCCCATACTAGATATGTTTGTAAAGAGCAATGCTCAAACTGCTTTAGAAGCATATTATGTTGCATTTATCACAGTGCTGTTCCATAAATCTTATATAAAAAGCTTTGAAGACAAGTTCAGTTCTGGAAGGTAGACATAAAATCGTTCTTATTTTTGGCATTTCGTCTAGAACCTGCTGCTCTGCTAAGCTAACTCTAGGGCAAGTCAAGGAAATCAAGTCAAGTCAAGGAACACCTTCAGCATGACTTTGCTATGTAGCCGTAGACGATATATCTAGATTAAAGAAGGTCACTAGCCATATGAATATGTTACTAAATAAATGCAAAGGAAACAATATGAAATGAGAATCCTCTGTTTAATTGATTCCTACCGGTGCTTTAGTAAGCGAAAAACTGGTTACATCATAATTATAAAGCATGTACTTAGTGTTTGAAAAGCACATTGAGCTCCGTAATATTGCATTACCTTATAAAGGGATAACTTTGATATTTTGTGGAAGAAAATCTGAATAGTTTTACATTTTATTACCTATATTTTGAGATTTTTATTTCATATTTTTGGAACAAGTACTGGTAACTTTGATAATGGGTATGCAAACACATGTAAATCCTCAATTAAACTCCTGTATGACATCTTTGCAGGTGCACCTGGATGAGATTTTGTTGATAGTTCACTTGGTTATTTGTATTAAACTACAGAATTCAAAGAAAAAATCACATACAAAAGTTGATAAAGTTCAGGCTGAAACAACCATGACAAGCACCATCACCATTATATTTGTATCAAATTATAGATCTGAATAGATATCGATTTATTAACATGTTTCGACATTTAACTCAGCATTAATCGATCGTTTTTGGAGTATAAATATTTTTATTTCGAACAAAATACCTCTAGGAGTTTACCTAGGGGCCGGACAGCTTTTGCTTCTGAGCAAGATGCAGAGTAACTCTGAGCACATAGCAACCCGTGTAGCAACCTGTCGCTAGCTAAGGCAAGACGTGTCAGGTCAAATTACAAAAATGAAACCAATTGCCTGTCAAAAAAGACTACTTCTCATTGGTCGTTTTGGCAAAGGCCTACTTTCACATAATTAAGTTGGATTGCAATAGGGCACTTTGTTGCTTGCCCGGCCGTGTTGCTAGTTCATTAATTAGAATTTTTATCAAAAGCTTGGAAATTGTTCATGAAATCATTAGTTAAGTTAACATCAAGTGCTCCTACACAGAAAAAAAAAATATTTTAACTTCAATTTGATGTGAACTGAAGCTTACTGTAAGAATAAATCAAATTCATGTTTTGTTACAGCATCATGTAACAAAATATTACATTTTTTTTATGTGTACAATGTTAAACAAAATTTAAATACTCAATTCAATTCAATATAATGGAAATTGCGACATTTTGCTTTAAATATAATACCTGTTTTTAATATGGAGCTGATTTTTTAAAAAGCTAGCATCCTTTATTGGACTAGATTAATTAATCGTGCAAAAAATAACAAAAATATGAGCCTTGATATTTGAATATGTGTACAGAATTTGCCTAACAAGGATACTGGTAGCACTGGCTTTTGTGTCGTCAACGTTATCGACTGAAAAATAACGGGGAAGTCTTAGTTGAGCGCACGTCCTGTCCTAGAATGTGAGTAGCTCAAGCTTGCTCAGTGCCCATGCAGTTGCTCTGTGCAATGCTGTCCTGCCCTTTGGAGTTTACGGTTTAACGTGTAGAGTAGAGTCATGAATTTTTGCCCCCGATATGGCAAGGGTTCGAATTTAGTGTGGGGCAAAAGTTCGCTTCGGCTTAAACACAAAATATCGATTCTTTTATGACAGGCCTACTTTATACCAGCCGTAAACTTATGTTTGCAAAAAAAAAATACACATCATCAAACAATTTGCTCAAAACAGGCTTGATTGTGGTATACCCAAAAATAGCACTTTTTCACAAAACTAAGTGTAAATGTGAAATTTTGTTGACATTTCCCGCACAATCAGGAAAATTAAAAAAAAAAAAAATGGAGATAATATGTGGAGTTAAGGCAATTTGCAATTTTTTCCGTGTTTTCATTCATGGAACCAACTGTTGCCCCGCTGATTTGAATTTTTGCCACACTTTGCGCCAAAAATTGTATCCAAACATTTTTGCAAAAACTTATATATCTCATAATACTTATATGATAAGCCTAGAAAAGCCCTTATATAAAAAATTGGAAAAAAATTGTCATTAATTGGTTCCATGTAACAAATGTTTGACTAGAAAATGCAATATTCACATCTAAAACCAAAGGTAGGAATAACTTTTTCAAATCCCTATAGACTTTTGTGATATTTGGAGTGGAAGTACTTAAATAACATTCCAACCACCATTACGTTCATACATTTCGTTTTGAATTGAGCTAAAAATCATAAAATGAAACACTTGCCCACTCGAACTTTTGCCCCAATTTACTCTAACGTTGCAAAACTGCATTTTATGAGATTAGAGACCAAATTCATGTTCTACCATAACTAGGCTGTCAAGGATAAATGGCGAACTTGATGAAGTTATACATCAAATAGTAATCGTTGAACCGTTTATTTGTGAGCGTTTCAAAAATGCTGAAATCTCATATATAGTGTCAAAGCAATAATTTCATACTCATGTTCCAGTACTAACGTGTTTAAAACATTTTCCAAGACTTCTTCGTAGTAATTTCGATATAAACCTACATCGTCTTTGTACCACCTTTAAATCACACAGAACATGAAGGGGCCTTCCTGAGCCGAGTGGTTAGAGTCCGTGGCTACAAAGCAAAGTCATGCTGAAGGTGTCTGGGTTCAATTCCCGGTCGGTCCAGGAACTTTCCGTAATGGAAATTTCCTTGACTACCCTGGGCATAGAGTATCATCGTACCTGCCACACGATACACGAATGCGAAAATAGCAACTTTGGCAAAGGAAGCTCTCAGTCAATAACTGTGGAAGTTCTCATTAAACACTAAGCTGAGAAGCAGGTTCTGTTCCAGTGAGGTCGTTATGCCAATAAGAAGAAGAAGAAGAAGGTAAGGATGAAATGGGAGATTGGATTGTCAAACTTTTTCAAATTTTGAACCGCGTCAAGTAGTTTTGAGACTTAACTTAATTGCAAGAGGCCGACGTGTGCATGGCCTACCTATATATAATCTTTGCTGGTCGCTCATCCAGCGTTCGTGTAACGTGACCAGCCCAACAAGGGATGCCGTATTTTAACATCCAGGATTTCTGGTCATTTAGAGCAACAGGATGGAACAGTGTATTATACAGTGTATTGACAGTAAAAAGCACTTTTAGCAGCTTCAAGGCTTTTAATTTTACCTAGAGCATATACGCCCTGAAAAGTTCAATTGCAAATACAAATAAAAATTTTAAAAAATTGTCCAAATGAATTTACCGAAATGAATAGACTATCATGAATGTCATAACAAACACTAAACATATGCACAAGACGTGTGGCGATAGGAATATTATTCATAGTATTCCGCACATGAAAAGATCAATTTCATCAACAAGGCTCAGCAATAAAAAAGCTTTTCGAATTTTTAAACGGAAACCATTGCTGTCATCGTGTATTGTCTTTCTTCAAAGTTCCTTCTCACCATAGTGTCAAGCACTACATCATTTCCCAGAAGCTCCACAAATGCCATCCCATTGAGCTTCCTCACTTTTTGCCACGGTGACAAAAAGATAATGGTGCTGCTTTTATAAATGAGCAAAATGACACAATAAATGTCAGTGTTCTTTCCGTTTTTTTTCTTTTTTGCCATCGAGCTATCATTGAGCATCTGAGCACCGAAGCACAATACGGCGCATCATCACCAATGGACGCTTGAAGTGACACTCGGATGGAAACAGCATCTTACCAGCACCTGACTATGGCGTTAGGGCAGGCGTGGTAATATGCTCCCACTAAGAAAAACTTCAATTCTGAACGTGAATTTTGTCGAAGAGGTCATGTTAATTGGGTTTATGATGAAGTCGCAACAATAAGCTTACAATTACTTAAACAGTTTTTGAATTGAAGTGATCATATCTAAGAAATCAAATAAAGCCAATGGTATTATAAAACAACGGGGTTGAAAATGTTTTTCCGTGAGAGGATTTACAATTGATAGAAATATCGTATACAATGGTCTAATTTGACGAAAATCCCTTCAATCTTAGATATATTACGGTGTTGCGTTTTACACCTACTTCCCGTATTCGCTAAAGCGGATACCTTAGCAGAGAGACAAGTGCGAAAAAAGGTCTCTAGCAGAAGGTCTAAATACCTGTCCAACGTCGACGACGACGAGGGTGCGAATGGCATTCTCATCGGCTTAGGTGCGAAAAACGGCCACGTGAAAAACATCTGCAAATGGCTCCAAATGGTCCGTCAGGCAGCGAGCGCTTGCCAACGCTTTGTTGTTGAAAAGGCACTGACTACCATTGTGAATGACGCGATTATAACGTTGATCTTGTTTTGGCTTTCGCGATTTTCTAGGAGTTAGTTGAAAGGTATTGTTATCTGTCGACTAATAGGGTTTTGAGCTACTTCGTCGTAACCTCGTCGCATCAAACTTAAAATGTTGCACTACGGCGAATTTTCGGACTTCTCCTTCTTCTTCTTGGCATTAGGTTTTCACTGGGACAAAGGCTGCTTCTCAGCTAAGTGTTCAATGAGCACTTCTACAGTTATTAATGCTATCAGCTCTTTACCGAAGTTGCCATTTTTTTCAGTTGGTCTTCGACTGTCGAAGTGTTCACACGATTCGGAGCGCAAGCATACGGTCAAGGATTAATTGTGAAAAACCTCGTCACGGTAAATCCGTGTTCGAGTCTTCTACCGGTACAAGTGTGGAGGCATAACCTGCGTGCATAATAAGAAATTGTTGGTTCAGAAAGTGAGCGTCAATGATAGACTCAAGAGAGTATGCTGGAGCGATGAGAGGAGCGTCTGAAGGTTTCGGCGCAAACGAAACGGAGGATCAACGAAGTAACTCACTGGATGACAATGTACCTTCCAAACAAGAATCTCCCATGACTACCTCCAAGTTGGATGTATCAGCTGATGTCAATCCGGTACCTGTACAACAGAACGTAGACAACGGACTATCGACTGTCATGGATCAGGAAGTTCATCATCGCAAACTCTCAATTTGTGAGATCTCATCAATGTCAACCGACGATAGCTGTAACGAAAATGTGCTGGAAAGCTCAATCATCTGCAACGCAAATGGCGAGATGGCAGTTGTTACTACACAAAAACCGATAAACGAATCGACTGGTAAACACAAAACTAATATTTCTAACGAAACTAATCCTTTCATCGTAGCCAAACGGGGCTGCAGACGTTCGAAGAAGCATTAAAAATGAATAATCTGATTTCCAATGCATTCTCCAACAATATTTCCTGATAGCACTTACTTTTTTACAAATACTAAAATCCATTCAC
The DNA here is from genome assembly GCF_002204515.2 of Aedes aegypti. Lineage (NCBI taxonomy): Eukaryota > Metazoa > Arthropoda > Insecta > Diptera > Culicidae > Aedes > Aedes aegypti. The sequence continues at coordinate 382,907,504 of NC_035108.1, forward strand.
CTTGAATTCACTTCCAACGAACTCTGTAATAATACTAGCAAATACCGCAGCTCTATGTGAACTTTGTCATATGTATTAACATAGTTAATAGTTATATTGACATTTCTGCTTTGCAGCATTTGTCAGATTTTTTTAGCATAAAATTAAGATTCAACCATGAATGTTTTCATGTATTCAATAAACTGAATAAATTATTTTATAAAAAAAATGGTATATCGTGTGGCAGGTACGATGATACTTTATGACCAGTCGGCTAAGGAACGGTCGGAAGAGTATAAGAGAGTAACAAGCCACTAAGACCCACCTATTTGTCCTAGATGATGAGGAGGTCGAAGTGGAAAAATGGCTCAATCAGCATCTGAGGTTGATTTCAACGCATGAGACAATTTCTTTCCAAGTTCAAGAGCTTATCTTTCGATATCTAGGAGGGAAACGATTCCGAATCAGTGGAGTAGCAGACCTCTTAACTTCTAAAATAAGCTTTTTGTTTCAAGGAATCTAAATGTCTCATGCGATGAAACCTGTTCTAAGTTTCAAAAAACGACTTTGAACCTTATAAGTAGAAGCAATAATTTGATACGCTAGAGTACCGATGCATGGTCAAAATCAGTATCATTCAACCAGCTTAGTGGCCGAACCTGATTAAGGGGCGCGCTTTTGAGAGTTTAATGGTGACAATCTGTTTTCTCCAAAAGGCATAAATAGCGGTATCTTTTTCTAAAGAGGCTCTATGCAAAATGATAAGGAATGATATTTGTATAAAAAAAACGACTACTTCATTATTTCTCAATAGTAATGGAGTAGAACGACATGCACTAAACAAAGGACACGGGAATACCACAAAAGATCAAAGAAAACTGGTCGCAGTGGTTCATCCCGAACAGAAACAGAAGGAACGCCCCTCCTATTCACATTCTCTTAAGTCACGAAGCATACACATGGCCATTATGCTAGATCGAAAACCATTATTTCATGATTTATGAAATAATATCACCAATTAATGATTTTTGAATACATTGTAAGGCATTTCTTAAAATTAAATCACTTGTGGGCTCCACACGACATTTTTTAGATTGTTTAAAATGTGGCGACTTCTTCTTAATCTACTCCATAGTGGTAACAATTTGAGAACATCTACTTGAGCATTATGAAATGTGGCTTTTATAAAACAATACACATAGGTTTGTCCTTTAAAGCCAGAAAAGTCTCCAACACGTAAAAATCCCAAACTGGACCGGGATTCAAACCAGTCACCCTCAGCATGTTTTGGCTGAATACCGTTTACGTAACTGATTTTGCGCAGCGATTAACAATGTGTATACACTCTTCCAAAATATCACTTAAATTTACGTCTTCTCAGATGCAAATAAAATAAGCGACCCGTTTGACATGATATCACATCTGATCTTAAAATTACATGATAATAAAAAAAAATTACACACCAGGACTTAAAAGTCGCGACCACCGACTTTTACATCATGGCGTGTAATTTTGTTTGAATGTTGTCATGTTTTTAAGAGCTGGGTTGTCGTGTGCGTTCTCGGGTTCTCCAACCCACTTACCTTTATGATAAATTTGATGAAAAAGTCAAATCCGGTGGAAATCATTGGTCACTAATTCTTGACGCTCGCTGTCTGCACTACATGCACGATCCCACGAACTAGATTCTTGACGGGAATAATAAATAAAACAATTGCTTCCTTAAAAAATTGCACAACATATAGTGAGCCAATGATTGCGCGAGATGGAACGAGAGATGTTCCATTGGGTTAAACAAATCAGCACTTCACTAAACACTGTAGGAACCGCGATAAACTTAACTTTGTTTCATGGAATCAACGCACTTTTACAAAGCCAAAGAACAAGACTTTTCCAATGTTTTTTGTAAACATCACAAACTAACCAACATTTCTTCCATACTTGTGAAGTTCTGTGTCAATTTATTCACACACTAATTTATCAAAATATCACCTTTTATAAACAACGTATTTTATTGCTCATTTAAACAACAATATGTTAATTTTCTTCAATTTTCAATTGTTTTCTCACATAATCACAAACGAATAAAATGGCGACGTACAACACCGGTCATGTTTGAAAACAAAACTCAATGATGCCGATCCTGGACCCGAAATATTAAATGTAAGATTAAAGCAATAACACAAACATTATATGATTTTGTAAAGATATATTTTTAGACGGAATACTCAATCTTGTTTTTTTTTTAAATCATGTTGTTTGCAAGATTTTGAACGATAAAGCAAAATAAACATAAAATTACGTTATAAATGAGATCGCGTCACAAAATATTTAAGTGCTGGTTGGTTTTGGTCAAATGTAAATTTCATTTTTTTTTTAAGAATGTACGTGAATATCTTGTTTCTTCGTTTGAATTTTTCATTGTTTTATGAAATTAAAATTGAACTGAAAACAATCACAATTTCGCAAGATGTTTAAAAAGTGCGCATGATTACAGTGCAGTAAGCTCGCAGCGTATGGTGTGTAAACAGTTATTTAAAGAAAGGCGGGAGGTATATGTATTTTCGAAAGTAGAGTTCTTTTCGTTATGGACATATTTGTCACACAAATCGACTGAAGTTTAGTAGTAAGATGAACATAATAGAATAAAAATATTTTGAGCCCGATGGGTTATGACGAGTCCTCCCTATACTTACACATTGAATGAAGCTGTCACAAATATATAAGAAGTCACCCTACGTGTATGTATACCAAAATTAACACAACACAAAAAAAATCTCGGAATATTCAGAAAAAAATCCTTTTGCTTCGAAACATTTCGCGACGATATGAATACCGTAACGGTGTTTACGGAACATTTAAATTATTCGTTTCGTTTCGCTTCGAACAGTTTTGAAAATTCCCCAAATCGTTTCGTATCGCCTTGCATAATACTCATATCGTATATCCTTATTCCAGAGCCAGTGGCTGTCATGAACACTCTAAAGTAGGTTCCAAGTGTCCCGTAAGATGTGGCCAATTCAAAGCATGTCCAGACTTCCGGAAGCATTTTTAGAATTATCGGCTGCTTTGATCACTCTATAGTAGGTTCGAAGAGCCCCAAAAGAAATGGTCAAATTCGCCCATGTCCGAAACCACACCAATATGAGTACCAAACTTCTAAATTTTGAAGCTGATGCTTCTGGAACAGTTTGTTATTTGTTACTTCCCCAGGACCACCTCAAACCTACCATAGAGTAGTCAAAGCAGCCGGTAGTTCAAGAAATGCTTCTGAAAGTATCACCTTCAAGAACCTTGAAGTATGATACCCTTATTGGTATGGTTCCGGACATGTTTTGAATTATTCAGATCCCCTGGAGCACCTGAAATCTACTGTAGAGTGGTCATGGAAGCCTGTGGTTTTGAAAATACTTTCATCACCTTCAAAAATCCTTCAAAAATTTTGAAGTTTGATATGATTCCGGACACGTTCGAAATTGGCCACATCCCCTGGGAAAATGTAAATCCAACTATATGTAGAAAGGCCATAGCAGCCGGTGGTTTGTTACCCATATTGGTATAGTTCCGCACATGTTTTGAATTGGTCACATCTCGCGGGGCACTTGGAACCTACTAAAGAGTGTTCATGCCTTCCAGTGGCTCTGGAAATGATGTCGAAAGCATTGCCTTCAAAAAAAAAAAAAAAAGAGCGTACCGAGAGCAGTGTTGCCACATTTAAATCTGTATATTTTACTTCAATTATCTGTATTTCTGTATCCTACAACAAAATATCTGTATATAAAATCCGTATGCATAAAAATTGAGAAAGAAGTTAACATTACACAAGAAATTCATTAAAATACCATAAATTTGTAACTGCATTGTGGAATCGACACATCAAAGATAAAATTTTAAGGTTTTCAAAAATACAAATTTTCATTTTTCTCAAAAATCTGTAAAAATCTGTATAATTTTCTCCAAATTCTGTATACAGAATCTGTATATCTGTATATTTCCACAAAATATGTAATCTATATATACAGATTCTTGGTCACAAAATATTCGAGAAAATCTGTAAAATACAGATATATCTGTATATGTGGCTACCCTAACCGAGAGGAATCTGAATAAAAGATCGACTGGGCTCGGTCAATACGGCTCTCATTTCTTCCCGCCCCTCTGTGCGGCTTACTTCACCGGGCACTTATTTACAAGTGTATTTCATAGTTATGAAAAACCTTCGCAAATATTTACTGATGGATTTAAATCCAAAACTTATATGATAGTTTGTGAGTTAGCGTCTTGCCGATCGGTCGCTTGTTTGTCTCCGCCAAGTAAATTCTATTAGAAAGGATTTTGATAACGACTAAAATCATTGAGACCGCTGTCCATTGGATCACAACTTCGAGATCTGAAGATTCCGTGCGGAAATTTCGTCATCTAGATCGTCGTACGTTAAATTTAGCCGATAATATTTTGCAACCAAATTCGATGGATCGTGTCAAAGAAGTTTATTGTAAAAGTTACGCTGTTTGTATATACACGGAATTCGGATTGTATGCTGTTTGTGCTGGTCCGTGTAGGAACTCATTCCATATCTTTTGCATAGGTATGAGTAGAGAGCAACGTAAAGCTATTTCACAGGGTGTTGTGTGGATTTGCAAAGAATGTTTTCCTGCTTTTAACGATTGGCGAAGTGATAAACCCAACACGTCACCCTCAATGGATTCAAACGCAATTAACTCCGACGATATAGCCGAACTGAAATCTCAAGTTTCGTTAATAATGGACACATTACGGCTCATCTCATCGCACAGTATGTCTCCTTCAAGAACAAACATCGTTCATTCCACTCCGAAAGCATCTGATGAGCTGATGAATGGCACATGCAACAACTCATGCGATACGGAACGGGATCCAGCTGAGCAGAGTACAACAGAGCAAACGACTACAGACGAACAGGCGTTCTCGTTGTTATTAACAAATATCGATATCAATACTTCGGAGAATGATGTTCGGATAATGGTGCATAGATGTCTTGTAGTCTCTGAAGAAGATCCCGTAAAAGTTGTAAAATTGGTTTCAAAGCATACGGATTGTAGTCTTTTAGATTATATCTCATTCAAAGTTTTAGTAAAGGTTAAATATAAATACATAGCCATGCTTGCAACGACTTGGCCACCAGGAATAAAATTTCGAAAATTCAATTGTCGATCAACAGGAACCTGGAGACTTAATGTGATTTGTGATGATGATGTTTTGTTATGTTTTTGTTTTCTATGTTTCTTATGGTGCTGTGATGCTTAAGTTTGATTTGATGTAATGTGTTTAGTGATATGTATTATGATGTAAGTTTTGCAAATCTTTCGATGTCTCGATGCGTGGATTAGATTTAATTTTATGTATTAAGTTATCAGTCTGTACAACATTGTATGTTGAAGATGTAGTAAAATAAATAAATAAAAATATAAATTCCTTCAACGACCGCAAATTGAGAACGTAAATGTGTTTTTCATTGTCCGGACTACGAAAAAAAAATATGTGCATCAATGTGTGCGTGGTGTTCGGCGTAGTGCATTGACTGGATTAGTTTGGATAGAATGATGTAGTCCAGTCGGTGGTTCGTATATATCTGCTTTATTCAAAAATCATTTCCATACGCTAGCCTACCTACTGAGTGGCGTGACACATACTTTCTGCTGTGTAAGCATTTGGTAGTTTATCGTTCTACATACTCTTCGTTCTATACTCTTCCAGTGCTAACCTGAATTTAGTTAGCCTACTAGAAGGTTCCTTCATTGAAAACAAATAGACTAATGGTCTGTGGTCTGTTTCCAAATCAAACTTTCTTCCATACAGATATGGTCTGAAATGCTTGATCGCCCAAACTACAGCCAATAGTTCCTTTTCAATAGTTCCATAATTTAATTCTGATTTGTTCAGTGCTCTGGATGCATATGCTACTGGTCTTCCGTTTTTTCGGTTAGACAGCACTGCTCCCAAAGCATACCCTGACGCATCAGTTTGCAATTTAAAAGAATTTTCAAAATCCGGGTAATCCAAAATTGGTGGGTTAACAAAATTAGTTTTCAATATTTCGAAGCTTTGTTGACATTCTGGTATCCATTCAAATACTACACCTTTCCTTGTCAACTGATTCAATGGAATACAAATCCTTGAAAAATCTTTTATGTGCTTTCGATAGTAGTTGGCGAAAGCAACAAAACGTTTAACTTCATTGGCTGTTTTAGGTACAGGCCAATTTTTTATACTTTCTATCTTCGAAGGATCAGGTCGAACTCCTTCTTCCGATATGAAATGTCCCAAATAAAGCATCTCTTGCTGCAAAAAATTGCACTTAGCGGGATTTAATTTAAGATTAACTCCCCTAAGTCTTTCAAAAATAGCAATAAGGTTCTTATTGTGTTCTTCTAGTGTCTTGCCAAAAACTATTATATCGTCTAGATAAACTAAACATTTTTCCATATTCAGTCCCGAAATCGCGACTGTCATTAATCTTGAAAAAGTTGAGGGACTAATTTTTAATCCCATTGGCAGCCTGGTCATTTGAAATTGACCAGTGGCTGTTGAAAAAGCTGTTATAGGTCTACTTTTAGGATCTATCTCACATTGATAGTATCCCTGCGAGAGATCCAAGTGCGTGAAGTACTTGGCCCCTGCCAGAGAATCTATAATGTCTTCGATATTTCCTAATTCAAACCTATCATCTTGAAGGGAATTGTTTACCTTTCGGTAATCAATTACCATCCTCCATTTTTTTTTGTCATCGCATGACTTTTTGGGTACGAGGAGCACCGGGCTATTCCATTCGGAACGGGCTTCCTCTATTATACCACTGTCAGTCATATTTTTAATTTGTTTGGCAATTTCTTCTTTTTGTGATTGTGGCAACCGATATGGTTTTGTGTATACTGGTTGCGTATTTTGCTTAACGGCAATCGATGGTGATAAAATTTTGGTTACCGATAGCTTATCGTCTGATAGACAAAATATATCGTTGTACTTCAGACAAATTTTTCGAATCGTGGCTTTTTCCTCACGAGATAAATGATTAATTTTTCATTCCTTTAACAATTTTTCAGCTCTATTCGAGTCAGTTTTGACATCATCAAGTTGAATTATATTATATTGATCAAGCTTTTCCATTTTTGGTTGCAGTTCATGCAAAAGAACTGTTTTTCTTGATACATTTAAAATTTTTACTGGGATCTTCCCATTGTTAGGTTTTACAATTGAATTAGCTATAAAAACGTATGGTTTGACTTCCTCACTTAATAACATCTGAGGTTCGTTTACATTTACCTCTACAAATGCTGTGATCTCCGTTCTAGCGGGTACACATATAAATGACATATTTGGTGTGTTGAATGGTATTTTAATTTTGCAATTGTTTACGTATGCAATTAGTGCTTGTTCCTTGAAGTTTAATATTGTTTCATACTTGTACAAGAAATTTTTTCCAAGCAAGGCAGGTATGCTAGGGGGTAATCCCTTGACAACATAAGCCTTGATTCCAAAAACTGTTTGTCCATAGCAAAGACAAATATTAATACTTCCTGACGACAAAGTTGAACCATTTATTCCTCTTATTTTAATTTTGTCATTTTTGTCAATTGCTGTTTCACGGGGAACAAGATGTGCTGAAATAATAGAACAACTTGCTCCACTGTCTAAAATAAATGGTACCTGTTCATTTTTGATGTTGAATGTTATCGATGGTAGCCTTTTCCCTACATTACTCACGAAAAAGCTCGATAATATTCGCAACATCTTCTTCCTGTTGTTGATTTGGTCGCTGTTGAGGTTCTTGGACAGCTACATTGGCATGTCCGTGTCTACCTCTGTTGTTGTTACCACGGTTTTGTTGTGGATAGTTGTTATTATTGTTGGGTTGTTGTCTATTTCCGGGAGGTTGCTGGTTTTGGTGGAAGCCTCTACCTCGGCCTCTGCCATAACCGAAACCTCTTGCTCTGCTTCCTCTTCTTGTCCGAAAATTAGAACTTCTTCCCCGATAGTTTCCTCTATAAAATCCTGAGGGGCCGGCATGCATCCACATAGCCGTTTCCTCCTCATTGGTGTGCACCTCCAGAGCATCACTTATCGCTCTGGTAAATGTGCCTGGATTCCTTGCCTTGAGGAAAAATTGCGTCCTAGAGTCCTTCAAACCCTGCATGAAGTTTCGGATCGCGATGGGTTGTACGCCGCCTCATCTGCGAATGTTCCGTTGGAGACTGCTGCTAGCTCACCAATCTCCTTCCCGTAGTCCGTTAAAGTTTTCTTGTTTTGTTTGATCGTGGCCATTTCCGACTCAATGGCCTGCGGACTAAATTTTACAGAAAATTTAATTTTTAGAAGCCTTTTGGCTTCGGCCATGGTCACCGCCGTGTTTATTACACCGTGCGCGGGACCAGTCAATCGAGTTTTTACAAATTTCAAAATTTCGATTTCTGGAACTCCATCGTTATAATCTTTAAGGAGGTCCAGAGTTTCAAAAAAACTGGAAAGCTTTTCAGCTTCCCCGTTGAATTTATCTACCAGCTTTAGGGCAGTGCCCAAATCTAGTTTTGGAGCCATCTTGGGTAAGGTTTCTTCCCCGTCTGATGATTCCGAGTGGTCCTCCTCTGAGTCTGATTCTTCACTAATAATCTTTTGAATGGATAGGTCCTTTTTGTTTGAACTTTTTAATAATTTGATACAATCATTTATGATCACTCTCAGATCTCTATATTGTTTTGATAGATTTACTCTTACCTTTTTATCTTTTACTATGATTCTCAATCTATCTTTGAGTTTTAGTAATTCTTTAATCTTGCTATTTTTTTTTCTCTAGTCCGAAATTACATTTTTTCAAGCTAGTATGCAATCTTAAAATTGCATCTTGGATTATAAAAAATCTATCCATTCAAAAGATATCAATTTTTTAAAAAAAATTGGTTTACTCACACATTTCTGTTTTTCTCTCTTTTGTTTATCGTTAATCTTCTTCTTTTTCCTTAGTTTTTCATGTTTTTGGTTGTTTTGATTTCGTTATCCTTGTTACCTAAAATAATTTTTTTTTTTGTGTAAATATGTTTTTTTTTTTAAATTTACCAGTTTATTTGGTTACTCCCCCTGCTCTGTTGTTGTTAATAATTTTCCATTGTCTGGTTGAGTTCTCGATATTCAAACAACAGCGTCTCGCGCCATCCCGTCCGGGTGCTTTGTGGCTCGATTTTCGCCAATGCTGCTGCTGCAACTCCAAATACGGCCTCACCTATTTGCTGTTTGGCCTGGACTTCCTCGTAGCTAATCAATATCAGTTTCCTCGTGCAGCGTCCGTTTCTCTGCCATTGTTCATCTCTTTGCGGGGTTAGTCCGAAACGAGAACTTCTTCTTTTCGATTGGTTTATCAAGCCGATTGTTTTTCTCTGACGAGCACTTTACTGTTTCTCGATGCAACGAGTCACTGTGTACCGCGTAATCGTAAAAATCTCTTAAAATTTTAGTTTTTTGACATTTGACACGAAAAATAAAATTAACGGAGCACCAGAAAACTAGTCTTTTTCATGTTTCACTTGTTACGTTGGTTTCTCGTTTTCACTTATTAAGCTGGGAGCGTCGCCAGCCGTGCCGTACGTTCGGCAACCCGCTCAGTTTGCTGGCGGTGGCACCTGATAATACTACGCCAGCCATTACGCAAAGTGCAATGGTTTGTGCTACGTGGTGACCATTCGGTGCTGACGCGGTGATGGTTGGGGCGACGATTTCGTCAGCCGAAAACCAACCCATCGTTTCAGTAAGTTTTTCCCATGCGATTTAATTTGCAATTAATGTCACGCGTAATGTTCATTCTGGTACACAACTGTTACGGTGATATCGGCCTCAAACACTTCTTTTTTTAAAACTTTTCATTACACTTGAGTGTAGAATACTTTCACTTAGTGCTAAGCACTAATTTATGGTCTTAATATTGGCTTAGGATCGCCATGCATTGACTGGATTAGTTTGGATAGAATGATGTTGTCCAGTCGGTGGTTCGTATATATCTCCTTTATTCAAAAATCATTTCCTTACGCTAGCCTACCTACTGAGTGGCGTGACACATACTTTCTGCTGTGTAAGCATTTGGTAGTTCATCGTTCTACAACGGCTGAATGTTATGATTATCCAGCATAACATTCTGTCGTTCGACTTCTACTTCTACCGATCGCGTTCCACAGGCGTAGTCAGGGGTGTATCCGCCACAGTAGAAACGATATCTTCAATTGTGGTGTGAGTGAGTATTTTCACTGCACTGGAAGCTACAGTCAACCCGAAGTGAGGTATTGAGATGTAGGATCGACGCTTTCAATTGATATATGTGCTAACTTCGGTTTTGGAGTGGTAGTTGTGCAGATTCGGAATGTCTTGCAAGAAAAGAACTCTCATTTATTTCTCCGAACTGAAAACAAAAGTTTGAACATTTCAGAACGACAGGAAATTCTACCTTTAACACTTTTATTATTTTAAAATAGTTACTTATCTCGTTTATTTGCAGGCTCAGGCGCCGTAGAGCATATCAGAGCCGATTTAATAACAGTTGATCAAACACAAAATACAATTTAATGTCATTCCAAAATTGTCACAATTTGATTCTGAAAGAAAAATGCTCACGGTGTCAGAATTTCTATCAGTTGCGAACTTTCATGGACCTCTGACATTTTTCGAAAACTTTCTACATTTTGTTTGAGATGGATTAAGCTCGTAAGTGTTAAAAATTCAGTATAAAATTAATCCTTAAAGTTAATAAGTCAAAATTGAAGAATATTTTGAAACTTGTAAGACGTCATAAACAATCTGAGTTACATGGAACTTTGATAATATTAGAAATAAATGCTGACGCCATGCAACTCGCAAAAAAAATTGCGAAGTTTTTTATAGAAATTTTAACAGTGTGATAAGTGTTTTTTGACTATGATTTTGTTTTTACATAAAACCAGGACATCAAAACTTAAAGTAAAAGAAATGTTCGCTATCCCTCAGTGGATTTTTTTTAATCCGTTGAATTGAGACTAAAAACCTATATTTTAGAGTAGGGAAAGATTTGGCGATAGTAGTGATTTGCGATAATGGTGTTGCGAATTGTTCAAGCTTTTACGTCTGTTTGTGTGTGCATCAAGATGAGCAATTATTTTGATGCTTTAGACAAATTTTTCAAATCGCAAGCAAATCGAAGCAGCTTCTAGCCCAGGTTCTTCGATGCTAGTGAGGAAGCAAAGGATGCTACCAATTGTGGTCTGGTCAGTATTTCCAAATATGCAGGATTTAGGCCAGACATCTTGAGCTCCACTAGGCGAAGGTTTTCTTAAAAACGCAAAAAATGTGACTGCCGCTTTTTGATTTTGATAAACTTGATTTTCAAGGAATGTTTGATAAACTTTTGAAGGGTTCTTTTCGAAACAATCGACTTTTACCAAGTACATATAAATACACCATCCAAATAAACTGTCTCATACATTCCAGATTCATTTTCTGAACCCAGTTTCGAATTTGAATTTAATATAAAAAATCATTTCCAGAGAAATATGTGTTATACGCGTGAACAAGTTGCCAATTATAAAGAAAGTTGTCTACATCTAGGCAGTGCCGGATTTGAGCTTCGGAGAGCCCGGGTCAGATCTCTTGGAGATGGCCCTTGGTACAAAATGAGCGGGAAACGCTATGCATAAGAAATATTCGAAAAAGTCCTAAACATTTTAATATTACTCGGATTCAACTATACTATAAATCATCTATATAAAATATTTGAAATCAAAACCATTACTTTTTAATACAAAAATATGTCACGGCTCTTCAATACTGTAATCTTTCTTTTCCCAACATTTTTTCAAACCCGACACGGGTTTTCCGGTTTTCGGGGTTTTGCATTTTTGCTCGATAAAGGCAGCATGAAATTGAACTTGTTTATATGTATCACAACGCAATGATTGTGCTCTTGCTGTTAGCGCTAATAGATTTCAATTAGTTGAAAACACAAGCGAAATATTAGCGATTGAATTATTTAACATTTATTTCAATCAATCAGCTCGGGATGGCTGCCCGGAAGCGATCATAGTGGAAGGACAAAAACAGTCAAGCAGCGTGTGAACGCAGTGTTGGCAGCGCTGCTTTGTGTTTTGGTTGACTGGCAGAATCGATGAACTGTGGTAAATTGTGGTCAAAGTTCCCAAGCCTGCAATCAAGTCCAAAATTAAGAATGTTACAGTTGACACAGGCTCGCATTTAAGCGGAGGATGCCAGGAGGCAAATGCCCCGGGACCCCCAATTAAGGGGGTCCTCCAAGAAGTAAAAAACAAAAAATGGAATACAAATCAAATAACTATTTTTTTTTTCAGAAAATGATTTTTAATTTAAAATACAAATCCATACAATTTTTATATGAATTTTTCAATTCTAATGAAAATTCTTTGCTAATCAAAACTATCAAGGTAATATAAACAACTTCAAAACTTATCTCGGCTTAATATACAGCAAACTGTCACAGCTCTCTGAAAAAATACTGTCAAAATTACAGTGATCTATGTCCTGGAATGATCTTGGATAGATTAAGTTACTCACTAATTCTTACATTTTCTTGATTTTACTACCAGGGTGCTGAAACAACTATTCCGTTAAAAAACTCTGAGAAGAATGTTTCAGATTCGGTAGTATTCCTTGTCAGTATTCTATTTAAACATAGTTTCCACAATCCTGTTGAGAGTGCTGCAGCTGTACATGATTTGTAGGAAATCCGCCTATTGCTATTGCAATCTTTTTCCAGGATATACGTACCGTTTTGACTCATATTCCGAACACTTAAGGCCAACAGTGACTTCAAATGAATCTGATTGGCATATATTGGCTGAAATATGTGTACATTTTAATTTCTTCGCAAAGTCTAACGGTTAGCTGTTGGGTGTACCAATGAAAATTTTGATTTTTAAAATTAAATTGCAACTGACTGCCATTTCCTTGTTATTTGGTGACATATTTCAGCGAAACATTTCAACCAAATCGCCATACAAAAACCGAGTGTTCGGAATATGAGTCTGTTCGGAATTTGAGACAAAACGGTAGTTACCTGCCATAATTGTGTAAAATTCTCGCAAAACGCCATTGGTAACTGAGCGTGTATCTCGTTGTTTTTTAGCACATGTATGTTCCAAAGCAAAAACTACTAAGACTGGGAGATAGAGGAGGATGTTCTCTTCATCATAGCATTTGTAAACAATGTGTAAATCCATTCGTTTATTCAATAATTATCAGCTACACACTTGATTACCTATTAGGCCGTGGCTATAAATTAAGTGATATTTCAATAATTCGATTAATTTGTCCTTTGACAACATAGATGTTCAGGCTCTACAAGTTTTGGGACAAAATGGGAAGAATTATAAAAATGGACTTTAAATTGAATTCAACGTTGACTTGTTCTTACTTTAGTTTGTTTTACAGTCTATGGGACAGATATGTTTCTTAGCCCTTTTCGCAGGCCGCACCAAATGGAAGCCGTGGGCCGTACGTTGGGCAGCTCATTTAACAAAAGCGATTTTCCGTTTTGTCGCAAATTCCGAGCATGACTCATGTTCCGAACACTCGACATTTTATATCGATTGTTCAAGAAAATCACTCAAATTTCTTCACTGTATGGTAGAAGGATTTATGATTAAAGTCCTCTTCATTAACCTTCTAATACCCATTTTTTTTTCGATCTCAGTGTCATTTTTCGCTATCTAAAATCTATCTTAGCACGCTTTGGACAATAATTAACTTTCATTCTTAAATTTATGAAATTTGGTTTTTGATTTTTCTAATTTTTATTTTTGAGTATATCTATCCTTTTTTACTTTTTACTTTTTAAGAGGCTTCAATCTCCTGGGAACCGATTTTTGCCAATGATAAAAATTGGAGTTTTTGCAGTACTGTTGAAGGTATAATTATTTTTTTTCCGGACATATATTTTTTAACTAATGGAAAAGTCGATTTGAAACTATTTCATCTCAACCAAGCTCCTCTTCTATGATAGGTTGATTGTAGAAAAATATAAAATGTACAAATTTTGTATTACACGTTTAATTAGACACAGGCATTTGCAGGCTATAAATTAATACAATTTTGCAAACATTTTTCAAACACACAAAAGTGTTTCAAAAGTCGTATATTATTTTCCTAATGTACGTGTTATGGCACAAGGTTCAAGCCAGAAATAAAATAATTTTGATTTCCGAACTATGAAAAATACATAAAATTCCAAAGTATTGGGTATTCTAGGGTTAAAAGGTTTAAAAATATAAACTTTTACCATTGAAATTGTCACTGTTTGGAATAGTTTGGAATTTGAGACAAGAAGGTAAATAATTCTGAAGCCAACAGTGGGATACCAAACATGTCCATACCGACATACCGAATAATTTGCATGTGCAAACGTGTTACGATAACTCGTACCAGGCAGATGAGTGGGTAAGTTTTACCTCGTTTTTTAAAACAACGCAATTATTTTTCGTTGTTTTTTTAAGTAACGTGGTTTATATACGCGGTACGTTGTCCGACGTAAAAAAAAAACCTTGGAGTCATATGTTATTGTCAATATGTTAATGAGAGCTTAATTAAGCTTTACTGAAATAGAGTGACATTGCTGATAGTTATAGGTTATAGTTATTGCTGATAGGTCATTAGTCAAAATTTAAAAATCAGTTTGTTTCCGATTGATCAACAATTCAAGAAAAATCAAAAAGTCCGTTTAGCATTATTGACTAAATGAAGAAATTACCGTCCGTAAGAAAACTGCTGTTTTGATTTTGCCAAATGACTAATTCTATATAGAATGTATGTCAATAAGAAGGGCTACAAGAAACTGCTACGTGAATCAATCCAGCCCTATTCGCTGTTTTTTTTACCTCCGTATCTGTTGTTGTTATCGTTTAGTAGGATGACACATTCGAAGGCGCCGCCACCATGTCTGCCGATCCGGGGCACACTTATCTTTAATTGCTGCGATAATGAGCCCTTGTGACGAAGTGGATCGTCCCATTATTGCGTGGGCTCCCTGGTTCCGGAAAGCAACCGACCGGTCTTCTGTCTGGTGGTGGTTTCCCAAGGGCCCCATACAGCTTTACCGGAGTATCGCTTGCTTACCAGGGTGTACGTGTCTGCAAATGTGGTCAAACTGGAGCCGGAGTGGGAAATAAGGGTAAGCGATATGGATTTTTTTTCATGGCGATATTAGACGAAACGATACTCTGAATTTATAGCATTGATAAAGACGAAACGATCAAAATGATCGATTTTATTCAAGTATAACACTTATTCCACTTTACTTAAAACGTGTGTAAATGTTTATGCAAATCAGAGCTGGACAGGTAATGCAGTATCAAATTTCAAACTGTATTTGAAGGAATCATTCAAAATGTCGCATACCTTTAGTGGGAAATATTTTCCTTCCACCCAGGAGTGGTGGTATGATTTATCGTCGGCAGTGCTGCAGGGTGATAGCAGAAAGGTATTAAATAAGTTGCCCGGCTTCGAACCGATCGGAGCTGTGGTGGTGGCATAACAGAAGCACTGCTCGTCGATGATGATGAGGAAAAAGCAGGAGCAAAAGCTTAATTAAAGTAGAAACTTTTTCAAAGCCTAGAAGGATCAACTTTTGCGCCGAGAGACAGACTTGTGACACCTGGTGTGGCAACGTGCTTCGAGCCCGGCTCTGTGGTTGATGGGAACTCTAGCTCAAATGAACCTAATATAGATGTTATTTTTGGGAGAAAACAAAACATGTTCGAACAGCTTTCATGAAGTTGTCTGTTATGCAAACAACAGATGCGGAAGCAATTCGGTTGCAAGTCACAGGGAGCCGGGGACATGGGAAAATAATTTTCCATATCACGTGCTGCGGAAAATTTGCAATTTAATACCACAGGATACTTTCGGGTTTGATCTCTCTTTCCTGTGTTTAGGAACTTATTTGCTTCCCGAAAATAACGTTGCATCACATGTTCATGACAAAGTTTGGGCATCAATCTTCTTTTCCACTGAATAGAAACCTACAAGGAATCTCTTTCAAGTCTCGGAAAACAGAATATCGTTCAGAAAAATGGCTAATTTATGTAAAATCTATTTTTTTATATTTATCTGAAGACGCTTGTAGAAGAAATAAAAAATAGATAGGAAGGGCCAAGAGTAAAACTTTGAATCAAAATTTGTAAGTTTATTAATAAATATAAATCATTTTTGAAAACGTGCTAAGATTGGTTTTTAAAGGGATGAAATGAAAGACTGAAGAAATTAAGCCACAAAAGCTGGTAAGCTGTGAAAATACTTACTTTTTATAAAAAAGCTTGACGTGCTCGAAAAACATATTGGAACAAAAAAAATGCTCTAGGTTATTATTCAATCACATCAACATGTAGATAGATCCGCATAATGTTGGCTGCGGGCATAAGTTGATCCACACAAGCGTGGGGAGTGTACTATTTTTCAAACTGAAAATGTGCTGGCTACCATTCAACCCACACCAAAGTTCTTTCATACAAATTCCTTGAACATGAGCAGAAAATAGCCCATTTCCAAATCCAATCCCCCAAACGCATCAACGTTCATTTGTTCCGTTTATGGTTCTCCATCACGGGGAAATCAATATAAGCTAACCTTCTGGAAAGTCTTTACCTTCCGGTCCCTCTGGTTAGCGGGAAAATAGGCACTCAAGCAAAAAACGACGCTTGATGATTTCTCATTACTATCCGTTCCGGGCACAACGTGATAAACATTGGAAATTGATCCGCTGATGGTCACACAACCCAACCCTTCCCGTCGTCTGATGTCGTAATCTCGTCGCTTGGATGCTCTAATGATATAGAGTAGACCGTTTCGGATGAAAATCTTGGTTCCCTCAGTAATAACTCTACTTATTTCCAGCTGTAGAGGAAGCTGGGGAGTTGCTGACCAACTCAATAACTTCTTGATTATGAATTTATAAAAAAGCATCTACTGTCAATAACTAACAATACAAAGGCATTAATTGCAAAAACATGGGTGGTAAGGTGAAAATTGGATTTTTATGGTCTTTTTTTTTTCTTACCATCGCACAGTGATTTTTTTTGCAGATTTTGTGATCGATATAGAATAGCGTCTAAACCGTTGGTTTTAGCGAAAAAGTTTGTTCAGGGAAGTTTCTTGATTTGTAAAAGCGCTTCTGTTGATACTAGCCGCCAGGTGATTAAATCACCTAAAAGTGAGATAAAAAAATATTTTTTTTATCTGTTGAAGATAGACGGTCGGTGTCTTCGGCAAAGTTGTAAAACATGTTAATTTAAGACACTTTGTCGAAGACACCAAATTTCTATCTCTTATACATGACAAGATATGTCATTTTTTCTTAAAATGACCCTTGAAAATCAAAATTTTAGTATAACTTTTTTCTAACATTTTTGACATGTTTTGTGCCTTCTACAAAGTTGTTCAACTACCAAAACTACATGTTTTTGCTGAACATTGCAACTTGCTATCTCTTATGGTAAAATAGTTATTTTTAAATAATCGATTTTTATGGGGCTTTTTTGGACTAATAGCATTAGTTTGGACGCAAATTGACGCACTTAGCGATTTGTGATTTTGAAAAGGCTATTTTATGACTTTCAAATGACACTAAGAACTTTTGGCCAGAAGCGGTCTATTGATTGTTTTGTTTTAACTATTTAAACAATAAAAATGCATTTAATTGCAGTTTCACGACTTTTTTCTCATTTTCATTGCGTTATTTCATATGACACATGCTGCATTTGGTACGACATGGTCATTTTCATTATTTTTAATTTATTCCCTCACCTACAGACTTCATTTAGCATGGAAATGTTTTTCTTTTTATTATTGTTTTGGTCATAACGTTTGACCCAACTTTTTACTCTCCATCGAGCGTTACGTAATTTGTGAACGATGTCATTTGTTTGTCACGCAACTTTTATTTTTGTTGCTAGCATGTAATGTCCTTAGTCCTTTCAAAATCTCGCGACACGCAACATAACTAATAAAAATCGTTTTCGTATGATACAAATTCTTCTATTCTATTTGTTCCTACACAAAATTTAAAGTCGTATTCTATTTGTTCCTATATAAAATTTAAACAAAACTGATCGTGAATAAAATGTGTGCCGACATTTCACTTATACTAATGGAGACAAAGTATTTTCTGATTTAAAATAACACTGTACCAGTGAGCCTGCATATGAATCAGAACTTTAGCTTCAGTGCATGTTTTTGAATTCTGTTATAACCAGGGCTGTTGAATGTCATGAATATCACGTGATTTTGACATTTTAATATTGCTAATACCATCCTATCCTGTGGAAAAAGTCATCGGAAAATGTTTTTCCCTGTGACTTTTTCCGAATTACTATTGGATGGCAATATTTGCTGATGCTAAATTTCAAGTGGAAACGTGCTATAAGCATTTTAATTTTTCAAAAATTTTGACATTTGACAGCACTGGTTATAACTGTTAAAAACCCCGTGAATTTAGTGAGAGCTGTTGAAAAAGGTCTGGTTTAACAAAAACCACTATAAATTGGCCAAACAGACCGATGCTTGAAGTAGAAGGGAACGTGGAAAAGAAAGCAGTGATGATTGTTTATCAGCCATGTTGCGTATCGCGAGATTTTGATATGAGCAAGTTTGTTACGCTCTTCCACTAACAAATAATAGTTGCATGACAAACAATTGGCATCGTTCACAAATTACGTAACGCTCTATGAAGATGCAAAAGTTGGTGAAACGTTATGACTCAAACAATAATAAAAAAGAAAAACATTTCCATGCTAAATGAAGTCTGTAGTTGAGAGAGTTAATAAAAATATATTGAAAATTACCATAACGTATCATATGCAACATGTTTCATATGAAATAACGCAATGAAAACGATAAAATGTCGTGAAACCGCAATTAAATGCATTTTTATTGTTTAACTAGTTAAAACATAACAATCAATAGACTGCTTCTGGCCAAAAGTTCTTGGTGTCATTTGAAAGTCATTAAATAGCCCTTTCAAAATCGCAAATTGCCAAGTGCGTCAATCTGCGTCCAAACTAATGCTATTAGTCCAAAAAAGCCCCATGAAAATCGATTATTTAAAAATAACTATTTTACCATAACAGATAGCAAGTTGCAATGTTCAGCAAAAACATGTATTTTTGGTAGTTGAACAACTTTGTAGAAGGCACAACAAATGTCAAAAATGTTAGAAAAAAGTTATACAGTAATTTCTCGATTATAAAACGGATCCAAAAAATTTTGGCGTGATATACCGAAGCGTGATTAAATTAAAATGTATTTTTGTGCTATATTAATTTCATCAAAATTAGAGATTTATGTTGCAGTAGAGGAGCGAAAAATATAAAAAATACGCAGGAGATAGGTCAAGTAGATATATGATAATTGTTTAGGGTTATTTTTTAATTTAAAATGTATGAATTTCATACAATTATTGGGGCGTGATAAATTCGAACAGAAAACCGTGCTAAAATCGAGAATGATATAATGAAGCGATATTAAAACGAGCAGTGATAAAATCGAGAAACTACTGTACTAAAATTTCGATTTTTAAGGGTCGTTTTAAGAAAAAATGACATATTTTGTAATGTATAAGAGATAGAAATTTGGTGTCTTCGACAAAGTGTCTTGAATTAACATGTGCTACAACTTTGCTGAAAACACCGACCGTCTATCTTCAACAGATAAAAAAAATATTTTTTTATCTCACTTTTAGGTAATTTATTTAATCACCTGGCCCCTAGTATCAAAAGAAGCACTTTTACAAATCAAGAAACTTCCCTGAACAAACTTCTTCGCTAAAACCAACGGTTTAGACGCTATTCTATTTCGATCACAAAATCGACAAAAAAAATCACTGTGCCATCGTTACAATACCAATCAAATTACTTTTCATGCAAAAATAATCATGTTTTAGATGGGTTCTGAAATTGAAATTTAAATTTTAAGAAACAAAAATAAATATTGTTACTAGATTAAGAAATAAGGGACGCGCCTGGTGTAATGGTTAGAACACACGCCTTTTTCGTCAAGGACCTAGGATCGAATCCCATTCCCGAGAGAGTCACTAAAAACATTAAGTGAAAATTTCCTTCGGAAGGGAAGTAAAGCCGTTGATCCCGAGATCAACTAGCCCAGCCAATAAGAATATTTAAAAATAATCGATGGGGATTCTTGAAATTCTTGAATCCTCTCAGAATTCTCATCAGAATCCTCTCAGGACGATCGTCAGAATCCTCTAAATATTTCCGTCAGAAATCACTCAGGATTTCCGTCCAAATCTTCTCAGGATTCTTCTCAGGATTCTCGTAGGAATCCTCTCAGGACTCCCGTCGAAATCTTCTCAGGATTCTCATCAGAATCCTCTCAGGACTCTCGACAGAATCCTCTCAGGGATCTCATTTGAATCCTCTCAGGACTCTCATCCGAATCCTCTCAAAATCCTCTCAGGATTCTCGTCAAAATCCTCTAAAGATTCTAGTCATAATCATCTAATGATTCTCGTATGAATCCTCTTAGGTTTCTCATCAGAATCCTCCCTGTATTCACATCAAAATCCTCTCAGGTTTTTCATAAAAATCCTACCAGGATTCTCGTCAGAATCCTACAAGTATTCTCGTCAGAATCCTCCAAAGAATCTCGTCAGAATCCTCTCAGAATTGTCGTCAGAATCCTCTCAAGTTTCTCATAAAACTCCTCCCAGGATTCTCGAAAGAATCCTCCAAGTTTTCTCGTCAGAATCTCTCAAGGATTCTCGTCAGAATCCTCCAAAGAATCTCGTCAGAATCCTCTCAGAATTGTCGTCAGAATCCTCTCAGGTTTCTCATAAAACTCCTCCCAGGATTCTCGAAAGAATCCTCCAAGTTTTCTCGTCAGAATCTCTCAAGGATTCTCGTCAGAATCCTCCCAGGACTCTCGTCAGAATCCTCTCAAGATTTCCGTCAAAATCTTCTCAGAATTCTCGTTAGAATCCTCTCAGGATTCTCGTCAAAATCCTCTCAGGATTTTCGTCAAAATCTTCTCAGAATTCTCATCAGAATCCTCCCAGTGTTCTCTGCACAATGCTTCCTGGATTCTCATCAGAATCCTGTCAGGATTCTCGTCAGAATCTATTCAGAATTCTCGTCAGAATCCTCTTAGGATTCTTGTAAGAATCCTCTCAGGATTCTTGTCAAAATCCTCTCAGGATTTTTGGCAAAGTCCTCTCAGGATTCTCATCAGAATCCTTCCAGGATTCTCATCAGAATCCTTCCAGGATTCTCATCAGAATCCTTCCAGGATTCTCATCAGAATCCTTCCAGGATTCTCATCAGAATCCTCCCAAGATTCTCGTCAGAATCCTCTCAGGATTCTCGTAGGAATCCTCTCAGGACTCCCGACGAAATCTTCTTAGGATTCTCATCAGAATCCTCTCAGGGATCTCATTTGAATCCTCTCTGGACTCTCGTCAGAATACTCTCAGAATTCTCGTCAGAATCTTCTCAGGCCTTTCGTCAGGATCTTCTTATGATTCTCGCAAAATCCTCCCGGGATTCTCATCAGAATCCTATCAGGATTCTCGTCAAAATTTTCTCAGGATTCTCGTTACAATCCTCTCAGATTTCTCTTTACAATCCTCCCAGAATTCTCGTCAGAATCCTCCAAGGATTCTCGTTAGAATTCTTGCAGGATTTTCGTTAGAATTCTTTCCGGATTCCCACCGGAATCATTTCAGAATTCTCGTTAGAATCCTCTCAGGATTTTCACCAGAATCCTCTCAGAATTCTCATCAGAATCCTCTTAGGATATGCGTCAGAATCTTTTATGATTCTCGTCAAAATCGTCTCAGGATTCACATCAGAATCCTCCAAGGAATCGCATCAGAATCCTATCAGGATTCTTGTCAAAATCTTCTCAGGATTCTCGTTACAAACCTCTCAGATTTCTCGTTACAATCCTCCCAGAATTCTCATCAGAATCCTCTCAGGTTTCTCGTCAGAATCCTCCCAGGATTCTCTTCAGAATCCTCCAAGGATTCTCGTAAAAATCCTCGCAGGATTTTCGTCAGAATTCTTTCCGGATTCCCACCGGAATTATTTCAGAATTCTCGTCAAAATCCTCTCAGGATTTTCACCGGAATCCTCTCAAAATTCTCATCAGAATCTTCTAAGGATATTCTACAGAATCTTCTAATGATTCTTGTCAAAATCGTCTCAGGATTCACATCAGAACCCTCCAAGGAATCTCATCAGAATCCTCTGAGGATTCTCGTCAGAATTTTCTCAGGATTCTCGTGAGAACCCTCCAAGGATTCTCGTTAGAACCTTTGCAGGATTTTCTTCAGAATTCTTTCCGGATTCACGCCGGAATCATTTCAGAATTCTCATCAAAATCCTCTCATGATTTTCACCAGAATCTTCTCAGAATTCTCATCAGAATCCTCTCAGGATTCTCGTCAGAATCTTCTTATGATTCTCGTCAAAATCGTCTCAGAATTATCGTCAAAATCTTCTCAGGATTCTTGTCATAACCCTCTCAGGTTTATGATCAGAATCCTCCCAGGATTCTCATCAGAATTTTCTCAGGATTCTCTTCATAATTTTCTCAGAATTCTCGTCAGAATCCCTCAGGACTCTCGCCAGAATCCTCGCAGGATTCTCGTCAGAATTCTCTCAGGACTCTCGTCAGAATCCTCTCAGGATTCTCGTCAGTATCTTCCAAAGATTCTCATCAGAAATCTTCTCAGGATTCTTGTTATACTCCTCTCAGGTTTCTCGTCTGAATTTTCTCAGAATTCTCGTCAAATTCCTCCCAGTATTATCGTAAGAATCCTCCAAGGATTCTTGTAAGAACCCGCTCAAGATTCTCGTTAGAAACCTTTCCGAATTCCCGCCAAAATCCTCCCAAGATTCTCGTCAGAATCCTAGGATTTTCATCAAAATCCTATAATCTTTTTAGGATTTTTATCTAAAACCTTCAAGGATTCGCACCAAAAACCTTTCAGAATCATCGAAAACCTTCCTTTTCACAAATCTTCTAGCTTCCAGATGAGAGTTTTGAATGACGTTTGCTTTGATTTTGCGCAAACTACAATAATTCCAAAATAGTGCTTCACCGCTATTTCTGAAAGTTGCACCATAAAATCAAAACACACTCAAGAAATCCCCATCGTCCCCTTCGAAGTAGCAGGAAAGATTTCCGCTCATAGTCCCAGACGCGATGATGGTTTACCCTATTACTTTTCACCGGCATTTTCCTCACGACTATCGCATTTTTGCGCTAACAATGCCGCTCCTGAACGTGTGGTCCCCATCTCACGGCAGAAAAAAGACCACTAGAATGGAAGCTTTTTTTTTTTCTTTTGCAAAATATCTTACGGATTACCTTTTTCCAGTTTTCCTGCGACACATTCCATCGTTCCTCGTTAAGGATAAGGTGTCGCATTAGGGCGGTTCAAATTACAAAAAAGTTGGAAAACTAATGTCTTATATCTTCCTTGCAATCCTTATGGTTAAAATAAGGCTCTTTCAAATGTTTAACACAAAGTGGTACTGAATAGGTGAATTGTAAATTCATATGAAAATTACTATGGAGAAATTCCGCAAAATTTTCCAAAGCTCGTTAGTAGTTGAATGAATTCCAATTCATCAATTTGTTTGTAATTGTGAAACTCCATGTTGGGTTATAGTTCAACAAACTTCTGCAAAAATCCCAAACAAAATGTTCTCAATGAGACATGATTTCTTTGGTAGATTTCTTATTGAAAACTTGATATGATAATTCTACAAGTGCTAGAAGCATTATTTTAGTTCCTTCATTTTAAATTTTCGATTTGAGTCACCCTAGTATCCCATGGAACGAGATCATCACCGTTGACAACGATAACCAACCACCCTCAGGTATTAGCGTTAGCGGCAACAACAATAGCGCTGTGTGTCGACGGCATCAGCAGCAGCGCGCGGTGATAATGGTTTGTCTCGATAGACCTGCCAACGAAGGTATCCATCCATCTCGTTTATCACCTTTGTCTTTCGGCCGGGCGATGGTGTTGCTTTTGCTGAGGTAAATTCTTGCAAAGTGGAACTCATTTCAGCCGGGGTGTCGAATGGCCCATAGCACATCATCGACGACGGAGAAAGTGGTTTCGGTGTGAAATGACCTAGATTGGGGGGACTTCGAGGCTTTGGTATGATTATGTGAAAATTATCCTTGATTTAGATAGGACATTTTATTCTTGTAGAAAACAGTTTTTCTTACAATCATCGTCAAAGATATTTTTTTTATTGTTCTGTGTAATGTGGAATATACATTAATACTAGGTATGCGATTAAATTCACATTAGTTTCTTGTTTTGTGCTGGTAAACATTGCTACCTTATCCAAAAACAACCATAACACGAACTTTATTTGGTCATTATAATACAGTTTATCTATAAGTTGCAAACTTCACGACAGTGTTGCCTTCGGTTTTTGTCATCATAACTTTTCTTACGATTGTATCCCTATTCGCAAAAGTGGAGACAATTGATTGTGAGAGCGCTTGCTTTGTTGTTTATTATTAATTGATTTCATTCACAATTTGATTCGCATCTTCATATATGTATTGGTAGTCCGGCCTAATTTCCAAAAGTGTATTCGACATTGGTGTAGCTAGGATTTTTTTTCTGTAGGGAGCCTAGGAGTGGGGGATGCAGCAAATGTTTTAACATATTTTTACCTATTGATTTTATTTATTTGTTATTTTGCCTCATTTCGCGGTAAATCAGTGATATTTGTAAATTTAAATTTTCAATGAAGAAAAGACTCATTCTTTTTTGCTTTCTAGTCAAAAATCCTTCAAGAATTCTAACATTAAAAAACTCACGAGGTATGTCCTTTGTGATTCTCCACGATTATTTTCAGGTATTCAACAATGTGCTTTGAAGAGATTCCTCTGAGAATTCATACGACAATTTCTTCATGAATTATTTTCTTGTTTTTCAATGCGAAACGGGGACAACCGTACCAACCGTTTCATTTCAGGGGAAGTTTAAATGATTGAAAGTGGCGTTGCTAAGAATGTTAACGCACACTCCACTGCTGTTAGTGTTCTTGCTCTAGGGATGGGACACAGGTATTTCTCCCTTTTGTCCTGGCTCAAAGGCCTAGGTTTAAGCGCCGTTACTCGCACTCTGAAACGAGAAGAAAATGTCAACGTTAACCCTCCCCCGCTTATGAAGCTTATTAAACCACAAAGATATTCAAAAGTCGCAGATAAAATTAAAAGTATAAGTACTCCTTCGTTATAGATTGTGACAAGACCAACTTGCCATTAAACACATCTATTGCATATGATTTCTATTTTTAATAATTAAATACAATAAAGCTACATTAACTCAACTTAAATTGAACCATTAGAGCAGTACGAATATATATTTGGAAGATCTCATCAAATCCAAACAGTTGCATTCAGTTGGGCATCAGAAACATCAGGATCTCAAGGGACCAATCGCCTTGAAGATTTTCTTCAGGGTTTGAATCTTTCTCCCTCTTGAAGTAGATAGCTCGATGAATATTTTGCAACAAAAATACACATTCATTTTAATAAATATTATTTTTAATCTAATGCACGATAATTTTAATAATACATCAATTCATGCACTTACGACAATAGTCCAACGACACTGTCCAATCGATTTGCGGTTCTATCAAATAACTTACTTACGATTGATTTGAAATAATTTATCACTTACAAATTGCACTATTTGTAAAATACAAAATAATTGAACTTGTTTTTGCACAAATTTGCCGCACGACACTTTATACCACATCCTTATTACATATAAATTCTAATTGTTAGTTTAAGGTATCCTTCAGTTGTTCGTTGATAATTTGTTTAGGATTTTCAGTAATAACTGGGGATTTCTCCAAAAAATAGTACTAAAAATATAGGAGTCTCACCAAGAATGTCTTCAAGATCACCAAGCAAGGATTTATTCCACGAATTCTTCAGAGAGTTCGCCAACAGTTTTCCAACTTTGCTTTTGAGTTCTTCCATAAGGCTTGCTACAGGACTGTTTGAAAAAATCGTAGCAAAAATTATCTAAACTTCCCGCAAAAATAAAACAATCTTCCAGGTGTTAGTTTAAGGATTCTGTTCTTGCAAAAAATCTTCCGCGAAAATACTCAAAGGTTTTTCGAGTTATTTGTGCAAGATTTCGTAGAAAATAATATTATTTTTTGCCTAATATTAGAGATTCGTCCCAATATTTTCCAGAGTTTCTTTAAACCATACTCCGTTTCATTTGGGAAATTTTCGAAGAAACTTTTTATCCGATTTACTAAGATTTAGCAATTCATTCCTGAACTTTTCAAAAAATATCTTTAGAAGTTCCATCACGTATTCTTTCAGGTCCTAGAAATAACTGCTATTTTCCGAACGGTTATCTAAGTATTCTTCCATAAATAACAATTAAACATTTATTCATTCATCATTATCAGCATATCTCAATATTTTTAAGGAATGCTTTTGAAATTCCTCTACAAATCACTTCATATCAGATTTCTAGAGATTACAAACAAAAACAAATAAAATTCAGAAAAAAATTACTAAATTCCTGTCGGTAAATTCAAGAACAAAACCAAAGAATCTCTAGAACTTGTTGACAATGTAACTTATAGGAGAGCTTAAGTGGACCTTTTAGGGTTTACTACAAATATTCTTGTTCTTTTTTCTTCCCCTTTTATATTATAAAAGTGATTGATATTAAAACGATGGCGTTTTAACTGGGTGGTAGGTCATTTGGCATAAAGTAATTTGGCATAATGGTCATTTGACATACAGTCGTTTGGCATAATAGTCGTTTGGTATAATGGCCGTTTGGCATAATGAGTC
Source organism: Aedes aegypti (assembly GCF_002204515.2). Taxonomy (NCBI): domain Eukaryota; kingdom Metazoa; phylum Arthropoda; class Insecta; order Diptera; family Culicidae; genus Aedes; species Aedes aegypti. The sequence continues at coordinate 382,934,369 of NC_035108.1, forward strand.
TGAAACCAAGAATTTCTTAAGATGACATTCGTTTTTACATTTCTTTGAATGTTTCTGATTATTTATGGCTTATTTTGGAGTCATTGACACAAAATGACACTTTATTCAACAATCACATGCTTTTGAAAAAAACTAAAGCATGTTGGGAAAGACATTGCCAATAGTATTTTATTATTAATCCAGAAATTACCCTTCTTTCAAATATTAATTCTTCTTTTGGGTTTTGCTAGTGAAATACATTTTTGCACTGATGATTTTGATATATTTAGCCTTGTATTATACGACTTTTTTTTTCTAAATAAGATGTAACCATAGTAATTGGTATAAACATTGTGGGTTTAAAATTAAAATATTTTCCACCTTTTTATATACATAGGCTGTTCTTTGGAGCTGATGTTAATTTTTCAAATATTTTATTGTTTCCATTTGACAAAAGGGCGGCATTTCATGTTTAAATCATCAGCGAAAAGAGAAATCGATTACGGCAGTTACTTCGATGGGTTGTGCTACTGTTCCCCGAATGTCGGTTTCCCGAATGTCGTTTTTCCCGAACGCCAGTTACCCAAATATCCCGTTTCTTCGATTAGCCCATTTTCCCGAAAAGTTTTAAGCACTCACAATTGTTACTTTATACATTTCAGGGTGGTGGACGAACTGTCCATCTTTTATGTACCCTTCTTTATTTAATTGGCGGTTCTTTCGAGTTTTACCGTACTCAACATTTTTGCCAGCATGTGTATAGCCGAGAATGACAGAATACCTCCTTCTTTTGATTGCTTATCGTTCTTTCTCGTTCACTATTCAGCCACTGAAGACGATTTAAACTGTACCACCGGAAACCGGTCATTTGGGGAGAAAAGTCATTCGAGGAACTGGCATTCGGGAAACCGACATTCAGAGAAACTACATTCGGGGAAAAGTAGTACATTCACTGTTATGATTCTGAACGCAATCGCTGATGTCTTTTCGTTTTATTATGGCGCAATAATTTTTGGCGTCCAATCTTATTTTGGTCCAATCATAATTTTTGCCCTCCTTTGAAAATAGGCTGTTCTCTAGATTTATACTGTTTAAAATTTTATTTATTTAGTAAAGCTAAATTTATATTTTGCTATTTTATTAATTATTGCAAGACGTGCTGTTATAATGATTGATTATAATTATTTCAGAACCGATCAATATTCAACATATTTTTATTTTGTGAGCGCATGATCTTCTTTCGAGATGTACTTGAAAAAATACTTTTTAAATCACAAATTTTCTCTTCTTTTTATATTAGACGGTGTTTTTGATGTACTCTTCCAAAATTATATTTTTATGGAATCGTTGAAAATTTTTGCTTCAAATATTTTCTTTTAAAAACGTGTTGTTTATTTGAGTCATACTGCGAGGAGATATGTTTGCGTTAGAGCCCTAAACATTTTAAACGAAAAATAATCTGCTCTCGAATATATGCTATTTTTGAATTATGCTGCAGTCATAGATCTTTGGAATAGAGCTTTTAATATGTTGCAAATAAATTTTCCCTTCTCTGATCAAGTAATTTTCATCAAGTGGTACGTCCAAACTATGAGCGTTCCCGTTACTAATAACTGTGAACTTTCTTTGCCAGTTTTACTAGTTTCAAATATGTATATCACAACAAGTTCAAATATCTCTTTGTTTTGGGATGCAGAGAAAATTATTATTCCGAAAAGATCTTTCACCAAACCCGTCACGAGTTTTATTTAGTAATGCTCTTCAATGTCACAACAATTTTTGACATTTATAGCTTGGAAAATCACTGAACGAACGCCATTCTCGTTGAGAACCTACCAAAAACTTTTGCTATTGGCTCGGTGATGTTGATCTCGGTAATAGCTTCAAAAATGCCAAAATTGAATCTAAGTCAATCATTATGCCAAACTAATGGCCGTATGCTAAATGGCCATTATGACAAACGACCATTATTCCAAACGACTTTCTGCCAAACGATCTTATGCCAAACGGAGCACAATCTTTTTACTGAAGGTATTTGCAACTAAAATCTTAGATAATATTTTGCATGAACTCCGGAGTTTCATGATACTGGTAAACATATTGATGTAGAAAGATCTTTTTTTTTTTCTTACCTTTAGAAATTCTAAACAAACTTTTTTGAAGGGTCTATTATCGATTATTTTGTAGTGACGTAGAAGTTCAACACGGTATTTTAAAGAACATCAACGAAGTTTTATTGTGGTAAAAATCGTAATGTAAGATTTGAATGAATTTAAATATCAGGGAAAGCTTTTGTATTACTTTGAAAATTTATTGATAATTTATTAAAATTTATTAATAATCTTTCAAAAATTAGGATCCATACGTAAAAGAATTCTGTAGTTTCTCAAAACTCCTATAATTAATAATTTTTTAAGTTCTTAATAATGTTGCTTTTTGGAGCATGGAAATATTTTTGTACGAATATTTTCAAAGCGTCATGCAAAAGAAGGAGAAACAACAACATGTTGAAGCAGGTAGAACAACAAATGGGCTATGGTACAATGAAGATAATTCATAGTCATTTCTCTAGAGGAAAATTACAAGATAGTTCAGACCGTTCTCAAGAAATTTATTCCATCAGAATCTTTTTTAGAAATTATTCTTGATATTTATCCTTCCTTGACTTCTGGTTTTCTAGAATTTTGCCAAAAAGCCTCTATAAATTCCTCCCTTGTATCGCAAACAAATTTCAATCAAAAATATGGATTCTGACAATAATTGATAAAATTATTTCTAAAGAAGTGTTTTAACCCCTTTACCGGCATAGCTTAATTTTTTACAGCACAATAAATATTCAAATCTATATAACTTTTTTGTATTTTAATGTTTTTGCACCATTTTTTCACGAGTACTCAAAAAGCTCTCCTAGCTTAAGAATCCGTGTCAATATTAATCATTGGTGATCTGGGTTTGAAAATATTCCGATGTTCCTTGGTCAATTTATCAAAAAAATAAAATGTGCGTTATATAATATCAGCTTATAAGAAGCTACTCTGAAAAAATCATACAAATCAATCAAGAATTCTTGGAGATATTTGATGTTCTTAAAGTTTTTGAGATCTTTATTTGGTCACCGTGGTACCAGAAACCTAAATGATCATTATTTAAAGACGGCTGCACCTAATTGCTTCTTTTTTCACAACATTCTCTCATTAATGTTATGTTCCGGAGAGTGAATATCCGAATACGGTTTAAATTACGTAGCCTGAGAAATAACCGCGAAGTTAGGGTTACGCGTCGGTCCCCCAAGGAATTTTGATATATCTTCGGAACCAGATGACCAATGATCAATATCGTTACAGATTACAAAACTAGAAGAGTTTTTTGAGAATTTGTGAAAAAATGGTGCAAAAATATAAAAAAAACAAAAATGTTATAACGATTTGAATATTTATTTTGCGGTAAAAAAATAAGCTGCCAGTAGAGGGGTTAAGGAAGATAAATTCAAATTTCATCATGAGTATCACAATAAATCCTTTCCCCCTTCCTAGTTATTTTGCTACATATTCCTCTACAGATTCCTTTACCGCTATGTTTATTTAGGAAGCAAAAGTTTTCCAGGGGTTTTTCAATAAATTTCATCCCCAGTCAACATTTCGGTTGGTATATTTTTTGCTATACATTATTATATATGAATCAAATCACTCGTATAAAATGCATGAAAACGCTATATACACACCAAAGTGGAGGCATTATACGCACTTCCCACGACTTTTTCAGACTTTCCATGGTCAGCAATACGATGCCACAAAATTCCGATAAAAATAAAAAATAAAGTTTCCAGTGAGACTCGAACACCGGACCTTTGGGTCCCTAAACCGGTACCATACCACTGCACCACAAACCGTTTCATGAATATGGTGTGATTATTTGCCAACATTAAAAGAAGTTTGCTATACAGCACACACGCTTTGTTGTTCTTTGAAGCCCACCACCAGAAGATACCAACCTCGGGTGGCAAATTTTGCTAAGTTATTGCGATTTCATTTGATGCTAATCTGCATTGATATATGATCTGTCAGTTTATACATCTTAATGCGATTCTAGATTATACTATTTACGGCATGGTTTGTTGTCAACAAAGTTTGTCGACAATGAATCGTTGTGGAGAATTATATACAATTTGTGTTAACATTTATTCGTTTTGATTTGACATATTGTGCGATTCTGATTTTTGACGTATGAATATGAGATTTTTGGCGCACATCCTTATACGATACGTGGTTCACTGGGTCTGAAGTTTCGAAGGCAAGAGACATTTCAACAATTTTCTTTCCAATTCGGAGATTTAAAGCAGAATTGCTGAAGAATTTGTAATGAAATTTTTGAAAAATTTTCTAAAGAAATTCGCAGAAGAATTTCTTGTAGAAATTTTGGCTAAATATCTCAGTATTAGATTTGACAGAACATATTCCGCAATCGATTTGTTAATAAAAAGAAGCCATAAAAAGGAATGGATGATCACCAGGTGGAATTTTCATTGAAAGTATGAACAAGCCCCATAGTATTGTTTGACTAATTCCCAAGAGATTTGCAAAAGTTCTGAAGCAACCATTCAATACTTCTTGATGAATTTGATTATACTAAAATTCTATGAATAATATCGAAAAGATTTTTGAAAATGTCTCTATAAATTTGTTGGAAACTAATAAATAATTTATGAAAAAAAATCCTTAGAAATAAAGTTCAAGCAATTAATGTATTCATGTGAAAATACTTAAAAAAATGAACCAAAATCAAAGAGAGAATTCATTACTGGAATCTGAAGAATAAGGGGCCCTTCCTTAGCCAAGTGGTTAGAGTCCGCGGCTACAAAGCAAAGCCATGCTGAAGGTGTCTGGGTTCGATTCCCGGTCGATCCAGGATCTTCTCGTAATGGAAATTTCCTTGACTTCCCAAGGCATCATCATAACTGACATACGATATATGAAAGCAAAAATGGCAACTTTGGCAAAGAAAGCTCTCAGTTAATAACGGAGAAGGACGTATTGCCAAGAAAAAAAAATGAAGATGAAGAAGGCGAAGGAGTGATGAGAACCCATCAAAATAAATAATGGTTGAATTTTCAGGCAGAAAATTCAAATGATTTGTTCTTCAGGTCATATTTTCAATTTAAACAAATTTCTTGAAATAAGAAACCATACTGTATAAATGTAACACATTATCACACAAAATGATTTAACAACCTCTGAAATGCCCTTAATGGCAGCAATGTTGAGATAATTTCAAAATTACTACCTCTTAAGCGAAACAGCATCCGTCATTTATCATCTCCAGCGTGAATCAGAATAGACCCGAGCATCCTTCTCCGCTTCTCAACACACGTACATAGGTATATACGTGGCACGGTGCCGTCTTCGTCTGCTTGAACCCACGCACGTGAAACACCCTCCACTAGTTCCAAACAACGGAAATCCGCTCTTCTGTACCCACCTCACGAGAAGCGTGCACCCCAAGCTCTACTAGGCTTTCCTCGCTGTTGTTTGCTAGAGAATACGACCTCCACCTCGGTAGGCTCATAGCTACCTCTAACGTTTACAACCGTCGTCGTCGTGAGACGCTTTCGCGAATGTTAGATGCCAACGAGCGAATGCCAGTAGGTAGTAGGTATACAAAACGCTTTCCCTTGTCTGTGGTCGCCTGAAACGCTCCACCATCTCCTTAAACCTCTTGAACCGCCTAGGTAAGGGCTTTTGTGGCTGAAGCGCTAGTAAGCCCTGTAAACGTGCTACGAGAGAATTTTAGGAACTGGTTCTTAGGGTGAGTTTCGTTTTTCACAAGTTCTCAAAAGCAAAAGTTCATAAGCACTACTACATTACAATGACATTAATAAAGAAACCTCAAAGCGACTTAAGTTATATCTTCAATGAACTTTACAAAAAGATAAAACCGTCCCATATGAAGAAAGTAGGCATTGAGAAAATAAAGCTTAAATTTTAAAGTTTGTTTTTTGATACAAATTTTTATAACTTTATAGAAAATACCGCAAAGATTACTAATTTTGGTGTTAATGGTGAGCAAAATATACAAACTTGAACATAATTCAAGGTTTGCAGCTGCTTTTTTGGTTCAAATCTCATGAAGAACTATTATGCCTACATTAACTTTATATTTTTCCACAACATTTTCCTACAAAATGTGTAAATTTTGATATGCATGATAAAGTAAATACTGGAACATGAATGATGCAGTGAAAAAAGGTATACATGTGATTTTGATTTTGAGTACTTTCAAAAAAAAAAATAAGCCTCACCCTACTGCTCCTTCCCGCAAGGGCACACAATCAGCCGCTTCCTAATGTGTGCTTGTTTGTTCACTAGGATCTCTAAAGGTGGGTAGGACTAAAGGAAAGCGCAACATTTTGCCATTAAATGGTATCTACACGGTGGAACGTGGGCGCCGACGACAACGATGGCTCTGCAGTCACAACTGACAATTGTGCCATTCAGAAAGTGGTTCAGATATGCTTATTGTAGTAATGTAGCTAGCAGCGTGCATGGGTTTTCGGCTTGCGAGGCACAATGGGCCAGAAATCGAAATTTCGCGGCAATATTCCAAGCATAATGAACAAAACTCAATCTAAAAGTGATATAAACTCAAAAAACGGGATGAAATCGTGTTTTTTGTCAGCATCACCTCGTTCGAGCTGTGTATGACAAGCGAGCTTGTTCCAAGGTGCGACCGATCTTGGATTAAGTTGAATTGAAAATTATTTTTGGTTTTCTGAATTTTTGGGAAAATATTGTTAATTGTGGTACTTATTATGGTATTTTTTATTGTGATTCCTGACCCATAGTGTGAGAATGGGAAGAGGAATATGTTTGCGATAGGCAGGGGGAAGGCATTTGAAACCGTTTCTATTGCTCGGTGAGTTGCTATTCTAAAGTATAGGCGGCTCCATTGTGACATTCCGTATTGCACGTATTATTGCGCTGCGGTGACTCGTATAATAAAGGTATCATTGCGAGTGCTGTAAATATGATGACATAATGATGATGTTGCGTTAGCATTATTTTGTGCAGGTGGCATTTTCATATGCGTACGGGTGTGAATTTGGGAGAAAAAACGGTGCTGTCACGCATTTAGCCAAGCGTGTGTACACATACTATGGAGAGAGAGAGAGGTGTTCTTGAACAGATAATAGGACATAAATATGTTGATTGGATGGGCCATTTTCGAGGTGTGGGATTTCGCACCAGGAAATGGGCTCCCCTGGTCTAATATACTTAATTGAGTTCGAGTTGATCGTCAAGTCTATCCTCGTTCGAGATGGGCGTCCTCCTCTCGAATCATTCAAAAATTTCGTTTCCTTAAAATAAGTGCACTAATCAAGGTTCTTATCGAAAGAGTCACGGTTCACTAACAAGTTTTTGAAAAGAGCTCAAACATTCACAAAGAATATCACATTTAGAGTTAGATTTGCTGGAGTAAAGTCCGGCAGACATAGTGGGAATCTATGACAAAAGGTCGAAAAACAAAAGGTCGAAAAGACAGAAGGTCGAAAGACAAAAGGTCGAAAGGACAAAAAGTCGATGAACAAAAACGAAGGGACGATGTTTTTTCAAAGAAGGAAAAATTTCCCACTATTTCCCACAATTTCCAAATAACTTTCGACCTTTTTTCCTTTCGATTTTTTGTCTTTCGACCTTTTGTCCTTTCGACGTTTTGTCTTTCGACCTTTTGTCCATAAACCTTTTCAAGAAACCACATTAACCAAATTCAGCATTTGCCCTTGTTTTAAATTCGAGTTTGGCATCTTCTTCTTCTTTTTGGTGTTACGTCCGAAATGAAATAGAGTCTACTGCTGTTCTTTTGAGCATTTCCACAGTTATTTACTGATAGTTTACTTTGCCGAATGACTTTTTTTTAATTATTATAGTTAGGTATCAACAAATTTCAAAAGCCAGACCTTTTCAGAGGCATCTTCTCTCCAGTACCGTCCAAATTGCGTCTACCGTAGACTTTCCCTTTCGGAATCCAAACTTCCATTCTGATAGTCTGATAGTTTGCCCAATGTATCCCAATGTATGTATAAGTCTGTATGATGATGGATCACCGGGTGGTTTTCCTGGCTTCGGTAGCAGCACCAGCTTCTGGATCTTCCATATCTGCGCTCGCATATTGAAACCTTGAGGTTGGAGATGATTGTTTGCAACTGCTTGATTTTGTAGAACGTGTGCTTGATTTCTACATTCAGAATCGCTTTTTTGAATCTTGTAGCGTGGCGTTGTAATTCGTTGACCTAGGGGCTGTTTCCTTCAAGTGAAGCAAGTGCGTCGGGAAAACCCATTCATGCGGCATTTGATTAGGAAAACCTTCCGAACTGCCATGTTTCCCAATTTCTTATTCTGCGTAGCGTACTCTTTAAGATTGTTTCTTGCTTCTGTTCCAAACTCTTTGTCCATGTATTGGTATAAATTGACCATGTTTGCAATGTAAAGGAATCGACTGTGATGGAGGTTATATTTCTATAGGTTTTCGGCTTTCAGTCTATAGGAATCATAAACGGATTTCCGTTCTACACCTGACATTTCGGTCACAATAGCGTAGCTTAGCTTAGCTTAGACTGACTTCACATATCAATGGTTGCTATTCCGTGATTGACCGAAGTCGGTAAAAATGCACAAAGAATCAACTGGAAGTTCGGCTAATATAATTGAGAATTCCTTCATGAGGTATTTAAAATGTAAGAGAGACATGATCAGAATCAATATTAGCAATACTTACATAGAATATCCAATGTTGAAACATTAGAACGAATGTCAAATATAACAATTATTAATTTCAGGCAAAAATCGTTACAATCTTCTATTGCTACAAATAATTCGTTATATGTTTAGGTTAAGTTAGGTTAAGTAAATTCAAAGCGTTTTGTTTTTCTTAAAAGCAGGTGAAATCAACTCACCTGCAAAAAATTTGAACTGCTACGGCAAATGAAATGTAATATGTTGTTAATAAAATCTTTAATTAGTTTTACCAAATAAGGATGATAGTGGGGTCTAATTACACAGAACACCAAGATATAAGAAATAAATGTAATGTTTGGAATGATAAGAATAAAGAATAATAATTATAATACTAATAAAAAAAGATCAGCAATACTAGAGTCGGTTGAGACCAAATCAACTGTATAAGGGGTTTCTAGAAGAGGAAAACCAGTAGGGCAATTAGGGTATTGCATTGAGAAATTTCATGAGGAACACTCGACAAATAAATTCTGTCGTTGGAATTACTTTGCGAATTATTCCATGAGCGATGTTTGGCATTTAAGTCACCGAAGACAAACAATTTTGACTTTCGCAAGCCAGTTTGAGCAAATTAAGAGCATTGAAATGGCAAATATGCAGCTATGAAAGTATATTTACCAAGCTGTGTTTTAACAGAAACACCTAAAGTTTCAAAAACTTAAGTTTCAAATGACGAAAAAAGTTGATGTTTCATATGCCTATGAATGATGATTGCAACTCCCCCACATGCCCCATCAAAACGATAATTACGATACACAAAAAAGTTAGGATCTCTTTTGATTTTGAATCCAGGTTTCAAATAAGTTTCAGTAATAACTGCTATATGTATTTCATTAGATGCTAGAAAATAAAAAGCTCGTCCTCTTTACCATTCAAAGAACCTGCATTCGAATTTAATACACTTAATTTTTTTTTTTGATTCATTCAAAAACGTAATCCGATAACAATATGATTAGTATCATTTATTTATTTATTTATTTACTTATTTAATGATGTATAATTCAACGGACTTTTTTAGTCTAATTGAATGTTCTTAACTAAAAACATACCTATTTCAATACAGAAAAACAACAAAAATGCTATTATCTAGGGTCGATGGACCAATAGCCGCATAGCTAAGAACAAATATTCGTATAAAATCGAAAAATAAAGCCTGCGGAATTATTTTTAGATCATCTGAAAGCTTTTTATCTTGGCTTTGTGGAAAAATTATGAAACATAAGAAAACTCATGTTTTTGTATTTATTATCGCTTGTGCCACTATAGGAACACATGTGCCTATAGTAGCACTATTCCTAATTTCTGTTCCTATAGTAGCACTAGCCTGGCCTGGGGCCCAGATAGCCGTAGCGGTAAACGCGCAGCTATTCAGCAAGACCAAGCTGAGGGTCGTGGGTTCGAATCCCACCGGTCGAGGATCTTTTCGGGTTGGAAATTTTCTCGACTTCCCAGGGCGCATAGAGTATCTTCGTACCTGCCACACGATATACGCATGCAAAAATGGTCATTGGCATAGTAAGCTCTCAGTTAATAACTGTGGAAGTGCTCATAAGAACACTAAGCTGAGCAGCAGGCTCTGTCCCAGTGGGGACGTAACGCCAGAAAAGAAGAAGAAGAAGAAGCCTCACGGAATAGGCAAAACACAAATCAAAACCGTATTTTTACAAAACTTTTATATTTTTCCTTTGAACTGTGGATGAAAAGCGTTCGATTGATGTAAAAAAGTTCCTAATTTATCAACTATTTTGTTTAATAACAAAATAGTTTCTCTTAGTAGTGCTACTATAGGAACAATAGGTTAACTATAGGTGCAAGGGAGCTAAAATTTTAAGCAAAACTATTTATTTCGATCATTTTTTGAACAAAATCGAGTTGTGTGTCAATGGTTCTTAGATAAATAGCTACTGATCTTCATGTCAAAAAATATTTTGCTACGATTACCAGCGAAACGACCGCAAAAAGCCACTAGTGCGATTATAGGGGACCGTCCACTAAGGGAACACCGAGCCTACTACATACAATAATGGATAACATTGAAAACTACGCTAGTTCAACATTATGGTTTCAATAAACAAAACAACATAATAAAAACGAGGAATCATACAAAGTACAGTTTGTACAAATTACACAGCATCGGGTTTCCACGTACACAGTCTTTTTTTGAATTCTCGGAACTTAATGTAGACGACATCATTGCGGGAGACTTCCACTTGCGGTCTAAGACAATTTTGAAAGAGACGAAGTCCAGAGTAGTGCAGTCGACACATCGCGGAACCAACTTTCTTACAGTTTTGCACTCATTTTCACGTACGCTTAAACATCGATAAACCATTCGTCGAACGTCCTCCTCTGAAACGCTTCCATCGATGTTGGTTAGAAGTAAGCTGAAATTGTCGTCTTCGTCCACTGAGTTCGGTAACCGATTTGCAAGATCAGACAAATATGATGCTTCACTGCTTAGATTTGTCTTTTTTAATTCAAAACCAATTTGCCGCGATGAGATAGGAGTCGAGTTGCGAATCAGGGAGTCCTCATTGTAATTTGTGTGCGAAGTAAGCACCGAGAGGATGGATTCAACTTTGTTTTTAAGTTCATCGACATCACGTTGCAGGACGCATTTAGGCTCAAAGCTCACTGGGGCAGTTGGTTCTAATACCTTCTCACGTCGTTCTTTCCTCCATCGAACGAACTCGACCAAACATTCGTCGCACAGCCAAAAACTGTTCTTGTTTGGAGGCGATACGGTAGCCAGCTCGACTTCGTTCATTCCAACGCAAGTAGCATGATATATCCCAGCACATAAACCATTGCAGTAAATATACGGTTGGCCTTTTGTTCTCACTGGAAGGCGGCACTTTTTGCAATCCATGGCGAGCTAGGTTGAACTGTATATTTCTTCTTCAATTTCACGAACGGTGATCAATTCGCAGGATTCTCGGTTTCGATGAAGTAGTTTCACAAGTCCCGCGCTTGCTTAGTGGCTTTGAAAGATTTTAGGTGCCAATTAAACAACGAATGAAGCAAATCCGAAGACCGTTAATCAAAACAACAACCGATTGAAGCGATAACAACAACAAATCAATGTTCAGTCATAAAATCAAAATCAGGTGGAGACATTTTACTCAAATTTGGTGCATTTTCTGATGATATTTTGTTTGAACGACTTTTTAGTGAAGGGACGTAATAAGAGTTGCTTGCGGTGGCTGGGGTTTTTCCATATGACTTGAAACAATAAGAACAGTTGTCCGTAGGAAGCCAATAGGGAAAGGAGCACCTACAATATTGGCATAGGAGATTCCTTGGGTAAATCCTGGGAGGGAGAAACCGATACAAAATTTCTGTAAGTCATAGTGAGCCGGGATTCCGCTGTCACAAACTGTCACTGTGAGCCCAGATCTTTAGCATTGAACTACACTAAAACCGCAATTTACGAAGTCTTTTTTTACGCTACCTCAATTTAAGTCACTTTTTTTTCGAAGTAAGCTCAATTTAAGTCACCTTTTTAACGAAGTGCGTAAATTGAGTTCAGACAACTCTGTGGGAAATCATTGACCTCCGGTTGAGGAAAACCGTTGGAAACCCATACACTATGGGTATTCTCGGAATGGACACGATGAGGGGATGCCGAAAATCGATGTCCGACGCCATTTTGGAATCCAAGATGGTGACCTGTGGTTTGGGAAAACCGTTGGAAACCCATACAATATGGGTATTTTCGAAACGGGCACGAGAGAGCATGACGAAAATCGAAGTCAGACGCCATTTTGGAATCCAAGATGGCGACCTCTGGTTTGGGAAATATTGTTGACGAAAATTGGTGTCAGACGCCATTTTTAAATTCAATTCACCAAAACCTCAATCAACGAAGTTTGAAATTGAAAGAAAGAAATTGACGTCACTTGTTTAACGATGAAAATTCATGAACATCAGTACATTGATCACAAAAGTACAACATGTATAAGCATACTTTTATATGTAAGCGCAAGTAGTGATACTTTTATGAATCAACATTACATAAGATGACTGAGTTTTATCATTTTGAAATTGCAATCTGCAAAATCAACATGGCTACCAAAACGAATGACGGACTACTTAGCCTTAAGAGTTTAGATGTTATGCTATAAAAAAGTATCATCAATGTATAACTACTTAAGTTTGTAGATACTCAGGCCTATATATCGTGGAGTCCTTGGAAGTAAAAAAATATCGACACAACTCAATACAACACTTCATTTGCTAATATAAACAGTAAGAGGCCTTCGCAATATTGAAGAACTATCTATTGATGATTGGTAACGCTTGTATATCCTAATGCCCATATTCGATAGAGATCTTAGAGAACCAAGGACATCCGCACAAATTAATACAATACACCGTTTACCCACAGGAATGGTAAAGGGCCTTAGGAGTATTTGAAAACTATCTTCTAATCACTTATTATGGCCGTAGATCCAAAGGCTTTTATTCAATGGAATCCTTGGAGCACCAAAAACATCCGTTTAAATCAATAAAATATTCCGTTGACTTATATGAATTATAAAGATTTTGTGCCATATTGAAAAAAAAACTACCTATAGACCATTGATCACGTTTGTAGATTCAAAGGCCTATATTCAATGAAGTCCTTGGAGGACCGGTACAAATAATAACAATACTCATTTTACTGCTACATATAGATAAGGGCCTGTGCCATATCAAAAAAGCATCTATTGATAATTGGTTACGCTTGAAGATCCTAAGACCTATATTCGATATAGATCTTGGAGGACCTAGGATATCCACACATATTAATACGATACACTGTTTACTCGCAGGAATGGTTAGGGGCCTGTGGAATATTTGAAAATAACCTCCAATCTCTTATTACGGTTGTAGATCCCAAGGAATCCTTGGAGGACCTAGGACATCGGCACAAATTATTACAATACACTATTTTCTCACATGAGTGGTTAGGGGCCTGTGGAGTGTTTGAAAACTAACCTTTAATCTCTTATTACGGTCGTAGATCTCAAGGCCTATATTCAATGGAGTCCTTGGATGACCTAGGGCATCGGCACAAATTATTATAATACACCGTTTACTCACATGAATGGTTATGGGCCTGTGGAGTATTTGAAAACTAACCTCTAATCTCTTATTACGGTCGTAGATCCCAAGGCCTATATTCAATGGAGTCCTTGGAGGACCAAGGACATCGGCACAAATTATAAAAATACTCATTTTACTACTATGAATAGATAAGAGCCTGTGCCATATAAAAAAACATCAAAGGATCGCTTAATATGCCAGAACGTTGCAGGTATATATCCCAGGAAGTTTTTGGATAAACTAGAACACCTGTTGTACTCACTTAATTAACAAAACTTGGATCTGACAATTCAAATGCTTCTTAAAAATATAACAATCTTCTCGGGTCCAGTATTGTGAGACATTCTTCTACATAGAAATGATAAATTGATCTCCGTTAACTCATGTAGAATCATATGCCCAAACTCCAAAGAGTTCTTGGAAGACCTAAACTTGCACACATTATAGCCCGATTTGGAACCCAATGTATTAATAATATGTTAATAGTGCTAAAAGAGCATACTTTTTCTAAATAATATAAATTAATTTCATACAAATAGACTTCAAAAGGCAAAACCTAGTTTTTTTTACGAACCGAGCTCCCTCGTTTTACGCACTGATTCAATTTACGCACCAACTCAACTTACGCACCCCCGATCTAGTTCGTAAATTTAGGTTATAGTGTAACATGAAAAAAGGGTGTAACTGATTAAAACATATTTTCTCATTTCATCAAAAGTGACAAAAATCTAATGGAAATCAATTCATGCACATAATGCAAGTAATGTCAAGTGAGCACATTTTAATCTGATTTAATATAAAGCATTGACAAACGCATCGTTTTATTTTCTCCAATGAAAATGAATATTTAGTGCATAGAAAACTATGGCCCTTTTTTCATGTTTGTCAGGATAGATCAAAGGTACACAACAAAAGAAAACTAGCGATTTTTCCCAAGCCTGCCTTGATTGTTGTTGGCAAGCTGGAGTTATCTTGCAGTTCAAAATAACGTTGTCTTATATTTCGTGTGTAGTATCGGTACCTCCCTCCCAGGGTAAATCCATTCCAAATTATAATATCGAACGGCTACCCGACGGAAGAAAATTAGCATGTTAATGAGCATGGTTATAAATTACCTGATGGGTATGATTCTCAATCAAGCAATCGTAAACTAAAAATGATCATTGTTGAAGATTCTGCCTGAGGAATTCCGGGAACGAAAAACGTTATCGTTCATCTGCCTGGTACGAGTCTTGACGATTCCTTGACGCGAAGGGAAATCCTTAAAGTTAGACTTATGGTTTCTCCCGAAAATTGTGGATACAAACATTTTGGTATCTTCCTTCACAGGACAGACGTACTTAGCGTGAGAGATCATGCGACGCAAATCATGCTTTTAGCATCCATGCGGCAATGTTTTGTACCATAACCACTCTTTTGGCACCGACAGAACTGAGAAGAGTTTTGGCAGCTTCCTTCAGGTTTCTGGAATTGTTTCCATGTCACACGGACATTAAGCTCCAATATTAATTAGATCACTTTTGTTAAAGTGAACTGAATAATACTTTTGAAAAAGCCCTTTTCGAAAAATGCCAGATTGGGTTCTCTATTTCATAATTATTAATTGAATTGGGGGAAATCCAAGTAAATCATCTATTCCATTTTTTATCTCTTCCGAGAACTTTCAAGACGACTTCGATCAAACGTTCAATTTTTACGTCAATAGTGAAAAATTGTACTTCTTCTCTTCAAAATGTGTGAGCAGAAGCTCGCGATCTTTGAAAGTTTCCGGCAAAACGCGACAGTCTCCTTCACGGAAAAAAATGCGTTTCCGGAATCATGAACAAAAAGTCATGAAATCATAAAATTTTATGTTTCATAATATCATGACTATAAGTCATGAAACCATGGCTATTAATCAAGAATTTGTGTGCTCAGGGCGTTACATGAATCCAACTGTCATTTTTTTTTCATTTAAGTCAACACGTCTTTTGCGATCGGTAGTGTTTTTTTAGTGAAATTGTAAATAAGTTTTGTTTGCGGAAGTGGTTAATTTGAATACCATGCTCGTCGGAGCTTTGCCATCATATCAAAGACATTCCCGATGACCCAATTAAACTGCCGGTGCAATTAAATGTGCGAAAATGTACTTGTAAGCATTCACACTGATCATTCAGTACCGGGCAATGATTGACGTAGGTTTTGCTTGACAAATTCGTCGGCGATTTTAAATGTTCGGATGTGATGCACATGTTCTCCACATTTTACAATAGAGCAGCTCATACAAACCTTCGGCAGCCGGATGATCTTTACCACGTTCCACGCCTGTAGAGTCGTTTAGGATTTTTCCATCGCCAATACAATCAACCAGCATTTTGCAGCGCAGGGACAATGTGCCAATTCAATTGATGTTTGAAATGACATTTTGCGTGCAAACCTAGCCACCGGATGTTCGCGTTCCTGCCAAAGATGTGGCACTCGTTAAGTTGACTTTTCTCACAGTTTATTCCGAAATTACCGGCACAAAATCCATCTTCATGTTATTTGTTTACCTATGACAAATATACTGGGATCATAATTGAAGTTTGTGTGTTTTCATGAAGTTAATTCATGATTTCATGATTCTGCTTCATGATTTCATGACTCAAATTTCCACTTTTCATCAACAAAACTGGAATCATAAATGACAGGTATCTAAATCCATGAATAGTGTTTATATTTTCATGAATTTAATTCATGGTTCCGGAATACATAATTTTTGATTTGATTATTTGAATTTACGCTTTGGAAACGTAACGTACAGCTGGCGTTACGGTGAAAAGATTCATGATTTCATGACTTTTGGTCATGGTGTATTTCCATAACATGAAAATACACGTTCCTCCCAAAATCATGACCTTTTCTCTTTGTTTTGAGTGCCGCATTTTTACCCGTGTTTCTTTGCAATTTAAAGGAAACCTTGATTCCCCAAATTCGGAACAACTGACTACGATAGGGGGCACTCTTTGTTTCCTCACTGGAATCAAAGTGCCTGGACTAGAGGCTGCTTCAAGATTGGTGTTCGGAAAATTTGTTCAAAGTATAGAATTGATTGCTAATTTCGATGTAATTATCAACATTCTCTATGTGTCCCTTGGAATCAAATTAAAGTTTTGATGTGATGTGCTGTTCAAATTCAAATCGGTCCAAAAATAACTAAGTTCTTTCTTACCAAAATTTATAGTTTTGTATGGAAATTCGAAAAAGTTGCAAAGGTTTCGTCCTATACTTTATTCTGAGGCAAATAAAATGGAAGCATAATCCTTTTTCACTGAAAACTGATTCAAGTATAAGTTCTCATAGGAAAACTCCATCTCAGCCGTCATCAAAAAGTATAGTAACTACAGCATCCGAGAATCAAGTTGACTTTTTTAGTCCAACAAAAACAACTCTTGTCCCGGAATCTTTGCAGGAAGCCATAATTAACAACACAAAACAAACTTCCAATCAAAAGGCACGTCTTCTGTGTTTCTCCAAAAACTTTCCTGCCACAAAACGTAATCAAACAGTGCAAACTTACACAAAGCTACAAAATTCCAAGATTTCCACCATAGCCGAAATCATCTTACGGTATTCCAACGCCCCGAACAAGGAGTTTCCTCCCACCCATCGTGTCCTCGTTCATCAACCATGTCAAAAAGAGTCCCCCCCCACAATTCTGGCTGAAGGTACGGTTCCCATGCCAAAGTCGCCAAACTTCGAAACAAGTGTCATTTTTCACGAGGACTGCCACCTCAGTGCCCGGCCACGCTCTGGGGCTGCCACTCTATAAATTGTGAGCGCCAAAAGTCGTCCGGGAGTTGAGCAAATGAAATGAAACAACAGCAATGAGAACCGAAACCCGTGCGTTGTCATCGTCATGCACAGCAGAGTTACTAGAACAAATTCGTGGCTATAATTTTCAATTTGAAAAATTCAGATGCTACATATCTTACCTTTTTAATTCTTTATTGGTATCATTCCGAACATTAGGGGGAGATCCCCCAGTACCGAACACTTAAGCTACTAAATTCATAATTCGAAAACTATTGATTTTATGGGCTCGTGTTATCCATTTATGATAAATATTATCATTTTATAGTGTACAAAAATAAATTTGAAAATATAAATATGAATTTTGACAATGCATTTTGATGGTGTATTTTAGTACCGAATTGATCGATCTTGAAAGGTTGCACACAATATCGGACACGATCTGGAAATGCCTCGAATTCTGCAAATTTGAACATCATTGAATATGTACACTATAGGAATAGTTTATAAATACCAATTCAATGCATTTGCCACATTTACATAAAAATAATTTGAGTTTTTCTTAGTTTGCAAGATGCCTATCAAAAACCTCTTCCATATATTATGAAAAATAGCACATTTGACGATGTTGTTCCGAATGTTCATTCTTCTTAATTTTATTGCATGTTTGATACCATGATCGTCGGAACCCATGAAAAATGAAAGTATTTTGAGACACTGACGCAATAATTACAAAGATATCATATAACAAATCAAGCTGTCCGAAACTGAGGGACAGGAGGTGCTTAACGAAAATTGTAATTTGTCCATATTTAGCATATTTCAAGGATGTGTTATTCTACGCAAACATTAGTCTACATAAAGGCTTTCTTTTCTACTATTACACCATCTTGATTGGACCATGATTTCTCAATGTTTCGACTTTGTCCGGTATTGGGTGCTGTCCGGCACTGGGGGATCTCCCCCTACATTCATTTCATTTATCTAGGTGTTCTGTGTTAGACAACACTATCATCCTAATTTGGTAAAACAAAATTAAGCTTTTATTAACATTTGGTTAACAACATAACACTTCATTTGCCGAAGCAGTTCAGAATTTTTACAGATGAGTTGATTTTACCTGCTTATGAAAGAGAAAAAAAAGTTTCCAGTTTACTTAACCTAAATATATAACGAATTAATCGTAGCAATAGAAGATTGCAACGATTTTTCTCCAAAATTATCATTTTTTTTTCTAGCATTTGTTCCAATGTTTCAACATTTACATTCTATGTAACTCATTAGTACTATACCAGGGATGAAGCTTACGAATCATTTTCAAAATTTTATTTTGAATCCTCTGCAAAAAATTTTTTCTGGTATTACAACAGCTAGTCCATATTGGTACAGCATATAACATGGCTGATCTGAAAATTTATTTGCAGGTCAAAAGCTTGTTCTGAAGACAAAGTTTTGATTTTCTATTGATAAGGGGATAGAGACATTTTACATATTTGTTACGTTTGGCTTGAATGTCCTCAATGTGATTATTGAAAGTTAAATTTTTATCTAGCATTAGCCCTAGGTACTTAACCTCATCTGACCAATTTATTGGAACCCCTCTCATCGTAACAACATGTCTACATGAAGGTTTCAAATAAAGAGCTTTTGGTTTATGTTGGAACATATTTTACCATTACAAATATAAAACCGCATGTTGTGGTTATATTCAGGAGACGTCAATTCAAAAATGTTTTGTATTAAAATACCTACGAAGAAAGATTAACTCATTGACTTCAAAATGCACCATAGAGAGTTTCAATTAGAAGTCAAACCCCAGAAATATGGACAAAACACTCTTGTATGTTTTCAAGGGGGTGAACCCAAACTTTAGCATGAGTTTGTATAAGTAATTTTTTCGATAAATTTCTTATTGATAGGTCTCCTGCAACAGGTTGAAATTATACCTAATTAAGCTTGAACCATATTCAAAATAATATCAGGACGGAAAAATAAATTTTGGCCACGATTGACCCAAATTACTCCTATGTAAATAATCGCTTTGCAGGTGCTCTTTGTTGTTGCTGGGATGACACATAAATCTCGCATAGATTTCGAGACAAACGGAAACGACATGGTGTTTGCCATGAACAACGAGGAGCACAGTTTTCCAACATTTTATACGTGGGAGAGAGTTTTTTTTTCGTTCGTTTTATGTAACGGAAGTAAAAGTCAGAATGATTGAAGCTGAAATGGGCCAACACGGCACATCGAGATAAATTACGACAGTTACAAACTCGAATTCACCTGGGAAATGAACGATTTGGACTCGTAGAACGGCGGCAAATTGCGGAACTTGGTGAAAAATGGGTGCTTCTTTTGTTTGTTTGATTGAATGATCTGTCTTAAACTTGACTTGCCGGAAAAACGTTTCCAGTGAAAAATGGCTCTGCATAGTTAGATGTGATAAACGTAATGGTCAGGATATGAGAAGGATTCAATTAGTCGTAGAGGTATTGAGCAAGACCATACCTACCGTAGTTTTCCGTAGCCTAAAGGTGAAGCCTCCGGCAAAAAATCGAGGCCATGTTTAAATTGTCTGGGTTCGATTCGCGGTCGGTTAAGAATATCTCAGTAGGAACTTATTTCTCTGGACATAAAGCATCGTAGTATGTGCTACGTAGGGTTTCTCAACCGGTGGTCCGCGGACCCCTAGGGGTCCGTGAAGAGTTCTCAGGGGGTCCGCGAGCAAGTGTCGTTTTTCCAAATTGATGAATAAGTCTAGCGTTTCAAACGGTCCAATCCTCAGATCGTGAATTCAGAGAAAATTCGAAGTGAATATTGTGCACTACATTTTCAGTTCCTATTTTTCAGTATACCCGATTCTGTTTATGCACGGGGGATGCGTGCCGTGTAAAAAAAAGTTTTCAGTTCAAAATTTCAAAAACCGTGCAAAAAAAGTATCACCATTTCTCGACGTTTCATGCAAAAATAAGGTTTTGGCGGATGTAAATGTATGCAAATTTTTTGCACGGCCGTGTAAAAAAATCCGTGCAAAAACAGAATCGGGTGTATTCAAATCAATCTATAGGACTTCAGCATGCTGTCACTACAGATTAATAATCGATGTTATTTTGAAAACTGCCAAAAATGTGAAACAAAATTACGAGTTTAAATGGTTGGCCCAACTCTGATTTTAAAGCAGGCATTGTTGTTAGCGTGCCGTGGCCCAAAGCTAGGCCCTTTTGGTTTTCAACGAATGAGCAAGAGAGAGTTCTAGGAATCTCACCATGCTAAGGCCAATGACAATTTGCTAATTTTTCCAACTGTAGACCCTCTTGATGAAGAGAGATCCGCTCATTGGCCGTTTTGAGCAGGGGACAAACAAATGATTTGGAAAAAATGGGTTTTGAAAATCGGGTTTACAACGGTAAGTTTCACGATTATGTTGACAATGTTTGCATAGTTTGTGAGTGTTGGGAGATAGTATCGAATTGTATCAAAGCTCGATTTGTTTAGAATTGTAACGCAAGAAATGTGATGAATCTTCAATCCCACTTGGTTTCAATAGAACATTATTACCAAGTTGCAAATTTTTGATCAGTGAAGTACTTTTAAATTTTAATCTATTTTGTTTCTTTCAATTGTGAAAATACTGACAAATACTATCAATATGATCCTGTCAATGAGGGATTGCAAGTCAGCTATTGTTACTCAACGCACATCTATGAAAATTCTATCGCGTGTAATATACAACATTAAAAACTAGGATAATTTATGGATACCATTGAAAATATTTGGAATATTTGCGGCTTAATCCTTAGTAGATCTTGCCGGCTGACTGGCGAGATCCAAGGTTTTTGGAGATTTCGTGACGAGTTTTTGATAATTCTCCCTACGGCTTTCAAGGAACACATGAAATCTGCAATTAACTCTTGGGAATATGTTTGACAATTTATTAGCAAAATTCGGAGTGTTCCCATGTGAAGTACTTTTTTTTGCACTCCTGATTCACTTCGACAGGGTTTTTAGAACTACAGAGCTCATATTTGATCACACTATGAGTTGTTTTCAAGCGCTTCTTATTGCCAAGTTTCAGACGATTCGGCCGAGAAAATTCCCCCTGTCAAAATAGATCCTGGAAGTGGTAAAGTTCCTTACTTCATTCTGAACCGTATATAAATGTGGCTTACTGTTGCTCTTCTTCTTTCTGGCATTATGTCCCCACTGGGACAGAGCCTGCTTCTCAGCTTAGTGTTCTTATAAGCACTTCCACAGTTATTAACTGAGAGCTTACTGTGCAATGACCATTTTTGCATGCGTATATCGTGTGGCAGGTACGAAGATACTCTATGCCCTGGGAAGTCGAGAAAATTTCCAACCGAAAAGATCCCCGACCGATGGGATTCGAACCCACGACCCCCAGCTTGGTCTTGCTGAATAGCTGCGCGTTTACCGCTACGGCTATCTGGGCCCCGGCTTCCTATTGTGTTCCAGACAATTTGATGGCGAAAATACCCAAGTGATTTATCCTACTTGTCCTGCATGAATTATTGAATTTTGTCAAGATCCGTTATGAAAATTCCTTGTCATATTATTGGAAAAGTACTAGGTAGATTTCTGAATCAATTCATAGTGGACACCTCAAAAAGATTGCAGCTGGATTCTTGCATTGACGATTTCTAAATTATGATCTGTTGTGGAATCCTGATATGAAATGTAGGAGTGCCTTCCCAATACATCAGATAACACTTCAATAGTCGCATTGTGTTTATTGTTCAGCACAGTTGTGAAAACATCGGTTTTCGTTCACAGCAACTGCGTGGTGCTTCTGGCGATAGTCAACCACGTGACGACAGGAAGGGTATATCCTTGGAGAGATTCGGTATTTCCATAATCGTTGATTTTAAGGGGTCCGTGAGACGTTTGTAATGCTGCAAAGAGGGTCGCGGCTCCAAAAAGGTTGAGAACCACTGTGCTACAGTAAATACGAATGCAACAATGACAATCAAGAGACCATCATAGCAACTATGTTTCTAGTATGGTTCCATGAGTTGATATCGTGTCATGGAATATCGACTCATGGAGTTTTAACTGTATCAACTTTTTCAACAAAATAATTTTTGATCCCATGTACTTGATCTATTTGTTCCATGTTTGAATAGCAATCGGACACAAACCTAATATGTGCAAACGTGATTCTACCCCATTACCCCGAATTCCATTTCCTCGAGTGCCATCACCCCGAATTCCATTACCCAGAATGTACCATTACCCCGAATTCTATCACCCCGAATGCTATTTCCCTAAATTTACAATTATCTCGACATGATGACGTTGATGACATTTCCCTACGATTTTGGAATTCGTCTTTCAATCTATAACAATGATGAACGGTTTTCCGTTTATGATCTGTTAGCGTTAGCGTTAGCGTTAGCGTTAGCGTAGTTACGGTATACTTCGTAGATTGGATACTACCAATATTCATGGGGAGGGGAGTATACCTTGTTCAAATCATAAACAAGAATACTAAAAGAATGAATATCACTATTCCCGGCCACGCCCATCTTTACCGTAACTTGGGATAGGGGAAAGAAATGTTGATGTCGCACTTACTTAATGAGAAGCCACCGACTCAGCGACACCCTCATAAGTGCCACGGAGTTGGAGGTTGGGGAAGGTATATTGTCAGGATTCGCCTAGAAAGCTGGCGATAGACTATAGACAAGTGTTTTCAATTTAATCTTTTGAATGCCGGCAATCAAAAGAGAAAATAATAGTTTATTTATTTGGTCTTTTTATTTCTAGTATAAATAGTATTTCGCGAAATGCTTGTCGATTGTGCAGTAATATTTTTGCTCAATAGCCAGTAAAAAGCAAAACCGATGCCTCCAGAGTCATCGGATTGTATAAAATAACGATACGGTTTCCGTTTATGATCTGTATAGACTGAAAGTCGAAAACCCATAGCAACATAACCCCCATCACAGTCGATCCCTAAACAGTAAAATATTTGTGATATTTCTTATGAAACGCCATCATTAACGCCTGGGAATAGAAGCACCCTCTGGGCTACAGCAATGCCCCCTCAAAAAGGAACGACTTAGAAGGCAATTTCAACGCATTCGCGATCATGCTATGAAAATAATGTGGCAGGATCTGAAAAAATAAATTTAAAAATAATTCTCCATAAGGAAACAAAAATTTCAAAAATGAAATTTCTCAATTGGTCCCTGGCTTTTAGCCGTTTTGAAAATTATCAAAAATTTTGAAAAAAAAAACCTCAGAAGCCAATACCGGCATTGAAAGAGGAAAACAAATTATTTCTAAATAATTTCGAAAAAGCTCAAAAACTTGCTATGCAGTTTGAAGCGCGCGAAATTTTAATTCAGGACTTGCTAGTCCAATAGAAAATCAAGTTACTTAAGATTTCTAAAGTATTCTCAATCAAAAAAACGCTTTTGAAAATTCCTGGGAAACTAATTTGGAAGAAGTAACAATAATTGATAATTAATTAAAGTGAATTAATAATTAATAATAATAATAACAGATCTATGTTGAAAGCTTCTTCCTGCTAGTGTACTCACCATTTTACAGCCCTTATTTTATGCACGTGAAGAATACTTATGAATCAGATCAGTGAACGCAGTATGTTTTAGCATGTCTTATCGATTGATGAATCTTAGAACATATTCAGGACTGATGTTTTTATTTGATCAATCATTTCCAAGATAATAAATGCTTCCCATTTAAGCTGTTAAGAACACGTTTTCCCAAACAACCATTACGATGTTTTAATGCTAATCGAGCTTAATTGAAACGTCCAAAAAGTTTACATAATTAAAAACTTTGCATCCAACCCTTTGGAATTCCGTGAATCTTTTCTTTTAGATTACCCTCAAGATGGATTGGTCTCCTAGGTATCAAAGAGAATTCTGTTACCAACCTTTTCCCCCGCGGTGCCAAGCCGATGCGCAACCATGCCTAAATTTATATAATCCAATCTGTGCGAAGAAAACCTTTAGCCTCGCTCTCAATGAAGATTTTCTGTTGCCTTGTTGGTGCGCACTTTAACGAACCCCTTTGAAAATCTCCGATCTGAAACCGTCAGCAGAATCCTTTTTCCGAGACCCAAATCTTCTAGCCAGACTGATATGCCATCTGGTGTGTTGTAGTCGCTAAGCTGAAAGAAAAATCCAACATCCCACACTTTCACCGTGCCCTGTGAGAGAATCGGTTTTTCGTGCATTCGCATAAGACCAGGGTAGTAGATTGAAATCCTCCCTGATTCGTTTTCCATGTTGATTTTCCATCCCGTCTACCCCAACATTTGGGGTCAGGTGCGTGGGATGGTGACATCCCAGTGCAGTAAAAAAAAAAGTTCTCTTTCGTTTCGGACTCTAGTGCGCCCATATCACACACCATGGGAATACACACTCGTCCAGGGATAATTATTTAGATATGTGATAGCTTGTAAACATTGGACTTGACAAGTGCGGAGATTGCAATGTGGTGTCATCTGACCAGTGAGTGCTTGCCCAAACACTCTTTCGCCTGGTATCCGGGCAGTCAGTGCAATCATTTGTTGGACATTGTTTCACGATTTCACATCGGGACCAGTTGGGAACAATTTGTGGGGGACCTTTGTCGAACATCGGCACGCCTCGGCTCGATCAAGCCGGTTTGAGGTTCATGAAAAATAATTTAATAGAAAATGAAGTGCTGACCCTATGCAATCATGGCGATCTCAGCCCGGCTTCCGAAACAGACGATGTCAGTCGAGGTGAAGGGAAATGTTGTCGGGTTTATTTTCGGGTTGCTCTCATTTTGCAGTAAAGTGAAGTGTTACAGTGTCCTTTTGGGTCAATTGTAATCACACCGCACCAATGGGGACTGAAGAATGTTTGACGATGCACATTGGAGTGAAACACTGTGGATCGAATAAAATAAGAAAATATTCTAACTGTTCGACATTCTAAAGGATTCATTTCATCCACAATAGACGGAAGAAAATAAAGTTTTGTCAAAACTAATTTTATCGTCGCTATCGATGACATATCTAATTAAATCTAATCTAATGTTGTTATTACCGTTTTGATTCATATTACGGACACTTAAGGCCTCAGGGAAGTATAACACAGCATAGAGCATACAAAATAAATAATTCTGTATGATTCCACAGCGCTATCGAGCGCTAGAAACCTTTAACTTTTGAATACGCTTCCGCTACTTGAATAATTTAAAATAAATCAAAATGTATGGCCTTTTGATGATTATTATTCCGGAGTTTTGCCTCATATTCCGGACACTTTGATTCGAATTCCGGACATCTCATTAAAATCATTAATAGAAAAGTCAAATTATCAATTGAAATCGTTAAACCATTAAAGAGACGCCTAAGGCAGTTGGGCATTATAAATTTGCATAGATATTTATGGAAATAGCTTATTGAAAAGAGCCTCGATATAGCGAACTTTTGAACAGCAAAAATTGGAACGTTTTGTGTGAAATGTTCCCCATACAAAGTAGAGTGTCCGGAATAAGAAGCCGTCTGTAATATGAATCAAAACGGTATTCCAGGAGAGACTTTTTTCACACTACGTAACTTTTTTGAATCACATGATTTTTATTAAATAATAGTGAACCCAGCAAACTTTGTCTTGCCATCAAGTGGGCTGCTGCAAACATGCCATGAAATTTCCTACATGAAATACAGATTAGGTAGTTTCCTCCCGTTATTTGACTGTTCTGAAGAATTTATTAAATTATGGACCGATGCACAAATTCACTAATTTGACGTTTGAGCGGTGCCAAATTTACTCGTTACCATAAACAAAAAAGTTATGACATTTCAAATATTTCACAAATTTGACACTTAGTGATTTTTTTTTTTTTCATTGTTAATTTTATTCAGGACCGCAGTTTGTTGCTGAATTTTTTGTTAAGGGTACCACATCAGGTTTACAAGTTGTTTTCATGATATTTTATTTAATTATTCATAACTATTATAGCATCTATTAGAAAGTTAGACGCGATCCAGTGTTGTGATCTAAAGTCTTGATAGTGTCATATTTTTTATTGTACGTAACTGAAGAAAAATTCTCTCAATAGTGTTGAAACCTTTTGATAAAAGAAACCTATAAGAAATCTAATATTGAAGACAAAAGCTACAAAAAAAGTTTTCTATACAGGTATTCGACTAGTTTACCTGCAAAAAGTTTACCTCGTAGAGAACAAGGCGGGTCTATACCCAGGTGATCTAGTATACGTAAAGCAGGTCGGTTTTCTTCACAAAGTTAAAATCTGATTACACCTGGGTATAGACCCGCCTTGGTAGAGAATAGACTTTGTTAATCATATTTGGGAGAAAGCGAGTAACTTCAACAACATCAAAAACATGATAGGTACATACCATGAACCAAGTGCAGATAGTCTTGCCACGGTACCATCAGCGACATCTGTTTCAACAAATCAATCAGAAGATGAGTGCATCCAGAAGGTCAACATCGAACGCTTCAACAAAGGGATAGCTGGAATAAAAGTGACTCCGATTAAATGGACGAAGATGGGTTACGTCAATTATCCCGAGAAAAAATACCGTGAAATCAACGAAGCTGTACGAAGAAACCTGGAAAATACAGACTACGATGAGGTAATTATGAATATGAAGGAAAGGTTCTCGAATCTAGCCACGACAAGGAAAGAAAAATTATTGATTTTGTCGATGCTGCCAAGCTCGTGGTCTATTCAAGACGCCATTGATGAGTTCAAAACCAATAGAAATACAGCAAAAGAGGCAAAACAATTCAAAAATAACTGTCTTGCAACCAAAAATGCTAGGTCGAGTACTTCATTAACAGATGAGACAAAAGAAAAAATAATTCAATATTTTGAAGACGATGAAGTAAGTAGAGCTATGCCTGGCCAAAAAGATTATGTATCTTAAAAAAAGATAAAAAAAGATGGAAAGCGTCAAGCAATCCAAAAACGATTAATGATGACTACTTTGAAAGAAGCGTATACACGCTTCAAGGAAATTAACGAAAATATTAAGGTAGGTTTTTCCTCATTTGCAAGCCTTCGTCCAAGGCAATGCAAGCTTCTATCCAATTCAGGAACACATAATGTTTGTGTGTGCACAACACACGAAAATATTAACCTAATCTTACATAGTTTGAAAAGAATCAATTTATCAAAGGATATTAAAATGTTAACTGGTAGTCTTTTGTGTGAAAATACAACATCAAATTGCTATCTACGATCTTGTTCGGATTGTCCAGATTCTTCATCATTGGAAAATACTTTATTCGCTGAGTTTGAAGAAAATTATATTTGGTGTGCCAAAAACATTGGCCACCAGTGTAGCGATCGAACGATCGCCACCAACCGTTGAAGCAAGCGAAAAACATCCGGTCGGTCGGTGGTCCGAAGTTGCATCAGCCTGACCGATGGACTCCACACCGACATACTGCAACATCAGCAGTTTCCACGCGCTGCCTTTTCAACTATAAACGAGGCAGCAACAATGTAAGTCGCAGTAGCAACAGAAATTTCGACGAAGCACGTAATAGGAGACATGTGGCCGTTCTCAAGTGACAACCCAGAAGTCACCGTGGAGAATAACATCTCCACGCACACGATGGTTGGGTACACCATTGATACCCTCTTCGTAGTCATCATCATCATCATCGTCATTGCCTGGCGATGGAGGAAAAATGCGCGCCGACTCAAGGCGGTGGAGAGTGCAGCAAAACGGCTGCATCATCAAAATCCCGTATAACCCAAACTCTGTAGATAAATTGAAATAAATGAATAAGTTAGTCTCAACTCAGAACTCAAACGTGTCGCGTCGTTTTCTCGTATCACGGTCTTGTGATCGAGCTAGGTGGGGCTAGCTCGAGACTAATTAATTTCGATTAACGATCGTTCGGTGGAAGCCCTAGCGGGAGCGGGGCCAATCGAAGGTTGTTTGCTAAAACATTGGTGACCCCGACGTGATAAGATTCTTATCACTCCTAAATCGCGTTCGTGTGAACAAGAGAAAGTGTTCCATGTCTTGCCGGCGGTGTCAAAATTGAACGGCCATTTAGTGCTAACCCAAGTGACTTTCCGAGTAGAAAGGAATCAACAAACCAACTGCCGACGGTGCCAAAATTGAATGGCATCTAGTGCAACTCAAGTGATTTTCCGAAAGAAAAGTGATCAATAAATCAACCATCGACGGTGGCAAAGTGCAACCCAAGTGACTTTCCGAGGGAAAAGTAATTAATAAATCAATCGCCAACGGTGGCAAAGGTGAACGGTGTTCTATCGCAAACCCAAGGGACTGTTTGAGTGGAAAGTGATCAATAAATCATCCGCCGACGGGGGTTGAGTTGAGCGGTAATCAAACGTAAATCTAAGTGACCTCTCGCGCAGAAGTGACAAAGAAACCAAGAAATTAGCTGCCGACGGCGGCAAGGTGTAGGGAAAATTAAGTGAAAACCGTAGTGAGCACCTGCGGGCATCAATCAAGAAATCAGAGTGCCTGGTTAACTTGCCGAAGCGAAATCCCAAATTATTGTGTCCTGCATCGTGATTTTACAAGTGACTGAAATCTAGTAAGTAACTGACAAAAGTGGTCCACCATGGACGAAGAAGAGCTAAATGTGGTAAAAAATCAGCTTGCTGCTCTAGAGAGCGGTATCAAGAAAATGAACACCGATCTAGACAAAATAACTTCAGCAAACCGACCCAGTCGGTCGGAAGCGAAGACTAATACAACCATAATCGACGGGCTTTATACTCAAGCCTGCTCGATCCTGTTACAGCTGGAAGGCCATGATGGCCCACTTCCAGAACGGAGAGCTGCCCTGATGAAAGTGTACGTAACCGCGAAGTGCAAGCTCGACAATCTGCAGCAGGAGCTGGAGCCTGCAGACCGCACAGCCCTTAATATGATGGAGCAAACATTTATGCAAGCTCCAAACCGGGCAGATCACTTACCACGAATCGAATTACCCCGATTTAACGGTTCTCCAACCGAGTGGTTAGCCTTTAAGGCTCGGTTCGAGAAGAGGATTGCGACAATCGGTGACGACGCCGATAAATACGCATTCCTCTCAAAGTGCCTAGAGCACTTTGAGCCCGCCCGCAACTCAATTGATGCCCTTGAGAATGCAGGGTCGAGTTTCGCAGAAGCTTGGGCAAAGCTTGAAACTCGTTTTTACAAGAAACGAATAGCCTACGAAGGCTATTTCGTCAAACTCATAAAGTTCAAAAAAATTAATTCGCCCAACGCAAAGGCCATCTTGGCACTGATCGACGCCGTGGATACGACGGTCCACGCAGCGCAACAAATAGAAAATGAAGTAGGACAAGATTTGGACTGCGTGGCGAATGGCCTATTGGTAAGCCTGGCTAAGGCTCGATTGGACGGGGAAACAGCGTCCAAAATCGAAGAACGCATGGATATTCACCGCGTTTATACATGGGTGGAATTCAAGGAAGAGTTGGAGAAAAGGGCTAACCAACTAGCATGTCACTCCGATTTCGAGGAGCATAAACCTCGAAATGTCAAAACGGTAGCGGCCGCATCCGTCGCTCAGCCACTGAGAAATAACAACGAAGGTAAATCATCAAAAGGTCTACAGGATAAGCCTCAACAACAATCCTGTTTTATGTGTGGGGAAAAAGGACACCCCATTTGGTTCTGTGTCCGATTTAAGGAGCTCTCTCCTGCACAGAGGTGGGATAAAACAATTAAGTCCCGCCGGTGTTTCAATTGTATTTCCTGGGGGCATTCCTACCAAAAATGCCCCTCTTCTAAACGATGTCATGAATGTGGTGAGCCGCATCACACGCTGCTGCATAGGGAAGACAACGCCACGGAGAAGAAACCTGTTGCTGATTCCGTGGTCCAGGTTTCAACAAGCAGTAACCAGTGACTGAAGGAGGAATACGTTTTCTTAGCAACTGCTGAGATAAACGTCAAAGGTGCTTCTAATTGGTACCAAACTAGGTGCCTGTTGGATTCTGGAAGTCAAATCGAATCGATTACTGAAGAGGCCGCCCAAACCCTGGGGCTACCTTACTCCTGGAGCAACTTACAGATCAATGGAATTGGTGGAAGAGTCAACGCTTCAAGGCGGATTACGACCACCATATCATCGCGATGCGGTAAGTTTACTATGAACATTGATATGATAGTAGTACCACAGCTGATTGATGACCAACCGAGCATTCATCTCGAAGCTAGGGATGTGCAAATGCCAGCAAATGTTGAGCTGGCCGACCCGACATTTTACAAACGGCGATGCGTCGAAATAATACTTGGTGCCAGAGTGTTATTCCAAATATTGGGCCCCAGGCAAATGAGATGCGATGGAGGTCCGAACCTGCAAGAATCTGCGCTAGGATGGCTAGTAGGTGGGCTCGCTTCTCTGCGCACACCAAGGACGGCCACCATGGCCATTGCCACTGTTTCCGCTGACGAGCAAACAGTTCCAGATGATGAGGAGAATGCCTACGAGCACTTGGACACTCTCTTCAAGCGATTTTGGGCCTTAGAAGAGGTAACGTCTGCGGAAGCGACATCTACTTCCAACAAGGTCAACAAGTGTGAGGAGCACTTTCTGCAAACAACGACGATAGGGGCAGATGGAAAATACGTCGTACGTCTCCCATTTAAGGATACGCTTGTTAACCTAGGAAATTCCTATGAACATGCAAAGAGACGCTTGTTCTCACTAGAAAGGAGGCTCGCAAGGACACCTGAATTATACGACCAGTATAGAGAATTCCTGAACGAGTACCTGGACCTAAAGCATATGGAAGTCGTAGACTCCAAGGACTTCAGTAGAATCGGCTATTTCATACCGCACTCTTGCGTAATCAAACCTGATTCAACTTCTACCAAATTGCGCGTCGTCTTCGATGCCAGCGCGAAGTCATCCAACGGATACTCCTTGAATGACTTGCAATTAAGCGAACCAGCAGCTCAAAGAGACCTTTTCAAGCTACTTCTAGACTTTCGCTGCCATGACAAGGTAGTTACGGCGGACATTGCAAAAATGTACCGTCAAGTAAATGTCCACGAGCAAGATTCGTGGCTTCAATGCATCCTCTGGCGAGATAACCCATCGCATAAAATTCAAGCCTACCGTCTGAAAACGGTCACTTATGGCGAGGCGGCCGCATCATTCCTAGCATGCCGCGCCTTACATCAAGTAGGGGAAGAAATCCGGCCCCAACAGCCAACTATTGCGGAAATAATTCAGCAATGTTTCTACGTGGACAATCTAATGATGGGGGGAGATTCAGCGGAAGTCCTAATAAATCAGCGTAAGGCTGTGGAAGCTGCACTAATCAAACGAGGATTCCCCTTACGGAAATGGGCATCCAACGATCCTAGCATCATATCAGACGTTGCAACAGAGGATCTAGAAAAGGAAATCCACGTAGGAGACCATGATATCATCAAGACACTAGGAGTGGCATGGTCTCCACAAAACGACTCATTCCGGTTTCTGGTAGACGATCGGAATTCCAGCAGGACAACTATGACCAAAAGGCAACTTGCCTCGGAAGTACTTCGGCTATACGATCCACTGGGGATTATGCAGCCCATCATCATAACGGCGAAAATTCTACTGCAAGGAATGTGGAAAACTCGACTTAAGTGGGAAGACCACATACCGGACGAAACGCTGCATGAATGGCAGCAGCTGAAGAAAACTCTGCCCAAACTGGCTGAATTGGAGTTTCCACGCAAGGCAATTCCGAGTAATGCAACAAATCTGGAATTGCATGGATTTTCAGACGCGTCAACCCGCGCCTACGGAGGCGCGATCTACGCATTAGCAACGGATTCAAATGGAAATAAGACAATGAATCTGCTCTGTGCCAAAGCAAGAGTTGTACCCTTAAAGGACTTGAAAGTGACATCTGAAAAGGACACTAGTACGGAGCCGACAGATGATCTTACTCTCCCGCGAAAGGAGCTGATTGGTGCCAAACTGCTAGCGGAATTGATGAACCGAGTGATCAGCATTATCCCTCAACACATTGACAAGGTTCACTATTGGTGCGATTCACTAGTGGTGCTAGCTTGGATACATTCGGAAGAGCAGCACAAGGAAGTGTACGTACGAAATCGAGTGAAAATCATTCAAGGATTGACAAACAAAAGAAGCTGGAACTACATTCCTACTGATCAAAATCCAGCCGACATCATATCTCGAGGTATTTCAGTGAGGAAGCTACTCACTACGAAAAGGCAGCTGTGGCTTCATGGCACCACATATGTATTAGCAGCACCTCCAAATGAACATATGCCAGCCCTCAAACAAACGCCAATTTACGTAGCAGTAACCACTCATGCTACTGACATTGACTTGGAAGACTACGTACAGAGATACAAATATTCCAACTCGCTACCCAAAACTAGAAGGCATTTCGCTCTTGTACGACGAGCGATGAACAACTTTATGGTCCGATCCGAAACTTTGAAAAACAAGCGAATTCACATGAAAAACGCGACCGGTCCTCTAACGACCGAAGAATTAGACTCAGGAATGCGCCTGATAATCAGAAACATGCAAGCCACATGTTTAAAGGACGAATTGTTGAACATCCGCGCAGGTGGTCAACCCAACAAGCAAGGACCATTACAGCACCTCAATCCCATCATTGACGATGGATTGATTCGAGTGACCGGTAGGCTCAATCTAGCCGACTTGACCGAAAACCAGAGAAATCCGATACTAATTCCGAGGGAACACCCCTTCTCCAGAATAATGATAGAGCATTTTCACAAGGCGAATAATCATGCCGGATTGGAATTCGTTCTAGCTGAATTCCAACGCAACTACTGGATGCGAGGAATTAGGAAAACGGCTCAAGGCGTCCTCCAGAAATGCATACTTTGCGTACGAGCAAGGCCACGTAGATTTGAACAACAAATGGGTCAATTACCACGACCTAGGGTAAACCCATCCACAGCTTTTACACATACTGGAGTGGATCTGTGTGGCCCCTTCCAAGTTCTGCCCTCTCAAAGAGCGAAAACGAGACTTACCGTCTACGCCTGCCTTTTTGTATGCTTCTCAACAAAGGCTGTACATATTGAAGTGGTGGAAAACCAGTCCACCGCAGCATTCATTGCCGCTATGATTCGCTTTGTATCATTACGTGGTAGACCCGAAGTGGTCTACTCCGATAACGGCCGTAACTTCGTGGGAGCAAGCCGTGAACTAACTGAACTAAGGAAGATCTACAACAACGAGGTATTTCAAAACGAAATCGTAGGGATAGCGGCTGAACAGGGAATAAACTTTTCCTTCATCCCACCCAGAAGCCCAAACTTTGGAGGGCTCTGGTAGGCAAATATAAAGGTGGCCAAGAAGCTCTTTACCGCAGCCGCGCGCGGTGCAAGCTTCAACATACTCGAAATACAAACGGTATTTTACCAGATAGCGGCGATAATGAACTCCCGGCCGCTTACATCGGTATTGTCCAGCGTAGGAGCCCCTGAACCCTTGACTCCGGGACATTTTTTGATAGGTAGAGCTATGACAGCTGTACCTATACCAATGAGTCACTTGGAAGAAGGCAGTCTGCCCATGCGCTGGAGGCGCATTCAAACCCAAACCGCACATTTTTGGCGTAAGTGGCAACATGAGTATCTGCAACACTTGCGCTGCTTATCCAAGTGGACCAAGAAACAACCTAATGTACACACAGGCCAGATAGTCCTGATAGGAGATGACAACAATCCGGTAGCTAAATGGCCTATGGGAATTGTGATCCATACACAAAGAGGACCCGATGGAATTGTACGTGTAGCCACAGTTCGCGTCGGATCGTTCGTATACAAACGAAACGTTAGGTTGCTGGCACCCCTGCCTATCGAAGTGTCAGCAATCAATCATTGCGCAAACGAGGTCAGCTCAGAAAATGTACAAGAAAACAACTATGATTCATCCTCCCTCACTGCTGTCAGGAATTCTTGGAGCGACAGACTTCGCTCCAAGGGGGGAGAAAATGGTGTGCCAAAAACATTGGCCACCAGTGTAGCGATCGAACGATCGCCACCAACCGTTGAAGCAAGCGAAAAACATCCGGTCGGTCGGTGGTCCGAAGTTGCATCAGCCTGACCGATGGACTCCACACCGACATACTGCAACATCAGCAGTTTCCACGCGCTGCCTTTTCAACTATAAACGAGGCAGCAACAATGTAAGTCGCAGTAGCAACAGAAATTTCGACGAAGCACGTAATAGGAGACATGTGGCCGTTCTCAAGTGACAACCCAGAAGTCACCGTGGAGAATAACATCTCCACGCACACGATGGTTGGGTACACCATTGATACCCTCTTCGTAGTCATCATCATCATCATCGTCATTGCCTGGCGATGGAGGAAAAATGCGCGCCGACTCAAGGCGGTGGAGAGTGCAGCAAAACGGCTGCATCATCAAAATCCCGTATAACCCAAACTCTGTAGATAAATTGAAATAAATGAATAAGTTAGTCTCAACTCAGAACTCAAACGTGTCGCGTCGTTTTCTCGTATCACGGTCTTGTGATCGAGCTAGGTGGGGCTAGCTCGAGACTAATTAATTTCGATTAGCGATCGTTCGGTGGAAGCCCTAGCGGGAGCGGGGCCAATCGAAGGTTGTTTGCTAAAACAATATTGATCAGTTATCATTTGAGCAATGGGTGACCACGGATAGGTGTGACCTAGAAACTATTGTTTAACCTGTAGATGAGTTTGTGTCATTTTTTTTGCTTGAAATTAGAAAGTTTAATTCCTCACGACTTTATTAAAACAGAGCAATGCCGCTTTTTCAAAAATACGAAAAATACATTACAAGATGGTGAATTTTTAGTCATTTGTGATTTTTCTGAAAACTATAGCTTTGTATTGCAAGATGAAGTGCAGTCCCATCACTGGAACGTACAACAAGCTAAAATTCATCCATTCGTTATTTATTTCAATGGAAGTACGCAAATTGAACATTTTAGTTTTATTGTAATTTCCGAAGATTTAAGACACGACTCAGTATCTGTAAATTTGTTCATTGCCAAAATGATTAACTTTTTACGCGTTGA
Source organism: Aedes aegypti (assembly GCF_002204515.2). Classification (NCBI taxonomy): domain Eukaryota; kingdom Metazoa; phylum Arthropoda; class Insecta; order Diptera; family Culicidae; genus Aedes; species Aedes aegypti. Next base: position 382,970,067 of record NC_035108.1, read on the forward strand.
TAAGGAGATGCTATGTCATACTTACCTGGCATAGGGGTTACCGTGATCACAAGGAGATGCTATTGGAGGAACCATAAAGCGCATGGCCACAAGAGCAAGTTTAGCCAAAGAACGTGAGCATCCAATTAAAACTGCAAAAGAACTATTTGATTGGGCGAATCGCAGAAAAGAAGAAGATTTAACAAAATTATCATTTTGTTTTACTACTACTGAAGAGTACGAATTAACGGCATCAGAGCTCAGCGAGCAATATAATAACGCGAAAACGATCCAAGGAACCCAAAAATTTCACTGTTTCATTCCATTGTCAGAAAATAAAATTAAAGCAAAACTATACTCGAACTGTACTGATAATGATGCAAAAGTGTTCGATATTGTAAAAAAATGAATAACAATAAATAAATAAATAAATAAGTATTAATAAAATGTTTTCATGATCTCATAACGCATACCCAAATCCAAAACTTTTAAAGTTTATATATAATATTTAGAAACTCATCGATCATGCTCTAAAAAAAATATCCTGGTAAAAAAAATTTTTTTTCGTGTAATCTGTTAATGCATTTTAATTTAAACATATATACATATACATATAATATTTATACATATACATAATATTTATACATATAATATACATAATACTAATGAAGACATGAAAACGACTTGTTTAATTCACGCAAGGCCCTTAACAATAAAATCAGCAACAAACTGCGGTTCCCGTAATAATTTACACCGAAAAAAAAAATTTTTTTTCTACTAAATGTGAAAATTGTGACATGTTTGAAATGTCATAACTTTTTTGTTTATTGGTTTATCATCACCAAATTTTTATGGTAGATAGCTAATATAATGGACCGTTTTCCCTCAATACGTTGGTATTCCGATAGGGTTTTGAGATATTTGAGTTTTTGTGTCAAAAATTATTTTTTTTTAACGCAAAAAAAAATTTTTTTTACTGTGTGTATTTTTTTTTTGGAATCTTTATTTAGTTGTCTAACATTGTTTCTTTAGTTGTCTAACAATCGAACGAACCGTTTTTGCTGTGCAGCTTTTTGAATATTTTTGAACCATTTTCACATACACCCTTTTGAAAAGTTAGTCGTGACTCAACTTGAAGATTTGATATCGGAAAATTACGATTTAGATGGAACTGGAAAACTGTGCAAAGTTTCAGCTCAATAGAAAAAAATGAATTAAAAAATTTACCAAATTTTGGTGCTGTTGCTTGGAATCACTCTACTTTTTCTCGGCTGTAGAGCCTTTTAACCACTGCTTCCATTTTCCGCAATACCACAATGACCGGGCTCCCATTACAATGTTACTTCGATCCTACTGGCCAATCGCTTCAGAGAAAGAATACATTCCTACAGTAACTTTGATCTACATGTGAATGCCTTTAGAGCATCCAAAGCTGCTTGACTGTCCAAATAAATACAGCTCTTTTCAAACCTGTAGTTCATTTTGAGGCAAACATTTATACAGTCATGGCTTGTATTTCAGCTTAGAGCACAGTGGGACTTTGCCCCATAGCAATTACCTTGCTGATACCAAGGCCGAAAACTCCAACTCTGGTATTGAGGCTTTGTCGCCCATCTTCGATGCATCGGTATAAAATACTACAGAACCTGGACGTTGGTGAGGGGCCCAGATAGCCGTAGCGGTAAACGCGCAGCTATTCAGAAAGACCAAGCTGAGGGTCGTGGGTTCGAATCCCACCGGTCGAGGATCTTTTCGGGTTGGAAATTTTCTCGACTTCCCAGGGCATAGAGTATCTTCGTACCTGCCACACGATATACGCATGCAAAAATGGTCATTGGCATAGTAAGCTCTCAGTTAATAACTGTGGAAGTGCTCATAAGAACACTACGCTGAGAAGCAGGCTCTGTCTCAGTGGGGATGTAACGCCAGAAAAGAAGAAGAAGACGTAAACTTGGTCCACCTGAGTTCTAAGTATATCGGGTTGGTTTAACCACTTTGAAGGAAATATCATAGTTGGTCGTTATTATCATCTAATCTTCTATTGTTTTCATATTTGATTTCAAACTTAATTCCTTGATAATCTTCATGTTACCAATCAAATCACCATCTCATATTTTATTATAACAAATAAACTGCAAGCCATTTTTTGCAGCTTGCAATTTAATGAATTGATGTATATTAAGTATGTTGAGAAGAGCATCCAAAGCAATCGATGGTGTACTTTTCATTGCCCCTGTCATTGATATGCCTACAGGAAAACCTTTGCAACTTAGCCAGCTTCTTCTGAGCGGATCTCTCATTCGACTTGGGCCACCATACCAGGGAAGCATAAGTAATTTTTGGTCAGATTATTGCTTAATTAATCCAGTTTACCATAATAGGTAGCAGTTCCCTTGTTTTTCCTAGGGCTTTATTGCAGACCCATAAAGCATTAGTATCCTAAATTACGACCTTGTTCAGATGAGAGTTCCAGCTCAATTTCTTATCCAAAGTAACCCCTAGGTGTTTAACTTCTTCTGAAAATTGAATGGAGTTCAAATTCAAAGAAGGCTGTGCAAACTTTACTTTTTTCCTTTTGGTAAAAGGTACGACAGTAGTTTTTGAAGGGTTTACGTTTAGCCCCTCTTTTCTACACCATTTGAGAGTAATGTTTGACGCAGTTTGCAACCGATCGAAAATCGTACCATCAAACTATCCACGAACCACGATGGCCACATCATCGGCATATCCAATTACCTCAAAAAACTTGATCTCTTAGATTTATAAGGAGTTCGTCTACTACAAGAGACCACAGTTGGGAATAACACTCCTCCTTGAGGACATCCCTTAGTAGATCGTACAGATAGATGCGCATCTCCTAGATCAGTAGAAATTGTACGACTCAAGGATCGTAACCATAACCCATTCGATAACTTTTATTCAAGCCCCTTGCTTCCATGGCTGAACTCATAGAGCTATAGGATGTATCATCGAATGCTCCTTCAATATCGAGAAAAGCAACCACGGCTATTTCTTTGGTGCAATAGATTTGTGTTTTGTATTAAACCTATTGTTGATTTGATTAGCTCATCAATTATTTTTTCCATTGTCTTTAAAAGAACAGAGGAAAGGTATATAGGTCTAAAGGCTTTGGGAGTTGTTTTATCAACCGCCTGGAGCTCTTTCTCAATCCTGCCAGCTTGTTATTCCACCAAGGCAAATCCCTGTTAGATGATTTTTGCTGAATAGGACAGCTAGCACGATAAGATGAGACCATTTGGTCAAAGAGGCCATTAGAGGCATTTTCCAGATGTGAACGATGAATAGGTTATACGAATATATATGTTCAATGAAACAATAGATTACAAAAGTAGGAGGATTCCCTCTATTACATGTGTATATATTGTTAGGCGACATGTAGTTTAAAAGTTCTTCTCCTCTTTTATTAAGGCCCAAGTAAAAAAGGAGCAAATGTCAATAGTGAAAAAGCAGTTTTCGCCGTTAAAATCGACAAATCGCAAAAAATAAAAACACAGAGCTGATTTATTACCAAAATTAAAAGGCTGTGTGTTTTTATTTTTTCCGATTTGTAGATTTCAAGGGCAAAAACTGCTTTTTCATATTTGACATTTACTTCATTTTTACTTGCTCCTTAATATCGATGCTGCTCCAAATTATACGATGGGCGTTTGGATTGCACCTCATTATAAAATGGGTATTTATTTTCTTACAGTTGTTGACATAATAAACGACGCAAGATAAAGACACATCTTCAACATCTTCAGGAAAGTAAACAGAAGCAAATTTCGCTAGTAATGAATTTGTATTACGAAACGTGCAGTAAAGTCATTGGTCAGGATTATTTTCTGGAGGAGACCTAGGGTGGGCCTAGCAAATACTTGTTTTACAGAAGTAATTTACTTGTTTTTACAGAAGCAATTATCACGATTTTCAAAAGTTTTGTAGTTTTAACAGATTTGTCTTGATTTTATTTATTTGTTCGGTAATATTTGTAAAATAAAATGTTCGATACGAAAAAAATTCAGTCTTTTTGTAACACGGCAAAACATTCCCAGGTTTTCTGATATCACCAGAAAATTTCCCGAGGAATCACTATTGACTTGCTTGAAATATGTCTTGAAGAATTCCACCAGAGAATGCATAAAAATGTTTTATCATTTCACCTGTAAGGTTCTCTACGTACTTATCACATCTTCATTTTAATAATTAGTTTAATGTATCCTTTAGTTGTTCATTAATAATTTGTTCAGAATTTTCAGGAATCACTGAAGATTTCTCCAAAAATAGTACAAAAATTTCTTTGAGTCTCACCAAAAATGTCTTCAAGATCACCAAGCAAGGAATCCGTTCACGAATTTTTCAAAGAGTTTGTCAGCAGTTTTCCCAACTTTGCTTTTGAAGTTCTTCCTAAAATTCCTCTTCAGAATCCATTTATATTAAATTTCTGAAGAAACACATACAAAAAAAATGTTTGAAAGAACTTTGTTATTTTTTTTGAATAATTGCAGCTTAAGTATAATTCTGAAAAAAAAAAACTTAATGCCTTTCGTAAAATTCAAAAATTATACCGTAAAGCGTCTGAAATTTGTTGACAATGTACCTCACTGATAAGCTTAAGTAGTCCTTGTGGGATATAATACAAAAATTCTAGTTCTTTTTCTTCGTTTTTTATAATAGAATTGGTTGGTGTTAACACGGATGATATTTTTACTAAACGTATTTGTTATTAGAATCTTAGATAATATTTTGTATCAACTCTGAAATTTCATGATCTATGGTTAAAATATTGATGTAGAAAGTACCCATTTTTTCCTACCTCTAGAAATACCCAAACAAATTTCTTCCGAAGATTCGAATCTTTGCAATTCTTGAATAATCCGGAAATTTGAAGCAAAATTACTAGAAATATTTCTTTAAGATTTTTAATGAACTTCGCGAAAGAATTTGTTATTAATTTTTTTTGGAAAAATTATTTGAAGAAATTCACAGAAAAATTTCTAGTAAACTTTCAGCAAAATGTCTCAGCATAAGATTTGACAGAAGCAATGATTTTTTGGAGAAATTGCGACGGAAAATTAACTTTTGAAAGATTGAGGGACATATAATTTATGAAATAATAAGTTTTTTTTTGTAAAAATATAGTTTAAGCAATAAACTTATTCATGTGAAAATACTTAAACAAAAAAATTGAATGAAAATATAAAAGAGAGAATTTATTTTTGGAATAGAATACTATGATCGATTTTGATAAATTTGTTCACACCAGGTTTTTTTCCGCCTTTCATACAAAGAAAACTTGCCAATGACGAAATTCTTTGAAAGTGAAGCCTTATTTTGTAACAAAAATTTCCGTTTTGTATCATCTGAGAAATTTTTTTGGAAATTTTGTCTTTTCCGGGTTTGTTGGATGATTTTGTTATGAGCAACAAGCTTTCATTGATGGGCCATGTGGTCGCTTTTATAGTGCATTGGCGTAGCAATCGTTCGCAGAACTGGTGGAGTAGTGAGTAGAGGAGAAGAGCATTGATCTTGAGGTCGTTTTTATTTTTTCTTTTAAGTATTTTGCAACAAGTAGGCAATCACAAAGTTGTTCAATTTCCGAAGTCACACAAATTTACAGAACACACCAACTTCCCAAGACTTACCGTTTTCGAATTAAATAAAAAAGTCTCTCGGTTACTTACTTTTGTCTTTGAGCAACCCTCTGAAACTCTATGGAAAATAACTGCAATGTAATAATTCCAACGTAGATTATCTATTTATTTTATTTACGTTAACCTAAACCTGGACCCGGTATTGATAGAAGTACGCCATAATCTTACAAAGTGACGAGTGGCTTACTTTGCCCCACTTGTAAATACGTAAATGTTTAAATTCTGTTACATGTACATTGTTGATTCCTGATGGTACATTTCTTTTATTACTCAATGGTTTGTGCATGATGATGATGATGATGATTATTTAGCCACCATCAGCGCAAGGATTACCTATGGCTGCAGAATCATACCGGGATGGTATGATCTACCTGATGGTTTGTTGTAGCAGGGCTAGTTAATATCTTTGAAGACCTTTGGAAGACAACACTAAGGCTGTTTTCTCATGACAAAAGGCTGGCGACCCCACGCACTTTCATCCAGTCAACAGTTCAATTAACTCCCTTAGGCTACCCCTCCCCAATACCCAATATATAGTAATATATCATATATAGTGTTATTAAATGGTTTGTGCATGATAGTAAAAAATACGTCACTGCGTCAGATTACGGCACCCGGTTTGGTTTCCACGTGCTAAGTGGTCTAAAATGGGAAATTCAAAACGTTGTCTGAAGACTTTCCCGGGAAACGTTGATTGGTATTGGTTCACTGAGTGCTCTCGGTGCTAATTTTCTGTTGGAAATAATGAGATAAATTTCTTTGTTCACCTCTCATGCGAAAACAAAGTGCTCCAGCTGGTTTAGGCATAGACTCGACAGTTTCAATGGCTTTCCGGGACCACATTGCCTTCTGCTTATCTAGTGGAAACCGTGGCAACTGCTCTAGCTTGGAGCGATACGCCATCTCCACATCCACTTTATCTCGCCAGTGCCAATTAACGACGCAGTTATCCATCCGTACTTGACGAAAGGTATTGGTTTTCCATGAACGACTTTTATTTGCCCCCGAGGGACACAACTGCAGAGAAACAGCGAAACAACATTGTAGCAAATAACAATACGTACGTTGACGGTCCGAAAGGCAGGCGACCGCTTCCAGCTGCCGGTCATTTGTTGAGCCAAAGTTGGTAAATTAAGTTTGTGCCTGCTACTCCACAGGGTCTAGCAATTGAAATGCAACATTGAAAGGGTAAAGTGTTCTCTCTACAGAAATTCTTATACGTTTATCCGTGCAAATATTTTTAAATTAATTATTAATTTTTAATTATTAATCTCACTATTATGTCTTCAGTACATACCAAAAAACCTACGACTATTTTTTTGTTTGTTTTGAATTTCGCGTTGATCTTTTCCTTAAAGATTGTAAATGTGGTACTTTTCTTCATTTCAATCATATTTTTTCATAAAATGTGAAAAACAACAACTTACACTAGACTTCAACAGCAACAATGAACAAAAAAGTTTGGATCTCTTTTTGGTTTGAATCCAGGTTTAAAAAAAAAATCTGTAAATAATAACTGCTATATGTATGTTATGAGCTCTTAGAAAATTAAACAGCTCGTCCTTATTAGCATTCATAGAACAAGCATTCCAATTCAAAATATTTTAAAAATATTTGGAGGCATCAGAGAAACGTAATTATATAACGATTTTAAAAGTTATTATTATTATTATTTATTAAGGAGGTTTTAAATACAAAGTCATTCGTCTCCAAATAGTTGAAAAATTATTAAATTACTAGTGGTCCCGGCAAACTTCGTCTTGCCATCAAGTAGGCTGTTGAAAAACGCTTTTGATCGTCCAATATAAAATGACAGTTTCGTTCGCGCTCGTTTTTTCAACTTTCCCGGTGAATATCCTGGGATTTTTATACACACGAACACGTCGGAACCCTTGACGAACAAAACTGAGGAAGAATCATTCAAATCCGTTGACCCGTTCGTAAGCCATTTCGTGACATACAAACACCATTCCATTTTTATTTATATAGATTTCATAATTTAACACCAACTTGGACGGCATCAGCCATAGTGTTTTATTTGAAAACTGCATCAATCATTTTATTCAATTTTTCAGTTCAATTGCTTTATTAGCTCAGTAGGATATGTATGTAATTGTTACATACTTATCGAAATTTCATAAACATACGGCCCCTTTTGTTCCGTACCGCTTCCATTGCCAGACCCTGTATGATTGCTGTAGGGATCGGTTGCGAGAGCATTGAAATTCTTCCCACGCAATTCCAGTATATTATGGCGCTCGATTGTAACAGTATGGGAAGATTGAAGGGCATTCCTAATTTCGAACAAATCACTACAGCTTGTTGGTTTTAGTGAGCAAACGTAAACATAGTTTAAACTCGATAAATCAATGGTTATTTTCGTTTCGTTACAGGTAAATGGTGTTACATTCTACTGAATGATTAAAATTCAGTTGCAGACAGGTAAGTAGTTGTTACTGCGTTGGGATTTAATGGTTCTATTTCCGCATACTTAGGTAGAACGCTAAAATTATCTCCACTAGAAAATTGTTGTAATTAAAATTCAACTAATAACAAATCTGAATGCATATCAACGGCGCGGTCTCGTAAGGCATTTTTTTTTGTATTGCACATATGAAAGATAATTATGTGCGATCTTAAAATTACATTGCTGCTGGTTTGTAAATGAGCTATAATTAGCAACCAAACTAGAAAAAATATATTAAAAAAGTCTTAACGGGATATGTACTCGCGACCTTTGGAGCGATAGCTACACGCCTGATCTCTCTCGACTCATCTTAGTTAGTGGCTGACGAAAGTTGAACACGTTCTGCGTAAAATGAGTGTATCAAAGAATCGCTTCGACGGTTGGCGGTTTCATCGAGCAGTGATTGAAAGAGTAGTCAACAATGCGGAGTGTTCTCTCGGTCGCATAATTGTTCAGCGTGGCTGGGTTTGTTTTGTGGCAGATTAATCTAAATTTCTAGCGGTTTTAACTGAAATATAGTTGAGATCAAGGCCCATTGGTTGACTGTTGATCATATTTGCTTGAGCTGTTGGCTAACGCTTGTAATTTTGAAACGCCTGCCACATTTTTCCTTCCATGTCCAAATTGCGTGCTGCTAAATATTCACAGATTTTTGTTGTGTGGTTATAAGTTATATCTTTCTATGAATTTACGCTTTTTCCATTTGTTTTGTATTCTATTTATTATTGCTGTTTGCATTTGGGATGCAAATCTAGACTAAACGTCCTCCAAATGCGGTAACACAAAACAATCAAAGGACACCTAGCAACGATTACACAAATCACCACCGCCCTAGCAAGAAAAATCTATCTTTGACATTGCATTTCTTGTGAAAAATCTTACCGCGTTGATATTTGCATTTCAAATGCACACAGCAATACCAATTCAGAAGTATTTTAAAGAATTTATATATGATAGCTTTGAGAGTACGTGTTACATGTTTTTTACATGTTTTGAAATGTTAAAGGAAACACAGAAAGTGTGTTTTAGAGAGCAAATCTTCTTCTTCTTCTTGGCATTAACATCCTCACTGGGAAAGAGCCTGCTTCTCAACTAAGTGTTCATATGAGCACTTCCACAGTTATTAACTGAGAGCTTTCTTTGCCAAAGTTGCCCTTTTCGCATTTGTATATCGTGTGGCAGGAACGATTATACTATATGTCCAGGGAAGTCAAGGAAATGTTCATTACGAAAAGATCCTGGACTGACCGGGAATTAAACCTAGACACTTTCAGCATGGCTTTGCTTTGTAGCCGCGGACTCTAACCACTCGGCTAAGGAAGGCCCCTCTCTTAGAGAGCAAAGATAGTTGGTAAAACAGATGAATGATGCCCCATATTTTAGTGATTTATTGGTTCTGTTCCAAACTTAATGAATCAATAAATGAATAACAGTCAAATCTCCTTAACTCGATGTTGAGGGGATTATCGATTTAGAGAGGTATCGAGTTGCAGAACACAAAACCAGATATCAGAGATGAGTTAGTCTCGACCAGAATAACATGAATGAAAATAGCCACATTGAACGTTATAACGGGAAGGGATCAATCAATATGCTAGGAGAGTATGGCTTGTCCTGATTTAAATTATTCAATCACTCAGAGTATTAATGACCAAATGCTACACACGATGATAATCCGACTAAACTTTGTGACTTCCCATCTGTTGTCTAATCTAATGTACCTTCGACGAAATATCGGTTCGACCAAATGTAATATGCTTTTCGACCAAATGCCCATTCGACGAAATGTCCGTTTGGCCAAACGTACTTTCGACCAAATGTTATTCGACCAAATGTCATTCGACCAAATGTCTTTGATTAAATGTCATAGATTCAAAACTATATTGTGATGGTTGGTTCAGAAATCGTTTGGTTCAACAGATATAAAACTGGGCTTTAGGACATTTCGTCGGAAGACATTTGATCGAATGAAGTTGACCGAATGACATTTGGTCGAAAGTACATTTGGTCGAATAGCTTTAGAACATTTTGGTTAAGTGATATATGTTCAAGTGACGTTTGATCGAACGGACATTTGGTTGGCAGATTATTTTATAATTGTTGGTTGAAGGATGGATTGGTTCAGCACTTAAATATGAACTTTCATCGGCACACCCATCGGCCATCGGAACAGTTAGAGTTCGCGAAAAAATTGAAATTTTCACAAATTAGCCGAGTGGTTGGAGTCCGCGGCTACAAAGCAACGCCATGCTGAAGGTGTTTGGGCATAGAGTATCATCGTACCTGCCACACGATATACGAATGCGAAAATGGCAACTTTTGCAAAGAAAGCTCTCAGTTAATAACTGTGGAAGTGCTCATTGAACACTAAGCTGAGAAGCCGGCTCTGTCCCAGTGGGGACGTTAATGCCAAGAAAAAGAGAAGATGCATTTGAAGTCACTGGTTCCCTTAAGTGTTCGGAAAATGAGTCAAAACGATATTAAAGTCAGGTGGGATTGGGGGAAGGATTGTTAGTGCGTAACTTTTGCTATCTGGAGACCATGTTTGTCTCTGCATCTCCACAAAGGTTACTGGGAGGGATGTTTATTAATGGGGAGAATTGTTGGGTCACTGGATTCACTTTAATAAGCGATTAGACCACGATAAATAATTATTGGTGAGATATAAACATGCTTATATGTAAATATAATATTTTCATTTGATATGAACAATATCTATGAAGAGATAAATTATGCCGACACTTGACGTGACGAACCTTTCAAAGTTTGTTGAATAAAGTGAACCTTTCGCAAGTCTACACTCGTAGTGTCTAACCATTCAAAGTTTTTTTTTTTAATTACAAAAATAAAAGTAAAAGGAAAAAGGTGTTTTGAAAAAAAAAATAGACATAAATAAGTTATGAATAAGAGTTTATGTCGATACCCACAGTGACGAACCTTTCATAGTTTGTTGAAAAATCATATTTACGTCTCACCGTTATAACGATTAAAGGTGCAGTCATACATATTTTATAGATTAGAAATAGTAGCATGAAACGAGCTCACCAATAGATCCGTCATCCTTGAGCAGCAACAATCCACTTTCAGCTTCACTCGTTTTCTCGGCTATAAAAAAGCACTCAGAGAAAATAGGCGCGCGACCCGAGAGGGAAAACAACTGACGACTGCTCGGGCTTTCTTGACGCATTGCCCAGAAGCAAGCGTCAACGTCGAAGGATAAAAAAGAATCAATCGAACGCGGCACTTTAAAAAAAAAAAAAAAAAACTCGACTGATTCGCGACATGTTTGATCCTGCCCTCATCGCCGGCCCCGCAGGAGCAAGCGTCAAGGTCGAAGGATCAAACACAACTAACTCGCAAGTAACGCAATCACTGTGTATGAATGACAAAATGTCATTATATAAAATAATCTTTAAAATCCCTATTTATATGTCCTTTCAATCGAATGTCATATGCTTGTCAAAGCAATGAAGTTCTTTTCGACGAAATGCTCGTTTGACTTTCGACGAAACGTCATTCGACCAATTGTCATAGGATTTTTGCTCTGGATCTTAAGTTTATTATTGGCAAACATATTTTTTACCAGAAGTTTATAACAAATTTATCCACAATCAACGTATAACGTATTTAAATTTTTAGCAATTTTCAATTTTCTTTGAAATAGTACACTAATTATTGAATTATTTATTTTTGCAAAATATCATCATTCTTCGGAAAAATACCACTAGAGTTTGAGTTGCCCAGTCATTGTAAAATTGAGCTTTGTTGAACTTATTATTCTTTAAAAATGTCATCGTTCTTCATATTTACAGTTGATCTTCATTCAATGACAGCTTTCAGTGTGAACTATCATTAAACATTAATTTGTACAATATACGATCGTCGGTAATAATTTGGATGCGGGTACCAGACCTGATACGAATGAACATAAAACAACTTGATCACTTCGAGTTTTCTGCATATACAGAATTCAAACTTCATGTGTATACAAGTATTGGTAAACAAAATATATAAATCGTTCGATGCGGAAAAGTTATTAATTGATGGTTTGAAAAAGTATCGCATTTTTCCATACAAGAGAAACGATGAATTTTGTATGGAGACAGCAAGCATGTTGAAAAAATCGGTTTAACCTGAATTAAATCGTACAATTTCAACCAAATGATATATTAAATGAAAGTTTAACCCTCTAATACTCAAATTTTTATTTTCAATCTAAATATCATTTTTCGTTGTGTAAAATCGTTCTAAACACCTTTGAGCAATGATTTATTTTTATTTGCAAATTTATGAATTTCTATTTTTGATTTTTATCATTTTTATTTTGAACATCCCTATTTTTTTATTTTTTTCTTGAAACCTCTCCTGATTACTGATTTTTGGCAACAATAAAAAAATCACATTTTTACAGTACTTTTGAATATATATTTTTTTAAATTTTTCTCTGGAGCATATTTTATTTTCCGTGTAATTAACGGAAAAACAGGTTTGAAATTATTTCAATACCATCAGGCTCTTCTTCCATGTTAGGATGATTGTAGAAAAATATTAGAGATACGATTTTTTATATTACACGTTAAATTAACCCTAGGCATTTGTAGGTTATATAAGAATACAATTTTTCAAACATTTTTCAAAAATACAAAAAAGTTTCAAAAGTCATAAAAAACTTCTCTTATATGCGTGTTATGTGCCGAGGTTTAAGCCAAAAATAAAGGCATTTTGATTTCCGAGCTACAAAAAAATAAACAAAATTGCAAAGTGTACCCCGTCTAAAGGCGTGGTTAAGTCTTGGTTAAGGGTTAAGTCCTATTTTGCATGCTTGTTGGATTAGATCCTGAAAAAATGATAAATTATACAAAAAAATGTGACGTGCTGGAATATTTGTAAGTATGGCATCATATTCAGCTCTCCAAATCTACTATAGACACATGATTTGATCCTTGAGACACGCAAAAAATGTCATGTTTGTTACGCTGTGTAATAAATGAATCTTCGAGCTGTTTTGACAGAAGACTCAAACTCTAGTGGAATCAAATGGTACAGTACTAAATTCGGTTTGAGGTGGGATGAGTTAAATTAGCTAACAAAAGTTGACTTGAGATTCATTCATATTTGCAGAACGAGAAACTTACATCGAGTATAGTCAACAACGCGAGAGAACAATCGATGTTGTGAAGGATTCTGAGTGATCAACTAAAATTTTAAAATATCACTCGTCACATATTTATTGAAGGTCTGAAGATTGTGTAACAATAACCCGTACATCAATGGAGATTTCTTGCATTCAATCATGTTGTTCTAGCATATGTAACCATCAGTAATACATGTACCATATATGAAACCCCCTTTTTCAATGTCCCAATTACTGTGTAATAAAGTCAAAATGTCACTCCGGACAATCCTCTGAAAAATCCTCATTGGACTTGGACATTGGACTCAATTTTCGACTAAATGTCCTCTCAACCAAATGTAATATGCTTAAAATAATTTAATTCTTTTAGATCAAATGTCATTCGACCAAATGCAAATGTTGTTTTTAGAAAGGTATGTGTATATTGAAACTATTTAAAACAGGAATAAAGGTTTATGTCGACGCTCGTAGTGTCGAACCATCCTTAGATTGATTAAAAACTACATAAACTTAATGATGTAAAACGTATTTAAAGGACAATTTACACCGTCTTCAGCACAAAGGCTGCACAGACTGAACGATCACTAACATTAGGCAACGGACAACACGAAACACCCAGTAGCCCAGCAATGAATTTTTCGTTTGACGAAAAGTTTTCACCGACTGGAGTGGGAATCGAACCCACACCCCGTGGCACAATACGCCTAAACGACTGACGCCGCTAACCGCAAGGCCACGAAGCCCACAAGCAGGAATGCGCTCACCAGTTAGCAATCCATCCTCGGCTGAATACGATTATCCTTTCACACTAGCACAATGCGAATAGAATACGATTGGACGGAATCGAAAGACCACACATCACTCGACGTAAATGCGGCTTAGATATTGATGAAAAGGAAAGAAAACTAAAGAGCTTTCTCATGAATTCCTCTTTCAGATTATTCCACATGAACTTCCCCTTATTTTCGGAAAATGTAATTATTTACTTTATTTCGTTAATTTTTATGATGAAACTAGTGATCCCGGAAAACATTGTCTTGCCATCAAGTAGGCTGTTGTAAAGCGTCATGTAATCCAACATACAAATAAAAAACATTAGTCTACTTCCGTTTTCCTAATTATATCGGAGACTTTCCAAAACCTTTTCCTAGCACTTTCACGTCGCATCCCTTGTCGAATGCAACTGTGTAAAACTGACGTCAATCCATTCATCCTTTCTTAAGACATTTTATGACATACAAACACCACTCCATTGTTATTTATATACATGAATAGATTATTTCTGAACGATTAGTAATTTGTGTGCTTCTGTTAGCTTTGTTCTCTTCTTCATGGAGCAGTGGTGTCACTAGTTCAGATTCACCTGAAAAAGTACAGATAATTTAGATATGTTTGGATCTGATTCTGTACGGTACAATTTCTCTTTGAAACATACAGTACGGCCCATGATAAACGTGAAAATTTTACGAGGGCGGATTTAGCACCCACCCCAAATAACCAAATAGCATCATAATTCGCCCTGCGTGCTAAAAGAGTGCTATTTTACAGCTTATACTCTGGTGATGAATTCCTCACTCTTAAAAATCGCATCTTATTGTTTGAAATATAAGTTAAAATATAACTTTTTTTTAAATGAATGTGTTCCTTTGGTGGAGGGCCACTTACATTAACACCAGCTCGTAGTTTCCTAGCAAAACAGAGCCGCTTATCACAGTTAAGATAGTAAAAAATCGGAAATAACAGTTTCTATGCACACTATCCGTTAGAGTGGGCCATCATGCTTTGTCTAATCTTCAATACCAGCTGATTTTGCTACTGTGGATAATTTTTGTCTGAATCCACGGCAACTATCACGCAGAGTGCTCTTATTCAAGGAAAAAAAACTCATCTTTACAACTACCCCAATATTAATTTACATTCAAATTTATGTATATATTAAGATGAATCATCATTATACACCTCGACATTATGGCCACCACAAGCATGCTCGATTACCGATAATGATACCTAATTCTTTGAAAATATTCAAATTGCCAATCGCTAAGCCAGCCCAGACAATGGCATGCCACTAACATGATTCGATCGAACGGAAGATCCAATATCAACACCCGCAATGACCTGGTCACCCTCCCCTCCAGTGACTTGATATTTTCATTTTACAGAAAGAGATTGCAGTACAGCAGGGGTCTCTCCTAGATCATCGCAGCAGTGTGATTTTTGAACGCTGGAATGTGCCTTCCTTAGCCTAGTGGCAAAGTCCACGGCTTCAAAGTCTGGGTTCGATTCCCGATCAAACCAGTATATTTCGTAATGAAAACTTTCATGATTTTCCTGGATATAGAGTATCATCTTACCTGCAACACGATATACATATACAAAAATAGCACCTGTGTCGAAGAAAGCTCTCAGGTAATAACTGTGGAACTGCTTATTGAACACTAAGCTGAGTAGCAGGCTCTGTCGCAATGGTTGAAAGCACTGAAATATGCAACAAAAAATATAAAACACAAAGTTTCAGACAAAGGCTCAGTTCCATTAGAGCTCTACAAAACCTCTAATATGTAAATACTAGCGTTTTGTTTCAAACCCCGCATAAGTATAGGACACCTTTTGGATTACCTAACCCGAGCGAGCGCTTTCATGACCCCGACCTTCACCCGCCGAAATCACTGGCAAAATGTAATTTGATTTTCCTCAACAATTTGTCCTCGATACTTGCGTGCGGGTGGGCAACTGTCGCACGGGTTTGAACCGTTTTCAATTTTTTTGTTACTTCGCTACTCGCGAATGGTCCCGAAACAAAATCCAACCATTCGAAAGGCCCCACAGCTTCACAGATTTCGGTCCAGGCAAGCAAGTGAAAATCGTTTTAGCAAAAAATTGAATATTCATTCCGCCGTCCCTCGAAGTCATCGTTCGTTACTTGCGAAGGATCTCTGGGAATCTTTGGGACCACCAATGGCCTACCGAAATGCGTTCCTACAGTTTTTTTTTCTCTCAACCATTGGAGATTTCTTACTTAGTATGCAGGTCGATTTTTTACTTGTCCGTTACATTCTATCCCTTTCTTAAAATTTCCAGAGAAAAAGAGGAGCCAAGAAATTGAAAAAGTCATCTCGTTGAATGGCGGGTTCTGGAGTGAATAGGTTTGATTTATTTAGGGCATTTATTATTGCGAGGAAGAATGTTTACCAAAGGCTTTTATGTTTGCCATGATAATTGCTTTGAATAATGTTTTCGTTGCGGTTTGTCTGGCTGTCGGTCGTGCAATTAGTTTGATTTGATATCGTTTGGTGTTTTATGTTGATAATACCGCTTGTACTTTTTTAAATTTAATTTAGGTTGAAATTGTCAGCGCGATTAATCTGGAATCTTGATGTGACAAACAATTTGTCTGCATTCAATAGGGTGACATTCAAAACTGAGAAGGCAATAGATGGCTCTTTTTCAGTGGTAGTAAAAACGAAATTCTGAAGCAAAGGAAGCACCATGGAACATGAACTAAACAGAAAATAGTAGTTTACGGAACAAGTTGCAGAATGATGATTTTTTCAGCACGAATCGTAAATTTATCCTACGAGGCTTGCCGAGCAGAATATTTACGACGAGTGCTGTAAAAATCGAGTTTAGCAACGAGTTACGTACAACATTTTTTGCAATTTCGTAGAACTTGAGGGTATCAGAAATTATTTCGGAATGCATTCACCATTATTTTACAATTTCTGGAAAATTGTTGTGTTATGATTCATTATGCAACTCAAAACAGTTGCGTAATGAATCATTACAGCAATGGTTTTAGTTGCGTAATGACTGTTCCCGCACCGCATACTTCAGTGCAGGAAAGTAGGCCGTTTCATAACAGATTGAAATGAACAGACAGCCTATTACGATGAGAAATTGCAAAAAAATATGTATTCACATTACGCTTGATTACTAATCACAACTTTTTCGATCCAGTTTCCATATTGCTTGTAATTTACGTTTTTTTATTATTTTCCATGCATTTTGACAGTTCTCCACTACTATTCTTCCATGCGCTTGTGTTGGAAGTTTGAGAAATTTGAGAATTCAGCGTAGTGCGATCAGTGAGAGGAATACAAACATCAGTGTCGCCGCTCGGCGGCCAGGGAAAGAAACTGAATGCTCGATAGGTTGTTGTCTGTACTTTTGCCGCTGATGCCAACTGTGAGCGTTTAATAACGAAATAAACAGTCGTTACCCTATTCATAAAGTTGAAGGATTGTTTTTACTGGTAAATAGTTTTGATTTATGTGAATTTGTGTGGAAAGTCAAAATCATTTAGAGGTTAGTAAATGCAATATTTTTCTATGTAATTATCATAAATTGAGGGCCCTAAATACATACTTCTGGAACAATATTTTGAATGGGAGTAGGGGGATGTACTCAATCTCAAACGGCAGTTTTTTAAAATACATTCGTTCTTTATACGTAATAGTTACGCCCTTTTCAAATGTTGCTGCCGAAATTGAAAATTTATTTGTATATATAAAGTATGCCTATGGAGCCTTCCTTAGCTGAGTGGTTAGAGTCCGCGGCTATACAGTAAAGCCATGCTGAAGGTGTCTGGGTTCGATTCCCGGTCGGTACAAGATCTTTTCTTAAAAGAAATTCCCTTGACTTCCCTGGGCATAGAGTATCACCGTACCTGCCACACGATATACGAATGCGAACTTGGCAACTTTGGCAAAGAAAGCTCTCAATTAATAAATGTGGAAGTGCTCATTGAACACTAAGCTGAGAAGCGTTCACTACTAAGCTGTCCTAGTGAGGACGTAAAGCCAAAACGCTAAAATGCTGTGAAAACTAGTGCATTGATTTTTTCAAGCTACCCGGGAAACGGGAACAGAGAAGAACCACATGAAAAGCCTTACAGAAAATGTGAAATATGCAGATGATGCACATAAGGAAAAAATTCCCGGAAATGGTGAAGTGTTGATTATTTTTCATTCCATTCTTCTCGTCACACTGTCTGTCAACGACGGCCATTGTGAGTGAATTCCCTTGGTAATCGCTTTTTCATTTTCATGCCTCCATCCCAAACAGGCTTCCGGGATGCCCCTCGTGGCAAACCCGAACACGGACAACTGATGAAACTGAAAAAAGTTTCCTACTTTGAATTCAGCGTTTTTTTTCAGCGTCCTACATTCGATTACGCACAGCAAAAAATAAATTGTAGTATTACGTCATTTTAGATTCACACATCGGTTATGTAGGCTGGTTCCAGCGGCTGTTGGAAATCGACGGAACGAGTTTGAAATGTTAACAAAAAAGATGTAAAAGATTAACTGAGATTTGATTCCTGGTCTAGCGAGGGGAAGGCGCGCAATGAGAACATATATCGAGGTAAGAAGAATAAGAAGCCATGTATATTAGTGTCAAATATGTCAAAGTATACAAACTCTAGTGCAATTAAATGGCTGGACGATATTGATTTATTTTTTTGCTGTGTGTGTATGGCGCGGAGGAATGAAAAAAAAAGTTGGCCATCATTTTGGTAGCATCAGACTTTCCACCAGAGCCGGTCGGTTGATCGGCGTAGAGTAATGGCCCGAGGATGATTTCGTTCTTTCAATTTCTTTTACGTTACAGAACTCTTCAATGGTGGCAGCGGCAGCGGCGTCAGAATCGTCTGATGTTCACTTTTTTGCTTCATTTCAAACGATTTACATAAGCGCTTTCAAATATTGTTTTACCCGGATATTGTGATGAGGGGAGATCAATTTTTCCTGAATTTGGGGGCGTTTTTTTGGGGCGATGTTTCCTCTTAGGATTATGGAGGAAAACATCTTATTTATGTCCAACGTCTCCATTAATTTTACGGATAGGAGACTTAGCTCGAAGGGAAAAAAAAAGGATTGAGATTCTTTTATTCTTTTGCTTTTTAGAGCTTGTTCTTTCGAGTATCATACAATCGAAATGTGTGGTTTTACTTATTTGACTTCTTAAAACACTTATGTAAGAATTGTCAGAATTTCAGTCAGACAGTATGTTCTTGCCTGCCACACCATGCACATGAAATATTTCAGTTGTGAAAAAAAAAACTTGTTCGTTGATACCAGTTGAATTGCTCAAAGAAGATTAATATAAAAACTTGGAGTTAGCTAGTTAGTCAGTCACAAGAAGAAAAACTTAGTAAACACTTCACAAAATCTATAGGTAATACAATTGGAGATTAACATCCGTTTAAAAAAAAAGCTGAGAAGCAGGCTCTATCCCAGTGGAGACGTAACGCCAGAAAGAAAAAGAAGAAGAACATCCGTTTAAGCTTTCTGCTTAAACGGGTGTTCGATTCTCCAGATTTGTGCTCTTGTAAATTCTAAGTTTGGCTTCGATTCATCTTCACGTTAACTTCAAATCTTCTGTGCAAGCTATACAATAAACTCTTCTTAAAATGCACAAGAAGTTTTGACAAAAAAAAACATTTCGAGTGTCTACTTAATTTTGTCGAACATATTTCGGAAATTCTAAAACACTCCAATCATCAGATATTGATACAAGAATTTCTGTAGAATAGATTCCGAAGAAGTTTCCTGGGTTTCTGTAGAACAGATTCCGAAGAAGTTTGGAGTCATCTTCTTCTTCTTCTTCCTGGCGTTACGTCCCAACTGGGACAGAGCCTGCTTCTCAGTTAAGTGTTCTTATGAGCACTTCGACAGTTAATAACTGAGAGCTTTCTTTGCCAATTGACCATTTTTTGCATGTGTATATCGTGTGGCAGGTGGGCATTTTATTAAATTATCGGACAGGTTTGGGCCGGAGGTTCTCCGATTTGCATGAAATTTTCACTAGAGGTAGAGCTCGTGGATACATGACCAAGAGTGAAATTCAAAAAAAATATAGTGGCCTATTTTCCCGGAAAGCTCTAGATGAATTTTCACGATTTCTCTATATACCTCAAACTTTGAAAATTTATATCTCCTGAACTATGAACTATATCGTACACAGATAGAAAAATCCATGTGAATTTCAGCGCAAAATCATGCACATGAAGGGAATGCCAGATATGTCGCAAATTTACATGACACATCGTGTAAAATTACATCAACATCATGTAAATATATGCGAATTGTCGCGTAATCGGTTAGAGTCCATGCTAGATTACACGATGTGTAGCGGAAAATTACATGATGTTATTGTAATTTTACACGATGTGATTCGGAAAATTTTTCACCATGGAGAAAATTGTCGGAAAAATAGCGAAAAAACTATCGTCTGTATGATGAAAAATTCAAAAAAAAAAATTTTTTGTTTCATCAATCCATACTATAACTTTCGTCCATAGACGCCAAAGTGGTATCTTTTACCGTTTAGGCGACAGAACTGAAAAACCGATGACCACCCGCACGCTTCCCATAGGAAAATGTGTTCTATTGTGGGCCTCATAACCGTGCGTTAACGGCGGCAGTAATTTACACGCATTGTAAGTGTAACACAGTAAACCATCCTTTCCTTTCCAGTCAGAAGAAGCTTTTCGTCAATCGGAGCACTCTCCTTTGGTCAGTTGGGTGTTTTGTATGTCCTTTATTCGTAACCTTTACTATTGAGACCAACAGTCTTTAATTGAAAACGATCCTAACATTTAATAATATAGGTACCGTTTCGACTCATATTCCGAACACTTAAGGCCAACCATGATTTCAAATACATCTGATGGTCATAAATTAGCTGATATCTGTGAACATTTTTATTTCTTCGCAAAGCCTAACTGTTAGCTATTAGGCGAGCCGATAAAAATCTTTATTTAAACTTGTTTAGTATTGTTTTTACGTAAAAGTACGGAACAGCATTTTGATTCAAATGCCGAACACTGTGTTCATTCTGTCTCATATTCCGAACACCTTGACTCATATTCCGAACAGCACGAATAAATCATATTCAAATGACTTACCGTTTTGTCTCAAATTCCGAACAGACTCATATTCCGAACACTCGGTTTTTGTATGGCGATTTGGTTGAAATGTTTCGTTGAAATATGTCACCAAATTACAAGGAAATAGCTGTCAATTGCAATTCAATTTTAACCTTTCCATTATAATTTTTACCGCGGGAGTAGTGATGAGTCTCGAGTTTGAGACCAGTAGAACAAGCTCAGATAAATTTATTTGCGAAATTATTCATTTGAATACGATTTATTCGTACTGTTCGGAATTTGAATCAAGGTGTTCGGAATATGAGACAGCATAAGCACAGTGTTCGGCATTTGAATCAAAATGTTGTTCCATACTTTTACGTAAAACTAATACTAAAACCAATTAAATTAACATTATTATTGGTACACCCCACAGCTAACCGTTTGGCTTTGCGAAGAAATCAAAATTTACACAAATATCAGCCAATTTATGCCAATCAGATGCATTTGAAGACACTGTTGGCCTTAAGTGTTCGGAATATGAGTCAAAACGGTAATTCACAAACAAATTTATCTGAGCTAGTTCTACTGACCTCGAACTAGAGAATCAACACTACTCCCGAGATATAAAATAACTTGGAAGACGTTAAATTGAATTACAATCGACTGCCATTTTCAGGTAATCTGATGACATACTTCAGCGAAACATTTCAACCAAATCGTCATACAAAAACCGAGTGTTCGGAATATGAGTCTGTTCGGAATTTGAGACAAAACGGTATTAGGAACTGAACCTCAGTAAGCATGGGAAAATTCACTCACACAACCGAACGCCACCGATGAAAAATAGCAAAAAATCTGCTGCTATCGAACATTCAGTGATAGCTGAACCGTCCTAGGCGGAGTGTAGCATGAAAGCGTCGAAACCGATTGTGTAAAAGCGACAATTGGAAGGAACGCGAAGAGAAGTTAATACCAATACACTTGTATCTGCGAGGCACGAGTTAATGCACTTAGCATCCATTCGCCGAATGCATTGAACTGACTGAGTGGATTCCTACTCACTGAAGAATTCCGTGGTGTGGACTGCCAGTCAGTGAACGCTCATTAAGCAGCATAAGCATAAGCATAAGCATAGATGACCGCACAATTCGTAGTTGCTTCTCCGTGATTGACCAGAACAATCGAAGTTGCACAGGGTATTATTGAATGGAGCTTGGGATTAGCTTACCATTCTTCAATGTGCACAAATCGAGAACTCAAATTTTAAAAGTCAATAACGGCGCCGGCCACGTCCTTACGGTCATCGGGGAAGGGAAGGAATATTAGTGTGACTACCGTTGTTACTAGAGACTGAGATCACCTCTGCATCTCCACGGTTGTCATGGAAACGATATTGTGTTAGTGGGATAAGGTAGAGATCTGGGAGTCACCAATGTTTGGTGATGCGATCCATTATATAATCACACCTAACCGGATTCACGAAATAATTCGATAATCGCATTGTACGCCGAACAAGTGTTCGTCACTCGCCCACGCAAGAGCAAGCGACGCGATCAATAGATCAAACACTACTAGCGATCCGTGGCGCTTTTTCATTTCTCTAAGCGAACGACGCGCGACAAGTTTGATCCTGCCCTCATCGCTCGCCCCCGCAGGAGCAAGCGTCAAGGTCGAAGGATCAAACACTACTAACGAACCGATCACTTTTTCACCGCTTCACTACCAACGCGCGACATGTTTGATCCTGCCCTCATCACCCACCCCGCAGGAGCAAGCGTCAAGGTCGAAGGATCAAACACTACTCTGCCAGTCAGTGAACGCTCATTAGCACTCAAACCCGAATGCCAATCGAACGGAACCAGAATGTAATCAATCATTCCTGGACAAACATTTCTAAAGGGCACATCGACATTGGCAAACATTGGCTTTGCAAGCCGCTGTTGAACCCAATTCAACTCGATCACGCTCACCAATACCACTATCAGGAAGAGCTAACACCAATCTTTCTGATAGTGGGGTTAGATTGCGTGGGCGGACTAAAAAGGGCTCAACGTTTCTGAAAAAGGCTCAAGACCTCTTGGGCCCTTTTCAAATGTTTGTCCTTTGTCCGAATTTTGGTATACTCCACTGCACTGTGACGTCACGCATCAATTTTGACAGGTACTGGTCCTGTTGTTTACAGTTTCGAATCATTCTTAATTTCGTGAAAGTTTGCTGCGAGGAGAGGTCAAATCCACTGCAGATAGCCACGGATCGTATTATTCTATCTTCCTACCGTGGAAAATCGTCACCATCAGCATGCTGGTGATAGAAATGCGAAGATGAAAAAATGATGGAAAAAACGACTAAGTCCGAAACGTAAACAACAGGACCAGCAGCTGTCAAATAAGTGAGGTTAGGCTCGTCATATGCAGCGCTCTATTGCATTCGACTGATCAGATGCCGTTTTTTGTTTCGCTTAGTGCTCGCCGAAGAAGCAGAATGGGCACTGGAAATTGAAACGTTCGGCCTGGTTAAAAAAAACGGCTTTCTCGCTCCCGACTGTGCGTGGAAGCGAGTGAGGGAAACACAATAACTGAGTGAGTGTTTCCCATGCTTGACCCTCAGTATCATATAGTTGCCAAGCAAAAAGGATATTTATGCATACATAAAGTCCTATTTGTAATTTTCTTGCATTTTTCAAATTTTGTTCAATTTTCAATTTTCAATTTTGTTTTCTATACAAAGTGATATATTTGATATAAATTCTGATTGTAGCTTGAAAGAATATAGTATAGTATTTGCACAGACAAACAGACGTCACACTCTCATCACTGTCCATCGACCACCTTTTTAACGGTCGATTCAAAAATATGGTAGGTGGCCAATCCGCCACCCGCAGCGCTCGCATCGTTTTTGTTCGTGTTTGACGTTTACACACTACCACCATCTGTTGGCCTATCGGCCAAACACACCGATTTTAGCATTGGGCGTACATGCCCTCGTGACTATGATTTTGATCGAGCTTGTTCTAAGTGTTACATCTGTTTGTCTGGGGTATTTGCATGTATATAATATCAATCAACTGTATAACACTCAGGAAGGCTATCTATTGTTCAATTGATGGCTGCTGTGGAATATTCCACTGCCAGTCAGCGTGCAGCCTCTACAGTTGGCGCCAACCCAACAGCGCGCCAAACTGTATTGAGAAGCGAACGCGCGTAATGAATAATTATTGTATGTTTTGTCTGGCCGTATCGTATCACCCATTGAATTTGTAAGAATTTTGTTAGTTTCTTTTGTTTCTTCACCGAGTAGGCATGCTGCCTCTCAGTGGTAATATATCTGTTAAAGTGAAGCCGTTCGCTTGATTTGCCGTCCGTTGTATCGTAAAAGGCACAACGTAGGAAAGACGTCCTGGCCGAAACAACATATTAACAATATATTTATAAGTTTTCAAAGAAAGTGGATCTTGAGATTTGATCCTTCAAACGTTACCATAATGATTGATTATAACAAGAACTTCCCGTGCGGCTTTCATAGAGGCTGTTAGCTTTAATACTAAATAACGTTGCTGATGAAGGGCACACAAAACACCCAACTGACCAATGGAGAGTGGTCCGATTGACGAAAAGCTTCTTCTGACTGGAAAGGAAAGGATGGTTTACTGTGTTACACTTACAATGCGTGTAAATTACTGCCGCCGTTAGCGCACGGTTATGAGGCCCACAATAGAACACATTTTCCTATGGGAAGCGTGCGGGTGGTCATCGGTTTTTCAGTTCTGTCGCCTAAACGGTAAAAGATACCACTTTGGCGTCTATGGACGCAAGTTAGAGTATGGATGATGAAACAAAAAATATTTTTTTGAAAATTTTTCATCATACAGACGATAGTTTTTTCGCTATTTTTCCGACAATTTTCTCCATGATGAAAAATTTTCCGAGAAATGTGTTTCTTTTTAATAGATTGCTGAGAAAATTTCCTATCGATTTCACTAAAAACTTTTGTTCTACGATGCATTGTTCAGGAGATATGAATTTTCAAAGTTTGAGGTATATAGAAAAATTGTGAAAATTCATCTAGAGTTTTCCGGGAATATAAGCCACTATAATATTTTTGAATTTCCCTTTTGGTCATGTATCCACGAGCTCTACCTTTGGTGAAAATTTCATGCAAATCGGAGAACCTCCGGCCCAAATTGTCCGATAATAAAAAAAATCCCCTTATATGTTTGGACTTTATTTCTATGGCGCCAATGAATCTGAAGGAAATGTATATATTTCATCATGCCGAAGGAATGGAGAGAGATGGACGTGGGCCTAGTTATTTTAGTAAAATATTTCATTAAAACGTTGAACTTATGTATTTTGACCACCCACTATACCACAATGAGTCGTTAGTTGAGAGACGGATCAAAATTTATTATCACCGAAATGAAAATGGATATGACGAATAGAGGCAACGGTTAGTATTTTTTTCATTGAATTACTTCCAATTAAAGATCAAGATTTATCAAAATCTTGGAAAATAATTGTTTGGCATAGGTTTGTATCACCAGCAAAACAGGAAAATTAAAGATTCTCTCTGATCGTAGCTTACTACGATGGATATTGACTCATCGCCTATAGCAAATTTGTTCTTATTTCAGTTGCCAAAGATCTCATACGTGAATGCATTTTTTTTTCTTAGTTTGTGTGATAATATGGCACGTCTAGCCATTTTGAGCTAATGTAGAATTAATGACTAGAAGACAGCACAGATGGTAGAGAAGTACCGAAACCTCCGGAGCGCGTTGTTGGCGATAAAGTGATAATGCTATTTTTTTCTTGAAATGGATACGTGAGTGTGTGACCACAAGCGAAGTTCAAAGTCGGATGGGTAGAAATAAGGAGGACGACCTGTAACTTTAGGTATGACTAATTATTGGTTAGGAGTGACCAGTCACATATTGACCAAAGTAGTGTAATACAATAATGTGCCGATTTTGTCAGCCCCATGCTGAATTTAGGGTTGACAAAATTGGAAAAGAGCTAAAATCGGGAAAAACATTTTCGACTGGTGTCAAGTTTTATTTTAACTTAAGGACTTAGTTTTAATATAAACATTGTGTTTTTTACTTCAATTTTCTATGTACCGTGATGCAAGGTAACATCGATCAGTTTCATAAATAATTAATAAAAACTTCAGATTTCAAAATTTTGGTCTTTAGATGATTGTATAGACGTGGCCAAGGTCATAATTGACTTTATGCACCCAATATTATCAGTATAGACGAGCTTACTCTGATTAAAATAAATATCAATTTCAAGGCTGACAAAATCGGGTAAAAAGGATTCTAAAATCGAGGATAGACAAAATCGGGTCAAAAAAGGTGCTAATATCGGGGATAGATAAAATCGGGGGTAGACAAAATCGGGTCATTACTGTAGTCACATTTGGACCAGAATGTGTAGCACAAAAATAAAACACCAGTAAATCAAGCCCTGTACAATTCAAAACACCAGTCGAAAACACCAAAACTTTCCTCATCTAATTGAACAGAGTCCATTATGCTTACTGGCAGCATCTCAATCCAATCCCAAACTCAGTGAAGCGAAATCACAGAAGTAGGTACGCTTCCATGAAAACGCTTTCCGGAAGCACAAACTTGCACTCAGACAAATTGGCTACCATCGGTATATGACAGCTTCCTCCGACCGACGAAACACAAAGCCTAATACCAAGCCACTTCACTGACTGTAGAGGAACACGACTCCAATCAGTCCAAGTACCATTATCATCAGCCCTCGACGACGAGCTTCTGTCTTAATCTTGACAATGCACTTCCTTCGAGAACCGCCCTCTATACGGTGGTGATGGGTAATCGGAAGCACACGTGGACAGCCGATGCACACGTTGTCTCGTGGCCATCATTGACGTGACTTCATAACACGAATTTACCATCTTATGTTCGCAAGCGCTTCACCCGTATTCCAATTAGTACTTTATGCCACGTGTGTCACGTCTTCCATGGGTTCGATTGGACGTGGGACGGAAACCGGGTCGAATCCAAAATCGTGGAATATACAAAACGACGAAAGGATAAAACGTCGCAAGGAGTGAATTGCAACGAAGCGAAAATTTCTTTTAAAACAGTTTTGCGCAAACAGATGAAAGACGAAAGGTCGAAAAGACAGAAGATTGAAAAGACAAATGGTCGAAGCACATAAGAGAAGAGACAAAAGGCCAAATATTTGTTTTCAAAGTAGGAAAAAATCCCATAATTCATGTCCTTCAATTTTTTGCCCTATCGATCTCTTGTGTTTCAACTTTTTGTTCATAAACCTGGAAAATATCAAGAGAACCATTTCAAATCGATGTTGAAAATTGTCTGTTCTCGACGTTTTGTCCTTTCGACGATTCATCCTTTCCGACATATTGTCATTCGACGTTTTGTCTTTCGACGTTTTTAAGTTCGAAATTTTGCTCCTCAACCCGGAAACCGATGCTCGTTGGATGTTGCAGCTTATTCGCTATTGCAGCTCATCAAGATTGCTAATGACAACTCATCACGAAGCCCGGTATGATGTAGACGTTCATTCGCGTGGCCCCTTGGGTCAGAATTTGACTCTCACTATTTGCATACATATATGAACAGCGAATCGATGCTTGGCCACCCCGAATAGAGAGTGAGTAACAACTGGTGAACGTTAGGATGTCCCAAAATGGGCGTACCTTTTACATCCCTACAAGGGTCTCAGAAACAAATTCATGCTGGAAGCTTCTATTTCAAAATATGTTGAGCTACCTAAATTGTTGTCTCACCCTAGTGGACATAATTAATGCAACATGTTTTGCATTTACAAAGAAGTTACCGAAGCAGTTTGTTTGGGGTATTAATTTACATCCGGTAACCTTTATATAAGTGCCTCATTAGCAGTCAATTGAAGTTCTGTGATCAAGAGCATTAAGATAAGGAAAGAAAAGTGCCTCCTTGACCGATGAAACTTGTTTCGGAGTCGAATGCTTTGCTGCGAGGGTTGAATTTTAGGTTTGAATTATTCAAAGATTGATTCTAGAATGTATAGTTATTCAATAATTTCGTTATAGCATTTTATTTCCACGGATCTTATCAATTAAACTGTTAGTTATCTACAAATAAATCTGTCTACAAAACTTGGAACGGCAGTAACTTTGATATGTATTCATGAAAACGTCTAGACTCATACTAACACGCAACGCATTGCGCACATTAAAAAAACCTCCCGTACCTATCGTATATCAATCCCGCAAACATCAAAGCTCATACCACACGCCAGTTGATCCTGCCACACATGTGTGTTTCTCCGGCGAAATTTAATTCCCAGTTCTAGAGCTACATTGCCTTCTATCGGGGTGTGAAATCTGCATGTGGTTCGTGTGCAAAACTCGAAACTCTAGAATGTAACATCTAAATAAATGATGATTCAGAGCAGCGCAATGGTTGGTTGGTCGGTTCGGGTGTTGGCACAGCGTGGGTTCACATACTTTACATTTTTTCCACTTCTCTTGAACTCACAGCATTCTGCCTCCTCCGCTCCGTTGGGAAATCGGGAAAAGGTCGTTATCACGCAAGAAGCATAAAACATGACGCTGGCGGTGGCAGCAGTCTGAGCTTCCCACCACCGGGTCTTGGTAACTTGTACTAAGTGCCTTCAACGTCAGGGGTCGGCAGGGGCGTAGCCAGGGTAGACAGGGGGTAGCGTGGCCCCCTTGGGCGACAGAAAAAAAAACTCTTTTTGACAGAAAAGTTACTACGGACATATTAAGCGTATTTGAAACTTCCTGGTTCCTGGTAGCGTTGAACGGAGTGTTTGAAAACTTGCCGCCAGACATTTACATTTTTGTATATGCTGAGCACATCTTGCTGGTAGCCATTGGTCATACTCCTAGGCGCACTAGAGTCATAACGCAAGCAGCACTAACGGCAGTACACAAATGGGCTTCTTCCGTTGGTTTTTCCCTCTCCTTTTTAGAAATTTTGATTGACCGTAACCTGCAGCTTAAGGAGCATTTCAGCGGAAGCGGAAGCGATAGGGTCGCTCTCTTTGATCAAGCAGATCGTATCCTCCATAAGGTTGCCAATTCCAGCCTTTTCCCTGTGGCTAGAGTACACTGGCATGGAGCGAGCAGTTGGCAGCTTCCCCCTCCAATAATAGACGAGCAGATAAAAAAGACCTTCCGTATTGGCGATGACTCTACGGTGCTTAGAACGTCCGTACTGTAACTTAATCGGACTAAATACCCGGAACACATACACCGTTACACAGACTGCTCTTTTTCCCAGCGTGGAGTATACGTATCGGCAGCGATATGACACTCTGTCAAAGCCTTCCAACTGAGTGTTCGGTTTTCTCTGCAGAAGTAGCTGCCATCTTTTATGCAGCCATCTCACCAGCGAGTACTCCAATCTTCATCCTCACCGATTCCGCAAGCGATTTATCAGCCTTGTAGTCAAATCGACCGTCCCTACTCCAGAGACAGTCACCTTCACCTGGGTTCCTGGGCATTGCGGTATTCAAGGAAATGTGGCTGCAGACTTGTTAGCTGGCACGGGACACCAAATGTCTCGTTTTACTCTTTCCGTTCCACCCCCAGACGTAAAACGCCGGGTCGCTAAACCCTTCAGAACTATTGGGCCCAAGAGTGGCATCAAAATACTTTGGCTCAGCTTCGGAAGGTACAGGGAGATACTTCTAGTTGGGAAGAGCTCTCCTTGCTCCGTGACCAGAAAATGATTTCGCGCCTTATTACCAGACATACCAGTTTTGCTTATAGCTTTGATGGCAGATACTTCCGTCAAGAGTATGAACAATGCGGTGTACACAACTCAGCGGAACATGTAATCTGTCACTGCCCTCTGTACGAACACCACAGAAGTACTAATAACATTCCCGGAAGCGATGCCCTCACAAATGATCTCGCATCATTGACGGCCCTAGTTTGCTTCCATAAGGAAACCAGACTCTACTCTCGCACGTGACGACTCTACTACCTGAACCCAACTCCATCCACGTCAGAGAATACCTAGGATTGGACGACCGGTGGGCTCCCTGAAGACCTCTCCTTCGTGAATAAGTCCCATCCAACGAACGTAACTCCATACGCAACCCCACCATCATTTCAATCAACCTGCAAGAATCTTCACACCGACACGACCGGTGGCCCTCCCGAAAGATTCCGATTTCGGGGATAAGACCCATCCAACAAGAAAGTCATCAATCGCAACCACGCCAATGATCCTTTCTATTTTACTCGGCTACAGAAGTCGTCAACCCAGCAAAGGTGCACGTACCCCTTTTTTTATAAAAATTGTGTCTATCGTCCTACGTTAAAAAAAAACACAATGAGGAGACCCCATGGTTGGGCTCAAAAACTTGCTCCTCTGACCATCCTACTTTATTCATTTTTCGTGGGATGCCCATCTGGCATTTCCAGACAGATGAAGAATAACATATAACAGAACAAGCCATATAACAATGTGCTAAAATACACCTAAATAAAAAAAAAATTTGAAACTTTCAAAGATTGTTTTCAGCTGCATCATGATAAATATTGAATCATTGTTGGAGTTTATGTTCTATTCAGAAAATCCAAAAGCATGTCAAAAGTTTTAAAGATTGGAGAATACGTTAAGAAATTTGAAGAAGGATGATTCCGCATGGTCCTAATCATCCGTTCTCTGCATATTTGTCCCGTGGTTCATAAGGTTTACAGAGAACATTGGACAAGTAGGCGTAGAAGGGCAGTAAGATCCTCTCAATATTTCTTTAGATTCCTCAAGAAATTTCTTAAAAAACAACTCCAAAAGTTCCTGAGAGTATTAGAATTTTTAAAGCTAGTCTTTAGCAATACCGCAATGTATTTGATCTGAACGTTTCCGAATATTTTTTCTCCAAAAGTTCATGTATGAATTCCATTACGAGATATTCACAAAATAATCCTTCAAAACACATTCAATAATTTATCATGGAATTCCAAAATAACTTTTTTCAGAACTGCTTTCAGAAATTTCAGTAAATAACATACTGAGAAATTCATAGGTATTTCTCCAATACTTCACCATATACTTCTGAGACTCAAACGCGGCCAGGAACTCAACTTTACCGATAATATTAGCACAAATCTCCCAATCGGCGGGTAACATGCCTCTGGAGCCGGCCTTCTGTAATGATATTATGGAGCTATTCGAGCTCCGTCTTCATCGGCATCTGGCTATACTTCTCCCGAAATCTCAGGGCTGACAGTTTCTCTGCATACAGCCAGCGCCACTATGGGCCAGGGACGCAATCTGGCGGGACAAAATTAATAACTCGGTAACGAAGCGTTTCCGGTATTTGGTGTCTTCGGCAAAGTTTTTTGTAACAACGAGGACCATCTACTGACATAAACGAATAGTTCGTATCAAATCGTCCGCATAGGTGGCGCCATAATCTAACTTTTTACTGTGACGTTCTAGAGACTTGGCATGTTCGGCAAAGTTGTTCATTTTGATAAAATAAACAACTCTTTCGAAGACGTCAAAATTCCACAGCCTACTGTTTTCGAGTTATTGGCGAAATTAGAGAAAATTTGTGAAGAAACGATTTTTTTCACCGAATTTGACATTTTTCCTAAGAACCATGTTATATAATTTTTTTTTGCTAGCAAATATACAACGAACGCAAGCTCTGGTGGAAAAAAAATAATAAAACGACGCATAAAACCTAAGAAATTATGAAAAACTTGAAAAATAGAGTAATTTTTATACCTTAATATCTCCAAAAGCGCAAAAAATCGCAAGCTAAAATTTCAGGCAACATAGAGCAATCCTTGATGAAACGGATGTCAAAATTCCAGAAAGGTATATTTTGGTGTTTTTGAGATTTTTCAATTTTTCGGTTTCCTTTCCATTACGTGATTAATATTGTCATGACAAATATTTCAGTGTATGTTTAAATTATCGGAAAAATGTGTTTTATTATTTCATGAAATTATTATATCTACTCACAGTACAAACTGGCTTTGGATTTCATCTCGTATTCGTTGTCACAGTTTTCCGGAAGCTCAAAATTCAGGTAAATCCGATGATTAAACACATATTTAAGGTTAAAGAACCTAACAGTTCTCAAAATCGAAGGGATCTCCAAATTGATACCTTTGATCTGTATCCTTTGTTTCGAAACATCCAAGAATCAACGCTCTTTCCGCTTTAAAACAAATCTACAAGCTCCGGACAAGATATCGTGCGCTCTGAAATTTTAGTATATAGAGATATCGACATGAATATGCTTTAAAATTTGATTTTCCGTGTTAAAAGTAACACATTCACAAAATAAATTGCTCACCTCGAACCATGATGACAACAATTAACTGACACATGATCAAGTCTTTCATGGCATACTATATCATTTGAATTATTGAAGAAAAACTATTATTGCGGGGAAATTTAAAAATTTGGATTGCTTCGCGGAAATAACGCGCAGCGAGCAATCTCCGCATAGAGGAAATTAACCACAGCAAGCACTGCAACTCGTCAGAAAAAAAGATCATACTCATTGACAGTAAACAAGCAGAATGACGATAGTAGAATTACAGCAACGTTTTCTTGTGAGCTATCTTGGAAATTGGAATTCTTTAGTTTAGGTTGCCGTTTCCAAAAGGAGATCGAAATCGATGATCAGCAGATTCACCTGAACAGGGCATGATTAGCTCTCGAACTGAAAGGGTGTACTTACGAATTGGAAATCTGATCCGGAATCTTTCAAAAACGGATCTTAATGATCCGAAAGTGAATAAGTAAAACGAGATCTTTTACGGTACACTCATCAAGCATTCTTTCTATGACTTAGGAAGGAATCAATCGCTAGTTACCCGCATTTTATGTTATCTCTTACAATGTTTAGAATTAGGTATTATATAGAAATACAAGAAAATGAATTTGGTACAGCTGACACAAGCAACATTTCAATATTTGTGGTCATGGGTGGCTACGATTAAAATGATGAGAAATCTTCCGATAAAGTACCCTGAATTTTCCAGGAATCAAAATTTTTCTCGCAACGCGTAACATGTACCCAGTTTTAATCTACACTTTCATCTACATTACTCGATATCAACTCAAGGAACTGCTCTTAAACTGAATTTCATGGCTACTTTGATGGCATTTTTAAACAGTTTTCTGAAAGTTTTTGTTCCACGACTCGTTATTTCTTGAAGTCATTCGTCCCTTTAGATTCCTCATGGAAACTAACTGTATTTATCAAAATGAACAACTTTGCAGAACATGCCAAGTCTTTAGAACGTCACAGTAAAAAGTTAGATTGTGGCGCCACCTATGCGGAGATTTACGAACTATCCATTTATGTCAGTAGATAGTCCTCGTAGTAACAACAAATTTTGCCGAAGACTCCAAATACAGGAAACGCTTCGTTACCGAGTTATTAATTTTGTCCCGCCAGCTTGCGTCCCTGTCCCATAGTGCAGCGTATTCGCTTTCACGAAGTCGCCGACCGATACCTGCTTCTTCTGCTGATAACTTTTTTCACAATTCTTTCTTCCTGTATCTGCACTAAACAAATCCTTCAACAACATCGATAACACTACCTCAGCACCTACACCACCAAGCCTATTTCTATCTCTACCTACATCCATGTACAGTGACCGGCGAAAAAAAGATCATTCTATAATTAATTTAGAAATGTCCCTAAAAGTCAAAGATTCGCACAAGAGTTGGACGTTATGACACATACTGTCAAAATATTTATTTATTTTATTTATTGATTGCTCCGTCTTCAGTTAAACTGTACAGACTGCTACTTAACCTAATGCTTATAACAACTAGACGAAACAACAAAATAGCTTTTACAACAATATCTCCTAAACTTACTCATAAATTAGACAAAAAATAATCGGTACACGACGAAAAATTAGACAACATAAGTTAAAAGATCGATTTAAGGCCACACGATACGGTGTTTTAATCACCCTCTCCATTTGAAGAAGCAAATCTCAAGTACCACACAATATATCGATGCGAAAAATGTATCACTATAATTGTACATATGTAGTGCAAAACCCAAAAAATTTTCAGTTTAATCGGTTCACTAAAACTAGAGATTTTCTTCTGCAAAGTTTTGATGATAATTGTTAGAGTGAGACAAAAGATAGGGAAAATAACACGGTCTGACACGGGAACAAATGGAATAAAATGACAAAATTGCTGAATAAATAGACATAAGAGAATCTGAAACATAAGTTTAACACTACACAGTTATGTTTCTCAAAGAAGACGGTTCCCATGTGTCGTTGTTCTTGCGAATAAACTCTTGGAATTTCACTTCTCTGAGCCAGGTGGACGCTCTCATAGCAGGCAGTTATATACATAAGAAAATATTGTATTGGTTTAAAGGTATTGAATGTTTTTATTGCACAAACAGAAATAAACAGCAATTTTATGGATATCACTTTAATGAGGTATGAGAAAAAAAAGATCAATTTCAACTGAACAGAAAAATCGGTTAAAACTTAATTACGTCAACTTATCAACTAGGTTTTTGAGGAAGCGGGGATCCAGTTCGTTCTAGGCCTTTTCTAACGCCGCAAAATACGTTTGTTTGATGATTGCGCCAGTTTTCGCCACTTTACTATCCAGACTGGCCCATAGATTCTCTATCGGGATCAAATCAGGACTCTGAGGTGGCCATTCTAATGGTTTGATGCGGCAGGAACAGAAGAAGACGAGCGTTTTCTAAGCCGTATGCTTGGGGTCATTATCTTGCTGAAAGGTGCAGTTGTCTTCCAAACCCATTTTTAGCAATGATTTCTCCAGATTTTCACCAGGTTACTCACTCCAGACCACGAGAAACAGCCCCAGACCAAAAAATTACCTCCACCGTGTTTCATAGTTGGCTTGCCCACACTCTCTACACTCGTTTCCTGTAGAATAGCTCAAACTTCGATTCGTCCAACCACACAACACTTTTCCAGAGCTCCAGGGACTTTTTCATGTGGAGCCTGGCAAATTTGAGCCGCTTTTCCTTGTTGACCTTGCTGATTAACGGTCGCTTCCTGGCGAAATGGCTCTTAAACCCATGCTCAGCGATGCGTCGACGTATCACACGGTTAGAAATTGGTAAACTCAACTTTTTTTTCATTTCTCGGATGATGACTGTGGTAACCTCATCATCCGGAATTCCACTTAACACAACAAACACGGATACGGCTAAACACTATTCTTTTCACTCCACAATCTCCATCGCTCTTCCAAGCCTTCCGGTTCCCTCGCACAGCAACACTACAAACTACACTACAAAGAACACTACAAATCTGCAGCACCCATTCTGTGTTACCCTTTACCCAGTAACGAGATGTATTTACCGTTTTGATTCATATTACGGACAGCTTCAAATTCCGGACACTCTACTTTGTATGGGAAACATTTCACACGAAATATTTCATTTTTTGCCGTTTAAAAGTTCTAGATTTCAAGGCTCGTTTTAGTAAGCATTTTCCGTAAATATCTTGGAAAATTTATAATGCCCAACTACCTTAGATGTCTCTTTAGTGGTTTGACGATTTCAATTAATGATTTGACTGTTCCATTAATGATTATCATGAGCTGTCCGGAATTCGAATCAAAGTGTCCGGAATATGAGGCAAAAGTGAGGAAGCGTCCGGAATAAGAATCATGAAAAGGCCACACATTTTGATTTATTAAAAATTATTCAAGTTGCGGAAGCAAATTCTTTACCCACCATTCGAAAGTTAAGGGCTTCCAACGCTCGATAACGCTACAGAATCATACAGAATGATTTGTTTTGTATGCTCTCTGCTGGGTTATACTTCACTGAGGCCTTAAGTGTCCGTAATATGAATCAGAACGGTACATTGTCGACCAAGGTTTATTGATGCAAGGTACCAGGTGATTTGACATGAATGAAAAAAAAACCAACAAAAAAGCACTCGAATGTCAAGAGTAGATGTCAAACTGATTTTGACATCTTATCACCGTCGCATCGGCGTATCCATATATAGAACAAATGTACATGTAGAAGTGTGTTTGGTGACGATATGCTCTCCAGATGTGTGCATCTGGAGCACTTTCACCAGCTGTCAGTCGTTCCAATAACCGGGTCGGATTCGCTAGCTAGAAGGTAGTCGTATATTCACAGGAATCTCAAGAAAAATTTTGGGGGATTTTTCTTTTTCGGATCACTTGAAGGATTATTTTGTGACCATTTTGGAGATGCTTGGAAAACGAGTTGTGATTGATCCTTTGACCTTGACGACTTGCTCCTGCGGGGCCGGCGATGAGGGCAGGATCAAACATGTGGCGCATCGGTTGAGTGAAAGTGAAAAAGTGCCACGTTCGATTAGTTATTTTTGTTCTTTCGACGTTGACGCTTGCTTCTGGGCAGTGCGTCAAGAAAGCCCGAGCAGTTGTTTTACCTCTCGGGTCGCGCGCCTATTTTCTCTGAGTGCTTTTATATAGCCGAGCAAACGAGTGAAGCTGAAAGTGGATTGTTGCTGCTCAAGGATGACGGATCAATTGGTGAGCTCGTTTCATGCTACTATTTCTAATCTATAAAATATGTATGACTGTACCTTTAATCGTTACAACGGTGAGACGTAAATATGATTTTTCAACAAACTATGAAAGGTTCGTCACTGTGAGTGTCGACATAAACTCTGATTCATAAATTATTTATGTCTAAATTTTTTCTTCAACATACCTTTTTCCTTTTACTTTCATTTTTGTAATTAAAAAAAACTTTGAATGGTTCGACACTACGAGTGTAGACTTGCGAAAGGTTCACTTTATTCAACAAACTTTGACAGGTTCGTCATTTCAAGTGTCGGCGTAATTTTTCTCTACATAGATATTGTTCATATCAAATGAAAATATTATATTTACATATAAGCATGTTTATATCTCACCAATAATTATTTATCATGGTCTAATCGCTTATCAAAGTGAATCCTGTGACCCAACGATCCTCTCCATTAACAAGCATCCTTCCCAGTAGCCTTTGTGGAGATGCAGAGGCAAACACGGTCTCCAAATAGTAAAGGTTACACACTAACATTCCTTCCCCCAATCCCACCTGACTGCAAGGACGTGGTCGGCGCCGTTATTGACCATGTATAAATAGAGGCACTGACTTATGCACACTGAAGAAGATTATGGCCAATTCCAGCAAATCTTATAGATTCTTTGTGCATTTTCACTGACTTCGGTCAATCACGGAATAGCAACCATTGATATGTGTAGTCAGTCTAAGCTAAGCTAAGCAAATTTTGGAGATGCTTGGAGAAATTCGGGAGTTATTCTTGAAAAGCCTGGCTACACCCATGAGGGTCTGCGCTGCTGGAGTTTAAATTTGTAGCTTTTCAACGTGATCGGGTGCTTCCCTGGGCGGTGGCAGGAAATGTTGACAATACATGAAGCGATTGACTCCATGCTCGGTTTGAATCTGGGACGTTTTCTGTGGATCCGAGCATTTTTCATGGAACGCCTAGTTACGAGGCAATTTTGAGCAACGAAACCCGTTCACACCTCCATCGATTTCGGAAGCTAGGCTATGAGGCTACTTCCACTGGGAATGAGAGTCGGGATATGTGCGGAAAGGATCCCATGAGACGGCTGCGGGTGCTGTAAAAAGTACTTTATTACCGAAAACCCGTTTGTTGGGCGAAACGGACGTACAAAAGCGAAAAAAACGAATAACTGCAGCATTCATTTCAATAAAACATGGAATAAAACGTTTCCCAGGAATAGGGGGAAGGGAGGTTTCGTTTGTTCATTCGGATTTCACGGTTGAAAATTGAATGGTTGCTGCTTGGAGAAAAGCTGGAAACTGTAAAATTAAGAAGAAACTGAATGAAAAAATGTGCGAAAATTTCAAAAGCAGCAAACTGGTAAGTTCAATCAAACGAGTCATGATACCCTCTTACTTATAAAAAGTATAGTTTACATAGTTTAAACTAAACAAAATAAAGAGAACTCAACAGCCAATCAGAAAAACAGAGCTCAGAGGCCTATATAAGCATATCCCTTTCGGGTCGGGCGATTTCTCACCTTCATGATTAACTTGATTTTGCCAAATGGTTACGCTCCAGAATTAATTGTTCTCATCATGAGGTGTTTATGTAACTCATGGGTTGTGCAGAATAGAAGATGGGGAGGAAGAAACTAGTGAATCCGGACTTGAATGAGTCATTTCAAAATACATGTTCAGCATAATTGTGCTGCTTCGTCCTGAAAGGGATGAACTTCGTTGGATGCATAGTGGCATAATCAATCAAATCATTCCTTTGTTATATATGAAATTCCTAATTAAAAAAATATGTTTTTTATTGAAGATATCTTTAAATTTATTTTTAATAATCAGGGATTATTAGAAGTATGTTTTCATTATCTTTGAAAACAGTTTCTTTTAATACTAGTCTAGTAAGGTTTCCTCGATACAATGCACTGGCATTTTTAATTTACATAACAATCGATTTAATTGCGAGTGTGTAGAATCTGTCGTAATTGCAAGCATTTTCAGGTTTCTTTGCTTGTGACATATCTCAGTAATTACAAACTATCTACCGCTCAACTTGTGGCCGAGCATTACGAGCTTTCTTCTTTTCAAATCATGCATGAAAACCCAACCAACTATTGATTCCACTATCATTACTGTTGAACTAGTTTCCCAACATCCAGCCGTTGGTTGGTCGTTCAGATAACCGGTTTTCTTTGATCCGTCAGCAGAGCAACCGATAGCAGCTTGTGACAGCTTTTGAAGCATACTAGACCACAGTTCAGTTCATCGCCCAACGAGAATACTTTTCTGTCAGCAGATCAAAGACATTGCTGCAAGCCAGTGCGTCTGAACGGGGACCATGCTTTGGTCATGCAAATGACACCACCAGTTAACTTTCTTGCTAGGGTTACCAGCAAGAGCAATGCAATCTGGATCGTTCAACAAGAAGTATCCGAGCTAAATTCACTTTGTTACTAAACGCACGGACGGAGTTTCCTCCTTAAGGCTAAGTAGGCCGTTATCCGTTTTGGCAACAATGATGACTTTTCAGCTTGCATTTCAAAGTGATAAAACTCAGACTTGATAGTTTATATTGACTTGAAAAAGTATCATTGTACGTGCCAACATGCATAAAGTATGCTGATACTTTTTTAGCTGTGTCAGTGCAAAACCAACTGATTTTCTTTGATTCGAACTTATGAGATGAATTAGCAACAATCATCAACGACGCGTACACATTTCAATGACGGCCTACTTCGCCTTATATGAACAGGTTTTCAGCGGAGGAAGCTTCAAGCTACTACAAACAGTTTATTAGATTTCACATTTTAACAAATTCAACATACCGTTTTTAGTTGTCTTCGTTCGTTTTCGGTCTGTTGTTACTATTAATTCTTCAGTATTTTGTGTCGTTCTGTAGATAATACATTTTAGTTTAAACAATTCATTTTTAGTTCTATTTTTTACTACTTTAACGTGTTTGGAGGGGGAATAAGCTTTTATCAACAGTGATTTTACAATAAATGTTAACAAAAGTAATTGGATAGTTTAAGTGCTCGTGTTGTTTTGTGTTAAAGAATTTGTCAAACAGGTGACAGCAACCTCTAGTCTACATTTGGAGCAGACGATGATTGGGCGGTATTGAACGCAATAAGCTGAGTCGCGCACATATCCCACCCGTATTGCTGCCGGAAACTTCAGATATACCTGGAACTCCAGCGACATTCAGTATAGCCAACTTGGAAACAGGTCGTTGATGAACTCCCTTTGTAGTCTGCACGTCGACTGTCCTAACTTTTTGATCATTTCATGGATAAATTTGGAGTATTTTTCCTCGCGTCCAACTGTTTCTCTCCTGCTGATTGGTCCCGGATCATTTGGCCGAACGCTTTTTGGTCGAATGCCGTTTGGTCGAACGCCATTTGGACGAATGCCGTTTGGCCGAAAATAAGAATAATAGCAAACTACATTTGTTATGAATTTCAAAGTTTACTTTCAAAGAACATATTGCTGTGTGCGTTTGAAATGCAAATATCAAATGCGGGAACACCAAATGCGGTTAGATATTCTACAAGTAATGCGGTGTCGGAGATAGATTTTTCTTTCTGGGTCGGCGGTGATTTATATAATCGTTGCTAGGTGTCCTTTGATTGTTTTGCGTTACCACATTTGGAGGAGGTTTAGTCAAGATTTGCTTTCAAATGCAAACAGCAATATTATTCTTAAAGAAGAATAAATCATCATTGGCAGGGTTCTGAATTATCGTATCAATGATGCGAAATCTACGATTGCGAGAATGCTTTTTCGCTTCCTCGCGTGAATATCTTTTTTCGCTCACACTTATTTTCCCTAAAGTTACGATGGAGGATAACCGAAAATCATTCCACTCCGGGGATAATTTCTTTTTCACCCCATCATATTTTCGCTCACCAACTTCTCCCGAGAATTATCACTATATGGATAAACAAAAACTGGTGCCGCCGACGGGATTCGAACCTACAACATTGCTAAAAACAGCAGAGATGCGTGAACGCTATCCATGCTACCACATCAACTTGACGAAAGCAGCAGTTAATTTGATGCATAAAAGCAACTGCTGCTTGTGGCGATGGACACATGAAAAGTTCTCCGTGGATAGGAGAATGATAAAATAAAATTCTCACAGCTGTGGAGTTGAGCCATTATCTATTTTCGCTTTGTTTTGTAGACGGATAATTTCGCAAGGTAGCTTTTCGCTGAAAATTGTGGTGATGGAGAAATCCATTATCGTGAGAGTGAGTGAGAATTCGGAAGCATGATCATTGATATACAGTCATCTCTCCCTTACTCGATATTTCGTATCTCGATATCGAGTTAGAGAAGCATAGTAAAAGTTGGTTTTCATGGCTACCTCGATGGTCCCTTGGATTGCAGTTGCATTGGTTTTGTGTTCTGTAACTCGATACCTCCCTAACTCGATGGTCCCTTCAATATCGAGTAAGGGAGAGATGACTGTACAAATTATTGGCTTTTCAGTGTCAGTTCAAGAAACAGTCAGAGCTGAAAGAATAACATCCTAAACATGAGCAACTATTCCCTTCTCTACTATCGGCAATAGCTGCCAGTAGAGGTTTTTCTCATCACGTTTGTAATCAACTTTTGATTGTAACTAAAACGAATTACGACTTATTCGTCCTTCTGCAGAATAGCTTTGCTTCGATCCCTCAAGTATTGTACTTTGTAAATTATTTCATAGTTTTAGCGATCAAATTAACAACATAACACGAAATTTTGGTTTATTTTTATCACAACGGAGAAACAGCGAGTTTCTTTGACATTAGTGTACACCGAGTCGTTCGGTTTACTGCTTCACGCAAGCAACAGTGCACGTT
This sequence comes from Aedes aegypti, assembly GCF_002204515.2. NCBI lineage: Eukaryota > Metazoa > Arthropoda > Insecta > Diptera > Culicidae > Aedes > Aedes aegypti. The sequence continues at coordinate 383,011,554 of NC_035108.1, forward strand.
GCCATCTCAGTCATAATTCCAATAATTATGAGAAATACTTTTCTCTTGAAAGAATAGCATTTGCATCATCAGGGTGTCTATCCGTCAGTAAACAGCTGAGCCCCTTTTTAACGGAACGCACAAGTCTCTCTCACATGCTTTCCATGTGTAGACCACACGGAGAATTGAACTTCCATTGGGTCCTGTGGTTGGTGATGGTAGAAGCGAAGGTTTCGTTCAAGGACTGTATTTGCCTTGCCAATTCACCGCTAACTCCTTGGAAATTCGTTTCTTGGTCTGAATAAATCTGCTGAGAAGCTCGTCTCCACGCAATAAACCTACGTATAGCCTGTTCACACGATTCTATAAGCAACGACACCGCAACTTCTAAATAAATTGTCCTAGTTGTCATTCAAGTTACAGGGCTACTCATGGCTTGACATTTGACCATCCAACGCGAGCAGTTGCCAACGGTAGAGGATCCATTCTCCGAACCTGAGGTACAGATCAAGCACCAATTGCAGAATTGCTTCGGAACGTGGTGTTTTTGTCGTATTCAAATGACAACCGTTTCTCCGTTTGCGAGGCCATATTATCGGTGATACCAGTTTACAACAATTTCACGCCACAATACTCGGTTCGTGGCCGCATCTTTTCATCCTCGGTTCTGCCCCACGATTACCAAATCGATGCGCACTTGATCTGCCCATCTAGAATCCAAAGCGAACACCATCTTTGCAGGGTTGGTATCCAGGCATACTTGGAACATGCCCTGCCCATCGTATCCTTCCCGCTTTGGTCACCTTCTGAATACTGGGTTCGGAGTTGAGCGAGCTCGTAGTTCATCCTTCGTCGCCACACACCGTTTTCCTGCACACCGCTAAAGATTCTCACAAGCACCCGACGTTCAAAGACTCCAAAAGCTTGCAAGTTCTCCTCGAGCATCGTTCACGTTTGATGTCCGTAGTCAATTCGGGGTGGGCGTGAATCTAGTTTGATCGCAGCTTCTTGTTAAGGTCATAGTCGGGCCTTCCACTGATGATGCGCCTCCGTATTTCACAGCTAGCGTTATTGTCAGCCGTCAGCAAGGATCCAAGATAGACGAACCCGTTTATCGCAACACTGTTACCTAGGCGAGCCTTGTCGCGCTCGGCCCCACCAGCCAGCATGTACTGTGTCTTGGTCGCATCCACCACCAGTCTTACTTTTGCTGCCTCGCGTTTCAGGCGTGTGTACAGGTGTGCCACCTTTTCAAATGTTCGGCTGACAAAGGCCATATCTTCCACGAAGCAAACAAATTAACTGGTTCTCGTGAAAATCGTACCTCGGCTGTTAAGCCCGGCTCCCCGCATAATACCTTCTAGCGTAATATTGAACAACAGGCACGAAAGTCCATCACCTTGTCGTAGTCCCCGGCGGAATCCAAACGAACTGGAATGTTCGCCTGAATGCTTCACACAATTTTGATTACCTTCCATCGTCGTTCTCAGTCTCATGAGCTTCCCAGGAAAGTTTGTCTCGTCCATGATTTTCCATAGCTCTACGCGATCGATACTATCGTATGCCGCCTTGAAATCGATGGAAAGCTGATGTGTTGGGACCTGGTATTCACGACATTTTTGGAGGATTTGTCGTACAGTAAAGGTCTGGTCCGATGTCGATCGGCCGTCAACGAAACCGACTTGATAACTTCCCACGAACTCGTTTACTACAGGTGGCAGACGATGGAAGATGATCTGGTATAATATTTTGTAGACCGCATTTAGAATGGTGATCGACAAATGGCCAGCCTCTTCGGGCCCATCTTCATAGGTTCAGCTTCAATACCATCCTTACCTGCAGCTTTGTTGTTCTTGATGGCGTCCTTAATTTCCCTCAAAGTGGAATCTGATTGGTTTTCACCGTCCGCAGTACTGAAAAAGACATTTCACGAGCGATTTTACCTCAGCAAGTACTATGGACGAAGTTTCATCATCAGGGTGTCTATCCGTCAGCAAACAGCTGAAGTCATTTTTAGCTGTGATTTTTCCTATAGTTATATGGGTTAGCAAACCTAAGTCAAAGTATCAATCCGTTATTTAAAAATATGTCCATTTTTTGTGGTTGATCATATTTGATTTTTTAAATTCAAATAGATAAAACAACTGGTTTAGTAATAATGGAAATAAAAGGTTGGTCACCTCAAAATCTAAAATGTTCAATGCTTATACCTACTAAGCAGAGGGGTACAGTGAATGGGAAAGTCAACACTATTGCGTATTGGTATACTTTCAGGTTACAGAAAAACTCCCAGAGTTGTCTCTGTCCGCATTTGGACTGACTTCCAACCCTCATTTACGGCTATTGCGAACCAGAATCTCGTCCCACAGGACGAGAAAAGAGGCGACTAGAGCAAATTGAGTCTATAGACAAATTGATTGAATTCTTTAACACATAGAAACAATTGCATCAAAGAATATTGGTAAGACGATTCTAATATTTTAGCCGCTTGTTTTTTTTTTTTGTATTAAATGTTTTTGTTCATTATTCTAATTATTATTCTACTTAGTGAAAGGTAGATTATTCTTTGCCTCAAATACAAATTCTAATAAAGTAACGAGAGAAACGCCTATTCTGCCCTCTTGAGCCATTTTCCCCATAAGTCAGAGAAGTAGTAGGAGGATATTACCGAGCTCACATCAAAGCCAAACGTGGACCCTTGACAGGATATTGAGGCTCTGAGTGCGGCATCCGTTTTATTTTTCTTTCTGGAGAGGGAAGAGCAACGGAATTGTCGGATTGTCCAAATGGCAGCCGGTGAAAATCTCGGATCTCGGACCCAGTCCAGCTGTCGCAACCAAATTGAGTTTCCCTTTCTTGTGCCGTTTGTCCGAGTCAGTGGACTGATGTGGGCAAAATTCAATGATTGCTGCAGGAGATGGCCCCGGACTGACAGGAAGATGTGTGAAGATGTGTAAATGACATCTGATTTTGATCCGATGTGGGTAGAAAAGGGTTCATCGAGCGGCAGAGGGGTTAACCTCGAACAGAAGTTTGCCGGTCTTTTTTTTCTGTTGGTTGCAAGAATGGAGCTTCTTTTTCGAGCCTAAATGTTTAACGAAGGGGCTGAAAATGATATGCTAACATATTTTATCAGATATTTTTCGGTGTGGGTTCATCATCCAGACATAAACTTTTCCACCGATGTTTGATTGGGGCATAAGGTGCCCTTGAAGTAAATGGCAATAAATCTTTCGGATGAACTGTAATCAAGGTTTCATTTTTTCAGTGCACAAAGCGGGAATTGGGATTGAAACTGGACTGAAAATGTATAGGTTATGATGACAATTTTGAAAAAACTCTTTTGCCACTACTTACAATTTTTAGCTTTGCACAAAAACTTCAGCTTAAGAATGATAAAAATCCAGTTTTGCATCAGGTATACTTTTAAATTTGCTTTCTCGGTCTAGGCTTATAAAACCGAAGAAGAAAAAAGCATTGAATCTTTGCAATTAGACAAATAAAAATAGGTGTAAACTGGTCTTTTTTTATGAAAATAATCATTTTTTTCATGATGCTTTTCTATTTTATGAAATAAAACATGATTGTGAGGAAAATTGTCTTTGTTTTTAATTGAAACTTAGTGAGTTCCATCAAATTCTACGTACATTTCGGGAATCCCGAGATTCCCGTGATGGCGAAACTTAAATCCCGTGAAACGGGAAATCCCGAAATTTGTCAAATCCCGGGATTTTTTGTCCCGGGATGAACACTCTAGTTTGTCTATAAAACCCTTTTTCATGGTTTCTTCGGTCAAACGTAGTAAAAGCGGAATAGTTTTTTAACTTCCAACGTTTCCGCTCGTGGTTGAAGCCTTTCTAATAGAGGTCAATAGCGGTACACATATAATCTCCCTGAGTGAGGCTTCTACCGCGATTCGAAATGTTAGAAGTTAAATAACTATCCCGGCTTAATTAAGTTTGGCCAAAAAGCCATTAAAGAGGGTCCTTTTGAACCCTAAAATAATTATTGAGGTATTTCAGGAGAAAAATTTCCAAAACCTGAAAGTATACAGCCGGGTCCCAAATCCGTACTCTACACACAAATAGTAGGAGTTTTACTGAAGTGGATGGATCTAGAGTCATATATTAGGTGTACGGATTTCTATCCAGCACGGTATCTGATGTAATTTCTGGAGAATTATTATGAGAATTTGTAGAATAAATTACAAAATCCTTAAATGAATTTATTTATAAATCATCAGAAGAATTGCTTGCGCTATGTAATGAAAAAAAAATCTGGAAAATACTTGAATGAATCTCTGGTAATTTTTCCGGAAGAATCCTCGGCCAGTAATATAATTCTCAGAAGAAATCTTAAGGTCAAATTGCTTGGAAGATTTTTGAGTATTTTCATGGAAGAGTTTTCGAGAGAACAGTTCAACTTATTCCGGTATTAATGTTAGAATTAAAAACAAAATTGTTAGATAGGCATCTTTGAAGAAATTCAAAAATATTATTCTCGAGAGAGTTTTGAAGAACTGCGAAAGCCAACATCATTGATTTTCAAAGGAATCTGAAGAAACACTCAGAACATTCACGCAACTGAATCCTGTTAATATTAGGAGGAATCCTTAGAGTAACACCTGAAAGAATCATTTAATTCCAAATTCCAAATTCCAAGAGAATGTCTGAAAGATTTGTTAAAGCAATCGAAAGAGAAACTTCAGGAAAACCCTCATGGGCAATATTGGAAAAACTGGCGGCGAATTTTCTGAAGAATATATGGAAAGAATTATTGATTGGTGACCTTGATGACAACATTGGTGAAATTCCCAGAATTTCTTGTATTATTTCTTGGAGAAATCCTCAGTTATTCCAGCAAATCCTAACAAATCATTAAGGAATAATTAGAAAATATTTAAAACTAACAATCTAAATTATATGTAATGACAACGTAAAGGACGATCGTGGATAAACGTGTAAAGGAATTTCTAAAGCATTCTCTAGCGTAATTCTTTCTTCTTGTTGAATAACAGCTACTAATCTCGGAAAACATTTTGCATGGGAATCCCGGGAGGAACACAATATTTTTAAATAAGTTCTTAGATGAAGCACTGAAAAAGTTTGGAAATAATTAATGAAGAAATCTACGTACCAATTCTCAGATAAATATTTAAAAAGCTTGTTTTCCGTTTTATTTGAATGTTAAATAACTGACGATTTTAAACATAAATGATATTTATTGTCAAAAGTTGGCAATAAGTTTCTCAAGCCAAAGGAATGGCAATATCAATAATTAAAGTTCAAAAATTCACTATTAAAAATAGTATATAACACTGCGGAGCATGTTTTGGTCTTAAGCACTAAAATACCGCAGTTCAATTTATCAGAAATTGCAGAATCCATTTCCGTTTCCAAAAATATCAAAGCACGTCGAGTTTTTCAGATATTGACTGTTGAAAATGCAAAATTTGACTACAGTAATGTCTAGATTTTGTCAGCCCCATGCTGCATTTAAGGTTGACAAAATCGGAAAAGAGCTAAAATCGGGAAAACAATACCAACGGTTTTAAGTTTCATTTTCACTTAAGGACCTAGTTTTATGGTTTTGTTAATATTAACAGTGTTTTTTTACTTAAATTTTCTATGTACCGTAATCCAAGATTCATTGATAAGTTTCTTAGATAATTATAAACAATTTCAAATTTCTTTCTTCAGATGGTTGTATAGACGTGGCCAATGCCATAATTGAATTTATGCACCCAGTATTGCCTGCATTAATGTGTTTAGTCTAATTAAAACAAATATGAAATTTCAGGCTGACAAAATCGGGCAAAAAAGGACGGTAAAATCAGGGATAGACGAAATCGGGTCAAAAAGAGTGCTTAAATCGGAGATAGATTAAATCAGGGGTAGACAAAATCGGGTCATTACTGTATTTCATTTAGTTTTTGACTTGCATGCAAGTTTATGCTGGCAATTTATTTGCTTTATTTTCCACAGAATTCATACTTTATGTGTATAACAATTTTTATCAACAAAGTTCATAATACTTTCAATGAACAAAAGTTATTTTACAAAAGTTAAGTTAGCATACTTGTTAGCATACAAGATCACAACAAAGTTTTGTAAATAATTAATTTAATTTTATGTAAAAATTTATAAAAGCAGTATAACTTTGGCGACCTGTAGCTAAAAATTGTGACGTGTTGGAACATTTCTGAAAACGACAATTTAGCAACCCAAATCTACTAAAAACACATAATTTGATCATTGAGACACGCGAAAAGGTCATTTTTGTTATGCTGTGTAACCCAAAACCTGCGAAAATCGATTTAAAATGCAAAAATATAAAATTCCGTAAAAGGGAGCTAAATTGAAATACATTCCTCCATGGGGGAATTAATGTTTGCTCGTTTCTATCAAACAAGGCTTAGTCATGCTTGTCAAATTAACAAAATGAAAAACTACTTGGAGCTGAACAAAATTACACGCATCTCGTCTGCGTCCAACACATAAATGATTGATGAATCTCGTTGCTTTTGTCCGAAGCTTTAAGGTCATTGGCAAGCCATGCTTACGCCAACATTTAATTATCATGTACATCACGTCCATTCAGGGCGAGCTTTGTTTTACATCACTGACTTTTGACTCGACCGTGGTGGGTCAACCAATGTGGGCCGCTGTTATGGGCACTGGTCAGTGCTTTCCATTCCTTTGTACTACCTATTGTTTCGATGTGGAAGTTTAACGCCTAATACACGATTTGCTTTCTGGTAGCTTAGAGTTCACGGTGTGGGATAATGGTGTGAATACAGAGTACAATGGAATTCTACTGACTACCTTCTCTAAGTTTGGTTTAACTTGATTGAATACATAATAAATTTTCTTGATTGACATTAGAAAATTACTGGTGGAAAAAACGATCAAAATACAATTTCTGCAGTTAAATTTAACTTGGAAATGACTAAACTTTAATGAGCTGTCATGTCGAAAAGGCCATTCACTATCAAAACAACGTTCAATGCTTCCCCAAAGCCCGGGATTTTCCCAGCGCAAAATTAGTCAGATCACAGAGAAGATTTCCCTCGCACTTGAATGGTTTTAAACTCCAGCTGCGACCCATTTCGGCTGACTTTGAGCTTTTCTCCCACTCTATGTGTGTAATGAAGCCCAACCATACTCAATCGCCCTGAATAAGGACGACTCACATCCCCAACAACAGTGTTTCCCAAACTGTTCGGCGCAAAGCACTTGTGCGTCTTAGCAGTTCTCGAGATGCGAAAAGTTATGCAAATTATCAGATCGCCTTTGCTGTGTTTCGAACCTTATTATAAATTACGGTAAATTGTATTAAGACTTGCTGTTGCATTTTTGAAAGTCACTAACAGCGAGTGACCAATCGATCAATTTTTCAGCTCGAACGGTTATCTGGTTCTCTATATTTGTGCTCCTTAAATTTTAGATTTGCCTTCGTTGCACCTTCACCATAAAAAATAGGAAACTGCTGCCCTACAACGTCGACGGATATGAAATGACTGCCTGCAAGTGCCATTTCGCCAAATTGGGCTGCTCTCGATTTTGTCTCATCTCAAAGATTTAGAGCAGAACCAAAATGGTAAACAACTGGCACACACGTCTTCCTCTAAGCTAAGACCCTCCTCCTCCTCCCATGGAAATAGACCCATCCATTTGCACAAAGCGTGACACTATGTGCGGTGACGCTTGAAGGTCTCGACGTTAATTAAGAAGCCGGATGACGACGAGATCTAGTTTCTAGATACGCGCTCGGGGACCATAGGCAGATAAACGTGACAGTCGACAGGATGCCCGGGTTGTCGCTTTTGCTCACCAGCACCATCCCCATCATCGTTTAGTTTCCCCACAAGGGTGATTCTATTTTTTTTGCACATGAAAATAGTCCGGTGAGAACATTATCGGTACAGTAGGGTGAGATGGTTTAGAATGGCTACTAATGCTCCTTTGGGGCGAGAGATGGAATCGAGATTAATTGGGTCCTGTTTCTGGTAGTGCATTGACGAAAAAATATCGATCATTTATGCTAATGCATTCATTTTCTCTATTTATCAAAACGAAAATCCTGCGAACAAATAATTCTTCCCCATATTCATACCCTGTGTGTTTTTTGTGAAAGTGTAGAGGCCTCCTTCGCTTCCTTAAAGGTAGTTAACATCTTTCTCCCATCCACAAATTGACCTGCATTTGGACGTAGCCGGTGTCGTTTTTGTTTCTCATAATAAGAGCACCAGTACTTACAAATTGAGGATGCTACTGATCCAGAGTAGCGTCTGTTGGTTCCCTGTGTAAATACAGTTGTTTTTGCAATCATGGTGTAGCAACTGCGGGCGGTCAATACTATCGATGGGGGCGACAATGGGTTTAAAGGGATGAGAGTGGATCAAAACATGGTTTGAAGACCTCAGCAAGTATACACTACCCGTCATAAAAACGAACTCACTAAAATGAGTACTGAAACACTCAGTTGAATATCGAATCACTTCCTAAAAAGTTTAGCATCACCTCAAAACTGGTAAATTCACATTGCTATATCTCGAGATCCTTACGACTAACAAAGAAGCGATCTGCAGCAAAGTTGATCAGAAGGTCAAGAACATGAGTATCCGGAAAACTAACAGTTTGGTTCGAGGTTTTGCCGCTAGGTGGCGCTCGTGAGCATGTAAAATTGAGCACTTTTAACTAGTTTAAACTTGAGATCCACAAGAGGTAGATAGTTTGGGTCTTCAGCAAAGTTGTTCGGAACTAGATGAAACAAACCTAAATAATTGTAGTCTGGAGTGTATGACACCAGAATCAATTGAATATGAAGTAACTCACACATGAATCACTTGAATATAATGTGATTGAGATATCAGATAAATCGATATGGAAATAATTATGTCCGAAACATTTGAATATGAATAAGATCTAAAACTCTTAAATATGAATGAATTGATAGATGTGAATCACTTGAAAATGAGCTTATCGAAACTGAAACATATGAAAATGAAATGAATCAGACCTGCATCACTTGAATATAAAATGAATCAGTACTGCTACTTCAAAAATTAAGTGTAGCATGACATGAATCATTTGGATATACAGTGAATCACATCTGAATAAATTGAACAAGAAATTATTCGATCATGAATTACTTCTATATGAACTGAATCTCACCTGAAACACTTGACTGTTAAGTGAATCAGACATGAATCACATGAAGGGAATGTCACTTGAAACACTTGAGTATGCAGTGTATTGGACATGAGTCACTTGGATATGGAGCTAATCAGATCTGAAACACTTGAATATGAAGTGAATGAAACCTGAATGCCTTGAATTTACTGCAGAAAATCAAACGTTATTCACTTGGATATGGAACTAATCAAACCTGAAACACACACATAAAGTGATTCAAGCATGAATCACTTGAAAATGAAGCGAATCAGCCCTAACCTGCTTAAACATGAAGTCATACCTGAATAACTGGAAAATGCACCTACATGCTAGGTGAATCAAACTTGTATCATTTGAGTATCAAGTAACTCGTACTTAAAATAGATGAATATGAAGTGATTCAGACCTCCATCACTTGAATATAAAGCGAATCCAACCTGAATCACTTGAGTATGGAGCAAATCCTACATGAATCACTTGGATATGAAGCGAATCGAACATAAATCACTGGAAATAAATCCTAAATTTCTTGAATAGAAATAAATCAGTCCTCAATCACTTGTACATAAAGTGACTCAAACTTGAAACACTTGAAAATGAATCTTGAATCTTTTGAATATAAAAAAAATCAATCTTGAGTCACTTGAACATGGAGTGAATTTGACATGATTTTTTTTTTGACTGACCCAAAAGACATTAATATAAAGAAAGTCAGACATCAATCATTTGGATATGAAGAGAATCAACATGAATCACTTGAATATAAAGTCAATCAAACTTGAACCACTTATATATGAAAAGATTCTGACTTGAATAATTTTAATATGATGAATATGAATCCTGACTGAATCACTTGCACATGGAGTAAGTCATACCAGAATCAATAGAATATGAATCAGATCTGATACAATTGATAAGACCTGAATCACTTCCATTTAATATGATTCCGTCTCTAATCACTTCAACTTCTTCTTCTTTCTGGCGTTACGTCCCAACTGGGACAGAGCCTGCTTCTCAGCTTAGTGTTCTTATGAGCACTTCCACAGTTATTAACCGAGAGCTTACTATGCCAATGACCATTTTTGCATGCGTATATCGTGTGGCAGGTACGAAGATACTCTATGCCCTGGGAAGTCGAGAAAATTTCCTTTACGAAAAGATCCTCGACCGGTGGGATTCGAACCCAAGACCCTCAGCTTGGTCTTGCTGAATAGCTGCACGTTCACCACTACGGCTATCTGGGCCCCTTAAACTTCCAAATGCCAATAGCTTTCTGAACAGCATTCTGGAGATCCTATCTTATTAAATACATAAAGTTTAGGTACAGTCATCCCTCCAGAACCAGAGTAAAAGTAGGTTTTCATGGCTAATTTGGACCGTAGTAAAATCAAGAGATAGAGCTAGTATAAAGTACTCATTTAAACATGATTAATAGCGCCACTTAATGGTAATATTATAATTCAAACTGTTTCCCGGATTTCCTTGACTTATAGAACAACTTTGCCGAAGAATTTAACTTTCTATCTCATTTGAACAACAAGTAAAGAGTTATAAATTCTCAATTTCACATTCTACCTAGCGCAATCTAACCTAACGAATTGTTGCCGATTCGAAAAAAAAAAACTGTTTGCATTTCGGAAGTATTTGACGTTCTAAAAAACTTTGCCGAAGACTCGAGCTTTCTAACTGATGTGGATTAAAATATAGCACATGATGAATGTTCCTGTTTTGAGATGATGCTAAACTTTTCAGGGTGATTCAATATTCAGCTGAGTGTCGCAATATATATTTTAGTGAGGCCGTATGTAATATTGATGTAAAATTTAAATTGTCCACTTTTTCTAGATGTCGGAAGCTACCAAAAAAATTCATATCTCCGCAGCAAGTAGTTCATTCAAAATAAATTACAAAAGTTATTCAACTTGAACAAAATAATAACTTGGATAACAATAAGCATTTTTCCAAATAAGTATAATAACAACATAGTAGAGATCTAGAAATTATATTTTTAAGTTGTTCATTTTGAATTACTTTGCCCTATATGTCATACATCTAGTGTTGAGCGTCTGAACCGGGAAGCGGCGTGACAGCTTGGAGACCCCCAGCATTGTGGAGGGGGCAAGGAACTTCTTGATTCTAATTAAGCAAGGCGACAGAGGGAAGACCTTTATGTGTTAGCCCCCTCCACCCGGACGACACATTGCATAGTTGTTATTGGGCTTGCTGACGTAAGATTTTGGACAGGATATGTACGACCAGGGAATAAACCAAGTGGATATTGTGATTATCTGAGTGGGAAAAACAAGTCAATTTACATCATCTTTGTTTGAGGCCGAGCTGCTCTTCCAGAAATGTGCGTAACTCTTTTTGAAGAGTTTGTGTGTTATTTGTGCGCGATGGCTCTAGTAAGAAGATGATAGATTAAAGGCCAAAGTAATGTCTCGAGAAAAAAAAAAATGAAAAACAAGTGGACGAGGAAGAGCTGGCTTGCATATTTTGTACGTGTACCAGTTTTTCTTGCGCCCTCTTCTTCTTGGCATTACGTCCTCGACGGGACAGAGCCTGCTTATAGGCTAAGTGTGCTAAGAGCACTTCTACAGTCAAATATTGGCGTAACTTTTGTAGAAGTTGAGTTTGAATGGATAGTTCAGTTTAACAGGTGACCTCCCTCATTCAAGAACTCCAAATATTTAGATCTAACGATCTGCGTATATCATACTTCTTCTTCTTCTTCATCTTCTTGGCGTTACGTCTTAACTGGGACAGAGCCTGCTTCTCAGCTTAGTGTTCCTATGAGCAGAGGCGCGTCGACGTTCGGAATCATGGGTAGTACAAACGTTTGCATTTTTTGCGTGCAGTGAAACTAATAAAAATTTTACCCTTTGGCTGGAAACTGAAAGTTACTATATTTGAGAGGCTCAAACATATGTGACATTTTAGTCGTTTCGAGTTGAGGAAATTCTTCTGTTTCCAAGTGTTTTAAAGATATTTTCTGGTGGCTTTCCCGCACAACTAAAAAAATAGCAATAATAATGGAAGTCTGGTTTGTTTAATTTTTGACTCCCATACAATTTTTGTAGTATGAAAAATTGCTGATAAAACTTCAAAGTGGACAAAACTAGGTTTTTGTAATTCACTGACAGTTTTTTGCATCTAACCCCTCAATTTCATGCCAGCTTTTACCACATGTCTAAGAAAGCTTTTCGTTGTGCTGGTAGCGACTGAGTGCATTAAAATAGGAAATAGAAGATAACTTGCAAAAAAAAAGATATGAAATGAACCAAAAAGAGGCAGAAGAGGAATCAAACAGGAACCAAGAAAACAAAATGATATCTAAAAGGAGCCAAGAGAAAAGAGTTTGACTCTACATAGCAGACTACAACCTGGATATTGGAACAGATATGATTTTTTTTCTAAAAATTATTTCAGGAATCTGATGAATTGAAGAATACCTAAGGAAATTACTGAAGGTAGTAGCGTTGGAGTTGTCAAACATTTCCTGGAGCAATTTCTTCTAAGCATTCTTTGAAAAATCACTGAAAGAATTTCTGGAAGAAATGGTAAAGAAATCTCTCGAAAAACTCCTGTGGTGTATTCTGTGGAAGACTGAAGCTTTTCCTCGGGAAATCCAAGACAATATTCTTGAAGAGCCTGTTTAACCCGTTGTAGTATCAGAAAGTTTCTTTGGAGCCTGTACAATTCTGCATCAAGATTCAATACAAGCAGAATAAGGAAAAAAGAGGCTTTGGAGACCATTTTGGTTGAAATAGATACCGTAAGGGACCGAAATCCGTACACCTAATTACTAAGCCTAATAAAAACCTCTGTTAAAAATATTTGGATTTGTAAAAGGCAATTCATTATTCTTATTCTTTGACTTTTACATCTATTATGACATAATTAATCCCAAAATGAGCCTAGAGTTCTGTAAAAACCTTAAAAACAGGAATTAAAATCACTTGCCTTGGATCGAAATCCGTACACTCTAATAAGGTTGAATCAAAATCCGTATACCTGTGATTCAAAATCCGTACAGCCGCCCAAAATTTAAAACTAAAAATGCAAAAGACATCAATTTTATCCTAGTCTTTTTATTCCAAGGGAGCATCAAGCTTCAAAATTATGCTTTCAACAGCATATTCAGAACCATTTGACGCACTGACCACTCTACAGTAGGTTCCATGTGTCCTAATAGTAGCTAATAAGGAAAAAAATTGGAACTATATCAATATAGGCATCAAACTTCAAGATGTTTGAAATTGATAATTCCGGAAACAATTCCAGAACCACCGACTGCCATGGCCACTCTTGTAGGTTCCAGGTGCTCCGGGGGATGTGGCCGAATCAAAATACGTCCGGAGTTACTTTAATATAGGTATCAAATATCAAGATTTTCGAAGCTGATGCTTCCGAAAGCACTTCCAGAACCACCGGCTTTCAGGACCACTGTATAGTAGGTTTCAGGTACCCCGATGGAAGTCGCTAACTTCACACATGTACGAAATCATATCAATTGGGAAAAAACACTCAATATTTATTTAAAATATGTGCTTCCGGAAACAGTTTTAGAATCACCGTTCACCATGAATAGTAGGTTCCATGTGCCTTGGAGCATTTTAAAAACCACAAGAAGTAATATCCAGGTTGGTAAATGGCTGGGCATGGCGTACCATTGGTACCTCGCGTACCTGAAGGAATAAAATAGACCCCTTTGTGCGGTCCTTAGCCTCTTGCCCAGCAACTCCTATCCCTACCTCCTCGCGGTACTGGCCGGGGTACGAGTAACCTTAGGGAAGATCGGGTAACCAACCCCCGGTGGGAACTTTGGTCGTATGCTGACAGGGAAGGGGGGGTTTGCTTTTGCTTTTGCTTCTGCAAACCTTGAGCGTCTGTACTCCATGTTAGGAGCGGCTCACAACAGCGTCTGTTCCCCATGTCAGGGGCGGCTGATCATCGTCCGAGTGCCAGAGAAGGACTCTAAGCTAAACTGCGCACTATGGTCCTCCGAACATTTAGGGGGAATGGTCCTCCGGAAATCTAGGGGGTTGGTGTCAGGCCCTGCAAGCCAGCCGTAAAAAAATCAAGCAACGAATAATCAACGAGAGAATACGAACCGGGACAATCGGCGAAGACCACAGCGACGTAAAGGGACTAGCGATTGGAAGCTCGGTACGTGGAACTGTAAGTCTCTCAACTTCATCGGGAGCACACGCATACTCGCCGACGTGCTGAAGGACCGTGGATTCGGCATCGTAGCGTTGCAGGAAGTGTGTTGGAAGGGATCAATGGTGCGAACGTTTAGAGGTAACCATACCATCTACCAGAGCTGCGGCAATACACATGAGCTGGGAACAGCTTTTATAGTGATGGGTGATATGCAGAAGCGCGTGATCGGGTGGTGGCCGATCAATGAGAGAATGTGCAAGTTGAGGATCAAAGGCCGGTTCTTCAACTTCAGCATAATAAACGTGCACAGCCCTCACTCCGGAAGCACTGATGATGATAAAGACGCTTTTTACGCGCAGCTCGAACGCGAGTACGACAGCTGCCCAAGCCACGACGTCAAAATCATCATAGGAGATCTAAACGCTCAGGTTGGCCAGGAGGAGGAATTCAGACCGACGATTGGAAAGTTCAGCGCCCACCGGCTGACGAACGAAAACGGCCTACGACTAATTGATTTTGCCGCCTCTAAAAATATGGCCATTCGTAGCACCTACTTCCAGCACAGCCTTCCGTACCGATACACCTGGAGATCACCACAGCAGACAGAATCGCAAATCGACCACGTTCTGATTGATGGTCGGCACTTCTCCGACATTACCGACGTCAGGACCTATCGTGGCGCTAACATCGACTCTGACCACTATCTGGTGATGGTCAAACTGCGCCCAAAACTCTCCGTCGTTAACAACGTACGGTACCGACGGCCGCCCCGGTATGACCTAGAGCGGCTCAAGCAACCGGATGTCGCAGCGGCATACGCGCAGCAACTCGAGGCTGCATTACCGGAAGAGGTTGAGCTGGACGAAGCCCCTCTTGAGGACTGCTGGAGAACAGTAAAAGCAGCCATCAACGATGCAGCTGAGAGCAACGTCGGGTACGTAGGACGGAGTCGACGGAACGATTGGTTCGACGAGGAGTGCCAGGAGGTTTTGAAGGAGAAGAATGCAGCGCGGGCGGTCATGCTGCAGCAAGGGACCCGGCAGAACGTGGAACGCTATAAACGGAAACGGCAACAGCAGACCCGCCTCTTTCGGGAGAAAAAACGCCGCCTGGAGGAGACGGAGTGCGAGGAGATGGAACAGCTGTGCCGGTCTCAGGAAACGCGTAGGTTCTATCAGAAGCTCAACGCATCCCGCAACGGCTTCGTGCCGCGAGCCGAGATGTGCAGGGATAAGGATGGGAGCATTCTGACGGACGAGCGTGAGGTGATCGAAAGGTGGAAGCAGCACTTCGACGAGCACCTGAATGGTGCTGAGAGCACAGGCAATGAAGGACGGGACAACGGAGGAAATGCCTTCGTCAGTACTGCGGAAGATGGAAACCAACCAGCCCCCACTTTGAGGGAGGTTAAGGATGCCATTCACCAGCTCAAGAACAATAAAGCTGCTGGTAAGGATGGTATCGGAGCTGAACTCATAAAGATGGGTCCGGAAAGGCTGGCCATTTGTCTGCACCGGCTGATAGGCACAATCTGGGAAACAGAACAGCTACCGGAGGAGTGGAAGGAAGGGGTAATCTGCCCTATCTACAAGAAAGGCGACAAGTTAGATTGTGAGAACTTTCGAGCGATCACCATTCTAAATGCGGCCTACAAAGTATTATCCCAGATCATCTTCCGTCGTCTGTCACCTGTAGTAAACGAGTTCGTGGGAAGTTATCAAGCCGGCTTCGTTGACGGCCGATCGACAACGGACCAGATCTTTACTGTACGGCAAATCCTCCAAAAATGTCGTGAATACCAGGTCCCAACGCATCACCTTTTCATCGATTTCAAGGCGGCATACGACAGTATCGACCGCGTAGAGCTATGGAAAATCATGGACGAGAACAGCTTTCCCGGGAAGCTCACGAGACTGATAAGAGCGACGATGGAAGGTGTGCAAAATTGTGTGAAGGTTTCAGGCGAACACTCCAGTTCGTTTGGATCCCACCGGGGACTACGACAAGGTGATGGACTTTCGTGCCTGTTGTTCAATATTGCGCTAGAAGGTGTTATGCGGAGAGCCGGGCTTAACAGCCGGGGTACGATTTTTACGAGATCCAGTCAATTTGTTTGCTTCGCGGATGATATGGACATCGTCGGCCGAACATTTGAAAAGGTGGCAGACCTGTACACCCGCCTGAAACGCGAGGCAGCAAAAGTTGGACTGGTGGTGAATGCGGCCAAGACAAAGTACATGCTAGCTGGTGGGGCCGAGCGTGACAGGGCTCGTCTAGGTAGCAGTGTTACGATAGACGGGGATACGTTCGAGGTGGTCGACGAGTTCGTCTACCTTGGATCCTTGCTGACGGCTGACAATAACGTTAGCCGTGAAATACGGAGGCGCATCATCAGTGGAAGTCGGGCCTACTATGGCCTCCAGAAGAAACTGCGGTCAAAAAAGATTCACGCCCGCACCAAATGTACCATGTACAAAACGCTCATAAGGCCGGTAGTCCTCTACGGGCATGAAACGTGGACGATGCTCGAGGAGGACTTGCAAGCACTTGGAGTCTTCGAACGTCGGGTGCTTAGGACGATCTTTGGCGGTGTGCAGGAGAACGGTGTGTGGCGGCGAAGGATGAACCACGAGCTCGCCCAACTCTACGGCGAACCCAGTATCCAGAAGGTGGCCAAAGCTGGAAGGATACGATGGGCAGGGCATGTTGCAAGAATGCCGGACAGCAACCCTGCAAAGATGGTATTCGCTTCAGATCCGGTTGGTACAAGAAGGCGTGGAGCGCAGAAAGCTAGGTGGGCGGATCAAGTGCGTATCGATTTGGCGAGCGTGGGGCAGAACCGAGGATGGAGAGATGCGGCCACGAACCGAGTATTGTGGCGTGAAATTGTTGATTCAGTGTTATCTGTGTAGATGTTAACTAAATAAATGAATGAAGTAATATCCACTTCATAGTAGATTCCAAGGGCCCCAAGAGAAGTGGCCAATTCGAAAAATGACCACATCTTCCGGAGCACTTATAATCAGCTATACAGTGGTCTAGCAGCCGCTGGTTCTGAAAATGCTTCCGGGAGCTCCGGAGCTTTACCTTCAAAAATCTTGAAGTTTGACACCCATATTCATATGATTCCTGGCATGCTCCTAATTGGCACCTTCGCCCAGGGCACCTGGAATCTACTATATAGTGGTCCGTACATCTAATCGTACTGCTGAAAGCATCATTTTGAAGTTTGATGCCCTTTTGCACATAGCTCCGGATAATATTGGAAAATACAAACATGACTGACCATATTTTCCGGAACCAGTTTTACGGAAATGGTCATATTTTTTGAAGATTTCTAACGAAAAAGCGTTCACTGGCATTCATTTTCCAACAAGTTCTAGTTTCAAGAAAAAATGTGAACATCTATCGCACAAAAATACAAGCGACTGAAAAAAAATGTTATTTGGACATGATCTTGGAATATTCGGAACATCTCCGGTGTCCGAGGCCAATTGGCCAAACAAGTTCCTGAATCTAGACCAAATCGACTGCTTCTGGATGCATCCAATTTCATCCATTTTTCATAAAGTTATAAGCATTTGAGTTTAGGTAAAATTTTGCCTATCCCAATAATTTTGTCTACCGCAGGTGATACAGGTGATTTTCAGAATACCAAAAACATTCACAGCTTTCGGGAATTATAGGTCATTGCAAACTGCTTTTCTTAAATCAACAGCGTTATATGTCAGCTTCATACTATCATATTTATTGGCTAAAACGTGATGAAATATGTGATTGTTTGGCACTGTACGGATTAAGATTCAATTTGGAATTATGAATCAAAATCCGTACAGCACAATAATCCTTCCAAACAGTTATTGTACTGTTCAGAAATTGCATTTACTCCTGCGGAGTCAAAAAAAACTCACTATAAAAAGTCATCATGATAAACGATTGGTTCAGAAACAAAGCGAATTTGACTATTAGCGTAAGACAGGGTAAGACCGGCCTAAGCAATTTAATTCATATGTCAAAATCAAGAATCAATAAATCCTTTTTCGACGCAGCATGTCGTATTTTGAAGCCTTAGGCATGATCAAAAAATATCACAGGTGTTGTATTTCTAAAAAATATTTATTTTTTGAAGCTTTAAAAAAGTGATGTCTTATCACGATTATTTTAAGCGACGGGGTAAAACCGCCCACCCACGGGGTAAGAGCGACCACCACGATTTTCGTACACAATTTTGCGAAAAAATATATCAGTTCCCTGTGATTCTAAAAAGTATAATGTTTTATGAATTCTACATTCATAAACGTGGATATTGAATCATTTTTAGGATGAATTATTCCTAAAAACTTGAATATATACTTATTAGTACCTTGAAACACCCATATTTTGGAAAAAACTATGCGGATTTAGCTTGTATTTTTCACAAAATTGATGTCATTTCACTTGAACAGTAATGTTCAACGTAGTTACAACTTCTAAAATGGTTTACACAGTTATTTGGTATAAATCAGGGGTGGCGGTCTTACCCCGTCAACAGTGGTCGGTTTTACCCCGCTTGCGCAATTTTCACAACGATGGCCTTATTTCAAAGCTTAATATTTACAATTCATATTTCACTTCGCCGAAGCATATTTCACATTTCTGTTGAAGCATACACGGGTAACTTGTTATGTTTTACCAAAAAAATCCCTTCCGAAATCCTTAAGTGAGCATCTGTTAAATTTAGATCAAATTCACTATAGACAAGCAGAAACTTTGTTTTTGACATTTGTTATGAAAAATTTGATGTAAATATCACACTAAATGCTCCGGAATGTCAAAAATCTTGTGTTCATTGAAAGTGCTTGATGAACTTTTAAGAAAATTGTCATTTTCATGCCAAACTGAAGGTGGTCTTACCCCGGCGGGCGCTCTTACCCCGTCTTCCCCTATATGTTGGAAACTATTCTCACTCTTTTTAGCAAATCACTAAGAAGGCATACAGACTTATCATCACAATGATGAGCGGTCACATTTTTATTTTTACAATTTTCAAATCATGTCCTACTTGTATCAAATTAGCATGAACAACCCAACTAACAATTTTAGCGCTATATGTCAAGATTATTTGCTTTGTGCTGTATAACAGTTGAATTGAAGCAGCGAACGCAGCAAAACATGAAAGCTGTCAAAAATAGAACGATTAGCGTTAAAACAGCTGTAACGCAAACGTTTAGCAGCTACAAATCTTAGCTGAATAAATTTCATCAGTTATCGCTTTTGCAGCTTTCACTAAGCTGTAACTGTAAAGGATAGCAACCTAATGATGTGGAATAAAACTCGCCATCATCAATCCGGCTGCTTCTATACAATATGATTTGTTATGCTGCTCTATGTATATTTAAGAAGCGCTTTGTCGTTAGTTATACAGCGAGCATACAGCAGTATGCTGTAAAACAACAACTTGTGGCGCATCTACTCAGCTTGTTGGATGTAAACATTGCGTTTGACGTTTTGCACCCTTTTACAGCCTGATGAAGTGGTGTAAGCGTGGCTATGGCATCTTTTACGATCATTATAAAATATTGTGTGAACCGTTTTCGATGTAGAACAAAACGGTGTGTTTTCTTTGCCTTTCGATATAGACTGTGGTGGCAACAAGGACAGCGTCGAGACTTGTGGATGCAGAGATCGTGAGTTCGATTCCAAGCGGTGGCAGGTAACGTTGAGAACATTAAATTCAGATACTTATGATATGAATTCCGGAAGCTGTGAAACAGCTTGAAAATAATATTTAATCGATAATACAGCGAAGCTGTATAATAATTATTCAACAGTTGCAAAATGGTTGAGCGCCTTCCGAAGATGTTACACAGCTACTTGTCGTATAACTGTCGAAATAGAGCAATGATCGATATGAATAAGAGCTGCCAACACAGCTTAAAAGTAGCTGAGTAGATTCGCCAGATGTGTTGGTAAAAGGATCGCATAGAAGCTTTCGTTCGTATGTACTCAGCATAAAGCCGTATAAAGAAGGCCTAGAGAATGTTTACATTTGCACTAAATGTTAGTTGGGAACAACTTTTAACTTATGGTAATTAGATGTGTAATTCTAAAACTGTATATTTATTCATTTTAATTTTAAAATAATGAAAAATCAATCAAAAATTCGGATTTCGGTCCCACACGGCACTCTAAAGACCTTCTGTTAAAAGTAGATACTTTTTGCCTAAACTACCGTTGTGATTGTTCAAATATTTTTTTTATTCTAGATAACGATAAACAGCAAAAATTCTGTGAATTTCAGTAGTTTTTTTTTCTTTGCATCAAAGAGACCCGACTATTCGCAAACATTTTCAGTAAAACCTGAAGACGCTCTAAAAATGCTTCATTGCGCAGAAACTTCTCTAAATATTTTTATGAATGATACCACAAAATATCAGTAGGAATTTGATCAGATAGTTTCAAGGAAATTAACTAAAAATCACTTCCAGAAATATCTACAGCAATTCTGAATCAACCAAGAACTTCTAGACAGTGTGCTGTGAGAGTTCTATGGGAATTGCTCTAACCCTCTACCGGCAGCTTCATTTTTTACCGCATTTTTTACCGTGTCGATATTGATGATTGATGATCTGGTTTTAAAGATATTCTAAGGTTCTTTGGGGGACCGACATTTTCCATAAAAAATGTCTTAGGCGGCCATTTTGTTTTACGTCAACTTATCGCAAAAATAAAATGTGGGCTATACAATGCCATGTAATGAGGAGCTGCTCTGAAAAAAACATACAAATTGGTTAAGTATTCTTAGAGATATCTGAAAATTAAGATATGAGGTTTTTTGAAGTTTTCAAGATTTTTATTTAGCCAGCGTGGTACCAGCAACATAAATGCTCATTATCCAAAAACGGCTGCTCCAAAATACCTTATTTTTTTCACAACATTCTCTTTTTAATGTATTGCTTCGATCAGTGAATATCCGAATACGATAAAAATTCTGTAGTCTGAGATATATACGTGGGTTATAGTTACGCGTCGGTCCCCCAAGGAATTTTGGAATATCTCTGGATCCAGATGTCCAATTATCAATGTTGACACAGATTCTAAAAATAGAAGAGTTTTTTGAGAACTTGTGAAGAAATGGTGCAAAATACAGAGAAGCAAAAATGTTATCGCGATTCGATTTTTTTTTTCTTGCGGTTAAAAATGTGCTGCCGGTAGAGGGGTTAATTCAGAAATGCCATAGAGGATTGCTCCATAAAGGCGATTCAAAATTTAAAAAAGTTTAAAAATCCAATCTGAAATTTTCAGCTTTCTAGGTGGTGATATAAAGGTGGCCCAAAGACGATGTAGGTTTATATGGAGAAATTTAGAAAATTGTTCCAATGACGTTAGTACTGGAATATAAGTATAAACATATCATCCTTTAGTGTAAACGCATTCTTCAAACCATAATAAAGAAATTTGCTGAAGAGAGTCATTCAATCCGACTGATAGGAGAAGAGATATTCACGAGTTTGTTTGCTTTTATTTAGCTTCATATGGGATTATAGCTCTACAAGCATCCAAAAAAATCTCAAACAAAATAAGCTCAAAAGGAATTCTTTTTCAGCAACATCCTTTATAAGGGTTTGAAGAACATGTTTTCAATATGGTATGATAAGTTTGTACCTACATTTCAGTACCAACGTATTTGTAACATTTTTTAATATTTCGGCATAGCAATTTCTATATAAACCTTTATTGTCTTTGGGCCACTTTAAAATCACCATAAAAAAATCTGAAAATTTCGCAGAACACTATTTTTTTTTATATAAAGACAATTTACATAGTCTTCAGCACATAGGCTGCACAGACTGAACGATCACTAACATTAAACATATTTTGTGTAAGAAAATTATTATTGCTAGTCTAGTACACGACACTGAAGACGGACTTACAGTTGAAGTCGAAATTCGTGTATCTGTCAAAGAATACAAACTCTAGTGGAATTAATTGGTACAGTACTCAATTCCAGGCTTCCGAATTCTCACTCACTCTCACGATAATGGATTTATCCCTCACAGCAATTTTCAGCGATCAGCTGCCTTGGGATTTTATCCGTCCACAAAACAAAGCGAAAATAGATAATTGCACATTTCCGCAGCTGCGAGAAGTTTGTTTTCTCTTTCTCCGATCCATGGAGAATTTTTCCTGTATCCATCGCCACGAGCAGCAGTTGCTTTTATGCACCAAATTAACCACTCCTTTCGTCAAGTTGGTGTGGTAGCATGATTAGCGTGCACGCATCGTGGTTGTTTTTAGCAATGTTCTAGGTTCGAATCCCATCGCCGGCACTAGTTTTTGTTTATCCCCATAGTGATAATTCTCCGGAGCAGTTGGTGAGCGAAAATATGATGGAGTGAAAATCAAATTATCCACAGAGTGGAGTGATTTTCGGTTATCCACCATCGTAGCTCCAGGGAAAATTAGTGTGAGCGATAAAAGATGTTCACGCGAGGAAGCGAAAAAAGCATTCTCCTTACGTGCGAAAAATCGTAGATTTCGCATCATTGATACGAAAATTCAGAACCCTGCTCAATTCGGGATTTTCATTTATATCAAATTATTCTGTTTTTATCACGGTTTCGTTTTTGTCAACTGAAAATTGCCGATCGTATTGATAAAAATAGATCACACTTGTATCTGCACTACACATTACACATTGAGCACATTTAAGGTGAATCATAGAACGAATTCACACCTCAAATTTTTAAGAGCACAAGGCTTGAGAACCAAACAGCGCTCCGCGTTGAAAATCTATCCGATTGCTCACCACCAGCAAGTAAGCAATTTGATTGAATTTCAACGTGAACTGTTGTTAGATTCTCTATATTTGTTCACTTGAAAATTAAAAGTTTGGCTTTGTTTTATAATCCTTAATCTAAGACTTAAACCGTAACCACTGTACAACAATCAGGTAGGAATAAATAATGAATTGGTGATAGCTTTTGATTTGATGTGCTGTTTTCCTCGAATGGTAGTTCTCCTAACGTAGTTTCCTCGAACGCTTGTTCTTCTATTGTTGCTTCTTCGTATACCCCGTTTCCTCGAATAACCCATTTTCGCGAAAAATACTCATAATTATCAAAATTCAATAAACTTCATGATGGTCAGCACACCAGAAATATGATAAGCGTTCTTTTTGATTTGGTTGAAATAAACTGGTCTTGGTATTATCGGCATCAAGTTTTTATCCAACTATGATCAAAATATCCTCTTGTTTGGTTGCTTCCAGTTTTTTCTGCCTTACCATCCCGCCAAGGAACACATATTTGAACTGAAAACTTTTCGGGGTAGCATGTCTTTCGAGGAACCGACATTCGAGAAAAATCAATACAATTCTTTTGACAATATGCTTTTTGGACTTGTATACTTTTGAATCATAACATTATCAAAACAAGTGCAGAAATTGGGGACTCAGAATTCAGCAATTGATTTTTAACAGTTAAACAAATTTTCAACTGTGCTCTTCTCAATCGGCAATATTTCTAAATCTCCTGCATCAATCTGCATAAAATTAATCAATGACATAGACAACTCATCAGCCAGATGATCACTTGAATCCGAAACATGCCTTTATATCAATGAACATATGATGCGTGTACACGATAAAGGGCAAATGTACCAATAACGATGCATCCAAGGGAAATCATGATGATACAATCCTGAAATTTGTTATTTCAACGTATCAGTCGATAGATTTCAAATGCTTCTATAATTTAAATGCATGAAAATAACGGGGTTTCTTCTCAGCTTAGTGTTTTTATGAGCACTTCCACAGTTATTAACTGAGAGCTTTCTTTGTCAATGTTGCCATTTTCACATTCGTATATCGTAGGGCAGTACGATGATACTCTACGCCCAGGGAAGACAAGATGATTTCCATCACGAAAAGATCCTGGACCGACCGGAAATCGAACCCAGACCCCTTCAGCATGGCTTTGCTTTGCAGCCGCGGGCTCTAACCACTCGGATAAGGAAGGTCCCGCTGTCCTGTATCGCTCTCAGTTCATACGTATGGCGACCACTAGCATACGACTACTAGCAATATTCTTCACAATTGTCACATTCTGGCACTCTTCATCGTATCAACCGTTTCCTTATTGTTGATCATCGGGCTTATCGTTTGTTGCCGCATAAATGTTGATCAGAATGTAGTTGATGCAAATTCTGTTCTTTCTCATCACACAAATTCAAGCTCTTCGGTTTTAGGCCAGCTCATTTCCAATGCTGCTGTAATGTTTGCTGTTGACGAACTTTGAGCCCAATACGTGCGGGTTCATTAACATTTTAATTTACTTCGTATTACGTGATTCCATTGCAAACCCTAGAGCAAATGATTTCTATTTAGAAAACCATTTAGTTTAGCTTGCCAATACTACCGCGTTACGGTAATTTGAATTAGATTGACAGCAACCCACGGAACGCGTACTTTTAAATGTTAAATCAATTAGCTGTCATCAGCAAACAACTCCATCTAAAAGCACTGCATTGTACCTATACAGCAGCATCAAAATGAATCATGCAGCTATACCTGTACATCACAAGCACACGTCTCCACTTTTTTCGGCCATTTTCATCGAATGAGTGACATTGCTTTCCCATTGC
Source organism: Aedes aegypti (assembly GCF_002204515.2). NCBI lineage: Eukaryota > Metazoa > Arthropoda > Insecta > Diptera > Culicidae > Aedes > Aedes aegypti. The sequence continues at coordinate 383,036,498 of NC_035108.1, forward strand.
TACTTCATTCGAACTCAAAATTCGGCACACGAACGCATTTATTGTCTTGACACATGTTTTCCCGGTTTACGTTTACTGTTTGTATCCCTGTGCAGTGTATGCATTCGGTGGCAACTGTAACACAGTTTGTCGGTGAGCTGATGGCAATTATTCAAAATGTCACCAACGTTGTTCGTTCGTCAGTCAGTCATTCGAGCTCTTACCTACCACCGCCAACTGGAAGCGAAACATCGATACAGCACTGACAAATTTATGTGACTGACATATTGTGCGGGTCAAAAGAGATAGGGCGAAAAAACTGCTATTCGATGCAGTTTCTATCAAAGGGTTGAAACGAACAAAAAAAAAATGACAAAACTCAACATGTTATGATGATCGGATTTTAACACGAATACGAATACTACGAGACTGATGTGAAAATTACAAATCGTTCGTGTTTGAGCATTAGTCAATATAATTTCATAGACTAATGATTTTCAAGCTCTACGGATTAGAACGAAGGTGTATTAGCGTAAATGTTCAAATAGCGCAAATGAGGGTGGGCACTGATGGGTGATAGCTTGCCAAAGAAAACCTGAGCTTACATCGTCTGGCTTAGAAGTAAAAAATCATCTTTTGAATTTAGGAATGAATATTTCAAAACGCACTGTTCAATATTATTACTCAGCGTGAACAATATTGATTTAACCTATCATTTTCCTTCGGATGGAATGAATATTGATTGGTGGATATCATTGATGTTAGTTATGTGTAGTAACTACGTTGTGAGAATGAGCAATTTTTGTCTGGAAAATCTTCATAAAAACGCGTATTGCAACATTCCACCCTACCGATCGGTCAGCAACATTTGATGTACACTCCCACACGCCCGATGATTGTATGTTTCCTCCATTCATATGACCGCTTTCACCACGAAATGCAACCATCATTCATTTCGACCAAGAACAAATATTAATTTTCCATTCTCGTGGTCAACAACCAACTTCCCAATCATATCCGTCCACAGGGTTGATGGATGGAGACCAACTTTTCAATTTGCTGTTTTCGGATCGGTTTGCTTTTTGGCGAACGAATTTTGTTGGAAATGTGTTTCTTTTTTTTTGCTACATCTATTGCGGGGGATTTTCTCTGATAACAGTGTTAAGACCGATAACCCACAAAATTGATGCAATTATAAAAGTTTATTGATATTTGTAGAAATATGTTTTCGCCTGCTTCGTAAAAATTCTACACCATAATGAAACTTCTTGTAAAAAATGAATTCAATACGTTTAAAATGAACAAAACATTTCAAGGCAGACAATTTCAAATGTATATTTTCGGTGAGGAAGCCATGCAAGGAAATCTCTTAAAAATTTTCTCCAAATATTTGCTTTATGGGAAACATGTAGAACGCTTCAATTTTTACTGAGCATTATCTTATTTACGTTATCAGTCAACCTTCATACATGAATTGTTTTTGGAATCATTTTCAACAAATTAACTTGGTCCAAAGCGAAGCTAAAACAACACTTCCGCACATTATCTTAAGAAGGAAAATTAGGTAATTGAGTGTAGTAGTGTAACTAGCGCATAAGAAACTCTCTGTAACGGTCTACAAACATGATTGACGACAATAAATAAATAAAAAAATCGATCGATTGCGCGTGGGCCTTTTTAGAATTCATAGCATTATATTGTGGTGAGGAATCTATACTTATTCAGTTGAAAATGACTTCATTCTATATTTATTTTATGCGTCAACATTCCTATCTCTCGATTTCTCAATCATTTAACGTTACAATCTCTTGTTACTAGGGTCGTGATTGGAAGCGTATTCTCCGTGAGAAACGCAATCAATAGATATTGGCAAACGAATTACTCTTTTCATTTCTTTTGAAGTTTTTGATGGTTGAAACATGAGCTTCAAATTGATGAAATGCCTAAATTTGAATAACGCTTTTGAAATTCAATCATTTATTCATCTATCGAAACACTAACCCGTTGGACAAGGCACTCTGTAGCCGACTTCTCCACTCAATTTTCTCCCACATTGAAAGCCTCATTTGTCGAAGATGCTGCTTTGCATTCGTATTAATAATTACAATCTTTGATATCTTTTGAAAATACCAACACGTAAATAATTCCAGTGGTCCATATTGTTTTTTTTAAAGCGCCACACTAAATACGAAGCAGAATGCAACGCCCAAATGTATTTGACCATGTACAAATCATGGTGAAGAAAAAAAAATACTCTAATTTTTTCGTTTTTGTTTTGAACTAGCTCTGTCAAAATATTTTGCCGTAAACATATTTTTCCATATTGTTGTCACAGGACTCTTGAAAGTTTCTCAAAGAATTCTAATAGGGATCCAACAGGATTCCCACAATAAGAATACTCCACCGGGTTCATACAGAATTTTCATTGAAATTTCCCCAGGATGCTCATAGAACCAACATAGGATTTCCATAGAATTCCAGTACTTTTTAATCTTTAATTACGAAATTCTTCTTCTTCTTTCTGGCGCGATCGTAACGCCACTGGGACAGAGCCTGCTTCTCAGCTTAGTGTTCTTATGAGCACTTCCACAGTTATTGATTGAGAGCTTACTATGCCAATGACCATTTTTCCATGCGTATATCGTGTGGCAGGTACGAAGATACTCTATGCCCTGGGAAGTCGAGAAAATTTCCATTTCGAAAAGATCCTAGACCGGTGGGATTCGAACACACCTTGCGCGTTTACCGCTACGGCTATCTGGGTCCCAATTAATTACGAAATTAATATTGTTTAAAATAAAAAGAGCTTATTTCAGTGTGGTGAATTTGAATGTGCATTTGAATATTAAACTTGGCATGGTGCAATCCGAGAATTCAGACCGCAATTCTAGGATCCGCACTGGAATTCCAGGTTTCAGCTTAGAAACCAAGGATTCATGTTTTAATCCCAGAATCCACACTGAAATCCCACGATCCACATTGGAATTCCAAGCTCCACACTGGAGTCCCAAAGTTTACACTGAAATCTCGGGTTTCACAATGGAAATTCACGAACCATGTTACAATCCCAAGATCCAAATTGGAATACCAGGATTCACACTGGAATCCCAATATCCACACTTCAATCTCAAAATCCTCACTGACAAATTATGATCCACAGTACACTCCTAGGATCCACACTGGTATAAAACAAACCACACTGGAATCCCAATATCCAAATTAGAAGCCTAGTCTCACTAGAACCTTAGGATCCTTTATAAAATACTAGGAACCAGACTCAAACACCAGGATCCAAACTGAATTCTCATCATTTGGACTGGAATACCATAATCCTCAATGGAATCCCAGAATTCATACTGAATTCCCAAGATCCGAACTGAAATCTCAGGACCCGCGCGGAAATCCGAAGATCCACATTGGAATCCCAAAAACCACACTGGAATCCCAGGATCTACACTGGAGTCCCAGGACTCACACAGGAGTTCCAGGATGCAATTGATCCCCAGGATCCACACTGGAATCCCAGTATTCACACTACAATCTCAGTATCCACACTGCAATCCCAGGACCCACACTCCATACCTACGATCCATACTGGAATCCACATTATCCGCACCTAATCCCAGGATCCACACTAGTATCCCATGATCTACGCTACAATCTCAAAATCCGCACTGGAACACCAGGAACCATACTCAAGCACCAGGATACACACTGGGACCCAGAATCCGCCAACATTGGCGACATTGGAAACATTGGCTTCCTAGGATCCATACTGGATCAACACTTGAACTCTTGGATTCACACTGAAACCTAGGATCAACCGAATCTACAATGGGAACCCTGGGTCCTAACTTGAATCCTGGCATCCATAATGGAATTCCAAAATTTACAATGAAATCTCAGGATTCACACTGTTCGAATTCACGCTGGAATCCTAGAATCCACACCTTAATACCAGGATCCAATGTTGCTGAACAGCGATCGGAAACGCGAAGCACGATTAATTTTCGTAGGCATCAAAACAGAATCTGCGAATCAACACTAACAACCGTTCGGGCGCTTCATTCGTTCGTGTTTCATTTTCGGATCGCTGTTTCTCCCGACGGTATCATCGGGTGATTTTCCATCGCTCGGAAATGTGAACGGTACGATCCACGCTGCCTGTTCTTCGCGAAGAGCAAGAAAATATTCATTTCGATCACCTTCAAACGGGATCGCAACAATCACGCTAAACTTGCTCCGCTCAAAAATGAGTGCCGCGCGCACAAAATTGGCCTCTTTTCGTGCAGCACAGATTCTGTACAAAGGGGCTGTACACAGTTTTGTGCAAACGGTGGTAAACAATACTGAATGAGTGAAATGAGCACAGAGGAGGAACGCTTGGAATGCGGAATTCAGTTCCAATTTTAAAGTTTTTTAGAGATTTTTTCATTTGAATAGCCGAAGTGGAAGCAAATGGGGAAAAACCTTTCGCATTTGCGACCATCTTCCGGCTTTTTGTTAGAAAACATATCAGAAAACTCCCCATCAACGGTCAACTGTTTGCTGCCGCGCGGGACAGTTCCGTTTCCATCGATCCCGCACAACCAAAGGCCAACACGTCGGCAACTCACAGAATGAGTGCGACCTACACAGAATTTTTACTCAGTCAGCCAGTTCTGCATTGGTTGCCTCATTCTGTGTAGTTTTAATACATGCGCTGCGTGGAGCTAGCTTAGCGTGGAGTGTTTGCTTGACTTTACGAGAAGAAGCAACCTTCCAATGAATCACCAGAATGAACAGCGCGTGGATAAATGAATCCTACGAGTGGAAAGGCTTCGCGAACCACTTATCGGTGTGTTCGTTTTGCTTCTTCGGCGTTGCATCCGTTCGCTTTTTGCGATGCTCTTCGTGACTCAAAAATGAAAAATGAATTTTGGCGAATGTTGGATCGCGAAGATGCGTCGATCATTGTTCACGAAGAAGATCCATCGCAACACTGGCAGGATCCATCCTGGAATTCTAGGACCCACACTTAATTCCGAGAATACACAGTGAAATTCCACGATCAATGCTATAATCTTTACATATCAGGATCCATGATGAAACATCATGAATTACAAACATCCTCACTGGAATCCCTGAATATACACTGTATTCCCAGGATCCATACTGAAATCGTAGGATTCACAAACCTCGAATATCAGTATCCACATTTGAATCCAAGAATCTACACTGATTTCCCAGGATCCACATTGATATCTCAGGTTCCATACTGAAATCCCAGGATCCACACAAAGATTTACACTGTTATCTTACGATCCACATCACAATCCCAGGATCCACTCTGAATCCTACGATCTACACTACAATCACAAAATTCACACTGGAATCAAGGGATTCACACTGAAACTCCAGAATCCATGCTGGAATTCTTGGATCCACACAGGTACCCCTATATTCATATTGAAATCCTGTGATCCTCAATACAATCCCAGTGCCTTCACTGGGATTCCGGAAAGTATGGATCGTAATACTTCAATTTCAGGATCCACATTGTAATTAAAAAAACACACTGTCATTTAGTATTCGAGGTCAAGGATCCACTTTGGCATACCAGGATTTACATTTGAACCATATAATCTACATAACATAAGACGAGCGTTGTAACGCCGACAAGAGCTGGTGACAAAACAGCTAAAACAAGAATTTAAAAACCTGTAAGTCGACTGCTCTCGAGCTCATTCACAACTGTCATGAAGAAACCATTCATCCATTTTGTCTAAAAAATAACTGTATTCATGCAAGTAGCTGACCTCCAAATAGATCACTGGGCGTTAATGGTTTATTCCAGGAATCATTGTTGGGAGTAACTCGAATTTCTCCATCGAGTCCTCAGCATTGCCCATGTTCGCATAGCAGACGCAAGTGCCAATTTGATCGAAATACATGTTTTAAATTGCTGTGCATATTGATCTTTGTAATACACTCGCTGGAAATGCGAACAGCACTTCTGATTTGATTGGATTTATTCCAGTAACTTTTCAAAAGCCTATCTAACATTGAGAGGCTCTCTTAGTCTAGTTTCGATTTAATCAATAGCTGAGCCACATTTCTTCTGCTGCATTTTTTTTTTGTATGAAGCGCTAGACAAGAACATTGCTTTTCGACAACTTCCCAAAAGCTTTAGTATTACATTTTTATAATCAAAAAATAGCGAGAGAGTAGAGAATATCACTACTCTCCACAAATATTTTACAGAGAATTCTCTCAAGACACTTCCAAGGATTAATCTATAAAATCTTGACATTTTTTTAACACGAAGAATTACATCATGATCCGTTTCAGTAATTCTAGCAAAAAGTATGCTAAAAATTTATGGACATTTCTCTAAATAATAATCTAAGGGGTGGTCCATTTATTACGTAAGGAAATTTTCGGGATTTTTCAACCCCCCTCCCCGAATGATAAGATTTTTTTGTATGAAAATAAAAAATTATTGCATGGCGCGTTACAAATCCCAAACCCTCCTCCCCGCATAAACCCTTACGTAATTAATGTACGGTCCCTAAAATCCTACCGGGAATTCTTCTCCATATTTTTAAGAATAATCTACATGCATTACTTCTCGAACTTAGTCGGAAATCATACCCATAATTACGAATGAGGAATTATGTTTTTTGAACGATCACTTCAGGATTTTGGTCTTTTTTTACACAATTCCTTGGTTCTTCTCTTCAGATTTACTCAACAATTCCTAAAGATATTAATTTAAAATTGAATTTATAACACTTGCTCGTGATTTTGAATCCATAAAACGTTTGGAATATCCGTTTTTTAGCAATCCTTATTTAAATTCAACTTTCTACCAATCATTAAGTTTGTTTTGAATAACCAGAGCAAACTCCTTCTTTCTGGAAACAAAATTTACACCAAACTAGGAATTCCACTGAGAACATTTTTAAACATTGTCTTAAGCAGGGATTATTCCAAAAACAAGTTCTCTAAAGGTTTTTCAAGTAATTTGTCCTGATCAGTTTTAAGATATTATTTTAGCAATTTCGACAGGAATGCTCATTGGATTTCGTCAACGAGGTTTGCAAAACTCTTCAGATAGCATGATTTTTTCTTTCAATTTTCCCTGTCCATTTTCACAGATAGTTGTGGAAAATCACATAGAGAGATCAAACAACAAAAGTTGTGGCTACGCTCTTCCGCAAACTTCTAGAAAAAGTTATTTAGAACAACTTTATTTAAGACACTTTTGATCTAACTCTTCATTAGAGCGTCAGTTTTTTCGGTGTAACTTTTTTGTATTCAGTTTAACGTGAATGTTGTCATCAAATGAGTTGCAAACGAAGTGATGATACTCATTTTTTGCTGAACATTGCAAGTTTGTAATGATTGTGATTTTTAAGTTGTAAGATAATATAGCTTAGCTTAGCTTAGCTTAGACTGACTACACATATCAATGGTTGCTATTCCGTGATTGACCGAAGTCAGTGAAAATGCACAAAGAATCAACTAGAAGTTCGGCTGGGATTGGCCATAATCTTCTTCAGTGTGCATAATTCAGTGTCTCTATTTATACAGGGTCAATAACGGCGCCGGCCACGTCCTTGCAGTCAGGTGGGTTTGGGGGAAGGAATGTTAGTGTGTAACGTTTGCTATTTGGAGACCGTGTTTGCCTCTGCATCTCCACAAAGGTTACTGGGAAGGATGTTTGTTAATGGGGAGAATCGTAGGGTCAAAGGATTCACTTTGATAAGTGATTAGACCATGATAAATAGTTTTTTTGTCAAATATAAATATGCTTTTATGAAAATATTATATTTTCATTTGATATGAACAATTTCTATGTAAAGGAAAATTATGCCGACACTTGAGGTGACGAACCATTCAAAGTTTGTTGAACAAATATCTAAATGTGACATTCCTACAGCTGTCAGGACGAAAGCATGTATTATTATATTTTACTTATTTGAAAAGAAACAAAGACTCGATTGGCTGGAACATCATAGAACACTCTTATTCTTATGCCGACACTTACAGTACATTTCAAATTTTTTTTATAATTACAAAATTAAAGATAAAAAGAAAGGGGTGTTTTGAAAACAAAAAAATGTTAAACATAAATAATTCATGAATTAGAGTTTATGTCGACACTCACAGTGACGAACCATCCATAGTTTGTTGAAAAATCATATTTACGTCCTACCGTTGTATCGATTAAATGTGCAGTCATACATATTTTAAAGATTAGAAATAGTAGCATGAAACGAGCTCACCAATTGATCCGTCATCGTTGACTGAGCAGCAACAATCCACATTCAGCTTAACTCGTTTGCTCGGCTATATAAAAGCACTCAGAGAAAATAGGCGCACGACCCGAGAGGGAAAACAACTGACGACTGCTCTGGCTTTCTTGACGCACTGCCAAGGAGCAATCGTCAAGGTCGAAGATCAAACAGAACCCATTTTTAAGTTGTAAGATAATATAAGTGAAAAACTATGAATTCTTCAGATGCACATTACTCATTGAGTTGGATCCATATATATTTTTTTAGGCCATACATTAGGCAACTTTTGTTGCAAAAACTATGAAAACCTCATTTTTGTGAATTGATAAAATTCACTTCCAAAACACACCTCAAAAACTTGAAATTGGCCTTGAACTCAAGGCTCGTTTTTAAAGTTAACGATGTGCTGCCTTTAGCAAAGCTTTAGGTTTTAACTTAATCTACAATTTTTCTTTACACAACTATATGAAGAAATGTAGAACATATAATACATTCTACTATTAATCAATATACAATTTTTTCCATGAGCAGCAACATTATTTAACAATTATTCTCTCAATAATTTTCCAAATTTGTACACTTTTCGATATCCTTGGCTTCTAAGATAAAACTATTTCACCGCTTTCACTGTTTGTACCCCAGAACACGATTGTATGTATTCGGTCACAATAATAGTCATTATGACAAAACACCTTCAATTTGAATTATATGTAAATAATATCATTGAGTACTGATTAAAAATAAATAATATCGTAAAACCATACAGAGTTTTCAACAACAAGTGAATGGAAGCGGCTAGTAAATTACTACAACATGTAATGTTTCATAATTATAAATACCTACATCTGAATCGTGTCATCATTTCTACATTTTTTGTTTCGCATTTCTCCAAAAAGTTGTGTATGGAAAGTTGTAGAACTAGTCAAACCTACAACTTTTCTGAGGGCTGCGCGCCGATCAACTTCAAATCTTTTGAGTTACAGGTAAATTTCGAGTTTAAAAGTGAATATTCTCAATTTACAATTTTTTACTGTTTTGACGGCAAAAGTTGCTTATTGTATGGCCTGTAAGATGCTGTTAAAAAAAAATAGCGAATTAATTCCATGAGCTATGAAAGCTCGGAAGATTCTAGTTTTTCTCTAAAATTTGCTCACAGCATCAAAATCACAAGAACTACAAACTTGCAATCTTGAGCAAAAATGTGTACCATTATTTTCTCTACAACTTTCCTGATGTTCACATTCACATAAATCTGAAAACAAAAAAGTTAGACCAAAAAACTGTTTTCTTTGGTCCACCTTAAATTTAAACTTTCATTATCAATTTACTTCGCTTTCATGAAGAGCGACAGCTCTAATGAACAGCTTTGTCTTCTACAAAGTTGTTGATAAAAAAGTAACCACAAATTTCCTCAAACAAAAAAGTTTGAGTCAAATTCTAAATAAGGGCCAGCTTATTCAACTTTTTCTTAGAATAAACTCAATAATAGACAACTTCTCTGGAGACATCATAAGTCTTAAATCGACGAGAACAAAGGAAACATATTTTCCTGCTAAAATGTCGATTTAGACCATTGTGAGTTGGTTGCACCGGCAATTAAACCTGTAATTTCCCTGGAATTCTTCAGGCCAGAATTCATTCATATATTGACACACTAATTCTTCTGAGCATAAGATCACAGAAAAAAATATTTTCCATGATTTCATTCAATGTTTTTTTCAGGTTTTATTTTTATCACAATAATGAGAAAAAGATTAATGCTACATATCTCTAAAACACTTGTGAAAATTAATCTGCAGAATTCAAATAAAACATCTGAAGAAGTTACTTCCTTGATTCCTTAAATTTCTGCAAAGAATATTCTTAGAAAAAATTCGGGATAAATCCTTGGAGGACTTCCTGAAGGAATTTATAAGGTGCTTTTAGGAGAAATTTCTGGATGGATTTTTCAGGATTTTTTTTTTTTTTGAATGTAGCAATCTTTGGTTAACATTATGGCGCGATCTTAAAAATTATGTATCTTAAGAAATCCACAGTGTAGCTTATATGAATCTTTGTAGAAATTTTGGTGATCTATGGTTAATTCTTGACCATGAGTAGTTGTTGGTGTTGATTCTGAAAGAATGGTATTACATACCGTGTTGATTCGAATTGCTCAGACCCTTAAGATGCTCGGACACCGGATGCAATTCATGACAACATTATAATTTCTTGAAGTTTTATGAATGAATAATTTAAAAGACGTCATAATTGTGGATCCTACTCGAAAAAAATGGGATTCATCACAAAAATGCCGTTAAAATGCGAGTATCCGGCATTCTAAGCATCAGGCAATTCTAAGCAGCACGATACTACTTGTCCCTGGAAACGTTGTATTGCCAAGCAGTAGGCTGTGAAATAATCCATGTCAAAATCCTTTAGGAAATGTCCCGTTTTTTTTTTTTTCTTTTCCAGTTGTTCTCCGCCAATGCTTTAACTCACAAGCAACTCAATAAACCAAATAGCACTTCAACTCGCCCTATGTGCTAATAAAATGCTGTTATAGAGCTGCATGGTCAATATTAGCTGTATAACAGCCATACAAGCCTAAATTAGCATACTTGTGGTTTCTTGGGAGACATGGCGCATTCCTTGCCGAATCGAACAGTGAACGAATGCAGTCTATCCATTGAACCAAAAGCCAACTTGAGACAAACAAATGCCATTTTTTTTTTTAAATTTATATAACAAGTACTTTCGAAAGCTTTTTCTCAAGATATCTCTGACAAAAATTAATGCGATTTCCTTAAATGTTTTTATTTAAAAATTTCTAAATAATTACCTTCAAATAGTTTAATAGAGAAATCCTTCATGGAATTGTGGAACATGTATGGCAGAGTCCTGCTGTAGTTCTCATACTATGGGTAATGTCTAAAGAAACGACTACTAAAGAAACTAACGACTCACGAATTCATCAGGGAGTCTTGAGTTTGATTCTCACTGAGAAGACGTGTAACTTTCTCGCAAATCTACACATAATTTTGTCCATTTAATCCAATTGGAAATTATATGTAATGTTTAGCTTTTCGGTAAATATGAATTGATTCTTGAAATTATTTTGAGAAATTTGACATGTTTATTTGTGGAACTCAAAGAAGAATTCTTAAAGGAATCTGACAAAAAATACTTGCAAAATCTTACTTCGGATGACTAATTTGATGATGTCTGGAGGAATACGCTAGTTAGATTTAGAAGAAATATTGGTGGAAAAAAAATAAACAATGAATTTTCTTTTCAAAAATGAACTCAGAAAACTAATTGAATCATGACGCGTTTGGCATAACTTTTTTTACTGTGAATTAAATAGGAGGATGTATGTCCCTCATAGTTTAACGTACATTTCATGCAAAAAGGATGCGGAGTTTATATATAATGAGAATCGTTCTTGCGCAAAATTTGGGAATTTACTTTCAAGCTCTGCATGTCATAAGAAGCTACTTTGAAAAAATCATACAAATCAGTTAAATATTTCTGGAGATATTTGAATATTACGATATGACGTTTTTAGAAGTTTTTAAGAACTTTATTTGGCCAGCTTGGTACCAGACACCTAAATGCTCATTACTCAATGACGGTTGCATCGAATTGCTTTATTTTTTTTCACAACATACTCTCAAGAGTCTCTCATTAATGTGAGTGAGCAAAGAGTGAATATCCGAATACGTTAAAAAATGTATTGCCTGAGAAATTGACGGGGGTTATGTTTAATATCGGAATTGGGGAATATCTCCGGATCCAGATAGCTAATAATCAATACACTGTTTGTAAAACTAAAAGATTTTTTTGATAACTTTTGAAAAAATGGAGCAAAAAAATTGAGAAACAAAAAAGTTGTCGCTATTTGAATTTTTTATTGTGATAAAAATTGAACTGCTGGTAGAGGGGTTAATGTTTATAGGTAATACTGGTTCAATTAATGTTTTTTAAACTGTAGCAAAAATAATCTTTGAGAAAAAAGACACCAATCATAGAAACGTCTGCATAGAATATATTTGTCGTTTTCATTGCTCCCTTAACATGCACTGCCGGAAAACAAAATCCAGAAACGTATAGAAGCGTGTGTAAGAATGGAGTCAGATTGATGTTTTTGTCAATAATAAATCTATAGTTTTACCCCACTTCGTGAGCCATGACTCAAATTTAAAAGTTCAAAACAGCCAACGATTCACCATGTTTAAAATTAAATTCTATACCCAAATTACAGTAACAACAGTACAATAATCGTATATCATAAATGACAAACGATGAAAACAATTTTCCAATTCAGACTTTTTTCCAAATCACATAAATATCGAACATCCCGAGGAGGAAAGAATAACTCGCCAATAACTTATGCATACCATATTTTGGTATCATACCAGAATTAGGTATTGCTCAGTTATCAATACGTCATTTTGGTATTATAATGGTATTTGGAAAAAATTTTTAAAACAATTAAAAATACTTCATTTTGGTATTCGACAGCTATTGAGGACTGCTGGAGGTATTGAACTAGTATTGAAAAATTTAACTTTTATATGAAAATCCATCAAGTATTATTTAGGTATTACAATACCTGATCTAAGTATCAGCTTGGTATTTGTAGAATATGCAGAAGGTATTATTTGAGGTATTTTACCTCTTATGCAGGGCTCATTCATACCTCATTCAGGTTGTAAGAATTGGAAATTATCTGGTATGGAATACCTCAATTTGGTATTCAGTAGTTATTTTCTTCTGCTCGGGATGGCAAGTAAGCCTCGCTAGATTTCCGTATAAAGAAAATTTATGAACAAACAAAAGTCATTTATCTTTCCCTAATCTCCTCCGTTATTTGCAGAATATGGATCCCCGGCACACCTAGGAACTATGAAGCATATAGTGGTTGTGATGATCTTCTTCAACATTAATAATGGTAAGATTCGATTCACGTCCCGGACCGAATTTCATCGTGGGCCAGTTTGATCCAGTTGCCATTCCGATACATGCTACCGTATTAATCAAATTCTAAAGACAGATTGATGAAACCACGTCCCAGAGTGTGATGGGGCCGTAATACGGACACAGTAGGGTGTGCCGGAAAAACCAATGTTTGAAAAGTCAAGGGGATACATCGTAGCTTAGAAGGTATGCTTATTTATAGCATTTGTGTAGAACATATGAGTTTTCTATAAAATCGTTTCCACCAGATCAATTTATGAAAAATAGCCGTTTTGACTACAAGTTGACATATTTTGACGATTTATGCACTTTTTTCAAATCTTAATTTTCTACAATTAGTATCAAATTGACAACATCATATTCTCTAGCCAATAAGTGTTAATGAATGAAATATGAAATAAAACAATCAAAAACTTATGCTCAAAAATAAATTAAAATAATCCGTAAAATAAGATTAAATTTTACAAAAAAATTGACAATAAATCACGGATAAATTATCAACACCTTACACGAATACCTTTTATAACATCTACAGAAAACGTAAAAAATATGACAATTTTCATCAGAAATGGTCATTTTACATAGATTGATCTGGTGGAACCCCTAAACGATTTTTTAAAAAGTTTATACTATGTTTCATACAAATGCTATCAATAAGCAAATCTTTCATTCTAAGGTTGATCTCATTGACTTTTCGGGCATTGATTTTTCCCGGGTCACCCTAACCAACAGTTACGGAAGACAATCCCGGCGAATGGAAACTGTCACCAAAATGAAATTCGTCAACCGGAAAATGTAATTAATTTCGGATCAATCAATTTTGCTACGGCGTCTTTTTCCGTTTCGTTTCATTCCCGGTTCCCGGTTCGGTTTGGGGGGGCGTAGGCATTTCGTCCCATTCGCAGTCGGTCGATATCGACGAGCCGCACACGTACACACCTCCGAAGCACTACTTTCAGACGTCGTCCTTCGACGAGGCCGACCTGGAGGGGGATGAAATCGGTGTGAAAAATCCTTTGGACCGGGGGCCGTACTTTGACATTTCGGCGTCCCGGAATGTCACTGCGCTGGTGGGAAACACGGCCTATCTCAACTGCCGGGTGCGGAACCTCGGCAATCGAACGGTGAGTTTTGATAGTTTTCATTAGGTATACTCTGGACTATTCTTAAACTACGTATTTTTTTTTAAGGAAGAAAAGGTTCCTTTAGGAAGAAAAAGAAAAAGGTCTTCTTAGTTTGTAGAATGATTGTTTCCCATACAGTCTCATTTAGTTATATCTACCAAAATTTCAGTCATCAGCTCTTCAAGTGTATCGAGGGACCTTTCAAAACAGAACCCATATAGCGCATATAGTTGAGTTCTAGCTATTATGAAGTTCCACTGCAAACTAAGGTTCCTATCCTCTCCAGTCAATCCAATAACAATAATAATTTCAATACAGGTCTTCGGAATTACACGCATAATAGCTATCGAGCAGTTAATTCAAGAAGGCCCCTTTTTTGGTCTACGTAGTTTATGAACGAACTTTTCTTGTTTCAAACCGTTAAATAAGAACATTATTTCCGAGAGATAATTGTGCATTTATTAAATACAGGTATCGTGGATTCGACATCGCGATCTGCACCTACTGACGGTAGGGAAAGCCACCTACACATCGGACCAGCGATACCAGAGTGTGCATAATCCCGCGTTGGATGATTGGTCCCTAAAGGTAAGCTCTCCCACCAATTGAACTCAAATTATAATAAAACCCCCTCACACAATGCTTGCCTTAATCCCTATTTCCACATTTGGACACTATTTACCTCATAACATGTCTGGGTGTAATCGTACCATTTACGCATCTAATGGATTATGGTAAACCGTGGATTTTGAAATAAACACGAAATAACGTCTTCCAGGAAATCGCAACTCAATTACGGTGGGAACAAACGAATCCTGAACGAGTCGTCCACGCGTTGCTTCAATCGGTGGTGCCACATTTTCCCGGAAAGGATAAAATCACTCCCACCTGCATAAGCTCAACTCGAAAATTTTCCCCTTGGTTCTGACATGTATCAGATTCCGGTTTCCGCGAAAATCGCTCGCTTTACACAAAAGAAACAAGCGATCAAATGCAGGCACGATACGTGATGGGCATGAAGTTCAAATTCGCTCGCGGGAGCACAATTATATTCTTCGGCAAAGAATGTTGGAAAGTGTTGGGCTTAAATTATTTATTTCACCAGATTTCAATATCATACATTCAATTGAACCATACAAATTGCTTTGTTCTCATTTCGCCGTTTTATCTCTCATTTTAAGGTAAGACAGCTTGGAGTCAAAATTAAATAATGCACCTGAACTGTCAAGACTCAAATCTCGAGAATTTACTTCTTCTATTTTAGCTTTGTGGACTAGCAGAAAGTTCAAAATACTTAATTAAACTTCGTGCGATTATTTTTTTTGCCGATTACATCGTGAATAGGGGCACAAGCCGGCCATTGTGACAGCCATGTTTGGGTTCCGACATGTTTTACCTTAACTGAGGAATGGTTGTCTAACTGCACGGCCCATTGAAAAGTCACGCTTCCTTGAACCAAAGTGCGAACAAAAACCAATTGGAATGCTCTTGTTTTGAATAGGTAGGTAACCATTGTGGCATCAACCAAATGTTGGCAATTTCAAAAATGGAACAAAGGAAATGTTTCCTGTGAATTCTAGCGATTGAAATGCGCACCATCGCACCAAAAACTAGCCTTGTGGTAATTTTGGTAAGCTACCAAGGGTGTTCATTGAGGATATTGGTTGCTTTAGACGAACATGTTGAAAAATCATTAATTCACTAGGAAGTATTAATAATTGATCTAGACGCGTCACTTAATAGATTATAGATATTTCAATACTTCAGTATTCAATCAGAATTAAAGGTGCTCACGTGACACTATTTTTGAATGTGCACGAATTGGTTCTCATTCAATTTTTGGTACTCTTGATGAAGTGCGAAACATATTTTCATATCAGTTATGCGCTTTTATTATGTTTGTCCATTGTTTTTGAAACCAGTTCACAGTGACATTTCGTGACAGCAGAATCTCGGCTCACTCTGACGTACAGAAATTTGGTATCGGTTTCTCCATCCCAGGTTCATTCTGAAGGCAAACTTTTATCCTTTTGAAATGATTATCCTTTTGGTTGAAATTTTACATTGTAGAGGACATTTACATTCATCTTTGGTTGACGGTGATCAAAGTAGAATCAATCGCCACTTAGCTCAATTTATGATATCTGATTTGCCGGGCGTATTGTAGAGCTCCATCTTCGTCGGTCTTGGGCGAAATATCTCCAGTTGCGTTTAGAGTCGCCAGGTCTTCTTCCACTGCGTACTGCCAGCGTATTCGTGGTCTACCCTGAAGCCGCCGACCTGTACCTGGATCCCTGCTGAATATAATTTTTGCATTTCTTTCTTCCGACATTCACACTATGTGACCAGCCCACTAAAGTCTGCCGTATTTTACACGTTTGATTATATTCACATCTTTGTACACTTGATACAACTCGTGATTCATGCGTCTGCGCCAAACACCATTTTCGAGTTTCCCATCGAGTATTGTCCGCAGCACTTTACGCTCGAAAACAACGAAAGCTTTCCGCTTCGTGCCCGTAGGGAACCACCGAAAGAATCAATATTTTAACCAGGGCGAATTTTGTTTGCAAGCAGTGGGACCTATGCTGGTTACGTAGTCCGTAAAAGGCCCTATTCGCACCCGCAACACGTCTTTTCACTTCGCGAGAAACGGTAGAATTAATGATCAGGCCTATCCTCGCTGTCTCCTTCTTCAGAGGCACGAAAGCCTCTTCCACTGACCTGCGATCGGTTCCAATTAGGTCTATATCGTCCGCAAAGCCAAGGAGCATGTGTGACCTTGTTATAATAGTGCCATTTCTCTGCAAGCCAGATCTCCTAATAGCACCATCGAGTGCAATGTTGAACAGTAAACTCGAAAAGGCATCTCCCTGCTTCAACTCGTCTAACGTCACAAACGAGGTTGACACCTCGTCTGCGATCCGAACATTTGATTTCGAACCATCCTGCGTAGCACGTATCAGCCTAATTAGTTTCGCTAGAAAACCATGTTCAGACATTATCTGCCAAAGCTCATTTCTTTTCACTGTAATTCCTCTGTAATTGGCACACTCCATTCAGTGCCGCCCACCAGTGTTGTGCCGCCCACCATTGTCCGTCGCATAGAATCTCTGCATATCGTTCCGGTTCATGCTTTATTGAGCTTCAGCTACCACACTTTCTTCGTGCTGCCTTTTCTTTCTGCGGTGAATTCATTTTTCATCGGCTCTCGCTGCCCTGTACCGCTCTCTGTTCTGTCGGGCATCGGCCACAAGCATACGGCTTCTGGCGACATTCTTCATGTCTGTCACTCTCTGACACTCTTCATCGAACCAGTCGTTTCGTCTTCGTCGTTGACCAGTGCCGATCACTTCCCGCGCCGTTGTTGTCACAGCTTCGTCGATAGGGTCCCACAGGCTGTCGACATCTCCAGCAACGTTGATTCTTCCCAACTGCTTGTCTAGTTGCTGACGGTACTGCGCAGCTACCCCATCAGTCGACAAGCGTTGTATATTGAAGCGCAGCGTTCTGTTTGTTCTGGAATTCGTGACTCGTGACCACGCCCGAATTTTAGTCTGACATCCATGACATCTGAGAAATGTCGCCCATCAACCAGCACGTGGTCTATTCGGGAGCAGGCATCGCCACTCGGGTGTCACCAGGTGTGTTTGTGGATATTCTTTCGTGTGAAGTAGGTACTGCTGATTGCCATTCCTCTAGCATCAGCGAAGGTTACTAGCCGCAGACCATTGGACCATTGGATCATTGGTAATGGAATGGAGGCTTTCCGTTCCAATGACGGGTAGGAAGAAATCTTCTTTCCCGAACTGCGAATTTGCTATGACTATCTCGATATCTTGTTTTGGGCACTCTCCGTAGGACTTATCCAGGCCCTCATAGAATTCATCCTTCATGTCATCGGGCTTATCGTTCGTTGGCGCATATATGCTGATCAGGCTGTAGATGAAGAACTTGCCCTTCATTCTCAACACACAGATTCGATCGCTTACCGGTTTCCACCGAATAATTTGCTTCATCTGCTTCCCAATCACTATGAAACCAACACCACGTTCTGCTCTGTCGCCACCGCTGTAGTAGATGTGGTACTTGAATGAAGTGTTGGCGATGAGGTCTACCGCTTGGAATTCGCGTTCTCCGGTTCACGGCCACCGTATTTCCTGGATAGTTGCAACGTTCACGCCGACATTCCGCAGTTAACAAGCCAGGAGCCCCACACGCGCGGGTTTATTTTAAGTTCTCATGTTCCAAGATCCAACTTTCCAATCGTTGTCCTTCATTCGTTGCCGCGTCTGTTGCCGTAAAATCAATCCGTTTGCTCTACTTTTGCCTTTCTTGGTTGGTGAAGAATCATCGATAGGCCACCTAACCAGGATTGTGCTACCTACATCGTGCTAGAGGGGCTGCCTCCATGATGGCCACGATCATAGTGATCACAACCGTGGCTTCGTGGACGTGCGGTTAGTGTTACCAAACATTTAGCCGCATCGTGTCAAGGAGTATGGGTTCGATTCCCACTTCAGTCCAGAAAACTTTTCGTCAGGTATGTATTTCGACTGTGCCACTGGGCGTTGCATGCTAGTCCGTTGTCTAGTGTGGTGCTTCCTTCAAAGGGCAAATCGTCCACTGGGAGCATTAACGTGTCGGTGTCTTTTTAACCATCCACCTTTATCAGGGCTCTGGACCTGTTGCTCTGGTTTTCAATAGTTTCAAGTTCTTTCGGACATGCTACTATGGTGAGCCGTCATGTGCTAGCGGTGTTTGTCTTCAAAGTAGCTCCTGAAAAATTCCGAGAAGATAACTTAAAGAAAAAAAAAACAAATTAAAATCGTTTGTTCTCTTTTGGACCACCACTGGACCTGCGTAATGGTCTAAATTCTCAGAGCAGTGCTTAATTGTTCAAAGTGCAGCAGCTTTAAAATTGATTTACTAATATATGAACAAAGCAAAAACCATTTCAACTAATTTAAAAACTTACATTTACAGTTTTTCATAGAAAAATATTTACCTTTTCAGCTATGACGGTTCAACCCAATGTACCCTACGTACCTTAATGTGAATATTATTAGACACGCTTTCAATCAATTTTGCATTTATTTCCCAGTTTGTTGTACTTCATGGATTTTCAACTCTGTTCTCACCATTTACAAAAATGTAAGTTTCACCCGGCTTGAAATCTTAAATGCGAATTACGCGAACTACGCTCACTACGAGACAACTAGGTTGTTCTACAAAAATGTTTTTTTTCCACTATCTATCATGACCATTAACTCCGTTTTCTTCCAGCGGTTTTTATGTTTTTATTTGCGTCCTCCTTCTTGCTCTCTACGCACAACTTACTTACTGACAGCTGTCTATGCTTCGTCCACGGTGAATGAATGTGCGATTGCCTTGTTTCGTAAGTCTGGTGAATGTTCCTCAGCTGCAACGGATTAACTCTTCCACACCTCGTGAATAACCAGTTTCGTTACTAGTCACTTCCGCACTAGTCGATGGAACGAATTGTTCCGCGTTAATTGCACTGACGTCGCGAACTAAATGGTTCGACTTCAAGCTCCACCCATGTAAGATTCGCTGAATGGGTTAAAATTCTACCTGGTTCTTTAATCGGTGAGTTCATCCTCGCATTCGTTACCGATCTGCTGGGTGATCACCTTGCTTGCTGCTTGGAAGTTCGTACCATTGTCCGAGTAGAACTCTAACGGCTTTCCTCGCAACCCCCTGAAGAAAGCTCTAGTTCTTGAAGCCTGCCACCTTTGTTGTGGCGCTAGTGATTTTTAAGCTCTGTTCATGTCACGCTGCTTGCGGAAGCGTAAAATTTCACCTGACAAATTTAATGAAATCAATGTTTTGGTTAACAAAAAATGCAATGAAAAGAACAACTATACAAATTAATCTATATATTGCGCAATACTATACATACTGGCTCAAATGCTTTGAAGCATAATGGAGCTAAATAAGTAATAACAATACTCATCTATTTGAAAATGGAGACTGTCATCATACTAGCCAAGGTGTTTTTTTTTTTCTATGGACCTATGCACGGGTTCACTATTTGACATTTTAGCGGTGCCGTGTTATTTATGTGACCATGGCAACCAGTGAATTCGGCACCGCTCAAACGTCAAATTAGTGAACACGTGCATCAGCCCATAAATGGACCAATGAACCGATGCACGAGTTCACTATTTGATGTTTGAGCGGTGCCGCGTTATTTACGTGACCATGGCAACTAGTGAATACGGCACCGCTCAAAACACAGAAAAATTTCTTTATGTTGAGATTACTATCTCGTTAATTACTTTAACATACGCACAGTTATTTGTTTCGAAGTAAAATTAACTTACGCCAAAACTAAATTAACGTCAAATCAAATACACACACTCCATTGATTCAGCTATCCACTTGTACCTATATCAATTATAACTTGCATAATTACCACTATCCGAAAACATTCACATCCCTAGACTTCAAGTCATGCTCACAAATCTACTTACTTTTAACTTGTAAGGATTAGTGTAGTTGATAAGATGACCACTTCTCATTCAGGGGACCACGTATCAAGTTTGCCGACGCACTTTATTTTGATTGTTGCAATGTTTTTTTTAGATCGATAAAGCAGCAGCATATCTTTTCAGATATGTTGATACAGCAGAACAAACTGCTGAGTAAACATTGCAACATATTATAAACTCAATTAAATTTACTTTGAGTCAACTAAATTAAAGTTAAATTTTGACGTTTGACGTATGTAAATTCAATAAAAAATATAGTTGTTAACAACTATACGGTAAAGTTGTTTTTAACAATATACTGTCTAATCAACTATATTTATAATTATCTCTAGATTATCCTTAGAATATAGTTAACTTGATCGGAAAAATGATTACGAACACTATATTTTGTTCTCCGTGAAACGTCAAATTAGTGAATTCGTGCATCGGTCCATGCACGAGTTCATTAATTTGACGTTTGAGCGGTGCCGAATTCACTCGTTGCCATGGTCACGTAAATAACACGGCACCGCTCCAACGTCAGGTAGTTAGCTCGTGCATCGGTCCATTATGTTTCTTGTTTTTTGGGAAGGATCACGGAGTATGTAACAATTCATACGCGGAGAAATCAGACTACCCAAAAAATAAATTCTTTTTACTCAAATTTGGGTAAACTGCATTTAGTATTTACCCACGGTTGGGTTGTTTTGTCTCTCTCGCAACAGCAATGTTGTCAAAAACAGAGAGAGACGCACCGACCCAGCGACGAAGTTCAATGGAATCAGCCAAATTTGGGTTCTTTCGAGTTTATCTTGTTTTAACCCATCACGGAGACTTCGAAAGCTAACGCTGCGTAGATTTTTTTTGCACTGAGTTGTTTGTTTTGCCGCTGTTAAATGGAAACAACCTAATGATTAGTATATATCAGTTTACCAAAATTTGGGTTATCCCACGGAAGAGCCGAATAAGGTCCGTCCCACTCGGGCTCAGATTGGGTACCACTTCTAGTACTGCATTTGGTCCCTCGGTAGTGCAAAAGGTACCCAAGTTTGACAGATCGCAGTACATACACTTTTCACGGCATTCTAGATTACCTTATGAGCCATAAAATTTAGGGAGACTGCAAGGGACATGGAGGTCTTTAATGTGTCTTTGGCCGAATTGCGTCAAAAGAAGTCAAAGTTGGGTTGATTTGCGGCTCCGTGTATAAGGCAATCTGACGTTCAATCTCCTTTCTCTTCCATGCAATCGCCCGCTATGGATTGTTTTCATACGGAAACCGTTTCCGTATGAAAACAACAAACAAAAAATCCCATTTGATCTTGGTGCTGGAAAGTGAAGGGTGCGATAGCTTTATAAAATCCGTACAAATCTTATGACAAAGTTGAAGGTTGAAAATTACTGATTTTTGCGCGACGTAATTAATGAACGTACCCAAACTTCCAAACAATTGCTAACAATAGATATCTGTAAGAGGGCCAATAACCATAGTGGTGGACACGCAGCTAGACCATGTTGATGGTTGTGGGCACAGGTTTAAAATTTTCTCGACTTAATAAGGTAAATAGTATCTTGTACTTGCCGCACGATAACGAATGAAAACTTTGATTGAAAATAAACTCATTTGACAAAAAATAGCTTTCAGTTAATAACTGCGGAAGTGCTTATTATAACACTTAAATGAGAAGATGACGCTGCTACAGATGGGATGTAAAGATAGAAGAAGACTTGTCGATCCTCACACGATCAACCAATATGTAGTATTAAATAAGCCATTTTACGAGACAGTCGGTTGACGTTTTCTGGCGGGCCGCTCATTGTTTTTGGTTAAAAAAACTAGCATGATATGTGAATGGCGCTGGTAACGTTTTTGTTGGAGATCACATTTTCGCCTCATTCTGGCTATTTTTCTACGTAGTTACATGTCTTATGTTACCAGTAAATGAAATAAATTCTTCCCTGCCTGATAATTTTAATTTTACTGGGGAAGATTGAAAATCTCGTTGAACGCCATTAATGAATGAGCTCCTCCCAAATGTGGCACTAGAAGAAACGCAAATAAATGGGCCCGCCAGCAAGTTTCAAAGCTGGTAAACAAACAAAAAACATATGATTCGAAACGTCTCATAAAATGGCTTATACGTTGAATATCCCAACGAATGGACATGTAAACTTAGGTATGGAAGAAGAAAAACAGTGCGAAATAAATATGCTAGTAAAAATTATTACATTGATCATAAGTTCCGTAATCAGAATCTGACGATCGTTACCTTTCAGATGTTTATTAACTGTGCTGGTAGGAGTGATATTAGATAACCAAATTGGCAACACCTCTTAATAGAAAGCTCAATATTACAACAATAGTAATACATTCTACTTCCTCTTCCTCTTGCATTACCATATACACTGCAGCGATTTAAAAAGAAAATCGATCTCATAACATTCATAACTTCTTCGACCCTTCTAATATGTACTTAGACGCGTACGCTTCCGCAACGGATTTTGGTTTGTTTGCAGCTTAAAGCACCAGCTGTCAAATCAGCACCTTCTCCAGCACCAAATTTTTGGCTTCACTCCAGTTGTTCGTGGATGACAGCCGTTTCAGTCCTGTGTTTCCTCGGTGGCACACGAACCGTCGTATGGCCATCAAACATGCATGATTCATCAGGCTGTGAGCTCAAGGTGAACAGCCCTCGTCGCCAGACAAGTGAAGAGGCAGATGTACCGCTTCTTCGATCTGCGGCCGACCGCAACTGTCACTGGCCCGCAGTAGTCCACTCCGTTATGACTGAATGGTTGTTGGTTCGGCGTGATGCGTTACTCAGGCAGTGGAGCCAGTCTCGGGTTTCTTGGCCGACACTTCTGCACCTTACGTCAGACGCAGGCTTTTCCGATTTGCTTCATCTCCGCTAGTCTGGTTTGAATGTAGATACGCTGTCAAATCTCATTCACGGCTGTTTCTGTGTTTCCGTGTGCTACTTGCTCATGATAGAGTTCAAGTGACAGACACGGGGTGCCTTACTGGCACAACAATCAGGAACCGCAACTCAAACGGCAGTGACAATCCTTGTGTTTCTCTTCCTTCCATACGCTAATACGGAAGGGACTTAAGATATAGATGTTGCTGGACTTCTTCACGCGGTACTACTTGCTCTTGTTTCTTCATTAACGTCCGGATCTCATATCTGAAACAATCGGCTTGAGCCGATCTTCAGAGTTACGCCTCCGCCTTTTGGTACTCTTCACGCTTCAATGACACGGTGATGGACCACACGTTCTTATTTACTACCTTCCTGATACTTATTAACGGTACGGCCTCGATCTTCAACCCATCTCACTTTCTTCCGCAGTTCGAAACGAACCTGTAGACGTACGCTGCAATAAATAATTACTGAAAAAATGTAGCTTCAGGCCATGGGGGTGGGACATTTCGCATAAGGACATTTCGCATACGAACATTTGGCATAATCAGAATTATATGCCTTCTTTAAAATGCTACCTGTTCTTATATGAAACTGCTTTATGCGAAACGTCCGTATGCGAATCGTCCTTATGCGAAACGTTTTTATGCAAAATGGGTCACCCCCTTAGGTCATGCGCGGAACTCTCCAGCCAATTTCTCTAACGAATTAAAAAGTTAAAAATCTCCAGGAGAAAAAAATTCTAAATGAAGTTATCGCAAATATTTTCTTGTCATAAACTTAGGTAAACAAATTACAAACATAAAACATTATGAAAATTTTTATTAGACTGGCCCCGCTCAGTATGGATAAAAAAGAATAGAATTCCATGGTGCACCCCCTCAGAATATGTCTTGAACTTGGAAGAAAACTTTCTAAATATTCAAAATTTGTAGTTGGCGCATTTGAAGGTGAAGATGAATCGAAGCCAAACCTCAAATTTTCAAGAGCACAAATATGGAAAACCAAACATCCGTTTAAGCTGAAAACCTTATCGATTGGTCACAAGCTGGGGGTGACCAATCGATTAAGTTTTCAACTTAAACGGGTGTTTGGTTCTCCAGATTTGTGCTCTTGAAAATTTGAGGTTTGGCTTCGATTCATCTTCACGTTAAAGAATTTTACTAAGCCGGAAGTCACACTTATCCAATTGACCATAAGAACGTATTTTGTTGCCGAAGTTAATATGGGATTTTCAGTTCAGAAATATTGGGAAATTGAGCCCAGATTTTCAAAAGCACTACTAGATACCTTAGCGAACATTATAGTAGGAGGATGTAAATGAGTTTTGACCCTGATACAACCTTCTACAATACTGTTCAATACAGTATCAACTAGAGCATTTGTCATTCTAGGATCGTAGTCAAATTGCAAGCGACAGCTGGTGAAGCAACTAATTAAGTTGAAACCATTAGTTGAATGTAAGGCACATATAACGTTAAATTTTACAACTTTTTTTTTTGTTTTATGGCCAGTCTTCGTCTTGGTGAAAAATGCTTACGGAATTGCTCAGCAAATCTAAAAAATAGCGAGTACAAATGCTAGTAAATTCCCAAAAGTCAAATAACAGGAATATTGGATGTATGTCTGAAAGAATTACTATGAAAGCAGAGTTCTTAGAGACTTTTGTGAACCAATATATTGTGAGTACCTGTTGTTTTTGAGAGGATTCATAGAACTATTTTTGTTAGAATCTTAAATGAACGGTCAGCAAAAATTTGTGAGGAAATATCTTAAATTTTTGCTAAACAAGCCATAAAAAATTTAAAAGAAAGGCTTCTGAGCTATCTGGGATTCTTCTCTATACAAATGGTGGAAAATATCTTGAAACGAATTGCTTTAGTTCAAGTGATGGCCCTCAGACTCTGTCAAGCTGTATGATATCTAACCCAAGTTAAAAACGATTTTACTATGAGAACCTTCAACTTCTTTATACAAGTATATTTTGAAATGATTTTGTTATATATTCCCCTTTCACTATTTCAATGCCAATTTTCATTTAATTTTGGCTTCTAAAAATTAAAACATCTCGACTCAATTAACCGACAGAAATCATATCCCAGCAAACACACGATCGTATATGATAGGATATAAGAGTTCAAAGGTGGGGGCAGTATAAAACATACTACACATTCATTTTTCATGCAGGGTTTTGGCGCGTATACGTCTATCGCTTTCACTTTTGCACTTTTTTGCGCTACCGTAATCCGGGGTAACATTGATCAGTTTTTAGGATATTTCTTAAATATTTAATTCAAAAATGCAAATGTTCTGAGTTTTATATTTTTAAAACAAGTACTGCCACCCATAGCTCGTGGCTACATACTGTATTTTGTTTTTTGAAAGATTTAAGCATGTTTACAAAAATGTTTTATGTGATTTTTTCATTTAGCTGATATGGGGTAACATTGATCATCCATGTAAACAACGTTCGGTAATATTGAAAATGTCGTTACTTACTTAAATCATGGCCCCTGAAGCCGAATATGATGTCCAAACGCTTACATCTCATTTGCTTTTTGAGTTAATTTAAAATTAAAAACACCTCAAAATGCGAAATACGCCTAAAGGTAGGCAATTTCCTAAGGGAATTTTACATTCTTAACAGTAATTCGTTAATGTTGCCTAATTGAACATACTTATAAAAGTTTTGACAGCGGAATCGTTTTGTGCGATGCCATTTTTAGTGAGAACCGCATTTTCCTTGCTCATATCGCTTGCAGAACCTATGTGAGACATGAATCTTCGGTAGTGTTATCCTTAACCATTGAAATCATTGTTTCGCAAACTTGACAAATTTACGCATAAAGTTAACGCAATTTTTGCAAAAATCTCAATTTTTAATAGCTCATTAATATAAGAAAGAGAAGCAATGTTCATGCTTTGGAAATGTTTCATCAATAAATGATGATACCAACTTTTTACGAGATGAGTCATTCCGATCAATGTTACCCCGCTGATCAATGATACCCCGGATTACGGTACCTATACTAGTTTGTGTTTACCGATATATTGGCATCTCTTGGTACGACGAAGACTCATAAAATACCTCAAATAAAAAGTGGTTCCATTGTCCAACTTAGTTTCCTCATGACGTCCGTAGTCAAAACTGTAAAAAAGTTCAATTGGAGTTATATTTATAACAGTTAGTTGGTTAGAAGTTGACAAATAAGTAAATTGGGGTAAACTTCACCCATTCCAGAATAACTCCGAACCCTGGATCGGACAGATATATCAAATTTCACGGCGTAAAACATAGCGAAACTGTTGTGATCCCAACATATAAGTATCAAATAAGATCGATTACGATGAAGCTGAAAATATATCGTTATAAGTAAATAACATAAGCAATTGATACTCTATCACAGTCCTCAATCATTAATCAAAGTCAGCAAATAGCGTAGGTTGAACCCCACCAATTTACAAACGACATTCCCTTCCTGTTCCAGCACACTTACCCACCCAGCTATGCTGCATACCTCCTCCTTTCTAATCACCTCGACGTGTTGTCCCATTGTGTTGTTCATCAATCGTCCACTCGAATGGATAAACTCCTCCGCATCGCTATGCAGACACACATTGCGCTGCGACTAATGGAATCCAGATATCCTGACCCACCTCCGGGGGCCGGGAATCGAAATCCGTAAGATTACGGAACGAAATTACCCAGCCCAATCTGAAATTGCTCGTCACAAGGGGGGTGAACCAGCACTAAATTTGGGTTCATTCCATTTGGAGGCACGCACGCTGCCATCCGAATCGTGGAGGGAAAAAGAAATGTGACAGTAAATCAAGATGCCTTCGGTCGAGCGAGTGATAATCCTAATAGGATTTGTGACTTTAATGATGGTGCCGACGAAAACGGTCTCTCTGTGTGTGAAGACCGTCGTAAGCGAAATGCCGCCCGATGACGAGTCACCGTCGAAGTGGACAAGTCATCCTCGGCATACGGGCATTCGATTTCGTTGGGTGTAGAGTAAGATGGGGCGAGGATTCGGCTTTAGTGGAATAATCAATATTTCAACCGTTGAAATTTTATTATCTAGAACTTTGCATAACAAACTTGTGTCAAAATACATACCAGTTTTGAGTAACACCAGTTACACAATTGATTGCCTGAAACGATCTTTTGGCCCACCGGTGAGGCAAAAGTTCGGTACTAGTGTTGCGCATATGTTCAAGAACTGAACTGTAAAATATCGATACTATCGTAACAGGAATAATCTCTCATCTCATTTATTTGGTAATATATCGGAAGATATCACTGAATCAACGATTTTATGCTACAAAGCTTTTTTAAAATTAAGCGTAATGCCGTAATAATAGATGAGTTTGGTTTATTTTTATGCCTCAGTTTTAAACTACATTGAAATTTAAAATATTTTTATCTGTGATGTATTTTGTTTTTGTCTTTGTTGTTTTTGTTGTGGTTTTGTTGTTTGTCTCGCTTTTCAGGCAGGTGTACTCCTTTTCAAATGTCGGCTGACAATGTCCATATCATCCGCGTAGTTAACCTTGGCTTGAAAATACTCCTCAACATCATCAGATTTCAGTGACATACTTTAGAGCAGCGTGGTGCCTTTGCCTCTTTGCGAGGGAGCGAAAAAATGCTAAGCAGAGAGACAACGCAACAGAACACACCGGAGTAAAATTTTATAAAAAAATATTGCCATCACAACTCCCCGAGGACTGACTTGTTCGGGCGAAACGCTCAAAATTTTTTTGAAGCGTTAGTAAAGGTGAACATCGAGAGAGAGAGAGAGAGAGAGAGAGAGAGAGAGAGAGAGAGAGAGAGAGAGAGAGAGAGAGAGAGAGAGAGAGAGAGAGAGAGAGAGAGAGAGAGAGAGAGAGAGAGAGAGAGAGAGAGAGAGAGAGAGAGAGAGAGAGAGAGAGAGAGAGAGAGAGAGAGAGAGAGAGAGAGAGAGAGAGAGAGAGAGAGAGAGAGAGAGAGAGAGAGAGAGAGAGAGAGAGAGAGAGAGAGAGAGAGAGAGAGAGAGAGAGAGAGAGAGAGAGAGAGAGAGAGAGAGAGAGAGAGAGAGAGAGAGAGAGAAGAGAGAGAGAGAGAGAGAGAGAGAGAGAGAGAGAGAGAGAGAGAGAGAGAGAGAGAGAGAGAGAGAGAGAGAGAGAGAGAGAGAGAGAGAGAGAGAGAGAGAGAGAGAGAGAGAGAGAGAGAGAGAGAGAGAGAGAGAGAGAGAGAGAGAGAGAGAGAGAGAGAGAGAGAGAGAGAGAGAGAGAGAGAGAGAGAGAGAGAGAGAGAGAGAGAGAGAGAGAGAGAGAGAGAGAGAGAGAGAGAGAGAGAGAGAGAGAGAGAGAGAGAGAGAGAGAGAGAGAGAGAGAGAGAGAGAGAGAGGGCTGATTGATTTCAATCACTCACAGTACTGAGGAAGCCATTTTCTCCTTGGCCCTTGACCCTCATTGCCTGCGCTCTCAGCGCCATTTAGGTGTTCATCGAAGTGCTGTTTCCACCTTTACATCACCTTACGTTCGTCCAACCTTATTCCTGCACATTTCGTCCACGTCCAACCTTATTCGATGCCATTGCGAGATGCGTTGAGCTTCTATAGAACTTTTGCTTTTCTTGAGAACGGCACAGCTGACAGCCTAACTGGTGGACCCAAATGTTCGGGCACAAGCGGAGTATCAAAGCAGCCAAAACAGAAGTAATACAGTTGAATTTAAATTACTGTGGCTGTCAGGAGGACCGACGTGGTGTAATTATTGAACCCATACTGCATACCAGCCAACAACGGGAACTAGGTGGCGGATTGGTCTCAACAGCTAGCAGCTATACGAACGACAAGACGATACTCAATTCAAGAAGTAGTCTTTATCTCAAATGATGGTCGATAGCAAAAATTAACGGCATGTTCTATTGCAGCTGTTACGTGCCCCCAAGGTGGTCGATTGAGGGATTTTCCCTCATGATCAACAAGATGATAGCCGAATTGGTTAATCGGAAGCCAGTAGTGATAACTGGTGACTTTAATACATGGGAGTGGAGTGGGGTAGCCGCAGCACCAACCAAAACGGCCAATCCCTGGCCACATTAAATTTAGAGCTGGCAAATGTGAGTACAGGGGATTTTTTTTTATTTCCGTACGGGTTTGGACCGACAGGTCTCAGATTTTCATGAAATCTTTGCCACCGGCAGGGCTCATCAATATATGAATAAAAAAAAATTTTCCACGAGTTGGCGCATAGTTTTTCCGGCTTTTCTTTACGAATTTTCTCAACAGTGGAAAATTTTGTGGAAAACTTTTTCCAGTTAATATTTTTTTTATGCCTGAGAAAATTTGCTTTCATTTTCATAAAAAAACTTTGTTTCTACGATGCTTCCTTCTTAAGTTATGATTTTTCAAAGAAAAGGCTCAAAATGGCACATTTGCACATTTTTTTACAAAATTGGTCATAACTCAAAAATGAAAAAGAAGTACATTTCAAAAATTTCAGCGATTAAACTGCCGTGAATCGTAAGTCAGTTCAATCTGTAAAAAGTAGGCATTGAGAAAATGGGCTGTGAAGTTTTCAAGCTCGTTTTCCGTACGAATATTCAAAAAATTCCAGGGAATTGGAACATGTTTTGATCTTGATGAAACTTTCACAACTTGCTTTTAACTACGATATCTTTCCGAGAAAAATATAAAAATGATTTAAACTAGTTACATTTTTGTGTTTCACGGTGCGAAAATCTGTAGTGGGACTGATATGCGGTTACTTTTCATTATGGGACAATTTGACTTGCTGTTTTTCCCTACTTTTTCCGAACAAATCTTATTATCTCATTAGTGCAGCTGAAAGAGCATTGAAAAAGATGTTGAAAACTGAAATCAGCTCAATTTTGACGAAAATGCAGATGGGACTGACTTGCGATTCACGGCAGTAAAGCTTATAAAATTATTTTCTTAAAAGTATTTTTTTGAAAATTTTTCACGAGTTGGAACATAGTTTTTCCGGCGTGGCCCTGAAGGGATCGATTTTGCTTTGTAATGACTATTGAGCAAAAATTATTACCGTACAATTGACGCGAAATACTATTCAAACAATAAATAAAATATTGTTTTCTCTTTTGATTGCCGGCATTCAAAAGATTATATTAAAAACACTTAAACAACAAATGCTCTTAGTCTATCGCCAGCTTTTAAGGCCTTATACCTTAATTGTAAATCGTGCATCTTACGAATATTTCATAAAGTAATCGAAACCGTGAAATTCTGTCAAGTATAAATAATTCGTACTGTGAATGAAAACAGCGTAATATGTACGAAATATTGTCGTACAAAATGGATATTGAATAAAATTCGAGGATATATTTTCAGTGTTGTTTAACAGGTTTCTAAAACAGAGTGCATCAATAGAACTGAGACTATCCGAGAAGATGAAGAAGTGACCAGCGGGCATGATTGAGATTGTTGAGGGAGAGTACTTTGGATTGCAGTTGCTTCAAGTGTACTGTATGTTGGCCAGCAATCCCGCAATACGATTTAGAAATTTATGGGAAACCACCTCTGATTCTGGGAATAGAATTCCTTCCAACTCTCTGAGCCCAATGAATACTTCACAAATTACACATTTACAAGACAAAGAACTACATGTTGAAACCGTAAATATAAAAGGGGCATTCTACCGATAACACCAAAGGTTGGATCACTACTGCCTCCTTGCCTCATAACTCCTGACTCCAAGTGACCCTAGGAGTGAAAAATAATGATGCGAGAGTCAACCTCGCTCTCTATAAGATGCCTTCCCATGGTTATCTAATCTCCTATGTGAATGACTGATGGGTTGTTGGCGTATATTCAATGTGTCCAGG
Source organism: Aedes aegypti (assembly GCF_002204515.2). Lineage (NCBI taxonomy): Eukaryota > Metazoa > Arthropoda > Insecta > Diptera > Culicidae > Aedes > Aedes aegypti. The sequence goes on from NC_035108.1 coordinate 383,068,106, forward strand.
GATGTATCTCTGGGTGGGCAATGCTACTCGGGAACAGAGATCATCCCCAAATCGAAGATGATGGCTGCCTGTTGAACTAGCCATGCAAGGTTCCTGAAGTTTTCGGAAGGCGGAAGAGTTTTCATTGATGACACCGAAGCCAGTCGATCCATTGATGCGGGATCCGTCAGCGAAATATCTCCTGTAGGAACCGACATTCTTGGACTTTGCGTTGAAAATACGCGAAATAGTTATACAACAAAGTTGATCGTATTCAACAGAGGATCTGTCATTGGTGTAGTGTACTCGTGGAGGGTTATAACATGCATGATTTATGTCAGATGACATGTACTAGAAAGACGACATCAATATATTGAGGAGTTACATCAATCCATCAATATAGTGATTTGGACCTGGTAATCACGACTTCCTAATCCAGCCCACGAACTGTTTGCCCGTTTTCCACCTGTATATAGTACATATTTGTATATTGTAGACTCTACTACATTTTGTAGAGTGTAGAGCGTTGAAGGAAGGAAGATCGGAATAATGATTCAGTGCAATAGGCGGAAACGGTATAATGTTCGTTTCTGGTTCTAGCGATCGCTAAAATAAACAAATGAGCGTGAAAGTAGTGAAAGATACGGATAGATACATATAGCACAATTGCAGATTGCCTTGGATTGAACCCATGATCTTTTTTTTCTATCTTTATTAACGAGATTTTTTAGCCCTGGGCTAGTTCATTTCGGGATCAACGGCTTTACTTCCCTTCCGAAGGAAGTCGTCACTGATTTTTTTAGTGACTATCTGGGGGATAACCCATGATCTTCTTCATTATTAAGCAAAAGCAGTAGCCATTAGATCACCAAGTTCCCTCTTACCACGAACTTTGTTCTCAATGAAATAATCCATATTTATAGAAGATCTATAACAGTTCAAAAAAAATATATTCCAGTGAAAATTTAATATATCGGCATCAATTTCGCTGAAAAAAAATTGTTGCTTACTCATTTTGAGTAAAAACAGTTTCAAAATTTATTGTCTCAAATTACTAACCTAGTATAGGCAAATTGCCCTGGTATGGGTAGTTGAACCTTCTGGAACACAAATATCGTTACTTTTGTGACAAAACAACTTAAACCCAACTAGCTTAATGGCTACATTTGTATAAAAATACACGCTCAATTTTTATCATATTTTTTTACTGAACATAGTTTAATATAATGTAATCTCAAAAATATCATTTTTTTCGTAAAACTAAGGTAACTACCCAACAAACACACGATCATATATATAACAGATTGTTTGTAAGCGTTTCTAAGCTAAAATCTTATACATATTTGATATTTGCATATAAATACTCAAATGTACTTGATTCCAACAAAAATAGATTTGACATGAAGTGTCATACTAATACTCTTTAGTTTTGCATTCGTTTTGCTAAACTGATTAACAGTAACTTTGTTATTTCGTTTAGTGTGTTGTGGGTCTCACGCTATCAAAGTTACCCGCATTATCAAAGTCACCCCGTTTTACGGTATACGATTTTGTGTTTACAGGGTATTGAAATTTAACTTACTCTTTTGCGCGATCGGATAAATATCGCTTAATTTAAGAATCGTATTTTCATATCAGAAATATTATAAGTTTTCCACTAAGTTTTTTGTGATGCACAGGGCTTGAATGTTTGACATGATGATTTAAACTATTGACCACTATGGGCCAAACATGGTTTTCATACAATTATGTAAAAATTAATACACCTCAAGGCATCGTTACGAAAGGCGTCGCTAGGCCTTAGCATCAAAAATTAAAAGAGATTTTATATATATTTTTTATAATGGAAGATTGTCCGGAAATTACAATTTTCACGCCTAAAAACAACAAATAATTCACATAACATTTTTTTTCCAAATCTTAAAAGATTTCTATGATATTTGTAGTAAAAGTTTATACTTCAATAGTATTACAACATTTATTTTGATTTAAGTTCGAAGTCTTAACAAGCAACTTTTGCCCCACCTCACTCTACGCTTGGCTACGGGTGGCTCATCCGGAGATATCAAAGTCGAGAGGATGGCTTTACGGAATGAATGGTTTTGCTGCCTAACGGAGGCTTATGGGGTGCTTAAATTTAGTTATGATGAATGATGGCTACTAAGTCGCAAGATGAGAAATTTCCCAGATCATATTGGCTTGGAATTTGACCGTGGCCGTTGTAGTGGAAGCTATAATTGAATCATTTACGGAATAAAGCATCGCTCATCGACAAAAGCGGATGGTATAGGAAAAAAAAAGACTGAAATCGTTAGCTTAGCGTATGATTTTGATTAGAATACCAGTCTTCAAATTGCAAGTAATTTTTCAAATTATTGCTTCATGCATAGCGAAGTAAAGACGTTCAATTTGAAAAATGATTTTACTGAGATTAATTATATGAGCCATTGCACACCATAGATGAATACGGATCGGCTCCGACTAGACTTTAAAGCAGCAAGGGCAGTCACGGCGCTGTCCAGGATCATGCCGAATAACTCGGCGATTTGCAGCAGTAAGCGGAGGCTATTGTCTAGCGTGGCTACGTCGATCCTGAGGTACGCTAGCCCGGCGTGGGGAACCGCAATGAAGACGAAGCGGAACCGAGTCAAGCTTAGCAGCACGTATAGGCTGATGGCCATGCGGGTAGCGAGTGCCTACCGAACCATATCTTCGGAGGCAGTATGCGTGATTGCCGGAATGGTCCCTATCGGCTACGTTTTGGAAGAGGATAAGGAGTGCTACGAAGCTAGTAGTACTAGAGGAGCCCGGAAGATTGCCCGAGCCGACACGATGGTGAAATGGCAACGCGAGTGGGATACCGCTGAGAAGGGAAGGTGGACTTATCGCCTTATTCCAAATCTGGCGAAATGGGTGAGCAGATCCCATGGAGAAGTCAACTTCCACTTGACGCAGTTCTTGTCAGGTCACGGCTGCTTCAAGAAATATCTGCACAGGTTCGGCCACGCAGAGTCGCCGCTCTGCGCTGAGTGCCCAGTCGTAGAGGAGTCGCCGGAACACGTCATTTTCGAGTGTCCACGTTTTGCTGCGGAACGTAGCGAGATGACAGCGGTCTGCGGTGCTGACGTAACCGTAGACAACGTAGTGGATAGAATGTGTAGCGATGAGGTGATGTGGAACGCGGTGAACATGGCGGTGACGAAAATAATGTCATTGCTTCAGCGGAAGTGGAGGGAGGAACAAGCCGGTGAACCGGAAGTCAGTCTCTAACCGGAATCGCCGAACCGACCTCGGCACCCAACCGGTAGGTAAGCTTGATCCACCGTCGGGGACCGGACCGAGTAGATCGTGGAAAAGCACCGGAAGTTGTAGGCTTCGTGGCCGTGCGGTTAGCGGCGTCAGTCGTTTAGGCATATTGTGCCATGAAGTGTGGGTTCGATTCCCACTCCAGTCGGTAGAAACTTTTCGTCAAACGAAAAATTCATCATTGGGCTACTGGGTGTTTCGTGTTGTCCGTTGTCTAATGTTTGTGATTGTTCAGTCTGTGCAGCCTTGAGCTGAAGACGGTGTGAATTGTCTTGCCAAATTGGTCGTCAGGGCACCTGTGAACCGGAATTCATCCACCAACCGGAATCGCAGGATCGACCTTGGCACCTATCCGGGCAGCATCGGTACCGGAAGAACTTCCACCTCCGGGGAACTCTTCGTCGGGGTAGGGTAGATTCACCGCCGGGGACTATCCGAGTAGTGCGCGAGAACCTGGAGTGCTAAATGGCACGCGTCCAGCACCGAGAGAACTTCCTTCGCCTGGGAGTTTCTGGCACCCATGGTATCGTGAGCCGAATGGCTGAATATGGCATGTTTAGATCACTAACTAGGAATACTAACAAATTATTAATGGGAGCCGAAGGGCTCAGCTTGGCATGGCATTCGCTGAAAGCGAAACAAATTAATAATGGAACTAACAAATTAATGATGGAGCCGAAGGGCTTAATGAAGGGTGCGCGTAGCATGTGTCGCCTCTTCTTCGAAGTAATACCGCAAGGTGGTGCCGGAGAAGAATTCTTTACGGTGACGGTGTACCTAGGAGACTGTTTTTTAGTGGGTAGGCGCCCCATTGCGAATCCCACACAGTGCCAAACCATACACTGTGGCATGAGCATGAACAAATACAGGCCAGTCTTAAGAAGATTTTTTTAACTCCTAGAGATGCATGAAAAAAAAAAAAAAAAAAAAAAAAGACTTTAATGATGGTAATGAAAACACTTCATCACTTTATTTTTATTTACATTGGTAAAACTTCAATCATTACATTCATGACTTATATCTAGATGTACTGTGTTTTACAAAACTAACAACCTAATTATCTAAAACTATAATAACATGTTGTTAACAACATCTTCTTCTTCTTCTTGGTGTTACGTCCTAATTGGAAAAGATCATGCTTCTCAGCTTAGTGTTCTTATGAGCACTTCCACAGCTATTAACTGAGAGCTTTCATTGCCAAAGTTGCCATTTTTGCATTCGTATGTATTACGAAAAGTTCCTGGACCGACCGGGAATCGAACCCAGACACCTTCAGCATTTCTTTGCTTTATAGCCGCGGACTCTAATCACTCGGATAAGGAAAGCCTTTGTTAACAACATAATACAGTTCATTTGTCAATGCAGTTCAGAATTTTTACAGGTGAGATAAATCTACCTGCTTATAAGAAAAAAAAAACGTTTTGAATTAGATTAATATATAACCCATTTACAGTGGCAATTGAAGGTAGCAAATATTTTATTGAATTTTTAAAAATTTTATTGGACATTTGTTCCGATATTTCAAGATTGATTATTCCATGTAACTCATTAATACTATTCCATGGAGTTAATTAACGAGGTTTTGAGTTCACTACTCAGGTATCCAAGCCTTCTTTAGCCTAGTGGTAAACTCTGTGAACCAAATCCATGCTGGAGGTGTATCGGTTCGATTCACAGTTGGTTTAAGGATTTTTTCCGTAATGGAAATGGTCTTGTTTCCTTGGGTATCGAAGTATGATCGAGCCTGACTCATGGCACCAAGAAGAAGAAGATATACTATATTTCCGTTTATAACACAAATATCAGATGAATCTTTCATTTTGAAATCCTGATTCAATCTAAATCTACAATAAATTATCGTTTTATGTCATGACTAAACCTGGTTCTGCGTACGTAAACTAAGATTGACGGATTGGTTGATGATCTCTCTACAACGCAATTTTCCTCCCCTAGTGAATTCCATTGCATCCTAACCTCAATATCCTCAAAGAAGTATTTATTTTCATTCGCTTGAAATAATTGCAACCGAACGTTCCTTTATAAGGAAGCTATTCCATGCGATAAATTCGTTCAAACGTCAGAATTGTTTGTTCGGAAGCCAACCAGTTTATCCGCAGTTCGGTTTTATCTGGCACGCCACGTGATGATCTTCCCACGAAATGCTTCAGATGTTCTGTTCAGATGACTCAAACGTTAAAAAAACGGGGACATACTGCTGGTTCTACTTGCTGTGTGACAAATCGCTTCGCTTGCCCATCCACCTTCTCCGGACGGGTAAGCATTTCTTTTCCAATCTTGGTTTTAATGGTAGCCAGTCAGTTGTTAGCGCTGGGAATCTACAACTCAGGGCACGGTGCTTTCGAGATCGATAATATCTGAATTAAATCTCTATCGAATATGTACTCACAAGCAGGTTTGCCACATACAGTATTGGACAAACCATATGAAACTTTTTAGATTTTCCATACAAAACGGTCAAATTTAGATGGTTTAGATGGATATGAGTTAATCATGGATCGATTTGAATGAAACAAACAAATCATGAATTTTAACATATAGTTTTGAGTAGGTTTTCTAACAACGAGTTCAAAAACAATAACGATTAGACTAAAGTGAATTTTTTGACGGATTTTTATAACTGACATCACTAAACAATTTGAAAGAATAGTTTCATGATATTTTCAGCAAAGTTGTAGATTTTGACAAGTTGAACAAATTTGCTGAAGACAGTTTTTGTATGATAATTTCCCGATAAACAGTTTTGATTTTTTCGTCAAAAAATATTTTTAATACAATCATTATTTCCTTTAAAATTGTCATTGAAAAAAAAAACATTTAAAAGTATATGTCTATACATTTTGCATGGGAAAAAGAAAAAGTTGCAAATATTCAGTCCAATTATGTGTACAGATTTATCTATATTTAACAGTTTTCCCGAATATTTAGTGACCCAGAATCAGTAAATACGTTGATGTGAATCATCATTCTGTTCAAAATAACCTTTTCAAAAAGTTTACTGATGAAGGAAAGCAATCTGTTGGGACGATAACTAGAAGCTTCGGCAGTATTTTTGTCCGGTTTAAAACTTGGTTCTACCTTGACATTTTTCCATGTATCAAGAAAATTTGACATCTGAAAACATTTGTTAAATATATCAACCAAGAATAATAAGCTACTCTTTGGAAATTTCTTGATGCGACATCCTCAGCTTCAATGATGTATATCATCAGGCATTAACTGTGTTTAAAACATCTTGAAATTTTTAACTTTTTTTTCTTAGAATTGATGGACCAATATCATCTGAAAGGCGTTACTTCAATACAAGCTTTGCAATTTATATAAAAAATTATCCATACATTGAGTTTTGCCGTAGAAATCGGCTGGACTAGATTCCATGCACTTTTTGCTAATAACAGCGATCCCAGGAGCACCGTCCAGTAGCGAGTGCTATTTCAATCTGTTTGGATCGATGGAATTTCTGTTGTTGTTTTATTATTGTGACTGTTGGATCGCTTGAGCTGCAGTAGCAACATCATCAGTTTTATATTTTTCTGCCCCGCCCACCGTCGCCAAGTCGAAGTCGTCCTGCTTCACAATCTGGTCCCTGCTGCACAGTACGCCAAGCAAGAGCTAAAGAGCGGCGATCTTTTGTGTGTCGCACCGAGTCAGTCCAAGTCGGAAAGCAATTTCAAAGTTCGCCGGGAAGGAATTTCTCATATCCGGATGCTGCTGGCTGGCAAGGATTGAGAGGCATTTGGAAATTCGTTGGCTTTCATGTCGTATTTTTTCCTCTCATTTGCTCACAACTGCTGCGCTGCTGTTCCATGTCCAATGAGTTTTTATGTGGTGGTGGAAAAAAGGAGCATTCGGCGATTGGCTTTCGATTCGAATTTCTTACGCTTCGATTACGGTAAACTGTGCGATGTGTTCATAGAGCTTCGGATAATGAAGCGGGCTTCGATGGCTGAAATTGACCTTTTCCGTCAGGAAGATTGAGGTTTTGCTTGTTTTTTATCTGGAAAATATATTTCTTGGGATAAAGAAAGCTTTGTAAGTCTATAACAGCGATTAAAACATACTAGCGAGCCAAATATTTGTAGTAGCACTGAACGCGTAGCTATTAAGTAATGACATGCTGGGTATACAATGTACTTGATTTCCCAAGGTTTAGGGTACCTTGTACTTGTCTTACTATTTATAAAACGAAGCATTGTTAATTTGCAATTAATACTCTAAGCAAATAACGGTGGAAACGATCATAATCAAAATTCAGCTGAGAAACAGTCTCTATCCTAGTTAAGACATGATGCCAAAAAGATAGAAAATAAATTAATTTCATTTTGCAATGCAACATTACTTTTGAAGACTTTTAAATTAAGGATTGATTTCATCGATTCATCTTCACCTTACCATGCTAGTTGTTTATTTGAAATGGATAAAAAATATGAAGCTAAAGAAATTTATTATTATTCATTTGAAGGATACGAAAAAAGTTTATTGTCATGCTATAATTATAATTGCACATTGACATATTTAGTCTTAGTGTATAGGCCTGAGTGAAGGCAAGAATACTAAAACTCTCATAACTCAACGAACAGTTAGTGGATTGTCAGTATTTTGTCAGTATACTCACTCACATATCTTTTTTCTAAAAGTGGTCAAAGAATTTCGGGAATGCTCCTGTGGCTTGAGATATTCCAGTGTGTCACTGTGTCGGGTGAGGTCGGGTGGGAAGAGTGTTGTGCTTTTGTGCCCCTGGAGGTAGGCAAAATTCTAGTCACAGATAGTTTCTGGAATCGGCTGTAATGTGTCCACTATTTCAAAAATCAAAGGTTTTAGTATTTTTGCCTTCACTCAGGCCTAAACGGGTTGAAATATCATCATTCATTGAGAAAAGGCTGCCATCGTTCTTCGCAATGAACTGATGATCTTTACATGATGTGAGTGCTCTTGAAGCTTACCGACTTGAGTGAGATTTTTGAATGATGAAATCAGACTTAAAACTACGGAAAAAAATGCTCTTAGAAAAATCTTTAAGGCGAAGTGAATTTCAAGTGTCGGCAACAAAATACGTTCTTATGGTCAATTGGATAAGTGTGACTTCCGGCTTAGTAAAATTCTTTAACGTGAAGATGAATCGTAGCCAAATTTGAAATTTTCAAGAGCACAAATCTGGAGAACCAAACACCTGTTTGAGCTGAAAGCTTAATCGATTGATTACCACCAGCCAGTGACCATTCGATTAAGTTTTTAGCTTAAACGGATGTTTGGTTCTCCAGATTTGTGCTCTTAAAAATTTGAGGTTTGGCTTCGATTCATCTTCACCTTAAGCAAATATTTTACTTTGCTGATGATGTTGATGACTTCGGATGAATACTAGAGTATGCAAAATTTTTGAACCAACTGAGTACAGCAAGAAATAGTTTGAGGAAAAATAACTATGCAAGAAAATTGTGCTTAATTTGCATATCGAGTGTAGTAAGTCGAGTTAAATAAGGTGGCAAAAGCCGACTTGCTTATTTTTGAAATCGGTTTGTTTCGACTCAGCGAACGAGACTGAATGAAAAGGCAGCATGAATCATCAAAATCTCAAGGGGTTGCACCAGTGGCGCGGAAAGTGAGTAGGACAGGTAAGACATGTACTACGCACAAAAACACCTGGGTAAGACAGTCAATGGATTGTTCTACCCACGATTCAACATAAAAAGCTTGAAAAATATATTACACTATTCATCATCTGATCAATATACATTCTTCTTCTTTGTGGCATTACGTCCCAACTGGGACAAAGCCTGCTTCTCAGCTTAGTGTTCTTATGAGCACTTCCACAGTTATTAACTGAGAGCTTACTGTGCCAATGACCATTTTTTGCATGCGTATATCGTGTGGCAGGTACGAAGATACTCTATGCCCTGGGAAGTCGAGAAAATTTCCAACCCGAAAAGATCCTCGACCGGTGGGATTCGAACCCACAACCCTCAGCTTGGTCTTGCTGAATAGCTGCGCGTTAACCGCTACGGCTATCTGGGTCCCTGATCAATATACATACAAACTCGATAAATGTCGTACTTTTTCTTATAGAGGATTGAAGCCATGATAAGGTTTTTCATGGTATTCGCATAGTAAAGCTTGAAATGGTTTATGCATAACCCTCAAAAGTTCTGAATCGTGAGAAGGTCTCTTATGTACGTATTTCAACCAAAGCGGTCTCCAAAGCCTCTATTTCCTTATTTCACTTGCATTTAATCCTGATGCAAAATTGTACAGGCCTCAAGAAACTTTCAGAGACTATAACATGTTCAACAATCTTTTTCACAATTTCATCTCAGATTTCCTGAAGAAACTTTAACGTTCAAAAGTTTCAACTGATACATAAAAAAAAATTCTCCAGGAAATCCTTGAGACCTCTAAAGCTACTACCTTCAATTATTTTCTCGAGTATTACTATGATTTTTTTGAGAAAACTTTCCTATAATTTCCACCAGCTATTTTTTCACTAATCCTTCAACCAAATTCTCCAGTATTTACTCTAGAAGATCTTCCAATGATTTCTACAGAATTTCTTCCGAGGAAATCTACAAAGGCTTATTCCAGTGTTTGTAGAAAAAATAACATAAGGGTGCACAAAACCATGCCAGAAATCCTCCGCCAGTTCATGTGAAATCTTTCAAGAATTCTACCTCGTTTCCTCCCAGAAATCCAAAATTCCATAAGGGTTTCTTGGAACAATTTTTTTAAACATTTTTTCCAGCATTTCATTCAAGCAATAATTCTACAAATGTGTATATAAGCTTTCACACCAGTTTAAACTACAGCAATGTTTCCAATAATTCCTACAATCATTCTGCGGAATAATAACCCGAAATTCGATTGATTTTTTATTATTGTAACAAATTATCTAAGAAACCTGTTCAAACTTCCTCAAGAGTCCAGGAATTATTACAAAGATCTTTGTTTATGAAAGGTGATTTCAAAACATACACAAATTTTATCAGAGATTACTCTAGGGTTTTCTTTAGAAAAACCTATCGCATAGCTTTCTTAATCTCGTTGTAATGACTTGTATGAAAATGAGGGGGTTAGAAGCAAAGGAGTGTCAGTGATAAAACCCAGTTTAGAGAAAATCTTCTTTCGAATATTTTCAGGAATTTTTCATTACATACAAAATGTATGGCAGTCAAACAATACAGTCAGAATTATGTTTTTTTTCTGTTGAGTGAAAAAATCGCCTGAAAATATCTTTAGAATGCTTGGAATTTCCTCAATTCAACTCAAAACCGTCAAAAATGCCATTAACACCTCGTTGCGTTTGAGCCCATTAAATATATGTAGCAACTTTGTAGAACAATTTGTAATATCAAAGCAGCTATCATTTTATTTTAAAATTTTGCTTACCTGAAGTTACAAAAAGTTTTTTAATGATTAAAAAATGAATGTAGATCGTCGCTGCTACTTCAAATAGTTTTGCTGTTTTCTGCGTTATTATTCCTTGCACAATCAGGAATCGTCACGCAGAAGACACCACAACGATTTAAAATTACTGCGACGATCCACAAGTATTTTAAGACGTTTTATAAATTGTTGTCGCGATACATATATTCGCATAATGCACAGTACCGTCGATGGGGGTGACAATGGGTCTAGGGGGTGAGATTGGGTCAAAACGGAAAAATATGTTTTGTGAAATATTTCAGCTATTAACGCTGATATTACTAAAATTAATAATTCATATGTTAGGGAACATATTATTACACATAATTCATAACAATATGCATTTTTAGAAATAGTAGTTTTTGTTAACTTCATCAATAAACTTGCATGTTGAAACTTGATAAAATTTACAACATTAAATTTCTCCTGTACAAAGTATCACGCATGTACTCTAGCCTCTATCGTTGTATTAGTAGAGTGTTGAAAGTCTTTTTATAACACATCACAGGTATTTTCCGGAATCTGTTTGATTTTCCCACAAAAAAATCATTTTTTTCGGTACGATGTCTAAAATATTGAAAATGGGGGTGAGATTGGGTCAAGCAAGAACGATAGTAAATGAAATTCCAAGTCCACTTTTTTGACATTTTACGGTGCCGGGGGTTCTCTTTTTTCATTAAGATGTGTTCATTCTTTCTAAATACAGCATCTCAGAAACATCAAACAAGTCTACTTGAGTATTTCGTGCATTGAATATCAATACAACGCATTTTGACAACATCTCAAACCAGCAACTGTGTTTCGTGCGCAGCAACATCGTAAATTTTTATCAAAAGGGTGTTTTTTTTTTCTAAATTTGATTATTTATCAGTGTTTTCATATTATAGAAACATCTCACGGAAGTACAGTTGAGTTGGATCGCTGAAATACTGGGATTATGACGTCAACTTCTGCCTGATATTTATTGATTGTGGAATGTCGCACCGAAATTTAACTATTAGCGAAGGTTTAAAATAATCACTGTTTCAGTACACCTTTGGGGAAACTGAATGGGCTTTATAGCATTGGGGATGAGACTTTGAAGACAATTTGAGGTAAACACCAAGAAAATTTATGTAAACTTGACGATAAATGATGGGTTTACATATTTTTTCTCTTAGCTCTTCAATTTTCAGTATAATATTTCTTTTCAGTGGGCTTATCATACTTGTGAAACATCTTAGATATCTTTTTGTCTTTTTTGCATCGTTATTTATCAATATTTTTCAGTTGTTAATGGTTTTGAAATCATATTCTCAAAAACAAGTTATTTCAATTACAGTGACCCAATGTCACCCCCTCTATGGGGTGAGATTGGGTCATTTTTCATTCACTTGTGGTGCCGCTGTGAATAAATATTTGTCTTCAATTTTTTGAACAGTTGTTAATGTACCATCAAAGTACATACACACCAAATTTGAAGTTTATTGGAGTTAAATTGCGATAGTTATTCAAAAAATAAATCGCACATATCCCTTTTTGATCCATTGTCACCCCCAACGACGGTATATAGTACTGTTTTGGTGATTATTTGCGTGTAATTACTATAAATTTTATCAATTCTTGTAAATTTATATTTTGTATTTTATAATTCTTGCCTTTCAATTGATAGAGCTAGAATGGAGTTAACTTATGCAGAGATGCCATTCTTCTGGAAGATTTACATTCGCACCCTGGCTTAATTCATAACGTATAGCTCATATTATTCTAGATGAGACATGTGCTTCAGATCTCATTTATGATATTTATATTTTATCGTGAGTGTTATTTTTCGAACAAACGGCATTCGGCCAAATGATGCGGATAGGTAAACCTCATGATGCTATCCGAATGATTTTTGATCTTCTTTAAACATGTAAATTGCACTTTTAAGCAAATTTCACAAGCTTTCAACCAATAAACGATTTTATAATATTTTCAAAAATTTAGAAAAAACAGCCATTCATTATAATAAAAAAGAATCCTTAGAATAATAAGGATTGTTTTTTTACATATAATGAAAGGCTATTTAAATAAAATAAAAAAGACGTTTCTGAAAAAATGAAACTACTTAAATGAATGGTTTTACCAAAAAAATCTTCATAAAATTCATTTTTAGAAAAAATGGTCGCCGTTAAGTCAGAGGGGACCAAGTACAAAACTTGGGAAAATTGGATTATTCTCTCATTTAATGCGAAATTACCTTACCTCCGTTACACTTTGATCAGATTTGAAGAATACTGAAAACTGCGAGAGATATGTAATAAATTTACTTTGGATGATCAACAAAAATCGATAAAAGTGTGCAGTCAGAATGGACCAAGTGCTTATTACCATATCTGCGAAAATGATCAGCGCGCTGAGGAATGCGAGGAAATGAAAAACATTTCAGGAGATTTGTCAGATTTTTCGACATCGAATCATTCTTCTACTTATCCATCAATAGAAATTTATGAATATTACTTAGTTCGATGCATTTGATTTTGATTTTTGAGCATTTACCATATTTGGATGGGTGGTCAGAAATTGCAACAAATTCTGTGCAAACAGAATGGACCAAGTGTTGAAAAGCAATAAAATGATTCATTACTGCATTTTTTGAGTCAATTTCAGAGTCCAATAGAAGTTTACGGTAGATATGTAGTGCATGTAAGGCATGTCCTAGGTCCCGCTTAATGGACCAGCATATTTTGGTCGGTACTCAAGATTTTCACTTGGTCCACTCTGACTGAACGCATATTTGATTTTTTCTGGTGTTCAATGCCCTGACCCTGCGAAACCTTAATTTTCAAGCTATCGTAATGTCACTGATTTTGATATTTACTATATGGATTATTTAAGAATTTACGATACTGCTGTTGAAGGGTCTTGATAATTTGTTTATCTTATAGATATGCACCCAATTTGACAATGCAAGCATTAAATGATTGTTATTTTCCAATAAATTGTTCAGTCAGAGTGAACCAACTCACTGAACGGTGGTCTTTAGTTCAGTCAGAGTGGACCAAGTACACACAGCCCATCAAAAAATCGTTCTATTAGAGGTTTGGATTATAATTTTTCATGATTATCACATTACATTATATTGTTTGAAAGTACCATAAAGACGTGTAGAAATATTGAACCAAAATTTAAACGAGTTCAAATTACAGAGCGTTAGACTTTGAACCCATTTTTATCAAAATATCAAAAATGTCACTTGGTCCACTCTGACTTAACGCCGACCAAATGGTCGGTGTTAAGTCAAAGGGGACCAAGTACAAAACTTGGGAAAATTAGATTATTCTCTCATTAGATGCAAAATTACTTTACCTCCGTTTCACTCTAATCAGATTTGATGAATGCTGTAAACTTTGAGAGATATGTAACAAATTTACTCTGGATGATCAATAAAAATCGATAAAAGTGTGCAGTCAGAGTGGACCAAGTGCTAATTACAATAAAATCGAAAATGATCAGCGCACTGAGGAATGCGAGGAAATGGAAAACATATCAAGAGATTTGTCAGATTTTTTGACATCGAATGATCCTTCTACTTATCTATCAATAGAAATTAAAAAATATTACTTAATACGATGCATTTGATTTTGATTTTTGACCATTTACCATATTTGAATAGGTGGTCAAAAATTGCAACAAATTCTGTGCAGACAGAGCGGACCAAGTGTTGAAAAGCAATAAACTGATTGATTATTACATTTTTGGAGTCAATTTCAGAGTCCGATAGAAGTTTATGGTAGTTCTATGGTGTATGTATGGAATGAGCTAGAACCCGCTTATTGGACCAGTATAGTTTGGTCGGTACTCAAGATTTTCACTTGGTCCACTCTGTCTGAATATATATTTGAATATTTCTGGTCTTCAATGCCCTGACCCTGCAAAACCTTAATTTTCAAGCTATCGTAATGCCACTGATTTCGGTATAGACGAATGAATCATTGAAGAATTGACAATACTGGTGTCAAAAAGTCTTGATAATCTGCTTATCTTAGAGTTATGCATCCAGTTTGACCATGCAAGCAATCAATGATTGTTATTTTCCTAGAAATTGTTCAGTCAGAGTGAACCAACTCACTGAACGGTGGTCTTTAGTTCAGACAGAGTGTACCAAGTGCACATAGTCCTTCAAAAATCGTTCTATTAGAGGATTGGATAATGATTTTTCATGATTATCGCTTCACATCATATTGTTTGAAAGTAACACAAAGATGTGTAGAAATATTGAACAAAAATTTAAACGAGTTCAAAAATTACAGAGCGTTAGACTTTAAACCCATTTTTCTCGAAATATGAAAAATGTCACTTGGTCCACTCTGACTTAACGCCGACCAAATGTTAATAAAATCTAATAAAATTTCTTTAGGGAATTTTTAAAAATATTCATCCTTGTTTGACTTCTGATATTGTGCATAAGAATTGGTTGTGTTGATATAAAAGGTAAATTCTAGCAATGTATTTGAATAATTTGCGTTTTTATTTGAGACAACAATAATTTACAGTCGACTCCCCATATCTCGATGTTCTTAATCTCGAAATCTCCTCTTATGTCGATGATTACTTCGGTCCCTTCATTCTGCATACAATTTCTCTCTCCATATCTCATTATCCTTCCAATCTCGATATCTCTTTATATATCGATGTAATCCTTTTGATTTTTTGTTCCCAATTTTCTCTCTTTATGTCGATATGAACATTATCAAAGGTAACTGGACCAGATTTAAGCGATCAAAAACAATTTGGAAACTCCAAATGAAGTTTGTTTGTTTATTTTTTTCCTAGTATCGCAGTGATTTCCAATCTAGTGTTCAGAACAGCTTTCCCGGGAAGCTCACAAGATTGATCACAGCAACGATGGACGGTGTGCAAAACTGCGTGAAGATCTCGGGCGAACACTACAGTTTGTTCGAGTCTCGGTGGGGACTACGACAGGGCGACGGACTTTCGTGCCAGTTTTTCAATATTGCGCTTGAAGGTGTCATGCAGAGAGCCGGACTTAACAGTCGAGGCACGATTTTCACGAGATCCGGACAATTTGTTTGCTTCGCTGACGACATGGATATTATTGGGAAAAAATTTGAAACGGTGGCAGATTTGTTCACCCGCCTGAAACGCGAAGCAACAAGAGTCGGGCTAATGGTGAATGCGTTGAAAACAAAGCACATGCTGGTTGGTGGAACTGAGCGCGACAGGGCCCGCCTAGGTAGCAGTGTTACGATAGACGGGCATACCTTCGAGGTGGTGGACGAGTTCGTTTACCTTGGATCTTTGTTGACGGCTGACAACAATGTTAGTCGGGAAATACGAAGGCGCATCATCAGCGGAAGTCGTGCCTACTATGGGCTCCAGAAGAAACTGCGGTCAAGAAAGATTCACCCCCGCACCAAATGCACGATGTACAAAACGCTCATAAGACCGGTAGTCCTCTATGGGCATGAGGCGTGGACTATGCTCGAGGAGGACTTGCAAGCTCTTGGGGTTTTCGAACGCCGTGTGCTAAGGACGATCTTCGGCGGCGTGTGGCGTCGAAGGATGAACCACGAGCTCGCTCAACTCTACGGCGAACCCAGTATCGTGAAGGTAGCTAAAGCTGGAAGGATACGCTGGGCAGGGCATGTTGCAAGAACCGGACAACAACCTGCAGCGAGCTAGGTGGATTGACCAGGTGCACCAGGACCTGGAGAGCGTGGGTCACAGTCGAGGATGGAGAGAAGCGGCCATGAACCGAGTGAATTGGCGAAATATTGTTGGCGAGTCTTTATCAAGATAATTGATGTAAAGCCAAATAAGTAAGTAAGTTCATTAAATGTATGTTCTTTGTCTCGATCTCTCCCTATCTCGATGGTCCCTTCGATATAGAGATGAGGTAAGGCGACTGTATCTGTAAGCCAAAATTTAAAAATAAGATTCTTTTACATGCAGGAAAAAATAAATATTCCAGAAAATTTGCAGCCCATGGAGAAATTCCATGTGTAACAATTGAAATACGTGAGCTTCATTTGTGCCGAAATTGAATACTAAGTTGAATTTGAAAGCGAGTGTAGACATATTATGAGGAATTCCAATTTTATGAATTTGTAGAGAAAAATCTGCAGAAGTTCATGGAAGAACATCAACAGTTTTTCTGGATTATGAAAAATATTGTGTAAGGAGAAGACAAAATATTGCAATATTAGCAAATTGCAGCGAAATATTGTGTTAGCTAGAAAATGCTTCAGGTAAAACTTTTGATGAAATATCTACAGTTTTGGACAAAACATTTGCAGCTTCATGGATTTTCCATACATAATTGCCAACTTTGGTAAGTCACAACTCAGTTATTTATGAATCGATTTGAAAGTTGTTTTCAGAGCACGTCAGACAGAACTTCAAATTGAACAAATATTTTTGATTGATTTTCCAATCACGAGTTCAAAAACAATAACGGATTGACAAAAGTGATTTAAAAAAAAAATGAAAGAATTAATGAATCGTCAAAATTTCAAATCGAATCAAATTGTTATAATTTTTAAACTCAAAATATAAATGAAAATTCAAATAAAAGCTGACGTGCTGTAAAAAATAAAATTGGTTCGTAAACAACCATCCCATACTGTAAATCTGACGTGATGAAAAATGAATTTTGATGACATTCTTCAAGAAATTTCTTGCAAAATAATATTGGAGAAACTTTGAAACTTTCTTCTTCAGAATTTTAGCAGGGGAACTCTTCCTGATTTTCAAGAATTACATTTTGTCAAAATTTCAAAATAATATCGTCAGAAATATGTAATAGTTTTAAGAATATTGTCAATGGTTTATTATGAAACGAAGCATACTAGTGGCATCAAAATTGTCATTTTTGCAACAAATTGAAAACTCGATTTTTTGTAATAACGAAAACTGTCGTTAGAGCTGTATTATTTCTAAGAGCATCGATCCTTATTTCACTCAGAATCCTCCACCTGAGTCGAAGACAAAGTCATTGAATAATACGATGGAGTCTCTCAGATATACTTGAAAAACATTCAAAACAGAACAGAAAAGTATGTACTATTTTTCAGTTCCGTTTTAAAACAGTGCTGAAAAGTAGCACTTTTAAGTTCTGTTTTTGTTGGTAGGGAAAGTAGGCTGTTAAGTTATTCATTCTTTTGATAAAAAGTAGGCTAATATGCAACGGATTTGTTAAAAAAAAAATATCCAACACATAATAAATCAGCATTTCAAAAGTAGTTTCGCGAATGGATCATTAAAATAACTAAAACGGCCGCTATGAAAAGCATAGATAGCGCCACCGTAGCCTTGTGTGTTTGACAGAAAAACAATGCTGTCAAAATGTTAAATCCCATATACAGTGGCGCCTTTGTTTTGATGCGGTGAGCACTTGCAAAAACAACCTTCAATGATCCATTGCATTCTCAAGTATCGTCAATAAAGAACTGACAAAAATAATCAAATAATTTCATATTATAAGCCTTGTTGAACATGGTTATGTACGCTATGCAACAAAAGTTAATAACAACAGCGGCAACATGTCGATTTACCGAGCGCGAAACTAGTTTTTCATTAAAAATAATATTTCCCCCGTCTCACATCGAAGGAATTCCCCCTCCCATTGACAGCAGCGATCGACCGGAAATGGAATTCATCCCGAGGGTTCACTTTCCATTCAGGCTGCTCTGCTACCACAAAACTCGACTCGACCTCCTCAACAACAACAACTCAATTATCTTTCTGGCTTCATCTTTCATCCGCAACGTTTCCTTTTCTTTGCCATTTCAGGTGCTATATCCGCAGCCGCGAGATTCCGGCGTGTACGAATGCCAGATATCCACAACGCCTCCGGTGGGATACTCCATGACACTATCAGTCGTCGGTAAGTGTGCGCGGGGTCTCGATGATCTGGGCTTTCTTTGTGGGGTTTCCGACAAGTTCACAATACGGTTATAGATATAAAGGGATAGCACCAGTATTGAGCACATAAGCCGAGAAATTCATAATTCTAAAAATATTCATATCATGTGATCTAGCTTTCCATTTATAATAAATACACTGATTTTTGTAGTGTACAAAATTATATAAATATAGAACACCAATTCTGACATTGTGTTTTGATTATATATTTTTTGTTGGAATGATCATATTTCTCCGGATCGAAATGAGTGCAATGTTTTGCATGATACCATAATCGACAAAATACATGAAAAATGAATGAATTTTGAATTATCTAATCAGGCTGTCCGAAACTGGTGGGAAAGAGATGCTATACCAAACTTGTAGTTTGTTCACATTGATTCAACTTAGGTGCAAAATACAAACATATATACTTTTCCATTTTTCAACTTTAATAATTATTAATAAGGTTTAAAAATTTAAGCGATACGTCATTTTTTATCGGTTTTCAAACATCTATGAATTTTGAAAAAGTTGTGCACGTTTCAAGAGTACACCATTACATGCAAACGTTACTCTCTAAAACAGCTTATTTTTCTTCCAGTAAACCATCTCAATTATACCATGATTACTGTTCTTTGTAAGTGTTTGCAACTCGGAATAATCACCCAACGCATTGACGGCCCCCTCGTTGAAACATAAGTTGTTCGCTTAGCCGAATTACACGACTCATCATAAGAGCGAGAGATTGTTCCCGAACGAAGCATGTAACGATGACGAAACAACGTAATTACTTCGTGTCTCCATAGTTTTGTGTAACGTAGTTTGTAAGAATATAGTTTTCCCAACATCGGCACCCAGCTCGGTCGTAGCTAATAATTAGCATTTTAAATAATTGACGCGAAATAGATAAATGTAGTTTGTGTCCTAGAATAAATGTGTTTTACCTAATAAATGGGTTGATTATTGTATGACGAACTTTTGTGGAATAAATAGTGTGTTTATGTGCGTAAATTGAAGTGTCTTAAGTGATTACCCGGAGAGAAACCCACCTGAGATTATTGGAAGACAAGTATCCAATTGCCCGAAGAACTTGTCCAACCAGGAATTCCCACCGGATAACCCGCAAGGCCCTAATACAGTCCACTCACTTGGAAGGAAAGGGACCACCAATGTTTGGGAGCTGGTCCCTTTCCTTCCAAGTGAGTGGACTGTATTAGGGCCTTGCGGGTTATCCGGTGGGAATTCCTGGTTGGACAAGTTCTTCGGGCAATTGGATACTTGTCTTCCAATAATCTCAGGTGGGTTTCTCTCCGGGTAATTACTTAAGACACTTCAATTTACGCACATAAACACACTATTTATTCCACAAAAGTTCGTCATACAATAATCAACCCATTTATTAGGTAAAACACATTTATTCTAGGACACAAACTACATTTATCTATTTCGCGTCAATTATTTAAAATGCTAATTATAAGCTACGACCGAGCTGGGTGCCGATGTTGGGAAAACTATATTCTTACAAACTACGTTACACAAAACTATGGAGACACGAAGTAATTACGTTGTTACGTCATCGTTACATGCTTCGTTCGGGAACAATCTCTCGCTCTTATGATGAGTCGTGTAATTCGGCTAAGCGAACAACTTATGTTTCAACGAGGGGGCCGTCAATGCGTTGGGTGATTATTCCGAGTTGCAAACATTCCCGTCCGCCCTGAAATTGCTGGATTTCTGAAAAGAAAGAAAATCTCTCGTGCGCATGTGGACGGTCTAACTGTCTTTACCTTTCGATATTGCCTTCAACCCTTTGAACTGATGATGGATACACAATGTTTCAACAGCTCTATTCAAACTTCCTGTCGCTGTCTTCAAGGTGACAGCTCAAATTATTCCGTCATCTCTAGGGTGTAGCTCGAGAATCTATTTTCCACCGGATGGATGGTACGCTGTCCTCTCGATTCACGACTAACTGGCCAACAGATATTGGTCCTTCGAGCCGGATTCATCGGAAGGATAGTGATCTTCAAATCGCCATTGCACATTTCCAAGGAGGATCGTTGGCGCAATTAGTAAGGAGCAAGCCAAAACGCCATCGCAATAAATTAGCAACAAAAAGCGCACTCACCGTTTCTCAGCGTATCGAACTGCCCGAGCGAACATCCATCCTTTTCGCTCAATCATCACGCAGCTGATCGACCAACCAATTCCAATTAGAACTGCCGATCATCCAATGCCATTCTTTTGTGGTACTATCACCCCGGAATCATCAAATCAGGCTGATTGCCTTGGTTTATCCAGGTAATTGAAACACTTACAGTATATGTCCTGCCGTTGCTGGACCACTGTCGGTTTCTACAACCGTTTTTTTTTTTCATTTCACCACAACAAATTGCACTGCACTGCCAACGAACTGTTTCCCGACGGTACAACAACAAACCGCAACCAAAACAAACAACGAGCACTTTCATTGATTCCACCGCGACGAATCGAATCGACCACAATTGAACGAAAATCACCACCGGATTTCGTTCAATTTTCTTGTTTTGCGACCGGAGTTTCAACCATTCCACTGTGTTTATCACTTCACTGATTGAGTAAGGAAATTGCCCGCACTTTTCCCATTGGTAAACGCGCCGATCTAATCAACCAAAACACCACCGACGAGTAGGCTGACCATAGCATAATACAAGAAAAACGGGACAAATGAAGTCCAAAAACGGGATATGGTTGTAAAAGTCCAATATAACTTTATATTGTAAAAATTATGTATTTTCAAGTTTAAATTCAATTAATTTCGATTGTCATTTAGAACTCAAACTCAAGCCAAGTGTATAAATTGACTATTCCATGGATTCCTGTGAAATCTCATCAAATCATCAAGTGTAGTTGTCTTAACCCCTCTAACTGCAGCTCCATTTTTTATCACAAAAAATATATGAATCACGATAACTTTTTTTGTTTCTCGATATTTTTGCACAAATTTTTAACGAGGTCCAAATAACTCATTGTCGATATTAATCATTTAATGATTGGGGGATCAACATTTACCTTTTAACTTTTTTTTGACGGTCAGTTTGTTCTAAGCCAACTTATAAAAATGTGGGCTATACATTTACAGGTAAGTATTCAAAAAATTAAAGAGTTTTTTTTAGAATTTTAGAAAAAATGGTTAAAAATATTAAAAACAAAAAAGTTATCATTTGATTCTGCTGAAGGAAAAACTTACCTCTAACGTATTCTAAGAAGTTTTTCCTTATAATTCATAAATAAAATTTAAAATTATTAATCTGTTTGAAAAATAAATCCAAAGCTTCTGAAGAAATATATTTGCTGAACGCTTTTAAACAGCATTCCTTAGATTTTTCGTTTAAAACATCGTTGTATTTTTAAACGTAACATCCCAATAGATAATTGAAGGCAACTCTTTCGAAATTCGCCGCATCAAAATAACGACACCACCGTATATGGGATTTGACATTGTGATAGCGTTGATGTTCTGTCAAACACACAAGACTTCGGTGGCGCTATCTACAGTATCGGACATATGAAATGCACCAAAGTCGTTTTCCCATACAAAATGGTCAACTTCAGAGAGCAATATCTCCGCCGTTTCTCAACCGGTTCTTTTCATTTTTTGTGTGAAGAACTACAAATTACCTCAATTTTTGATAACTATTGAAAAAGTTGTGTAAAAAATATTGGCTTAAAAGCTACAGACAGGTTGAATTGTGACATTAAAAATGCACCAAGATCCTTTCGGTGTCTTTAGCGCATTTGATCCTTATCACTCATTGAACAAATGCGCTGAAGACACCATGATGCTACGACGCGTTGTTTTTCTGCTACATAACTTTGTGTCTTGGTGCATTTTTATGTCAAAATTCAACCTATCTGTAACTTTTGAATAAATAGTTTTCACACAACTTTTACAATACTTTTCGAAAATTGAGGAAATTTGTAGTTCGTTACAGAAAAATGAAAACAATCGGTTGAGAAACGGTGGAGATATAGCTACTTGAAGTTGACAATTTTGTATGGGAAAACGGGTTTGGTGCATTTTATATGTCCGATACTGTATGTTTTCATAGCGGCCGATTTGTTTATTTTAATGTTTGATCCTTTGGGACAAATCCGGCTTTTAAGCATACTTTTATCTGATAACTTTATTTGATAAAAGTATTGAATTAAAGTAAATAATATTTAACTTCTGGAAAACAAAGCATCATAGGGGCATTTACATATTCTCGACAGTCTAAGCCAATGCCGCGCTTCTTTTGTAATTTTCTCGGACATCAGCAGACAAATTACGTGTTTGTAGATTCAACAACGACAGACTTGATAAAAGCTTTTTGGAAGCGTTTATACAGCCCTTCGAGCATCTCTTTTCAGTGTATCTATTGTCGGCAGCTTCATTCTATTCGGCAGTTTTCCCATAAGAACTGCAGATAATTGATAAGATCTCTGGCGACATTGTTTGTTCTGTTTGTTCAGTCTTGGAAATCGCGTCAGCGGGAAGCTGACTGATTCATAGGAATGTTTTCATTGGTGTGATTTAATAGAAAAACACTGTGTATTTTACGTTTGAAATTCGGTTGCCGATAATATTTGAATAGTGCTGAGGCCCTACGTGTTGAGGTTATCCATAATTATTCGATCATCTTGTTTTGAGCCCATATTTTTTTGAAATACGGGACAAATTGAGAATTTTCATAAAAACGACGGGACAGACCATCAAGGTCTTAAAAACGGTACTGTCCCGTTAAATACGGTACGTATGGTCAGCCTAAATTTGGCGAAACGAAACGAAATAGCAAAATAAAAATTTCGCCTGTGCGAGTTCCGTGGAATTCCGCGGAATTTCGTTTCGAAGCGTATTTGACGGAATCATTCGGTATTTCGCATACCCTTAGTATTACACCAATGTATATGTCTTGTCGAAGCGGGAGTAGATAGCTTACTACAAACATATTTCTCTCGTGACTGTGGATGTGTCCAACATATTTTCGTGGAAGCTTAATCGAGGGGCCCGCTGATGCGATTTTCGATTGATGTTTTCACTATTGCGGGAAAACAGTTTTGTGAACCGTGATATTCCGGCACACTGTTATTTGGATCGTTTGAAGCGCAAATACTGATTTATCAGGTTAGTTAGAACAGTATATGCCTTGCCGAAGTTGGACACCACAGAGTACTACATAATTGCTTCTACTTTCGTGTGATATTTCTGGACGAATGAGGGATCTGTCGATACAAGCCTTCAACCAATTAAGTAATCAACCGGTTAGGATCTGTTGAAGTGCATACCTGTAGAGAGGGTGTAAAATCCTGTTTTTCCAGGTAAATATAGAACAGCTCTACAGTGTATGTCTAGCCGAGGCTAGGAATCAGCAGAATATTACACCTACGTTTTTTGTATTTGAATTCTCTGTCCAAGTGCGAGTGTGAAGATGCCGGCCACGACGTCCACCGCCAAGAAAACTCCAGCCATGAGGACCCTGAAGACAACGCTGCGGTCGCTCCTCAACATGTTTCAGGATATTTGTGGGTTTGTCGATAAGTTGAGAGTAGTGACAAGTGCGAGTCAGGTGACGGTGCGACTAGAGAAATTAGATGAATTGTGGGAGAAGGTGAATGATGTGATCCTGGACATTGAGACCCATGAGGACTTCACCGAGGAGGATGAGATCTACACCACACAGCGATCCGAGTTCGGCAGCAAGTATTACGATATGAAGTCACTGCTACTGGACAAAATAAAGGAACTGGAGGAGCCCCCAGCCTTGAACCAATCCATTCGCAGTCTGGATACATCGCAACAGCCGACCATGGAGCACGTGCGATTGCCGCAAATCAAGTTGCAAACTTTCGATGGCAACATTGACGAGTGGCTGAGCTTCCGCGACTTGTATACGTCGCTCATACACTGGAAGGCGGACTTACCAGATGTAGAAAAATTCCATTATCTGAAAGGGTGCTTGACAGGTGAAGCGAAGGCTCTGGTGGACCCACTGGCAATAACAAGAGCCAACTATCAGATCGCATGGGACACACTCACCAAGCGATACAACGACAGCAAGCAGTTGAAGCGGAGGCAGGTGCAAGCACTCTTCAAGCTCCCAAAGCTGACTAAGGAGTCGGCTCCCGATTTGCAATCCCTGCTGGAAGGATTTGAACGAACGGTTCAAACCTTGGATCAGTTAGTTCAACCCGC
Organism: Aedes aegypti; assembly: GCF_002204515.2. Classification (NCBI taxonomy): domain Eukaryota; kingdom Metazoa; phylum Arthropoda; class Insecta; order Diptera; family Culicidae; genus Aedes; species Aedes aegypti. Next base: position 383,092,926 of record NC_035108.1, read on the forward strand.
CGATTATAAGGATCTACTGCTTATGGACATCCTGTGCGCTCGCCTAGATCCAGCCACAAGGAGGAGCTGGGAGGAATTTTCTTCGGTGAAGGAGCAGGACAGCGTCAAGGATCTGACCGAATTTCTCCAACGTAGAGTCAAGGTTCTGGGATCCCTACCTACGAAATCGTCCGATTTGAAGCCAGAACTTCCAGTGTTGAATAGGAAACCTTCCAACCCACACTTCAGCTACAATACAGTTCAGTCATCAGTGGGACGCTGTTTAGCATGCTCGGAAATCCACCTGCTTTACCAATGTCCGACTTTCCAACGGATGTCCACAACTGACCGCGACAAGGTGTTACGAAACAACGCTCTCTGCAGGAACTGTTTTAAGCGCGGACATCGAGCGATAGATTGTCCCTCTCGTTTTGTGTGTCGGAACTGCAGGGGCAAACACCACACTTTGGTTTGTTTCCGACCGTCTTCTAATGAGAACAGGAATGGATCCCCAATCGAACGAACTGCCTCAGTGGGCAGCAGTACCCAATCACCAGGGAGGTCGAAGATTCCCCAAGGAACACCTACCCTGGTATCTTCCAACGTATCCTGCAACCGTACATCGTCGGTGCTTCTAGCAACAGCTATCGTTTTAGTGGAAGGTGAGGATGGAACTCTAGTTCCGGCCAGAGCACTTTTGGATTCCGGATCAGAGTGTAACTTCATGACGGATCGCTTCTCGCAACAGTTGAGGGTTCAACGGCAACGATCAGTTTCAGTGTTTGGAATAGGGCAAGCCAGCACGAAGGTGAAGCAAAAGGTCGCAGTTACAATAAGATCAAGAAAGTCAGAATTCTCGAGAAGGATGGAGTTCCTGTTACTACCAAGGGTGACAACGAATCTTCCAATAGTCAATGTGAACATGGCTGGATGGGAAATCCCAGCCGACGTGGAATTGGCAGACCCAGCCTTTTTCACATCCAAGACTGTCGACTTAGTGCTAGGAATCCAGCACTTTTTCACTTTTTTCAATACCGGAAATGAAGTCCTGTTAGGAGAAGGTTTACCCTCTTTAAATGAGTCGGTGTTTGGATGGGTAGTGTCCGGATGTGTGAACGGACCACACGATAACAATCGCATAACCTGCAGTATTGCGATTCGTTTGAAGGAGCGACTTCCCGATTTTGGTCCTGCGAAAGATCGATTCATCAAATAATTATTCCCGGGAGGAAGTGCGCTGCAAGGAACAGTATATTCAATCAGTTCGAAGAGGTTCGGACGATCGATACGTAGTCGCACTACCAAGGAGTGAAGCCGTTTTTTTTTTTTGGAAGGCTTGGCGAGTCAAGGGATATCGCTTACCGACGGTTTCAAAGCCTGGAACGTAGATTGTTGAAGGATTCAGCGCTGCGTAACCAATACAACCAGTTTATGGAAGAATACCTAGAGCTAAGCCATATGCGCAAGGTGGATGCGTATTCGGAAGGGCTCAACAAGATTCGTTCTTACCCACCCCATCATCCAGTAGTAAAGGAGGAAGGCACCACAACGATCATGATGATTGCGGACGTCGAGAAGATGTTCCGGCAAATTGGAATAAGTGAAGAAGACGCATCACTTCAGAGCATCCTATGGCGCACGGATCCCAGTGAAGAAGACACTGAAGCAGCTTGCTTTGGATGAGCAAGCCGACTACCCAATAGCGGCGAAGATCACAACGGAGGACGTCTACATGGACGACGTTCAAAGTGGTGCGGACAATCCGGAAGCAGCTTTGGAGCTGCCAACCCAGCTAGACGAGATGACCCGAAATGGAAGATTCCGGCTGAGGAAATGGGCTTCCAATTGTCCATTGGTATTGCAGGGCAAACCAGAAGAAGATCTCGCTGTAGTGAGAAAGGAAGGAGTCCAACTAGATCCCGATCCAGCGGTGCGAATCCTAGGACTAGTGTGGCATCCGACGGCAGATGTCTTGAAATTCCGGTTCAAGATACTCGAAATCGACACGGTGGAATAACTGACGAAGCGAAGAGTCTTGTCGATCATCGCAGACGCTCTTTAACCCTCTAGATCTGATTGGACCGGTCATTACGTTAGCAAAGGTATTCACGCAGCTACAAGGGAGAACGAAGCGTTGGCGACCGGCAGTCCCAATATCTGTTGGCCAGTTAGTCGTGAATCGAGAGGACAGCGTACCATCCATCCGGTGGAAAATAGATTCTCGAGCTACACCCTAGAGATGACGGAATAATTTGAGCTGTCACCTTGAAGACAGCGACAGGAAGTTTGAATAGAGCTGTTGAAACATTGTGTATCCATCATCGGTTCAAAGGGTTGAAGGCAATATCGAAAGGTAAAGACAGTTAGACCGTCCACATGCGCACGAGAGATTTTCTTTCTTTTCAGAAATCCAGCAATTTCAGGGCGGACGGGAATGTTTGCAACTCGGAATAATCACCCAACGCATTGACGGCCCCCTCGTTGAAACATAAGTTGTTCGCTTAGCCGAATTACACGACTCATCATAAGAGCGAGAGATTGTTCCCGAACGAAGCATGTAACGATGACGTAACAACGTAATTACTTCGTGTCTCCATAGTTTTGTGTAACGTAGTTTGTAAGAATATAGTTTTCCCAACATCGGCACCCAGCTCGGTCGTAGCTAATAATTAGCATTTTAAATAATTGACGCGAAATAGATAAATGTAGTTTGTGTCCTAGAATAAATGTGTTTTACCTAATAAATGGGTTGATTATTGTATGACGAACTTTTGTGGAATAAATAGTGTGTTTATGTGCGTAAATTGAAGTGTCTTAAGTGATTACCCGGAGAGAAACCCACCTGAGATTATTGGAAGACAAGTATCCAATTGCCCGAAGAACTTGTCCAACCAGGAATTCCCACCGGATAACCCGCAAGGCCCTAATACAGTCCACTCACTTGGAAGGAAAGGGACCAGCTCCCAAACAGTAAGGATGTCTGGTATTGGGTGCTGTCCAATACTGGGTAATCTCCCTCTACACCACGCACATATCTTCAGCGAGAACGATAGGCATATAATTTTCCTCTTTCTCTGATATTTCGACGGTTTCAAGCAAGCTTCCGAAATAACTAAAATAGCACCGAAGGTCTGTCTGTAGGCAATATTCATTTCTTTCAAGTTCAGAAACGTTTGAAGTGAAATCACAAAAAACAACTTATCGAATTTTCGAAAGAATGAATGTAATGAAAATTAATAGATTAGCGTTTTAATGAATTGTTCATTACAAATGTTACTCAAAATTTACTCACAGTACTAGTGCACTGAAAACATGATAAAAACCTTGATATTTTCTAAAGTTTTTAAAATGTCAGGAACTGAAAATTGTTATATCACCTGTCAGGATAAAATAAAATATAAAAAAAAATCAACTTCAAAGGAAAAATAAAAAAAATGGAACTCTTTTCATTCCATACTTGAGCCTATTTGCAAAATTTGGCGAGAATCGTTTAATTTTATCGAAACATGTTCGAGCCCGCAAAGAGGCATCTGGAACTAGCGCCAAGAAATATGCGACCAACCTGGCACACCAACCAGAAGAGAATGATGGCAAACCACCGGGCCACCAAGATGGGAAATTCCATCCGAAATAATCTGAGAGCTTTAATGACTTTTGGTCTCATGAATATCGTGGTGTGGTTGAGCGGTGGACGTAGGAATGCTCGAAAAATTAAATTGGATATTATTTAGGTTTGTTTTTATATGTGTGCGTTAAAAAAGGTATTTTTTACCATATTCCGAAGCAATCATTTGCGATAAAGATTTTGTTGGATTCTATTTTACTTTTACCCATTGCTGCCATGTAGAAAATTCTTAAATAATTATTTTGTAACAATGCATAATTTTGTTAGCAATTTTACGATTTGGGGTAAATTTTCTTTTTTTTTTCTTATCAACATCCCTATTGATTTATTCTACTTTTTTAAGTTTGTTATGCCACTTCTTATATAAAAAAAAATCCTGTTTCAAAACGTCTAACTGCTGTCAAAAATAATATTTGAACTAGATCATGCTCCATCACGACCTTTCAAAACATTTAAATTGCTTAAGTTACCCATATGAAACTTGCTGTTAAGGCGAAGTAGGCCGTCATTGAAATTTGTATGCGCTGTTGATGATTGTTGCTAAGTCATCTCACGATTTCGAATCAGAGAAAATCAGTTGGTTTTGCACTGACACACCTGAAAAAGTATCAGCATACTTTACGCATGTAAGCGCGTACAGTGATACTTTTTCAAGTATATATAAACTATCAAGGCTGAGTTTTATCACTTTGGAATGCAAGCTGGAAAGTCATCATTGTTGCCAAAACGAATGACGGACTACTTAGCCTTAACCTAATTGATTTATAATAAATAGGCAAAGTATTTGGACAACATATGACATTTTTTTATCCTTAGTGAAAGTATTTAAACAACTATTTTTTGACTGTTGGTCATATTTAATTTTTGAAGAGTTTTTTGAGAATTTGTGAAAAAATGGTGCAAAAATATTAAGCAACAAAAAAGTTATCGCGATTTGAAAATATTTTTGACGGTAAAAATGAAGCTGCCGGTAGAGGGGTTAGAAAGACCATGAGGTTAAAGATTTATTTACTTATAGATCACAAAATTAGTGTAACAGTGGTTCAAGGGACCATCGAGGTAATAATGAAAACCAATTTATGCTATGTTTCTTGAGCTCGATATAAAAAATATCGAGTTAGAGAGTGTCGATTGTGTTCGTCTTAGCTCCATTTGTTGCGTGTTTTGGTGTTTTTTTTTTGGAATAACATGTACTATCACAAAAAAATTTCTTCTCATATCCTACTACGTGCCCTCTAAATAGTAATTAAAGGTCATTTTTAGAAGAGTTTGCCGAAACGATATTTGAGATTTTTTATTCATATTTGAATACAGTTGACTCTCCACAACTCGGTATTCTATAAGTGGATGGATTTTTCGGTCTTTTAAAATAAATTAATACTTGCAAGTTTAAATAAAACTTAAAAACATGAAAAAAATATTGATTGTCATTAAAAATAACATGATCTTACGAAAAAAAAAGGTTTTCGAATATTAGTTTTTAAAATATTGCTGTCTTACAGAGCAGGTGCAGAAATTTGTTGAATTGATTTGAGGATTTTAGTGTCATTCAATTCCTTGTCGTTGATCCCTTGAGTATTGAGTTATTATGAATCGACTGAGGTTAGAAGTAATTGAATTTATTTTTTTAAGTATAATGAACAAAATTTCACGAAATTATTTTTTTTTTGTGAAATACCAAAAGAATTCATTGGATTACTCTCAATCTTACAAAACGAAACAAAATTGAATAATTCAAATTGCACTTCAATGGATTTGGATTGCAGCAGATATTTTTTTGTTCAAAGCATCATTGACAATATTCTTAGAAATATCGCATAATCATACTTCAAAGTCCCTTAGAGTTTCTTTTGGAACTTTATCTAGCAATAAGTTCCGCATGAGGGCATCACCATAACTTTTCAAACACTGTTTTTTAGACATCCTTTCGTATAGTCCAACGAAAGTAGCAAAACTAAAAAATAATTAAATTTAATCAACATATATTACGCATATCTTTTTATTATATTTAAGTAATATTATTTAAGACCGTAATCCACACAAAATATGGGTAAAAAAATTAACACACTTTGTTTTATTCCTTTTGAATATTTTGTTGTTAATTTTTAACAATTTTAAAATAATATTTGATAAATTTTTATGCTATTGTCAATATTTAAAAATATTGTCAATATTTAGAAATATTAGAATATTGTCAATATTTAAAACCATTCATGTTCTCCTATAATAACACTGCGGAACACGTTTTTGTCTCAAGCACCAAAAAACCACTATTTACTCAATAAGGGGTTGCTGAGTCCATTGATGTATTCAAAAATATTATAGCACGTCAAGTATTTGAGATACTGATTGTTGAAAATGCATAATTTGACCATTTCATCCAACTTGCATACAAGTTTTCCAAATTGTATGGAAATTTATTTGCTTAATTTGTCACAAAATTCAAACTTCATGTGTTAAACAATACTTTTCAACAAAGTTCATAATTCTTCCACTGGTAAATGTTATTTTTTGGTGGTTCTTAAAAGTATTGTCTTGTACCATATAAACGAAACGAAGAATTTTATATGGAGACTGCAAGCATGTTGAAAAAATCGATTTAAACTGAATTTAATGGTAAAATTTACAATCAAATGATATCTAAATGGAAAGTTCAAGTCCTATTTTGCATGATTGGTGCATTAAACCACAAAAAAGTTTGATAAATTATACCTTAAACATCATGTAAACATTAATAAAACCTATACGACCTGTAGCTAAAAAAACGGGGACGGACCTGGTGTAGTGGTTAGAACACTCGCCTCTCACGCCGAGGACCTGGGATCGAATCCCATCCCCAACATAGTCACTTATGACGTAAAAAGTTATAGTGACGACTTCCTTCGGAAGGGAAGTAAAGCCGTTGGTCCCGAGATGAACTAGCCCAGGGCTAAAAATCTCGTTAATAAAGTCAAATCAATCAATCAAATGTAGCTAAAAATTGTGACGTGCTGGAACATTTCTGATCCTTGAGACACGCAAAAATGTCATTTTTGTTACGCTGTGTAATGGTTATTTGGTGTTATGTTTTTTTTATCTAGTTCATAAATGCAACTTGAACTTTTTATTAACAAAGCGAAATATATTTCAATGAGTGTATTTGATCGCCATTCTTCTATATTTTCATTAGGGGAAAGTAAATTATATGATCATTTGTCCATTATTGACTTAGATTGTTTTACGACATAAGCCAAGTTTAAAATTGCTGGCGCCCATTGAAGCCAAATAATATATATTTCGTTAGAATTTAGAGAAAATTATCATTCTTATACTTTATATTAAACACGTGTATTTGGGTTGAATAAATTCTATTAGTATTGGAACATATTTAGTTATACTAATGTTACAATTCATATAACTTTTCGTTATGATTCTAGTTACTTTAACATCATTCTGATACAGAATGCTCAACTAGAGGATAAGTTCTGAGTTAATTATGGACCGAATCACGTTTCCAAAGTAAGGTACACCGGGCAAGTTGACACACTCGGGTCAAGATTCAATAACGAGGTATCATAGTAAAATTTTAATTATTGAAATCAAGTTAAATCTTCCAAAACATCTGCTATTAACATTATATTCAAAACTTTTCATTCCATTTTACTCCATTCAATTCAAGTTTCTTCGATGTACCTTATTTCAGACACAACTTGAATTCCGCCATTTTCCAATTACGAACTACGGTTTGACTAAGTTCAATAAATCAAAATAATGAACGATTTATACAACGAAAACGTTTCCTACACGCTGTGAACTAGACTATCGAAATTCATACATTTAGCTTTATGAATAGTGGTTCGATTCCAGGTCGCCGCGAAAACATTTTTAATAACATAACATCGTTAGAAAATTTTCGGTAATTAATCCATATTAGTCAAATTCCTAATATAACAAACAAAAATTTAGTTGAAGGAAAATGTTAGAACATACGACTGCGTTAGGTATGTTGAGTTAGAGAAAGAGAAAGATAAAGAGAGAAGGAGAAATAGAAAACGAAAGATAAAGAGAAAGAGAAGGAGAGAGAGAAAAAGAAAGAGAAAGAGAAAGAGAAAGAGAGAGAAAGAGAAAGAGAAAGAGAAAGAGAAAGAGAAAGAGGAAGAGAAAGAGAAAGAGAAAGAGAAAGAGAAAAAAAAGAGAAAGAGAAAGAGAAAGAGAAACATAAAGAGAAAGAGAAAGAGAAAGAGAAAGAGAAAGAGAAAGAGAAAGAGAAAGAGAAAGAGAAAGAGAAAGAGAAAGAGAAAGAGAAAGAGAAAGAGAAAGAGAGATAGAAGGACTTTCGTTAAAGTGATCCTAATCCGTATAAGTCAGTTTCTCCGTGAGTAGGCAAAACTACCCCAAGACAGGGAAGGAATCCTGAGAAAATTGTTAGAATCTCTCACTTATCGCTCTCTGTAACAATCATGATTTGCAGCACATCATAAGTGCATGATTAAATCCATTTAAACAAGCTCTAAGCCTGGGGGACACTTTTGCTATCGCATGTTTTGAAAACTATTTATCGTACCAGTTGAATAAAACACCTACCCCCAATGGCAAACAAGCGAGAAACATAGATTTTTTCATCGCTCTCCTCAGGGTTCTCGCTGCTGTCATTTATCAAGCATGTTACAACTTGCGAAACATTGCCAATCATGAAGCGATACATATGGGATGTTTTTCTTCGCTTGATTCGATCATGTTTCTTAATCAAATGAGAACAAATTCCACAACGCTTGAGTTAACTCCTCTGATTTTCGTATCCACTGATTTTGGTGATACTAACCTGTTCATGGCGTTTCAAATCAGTGTTGTAATACATTACCAAACGACTTTGTGCTTAGGACTGATAGTGTGAAAGCTGTGTATTAATGAAATAGAGTCGGCAGTGCTGCAAAGTACTGTTACTTTTGAGTAAGATCCATTTGAAGTTATAATCCAATTTCATTGTTTGAAATCACTCAGACATGTTCACTGTGACAGATTACAACAAAACACGAACCAGTCTAACGTTACAACATTCGCTATTCCTATCATTCGGTCGTCCGTTCTCCTCTAAAGTGCTATCACCGAATATGAAAAGATATCAACCGCAGGATAGATACCCGCCTACCAAGTCTGGCCCACTTTTGGGTCGTCCTCGAGGTTTTCCGTCCCCCGAAACGATCTCCTCGGAAAATTAATGGGACAAAGTGACACGGTTTACTGCCTCTGGCGCAGACCCTCACCGCTTCCGTTCGGAGAAGGGATCGGTCAAATAATCTCCACGCTACCAACCACTCTGAGGTTAGTGACAACCCGAGCAGGAATGAATAACTCGCACCTATCTATGGAAACCATATTTTTTGGCATGAGGCTATTATATATTGTTCAGTACTCCTGGTATTGTCCACACTACTATTTAGTTTTATTATGGTATTAAAAATTTTGTTTAAAACTGCAAACAAAAGTTATTGAGGATTTGTTAAGCAATTGGGGACTGTTTTAGGCAGTTCAATGCCTTTTGAAAAATGTTAATTATTCATGAGAATTAATCATGTGTTATTGAATTATTGCAATACATGATCCAATCATCAGTTTGATGTTTGTGGAATATACATGAGATATAATTTAAAGTATTTTACCTTTCTTTTTTTTTATAACTTATTAACGATCAACGCTCCGTCATCGTAATCATCGGAATTTCAAAAGCAGTTTTTCTGTTCGAAGCTAAAAATTAGTCTTTAAAAATGTGTTCACTGTGTTTCGGTTGGAGAATAGAATACAGTGTATACATTTTTCTGTAAATTTTCTTCATTTTGTTTGAAAAAAACTGCTTTTGAAAATTCCGAAATCAATGACGGTTCCTGCCCCCCTAAAGTGCTGTGTATTGAAAATAATCAAATAATCTCATATGGAATAACTTAGTTTGGTATTCCGCAGCAATTTTCTTCTGCTCGGGGAGGACCGGACTTCGGAGCGGGTGTGCGATGATGGCCGACGTGACAGCGCGGCGGGTTAAATGTGGGTAATATGTTTTACTTAACTGAGCAGATAAAGGCGATCAATCGTCATTCCATCACGTTGCGATGTCCCCGAGAGGGACCCCGAGGGTACATAAATAAGGGTCATTTTCAATTACACCGAGAAGTGATTGCCATTAAAGCTGGAACTTGAGAAACGATGCGACCGGAATGCACTGTCAAATAGCTCACTTTTCCAGTAAATTATGTTCGTCTTTGCCCTTCACCGTTGTCGTCATCCTCGTCATACGGTGCTCCCCAGACCGTTTTTATCAGAAACATTTTTTTTCAACTCTGAGATAAGAAGTCGTTTATAGCTACTATGGACACAAGGTTGATACATTTTTTTATGACCTAGACCACTTGGAAGGGACGAGTTAATTTAGTTTAACTAAATTAAGATAATAGTTTTGCCTTATAGATAGATACAGAGAACATCTAGCCATAAGAAATGAATGTAGTGTATGAAATGATACTAATGAAGACGTAAAAATATGAGTGTTGGGCATAAATATGATGGACAAGAATGATCAGGGGAGCACCGTGCACCATCATCATTTGCCCAGCGTCGACAAATTCTGTCAAATGCTCTTCAGTTTCAGAAAGCTCCATCAAGCATAGAGTTTGTCGTCCGCTTTTCGCTCTTCACCGAGAAGTAGTGAAGAAGCATAAGACGGGATAATGGGATGCTGAGTTCGGAAGTGGTTGGTAAATCGCCACCCAGCCGCTCGGGAACACTTGATTTTAATTAATGTCCTGGGAGCTAAATGAGTAAAGGGAGGCCGGTTTTTTGTCCACCAAGCCAAGTGCCGACAGCTTTGCACCCAAAGGAAGTCGGAACCGTGAGCACCCTTCGAGGGAAACGAATCGTAAAACGACTCATAAATGCTCACTTGTGACGGGAAACGAAGAGTGCTCGCCGCCATTGGAGGACGGAAGAGGTTTAGTGTCCACGGAAACGGCTCATCCTTTGTTGGATTGGGTAACGTTTGATGCAAACAAGAAACTGCGGTAATGTAATGGTGTCCTTTAAGTCTCGAAGCTAACAAGACACGTGTAACGCATTTGCTTTTTGAAGCTTATTTCATTTTGGGCTGACAATCGTGTTTGGGCAGCACCCTTAGCCACCAAGGATTCTCGAGGCATCTTCCTAGGATTGTCTTAGCATCCTCCAAGGCTTTTGAAAGCATCCTTCAATATTTCTGTAAGCATCCTCCAAGTATTCTGTAAGCATCCTCCAAGGATTCTGGAAGCATCCCTTTAAAATGCTGGAGGTTCCTTCAAGGATTTCGGTAGTATCCTCTAAGGTTCTGGAAACATCCTCTAAGGATTTTGGAAGCAACCTAAAAAGATTTTAGTAGCAATCTCCAAGGCTTCTGGAAGCATCCTCCAAAGATTTTGCAAGCATCATCCAAAATTTCTGAAGGATCCTTCAAGGATTCTGATAGCATCCTCCAAGGATTCTGGACGCATCTTCCAAGGACTCTAGAAGCTCATCTCATCTAATGATTCTAGAAGCATCGTCCAAGGATTCTGGTATAGTAAGCACAGTATTACATACAAATTTTTTGTGAACCATGATCTTTGACCTGACGCCTCACCCCTCAATTTTCGAACAGCTCCTCAATTGGGGAAGAGCACCAATTTTCGACCCATCACTAGTGTTTGTTCCATACGATTTCGACCTATTTTGTATGAAATTCCAAAAATTACACAGATTTCTTGTAGGTCGAAAATTAGTGTATTGTTAGAGGATGTTTCCAGAATCCTTGCTTTATGATTACAGAATCCTTAGTGGATGCTTCTAAAATGTTTGGACAATGCTTCTATAATCCTTAAAGGATGCTATCAGAATCGTCGGAGGATGCTTCCAGTATTCTTGAAGAATGCTTCCAGAACTCTTGGAGGATGATTCCAAAATCTTTGATGGATGCTTCCAGAACCCTTGGAAGAGGCTTTCAGAATTATTGAAGGATGCTTCCAGAAGCCATGGAGGATGCTTCTAGAATCATTGGAGGATGCTTCCAGAAGTCATGAAGGATGCTTTCATAATCCTTGAAAGAGGCTTCTAAAATCATTGAAGGATGCTTCCAGAATTCTTGCTAGATGATTCCAGAATCCTTAATAGATGCATCTAGAAGCCTTGAAGGATGCTAAGAGAATTATTGGAAGATGCCTCCAGAATCCTTGGTGGGTGTTTCAGAATCCTTGGTAGATGCTTCCAGAATCCTTGATGTATCCTTCCAAAATCCTCGGCGGATGCTTCCAGATTCCTTGCTGGATGCTTCGAGCATCCTTGGTTGATGCTTCTAGAATCCTTGGAGGATGCTTCCAGAGTCCTTGGAGGATGCTTCCACAATCTTTGGAGGATGTTTCCAGAACCCATGGAGAATGCTTCCAGATCCCTTGGAAGATGCTTCTAGAAGCCTTGGAGGATGCTAAGAGAATCCTTGGAAGATGTCTCTAAAATCCTTGGAGAATCCTTGAAGGATGCTTTCAGAATCCTTTCTGGATGCTTCAAGAATCCCTAGACGATGGTTCTATAATCCTTGAAGGATGCCTCCAGAATCATTGGAGAAAGCTTGCAGAAGCCGTGGAGAATGCTTCCAGAACCCTTGGAGAACGATACCAGTATTCTTGTAGGATGCGTCCAGTATCCTTGGAAGATGCTTCCAGAATTATTGGAGAATGTTTCCAGAAGCCTTGGAGGATGCTAAGAGAATGCTTGGAAGATGTCTTCAGAATCCTTAATGAATCCTTCCAAAATCCTTGGGGGTCATGCACAAATTACGTCACGCTCCAAGGGTGGGAGGGGGTCGAGCCAAGCGTGACAAGCCTTACAAAATTTTCGGAGGACTCATGCAAAAAGTGTGATAAAGGGGGGGGGGGAGGTGGTCGAAAAAGTTGAAATTTAGCGTGACATAATTTGTGTACCATCCCATAATGGATGCTTCTAGACTCCTTGGAGGCCTCCAGAAGCCGTGGAGGATGCTTCCAGAATTCTTAGAAGATATTTTTAGAATCCATGGAAAATGCTTCCTGAATTATTGGTGGATGCTTCTAGAAACATTGGAGGATGCTTTCAGAATCCTTGAAAGAGGCTTCCAGAATCCTTGGTGAATGCATCTATAAACCTTAAAGGTTGCTTACAGAATCCTTTGAGGAAAAAATATCTTCTCGGATAACATGGTGAACGAACATATTTTTTCGTCCCTGTCTACATGAGTGAAGTCGTATCATGATTTCAACTGGTTCTATGATGTATTACAGGATTTCACCAGTTTTTATCAATAAAATATAAACCTTGGGTTGATAAAGAAATAAACAATAATAGGACTTCAAAATTTCACCCTTCAATTATTTTTTCTGAAAGCTCTGGAAAACATTCTGAAACAGTAAATAAAAGTAATAATCTCTAGAAAAATACCTGAAAAAACTTTCAATATAATTAATTAAATTTCATAGTCATACTTCCAAAGAAATTTTTGAGTTGCTCAAAAAACAATAAGCCAAAAATTATGTTAAGTATGTCCCTAAAAATGACTTGAAAAATTACTATTTTTCGAAAATATTCTGGAGAAATCCTTCAATAAATCCTCAGAAATGATCTTGTAGGAAGTTGAAATTATTTATAAATTATTTCTGTACGAATCCTTGAAGGTTTTCCTAGAAGTATCTCAAGAGAAATTTCATGACAAGAAAAAGTGAGTATTTTACAAGAAGCAATGGAAAGATTTCTAATTTTACAAAGTAAACTATAGCGATAAATTTTTACAGGAATTCTGGGAATTTCACATGAAGAATTAGGATATTCTTAATTCGATAAAAAAAATGAGGAATCAGTGTAACTACTACTGACGGATTTCACGCCAACTCGACAAAGGGATTGGCAGCATTCCTTCAGAATTCAATGAAACTTTCTGGGTGTGAAGACTATGTGAAACTAAGATACTTTACATACTTTGTTTTTTCAAAATCGATCTAGACTAACATTTGGAAAGGGTCAAAGTTTGTTTTTACTTTTTTATAAACCCGTATAACTTGAAAACGGTAAGACCTACAAAAAAGTGTTGTATGGAGGATTGTCGTGAAATTTCCTGACGTTTTAGAAAAAAATATTGCTGTGTGCGTTTGAAATGCAAATATCAAATGCGGGAACACCAAATGCGGTAAGATTTTTCTCAAGAAATGCGATGTCAAAGATAGATTTTTCTTGCTAGGTCGGCCTTGATTTATGCAATCGTTGCTAGATGTCCTTTGATTGTTTTGTGTTTCCGCATTTGAAGGACGTTTAGTCAAGATTTGCATCTCAAATGCGAACAGCAATATTAAAAAAATAAAAACACATTTTCTGCACTGAAAAAAATATTCAAAACTTTAAAGTCGATTTAAAAAAAACGGCCACTTCAGATTTTGATCATCCTTAAGCAAAAAGTTTCGTAATTAAATTTACTAAAAGTCGTCCATACATTGCAAATTGGGCATATTTTAGAGAAAAAAGTTTTTCTAACATCGAAATTTTTAAGTCCCAAATTTTTTTTTTTCTTTTTTTTATAAACCCGTATAACTCGGAAACGGCAAGACCTACTAAAAAGTGTTGTATGGGGGACTGTCGTGAAATTTCATGACGTTTGAGAAAAAATATTGAAAAATAAAAACACATTTTCTACACTGAAAAAAGAAATATTCAAAATTTTAAAGTCGATTTAACAAAAAAACGGCCATTTCAGATTTTGATCATCCTTAAGCAAAAAGTTTCGTAATTTAATTTACTAAAAGTCGTGCATACATTGCAAATTGGGCTCGGAAAGTTTTTCTAACATCGATTTTTTTAAGTCCAAAAAGCATTTTTTATTTAATTTTCATTTCGCTTTAAATAGTCTAGTCTGATCATATTTTCAAGTGATAAATGAGTTTTAATCACAAAATAGATTATACTTGTTTTATTGTGAGTAGTTCAAAGAAATAAAACGAAATTATACAGTTTTTTTTTATCAAATTCAATTGATCTCACACCATACCGCTTATGAGAAAATCAACTCCTTCTAAAAATCCGATGGGTTTTTTATGGTTGGAAAGATATCACAATAATATTCAATTTATTATTTGGTCAAAGCCAATCTTAACAGATGTCTGGAAATATTATGCTTATGAAAAAAGTCGTGGTTTGTTTTTATTTTAATTATTGCTATATATCCTAAAACGTAGTATCTGCACATGAATATTTACATTACTTTTGGGCTTTAATGAATAAAATGAATATTTTTGGTTCATCCTCTGAATTGGTATACCGTTTGGCTGCAATTTGTGTATCACTAATAGGCATAAAACAATGATATTTTTGGGTACCAGGGACAGTTTTAACCTTATCAAACAATTCCACCAATTCCTCTGACATTTTAACATATTCTTCATTAGATTTATAACAGAAATTTAATTTGGTGATACATGTATCAGTTTGTTTCACTGCCCAGTCGAATAGTTCTCGCGGAGTTGCGATTGTGTTTCCATAGTATTTTGCAAGACTTGCTCTTTTTGCCATTCGCTTGAGAGTGCCACCAATAGCATCACAGGGGCCTTTGCCGTGGGATGTGGAAAAAAGTGCCACTCTGCTTCCAATCCATGTATTTTCTTGAAATTACATAAGCTGGCATTTTTTTTTTATAATGAGCTGCAGCTCCATCTGACTTAAAAATAACTTTTGATTTGTTTATCAAAATTTATCAATTTTGAAATAAATAGCTGAACTGCTACTGTGTCATGGGTCTGATATTATAATAAAACTAACATTTTCCAATTTATTATCTTTTTATGGTAAATCTAGAATTGGTTTATCACTGCTTGGGAAGTATTCCAGTGATATCCTTGAGCAGCGTTATAATTTTCAGAAAAGTTGCTAATTACCAGTATTTAACCTTCGTCCTTGACGCTTTTTTGTCTTTTTTGTTTCGCAGAAAAGAAGACTGTTATTTGCAAATAAAATCATGAGTTATGAGCTTATCAACTTTTTTTTAGGTAGATAACAATACAAACATATTCATTATTTCTTATTCATCTGGCGTTTAAGGCAGGTACGTTTAGTAAGTTTTTTTTCACAACACTTTTTCTAGAAGAGAATTTAATGGGATATGGATAAGGTTGTTACTTTTCAATGTTTGCAATACTGTTGTGATACCTTTCGAACCATAAAAATCCGTCGGATTGTTAGACGGAGTTGATTTCCTCATAGGCAGAGGCGAAGTCCATTGATTGCCTTCATTTATAAAACATAATCACTGTATAAATCCGTTTTTTAACTATTCTTAATAAAAAATACAATTTATTTTCTGATTCAAACTCATTTATCACTTGAAAACACGATCATAATTGACAGTTTAAAACAAAATCTTTGAAAAAAAAATTCAGTTTTAGACTTAAAAAATTCGAAGTTAGAAAAACTTTTTTCTCTTAAATATGCCCAGTTTGCAATGTATGGACGGCTTTTAGTAAATTTATTTACAAAACTTTTTGCTTAGGGACGATCAAAATCTGAAATGGCCGTTTTTTTTAAATCGACTTTAAAGTTTTGAATTTTTTTTTTCAGTGTAGAAAATATGTTTTATTTTTCAATATTTTTTTCTCCAACTTCAGGAAATTTCACGACATTCCCTCATACAACACTTTTTTGTAGGTCTTGCCGTTTTCGAGTTATACGGGTTTATAAAAAAAGTGAAAAAAAAACTTTGGGACTTAAAAAATTCGATGTTAGAAAAAAATTTTTCTTTAAAATATGCCCAATTTGCAATGTATGGACGACTTTTAGTAAATTTTATTGCGAAACTTTTTGCTTAAAGATGATCAAAATCTGAAGTGGCCGTTTTTTTAAATAAACTTTAAAGTTTTGAATATTTTTTTTCAGTGTAGAAAATGTGTTTTTATTTTTTCAATATTTTTCTCTAAAACGACAGTCCCCCATACAACACTTTTAGTAGGTCTTGCCGTTTTTGAGTTATACGGGTTTATAAAAAAAAGTAAAAAAAAAACTTTGACCCTTTCCAAATGTTAGTCTAGATCGATTTTGAAAAAAAAAAAACAAAGTACGCAAAGTATCTTAGTTTCACATACTTTTGACATCCAGAAAGTTTCATTGAATTCTGAAGGGGTGCTGCCAATCGCGTGTCGCGTTGGCGTGAAATCCGTCTACTTGGATAACATCTGGAGATATTCATGAAAGATTGTACAATGCCATGAGGAATTTTACAGAACTATCTGGCTCATTTTAAGTAGAACTAGGAAGTCCAGAAGAAATGTCTTCATGAGTATTTTTATTAATAATTGAAGGAATTTTCTTGTGAAATTTTCTGCAGAACTTCTTTAAAAATCCTTTGTAACAAACTTATACAAATCCTTCGAAAAATGGTTGGAGCAGTTTTAGACATTGAGAGAGGTCAAAGATAAGCATTTAGGAGCGGAATTAAAAGGTACACGGTACTCCATCTACTTTTAAGTTTCTCTATTTGAGATTCTGCTCAGAGGATTCGAACATTCATTAAAGAATTGAGAGAGGATTTTCTTAAAAAATCTTTGCGGAAAAAAATTGTTGTGGAAATGCCTGGAGGAATGAGAAGAAATTTTTGGATAATAAACGAGTCTAGTTCACGACACTGAAGAGGGCCTTACAGTTGAGGTTGAAATACGCGTAGTTGTCAAAGGATACAACTCTAGTGGCATTGAATGGTGTAGTACTAAATTCGGCATTCATTCATTTAAATGTTGTACCTTGAGGAGTTTTTCTACTACAGTTATTTCATTCGGAATCATTAGAAAGAGTAAATGTCCTAAAAATGATTCATGATTTTTAAATGCTCCCAAAAATCATTTTTTAATTGATTTTTGTTCGTTTAGCACTTTGGCGTTATATAGCTGACGAATGAAAATGTTTGACCGAAAACGAGATTCCATTAAGAGTTCTTCCCGAATTATCTCCAATGTTTCAGTCATTTCTCCAGACACTCTTTCAGAGATTTCTCCAAAAATTCCTTAGAAGGTTACTCCAGGAATTGAACCAGACATTCCTCCAATGTAATCCTTACCGTAATCCTTACAGCGATTTCGCTAGGATTTCCCCAGAGGATTTCTCTAGGATTTTTTTCAGAGAGAGCTTTTGATCGTTACTAGATTTCTTAGACTGGTTTCGACAGTGCTGCAGGAATACCTTCAGCAATTCTATCAGGTATTCCAGAGATTCCTTCAGAAAAAAATCTACAAGGATTTTTTTTAGAAATTTTGCAAAGAGTTTCTCCAGTTCCTCCAGTATAATGTTTCCTAGGATTCCTCTAGGAATTCCTCCTAAAATCTCTCCGGAAACTGTTCAAGCTCCACGAATTCCTTGGAAGATTTTTTCAAGGATTCTTCAAACGGTTTCTCCTGGTATTCCTATAGAGCTTCCTCCAGAAAGCCATTCAGAGCCCCTCCAAATATTCCACCTGGAAAATCTCCACAAAAATTCTTGGCTTTATCCAGGGTCTTAAAGAATTACTCCTGTTTTTCCTCCATTGATTTCAGCAGAAATTCCTTCAAGCATACTTGCAGAAATTTCCCCTGGTAGACCTCTTGAGATTCCTCCAGGAATTAATCCGAAGATTTCGTCAGGAATTCTTCATTGGGCTCCACCAGGAATTCTTTAAAGAATTTTTTCAGGGATATCTCAATGAAAATCGCTACATGAATCACTTTAAAGATTTTTTTCTAGTAATCCTTCAGGAATTCCTCGAGAATTTTTTGTAGAGGTTTTTTATTCCACTGATTTCCTCATGAATTCCTCCAAGAATTAAATCAGTAATTATCCTATGAGTGCTTCCAGGGCTTCCTCCAAGATTTTTTCCAGGAACTGCTCGAGGAACTCCTTTATTGAAGTTTTTTTTTAAAGCCCCTGGATAAATTCCTGGAGGACCCTCTATATCAGTTTTATGGAGAAATCCAAAAAAAATCTTGCATGAGTCGCAGGATGAATATGCGAGGAAAACTCTGGAGGAATTACTAAAGAAATCTCTGGAACAATTTTTATAGGAATCCAAATTGAGATTTTTCTGGAGTAATTGTTAAGAAATTGCTTGGTTAATATTTGAAATTTTTCCTGGAAGAATCCCTGTAGGTATCTCTGAAGAATTGCTGAATGAATCAATGAAAGGTTACCTGAGTTGTTTGATGAAGGGATTTATGAATGATGATAACCTGGGTAAATTTCTGAAGTGATCACTTTTGGCATCTTAGGAGAAATCCCTGGAGAAATTCCTGGAGTAGTCTTTGGAGGAACCTTTGGAAGAATCAGTGTGAAGATTATGCGGGAGGAATCTCTGGAGAAAACCCTACAGAGATATTTCTGAACGAAAACCTGGATAATGGAGAATTTTCTGGAGAAATGTCTGGAGCAATCAATTTTCCTTGAAGAATCTATGTTGATATTTTTCTAATGTAATCCCTGATTAAAATTTAAAAGTGCTTCCTGATTAAATTGCTGGAGGATGATTCCATGGTAAATCTTCAGAAGAAGTTCTAGAGAAAATCTTCAATGAATTCCTTGAGGACTTTACAGAAGGCCTAAACAAATCTCTAAATAAATTTCTGAGGGAATCCCTGGAAGATTTCCTGGCAAATTCCGTGAAGTAATTCAGGTAGCGGTATTTCTTGTTTTATCTCTGGAGAATTTCCTGATGAAACCCCAGGAGCGATCCCTGGAAGAATCTATGGAGCCATGAATATCATAAATCCATTGTGTTTATGAACTTTTGTCCCACTTTACTCTACTTTAAACATAACACCCACAAGGTAAAAGTTTAGACCAGTGATTCCCAAAGTGGGCGAATTCGCCCCCCTGGGGGCGATTTTCAGACTCAAGGGGGCGAAAATTTGTAAAACAGAATTTGGGGGGCGAAAATCCCGAAAGGGGGCGAAAAAGCTAATATGGGAGCATACTCATAACCTTTGGAGGACACACATCTGAAGGTTAATCGATTCCAAACTTAAATTTTTCCATTACTATTTTACCTTAGATCGTTATATCTCTAATCATAGTCATTTTAAAACTATTATAAACAACATTACATGGTTGTCAAACACAAAATATTTGTGTTATTCATTGAGCTTTTTGAATATCATGTGAGTTTTAAGAATGGTCAGCATTTGAGATTTGCACGAGATTTTGCAGATGCCCAATATATATAAGGATCTCTTTTTGTATGTGAACTTTAAGGTTCGGAAGTTAATATTCCTGGCATTCAGAATTTCACAAAAAACAATCTACAGTACTATTTATGATGTTTTTAATCATTTTATAAACAAATTGTGGAAAATTTGGCCTACTAAAATCGCGTTCCAGCTATGCCGAAGACAAAAAAAAAACTCTATTTATAAATAGATTTGAAGAAATTTCAGAGATGCGTTGGATTTATACCTCCAGAACATCCGAAAAATTCAAGTTTTTCTTGGTGTTTGAAAAACACCCTTTTGATAAATTGAGATGATAAGTGAGTTAAAAAACATTCTGGATTTTCATATAATTTTCAGGGTTTTTGGATTGGATAAAGAAAAGCGTTAGAAAAGTCAAGCATTCATTACTCACAATTTCTGAAAATTATTCCAGTAATTTTAGAAATAGCAGATAAATCACAATTCACGGGTGAGATCTTTCAAAAACGAACAATTGCCAACAGAATCATTGCAGTTCACCCAAATATTACATATTCATGTAAAAATAAATGTTGCTTGGAAAACAGTGCATTTGGTTCAGTTTTGGAGAACTTCGCCCCCAACTACGTCACAAGACGCCTATGAATACATTACATTTGTTAAGTTTAATCTGGACTAAATCAGTAGAATGTAATGTAGGCAAGATATTTTTAAAATCGATATTATAATTTACAGCCCAGGTTACCGATATTTAAGAAAATATTTTAAATGTACTTAATAATTATTGTATTATGATTCTTTGGATATGCGAGTCGAAGACATTTTTTGTCCTTATTAAAATATTTGAATCACATATCAGGGGGGCGATTCCAGATTAATATTGGCCTCAAGGGGGCGAAAGTTGAAAAAGTTTGGAAAGTACTGGTTTAGACTTTCTCTTTTCATTTGATGCAAAGAGATATGATCCATCGATGGTTATTTTTCCATAAGGCAAAATACTATTGCTCTTCCATGACTAATTGCACCGATTCACTTTGGCTTTTTCTCGAAACTTTACAATATAAAGAATATTGTGGCTAAATAGGATTGGCCCGTAAACCACGTGCTCTTTTTCATGGATGTCTTTTAAACAGTTTTTCTGAGTAAGCAGTGCTTCCCTGAGGGAATCTAAAAAGTTCAACATTCATCCTGGAACTAGTGTGCGTACTTCTGATATTTTATAATTGAATCATATCTCGGAATCTTAAAAAATAGTTAATTTATGTTTTAAAAATCTCTGGAAATATTTTCAAAGAAATCCATAAGAGAATCTTAGAAGAATTAACTGAAAGACTTCCAAGTAATGGAGCTAGTTAAGAAACAAATTCTGCAGAAATTCCTGAGAGCTTGCATTAAAGTATTTCAATGTATCGTAAGAAGGAAGAACTCCTGAAGATATCTCTGTGAAATTTTCTGAATGAATATCAGTAGGAATTTCTGAATCTCTGTGAATAATCCGAAGAAATTTTTCGGGAATTTCCGAAAAGAATGATTGGTATAACTTCTGAAGAGATTGTGAGGAGAATTTTTAAAGAAAATCTTGTGGAAATTTCTCGTAGATTTTTTTAAGGAAATTCTGTAGGAATCCTTGAGTGATAGTTAGATAGTTAGGGATACATCTTGAATGAATATTACATGTAATCTCTGGGGGAAAATCCACAAGTTATCCCTGAAGGAAATTCCTCGAGTAATCTTTGAGAGAATTTCTGAAAAATTTATTTTTTTGGGAAATTTGGGTTTTTTTTATATTCTTGAAAAAAATTCTGGGGAACTCGTAAGGGAATCCATAGGGACATTCTCCTTAGTCAAAATTTTGAAGAAATCTCGAAGTATCCGTTATGGCCATTCTTGGAAGAAACCGTGGAGAAATTTCTGGAGAAATCAATCTATTAATCCGCGGTTAATTTCAAAGAAGATTTTCTGTAGGAATTCCATGAATATCTTCAAAGTTATTCGCGAAAGCATCCCTTGTGAAATTCCTTAGTAGTCTTCTGAAAATTCCATGAATGAATCCCTACACATATTTCTGAGGAAATTTCCATGGAAGACTTCTTTAACGAATACCTGGAAAATTCCTTGGCAAAGTCTGAAAGAATCCATAGAGCAATTCTTCGAGGAACTAATGGAAGTATTCTTTGATAAAAATAGGAATCGCCAGAGGAATCCTTAAAAACAAGTACTACAGTGATCTCCGGAAAATCTGCATTGGACTTAACACACAAAATCAGGAGAAAATTTACTGTTTTGAAATTTACGGGCAAATTTTGTGGACGGTTTTGATCCGGTCGGTTCTCATCCATGGTTGCATAAAATTTGCATTCAAGATCGATGCATAGTAAACTGATCAACAAACGCGAACAGAAAAGTCCAAACCTTAAACAACAAGGTCACTAGGGCAAGTGCACCATTAGTGGTGCACCTAAGGGAAAACTGCTAAAACACGGTATCATTCAAATGTATGAAAATCACGATTCATTTGAAATTTCCCTGCAAAAAGCCTTGCACCAATAATAGGAACACTGTTCCTTTAGTGGAGGTATATTTTAAGGATGATTCCTTTAGTGGCGCAAACCATTGATTTCTTATGGGACCCTCCACTATGGGTACTGATGCACCACTATAGGTGCAAAGGAGCAAAAAAATTAAGCAAAATAATTGTTTTAAATAGTTTTAGGGTTAAATTTCATGAATATTATTCGATTACTTGTATCATTTTCGCATCGTACATAATACAAAAATATCACATAATCATTTATTAGCGCGAAACATGCCAAAACACACTACCTCCATTATTGGAGCTACCTCCACTAAAGGAGCGTTTGCCCTATGTGTTTCATCAATAGAAATATTAGTAGTAGAACGCTAATGGCACTGTTCTCACAATACTGAATCACTTTATTATCACCTTTAACTGTATGATTTGAATGTTTGTTCGATGCCATGTTGTAGTGGATGATTTTAAAATTTATTTGACACTTTGAGGACCGGTACTCAAGCTGTCAGCGCGTGGCAAACTAGATGTTGGTAACACGAACAATAGCGACATTAGCATTCTTAGGTTAATGCTTCTACTGTTTCATCGAAACATCTTATTAGTGTGATTGCGAGAGATTGACATTACTACTGTGTATTGATAATATTGAAGGAGAAGCTATAAATTAGCTTTCCGCGCCTAGTTGCTTGCGTTTTGTTGTCATACGTAAAACCCGATTAGAATTAGAACGGTCCTCTTTGGGCTGATGGTTTGGTGAGTTTGCTCCATATTACTACAGACTAATTCAATCACTAAGTTGACGTTTGAGCGGTGCCAAATTCACTAGTTTCCATGGTGACATAAATAACACGGCACCGCTAAACGCGATAAATTTAATTCTGCTGTCTTGTCCCACCTTATTAAGGTGATTGTATTGCTGTTTGCATTTGAGATGCAAATCTTGACTAAACGTCCTCCAAGTGCGGTTACCCAAAACAATCGAAGGACACCTAGCAACGATTATAGAAATCACCGCCGCCCTAGCAAGAAAAATCTATTTTTGGCATCGCATTTCTTGTGAAAAATCTTACCGCATTTAGTGTTCCCGCATTTGATATTTGCATTTCAAACGCACACAGCAATAAAACGAAACCAAACTTTGAATTTTCAAGTGCACAAGACTGGAGAATCTTATAACAGTTCACGTTGAAAATCAATCAATTTACCTGCTTTCTGGAGGTGACCAATGGGATAAATTTTCAACGTGGAGCGCTGTTTGGTTCACAAGTCTTGTGCTCTTGAAAATTTGAGGTGTGACTTCGTTCGATAATCACCTACAAACCAATTCTACAACTGGTGATGTTATCCAAGCCTACCTTTTGCTCGAATTTTCAAAAACATATTCCTCAAGCAAAAATAAAACTATTATTTCCTCCTTATAGTCTGGTTGTCCCTCCAATTACAACAAGTTGAATAGCTCTTGATTACCAAGTACCGAGAAAACTGGTAATCCCCGCTCAAAACACCATTTGAAAGTGCCTTTTATCCGGCAAAAGCAAGCTTACTTCCCCCCTCTTGCCGTTGTGCCGTGTGCTCTGGACTGTACAACAAGGCGTCCGCACTTCAAAACGTCATGCATAATCTTTCTTTGCAGTTTATTCTACAGTTCCACAGGCAGCACAGCTGCCAAGGAACACAGCGGCCATTGTGCGTGGCGCAAAACTTTGCTAAATGAGAAAGATACTTTAACCACTTTTTAACGAGGCCGTTCGTTCGGCTGGAAGGTCTAGAAAAGCGTGTGAAGGGTAGCACAAGGAAGTCGTTATTTCCGAGCCATTTCTAAATGGTTTTGGTTGCTTGCTATGCCCTTGCAAAAATTGTGCTGGGGCTCAAATAAACAACAATAACCTGCTTTGCCCGCAGCATAAATCTTGATTTTTAATTAGGAGATCTAGAGAGGTTCAGCGAATAGAAGAAAAACCGAAAATTGCAACCATCTCTGGCTGGGTGTCACCGGTGAAAACTACTCGAGTAGGGTGGCGAAAAATGCTGGTGAAAACAGACACCAGATCATTGAGTTAAAAAGGGTGAGGGACGGGCAGGGGTCGGGAAAATGTGGCGAAGCAACCATTAATTCACCGCAAAGCAGCGCTAAATAGAGATTTATTGTCCGGCGGTCACTCGTTTCATTATGTGGACAGCTCTGGTGGAAAAGTTATGTATTTACACTCGACCTTACTGGCGCCAGTGAGGATGCTCTTGTTTGGACATCACCATGGCTATATTCTGAGGGCCAACGATGATGTTTTTGTGCATATATTTGAGATGCTTGGTGGTAAAAAATGCGGTTTATGTTATTGACAGTCACAGGATATCATGCAGGCCAATAAGCAGCCAAACTCATTCAAACTATAAAACAATGTTTTATTGCAAGTTTAAAACGTACATATTAGGATTAGATTGCACTGATTTGGGTTCATTTTATTTATTTGGTTAGTCTGTGCAGCCTATGTGCTGAAGACGGTGTAAATTGTCTTTAAAAAATAAACAATTGTCTTTTATTATTGATTGCAAAGTTTAAAACACGTTGAAACGATAATTAATTTACTTTTGGAGCAACACTGCTTTTTTTTGTAGTAGAACATAGTACAGTGGGGACCAAAATCCGCATAGGCTCAAAATCCGTACACTTCATACGAATAATTGGCATTTTGTTCGAAATGGACTGATTTAGATTCATTTCATAGGTGTACGGATTACTTTGATCAATTTTCCCCTCCAGGAACTCCACTGATGCCTGTCGAACAGCTGGTTAAGCACGCTACATGCTAACCCACTTTATGAATATGAATAGCAATTTTCCTTACGTCCTACCAAAATGTGATCTTCGGCAAACTTGTAGACGGGAAGATTTCAACAGAATATTATGATGAGGAGGGAGAGCGCTAAGCACAAAAAGTTGACCTTCTCCATAGTAATTTCCATATAAACTTCAATGGCTTGTGCAAAGTGGAATTAGGAGGATGATATTCAGCATAATTAACATCGTTTGAGAATAGGGCAGCCAAAATTTCAAAATTTGCATCAGTTCAATGTTCAGTTACATTCCGTTTGAACCGTTTAAACAAGTCGCACACGATGTGTTGTTTTCGGCTCCTTATTTGCGTAAAACTGAAATATGAATTCAAATTTTGTTCGTGCTGGATATTTTCTTTAAAGTTTTTAATAAACACTTTCAGATGTTATTCGATTGATCTATGTCTAATAATTGCCATGAACAATACTCTCTTTGAAAGTTTTATTGGAAAACAGAGAAAGGGTGCGACTCAAAACTCTTTCGGTGCAACACGCTCTGCTGGGGGACAGCACGTTCAATTTGAAAGAGACATGCAAGTACAATATGGATTGTGTTGCACCCATCTTTTTTTGTTGTGTTGCGTTGCGTGGTAACGAATTGTTTCGTAGATTGCATACTGCAAACTGTCATGTCATTACTTTACCACTCTTATTCCAATTGCTCATGGAAAGCTATTTTGGAAAAGACATGACAATTTCCATTGCCGGCCACGCCTATCTTCTCCGTTACGAAGAAAGGAAAGGATAATGATGGAATGACACCTACTTGAAGATAGGCCAGCGACTCACCGTCGCCTTGATAGATGTTGCACCCATCTTATTCTGTGAGCTAAAACTTCCAGTTGTTTCTATTTTGCTGAGAATCTCTCTGAGAATTAGCCAAAGCACAAGCAAAAAAACATCACTTTGCATTGACGACGGAGTACGGATGGACACCACTCTACAAACAAATCACCGCCTCATACATACTGTGATAATTTCGTCGACTTCGGTATACTTTTCGTGTTGACCAGGAATTTTGTCAATTTCCTGAACAAACGATTGCTATGATTAGGTGCAATAAAATGTTCGCGTTGTGTCTATCTTATCTAACACTTAATTGCAGTCCGATTTCCGATCGTCATCTCCAGCTGATCTTTCTATCCGTTAAACAAAACATTGGAAGTACCGTCGATGGGGGTTACAATGGGTCAAAAAGGGAAATGTGCGATTTATTTTTTGAATAACAATCGCAATTTAACTCCGATAAACTTCAAATTTGGTGTGTATGTACTTTGATGAGACAAAAACAACTGTTCAAAAAATTAAAGACAAATATTTATTCACAGCGGCACCACAAGTGAATGAAAAATGACCCAATCTCACCCCATAGAGGGGGTGACATTGGGTCACTGTAATTGAAATAACTTGTTTTTGAGAATATGATTTCAAAACCATTCACAACTGAAAAATATTGATAAAAAACGATGCAAACAAGACAAAAAGATATCTAAGATGTTTCACAAGTATGATAAACCCACTTAAAAGAAAGATTATACTGAAAATTGAAGAGCTATGAGAAAAATTTGTAAACCCAACATTTATCGTCAAGTTTACATAAATTTTCTTGGTGTTTCCCTCAACTTGTCTGCAAAGTCTCATCCCCATTGCTATAAAGCCCATTCAGTTTCCCCAAAGGTGTACTGAAAAAGTGACTATTTTAAACCTTGGCAAATAGTTAAATTTCGGTGTGACATTCCACGATCAATAAACTTCAGGCAGAAGTTGACGTCAAAATCCCAGTATTTCAGCGATCCAACTCATTTGTACTTCCGTGAGATGTTTCTATAAAATGAAAACACTGATAAATAATCAAATTTTGAATAAAACACCCTTTTGATAAAATTCTACGATGTTGGTGCGCACGAAACGCAGCGGCTGGTTTGAGAAGTTGTCAAAATGCGTTGTATTGTTATTCAATGCACGGAATACTCAAGTAGACTTGTTTGAAGTTTCAGAGATGCTGTATTTAAAAACAATAAACACATCTTAATGAAAAAAGAGAACACCCGGCACCGTAAAATGTGGGAAAATCAAACAGATTCCGGAAAATACCTGTGATGTGTAATGAAAACACTTTCAACATTCTACTAATACAACGATAGAGGCTAGAGTACATGCGTGATACTTTGTACAGGAGAAATTTAAAGTTGTAAATTTAATCTAGTTTCAACATGCAAGTTTATTGATGTAGTAAACAAAAACTACTATTTCTAAAAATGCATATTGTTATGAACTATGTGTAATAATATGCTCCCTAACATATGCATTATTAATTTTAGTAATATCAGCGTTATTAGCTGAAATATTTCACAAAACATATTTTTCCGTTTTGACCCAATCTCACCCCCTAGACCCATTGTCACCCCCATCGACGGTAATGTACTGTATAGTTCATGTGACGGTTAATAAAGCGCATAACGTACGACAATTCGCACCAAAAACCTCAATTCGACCGCTGGGGTGTGTTGCTGTCGTTGTGATTATGGATTGCGAAAGCAATGATTTCAAAACATTCGAAACAAAATATTAATTTTAACCGCATAAGTGAAGTCAAGTTTGAAATTAAAAGAGATCCTATGGTTAAGAATTAATTTCTCTAAACGACAATATATTTAGAGCTAGCGATGTTCCGAAACATTTTTTAATCGCAATTGCTGTGCCGAAAGTTCCTATCAAACTATCTTCAAATAGCTTAGTTTTTCAACCTCCAACTAGTGCTATTATCAGCCAAATCTCAATTTATACGAAGCAGAGGAATCATATGATATACAAAGGAATCAAGACATTGACAATGAATATTTCGACCTTTTCCACTTAACTGTTTCACTACTAACCATTTTTTACTAGGAAAATAAAATATTTTTCCCTCCAGCGACATGTGATGGAAGCGTAAAAAATCAAATTTCTCATTCACTATGTAGTACCAAAGTATAGATGGTCCAGTATGTTTTGTTTTGAGCTTGCAACCTGTTTAACGTATAGTTCAATGAAAGTAAATGTGACAATCGACTTCTAATTAGTGCTGGAGCCTCAATATAATTGATTGATTGACTTTTTATTATGAGGAAATTCAGCCCGAGGCTGCATTGTTTCACTTTGAAGAGATGCGGAAGTGTCAAGAAGTTTGATAAGAGTCCGTTTATTTTATACGTAAGATGATTTTGTCGGGTTTTTGACACCCCGTGGTAAGCTTTTTTGTATGAGAATCGGAGATAATTCGTCTGATACGAAAAAACTCCCTCCCTACGGGTACACGACGTTAGGCATAAAGACGTTAGGCATAAGAACGATAGGCATAAATACGATAGGCATAATGGACATCAGGCACAATGGACAATAGGCATAATTTCCAAAATGAAAAAAAAAATAATATGTTTGTGTAAAAAGTGAGCTGTTTTTTTTATAATTGTGCAGGGCTTCAAAGATCAAAAGTGTGTCCTTTGAAATACGACTGTCTGCAATCGTCCCATAGTTGTGAATCCTTTGAGGTCAATTTCTAGAAAAATAAACTTGATTAAATGAAAATGCATGAAAATGCTGTCAATTGCCTTTATTAGCTTTGTGGTAACTTCTGTGACCATAGAGTAAAGCCATACTGAAGGTACTTTAGTTCGGTTTCAAGTCGTTCCAGGATCCTTGGCCACGAAGTATAAATGTGCTCATGTACCGTGCACAAATGAGAATGCAAAATGTCCACTTTGGCAAAGCAAACATTTGGGTAATAACTATGGAAGTGCTTCTAGAACACTGAGCTAAGAGCTTGGGTTGGGGTGTATTGCTAAGAATATGAACGATGCTGTAACTGCAGCTCTCCTTCTGAGTTTGGTTGTACACATATTATTGGCAAATGTTTTATCATAGATTATCCCTTCTTTAAATTGAAGGCTGTTCTCTATAGTTATACTGTCGACAAAATTACTTCTATCATACATTTACCCTTCTATGAATCATAGGCTATTCTTTACACTTATACGGTCAATTTAATGACTGTAATTAAGGGACCTTTTTCCAATAATATGCTGTTTTGTGAATTCTTACTGTTCAAATAGTTATTGGAATTGTAGATGTAAATATTTCCATCAAAAAATGCACGCCATGCTGAATGCTGCATATTATGCTATGTTAAATTTGAGCTTGACTGCCAAATTGACTTTGAAATCTAATTTTTCTTTTTAAACTAGACGAATTTCAAATATTTCCAAGGTGCTTTCGGCAATGCTTTCATATGTGGCTGATCTAAATTGCTTAAAAATCATCGGAAATTGTTGGCAGAAGAGGCAAAGGAACTGTTTCAGTACATCTAACTGATGAGCAGAGTCATAGTGGGAATGTAACGCTTTTATTCGCGTCACACTACCAGAATATTATTGTTCAAGATAACCCAAGTAACCAAATAGCTCTTTTATTTGCCTTGTGTGCTAATATAGTGCTATTGTACAACTGACATGCTCTAAATTAGCCGTCTAATAGCCTATAAGGCAAAAAACGCGAATTAACGGGCTAGTGGTTACTTGGGAATGTCACCTATAACAACATGAATTTTTGACTTGACTCTAGATTGTTGTCTTCAAGTTAGACATTTGCATTTTATGTACTAATAATTGCATGGAAGATTTCCCTTCTTTAGAATTACTGCAATTATGTAAGAAAAATATAACAAAAATGTCATTAACTCACTAAACTATACATCTCTAGAAATAAATAACACTTGCACATCGCAAATATAAATGGATTGAACTGGAATTAAGAATGATAACAATGATCATGATAAGAACCTTCTTCCATATCTTGCGATAATGGATTCATTGTCAAATTTCATTACACCGTAAATTTGTAAATGGACCCGAACAATTTCCGATATGAGAAGAGTTTTGAATGACACACACGCAGGTTATTTCAAGCCTAACGTCCATTATGCCTAACGTATGTTATGCCTAACATCCATTTTTGATCATTTGATCATGACCTAGTTTGAAATTCACGTGCTTGTTTTTGAATTGTAAAGAAAGTACAAAATGATTAGACACCGCCGTCAGTCACATTAGTTCTCGATTGTGTCTTCTATGTATGGAAAGCACCAAACGAAGCACCGTAAGATACATTGCATTGTGCTTTACTCTAGGAGTTTTAAAAAGTAGAGCTGGAGCTATATATTGTATCTCACATTGTTATTTCTTTCTACAAAAACAAGAGACGGACGCAAAAGTCAGGTGCATCAGATGTATATTTTGCACCGCTCCGAGTTTTTTGACATTATCTGTTGGAAAGTACAAAATTTCGTACAATCCCTTTAAAACTATCACAAAACTAAAAATGCCAACATCTTTTTGAGATCTCCATACAAAGTGTCACAAACTGGACTTTCTAAAAACGTATCGATGTTTATTTTACATTATTTGGGCTTTTCCCAACGTCTATCTATTATAAAAATGTGTGCTAGTCAGCACTTTTGTTTGTTATCTTTCTCATTTTAAATGGAATACTAATATTCCGTAAGTTTTCAAAGTAAACAAAGTAAATTTTGTCTATTCAAAAAACTAAACAAAAAACCACCATGCGCATTCACCAGTTTTCGCAAATTCATCAAATATATCCTGACTATATCATATGTCTATATTAAAATGCGATTTGGACGGTGTTAAGTCGGACAAGAACAAGTGGTCTTTAACATTTTCAGAAAAATGTACTCCAAGCTTTCTAAATAACAAAAAAGGCATTATTTATTGTGATACTGTAACTTTTCTCTTTGATGACACATGGGTATCGGAAAGATCATAATCTTTACAGGACCAAAACACCATTGACTGTGTTATAAAGTATTAAGCAGCGCATATTATGTAATAAAATGTATAAAATCAATCTCAAAAATTCAAAATATTTTTAGTATGAATGTGTCATTTTAACCGATAAATCCAGGATATCGATCGGCAGTATTTGCAAACCCGTCAATAGCATGTGGAGCAAACCCGTCAATAGCATGTGGAGCGACCCTTATCCTGCTTTTTAAGCTAGCATGCCATATTGATTGAATCACCCCTCATTGACGTTACTTGCCACACTATAATTTTTATAGCTAAAATCAAAGTGAACTTTGAGTATACACAATTTGATTTTTTGACATGGAACGTCAAAAGTTGTCATTGTTACTAGAATATGAGAATCAAGAATATTTCACAGTAGGGGGATTAGAAGCATAATGAACACCCGGGGCAAAATGGACACCCCCTCAACCTCTGAGAATATGCATACTTCATCAAAAGTTCATTCACTGCATGAAATCTATATTTCATTTGAAATGTTTGACGGTAAAAAGTTTATGTTTTGCTTCGATTGTCCTTTAAGAAATAATTTCTTTAAGTGATTCTATGCTTCAAATTGGCATATAAGCAAGGCGGTGGGAGAATATAATTTTTGAGCATAATAACAAACCCCGAAAGGTTCTTTTTAGCTCTTATGATAGAGGAAGAGCCCTTTTACATATCGGAATCACTGACAGACATTAAATATTTTGGAATCGTTAAATTCTATTGAATTTTGCCGGGAGTGAATTGAAAAAATTGTCAATGTATGATCTTAAAAAAAGCATTTGCTTGATGTCTCCATTATGCTTCTAATTCCCCTATCTATTTTATCACAACTTTTTTTTATATTTTAGATAAAAGGAACGATCTACGGCAGCTGGCCTAATCAAAACGTGTTCGTCCACTGACATTTTTGCAGGAACCACGGAACTTTATGATGGCACAGTTTGAATAATCTACTAATCTAGAGCAAAACTTAGTCATGACACCGTTTCTCACTGTTTCATTTTGACCTTGAATTAAAAACGATCGCTTGTGTTTTTATGCTGGTGTGTTCGTTTCATGGAATCGAATCCAACAGGAATCAAATCTACGCTTTCCGCACCACACTCCCGCCTCTCACCCATCTATTATTTCATATATTCATACACAAAATGTATGCACTTTAACATTCCGAATGATGCAAGAAGTGTCATTCACCCAACACAGGACTTCTTCAAATTAGATGTGCCAAACACATCGTACTTTATAACAATTTTTACAGACTAGTTGAAACTTATCACTTTATTGGATATATATTTTTGCCGCTTTTATTCCATGGACTTATGCATTTTTTAAATGCTATCAAAATTCTGCTCTTATTGTTGAGAGCCATCCTGTGCTGAGAAAAGCAATTAGTCAACGACAACGAACGGAATTGATGTTTAATTAGCCCTATGGCATGATTTTTATATTATCCATGGTTCTTTCTTGAAGGGCGATTGATTCCACGTTTTCAGATATCTAAAATAGTGTAAAAGAAATGGGATTAGTTAGAAAAAGTGATACATATTTTGGAATAGATTTTCTAATTTAATTATATCTAGCTGCAAAACAAATAGCGAACAAATTTACATTTCAATCAACTATTTCAAATCACAGCATACTTGGATCATGCTATAAAATCTGTAGGTAAGAAACGTCAAAATCGAATCACCACCATCAGTTTTATAGCTAGCGTAAAAAGCTGGATTCAGTTTTGTCAAGCTAGGACGATAATGTTGGTCTTGGTCATGTTATGTGGTTTACATCTCAAAAATTCTATTAGTAGGTTTGCGGGTACCAATCCTATCAATCAAGTGATTGCACCACAATTCACCTTTGACTTGTGTCGAATTTCCGAGTCAAACCTATTCCGAAGCATCCATTGGAGCAGCACATTTCAATTCCCCTGCGATTACACGCCCCGAAACCCACATATTCCCAAATTGCAAACCCCTAGGCATGTGTTGTGGCAGTTGATTGGAAATTGATTCAAAATTCCTAGTATCAGCAACGCTGTCACACGATGCACCCCCGAAAAAGCCCCAAATGTATCGCCTAATTCTGCATTACCTATTTATCTTTCTATCTCTCTCTCTCTTGCCCGACAGAACCCATCACAACGATAGTTGGAGGACCAGATCTGTACATTGACACCGGTTCGACGGTGAACCTGACCTGCATTGTACGACATCTGCCCGAACCGCCGCCGGTCATTCTGTGGACGCACAACAGTGAGGTGAGTATTTGGTTGCATAGTGTATGCATGCTGCTTGGAATAAAGGGAACATTTCCGCTTTGGCATACATTGCTTTATCACCCGGTCAACTGACCTCTTGTGCACTGATTTGGTTTCCCTGTCAATCACTAATACACATTAGGGATCATGAACGCCGTGTTTGGAACTGTAGATAATGGAACTATTTATATTTACGACAATAAGAAGGCAATTGCCAATATTTGTAAAATTTGCGTAATAAAGTGAAAAACCTGATCTCATGCAAGGAAAACTCTAAAGAGTGGTAGGGTTTTGTTCTGCTTCGTCGTAAGCGCTACTATTCGTCGTATCAAACTTTAAATGTTCCACTACGGCGGATATTCAAACTAACCTGCAACATAGATTCATTATCCAAGTGTAATTTTGTGAAAGCTGTTATGGTTTGTATACTTGTACACCAAAAATGCAATAAAACTACTGTATTCCGGTAAATAACTTCAGTTCAATTATCCACTTTGCACTTTTTCACCGAAATCGCATGGACGAACACGATTTGAGAGAAATGCTTAGCGATCGACTGAGCCACACCACTTTCCAACACAAGTTCCTTTCCGCCCCCGTGAGTGACTTACTTCGCCAGGCACTTATTTTCACTATGAAAAACCTTCGTACTTCTTCACTGAAGGATTTCATTCCAATCACACGCCGTAAAACTTCAATAAATCTCCAAATTTTACGAAATTTCCTCAACCGCCACGTATAATTTAGAATGTAAACAAAGTTCAATCCGTCGTACTGAGAAAAAAAGCTTGTGTGCATCAATGTGTGCGCGACGCTTGACGTAAAAATACGGTTCCTTTGATTGTGTTGTTTTCGCTGTACTGTGAGCAGATGCCATTATTGTATGGTCAAAAGGAATTGTGTTCATATGTTTGGCTGAATTTTGATGACGAACAATAAATTTTAAAGGAAATTAGTATATTTCATCATGCTAAAGGAATGGAGGGAGATGCCCGTAGATCAATATATTCTAGTAAAACATTTTATTATAGCGTTGATATGTTGTGTTTTAACCATTCAATACACACAGTGAGCCGTAAGCTGTGAGACGAATCTGGAAACTGATTGCGACGGAGTTGAAAATGATACGACGGACTGAGAATACGGTAAGATGCATTTTCTTTGCATTATTTTCAAAAAAAAATCAAGATTTATCAAAATGTTATTGTACAATGCTAAAGCCGTTTTGAGAAAGCATTATTTGGCATCGGTTTGTATCAGCATCATTCACTGCAATACTTGGAAAATTACAGTTCTCACTGACCAATGCTTAATACGATGAATACTAGCACATCAACCTACCTATTTCAAAACTACGTTTTCTACAAGTTCAGACACAGCGCGTGAACAACCTCGTGTGGCTGCAAGACAACAGTGCCAAATTTGACTGATGGCACGATGTTTCCTCGTGGCCTTTTTCGAACTACATTATAACGATATCCCATTTTCCATCTATTGCACCGTACCACTTCATTCATGACCAGTTCATGTTTCCCAAACTACAGTCGACAATTGCCGCCATTCCGTTAATTGCAAGCAGTTGAACGGAACGCGAGCGCATTATCGTTCCGAAAGGATTTGTTTGACTTTGCAGAGGAATTTTCCAGCTTACCGCATTAGTCAATGACGACAGTCGACGATGGTGTGGCATTAGCAGATCCCATTCCGAACAGCTGCATCCCATTGCGCAGTGTCCGAATGTTGTTCGAATGACGCAATTTGCAGGAGATGTGGGTCGGACCCCGAATTAACACGGACGTTGTCGTTGGGCTTTGGTTCGGAGTCTATCGATTGGAACGGAACATTGAACGGAACTTTGTTTTTATCGTTGCTTTCAGAAAATGTACCGCGCAGCAGTTATAGCGTCAGGAAGGGTGCTCTCAGTATAGCTTAGGACAGTGTTCGAAATACTTCTTTCAAGATAGTCAGATGACCATTATTTCCGTAAAGAGAGATGCGGGTAAATTTCCTATAAGTAAAGTTACAAGCAAATGTGAGTCCGATTCAAGCATCCATGCATTCTGAAGAAGAGCAATTTGTCGCTGAAACCAGGCCGCCATCGGCACCCATCGTTAGAATTCCAATTTTATGTCACTGATCGCTAGTTTTCGATAAAACTTAAGGGTGGTCATTTCGGTTTTCTCAAATTGATGGACTCCTCATACGCCAGCTAGCTAAACAGTTTGCGAAAAAGCCGATTTTTTGATAAATCTTGGATATTTCTACACGTGATATGTCTCATATTTGGCTTGGAACACATAGCAAACTTAGTGGCATCGTATAGAGAAAGGATATAGGTTTCATTTAAATTTAAAAAAAATTTGGCGGCCATCTTGAATTTGGCCGCCATCTTGAATGAACGATTTTTCTAACAAAATACAAGATGGCGGCCAAATTCAAGATGGCCGTCGATTTTTTTTTAACTTTAAATGAAAGCTATTTCCTTTCTCTATACGATGCCGTAAAGTTTGCTATGTGTTCCAAGGAAAATATGAGACATATCACGTGTAGAAATACCCAAGATTTATCAAAAAATGGGCATTTTTGCAAACTATTTAGCTAGCTGGCGTACGAGGGGTCCACCAATTTGAGAAAACAAAAAAGACCACCCTTAAGTTTTATCGAAAACTAGTGACCAGAGACATAAAATTGGAATTCTAACGATGGGTGCCGATGGCGGCCTGGTTTCAGCGAGAATTGCTCAGAAATGAAAGTGAATCAGTATAAACGTCCGTTTTTGCTTTGGCACTCCCTTTTAGAGACATCCGCAAACATATAATTTTTTGATCGCTAATAGGCCGACTGTTTATCTCCAATGGTAACAATGCATAATCGGTTCAACGGGGCCCAGATAGCCATAGCTCTTTTGGCCTAACGATCATTATAATCTTTCAGTCCTATCGTCTTACTGGCGACGAATGCCATCCAGAATGAGTCAAAAAAAAAATGTAAATAGCCCTATTTTCTATTCTTTATATTCTTTTTCTATTATTAATTTTATAGAATAAATTTTCTATAGACCAGTTGTTGTTAAATTTTGTGCGACAAGAAAAATATATACACTAAATAAATTATTGAAGAAAAAATCATAATTAATATTAAAAAAGTACGCAAAAAAAAAACATTTTGAATATCATTAAATTTTCACCATAGAATCTTTATAGGTCACAGATGTTTGGGATAAAGTTTCATGATGGGAAATTTCGTAATAAAAAACTTTATCTTAAAACAACTTTTGGTCGATTTTCAAAATTTGTTTTTTTTGTCGAAATAAATACAATTTGATGGTGCTATTAGCATCTTAAAATTGTTTTCAACCGTAAGGACTATCACGATCACTTCTCTAGAATTAGCTATTTTCAAGCTATTTCAAGTTTACTGTATTATTTATTGCATGCACAAACTCAAAAGCCATTTTCAAAAGTTAGTATTGCTTCATTAGTTTTCTTTGCTAAAGTTGCCATTTTCGCATTCGTATATCGTGTGGCAGGTACGATGATACTCTATGCCCAGGGAAGTCAAGGAAATTTTCATTACGAAAAGATCCTGCATCAACTGGGAATCGAACCCAGACACCTACAGCATGGCTTTGCTTTGTAGCAGCACACTCTAACCACACGGCTAAGGAAGGCCCATATAATTCATAGGAGTTCGTCTGACCTTATTAATTTGACGGATGTTTTGACAGTTTAGCTATTTTAACTCATCCAGCCTTATGAACCATTTGCACCGACCACCTCTTTTTGCCCTATAGGGCTCCAAGATATTACCAGCCTAAATAATGCTGTTTAAAACAAAGCAACATAACATAAAAACCCCATTCAAATCAGCAAAATTTCAACCCTTCTCACCAAATCTTTTAACGACATTCACCAGAAAAGGGCAGATCTGACTCCGATCCTTATACCTACTGGCTTCTGTTCGAATATGCCGGTGTGGTGCGGTCAGTGGTGATAACTGCACACGTAATTATCGTAAGTTAAGCTGGGTGATAATGACTACCATCACCACCACTTCCACCCACGCTCTGTCGACTACCCAAAAATAGCAGGGATAGCCCGCATTCGATAAGGGGACACCGTTGGTGTACTTCTACGAATGCTCGGGTGCACAGTGGCGGAAATGCTAACAAACACCTCAAAAAATATATCAAAATATAATTTTTGCAATTTCTCATCGTAATAGGCTGTTTTCCATCTACCAATCCGGCCTACTTTCCTGCACTGATGTATGCAATGCGGTAATAGTCATTACGCAACTGAAACCAGTGCTGTAATGATTCATTACACAACGCTTTCTCATTACGCAACTGTTTTCAGTTGCGTAATGAATTATTACACAACAATTTTTCAGAAATTGTAAAATGATGGTGAATGCATTCCGATACAATTTTTGATACCCTCAAGTTGTCTTCTATGAAATTGCAAAAAATGTTGTACCGTCAAACGGGGCTTCTTTTGACATTATTTTCACATTCTTCAACTTTGAAGTTTTGTAACTCTTAGAATTATGGATAGATATTGATAATTCTTGCATATATTTTAGTTGTATATGTTCGTAATAAATGTGCAAAATATGAGGCAAATCCATCAAGAAATAACAAAAATGCTAGAATAGCGAAAAAAGTGTGTCCTGCAAGACAAAAAAAGGGCTACTTTGGACATTTTCATAATTTGATAATGAAATGATTCTTCCTTATATATTTCAAACTGATTCTATAGATAATCGTCCATTGTGATGTTGTTGAACATTTTTTCATTGATGTAGTTTGGAAAATTGCGATGCTCTAAATAATTACACAAATATAACAAATTTTAGCGAAACGTGATATTCACTATTTTCAATTTGCAGAATGAAACATAAACTTTCAAATTAATTAACTCATTACGCGTGGTAAAGATGGACAAATTATGGGTGAAATTATGAAAAAAATCCACGTGCTCGGCTGGGATTTGAACCCAGGACTCTTGTATGCTAGACGAGCGCTTTACCAACTAAGCTACCGAGCCACTTGGTGACCCAATAACTGAGTTGGTTACAAGTTTAGAATTCAAATCCCTACAGACCACGCGAACCCCTTTCATAACCAATATCCATCCATCTCTTGTTCCTACACACGCGGAGCGAGCGAGTGCGATTTATTTAGTGTTGAAACTGTTTGCCTATCGTACCTACATCGCTTCCACAACAACTGTATTGTAGAAGAGTAAAGATGTGGGAAGGCTATCAACGTGTCGTTCTCACTCAAGTGACGACATGACTACTACAGAGAGGCAGTACACTCTAATATAAACTGACACTGTCAGTTTATAAACTTTCAACTTCCTCGTAAATGGAAATATCAGTTACGAATGCTTGATTTTTAAGTTGACATAAACGAACGATGTAACTACTAGGTACTGCTTTGATTAATGAGTTATGTACAAAAACTGTCTTTTCTATTCTTACTGTTGTATGAACGATATGTAGAAGGATCACATTAATACAGGGAATTGGCAAAATGATTGAGATAAGCAAAATGTTGCCTAAATTCAAATGCTCATAACTTTATGAAAAATTGATAAAATTGGATGCATCTGGAAGCAGTCGACGGCAAATTTGGTCTCCTTTCAGGAACATGCTTGGCCATGCATATTGGCCACTGGACACCGGAGATGTTTCGGATTTTCCGAGGTCATGTCTAAATGTCATTTTTTCTGTCACTTGTATTTTTGTGCGGTGTAAAGTTGGATAGATGTTTACAATTTTCCTAGAAACTAGAACTAATAGGAAGTCGAATGCCGTCGGACGCATCAAGATTGGTTGGAAATCTTCAGAATTATGACCATTTCCGTAAAATGGTTCCGGAAAACATGGACAGTCATGTTTTTATTCCCAATTATGTAAATACTATCCGGAACTGTATCCAAGTGGGCATCAACCTTTAAAATGATGTTCCCAGCAGCATATTCAGAACCATTGGATGTATAGACCACTTTATAGAAGGTTCCAGGTGCCCTGGGGGAAGTGGTCAATTAGGAACATATCTGGAACCATATCAATATGGGCAATAAACTTCATGATTTTCAAAGGTTATGCTTTCCGAAGCATTTCCAGCACCACCGGCTGCCATGACGACTTTATAGTAAGAAAAATTTGAAAAATGTTTGCATAGTGAATGTTTTATACCTTGTGAATATTTACTAAGACTTTTTTGAAATGTTTTCTTGTTTATCCTGTTATTGTTGATGTTGTTCAAAAAAAAAATCATGCCTAGTGGTAGAGCATACATTGGTTAATAAAAGTGCTGAAGACACAAAATAGCTCAGATTAATATTAATGCTATAAATAATTACAAAAGGTGAGTGTCCAAAGTAGCCCCAGGAATCAAAAGAAGCCCCGTCCGACGGTACGTAACTCGTTGCAGAACTCGATTTTTACAGCACTCGACGTAATTATCCTATTCGGCAAGCCTCGTAAGATAAATTTACGACTCGTGCTGTAAAAATCATCATTCTGCAACTTGTTCCGTAAACTACTATTTCAATTTTTTTTTATGTTGCAAAGATTGCAAAAGATATCAAATTTTTTAACTCTGTGTAGGGTTGGGAGAAATCTTGAAATTCACTCTACAGTAGCCAAGCAAAGCCAATCACAGTCAGCGAAGCCAGTGAAACTCACGCCCATCGCTGCTGTAGGCAAAAAGCCTTGAAAATAGCATAACACCCGTTGCTAAGGGCAACCCAGAATTACTGCACGCTAACTCTGAAGTACCCATTAATGGGTACTTTCGTACCCATTTCCCACTAAAGTGGTTTAACTCATTAAATGAGTAAGGTCGACTTACCCATTAAAGAGTATTAGACACAAACTTCAAAACATGGGTATTTTTTACTCCTGGTTAATTTTGAAAAAATGGGTAAAAATGCCTCATGTTTTTGCTGATTTTGCTCTGGATTCAGGTTAGGAATTGAGAATGTGGTAAATCGAGTTGAAAAACAAATCTCAGTATAATATAAAAGAATTTCGTATTTATTATGTCATGTCATTATCACTAACAATTTGTTTTAGTTTTTCTTCATATTTTGAATCTGTACGATCCGATGCTCCCGATACTCTTTCTCGGTTTTCCAACTTTGCACATTGGATATCGGCTCCGCAAACTGTTGTGCCGCAACAATATCCGGGTTCTGTTGAATAAATAAAGAAAACAATAGTCCTCTAAGAAAACAAAAATCACCTCAGAATCTACTTACCTTCAAAGATATCTTGAATATGATTTCCAGCTTGCTATTACAATAGTTCCGGCACCAAAAATAGATTTCAATATCACCACAGAAAACATGAATGCAAAAGAAATTTCAAAATGGAGATGCTACTCGTCAAACCATCCCGCGTATTATTTACCCATCATTGTAAAACGAATAGAAACTTCCTCATGGGGAATAAGTACCCTTTTTGTGACATTTAAAAAATACCCTTTTTCTGACAACTCAGTACTGGCCATAAAAATGGGTATTCGGTACCCATTTAATGGGTACTTCACAGTTAGCGTGTGTAGAAAAATGTTCTATTTATAAATAAATAAATAATAAATAAATAAATAAATATTTCCCGCATTTAGAGCCTTCAATGACACTCATGATTTAGAAAATTCGTGCACCCAACATAGGCTACTTGATGAGATTCACGTTTTTGAACTACTGTACTGGAGAGCCACGTGATTTTCGCGAAAATTCAAGCCTACTACTATTACCATTCCCAGCACTGACTCTGTGTAATAAAATATTA
Source organism: Aedes aegypti (assembly GCF_002204515.2). Lineage (NCBI taxonomy): Eukaryota > Metazoa > Arthropoda > Insecta > Diptera > Culicidae > Aedes > Aedes aegypti. The sequence goes on from NC_035108.1 coordinate 383,133,994, forward strand.
AACTTTTCAAATCTAGTAGGAGTAGGGTAAGCGTTCCCTTAGTTGTGGGTGTTCCTATAGTTGCGGTAGTGCCGTTTTCACTGATTTCATTACATTAGCCACAGAACTGACACTACCAATCGACGTATTGGCTTGTTGATACACGGAATAGTTGAAAACATCGTTCAGATTGCTTTAAAACTGATGAAATATCACTAAAATTGTTAAACTGTTCTAGCTTGTACCAATAGTTGCGGTAAAGTGTTCCTATAGTGGAGGATCCCATAAGAAAACAACGGATACCGCAACTATAGGAACACAAATTAAAAATATACCGCAACTAAAGGAACAGTATACCAATAGTGGAGGTATTATTTTTCCCTGACATGCCGTGGATTACTGCGATGAAATATTTTTTCTCATTAAGTCAATGGTCGTTACTTCCCGTTACAACACTAACATGTACAATAATTGCGCTTTTTGAATTTAGGCGGTTAAATGAAGTTCAATAGTGCTTAGTACCTCCACTATTGGTACATCTACCCTAGTGACTGTTCTTCAATGATTAACCATTTAATTAGAAGATATGTTCAGTAACGCGTTTTGGATGCCTCTCTCAATCTTCCTGGCGTTACGTCCCAACTGGGACAGAGCCGGCTTTTCAGCTTAGTGTTCTTATGAGCACTTCCACAGTTATTAACTGAGAGCTTTCTTTGCCAAATGACCATTTTTCATATGTATATCGTGTGGCAGGTACGAAGATACTCTATGCCCTGGGATTCGAGGAAATTTCCTTTACGAAAAGATCCTCGACCAGCGGGATTCGAACCCACGACCCTCAGCATGGTCATTATGAATAGCTGCGCGTTTACCGCTACGGCTATCTGGGCCCGCCTAACTGGATGCCTATAACTTCAATTTTAGAGTAAGAGATTGACATTTTCCCTATGATCAATAGTTTTTACAAAGCATGACAAAAATGTTAATAAATCTTCGAGCTGTTAGTAAAATAGCTATAAGTAGATGAAAAAACCGAATTTAGTACTATACCATTTCATTCCACTAGAGTTTGTATCCTTTGACAGATACACGTAATTCGACCGCAACTGTAAGGCCGTCTTCAGTGTCGTGTACCAATTCGGTTTTTTCATCTACAAAAATGTTGCTTTTTATGATATTTTCGTAGAATATTTCGTGTTTGGAAGAGAATTTTTATGAAATAGTTCAAAAAGCACGTAATTTACTCTATTTTTCAGTGGTATGCGTCACTATTTGAACAACCGTAAATGAAAATTGTAAAAAAAATCATGATGATGACACATGGTAGTGGAACAAAAAATATTTAAATAATAACCAAATAAGTTTACATTAAATCGAAAAATGCCCTTCAGATAACATCAAAATACATTGGATAACATAAAAATACATTCACAGTAGTTTATCGTCGGTTTACACAAATTGATTAATATTTCATCTATTAAAATATTAATCATCTGCATAATTTGATGATTTTTTTCCTTAAATAAGTAAAATGAAGAAAAAAACCTTCTTCTTACTAAGACCTTATTTTGATTTGAGACAAATTTTATAATAAATCTTTGAACTGTTTAATGGAATACCTATAAGTAAATGGAAAACCTAATTTGGTTCTATACCATTTAAATCCACTAGAGTTTGTATCCTTTGACTGGCATACTTCTTCCGGATTGCATACTTCTTGGCTTGAACTCTACGTCGACGTTGGCTTCGCAGGCATCTTCCACTATTTCCATGAGCGTTCACAGTGTTGTTATACCAAAACCTTTACGGTAGTGAACCTACTCACGCTTCTCACAATCCGGCAGCTTGGCGACCAGCGACTAACTTAGCAGCGAGTTTGCGAGATGTTGCTGGAAATCAGCGGCTTCCAAGTGACCGCAGAGCTGCTCCACCGTGTTTCCGAATGGAATGAAGCTCTTCGAATTATCTGGTTGTGGAGGATCCAGCCGGTTGACCTTGTCCTGCAGGCTTTTCAAAAGCTGCTTCACACGGCCTTAATGGCGGTGCAGCTTCTCGATGATCCTTGGGATGGTTTCGGGAAGTAGAAGCTGACCAAATACCAGCTCGAGTGCATCTCCTTCCAGTGCTTCCTGCAGTCGCATTAGGTTCCCGTGGTTCATGTTGCCACATGTATCGTTGGACGCTTTGTAGGCCGCATAGAACAAAGGCCACTGTGCTGGATTGCCCGAAAATATGGGAAGCTTGTAGGTAAGTCCCTTTCGTGCAGCCAGATGTGACTTCCTCGGTCCGGTCTGCTTTTGCCCCAGCTCATCTTGACGCACACTGTAGTCCTTCTTCCTAATAATTTACGGAGAGTTGCTGTTGACCTTCCTCTCCATGGACGAATCGAAACTCTGGCTTTGCAGATCAGAAGTTTTGGAGTACTCGTCGTCATCGTCCTCCTCCTTAGTACTTTCGTCATCTTTTACGAACTTCTGGAAGTTCCCCTTCATCAGCTTCAACGCGTTTCGGTTGATTTTGCTGAAAGGCTCCACTTGCAAAATGCCCGTATCATTTTTCGACGCCTGCTTTGGCATTTTAAGGCTCGACAGTCCCGGTAACTCCTTGTCAATGGATACCAACCGCTCCTCGAACGACTCCTGGTTCGCCTTTATACGCTCGACTTGCTTCGTTCTCTTCCGAAGCATCTCCGCTTGCCAAGCCAAATCTTCTTCTTCTTCCTCTGCATTCTTCTGCAGCTCCATCTCCATAGTCTTCTTCTTGTACGCACGCTGCAGTTCTCTCTTCTTCTTCCGCAGCTACATCTCCATTTCCAGCTCTTCCATCTGCCGCTTCTGGCGTTCTTCTTCTCTGACTTTCGAATTCTCGCTAGACGCACCCAAGCGAGAAATGACGCTGGATTTGTCAGACTTATCTGTTTGCTTCCGCCAACGAATCTGCTTCTTCCACTTCTGGTACTCCTTGGCCTTCTCCTGGCAAGCTTTCTTTTGGAAGCACCAACTTTTGGGCATCTTTACTTCTTCGAAACCCACGCAACCAGAAGCGCGTCCATGTTTGAAACCATGGGTAAGACAAAGGTTGGCAAATATTTTGTGCACAGTGAAGCTAAAATTTTTTTTCTATCTTTATTAACGAGATTTTTAGCCTTGGGCTAGTTCATCTCGGGACCAACGGCTTTACTTCCCTTCCGAAGGAAGTCGTCACTGAAATTTTCAGTGACTATCTCGGGGATGCGATTCGATCCCAAGTCCTCGGTGTGAGAGCCGTGTGTTCTAACCACTACACCAGGTCCGTCCCCAGTGAAGCCAAGACAAGTTTTAACGCTGGACTGGAATTTGAAAGTTACTATATTTGAGAAGCTCAAACGTAAATGGGTGTAAGTGACATTTTGTTCGAAAGCTTTTCTTTTTTACAGGGACAAAATAGGAAATTAGTGACCTTAAAGAGATCAAATAGGGATTCAGAAAACAAAACAAAACCCAATAGGAGCCAGGAGATACGAGTTTGGTTCTTCATAACATCAGAGCAGACATTTTCTTAGATTTAAGACTTTATTGAGAATTCCTCATAACATTACGACAAATACATATTACTGTATGTGTTTTCCATGATTTTCTCTAGGAATTTTATCATTTATTCAGGTACTTACCCAAATTTTCAGGTGTCACTCCGGAAATTTCTAAAGGTGTTCATTTAGTAATGATTTCTCTAGGAATTACTCCACGAAGTTTCCCAGGGAATTTCTCCAATAATATTGTTTAGGATACCTTACGAATGCAATCTTGATTTGCCCAAGGAGAACTGCAGCAATGGAATCGCTTCAAATATTATTTCACCAATCATCCGAATTCCTCCAAATATTCTTTGAAACATTTTTCAAGAAAGCCCTAACTCCTCAACAATTTTATGCAGCGACTAATCCATCGACCTGAGACATTCTCCAAGATTTCAGGTCAAATTATCTTCTAAAATTTTATCAATAGCTTCTCTAGAAATTTCTACGGATTTCCTTTGATATTATGATTAAAGATTTACATAGAATTTCAACTAGGAATTTACCTAAGGATACCTTTAGTAATTGCTCCAGAGTTTTCTTCAAAGATTTCTACAAAAAAATCCTCCAGTAATTCTTAGAGATTTTCTCAAGTAAGTCTTGGAGTTTTTTTTTTCTAAGAAATTCTTCCAGGAATGTCTCCAGGGAAACTTCAAAGATTTTTTTTCTGAAAAAAAATCGGTGTGGTGTTTCTAAGGAAAATCTAGTGGAACCTGTGATATAATTTGTGTTGGATTTAAAGTCACTCATAATGAACAAGGATCGCTGAAAAAAACTCCTGGATTCTTGTGCATGTTTAAGAAATTTTTCTAGATAATTTGATACATAACACTACGGAAGAGTTGCTGAATTAGAGTTACTGTGCACGTGCTGTTGCCTTAGGTGCAGGAGGCTCATTGCTTGCTAGCGCACGGGTGCGCTGTACATTGTGAGACCTTTTTTGGTGAGCCTCATTTTTCTTGAGATGTGTCTCAATGCGGTCTCATGCGCTCCGGCACATGTGCTGTTTAAAATTAAGCGCAATAATTGAAATGATGACAAAACTTTCCAACGAGGATCGAAATTGTAACTCTTGGATCGCGAGTCCTCGACCATGTCATGTAGACCATCTAGACACCTTCATAATGAAGCGAAAAAAATCGTAGAGTTTCTTCGTTACTAAGCAGTTGTTTCACAACTTGGATACAGATGGTGAGCCGTAGCGCCGAGCAGCGCATGAGACGAGTCTCCCTGGGAGCACATCGGCTTGCGCGCGCTTTTAAAATTTTCGTGAGCCTCCTGCTAGCGCAGCACACTAGGATTCCGATGAGCTGAGAGACGGTTTGGTTGAAGGCTCGTCAGTACATTTATGTGCTCCTGAGAAATATGCAACTCTATAGCTGAATCCATTGCCGCTTCCAAAAATATCATAGCACGTCTAGTTTTTAGATATGGGCTGTTGAAAATGCCAAATTTGACTATTTCAGCCAACTTGCATGCAAGTTTTCCAACTTGTACGGCAACTGAATTCAAACTTCAAGTGTATAACAATACTTATCCACAAAGTTCACAATATCTTCGATGCTCAATATTTATTTTTTGATGGTTTCGGAAAGTATTGTATTTTGCCATATAAGAGAAACGAAGTATTTTGTATTGAGAATGCCAGCATGTTGAAAAAATAGATCCAATCTAAGTTAAATCTAGAAATTTCAACCAAATTATATGTGAAATGTACGTTAAAGTCCTATTTTGCATGTTTGGTGGATTAGATTACTAAACAGTTTGATAAATCATACTTTAAATTTTATGTTAACATCAATTAAAACAGTGTTTTATACAATTTTGGCGACCTGTAGCTAAGAATTGTGACGTGCTAGAACATTTCTGAAAACGTCATCAAATTCAGCAACCCAAAATCTACTAGATACACATAATTTGATCTTTGAGACACGCAAAAATTTCGTGTTTGTTAAGCTGTGTAATCAAACAAAAACCTTTCGAATCTCGGAATAGTATTCCACAGGATTTTTTTAAAGAAATTTCCGAAAAACTTTGGATAGATACTCTATAAAATTTTGTGTAAGAATGATCGATGGGATTATTGGAAAAAATTACTGTCGTATAAACCGGTGAGCATGCCAATACTTTAAGAAACCTATTATGAAATTTGTTGATAAAACTGCAGGAGTAATACTTGAACTTGAAAGATTTGTTCGAAGAACCCATCAAGGAATTTTGGTTATCTGGGAGAAAACGAGAATGAATTTTTGAACGAATCCACATCAACATGCGGAGGTATTCTCGCAGGGTTTCTTAAAAAAAAACTTGAGCTACTTTTTCTAACATTCTGGACTAAACCTTTGTGGGTTTCCTCGGACGATATTCTGTAGAAATCTTTGGAAGATTTCCTAGAGTAACTACTGAAAATTCGGTTGAAGGGTTAGTTAAAAATATATCTGGTTTTGGAAACAAAAATCAATGGAATGCCTTAAGAAATTACTGTAGGTGGTAGCTTTGGAGTTCTCAAAGATTTCCTGGAGCAAATTCTTCTGAGCAGCCTTTGAAAAATTACTGAAAGAATTGCTGAGAGAAGTAGTGGAGAACTATCTATATAAATAAAAATGGAATGGTGTTTGTATGTCACGAAATGGCTTACGAACGGGTCAACGGATTTGAATGATTTTACCTCCGTCGTGTTCGTCAAGGGTTCCGACGTGTTTGTGTGTATAAAAATCTCAGGATATTCACCGGGAATGTTGAAAATATGAGCGCGAACGAAACTGTCATTTTATATGGGACGATCAAAAGCGGTTTTTCAATAGCCTACTTGATGGCATGACGAAGTTTGCCGGGACCACTAGTTTAGAATAATTTCCGTAAATCTCCCTACCAAAATTAGCAAATGGTCAGCCATCTTGAAAAACTTTTGAGGTTTTGTTCGACTTTTGTATGGAAGCCCGCCACTGTGCGATGGTGCAATCAAAAGGTTCCAATAAAAAGCCACGCTTGATTTAATCACCTGATGGTACCGCACCCGTTTCGGGGTGGTAAATGGAGGCAGCTGGACGTGGCATCATTAACTTCTTGTGGCTGCTCTTTAGCCGTCCCATTGGGGCAAAAGGTGAACACGAGTGACCGTTTACTGGTGTGGTGAATCCGCTGATAAACATTTATAGCCTTGAGAGATCATTTAAGGATTAAACCTTGTGCTGTGTGTGGGTTCGGGAAAACTTGGACAAATCCTTGGCCAAAGAACATTTAATTAGACGTTCATTAAGCAAGCTCATTATTTTGACGGTGGAACTTTTTTACAAGAGCGTTATTTTTCTTACGACTATCGAAAGGGATTATCGTTAATCTGATTCTCAAATGGCTAAGATGTTTACCTGTGTTTATTGGTATGCTTCGATTTGATCACTGTTCCGAAAACTTGCAAGAAACGAAAAATGTTCTTTGAACGAGTTTTTCTGCAATCGAATCTTCTGCCTTGCAGCGCTCTCAGTACCATTGGCGTACGTAGAATTTTTCTTTCTCCTTCTTTGTATGGAATTATTCCTCATCACAACCCATCCAGAAAAGAAAGCAGATACCAAAATACACTCAAAATCAGATAATGGTATTTTTTGAGTTATACAGAGCCATGAGAAAATTATGTAAAGTATCTAAAGGGAACTGTAGGATTCTGGCCCCTGTTCCTACGCCAATGCTTAGCACAAGTATTGATAACCCCGGGGCGCTACGATTAAACGTGCAGAGGAGCAACTTTTTGACTAAAGTTTGCAAAAAAGGAAATATTTCTTCTCTTTAGAAGCACACACATCTCCCCACCATGCCGGACGATGCACGATGATGGATTCTATAGGAGTATACTTTCAGGCAGAAGGGAGGAATCACAAGTAGGGTTTATTTGGGAACGCGCCAACAAAGCACCGCAGGCTTGTTTTCAAAAGAATCAAAGGAAAATTTTCCCGAAAATCTGCTTTTCGTTCCGCGCTTCATTCCCTTCTACACCTGTCGCATTGCATACAGTCACCTCACAGTTATGGATAGCCACATATATGGATCATTGCTGTACTAAACAGTTAATTATAATGAGCTTCAATACATTTTTCTTGTTAGTTGAAAACAGAATGTCAACGAAATGCTTTGGAAGAATTCCACGTCAAATCGGTCAGTCACAGAGCTCGACCATCTTCGATAAGCAGTAAATTTAGCACATGTTTTCGAGAGTGTCTGAAAAAGAATTTTCAATAGAAAAATTTATCATTTTGAATCAAAAATAACTTTTGAAAATGGCCTATGCATTTTTGCATGCAATTTATTTGAAAAATTCTAATTACAAATCTGTCGATGCTTGAGAAATATGTTCTATGAAACATTTGGACAACAAGAAAAAAATACACTGAAAAATATTCTATGTTTTTATGAAGAATTCCAAAATAAAACATAAATTTAAAATACACAAATAATATATAACAATATTAATATGTTTTTCTAATTTCTGTTCAATTTTTTGTTTGTCAAAATTAATGCGTTCTGATTCATTGAAAAAACAGTACGTTTTTGAGAGTGAAGGCCAAATTTATCTCCAATTACTTTTTATTAATGGAGAATTGCGAGTAACTAATGAAAATGGTCTATTGACCTGAAAATTCTATTTTTCTATTAATTATTTTAGGCATTAAACTTGATACAATTCGAAAATAGCAACTTCTATAGAAATTATCAGGATAGTTATTATGGTTTAAAATAACTTTAAGATCCTTCTTGTGTCTGGTGGTAGACCGTAATTATTTTAACAAAAAGCCAACATTTTGAAAATTAGACCAAAAATTGTTCATAGAAAACCTTTTTTATTTAAAATTTCTCCATCACTTAAATTTGTCCCATAAATATGTTTCTTAACAAGATTCTATAGTGGACATTTAAAAAATATTTATAATTGGGTTTTTGTGTAATTCAAAATTGAAATATAATTTGTGATTTTTAATGAAATACATACATATACTTTCAGTGTATATTTTCTTGTAGTCCAAACGATTCTATTAAGAAGATAGAACATTTTTCTCTCAAAACATCAGTTTCGGAGTTTGAATTTTTCAAATGAATCGCATGCAAAAACATATAAGCCATTTTCAAATGTAATTCTTGAGGAAACACTTATTTGACCATACCAAAAACATGTACAAAATTGAATCCAAAATAGAAACTTTCGGCGAAATATAAAGCTTCATTCATAATAGATTTTTAATGAATTTCAACTTGGCATAGTTTTCTTCAGACGGATGGCAGAAATTTAAACTAGTGTGAAAAAGTCCAACAAAATGGACCATAGGTAATTCAAGCAATAAACTCAAATATTTTGCTTCAATATCAACTGTAATTTATAACATTTTTTAAAGGTTTCCAATAAATTCTAAAATGTATTGAATTATTAATCTGTTGGAAGATTCGTAGCAAAACTTTGTTTGCCACCCTTCGATGTTCTTTGAAGAATTTAAGATTGTTTGGTGATTTCAAATATTTGCTGCAAATATTTTGAAAAAAAGTCAAAATGGACTGTAAGATTTGTTAACACTTTCACCGTGAATTCCTCCTGGTAGAAAAGCATTCCTTCTATGTCTTTTGTTCTACAAATTCATTCCGGAATGCGCAACCAGATAAAAATAATTAATTTTTAAAAAATTTGAAGTTTTCCCTTGCAGTTTCTCCAAAAATTCTTTGTTTCTGTTAAATTGCATACCGAGTAATTTCGCTGAAAATTCTACTAGAAATATTTCGTAGGCATTTCCTTCAAATGGTTTTCTGAAAACAGAAAAAAAAACATTGCAAATTATTTCGCGAAGTTTATCAGCAGTTCTTCAGAAATATTTCCAAAAACCGGAACAAATTGCAGCAGAAATACTTTTATGGTGTGTTTTTTATTTAATGTTTCAAATCCCCGTATCATATAAGAGTTATTTACGAAAACTGCTTCTCAAATGTCTCTTGCCTAAGAATCTTCAGAGTAAATTTGTTACTAATCCCATAGTATATTTTCGCTTCTTAAATAAGCATACCGGAAATGGAATTTGTGGAGAATATTTGGCAAAATAATTGAGAAGGAGGAAGGGATTCATTAGGATATTCATAAAGAAATGTATAAGGATCTTCCCTAAAAAATTTCTTCAGATATAGCTTTATCATTTATCGACAATTCATATTTTGAGATTAAATTCTTGTGATATTTCAGGGCGGAATTCCTAGAGGCTTTCTGGTAGAATTCTGGGGAAGTACAGAGGTATTATTATGGGGCCTCCTTTCGCTGAGTGGTTAGAGTCCGCGGCTACAAAACCAAACCACGCTGAAGTTGTCTGGGTTCAATTCCCGGTCGGTCCAGGATCTTTTCGTAATGAGAATTTCTAGGCATAGAGTATCATCGTACCTACTACACGAGATACGAATGCAAAAATGGCAACTTTGGCAAAGAAAGCTCTCAGTTAATAACGAAGTGCTCGTAAGAACACTAAGCTGAGAAGCAGGCTCTGTATCAATGAGGACGTTAATGCCAAGGAGAAGATAAAGAAGAAGAAAACAGAGGTATTCTGATAGATTTTAAGACTAATTTCAAAGATACTGATGGAAAAAAATCACAATCAGTTTTTTGTAAATTTGGAGCCTTTCAATTATCTTGTAGACATTCACCTCTAGAGAAAAGATTATAAATCATCATTTATCTCTCGTTGTCCCGTTATCAATCTGTTGTTTCTATCTGCTGCAATATTTTGTTGATTCAACTTTCCTTCACTTTATTATTTACTTTATTGTGAGGAATTCTGTAAAAAAACCTTTTTTATCATATTCAATGCGTAATTTTATAAAACTCTGTGTAAGATTTATATTAATAAAATAATTTTCAATAGGTTTATTTTGAAATACTGGACAATATTTTCAAACATTTAAAATAGAGATTCGAAATTATAGTAGGGCAAGGTTCTGAAGGGTTTCTAGGCACAATACTCAAAAAAACCTGCACAGGATTCTCGACTGGTTCTGACCAAAACTTTCGCAGAAACAGGTTTTTTCCATCACTCTTGAAGAAATGCACTTTATTCACTGATTTTTTGTCAGTCCTTGTTGCAAACGAGAACAAAAACGAACTGTATCTTCCACTGATATTGATAGCCGTTTATTTTATGCTTCAAACTAGAAAAAAAGATAAACAAATTAGTTCATGGTAATTTTAATCCAAAGTAGTATAACCTACAATTCAGTGAGACCATACATGCATGATCTTGCGTTACTGTTGTTCAATAGCCCGTTCGCAACTAAATTCTGTGTAAAGCGACATTCTAGTTATACATATTTGGCATACATTTAATTACAATTTGGATATATTTCACCTGCCAATAATAATCCCGTATCTACCGCGATCCACAAATTCAATACGCTCAGCGAGTATTTAGTTCCTGCAAATGAAATCAGCTCTAATATACCATAACCCACAGACTTATGCTGCATACCTTTGATAGCACTAACGTAGCCTTACTTCTAGTAATTCGGTAATAAAGGGAAATTGAAATAATAATAAATTCTACATAAATCCAATAAATTCAATGGGTTAACTTCTGTCGCAAAGCACTTCAAAACTGCAAGTAATCTATTTTGACATCAGTCAAATCCTTTAGTCACACACTACTGCATTCGATGGCAGGGATGCCATCTCTCCGAGTGATGTGGCAACAGTCCTAATTAACTTCATTTACTGACTCTTGTCCGATTTCATGCGATTTTTTATGCATTTAAAAATGTGGCCCGCCACACAAAATTGTTTCTAAGATTTTATCCCGTGGTTCAAATAGGTTGGACAGGCCTGCAATAAGGCATTCTTGCCAATGATCTTGAAAATACCGCCAATATTTTTCTGTTTAACTCTTACAGTTCTGCTACACAAATTTTGAATAGTCTCTCTATAAAGCAGCCGAGAAACGAATTCACCGCAGAAATAAAAGGCAGTATGAAGAATACATCATTACTGGGGCGCAAAACAGCATGGAACAAACTGTTATGCGGAGATTTTACGAAACTGTCAATGGCGTACGGAGAAAAACTGCTCCGTCTCCCGTCATTAGCAATGATCGCGAAGGTAACCTGCTGACAGACAAAATCTTGGTGGAAAGCACACTTCGAGCAATTGTTGAATGGAGAGAACACGAGCGCGTCTGAGAACAGGGTAATCCTCAGCAACGATGGGCAAGCTGTGGAGCTCCCGACGCTAGATGAGGTTAGAAGAGCGATTAAGGAGTTGAAGAATTGTAAGGCTGCTGGAAAAGACGAGCTCCCGGCTGAACATTTCAAGCAAGGTAGTGAGCAGCTGTACGAAATACTGCGCCGTACTCTGTTAAGGATATGGAAGGAAGAAGAATTGCCTGCTAGCTGGCTGGAGGGCCTGCTAGAGTACGCTAATTACCGAGGAATAACGCTCGGCGTACAAAATAATGTCGAGTGTTCTGTTCAACAGATTGAGACCGCTGGAGGAGTCATTCGTTGGCGAATACCAAGCTGGTTTTCGTGAGGGCCGATCTACGACGGATCAAATGTTTACCTTGCGACAAATCCTTGATAAGTTCCGGGAATACATTTTGTAGACACACCATCTGTTCATTGATTTCAAGGCGACGTACGATTCAGTAAAAAGAAATGAGTTATGGCAGATAATGTTTGAACACGGTTTTCCGGCGAAACTGATTAGACTGATTCGTGTAACGTTGGATGGATCGAAATCAAGTGTGCGGGTTGCGGATGAGACTTCAACCACCTTCGTAACCTTAGATGGATTGAAGCAAGGAGATGCGCTTTCGAACCTTTTGTTCAACATTGCTCTTGAAGGAGCTATAAGGAGAGCGGGCGTGCGAAGAAGCGGTACCATCGTCACCCGGTCGCATATGCTCTTGGGTTTTGCGGACGATATCGATATAATCGGAAATTTGGCACTGTCGGCCAAGGTAAAACAAACAAAAGCAAATTGACTTCTGGTTATTTGCAGTTACGCAACAAACCACTGCAACGAGGAAGCATCCGTTACTTTGCTTCGTCAGGCTAATTGCAAGAAAACCATCATTTCCCGGATACGTAGAAAGTACCGTATCATGATGCTAGGCTGGTACACTTGGTACTTTAGTGATGTGCGATAATGATGTTACCCGCGAGGTGAAAAGGCGTCTTGCAGCTGCGAGACGGGCTTTTTACGGGCTCCGTAACCAGATCAAGTCCCGTAGCCTGCAGACGAAAACAAAATTCACGCTATATAGGACACTTATCCTTCCGGTTGCTCTATACGGTCATGAATCCTGGACGTTAAAAGAGGTCGACCGGAGAGCGTTTGGAGTTTTTGAGCGTAAAGTGCTACGAACAATACTCGGCAGTAAACAAGAAAATGGCATCTGGCGGCGTCGCATGAATCATGAGTTGTACCAAGTATATAAAGAAGTGGATATTTTCAAGCTCATCAACACGGCAGACTGCGTTGGGCTGATCACGTGGTACGAATGCCGGAAGAACGACAAGCAAAAATAATATTCAGTAGAGAACCCGAACGAGGCCATCGGCTTCGTGTCAGGCCGTGCACACGTTGGCTTTTTGCAGTTGAAGAGGATTTGAGGGCACTTAACGTTCAGGGCGACTGGAAGCGATTGGCTCAGGACCGAGCTCAGTGGAGAATAATCATCCATTCGGCGTAGATTCAACGTAGCGCATTGTAGCCCATCAAGTAAGTACCACAAAAATAGCGTTCTGTGAAATTTTCAGCTTATTTGATGGTGATTTTAGGGTGGCCCAAAGACAATGTAGGTTTATATGGGAATAACTGTGAAAATTTATCATCCACTAATGAAAACTCATTCCTCAAACCTTAATCAAGGATGTCGCTGAAGAAATAATTTCTTTTGAGCTATTTTTGTTTGGGAGTTTTGTAGATGTTTGCCGGGATATAATCCCATATGAAGCTAAATAGTAGCAAACAAACTCATGAAAATCTGTTGTCCTATACGTCGAATTGAATTTCTCTCTGCAGCAAATATCTTTATTATGGTTTAAAGAATAAGTTTTTACTTTGGAGTAATAAGTTTGTACTCAATTTCCAGTACTAACATGATTGAAACATTTTTCGAAATTTCTAAATAGTAATTTCCTCATAAACCTACTTTGTCTTAGCTAAAAATTTTACAGAACTCTATTTTTATGGTATGAATGATAAAGAAAATATGAGAGACTGGATCTTCAAACCGCCTCAGTAGTCAGTCTAAGCTTAGCTAAGCTAAGGAAGAACCGGATAATTTTTGTTTTGAATTTTACAAGAAATCCTTGATGAAATGCCGAAAGATTTTGTAAAAGATTTGTTGAAAAAACCTGAAGAGGCACTTTAGGAAGAACTTCAAAGGCAAAGTTAGAAAACCTATTGGCAAACTCTCTGAAGAATTTATAAAGAGAAGCTTGGCGATTTTGAAGACAATTTCAGTGACACTCGTAGAATACCTTGTCCCACTTTTTGAAGAATTTCTCAACAACTGGAATTAATATGAAATAAGTACGTAGAGGTGTGAGCTATGGGGCCTTTCTTAGCCGAGTGATTAGAGTCTGCGGCTACAAAGCAAAGCCATACTGAAGGTGTCTGGGTTCGATTCCCTGTCAGTCCAGGATCTTTTCGTAATGGAAATTGCCTTGACTTCCCTGGGCATAGAGTATCATCGTACCTGCCACACGATATACGAATGCGAAAATGGCAACTTTTGCAAAGAAAGCTTTCAGTTCTTCTTCTTCTTTCTGGCGTTACGTCCCCACTGGGACAGAGCCTGCTTCTCAGCTTAGTGTTCTTATGAGCACTTCCACAGTTATTAACTGAGAGCTTACTATGCCAATGACCATTTTTGCATGCGTACTTCGTGTGGCAGGTACGAAGATACTCTATGCCCTGGGAAGTCGAGAAAATTTCCAACCCGAAAAGATCCTCGACCGGTGGGATTCGAACCCACGACCCTCAGCTTGGTCTTGCTGAATAGCTGCGCGTTTACCGCTACGGCTATCTGGGCCCCCTTTCAGTTAATAACTGTGGAAATGCTCCTAAGAACACTACGCTGAGAAGCATGTTCTGCCTCAGTGAGGACGTAAATGCCATGAACAAGAAGAAGAAGAAGTACGTAGAGGATTTTGCTGAAGAAATTTTTAAAATATTTTCTGAAGCATTCTCTGACGTATATCTTCAAAAGGTTTTTTTTAAGAAATTTATTAGAGATTATTCGAGAAATTTTCTGGTAACTAAAGGAATAAATCTGTCGAATAATAATTACTAAACCCGAGAATGCTGAGCTATGGAAATCTCAGGAGGAACTCAGTGAAAACTGATAAATGAGAAAGCACTTTGTTGATTCATAACTGCAGGGTGACTGTAATAACTGTTCCCGGGGGGTTTACGCTGCACCCGAACAAACAGTGGAGGGGTTGAGTACTTTGTTTGAAAATCGGATCGCGGTGTGCTGGGCTGGTTGAGCAGGGGACTAGCGGAAGGCAACAAGGAATGAGATGTTTCCCAAAAAGTAGGTATCTTTATGCCATAAATTTGGCATATTTGTTTTCGTGTGGCCTTGCCGACAGCACTTTTTCGTTGTTATCTTTCGAGAGCGGGGGGATTCTTTTCTGGTTGTTTCGTGAACGTAGGCAGACTTTGCCAAGCAAACAGACAGAAAGCCTCTTTCTCGTTGCAGCAGCAGTCAGCCCTAGAGGAACGGTGGTACCAACAACAAAGCGGATTGTATCGGTTGGGAGTTATTTTTTCGGGAAATTGGTTTTACGAGCTGGTAACGTGTGAATTATTACTGCCGGTTGGAGAAGTGGGCGAGGGTGGTGAACGTACAAGGTACAAGTGGCTGCCACCCCGTTGGCTACGTGTATTCGCAATCTGTACCGAACATGATTGCGCTATTGTTGCCTAGCATAAGGATGAATCGTGTTCCACAGCACCGGTACTTGTTTTGTGGTTTTCAAAAGGTAACTTTGCGGAAGGTCTTTAAGCGAGGCTAAGTTTCCTTGTCACTGCATGATTTAGTGATCCTGAAAATTTGAAAATACAGAAATCAGCCTTCAGATGAAAAATTGTACATGAATACAGCCAGAAAACTTTGCATTGCTCCTTTTAATTGTTTTTACCGATATCCTCCCTCAATGATCAACGTTTAATGAGAGTTATTTCAGTATGAAATAATAAACAGTAAAATATAAAAAATTTTCGAATACATTATAGTCAAACCTCCATAATTTGATAATGAGGGGACAATAGACTTATGGAAATATCAAGTCATGGCACAGATAACCCTTCGAAAGCTGTTTGAAGTTACTATCATTATAACTAGGATTTTTTGTTTGTTTTGAGTATGGTTCGATAAGCCAATTTCAGGTAATGGAACATCGACCCATGCAGATTCAACTGTACTGCCAATATTTGCATGGTCGACGTAACCACCATAACGCTAAATTTAACATTTTGTGTGATTCTGATTTTTGACATACGAATATATGATTTCAGATGCACATTCTTATACGAGAATTGGTTTACTGGGTAATTCTTTAAAGCCTAATTCAGGATTTTGCTGAAGAAACAAATCCCTTTTGAGCTAATTTTGTTTGGGATTTTAATAAATGTTTGCAAGTCGATAATCCCATATGAAGCTTAATAATAGCGAACGAGCTCATGAATATCTCTTTTCCTATCCGCCGGATTGAATTGCTGACTGCAGAAAATTTCTTTATTGAGATTTTGAAAATAAATTTTCACTATGCGATAAAAGTTTAAACTCACATTCCAATACTAACGTGTTTGGATATCCAAAATTTCTCCATAGTTATTCCAAAATTTTGCCATAGTAAATTTCAAGTTGTTTAGGAAATTTTTATATATATTCATATATTTTTTTTTTCAAAGTTTTATATTTTTTATCAAAAGTTGAGATCTTAAGCTTTCATTTAAAAAAAATGAAAAAAAGGTGATGCGCAGAGACCTACAGTGCGTGCCGATTGATTTTTTATTTTCCAAATCTAAAAAACATACATCGCTGAAAATTCGACAGTAAACGTAAATTTTTCAGAACTTTCAAGAAAAATTAAAGAGCCTCAAAGCCTTTAAAACGTTTTTTTTTTTCATATTCTTGAACAGTCAAAATCTTTGGTTTTTATTTCGTCAAAGAAAATTGAAAATCGGTCAAGCGGTTCAAAGTTATGATTTCTTAAAAAATAAAAACTTTGCTAGGTCGCGATTTATCTGGTCACCCTATTTCGGAAATGGTCACCCTAATCCAAAAGATCAAAAACACGTGTATTCTTATTTTAAATCAAGCACAAAATAGGAAATTTGCACGGACTTTGTTGATCCACTAGATCGGTTTTTCATGGAACGGCTGTATAAACCTAAACTCCCGTGCAAAAGTTTGGGTTCACCCCCTCAAAAACATACAAAAGTGTTCTGTCCATATCTCTATGATTAAACTTCCAATTGAAACTCTTTAAGCCGCATTCGAAGGGCAAAGAGTTATTCTTACTTCCTATGTATTTTTTCAAAAACATTTTTGGAATTTTGTATACTAAATTTTAATTTAAAGTTGTGACATTTAAAAAAAAAACGCTCTGAAAAATCATATCTAATTTTCTTAGCATTGGGTCGACCAAAATTTTAAATCAATGTGTCATTAGAATCATAATCTTATATTCTTTGAAGAGACCCCACGAAATTTTGGCGGAAAAGTCTGAAAAATATTCAAAATCAATTAAACAGTCAGTCAAGTTGTCGTTGCAAGAGTTTGGGTTTACCCCTCAGTATGATGAAAACCGTGCAAAAGTTTGGGTTCACCTGAGCCGCACGCACATCATATTTGTCAATATATCTGCCATTTTTCAACCGATTTTAATAGTTTAAAGCTTTTTCGAACGCAAATAACGGCGCGGACATTTCACAGATTTCACAGATATTTGGGTTTTAAGTAAGTTCAGGTGAACCCAAACTTTTGTACGATACACCATACTGAGGAGTGAAACTTTTGCACGATGACTTGAATGACTGTTTTATTAATTTTTAATAGTTTTCAGATTTTTCCGCAAAAAAAATCGTAAGCGCCCTTCAAAGAATATAAGATTATGATTCTGATGACACCTTGTTTTAAAATTTTGGTCGATCAAATGCTGAGGAAATTTGCTATAATTTCTCAGTGAGTTGTTTTGTAAAATGTCACAACTTTATGTAAAAATTAAGTATACAAAATTCAAAACAATTGTTTTTGGAAAAATATATAAGAAGTAAGAATAAGAAAAAGTAAGTAAGAGTTTCAATTGGACGTGTATTCCCAGAGATACGGACTAAACACTTTTGTATGTTTTTTAGGGGGTGAACACAAACTTATGCACGGGAGTGTACGTCCTTATGTTTTTAAAACTTTGAAGAAATTTCTTCAATGTTTCTTTTAAGAGATTCATACGAAAATATTTATGTAACTTTCGGAAGTATCATTATGATTTCTCAAACACATAAAATTTTAAAACTTATACACGTAAAAATTCTTGGTATTGCGACATCGCATTCCTTCGGAATTATCTTGAGAGATCCACATATTTTTCAAGAGTTTCCTCCAATGCTTTAACATTCCCCATTACTATCTAACAGACTAGACTATTTCAGATATTCTGAGGATTCGTTTACTGTCAATCATTTGCAAAATAAAATTCAAAATGTCTTGAGTTATTTTCTTTTTGAAAAAATAATCGAGCATTACAGATCCCGTTTGTTTACCTACCTTGATACCTTGATGGCTACAGCGTAGCGTCACGCCATTTCCGGGCGTATTGTAGAGCTCCATATTCGTCGGTCTTGGGCGAAACTTCTCCAGTTGCCCCGAACGTTTAGGGTCGCTAGGTCCTCTTCCACTGTGTACAGCCAGCGTTTTCGTGGTCTTCCCCTAAGCCGCTGACCTCTACCTGATTCCCTGCTGAATATTATGTTCGCAATTTTTTCTTCCGACATTCGCAGAAAGTGACCAGCCCACTGAAGTCTGCCGTATTTTACACGCTTGATAATATTCGCATCTTTGTACACTTGATACAACTCGTGATTCATGCGTCTGCGCCACACACCATTTTCGAGTTTCCCACCGAGTATTGTCCGCAGCACTTAACGCTCGAAACACCGAGAACTTTCCAGTCTGACCCTTTCAACGTCCACGCTTCGTGCCCGTAGAGAGCCACCGGAAGAATCAATGTTTTATACAGGGCGAATTTTGTTTCCGTTTGCAAGCTGCGGGACCTAAGCTGGTTACGTAGTCCGTACAATGCCCTATTCGCAGCCGCAACACGTCTTTTCACATCGCGGGATACGTCGTTGTCACATGTCACAAGTGGTCCAAGGTAAAAAAATTCTTCAACAACTTCAAACACATCCCCATCAAACACTACCTCAGCACCTACACCACCATGCCTGTCTCTATCTCTACCTGTAACCATGTACTTCGTTTTGGTAGAATTAATGGTTAGGCCTATCCTCACTATTTTCCTCTTCAGAGGCACGAAGGCCTCTTCCACTGACCTGCGATCGATTCCAATTAGGTCTATATCGTCCGCAAAGCCGAGGAGACCTTGTGACAAAAGTGCCATTTCTTTGCACGCCAGATCTCCTAATAGCACCCTCGAGTGCAATGTTGAACAGTAAATTAGAAAGTGCGTCTCCTTGCTTCAATCCGTCTAACGTCACGAACGAGGTTGACACCTCGTCTGCGATCCGAACATTTGATTTTGAACCATCCAGCATAGCGCGTATCAGCCTAATTAGTTTCGCCGGAAAACCATTTTCAGACATTATCTGCCAAAGCTCATTTCTTTTCACTGAGTCGTACACTGTTAAAAATAATGAAGATTACACGTCATATTATGTAAATTTAAGTCTGAAATCATGTAAAAATGTGTTATATGTCATGTAACCACTCAGGATCCTGCTGGATTACATGACATGTAATTGAAGTTTACATGACATATCATGTAAATATCCATGATACTCCACGCTCCAATTATGTGCATTATATGTCTCAGAAATTTACACGTTTCGTTCGAACTGTGTATGCCGCCTTGAAATCAATAAACAGATGGTGAGTCTGCAAGTTATACTTCCGGAATTTGTCTAGGATCATTCGCAAGCTAAACATCTGGTCCTTTGTCGAACGGCCTTCATGAAAACCAGCTTGGTATTCGCCGACGAAGGACTCCTCGAGTGTTCTCAGTCTGTTAAACAGGATGCGTGCAGAATTTTGTACGCCGAATTCAGCAGGGTAATTCCTCTTTAATTGGCACACTCCAGTCTGTGTCGTTTCTTGTATATCAGGCGGATGAGGCCATCCAACCAGCCGGTGGGCAATTTTTCGTCCTCCCATACCTTCAGGAGTACTCGGTGGATCGACTGGTATAGCTGCTCGCTTCCGTGCTTGAGAAGCTCGACCGGGATCTTGTCCTTCCCAGCAGCCTATGGTCGGTGGGTCCACAGCTTGATCGACATCATCTATGTTCATCCTGTTCTTCGCTACATTTCCATTCTCACCGTTCAACAATTGCTGAAAGTGCTCCTTCCACCTGGCAGCCACCGCCGCTTTATCGGTCAGCAAATTCCCTTCTCGATCATTGCACATGGCGGGCACTGGTACGGTATTGGGCCGCGCACCATTGACCGTTGCATAGAAACTCCGCATATCATTCCGGTTCATGCTTTCTTGAGCGTCAGCTACCACACTTTCTTCGTGCTGCCTTTTCTTTATGCAGTGGATTCGCTTTTCTTCGGCTCTCGCTGCCCTGTATCGCTCTCTGTTCTGTCGGGTACCGGCCACAAACATACGGCATCTGGCGACATTCTTTATGTCTGTCACTCTCTGCCACTCTTCATTGAGCCAGTCGTTTCGTCTTCGTCGTTGACCAGTGCCGATCACTTCCCGCGCCGTTGTTGTCACAGGTCCCACAGGGTCCCACAGGCTGTCGACGTCTCCAGCAACGTTGATTCTTATCAACTGCTCGTCTAGTTGCTGACGGTATTGCGCAGCTACCCCATCAGTCGACAAGCGTTGTATATTGAAGCGCAGCGTTCTGTTTGATCTGGAATTCGTGACGCTGGATAACCGCGCCCGAATTTTAGCTACAACGAGATAATGATCCGAGTCGATATAAGGGCCTCGGAAGGTCCTGACACCAATGACATCTGAGAAATGTCGCCCATCAACCAGCACATGGTCTATTTGGGAGCAGGCATCGCCACTCGGGTGTCGCCAGGTGTGTTTGCGAAGTAGGTACTGCTGATTGCCATCCCTCTAGCAGCAGCGAAGGTTACTAGCCGCAGGCCATTATCATTGGTTACGGAATGAAGGCTTTCCGTTCCTATGACGGGTCGGAAGAAATCTTCTTTCCCGATCTGCGCATTTGCGTCGCCGATGACTATCTTGACGCCTTGTTTTGGGCACTCTCCGTAGGCTTTATCCAGGCTCTCATAGAACCCATCCTTCATGTCATCGGGCTTATCGTTCGTAGGCGCACATAAGCAGATCAGGCTGTAGTTGAAGAACTTACCCTTCATTCTCAACACACAGATTCGGTCGCTTACCGGTTTCCACCAAATAATTCGCTTCATCTACTTCCCAATCACTATGAAGCTAACTCCACGTTCTGCTCTGTCGCCACCGCTGTAGTAAATGTGGTACCGTAAAACGGGGTAACTTTGATAGTTTTTTCGAAGAAAACTTGAATATTTTTGCATGCTGTTTCAAAGATTTGCAATTTATATATTTAAAACAAGTACTGGCATCCTAGCTATCGATTTCAGTCGATAAATTGGCAAAATATTCATTTTGAATGGATATATAATTTTTCATATAATCGAAAGTTGGTTTTCTGTTTTGGGGTAACTTTGATAATGGAGTATGTTTCGAACAAAATTGAATGAATAACGAACATTTGTAGGGCATTGCATACCTCTAGGCGTTTAACGTTATATGGAAATTTCTGACTTAGATTACAAAAATGGTCCCAGTTTTTGAATATGATTTTCGCTAAGATATTTGAGACCGTATTCAAGTTCTATGATAAATAGGCTATCAAAGATAAGTGGCCAACTATTCAAAACTACATCAAATAGTGATCGTAGAACAGATTGTTTGTAAGCGTTTTGAAAATGCTAAAATTGTTTAAATTTTTTTAAATTCGTATAAAAAGCCTAAAATAATCTTGATTAAGATGAAAACTGCTCTTACATGAAGTGTCATACTAAAATTCTTTAGTTTTGCATAAGTTTTGCTTAACTGATTAACAGAAATTATGATATTTCATTTAGTATGCGATGGGTTACGCACTATCAAAGTTACCCGCATTATCAAAGTTACCCCGTTTTACGGTACTTGAATGGAGTGTTGGCGAAGGGGCCCACCGCTCGGTTTGTTCAATGAATTTAAATTTTTTTCTCATTTGAAATCGACAAAGTTTGCATGAAAAAGTGTTCTCATTATTTTTTTTTTCACCTGGAACGCAGTGAAAAAAAATTCATCAAATTTCAGTTAAAATCAGAAAAACTGTTTCTGAACATTTAGAAGTTTTGATCATTACTATGACGGATTTTTGAACATTAAAATATTACGCAGTTAATTAGGGAAACTTTCCTGAAGCACTATCTCAACAAACATTTCTTCGAACAAAATTACAATTGTTTGCTGGCAGCCAATAGAAATTCTTCATTTCATAAATACTTTCGGCAAATCCTTGGCCAATGTTCATATTTTTTTATTTGCTATGCTGTTTGTTTTGGACACGGCTCGGACCTTTGTAGATCCATCTAGTCACCAATTTTTGTTTACATTCCTTAAAAATTTTCAATAGTTTCGAGAAATTTCGAAAAGATTTTCTTCGATACATATGAGATGAATTTCCCTGAAATTCCATCTAGAATTTCTCTATGAATTATTATTATTTCTTGCCCCTGCATTTGCTTGTTGGAATTTATAATCAATTACTGCAGGAAATTTTAACTGTTTATTTTTCAAAAGTTATAACACATGTTTTTCAGAGAATATTACAGTTCAGGTGTTCTTGAACCATGATAAGTTCTAGAAGAAATGTTTGCTGATATATTTTATGAATTTATGCTTTGAAGTGGGATTTGTCTCAACTACAACGTAATTTTCAAACGAAATCTGGGATGTAGAAGGTATTCTCTGGAAGAATTTTAGAAAAGAACGATACAGAATTTGTGTAGTTAATCTAGTAGCCATTTCCTTCCATTAGCTTTCCTTTGGAATGCTCTGTGGGTTTTATTTGGAAACGTTCTTTACCTTACTTGATATATTCTTCTGAAAACTCCTTTGGAAGTCAATGGACATATATTCAGAGACACTTTCAAAGAATTTTCCAACCATTCATTGAAATTTTATTCAAGAAATGTCTTCAGAGATTTCTCTATGAATTCTTCCATATTCTAATTTATTTCATATATATATTATATTTTCCTAGATACTGTTTTATAGTCTATGGATACTCCAGATGCTTATTCAATTTTCCATCGCTTTGTTATTCTCCCAAATTATCGCTCAATAGTTCATCCGACTACTTTGTACCCAGTAGGTCGTTTTATTATTAATAATCTTCTCCTAAAATTTACAATACAGGGGACGGGCCTGATGTTGTGGTTAGAACTCACGCCTCTCACGCCGAGGACCTGGGATCGAATCCCATCCCCGAGATAGTCACTTATGAAACAAAGTCATAGTGAGGAAGTCGTCGGAAGGGAAGTACATCCGTTGGTCCCGAGATGAACTAGCCTAGGGTTAAAAATCTCGTTAATAAAGATAGAAAAAAAAATAACACTATCCATTCTCCAAGGATCAATCTTATTTTTCAAGGAATTTTTTTCTAAATATTATCTAGGAATTCTTTTAGGAAGAATTTTTAAATTTGTTAGAGAATACTCCAGGGATTTCTGCAAAGGTGACTCTAGAGATGGCTCTAAGGATTCCTTCAGTAATTTACCCGGTAATCTTTCTGAGAATTCTCCAGCGATTGTTTCAGGAATTTCCCCAGAGATTTTCCCAGGTATTCCTCCAAAAACTCCGACAATATTTTCATTTTATTTTGTCAGAGGTTCTTCTAGGAATTGCTCCTGGGATCCATTGGGGTATTTTTCCAGGAATTCATCTATGAATTTCTCCTTTCGGGAATTCTGGAAAATTCTTGAAGGAAGGATTCTTGGGATTATTTCTGATGAAATTCTTGAGGAATTCATGGTGGCATCTCTGGAGGAATTTCTAGAGGAATTCTTGAAAAGATTTCGGAGATATTTTTTTGAGGCTCAGATTAATTCTCTAGACAAACTTCATGGAATCCTGGACATATCCTTTGAGTAATTCCTGTTGCGATGTTGCTAAATTATCCAAACTAATTGCTGGTGCAAACTATCGAGGAATGTCTTTAGGAATTCGTGAAGTAATTACTTGTAGAATCCCAGAAAAAAAGCTGGTGGGGTCCCTGAAGGAATCCCTGATAGAATCTCTAGCGCAGTCCGTGGATAATCTCTGAAGAAATCCCCGGATTAAATCCTGGAGGAGTTTCGAGAAGACTACCTGAGGAATACCCTGAATGCATCCTGAATCTGGAGCAATATCTGGTGTGATCCTAAAAGAAATTGTTCTAGTGTAACTCCTGGAGAATTCTTTGAAGACATCTCTGCAAGAATCCCTGTAGATATTTTTCTGGAAGAATTTACAGAAGAGTTTCTGGAGAAATCCCTGAAGGAATATCATGTAAAATCGCTTGAAAATGCCTGATAGAATCTGTGGATGAACCACTGGACCAATCCCTGAAAAATTACATGGAGCAACTCTTGGGGAAATTCCTGGAAGAATCTTATTTAAAAATATTACCGAAATCACTGGAGACTTTCCCACTGGAAAAAACTTGTTCCGAACAGAAGAATCCCTATAGAGATTTTCCTAGCGGAATCTGTTAACGCACATAAGAGCGTCTGTTGGTTTTGGATCACTGTCGAGTGGTATTTCTTCATGGAAAAACTAAGTCAAGAATTCGTGGCTTAACTGGGATATATTGCACCGACTAAAATATGGTTTCTTCAACACAAACTCGACTGATATATTGAGGTTCAAACTGTATTGGCACAAACTGTAACTTAAACTTTGACTAACGGCGATTTATTATAACGACTTATGCTAACTGCGCGCGCGATCTAACTTTGAGTCACTTGTAGTACGAGATCTCAAGGACTATTAGCTGATGTTGATTACTATGGAAGTTTTATACATTTTGAAGGCAAACAAATTGAACTTACAAACAAAGTAACAAAGGGGACAAAGAGTACAAAGCATTACAAATTGAAACATACACGTGTAAACGGATTATGGAGCGAAAACTATACTGCCGCAAGTATGCTGACAATCATTAATGATCTGCTACCTATTATCTACAGTGAGACCATCCTATTTCGAGTTGTGCATCAACAGAATCCCTGGAATGATCCTTTGAGAAATTCCTAGAAGAATCCATGTAGGAACTCCAGGCAGAATTTCTGAGTCTCTTGTAGTCCTATCTGATGCGATCTGAAAAAATGGTAGCGATCAAAAGTTCTTCGTGAAGGAATCTCTGGCGAAAGCGTTGTATGGATCACAGTATAGATTATCTTCGAAAAAATTCTGGCAAAATCCCTGTAGGAATTTAAAAAAAAAACCTGGAGACCTCTCTAAAAGAGCATCTGGAGAAATTCCAGATGTCCATAACTGTTAATGAGAACTATCATTCTGTTCAAAATAATCATTCAATAATACTTGTACAGGAAAGCAATCTGATTAGACGATAACTAGATGCATTGGTAGGATTTTTAGTCTGGAAGGACAATTTGTACAATCTTGGCAAATACCCGTCTCAGGAAAATATGCCAAATGAAAACATTTGTTAAATATATCAACCAAGTATGACAAGCTACTCTCTGAATGTTTCTTGTTGAGGATGTGTATAACTCCATCATCGCCATGGCGCGTCAGGGGCTTTCATATATTTTTTTTTTTAATAATAGTTCTCACTTCTTCCAAATCAGTCCCCGAGAGATTTAGTTACTGAACATTTGTTTTCCTCCTTCAATTCCAGAATTGACTTCTAAGGTTTTTATAAACATTTTTGTTTCTCTGTTGGGTAAAAGGTTTTTTGATCTCCTTTTGCAGATCCTTCCATATAATTTTCATTGCACGATCGCGAGTGCAACGGAATTGCCTTCTCTGCACGTTTCAAGACAAATCGAAAGTTTAAGATTATCTTCTGTAATCACGGTTAGAATTTTACTTCACATTTTGGTATTGCAATGCCCCTTGCTCATTGGAATTTCTTAATGTTTCGAGAGCATTCTCAGAATTAAGTTTGTATTGCAAAGAAATGTTAACATAAAGATTACTATCGTTGCACGAATGTTTCATGTAGAAAATAATTTAAAGTGAAGTTAACAGGACTGATGATGTTTAAGAAACAGTCCGACATTGAACTCATGATCTTCTGCTTAGTAAGCAAAGATGTGATCATAGATTCGTCTATTACGATAGTATTAAGCTAAACAATTATTTTACTGTTATTATCAGTATTATTGTAATAGTTATGCTCAACCTGAAATCGTAGCAAACAGAAAACAAATCAGAATCCAACAGATTAACACTTATCTTCCTTAGATATTACGCCTTCGCATGCACGAAAGCTTCCTTTGCACTTCGGCAAAAAAAATATCAGTTCCGACACGTTTCATCCCATGCCACATCACCATCCTGTCACGCAGCCTTGTCATGCCCTCCTCCGCACCACCATTTCCCTATTGATTTCGCTTTCTTCGGTCCGTGATCCGCGTCCTTGCGCCTTATTTCCAAGATTGAGTTCATTTTATATCGTTCTCCTTTCTGCTTTATCACCCGTTTTCTTCGCAGGAAATCAACTACGACTCTCCGCGTGGTGGCGTCTCGGTGATAACGGAGAAGGGTGACATCACGACCTCGTATTTGCTGATACAGCGGGCGAAAACCTCCGACTCCGGCAAATATACGTGCTCCCCGTCGACGGCCAATCCGATCACGGTGAACGTGCACGTGCTTAACGGTGAGTAGGGCAAAGGGGTTCGAAACGTACTCATGGGATGAAATGCGGTTAACATTTTTATAAAATTATTAATATTAAATAATAACTCCATGTTTCTAATTTCAAAATCTGTGAAGACATAAACGTTTTGTAGTACAATAGTTTCTCGTTTTAATGTCGCTTCAATATATCACTCTCGATTTTAGTACGGTTTTCTGTTCAATTTTATCACGCCCAACAATTGTATGAAGTTCATCCATTTTACATAGAAAAATAACCTCAAACAACTAACATATATCTATTTGACCCATCTTACCTGCTACCTGCTTTTCGTTTCAACATAAAGCTCAAATTTTGATAAAAATTATATTGCAGAAAATGCATTTTTATTATTTCACGCTTCGGTATATCACGCCAACATTTTTTGGATCCGTGATGTAATCGAGAAATTACTGTATGATATTAAACTTTTGAAAGAACTCTTGGTTTCTGAAAAACGTCTGTTGGCTGTCCAGCCATACAGGACTCACGTCTGTTACGTTGCAAGTTTGAAGTAAACTTTGTTATTTCTCTGTAAAATGCGATTGAGCTCAAGCTGACATTTTCAGCCATATTCCCCTACCCCATCCAGCAAGCGAACGTTTTATGCGGGAGGGGTCTGAGCTTATTGCGGAACCGAGTTCCGTAAATATTTGGGCTTTTTGTTTCCTCATCTCCTCCGCTAGGGATGTATCGCTTGTAATGGAAAATTAATTCTGAGAAAATTCCACACCCAATCCTGCGGCAATCAAGACACCGATTCCCAATTCGCCAAATCAAATGAACTGATTTTCCCGGTTGACTTATCGAGGCCAATTCATGCTGTAAGCCAACGAAGCCACTTCAAAGGTTCCCCATGGACATCCCTGGAAGCAGAAGTGTTCACTGCAGAACGGAGCGAACCCATTTTACTGGGAACTGCGCCGGCCGTCGAGTAAACGGTATGGAGCTGATTATCGAACTTGATTTATGGGGCGCTTCCGAAGTCCATACCGTTGCGATGGTGTGTCTGATGGGAAGCAATTCCGGCGCTACTCGCCACGTTTGGCCAAATGCACACAGGAGTAATTTGAATCAGCTGTGGACAAACTTTTTTTCTGATCTAAATGGTTTGATATCTTTTTATTTGTTTGGCATGGGCTACAAGTCTGATGTCCCCCGGAACTACTTCATGGTATTACTTCTGAAAGTTGATGCCTCTACGCCATTTCGTCACCTCTGGCTCTATTCGCTCTGGATGCGATTTGTCTCTGCGCCAATACTTACATTTTGGGGCCAGCCACATGCCTGGGCCATGTGAGATTTTTTTGATCGATGCTCCTGTGCTGGCTGGTTCTCTGGACATTACTGCGCTGTCTAGTCATGTTCTTCGGACGGACCGATTGGATGTCGAGGTCGGTCTTGCGATACCGTTGAGGGATGACTTCCGATACGCAAGTGCCCCGACGGCCCAATCGAACCTAGTCATCTTCAGCCTTACCACTCGGCTAAGGAAGGTCCTCTCTTATGATTGCAAACGTATAGCGGTATCGAAGTTCTCAATTTTTCAAATTTGAAACGTTGACCACGAAGTCGTTCCAATTACTCCTCTGCGGAACAGTGAAAGTCAGTCTGGGAGTTGATTGCCTATTTGACATGGGGTGGCACCGATGAGGCGGAAAGTTTCCCGAGGTGGCTGCGTTTCATTTTTACGAGCTAATAAAACTGAAATGCTGTTTGTATTTATTTCCGAAACGTGATGGCTGGAAATTAATTGGCGAAATAAGCCGAACCGGTGCTTCGATGGAGCGTGTTTTCGATTCACGACGGATGGTACTGGGAAGGAAAATGACCGCGAAATTCTAGTAGATCCGTTTGCCACCGGTTATGAAACGGAAGCGACTACAAATGAAGTCTTGTGGTGAAGCTGCACAAGTCATTTGAAGTTTGATTGAACCGGTGTTGTTTTCTCAATTGAATGTTTGAGTTTTAATTATTAGAATCAATTCCAGGTATGATTGGGTATATATTGATTGGAACAAGTTTGGCTTTAGTTCATTCGTGCTGTGCGTACATTAATTCTCCCTGCTCTTGGATGTTTTTAAATTTACCTAAAACAATAAAATTACTTCTCAGTGCTACAAAAATATTACTTTTCAGTGCTAAAAACGGTATTTTTCAATGCTACAAAAACAGTACTTTTCAGTGCTATTTTTTTACTATTGATCCAGTTGCGATCCTTGTTAGGACCCGTGCCTTCGATTTTTCGTTGGACCCGTTAGTGAAAGCTAGCGGTGGTAATCCTTCTTGGACACAGCACAGTGGCGCATGGCCGGACAAAACCTCAAAAATTCATGTTTCCAAAATCGTTTGTTTATATTTTCTATAGTGACGATTTCTCAAAATTAGAGATTGATCTTTTTTGTATTCGGTTTTTGGCAGTATCGTGAGTGCAGGAAAATCAGCAAAATCGGACTGCTTCAAATTCATCAACTATGGTTCACCTAGCAAACTTCAAACAACTGTATCTCATCGAAATCATAACAGATTTGAGATGGCTTCATTTGAAACCGTAGTCTCAAACCTTTGATTTGGCTATAATCACATAAATTGTAACATATTAAGTTGTTAGTTGTAGCAAAAAATGTTTTTTTTATATGTATCTTTAGTTTAGGTTTATACACAAATGTCTGCATTACAACTGATTAGTTTGTAATAATATCCTTTCTATTCGATTGGATGACAAAACTTAATTTGAACACATTTCGCTAGAAAATCAAATTTTCAATTTGGCGCTTATTTCCAACGGGATGATATCAGGTAGCCAAGATAGTTAATAGATTACCATTATCAAGCGATTTGGGACGTAGGTTTTGTCCGACCTTTATATGAAGGCCCGCCACTGTGCACCGTCTTGGGTGAAAACCTCTTCTTCTTACGTTTATTCACTAACATGGTTGCAACCATGGACAAAAAAGGGCTAATGTCTGAATTCATAGCTACTTCCAAAAAAAAAAGCGGGATTTAAAACTGTCACCAAACGTGGCAAAAATTAAAGAACGACGATTTGTCACTAAACGTGATAAAAATGGAAGTGACGATTTCATTCATAACGTATGGCTCGTATCACTCTATCCCAGCTTCAAATCTTGTTTCTGACATGCTCTCTATAGGTTCCCATTAGGGTAAGTGTTCCATTCGTTGTGGATGTTCCTATAGTTGCGGTAGTGCCGTTTTCACTGATTTTACTATATTAGCCACAGAACTGACACTGCCAGTCGACGTATTGGCTTGTTGACGGAATAGTTGAAACAGTTGCTTCAAAACTGATAAAATATCACTAAAATTGCTAAACCTTCTCTTACCTGTACCAATAGTTGCTGTTTTCTTTTTTTATAGGAACACAAATTTAAAAACATACCTCAACTAAAGGAACAGTGTACCAATAGTGGAGGTATTATTTTTCACTGACATTCCGCGGATGACTGCGATGAAATAATTTTTCTCATTAAGTCAATGGTCGTTTCTTCCCGTTACAATATTAACATGTACATAAATTACGCTTCTACACCAGTATATTTTTTTTATTTATTAGTATCATTCCAAACATTACATTCATTTCTTATATCTAGGTGTTCTGTGTTGTTAGACAACACTATCATCCCAATTTGGTAAAAAAAATTTAAGATTTTACAGTCGCCTCTCCACATCTCGATATCGAGGGACCATCGAGATAGGGAGAGATCGAGACAAAAAACAAATTTTTGATGAATACTAGATTGAAAAACACTCCGTTGCCAAGATAGTAATACATAAACAGACGTCATTTTGCGCTCCTAATTTGTTTTGTATCCCAAAATTTTGGTCTAGTAACCTTCGATATTGGTCATATCGACATACGGAGAAAAAAATGAGAACGAAAAATCAACAAAAACACATCGAGATATGGAGATATCGAGATATGGAGAGTGAAAATGTATGCAGACTGAAGGGACTTATGAAATCATCGACATAGGGAGAGATATCGAGATGTAGAACATCGAGATGTGGAGAGTCGACTGTACTAACATTTGGTTAACAACATATTACATTTCATTTGCCATAGCAGTTCAGATTTTTTACAGGTGAGTGGATTTCACCTGCTTATAAGATATTCTATGTAACTCATTGGTACTATACCAGAGTGGGCTGCTTGGGCACGTCAGGAGTTAATCATCAATATTAGCCTCCTTTTCCCGAGCAGCCTAGATGGCCGCGTAGTGTCGGTATCGGTTGTTTCAACTGGCTAAGAATTAACACTACGGACTGCCTGTTCCGGTGGTAAAAGTCCACCTCACAGGTGACCCCTAATTTATGGTGTGATGCGTACCGTGCCTAGGAATGAATGGTTGGGGGGGTCTAAATAAAACCTAACCGCTAACGGAGCCTGTGGGGTACCAGGGCGCCCTCCACAGTATTGAGTCCTTCCTGTGCTACTCGGAGCAATGGTGCAGGTGACCTTGTGTTTCTCCGAGATAATCGGCTGCCCTTCTTCAGTCTCTATCCTGAGGCTTAATAAGGGTGGGATTATGAATATGTTGACATTTAATTTAAATTATCACCTATATGGATTCGCATTATGCGTTTTACACAGTGTATTCTGTGCTCTTTCGCCTTTGGTGACTTTAAATAGATACTGATCTGGTTTTTTCGTTGCTGGTCTTTTTCGTGCTGAGATTGCAAAAAGCTTAATCCTGCCTAGTTTGGGTAGTGGCTACGGTTAGGTTAGCTCAGATCAATCTTCAGCATAAAAGAACAGCAACGGTGTTCTTGGTGCAGCCCAAGTGGCGCTAGTTCAAGAACCCTACTTTCGTAGAGGAAACTTCTATCTAGGTAACCTTGTGGACCCAGTTTGTGCTACTTTCAGCAAACTTGAAATGGCAAACTCGCGCTCCATGCCCCGCGCATGCGTGCTCGTAAATAAAGCAATCGTTGCTACACTCATTTCTGAGTTGACGACCAGAGATGTATGTGCTGTCACAATTGATGTTTCTGTTGGTGACCTCAACAGGAAATACGTCTATTGTTCGGTATATTTACCACATGATGAACCATCCCCAACGGATGACTTCAAACGAGTTGTCGTACACTGCGTAACAAAAGGCCTTCCGCTGATGCCAATGCTCATCACATCATCTGGGGCAGCTCAGATATCAATTTGAGAGGCTCCAGTCTAATGGAATACTTAAGTAGTACAGACCTTGGATTAGCCTATGTTAAGGCAATCGCCCAACCTTCATGGTTTCTAATAGAGAAGAAGTGTTAGACATAACGCTCTGCTCGAATAGAATCAGTCACGAGTTGACGAATTGGCATGTATCAGATGAGGAATCATTATCTGATCATCGCTACATCTACTTTGAACATTCAAATGTAACTGCGCAGACATGGCGTTTTAGGAATCGCCGATTAACAAACTGGGAACTCTATATTGAATTGGTTGCGACCAAATTTCATGGATATTCTCCGTCCATTGAAAATCCAAGTGATCTGGATGATGCCGTTGATACTACAACATCCTACATTATGGTAGCTTTTGAAGAAGCATGTCCTCTGCGGTCTGTAAAGACTACAAGAGCGACCCCATGGTGGAATTCCGATCTGACTAGACTCAGGAAACAATGTAGAAGGAGTTGGAACAGACGCCGTTCAGCTGGATCAGAGTCGTTCAAGTCGGCTCGCAAGGCTTACAAGAAGGCTCTTCGTTCTGCTGAACGATCCGGCTGGAAAAACCTTTGTACAAATGTTTCCAGTTTGAGTGAAGTCAGTCGGCTGAACAAAATCCTTGCAAAATCTAAGGATTTCCAAGAGAACGAAATTCGCTTACCTAATGGTGACTTTACTTCTTCCGATGAAGAAGTTTTAGAATGTTTATTCAATACACACTTCCCCGGATGTGTGGACATAGCATCTACGGATGAACCAAATGTCTTTTCATGTAGTTACGAGTCTCTGGCCTCGGCTCGCAGTATCGTAACTACTGAATCGATTCAATGGGCACTTAATAGTTTTGCTCCTTTCAAATCTCCAGGAGCGGATAGGATATATCGTGTTCTGCTCCAAAAGGGGTTTGAGTTTATCAAACATGTTTTGAAAAAGCTACTTGTAAGCAGTTTTGCTACCGGGTATATTCCCAGATCCTGGCGTGATATTACTGTAAAGTTTATCCCGAAAGGAGGACGTGCGTCGTATGAAGAAGCGAAAAGATTTAGACCAATCAGTCTGACCTCTTTTCTTCTAAAATGTCTGGAACGCATTATCGATCATCACATCCGTGATGTTTATTTGGCAAACATGCCTCTTCATGTGAATCAACATGCTTACCAATCTGGAAAGTCCACTGTGACTCTTTTACACAAAGTTGTATACGATATCGAGAAAGCATTCGCTCAGAAGCAATCCTGCTTGGGTGTTTTCTTGGATATTGAGGGTGCCTTTGATAACGTGACTTTCGATGCCATATTGGAAGCAGCACGAAACCATGGGCTACCTACAATGATTACCAATTGGATTCATCAAATGCTCAAAAACCGACATCTCTTCTCGACATTGCGTCAAGCAGCGATTCGAAAATTGAGTGTTTGCGGATGCCCCCAAGGGGGAGTCTTGTCACCACTTTTGTGGAATCTCGTAGCAGATACGCTATTGAGGCAACTCAATAATAGCGGTTTTCCAACATATGGATTTGCCGACGACTATCTAGCTCTGATAATTGGTATGTGCATAAGCACCTTATTCGACCTGATGCAAAGTGCTCTTCAAGTAGTCGAGAGTTGGTGTCGCCAATATGGCCTTTCGGTTAACCCAAATAAAACATCTATTGTTCTGTTTACGGAAAGACGAAACCGCGATGGAATTCGACCTTTACGTCTTTTTGGCACTGAGATTAATGTGACTGATCAAGTAAAGTATGTCGGAGTCATTCTAGATTCCAAACTTTAATGGACACCTCACATTGATTTCAGAGTCAAAAAAGCTTACATGGCCTTTGGTCAATGCCGGCGAACCTTTGGTAAAACTTGGGGCCTCAAATCCAAATATATCAAATGGATTTACACAACAGTTGTTCGACCAATATTGGCATATGGATGTCTTGTGTGGTGGCAAAAGGGCGAAGTGAGAACAATCCAATCAAAATTGGGCCATCTCCAAAGCATGTGCTTGATGGCGATGTCTGGTGCGTTCTCTACAACTCCCACAGCAGCGCTCGAGGCCCTTTTCGACATTGCGCCACTACACATATATCTTAAACAAGAAGCACTTTCTTGCTCTTACCGTTTATGGGTACTGGATCTACTGGAGAAAAATCCAGTGAATCGTAGATCTACACACACTTCGTTGTTTCCACTTTTGGTGAATTGGGACAAAATTGTCCTTGCTCCAAGTGATCTCACAATTGCTTGTAACTTTCCTTACAGGACATTTACCACACAATTCCCTTCACGGGAAGAGTTGACGTCTGGCTATTTGGAAAGAAGTATATCAAACAATATAGTATGTTACACTGATGGCTCCCTTCTTGAAGGTAGAGCTGGTGCAGGAGTATATTCTCGTGAGCTAAGGCTGAATCAGTTTTACTCACTTGGTAGAAACTGCACCGTTTTTCAGGCGGAAATATTTGCCCTTATGTGTGGAGTGCAATCAGCACTTCAACAGCGCGTAATGGGTAAAGTCATATACTTCTGTTCAGATAGTCAAGCTGCTATAAAAGCTCTCGCTTCGGCCAACTCAAGGTCGAAGCTTGTTATCGCATGTCGAACTCAAATTGAGGAACTGAGTCAACTCTGTAAACCTTGTATGGGTACCTGGCCATTCTTCCATCGCTGGAAATGAATTGGCTGATGAGCTAGCTCGCGATGGAGCATCACATGACTTCATTGGCCCTGAGCCGGCTATTTCAATTTCGAAGTGCTGGGTGAAGCTTCAGATAAATTCTTGGGTGGCAACTCAGCACAAGTAATATTGGAAAAGTTTGGAGTCATGTCGTCAAACAAAATTGTACATTACTTAGCCATCTCCAAGGGTGGCGAAGTATTTAACAAATCTGTCAAAGCAGAATTGTAGTCTCTTGGTCAGAGCGTTGACAGGCCACTGCCGACTCAACTATCACATGGCAAATATTCAGCGTGCTGACTCATTTGTGTGTGATAGTTGTGACTCCGATTATGGAACTTCGTATCACCTGATATGTAACTGTCCAGTTTTTTCGCAAATGCGATTCCAATTACTTGGTAAACACTTATTGAGTGAAACTGAATTCAGAAGCCTGAATCTTCAGGACATTCTGTTATTCTTAACCCGCTGTGGTAATGAGCTATAGGCTCTCTTTGCGCTCATGCGTTTTGCAGTGCTATTTTTAGGGCGCTGTTCGAACCCATTGTGGTATGGAGCTACATGCTCTCATTTCTATTAGGGGAACTGTGGGTAAAATGAACAGGGGGGGTAAAATGAACAGGTTTGTGTTTTACGGTAATAATGCTATAAATCTATGCAAAACATTGCACCATCTTTAATCCTAAGGCTAAGAACCTATTTCGACAACTCTGGCGCGATCTAGAACTGCCAAAACCTGGAAAAGTAAACAAAAACAAAGTACGCCTGTCTGTTTTCTCATATGATGTAAATTTTCACTCGTGGAATTTAAGGTTTTTATGACTAAAATCATCAAAAATCTATTGAACTGCGTAGCACATCATATCTTTAAGGTATTTATGATAAGTAGACGGAAATTGAAAGTATTTTTATATTCTAAATTCTTAAAACAAATGATTTGATGATGCTGATTCTTTGGGGGTAAAATGAACCACTCGAGATGGGGGTAATATGAACACCATGGCAGGGCGAATACTACCAGATTTTATTTCAGATGCCGAGAGTCTTCCAGAGAAAAAACTAAGACAGACATCGACAGCCACCCACATGGTCGCAGCTAAACGTTCCAGCGGTTCCGGAATGTCTGTGAGATATGCATTGATCGTGTACAGGATGCCGACAATCTTGTCGCAACCCGTTCAATTTAAATGGTGTTCATTTTACCCCCACTGCATGTTCATTTTACCCCCAGCATGTGTTCATATTACCCCCATTGTATGTTCATTTTACCCCCAAGTTTATGTTCATATTACCCCCGTTACTTGTTCATTTTACCCACATGTTTGAAACATTGACTCTGTGAATAGAAATTTTCAAAATGATAATAATGATGATAAAAATCGATTTTGATCACAATATTGCAACTTGTTGCATTGCATAAACATCCTTCTTCAATTCTGAGCTATTGGAAAAGAATCTGACAGCTTCATAAGCAAGAAAACATGAAAATTGCTTAGGGTGTTCATTTTACCCCCAGTTCCCCTATGCGATCTTCCCTCTTCCAGGGACCCCATTCCTATTTCCCTTCCCTTTCCTCTCCCATCGGGTAGATGATGAAATAGGCTCAAATATGGCGATGGCACAAATCTTCCAACTGGTGGGGAACGTGCCTTTGGAGCCGGCCTTCTGATACCTGATACCTGATACTTAATCGTGGCAATAGAAGATTGTAACGATTTTTGCCTGAAGTTATCAATTATTTTATTTGACATTTGTTCCAGTGTTTCAACATTGGATATTCTATGTAACTCATTGGTACTTTACCAGAGAGGAAGCTTCAGAATCATTTTCAAAATTTTATTTTGAATTTTTCTGCTGAGCTTTCTTCCTGGTATTACAACAGCTAGTCCATATTGGTACAGCATACAACATGGCTGGCCTGAAAATTTGTTTGAATATCAAAAGCTTGTTCTTAAGACAAAGTTTTGATTTTCTATTAATTACATATTTATTACATTTGGCTTAAATGCCCTCAATGTGATTTTTGAATGTTAAATACTTATCTAGCATGAGCCCTAGATACTTAACTTCATCTGACCAATTTATTGGAATCCCTCTCATCGTGACAACATGTCTAATTGAAGGTTTCAAATAAAGAGCTTTTGGTTTATGTGGTATTATTATTAGTTGAGTTTTGGAAGCATTAAGAGAAATCTTCTATTTCTGCAAGTATGAAGAAAAAATATCCAAACATTTTTGCAATCGACTACAGAGACACGCAGACTTCGTCCTTTGGCGGAGAGGCCTGCGTCATCCGTAAACAAGGATTTTTGACATCCCTGAGGTAACTCAGGTAAGTCAAATGTGCCCGATTAGTGTAATTTTTCAGCTCAACTACCCGGTACCAGTTTTAACACGGTATTTGGAATATTAACATAGTTCAAACTTCATTTTATTAATACTTATGAATACAGTCATATGAGCGATTTCAATTTGTTATCATAAGCAGAAAACCAATGACCGCCATATCGATTTATATGGGAACACGCTTATTGTTTATCGACTCAATATAAAACTCTGATCTGACTCTTCTGCGATGATGAGCGACTAGAGTTTAATCCATTTATGTTTTCCTGTTCCGCACTGGTAGCATTAAGCATAAATCTTGCAGTGTAATATTTCGTTTGATTATTTATTTTTAATCTGTGCTAAAGCTCTGCTCTTATACCAGAAAAATAATTAACTTTGCATGAAGGACCTGACAAAATATTATTTTCTCTGTCTGCCCCTCTGTTCCCCATTCAGTGCTTCAGTACAGCCCAGCATAGCCGAGCCATAAATTTTTGTTTCCACAATTAAAATAAATTTCCAACCTCTGCTATCGAGATGAATGGCCCCCGGCGGCTGGCAAAACCACGAACATCTGTCCCATGAATGTAACGAGCAGAGGAAAAAGTGCGAAATGAGCAAAACTGAGCGATATAAAACTTTCCACTCATTACAACTTCCGCTCCAGAAATGCAGAAACACTTTTGAGTACAGCAAAACGGACAGCCAGCTTTTAGAACCATGATAGCGCACCCGACCCAGAATATGACTCATTTCAAATCTTCAATTTAAGTCAACCCTCGGTTCCCCTTGCATAGTGTTGCCCTCTTTGCGCCGCACTAGGGTGAGGGATCTTATTTTCGACCCTTAATTTAAATGTGAAGGGATCCTTTACAGCAATTACAAATTACTGACGATTAGAATACAAAACACATGAAGTGACCTAAAATATATATTCAATTAACATAATTTGGTTGATAAATTAGTCGGTGTTTTTTTTTTTCAAACGCCATATTATTGTGTATTTATCATATGCATCTTATTCTATTTTCTAATGATGAAAAATTACCAGATAAACAAACGACTCAAAGGTACATTAAACTGACAACAGCCTATTGTTCACTAGATTGGTAAAAATTGTTGGAAAAATCTAATGTTGATGCTTTGTGGTCGGATTTATACACAAGATGATATTTTATTCCGTTTTAGGGAACAGTCGAAACAGCATTATATGATTTCAACAATTGGTGATTCCAGTTTATTTAAAGGATAAAATTGAATTGTTTGCCCCCCTCCACCCCCTCCGTAAAACTTTTTGCATGGAAAATTAAACATTTTTATATGAGTCGTAAGGGGCCTAGATAGCCGTAGCGGTAAACGCGCAGCTATCCAGCAAGACCAAGCTGAGGGTCGTGGATTCAAATCCCACCGGTCGAGGATCTTTTCGGGTTGGAAATTTTCTCGTCTTCCCTGGGCATAGAGTATCATCGTACCTGCCGCACGATATACGCATGCAAAATGGTCAATCGGTATAGAAAGCTCTCAGTTAATAACTGTGGAAGTGCTCATAAGAGCACTAAGCTGATGAGCAGGCTGTCCCAGTTGGGATGTAACGCCAGAAAGAAGAAGAAGTATGAGTCGTTATGTTCGAGCCTACCCCCTCCCCCGTCTTCGAGCGTTACGTAATTTGTGGACGCCGCCAAACGAAATCTCAGTAGGGTGCAGAGCTACTTGGGATCTTTCATGATTCACTTTGACATGAGGGGTTTTTCTCGGCCGAATTGTCTGGAACTTTGCAATAAGAAGCGTTTCAATTCGACGCATATTGTGGCCAAATATGAGCTTTGTAGCTTTCAAAAAAAAAAATCCACTGCCGAAGTGAATCAAAAGTGCCAAGAATAGGCTCCCTACGCAGTTGAGGTAAAATGACAAGTATTGCTTATTACATTTTTTTTGAAAATGTATCTCTTACCTTCACTTCCTATCTGGACAGCAGTAAAACCATTATAATGGCTTATTCTTGGAATCTGAATGTAATGATGCACAAAACAAATTGATGCACATTTGCATAATTTTCCATGAAATAAATGCACAATATAAGCCTTATATACTCGTTAAACGAGAACGACTTGACTCCTTTACCCTGAACATATCTGTTGTTGATTGAAACTTGCTCAGATGTTTCCTACAATCAAAGCTGGATTTCCGCACTCCTGCTTAAACAAGTAAAACACACGAATTTATATGTCTATCAAATACTTTTAATGCACATAAGAAGAATTAATAAAAAAAATTGACAAGACAGTGGAAGAAAAGGGTTGAATGCGATTACGAAATCAACTCAGGGGGCGTCCAATGAACCTTTTATGCAAATTTGATTTTTCAATCCTCCATCCTCCAGATTTAGACATTTTTTAGAAAAATACATATGAAATAATAATTTAAAATAAATCAGAAGAGCAAATAAATAGACACAATGCTAATCAATAAAAAAAAAACAGTTCTCAAATATAAGATTCAACAAACTGCATACAAAAATACTTCATATCTTTGCTTTTAGTTTGGAAGAGTTATTAATGAAGAAAAATATGATTGCTGAGCTATTGCGAGGTTGCATCTTTGGACTTCACAATCACAGCTACCTTGTACTGAGTTTCCCAAAGTCCTAAAGCTGAATAGAGCGGGTTGAAATTTTGCATAATTATAGTGAATTTATTTCATTTTCGCGTCTCGATGGCCAGCTTCTTATTGAACAGTCGAGAATAAAGCACCAACTGGTGAGCTCGTTTCATGCTTTTGTTTCATATGAGTTGAATATTCTGTTTCACATTATTTTCGAGAAAAAAAAGGTGATACAGTTTACTCTCCCTTACTCGATATTTCGTATCTCGATATCGAGTTAGAGAACCATAGTAAAGGTTGGTTTACATGGCTACCTTGATGGTCCCTTGAATCGCATTTGCACTGGTTTTGTGTTCTGTAACTCGATACCCCTCTAACTCGATGGTCCCTTCAATATCGAGTTAGGGAGAGTTGAATGTACTACGTTTATGTATTTTTTTCCACAAACAGTAAAGAGAAGAATACTGATGGAATAAAATTTGTTTCAAGTTTAGCATTATGTATAAATGCATATTGCCTTATTTTTGTTTATTTGAAATTATGAAGATATTTGGATAGTTCGACACTACACTACAAGTGTCGACTTTTTCTTTAGAGATTGATAGGTGAATTCTCGTCAATAAAGGTGTCGATATACTGTGCCCTCAGTCATGTTTCGTACGGATGGATAAATTATTTTCACATTTGAGGCATCTCTTTTGACTCTCTATTATTATGTTAAGGGTCTGTTCGACCCGTGAAAATGGAGCATTAGTACCGGATGATCTCAAAAGCCCTTACAATCAAGCATGTCTTTCACCAAGATGAATCCTCTAATTACACCCTTTTCCTTTTTCCAAACTCCCAGTGATTTTTCGTGGTAGTTCAGAGGATTCAACGGCTTCCGAAAAGCGAATAACACGTCAACATTTCCTCTCAACCTATAATTGACCTGCATTCGGTCGCAGCCAGCGCCGTTTTTGTTCATTCCATAAAATAGAAATCCAATATTTGCACATTTAGAGTGCAACTAATCCCAATAGCATCCGTTGGTTCCTTGAGGGTTAGAAGCAAAGGGGTATGAGTGACAAAAACCTAGTTTTGAGAAAATCCAATGTGAAGTTTTTTCACCAAATTTTAATTTCATGCAAATTGTATGGGAACCAACAAAAATAGTCAATCTTTTACGAAACATGTTATTTTTTTCTGCTGGACGGAAAAATCACCAGAAATTACCATTGGAAAGCTTGAACACAGTTTAATTTTTTAGTGTACCTAACTCAAAACCTAATCAAACCAAAATGTCACTCATACCTCTTTGAGTTTGGGCCACTCAGATGCGAGCGGTCAATCATGCTCATGCTCACAGCTACAGTTGCCTTGTACTAATCTTTATAATGCAAGTATTTGGAAAATGAACATGAGCATTTGTTTTCTTGAAATACATAAAGAATTGAAGGATAATCTACAAATGCTAACCTTAACCCTCTAATATCCTAATTTTTATTTTCGATTCAAACATCGTTTTAAGTTATCTAAAATCGTTCTAATCACTTTTTGAGCAATGATTTTTTTTTTATTCGCAAATCTATGGATTTCGGTTTTTGATTTTTATAATTTTTATTTTTGAACATCCCTACCCTTTTTCATTTTTTCTTGAAGCCTTTTCTAGTTACTGATTTTTGGCAATAATAAAAATTCAAATTTTTACACTAATTATAAAAATAATAAATTTTTAATAAAATAATAAACTAATTATAAAAATAATAAATTTTTAATATTTTCCGTGTATTTAACGGAAAAACAGGTTTAAAATTATTTGAATACCACCAAGCTCTTCATTTGTGATAGGTTGATCGTAGAAAAATATAAAAGGTACGATTTTTTGTATCACACGTTAAATGAACCCCGGGTATTTGTAGGTTATATAAGAATTTTTCAAACAATTTTCAAAAATACAAAAAAGTTTCAAAAGTCATTCTTATGTGCGTGTTATGAGCAGTGTTGATAGACTCACACTCAAATGTCAATCAATATGCTCTCCCGAAAGAGCAAACTCATTAGAGATCTGCTTCGCAAATCTCACGCTTGAGGTTTTGATGCAAAATCAAATCAATCAACTCAAACAGTAAAAAATGATTCAGTCGCAAAACCCGGCAAAAACTCGTTAAACCCGAATGTTGTTGTTTTCGTTAGAAAGGATTACTATTATTTTACCAGACTAACAAGAAATTATTGCCGTGTGTGAATAAACTGTGGAAGTACGAGACAATGAGTCAAAAAGGTAAGCAACTCATCCATGATTTTTTGACCGCTGAGTTGCGTGATTGACAACTCACGCATGAACAATCTTAAGCGTGAGTTGTGAGAAATTGAGTTTTTCACAACACTGGTTATGAGTCAAGGTTTAAGCCAAAAATAAAATCATTTTGATTACCGAGCTATGAAAAAAAACACAAAATTCCAAAGTGTACCCCGTCTAAAGGCGGGGTTGGGTATTAGAGGGTTAATTGGGGACGGACCTGGTATAGTGTTTAAAATACACGCCTTTTATGCCGAGGACCTGGGATCAAATTCCATCTCTGAGATGGTCACTTATAGCGTAAAAATATAGTGACTTCTTTCGGACCAATCAGAACTTCTAAGTTATAAAGTATTTGTCCCTCTGTTAAGTTTTTTTTAAACCCTGGTCTAGTTCATCACGAGACCAACGGTTTTACTTCCCTTTCGAAAGAAGTCACTATAGTTTTAACGTTATAAGTGACAATCTCAGTGATGGAATTTGATCCCAGGTCCTCGGCATGAAATGCTGGTGTTCTAGGTTGGGTGACCAAACGTCGAAAATTAAAAAAATGTCGAATCCAAACATTTGAAAAGACAAAACATCAAGAGGAAAATACGGCAATATGACAATACGTCGCGAAAAATCGAAAATGTCTGGTAAAACTTTGACTTATTCGAATAATAAGAAAAATAAACCTGTTGAGTTACAAAGATTTTGTTTTATTTTGTTGTTTGTTTTTAGGCATATTGCTTAGGTGAAAATTAAAAATTTTGGTCGCCCACAAGGTGTACAATAAAAATTGTAAAGTACACCGGGACAAGTTGAAACAGCTAGGGTAAGATGAAATGGTAAGGTATCAACTACCTCTCACATCTATTGATATCGTGTTCAAAACATTGACTTTCATCTTGCCCCAGTGTACCTTACACTATCATTGAGATTCTCTTCATTTGCCGTAAAGAGCGTGCAGAGGTATGGCGAATTTGTATTTTGAAGTTCTTCACTGCTTCTTGTCTGGCAGAAATGGATGTGAAATTAACATTTCACTGAAAATTTATTCCATGCTTACTCTGATGAAAATTGTAAAATTTTCTGTTTCCAATGCAGTTTGCATCGCAATGATTTTTGTATTCCTTAGCAATGCTAGTGCCAAAAACCTTTGCTAGAGAAATTACTGTTTTTGGACGTTTTGTCTCTTCGACGTTTTGTCCTTCTCGACGTTTTGGGATTCGACGTTTTGACATTGGACGTTTTGACATTCGACGTTTTGGGTTTCGACGTTTTGTCTTTTGACATTTTGTCACTAAACGGTTCTGATTCACTATCTTAAACATAAACTAAAATGTTTTACACCTATCTCAGGGATTACATGTCCAACTTGAACTCTCTATGGCACATTCGGAGCTAATCTTACCGAGTAGATATTTCAACAAAATCATTTTTTGAATTAATTACCAAATTCCTGGAGGACGATACATTATTAGAATACACTAACTTTTTTTTGCAATTAAGGCCTTACTGTAGTGTTCGCTACCACACAACTATGATTTTTCGTTGTATCCGTTTCTGCTTAACAGTCTATCTTTGATAAGTAGTGATACAGGACTAATTATTGGATCGATTGCGAACGTTTAACAATTGGCAGGCTGTAAAACTGAACGGATCAAATTGTTAATTTATAAATTAAGTGAATGGACTACAATTATCATTCATCTTACCGTTAAAGGTCACAGTTTTATAAGGTTCAAATTCAAGAGGTTTACCGTTATAACGGATGATTATTACAATAACATAGCTGCAACAATAGATAACGGACTTAATGCATGAAGGATTTTACATAATAGCTTTTAACCTCATCATTCATAAAGATATACTTTATACTGGGATCGATAATGGTTCAATCCATATAGATTTTGCAAGCGTCTCCGGATAATCGAGTCCGACCTGTATTTTGATAGTTTATTTGCCTGAGAGTGAGTCGACATAAAGTGCTGTCACCCTACAATCGTCTCATCGTCATAATATTTTTTCATTACTATTTCTCATCTTGTTTCTGGTTTTCCCTCTCTCTTTTTTTGCAGGCGAACATCCGGCAGCGATCCAGAGTGGCCAGTCGCTGCACAGTAATCTGTTCCTATCGGGATGCTGCTGCCTGGTGCTATTGCTGCTGTCCGTGACGTTGACCGGCCAACAACGGTGGCCCGCTGTCAGATAAAACTGACCATAAATCAGCACTCGGCCTGTTCGAGTTGACTCGGCGACTCGACTCGACCACCACTACTACTAGTACGTAATAAGTCTGTATAGTTGCATCACTAGCTCTATGGGGTTCGACCTCTCTCTCTCTCTCTCACGCAATTGTGGTAGAGGCGGTGGTGGTGGTGAGCTGCGTCTGTGGTCGAGACAGACAACCACTTCCGATGCAGCTCTATCTGTTTCTGTAGAGGACAGGATTTCCATAAAAGTTCTACCCACTGACCAACTGCACTCGTGTCAACTCGTCGTCGTCTGCTGGTAGAATTTGGAGGGAAATGGCAAAACAAAAACTAGAAAGCGAATGGGAACAGGAAACAATTCGGCACAGTGAACAACTCTCGCATCACTGAAGTTTTGCTGGATGGGTTTTTTTTTCCGGTGCCTGAGTTTGATGAGTTTATGGTGCTTTTTAGTTGTTATGGTGCACTCCGTAGATTAATTGGTGGGAATTTCGGATATAAATGGAGTTTTTTTTTTCTAAAGAAGAGTAACGTGTGTTGAAAAACATTTAAATTACTTTGCTCCAGATATTAGAAAGTGGAATTTATTACTTGTTGTTGCTCATTCTATCTTGTAGAAGCATTGATAAAATACAGACACTGTCCTTAGCCACTGCAACAACACTACTATAAATTGACACTAAAATGACAGAGTCAAAAAACAATTCTTTTGAAAAGTGTTTAGACTGAAGTGGAAATCGAACCCAGATCCCATGATATGATGCGCTTAACTGCCTGATGGATTAAGTTACA
This sequence comes from Aedes aegypti, assembly GCF_002204515.2. Taxonomy (NCBI): domain Eukaryota; kingdom Metazoa; phylum Arthropoda; class Insecta; order Diptera; family Culicidae; genus Aedes; species Aedes aegypti. Next base: position 383,178,743 of record NC_035108.1, read on the forward strand.
CAAATACGAAGCCCAATATTGGAGCTAGAGGTTTTTGAACTTTGTTCTAAAATACATCATCAATAGCAACGCCAGTATTCGTTTTAGTATTTTATTATTTTTTTTTTCATGAAACAATATTCATTAAAAATTTTCTAATATTGTCATCTTCAGTTTTCTGGTGAAATTCTTTGTTGGATTCGTTTCAAGTGTCTCAGAAAGACTCTCCTCCTCCTTAGCATAGCTTGTTTTTTATAATTGAATTCATACTGATATTTTTGGTGGTTAGCTACGAAAGATTTGATGAATTCATAATATTTTCTTATTTCTGATCTGAGAACCGTACCACCAATGCTGCAAAACTTGAGTAAATGAAAATGTCCACAGCCGATATGTTTGTTTCTATCCGATAAGTAAATGGACCAACAAGAAAAAAAAGATTTACATAGGTTGAAAGAGTGCTGCCACCTCTGGGCAATTGTATCTTTTGAGCAAACGAAACGAAACGATAAACATCAAACATAAGAAAGAAAAACATCATCCTGTAAATAAATTCCACCGAACTGTTTGGATGCTCAAAGGTAACACAACCGGAAACGAAAGTCAACGGAAGTCGTCATCGTCGGAAGGGGGCTTATAGCTGCCAGGCAGTCGGCGGCAGCAAAAGACGACGACAAAGCTAGGACCCGAGAGCTAGTGAGAGCTCACAAAAAGAATAAAAAACGATGTACAAAAAGCAGATCAAGCAAATGAAAAATTATTCCTGTCCGAGTCCTTTTTATCTCCCTTTTTTGATAAATGTATATCTGTATAATGAAAATTTGGATGCAGAGTGCTGCTTTCAGTGATGCTGCTGCCACGGTTTGTCTGAAACCGTTATTAACGAAAAATATATCATCAAGCCTCAACCCACTATTCAAAAATGATGGTGTCTGAGCATCCTCTCTGTGAGTTAGGAAACGATTCGTCGAGAAAAATGAAAGTTCTTCTTCTTCTTGGCATAACGTCCTCACTGGGACAGAGCCTGCTTCTCAGCTTAGTGTTCTTACCAGCAATTCCACAGTAGTTAACTGAGAGCTTTCTTTACCAAAGTTGCCACGCATCGTGTGGCAGGTACGATGATACTCTATGCAGAATTTATGGTATTTTTTCGTCAATACCGGTTTCAGACACACCGTGTCTGCTATTTGCTGTCTTGAGCTTGAGAAGGAAAAACTGAGTAAGTCAGACAAAGGTAGGACCATTTCTGGTGCGACCAGGCATGTGATTCTAGTCCGATTGAATGGGCGTAAGGAGGCCAGGATACAACCGGCTCAGAGACGTATACGTGATTCATATGCAGATGCTGGGTGAATATTTTCGCCCGCAGCTGATGAGGGTGCAGAATTTGTTTCCTTTTTTCCTCTTCTATTTGACTCTTTAGACGGACTGGAGCTTTCGGTATTGGCTGGCTGCTGCCATTGCTCTCTAAGTGCGCTACATCATAAATCATGGCTGTTTTGTTCGGGGGGAAAATCTTTTCCGCTTGGGACCGGCATTAATTAATTGCTGATGCGAATCACTTCGAGCTAGAAGAAAAAGTTACACTAAATTGAGGTCGATTTGCACAAATTGGTGCTTTAAGTCATATATATATGTTTCTCCCTATTCTATCATTATTTTTAAATTTAAATTGCATCTTTCTTATATCATTAATTTCCATTTTTCATTAAATTAGTGGTAATAAAAACAAGAAGATCAGCGCCAAAATGTTCTTCTTCTTCTTTTTTGAATTACATCCTCACTGGGACAGAGCCTGCTTCTCAGCCTAGTGTTCTTACCAGCACTTCCACAGTTTCAAACTGAGAGCTTTCTTCGCCAAAGTTAAAATTTTCGCATTCGTATATCGTGGGGCAGGTACGATGATACTCTATGCCCAGGGAAGTCAAGGAAATTTCCATTGCGAAAAAATCCTTGTCCGACCGGGAATCAAACCAAGCACCTTAAGCATTACTTTGCTTTGTAGCTGCGTGCTCTAATCACTTGACTGAGGAAGGTCCCTAGTGCCAGAGTCAAATTTCTTGAATCACAAAATGACTATTTCTTCATGGATAATTCAAACAACTATGTTCTGGATATCCACAGAAAACCGTTTCTATAAAATTTTTACATATTTTATTGGTGGACGCTTCGTGCAAAAACCGTTAAGCAAAGGGAAATTCATACACATTATTCAAAGAACTATCTATTCTTGTATGAGACAACATTATGCAAAACGACCATTATATTAAATGACTTTATGCAAAAAGTCTTTGTGTGTAACGTTTCGGGCGAAATGGGCCAAGAACGACACAAAGAAATTGCTTTATTATCGGAATTTTCCATCGAAACACTCCTGTTCATTGAATACTTCTGCTTGAAATATTAGAGGCTTTGCACTTGATAACTATTTGAAATGCTACTCCGGAGGTGTCTTCAAGAGTTTTTTTGAACGATACCTTCAAATGTTGGATCCATAATGCTACTAGTAAAGCCTTTAAATGTTTCTCAACCATTTTGAGGCCACGACCCCCTTTGAAGTTCAATGAACATCCCACGGAACTCTCAGAATCAAAGTCCTTGGAAGACACACGCTAAAGCCACGTATGTTAGTCACCTAAGACACTGCAAGAATTCTGCTAAGAACATCTGGAAATCACTTAGTGCACTAAAAGCCATGCCAAAAGAATACCAAACATCCAAAAGTCCGATACAAAACTAAAAAAAATCATGCACCTAATTAAAAAAAAATCAGGCAGATAGTTGAGACCAAAAACTTTCGTCATTATTTTGTCAAAGATATTCCCAGAGATACTATGATTTCTCTGAAAATCATTCCAAAAGTATTCCACAAAAATCCCAATTGATTCCACCGAAATCCGTGAAGTTTTCGAACAAATTGCCCAAAAATAGGATTAGTTCCTACCAAGCTTCATATCTGCGTTGAATATTTGAAGAAACATGCTAATGAACTTCTTGGGAAGCAACTATCGGCCGTTGGTAGAAATCAGTAATAATTTCGCTAGGAACTATTGAAAAACCTTTCCGATATCCAACAAGAATCTCCACAGAAAATTTAATCTTTGAAACATTAGTACTGCAGATATCAGTCAACAATATCATTTAAATACTGTTTACGAACTCGAGGAGATTCCTCCAATTTCGTCAATCCCGTCAATATTTTGCCACAGATTTACCAAGAAACATTTTGAAAATCTCGCTAAAAAGCTGTCAAATCTTCCAAGTATTCATCCAAAAATATACCAGAAGTGAATGTGGAAGTTCTTTTGAATGCTTCTTGCAACGAAGTTAGTTTAATTCTCACTTTAACGTTGGAAAAAATGCCACCCAATGAGAACAATTATGCTTATATCTATGGAATAATTAAGCTTGTATAAATGACAGGATGGGGTTGCGAAGTATTTTATCAGTAAGGCTTCTAAAAATTTTAATTTTCCTTCAATGGAAGGAAGGAGGGAGGGGGATATAAAATAAATTAGGAACAAAAATATAAAAATGAAAAGAGGAAATTTCTTGAGTTTTTATTTTAAACATAAATCATAGGCTACTCATGATTCATAGCACATTTTCCAAACGTCCTAATGATCGTCATTTTACCAGTTTTTTTTGCTTTAAAAACTTTAAATTCCTATTAAAAACAAAAAACAATAGTCGAAGCATACAAAATCTGAACACTGCCAACATTGATCTTTTGCAACACAAGTGTGATAAGAGGCTCCTCATTTTTTTTATTCTATTCTAAGCGCTTGCACAGCCAATATTGAAAAGCATCCTGGAAATGCCGGAAATAATTCCAGTATTTTCTTGTCAATATTAATATTTGCAGCTTATCGTCAATATTTTAAATATATTCAATTGGCCAGGCCCACTGTGCAGACTTGGGTTTGAAGATAAATCAAAAAAAATTTCGGTGATCAGATTATTCACGTATGAATAACGTGATAGACGAAAGTTTTTCAATGTTATGAGAGAAGAAACGGGGACAACCGTACCAACCGTTTTATTTAAGGGGAGGTGAGGGAAATCGTTGGAAGTGGCTTTGCTAAGAATGTTAATGCACATTCCTTTTTTGCTTCTTTCCAGGGATGGGACACAGGTGTTTCCCCCTCATGTCCTGGCTGAAAAAGCCTTAGCTATAGCGCCATTGCTCGCTCTTTGAAACGAAAAGAATTTGATACCGTACCCAGTACACAGCAATTATTTATCCCCTTAAACGCATCAATATGCTTCAAGTTTCTACATAGCTAGTTAAATTAAATTATAATCTATCTGTTTCGGAAGGATCTCATCCATTTCATGAATGCTTGCAAATTCCTGTGTGAGGTTCTTCTGCTCCCGTTGATTGCTGATTATCACACTTTGAAAAAATATCCAACACTAGATCCAGCATAACTGGTTGCCTTCTTTTTTGTTTTTTTGTTTCTATGCACATGTTGCGTTTATATACATAACTATTCAACAGATCCCGTCAATTATTTCAAATAACATTTATTTTCTTCACATCTCTTCACGAACAAAACGCACAACTGAGTATTCTTTGTTTTGAATACACTCAATTTTGGCGCTTAGACTTATGCCAATTTCGCGGAACTGCACAGCTGAACCACAGGAAACACTTCATTGCTTTTTTCAGTATCTTCCGGGTGGCATAGCACCAGCCGTTTGACGATTTCGCCAGCCGAATAAATCACGCGAATTCCAGATAAGAGGCTCCTCATATTATTTTTTTTTTCATAAAACAAGAAAACTACCTTTATGTATAATCACTTCGCGGATCCCCTGAGATACCGTCACGGCCACTCGAGGGTCCGCGGATCGCCGGTTGGGAGTCACTGCTCTAAGAAATTCACTGAACATTCTTTTAATATTTTGTCAGGTATGGAATTTCTTTACACTCTAGAAGACATTTTTTCGTTCAATTTCTCTAGGAATTATTCTTTTTTGCTTTCAAATGTTTTTTAAGCTCCAATATTCCTTGAAACATTAGATGAGGTACTTCTTTTAGTAATTGTAACGGGCTTTTGCATCGTAAGCTGCACAAGTTTTTGCCAAAATTTCGCTGAAGCCTGATAAAAATTATACAAGATTTTTTTCCCCCAAAAATCTACCGCAAGGATTCGGAAACGTGTATCTTTTTGTTTTGAAGTTCCTTAATTTTTAAAGACGTTTTTACAAAACATCATTCTAGGATTTATTTGAGGAATCCTCCATGAATTTTTCTATTTATTTCTCCCTAACATTTGAAGACGTTTATTCCTTGACTTTTCCACAGTTTTTCTCAGCGACTTCTTGGAGATTTTGTTTGAGTTTATTGGAAAATAGATTGCAAACATTTTTTTGTAACTCTTTTAGTATTTAAAGGATTTATGAGAAACTCTTCCAAGTACCGAAAAGCTAAACATTACATATAATTTGCAATTGGATTAGATGGACAAATTGAAGTGAAGATTTGCGAAAAAGTTACACGTCTTCTCAGTGAGAATCGAACTCACGACTCCCCGATCTCTAGTTGGGGCGCGTTACCACTACGCCATGCGAGGACTCATGAACGCAGAATTTAACCTGAATTCGATTTCAGCTCAATAATCACGTGGTCCTTTTTCGCAAAGTGCACCTCTTTCGGAAGAATTAGATGCCCATCCAAACAGTAGAAGCATTAACCTAAGAATGCTAATGTCGCTGCTGTTCGTGTGACCAACATCTAGTTTGCTGCGATGTAACAGCGTGAGTACCGGGCCTTAAAGTGTCAAAGGCCAAATCAAAACATTCCCTGTTGCGTGGGATCGATCAATCAATGAAAAATAACAATTAAAGGTAATAATTAGTTAAATCAATTTTGCGACAACAGCGCTACTAGCGTTCTACTACTAATATTTCTATTATCCAAACACAACGCTTTCTATATATATCCAATGCTTAGCCCGAGAGCGCATTGTTTTTTTAGGTATAGGAATAGCACACTACACTAGCCAGCAACTGCGCTGGCTGAGGTTTCTATTGTGTGAGCCACACTTCGTTTGAGAACGTCGCGACCCATTGGAAGCCCACACAATAGATACCTGCGTTCATGAGTCCTCGTATGGCGTAGTGGTAACGCGCCCCAACTAGAGATCGGGGAGTCGTGAGTTCGATTCTCACTGAGAAGACGTGTAACTTTTTCGCAAATCTTCACTTCAATTTGTCCATCTAATCCAATTGCAAATTAAATGTAATGTTTAGCTTTCGGTAGTTGTTAAACTTCCACTCGGCTGGTTAGCCGTAAACCACGGTTCATAATTAAAAACAAGTCTTCCAAGTTGCTTACAAATGAATTTAAAGAACTAAGATTCTTCAATAGACTTTTTGGCGAGCAAGTTTTCGAATGAGTTGTCCATTAACACGACGTTCTTTTTTTTGGGATTCCAGACCACTCCCTTCCTCCTCGTGGACCATATACGAATATAAAAATTTGTATGGACCGTGGTCATTGACTCCTCCTATAAATTACCACGTGGTTTATGATCGACTTCTAAACATTATCTTTGAAGATTACTGGCGAACCATAAAACAATTACTTGGACTACCTTATGTAAAAAAAAATTCAAATATTTGCTAATAAATCTGTGGATGAATTTCTGGAGAAATCCTTCAGAGAATTGCTGACAAAAAATTCTGGCGAAATCTCTGCAGGGATTCCTGTTAAAATAATTAAGTTATTCCTGTCGTATTGACTGGATCCTCCAGTAGATCATTCAAGATTTTCTACATAAATTGCTCTGATATGATCGTTGAAATAACTACCTGTAAATCCACTGAATAAGCGCCATAAGAAATCTTGACCGAAATCCAGTAGACCTCGTCGAAACACTCCTGAAGAATTCCCTGGAAGTCATTACTAAAGACACTGGTAGAGAAGGCGAAAAAAATATAACTGACTGAGATTCGAACTCACGTCCCTTAATTCACTACACGCTATCAGTTGATGTGTCTCAATTACAATATGTGTGTTACTCGGGTCGCGTAGTTGATAACGCGTTGATCTAGCAAATAAGGCGTTATCAATTTGAACCTCATCGAGATTACACCGAGTTTAGTTTAGACTCTCGGTGGTTATTAAACTTGCGTTTGTCTGAGCAGGTCAGTTCGTCTGAAATCGATAATCAATTAAGATGTTTTCCCAGTGAACGACAGCAGCATCAAAAGCATCAGCACTTTGCATCCTCACGGTAGACATAACGAAATTCAAGAGATAAGTTTCACATCAAAGATGTTTTTGTACATACCGATCGATAGCAAAGGAAAAAGAATAGAAGTAGTATATACATAAGAACAACACTCACGAACTCATTTACCCGATAAGAGAAAGTCAGACAATTTTAGATAACGAATTTGTACAGCAAACTAAACAGAGTATATAATAAAGAAAATGAAAATCTAATTAGGAAATTGTGGACTGCAAAAGCGAAAATTTGGAAACAAGAACCAGAGGATAATCGAAAAGTTAAAACTGAAGAAGAAAATTGAGAAGAAGACAGAATGTCCTCTTCAATCCTGTGTAACATGGGAACAAGAGAACCGCAGTAATCGAAAAAAAAAGTGTTCCAATTTTAATCATGTTGTTCCATCCTTGGACCGAAAATCCCGTATTCAAAAATACAACTCATTATATGTTTGGTTGAACCAGAATGAGATCTAGTTTAGCATGTGCGCAAATAAAGCTGATCCCTCTCACATGGGTAAGGGGTGGTGGGCTCGAAAGCATAGCCGATTCAGAATCGACTCCGGGGTATTAAACCTAGCAGAAAATTTTGCTACAAAACAGCACAAAAAAAAAGCAGAAAACCCGGAGAATGGCGAAAGATATTAACAAGGTTAAAGTAAATAATTGAAGAAAAGAGGAACCATAATTGAGTGTCGATGGTTGCGAGTGAGTGAATGAACAAGATAGTCACATGAATGGGAAAAGGGGCGGATGTGGGCCGGGATGAATGAATTAAATTTTCATCAAATCAAATCAAAGCCAGTAGATCCGGAGCTGTGGGAGGTCTAGGAAAAGCGAAGGGTGAGCATGGAAGTAGTAAACAAACTGCCTCCGTCCAAAGGATGAAGATGGACGACTTAGTTTGGTGCAGTTTGCCAGTTAGGTCTGAGGGTCCTGGGTGGATGGTTTTAGAGTTAATAACGACTACCTTCAACGCCACTCGGAGTTCTGCAAAAGTTTAACCGACAGTCAGATGGACGGATGAAAACCGAATCGAGACGACTGTGAGCGTGGTTCAGAAGAATAAATTAACATAAATTTAATTAAAAATAATGAACGACAATTTGAGTAAACATGGTTGATGCTATCCGGATGTGAATGAAAGCAAAAATGAGACAACTTCATGGTGATGATGAATAAAAATGACGAAATTGTATAGTCGAAAATTGTATCTCTTTTATTGGTGATGACAGTCATTCCTTTACTAAAAAAAGACATTAATGATGATCATGCAATTTTTGGTTAAAAAAGAACAAAAACCAGGATTATGAACACCGTTCTACCAGAGGTATGAGCATATGTTTGATGACAGCTCAGTTTGTAGTTGCTGCTCCGTGATTGATCAGAAAAATCAAAATTCCATAAGTAACGTCATCGATCATCGGGTAGGGAAGGAATGTTATTGTGACATCCATTGTTACTAAAAACCGAGCATACCTCTGCATATTCGTTGTTATCATGGGAATGATTCAGAAGCTTGATAATCTGGATTAATCATGGTAAGTGATGCAATTCTAGTTATCTCAATTTCAAAAATCATCCATACACATTATTTTCTTCCATTCTGTTCTTCTGAACGAAAAATATGTCTTCGTGTTTGGTGACGAACCATTCAAAAAGATTGTAAATAAATTATAAAACATTTTCGTTTAGTAAGTCGTGATTCATGGATCATGAGTCAAAATAGTTTTTTATAAGTCTATAAAGAAAACGTCACCACTACTTCTGATTTTTTAAATTACAAACACAAAAGAAGGAATACGTGTACAAAAACTCAAAATTCAGACCGTTTTCACGATAACGATGTGAGTAAACATGTCTCACTAATTTGAAAGATTATAAACACCATTCTATCAAGAATCTACACAATGAGTAAGTACATAATGCTCACTAATATTCTATTTTCATGATGATCCGCTTTAATTTAATTGAATATAATCCAATACACTACATCAGCCCATCTTCCAAGTTTCAGCACACGCTCATCCCGGGGCTGTTTGTCCTCCTCATACTAAACAAGCTTCAAATTTCTATTCTAATGATAATAACCACGGTATAGCACGGTATCGAAAATCCACCAGATGAGCTAATCACGATCAGCTTAATTATTTCATAGATAACCAGCACTCTCGTTGAATAGCACTAGCGGGGGCGTTGGATCGGCGAACCCGTAGGTGTACTCGTCGATGATGCAGCGAACTTTAACGACATGGGTGATGGGTGGTTCGGTTCACACGGTTGTATATGGCGTAATTTGCAGCAAATTTGCATCGACGTGGATTTATCGGACAAACACTGACCGTACTCGACTCACAAGCGATGTTTTCAGACTTGATATGGAGAAAACAGATTTTGTTCAGTATGCTTCCTACATCAAGGAGTTTGCTCTGAAAATGTTCTAGTGATGAATTTTTTGTAAAAAAAAAACCTTGTAATTTAAAATAAAACGTAAGTATAAGAAAACAAATTATCATTTTTGACACCTAAACTGCTTGCTCTAGAATTACAAGTCATCGCAAAAGCTTCTTTTTGTACATATTTTGATAACAGTTGTCGTATGCACTGTACAGACGATTCAAAATCATCGCTTTATTTTTCTTCAAACATCTGAAACAATATATTACGAATAAAATTGCCATTGTTCATGAATTGATTTTTGAACAACAAATATAATCCTTCTTTAAACTACGAATTTTCCATAAGAGCAACTGAACAAATTGAAATTGTGAATCTGAAGATAAAATATTCTGATATATATTTTGATAAAACGGTGAATACCCTTGAGTTATACTATGTACCTGTTACTTTCCGAACATTCATTTTGGAAAAAAAAAACTATCATTACTTTTGAATTAATGCATCTACGAGGGATTGTCAATATAACTGGGATAGGCAAAAATTTAGTCAACTTCAGAACGCTGTAATTTTGTCATATTGATCGATTTATGTTTTTTTAGGTGCTGGACGGGCAAACTATTATAATTTTAAGGTACATCCACCGGATATAGTTGATAATCCGGATTAACGGAAGCATGACTCATGCGGTAAATCATAACTCGTTTGCTAGTAGACATCAGTCCAAAATTCCAAATTTCCCTGCATTTGGAGAAGGAAGAAGAAATTCTAAATTGATTGAATCGAAAATCGATCAATATGTGACAAAGTTACAGCGTTCCGAAATTAACCAAATGTTTATCTATCCAGGTTTTTTTTAACCCCACGGCGTTGAGCAGTATGTGAAAAGTTTATAATTCCTAGGTTTATTTTGGAATTATAATGTTTTTCGGTTGAAAACTAACTTAGAACCTTTGCGTGGTGCGTTACGGGGTAAGATCCGAACCGAGATCATCCTTTTTTATCCTGGAGTTATTGTTCTGGTAATATTAGGGGTTATAGAATTTACACCGTACCAGAGTGACCAGACGTCCCGCTTTTCGCGGGGCAGTCCCGCATTTTAAACGATTTTCTTGCACTGAAAAATGTCCCGCAAAATGTTTCGCATTCCACTCAATTTATAAAAATGTCCCACATTTCCAAAGAAGCATTTAAGTTATTTAAGTAACAAGAAATTATTTAAGCAACAAAACAGATATTGAATCTCAATCAAAATGATCCAAAATTTAAGGTTTCAATTGACTGCTCGAACACTGGTCTCAATATTTGTCTCGCCTTTGCTCATGTGCTGATATTCACAGTAGTTCATAGCCTTAGATCAGGTATCCGACAGCTACTATCTATCAACTCATCTTAGCTTTTAGCATAGCATAACATAGCATAGACTGACTGTGCATGCCAATGGATGCTACTCCGTGATTGATCGTAACTGGTAAGAATTGCACTAGGATCCAGATGAATAAGGGATGGTAGTTTCCGCTTACTCTCGAAGTGTAATTTCAGTAGATCTAATATTATTGATCAATAACGGCGCCGGCCAAGTCCTTACAGTCAGTTGGGATGGGGAAGGAATGCTAGGGTGTAATGATTGTTGCTTCTAGAGACCGAGAATACCTCTGCATCTCCACAATCACCACGGGAAGGGTGTTTATTAGTGAGGGAGGAAAATATCTGGGAGTCACCTTTGGTCGGTGATGCGATCCACGGACATGGGGGAAAAATACGACTTATACTTAAAGCTAGTTTTGTATTTTTGACTCGAGAAGTTTTTGGTATTTTTTTTTTAAAAAGTCAACATTTGCAGTGTCAAACCATTCAAAAGAATTTCATATTAATGGCAAAAACATAAAAATATATGTATACATTTCAAATTATATGAAAAGGAATTATGCCGACACTTGTAGTGACGAAGCATACATAGTTGGTTTGAAAATTACATATGAGTATTAATGTGCATTTTTGTCTCGAGATGAAAAGTTTTTGGTAGCAGGTAGAAGTTTTTTTTTAAATACGTCAACATCCATAATGTCGAACAATTCAAAAGATGTTTTAAGTAATGTCAAAAAGAGAAAAGTATATGTATCTTGATGCCGACACTTGTAATGACGAACCATACAAAGTTTGTTTGAATATTACATTAAAGTAACACTTTCTTGAAAAAAATGTGTTATCATAAGCATAAAACGAGCTCACCAATTGGTAATCCGTCCTCGACTGAACACGAATATTTTTGCACTCACACAGCGCGAACAGCAAAACTTCTCGGCATCCCGAAAACGAACCGTCTTGCTTGGGCTTTCCAAAACACTGTCCGAGTGAAAAAAAAAACATTTCGGCGACACCCACACCGAACTCGCTTGCTTGAGCTTTCGGAAGCACACTGCCCAGCGGATCGAATACTGAGAAAAAATCATTCCGGTGAATATCTATCAACTCATCTTCCCTCTTACCGATAAACTCCAAAAGCAATCAGAGCTCTAGTTGAGTTGCAAATAAATTGTTAATAGCATCACATTGTATATCGCCGCGTAATTATGTAGAGCCAGGAAAGAGTCACTCTGACACTCCCCCCAAAAATCGAAGCACAACCATTTCAAATTCTACACCAAAGTTTACAAGCTTCGTAACATAAACCAACTAAAACATTACAAAATTTCTATATTTAACAATAGTTGCGTTTACTCTTGTTTTAACCTCACTGTAATAAAATTCTCTGAGATACCAACTCAAAATTATGAAGGAATGCCTACCATGATTCGGTGACGATCATCAGGATCAGCGAAATTAGGCCAAGGACTCCTAAAAAATCTCTTCCTTTGAAAATCCGGAAGGGCTATGTAAGAATGCTGTACATAATTTTATGAAAATCCATCTTGATATTATGATGAAAAGCCGAATTTAGTACTATACCATTGCACACGACACTGAAGACGGCCTTACATTTGAGGTCGAAATACGCGTATATGTCAAATGATAAAAACTCTAGTGGAATTAAATGGTATAGTACTAAATTCGGTTTTTCTACTTCTTATATGTATTCCACTGAACAGCTCGAAGATTTATTATCATTGAAATTCTGTCCGAAACTCAATGAGATTGATGCATGAATTCATCTTTTAATGCTGTAATAATAATGTTCTGGAATCATTTCTTAGATTCTGTATATTATGTCAATAAAGTTATTATTGTAAGTTCTTCACATTAACAAATTTTTTAAAAGATTTATTCAAACCATTAGACATTAAATTGACAAACATTGGTACTGTGCATGAATAGCTTTGCAGATCACAGGTTTAAATGGAAAAACGAAAAACAACAAAAAATGTCAGACGTGATTTTTTTTTAATTTTAAGAAAATTAGTCTATGAGCTTGCTTGGTTGGATCTAAATCCGCGTTTCTTAACATGAGATCCGCGGACCCCTGACCATGTAAAAAGCACGCTGAAACGGACACCTCACAGCGAGCCGTTTTTTCTAAACTGTTGAGTAAACTGTGAGTTCTTAGTTTCGTGAAAATTATTCAAATTTCTAACAAGTTGCAATCAATTTTGCATTGAACCAGTGTTTTAGAGCTGGAAATGGTAATACAGTCATCCCTCCATGAGTCGATATTGAAGGGACCATCGACTCATGGAAATATCGAGTCATGGAACAGCATTGCTACGGAAAGCTGTTTGAGGGGACCATCATAGTAACCATGAAATTAGGTTTTTAGTATGGTTCCATGAGTCGATATCGAGTAATGGAACATCGACTCATGGAGGTTTAACTGTAGTAGTAGGCTTGAGTTTTTGCGAAAATCACGTGGCTCTTCCAATACAGTAGATCAAAATTGTGAATCTCATCAAGTAGCCTATGTTGGGTACATGAATTATCTAAATCAGTAGTGTCATTGAAGGCTGTAAATGCGGGAAATGCAGCGGAAAATAGAACATTTTTCTACAGTTGTTTTGGGTTGCCCTTAGCAACAGGTGTTTTGCTATTTTCAAGGAATTTTGCCTACAGCAGCGATACGCGTGAGTTTCACTGGCTCCGCTGACTGTGATTTGCTACGCTTGGCTACTGTAGTGCGAATTTCAGAACTTTTTTTTTGATTTGATGAAAAATCGAATCCACCTTCTCTGGAGGATTCCACATTTCAATTTACATCATCAGTGCGTCGTCGATAAAGCTCACACAATGAACAGAGCAAATCTGGACATTTCATTTTGGTTTTAAATATTCCTTAACTTTACGTAGCACAATAGTCGTAATCAAATGCGGTTTTATCACTAGTTTTAACATTTATTTTGAGACAGCACTGATCATCATCATCATCAAATTTCCTTAGCATGACAACTATGCTTTATCATTGTATTTTAACAGGATCACACTTTTCACTGACAAAAAAAAACTATTAATGGATTGTATGTAATATTATACGCTACTGAGGCCGCCCTATGATTTTGAAATCAAATCGAAAAATGTAATGATTGTAATGGAAGTAATTTTATTACATGAAACTCGATGTAATATTTTTTTACTGTGTGGATTCGATAATGTGACATTACAGACTTTTTGATAATTGAAATCCACTGTAAACGATCTATAATTGTAGGAACGGGAATTCATAAATTCTCCTCACTGGGACTCAACACTTGGTTTAATTGTAATCTATTAGTCAGTGTGGGCATACAATCAGTTGCGAAACGGCCATTAATTGCGTTTGTAGGATTGTGACAGTTTTCCTATTGGGCTAAGGAAACTGTCTAAATGGAAATTCTGAACGCTAACAATGGCTATGTTCTAATCTACGATTGAACCAATACGTGATGACGAACTAAATAGTACGCACCATCAATAAAGTATTGTCTAAACTATCAGGCACAATAATGATCCCATAAGGATTTACAGCATCTAACGAGAATGTTTAGCTGCTTTAAATCATCATATTTTAATCATGCTTAATCTACCGTATACATACAGTTATCTCCTACGCTCGAAGTTGCCCTACATAATCCATCGCTGTTAATACTCGTTGGGGGCCCCGTGATGTTGCGCTGACTGCATCTTCGATGTCACAAGCGATCGACCGGTTGCGTCGCGAGCTGCACTGAGACACGCCCTCACTCTCTCGCACCGAAGATGTTGCGCGACAGGTCCCAGCGCGACAAAGTCCCAGCGCGACAAAGTCCCAGCGCGACAGAGTCCCAGCGCGACGTCTCTCTTCGGCGAGACGATATTGCACTTCTGCTTGCCACACAGATCACGAGTGCTTTTGTTGGAATAATCGTCCAATGACGAAAGCTCAATGAGGTGATGGGCTGGATTGGACTATCCGAGACGGTGTCGCTGTGTGCTAGCCGGTCGTGATCGACGGCACAGTCTTTAGGCAATGGACAAAAGGCCCTCTCTTTAGGAGGGATGAGGGGAAATTAGTTCCATCGTCGTTCTTCAGGTCAGATTATAAAACATTTACCTGGTGAAGGGCCTTTTCCCAGCTTCAGATTATTGAGCTTCCGTAAATCCTATTGTTCTGAGGCAATCGAACATGTGGCGGGTGGTTGCGATGCCTGGTAATGTCCCGGTCGGTATTTTCGGTCTGGTCTGGTCAGTCTGCTCAATCATGCAAAGTATCGTGCAGTGTAGAATCCGTGGGGTACAACTGGCACCGAGAGTTGTCTTGCACGTGGCGCATTCGTCACTTCTGGAGATTCGCCAATATGCACAACGAATATATTTGCAAACTAGCATGCACTTTTTATAAACTTTCTTGCATGAGACTGACTCGTCGACCGACCACCAACTTCTGTTCAGCCACTATGACTGTGCTATAGTTCCATTGTCTTGATTGCTTTCGGGCTGCTGTTCGCGTAAGCAGGATGGATTTGGAGTTGTCGGAGTTGTATCCGAAGTGTGCGAGAGAGGAGCTACGGCTGTTGTTTCGTAAGATTTATAGCATTTATTGATAGGAAGCGCACTGCGGGAAATGATTGCTACATTTTGTCGGCATTACTTCAAAATTTTTGGTAACAGGATATACTAAAAGGAATTCTTATACAATACAAAATGGTGGTTGAACTCAAAACTTTATAGAACATACATCATGTGGGTATAATTCTGTTCCTTAACCGAGTGGTCAGAATACGCGGCTACAAAGCAAAGCCAAGCTATAGGTGGCTGGGTTCAATTCCCAGCAGGTCCAGAACCTTTTCGTAAAGTAAATTTCCTGGAGTTCTCTGGGCATAGTGTATCATTGTACCTGCCACACGATATATGAATTGCAACTTTGACAGAGAAGCCTCTCAGTTATTAACTGATTAACTGTGGAAATACTCATTGAACACTAAGATAAGAAGCAGGCTGTATGCCAGTGAGGATGAAATGCACGAAGAAGAAGAAGGAGATTTTGTTCAACAACCCTCGAAAGAGCATTGCAAACGCCTTTAGATCGACAAATCTGGTTTCCACAAAAGTCATACAAATTTGACCCCCTATTTTTACTTCAAGAATCATAACGAAAATTTATATTGCAGTGTAACAAGATTGATACATTTGATGAACGTCACAACAGCAATGACGTCTGATTATAATGTGATCTGAACGTCACTCTTAGCGTTGGGCGATTTTGAAGCGATGTTCCGAAAATCGATGCTTGCTCTCCGATTGATCGATTTTTTGAATCGATGTTTGGAGCACCTAAAATCAGGTGAATCGATTCTCTTCATTCGATTCTTTGATTCGATTCATTTTGTTGATTTTTTTAAATATCCCTCATGAGTTTGTGAGTAACAAACCATATTTTGAACTAATCTTGAAGTAGTAAATCTGATCGATTAATTTTCGAAACTGATTTGACTGAAAGATATTGAAATCGAATTTAAATGCATTTGGTCTCATTTCAAACTTAATAAAAGTCAATTTTCATCCAATTCCAGCGGCACTTCAAATGTGAATCGATTCAGTAACATCGATGTTCTGGACAAATTTGCCCAACGCTAGTCACTCTACAAGTTATGTTGAACATGGCTTCCAGCCCAGAAATATCAAAAGACGGTTCGAAGCTATATCTGGAACATGCATTTGCAAGTCGAATCGTACTACGGAAGGCACATCAGGCTGATCACTAATTGGATCTTCATGAAGCATCAACGAACACACCGTTTGCATTTTTAATTCCATAATCTCCGATAAATGTTCACCTGCTAGAATTCAAATCCAGCTGGGCTACCTATTTCCTACAGGTGCGGTGTGGTGAATCAGTTGCGCGCAAGCCTTTCCGGGCTATTCATCTTACTTAGTTCCATCCCTGGAATTTCCGGTGAAGAATGATGTAGTATAACATTTCGTTAATAATATACGACCAGTATTACCTTTTTATGTGATTTATCACCTGTTCTGGCTTTGAGCAGTGTAGGTAGGACTGCACATTGTGTGCATATGTGTGAGTGAGGGTGTGTGTGTGCGTACGTGTTCCGTTCTTACATATGTGAATCACTTGCCCGCTCAGGACCGGATGGTGTTCCCGAAGGTGTACGCTTGCATTGGAATCCGACGGCGAACGTGTTACAAGCATTTGGTTGGTTCATTTGCGAGATGGATGGAGGCAGGGAAATCATCATGATTCTTTGGTTTGTCCTCCTGGAAAAGTTAGAATTCCCGTGCGCTGTCGTACTAAAGCCAGGGAATTGATGTTGGTACAGCACTGCACGCAAATGCAACGTAGAGCATACATCTTCTCGGGGTTTTACGAGCAGTAAATGGGCATGGGCTTAGTCAGCGGGGGGCGATGGAAAAAATGGTGCGAGAATTAATCATGTGATTTATTTTTGAAATGTTGTCTCCAGCAATCATATCTATAGAATGATTGTAGTCTGATAGAAAACTTGAAAATTTTCCGGCGGATTTTGAAAAACAAATCTTTTTAGACATTGTTCACAGGTTTTATCAAGGGTATGCAATGTATCTTGCGAGGAATACGTCAAATATGTCAAGCGAACCAAACAATTATTAATTGAGAGCTTTCTTTTCCAATTCCCCATTCGTATATCGTGTGGCAGCTACGATGATACTCTATGCCCAGGGAAGTCAAGAAAATTTCCATTAGTTTAGAAGGAAAAATAAGTTCTACATAGCAAAACTGTAATTTGGTTTCGAACCAGGAACGGGCAGATATATTCAGTTTTTGGACCATTCAAACCGAAATAAGGACGCCTCTATACCAAAATAAAAAAAATATAAGTCTTATATTTTTGAATAATGATTCAACTCACAGAATTTAAACTAAAACGTTGGGTTTTCGAAAACAACATTTGCTTTTCAGTTTTTGTAGGAATATTTGTTTATTTCTAAACAAATAGACATTTTTTTTATTTCTTAACAGCGCCAATGAACTAATGAACAATTTATAAAAAGGGTAGAGATGATGTGTTTTTTCATCTAATTGGGTCACTTACCCTCTCTTGGATTCACATCCCTCAGGATTCACACTGACTACACCCATGGGAGTGGGCTCTCTTTCTAGTTTCTCCATTCCATCGGGAAACTTTATCACAGAACGCATCGCAACGAGTGGGTGGAAAACCTAATCTGGAACACCCACTCACACATGGTGTAGTACTACAGTAGTAGTAGATTACAAAGTTTTAGAATCTGTGAACATCAACCCGCCGGAGGGGGGCCATTTTGGTGAAATATTTTATTCATTTCCTGGTCCATAGCTGCAAACGATGTGTTTACCTCTGGGTAAACCTCCGGCACTTTGCTTTATTATGAACGGGGAGACGACGGACGATGGACATAAAGGCGACTATCAGTTCAGTGGTCTGTGCTGAAATGAACCAGCTTCGAGCTGTTTTATAAATTTTTTTCATTGCTCGTTCGTGGAGGTTCTTTTCCGATTGCGTTTGTGGTGGGTGATATCAAGGTTGGATTGAGGAGTCTCGAGCCGGATGCTGCCGAGACCAACAGGAAACGAATTTACCTTGAGGGATTCCTACTGTTTGCGTTCTGAATATTTTACAAAGAAATGAAAATAACTTGCAGGCAGAGAGCTGAATTATTTCTATTCACCTGGATTGTGCTATTTTCATCAGAGTTAATCCAGCACTAGTACCGTTCTGATTTGTAATTTGAACCTATAACGATTTCGCTAAAAAAATAATAAAATAATAATGTTTGTATTTTTTTTTTTTTTAATTTCTTTATTAGTATCATTCCAAACATTACATTCAATATTTCTTATATCTAGGTGTTCTGTGTTATTAGACAACACTATCATCCTAATTTGGTAACACAAATCTTAGATTTTATTAACATTTTGTTAACAACATATTACATTTCATTTGCCGTAGCAGTTCAGATTTCTTACAGGTGAGTAGATTTCACCGGTTTATAAGAGAAAAAAAAACGTGTTTAATATACTTAACCTAACTTAACCTAAACATATAACGCATTAATCGTGGCAACAGAAGATTGTAACGATTTTTGCCTGAGATTATTAATTATTTTATTTGACATTTGTTCCAATGTTTCAACATTGGATATTCTATGTAACTCATTCGTACTTTACCAGGGAGGAAGCCTCAGAATCTTTTTTCAAAATTTTGTTTTGAATTCTCTGAAGAGCTTTCTTCCTGGTATTACAATAGCTAGTCCATATTGGTACACCATACAACATGGCTGGCCTGAAAAAATGATAAGCTACTTTCTGGAAGTTTCTTGATGAGGATGTAGAAAATTCCATCATCGCCAGGAGCTTTCATATTTTTGATTTTTTTAATAATAGTTCTCACTTCTTCCAAATCAGTCTCCCAGGCATTTTCGAAAACGTTCTCTTGATTGAGTATATTTTCGAACCCCTGAGTAACTTGATTTTCAATTGGACTAGTAAGTCCTAAATTAAAATTGTGAGCACTTTCAAACTGCATAGCATGTTTTTGAGCTTTTTCATAATTAGTTAGTAATAATTTGTTTTCCTCTTTCAATGCCGGTATTGGCTTCTGAGGTTTTTTCAAGATTTCAGATAATTTCCAAAAGGGCTTAGAGCCAGGGTTCAATTGAGAAATTTTATTTTCAAAATTTTTGTTTCTTAATTGAGAAAAACGTTTTTTTGATTTCTTTCTGCAAATCCTGCCATAGAATTTTCATAGCAGGATCGCGAGTGCGTTGAAATTGCCTTCTCCTCGCGTTTTCAAGACGGATCAAGAGTTTAAGATCATCGTCTATAATCACGGATTCAAATTTCACTTCACATTTTGGAATTGCAATGCTCCTGGCTTCAACAATGGAATTTGTTAATGTTTCAAGAGCATTGTCAATATCAAGTTAAGTTTCTAAAGAAATGTTAACATCAAGATTAGAGTCAACATACGTTTCATATTTATTCCAGTCGGCTCGTAAATAATTGAAAGTGGAGCTGATGGGATTGAGAATCGCTTCATGGGATATTTGAAATATAACAGGGACATGATCAGAATCAAAACAGCATGAGCAATCAGTTGGCTACATAGATGACTAGAGTCGATTAAGACCAAATCAATGAATTTCTAGAAGAGGAAAAACATGTAGGGCTATCAGGGTATTGAATTGAGAAATATCCTGAAGAGCACTCATTAAATGAAATTCTGCCGTTGGAATTACTTTGAGAATTATTCCATGACCGATGTTTGGCATTTAAGTCACCAAAGACAACAATTTTTGACTTATTGCGAGTCAATTTTCGCAAGTCAGTTTGGAGCAAATTAACTTGCTGTCCAGAGCATTGAAAAGGCAAATAGGAAGCTATGAAACTATATTTACCAGACTGTGTTTCAACAGAAACACCTAAAGTTTCAAAAACTTTAGTTTCAAATGACGAAAACAGTTGATGTTTTATACGCCTATGAATGATGATTGCAACTCCCCCACATGCCCCATCAAGTCGATCGTTACGATAAACAAAAAAGTTAGGATCTCTTTTGAGTTTGGATCCAGGTTTCAAATAAGTTTCAGTAATAACTGCTATATGCACGTCATTAAACGTAAGAAAATTAAACAGCTCGTCCTCTTTACCATTCAGAGAACGAGCATTCCAATTTAAAATATTTAAATTATTATTTGGATCCATTAGAAAAACGTAATCCAATAACTATTTGATTTGTAAATTGTACACCTACTTGGACTACTTTGAACATTGCATCAATCATTAGATTCAATTGTTAAGTTAGAAAATTAAAATCTAAGGCAGACATATCACTTGAAGTGGGTACATTTGATGATTTCCCATTAGAATTTTCGGTAGACGAAGGAGCTGAGTAGGAGTTACCTGTGGCGGTAGGGTTTTTTTCATTTGATTTGAAACAAGTAGAATGGGTACTCATGGAACGAATAGGGGAGGAGTTAAAATTACCTGCTACGATATCGGCAAAGGATTTACCGTGGGTAGATACATTTGAAATTGAAAGATTGGAACGGCTACCCGACAGATTAAAATTAGTTTGTGAATGAGCATGATTATGATCTTCCTGATGGGTATGATTCCTAATCAAGCAATCGTTAACTAAAAAATAGCATTGTTCGATACTCTACCAGGCACGAGCCTCAATGACTCTTTTGCGTGAAGGGCAATTCCAAAAATTTGACTTATGATTAGCCCCATTATTAGAGCATATGAACTTGGTGGTATCTTCCTTCACTGGACAGACGTCCTTGGTGTGAGAAGAACCTCCACAATTCAAGCATTTAGCATCCATGCGACAATTTTTTGTACCATGACCCCACTTTTGGCACCGACGGCACTGAGTGGGGTTCTGGTAATTTCCTCCAGGTTTCTGGAAATGTTCCCATGTCACACGGACATCGAACATAATTCTTGCTTTTTATAAAGCTTCAATATTATTTAGTTCTTTTTTTTGAAGTGAACTAAACAATATTCTTGAGAAAGCCCCTTCCGAACAATGCCAGATTAGGTTCTCTTTTTCATAATGATTACTTGGACTGGGGGAAATCCAAGTAAATCATTTATACCATTTTTGATCTCTTCAGGTGACTTATAGTCACTTGAGAGACCTTTCAAGCCAACTTTGAACAAACGTTCAGTTTTGTCGTCATAAGTAAAAAAAATGTGCTTCTTCTCTTCAAGATGTTTGAGAAGAAGTTCGCGTTCTTTAAGAGTTTCCGGCAAACCGCGACAGTCTCCTTTCTTTACGATTTGGAAGGAAACCTTGATTACCCTAATGGAGTTCAAGATATCCTGCCTAAATCCCCCAAATTCGGAACAACTGACCACGATAGGCGGCACTCTTTGCTTCCTCACTTGAATCAAAGAGCCTGGGCTAGAGGCTGCTACGATTTGGTGTTCGGAAAATTTGTCTAGAGCAGGGTTTCTCAACCGGTGGTCCGCGGACCCCTAGGGGGCCGTGAAGAGTTCCCAGGGGGTCCACGAAGCCATTGATAAAAAGTGTCGTTTCTCCTTACTGATAAATAAGTCTCGCGTAAAAAATTAAAAGGGCCGATCCTCAGATCATTGAATCACAGAAAATTTGATGTGAATATTGATCACTACAACTTCAATTCCTATTTCTCTGTATTCAAATACATCTATATGACATTTTGCTCGTTGATTGCATATTACTATTTCAACACGTTCATAAAAGATATTATTATGAAAACTGCCAAAAATGTGGAAATGAGAGTAAATGTTTTACCCATTTTTGATTTTTAAGCAGACATTGGCCTATGTATGAGTTTTGTTAGCGTGCCGTGGCTCAAGGACAGCCCCTTTGTGTTTCCAACGAATGAGCAAGAGAGAGTCATTGGCCAATGACAGTTTGCGATTTTTTCCGATTGTAGGCCATCTTGATGGAGAAAGATCCGATCATCGGCCGTTTTGAGCAGTGGACTAATGAATGATTTTGGAAAAAAGCAGGTATTGGCTGTTTTGAAAATCGAGTTTATAACGTTTTATAACGAGTTTTATGATTATGTTGACAATGTTTGTATAGTTTGTGTGTGTTGGGAGATACAATCGAATTGTATCAAAGTCCGATTTTTTTTACAATTGGATCATTGGAATTTTAACGCGAAAAATGTGATGAATCTTTAAGGCCCAAGTAAAAATAGAGCAAATGTCATTTTTCGCTGTTTAAATCAACCAATCAAAGAAAACCCCCAATAATTCCTTTCAACTGTGATAATACTGAAAAATATCATCAATATGATACTGTCAGTTAAGGGTTGCAAGTCAGCTATAGCTACTCAACGCACAACCATGCAATTTCTATCCAGTGTGATCTTGAAAATTAAAAACTAAGAAAATTTCTGGAGGTATCAATAAAAAATATCTGAAATATTTGAAGATTAATCCTTAGTAGATTTTGCGAGCTTCCTGACGAGATCCAACATTTTCGGAGATTTCCTAACGATTTTTTGATAATTTCCCCTACGGCTTGTATGAAACACATGAAATCTGCAATTAACTCCTGGCAATATTTTTGGCGATTTAAAGGCAAAATTTGGAGTTATTCCATGTGAAGTATTTTATTCTTTGCACTCCTCATTCTCTTCAACAGGGTTTTTTTTCAAACTACTGATCACAATATGCGTTGTTTCCAAGCGCTTCTTATTACCAAGTTTCAGACAATTCAGCCTAGAGAACTCCCCCCGTTAAGGTGGATCCTGGAAGTGCACATTTTTTTAGTTAATTCTGAACTGTACAAAAATGCAGCTTAGTGTTTTGTTTCAGACAATTGGATGGTGAAAACCCCCCAATGGTTTATCATTCTTGCCCTGCATGAATTGTTGAATTTTGTCAAGATGCCTTATGGAAGTTCCTTGTCATTTTATGGGAAAATACAAGGTAAATTCATTACTCAATTCATAGTGGACTCCTTCAAAAGATTACAGCAGTATTCTTGTATTGATGATTTCTCCATTAGAATTTGTTGTGGATTACAGACATGATTTGTAGAAGTGCCTGTCCAGTACATTAGGTAACACTGCAATAGTCGCATTGAGTATATTGTACAACATAGTTGAGAAAACCACCTCGCTTTCGATCACAGCCACAACTTTGTACTTCTGGCAATGGTCAACTGCGTGGCGACCGGAAGGGAAAATTATTGGAGAGATTCTTTATTTCCATAAACATAGATTTTAAGAACATCCATTTTTAGGGGTCCGTGAGAAGTTGGTAAAGCTTCAAAGGGGGTCGCGGCACTAAAAACGTTGAGAACCACTGGTCTAGAGCATCAAACTGATTGCTCATTTCACCCTTGGAAGAAAGTTCGCATTCCGGAGAAACGTCCTTTCTTCCATGCTTGCCACGTGTAGTGACAGTTTTAAATCCCACTTTTTTGGAAGGAAGTTGTGAATTCAGAGATTCACCCTTCCTTTTGTTTGTTGTTGATACCATGTTAAGTTAATAAACGGAAAAAGACGTGACCTCCTGAGAGGTTTTTTCCCAAGATGGTGTCCAAGAAGGATTACCACCGCTAGCTTTCGCCAACGGGTCCAACGAAAAATCGAAGGCGCGGGTCCAAACAAGGATCGTAAAGGGATCAATAGTACAAAGAATAGTACTGAAAAGTACGGTTTTAGTAGCACTGAAAAGTACCGTTTTGAATTTTAGCACTGAAAAGTACTGTTTTTGTAGCCCTGAAAAGTACTGTTTTAATGCTTTAGGTAGTTTTTAAGAAAACTTCCAAGAGCAGAGAGAATTCGTGTACGCACAGCACGAAGGTACGATGCGCACTGTAATGTTTGTATTAAATAACAGCATTCTTCGAGGGTGTAGTTAGATTTTTCATCAGTAGTATGTGAACAACACAAAACATTCATTCCTTGCTGTGCGCTTGAACAAGCCAGTTCAGTTTTTGGCAGTCGGTAGTGTTTTGGTTTTTTCTTCCACCGCCCGTGTGGTTTTTACCAGTGCAGTATTGTACCGTAGTGCTTTAAACCGCGCATCGTGAAGGAAGCGAACCAGATTGACAAGGGTCAACTGGTATCGTGCCACAATAAAACATTGTCACCTTCATCCCCCGGTGATTGGTTCCCCCCGTGCAAATCAACAGCGAAGACGGCGATACGATTTTTTGCCTACCTACGACGTGGAAGGCTAGCTGCTTTGCGGTCATCGAACGGGAACGGATAAGTAGCAAATTTCTATACCTATCCATACTCTATTGAACTGCTTTCGCATCTCCCAGAACAAACAGTGTTGAGTTCAAAGTTGTTTTTCGCTTCGCCTCTGTCTCTCTCCCGGAGCTATTTTGCTGGCTCTGTTAGGGGAAGTGTGTACAAAATAGTCCACTGACTTTTTTTTTCTCTTCGAAAGTTTTTTTTTTTTTTTTTTTAATTATTTTTATTTTTTTTTGCCCTTATAGGGGAGGTGTGTACAAAATAGCTCACTAATTGATTAGTTTTTCTGCTCATTTTTTTTTCTCCGCATTTTTTTTTAATTTTTGTTGATTCGGTTGCGGTTGGATTTTTCCCGCATGGACGAATCGGATGGAGGCGATACGCCTCCTAAAGATCTCGTTGCTCGAACGCGGTTTTATCAACCGTCTTCGGCTGGGCCTTGGGTTGTCTATTTCCGGCGCAAAAATAAGATTTTGAATGTGCTCTCGATTTCCAGAGAGCTGACGCGTAAATATCCTGGGACCGTTATTCACCAAGTGAAGCAATCCAAGCTGCGTGTAACTGCACCTAGTTACAAAGCAGCGAACGAAATTGCTCAGCATGAGGCTTTTACTGTGGAATACTTTATCTACATTCCTGCACGAGAAGTCGAGGTGGAAGGGAAAATCATCGACGCGAGTCTGACATGTGAAGACATAAAGACTGGCAAAGGCGTTTTTGAGAACCGGTCAATTCCTGATGTGGCTATACTGGATTGCAAACAGTTGCAATCAGTTTCCATGGAAGGAAATAAGAAAGTTTTTTCGCCGTCCGCCTCGTTTCGAGTGACTTTTCCTGGTTCCGTCCTCCCGAAATTTGTTTGCATTGATAGTGTTTTTTACCCAGTGCGTCTTTACGTGCCGAAGGTATTCAATTGTACCAACTGCAAGCAGCTTGGCCACAGTGCTAGCTTTTGCGACAACAAGCCCCGTTGTGGCAAATGCAACCAAGCTCATTTAGAAGATGCCTGCACACAGGAAGCTGAAAAATGCAGCTACTGTAGCAAGGATCTGCATGACTTGCAGAAATGCCCGGCATACAAAAGACGCATTCGAAATGAGAGTCGCTCAATTGTGAAGCGCTCCAAGAAGACGTATGCGGAGATGGTGAAAGCTCTAAATCCGCCTGCAAAAGAGTCTTCATCAGCCATCCCAGTTGGTAACTCTTTTCAAGAGTTGTCTTCCGATGAAGCGAACGACGACGAAACCGATGGGGGAGATTCTTCGGAGGTACACGCACCCGGTAAAAGAAAGTCTCCATCTTCTCCGGGATTGCGCCGTAAGGTATTAAAATCTTCCCTCAGAAGTTTGCCTAATTCCAAAGGTGGTGGGGCAAATTTGAAAATCCCGAAGAAACAGGTCTTTGATGCTTCCGTTCCGTGCTGCAGCAAAGATCTGCCGCCCCCGCCTCCACAGATAAAATACACTTCGAAAAGAAGCTCTAGACAAGAAAGCAAAAGAAATGCTACTGAAGCTCCTCGCTCTTCCTCAAAAACCCCCAGGGCCAAGCGAGGTCTGATAACTTTTACGGCCCTTGTGGATCGCATATGTAATGCTCTCGGAGTTTCAGACTCATTCAGAGGCATACTCGACCTTTTTCTCCCCGCAATAGAAGAGTATCTCAAGGAATTGACTATTTCATGGCCCCTCCTAGCTTCGATCATATCTTTCGATGGCTAATTCATCAAGTGAGGTACAAGATATGATCACTGTGCTACAGTGGAACTGTCATAGTCTAAAACCTAAATTAGACACATTTAAGTTTTTACTTCACAATTCCGATTGTGATATATTTGCACTCTGTGAAACATGGCTTTCTTCTGAAGATGATCTTAACTTCTACGATTTTAACATTATACGCCAGGATCGAGATGATAATTACGGGGGTGTGCTTTTAGGGATCAAAAAGTGCCATTCATTCTACAGAATCCCCATCCCGACTCATCCAGGCATAGAAATCGTTGCTTGCCAAATAAACGTAAAGGGTAAAGATCTTTGCGTAGCTTCTGTTTATATTCCTCCAAGAGTTTCAATAAACCGCCGTCATCTTTGGAATGCAGTCTCTATGCTCTCATTCCCGGTTTTAATACTGGGTGATATGAACTCCCATGGTACTGGATGGGGCGAATCTTATGACGATTATAGAGCGGCTATTTTCTATGACTTATGCGACGATTTCAACTTGAATATTTTAAACACAGGTGAAGTGACACGTATTTCATCCGACGGCAAAGAAAGCCGTCTTGACCTGTCTTTGGGATCAAGTTCACTATCATTCGATTGCATGTGGAAGGTGATCGATGATCCCCATGGTAGTGATCACTTGCCCATAATAACCTCTATCAGAAATAATTGTGAAAGGTCAGAACAGTCAATTCAGGTTCCTTTTGACCTCACTAGGAATATCGATTGGCAAAAATTTGCATCAGCGGTAACTTTTGGTATCGAATCATTCAACACTCTCCCTCCGTTGGACGAGTATCGATTCCTAACAGAATTGATTTATAAAAGTGCATTAGAATCCCAAAAGCAACGAGTTCCAAGTGCATCCTTCAAAAGACGACCAGCCACACCTGGTTGGGATGATGAATGCACTCTGTTGCATCGAGAAAAATCTAATGCCTTTAAAGCTTTTCGCAGATATGGTACCTCAGAACTTTATTTAGAGTACTCGAAGCTCGAAAAAAGACTGAAGAATCTTGTAAAAGCGAAGAAGCGTAGCTATTGGCGACGTTTCATCGATGGTCTCTCACGAGAAACTTCAATGACGACGCTTTGGAGAGTGGCTCGCAACATGCGAAACCGCTCATCCTCAAATGAGAGTGACGAATACTCCAATCGTTGGATATTCAACTTCGCAAAAAAGGTCTGTCCAGACTCAGTTCCAGCTCAACCGCCATTCTGGGAAACCCAGAGTGACGATGCGTTGGACAGACCATTCACTATGCTGGATTTTTCTATGGCTCTTCTTTCATCAAACAATTCCTCTCCGGGACGCGATATGATTAAGTTTAATCTTCTTAAAAATCTCCCTGATATCGCTAAAAGACGGTTGCTTGACCTGTTCAACTCATTCATAGAGCATAACATTGTTCCACTTGAATGGAGACAGGTCAAAGTAATAGCTATTCAAAAGCCTGGGAAACCAGCGTCCGATCACAATTCATACCGCCCGATTGCTATGTTATCATGTTTAAGGAAATTGTTAGAAAAAATGATCCTTTTGCGACTTGACCACTGGGTCGAATCAAACAATATGCTTTCCAGTACTCAATTTGGCTTTCGCAAGGGTAAAGGAACAAACGATTGTCTAGCGTTGCTTTCATCAGATATTCAACTAGCCTTTGCGGACAAGGAGCAATTGGCTTCAGTTTTCTTGGATATCAAGGGCGCTTTTGATTCAGTTTCCATAGAAATATTGTCAGAAAACTTGCACAATAGTGGACTACCTGGAATATTGAATAATTTTTTGTACAATCTGTTGTCAGAAAAACACATGAGCTTCACTCTCGGTCAACTGACAACTTCCAGAATTAGCTATATGGGTCTGCCCCAAGGCTCATGTCTAAGTCCCTTGCTTTATAATTTTTATGTTAAAGATATTGACAACTGTTTGGAAGAACCATGCACGCTTAGACAACTTGCAGATGATGCTGTGGTCTCTATGAAGGGCCCACGAGCGGAAATCTTGCAAAGACCATTGCAAAATTCCCTTGATAATCTATCCACATGGGCTAGAAATTTAGGGATCGAGTTTGCTCCGCAAAAAACTCAACTGGTCGTATTTTCAAGGAAGCGGAATCCAGCCCAACTAAAGCTTAAGCTATTGGGAACAGACATCGATCAGTCTTTGACTTCAAAATACCTTGGGGTCTGGTTTGATTCAAAAGGCACTTGGCGAACCCATATTAGATATTTAACGGAAAAATGCCAACAAAGGATCAATTTTCTACGAACAATTACCGGAACATGGTGGGGTGCTCACCCGGAAGACCTCATAAAACTCTATAAAACAACCATTCTATCTGTTCTAGAGTATGGCTCTTTCTGTTTTCTCTCAGCAGCAAACTGCCACCTGATTAAATTGGAACGAATTCAATATCGTTGTTTGCGTATCGCCTTAGGGTGTATGCACTCAACACATAATGCGAGCCTAGAGGTTCTGGCAGGGGTTTTACCGCTACAGAACCGATTCTGGGAGCTCTCGCTAAGAATACTTATTAAGTGTGGAGTGAGCAACACACTCGTTATCGAAAACTTCGAAGAAATGCTCAAACTGAATACTCAGTCGAAATTCATGAGAGTTTATCTCTACTACATGTCATCTGACATTAGCCTTCCATGTTATAACCCTCCACGTGTACGCTTCACCAATGACAGTTCCTCTGTTGAATATGATCTGTCCATGAAACAAGCTATTCATGGAATTCCAGATCAACTTCGATGTATAACTATCCCACGTGTTTTTAACGCAAAGTACCAGAATGTCGATTCCTACAGGAGATATTTCACTGACGGGTCCCGTATAAATGGATCCACTGGCTTCGGTGTCTTCAATGAAAACTATTCCGCCTTCCGAAAACTTCAGGAACCTTGCACGGTTTATGTTGCTGAGCTGGCAGCAATCAACTTCGCTTTGGGGATGATCTCAAACATGCCCGCAGACCACTTCTTCATCTTCTCGGATAGTCTCAGTTCTATTGAGGCACTCCGATCGATGAAACCTGTTAAGCATGCATCTTACTTTCTTACAAAAATAAGAGAGCAGATGTGTGCACTGGTCGAAAGATCACATAAGATTACCTTTGTATGGGTCCCCTCACATTGCCTAATTTATGGCAATGAGAAGGCGGACTCTCTCGCAAAGGTGGGCGCTGAGGAAGGTGAGATTTATGATAGACGAATTTCACACGATGAATTTTTTCATTTAGTACGTCAAAGTTCTCTTCGCGGTTGGCAAAGCGATTGGCTAAATGGCCAACTGGGACGGTGGTTACATTCCATAATTCCTAGAGTTTCCTTGCGAGCGTGGTGGAAAGGTTTGGAGGTAAGTCGAGATTTCATTCGCGTGATGTCAAGACTTATGTCCAACCATTACTCGCTAGATGCACATTTGCACAGGATTAACCTCGCGGTGAGCAATATTTGTAATAGGTGTGGTTCCGGTTATGATGACATCGATCACGTAGTTTGGCAGTGCCCGGATATGGACGCCTCCAGAGCGCAACTTTTGGATACCCTCGCGGCCCGAGGTAGACAACCCTATGTTTCAGTTAGAGATGTGTTGGGAACCCGTGATTACATGTATATGGTCGCAATTTACGATTTCCTTCGCTTGTGTGGTATAAAAGTTTAATTCTCTTGTATTTTCTTCCCCAGTTTTTTTTTTCTCTGTGTTGTCCCCTTTGTGTTGGATTGAGGATCCTGGCCATCCGGCAGACGAATACCGACAAGAAATTGGTACCAACGCCATGAGACGAAAGTTACGATATACCTCCCGGATGAGCTGCAGAGAACCCTAAACCCAATCCTTACCATGTCCTTCCTTCAACAATTGTGACCACTAACCTCGAGTTGCCACGAGTACCCTGGCTCCATCCCGTACTAATTTTGGCACTCAAAAAGTCAATACATTGTAAAAAATACAAAAGATGAATTTCGGCTCCGTAAAGCGTTAAACGCGATTGAGCCACAAATAAATGAACTAGATAAAAAAAAAAACACAAAACATTATTGTACAGATTTCACGCAAAACGATCACCTTCGATTATCATTCAATCCATTTTGTGTACTTCTATTTTCTAAATAAAATGTATTCATTTGAAGAACATCTACCAACAAAACTTTCTTTCAAAAATCACATTGGGGGCATTCAAGCCAAATGCAATATATTTGTTAAAATGTCTGTATCCACTTATTAACAAAAAATCGAAACTTTGTCTTAAGAACAAGTTTTTGATCTCTCAGGACTGACATGTTGTATGCTGTACCAATATGGACTAGCTGTTGTAATACGTGAAAGAAATCTCTGCAGCACATGTATATAAATAAAAATGGAATGGTGTTTGTATGTAACGAAATGGCTTACGAACGGGTCAACGAATTTGAATGATTCTTCTCCGTTTTGTTCGTCAAGGGTTCCGACGTGTTTGTGTGTATAACAATCCCAGGATATTTACCGGGAAAGTTGGAAAAACGAGCGTGAACGAAACTGTAATTTTGTATGGGACGATCAATAGCGTTTTCAACAGCCTACTTGATGGCAGGACGAAGTTTGCCGGGACCACTAGTTGAAAATAAAATTTTGAAAATGATTCTTCCTCCTTGGTATAGTACCATTTAGTTACCGTAAAACGGGGTAACTTTGATAATGCGGGTAACTTTGATAGTGCGTAACCCACCGCATACTAAATGAAATATCATAATTTCTGTTAATCAGTTAAACAAAGCGAATGCAAAACTAAAGAAAATTAGTATAACACTTCATGAAGGAGCGGTTTTCATTAAAATCAAGAACATTTTAGGCTTTTTATACGAATTTAATAAATTTACGCAATTTTAGCATTTTCAAAACGCTTACAATCTGTTCTACGATCACTATTTGATGTAGTTTTGAATAGTTGGCCACTTATCTTTGATAGCCTAGTTATCGTAGAACTTGAATACGGTCTCAAATCTCTTAGCGAAAAGCATATTCACAAACTGGGACCATTTTTGTAATCTAAGTCAGAAATTTCCATATAACGTTAAACGCCTAGAGGTATGCAGTGCCCTACAAATGTTCGTTATTCATTCAATTTTGTTCACATCATACTCCATTATCAAAGTTACCCCAAAACTGAAAACCAACTTTCGATTATATGGAAAATTATAAATCCATTCAAAATGAATCTTTTGCCAATTTATCGACTGTAATCGATAGCTAGGATGCCAGTACTTGTTTTAAAAATATAAATTGTAAATCTTTGAAACAGCATGCAAAAATATTCAAGTTTTCTTCGAAAAAACTATCAAAGTTACCCCGTTTTACGGTACATACTTACTTACTTACTTGATACTTGATGGGCAACAATTCCTTGCTATTGCGTTGAATCTACGCCGAATGAAGAAGCCTTCTCCATTGGACCCGGTCCTGGGCCAATCGCTTCCAGTCGCCCTGAACGTTAAGCGACCTTAAATCCTCCTCAACTGCAAAAAGCCATCTGGTGCGCGGCCTTCCACGGAGGCGACGGCCTCTCCCTGGTTCTCTGCTGAATATTAGTTTAGCTTGACGTTCCTCCGACATGCGAGCTACATGCCCAGCCCACCGCAGCCTGCCGTGTTTTATACGCTTAACAATATCCATTTCGTTATAGACTTGGTATAACTCGTGATTCATGCGACGCCGCCAGATGCCATTGTCCAATTTACCGCCGAGTATTGTTCGCAGCACTTTACGTTCGAAGACCCCAAAAACTCTCCGGTCGACCTCTTTCAACGTCCAAGATTCGTGGCCGTACAGAGCTACCGGAAGAATTAGAGTCTTGTACAACGCGAGTTTGGTCTTCGTCTGTAAGCTGCGGGACTTTAGCTGGTTACGAAGTCCGTAAAAAGCCCGACTCGCAGCTGCAATACGCCTTTTAACCTCGCGGGTAACATCATTATCGCAAGTCACTAGAGTTCCAAGGTACACAAATTCTTCAACTACTTCAAAAATATCACCACCTATCACCACCTCACTACCAACATCACCTATGGGCCCACGATGTCTACCAGCGACCATGTACTTTGTCTTCGTGGTATTGATACTGAGCCCAATTCGCGTTGTCTCCCTTTTGAAAGGCACGTATGCCTCTTCCACGGCTCGGCGATCAATCCCGATTATGTCGATATCGTCCGCAAAACCAAGGAGCATATACGAACGTGTGATAATAGTGCCATTCCTATGCACGCAAGCTCTCCTTATTGCTCCTTCTAACGCTATGTTGAACAATAGGTTTGAAAGTGCATCGCCCTGCTTCAATCCGTCTAAGGTTACGAAGGATGTGGAAATCTCATCCGCAACACGTATACTTGATTTCGATCCTTCCAACGTTGCACGAATCAGTCTAATCAGCTTCGTCGGAAAGCCATGTTCCATCATTATTTCCCACAACTCGTTTCTTTTAACTGAATCGTACGCCGCCTTGAAATCAATGAACAGATGATGAGTCTGCAAGTTGTACTCCCGGAATTTATCGAGGATCTGTCGCAGGGTAAACATTTGATCCGACGTCGATCGGCCCTCACGAAAACCAGCTTGGTATTCGCCGACGAAGGACTCTTCAAGCGGTCTCAATCTGTTGAACAGAATACGTGACATAATTTTGTACGCCGAATTGAGGAGCGTTATTCCTCGGTAATTGGCGCACTCCAATCTATGCCCTTTTTTGAAGAGAGGGCAAATGAGGCCATCCATCCAGCTAGCAGGCAGTTCTTCTTCCTCCCATATCCTTAGTAGAATATGGTGAATTATTCTATGCAGCTGCTCACTACCGTGCTTGAGAAGTTCGGCCGGGAGCTCATCCTTCCCAGCAGCCTTGTTGTTCTTCAGCTCTTTAATCGCCTTCTTAACCTCATCTAGAGATGGAGGCTCCACAGCTTGACCGTCGTTGTCGATGTTCATTCTGTTCTCCGATGCTCTATCGTTCCCTCCATTCAGCAACGTTTCGAAGTGCTCTTTCCACCTGGCAGCCACCATCGTTTTATCTGTCAGCAAATTACCTTCACGGTCGTTGCACATGACGGGAGACGGCGCTGACTTTCTCCGCACGCCATTGACAGTTTCATAGAATCGTCGCATATCGTTCTGTTCCATACAGCTTTGCGCCTCGGCTATCACGTTCTCATCAAACTCTTTTTTCTTCCTGCGATGGATTCGCTTTTCGGCTGATCTTGCTTCCCTGTACCGCTCTCTGTTCAGCCTGGTACCAGACACTAACATCCGACGTCTGGCCACGTTCTTCTCATCCGTCACCCTCTGGCACTCCTCGTCGAACCATCCGCTTCTGGGGCGTCTTCGAGCAGTACCTATCACTTCTCGCGCTGTTTCACTCACCACTCCATGGATTGCATCCCATAGATTGTTGAGGTTTTCGCTCACATTGACCTCACTTATCCGCTCGTCCAGCTTTTGGTGGTATTCAGCTGTAACACCGTCTGCTGAGAAGCGCTGGATATTGAATCGCATTGTTCGCTGTGGTCTTGAATTCGCTACAGTTGATAACCGCGCTCGAATTTTACTGACAACGAGGTAGTGATCCGAGTCAATGTTAGGACCCCTGAAACTCCTAACATCGATGACATCTGAGAAATGTCGGCCATCCACCAGAATATGGTCTATCTGGTTGCAAGTATCACCATTTGGATGCCTCCAGGTGTGCTTCCGAATATCCTTGCGTGCAAAGTAGGTGCTGCTGATGGCCATCCCCCTGGCAGCAGCGAAAGTCACTAGTCGTAGGCCGTTGTCATTGGTAACGGAGTGAAGACTCTCCTTACCGATGATCGGACGGAAAAAGTCCTCTCTTCCGACCTGCGCGTTCGCATCTCCGATGACGATTTTCACGTCGTGTTTTGGGCACTCTCCATAGGCCTTATCAAGGCCTTCATAGAACGCGTCCTTCACGTCATCAGGTTTGTCGTTCGTCGGTGCATAGATGTTGATCAGGCTGTAGTTGAAGAATTTGCCCCGTATCCTCAGTACACAGATTCGTTCGCTAATCGGTTTCCACTTCATAACGCGTTTCATCTGCTTCCCGATCACTATGAAACCGACACCATGTTCTGCCTTATCGCCGCCGCTGTGGTAGATGTTATATTTGAACGTAGTGTTGGCGATGGGATCGACCGCCCGGAATTCACGTTCTCCAGATCTAGGCCACCGCACTTCTTGAATGGCGGCCACGCCCACTCCAACCTTCTGCAGTTCACGAGCCAAAAGGCTCGCTCGTCCGGGTTCATTTAACGTCCTGACATTCCAGGTACCAAGTTTCCATTCATAGTCCTTATTTCGTTGCCAGGTCGGTTGCCGAAAATATCGTTCGTTATTTCTTCTTTCTCCATTTTTCGTGGTAGGTGAGAAATTCGGTATGCTACCTTACCGGGGTTGCGCTACCTACATCACGTTGATGGGGCTGCCACCTTAGTTTAGTTGACGTGATACAACATTTCATACTCAGCCGCTGGATACCAGAACAGACGCTGTTTGAGCCGCACCTCCTGGTGAACAGACGCTCGGGACGCACCCCCTCACTCTAGCTGATGTCAGAAGGACAACAGTGCCCAGGTTGCACTACCAGCTAAGTACGCAACCCTTAGCTGGCGGTCTTTGTCATCGTTAGACCCGTGGAAGCGTGAGGTAGGGACTTGCGAGGACCAGAGCTATGTTGGACGCTCCTTCCTGGTTGTCGACTCACCATTTTACAACCCTACGGTACATAGAATATCCTATTTTGAAACATTGGAACAAATGTCAAATAAAATAATTATTAATTTCAGACAAAAATCGTTGCAATCTTCTATTGCCACGATAAATGTGTAGTATATTTAAGTTAAGTTAGGTTAAGTAATTTGAAAGCGTTTTTTCTCTTATAAACTGGTGAAATCAACCTGTAAAAATTTCTAACTGCTACGGCAAATGAAATGTGATATATTGTTAACAAAATGTTAATGTAAGCTTAATTTTGTTATACCAAATGACGATGGTAGTGTTGTCTAACACAGAACACCTAGATATAAAAAATTAATGTTATTTTTAAAATGACACTAATAAAGAAGTAAAAAAAAAATATCTTGAGCATAAACCATAAAACTTTGCGTTTGATCGGAAGCTGGATCCGCTGCAAACAAGAAAGAGTGTGAATGTCTCATAGTCTTTTTCCGGGGATCAAGTAGATTCTTTTACATGCCACTTCTCAAAAACACAATTAATTACTCATTGAATGCAATGAAATCTTGTTTCCATTTCCATTTCTTTAAAACAATACTGCAAAGTATATATCTGAGAGTTCTACTTATGAAGCCATTTAGAATTTTTTTTAGACTACCTTGGAATAGTTTTTTAGAGATTAATTTAAGATTACCACTGAAGATCAATTTAAGAGTTATTACGGTAAATTTCAAATCAAATGTATTATAAAAATTCTAAGTGTTTATTATAAAATAGAAACAAAAAAAGCAATTTGAAATTCTTTGACTATAATTTTTTGATGCGTTAACCTTATGAAAAATTACAAATAAGGACTTGGGGTCATTTTTGACGAGAAAACTCTCGCGAAAATCAATGTATTGCAAGTTTGTTGGGCTTGAATGAAAGTCACACATGTCTTGTTTCAGAAACCCTCTGCAAAATCCAAATTCGGTCACTATGGCCATCGAAAAGTTCCTTTAGAGATCCTTACTTTGACGACTTATAATTTTGTAATCAAACAAGTAATCTGAACTGTCCATATATGTTTTGAAAGGTGTCTAACGAACCGGAAGAATTGTTTATCCAGTGTTGGCACAATCATGAAGATTCACACTTATTTACAAATGTTTTCCAAGTTAGAACGCGAAAGACGTAAATGAATTTTGCAAAATTACTTTGAAAACCAAAAAAGTTAAAATTTTAAAATGCTACACCAAAAACATTTGCCTGTAAAACGTGAGATGGGTGTTTCGGGTAAGTTCAAATAAGTTTTTGCAGATAAATTCACTTGTCAGTTGATGATTTGGCAAGCTACCTGCGGTTATGTAAAAAAAGGACATCGCTGGTTTCTATCACTAGGACAACAAAATGGACAAGCATCTCACATAAAAAATAGTTTACGATCACTCAGGACCTTTGTGGCCATTGAAATAGCATAGGAATGATCACCGGAGAAACCCGTATTGTGAATCATTTTAGCTATTCTATAAAAAACTAGGCATCTGACGGCTCAATCTTCCTTGTTTTCTGAGGATGTAATCGGTATGATCACAAAACAATCAGGCAGGGATCTCTTGGAAGTTTCGGAAACAAAACATGTTATGCATACCCAAGACCGCAATAATACCGAACTTCAATGAACTTTAAATTTTCCTTCACAGTGTCTTAGTTTATGGTGTGACCTTCGCGACTCCGCGTGTAGTTTTCTATCTTAATTTGCGGAGAAAGCAGCAGCGAATTGCAATAAAGCCTTGGATTATAAATTGGGTGAGTTTGTTCTGGTCTGCAGCCAATGTGTAAATATCATCATTACCTGCAATAACAGTTTATATTAATTGTCAGATACGCGTATTTCGCCCTCAACTCTAAGGCCGTCTGTGTACTAGATTCGACTTGAGTCTAGCACACGACACTGAAGATGGCCTTAGATGGTCGAAATACGCGTTGGGGGAGATCCCCCAGTACCGGACACTTAAGCCACTATATTCATAATTCAAAAAATATTGGTTTTATTTGCTCGTGTTACCCATTTATGATAAGTATTATCATTTTTATAGTGTACAAAAATAAATTTGAAAATATAAATATGAATTTTGACATTGCATTTTGATGATGTATTTTAGTACCAAATTGATCGATCTTAAAAGGTGGCACCCAATACCGGACAAGATGTGGAAACGCTTCGAATTCTGTAAATTTGAACATAATTGAATGCTTTTACTTTATGAATAGTATATTAGTGCCAATTCAATGCATTTGCATATTTTAAGGATGTGTTATTCTACGCAAACATTAGTCTTCATAATAGCGTTTGAGTGCGTCGAGAAAGTCCGAGAAGTCGTCAGTTTTTTTCCCTCTCGGGTGACGCGTTCTTTTCTGCCGGGCAGTGCGTCGAGAAAGTCCGAACAGTGCATCGAGAACGCCCGAGAAGTCGTCAGTTTTTTCCCTCTTGGATGACGCGTTCTTTTCTGCCGGGCAGTGCGTCGAGAAAGTCCGAGAAGTCGTCAGTTTTTTTTCCTCTCAGGTGACGCGTTTTTTTCTGAGTGCTTTTATATGGCCGAGCACACGAGTGAAGCTGAAAGTGGATTGTGGCTGCTCAATCAAGGATGAAGGATTAATCGGTGAGCTCGTTTCATGCTTTTTTTTCAAGTCTATAAAATATGTATGACCGCACATTTAATCGTTACATAAATATGATTTTTCAACAAACTATGAATGGTTCGTCACTGTAAGTGTCGGCATAAACTCTTGTTCATAACTTTATTGTTTTATATTTTTTGTATTAAATCACTTACCTTTATTTTTATACATAAAAAAATGCTTTGAATGGTTTGGTCTGTGCAGGAAGTG
Organism: Aedes aegypti; assembly: GCF_002204515.2. NCBI lineage: Eukaryota > Metazoa > Arthropoda > Insecta > Diptera > Culicidae > Aedes > Aedes aegypti. The sequence goes on from NC_035108.1 coordinate 383,216,805, forward strand.
TAGACTTGCAAAACGTTCATTTTATTCAAAAAACTTTGAATGGTTCGCCACTGTAAGTGTCGGCATAAGAATATTTTGTGATGGTCTAGCCAATCGATATTTTTTTTTTCAATTTGAGTAAAATATCCTATAGGAATGTTGCTTTTAGCTATTTGTTCAACAAACTTTGAATGGTTCGTCACTTCAAGTAACGGCATTATTTTCTCATACTTGAAAATTTTTCATGTCAATCGAAAATTTTATATTTCTAAGTATGTTTATATCTCACAAATAATCGTTTATCATGGTCTAATCGCTTATCAAAGTGAATCCTGTGACCCAACGATCCTCCCCATTAACAAACATCCCTCCCAGTAATCTTTGTGGAGATGCAGAGGCAAACACGGTCTCCAAATAGCAAAGGTTACACACTAACATTCCTTCCCCCAATCCCACCTGACTGCAAGGACGTGGCCGGCGCCGTTATTGACCCTGTATAAATAGAGGCACTGAATTATGCACAATGAAGAAGATTATGACCAATCCCAGCCGAACTTCTAGTTGATTCTTTGTGCATTTTCACTGACTTCGGTCAATCACGGAATAGCAACCATTGATATGTGTAGTCAGTCTAAGCTAAGCTAAGCAAACATTAGTCTTCATAATAGCTTTCTTTTCTTCTAATACATCATCTTGATTGGACCATGATTTCTCAATTTTTCAACTTTGTCCGGTATTGGGTGCTGTCCGGTACTGGGGGATCTCCCCCTATCTGTCAAAGAATACACATTAGAGTGTAATGAAATAGTACCATACTAAATTCAGTTTTTCATTTATTTATAAGTATTCCACTAAACAGATCAAAGATTTATTATAATTTGTTTATATTATTAGCTGTACAAAGCTTATTTGTTCGGTATCATAGTTAAAAATGCTACAGTGATTAGTAAAATTAAAGATCTACTTGTATGAGTCACAAAATAATGAAAGTCAGTATCTAGAATCGATAAAATTAAAAATCAATTATAAACAATATACTTTATATTGTAAAAGTCATATGTATGTAAGTCTCCAGGAATCTGAACCGTGAAGCCCTCAACAATTTTGGATTACGTAATCGAAACGCGACTATTACTTTTAATTCATTTATTGTGCTCCCAACCAATACCAATCAGTGGCGGATCACAACACCAACTGATCCACTACACGCATTCGTATAATAAGTTCAACACATCTCATAAGTCTATGGATGTCTATTTCATTATTTTGACATGTATGTATTATTTTTAATACTTGCTCCTACTCTTAAATATTTGAACATAAAAATAATGAATGACACATAACAAATTTCCCATAAAAACTCAACAATGATGATTTTAGAACAACAATGTTTTTTAGCGACATCAGCAGATTTGAAACATATGCATCCTTTAAGACTCAATAAAACTCAGAGAATAGTTTAGATTCGTATTGGAAAAACTATATAAAAAAGGTCATCGATTTTCTGAAGCAATGTAAAATGTTTTTTACTCTTGTCAATCTTTCCCAATTATCCATTTCGTTTATTCTTGGAAATTATTTCTGTTGTTACAGTTTGTCCTCATGTACAGTGTGCGCCTTTTGTTGATTAGGTGCTACAACCGCCTTATTGTCCAGAATTGGTCAACTCACTCATTTTTGCGAGCTGTTTGCATTTTTGGCTCGAAAACGAGCATAAGTCTTTATTTCTTACTTGTTCATGGGAGCTAAAAGCAAGCTAAAGTCCTCCACAAAAAAAAATGTCTGGATATTTTAAATTGTTGTGCTTTCACATTCTTTATTGTTAATCGAATAAAAAAGGTATAACGGCTGGTGTTTTTTTTTTACATTCAAAGTAAAGTTCCTTAGATTGGTTCTTCTTCTTCTTGACCCCACTGGGACAGAGCCTGCTTCTCAGCAAAGTGTTCTTATTAGCACTTCCACAGTTATTAACTGAGAGTTTTCTTTGCCAAAGTTGCCATTTTCGCATTCGTAAATCGTGTGGCAGGTACGATGATATTTTATGCCCAGGGAAGTCAAGGAAATTTCCTTAACGAAAAGACCCTGGACTTTGCTTTGTAGCCGCGGGCCCTAACCACTCGGATAAGGAAGGCCCCTTCCTAAGATGGGTAGTCACCTGGAATTTGAACCGGAGCGGTATTTGTTATGATAAAAAAGACAAAGACAATACATTTCTCTGGGTTCATCAGCTTGATTGAGCGGGAAATCTGCATCCATAAAGAAACAAATCCAACAAAAGAAAAATCGAGTTTCCATGACCTACGTTGGATTACAGACAACCAGATGACATAACGAGGGACAGCAAATATAGAAAGGTGTCATCGGGATAAAAAATTACCCTCCACCAGATAACGACGTCACCCTGTCAACTTGTTGTTCAAAAACGGCTCATCATCACTCCCGCTCTCTCTGTCTGTCCTGTCGGATGACGACGTCGCTTTCGTTCGCGAACTGACGGTTCCACGCACAGGTCGGCGGCAGTGTAATCCTTCTTAGTATAATGCTGTCCAAACAATTATCTTCGTTTGAAACGAATTGTCGGCACCGACTCGGAACGACCAAAAACGACAGAACCTGCTGAAGGCGCTTTCTGTGCCTTGACCCAGCCGGTGACTGACGACGGCTCAGTCGGTTGGTTCCCTCAAGCAGTGCCGGATTTGGGCTTCCGGGCCCAATTCAGATCTTTTGAAGGGGGCTCTCGGTACAAAATGCAGCGGACACGATAAACAGAGTTTGGTATTATAGAAAATGAATCTGAAAATTGGCAATTGCCCCTCAAATTCTGACCTGCCCCCAAGAAGGTTCCGGCTGCGACGGACGGTTTAGAGATGACGACGACGACGACGGGTTGAATAAATTTCAAACACAATTTATTGCGTAAATATGCTTATGTCGGAAAGTCGTCACAAAAGAATGGAAAGAGGGGTTGAATTTTGCGCGCCAAGTCGATATGACACCTAACCGGGCGGCGGAAGTGATTTCGGTATCGCAGCATTGACTCGGAGGGTGTTTGCATTGTCGTGTGACCAGATAAGACAAATTTCCGTTGTGCCTTTAGAAGTGGGGTGTTATTCTATTTGGGATCACTTGCGATGATCTCTCTGACGAAAAAAAAGAAAATCAAATAGGGATTACACTCTGGGAGAGGTACACGGACACAATGTGTTTTGGGACGCTGTCTGAAGAATGTGACACATTGAAAACCCCATACCTTTTTGGATTGTAGGCGTTTGTAACGGAATGTCTGCATTGGTTAATTCAATTTATTTGTAAGTAAATATATGTTACGACAAGTTTACATTTTGAAATCATCTCAGCAAAACTCATCATTAATGTTCTCAATGAGAGTTAGAGATAGTTTCATAAAGTTGAAGGTCAAAATAGTCATGCAGCTTTTCAGTATATTCAAGCGTGCTACATTGTATACCAATTGCAAAAATTGTAACAACGGGACCATGTTATCTAACATTGCCACAATCGCGATAGAAATTAGAGGGTCTTGTCCGGGATTTTGCGGGATCTGAAATATCGCTGGATATTTTTTTGGGAATCCCGGGAATTCCCGAAATATTAATGTTATGTATGCATCCTTCAGCAGTTGAGAGCTGATTTGGAAATTGAGCTTAACAGGCTTTCAAAAATCTTTACTACATATATCTGAAGGAACTGGTCATAAGATGGATGAACTACCTGAAGTTATGATCGACATATAATTCTAAAAAGGTGTGATGGATTTATTTCAAGTCTACACTCGATGAGTCTATAGTGAAGGGGCTGTAAATTATTAACAAAACGTCGAAAGATAAAGCTTTGAAAGGACAGAAGGTCGAAAGGACAAAAAACCAGCTCTGTTTTTAATAGAAAATACAATGATTCAAGGTGACCTTACAGTTCAGATCGAAATATGCGCATCTGTAAAACGATACAAACTCCAGTGGAATTAACTGATACCATACTAAATTTAACTTTCATTTATTTGTGAAGATCGAATTAATCATTTACTTCAGAGATCAATAACAAATAGCCCATTGATTCACTTATTCGGGCCATTGAAGAAGCTTACAATGATCCATGGTTCACTTTGGCGCCCAACTACAGCTCAAAAAGAATGAATGTTAACAATTGGTTCATATCTGAATCAGGACTGGGCCATAAAGTGTTTGAAGCGATACAAGACATAAATCTTCCTTTCATGCCGACGATGCGATGCCGAGGTGGATCATCACCCACCATACCATAGATAGGTATACCTCGCAGTTAGATCCTTTGTTCGCGGGCAGCCAGCGCTTCAACGGTGTAAAAAGATGATGAAGGCAAGCAAATGAGAATACAATTTAGGCATCGTTTACCTGTCAGTTCAGCTTGGAAGTATCATAAAGAAAACTCAGCTCTGATCTGGCTCTGGAGCTGTTCATGGTGGTGGAAGACACGATTGCGAGGAAATTATGGATTGTCGTCGTCGTCGTTTGGTGTTGGTCCTTCTCGCGCGATAGGCGTGAAACACAGATTGGTGTCGAAATTCTATTAGAGAAGACACAAACATTTTTCGATGCGTCTGCAGGCCTATTGTGAGAGAAATTTTTATTCAGGGAGTAAATTGATTCGGAATGGATTACCCGAGAGCTTGGTGCTGATTTACGTTCTTTAGCATTGTGTCAAAAAGAAAGACGGTGATGATACGTTACATTGTGAACAATCGCAACAAAAAAATCATCGCAAATAAAGATGTGGAGCTCCGAGTTCCGTTCGCTTTTCCACCACAGGCATCAAACCGCTTTCCATTTATCATCAGAAAAAGCACACCGCTCGTAATAAATTTGAGAATCAATCATCCCTGGAGGCAGTTTTCCCGCACCATACTGCCATTACGGTATACCATCCTAAGCACGGCACGGTGTGTTTGGTCCAAGATATCATATTTAAAAATTCATTACACTCTGGCTTTTTAAATAGTTTTCTCATAAAACACGAAAGCTATGTAAGTCACAAAGAGATTGTATAATATAATTATAATATAACTAAGATATTAAAAAAACAAGGACAAGATGTTGAGTGCGCATCGTACCATCGTGTTGTGCGTACAGAAGTTTGAACATAACTACTTAAAGCAATAAAACAGTACTTCTCAGTGCTCGAATAGAAAACGATACTTTTCAGTGCTACCAAAACAGTACTTTTTAGAACTATTTTTTCTACTTTTGATCCCTTTACGATCCTTGTTAGGACCTGTGCCTTCGAGTTTTCGTTGAACCCGTTAGTGAAAGCGGTGGTAATCCTTCTTGGACACCGTCTTGGAAAAAACCCTCTCGAAGGTCACGTCTTCTTTCGTATATTCACTAAGCATGGTTGCAACTACAAACAAAAGGAAGGGTGAATTCACAACTTCCTTCCAAAAGAGTAGGATTTAAAACTGTCACTAAACGTGGCAAGAATGGAAGAAAGGACGTTTCTCCGGAATGTGAACTTTCTTCCAAGGGTGATATGGATAATGTTAGTTGTTGCATCAAAATGAGCAATCTGTCCATTGCTCTAGAGTCTAGACCAGTGTTGATAGACTCACGCTAAGCCTGCTTAACGCAGCGCATGTGTTAAAACTACACAGAATGAGGCAAACAATGCAGGACTCTCTGGCTGAGTGAAAATTCTGTGTATGTCGCACTCATGCTATGTGTAACCCGTGTGTTGGCCATTGGCTGTGCGCGGATCGATGGGAATGGAACTGTCAGTCATCTCCCGCGCGGCAGCAAACAGTTGGCCGTTGGTAAGGTGGGGAGTTTTCAGGGATTTTTTCAGGCGAAAAGCCGGAAGATGGTCGCAAATGAGAAAGTTTTCCCACATTTGCTTCCGTTTCGGCTATTCGAATGAAAAAATCTCTGAAAAACTTTAAAATCGTAATGTTTTTTTAATGTTTTCAGAAGCAAAACAAACATGGAAGCGAATTCCGCATTCCAAGCGTTCCTCCTCTGTGCGCATTTCACTCATTTGGTTTGTTTACCACCGTTTGCACAAAACTGTGTACAGCCCCCTTTGCACAGAATCTGTGCTGCATGAAGAGAGGCCGATTTTGTGTACTCGGCACTCATTTCTGAGCGTGACAAGTTTAGCGTGTTGAACTGATTGCTCATTTCGATGCAATAACTACACGCTAAACTTGTCACGCTCAGAAATGAGTGCCGAGTACACAAAATCAGCCTCTCTTCATGCAGCACAGATTCTGTGCAAAGGGGGCTGTACACAGTTTTGTGCAAACGGTGGTAAACAAACCGAATGAGTGAAATGCGCACAGAGGAGGAACGCTTGGAATGCGGAATTCGCTTCCATTTTTGTTTTGCTTCTGAAAACATAAAAAAAACATTCAAATTTTCAAGTTTTCAGAGATTTTTTCGTTCGAATAGCCGAAGTGGAAGCAAATGGGGAAAAAACTTCCACATTTGCGACCATCTTCCGGCTTTTCGCCTGAAAAAAATCACAGAAAACTCCCCATCTTACCAACGGCTAACTGTTTGCTGCCGCGCGGAAGAGATTGACAGTTCTATTTCCATCGAACCCCGCACAGCCAAAAGCCAACACATCGTCTACACACAGCATGAGTGCGACTTACACAGAATTTTCACTCAGTTAGAGAGTCCTGCATTGGTTGCCTCATTCTGTGTAGTTTTTACACATACGCTGCGTTGAGCAGGTTTAGCGTGAAGCAAAAAGTGCCGCCTATCGTGGTCTTCTTCTTCTTGGAATTAACGTTCTCACTGGGACAGAGCCTGCTTCTCAGCTTAGTGATCTTATGAGCTCTTCCACAGTTATCAACTAAGAGCTTTCTATGCCAAAGTTGCCATTTTCGCATTCGTACATCGTATGGCAGGTACGGTGATACTCTATGCCCAGGGAAGTCAAGGAAACTTCCATTACGAAAAGATCCTGGACCGACCGGAAATCGAACCCAGATACCTTCAGCATGGCTTTGCTATGTAGCCGTGGACTCTAACCACTCGGCTGAGGAAGGCCCCAACGTGGTCAGTTGTTCTGAATTTGAAGGATTGAGACAGAAGATCTTGAACTCCATTAGGGGAATCAAGGTTTCCTTCCAAATCGCAAAAAAAGAGACTGTCGCGTATTGTCACAAACTCTTAAAGATCGCGAACTTGTTCTCAAACATCTTGAAGAGAAGAAGCACAAATTGTTTACTTATGACGGTAAAACTGAACGTTTGTTCAAAGTCGTCTTGAAAGGTCTCTCGAGTGACTATAAGTCACCCGGTGAAATCAAAAATGGAACAAAGAATGGTTGCCGCATGGTTGCTAAATGCAAGATTTGCAGAGGTTCTTTTCACTCTAAGGACGTAAGTCCTGTGAAAGAAGACACCAAACAGTTTGTATGCGCGAATTGCGGAGGCAATCATAAGTCTATCTTTTAGGATTGCCTTTCGGGTAAGCGAATCGTCACGGCTCGTACCTGGCAATTGAACGGTAATACTTTTCGTTCCCGGAATTTTCCTGGTGGAACTTCAAACAATGCTCATTTTTCAGATAACGATCGATAGCTTACGAATCATCCCATGTGCAAGCTCATGCTCATTTACAAGATAATTTTCTTCCGTCGGGTAGCCGTTCGAATCTTTTAATTTCAAATGAATCTACCCAAGAAAACTCGTATGCCGATATTGTTACAGGCAGTTTCATTTCCTCCTTTTCAAACTGTCTACCTACGGATAACCGTAGTAATTGTGTCAAATCTTATGGAAAAAAAACCTGCCGTTGCAGGAAACTCCTATTCCGTCTCTTCGTTAACGAATAATCTCAACAAAATATCATCAAAAAATGCACATACTTCTAGTTAAATGTCTGCCTCTGGATTTGATTTTTCAACTCAACAATTGAATCAAATGTGATTGATCCTATGTTCAAAACCGCTACAAAGGCTGAAGCATTCCAAGGTGGTGTAAAATTTACCAACATAATTTTTGTCAATGGATCCAAATAATTTTTAAAATGCTGGAATCTTTTAAATATTGCAATGCTTCTTTTTTGAATAGTTTAAGAAGCTATTTAGTTTTCTAAACGATAATAACATGCATCTTCTTCTTTTTCTTCATGGCATTAACGTCCTCACGGGGACAGAGCCTGCTTCTCAGCTTAGTGTTCTTATGAGCACTTCTACAGTTATTAACTGGGAGCTTTCTTTGCCAAAGTTGTCATTTTCGCATTCGTACGTCGTATGGCAGGTACGATGATACTCTATGCCCAGGGTAGTCAAGTAAATTTCCATTACGAAAAGAACATAGACCAACCGGGATTCGAACCCAGACACCTTCAGTATGACTTTGCTTTGTAGCCGCGTATTTTAACCACCCGACTAAGGAAGACCCCAGCAGTTATAACTGAAACTCTTTTTCGTTGGGTTGGTAGAGCCAAAACGTCCATTAGATTGAACTTTTGTGGCATGCCCCTTTTCGCATCATTGAGTAGATTTAAAAGCTGGCCACCATGAATCAAGTGAGCAGCTTAAGCACCTTGACGCGTCTTTTCCCAGTCAATTAACATGGAGTTCATAAAACCCACAACCTTTTTGGGACTTGCAGTCCAAATTTTACTTGGTTGTAAGAAACCGCCTGTTACGAATTTGAATCTGCGCTTGTATAAAGGATTACAACTGCAGAGCAGATGTTCCGAGGTTTCACATTCCATATCACAGAAACGAAAGATATCATTCTGAACATGGCCAATATTCTTTAAATGATAACTACTCGGACAGTAATCAGTTACAAGGCCAGTGTAAATACAGCGAGCTCTCTTGTTGTAGAATGTCCGAAATTTGAAGCTGTCCGTAATATGATTCAAAACGGTATAATGACTATATCATACACAAATCCCACAACCTCGAAACCCCTTTCTTCTAAACTTCTCAGAAGACCATCTACGACTAAGGACCACAATAGAGGTGAGAGGACTCCACGCTGTGAACAACCTTTTGTAGCCCTTACTGATATAGACGAGGTTCCCAGCACTGAAGTGATTTTTCGTTTTCTAAGCATAATAATAATTCACTTGATAATATTCGTGTCAAAGTTTCTTTTCTTCATGTAGCGTACCATGGAAGAATAAGAAGCGTTGTCAAAAGCTCTTTCGATGTTTAAGAATGAGCAAAGTGCTATTTCATTTATCGTAAGAGTTTTTTCTACTTTTGTTATGAGGGCATGAAGTGCCGTAACTGTTGAACAGATTGATAAGCAAATTGCGAGTCAGATAGTGAACTCATGTATGTTGTATGTAAGTTGAATTGATAAAAACATGTAACACTTTTTCCATAGTCTACAATAACATGGAAGAAAGACTAATGCGTCTATATGATTTGGGATGCGTCCTATCCCGTTTTCCATTAATTGGAATAAAGGAAACTTTTATTGGTCTCCAAAAGGATGGAACATAACTTAATCTTACGCAATAAGAGACGGAATCAGCACTTCTTCGCCGTTTTGAAGAAGTGCTGGAAAAATTCCGTCCACTCCCGCAGATTTAAAAGGCTGGAAAGATCTCACAGCATTTTTTATTCTTGCGCTAGTTGCGCGTCATTTTTCATAGATTTTGTTCAATGGTTTCTGTTCTAGAAGGTCTCTGCAGAACATCTTTCATCGACAAAAGTTCTAGAACTGTTCGAATCCATACATAAAACTAACCCTGGGAAATGAGTTTTCATGATCAAATTTAAAGTTTCATTAGGAGTTTTAGTGAAAACTCCATCTTCTTGTTTCAAAGAACCAAGTTCAAATGTTCTTTAGCAAGAACTTGGTGTAGTCTTGCGACTGCAGGGGCATTGCTTATGTTTTGACATGTTTGAATCCATGATCATTTTTATTTTCTTACTAGTGGTCCCGGCAAACTTCGTCTTGCCATCAAGTAGGCTGTTGGAAAACGTCAAGAATTTCCCCATTCAAAATGAACCTTAGCCTTTTCCGTTTTCCCAATTATTCCGGAGACTTTCCCGAACTTTTACCTCGTACAAGAACGTCGCATCCCCTGTAGAGTGTAACGGTGAAAACTTGCGTCAATCCGCTGACCCGTTCTCAAGTCATTTCGTGACATACAAACACCACTCCCTTTTTATTTATATAGATTTCTTAATATATTCAGTTAGAACTTTGAGCCCAATGTGAATTTGGTTTCGCCGTGTTGAAAAGCTTACGTAACTTTTCTAGCTAAGAGTTTCCCCATGGCACGTCTTTAGTAGAAGAGGACTGCTTGACAGAACAACTATTTTGAGAAGAATGGATTATGTTCTCATTTACCTTTTGAAAAATCAATTCTAATTTCTGGATTGAGTCAATTTTGCCATTCGTTGTAAATGAGTGTAAATCCAAGCAATGTGCAAATTGTTTTCTGTTGGTTTTCCTAGGATTCCAAAAAGCAATAGATGGGTAACCAACCACGCTCCATTCAAACATGAAATTTTTGTGATCGGACAACGAAATTTCATTTGACACATGCCAGTTTGAAGTTTTGTCATAAATTGTAGCATTGCACAGAGTCAAATCTAAAACTTTCTGTCTGATTGCATTTGTAAAAGTAGGTCCATTTCCCTTTCAACATATATCTATGTTACTAGCAAATAGATAATCTATCTTCTATCTATATAAATAAAAATGGAATGGTGTTTGTATGTCACGAAATGGCTTACGAACGGGTAAACGGATTTGAATGATTCTTTCTCAGTGTTGTTCGTCAAGGGTTCCGACGTGTTTGTGTGTATAAAAATCCCAGCATATTCACCGGGAAAGTTGAAAAAACGAGTGCGAACGAAACTGTCATTTTATATGAGACGATCAAAAGCGTTTTTCAACAGCCTACTTGATGGCAAGACGAAGTTTGCCGGGACCACTAGTGTAAAACAAATTCATCACGGCCATCGATATCCGCACTACCCCACAAGGTATGCTAACGCGCATATTACCATCACAACCAATAATAAACGACTAATTGATTTTTTATGCAATGTTCGACAAAAGAAACTATCTCAGGAGGAGAGACTTCTGAAACATCACCAGGGATATACGCAGAAGCAATTGCAACCTCAGTAATTCCTGTAGTGGTCGCCACCTCAACCATGACAGCAACAATATCTCGTTTTATAAATTTTGTAATCGGGTAGCATTTCATAGTTTGATTGATAACAACAGCAGTTCTTGGTGAACTCTGATTTACATCGTAAAACAAATTGCACATTAGAGTTTCAATTCCGAGTATTTAACCCTTATTGGACCATGGATCTTCTATAAGTGTCACGTTTAATCCCTCTTTCTGAACCTCCGACTCAACACGGAAGAAGCTTTTTTGGCATGATGATGGAACCTGCAGGAATTTAATCTACTTAATGTTTGTCTTTTTATTCATTATTTTGTGTATCTATGTACTCTTCATGACCAATTCCTGTTATAGAACGATGAACAGCTCTGTTACATATTACACTTTATGCGTTTACTACAATGATACGTTAATATGACCGTGAAAAAAATCAATTCGTGTTTTAAAAAGCTTACTAAAGCAAAATATAAACTACCTTTTTCTATTGATATTTTTTCATAAACCGATACTTATAATCAAAACTTGCAAAACTGACACGATGCAAGTTTTGACTAATGGGACTCTCAAATTGGTAGTTGACTAGGAAACAGTGTTGCCAGAGATGAAATTTATTTGAAACCGGGATCCAAACTCAAATTCAGATTCAAACATTTTCGTTTATCGTAATGATCGACATATGGGAGAGTTGCAATCATCATTCATAGGTGTATAAAACATCAACTTTTTTCGTCATTTGAAACCAAAGTTTTTGAAACTTTGGGTGTTGCTATTGAAATACAGCTATGCAAATATATTTCATAGCTGCATATTTGTCTTTTCAATGCACTGGGTAGCATCATAATTTGCTTCAAAGTGATTTGAGGAATTTGACTCGCAATAAGCCAAATTTTTTAGTCGTTTGTGACTTCAATGCCAAACATCGGTCATGGAATAATTTGCGAAGTAATTCCAACGGCAGAATTTTATTTGACAAGTGCTCTTCAGGATATTTCTCAATTCAATACCCTGATGGCCCTACATGTTTCTCTTCTAGAAATCATTCTACGATTGATTTAGTCTTAACCAACTCATGTTACCTCTGTAGCCAACTAATTACTCATGGTGCCTTTGATTCGGATCATGTCCCTGTTACATTTCAAATATCCCATTGAGCGATTCTCAATCATTTCCGCTTCAAATTCAATTCAATGAAACAGACTGATAGTAATCTTGATGTTAGCATTTTTTTACAAATCAACTTGATATTGGCAATTCTCTCTTAACTTTAACTTATTTCATTGCTGAATTAAAAGACATTGCAATACCAAAATGTGAAGTAAAATTCGAATCCGTGATTATAGACATTGATCTTAAATCCATGACCCGACTTATAAACGTTGGTAGAAGTCAATTCCAACGCACACGCAGTCCTGCTATTAAAATGATATGTCAGAATCTGCAAAAAGAAATTTAAAAACGATTTTCTCAATTAAGAAACGAACATTTGAGAAAACCTCGGAAGCCAATTCCGGCATTGAAAGAGGAAATCAAATTTTTACTAACTAATTGCGAAAAAGCTCAAAAACGTACTATGCAGTTAGAAATCGCAAACAATTTCACAATTGAGGACTTACTAGTCAAATAGAATATCAAGTTACTCGTGATTTTGAAAGCACTCTCAATCAAGAGAACGTTTTTCAAAATTTTTTTTGAAACTGATTTGGACGAAGTGTGATCTATTATTAAAAAAAATCAAAAATATGAAAGCCCCTGGTGATGATGGAATTTTATACATTATCATCAAGAAACTTCCAGAAAAATTCCAGAAATTTTTCCAGATAAATGGAAAAATGCCAAGGTTGTACCAATTTTAAAACCAAACAAAAATCCTGAAGAAGTTTCTAGCTATCGTCCAATTCGTTTGATTTCCTCCATCAGTAAACTTTTTGAAAAGGTCATTTCGAACAAAATGATGGTCCACATCAATGAAAATTCAATTTTTGTAACGAACTGTTCGGATTCCGCCATAGACATTCTACCACTCATCAGCTTTTACGTGTTACAAATTTGATTCGTTTCAACAAATGTGAAGGCTATTCTTCTGGTCTTGCTCTTCTAGACATAGAAAAAGCATTCGACAGTGTTTAGCATGAAGGTTTGATCATAAAATCAAAAAGACTTTAATTTTCCAACATACATTGTTAATTCAAATCTATCTGTCAAAATGTACACTTCAGGTTAATTATCAGAACTCCAGATCTGAAAGACTTCCTAAGAGGTGGTGTTCCCTAAGGCAGCATTTTGGCACCAATATTATACAATATTTTCACATCAGACTTACCTGAGTTACCTCAGGGATGTCAAAAATCCTTGTTTGCGGAAGACACAGGCCTCTCCGCCAAAGGACGAAGTCTGCGTGTCATATGTAGTCATACTTGCAAAAATGGAAGATTTTTCCTAATGCTTCCAAAACTCAACTAATAATATTCCCACATAAACCAAGAGCTTTTTATTTGAAACCTTCAAGTAGACATGTTGTCACAATGAGAGGGGTTCCAATAAATTGGTCAGATGAAGTTAAGTATCTTAAAAAATCACATTGAAAGTACTCAATTGTACGTACCCACTTATTAACAGAAAATCAAAACTTTGTCTTAAGAAGGTTTTGATCTTCAGGCCAGCTATGTTGTATGCTGTACCAATATGGACTAGCTGTTGTAATATCAGGGAAAAGTTTGAGGTTAAGAATTTTACAAACAAATAATCTAACGAAGGCACCGTGACGGTCCGGATTGTCCATCGGTAATGCGTAGCTCTGTTGAGTGAAATTCTATTACCCCACTATATTTCATACCGCTGGAGGAAGCATCAGAATCAACAAGAAAAATGGACTGTAATCGGTGGAATAGATTTCAAACTCAGACGGTTCAGCAGATGGTGCTCGAGGTAGGTACCCGTGGGCAGTCGAGGGAGGAAAAAAGTTTCGATTCAAACAGACGGTTTATTAAAAATTGATTCCAAAGAGATTTTTTCAAACGGTGCTACTAATCATTTTTCATTTTTCTCAACACTGTTGTGCCCACTTGCACGCAAGCGTTGAATGAGATTGGTATGAGCAACGTGGAAACGGGAAATAATTTTTAAATAATAAATTCGTTTGTGTTTAACATACGAATTTCAATGAGGTATGCCTCAATGGTTTGCCATGTTCCACCAAGTGCAACTGAAAACCCATGAACACGTTAGAAATTTCACCATGGCATTCAAATGGTCGTCTTATAGGGAATGTGGGGGAGTTCTAGGCGGGTTTTTTTCGAGATTCTATTTGCAAAAACAAAAAAAAAAGCAAATTTATAATTCTTCAACTGGTATGTTTAGGAAGCATATGAATTGAGCTACTACCGAGTAAGAAAAGTTTGAAAAAGAAAAGATTAAAAATGCATTGCCACAGATGGTCAGCAACACTCCACTTCATATAAAGTGCCTAATTTTAATGACTATAAAGAACATGAATGCTAAAATGTCTTTCTGCGTTTTAATTAGGACGTAAAAATAAATACACAAAATAAAAGAAACTTAAAATAGTAGAATAAAACTTTTTCTGCGCTCTTTAGTACCAACAATCATTGAAATATAAGGCAAACTCAAATCATTTATTATCTATTTTGCAATAGCGATTCAAATTTTGAAGTAACCATTGACTCCCCACAATCTCCTACATTCAAAATTACCCGGAAACCATCCCTAACGGTTCCATATTTTTTCCACGCTTTCGTTGATTTATTACCCAACATTTCATAGAACAGGTCAGTTTGCTCAAAAAACATGCAAATAATGAGCGGGTGCCCTCGATCCCTGTTCAACCGTAGGTTTTATGACATTCGCAAAAGCGCTTTGTCTTGGCGCTGGTGCCCTCAAATAATGGGTAGAAAAAAGAATGCTGCTAAATGAAAAACTGCTCGCCAAATGGAAGGCAATATCGTGACCAATTAAGGGTTCATTAAAATAACAGGAGGTGTTGGCAGGGAAAACTTTTCAGCGCTCACCTTTTCCACTCCGAGCGAGGGTGCCTTTTGTTCGGTCAATCTCCGCGCATAGCGGTCGCTCCCTCAAACGGCCGGGATGAAGCTTTTCCTGGGAGCAACCCAAAGAGCTTTGAGTTTTTTGTGTGCACCTTTCCGTCTAAATCGAACAAAGAAATTCGCTAGAACAATAGACGGTCATTTGCCATCGGTGTGGCTGGGCAAGGAACAAGGAACTAAGCGATCAAAGAATCATAGGAACCGAAAATGTTTCAAAGATTATTTAATGTTAAGCGCTGTCCACAATAGGAAGATTCAATTTGTTCATTACAAAAAGAAACCAACTGATAATACCCCTAGAATGACATGAATGGTGAAGAGGACGAGCTGTTTGATTTTCTGACAGCCAATAACATATAGCAGTTATATCTGAAAATTATTTGAAACCAGAATCAAAGTTTAAAAAGGGAACCTAACCTTTTTGTTTACCGTTATGATCGACTAGATGAAGCATGTGGTGGAGTTATAATCATCATTCATAGGTGTATAAAACATAACCTTTTTTCGTCATTTGAAACCAATGTTTTTGAAACTTGGGATGTTTCTGTTGTAACACAGCTCGGTAAATATACTTTCAAAGCTGCTGTTGCTACAGCTACCTTACTGGAACCACTGATCGCCACGCGTTCAGAAGAATAGCAAGCCAAATGGTTAAATCGCTTGAATTGCAAATCTGGCGCTGCAATGGGTTCAGCATCTGATGTACGAGCTAGAAGCGAGTGTGAGAACCTTCAGAATCTACGAGGGCTGTTGTTTATTATACCTATCGTTTACTGATGAGTTGCAATCTTGGTGGCAATGATAATGTCGCGCTACACGATAAGTGTTCATCTGCAACAACCAGACAGCTCACCAATCCACCCCGAGGTGGATCATGCTGAGTGAAAGAGAGCGAAAAAGGGAAGCACAAAAGTATGTTTCGACAGCTCTGCAGAAAGTGCGCGCGCACGGAAAGTGCACCAGTCAGCGGGATTGGAAATGATCGGTTATTATTATTTTTACGTTATTGGATGTTCTATGGAATGATTGATCAATGTTAATGTTTGTTTTTTAAGCTGCTCCACCTATTTTGAAACTTGGTGCCGTGTACAATAGTAGACAACATAGCTAATTTAGTTAAAATGATTTTTAGTTATAATTAGTGCACAAACAAAAGGGGGAGAATGTTTAAATTTTAAATATCGAATAACAAAACATGCAATTAAACAAGTATGTGATTACAATGGGGGCCCAGATAGTCGTAGCGGTAAACGCGCAGCTATTCAGCATGACCAAGCTGAGGGTCGTGGGTTCAAATCCCACCGGTCGAGGATCTTTTCGGGTTAGAAATTTTCTCGACTTCCCAAGGCATAGAGTATCTTCATACCTGCCACACGATATACACATGCAAAAAAATGGTCATTGGCATAGTAAGCTCTCAGTGAATAACTGTGGAAGTGCTCATAAGAACACTAAGCTGAGAAGCAGGCTCTGTCCCAGTGGGGACGTGATGCCAGAAGGAAGGAAGAAGTGATTATAATAGACTCTTGATATTTCCAATTCTTAATCACCGCACAAAAAAATAGTTATTAACCCGTATAGGCCTGAGTGGAAGCAAAAATACTGAAACCCTCACCGCTCAGAGAATTCTTAACGGATTCAAATGATTTTTTGTCAGTTCACTGGCCCACATATCTTGTTTCTAGAAGTGTCCTCTGGCCACTCGGAAATATTCCTGTGGCCGGAGTTATTCCGGTAGGTCACTGGGTCAAGTCGGGTAAAAAGGTCTATTTTATGGGACATGCAAAGTTACCTTTATATAATTGCAATGACAATCATTTTAATTTGCATAAATCATTAAGAATTGATATTCAACATTAAAAATGAAGAGTTTTGCACCGTTTAAAATATACTGGATGTGGTCATTCGGACGTAGTGCCTGGAAGAACCGGCTATAGATTTGTTGGATACTAATTCGTTTCAATTCTCGAAAAGAAGTAATCTAACATAATTGTGCACTAAATTGCATTCCCATAAGCTTGTCACAGACGTTCAGATACAAATTGGCCACTTTATCGTAAGTTTGAGGATTCTATGACACTACCCCGAACGCCACTACCCCGAATGCCATTACCCCGAACGCCATTACCCCGAAAGCCATTACCCCGAATGGGTCATTACCCCGAACGCCACTACCCCGAATGGGTCACTACCCCGAACGCCATTACCCCGAATGCATACCATTTTGAGACTAATTCTAATTAGAAGGTTGGGAGATGATTGTACGATTCTATATGAGTTTTAAACAAATTTGGCTTAGCAATGTATGTTTCAAATTTAAGAAGACAAAAAAGGAGCTAAATTTTCAGCAAATATTTTTTGCGTACTAAGTTTTGTTTGGATATTGAGCATTTTGCACCTTATTAGACTACTGTGCAAACAATTTTTGCACAGTGAACATTTTCACAGCTCACACGCCTCACACATACACTTGCATTACAGTTTGACAACTGCTTCGATACCAACGTTTTTCGTCTTTGTTTTGATTTATGTTTACGCGAACGATTTGTATATTACACTAATTAGTCATAAGTTTTTGCAAAAGCTAGTGTGATAAATTAGGATTTCTTTGAAAAATAAAGTGATTTGTTCTCTAATTTCAATGAGATTCACACAGCCACACTGCAATGCTCTGAAGAACAGCCTATTTCGAAAAGAAGGGTGACTTTGTTATGAAAAGGATAGCTATAATATGCACAAAATTAGGATGTAGTAAAGTCTCGTTTTGGACTGTGTTACCCACTTCCTTCACTCAAACTCAAACACCCTGATATTATCGCTGCAAGTGATGTTCTTTGAAACCAAGAAAATCGTTCCACTGTAGAATAGAAACGCTAATATATACAAGTGTATACACTTGTACATGATAGAAAAACGGCGCCCTCCGATCGCCGCTACAGTTGATACTTACGTTGCTTTGTGGGATCATTCAGCTGAATTTCTTTAAGATAACCACAGAAATAGTTGTTTTTGATTTAAGACAATGAAGAAATGATGAAAATGACAGAAAATGGTGAGCAGTTCCATAAGAGATAAAAGAAGGGAAAACTTTTGATTAGAATTATAGCAGGATTAACTTCGATGAATGTTTTAAGATATCCATCTTGCTTTCAAAACCCATAGTTGTCCATATGAAAATATTAGTGACTAGTTCATCCAACGAAAACTTAGAAGAACAGCCTATTTAAGAAAGAAGGGCAAATTTCTGGTGGAATGCTTGCAGCTTTGACGTAACGTGACGGGAATAATAATTGTAACAACGTGATGCTATCACACAACCTATATTCATAAAAAAGGAATATCTTTGTTAAAAACCGGTTGTTAAACTGGTGAGCACGTAGCTGTTCAGCAAGACCATATTGAAGGTATGGGTTTGAAATCTTCCGATGGTGGATCTTATTTCCATGACATCCTTGGGCATAGAGGCATATGTTGATAATGGAAGCTCTCAGTCAATAAAAGGCTTGTTTTATTAAAAGGACATTCACAAATTTCATAACGCTGAAGGGGGCAAACAAATTTTATAGGTGGTTGTCCTCGAGATGTTACATCTCATACAAAATTTGTACAATTTCCATACAAAAAGTGTTACGACAGGGGTGGGTGTTTGTCAAAAATAGCGTCAATAACACCTAAAATGAAATTTGTGAATAAGCCTTTGAACTGTGAATGTGCACACTGAGCTGGAACTCTGTCCTATAAAGAAAAAGAAGAAGACATTTGCTAACGAGATATTTCGAAAGAATTACTGACATATAAAAGAAGGGAAAATATATGATGAACATTTCAACGACGAATTTTACCAGTTTACATTAGAGACGCATACGTCAATGGTCAATTTATTTTTATGGTATGGTCAACATTTTTGCCCGCAAAATAAGAAACTAGCCTGTATGACATACTATTCGGGGTAATGGCTCATTCGGGGTAGTGGCGTTCGGGGTAATGACCCATTCGGGGTAGTGGCTTTCGGGGTAGTGACCCATTCGGGGTAGTGGCTTTCGGGGTAGTGGCGTTCGGGGTAATGGCGTTCGGGGTAATGGGATGGAGCCAAGTTTGAGGCGTCTCAGGACCCAAAAATGGTCATTTGTAGGATAAATCAAATGCAATACTCATAGTTATTCAATTCAATCGTTTCTCAAAAGGTTTACACTGATGCAATTTTCTTAAAATTCCGTCATGTAGTGCCCACATTATAACCGATTCCGGAAAAAATCTGTGACTTGAAATTTGCCTACCTCAAGGGGCACATACGCACAGTACCTTTCTCACCCGACCTGACCCAGTGATCCACCGGAATAACTTTGACCACAGGAATATTTCCGCGTTCTTCTGCCCACTTCTAGAAACTAGATATATGTGCCAGTATACTGACAAAAAATCATTTGAATCCATTAAGAATTCGCTGAGCGGTGAGGGTTTTAGAATTTTTGCTTTCACTCAGGCCTATACGGGTTATAAATAACAATCCTTCTGAGGGATGATGTGGTGGAGGCACATTCTAATTAAAATTGTCGGTCAATTATGGGGATAAATTAAAATTGTTACTGTTCCATACAAACTTATTTATTATAATTACTCACGTATTTAAATATCAAATAACAAACAAATCTATATCCAAACTCATGATAATTTCATTTTACACTTTGAACTGTTATTTAATTTAGATGTTCTTAGATGCACATGGATAAAGATTTATAAATTAAATTTATTATTGATGTTACGAGCTGTGTCTACAATAAAACTAAATGCAACACAAGAAATTGATTTGAATCAAAGTACTTTTTTTTATATAATATATCATATGAAAAAAAATTGTCCAGAAATTACTCTTGAATTCTTTGTCAGTTTATTCCTGGGATTCTCCCTTAAATCACTTTTAAAGCCTTCAAAAGCCATCTGAGATTGTTCTGGAAATCTTGAGATTATTTTTGATTTTTCTCTAAGTTCTTCTTGAAATTACAGAACCCTTTCAGATATCACTTTTGGATTCATCCAAATAAATCGTTAGCATTCCGGTATTATTTTTGAAATTCTTTCGGATATGGCTTTTTTTAATTTTCTGGGCATCTTATTGGAATTTTTGCAGAAATCTGTATGTGATTTTGCGTTTTTCTCCTTGGGAATTACGAAATCCTTGGAATTAAATTCTTAAAGATTCTTTCGGAAATACCATGGAAGGTTCTACCAAAAATCCTGATGCAATTCTTCTGGATATTTTTAGAGGATTTCGTCATAAAATGTACTACGACTCTTTTAGAAATTCTTCGGGAATTCCTCCAAAAATAATTCTGGATTTTTTTCGGAAATACTTCTGGGTTTCCTTTTAAAAATACCTCTGGTATTCTTCTGGAAATCACCTGAGATGCTTTCGGAAATCCTTTTAGAATACTTTCGAGAATGCTTCCGAAAATCTTTCTGAAATTATTTTATAAATGCCACTGATATTTTTACTTAAATTTCTTCGAAATTTTTCTGGGACTCTTCAAAAAATCCTGTAGGAATTCTTCCGGATATTTTTCTAGCATTCTTTCGGAAAACCTACTGGGATTCTTTCGAAAATATTTTTAAAGATCCTTCGAATCCTTTCTACTAGATTTTATTGAGGATTCCTGCGGAAATTCTTCCCGTATTACCTCTAGGATCTAGGAGCATCCTGAATTTTTCAAGAAAACTTGGTTATTCTTTCGATCATCTCACTAGGATTCTTTCGGAAATTCTTCTGAAATACCCCCAGATTTCTTTCTGTTATCCTGCTGGAGGGCTTCAAAACAAAGATTCAAAGATTCTTCCAGAAATTTTGCTGCAATTTTTCAAGTAATTCTGCTAGGATTCTTCCGCAAAACCTGCTGAGATTCACCCGGAAAAACGACTGGAATTCTGCTTGAATGATAAGCATTCAAGAATTCTACCGGAAGTTTTCGTAAGATTCAACCATACATCGTTCAGCTATTTTTCCAAAAATTTCATTGAAATTCTTCGGGAAAATATCTAGGATTCTTAAAAGTATCCTTCTGAATATTCTTCTAAAAATTGCTTTGGAATCAAAGAAGGATTTCCGGAAGAATTCCAGGTTGATTTACAGAAGAACCACAGAGAAATCACTAAAATATTGTCAGGGAGATTTGTAAAGGAATTATTTAAGGATTTTCGTAAGTATCTGAAAAAATCCCAGGAGAACTACGTAATTACCAATGGATGTTGAATGTTTTTTACTGTGATATCCAAAAAAATCACAGAAATTATTTCGCAAGAGTCCTTGAAAGATTTAAAGAAAATTCACAAACATCCAGAAGATTTCATGAATATTTTCCAGAATAATTTCGATGTCTAGAAGAATTCCAGAAAGATTTATGGAATAATTTCAAATGGAATTTCCAGAACCATTTAAAAGTAACTTTCAGAAGTTTCTTAGAAAAATTAATCTGTAATCAAAGAATCTTATAGATATTTTTTGAAGTCCCAGTGGCTGTCCAGTAGTTTTCTTGAACTCAAGAGGGATTTTAGAAAATTTCCAAAGAAAATCACATAAAAATCACGAAAAAAAAAATCGAGAATACTTCCTTATGAATTTCCAGACAAATCACAGAGTTTTTTTTCTCAAAAAATCTTAGAAAACAAATTTTTCAAGGATCACGAAGGAATTTCCAAATTATCTCAGGCAGGAACAATACATCTATAAAATCAATAACAATAACAAAAGAATCCCAGAGGAATTTCCGAAAGAATCCCAAGAATTTGCACGGAAGAAAGTGAAGTAAAAGAATAGATTTTTTTTTAAATATAGTGTCAGGCGTCTTTCCGAGAGTAATCCAGATGAATAAGTATAATTCAAGACATTTTTCTGAAAGAATCTCAGAGGGATATTCGACGAAGTTACAAAAAGTTTCACGGAATAACTACTGAAGCATTTCGGGGAAAATATCGGAAGGTTTTACATAATAATTTTGGATGTATTTCCAGAAGAAATCCCTAGGAATTTTGTGAGAATCCCCGAACCCAGAAGAAACTCAGATTTAAAAAATAGATTTCATTCCACTGGAAAGCAATCCTATAATTATTTTCGGCAGAATCACAGGAAAATTTTACGGAAGAATTCTGAAACGATTTCTATAATAACCCCAGAAGGGTTTCCGGGACAATCCAATAGGAAATCCCAAGGAGGTTATTGAAATAATGACAGAGAGATCAGAGAAATAACTACATTTAATAATTTCAATGGAATTACAGGAAGTCCTCTAGCACCACAACTTAATTATATTAATATATTAACATATTTGTAACATACAGCATATATACGTCACATCCATGGAAGTTACATATATGGTTACATGAATGATGAGCTCAATACATAATTACAAAGTGCGGCGAGCTGAGTGATTTGTACATCAACCGGTTTGGGGCGGATCGACGGTATCAAAGTGGATTAAAAAAAATCATAGGAGAGCGTGTGGAAAATAAGTATGAACTGCGTAGAATACATCAGACCGATTTACTATTGCTGCGCACTTCTCAAAACTTTTTATTTTTATCAATAATATTATTTGCAATAAACTACACGGGGGCTCAACAAGCCAGGAGCGAAAAGCCCCGAAATAAAGAAAAAAAAGCCTTGTCAACGCACATTTTGAGGATCGCTCCAGCGGGAAAAAATCGTAAGGTCGAGAAGCCGTGCCTTTTTTGCGAAAAAGTCGGCCACCGTTTGAAAAGCTGCACAAAATTCCAGCAACTCTCGATGGAAAAATGGTCAACGATTAAAGTTGTGTCGCAACTGCCTCAACCCTCACCGTCGCCGCAATTGCAGATTATCCAGCCGATGAGGAATTAACGGATGTGAGTTCCGTCACCATCAACTGCTACATGGAAAATCTGACGCATCGATCAAGCCAGCTGGGTCCTCAGCGGAGAACCATGTTCACTACCGTACGGAAAATTAAAATCAGTACACGCGTTCGCCTTCATAGACGAGGGATCTTCTACGACGTTGATCGAGCAAAGTCTGGTTCAAGAGCTGGGTGTAGAAGGGCCAACAGTTCCACTGTGCCTATGGTGGACAGGCTAATATGACGAGAAGCGAGGACGAGTACCAGATTGTGATGCGCTGGAAGTATCGGAAGTGGGACAAAAGAAGAAGTTTCAGTTGATGCCGAGCTACAAGAGGGCCACCGCCTCTTGAAATGAGCTACGAGGCCTGTTCGGAGCTACGAGGCCATCACACCGAAGATATGAGGTGGCCTACAAAACCTACAGCTGGTCATCCAGCAGAAGATCAAGGAGGGGAACAGTGGCATCGTAGCGACGAAGAATCGTTTAGGATGGTGCGTCTACGGAAGTTTGAATGTGGTAGAGAAAACGGACGAATACAGCTACCACGTGTGCGGGTGTAAATCCGAGGAAAAACGGATCACCTCATCAAAAATTACTTCAACGCCGACGATTGTCCGAAAAACTATCCAGATAAGTTAGAGTCACAGACAGAGACAGGGGCCCAGATAGCCGTAGCGGTAAACGCGCAGCTATTCAGCATGACCATGCTGATGGTCGTGGGTTCGAATCCCGCTGGTCGAGCATCTTTTCGTAAAGGAAATTTTCTCGATTCCCAGGGCATAGAGTATCATCGTACCTGCCACACGATATACACATGCAAAAATGGTCAATCGGCAAAGAAAGCTCTCAGTTAATAACTGTGGAAGTGCTCATAAGAACACTCATCTGAGAAGCAGGCTTTGTCCCAGTTGGAACATAACGCCAGAAAGGAGAAGAAGAAGCTAGAGTAATAGGAAGAATTCGCGATAGGACTGCTCTGAGAATCCGACTTTGTACAGTTGCCGGAAAGTTACCCCATGGCCCTTCAACGCTTGGAATGTCTTGGGAGACGAATGTCTCGCGATCCCTTTTTGATGGAAAACATCCATTTGCAAATTAGCGAGTACAACCATGTACAATGCATACCACACCAAGCGACTACAAACGAGCTTGCGAGTGCTGATCCCAGTCGGGCCTGGTAGCTTTCGCTAAGCGCTGTGTGCAACCCTAAGAAACCAGTAAAAGTGCGCTTGATTTGGGATGCAGCAGCAACAGTAGACGGGATATCCTTAAATTCCGTGCTACTCCATGGTTCAGACCTCCTGCAATCGCTCCCTTCCGTGCTTCCGACAATACCCAGTGGCGTTGAGTGGTAACATCAAGGAGATCATCGAGCGTGACTGACCGGCACAAAGCTTCTTGTTCCGTGAAAATCCTTGTGACAAACCCAGCGTGTTCATGATGGACATTCTCACCTTCGGGGCCACTTGCTTCTCTCATCCACCCAGTTCATAAATAAAACTGTAACGCGCAGTTCACCGAGCACTACCCACGGGCCTCGGAAGCGATTCGTAAGTGCCACTATGTTAACGAATACTTAGATAGTTTTGAGTCAACTGAAGATGCGAAATCAGTGATGAGCGAAGTAAGGTGGATTCACTCGAAAGAAGGCTTTGAGCTACGGAACCAGGCCTCCAAATAAAAGTCAGTCCTGGAATTACTACACTACACTAAGGATCTCGCTATGAAGACTGATTCGAAACACGTGCTGCAAATGCTGTGGAACACGGAAGACGATGTTCTACGGTTTTCGACACCCTTTCGTGAAGAAATCGTCACACTGTTCAAAGCGGGTGCAAACCCAACAAAGCGACAAGTCATAAAGTGTGTAATGAGCCTGTTCGACCCCTTAAGGCTGCTGGCATGCGTTCTCGTTCACGGGAAAATAATGATGCTATATATCTGGAAGAGTGCGATCAAGTGAGACAAAAGCATCGACGATCAGATCAACGACCACTGGGTGAAGTGGATTGAGTTGCCGAAGGACGTCAACGAAGTTCACGTACCACGAGCTATTTCAACGGAGCAAGTGCTGCTGCTCTATACGATTCGTTGGAGGCCCACACTCTCGTCGATGCGAGTTATTTGGCGTACGCTACGTTGGTATATTTCTGTGCCATCAGGTCAGACGAAACAGCAACGTGCGCTTTGGTATCGGCAAAAACGAAGGTTGGTCCTCTCAAATACGTTTCAATTCCTCGTTTGGAGTTGATGGCGTCAGTTCTGGGAGTACGTTTACTCTAATTCGTGAAGGAGAGCCACACCATTCAGATCAAACGCTGCGTCTACTGGTCGGATACGCAAGGATACACGTCGAGGCAGCGTAGACAGGTCACGAAGTCATGCATCGCCTGAATTCGTCGTTTCGTTTGTCGACGAGTTGCGCCTATCGAAATCTATTCCGATAACGGTCGTGACTTCTCCAGAACAGATTGTGTTTTGCGCCTATCAGGCGCCTCGAAGAGGAAACGGCAACGACCTTCACTAGTGCAACGAAGTGGTTGTTCATACCGTCCTATGCTCTCCACATGGGTGAATCGTGGGAGCGGATGGTACGTTCCGTCAAGAACGCGTTAACCTTCATTTATGGAGCAGGGAAAAGCCCATTGGAGGTGACCTTCTTTCAAGAATCTTCCTCCAACAGGCATAAAACCATTTTTATGTTTTATACATTGTAATACACATTCCAGTGAGCAAAGTTGCTCTTTTAAGGAAGTGTAGTATTTTAACTTCTGTTACAAGCTTCATATCTTAATTAGGAATCTAACGTATGGCGATGTGTTACGATGGTGGGCTGATGGAGGGCAGTAGTGGTTGGTGGCAGTGACTGACAGAGTTGCGATTCTTCCCGGCCGATAGCGGATGAGATGCCACGAACGGTTGCTCACGGTGCGGCATTGAAGAGGTTGTAGAGAAGCAGCAGAGAAACAAGAACTGATAGAACTAGGGTTTCCTCCTGGCCGATAGCGGATGAGATGCCACGAACGGTTGCTCACGGTGCGGCATTGGAGCAGTTGTAGGGAAGCAGCAGAGAAGCAAGAACTGGAGCGGTTGTTTCCACTTAACTAGGCGCGCAGCATCACTGACTTCGGCCAGACATATACCAGCTCTTACCTGATAGAACTAGGGCTTCCTCCTGGCCGATATTAGATGAGATGCCACGAACGGTTGATCACGGTGTGGCATTGAAGCAGTTGTAGGGAAGCAGCAGATAAGCAAAAACTGATAGAACTAGGGCTTCCTTTTGGCCGATAGTGGATGAGATGCCACGAACGGTTGCTCACGGTGCGGCATTGAAGCAGTTGTAGGGAAGCAGCAGATAAGCAAAAACTAGAACGGTTTATCAACTTTACTAGGCGCAGCATCACTGACTTCGACCAGACATATACCAGCTCTTACTTGATAGAACTGGGGTTTCCTCTCGGTCGATAGCGGATGAGATGCCACGAACGGTTGCTCACGGTTGCCACGGCTCATTGAAGAGGTTGTAGAGAAGCAGCAGAGAAGTAAGAACTGGGACGGTTTTTTCAACATTACTAGGCGCGCAGCATCACTGACTTCGGCCAGACATATACCAGCTCTTACCTGATAGAACTAGGGCTTCCTCCTGGCCAGACATACACCAGCTCTTATCTAGAAGAACTGAAATTTCCTCCCGGCCGATAGCGAATGAAGATGCCACGAACGATGTTTGTTCACGGTACACCAATGAGGTAGCAGCGGAAGAGCAGAAATTGTCGATTTCGTGTTTATCCAGACAAAGTGTACATTACGAATCATAATATGTACCGGTGAATTCTAGCTTTTATCATGGATTTCACAACTTGCTTGAATTTATTCGTGTTTTGTTCAAGCTTCACCACTTCTGGTAAAAAATTAAAACATTTTCTACTAAAGTATGAAACCGATTTCTTAGCCATCTCTGTGTTGGTACGCGATATTAGTAGGAATGCTGAATTTCGTAGTGAGTATCTATGTGAAGCTCGTTCTATATCCTGGTTATGGTGCATTTGATTGTGAATTTGAAGCAAACACTGCAGTTCTCGCAAAGCAGACACAGGCAATATTGAAGGAGGACTGTTTTTGCACAAATTTGCCGTGGAGTATAGCCGTGGCTCCCCAAAGCGAAACAAGATATTGCAGTTTTGATTGAACGAATGCGTGATACATCGTCAACAATGCGTTCCTTGGTAAAAACTTGGAAAGTTTCCATAGCATGCCACACGTTGAACTGATGGTTTTCTGGAGTGAATTCATGTGATCACTCCATGTTAGCTTTGAGTAAATTATCAAACCAAGATGCTTAAAACATTGAACTTTATCTATAGGGATAGCTTGAACTATCAAATCTCTGTGTGGTGAGATATTGCGACGAGATGAATGTAGCATCATATATTTGGTCTTAGACAAGTTCAAAGACAGCAAATTTTCGTTAAAGTAATCTTGGAGCTTTACGAGATCTTGCTCCATTTGATCCACTATATTATTTGGGTCCGATGCTTCGTATGACAACGAGATGTCGTCCGCAAATAACCGAGGCTTTCCATGCAAGTTGAGATTTGGTAAATCGTTCACATATAGGAGAAACAATAAAGGTCCGAGGTTGCTACCTTGTGGAACGCCAACCGTCAATGTGCGTTTAGAGCTGCTTGATCCATTTACGTGAGTGAACTGACTTCTTCCCGTAAGATAGCTCCGAATCAAATTATTTGCAATTCCTCTTAATCCATAGTATTCCAGTTTACCTGCATGCCTTAGGACGACACACTGGATGTTGAAGGACTACAGAAAGCGATATTGAACTCGCGTCCGCTAACATATCTACCGCTGGACTCAGCGGAACAAGAGGTACACACGCCGAATCACTTCATACTTGGAAGTTCAACAGGAGTGAAACAACCTGCGGTAAAGCTAAAAGATTCAGACGCAGCAGTTCAACCTTCTTGGGACCTGATTCGACGAACGTTGGATCCTAGAGTACCTCCCAACATTGACGAGACAAGTAAAGTGGCTGAAGAATTTTAAGCAGATGTGCACTGGAGATTTGGTCATCGTGATCGACGAGACTAGAAAAAACGGATGGATACGAGGGCGTATTCTAGACGTGACTGCAGGTAGATACGGAAGAGTTTGGCAAGCGTTAATGCAAACTTCAGGTGGACTTTTTCGACGGCCGGTACCCAAACTGGCGTACCGTTGAAGTTGTGTTAAACATCGAAACGAATACTGCAGTACGTATACATGAAAAATTATTTCATTTCAAAATTATGAATTCACAAAATACAGTGCAGAACACGTTTTCGTCTCTAGCACCAAAAAACCCCTATTTAGTGTCGCTGAGTTCCACGCCGTTTTCTAAAATATAATAGCACGTCTAGTTTTTGAGATATTGGCTGTTGAAAATTCAAAATTTGAGTATTTCAGCAAACTTGCATGCAAGTTTGTCAACTTGTGTGGCAATTAATTTGCTTAATTTGCCACACAATTCAAACTTCATGTGTATAACAATATTTATTTACAAATTTCGGAATATTTTCAATGCTCAAAAGTTATTTTTTGATGGTTTAGAGAAGTATTTGTAAAAAGACTGTAAACATGTTGAAAAAATCGATTTAATCTAAATTTAATCGTGAAATTTCAATTAAATTATATCTGATATGAAAGTTTTGCATGCTTGGTGGATTAGATCATAAAACAGTTTGAGAAATCAAACTTTAAATTTCATGTAAACATCACTCAAATCTGTATTTTATAAAACTTTGGCTACCTGTAGCAAAAATTGTGACGTGCTGAGACTTTTCTGAGAACCGCTTCAGATTTCGCAACCCCAAATCTACTAGTTACACATAATTTGATCCTTGAGACACGCAAAAATGACATTATTGTTACGCTGTGATATTAATGATTTTTTTGAAACAATTTCAAATGAATGTCGGTTAAATCATTTTTTCATTTGACCCACATTCATTGGTATCAATTAAGTTGGGAATTCATACCACAATTTGAGCAGAAAAAAGGCAACGCACAAGGTGCGGAAAGCGCTCCCATTCCGAACGCGTTAGTAGCGAAAATTTATGCTAAATGCTTCATTTTCTTTTTTAATTAACGATGTGAGAGAATTTTCATCTGCCAAACCAGCTGTGAGGGCTGCTAAAGGTACCGAAAGTGGCTTTGAATGACTGAGCGAGCTCAAGCTGATCGCTATTCATTGGCAATCCAAAAGAGGCGAACACCGCGTGGAGTGACGTGCTGGAATTTAATTTAGGTTTACTCACTGCTGCTGTACAGTGGTCGCACTCCATATAAATGTTGCAGAAAAGTACAAATCTCACTTAAATAGTTCAAAAGCCCTTATTCGTTGATAAAACATGACTATTGAAGGCAATTTGATGGAAACGGACCCTGAAATAAACAATTCATATACCGTTTTGTCTCAAATTCTGAACAGGAAATGTTTCGCTGAAATATGTAACCAAATAACAAGGAAATGGAAGTCAATTGCAATTCAATTTTAACGTCTCCAATATAATTTATTCCGCGGGAGCAGTGATGGTTCTCTAGTTTGAGATCAGTAGATCAAGTTCAGATAGATTTATTTGCGAAATTATTCATTTTAATACGAATTATTCGTGCTGTTCGGAATTTGAATCAAGGTGTTTGGAATATGAGATAGCATGAACACAGTGTTCGGCATTTTAATCGAAATGTTGTTGCATTCTTTTTCGTAAAAACAATACTAAAGCTAACTAAATCAACATTATTTTCGGTACACCCAACAGCTAAGAGTTAGACTTTGCGAAGAAATTAAAATTTACACGAATACCAGCCAATTTATGCGAATCAGATGCATTCGAAGTCACTGTTGGCCTTAAGTGTTCGGAATATGAGTCAAAACGGTACCCGGTTTACTTGGCACAGTCGATTTAAAAAGTTGTTTCGTAAATTTAATTGATGTCACCAAATCAACATCAAAATTTAACCAAATAATATTATTTGCATACCTAATTGAAAAAGGGCTTTCGGATGAGACCAGTTGAGTCAGATCTGGTTGAGATTTATTAAAGAAACAGGAATTTAGATGGAACATCATCTAAGAAATTTGAGTATTCAAAAGGGTTGTTTCTCGCATAATTTCTGATCTCGCCCTGAAAGCCATTGGTAACCGAGCGTGTAGCTCGTTGTTTTTAGGCAAATAGATGGACTGAAGTAAAAACTATCACCACTGGGAGGTAGAGGAGGATCTTCTCTTCATCGGATAATTGTTAACAAACGTGTAAATCCATTCGTTTGCTAAGAAACGACGAGCTACACACTCGGTTATCAATGGTTTTTAGGGCGAGATCGGAAATTATGCGAGATTTCATCTATTTTCTCTGTAGTTCACAGTGAAAGAATTCGCAAACTTCATTTTTTTTACTTTAACCAAGCTTTAGACCACTGTGTGCTGGTCGGTTATGCTGGGAGGAGGATGATGATGCTGCTGTGTGGCGTTCCATCGCTGGCTGGTTCGGGTGTCGATTGTCTCTGTTCGGAATATTTTTTCAAAGAATCGCAAAGGTACCTAACTAGTGCACGAAACGCGGGAAACGAACAAAAAAGCTGTACATAACAGAGCGAAATAGTTCAATTTACCTATCCGTTTGAAACAGCACCATCATTCATCCTTCCTATCCGGACGGAATTCCGATCCTTGTTATGCTGCTGAACTCTCGAATGGATTCCGTTGGAAAAGTGTGAATTGCTATAATTTCCATACATATTTGGGGGTTACTTAGCGACTATCAATTAATGCATAATACGGAATACCAGGGTTGAAAGTTGGTCAACTACTCCAAATTTATTGTTTGAAGACTTTCGCGATTTGACGTGGTACAGTTATCTAAGATCGAGAAAATGGGCTGGATTAATGCATTATTAATATTGAAAATCGGGCACGGTAAATGGCTGGGCATGGCGTACCATTGGTACCTCGCGTACCTGCGGGAATAAAATAGACCCCTTTGTGTAGTCCTTAGCTTCTTGCCCAGCAACTCCTATCCCTACCTCCTCGCGATACTGGTCGGGGTACGAGTAACCTTAGGAAAGATCGAATAACCAACCCCGGTGGGAACTCTGGTCGAATGCTGACAGGGAAGGAGGAGTTTGCTTCTGCTTTCGCTTCTGCAAACCTGGATCGTCTGTACTCCATGTTAGGAGCGGCTCACAACAGCGTCTGTTCCCCATGTCAGGGGCGGCTGATCATCGTCCGAGTGCCAGAGATGGACTCTAAGCTAAACTGCGCATTATAGTCCTCCGAACATTTAGCGGAAATGGTCCTCCGGAAATCTAGGGGTTTGGTGTCAGGCCCTGCAAGCCAGCCGCAAAAATATCAAGCAACGAGAAACTCGGTACGTGGAACTGTAAATCTCTCAACGTGTTGGAAGGGATCAATGGTGCGAACGTTGAGAGGTCACCATACCATCTACCAGAGCTGCGGCAACACACAAGAGCTGGGAACAACTTTTATAGTGATGGGTGATATGCAGAAGCGAATGCGCAAGTTGACGCTCAAAGGCCGGTTCTTCAACTTCAGCATCATAAACGTGCACAACCCTCACCCCGGAAGCACTGATGGTAATAAAGGTGCTTTTTAGGCGCAGTTCGAACGCGAGTACGACCGCTGCCCAAGCCATGACGTAAAAATCATCATAGGAGATCTAAACGCTCAGGTTGGCCAGGAGGAGGAGTTCAGACAGACTATTGGAAAGTTTAGCGTTAGCCGAAAGAACAAAGCTTTGGACTAAATGATACACCTGGAGATCACTACAGCAGACAGAATCACAACTCGACTACGTTCTGTATGATGAACGGCACTTCTCCAACATTATCGACGTCAGGACCTATTGTGGCGCTAACATCGACTCAGACCACTATCTGGTGATGGTTAAACTGCGCCCAAAACTCTCCGTCGTTAACAACGTTCGATACCGACGGCTGCCCGGTATGACATAGAGCGGCTCAAGCAACCGGATGTTGCAGCGGCATACACGCAGCATCTCGAGGCTGCATTACCGGAAGAAGGTGAGCTGGATGAAGCCCCTCTTGAGGACTGCTGGAGAACAGTGAAGACAGCCATCAACCTTGCAGCTGAGAGCAACGTCGGGTACGTGGGACGGAGTCGACGGAACGATTGGTTCGACGAGGAATGTAGACAGATTCTGTAGGAGCAGAATGCAGCGCGGGTGGTCATGCTGCAACAAAGGACCCAGCAGAACGTGGAACGTTATAGGCGAAAACTGCAACACCAGACCCACCTCTTTCGGAAGAAAAAACCCCGCCTGGAGGAGCTGTGCCGGTCTAAAAAAACACATAAGTTCTATCAGAAGCTCAAAGCATCTGCAACGGATTCGTGCCGCGAGCCGAGATGCGTAGGAACAAGGATGGGAGCATCTTGACGGACGAGTGGGAGGTGATAGAAAGGTGAAAGCAGCACTTCGACGAACACCTGAATGACACTAAGAGCACAGGCAATGAAGGTCGAAACTACGGAGGAAATGCCTTCGACAGTACTGTGAACAGTGGAAACCAACCAGCCCCCACCACCCAGGAGGTTTAGGATGCCATTCACCAGCTCAAAAACAATAAAGCTGCTAGTAAGGATAGTATCGGAGCTGAACTTATAAAGATGGGTCAGGAGAGGCTGCCCATTTGTCTGCGCTGAGTGATAGGCACGATCTGACAAACAGAACAGCTACCAGAGAAGTTGAAGGTCATCTACAAAAAAAGACGACATATTAGATTGTGAGAACTTTCGAGCGTTCACCATTCTAAATGCAGCCTAAAAAGTATTATCCCAGACCATTTTCCGTCGTCCGTCACCTGTAGTAAACGAGTTTGTGGAAAGTTATCAAGCCGGCTTCGTTGACAGCCGATCGACAACGGATCAGATCTTAGTGTAAGGCAAATCCTCCAAAAATGTCGTGAATACCAGCGCCCAACGCATCCCTTTCATCGATTTTAAGGCGGCATACGATTGAATTGACCGCGATGGAAAATCATGGACGAGAACAGCACTCCCGGGAGGCTCACGAGACTGATAAGAGCGACGATGGAAGATGTGTAAAATTGTGTGAAGGTTCCTGGCGAACATTCCAGTTCGTTTGAATCCCACAGAAGATTACGACAAAGTGATGGACTTTCGCGCCTGTTGTTCAATATTGCGCTAGAAGTTGTTATGCTGAGAGCCGGGCTTAACAGCTGGGGTACAATTTTCACGAGATCCAATCAATTTGTTTGCTTCGCGGATCATATGGACATTGTCGGCTGAACATTTGAAAAGGTGGCAGACATGTACACCCGCCTGAAACGCGAGGCAGCAAAAGTTGGACTGGTGGTGAATGCGACCAAGACAAAGTACATGCTAGCTGGTGGGGCCGAGCGCTACAGGGCTCGCCCAGGTAGCAGTGTTACGATAGACGGGGATACGTTCAAGGTTGTCGACGAGTTCGTCTACCTTGGATCTTTGCTGACGGCTGACAACAATGTTAGGTGTGAAATACGGAGACGGATCATCAGTGGAAGTCGGGCCTGCTATGGCCTCCACAAGAAAGATTCAAAAAATATTCACACCCGCTCCAAATGTACCATGTACAAAGCGCTCATAAGGCCGGTAGACCTCTACGGGCATGAGACGTGGACGATGCTCGAGGAGGACTTGCAAGCACTTGGAGTCTTCAAAATTCGAGTGCTTAGTGTGGCGAGTGTGTGGCGGCGAAGGATGAACCACGAGCTCGCCCAAATCTACGGCGAACCCAGTATCCAGAAGGTGGCCTAAGCTGGAAGGATACGATGAGCAGGGCATGTACCAAGAATGCCAGACAGCAGCCCTGCAAAGATGGTGTTCTCTTCGGATCCATTTGGTACAAGAAGGCGTGGAGCACAACAAGCTAGTTGGACGGATCAAGTGCGTATCGATTTGGTGAGTGTGGGGCAGAACCGAGGATAGAGAGATGCGGCCACGAACCGAGTTTTGTGGCGTGAAATTGTTGATTCAGTATTATCTGTGTAGATGCTAACGAAATAAATGAATAGGAATGAAAAATTCGGTCCAAGATCTTTTCGTAATGGAATTTTTCTTGACTTCCCTGGGCATAGAGTATCATCGTACCTGCCACACGATATACGAATGCAAAAATGGCAATTTGACAAAGAAAGCTCTCAGTTAATAACTGTGGAAGTGCTCATAAGAACACTAAGCTGAGAAGCAGGCTCTGTCCCAGTGAGGACGTTAATGCCAAGAAAAAGAATGAAAAATCTTTAAAAAAACATAACGGAAGCTCATGTTTCATATCTGAATACGTCATTCGAAAGCTTTTCTATTTTATTTCATGTAAACAATATTTTAAAATGATAGAATCACTGAATCTTTCGTAACATCATTTCCTCCATTACTGGAACATGTTCCAGTAATAGTGGCATTTGCTAACTTCTGTTCCTATAATTGCGGTTTACATTGATTTCCGATGAGACTCATTATTATAGGAACGCCCCACTATTACTGGTGCAAAGGAGTAGGGTTCATTCAAATATAACGTAACGCATAATTTGTCAATTTTAAACCCCCTCCCTCCCCCACGTAACAGCTTTTGTAAGGAAAATTTCAAATTTTTGTATGGGCCGTAACACTATGTGAAACCTTCTCCCTCCCCCTGTTGCGTTACGTAATATTTTAACGGTAAAATAGTTAAGGATTTGAATTGTTTTCTACTATTTCCTTACTAATATACAAGATTTTTTATACACATTCATATTGCTTCAACAAGGGCCATGTTAGAAAAATGCACATAACAATTTTTTTTTTCTTTCTTTATTAACGAGATTTTCAGCCCTGGCCATTCTAAACCACACGGCTAACTAGTGTTAGCTTTTCTTTTAGGCCTTTCTTCAAAAATGCCATGTCCTTCTGATATTTTCTTAAATTGAAAAAGTAATTTTCCTTTGTCTGCTTGGTAGTCATGCTGATACATTTTCGAGTTGTTGAGTGGAATAGCATAAAGATCTTTCAGAAATTCTACCATTATGAGATATCGTGCGCTAGCCGAGATCTTGTAAAATGAGCATACGGAAATAAGAAATAAATGGCTAGGAAGGTTACAACTCCTTAACGTAAAACGTGTGTCTTCTGTTCACTGTATCGATCCGTATCCTGTGGTTGTATTTTTGTTGCTCGAGTCAACCTCCTTTTGAACCCCAATCAAGACCAACTTTCAAGCATGATTTACATAACTGAATTCCAACTAAACGACATAACACAGCAAAACCACATCTTTTGCCAAGGCTGCTGGTTTCATGACTGGATTCGATTAACTAACCGAGAGCGTTGTCTGCTACAAAGGAGGCCTTGTTCTCTATGGTCTAAAACAGAGCCAGTTGTTTCTGATCCTGATTTCGATGCTCTCGGAACAAATTCAATTATTTCTAGTTTCCCAGCCTCAATACAATGGCGATCCGCATAAATCAAATCGTTTGTCAAGAAGTGCACACCACTTCTCTGCCCAGCATGGGTTGGCTGCTGTACTCGACAATATCACAGCCTGTTCATCCTTCCAAGACTTGGCCCAAAAGATGTGCAGAACCATTACGTAGGAGAGTACTAATTTGCCAGCATCAAAACCAACCAACGACCGCACTTTACGTAGCAGAGCTATTGCCTATTGGGTTTCACCTGTGTTCTACTTGGGCCGCTTATATGCCCAAGATGAAATTGCAAGCCAATTAATAATTCACCGTGCACGTTTGGTGGTGAGTGGTGGCGAACGAAAGCCGGTCGTTAATTAAAACTTATTCTTCTGGGTTTTGCTTGCGACCAATTCCACTAAGAAAACGAGATGGTACTGTTCGAAGGAAGATGAATGAGGGATAAAGTTGGATGCTTATCAAGAAGAAATACTTGAATGGGAAATAACCTTGTTAAGATTATTGTTTCTCTGGGTTTTGGTTACGCCGCATGTTTCACATTAGGCCTATGGAAGGATCTTTTTTTTGACGACTAAATTCCAAATCTATCTTCAACTGTCTTTAAGTTAACCTGAAATCGACTATGGCGTGAAACGCAATAAGCGATTTAAGATTATTTCATCCGTTCCTACAATTGAACAGAATGCTGAATTAAAGATCCGTGAATATCTGCAAATGTCCGTAGAAAAAAAGTAGAAATCTACAAAGGCTCTCTACATTTTCCGCAGGTCCACGAAAATCCACGAAGATTCGCAAAGGCCGGAATATCTTTGCGAAGGCTAATCGTCCATGATTATCCATCAAAGCCTCAGAAAGTCCGCAAAGGGTTTTAAGGTCAGCAAAAGTCATCGAGGTCCACGAAGGACTTCGTGAATCCACGATGGAGCGTTCGGAGATGTCTGGAGACCTCTGAGAAAAGCTTCCCACTATTATGTACTATGATCCCACTATTATGCTATTCTATGCAAAGGGAATTCAAGAAAATCTCCATTAGTAAAAGATCCTAAACCACCCAGGAATCGAATCCAGACCCTTTCCGTACAGTTTTGTTTCATGACCGTAGACGTTACTACAAAATAAAAAAAGACCTACCAATATTCAAGCATTTTTCTCCGAATTTATGGAACAAACATAACTTCAAACATGGTCAGAATATGTATTCCAGTGCATTCAGAATTTTTGATTAGAATTATAATTAGAATGAAAAATTTCATCAACTATATACAGGGGATAGGCAAAATTTTGCCCAAATTCAAATGCTTATAACTTTATGAAAAATGAATGAAATTGGATGCATCTGGAAGCAGTCGACGGCAAATTTGGTCCAGTTTTAGGAACTTCCTTGGCCATGCATATTAGCCACTGGACACCGGAGATGTTCCGGATTTTCTGAGGTCATGTCCAAATGTCATTTTTTCTGTCGCTTGTATTTTTGTGCGGTGTAAAGTTAGATAGATGTTTGCAATTTTCCTAGAAACTAGAACTAATAGGAAGTTGAATGCCACCGGACGCATTAAGATTGGTTGGAAATCTTCAGAAATATGACCATTTCCGTAAAACTGGTTCCGGAAAGCATGGTCAGTCATGTTTGTATTTCCAATCATGTAAATATTATCCGGAGCTAGATCCAAGTGGACATCAACCTTAAAAATGATGTTTCCTGCAGCGTATTCAGAACCATTAGATGCACAGACCACTCTATAGAAGGTTCCAGGTGCCCTGGGGGAAGTGGTCAATTAGGAACATATCTGGAACCATATCAATATGGGCATCAAACTTCATGATTTTCAAAGGTTATGCTTTCCGAAGCATTTCCAGCACCACCGGCTGCCATGACCACTTTATAGTAGATTCCAGGTGCCCCGGGGATGTGGCCAATTCAAAACATGCCCGAAAACACATCAATATGGGTAAAAACATCAAGATTTTTGAAGGTGATGCTAATAGAAGTATTTACAGCGCAACTTATTTATATGACCACTGTATAGTAGGTTCCATGGGCCCTGGGGGATGATGTCATGTTTCGAGTTGGCCACATCTCTAGGAGCCCCTGGAATATACTATAGAGTGATTATTATATCTTGTGGTTCTGAAAATGCTCGCCATTTTCCAAGTCACATGGATCTTACTGTTTATGGTAGAATGTGATTCTAAACAGATGAACGGACATGTTCCGAATTGGCCACATCCCCCGGGCACCTGGAACCTACTATAAAGTCGTTATGGCAGCCGGTGATGCTGGAAATGCTTCGGAAAGCATAACTTTTGAAAATAATGAAGTTTGATGCCCATATTGATATGGCTCCGGATATGTTCCTAATTTACCATTTCCCCCAGGGCACCTGGAACGTTCTATAGAGTGGTCTGTGCATCTAATGGTTCTGAATACGCTGCAGGAAACATCATTTTTAAGGTTGGTGTCCGCTTGGATATAGCTCCGGATAATATTTACATGATTGGAAATACAAACATGACTGACCATGCTTTCCGGAACCAGTTTTACGGAAATGGTCATATTTCTGAAGATTTCCAACCAATCTTAATGCGTCCGGTGGCATTCAACTTCCTATTAGTTCTAGTTTCTAGGAAAATTGCAAACATCTATCTAACTTTACACCACACAAAAATACAAGCGACAGAAAAAATGACATTTGGACATGACCTCAGAAAATCCGGAACATCTCCGGTGTCCAGTGGCCAATATGCATGGCCAAGGAATTTCCTAAAACTGGACCAAAT
The DNA here is from genome assembly GCF_002204515.2 of Aedes aegypti. Taxonomy (NCBI): domain Eukaryota; kingdom Metazoa; phylum Arthropoda; class Insecta; order Diptera; family Culicidae; genus Aedes; species Aedes aegypti. Next base: position 383,255,095 of record NC_035108.1, read on the forward strand.
TTGCCGTCGACTGCTTCCAGATGCATCCAATTTCATCCATTTTTCATAAAGTTATAAGCATTTGAATTTGGGCAAAATTTTGCCTATCTCAATCATTTTGCCTATCCCCTGTAGTAGATTTAAAAATTTATATTCCAGGCTATTTTTTATGACCTTTAATAAGATCATTAAAATCAGTTTCAATACTACCTTGTCAAACAAGTTGGCAACTACTTGGAAGGTTGCAGATAAATCACTTATCTTTCTGATTACGATCTACAAGTTGTTTCAATTACTTTTGCTTCAAATACAAATAAACTACATTTACTCTTTCGGGCTTTGATGCAACTTCAGCAAGTATTCATGACCAGGTAGCTACTATTCCATTTCCTCAAGTCGAAGTAGCTACCTGGTAATTGAGTTGATTTCATCTCATCCACGGTGCTCTTGGAAACTCACACGAATCGACAACGACAGGCGGAAATGGTGAACGAAATGATTTCCATTATCATCCACACAATATCCACTTCATTTGAGATATGATTCTTCACGAAAGCGCAAAACGCAATATTCCATCCACCTCACGGCTTTACTCTCCGCTAGATTCCACGGTCCCATTCGTCCGTAGATTCCGCTCTTCCAGTTGTGTCGGAAAAAGATAGAGATGGGATACGAAGCACGCTATGCCCAAAGGGGGTTATTATACAATATTCTCGGCCAAAAGAAATGGGCAAGTGAAAACGCAAAATGTTATACCTTCGATTTATTTAGAAATCTTGTTTCCATGTTTTTCATAGTTGCTCAGAAAAGCTTATAATATATGGAGAAATTTTACATAATAATCAATTCCTGATTTTTCTCATTTACAATACTGTGGGCAACGAAAGATTTCGAGAGACCCAGACTAAAATCTCTTCCACCAAATTAACTGGCACTTAATTATAATCTAAAACTATACACTTTTTATTACGACCAATACCATCGTGTTTACCAGATCGGTGACCAGGTGAAGATCAACTAACTTTATTGCCAACAATCTCATTGACTGCTACAAATCTCAGTTGTCTAGGCATGAACCGGTGCTGTTGAAGATCTATTGTCCAAACTCTTGCTCAGTGCAAGTATATAAGTTTGTACAGAACTGACCAACCAAAACTTGGTTAATGATAGTGTGAAACAAATTGTCCAATCTGATAGTATTGGGGTTTTGGTAATGAAAAATTATATTGAATATTGAATTATAATCTACCTTGCTACTTAACACACCGGCCACCTTGAATTGTGGGCTTCGTGGCCGTGCGGTTAGTGTTACCAAGCATGTGGCCGCATCGTGTTAAGGAGTGTGGGTTCGATTCCCGCTTCAGTCTGGAAAACTTTTCGTCAGGAACGTTTTCCGATTGTGCCACTGGGCGTTGCATGCTAGTCCGTTGTCTAGTGTGGTGCCTCCTTCAAAGGACATAACCGTCCACTGGAAGCATTAATGTGTAGGTGTCTTAATTACATTTCAAAACTAAGTAATCTTATTCTTCACTTGAGATTCCTTAAGTGACCAGGATCGCCAGTTGACCCTGTGGAATTATCCGGTGCTGTCGAGGGACTAGCACTCAGGACCGGTAGAATCGCTGGATCCACCTAAACTGGAAGGATACACAGCCTGGAAATGTAGCGCTTAGTGATGTTACCGTGGCTACGCGCACCATTCCATCTGCGCTCAGTTGAATGTCTACCACTCGCCCCAGAGACCGTTTCCGAACTGGATGAGACTCTTCCTGGATCATGACCATCTACCCAACGATCAAGTTGGTAACAGTCGATTCTTTGTACCAGACATCCGATGAATGCTGCAGTGGTGAGTTTGCTAATAAGATTTTTTATTTAGATCCAAATGTGTTGCCTTTGTGGCCATGCAGACAAAGACGACTACATTCATTTTATTCGGTGAAAAGCGGTCCACACCGACGTTTTTGAATGCGTTACTCGAACAGCTGGTATAGTGGCCCCATAAATTGTACGAGATTGCCGGAACGAGCTTTTGGGCATGACACTTGTGCACCGCATGGTGCGTCAAATCACGGCCGCCCAGGGGCCACAACTGCTGACGAAAGACAGCTAGTTGCGTACCGCAGTGGTGTTGCTTGCTTGGAAGTACGATCGGATTATTTCAATCGCTAGCCGGCGTGCTCGAGCTAGCCACCAACGCGGATCAGACCTTCTTGCAGCACTGGATGAAGATAACGCAGTTTCGCGAAGGGATCGGGCTTCCCGCTTGAAGGGTGTTCAGTTCTGGAGCAAAGTGGTTGTACTGGATCGAGCGATGTATGTCGTAGCATCCTTGAGTTCCAAGACGGATATGGGATGGTTCCGATGAATGTCTGGTATGCTGCGCAAGTTGTTTGTAAAACGCCAGCAAAGTTCCCCAATTCGAGGACAAACGGTAAACCACGAGAATCTGGTGATGAAGTCATTTGGATCTGACTGCGTAATAGGGAGTGCTATCCTTCTTCGTGCATCAAGGTTCTACTCCTTCAAATGTCTCAGATCTTCAGGAGACTATGGCCACGCCCAATAACACACACCGAACCAGGGTGGTCAGTTCCACCAGAGCTAGTCGTCCAAAAAATGATTGATGTCCATGCCGCACGAACCTGGATTTCTGCAACCCGGTTGGCTACAAATGTTTTCCGGGTTGATAAACGTCTCAATAGCCAGTAGAGAACGATGGTTGAATCGCTCCACCGAAATATGTTCTCCGTAACACCGATACTGGTGCTGCAAGCAGAAAGAAGTAATCGCAACAGTATCAGCGCTGCAAAAAGCTCCAATCACGTGATAGCTTTGTTACTTAGTGGCCTTTGTTACTAAGTGCCGCCAAAAGTTGAATGGTGACGTATCCATTTGGAGCGATCGGACATGAATACAGATACGCTCCGTAAGCGTGCACGGACGCATCACTGAATAAATGCATTTCCACCGGGTGGTAGGTCATTTGGCATAAAGTCGTTTGGAATAAAGTCGTTTGGCATAAAGTCGTGTTTGGCATAAAGTCGTTTGGCATAATGATCGTTTAGCATAATAGTCTTTTTGCATAATGAATCTTAAATCAAGATTTTTTAATATGACATTCGGTTTTACGTTTCATTCGAATCTTTCCGATAGTCAGGCTTGTTTTGGAGTCAATTGATACAAAATCACACTTTATTTAACAATCATATGCTTATGAATAAACTAAAGTATATTTGGAGAGGTATTTCCAATAGTATTTTATTATTAATCCGGAAATTACCCCACTTTCAAATATTAGTTCTTCTTTTGAGTTTCGCGTTGGAATAAATTTGGCACTGAAGATATTGATATATTTTGCACACATTTATCCTTCATTCAAAAAATCTAATGCCAGTTCCCCGAATATCCCGTTTCCCCGAATAGCCCACTTCCCCGAAAAGTTTTTGGCACTCATAATTGTCGTAACTTTACACATTTCAGGGTGGTGAACGAATCTGCATCTGATATGCACCCTTCTTTATTCAATTGGTGGTTCTTATGAGTTTTACCGTCCTCAGCACTTTTGCCAACATGTGTGTAGCCTAGAATGACAGAATACCTCCGTCTTTTGATTGCTTATCGTCCTTTCTCGATCACCATTCAATCACGGAAGACTATTATAGCACCTATTTGAACTGCACCACTTTTCGGGGAAACGGGTCATTTGGAGAAATGACATTCGGGGAAAAGGGTCATTATGGGAACTGGCATTCGGGGGAAAGCAGCACAATCACTTCGATGAACGCAATTTTTGATGTCTTTTCGTGTTATTGTGTCGCAATAAAAAATATTGTGTGTTTTTGGCGTCCAATCTTCTATTAGTTTTATCATAAATTTTGCCTTCTTATAAAAATAGACTGTTCTTTATTTTATACTGTTTTAAATTTTATCATTTAGTTAAGCCTTTTTTATATTTTGCTGTTTTATCAATTCTCGGAAGATGAGCTGTTAGAATGATAATTGCTTTAGAACCTTCCCACTTTTTTTTTGCAAACACGGTGTCTTCTTTCGAGATATGCTGGAAAAAACATTATTTCAATCACACAATAGACATTGTATTTAAGTGTACACTTCCAAAATTAAAATTTATATTGAACCGTTCAAAAGTTTCGCCACAAATATTTTCTTTCAAAAATGTGTTGTTCATTTTATTGGGGGGTTTCCCTTTGTTAATAACTGTGAACTTTCTTTGCCAATTTACTATTTTCAAATATTTATATCGCATCAAACTCAAAGATACTCTACGTTCTGGGATGTAGCGAAAATTATTATTTAGAAAAGATCTTCCACCAGACCCGTCATGAGTTTTATTTAATTATGCTCTCTAATGTTTCAACAAAGCTTCGAAAATGCCGATATTCATTCATATCATTATGCCAAACGGCCATAGTTCCAAATGGTTTTATGCCAAACGGCTTTATGCCAAACGGCTTTATGCCAAAACGACCTCTTGCCAAACGGGGTATAATCCTTCCCCCGTAGATGGACGCCACAGTGGCTGCATGTGCTGGAGAAAGCGGAAAATCATCAACTGATCGAAGCACTGCTGGTAGTTTTCCTATTCGTTTGCGAATGTTCTAGGCGACAGATCGTCTCAGTCGTAATCGAACATCCAGAGGGTTTGGACGAGGATCTTGGCTTTCACGATGGCTGGACCACGAAGTCCTAACGGATCGAAACAACTGGATGTTTGTGACAAGATTATCCGATTCGTATACTGCTCACACAAATGTTGGCATTTTCTTGAGAAGCGAATCAGTAGCCGGCTCACAGAGGAGGCCAAGTGCCTTAACAGCAGGTTTGATAACCCAAAACACAATAGAGCAAAATGCCATAAAAAAAGAGTGCCGTCACAACTTTATAAGGCCTGTTGTGTTCGGGTGGATCCTCAAGTCTTTTAAAATGTGTACTCACGCTTGGTGAGCATAGCAACAAAAGAGAAAGAGTACCTGAAAAAAAACCTCGCATTTGTTTGTACTCTTACACGAATCATTTGAGGATCTGTGTTAAACATTTTGAGTTCAATTTTTACTCCTCAGAACATTTTTAAAATCGCCTCATTTTTGCATCGCAGACGAGTTTCTGTCAAGCCTGCTTAACAGGAGTATCGGAATTGAATTCGATGAGCCATTTTGTCTATCGACACTCTTCGGGAATTTCGATGAGAATTTCCTGATTATTGGAGGATATTTTTCGAAGTTGCATTCCAGCACTCTCAAAGATTCCGAGAAACTGGGAGTAGAGTTGTTTGAGCTTTTCTACGTCATTGCATCCAGTGAGCAAGTCGTTCACATACATATCCTTTCGGATGCTGCTAAGAGGAATCGGTCATGTTCATTCTTCGCGAGCTGCTGTAGAACTCGTACCGTAGGTAACGGTAAGAAGCTGGAACACGCTCCGCGGCTCGGAGCTATTCTGCCGCCAGTAAATTCGAAGCAAGCTTTGATCGAGAGTGTGATGGAGAATTTGGCGGTACATTTGGCAGAGATCGCCCATGATGACGAAAGCTGGCATACGAAAGCGTAAAACGATGTCGTTGAGTGTGTCCTGGATAGTCGGGGGCCGGTCATGAGAATGTCATTCGGCGATAAACCGGAACCACTCTTGATTGATGCATCGAAGATAATGCGAAGCTTCGTGGTCGTGCTATCATGGCGTAGGTAGAACTGCGAAGTGTCGTCGTCTACGAATGTAGCCCAAACGCAGGTATTCTTCAATAAATGCTTCGTCAGTGCGCATCGTACCTTCGTGCTGTGCGTACACGAATTCTCTCTGCTCTTGGAAGTTTTCTTAAAAACTACCTAAAGCAATAAAACAGTACTTTTCAGTGCTAAAATTAAAAACGGTACTTTTCAGTGCTACTTAAACAGTACTTTTCAGTACTATTTTTTCTGCTATTGATTCCTTTACGATCCTTGTTTGGACCCATGCCTTTGATTTTTCGAAGGACCTGTTGGCGAAAGCTAGCGGTGGTAATCCTTCTTGGACACCGTCTTGGGAAAAAAAACCTCTCGAAGGTCACGTCTTTTTTCGTTTATTAACTAAACATGGTATCAACAACTAAAAAAAGGAAAGGGTGAATCTCTGAATTCACAACTTCCTTTCAAAAAAGTGGGATTTAAAACTGTCACTAAACGTGGCAAGAATGGAAGAAAGGACGCTTCCCGGATTGCGAACTTCCTTCCAAGGGTGAACTGAATAATTGTATCGAAATGAGCAGTCAGTTCGATGCTCTAGACAAATTTTCCGAACACCAAATCGAAGCAGCCTCTAGCCCAGGCTCTTTGATTCAAGTGAGGAAGCAAAGAGTGCCGCCTATCGTTGTCAGTTGTTCCGAATTTGGAGGATTTAGGCAGGAGATCTTGAACTCCATTAGGGGAATCAAGGTTTCCTTCCAAATCGCAAAGAAAGGAGACTGTCGCGTTTTGGCGGAAACTCTCAAAAATCGCGAACTTCTTCTCAAACATCTTGAAGAGAAGAACCACATTTTTTTACTTATGACGACAAAACTGAACGTTTGTTCAAAGTTGTCTTGAAAGGTTGGCTTGATCAGGAATCATACCCACCAGGAAGATCATAATCATGCTCATTCACAAACAAATTTTTATCCGTCGGGTAGCCGTTCGAATCTTTCAATTTCGAATGTATCTACCCGCGGTAAATCCTTTGCCGATATCGTAGCAGGTAATTTGAACTCTTCCCCTATTCGTTCCATGAGTACCCATTCTACTTGTTTCAAATCAAATGGAAAAAACCCTACCGCCACGGGTAACTCCTACCCCGCTTCTTCGTCTACCGAAAATTCCAATGGGAAATCATCAGATGATATGTCTGCCTCTGATTTTAATTTTCTAACTGAACAATTGAATCTTATGATTGATACAATGTTCTAAGCAACCACTATGACTGAAGCAGTCCAAGTAGGTGTAAAATTTACAAATCAAATTATTATTGGATTACGTTTTTCTAATGGATCCAAATAATAATTTAAATATTTTAAATTGGAATGCTCGTTCTCCGAATGGTAAAGAGGACGAGTTGTTTAATTTTCTTACGGTTAATAACGTGCATAAAGCAGTTATTACCGAAACTTATTTAAAACCTGGATCCAAACTAAAAAGAGATCCTAACTTTTTTGTTTATCGTAATGATCGACTTGATGGGGCATGTGGGGGAGTTGCAATCATCATTCATAGGCGTATAAAACATCAACTGTTTTCGTCATTTGAAACTAAAGTTTTTGAAACTTTAGGTGTTTCTGTTGAAACACAGTTTGGTAAATATACTTTCATAGCTGCCTATTTGCCTTTTCAATGCTCTAGACAGCAAGTTAATTTGCTCCAGACTGACTTGCGAAAATTGACTCGCAATAAGTCAAATTTTTTTGTCATTGGTGACTTTAATGCCAAACATCGGTCATGGAATAATTCTCAAAGTAATTTCAACGGCAGAATTTTATTTGTTGAGTGCTCTTCAGGATATTTCTCAATTCAATACCCTGATAGCCTTACATGTTTTTCCTCTTCTAGAAATCCATCTACGATTGACTTGGTCTTAACCGACTCTAGTCATCTTTGTAGCCAATTAGTTACTCATGCTGATTTTGATTCTGATCATGTCCCTGTTACATTTCAAATAGCGCATGAAGCGATTCTCAATCCTATCAGCTCCACTTTCAATTATTTACGAGCCGACTGGAATATATATGAAACGTATGTTGACTCTAATCTTGATGTAAACATTTCTTTAGAAACTAAAATTGATATTGACAATGCTCTTGAAACTTTAACAAATTCCATTGTTGAAGCCAGGAACATTGCATTCCAAAATGTGAAGTAAAATTTGAATCCGTGATTATAGACGATGATCTTAAACTCTTGATCCATCTTAAAAACGTGAGGAGAAGGCAATTTCAGCGCACTCGTGATCCTGCTATGAAAATTATATGGCAGGATTTGCAGAATGAAATCAAGAAACGTTTTGCAGATTTAAGAAACAAAAATTTTGAAAATAAAATTTCTCAATTGGACCCTGGCTCTAAGCCCTTTTGGAAATTATCTAAAATCTTGAAAAAACCTCAGAAGCCAATACCAGCATTGAAAGAGGAAAACAAATTATTACTAACTAACTGCGAAAAAGCTCAAAAACTTGCTATGCAGTTTGAAAGTGCGCACAATTTTAATTTAGGACTTACTAGTCCAATTGAAAGTCAAGTTACTCAGGAGTTCGAAAATATTCTCAATCAAGAGAACGTTTTCGAAAATGCCTGGGAGACTGATTTGGAAGAAGTGAGAACTATTATTAAAAAATTCAAGAATATGAAAACTCCTGGCGATGATGGAATTTTCTACATCCTCATCAAGAAACTTCCAGAAAGTAGCTTATCATTTTTAGTTGATATATTTAACAAATGTTTTCAATTAGCATATTTTCCTGACAAATGGACAAATGCTAAGGTTGTTCCAATTTTAAAACCAGACAAAATCCTGCAGAAGCTTCTAGCTATCGTCCAATCAGTTTGCTTTCCTCCATCAGTAAACTTTTTGAAAACCTGTAAAAAATCTGAACTGCTACGGCAAATGAATTGTAATATGTTATTAACAAAATGTTAATAAAATCTTAGATTTGTTTTACCAAATAAGGGTGATAGTGTTGTGCTATAACACAGAACACCTAGATATAAGAAATAATGAATGTAAAGTTTGGAATGATACTAATAAAGAAATTAATAAAAAAAAGGATAAATGCTTCGTAGTACAGGATTGGCATCTAATTATCGCTCAAGGGCCAGAAAGCATCGCCGGGCATTATGTCTGTAGTCTCCAAGGCGAGATACTAGCTCTTCCCTAACGGGAAATCGTACCGTTTTGATTCATATTACGGACAGCTTCAAATTCCGGACACTCTACTTTGTATGGGAAACATTTCACACGAAATGTTTCAATTTTTGCCGTTCAAAAGTTCACAATTTAGAGGCTCGTTTTAGTAAGCTTTTACCATAAATAACTTTGAAAATTTATAATGCCCAACTACCTTAGATGTCTCTTTAGTGATTTGACGATATCAATTGATGATTTGACTGTTCCATTAATGATTATCATGAGTTGTCCGGAATTCGAATCAAAATGTCCGGAATATGAGGCAAAAGTAAGGAAGTGTCCGGAATAAGAATCATGACAAGGCCACACATTTTCATTTATTTAAAATTATTCAAGTTGCGCAAGCGTATTCTTTACCCACCATTCGAAAGTTAAGGGCTTCCGACGCTCGATAACACAAAGGAATCATACAAAATGATTAATTTTGTATGCTCTATGCTGGGTTATACTTCACTGAGGCCTTAAGTGTCCGTAATATGAATCAAAACGGTACTTGTTAGCGGCCATCTTAATTGTGGGAAACGTTGGCAACGATATGTCGTTCACATTTTCTCTCGGATGGGGACCAGCTTGTTGACGAGAAATATTGATCTGAGCCTCAAAAGCCGGCCACCAACTGCTTATGTTTTTGGTTTTGAGTGAGGAAACAGTTTTGGATTGATAATGACGGTTTGTTCGAACCTTCACCGGAAACACTAGCCCAGAACGGCACTTTGATGGATAGTAAACCGTTCACCAAAAACATTTTTTTCTGTAGTGCAAAAGTTCGAAGAATATGTCTGCACCGAGAAGGGCATCAACTAGTCATGGAGTTTGAACAAATATTGAAACATGCCTTAATTACTTGAAAATGTAGTAAATTAGATCTGAATCACATGAAAATTAAGTATATCAGTCCTGATTTCCTCATGAAATAAATAAAACATGAATAAAAAATAAAGAAATGAATCCCTTGTAAATGAAGTGATTCAGACCGGAAATTTCCTTGACTTCCCTGGGCATAGAGTATTATCAGACACCTTCAGCATGGCTTTGCTCTGTAGCCCCAGACTCTAACCACTATTCCATTAATGAAAATCTAAGAAATATGAAAGTTCCATAAAAGTCCCCTTCGGACATGCCGTACAAATCCAAGCTTGAGAGTGGTGAAAATTGAATAAGAAAATCTTGACGTATACAGAATCTGGCAAGCTACGGGACCTGCATCGTATTCCTGATGATGTTTCTCTAGCTGCTGATATTTTGCAACAAAGATTCACTATGCTCTCAGCTCAGGGTTGGCCCCGCGCGGCGTGCTGTCGTGACAACCGGCATCAATTTTATATCTGCTGCTGTATCTCTAGTCAGGCTTCCAGGTCCAGGGCCACACCCCCGCCGCAGCTGACATCCATCCGGACGACAACACGTGGAGGAAGGAACCGCTCCAAGCCATAAACACGGAGGGATAATAAAAAAGTGTATGAAAATATTGCTTAATAAAATTAAATCACGAGAGCTTTGCCTTATGAAGATGGCTAGGTATCAGGCGATTGTCGTCTTCGTGGGAGGTTGTTGGTGATGAGTAACGTTCACACACTTCCGCTAGAATGTTGTAGAATATATAGTCGTCGTCGTCGTCATCGCTTGGACTAGGTTAAACTCTTAAGAAAGTTTGAAATCTCTTCTAACAGCACGTTCTTATTTTTGATAGAAAAATGCATAGCTGATATAGCGAATTCAGCAACAATGTGTTCTGAAGAAATGTATACCAGTTTCATTCTTAAAATATGTATCGCTTTTCAACACTTGTGTTGCAATACGTAGCAAGTGTATGCGTCTACTCTACTTAAGTTTTGTATTTCCGACCACGCATTTGATTTGTAGTGAACCATTAGAAGGGTTAGCAGCTTAATCAGAGACGATTGTATGACATATGCCAAAAAACCGTTTCACAGAATGCTTAAGCACTTCGATCACGAATCTAGATCTCATGTTTGAAAGCAGCGTTTCCATCCTAATATCTCAAACACAAAATAGCACTAGAGAAATGTTTCATCAGTATTTGCTGACGAAGAAATGATATCCATATTGCTAATAATGCTAAACTGTACTCCACTTTCTCATTGCACCGCCCTGTATGAGAAAAAAAACCAACCTAGAACGCTTTGGAAACATTTACCAACAAGACCGCACCACAATCGGCCCACAATTGCGTGCAGCTCTAGAATCATCATCCCAAACATGCACTTCCTTGAATTGATTGAACTCGTGCAATTTCCTCATTCTTCATTACAATGCATAGATCTCAATTTAAATAGTTCCCTAGCCCCGACGACGGTTGCCGGTATCAGAGTGTGGTGGTACCTATTGTGTAGTCCAGTCCGGTGGCTGCCACAGGATGCACTCTCGGTAAAGTGAGTAAATAATTCTGCTCTCAACAGCTGCACCCCTAGCTGCTAGTAGAAGGTGGTGGTAGTACGTGCTCGTCGTCTCATATGTGCAGTTTGCACTGGTATTGCACTGGTACTCATACTTACGTTCCTAAGCAGAGTCCTTAAGGCATGGCACGTGGTTATGTTCCGTGGCTGGATGGTCATGGTGATCATCGGACTACCTACCATTTAACAGGCCTGAATATTTTTTAAAATAAACCATATCTCTGAAAGTATTCTGATATCTCTAGGTTGAGAAAAGTTTCATATTCTTTTTGTTGGCATTACGCTTCTTCTAGGACAATATTTGATTCTCAGCTTCAGTGTTCAATAATTAACTGAGAGTTGTCATTTTCACATTCGAATATTGTGTAGCAGGCACGATGATACTTTATGCCCAGAGAAGTGAAGTAAATCTTCATTTAAAAAAAATATCATGGACGGACCGGGAATCAAACCCAGACACCTTCAGCATGGCTTTGCTTTCTAATTTTGGATACAGAAATTATTCAAGATTTTTGACATGTTTTCCCCGGGTCCTAAGGAATGCGGCCGCATATGCGATATCCACTTCATTACCAAGAAGAGGTGTCAAGAGAAATATGTAGGATTAGCAAGGAACTATAGATTCAGAATTTTTCTCAAGGTTTTTTTCAACACCATGTTTTTTAGCAATTTCATAAAAATGCATGCAGCTGATTCTATGATATTTTCCTCAGCATTTATATCATAATTCAACATATAATTTCCCTAGGTATTATATTGTTTGAAGAATTCTTCGTAGCGTTCCTCTAAAAAAATTTTCAGAGATAGGTTCTTCTAATTGAACTTCAAAAATATAGTCAAGAAATTTTAACTTTCTCAAAATTTTCTCAAGAAGTTCTAAAAGATGTTATCCTAGAGATTCTTTCAAGTATCCATTGAGGAGTTGCACTGATTGTTTCCATTGGTCTGACATTTCGCTGTTCAACCATACTATTATTATTATTATTATCTTTATTAAGGAGCCCTTTTCAGCCCTATGGCTGGTTCATCTCCGTAAACAACCATACTATTCAAATCATTAGATATAGTTCTTCTTCGCCACGACACTTGACATATTCGTTTTTCATTTTATCTAATTTAGTTGCTTTACCGTTTACTTAACCACTAATGATGTCTCTATTATTTACCCTTATTGGTTCTTCTGTTAATGTTTCGTTATCTTCTTCTTTCTGGCGTTACGTCCCCACTGGGACAAAGCCTGCTTCTCAGCTTAGTGTTCTTATGAGCATTTCCACAGTTATTAACTGAGAGCTTACTATGCCAATGACCATTTTTGCATGCGTATATCGCGTGGCAGGTACGAAGATACTCTATGCCCTGGGAAGTCGAGAAAATTTCCAACCCGAAAAGATCCTCGACCGGTGGGATTCGAACCCACGACCCTCAGCTTGGTCTTGCTGAATAGCTGCGCGTTTACCGCTACGGCGTTATCTGGTTTTATAATTATTGGTTTCAGAGGCGCGTCCACGTTCGAAACCATGGGTAAGACAAACGTTACCATATATTATTTAACCCTATGGATTCCCATCCCCTAAGAATCCCCTAAGGAACTCAAACGCAAAAAGTGCCACAAGACTAAGAAAGTTTTCCATCTTTACAGGCTTAAAGCGACTGCTTACCTTTAAAATACGATATTCCAGCCTGAAAAAGAGGCCTAAAATGAATCAAAAAGAGACCAAACAAGAAGCTAGAAAACAAAATGAAACCCATTAGAAATCAGGAAATAAGAGTTTGATTCTTCATACCATTAGAGCAGATATTTCTCTAAGATCTAAGACCTTTTTGAGAATTCCTCGTGAAATTACCGCTCGTATTATTATATGTGTCATTTTTTCATCAGAAATCATTGCAAGTATGTTCAGATATTACTTCGAATTGTTCTAAAAGTGTACATCTATATATTATTCCCCAAGGAATTTCTCCAAACATTTTGCTTAGGGTACTTTTAAAAATCAGCCTTGATTTTCTCAAGTAGTACCATAGAAATGGAATTTCTCCAAAGATTATTTCGAAAAGCGTAAAAATTTCTCCAAAAATTCATTGAGATATTTTTCGGGAAAGTCATAATTTCTCCAAGATTTTATCCATAGATTTCTCCTTCAAGGTTCATGGTCAGAACATCTTTTAGAATTCAATTTACAAATTCTTTGGAAATGTCTACAAGAAGTTCTAGTAGGGATTTTATATGAAATTATATATCAGGATATAAATAAGATTCCAACTAGAAATTTATCTGAAGTTACCTTCAGCAATTGCTCCAGATATTTCTTCTAAGAATCCTACAGAAATTTCTCCACTATGAGATTTTCTAAAGTAAGCCTTGGAAGTTTTATTTTTAGAATTGCTTCCAGGAATTTCTCCTGGGAAATGCTAAGAATTTGTTTCTAAATAGTTTATAGCAATTAAGGATGAACTATCAAAGAACTCCTGGGCTTTCAAAGAAGTTTAGATTTCATAGATAATTTGCTGAAATAATCGAAAAAAACAATTAATCGAATCTCGGGATAGTATTTCGCAGGGTTTTCTGAAGGAACTTCTCGAAAAACATTGGACAGAATCTCGAAAGAAAATTTGCAGGAATGATTGGAAGAATGAATGGGAAAACTGCTGCAGTATTAACTGGTGTGAAAACTTAAATGGACTTTTCAAGGTTGCATGGGAATGTTTTGAGAAACATTTTATGAAATATTTGGAAAACTGCAGGAATAATATTTGGATTGAATGCTGGAGCATACTTGGATGAAATGCTAAATAAATTCTTGGAAAAAATAGATTTGTTCGTAGAACCTCTCAATTCGTGGATCCCTGGGAGGAAACATAGAAGATTTCTTCAAGGAATCCGTATTAACAGAGAGGAACCCTTTAAACATTTTTTTCAAAAACTCTGGAACCTTTGTGTATTTCCTCGGGAGAAATTCTGTGCAAATCTTAAGAAGATCTCCTACAGTAACAAGTGAAGAATTTGGTTGAAGGATTAGTGAACAAACTTCTGGAGGAAGTTCTAGGATAGTTTTGAAATAAAAAAACGAAATAATACCTGAGGAAATGACTGGAGACAATAGCTTTGGATTTTTCATGGATTTCCTGGAGCAAATTCTGGAGAAATTCTTTTAGGCATGCTTTGAAAAATTGCTGGAAAAAATCCTTAAAGAATTGGCAGAGAAATCTCCAGAAGATTTTCAGAAGAGATCCCCAAGGAGACCCTGAAAGTATTCTATATTAAATCACTAATGATTTCTGAAGATTTGAAATATAGGCTCTGAAGCTTTCTCTGGAGCCTGTACAATTTTGCATCAGGATAACATATAACAAAATAAACTTTAGAGACCATTTTGGTAAAAAAATACTTTGGTAAACTTCTATTAAAGTAGGGAATTTTAAGGTGAAGATGAATCGAAGCCAAAGTTCAAATTTTCAAGAGCACGGATCTGGAGAACTAAACACCCGTTTAAGCTGAAAACTTAATCGATTGGTCACTAGCTGGTGGTGACCAATCGATAAGGGTTTCAGCTCAAACAGATGTTTAGTTCTCCAGATCCGTGCTCTTGAAAATTTGAACTATGGCTTCGATTCATCTTCACCTTAAGAGACTAGCATTAAGGTGAAACATCTCAGAATCCAAAGATGGCCGGCACAATGGCCGACTTGTGCCCCTACTCACGATTTCAAAGGCACAAAACTGGAGAAATAGTTGGCAAACGTTTCTGATCTTCTTATTTTAAGCTTACTGCTAGTGCATAAAGCCAAAATAAAAAGTGCACGGTTGTTGGATGCTTTCTTTGCGAAATTTGTGCCTTTGAAGTTTTAGTGCAATCTTAGAAGTTGATTCAAAACTGTTTCACCTTAAAATAAAGACCCAAAAATATAATTTTCAAGAACTATCTAATAAATACTTCGAGAAATTTCCATGGTAATTCAGAATCAGCCAAGAACTTGTTGACTAAAAATCGTCAAGAGGTTGTAGCAATGTTTTGGTAGATTATGTCAAGAGTATTCGTACGTTCAGAAATCGCTAGCACCACCATACTTGTGCTTTGTATAATGCGACTGGTCTTAGCTACTTCCAAAGATTCGTCAAGAATTTTCTGATCATTCTCTATGGATGTTTTAAAAATTTCTCATGAATAACTCCCAGCAATGCTAACGTAAATTTTTCCCAGAACATATACAGGGCTGATCGTTGGTATTTTGATTTCATTGATACATTCAGAAATCCTATAGAAGATTGCTCCATTAGTTTTCTTAACTATTAAAGAAGTTATTTGTAACAATTCTTACAGTTAGTTTCCCAAGCTTTTCACTATAGGTATTCAGAATCAGTATACACACGAACCAGGGTTTTTCGGGAGTCATGCTCAAACCATGTCACGCTTCACTAGGCATGAGAAACCATGAAAACTATTATCTTATATTCCATTCTCCATAAGAACAAGTACGTTAATCGTGATTGTATGTATATTGTACAGATGATAAATAGTTAAATTTATTTTTCAAGTATTCAGCTGATCTTGTTTTTGTTGAATCGTGGGTAGGACAATCCTTTGACTGTCCTACCCAGCCTTTTTTGTGCGTAGTACATGTCCTACCTGTCCTACCCACTTCCCGCACCACTGATTGGTTTACTTTCCGTTAATTCTAGTTCTTCAATCCATTTTTTCATGACTATCAACGGATTATTTGGCGCTTTTCTCTTTACAAACGCCTTCAAGTATTTATGAGATCTTTTTACTCTTTCTTCTACTTTATTATCCTGTAAAACGTTATTAAATTATACAATTTCCTCTACATCAGGGTTTCTCAACCGGTGGTCCACGGGCCCATAGGGGGCCGTGAAGAGTTTTCAGGGGGTCCGCGAAGCTATTGAGAGCAAGTGTCGTTTCTCCTAATTGATGAATAAATCTAGCGTAATAATTCAAACGGGCCAATCCTCGTGGATTCAGAGAAAATTCGAGGTGAATATTGTTCACCATATTTTTAAAATCCTATTTCTCAGTATACAAATCAATCTATATGATTTCTTCCTAGTTGATTGACGATTTACAATTACCACAAGTTAATAATCGATGTTATTCTGAAAGCTTCCAATAATGTGGAAAAAATTACGAGTTTAAATGCTTGGCCCATTTTTGACTTTCAAGCAGGCATTGGCCTTTAAATGAATATTGTGAGCGTGCCCTGGCCCAAATCTAGGCCATTTTGGTTTTCAACAAATGAGCAAAAGAGAATTCTAGGCCTCTCACGATGCTAAGGCCAATTTTTCCAATTGTAGGCCCTCTTGATGAAGAGAGATTCGATCATTGGCCTTTTTCAGCAGGAAACCAATGAATGATTTGGAAGAAAGCGGTTTTGGCCATTTAGAAAACCGGGTTTAAAACGGTAAGTTTCATAATTATGTTGATAATGTTTGCATAGTTTGTGGGTGTTGGGAGATACTATCGAATTGTATCAAAGCAGATTGTTTACAGTTTGATCATTGGCCCTTTAGAATTGTAACGCGAGAAATGTGATGAATCTTCAATCCAACTTGGTTTCCAGAGAACATTATTTCTGAGCTGCAAATTTTTGTTCTATGAAGTACTTTTAAACTGAAACCTATTTTATTCCTTTCAATTGTGAAAATACTGAAAATACTATCAATTGCAAGTCAGCTATAGTTACTCAACGCAGAGCCATGCAAATTCTATCCAGTGTGATCTTGAACATTAAAATCTAGGATAATTTCTGGAGGTCCATTGGAAATATCTGAAATATTTGCGGCTTAATCCTTAGTAGATTTTGCCAGCTTCCTGACAAGATCCAAGGTTTTCGGAGATTTTCTGACGATTTTCTTGGTAATTTTCCTCACGACTTACAAGGAACACGTGACATCTGCAGTGAACTCCTGGGAATGGGTTTGATGATTTATTAGCGGAATTTGGAGTGTTTCCATAGGAAATATTTCAACTATTTGCACTTCGTTTTTTTTTTTGAACTACTGGCTCAGTAGTACTGAGCTCATATTTGATCACAATATGCGTTGTTTTCAAACGCTTCTTATTGCCAAGTTTCAGACAATTCGGCCGAGAAAATTCCCCCTGTCAAAGTGGATCCTGGAAGTCCCAAAGTTCTTTACTTCATTCTGAACCGTTCATAAATGCGGCTTATTGTTGTATTTCAGACAATTTGATGACAAAAAAACCTCAAGTGGTTTACCCCACCTGTGCTACTTGTGCTGCATGAATTGTTGAATTTTGTCAAGATCCTTTATGGAAGTTCCTTGTCATATAATTGGAAAAAGTAGATTCCTGACTCAATTCGTAGTGGAATCTTACAAAAGATTACAGCAGGATTCTTGCATTGACGATTTCTCCATTGACATTTGTTGTGGAGCACTGACATGATATGTAGGAGTGCCTTCCCAGTACATCAGATAACACTTCAATAGACGCATTGTGTTTCTTGTTCAACACAGTTGAGAAAACATCGCTTTTCGTTCACAGCAACTGTGTGGTGCTTCTGGCTATGGTCAACCACGTGACGACCGGAAGGATAAATGATTGGAGCAATTCGGTATTCCCATAAACATTGATTTTAAGAAAATCCATCTCTAGGGGTCCGTGAGGTTTTTGTAAAGCTTCAAAGGGGGTCGCGGCTCCAAAAAGGTTGAGAACCACTGCTCTACATTATGCTCCTTTACCGCTAAACTGTATTGATGTATAGTGTTTTCTCTAAACCACACGGTATCTATTCCTTTAGTGTTTGCTATTTTCATTCTTTTTCCTGCTTCAAATAATGTTTATACTACCATTTCCTTTCTGCTTAACATGATGTTGTAGTACTTTTCTAGCACTTGATGTCATTTTTCCTGTGATTTTTTCATACTTACTTGATACTTGATTTGCTACAATTCGCTACGATAAATCTGCGCGGAATGGATTAGTCTTCTCCACTGGGCTCGGTCCTGGACCAATCGCTTCCAGTCGCCCTGAACGTTAAGTGCCCTTAAGTCCTCCTCAACAGCGAAAAGCCATCATGTGCGCGGTCTACCACGAAGTTGGCGGCCTCGTCCGGGTTCTCTGTTGAATATTGTCGTTCCTCCGGCATGCGGGCAACGTGGCCAGCCCAACGCAGCCTGCCGTGTTTTATGCGCTTTACAATATCCACCTCTTTGTACACTTGGTGCAACTTGTGTTTCATGCGACGCAGCCAGATGCCATTTTCTAGTTTACCAACAAGTATTGTTCGCAGCACTTTACGTTCCAACACACATAACGCTATCCGGTCGACTTCCTTCATTGTCCATGATTCATGGCCATATAGGACAACCGGAAGGATCAGTGTCTTGTATAACGCGAGTTTGTTTTCGTTTGCAGACTACGGGACCTCAGCTGGTTACGGAATCCGTAGCTGCACTATAACTTTTCACCTCGCGGGTAACATCATTGTCGCACGTCACTAGTGTTAAAAGATACACAAATTCTTCCACCACTTCAAACTTATCACCACTCGCTACCACTAACACATCCCCATTGACCACCAACTATCATGTACTTCGTTTTTGTGGTGTTGATCGTGAGCCCGATCCTCGCTGTCTCCCACTTGAAAGGCGAGAACGCCTCTTCCAGTGCGCAAAGGAGCATATGAGAACGTGGGATAATGGTACCGCTTCTCTGTACACCAGCTCTCCTGATAGCACCTTCGAGCGCTATGTTGAACAGCTAGTTATGAACGATGAATGATGAAGAAATCTCGTTCACCACCCAAACACTTGATATTGATCCATCAAGCGTTGCACGAATCAGTCTAATCAGCTTCGCCGGAAAGCCATGTTCGAACATAATTTGCTACAACAAGTTTCTCTTCACTGAATCGTACGCTGCTTTGAAATCTACAAACAGATGATGAGTCTGCAAGTTGTACTCCCGGAATTTATCTAGGATTTGGCGCAGGGTAAGCATTTGATCCGTCGTTGATCGGCCCTCTCGAAAACCAGCTTGGTATTCTCCAACAAAGTACTCCTTATACGGTCTCAATCTGTTGAACAGAATTCCAGACATGATTTTGTACGCCGAATTAAGGAATGTTATCCCTCGGTAATTGGCGCACTCCAGTCGATGCCCTTTCTTGTGCAAAAGGCAAATGAGAACATCCAACTCTCCCATATCCTCGAAATAATATGGTGAAGGAGTTCGTGCAGCTGGTCACTTCTGTATTTAAGAAGTTCGGTCGGAAGTTCGTCCTTCCCAGCAGTCTTGTTGTTCCTATGCTCATTGATAGCTTTCTTAACCTCATCAAGCGCTAGAGGTTCCACAGCAGAGACATGATCGATTTGGATTCTGCTACCAGATCCACTTCCGTATCTCCGTTCAATAAGTACTCGAAGTACCCTTTCCACCTGGCGGCTACCATTGTTTTATCCGTGAGCAAGTTTCCTTCGCGGTCGTTGCACATGGCGGGAGACGGCGCTGTTTTTCTCTGCATATCATTGACGGATTCGTAGAACCGTCGCATGTCGTTCTGTTCTATAGCTTCTTGCGCCTGAGCAATAACTGCCTCTTCATGCTCCTTTTTCTTACTGCGATGGATTCGTTTTTCGGCTACTCTTGCTTGTACAACCTTGTACTGCTCTCTACTCCGACAGGTACCAGACACCAGCATCCGGAATTATCTGGCACGAAACGGTTGATAATCGCGCTCGAATTTTGCTTACAACGAGGTAGTGGTCTGAGTCGATATTAGGACTCCTGAAAGTTCTAACGTCAATAACATCGAAAAACTGTCGGCCATCTACCAGATCATGGTCAATTTGGTTGCAAAGTTCGCCATTTGGGCGTCCAAAGTATACTGAGAATAATCCACACGCTCGATCCAAATTCTTTTCAACTTAAATCTGTCGTGTCGATTGGCAAGGTGAAATAATGTGTAATTTTTTTTGATTCTGTTTAGGATTGACTTTGGTTCGACAGCAAAGCCTTCTACACATGATTTGAACGTATTTTACAATGGCGATATCCATCACTAGTGCAACTAGTTTACCCATCATGACAATGACCCATTTTACTCCTTACGCGTGATATGTTATATGACATCCCAAGTAACAATTTAAGTGTTACGAATTACTTCCAGGGTGCTATAAATAAACGCCCATAAAACCACGGTCAAGGCACTGTTGCCTTCATCGCATCCCCCAAAACCTCTTGTAGATCAGAACGTGACTAGTTGGCCCACTCTGAAAGAGGCTATAAAGTGTATAATTATGTCACACGAATAAAGTTAAACAGCATTTATGGTAGCTATTTTGAGGCCACCTGTTCTAGACGAATGTCGCATCATCTTGAAAATGAT
This sequence comes from Aedes aegypti, assembly GCF_002204515.2. Lineage (NCBI taxonomy): Eukaryota > Metazoa > Arthropoda > Insecta > Diptera > Culicidae > Aedes > Aedes aegypti. The sequence goes on from NC_035108.1 coordinate 383,275,775, forward strand.
TTTATCATAACGTCGATCTTAACGGATTTATTACAACGTAAACAAAACAAAAGATTGAAAAGATGCCTTTCATGTTTTTATTTAAAGTGGTTTGTTTGAATACAGTGCTCAAATCTTTAGTGCCGAGTGAGATTTATTGTGAAATGTGGTGGAAAAGGAGTAAATTTGCTTTTGTCCCCTCAGAGTGAAATTAATATGGCGGAACCATAATTGATACATCAACGACAATTGCTGTTTTGTCATCATAAATACACAAATAAGGGCACATTGTTATGATTCGGCCCAGATAGCCGTAGCGGTAAACGCGCAGCTATTCAGCATGACCAAGCTGAGGGTCGTGGGTTCGAATCCCACCGGTCGAAGAGCTGTTTGGGTTGGAAATTTTCTCGACTTCCCCTGCCACACGATATACACATGCAAAAATGGTCATTGGCATAGTAAGCTCTCAGTGAAGAACTGTGGAAGTGCTCATTAGAACACTAAGCTGAGAAGCAGGCTCTGTCCCAGTGGGGACGTAACGCCAGAAAGACGAAGAAGTGTTATGATTCGGCATTTGTGGATGTAGGGGGAGATCCCCCAGTACCGGACAGCACCCAATACCGGACAAAGTTCGAAAATTGAGAAATCATGATCCAATCAAGATGGTGTATTAGAAGGAAAGAAGCTATAATGGAGAGTAAAGTTTGCGTAGAATATCACATCCTTGAAATATGCTTGACTTTTTAAAAAAGTAGAGATGAATGAAATTTTTTTAAAATTTGACGTATCGCCCTAAATTTAAGCCTAATTAGTAATTATTTTTAACATGGCAAAATAATTTAAAACACGCAAGCATGATCGCATATAATCATAATTTGAAAGTGTGAATGTATTTTGTACCATATTTAAACTAAATATGATCAAACTACAATTTTGTTCTAGCACCTCCTGTCCCCCAGTTTCGGACAGTTTGATTTGGTACATGGTATCTTTGTAATTTTCGCACCAGTGACTCAAAATACATTCGTTTTTCATGGATTTCATCGATCCTGGTATCGAACATGCAATAAAAATAAGAAGAATGAAAATTCAGAACAACATATAAAAAATGTTGTTTTTCGTCATATATGAAAGAGGTTTTTTGATGACCAACTTGCAGACTTAGTAAAGCTCAAATTATTCTTGTGAAAGTTGCAAATGCATTGAATTATTGATAAAATACTATTCCTGAAGTAAAAACATTCGATGATATACAATTTTTTAGAATTCGGGACATTTCCAGATAGTGTCCGGTATTGGGAGCCACCTTTTATGATACGTCAATTTGGTACTAAAATAAATCATCAAAATACAATGTGAAAATTCATATTTATATTTCCATATTTATTTTTGTACGCTACAATAATGATAATATTTATCATAATTGGGCACCAAGACCACAAAAAATCAATAGTTTTTTAGTTATGATTTTAGAAGCTTAGGTGTCCGGTACTGGGGGATCTCCCCCTAATAACAAATGCTGATTGAGGATGATGAAGCTTTTTTCGCTTTTCATGGAAACCAAGCAGCATTCAACAAAGTTTTCAGTTTGGATATGCTATTATGAAGAATATACGCAGAAATAATGAAAATGAACATAAGTTTGTCGTTTTTTTCGTCAGGAATAAGTGTTCGCAATACATCGCTATGCATTCGCAATGCATCTGAAGAGAAATACTGATTTAATAGGTACAAATAAGGTAAGTTATCAAGATTGAAGTGCAAGTCAATCAGTTTACAAGCAGCTTTTATGACAACAAGGTGTATTATATCAATCTTTTAACATAGCCGTCACAAATAAGTATCATTCAGCAACCTTATGCAGTTTAAATGAGGTGTTATATGCAGTAATAAAACTGGTTTTATAGCCACAAAATTTTAATTATATGATTTGTCTCTAAAAGGTTTTGAAGACAACTAAAAGCTGACTTATAAAATATTATCTTCTTGCAACTTTAAATGTCGCCTCTAGCTATCATGGCATTCACGTAGCTGTCATAAAACATTAATAAATCCATACGAATGCCCAATTGCTGTGGAATTGTTACTTGCGATGCTATTTTTAAAGAGCACTACGCCTGTAATGTGTGCCTGTAGCAGATGTTACGAAATCACTAATATATTCAACAGCAATTATTTCTGCAATTTGTAAATGAACATGCTTCACATATGATTTTGGATTGTCGACAACGACTGGTTTTACACGTTCAATTGAAGGATTTTACAATTAGTGAAAATTCGCGTGTGAAACACGTTGATCGAGCTTTTAGAATGTTTTTAGTGTAGGTGCTACTGATGGTCATCCCCCTGGTGACTGCAAAGTGCACTAATCTTAGGACGTTGTCGTTGGTAACAGAGCTCTCCGTACCTGAGAGAGAGGAGACAGCTAGCTTAGATTACGAGCTCCCAAAAGTCATGAGAACCTGTCACCAACTGTCATTGGGAAACCAGCACATTCGAAGGGCAGAGCGTACAAAACCGTCAAAATACAAGTAAAAGTTATTACGATTTCTAGGTTTTTTTCGATGATTTCACATATTAAAAAGTGAAATACCTAATTATACATGTATGTTGCCAAACTACTATTGATTTTTTTTTTTATATTCGCATGCTTTTTCATAGTCAACAACAAGAAGTGAATAATTTTGACCAAAATAAGTTCATCTGGCCATTGTGCATAACACAAGAATAAAAGAAAGAAGTTAAAGAATGCAAGAAAACATGCCAACTGTCAATTAGCACAAATCTCCCAACTAGTGGAATGCGGCCTTCTGATAGGGCGATGATTTTTTCATAGGCTTCTGTTATTTATAAACTTTCTTCATCAACTCTTGAAAACTTATTCATACAGACTCAAGTCAAAAAAGTGAGCAAACTTACTTTATCAATCCTACGTGTTTCGCAGACAAAATTCTACACGTTTCGCTCTGAACCAACTCGATTTTTCACTGTTAGAACGTTTAATTTCCGGATTTACAAAACGACGAAGGTAAGATTTTCAACGTTCGCAACCTAACCACTACTTTTGCCGCCCCGCTGTATAGAGAGACAAAGTGCTCAAGCAGCACAGTTTGTTGCAACTCAAGAATAAAATTCTCTCTTGAAACTAATCAGAGTTGTCAATTGGTGAAAATATGACTTACAATTGCACTGAATAGCAACGCAAAAAGCACAAGAGGCGGAGTCTGTTTGCAACATATGAGGGATTCCACGGAGGCATGCAAGTCGATTCTGATCGACCATTTCAAAAATATCTGAAACTTTGCACAGTTTTTCAGTTCCATCTAAATCGTCATTTTCCGATATCAAATCTTCAAGTTGAGTCACGACTAACTTTTCAAAAGGGTGTATGTGAAAATGGTTCAAAAATATTCAAAAAGCTGCACAGCAAAAACGGTTCGTTCGATTGTTAGACAACTAAAGAAACAAAGTTAGACAACTAAATAAAGATTCCAAAAAAAATACACACAGTAAAAATTTTTTTTTTTTGCATTAAAAAACATCTTTTTTGTCACAAAAACTCAAATATCTCAAAACCCTATCGGAATACCAACGTAATTTTTTGAGGGAAAACGGTCCATTATATTAACTATCTACCATAAAAATTTGGTGATGGTAAGCCAATAAACAAAAAAGTTATGACATTTCAAATATTTCACAAATTTGACACTTAGTGAAAAATAATTTTTTTTTTCATTGTTAATTTTTTTTAGGACCGCAGTTTGTTGCTGAATTTTTTGTTAAGGGTACCACATGAAGTTAACAAGTTGTTTTCATGATATTTTATTTAATTATTCATAACTATTATAGCATCTATTAGAAAGTTAGACGCGATCCAGTGTTGTGATCTAAAGTCTTGATAGTGTCATATTTTTTATTGTACGTAACTGAAGAAACATTCTCTCAATAGTGTTGAAACCTTTTGATAAAAGAAACCTATAAGAAATCTAATATTGAAGACAAAAGCTACAAAAAAAGTTTTCTATACAGGTATACGACTAGTTTACCTGCAAAAAGTTTACCTCGTAGAGAACAAGGCGGGTCTATACCCAGGTGATCTAGTATACGTAAAGCAGGTCGGTTTTCTCGGCGCTGGTTTTCTCCACAAAGTTAAAATCTGATTACACCTGGGTATAGACCCGCCTTGGTAGAGAATAGACTTTGTTAATCATATTTGGGAGAAAGCGAGTAACTTCAACAACATCAAAAACATGATAGGTACATACCATGAACATACTCGCGAAAAAGCTAAAAATATACTACCACTATGGTTATAAAAGATTTAATTGTAAAATTTTTCTTCAGTCAAGCAAACGACACCAAACTAGTCAGTAAAAACTTAAAAGTGATTTTGTTTATTAAAATCTAACGAGCAACATGAGTAGTCGCTTTCTCAACTGTTGCAGGCCGTTTGCAGAAAAAAAGTGTTCGAAAGAGCTACGAAATCTCACCGAAAGCACCATAGATAAACTGAAAGCGGCTGGTTATGCTCCAATGTCTACATTGAATACAAATTTACGCATTTGTACGTCCTGCCGTTTAAACGTTGACAAACGGGCAATCTGTACATCATCGGTGGATCAGGTTGCAGGAAGTTCGAAAACAACAGCAACTGAGGAATTACTAGATGCACCGACAACAACTGAGGAGTTACCAGAAGTTCCAAGTGCAGATAGTCTTGCCACGGTACCATCAGCGACATCTGTTTCAACAAATCAATCAGAAGATGAGTGCATCCAGAAGGTCAACATCGAACGCTTCAACGAAGGGATAGCTGGAATAAAAGTGACTCCGATTAAATGGACGAAGATGGGTTACGTCAATTATCCCGAGAAAAAATACCGTGAAATCAACGAAGCTGTACGAAGAAACCTCTTCAAATTAGGACCTGAGGATGTGGAAAATACAGACTACGATGAGGTAATTATGAATATGAAGGAAAGGTTCTCGAATCTAGCCACGACAAGGAAAGAAAAATTATTGATTTTGTCGATGCTGCCAAGCTCGTGGTCTATTCAAGACGCCATTGATGAGTTCAAAACCAATAGAAATACAGCAAAAGAGGCAAAACAATTCAAAAATAACTGTCTTGCAACCAAAAATGCTAGGTCGAGTACTTCATTAACAGATGAGACAAAAGAAAAAATAATTCAATATTTTGAAGACGATGAAGTAAGTAGAGCTATGCCTGGCCAAAAAGATTATGTATCTGTAAAAAAAGATGGAAAGCGTCAAGCAATCCAAAAACGATTAATGATGACTACTTTGAAAGAAGCGTATACACGCTTCAAGGAAATTAACGAAAATATTAAGGTAGGTTTTTCCTCATTTGCAAGCCTTCGTCCAAGGCAATGCAAGCTTCTATCCAATTCAGGAACACATAATGTTTGTGTGTGCACAACACACGAAAATATTAACCTAATCTTACACAGTTTGAAAAGAATCAATTTATCAAAGGATATTAAAATGTTAACTGGTAGTCTTTTGTGTGAAAATACAACATCAAATTGCTATCTACGATCTTGTTCGGATTGTCCAGATTCTTCATCATTGGAAAATACTTTATTCGCTGAGTTTGAAGAAAATTATATTGATCAGTTATCATTTGAGCAATGGGTGACCACGGATAGGTGTGACCTAGAAACTATTGTAAAACCTGTAGATGAGTTTGTGTCATTTTTTTGCTTGAAATTAGAAAGTTTAATTCCTCACGACTTTATTAAAACAGAGCAATCCCGCTTTTTACAAAATACGAAAAATACATTACAAGATGGTGAATTTTTAGTCATTTGTGATTTTTCTGAAAACTATAGCTTTGTATTGCAAGATGAAGTGCAGTCCCATCACTGGAACGTACAACAAGCTACAATTCATCCATTCGTTATGTATTTCAATGGAAGTACGCAAATTGAACATTTTAGTTTTATTGTAATTTCCGAAGATTTAAGACACGACTCAGTATCTGTAAATTTGTTCATTGCCAAAATGATTAACTTTTTACGCGTTGATAAGGATAAAGAAATCAGAAAGATATATTTCATGTCTGATGGAGCAGCATCGCAGTACAAAAACCGTAAGAATTTTTCGAGCCTATGTCAATTTAAATCAAAGTACGGAATAGATGCAGAATGGCATTTCTTTGCTACGTCACATGGCAAAGGTCCTTGTGATGCTATTGGAGGAACCATAAAGCGCATGGCCACAAGAGCAAGTTTAGCCAAAGAACGTGAGCATCCAATTAAAACTGCAAAAGAACTATTTGATTGGGCGAATCGCAGAAAAGAAGAAGATTTAACAAAATTATCATTTTGTTTTACTACTACTGAAGAGTACGAATTAACGGCATCAGAGCTCAGCGAGCAATATAATAACGCGAAAACGATCCAAGGAACCCAAAAATTTCACTGTTTCATTCCATTGTCAGAAAATAAAATTAAAGCAAAACTATACTCGAACTGTACTGATAATGATGCAAAAGTGTTCGATATTGTAAAAAAATTGAATCACAATAAATAAATAAATAAATAAGTATTAATAAAATGTTTTCATGATCTCATAACGCATACCCAAATCCAAAACTTTTCAAGTTTATATATAACATTTAGAAACTCATCGATCATACTCTAAAAAAAATATCCTGGTAAAAAAAAAATATTTTCGTGTAATCTGTTAATTTATTTTAATTTATACATATATACATATACATATAATATTTATACATATACACAATATTTATACATATAATATACATAATACTAATGAATACATGAAAACGACTTGTTTAATTCACGCAAGGCCCTTAACAATAAAATCAGCAACAAACTGCGGTTCCCGTAATAATTTACACCGAAAAAAAAAATGTGAAAATTGTGACATGTTTGAAATGTCAAAACTTTTTTGTTTATTGGTTTACCATCACCAAATTTTCATGGTTGATAGCTAATATAATGGACCGTTTTCCCTCAAAAAATTACGTTGGTATTCCGATAGGGTTTTGAGATATTTGAGTTTCTGTGTCAAAAATTATATTTTTTAATGCAAAAAAAAATTTTTTTTACTGTGTGTATTTTTTTTTGGAATCTTTATTTAGTTGTCTAACTTTGTTTCTTTAGTTGTCTAACAATCGAACGAACCGTTTTTGCTGTGCAGCTTTTTGAATATTTTTGAGCCATTTTCACATACACCCTTTTGAAAAGTTAGTCGTGACTCAACTTGAAGATTTGATATCGGAAAATGACGATTTAGATGGAACTGGAAAACTGTGCAAAGTTTCAGCTCAATAGAAAAAAATGAATTAAAAAATTTACCAAATTTTGGTGCTGTTGCTTGGAATCACTCATATTTATGTAATATCGAAATTGCTGATTTAATGCAAAATACTTAAAAGAAAAATAAATTAAAACAAAAACATGAACGAGAAACGAACTTCCGACCTCAAGATCACCAATCTTTACCCCTACTCACTACTCCACCAGCTCTTCGAACAATTGCTTCGCCAATGCACTATAAAAGCGACCACATGACCCATTGATCAAAACTTGTTGCTTATAACTTGACTGCATCCTTCGGATTACAAGTTCATTACTGGCGAAATTAGGCCACGCCTAAAAATAATCTAAATTTTTCGCAAAAACTTCCGCGCAACACTTGAGAAACACCTTTTAAACAAACAAACTGCTGCTAGACCACGTAACTCAACTATATTGCAACTGGATTGAAACAAACAAACTTCTAGCTGTCATACACGAAGTTTAGAGCAACTTTCTCGCAACTGAGATGAATCTTCTGTGGTAACGAAAATTGAATGCAAGTTGCGGATGCTTTAAATGAAAGTAATGTGAAACATAACATTAAAACCGGCATTTTGGGAGAAGTTTCAAGAGTTTGTTTGAAATGTTGCTGAAAACATCTTGATAAATTTGACTTTATTGCTATTTGCAAGGGACATTTGCAGCAAATCTTGTCATTTCAGATATGTTGAACGTCAAACAAGGAATGAAATGCCTGTTCATTGTAACGGCAATGAAACTTTTTGAGCCTTGATATTGATATGGAACCGAACTAGAACCAGATAAGTTACAGATGCTTTTATGGATACGCGATTGAAACCATTTTTGAAAAGCATTTCTTTGGAAGATGTTTCGCGTGCTACTTGGGTGACTTAACCACGAATCAAAACAAAACACTTCTTGAGTCGATTTTACACTGGTAGAAAAACGTCGCATGTAACTTAATAAAACGGCTTATCATTTTGTCATAAAATTCTTATGTGAAATAATAGGAACTCCATAGTTTTGAAACGCGAGCTCATTGTATGCAAAATTTAAGCAATGTACACGTCGAAAAAAAGTTAAAAAGGTGATTCATTTTAAAACAGTTTTAGAATACAGGTTGTGATTCTTGTGAATAAATTTTCTCAAAACCGTATGGAAGTTACTAACGTCGATTTGAAAAAGTAATCGACAATTGGTTAATGCTTGTTTGTTGCTTATGACATATTTCTTCTGGTTTTTTATGTTGTAGTACACTAGGCAGCAATTGACTTTTCTTTACTAGAGTAGTCACAGGTATTCAAAATCATGAAGATTGAGCCGTCGCATGCCTAGTTTTGGTACAAAAACTGAAATGTCCCACAATACGGGCATCTCCGGTGGTCCAGAATAACCAAAGTGGCCATTTATCTGTAATTGAACTAAAAAAGTCACACGTATTCAAAATCTCGCCGATTCAATTGACGTATAACCGAAATTGAACGCGCCAAAATACTTTTGAAACAGTCATACCACCAACCGTTCGGTAACGATACTGATCCTTGTGCAGATGATGAAAAACTTGAACTACTTTTAGTTGACTTGTTTGTAAATAATTCTTGTGAATCCATTAGAATAAAGCGTTTGGTGTAGCTACGCACAGTTTTTTGAACATTGCCGATACTACTTGACTTGTGCAGAGTTTCATTACGTTTTATTTTTGATGTTGTCTCACATACGCGCTGCTCCGTTTGAGGCCTTTGTTCACAAATAGGTTCCTTTATACGTGTCAAAATATTGTCTCGATAGGAAAGAAGTGATGTCATTGTATTATTAGTGCTAGTCTTCATTTCAATGATATCGCAATCCATCTCAGCAACTTGAAGTGTGACTCTACTCATTGCACTATTCAAATTGACCAAATGTTTCGATAATGAATCACACATATTCTGCAAAGCCATCCACGACGAGATATGTTCAATCGATGAACAGTCATTTTGATAGCTATATCCGCTGCTATCCATCTTCGTTTATCACCTTCCACTGATATATGCAAACTATCTGTTTCTGTTCGGGATGAACCACTGCGACCAGTTTTTTTTTATCTTTTGTGGTATACCCGTGTCCTTTGTTTAGTGCATGTCGTTATACTCCATTACTATTGAGAAATAATGAAGTAGTCGTTTTTTATACAAATATCATTCTTTACCATTTTGCATAGAGCCTCTTTAGAAAAAGATACCGTAAAACGGGGTAACTTTGATAGTTTTTTCGAAGAAAACTCGAATATTTATGCATGCTGTTTCAAAGAATTATACTTTATATTTTTAAAACAAGTACTGGCATCCTAGCTATCGATTGCAGTTGATAGATTATCAAAAGATTTATTCTGAATGGAAATATAATTTTTCATATAATCGAAAGTCGGTTTTCTGTTTTGGGGTAACTTTGATAATGGAGTATGAATCGAACCGAATTGAATGAATTACTAACATTTGTAGGGCATTGCATATTTATAGGCGTTTAACGTTATATGGAAATTTCTGACTTAGATAACAAAAATGGTCCTAGTTTGTGAAAATGCTTTTCGCTAAGAGAATCGAGACCATATTCAAGTTCTATGATAACTAGGCTGTCAAAGATAAGTGCCCAACTATTTAAAACTACATCAAATAGTGATCGTAGAACAGATTGTTTGAAAGCGTTTCAAAAATGCTAAAATTGTGTCAATTTTTAAAATCCGTATAAAAAGCCTCTAATGTTCTCGATTCAAATGAAAATAGCTTTTACATGAAGTGTCATACTAATATTCTTCAGTTTTGCATTCGTTTTGCTTAACCGATTAACAGAAATTATGATATTTCGTTTAGTATGTGGTGGGTTACGCACTATCAAAGTTACTCGCATTATCAAAGATACCCCGTTTTACGGTACCGCTGTTTATACCTTTTGGAGAAAACAGTTTGTCACCATTAAACTCTCAAAAGCGCGCCCCTTAATCAGGTTCAGCCACTAAGCTGGTTGAATGATACCGATTTTGACCATGCATCGGTACTCTAGCGAATCAAATTATTGCTTCTACTTAAAAGATTCAAAGTCGTTTTTTGAAACTGTGAACAGGTTTCATCGCATGAGACATTTAGATTCCTTGAAACAGAAAGCTTATTTTAGAATTTAAGAGTTCTGCAACTCCACCGATTCGGAATCGTTTCCCTCCTAGATATCGAATGATAAACTCTTGAACTCGGAAAGAAATTGTCTCATGAGTTGAAACCAACCTCAGTTGCTGATTGAGCCATTTTTCCACTTCGACCTCCTCATCATCTAGGACAAATAGGTGGGTCTTAGTGGCTTGTTACTCTCTTATACTCTTCCGACCGTAACTTATAAGTATTCACAAGAACAGATACAACAAGAGTACAATATGGTAGATCTTATCCCGTAACGCACCTCGAAAAGGTGATCTACCCGCGTTACGGGTATGCAAACTATAGTCCTCTCATCACACAGTATGAGCAATCAACTTCCAACTTTGAATAATTTGTTTACACCATCTATAACATCTTGGAACTGACCACGACTATTTCCCGGACGAGCCCACACAATTGTTGGTTTAAAGACAATTTCGGACTAGATGCGTAAAGAAAACTAAATCCAACGACTTATAGTTTGCATGATCGACCATCGTCGATCACAGATAGACAAATACTGTTGCTTTTATTCCACATCATGAGAGAGCAAATCCATACAATTTATTTTGATTTAGGGTGTTCCAACATACACACAAACATAAAAAAATCGTAAAGAATTGAGCACAATTCATTTGGTTTTGGGGCATCAATCTGAGTAATTTTATCGAATTGTCCTGATTGGCCACCTTCCGGGACTTCAGGAACCGGTTCGGAATGGACCATACTGGACAGAATTTTTCGGGGGAAGTGCACCAGTAATTGGTTCCTTATTACAGAGAATGGTATGCCAAAATATCTATCAATCGAATAGTACCGATGAGAATTATATGTGTATAAAACTGCAATGGAAACTTACTTTTCGGATGTTCTGGGTTTCCAGAACCGGGAATGAATAACTATGTTATTTGAGAATCTCTATTTGCAGTCCACGTGAATACCTATTCAACAATATGATGACGGTTCAGATTACTTGATTAGTTACGAAACAGGTTGTAAAAGTAAGGGTCTCGAAAAGGACTTTTTTCAGATGTAGCCCAGCAGAACTAAATTCGGTCAACACACTGATTTTTGCGAGCTGTTTGAATTTTCGAAAAATCGCTGCGATTTATCAGCTGTTTCGCTGCATGCAGAGTTTTATGAGCGTGTCTTAGCCACAGCGACGGGATTTTGTAGAGTTTTTCGTCGCGTCAGACTAGATTGTTTCTTAAAAGAGTGCTTGCAGCGACACAACAACGAAACCACGGCGATTTTGCGTAGCTGTCGCTGAAAAAATCGCGTGGATTTGGGGGAGCCTTCAATCTAACAAGTACATAGATGACCCGATTTTGTCAGCTCCTTTTTTAAAACCATTTTCAGCTAACTTTCAAAACATAAACAATTTATCAGATGATAATAAATCTTCGAGCTGTTTAGTAGAATACCTATAAGTAGATGAAAGAACCGAATTTAGTACCATACCATTTAATTCCACTTGAGTTTGTACCCTTTGACAGATACAGTGGAAATACATGGTCGTGACAGTTCCCAGACCATCTACGCCTTCATCGACGAAGGTTCATCTTATACCCTTCTAGAGGACTCCGTAGCTGAGCGACTAGGCGTTAGAGGTGAAATAGTTCCGCTGACACTAAAATGGACAGGAAACGTTACACGGATCGAATCCAGTTCACAGGTTATTCAGTTTGATATATCCGGCATTGGGGCCAGCACTCGATACACAATCGCACACGCTCGCACTGTTAGTCGATTAATGTTGCCTACCCAAACATTGAAATACAATGAATTGGCATATCGTTTTCCACATCTACGAGGATTGCCCATCGAAGACTATGAGTTAGTTCAGCCAAAAATACTAATCGGCCTGGAAAACTTAAGATTGGCCGTCCCGTTGAAGCTACGAGAAGGGGGGTTAACAGATCCCATCGGAGCCAAATGTCGACTAGGATGGAGCATTTATGGATGCATCCCGAATCAAGCATCTCATTCGACGATCGTTGGTTTTCACGTCAAGGCAGCCTCTGATTCAGAACGCGAAATGAACGACTTGCTTCGAGACTATTTTACTTTGGAAGATATTGGAGTCAACGAACGAAGCGAAATGGTGGAATCTGACGAAGAGAAATGGGCTAAACAGCTGCTGGAAGATACACAGCAAAAAATTCTCAAATTTACATGGCACGTAATTCTTTATGATAATCATGTAAAACGAGTTGCAACTGAACATTCAACGATAATTAATGTAAACTGTCTCATTGCATTCGATAATGCTTGCAAACTTGAGTGAAACTGAAACATTTCATGATCTTCCATCCAACATTCGCTAATGTTGCATGCTTTCTTGCATCTTCAAAGTGAAATTGCAAACAAGAATTCTCGGTTTACATGATTCTACGATGAATATTCTGTCAAAAATAATGCAAATGGATGGATAAACGGCTTGTCATTCCATGTGCATTATTTATGATTGAATTTTCAGCGTGAAAATCATGTAAATCGTGCCGTTTTGCATGCAACATTCTTCGGGAGAAGACGTTTCGCGTTCAATATTAAGGATTTTGGTAACAATGTTGTATATAATAGATGTGTTTATAGGTTTTATCATTGAATACATGAGAAATGGCTTTGCATGATTGAGGCTAATATTACGTTACGTGTAAATCTAAGATTTTTTTGGTGTGTACTACTCAGCGTACGCCGTCAGGCTCTAAATTCGAAACCGGTCTACTATGGAAGACCGACGAGCTCAATTTCCCCGATAGTTATTCAATGGCCATTCGGCGTTTGGAATCGCTAGAGCATCGACTCAAAAAAAAAAACCGTCTTGCAAGAAAGTGTGCGCGATCAGATTGAGGATTATGAGCGAAAGGGTTATGCTCACCGGGCCAGTTTAATGGAGCTGACGTCGGTTGAGCCAAACCGCATATGGTATCTTCCACTGGGCGTTGTCATTAACCCTAGAAAACCCGGGAAAGTTCGTCTGATCTGGGATGCAGCGGCCAAGGTGGGAGACATTTCGTTCAACTCCCAACTTCTTAAAGGACCGGATCTTCAGACCCCACTTCCGAAGGTTCTGTACTAGTTCCGACAATATCCGGTTGCCGTAACTGGCGACATAATGGAGATGTTCCATCAGACCAACATCCGCAGCCCAGATCGTCAGTCTCAACGTTTTCTGTTCCGAGAAAACTCAGCAGATATCCCCAAAATTTACGTGATGGACGTGGCCACCTTTGGGTCTACTTGCTCCCCAGCATCGGCCCAATACGTAAAGAATCGTAACGCAGAAGAGTTTGCCACAGAGTACCCTCGCGCGGCAGCAGCCATCGTGAATAAACACTACGTCGATGACTACTTGGATAGTTTTACGTGGCATCGGGGAGGAAGTGGTAACGGAAGCCAAGGACCTAGACTTGAAGCGAGCTGGCAAAATCGAGTCTGTATTGGGAATGAAGTGGGTACCGGACGAGGATGTGTTTATCTACACTTTTGGAGCCCGAGATGATATTCTGCGTTTGGTGCACAACGATTATGTTCCTTCAAAACGTGAAGTAGCCAAAGTTGTCATGAGTCGGTTCGATCCCCTTGACCTTATAGCTTTTCTATTGGTACACGGAAAAGTGCTAATTCAAGAACTCTGGGCGAAAGGAATCGGGTGGGATCAAAAAATCCCTCAAGATGCGGACGTACGCTGGCGACGGTGGGTAGATTCTCTAAGTCAACTAGAAAGATTACGCATACCTCGCTACTACTTTCCATCATCTCTACCGAAAAACTTCATTTGTCTACAAATCCACCTGTTTGTGGATGCAAGTGATGCAGCATACGAGGCAGTAGTTTACTTCCGTCGTCAAACCGAACAAGGAACACAAGTAGCACTCGTTGGAGCGAAAACCAAAGTGGCGCCACTGAAGGCTCTACCGATACCGAGACTTGAGCTTAAGGCAGCAGTTCTCGGCATTCGCCTGATGGATACAATCCAATGTCAGCAAACTTACCCGATTACCCAACGCTTCTGCTGGACTGATGCCAACACTGTACTAGCATGGATTCGTGCAAATGATCATCGACGTTATCACAAGTTCGTAGCTGTTCGAGTAGGAGAAATTCTTTCGTCTACACAACAGTCAGAATGGCGATGGGTGCCATCAAAAATGAACGTTGCAGATCTCGCCACTAAGTGGAACGACGATCCACAGGTGATGGCGACCAATCCATGGTTCCACGGTCCGCCTTTTCTTTTTGAAGCTGAATCCCACTGGCCTAAGCAAAGAACAACCATCCAAACAGAAGAAGAACTACGTCCTGCCCACTCCAATCTGGTCCACTTTTCATCAACTTTTGAACTCGAGAGATTCAATAAGTGGTCCAAATTACTACGCGTAGTTGCGTATGTATTTCGTTGGATTAACAATCTTCAGAAGCGGAGAAACGGTGAAAATCTGGAACTCGGCTGTCTCACCAGCAAGGAGTTTCACCAAGCAGAAGATGCTCTGCTTAAGACGGCTCAGGGGGAGTTGTACGCAGACGACATTGTTGTTTTCAGTAAGACTCAAGGGCCGCCTGAGAATCGGCATCCCACTGTGAACAAATCGAGTACCATCTACAAAAAATACCCATTCGTGGACGAGTTTGGAGTTTTGCGCAGTCGTGGCCGTATTGATGCTGCACCATACGCACCGGTCGAATCCAAGTTTCCGATAATTCTTCCCAATCAACACCTCATTACGTTTCTAATTGTAGATTCGTACCATCGTCGCTTTCGTCACGCCAATCGCGAGACAATATTCAACGAAATCCGCCAACGCAACGAGATATCTGCACTTCAACGACTGTTGACTCAAGTTGAAAGAGCGTGCATGTTTTCATGGCGCCCCTTCTCAAAATACGTTTGACAGCATTTATCCAACCATTTACTTATACTGACTTGGATTACTTCGGCCCCATCTTGATAAAGCTAGGCAGGAGCAATGTGAAGCGATGGGTGGCACTCTTCACCTGCCTCACCATCAGAGCGGTGCAATTAGAGGTAGTACACTCCCTTAGCACCGTATCATGCATCATGGCAGTCCAAAGATTTGTAGCTCGTAGAGGCCAACCAAGAGAGTTCTGGTCTGATAACGCAACCTGTTTCCAGGGGACCAGTAACGAGCTACGAATGCATAACATAACTTTGGCGGAAAAGTTCACTACGTCACAATGCACGTGGAAGTTCATACCACCTTCAACACCCCATATGGGAGGTGCTTGGGAGAGGCTTGTTCGCTCTGTGAAAGTGGCAATGGGAGCTGTATCGGAAAGTTCACGGAAACCTGACGACGAGACGTTTGAAACTATTCTCACGGAAGCAGAGGCTATGATTAACTCCAGACCACTCACATATGTACCTTTAGAATCGGCTGACCAAGAAGCTCTGACACCTAACCACTTTTTGTTGGGCAACTCTTCTGGGACACAATTTCTATCCACCGAGCCTTTGGATGAACGCGTGGTGCTTAGGAGCAGTTGGAAAATGGCTAGATATATTGTGGATGAGCTTTGGCGTAGGTGGCTCAAAGACTATCTGCCAATGATCACCCGGAGATGCAAATGGTTTGAAGATGTAAAGGATCTGCGAGTAGGTGACTTGGTATTGATAGTCGGTGAGACAGCGAGAAACCAGTGCACACTGGTCCAGGAAGCTAATTTAGGCGGACATGAGGTTTTCGTCAAGATTTATTGATTTTAGAGCCATAGTTTATTCTGAGAATATGTTCAGAATTTTCAGTACTACAAAATGTACGGAACAAAAATTTTTTTACGGTGATCGCAAGAGTGACGCATACGCCAACTTTTTTATTTTAACGAATCGTAAGTTGGTATGTTCAGCAAAGTTGTAGCAAATGATCATAGAAACAACTTTGCCGAACAAACTTTTTCTCGGGTTTGCTTCAGAGCCGAGATAATTAAGTATTTCTAATAAAAAATCGTTTTTTGCTCTTAAGTGTTTTATTTTTTAGTTTTATTGGCCTACTATGTTCTACAAAGTTTTTATACTTATCATTTGCTACAACTTTGCTGAACATACCAAAGTTGTATTTCTTATGGTTTTCATGTTATTTGAGTTTTTCATCTTAAAATTAGCTATTTTGTATGCCTTGTATCTCAACTATGAGCACCTCAAAAAATATATCTTTCCACCAAATGATTTTGCAGTCTTTCAAGTACCTGTGAGCAAAATTTGGAGAAGATGATATTTTTCTATCTCGTTTAAATTCGATTTTACTAATAGACCTCATATCTCAAATCCATATTTATTGAATATTCATACATGTTCATCCCACAAAAGTCTTGGCTAACTAAGCATATCAAACCAAAAGTAACACGTGTATTTATATAGGAATATAAAGCACATCGTTTTTCAGTTGTTTTCGATTAACTTGGAAGCTTCTGCAAGAAATTCATCGTATTTTTCTCTACCTGTATTTAATCAATTCCTAAGCAAGATCACCGGGTTGGAAGTCAACATAAGCGGTATAAAATACTTATACAAAATTTACAGTCCGATTGAATTCTGTGGCATGATTTTCCCAGAATCTTCTGATGGATTTATTCCGCATTTTTTATGTTTCTTCGGTGACATGCCGGACAACATCACTCCATGCGAAAGTAGTTTTTGCACCGTTGAAGAGAGTACATACCAATCGTAGAACTGGCGATACTAACAGTACGTTTCTGACAAAAACTGTTCAAATGCCTCCTCGTTAATCTTCCGATTAAAGTTGACCACTTTTAAAATGATTGAGATCCGTGAAAAGAAGTTATTACAAGTGCGGAAACGCTAACAAAAGTGCGCAATTGAATCAAATCGGGTAGGTGTCTTCGGGGGACTTATTCTTCGTAAATCGAAGAATAAGTTCTCTGAAGACACCAACAGGATTCAATGCAATCCCTCACTTTTATTCACAATTTCGGACTTATGACGCCGCACTTCGCAGTTCAGTAGTGAAAGAAATACACAATATCTACTTCCCGTAAAAAGCGGCATGCCGTGTTACGACCATTTGAGTTCCTACCAGCTGGAAGAGGTTCGTACAGTCTCAGCCCTAACCTTCCTTCGAGGGCTTTTCGTGGTGATCCTTTAGAATGCTGTTACACTTACTGATACGTCTACAACTATTGCACGGAAGTGGTGTTGTCCGGCATGCCGCATTACCAAAGAAAAACATGAAACGTGGAATCCATCAGAAGATTCTGGGAAAATCATGCCACAGAATTCAATCGGACTGTAAATTTTGTATGTGTATTTTATACGGATTATGTTGACTTCAGACCCGGTGATCTTGCTTAGGAATAGATTAAATACAGGTAGAGGAAAAGACGATGAATTTCTTGCAGAAGCTTCCAAGTTAATCGAAAACAACTGAAAAACGGTGTGCTTTATATTTCTATATAAATACACGTGTTACTTTTGGTTTGATATGCTTAGTTAGCCATGACTTTTGTGAGTTGAACATGTATGAATATTCAATAAATATGGATTTATCTCATATCGTCTATTAGTAAAATCGATTTTAAACGAGATAGAAAAATATCATCTTTTCCAAATTTTGCACACAGGTACTTGAAAGACTGCTAAATCATTTGGTGGAAAGATATATTTTTTTGAGGTGCTCATAGTTGAGATACAAGGCATACAAAATAGCTAATTTTAAGATGAAAAACTCAAATAACATGAAAACCATAAGAAATACAACTTTGGTATTTTCAGCAAAGTTGTAGCAAATGATAAGCATAAAAACTTTGTAGAACATAGTAGGCCAATAAAACTAAAAAATAAAACACTTAAGAGCAAAAAACGATTTTTTATTAGAAATACTTAATTATCTCGGCTCTGAAGCAAAACCGAGAAAAAATTTGTTCGGCAAAGTTGTTTCTATGATCATTTGCTACAACCTTGCTGAACATACCAACTTACGATTCGTTAAAATAAAAAAGTTGGCGTATGCGTCACTCTTGCGATCACCGTAAAAAAATTTTTGTTCCGTACATTTTGTAGTACTGAAAATTCTGAACATATTCTCAGAATAAACTATGGCTCTAAAATCAATAAATCTTGACGAAAACCTCATGTCCGCCTAAATTAGCTTCCTGGACCAATGTGCAGTGGATTCGAGGGCAGATAGAAGAAGTGTACCCCGGACGAGACGTCAGAGTGCGGCAAGCATTAGTCAGGACAACGGGAACTGTGAACCTGCTATCGAAGAAGCCATAGTTTCGGACCATCACCAAGGTTTACAGGCGGGGGTATGTCATGGCAACACTGACGAGGACGGTCCTGCATCTGACTCTGGTCTAAGTTGCGGAGAAATGTCATTCGATAAGAGTGATAAGAAAGCGGTGGCAAAAACAGAAAAGATAAAATCGAAAACAGTTAGTGGCAAACGTGGTTCATCAGAAATTATCTAAAACAGTTATTATATTACTACTATAAGATAGTTTATTCTTACTTAACGTTTGATATTTACAGGCTTAATTCTTATCTCCCATTCTATAATCATTTTTTCTTAAATTAACATTGAAATTCAATAATTATCGTAAGTACCGTAAAATGGGGTGAAGTTGATCACTTTCGAGCGATTCTGTTCTATAACTCCTAGTAGAATTCATGTATTATTATCCAAATATTTTTACAACATGTACTGGTTGGATATCTATCGAATTATACAAACGAAATTTTGACGAAATGTTCACTTAATTACAAAAACATTTATTTTAAATCAAAAAGTGAAGTTTTTGATTCCGGGGTGAAGTTGATCAATTATTGCGATAAGTTTCCTGAAATAAAGAGATATGCTATTCACTAAATTTGGGGTCACTGAATCTGGAACAAGTCCTAAAAATTTTACAACTTAATGATATATTGATTAATTTTGAATTTTAATGTTGGAAATTTCAGAACACACCACATTAAACGCCTAAAGGTATGCAATTTTCCTTGAAATAAGCAACTCGCGCACAAAAAAATACATTTTC
This sequence comes from Aedes aegypti, assembly GCF_002204515.2. Taxonomy (NCBI): domain Eukaryota; kingdom Metazoa; phylum Arthropoda; class Insecta; order Diptera; family Culicidae; genus Aedes; species Aedes aegypti. The sequence continues at coordinate 383,295,246 of NC_035108.1, forward strand.
ACTCAGAAAATGATTGTTTATCCACAATGCAATTTTAAAACTGTATTAACAGAACATATCTGCAATGTAAGAAATAGTTTATTTAAATGGTGTCTTTATATAGCCTTGTCAATAGTCGATTGTTTGGAGAAGAACCCTTCAACAGTTCATCAAACATTTCATAAAAAATCTGTTTTTCCATGGTATCTTGTATGTCAAACCGAACTTAGGAACATCAACAGCAGCCATCAGGTGATGCGACGTCTCAAAAATTGTGCTAATTGAAATCAAATCATAGCTCTATTGACAGTTTATACATGTGGGTACATGAATGATCAACTTCTCCCCACTGATCAACTACACCCCGAATTACGGTACGAAAATGAACTCTAAAATTGTCTGGAATGCTAATGAGCTTGTAAAATTTATAGAATCCTTAAATACTCATAGCGGGAATACGTTCGAATACTCTCCACTTTCGCGATAAGTACACCAAATTTTTTATGTGAACTAAAACAACCAATTAAATGTATACTAAAATAAAGTTCTATTTCTAGCTAAGAGCATACAAACACAAACCACACCGTGTTGCTTTTTGGAGTTGGTGACATAACCCAACACTATCATTTCTGGTCAACAAATCTTCCGATAACTCCAAAAACAACCTGACCTCCCTGGGTATGCTAAATAGACACTTACGAGCTCACACAAATCGCACTGCAGGAAGCTCGACTGCACAAACAGAAGACGCTCGGGATGGCCATTGGCTGTTTCACGGTTTTCTCAGTGCTGCCTTTGCAGTGTAACGATTTATATCACGGTAGCATTAGTAACAGTCCCATAACTTACGCCAGCAGTGACACAAATGTGTCATTTATCTTGTTTACCAACTCGACTGCCCTCGTGCCACTCACCGGCCGACGAAGACGAAGACACGACGTCAAATTGTTCTTGGCAGGATTCGCCCGAAGGGGGGCTTTCGAGCGGGTGAAGTCCAGGATGTTGAGCTCCATTCGAGGGTGAATAAATTTTACACTTCCTCTTCCTTTTATAAACACAGAGCCTCCGTTCGTTCGTTCGTTCATTTACAGAGTGAATTGCATTCTTGAGTACGTAACTCAAGTATGATAAACATGTTGCTGCTGGCTAGAAAGGGAATATCGGGATCTGCTTCATTCTGGTCACCTAGTTTATGTGCCAGCGTCATGTTGATGTTGGAAACGCATTTTGAATACGAAATGCAATGAGATACGTCAATGTTGGCAGAGGTTTAGAGATAGTTTGCAACAAATGAAACATTAATTAAGGTCACAGCAATCATTAATTTCAACAAACAAACAAGGGCATTTGGACAGTGCCGTAGCGTGCGGTTGGCCAGGTTGGCACCCGCCAAGGGCGCTAGCCTGAAGGGGGCGCCAAAATGCGTGAATCACTTGGTAAAGTTTTGGAAGATGCATATTAAATTAGAGTGTCTTATTAGTAAAAATTTCAAAAGAACTATATTGAAGAAAAATATAAAACAATTTCTGAAAGGCTTTAACAAAATATGCAATAAACATTTTGAAAGACATTGTTCATTTCTTGTATTTTTTTACAGTTTCAAGGTAAAATAATTACACATAAATGAAGTGTGTTAATGACAAGATACAAAAATTTTTATTGTTCAGATTTATATGTATGTTGGAAGTTAGACGGTATGTTTCGAAAACTCGTTTTATTTATTAAAATTACAAGAAACACATTCCCACCTATGACTCTTTAAGAAGTCGACATGCAAAACTGAAATTCTACTAAGCCTTGATAAAGGTTGCAGCATAATGACAAAATTCGTAGAACACAATCTCACTGAATCTCTGGCTGGATCCTAAAGAAATTTTCATAGAATACTGAACAAGAATCTAACATTATCTTGTGCGGGATCCACGCAAATTTGGGCATGATTTCAACAGAAATTTTTTTTTGATCATTTTTAAGACTGCTTTAAATTTATTCGAAAATTTTCACATCAGACATAACTTTAGAATCTGTAAAACTTTTTTAATAACATAAATAATGTTCTACACTAGCTGAAAATCTGTTGTTTTAAAATATGTAGTTGAAAGGTTTAATGTAACTATTTAGACCTCTTCAACATTGTTTTTAAAATTTGATCAGCTTTCAAAACATGTGCTTGGTTGAGATTTTCCTTGTTCATTCAATATACCATGTAAGTATAGTCCAACGAAAATATGTATGGTAAACTTACTTCTCATAGATCTTTGATGAACCTTCTCTCCTACCGTGAAATTAAAATCAATTTCAAATTTCTTGAAAAAAACATTTTTTTGTAGACATTTCCATTTTCTGGTATCCTACTGTGAATAATGGTTTCAATTTCAATGTTAATAGCAATTCCTTGGAAATTAATCATTTTTTTAAATAATGATACAATTTCAACATTGCTGTTTGGCAATAAAACCTCTGAAGAACATCTTGGTAAGTAAGCGATATTTCCAAAAAATATCCTTTCTAATCTTTAACAATGTTTTTTGATTTCTCTATGAATTACCTGAAAAATGAAATATTTATTAATTTCTAAAGAATCTAAACCATGCTATCCTATCCTTTAAAATTACAATTATGAGGTTCGTCTTTGTAAAACATTCTTTATTTTGTAAGGATTTGCTGTGAATTTCGAATTTCAGCGATAAGCTCTTAAATTCATCCCAGTTCTTCAAGGCAAAACGTTTTAAAACAATGCATGAAAACAAATGGTTCAAGGATGTTTAGGAGAATTTCTTTTAAAATTTGTATTTTGCTAAAACACGCAACGAAACATTTAAATGGAATTAAATGGTATTGTACTAAATTCGGGTTTTCATTTACTTATAGGTATTCCACTAAACAGCTCGAAGATGTATTATCTGTAGATTTGTTTCTATCCATATGAACTGTAAATTGCTTCGGAGTTTTGGAAAGCATATTTTAGATAACATTCAGAAGTACTCGAACAATTTTCATAAAACAAGAACATACATATTTTTTTGCAGGAGCTTACCCAATAAATCAATGTGTTCTGAACTTAAGAAAATATTTTAACTAGGTATTTATGACACTTTTGATGATTTTCATAGAAATTCTTGTGGAAATCGCTCAAATTAAAAAAAAAAAAAGATTGTTGATAAGATTTATTTAAGGTGAGGATGAATCAAAGCCAAACCTCAATTTTTCAAGAGCACGGATCTGGAGAACCAAACATCCGTTTAAGCTGATAACTTAATCGATTAGTCACTCGCTGGTGGTGACCAATCGATTAAGTTTTCAGCTCAAACAGGTGTTCGGTTCTCCAGATTTGTGCTCTTGAAAATTTGAGGTTTGGCTTCGATTCATCTTCACCTTAAGGGGCGCTGAAATGGAGGTTCGCCAAGGGCGCCATGAGACCACGCTACGGCTCTGCATTTGGACAAACATGCTCATTAAAATCGCTTTGTTTCCTTCGATAGTTTCAATGTGACAGTTGCTTAGTAGTATCTCATCCATCGATTACAATTAAAAACTTATTAACGGTTGATTGATTGATTGACTCTTTATTATGGGTCAATCAATCAATTGATCGTTAACAAGTTTTTAATTGTAATCGATGGATGAGCATAACTTAACTTGTAATGTGAATGAAGGAAAGTTTTGAGAGGACAAACTATTAAAATCCAGCGTTTGTAAATGAGCCGACAGTGTCATTTTTAAACCACAAAAAGTATGATTCGCGATAAGTTTTCTGTTGTTTTGATAGGGGGATTTATATATTCTCGGCCGATGCCGCTCTTCTTTTGTAATGTTCTCGGACATCAGCTGACAAATTACGTGTTTGAATATATTTATGCGCTGCTCAATCCTCTATCGATTCACTGTGACATACCTGTTAAAGGCTTTTTGGAAACGTTTTAACAATGCTTCGAACATCTCATGTCACTGTGACTATTTTTGGCAGCCTCATTCTCTTCAGCAGCATTCCTATAAAAACTGCTGGTGCATCTCTTCAGCTGCTACTAATCAATCGCATTTTGAGGCGAGCTCATTTGAATTGATGACGTCTTTGGCGTAATTGTTTATTCAGTCTCGGGAATCTCGTCAGCGAGAAGCTAACAGAATCATCTGAATGTTTTCATTGGTATATTTTGCTAAATAAATACTGTGTATGGGATGGTACACATATTATGTCACGCAAAATTTCAATTTTTTTGCCCCCCCCCCATTTATCACGTTTTTTGTATGAGTCCTCCGAAATTTTTGTAAGGCTTGTCACGCTTGGCTTTACCCCCTCCCCCCCTCGGAGCGTGACGTAATTTTTGAATGACCCCTATTTGACGTATGAAATTTGGTTGCCGATAATAGTCGAATAGTGCAGAAGCCGTAAATAACCCTATGTTTGTTCCATTTTTTCACAAAAGTCTTTAAAAAAAACTTCTTTTTTCAGAACAAGTGAAGATTTTGATTACTGCATCATGACCCAGAAACACTAAGTAGTCAGACAAAACATCTTGCGCTTTAGAAGTGCATTTTTAGGGTTAATGTCTTAGAAGGCTTATTTTGACAACATGACTACTACACAGACCTCGAGCCTTGAAGAAGGTCCACTCTCGGACCGAAACGTAGGGCGATAAAGTAAAATAAAGCTTGAAATATCTTATTAAAACACTCTTTTATCAGTATTTACGTATTTAAAATTAAAACAAGCTAATGTTGAAAACTACAGTAGGTACTGGCCTATTTTTAGCCCTTTTTGCGAAGAACATTTTATTGTCATCCGTTTATAGTCAAATTTTGTCCAAAACTTCTTTATCTTGTTCAAGTCCCTATGAATGTGCATAATATAGGAGAGAAATAACATACACAAATTGTTTACACTTTACCGAAATACGATTTGAAAAAGGGGCGTCAAACTCGGGTTACATAAAAAATAAAATACAAACATGAACTCGAACTTATAATGCACTCTACAAAACAAGCTAAATAGGAGATCTCGATTTTTTTTTTAAAGCTTCGCGGACCCCTTAGAAATTGTCACGGTCTCTCAGGGGTCCACGGGCCACCGATTGGGAAACCCTGGTACAATAGCTCTTAGCGGGTCATACAAAGTTAAATAAATTATTAGAAATTCTTTCAGATAATTTTAGGTTTTGGATTAAATTTTCACATGTTTTCAGTATAGTTGTACACTTACGTAGATAAATTTATCATTTTGACTCATGAGTAACTTTTGAAAATTTTGATAAACAAGAAAAACTTTTTATGGAGAATGCTTCCAGATGTACCCCATTTCATTTTTTTCTAAAAGTAATATGCATTTGAATATAGGTGAAAAATCTAAATAATTTGAAGCTATCCAATATGACATTTTTCATCGTAATTTTACTCAATTTCCTAGATCACGCTATGAAAACTGCCCATCAAATTAAAATAGTTATTAAATTTGATGTCATCTACAAACTTTACGGATAAAGACGACAAGTACTATCAGAAAACAAATATTTTGATAATAAACCTTCGAGCTGTTTAGTAGAATACCTATAAGTAGATGAAAAACCAGAATTTAGTACTATACCATATAAATCCACTAGAGTTTTTATCCTTTGACAGATTCGCGTATTTCGACTTTAACTGTAAGGCCGTCTTCAGTGTCGTGTACTAGATAAAATATATTTTGAGAAAAACAAAATCTAAATTAAATCATTATTTTGAGACTTTCATTGTGAGGGACTCTTGCCAAATTTTCTAGCCGGGCTCAAACACAAACAGTTGATTGAAATACGAATCAGCACGGAGAATAGACTGAAAAAGATTAATAACTGTATGATGGACAATTCTCCTCTGCCTAGTTATGCATCTCCTGGAACCGGTGAGCCTCCTTGGAAACCAGGAGAAAAGATTCACCTCTGTGGCAACCAGCTGCCGTTGATTGGTTAGCAAATATGAATATAAATCATCCGGGTCCCTTTTCGGGCTTTTCTAGGAAGCTTCTCAAGTTGCCTTTTTCGCCCGTTGTGGCATTTTTCGGTTTTCTATGGCTTCCTCGGATGGTTTTTGAGCGTAGGTATGTTGGGACTTTCCGTTTATCAATGTTCACCTGGGTGGACAGTAGCCTGGAACCTAATTGTATGAGAAGGGATTAACAACGAGAAGCATTACATTATTCTTGTTGTTAGGTAATTCAGGTTTTTGCTAATGGTAAGGTGATTCGTGCATGCATGCATCACAGTATTCGTTCAATTTTAGAAACGTTCGATTAAAGAACCGTACCAAAGTTCAACATTGAAGGAACTTAGCTTCTTTGCATTTTCTTCAATAGTTTATTCGACTTCAATTTGAAAATTGAAATTAAGAGCATTTATCTTAAATCTTTCCGTTAGCTATACCAAAAGTGAATCGAGATGGAATCGGAAAGAAACAACAGATATGGATATTTTCAAAATCGTTGCTTCTAATTCTGAATTATGGGAAAACGTTATACTGGCTTTTCTTTGCAATAATAGCTGTGGAAGTGCTCATAAGAACACTGAGCAGTTGGGATGGTAACTGCCCAAAAGAGAATCTTAGAAAAAAACTACAATTAATATGTGAACTACACTGGAAAATAAATCGATTTTTAGCATATTTACACATCCCATACTTTTTTGTTACAAATTGTCCAAGGTTAAAATTCATTTCCAATGTTACCCTAAGTTTTTCTTCTTTTTGGCATTACGTCTTCACTGGGATAAACCCTGCTTTCATCCTTTCAAGATATAAGAAATAAGCATGTCTCAAAAAGTATTGCTTTATCCTTTATCGATGATTTGCCCCAAAATCGAATTGCACAGCATATATACGTTGAATAGAAACCGAAATGATTACAACGCAAACATTGTTTTTTTTTTCACTTCGCTTGAAACTCAAATAATGCACAAATAACAAATAATTCAATCTCTCTTTCATCTTTCAGCAAATAAATGTCACACAGGCCACGAATTTACGAACAAATATGCAAAGAATTCCGAAACGGTGCAACGCCATGTTTGAATACACACCAAATAGTAAATCGAAACACTCGACTGACACAGAATGGTGCTCTGCACTCGAACTCAAAATCCATCAATTGAAATCGAGCCCCATCTATCTTGACGACCGACAGACTCCAGTTTGTCGCAACGACGACGTGAAATACTTTTGCTTAGTTTCGAACAGAATGACGACAAAAAACAACGACTTCTGACAAAGTGATGAGAAATTGTCAGACGGCAACACCCGAATCTGAAGGAATGTGATACCTACTGGAAAATAGCAGCCGGTCTAGAAGAATGTGTCCGTTTGGTGACATGCAAACCCAAATTGAATGATCAATAATTCACGTTTGATTTGTGACGGAAAAAGTTGCTCGAAACTATGCAGAGCGAAAGTTTTACGAAACGACGATCGCAATTTCTTGCTTTCTGTGTTGCGAGCAAATTCGATTCGATTACTGGGTTTAGACATGTGGGAAACCATCTGTGCGAGCTCGTTCCATATCTCAGCTCTCCGAACGGGATTTCATGTACGGATGTTTTCAATCTAGATTATTGGTTCGAGAAAAAGACTGTGGATAAGGGCTCTGGTGTGGCCAATTTCTATCCAATTTTATGCGTGAGAAAAAAGTTTCGAATATCGAATTTGTTAGATGGCGTCCACAAATTACGTATCGCTCTAGGGGGAGGGGAGGAGTTGGCTCGAGCGTTACGACTCATACAAAAAAAAATAAATTTTTGCGTTACGTAATAAATGGACGCTGCCTAACTACTTCGTTTATTTGAGGACCAATTGCATTTAACGTTTTAAGGAGCGGAAATTATTGTTTTTATTATTTACCATTTACTTGCTTTTTCAGTACCAAAGCAAGTACGGGATGTACCAGGGTCACAATTTTTAAAGGAAGGACATGGTAAGGATTGGGGGCCTTCCTAAGCCGAATGGTTAGAGTCCGCGGCTACAAAGCACAGCCATGCTGAAGGTGTCTGGGTTCGATTCCCATCCAGGATCTTTTCGTAAGGAGTGTATCGAAAATAAGCTATCCACATATTTTTCTTTCAAATCATGTGAAAAATTGATATTTTATTCAAACAATTAACTGATCCTATATTGTACAAGGTTTAACTTGAACATAAAGAAGACCGGATGAAATTAAAATTATTCCTTTACGAACTTTCGAACTTTTGATCGCACACTCTTCATCAAGTTCCGGACAAGAGTTGCATCCCTTTTTTTGGCGTTTGAGCCCAAATTTTTTTTTGAATTCCTGCATGTTCCCAGCTGCTTTACCAGTCTTCTTGAAGACCCTCTTCACGATTGCCCAGTAACGTTCGATGGGTCGAAGCTGAGGGCAATATGGTGGATTGATGTTTTTCTCAACAAAATCTTTACCGTTTTCCGCAAGCCAATTGAGAGTAGTTTTGGCATAGTGAGCCGACGCTAAATCCGGCCAAAACAGTGGAGGGGTACTATGCTTCTTATATAAAGGCAGCAATCTCCTCTGAAGACACTCAGATCGATAGATTTCAGCATTTATAGTTCCGGTAATGTAAAAAATTGTCGACTTCAAACCACAGGTACATATTGCTTGCCATACCAACACTTTTCGACCAAATTTCTCCACTTGAATCGACCTGTCCGCATCGCTTACATTCTCCCCTGCGACGGCAGTAAAGTATAGTGGATCCGGATTTTTGAGTCCTCCTTTACATAGGTGAGGGATTCCACGGAGGCATGCAAGTCGATTCTGATCGACCACTTCAAAAATATCTGAAACTTTGCACAGTTTTTCAGTTCCATCTAAATCGTCATTTTCTGATATCAAATCTTCAAGTTGAGTCACGACTAACTTTTCAAAAGGGTGTATGTGAAAATGGTTCAAAAATATTCAAAAAACTGCACAGCAAAAACGGTTCGTTCGATTGTTAGACAACTAAAGAAACAAAATTAGACAACTAAATAAAGATTCCAAAAAAAATACACACAGTAAAAAAAAAATTTTTTTTTGCATTAAAAAACATCATTTTTGTCACAAAAACTCAAATATCTCAAAACCCTATCGGAACACCAACGTAATTTTTTGAGGGAAAACGGTCCATTATATAAGCTATCTATCATAAAAATTTGGTGATGGTAAGCCAATAAACAAAAAAGTTATGCCATTTCAAATAATTCACAAATTTGACACTTAGTGAATTTTTTTTTTTTTCATTGTTAATTTTTTTTTAGGACCGCAGTTTGTTGCTGAATTTTTTGTTAAGGGTACCACATGAGGTTAACAAGTTGTTTTCATGATATTTTATTTAATTATTCATAACTATTATAGCATCTATTAGAAAGTTAGACGCGATCCAGTGTTGTGATCTAAAGTCTTGATAGTGTCATATTTTTTATTGTACGTAACTGAAGAAACATTCTCTCAATAGTGTTGAAACCTTTTGATAAAAGAAACCTATAAGAAATCTAATATTGAAGACAAAAGCTACAAAAAAAGTTTTCTATACAGGTATACGACTAGTTTACCTGCAAAAAGTTTACCTCGTAGAGAACAAGGCGGGTCTATACCCAGGTGATCTAGTATACGTAAAGCAGGTCGGTTTTCTCGGCGCTGGTTTTCTCCACAAAGTTAAAATCTGATTACACCTGGGTATAGACCCGCCTTGGTAGAGAATAGACTTTGTTAATCATATTTGGGAGAAAGCGAGTAACTTCAACAACATCAAAAACATGATAGGTACATACCATGAACATACTCACGAAAAAGCTAAAAATATACTACCACTATGGTTATAAAAGATTTAATTGTAAAATTTTTCTTCAGTCAAGCAAACGACACCAAACTAGTCAGTAAAAACTTAAAAGTGATTTTGTTTATTAAAATCTAACGAGCAACATGAGTAGTCGCTTTCTCAACTGTTGCAGGCCGTTTGCAGAAAAAAAGTGTTCGAAAGAGCTACGAAATCTCACCGAAAGCACCATAGATAAACTGAAAGCGGCTGGTTATGCTCCAATGTCTACATTGATTACAAATTTACTCATTTGTACGTCCTGCCGTTTAAACGTTGACAACCGGGCAATCTGTACATCATCGGTGGATCAGGTTGCAGGAAGTTCGAAAACTACAACAACTGAGGAATTACTAGATGCACCGACAACAACTGAGGAGTTAGCAGAAGTACCAAGTGCAGATAGTCTTGCCACGGTACCATTAGCGACATCTGTTTCAACAAATCAATCAGAAGATGAGTGCATCCAGAAGGTCAACATCGAGCGCTTCAACAAAGGGATAGCTGGAATAAAAGTGACTCCGATTAAATGGACGAAGATGGGTTACGTCAATTATCCCGAGAAAAAATACCGTGAAATCAACGAAGCTGTACGAAGAAACCTCTTCAAATTAGGACCTGAGGATATGGAAAATACAGACTACGATGAGGTAATTATGAATATGAAGGAAAGGTTCTCGAATCTAGCCACGACAAGGAAAGAAAAATTATTGATTTTGTCGATGCTGCCAAGCTCGTGGTCTATTCAAGACGCCATTGATGAGTTCAAAACCAATAGAAATACAGCAAAAGAGGCAAAACAATTCAAAAATAACTGTCTTGCAACCAAAAATGCTAGGTCGAGTACTTCATTAACAGATGAGACAAAAGAAAAAATAATTCAATATTTTGAAGATGATGAAGTAAGTAGAGCTATGCCTGGCCAAAAAGATTGTGTATCTGTAAAAAAAGATGGAAAGCGTCAAGCAATCCAAAAACGATTAATGATGACTACTTTGAAAGAAGCGTATACACGCTTCAAGGAAATTAACGAAAATATTAAGGTAGGTTTTTCCTCATTTGCAAGCCTTCGTCCAAGGCAATGCAAGCTTCTATCCAATTCAGGAACACATAATGTTTGTGTGTGCACAACACACGAAAATATTAACCTAATCTTACATAGTTTGAAAAGAATCAATTTATCAAAGGATATTAGAATGTTAACTGGTAGTCTTTTGTGTGAAAATACAACATCAAATTGCTATCTACGATCTTGTTCGGATTGTCCAGATTCTTCATCATTGGAAAATACTTTATTCGCTGAGTTTGAAGAAAATTATATTGATCAGTTATCAATTGAGCAATGGGTGACCATGGATAGGTGTGACCTAGAAACTATTGTAAAACCTGTAGATGAGTTTGTGTCATTTTTTGCTTGAAATTAGAAAGTTTAATTCCTCACGACTTTATTAAAACAGAGCAATCCCGCTTTTTAAAAAATACGAAAAATACATTACACGATGGTGAATTTTTAGTAATTTGTGATTTTTCTGAAAACTATAGCTTTGTATTGCAAGATGAAGTGCAGTTCCATCACTGGAACGTACAACAAGCTACAATTCATCCATTCGTTATTTATTTCAATGGAAGTACGCAAATTGAACATTTTAGTTTTATTGTAATTTCCGAAGATTTAAGACACGACTCAGTATCTGTAAATTTGTTCATTGCCAAAATGATTAACTTTTTACGCGTTGATGTGCATTTTCACTGACCTCGGTCAATCACGGAATAGCAACCATTGATATGTGTAGTCAGTCTAAGCTAAGCTAAGCTAAGAACGTGAGCATCCAATTAAAACTGCAAAAAAAAACTATTTGATTGGGCGAATCGCAGAAAAGAAGAAGATTTAACAAAATTATCATTTTGTTTTACTACTACTGAAGAGTACGAATTAACGGCATCAGAGCTCAGCGAGCAATATAATAACGCGAAAACGATCCAAGGAACCCAAAAATTTCACTGTTTCATTCCATTGTCAGAAAATAAAATTAAAGCAAAACTATACTCGAACTGTACTGATAATGATGCAAAAGTGTTCGATATTGTAAAAAAATTGAATCACAATAAATAAATAAATAAATAAGTATTAATAAAATGTTTTCATGATCTCATAACGCATACCCAAATCCAAAACTTTTAAAGTTTATATATAACATTTAGAAACTCATCGATCATACTCTAAAAAAAATATCCAGGTAAAAAAAAAAAAAATTTCGTGTAATCTGTTAATTCATTTTAATTTATACATATATACATATACATATAATATTTATACATATACATAATATTTATACATATAATATACATAATACTAATGAATACATGAAAACGACTTGTTTAATTCACGCAAGGCCCTTAACAATAAAATCAGCAACAAACTGCGGTTCCCGTAATAATTTACACCGAAAAATTTTTTTTTTTCTACTAAATGTGAAAATTGTGACATGTTTGAAATGTCATAACTTTTTTGTTTATTGGACCGTTTTCCCTCAAAAAATTACGTTGGTATTCCGATAGGGTTTTGAGATATTTGAGTTTTTGTGTCAAAAATTTATGTTTTTTAATGCAAAAAAAAAATCTGTTTTTTACTGTGTGTATTTTTTTTTGGAATCTTTATTTAGTTGTCTAACTTTGTTTCTTTAGTTGTCTAACAATCGAACGAACCGTTTTTGCTGTGCAGCTTTTTGAATATTTTTGAACCATTTCCACATACACCCTTTTGAAAAGTTAGTCGTGACTCAACTTGAAGATTTGATATCGGAAAATGACGATTTAGATGGAACTGGAAAACTGTGCAAAGTTTCAGCTCATTAGAAAAAAATGAATTAAAAAATTTACCAAATTTTGGTGCTGTTGCTTGGAATCTCATCGTCCATCAAAACGCATGCATTCGGACGCTGCAAAAGACGCGAGTACAACTTCCGGGCCCTTGTTGCTGCTCGCTTCTTCTATTCTGCACTTGTTTCGAGATTTTCTGGTCGGAGCCATTGAATACCGATTGTAAAGATAGCAACTGGCGTTTATGAGGCATAGTCCCTCGGACCAAACGGAAAACGAAACTCCAACAACAACAACAATAATAACAGATTTTTTGCTTCTTGTAGGTCTTCAGATGGTTCCGCTGCTTGATTCGCTGGATAATTCCGACACTCGATCCTGCTGTTTTGACCAAATCACGTGTTGACATCGGTTTGTTCTTCATGATCAGAGATACCACTTTCCGGTCCGGTTTCGGGTTGGAAGAACCGGGTTTTCTGCCTCTTCCTGGTAGCTCATCCAAAGCATAGTGCTCTCCAAACTTGTTAATGATGGTTTTAACACTTGCATGATGAATTCCAAAGCGCTTCGCCTATTTTCGCATAGTAATACCCTTCTTACTAAGCCATGTGTCCAGAACCTTTTTTTCACTCCCTTTTCAATACGCGACATTTTGGAAACCAAGAATTTGAACCGCGCAAACAAGTAAACAAACGGAAGCTGACAGGCAAACGAACAGCACGCAGTGATGACAACATAAAAAATCATCACAAATACATGCGTACAACGCAAATATATGTGGATTGCTTATTTTCGATACACTGCTTAATTGAAATTTCCTTGACCTCCCTGGGCATAGAGTATTATCGTACCTGCCACACGATATACGAAATCGAAAATGGCAACTTTGGTAAAGAATGCTCTCAGTTAATAACTGTGGAAGTGCTCATAAGAACACTAAGCTGAGAAGCAGGCTCTGTCCCAAGGATGACGTAATGCCAAGAAGAAGAAGAACGTGTCATTTCATTGGTACCAATTTCTTGCCGGTATTCGTCTGCCAGATAATCAGGATCAATCCAACACAAAGGGAACAACATACAAAATAACTGGAGAAGAAAACACAAGAGAATTAAATTTGTATACAAGACAAGCAAAGGAAATCGTAAATGGCGACCACATAAATGAAGTCGCGAGTGCCCAACACATCTCTAACAGCAGTTTAGAGTTATCTACCTCGGGCCGCACGCCTATTGCTCATCACGAAGTTAATCCTGTGTAAATGTGTAGCGGTCCGAGGCACTCGCGGCACTGGTTTTTCGGATCATTGAACAATCAATTTCTTCTCCTGCACAGTTTTATTTATTATTAGGCTGAGCTCCACCGTTGGGGGGGGGGGGGGGGGGGTTATTCGTTAATGAGGAAAGTTTTATAGATGTTCACACTAAAAGTCGTCACAATTCACTAGCTTTCCGCCCTTAGAATCGTTCTTAAGGAATCGATGGAGACACTTTCACTTTTCCCTTGATTCTGATCGCGTATGTGGGTGGTTCCACCAATTTCCCGAAATATACTTTATCCACCTTATATCGCTATCAAACACTCTCGACCCGAAATGACCTGCTCGTCAATTTGGCAGAAAATGTCCACTGAACTTTGAACGAAAAAGTCGGAAACGAAAAGTAGGTTTAACCCGAACACTATACCTCCTGTAACGGACCGTCAGAACTGGGGACGTCGTACACACCCGGACACCTCCTGTAACAGACCGTCAGAACTGGGGACCTCCCCGCCAGCGATCGGGGCGTTTTATCGCGCTCCCGCGGGGAACTCAATCTCCCAATCTGAAAATAAAGAGAGAAAAGAGAAAAGCCAAAACGAGCGTCGCTCTGGCTCGGTTAGTGCAGTCATGTGACCGAGACCTTGTTGGGGCGTTCAGTCAGCGCTGTCGGGTGACACACAAACAAAATTCTCCGGCATTGGAGCACGTTAACGAGCAACAAGCAGTAGGGTTCTTCTCTTATGCTTACATCGCTTGTTTCTAGTTAACCTAGTGAAAACCCACATCTGATGTAATCCACTAACTTGCGTGGAACATCATCGAAAAATAAAAGGGTTCTTTCTTAGATCAATGGTGATCATTGATCTATCGAATTATTCAATACGGGGAGGGGAATGCTTCCTTCGGTCGGCAGGACCGCTACAAATATACATCTAGCGAGTAATGGTTTGGCATACATTCAAATCTCTTCACCACGTCGTAAGGAAACTCTAGGAATTATGGATTGTCCTAGTTGGCCATTTAGCTAATCGCTTTGCCAATCGTGAAGAGTTTTTTTTTTTTACTTAAGCGTTCATTTAACAGGCTCAAGTGCCACTAGGCATAACGGAGCCGAATTCAATTGATTTTTTTACAAATTCATAATTGCTTCTTAATAATCTATATTAGATTTGGGGAACCGTAAAACTCGCGGTTTTGCCGAGGTTAAGGATAACAAAAAATTAAGGAGAGGATAGGGTTAAGGTTTACATGTTGACGTTCAGCGTAGTAGTGAGTATCGTTGGTGCCGCAGGTCAAACGTAGAGTGGACATGACGACAACCTGTAACGGTACAAACAAACGTATTTCGAGGGGACAAGGTGGACAAACGAAACCAAAAAGGGGGCTACGTGGACAATTATAACAGTTAGAATGTGAAATCAAACAATGACATCAATTTGCTTCAAGAATTTGTAAATAAGCATTATATATTCAAAATCCAGCCTACCCAGAACATCTGTAATGTCTTCCTTATCTGGTTTCCCTCGGGCCGTGAGGTGAAGAGTATTTGACGTGAGGGGAGATCCCCCAGTACCGGACACTTAAGCCACTAAATTCATAATTCGAAAAATATTGATTTTATGGGCTCGTGTTACCCATTTATGATAAATATTATCATTTTTATAGTGTACAAAAAATAAATTTGAAAATATAAATATGAATTTTGACATTACATTTTGATGATGTATTTTAGTACCAAACTGATCGATCTTGAAAGGTGGCACCCAATACCGGACACGATCTGGAAATACCTCGAATTCTGTAAATTTGAACATCATTGAATGTGTACACTAAAGGAATAGTTTATAATTACCAATTCAATGCATTTGCAACATTTACAAGAATAATTTGAGTTTTTCTTAGTTTGCAAGATGCCTATTAAAAACCTCTTTCATATATGATGAAAAAAAGCACATTTTACGATGTTGTTCTGAATGTTTATTTTTCTTAATTTTTTTGCATGTTTGACACCATAATCGACGGAACCCATGAAAAATGAAAGTATTTTGAGACACAGATGCAATAAATACAAAGATATCATATAACAAATCAAGCTGTCCGAATCTGAGGGACAGGAGGTGCTTAACCAAAATTGTAATTTGTCCATATTTAGTTCAATTAAGGTACAAAATACATTCATACTATCAAATTATGATTATGTTCAATCATGCTAGCGGGATCCAAAGTATTTTATCATTTTCAAAATAATTACTAAATAGGCTCAAAATTAAGTGGATACGTCAATTTTTTTAAAATTTTCAAACTGTTCTACTTTTTTAAAAAAGCATGCATTTTACAAGGATATGTTATTCTACACAAACATTAGTCTACATAATAGCTTTCTTATCTACTAATACACCATCTTTATTGGACCATGATTTCTCAATGTTTCGACTTTGTCCGGTATTGGGTGCTGCCCGGCACGGGGGGATCTCCCCCTACAGTGGTTACACTATCATGAATCACCCACTATTGTGGGATATATGCATTTGAATTACACGTGGAACAGGGTGACTGATAATCGTGACAAGGTCATCCATAATAGTGTGAGCAGTGTACTACATGAAAAAAAGCATCGTGTGAAATTCTTGTATCATAAATCGCCCACATTGACGAGAGAGTCCGCTTTCCCATTGTTATTAATAAAGCAATGTGAAGGGATCCACACAAAGGTAATTTTACACGATCTTTCGAACAGTGCACACATATGCTCTCTTATTTTTTGTAAGTTTGTAAGATCCATGCTTTACAGGTTCTTATCGCCCCTTTTCACCTGAGATAAACCTTTTATTCAAGAAATCTTTTACTGTTATCAAACATTTATTTATTTATTTAGTTGGTGTAACATCAATTAATTTGATAAAACCTCGTGGACGATGTTATGCCAATTTACTCGGTCCATGACTGTGTCTCTGCAACTTCGATTTTGGCCCACGTTCTCTAGATCTTGTTGCACCTGATCAAGCCACCTCCCTCGCTGTGCTCCCCAGCTTCTTGTGCCAACCGGATTCATTGTTATCAAACATATAAACCTTGGCTCAGCTCTGAAACGGTTTTTGAAGAAATTCTTTTCATATAAAACATAAATTCCATAAGGAATGTCTTTGGTGTTTATATTAAAATATTTCTAGATATTCCCCATGAATTGTTTATTGAATCAAAAAAAACAACCTTGTAAGAAAATCTGTCAACTTTTTGTTGTTTTTCTTTTGGTAATAGCTTAACCAAGAGTGGCTTCGTTAATCCTTATAAAATGAATACTCCTTTGATATAACACGTATTCCAGATATATGCCAGCAGAAAATCAATGTCACCAGGAGGCATTTGATATGTTTACTAATGGATGAGTTTTGCAAAACAATTATATAAGGTGTATCGCAAGCGAGGTTTCGGATACATTTCCAAAATGGTTACTTTCCTGAGGGCACCATATAGACTAGAAGAAGTGGACAAGCAAGGATGAACTTGTCCGGAGTGACCCTTGATAAAGGTCCCAAACAGACTAAAACGTCGGGAAAAAAAACTATCATTTTCGATTCCTTAAAGATTGCTTAGCTAATATTGCTTCAATAGCATAAACTCGAAGCTTATCTAATCGTTCAAAATTTTATTAGTTTTCATACAAACTCTATTTTACTCAAAGATTAGTGCATCACTCCTTCATTATAGCCTGTTATCTGAATGTGTCAGGATCAATGAAGGAAATCTAGTGATCATAACAAAATCCATGATGCATCGCGATTGTTCTTTATCATGCGATAAACCATTGGTCGTCAAGTCCTCACAACAAACTCCGCTCGGCGAAAAATGAATCGCATGGCATGTGTGCTAACGATCAATTCTTCGCAAACCAAATTCATAATTTTTGGAGGTTTTTCACGCTTTCACTCTGCGATATGACTAAAGTCAATCGGAAATGGTTTGAGCGAAAATTAACATAGTAAATGCGTTCCGATTCACGTTAATCGCAACATGTTACAAGATCCGTCAAACTGTTTGTTCCACGACAAACAGTTCATCTGATGCTATCGGTTCAAGGCTCGCGGAATGATGTATTGCAATCATGCTTTTGCAAGAACGACGGCCCTCTTTGATCATTCGAATACTGTGTTATTTGTCGCTAGAGACGATTTTCTTTCATCCTTAGTCAGGATGCGTTTTCTATAAAAAATGTTTTACATGACCATTCTTGATGTTACCCTTTACCAGAAAAGAGCCTGCCTTCCAAATCTAGAAATGTTAAAAAAATCATTGTTTGACAGGCAATAGCAATTTACATGTGAAGATTTGCGAAAAATTTACACGTCTTTTCAGTGAGAATCGAACTCACGACTCCCCGATCTCTAGTTGGGGCGCGTTACCACTACGCCATGAGAGGACTCATGAACGCAGAAGTTAACCTGAATTCGATTTCAGCTCAATAATCACGTGGTCCTTTTTCGCAAAGTGCACCTCTTTCGGAAGAATTAGATGTATTACGATATCACCTATATGTGTAAAGTTTTACTATAAGATGACGTGAAAAGGCCTTATGCGTACAAAAGTGATAGTGATATAGGTGAATGTTGTATATGGTGAGAAAAGGCACTCAATGCGAGTGTCCAAATTTTCTTGTGAACCAATCTGTAATCTTATTTTATGAAAACTTGCGACTTAATATATGATAACAAAGTTGATTTGACACCTGTTACGGATTACTTCTACTTGGTTTGCTCAAGTATACTGTGATGTAAACTATACGAATAATTGAGTTATTACATAACTGTTATGCGAAATAATGGGGTTTAAAGATAAATTGAAAAAAGTCTGCGGAGTTATTGGGTACCAAGACGTATTTTAAAACAAGCTTAGAAATTTTGAGATGGATGAACTAGTATTTGTAGTTGAAATAAAATCATTTCATTTATGATACAAACCATATTTGTAACTGAAAATTCGCTCCAGAGACTTATTTCTAACGAAATGTTTTGTTTTTCATTATGGTGATTTCTGAATTTATATAAATTTCTGTAAAAAGAGAATGTGATGTTACTTGCCTGTGGGGATTTCTTTAACCGAGTGGTTTGAGTCCGCGGCTACAAAGCTAAGCCATGCTGAAGGTGTCTGGGTACGATTCCCGGTCGCTAGAGAGTATCATCGTACTTGCCACACGGTATACGAATACGAAAATGGCAACTTAGGCAAAGGAAGCTCTCAGTTAAGGATGATCAAAATCTGAAATGACCGTTTTTTTTTTAATCGAAATTAAAGTTTTGAATCATTTTTTTTTTCTGTGTAAAAAGTGTTTTTTTTTAATATTTTTTTCTAAAACTTTAGGAAATTTCATTTTTTTCATTTTATAAAAAAAAAGTTGAACAACTTTGACCTTTCCCAAATGTTAGTCTAGATCGATTTTGAAAAAACAAAATATGCAATGTATCTTAGTTTCACATACTTTTGACATCCAAAAAGATTCATTGAATTCTGAAGGGGTGCTACCAATTGCGTGTCGAGTTGGCGTGAAATCCGTCATGAGAATTTCCACAGATATTACCTGAGAGCTTTCTTTGCTTAAGTTGCCATTGTCGCATTCGTTTATCGTGTGGCAGGTACGATTATACTCGATGCCCAGGGAAGTCAAGGAAATTTCCATTACGAAAAGATCCTGCACCGACGGGAAATCGAACCCAGACACCGTAAGCATGGCTTTGATTTGTAGCCGCGGACTCTAACCACTCGGCTATGGAAGGCCCGAAAAGTCAACATTCTCTTCCTTTTTTATTTTTAATAATGAGAGCACCAGTACTTACACATTGAAGATGCTACTGATCCTGAGTGTCGTCTCTTGGTTCCCTGTGTTCTTGCAATAACGGAGAAGCAACTGCGGGCAGTCAATCATGCTCATCAATGCTCATGCTTTAATTCTTAAAAAAAAATGAATTAAGAAAAAATCTAGTACATCGTTTTGAAGGTAATTTGTTAAGGTATAACTTGTTCTACAATCTGGAGCTGAATTATTAATAATTCAAATGATATCATCTGCGGAATATTGTGTGCGAACCTTTGCACCACATTTCTCTAGTGATCTACTACCTCCACTACGAGGTCTGATGGGTATTTACACCTATGTCTTAAATAAAATAATATTCAATTGCTATGCTACATTATTCAGCATTTCATGAATCATACGTCCATACAAATCACATTCCAACACATTTATTCCATTCAGCCAACCGAGTACAATTTGAAACTGTTTTTTTTTTTTATTCCGATTCAAAAACATACCGCATCGTCTTAATCCTGCACCACGTTGAACAATGACCCAGCACAAACCGCAAGCGCTCGTACGTGGTCAGTTATCCGCTTTCCCAAAGCCCCTAACCCTGCTTACCTCCCATTCCACGGTGGCCTGCAGTTAAAGGCAAACATTTCCCAACAAATCACTCTCGGCAACCCACTCTTGAATCGCACATTCTCGGAGCTGAAATCTGTTAGCACACGTGCAGACCGCTAAGCCAGCGTCGTCCATTCAGACGCAAGACGGCCGGAACTGTATACTAGGGTGGTTCTTAGGTATCGAACTGATATAATCTTAAATTGCAAATTTGTTCATTTCGAACTCCAGAAGCTACTGTGAAAATTTAAGCGGAATCCATCAACTCTAAGAAGAATTAACGAGCAAGGAGTTTGTTTGAAGTAAATCGACCACATATATGGGAAAAACCTATATAAGCCCTCCTTAGCCGAGAGGTTAGAGTCCGCGGTTACACAGCAAAGTCGTGCTGAAGGTGTTTGGTTTCGATTCTCGGTCGGTCCAGGATCTTTTCGTAATGACAATTCCCTTGACTTCCCTGGGCATAGAGTATCATCGTACCTGCAACACGATATACGAATGCGAAAATGGCAACTTTGGCAAACAAAGCTTTCAGTTACTGTGGAAGTGCTTGTTGAACAATATGCTGAGGAGCAGGCTCTGTCTCAGTGGGGACCTAATGCCAAAATTAAGAAGAAGAAAAAAGAAGAAGAATGTGTAAAAAAATAATTCCAATATCATTTTTGATCACAGAACTCGCTGTATTCGATAAATAATTTCTTATATATTTGTTTTGAAGATTTTCCAATAAACACAATACATTTCGCTCAAACTTTCACAAGAAGCTTCTGGGGATCCAAATTATCAAATTTGGGAGTTATAACTTTTGATTTCACCATTTTGATTCTTCTCATCTAAAAATGGGTCACCCTTCTCTACACATATGCACCATCATGTACCACTTTGTTCCAAATCGTGGCGAAAAAAAAAACACACTCGCACTACTCAAACTGAGGTTCGAAGAAAAATGTTTTTCACACTACATACCTCTGGTACCACTCGGTCAATCGTCACACTCCTCAGTCTACTGTTCCATGGCTAACGAGTTGAAGCGCACAGCCTTGTGGGCTGCAGATTAAATCTTGATGGTACAACAGTCCCTCCACCAACACTGGGATTGCTCGGCAGAAATCGTGCTACAAACGAGCCATGATATAGATCCTCGAGATTTAGGCCAAGTTAGCTGTGAGTAAAAGTTTCCCTTTTCCTTTTTCCGAAACTCGGAATGTGTGTATGTCATTCGGTTGGATTGGGCTTACAACATCAGCATCCCTCAGAAGGAGTACACTGAGACCTCTTTTTACGTGACGTATATTTAAGTAGATTCCAAAAATAGCATAATCAGGGAATATGCAAACTGATTGAGTAGGCAGAATTATGCCTAAATTCAAATGCTTATAACTTTTCGAACAATTTGATCCAGTAAGTGCTTTCCAACCGCTTTAGGTTTCTGCTCGTTCTAAGCGCTTTTGACAAGATTGGTCCTCCATACCTCAGTATGGAGCACCACGCTTGCCAGGAGCTTGCGTTTGCTGGCAATTACAGCAGAGTGGTTACACTATCCTCGATAGCGCCGCTATAGCCGTAGATGCCCTTTTACAGGCTTATTCAATGTGGCTAGCGAAGCTGAGATTGTTATCGAACATTACCCCAAGAAGTCTAATGGATCGCTTGGACTCTATGGTGCAATCATCTACCGAGATAAGCGCCCGTTGCTCGGACTTGCGGTTATCGGCTACCACCACCTCAGTCTTGTGACACGCCAGTCTTAGTTACCTAGACCTCACCATCTAGGCGAAGCCAACAATCTTAACACCCGTCGGAAGGGGCAGCCTCAGTACGTCATCGTACATCGCATTCCATAACAACGGACCCTGGATTGAACCTTGAGGTACTTCCGCAGTAATTCGAACGTTTTTCTGCCCTGTGCCAAACAGTAGAATCCTACCGTCAAAATAGGTTTCTAGAAGCATACACAACTGCACCGGTACCTTGGGGCGGTGAAGTGCGTGGGCTATCGCTTCCCAGCTTGCGCTGTTGAATGCATCCTTCACATCCAGAGTGACAACCGCGCAGTAACGGATGCCTCTACTTTTATGCCCGATTGCCACCTCAACTTTCTGAACGACCGACTGGATAGCGTCCAGAGTAGATTTACCTTTCCTGAATCCATACTGGTTGTTGGACAGTCCGTCCGCACATTCCGTATACGGTAATAGCCTGTTGAGAATCAACCTCTTCAATAACATGCCTGTCGTATCTAGTAGACAGACGGGTCACCTGGTGGTTTCCCCGCGTTTGGTAGTAGCACCAAATTCTGTCGCTTCCATACATCCGGGATCGCAGCAACTCGGGCGACTTCGCTTGGGGCGCTATGGAACCTTTGGTCTTAACCATTGCCACTCTGTATGTGTCACCCGAC
The DNA here is from genome assembly GCF_002204515.2 of Aedes aegypti. Taxonomy (NCBI): domain Eukaryota; kingdom Metazoa; phylum Arthropoda; class Insecta; order Diptera; family Culicidae; genus Aedes; species Aedes aegypti. The sequence goes on from NC_035108.1 coordinate 383,317,919, forward strand.
GGACTCGAATTGGCACTCTCGCATAGACTATCGAGTCATGCCCGTTTTCGACTCTTGATTTCCTTTTTGAGAGCTAACTTTGCCTCTCTGAATGCTGCAGCGCGTTCTTCTCTTTGTGCCTCTGTGCGTGCGCGTTACATTCTTCGTCTAGCCCGAAGGCAGATTGATCGAAGGTTTGCAATTGATTCGCACCACCAGTACACCGGCGACCTGTTCTCTCTAGGCTACGGGCTTTTCTCGGCATGGAAGCATCACACGCTTGTGATATCACAGCAACTAGCTCTTCACCGTTTAGGTCCAGAGTGTTCCGTTCGCGCCTCAGGGCTTCGCCGTCGAAGCGCGCTGTTTTAGAACCTCGGACTTGGGTCGAGTTACAACGCCGTTGAGACTTATCAGCCACCCAGTTCCCGTTGTTGCGGTATGGGTCCAATAGTAACACCACGTCAGTCATCGTTTCCGAGACTGACTGCTAAAGCAGCTGCATCACAGTTGTATAAATTTAACTGTGTTACTTTCGTTTTGGTTGCTTTGATACTCCGCTTGTGCCCGGATATTTGGGTCCGCCCGTTAAGTGTCCGTTGTCTGTTCTGTCGACACATATTAGGCACTGAGCGATTTGCTTACAATCACTTGCCATATGACCCTCGGTGCCGCATTTTCTGCACATCTTACTTCTGTCGGGACCATGGCAATTCCACGACCAACACTTGAAGCAAACTTCAGGATGCTGTTGTATGATCAACCGGCAAACCGACCAGCTTTCCTTGAGTATGCCCAAGTTCTTCGCTTTGTTGGCCTCTGCAACCTGCAGCCTGATCGCTGCCACCTGGGTGCTCTACGGGCTCTTTCTAAGGTTGATGGCCTTACTGGCTATGTCGATGTCACACTACTCTTTGAGGGCAGCCGAGACCTCCGCTGCATCGGTGACCTCATCTAGATTTTTACACTGGAGAGACGCTTCAGGGATCTTACAGTCACGCTTCTGCAGTCAGGGATCTTACATCAACCTCGTCGCCAAGTACTTCTTGTGCCAGTTGCTTCTAGACTGCACCCTTTTGCTTGGCGTCCTTTTTTAAGACTAAGGTCATTTCACCAATCCCAGTCGGCATTATGCACATCTGCACCCAATGGCAATAACTTCTCCGTGCTTCGTATCGCCTTCAGAACCTCGGCGTATTTTGCTTCCTCCGTTTTGATAATGAGGGCCTCGCCTAAATTCCTATGATTCGCTGTTTTCGATTTAACATTCTCCTTTGGCTCCGTTTCCGGTTTTCTCCTTTCTTTCTTTTTCCCGACTCGTCCCACGTGTTGCTGTTGCCTTGCGCCCGTGGTTCCTGTGGGTGCACTGCCTGGTACCTATCCCCTGGCTCTCTTTCTTTGGCTTTCTTGGCCTTAGGCTTGGTGTTGGCCTCTCCACTGTTGCCATGTCCTCTTAATCGCGGAGCTTGGCTAGTGCCAGCTTTTCCGCTCTGGAGAACGGCTGCATAGGTCACTTTTTCCTTTGCAACCATACGTCTTTTCGACACGTAGTCATCCTCGGAAGATCCCCTCGCATCGCGTATCAAATAATATCCTCAGATTTACTCGCATTGACTGTGAAAGAAAACACTTCGGTCTGACATGACTTAGTGTCTCTTTTGGCTTCTACCTTGCCAAGTTGTTCCTTGGCTTCCTCGTTGTCCTGCTTTGTAGCTAAGACTGATTGTCACAATTTCAGTAGGCTTTCGCTCTTAGCAAACTCGAAGATGATATCGAGTTGCTCAGCAGCTACCTGCATTTTCGGGAGATACTCCCTATTACCATCCATGGCCTCGATTAGTCCCGGGACATCGATCACCTCATATGTTGCACTGGAGCGGCCAGTGTCATCTTAGATTGCTATTTGGAATTTAGTTAATTTGCTACGTCAATAGTCCACTATTTATATTCGGGTAAATCGACTTTTTCTTTCTAATGCATTAACTCATATATCAAAAAATGTCAAACATTAGAGCACGATGAAAATCTAACAGTGGATTCTACCTTAATATTTTGATTCATCATACTCAAATGTTTTGATTCGTTCTGTCCCGTCCATTTGGCATTTTGAATAAGAACTGTTTTTGAATGCTTCTTCAAAATCAATATTCTACAGTTCAAACAGTTTTTCTGGAAAAATATTTGATTCGGCCTTAGAAAATATTGTATACCGTCAAACGGGACTTCTTTCGACATTATTGCCACATTTTTCTACTTTGAGGATTTGCAACTCTTATTATTATGGATAGATATTGATAATTCTTGCATATACATAAGTTGTATATGTACGTAACAAATGTGCAAAATATGAGGAAAAACTATCAAGAAATAACAAAAATACTTGAATAGTGAAAAAAGGAGCTAATTTGGATATTTTCTGAAAGTTTCATAATTCAATAATAAAATGATTTTTTCCCATAAATTTCAAACTTATTCTATAGATTACCACACATTGTAATGTTTTAAAACATTTTTACATAGATAAACACAATTTATAAAATTGCAAAGCTCGAAACAGTTACACACATATAACAAACTTTAGCGTAACATGCTATTCACAATTTTAAGGATGCAGTATGAAACATAAATTTTCAACTTCCCCTTAGATGGAACTATCAGCTACGAATGCTTGATTTTAAAGTTAACACAAATGAACGATGTAACTACTAGGTACTGCGATGATTACCCAAGCAGCACAGTTTGTTTCAACTCACGAATAAAATTATCTCTTGAAACTAATCAGAGTTGTCAATTATTGAAAACATGACTTACAATTGCACTGAACAGCAACGCAAAAAGCGCAGCAGCTGAGTCTGTTTGCAACATATTTAACTAATATCGAAATTGCTTATTTATTTCAAAATACTTAAAAGAAAAAGAAACAAAAACAAAAATATGAACGAGAATCGAACTTCCGAGCTCAAGATCATAAATCTTCTCTTCTACTCACTACTACACCAGCTCTTCGAGCAATTGCTTCGCCACTGCACTATAAAAGCGACCACATGGCCCATTAATCAAAGCTTGTTGCTTATAACTTGACTGCACCCTTCAGAATACAAGTTCATTACCGGCGAAATTAAGCCAAATAATCTAAACTTTTCGCAAAAACTGCCGCGCAACACATGAGAAACACCTTTTAAACAAACAAACTGATGCAAGACCATGTTTTCTTTGTTAGATGATATGTAAGGTGCAACTCAACCATATTGCAACTGAATTGAAACAAACAAACTTCTAGCTGTCATACACGGAGTTTAGTACAACTTCATCGCAACTGGGATGAATCTTCTTGAGTTGTGGGGACATGAGAACGAAAATTGAATGCAAGTTGCGGATGTTTTAAATGAAAGTAATTTGAAACATAACATTAAAACCGGCATTTTGGGAGAAGTTTCAAGAGTTTGTTTGAAAAGTTGCTGAAAACATCTTAATAAATTTGACTTCTTTGCTTTTTGCAAGGGACATTTGCAGCAAATCTTGTCGTTTCAAAAATGTTGAACGTCAAACAAGGAGTGAAATGCATATTCATTGCAACAGTAATGAAACTTTATGAGCATTGATATTGATATGCAACCGAACTCGAACCAGGTATGTTACAGATGCTCTTATTGATACGCGATTGAAACCATTCTCGAAAAGTATCTCTGTGGAAGATGTTTCGCGTGCTACTTGGGTAATGAGTTTTGTACAAAACCTGTCTGTTCTATGCCCACTGTTATATGCACGATATTTGGAAGGGTCACATTAATATATATTAATATAATATTTTCATTAAAAACGCAATCTTTGAAGTAAAGTTTTGCAAGATCACAAAGGAGTAAAAATTTGCTTTTGTAATATGCTTTCAGCTTCTGAGCAGTTTAGAGCTGGCTTCAGAGTAGTTTATTTTGGCAATTGAAGGATGCAATTGTTGTAAAATATGACAGAAATGTCATGCAAATTCATGTAAAATATGACAGAAAACAATTTGTTAGAGATTATGTTATAAACTTCCCATAAGTACGTGTTGAAATATGAATATTTTATTTCTATTCACCTAGTTATTTGTTTTTTTATGTTGTTAAATACACAACCCAAAACATTATTATAAAATGAAAGTCGTAAAAATAAGACCTATGATCAAATATTTTCATAAAACAACTATTTTAAGTAAAATACTATCACAATTTTTTATGAAGGATGACGATTCGATAGTTTTGTAATGCTCTAAATAACTTTCCACGACTTGGACTTCGGACTTTTTTTTTGTTTATCCTGTTATTTTTGATGTTGTTCCGAAAAAAATCATGCCCAGTGGTAGAGCATACATTGGTTAACAAAAGTGCTGAAGACACAAAATTGCTCAGATTAATATTTATGCTGCAAATAAATTCAAATGTGAGTGCCCATAGTAGCCCCGTCCTACGGTACTACTGCGTTACGTTACATGTTTCTATTAAAACCTTGTTATATCCCTGTAAAACAAGATTGAGCTTAAGTTGGTATTTTGGACCATCTTCCCCTAAAGGTTTTCAAACCTGCAACCTTTCCTGCTGATTTCTTGAAAATTAAAGAGTATATGAGTTCAATAATTGTGGTTATCCAGAACGCTTTTGAGAAAAGAACTTCGGATCTAAAAGCCTAACCAGTGACCTCTTGAAGGTTATCGAATCAGGTTCAAACTATAGTAGGCTCAAACAAACATACAGTGAAGTTTCCTATAAGACGCTGCCATTCACTTTATTCCCACCCAAATTTAATAGCTGTTTCTAATGGGATGAGCTAGATTTTTTGTTTGTGTCTGATATGTACATGGTTTGATCTTGTTACCTACCGAATTTCACCTCAATCGATTGCACGACAATTGCGGTGGCAGCGGTCTCTCCGAGGTTTTGGATGTTCGTATTCAAGCAAACTAGTACAAACACAATCAAAAAAGTTTTGAATATCAAAGTTCAAAATTCTTTAAAAAAAAATAATCGCCTTCATATCTACAAGCGCAACCATTTACCTATCTGACGTCATGAATAAAGTTTACATTCCAACAGGCTCAATTATTATAATACCTGTCATACAGAATACATTCAATTTTGGCAACACGTCTAAAAATTGTATGATACTGTAAACAAATTATCATAGGGATGATGCCAAAAAACGAAATTTACCGAAATTGAGAGCTGCATTGCCAAAACCGAATTAGGCCAAAAACGAATTTTGTCAAACTGAACGATTTCAGATTTTGACTCATGAACAACATCTGAAAAGTAGGTCATTTTAGTTTAGTATAGTTTAGTTTTCGAGTCGTCGGAGACGAACCAGCCACTGGCTGAAAGTCTCCTTAATAAACATAATAAAAAAAATAGTTTTCGAGTGAAATTTATTTGAATTCTATTTATTTGAAATCTGGCTACAAAAACGTTGATTTCAAAGGAAAACTTTCTGTGGAGAAGTTGTAGTAAACCGTTTGGGCTACAAAAAAAACTATGAAAATTACAAGTATAAAACTAATAATACATCGAAACCAAACCTCCATTTTCAAAAGGACAAAACTAGAGATCCAGACAACTGTTTGTGCTGAAAATTCACCTTACTGGTCACTCGCAGCACTAATCGATCAATATTTAGCACGAACGCTTGTCAGCTTCTTTAGATTTATGGTCTTGAAGTTTCGAGGTTTGGTTTCGATGTATCTTCATCATAAATTTTAAACTACACAAAAGTCTCATTTTAAATTGTTTATATCTTGATGAGAATTTGATGGTTAGAGACAAAGTTTCATTAGGTACTTTAATGAAAAAGTATGCCAAGAACTACGTTGTTTTTTTTTTTTGTTAAAATAAATAAGTTTGGATGATAAAATAACAAATTTTAAATATATTCTGAATCATAATGATTATCTCAAGTGTAATATAAAGATATTTATATTGAATAATAAATCCGCCTTCACCATAAGCTAATCGCGAGACCTTAAATCTACACAGTTTCAGTTAAAATATGTTTGGATCTTCAGCTCTTCAGATATGAATCCCTTATATCATTTGACATAGACGTTTTAAAATCTCCCATCACAAAGATATTGAACTCAATGATTTCATTATAAAAATAGAGGGTATGTTCTAGAGTACACTCTATTAAGGGGATAAAAGTTATATACAAAACAACAAAAATAACAAAGTCTAGACTGGTTACACTAACCAACTTATAAAAATATTGTGGTGTTAGGTGACACCAACTCAAGACAGCAAACTCGATTCTTTGGTAGGTTAGCTTCAAGCTAAAATATACGGTTATTTATTATTATTCGGCTTAGTTTGGTAGTAATATGGATTGGGAACACTTACAAATTTGGTGACCTTTGCCTCAAAACTACAATTTTGGGTCGTATTATCCCTCTAGAGCTCAATTGCTCAGTCCGATTTCAGCCTAATGATACAATTCATGGTAATTTGGTTCATTATAAAGTTTGTATAATTAATTCACTTACAGTCTTGTCTGCGGTAATTTCTAGCTCAACTAATTCCAACAAATCCCTATTTTATTAAACAATAATTTTGTGAAATTTTATGTTTTGATAGTCGTATGAATTCACTTGTAGCACTTTTAGATGACAAAGCAGGTTTCCCGTAATCTGTCGCCTGACATTTCTCCAAAAACGTCATTCTCCCTTACTCTTCACACTGTCAGCGATGAAGACAGTGTTGCGATGATCAGGGCTGCTCGAACGAGGGGTCTTGTCGGCACATACCCCCACCCGTAATCCCTCCTGGGGATCTAGAACATCTTGAACACCAGAAGCAGGGTTACGCTCCATGACATCTAGAACAGTTAGCTTAACTGCTGCTCTACGGATGACCCCTGTCGACGTTCGCACTAGTGCCTGTCGTATTCTACCATCTCGTCCGGGAATAACCTGCTCAACCCTTCCTCGACTCCACTGGTGCTTTGCCTTCCCATCTACCACTAGAACTATGTCTCCTGTTTTGATATCCTTGGTATCTTGGAACCACTTACACCTACGCGTGATAACCGGCAGATATTCCTTCAGCCATCGCTTCCAGAATTCACTGGTGATGTACCTGGCTAGCTTCCAGCTACTACGAAGGATCGAGCGTGTGTCCAATGTCTCCGTAGGCAGAAATTTCAAACCGGACGAATTTCCCAACAAAAAATGGTTGGGCGTCAGGGCTTCTTGATCTGCCGACTCTAGTGGTACGTAAGTCAGAGGTCTTGAGTTAATCATTGCCTCCGCCTCGAGCAAAATCGTTTCCAACGTTTCGTCGTCCGGTCTACGTGGTCCATCCATTATCGCTCCTATTGCCACCTTGACAGAGCGCACAAGTCTTTCCCACGCTCCACCCATGTGCGGTGTAGAGGGTGGAATAAACTTCCAAGCTGTCTGCGCTGTGGTAAATTTTTCAGCCATGGCTTTCTTTGTAGCTTCGTTAAGTGTGTTCAACACATTGCTTGTTCCTTGGAAGCAAGTGGCATTGTCTGTCCAGAATTCCCTCGGCATACCACGGCGAGAGACAAAGCGCTGGATAGCCATCATACATGACTCCGTACTTAAGGAATGTACCACTTCCAGGTGGATCGCTCGGGTCGTCAGGCAGGTGAAGAGAGCCACCCATCGCTTGACGTTGCTTCGGCCTACCTTAACCAGCACTGGTCCGAAGTAGTCCAATCCAGTGAACGTGAAAGGTTGACTGAATGCAGCCAGACGCATCTCAGGAAGCGGAGCCATCGCTGGTGGTTTTGGAGCAGCCTTGGCGATGCGGCACACCATGCAGTTTTTTGTAACTTTATCCACCAATCTTCTCAGAGTCGGGATGTCGAAACGTTGGCGAATTTCGTTAACGACAGTTTCTCGGTTGGCATGTCGGAAACGTCGGTGAAACCAGTCGACGATTAAGGAAGTGATCGCATGCTGTTTGAGGAGAATTACTGGAAATTTTGCGTCCATCGATACATAGGGCGCTGAATCAATTCGACCCCGACTACGCAGGATTCCTCTGTCATCCATGAAAGGCCATTTTGAGTAGATATCGCTGGACTTCTCCACCACGAAGTGACGACGATTAGGCGGACCTTGAGACTTTGCTAGAACGTTGATTTCATCGGGATAAGCCATGACCTGGGCTACCTTCCATAGCATTTCCTCGGCTCGTTGTAGTTCACCACTGTCTAGAACACCGAGCTGCAGTTTAAGGCCTTGCTTTTTTCGGCGAATGTTGCCGAGAAAACGCAGCACGTATGCTGATGAACGATGCAGTTTGGTCCAACTGCTGAACCGAGTGAAGTCCACAATAGGATCGAAATGAGCGAAGTGAAAATGTGCTGGTCGAAGTTCTTCGACTGTTGAAGTAACAGAACTTTGTTGCGGCCAGCTCTCTTCCGAGTCATGGATAAAGCTCGGCCCTCGAAACCAAGGGTTCTCCATGGTTAACTGTGGACTCGTTCCCCACTTAGTGGCTAAGTCGGCGACGTTGAGTTTCGTTGGGACCCACCTCCATTCCGATGGCTCGGTAGACGTGAGGATTTCGCCAACACGGACAGCGACAAATTTGTGGAAACGCCTGTGGTCATGGGAGCGAATCCACGCAAGCACTGTACCAGAATCACTCCAGCAAAAACGACTCATGTTGAATCACGATAGTCTCCAGTAGACGAACTCCGAGAACGGCAGCTTTCAGCTCAAGTCTGGGAATCGAAAGCGTTTTCAACGGAGCAACTTTGGTCTTGGCGCCGACAAGCATCACCTGTGTGTCACCGTCTGTGTCCAAACGAAAATATACTGCGCAGGCGTATGCTGACTCGCTGGCGTCGACGAACAGGTGAACTTGAAGTCCGTCCAGGCTTGCGGGAAAAGGTGAACGGAAGTAGCACCGCGGAATACGAATTTCGTTTAACTGCTCGAAGAGTTTTGACCACTGGCGCCACCGCTCATTGATGTCCCCAGGTATCTGTTGATCCCAATTCGTTCCTTTAGCCCAAATGTCTTGCAGTAGTATCTTTCCGTGTACGATGAAGAAAGCGATGAACCCGAGGGGGTCGAACAAGCTCATCACAACCCTGGCGATCTCTCGTTTTGTGGGAATATGATCTTCGGCGAGTATGGACTGCATATCTTCTCTGATACCGAACGTGTACACGAAAACATCTTCGGATGGGATCCACTTCATGCCAAGCACTGACTCCAACTTTTCTCCTCGCTCCAGGTCCAGATTCTTCAGTTTAACTTCACATGTTTCACCGATTCCCTCGAGAACATCTGCTTCGTTGGACAGGAAGTGACGCAGCGTGAAACTAGCCATGGAGTGAACCAGCTTGACCTCGTTGACTATCTCTATTGCCTCTTGGACCGTCTTAAAACTTTCCAGGTAGTCATCCACGTAGTGCTTGTTTTAAATGGCTGCTGCTGCTCGAGGGTATTCGTTGGAGAGCTCCTCCGCGTTTAGATTCTTGATATACTGTGCGGATGCTGGAGAACAAGTCGAACCAAATGTGGCGACGTCCATCACGTACACCTTGGGTGGATCTAACGGGTTTTCACGGAACAGAAATCGTTGAGATTGGCGGTCGGGTGCACGGATTTTTATCTGATGGAACATTTCCATAATATCTCCACACACCGCGACTGGGAACTGGCGAAACTGACGAAGAACTTGTGGAAGAGGAGACAACAAGTCCGGCCCCTTGAGTAGTTTGGAGTTGAAGGAAACGTGGTTTACTTTAGCTGCTGCATCCCAGATTAGCCTATTTTCCCGGGTTTTCTGGGGTTTGTTACAACACCTAGCGGGAGATACCACACTTGGTCAGCTGCTACAGAGGTAAGTTCTGTCAGACTTGCTCTATGGGCGTATCCTTTGCGTTCATATTCCAGGATCTGCTCATGTACTCGTCGCTCTAATTCTGGCTCCTTTCGCAGCTTGCGTTCTAACGCTTCTAACCGCCGAACAGCCATGGGATAACTATCCGGAAACCTAGGATTGTCTGCTCTCCAAAGCAGTCCGGTTTCGTAACAATTTCCAGCGAACATTCGACGTGTTGTGTCCATTAGTAACTGTCTGGCGCGCTTATCTTCTTCCGACTCTAGGGTCACCGGTGGACCCGAAACGTCTGCAATCTCCAGAGTGAAGTAGTCATGAAACTGTTCGTTCAACTCCCGATCCGGATCAGATACCGTTCCGACATGGAAACTTACTATTGCAGTTTGAGACGAATGACCGGGTATGCAGCCGTAAATGCTCCACCCTAGTCTGCATTTTGCCCCGATTGGATCCCTCGGTCCTCCTTCTCGCAGCTTCAGCGGAACGCACAGTCTAAGATTATCCAGCCCTATCAATAGCTTAGGTTGGACGAGTTCGTAGTCTTCCAAAGGTAGACCACGAAGGTGAGGAAACCGATCTGCTAGTTCCCCGTATTTGAGAGATTGTGAAGGTAACACGAGTTGACTAACCGTACGGGCATCTACTAACTTGTGTCGGTTGGTGCAACCCTTGCCAGCGATTTCAACCTGGACACGGTGTGATTTCTCTTCTTTCCGCTTTACGTTTCCGGTCCATTGGAGTGTAAGTGGCTCTAGCTGACCTCTGACTCCAAGCTGCTTCGCAACTGATTCTTCTAGTAGAGTGTAAGAAGATCCCTCATCTATAAACGCGAATATGAGTTGAGAGGAACTGTCGCTGAAGAGAACGACGGGAACAATTCGAAAAAGTGGCCACTTCAAATCTTCCGACATCACGTGGCTCGCTGACATTCCTACGTTCCCCGGAGAGAGAGAGAAGAGGTGTGTAGAAGAGTATTATGCTTTTGTCTACATCCTTCGATGCCACATCCACTCCAGGAACGACACGGCCATTTCCCGTGGCTATTTAGACACGTTCGACATAGTCCCTTTAGCTGGACAAGCTTCCAGCGTTCGTCCACAGTCGCACCTTTGAACTGATGACATTCTGCTACCCGATGTCCACTCCGACCACAAGCTGCGCACGGCTTAGAAATCTTCAGAGTAGCAGGAGAAGCCGATCCACTGTTCGTTGCCAGAGAATTTGGTGCCAAGGTAGATCCTCCGGTTGCTGAAGGAGATGTTCGTTCACTAGAATGTGCATAAACGTTGCCAGTTTCCCTGAATTTTCGTTTGTCATTTTTCGTTGTGGAACTTTCTCCGGGAAGTTCGAAAGACACCTCACTCGCCGCTGTTACTAGCCCGGCCATGAAGTCCCCGAACGTTTCGAGGGTCACTGGCTGCTTTCTGTTTTTGTAGATTGCCCAGTCCAGTCGCATGGATCCAGGCAGTTTCTCAACAAGTTCCTGCATCAAAGCCGGGTTCGTAAGATGACTTAGCTGGCTTGCTGCCTTGAGGTGATCGACCAGATTTTGCACCGAAAGACCAAAGTGTATTAACGTTTCCAAACGGTCATGCCGAGGAGCTGGAACCTGGCGAATTTTCGTCATCAGCGATCGAATGAGGAGCTCTGGTCTTCCGTAGAGCGTACGCAGGGTCTTCATGACGTGCGGCACACTGGCGGGCAAGAGTAGTCGGCTACGTACCGATTCCAGCGCGTTTCCCTTCAAACAACGTTGAAGTCGTACCAGATTTTCCGCTTCTGAATATCCACATGTAGCTGTAGACTGTTCGAAGTTGCTGATAAAGATTGGCCAGTCTTCTGGGTTCCCTCCGAACGTAGGAAGGTCCTTTCCCAGAACCTGACGCGCGGCGATTTGTACTTGAGTGAGCGTTGGAGGCGACGGACGTACAAGCACCGGGCTGTGATAGGCCCTTTGACCGACTTGAGATGGCAAACTTGAGCGACGCACAGGGTTTGGTTCGACTGAAAGTGCACCGAAATCCGGATATTGAAATGCTGGGTCCACGGCCACATCCAGTGGGTCATGATCGACAGATTGTTTGTCATCGTTGTCGTTGCCCTTCGGAGAACCTACGAATCTTCCAGCGTTCCTCTGCGAATCCAGCCACTTGTTCACCTTTTCTTCCGAATCCTGAATCGAACCACTTCTGCTACCCATGGATGCTGCCTGCCGGATGATTGCCTGCCGCTTTTCCAAGGATTCCTTCCGAATTTTCATCTGCTTCCGCTTCATTTCAAATTCCTCCTGCAGTTTTCGTTCCTGGATATTGTTTTCCTCCTCCGCGAGACGTCGTTTCTCCTGTAGTTTACGCTCTTCTTCAACCAATTGCCGCTTTTTGATTTCCTCCTGTTCCTGAAGCTCCAGTTCCATCAGCCGTTGCTCTTCTTCTACCAGCTTTAACTCCTCTTCTAACAATTTTGCGCGAACACTGGAACTGACGCTCTTAGGTGGATCAACATTAGCTTTTCCCCTTTTCGAGACCGCCTTAGAGCTAGCCTTCGATCCTTTCGCTTTACGCCGATCATCAGTTGGTAATTGAAGGACACTTCCGCCTGATGTTCCCTGATTGACAGAACATTTCTCACAGACATACCTGATGTTGTGCTGCTTCACCTCTATTCCTACTCCAGCGCATCCAAAATGCTCCCATAGTCTATAGACACAACACTGGACCATTTCACCTTCTGCCGTATCAGGCCGTTCGCAGGACTGGCAGTTACGAGGGGTCGTAAGGGAAGTACGATCATCCATCCTTGTTGAAATACCACAAATTTCTTGAAGATTTTGTGGGGTTAGGTGACACCAACTCAAGACAGCAAACTCGATTCTTTGGTAGGTTAGCTTCAAGCTAAAATATACGGTTATTTATTATTATTCGGCTTAGTTTGGTAGTAATATGGATTGGGAACACTTACAAATTTGGTGACCTTTGCCTCAAAACTACAATTTTGGGTCGTATTATCCCTCTAGAGCTCAATTGCTCAGTCCGATTTCAGCCTAATGATACAATTCATGGTAATTTGGTTCATTATAAAGTTTGTATAATTAATTCACTTACAGTCTTGTCTGCGGTAATTTCTAGCTCAACTAATTCCAACAAATCCCTATTTTATTAAACAATAATTTTGTGAAATTTTATGTTTTGATAGTCGTATGAATTCACTTGTAGCACTTTTAGATGACAAAGCAGGTTTCCCGTAATCTGTCGCCTGACATTTCTCCAAAAACGTCATTCTCCCTTACTCTTCACACTGTCAGCGATGAAGACAGTGTTGCGATGATCAGGGCTGCTCGAACGAGGGGTCTTGTCGGCACAAATATATTTATCGTTTTCGTTGCTGAATGAAAACTACCATAATATAATAGTTTTCGTATACCTTAAGGGCCGTTTTGTACATAATTTTTCACTAGCTTTATCAAACAAGATATTTCTTCAGTTTTTATGACTTTAAATTCTATTAACAAAATGATTCCATATTTGAAAAAACTATATTTACGCCAAATCTATTACGTAAATGGAGGTTTCAGTGTATCCGCCTAAGAAACGGATGGCATATTCGACCAAGTTACTACTGATAGAAGGGCGAGGTAAAAAGGAGGACCCTAATGGCCCTTGTAGAACAAGCCCGGACAAAACCCGGAAATCGGAAGTCTAGAAAATACGAGTTGATGCAAGTTTCCGAGAAAAGGCAACGATTTCTTATTCCGCTCTCCTCTGACAGCGGAGCAAGCATCCGCTAAAACCCAGATTTATCTAATCCAGCACCTTTTGTCATCCTTTTGGGTTCTGCCGTCGGCATCATCGCGCATCGGTTGGGACCTCTTGGCATGGTCGCGCGACCAACCAGGACGAACGGGGGTGGTGAATCACGCTATGAAAATAAACTTTACATTTATAACTGTCGCTTATCTGAATCCGGGGTGTTACTTCATCCGAATTTATGTGCACACTCTACATCACTTCCTGTTTTCAAGCATCATCAGTCATTCCTCGCGCGGAGAAGGTACTTCCTGGACACAGAAGCAGCGATGCCGGTTTTCCAGAGCTTTTTTTTCGTATATATGACATGCATGATTAAACAACTATCATAAGGAATAGTACAAGCAGAATTTCTGAAGTTAAAATTATCACCTTTGGGTAACTTAACTCATAATATATTTTTGGTCAAACATAACTTTTGGCATCTTTTCAGGACAGCAACACAAAACACATGGTTTCTCATTCATTCAAAAATAGGTTGGAGCTTTTGAAGAGAGGTTGATCAATTTTTGACAAAACTAGGGCTTACAGCATGCCACTGAAATTGGAAAGTGCTGAAAACTGAGTGTCATATCAACTTGCACTTATGTATAATATTTAAAAATATTCCAATTCAAACTGATTTTGAATTTAGGTTTCTTAGCTTTCATTTCCGTAGCGAAAGTAGAATTCGTTGCACTTCTTCGATTCCGTAGATCTTATAAAAATTCTGGCATCGCTAAACAGAAGCCCTGCCTGCAAGCGACGTCGAGACAGACGGTCGTACCGCACTTTGCTTCATCGTCGATGTGTCGGGGACGCTGAGGACGACTTGCAAGGGAAATTATGCTGACGGGGAAGCACTCTGTGCTTAGCGAAGATAAGCGATACAAATTTCCAAGCCATCGTGTTTCGCTGAAGCTGTCTGGTAGGTAGCCATACTAAGGGTGAGAGACTCTGTGCGAGATGTCTAAATCTTTTGATCTTGCCATGGAAGAGCTTAGCACGAGCTGTCGAGCGATTCATTTGACATGGTTTACCTCCCCCTTTTTTGGCGCTGTGCGGATGTGGTGAATTTTACATGGGAGTCATTTTAATTGGACTAAGCTGCTCAGCTCCAAAACAAAAGAATGCTCTTGTTGCGCAATGATGGTGGAATTAAGAACAAACAGACGTAAGATTACATTGTTTGGAGAATAGGGAAACAGATGGTGAAGGTGTGTGAACGTCATACACGAATAAAAACGATACCATTTATTTTAATTAAACACCAAATACGTGTTCGAAGTAACGATAATGTGAGGTCCGTTTGTCTGTGAAGGAAGGGTGTGTGATCGACCTGGGTGAAAGTGAAGGACTCTTCTGCTAAGGGTCTTAACATTGAACGGGGACGAGAGCGTAAGACAGAGCCTGTTGACAAGGATAAGGATGTGAGTGGGAGGTAATCATTATCATATAAAGCTAAACACGACATATTTATTCAGTCGTAAACCTCGCTCATGAATGAATCATCTTTTACGACCGATGTGTTGTGTGTCATTAAGGTGCTGCGCCCCAGGTCTGAACAGGAACGTCTTCATTGTTCCTCGAATTGCGAAGAATTATCACTTGGTATTTACACTTGTGATTGCGTGGAGAATATTAGTTCTACATCTAGTAAGGAAAATAATGTAACGTTCGAGTTTTCGTATCTGTGTTATTTACAAAATATTTGTGTGTCCAACTCAAAATAACGAAACAACGAAAAATAACTGCAGTTACCAGTGTTGGTCAAACTGAGATAATTTTCAGTCAGAGAGTTGATAGATGTTAGCTCTGATGGGTATTCAGTGACTCATCCAAGAATACTTGGCTACTCACGTTTATTCCAAGGTCTTTTTCACATACAATAAGCAGAGAAAGCGCATAAACATAGCAGAATAATGTGAGCAGATGTGTACCGGGAGAAATCCGAGACGATTGTCAGATCTCACCCCTAATCAAGCGCTGTCTATATTTGATGTGCAATTTATATTCATATTCAATCTAAGACATGTACTTTATCAGCCATTCCATGAAAAACCCGATCTAGTGGGTCATCGAATTCCGTGAAAATTTGTTATTTTATTCCTTATCCGAAATAAGGATACAAGTGTTTTTAGATTGTTTGATTAGGGTGATAATTTCCGAAATAAAGTGACCAGAAAAATCGCGATTTTGCCAAAATTTATTTTATTTTTAAATTATAGCTTTTAATCCGCTTGACTGATTTTTAAATTTCTTGGACGAAATAAAAGCTAATAATTTTGACTTCTCAAGAAAAAAAAAATTCACTAAAATTGTTTTACATGAAAAAAAAAATCAAAGATTCCCGTTTTTTCTTGTTTTGAAGACATCGGGAAAAAGAGGCTTATTTGCTGTTCTCATTTTTTCATGAAAATTCAGAAAATATTACGTTTACTGTTAAATTTTCAACAACGTATATTTTTTAGTTTTCGAGAAATAGTTTTTTGAAAATAAAAGTTCAATAATTTTTCATCGGCACACACTGTAGGTCACTGTAGGTCTTAGGGGCCCAGATAGCCGTAGCGGTAAACGCGCAGCTATTCAGCAAGACCAAACTGAGGGTCGTGGGTTCGAATCCCACCGGTCGAGGATCTTTTCGGGTTGGAAATTTTCTCGACTTCCCAGGGCATAGAGTATCTTCGTACCTGCCACACGATATATGCATGCAAAAATGGTCATTGGCATAGTAAGCTCTCAGTTAATAACTGTGGAAGTACTCATAAGAACACTAAGCTGAGAAGCAGGCTCTGTCCCAGTTGGGACGTAACGCCAGAAAAAGAAAGAAGAACACTGTAGGTCTTAGCGCATTAGATTTTTAATTTAAAAAATTCATAACTTTTTAACAGCTCAACCGATTACCAATCTTTTTTATGAAATAAACGCTCAAGATTTTAACTTTTCAGAAAAAATTACATGAAAATATATAAAAAATTTTAGTTTTTAGGAAATTTTCAAATATTTCCATGTAAATTTTTTTTTCTCAGATTTTTATATTATTTTTGAAAAATTGAAATCTTAACCTTTCTTTTCATAAAAAAGATTGGAAATCGGTTTGTCCCGAGGCCTTTAAAACACGAAAAAAACGGATTTTTTTTTCACGTAAAAACAATTTTTGTGAAATTTTGTATTTTTCTTGTACAGTCATAATCTTTAGCTTCTATTTCGTCCAAGAAAATTGAATCGGTCAAGCGGTTCGAATGTTATGATTTAAAAAAAAATGCAAAGTCGTGATTTTTCTGGTCAATTTATCTCGGAAATGGTCACCCTAATCAAAAAATCAAAAAACACTTGTATCCTCGTTTCGAATAAGGAATAAAACTGTAAATTTTCACGGAATTAGGTGACTCACTAGATCGGTTTTTCATGGAATGGCTGATATACTAAGTTAATCGAAATAGAAAGTATTGGCACTGTACTGTCAAGATAAAAAATATTCTGTCTCGGATAATCCAGGACGTCTTTTCTGGTCTGGACGTTAGTATTGAATATTTATCATGTTGAATACGGTGAATTTATCACTAAGGCTGATACCACGGTGCTCCCCTGACCGTTATTATCAGAAAAAAAAAATCTGCATCAAATCTGTGCTCACCAGTCGTTTTCTATAGCTTAACTGCGGATCAATTAGGCATTTCAATACCGAAAAGCATGTTTAAATGTTTTAATGAACATTGCACTTATATGCCGTCAAAGTATTCCACAGTTAACTGATTTTTCATAGGCTCAAGCGTTATAAGGCATTACGGAGCCAATTTTGTATTGTTATTGTTGTTCATAAAATATTGTTATAAACCAAATAGCTGCCCCCCGGTTAGCTGGCGACTTCTGGTTTTCTGGGAATGGCATTCGACCAAATGTCATTCGACTAAATTACATTCGACAAAATGTCATAGATTCCCTATAAAAAGGGCGTCCCCGTATTCTAGCCAAGAGGCTCGCGATTTTGCTGCGCAAGTGAGCATAAAATTTTTATTTTTCTATTATCTTAGGTTCCTAACTACTTAAAAAAAAATACGCCTTTGGCAAACTTGCCCAGTAAGTTATCTTATTCTTATATTCTTATGCAATTCAATATTTTGCCCGTAGAAGGCACTGATGAGTATGCTTTTTGCCAAAAATCTCGAACCTCCGAACAAGCACAAACAAATTTTTACGAAGACGCCTTCTTTCTAAGTGACGATATATTCAGAATAAAAGTTCCATGCTTACAAGAGCCACCTAGTTGCAAAACCTGGGATTTCATGGTTCATTACCATGGTTTATTTAACACTTCAGTGGTCCTCTATCCTGTATCCTGAGATTAGCATTAGCATTAAGCACAGCCCAGTCGTCGTTAAATTTGAGCTTCTCAGTCATCCCTTTTTGAGGAGGGCGTTGCAATAGCCCAGAGGGTGGCTGTACTCCCAGGCATTAATGAGGGAGTCTCACAAGAAAATTATATCAAATTAATATATATTCCAACCACATGAGAACTAATATCCCGAGTAGCACACATGTTATAATTGAAGCAGAATAACTCTTACATGACCAGATCTGGTCATATAAGAGTTATTCTGCATCAATTATAACATGGCAGACAATTAATCGTTCCATAAAAAAATATAAAATCTCCATAAAAAATGCAAAATTTGCCAGTAAAGAAACAAGGGTAAAATCAACAGAAAAGTTAAAAATTTATATAAAAAAATAAAGAAGTGCATAGAAAAAACAAAATTTTCCATAAATAAAAAAAATTGGAGCAATAAATAGATGCAAAAGTGCAATAGAATCGACAATAATCTCACTAAAAAATATCGAATTTTACATTTAAAAACCTCAAAATGTCCCTATTTTCTTCACAAAAAGCAAAATGCAACTACTACATCTACATACGACGACTAATTAGCTCCAATTGTGAAAACAATGCTTCAGTTTTATGAATTCCATTACACACATTATTACTCATTATTGGAAAATTACGTTATTTTTATGGAAAGTTTTACTTAAATATTGGAATTTTCTACAACATTTTCATGTATTGATTGTCATTTTGAATTGCTTAGTTGGGTTTGTTTATTCCAACTTTGCATTTACTCCTATTGCTCTTTTTGATTTTTTGAATGCAAATTTTTGATTTATTGTGGGCGAATTATTATTTATTTATTGCAAATTTTGGCTTTTTTTTGTGGAAAATTTATAATTATTTCTTGCTTTTTGGTGAAGAAAATAGGGACATTTTGAGGTTTTTAAATATAAAATTCGATATTTTTTAGTGAGATTATTGTCGATTCTATTGCACTTTTTAATCTTTTTATTGCTCAAAATTTTTTTATATATGGAAAATTTTGTTTTTTCTATGCACTTCTTTAATTTTTTATGTAAATTTTTATTTTTTTCTGTTGATTTTACCCTTGTTTCTTTACTGGCAAATTTTGCATCATTTATGGAAATTTTATATTTTTTTATGGGACGTTAATATTTTAGCCATTATAACATGTGTGCTACTAGGGATGCATTTGCACGTGTTTAGTTTGTGTTCAATGCTCATTACATTTAAAATGTGAAACGGAGAAACACCTATAAATTAAAAAAAAAACATGGATAACGTCGATCCCTCTAGATACATCGGAATATCTTCAAAACCAGGGACAAATGATCAAAATTCAAACAGATTCTCAAAATGGAGAGTATTTGCTTCAACTCAATTTTTATTTCATTTCAACATGATAAGTATCAACATACTAAATAACTCATACTTTTGCTTAAAATTGTGGCTTTTAGAGTTGTTGTTCATTCATTACAGCAGGTTTTCAAACTCATATCAGCAAATACCGTTTTTGATACGTACATAATAATGAATTTTCGTCACTATCACATGAAAACTATTGGCGCAAAATTAACAAGAATACGAACTGATTGTCTTTAGAACATATGAAAAGGTTTTTTTCTGCTTCAAAATTTCGTGTATGTCATTAACCTTCATCCAGCCAACATATTTTTCACATGCAAAAACAACACTAAAATGTGCATAACTTTTTTGATTCTCGATGGATTTAGTTGAGATTTTCAGAACTTCCCGAAAAACTATTCTAGTTTATGGTCCAGGACACTTGGGAATATGGTCCACGTGGTTCCGGAGTTATTCCGGATTGTCTTGGGGTACCAAAATTGGCCACATCGTCCATTCAACGGATATCTCAAAACCCAGATGAACTAGAAGGTTGATGTCTTCGGCAAAGTTGTTCAGCAAACTAAGGGCTATCCGTCAGTAACAATCTTAATTGGGAATTTATCCGCTAGGTGGCGCCAGTTACAATTTTTCTTCAATCTTCTATATCTCAAGATCCTGATGAGCTAGAAGGTTGGTGTCTTCGGTGAAGTTGTTCAGCAGACCCTAAGCTATTTGTCAGTAACAATCTTATTTGGGAATTTATCCGCTAGGTGGCGCTAGTTACAAATTTTCTTCAATCTTCTATATCTAACGATCTTGATGAGCTATAAGGTTGGTGTCTTCGGCGAAGTTGTTCAGCAGATCAAAAGCTATCTGGCAGCAATTAATCTTATTCGGAATTTATCCGCTAAGTGGCGCAAGTAACAAATTATCTTCAATTTTATGTATCAAAAGTTAACAATCAGATCAATGTTGGGTGGCTCCAGTTTGTCTTCGTCATAGTTGTTTACATCGTGGCGAAAATTTAAAATTCTCATAATTTTATGTTCGAGATTTTTCACGTTTGATTTGTAACTTACGCAGCTCAACAGCCACAATACATAAGTTGGATCATCAATTTGTTTTATATGCTTTTTTTCATTCAAAGCCTTATATTTTATTTACGAGATTTTTTGGTGGAGCCTTCCATCACCGAGTGGTTAGAGTCCGCGGCTATAAAGCAAAGCCATTCTGAAGACATCTGGGTTCGATTCCCGTAGACCCAGGATCTTTTCGCAAGAGAAATTTCCTTGACTTCTCTGGGCATAGAGTATCATCGTACCTGCCATTCGATGTACAAATACTAAAAATGGCAACTTTGGCAATAAAAGCTCTCAGTTAATAACTGTGGAAGTTCTCATTGAACATTAAGCTGAGAAGCAGGTTCTGTCTAAGTGAGGACGTAATGCCAAGAAAAATAACGAGCTATGGGCTAGTTCATCTCGGGACCAACGGCTTTACTTCCCTTCAGAAGGAAGTCGTCACTAAAATTTGTAATGATTATCTCTTAGATGGGTCGTATCCCAAGTCCTAAGCGTATGTTTTAACGACTATACCGAGTCCATTTCCACATACACAGAAAGAAAAATCCGTGTAAATTTCAGCGTAAAATCGTGCACATAAAGGGAATGCCAGATATGTCGCAAATCTACACGTCACATCGTGTAAAATTACATCAACAACATGT
This sequence comes from Aedes aegypti, assembly GCF_002204515.2. NCBI lineage: Eukaryota > Metazoa > Arthropoda > Insecta > Diptera > Culicidae > Aedes > Aedes aegypti. The sequence goes on from NC_035108.1 coordinate 383,338,949, forward strand.
AAGTTTCCGCTAAACATCGTGTAATCTAGCATGGACTTTAACCGATTACGCGTCAATTCGCATAAATTTACACGATGTTGATATAATTTTACACGATGTGTCATGTAAATTTGCGACATATCTGGCATTCCCTTTATGTGCATGATTTTTCGCTGAAATTTACATGGATTTTTCTTTCTGTGTAGAGTCCTAATTCCTAGTTTTTCTGCTAGATTTATAACGAACCTTTCTAATGTAAACAATAACATTGGGTTTAGACAGACACTCAATGTGTTTCATGATTGAATATTTTCGACGGCATGAGCGTGAGCAAGTGATTTCGCATCCAAAAATCATTCGTGAGAATTTCGAAGCATATCTCAAAAGATTTGGCTTTTGTGGGAGAACCTCATGGTTGAGATTTGAGTGTCAATGTACCAACACTGGATGTTCAATACATCAAGGGCAATCTGAAATGGAAAACTGAACCAATATTCATTCGCTATATGGTGCTAGTAACCTCTCCAATATTCTGAATTTGGTGCGCTGGTAATGCAATTGATTCAAATTTTATTCATTAGATATCACTAGTGATATTTTCATAGAACTTATCTAATTTAATAACATGATAAGCAGGAAGGTTAGTTTTTCGACAAATAATATTGGATGGCTGAAAACTACCTAATAGGGATCAAGTTGGTTTGAGTTTTAGTGGCGCTGCCGTATATTTTTGAGGAAGAATTTTATTCCAAGATCCTCGTACGCTAAAATATCGGTCTTTTAGGATTTTTTTCAAGCAACAAAAATCTTCCTTGAAACAATCCAACGGAAATGTTATAGACAACGGTTTAAATGCTCAACTTGATGCTCACCGCTAAGGTTTAAAGTTAGAGCAGTCTGAGTACAAGTAAATGCTTAAGTAATAACAAATAATGTCACTGATAACAAAACTTGTTGATTTTTTTTTTGAGTTTTGAGTTATTAAAAACTCCGTGAGTTGATGTTCTTTAACTCGATATCGAAAACATTAATTTACTGGGATTGTGTGAAAAGTTATTTCCATGAATAATCAAAATTGAAGGGGATTCCTGTACCGAAAAAATCGATACTCAACGCGTAATGCTTATATATATATATATATATATATATATATATATATATATATATATATATATATATATATATATATATATATATATATATATATATATATATATATATATATATATATATATATATATATATATATATATATATATATATATATATATATATATATATATATATATATATATATATATATATATATATATATGCACATAAATCAAAAAGCTATATGGAATCATTTTGTATGGCAAAATTGGCCAGATAAACTATACACTTCACGGTATTAAAAATATATTCAGAGAAATATTTTTAGTAACGGTTGTACATAATGGAGAAAAACAAAAATCCCCACAAACGTCTTTTTCAAACAAACGTTTTGATATTCGGGAAATTTCTAGTGAAATATCTTTCTCAATAAAAATTAAACGATTTTAATTATTTTGCTCAACTATAGGGATAATCGTAGCCGATAGTATATTCTTAAAATATTAGGAATTTTATCAGGATTAAATGATAGCAAAAATCTTACCATCGCAGTCTAGAAATATATACTGTAGACAACAACCTTCCAGCGGATGAATTCAATCAAATTTTTCACCGCCAGATATAAAGTGCATGTTCGATTTTGGCAACATGCCAAAAAACCTTTATGGTGCCCAAATAAAACCGTGCAAAATAAAACGGTTGTTTCAATTGAAACTTCTATCAACGTGATAATGACCACGAATTAAATTGAACACGGTAAGTTTCAAGACGGCTCACAGAAATTTCGAGATTAGTACGATTGTTGACTGACCCATGATCCATTGTTTTGCATATGTATTCCCGTGTTGCCAAAATCAAACCATGCCAAAATAAAAAAAAAACTTTGCCGACCATATAATCTTTCTCAATACATAGAAAAGAAATACTGTTATTGGCGCCACCTAGCAGATAGTTATCATTAATATTTTTTACCGCTAGCCTTCTAGCTCTTCACGATCTCAATATATAGCAGATTAAAACATTATTGCTAGCAACACCTAGTGGATGAATTCTCAACCGGATGACACCTTCCTTCTAGCTTATCGGAATCTCGAGACATATAATGGGGATTAATTTTTAATAAGGTTTGCAACTGCCCAAAAATCCTTGATCTGCTGAACAACTATGTCGAAAACACCAAACCTCTAGCTTATCAATATCTCGTGATATAGGAGATTGAAGAAAATTTGTTACTAGCGCCACCTAGCGGATAAATTCCCAATTAAGATTGTTACTGACGGATAACTCTTGGTCTGCTGAACAACTTTACCGAAGAGTCCAACCTTCCAGCTCTCCAGGATCTTAAAATATAGAAGATCGAAGAAAATTTGTAACTAGTGCCACCTAGCGGAGAAAATCTAAACTAATTTTGTTATTGCCAGATAGCTCTTAGTCTGATAAACACCTTTGCCGAAGACACCAACCTTCAGCCTCATCAGGATCTTGAGATAAAGAAGATTGAAGAAAAATTGTAACTGGCGCCACCTAGCGGAGAAATTCTTAACTGATTTTGTTATTGTCAGATAGCCCTTAGTCTGATGAACAACTTTGCCGAAGACACCAACCTTCTAGCTCATCAGTATCTTGAGATATAGAAGATTGAAGAAAAATTGTAACTGGTGCCACCTAGCGGATAAATTCCCAATTAAGATTGTTACTGACAGATAGCCCTTAGTTTGCTGAACAACTTTGCCGAAGACATCAACCTTCTAGTTCATCTGGGTTTTGAGATATCCGTTGAATGGACGATGTGGCCAATTTTGGTACCCCAAGACAATCCGGAATAACTCCGGAACCACGTGGACCATATTCCCAAGTATCCTGGACCATAAACTAGAAGAGTTTTTCGGGAAGTTCTGAAAATTTCAACAAAATCCATCGAGAAACAAAAAAGTTATGCACATTTTAGTGTATTTTTTGCATGTGAAAAGTATGTTGGCTGGATGAAGGTTAAACTTCAAGAGTTACTTTAGATGATTCGATCGACATTGTTTTATGCTGAAGTTATGTCGCAATTTCAACATAATTTTTCTTTTCATACGAAAAAGTAATTTATATACCAAAGGAGTATCAGAATTCCAGAATTCAGTGGTGACAAAGGGTCGTAAAGCTCGGAATTTTCAATTGATTTTCTACAAGACGTTTATTTACTCCTGATTACTCAAGGGTGTTTATACGGCTTGACAATTTCGATTGATTTCCTACAGAGCGTAAAGATGTACCTGATCTATGTGGATTAAGGTCAAATTTCTGCAGGGCGTTGATAAAGCTTAGAATTTTTAATTATTGTTCTACAGAGAATTAAGATGAGACAATATCAAATTACTCCAGTGCATTAATACAGCTTGGGTTACTTTCGAGTGATGTCATAGAGGGCGTTAAGATACAGCTGATTTAAAATTTACTTCAAGGCATTCATACAGCTTGACAAATTGCTTGTCTACGTGTAATTAGGTCAAAATACTTCAGAGCGTTGATAAAGTTAGAAATTTTTAATTGATGCCCTACAGGACTATGAGTTGCAGCCGATCTACTTAAATAATAAAGTCAAATTATTCCAGAACGTTGATACTGCTTGGAATTTTCAGCTTATGTCCTACAGGTCTGACCTAAATGAAACATGGCCAAACTTCATGACGTAAATGAAGCTTAACAATTTTGATTGATGCCATAAAGGGCGTTAATATGCAGCTGATCTATGTAGGATAAGCTCACATTACTCCAGGGCCTTGATACAGCTTGAAATTTTCAAATGATACAGGGTGTTAAGATTCAAATGATTTATATAAGACAATTTCAGATTACTCTAATGCATTTTAGAAGCTTGTATTTTATAATTGATACCTTCAGGGCGTTAAGATGCATCTAATCTTCTTGAAATAAGGTCAAATTACTCTAGGGCGTCGATACAGCTTGGAATTTTTAATTGATTTAGGGCATTAAGGCGCACTTTATCTACATATGATAAGGTTAAATTTGTCGTAGGTATCGCTTAGAGTTTGCAATTGGTCTTAATCAGGGCGTTAAGATGCAGCTGATCTACATGACACAAGGTCAACACATTTCAGTGTGTTGAATCAGAATTGAAATTTCTATTGATTTTCCAAAGGGGTTTTAAGATCCTCCAGATCTTGCAAACATATAGGTGAAATAGGTATAATTACTCCAGGGCGTTGATATAGATGTTTCAATTGATGCAGGACTTATTTTAATTTGATACAGGACGTTCAAATACAGCAATTTGGAATACTGTAAATTTCTCCTGGGTGTTTATATGTCCTGTAATTTACAATTGACGTTCTACAGGGCGTTAAGATGCACCTAATCGACAAAGGATAATTGGCACAAGATTGTTGACAAAGGATATTTTGGCACAAGTTTGTTCAGCAAAACATTAGGGTATGGTGAGTGGAATTTGTTTATTTTGTAAATGTTATTTTTTTTTTGAATATATTGATTGATCCACTTGTACGAACTTTTGCCCCACCTTACTCCACCAAGCTCAGTTGTATGAGAAATTGTTGTTTTAGTTCACAGTTCCACCAAATTATATGCATTACCAAGTCTAGCTTAACCCTTACTGTGAGGGAGATGTCTAAAAATATCAATATTAAGCCATACCCCAAGTTATCGATAAAGAGGCGAACTTTTTATCCCCCAACCTTTCAAACCTCCATCAAAGCGGGGCAACACTTCTCCAAAAACTTGCAAATTTGCCTTTTCCCATCGTAAAAACTGATCTACCCTCCAATATAGCAGCTCAGCAATCTTGTCTGCAAAAAGGCAGAAAAGCTCTTTGTGCATTTCCAGCCCCAAAGCGCCGAAGGGCTGTCGTTTCGTCTTTATCGTATACATCACACTCGTATTCAGCCACCTACGTAATAGAACGAAAGAGAAAAAAAAATTGGCGATGACAATCACAGACAGGGAGAGGGTATGAATGAAATGAGAATGGCTTCGAAGTGACAAAACGACACGATTATCATCGAACGGAAGAATTTCGAACGCGGATTGAATGTTCTATTTTATGGGCGCGAAGACGGAGGAGGAAATTGGCCGGAGATCAGCGAGATGAGATTGGTTCACATTAGAATGCGTGGAAATCTTCCGGCGCAGATAACTGATGAAGATGACTTTTTTAAATTGCTAAATGCCAATTAATTTTGAACGGTATTGGTATGCAAATGTTTTGAAACAAAAAAAAAGCCTCTGAAGGTGAATCATCAAACTTGCATGATATTATTTAGCTATCATTCATTAAATAAATGAAAACCCGAATTTAGTACTATACTATTTAATTCCACTAGAGTTTGTAACATTTGAGAGATATTTGAGATATCATTCGTACAAAAAAATGTCGAAATAATCGTGCTTTACCATCATTTTCCTTTGGCGGGATCCAAATTGAAGCAATTGCCAATTTATCCATCCGACTGCGGCATCTCCCTCCGATCGATGAATTCGCGCGAAATGATTACTCTGTCGTCACAGCAATTCCAGCTTAACGGTAATAATTCCCATGCGTCATCTTTATCACAAGGCGGCAAATATTGACGATGAGCGCAAATCATTTCATTGCAGTATCGTTCACAGCATCGTAGAATAAACGGGAAATATATTTTCATGCCTTAGGAAAAGAATAACCTTTACTAATTTATTCAAAACCAGTCAGTAAAATAATTCGATGCAAGTAGGAATTTGGTGAATATTAGCAATTAAAAATAGAAAAATAGCATTTATGGATATTTATTTCGTCGAAAAAATCGCAAATACAGCAAAATTGCATTTAAAAATAAAATATTTTTCTTTTCCAAGTTTTCAATCCTTTTCCTTTTCCAATTCATTAAACTTTCTATTGATTTAACAGCAGGATGCTTAGGTATTCGAACTTTTTTAATTGATATAAACGATCAAACTATTGCTGAGGTTCAGTATTGCTACTTTTTGATAAAACACAATTATTCCCTTTCTTCAAATGCTTGTTAATTTGGCTGCTAAAAACAAACGGTCTTTTGCTTAGGCCGATCGACCAATATTCCTGGATACGCACGACCATCACGCCGAGAAACGGGCGAGAAATGATTTTTGGCCATAAAACACCATTCCATAAATCGTCCCATTCGGTATCTACACATTTATGTGCTTTTATGAAATTACAAACCATAAAAATAACAATAACCACCGAAAATCCGGCACGGCAAAGAAGGAACTGATAGCAATTTCGGGACCGGAGATGGACAAACACGAACGACGCTCGATGGAAACGCCTTGAAGCTCCCGCCGTGAACCGGAAGTGGACGAGGAAATATGAAAGATGACGCAAGAAAACCAAACGACACTTTTGGTCAAACGATTCTGACGAGATAGAGATCGCTCAAGCATTCCAGTAACCGACCGACCTGGACGACTTTTTCTTGGCGAGGACAGCACTTCGGGATTGTGGCGCACTTAGTTCGAGCGGATGTGAATTTATTTGGCACAGTCGCCTGCAGCTCGTGGCCCTGTTTCGAGTGGAGAAAACGACTTTTGTATTCAAATTTTATTCGGAAATAATAATGGTAATGGAGGGACGGACATATCTTAGCAAGCTCTCCCGTGAACTCAATTGTGAGTTAAATTTGTTTTGTCGGCTGTAGGGGGAAACGGGGACTGATATTAAGTTGATATTGCAGTTTTGTGAGAAATTTGTGTATTATGTATGGAAGTACAGTATGTACTTATGGTGAAGCTAGTAACATTTTTAAGAGGAGCTGAGAAACTATGTTCTTCGAAAACAAATTTCGATATGATAATAAATCTACGAGCTGTTTAGTGGAATACCTATAAATAAACGAAAAACTGAATTTAGCAGGGGAACCTGGTCCAATTTGGACCATGTTCTAATTCGGACTAAAAAGCATTTCTCAATACTGGCGCTACTGTAAAGATCGTATGTACCGTTTTTCTGCTCACCGTTTGGCTTATATCTAACATAGTAAATTTGACGCCTTTGCTTTTTATATTTGTTTATTGTTTTGAAGTGCTCTAGTGAGCTGTTGGTTGGCATTATTTCTTAGTTTCTGTAGGTGACAGCAGTCCAATCTTTCTGTATTATTTTATAATCGAATCCCCCTTGCCTAAACTTTCATCTGACCATATGGCTTCGATATGTCTATGCATTTTTTGTGCTCAACTAGCTTGAAAGTCACAAAATGTGTGCTGGTCCAATCCGGACCTTTTGATATGGTTTAATACGGACCTCTTGATTTTCAACGAGCACTCAGTCTATTCTAAGTGCTCCACCCCGTGAAAGTCTTGACGACTTGGTAAAAAAACACAAAAGTTGTAATATTAATAGCCGGTGCCTTTATTTCAGCTGCAGTCAGGAAAAAGTCTTCGAAAAAAATCAAAAAATACGTGTTGCTGTTGAACTAATGAAGTTACTGAAGATCATTACATAATAGCCGCATTTTTCACTGTAGGTCGCTTTGTTTCTATTCGCCCCACTTTTTCTAATCACCCCGTTCTACGGTTCTTTTCAATTAGCCACAGTTTTGGTGCGTGCAGGGGGTTGAGATGGTACTGTTATGTAAGTACAAACTTATCATACCATAGTGAAAACTGATTCTTTGATCATTAATGAAGGATGTTTCTGAAGACACAAATCCCTTTTGAGCTAATTTTGTTTGGGATCTTTGAAGATGTTTGAGGGACTAAACCCCATATGAAGCTAAATAATAGCAAACAAACTCATGAAAATCTCTTCTCCTATCCGCCGGATTTAATTGCTTTTTTCGGCAAATTTCAATAATATGACTTGAAGAATGAATTTTCACTGTGGGAAGATAAGTTTGTACTTATTTTACAGTACTATCGTGTTTTGAACGTTTTTCAAAATTTCTCCATAGTAATTTCCATATAAACCTATATCGTCCTTGGGCCACCTTTAAATTACCACATAGAAAGCTGAAAATTGAACAGAACACTACTTTTATTATACGGATTGTAAGGAAGATATGGGAGATTGGATTTTCAACATTTTTTAAATTTCGTACTGCCCCATTGTGGTGCTCCCGTGACGTGTTTTTCCTATCGTTTTTTACCGTTCCTCGCGATTAGGCGCCATTCGGACTTTGCACGTAGTCATTCACGTTTTTCTTGCATCTTGCACGAAAGTTTTGGATAGATTAAATTTTATCGCCACATCAAACTGAACTGTTGGGGTTTTCTTGAAAGCTTGGACTGCCACTTAATTCTTTCTGATCGATGGTCGTACGTTCGTGGTACCGATTAAATTTATTCTGCTGAAGGCACGATGAGATAGACACGGATTTTCGAGGTAGGTGCGCAAATTTTTTTTTTTGCGCCGCTGCTGTTATTCGGACTCCATCTTCACAACGATTGCACATCTGCTAGTGAAACTTACACAGCGTAAACAAATACACATTGAACATATTACACCCAAAATTGCAATAGAAAATACCCAATGAGTAAAAAATTACAGCCATTTAAAAGTGATGCAATTTGATTCCGTACACCCTTTAATATAGCCTGTTTTGCACCTAGTGCAAGCTAGTGCAAGCTAGTGCTTCTATAGGAACAAAAATCGCAAATTGTGCTACTGTAGGCACATGTGTTCCTATAGTGATTCAAGTGACATTTTAAACAAAAATTCGGTTTTTCGTTGTTTTAGTATTTTTCCTTCAAAACCAAGATAAAAAGCTTCCAGATGACGTGAAAATAATTCCACTGGCTTCATTTTTCGATAGCATATTCGACCTTTTGTCCTTTGGACCTTTTGTCCATAAACCTAGTGCGAAACATGTTAAAACATACTCTCCACTATCGGACCTACCTCTTGAAAGCGTTTACCTTAATTGGTTCGGAGCTTTTTTCATCTGTATGCTTCCCTTACGAAAAGAAACTAATTTTCAACCACAATTTAATTCAGGTAGATCAACAATGATTTTTCCCGAATGAAAATACAACCTCGGTTGCTTATGTATCATAAAATCCCTCTCTGGCTGCAGTGCCCCGGCCCATTTACGCCCAAACAAGCCCGCTGCAGTAGATTTGCAGAGTGCACTTCTGGCTTTTATCCACGCTAAAGCCGGTAAACCTCTCCACAGAACTGAGCCTTATTTTCCTTTCATTTCCGTGCTCCATCGAGATGAGTAGCGGCACTACTACGCTGACACGGTCCAGGGACAAGGGCTGTTTCTTTTGATTGCGATGGCGACAGAAAGATAGAGCCTGGTTTCGCTGAACCTTCGCTGCTGCTGCTGTGTTGGGCTTTTGCCTCTTCAAAGCTCACTTATACTCTTCTACTTAGATGCACACACTGCCGCCGCTCGGGATCTGAAACGGAAAATGCTAATGTTTGCATTAGGTTTATTAAATTACGTCACTCTACTGCTGCTGCTGCTGCTGCTGCTGTTGCTGACACCACCGTCGTCTGTGCACGTACAATAAGGTCGACACGTGGTGCACTTGGGTACTGGGATGGTAACGTTTCAGCAAAAAATAATAAAAGAAGTACAGCTTTCACCTACACCGTGAGCAGTTGGGGTTCAGTGGGCATCTTATTTTTTCGGCTATGCTCACTAAAATTCTGAACATTCTTCTTCGAAAGAGAAGACAGCGAAAGCGAAGACAAAAGTTTAAAAAAGACAAAATCTTCAAACTCAAATAAATCTTTTGGATCAAACCATCACTTCAAATTTCGTATGAAATAAGGTTTGAAAAATAATCGGATTTCTGGAAACAGATTAAGGGATCTTCTGAAATAATCCCAAATATACTCTTAAAAATAATGGAAATTACTGTGGACGTAATTTATAGTATGACTGAATGACACATGATGTAAATGATAAAACGTCACAAAAATGTGTGCTTGAAGATGTATTGAACAAAAAATGTAATTTTACACGTTAAAGGACATGAAAACAATGTCACTTTAATCGTTATTCCCGAATCAAACGGTATGGTATTTAAAATGTGACATAAATTCACGCTGGGGGGTCCCGTAGCCTCGAGGTTACGCTTTCGCTTCGCAAGCGGAAGGTCATGGGTTCGATTCCCAATCCCCCCACACAAAAACTCCGTCCAGCATCCTGAAGAAGCCACACGGAGGACCGTGTATTGGGGAAGAACACATCCATCCTTCGTCAGTATCGGATGGTGACTGAGACACACTGACCCTCTTTGTAGGCTGTTGCCTCACACAACACATAAACATGGTAAAATGAACCACCGCACACCAATGGACTTCGATATGGATTGGACCAACGACAGCACTCTCCTCTACCTGCTCGGTATGAGAGAAATAGCAATAAGAACTATAAATAGATTCTGTATATATGATACTCGGCATAGTAGTGGCCAAGTGCACGGAGTGCCTAACAAATAAAAAGTAAGGAAAAAAAATAAATTCACGCTATTCGGCTCACTTCTTTTATGTGCATCCAAAAGACCTAAAATCGCATGATTTTTTCGGAGTGTGTATACATGATAAAAATCCGGGAGGAATTTGTGGAGGAAAGCATGTTATAATTCTAACATGAATTTTAAGAAGGATCCTTAAAGCAATCCTTGTGTTCACTATTAAAAGAATCTATGCCCTTGAGAAATTTAAGGAATCCATGTACCTACTTTAATACCTTGATGACTACAGTGTAGCGTCACACCATTGTGGTGGGAACTTGGGATTCTTGCCATTCGGAAGCGAAACTCATCCATACAGCCGTATGAAAACCCACCACTGGCACTTCCTCCAGGAGGTGGCCGAGCTTCTGGTCCATTTGACCAAGAGATCAAGCATGGTTGTGGCGGGGTTTAATCAAGTGACCTGGTACTGCTTTCAAAGTGCCTTGGCCCCCTGTCCAACCGACACATCAGGATGGTTTCCAATAAAATCCGGATTATGGTATACTGATGATGCAGAGCCGACAGCCGTGCTATTCCACTTCCCTAGTAAGTATGGATGACACCTCCCTGAAACGGCGAGTTAGCTAATAGTGCGGTTGCCCCCGTCCCGTTAAAACTTTGGCAAGCATCCGAGTACGTTCTAAATCCGCCACCTTAGCCGGTGGAAGTAGGCACAATTGAACGTTTCCTGTCTTGCGCCGATCTGGCTTGGAACACGATACCCCATGAAGGACAGTGTCAAACCTAGCATGGCTCTCACTGTTTGCAAAGTTCACCATGGGATCATGAAGGCGACTACTTACGACGGAGGAAGATTGCGGCTTGGAGGGGGGACCCAACAAAATGGAGAACATCTCAGACAATACCGTAATGGAGGTTAAAGCAGCAGAGGGTGTGAAAGCAAATGCGTTCCAGAGAACCGGCAAACTACAACGTTCGCCAGTAGCACAGCAGGAGACACCAGCAAGTAGCAGCAGGGCGTTACAATGTGAGAATTCCAGACTCCAGGCAGGACTAGGGTTTTAAAGCCCATCGTTCACACTGAAATCGAACAACGGCATTTGCCAGGAAGGCTCAACGGGGAATTCGAATTTGACGGAGCTCAAAAAAGGTCAATAAACTCTACGCGCTAAAAATGAGAGCCGGAGCAGCCGAAAGGCACTACAAAATGCAGAAAACGATTAAGAACGACAAACCGTCAGTAGCCAGAAGAACAGAGAGAAGAAATACGGCAAAGGAAGTGAAAAGAAAAAGGAGGATACGAAGAAAGTGACTGCACACTCGCAGCGTGAGTGGTCGAAGGGGGACGCCATACTTGTTAAGGCAAACGGCCAAACCACGTACGCAACGATTCTTTGTAAGGTCAGAGATAATCCGAAGCTAAAATACCTCGGAGAGAACGTGGTCAGAAAGAAGCATACTCAGAGAGGCGACAATGCTTTTCGAACTGAAGAACGATCCGGTGTTCAAAAGGCCTACCAGAAGTTGATTGATTGCTAAGTCGTTGGCAAACGAGGCAAGCGCACAAGTTTTAACTCAAGAAGCAGTGGTTGAATGCATATATCTGGACGAGATCACATCCAGTGATGACTTGCAACAGCAGTTGGGATCTCATTGCAATATTGGAGATGTGGCCATAACAATCCGACTTTCAAATTCGTACGATAGCACACAGCTAGTGACGATTCGACTACCAATGGCCGGAGCAAACAAACTAGTTGAGAAAGAAAAGGTGAAAATTGGAACGTCGGTTTGCCCACTGATACTCGTCTCCCGAGCCGAGAGGCCACCGATGAGGTGCTTCAAGTGCATGGACTTCGGACATCAGCCGGCAATCTGTAACGGTCCGGACAGATCCAAGTTGTGCAGGAGAAAGGGTACTTCGGAAGAGACTGCACTAAGCGACCAAAGTGTAAGGAAGGAAACGCCCAACGGTAACGGGTGGCTTTAAGTACCCTGCGTATAAAAGAGCGATCGCATCAGTAAGTGGAACAGTAGTGGAAGTAACGCAGATCAACTTGAATCAATTCGACACTGCCCAGCAACTGTTGTGCGACGTTGCGATTATAGCTGAGCCGTATCGAGTACCGCTTGATAATGCCAACTGGGTGGCGGACAGCACGGGAATAGCGGCGATACAGGTTATGGGTAGGTTCCCCATCCAAGAAGTGGTTTCTACCGCTAAAGAAGGATTCGTGATCGGGAAAGTCAATGGTGTCTATGTAAGTAGCTGCTACGCTCCTCCAAAGTGGACGCTCGACGATTGCAGGTGGATCTTAGAGGAATTGACCGATGAGCTTGTCGGTCGGAAGCCAGTACTAATTGTATGGGCCGTGGAGTGGGGTAGCAAGATAACCAATGCCAGAGGTTACAGCTTGCTGGAGGCCCTGACAATGCTAGATTTCCAACTGTGCAATTAGCACAGTTAGCACATTTAGGAAAAAATGGACGGAAAGTCGACGGTGGACGCAATTCAAACAGTGCTGGAGAGGGTCGAGAAAGCATTGAAACAGAAGTGTAGAGGGAACGTTACTGTGCCGTGGTCACGATAGATGTGAAGAACACGTTCAATAGCGCCAGCTGGGAGGCCATTGCCACAACGCTGCACAGAATACGGGTTCCCCACTACTTGTGACAGATTTTGAAGAGGTACTTCCAAAACCGAGTACTAAGGTATGAAACCGAAGCCGGCTCGAAGGAGTTGAGAATAACGGCTAAAGTTTCACAAGGTTCCATACTGGGATCAACGCTGTGGAATGCGATGTACGACGGGGTCCTATCGCTGGAGCTACCCAAGGGGGTCGAGATTGTCAGCTTCGCCGATGACGTCATCCTAGCGGTAATAGATGAGACGCAGGAGGAAGTAGAAATGCTGGCAACGGAGGCAATTAGTGTGGTCGAAAGATTGGATGGAGGGAGTCAAGCTGAAGATAACCCACCACAAAACGGAGGCGCTACTAGTTAGCAACTGCAAAGTAGTCATGCACGGTGAGATCCTATCGGGGGTAATGCCATAGCATCTCCTAGGCGTAATGCTAGACGATCAGCTGAACTTCAACAGTCAAGTCGATTATGCATGCAAGAAGGTAGCGAAGGCGACCAATGCTTTCACAAGACTTATGCCCAACATAGGTGGTCCTAGAGGCAGTAAAAGGCGTCTCCGGGCTGTCGTATCAACATCGCTACTAAGAAACGGTGCGCCAGCCTGGGGCGCGGCGCTACAGACCAAGCGGAATCGGGATAAGTTAAACAGCACGTTGCGACTCATCACCAAGCGAGTGGTGAGCGCGTACAGGATTATATCGTCGGAGCATGCGTAATCGCTGGGATGATCCCGACCTGCATCATCCTGTCCGAAGACATCAGCGAAGAGAAACCAGGCTGGCGATGAATTTGGCAAGAATTCGTTCGCTGGCTAATGGGCAGCAAGAATGGGACGCCTCCGATAGGACCCACAAGGTGGACCCACAGGCTCATCCCGAATCTATCGGCCTAAGTGAGCACGGAGAAGTAAACTTCTCCCAGACACAGTTCCTGTCAGGTCAAGGCTGCTCCAAGCAGTATCTGCATCGATTCAGCCATGCGTCTTCACTATTCTGTCCTGAGCGTATGGAGATTGTAGAAACGCCAGAACATATTGTCGTCAACTGCCCAAGGTACAATATAGTACCAAACACGGTGGCGGCTGCATTTGGTGAGTACTACAGCGTAGAAGGTGTGGTACCCGGAATGATCTGCGATCCTGATCTTTGGAATATGATGACCAACATGGTGGTGCAAATACTGTCTGGCTTACAGCGCAACTGGCAAACGGAGTGCGAAACGAGACGCAGAGAGCAGCGCTTGTCGTCGGGTCGTCAGGGTACTGATGAACCGGAAGACAACCTCCCAGTGGAAATGTCGGACCGACCTGTGTACTCGACAAGTCAGTCTGCTGATGAAAGGAGACCATCGGGCGCGAACGGAGTAGGCTAGATCCTCCGACGGGGACCAGACCAAGTAGAACCTGAGAGAGACTCCCGAAGAGGAAAAAAAATATCAACGTCATATGCAGCCCAGATTCCGCTGTCACAAAACGTCAGATGCAGCCCACCGTTTTCACGACTGCAATAGTGAAAAGTATTGTATTCAATATAAATTTGTAATAAAAACCTCAGTCGGCGGAGAAGTTTTTTTTAAAAAGTTGATGATAAATCTTAACACAAGATTAGTTCTTTCTAATGTATGCTACGTTTGCTGGCATGAAATTACACTCAAAAGGCTATTTATGATTCGGTGGGATGTTAACGCAATCAGTTTTTGCTGAGAGATTCATGTGGGGCTTGAACGGCTTGCGCATGATTGATATAAACACAAAATGAAATAAGAAAAAAAAAAACTCAGCTATCATAGAAAAAAAAAAGACCGTCTTCGCGAGTCTCGTCTCAGAGTAGAACTAGTGTAACGTCATGCTAGGCCGACTTCGGCACATTACCAGCCAACAATGGACGTTGCCGGTTTCGGGAGATATTTCTCCGTCGAGGTACTCTCCATCGGAGAACGCTAGTTTCACCGTCGGGAACTACGCCAACTAGTATCAATCACGACGAACGGCTTTGGGTCGTCACACACTGTAGCCGTCGTTGAAAAAACGTGACCGAAATTGTTTTGATCTTGAAACATGATTTTTGTACTATAGTGTCTTCGGGAATGTTTTTCCATAAAATAATAGTTATTTTATGAAAGTGTCAATTTTGTGATTAATCCACCTAACAGTGAGAACGAAATTTTATTTTTCGTATTTATGATCTTGAGCTTAGATGCTACTTCAGGATCGCCAGATCAGCTGCACTTACACAAGGAACCAACCGAATGACTGCTTGGGACTAACAGGCATCCTCAGTGTATAAGTGCTGGTGATCTTCTATTTTTAGACGACAATCGTGCCTGCCACGTCAGAATGCAGACCAATGTGGGGAAAGGGGAGGAATTGATGATGCATTAGACTGGCTCCCACGTAGACCGTATATACCACTGCATCTACGCCAGTTCATGCGGGAGTGTTTGGATTGGAGGAAAGGCATGGCAGAGAGGTTTGCTTTTGTGGTTAGCCTACCCAACTAACATTTACTCAATTAACAAACACCATTATGGCAGTTTTATCCAGCATCGTGTTTTATAACATTTTAATAATTTCCATGGCCAACCTTTGTTAAAGCATTGTTCACACAAATTTGGAGAAACTTTAAAGCATGTCGTTGAATACCAACTTTATTTATCAGCTTTAAAAACGTTTTACAAGCATTTAGTTCAGCTTTTATACGGCTGGTCTAAAAATAATTAAAGACCAATAAAAACAAAAAAATATTTTTCTAGGCACTTTATGAATGTAGTGTGCACTATTATTATGATAGTACAGTGATACCTCCATGAGTCGATGTTCCATGACTCGATATCGACTCATGGAACCATACTAAAAACAGAATTTCATGGTTACTATGATGGTCCCTAGAAGCCACTTTCCAAAGGATTGCTGTTCCATGACTCGATATTTCCATGAGTCGATGGTCCCTTCAATATCGACTCATGGAGGTTTCACTGTATAACAATCTTATTTAAAAATCGCCTGTATGCTGGATTCGAACTCGAGACCTTCCAATCGTCAGCGGTATGCCTTGCCATCTGCGCCATCCTAGAATTGATGATTATACCGTCCAGTGCAAAATATAAACTTCTCATAGCTGAATATTGACCATGTTCGAGCTTCTATTCGACAACGTCTAATCAACACATGGTACGCTAATCTACAACTGAACAAGCATATTATTCAGCTGCTGTTTAGTGCTGATCCAAGCTGAGTTCAGTCGGCTATTTTTAGCGCACAGTGAGAAAATTTATGTCGATGTTGGTCAAAATAATGTTTATTTACACAAAATAAAAACAGTTTGAAATGATTAATCTAATTTCAAAATAAGTTTTAGTTCGTTCAAAACTGATTAATTAATTTAAATAATTTTATAAATTATAGTTTGATTATTTTTTTATTTGTATTTTTCATAAACCTATTACACATGCATTGAAGTAAAAGTTCTCTGTGCGAATATATTTGAAACCCTTCAAGTTAGTCCTCAGAACCCACCTGAATAGAAAAATATTCGAATATCTTGATGCGATTTTTATTTCAAGAAATGGCCAAGTAAATCATTTTTCTTAGAGCGCAGTATTTATTCAGTTGTGAAGAAATGTCATTTTAAATATAGCTGGCAATAGAAATTTATTTAATCAATTCTGTCAAAGAAATTTCCATTTTTCTTGTACGGAAAAACATCCCGAGCAGACGAAAAAAGCTAAGCAATAGAAAATATAATATGGATAGCTAAAAGTGATAGTAACTTGATAGATATATGATATAAAATATCTGGAAATGATATCTAAAATTAACTACTAGAACAAAATTGGCATGTCATATTTAGATTCTGCAAGATTTTACCAATAGCTGCGAGCTATTAATTAAATCTGCGTACATCAACTTTTTTTTTTTTCTATCTTTATTAACGAGATTTTTAGCCCTGGGCTAGTTCATCTCGGATCAACTTTTTCATAGGTTTAGAAGTTCCAGGAACAAAATTTTGATATTATCTTCAGATATTTTATCTCTTATGTCAATCAAGTCAATATCACGCTTTGTTTGTCAGTACTTTGCTCCTACTCGGAATACTTAGCTTAAATGTTAATTTTTGTTTTTCACAATAATTCTGCATTTCTGGAGACATGTTTATTTTCTGAGCAGCTATTTCAAAAATTTTAAGAAGGCATAACTTATGAGCTTTTAAATGCATTCGGAATTCAACACGAATTTCGGATATTTTGTCCATTTCATGAAATTTAGCTATAGTGTGATCGCTTTTACAAGGCTTATTTATTGCTGAACAATGTGTTTGTTAATCGTCATTTTGGCCTCTATTGGATCAACCGTTCTTGTAATATACTGAAGCTGAATTAGGATTTTATAAGATACTTATTCAGCTCATATTCATGCTTATGTTAAACATGTGGGAAAAGATCAAGTGCGACGCAAGTAAAACGTTAGTTCGTCTTCTGAATATCCTTTTATACATATACATTTGTTTAGTGGAATACACTAAAACCTCAATTTACGAAGTCTTTTTCTACGCTACCTCAATTTAAGTCACTTTTTTTGCGAAGTAACTCAATTTAAGTCACTTTTTTTACGCAGTGCGTAAATTGGGTTTTGACAATTCTGTGGGAAATCATTGACTTCCGGTTTGGGAAAATCGTTGGAAACCCATACAATATGGGTATTTTTGGAAAGGGCACGACGAGGGGATGACGAAAATCGATGTCCGACGCCATTTTGGAATCCAAGATGGCGACCTCTGGTTTGGGCAAATCGTTGGAAACCCATACAATATGGGTATTTTTGGAACGGGCACGATGAGGGGATGACGAAAATCGATGTCCGACGCCATTTTGGAATCCAAGATGGCGACCTCTGGTTTGGGCAAATCGTTGAAAACCCATACAATATGGGTATTTTTGGAACGGGCACGACTAGGGGATGACGAAAATCGATGGCCGACGCCATTTTGGAATCCAAGATGGCGACCTCTGGTTTCGGAAAATCGGTGGAAACCCATACAATATGGGTATTTTAACCTCTTACATCTTATTACGGTCATAGATCCCAAGGCCTATATTCAATGGAGTTCTTGGAGGACCTAGGACATCCACACAAATTATTACAATACACCGTTTACTCACATGAATGGTTAGGGTCCTGTGGAGTAATTGAAAAGTAACCTCTAATCTCTTATTACGGTCGTAGATCCCAAGGCTTATATACAATGGAGTTCTTGGAGGACCTAGTACATCCGCACAAATTATTGCAATACACCGTTTACTCACATGAATGGTTAGGGGCCTGTGGAGTAATTGAAAAGTAACCTCTGTAATCTTATTACGGTCGTAGATCCCAAGGCCTATATTCAATGGAGTCCTTGGAGGACCTAGGACATCCACACAAATTATTACAATACACCGTTTACTCACATGAATGGTTAGGGGCCTGTGGAGTAATTGAAATGTAACCTCTAATCTCTTATTATGGTAGTAGATCCCAAGGCCTATATTCAATGGTGTTCTTGGAGGACCTAGGACATCCACACAAATTATTACAATACACCGTTTACTCACATGAATGGTTAGAGGCTTGTGGAGTAATTGAAAAGTAACCGCTAATCTCTTATTACGGTCGTGGATCCCAAGGTCTATATTCAATGGAGTCCTTGGAGAACCTAGGACATATATTCAATGGAGTCCTTGGAGGACCTAGGACATCGGCACAAATTATAAAAATACTAATTTTACTACTATGAATAGATAAAGGCCTGTGTCATATCAAAAAAACATCTAAGGATCGCTAAATATGCCAGTACATTGCAGGTATATATTCCAGGAAGTTTTTGGATGAACTAGAACACATGTTGTACTCACTTAATTACCAAAACTTGGATCTGACAAAACTAACGCTTCTTCAAAATATAACAATGTTCTAGGGTCCAGTATTGTGAGACATTCTTCTACATAGAAATGATAAGTTGGCAAAACCTCGTTTTACGAACTGAGCTCCCTCGTTTTACGCACTGATTCAATTTACGCACCAACTCAATTTGCGCACCCCCGATCTAGTTCGTAAATGGAGGTTACAGTGTATTGGCTTTTTAATTGCGGGAAACATGTCTTGTTCAGCTCATTTGTAGAACAATCTTGACTAGTCGAATGAGAATCTTTGGAAACGTTTAATAAGTGGCGATTCAACTTTTGTTCATTCCAATGCATAACGTTGAATATTGATCTAAGTTTGTGTTAAAAAAACACATTCTCAGCTTTTTATAGAGCAAATTTGTTATTCAGCTGCCATTACCATAATTGAACAATAATTAAACATGCATGCTTGTTTGTGGCTCTGAATTGTTAGTTGGGTATGAATCAGGCGTAAGGAAAGACATGCGCGTGGAAGAATGGAAGCGTTAGGGAAACGGTTTCTTGTCCGTCTCTGGTTCTAGCGTTTGCTATGAACGAATAGTTTGAGTGTGATAGATTTAGAATGGAAGATAGAAGGAAGTGAGAGATATACAACTACAAAGTACGAGAAAAGGGACGGGCCTGGGATTGAACCCATGACCTTATGAAGCAGAAGCGGTAGCCATCAGACCACCAACACCGTCTCATTTTTCGTATTTATGAATTTGAAAATAAACTTTATTCGGGAAAGTTGTTGGTAATATTAAATGAAACAACTTTGCTGAAGACACCATATGCATATCTTTTGATTTTCATGTACATTCGTGGAATTTTTGGTGGATTGCCCCTAAAAATCACTTTTTTCATTTTAACTTGGTTGGATGATTTTGTACAATTCAATTGTTTTATTGTTATTTGTTGCTTGCAAAAAACGCATAACTTTCTCGAAAAGAGCATATTTTCATCCGTCATACATTTCGAGTTATTGAAGGTTTTATATAAAATGTTGCACCTTTTTGACACTAAAAATCATTAGGTTGCGCATACTTCCACAGTCTGAAACATGCTCAACCAATGGTTTGATACTAATACTATTAAATGCCGACGAAAAGTGTGCAAGATATTTTGTCTGTTTGTCTGTGATAAACCCGTCTGAACAGATTATTCCGATCTGTTGATGATTGATTATATTGTTGATTCGATTACATAAGATTCAAAACAGGGCTGCCAGATATTCAAGTTAAGGCAATATATAGTGAATAAGTGTATATTATATATGCGTGTAAGTAAACATTTTTTCAGGCTTTCTTTTGACCGCCAGGCCAAAGCTGGCTAAAAGTGTCTTTCTCTGCATTTCACAGTATTAGTATCAAACCATTGGTTGAGCAAGTTTCAGACTGCGGAAGTGTGCGCAACCTAATGATTTTTAGTGTCAAAAAGGTGCAAAATTTTATATAAAACCTTCAAAAACTCGAAATGTATGAGAGATAAAAATATGCTCTTTTCGAGAAAGCTATGCGTTTTTTGCAAGCAACAAATAACACTAGAACAATTGAATTGTACAAAATCATCCAACCAAGTTATAATGAAAAAAGTGATTTTTAGGGGCGATCCACGAAAAACTCCACGAATGTACATGAAAATCAAAAGATATGCATATGGTGTCTTCAGCAAAGTTGTTTCATTTAATATTACCTAAAACTTTCCCGAATAATGTTTATTTTCAAATTCATAAATACGAAAAAAAACTTTTGTTCTCACTTTTAGGTGGATTAATCACAAAATTGACACTTTCATAATATAGCTATTATTTTATGGAAAAACTTTCCCGAAGACACTATAGTACAAATATCATGTTTTCAAGGTCAAAACAATTTCGATCACGTTTTTTCAGCGACGGCTACAGTGTGCGTCGGGGCGCTTGCGAACCGGTAGTAACTCCTCAACCGGAATCGTAAGACCGAAAAAAGGTGTGTGCTTTTATTTTCTTTGATTAGTCAGCTATCACTAAGAAATCTGTTTTTTAGAGTCTAAGAAATCTAATCTAATCTGTGATCCTATTAACATCGTGTCTTCTAAATTGAGTAATTTGAGGATTTCTGGCATCCTTCTGGAATTACTGCAGGTAACCTCGAACTAAAGTCCAACCAATCAGAAAAGAAATTAGTCGAAGATGTGATCGAGAATCTACAAAGAAAGCTTCATCGAGAATCCAGCAGATATCTTGCCGCAAATTCTCGAAATCGTAGAAAGTGCTCTTGAGTCTCCGATCCATACAAATATTCTTTTGATTATGGGGATCTGAAAATAAAAAAAAAAACGACCACGTAGTTTGTGGATTCCCTTAAAAAATATATGTTTTGTCAAAACGGATTGAACAATTTAATTGATTTCATTGTACCTGATCGATCAGATACTCCATACGCCCCACGATCCCCTAAGTATGAAAATATCAGTTCATCATTCTTTGTTTGTGAACGATAGCGCTCACATCAAATCCTTAATAAGATACGCCGATGTTTGTCCGACGGATATCACATGAACAATATTCATTCACAGTCTTGACTTCGTGAAACATACTGTGAAGAGAATTATATCAAATTTGTATGTATCTTTATAATTTTTTAAATCAATCCTGCTAAAGAACAATGTGAAAAGCATCAAAAGTACGAAACAATAACTGCAGCAATAACAATTTAGCTAAATGCAAATATCTCCACTTATTCACAGTAAGCAATTTTCAGATTGTGCTTTTATTAAAAACAGGATGTTTCTATTCTTGAGTTGTGTGATGATTCTCTTAAATAGATACCGAGGAATAATGTCATTCAAATGAGTTATTGTTGAAATCTATTTCTTCAAAATCAGAATTCAAATTGATACTTTATCTTCAATCAACAATTGAACAGATGCGTAATTCCCATCGATTACTTCCGCCACCTTTCAGCCTCCAGTTGGTTCCACTAAGGCGACATCAATTCCCAAATTTGCTCTCGCTTTGACATACATTATGTCATCATTTGAAATCAAATTATTGCTCCAAATTAGACTGTCCTTGCTGATGGGAAGCATCTCTATTATCTAGCATGACAGTGATTTATGTATTCAGCCTGTCGATATGGTGGGGGTGGCAATGTCACGCCTGCCTTTTTCCGGAGTTTAATCATAGTTCCACCACGTTCTTCCACCTCCTCGGATGAGAGCGAAAGATGGTTGCCAAGATATACCTCTATACGTGCATGTGCTAGGTGGAAGGGTACAATGTGAAAAATTCCCGTCTCGCCAAGGATCGACACGTCTTGCTAGCTGCTTTCATCAGCTCCAGCAAGCGAAAAGACATATTCAGTCAACCGGAACCGCTTAGACAGCTATAGTTCG
The DNA here is from genome assembly GCF_002204515.2 of Aedes aegypti. NCBI lineage: Eukaryota > Metazoa > Arthropoda > Insecta > Diptera > Culicidae > Aedes > Aedes aegypti. Next base: position 383,361,365 of record NC_035108.1, read on the forward strand.
ACATTTCCAGTCGAATGTACGTACATTAAGGCAGTCGTTTCTCAGTGGGGAATATGAAAATGGAGAAAAATGTATCATCATCATGCTTCGAAAAACCCATTTAAATCCTCTTCGTATTGCGAGGTACATATATTACATTCATCTGACGGCTGAATATTTCCATTGTTTTAGGTTGTCAGAGGCGTTAGACAGGGATTGTCTTCCTAAATTTTTAAAACCACTTTCAAAAAGCGGAAATCTTTCCAGGAACCAATACAGTTAAGAATAAATTTATGAGCAAAAAAAACATAAATTCTTTGCTCAGTTCACTTATTGTCCAGTTCTAGGCAATTCCAACCAAAGGAATTTTGCTGTTATGAGGTTTTGAAGTTTTTAAGTTCACATGTACACAAGGGATTGCTACGAGGATCTTTTTCTGTTGCTTCTTATAAAACGATAGCGGAGCTCACCCATACGAATATGCACATCAACAAAGTAACTGGTGCTAATGTGGGGAAATGGACCATGGCACACAAATTCATTGCATTACTTGCGTTTCATTCTGAAGAAAATGATTCACACTTCCTTTTTTTGTCTGTTATCTAATGTTTGATTACCCCAAGAAACATTTGCTTTTCTGTTGCTTATTGCCATCAAACAGCTTTAGCAGATTTCGTTTCACTCCATGCGTTTTGTACTGTTTTCTCTCGAAGGAAAACGTAAACATCCGAAAAATATACTTGTTTGAGTGGAATTTGATTCTGGAGTATAAATTATGCTCCCGATAAGGAGGCACAGATGAACTTGTCAAATTCCATAGTGAAAAAATAGGACGTCATCCCTCTGCATGTACACGACGAAACACGTGTCAAATGTAAAAATTGCAATTGAAAATGCGAAAAGAAACCACGTGCTCCCATGGGGATCAAACTCACGACTCCCTATTCGCTACATGGGCACTTCAAACTACGAGCTGCGAAACCCCTTGAGAGATCCCGACGCTCGGAGGCGAACTAAACTCGAGTAAAGCACATGGCATCATCATTTCGCAATCTTAACTTTCTTTGGATGTATTAGATGTACATTCGACACATCCATCAAAGCGAGAAAGATGTTATTTTAAGACATTGACATCGTGGATCTCGGCCGATTGATTACGGTAGAGAGACCTTTGCTCATATTAATTGCACAGTTAACTAATTATCAAGTTCTAGGCAATTACAACCTAAGGAATTTTGCTGTTATAAAGTTTGTAAGTTTCTTCAAGTTCATAGAAAATCTTTAATAAATTAGTCCAGAAATTCCTTCTCCATATTTATCTTCTCCTCTTGATTACTTCCCCACTGGAACAGAGCCTGATATAGAGCTTAAGCGGCAATCCACAAATTACGTAGCGCTCTAGGGGGAGGGGGAAGCAGGCTCAAATGTTACGCAGGCTCAAAAAATTCTAATTTTTGGTTAAAAATGGACACTGCCTTATAAGGGTTTCACGGATTCATTTCTACACTCCCATGTGTTGATATAGAAATTATTACCGACTGTATTCAATGCCGGCAGATAGAGATATGATAAGGGATAAGTGTGGTATATTGGACTAGTAAGATTGTGGGATTTGGGGATGCTACAAAGGTCATTATTCAAATACTTCAGTTTACCGTAGCGTAGCTGTAGTATAATTGGTAATGCGTTCGTGTATAGAATGGAAATTGTAGGTTCAAGTCCCGCCGGCTACATTATCTTTTAGCACAATGGTACCACAATTGCACTTAATTTGGCAAACATATCTCTATCTGCCGATATTGAATAACTTTCCCCTAAAAGTAAAAATAGCTGACTGCAAAAGTCGAAAATAAAAAAGATTACAGAATAATTTTATGCTTTTCACAGATTTCAGTTCACGCTTGGTGATTTGTTAGCTTTAAATCTAGTAGTTTGATGTGTTTTTACTGCGCTCCATGACTGTATGAGTTATGTCATCTTTTCATTTTGATTTTTCCGATATTCTTCCGGAAATTGCGTCAATGGATTTTCTACAAAAATAAATTTAAGAATAACAACACAATGTCATTCAAATTGTTTTGTCGGCATCTTTTGAGAAAAATCTTATATCTTATATATCCTTATGAATCCCTTCAGAAATTTTTCACGAGGATTATTGAGGCATCTGTTAAAATTAAGATACCCACATAAAAATGACTGCCTTCTTAAGTACATCCACGATGACAGAGTATCGCTGGGAGTCTCTTCACGCATTCCTTCATGAGTTACACTAGCAATTCCTAGAGAAACGGTTCTGCTAATCGCTTCATCAGTTTATTCATAAATTCTTCAATGAATCCCACAGGATTTCAACCCTTTCAACAGCTTTATTCAAGGATTTCTGCCATTTGTTCTACCTCTTTCTAGAAATTTGTCAAAGAATTAAAACAAAGCCTTATATTATATTTAAAACTTGTTTCTGTAATTATTCTCAGAATCCCTTTAGATTAAGACAATGCCCGAAAAATCTTTCTAAGATATTCTTCTGAAATTTCCATTCGGATCAATTTAGAACCTTCTCGCAAAATCTCACCAGGAAAATCTTTCAAAAAAAATAATGGTTAAGCTTTCGTGTTCTTCAAGAATGTGTGAAAGAATGTTTCTTCAACTGTTTATATCCTTCAATTGAAGAGAGGAGAAATATTAAACAATATATTTTTGAGATATTATAAGATCAAAACAATATCTGCCAGTTTATTGATTGACCAAAAAACCAATATCTAAATATGATCTGACAGATGGCGAAGAATAAAAATAATCAAAAAGCCGGCAACCAGGATCGAACCCTTAAAACTTCAGATCTATACACAGAGACACTAACCAATTGGCTATGCCTATCAGTTGGAAGATCAAGGAAATAAGAGCATGATTTTCTTCACTTTCTGAGACAACCTTTTGCTCCTAGAGATTGTTCTGACGTCACACTGTTCGGATCCGCCATTTTGCTGTTGCTTGCATGTGTTTTGTTTCATGTCAAAGACCTAATTTTGATATTGTTTACATATTTTCAGATGTTGAGCTATAGTGCTGAGATTTAGAAAATTTTCGAACATCTTTTTAATATCAAATTGAGATATGCGATCATTATTTGTTCGTTTCGAGATGTGATTTTGATGTTTCCGTCTGCCCGGGATCCAATACAAAATTCGCTATATGATCGTTAAAGTTCCTTTGAAAATTCTTGTAAATTCTCTTTTAAAATCACAATATATTTTCTACACAAAAAAAACGACGAATAATCTGACGAAAAAAACTGTCAAGACGTACTATGAATTGTTTTAAGAATCCTACACTGCCATATGTTTAGGATAAACTCTAAAACTAGCATCGTAGAAATATTTCCAGAAAATTTGACATAGGGGAACTTACGTATTCTCGGCAGCTTAAGCCGATGCCTTGCTTCTTTTGTAATTTTCTAGGACATCAGCAGACAAATTCCGTGTTTGTCTATTTACATTTATGCGTTGCTCAATCCTCTATCGATTCACACCGACAGACTTGTCAAAAATGCTTTTGGAAACGTTTTTACAACGCTGCGAACATCCCTTGTCAGTGTGACTATTGTCGGCAGCCTCAATCTCTTCGGCAATTTTCCCATAACAACTGCTGGTGAATCTCTTCGGCAGCTCCAAATCAGTCGCATTTTGAGGCGTGCTCATTTGAATTGATGACATCTCCGGTGATATCGTTTGTTTAGTCTCGGAAATCTCGCCAGCGGGAAGCGGGCAGAACAAAGAATCATCTGAATGTTTCCACTGATGTGTTTTGATAGAAAAATACTGTATATTTGGCGTTTGAAATTTGGTTGCCGATAATAGTTGAATGGTGCCGAAGCCGTAGGTCTCCCTAAATCATGTAAAACAATAATCGAAAATGCAAGTAGAATGCTGATGTCGTGTAGCCAACATCTAATTTGCCAAATTGATGTAATCATTTTCAGTAGCCATACATCAGCACTATCTTGTACAACACATATCGAGAAATTTATTTTATGCCGATAAACAAAATTCAAAATAAAATTATCACGGTCGATACCTTTGTATGTAAAACATATCGAGAAACATCGTTTTTTTTTTATTGAACATTAACTAGATACTCATGACTGTTAGCGGTTGAACGTACGACAGCTGGAAGGTAAATGAATTTCCTAGAGAAATTTTTATCGATTGTCAAATTTTATCGATTTTTTCATCCTTTCTTTAGTAAATACTATGTCTTCACAGATATTTATGCATAAACCCTACCGTGCATAAGTTTGAGATTAATCCCAAAAAAACATACAAAAGTGCTTTGTCCATATCTCTATGGTTATACATTAGACCTCTCTGGTTCTCCGTGCCACATCTAATTCTAAGCTTATTTATCAAAATAAGATATCTGTTTATATATGAGCTATTTGATAAAGTTTAAGAGGTGTATCAAAAACTCTATGACACTACCCCGAACGCCATTACCCCGAATGCATAACATTTTGAGATTTATTCTAGTTAGAGGGTGGGAAGCTAATTGAATGATTCTTTATGAGTATTTAACGAGCTTGACTCAACAATGTATTTTTCAAATATAAAAAGATAAAAAAAAACAGCTAGTTTTTCGACAAACAAAGTTTTATTTGGATTTGCCATTTAATTTGGGTGAGATTCACACAGCCACATTGCAATGCTCTGAAGAACAGCCTATTTCTAAAAGAAGGTGAATTTATTATGAAAAGGATAGCTATAATATGCACAAAATAAGGATGTCTTTTATTGGACATAGGAACCCACTTCCCGAGCAGAAGAAAATAACTACTGAATACCAAATTGAGGTATTCCATACCAGATAATTTCCAATACTTACAACCTGAATGAGGTTTGAATGAGTCCTGCATAAGAGGTAAGGTAAGGTACCTCAAATAATACCTTCTTCATATTCTACAAATACCAAGTTGATAATTAGATAAGGTATTGTAATACATAAATAATAATAAATAATAAGAGTATTGTTTTCAATAATAGTTCAATACCTCCAGCAGTCCTCAATATCTAACGAATACCAAAAATGAAATATTTTTAATTGTTTTACACATTGTTTTCAAATACAATTATAATACCAGAATGAGGTATTGACAACTGAACAATACCTAATTATGGTATGATACCAAAATATGGTATGCATAAGATATTGCGAGTTATTCTTTCCTCCTCGGGTTTCTTCACTCATTTTCGTAGGTGTTAGGCAACTTGTATTAAGATCTTCTTAAAGACTTTGTTTCGTAAACGATGGTAATGGAAGATCACCCTGAGATGGTCGCTGCAAGTGTTGTTCTATGGGACTCGCTTAAAGACCAACCTGATAGACAATCGTTCCGCTATAGCAAGGAAACGTTAATACACTTGTACATGTTAGAAAAACGGCGGCCTCTGATTGCTGCTACAATAAAAACTGTCGTTGGTTTGTGGGATCATTAATTTAAATTTCGATGAGATGACTACAAAAAAAATATATTTTTTTTCATTCAAGACAATGAAGAAATGATGATGGCAGAAAAGTGGTGAGCAAATCCAGAAGAGACCTATCTGTTTTAAGGCGAAGTAGGCCGTGATTGAAATTTGTACTGAGCATCGATGATTGTGGCTAATTCGTCTCACGGTTGCGAGTTAAAGAAAATCTCTTTGTTTTGCACTGACATAGCTTAAAAAGTATGCAGGAAGTATTGCATGACATGTTGTCACGATGAGAGGGGTTCCAATAAATTGGTCAGATGAAGTTAAGTATCTAGGGCTCATGCTAGATAAGAATTTAACTTTCAAAAATCACATTGAGGGCATTCAAGCCAAATGTAATATATATGTAAAATGTTTCTATCCCCTTATTAATAGAAAATCAAAACTTTGTCTTAAGAACAAGCTTTTGATATTCAAACAAATTTTCAGGCCGGCCATGTTGTATGCTGTACCAATATGGACTAGCTGTTGTAATACCAGGAAGAAAGCTCTGCAGAGAATTCAAAATAAAATTATGAAAATGATTCTGAGGCTTCCTCCCTGATATAGTACCAATGAGTTACATAGAATATCCAATGTTGAAACATTGGAACAAATGTCAAATAAAATAATTAATAATTTCAGGCAAAAATCGTTACAATCTTCTATTGCCACGATTAATGCGTTATATGTTTAGGTTAAGTTAGGTTAAGTATATTAAAAATGTTTTTTTTTTCTCTTATAAGCAGGTGAAATCAACTCACCTGTAAAAAATCTGATTGCTACGGCAAATGAAATGTAATATGTTGTTCACAAAATGTTAATAAAAACTTAAATTTGTTTTACCAAATTAGGATGACAGTGTTGTCTAATAACACAGAACACCTAGATATAAGAAATGAATGTAATGTTTGGAATGATACTAATAAAGAAATTAAAAAAAAACCTTCTACCAAAATTCCTTCATAAAACCTCAAAATATTATTTAACATTATTCGTAAATAACAATATTCTTTTGTTAACACAATGATCTGTCACTTTTCCGAAGACACTTGGGTGTTTTGACAGCTACTTCATTATGCGGAATTCTCAGGAGTCAGAAAATTAAGTTCATAAAATCTGATAAAAAAATCAGTCAATGAAGTAAATTTCATCTGAAGAGATGAAAAACAGATAGGGTAAGTGATCCATTAGTTGTGGGTGTTCCTATAGTTGCGGTGGTGTCATTCATACTGACTTCATTGAATTAGCCACAGAAGTACTGGCATAAACATGAAATAGTAAAAAACATCGTTCAAATTCCTTCAAAATGGATGAAATATCACTATAACTGCTAAAACTTTTCTTACTTGTACTAATAGTTGCGGTGAAGTGTTCCTGTATGGAGGATTCCATAAGAAAACAACGGGTACCGCAACTATAGGAGCACAAATTTAAAATATACCGCAACTAAACGAACAGTAAACCAACAGCGGAGGTATTATTTTTTACCGACGCGTCGTTGGATACTGCGATGAAATTATTTTCCTCATTAAGTAAATGGGCGTTACTTTCCGTTACACCAATAATATGCACATTTTGTGCACTTTTTGATTTTTAGCAGTAAAATGAAGTTGAATTCTGCTTAGTACATCCACTATTGGAACATTTACCCTAATTCTGCTGGATATTGTGAGAATCCCTTTCAAAATTACTAAAAACTAAAAATGTACTAAAATTCTAATCAAGCTTTTACAAAAATCTTGATGGGAATGTCTAGAATTTTAAAATAATCGTGCCTAGGATTCCTTCCAAATATCACTCAATGATCATCTCGAAATGTAACCTTGAAGTATTTGAGAATGCTGAAAAATATTTCATAGGAAATCTGCTCAAAATTTTAAATTCGCTTAAGGTTTTGTCAAATCTTACATAGCGATATGTTTCAAAACTACAGGATTTAAAAAAAAACGTATTGAATTTGTTGAAACTTCTGGCTAGAAGTCTATTAAATCTTATTCAAGATTTTGTAAAAAGCCAGCTTCTTCTATAATCCTGGCATAGATTCTGCGTCCTACAACTGGTAAAATTTAATTCAGTGAAATTACGTACGAAAAATAAGCCTTTTGTCCATAAGTCATCGGGCCAAATATGGAAAGAATCTTCGAACCCTGCGCGGGCCGCACAAAATGAGGTTGCCGGCCGGACGTGGCCCGCGGGCCATATGTAGGATAACCCTAATTTAGAACATAACATTTTGTACTATTTCAAACTAGAAATTTAAACAATTTTATCAAATCATAGGTTTCCGAAGCACAGTGATATCGATAGGGGTTTCCACAAGAGGTCTACTAATGGACAGATGGTTCTACGGTGAGCTTCCCACACGAGTCTAAACAAGAATTCTCCGCAGAGATCCAAACAGAAGTCCCAAAAAAACTTTCGTTGTCGTATCTTAAAGCCTCTCCTGAAGGAACCAAACAAGTTTCACAGAAGATTCTCCAGAAATATCTAAAGAAGTGTCCAAAAAAGTCTCCTAAGAAGTCATTGTGGAAGCGTCGATTGAAGTCTGTACAAACATTTCATAAGAAGTCTGTATAAAAATGTCCATGGAAGTCTTCACAAAAGTCATTACAGAAATCTCCACAGTCACACTGTCTCCTGGTGTTTAGAACGTCAAAAGTTATTTTTATATTTTAATGTTCTCTACAGTTTTGAACTTAGCTACGTCATTGTTTAGTCTATGGATTTGGATGTCAAGCCTTCGAATGCATACCATTCCGGAAACCACACGCACCTTTAAACCAATAACAACGTGAGCATCCCTGCCGTTGATGGCTGACATTATTACATGCCATCAAACAGACAAGCGCACGTTTCCGCCAGATGTTCGCTTCGTTCAACTGTGCGGAATAACAATCACATTCTGAAAGACTTCATCTTGATGGTTAGAGGTTACTTCGCAGGGTAAGCGTTCCTTTGAGTCATCCCTTCACTTCCATTTCGTTTGTGATCGAAACAAAGGGTTGAAGCATAACTTGATTTAATTCTTCTGCAACAACACAAAACATTCGAATCAAATGGTAATCGTTTGTTTCCAAATAAAACATATATTGAATAGTAAGATGAACGTTAGGAAAAAAGGGTCTGACCCCTATTGTGGAAATGACAAATGTATAGAAATTTAATTTTGAAAAATCACCCAAAACAAACAGCTTTGTAGGCATCCGTTTCCAAGAACATTTCAGATTCAGCCAGTCCGTCCCGCTTTCTCTCTCGAAAGCCATTAAAAACAAACAAATTCCACCGGCCCATCCACCCAAGGCTCCATTTGACCATGTTTAATTAATGCACAGTAAAACAGCCAAAATCCAACCACTCCGGTCCGCTTCATTCCGATGCTCGAAATTTGTAGTGCGTTTGCCACATTTTTTTAACTGCAGGACAAACGATAACAGAATAATTCCCGGAAAACAACCCTGATTATACTTTCGGAACGCTTAGTCCCGGACTCCCGGTGTCCAAAATGCTAAGTGAACCCAAGTCCCGTGACTTGCAGAAATGAGCCCAATCTTCGCAGGCAACGAAAAACGGTGGCACTTCTGCCCTGTAAGTGCTGATCCTGTCGACCGGTATCCCGCTGATGTCCTTTTTATTTTAGGGTCACTCGTGTCCCCTGCCACCCCCACGGTGTGACGTTAACAAGATTGGCTCCGACATGATTAGGACGAAATGGTCCAAAGTTGTAAGCTCCGTGTCTCTCGGTGAACTAAAGATATTCACGACAGAGGGGGGCTGTCTCCCACAGTTTAACCAATGGCCATGAGGAGACTATGGCTATGAGCATGACGGAAGTGCTAAACGGTGAAATGGGTGTTGTTTCTTTAACGGACTTTGAAGAACTAAATGAAACACATGTTTCGTAACTGCTGGTTTAAAGCTTGTGGTGAGCAATTTCCTTCTTGAGACGAGTTAGATAGGTGAAAGTTTAAACTGGAATTTAATATCGATTCGATTCCGGTTTCAATTCGATTTCGATTCGATTTCGATTCGATTTCGATTCGATTTCGATTCGATTTCGATTCGATTTCGATTCGATTTCGATTCGATTTCGATTCGATTTCGATTCGATTTCGATTCGATTTCGATTCGATTTCGATTCGATTTCGATTCGATTTCGATTCGATTTCGATTCGATTTCGATTCGATTTCGATTCGATTTCGATTCGATTTCGATTCGATTTCGATTCGATTTCGATTCGATTTCGATTCGATTTCGATTCGATTTCGATTCGATTTCGATTCGATTTCGATTCGATTTCGATTCGATTTCGATTCGATTTCGATTCGATTTCGATTCGATTTCGATTCGATTTCGATTCGATTTCGATTCGATTTCGATTCGATTTCGATTCGATTTCGATTCGATTTCGATTCGATTTCGATTCGATTTCGATTCGATTTCGATTCGATTTCGATTCGATTTTGATTCGATTTCGATTCGATTTCGATTCGATTTCGATTCGATTTCGATTCGATTTCGATTCGATTTCGATTCGAATCCGATTCGAATACAATGTTATTTCTTCCTGACAGAGATGTATTATATCTAACAAAAATCACTTCACATTCACAGAGAGACGACCAAGCAGTGGTAATTACCGTGCCTTACAACCCCAGTGACATTGATCATATCTGAGACAACGAGCAAAGGCTGACCAACCACCAGTAGTGAAGAGCGACGAAGTCCTCAACGATGGCTGTGCGTGATTCTGTGGTCGGCAACTGACTCTTAGTTGTTACCGAAATAAGAAACTCTGTGTTCGTTCTTCGTGGGGCCTTCAACGGGAACGGAAACAGGGAAAAACAACTCTGGTAACATAGTTCGCTTCGGTAAAATGCAGTCCTGATTGCAGAACGCTCGATGGAAGTTGGTCAACAGTGGTAGCGGAAATGTACTTCTCATGGAAGCAATTTATCTTGAAGAGTGGCTTGATTCTAATAGGAGTCCTGCCACGCTCTCCACGCACACTGGCGCTGGTTCTTGGAGGACCACACGAGGGGCAGCCGCAAAGCAACTGGAGCAAGTAATTAAAAGCAGGAGAAAATTGTTTTCTTGAGGTCAGGCGATAATCAGCCGGTGTCGCCCCCGGAGACATGATGGAGTGGGAAAATGAAATCGTTTTCCTGTGAAGATTGGTCGATGGGACAGGTCACACTGCTGTGGATAGGTTTATAGAGCCGAGAACAGCAAACTACACGCTACAAGAGCGGATAATGGTTACAGTATTTATCTATCGTGATGGTTTGAAAAGGAGAGCAACGTAGCTTCGTTTACATAACAAGTGTTTCTCGTGCTTGAGGTAGGTATTTACTCTTATTGTTGTAACTGTATTGTCACCAATCGTTGATGGATTTGAAAATCTATTTTCGTTAATCATTGTTTATAATATTGGTGCCTTTATTACTTTATGCTCGAAAGCACCGAAGATTTTCCGGTTAAACGTCCACACGAAGCATTCCCGTAGACCGGTAGGCGGTTGTGTGAAAAATCTAGCAAATTTGGTTGGATTTAAACTGGTTGATGCTGAAAATGATCAATGCTAGTTCGAAAACTTGGTGAGAATTTTCTGTGTGAATATGATATTTATACCATATTTCCATTCATTTTAAACTACGTGTCATTTCTTTTACTTCCTTCATCTATGGAAGCTGTTTTGGTTCTGAGCGCTTTTATAAGTTAGATGAAAGATTATTATAAAAAAAACGTTTTTAAAAACGTAATGTTGAGACGGGGTCTTTCAACAGCCTTCTGTAGCGTATTCCGCTCATTTTTACTAAGGTCTGACCCGGACCACCTGAAGCTCAAATCCGGCACTGATAACATCGACTCTGTTGTGCTCGGAAGTAGAGGTCGGGTCTTCTAAGATTCTACTTAAAACGCTGTTTAATTCGCTGGATGTTTCATTAATGACTGAGAAAATACATCATCTGCTTTCGAATGGCCAACGGAAATTTCAGCTTATCCAGAACACACTGTCTGCCACACTGAGGGAGCCTCTGACCTATGTAGTGACCAAAATACAACCAATCGGCCAAACTTGAGCCGAACCGATAAATAAATTCACAACCACAAACACCGTCTGTTCGCTACAAAAGTTGTCACCGAACTGGTCCTGTCGATTTCAAAGCTGTCTTCTTTCCCATGGTTCTCGTTTTGCCCGGCATCGCCTAATCCTCTTTTCGTTCTTTTTCGTTCGTAGCACGCCTAGCATAATACAAGTAGAATCGAAACCAATTTACATTATTTTTGATATTGAAATTTGTAACAACTTTCGCAACATTCGCTTTCTTCTCTATACTTATGATAATAATGTAGTTTTACATAATAAGATGGTTTTTTACATAAAATCCAAATTCAATCCAAATCCAATCCAAGTTCAAATCCAATCCACACTCAATCCAGTTACTATCCAAATCCAATTGATCCAATTCAAATTAAATCCAGGATCCACATTTAAAAATGCTTGGAAAACTCTCTTTCCGGTCGGGGGTGACCCATTTCGCATAAAGACGTTTCGCATAAAGAAGTTTCATACAAGAACAGGTACAGGGGATAGGCAAAATGATTGAGATAGGCAAAATTTTGCCAAAATTCAAATGCTTATAACTTTATGAAAAACGGATGAAATTGGATGCATCTGGAAGCAGTCGACGGCAAATTTGGTCCAGTTTTAGGAACTTCCTTGGCCATGCATATTGGCCACTGGACACCGGAGATGTTCCGGATTTTCTGAGGTCATGTCCAAATGTCATTTTTTCTGTCGCTTGTATTTTTGTGTGGTGTAAAGTTAGATAGATTTTTGCAATTTTCCTAGCAACTAGAACTAATAGGAAGTTGAATGCCACCGGACGCATTAAGATTGGTTGGAAATCTTCAGAAATATGACCATTTCCGTAAAACTGGTTCCGGAAAGCATGGTCAGTCATGTTTGTATTTCCAATCATGTAAATATTATCCGGAGCTATATCCAAGCGGACACCAACCTTAAAAATGATGTTTCCTGCCGCGTATTCAGAACCATTAGATGCACAGACCACTCTATAGAACGTTCCAGGTGCCCTGGGGGAAGTGGTCAATTAGGAACACATCCGGAACCATATCAATATGGGCATCAAACTTCATGATTTTCAAAGGTTATGCTTTCCGAAGCATTTCCAGCATCACATAAGAGAGCCCAGATTGTTTAATTCTTTTATACACTCATAAAAATAGTGAAAATTACTGCAGACGTAATTCACATTATGACTGAATGACACATGATGTAAATGATGAAATGACGTAAAAATGTGTTCTGAAAGATTTATTGAACGAAAATAGTTATTTATGCAACAAGTTGCAAAATGATGATTTTTTCAGCACGAGTTGTACATTTATCCAACGAGGCTCGCCGAGTTGGATAAATACAACGAGTGCTAAAAAAATCGAGTTTTGCAACGAGTTGCATACAACATTTTTTGCTATTTCGAAAAATGCCGTTTCAGTTGGATGAACTCTAAAAGCACAAACAGAACCCACATGGGCCTACAGCCATGCGTAGTTTCAATTCAGTATTTTTCAATCACGTAGGCTGTGATATGTACCCATGCATGTCACAAATTTTCACGCTCCCATCGGTATCATGCACATTTTTATTCCCTATTGGATGAAAGAACAGGTAAGACAGCACAAATAGTAGCTGACTACAAATGCTGGACGATCCGATCCCTCATCAGAATCGCCAGCTTGTGTCGGAACCAGATTGCACAACGGATATAGACTCGAGTGAAGTGACTCGCCGTGTCAACCAAATGGAAAGTCACTTCACTCTAGTCGAGAATTGTTACCTCGCTATACGACACCGACATTTCTCACATCACGCCAGTCGTAGATAAACACCCAAATATCAGATGCAATTGTGCTTATTCTGTGCGGCATATAAAGAATGACAAGTCGGTGAGGTATCGACTCGCTCCCATTTGAATAACATTAGTCGCCTAACGTCATCCGAGGGGAGAACGACTCGTCTCGACTCACAAGAGTGCTGAAAAGTAGCACTTTTCAGCATTGTTTTTTCGGTAGAAAAAGTAGGCCGTTCTGTTGATCAACTTCTCAATGAAAAGTTGATTGATTTGCAACCGAATTGCAAAAATGTAATTTTACATTATGAAGGTCATGCAATCGATGCCACTATGACTGGCATTTCCCAAATCAGACACCTTCGTATTTAAAATGTGACACAAATTTACGTCATTTGGTTCGCTTCTTTTATGTACATCCAAAAAACGTAAAATTACATGATTTTTTCGAAGTGTATAGTTAATTAGGAAATATCAATTCATTTTTACTTAACCACCAAATTGAACATCGCACATTGGTTCAGTTTTATAAAATCATGAAAAAAATTGCACATTATCAATATTTCACTATTTTTAGCCATTACAAGTGTTGTGGAACATGATTTAGGGTTGAAGACTCTATTTTAGGCATGTTCAAAATTTTTTGTTCTCATAGAGCAAAACTCTAACAAAAATGCTGTTTTTCACAGAATTCGATGAAGCATAGCATAGCATAGCATAGACTGACTGTACATGTCAATGGTTGCTACTCCGTGATTGATCGGAACTGGTAAGAATTGCACTACTATCCAAATGAATAAGGGATGGGAGTTTCCGTTTACTCTCGAAGTGCAATTTTAGCAGATCTCATATTATTGATCAATAACGGTGCCGGCCAAGTTCTAACAGTCAGTTGGGATGGGGAAGGATTGTTAGGGTGCAATGATTGTTGCTTCTAGAGACCGAAAATACCTCTGCATCTCCACAATCACCATGGGAAGGGTCTTTATTAGTGAGGAATGAAAAAGATCTGGGAGTCATCTTTGGTCGGTGATGCGATCCATGGACAAGGAGGAAGCATCTAAATCATTCAAACCTGTCGTAATGTCTTGAACATGAATTTGATTTACTCCAACATCCCTTGAAATCTCTGGAAGGTATGAAAAATATCCAAAATCACGATCATTATCAGAGAAGTTCGTGTAAGTTTCTTGAAAAAAAGTTGCAAAAAGGTTACAAATATCTTCTGAGTTATTTCCTTCTTTGTCGTCTAATGTCATTTTTGATGGGAAATTGTTTGAATTAATCTTTGATTTGACATAGTTGAAGAAATTCTTTGGACATGACTTGACTTCATTTTCGGTTTTTATGTTATAATATGTAAGTGCATTAGAAATAGTTAAATTTAGTTGATCACAAATACTCAGATACTTTTCTAAATTTGCTTGACTATTATGTGCCTTGTAGGTTTTGTGTGCTTTTTGTTTGCGATTTTTCAAATTAATGATTTGCTTATTGAACCAGACTGGATTTTTTGAGCCAAAACCTCGTCTTTTACGTTTGAGTGGAACTTCCTCCTGAATTACCTCCGACAATATTTTGTAGAAGTTTTGTACGGCACTTTCAATATTTACTTCTTCTTTCAGATTGGATTGCCAGTTTACTCTATTTATTTTGTACCTTATATTGTCATAATTAGCCATATTGTAATCAAAAACATACTCATAACTACAGTCGTTGGGATTAAGGTTACTGTGTACAAATATGGAATATTCGATCGCTGTGTGGAACGCTTCATTTTTCCATAACGGAGAAACAGATTCCACAACACAAAAATCCTCACATATATTCGTTAGAAGTAAATCTAAGAAACAATTCTGTTGGTTTTTGACATGATTAATTTGGTTGAGTCCTAGGAATGCAATTTTCTCAAATATAAATTGTAATGTTTCATTTTCACCAACAACTGGAAGAAGAATGCTCTCATTATCATAATCTGGAATAAAATCTACATTTCGTTGATTGAAATCACCATAAATATGAATTTTATATTCAGGAGGAAAGCATGAAACGATTTCTTCGGCTGCTTTAAAGAACACTTCATACGTCGACTTAGTAGCTCGATCAGGAGGAAAGTAAACTGACGCGAATATATGAGTCTCTCCAATGATCTCTGTTTTTACCCAAACGTGCTCAAAATCCTTAAATTTTGGTGAAGCAATAAGCTCAGAATTGAATTTTGAAGAAATTGCAACTAGAACTCCACCACCTGACTTCCTTTGGGTTAAAACTAAATCCCGATCATTCCTAAATACATTATAGTTGCTACCAAAAATTTCTTCGTTTTTAATGCTATCGTTCCAACTTGTTTCAGTGCCCAAAATAACTGAAAACGAGGAGCTTAATATATTTTTACTAATTATACTCATTTTGGATGCACTCTTCATGCGATTGAAATTCTGGCAATATACCAGAATTTCAGTATAGCGATTTTCTGAAGAAATTGATGGTAATTCGTCATTCTTAAAACAATTATCTATATCTATTGAAACGTTACCAGCTTCGTCATGGTCTGCCTCTGTAGAGTGCGTCAGGTCGGACGAAAACACGAACGTTCACAGGAACACGACGAACAATGCTGAGAAAAAGAGTTTCTCAGAGTGTTTCTCCTCGTTGAAACTTGATACCTCGTTGATTTGCAGTAGAGTGACCAGAGAATTTCACCTTCGCTGCTGCCAAAAGATCCTTATCCGGAGGAAGAGAGCTTGTTGCTGCTTGTTGACTATTGCATTTGTTGTTATTGTTGTAGTTGTAATAGCTACATGTGGGTTTGCTGCCTTTGTTGGTTTTATTGAAGACCGTTTTATTGTTGTTGAGTATCCCTTTATATTTGTTCCGGGATCTGTCGTCATTGTTGTTGTTGTTGTTGTTGTTGTTGCGGACTGAGTTGTATGAATTGGTATTTGATATTCGCACTGCGTTGCGCTTGCGACGTTTCCTTGCCTTATCTGCGTTTTTTTGTTGATTCAAGCGACGAAGTTGGCGTGCATCGTATTCTGCCCAACTATTCTTCCAAACTTTTTGCGTTCCAAGCAGTCGCCAGCCAGAATTGTTTTCAGCTTGCGCGGACATCATCTCTGTCCCCAAATTTGGGTGTGATTCCAATGGGGGTGAAGATGTACTCTTTTTTTCAAGAGAATTTACGGCGTTTGAAATTTGCTTCAATTCATCTATGATATTTGCCGATGATGAATTTGCATGGCTCGCATTATGTT
Organism: Aedes aegypti; assembly: GCF_002204515.2. Lineage (NCBI taxonomy): Eukaryota > Metazoa > Arthropoda > Insecta > Diptera > Culicidae > Aedes > Aedes aegypti. The sequence continues at coordinate 383,377,980 of NC_035108.1, forward strand.
CTGAACAATGGCCAGCCATATCAATAATCAAACTACTGACTTTTTCAAATTCAGTGCAAATATTCTTAAGCTCCCGTGTCAAATCGGAAGTGAGTACATCAACACGGTACGCATCCCATGTGCAAAAACAAATTCATCTCTTATAATTCATTTGATTGAAAAAAAAAGGTTCTGGGACTTATGTCATGAAATGTTGACCTCTAGCCCATAGTGCGATAATTCCACCGCTCGACCGTCAGCATCAATGTTCACCTGCTTCTCGCTTCACTTTGACCGTTCAAAAACTAAAAAAATGCTCCTTCATAACGTGATGTTGTTTAATGTGGAGAGAAAAACTAGTGATTTGCAAGTACCGTCGTTGGGGGTGAGGGTGGGTCAAAAAGGGATATGTATTATTTATTTTTTGAATAACTATCGCAATTTAACTCCAATAAATTTCAAATTTGGTGTATATGTACTTTGATGGTACATTAACAACTGTTTAAAAAATTAAAGAAAAATATTTATTCACAGCGGCACCACAAGTGAATGGAAAATGACCCAATCTCACCCCATAGAGGGGCTGACATTGGGTCACTGTAATTAAAATAACTTGTTTTTGAGAATATGATTGCAAAACCATTCATAACTGCAAAATATTGATGAAATACGATGCAAACAAGACGAAAAGATGTCTAAGATGCTCCACAAGTATGATAAACCCACTTAAAAGAACGATTATACCAAACAATTGAAGAGCTATGATAAAAAAAAGTAAACCCAACATTTACATAAATACTCTTGTTTTTCCTTCAAATTGTCTTCAAAGTCTCATCCTCATTGTCATAAAGCCTATTCAGTTTCCCCAAAGGTGTACTGAAACAGTGATTATTTTAAACCTTCGCAAATAGTTAAATTTCGGTGCGATATTCAACGATCAAAACATTTCAGGCAGATGTTGACGTCATAACCTCGGTATTTCAGCAATCCATCTAATTTGAACATCCGTGAAATGTTTCTAAAATATGAAAACACTGATAAATAGTTAAATTAAAAAAGAAAAATCGATTTGATAAAATTTTACGATGTTGCTGCGCTCGAAACACAGTTGCTGGTTTGAGAAGTTGTCAAAATGCGTTGTATTGTTATTCAATGCACAGAATACTCAAGTAGACTTGTTTGATGTTTCAGAGATGCTGTATTTAGAAAGAATAAACACATCTTAATGAAAAAAGAGAACACCTTGGCATTAACGTCCCCACTGGGACAGAGCCTGCTTCTCTGCTTAGTGTTCTTATGCGCACTTCCACAGTTATTAACTGAGAGCTTTCTTTGCCAAAGTTGCCATTTTCGCATTCGTATATCGTGTGGCAGGTACGATGATACTCTATGCCCAGGTAAGTCAAGGAAATTCCCATTACGAAAATATCCTTGGCCGACCGGGAGTTGAACCCAGACACCTTCAGCATGGCTTTGCTTTGAAGCCGCGGGCTCTTACCACTTGGCTAAGGAAGGCCCCAAGTTCAGATGTGATATTTAGAAAATAGCATTAAAATTGCACAAAAAGCTTGCGATCCTCCAAACTGCACATAGCTACAACCAATTGAAAGATTTTCGGCAATCGTGAAGCAAAATCGCGTAAAAAAAATAAGGACAAATAATGAGAAAGGTTTTGCAAAAAAAGAAGGGAAAACATTTCAAAACTGTAACAAAGGGCGCAGTGCAAAACGTTTTGTGAAGGGGGCCAGATAGCCGTAGCGGTAAACGCGCAGCTATTCAGTAAGACCAAGCTGAGGGTCGTGGGTTCGAATCCCCCCGGTCGAAGATCTTTTCGGGTTGGAAATTTTCTCGACTTCCCAGGGCATAGAGTATCTTCGTACCTGCCACACGATATACACATGCAAAAATGGTCAATTGGCATAAAAAGCTCTCAGTTAATAACTATGGAAGTGCCCATAAGAACACTAAGCTGAGAAGCAGGCTTTGTCCCAGTTGGGACGTAACGCCAGAAAGAAGAAGCAAAACGTTTTGTATGGAATCGAACAAAACTTCGAGGATTAAACAAAGCAGAACAACTTTATATTGTATACATGATTGTTTCGTCTATTCATTCTTTTTTGTTATAAAATCAATTGAATATCGAAAAAAAATCAAACATTTTATTTTGTGAGTTTAGCTTTGGCTAGAGGTAGCTGTCTGCATAGATGTTGGGTTTGAAATGAACATCTCTAGATTTGCGATATGCAGAAAACAATTTGCCTTGAGTTGAATTGAATTGAGTGGACGGTAGGACAGTTGTGTAAAAGTAGGCGATAGAATAGCAGTTGTTTTGCCGGTATGGCGGAATAAAGTTGAAGCCTGTTACTTGTGCGTGTTTGCAATGCTCTATCCGAGAAGTCATTACTAGAAGTCATGGCAGTTGTGGTCCAGGATCCCAGGAAATCAACATACATTATTCAAAAAAAGAAAATGAACAGCTCTGAGATGAAACCATTCGTTCTAGTAGTAAAGCAAAGTCATATTTTTTTAAAAAAGGATTCAACTTTTTTTTTGCATTTGATTGATAAAAAGCGCGTTTACGGAAAGCTTGATTGAGCATACTTCCCGCGCTAGTGAAATGTGCTGCTACCCACTGATCACCCGCTTCTGACCATAATTCTTCGGTTATCTCTCACACTACCATGCGTGGGAAATAGTTCTGTGGGGTGCCAGACAGCCATGAAACTGCGGTGGGCAGCAACCTCTTATATGATATCGAACTAAAGAATCTTATCCATTTTCTGTGTTTGCTTTGAAACAAAACAATATAAATCGCTTCGGGTACCGGATCCGTGAAATTTATGTCCTAACAACGATAATCAAAGTTTTACAAAATTAGATTCAAAAGTTTGATGCACTATACAAACATCTTAAGAAAACTTCGATGATAGAGACTCAGTATCAAACGTCCAACTTTTTTAGCTCCAAATGATGAAGAGTTAGATGAAACTAGAGATTGATCTAAATCGTATTAGCTGAAACTGGGACGAAGAGCGTCTTTAGAAAGAACTTATCAATAAGACTGAATTTTTTCAAAACTTCTCATCTCGCCCAACTAACTATGACCAACTCACGATTTCGATGGTTGCCTCCATTCGAATAAAACCGCTTGCATCTGGAGCAGCACGTTGCGATTAATTAATTGCAGGAAATCACGTAAATTCAGTCGCTACGTGATTCCAACTAGGCACCAAGGCACTCTTGCTACCAACGAGCAGTGAAGTGGAAAATTTGAAGCATGCAACGACCAAAGTGGACATTATAAAAGTGCATAAATTAAGTAATTTAACGGAACTCTTCTTAGTGGAGTGGTTTTAAAAAAAGTTTTCCACCAACTGGGCAGAATTACCGAGATTTTTACGGGGGTGATTATTCGCTATTCCAATAATTTTAAAGCGACGCTAAAATTGGTTCTGCACTACTTACTTCATTTCAATCTGTTTTTCATTTCCCTTTCCCTAAGGAGCTCTGATTGTTTCCTGACAGCGAACTTCGCCTCCCTATTCGAAAGTCTTCTCTAATTACACCATTACCCAGTCAGTGATCGATTATCGGGAAACTTTTCAGTCTATTGTCCCGGGTGTCATTCGAAACTTGCACCATTATATATTTTGTTTTCGGTAATCTCATTCGTTTTGTAAGCCATGCCTAAGGGTACAAAAAAGCAACACTACTTTGTCAGTCAACATGCCAGAGTCGTAGTGTGTCTTAAGGCGCCCTTGACGCCCCCTAGTAAAAGTCAAATCTTATATTCGTTTATCTATTCATCAACCCATCAACTGTCAGCATATTTTATTTAACAAGCAAAGTTTTCGTGATTTAAATAAAGAGGCTGCGGATAGCGGTTTCGTGTTAAACATATAGGAGAATTACAAAAGAATTCTTTGGATTTTAATTGGTATTAGAAAATATAACTTCTTACATCATTCGAAAGCTTTTGATCCACACTTTACAGGAAAAGTACAAAGGCACAAATTATACAAAAATATGAATTTTCGTTGTTTTCAAATATTTTCCAAAAATACCAAGATAAAACGCTTTGCGGCTAAGCTATGCGACTTTTGTTACATCGACCTTATGTTTCTTTTAATATTCCGCCAAGTGTGTGTGCACTCATTTTGGCACCCTCTGAAGGTTTGCGCCCTTCGCGCGGTCCAACCTGGCGATTCGGCACTGCCACCAACAACTGGTTGGACGGGATGGTGTGGCTGACTGCCATGCCCAGTAGCAATTTTTCAACTTGTCCCATCACAAATAAATTAAGTTGTCCAACCGTCAAGCGCTGCCACGTGGACGAATACACCGCGATGGGAAAGGGCCAAAGAACAGTAGTTTATTTCACCATTTACGGTAGCGCTAACGAGCTCTATTCGATGCAGTGTTTTTGCTTCCTTTGTTTCGTGTGCATTGTTGTCGTTGTCGTCGTCATGTGTATCGTTGAACCGCGAACTTTATGAACTTCACATTTCGACTGTGTGTGCATTACTGCAATTGGTTGTTTGAAAGGGCGAAGCAACGACCCGTGTGTTGTGCATCAAATTGTCGTGTGAGCGGCACATCGTTCGTGCCATTCATTTCCCACTTTTTTATGGTACTTTATACTTCCGCCTACCATTTCCGGAGGCGAGCGTGAAAGGGAAAAAGCCAGTTTGCAAGGATGACGGTTAGGGGCCACATCGATGGAATTTCTAAAGTTTTCGTTATTGTAGCAGGTTTTGTGGAGAAATTTACTTAGCTGGGTATTTCAATTTCTGCATCAAGTGTACCAACCGAACCCGAGCTATCCTTATAATTATACAACAATAAAACTTCGTAATTACTGTCGGATAGCACAATGTCCACTGAACTACCGTTTAACCTTAAAATTGTGAATATTGAAAAATATTAATATAAATTTATAATGGTTGATAATTTCAATGTAAACGCAGTTTCAAGTAATTTCAAAGCGTTTAAAAGCCTTAATTTTCGATGGAAGGTATATATGTCACTTACTTTAATGTACCGGTTTAAATTGTCCTATAATATTTGATGAACAAAACAAGTTTTATAGTTTCAGACAATCAAAGCCAAATCTACAGATATATGCAAAAAACTTTGAAGAAATTTCTGATCCATTTAGAAATCGGTAGTCACTTTTGGAAATATCTTTAGATAAATTACTTTCTGGGATTCTCCAAGTCCAGGATCTCTCCGTAATGGAGATTTCTTTAACTTCCCTGGGTATAGATTATCATCCTAATTATTTTACGATATTCGAATTCGAAAATGACAACTTTGACAGAATAAGCTCTCAGTGAAAAACTGTTTTTTTCTTTTTCTAGGCGTTCTTCTACGACTAATTTGGTCTTAACCGACTTTAGTCACCTTGTAGCCAACTGGTTACTAACTTTGATCCTGATCATGTTCCTGTTACATTTCAAACAACCTATGAAGCGAATCTCAATCCTATCAGCTTCACTTTCAATTATGCACAAGCCAACTGGAATACATATGAAACATCCACCAATCGTTAGCTTGGTGATTACATTTCTTTGAAAACAAAACTTACTATTGTCAATTCTCTCAAATATTTAACAAATTCTATTGTTAAAGCGAGGAGCATTGCAATACCAAAATGATGATCTTGAACTCTTGATCAGTCTTAAATACGTGAGTAGAAGGCTATTTCCACTCACTAGCGACCCTGCTTTCAAAATCATATGGTAGGATTTGCAAGAAAAAAATAATACACTTTTTTGTCATTTTAGAAATGAAATTTTTAAATTGAACCCAGGCTCTAAGCCGTTTTGGAAATTATCTTAAATAAATAATGTCAATTAAAGTTATGAATAATGTGAGACAAAAATCGTTGCAATCTTCTTATTGCCACGTTTTAGGCGTTTTATATGTGGGTTGAGTTAATTGAAAGTTTTTTTTTGTTTTGTTTTTGTTTTATAAGCTGATGAAAACAACTAATTCTTAAAAATCCTGAACTGCTACGGCAAAGAAATGTAATATGTTGATAACAAAATGTGAATGTATGCTTAATTTAGTTCTACCAATTTAGGATGAAAATCTTTTTTAACACAGAACACCTAGCTGAAGAAATGAATGTAATTTGAAATGGTACTAATAAAGAAATTATTAAAATAGGACTGAAACGGTTTTACCTGCTCAAATATTCGAGAACAACTAATGCCATCATCGTCGTCCGTCACCGCATATGGTAAACGGCCGGCAACATCGATTCAACGAAATGTGAAATTGCACGTTCATGTAGGAATTTAAATTAAATTTATATCATTTCCTGTGGCAAGGCTCGTTCGTGTCTCTTAGTTGCGCTTTCACAGTTTTTCATGTTTCCTTTTTCCACCTGCAAATGGCATTGAGCAAAAAAAAAAATGGCACGGTGAAGGGGTTCTCCCCAGGAATGAAAATGAAAAAAACCAGCTCGAAACGCAAATCGTGCGGACGCTACCTGTCCCAAATTTAACGGCACATTTATTAATAGCTATCCAATATTTCCCACCAAAGTTTTGCTAATTTTGTTCACTTTGATTCGTTGGGTCCATGTATGAAACTTATTCTTATAATTTTACAAATTATAACTCCTAAATGATATATTTGATTGAAATGGTGTGGTCAAAGAAAATTCAGTAAATTTTTATTTTTTTTTTTGGCATTACGTCTTCATTGGGACAAAACCCGCTTCTCCGCTTAGTATTCTAAGTGCATTTCTACTGTTATCAACTGAGAGCTTTTTTGCCAAAGTTGTTAGGACTATTAGAAAAATACACTTAAAGAAAACAAATGTTGCAGTTCCTGATAAGATTATATATGGTCGGTGTTTAGTCAGATTGGACCAAATGCATTTTGGTGGTTTCATGTAAACGAACTCCAATCGTTCAAAATAACGAAATATTTGCATTATTTGCTGCGATATTGATACTTATACATATGATGAATCATCTGTAACAAAATAGCATCGAATAAATCAGAATTGATGGAGTCGTTGACTTATTTTTGCAAGGCCAAAATATCAGCTGGTCCGGTCTGTCTGAACACCGACCATATATAAACCAGAATTTCTAAGAATCATATCTCTTGGGAAGGCTGACATTTAGCCTTAAGTTTGATCATATAGCCTAAAATAGACACATGCTTATAAAACGTTTTACGTTTTTTTTTTTAATTTGATGATCTGAAAAAAAAAACTAATTGATAATATATTTGAGATAAAAACAAGTTCAACGCAATATTCACTTCCAATTTGATTACAGAAAACTCTCCGGAACCTGATATTGGTCCCTTCGAGTTGAGGGGATAGTTAAATGTAGAGCACAAAATCAGTGTAACTTCTTCCAATCTACCATCGAAGTAGCCCTGAAAACCAAATTTTACTATGGTTCTCTGACTTGATATCGAGTCATAAAATATACTAAGCTACATAAAATATACTTCCTATCTAAAATAGTGCGAATTTTATCACAAAATATACATGTTCCAATATGCCAATAATACCAAAGATTTTTTTCCATAACAGCTTACGCATTGTACAATAAAATTCCGATAAATCAACACATCGGCGCTAAAATAAAATGTTTAACAAGATTATTTAGAACTTCGAGTATGCCTCTATTATCGCAATCCAGATAGCAAGTATAGTGCAATGATAGATTTTCTTTAACATTGCTTAAAGTTTGAGCAAAAAAACTGGTTTTGAAAATTTGTAAAACGATGATGGTTATTTTCCTCTTAAAATTAAACTAACCCCATCCAAATACAGTCCAAACATATAATCACTATTACTTTTGACCGAACAAATGCATGACGGCTCACAGTGTAGCGAAAACAATCACAATCAAAGAAATCGTTTTCAGCGCCAAACATCACGCATACATTGATGCGTGAAAGTTTTTTCTCAGTACGACGGATTGAACTTTATTTACGGTCTCAATTATTTGCGGTCATTGACGGAATTTTGTAAAAATTCACGAATTATAGAAGTTTTACGGTGTGTGATTGGAATCCTTCAAGCATTCAGTGAAGAATTATGAAGGTTTTCCATAGTGTAGATATGTGCCCGATGAAGTATGCCACACAAGGGTCTGGAAGAAATATGAATCTTTACGTGGCGTGGCTCAGTCGATCCCTAATCAGATTTCACACGGTCGACTTCGTCCGTGTGATTTCGGTGAAAAAGTGCAGTGAATAATTGAACTGAAGTTATTTATCGAAATACAGTAGTTTTATTGCGTTTTTGGTGTACAAGTGGGTGAACCATAACAGCTTTCACAAAATGGCACTAGGAAAATGAAACTATGTTACAAGTTGTGAGGTGTATACTAGGCTTTAGTAACACGTTTCCTATCCCTCGCTCATGACATGACAGTTGAGTGTCAGATGTGTCAGCCGGACAGAGCTCGTCGACAACTGGATTTATGCATCATACTAGGATTTGCTATGTTTTTCTCTTCCAGCGATTTTAGTTATCGTTATGTCCTGAAACTTCTTCGAAGGCACCATTTTAATAAGATGCACCGATTTTATGTTACAAATTTTTAAATCAGAAAATTGTATAATTGTATAATAGGTCATTTCCAAACCTATCTAAAATTTTCATGGGAATAGTCAAACTAAATAGCTGCTAATAGTTTGAAAAGAAAAAAATGACTGGAAGTGCCATTTTGATTTGCGATTCCAGCTGGAAAAGCTCGAAAGAGAAACGATTGGCGTGTGTATGCATTGCAATAAAGGAAGCAAAAAAAAAAGAGTGGAAAGCATGAAAAAAATTTCGCGGTAGCGCAAGCAGGTACCGAAGGCAGAACGGATATGCACCATCGAGGGAAATGAAAAAAGCAACGACATGATCCCAATAAAACTTCAAGCTGTCACAAGGCGAAGAAAACACGATTTCAAAGAACCGATTAGCACGCGGACCGCTACTGAGGCTTACGACGGGAAGAAATTGATTGCCTCGTCAACGGTTGGAGTTTTTCCACTTTTGGGTGGTGGCGAAGGCAGCACTTGAAGTGGGCTTGGTAAGCATTTTCAATATTGGTACCTGCGGTGAAAAGCGGATGTGTGTAGCCGAACCACTCGCTCTCTCACCGGTTGCTTTCCGGTAAAAACGTTATTGGGTAGTGTTTTTATGTTTAAGCACTCATAATTGTGATTGATTGCCAATCGGAATGAGTGATTTATAATAGCTCTGGTTCTGGAAATTCAGTTAAATACCCACTTTTAATAAGGGACCCAATTAACCATAGCGGTTAATGTGCTGCTGAGGGTGAATTCGAGTGCCACCGGCCAGTGAATAAAATTGTCGTTGAAGCAAATGCAAAACAAACAACAAAGAAAGCGTGCTTACAATCTTTCCTCTCAACTTTTGTGACATGGGATACAAAAAAGTAGTCATGACAAACACAAGGGGAAATATTGTTGCAATCTTTTCAACTCGTGATTAGCCAGCTATTTTAAAAACAAAATCAACTTTGTTTTATGGTTATTATTCGATAATGTAGCAATGTTTATCAACACGGAGAAAATTCTCGAAAATTTATATGCAAAGACTAGAAATCGCTCAACACGTGGCGAGCTATCATGGTCTTATTCAGTTCAAGTTGTTGTATGTCGAACTGTTGTTGCGGAATAACATTATTGCAGCAATAACAGGACAGGAGAAGAAAATGTTGTTGCAGCGTGTTTGTTGACAATTGATTCACCGCCATTGTTTCATTGAAAATTGTTTCAATCTTCCAAAGCATAAAGTGTCTTCACAAACGATATACAAATACAATTTTATAGAGTCAAACAGCTGAAAAATCCTGCAAACTATGTTAAATTTTCACAATTCAAGATTGGCAATTTACGTAGAAATTAAGGAAGTAATTTTCATCAATTAATTTATAATTTGGAAACAGTTCAAAAATTTTAGAATATTTAATCGGCATTTACCAGTAATTCTTAAACACCATAAAACTCTTCCATTGTCCACGAAAAGTTCCAAGTTGCTAAAAAAATCTGCCATAAGTTCTGAACATTAGCCAATAATTCAAAAATAATATAAGAATTTGCTACGTATTATATTAACATCATCTCCTGAAATTCAATGCCAAAATAATATAAATCAACTAAGTAAATTTTAAAAAACATTGATTTTTTTTTGAAAAAAACTGTATCATTTACAAAAAGAGAAATGACCAAACCCATTTCCTAACATATATCTCTTACGAAAATAGTAGTGACCGCCCAGAAGTTCTTCCCTATAATTTGCTAATGATCTATGAATTTCCCATATTCATCAATCCTTCCTATTTGGCTATCAATTTTAAAATTATCAAAAAGGAAAATAAGAGACGATTCTAGTGATCCAAACCACGAAGAGCCATGGGGAAGGGAGGGGAGGTGTTTGAAAAGTTAGAAAAAAAATAAGACGTGGTTTATAAAAGGCTCCTTACACTCCACTAAATAATCAGCTCTGCCGATCGTTATTTGCTCTTGACAACCAGTCAAAACTGTTTAGTAGGTAGGTACGTCTAATACGACCCAGTGTAACGAAGAATTTGCTCTCACTTGACGCCAGCTACAGCCACGTTTAGCGAAATATTTCGCCGAAATATGTATCGTTCATAAATTTCGCAAAGCACACGATACAAAAACTACGCTTAAATTGTGATACCTTAAAGGGGCATTTAAAACTGTTGTGCCGGGAGAATCGTGTCGATTGAACTCGAGCGAAACGGAAGCTGCCAAAAAGCACCAATCGCATGTATTGTTTGATGTTCACACTGACTGAACGTTTTCCCGTAGGATTGGAACGGATAAAAAAAGTAGAGCACAATTTTCATTGCAAATAAATCCGATCCCTTTCGAGCTTGACCGCAGACAAATGAAAACGTAACACTGAAACACAATAGTCGATAAAATCTCTCCTGTTTCATGACATCGGCAAAAATTTCAACCTCGCTTGCAGTGTGAGACTTGCTGCACCATACCTTTGAGCTGTAAATCCCCCCGGAACGAGTATCGCTTTCTTAAGAGGAAAATAACCATCATCGTTATTCAAATTTTCAAAACCAGTTTTTTCACTCAAAATCGAATTAATGTTTATGAAAATCTATCATTGCATTGTACTTACTATTTGTAATTCAATGATAGATTTTCATAAAGATTTATTTAAATTTGAACGAAAAAACTGTTTTTTAGTTTTCGATTATTGCTAATGATTGAATGATGGATTCTTGAGCCTTAAACTTTGATGAGATTATGATCCAACAACGGGAAAATAGAACACAATACAGTAGTTCTTCCAACTAGGATGCCAAAATCAATTAGGTGGCACAAAATTTCACATCATTAATTCCACTGTCGGTAGCATACATTCTCGCCACAAAAATAATCAAGCATTTTGTTTAGTTTTTCGATATATCTTTATGACTAATCAACAACGTTGCGAAGATTTTAAATTCTCATTCTTATCTCATGCTTGAGATTTTTCACTCAACTCAACAGCTTGAAAGCAAGCATGAGTTGACCCATCCGTTTTACTCATTGGCATGTATTCACAAAGTTTTTTTTTTCTTATAGCACGTATTCTTTGTTTTGTTTTTTTTTTTTAATTTTGAGCAAGCTTTTTTGCATCAAAATATCAGTTTTGCGAATCAGATCTCATATGTGTTTCGCAGGAGAACTCAATGATTGACATTTGAGTGTGAGTCTACCAACACTGCTTATAAACATATTACAGAACATCAATTTTTTGACATCTTCCGCTGTTTTTGTGGTATTATTTTAAACTTTGAAATGTAAAGTAACAACTATAAGAACGTAAACTCGCAACCCAATAGAATTTCTCCACTGTGTAACAGATTCAGCTTACGGTTTTAGATGATTTAGCAAAAGTCTAAAGATTTTATTGGTGATGATCCCATTGACTAGCGATTTTGTCATTTTGTCATGCCTGCAATCAACCTCAAGATATTTCCGGAAAACAAATATTCAGTAATTCTCTCAGTAATAACTCCAAAATGTTTGCATCTTGCAAAAAATCTTCAAATGATTCCTCCAATAAATGTGTCAGATATTCGCTGGGATTTTTTATCTAGGGCAGCGTATTCCGGTTTGATAACGTAATTGAACGGATCTGTCCAAATACTTTCACTATCTGCTTCGACAACCACTATGAGATGGAGGATAGCCAGCCGAACATCGACGAGGGGTGAGAGCGGGTAGGGCACTTCCAGCAGACAATGGTCAATCACCTCCATTAGACGCACTTATAGGCTAATTTCTCCGTTCCTTGGTTACTACACTAAACACACATTGCACTTAAAACCATTTATTCGCGGACAAACTAATTTTTATTACAACGGGCACAACATCTTCGGGGAGAAATCAACCTCGCTGAATTTTTGTTTGGTTGGTAGTGGTGATATCGCGTTTGCTTCGTGAGTCATGCTGGTGTTTTTATGGACGTCTACCGCCGGACATTTCTGCTTCGGATGTTCCGCTCGGGTACACCGCTTGCAGGTTTTGGTCTGGTTCGGTTGCTCAACGTAACTGATTTCATTGGCAATCGTTAGGAATGACGGAATAGGATGTTAAATCATCATTTGCAGTACGCGAGCTCCATTCATTAATCCTGGAAAAAGGTGCCTTCAACGTTCGCTTTGTATCAAAAGCCCCTCTCCGAACTGCATCTTGAGATTTCCGACAATCGTATGTGGTACGGAGGGAGGAAGATCATGTCCACGAACACTCACTGCCTCGCTACCCTCATACACAGGAATTTTGAACTGTTTGTCTTTACCAGTAAAGATTCGCCTTATGTTGTGTGCGTTTTCAAAGCGTTTCGCTGTGTCTACCATTTCTATGGAAACACATTAACGGGTATTATGCAGCGTGACACTCTTGGCATCCGATAGAGTCAATTTCAATCGTGTTCCAAATAACGCTGCACGTTTGCAACATCTGGTCGCGACGGAAGAACGTCAAAATCTACCACCAAAGTGTTTCAACAACACTAATTTTTGCCGATATTGTACGGGAAGAATTCTAGATAGGTCCGATTGCTATGAGTATTAGCTGTCAACTGTCATGGATATCTTACAACAGATAAATATTTTCGAAAGGTAACTCCTTTTAATAACACATATATAGAAAAAGCAAACAAAAATACTTCCAATGCTGTTTCGTCAGTAAGAGCTTGGAAAATATTATAAATTCGTTCCAGGAGGTTTTCATAGGTAATATTTGGAATATCTGTGGTTTAATCCATGGTAGCTTTTCATACCTTCCTGCCAAGATTTTCGAAAAAAAAATCTCTTCGGGATTCTGGTGATTATTGACAGGATGAACCAAATAAAAATTCTACCCTTCTAAATGCTTTCAATCAAATCACCACCAAATTTAGTGCGATTTTCGACTGATATACGAAGCTATCTGGTTTTCTAAGAGTTCTAGCTAAATTTGTATCAAATTCTCCACAACACCGATGATTGGCACTTAAGAACACATTATCATCTCGTTTAAAATATTCAACAATTTCGAGAAGATTTCTGACAAAATATAGAATTTTTGTTTGGCAAGATATTTTTGGTTTTTTATGGAAACGTTGGCAGACACCTTGAGAAAATTTGCAACTATCTCCTTGCCAACTTTCTGGCGGAATTTCAGTTAGAATTTATCCAAGTTGGGAAGCGTTTATCATTTCACTTTTCAATTCATGCTGGCAAGGGATATGTTAAAAGCTACTAAGCTCACATTTTGCAACAATTTATTTAATGCAATGCATCATTCTGTCGAGTTTCAGCAACTTGACCGAGAAAACCCCCAATGTCACAACGAATCATAGAGTTCTCCAAATGGTTCTTTGCCCTACTAGCAGTGTCGTTGAATTCTGTTCAAGACCTTTTATGAAAGTTTTTCATCTGACTTAAAGAATGATAAAGTCGTGCTTGATCCGTTTGACGGGGTTGGTGGTCTGATGGCTACCGCTTCTGCTTCATATGCAGAAGGTCATGGGTTCAATCCCAGGCCCGTCCCTTTCCTCGTACTTTGTAGTTGTATATCTCTCACTTGCTTCTATCTTCCATTCTAAATATTTCACACTCAAAAACTAATCGTTCATAGCAAACGCTAGAACCAGAGACGGACAAGAAACCGTTTCCCTAACGCTTCCTACTTCCACGCGCACGCCTTTCTTACGCCTGATACATAGGCAGTCTGCTAACCACAAAAGCAAACCTCTCTGCCATGCCTTTCCCCCAATCCATACACTCCCGCGTGAACTGGCGTGGATGCAGTGGAATATACGGTCTACGTGGGAGCCAGTTCAATGCATCATCAATTCCTCCCCCTTCCCCTCATTGGTCTGCATTCTGACGTGGCAGGTGCCATTGTTGCCTAAAAATAGAAGATCACCAGCACTTATACACTGAGGATGCCTGTTAGTCCCAAGCAGTCATTCGGTTGGTTCCTTGTGTAAGTGCAGCTGATCTGGCGATACTGGAGTGCATCCACGGGCGGCCAATCAAGCTCAAGCTCAAGCTCATAAAGTCGTGCTTGATCCGTTGTGTAGCATGCTTTTTGTGAGCGAGTGGCGGAATCCGGAATTGTGTCCAGTTCGCGTTCAGTGGGAGAAAAAAAACGATGTGCGTTAGTCAGAGCAAGCAACGAAATCACAATCATGTTTTGTTCTCGCGCGTGGATACGATCCGGTGGGGAATAATTACACGACATGAGATACGTTCGAGTTCATGGTTTGTTTCAGACTGACATCGTACCATATAGTGCTTGCATAGAATATTCTAGAACAGGAGTTTTCAGCCTATTTGGCTCGCAGAGCACTTTATGAAATACAATTGTTGCGCGGAGCACCTGTTCTTCATCACCACTCTGTTTGAAATCTGGATTTTTTACACGCTTAAATCGAGTTTTTTATTCCTACGAAAATCATGAAGTAAGATTAATGTTGATCAATCATAAGGTAATTTTTTGTTTCCTTGTGGGAGTGCAGAGGACTCCTTGGCTTTTATAAAGCAACTATCACGTTAAAATTTCACTCCCATCCCCAAATTGACCGGCATTCTGACGCAGCCGACGCCGGCAATGGTTGTTATAATAAAAAATTGTGAGTTTTGTGATGTTTATTGTTGAAATCTCTTTAGGACATATTAAGAGTTCCTTTATGTATTACGTTAGTTTTATAAGAAGTAACTTAATCAATTCCTTAAAAAGTTCCACCAGAACCTTGGTTTAGAAATTTGGAAAACCACTCTCTTTTCAATTTCATCTAAAATAGCTTCATAAAAATAGCCAGTTATTATTTAATAGGCTCTGTCTATATATCTGCCAGAACTCTTCCCTTGAATTTCAGACGTACAATGTCAAAAAATGTGCAAAAAGAAGGAAATCGATTTTCACATTTTCTATTGGAGATTTAACTGTGGAAAGCCTTGTCATTTTCAGTAATGGAACATCAGAATGATAAAGTCAGGCTCACCAATTATACATGTTTTTCAGTGGCCGAAGAAATTCACCAATATCAAATGTCATTTGAATTGAAATGCACTGAAATTTGAAGGACCTGCGTGCAATCGCTAAAAGATTAAAATGCTAACATTCGTTTTTATGAACATTCTTAGAAGAATAAAAAAATGCCTAAGCATATGCCACTTCTTACGGATGTAGATCTCATGATATAGATTCCAGGTTGCTTTTGAGTAAAAAACGTCTATTGAACACAGCAATTTATAGATCTCAATTACATGAGTTTACTGGACGTGGATGTTTATCAAACAATCAGTTGTTAGGCTGGTAGATTTTGTACATCTTATGCTTTTCTGAAAGTTCATGGATGACTATGAGCTTCCGTTGTATTGATTAAGATTCGTAGTTAAAATATTCAAACATTTCTGATTCGTCGATTCAGAAGACTGCCAGCCGCCTACTATTGGTGTCACATCTGGAATCCCACAGGGAAGTTACCTGGGACCTCTGTTATACCTGATTTACTTCGATGATGTCAACCTGGTGATCAAAGGACCTTGGCTTTCTTACACAGATAACCTGAAGGTCTTTCTTCGAATCTGCAAAACTAATGACTGTAGATTACACCAGATTGATGTTTACCCTTCAAAATGCTCGGTAACATCGTTCCCGCACAAAAAAGAGACACCAGTATGCCTTATTTGGTCATGACATAGAGCGTGTTAACCAAATTAGAGACCTGGGAGTTATCCTGGATATCCAACTCATCCAACAACAATGGAATTGAGAGAGTGGAGTCTGTTCAAAGAAGGTTTTTGAAATTTGCACTACCGCTGCCAACTTATTCGCCTGAAACGCCTGTCCGACCGCAGAGATACAGCTAGAACTTTGTTTATTGCCAATATTCTACAAGGACACATACCCTGTCCTGCTGGAGTGCAGCCCCGAGTCGTTCGTAAAAACGTGACGCTGAAATTACCTCTATAACAAACTAGTTATAGCATATTTTTAATAGAGTTTCTGCTCTCTATGATTTCAACTTGTCTACAAGCTACTTCGACGAAGATTCATATCTTTGTGTTTTTTTTTAAGATCGTAAGAATGACTTTTTCCAATAATAGTTTAAAAATGACATTGTTGGGGCTTTGAAGCCGGTTGATGATACAAATAAAAATAAATAAATAAATTGAAGCTACACATTGCTCTTAATTTCTTTGCACATGCAAAGATTTCAAAAGTTTATAGATCACACTTGTGGATCAAGAATAGACTATATCCCAGTGTATTCTGAAGTTTATAGCAGGTATAACTCATATTATTAATGATACAATAATACAAATTCATACGGGGATTTTTTTTATTATCGTACGGGTTTGGGCCGAAGGGTCTCAGATTTTCATGAAACTTTTTCCACAGGCAGGGCTCATGGATATATGAATAAAAAAAATTGAGAAAAATTCAGGGTCGCCTATTTTTCCGGAAACCTCAGGTGGATTTTTTTTTGTTTTCCCTTGACACTACTTACTTTGAAAAATCATAACTCAAGAACGAAGCATCGTAAAAACAAAGTTTTTATATGAAAATTTAAGCAAATTTTCTCAAAAATCCAAAAAAAAATATGAACTGAAAAAAGTTTTCCACAAAATTTTCCACCGTTGGGAAAATTCGTAAAGAAAAGCCGGAAAAACTATGCCCGAACTCGTGGAAAATTTTCAAAAAAAAATTTTCGAGTAGGTAATTTTATAAGCTTCAATCACTGAAATTTTTGGAATGCATTTTTTTTTTCGTTTTTAAGTTAAGGCCAATTTTGTGAAAAATGTCCAGATGTTCCATATAAGACTTTTCTTTGAAAAATCATAACTCAAGAACGAAACATTGTAGAAACAAAGATTTTATATGAAAATTTAAGCAAATTTTCTCAGAAATCCAAAAAAAATATGAACTGGAAAAAGTTTTCCACAAAATTTTCCACCATTGGGGAAATTCATAAAGAAAAGCTGGAATGCCCGAACTCGCGGAATTTTTTTAATAAAATATTTTTAAGAAAGAAACTTTATAAACTTCAATTCTGGTAACTTTTAGGATGTACTTTTCCTGATCTATGGTCAATTTTGTAAAAAATGCAAAGATTTGCCATACATGCCTTTTCGTTTAAAAATCATGACTTGTCGAACCGGATTCAAATTATCTCAAAAATATGAAATTTTTGAAATGGAATCAGTTTCCCAGGACATTTTTCACTGTTTATGAAAACCAATAATGAAAACCCAATTAGCTATTCCAGCTTTCAAACAAAGTATATTTGAAAAGAGCGATCAATAAGATCCAATCCTACAATATTTTTCAATACGCTCATTTTTCGTTCCTAAAACATGATCAAATATTGCTAGGATGAGCTGTTTCAACCATATATTTACAAATTTATAAGTTCATAAACAAAATTTCTTTAGAACGAAACTACATAGAAACAAAGTTTTCTTCAATCAGAATGTAGGCATTTTTTTCCTGTTAGGTAACTACAAAATTGACAGTTAAATAAATGGGTAGACAATATGACAAATAGGTATTTACCAATTCAAGTTTAAAGCGTTGAAATGGCTTGAGAATCATAAGTTTACCAAAAACTAACAAAGAGCAGTGAGAAAGTGCAAGTGTTGTCTATCAGCTGCATATTCCTCGTTATTAATTTTTGGAAAGTGAAAAAAGTTTTCCCGAAGCTGTTGAAATGGACAAAGTTCAATATTACGAATACAATTCTTTATGCTGTAACCCCTTCGGACTGGACGGCCACAAATCAGTAAGGACAAATCTACGATCGATCAGCCAAGGCCTCATCAGTAAGCTTCATTCGAATGGAGTTCGGTGGATTACGGAAAAGATGAAAATTTGCGTGAAGTGCTCCATTACCAGAAGGCTCTCGTAACGGATCTTCCAGAAGCAATGGCGTTTGAGGAACAAGTTTCACCACTATCTTCGTTGACGTCGCCAAAGGAAACTCCTTCCTCGGGTGAGTCAGTTGGTTCTATAAATAATGTACAAAAAATACAAGAGCTTGCTAAATTCTTGGAAATTTCTTTTGAAGTAAAATCTTCACGTTTGGATGCTTCTAGTAGTAACTATCGCAATGCTTCTATGGACGAAATGTTCAATCAAATTTTGAGTAAATTAAAGACTTGGTTTCCGCCTTATATTGTCGATGTCACAGAGGATTTTAATTCCGTTCTATTGAATTTGAACTCAGCTGTTACAAAAGCCGAACCTGACAAGCAAATTGAACTTCTAAAATTACTTCCTAGGAATTGGTCATATGCCAAAGTTAAAGCTCATTTTGACGTGTCTCAACACGTTATAACTGAATCAAAAAAATACAATTTAGGGATTCAACCACTTTCAAAAGTAGGTCGACCCTCGCATGGATCAGATGTCCAAGACATAGTTTCAAATTTTTACCTAAGGGATGATATCAGTCGGCCATTTCCTGGCATGAAAGATACCATATCTATTAAGTTACCCAATGGAGTGCGCCAAAATATTCAAAAACGCCTTTTGCTTGACCCTTTGGATACTTTATATAAACAATATTTGGAAACCTGCCAGAGTGAACAGGAATCTGTCTCATTAACATCGTTCTGGAAACTTAAACCAAAACAATGTGTTTATACAAAGGATTCGACGGCCATGAATGTTTGTGTTTGCATGATACATGAGAATATGAAATCCATGGTTGATGCATTGAAAAAAACTAATTGCTTTGAAGTTCATAATACAGAAAAAAACATAACACCTTTTTGACTAGTCAAATGATATGTCCAGATAGTACAGATGATTGTTACTTGAGGTCCTGTGAGGATTGTAAATTAAAGAAATTAGATTTTGTTGCCAATCGCTTAGATGAAAACAACGTTGAAGAAGTTAAGTATTGTTTTTGGATTATTTCTCCTCGTTGTGAAATTATCAACAAAGAGGAAAATATAATTGATTTTATAGAAAACTTGAAAAATCTCACAGAGAAGTTTCTTGTGCATCAATTCAAAGTAGATAAACAAAATAAATTTATAAGAGCTAAAAAGGAATCACTAGTTGAAAACAAAGAAATAATGTGTCAGATGGATTTCGCGGAAAATTATTCGTGCGTGATACAAGATTCCATTCAAAGCCATTACTTTGTACGACCTCAAGTTACAATACATCCATTTGTAATTTATTACAAAGACAAATCTTCGATCAAAGTCTTAAATTTTGTTGTTATTGCTGATATAAAAAAGCATAACACGACATCAGATTGAAAAATAAATTTCCTGAGCTTAAAAAATCATTTATCTTTCTGATGGTTGCGGAGAGCAGTACAATAATAAATCAAATTTCAAAAATGTATGCAACCATGAAAATGATTTTAAAATTAGAGCAGAATGGCACTTTTTCCCAACCTCACATGGAAAAGGTCCATTTGATGGTATCGGTGGCAATATTAAGCGAATGGCTAGAGATGCTAGTATTAGAAAGTCAGCGGAAATTAATAACGCCAAACAATTTTTCGACTGGGCTGTGTCGCAAAAGGTGAAAGACCAATTTAAAAAAGATTGGGAATTCATCTATGCAACTGAAAATGACTATTCAGAGGCTGAAAAATTACTTCAGGAGAGATTTTCTAACCTTGTTCCAATTCCTGAAACAAAAAAATATCATTCATTTATTCCAAAAGACGAACGAAGCATTATTGCGAGTGAATTCTCAGATGCACATGAAAACCAAGAAAATACAGCATGCTTTGTTCTTAATACTACAAAGAAACGAAAATCTTCTGGTGATAGCAACCAAAGGCAATCTTCTCGGTTGAAAAAATAGATAGTTTTAAGATAAAATGTAAGTTATGTACTGAATAATTGAATAAATAAAATTAAAGAAAAATATAAAAAGAATCTTATTTGTTCCATTGAAAAGAAAGAATCCCTTGGAATGGAAAAGAAACAGTTTTTTCAGCTTTGCTTAACGGTGTAATGTTTCATGAAAAATATAATCCAATCCGACTTATACTTCATTAAAACCAATCCCATATCGTTTCTTTCAGATCTTTCAGAAAATTTGCAATTGCTTTGATAAAAAAAAACCTTGTTTTTCTGATGCTTCGATTGAAATATAAGTTTTCAAAGAAAAGGCTAAAATGGTCATTTTTCACAAAATTGACCATAACTCAGGAACAAAAAAAAAGTACATCCTAAAAGTTACTAGAATTGAAGTTTATAAAGTTTCCTTTTCAAAAATATTTTAATAAAAGTTTTCCGCGAGTTCGGGCATACATTTTCCAGCTTTTCTTTATGAATTTCCCTAACGGTGGAAAATTTTGTGGAAAACTTTTTCCAGTTCATATTTTTTTTGGATTTCTGAGAAAATTTGCTTAAATTTTCATATACAAACTTTGTTTCTACGATGCTTCGTTCTTGAGTTATGATTTTTCAAAGTAAGTAGTGTCAAGGGAAAACAAAAAATTTCCACCTGAGTTTTCCGGAAAAATAGGCGACCCTGAATTTTTCTCAATTTTTTTTATTCATATATCCATGAGCCCTGCCTGTGAAAAAAGTTTCATGAAAACCTGAGACCCTTCGGCCCAATTTGTACGATAATAAAAAAAATCCCCATAAGTTAAAAAACAAATCAGATTATTTCCACGGCCAAAAAAATCTGGCTGCCATCATGAATTTTGACGCCATCTTGATTTAAAGTAGTAGAATGAGTTTTTCACCTTGTTGAATTTTAAGACTATCGTATCATATTTTTTTCCTGGCGTTATGTCCTTACTGGAACAGAGACTGCTTCTCAGCTGGTACCATTTGGTGGTGAATCTTCGGCATATCTTCGTGTTCAGGAATAGCATACAATCTTTCATTGATTTGGTCTAAAACCGTTGATTGAAAAGAATAATCAATTGATCAGCTGATATAAGATAAGAATGCAAGAATCTGATTTGGTTTTCAACGAAGGCCTCATAATTCAACATGATAAGCGCTAAAATGGTAAAAAAATCATTTAAATATTTAAAACTAAGATGGCGTCGAATTACAAGATTGGCGCCATATTTTTCAACCTCAAAATGATTATTGGTATTACGCCCAATTGGGATAAAATCTAGAATTCTTTTGATCAAAAGCTTAAGATTTTTTTCTCTAAATAAAGCACTTTTAGCAATGTATTACATTAAACCTCCAAATATCACAACAAGACTTACTAATATCCCAACGCGCAATCTATAAACTTAATTTTTTTTGTTCGTTTTCATTTATTGAACTTATTTATTAATTATTCTTGAATTCAAAGATATGTCGAAGAATCACTCTGCTATCAAAAACGCATTATAAGAGAAAATTCATATTCAATAACCTGTTTTATAACAAATAAGCTGAGCAGCAGGCTGGATTCCAGTAGGGACGTTACGCAATTAAAGAAGAAAAAAATAAGAAGAAGAGCATGACCTGTATTTAGTGGTAGCCTCGAAATTCAACATGTTGAGTTACTAACAAGGTGAAAAACTCATTCTACGTCAAAGGCGTCAAAATCCAAGATGGACGCCAGATTTTTTACTTCAATTAATACTTTTATTTTCCACTCGACTTGAAGAAAACACCAAAGATCGAAAATTTGTTTCTTTGTTGTACAAAAAAAAAGTTTTCATTGATTGCACTTGCCATATACTTCAAAATATTAGAACATGATTTAGAAAATGTTTCTTTTCATAGGGTCAATACCATTGCTTACCTAGTTTGTGTAGCCTCTCTTACTCAGATTTCTCTCAGCTTTCTGTTGGTTATCTCAGGTATCAAAACGAGCGTCACGCCAATGATTGAAATAAACGGTATTTCCGATAAAATTGAAGATAGCGATCATAATTTAAATGGCTGGCATTTTATTCTTTATCTTCAAATGAAAGTTGAATCCTTCCTCTATACGATGCCAATAAGTTTGCTATGTGTCTGAAGGGAATTATGAAGCATATCAAGCGAAGATAAACCTATGATTTATCAACAAATGGGCTTTTTCGCAAACTGTTGAGCTAGCTGGTGTAGGAGGGGTCCACCAATTTGAGAAAACCGAAAGGACCACCCTTCAGTTCAAGCATATACTAGCGATTAGTGACATAAAATTGGAATTCTAACGATGTGTTCCGATGGCTCTTTTAGTGTATTGCATCACACGTATTGTTTATAATACCTAAAGCAGTTATGCATGAACTATTTCAACTCCTACATTGCTGAAATTACCATAACTTTTTCTCGAGGAGCTTGATTGATTCGTTAGAAGGTATTTAGGAAGAAAATATACACGGAAATGTTGTGAAAACTTTGTTGAAAACCTTGAGAATCTACTAGAAAAAAATCTTAAGAAGCGGCTGAAGCAATTCTTTGGGAACATTCAAAGGGTACTTTTTTAAAATATTCTGGGCAAAATCCAGGAATTCAAAACAAAATATTCAGAAGAATAGCTGTTATTATTGCTTGAAGAATTCCTATTCTGAGAAATGTTTGCAGGTATTTTTAGTGGTCGATCTTTTGACAGATTCTCGTTGCAATAGAAATTGCATAAAAAATTAGAAAAAGAAAAAATAGAATTCTTAACGGATCTTTTTCATATGTTATCCGAATGTTAAGAGTGTTTCAAGGAATTTTCAAAGGTCATATATAGAAATCATGAATTTATTCAGGGCAGAATCGTCGAAAGAATATTAGGTGCAGTTTGTGAACATATGTACCTTAACCCTTTGGGGCTGGCGCGGTCATATATGACCGCAGTTCAAAAAAGGCTGTAAACAAAGAACCAATGAACAAGTGTATATACTGTCTTGGGCAAAGTTGTCCTAAATATACTCTTTTATCAGAGAAAAATATGAAGTATATGCCTTTATGACCTAATTGACAACCTAGAACATCCTGAACATCCTGAAGTTTGGAAAATTGAACTATAAGTACATACGAAGCGTGAAATGCTGTTTGTGAACATAAATGATGTTCAGGCTAGATAATACTGAATTACTCTTTTAACGAAAACACTATTTCACTTGCTTTGTTTTGTCCTGGGATGTTCTTGGACGTCCAAACTGTCCTGAAGCACACTCTTTGAAATCTACAACCGTAACAGTAATTGTTTGGGTTAAAAACAATAACATTACAAATTCAAATAGAATCTACCAACCTCTGAGAATCTCAAGAGCTATTTCAAGGAACGTTTGGGATATTCCAGGCCCTCCAAATTACCCTGGAGTTCAGAACTTCAGGTCTACACTTGTTCCAGTAATTATTCTCGCTAAACTGAGTGAAGTTATATAATCTACAATGTTTACTGAACCTTGTCACGGATCAAAAGGCTACTTCAAGAAAAGTTTGAGGTATTCCAGGCCCTCCAAATTACCCTGGAAATCTGAATTTCATGTCTACATTTATTCCAGTAGTATTTCTTGCTAAACTGGGTGAAGTTATATAATCTACCATGTTCACTGAACTTTCGCACGTATCAATAGGATGTTTTAAAGAACGTTTGGAGTATTCTGGGCCCTCCAAATTACCCTGGAATTCAGAACTTCAGGGCTACACTTATTCCAGAAATTTATCTCGCTAAACTGAGTGAATTTATAAAATCTTTCCTGTTCACTTAACCTTCTCATGCATCAATAGGCTGTTTCAAGGAACGTTTGGGATATTATAGGTGCTCCAAATTACCCTGGAGTTCAGAACTTCAGGTCTACACTTATTCCAGTATTTTTTCTTGCTAAACTGAGTAAAGATATATAACTTACCAAGTTTACTGAACCTTGTCACGGATCAATAGGCTAATTCAAGGAACGTTTGGGGTATTCTAGGCCCTCCAAATTACCCAAGTGTTCGTAACTTCAGGTTTACATTTGTTTCAGTAATTTATCTCACTAAACTGAGTGAAGTTATATAATCTAACATGCTCACTAAACCATCTCATGGATCAATAAGCTCTTTCAAGGAACGTTTGGGATATTCCAGGCCCTCCAAATTACCCTGGAGTTCAGAACTTCAGGTCTGCACTTGTTCAAGTAATTTATCTCGCTAAACTGAGTGAAGTTATAAAATCTAACATGTTCACTGAATTTTCTCACGGATCAATTAGCTGTTTCAAGGAACGTTTGGGGTATTCCGATCCACCCAGATTACCCCGGAGTTCAGAAATTCAGATCTACAATTGTTCTAGTATTTTTTCTTACTAAACGATGAAGTTATTTAATGTTCACTGAGTTTTCTCACGAATTGAAAAGATATTTCAAGGAACGTTTGGAATATTCCAGGCCCTCCAAATTACCCTGGAGTTCAAAACTACAGGTCTTCCCTTGTTCCAGTAATTTTTCATTCTAAACTGAGTGAAGTTATATAGTCTACTATGTTGACTGAACCTTCTCATGGATCAATATGCTGTTTCAAGGAACGATTGAGGTATTGCAGATCCTGCAAAATTTCCCCAGGACTTCAGAACTTCAGGTCTACTATTTTTCCAGTAATGTTTCCTTCTAAACTTAGTGAAGTTATATAATCTACCATGTTCACTGAACCTTCTCACAGACCAATTGGCTATTTCAAGGAACGTTGGTGATATTCCAGGCCCTCCAATTTACCCTGGAGTTCAGAACTTCAGGTCTACCCTTGTTCCAGTAACTTTTCTCGCTAAAATGATCAAAGTTTTCCCTTTGGGGCCGGCACGGTCATTTATGACCGCAGTTGGAAAATGGTTGTATAAAAAGAACCAATGAATAAAATTTACTGTCTTCGGAAAAGTCCTTGCAAATATACTTCCCTGTCAGGGAAAAAAATTAGGTGTATGCCTTAATGTCCTACTTGGCAACCTAGAACATCCTGAACATGCAGAAGTCTGACAAATAGAATAATTAGTATAAAAGTAGCTTAAAATGCCTTTTGTAAATACAATTGATGTTCGTACTTGATAATACATACCTATTATGTCAAGAAAAACGCTGCTTCACTTGCCTTGGCATGTCATGGCAAAGAGTTTACCAAGTGCTTAACTGACAATAAGGCAATCCATGACACAGCTGTGATCAGCTAAATTTTTTTGTTTACCATGAATTTTTGACAATCATCGCTTGGGGAGCAAAGGAGATTGGTAAGCACTGATGACGCTTAACGAAATTTCGGTAAGTTTAGTGTTCACTGTGCTTGCACTTTGAGCTGTCAGCCCAATCGCGAAGTGTCCTCATGGATAGTCTTATAGTCCACACTGCCATCTGTTGCAAGAACCGCGCGAAGCACTGTCTGCCATGATGGATTTTTAGTTGACGTTTGCCTAACACGCACACTACTACACGAATTTCCTGTAAGTTTTGTTCGCATCATTCAGCAATGTGTACACTATCAAAAGTCAAAGCGGTCGAACACTAGCGCCTCTGGTGGAACGATCGCGTCGGTCAAATGAAATTCAAATTCATCGTTAAACGTATGTACCATGAGCTTCTCAAAAGTGTTACGTCTGTTTGTCTGTGACAGTACAGTAGTGACGCCTCTACACGGATAGTCGTGTTGCACGATTGCAAAAAAGAAGTAGAGCTCGAGATTTGTATGACGATTACCGGATCTTTTCGTAAAGGAAAGAGTATTGACTTCCTTGGGCACAGAGTATGGGCGCATGCCTGCCACACGATATATCCATGCAAAAAGATCATTAGCTGAGAAAGATCTCAGGTAATAAATGTGGAAGTGCTAAACTAATACTAAGCTGAGAAGCCAGCTTCCTCCCAGTGGGAAGAAAAAAGAAGAAGATTCGTCGACAAACACATGTATTCAAAACGTGTTTCTACTTACTCGTTTACGCATTTAGACTCTACTGACGTTTTCACAAATTGTTCTCAAACAAAAGGTGAAAAGCAGGGGGGTTGAAAATAGTATAGTTTTACGTGACATAATTTATGGATGCTTCCCAATAGATGTCGCTAATTATGATTGGAAACTTTGTCGAATACACCATGTTTCGGAAGTGCTTCGTTTCGTGGTTATTAATTTATTACCACTAAATCCTGACTCGCATCGCGTTGTAGATCTTATGTACTGAACATCCCGACAAGTTAGATAATCTAGAACATTCGAAATGATCTGATTATATTTACTGAACACTCAGAAGGTTCAGAATGTACGGTAGATTACAGTTCATCACCTTGTATGATGAACAAGGTTGTTATTACAAGCATAGACTTCAAGTTATGAACTCAAGAGCAGTTTGGAAGACCTACCACCTCTCAAAAAAATATTTGTCATCATTTCTTGTTATGTTTAGCATTTTCAGCACCAAAAATATTGAAAGGCGTTCAAAAAACTGTATAATAGTTCTTGGAAAAAATCAGGCCCCAAAGGGTTAAAAGATGACCTATATCTTGAACAGGAGAACACAGTTGTATTTTTTAAGTAATTATTCATTTACATTTTAAAGTGATTACTTAAAACACTTGAGAGCCTTGAGTAACTTCGGTTATAATACCTAGATGAGATCAAAAGGGTATACCTGAAGGATATTCTTGAAGTACCGTAAAACGGGGTAACTTTGATAATGCGGGTAACTTTGATAGTGCGAGACCCGCAACATATTAAACAAAATAACGAAATTTCTGTTAATCAGTTAAGTAAAACAAATGCAAAAGTAAAGATTATTAGTATGACACTTCATGTCAAAGCTATTTTCATTGGAATCAAGTGCATTTGAGGCTTTTTATACGAATATTAAAAATTGACACATTTTTAGCATTTTCGAAACGCTCACAAACAATCTGTTCTACGATCACTATTTCATGTAGTTTTGAATAGTTGACCACTTATCTTTGACAGCCTAGTTATCATAAAACTTGAACACGGTCTCAAATCTCTTAGCGAATAGCATTTTCACAAACTGGGATCATTTCTGTAATCTAAGTCAGAAATTTCCATATAACGTTAAACGCCTAAAGGTATGCAATGCCCTACAAATGTTGGTTATTCATTCAATTTTGTTCGATTCATACTCCATTATCAAAGTTACCCCAAAACAGAAAACCAACTTTCGATTATATCAAAAATTATATATCCATTCATAATAAATCTTTTGGAAATCTATCGACTGCAATCGATAGCTAGGATGCCAGTACTTGTTTTAAAAATATAAATTATTATTCTTTGAAACAGCATGCATAAATATTCAAGTTTTCTTCGAAAAAACTATCAAAGTTACCCCGTTTTACGGTATCAGTAAATAATTCTCTGAAGGTACTTTAATTGGAATTCTTGAACGAGTACTCGGAAAAATCCTTAAAAATCGGAAAACATTATCACTAAAACTACTAGAAAGATTCATGGAGTAATTTTCTTTTTTTTTTTTTTTCAAAAAAGTGTAGTTCATTTTTATCATAAAAAAATGTCAGATGAACTCATAGGAGTTCTTCTGAAGTAATTCATAAAGGATCTCCTGAGAAAACATGGGGAGAGTAACTCAGGACTTTCTGAAGAAATTCAAAATACTTCGTGTAAAAAAATCAGGTAAATTAGAGGGAAAGGAGTGCAATGGCCTCCCCTTTCCTCCCTTGGCTACGCCCATATAAATCAAGTCAATCCATAGCAGCTGTGATATTAACTTTGTTGTGATAAATTAAGTCGCAAAAGATTACAGATGAGTTTTGAATAAAATCTATTCACTTGTATTGTACGCCATTTTTTATCACATTAAATTGTGTGCGTATATCGCTTGCACTTTTGTACGCATAAAACCTTTTGATAACATCTTCTTCTTCTTCTTCTTGGCATTAACGTCCCCACTGGGACAGAGTCTGCTTCTCAGCTTAGTGTTCATATGAGCACTTCCACAGTTATTAACTGAGACCTTTCTATGCCAAAGTTTTCATTTTCGCATTCGTATATCGTGTGGCAGGTACGATTATACTCTATGCCCAGGGAAGTCAAGGAAATTTCCATTACGGAAAGATCCTGGACCGACCGGGAATTGAACCCAGACACCTTCAGCATGGCTTTGCTTTGTAGTCGCGGACTTTAACCACTCGGCTAAGGATTTTGATAACATGTTATACGTAAATTTTTGCAATCGAATTGCACAAAAGTTGATTTCATTACACGCACATTCTGTTTGTCTGAACTTTTTTAAGTAAATCTCGCGAAATCATCTAAATAAAGCGGATCACGTACGGGGCACTTACTGTATCTGTCGAAAGATTACGAGAACCATCTGGCACGTTGTTGCTTTGTTTCAACGACAACGAGCAAAACTCTCCAGCTGACAGATTAAGTCTCTTGCTGCAAGAAAGGGCTTCTGGGAAAATCAACATGAATAATTCACCTACTGATACCTTCACGCAGTAATCCCCGTGATCATGAAACAAAAATCGCTACAAAAGATGCCGACTCAGAGCTCGAGTTGAATTTAATCTTAAAACTATCCCAGGTAACATTGGTAGCTGAATAATAGTTCATTCAGCTGAAATGAGGCTGAATAAACTTATTTTTAAATAACAATGTTATTTGGGACTTTTTTTTCAATTTCTTTATCAGTACGGTTGCAAACATTACATTCATTTCTTATATCTAGGTGTTCTGTGTTATTAGACAACACTATCATCCTAATTTGGTAAAACAAATTTAAGATTTTATTAACATTTTGTTAACTTCATAGTATATTTAATTTGCCGTAGCAGTTCAGCTTTTAACATGTTAGTTGATTTTACCTGCTTATAAGAAAAAAAAAACGCTTTTAATTTACTTAACCTAACTTTATCTAAATGTATAACGCATTAATCGTGTCAATAGAAGATTGTAACGATTTTTGCCTGAAATTATTAATTATTTTATTTGACATTTGTTCCAATGTTTCATCATTTGATATTCTATGTAACTCATTGGTACTATACCAGGGAGGAAGCTTCAGAATCATTTTCAAAATTTTATTTTGAATCCTCTACAGAGCTTTCTTCCTGGTATTACAACAGCTAGTCCATATTGGTACATATTTGAATATCAAAAGCTAGTTCTTAAGATAAAGTTTTGATTTTCTCATAATAAGGGGATAGAGACATTATACATATTTGTTACATATGGCTTTAATGGCCTCAATGTGATTTTTGAAAGTGAAATTCTTATCTAGCATATTATATGGGTTGTTTTGTTTTGTTCTTCATTATGAATAACTTGATGTCAAATGAATGATGTTAGTATTCGAAATTGCAGAGGAACAAAATACATTTTTGTTAATCCAACTCGGGATCCAAGTTTTGTGAAGAAATCATTTTTTTAAAAGGCACAGGATTTAATAAAAAAAAAGTTGATAATAAATCTTCGAGCTGTTTAGTAGAATACCTATAAGTAGATGAAAAAACCGAATTTAGTACTATACCATTTAATTCCACTAGAGTTTGTATCCTTTGACAGATACGCGTATTTCGACCTTTTTCGCAGTTCTTTGGGCATGACTAAAGCGAATTTTCTAAAAAACATATTATTTGACGAAACTCTAAACTGGAAGGGATTGCTTCATGATACCTTTAGCAAAGTAATAGATTCAGATGATAATAACAAGTTTGCTACTATCAGTTTCTGTATTGTGCTTTCATATTTCATTGAAGAATTTATTTTGATCAAATTAATATTACTCTCCAATTCTTGATTGGAAATATAACTCAATTATATGTATTGAAATTCGAGTAAAAAATTTTATTCAAGGCGGTCCATAAATAACTGAAATTTATCAAACCAAAGTTGAACATATTGTTTGGAAAATAGTAAAAGAAAACGTTTTGACTAATACTGTAAACGCGGAACACAACTATCAAGATGATGCAAACGAATTATTTTGAGCTTCAAATTCCCATGAGCTTGAAAAGGCAGACTGGATTCAAAGAAAATAAATTAAATTTCAAAACAATTGACCTACAATTCATCATTTCACTCACCATTTTTTATGAAAGAAACCCAAATATCAAGCAGATATTCAAAGACTGCAACATGAAGCTTCCTCTGAGTTTTTATCTACCAGAACGACGAAAAACTGAAGAAACGACGGCATTCACTTCCCTGTTTAGCTCCCACTTTCCACTTCGGTTCGAAACGAAGATCTACCACCACTCACAATGTTCCCAGGGTTTCCCTATCCTGCAGGCGCTCCGCAATATCATCTCCCGTGTCACTCTCTAATCCGTTTTCCATCTCGGCTCGGCTAAGGCTAGTGAGACAAAAACCCAAATTGGATTTCTGCTAGACTAGAGATAGCGATTCGAATTCGTCGTCGCTTTCCTCTTGCTGGATATGTTGTTTCGAATCTCGGGGCAGCATCTGTGTTGTTTGGTAGCGCTTCTTGTTGCAGTCTTAGGTATATAGCACAGCAAAATTTGATGGAAACTTGAGCCGCAGCTGGCGATATTCCGGTTGGAATTATTTCAAAGTACCGTCTATTTCGATTACGTTCTTGTTGAGCAACATTTTTTTTTGCTCAGATTCGAAGATGTTTTCAGGTGAATTTGTTTTGTCTTTGCTGCTGACTTTGAAGCAGAGCTTTTTGTGAATAGCAAAAAAACAATCTATTGGAAGCTCGAGATAGCTAGCACTAAAATTATGTTTCCTTATTCAGGCATGTACGAAAAAATATCAATCGATTCCTATTATTCGAAGAGTACAAGGCAGTATAAGAGGTGAAAATTTGTCGTTGACGTGTGGCATCAATTTTTCCCGTGAAAGTTTGGGCTTCAATACTTCGTACGTCCTAAAAACGTTGAGAGTAGAATAGATGAAAAAGAGAATGTGCTTTTTATCTAATTGGCTACACCTGCTTTTATTATTTTTTTTTTTCGATTAATTCGATGCCAGGCTCTATGGCAAACCCAGTATCCGGAAAGTGGAGAAAGCCGGAAGGCTGCCCTGGACAGGGCATGTTGCATGACTACCAGACAACAACCCTGAGAAGGGTGACATTCGCGTCGAAACCAGTTGGTACAAGAAGGCGTGGAGCACGTAAGGTGAGTAAGGTGGCTTTATCAGGTGCAACAGGAGAGCATGGGCCATATTTGAAGTTGGAATAATTATTATGGTTTCCATATAAGCTATGAAAGTTTGAAATTTCAAAAATTTGATTTCAATTCTAAATTTGAATATTATAAATATGCTTAGTTGTAATATATAATAAAGCATGTTAAATTTTCCGTTTTTGTTTCATCGGTCGGTTCGACCTTTTTTGCTCATCTTAAACGCAAACTGTAATTTACAAAAATATACTAACTGTTCAATCACATTCGGATATCTATTCAAAAAGTAGATGAGAACATTGTATGTTTTAATTCCGCCCTAATTGCCAATCTTTTTACATTTACGCATATTTAGACTACCACTTGTAGTCTTCTTCAGTGTCAGTTACTCGCGAGTAACGGACATTGAAGAAGACTTCATGTGAACCTTATGTTAGCAGACGTTCAGTCCGCACAGCCTTTGGCTGAAGACAGTGTGAATTATCTTAAACGAATTTTCTCCAGAAGTTACACTAGTAAAATCTTTTCAAAGATTACCCTAGATATTCCATCAAAGTTTCCTCCTAAGATAGTTGTAGGGCTTTGTCTTGGTAATTTTATCGAGATTCCTTCAGAGATTTTTTCAGTGATTCCTTAACATATCGTTTAAGGGGTTCTACCAGGAATTCGTCCAGAAATTTCACCAGGTATTCTACCAGGGGTTCCATAAGGAATTCCTCTAAGGATTCTAAAATAAATTATTCGATGAATTCCTTAAGGGCTCATCAGCTGTTTCCTTCAGAAATTCTCCCAGGGATAACTCCAGGACGCTCTAAAGATTTTATTCCAAATAATTTCATACGGATTCCATCTGCAAAATCCCTAAGAATACGTTATAGACTTCCAAAACTTCCTCCGAAGAACCCTTCGCGGATTTCCCTACAAATTTCCCCAGAAATTACACCATGATATTCACCAGGACTTTGAACAGAAATTAACCCAAGAATTGTTCCAGAAAAAATTCAAACTTTTTCTTCAATAAATTCCACCAAGCATTCTTTTCCCGTAGTATTTTTTGGAGAAATCCTTGAATTCTTGAATTCCTGAAGCAATCTCTGGAGAAAACTATAATAAATATATGTAGAAATCACTGTAGAATTAGGGCAATCTCTAGAATAACCCCATAAGGAATCCCTGGGAGAATTTATGGAAGAATCCATGGAGAAATTCTTACACGATTCTCTGGAGGGATACCACTGGAGACAAGAAGACAAACAAGAAGACAGACATGAAGACAGACAATAAGATAGACAAGAAGACAGACAAGAAAACGTACAAGAAGACAGAAAAAAAAGAGAGACAATAAGATAGACAAGAAGATAGACAAGAAGACATACAAGAAGATAATCAAGATGACAGACAAAAAGACAGACAAGAAGACAAGCAAGGAGACAAAAAATTTTCTACAAAAATGTCTACAAGAATTTCTTTTCAGATCCTCAGGAAGAACTTTTGATGGCATCCATATTTTTTTATATTTGATATTTCCCATACTTCTAATCCTCTAGATATTTCTTCAGCATA
The DNA here is from genome assembly GCF_002204515.2 of Aedes aegypti. Taxonomy (NCBI): domain Eukaryota; kingdom Metazoa; phylum Arthropoda; class Insecta; order Diptera; family Culicidae; genus Aedes; species Aedes aegypti. Next base: position 383,411,035 of record NC_035108.1, read on the forward strand.
TCCTCCATGAGCAATTCTCGCTGAAACCAGGCCGCCATCGGCACCCATCTTTAGAATTCCAATTTTATGTCATTGATCGCTTGTTTTCGATGAAATTTAAGAGCGGTCATTTCGGTTTCCTCAAATTGGTGGACCCCTCGTACGCCAGCTAGCTAAACAGTTTGCGAAAAATACCCATTTTTTTGAAAAATCTTGGGTATTTCTTTACGCGTAATGTATCATATTATCCCTTGGAACACATACCAACTTAGTGGCATCGTATAGAGAAAGGATAAACTTTTCATTTGAAGTTAAAAAAAATTGGCGGGCATTTTGAATTTGGCCGCCATCTTGAATTTTGTTGGAAAAATCGATTTTTGACCATTAGCAATGCATTTTGAATCCTTAGATCACCATCAGAAAGCTGAAAAAAAAAGTGAGATAGGTTACAAAAAAAAGTTCAGCAATGTATTCACCCTATGAAATGAACGATTTTCTAATTCATGTTTTACGATTTTGACGTAAATGGCGAGTGCAATCAATGCAAACATTATTTTGTGTACGACAAAGAAACAAGTTTCAATCGTGCCTCTTGAAAAATAAGAGTCTTATTTTGAGTGAAAAAATCTGGCGGCCATCTTGGATTTCGACGCCATCTTGGTTTTAAGAGGTAGAATAAGTTTTCACCTTGTTAGCTCTCAACATGTTGAATATTAATGCTACCGTTACACTTGCTTTTCTTCTTGTTCTTTTGTTTCATGACGTAACGTCTCTACTGGAACAGAGCCAGCCCCTCAGCCTAACTAGCTACAAAAAACAAATTATCAAATAGGATTTATTATCGCTTATTTGCTACCTGAATGATCCTTCTGCATATATTGGATATAAAAAATAGCATTATTTCTTTCCTTTATTTGGTCTAATCTATAAAATTCATTCAATGAACAAAAATGCATATGATAAAAAAATGTTTTGTTATTTCAATCAATGTCATTCAAAGGTTTTCATTCATTGAATTTATATATTCATTATTGCTGAATTCAAAGATATGTCGAAGAACTATTATGTTGTCAAAAATCGCATTATAAAAGAAAAATCCTATTTAATAACCTGTATTTATAACTAACAAAGCTGAGTACCAGGCTCGGTTCCGGTAGGGACGTGACGTCAGGAAAATGAAAAATAATATGAAGAAGAGTAAACCTAACCTTGTTTTTATTTGTAGCCTCTAAATTCGACATGCTGAGTGCTATCAAGGTGAAAAAATCATTCTACTACTTAAAATCAAGATGGCGTCAAAATCCAAGATGGCCGCCAGATTTAATCACTCAAAACAATACCCTTATTCTTCACTCGGCTCAAACAAAACACCAACGATTGAAAACTTGTTTCTTTGATGTTGTTTGCATTGATTGCACTCGCTATATATGTCAAAATCGTAGAACAAGATTTAGAAAATCGTTCATTTCATGCTCACCTAGTTTTGGTAGCCTATGTAACGCATTTTTTTCCAGTTTTCTGATGGTGATCTCAGAATTCAAAATGAGCGGTGCACTAATGCGGAATACACGATTTTTCTAACAAAATTCAAGATGGCGGTCAAACTCAAAATGGCCGCCAATTTTTTTTTTATTTCAAATGAAAGCTATATCATTTATCTATATGACGCCACTAAGTTTTCTATGTGTTCCAAGGGAAATATGAGACATATCACGTGAAAAAATACCCAAGAGTTATCAAAAAATGGGCTTTTTCGCAAACTGTTTAACTAGCTGGCCTACAAGGGGTTCAACAATTTGAGAAAACCGAAAGAATCACTCTCAAGTTTTATGGAAAATTAGCGATCAGTGACATAAAATTGGAATTCTAACGATGGATGCCGATGGCGGCCTGGTTTCAGCGAGAATTGCTCCAATACTAAGTAACATTCCTTATCGTGGCCAATGTGAAGATGCAACAGCAGATTTCACGTATTAACACAGATCTCTTTAGTTCATCTGTCCGTTAAAACGTGGCTAGTGCAGTTATTTTTTTTTCTATTTTTATTAACGAGATTTTTAGCCCTGGACCAATTTATCTCGGGACCAATGCACAGTGGGACGGATTGGGGTTTTAGGAAGAAAGATGTATATCACGCCTTCAATTGCGATATTACGTAAAAATGATGTTCTACAAAGTTGTTTCTTTTATAAAAACGTTTTTTTGATCGGATCGAAAATTAGGGTGGTCCTTTGTAAAAATATAACTATCAAAACTTTTTTTTATTTTAAGGAATATTGATATAGTTTGTTCTACAAAATTCTATTCTATGGAAAATTTTAAGCTGATTTGGCACATCAAGTTTTTTCCTAGCTCAAAAATTTACCGTTTTAGAGTATTTTTCGCTATTGTTGGGTGGCCCATCAAAATACTCGATACTAATACATACGATATACGAATGCTAAATGACAAATATGGCAAAGAAAGTTCTCAGTTAATAACTGTGGAAGTGCTCTTAACAACAACAACCTGATAAGTATGATCTGTTTGAGGGGCCTTTCTTGGCCGAGTGATTAGAGTCCGCGGCTACAAAGCAAAGCCATGCTGGAGGTGTCTGGATTCGATTCCCGGTCGGTCCAGGATCTTTCCGTAATGAAAATTTCCTTGACTTCCCTGGGCAAAAATTATCATCGTACTTGCCACACGATATATGAATGCGAAAATGGCAATTAAGGCAAAGAAAGCTCTCAGTTAATAACTGTGAAAGTGCTCTTAGAACACTACGCTGAGTAGCTGGCTCTGTTTCAGTGAAGTCTCGTAAGTCTGCAAATGAAAACAAAACTGATGCATACGTTATTAAGGACACTGATATGTATGATTGTCCGAAGAGCGTTCCAGGTGATTGCTGAACAGTATACCAGGCTGAAACGTGAAGCAGAACGGGTTGGATTGAAGGTAAATACGTCGAAGACGAAATATCTGCTGGCTGGAGGAACCGAGCGCGATAGAGCTCGTTTTGGCAGACGCCTGATGATCGATGGAGACGGGTTCAAGGTGGTGTACGAATATGTCTGCCTCGGATTATTGAAAACGTCGGATAACAATTGCAGCAGAGAAATTCGAAGAAGTATCATTGCCGGAAGTTGTGCTTACTACGGACTCCACATGATCTTGCGGTCTGGTAAACTTCACCTCCGTACTATACTCTGAGAAGTAATCATGTTCAAGTCATTACCAAAAACATATAGCTTTTTTCCATAATGCTTTTCATATAGCTCTTACTTAGAAATCGTATAGATATAGTTCATTATGAAAATCACATACCTTTTATGCATAAAGACGATGGATATGGAGTCCAATGAAAGTTGGAGTTATAGTCAGAATCATATACATTTCATCCGAAATCAATATAGATAATAATTGATTCTCTAATAAAATTGAAATAATTTTTAAATTGCATTTCTTACAGGATTGTTTGAAATAAAATCTTAAAATAAAAATACGTTCGAGTAGCACATTTTAAAATTATTTATTTAACATAACGTATTAGAATCCACGTAAATGGTTTCTTCTTCGACATGCTTTGAGAGGGACCAAGTACTTATCCAGTCTTCAAATCTTTCATCATCCGAGTATTCGGATCCACTACTTAACCATCTCATAGTTACTACTGGAACCTGAAACAAAGTTATTTTTGTTGTAGGATGGTAGGTACAAAAATCTAAAACAATGGAACCATGTTAACAAAATTTAAGCACAAAACTAACTGCCGAATAAAACAACTCACCTAGATAGAACTTCAGAAAATTCTCAGTTGTATAGAATCAGGAGCGAAATTCTTCAGCAAGCAAGGTAAATGCTCGCAAATAATTCTAAAATATGCAAAACATTCTAAAATATGTACATAAAACTCTATAATTATTGAAAAGCTTATATGTACCAGCTTACCTATGCAAATTTGCAAAAGCTCGTCGTTAAACCAAAAACTTTTACTGAATTGTATGCAGTGGCCGCCATCGTAGTACTAAATATAAACAGATTGTTTTCGCAATATAAAATCATATAACATGTATCTGATTTTTCAATTACCGAATGGGTAAACGATATCCAATAAGTTATATGTGAAATTCGAACGGCTTCCATATGGTTATTATTTAAACCTCGTTGGACCTTCATATAGTCTTTATTGGGTGTTAATAAAACCTATCAAATATGAATTCTGATGCGTGTATATGATTTTCCAGATAAATAAAATCAGATTAATTGGCTCAGTGTAAGTGTACAAGACGCTGATAAGACCGGTAGTCCTATACGGGCATGTGACGTGGACAATACTCGAAGAGGACCTGCAAGCGCTAGGAGTTTTAGAGCAATGTGTGCTTAAGACGATCTTTGGCGGAGTATGTGAGAACGGCGTATGGGGGAGAAAAATGAACCACGAGCATGCGCAGCTCTACGGTGAACCCAGTATCCAGAAAGTCGCCAAAGCTGGAAGCGTACGATGGGCGGGGCACGTTGTGAGAATGCCAGACAAAAATTTCGCAAAAAATGTGTTCACCTCGAATCTGGCCGGTACAAGATTAAGAGGAGCGCAACGAGCTAGGTGGTTTGACGAAGTGGAGCAGGATCTTGGAAGTGTGGGGCGATCGAGAAACTGGAGGCTAGAAGCCATGGATTATTTGTTACTGGTGGTTTTTCGTACTTATGCTGCGTGCACTACAGCAGCGAGCTCGATTTTGCCCATGGGGTCATCTACGCCTAATACCTTCAGGGCCGTTGGGAGACCACTTAGCGTCCACGTACGGACTTCAAATTTCTACCTGATTTTTTTCTTACCTAAACGAGCACTTTATAATGACGAACTTATAACATTTCGCATTGTCGAAAAATAAGGGACGGCCTAATGAAGATTTTGTCAAGCTATAAACAGGGTAGGCTGCTCTGAGCTGGCCTCGTAGCACGTACCTACGCCGAAAGATCGTCAAAATCTAATAACAGAGATCTCGGACAAGGTCGATTTCGTTGGAGGCTACGCACATCATGTCTTTTTGGAGTTGAGAAGAACCTCAGGGCATTTTACGTTCAGGACGACTGGAAAAGATTAGCCAAGGACCGACACCAGTGGAGAAGAATCAATTGTTTGGCATAGATCCATTGTATCGAATGGTGGCTCATTAAGTATTAGCAGATCTGGCAACACTGTTTCAAGTGGACAACAACGTCTTCCTCGAGCTCGTTTTAATTTTGCATTTCTTAGTGAAATACGGCCGGTGAAGGAAAAGTCGTTGTACAGGTGAGAAACAGTAGTGAATTGTGATATTTTCCTCCGTGAATTGTGTGTGCGATGCAATGGGGAAAATTAAACAAAGAAACGCCAAACATGATAAGCTCCTGCTGCAAGAGTAGTCTTGTTGGGGTGAGCTTTTAAAAGCTTGCATTTCTTGTATGCAATATTGTATGTAAACTTGCAGATGCAGGTTTGGTTAAACTTGTATCGGATCAGTGATGCTAGTTTCATTGAAACGCAATGTGAAAGAAAGGCAAAATATTGTTCTGTGTTATTATTATTTTTTTTTTATTATTATTATTATTACTATTATTTATTATAATTATTTTTATCTTTCCTACTTAAATACTTATGCAATTCGCAATACTCATTAAGTTGACTTAAATTAATAAATTATCAAATAGACGAACAAAATAAACATTAACGACAGTCTTATACTTTAACAGTTTTGTTTACTTTGGAATTTTCGGTTTCAGTTACATACATACGTTACACTCAGCTAATTTATCCGCAATAGCAATCTTCCGGAATCAGCATGAGCTTCATTACGAATGTCAAGGGTTCCAACTGTTCTCAACCGGAAGAGATGGAAACGGAATGTATCCTAGGTGTTGAGGAATTAATGGAGAATCAATTGTTGAGAGAATCTGGCTCAGAGGACCAATCGTGTTCCTCTTCCATTCTCGATACCCCTAAACGTGTCGATCAAATCGATAGTGAAAGTGATGACGATATAAATGTCACTATCAGGCCTGCAGTAGCAGATAAGATAGATAGAGCATCATTGGAAAATGAAGAAGGCGTTAAAATTAAATGGCGAAAAAATCTGACTAATGGTCAACGGAACAAAATGAAGAAACTACTCAAATCTGGGCTATCCATGGAGGAAGCTCGGATGAAAGTACTTTCAAAAGATGCTCCTGAGACTCCAAATGTTGGTAAACGATCAAGAGATGGCGATCAAGGTGGTAGTGGCGAAAAGCCTGAGGCCAAAAGGACGAAATCTCATCTCTGTCCGAAGGAACGTGCTGGATTGACCAACTATGATAACCGGGCTACGTCTAGAAAGCAGAATGACCGGAGTGTCAATGAAGCTGAACGAACTAAGGAAGTTAATGAACGTCCTAGAAGTTCAAAGGCTGACTCGAACTCAAGAGGTCACTCTTTCAGGGACGTGGCGAGCCTGGTTAAAGTTGGGATAATCTTGAACGGGTTCCCTAGCAGGCAAATGTCGACAGCTCAACTCGATGCTGTACAAGACGCTCTGCTTCTAAAAATTGAAGAGCAAAGACACGCAACAGTGAAACCGAAGTTTACAAAATGTAGCTACAAACAAGGGCATTTGATCCTTGCTTGCAAGGATCAAGCAACGGCGTTGTGGCTTAAAGATGTTACTCGGTCACTCACTCCCTGGGAAAATGCGGAGCTACTTGCTTTGGATGAGAAGGATATTCCTCGCCCGGAGCTGTTCCATGCATTTTTTCCCGTGAGTGCGAACTTCAGTGATGAAAGACTAAAAGGGCTCATAGAGAGCCAGAACGATGGGATTAATACAAATGGCTAGAATATTCTTAATCGAACAAATGCGAACAAACATGCAGAATGGAAGTTGTACTTGGACGAAGAATCGCTAAGAACGTTAGCTGATCGCAACTTTGTCCTTAACTTTCGTTTTGGCGAAACGCAGTTGAGGAAAGTCAAAACCCAAGGCCGTAGCCAAGACGATGGCAATACGAACGGGAATGAGCCGGAACTAAATGTAGAGCAGGAAACAACGCCCAACGACTTGAAAACAGAAACAAGTGGAGCCAAAATAGAGGCCTTAACTGAAGCGGTAAACTACAAAAGATCCCAACTGGAAGTACACGATAGGCATATCGCTCCCCCAAAAGGAAAACAGGAGCGTATAACTGGGAAAAATGAAGCTAATTAAGTTCCTGCATGTGAACCTCCATCATGCTAAAGGCGCTTCTGCCGTATTAAGCCGGAGGTTCAAAAAGGAGGGACTGGACATGGCCCTACTACAAGAGCCATGGTCCAACAAAGGAAAAATTCTTGGAATTCAAATACAAAAATGTAAGTTGTTTTATGACGAGAATCAAAGTTCACCGAGAACTGCGATTCTTGTTAATAATACAATGAAATGCTACCCTATTACAGAGTTCATCAAACGTGACATAGTGGCGGTTGTGGTTGAGGTACCAACCTCCAGGGGAAAGACGGAAATCATCGTGGCTTCAGCGTATTTCCCTGGCGATGTTCCTGAGGTACCTTCTCCTGAAATTACATCTTTCATTCGATACTGCCGGGAAGTCAACAAGTCGTTCATCATCGGCTGCGATGCCAACGCTCATCACACTGTGTGGGGTAGCACCGACATCAACGGTCGAGGTGAGTGTCTATTAGAATTCCTATCATCGAATGGTATTGATATATGCAACAAGGGTAATAAACCAACATTCCTAAATGCAATCAGAGAAGAGGTTTTAGATTTGACGTTGTGTAACTCTGCAATTTCTGAGAAAATTCGGAATTGGCATGTCTCAGATGAAACTTCATTATCGGATCATAAACACATTGTTTTTGAGTGGGGTGGAGGCGACTTATCACCAACAGCATATCGTAATCCTAGAAAAACGAACTGGGGTCATTATGCTAATCACTTGAAATCTGACACTTTTACAAATGAAATTAGTATTAAGACAATACAACAACTTGAACCATTTTCGCAAGAGGTAAACGAAGTGATTCTAAAAGCATATAATAATAGTTGTTCTATCAGGCAATCGTCCTCTAGTAGGGACGTACCATGGTGGAACTCAAAATTGGAAAGCCTTAGAAAAACATCTCGGAAATTGTTTAATAAAGCAAAACGAACCTCAGATTGGGCTCAGTATAGAAGAGCTCTAACTGAATACAATAACGAATTAAGGAAATCAAAGAGAAGAACTTGGATTCATATGTGCGAGAGTATAGATAATACACCAATTGTTGCTAGATTACAGAAAGCTCTTGCTAAAAACCATACTTCTGAACTTGGCAACCTTAAACGCCAAGATGGGGTGTATACTAAAACTTGTAATGAGACACTTGATTTGATGATGGATACTCATTTTCCGGGAGCGGCTTCAGGCGAGGATATACAGTATACTGGAGTGCAAGGAGGCTCTATGCAGACCATACCGGAGGTCTGCAGTATAGAAAATCCAACACCAGATAAAGCTGATAAAATCTTCACGTTTGCAAGAGTGGAAAATGCAGTGAGATCTTTCCAGCCTTATAAATCTGCAGGTGTGGACGGAATATTTCCAGCACTACTTCAAAACGGAGAAGCGGTTCTGATTCCGTCTCTTATGAAGATTTTCAAGGCAAGTTTAAGATTGAACTATATTCCATCAGAATGGAGGTTGGTAAGAGTCATATTCATACCTAAGCCTGGGAAACGAGATAAAACGAACCCAAAATCTTTTAGACCTATTAGTTTGTCATCAGTTCTGTTGAAAACTATGGAAAAAGTATTGAAGGATTACGTAAACTCAACTTACATGCAGACATATCCATTGTCTAAATATCAGTATGCGTATCAAGCTGGAAAGTCGACAGTCACAGCGCTTCATACGCTGGTAGATAAAGTCGAAAGATCTCTTTCAGTGAAGGAAATCGCACTCTGTTCTTTCTTGGACATTGAAGGTGCTTTTGACAACACTTCATATTCTTCAATAGCAAATGCTATGAAAAAACGAAATTTCAACACATGCATTGTCGACTGGATTCATACTATGCTAGCAAAAAGAGAAATCACTTCAGAACTGGGTGGTTCGTCTGTAACCATAAGGGCGACGAAAGGATGTCCGCAAGGTGGAGTACTTTCGCCACTTTTATGGTCTTTGGTTGTAGACGACCTTCTCAGAAGCTTAGAAGCTAAAGTTTTCGAAGTTGTAGGCTTTGCGGATGATACAGTCATCGTAGTAAGAGGAAAGTTTGACAACATAATATCGGAAAGAATGCAGCAGGCCCTAAAGTATACCCAATCATGGTGTATAAAGGAGGGTCTAAGCATTAACCCGTCAAAAATCGTGATTGTCCCATTCACTAAAAAGAGGAAAGTCAACTTAAAATCTTTTAAGATTGGAGAAGTTGAAATTCAAGTTAGCAGTCAGGTAAAATACTTGGGAGTAATCTTAGATGCCAAGCTTAGCTGGAATGCGCATCTTGACTCTACGATTAATAAAGCGATCAACGCATTATGGTTATGCTCCAAAACTGTCGGGAGGAAGTGGGGCTTGAGACCAAAAATGATTATGTGGATTTACACATCTATTATACGACCAAAAATTACCTACGCTTCATTAGTGTGGTGGCCTAAAACCAGGGAGGCTACTGCAGGAATGAAACTAGCTAAGCTTCAAAGACTTGCGTGCATTGCTATAACGGGAGCAATGCGCAGCACTCCATCGAAAGCGTTAGATGCTATTCTCAATCTGCTGCCTTTGCACGAATATGTGCAATTAGAAGCGGAAAGAAGTGCTCTAAGGCTTAAGAGGTCTAAAAATGTTTTGCCAGGTGATCTTATTGGCCACTTGAGCATTTTGCAACACTTTAAAAGAGGACCGGTGATGAGTATGAACGGAGACTGGATGAGACCTGAGGACAACTATGATTTTCTCTACAAGGTAAGCGAAATGACGCGTACAAGTTGGGATGTCGGAGGTCCCACGGTTCGTGAAGGCTCAATCATATTCTTTACTGACGGCTCAAAAATTGGAACAAATACAGGGGCTGGGATCTTTGGACCCGGAGTAAATATTTCAGTTGCAATGGGACATTGGCCAACAGTGTTTCAAGCTGAGATTTTTGCAATACTTGAATGTGTGAAATGTTTACAGCCCAGTGAGATCTGGTCTGCTGATCCGAGAAAGGTGATTGGTTTCATAAACCATATCATACCTGATTGGGAACGTGTCATGGTAAGCAGCTGATCGTCTAATCAATGGTGTTCGGCTAGCGTGACATGTACAGTAAACTGGGACATACTACAATAGTTCTAAATATTGGACGCAGTAGTTTCAAGCCCCAACAAAAAAAAAGTATTAATTATGTATTCAACATCTTATGGAAACACGGGCAGAAGAAAAAACTTCCCTAATCGGTTTCTATCGCTTAATTAATCTGAAGATACCGAACAAAAATATCAGCTCGTCAAAATATGGAAACAACGAAACTTCTTTCCCACTGATGCAAACAACAGTGCAGAACTCGTCAGCAAGTGGCCGCGAAATTCAACTCCACTTTTATGGAAACAAAAACTATTCCACAAACCCAGCTGCCGCAGACTCCGGAAAAGTCTAACTCTTTGCGTATTTTTTTTTCTATTATATTCTCTGTTTCTGTATCGGTATTTATAAGAAAAGTTTCGGCACGTCTGTTTTGCGCCGATTTGTTCTGTGAACTTTGTTTCATCACGAGCAAAACCGTGCCTATACACGAGTCGGACGAATTGTTTATCAAACAATAACACCCACCAACCAACGCCGTTCGACACGCAGGGGTGATTCGGATCAAAAATTGATCAAAATGATGTTTTGCTTTATTTGTTGTAGAATAGTGAAATGATTCATTTCTGATTAAAATATAAATAGGGGAAGATTCCTCAGTCCAAGACACCTAAGCAGCGTGTCCTATGGTACAGTTAAGTTTTCCTAAATATCAACCTCACTTTTAATTTTTAATAAAGTTTTCCTTAAAACTCCTCTACGCTCCCTGCAAACGGGGAAGCAACAAAAAGGCTTCAACCAAACACACAAGTCGAACGACTTAAGATTTTTCTGGAGGGGAGACATTTCGATGCCCGAAACGAAACGAGGGGATGTGGAGGTCAAATATTTTGGGATACCTACATAAACGTTTCCGGTGGTGATGGATTCGACAAAACTGCCAAAAAGGTCGCATTGGCGCTTCGCTATCGCACGCCATGTGATGGTGTGGGTGTGTGCTGGAGGGGGTTTTCACACATCCCAAGTGGGTCGACCTCTCAATATGATTTTTGTCACTGATACGGTGGCGGTCCTTTTTTCCCAAGGATGACCCTCGGTATAGGCGAAGCTATAACGCAGATTATTGAGGGAAAAACTTCTACCACTGCTATGGATGGATGGGATCCCGATGGATAAAGGGCACGAAAGTACCACTTGCGATGATGAATTGAGAATTTGTTTGCCACGAAACTTGGACTGGGCCAAATTGTTGCGAAGTGTTTTGTTTGTTCGACTAATAATCCTCGGCTTCACAGGGCTGGTAGCTGGCTTATTTTGATATAGTTCAAGTTCAAGATCTTTTAATAACTATTGCTTGCAAAGATTTGAGAGGTTTCACGCATCAATTTCACATATTTGCAGGATTTTTTTTTTCACAGAATCCTCGAGAAATTAATAGTTCTAAAGTGATTTGATTTGATTTTCTTTATTATAGAGGCTTTCAGCCTTAGGCGGGTTCACCTTTTTAGTTCAAAAGTTCTTGTTGATCCTTTTCTAGTCTATTTTTGGTTTAGTTTGTTTCGGTTTCTTTTGTAAGGCAAGAGGTTTCAAAAGCTCATATGTTCAAGACACACAGTCGCTACCAGTTCTGATCCAACGAAGCGGCAAAACTATGCTAGAGCCGCGAGGCAATTCCAGCCAGTCGAATCGATTGTCTAGATTTATTTGTATAGAGCTTTGTTTTTGGAAGATTGATGAAGGAATTAAGTTATGGGTTATTTCTCGCGCTGTGGCTTGCGGTTGGAAGCAAGATGTCCACCAATGGATGACGGGGGCCTGGTTTGGTGCTGAGAAGAGTGGTTGTTCTTGAGAAATGAACCTAATCGGATTGAGGAATCATCTGGACTTGGCAATGGATGTTCAGGATAATAGGTGTCAAATTTATTGCGTCTTTGGTGATGTCAATTGATCAACCTCGTTGACTAATATTGTTTGAACAACTGCTGATTGCCCTTTTTTTTTGTATTGACAATCCACAGCTATAATGGTAGAGTGTGTGCTAGTGAGAGATGTGAGATTCAAACGAAATCGGATAATCTTATGGCTAATTCTGGCGATGGATTTCACCTAATCACTTGTAATCGGGAAACCATAAGTTTGATTGATTCTACCTTGAATTGATTTGTGGAGCCTTGGCATTAATTAAATTGCACAGCATTGTAGGTTCCAAACAGATTTCTTCATTTACAATTAAATAACATTTATGGTTTTAATGTGGTAGATCAATGTAAGGGTTTTATTAACAAAAACGAAACATGAAAGGTTACCTGTAATGGGTGTGAGGTACGTACATGTATCAATTAAATTGAAGGCTGCTTTACTTGAATGAGATTTCTAACAATCAAGTAATTGTATCATTATGTGATTTTCAAATTACATGAAAGTTGAGTTCAACTCATAATAGGATGAGATGCAATATTTACTTGATTTCAATTGTTCTTAGAGCCATCAATTTCAGTTATTTGATGCACATCAACCAGTTTTCTGACCAAATATTTAGCTGTTACTTGTGTTTAATCACTTGCTGTTTTTTGGATCAGTATGACCTCAGAGAACTTTGAAAGACTGTAACGCTTTCGTTAGTGAATCAATTTGTGGATTTTTCACACCTTGGTGCGTTTCCACGAGATGTCTGTTTCGTACATTGATTTTTTTTTCAAATATATTGGAAAATATTTTTCTAAAATTATTGAATGCTGGGGACCAGAAAATAAAGTTTTCCATCATACGGCGAAATTCCCGACTAATCACTTTTTGTAAGGATTTCAAAAAAAAAATCTTGAGGTAATTCTCACTGGTTTCTTTGAACCAACTTTTTGAATTGTCGCAGGTTGCAACCATCAAGAATTTCCAGAGAAAATGGATTTTTGAAGGACGTTATGGAGTCATTACATCCCGAAGAGTTATCAGGATCAATTTCTGAAGAAAAAACCCCTTTACAAAACATAATACCTTAAACAAAATTATGGGTGTGATTTCTGACAATGGTCGAGAAGAAATGCTTGAAATATAGAGAAAAAAATACCGGAGGTGGATTCTTAGATTTGCAGAATGTTCATTTCTAGAATTATTGAAACATTTCATGATGTAATTCTTTGTTTAAAAAAAACTAGTTTTAGCATGATTCTACACAAGCATTCTTGGAAGTGTATTGAGATTAATTCTTTGTGAGATATTTGTAGACTTTTTATAGAAATTTTTGGTAGCAAACAAAACAACTTTCGAACAAAATTGGAGAAGCAGAAAAATACTTTGGGATATTGCTGAGCACTCGATGGAGAAATTCAAGTTACTCCCAAGAATAATCTCTGGAATAAATTATTGGAACTGTTATTGAAGAAATATTTTGAGTAATCTAAATATATACACTACCCGTCATAAATACGGACTCACTAATATAAGTATTGCAACACTCAGCTGAATAATGAATCACCCCCAAAAAGTTTAGCATCACCTCAAAACAGGTTAATTCACATTGCTATATCTCGAGATCCTTACGACTTGCAAAGAAGCGATCTTCAGCAAAGTTGTTCAGGGGATCAAAGACATCCGGAAAGCAGACAGTTTAGTTCGCGATTTTGCCGCTAGGTGGCGCTAGTGAGCATGTAAAATGGAGCATTTTGAACTAGTTCTAGCTTGAGATCCATAAGATATGGAAAGTTCGGGTCTTCGGCAAAGTTGCTCAGGGGTTCAAGGACATCCGGAAAGTGAACAGTTTAGTTCGCGATTTTGCCGCTAGGTGGCGCTAGTGAGCATGTAAAATGGAGCATTTTGAACTAGTTCTAGCTTGAGATCCATAAGATATGGAAAGTTCGGGTCTTCGGCAAAGTTTCTCAGGGGTTCAAGGACATTCGGAAAGCGATCAGTTTAGTTCGCGATTTTGTCGCTAGGTGGCGCTAGTGAGCATGCAAAATTGAGCATTTCAAACTAGTTCTAGCTTGTGATCCATAAGAGATAGAAAGTTCGGGTCTTCGGCAAAATTGCTCAGGGGTTCAAGGACATCCGGAAAGTGAACAGTTTAGTTCGCGATTTTGCCGCTAGGTGGCGCTAGTGAGCATGTAAAATTGAGCATTTTGAACTAGTTCTAGCTTGTGATCCATAAGAGATAGAAAGTTCGGGTCTTCGGAAAGTTGCTCAGGGGTTCAAAGACATCCGGAAAGTGAACAGTTTAGTTCGCGATTTTACCGCTAGGTGGCGCTAGTGAGCATGTAAAATTGAGCATTTTGAACTAGTTCTAGCTTGTGATCCATAAGAGATAGAAAGTTCGGGTCTTCGGCAAAGTTGCTCAGGGGTTCAAGGACATCCGGAAAGTGAACAGTTTAGTTCGCGATTTTGCCGCTAGGTGGTGCTAGTGAGCATGTAAAATTGAGCATTTTGAACTAGTTCTAGCTTGTGATCCATAAGAGATAGAAAGTTCGGGTCTGATTGATTCTATATTCAAGAGATGTAGGATTTATTTCCAGTGATTTATATTTGGTTCGCTACATATCTAAGTGATTTATGTCAGAATCGGTCCATATTCGAGTGTATCAGGTTTGATTTGCTTTATATTCAAGTGCTGCAGGTCTGAAGCACTTCATTTTCACCTATTTCAAGTACAAATTACTTCATATTCAAGTGGATCAGGTTTGATTCATCTAGAATTTCACACTTTTACAGGTATGAATTGATTTTCAAGCAGGTAAGGGCTGGTTCACTTCATTTTCAAGTGATTCATGCTTGAATCACTTTATGTACGTGTTTCAGGTTTGATTAGTTCTATATCCAAGTGATTGATGTTTGATTTTTGAAGTAAATTTAAGCCATTCAGGTCTCATTCACTTTATATTCAAGTGTTTCAGATTTGATTGGCTACATATCCAAGAGACTCATGTCCAATTCACTCCATATTCAAGTGTTTCAGTTGAGAATCACTTCATGTGATTCATGTCTGATTCACTTCATAGTCAAGTGTTTAAGATAATATTCACGTCATATACAAATAATTCAGGACCGATTAACTTCTTGTTCAATTTATTTAGATATGATTCGCTCTATATCCAAATCATTCATGTCATGTGACACTTCATTTTTGAAGAATGCAGTACTGATTCATTTTATATTCAAATGATTCAGGTCCGATTCACTTCATTTTCAAATGTTTCAGTTTTGATAAGCCTCATATTCAAGTGATTTACATCTATCAGTTCATTCATTTTCATCTGATATCAAAATTCATCTTCATATTCAAGTAAATCGTGTCTGAGTTACTTCATATTCAATTGATTCAGGTTTTTATACACCCAGACTACAATTATTCCGGTTTGTTTTGTCTAGTTATTCAATTGATAAGGTTTATTTTAATTCACGTCTCAGTACTTCAGAGCTTATTTCCTCATTTTAAAGTGGTTCATGTCTGATTCATTTCATACTCAAGTATTTCAGGTCTGATTCACTTAATGTTGAACTAGTTTGAAATGCTCACTAGCGCCAAACCAAACTGTTTGTCTTCCGGATGTCCTTGACCTTCTGTACAACTTTGCCGAATACTCAAACTTTCTATCTCTTATAGATCACAAGCTAGAACTAGTTTTAAATGCTCAATTTTACATGCTCACTAGCGCCACCTAGCGGCGAAATCTTCAAAAAACAGTTCGTCTTCCGGATGTCCTTGACCTTCTGAACAACTTTTCCGAATACTCAAACTTTCTATCTCTTATGGATCACAAGCTAGAACTAGTTTGAAATGCTCAATTTTACATGCTCATTAGCGCCACCTAGCGGCAAAATCGCAAACTAAACTGATCGCTTTCCGGATGTCCTTAAACCCCTGAAGACCCGAACTTTCTATCTCTTATGGATCACAAGCTAGAACTAGTTGAAAATGCTCCGCGTTACATGCTCACTAGCGCCACATAGCGATAAAATCGCGAACTAAACTGATCGCTTTCCGGATGTCCTTGAACCCCTGAGAAGCTTTGCTGAAGTCCCGAACTTTTTATCTCTTATGGATCACAAGCTAGAACTAGTTTAAAATGCTCCGCGTTACATGCTCACTAGCGCCACCTAGCGACAAAATCGCGAACTAAACTGATCGCTTTCCGGATGTCCTTGAATCCCTGAGCAACTTTGCCGAAGACCCGAACTTTCTATCTCTTATGGATCACATGCTAGAACTAGTTTGAAATGCTCAATTTTGCATGCTCACTAGCGCCACCTAGCGGCAAAATCGCGAACTAAACTGTTCCCGTTCCGGATGTCCTGAACCCCTGAGCAACTTTGCCGAAGACCCGAACTTTCTATCTCTTATGGATCACAAGCTAGAACTAGTTTAAAATGCTCCGCTTTACATGCTCAATAGCGCCACATAGCGACAAAATCGCGAACTAAACTGATCGCTTTCCGGATGTCCTTGAACCCCTGAGCAACTTTGCCGAAGACCCGAACTTTCTATCTCTTATGGATCACAAGCTAGAACTAGTTTAAAATGCTCCGCTTTACATGCTCACTAGCGCCACCTAGCGACAAAATCGCGAACTAAACTGTTCACTTTCCGGATGTCCTTGAACCCCTGAGCAACTTTGCCGAAGACCCGAACTTTCTATCTCTTATGGATCACAAGCTAGAACTAGTTTGAAATGCTCAATTTTACATGCTCATTAGCGCCACCTAGCGGCAAAATCGCAAACTAAACTGATCGCTTTCCGGATGTCCTTAAACCCCTGAAGACCCGAACTTTCTATCTCTTATGGATCACAAGCTAGAACTAGTTGAAAATGCTCCGCGTTACATGCTCACTAGCGCCACATAGCGATAAAATCGCGAACTAAACTGATCGCTTTCCGGATGTCCTTGAACCCCTGAGAAGCTTTGCTGAAGTCCCGAACTTTTTATCTCTTATGGATCACAAGCTAGAACTAGTTTAAAATGCTCCGCGTTACATGCTCACTAGCGCCACATAGCGACAAAATCGCGAACTAAACTGATCGCTTTCCGGATGTCCTTGAATCTCTGAGCAACTTTGCCGAAGACCCGAACTTTCTATCTCTTATGGATCACATGCTAGAACTAGTTTGAAATGCTCAATTTTGCATGCTCACTAGCGCCACCTAGCGGCAAAATCGCGAACTAAACTGTTCCCGTTCCGGATGTCCTGAACCCCTGAGCAACTTTGCCGAAGACCCGAACTTTCTATCTCTTATGGATCACAAGCTAGAACTAGTTTAAAATGCTCCGCTTTACATGCTCACTAGCGCCACATAGCGACAAAATCGCGAACTAAACTGATCGCTTTCCGGATGTCCTTGAACCCCTGAGCAACTTTGCCGAAGACCCGAACTTTCTATCTCTTATGGATCACAAGCTAGAACTGTGATCCGCTTTACATGCTCACTAGCGCCACCTAGCGACAAAATCGCGAACTAAACTGTTCACTTTCCGGATGTCCTTGAACCCCTGAGCAACTTTGCCGAAGACCCGAACTTTCTATCTCTTATGGATCACATGCTAGAACTAGTTTGAAATGCTCAATTTTGCATGCTCACTACCGCCACCTAGCGGCAAAATCGCGAACTAACATGTTCACTTTCCGGATGTCCTTGATCCCCTGAACAACTTTGCTGAAGATCGCTTCTTTGCAAGTCGTAAGGATCTCGTGATACCGTTTTGATTCATATTACGGACAGCTTCAAATTCCGGACACTCTCGTTTGTATGGGAAACATTTCACACGAAATGTTTCAATTTTCGCCGTCCAAAAGTTCTCATCTACGAGGCTCGTTTTATTAGGTTTTTTTTCCATAAATATCATTGCAAATTTATAATGCCCAACTACCTTAGACGTCTCTTAAAAGGTTTAACGATTTCAATTGATGATTTGACTGGTCCATTAATGATTATCATGAGCTGTCCGTAATTCGAATCAAAGCGTCCGGAATATGAGGCAAAAATGAGGGAGCGTCCGGAATAATAATCATGAAAAGGCCACACGTTTTGATTTATTTAAAATTATTCAAGTTGCGGACGCGTATTCTTTACCCACCATTCGAAAGTTAAGGGTTTCCGATGCTCGATAACGCTAAAAAATCATACAGAATGATTTATTTTGTATGGTCCAAGCTGGGTTATACTTCACTGAGGCCTTAAGTGTCCGTAATATGAATCAAAACGGTATAGCAATGTGAAATTATCTGTTTTGAGGTGATGCTAAACTTTTCAGGGTGATTCAATATTCAGCTGAGTGTTGCAATACTTATTATAGTGAGTCCGTATTTATGACGGGTAGTGTATATTGTGTGAAACTAAAAGGAATCCCAGATAGAATGAATATCGAATTTTTGGAAAATTCAAACAGATGCTAAGCAAAAACCCCCACAATATACAATGCACACTGTTAATAAAATGTTCAGCAGAAGTCTGATTTGAATCGAATTCCTAGAGTAATTAAAAAAGTTTACCATGACAAAATTTTACTTAAACATGACTTAGGTAGGTAAACTCTGAAGGGCATCCCTTGAAAATTCCAAAAGTAAATTCACCTATGGAGCAAGCCAGTTGACTTTGAGTTTTTTTATCAGCCAGGGGTGGGGTCAACCAACTTGGGCCTTCCTTAGCCGAGTAGTTAGAGTCCGCGGCTTCAAAGCAAAGCCATGCTGAAGGTGTCTGGGTTCGATTCCCAGTAGGTTCAGGATCTTTTCGTAATGTAAATTTTCTTGACTTCCCTGGGCATAGAGTATAATCGTACCTGCCATACGATATACGAATGCGAAAAATGGCAATTTTGGCAAAGAAAGTTCTCAGTCAATAACTGTGGAAGTGCTCATAAGAACACTAAGCTGAGACGCAGGCTCAGTCCCAGTGAGGACGTAACGCCATGGAGAAGGAGAAGGTGAGGTAAACGGCCTTCCTTTGCAAATCTTTTCCGATAATAGTTTTATATAAAAGCGTTTATCCCAGAATAAAAGCGTCCAAAGTTTCCGAATTTCACATTTTTTTTACCTTTTTCACAATCAGACCTCCCCGCCACCCCCTTTTGAAATCCCTTATATTTAAATTTCTTTCTAAAACAGCAGAGATATCGAAAATTAATTGAAATTCTGTAAAGTAATAACGATTTGAATTTTTAAAAATCTTAAAAGTGATATAATATTTTATATCGTAAAGAGAACAGCCGGCTGAATAATTCTTCAACGTGTCAGGTGGATTGGGTTGTCTTTTTTTTTAATTATTTTAATCAAATTACATGCAATCTATTTGAAAAGAAATGTTGCATACAATCTAATCGAAAAAGTAAATGAACTGTCGACGGTAAAGACACAATAAGAGAAGAACCAGACGATCACACAAGAACTCCAATCCCACGGCTACCCTAAAACACTAATCAATAAGAAGATAAGCAGTAGAAACACAACACAAATATGGACGGTAAATACTCATGTAGAAGAGTTTGTTTATCAAAAAACTATCACCTCTGATCACAAATCTGTCAAAAACAAGTTGGACAAAGTCATGGACATGCTAGGCGATTGGGGTAAGTGATCCATTAGTTGTGGTGTTCCTATTGTTTCCTATAATTGGCTTGTTGATACACAAAATAGTTGTACATATCGTTCAAATTGCTTCAAAATTGATGAAAACTGCTAAAACTTTTCTCATTTGAACAAATAGTTGCGGTAAAGTGGTCCTGTAATAGAGGATCCCAAAAGAAAACAACAGATACCGCAGCCAGAGGAACACAAATTAAAAATATTCCGCCAAAAAGGCACAGTGCACCAATAGTGGAGGTATAATGGTTGTAGGACATTTCCCAGAAAGTCAAACTCCAGAACGACATTCCCCAGAATCCAATTCTCCAGAATGGGACATTTCTCAGAAAACCATTCCCCAGAATAGGACATTCCTCAGAATCGTTTTATTATTTTTTCAAAAAGTGCCTATAATAAATTGAATCAAATACACGACACTGTAGACGGCCTTAAAGTTGAGGTCGAAATACGCGTATCTGTCAAAGGATGCAAACTCTAGTGGAATTAAATGCTATAGTACTAAATTCGGTTTTTTCATCTACTTATAGGTATTCTACTAAACAGCTCAAAGATTTATTATTAATTATTTTGTTTATTTTTTTTCGTTAAAAAATGTACCTACTGAATTGATTTGAATTCCCAGAAGCTTCGAATTCCGGACACAGACGTCAATTCACCCAAAATCATTATAATGGGTCTCAATCGAATTAAATCGGAATCGATTCCAAAAAAATAACTTTTAAAAAGCGATTTTTTGATTCCCTTTTCTTAGTCCAACCATCTGAGGGGCAACGTGATTCATGGTTAGACCCAACCAAAATCTTAAGAGGGAAGTGCTGTTTAACAATTTTCTTAACATGATAGGGCTGCTGTCGTTTCCCTGAATATCATTTCCCCGAATACCAGCTCTCCGAATGACTCGTTTCCCCAAAAGACATTTGCCCGAAAAGTGATACAGTTCAATCAGATACCAGAATAGTCTCTAAGACTGTCTCTAGTTCTGAGTGCTACACTAGAGAGAATGATAAGCAATCAAAAGAAGATTATAAGTTCATCCTCGATTAAATACATTTTGCCAAAAATGGCGATGATGTTGAAACTTGAAAGAAACGCCAATCAATTAAATAAGGGAGCATATCAGATGACAAGTTTGTTCAACACCATGAAATATAAAAAGCTATGATAATTATAAGAGACAAAAACTTTACGGGGAACTAGACTATTCGGGGAAACAGGGTGTTCAGGGCACTAGCATTTTGGCCACTGGCGTTCAAGGAAACGACATTCGAGGGACCGACGTGCAGGGAAAACTAGTACAGCCACAAACTAGACCCAAGCTAATTGAAAAAAATTTATATATTTTCATCGTTATTCTTCCTTCTTTTAAAATTGGCTCTCCGTTTTAACTGTATTTTCAAATAGTGATTTATATTACTGTAATATTCTTTATATGTATAAAAAAATTGAAAGAATTTGTATTTTTTTTTTGCTTCTATAGCATATTTTACTTCTTTCGAGCATATGCTGTTCTTCGGAGGTTTGATGTCTTCGTAATTATGTCGATTTTCTAGTTCTCTTGTCTTTGATAATTTCCTTTTATAGCAAAACCTAATAGCTGCAAAATATCGTTGTCTGTGTGCACAAGGGTGGCCCATATTAGTCAGACTACAATAAACTACTGTAAAATTTGAACTGAATCCACAAACTCTAAGGAGAGGCTAAACGAGCATGAAGTTTGTAAAGAAAAATCGTCTATTAGAACCGTTCTTACATTCCCGACCTTAGCGGGCGCTTTATTTGATTTATTTCTTGAGTTTTTGATTTGAAGATTCTCCAATAAATAAATGAAAAACTGCAACAAACTGGAAGTCCTGTAGTTAAAAAAAATTACCTATGAAAACTATAATTTGGTATTCCTAGAATTTTCCAGTTGAATGTGTGTACTATTTTCAATACGCCTAGATTTTAATACCCCAAAAATATTTTGTTATTTTTTTTCTGGGGAATATCCCATTCTGGGGAACGTCATTCTAGGAAAGTTTGTACAATCGGTATAATTTTCACTGACATGGTTGGTTAATATGTACATTTACATCCCAAGTAACAATTTTAGTTTTACGAATTACCTCTAGGATGCCATAAATAAACGTCCATAAAACCACGGTCAAGGCACTGTTACCTTCATCGCATCCCCCAAAACCTCTTGTAGATCAGAACGTGACTAGTTGGTCTACTCTGAAAGAGGCTATAAAGTGTATATTTATGTCACACGAATAAAGCAAAATAGCATTTATGGTAGCTTTTTTGAAGCCACCTGTTCTAGATGAAAGTCGCATCATGTTAAAAATGATTTTATCATAACGTCGATCTTGCCGGATTCATTCCAACGTAAACAAAATAAAATAAGATTGAAAACACGTCTGTGATAATTTATTTCGTATTGCTTTCTATTTAAAGTGATTTATTTGGATGTAGTGCTCAAATCTTTAGTGCCGAGTGAGATTTACAGTGAAATGTGATGAGAAAGAAGATAATTTGCCTTTGCCCCCTCTGAAAGTGGCAATTTAGCATTTGCTAAAATAAGCCGCCTAGTGAAGAATTCAACATTTCTTGGTAGGATTGGGCAGTAATTGTGCTTTAAATTATATTCATTCAGTTTAATCATCACACCATGGCATTAAATGCGCAAATTCATGGAGGTAATATGATTTGAAAAAGTACAACCGGAGTGAAATTAATATGGCGGAACCATAATTGATAGATTGTCATCGACAAATGCTGTATTGTCATCATAAATACACAACTAATGGCACATTGTTATGATTCGGAATTTGTTGATGTAAAATTGCCATGACAAATGCTGATTGAAGATGATGCACCTTTTTTTCGCTCTTCATGGTAACCAAGCAGCATTCAACAAAGTTTGCAGTTTGATAATTAGGTATAAATAAGGTAAGTTATCAAGATTGAAGGGCAAGTCAATCAGTTTACCAGCAGCTTTTGTGACAACAAGGTGTAATATATCAATCTTTTATCATAGCCGTAACAAATAAGTATCATTCAGCCACCATATGCAGTTTAAATGATGCAATAAAGCTGGTTTTGTAGCCACAAAATTTTAACTTTATAGTTTGTCTCTAAAAGGTTTTGAAAACAACTAAGAGCTGACTTACAAAATATCATCTTATAGCAACTTTAAATGTCGCCTCAAGCTATCATGGCATTCACGTAGCTGTCATAAAACGTTAATAAATCCACACGAATGCCAAATTGCTGTGGAATTGTTACTTGGGATATATTAGTAATATGTAAATTTTTTGCATTTTATGAATTTTTAGCAATTAAATGAAGTTTATTCGTGCTTCCACTATTGGAACATTTACCCTGATAGAAAATACAACTCGACCAATAGTGAGTAAATGATTTTAAAGACAGAAATCACAAAACATTTAGAATAACGCAACACGCAACAGCTTTGGATTCCACAAATGTTTAAACAATACCGACAACACGATAAGCTAGAAGTTTAAGGTGAAGATAAATCGAAGCCAAACCTCAAATTTTCAAGAGCACGGATCTGGAGAACCAAACATCTGTTTGAGCTGAAAACTTAATCGATTGGTCACTCACTGGTGGTGACCAATCGATAAGGTTTTCACCTCAAACGGGTGTTCGGTTCTTCAGGGTAGTGCTTTGTGAAGCCCAAGCAGGACAGTTCGGTTTTGCGTCGTCCGATTGATTTTGCTGACGAATTCGCGCGTTTTCGTTGCCGGAGATTTTTTTTTTCCCTGTTTTGGAGCGTCTTGCTGGGTAGTGCTTTGTGAAGCCCAAGCAGGACAGTCGTCCGATTGATTTTGCTGACGGATTCGCGCGTTTTCGTTGCCGGAGAATTTTTTTTCCCTGTTTTGGAGCGTCTTGCTGGGTAGTGCTTCGTGAAGCCCAAGCAGGACTGTTCGGTTTTGTGTCGTCCGATTGATTTTGCTGACGGATTCGCGCGTTTTCGTTGCCGGAGATTTTTTTTTCCCTGTTTTGGAGCGTCTTGCTGGGTAGTGCTTCGTGAAGCCCAAGCAGGACAGTTCGGTTTTGTGTCATCCGATTGATTTTGCTGACGGATTCGCGCGTTTTCGTTGCCGGAGAATTTTTTTTTCTTTTCCCCTGTTTTGGAGCGTCTTGCTGGGTAGTGCTTCGTGAAGCCCAAGCAGGACAGTTCGGTTTTGCGTCGTCCGATTGATTTTGCTGACGGATTCGCGCGTGTTTTCGTTGCCGGAGATTTTTTTCTCCTGTTTTGGAGCGTCTTGCTGGGTAGTGCTTCGTGAAGCTGACGGATTCGCGCGTGTTTTCGTCGCCGGAGATTTTTTTTCCCCTGTTTTGGAGCGTCTTGCTGGGTACGTATTTGGGAAGGCCCAAGCAAGACGGTTTATTTTCGGGAAGCCAAGAAGTTTTGCTGTCAGTGTCAGTTTTGTGTTCAGTCGAGAATGGATTACCAACTGGTGAGTTCGTTTCATGCTTATGATAACACATATTTTCTTGAAAGCGTAACTTTTATGTAATATTAAAACAAACTTTGTATGGTTTGTCACTAAAGGTGTCGGCATTATGCTTTTTTCTTATACAATTTGAATATACATATATTTTTCTCTTTTTGACATTATTAAAAATTATCTTTTGAATTGTTCGACATTGTGAATGTTGACGTATTTTCTAAAACTTCTACCATATCGAGACAAAATGCACAGTAATACTCATATGTTATTTTCAAACAAACTATGTATGGTTCGTCAGTGTCGGCATTATTCCTGTTTCATATAAGTTAAAATATATACATGTAATTTTCAGTTTTCGTCATTAATAAAAACGTCTTTTGAATTGTTCGACATTATAGATGTTGACGTATTTTTTCCAAAAACTTCTCGAGACAAAAATACAAAGCTAGCTTTAAATACAAGTCGTATATTTCCCCCTTGTCCATGGATCGCATCACCGACCAGAGGTGACTCCCAGATCTTTTCCTCCCTCACTAATAAACACCCTTCCCGTGGTGATTGTGGAGATGCAGAGGTATTCTCGGTCTCTAGAAGCAACAATCATTACTCCCTAACATTCCTTCCCCATCCCAACTGACTGTAAGGACTTGGCCGGCGCCGTTATTGATCAATAATATTAGATCTGCTAAAATTGCACTTCGAGAGTAAGCGGAAACTCCCATCCCTTATTCATTTGGATCGTAGTGCAATTCTTATCAGTTCCGATCAATCACGGAGTAGCAACCATTGACATGTACAGTCAGTCTATGCTATGCATGCTATGCTATGCAAACGAGTGTTCGGTTCTTCAGATCCGTGCTCTTGAAAATTTGAGGTTTGGCTTCGATTCACCTTCACCTTAAGGACAAAAGCGATCATTTGTTTAGGTAAATGTCTTAAAAAATGTAAAATAGTCTATATGTCATGTTCAGCCTAATGTGTGTGTTGCCGCAACCACTGTGCGCAACAGATAGAAGTGGTGAAGCAACCGAATTCAGCTATCTCTATCTACATTTACATATTTACCTCAGATGAATCTTTCATTGTATTTGGTTGAGAATAGTTTACAATCAAAACATTTGTCAAAAGTATTGACAGAGCTATACATTCGTAGTTAGTTTGCATTCCGTTGGTTACGTAGTATGTACACCAAAAGAGTTCTTTGTTGTAAAGAGTAATAGATTAATTAGTTTAAAATAATTCGTTGTCACAGGTTAAGGACTAAAAGTACAAAGAAATGTATGTAATCTGCACTTTATGAAGTAAATATATTTGCAGCTTTGACCCAGCAGCTGCCCAGTTTGGCAACTACAGGACTGTGTTTTAATCCTCCAAAATACGTCAACAGTGTGTCTAGGGTCGGTGTTCCCTTAGTAGACAGTGCCAGTCAGTCACACTAGTGGCTTTTAACAGCCGTTTTGCTATAAATCGTTGCAAAATATTGTTTGACATGGAGGTCAGGAGCTCTTTTATCTAAGTACCATTGATAAACAGCTCGATTTTGCTCAAAAAATTATCGAAATAAATAGATTTGCTTCAATTTTAGGCTCCCTTGCAACTATATTTAACCTATTGTTCCTATAGTAGAACTACCAAGAGAAACTTTTTTTTTATTAAACAAAATAATTGATGAATTTAAAACTTGTTCACATCAATCGAAAGTTTACGATCCACACTTTGAAGAAAAAAATATAAAAGTTTTGTAAAACAACGGTTTTTATTTGTATTTTGCCTGGGCCGTGTAGCTAGTGCTACTATAGGAACAGAAATTAAAAATAATGCTTCTATAGAAACATGTGTTCCTATAGTGGCACAAGTGATAATAAATACAAAGGGGTCCGGCCATTTGGCCGAACTACAAACAAAACATATCAAATGGCTTCATAGCTGATGAGAAGGGTTCATAAGTGTAGCCCAATAACTGATAAGCTAATAAATTTGTTGATTTTTTGATGTGGCCGAACGTCATGTTTGTCGCTGTACTGGTGCTCCAAAAGAATTATTAAAACGATCCGTTAATTCAAGACGATGTGGTGAACTCGCGTCAAGGCCCTAAGCTAATAGTTGTTCCATTTCTGGGTTGCCAACGGTGTGCTAAGGTTTGGAGTGATTTTCATCAGAATTTGTTTCTTCTTTTAAACATAGGCTCTTCTTCTTACGATTTTTACAGGTTCTATAACTATTGGCAGTAATTAATTTTATATTTTAATTGGTCCCAATCCAGGACCGGAACGTAAGACTGCCGAGTCAATCCACCTGACCGATCCACAGAAAAACATAAAATCAATACTCAAAGCAAATCCTATGAAAATCCACCGGGGGAATTTCGACTGTTTATTATTTTTTTATTTATTCTTCTATATTTAGTAACATAAAACATATGTTTTTTAACCGTTACAATTGCGATATGATAGAAAAATGCTAATATTCTAAACTTAGTTTAACTGAATTCATCTTATTTTTTTTTTCGCTCAAATAAATATATCTCATTCATTCATGTTAATTAAAGTGTTCGATACATTTCCTCTTAAAAACTGCCCCAGATGTTATTAAGGTTAATTCACTTGGCAAAGTATTCCAATAGGAAACACCTCTTACGAAGAAACTTTTGCTGTATTTAGCGGTACGATGCCTTCTTATAACAAATTTCTTAGATCTTTCACTACGAAATTGATTTAGTTTTGTGAACAAATAGTCAGAGCTTTCGTTATGGAATAGCCTGAAAATAAGTTGACAGCATCTTTGCTTACAATTTTTTTCAAACGAACAACCTATATGGTGTTTCTGCAAATGTGTGACATGAGAAAAATGAGACAAATTGAATACATATCTAACACATGCTTTGAGAGCAATTTAAAGTCTATTATAAGCAATGGATGAAATTTGTATAATCAGGAAATCGTATGTCAAGAAGTGTGGGAAGATTAGGCTTTTGAAAAGCTTCAATTTAGTTTCCACTGGTAAGAAAAAAGTTTTCGTTTGCAAAGGTCTTAACTTTCCATATATTTTACCACACTGTTGTAGTTTGAATGCATCGCAGTTCAAAGTTGATTGGATTGTATAACCTAAACTAGATGCCGATTGAACGAATTCGATTATGGTATTGTTGATCACTAATATGGGCTGATTGGAATTGGTATTTGTGGTCATGAACATAGCGTGAGTTTTATTCTGGTTTAATTTCAGGTTGTGCTTCAGAGTCCAATTGAAAACATTTTGTAAGTTAGCATTAATCTTATCAACTATATTCATTGCATCTGCATAGTTGTACTTACAATATAGTTGCACATCATCCGCGAAGACTTCAATTTTACAATTTTTAAGAACATCATCAGGTAAATCGTTCACATAAAGCGAGAAATATTGGGCCCAAAATTGACCCTTGCGGAACACCTGACGAAACAGGTAAGAAATCTGAATACTCATTATTTATATATACAGATTGCAAACGATATGATATATATGAGTTTATTAAATGGACAGAAGCACTCGAGAAACCAAAATTATATTGCAATTTTCTACATAAAATATCATGCGAAATCGTGTCAAATGCCTTTGAAAAATCAAGAAGTATCAGAATAACTGAATCGCTTTCATCAAGAATTATCCCTATGTCATTTAATACTTTGAGCAAAACTGTTTTAGTGCTATGACCGGGTCTGTAACCAGATTGATGCGGACTTAATAAGTTGTTTTCATTGATGTAGGAACACATTTACTTTTTCAACAATTTTTCTAATACTTCAGAAAGACCTGGCAATATACTTATTAGGCGTAATTTTCAATCGAATTTTCCTTTACCTTTTTCTTAATTGGGAGTATTTTTGCTTTCTTCCAAGCCTTAGGAATTATACTGGTTTTGATAATGAATTTAATATGTGGGTAACTGGCGTGATAATAAGCGTCAATATTTTTTTTTTTTTCAAAAATTTGAGCGGAACATTATCCAGACCTAAGGCATTTGATTTAATGTCAAATAGTACATTCACTACTTCGGCTTCATTCACGGCATTAAAGTTGAATAAATTAAAATATTCACTCTGACGTGGGGTCATGGATTGCATTGCTAGTCAGCAGTTTGAAGCAAAATACAGATATTTAAACAGTTTTGTAAATTAAACCACACAAGAGGGTCGCATTTCCAGGTGAGTCCATAATAGGGACCTTGGCAGCGAGCCGGATTACATGGGAATCAGATGGAGGGCCCATAATAGGAAACGTCAAACTTGTAAACATTTATGTTATGGACCCCGGGAGGGTCCATAATAAGCATTCGGACAACAGTTTTTCAAATGCATATTTCGCTGGAAAATCGAATGATTTTGTATGTTTCATAGGCGTACTATGAAATAAAGACATTGAGTCCACAAAACGTATATGCGTCTGAGATATCATTCCGAAAAAGCGTCTAGATTGAATTTCAGCTACTAAGGGGTCCATTACTAGCATTGAAACCCTAGTTCCTTTAGTAATCTAAACCAATTATTCATACGCTTTCTACTTTACTTTTTTTTCTGCGAGTAAAAGGATGGTGTATCAGTTAATTTGGCCATAAAGGATAAATCCCTAGAGCGATCTAGTGTCAGAAAATGATGGAATATTATTGTTTTTTTTTAAGTTCTACCTATGTTAGAATAGTTAGGGTTACCAACACACTATTTGTTCCTGAAAATAGCATTGTAGAATAATAGAAGAACAATGCATAGAAAACATATTATGATTTTATCAATAGCTCAAAAAGATATAGCATAAACAAGGTGTCCACTTTAAAACATAAACAGCTCTTAGAATCATACAGGAGTAATGCAGTGATCTTTCCTCTGCGTCGGTTTTCTTTTCGGGTCAGTGCACGAAATTCAATCGATTTTCGTAACATTTCATGCAACAGCATTTCAATTGTATATAGGGAAAGTGTAGAGGGACATGGGGCAAGAGTGACACCCGGAGCAAAAGTGCCCCCTCTTATTTCACGCAGTTTGTTGGCGAAACCACAGGGCAGTTCTCGCACTCGAATGAGTGAGTCCCGACTACACCCTTTTCGCTTGAACGATCCGTTGACAGCTACGTCAACTGTCATCGGGAGTTTGACGTTTTGATTCACCCTTTTGCTCAATCATTCTTGAACAACTATCACGAGTAGTAATTAAAACCCTACAACTAAACTTAAACTTGAAATAGTACGGATTTGTTAAAATTATCAATTGGATTATTGTTATATTGAATTCGAAAGGTAATTGCTAGTGATACCTGCTAAAATATATTATTCTATATGTAAAACTATTATCACAGATCGAAATAAAAGGGAAGCACAGTCAGGACAAAATTATAACCTAAAACGTAAAAAGAACACCAAAATGTAAGTAATGAACTAAAACTATGTGAATTGAACTTAATCTAACATGCAATAAATAAAACTTTTAGCTTTGAAGCTGTGTCAAAGGACCTGCTACCAAGGAGTGTTCAATTATAGTCCGAACTGCGATTTTTCCCAACAAAAAATCTTCAAAGATTTTGACGTGGATTCCATGCGCACGTGGTTAACATCCGGACAGGAATGGATCCGTCAGAAAGCCATTGTATGCTCTGCGATCGGCCGAACCACGTCGACAATTTAGTTCAGTGCGACCGATGTGACGGGTATTTGCACTATTCTTGTGCCGAAGTGGGGGACTCGATAGCCGATCCCGATCGGAGTTTCACCTGCAAGAGGTGCATCGAGAGCGACGAAGTCGTCACGGTATCCTCCCATAGCTCCCGCAGGACTTCAAACAGCAGCCGCAGTGCGGCCCGAGCAGCACTACGTCTCCAGCAGCTGGAGAAAGAGAGACAGATCCGCCTCAGAGAGCTTGAGGACGCGGAAAAGTTTCAGCGAATGCGCCGCCAGGTCGAACTTGAGTTCGAGAAGGAACAGTTTGCCATCTTGGAGCAACAACTCCAAGAAGAGAACGAAGATGGTAGCACCAGTACGAGCAGAGTAAGCTCTAGAAGGATCCGCGACAACACCAGGAAGTGGGTCAGAGCAGCGAGTCAGACCGGTGGAGTGAAATCTCCAATAGCTACAACATCGACTCAAATTGGTTCCACAATTCCCACTGGGACCTCGCAGAATCCAGCTATCGCTCCCGAAGGTAGCACTGAAGCTACCCTAGCAGTTCCGTTTTCCAGTGGCATAACCAGTCGAGTGCCGGCACCTGTCGTGGCGATGAGGGTCATCGGCAATTCTGGGGAACAGCATTCCAACCATCCTACGGAAGTTCGTACCACCACGACAACCAACAGCGACCAAGGAATGATCACGCGAGCTGAAATCGTTCCTCCGGCAAATCTGCAGATTGACCAACAACTTCCGGGCAGAATGCAGCAGATAGCAGGAGCAGCTCGGACGACGACCGATTGCAACATGTCATCGGGCACCGGCGGTGAGCGAGTAGGAGCACCAATAAGCGTAGGTTTGTCTACAGACCAGGTGAGAACTAGCATTAGCACTTTACACGTCAGATTACAGCCGATAGACGAGGCTGCTCAAACTAGTACGCCGAAACAGGCACCTGTAGTACAAACAAGCGTAGAAAATCAGTCAGGGCCTAGAGAAAAACCAAATTATCTAGCCAAATCAGGCAATACGATAGGAGCAGTTCAGGGTCAGCTACCACACTCTACTCTCTTGAACATCTTGCCAGGGGAACCTCCTCCGGGTCCAAAGGGGATTGGTCTACTACCACCCTTTAAATCAACCTTGTTAACTAATCCAAATCCATCGATTAGTCAACAACCGAACAGTCAAACGATCGGTCGAAAAACGTCGGTAGTTTCGTCTTTATTGGAACGTGGACAGTGCGGTCAATCAAATCCATCACTTGTTTTGCCAGTGTCGGGACATCAGCAGTTCAGTGTGTCGAATCCCCAAGAATCTCAACCACCGTTGGGACGAGAACAGTGCATGGTGTTTAGTGAACGAAACCAATCAATGATCCAGCCCCCACCGGGATACGAAAAATTTGTGAGGAATTCCGAGACAGCACCAGCCGGTTCCTGGAACACGTCGTATCCAACGCTCGCGAATCCTGATTCAGCAAACTTTTTCCGGACATCAGGTTCGTATCAGCAGACACGCCGCCTCCCAGACCATGCGTTGAATTCGACGGAATATCCACCGGCGTTTGGTCATCAGCAATGCCAATTACCGAGTTCGACGATATTGGGAGCCCAACCAGGATGTCAAGCATTTCCGGCACCTGAACCGGATCAATCGGGACCACCAACGGGACGAACTCATCAGTATGTGCCAGATCAGTCAGCTCGCGTGCAGTGGAACCATACCAGTGATTCTCAACCGCGACGTGGGACAAGGCCCACAGCCGAACAAATGGCTGCTCGACAAGTCATCGGAAAGGAATTGCCAATCTTTGCGGGAGATCCAAAAGATTGGCCACTTTTTCTTAGTTCCTTCAACAACTCGACCGAAACCTGTGGGTACAACGATGCCGAAAACCTGGCGCGTTTGCAGCGGTGCTTACGTGGACATGCTCTGGATAGCGTAAAAAGTCGGTTGCTGATTCCGGAGTCAGTTCCTGTTGTATTGGAGACACTCGAGCGACTATATGGAAGACCAGAGGTGGTTATCCATGCTCTTTTGAAGCAGATGAGAGAGATTTCCTCCCCTCGGGGCGACGACCTCAAAACGTTGATCCAGTTTGGAATGGGCGTCGGAAACATGGTGGAACACATGATCCTGGCGCAACAATATCAGCATATTAGCAATCCTATGCTACTGCAGGAATTGGTGGATAGGCTTCCACCGAATCTAAAACTGCAGTGGGCCTGCTTCAAGCGCAACTACAACCCAGTCAACCTGGCCACGTTTAACGATTTTATGAAAGACCTTGTTGCGATGGCCAGTGACGTCACTCTTTTTGCTGATTTGGGACTGCAAACGATCAAGAAACAAGAAAAAGGAAAGCGAGAGAGACCCACGAAGGAGAAACTTTTTGTTCATCAATTGTCATCAACGGCGGCTGGGACGTCTACCCCTGAGAGTCTACCGGCAAAACCCTGTATCCATTGCGGTCAAACGGGCCATCGAATCGCCGACTGTATGGCATTCCGGCGATTGAATGTGGACGAGCGATGGAAGGTGCTACGGCAGAAAGGATTGTGTAGGATATGCTTAATACCTCATCGATCTTGGCCCTGCCGATCAAAACTGGAATGTGGAGAAGGAGACTGTCGAATGCGTCATCATGGTTTGCTACACGTTAGAAAGGAGGAGTCTGGAGTACCATCGTCATCTACGCTGGAGAAGAACGTTGTTCAGCAACATCTACATTCAGCAACTTCTAGTGCACTGTTGCGCTATCTTCCTGTGACGTTGCACTTCAATGGAAAAAGCATGGATGTTTTCGCATTTCTTGACGACGGATCTTCCTCGACCATGGTGGAAGCAGAAGTAGCGGATCAGCTGGGCGCTGTAGGACCTGGCGAACCGCTCTATCTCGGTTGGACGGGAGATATTACAAGGACCGAGAAAGAATCCCAGCACATCCAAATCGTCATCTCCGGACTCAACATGGAAAATGAATTTCCATTGAAGGCTAGAACTGTGAGCAGCTTGAAGTTACCGAGTCAAACGCTGGATTACGACGCGCTCTGTTCAGACCATCCTTATTTGAGGAAGCTGCCACTGTGTAGCTACAACAATGCCTCACCTCGTCTCATCATCGGGGTTGACAACGCGAAGCTGATAAGGGCACTGAAAAGCCGGGAAAGTAACACAGGAGAACTAGTGGCGGTTAAGACTCGGTTAGGATGGTGTCTTTTCGGAAAAAGCTCTAGCGGGAGCAGTCCTGAAGAATACGTTAACATTCATGCTGAGCTGCCAGAGGAAGACGCCGAGATGACCAATCTGTTCAGGCAGTTTCTTGCAGTCGATGAAGCGAGTGTCAAGCGAAGTCCACAATCGAAGGAAGATCAACGAGCGCTGGACATCCTACACAACACCACCAGAAGAGTTGATGGTAGATGGGAAACTGGGTTGCTGTGGCGAAGTGATGAACCGTCGCTCCCAAATAATTACAATATGGCCGTGCGAAGAATGGAAGCATTGGAGCGCAAGCTAGCGAAGGATGAGGAACTGCGGAAGAAAGTCCAAGGGATGATTGAGGAGTACCTTGCTAAAGGGTATGCCCATCGAATAACTGCTGCGGAGTTGGAGTCTTCTATGCCTGGTCGGGTATGGTATTTGCCACTTGGAGTGGTAAGGAACCCACGAAAGCCAGCAAAGGTGCGTCTGATATGGGACGCCGCAGCCCGAACAGGAGGAGTTTCCTTCAACGACATGATGTTGAAAGGACCGGACATGTTAACAGCACTTCCGGTCGTCCTTCTGCGCTTCCGGCAGAATCGTATTGCTTTTAGTGGAGACATTAAAGAAATGTTCCACCAATTTCGCATACGACAAGAGGACAGGCAGGCGCAAAGATTCCTTTACCGGGAACATCCAGAAGCGCAAGCGCAAATATTTGTGATGGATGTAGCAACCTTTGGAGCTGCATGCTCACCATGTATTGCGCAATATTTGAAAAACAAAAATGCCGAGGAATACAAGGAGCAGTTTCCAGAAGCAGCGCAAGCAATAGTCGACAAACACTATGTTGATGACTACCTGGATAGTGTTGAAACGTTGGAAGAAGCGGCGAAACTAATAGAGGATGTAAAGCACGTTCACGCTATGGCTGGAATGGAGATTCGGAACTTCGCTTCGAATAGTACGGAACTTCTCCAGCGCATTGGAGAAGTACGCGAAACTGAGCAGAAGTCTATGAGCCTGGAAGCAAGCGCAGAGAGAGTGCTCGGTATGATGTGGAAACCGTTGGAAGACATCTTCACGTTCCAGTTGGATCTAAAGGAGGAAGTGCGAAACATCGTGACAAACAAGATTGTGCCGACGAAGCGCCAAGTCCTGCGGACGATAATGTCTGTTTTTGATCCGTTAGGTCTGGTAGCGCATTTTGTTGTGCACGGAAAGCTGATTATGCAACGAATCTGGAAGGCTGGCCTAAACTGGGACGAGCAGATCGACGGAGAAATCTTGGAGGACTGGCGTAAGTGGAGCGGTTTGCTGACGACAATAGTTAAAGTGAGCGTCCCAAGATGCCTTCTTCCCGACAGTGGAGACACTACACAAGAACCACAACTTCATGTTCTGGTGGACGCTAGTGAGAACGCCTACGCTTGCGTAGCATACCTCAGAACTTCGTGCAATGGACTCCCGCGATGCACGTTGATAGCAGCGAAGACAAAGGTAGCGCCACTAAAACCTCTGTCAATTCCACGACTGGAGTTGCAAGCAGCGCTAATCGGTAGCCGTCTGGTGGACACTATCACCAAGGCTCTAACGATTCCAATATCAGCGCGATACCTATGGACGGATTCTTCAACGGTCTTAGCTTGGCTGAGATCGGAGACCCGGCAGTATCATCAGTTCGTCGGTTTCCGAGTTGGAGAAATCTTGAGCACGACTACAGTTAATGAGTGGCGAAAGGTTCCATCTAAGCTGAACGTGGCGGATCAAGCAACGAAGTGGAAGGACGGGCCTAGTTTCGACCCAAAGGACTGGTGGTATGCTGGACCAAGCTACCTATCCGACCCGGAAGAAAAATGGTTAGAAGATTCGGCGGAAAAGTTCACTACAACGGTAGATATGCGAGCGTCGTTTCTACTTCATCGAAACCAAGGTCCAGCTTCAATGGTTGCCGTGGAACGATTCTCAAAGTGGGTGAGACTGCTGCGCACCACCGCCTACGTCGTTCGGGCGGCCAAGCGATTCCTAGGACTGAAAGCGACCGGCCAGCTGATGCAGGAAGAGATGCAGACAGCTGAAACACTTCTGTGGCGGCAGGCGCAAATGGAGGCATACCCTGACGAATACGCGACTCTCAAGTACAACAAAGAACATTCAAGCAAAGAGCTGAAGCAGTTAGCAAAATCGAGTTCGCTGTTCAAGATGTCACCGATGATGGACGACGACGGAGTGCTAAGGAAGAACAGTCGCATATCCGCAGCGCCAGTAGTTTCCACCGATCTCAAATACCCCATTTTTCTTCCAAAAGAGCATCGAGTAACTATCCTGCTCGTTGAAAGCTACCACATCCGCTTTCTGCATGGAAACAATGAGACGGTATTTAACGATGTAAGGCAACGCTTCCAAGTTCCGCAGCTCCGTTCGGTCATTGCAAAGGTGGCCAAGCAGTGTCAACATTGTCGAGTTCAGAAAGCAGTTCCACAAGCCCCAATGATGGCACCACTTCCTGAAATCAGGCTAACGCCGTTCATCCGGCCCTTTACCCACACCGGAGTGGACTATTTCGGGCCCATTCTTGTCAAGCAAAGTCGCAGCACAGTGAAAAGATGGATCGCCCTTTTTACGTGCCTGTCTATAAGGGCAGTGCACCTAGAAGTCGTTCACAGCTTATCGACACAATCCTGTGTTATGGCCATCCGGAGATTCGTGGCTCGCAGAGGTTCACCTGCTACCTTTTGCTCTGACAACGGAACCAACTTCATCGGAGCGAACAATCTCCTGAAGGAACAACTCCGGACGATCAGCAAGGACTGTGCGACGACATTTACGAACTCGGCTACGAAGTGGCTCTTCAATCCTCCGCTTGCGCCCCATATGGGAGGTCCATGGGAGCGCATGGTCAGGTCCGTGAAGGTGGCCATGGCGGCGATTGCGGACCATCCACGTCATCCCAATGATGAAGTCCTTGAAACCGTGCTGCTGGAAGCAGAATCAGTCGTCAATTCAAGGCCGCTCACTTATGTTCCGCTGGACCATGCTACGCAGGAAGCTTTATCCCCAAACCACTTTCTGCTATACGGAACACAAGGCATCAACCAACCTAGTCGGGACTTCGTGCAGGAGCACTCGACACTGAGAGATAGTTGGAGACTAGCGAAATACCTCGTCGACACCTTCTGGACACGTTGGGTACGGGAGTACCTCCCTACACTGACGCGCCGCACCAAATGGTTCCAGCCGGTACGACCACTAGAACCTGGAGATCTGGTCATTGTTGTCGAAGAGGGGAGGCGTAACGGATGGATTCGTGGGAGAATTACGGAAGTTCTCCCAGGGAGGGATGGACAAGTACGAAGAGCGGTAGTACAAACGGCTCGTGGACTGATGAACCGACCTGCCACCAAGTTAGCACTGTTGGAAGTACGAAGTCCGGAAGTCGAAGGATCGCCAGTCCGGGAAATTGGCGTATCGGAACTACACGGGCGGGGGTATGTTGGCGAAACCACAGGGCAGTTCTCGCACTCGAATGAGTGAGTCCCGACTACACCCTTTTCGCTTGAACGATCCGTTGACAGCTACGTCAACTGTCATCGGGAGTTTGACGTTTTGATTCACCCTTTTGCTCAATCATTCTTGAACAACTATCACGAGTAGTAATTAAAACCCTACAACTAAACTTAAACTTGAAATAGTACGGATTTGTTAAAATTATCAATTGGATTATTGTTATATTGAATTCGAAAGGTAATTGCTAAAATATATTATTCTATATGTAAAACTATTATCACAGATCGAAATAAAAGGGAAGCACAGTCAGGACAAAATTATAACCTAAAACGTAAAAAGAACACCAAAATGTAAGTAATGAACTAAAACTATGTGAATTGAACTTAATCTAACATGCAATAAATAAAACTTTTAGCTTTGAAGCTGTGTCAAAGGACCTGCTACCAAGGAGTGTTCAATTATAGTCCGAACTTTTTCGGCTGCTTGGGCACGTCAGGAGTTAATCATCAATATTAACCTCCTTTTCCCGAGCAGCCTAGATAGCCGCGTAGTGTCGGTAGCGGTTGTTTCAACTGGCTAAGAATTAACACTACGGACTGCCTCTTCCGGTGGTAAAAGTCCACCTCACAGGTGACCCCTAATTTATGGTGTGATGCGTACCGTGCCTAGGAATGAATGGTTAGGGGGGTCTAAATAAAACCTAACCGCTAACGGAGCCTGTGGGGTATCAGGGCGCCCTCCACAGTATTGAGTCCTTCCTGTGCTACCCGGAGCAATGGTGCAGGTGACCTTGTGTTTCTCCGAGATAATCGGCTGCCCTTCTTCAGTCTCTATCCTGAGGCTTAATAAGGGTGGGATTATGAATATGTTGACATTTAATTTAAATTATCACCTATATGGATTCGCATTATGCGTTTTACACAGTGTATTCTGTGCTCTTTCGCCTTTGGCGACTTTAAATAGATACCGATCTGGTTTTTTCGTTGCTGGTCTTTTTCGTGCTGAGATTGCAAAAAGCTTAATCCTGCCTAGTTTGGGTAGTGGCTACGGTTAGGTTAGCTCAGATCAATCTTCACCATAAAAGAACAGCAACGATCAATCTTTGCAGACTCATGCAAAATGGTGCAGCCCAAGTGGTGCTAGTTCAAGAACCCTACTTTCGTAGAGGAAACTTCTATCTAGGTAACCTTGTGGACCCAGTTTTTGCTACTTTCAGCAAACTTGAAATGGCAAACTCGCGCTCCATGCCCCACGCATGCGTGCTCGTAAATAAAGCAATCGTTGCTACACTCATTTCTGAGTTGACGACCAGAGATGTATGTGCTGTCACAATTGATGTTTCTGTTGGTGACCTAAACAGGAAATACGTCTATTGTTCGGTATATTTACCACATGATGAACCATCCCCAACGGATGACTTCAAACGAGTTGTCGTACACTGCGTAACAAAAGGCCTTCCGCTGATTGTAGGCAGTGATGCCAATGCTCATCACATCATCTGGGGAAGCTCAGATATCAATTTGAGAGGCTCCAGTCTGATGGAATACTTAAGTAGTACAGACCTTGGATTACTTAACATAGGCAATCGCCCAACCTTCATGGTTTCTAATAGAGAAGAAGTGTTAGACATAACGCTCTGCTCGAATAGAATCAGTCACGAGTTGACGAATTGGCATGTATCAGATGAGGAATCATTATCTGATCATCGCTACATCTTCTTTGAACATTCAAATGTAACTGCGCAGACTTTGCGTTTTAGGAATCCCCGATCAACAAACTGGGAACTCTATATTGAATTGGTTGCGACCAAATTTCATGGATATTCTCCGTCCATTGAAAATCCAAGTGATCTGGATGATGCCGTTGATACTACAACATCCTACATTATGGAAGCTTTTGAAGAAGCATGTCCTCTGCGGTCTGTAAAGACTACAAGAGGGACCCCATGGTGGAATTCCGATCTGACTAGACTCAGGAAACAATGTAGAAGGAGTTGGAACAGACGCCGTTCAGCTGGATCAGAGTCGTTCAAGTCGGCTCGCAAGGCTTACAAGAAGGCTCTTCGTTCTGCTGAACGATCCGGCTGGAAAAACCTTTGTACAAATGTTTCCAGTTTGAGTGAAGTCAGTCGGCTGAACAAAATCCTTGCAAAATCTAAGGATTTCCAAGTGAACGAAATTCGCTTACCTAATGGTGACTTTACTTCTTCCGATGAAGAAGTTTTAGAATGTCTATTCAATACACACTTCCCCGGATGTGTGGACATAGCATCTACGGATGAACCAAATGTCTTTTCATGTAGTTACGAGTCTCTGGCCTCGGCTCGCAGTATCGTAACTACTGAATCGATTCAATGGGCACTTAATAGTTTTGCTCCTTTCAAATCTCCAGGAGCGGATGGGATTTATCCTGTTCTGCTCCAAAAGGGGTTTGAGTTTATCAAACATGTTTTGAAAAAGCTACTTGTAAGCAGTTTTGCTACCGGGTATATTCCCAGATCCTGGCGTGATATTACTGTAAAGTTTATCCCGAAAGGAGGCCGTGCGTCGTATGAAGAAGCGAAGAGTTTTAGACCAATCAGTCTGACCTCTTTTCTTCTGAAATGTCTGGAACGCATTATCGATCATCACATCCGTGATGTTTATTTGGCAAACATGCCTCTTCATGTGAATCAACATGCTTACCAATCTGGAAAGTCCACGGTGACTCTTTTACACAAAGTTGTATACGATATCGAGAAAGCATTCGCTCAGAAGCAATCCTGCTTGGGTGTTTTCTTGGATATTGAGGGTGCCTTTAATAACGTGTCTTTCGATGCCATATTGGAAGCAGCACGAAACCATGGGCTACCTACAATGATCACCAATTGGATTCATCAAATGCTCAAAAACCGACATCTCTTCTCGACATTGCGTCAAGCAGCGATTCGAAAATTGAGTGTTTGCGGATGCCCCCAAGGGGGAGTCTTGTCACCACTTTTGTGGAATCTCGTAGCAGACACGCTATTGAGGCAACTCAATAATAGCGGTTTTCCAACATATGGATTTGCCGACGACTATCTAGCTCTGATAGTTGGTATGTGCATAAGCACCCTATTCGACCTGATGCAAAGTGCTCTTCAGGTAGTCGAGAGTTGGTGTCGCCAATATGGCCTTTCGGTTAACCCGAATAAAACATCTATTGTTCTGTTTACGGAAAGACGAAACCGCGATGGAATTCGACCTTTACGTCTTTTTGGCACTGAGATTAATGTGACTGATCAAGTAAAGTATGTCGGAGTCATTTTAGATTCCAAACTTTCATGGACACCTCACATTGATTTCAGAGTCAAAAAAGCTTGCATGGCCTTCGGTCAATGCCGGCGAACCTTTGGTAAAACTTGGGGCCTCAAACCCAAATATATCAAATGGATGTACACAACAGTTGTTCGACCAATATTGGCATATGGATGTCTTGTGTGGTGGCAAAAGGGCGAAGTGAGAACAATCCAATCAAAATTGGGCCATCTTCAAAGGATGTGCTTGATGGCGATGTCTGGTGCGTTCTCTACAACTCCCACAGCAGCGCTCGAGGCCCTTTTCGACGTTGCGCCACTACACATATATCTTAAACAAGAAGCACTTTCTTGCTCTTACCGTTTATGGGTACTGGATCTACTGGAGAAAAATCCAGTGAATCGTAGATCTACACACACTTCGTTGTTTCCACTTTTGGTGAATTGGGACAAAATTGTCCTTGCTCCAAGTGATCTCACAATTGCTTGTCACTTTCCTTACAGGACATTTATCACACAATTCCCTTCACGGGAAGAGTGGACGTCTGGCTATTTGGAAAGAAGTATATCAAACAATATAGTATGTTACACTGATGGCTCCCTTCTTGAAGGTAGAGCTGGTGCAGGAGTATATTCTCGTGAGCTAAGGCTGAATCAGTTTTACTCACTTGGTAGAAACTGCACCGTTTTTCAGGCGGAAATATTTGCCCTTATGTGTGGAGTGCAATCAGCACTTCAACAGCGCGTAATGGGTAAAGTCATATACTTCTGTTCAGATAGTCAAGCTGCTATAAAAGCTCTCGCTTCGGCCAACTCAAGGTCGAAGCTTGTTATCGCATGTCGAACTCAAATTGAGGAACTGAATTCAGTCAACTCTGTAACTCTTGTATGGGTACCTGGCCATTCTTCCATCGTTGGAAATGAATTGGCTGATGAGCTAGCTCGCGATGGAGCATCGCATGACTTCATTGGCCCTGAGCCGGCTATTCCAATTTCGAAGTGCTGGGTGAAGCTTCAGATAAATTCTTGGGCGGCAACTCAGCACAAGCAATATTGGAATAGTTTGGAGTCATGTCGTCAAACAAAATTGTACATTACTGAGCCATCTCCAAGGGTGGCGAAGTATTTAACAAATCTGTCAAAGCAGAATTGCAGTCTCTTGGTCAGAGCGTTGACAGGCCACTGCCGACTCAACTATCACATGGCAAATATTCAGCGTGCTGACTCATTTGTGTGTGATAGTTGTGACTCCGATTATGGAACTTCGTATCACCTGATATGTAACTGTCCAGTTTTTGCGCAAATGCGATTCCAATTACTTGGTAAACACTTATTGAGTGAAACTGAATTCAGAAGCCTGAATCTTCAGAACATTCTGTTATTCTTAACCCGCTGTGTTAATGAGCTATAGGCTCTCTTTACGCTCTTGCGTTTTGCAGTGTCCTTTTTAGGGCGCTGTTCGAACCCATTGTGGTATGGAACTACATGCTCTCAATTCGCTTATGCGATTTTCCCTCTTCAAGGGACCCCACTCCTATTTCCTCCCATCTTTCCCTTCCCTTTCCTCTCCCATCGGGTAGATGATGAAATAGGCTCAAATATGGCGATGGCACAAATCTCCCAACTGGTGGGGAACGTGCCTTTGGAGCCGGCCTTCTGATACCTGACCTGAGTCCCGACTACACCCTTTTCGCTTGAACGATCCGTTGACAGCTACGTCAACTGTCATCGGGAGTTTGACGTTTTGATTCACCCTTTTGCTCAATCATTCTTGAACAACTATCACGAGTAGTAATTAAAACCCTACAACTAAACTTAAACTTGAAATAGTACGGATTTGTTAAAATTATCAATTGGATTATTGTTATATTGAATTCGAAAGGTAATTGCTAGTGATACCTGCTAAAATATATTATTCTATATGTAAAACTATTATCACAGATCGAAATAAAAGGGAAGCACAGTCAGGACAAAATTATAACCTAAAACGTAAAAAGAACACCAAAATGTAAGTAATGAACTAAAACTATGTGAATTGAACTTAATCTAACATGCAATAAATAAAACTTTTAGCTTTGAAGCTGTGTCAAAGGACCTGCTACCAAGGAGTGTTCAATTATAGTCCGAACTGCGATTTTTCCCAACACAGTTCAAATCAATGTTTTGATGTTTAAGGCAGGATAAGAATAAATTGAGTACTAATTGAAGGTTGTGTAAATATTACAGTTAAAAATGTTTAGTACAAAAATAAAATAAAAATGTCTTCAACTCACCAACGCGAAAAATGCGAAATATTATAAGAATGTAAGACTGGAAAACAAGATTTGACTTCCAATGAATGCAAAACATATTGTTTTTTCCGCACAGTATTGATGATTTTCAATTGTTTAATATAGCTGTAAGAAATTTTTTTTTCGAAAAAGTCCTTTTGACATTAAGTTTTACATATGGGGATATTTTTTTATTTCCGTAAAAAGTGGGTCGAAGGGTCTCAGATTTTCATGAAACTTTTTCCACAGGCAGGGCTCATCAATATATGAATAAAAAAGAAATGAGAAAAATTCAGGGTCGCTTATTTTCCCGGAAAACTCAGTTGGATTTTTTTTGTTTTACTCTGACACTACTTGTTTTGAAAAATCATAACTCAAAAACGAAGCATTGTAGAAACAAAGTTTTTTTTATGAACATGAAAGCAAATTTTCTAAGGAATAGAAAAAAATGTTAATTGGAAAAAGTTTTCCACAAAATTTTCCACCGTTGAGAAAATTCGTTAAGGAAAAACTACAAATTGAACTTAAACACTTCACTTTTTTGCAATAATCCCTCCCCTAAATTTAATATAATAAGTGTAGGCGTTAAGGAAAGCTAGAAAAACTATGCTCGTGGATAGCTTTCAAAAAAATATTTTTGAGAAGATAATTTCATAAGTTTTAATCGCTGAAATTTTTGAAATGTTTTTTTTTCGTTTTTGAGTTATGGCCAATTTTGTAAAAAAAAAAAGTGCAAATGTGCCATTTTGAGCCTTTTCTTTGAAAAATCATAGCTCAAGAAAAAAGCATCGTAGAAACAAAGTTTTTTATGCTATATTTATGTTTCTATGCTTTGCGTTCTTAAGTAGTTTTGTTTATAAACTTATAAATTTGAAAATAAGCTTTATAAACTTATAAATGTATAAATTTGTAAACAGCTCATCTTGGCAATATTTGATCATGTTTTAGGAACGAAAAATGAGCGTATTAAAAAAATGTTTAGGATTGGATCTTATAGATGCTCTTTTCAAATATACTTTGTTTGTAAGCTGGAATAACTAATCAGGTTATCATTATTTATTTTCGTTAAAGGTGAAAAATGTCCTGGGAAACTTATTCCATTTCAAAAATCTCAAAGTTTTGAGAAAATTTGATTCCGATTTGACAAAAAAAAAAATGTTTCTGTGACGCTTTTATCTTCATTTATGATTTTCGATCGATAAGACTTGTACGAGAAATCTGGGCATTTTTCACAAAACTATGACCAAACGCAGGAATTAAAAAGTAGTACATCTTAAAAATTTCAGTGTTTGAAATTTATAAAATTCTGTTCTCAAAAATATTTCTTTGAAAATCTTACACGAGTTGGAACAAAGTTTTCCCGGCTTTTCTTTACGAATTTTCTCAACGGTGGAAAATTTTGTGGGAAACTTTTTCCAGTTAACATTTTTTTCTATTTCTTAGAAAATTTACTTTCATTTTCATAAATTTTTCAGAATGGAACATTTGCACAAAATGGCACATTGCACAAAATTGGCCAGAACTCAAAAACGAAAAAAATACCATTTCAAAAATCTCGGCCATTAAAGCTTATGAAATTACTTTCTCAAAAATATATTTTTGAAAATTATCGACGAGTTGGAGCATAGTTTTTCCGGTTTTTCTTTTCGAATTTTCTCAACGGTGGAATATTTTGTGGAAAACTTTTTCCATTTAATATTTTTTTCTATTCCTTAGAAAATTTGATTTCGTTTTCATAAAAAAAAACTTTGTTTCTACGATTCTTCGTTCTTGAGTTATGATTTTTTAAAGTAAGAGTGTCAGGGGAAAACAAAAAATTTCCAACTGAGTTTTCCGGGAAAATAGGCGACCCAGATTTTTTCTCAATTTTTTTAATTCATATCAATATATGCCCTGCCTGTGGAAAAAGTTTCATGAAAATCTGAGACCTTTCGGCCCAAACCCGTAGGAAAATAAAAAAAAATCCCCATATATAAAAACAATATGTCTTATAGGGCAAGAGGGACACCGCAATTTTCTCATATGAAATCAAATGAAATTTTATTTTTCTTGTTTAATATTGCATTTAATCAATCTTTCCTACTAAAAAAATCAAAATAAACCATCCTGGACATTCATAATGGTTTCTGAACATTTTTACTATTATTGTTACAGTCAAATAAAATGAAAACTAAATTAATATCATATAATTATTTTT
This sequence comes from Aedes aegypti, assembly GCF_002204515.2. NCBI lineage: Eukaryota > Metazoa > Arthropoda > Insecta > Diptera > Culicidae > Aedes > Aedes aegypti. Next base: position 383,455,386 of record NC_035108.1, read on the forward strand.
TACCTATAATTCAACTTTTATCCCTCAGTTTTTATCTATAATTATAATAATATACAAACTTTGGGGCATTTTGCTCTGATGGTCTTCTTGCCCCATACGAGAGACACTTTTGCCCCGTGCCTCGTTCAAAAACCTCATAAGAAGGGACATTTTCAAAAATCTCAAATCATCACGTTTTTCTTATATTTTTGAAATCTATCGATAACATCATTTAGAATAAAAGGTGAGCTTGCCCCTACACTGGAATAATATTCAAAAATTGTGCTAATCAACCATGATTTGAACCTACATATCTTAAGATGTCCTTCTTGCCCCCAGCCCCCCTACCAGTTATGGTTATAGTGGTTCCCTATTTGGCAATATGCGAAATTTCGATAACTTTCACATTTTTAATATTTTTGAATGTTTTAATATCTAGATTTACGCTTTATCTTACTGCTAAAACACACAAAACTTTTCAAAATGTGAAGAAATTAAGGTAATTATGTATGGCGAAATAGGGAACCACTATGGCCATAACTGGTACACCTACCCTAAGTACTTTCTACTGAATCAAAAATAATAACTGGCAATTCTCGCTGAAACCAGGCCCCCATCGGCACCCATCGTTGGAATTCCAATTCTATGCCACTGATCGCTAGTATATGCTAAAACTAAAGGGTGGTCCTTTCGGCTTTCGTAAATTGGTGAACCCCTCACACGCCAGCTAGCCAAACAGTTTGCAAAAGAGCCCATTCTTTGATAAAGCTTAGGAATTTCTTCACGCTATATGTCCCCATATTTCCCTTGAAACACAAATCAAATTTAATGGCATCGCATAGAGGAAGGATGTAGCTTTCCTGCCATCTTGAATTTTGTTAGAAAAACCGTTTTTTAATGCACCGCTGGTTTTGAATTCTGAGATCACTATCAGAAAGCTGAGAAAAAACTAAGTAAGCTAGACTACAAAAACTAGATGAGCAATGGTATTTACTCTGAATCATGTTCTACAATTTTGACGTATATGACGAGTGCAATCATTGCAAACATCATTTTTTGTGAACAAAGAAAAAAGTTTTCAATCGTTGGTGTTTTCTTTGATTACAATGGAGAATAAAGGCTCACCCAGACCTAAGCGACTTTTTACGGCGAAAACGACAAAAAATCTTCACGATTTCGCTGATGTTTCGCTGCTGGCACTGTTTGATAAGCGCATTTAAGCCACAGCGACGCGATTTCGCAGCGATTCGCGTCGTGTCAGTCAAGATGGTTTCATAGAAGAGTGCTTGCAGCGACACAACAACGAAATCGCTACGATTTTTTGTCGCTGTCGCCGTAAAAACTCGCGTAGATTTGGGGAGCCTTAAGAGTAAAAATTTACTATAAAAAATCCAGCCGCCATCTTGGATTTTGACGACGGCGGGTAGGTTTCAGCTGAAAACAATCGCTCGACCGAGTAATAGGCTACAGAGAAAATCAACAAAAAGAAATCGATCACTGCACGATCACGCCCTTGTGGTAATGAACTCGATCAGATGACCACTTGTTTGAATCTGACAAGGGAAGGTCACGATGGTGTTACACGGGGTTTTCAACCGGACTATTTTTGTTAGATTCTACATGTCAAAATATGAAAAACCCCAAAGCCTTTCGGGTGATGGACCAGTGGTGTAGCCAGGAGGGGCTCTGAAAGGGGCAATTTTGTACGTATATTATATTAATAAGCTAATTGGCAATTTGACAAAAATATTTTTTTAGTATCTATTGTGATGGCAGAGAACAGAATTGACATTAATGTATGTTTAAAATGTATTTTCCATGCCATTGGCGTAACTAACATGGACTATGGACACCAAAACAAATTTGGTTTTATTAGAATAGTATACAAATACTAAACCCATCCCGATTTCGCCTATGGCATGGAAAATACATTTCAAACATACATTAATGTCAATTCTGTTCTCTGCCATCACAATAGATACTAAAATAATATTTTTGTCAAATTTCCAATTAGCTTAATAATATAATATACGTACAAAATTGCCCCTTTCAGAGCCCCTCCTGGCTACACCACTGGTCCATCACCCGAAAGGCTTTGGGGTTTTTCTTATTTCGGCATGTAGAATCTAACAAAAATGGTCCGGTTGAAAACCCCGTGTAACAACATCGTGACCTTCCCTTGTGAGAGAGGCCCGCGAAGAGGAAAAATATCAACGTCATATGCAGCCCAGATTCCGCTGTCACGAAACGTCAAATGCATCCCTTCGTGGCTGAAAAAGTGAAAAGTATTGTATTCAAAATAAACTCCTATTAAATATGCCCCTCCTGTAGAAAAAAGTTCCACAGCGTTTTAGAAATGTTTTCAAGGAGAATTCCGCCACTTGCTAAACTTATAAGTGTGTAGCAGTCGTCTTCCGGTAAAAAAAAATTGTAATAAGTACAATAGTAAATGATAGGCAATAGTAAATGATGTATATGAACAACGTGGCATGATACTCGGAAGCAAAATTTTACGCCAAAAAGATGATTTCGATATTTTTGGAATTTCTCTTGTTTTTTATGCATCTCAAAAATCTAATATGCGCAACATATTTTTTTCGTGGATATTCAAGATATGTAATCATATTTATGTGTTAAAGAAGCATCAATCCCTTGAAAATGGAGTGGGGTGAATTTCCCAGTTGGGGCGCATTATCCCTATTTAACCTGGTTAAAATCTTGGAGACAGAATAGCTATTATAGGAGTGGAGGCAAGTCATTATATGCTCTATCTACTACTAACAATTTCCACCTTGTAATATGACATGTACTATACTACGTGCGATGTCACAATAGAACCAAATCACCTGTACTGTTAACAAATTGACGGTAGGGGCGCTATTTTAACAAATTAAAAGAGAATAAAAAGAAAAACAATAATAATAAGAAGAAGGGTTTCCACATGTTATTCTTATAAAAGTAAAAATACATCAAGCAGCCACAACACAACTTGGCAATCTAAATTCTTCACTGCTTAAAATCGAAAAAAATACAAAGTTAAACTCGTTGCGGTGTAGCAAAAATGGCTTCAAAATAAAAGCAAGAACTTTTCTCCTGTCCGAATTTGCTATGCCGCTTTTAAACCAAACTGCTTCCTTGGAAAATATTCAAAATGTATGCGTCCACTTGATAAGCAAGTTGTCGGATTAAATCGGCTCAGTTCCGACCCATCCGCACTGCTCGAGAAACATAACCTGCCAACGAAGCTCAGAAAAATCACCCAGACAACTGCCCAGGCTCGGGGTGCTTTTAATAATTGAATGCTCAAGAAATTCCAACCATAATGTTCGGGGTTGGGCATGGCACCCTGTTTGGCTCTCAGCACCTCACTACTGCTGGCAAAGCTGGCACAGTCCATATGTTTCAAACCGAGAGAGACTATCGCTGGCAATATGATAGAATTTCATATTTCCGCCCCCGGCCTCCGAAATCTCCCTCCGCCGGTCTACTATGAAATAAAATTCTCCGGAGATAAATAATACATGCACAACAACTGCATTCCAAATTTTGAATTCCCTAAATCTGCAAATGCATAATGTAAGGATAACATCCCTGCTGCTTCTCCGGAACGATACGTACCGTAAAATGGGATGGCTTTGATTATGTGGGAGCCACAACTAAACAAAGTTTCAATTTTCTGTTATTAATTTGAGCAAAATAAATGCATAAATAAGGAGAAATAGAGTGACACCTTATTCCAGAGCAATTTTTATAAAATTCAAGGCCTCTGAGGGTTTATTTTCAAATATTAGAAAAATGTTAGCATTTTCGACACACTTACTAACAATCGTTAGTTAAATAATTTGATGATTTTTTTTAAATGTCACTCACTCTTGAAAAAAATTGTTACTGCTTGTGTAATATTTTGCGTATTAAATAATTAAAACAAACGGGATTTTTTTTTATTACCGTACGGGTTTGGGCCGAAGGGTCTCAGATTTTCATGAAAGTTTTTCCACAGGCAGGGCTCATGGATATATGAATAAAAAAAAATTGAGAAAAATTCAGGGTCGCCTATTTTTCCGGAAAACTCAGGTGGAATTTTTTTGTTTTCCCTTGACACTACTTACTTTGAAAAATCATAACTCAAGAACGAAGCATCGTAGAAACAAAGTTTTTTTATGAAAATTTAAGCAAATTTTCTCAAAAATCCAAAAAAAAATATGAACTGGAAAAAGTTTTCCACAAAATTTTTCACCGTTGGGAAAATTCGTAAAGAAAAGCCGAAAAAACTATGCCCGAACTCGTGGAAAATTTTCAAAAAATTATTTTCGGGAAGGTAATTTTATAAGCTTTAATCACTGAAATTTTTGGAATGCACTTTTTTTTTCGTTTTTGAGTTATGGCTAATTTTGTGAAAAATGTCCAGATGTGCCATATAAGACTTTTCTTTGAAAAATCATAACTCAAGAACGAAACATTGTAGAAACAAAGTTTTTATATGAAAATTTAAGCAAATTTTCTCAAAAATCCAAAAAAAAAAAGAACTGGTAGAAGTTTTCCACAAAATTTTCCACCGTTGGGGAAATTTATAAAGAAAAGCTGGAAAATCTATGCCCGAACTCGCGGAAATTTTTTAATAAAATATTTTTAAGAAAGAAACTTTATAAACTTCAATTCTGGTAACTTTTGGGATGTACTTTTCTTTAGTTCCTGATCTATGGTCAATTTTGGAAAAAATGCAAAGATTTGCCATACATGCCTTTTCGTTTAAAAATCATGACTTGTCGAACCGGATTCAAATTATCTCAAAAATATGAAATTTTTGAAATGGAATCAGTTTCCCAGGACATTTTTCACTGTTTATGAAAACAAATAATGAAAACCCGATTATCTATTCCAGCTTTTAAACAAAGTACAGTCACCCCACAGTTATGGATAGCACACAGATATGGATCAGAGTTGGATTGAAACAGTAATATCTCATCAAATATAGTTGCAATTATGAAGAACACATTTTACCTATGTGAACCATAAATCTGTACAGCATCGCAATAGATTATAATATGCTTAAGCATATTTTTTTCCGACCGTAGGAAATAAAATGTCGACCGTCTTCTCAGAAGCGTTGATTCATAACTGTGGGGCATTGAATACCATACCACAGTTATGAATCAAAGATAAGACGATTCCGAAACAAACGCCAAAACGTATGCTTTCACTAACACACCATTCGTTTACCTCGCAGATAAATTGCTTTTATAGTGTTCTGATCCATAATATGAGTCGATTTGATCCATAATAGGGATCCTCCTCTCCCACTGATCCACATCTGTGGGGTGGATATCGTTTGAAATTTCTATCAAAATCGACACTTTTTCGTAAATAATCGGGAATTTTTATGTGTATTCTCATAAACAACTATATTCTGCAGTGCCAGAGAGGTAATTTGGTTTTGTGCAGCGTCACCATTATTTTTAATCATATGTTGTTCTGAGAAATGACCCTTAGTTGATCCATAACTGTGGGGTGACTGTATATTTAAAAAGAGCGATCAATAAGATCCAATCCTACAATATTTTTCAATACGCTCATTTTTTGTTCCTAAAACATGATCAAATATTGCTAGGATGACTGTTTAACCCATATATTTACAAATTTATAAGTTCATAAACAAAATTTCTTAAGAACGAAACTACATAGAAACAAAGTTTCATGTGAAGGTCCATGTGATGGTATCGGTGGCAATATTAAGCGAATGGCTAGAGATGCTAGTATTAGAAAGTCAGCGGAAATTATTAACGCCAAACAATTTTTTGACTGGGCTGTGTCGCAAAAGGTGAAAGACCAATTTAAAAAAGATTGGGAATTCATCTATGCAACTGAAAATGACTATTCAGAGGCTGAAAAATTACTTCAGGAGAGATTTTCTAACCTTGTTCCAATTCCTGGAACAAAAAAATATCATTCATTTATTCCAAAAGACGAACGAAGCATTTTTGCGAGTGAATTCTCAGATGCACATGAAAACCAAGAAAATACAGCATGCTTTGTTCTTAATACTACAAAGAAACGAAAATCTTCTGGTGGTAGCAACCAAAGGCAATCTTCCCGGTTGAAAAAATAGATAGTTTTAAGATAAAATGCAAGTTATGTACTGAATAATTGAATAAATAAAATTAAAGAAAAATATAAAAAGAATCTTATTTGTTCCACAGAAAAGAAAGAATCCCTTGGAATGGAAAAGAAACAGTTTTTTCAGCTTTACTTAACGGTGTAATGTTTCATGAAAAATATAATCCAATCCGACTTATACTTCATTTAAACCAATCCCATATCGTTTCTATCAGATCTTTTACATCCTAAAAGTTACTAGAATTGAAGTTTATATAGTTTCCTTCTCAAAAATATTTTAATAAAAATTTTCCACGAGTTCGGGCATAGATTTTCCAGCTTTTCTTTATGAATTTCCCTAACGGTGGAAAATTTTGTGGAAAACTTTTTCCAGTTCATATTTTTTTTTGGATTTCTGAGAAAATTTGCTTAAATTTTCATATAAAAACTTTTTTCTACAATGTTTCGTTCTTGAGTTATGATTTTTCAAAGAAAAGTCTTATATGGCACATCTGGACATTTTTCACAAAATTGGTCATAACTCAAAAACGAAAAAAAAGTGCATTCCAAAAATTTTAGTGATTAAAGCTTATAAAATTACCTACTCGAAAATATTTTTTTGGAAATTTTCCACGAGTTCGGGCATAGTTTTTCCGGCTTTTCTTTACGAATTTTCCCAACGGTGGAAAATTTTGTGGAAAACTTTTTCCAGTTCATATTTTTTTTGGATTTTTGAGAAAATTTGTTTAATTTTTCATACAAAAACTTTGTTTCTACGATGCTTCGTTCTTGAGTTATGATTTTTCAAAGTAAGTAGTGGCAAAGGAAAACAAAAAATTTCCACCTGAGTTTTCCGGAAAAATAGGCGACCCTGAATTTTTCTCAATTTTTTTTTATTCATATATCCATGAGCCCTGCCTGTGGAAAAAGTTTCATGAAAATCTGAGACCCTTCGGCCCAATTTGTACGATAATAAAAAAAAATCCCCAAACTTATTTATACATAAAAATAAAGCTGCTAGTACAAGGGTTGGAGTTACCCCGCCTTACTGTACCGAGTTGTTGGGAGTCGTTGAATAAAAAATTCCCTCCGACAAAGATCATGCGACTAAAAACAGCAGAAGACAGTACCATTCCCCATCAGCACCGTTTCGGGCTAGCAAAGGATCCGGTCGTTGGCCAAAGCTAGGACAGGAGGTTTTTTTTATTCAAAAATTCAACATAATAAATTCTGAACGTCTCGGTTCATTGCGGAAGCCGAATATGCTAAACCGGACGGCGATAGGACGGCTGGGCAGTTTTGTTCACTAGGAGGAATTATCTTCACCAGAGGGAGAGCTTTTGCGAGGTCGTTTCTCGTTGCATGTGGCGTTCGCATATCGTTTCGTTCCCGGTAGTTTTTAATGCGGAAAAAATGAGGAGACGCAGTTTGATGGTAATTTCCGAAATAGACCGAAAATGATGGATAATATTTGCTTCTCAAATGGGTTCCAAACATGCATTGGTAGAAGTTCTACCACATTCTTAATGCCGATGATCCGAAGGCCATGATACCGAATTACATATCCTCGAATATACGATTAACTCGAATTTCGTAATTCCTAATGGTCAATTACCTCTCATTCCCTCTCCCGGGAAGCTTAAAGACTAATAAGAGCAACAATAAAAGGTGTGCAGAATTGTGTGAAGATTTCAGGCGTACATTTCAGTTCGCCAGTTGTTCAATATTGCACTAGAATTGTTTTGTGAAGACATGGGCTTAGCAGCCGGCGTACGATTTTTATGATATTGTATGGGACATAAAAAACGATGAGTAATGTAACCTGCAGGCGATGAAACATGTACAAAAAATACCGACAAAATTTAAAGTGTGTGAAACAACCCCACACCCACAAAAAATCCGTTCTGTACAACCGGCACGTTTTCTTATCGACGATTCAATCCCCCAAAACCCAGCTATGTTTCACCGAATCCACCGAAGAATCATAAATTATCATATTTTTATTTTATATGCAAATCCAAAATTCTTCGTCTGCATCAGACTGACTGCTTTCGCTCCGAATACTCTCTTCACCTATATTCTCCATCGACGCCGGGAAACACTTTTCCCAGCTCAATATCCCGCAGAGAGGGTGCTTGATCCACTTTGAAAATTTTACCCATTACACGCTCCGATAATGATGGGTAATTTGTTGAGCCTCAACGAAAGCCACAGAAAAAGCAAGCTGCCGAAAATTGGCGCTGCTTCGCTACGAAGCCGGCTGGGATTGATGAAGTTCAAGCCTCACGTCCTCATCATTCATGCGGTCGGTCGCCATTGACTATGAAACGGTGTGAGGTCACGATGCGGTGAACCACACTGAACCAACCAGAGATTTATGACTTCCAGGAAAATTAAAACCCAGACAAGCAAACTTTTCGATCGATACGATTCGGGGGGGTGGTTCAATTCAGTGAATTATGATACAATGCAACAGATGCAGTTGGAAGATGAAGCAAGAAAACTTTCTATTCCATCTTAAACTTTTCGGACAATCTAGCCACTCTGGCAAAGTATTAAAAATCATAACGATCATCTGTTGTCTGCTTGGAATCAGAAACGGAAAAGTTGTACATCATTGAATGGCACTAACAATCAAAACGAGTCAACTGAATCCGTCTCAACCAGGTAAGCTTCTGGCTACTTCAACTAGATCTAACATCCATCGGTTGAAATGACCAGCTCAAAATGGAAACTTTTCTCGTTTAAAATTTTCAATTGTGCTCGCTTATTGAACATAGTTTGGAAATACCTTCACCTGATGGAATAGAGATTTGTACGGAATTGTCCCACCTCTGAGCAAAATTGACTGCATTTCGTTACGAACTAAAACTAATGTCATTGTCAAAGTTCTATTTAAACGGCGATCGAACCTACCAAAATTTGATTTCATGTCGATTAAATGAGCTGATGTACTCTATCAAACTCTAAGCGTCATCTAATAAATTCATTTGAAATCAGAAAAAAAGAGAAATTACAAATTAGAAATGAGAAATGTGAAATGACCATTGAAGAATGAGAAATAAGAAATGAGAAATGAGAAATGGGAAATCGGAAATCAGAATTCGGAAATGGGAAATCGGAAATCCGGAATTAGAAACAAGAAACCAGAAAACGGAATCCAGAAACCAGCATGTTAAAACCAGAAACCAGCAAGGGAAAGTACCCAAATTATGTCACGCTAAATTTCAACTTTTTGGACCCCATCTCTCCCCTTTGTCACGTTTATTGTATGAGTCCTCCAAAAATTTTGTGAGGCTTGTCACGCTTGGCTTGACCCCCTCCCCGCCCTTGGAGCGTGCCGTAATTTGTGCATGATCTCAAACCAGAAACCAGAAACCTGAAACCTGAAACCTGAAACCTGAAACCTGAAACCTGAAACCTGAAACCTGAAACCTGAAACCTGAAACCTGAAACCTGAAACAAGAAATCAGAAACCTGAAACCAATTTTAATTTGTGCATGATCTCAAACCAGAAACCAGAAACCTGAAACCTGAAACCTAAAACTTGAAACTTGAAACCCGAAACCTGAAACCTGAAACCTGAAACCTGAAACCTGAAACCTGAAACCTGAAACCTGAAACAAGAAATCAGAAACCAAAAATCAGAAACCTGAAACCAGCTACAGTGGGATTCCGTTTTTGGCATGCTCCGATTTTGGCACCCCCCGATTTTGGCAACAAAATAGATCCGTTTTTGGCAACATTTTTCAATACCATTAAAAATTGTAAATTTTGGTAAATATTATCGTGTCTGTTGCTTTAGTCACTTGAATAGCATGTCAACTCCACACCGATTACATTCCAGATCTCCATTTTCGTCGATGTTTCCCCCAATCTCACCAACTACTAAGGACTCGCGTACGCGATTTTAACTTCAGAATGGTCATTGGTCATACATAGGCAACGTTTCATGAGACCAATAATATCCACCAGTATCTCAACTTAAGACCATTCTTTTTTCATAGGCATTCATATTGAGTGACCAGCCCACTTGAGTCTGCCAGTACACAGTTGTAAATTTCTGAGACATATAGTGCACATAATCGGAGCGTGGTATAAAATGGACATTTACATGGTATGTCATGTAAACTTCAATTATATGTCATGTAATCCGGCAGGATTCTATGTGGTTACGTGACATATAACACAAATTTACATGATTCAAAACTTAAATTTACATGACGTCGTGTTTACATCGTATAAATAAAGTTTACATGACGTGTAATCTTCATTATTTTTAACTGTGTAGGTGATACAATAAAAAAACACTGTTCTTCAGATTTGGAACAGCTTGTTCGAACAAAGCACCAGCACTGACATAAGAGCAACGACAAATATATGACTCACACAGAGTTACAATCATAAATTTTGTCTCGCTGTCTTTATTATTATGGATTTATATACATTGCGTATGTAAAAACACACCGCAATAATAGATACAAATATGTACAGCAAAATGTCGTGCATCATAACTTTTTTTAAATTTCATTAAATAACATGACAAATGCGACTACGGTCCAAACTACAATTAATTTTCAATAATACCATTGGAGCGTTCTATAAATACTACTGAGAGTGTTTTTACTTTTTTTCTGTGGTATTGGTGTGTATATTGATCTTTCTGCGTCAACTATTTAAAGCTACGTTCTCTCTTTTCTACAGACTCTATAAGGCGTTAGATTTGTTAAGAGACGATCCAGAATTCTGTTCAAGATTGTTAATCAAGGATACGGGTCTCAACATCATCAAAATGTTCCTTACGAGCTGAGTCTATGAGTTTCCTAACTGTACCCTGGAGAATCCTTAAGGGATTCTTCGTTCTTGTGGGACTTTTCAGAAATTTTAACGAATTCATGAGGATATCTGCAGATTCCAAGTGGACACTGAGAGCTTCTTGAGGGATCGTTAGAGTGTATAACTAGTTATAAAGGATTATGACCAAAATCTGGTGATTCCTAATAAACTCTAGGGCGTCTTGTAAATTTTAAGCGGGATAATGTGAATTTCTAGTAATATTTTTAATATTTTCGGCGAAAGCTTGAGGATTTTGAAAAGGTTCCCAAAAGAATTTGAGGTGTGCTAGTGTAGCCTTATAATAATAAACTTTTAATTTTTTTCATCGGAGACTTGAGAATTTACGGCAACATCGCAGCGGAATTCCAAGATGTTAACTCATAGCAAAGTCCTTAGCAAGATCCTGAGAACTCTATGCGAGATCCTACGGATGCTTGGCAAGATGCTTCAGAGCTCAAGCGCTTTTTCTGTAGATTTCTTATGAGAACCTGAAGATTCCTATAAGGTTCTTGAGGTTTCATAACAGGATCCTGTTTATTTCAGTTGATTTCATAAGGCAGGTGTAAAACATATATCAAGCTGAATTAAAATTATTTCAAGTAAAAATTAAATTCTACATTCATGTCTATGTTTGCCCTTTTGATACAGTCAACCATTCATTATAAAATGCTTTACTTTATCAGAAACATAAATTGAAGGAGCAATTCTAAACTTACCGAATTTTTCAGATTTTATGCTAAAGTCAAAAAGTTAAACTGATTTTAAATGTTCATTTAATTAGAAAAAAAGGTCATGCCGTTTTACAATACCCAGCGCTTTTGATTCGCAAATACGTCCTTAAAAGAAAACATTTTTGTTTTCGTTTTCTCTCATAGTTTTAAGAAAATGTCCAGTTCTTCAATAAAAGTCACTTATGCGATTATTGGTTTTACAAGGCCCTCTTATACAAAAATTATGCATAAAGCTTCTAAAAAATAATTGAAGACTTTGAGGCGTAAAAAGGCGACCAGAGAATCGTTTGCCAGATTTAATATTACGGAGCTATAGATTCATAGCATAGTATAACCCTTCGGGAAAATGCTTCGAAGTGAACCTTTTCGAAGTCCCAACGGCTTATGATTCCATAAAAATGATGTATTAACATTGTAATGATGCTTTCAAAACCAATAGTTGAAAAATAAAATTTGAAATATGGGTTCCGATTTTGGCACGGTTCCGTTTTTGGCAACTGAAAATTTCAACTTTGTTGCCAAAAACGGAATCCCACTGTATAAAAAAAACAGATATAAAAATCCAGAAACCAGAAATAAAAAACCAGAAACCTGAAACCAGAAACCAGAAACCAGAAACCAGAAATCAGAAACTAGAAACCAGAAACCAGACACCATAAATCAGAAATCGGAAATCAGAAATCAGAAATCGGAAACCATAAACAAGAAACCAGAGAAAAGAAACCAGAAACTAGAAAGGAAAAACCAGAAACCAGAAACCTGAAGCCAGGACCAAAAACCAGAAACCAGAAACCAGAAATCAGAAACCAGAAACCAGAAATCAGAAACTAGAAACCAGAAACCAGACACCATAAATCAGAAATCGGAAATCAGAAATCAGAAATCGGAAACCATCAACAAGAAACCAGAGAAAAGAAACCAGAAACTAGAAAGGAAAAACCAGAAACCAGAAACCCGAAGCCAGGACCAAAAACCAGAAACCAGAAACCAGAAATCAGAAACCAGAAATCAGAAACCAGAAACCAGAAATCAGAAACTAGAAACCAGGAACCAGACACCATAAATCAGAAATCGGAAATCAGAAATCAGAAATCGGAAACCATAAACAAGAAACCAGAGAAAAGAAACCAGAAACTAGAAAGGAAAAACCAGAAACCAGAAACCCGAAGCCAGGACCAAAAACCAGAAACCAGAAACCAGAAATCAGAATCCAGAAACCAGAAACCAGAAACAAGAAACCAGATACCAGAAACTGGAAAGCAGATACCAGAAATCAGAAACCAGAATCTAGAGAATGCATAGACAGTGCATAGAGAATGCATAGACAGCAGAGAGCAGAGGAAGAAGAAAGCGGAGATGGCAGAAAGAAGAGAGAGCAGATAGCAGAATGCAGAGAAAGCAGAGAAAGCAGAATAAAGATAAAGCAAAAAAAAAGAAAGCTGAAAGCAGATAGCAGAAAGAAGTGAAAGCAGAAATCAGAGATAGCAGAGAGAAGAGGAAGCCGAGAGCAGAGAAAGCAGAAAGCATGTATCAGAAATCAGAGAGATAAGAATGAAGAAAGCTATGGAAGCAGAAAGCAGAGAAAGCAGAAAGTAGAAGAAGTAGAGAAAGCAGAAAGCATAGAGATCAGTAATCAGAAAAAGTAGAAAGCAGAAAGAGCAGAGAAATCAGAAAGAAGAGATCAGAGAAAACGGAAAGCAAAGAAAGCAGAATGCAGATAAATCACAAAATAAGAGAAAGTATAAGGCAGAAAGCATAGAAAGCCGAAAGAAGAGAAAGCAGAAGGCAGAAAGAATAGAAATCAGAAAGCAGAATGCAGAACGCAGAGAGCAGAAACCAGAGAAAGAGGAATGCTGAGAAAGCAGAGTAAGTAGAGAGCAGAAAGCAAAAGCCAGAGAATGCAGAGAGAGCAGAAAGCAGAGGATGCAGAAAGTAGAGATAGCTTATAAAGCAGAGGAAAAAGAATGCAAAGAAAGCAGAATACAAAGAAGGCTGAATGTAGAGAGAGCAGATACCAGAGAAATTAAAAAATAGAGAGAGCAGAAAGCAGACAGTAGAGAAAGCAAAAGTGAGAGCAAAAAAAACAGAAAGCCGAAAGCCAAAAGCAGAAAGCAAAATGCAGAAAAAAAGAGAAAACAGAAATCAGTGCTAGCAGAGAAAAGAGGAAGCCGAGAGCAGAGAAAGTAGAACGCAGAGAACGTAAAAAGTAGAGAGATAGAGTAGAAAGCATGTATCAGAGGAATCAGAGAGATAGGACTGTAGAAAACTAAGAGAGCAGATAGCCGAGAACACGCTAAGCCTGCTCAACGCAGCGCATGTGTTAAAACTACACAGAATGAGGCAAACAATGCAGGACTCTCTGGCTGAGTGAAAATTCTGTGTAAGTCGCACTCATGCTATGTGTAACCAATGTGTTGACCATTGGCTGTGCGCGGATCGATGAAAATGGAACTGTCAGTCATCTCCCGCGCGGCAGCAAACAGTTGGCCGTTGGTAAGATGGGGAGTTTTCAGGGTTTTTTTTCCAGCGAAAAGCCGGAAGATGGTCGCGAATGAGAAAGTGTTTCCCCCATTTGCTTCCGCTTCGGCTATTCGAATGAAAAAATCTCTGACAAACTTTAAAATCGGAATGTTTTTTTAATGTTTTCAGAAGCAAAACAAACATGGAAGCAAATTCCGCATTCCAAGCGTTCCTCCTCTGTGCGCATTTCACTCATTCGGTTTGTTTACCACCGTTTGCACAAAACTGTGTACAGCCCCCTTTACACTGAATCTGTGCTGCATGAAGAGAGGCCGATTTTGTGTACTCGGCACTCATTTCTGAGCGGATGAAGTTTTGCGTGAAAGCATAATGCAGAGAAAGCAGAAGCCAGAGAAATCAGAAAGCAGAGAAAGCAGATTGTAGAGAGAGCAGATAAAGCAGAATGAAGAGTTTGGAGAAAACAGAAAGCACACAGCAGAGAGAAGAAAGCAGAGAGTAGAGCAAGAAGAGAAAGCAGAAATCAGAGATAGCAGAGAGAAGAGGAAGCCGAGAGCAGAAAAAGCAGAATGCAGAGAAAGTAAAAAGTAGAAAGATGGAGTAGGAAGCATGTATCAGAGAAATCAGAGAGATAAGAACGCAGAAAGCGGAGAAAGCCTAATGCAGAGAAAGTTGAAGACAGAGAAATCATAAAGCAGAGAGAGCAGATAGAGCAAGAAAGTAGCAACAAGGAAGAGAAAGCAGAACTCAGAGATAGCAGAGAGAATAGGAAGCCGAGAGCAGATAAAGCAGAAAGCAGAGAAAGTAATAAGTAGAGAGATAGAGTAGAAAGCATGTATCAGATAAATCAGAGCGATAAGAATGCAGAAAGCTAAGAAAGCAGAAAGCAGAGATAGCAGAATGCAGTAACCAGAAAAAGTAAAAAGCAGAGAAAACAGAATGTGGAGAATGCAAAAAAAGAGAAAGTAGAAGGTAGAGATCATAGAATGCCAAAAGAAATGAAAACAGAAGGCAGAAAGCATAGAAATCAGAAAACAGAATGCAGAGAGCAGAAACTAGAGAAGATGGAATGCAAAAAAGCAGAGTAAGTAGAGAGCAGAGAGAGAGCAGAAAGCAAAGAAAGCAGAAAGCAAAGATAGCAGAAGGCAGAGAGCTTATAAAGCAGAGGAAAAAAAATGCAAAGAGAGCAGAATCAAAGAAAGCAGAGTGTAGAGAGATCAGATACCACAGAAATTGGAAAGGAGAGAAAATAGAAGGCAGAGAATAGAAAGCAGAGAGAGCAGAAAGCAGATAAAGTAAAAATCAGTAGAAACCAGTAAAGGCAAAAGTGAGAGCAGAAAACAGAAAGCCGAAAGCCGAAAGTCAAAAACAGACAGCAGAAATCAGAGAGCAGAAAGCAGAATTTAGAGTTCAGAGTTCAGAGTGCAGAGTTTAGAGTTCAGAAATCAGAAAATCAGAGAGGGACGTACCTGGTATAATGGTTAGAATACACGCATACAAGCAGACAAAGCAGAGAAGGGAGAGAAAGCAGAGAAAGCAGAGAGAGCACAGAAAGCAGAGAAAGTAGAGGAAACAGAGACAGCAGGATGTAAAGGGCAGGAGGCAGACGACAAATCCAGAACAAACTTCTCTGAGAATTCGCGATGACGGAGGCAATTACCACAGTTGACCCTATGCGTGAAGCTCCGATTTCTTTACATGGCAAAGCATAAGAAGTCAATTTTTAAATGCTTTTAAAAAATTCTAAACTAAATTTAATTAAATTCTGTTAAGTGTACGGGGTTAGATTTATTATAAGCTACACAATCCGCAGAATATTGAGGAAAAAATATAAAAATAAAAATAATGTGTTTATAATGTAGCCCATCAATAGTCTATCAACATGTACTGAAAAGAATTTAAACAGCTATTGTAATTAATTTTATATAAGCATTTGAAATTTCACTTCCTATACCTTGCCGGGTTAAATTTTCGACGCTTCACGCATAGAGTAAACTTTTTCCAGATGGCTGCACCGTACCTTCGTCAGAGCGAATTGGTTGCTTATCCCATTCCGATTCCTTATTGTTCCAAAATATTGAAACCCAATATAAGTATTTGAGTATTATTGTAAACCACGCTTCCACCTTAAGCAGCAGTTTCAAAATGTTCTAACCACGATAATTCATTTTCACATTTCTATCATCAATCAGTTCAAAATAACCACCCACAACTAATCGAACGAATCGAACTGTGTTGTTTCCCTGAAATCGCTTCATGCAACTGTTTTCGCTACGGCGATAAACAGCTTTACAGCTTGGTAGTTGTTCCACTGTCAAAAATAACAAAAATTTTGGCTTTTGCTGTTCTTGATCGTCGATTGATCCGCGCGGCCAAAGCTGTTCACGATTGTTCGGAACAATCTCCAAGTAAATCGCTTTTGGCAATTTTATTCCGACCTCATATTGTGCAGCCAGCATTGGTTTCAAGCGGAGCAAAAATTAAACGAGCCTGTTTTAATCAAGTGCACCCCATTGGAATAATGATGATAATAATTCCGTGCATTCGCTTGGGAAATAACCCATAGAATTGTTTGCTCAGTGGCGGGGAGGGGGATTTGCGAGGTGCGACAACATCAACACAAACAAAGCTATCAACAATGAAAAAGGTTTTCGCACTTGACATCCAATCATAATTTGTCAGGCTGCTGGGGCTTTATTCAGCCTCACAAAGTAGTTCTGGGTTCACTGCTGTTGTTCAAAATTAAAGGGAATGTGGTATTGAAAATAGATGTTATATTATTATTTCATCCATGTTTTTATAGACTGATTAAATGTATATGTTGTACTAAGGAAATTTGGAATAACAATTCACGCATTGAAAACAGTATTTATTAGAAATTCTGTAAACATGTTCTTTCAATTTAAAGCTATGTTTAATTTGTAAAAGTTGAGTGGAGTAAGTGGATCATTTGTCCATATTAAGCATAAATACTTGAATATGTTGAATGTTTTTGCGCCATTGCTTCGTTTTAGGTTATATTGTTACGTCTACACTAATACTGTTGCAAAACTGGTAATACACGTATACTAACACAAGCGAACTTGTTAGCTGAGCAATTCTCGCTGAAACCAGGCCGCCATCGGCACCCATCGTTAGAATTTCAATTTTATGTCTCTGATCGCTAGCTTTCGATAAAACTTAAGGGTGGTCCTTTTTGTTTTCTCAAATTGGTGGACCCCTCGTACGCCAGCTAGCTAAACAGTTTGCAAAAAAGCCCATTTTTTGATAAATCTTGGGTATTTCTTCACGTGATATGTCTCATATTTCCCTTGGAACACATACCAAACTTAATGGCATCGTATAGAGAAAGGATATAGCTTTCATTTGAAGTTAAAAAAAATCCGGCGGCCATTTTGAATTTGGCCGCCATCTTGAATTTTGTTAGAAAAATCGATTTTTCACCATTAGCGCACCGCTCGTTTTGAATTCTGAGATCACTATCAGAAAGCTGAGGAAAAATTGCGTAAGATAGGCTACAGAAACTAGGTGTGCAATGGTATTTACCCTATGAAATGAACGATTTTCTAAAACATGTTCCACGATTTTGACGTATATGGCGAGTGCAATCAATGCAAACATCATTTTTGGTACAACAAAGATACAAGTTTTCAATAGTTGGTGTATTTTTCGAGTCTGATGAAGAATAGGAGTATTATTTTGAGTGAAAAAATCTGGCGGCCATCTTGGATTTTGACCCCATCTTGGTTTTAAGTACCGTAAAACGGGGTAACTTTGATAGTTTTTTCGAAGAAAACTTAAATATTTATGCATGCTGATTCAAAGAATTATAATTTATATTTTTAAAACAAGTACTGGTATCCTCACTATCAATTGCAGTTGATAGATTTCCAAAAGATTTATTCTCGATGAATATATAATTTTTCATATAATCGAAAGTCGGTTTTCTGTTTTGGGGTAACTTTGATAATAGAGCATCACTCGAACAAAATTGAATGAATTACGGAACATTTGTAGGGCGTTGCATACCTTTAGGCGTTTAACGCTATATGGAAATTTCTGACTTAGATTACAGAAATGGTTCCAGTTTATAAAAATAGTTTTTCGCTAAGGGTTTTGAGACCGAATTCGAGTTCTACTATAACAAGGCTATCAAGTATAAGTGACGAATTCATTATGACTTCATCAAAGAGTGATCGTAGAACATATTGTTTGAGAGCATTTCAAAATTGCTAAAATTTTATTAATTTTCCATATTTGCATATAAATCCTGAAATGTACTTGATTCCAACGAAAATAGCTTTAACATGAAGTGTCATACTAATACTCTTTACTTTTGCATTCGTTTTGCTTAACAGATTAGCAGGAACTTTGTTATTTAGTTTAGTATGTTGAGAGTCTCGCACTATCAAAGTTACCCGCATTATCAAAGTTACCCCGTTTTACGGTAGTAGAATGAGTTTTCACCTTGATAACATTTCATAGGGTAAACACCATTGCACAACTAGTTTCTGTAGCCTATCTTACGCAATTTTTCCTCAGCTTTCTGATGGTGATCTCAGAATTCAAAACGAGCGGTGCGCTAATGGTGAAAAAACGATTTTTCTAACAAAATTCAAGATGGCGGCCAAATTCAAAATGGCCGCCGGATTTTTTTTTAACTTCAAATGAAAGCTATATCCTTTCTCTATACGATGCCATTAAGTTTGGTATGTGTTCCAAGGGAAATATGAGACATATCACGTGAAGAAATACCCAAGATTTATCAAAAAATGGGCTTTTTTGCAAACTGTTTAGCTAGCTGGCGTACGAGGGGTCCACCAATTTGAGAAAACAAAAATGACCACCCTTAAGTTTTATCGAAAGCTAGCGATCAGTGACATAAAATTGGAATTCTAACGATGGGTGCCGATGGCGGCCTGGTTTCAACGAGAATTGCTCAGCTGCAAAAATCAATTAGTTTCAAAATTGTTTTCTATCAATCAAAAATCCATTGTATCACTGTCTAAAACCGAATACTATTAGTAGTATTAGTACAGATAGTACAATTATATTCATGAATAGAATAAAAAGATTTCAGTATGTTTAACAAAAGCAAATCTAACTTATATTTTTAAAGTACGAGTGTTTTGCGAAAACATCATTAGAAATAATCCTACAATACGTCTGTATAACTTATGATAATAGAATAGGTGAATTATCTCCAAATTATTTTGGTTACAATATTTTTTTAGTGCGAATTAATGTATAAATATTTTTCAAATATTTTGATAAAATAAAGATTCTTTTTGATTTCAAGAGTATCAAAATGTAAGATAACTGGCACTAATAACAAGAGCGAGAGTAATATCATTCTTACTATACATAATTACACCTCATTTGTTTTGAGAATAGATTTTTTTTATTGGTGATCCACTTACCCCACCATGGGGATTATTTGGCGCAAATTTTCAAGTCCCTCATACTCAATACATAATAATCAAAAAAATCAAAATAATTGACGATTTGAAGTATATTAGTCTCTCATTTGTCTTTCACAGGAAAAAGTTCGAATTACATTATTAACGTAAGCTGTACATAACAATGAAGTTGACTTTTGATTTTTCTGTATCCACGGTACCTTATAATTTTCCTAGTACCGTAAAACGGGGTAACTTTGATAATGCGGGTAACTTTGATAGTGCGAGACCCACAACATATTAAACGAAATAACGAAGTTTCTGTTAATCAGTTAAGCAAAACGAATGCAAAAGTAAAGAGTATTAGTATGACACTTCATGTCAAAGCTATTTTCATTGGAATCAAGTGCATTTGAGGCTTTTTATACGAATATTAAAAATTGACACAATTTTAGCATTTTCGAAACGCTTTCAAACAATCTGTTCTACGATCACTATTTGATGTAGTTTTAAATAGTTGGCCACTTATCTTTGACAGCCTAGTTATCATAGAACTTAAATACGGTCTCAAATCTCTTGACGAATAGCATTTTCACAAAATGGGATCATTTTTGTAATCTAAGTCAGAAATGTCCATATAACGTTAAACGCCTAGAGGTATGCAATGCCCTACAAATGTTCGTTATTCATTCAATTTTGTTCGATTTATACTCCATTATCAAAGTTACCCCAAAACAGAAAACCGACTTTCGATTATATGAAAAATTATATATCCATTCGTAATAAACCTTTTGGACATCTATCGACTGCAATCGATAGCTAGGATGCCAGTACTTGTTTTAAAAATATAAATTATTATTCTTTGAAACAGCATGCATAAATATTCAAGTTTTCTTCGAAACAACTATCAAAGTTACCCCGTTTTACGGTACCGATGAGACGCATCAGTCTGTTTCCTGCTAATGGATTACCGACATGGAACGGAACAACTGTTGACCCGAATTCGAAATGTTTAATCGTTTACATGCTTCTGGGAATTTATCCATCCAAACTCTTATTTGTTTGCCGAAGCCATGCTGCACAAATGATTGGAATGATAATTTAATTACAGACAAGCATAGATTACTCATGAATTATTAATTGCAATTTTAATAATCGTTTTTTTGTCGGAAAAATTTATTCAATAATATTTTTTTATTTGATTCTGATTTCATTTGGGACCGGTCATTTTATAAACTCAGAGTTGTCAGATAGATCATTTTTTTCATTCCACGTCTGCTTGTTGATGGTCAATTGGCATGAGGTCGAATTTCAAACAATGCACTTAATGGATTAAAATGAACACAAGTTAATTCTCTGAAAATATGTTCCCAATTAATTCTGCTGTCATGGCGTTTTATTTTTTGTTCCATAAGCTTCCGAACAATAAATAACACTTCCTTCTTGTCATAATCCTAGCAACTTCGCCCCTTTTCATCGTTTTAGCATGGCGATGCTTGAAGTAAATTTTCCGTTCCAGCACCATTTTTAGCTGCCAGTTTCTTATTGTTTGAACCTTCGAGAGCTTCTTTGGGACAATTTATTACTCAAATATATCCTTTGCACAAAGGAGAACCGCTTATCTCTTTTAGCCGCCCCAACAACGTGGCAAGAAACACCTTTCTGGTTTAAAATATTCAAAGCATCATCGTTGCTATGACGTTATCTCTGTGGAAAGAACACCCTTCTATACCTACTTTGCCTGTAACTGCATGAAAGTCCCAATTTAAAAGAGCATCACACAATGAGATACGAACTGCACTTTTCTTGGAAATGTCCAAACATTCTCACCCTTACTTATGAATAAGTGTGCAGAGTGAAAGTCAGTTCAAATGAAGCTTGCATAAATTGGCTCTCTTTGAAATATGCTGCTATCATGAATTTTGATCTATAATTGAATCTTGGAGTATTGAGCGTGGTGTTGCATTTTCATCTTCACAATGAAACGACATATATCATTGTATGATCAAAGTTCAAGCGAACATTGTCTTAATTTGAAAAAATGCATATTATCAATCCAAAGCTCACAAAACAACTTATAGGACTAATATGTGATTACAGAAAATTCGGCTCTGAAACGTTTGTGCATTTGCAAAATTGTCACTAACCGTTGTCCCCTTGGCATTGGTGCTCTATCTCTCGCGATGAGCTCGTATTTCTGAGGTGCTTGGCTAACAAGGACCGTCATTTTCGCGGAAATCGGTTTTATTTTATCTGGTTATATTGTTAACGCTTTAGGTTAAAATTAATGTGGTTGCTATGTCATTATATTTGTAACTCAAAAGGTGTTGATAGTATGATTTTCCTTTAAACCGATCAGGTCTAGACAACGATTTTTGAGAAAAAAAACATCTTTTGAAAATATCGGATATAAAGGCATTTTGAGCATTTTTGAAGCTGTACTCTAGCTCAGATGTAAGTTCGCAATACTTTAACGGAGAGCAGCCAAAACAACTTTCGAAAGAATTTGACGCGTGTCACAACATCACTAGGAACCGACTGTTATCATCAAATGAATGACCATGTGAATATACAGGTATTGAATATTAGCATAGCATAGCATAGCATAGACTGACTGTACAATGTACAGTGTACATGTCAATGATTGCTACTCCGTGATTGATCAGAACTGGTAATAATTGCACTGCGATCCAAATGAATAAGGGATGGGAGTTTCCGCTTACTCTCGGAGTGCAATTTTAGCAGATCTAATATTATTGATCAATAACGGCGCCGGCCAAGTCCTTACAGTCAGTTGAGATAGGGAAGGAATGTTAGGGTGTAATGATTGTTGCTTCTAGAGACCGAGAATACCTCTGCATCTCCACAATCACCACGGGAAGGGTGTTTATTAGTGGAGAAGGAAAAGATCTGGGAGTCACCTTTGGTCGATGATGCGATCCATGGATAAGGAGGAAAAATACGATTTATACTTTAAGCTAGTTTTTAGTAGAAGATTTAAAATAAACGTAAACATCTATAATGTTGAACCATTCAAAAGAAGTTTTTATTAATGGCGAAAAGAGAAAAATATATGCGTTTATTTTAAATTATATGAAACAGGAATAATGCCGACACTTGTAGTGACGAACCATACATAGTTTGTTTGAAAATTACATAAAAGTATTATTGAACATTTATGCCTCAAGAAGAAAAGTCTTTGGTAGAAGTTTTAAAATAAACGTCGACATTCATAATGCCGAACAATTCAAAAAATATTTTAAGTTATATCAAAAATTTTATTTGTTTATTAGAATTGTATAAAACAGGCATAATGCCGAACCATACAAAGTTTAATTGAATATTACAAAAAAAGTAACGCTTTCATGAAAAAATGTGTTATCAAAAGCATGAAACGAGCTCACCAGTTGGTAATCTATCCTCGACTGAACACGAATATCTTTTCGCACTCACACAGCGCGGACAGCAAAACTTCTCGGCGCCCCGAAAACAAACCGTCTTGCTTGGGCTTCCCGAAACACGCGAACCGAAAACCAAACTCCCGGCGTCCCGAAAACGAAGCGTCTTGTTTGGGCTTTACAAAACACTGCCCAGCACAACACGCGAAACGAAAACCCTGTGAATATACAGGTATTGAATATTGCCTTTTAAGTGTGAATTCCAATCTACAGCTTAGCATTAGAAATATAATTCTTCATTGTTCTCTCTGGCGTTACTGGGACATATCCTACTTCTTAGATTAATGTTCTTATGAGCACCTCCACAGTTATTAATTGATAGCTTTTTATTTTCAAAAAATCATTTTTGCATGTGTAGCCAACAGATTAATATTCAAAAAAGTTCGAAAATCACACCTCCCATATCTTCCTTACCTTCCTAATGATAAAACTAGTGTTCTGTGAAATCTTCAGCTTCTTCAGTGGTGATTAGGTGGCACAACAACGATGTGAGTTTATAGGGAAATTATCATGGAGAAATTTTGAGAAATGTTCCGCACACGTTAGTACTGAAATGTATATACAAACTAATTATCTCATAGTAAAAACTCATACTTCCTTTATTAATAAATGAAGTTGCTGAAGAAACAAACGGTTGTTGAGCTAATTTTGCATGAGATTTTTGCAGAAGTTTGTAGAGTTAAGTTCTCATATAAATCTCAATAACGCCAAACAAATTCATGAATATATATTTTTATCAAATATATTGAACTGCTCTCTTCAGCAACTTTCTTTATAGAGCTTTGAAGAATGAGTTTTCAATACGCAATTGTAAGCTTGAACTTGCATTATAAAAATAATGTGTTTGGAACATTTCTCAAAATTTCTACATAGTTATTTCCATATAAACCTACATCGTTTTTAGGCCACCTTTAAATCTCCTTAAAATTTCACAGAACAATATGTTTATCATTAGTGGTGGTAAGCTCCATCGAGGTTAATACGGCAATCGTGTATTATCCTCGATTTTGCTAAGCATCGAACGGTATTATCTTCGATTTTAATCCCGGTATTAACTTTAGTGCGCCGATTTTGGCGTACTAAAGATAATCCGAGATTTTCCAAATACAG
Organism: Aedes aegypti; assembly: GCF_002204515.2. Lineage (NCBI taxonomy): Eukaryota > Metazoa > Arthropoda > Insecta > Diptera > Culicidae > Aedes > Aedes aegypti. The sequence continues at coordinate 383,479,470 of NC_035108.1, forward strand.
GCTGCGTGCTTTAATTTGCCTACACGCACACTACTGCATTCGCGTAGAAAACGTCAAAAGAGGAAAATCAAAACATTCGTGTTGTGATTTTTTCTTGGGTTTTTCTGTTGGCGTAGGATATAATCCAGTATATAGTGAATTTTAATGAGCAATCCCTAAATTATCTTGTCGGATTGTTAAAAGATGTGATTTTGAATTGAGAGAACAAACCCAGGAACCAACTAGTGGAGAAATCGGACTGCACCAAATGATTGTGGTACGCTGTTTCTGACTCGCAATGGTGCTTCGCGGTGGATATTTTTTTTAAACCACCACACTCTTCGATCCGCGAGCTCGCACAAACAGTGGATGGTCAATAATGCACATAAGCATTTCCCTGTGGTTGACCCCCTTTAGCTGAAGGAAATTCGTCAAACCGGATCCATGGATACTCCAAACATGAGGATTGGACCGTGAAAACCATTTCCGAGGGAACTTTAGGCATAGACCTTTGCGCTGCCGTCGCCGAAACCGGACAAGGTATCGGCGGGCGCAATAGGCCGCATGTTTTTCATTTACAGTAGTTACACTATCATGGGTCACCCACTATTATGGGTCATTTGCCTTTGAATTACATGTGGAATAGAGCGACTAATAATAGTGACTAGGTGACCCATAATAGTGTGGCCAGTGTATATAGTGTACAACATTTGTATCCAACTAACAAACCGGGGGCAATATATATATTTTAGTTACCAGTCTGCTGAGGATCGCGGGTTGGCTCTCAGTGGAAGTGATCATAAGAACACTATGCTAAAAACAAGGCTCTGTACCGTTAGATTGATCGGCATTGTAGATTGTTTATCCAGAAGTAGAATGACCTAAAACAATCGAACAAAAAAAACAGCAACTTGATTTATGGAATCGGGTCCAGGAGTTCTTCCAGAGACTTTTACAATAATTGTAAGACACAACGGATTTTTTTTGTGATTCTTCCGGCAACATATCCCGGAAACCCTCGAATACCCTCGAATAGTACCTGCATGGATTTCATTAGGAACTTACCCTAAGATTAATCCAAAAAAGCTTTATGAATTTCTCCAAGAAGTTTCTAGACATTCATCTAATTAATCATTCCAAACGTTCTTCCAAGAAATTCCAAAAAACATCGCTTGAATTTTTTTGCAGAAATTTCTCAAGGATAGTTCAAGTCTTGCTGTGTTTATTTTAGAAATATTTTTAGCGAATATTTCCTGGTTTTCGGTAGAATTTGTTTTAATCTAGGGAATTTTCTTGAGATTTCCTCATGAAAGATTTTTCCCTATGCTGTCCTCAAATTCATCGAACGATATTTTCGTGAATTCTAAAAAGATGTGTCTACGCATAATTCTCAAAGTTGCTTCAAAAATATATGCAGCAAAATTGAAAAAAAAAAACTGTAAAGAATATTTTTAGTTTTGGACTTGATTGAGAACGATTTAGTCAAAATTCAATCTCATCATATATTCTGTACGACTTGTCAATACAGTTGACTTATTTTACGCAACCATTCACGAAATGCTGTCAGTTTAGACAAATTCGAGTAATATTACTTTTTTAATTTTCCGGATATTTTATTTTCATATTATTACATTTTTCTATGCTTAGCGTTTACAGCTCATTTTGTATCAATAGAATACTCCCGAATTCCTCTGGCCATGTGTACAAATATATTGACACAAAAATATGTATATCCGTTAAGTATTCGCTGAGCGGTGAGGGTTATAGATTTTATGCTTTCACTTAGGCCTAACCCGTCAGAAATTGATAGTAGCAGAACTGAAAAATCAAGAGCAAGTAAGAGTAAAGCGTCCAGAAAGTGGATACCATAACGCGAAGCTCTAAAACGTTTCAAGGATCTGCGGCACTGTATGCAAATAATAAATGTGAAATTAGGCCTTCCTTAGCCGAGCGGTTAAATTCCGCGGCTACAAAGCAAAGCCATGTCGAAGGTGTCTGGGTTCAAATCCCGGTCGGTCCAGGATCTTTTCGTAAAGGAAATTTTCTTGACTTCCCTGGGCATAGAGTATCATCTAACGTGCCACACGATATACGAATGCGAAAATGACAACTTTGGCAAAGAAAGCTCTCAGTTAATAACTATGGAAGTACTCATAAGAACACTACGCAGAGAAGCAGGCTCTGTCCCAGTGAGGACTTAAAATGCCAAGAAGAAGAAGGCGAAGGCGCGGCAGTATGGTCATACGGGGCATTATGGGCCACCCTTCATTTGAGCTTATAACCCCGATTTGGATCCAGATAACTTTAGGACCTCATCAAGTATGTTTCAACTAGCCACCACTGTGAAAACCGTGTAAAAATCACTTCATATATTCATGAAAATCTGAAATGTTTATGCTACAACGAAAATCGTATAAAATTTTGGATGTAAAGATAAGCTTTGCAAAAAGTTTTCTTTATTATTTTCAATTTTTTTTCACAGCAGTTCATTCTTTCACTATCTATAGGCATGATGTGCACGAAATTGTATAAATTCTAAAAAATAATCAGAATAAAACAGAACTTATATAAAACATGTAGGAACTGGGGCAATATGGTCATAGCCAGTCAAAGCTATCTTGTCATGAAAATATACCGTCAATGCATGCCATTTTGGCTGCTTCATTGCAATATCATATAACCGCACGTGGTTTGGATTGAAACTAGAATTTTTAATTCTTTAAACTTATTTGAACTTCAATGTTTATAAATGAACCTGGAACCGTAATTTATTGAACTGTCAGCAAAACAAACAAAGTCACGATTCAAATCAGACTTTTGCCCAGTTTTTGTACAAAACTCTCTCATACATTATGTCTTGGAAACATTTTTTCCAATTAAAATAATGAGGTTTAGTAATTTCAGTGACGACTTCCTTCGGAAGGGAAGTAAAGTCGTTGGTCCCGAGATGAACTAGCCCAGGGCTAAAAATCTCGTTAATAAAGATAAAAAAATAGGTTTAGTATGGTGGCTCCTATTTCCCCGTAGGGGGAACCATTTCACCCCGTACAGTGTAAAATTACACACAAAATAAATAATGTTTTTCGAAAATGCTCACAAAAAAAAAATCTATGTAACCTTTTTTTACAAAAAAAAAAAAAACAACGGAGGTATGAAAGGAGATACCGTTTTGATTCATATTACGGACACTTAAGGCCTCAGTGAAGTATAACCCAGCTTGGACCATACAAAATAAATCATTCTGTATGATTTTTTAGCGTTATCGAGCATCGGAAGCCCTTATCTTTCGGATGGTGGGTAAAGAATACGCGTCCGCAATTTGAATAATTTTAAATAAGCGTGTGGCCTTTTCATGATTCTTATTCCGGACGCTCCCTCACTTTTGTCTCATATTCCGGATGCTTTGATTCGAATTACGGACAGCTCATGATAATCATTAATGGAACAGTCAAATCATCAATTGAAATCGTTTAAACACTTCAGAGACGTCTAAGGTAGTTGGGCATTATAAATTTGCAATGATATTTATGGAAAAAACCTAATAAAACAAACCTCGAAAATGAGAACTTTTGGACGGCGAAAATTGAAACATTTCGTGTGAAATGTTTCCCATACAAACGAGAGTGTCCGGAATATGAAGCTGTCCGTAATATGAATCAAAACGGTATTTCGAACTACAAATTAACCTTATGGAAAAATAAAATTGTTTTGTGTTTTTATGATTTTCAAGACATTTTGCTTAAGTGGACCATACTGCCCCTATCGACCCTATCATGCATCTGTTCATGACGTCGACAACGCCCTGAACCTGATACTGTCGTAGGGGTAGGCGGTTCAAGATGGCACCCGAGTTATTCCCTTTGATCGCGACGTTCTTACTGAAGTTTTTTCAATAAATTTTGTAGTATTATGCATAACAATAAATTGATATGGAGTAACAAATAGTTTTGTTCAGCAGTTGCCAATCTTATCTCGAAGCAAAAACGACAACTTGTGACGTAGTTGAGAGGACAAAACTCTCCTAAACTGAACAAAATGCAATGTGTTGCGAGTAAACAAACTTCTTTATACATGAATATGTGATATGTATCTGAATAGACTGCAACGATTCTGAAAACTATTATTCATTTTCAAAACTTTTGATGCTTAGAGGTTTAAGTATTGATGTCTAATATAACTATGGGTACTAATTTTATCAAAATAAGAACGTTTAAGTTTAAGAACGTTGTAAATCGACCTTATACTAAGCGTGCTTATATTGCCCCGTCTATCCATTTTAAAATATTTTTGCACACATGTGTTGATCCACAGTGCTTGAACGCTTGGATACTGCACCTACCGATGGTGTTTCTGACCTGATAAATAAATATTTGTACACTGAAATGAATTTTATTGTTGAAATGACTGAATCCATGGTAAAATTAAGAACGGCACCAACGATTCTCAACCGACTACATTAATCTGTTAATTCTACCGAAACATAGTTAACATCACTACACAAGAAAATATATTCTGTTACTTTAACCAGAGTCGTAGTATATATGACTAGAAACATTCTAGATTTGACAAGTTCGGTATTATACTTTTGACCACACTGTGTTGTACGGTGGGTGTCATGGATAGAAATACAATGCTTTGTAGTGGATGCTACTAAAGACATAGTCACATTTACTGCACTGCTCAGTAATTTTTACCTAATTATAGTGAACTTGACAAATTTGTGTAGTCGGTTGAAAATCGTTGGTGCAGTTCTCAATTCCACCATGGATTCGGTAGATTATACAACAAAATTTGTTTGCGTGTAGGCAGGAAGCGAAAGACAGCACCGCCCTTACCATCGTGTGTCCCAAGAGAATGACAAATTCTGCTCGTCCATTATCGAAAAAAAAAATCCCCATAGTGTGAAACCTTCAAGAATCAATATTCCATAACCCGATATCGACTCATGGAATCATACACAATTTCATGGTTATTATGATGGTCCTCTCAAACAGATTTCTAAAGCTTTTCTGTTTAATGACTCGATATTTCCATAAGTCGATGGTCCCTTTAGATATCGACCCATGGAGGTTTGAATGTATAGGGAGTAGAAAAGCTATTTAACAAAAACAAAAGTTCGTTATTAATGATTTCGTATTTCTAACACCATCCAGTTGGGACCACAGTGCATGATCCACCAGCTCGATTTTCAACTAATAATTACATAATTTACCTTGGGGTAGTTAGGGTGGTTCGACCAATGGGGTGGAATGAGCACCCCTTGAAAACTGCATAAATTCTTGAAACGAAAACTTCATAACATTTCCAGCACTTTTGTTGACATTTCCTTAAGGTGGCCAAACTGACCTACTTTCCCCTATTTTATTTCCATTCACCGAGTGGAGCGCGTAGGTATCCTTCCGGATCATACAGTCATTGGTACCGCATATAGAAATTCCAGACCATTGTGCTATCTTGTAGGACTGATCCTGTGTGCAGTGATATTATTTTGTATCCGGAACCGATAATTTTCACGCTCACATAACGGATGTTCTTCTGCAAAAGCTTCATTCGTACCGCAAATTCGCCGTGTTTAGCAAACCCGTCGCATATCAGCCGTAGTAGAGCATCTCGCAGTTCGTTCCCAGAGTCCAGCAGCCCACATTAGTTTCCTGAGCTAGTCATTCTACCTCGAGCTCTAGCAACTATTCTCCTCTCGGTTTGTATTCTCCATATGACAAAACGAACTGCTGTTGCTGAAACTTCCTTGCATCCGCCGTAATTGTAATTGTAATTTGACCACACACACATTTCAAATGAAAAATCACTTTTCTTTCACAGTCATGAGTCGCAATTTTTTTCCGCCACAACATTTTCGAACTGCTGTTGCAGACAAAGCTGGAATTTTTGGGGAATAATTCTTAAAACCATTAGCGAACTTTGGGAACAAAACAAACAAGCGATAAGAAATGTCATTTTTTCATCTTTGTTTTGCTGCTCTTTCTCATACTCACACATTCTCGCGTGGCTGCGTTCTTTTCGTTTAATACCGGTTTTGGTGCTTACCGAACGGGGTACTAAATTTAATCCGGGATTTTCGAAAATCCCGGATTAAATCTAGTATTACCGCCATGGAGCTTACCACCATAGGAGTATAAGGAAGATTGAAAGGTGGTATTTTGAAACATTTTTGAATTTTGAACTACCCTAGTGTGGCAAGTACTGATATACCGGTGGGATTCGAACCAACGACCCTCAGCTTAATCTTGCTGAACAGCTGCACGTTTACAGCTACGGCTATTTGGGCCGCTTTAAATATGGTGAACTCTTCAATAATTAAAAGTGGTAAACAAATGAGTTACATTCGCAATGTGGGTATGGTAAATAAATGAGTAACAGTTATGCGACACCATCAATGAAATGCAATTTTTCAAACACCAATCTAGTCGCTCATATCTTCTCAGATATATGTTGTAGAATGTATGTTTGTGTCTAGAACTCTTATTCTTTTTTAATTAATCAAAATTAATCAAACTAAATTGTGATCTGGAACTAGAGAAAAAAATAATTCATTATATGAGCGCCACGTTATGGTTACAGACGTACAGACGTAACACCTAGAACAATGTTCTTCAAAACTCATCGCCCGCTTCACACAATCATCATCTGGTGGCCTTATTTCACGAACAGCGGTTACGTGCAACAAGACCAGCAGAAGGCGCTAGTGCGAAACGTTAAACACGAAGGAAAACGATGCGCGCCTCTGGTTGTAAAATATGAAACCTAGGAAATTTAAAACAATCCCTTAAGGCGCAGGCAAAGAAAATTTCTTCAGTGTTTGCCTGTTTTGCTTTTATCTTATAGCAGTGTTCTGCAAATGATGTGGAGCGCAAACTTTCATTTTTAGGAAAAACATCAGTATTCATGATTTAGTAAACCACACATTGAAGTAGCTCCATCTGATACTTGGAAAATCTATTCAAATATTAATTAAAGCATTTTGAGAAATTTGTGCTTGGTAAGGGAGCAAATGAGATGCTTGAAGTATGTCAAAGACTTTTAACTACCGTCCTCGGGGTGACATTGGGCCAAAGCATAATCTGAAATATCTCAGCAAGTATTGGAAAAATCAACATAAAATTTCAATTTAGTATTCTTTGCAGTTTGTATAGCTATTATGAAAAAAATCTGGAGCTAGTAGTGTTTTTTTAATCATCGAAACAAAGCTTTAAAATACGACCTTTTTAAATTGTCACCTTCAAGTTTCCATAGAAAATCTCCATTTTTAGGAGAAATGATACTATTTTGAAATCTCTCAGTTATGTCCATCATATCACTCTAGAAAACTTGAAAGGAAAAAGATTGTCTTGATTTTTTCTTATTGCGTATCAATTCTAGTTTGTTTGTTCCAATGTCACCTTCTCAAAGAGGGTCATACGTTTCCTAAATATTTCCTATTCGAATTTCAATTATTTGTTTAGAATTTACTAATACATTACTCATGAACGTATTCTTATAGTTGGCAATACATTTCAAGTCAAATTGCGAAAGTTATTTGAAAATTATTCAGGACTAGGGCGCCGGTACCAATGGTTGTAATGTACCAGTAGATTGGACTATGGAATAAAACGTACATTTTTCGATAAAAACGACATGTGCTATTTTTGGTGGATAGATCGCAACTAGTTTAGTCGATTTGCTAAATTTCAGCTTTTTATCTTATCAAAAAGTCATATAAATAATTAAGTTTACGTAAAAAATTGGCTCCCTTGCACCAATAGTAGCCGTCGTGTTCCAGTAATGGATCAACGGTTGAAAGCAGTTTTTCAAATGGATGTATAAAAATGAAGAAAAGTCCCAGAGATGATCTTTATAGTTCATTCGAAAGATATTAGTTGCTGTTACGAGGGAAAAATGTTAAACCTATGTAAAAATTTATCATTTTGTTTAAAATTCCTTGTATCATTCCCGAACGTCTACTACTGGAGCACTAGCGCAACTATTGGAACACGTGTACCAATAGTGGCTCAAGCGATTTTATGTTAAAAAAATACTGTTATCACTCTTTTTTATATTTTTCCCATATAGTAGAGGTTGAAATCTTTCTGTTGACACCAAAAGATCTCTGTTAGGGCTTTTCGTTATTTTGTTATGATTTGTTATAGCTAAGGTAGTCCACTAATGACACCGGCACCCTAATATATTTTGGCCCATTGTCACTCCCAACGGCTGTGTTTGTGTTATTCACACTGCCTTAAGGTAAAGATAAATCGAAGCCAAACCTTAATTTTTTAAAAACACGAATCTGAGACCACGCGCCCTTTTGACCAACAGTTCCGTGCTAGGTCAGAATCCACTACGAAGACGATATCACCCACTGCGATTGGCTTCACTGGGTAGATCCTCTTGGTAGGACGTGTGATAATGAGCAAGTACTCTAACACCCACTGTTGCCAGAACCGATTTTCCTAAGCCTCCGACCCCTGCCAAGACTGATGAAGCTCTAGCGGACAATCTGTGTTACGAACGAGTGGTTTGGATCCGTTTGAAGAGCCCAACAGGAAATGGTTAGGAGTGACCGCTGGTGATGAGCAATCATCTGCTGGAACGTGGGTCAATAGTCGCCCATTAACGGTGTTTTCGACTTGGTGTAAGTAGCTTTGCAGTACCTCTCGTCTGCTGTGGTTGATTGGCCGTCAGGATTTTTTTGACTGACTGTATATGTCCTCCTTGCAGTCACCCATGCGCGGTGATGCTGGAGGATTGAAGCGTCACGTCGCTTGCTTCGGTTCAATTCTACCAACGCTGCCTTAAGTTCCTTATCCTCACCCAGGAAGTTAGTACCACAGTCACTTCTGATCTCTACGGGAGTTCCACGTCATGCGAAACAGTTTGTTTGATATATATTCCAGTCGGCTCATAAATAATTGAAAGTGGAACTGATAGGATTGAGAATCGCTTCTTGGGATATTTGAAATGTAACAGGGACATGATCAGAATCAAAATCAGCATGAGTAGGGTAACGTATATAACTTGGACATGCATATAATTTGGACAGGCAAGTCGTTCTATGCCCATTTCTAATGAGATGGTGAGGAATGATTGTACGGGAAATCATGTATTGCATTAATAATACACTATGCTGCTTATTAAAGAAGACCTTTTTCATAACAATTACAAATTGGCTTCAAAAATATCAAAATTGTATCAACAGAACATCTGTGAAACCTACGAATGCAAGAGGATGTGCATTTCAAGAACATACATTTAATGCAATAATAGCACTCAGAATTGACATTCCTAAAAAGTTTAAAAGTGGCAACATGATGAAATATGTCTAAAATTTATGCCAAGTTCATCTAAAATCTTAACAGATGATCAGATGATGTCCAAAATAGATTATGGTTTTTGTTCAGTTGATATAATTTAGCCATCTGATGAGAAACACACTGGAATGTCGCATACATGCATACTTGCAGGCGTTTTTCGTGGATCTGATGATATTTGCTTGCATAAAATGAAATTACACTGTTCGATAAAAAATTTTTTTTGATGGATCAGGGACGCGTTTATATGGGTCTTGAAGTGCAAGAAAAGTATAGAAAGAGGTCGTTTTCAAATGATTTGCAGCACCCCTGGATTATTTTTTGATAAAGCTTGAAAATTTGGCATTTTTAATCACAAAAAATGTAATAAGCAAAAGACACATTCCACGCACATCTACGCCAGGATATCAAAAATTAATACTCTGAAATATTTCCAAAGCTATGCAGAACATGAAAGACAATATGTTGAATTGTATAAAAAACATAAATTTGATTGAAAATACTGTGAAAAACATACCTGAAAAGTTATATAAAGTTTATATAATTTATTGGTGAGAAATTGAGACATTAAACAACTTTTTTATAAAAGCCCTGTATCATAGTTTATCAAGTGTAATATGATTGTCTTATCCGTTAACTAGAAGGGTATTAGATGACATTGTTATGTGCGGGTTTATTTTTTTCAAACAAATTATTGGTTCTTTGATAACGTATTTTTTCAAATAGTCACATTATTATGGTGTCGCGTTACGAAAATAGCCTTATTTTTGACATTGTAAAATAAATACTTCTTATAGAACTCTTATATTTTGGATTCTTTTCCTACTCGTCAAGATACGTGTTTCCATAAAAAAAGATTTAAAATCGGACCATTCTTCGAAAAGTTACACTAGGTGCAAAGTTTTGGTGTCGCGTTACGTTAATTTTCACCGTAAATTTTCAGGATGAAACTACAAATTTTAAAATGCTCGTTCTCAGCAATGCTACAACCGATTTTCGAAATTTTTGATTTTTAGTAGATGGAAATAGTTATACTAGCTTTCAGCGTTGGTGCCACCCCACTAAAACCCTCCCCGTTTTTGTGAAATGTGGGTATGACTGTTTTCTCTTGTTTTTCTCTCAAATCTGATCAAGTAGCTCTGGTTTTTAATGGCTAGTGACCCAAATCTTATCAGACAGGTGCCGTTTAGTGCAGGAATAGTCTCTTACATGTTGTGGAATACTTGGCATCGATGGTAAACAATGTGGTTCTCCAGCGGATAATCCGGAATATCCGTAAAAATGGTCAATTCATGAAAATAATCCAAGACAGTTTTTTTTTTGCAAACTCACCAGAACTCCTTATTATAAAACGCAATAGATTATTTGAATTGTTCATGGACCTAGGTGGTCACAATAATGAGATGCACCAATACTTTCACCATATAAGTGCATCTTACTGACGAATTTCAGAAGTTTTGGTCGATAAAAAACCCCCATGACGAAGAGAACAAATCGGCCGACAATACGTAAGTTCCCCTATGTTAAATCTAACTACTACAACACACAAACATTTTCAAAATTTGAAGACATTAAAGTAATCACGTATGGCGAAATAGGGACTCACTATGTCCATAACTGGTACACCTACCCTATTTACCTCTCACTAAAACGTGGAAAGTTTCAGAAGAATTGCGCCAACGCTTAATCTGGTGCAACTATTTCCTATCAATGAAAGCTCAAACAATCGGTTGAATAATTGAGGAACTGTATTTTATGAGTTAAAATGAATTCACAGTTTCACCTAATAATCTGATTTAATAACTCTTCTGTGCGGTAGAATTCCATGATATTCAGATCACTATTTTGAGACCATAAACGTCCTTAACAATTTTGCTACAACATGATCCTCAAAATACTACATGGCTACGTTGAAATTCTATTGGCCCAATATCTGGTTCAATTACACCCTTGTGCCACAAATTCTGTATCCTTCAGTCCGCCATTAGTAAATCATAATCACTTGCACACGGTATGTCTGAACCAGCAGATTATAAAAATCGAATGTACATCGGATATTTTCATCATCTTCAAAAAAGATCAAAGGAACGGTTAAAAAATTGAACCCAAAAAAAGTGCAATTACCCCACTGTACAGCAGCTCTACATATTTTTCGTCCCATCATTGGGAAGCTTTTATGGTCGTCTACAAATTTCTGAAACAATATTCTCAAAATAATTTATTGAATCTTTTTATAATTTTACCCATTTATCAGATCCATTAACTTTACTGTGTTATTGAATTTCGGATAGTTCCGACAATCATACATGTCTGCTTGTCGACTTTGCCGAAAGCATTCTTTTAATAGTACATCGTTGAAAGGTTTACATAATTTTATTTTACAATCAAATTCAATCATTCTAACATGTATCAAAGCTCAAGATTATTCGCGCCGCCATCCAAAAGCACTGTACCGGAAACATTCTTAAAAAAACACAGAAATATCTTAACATTATTGCAAAGAATTTAGTCAAATTTATATGGTGACCACAAGTGCCATCTACGCTTTTACAAAGCACGACATTCACAAAAGGTTTCACAGAAACATTAAATTAACTTTAACCAGTGTCGGATCAAATTACCCCACTGTGAGGCAGAATGTCGAATGTATTAAACAAATAACAATACTAGATATACATTTTTTTCTGAAACCCGAAAGCAACATTACCGAATTTATCAATAAAAATGCTTTTTGCGTAACGCGACACCATTTGCAGAACCCTGTTGGAAGATAAACGTAACGCGGCGCTCATAAAATGAAATCAATGATTTCTGCAATTATTCAATATTTCCATCCAGTTTGAAGTCACACTCTGATTCTTATCAATACATAGAAGGATTGCCTAGAACAAACCCGGAATGTAAAAATTATAGCAGAGCAGATATAGGCGATTATAGAGTGACGTTTAAAAAAGTGCATTTCAGCGATGGTGTCGCGTTACGAAATGCAACTGCTTTTAATTACCATATATGCAGTGTTATGTTTCAAAATGAATGTCACAACATCAAGTACATTTAATATGCATCATATAAAACCTGTTTTATCACATGGTCACAAGGCATATTTCCGAGAACATGCCTAATTTGATAATGAAAGTCGGTTCCTCGTGGTGTCGCGTTACGCTGGAATGTGTCAAAATTTCAATATCTTTTTAAATTCAATTATACAACCATTGAATTTGTCAAATCAATATTTTTTAGCACTGGATGACTTCAGGGAAACGTGCACCATGTCAGAAGAATATTGGCATCTATTTTGTATATGAATTTGGAATGTTAACGGTCATCAAGCAAGTACGTGAGGATGTGCACCATATAAATACTACTTTTTTCTATTTCACACATCTGGTTCATTATATAATGATTATTATAGGTTCAAGAAGAAGCTGGATTAGGATTTTATTCTTTGCTCCATTGGATAAAGCAATGAGAAATGCAATCCAGTAACATTTGATTTCAAAAAGATACGACGACTATGGAAAATTAATGTGTCTGTTATATTTATATGGGCTGGTTGGTCTAATAAACTCTTAGCAAAAAAACAAAATTGATATAGGTTGGACACTGACATGTAAGTGGTCTTACATGAGCTAGTCGGTTTATCAGGAACCGATGGAGAAGTCTATGAAAAATGTGACAATATTGTTATTTGAGATTTCCAAAGATTTTGATACTTACTCATTAAAAATAGATTACCTATCGTGAAGTCCATTTGTTATCAGAATATCCCTAGAAATTACACCTTTGTTGTGACACCACTCGACAGCCACTCAGGCAGGCATGAGCTCTTTTTCATTCAGTTTGTGCACAATACTAATAATTTGTGAAAACTGGTTAAGTGGTAACATGCCTGCTTCTTACTTGTAAGATGAAAAAAAATCTGGTTAAACCATTTCCAAATCTTTTTTTTTGGTTCTACATTTTACATTTTTTCGGCAATTTAAATCAAACTTTCAAATGGAGCGTTAGTTTCTTGTTCAATGTGATGTTTTCTTCAAACGGGTTTAGTTGTAAGTATATTGGAAACATAAAGAAGCCGACCATTAAAACTAATTTTAAAATCGATTTCCTTATGAGACCAAACGTGTCCATTTATGAACCCCCATTCCCATATCCTCTAAATGAGTAAAAATGCTTTTCGATTAAGTGAAGAAACAATTTATCAATACATTTATGATAAACAATTTTGCGAAACTTCACGTAATGTCTGTTTTTCTTTCTTTAAACAGGAAGACATATAAAAAAGTGTGTTTTATTCATTTAGATTATATCACAATTTTTTGTGAAACTTATTCTAAATCTGAAAACTGAAAGTTTGATTAAAATTGCCGAAAAATATGTGAAATGTAGGATCAAAAAATAAAAAAAAAATCGGAAATGGTTTAACCAGAAATTGTTTCATCTTACAAGTAAGAAGCAGGTATGTTATTACTAAATCAGTTTTCACAAATGATCAGCATTGTGCACAAACTGAATCATAAAGAACTCATGCCTGCCTGAGCGGGTTTCGCAAAAAAATGTGACAATGTAGATTACTAAATTATTTGTTGCTATTTTCTGTTATTCTGTATTTTTGTAGAAATATTCTGATGAAAATTAATCTCACGATAAGTAAACTACTTTAATGAGAACCTATCGAAATATTTAGAAATCGTCTCCTGATCAACCAGCTAGCGCATGTAAGACCACTTATTTTGTTGTTCTGCTGAGAGTTTATTAGACCAAACAGCCCATATAAATATAACAGACACATTAATTTTCCGTATTCGTCGTATCCTTGCTGAAATCAAATGTTACTGGATTGCATTGCTCATTGCTTTATCTAATGGAGCAAAGAATAAAATCCTAATCTTGGGCTGTTACATCAGGCGCGAATTTCGCGATTCTCGCGGATTTCGCGATTTTCGCGGATTTGGCCAGCCAAGCGCGAAAATCGCGGGTGGATAAAATTCTGTCACGAAAATCGCGGATTTCCCAAATAATGCGGCAAAAATTGCAGTTATATACATACAGTCGTGATTTCATAATTAGGAAATTTCTATTTAAAACGGAAATTTCAAGTCGTCTTCTCCTTGAGAACAGTAAAGTTCAGTTAGTATAGTCACTGATATCAAAAATACTGTTTAAGGAAATATTAAAAGCAGTAACATTTTATTTGTAAATCATTTTCATTTTATTTGGAGTCATGACGTGGGCTTCGTGGCGAGCTATAGTCGGAGGAAACTTTTAGTCAAACGGAAAATTCTCCACTGGGCTATTGGGTGTTCCGTGTTGTCCGTTGCCTAATGTTAGTGATTGTTCAGTCTGTGCAGCCTTTGGCTGAAGACGGTGTATATTGTCTTTTTGTCTTTTTATTTCTCTCGAGGGTCGCTAGTCAATCAAGAGATAGTTCCTCCCTCAATTCCTAATGACACTAATCTAAAATTCTATTCTATTGATGGCGATCTATGGGTTCATGACTTTAAGATAAACTGGAAATAAAAAAATATACCGTTCAAATCCTGTGAGTTTGAAGGACATTTCTCTTCCGTTAAAAATCATAGAAAATGACGCTCAGTAAGACCACTCAGCATATTTGGTTTGGCTTTAAAATATTTGAAATCAGATATGTGTCAAATTTACTGAACATGAATATAATATGTCAAAATATTGAACCGTGTAAAAATTTGTACGGATAATATGCAGACACTCTGGCTGAGTGTTGGTGCTGCAGTCATAGTTGGTTACCCTATGAAATCTTAGGATCGATAGAAAAGTTTAAAATAATAGATAGCTCCGCAGTCAAATTAGGAGTTTTGTCAGTGAAGAATAAGTATTGTAAATCTAGAAGATACAAATTACTTGAAGTTAATGGAAAGCAGCACTAAAAATTGTATGTTTAATTAATGCCATATTTGACGTAAATATAACTAAATAAAACCTGTTGCAGTGTAAGCTGATCACCATAAAACCATTTCACGATCTGCTTTGAAATTCAGTGCAACGGTTGAATCACCACAACACACCGGTTAAAAAGTTAGCACCTGGTGAAATCGCTCAAAATAAAAGTTTTTTTTGTTCAGCAACAATGTTGTACTAAAAATGAATCATTTATAAATTTGTAATATTGAAGAAAACTTTTGCACACCGATGAGTGAAGAAAAATTTAAAAAAGCATAATGCAGCTGATATCAAAACTACTATTATTTTAAGCGATTTCACCTGGTGCCTAACTGTTCAATCAAAAGCTTCAAAAATCTTTGAAATTTACGTCATATGTTCCCGACATTTTGAAGCAAGTAAAATGACGTGAATCTAAGTCACAAATTACGTAATTTTCCGTCACAATGGACTGAATATAATTCGAATCTCAAATATTTTCAATCACATTGGACGTATTTTTACAAGAATGACGTATATTTAAGTTTTATTGCCATCAAATTTATCAACGTACGTAATATTAGTTTTCATAAGTGTGCAGTACTATGACGAATTTCAAGATAATGCATTTGAAGAGATATTTAGAGTTGTCTGTCAAAATTTCATGCGTTTTGCTCGTAGCAAAACAAAGTTACAGCATGCCAAAGTTGAGAATTTTGTATGAAAATCGGCTTTCACTACTATTATTCTGAACACAACTGTATCTACATTACATTTTCAATACTTTTATGTAAAATTGTAAGGTCCGCGTAATTAAACTGAGTAGTTTACAAACCAGTTTTTATATTTTTTTGTTAAAATTTGGAATTTCATTTGTTTTAATATTTATAAGGTCTTGGTAAAATTTCATCGAAATTGTTTTATAGGTGACTCAGATCTGCCCTGTAGAGTTGGGCATTTTATGTCAATTGTCGAGAGAGTTTTAAATGTATAGTCCAATGTACTGCCAATAACTAATGAATATTACTGAAAAAATGTAACAATTTTCGCAAAAAACATAAATTTGTTAAAAATATTAAATTATCACAACAATCTTGTATTTTTACTTCAAATTAATTGAGTATTAAGACTTGAAGTTTTATAAAAAAAAAACAGTTTTCATACAATGACTGGCATGTATTTAAAACTTATTGTTTAACTATCCTCATCTTATGAAAAAAAAAACAATATATTAGCAACATTATTTTTTAAAACAATATGATGGTGTTCGCCTATCCATGTAAGTATAGTTGCAAACTAGGCTCTACCATTTATTGAATTGCACGATTTTTTATAAAAAATATATTGAAGTATTGATGACAAATAAACTTCGAGTGAAATTGTTGAATACGATTTCCTCCAAGAAAAACTCGAATTATTGGATTTTAAAGCTTTTGCCTTTTTTTTCTACCTAGTGGCGCAACTGGAGTAAATTAAATATATTTCATAAGTTAACTCCACTTTTAGTGTTGACAGAAATCCGTAAACCTACCGTATTTTTGTCTTGCTCAATTGTAGATACTTTAAGATAAGGCGAAAATAATCACTTAGTACCATTTAAAACTAGTTTTTGATCAAGCACGTTTACGCCTTTTTAATAATAAGTTGTAAATATGCAAATGAAACAGATTTTTTTAGGCGCGGATTGGAGTTCCTAGGCGCGGATCAAATTTCTGAAGTCGCGATTTTCACGGATACGATTTTAAAGATTCTTGTAACAGCCCTGCAATCAAGCTTCTTTTTGGACCTATAATAATTATTATATAATGAAACAGATGTGTGAAATAGAAAAAAGTAGTATTTATATGGTGCACATCCTCACGTACTTGCTTGATGATCGTTAACATTCGAAATTCATATACAAAATAGATGCCAATATTCTTCTGAAATGGTGCACGTTTCCCTGAAGTCATCCAGTGCTAAAAATATTGATTTGACAAATTCAATGTTTGTATAATTGAATTTAAAAAGATATTGATATTTTGCTTATTACCCTTTTTGTGATTAAAAATGCCAAATTTTCAAGCTTTATCAAAAAATAATCCAGGGGTGCTGCAAATCATTTGAAAACGGCCTCTTTCTATACTTTTCTTGCACTTCAAGACCCATATAAAAGCGTCCCTGATGCATCCAATTTTTTTTTTGTCGAGCAGTGTTATTGATTATCACTAAATACACATCCGTTAAGCGAAAAAATGCATAAGTCACATGTAAACTCTCAAAACTTTATGATATGATCGTCTTCTTAAGAAATCTTTGTATGGATATTGAGATATCGTCCGTGTCCAAATTATATTCACGTGAGGGTGTCCAAAATGTATATTTGGTGTCCGAAATGTATAACAGACAGGCCGCAAAAAATGCTATTTTGGTAGCTAATACTACAGTTTGTAAGCTTTTGCTCCCTAGAAATTCAAAGTACAATGGGACATTAAGCATATAAGTAACATTAGGTAATAAAATATTATTATCTAATGCAGTTAATCAATCGCCGTTCTCTCTCTCTCTCTCTCTCTCTCTCTCTCTCTCTCTCTCTCTCTCTCTCTCTCTCTCTCTCTCTCTCTCTCTCTCTCTCTCTCTCTCTCTCTCTCTCTCTCTCTCTCTCTCTCTCTCTCACACACACACGATTATGGATGACTATTCAGAGGCTGAAAAATTTCTTCAGGAAAGATTTTCTAACCATGCTCTAATTCCTGGACCAAACAACTATCATTCATTTATACCAAAAGACGAACGAAGCATTTTTGCTAGTGAATTCTCAGATGAACATGAAAACCAAGAAAATACAGCATGCTTTGTTCTTAATAATACAAAGAAACGAAAATCTTCTGGTGTTAGCAACCAAAGACAATCTTCCCGGTTGAAAAAATAGATGGTATTAAGTTGAAAATGTAAGTTATACACTGAATAATTGAATAAATAAAATAAAAAAAAATAATAATAATGTTACTTGTTCCATAGGAAAGAAAGAATCCCTTTTCAGTGTAATGAAAAATTGAGGCAGAAAGAGTTTTTTTCAGTTTTTCTTAGCGGTGTAATTTTTCATGAAAAATATCATGCATTCCTACTTATACAGTGGGATTCCGTTTTTGGCAACAAAGTTGAAATTTTCAGTTGCCAAAAACGGAACCGTGCCAAAATCGGAACCCATATTTCAAATTTTATTTTTCAACTATTGGTTTCGAAAACATCATTACAATGTTGATACATCATTTTTATGAAATTATAAGGCGTTGAGACTTCGAAAAGGTTCACTTCGAAGCATTTTCCCGAAGGGTTATACTATGCTATGAATCTATAGCTCCGTAATATTAAATCTGGCAAACGATTTTCTGGTCGCGTTTTTACACCTCAACGTCTTTAATTATTTTTTAGAAGCTTTATGCATAATTTTTGTATAAGAGGGCCTTGTAAAACCAATAATCGCATAAGTGACTTTTATTGAAGAACTGGACATTTTCTTAAAACTATGAGAGAAAACGAAAACAAAAATGTTTTCTTTTAAAGACGTATTTGCGAATCAAAAGCGCTGGGTATTGCAAAACGGCATAACCTTTTTTTTCTAATTAAATGAACATTTAAAATCAGTTTAACTTTTGGACTTTAGCATAAAATCTGAAAAAAATCGGTAAGTTTAGAATTGCTCCTTCAATTTATGTTTCTGATAATGTGAAAAACCCACTGAGCTGGCCGCACGGTTTGGCTCAATTACCCATCCATAGCGATACGAGGTCGTTAGGATGACTTAGTGGATAGAGTAGGATTACAGGAAAGAGACTCAAAACAAAAATAAAATTCAACTTAGTAGTGTGAACATTTGAAGAAGAGAATTATTCTAATTATTATAGCCTTGTTTAATCGCCTATTTGCAACGGTGTGAATAATTAATAGGTTGTGATCTGTGCCTAGTGTTTACCAAGTTTTAAACAGGTTACATTGGAAGACAACACAACCGTTTTCGTACGTTCTCAAACCTAGATTTACTATCGGACATAGTTCTAAACCGCTAGCGTTGTTAACAAGTCGAGATCTAGGAAGGCAATTGGTCAGAATCACTCATTGCAAGAGGTGTTAAGGAGAAACTATCTTTGTAAGTAAGAACAAAATTTGTTAAATTGATGATAAACTACTGGATATTAAAATTTACAGTTTGAGCTGCTTGTAAGCTGCTACAAAACTTTAGCGTATTCCACCAAATCCCGAACAGATAAAGTAAAGCATTTTATAATGAATGGTTGACTGTATCAAAAGGGCAAACATAAACATGAGAAGATGCATAAATGTCTTGTAATTGTGTAGAATTTAATTTTTACTTGAAATAATTTTCAATTCAGCTTGATATATGTTTTACACCTACCTTATGAAATCAACTGAAATTTACAGGATCCTGTTATGAAACCTCAAGAACCTTATAGAAATCTTCAGGTTCTCATAAGAAATCTACAGAAAAAACGCTTGAGCTCTGAAGCATCTTGCCAAGCATCCGTAGGATCTCGCATAAAGTTCTCAGGATCTTGTTAAGGATTTTGCTGTGAGTTAACATCTTGGAATTCCGTTGCGATGTTACCGTAAATTCTCAAGTCTCCGATGAAAAAAAGTAAAAGTTTATTATTATTAGGCTACCACCAGCCCACCTCAAATTCCTCTGAGAACCTCTTAAAAATCCTCAAGCTTTCGCCGAAAATATTAAAAATATTACTAGAAATTCATCCCGCTTAAAATTTACAAGACGCCCTAGAGTTTATTAGGAATCACCAGATTTTGGACATAATCCTCCATAACCACTCTAACGATCCCTCAGAAGCTCTCAGTGTCCACTTGGAATCTGCAGATATCCTCATGAATTCGTTAAAATTTCTGAAAAGTCCCGCAAGAACGAAGAATCCCTTAAGGATTCTCCAGGGTACAGTTAAGAAACTCATAGACTCAGCTCGTAAGGAACATTTTGATGATGTTGAGACCCGTATCCTTGATTAACTATCATGTACAGAATTCTGGATCGTCTCTTAACAAATCTAACGCCTCATAGAGTCTATAGAAAAGAGAGAACGTAGCTTTAAATAGTTTTTTTTAAGGAACTCTGTGCTCGTGGCCACTACTGTGCCGGAATCAGTTGATCTGTAGCTTCTTCTTTACCGATACAGATCTATTTTCAACTTATCTATCTTATTTTCACTCTCTCCTACTCTTTTACTTTCACACCGAGCAGGTAGGAGAGAGCTCTGTTATTAGTGAGGCTAGCTGCCTGCGAAGAGGGTCAGTTTGTCTCAGTCACCATCTGATACTGACAGAGGATGGATGTGCTCCCCACAGCACGGTCCTCCGTGAGGCGTCTTCTGGTGGCTGGACGGGTTTTTTTGTGGAGGGGCTGGGAATCGAACCCATGACCTTCCGCTTATGAAGCGAAAGCGTAACCTCAAGGCTACAGGCCCCCCTATCTTTAAATAGTTGACGCAGAAAGATACACACCTATACCACAGACAAAAAGTTAAAACACTTTCAGTCGTATTTATCGCACGCTCCAATGGTATTATTGAAAATAAATTGTAGTTTGGACTGTAGTCGCATTTGTCATGTTATTCAATGAAATTTAAAAAAAAGTTATGATACTCGACATTTTGCTGTACATATTTGTATCTATTATTGCGGTGTGTTTTTACATACGCAATGTATATAAATCCATAATAATAAAGACAGCGAGACCAAATTTATGGTTGTAACTCTGTGTGAGTCATAGATTTTTCGTTGCTCTTATGTCGGTGCTGGTGCTTTGTTTGAACAAGCTCTTCCAAATCTGAAGAACAGTGTTTTTTTATTGTATCACCTACACAGTTAAAAATAATGAAGATTACACGTCATGTAAACTTTATTTATGCGATGTAAACACGACGTCATGTAAATTTAAGTCTTGAATCATTTAAATTTGTGTTATATGTCACGTAACCACATAGAATCCTGCTGGATTACAAGACTTATAATTGAAGTTTACATGACATACCAGGTAAATGTCCATTTTATACCACGCTCTGATTATGTGCATTATATGTCTCAGAAATTTACACGTTTCGTTCGAAATGTGTACTGGCAGACTCAAATGGGCTGGTCACTCAATATGAATGCCTATGAAAAAAGAATGGTCTAAAGTTGAGATACTGGTGGAGATTATTGGTCTCATGAAACGTTGCCTATGTATGACCAATGACCATTCTGAAGTAAATAAACGCGTACGCGAGTCCTTAGTAGTTGGTGAGATTTGGGGAAACATCGACGAAAATGGAGATCTGGAATGTAATCGGAGTGGAGTTGATATGCTATTCAAGTGACTAAAGCAACAGACACGATAATATTTACAAAAATCTACAAATTTTAATGGTATTGAAAAATGTTGCCAAAAACGGATCCATTTTGTTGCCCAAATCGGGGGGTGCCAAAATCGGAGCATGCCAAAAACGGAGCATGCCAAAAACGGAATCCCACTGTACTTCATTAAAACCAATCCCATATCTTTTTTTCAGATGTTTTAGAAAATTTGTAATTGCTTTTATAAAAAATCTTTGAATTATGGGTTTTCAAAGATAAGGCTTGTATGGCCATTTTCCACAAAATTGGCCATAACTCAAAAACGAAAAAAAAATACATTTCAAAAATTTCAGCGATTAAAGCTTATCGAATAACCTTCTCCAAAATATATTTCTGAAAGTTTTCCACTAATTGGAACATAGTTTTTTCCGGCTTTTCTTTACGAATTTTCTCAACGGTGGAAAATTTTGAGGAAAACTTTTTTATTCCTAAGAAAATTTTCTTTCATTTTCATAAAAAAAAACTTTGTTTCTTCAATGCTTCTTTCTTGAGTTAATATTTTTTAAAGAAAAGGCTTAAAACGGCACATTTTTTACAAAATTGGCCATAACTCAAAAACGAAAAAAAAGGTACATTTCAAAAATTTCAGCGATTAAAGCTTATGAAATTATCTTTTTAAAAATATTGTTTTGAAAATTTTCCATGAGTTTGAGCATAATTTTTCTGGCTTTTCTTTACGAATTTCCTCAACGGTGGAAAATTTGTGGAAAAATTTTTCCAGTTAATATTTTTTTTTATTTCTGAGAAAATTTGCTTTCATTTTCATAAAAAAAACTTTGTTTCTATGATGTTTCGTTCTTGAGTTATGATTTTTCAAAGTAAGTAGTGTCAGGGGAAAACAAAAAATTTCCAACTGAGTTTTCCGGGAAAATAGGCGACCCTGAATTTTTCTCAATTTTTTTTTAAATCATATATTGATGAGCCCTGCCTGTGGAAAAAGTTTCATGAAAATCTGAGACCGTCGGCCCAAACCCGTACGGAAATAAAAAAATCCCCGATTGTCTACCCTTATTCTCCCAAAGTTTTTATATCCCACCCCTGCATTGGGATGCTTATAGGCAAATTTAATGCGCCACCAGCATAGAGCTCGCTAGGTAAGAAGGAGAGAAATGACATTGAAAATGTTTGTTTACGTCCAAAATTCAATTTTTCGTCCCAAAAATTAGCTCATTATCAATTAATTATTAAACTATTTTCCATTGGCATAATCATTTTGACCCTCTATTCTTGCGATACGCATGATTTCACAACAAATTTAGCCACAAACAATGAATCCGGATGTTTATAACCTATGTAGCCAAACACCAATTTTCCAATTTATACCCACAAATCGTACATGAGCACTGACCAGATCTGTACATTTTGGAAGGAAAAAAAGTTTATCATGTTTTTCAATGCTCTCTGATCGTCTACAACATAACTATTTCGAGAAGAAGTGTAATATGTGTGCTCCTTCCTATGCTGCACACGGTGCGTTCTCAACCCAACCTCTTTTATGACGGTTCTCCTACTAGCCACCAGATGTCGAAGTGATCGTTCAGCTTTGAAAATATTAGCCTATTTAAAATTGGAAACGTCAAATCAGGTGCGCGCGAAAACTTACTGGGATCACAGTCAAGGTCAAGGAACCCTCGGACAGGAGCGCCAACGAAACTAACCTCAAATAACATAGTTTGCTAACCTCAAGTTAACATCTCATCGACCGGATCTCAATTATTCTGAAAGCAATGGTTTCCGCGGCGGTAACGGAGAATTCTAGGACTGTGATGAGTGGTTCATCCAAACCCATTGACTGTTTAACGATAAACTTGCGATGATCGACACGCCACCATAATTCATATAACGGAGGGTATTAGAATTAACTTGGAGGTGATGATTTCGCAATTTGGAGGTTAAAATCACCTCCAAACACTAGCGATTTTGCGGTGGGATGTTGACGTTTGATACCGAATAGCAAACAATATTGTACAAGGTTGTATCATGATTAGGGACAATGGAAATTCGCGAATTCGCATAAGCCGCAAAATCCGTGAAATTTAGGAAATCCCGCGAAATGCTACGAAAATAGTTGACTTTGGAGAATTTATATGAAAATCACAAGGAATTTCAATGTTTTTGCTTGTAAAACAAAATATGTTTAATTGAAATGAAATTTACACATTTACAGGTTTTTTTTTTTCATTGAAAATGTGAATTTTTGTAAAATATGGTCAAATGTATGGGACCGAGACAAAGCCGCAAAATTTTGCGTTAATCATTTTGATCTCCCGCGAAGTTTTAAAAATTTTGCCGCGAATTTCCATTGTCCCTAATCATGATTAAAATTGAAAAAGTTTGTGTTTCACCTATCTGAAGTAGATTTGCAATACTGATTAGTATTTCTTCCACATAGCTGGGTGGTAGTCACTAAGCGCATCATAGCCACCTATGACGCTGGGCGAGTTGCGGCACAAGGTGCATGCGTATATGTGATTGTACGGGAGTGCCAATCTAAGCCTAACTTTGAACAACTGAAAGGTTAATGAAAATGAGCTTAAATCCAGATACAACCTTCTGCAACTAGGTTCATTGGGGTATCAACTAGTGTATTTGTCGTTCTGGGCTCATTTGAACGCGATCAACTAGTATACCGAACGAAACCGTGACATAGGGTCAATCTTCTATATATTTGAAACGAATATTCCATACAAACTTCGAATTGAATGCGCCAGCTGGGGGAGCAACCAAATGAGTTGAAATTTTGAGAGAGCTTTTTTCTTACCCTGAAGCACATATCTAGAGGGTGCCCCGTTGAGTTTTGCAACATTTTTGTTTAAGGGCCAGTCTAATGTTGACGTTTGAACACGAAAAATGATGAAAGAAAACATATACAAAAATCATCTGTCATGCCAGCTGATTAAAACTAACCACAACGTGATGGGAAAATCATAAGGGAAAAAGGGGTCTCCGTTTTTTCGGGGTGAATTGAATTGTAGAGGACCGAGGGGTGAACTAAAGTGCCGCCAGTTTTCATTGTTTTTCAATAGTTAGAGGCTCCAAAACATGTCGGTTCCATAGGAAAGTTTGTTCAGTAAATTTACAAAGAGCATATAAACCAATATTTTTTTTCCCAGAAATGGTCTATTTTGTAAAAGATCACTTGAGCATATCAGAAATCATATCGAGAAGTGAACAACATTTTCTACCGACTTTCGAAAAGTTTTGTGCTTTATAACGCTGTTCAAGAGAGACTTACAAAGCACTTTCGTATGAAACATGTTTCGTCATATCCTGATGAGAGATAGCAAAATAAATAGTCCCTAATAAAAAAACTATTCTTATATTTTCATGCGTTACGTCCTAACTGCGACAGAATAATCAGAAATAAAAAAAAGAAAAACATTTGCCTCGGGAAATCGCTGTATGCCGTTGACCCTGTTTGAAAGCTATAACCTGAACTGATACCAGTTCTGAATTAGACTAGATAGTCCCCATATCTTTCCTGATTTAGTTCATATCAAATATCAACGACAAAGGTTCTGGTTCGACTTACATTGCAAAATTGAAAGCTGATGTATATGAGGAGAGCTTTTCCACCCAAATCGTAACACATGGAAATGGATTGATTGTCAGAAACAAGAAAAAAATATCACAGAAACACAATCGTCGATCTCATCTATGCCACAACTAGTGTTCAATCGATGTTTTCACCCATCCCCACAGAGCCGTGGTTGATGGGGTAAGATGGCCACTCGAGGCACCCTTTTTTCAGGTTTCAGCTGGTGATCTTTAATAAACTATTAGTAGCTCTAATGCATAATCATTATTTGATATGTTGGGCATAAGTTTGCACTGAAAAATGAGCCCAAATTTTACTTTTCCATAAAAGATGTCACTATTGAACAGTAATAATTTTGTTACGTTAAGGTGAAGATGAATCGAAGCCAAACCTCAAATTTTCAAGAGCACGGATCTGGAGAACCAAACATCCGTTTAAGCTGAAAACTTAATTGATTGGTCACTAGCTGGTGGTGACCAATCGATTAGGTTTTCAGCTCAAACGGGTGTTTGGTTCTTCAGATCCGTGCTCTTGAAAATTTGAGCTTTGGCTTCGATTCATCTTCACCTCAATCAATACATACCTTCTTATCAATGTAGTAGAAGAACAATTCTATTTGGAAGGTCTGAAGATTTACTATCAGAAATTCCAGATAACATCATTGAGTAATACAATCATCGAAAAATAATCGTTTTCGTTAAGAGATTCTAACATTTCATGTGAGATAACATCTTGCCACGCATTATCTCTGATCGTCAATAAAACAAGATATTTTCAAATGTTATCCAGAAAACACTTTTTTTTATTTTTTTTCTTTCAAAGTTTCGATGATTTAAGGTTAAAGTAGTCAAGCATAAGAATGATTACTAATTTTACCGAAATAAGAACGTTCCATAATACCTAAATCGGACTCCTCCATAGGATGCTCATCTTGCCCCGTCTACCCCTCATGCTGTTTATGAAACCGAGATAGAGAGCTAGAGCTGCAGAACGTTAGCTTTCAATCACGCCCCCCAATCATATCCGAGGTCGAACGATAACGGGATAAGATATAGGAGTATAGCTAGGACTGCACTGCAATGGAATGGCATGGCGGGCGGGATGAAAACGATCAAAATGGAAATAATTGCCTTGGTAAATTGGCGTGAAATCAGTCGAAAACGGGCACGATGACTGCGTGTGTGGTTGTGTGCGAACAATTTGCATTTTCTTTGATCCACATGCCTCGACATTCGGATCGAAATGCGAACATTTTGGAATATGGGAACGTGCGTGCAATTGTGAAACAAGCATTGGATACATTGTGGGATAAACTCGTTTTGCTGGTACGTTTCAGTGTTTGTGTTGGAAATTTTTGGATTTCGGTTTTTTTTTTGTTTATTGCCAATTGGCATGAAATTTGATCTTAATTTATTGCTACAAAATCATCCGCAAGTAAATAATCCTATGCCAACTTTAGTTAAACCGATACCACGGGTAACTATAAGTTGATGCCTTTATTGATATTAGGGAACGGCACATAACAATTTACGATTTTTTTTTTTTAAATAGCACTTTATAATAGCCCATAGTCTCGTATTCAGTACTATGTGTCATAAAGGTTTGCCGATCATCAAATTTAAAATCGTCATCCTGTCCAGGGTTGTTAACGTTAATCAACGATAAACGCCGCTAACGTTGATTTTGCTCTGGATCAACGCAACGCCGTTGCGTTGATTTTCATGGTTGTTAGCGTCAACGTTAACGAGTTTGCGTTGAATCAACGTCAACGATCAGCGCTAAACAAAGCGTTGATCTTATGTTCCGTACAGGTTCCTAGAGAATGTTTCGAAACATCAATAAACAACACGTTTCTATGCTGATATCCCGTATCCAAGGAAAATTGATTGAAAAATCTAAGTTCACTGTGCAGAGCAATGATTTGGATCCCAACACTCAGCCTCTCTAAACGTCTGAAACTTTGCTTGGACGAACTTTTATTAATTGCAAAGATTTTCCAAGCAATATGTTGTATCCTCTCATCGTTCCAGCCCCCACAGCAATGGGCCAAAATCGTTGCCAGAGAGCGGCTTCCTTTGCCTCCATGGAGCACACGGCATCCTTTTTTCTACCCAGCAGAAAAATAAAATGTTTCTGAGTGACTACCCCCAGGATGACCCCGATCTCCCATTTTCAAATACAAGTTGCCATAACTTAACATGACAGACAAAAGTTTTCATTTAAATCGAAACTGGCAATGGCCGTGGAACAGATTTTCTTACTTCCAAGACTGTGGAGCCCACTAAGAGGAAGTCAGTTAACATTCCATAAAAACTGCAATAAGATCACGCATATTTCTCTTTCAAGGACATGTCATGTTTCAGAGTTACTTATTTTTAAATACATCACATGACAAAAGTTATTATTTTTTTCAAATATCAAAATCTTCGTTAACGTTAAAAATAACGAAGTCGTTGACGTTAAATCAACGCTGTACGTTAACGTTATCGTTGAATCGATTTTCGAACGAATCAACGCAAGCTTCGTTAACCGTTACTGGTTAACGTTAACGAATTAGCGAAACGGCGTTAATCGTTGATTAACGTTAACAACCCTGATCCTGTCAATATTTTAAAGGTTTTTAATTGATAAACTCTCTAGGAACTACAAATATTGCTCATCTCAATATCATCACACATTAGGGTGAGGCTCATTTACGAAAATCTTTCGTAGTCGAAATTTCCAAAGTGGAAAAAGATCATCGGAGACTACGATTTTTCGCTCTTGGCTAGGTTACTTAAAATCCGAGTGACCCGAATATAAAAGAATGGGAAGGACTTCTATGTTAGTAGAATGTAAAAAATTAAGAAGAAAAAAGCGAAAAGGATGGGGAAGGGGCGTCATTAGGTAAAAAGGTATAACTGGTAATCTATTAGGTTGAAGAAACGTATATATGTTATATCAAACTTTCTTTTATGATTCTGAGTTTGATCACTATTTTTCGAAGTATTTCTTCATGATTCCTGTTATTTTTTAAAAAGGCTCCCAGCCTGAGCATCACCTAAATGTTGATAGAAATTATTTCAAATGACCACTAAAATTATTAAAAATCCACTTACAACCTTTGCATTACCTCTCAAGCCGTACCAAAAATCCTTATTATTCCATAGGATGATATTTTAGACCTGATTGGCCACTTTGGGAATCCTGACTACAAAAGAATTTCGAGAATAAGCCCCTGTTACATACATGTTTGCTTTTTGAACCGTTTTTAAACTGTTTCGAAGACGAAACGTTTAAAGATTTCTCAAACGAAAAATCTTGGTGCATAAAAATTAAAATTCATCTTTTGATTTGAGAAGAAAAAAAATATATGAAAACAGATTTTCACTATTTTGCTCAATAGCTTTCAATCACATACAAATTATTGTTATAAATCGACAAAATCTGAAGAACAATTACATTAGATGTCATATCCAGATTTAATTGATTGTAAACGTTACGTTCAGTGTATGTTCTTGGAAATCAAAATAATACTAATTTGGTTTCGGTTCATCCAACATCGGTTTTGCACCAGCTTGCATTGTATACAAATAGAAACCAAATGCATCATTAGAACGCAAATAATTATACTATGCCAAAAACATGCAACCATACCGGAAATGCTATGCTATCTGCGATAACTAGTATGCAAATCTTCTGATTGCCGTTTTGCTTCTGACTGAAAATCAACAATGCAAATAGACATGGCTACCCCTAGTTTGAAAGGCTTGCTAAATAATGTACCATGCATCTTTAATCTTGATCCAACAAGAAGAAATGTTTAAGATATCTCGTTTTTCTAACAGTAACAATGATGCGTAATCACTGCAATTTAAACGCGGTTTTAATGCATGTACGATTTTTAAAACTATTCTTAAAATTTAAAGTATTTAAACGGTCTAGGCTTCACGCATGAAAAAACACTTTTCAGGAGCAGAAGTTCGGTTCTAGTAAAGGACCATAAAACATAGGAGTAACCAAGGAATGTTCATTGTACAAAGTTTTATGTTTTCTGGGAAAATAGTTGAAGGAAACAAAATGCAAGCAGGAGGAGAATCAAGGGCAGTTAAAAGTAATAAGGTTTGAGAGGTCAACAATCGGGGCCCAGATAGCCGTAGCGGTAAACGCGCAGCTATTCAGCGAGACCAAGCTGAGGGTCGTGGGTTCGAATCCCACCGGTCGAGGATCTTTTCGGGTTGGAAATTTTCTCGACTTCCCAGGGCATAGAGTAACTTCGTATCTGCCACACGATATACACATGCAAAAATGGTCATTGGCATAGTAAGCTCTCAGTTAATAACTGTGGAAGTGCTCATAAGAACACTAAGCTGAGAAGCAGGCTCTGTCCCAGTGGGGACGTAACGCCAGAAAGAAGAAGAAGGTCAACGAATCAAGTTCTCATTCAAAGACAATCACAGACAATGGAAAGAATAAGATACATTAAGGTGATTATTGAACGAAGCCACACCTCAAATTTTCATAAGCACAAGACGAGAGAACCGACCAGCACTCCGCGTTGAAAATTTATTCCATTGGTCACCTCCAGCAAGCAAGCAATTTGATTGGTTTTTCAACGCGAACTGTTGTAAGATTCTCCAGTCTTGTGCACCTGAAAATTCAAAGTTTGGCTTCATTTTATAATCACCTTAAAGGATGTTGAACAGATTTGAAAACCGACCACGTAATGTTGACTATAGGGTTAGTTTTTACTACTAATCCAGTCCTAAAGAAGAGTAATAAGGAATCCACAAGGATCAACGTAGAAATCCTTAAATTTCCGGAATAACAAAAATGTTTTAGAGAAAAACTGTCATCGATTCCAACGAAAATAGATATTCGAACAGATACGTTAGACAAATGCTACGAGGAAATGACCAGTAGGTTGAGAAAAGCAGCTTGTAATACACTAAAATTATCTACAGTACCCAAAACACTGCGCAGGAAATATGCACTGGATTGATTAAGAGCTGCACTAAAAATTTCGAAAAGTACCCGGATATCATGAATCATAAATACAGGGTCGCAAATAGAAGACATGAATATCAGATCGCTGTTTTTTCAAGAACCTTCATGATTATGATGCAGGAGTGTGGGTAAGGAAGACGTATAATTATTTAAAAGACTTCGTAAAGAGGAAAATGCAGAAAAAGCCATGATTAGCTCGCGAGTTTGGGAAGATATATTGAAGACATGTGAGGGACCTGAACATGATTACACTCCATTATCTAATCCTCCAACAAATGATGAGATTAAAAGTATTCTGTTCTCAGCATGTAATGGAAAATCTCCAGAATCAGATAGAGTGGTAGCCGAATACATTAAAGCTGCAGATGAGGAAAACTTAGAGAGAATAATAGAAACTATCAAAGCAGTTTACATAAGGAATGATATGCCGAAGGAATGGAAGAAATCAACACAAATACCAATACCTAAGAAGTCAGGAGCTTCATAAGCAGATCACTTTGGGAGAATTTTACTGTGTAATATTGTTTATAAGATATATGAAAAATGGATTGCAAAGCAGTTAAAAACATATGCAGGAGAACCCAGATTACATCAGGCAGCATTCACGGCAAACAGTTCAACAGACGACCATATATTTGTAGCTAGGAGAATGATGGAGCAATATTGAAACTCCGGTCAAGATCTTTTTATTATAGCGTTAGATATTAGTAAACCATTTCATATTGTGAAGCTACAGTCGATAAGAAAGTTTTGATTGATTTAGGAGCTCCTTCGAGATTAGAAGATAGAGTTCTGAGCTGTGTTAAAGATGAGGTTAATAGAATTACAGGGGAGAATCAATATTCAGCTGAGGTTAAAAGGGGGAAAGGAATGAACAAGGATGTCCATTGTCACCATTACTCTTTAATTATATAATACAATCATCAATTGATTCTTCTAGTGTTTGCAGATGACATTCTAATTAAATAAGTAGATGAAAAAACCGAATTTAGTACTATACCATTTAATTCCACTAGAGTTTGTATCCTTTGACAGATACGCGTATTTCGACCTCAACTGTAAGGCCGTCTTCAGTGTCGTGTACTAGACTCGACTTGAAGAAAACCATCGTATGCACACATTATATATTAACACTAGGTATAAACGTATTTCCCTACCAATTATTATTTTTTAACTTAAAATTTATGAGCTTTAGGTACATTCCATCCCTCTTTTGTTGAAACTTTAAATGCTGAAAGGTACATCACGGGAACGATTAGTAGGTACCAAGTTGAATAGCCATGTATTGCCGTTGCCGTTGTCTCTGTTGAGTAGCGTCGTAGGTACCTGTTTGCAAATTTCCAGACTCTCCGCCACATCCAGTTTCCAAGGAGAAGAAACATTTCTCAAAATTTTGATATCGGCCGTCGTAATTGTATGTCCTTCTGAAAAGATATGTTCTGCCACCTTAGATTTGAAATCGTATGTCATCCCCTTGTCTATCGTCTTCTGAGCTTTTCCTATTTCCGCTAAGTGTTCCTTGAATCTAACCTCGAGAGACCGCTTTGTTTGACCAACGTAGACCTTGCTGCAGTGGGAACAGCTGATTTTGTAAACACCAGCCTTGTTTAGTGTGTTTACCGGATCCTTGGTAGAGCCTAACGAAGTTCTAAGTTGGTTGTCTCTGCTGGAAAATACCAAATCGATTCCGAAATTCCTTAGCTTTGGGCGCAAACAGCTCCGCCCAAAGCTAAGGAATTTCGGAATCGATTTGGTATTTTCCAGCAGAGACAACCAACTTAGAACTTCGTTAGGCTCTACCAAGGATCCGGTAAACACACTAAACAAGGCTGGTGTTTACAAAATCAGCTGTTCCCACTGCAGCAAGGTCTACGTTGGTCAAACAAAGCGGTCTCTCGAGGTTAGATTCAAGGAACACTTAGCGGAAATAGGAAAAGCTCAGAAGACGATAGACAAGGGGATGACATACGATTTCAAATCTAAGGTGGCAGAACATATCTTTTCAGAAGGACATACAATTACGACGGCCGATATCAAAATTTTGAGAAATGTTTCTTCTCCTTGGAAACTGGATGTGGCGGAGAGTCTGGAAATTTGCAAACAGGTACCTACGACGCTACTCAACAGAGACAACGGCAACGGCAATACATGGCTATTCAACTTGGTACCTACTAATCGTTCCCGTGATGTACCTTTCAGCATTTAAAGTTTCAACAAAAGAGGGATGGAATGTACCTAAAGCTCATAAATTTTAAGTTAAAAAATAATAATTGGTAGGGAAATACGTTTATACCTAGTGTTAATATATAATGTGTGCATACGATGGTTTTCTTCAAGTCGAGTCTAGTACACGACACTGAAGACGGCCTTACAGTTGAGGTCGAAATACGCGTATCTGTCAAAGGATACAAACTCTAGTGGAATTAAATGGTATAGTACTAAATTCGGTTTTTTCATCTACTTATAGGCATTCTACTAAACAGCTCGAAGATTTATTATCATCATGGCTACCAAGCGGACGGAGCACAGTATATTCATCGACCTGAAGAGATCTATCGTAAGCACCCAAAAGGACGTGGCATTTCTGA
Source organism: Aedes aegypti (assembly GCF_002204515.2). Classification (NCBI taxonomy): domain Eukaryota; kingdom Metazoa; phylum Arthropoda; class Insecta; order Diptera; family Culicidae; genus Aedes; species Aedes aegypti. Next base: position 383,512,163 of record NC_035108.1, read on the forward strand.
AGAAATGTCTGAAGGAAAAGCTAACACCCGTTAGCCATAGGATTAAGATGGGCCCCCATATCCCACAACATATCAAGAAGACAGCAGAGAAAGAGTACATCACGGCATCGATTAATTCGCACTATGCGAAACTGGACAAGCTGACGACGAGGTGTTATTTTCTGCATTTAAAATTGGCTCAGGAATATCCGGAAGGATTCCCATTATTCCTGACCAAGGTTAAACGAGCGGAAGAATGCGAAGCCGACAGGAAGAACAGGCTACATCGGAAAAAACTAGCCTCCATGCGATCCAAGACGACGGAAGTTAACTGCGTTCCTGCTCCGATTATAGAACCCATTGAAGATTTCGTAGTTAACCGTTCGACGCAGCAGTTCACAGTAGAGCAATTGACACACCTCAACAAGGGGTTAGGATATGCGGTGACTACGAAGCCTGATGTGGAGAAAATAATCGTAGACATGGAAACAGCAATCATCCAAAACGTACCAATAAAGGACCAGAACACAACGAGGAACATCGTAGCAAAGGCCATTACAACAGGACAACGAAGCAAGGCAGACAAGGACGAGACGAGGATCGTGAAAGAACTCAAGGATAAACCAGTATTCTACATCAAGGCGGATAAAGGCAACGCAGTCGTCATCATGGACAAGACGGATTACGACGAACAAATGGCGAAAAAGATCAACGAAGGCCCCTACCGACATTTGAGAGTGGATCCACTACCCGGACTCATCAAGCTCACGGACAAAACCCTGAAGGACTGCAAGGCAATTATTGGCGAGGCTCGTTTGAAAGAGTCAAACCCCATTCTTCCACGGATTAAAGGACTACCGAAGATTCACAAACCAGGAAAGGAAATGCGAGAAATCATCTCGGCCGACGGATCCCCCACTCATAAACTGGCGAAATGGTTAGTCAAGGAATTCCAGAGTATGCCGAATCCATTCCCCACTAGGTCAGTTAAAAACACCCAGGAGTTCTCCCAGAAACTATTAGAGTCAGGACACATCGAGGATGACGAGATGATGGTTTCTTTCGACGTAGCGGCTCTTTTCCCCAGCGTTCCAGTAAAGGATTCCCTAAATCTTCTCGAGGACTGGTTATTACCCCAAAGGACGGATGCAGCATGGAAAGGAAAGGTCAGAACATACATGAGGTTGGCAAGATTGTGCATGGACGAAAACTACTTTCAATTTCGAGGAAATTTCTACAAACAGACGAAAGGAGCCCCCATGGGAAACCCTCTCTCCCCGTTTTTGTGCGAACTATTCATGGCGAATTTTGAGGAAAATTTAAAGAAACAAGGAGTATTACCGGATAAATGGTGGAGATATGTCGACGACATTTTCAGCGTTATCAAGCGGAACGATCTGGCTAAAATTTTGGATACAACCAACAGCGTACACAAGGATATCAAGTTCACCCACGAGGAGGAGAAGGATGGAAAACTATCATTTTTGGATCTACTTGTCACCAGGGAAGGAAGTTCAACTTACAATTTCGAAATCTACAGGAAGCCTACAAACACCCAGCGAGTTATCCCTTACACATCGAATCATTCGTTCCAGCATAAGATGGCAGCGTTTCACCACATGATCCACAGGATGCAGACCCTACCCCTCAGCGAACACGGAAAGACCAAGGAACTGGAATATATCTACGAGACGGCAAGGATCAACGGATACAAGGAAAGGACGATAAAAGCTATCATCGACAAAAAGGAAAGACAGCGAATTCGGAATGCTTTGACGACACTAACCCCTATCACCGAACCCATGAAGAGAGTCTCCATCCCATACGACGTACACATCAGCAAACAGCTCCGCCCAAAGCTAAGGAATTTCGGAATCGATTTGGTATTTTCCAGCAGAGACAACCAACTTAGAACTTCGTTAGGCTCTACCAAGGATCCGGTAAACACACTAAACAAGGCTGGTGTTTACAAAATCAGCTGTTCCCACTGCAGCAAGGTCTACGTTGGTCAAACAAAGCGGTCTCTCGAGGTTAGATTCAAGGAACACTTAGCGGAAATAGGAAAAGCTCAGAAGACGATAGACAAGGGGATGACATACGATTTCAAATCTAAGGTGGCAGAACATATCTTTTCAGAAGGACATACAATTACGACGGCCGATATCAAAATTTTGAGAAATGTTTCTTCTCCTTGGAAACTGGATGTGGCGGAGAGTCTGGAAATTTGCAAACAGGTACCTACGACGCTACTCAACAGAGACAACGGCAACGGCAATACATGGCTATTCAACTTGGTACCTACTAATCGTTCCCGTGATGTACCTTTCAGCATTTAAAGTTTCAACAAAAGAGGGATGGAATGTACCTAAAGCTCATAAATTTTAAGTTAAAAAATAATAATTGGTAGGGAAATACGTTTATACCTAGTGTTAATATATAATGTGTGCATACGATGGTTTTCTTCAAGTCGAGTCTAGTACACGACACTGAAGACGGCCTTACAGTTGAGGTCGAAATACGCGTATCTGTCAAAGGATACAAACTCTAGTGGAATTAAATGGTATAGTACTAAATTCGGTTTTTTCATCTACTTATAGGCATTCTACTAAACAGCTCGAAGATTTATTATCATTCTAATTAAAGCTAGAAGCTAGAGAAAATATTGTATGAATAAGAACTGCAGCAAGCAAAAGTAGTTGTTGAAATTAATCGTGACAAAAGTCAGGTTTTGATTAGATTTCCAAAGAATAATGCTCAACATCCAAAAGAGATTCTTCTAAATAATAAGATATTCAAAGTGAGCGACAGCTTAGCTTACCTAGGAATATGTTTGACTGTATTTCCAAATCATAACTTTTTGGTAAGAAACGTTGTTGTTAATCTAGGATACTCGACTGGAAGGATTTTGACTGTGATTTATGGCTTTCTCAGTCTAGGGAAATCAAAACGGAAAGTTTTGTTTTGCCCCTTTTTGGGCAGCCCACTATCACCAATTTTAGCAGATTATGTCATGGAAGATCTGCTAGACACGGTTACCAAGAGGTTGAAGTTCACCATACCGGTTTTGAAGAAATACGTTGATGACCTTTTCCTCGTATTACCAAGATCTGAAGTACAAACCACTCTGGACACATTCAACCAATATAATCCCCACCTACAATTCACCATCGAAACCGAAAACGAGGGTAAATTACCCTTCCTCGACACGCTAACCATTCGTTGTGAAGACAATTCGCTTAAAACCAAATGGTACTCCAAATCCATCTCATCTGGCCGTCTTCTCAACTACCACTCTTTCCATCCGATCAACATGAAACTCAACGTAGCATCAAACTTCATCACCCGTGTGATGCAGATAACCACCTATAATCCGACATCAGAACAGCACAAACACCAAATCTTCCAAATTTTAAGACAGAACGACTACCCTTCATCGCTGATCAACAGGATGATCAACCACATTAGCCACAACAAACTCCAAGCACATTCAAACCATGAAACATCAACCACCGAGCATAATTCGAACCGTCAACATTCACCACAAATGACCAACCATCACCCACCACCGCCACCATCGTCCACTGGAACGCCGCAAAGAAGTGCAACATCAACATCAACATCTAGCCCACACATCTCGACCATTGAAAATCCGCCAATCACCAGTCCACAACAAGATAGTCACCACCAAATCAGCGAAGTAAAATATCGATCGATGCCAAACATCCCACTGCTCACTCGTACCATCTCCACAATCCTAAAAAAAGACTACAGTCAGATAAAAATAGCAACTCGTAACATCAAAACAATAAAACCCTTGCTAAAACCAGTAAAAGATCCAATACTCCAAAGTGAACAACATAACATCATCTATAGGATACCATGCAACAACTGTGACAATGTTTACATCGGTATGACAACCAATCATCTAAAAAAACGAATCAGTGGACATAAATCTGACATCAATAAGATTGCCAATACCCCTACAGATAGCAATATACATGCAAAAACAGCCCTTATACAACATATTATAGATCATCACCACACATTTAATCTTGACAGTACAACAATAGTAGATCGTACTCTAAGATCGTCAGCGCTACCAATGTTAGAGATGTGCCACATACACAACACACCCAAAACTGTAAATTTCCGTACAGACGTAGATGGCCTCAATACAGCTTACGCCGGAATATTACACACCATCAAAAAAGCTAACTCTCTCAGAGAGCTAGCTACCAACAATCTCACAGCATAGTATCACAGAAACTTTCGAACAGTTAGAACAGTAACATTACGCCATCTTCAAAATAACAGTTGAACAGTGTCTCGTAGATCAGTGTAGTGCATGTCATTGTTAATAGTGAAAAAGTGTCCCAAATCCGTTCACCCAAACCAAATGAATATTATTGTAAGTCTCATCGTACATGTCCCGAGTAATCAATGTTAACATACGCAATATTTATAGGAATACAAGAAGCCCCCCCTTAAACATAACGGCAATAAGTTTCGAAACGAAAAACGGTAGACAGTGTAGGTGTAAATTTAATTATGTTGTGTGTTTTATGTTGTAAAAATAAGTCTTTTCTATTTTAGTTTACCCTTGATAAAGGCCAAATACAGAGTGCCGAAACGTGGGCAAAACAAAACTTTCCGTTTTGATTTCCCTAGACTGAGAAAGCCATAAATCACAGTTGTTGTTAATTGTTTCATGAATAAGCGTTAGTTTGTATAGGACTCTTCATTAAACTTTTGGTTTCCATGTGAAGCAGGGGTGCGTATCTGCTCAAAGATCCTAAGATCTCATAACATGCGAGATAGGAACGTGAGCGACGTGGAAACGTCCAGTAACAACAGTTTCTACAATTGTCAGCCTTTTCAACCCATTCCCTCTTCCTTGATGTAAGCTTGTTGAACGAAAATTCCAAAATTTTCAATAGATTGCTAAGTTTTTCTAGACCTCTTTCCAAATACTTGAAGCAGAACCTAGTTACACTACCCGTCATAAATACGGACTCACTAAAATAAGTATTGCAACACTCAGCTGAATATTGAATCACCCCCAAAAAGTTTAGCATCACCTCAAAACAGGTTAATTCACATTGCTAAATCTCGAGATCCTTGCGACTTGCAAAGAAGCGATCTTCAGCAAAGTTGTTCAGGGGTTCAAGGACATCCAGAAAGTGAACAGTTTAGTTCGCGATTTTGCCGCTAGGTGGCGCTAGTGAGCATGTAAAATTGAGCATTTTGAACTAGTTCTAGCTTGTGATTGATAAGAGATAGAAAGTTCGGGTCTTCGGCAAAGTTGCTCAGGGGTTCAAGGACATCCGAAATGCGATCAGTTTAGTTCGCGATTTTGCCGCTAGGTGGCGCTAGTGAGCATGTAAAATTGAGCATTTTGAACTAGTTCTAGCTTGTGATTGATAAGAGATAGAAAGTTCGGGTCTTCGGCAAAGTTGCTCAGGGGTTCAAGGACATCCGAAATGCGATCAGTTTAGTTCGCGATTTTTCCGCAAGGTGCCGCTAGTGAGCATGTAAAATTGAGCATTTTGAACTAGTTCTAGCTTGTGATCCATAAAAGATAGAAAGTTCGGGTCTTCGGAAAAGTTGCTCAGGGGTTCAAGGACATCCGGAAAGCGAATAGTTCAGTTCGCGTTTTTGCCGCTAGGTGGCGCTAGTGAGCATGTAAATTTGAGCATTTCAAACTAGTTCTAGCTTGTGATCCATAAGAGATAGAAAGTTCGGGTCTTCAGCGAAGTTGTTATGAAGGCCAAGTACATCCGGAAGACAAACAGTTAGGTTGTAGATTTCGCCATTAGGTGGCGCTAGTGAGCATGCAAAATAGAGCATTTCAAACTAGTTCTAACTCTTGATCCACATGAGATAGAAAGTTCGAGTCTTCGGCAAAGTTGTTCAGACATCCGGAAGACAGATAGTTCGGTTCAAGATTTTGCTGCTAGGTGGCGCTAGTGAGCATGTAAAACTGAGCATTTTGAACTAGTTCTAGCTTGCGATCCACAAAAGATAGAAAGTTCGAATCTTCAGTAAGTAAAGAACAGAAATAAGGTAAAGGACATCCAAACATCAAATTTTTTGGTTCCTTATTTGGCACTAGGTTACACTAGTACGCATATTTAATTAAATACAGTGGAATACAGCCCCCGATTTTGTCTACCCCCGATTTTGTCAGCTTTTTGACCCGATTTTGTCAGCCTATTTTAAATTTGTAAAAAATTTGTTATCATCATGTTTTACCGCGTTTACATTAAAATTGATGATGATGTTTGATGTCATGTACACATGGGCGTAGCAAGATGGGGCAATGGCAATGCCTCTTATTAAGTGTTAAAAATTGATATTACCAATACAAGGGAGGGTGGAGCCCCTGATCAAAAAAACTTGCTACGCTCATGTCGATCACCCTTTTAAAAGTCCATTGAACCATGTAACACGTGAAAATTTGAAAAACAGGAACAAAATAAAATGACCCGATTTTGTCAAGTTCCCCATTTTGTCAGCCTAAAATTCATCGAGGGGCTGACAAAATCGGGTCCTTACTGTATATGAAACAAATACTATATTTCGAGCCAGAAGAGATAGAAAGTTTGAGTCTTCGGCAAAGTTGTTCGGAAAGTCAAGGGCATTCAGGAAACAGTTTACTCTGGAGGGATGACTGTACCTAAACATTATGAATTTGATAAGATAGAATTTCCAGAATGCTGTTCAGAAATCCTTTGACATTTGGAAGTTGAAGTGATTTGAATCACTATATGTACGTTTTTCAGATTTGATAAGTTCCATATCCAAGTGATTGATGTTTGATTTTTGAAGCAAATTTAAGGCATTCAGGTCTCATTCTCTTTATATTCAAGTGTTTCAGATTTGACTTGCCCCATATCCAAGAGACTCATGTCCAATTCACTTCATATTCAAGAGTTTCAGGTGAGAATCACTTCATGTGATTCATGTCTGATTCACTTCATAGTCAAGTGTTTAAGGTAATATTCACTTCATGCACAAGTAATTCAGGACCGATTACATTCTTGTTCAATTTATTCAGATATGATTCGTTTTATATCCAAATGATTCACGTCATGTGACATTCATTTTTGAATGCATGCTCACTAGCGGCAAAATCGTGAACTAAACTGTTCCCTTTCCAGATGTCCTTGAACCCCTGAGCAACTTTGCCGAAGACCCGAACTTTCTATCTCTTATGAATCACAAGCTAGAACTAGTTCAAAATGATCAATTTTACATGCTCACTAGCGCCACCTAGCAGCAAAATCGCGAACTAAACTGTTCCCTTTTCGGATGTCCTTGAACCCCTGAGCAACTTTTCCGAAGACCCGAACTTTCTATCTCTGGATCACAAGCTAGAACTAGTTCAAAATGCTCAATTTTACATGCTCACTAGCGCCACCTAGCGGCGAAATCGCGAACTAAACTGATCGCTTTCCGGATGTCCTTGAACCCCTGAGCAACTTTGCCGAAGACCCGAACTTTCTATCTCTTATGGATCAAGCTAGAACTAGTTATGCTCAATTTTGCATGCTCACTAGCGCCACCTAGCGGCAAAATCGCGAACTAAACTGATCGCTTCCCGGATGTCATTGAACCCCTGAGCAACTTTGCCGAAGACCCGAACTTTCTATCTCTTATGGATCACAAGCTAGAACTAGTTCAAAATGCTCAATTTTACATGCTCACTAGCGCCACCTAGCGGCGAAATCGCGAACTAAACTGATCGCTTTCCGGATGTCCTTGAACCCCTGAGCAACTTTGCCGAAGACCCGAACTTTCTATCTCTTATGGATCACAAGCTAGAACTAGTTTAAAATGCTCAATTTTGCATGCGCACTAGCGCCACCTAGCGGCAAAATCGCGAACTAAACTGTTCGCTTGCCGGATGTCCTTGAACCCCTGAGCAACTTTGCCGAAGACCCGAACTTTCTATCTCTTATGGATCACAAGCTAGAACTAGTTCAAAATGCTCAATTTTACATGCGCACTAGCGCCACCTAGCGGCAAAATCGCGAACTAAACTATTCGCTTTCCGGATGTCTCTGAACCCCTGAGCAACTTTGCCGAAGACCCGAACTTTCTATCTCTTATGGATCACAAGCTAGAACTAGTTTAAAATGCTCAATTTTGCATGCGCACTAGCGCCACCTAGCGGCAAAATCGCGAACTAAACTGATCGCTTCCCGGATGTCCTTGATCCCCTGAACAACTTTTCTGAAGATCGCTTCTTTGCAAGTCGTATGGATCTCGAGATATAGCAATGTGAAATTACCTGTTTTGAGGTGATGCTAAACTTCTCAGGGTGATTCAATATTCAGCTGAGTGTTGCAATACTTATTTTAGTGAGTCCGTATTTATGACGGGTAGTGTACATAATACAGAAATACTATCGAGTTTCAGAGACAAAAGATAATGTTCAAAATATGGCAGGGTCCATATTATTATTGGAGATAAAATAAACTCAATCTTGTTCTTGGGTGTTTCCGTCACCCAAACGTTCATGTTACGTAAGTTACTTGAGCAAAACAGGTACCGTGAGCTACAGTCACTACAACGTCTTTACCTTATTTTTATTCTGAAAGTTACCACTTTTACTTACTGACAGAAGATCTTTAAACCATTCCCAGGTCCATTGATTATGAAAAATAAATGAACATTGACTAAAATTGTATTTCTATCACATTCACATCGAACATTCTATGATGCCATGTTATGTAATATGAATCTCGATAACTTTGTGCCAGAAACTATAAAAACGGTATTTGGTAAAATTCTTACAGGCCTTTGTCCCAAATATTCGTACTTGTCAAATAATAGAAAGTGTTTATGTATAAGGCGCTGGAAACATGAACGTATTCTAGTTTGAGATGTGTAATAGCAAAGTACACGTACAGTCATGTCAATAGTTGCTACTCCGTGATTAATCGGAGCTGGTAAGAATTGCACTTCAATCCAAATAAATAAGGGATGGGACTTTCCACTTACTCTCGAAGTGCACATTTTAGCAGCTCTCATATTATTGATCAATAATGGCGCCGGCTAAGTCAGTCAGCTGGGATGGGGAAGGAATGTTAAGGTGCAATGATTGTTGCTTATAGAGACAGAGAATATCTCTGCATCTCCACAATCACTAGGAGAAGGATGTTTATTAGTGAAGGAGGAGAAGGTCTGGGAGTCAACATTGATCAGTGATGCGATCGATGGATAAGGAGGAATAATTCGGCTATTATAAATAATATGTAGTAAGTAGGAAACTCCATACAATTATTATCTGAATATTTCAGTTTTAAATAAATCCTTTTATTCACTTACAAAAACCATTAAAGCTATAAAAAAAACTTTGAAACTATATCTGGGTTAATATAAAGCAAACTGTCACCAGGGTTGCCACATATACAGATTTATCTGTATTTTACAGATTTTCTCGAATATTTTGTGACCAAGGTTCTGACGGGGTTGGTGGTCTGATGGCTACCGCTTCTGCTTCATATGCAGAAGGTCATGGGTTCAATCCCAGGCCCGTCCCTTTCCTCGTACTTTGTAGTTGTATATCTCTCACTTGCTTCTATCTTCCATTCTAAATATATCACACTCAAACTATTCGTTCCTAGCAAACGCTAGAACCAGAGACGGACAAGAAACCGTTTCCCTAACGCTTCCTACTTCCACGCGCACGCCTTTCTTACGCCTGATACATAGGCAGTCTGCTAACCACAAAAGCAAACCTCTCTGCCATGCCTTTCCCCCAATCCATACACTCCCGCATGAACTGACGTGGATGCAGTGGAATATACGGTCTACGTGGGAGTCAGTTCAATGCATCATCAATTCCTCCCCCTTCCCCTCATTGGTCAGCATTCTGACGTGGCAGGTGCCATTGTTGCCTAAAAATAGAAGATAACCAGCACTTATACACTGAGGATGCCTGTTAGTCCCAAGCAGTCATTCGGTTGGTTCCTTGTGTAAGTGCAGCTGATCTGGCAATACTGGAGTGCATCCACGGGCGGCCAATCAAGCTCAAGCTCAAGCTCAATATTTTGTGACCAAGGTTCTGTATATACAGATTACAGAATATTTGGGAAAATACAGATTTACAGATTCTGTATACAGAATTCTGCCAAAATTATACAGATTCATACAGATTTTTGAGCAAAAATGAAAATACATACTTTTGGAAACCTTAAAATTTAATCTGAGATGTGACAGTTCTCCAATGTAGTTGTAAATGATTGGTATTTCCTTGAATTTCTTGTGTAATTCTCATTGGTATTCCAATTTTCAGTGATACAGATTTCAAATACAGATATTTTGCTCTAGGATACAGAAATACAGATAATTCTTCGAAAAAATACAGATTTAAATGTGGCAACCCTGAATGTCACAGCTTTCTAGAAATAAACTGCCATAATCTTAGCACTTTATGCTGTCGAATGATCTTATGAAAGTTGACAAAAGTACATTCTCACATTTTCATGATTTTACTATCTGGGCAACTACTATTCATTCAAACACATCATTCTACCGGTAATTCGATGTATCCATATTTAACTACAGTCAAACCTTCATGAGTCGATATTGAAGGGACCATCGACTCATGAAAATATCGAGTAATGGAACAGCTATTCTTTGGAAAGCTGTTTTTGGGGACCAGCATAGTAACCATGATTTTATGTGTTTAGTATGGTTCCATGATTCGATATCGAGTAATGGAACATCGACTCATGGAGGGTTGACTGTACTCTTTTTTTCCATTTGTGTGCCAAATATCTATATTTTTTTATTATTTTGCATACATAATAGGATTTTTATTTGAAATCACCATTGTTTTATTCCAAATCTACAGAGACTATAGCATAAGCTGCAAATTGTTTTTTTTTTGTCAATATCTTTAACATTAAATATGAGCCTTGGGGTAGACCCAAGTACCTATTTCAAAAACTTGACAGTTGACCGAGGGTGATGTTCATGAACAAAAAAAAATACAGTAAATTATTCAATATTCCAGATAATCCGATATTGTACAGGTTTTCTGATAATATATGTCTTGAAACCGTATTAAAAGTGACCCTGATATTAAAAAAATTATAATAATTTTGACAATGATGATTTTATCTGGTGCATTTTTTAGTCTTGATTGAGAACGATTAGGTCTAAACTCAATTTTTTAATTAACCATACATGACTTTTCAGGAATTTAATAAAGAGGATTTATTTACGTAATATCCATGAGGTAATTTTACAATTCGCTAGAGTTAAGATTTGTACCAAGGGCCCCCTTCAAGAGATTAGACCCGGGCCTCCAAGGCCTTGTGCAGAGTTACATTAGCCTCCCATCTCTAAATTTCTTTATATTTTATCAATGTAGGCAGAATGACTTTACTTTACGCAGAATGGCTAGTTCTTTACTCATTGTCAGTATCTTCACAGCAAACTAATATCAGAATAATGAAGAAATGTGGTAAGTTTTAAGAATGTGTTCGGAATATATATAAGGTTATAACAGAAGTGTTTTTCGGTATCTGCTCGTCAGCAAAGAGATAATTACAAAATAATAGACAAAGGCACTTCACTTGGCGTTATCTCTAACATCCAAATCATAAAACAACCAGTTGGGGTTTCCCAGTCTTCTGAATACCGATCACAATATGTCACACCTCGTATAAAACGAGTCATTCAAGTTATCACCAGCTTTGATTTTGATTATATGTGTATTGCACTGTTCAGCCATTTATACGTTTCAATGTAGAATAACTAGAGATACCCAAATGCAATATTGTACCAAATCATCAATGGCAAATTTTGCTTCATTGGCTTCGTTAGTTTAGTATGAACATTTTTGTGTTGATCAACTTCTGCTTACTAATAAATTAATTAAATTTCAAGCCCAACAATATATTTCAATGCGCCATCATTCCTTGTCTTTCCAGACAAGTATCTGTTGCAATGCTTAATGACCACATAAATATTAAAGTAATTAGGCTAAGCAAATTTTATTGAGATGTCAGAATTAGTACCTGTAGTCAATAACTTGATCACTCATACATTTTACAAATACTTCATGAGCTGATTTGAAAGATTTAACGACGCCAACTTCAGAAGCGATCATATGTTCAGCTTACATACGCCGAGTGCAGCTTTGTTTTGCCGTATAGATGAATCCGAAAAGAAACAACGAACACATTTCAGAAACCGGTCAGTTCGCATCAGTCAATGCTGCGGAGTAGTTCTCTCGTAAGAAATCGCGATGATCACTTGTTTACGTGCTGCTGCATTCTTCGCATTGTGTTTGACGCTAGTTCAAGGTAAAACCGAACTACCGCATATACCTGTTCCGTTGCGATTACAATGATTATTCTCTTGCAGGTCAACGTATTTCCAAACGGAGTAAGTTCAATTGATGAAATGATAGTGTGGTTAAACTAAACAAGTGCACTTTTTGTAGAATGTTCGGAGTTTCGCGAGCAAACGATTCAGCGAGCCCAATTCATCTATCTGCTACCAAAACCTGATCCGATTTTGCTAGAAGTTTTCAATTGCTCCAAGACGGTCAATCTAATCATCAACGGAGAAGATGCCAAACCGGGAGAGTTTCCTCACCAAGCGTTGATCGGATGGCGATCCGAGAAAGATCCAGGGAAGCATAATTTTATCTGCGGTGGATCGCTGATAAGTGAACGATATGTGCTAACAGCAGCTCATTGCTTCATACCCGGACGACCCCAGATTGTTCGACTTGGAGAAATAGATTTGACGAACGATAATGATAATCAAGACGATTATGAAATTGAGGACTACATTCTTCATCCACAGTACAAATTCGCCGCTTCATACCACGATATTGCACTAATTAAGTTGGCAGAAGATGTAACATTTTCATTCTTCGTTCGACCGGCTTGCCTCTGGGACACATTGGCTATGAACGTTACGAAGGTGGTTGCCACCGGGTTTGGCTTTACTGAAGAGCTAAAAATGTCGGAAATATTACAAAAGGTGCCGCTGGATATTTTTAACAAGGATGAATGTGTGCAACAATACGCCGGCCAGCGGAAGTTCAAGCAGGGCATCATCGATCAGCAGCTTTGCATTGGCAGTGAACATGAGGAAAGGGACACCTGTCAGGGCGACTCCGGCGGGCCAGTTCAGATTATTACGGAAACAAATGGATGCATTCACCATGTGCTGGCCGTGACCTCTGCCGGGTCATTTTGTGGGATTGGTCGTTCCCCTGCAGTTTACACCCGGGTGTCAAGCTACATCGATTGGATTGAAAGTATCGTTTGGAAAAAGTGACGATGTACCTATTAAAATATATGTATTTTGATTTCTATTACATAATTGAATTTTGTAAGTTATCAATCACGTCGATGTAGCCAAAGTACGCATCTTCTTCTTCTTGGAATTACGTCCCAAGTGGGACAGACCCTGCTTCGCTGTTTAATGAGCACTTCCAAAGTTATTAATTGAGAGGTTTCTTTTACTAAGGGTAACGGGTTTGTTGAGGGTTTTGGAATGTTATCAATAATTCTGCAATTCTTTAGACTGGAGATGGAAGAGACGAAAAATCAATCTCAACCCCTCTACCGACAGCTTAATTTTTTACCGCAAAATAAATATTCAAATAGTTATATTCTTTTGTTTTTTTAAATATTTTAGCTACAGGCTACGGAATTAAAATCGTATTCGAATATTCACTTTTCGAAACAATACTTTGATGAAAGTATGCTGTGAAAAAATGCAGCCGTTTGGTGCAGCCGTCTTTGAATGATGAGCATTTAGGTTTCTGGTACCACGCTGGCCAAATGAAGATCTTTAAAACCTTAAAAAACATAATATCGTAATTTTAAGATATATCCAAGAATTCTAAATTGATTTGTATGATTTTTTTCAGAGTAGCTCCTTATTACCTGACATTATATAGTTCACATTTTATTTTATTTTTTGGTAAATTGACCAAAAACAAAATCTTTGTCAGAGACATTTTCTATGGGGAATGTCGGTCCCACAAGGAACATCGGAATATCTTCAAAACCAGATCACCAATGATTGATATCGATACGAATTTTCGAACTAGAAGAGTTTTTTGAGAACTTATGAAAAAATGGTTCAAAAATATTGATGAACAAAAAAGTTATAACGATTTGAATATCTATTTTGCGGTAAAAAATTAAGCTGCCGGTAGAGAGGTTAATAAGCTACCAGAGAAATATTTTTAAAGAATCATCTAGTAATAGTTCCAGAATTTCTGCAGATATCCTATAATTTCTTCAATGGATTCCTCTAAATAGATTGATTCTCTTCTAGATACAAAAGCCTCACAATATCCCATCAGAGAAATAAGTCCATGACTTTTTTCAGGAATTCTTGTTTAAATTCTCGAAAAGCTACTTCAAGGACTTGTTTTTGAGTTCAACAATTAATCGTGCCTGGATTTTTTCCAGAAATAGTATCAGAGATACCACAAAAATGATCGTGTGCACGGAAAAACAAATCGTTGTCGGATTAATGAATAAATAATCATGAAATTATACAGTTTTATGTTTCATGACATGATTATGAAACATGAAACAATGACTATTATTAAAGAATATGTATGTCACTTTTTATTTTAGTCAACGCGAAACTTTTTGTGATCGGTGGTGTTTCCCAATGAAATTATTAAAAATGTTTGGTGTGTGAATAAGGATAAATTGGAACCCATGCTCTTCGAAACTTTGCCATCATATAGATGCCATTCTTGGTGACAATTTGTAGAGTTTTCAGGTTATTTCACGATCCTATTGTTCTGCCGGTGCTGTTCATCCTGATTACGCAGTACCAGACAGTGATATGATATGGCGTTAAGCAAAGATTTTGCTGGCCCGTTGGCGATTTTATCTGTTCGAATGTGATGTATTCCCCACAGCAGAGCAGCCCACACAAGCCTTCTGCAGTTGGATGTTTCAGTTCCACTTTTCACATCCGAGGAGTCGTTGGCGACTGTATCATTGCCTAAAAACATGCCAAAAAATGTTGAATCCAGGGACGTTTGCGAAACTATTGGCGCGAAAGCCCGATCCATTGCAATTTCATGTTATTTGTTTATGTATGACAAACTGGGATCTTATTTGACGTGTAATGTCACTTTTTGCTTCATGATTTCATGGTTTAACTTGTTACTTTTCATCACACAAATCGGAATAATAAATAACAAGTATCTTAATTCATGAATAGCGCTTGTGTTTCATGAGCTGTATTCGTGACTCCAGATCCTGCTTCATGAGTTCATGACTGAAATTGTCATTTTTCATATCAAAAAGAGAAATCATATATGACAGATAACTCAATTCATGATAAGTGCTTTTTTTCTGACTTTAAGTCAGGGTTTCAGCATACAATTTTCTCGTTTAAAATTGATAACATTACGTACAGCTGGCGTTATGGTAAAATTACTTTTGGTCACGGTGTATTTTCATAGCATGAAAATACACCTTCCTACCGAAATCATGACTCTTTCTCCACATATTACCCCGAGTGATATTTGTCAAAATTAAATGTACAATTTTTCCGAGATATCCTCATGATATTTTACTCAATGAATGCCTCATTGGAACCGTTCCTGAGGAAATTCTAAGGAGATCCTTACGAAAACGCATTCTAAAGTTTGACCGAAGATTTTTATGAGAACATCATCGAGTGTTCATTAAGAATATTGATACATCTCTCAGATCTCCTAAATTCATTCAAGAATTTCTAGCTTAGCTTAGCTTAGCTTAGACTGACTACACATATCAATGGTTGCTATTCCGTGATTGACCGATGTCAGTGAAAATGCACAAAGAATCAACAAGAGGTTCGGCTGGGATTGGCCATAATCTTCTTCAGTGTGGATAATTCAGTGCCTCTATTCATACATGGTCGATTACGGCGCCGGCCACGTCCGTGCAGTCAGGTGGGATTGGGGGAAGGAATGTTAGTGTGTAACCTTTGCTATTTGGAGACCGTGTTTGCCTCTGCATCTCCACAAAGGTTACTGGGAGGGATGTTTGTTAATGGGGAGGATCGTTGAGTCACAGGATTCACTTTGATAAGCGATTTGATAAATATAATATGTTCATTTGATATGAACAATATCTATGTAGAGAAAAATTATGCCGACTCTTGAGGTGACGAACCATTCAAAGTTTGTTGAATAAAGTGAACCTTTCGCATGTCTTCTCTTGTAGTGTCGAACCATTCAAAGTTTTTTAATTACAAAAATAAAGGTAAAAAGCAAAAGGAGTTTTGAAAAAAAATAGACATAAATAATTTATGAATCAGAGTTTATGTCGACACTCACAGTAACGAACCTTTCAAAGTTTGTTGAAAAATCATATTTACGTCCTACAGTTGTAACGATTGAAGGTGCAGTCATACATATTTTATATATTAGAAATAGTAGCATGAAACGAGCTCACCAATTGATCCGTCATCCTTGAGCAGGAACAATCCACTTTCAGCTTCATTCTGTTGCTCGGCTATATTAATGCACTCAGAGAAAAACGGCGCGCGACCCGTGGGGGAAAAAAACTGACGACTGCTCGGGCTTTCTTGACGCACTGCCCAGGAGCAAGCGTCAACGTCGAAAGATCAAAAAGAACTAATCGAACGCGGCACTTTTTCACTTTACTCGACCGACGCGCGACATGTTTGATCTTGCCCTCATCGCCGGCCCCCGCAGGAGCAAGCGTCAAGGTCTAAGGATCAAACACAACTCTCTCCTAAATTCATTCAAGAATTTCGTTAATAAAAAATTGAAATTCTCCTTATTACTAACAGCAACTTGCTCAGAAACTCCTCTTGAGATCCCAAAAAGTCCATCAGCAGCTCAATCAGAGATTTCTACACGAACTTCATAAAGACCTTTTAAACAAAATTCACAAGGGGTTTTTAAATCAAATCTTGCAAGAATATCAACATGAATTCTTAGGAAAAGCACTGGATTAATTGTAAATGAAATTTCTGAAGAAAATTACAGAAAATGTCAGTTTAAAATCGGAAAGACGCTAAAACAAAATTATTCAAAAGATTGAATCAGTACAAAATAAGAAAACTTTTGATCAGAAGTTGAACATAATAGAATAGAATAAATTCCTAAGACCTCTTTAGTAACTTCTTGAGGATCTTCTTAAGATTTTTTCGGTAGAACTTCAGGAAAACTTCTAAGAAAACATTTAAAAAAACTGCTGATTTAATCTTTGAGAAGCCCTTAGAGGAATTACTTCTTTGAAAGCTGTAAGGCTTTTAAATTGAGGTGCCTCGATTTTTTCCTAAATGAACCCGAAATGATATAATTTAAATACCTATCCAAGACTCAACACAGATATTTCGGGACGAGCTTGTATGGAAATAACTAACAATTTCCTAGAGAAGATCCTGGAAGAGCAGCATTTATAATTCTCTGATTAGAAAGAATACCTTAAAAAATCTGTTTCGAACGGAACGTGCGGAAACTCTTACAAGAATACCCGATGGAGCCACAACCCGCATCAGTAAAAAAAACCAACAACAATCGTAAAACATAGCCGAAATGCAGAAATCACACAGTTTAAGCCCCCGATGAGTCCCACCCTAACGACGCCGCTGAGAGTGTGAGCTCCATCCACGACTGTTAGTGTCACCCGCGAGTGCCGTTGAGCGATTCCCGCCGTCATCATCGTCATCATCATGGTGCTCACCACAGCGACAGCATGTGCGTCTCGAATATTCCACGCGCATCGAGAACATATGTCGCGCTGGTTGTAGAACGTTCCAGAAGGACTCAATTTGAGTATATGTGTATACACGGAGGGAATCGCCTACCGGACCAGTTTTATTTCAACTGTCGCGGAATGATAATAAATCTTCGAGCTGTTTAGTAGAATACCTATAAGTAGATGAAAAAACCGAATTTAGTACTATACCATTTAATTCCACTAGAGCGTGTATCCTTTGACAGATACGCGCATTTCGACCTCAACTGTAAGGCCGTCTTCAGTGTCGTGTACTACACTGAAGTCAAGTCTAGTACACGACACTGAAGACGGCCTTACAGTTGAGGTCGAAATACGCGTATCTGTCAAAGGATACACTAGAGTGGAATTAAATGGTATAGTACTAAATTCGGTTTTTTTATCTACTTGTCGCGGAATACATAAGTGAAAGTGAACTAAACTAGTATAGTAAAGGAATAAAGTAGTGCAGTTGTAGTGTAGTGTGAAATGTAGTGGTGTATTTTTCTTTCATCCACCCCGTAATACGTTGGTTAACTCGCCAACAAAATCTATATTATAATTCTTGGAAAATTCTAACGTAGAAAAAGGCTTGGAAAAATTCTTCAAGATTTCTGTGAAAATACTCAGCAAGCTTCTGGATGAAATGCTAAAGGAATTTTGTAAAATAATTTCGAGCATTTTTTTAATTTAATGTAAGATGCTCAATTAAATTGATGAGTTTTCCTTAGATAAAGTGCTTTAAGATTATTACAAGCTTTATTAAATTTGTGTTCTATGACCTAGGTTTATAGAAAAATTACTGTCAAAAGCGCTTTTAAAAATGTTTAGCAAAATTGCTTCGATAACTTTTTATAAATCCAGTAGCGAAATAAAAAGAACTTCTGGAAAATTATCTAGGACAGTTTTTGAAAATTTCTCGCGATTATATCTGGATATTTCTTGGCAAGTTACAGGTTCCATTTCTTTTAAATTTTCTGGAGAAATTTTTCATGGAAGAAATCATTGAAGATACCTTAACTTGGGGCCCAGATAGCCGTAGCGGTAAACGCGCAGCTATTCAGCAAGACCAAGCTGAGGGTCGTGGGTTCGAATCCCACCGGTTGAGGATCTTTACGGGTTGGAAATTTTCTCGACTTCCCAGGGCATAGAGTATCTTCGTACCTGCCACACGATATACGCATGCAAAAATGGTCATTGGCATAGTAAGCTCTCTGTTAATAACTGTGGAAGTGCTCATAAGAACACTAAGCTGAGAAGCAGGCTCTGTCCCAGTAAGGACGTAACGCCAGAAAAAAGAAGAAGAAGAACCTTAACTTATACGAGCGACAAGACAACCGCACAAGTTTCTTCACAGGACGATCATTTCTTCTTGGATCTGAATCCTGTACATTTAAGTATTGTAAAAATATCAATCCTTTGAAATCGCCACTGAGTTCTTCTTCTTCTTGGCATTAACGTCTTCACTGGGACAGAGCCTGCTTCTCAGCTTAGTGTTCTTGAGCACTTCCACAGTTACTAACTGAGAGCTTTCTTTGCCAAAGTTGCCATTTTCGCATTCATACATCGTGTGGCAGGTACGATAATACTCTATGCCCAGGGAGGTCAAAGAAAATTTCCATTACGAAAAGATCCTGGACCGACCGGGAATTGAACCCAGACACCTTCAGCATGGCTTTGTTATGTAGCCGCGGGCTCTAACCACTTGGCTAAGGAAGGCCCCTGATATATGTTCCGAATTTGAGACAAAGCAGTGTGTTAGTTCGTTTAGTTGTTCAATGCAGAATCTCAAAAAATAAGTACAAGATGCAATTTTCAAAACATCTCAAAAGATTATATTTTAAGATATTCTGCAATCACAAATTAAAGCAGTGTTTCCAAAACTGTTTACCTATTTTCACTCCTTCAAGACCAATATATTTAAGAATCGCCCCTAGATATGCAATTTGTTTTTATATTGAATCTTATCATAACTGTACCAAAAATTGATCAAATCTCGAAAACTTATTCAAACAATCTCAAGTTAAAAAAAAAAAACTTAGTTTATCCGGATTCAACTGTTTTTCAGACGAAATTCTACACGTTCCGCTCTAAACCGTTCTGTTTTTGAATAAAAATGTAATAATAAAATGGAAGTTTAGATAAATTTGTCAATTTTTTTTATTCTTGTATGCTGGAAAACAACGCCAATCATAATATTTTGAACTATTACCAGGTATTTTTTTTTAATAGGATTGATCGTATTACATTTTTATAATTGGAATTTTCATAACAAAACTCTCCAGGTTTTTCACCCATACCTTGAGTTTTAGTGAGAGAAAATACTTGTTTGGTAAAATTAACAAGAACAACTATCAAATTACGCAACTAGGGTTGCCATGTCTATTACGGCTTAAACAAGCATACAGTGTTTAAAAAACAAAAAAAAAACTGGAGTTCGTAGACAGAAAAGTCAATTTGGACAAATTGAGATGTAAAATTGTGAAAAATAATGGTATCTTTCTGGTTGGCTTTGATCCCACGACTCCCAATGCGCTAGACTGGTAGTTCAGGTTTTGTTAATGGTACTAAAAGAGCATAATTTCTCTAAACATTAAAAAATACTTTCCTATAAGTAGACTCCAAAAGGCAAAACCTCGTTTTACGAACTAAGCTTCCTCGTTTTACGCACTGTGGCAATTTACGAACCAATTCAATTCACGATCTAATTCGTAGATTTAGATTACAGTGTAAATGAGGATTTTACAAATGTTTTTGTTAAGAGTTTATGAAATGTATTCATGGAAGCATATTAAAAATTCTAGTAAAGAAGTTTATTGAAAAATTACTGAAAAAAAAACTTGCTGAACTTTACAAGAAATAAAAGACAAAAAACCTCTAAGTCATTGCTAAGACATTATGAATACTGATCCTGAATTCCGTGCGAAATTCATGGCCGATTTCGGGGGAAAATGCATTAAGATTTTATTCAATATGTAGATTTTATTCACACATGTCAAAGAGTTCGTGAAGGTTCCTTCTAATATGCTTACTAAGCACTTTGCTAAGAAAAAAACTGTTTTAGTGAGGACGTAATGCCAAGAAGAAAAATAAGATCTAGAGACCTCTTAGTACCGGACACCTAAGCAACGAAATGCATAGATCTAAACTTAATGGTTGAATGCAATTATGATACCCATATATGATAAATATCATCATTTTTGTGGCATGAAAAAATAAATAAATATATAAAGATATGAATACTAATTTTGACACTGCATGTATGCGACTACCAAATTGATCAATCTTAAAAAGTAGATTTGTACATTATTGAATGTTTTTATTTTATGAATGGTATTTCATTGCCAATTTAACGCAATATTTACAAGAGTAACTGGAGTTATACTAAGTCTGTAAGACATCCAACAGAAACTATCTATGAGTGTTGGAATTGAGCAAAATAAGTTTGTTACTGTCCTTTGTGATGTATTTTAAATTCTACTACGCAATGACATTTTTTCTGTTGCACTTTATTCGATGTTACCAGAGTACACAACTCACCCATATTCCAATGAATTTAAAACTGAAAAATAATCTGGTAAATCGATACTAATCCAAATACTGCTGCAAACATTCATCTTTCCATGTCGTTTTCCAGCAGTCATACCTATCGAATGCACGCCGTCCCATATTTCAAAAGCGATTGCAACCCATTCTGGTTCGCCGTCCATCGCGGAACTGGCAGCCAGTCGGAAACGTGCAATAGATGCTGCCTGGACCAAATGAAAATTGGATCAACCGTTCGAATCCCGGCCGTCGCCGACGGTAGCTACCTATGATGATATCACAGACCAACAGACCTCACACTCATATCACATTTTTTACTGTGGATTCGAATACATGGTCAATTAACCACCATCAGCGTTCGTATAGTTTTTGTTCTGGTTTGACGTTTACAAACTTTTTTTTAAGACACCGACACGTTAATGCTTCCCAGTGGACGATTTGCCCTTTGAAGGAAGCACCCCACACTAGACAACGGACTAGCATGCAACGCCCAGTGGCACAGTCGAAAAATTTTCCGGACTGAAACAGGAATCGAACCCACACCCCTTGACTCGATGCGGCTAAATGCTTGGTAACACTAACCGCACGGCCACGAAGCCCACTACACTTCCGCCACATGTTGGACTTTCGGGCAAAGATAATGATTTTAACATTGGGAACACATGGTCAAGCGACTATGGTTTTTATCGCAATTTGTTCCAAGTGTGACGTCCGTTTGTCTGTGCTGATATGTTATATAGCCGCACCGTCGACGTTCCCGTGTAGTAGAGGAGATACTGCATCCGAAAGCCATAAATCTTGGCCGCAAATCGTTCGGTTTGGTCGGTCGGTTAGTATGTTTGGGAACGAGAAATATTCCACGGAATGCAAATGATTTGCGATGATTGCAGAATTATATTTCATTAGCCAAATAGAGCGTCGCATCCCCGGTTTCGGGTGGGTTTGGCCGTGAGGGGGTGATTTTTTTATATCTGGATTGGTTGTTTGCTGTGATTGGATGTTGAAATGTTTTGTATGAAGTAGATGAATGGTGATTGTGGAAATTTGATGTTTATAATAAATTGGAAAACAGCAAATTGAAAGATTCAACTCATGATGAGTAGAAAAAGCTTCATGTCCGATAACATTGAATTTAGAGCGTCAATGATGGTAACAACATGTGCAGAATCTCATAACTGTGTGATGATTTTCAAATTACGTTTCATCATAATCCTAAGAGTGTTTTATGGAAGCGTTATGATCGATAGGATATTATATATCTAAATATTTATAAAAAAAAAGTGTTGCATAGTGGATGGGCTTGAAAATGGCAAAATTTAGCGAGGCGTAATTTATGCACGGTGCTCCAATTACCGTTATTATCAAATAAAATATACCATTCAAACGGCAGTCAGCAGTTGATTCCTTACGTTGTTCTGCACCTCTGGGCCGATTTTTGAAAAAATCCTTAGTCAGAATTTTGAGTTACGCCCTTTTGAAATTTATATGATAGAAATCACACGAAATATGCCACAATAACTAGTTTTAACAAAGAGATTATAATAAAATATTGTAGTTTTAATTTTTTATATGGTTTTAGATATTTAAAAATATTTTCATAAAAATTTCTAGACCGACATTTGAAAAGGGCCAATGCTATGTTTAGTTATTTCTTATCAACCAATACACGAACAATTATATCTAACAATCTAACGCCTGATAGTGATTTTAGGAAATTGTCCAAAGCATTCAAATTTGTATGAAAAATTCTTGGACAGGATATGCAGATACGCCCTTTTGAAATGTATGGAAAGAATATGGAATATGGGATATGGTGGATTCTGCTCCATCTGTAATCAACGGTTAGCTAGATGCATACATAATCATTACACTTTTGCGGTTGTTGTTATTTCATTCAATTTAGCAAGTTGCATAGAAGTAATGATTCAAATTGTTTTCAAATGTAACGCAGAATTTTCCAATTTGAGACCCCTTTCTTGCCCCACGTTACAGCTTTTGTATGGAAAATGTATGAACCGTAACACTACCGAACCTCCTCGTTACGTAATAGTTGAACGATTCCAAATTTACACATGTACACATGTTGTCTATACTGATATTGTAAAAGGACCAAAAAATTATTGAAATATACACATTTCAATATAGCTGAATAATGACTGTATCAAAGTTGACCGGAACACTCGAACATCACTTATCTTTATCTATATTATATATTCATACATACATACTTCTATTCTAATCTGTTCTATTCTATTCAATTATACTCTACTTAAATTTATTCTACTCTGATCAACCCTACTTGTTCTTATACATATTTTTACAAATGGACACTGTAAAAATTAACAACTGCGCGCAAAAGATTCGAACGGTACTCTTTCGACATTTGTACGGCTTTTTAGCGCTCCCAACTCTTTGAAAAATTGCTATTCACAGATTCTGACTCCTAATGCGTGCTTCTCATATGATCCATAAAAATGAAGATGTGAATTATTATTTCACAGTAAGTCCAAATAAGGGTTTCAACTCTTATATGTGATAGTTTTTATGTATTTTAAGGAACTTAAGCATTTTGTATTAAATGCTTTTCATTTGAGCTGGATCCTCGTTTTAAAGGTAATTTGAACAAGTTTGTCGAGAGCTGGGAAGAGCTGAGTCTGACAAAATCTTCGAAATATCATATCACCATGTTTAATGTAAAAGACTTCTGCAATGCAACTGGTCGAGGACTAGGCTGACATAATGAGCTGGCGTCGGAGTCTGTGCATAGCGCTGTTTCACAGACCTGTCAGCGCTATAAAGTCGAACAAACATCGAATGTTTATCGTTCAATTCTTTTGCGCGCAGTTGTTGATTACAACATTGGCATTTGTAAAAATATAATTAAGAACAAGTAGGGTGGACCAGAATAGAAAAAATTTAAGTAGAGTAGAATTGAACAGAATAGAACAGATTAGAATAGAAAAGAATTATATAGAATTGAATAGAATGTTGAATATAGAATTATGTAGATACAGATATGTTATGTTCGAATGATGCGATCAACTTCGATGTTCAGCTATATTGATGTGTATATATTTATATTATCATACTTTGGCCCTTTTATAATGTCAATCTAAACAATTTGTGTACGTGTAAATCTTGTGCGACTTGCTAAATTGAATGAAATAAGAACAACCGCAGAGGTGTAATGATTATGCATGCACCTAACTGTTGATTATAGATGAAACGTAATTCATCATGCAATATTCTTTCCATACACTTCAAAAGGGCGTATCTGCATATCCTGTCCAAGAATTATTCATTCATATTTGAATGCTTTGGACAATTTCCTAAAATCATTATCAGGCGTTAGATTGTTAGATATAATTGTTCGTGTATTGGTTGATAAGTAATAACTTCAAATGTCGGTCTAGATTTTTTTTATGAAAATATTTTTCAATATCTAAAACCAGATAAAAAATCAAAACTACATTTTTTGTATAATCTCTTTGTTTAAACAAGTAAAAATGGCATATTTTAAGTGATTTCTATCATATAAACTTCAAAAGGGCGTAACTCAAAATTCTGTCTAAGGATTTTTTTCAAAATCGGCCCAGAGGTGCAGAACAACGTAAGGAATCAACTGCTGACTGCCGTTTGAATGGTATATTTTATTTGATAATAACGGTAATTGGAGCACCGTGTTATGGATATTCCCTTATAAAATTGAAATTTATATATACAGTTAATTCTCCTAATCGAGTCTCCGGATAATCGAGCCTGACCTAAGAAAAATGCAATAAAATATGTATGAAACGTAAATTTTAACCACTCCCAGAGTTATCCAAATATCGTGATCCGCCAATAAATGTATTGCAATGGTACAACCCTTCCTCGGCACCCGAGGATAATTGGCAATTGGAGTTCATAAGTTAAATTAAAAATTTCCACCCCTTGTTAACGAGATCGTTTCATTGCACCCATGGGACTGGAAATCTTCGCCTGAAACTTTTGAACGTTAACTCGTTCCATTGGATTCTGAGCGTGTGCTTGCAATTAAGACCCCAATGCCAAAGCTTGCACTTTGTTTCGATACGAAGTGCGAACCGGAAGCTAGAATTTTCATTTTTCCAAACGCACACGCAAACATTAGCACCACACCACCAGAAGTGAGCGAACCTTTGCAACTACAGAGTTCTGCAGAAGGATGCTGGGCTTGGCCCCTAACAGTATCTTTCGGTGTCAAATGCCGAACATGACTCGAATTCCGAAAAGTAGTGATTTTACAGCTGGAAACTTTTTTTTTCAAATATGTAGAAACCTAAGGGAAGACTCCATCGTTTTTCAAGATTTCTAGACCTCCCCTACCCTCCACTGTCACACTTTTTCCTTTACTTTATATATGTACATTCTTAGACCCTCCGTCGTCCTAACGATGGACGTAATTTTTGAATGGCCCCTTAGAGGTTTTCTTGAAAAATCGCTATTAAAAGTTGAGTGTCCGGAATATGAGCCATGTCCGACCTTTGAGACAAAACGGTACACATGGAACGAGTGCGAGGAAATGGTGAACATTTATCGTGTACGATTCGTCGAAATTGCTCCCTCGGGGGTAGAAGAGGACACCACCCCGTGCGAGCGCGGCCATAATATTTATGTCATGCTACACTTAATTCACGACACGATATGAGTAAAGATTAAACAGATTGTTAACGGGGGACCGTGGAGCGTGACGATAAATTGGTTTAACATCGAACGGCTAGTGATTGAGCGATTTTCGGGGGACACTTATTCCAGAGTGGCGAAGCTTGAATAAGTTTGCTACTTTTTCCTGGCATAATCAAACACAATGCTCATCAGTATATTCGTGAGAAGACTTGTTAATTGACCGTGTTAAAGCATACTCTAATGGATCCAAATGTTATTTAAATATTTTGAATTGGAATGTTCGTTCTTTGAATGGTAAAGAGGAGGAGCTGTTTAAATTTCTAACAGCTTAAAACATACAAATAGCAGTTATTACTGAAGCTTATATGAAACCTGGATCGTTGGGACTTAGAAGAGGTCCATTTTTTTTGTTTATCGTAATGATCGACTGCATGGAGCTTGTGGTGAAGTTGCAATCAACATTTATAGGCGTATAAGACATCAACTTTTTTCGACATATGAAACTAATGTTTTTGAACCTTGCGTTTTTCTGTTGGATCATAGCTTGGTACACATGCTTTCATAGCTGCCTATTTGCCTCTTCAATGCAGTGGACAACGAGGTAATTTACTTTAAACTGACTTCCAAAAATTGACTCGTAATAAGTCAATTTTTTTTGTCATTGGTGAATTTGTTGCAGAACATCGCTCATGGAATGATTCCCAAAGTGATTCCAACAGCACAATTTTATTTGATGAGTACTCTTTAGGATTTTTTTTTCTATTCAATACCCGGATAGCCCTACTTGTTTTTCCTCTTCTAGAAATCCTTCAACGATTGATTTGGTCGACTCTAGTCACCTTTGTAGCCAACTAGTCACTCATGCTGATTTTGTTTCTGGTCATGTCCCTGTTACATTTCAAATATCCCATGATGCGATTCTCAATCCTATCAGCTCCACTTTCAATTATTTTCGAGCCGACTGGAATATATTTGAAACGTATATAGACTCTAATCTTGATGTTAACATTTCTTTACAAACAAAACGTGATTTTGGCAATGCTCTTGAAACGCTAACAAATTCCATTGTTGAAGCCAGGGGCAACACAATATGTGAAGTAAAATTTGAATCTATGATTATGGATGATGATCTTAAGCTCTTCACTCTTGTCGGATGCTTAATTCGCGAGATTTGTGCCTTTGAAGCTTCAGTGAAATCTTTGAAGTTGATTCCAAACTGTGTCACCTTTTTTTTTTTTTAAGGCACTCCGTGCTCGTGGCCACTACTGCGCCGGATTCTGTTCGTTTGTATCTGCTATACCGATACAGATCTATTTTTAACTTAACTATATTTACATCTGCTTTCACTCTCTTCTACTCTTTTACTCTCACACCGAGCAGGTAGGAGAGAGCTCTGCGGTTCAGTCCAATTGATTTCCATAAGCCATAGTCCTTTGCTCTTGCGGTGGTTCATTTTGCCGTGTTCCTAAGTCGTTTGAGGCTAGCTGCCTACTAAGAGGGTCAGTTTGTCTCAGTCACCATCTGATACTGACGGAGGATGGATGTGCTCTCCCAACGCACGGTCCTCCGTGCGGCGTCTTCTGATGGCTGGACGGGTTTTTTTTGTGGAGGGGCTGGGAATTGAATCCATGACCTTCCGCTTATGAAGCGAAAGCGTTACCTCAAGGCTACGGACCCCCCATCTTAAGCTCTTAATCCGTCTTAAATACGTGAGGAGAAGGCAACGCAATCGCGATCTTGCTATAAAAAAAAATGTGTAAATAGAAATAAAAAAACGATTTCCGAACCTAATAAACACATTTTTTTCAATTTTCTCAATTTTCTCTAAGCTCTTTTGGAAATTATCTAAAATTTTGAAAGAAAAACTCATACTCAAATACCGCATTGAAAGAGGAAAACAAATTAGGACTTCGAAAACATTCTCAATGAAGAGAACGTTTTCGAATTCTTTGGAGACGGATTTGGAGGAAGTGAGGACTATTATTTGAAACATTCAAAAATATGATAGCTCCTGGCGATGATGATCTTTATACATCCTCATCAAGAAATTTCCAGAAAGTAGCTTATCATTCATAGTTGATATATTTAACAAATGTTTTCAATTACCATATTTTCCTGACAAATGGAAAAATGCCAAATTTGTTGCAATTTTAAAACCAGAAAAAAAACCTGTTGAAGCTTCTAGCTATCGTCCAATCAGTTCACTTTTCTCCATCAGTAAACTTTTTGAAAAGGTTTTGAATTTTGAACAGAGTGATAGTCCACATTAATTAAAATTCAATTTTCGCCAATGAACAGTTCGGATTCCGCCATGGACATTCGACCAACTTTTCTGTGTAACATATTTGATTCGTTCCAACAAATCTGAAGGCTATTCTACTGGTCTTGCTCTTCTGAACACAGAAGAAGCATTCGACAGTGTTTGGCATAAAGACTTGATTGGAACATTAAAATGCTTTAATTTTCCAACAAACATTGCTAGAATAATCCAGAGTAATCTGTCAAATCATACACTTCAGGGCAATTATCAGAACTCCAAGTCTACCAATATTATGTTTTGACGTTTATAATAAAAATGTTTCTCTATCAACGCTTCAAGCCTTATCTGTAGTTTAACCATATTAACTTGAAATAGAAGTTAAGAGGACTCTTGCCAGAAAAGTGACTAAACAGAAAGCAAAACGGGGACGGACCTGGTGTAGTGGTTAGAACACTCGCCTCTCACGCCGAGGACCTGGGATCGAATCCCATCCCCGACATAGTCACTTATGACGTAAAAAGTTATAGTGACGACTTCCTTCGGAAGGGAAGTAAAGCCGTTGAACTAGCCCAGGGCTAAAAATCTCGTTAATAAAGTCAAACCAACCAACCAGAAAGCAAAAGGAGTCAAAAAAGGGACCAAATAGATACCTAGAAAATTAAAAGGAAACACCCATAAAAAACGTAGCTGTTAAGGGGGGAGGAGGGATTCTGTAGTTTTGTGACGAATCGTGTATTGAGCATGGGAAAATAGGCTTCGATGGGGTAGGCGGTTTCAAAAATCGTCCAAAAAATGCTGCGCCATTTATGGATGCTGTCCAACAGAAACTATGAGATTAAATTTTAATTCCTTAGAGAATCTTACCAGCTACTTTTTCTTCAAATATTACTCCAAAGTTTTCTTCAGGAGATCATTCAATGACTTTAACAGACTTCATAAGAATCTCTCCAAGAGTTGTTTAGATATTTTCGGGAACCTCAGATAGTCCTCTAGAGATTCTATCTAAAATTGGGCTTGAGCTTAAGCTTGATCGGTCGCCCGTGGTTGCTACTCCAGTATCGCCAGATCATTTCACTTACACAGGGAACCAACCGGATGAAGGTTTGGGATTAACAGACATTGTCAATGTGTAAATGTTGGTACCAATGGCGTCTGCCACTTCAGAATGCGACCAATAAGGGGAAGGGGGGGGAACTGATGATGCATTAAACTGGCTCCCACATTAGACCGTATATACCACTGCATCTACGCCAGTTCATGCGTGAAGGTGTAGGCGTTTTAAATTTATGGCAGAAAGGATCGCTGTTTGGTTAGCAGACTGCCTATGTACCAGGCGTAAGGAATAGCTCGCATTACTGATGGAAGAATGTAAGCGTAGGGAAACGGTATTTTTGTCCGTCTCTGGTCCTAGCAAATACTATGAACGGATAGATCAACTGTGATGGATTCAGATTGGAAAGATAGAAGCCAGTGAAAGGTATAAATACAAAGTACGAGAAAAGGGACGGGCCAGGGCTTGAACCCATGACATTCTGCAGAAGCGATAGCCAATCCCGTCCATCCTCCAGAGATTATTTCCAACAAATTTCAAAAAGTCCTGGATTCTCAAGAAATTTGTCCAATCCATCGTTTTTACTAAGACTAGCTCCAAGAGTCTCGTTTGGAAAATACTATAAAATTCCTATGAAGTATTTTCTTTTGGAATTTTCTACGATCTCCTACAAAAGGGACATTCTGGATTTTTTAGAATATAAATCAGACATTTCTTCTAAACTTGCTTCAGGAATTAATAAAGAGAATATTTTTCAGATTCTCTCAGGTTTCTTTCCAGAAATTCTTTGAGTAATTTAACAAGGCACTTTTTTTTTTGTTTTCAAGAATGTTTTGAAGTAAATGTCTTTTTTTCCGAAATTATTTGATTTTTTTTATCCAGGGGTATTTACTGATGAAACATGATGAAGTTCCAAAGTAACCCTTAATTTTCCTCCACAAGGTTCTCTGAAAGAAACCCAGGACTCTTGAGGAATCCTTGGAGAATTTTCTAGGAATAATGCTAAGATTATTGAAAATAATAAATCTCATCTCTGGATAATGGGGGTAACCGATTTCGCATAAAGACGTTTCACATGTGGACCTTTAGCATAATGGACG
The DNA here is from genome assembly GCF_002204515.2 of Aedes aegypti. NCBI lineage: Eukaryota > Metazoa > Arthropoda > Insecta > Diptera > Culicidae > Aedes > Aedes aegypti. Next base: position 383,542,493 of record NC_035108.1, read on the forward strand.
TTTACTATAATGGACGTCTCGCATAAATCAGTTTCATATAAGAACAGTTGGCCTTTTATGCTTTGTACAATGGCCGGTTAAATTGCTGGAATGATTTTTGTAGTATAAGCTTTGTAGCATTCAGATTTTACTTAACAAATTACTGAAAAAATTGTTTATAAAACTGAAGGAGCATTCCTGGAATGATTGCAAAAAAAATCCTCGAGATATTTCTAGGGGAACTTCAAAAAGAATTCCAAGTTTATATTAATGAGGGATTCAAAAAAGGGTATTTGATATATTTCCTCGGATATTTCGTGAATGATGTTCTGGCATGATTCCTGAGAACAAGTTTAAACAAAATCTTAAAAAAAAACATATAAAAATCTTGGAAAGCTAACTGATAAAAAAGTTCTTGTAGATCTTCCTAGAAAACCCTTAAACGATATTCCTCAAAAACTCTGAAATCTAGGAATGAATTTCAGGTGACTTAAGTACATTTAAGTAGCAATTATGCAATGTACTTATAGCATTTTGGCTTAAACCTCTATAGATGTTTCTGCATATTGATTCATATTTTTTCTACAAAATGAAATATATCAAGGTACGTTAAATATGAGTACAGTGGGAATGTAGTTAATAAGCCTAGGAATGATTTTCAGGTGATTTAAAAAAAAAAATACTGCATTACATTGCATATTTATAATATATCATAGTTGTTATTTATATACCATAATCCGGGGTAATATTATTCATTTTTTTTTAAATATTTCTTAAATAATTCGTTTGAAAATGCAAATGTTGCAAATTTCATATTTTTAAAACAAGTACTGCCACCCATAGCTCGTGACTATACACCGCATTTTGTTTTTTTTTTTTTTTGAAAATTAAAGCATGTTTAAAAAAATGTTTAAGTGATTTTTTGATTTAGCTGATATGGGGTAACATTGATCACTTATGTAAACAACGTTCGGTAATATTGAAAATACCGTTACTTACTTAAATCATGGCCCCCGAAGCTGAATATGAAGGCCAGATGCTTACAAGTCATTTACTTTTTGAGTTATTTTAAAATTAAAAACACTTCGAACCACGGAATACGCCTTAAGGTACGCAATTTCCCAAGGGAATTCTATATTATTTACAGTGATTCGTTAATGTTGTCTAATTGAGCGTACTTATGAAAGTTTTGACAACGGAATCGTTTGCGGCGATGCCATGTTTAGTAAGAACCGCATTTTCTTTGCTCATATCGTTTGCCGAACTTATGTGAGACATGAAGCTTCGGTAATGTCATCCTTACCTATTGAAATCATTGTTTCGAAAAGTTTACGCATTTACGCATAATGTAAACGCAATTTTCGCGAAAATCCTCATTTACATTAGCTTATGCATATAAGAAAGAGAAGCACCATTCGTGATTTGGAAATGTTACATCAATAAATGATGATACGAACTTTTTACGAGATGAGTCATTCCGATCAATGTTACCCCGCTGATCGCGGTATACATAAGTTTCATATTTTTTTCTACATTAAAGTATCATATTTTTTCTACATGTTAAACCTGTTCACATCACGGCAGATATTATGTTCGTTCTTCTATGTTTAATGTTGAGTGTTGCATACATCCAGTCAATAATATGAACACATTTTATAGTATACATTAAGGGGTTTATTCTAAATCTCACTTATAGCGCTATGAGACTACGTTTTTTGCCCTGAAGTTGCCAAATTTCAACTTAAGTATAAACTTTTTTACATATTTTCGGGCTAAAATTTTACATGGAATCCGAATTTGTACATTTATTAAACATATAAAGCGATTTCAAAAGTTTATATAAGGAAGTATGGAAGAAACGTACCTCAACGTTTAAAACCGATGAAAGATCCGGAAGGTACATCGTACGTGCACGCCAATTCCGAAAAATTAGAACGGTTTACCCAAAGTTTCGAAAAATCGACCATTTATTCTGCAGGATTACCGATTTTGAAGAAAACGTGAGGTACCTTCAAAAACCCGCGAGGTACGTTATGGTACGCAGTTGGTACACTCACGATAGGATATTAGTTTTTATTTTTGTGAAAAGTATCCTGCTGGATAGATTGACATTTATCATATCAGCGTAATGGCCGAGAAAACAATGAGTATAATTTTTCTTAAATCATTTTTATTTCTAATTGAGGTAAATCAGATCAACTAATGATTTAACTAATAATAAATTTGTTCAAAGGAGCTATTTACAAAACACCACACATAATCCCTCTTTTCCCAAATCCTTAGGCAAAACACTTCACTACCGCTTTATGTATGACCGATACCATGTTCTTTTGACCTTGCATCATTCATGCGTGTAGTTGAAGTCTTAAGTAGAAGCAAAACTTAAAGAACCCCAGGTCAAAGATGTTATGTTGCCTACTTCCCAAACTCCAAAACCCCCGGTGTATTATGGAAGGTGTGAGTTTTTACACTTAGGCTGGAGGCTTGCCCCCAAATATAAAAAAAATAAAATGAACTAATAAAAAAAGGAATCCAAACTAAGAACTGCCAATAAAGGCGCCGGCCATGTCCTCGTGGTCATCAAGAAAGAGAACATTATTTCTCTAACGAATGAATTACGTCCATTGTTACTCAAAATCTTGACATCTCCAGGGTTTTCATAGGAGATTACCAGAACACGAACTCAAAAGTCTCAAATCTCTTAGCGAAAACCATTTTCATAAATTAAGAAGATTTTTGTAGTCGAATTCATATGCTTCCATAAAACGTTAAACGCCTAGAGTTATGCAACGCCCTATGGGCTGTAAGTAGTTCTCGATTTTGTTCAAAATATGCTTATTCGTAGTCTATAAACGATTGATTTGCGTTGAACTCAATGTCGAAACATTATGATAAATTGATATCTGTTCAGAAATATATTCTATACAATTTTTTATAAACTTATAATGGTTTTAGTCATGTTTGTTACAATTTCTAATACTTTTGAAGGTGATTTTTCCAATATTTCTGAAATTTAATTCATAAAACCTTATCCACGTTCTTCATTACCATTCTCCAATCAAGTTCTAATTGAAATGATGTCAAACAGTGGTTTGATTGTAGATTCTCAGGTGTTTTGATCAAAGTTGCCCTAAAACCGAAAATCGACTCTCAATTATATGGAAAATTATGGATGAATGCAAAATGAATCGATAAGCAACCTTCCAATTGCAATCGACAGCTGAGATACCAGTACTTGTTTTGAAACATAAAATAAACATTTTTGTAATAATAAGCAGAAATAAAGGGATTTTCTTAAGCAGAAATAAAGGGAACTATCAAAGTTACCTCGTTTTACGGTACGTGTATTTCAAAATGTTGTAAATTAGGAGCAAAAGCTTATGGTTATACTTATAGTGATTAACCATTCATAGTTTGTTTTACAATGTTGCCCTGGTACAGATGTGTGTTATTACAAGCATGAAACGATCAGACGAATACCGACAAGAAATTGGTACCGTAATCCGGGGTAACATTGATCTTTTTTTTTTTGAATATTTCTAAAATATTTGATTGGAAAATGCATGTGTTGCAAATTTTATATTTTTAAAACAAGTACTGCCACCCATTGCTCGTGTCTATGTACTGTATTTTGTTGTCTGAAAGTTTAAAGCATGCTCAAACAATGTTTTAAGTGATTTTTTTATTTAGCTGATATGGAGTAACATTGATTACCCATGAAAACACCGTTCGGTTATATTGAAAATATCATTACTTACTAAAATCATGGTCCCTGAAGCCGAATATGAAGGCCAAACTCTTACAAGTCATTTACTTTTTGAGTTATTTTAAAATTAAAAACAACTTGGATTGTGGATTACGCCTAAAGGTAGGCAATTTCCTAAGGAAATTCTTCTCGGTTCATAATAATTTGTGAATTATGCTTTATTGAACATATTTATGAAAGTTTTGACAACGGAATCGTTTTCGGCGATGTCATTTTTAGTAACAACCGCATTTCTCTTGCTCATTTTTTTTCAGAACTCATGTGAGACATGATTCTTTAATGGTGTCATCCATAATCATGAAAACCAACGTTTACATAAGTTGAAAAATTTACGCATGAACACAGCTTAATTTCCGCAAAAACCTTATTGTTTATTAGCTCATGAATAGAAGAAAAACAATCACCATTCATGCATTGAAAATATTTCATCAATAAATGTTGATTCGAGCTTTTTACCCCGGAATACGGTACCAACGCCATGATGATACGATAATCGAGCTACCACGATGTACCTCCCGGATGAGCAAACCCTAATCCTAATTCCTACCATATCCTTCCTTCAAAAAATGAGACCACTAGTCTCGAGTTGCCACGAGTACCCTGGCTCCATCCCGTACTAATTTTGGTACTAAAAAGTGATTAAATTGTAAATAGTACATAAAAATGTGTTTCGGCTCCGTTAAGCATTAAACGTGATTGAGCGTCAAATAAATGAACCAGTTAAAAAGAAAAGCATGAAACGACCTCACCAATTGGTAATCCATACTTGACTGAACGGTTGCAATTTGCTTCCTCACATGAATCGAAGAGCTTGGACTAGTGGCTGCTTTGATTTGCTACTGGAAAAAATGGTCTAAAGTTTCGAACTAACTGCTAATTTTTATTCAATTTTTAACATTACTTATTAACTTTCCAATCCCATGATAAGATATTCTCAAGATAATAAGAGGAATACCTTTAAGTAAATAAAAACTGGATTTAGTACTATACCATTTAATTCCATTGGTTTCCCCTCACGGCCTTACAGTTTAGGTCGGGATACGCGTATCTGTCCAAGGAATCAAATTTTAGTGGAAATAAATGTGAAGTACTTAATTCAGTTTTGCTTTACTTTCAAATTACATTTTTTGTGAGTTCAGAGATTTACATTTCCCTTTGTTCGTGATAGCAACCAGTTTTCAAAAAAAAAAAAACGACGAGACCTTCTTAGAGTTTTTATTTTTCCCAACACGTTGTCAACAAAAAAAAGATGATTATCGTTAGCTTTTGCCAATGGTTCCAAACATAGATCTAAAAGTGATCAATAGATTTTAAAAGTTAGAAAGTTTCAACACTACCGCCAGCAGAAAAGGTGTGCACACGCATAGAACGAGAGTACATTACGCATTGCTACAAACTGAATGCATTGCTAGCCACTCAGGTGTAAAGTGTCGTAAATACACAATCAATCAATCAAATCGAATCTAGCACACCTATCTGAAGATGGCCTTACAATTGCGATCGGAATACGCTTACCTACCAAAGGATACAATTTTCCATTAGGTATTAAATTGTAGAGTACTGAATTTTGTCTTTTATTTGTTTAATACATATGGTAAAATTTTACCAACGAGACACCCATTCGTTAATATGTACCTACAAAGGTTCATGCGCTTCAAGTTGTTGGGTTTTCCCTAGTGAAGAATCTCCCATTATACCGACGAAGATTAGTTCAACGAATTCTTCTACAATCTGAGTAAGCAACAAAACCACGAACCTTTAGGAGAGGGAGTCACGTAGGTTAGAATTGCTGCAAACTATTTGCGGTTAAATATGGTTCAAAAGCTATTCAAATCCTCCATAAGGAAAACAGGTACAGTATGTTCCATACATGACGTACAATTTGAGATGTAGTATCTGTTTTTGTTACGAATCGTGTGAAAATAGGCTTCTTTGAGAGACAAGGTAATACAAAATCAGCCAAAAATGTTGCCTCACTCATGGAAGCTCCCCAAGTAACGTATCATTGGTTGCATGTTGCAAACGGGGATCTGCTGAAGTGCATCTTCACACATACGTGCTATTCAATGCTCCTTCTGAAAACGAACTTCTCTTTCCCTTTATTGGCCCGCTCTACCAAAGCAATACCATTCTGTTGGCTAGTAAACAAAATTTCGAAGCTTATTGCAGCGCACATGTGGGGCGCAACGTTTCCCTTCAAGGGTTACTCCATCTCTCAAAACAACAACACAATTCAGGTTACCGTTCTCAGGTCATAATGGTACTTGAAGCTCGGAATATCTGGCCCTGGAGGTGAGTTCACATTACTGGACGGTGCCTTCCTCGAGCACCATATGACGTTGCCGAATCGAATCACTTGAGCAAATCTTGGTCCAATTCAACGGAGCGTGCCAGATTGCCCAAAGCTAACCGGAAGGAGGAGAGTCAGAGCGTGCTAGTTTGATGCCACGCTTCGAGGACTCGTGGGGCAGTTTGGATTTCGTTTTGTTCCGTTATTTTTTCGGGCTAATTGAATTCCAGGCAAAAAATTAATTTCTGTGATCGGACTTTTGAAATTTCGAATGATTCCATTAGGCAATTCAGTGGAAAAAAATAATACAGTGAAGTCACCCTCAGTTCGGGGTTGGTTTGTTAATGAAATACTTTCCCACGAAAAAAACACTCCGATTTCAAATTGATGCGCCAATTTCGTTTGGTTTCAGTTCAGCGACAGCGGAGTATTTTAACCGAGATACGCACAAAATGTTTCGGCTCATTCCAGCAACGTGTATGAGGGTAAAAGTTTGCCCTCATCCATCGGAAGGGTTTTTTTTCGTCATTGGAGTACAAGGTACAAAAAAGTTCAAAACATCCTTTTCATAATCTTCAATTTGAAAAAAGAGTTCTGTCAATTCTATATCGAATCTTATTGAAAGGTGTTTCAAGATGTAGCAGCCCAATATGAAAATGTATATGGAAAAGAATATATGTTCTTTGCATGCCAGTAGAGTCAAATGGTCCAAAATGCCACTTTAAGGATTTGTGTCGTTTTCTCCTAATGAGATCCATATTTTAACGCCATTCGAAGTCCTAACAGTAGCTTTACAATATTTGCTAGCTACAATCATGAAAACATTTCCCAAATTTGATTTTTCTAACGGGTTCTAAATCGTTTAGAAGAGTTGGTTGAAAAATGGGGGTGGTTCAAAATGACCTAATGGATGGGCAGAATGCCATTTAGTATGGAGAACTAGTAGTTAGCAACCAAGTTTCTCCATGAGTTTGCTCTGTGGTATGGAAACGCTTATTGCTTAATGAAATTTTCGGAAAACCTTAATATATAGGGAAAAATATTGAATTTCACCGGAAAATCAAAGAAAAGTCTATGAGTTTATGTCAAAGGGTTGTGGCGGCAACTCTTGGGTAAACATTTTTAAACATCGTTTGGCAAAGAATACAAATTGAAACGTTCTATGAATGATTTAATGAGGTGAGCCATTTTACCCTATCAGTGCGTCTTGGAACATGTTCCCCTAATTATGTATTATTACCGATTTTCCATCTCTAACTCAAAGCAGATTCATCAACCTTTTTAAAGTATTGGTGTGTATGTGTTTGCTTACGGACCCCGTCTTCAGCCATTTAGCTGCACAGACTGTAACTTAACACTAGACAACGGACAAGCATGCTCCAATGGTACAGCCGAGAAACATTCCTGACGAAAAGTTTCAATGGCTGCAGCGGGAATCGAACCCACACCTCATGACACGATGCGCTCATTGCCTGACGACACTAACCGCACGGCCACGAAGCCCACTATCAAGTGTGACGTTTTTCAACGCTCCGTTTTGTAATTCTGTTTTACGTAAAAGTTTTCCGATAAATTTGCAGATCCAGTGATTTGTATTGTATGTTTATTGATTTGTATTGCCGATCATTACCTTTCTGTTCTGGAAGAATATCGATTGGAATTATAGGGACCTCAAAAAACTAAACTACTTCTAAGAATTAAAATGTATACTTCTTTAAAAAGAGCTTCGCAATCATCAATATAATGAACAGTCTTTACACAGTTTGTGAAGGTAGACGCCAAAAAAAAAAAAAAAAGAAAAAAATGCCACGCTATTGATGTGATTGAGGGGGAATTGCGTCGATTGCATAATCGAGTTTTGCAATGCCAGAGATCATACTCCGGTAGCTCCCAAGACGCAACCGACGGATGATAACCCATTCACAGCTGATTTGGATGATCTAAAAACGCAAATCAATCGTATGACGAATCTATTGCTATCGCCTTATCTTTCCATCGGGATCAACGCAACGACACTCAACGCCAACTCATTTGCCACAACCGTTAAGCAGTGCAAGTGTATGTTCGTCCGGAAGGTCACAATCGTCATTGCACAATCGTGAAGATTCGTTCTCTTGGCTTTTGGCAAACATCGACAGACAAGTGTGTGAACATTAAAAGATCTTTTTAATGTCTCAATGTATAGTCCATTTTACGAAACGACAACATTGATGATATTGGTGTTATTTTCACACGTTACGCAACCGCCTACTGTCAAAATTACATTCATAAAATGAGCGATCGGCTGATCCGAAATGGCTCGTAAAATGGACTTATCACGCAATGAACAAATGCGCTGAAGACACCAAGATGCTACGACGCGTAATTTTTCTGATGCATCACTTTGTGTCTTGGTCATTGCCGTAGCTAGGATTTTTTTCTGGAGGGGGCCTAGGGGGGGCCTAGCAAACTCTTGGTTTACAGAAGTAATGTCGGTTGCAATAATCACGATTTTCACGAACTTCGTGATTTGCTTAGAATGTATTGATTATATTTGTTTGTGATTTTCTCTCATATCGCTGCAAAATGATTCATTTTTCACTACGGAAAATATTCATTTCTTGTTTAATCGAGTAGAAAAAATCCTTCAAAAATTCTTCTAAAGAACACATGAGGAATATCCCTTTGTTATTCTTCCATAATTTTTCCAGGTAGGGTAAGTGTTCCCTTAGTTGCGGTAGTGCCGTTTTCACTGATTTGATTACATTAGCTCAGAACCGACACTGCCAATCGACGTATTGACTTGTTGATACACGGAATAGTTAAATAGAGCGTTCAAATTGCTTTGAAACTAATGAAATATCACTAAAATAACTAAAACTTGTTTTACTTGTACCAATAGTTGCGGTAAAGTGTTCCTATAGTGGAGGATCCCATAAGAAAATAACGGATACCACAACTATAGGAACTCAAATTAAAAATATACCGCAACTAAAGGAACAGTGTACCAATAGTGGAGGTATTGTTTTTCACTGACATGCCGTGGATTACTGCGATGAAATATTTTTTCTCATTAAGTCAATGGTCGTAACTTCCCGTTACAACCTTGCCATGTACTCTGCCGTTATACGCATAATTGTCCCATGTTACTTTATGTGCATTTTTACTTTTTGTCATCAAACAGTTTATTTTTACGTATAGTTTTAGAAAACACTTACCAAAAATTTAGTTTGTTCGGAAACTCCATGAAAAGCAAGCCAAGTCAATTTGTCCCATTGTAGAATTTCCACGCATAACTGTCCCACTATTGTATTTCTACGCATAACTGGCACACTATACAATTTGCTGCGCTGATCTCAAACAAAATATTTAGTTGTCAGTTTTGAATTAGCTGGTGTTTGGGAAAATCGTTTTGAACATCTTCTTACGTTGGCTTTACATCCCATGTGGAACACAACCTGTTTTATGTGTTTGTTTTATCGGGATGCATTCATCATTCATGCGAGCCAGACGTCATTTTTTTTCTTTTTTGAGGGCTTCGTAGCCGTGCGGTTAGTGTCATCAGGCAATGAACGCATCGTGTCATGAGGTTTGGGTTCGATTCCCGTTTCAGCTGTTCAAACTTTTCGTCAAGAATGTTTCTCGGCTGTACCATTGGAGCATGCTTGTCCGTTGTCTAGTGTGAAGTTATAGTCTGTGCAACTAAATAGGTGAAGATGGTGTCCGTGTCTTTTTTTTTAAATTTTCAATATCAAAATATTATTTCCCATCCGTTTTTTAATGAATTTCAGTTGAATTTTCAGGGTCAATCACAACATTTTTCTTGTTTTTGAAACTGCGGTCATTGATTAGAAATTCGCCGGATTCATCACGAAATTTTGGATTCATCACGAGGAGTACTGAAATAATCCCACTTGAAGAATCAGTATATGTTTGGTTGTTCCGAATACAGGTTCACTGGTGTAAGTGGCCATTATATTGACGAATCTGAAACCTGGCTTGCGACATATCAATTTTCATGAATTGCAAATCAAGTCTAAAGGTGGTTCAAATGTATTTGAATGACTTCACCACATGTCGGATTGTTCCGAATTCCCGGTTCCCTGGGGGAAATGGCCTCTAAACTGTCGGTTCTGAAAACTTGCAAACATCAAACTTCATAAATTCCCAAATCAAGGCTAAAGAAGGGTAATTCAAAGGTTCTTGGATGACTTGATAACATGCCTGATTGTTTTGGATACCCTGTTCCCCAGAGGAAGTGGCCATTATATTGGCGGTCCTGAGACCTATTTTGCGACATATCAAACTTGATAAAGTCAAGAAGAAGTCCAAAGTCAAGTCAAAAGAAGAATAGTTCAAAAGGTTTTGGATGACCTGGCCACATACTGGGTTATTCTGGATAATTGGCTCTTCGATGCAAGTGGCAAATATGTTGGTGGTTCTAAAACTTAATTTGCGATGTATCAAATATCATGATTTTGCAAACAAAGTCCAAAAAAATTTCAAATCGTGTGAAGATTTGTGTCGTGGATTTTGAATTAAAAATTTCATCCGCAGAATAATCTTGAATTCGCAGATAAGTTTCTGTCAAGCCTGGAAGAGTCAAAACAGGAATTTATTACATCTCATAAACTCTCTAACTTACTCATCCCCTCTTTCTTTCACTGAGTAATATATTTTTTCATTATCACTCATACAGAAAACTTTGCTTTCCATCCCAAACTATAAAATCGTATTTCTCCACTTCCCCATATGTGGCTCCGTTTGGCACATGTCACTTGAGCCTGCAAAAGATGCCTTAACATAGTCTTGAGGATAGACGTCCTCTACATTCGGTACAATCTATACGTAAGAACGGTCATCTACAGCACTATGCTTAGCACATAATTGGTCACTACTATCAGTGGGACGGTTATGCGTAGAAATTCACCAAAAACCCTGTATTTCTAGGCATAACAGTCCCACTTTATATTTTGTAACTAAATTAACTTTATTCCCATAATAACAACTCTTGACTCTAATAAACACGCTATTCTTGAAACTATTGTAAAGATTTTAATTTAATTTATCACACACTTGGTCAATACGAGGCCTAAATGTGTTAAAATCTTTAAACGCGTTTTTCTCGATTGCATATTTTGGAACATGGGACAATTATGCGTATAACGGCAGTACTTTAATTGCGCTTCTTGAATTAGACGCTTAAATGAAGTTCAGTCGTGCTAAGTACCTCCACTATTGGTACATCTACCCTATCGAAGATTTCTCCATGAATGGTTTCCGTGCTTTTCCAATTCATTTTCCAAGAATTCTATTACCTGTTTTCACTGAGTTATTCCTGGGATTCCCACTGGAAATCATTTCTGGGATTAATAGTTATTATTGGACAGATTTTTTTTTCCTGAAGTTTCTTTATGCTTTCTGATATTAGCACAAAATTTCTCGAAGCATCTGTATCAAATTGCTTAAAAGAATCTCTTGTAGAATTCAGAATATAAATCTTTTTTTCATGAAGGTCCTCTGCGTACTTATTGTACATAAATTCTAATTGTAAGTTTAAAACATCATTTAGTTGTTCATTAATGATTAAATAATCTTCAAAACCGTATTCAAGATCATCAAGTAAGGATTCTTTTCACGAATTCTCCACCAACAGCTTTTCCAACTATGCCTTTGAGATTCTTCCTTAAGTCTCTCTTCATATTCCTTAAACAAATCTTCCAGCAAATCTCTTAGCAATTCTTCAAGGATTGCTTGAAAAAATCATAGCAAAAATATCCGGGATTGATTTATCCAGGTTACTCTAAGGATTCCTCCTAATATATTACAAGAATTTCTTAAACAATAAAATAAGATTCAACTGGGAAAATATTTTTTGAGATACCTCAGAGAAGTTATCCACAGAACTATCTGCTTTTTTACACGAAAAATTTTTCTAAGTGTTTCACTAAATTAATCAATAAATCAATTCAAACTTCTCGCATTCCTTCAAAATTTTCTTTCGAAAATTTCTTCAAAAATAACTAAGAAAAATTTTCAATATTCAAACATCCACATAAAATTTCTAGTGAAATATACGTATTCTATCCGTGAAAAATTAAAAAAAAACGAGTGATTTGTATAGAGATTATGTAGGAGAATTATATTAGTGTTTCTCTGTAATGTCGTCCTACGATTCTCCCAAAAAATCACCAGAGATCCATCCAAGTATTTTCTAGAGATTTTGCTACTTTAAACTGCATTAACGAATCCTCTGGGGATTTTTAGAAGACAGTTTTCAACACATTTACTAAAGAATTTTGCAAATTCATTCTCGAACTTCTCCAAAAATATTTTTAGTAATTCCACCAAGTATTCTTTTAGGTTTAACAAATCACTCCATGTTTTCTTCCAGGGATTTTTCCAGAAATAATATCAAGGAATCTATCGATTCCCCATATTTAGTTTAAAAACTACTCCAACAATACATAATTTCTATAAGGATTTCTTCACAAATTACTCTACGAATCATTTTCAATATTCGATTTGGAAAGCCATTTTTTGATTGATAATTTCAGCTTAAATTAAATCTGGAAAAAACACTAAATTACTGTCGGAAAATTCAAGGTTCAACGTAGAATTTCTGAATCTTTTTAACGAAATTCTTAACGGTGTACTTCACAGAAAAGCTAAGTTGGGTTTTATGAGATTTTCTACATATTTTTGTTTATATTTACCAGTCTTTTTTAAATTCAAACCAATTAACGTTAAAAATGATGGAATTTCTACAAAAAGTATTAGTACCTATTTCATGATATTAAGGCTAACACATTGATGTAAAAACCGTTTCTTCCTACTTGCCGAAATTCCGAACAAACTTTTTTGGAGGAACTAACTATTGTGGTACAACTGCAGAAGTTTAACGTTAGTGTACTGTCTTATGGTAAAATTCGTAATGTAAGATTTTACCTAATATATATTTTGGAGGATTTTTTTGTATTATGTACTTTGAAAATTTGTTGAGGAATTCCTGATGGACTTTCAGAAATCGGTAGCCATACGTGTAAAAATTCTGCAATTTTTCACAATTTCTTGATTTTTTCTTTAGATTCTTTAAAATGTTGCTTTTTAGAGTATAAAAAAAAATGTTGGTCGAAGTATTTCAAGAAAGCGTCATGTGGAGGGAAGAGTGACGACAAAATTTCGAAGCAGGTAGAAACAGCAGATGGATAACGGCAAAATTGAAGATAAGTGATTATTTATATTCTTCTTTTTAGAAATGGATACATACAAGATAGATGAAACCTCTCTAATGAGTTGAAAAATAGCCTAATCAGAATCTTTTTGAAAAATTGTCCTTGAAGTCTAGCAGAATTTTTTCTTCGATTTCTGGATTCCCCAGAATTCTGCCAGAAAGCCTCTTGGAATTCCGTATAAAAAATGCACATGAATTCAATTCCAGAAAATTTATGATTGGCACAATTGATTAAATTTTTTGTAAAGACATGTTTTAGGGAAGATCTTTACAAATTTCTTTATACATTTCTTAAGGTGAAGGTGTAACGAAACCATAGCTCAAGTTTTCAAGAGCAGAAATCTAGAGAACTAGACGATGCTTTGAGATGCATCATATGTTGGTGATGACCAATCGATCAAGTGTTCAGCTTGAACGGTTCCAGATATTTTGCTTAATGTTGGTCAGCAGATTCCTTTACCGCTATGCTAATTTTGGAAGCAAAAGTATGCCTGAGGTTTTTCAACAAATTTCCTCTGAAGATTCGAAGGCAAAAGACATTCCAAAAATACTTTTCGTATATACAGTCGACTCTCCACAACTCGATGTTCTATAAGTCGATATACTCTATGACTCGATGGATTTTTCAGTCCCTTCAAATTTCCATACATCCCGCTCTCCATAAGTCGATATTTCTATAACTCGATATCTCCACTAGTCGATGTCACGTGAGAGGGAAATTTCTCTCCATAACTCGATATCTATTTTAAAATCTTTCTTTTTTGGGGAAACGTGGTCTAATTCTTGTTTGGAGATGAAAAAATACTTGCAAGTTGTAATAAAAGTTGAAAAACATGAAAATAAAAAAAAATGTCAGTCAAAATAATGTGACTTTTTGAGCATTTCGAAAGATATTTTCAAATACCTAATAGTTTGTAAAGTACAATCAACAAAATAATATTATTTTCTTACAGAGGTGATCATTTATACATTAGAAATACACAAATTTGTTCCTGCGATTTTGTGATTTTTTGTTTCGATACATTCTTTAACTCGATAATTCTATAAGTCGATGGTCCCTTGAATATCGAGTTATGGAGAGTCGACTGTAATTCCTTTATAATCCGGTTATTTGAAGTAGAATTTACAGGAAAGAAACATAGTACAATTTGTGACGCAATTTGTGGTGTATTTTAAAAATTTATGAAGGACTTTTGATGAACTTCGCGATATAATTTTCAATATATGGTTTTGTGAAACCATATGGAATAAAACGACAGAATCAATTTCTAAGGAAAAGTTTGATCTATTAAGACCACAATTTTTTTAGTCATATCCGGGAACAAATTCTGGAATCAATTTGTGGATAAAAAGTAGACATAGGAGGTATGGTTATCCTCCAGGAGGAATTCATGTTAAAAGTATGAACTAATCGCACATTATTATTTGACTTATTAATAAATTTATTCATGAGAAATTATTTTAAAAAAATGATACGAAATCAAAGAAAAAATTTAGTGGCGGATGAAAAAATGACTGATTTTGTTGGACTTTTCTAAAAGTCTTGGCTAGGTTGAAATTCCTTGAAAAGATCTGTAACGAATACGCCAAATATTCCAGATATCTTTTGACAAAGAAGCTCCTTTAGTAATTTTGCTTTTTTTCAATTGATTTTATCGAGCATTATACGAGTTGTAAACGAATTTCCAGGATACTATCGCATTTTAGTATAACAGTAATTTTTGCAATGGAGATGTCGAAAATTGCGCTTATCGCACACAACGTTCTAACCAATAAGGCGCCTACCGGATGGTTAATATTTCGGTAGTTGCGCGATTCACCGAAGTCAGAACCGCCACACTGATGCTGTGTACGATAAGCGAGGTTCTCCCACTATTGATGTACAAAATAAAATAACATAACAACTGAAGAAAATTTATTCATTAATAATAAAGGTTGTTCTTCACGATAGAATCACGTTAGTTATTTATTTTTAATTTTCATATATATTATCATCCAAAATTTCTGGGGGGGCCTGGATGGTTCTGGAGGGGGCCTGCCCCCCCCCCTGTTCCTACGCCAATGGTCTTGGTGCATTTTTTATGTCAAAATACAACCTATCTGTAACTTTTGAATCAATAGTTTTCACACAACTTTTTGAATGGTTATCAAAAATTTAGATAATTTGTAGTTCGTCACAGAAAAAAATGAAAAAAATCGGATGAGAAACAGCGGAGATATAGCTCTCTGAAATTGACCATTTTGTATGGGAAAACGGCTTTGGTGCATTTTATATGTCCGATACTGTACGTTGAAAAGTTCATAGAACATCGTTGGTAATTGATGTGAACTCTTAGGGAACCCCTAGTGTAATTAATGAACAATTAGTGAAAAATGTTGGCCACATTGGACACGGACATGGACACTTCGGGAACCTGATGTCCTCGGGGAAGAAGTCAGTTTGCAATAATGTACAAAATCTATCTTGTGACGTATCAAAGTTCATGTCAAAGTTTACATCATTGCAAAGTGTTCTCTTTTCCGAGAACACAGATTTCCGAAGCGTCTATGGTGATGGCCAAATATGGTCAAAAAGTCTCATAATGATTCCCAATGTACATATTTTGCAAAACTATGAAGTTTGATATGACGTAAAGCAGCTTTGGTACATCATTGCCAAGTGTCCTCTTCCTTGAGGGTACCAAGTTCCCGGAGTGTCCATTGTTGTAGATAAATGTAGCCAAAAAGTCTCAAAATGATTCTTAGCATACATATTTTACAAAAAAACATGAAGTTTTGATACGTCTCAAGAAAAGTTTTTATGCATTATAATAAAATGGACTCTTCCCCGAGGACACTAGGTTCCCCGAGTGTTCATGCTGGTGGCCAAATACGGCCAAAAAGTCTCAAAATGATTTGCAACGTACATATTTTGCAAAACCATGAAGTTTGGTACGTTGCATGATAGTTTTTTGTAGATTGTGCAATATTTGCCAGAAAACCATTTGCCAGAAAACTGTTCGCCAGAATGACATCCGCCAGAAAGTACCATATGCTAGAAAACCAATTGCCAGAAAGTACCATTCGACAGAATGTCCCATTCCCCAGAATGGACCATCCGCTAGATTTTTATATATATTTTTTTTTTCAGATCAATCAAGTTTGCCATTGTAGAAGAAATAATCGAGCCAGAGCGTTAAAAAATGTTGTAAGATTATTTTTATTAGTATACTAAAAAAAGTACAGGGTCTCTTGGACACCATCTCCAATTGAATTAGTGAGCCAGCATCCGAATATCCGTATAGGGTTTGTGGTTCTAGTATTCTAATTGTTCGACTAGAAACACATGACTTCCTAACGGTTCAAAAATAAAATCGATTTCTCGAGCATTTCACAATCAACATCAACATTTGAAGCTAAATATATATGAATTAAAAAAAAACAGCACTTAAACCTGAGGGACCGTGGAACATGAAAAAAGAAAATATACAATAGAATAACAATTGCATTCATTAAAAGCTGATCCACTATGTGTGGAAGATACTACTTACTGATGTAATGATTTGATATTCAGCATGACGGATAATAAGGTAAGATTTTTTTTTTTTGAATATATGTTGTCTCTGTAAAAGGGTATGATGGTTTAGAAGACTTCACAAGAGTTTCGCCCTTCTCTTCAGCATAAGCAGTTCTTAAAAAATGTGTTGCTTCTTATGGACTAATTCATTGAATATTTACGAGATTTTAATATACGTTGTCAGTTTTGTTATACAGATGTTATAGCATGAGATTATGTTGTTTTATAATTAGTAAATTCCATACAATTTTTTTGCGCCATAAGGCTGCATGCAAGTTGGACGTATATCGCCTCCACCTTTGTGCTCTTATATACCATCATGTACGATGGTGTGTTTACTGGGTAGAGAATTCTTATTTGTCCCAAACCATATCAAGTAGCGATAGGCAATGACTCATTTATGAATACTTTTTCATGCACAATTTTAGTGACTATTATCACTAAAAACAAGTTGGTCTATTTTTACCCGAATGTTGTTCCCTCGAATACCATTTCCCCGCAATCCATTCTCCCTAATGACCCGAAATTTGTATGAATCGAGGTATTAAGATAGAACCACCCCCTTCTACCCCAGATCTCCCCCCGCCCTTGAACGACCAAGTGGTTTATAGAAGGCACCAAAATAGATGCGGTTCAAAATGCATTAGTAGCAATCATCAGAGACAGAGTGGTGAACTAGAAATAACGATAAAGAAAACAAGATGCAGCCAATGCTTAGTTCAGAGAAACTTTAAATAACCACTTATCAAAAAAGAAGGGTGCATATCCTATGACCCGTTCATCACCTTGAAACATAAAAAGTTATGACAATTGTAAGTGCCAAAGCGTTTTCGGGGAAATATACTACTCGAGAAAATGCATTTGCATTTGCGGTGTTCGGGGAAACGGCATTCGGGGTATCGATATTCGGGAGAAAGTAGCACAACCTCAATAAAATGCCCATTCAAAAGCAAAAAAAAAATTTGGTAGATGTAGGAGAAGTTATGTGCAATACAATATTCTGATGGAGAACAGCTCACGGTGGAAAGAAACGCAATCTTCTCGAAGTAAAAACTAGGTAAAACAGCTTAGAATATTGTATGAAATCCTCACAAGCAAAAATCTCCTAAGAGATGTAGAATAACAGTTTTATATTGCCTCCGCTCTGTGCACTAGTAGAAAGCTTAAAATGAGAAGAAGGAGATTGTTATCGTACTATTATAGTTCAATTTAGTGTTTTTTTTTTTATTAAGGCGCTCCGTGCTTGTGGCCACTACTGTGCCGGAATCAGTTTTATCTGTATCTACCTTACCGATACAGTTCTATTTTTAGCTTATCTATATTTACATTTGCTTTCACTCTCTTCTGCTCTTTTGCTCTCACACCGAGCAGGTAGGAGAAGTACTCTGCTGTTGGTCCAATCGATTTCCATAAGCCATAGTCCATTACTCTTTTTGCGGTGGTTCGTTTTGCCGTGTTCCTGAGTCATTTAAGGCTAGCTGCCTGCGAAGTGGGTCAATTTGTCTCAATCACCATCTGAAACTGACGGAGGATGGATGTGCTCCCCTATGCACGGTCCTCCGTGCGGCGTCTTCTGGTGGCTGGACGGTTTATTTTTTGGAGGGGCTGGGAATTGAATCCATGACCTTCCGCTTATGAAGCGAAAGCGTAACCTCAAGGCTACGGACCCCCCTTAGCTCAATTTAGTGCTCTTGAAGATGTGAAAAGTGGCACAAGTTGAATATTGTGACGTCCATCTTTGGATCTCGAGATATTTCATTATGCATTAATTGATCAAAATCGACAAGATAAACAATTCTGGGGAATGGTACTTTCTGGTGAATGGTACATTCTGGCAAATGGTTTTCTGGCAGATGTCATTCTGGCGAATAGTTTTCTGGCGAATGGTTTTCTGGCAAATATCGCATAATCTTTTTTGTACATTATCGCAAGGTGTCCTTTTCCCCAGCCTGCTAACCAAACAGCAAGCCTTCTTCTTTCTGGCGTTACGTCCCCACTGGGACAGAGCCTGCTTCTCAGCTTCCACAGTTATTAACTGAGAGCTTACTATGCCAATGACCATTTTTGCATGCGTATATCGTGTGGCAGGTACGAAGATACTCTATGCCCTGGGAAGTCTAGAAAATTTCCAACCCGAAAAGATCCTCGACCGGTGGGATTCGAACCCACGACCCTCAGCTTGGTCTTGCTGAATAGCTGCGCGTTTACCGCTGCGGCTATCTGGGCCCCCAGCAAGCCTCTCTGCCATAAAAATTATACCAGCCCTACACCTTCCCGCATGAACTGGTGTAGACGCAGTGGTATAAACGGTCTACTGTGGCAACCAGTTAAATGCATCTTCAATTCTTCTTCCTTCCCCTTATTGGTCGGCATTATGACGTGGCAGGCGCCATTATCGCCTAAAAATAAAAGATCACCAGCACGTATACATTGAAGGTGTCTGTTAGTCCCTAGCAGTCATCAGGTTGGTTCCTTGTGTCTGTGCAGCTGATCTGGCGATACTGGAGTAGCAACCGCGGGCGGCCAATCAAGCTGCATCTGCTTTCGTTCTTCCTCGTTGCTAGGGCTCATCTGCTGCGTCAGTTTTTGACTGTGGTCATCATTTGTCTGGATCTATCCGTTTTCAATCCGGTCATACAGACACGTATCGAGCTTCAACCGCTTCAGTCAAAAGCGCTTCAATTCTCCATACAGCTTCCGATTCCAAATCTGGCTAGCTTGCTTTAGCCTGTATAGTGGTTTCTGCAGGTTGCAGACACTCCTCGGACGATCAGGCTTGACGAATCCTTCTGGCTGCTCCATATACATTTCTTCCTCCCCCAGTTCACCTTGCAGAAATGCGGTGACTACATCCATCTGGTGAATCTTCAGGTCCAACCTGGCTTCTAACGACATCAAATAGTGGATGGTAGCATACCGGACCTAAAAAGCCTTAATTGTACAGCTTTTGCGTCTTCTGATTCCTCAAACTCATTGAGCTCGTCATCTCACGCCTACAGATTATTTTCTTCACCACCAACGACCTGTTCTTCTGCAACCTCCGTCTCATTCTGCACAACCATTTCGAAAGGTTCCTCTTGGGTGGGATCTTCCTCTCTCGGTTTAAGTTGACGTCATGCGTCTGGAAGTTGTACACTCTGTACGCTTTCGAGTTCTCACTGTAGCCCATGAAGATGCAACGCTCTGATTTCTCGTCCCATTTTCGCCTCTTCTTCTTCGAAACATGCACCATGTCCTAAGGGACCTTCCTTAGCCGAATGGTTAGAGTCCACGGCTACATGCTGAAGGTGTCTGGGTTCCACTATGGGCGGTTTCCATACAGACTGGCGGCCAAAAATATTTTTCCCATCTCATGTCGTATTCATGACTTTTGTGATACAAATTTGATGTTATATTTTCAAAAACAAGTTTTCGAGACTAATTTTTGAATAGAACCTATAGCGAAATAATAAGTTTTGTTACTAATGTTGCATATAAGCCATTTATGCGATTAACGTTGTGCAAACCATTATAAATGTTAGAACTTACATAGAAATGATGATATACATGATTTAGCGATGTTCAGTTATTCTCTGCATTATATTTTAGCTGTTTTTAATAGAAAATGGTTAAAAATAAAAGCCCTACATTAAAAAAGTGCAAATTTGTGCAGCTAAATTCTTCACGATCTTTAAGTTTACATCTCATAGTACTATGGAATGATGCTCAAGAAAAACTCATAAGAACAAGTCATTTTTTCGATTATTGGCCACCTGATCGCCCATAGTGGGTTCGATTCCCGGTCGGTTCAGGATCTTTTCGTAATGGAAATGTCCTTGGCTTCCCTGGGTATTAGAGTATCATCATACCTGCCTCACGATAAACGGTGAACGGTTGGCGACGTACGAAGCAGCAGCTACCACTTCCGCTCAGAATCACTTTCCAACCCCAAACAACGCTCCACCAACGTTCGATTAATCCTTTCTGCAAGCCTATTCTGCTCCGGACTGTACGGTTCCGTGGTGGATTCCAGCTTGACGCAAGTACCGTCGCATTGCACAAACCAAGTATCATTCGATAGCTGAGTAACAGCTTAGTCAGCTGAAATGCGTATATTTTAGCTGAATAAACTATGATACAGCTAAAAATGTTACTTGGAAATTAACGTAATCCTTACCGTTGTCCGATCTGATCCACTTGATTCTCCCGTCTGTTTCTTGACAAATGGCTTCAAATCTTCGAATGCTTCCAAAACGTCCACATTCGATTTAAAAAACGTCGATGAATGTCAGGAAATATCTGCTTCCTCCCAACAATGCCGTCTCCATCGGTTCACAGAGATCGGAGTGGACTAGCTCGACCACCCGATCAGCACGATCACCTTTCACCTTTGAACGGTTGCGGCTGGTGCTTACCTTGAATGCAGGGTACACATTCCTCCATGTCTTTCTATCGTTATATTATTCAGCCGATTCATGCCGTCGACCGAGAGATGTCCCAATCAACGATATCACAGCTCAAAACTGTTCTGCTCCGGTGATACGTTAACCTTCGGAACCTTGACCAACTTCAGCTTGTAAATGTCATCTGAATACGGTCCAACCGCTTCGATCTCTTTTGAGGGGCCAACGACCTTGCACACTTCCTTCTCGAACGTCACCTGGTATCCGCTCTGGCAAATCTTTCTCACGGACAACATCATTTTATTTATTTAGTTAAGATCTCAACAGATAACACTGAATCAACCATTTCACGCAACAATACTCGGTTCGTGTCCGCATTTCAACATCCTCGGTTCTGCCCCACGCTCGCCAAATCGATGCGCACTTGATCCGCTCACCTAGTTCGCTGCGCTCCACGCCTTCTCGTACCAACCGGATCCGAAGCGAACACCATCTTTGCAGGATTGCTGTCCGGCATCCTTGCAACATGCCGTGCCCATCGTATCCTTCCAGCTTTGACCACTTTCTGGATACTGGGTTCGCCGTAGAGTTGGGCGAGCTCGTGGTTCATCCTTCGTCGCCGCATACCGTTTTCCTGCATTCTGGCAAAGGTCATCCTAAGCACCCGACGAACGAAGACTACAAAAGCTTGCAAGTCCTTTTCGAGTATCGTCCATGTTTCATGCTTGCAGAGGACAGCCGGCCTTATGAGCGTTTTTTACATTGTACATTTGGTGCGGGCGTGGATATTTTTTGACCGCAGCCTCTTGTGGAGACCCCATTAGGTCCGACTTCAACTGATGATTTCACGGCTAACGTTATTGCCATCAGCAAGGATCCAAGGTAGATGACCTCGTCGACCACCTAAAAAATGTCTATCGTACCACTGCTACCTAGGCAAGCCCTGTCACGCTTGGCTCCACCAACTAGCATGTACTTTGTCTTGGTCGCATTCACCATCAGTCCAATTTTCGCTGCTTCGCGTTTCCGGCAGGTGTACAGGTCTTCGTCCATATGAATTTCCACCGAAATCGAAATTTGGAATCACATATTGAAAATCCAGGAATTCGCCCATAATTTCAGGATTAATTTTGAAATGGCAGGATTCTTTCTGTAATATTAGTAATCATCTCATAGTACCTGGATGCTAATGAGGATCATAAGTACCCTACAAAATTCCAGATTGCCATTTATACTGAAACTATACCATAAAAATAAAATTTTCGCTCTCGAGAATTTTAAAAAATGAGAATTCTTAATGAGGATTCGTATTGGAAACCCAGGGTTCTTCTCGATTTCAAAAACATTCTATCGCAATTATAGTAGTCTCACCAAAATTATTAAAACCCAAACTTGCAGTGCAGTTCAACTGAATCCATATTATTCCTACTTGAATCCCAGAATCCCAATTTACATCTCAAAAATTGTTCAAGGTTCCAAAGATTTTCACTTATAGTTAATAAGGACTCCCACGAGTTCAACCATAAATTGCAAGGGATTATACCGAAATTCCCGAAAATGTTCTACTGAAATTTTAAATTTTACAACGGAAATCTAAAAATTTCCGTCGGATTTTTCTCCAATTCCCATAATTCCTTTCAAAATATCAAGATTTATTTTGGAACCGCAGGATTCTCTCCGGAATCATTAGATTCTTTACAATATTCCAGAATGATTTTCAGAACTCCAGAATTTCCATAAAGCACTAGAATTCTTATCTTAATCTAAGAGTTCTCCAAAACTCTAGCAATCTTCCAGAATACTCCCCATAAAACCAGAACTCCCAATTTCTACTGTAACCCCAGAACTCCCATTAAAATCTCTGAATGTTTACGGAAATTCAAGGATTCCAACTCCAGAACTCACGCTGGAATTTCTAATCACTCATTGAAATCCAGCATTCGCACCAAAAATTTCTAACACCCTCGATAAACCCAGTACACATTCTGTAGTTTCCAATAAATCCCGAATTCCTCACTAGAAACTCACAATTTTCATCGAAAACCCAGAATTCATATGGAAATCCTGAGAGTTCCTACATGATTTACAGAAATCCCTCCAGAATCCTTGCAAAATCTCGAAATTCCCACCCATAGAAATCTCAGAATTGCTTTCGGGGTCTATGAATTCCCACCAGAATCACAAAATTCCAATTCGAGTCCCAGGGAACCTTACACAAAATTCCAGAAGAACTGTCATTGCAATTATGGATTTCAACCGGAACTCAACACTGCCCCCCCCCCATAATTTCTTCCGGAATTGTAGATTGTCGTCAATATATATTAGGGTTCATTGGAATTACAGAGACTCAGAAGTTTTGATAACTTAGAACTCCCATTTCAATCTCAATTCATGCAAGAGCCTTAGACCTTCCTCCAGAAATTCTGATCACCAATTGGGATCCAACACTCAAACATTTAGAATTTGTTCCATAAGCCACTAGATTCAACCCACTAGAACCACCACTAACGCTAACTCCTATCTAAAGTTCAAATTCCAGGATTTCAGGTTCCAAGAATTTCAACTGATTTCTAGAATTTCGTATAGAAGACCTAAAAGTTTTAACCAGATTTTTGGTAATCTCTTCAAAATCTCAGGATCCCCACTCATTTGAAACCAAACATTCCCCAATGGATGCGCTATTCCAAAAGCAGACTTACTTCGCTTTTTGGATAAATGAACTCAGATGACTTATGACCAATATATAACCCTAAAAAAATCATATTCACTACTACCGAGATCAGTTCCAGAAGGGCCAGACAAATCATTATAAGCTTTCTTCATCATCATTCTTTCATCATTGTGATATATGTAGAAGATATGTTTTGAAAACACCCTCCTTGCGGTGGTAAGCAAAATGTAAGTTTTGCATAAAAAATCATAAAAATTTTAAACTAAACATCGAGGGGGATGGGTGAGGGGCAGTGTTGCTCAGACTCATTTCCCCGAAAATAACATTTTCCAAACTACGAAGCCACGAACTACTACAACCATGCTCTATCCTCCTAAGATAGAAAAGCAGATGGTTAAGCTTGAGTACTGCACACAAAATCGATCAATTTTGATCCCAGAAAGCCGCAATTTAAGTTTCGGTGAAATGAAATGAGTGAGTGAGTGAGTGCGAATCATTTCACCGAAACTTGAATTGCGGCCCACCGAGATCGAAACTGTCGGATCCCATGTGCAACACTAAAGCCCAACCACCTCCCCCTCCATCTCAGGAATACAACGCACAGTTATAACAGTTCATGGCTTCACAATTCGAATTTCGGGGAAATGAGTCTGGTCAACACTGGTGAGGGGGATGCGACTTCCAGCGTCACCAAAAACAAAAGTCTAAGAGTTTCGCCCACCCACCCCCTTCAGCGTTATGACATTTGAGAATGGGCCCTTTTCTGTCTGTCCGTTAGTACCATCGTTCTTAACCTCGGATGCTACCGAAGTTTTGCATTAAAAATTGAAACGCGGTTGCAATCGAGATACAAATGGAACGGTTTTCGGACCGGCGTTTGAATCGATATGGTGTACTACACTCAACTTAGAAGAATACAAATTTTCTTGGAATCAAATAATTGATTATGTTACTCTAATAGGTAAACCATTGTCAAGTTCAGCTCAAAACCACTCTTGACCAGTCTCATATCGTTCTTATAATTAGTAAACTTTTCAATTATCCCAACGTTTATTTTCAAAGGAAATCCTTCCAAAACTTTTCCCTGGGAAAACCATGAGGCACAAGTCGGTCCGTTTTCATAAATAACCACTCGGTGAATGAAATGAGCATAACAGCCAACAGTAGTTAGGTATGTAGTAAGTTTTCCTAGAAACTTAGTTTGTTTGCAGCCAAATGATCAAGGCCATACTAATAATGGCTGTTACCAGCACACTGTAGATCCAACTGGTACGGGGGAGTCGACGTTTTCCGTATTCCAGAAGACATTTCCCCCTCTTGAATGTCTTACTCGGAGGCTCTCCTCCATGGTACAGACCATCCGCTTTGAATTGATGCCATAGCACGGTGCTTCTCAGACTATTATTATCAGAAAAAATACTATAGAATCATTGCTCACGGGTCGATTGTTTTCTATGGCTCAACTGCATGTCTGCCCTCAGTTGCTTGAACAGCTGTACTTACACAGTAGCATCAGTAGCATCCTTAATGTGTGAGTACTGGTGCTTTCATTATTATAACAAACAATAACGGGTTCGGCTGTGTCCAAATGCAGGTCAATTTGGGAATGGGAAGAAAATATTGACGTGTTACTTACTTTGAAGAAGCCGTTGAGTCCTCTGCATTTCTAATTTTAAAACGGGTCCTGCGATGTTTTTCTTATTTTGCGCAGACATACAACGTAGTCATAGAAAACAGTAAGCCCAAGATAAGCCCAGATCTAATGAAGATTTTCCCTGATAATAACAGACTGGGGAGCACTGTACATCTTTGAGTTCCACAGTCGTCGTCGTTGTCATCGTTCTTCGTTTCGGTAATAGAAGAGAACACAATACGCACATCAGCATCATCAAGCGGCGGAATTATGGAAGCGAGGTCGGCTTAGCGGAGCAGAGGCTTCCATTTTCCGGCAAGGCTCTCATAATTTAACGTTAATTTTATCACCAGCACTCCCACTAATGTTGTCTTCATTGGAAATACGGCTTCCCGGAGTCTGTGCCAACGACTCGAATCACTTCGCAACGGAATTGAAACTGCCGCGCGTGTAAAGGGAGCGGGGTGCTAGGAGGAAAGCCAAGGGACAGAAAGGAAGGAAACCTTTCTGGTCGCATTACCAGTTTCTAATTATTTAGGGCATGATTTTGGGCTGGTTTGGGTCAAAGGAAAATTAAATCGAAATATTGTGACTTCAGCGGAAGGAGGATGGGGTTTGCTTGTGAAATATTATTTGCTTGATTGGTTATTTGGTTAAGGGTCGGCAAAGTAAGAATGAAATGAAAAGTACACTTCTTATGGTACCTACATACAAAACTTCAAACTAGGTATTTTTAGATTCATAGTTGTTTTGCGAGAAACATCAGAGATATTTTTTTTTGCTATGGTAATCTGCTTAATTTAGCTCGTCAATTATTGAAATGGTCCACAATGGGTCAGAATTAAAATAAGCCATGGCAAAAATTCCTCACACTCAATTTTTTACTCTTTTTAACTTTCATCCAACCAACATACTTTGAACATGCTGAAAGACACATAAAAATATGCATAACTGTTTTGTTTATCAAAGGATTTCGCTGAAATTTACAAAACTTTCCGAAAAACTCTCTTAGTGTATGGTCCGGAAAACTTGGGAATATGGTTCAAATGATTCCTGAGTTATTCCGGATTGGATTCAACGGATATCTCCAAACCCGGATGAGCTAGGAGGTTGGTGTCTTCGGCAAAGTTGTTAAGCATATCAAGAGCTATTTAACAATAAAAAAAAAACTATTTAATTTATCTTTAGATGGCACTAGTAATTAAATTTCTTCAATTTTCTATATCACGAGATCCTGATAAGCTTGGAAGTTGGTGTTTCCGAAAAAGTTGTTCATCAGATGGAGGGCTATCTGATTGGAGGTTTATCCGCTAGGTGGCGCTAGTAACACATTTTATCCAATCTTGTATTTTGTATTTTGAGATCCTGAAGGGCTGAATGTTACTCGTATCAAAGAACTCGTACCGAAGTACTGGCATACTGTTGTCTTCTCGGGGTTACTATTGATGATTGCAGCAGAATCTTTCGTCCTTCGTCGTTTGAAGAACAGAAAGCGGTACAGGACCAACGAAGGTTGGTTCCAGGTTGCGACGACCATAACTATACAGCAAGTTCCATTACTCGGTTCCAACGATGGATGATTTTCCATCAAGCACACGAAGGGATCCTGATGTTCCTCCACAAGGATTCACCAAGCGGTTGTCAACTGCGGAAAAACTACACACCAGGTTTGTCCATCTTCGAAGTGATGCAGGAATCGCACAGGGAAGCACAGCGTAAAACAAATTTCCCATTGGCTGCACGTCGAAGAAACTTTTTTCTTCATTGGGCTTTGGTAGGATTCTACTCCAAAACTGCTTGGTATTCGTCTTCGGCCGTCACTTCCATTGTGAGCGTAGACTGACGCTGATCGGGAACTATGATACGAAAACCATTGCTACTCGGTGTCGGACTTCTTAAGTGGATGTCCTTCATTTCAGTTGGGTTCAACTGCTCGGAAGGAGTCATATTGTTGGTCATCAGACTCAGATCGATCGACACGTTGCTCCAATCAAACAGTATCGGTTCAGGGAGACGCAAGCTGAACATTCCTCTCGTAGGGTCTCCTTTACAAGCCAACTGGGCTTGTACCAATACAGTTTGCGCTGCTGATTTCGGATGGCTCGCAATAACCATCGGTAGAGGTTTCGCAGGTTTGATATGACATTTTCGGGTAAGTTGTATAGACCTGGAGCATCATCCGACATTTTGCAAGTTCTTTCCGAGAACTCCACATATTCCGGCGTAGGTTCGACGAGGCCTTTTTATAGGC
This sequence comes from Aedes aegypti, assembly GCF_002204515.2. Taxonomy (NCBI): domain Eukaryota; kingdom Metazoa; phylum Arthropoda; class Insecta; order Diptera; family Culicidae; genus Aedes; species Aedes aegypti. Next base: position 383,570,234 of record NC_035108.1, read on the forward strand.
ACGACTGCCCAGAGTGGCAAGCTACGTAGTGCGGGTGGTCAAGCTTTTTCTTGGATTGACAGCGAACGGTCTGGTGACACATCAGGAATCGCAGAAAGCCGAATCCCTGATATTTCGACAAGTACAGATGCAGGAATATCTAGACGAATATACTACGCTTACATACAACAAGAAGAATCCAGATAAGGATGCGAAGCAAATCTGCAAGTCCAGTACACTGTTCAAAATGTCTCCAATGCTCGATGAGGATGGTGTGATCAGGATGAACAGTCGTATAATAGCGGCGCCAAGGGTAACTAAGGATGCGGAGTACCCGATTCTCCTTCCAAAAGATCGTCGGGTAACGAAATTACCCAGACAACCAAAATGTACGTATAACGAAATCACCTGGAGGCTCTATATGTGCAAAATTTCACTTATAAGATGTTGCGAAACGGCCTTCTACGTACAAAAGTGGATGCGGTATGCGTGCATATGTCATGTGATGAATAATAACATACAATGCGAGTGTATAAATATTCTACCGAAGTAACCTGCAATATTATGCGACTTAACTTATGATAACAAATGATGATTTGACAGCTGCTACGGATTGATCCGACTTACTTTGTACGTGTGTACGGGACGAAACAAAATGTACAAATGAACTCAGAAAAGAAGTGTTTTATGCGAGGAAACTCATCAATCTGACGAGTTTATCCACGGTGTTTTGCGAGTTTGATGTAATTAGTATGAATAAACGAGTTGTAACGTGAACTTTTATGCGATTTCTGGTTGTCTGGGTCACTCATCGGCTGGCGTTACCCGTACAGTGGATTCGCTAAGATTCCCCACCGGTATCAGGTATCAGATATCAGAAGGCCGGCTCCAAAGGCACGTTTACCGCCATTTGGGAAATTTGTGCCATCGCCATATTTGAGCCTATTTCATCATCTACCCGATGGGAAAGGAAAGGGAAGGGAAAGATGGGAGGTTGAAAATAACGAAAGATCCTGAACATCAAGGTTTCTGAAATCAGTTTCACTTAATAAGTGTTTACCAAGTAATTGGAATCGCAATTACGCGAAAACTGGACAGGTGATAACAAGTTCCATAATCGGAATCACACCTATCACACACAAATGTATCAGCCAGCTGAATATTTGCCATGTGATAGTTGAGTCGGCAGTGACCAGCCAAGGTTGTAATCAAAAGGCTGCAATTCTGCTTTGACAGATTTGTTGAATGCTTAGCCACCTTCTGGGATGGCTCAGTAATTCTTCTTCTTCTTTTTGGTGTTACGTCCCAACTGGGACAAAGCCTGCTTCTCAGATTAGTGTTCTTATGAGCGCTTCCACAGTTATTAACTGAGAGCTTTCTTTGCCGATTGACCATTTTTGCATGTGTATATCGTGTGGCAGGTACGAAGATACCTCTATGCCCTGGGAATCGAGCAAATTTCCTTTACGAAAAGATCCTCGACCAGTGGGATTTGAACCCACGACCCTCAGCATGGTCATGCTGAATAGCTGCGCGTTTACCGCTACGGCTATCTGGGCCCCTCTGGCTCAGTAATTTACAACTTTGTTTGACGATATGACTCAGAAGCATTCCAATATTGCTTGTGCTGAGTTGCCGCCCAAGAATTCCTGAAGCTTCACACAACACTTCGGTGGCCTGGCACGCGAGTTTGCTGTTTCATATTTATGAAAGTATCAAAAACTGGGTCCACAAGTTTACCTAGATAAAAGTTTTCGTTACGAAAGTAGGGTTCTTAAACTAGCGCTTCTTGAGCAGTATCATTTTGTATGTGTCTACAAAGATGGATCTTTGCGCATATATTTAATGCTGAAGATTGATTTAAGCTATCCTAACCGTAGCAACTACCCAAACTAGGCTGGATTAAGCTTTTTGCAATCTCAGCACGAAAAAGACCAGCAGCGAAAAAAAAAACAGATCGGTATCACTTAAAAGTCGAAAAACACAAAATACACTGTGAAAATGCATAATCAGGCGTTGCAGAATTCGCTCTCATTTGAGAATGAAGCACGATCAAAGCAAGCAAAGAAAAACATCCCATCTGTTGCGGTCCACGATCGTCATTGTATCGCAAGGTGTAACAAGTCTGATAAATGGAAGCAGCGAGCGAGAGCCCCAACGAGAGAGCAATGATAAAATCCATTTTTCTCGCTTGTTTACCGTTGGGGATAGGTGTTTTTCTTTACTGGCACGATAAGCAATCCACGAACTTCCAATAACAACAGTGTCCCCCAGGCTTGGAGCATGTTTAGAGGGGTTTTATCATGCACTACTATCCCCCCAATCTGATCAAACTTGTAGCAGTATACGATAAACAGTCTCTCATAATGTGCAGCATGTTATGATAGTTACAGAGAGCGATACGTGAGAGATTCTCTCAATTTTCTCAGGATTCAATCCCTGTGCATAATGCAAAACCCTAAAGGTGAATATTTAATCTAAATTACAACGTAACAATAATCCTACCCTTATTTAGCCTCAGGCTTGAGACTGAAGAAGGGCAGCCGATTATCTCAGAGAAACACAAGGTCACCTGCACCATTGCTCCGGGTAGCACAGGAAAAGCACAATAGTGTAGAGGGCGCCCTGGTACTCTAGAGGCTCCTTTTGCGGTTAGGTTTTATTTAGACCCCCCTAACCATTCATTCTTAGGCAAGGTAAGCTTAAAGCCGTATGAATTAGGGATCACCTGTGAGGTGGACTTTTACCACCGGAACAGGCAGTCCGTAGTGTTAATTCTTAGCCAATTGAAACAACCGCTACCGACACTACGCGGCTATCTAGGCTGTTCGGGAAAAGGAAGTTAACATTGATGATTAACTCCTGACGTGCCAAACAGCCCAAACTCTGACAGGATCTCAGATTTCGCAATGCTGTACGGCGTCTTTTCTCTTGGTGAGTCAGAGAGCTCTCTTTGAGCGGACTCTGACAGCAGTCTAACTCGCGATTTGGCTGGTGACTGGTAAAGGATTCCAGTGCGATACGATTGCTTCAAGCTGAACGGATGAGAGTGCTTGGACTCCATTTGATGTTCAGTTGTCACAACGTAACGTGCGTTTCCACGCCGGACGTGTCAGACCGTTTCTCATGGTCGTACTCTGACCACCGCCTATTCACTCTCACCTATTGCCAGCTAGGCTCGCGGTTAGCTGCTCGATCCTCAGCAGAGCTCCAATATGAAGCTGATCGAACCTTAGATGCTGCTCATCATGCTCTTCGAACTCTGTCGTTGCAATCCGTTCCAAGATGTCCCGATCAAAGTTGGTGTACTCTCGGTAGTACATACCCAGTTTCTTCTCATAGGCCCGTAGCAGGGATGATCTCGTCTTGGATAGGTCCTCCAGGATACGGATGATATACGTGACCTTGCGGATGACTTAGTCGCGTAGATGGATAAGTTTGTGTACCTCATCCATGAGGGGTGTCATAGCTCATGGGGTAGATCGACCGGGACTCATCACTGTTAATGGGTGCACTGACTAGTTGAACTTTCTCGAATGGTCACCTTGTTGACCACGGGACACAGATATCGTATCTAATGCATGTCTTGTTATCCAGAGAAACGAGGTCTGCTTCTACTGATAACCTCGTTGATTAGCAGAAGACTTTCCGTAACCGATCGCCTCACAGACCGATAGATGCCTCTCACTCCTTTGGTATTTTTGCGGTGGTAAGCATGTCACACTTCGTACCTATCTCTCTCAGATCGGCGGGAATTTCTGGACTAGTCGCCTCAAATACCTGGGGGATCCTGTTTCTACTGTGCGCTCCGTTGACCAGTAGAAGGTTTCGATGGTGTAGAACCTCGCAATACTATTCGACAGGATTTCCCTGACTGATCACTTCGTTGATCAAGATCGGATGCTGGAACGGATGCTGGAACGGGGGTGGAATACCTTCCACTTCAGCCCTTTATTCACTATTACTAATAACACTAATATGAGCTTTAGCCAACTCGGTTTCACTTCACACTTCACTGTTACTCACTACTTGACCGTTCGCCGGGACATATTTTACTGTTCGTCGAAACGACATTTCCACTCGCTATATATACCGTTCCCGTAGGCATCTAGAACATATCATCCTTCTCCAGAGTAGAACATTCTAGAAAAATCGGGAATCTGAGTGCACTGCTGTTCACGCTGTCGTAACCCATTACGCGCGATGACGGTTGCGAGCGTGCGTGACTCATGAATGATTGTTAACATCAGTGAGTGACCGCGCACTGCTGCTGGCTTCGGGTGGATTGGTTGGTGCTGGTGTGTTGCTCCCGCATTTGACGTTTCTCCTCATGATCCTCGCTGTAGAAGACAGTGGGTCAATTTTGCATCCAAAACTTGCTCACCAGATCATGGGCTATCTGACAGTAAATCATTCGGTAGAGTATTATCTGCTAGGTGTCGCTAGTAACAATATTTCGAGCAAGTAGATTTCTTTGCCAAAGTTTGTCAACAGAACAAGGCATATCTTGCGTTGAAAAATTTGATTGAGAATTCATCCGATGGAAGCGCAAAATATGTTTTTTTTGTTTTATTTGATTTTCTATGGCGAAAGGCACTTCACTACAAATTTTTCGAATATGGTTAATCTTGGGACAGAAATGTCTTCACGTCACCACAACAAAAAAAATCTAATCAACTTAAATCCTATCATGTAGATTTTAGCCATCTAAAATAATTTTTGCAATTTCTCATCGTAATAGGCTGTTTTTCATCACGCCAATGTGTCATGAAACGGCCTACTTTCCTGCACTGAAGTATGCAGAGTGGTAATAGTCATTACCTTACTGAAACCAGTGCTGTAATGATTCATTACGCAACGCTTTCTCATTACGCAACTGTTTTGAGTTGCGTAATGAATCATTACACAACAATTTTTCAGAAATTGTAGAATGATGGTAAATGCATTCCTATATGAATTCGGATACCCTCAAGCGGTCTTCTACGAAATTGCAAAAAATGTTGTACGTAACTCGTTGCAGAACTCGATTTTTACAGCACTCGTCGTAATTACCCTACTCGGCGAGCCTCGTAGGATAAACTTACAACTCGTGCTGTAAAAATCATCATTCTGCAACTTGTTCCGTAAACTACTATTGCCGAATGAATTAATATTTGTTCAGTTTTTCGACCATTAGTTGCTCTTGATCTTTTGAATAACCGTGTTGAAAGATGGACACTCAAATCCCAATTAATAAATTCTCCCGCAAGAGCAACATCATTTGAGATTTGAAAAACTCACGCTTGAGATCTTGATGGAAAATCACTTGTTCACGTTTAGGTCGTCAAAAATGTTGTAATGATAAAACACATTGAAAATCTGTTACAACTCAGTGTTATTGTTCACATTAGAAAGGTTCGTTATATTTCTAGCAGAAGAACAAACAACTGTGAAAGTACAAACCAATATGTCAAACTAGAGATCCTTCTCACGTATGATATTGTGGCTGTTTTACTGCGTGAGTGATAAATAGTCGAAGACACCAACCTTCTGACACATAAGTATTTTGAGATGGAAAAGTTTACAAAACCCAAGCCACTTAGCATGATAATATTTACGGCCCTCGATATGCTTGATAATTTTTGATCTGTTGAATAACATTGCCGAAGACAGCTCACCAGAATCTCGAGATGTAAAAGATCGAAGAAAATTCGTTACTAGCGCCACCTAACAAATGAATTTCCAATCTGATTGTTCTTGCCAGATCGCCCTTGATCTACTGAACAACTTTGCCTAAGACACCGACATTCTAGCTCACCGCTAGCGCATGACGGCTCACCATAGTAGCATGTCCGAAAGAACTTGATACTATTGAGAACCAGAGCTACAGGTCCAAAGCCCTGGTAAAGATGGATGGTTGCGATGGCTATGATCGTGGTCATCATGTAAAGAACAAACGGACATTACCCGAGCAAAGTTGAAAAGCAAAATGATAACAAATCTTGCTACCTGGTTATCATCATTTGATAACTGATTTTGTTGTCAGTTGTGAAAAATGAAAACTCAAATTTGTTTGTCCAATAACAAAGTAATAGTAAATTATGTTATCATTGAGTTCAAGTTGATAACTAAATTTACATCATCATATAATTTTGAATTTTTTGGTCATAAATCAGGGAAAAATTTTTAGAGATGAGTGTTTTGTATTAAACTTACGCTCCTAATAATTTTACAGAATTTTGTATGACGAAAAGTCAACTTTGTTTAATAACACACGCTTTATAAAAATGTTAAAGAAAAGATTTATGATAACATATTTTGTTATCAACCTGTTATCAAACATGTATGTCACGGATACAATGATAACAAATTTTGTTATCATTCGGTTATCATTGATAACATAATATCAAAATGATAACAGCGATAATAAAAGTTGTTATCAATTTGATATCATCCAGTTATCCGCCTTTGCTCGGGTACTGTATCGTGTCAGCACCGAGGAGGCAGCCCCTCTAACACGATGTAGGTAGCACAACCCTGGTTAGGTGGCCTATCGAAGACTCTTCACAAACCAAGAAAGGCAAAAGTAGTGCAAACGGATTGATTTTACGGCAACATTCCCGGCAATGAATAAAGGACAACGATTGGAAAGTTGGGTCTTGGAACGCGAGAGCTTTGATTGAACTCGCGCGTGTTGTGCTCCTGGCTCGTGAACTGCGGAATGTCGGCGTGAACGTGGCAGCTATCCAGGAAATACGCTGGCCGAGAACCAGAGAACGCGAATTCCGAGCGGTGGATCCCATCGCTGACACTTCATTCAAGTACCACATCTACTACAGCGGTGGCGACAGAGCAGAACGTGGAGTTGGCTTCATAGTGATTGGGAAGCAGATGAAACGAATTGGTGGAAGCGACCGAATCTGTGTGTTGAGAATGAAGGGCAAGTTCTTCAACAACAGCCTGATCAGCATTTATTCGCCAACGAACGATAAGCCCGATGACATGAAGGATGAGTTCTATGAGAGCCTGGATAAGGCCTACGGAGAGTGCCCAAAACAAGACGTCAAGATAGTCATCGGCGACGCAAATGCGCAGATCGGGAAAGAAGATTTCTTCCGACCCGTCATTGGAATGGACAGCCTTCATTCCGTTACCAATGATAATGGCCTGCGGCTAGTAACCTTCGCTGCTGCTAGAGGGATGGCAATCAGCAGTACATACTTCGCGCGAAAGAATATCCGCAAACACACCTGGTGACACCCGAGTGGCGATGACAGCTTCCAAATAGACCACGTGCTGGTTGATGGGCGACATTTCTCAGATGTCATGGATATCAGGACCTTCCGAGGCCCTAGTATCGACTCGGATCATTATCTCGTTGTAGCTAAAATTCGGGCGCGGTTATCCAGCGTCACGAGTTCTGCAACACACAGAACGCAGCGCTTCAATATACAACGCTTGTCGACTGATGGGGTAGCAGCACAATACCGTCAGCCTGAGACGAGACTCGCGAAGACGGTCTTCTTTTTCTGTGATTGCTTAGTTTTTTCTTATTCCACTTTGTGTTTATACCAATTATGCGCATGCTGTTCAAATCCACACATGAATCTCTCAGCAAAAAATGATTGAGTTTGCATCACATCGAATCATAAATAGCCGTTTGTGTGAAATTTCATGCCAGCAAACGTAGCAGACATTAGAAATAATTGATCTTTTGCTAAGATTTATCAGCAACTTTGGAAAAAACTGCTCCACCGACTGAGGTTTTTAATAACAGTTTACTTTGAACACAATACTTTTCACTTTTTCAGCCATAAAAACGGTGGGCTGCATTTGACGTTTCGTGAGAGGGGAATCTGGGCTGCATATGACGTTGATATTTTTCCTCTTCGCGAGTCTCTCTCAGCCGTCAGCAACTAGACGAGCAGTTGGGAAGAATCAACGTTGCTGGAGACGTCGACAGCCTGTGGGACCCTATTCACGAAGCTGTGACAACAACGGCGCGGGAAGTGATCGGCACTGGTCAACGACGAAGACAAAACCACTGGTTCGATGAAGAGTGTCAGAGAGTGACAGACATGAAGAATGTCGCCAGAAGCCGTATGCTTGTGGCCGGTACCCGACAGAACAGAGAGCGGTACAGGGCAGCGAGAGCCGACGAAAAGCGAATCCACCGCAGAAAGAAAAGGCAGCACGAAGAAAGTGTGGTAGCTGACGCTCAAGAAAGCATGAACCGGAATGATATGCGGAGATTCTATGCAACGGTCAATGGTGCGCGGCACAATACCGTACCAGTGCCCGCCATGTGCAATGATCGAGAAGGGAATTTGCTGACCGATAAAACGGCGGTGGCTGCCAGGTGGAAGGAGCACTTTCAGCAATTGTTGAACGGTGGAAATGGAAATGTAGCGAGGAACAGGATGAACATAGATGACGACGAACAAGCTGTGGACCCACCGACCATAGGAGAGGTAAAAAAGGCTATCAGCGAGCTGAAGAACTGTAAGGCTGCTGGAAAGGACGAGATCCCGGTCGAGCTTCTCAAGCATGGAAGTGAGCAGCTTTACCAGTCGATCCACCGAGTACTTCTGAAGGTATGGGAGGACGAAGAATTGCCCACCGGCTGTTTGGATAGCGTAATCCGCCCTATCTACAAGAAAAGGCACAGACTGGAGTGTGCCAATAACAGAGGGATTACCCTGCTGAATTCGGCGTACAAAATTCTGTCGCGCATCCTGTTTAACAGACTGCGACCGCTCGAGGAGTCCTTCGTCGGCGAATACCAAGCTGGTTTTCGTGAGGGCCGTTCGACAACGGACCAGATGTTTAGCTTGCGAATGATCCTAGACAAATTCCGGGAGTATAACTTGCAGACTCACCATCTGTTTATTGATTTCAAGGCGGCGTACGACTCAGTGAAAAGAAATGAGCTTTGGCATATAATGTCTGAACATGGTTTTCCGGCAAAACTAGTAAGGCTGATACGTGCTACGCTGGATGGTTGAAATCAAGTGTTCGGATCGCAGACGAGGTGTCAACCTCGTTCGTGACGCTAGACGGATTGAAGCAGGGAGACGCACTTTCGAATTTACTGTTCAACATTGCACTGGAAGGTGCTATTAGGAGATCTGGCGTGCAGAGAAATGGCACTATTATCACAAGGTCGCACATGCTCCTTGGCTTTGCGGACGATATAGACCTAATTGGAATTGATTGCAGGTCAGTGGAAGAGGCCTTCGTGCCTCTGAAGAGGGAGACAGCGAGGATAGGCCTGACTATTAATTCTACCAAAACGAAGTACATGATTGTAGGTAGAGATAGAGTCAGGCATGGTGGTGTAGGTGCTGAGGTAGTGTTTGATGGGGATGTGTTTGAAGTTGTTGAATCTTGGAACACTTGTGACATGTGACATGTTTATCTTGGAACACTTGTGACATGTGACATGTGACATGAGGGAAACTCGAAAATGGTGTGTGGCGCAGACGCATGAATCACGAGTTGTATCAAGTGTACAAAGATGCGAATATTATCAATCGTGTAAAATACGGCAGACTTCAGTGGGCTGGTCACTTAGTGCGAATGTCGGAAGAAAGAATTGCGAAAATAATATTCAGCAGGAAACCAGGTAGAGGTCGGCGGCTTCGGGGAAGACCACGAATACGCTGGCTGTACGCAGTGGAAGAGGACCTGGCGACCCTAAACGTTCGGGGCAACTGGAGAAGTTTCGCCCAAGACCGACGAAGAAGGAGCTCTACAATACGCCCGGCAATGGCGTGACGCTACGCTGTAGCCATCAAGGTATCGAGGTAGGTAACCCAGATAACCCTGGATCTGCTGAACAATTTTGTCGGAGACACCAAACTTCTAACTTATCCGAATCTCAAGATATTGAAAATTAAAGAAAAATTGTAGCTTCTTTAGACGAATCAAAAGCTTAAAATCACCGTCTATTATCACGGATTCAAATTTTACTTCACATTTTGGTATTGTAATGCCCCTTACTTCAACAATGGAATTTGTTAAAGATTCTAGAGCATTGACAATATCAAGTTTTGCTTGCAAATAAATGTTAAGATCAAGATTACTATCGATTTATGTTTCATATGTATTCGGCTAATCGGCTCGAAAATAATTTAATGTGGAGCTGAGAGGACTGTGAATCGTTTCATGTAATATTTGAATTGTAAGATGGACATGATCAGATTCAAAATCAGTATGACTAACCAGTTGGCTACAAAGAAGACTGGAATCGGTTAAGAAGTTAAGAGGAGGTTAAGAGGAAAACCGAGTATGACTATCATCAAATAAAATTTTGCCGTTGGAATTGCTTTGCGAATTGTTCCATTAGCGATGCTTTGCAATAAAGCCACCAATGACAAAAAATTGACTTATAGCGAGTCATTTTTTGCAAGACAGTTTGAAGCAAATTAACTTGTTGCCCAGTGCATTGCAAATAGGTAGCTATGAAGGTATATTTTTCAAACTGTGTTCAACAGGAACACCCAAATTTTCAATAACTTTAGTTTCAAATGACGAAAAAAGTTGTTGTTTAAAACGCCCATGAATGATGATTGCAATTCCACCATATACTCCATTCAGTCGATCATTATGATTAACAAAAAAATTGGATCTCTTTTGAGTTTGGATCCAGTTTTCATAAAACTTCAGTAATAACTGCATTCAGTAATGCTGCACTCAAAGGGTTTCGTAACATGACTCAGGTTCGTGAACATAGACTCAATTTCTTGGTTCTCGTAGAACGATAGTCTAACAAAATAACTGTTTTTCACACATTTTAAGGCAATCAACTATTTAAAAAAAACTAATGTTAAGGCAAAGTTGGGCATGAGAAATCTTCTCTAATCGATTGCATAGTCTGAAAAGCGCATTTGAGCAAGATAACCATATAGTTTTAGATTTGGTTCAGTTTATTTTTGTATTTTTTTTTTCTCTACATGAAAAAATCATTCATCCTTCCACACAATTCCTTCGATCCAATCTATGTAGCCAGATACTTTGGTGTACAGGGCAGGCGAATTTCCACAAGATAGAGGTCCTAGCGATGTGACAGCAATTATATGATAGGTGCAACCTTTCGGCTCCAAAATGGTCTGAATTGGACCACCGGAGTCTCCCTGGCAAGTATCTTTGCCTGAAGTTTCACTTCCTATGCACAACTGCTCGTCAATGATCCCAGCCTTGAATTGTCGTCCTGTGAACTGTCTTTTACAAATCTGTCTGTCAATGAACTGTAAAACGACTTTTCGAAGCAGATTTGATCCACTGCCCGCTAGATTTGAAAAATAAAATTCATTTTCTGATTAATGTTATCATTTCATCAAGGACTAACCCGTTTCCATGCTTCCGAATCCAGTCGCAATCAAAGCGCTCACATTGATGTTCTGCCCGGTCCACAAGCAAGCAGGTCGAATAACTTTTGAAAAACGCACATTTTCCTTCAACTTGATAAGCGCAATGTCATGATATGACGCACGAAACTTGTACTCAGGATGCCTCTCAATCGACTCAATCTCAAAATCCACCTGATTGTCAGAATCGTCATCTATATTGTGCTCTCCTAGGCGTACAATGTCGGGATTTCCCCTCTTGAAGCAGTGTGCAGCTGTGAGGACATATCTCTCGCTAATCAAAGACCCGCCGCATTCAAACTTGTATTCCTCTGGATCGTCCGGTGATATCCAACCCAACAGAGCCTGGTGTGGGAACTCATTCTTTTTGGCCACTTCTCCTCCCACAATCAAATCCACGGTTTTCGAGCAATTGAAACTGGTAACCTTCAGCGGATTGGGATTGACAACCAACGGAATGATGGCCGTAGTCTTGATGGTGAGCTTTCGGTACTCTTCACATTCTGAAATCACTTCAAGTTAGCACCCTAGACCTATCAATTGAACAATCGAACACTTACTTCTCTCTGATATGCGCTGACCTGGAACGATAAGCAAATACAAATTCTGTCAACATTACGGCAATCCAACAAAATCATCTTGAACTTAACCTTGAACTAGCACTGCAAACAGTGTCAAATAGAAGCCAACGCGAAGGCCCATTGATAACTGTGAATCGGGAGCGTGCTCAGAAACGACTAAGCATCGCGGCAAACCGGTTCGGTCTTTTTGAGATTCCAAACATCAAACCGAACATTCGTTCAATCATTGATGGGTGATGACCAAAGGCAGAGGATGATGGACTTTCTTAGAAATTATAGGGGAATCCCCAGTTGTATGCTAACGGTCGTACAGTATTCACTTGAATAGTGCTGATCACATGGCCTCACATGCTGTGTTTGAACCGAACGATTATAAACATCGAATGTACATCGGATTTTTTCTCGTTAGAGATCAGAGTTTGGTCTGTAGGGTATCCCAGAAGGTATGAGCACGACTTCACAATACTGCCATATCAAGACTAATGCAGATAATGCTAGTTCTATAAATCTTTCTTTTTTACTATAAACTTGTAAATAGCGCACATGGCCTTCATTAGCCGAGTGTTTGGGTTCGATTCCCGGTCAGTCCAGGATCTTTTCGTATTGGAAATTTCCTTGACTTCCCTGGGCATGGAGTATCATTGTACCTGTAACACGATATCCGAATGCGAAAATGGCAACTTTGGCAAAAAAAGCTCTCATTTAATAAATGTGGAAGTGCTCATAAGAACACTAAGCTGAGAAGCAGGCTCTGTCCCAATGAGGACGTCATGCCAAGAAGAAGAAGAAAAATCCCACATTTGATAGAACTAACACTTAACAGTTTTGTACGAATCTTGTTATTTCTAATCGTCTTATTTCTATTTACCCACATCCTTCTCGTTTCACAGTTAGCAAAGAGGAGATCGAAACGTGAATTTGGTTTAATTTTTTGTCTTAATATTCGGTCCATTATTGCCTTAAAAAATCCAGAATGAAAAATGCCTAAAGTTAAGATTAGTAAAAGTCGGTTTTAGCGGCAGTCATGCCACCGGATATAAGGTTTTCATAAAGTTCATATAAAAATTCCCTAAGATAGGTTTCACATGCTTTTTTATTCCTCAAAGGAATTCAAACAGAAATTCCTCCGGAAATTGTCCACAGATTCATATACAGATTTTTCAAGGATTTGGTTTTGATTTTCCTATTAAGTAATTTGTTGATTTCAAGAAGTTTTTTTTTTCAGAAAATCCTCAAAGTAATTTATTGAATTGATTGCTTGAAAATCAGAAGGCAATGAAGGTTCATGAGGCAAGTTCAATACAAAAAGGTATTAAAAGATTCCTATTTCAATCATTTTTTACTGAATTCCACCTAATATTTTTTTAAGATTTCAATTAACAATGCATCTAATTTTTCAAAAGAAGGCTACCAACAATTTCTCTAGAATTCATTCAGGAATTATACTCGAAAAAAAAAATCTTTCATCGAATTCTTCCCTGAGGACTTTCTCGACAGGTTCCCAATGAAACTCACACAAGGAATTAACCATAATTTCTTTCAATATATATCTTTGAGAAAGACTATGACTTTTTTAAGATCGTCAATATTCCTACATATGTTCTTCATATAAGAATTTCTTCACGAAATTCTTTAGAAACTTCTCCGTAAAAGTAAAAATAATGAAGATGTTTCCAAAGAATTCGGAGCTTTTCTTAAAATTTCCCAAAACATAATTTGAAAGAATTTCACATACAGATTTTTAAATAAATGTTCCCAAGAATATTTCAAAAATTCATCAAAGAGTTTCTTTTGCCATTTCTGCTATAAATACTCAAGAACATCTTTCACAAACTTATCCAAGGATCTATCCAGTTTTTTGTTCTTTGTATATCTTTTGCAGGAACTTGATGGAGCCAAGAAGCAATATTCTGATTCTACGAATTCTGCAGAGGAAGTTTTGGTTTTCTGAGAGGCAATGGTAAATGGTTGTAAACCCTAAAAGAATGAGATTAAGTTCTGAAAAATCTCTGAAAAAATTCTTATTGCATCTGTGGAACGATTATTGTTTAAATATTTGGATGAATTCTGTACATGATTAATTCTTGGGCTTTTTAGGAATGTTCAAAAACATATACAGCAAAAATTCCTACACAAATTACAATTGTGGGAAGAACTCTGGAAACTTATTCAAGCCCAAAGGGTTTTTCTGAAGAAATTTCTACGATTGTATCGAAACTATTGATAATAAATTACTTCGAATTGGAAATATCTGGAAGATTCCTTTAAAGAGTTCTTGGGGTAGTTCCGAACAAATTTTGGAGTCCAATGTTGAATTTCATCAAAAATATATACGAAATATTTGAAGAATCGGAACTTGTTGAGGCATCGTGAAAGAGTTCATAAAGTTATTGATAAAATTTTCAAGCATATTTTAATGAAATATCTCAAATTTACTAAGGAAAAAAAATGATACCTAAAATTGTATTATTCCGGAAGCGGAATTCCGAGTTTATTTTCAGACCGCGTTCAAGAGGAAACGCATGGAAAATTTCTTCAAAATATGCAGAAGAATTTCCGAAGGTGCAATCAAATTATTGGAGAAATCCCTATAAACTTTCCTATAGGTTTTTTGGTTAGAACTCTTGAAACAATTCATGAAGCCTATGTTTTGAAGAATGGGCCTTCCTTAGCGGAAAGGTAAGAGTCCGCGGCTACAAAGCAACATCATGCTGAAGGTGTCTGCGTTAGATTCCCAGTCGGTCCAGGATCTTTTCGTAAAGGAAATTTCCTTGACTTCCCTGAGCATAGAGTATCATCGTACCTGCCAACGATATACGAATGCGAAAATGGCAACTTTGACAAAGAAAGCTCTCATTTAATAACTGTGGAAGTGCTCATAAGTTGAGAAGCCGGCTCTGTCTCAGTGGGGACGTTAATGCCAAGAAGAAGAAAAAGAAGAAGAAGAAGAAGATGTTTTGAAGAAAGTTCAGGTACCACTACAATGATACATTCCCAAACAAAAACTTTGAGTTATGGCTGAAAATTCATTGAAGAAATTCGATATATTCTCGTTTCTTGAATAAACCTTGGAATGATTATTTGTGAAATCTTTGAAGAATCGAAAGAAAAATGTCTAAAATAATCTGAGGAGGAATTGTTTTGGAATTTATGGAGCTATCTCTTATCATTTTTTTGATATGTTCTTCGATGATTTCCTGGAAGAATTTGTTTCAAAATAACTTGGAAGATCATTTTGAATTCCGAGAAATATTGTTGAGAGATTACACTCAATATGTATTGAAGGCTGTTGATAGATTTGTCATATGGTATCTGATAAGTCTAATTGAGCCTAATTGTTTGGTAAAGTTAAAGAATTTTGCATGATGTCAATCAGAAAGCAATTGGATTTTGTTTTTAAATATGAACTTCTGATAAATTCAAACATAAGCTCAATTTCCGCAGCAATTTTTTTTTCGCCGTCCGGGGGCAATGGCCTTCTTTTGCCCCCTCTAGCTACGCCCATGCTTATTAGCCTACTTTTCATCAATAAAATAAGTAACACCTGCTTTTCCCAACAAACGAACTGATTTAGGTGCTGAAAAGTAACACTTTTCAGTACTGTTTTGAGAATCGACAACAAAACTGCTGTGAATCGCAAGTCAGTCCCATCTACATTTTCGTCAAAATTGAGTTGAGTTCAGTTTTCGACATATCTTCCAATGCTATTTCAGCTGCACTAAAAGTCAAATTGTCCCATAATGAAAAGTAACCGCAGTCCCACCCGGATTTCTGCACCGTGTAATACAAAGAAGAACCGTGTTTTGATTATCTTGTTTTTGTGTGAAAAACGAGTTTGTAAACTTCAAAATCGATTTTTTCAATGCATACTTTCTACACATGGGACTGACTTGCTATGCATGGCAGTAAATATCTGACTGGCTTTTAGAGCCATTCTTTGACTTGCTTAGTACTTTCCAGTGACTAGCTACTTGCTCTACATCCATTGAACGATTCGAATAGGATTCGCGTGGTGTGTGATTCTTATTCGGCATAGGATAGTCTAGTAGGACTTAGCTTAAGCAGTAAAGTCATCTAGTTCACTCCCAAAAAGTCCGGTACGTGCAGACAATTTGGCACATGAATACTAAGGGTAGATTTTGTTATAAGAACTGTTCATTTTATAAAGTGGACATCTTGTACTCGCAATAACTTTTAAATTTATGAATTAAATCGCAATCGGTTTCCTGTACATCGTTCGATTAATATTGTGCAATATTGTGATAATGAAAAAGCCACCAGAATAATTGCATTTCTCACGAATAAGACACAACGTTTGCTGGAAAATTGACCAATCTATTTTTTTTTATTTTCAATGATCGCTTGTTCTTCGAAAGCATCATCAATCAAAAGCCTGCTGCAAAATATCTAGTTATTTTGAAACAAAAATTTAGTAGCCATCACAAAATCTTTTTTTCACCGATTTTTTTTGAAGAAAAATATTTTAAATTGGGAGGAATTGATATGAGTACAATTTTTAGGTTCAAAGTACGTCCTGACGGAAGTACAAATATAGTATTAATATGAAATATATCCTATACCTTTATAGAGTTCCTAATTTAGTCCCCACGTCACATTTGAAGTACAATAGAAGAATAAATGTTTTATTTCCAGAAGACCTCTCAAAGCACTAAGACAATCATAAAAATTGGCAACACTGCTGCAATAAAATCGAATTTATTTTCTACGTATTATTTTCATAATATGTCATTCTAAAGTTTCCGATCAAAACATTTAGAGAAAAACGCCTGCAAATTGCTGTAGATCGATATATATGATATAAATGATTTTAAATTTTTAAGATTTTCCAATAAAACGACCATAAAGAATGAAATTTATACCTAAGAATGCGGTTAAAACTTACGATTTAGCTCTCATATATACAAATATAGTTTCTTTACTAATCCAACCCAATATTTGGCACGTTTTCTACTCTACTTTCTTCTGGGAATAAAAGGAAGGCGTATCAGCAAACTTGGCCTTAAAGGATAAATCCCTAGAGTTATCTAGTGTCCGAGTGTCATGAATATTCCTGCACTACATACTTCAGTGTAGGAAATTAGGCCGTTTCATGACAAATTGGCGTGATGAAAAACAGCCTATTACGATGAGAAATTGCAAAAATTGCGTTGGTCAACATAACGGCTTATCAAAATAAACAGTGCTGAAAAGTGCAACTGTGTCCGGCCATTTGGCCAAATACCGTTTGGCAAAATGCCGTCTGGTCGAATGTCATTTGGCCGAATGCCATCTGACCGACTGGGTTGTTTGGCCGAATGCCATTTGGACGAATTACGAAAAAACATCAAACTGCTACATCGCTTATTCACAAGTATGGTCCAATAACTGATCAGCTAATTAATTTGTTGATTGTTTTAATGTGATGGGACGTCTTGGTTGTCCCTACTTAAGAGCTTCTCTAGAGAATGATAAAATTATCCCGTTGATTCAGAATAAAGTTGTGAGCTTCATACATCGCGTCAAGACTCTAAGCCGATGGATGATTCGTCCCTGGGTTACCAACAGTTTGATAGGGTTTCAGGTGTTTATAGGATTTCATCAATTTTTTTCCTTCTTTTTAACATAGACTTTTCTTTTGATTTATCTGGTCTCAAGAGAAAAACATTTTTCATAATCATTGGAATTGAGCCTTATAATATGTTTATAAAAAGTCTTATCAAAAGCTTTGGTAGCACATGGGTTACCTTTGGTGGAATATCATTCTTCTAAAAAAAAGGTGGCAACGTGTGAACTGAAATCTACACTGTTACTTGCGAACACTCGGTAAACGCTTACGTCGAAGACTTGTGATTACTAAAACTATGCCGTGTTGATTCTAATAGTCCGCACCTTTCAAATCCCGGACACTGGCCTTAATGCACATTTAGGATGTTCTTTTTTCAGCACTGACAGTTTCTTGAATTAACACTAAAAGCCTTATTATTTGTATACCAATGATGATTCATCCCCATTTATGAATGAGCTGAACAAGTTCTTTGAACTTTATTGCAATTGAATGCTAACTGTAGTTCACTTTTTTTTTTCAATTTCGACAAAATGACCCTTTCGGACAAATGGCATTTGGCGAAATGATACGGAACCCTACAGCATACATGATTGAAAAATACTGAATTTATACTATGTTCTGATGTATGTTTTCGTAAGGTCTCTTGAAACATTATTTTGTGTACCGTTTTGACTCATATTCCGAACACTTAAGGCCAGCTTTGACTTGAAATGCATCTGGGAGGCACAAATTAGTCGATATTTTTGAAAATTTTAATTTCTTTGCAAAGCCTAACTGTTAGCTTTTGTGTGTGTCGTTAATAATGTTTATTTTAACTTGTTTAGTATTGTTTTAACGCAAAAGTATGGAACAACATTTTGAGTCAAATGCCGAACACTGTGTTCATTCTGTCTCATATTCCGAACACCTTGAATCAAATTCCGAACACCTTGAATCAAATTCCGAACAGCATGAATAAATTGTATTCAAATGAACAATTTCGCAAATAAATTTATCTGAGCTAGTTCTACTGACCTCGAACTAGATAATCATAACTACTCCCGTGGTCTAAAATAGATTGGAATATGTTTAAATTGAATTGCAATTGACTGCCATTTTGTGGTAGTTCGATGACATATTTTAGCGAAACATTTCAACCAAATCGCCATACAAAAACCAAGTGTTCGGAATATGAGTCTGTTCGGAATTTGAGACAAAGCGGTATTTGTAATAAATCCTGGTAAAACGGCTTTTTCCGAAATAGCAAAAAACTCGTTGCAAAACTCGATTTTTTTTTGCAAATGACAGCATAAATAATCACTTTTCGGTACATAAAATCAGCAACAAAATACAAAAAATAAACAATACAAAAAGAAAATTCATCAATACTGTTCATGGCTGACAATCACAAAACAACTGACATGGCCCAACGATGAGAATGTTAATCCCACAATTTTTACCACAATTTAGTCAAGTATTTTGTTTAATATATTGCATTATATTCGAGTTGAGTACTTTTATAGTAAAATATAACAAAACATCAAGAGGTAGCTTTAATAGGTACATAGTTTCTGATTAATTAACAACAAAAGAGAAATTGCAACATTAAAATTTAAGTTCTTTGGAAGTATTGGGCATTAATTTCTATCAGAGCAGAGTACAATAACGGGTATGGTCAGACTTAACTCTAGTATAGTTATGCAAACGAGAAACTGTTCAACCATTTTTATAACAAAACCCAGCGTAACAAAAATTACATTTTTGTGTGTCTGAAGGATTAAACTATGTGTCTTTAGTAGATTTGGGGTCGCTGAATCTGATGCCGTTCAATGTCCCTGCACGTCACATTTTTAAGCTACAGGTCACCAAAGTTGTATAAAACACTGTTTTCATTGAAGTTTACTTGAAATTTAAAGTATTTTTGTTCTGTCACTAAGATTCGAAATTTCAAGAACGTCAACGGAATTATTCAAGCTATCGATCGAAAGAGATAAACCCAGTGACGTGTAGAAAAAAATACTTCTTTGCTATTTGTGTAACCGTCCGGGACATTTTGCGGATAATTGCAGAGTTTACCGTGGAGAACAGAACAATCAAAGGCATCTTCCATAAACCCGAAAAAAAAAAATGAATCATCATCAGGACACAAGCCTATTGACAGAACTATACACAATTTAGAAGACAATTTTTCACAGCAATATTACTGCACATCACAGCAATATTACTGAGATATTACAAACAGTTTTGACCAGACTCATTTCCCCGAAATTCGAATTGTGAAGCCATGAACTGTTATTACTGTGCGTTGTATTCCTGAGATGGAGGGGGAGGTGGTTGGGCTTGAGTGTTGCACATGGGATCCGACAGTTTCGATCTCGGTGGGCCGCAATTCAAGTTTCGGTGAAATGATTCGCACTCACTCACTCACTCATTTCATTTCACCGAAACTTGAATTGTGGCTCTCTGTGATCAAAAGTGATTGATTTTGTGTGCAGTACTCAAGCTTAACCATCTGCTTTTCTATCTTAGGAGGATAGAGCATGGTTGTAGTAGTTTGTGGCTTTATAATCTTCAACATTTCTAGATTTATTATTACCGAATGGCAGATTATTTGGAAAAGACGATGAAAAACGTTAT
Source organism: Aedes aegypti (assembly GCF_002204515.2). Taxonomy (NCBI): domain Eukaryota; kingdom Metazoa; phylum Arthropoda; class Insecta; order Diptera; family Culicidae; genus Aedes; species Aedes aegypti. Next base: position 383,590,324 of record NC_035108.1, read on the forward strand.
TAGTTGTTCAAAAAAGCATGATCGATATCGGTTTTGAGGATCTGCCACCCCGGATAAAAACGTATCATTCAGTGAATGGAATAAACCATTAATGTACAATATAACGTATTGGATACAATACAGCGTATTGTAATTGAATGTCGAAGCAATATTATTCTTGTTTGGATATACAATTCAAAAACAATATAATATATTGTAACAGAACATTGTATTGTTTTTAATTGGTTTTATACCTTACAATTTTGGTCAAATTCCTATTTTCGCGTAAAACAACTCTCGAAGACTTATTCAAACAGACTCAAGTCAGAAAAGTTAACAAACTTACTTTATCAAACCTACGTGTTTCACAGATGAAGTTCTACCCGTTCCGCTCTAAACCAACTCGATTTTTCACTTTTAGAATGTTTAATTTCCGGATTTACAAAACGACGAAAGTAAGATTCTCCACTTTCGCAACCTAACCGCTACTTTCGCCGCTCCGTTGTACGGGAGACAAAGTGACTTATCCACAAATTAAAACAAAACACTACTTGAGTCGATTTTACACTGGTACAAAAACGTCGTAAGTAACTGATTGAAACGGCTTATCATTTTGTCATACAATTTTTGTGGGAAGTGATAGGAACTTCTTTGAGTTTTAACGCGAGCTGATTGCATGCAAAATTTAAGCGATGTACACGGTAAAAAAATGTTAAAAAGGGGATTATTTTTAAAACAGTTTTAGAAGAAAGGGTTTGATTCTTCTTAATTAATTTTCTCAAAACCGTATGAAAGTTACTTACGTCGATTTGAAAAAGTAATCGAGAACTGTTGCTTTTTTCTATGTAGCTTTGCTGAAAGAAATGAACAAAACAAGTTCAGAAAGCAAGAAATGTTGGGTGAAAAATATTCAAAAAGTAAAAATAAGTAGTTTTTTAGAAGTCACTTGACATAAGCTGTAACGACGAATGCAACCATGATACAGTTCGTTGAATTGTTTTTGTATTGTACAACAATACACGAATTGCTAATAAAGACAATACATGAACATTATATCGTATTGTATGTTCAAAATGTTTGTATGAGAAAATATCTATATTTGTATTGTTACGATACTTAACCACCCATACATTATATTGCAAAAATCCCATATACCATACAGTGAACTGTTCAAAACAATATATTGTACTGTAATTGTATTGTCATTTTACATATACTGTATTGTATTTCCAATACATTGAATGGTACTGTTACAATACGTTATATTGTTTTTGTATTGTATTTTTTATTCGGGACGATATCTGTAGCGACATAGGCATTGCAAACACTATAATTGAAATTAAGAAGTTGTATTGGTTTTCTTGTATGAAAAAACACGTGAAGAAGGAATTTCAAGAACTGCATGTCATGCATATTGGGGGTAGGGGAAAAAAGGATTTTAAACAACTACCGAAAAGCTAAACATTACATATACTTTGCAATTGGATTAAATGGACAAATTGTTGTGAAGTTTTGCAAAAAAGTTACACGTCTTCTCAGTGAGAATCAAACTCACGACTCCCTGATATCTAGTTAGTGCGCATTACCTCTGCGCCATGAGAGGACTCATGAACGCAGAAGATAACCTGAATTCGATTTCAGCTCAAAAATCACGTGGTCCTTTTTCGCAAGGTGCACCTCTTTCGGAAGAATTAGATGCCCATCCAAACACAACACTTTCTATTTTTATCCAACGCCTAGCCCGAGAGCGCATTATTTTTTAGGTAATGAAATAGCACACAACACTAGCCAGCAACTGTGCTGGCTGAGGTTTCTATTGTGTGGGCTTCCAATGGGTCGTGACGTTCTCAAACGACCGGTTACGGAACATGAGTCCGTTGCTCGATAAATACTTGTTTTTAGTTATGAATCGTGGTTTACGGCTAACCAGCCGAGTGTAAGTTTAACAACTACCGAAGAGCTAAACATTACATATAATTTGCAATTGGATTAAATGGACAAATTCATGTGAAGTTTTGTGAAAATCAAATTGCAAAGTATATGTAATGTTTAGCTTTTCGATAGTTATCCATTATTCATGACTATGCATTAAGTTTCATTGTATCTAGTACAGCAGAAGAAAAATGTCAAAATTGGCAAAGAAAGCTCTCATTAGATAACTATGGAATTGCCAGAATACTTAGCCGAGGAGCAGATTCTGCATAAGTGGGGATGTACTACCAAGAAAAAGAAGAATAATGACGGACAGGTATGACAAAGCATCGATGAATGGTAAAGGAGCTGATTCTTAACGACGTCGAACCCGAGAACAATGACAGCACTGAAGTTCAATTACCACGTCAGCAACACAATCCACTCAATCAGCCCCGAATGATTAGAAAAGCGCAGAAGAATAAATCCCTTTCTGCTGTCTGCCAAAGTCCATTCCGTTTTCCCATGAATACTAACTAACAGCCCATAATTCGATGAAGTTGAACGTCAACATAGTTCCATCTCCGGTTACGATATTCCCCCGTCGACCAATCTCCTGTTTGCCATCGTTCATTCCGTTGCTTTTTTTCATAGTTCACAAAACAAATCTAGTCAGCACGAAAAAAGGCAAGATAACGGGCTTCGAACTTGGTCCAGTTTATTTTTGTTTTCGTGACTGGTAGGAATGAAACTACCGGGAAAACTAGAACTTGCAGTGAAAGCAGTAGTAACGGGGGAAACGATACAATCTCGCCGGTCCAAGGCTAAGACAGAGGAGTATTGTTGGTGGTGCAGGAGGTAATCCTCCATCTCCTATGTTAAAGCTCAAAGCGGACATCTGAAATCGGAAAACGCCGTTCGTGAAGGAAATCGAAACGGATGGTTAACTGAATGGTAGAATGTGCGCTCTGGCGCACATTATCTCGGATATTTGCGGAGATGCATTGATTTCAAGACTGCAGGAATCACGATAACTGGGCGTTTGTCACGGCTTTGACAAATAGACATAAAGATTAGACCGCTATTGTCGCTGATAATGCTGTGACCAACATCTAGTATGTGGTTTTTTGGATGTGGTACTCAAAGTGTCACTTTTTTCAATTCCACCATAGCAACCTGCTTTCAGAACCAAAACATTTACCCCGTCCGGTTTTCTTGCCTTCGCGCGCCTTTCGTGGCTTGTTGAAACAAATAGTTTTTCGTTTGTCCTAAAAATTATATTCTACCTACAGAAGAAACTCTCGATTAGGTGTGCTGTTGCACAGGTGACAACAAAATATTGTCAGGTCACGATTATCATAGGTTAAATGATGTCATAGCCAGGGCAGGCAATCGTCAGATTCGTCACAGTGCTATGACGAAATAAAAAAAGACATCGTCATGCAGTATAATAGCTCTGGCAGGTTGTCGTCTCGTAATCGACGAAAGAATGCACGGCGAACGTCAATCCAAAATCGTCAACGAACAATTTTGTCTTCATTCCGTTCGCTCCCCTTTCTCAAACGAAGGAGGCGTTTATTGTATGGGGCTTTGCACAAAAATCTTTCTCTCTCTTTCACCCCTTCACAAAATTTGTAAACAACAAGGCCAGTAAACGTCAAAATCTCATGCGAAATCAAAACAGTGCAGAGGCCTATTGTTATGAAATTCGCTAACTAGGGTAGATGTATCAATAGTGGAGGTACTAAGCGCAAATTAACTTCATTTAACCGCCTTAATTCAAGAAGCGCAATTAATGCACATGTTGATGTTGTAACGGGAAGTAACGACCATTGACTTAATGAGAAAAATGATTTCATCGTAGTAATCCACGGCATGTCAGTGATAAATAATGCCTCCACTATGGACCGATGCACTAGTTCACTATTTGACTTTTGATTGGTGCCGTGTTATTTACGTGACCATGGCAACTATTGAATTCGGCACCGCTCAAACGTCAATCTAGTGAACTCATGCATTGATCCATTGGTACACTGTTCCTTTAGTTGCGGTATATTTTAAAATTGTGTTCCTTTATGTATGGAATGAGATAATAAGATGTTAGGAATTGAAGATATTTGAAAAATGTTAGTAGGTGTTGAAATACAAAGTGTCAGAAGTCTTGTTAGGGAATTTGCAGCGAACGGATGAACAATAAAAATTGTCCTTTCATTGAAGAGAACGAGTGAAGATTTATTCCTGTCCTTTTTCATTGAGCACCGATCAAAATATCAAATCTAGTTTCACCGATATATCAAACCCCAGGTCACGACATGGCGCAGAAGCTCCCAGAAAAAGATTAACATAGCTGATTTGATGGTTTTACACAATTCCAGGTGACATGGGGAAAGAATCGTGTGGAAAACTACGGTCAAATAAACAAGGTAACAAGAATAGATACGGTCAAATAGAATCAAAAATCACCCTCCGGAAAACAAAGGAAAATAGGATATCGAGGTATTTTTTTTTTTGCGGTATCGTTTTCCTAGAAATTTTATTTTGTTTCCTTAATGAAATAGATTTTCAGCCATAGGAATATTTAATTGAATAATTTTCATTTTGTTGAATGTGTTTCAGAACATTCAAATTTTAAATGCATTTTTATTAGATCAACAAGTTTTGACAATCTTCTTGGTAATTAATTTCAGTGCTAGATTAATGAACTATTTCAATCCATCTGGCGGCAAGTTTAGAAGCAATTAAAAAAAACATTTAAAATGATTCGATTTACCTTTGAATAATTTCCAAATATTGAAATTCTTCTATATTTATGCAGCCGATTGAGTTTCTGTGCATCCAAAGTTGGAATACATTTTGATGATTAGTTCTGAGTCTTACAAACAGTGATAGGTGATAGGTTGATAAGGTAGTAGGTAAGTTAACCACATGCTAACTTAATCAAGCGTATTTGAAATAAAAAATTTTAAATTTTCGTATGATCTGTAACGCTTGAGCCTACACTCCACCTCCCCCTAGAGCGTTATGTAATTTGTGGATGCCGCCTATAAGGAACTCGAAATTGGGCATATAATACATACCAGAATCGTTGAACACGTACTATGACTAATTTGACATAATTATTGAATAATATGTATAAATAAAATAAAGTATATGAACCAGTATTTGAATGTTTATTATTGGAGCGAACTACCAGGTTTCATATTATTCAAGCAAGAACAGAGGAGTTTTCACAACCATATAGTAGAATGAATATGTTTTGTAATCATAGCTTTAACTGTTTTTGTAATGTGACCATCCGTTGTTCATCTTATGGTATACGATTGTAAATATTCAGAGGCTGACAGGATATGTTTTCTAAGAATTCTACGTGTAAAGTGCAATATGTAGGGCATACAGTATGTCTCGGTGCTCTTAATATTGTTAGATTAAATCAAAATTAAATTTCTCAACTTGTGATTTTGATTATGATAATGAGTTCATCATTAGCATGAAAATGTGTGTAATTACTGCAGGAAATAATATAACATCAAGAGGAAAATAACCATCATCGTTTTACAAACTTTCAAAGCAATTTTTTGCTCAAAATCTAAGCAATGTTCATGAAAATCTATCAGTGCATTGCATTTGCTATCTGAAATACGATAATAGATTTTCATAAGGATTGATTTAAATTCGTTAATATAGTTCAAATGAATGAATACTCTCTGAATTTGGAAAAAGGAATACATGAATAGAAGAAAAGATAATATTTATCACTTTTCCAATCCATATCCATACAACATAGAATCTTGATGTGTAAATATAATACGATTAGCTTTTAATTAGAATATATTTTAATGCTTCTTTTAGTATAAAGTTATTTTGATAACTTCTTTATGCTATTAGATCTAATTAAAAATTCAATTGAATTCAATTAAAAAACTTAAAAAGCGGCTTCTAGAACATTACTCATGATTTTTTTTAGCAAAAGATTCAAGAGATTGAATATGCGAATTGGTTTAATTGATGAGCCTTTTATTAGTTGTAGGATCAGAACATATGTATTGCCTTTGGACAAGGTATAATTGTATTAAAAATAATGTTATACCTTCCAGTAGGTTGACAAACAAATACTATATGAATTCATCCATATTTGAATGAAATTTTAAAACATCACATACCGTCAAACGAAACTTCTTTTAAAATTATTTCCACATTCAACAACTTAGAAGATTTGTAAGTCTAAGAATTATGGATAGATTTCGATAATATATATCTATGTACGTAACAAATGGGCAAAACATGAGGCAAATCCATCAAGAAATTAAAAATTGCTTGAATAGAAAAAAAATGCCATTCAAATCAAAGTAAACCCTTTTGGACACTTTTAGAAATCAATAAAAAATGATTTTTTTTTTTCATATAAAATTTGAATTGATTCTATAGATCATCATTTATTACGATTTTTTGAACGTTGTTTATGCAACGTTGTTCTTATTATGCAGTATGAAACTTCAAGTTAACTTCCTCATCAAACTGTCAGCTACGAATGCGTTGGTACAAACGGATAATGTAACTACCAAGTACTGCGATGATTGTTTAGTTTTGATTCCTAATGATTAACATTCATTATGATTCTTAATGTTAGGATCCTGATATTGTGATTCTGCGACGACCTTGAATAACACGTAATCCAATGTTGAAATGTTCTTCCATGGAGAAACTAAGCGTTTGACATTCAACACTTTATCGGCTCGTAATGCTTCGCACACTATGAGACTAATTTCGTTTTCGGTGACGTCATTTGCTATATTAGAAATATATATTGCAAGTTCAGGTTTTCTATGGTATCGGGAGGTTCATCGATGATAATGTCGACAGCATTGGTTTTCGTAGAAGTCATTGGCAAGGGAGTGGACGATGAAGCGTTCGTAGCATGTTGATTTCTACTCGATCCAACCGAGGTATCAAACGTAGATGCAAAGTTCGAATTGAATTTCGATACAATTTGGCTAATTCTTTGTACCTCCGTTTTCAAATGATCGATTTCATTTTTCGTTGCAAATCTGTCCGTTTTCAATACAGTTGTAGGCTTCCTGAAGGTAGTTTTCGATGGAATGCCGACATGAATCACACATACAAAAAATATTACTGTGTAAACAGGCGCAACCCTCATCAAATGATAAACCAACACACTTTGCGTGAAAATAGTGTTGATTTTCACAGAATCCTTCGCAGTATATAACAATATCCTCGACACGATTATCTTTTTTGCATGGGAAGCACTGATTCATCATTGTGCGGTATGGTGAACCCTATCAGTACGTTGCATGTATTCCATCTAATCGACTGAAGAGGCAATGAACAATGGGGAGCACGTTGACTGCCGATGATTATGTTGTTCGATACATTGAGGGCTTCCGAAGGAAATAGGTTGCAAATTTTACTATGTCGTCTCACTGGATAGTCTTCTATTGTATTCGATAATACATCAAATGAAGTGATCAAAATTTGTTGATACGGTACTAAAACGTTAGCACAACAGGACACAATTCACGAAAAAATCATAACAATTGCGGAAACGAAACAAACCGATCGATCACACACACATAATGAATAATGTGTAGAAGGATTTCATCAATTCCTGAAACTAAAAGTAAATTTTGTTTAAAGTGCAATCCATGAACTGAACTTCAAGAATAATGTTTCGCAAGATCGTAAATAATTTAAATTTTATTTTTACCTACCTTATTACCTTGAAGTATGTATTCGGACTTATTTGATATATTTTCTTGTTTATCATGTTATTGCTGATGTCATTCAAACCAAATGTTCATGTCTGGTTGTAGAGCTAATAATAGAGCTGCTGATAAAAGTACTGAAGACCCAAAATGGCTCCGATTAATATTTATGCCGCCAACAGATCCAAAACGTGAGTCTCCAAAGTAGACCCCAGAATCAAAAATAGCCCCGTCTGACGATATTCAACTCTTGATTGAGTGGATTTACGAGTGTCTGAGTGAACTGAAAATAAATATTTAACCTCCGAGTTGGTTGATAAGTCAGGAATCAGAATGATTATTTGGCCTCGAAACGGACTCAAATTTGATATCCGATATCAGTGCAGACTAAATGTTGGTAAATATTAAAAAATACTAATATTAATATTAAAGCGGACTAATATTCGACCTCTGAGTTGGTTGACCAGTATCTGTGTGGACTCATACGAATGTACGGCCTCAACAAGGACTCAGAATGAATATACGGCCTCAAAATAAATATCCGGTAGGGGTTCCTGGGGTAATATGCACCACTTAAGGAAAATGTGTCGAAATGAACACTAAACAACATGTATGTAGTGTTTTAATACATGAATCTAGTTGGTTCGGGTTCACCATACATGGTGTTGTGAGAATTTCCATCATAATTACATTAGATTGTTGGCAAATTTAACTTTTTTCAAACACTACATTTGCGTGAATTAAGATTGATGCGGGGCACGATGCACCGCTTTTTGGGGCAGAACGCATCACAACATTGAGGCATGACGCACCTAAACAAAGGGGCACGATGCACCACAACAATGAGGTAAGATGCACCGTCGAGTTTTAAACGTAATTTTATTTATCGTAAAAAGACGGGTTTTGAATGATTTTCGTCTACAAGATGATACAATTGTGCATAAATACGTTAGTAAATACTTCAAATAACCTAACTTTTATGATTTTAGTTTATTTTGGCGTGGATCGTTCTGCCCCGACCAATAGAGTGCATGTTGCCCCAACCGGGCGCTTATCAGAAAATGTTGTGGAAAATAGAAATCGTTGTGGTATATCGCCAAATTATGTCATCAACAACTTACCCAGTCCCTAATCCTTCGTTTTATGGTGAAAGGTTGTAAAAATTCGCAATTCATTGCTTTCAAAACAACAAGTGAAATGATCGGGAAAGTTACATCAGAATCGTGCTTTTGGAATTTATTGTTCTATCTCCCTGTTGAGTTTTGCAAAATGTATCAAATTCTCAGGGTGTCAACAATTTGCAACGTTTTATCCATCCGCATAGTGTTTTCCTCTCAAAACTCGTTCATTCCAGAGAAATAGGCAAGGTGCGTTTTGCCCCGGCAGTGCATATTACCCCAGGAGCCCCTACCAGAACGGATTGACTGTTTTTTGATGAGTCTCTGAGTGGACTCGAAAACATGGCTTCAAAGCGGACTCATAATGAATATACGATCTCAGAATGGACTCAATGTTTGAAAACATTGAATATCAATCTTCCAAGTGAGTTGATGAGTCCCTGAGGAAAGTATATGGCCTCAAAACGGTTTCAAAGTGAATTAACGGCTTCTCTGAGAGAGCATTGAATATTATTGGCAATCATTATTTAATTGCGCTTCTCTATTCGAAACAGGTAAGCAAGCTAGAAAACTCATTCTCAAGATTTGTGACGAAATAAAATCATGAAGAATTAATGAATGAAGAAGAATTAGCATCAAGTTGCCAATAGTGTTCATGGATTTACCTGTTCTTAAAATAAGTATATAAGAACAATAATATTGCGAAAAGTATCTGCCAATTGGAGCATGTTATTCTTCTTGAATATATTTTTTTACTTTTTAAATTTTTATAGACTTAAATACCAATGGAAAGGATGGATAGCATATTCTACAAGATGTAATTGAGATAAACAAATGGAGAATATCCGGAACGTGGGAGTGTTTCAAGCCTGTGAAAAAAATTTAATACTATATTATTACACAGTATAATGTAAAATAAAAGAGTAGATGAGAAGGCGAATTTAGGGAATGAGATAATAAGATGTTAGGAATTGAAGTTATTTGAAAAATGTTAGTAGGCGTTGAAATACAAAGTGTCAGCAGTCTTGTTAGGGAATTTGCAGCGAACGGATGTACAATAAAAATTGTCCTTTCATTGAAGAGAACGAGCGAAGATTTATTCCTGTCCTTTTTCATTGAGCACCGATCAAAATATCAAATCTAGGGTTGTTCTCCTTCTCGGGTCGCGCGCCTATTTTCTCTGAGTGGTGTTATAAAGCCGAGCAAACGAGTCGGAGTGAAGCTGAAAGTGGATTGTTGCTGCTCAGTCAAGGATGACGGATCAATTAGTGAGCTCGTTTCATGCTACTATTTCTTATCTATAAAATATGTATGACTGCACATTTAATCGTTACAACGGTGGGACTTAAATATGATTTTTCATTAAACTATGAATGGTTCGTCACTGTGAGTGTCGACATAAACTCTGATTCATGAATTATTTATGTTTAACTTTTTTTTCAAAACACCCCTTTATATTTACCTTAATTTTTGTAATTAAAAAAAAAAAAACTTTGAATAGTACGACAAAACCAGTGCAGACTTGCGAAAGGTTCATTTTATTCAACAAACTTTGGATGGTTCGCCACTGTAAGTGTCGGCATAAGAATAAGATTGTTCTAAGATGTTCCAGTCAATCTAGTTTTTTGTTTCTTTTCAAATAAGTAAAATATAATGATACATGCTCCTGACAACTGTAGGAATGTTATATTTAGGTATTTGTTCAACAAACTTTGAATGGTTTGTCACCTCCTGTGTCGGCAACATTTTCCTCTACATAGAAATTGTTGATATCAAATGATAATATTATATTTACATATAAGCATGTTAATACCTCACAAATAATTATGTATCATGGTCTAATCGCTTATCAAAGTGAATCCTGTGACCCAACGATCCTCCCCATTAACAAACATCCCTCCCAGTAACTTTTGTAGAGATGCAGAGGCAAACACGGTCTCCAAATAGCAAAGGTTACACACTAACATTCCTTCCCCCAATCCCACCTGACTGCAAGGACGTGGCCGGCGCCGTAATTGACCCTTTAAAAATAGAGGCACTGAATTATGCACACTGAAGAAGATTATGGCCAATTCCAGTCAAACTTCCAGTTGATTCTTTGTGCCTTTTTACTGACTTCGGTCAATCACGGAATAGCAACCAAGACTGACTACAAACAGTCTAAGCTAAGCTAAGCTAAGTGCAACATTACGAAAAGTAATCGAAGACACAAGAGCTCTAGGACTTCAAATAACCGTCGTTCGGTGTGACATTGTGCCATAAGGGTCACTTTGGGAAAAGAATTTTACAGCAAACTTAAATCGGAACAATGAAAACAAAGTGGTACGCATCAAGAATACGTTATAAATAGCCACTGGATGGTCATGGATTAGTTTACAGACTCCCGTACTAGCCATGGGAAGCATTGAAAAGTCACTCCTAGGCCCAAGTCACTCCACACGGCGATAACTTTTATCATCAAATGAAAGAACAAATAAATCCAAGCTCAGTCTACGAAGACACCAACCCGATAAAATGCCCCTTTCTAGAGTTTTTGTCTGACTTAATTCTGTTCCTGGCCCAGTGTGTACTGGAAGTTACCCCTCAACCGGAATCGCAAGACCGACCTCGGACCGCCCAAAGCATGACGAGCAGCGCAGTAAAGTCCAGAGAACCAACAAGCACAGGAGCATCTATCATAGAATGTATCACATGGTCCAGGCGTGTTGTCAGCTCCAAAATGTAAGCGACGGAGCAGAGACAAATCACAGCCAGAGCAAATAGAGCCAGAGGTGATGAAATGGCGTAGAGGCATCATCAAGCCCTCAGCCCCCTGAAGTAATACCATGAGGTAGTTCCAGGGGGATATCAGACTTGTAGAACAAGCCAAATAAAGGTGGTGTGGTACAGAGTAGTTTTCCCCTTTTTTTTTCTTTATACCACACTGGAGACTTGCATCCGTAATAGATCGTCAAGTTATAACCACAAAGCCTAAGCCCCATTAAAAGAATCCCAGACAGCCGGAATAAGTGAAGCTTTGCTAGAAGTGCGAAAATTCCTTAAAAACCATTAAGGCTAAGTAGCCCGTCTTTCGTTTTGGCAACAATGATTACTTTTCAGCTTGCTTTTCAAAGTGATAAAAATCAGTCTTGACAGTTTATATTTACTTGAAAAAGCATCACTTTACGCGCTCACATGGATAAAGTTTGCTGATACTTTTTCAGCTGTGTCAGTGCAAAACCAACTGATTTTCTTTGATGCGAAATCGTGAGATGAATAAGCAACAGTCATCAATGACGCGTACAAATTTCAATGACGGCCTTCTTCGCGTTAAAGGCAAGTGGATGGAACGATGGAACATACCGGTAGACATCGAATTAGCAGATCTGGAGTTTTACGATCAATAAATATGAACTTGGTGTTAGAAATCCAAGCTTTCAGTTAGGCAAGGGCCTAACCGGCAAGGCACTTTGGCAAGGTTTTAGCCCTGCGATGAAGTTGGAGCCGTCAGCAAATATTCTTCAGAAGAGGCACGCTGCGCACAGTCAAGCGAGAATCGGACGGACGATACACGGTTTCTATGTCCAAGATCAACGAAGTGTTGGCAGGAATCGGTGAATCGAAGGGCATCGCACTAAAGCAGCTGCGAGCGGTGGATCGAAGATTGTCAAGAGACGACTGTCACACGTGAATGGTGGACCAAAGCGAGGGAAAGGCAGTCAAATGGTGTTTTCTGCCCGATCATCCAGTTATCACGGAGTCGAGTATAACACGAAGGTTATAGTGGACTTCGATGCGTACCGCTAAACGTCTACGGGTGTACAATTGAATGATGCACTGTTTGCTGGATCAGTCATCTGAGGTAGATCGTTCTCCGCAGTAGAATTCATCAGGTGATGGTCTCAGGTGATGTTGAGAAAATATTTCTGCTCTGCTATTCCTTGAGATTATGTTACGGTATCGAATTTAAATGGAATAGATTGGGACCAGGATGCAGAGCTAAAGGCGTTGGGACTAACGTGGCTTCCCCATGCAGATCAATTCAGTTTCATGTTTATGATCCCTCCTATCATGGTAAATCAAACCCTCACAAAGAGACAGGTTCTGTGTTAGGCTTTTCGACCCTCTGGGTCGGCTTGGAAATGGCGAACATTTCATGAGAAATTTACGATATTAGACGTAATTCGGATTCCTTGTTACGTTATTAGCCCAGTCTCAATATATATAGAATACCCCTACTTCTCAGATGCTGCGATAGTCACGTACGGTGTGACAATCTACGTTCGGAGTCAGAGGATGGTTTAGTTTCGGTGCACCTGTTTAATTCGAAATCAACCTACTCAAGGTTCAATCTCTTCCACGGATAAAGCTTTGCGGCGCACATCTAGTATCGCAGCTCTGAGAGAAGGTAGCAGAATCGCTAAGAGCAGAAGAGAAAAATTTTGGACGGATTAGCCCTGTGTGCTCCACTGGATCAACCAGGAACATGGACTGACAAGATTTCAGAAGGAGTCTCACCAAACAGCATCCTTGGAAACGATATGCCTTTCCTGGTTGGTGAGGAGTTAACAAGTTAATATGTTGCCCTATCTGCAAAGGGACTGCCTCTTCAGTGCTGAAATGATACAGCATTGTCCGTTTGTTCTTTACATAATTACCACGATCATAGCCTTCGCAACCATCCGATTTCGTCTGGGCTTTGGAGTTGTTGCTTTCAAGTGCTATTAGAGCAATACAATTGGAATAATTAGTGTTGATTTCAAAGAAAACTCCAATTATGATCTCTGTAAACACCAATAAGCTTAATGGATATACTATTGGAAAATAAAACAACTTAATAAAAAGAAATTAAAAATAAATTCTAAGAACTATTTGTGTTCGATTAAACATAAGGTATGCGAATAAATGTGAAACTATAAGAAAAAAGAACTCAATGAAAATGAGCGATCAGATATTTTTTCTCCTAGCACCTCATTTTCCCTGTCCAAGAAAACTTGTCTATGTAACCTTTCACTAGTCAGGTATGTGCTCGTCTCGAGAAAAAAAAAAGCTGATTATCGCTAGAACAATTAGCAAATTGCACTTTAATGCTTTAATCGTTCCCTGCCACGACTCCCTTTCGTGCTCGACATCACCAGTCAGTGGTGCGGGTCAGCAGTCCAACGTAACGTATCACTGCGAAGATAACTAGAATACAGTAGTTTAAAAAAAAGTTGAAGTGCAACGCAAACCGTTCATAGGAAAAAAAAACAACTGATTTTATTTATATGTTAGATTTTTAATTCAATTACAAGTTAAGATGCTGTGAGCTCTACACATGCCTTGCAAAATTGTTGAAGCATGCAAAGTGAGACTTTGATAGCATGTTTTTATTATCTTCTCTAGCTCGGAATGTTCCAACATGTTTCGACATCCACTGTATAATCGGGTAAAGTGGGCCGGCCGAGCAATGGAAAGCAGACGTGACGGAATTGTGGGATTGTTACCGCAAACTTGGACTTGAACGAGCTGCATAGTTGCTTCTTCTAAGCATATCCGAGTTGACGGCACCCACTGGAGAAATCATTTGCCGGACGATAGTGGTGGACGATGGTTAAAGTTTCTTTTTTTCTCTTTCTGTGCAGAACTTCATCCTGTGGGATTGTATTGTGGGCGTGGACGGACGGATGAGGATAATTACGTAGTGAAACTTTGAAGTGGTCTTGTTGGAAACTAGCAAAAATAGAGATTCTCGGTGCCAGTAACGCGAGGGGTGTCCGTCGTGTGGTGATGAGTGGTGACAGCTTAACTGAACGAGCACAAGTTTCTTGGCTTGGAAGTTTCCGACGAAAAGAAAAGGGTTTCTTCTTCGGCGGAGAGTGGACGATTGTTAAGAAAGTGTTACTCAGTTTTAAAAGCAGATGAAAAGTGGAACTTCTTCTAAGATTTCAGCAAGTGGCGTCAGTCAACAAAAAAGCTTGAGTCCTTTCGAGGAAAGACGCTTGACTCATCTTGATTTTAAGAATTTCTTGAAAAGTGAATTCAAAAAGTTTGTTAAAATCCGCTCTTGCATTAACACTCAGTGATGTGGACATCAGAGCTAATGAATTTCGAAACAAAGTTGCTCATATCGATTTACCTATATAAATTACTCAATATGAAATATGTTTAGCAAAGCACTTTGATACTTATGAATAAAATTATGTGTTTTTATATATTTGCACTTTAGACCAATGATTTAAATGAAATTTTATTAATTGAATGAATTCAACGAAAATATATCTCACTATGCAAATTCTGGAAAATTTGCAAATTTAAGAGATCATTTACAAATTCAGGTATCGAAACTGTCATTCCCTCAACAAAATTTTTCATGGTGATACGAAACGAAATTCTATATAGCGTAGAACGGGATACCTTTGAGCAGTGTGTAAACATTCGACACTTTGCGCGACGTTCGTTTCGTTTCCATGGTCAGCAGTCACAGCACGAGCTTAAGAATGAACGTTGACAAACAAGTGTCAATTGAATGTCGTCTAACTATGTGACATTTGCATAAATGATAAGTTTTGCATAGAACAAATGAACATCTTGCCTGTTATGTCGAATGTGACACACATGCAGTGAAATCAGAACAGAAACAAACAAAACCGTAACGTTTCCTAGCGAAGCTATCGTGGTCAGTGGCATTCAATTGACATTTTTCTTTTCGACATTCGTTTGATCGCTCGTGTTTTGAATGTTTAAGGGAAGCGCTGCCGAATATCAGTGAAAAGGGTCGACTACCGTGATTGCTTACAACACTGCCTTTGAAAATGCTGGAAACATAATTTATCTTATTTTGTTAAGCAAAACGAAATCAAAAGTAAAGAGTATTAGTATGACATTTTATGTCAGAGGTATTTTCGTTGGAATCGAGAATATTTAAGATTCAAATATTTAAAATTGATGACATTTAGACATTTTGAAAATATTATCGCATTGTCTTGTTGTTCAGAGCGAAAAAGTACTTGGGATATCATTAATACCTTGCGAAGATTTGTTATACTTCACTCTTAGACTACAAGGTGACCTTGAAACACTAGTATACATCGAGATCGTGCCGACAAAACGGAAGATGCTCAGTTTCATCATGAAAATATATGACCCTATCCTATTCCTCTCTAGTAATCCAAGGAAAAATATTGTTTCAAGATGTAGATTTAGATGAGACGACAAACGAAGAACTGTTCGTGCGATATAAATTATGGCTGCAGATTTTGAAAGAGATGGAAACCATCAACATTTCACAAAGACACTTATCAAAATATAATCCAGCATTCTACGAAGACCTTGAGCTCCACATCTGCGTCGATGGGAGTGCGCAGACTCATTACTCAGTAGCATACTTTCGCGTTCGAGATCGAGGACAAGTACGATGTGCTATAGTAGGTTCCAATACGAAGGTAGCTGCCCTGCAACTAGTGCTCGTCCCTCGGATAGAATTGAAGGCAGCAGTAAATGGGGCAGGACAATTGAAGAGGGCCATTCTGTCAATATCAAACGTACGTACTTTTGGAGTGACTCTACGTTAGCGAAACGTAGTCATTCGCATACACTGACACACCGGATGGATGGCGATACTTACATGCATGGATGGTGTCAACCGCCGAGTCAGCAGATTTATATTATAAAAAGGTAGTGACCGCGTGGCTCGTTCTCTTTTTTCCTGAAGGCGTCTGATCAACTACCGGTGGTAGAGGTATAGTGTAGTGAATAAAGTGGTTGTAAATTAGAATTAAAGTTTTTAAAAAGTTGAAGAAGTTCCTGCCGAACTTAAGTGGTGTCAGAAGTGGGATCGTGAAGGTGTTAAAATAGAGGAAACAGTCCCGCCGCACGATCGAGAAAACCCGGATGCAGACTTCAAGACTGTAAGTAGAAACTAATTAATCCTATTTTTCAAACCAATACTTTTAAAAAAATTCATATTATACAATGCCTGAAACCAGGGCTTCGGAAATGGAGGCGCTGCGAGCCGAAATTGAACAGCTCAAAGCGTTGATGACGATCGGGAATAGCAGCAAATTCTGCATTCCCGATCCAATCAAAAATTTGTCGGAATTTTCCGGCAACAAGAAGGAACTGTCGAGCTGGCTACGCGAAGTGGACGAGCTATACGACATGTTCAAAATAAAGGGCGCGAATGGACAGCCCGACTCACTAAGCTCTATGTATTTAAGAGCAATAAAAAATAAAGTACAAGGAGATGCCCGCGCGATTCTATGCGCAAATGGCGATCCCGATACCATCTATGGTATCAAACAAATTTTGATCGAACAATATGGTGACCACCGAGACTTTGCGACCAATGTGTCGTCGTTATTCAATTTACGGCGAGGTGACAAAAGCCACCTCAGGTTTTACAACGATTGCAAAGACATCAACACAAGACTTAAAGCAAATTTGTTGTCGAATCCTCTATCCGTTCGACAAATTATAGATGTTTTAAGTGTAACTAGATATTTAGATAACATTGGGGAGCCTTTAGCTTCCATAATAAGACAATCGAAGCCAAATACGTTGGAAGAAGCATACGAAGCCGTATCCATAAATCAAAACGCAGAAATTAGAACGAAGCCTATTAAATTTCATTCACAGTCCAGACCTCATAACGACCCTAAAAGCAGCGGCTCATATAATAACAATAACGGCAAAACAAATCCAAACGCGAGTAAATTTGTTTATAAAAAACAAGTGCAACAGCATAAACCTCGGGCAGAATACAATACTAACGAGATCGACGTGGCTAATGAATACGACGATGACAACGATGATGACGACAACGATGACAATGTGACAAACAGTGAAGTGCATAGTGATGATTCAAATTTTTTAGAAGAAGAGCGTCAGCAGGCAGCAACGTAAACAATTTTATACCTTACATTAATTACCAGACAAATAAAGGAGTGCTTAAATTCTTAATCGATACGGGCGCAAATAAATCTTACATTAGTCCGGAACATGTGCACAGGACCAAAATAACGGATCGGCCCGCAATAGTAACGAACAAAAATGGTAAATTTATCATCGACAAAATGGTCCACATAAATATCTTCCCCAGAGTATCCAATGAAAAGCTTCCTTTTCACGTTTTTAAATTTCATGAATATTTCGACGGCCTCATTGGCTACGAAAACTTAGCAGCAATGAAAGCCAAAATAGACTCAGGCAATCATCAACTGTTGATAAGAAACATTCAGTATCCACTTTCAAAATATTATCCACGTTCATGGAACTTCCACGAACAAATGGAGGAGCTAGCTGAGATATGCACCACCTCCGATGGGACATTTCTCATTGAGAACGAGTTAAACCTAACGACCGGTGTTACGTTACAACCTGGTTTATATGCAGCTAAAAATAATCGTGCCACAGTGCATTTATTCAGTACCAAGCGTGCTAAACTGAACGAAATTAAACCGCTCGAAAATGAACGCTATTTCCTTAATCAACATGAAACGTGTCCGCGACTGAACTTCCCAGCGGATCACCTAAGTAGGGAAGAAGTCAAACTCTTAGCTAAGACTCTACAACCATATAAAAGCATTTTTTATCAAGAAGGACAAAAATTAGATTTCACACATCAAGTAAAACATAAAATTGAAACTACCGACAGCAATCCGATCCACCAGCGAACCTACAAATATCCATACCATTTGAGAGAAATAGTAAGTGACCATATACAAACAATGTTAGAGTCCGGTATTATACGAGAATCGTCTTCTGCTTGGACCTCCCCCATTTGGGTCGTCCCGAAGAAAGCAGACAATTCAGGTGTGAAGAAGTACCGCATAGTTGTTGACTATAGGAAATTGAATAAAGTCACGCCTGCGGATCGTTACCCAATACCCGAGATAAGTGAAATACTAGATCGCTTAGGCAAGGCGCAATATTTTTCTGTGCTTGATTTAGCCAGCGGATTCCATCAAATAGAGGTAGAACCAGCTGACATTCCAAAGACAGCATTTAATGTTGACAATGGAAAATATGAATTCGTGAGAATGCCGTTCGGGTTAAAGAATGCGCCCGCGACATTCCAACGTCTCATGGACTCTGTGTTACGTAAACACTTGGGAGTAAGATGTTTCGTCTATATGGACGACATCATTATATTCTCTAGTTCATTGGAAGAACATATGAAAGATATTCAGAAAGTTTTGAAAACTCTCAAAGAAGCAAATTTGAAAATACAATGTGACAAGTCGGAATTTCTTCGAAAGGAAGTAGAATTCCTTGGACACGTTGTAACCACGGAAGGGGTTAAACCTAACCCAAAAAAGGTGGAGGCAGTTGAAAATTGGCCTCTCCCGAAAACACCGAAAGAACTTAAATCGTTCTTAGGAACTATTTCATATTATAGACGTTTTATACCAGGTTTTGCGCAAATTGCAAAACCAATGACTAGTATGCTTCGGGGGAAAAACAAACTTATCGTTTCTACTCCGGAATATGAGGAAGCATTTGCAAAATTGAAGGAAATTATGAGCTCTAAACTTCTATTAATCTATCCCGATTTCGATCAGCCGTTTATTCTAACAACGGACGCGTCGAATTACGCCATTGGAGCCGTTTTAACTCAATTGGTAGATGGACACGAAAGACCGATTGCGTACCTTTCGCGCACCTTATCGAAAGCGGAGGAAAAGTACTCCGCTACAGCAAAAGAGCTCTTGGCCATATATTTCGCAGCAAAAAAGTTTCGGCCATATCTGTATGGTAAGAAATTTACTATTTATACAGATCATGAACCGCTAACCAAAGAAATCAAACTGACTGATGCTACAGGTCGAGTAACTCGCCAACGATTGTATCTAGAGCAGTTCGATTTCGAGTTAATTTATAAAAAAGGAAAACAAAACGTGGTAGCAGATGGATTGTCCAGAATACCACGGGTTGATGAAGTGAATCTTCAAACAGTACTTGAAAATGAGCTTTTCGAAAACGACCCTATTTACGGACCGGAAATCATTAATAAATTCAAAAATCAACTCATTATGCATATATCCCAAGACAAGAAAAAATCCCCTCACATATTTTATTCCGTATTTTCAGGTTTTAGCAGACACATATTTCACCAGGAAGAATACACTGAGGACCAGCTATTGCAAATTTTAAAAAAATATTTAGCTCCCGGAATGACAAACGGAATCTTTGCCCATCCGTCGGTTGCAAAATCGTGCTTCAAAATCATAAATGACAATTTTAAAGGGATGAAAGTTCAATTTTGCAACCTGAAATTACCAGATTTAATAACCAAAAAAGACCAAGACGAATTTGTTCGTAAAACGCACAACTTTAACCATAGAAGTTGGAAGCTTAATTACGAAGAACTTCGTCAATCAGTCTTTTTCCCGGATATGATATCGATTGTTAAGAACTTCGCGAAAAATTGCCAAGACTGTAAATTTGCCAAATATGAACGGCATCCATTCAAAATTCCAATCACGCGAAGAACATATGAGAAACCTTTAGAGAATATCTTTATAGACGTATACGTCAAGGAAGGAGAGAAGTTCTTAACAGTCATCGATTCATTTTCTAAATTTGCACAACTTTACAAAATCAGTAGCGAAACAAGCGAAGAGTTAATCGAAACTCTCATTAAATACTTCAAAACGTTTGGAATACCAAAATTGATCACTTGTGATCAAGCTACATCATTTCGGAGCCAAAATTTCAAAACCTTTTTGGAAGAAAACGGTGTTGCCGTTCACTATGCTAGTAGCAGCAATAGTAATGGCATCATCGAGAGGTTCCATAACACCCTCCTAGAGATGTTTATGGCAAACCGAAGCAAAATCAATAACCTAACTCTGTACCAAGGACTTTCACTTATAACAGCACTGTATAACGACGCAAAGCATACGACAACGAATCTCACACCAAGACAAATAATCTTCGGAAATTCGACTTCACTAGACTTGAAGGACATAAACATGATGAAACAACAAATAATACAAACTGCCAAAGACAATATTGCCAGAATAGCTACCAGACATAATTCAAAAATAGTAGAAACGGACAAAGACTATCAAGACATCAAAAACAAAGAAATTCTTGCCAAAACTAAAGCCAAACCATCTCCATATAGCAATAGATATAGACTGGTCGAGGTAAAGGAACAGAATGACAAAACAATTACCGACACAACGGACATCAAAATTCATAAGAAAAATTTAAAACTCTAATGGGATTGACGAGGTATGTTGCTTTTTCTGACTTTATTTCAGACTATGTTTCCTATTCTGGACATCTACAGCTTGGACAGACATCCGCATTTACGACCTGACTAATAATCCCATAGCAATCATACCTCTCGGACAGGCCAGGATTAGTAACAGTTATATCAGAGTAATTCATCCCGTAAATTTAACAGCCATAAAAGATGCTATAGATTTGTTTGACTATGTAACTAAAAATTCTGATTTAAATAATTCACTTTTCGATCAAGTTATTAGAAAAAAGATAAATAAAATACACTTAACGTTCAACAGAATTGTACCTCAAAACAGATTCAAGAGATGGGAATCGGTAGGGCGTGGAAATACGTATCAGGCAGTCCTGATGCGGACGATTTGAAAGTCATTAACTCAACAATCAATTCTTTAGTAACTGAAAATAATAATCAAATACACATTAATAATGTATTCGAGAAAAGAATGAGAAACCTTACAAGAACTTTCAATCTTCTGATAGATAACGAGCAAAAATTAGAAAATGTTACATTTAAAAGCTTTGATTCACTTAATTTTGTATTCGAACTTGATGAACTATTGTATTACCTAGAAGTTGTCGAGGAATCCATTACATTGGCGAGAAGCAGCATCCCAAACAGTCGCATCATTCACGAACGGGAACTGGAAGCCATACAAAGAATCCTCAACGGCAATGGCTTTGGACTTGACTCGGTTGACAGTATTTTGAACATCGCCAGTGCTTACGTAATGTTCAACAAAGACACATTCATATACATACTGAAAATACCCAGAATCAAAAACGTACCGTACACACTCAGCTTCGTTGAAACAGTAATTGCAGAAGGTTACCGCATTCATTTACCAAAACCATTTTACTTGAAAGGGAAAACTTCATTCATCTCACAAAGCCCATGTTCTAAGTTAAAAGCTCTCTTCGTGTGTTCCATTACCAATTTAGAACCACTCATAGAATGTATGCAACAACTAATCTCCGGAGAGACAGCTGATTGCCCCATGGAACGAATCTATGGAGATAAAACTATACGAAAAGTTAACGATGGCAATATTGTTATTCACGGAGACAACATCACCCTGAGGTCCAACTGTTCAACCACCCGATTCCTTAGTGGATCATACCTCATTCAGCATTCAAACTGTACGTTAAACCTGGACGATGAGGAGTACACAAGTACTAACCTGGAAATACAACCGTTCACACCGGTTACCACAATCAAGGTAAATCCGACCAATGTGATAAACCATATCCCGTTGGAACATTTACAGGAACTACATTTAGAGCATCGGAACCATATAGATCACCTCAACCTAACAACGGAAAATATACATTGGAAACTAAACATCTTTGGGTGGATAGTTTCGGCTTCAGCAACAACGTTACTGGTCTTCATACTGGGTACAATCATAACCATAGTCTTCAAGCTTTTCATTTTCAAAACAGTCTTTGCACCGAACATGCGAGAAGGAACCAAGGAAAATAGCAGTTTAACCGAGGCGCATCCTGAGTCGAGAAGCATACCGCTTATCCCGCAGCAATAGAGGAAGCCGAGGACGGCTTCTAACTAGAAGGGGAGCCGTTAGCGAAACGTAGTCATTCGCATACACTGACACACCGGATGGATGGCGATACTTACATGCATGGATGGTGTCAACCGCCGAGTCAGCAGATTTATATTATAAAAAGGTAGTGACCGCGTGGCTCGTTCTCTTTTTTCCTGAAGGCGTCTGATCAACTACCGGTGGTAGAGGTATAGTGTAGTGAATAAAGTGGTTGTAAATTAGAATTAAAGTTTTTAAAAAGTTGAAGAAGTTCCTGCCGAACTTAAGTCTAGTACTGTTATTTCCTGGATAAAGTCAGATGCGCGTCGATAGTCGCCTTCAGAGTCAACGAGATATTAAACCTATCCAGAACCGAGGAGAGGCGTTGGTTGCTGGCGAAGCAACAAAGTGGGGAATAGGTCCTAACTGCAAGCCCGACCGCCGCTGGATGCGTGGACCTGCCTTCATGTACGAATCAGAGAACGAATGGCCTAGGGATAAGTTCGCATGGGCTGATGAAAATGTGGAAGAGCTGCGACCAGCATACGTTTGTAGTCACTTCCGGTCGGTTCCAATGATCGATGTGCTACGATTCTCCAAATAAGAGCGACTGTTGCGGAGCATGGCATATGTCAACCGGTTCAGCGAGAAGCTTTTGCACCAAACTAGAAGCGAATACCATAATGATTGCGGAAACATTAGATGTGAAGATTTGCGAAATGTGTCTAAGGCTCAGACGCTCAGTCAGATAAATAGTTATCCGGATGAAGTAGCAACGCTAAAACGCAATGTGCAATTGGTGCCAGACGATCGACAACCACTAAGCCGGAGCAATTCGCTAGCGAACCTACCTTCTGTATTGAGTATGAAGTGTGAATCATGTTACTAAATTCCCAATAATTCTGCCCAAGGGACAATCGATCACAAATTTGTTACTTGATTGGTACTACTGTAAATTTTGCAACGGCAATAATGAGACTATCCTGTCACTTATTGTTTCAAAATGGCGGAATGAAGAATCTGGCAGATCCGATTACCTCCCTTCTAGATACCTTGGGCTCCACAAGCAGTGTATACATACAGACAATGGCACCAATTTTATCAAGGGGGCAGGATCCGTCATTGATTTCGGAGTTTTCAAAAGCAGTTTTTTCGTTTAAAATCAGGAAACTTTACAGGAAAATGTGTTCACTGTATTCTATTCTCCAACCGAAACACAGTGAACACATTTTTATCGAATAATTCTTAGTTTTGAACAGAAAAACTGGTTTTGAAGTTTCGATGATAACGATGATTACGATGACGGAGCGTTGGACGCTAGCCGGAGCTCGAGAATGAGTTGCGAGAGAATAATCTAGCAATCAGCATTACATTTACTGACACGAACACCAAATAGCGATTCTACCCACCGTCTGTTTTTCATATGCGTGGATGTTTAGAACAGATGGTCCGTTCCGTGAAGATCGTCCTAGGGACCCTACATGTTTCACAAAAACTGAACGATGAGTCGTTCATGACGTTGTTGACCGAAGCGGTATAGTGGTTATTACGCCCAATGGTATGGGTGCCCTAGTGTAGATGTAGTTGTGAACCTTAGAGGAAAACAATATGCACTCAGTCTCGAAAAACACCCAGAATCCGGGTATAAATTTTTCAAGTTGGTTAATATTTCCATATGCATTTTGATGAGTCTGGAAAGCGTGTGCAAGTTTCTTTGAGGAAAACAAAAACAAACTGTGTATGACGAGCGTATGCTAGTCTACGTGTGTTCAAATGTCACTAAGCTCTATATATGATTAACCGTTAACTTTCCTGCCGCCGGACAGTGAGGAACAAGAATCGTTACCCTCGAAAAATTTCATGTTGCTCAGCTCTAGCGGAGTTCAGCAACAAGTGAAAGAACCAATTGACGATCGAAGGGCTATGAAGAGCAGTTGGGCGTTTATTCAAAATAGTCTAGATTAATTCTTAGGTTCGTAGGATCGTCGAATATTTACCAGTAATATCTCGACGGTCAAAATGGTTCTACGAAGTATCTATCGATCTATCTCCGATCAAAGAGGGAGCGCTGGTTTTGTTGGTTGGCGGAAAAATGAGTAATTTATAGTTCGTGGTCAAGGGACCAGATCTTGATGTGGAGACGTCAACTGGGGCCTTAAAAAGGAGACCTGTTTGCAATCTTGCCATTCTGGATGTCTACGATTGTGATCAACGGAAAACTTTCAACCACGGTTGTTAAATATCATGAAAAACTTGCGACACAGATAAAACAAGACTGCTCACTGTCACTAGGCGGAAATATCTTTCATTTTCTCACGTCGTCACGATGCAATGACGGAGCTCTCTGGAGAGCAATTTTAAAATTGTTATGCTATTAAAATGTCTATATTTTAAACAAGTTTACGATTTAATCACAACCCGTAGCGACGGAAAGAGAATTTGAAAAAAATCTCTGTCATTGTCTCGCCGTTCGATGACAGTGCACTATGGTCCAGGAATCAGTTTTACGCGGAAAGATGCATTTTGAGCTTTAGAATGAAACATTAGACAAAAACGGTCTTCTACAAAGTTGTTTGTATTAGTTAAGCCCTTTGTTTGGTGTTATTGAAAATTAGGGTGGACCACATTTTCATAGAAATTGTGTAACTAACTTTCTTATTTGTAGAAATTATATTATACATGCTTCAACAAAGTTGTAGACCATTCAATTTCAAGCAACTTTGCCAAAAAAAGTTTTTTTGTATCTCTTAAATTGACCGATTTAGAGCTTTTTTCCTACGGTGACATAGGGTGGTCCGAACAAAACTGGTTTTCTGGCTCTAGAGTTTTCAATTCAAATTTCTCATCAAAGTAGTCTATGAAACACTTTCAGAGCTTTAAAAAATGCGTAATTTGGTGAGTGAAGAAACTCGCTATCTCCTTCCGTTTAGGAGTTATTGTTGTTTTTCTCTCAAAAACATGCCTACTTTGATTGTGAATATCTCTGATTGGGGCAAACATAAAAAATATCTTTTGACGGCATTAAAAAGACAAAATAAAATTTTATATTATACCAAAAAATTACAGATGTGTTATTTTTGTAACTCTAATAAAATGCCTTGAAAAACAAAAGATTTTAAGTAGAAAAACTTTAATAACTTTTGAACCAAAATAGATATCATCAATATTTTTGCATGAAAATGTGTGTTTTGTTAAGTTCTAAAAGTCGTTCATAGATGACTTTGACGAGAAAATAATATTAAAAAAACTAGAGTTGAAAAACTTTTTTTTGTTGGACCACCCTGCGATGATTAGGAAAAAATGTTCTAGATTGGTCAAATTTTGAGCTACAGAAAAATTTTTTTTGGCAAAGTTGATCAAAATTTCAAGTTCTACCGCTTTGCCTAAGAGCATATACCAGTATTTTTGCAAATAAAAAAGTTGATTATATGATATGTGTGATATTGTGGACCACCCTAGTTTCAAATGACACAGTATGTAAGCTTACATTTTAAGAAACAATTTTGTAGAAGACCATTTTTGTCTAAAATTTTATTTTCATGCTCAAAATGCAAAATAATAAAGAAATACATACTATGAAAATCTTCAAAATAGTTTTAGAGCCCTATGTTTCTTATTTTAGATTTCTCGTCAAAGTTGTCTATGAACGACTTTAAGAACTTAATAAAACGCAAATTTTCATGCAAAAATATTGATGATATCTATTTTGGTTCAAAAGTTATTAAAGTTTTTCTACTTAAAATCCTTTGTTTTTCAAGGCATTTTATTAGAGTTACAAAAATAACACATCTGTAATTTTTTGATATAATATACAATTTTATTTTGTCTTTTGAATGCCGTCAAAAGATATTTTTTATGTTTGCCCCAATCAGAGATATTCACAATCAAAGTAGGCATGTTTTTGAGAGAAAAACAACAATAACTCCTAAACGGAAGGAGATAGCGAGTTTCTTCACTCACCAAATTACGCATTTTTTAAAGCTCTGAAAGTGTTTCATAGACTACTTTGATGAGAAATTTGAATTGAAAACTCTAGAGCCAGAAAACCAGTTTTGTTCGGACCACCCTATG
The DNA here is from genome assembly GCF_002204515.2 of Aedes aegypti. Lineage (NCBI taxonomy): Eukaryota > Metazoa > Arthropoda > Insecta > Diptera > Culicidae > Aedes > Aedes aegypti. The sequence goes on from NC_035108.1 coordinate 383,616,874, forward strand.
TCACCGTAGGAAAAAAGCTCTAAATCGGTCAATTTAAGAGATACAAAAAAACTTTCTTTGGCAAAGTTGCTTGAAATTGAATGGTCTACAACTTTGTTGAAGCATGTATAATATAATTTCTACAAATAAGAAAGTTAGTTACACAATTTCTATGAAAATGTGGTCCACCCTAATTTTCAATAACACCAAACAAAGGGCTTAACTAATACAAACAACTTTGTAGAAGACCGTTTTTGTCTAATGTTTCATTCTAAAGCTCAAAATGCATCTTTCCGCGTAAAACTGATTCCTGGACCACTGTGCAGTGAGGGAAGCATCTATGTAAAAGTCGCTTGACACTCTCTATTTACATTGACGCTTTCCAGCCTTATTTTCGACTATGGCAAACAAGCTTGTTATAGTATACTCTCTATTATTGCGATGCTCACCTTTACTCACGATTCAAAAGAACTCTTAAGGGGACCAGATAGCCGTAGCGGTAAACACGCAGCTATTCAGCAAGACCAAGCTGAGGGTCGTGGGTTCGAATCCCACCGGTCGAGGATCTTTTCGGTTTGAAAATTTTCTCGACTTCCCAGGGCATAGAGTATATTCGTACCTGTCACACGATATACGCATGCAAAAATGGTCATTGGCATAGTAAGCTCTCAGTTAATAACTGTGGAAGTGCTCATAAGAACACTAAGCTGAGAAGCAGGCTCTATCCCAGTGGGGACGTAACGCCAGAAAGGAAGTAGAAGAAGAAGGGTACCGCCCGAACAAGACAGTCCTCGGAAAGTTGTGATAGCACTCGGTTCTAATGGAATTTTACTCTGTTGTGTTTTATGCTGCATCTTCTTCGCTCATTTTTCCTCGTCTCTCTGCTAAGCATTTTTGGCGCCCTCGCAAAGAGGCAAAGGCAGCACGCTGCTCTAGAGGATGATAACGTTGAACATCACAGAGCATACAGTAACAGATGTTTTGCCAACGAACAAGTGTTCAAACGGCACGGAAGAGAGGATGTTACGACGCAAGTGTTCATCGGGGGGCGTCGCCGCTGACGTTTCGCGGGCCAATGTGTGAGACAAGAAGACTGGTATGAAGTGACTGTCAAAGAAGAACGATAAAGTAGTTTTTGGCAAACCATTGTTTTTAATGGAGCAATTTTTATCAAGCATTTGTGCATTCATCTTCATCATCACACATTTTCCAATAAATATAATATATCTCAGTAAGAGACCGATTGTTAAATATCGTCTTATAATTAAAATAGAAGCTCGTTATAACGACAACTTTTATAGCGACTGAAGCTCTCTATAGTGATATTTTTCGGTCCCTAAGTAGGGAAAATATTTTAATGTTGTAACTGTTCTTTATAACTACTCTTCTCTATTACGACGGTCCTTTGCGATGTCGTTATATCAAGCTTCGACTGTATTTTGAAGCCTAACCAATGACCTATTGGCTGCTTTGAGCTTATCACATCGGGAACAAAGGTGAATTTGCTTCAAGGCACTACGATATGTTTCATCCCGTAACAATAGTAAACCTTAAGTTTAGTCTTAAATTTCTTAGGGAAAAGCATTTTTACAAACTTTTGTGATCCAAGTCAGAAATTTTCATATAACACCTAGAGGCATACAACACCCTTCTTCTTCTAATTGGCATTACGTCCTCACTGGAACAGATAATGTTTATCAAGCTTAGTGTTCTTATGAGCACTTCCACTGTTATCAACTGGGGGCTTTGCCGAGATTGCCATTTTCGCATTCGTGTATCATGTGGCAGATACGATGATACTCTATGCCCAGGGAAGTCAAGGAAATTTCCATTACAAAAAGATCCTGGACTGACCGGGAAATGAAACCAAACACCTTCAGCATGGCTTTGCTTTGCAGGCGAGGACTCTTACCACTTGACTAAGGTAGGCCCCAAAACACCCTATGTTCACCGAAGATACGACTCACAATCAATTAGTACAGTATATCATATCATTTCTACTGTTACGTTGGCTTGTTCAACAAAGTTGTTCATTTCGATAAAATAAACAACTCTCTCGAGGACGTCAAAATTCCACATCCTACTGTTTACGAGTTATTGTCAAAATAGGACCAAATTAGTGAAAAATCTTTTTTTTTTTACTGAGTTTGATATTTTTTAAGGAAGCATCTCATATAATATTTGTTACTGCTGAAAATCAAACAAACACAAACTCTCGTGGAAAAAATATGAATACGGTGCTTAAAAATTAAGGAATAATGAAAAATCTTGAAAAATAGAGCAATTTTTAACCTTAATATCTTCAAATGCGTAAAACATCAAACGCTCAAATTTTCAAGCAACAAAGAACAATACTAGATGTAACGGATGTCAGAATTCCAGAGAGGTATATTTTGTTACTTCTGAGATGTTATCATTTCGTTTACAATGATTATTTTACTGCAATACCGTTAAATTTCCATGAGTCGATCTGAAGAGACGATCGACTTTAAGAAATATCGAGTCATCGAACAAAAACTTTTAAGAAATTGTTTAAATAAGCCATCATAGTAGCTAATGAAATTCAGTTGTACAACTGGAAATACTGCACACAATTTTCCGATTAAATTAATATTGAAACTACTTTGAAGAGCAGAACATTTGGTCATTTCCTATGTCCTGCCGTCGCAAACCTCAATCTACTCAGTGTATCAACCCGCAAAGCGCGTGAACATTTTCCCGGGATAAATTTGCATTTATAACGCATAGTGGTTCAATTTTTCAGAAAGTCGACTGAAATGTAATTAATTATTAAAATCAGATTGCAATAATTTAGGTGAGTGTAAACCTGAAATCAACTCATATTAGTAGTTATCCGAAAATCTAGACATTGCATTTACTCTGCAACTGCATTTAATGGACAAATACAAGTTAGATTTACGAAAAAGTTACACATCTTCCCGGAGACGATCGAACTCACGACTGCTAATTTGCCAAACAGGTCACGGCGTGTATATGGGAAAGGTTTACCACAAAAAAAAATAGGCATCGCTAAATCTTTCACCATTCGAAAATATAGGTTTTTAGCTTTCATTTGACGTGTTCCCCAAAAAAATCCACCGAGGGATCCCGAACATTTTTTTTTATTTAAAATTTTTGTTCTTTAGAGTACATTATTTTTAAATGTAATCATTGCAAAAGACAGCTTCGTTGAATAAAAGTTTTATTTCCATATAAAAGTTCATAAAATAAATATATACACATATCTATTGAGTTTCATTTTGTAAAAAACAAAACTGTCCTATGTGATTTTGAGGATCTATTGAGCTATAGGACACTTATTCGATTAGATATGTTGTAAGTTCGACTGTTCACTTATTCATACTGTGGAAGTATATCTAACCGAGCACTGTTTCTTTTCATGGTTAGAATACATTAAATTTATTCTTCTTCTGTCTGTCATTACACTTCTGCTGGGACATAGCCTGCTTCCCAGCTTAGAGTTCGTTGAGTACTTAGTTATTGATTGAGAATTTTTTTTGCCAATCAATCGTTAAAGATTAAAAGTAGAATGGATCAAAATTACAACGGCCTACAAAAGTAAATGGAATATGCTTAAACGCCCTGTTACCCAAGCCTTAGCAAAAAGTTTAAAAAATCCTCATTAAGAATATTATCCAGGCACCCAGAGTAAGTGACACTACACAGACTTTTTTTAATAGTATTGAAGTTGTTTCGATGTTTTTAGCTTGGAATTTCAAAATTTAATAAGAATATAGTGGAAGATATAACCTGTTAAATCAAATCATGAAAATAATTCCACCGTGAAAGTGGTTTTCTGACAAGCAGAACAACAATAATACAATTTTCACAATTACTGCAGTAATTAAAACACGTAAGTAGCTTACAAACAAGAAAGTTTTACCATTTTATACTCCTTTTAGATTGATATCATATTCATATAATATATGTTTTTTTTTCTTTATTATTGAGATTTTTATAATATATGTTTTCAACACGAAATATGGTTGATTATGTGTTTATTGGCAACGGTAAGTATTATGAGGAAGAATAAAAAGTTAAATTTACAGTAGATTTTTATGACTTTAATCTGAGGGTTTCAATATCTCAAAAGATTCCTTCCCATTCGTGCGGACATCAGCGAATACAGGTTGCAACTTTTGCAATTTTTTGGGCTATTTCATGAAAGCAACATCAATCAAGTGGCTGCATTTATTGGTCGTAGCAAAATGAGCTCCAAACAGCATGCATTTTAAATTACCTTTTGGAGCTTTTTGGGGGGTTTTGCGATGATAGCGACTCAAGAGTCTGCCTTGAGCTCTGCCTCTGTTTTTACAGTAGCTCCATAAACTTAAGTCAGGAGGCTGAGTCAAATTAGGATCTCCAAATTCAAATCACTGTGGAAGTCGCCAATTGTTGAACGGTCAAAATGCTCGCTAAATGTTCAACACTCTTTGAGGAATACACGGACTGTTCAACAATAGTAGGGTGACCATATCTTGTAGATTCCAAATCAGGACATTTTGCAATTATCACAATTTTCCGGTGCAAATTCTATTTTGTCTGAATTCTGAACATGCCTCATGTTGCTAACTGCATCGATTACAAAGGTCTCGAGAAACTTTTAATTAGCGGCTATGATCAAAGGTATAAATTCTTAAATATAACCAGCCTTTTGCTAAGACAATAATCTACCACTTTACAAAACACACAAGAATGTAGCAATCTGCTTGGTGTCTCATCATGATCTCGCTAGAAAATAACAAAGAATGTCAAAAATTGGCCTAAGAATGTTAAAAGCATATTAAAAGATTCTATAAAAAATGATAATCCGCTTGAAGTCTTTTCCAAGGTTTTTCACAAATCATTCAAGGAAATGTCGCTTGGATTCTGCAAATCATGGTTTCACAAAATAATCTGCCGAGAATCTTTATAGAACTTTCAGAAAGATGCTTCCGTTAAGTTTTCATTGAGTTCTCTTTATAATTCGCCAAAGATCTTGCTAGAAATTCATGAAGAGTCCTGCAAAAAATCAATGATAGTTTTTAGGAGAGATTTACCAAAGATCTTCACTGGAAACCGACAGTTTTTTTTTTTCAAAACGATACTAAGAGACATTCGTTAAGGATCATTCCAGAAACTCTTGGAGTGCGAGATGCTAGTCGGTCGTGCAATACAGGAAAAAAACTCCACTGAAATTACAAATTGTGCCTTTTAAGAAAATCTATAATGAAAGCAGCAATCGTACAAGCTTTCTCATTCGATATTTCCACACTGTTCCTTCATAAGGACTTAACTAACATGAGCAATTTCATCGATCCTCTCTTTCGCTAATAATTTCACCAAATTCAATAAATCTGTAATATTTCTTGTTCATGAAAAAAAGATAATGTGATTCTTTATCCATCAACTCGGAAACATGTTAAGAAAAGTGAATCAGTTTTCTGCAATAATACAAAGAAAACAACGGTAAAAAAAAATCTATGAATGCAGATTGCAGATGAAAAATTAATGTGAATATATTTGAGTTCCAAAAATATGGCAAAATAATGAGAAAAAAATTCTGTGTTTTAGCCCAAAGAATTCTATTGACAACATATGTAGATTCTGATATCAGAATAGTCAAACATCGACTGAACATGAAGGTGTTGTGATACAGTATGAAACGCATCCCAAATATTATATGTATCTGAAGTCGGTTTTTGAGCCACAAAACTAAACATGGATTTTTGGAGAGATGCCATTTGAATATTATTGCTGTTTCAGGTATTAAAATCGCTGATATCTCACGTTGATCGCCAAGCAGGAAAAAGAAGGACAAAACTTGAAATATGAAAAATAAATCATGACACCTAATGGGGCCTTCCTTGGCCGAGTGGTTTAAGTCCGCGGCTACAAAGCAAAGTCATGCTGAAGGTGTCAGGGTTCGATTCCCGGTCGGTTCAGGATCTTTTCGTAATGGAAATTTCCTTGACTTCTCTGGGCATAGAGTATCATCGACCAGCCACACGGTATACGAATGCGAAAATGGCAACTTTGGCAAAGAAAGCTCTCAGTTAATAACTGTGGAAGTGCTGATCAGAACACTAAGCTGAATAGCTGGCTCTGTCCCAGTGGGGACGTTAATGCCAAGAAGAAGAAATCATGACACCTCAACAGAAGCTCAAAATCAGGACATGTCCTGCTAAATCAGGACGGATGGTAACCTTAATCAATAGGAAAGGTTATTAGCCGTTCAACATTAGGCGTATTGTCCTAGCTGGTAACGCGCTTGTCTAGCGAATTGGGAGTCATGAGTTTGATTCTCGCTAATATATTTCACTTTAATTTGTACATTTTATTCAATTGCAAAGTCATATTAATTATTTAAGCCATTATTATTACTTTTTACTATGTAACTTCCAATCATTGTTTTATTTCAACCGTTTTAAACTCTCGATTGGTGTTTGTTCTATAACTCGATATTATTCGATTATAAATATCTGTTAGAGTTCCCCCCAGTACTGTCCACTATGAGTTGACACATTAAATTAATTCATTTTTCGCGTTTACTTAAACCGATGCATCGCTCCGTGTTCAACACTTTTTGGAACGTTGTCGCGCATAAATTAACGCGATACAATCAACCATCGAAAATATGCGCAACCTTGTTCTCCCTTTGAAGGATGATGCATCCGTTGATGCATCTTTCAGCAGCAAGTGCTTTCGGAGGTTCAATTTGCAGTCTCCAATTTTTTGCCCTTGAGCATAACCGGAACATGAAAATGCAAGCCTTTTGATGTAGTGTCGGAAATGAAAGCCAATATAATGAAAAGTGGGTGCTTCACTTACCACATGGCACTTTGGCCTTCCACACATTTATCACACAACTTACGAGTTCAGATAGTGGGTGATTTTTGTTCCCTAAAATAAATAAATGTTAGGTTTCTCGAGAAAAAGCGTAATTGAAAAGAAAATCAAAATCAGCAGCTTTATGACACGTCTAACCCAAGGAAGGCCTAAAGCTGTTGAAACATGTTGTGCTTGAAATTGATCTATTTCGCTGGATGCAACATAGAATAAAGGGAACCGTAGGCGTATGTTGGTGATTCTTGAAAAATAAGCTTATTTCGTAGTACGCCTCGTACCGTTAAGTGCAAGCACAAATTCTTTCCTCTGATGGAAATTCTTCAATAACATTAAGCAACATAAAATACTTCACAGTTCTTAGAAAACACTACTTTTCAGTGCAATTCTTAACCTATTCTTCTTCTTCTTCTTTGCACTAGGTCCTCACTGTGAGAGAGCCTGCTTCTCAGCTTAGTGTTCTTATGAGCACTTCCACAGTTATTAACTAAGAGCTTTCTTTGCCAAAGTTGCCATTTTCGCTTTCGTATATCGTGTGGCTGGTCGATGATACTCTATGCCCAGGGAAATCAAGAAAGTTTCCATTACGAAAAGATCCTGGACCGACTTGGAATCGAACCCAGACACCTTCAGCATGGCTTTGCTTTGTAGCCGCGGACTCTAACCACTCGGCTTAGGAAGGCACCCAGTCTCTATGAAGGGTGTAAAAAGCGGGATCTTTTAATCACATTCGATTTCTCCACTAACCTCTGAGGAACCAAAACAAAAACTGTGCAGGAATGTTTTTTATTATAGAACGCACGATTTCATTAAAATTGTACATTGAAAGAAAAAATAAATTCATGTGGAGCTTTAAAAACCTTTTTATTATAGTTGACCTAGATTAGAAAAAATGTTCTGATATTAAAATTGTTACAATTCTTTCCTATACACGTCTATGGAAACTGTGGGAAGCAGCATCACCATCAGCCGTTTTCCTCGCGCATCAACATGTCAAGTTCTAGATTTATTTAGGACTACTCCGCTACTCGGAGGTTCAATGGTGCAAGAAAGAGTGCCCTTATGATAGAACACAACGGCTGGTGAAATTATGGTACCAATAGGAATAAATTTGAGAAGTTTCAACAGCACCAACGTACAATGGCTTCAAACATCGCCGGCGCCGCTCGCTGGATTAGTAATGCATCATTGTAACGCTCATAGCGGATGGCGGCGAAGCTACACTCCCGAGTAAAAGTTTGGGGTCATCCCTTAAAATTCTCTAAGGATTATTTAAAAAGCAATGAGCTAATCATACTTCGTATGTATTTTGATAGAAACATTTTTCAATTTTTTACTAAAGTTTACTAGAAGTTGTCATTTTTTAATTTATACTAAAATCTATTCACAATCATTAATACTGTAATTTGAATCATCGCGCATAACCTTGGTATCACTTATTTCTACATATTTGGTACAAGATTTTACAGAATTTTCGTGTTTAAAGTAACCCCAAACTCTTTCACGATGACTTGAATGACTGTTCCAATTACTTTGAGTATTTTACATATTTTTCAGACAAAATTAGTCGAGTGCTCTTTAATAAGATTACGGTTCTAATTCCGTACCGATTTGAAATTTTGCTCAATCCAATGGTCAGAAAATAAGCCATTTTTCATTGTATTTTTTGGAAACTATCGCAATTTATGTTAATATTTTATAGACAATGTTTACGAATATATTTTTGTAAAATTACATACAAAGTAAGATTGGGTCATTGCATTTAGCTCATTCGCATTTAGAGCTCAATCAAACATGTGATCCCAGAGATATGTACATAGCACTTTTGTTTGGTTCTAGGGAGTGACCCAAAATTTTTCACGGGAGTGTATGTGTCATTCTGTGGCAGGTGTCACCTCGAAAACGACAGGCTGAAGTGCAAATATCTGAGGCACATTCCGGTGGAGAAAGTCGGATCGGGGGGTTGGTTTATGATAGATAACTCTTTGAAACGCAGTCACAACTTGCTATATGCTGGCACGAAAGACGGGCTAATGGTGATGACAAGTGTGACAATGCATCTCATGTCGGAATAGGTTGTACTACATGAAATAGTGCGACAACTGACTTTGATGAAGCTTTTCAGCGTGAGTTTGTACAGTTGGGGATTAACTTTTGTGTTCACACCGCTGTATTTCGCGATCCGGAATGTGTAGTTCAACTTTCTTTAACAAAGTTGTTTAACAGACTCAATGGTACCTTCTTCTTCTTCTTTCTGGCATTACGTCCTCACTGGAACAGAGCCTGCTTCTCAGCTTAATGTTCAATGAGCATTTCCACAGTTATTAACTGAGAGCTTTCTTCGCCAAAGTTGCCATTTTCGCATGTACGATGATACTCTACGCCCAGGGAAATCAAGGAAATTTCCATAATGAAAAGATCCTGGACCGACCGGGAATCAAACCCAGAAACCTACAGCATGGCTTTTGTAGCCGCAGACTCTAACCACTCTGTTAACGAAGTCCCCAGTGGTACCTATTATATCGGAATCACTTCGGAAAATAAGGAAATTTAGTTCTAGGAACGAGCTAGGAACATTTTTCAAAATTTATACATAATTATTTCCATATAAGCAATATGATATGATTGGGCCACCTTTAAATCCTCATTGAGATGCTAAAAATTGAACAGATCATTATTTTTTTCTCAATAGAGTTGTAAGGAAGACATGGGATATTGAATGTGATTCATTCTATAGAACTCCTATGTAAAGAAGAGCGTAAAATTGATAAGTAGTGATCAAAATAAGTGATAATAAAACTAAAGCACCGCTATTTTTAAATTATTTCAAAATTGCAATTATATTTCTTTCGTGATTTACAACGATATAACCAACTTGCAATAATCTTCGCGCGAAGTGTTTTCGATAAATTTAATTTAAGACCGACTTTTCGAGATAAACATCTTACGATCGTTTGCAACCCATTCTAGTGAATTCTTCTCTTTTCTCGAGTCCGGGTGTAAACATCTATAACTATGAACATTTAAATTCCCAATAAATCGTCCCCGCTGTGTTCTCCAAAGTGAAAGAGTTTACCATCCAAGGCTCGCTGAAATGGATAATTCAAATATTAAAAGACCACATACATTTACAGTCCGCCGAATGGCACCAGGCTGAAGGTAGTAAAAGAAGTGGAATCATTTCCTCGGGGCATATCAGAGTCGCACAGTGGCTGAAGGTGCGGTCAAAACTTTGGAAAGTAAAGAACTGGCATCCGTTTATTTATATCTCATAGCTTTCTTATGGATTAAAAAAAGTGTTCACTGTAGCTTGAGATCTATGGATGTAATTTTTTGAAAGCCTTCAAAACGTACTTGAATAGAGGAACCTAGATGAGGGCCTGCAGATTCTTATTTTACAAAAAATATGTCAGTCGCAAAAATTATTATTTTTGCGAATACTGTAGTTTAAGTATGTATGTTGTGATTTTATTTGTTTGTGTTTTTTCCTTATATCGCTGCACTTCAGCGATATATGTTAATTTAAATTTTTTTACGGAATATATTCAATGTAGGTATGTGAATCGATACTCTATTGAAATAACCCATGAAGAATTATTCTAAAGAACCCGTGGAATGTCCTTGGTGAGTCTGTCACAAACTTTTCAGGGTACTCAAGCATATGTTACCAAAAACTTACTCTGAGAATTCCCACTGGGTTTTCTTCATGAATTATTTCCGTACTTTTTCGGTGATCTCAACAAGAACTCCTTTATCAGTTTTCACTGATTTTTTCCTAGGATTCCTACGGAAACACATATTTTTCCTGAAATTTTGTTAGATTTTTCCTTAATGAACATGTGTCAAAATATTTACCAATTTTTATTTATTACAGTTTTAAAGTTGATTATCTTAAACAAATTTTTGACCCACCGGTGACATGGGGTATGGGAAGCGTTTGCGTGATCGGTTGGGATTTGAATTCGAAACTTGTTACCTTATGAGTTATTGGGTCACCAAGTCGCTCGGTAGCTTTGTTGGCAAAGCACTCGTATTTGTATGCTATGTCGTGAGTTCGCATCCCACCTAAGCATGTGATTTTTTTTCATAATTTTACCCATAATTTATCCAGTTAATTAAGTTATATTACAGTTAAATTTTTCTATATGTGGATGAAAGGGCGAACACGAAATTATTGCGACACCGAAAATGTCATGCCAATTTTTGGTTGTGCTACTTTTCCCCAAATGTCGTTTCCCCGAATGTCGTTTCCCCGAACGCCAGTTCCCCGAATGCCAGTTCTCCGAATATCCCGTTTCCCCGAAAAGTTTTTGGAACTCATAATTTTCATATCTTTATACAGTTCAGGGTGGTGCACGTACTGGTCATCTGATATGCACCCTTCTTTATTTGATTGGCGGTTCTTACGAGTTTTACCGTCCTCAGCATTTTTGATAACATGTGTATAGCCAAGAATGTCCAAATACCTCTTTCTTTTGATTGCTCATCGTTCTGTCTAATTCACCAACCTGCCACTGAAAACTATTATTGTGCCTATTTGAACTACACCTTCTTTCGGGGAAGCGGGTCGTTCGGGGAAACGGGTCATTCGGGGAACTGGCAATCGGGGAACTGACATTCGGGGAAACGACATTCGGGAAAACGACATTTGGGGAAAAGTAGCACAACCGAAAATTGGCATGACAAAATTTTCGGGTTGTTTTATACATATATTTACTTCAAAAATCAAAAGTGGTCCAACGTCAACTGCTCCTGGAACCGCTTCAATACTCTGGAGACGGTTGAATGGTGAATGTTCAACACTTTTCCCAACTGCCGGTGAGACAGGTCAGGAAATTCCAAGTGTTTGTAAAGAATTTGTTCTCTCGACTCGCGTTGGTTCACCTCCATTTTCGTTGAATCGAAAAACACGACTTCGAGTTTGACAGCATGTAAACAATACGCATCAATGAGAAAGTGTGCAAAATTTGGTTGATTTTTACCCAATGGTGGAAAAGTTATGCCTAGGGAGTTATGTTAGGGAGATCACGCGCCCAATTTCAATTTGCCCGGATAAGACTTCCCTGAGGGCGAGTCCATTAAATTTCCAAATGAAAAAAACTCTATTATCGCAACATAACCGTATAACCACGACGACACTTAGAGAACCGATGACAGAATATCCGTATCCCTAACATCTAACTTGAGAGAAGTTCTCGTCATCGACGAACTCTCTCAAATCACCGCTGGTCATCTCACCGACCTGGAAGAGAATTAAAACCACCTAAACAAACTCGATCATGTGCGGGACATCAAACTGCATAATCGGGAAAGTGTACCAGTTATGGCCATGGTGGTTCCCTATTTGGCCATGTGTGAAATTTTAACAACTTTCACATTTTAAATCTACACGACACTGTAGACGGCCTTACAGTTGAGGTCGAATTACGCATATCTTTAAAAGATACGAACTCTAGTGGAATTAAATGGTATAGGGTAGGTGCACCAGTTATGGCCATAGTGGTTCCCTATTTGGCCATATGTGAAATTTTAATAACTTTCACATATTAAATCTTTTTGAATGTTTTAACATCAAGGTATATCTTTAATCTAACTACTACAACACACAAAAGTTTTCAAAATTTGAATACATTGAAGTAATCAAGTATGGCGAAATAGGAAACCACTATGTCCATAACTGGTACACCTACCCTATACCATTTAATTCCACTAGAGTTCGTATCTTTGACAGATACGCGTAATTCGACCTCAACTGTAAGGCCGTCTACAGTGTCGTGTACTAGACTCGAAGACACTGAAGACGGCCTTAGAGTTGAGGTCGAAATATGCGTATCTGTCAAAGGATGCAAACTCTAGCGGAAATAAATGGTATAGTACTAAATCCGGTTTTTTTCATCTACTCATAGGTATTTTACTAAACAGCTCAAAGATTTATTATTCATAATCGGGCTGTGACGTTATATACAACTAAACAACTCATAACATACAACATATAATGAGTGTACGATTGGGGACAGATATTTACATTTAAACTCTTAGGGTAACATACATTTTATTGGAGAAATCGAATTCAAAAATTGTGTGTTTCGTTCTCTATTCACCTACTTCTTCCTAGCTTGGGTGAGATTTCTATCAACTCTCTCTCTCTCTCTCTCTCTCTATTTCTACTGTGTTCAGTGCTCTCTACGTGACGTCACGTTCATTGGTAGCTGAACTGCATATCCGCCTGCGCTCCTGGTGACAAGCTTGTTTTGCGACGATCACTAAGACGCACGGTCACATGCATGCATTTTCACGGATCCGATAACGGATCCCAAGACGCTATCATAAAGGGATTTGATCTTCAAAAGGCTTGTAGATTGATTGACGCTAATGACACATTAGTTCTTCAGCCTTTGATCGGCACAAAAATAAAATCCTCCACGGCACCCTCACCGAACGCCGAACTTCGTACCGAAAAAATAATGGTTTGACTCACTGGATTGCTGCTGCTGTACGTAATCGACAGTCGATGACCTGTTCGACAGGTCGATGCTCTCACCGGCTTGGTTGATGGCCAAGCGATAGCGGTATTTCGGTTGTCGATACTGCCTGTCGGTTGACGGACCAGCTCCTCAGACCGATATGTTGACGAATCCATCTGCTTCTGGCTGGTTGACGATAACCAGTATGCCCTCGTCGTGTAATGTCGTGCTTGGGTGCGAAGAACTGCGGACGGGAAATACAGTACTGACCCGATTTTGTCAGCCCCTGATTTTGTCTGCCCCCGATTTTGTCCACCCCCGATTGTGTCAGCTTTTTGACCCGATTTTGTCAGCCTATTTTAAATTTGTCAAAAAATTGTTACCGTCATGTTTCACCACGTTTAGGGTAACTCGGTGTAATACGCCCCACCGGGGCAATACGCCCCTCTGAAGTTTCACGAGATTGAGGCTTCTTTTATACGTAAATATAATTACATTTCTTAACTATTCGCGAATAAATGATGTTGCGCATATATGTTCTTTGAGAAGTATAAACAATCAATAGAAATTCTAAAAATATCGAAAATCAGGTTTTTGGCGTAAAATTATGCGTCCGATAAGCAAGCCTTGCCGCTAATGAAGCCCTTCCTTTACTATTGTACTTATTGCAAAAACTTTTACCGGAGGACGACTGCTAATGGACCCCTTTAAGCTTAGCAAGAGGTGGAATTCTCCTTGGAAACATTTCTACAACGCTGTGGCCCTTTTTTCTATGGGAGGGGCATATTGCCCGGGTTGTTTTGAAATGTAAACATTGGGACGGTTTACAAAAAAACATCTAGTTTTAGAAGCAACCTGGAAAGAGAAAGTTGCCTGCAGAGCATGACCAACTAAATGAGCAACACATTGACATAAAGAACTTTAGGAGTGATGAATTTGCTACTGCGATAGAGCAGTTTTTCCTTAAGGGGGGGCGTATTACACCTTTTTACCTTACATTGAAATTGATGATGATGTTTGATGTCATGCACGCATGGGCGTAGCCAGAGGGGGCAACGGCAATGCCTTTTATTAAGTGTTAAAAATCGATATTACCAATATAAGGGAGGGGGGAGCCCCTGATAAAAAAAAACTGGCTACGGCCATGTCCATCGCCCTTTTTGAAGTCCATGTAACCATGTAACACATCAAAATTTGAAAAAACTGGAACAAAATAAAATGACCCGATTTTGTCAGGTTCCCCATTTTGTCAGCCTAAAATTCATCGAGGGGCTGACAAAATCGGGTCCTTACTGTATAAGACTGTCTCAATTATGAGCTTCTACTTTCGCACACACAATTCTTCACGCACACTTTTGGCCTATTTGGCACACGAAAACACTATCTAGCAAACCTGGACACATCCAACTCTTCGGACGATCACGGACGAAATGATCGAGTTTGTGAAAGCCTCAGATAAGGGAAAGTGTATTTTGAAACGCACCCGAAAGTACGGCTTCGACCTAGGGAAGCGTTTTCAGGTTGTTTAATGCTCGTTTGCCTACGCCAATACTTTAAAATTAAATTTCATTCTTTAGGACTGCATATTCTTATGACCTTTATTTACACAAACTATAAACAAATTACAAATTTCCTGACTGTGTTTCTTTAAATCTATATAAATAAAAATGGAGTGGTGTTTGTATGTCACGAAATGGCTTATAAACGGGTCAACCGATTTGAATGATTATTTTTCTGTTTTGTTCGTTAAGTGTTCCGACGTGTTTGTGTGTATAAAAATCCCAGGATATTCACCGGGAGAGTCGAAAAAATGAGCGTGAACATAACTGTCATTTTGTATGGGACGATCCATAGCGTTTTTCAAAAGCCTACTTGATGGCAAGACGAAGTTTGTCGGGACCACTAGTTAAAAAATAAATTGGATGTTTCTCCTTCGCATACTCCCAAAATTATTATGATACAAATATTTAAATTTCTTCAGAGATTGCTTTCTAGAAATTCCTAGAATAAACATTAACATTCCTATTACATTTCTGGTAAGGTGCACTCGCAAAATCCCGATTTTTTTACGAAATAATGTGTTGGCGCTTACCTACGTTGTGTCGTGTTTTTTGGGCGAAATCAACTCCTGCTGACTCACTATCGGCGCAGTACCCTATCCGCAACAGCACCAAAATTTACTGCAAGTGGGTGGGTGGCACCCAATCAGCTGGGGGAGAGTGTGTAGCAGCAACAGAACAAATGAACAGCACAGCGCACGGGCACGGACGAATGGCTTTGGCGAAGCCTGATGTTCCACTTTCGAGTAAGTACACTTCACATACGACTATATTTATTGAAAATCAATCTACACTTCACATGCACTAATAACTTTATTCTTTCTTTTCAGCTACAACTTTCGATCGATGGATTTGAACTTTCTCACTTGCTAGTTTGCTTACGAATGAGACCTGGCGAGACGACGAGTATGCTGGTTAGCTCTGGGTACGATCAGCTGGGTCGACCGAGCTGCCAGAAACATGGAAAAACTCGTCTAATACGGTGCCCGGTAGCACCATAAATGCAGTGAGAAAAAGATTTCTCACGCAGTGCGGCCAGTGCACCAACATACCCGCCGCCTTGAACGATTATGTTCAACACAGAAAGTGTAAACAAAAACAAATCGTCTCCTAATCAAGTGTACATACAGGTGAGTATTTAACAATTAATTTGTGTTCTCTAATATCATTTCAGATAGTTATCTAAATCTAGTTACTCCTTCTCGATGGCACAGAGACTTCTGGTTGGATTATTTTGTTGTTCTTCGTCGGGATTCGTTCTTGGAAACGGCAGCAAACAGATCCGGGTAATTGGTCTTGTGATGACCCCTTTCTCAGTGCGAAGACTAACCACTCGTGTTAACTTGTCTTTCCCAGGATGCAGTTCGGTTATACGGGCAAGTGGCCAACGGGTTGTTGGCAAATTTTCGTCCACGATGATGACCATTCGTCCAGGCTGGATTTCGTCGTTCCGAACAGCGATCTTCGTGTCCTTCATCAGCTCCTGCAGATACTCCGTCTTCCAGTGGCTCCAAAATCTCTGGACGTGTTGCTGAAGCTTTTGAAGATGATCGAGGGCGCTCATATGTGTGTGCAGAAAGTCTGGGTCGGGCAGGGCATGCAGCGAGGTTCCGATGAGGAAGTGCGCCGGCGTCAACGCAGCGAGATCATTCGGATCATCCGACATTGGCAGCAGAGGACGAGAGTTCATCGCAGCTTCTATTTGGTGAAGAATAGTGTAATAATCTTCAAAGGATAATCTTGTACTTCCCAATTGGCGAAATAAATGTCGTTTGGCAGTCTTGACCGCCGCTTCCCAAAGGCCACCGAAATGTGGTGCCTTGGGGGGAGTCAAGTGCCATGTAATTCCTTGCTCGGAGCAGGCAGAAGCGATTACGCTCTGTTCAATGTTGCTCCTGAATCTGGCAAACAGCTCGGCCAGTTCACGCTTTGCACCTTCGAAATTTTTCCCATTATCCGAGTACAAGTGGGCTGGAATTCCCCTTCTTGATATGAACCGGCGTAGGGCCGCTAGAAATCCTTGGGTAGATAGATCTCCAACTAGTTCTAGGTGAACGGCTTTTGTTACAAAGCATACGATATGCACAGGTAAGCTTTAGCGGGGGCGGCACGTTTATGAATGGGTTTAATGTATAGCGGACCAGCATAATCGACACCTGTATTGGAGAACGGACGACTTGGTGAAACTCGAGAGGCTGGTAGCTGGCCAATCTGTTGCTGCGCCGGAATCGGATGCTGACGTGAGCAACGGAAACATTTGCGGACAATGCTGTGAACTAATCGGCGACCATTGAGAGGCCAGTATTCTTCACGGATCATGGACAGAAGAAGACGCCCGCCGCCATGAACAAGTTTTCGATGGTAATGCTCGCCAATCAACCAGGTGAATGGATGATTTTTGGGGAGGAGGGCAGGGTGTTTCGATTGGTAGGGAAGCTGAGATAGGTTGAGCCGACCTCCAACTCGCAATACTCCATCTGGGTCGATGAAAGGCGATAGACGACGCACAGGTGAGTTTTTTGACACCGCATTTCCTCGCTTCAGATCCTTGATCTCTTGTTGGAATACATCTTCTTGGGCGAAACGGACTAAAACGGCGTTGGCATTGGCGAGTTCTTTGACGGTAAGCGACGTTTGGTGGAATTCGATCTCTGTAGGGGTTGCAAGTGGCTGAGTTCTGGCTTTAGAACGAGTTTTGGCAGCGAAGCGTAAGCAGTATGCGATAACGTGGAGTAACCGGTTGTATGATGACCATTGAAGGAACCATGGGTTGACGCTGGGTGTTGTTTGGATGGATGCAACTACATTTTTCGTCTCCAGGATGTCCTCAACGACATCAGGTGGACTAGAGATCGGCCAGGACTGCTGCGGGTGAGCCAACCATGACGGACCATGTTTCCACATGGCACTTTCGATGAATTCTTCCACCGACATTCCTCGTGATACCAAATCTGCTGGATTATCAGTACCGGATATATGGCGCCAAATGCCACCATGGGTGTAGTGCTGTACCTCCGACACCCTGTTGGCAACGAAGGTCTTCCAGGAACTGGGAGGAGCGCGAAGCCAGAACAAACAGACAGCTGAGTCTGTCCAGAAGTAAGAGGTGGACACGTGGACGTTGATTGAGTCCTTTATCCTATGGTGCAAATGTGCAGCCAGGACACAAGCGCACAGTTCGAGACGGGCTATAGTCAGTCTTTTAAGCGGTGCAACTTTGCTCTTCGATGCTAGTAATCGTATCTTGACGGTTCCCAGGGCGTTTTCACAGCGGGCGTATGTGCATGCTCCATAAGCGGACGTTGAGGCATCGGCAAAGGTGTGCAGTTCTATTCTGGCCTCCGGCAAGAAGGCGTATCGGTCGATTCGGTAGGTTACAATCTTCGGTAGCTCGTTTCGAAAGTTTTCCCACTTCAGCCGAATGGTATGCGGTACAGGCTCGTCCCAGTCGCAGGAGAGTGACCACAGTTCTTGCATTAGGATCTTTGCTGTAACTACAACAGGAGCAATCAGACCGAGTGGATCAAAGAGTCTAGCTATATCCGATAGTATAGAACGCTTCGTCGGGGAACCATCTCGTGGCTGAACCTGGGAATCAAAACGAAGTTGATCGGTTTCTGGTTCCCAACGGATTCCCAGCGCTTTAATGGATTCGTCCGGACAGAATTGCAAACTTGACTGAGTCGCAATCTGGTCATTTTCAAGTCCCTGCAACACTTCCAGGCGATTTGAGGCCCATTTCCTCAGAACGAAACCGCCTTTTTCCAGCATTTCGGATAGCTCCCCCCGAAGCTGGATAGCTTCCTCAATAGAGTTTGCTCCACCAACGTAGTCGTCAACATAGAAATTTTTGGGGACCGAAGGGCCAGCTAGCGGATATGCTTTGCCTTCATCTTTCGCAATCTGCTGAAGCGTACGCGTCGCTAGAAACGAAGAGGGTGATAGACCGTAGGTCACAGTTCGCAGCTCGTATGTTTGGACGGGCATGTCCTTAGAAAATCGAAAAAGGATTCGTTGCAGAGGACAATCTTCTGGGTGTAGCAAGACTTGTCGGTACATTTTTGCTATATCGCCGACTAGAGCTACGGGGTAGGTCAGAAAGCGGAGGATAATGGCGAGAAGGTCATCTTGGACCACCGGACCCACGCAGAGGGCTTCATTGAGCGAGAAGCCGGTTGAAGTACGGGCCGAGCCGTCGAACACGACTCGCACCTTCGTAGTCGTACTCTCCTCCTTTATCACGGGGTGGTGGGGTAGATAGTATGTGTGGGAGTGATTTCCGTCATCCGTCTCGACCAGTCGCATATGGCCGAGGGAGAGGTACTCCTTCATGAAATCGTGGTATTCCTCCTTCAATTTCTGGTCCCGATCGAGTCGCCGCTCGAGTTGATCGAAACGTCGCAGAGCACAGGTCTTCGATTCTCCCAACATCGCATCAAAATCGGGCTTTCGTGGCAGTCGGACGATATACCGGCCGGTTTCATCCCGGCACGTGGTAGATTGATACAAATCTTCGCAGTGGCGTTCTTCGATGGAGAAGCCGTCATTGATTTTGAGCTCTTCGGTCTTCCAAAATCGTTCCATACTTTCTTCTAGTGTCAGCATGGAGACTGCGACGACGCTAGAAGTGGCTGGTTGTTGTTGAACGGGATAGTTCATGCTTGCTGACCCCGTAACGACCCATCCGAACACACTATCCACCAGAATCGGAAGATTTTCGGCCAACTGGAGACGAGCGGTGCTAGGAAAGAATGCATGGAAATGCTTAGCTCCCAAAACCATGTCGATTTGTTGGCATTTGTTGAACGTGGGATCAGCCAACGCTAGATTCTCAGGAATTCGCCATTCTTTGACGGAAATGTCCTGTGCTGGTAGATCAGCAGTCACAGTATCCATTAGTAGGAACTCAACGCCGCATTCGAAACCATCATTTCTTGACTTAATACGAGCGAAAATAGATTCACGCACCTTCTTGGACAGATTTCCAGCCCCCTGGATAGTCACGTTTACAGAACTCCTTTTCAAATGTAACCGGCGAGCCAAGCGTTCGGTGATAAGGTTCGGCTGAGAAGCGCTATCGAGCAATGCACGAGCAAAATGATCTTGACCATAGGCGTCGACAACCTTCACCAATACTGTTAACAGGAAAACATCTTCACGAGGCTGTGGAGCGGAAGCACTTACAACGACCCTGGGAACACCTTCGGATGCTGCAACGCTGGACTGAGCAGTTGGTTCTGCCACGGAGGCAACGCTGGACTGAATAGCTTGTGTTGGCATGGACGTACGAGAGGAAGATGGTTCGCTATTTTGCCGAAAATTCTCGCCAGAGTGGAGCATGGAATGGTGACGCTTGCTGCAGTGCTTGCACCTGTAGTTTGACGGACAATTTCGAGCAAAGTGGTCTCCCTTGAGACAATTGTGGCATAGACGCTTGCTCGAAACGAGTTGCTGCCTTTCTGGGTTCGAAAGGTGGTAGAATTTCGCACATCTTATCAGCGGATGCTCCTGATTGCATGCCGGACATTTGCTGTTAGAAGCGGAAGTGGAAGCGCACGAAGAAACACGGAGGTGGGACTGTCGTTTGGAGACATGTGCAGACCCATTTGATGCAGACGCTGACTGATGATGATTCACCAACATAGATTCCAACACTCGCATACGACGCTGAAGAAATTCGATAAGGCAATCGTAGTTTGGATCGTCGGCGGTTGACGCATGGTCTTCCCAGGCCTTCAGTGTATCGTCAGGAAGCTTCGTGCACAAGAGATGCTCCAGGATGCTGCTCCAAGAGCCCGTCGGTTCTCCTAGCTGACCCAAAACCTTCGTATGACGCTGGAATTCGTCCACTAGCGAATGTAACGATGCAGCTGTTTCTCTCTTCGCCGATTGGATATCGAAAAGTGCCTGGAGATGTCGCTTCTTCAATAGGTAGTCATTAGCGTACCTGTCCACCAACGTTTGCCACGCCAGATTATAATTGGCAGAACTAATAGCGATAGACTCAATGAGCTGCGACGCTTCGCCTTTTAAAGCTGCTTTCAAATAATGGAATTTCTGGATTGCTGGTACGTCTACGTTCGAATGAATTAAAGCCAAGAATGTATCGTGAAACCCTAGCCACTGCATATAATCCCCATCGAATTCAGGAAGAGAGATTGTCGGAAGTTTCAACCCAGAAAGAGCGGAAGTATGCGAGGGAGTTTCAGGGATGCGAGCTTGTTGAGTGATAACAGGAAGTTTAGCAATCAAGTCGGCTTTTATTGAAAACAGCCGAGGCTCAAAATCGGCACGAACATTTGCGTGAGCTTGCCTACCTTCTTCGGTGTCCTCGATGTCCTCTAGCTGCCCCTGCACCTCCTCCAGCGTGGTCCACATACTGTTGAGGTACTCCAGCCGAAGCGCAACCTGCCCTTGGTCACGTTGTGGGTCGAAGGAATTCACGAAGGCCTCTGCCCGACCCAGCGCGGCGATCATCGTGGCTCTCCGGGAAAGTAGAGTCGCTTTCTGCAGCTGAAGCGCCATTTCGAAAGCAGAAGCGAGAGAACTGGCGATTGATGGTAGCGACGGACGAATCTGCCAAACAAAAAGACCACGGTAGGCCCGGAGAAAAGAGAAAAAGCCACTTGGAATGGTACTCACCAGTTCCAAGGCAAGTATATGCCTTGTATCTCCAAACAATCTGCGCACTGAACCGTATCCCGGTGCAAGGATGCTAGTTGAGTCCAGTGATGATGAAAACCGTTGAAAAATCCACAAAACTTCAGGTAAAACGCAATCACGACGCCGGAACGGCGTTACCAATGTGTTTGAGAGTGCGTGGATGCTCCAGCAAAGCCACTGAACTAGCTGGGAAGTAGCTATTACTCCACTACAATGGCGCTGAATGTCCGAAACGTGATGGCGGTATTCGGACGACGTGAAAATCCGGACGGAATGTCTTCACGATGGCGGAAGCCGGACGAAAAGCGTGCCCCAAAACTGTGTGGCAGCAATTAGAAAACTCCGGTCCGTCGATCGATAGTGCATGAAAGAAAGGAAACGAGAATCTAAAGGGCACCTGTGAGCCTCCAAAAGCGTTTGGGACAGGTAATTACCTGATGCCCGATTGATTAGGGCCTTGTATCAATTGAATTCCTCCAGCGGTATGGCGCGCGCAAAATGGCAGCGCCCAGTGGATCGTCACATGTGATTCCTATTCCGTGATGGCGTCGAGGATCCTGGTCACGGCACCAAATTATGTTGGCGCTTACCTACGTTGTGTCGTGTTTTTTGGGCGAAATCAACTCCTGCTGACTCACTATCGGCGCAGTACCCTATCCGCAACAGCACCAAAATTTACTGCAAGTGGGTGGGTGGCACCCAATCAGCTGGGGGAGAGTGTGTAGCAGCAACAGAACAAATGAACAGCACAGCGCACGGGCACGGACGAATGGCTTTGGCGAAGCCTGATGTTCCACTTTCGAGTAAGTACACTTCACATACGACTATATTTATTGAAAATCAATCTACACTTCACATGCACTAATAACTTTATTCTTTCTTTTCAGCTACAACTTTCGATCGATGGATTTGAACTTTCTCACTTGCTAGTTTGCTTACGAATGAGACCTGGCGAGACGACGAGTATGCTGGTTAGCTCTGGGTACGATCAGCTGGGTCGACCGAGCTGCCAGAAACATGGAAAAACTCGTCTAATACGGTGCCCGGTAGCACCATAAATGCAGTGAGAAAAAGATTTCTCACGCAGTGCGGCCAGTGCACCAACATAATGTCATCAAAAAATGGCACCTCTCACAATAAGTGTTGTATGGATAATTTTTAGGAAAAGGCCCAAATTTATGAACAAAAATACTGAAAATCTGTATTTTTTGCCAACACTAGAAAAAACATTTGAAAAACTTGAATTAGATTTAAAAATAATAGACATTTTTTAAAGAAATTTTGTCTTTAGATAAGTAATTATGTTAACGATCGTAGCAAGCCGTGCGCGCGGGCGGCTGCGTTTTGAAGTTTGTGCCATGTTTACCTCGTTCTTTTTTTTCAATTCGAGCTTATGGAAGTTAGATTCGGTGGATGGTGCTATGCCACGTGCAAATGTTCTGCGGGAACATGTTTTTCAAAGTAATAGTGTTTTTTTTTCATGTTTTATATCTAAAGCTGATTTGTGAAGTTTTATTTTACTTTTATTCGATTTGCTGCCGTTTGCTCGAGAGTACTCTGTGATGGGTCCAGCATGTGAGTTCGATTCGCGCGATAAGTTTTTTTTTATCTCCTGTTTATGTTAAACGTATTGATATAAAATTGAATATGGTTCGTGGATACTCGGTTCGGAATGGATTATAAACTACAGTTTTTTTTTGCCGATTTTTTGAGCGTTGCGCGCATTTTGATGAGCAGAAGTTTACGGCTCATGATATTGTTCATTGTTAGATGAGTGACGGATTGCAGTTTCGGAAAAGGAATTTGGTGAGTTTGTTCTGATCAGCAGTGCATGATCACAATGCGTAAAAATTAACCATTTGTCGGATAGAACGTTTACCGAACGTATTCATGGCATTACCCTATCCATCATCATTCCACAACATCCCGTAACACCTATGAAAGGTCGTAGAGTTCTCTGCATCTTTCTTAAGTAGGTGTTCAATCAATCATCCTTTCCCATTCCCCAGCTTTTGCAAGGACGTGGACAGGACAGCTCCCGACTATTGGAGGATTCGTCAATCTTGTCTAAGAGTAAGAGGTTAGTCCCAAATTTCTGACTTTGGTAACGGACGGGAAGGAGGTCTCGAAAAATGATAAATTTTAAAAAATCACTCATTCATTCGTGAACTTTAAAAGGCAACGAAAATCATACGGATGAAGTGTATTGGTCTACAAAATGTTGGAAATCATGCAAAAATCCGAAGATTCTATAATATTTTCAGCACTTTTATCAACTTTTCCTCAAGGTGGCCAAACTGCCCAATTTTCCCCTACCAACCGCCCATACATGGCGAGATGGGTACTTTAAAGGAGAAAAAGTTTTTCTACCAAAATTGTTTCTTGTCTTAGGCAGCATCCATTTACTAGTTTACTATTAAATTGTCAATTTTAGACCCCCTCCCCGCATTCGTAACGCTGTTTGTATGAAGAAAAATATGTATGAGCCGTAACGCTTGTGCCTACTCCCCCCTTCCACTAGAGCTTTACATAATTTGTGGATGGTGCCTTCAATTAATTTTTAACGTGTCATTTTCAAACTAAACAAATCATCTGAAAGTCACAATCATCTCAGAATTCAATGAGTGAAGCAAGTGAACATTGTCTAATAAGTTTACTTTAAATTATCAAGAAGTCCATTTATGTAGAAAAGCTTTTGACGCGTTTCTCGCCAAATCATATTCGGGGTTGGCTGCACTCTCTTAGACTATAAAAAAGGATTGAATATGGGACCTCATTAAAACTATTATGCCTCTATTGTTTTGTCTAATACCAAGGGAAAATTTGAAAACATGTGAGTTTTGTTCGAAAATGAACTAAAGTTGTTGGCGCTGTTCACCGTTAAAGCAATGCTGACTGTGCGGTCGAAACGGTCTCGTATTTATATCGAGGCGTGCGCGTTCTGGAATGTTCGCGTCTTAGCGCGACACGTGTTCCAGATGCGCGTGGAACATTCGCGACGCGGCTGCACTCATCGTTTCGCCACTGTTGCGGTGATTTCCAGTGATGACGATTACAATGATGGTGGGAATCTCTCACTGACACTCACGAGTGGAACTCACGATCTCAGTGACGTAGGCAGAATGGGTCACGCTGGGGGCTGTATTTGGTTAGTGTTTCACTACATTTCGATTGAGTTTGTGAACGGATCGTCGATTGCGCCTTTTCCGCACGTTCCGTGCGGAACAAAAGTAATCGTTAAAAAAAATCATTTAAGACAAGAAAAAAATATTGTAGGAAAAAAAATTCTTCTTTAAAGTGTCTATCTTGCGATGTACCTATAGATTGTTGGTGGTAAACGTAATAACCTATCTTAAGACCAAATTTCATTATAAAATTACCATATTTTGAAATCGAATTGAAATTTCTAGAATACTTGTTTTTCAGTGAAGGCAACAAAATAGATTCGTTCAGTATTTTTATTCAAAAATTTAAACAATATTCAACAAGTCATCAATACAACACTTATTTGACGGAAATTTAAATTATGTTTTTACAATAATTAATTGTTTATTACTGGAGGTATTTGTATCTCACATCTTCGAAATTCCTTTACAAGAACGCTGAAGTATGGTTCTATCTATGGCGAATTGATTGAAGCAGGAATTGATTTTTCTTAGTTGCCAAAATTTTAAACGAATTTCTTTTTGTGGAACTATTTTTTTATTACAGTGTCACCGACAGTCTATTAAGGAAAACTCCCTAGGATTCTCATAGTTTACGTCAAGTAGTATTATAAAAATGCAACTAATATTATGGACTTTGGAACTAAAAGTTTAAAAATTCGAAATAAAATAAACTCTTGAAATTTTATTTTTGAATAAGATCCCTTAAGGTGTTTATTTTTGAAGTATGAAAAGATCTTTATACGAAGCTCCTTAACAAAACGTCATGCGAAGGAAGGAGACCAGGCTGAGGGTCGTGGGATCGAATCTCGCCGGTTAAGTTTTTTTTCGTAATGGAAATTTTCTCGATTTCCCTGGGCGTGGAGTATCATCGACAAACGAGTGCAAAAATGGGCTATTGTGAAAAGAAAGCCCTCAGTTACCAAAGCGCTTTTATATACTCTTAGCTGAGAAACAGGCACTGAAGAAGAAGATCAATGTTATTGGGGTGTATAATTTTAACAGTAAATAGTGTTGACAGTAATAATAAATAAATTTTCCCTATGATAAACCAAGATATTAATAAAATCTCTCTCGCGTAGCACGGTGGAAAAGTATCGCGGATTGCGTTAGCAGTGTTTGATCCTTTAATCTTGTCGCTTGCTCCTGTGGGAGAGCGACAAACACTTGTTTGGCGTTCAATGCTTTTATCGAGTAATATCGCGAATCCGGTTAGGCGCATTCATTTCAAATTATATATCTATCGTTTACCAAAACGAATCCATTACCCAAACCTTTCACATATCCAACCTCGCTGTGTCTAATTGTGGAAGTGCAGAGGACTCCTCAACTTCCATAAAGCAATTAATACGTCAACATTTCCCTCCCATCTTTAAATTGACCTGCATTCGGACGCAGCCGGCGCCGTTATTGTTTGTTATACTAATGAGAGCACCAGAACTTACACATTGAGAATGCTACTGATTCAGAGTAGTGTCTGTTGGTTCCCTGTGTAAGTACAGCTGGAGTAGCAACTGCGTAGCAATCATGCTCATGCTCGAATTTCATGGAAAACGTTGAACATTTGAAAGGCAGATCACATTTTTTAATTGAATTTGTGAACATCCAGAATAAATTTGTGGGCAAAGAAGAGACACTCAAAAGAGAACTCATTGTAAAAGTCTGAACAAATCTCACAAAGTTGTTTGACTAGTTTCTGTTAGATTTGTAACAAAATTTCTGAAGCCACCCTTCGATATCTGTTCATAAGATATTCCTGTAGTAGTTTTCATAAGTAAGTTTGTCGGATATTATATAAGTAATTTTTATATGGATTTTGCTAGTAAATTCTTATAAGTTGAATCATAATCGCTGGACACCTTGAAGAAAGAATCCTCTCAAAACGTGGGAACGCATGATTTAGTGAATATTTTGCTTTATGCTTAAACATACAAAACATCATTGTTTGCGTGATTCAGAAAATAAGATTTTTACATTTATTATCTGGAGGGCTCCACCTGTTTTAACACCAATATTTGACACCGCCTAAAGCTTTTGAAGCAGAGTGAACACTCACACTACTCTTGCTCCGGATAGATCAACAAAAGTCCCTTGGAATTTTCATTTTGAAAGAAATTTAAGGTCATGTCCAATTTTTCCCTACAATCCCGCTAGTGTGAGGCAATTGTCTTCACTATCGGCCAATTCACGGACGAAATTGCCCATCCAAGAAGCAACACCGACTTCGAAAGTCATTTCCCATAGACCGCTGATCCAGCTCATCCCATTGCCGTAGATTGTGTGTGTTTTTTGGCAACCGGGCTTCGACTTCGGTCACGTGGCTGACTACGGGGTGGAATCGAAATTACCATAATTTCATAGAATTTATAGTTTGATAAACATGACTGTAACTTGCAAATTGAATTTATATGCTCGTTTTCCCTTCTTCGGATGTGTTCCCGTCCTGGTGGCTGTTGTTGAAGTAGAAAGACAACGCAGCAGGATGTGCCGGTCGTTGGTTTTAAACGGGAGAAGATTTTTGGTCTGTAAAAAGCGAGCCATAGAATAGGCACTTGCAATGGTTGGTCTGTAAATGTCATAAACGAAAATCATGACCATGGCCGCAGGGTCGAGAAGAAAGGAATAATGCTATGATTTTTATGAACCTCCGAAATAGATCATTTCTATGTACTGAATAGAGTCATGAATGCGGTTGTCGTCGGTGACGAAGGATTGACGTTGACTGCTCAATCGACGGCAGAAGATGATTGGACATCAATGATGGCTGATTGGCTCCAGGCGATACATACTAATGAGGAATCGGATTGCAATGAAAAAAAAAACATGATGAGGATAAATTATTTCTGAGAGCTAAGTTGAATTCCTTGCACATTGAACACAATTTTCGAGATGAAATATCTTGGTATTTAAAGATGGCTGACTTGTGCAACTATTCCCGTTTTCAAAAGCCACTAAACTGAAGAAATCATAGAGTAACGTTTCCACCTTTTTCAAACTTTATGTTAATGCGCAATTGTTGTACACTTTTTTTTGCGAGTTAAGTGCGCTTGAAGTTTTGATACAACATTGGAGGCTGAATTCCAACCTTTCTCACCTTAAAGCGTTATTTACAAGCACCATTACGAGTACTGAAACCATCAAGATTTGATTTGTGCTTATATTCCGCTGTTAAACTTTCGCAACAATCACGAGGAAGCATATCGGAGAAATTAAAATTTCTCCCCAACGCAGCTCTTTACTCATGGCTGAGTTGTTGACACTTTCGCATAATTCGCAATAGTTTCCTGATGAAAGAAAAACAGACGTGTGCACAGAATGCCATATATGTGGCAACGCCTGTGCTGCTGATGTGAAAACTTTTCCCACAAGTATATTCGCGGGAAAAAAGTGTTCCCGATCGGAGAGAAACAACTGAATTGTTCTCAAACATTTCATTTGAAGTTTGAGACTGCATATACTCAATGGGAGATGTTTGGCCTATCAAGCCTTATTTTCCCACGTTTGAGTTGAAAAAAAAAATCGGCTTAAACCAATCCAAATTTGACTAAATTTGTCTAATGGAAACAATTGAAAAGTGAAAATTTAGCAAGGCAAGGGTTCAACCACAGGAATGCGTCGAAACAACTGAGATTTGATTTCATGTTTATTTAACGTTGACACTTCCCTTAACTCGGGAAACAAGTGTGGGGAAAAACTTGCACAGCAGGTGCAGCAATTTCACGCAATAACGAACGCATCGACAGTTTTGTGCATTGCTGGAGAAATGTTGAGAACGCTAGTAAGTACGGTACGAAACCATACTGCGCCAAACAGCTTCTCTACGCGCTTTTCTAAAGAAGCTTCATACCCTCGGGATGGAGTTTGTTTGCACCACAAGTGGTTTGCATTTGGCAGAATGAGTATGATGAGAATGAGTATGTTTATATATTTAACCTCCGTTGTACTTCACGATCCGCTGATGTGAATCATCATGGGTGCAAGTTGCGTGAAGAGTTGTATAATTAGATTACCCTAATGGTGTTTGACGAACAATGCAGAGAAACAGTGGGATTGTAATATGAAAGCAAATTGAAGAGACAGAGCTTTGAGCAGCCACTGTGACATTAAGTTATGTTGTTTATAAGGCAATGTGGACTTTTTTCCGTAGAAAATGAGGTAATGAAAGGTTTTCGTAGAACTGAATTGCATATTTTTGGTGAGATCTTTCTGAAAGTTGCTGGGTACTCAGCTTAATCTCAAGATCAAGAATAAACAAAATCCATATACTAACGCGATAAAATCATCAGAGAGTCGAATTAAAGTTGGAACTCTCGTTATCGACACAAATTCAACTCACTATCGATATCATCTGGATGTATGAAGTACTAGAGCGATTTAAAACTTAAGAATATTCAAAAACCGAACCTCCCACATCTTCCTTAACATCCTTACCATAAAAAAACATTCTGTAAAATTTTCAGCTTTTTTTAGTGATAATTTAAGAACGGCCCAAAGACAATGCTCCCAGATCAAGGGGGAAGACAGCTTTGCTCTGAGCAGGCTATGCGCATCGAGTAAACTCTGCTTTACTCACATTTGCTCAGAAATCAGCAAATCGCTTTTTCCTGGTACCAGATTTGTTTCGATCTTGCATCTGTTCTCACCAAATGTCGAGTGGATGTTTGGGGATTAATAATTAATGAATGGCGTTACGATAAAAAGGATTCATTGTTCATTGGTCATAAATGTGAGATGCAATTCAAATGATGGGCTAGGTTTGTTGGCATTATTAGCTTATGAATTGGTATTGGGATTTTACAAAAAAGATGGAATATATTATTAATGAAGAAGAATTAAAATGCATCTGAAGAACTAATTAAAATGCATCTTAGTACTTCTTATATCAATTAATATGTTAAAGGTTCCCCCAAGCCGGCGAATACACCTGCTGTACTTCTATGTTATTGTAGAGACTAATTCACTGCGTACGTACACAACGTACTTTTACTTCATGCCTATATTATATTTTCGCAAAGCTAAAAGAACATATTTTCAATCAGCAAAATATCTCTGATGAAGATTGCCAGCTGCATACGACACGAAAACTTTCACTGCAAAACAAACCATTCAACACTTACGGTTCCTATGAGCACAAAACGACGAACGAGGCGAGTTGCTCTGAGTTGCTCAAAAGCAACTCATGATATAGCTCAAGATCAGTAGGCTGTCCCGCCCTTTTTCCTAGATTTATATGGAAATTACCATGGAAAATTTTCGAAAAAATTTCGAAAAACGTTACTGTAATGTAAGTACAAAATAAATAGATCTGGCATTAATTTTCCCAGGAATTTCTTAAAGATTATATTAGGGATTTTGCAAGAGTTTAATATAGAAGTTTCCCTTGAATTTATTAGAATTATATTTTAAAACGTTCTTAAAAGTTTCATATAGAGCTTTTTTTGGTTTCATATAATTTTTTTTAAGAATACAACAAGAAGTGCTTAAAGTTTTATGTTAGGTATGTTGGGTATTACAAATGTTTTTTTCTATCTTGAGCTTGAGCTTGAGCTTGAGCTTGATTGGCCGCCCGTGGATGCTACTCCAGTATCGCCAGATCAGCTGCACTTACACAAGGAACCAATCGAATGACTGCTTGGGACTAACAGGCATCCTCAGTGTATAAGTGCTGGTGATCTTCTTTTTTTAGCGACAATGGTGCCTGCCACGTCAGAATGCAGACCAATGTGGGGAAGGGTGAGGAATTGATGATGCATTATACTGGCTCCCACGTAGACCGTATATACCACTGCATCTAAGCCAGTTCATGCGGGAGTGTATGGATTGGGGGAAAGGCATGGCAGAGAGGTTTGCTTTTGTGGTTTGCAGGCATGCGCGTGGAAGAATGGAAGCGTTAGGGAAACGGTTTCTTGTCCGTCTCTGGTTCTAGCGTTTGCTATGAACGAACAGTTTGAGTGTGATAGATTTAGAATGGAAGATAGAAGCAATGAGAGATATACAACTACAAAGTACGAGAAAAGGGACGGGGCCTGGGATTGAACCCATGACCTTCTTCTGACCCATGCAGAAACGGTAGCCATCAGACCACCAACCCCGTCTACAAATGTTTTTTTTCTATCTCTATCAAAAGGATTTTAAGCCCTGAGCTAGTTCATCTCGGGACCAACGGTTTTAGTTTCCTTCCGAAGAAAGTCGTCACTATTACCTTAATGTTATAAGTGACTATCTAGAGGATGGGAGCGATCCCAAATCCATGGCGTGAGAGGCAAGCCTTCTAACCACTACACTAGGTCCGTTTCCTTATATAACAAAATTTGTGTTAGATAATTTTCGCATTAACTTCATCTGAAATTGATCTTATAACTTCCATAGATTTTATACTCAGAATTAATTCGAGTATCGAAACAAGTTTCCATCCAATGTTTTTTCAGGTTTTATTTGTATAATTTTAATTTATCTTCGAATATCTCTAATACACTAACAAATATAAATCATCAAAATCCTTAGGAAAATTCTCACTTCTTAGATTTCATAAATTCATGCAAGGAATAGTCTTAGAGAAAATCATGGAACAATTCTTGGATGACTTCCTGAAAGAATTCTTGGAGCA
The DNA here is from genome assembly GCF_002204515.2 of Aedes aegypti. Taxonomy (NCBI): domain Eukaryota; kingdom Metazoa; phylum Arthropoda; class Insecta; order Diptera; family Culicidae; genus Aedes; species Aedes aegypti. The sequence goes on from NC_035108.1 coordinate 383,648,156, forward strand.
TTGAGAAACTTCTAAATAGATTTTTCTGAAATTCTTGGGAAAACGTGTATAGAAAACTATGGATAAAACTTTGGATGAATCTTCGTAATTATGCTCAAAAGAGTGCTTAAAGAAATCAACAGAGAAGTTTTTTTTTCTAATCTCTGTAAGGATTTTGGTGATCCATAAGTTGGATTCTTGGCCTAGTTGTTGGAATATATTCTGGAATTCCAGAAATGCGTAAAAAATATTTCTGCTTAAAAAATAAAAACTTTTGGAGAAGTCATTAGATATACATCAATAATTTCTTTGATGAAATTACATTTCATGATTTAAATTTTCACAGTATTACTAAAAAAAATCCTAAGGAAATTCAAGAGGAAATAATCGAAGGAATTTGTTGAGAAATTTAACACATCATTGGTGGAATTTTTAGAAAAAAATTTATAATATGGAATTTTCCAAACCGTTAAAGAACATTAGGGGAACATGGTCCAATTCGGACCTAGTAACAGTTTTTTGGCCATATCAATTTAACACGATGGACGGCATGAAAAGTTTTATGTTTTCTTGAAAGCCTGATTTAGCGCGCGTATTTTTCTCTCAGAGAGTTTTGTGATATCTCTTACCAGGACATGACTAGACATGTTTGTACAAAATTCTCCAAAAGGTCCGAATTGGTCCAGCCCTGTTCTAATTCGGACCCCCCATGTTCTAATTCGGACCATCCTATATTTTATCGTTTTATGCTATGGTAGTTATTAAATATAGCTCCGATTTGTTTGGTATCGAAGCTTGTTGAACTTCTTCTATAAGCGCAGGCATAAAAAATTAACTCAATGTGTAAAAAATTCCAATTAAGTTCGAGTCAGAACTAGCTCAAGTAAAATGTTAATTTCATTTTAAAAAAAAACATGGGTGAAATCCGAACCATGTTCAAAATTGAGTATAGTAAACTTTCTCTAACTAGATTTTAAACTGACCATCGTGTATGGAAGATAAAAAGATAATGAACATTTTTTTTTATTCTGGAGCTTTTTGTTATATTGCCAAAATTCATTGGAAAAAGCCATTTTTGCTTGTTAGAATATAGTAAAAATTCAACATATTGAATCATGTCTTAAAATATCGGGTTAAAAAGGTGAACTTGTTCGGGAAACTGAAAGAGACAGCATCGAATCTCGGGACAACAAGTTGGAGTAGTATTGACGTACATTATAGGGTCAAAGTACGCTATGGACCTATGCACGAGTTCACTAATATGACGTTTGAGCGGTGTCGAATTCACTCGTTGCCATGGTCACGTAAATACGGCACCGCTCAAACGTCAATTAGTGAACTCGTGCATCGGTCCATATTAAAGTGATTTTAAAATTAAGCCAAACTTCAAATTTTAATGTTCCAAACACATTATATCAGGTAAGGAAAAGTTGATTGTATTGTTCTCAGCACTCTTAGTCGTTTTTTTTTGTATCGTATTGTCGAACAAATTATGAAAGCTGTATTCAAAATAGACTGTGGTATTAGGGATGGTACACACATTTTGTCACGCTGAATTTCAATATTTTTGACCCCTCCCCCCCCCTTTGTCACATTTTATGTATAAGTTCTCCAAAATTTTTGTAAGGCTTGTCACGTTTGGTTTGACCCCCCCCCCCCCCCTCGGAACCTGACGTAATTTGTGCATGACCCCTCAATGGTGATGCTTTCCAAGTAGCTGGTTTCTTTTTTTTTTGAGTAGTCTGCCGTATTTCTTAGATTTTTTCGAAGACTATTTCTTGACTGCAACAGAAACAAAGGTACAATCCATCAATATTACAACTTCTGTGATTTTCTACCAAGCCGAGATGACTTTCACGGGGTGGAGCTTATGAAATAGAGTTACTGCTCTTTGAAAATGAGGAGGTCCGAATTGAACCATATTAAAAGGTCCGGATTGGACCAACACACATTTTGAGATTTTCAAACTAGCTGAGCACGAACAGTGCTAGACATATCAAAACCATATGGTCAGATGAAAGCTAAGGCTAAGGGGATTCGATCATAAAATAACACAGAAAGATTGGAAAATTATTGTCAATTACAGAAGCTTGAAAATGATGCTAACCGATAGCACACTAGAGCACTTCAGAACAACAAACTAATATAAAAATCAAACGAATTAACTGAATGGTGTCAATTGTATTGTGTTAGATCCTAGCCAGACGGTGGGTAGAAAAATGTTACACACGATCTTTACAATAGCGCCAGTATTGAGAAATGCTTGATGGTCCGAATTAGAACAGGGTCCGAATTGGACCAGCTTCCCCTATACTGAGAGAAAAATTGAACTAAGAAGGTTTTTCAACTCCTCTTTGCTAACTGTGGAAGAAAAAGGATAGATGTCCTTCATACTTAAAATTGTCATGCAAAAAGGATGCAATGATCTTGTACACTGATAGGTTTTGTGTAAAATTGGTGAGTGAACTTAAATGATCGCTTGCTTTCCTCACGGAAATCCTGGTTATGCCCATGGATGAAGTTGATTGCAATCGAGAATAAACGGTGAATTATTTGAATGTAAGTCAAGGGAGTGGAAGAAGGCAAATCAAATCGAATCACCTTCTATGTACCTTCTTTACTATTTCCAATTATGTTTCTACAATACAGTCAACTCTCCTTTACTCGATATTTCGTATCTCTATATCGAGTTAAAAAGCCATAGTAAAAGTTGGTTCATGGCTAACTCGATGGTCCCTTGGATCGCAGTTGCACTGGTTTTGCTAACCCAATGGTCCCTTCAATATCGAGTTATGGAGAGTTGACTGTAGTTCCCACCTCTTCTTAACTCTAGGAGCCCCACGATCGTATTTCAGTTGTACCATAAATTTCAATAAGCCATATCTATCATCTAATATCTTGCAAATGGGGCATATGAACTTATCGGTATCTTCCTTCACTGGACAGACGTCCTTGGCGTGAGAAGAATCTCCGCACATCATGCATTTAGCATCCATGCGACATTTTGTTGTACCGTGATCCCACTCTTGGCACCGACGGCACTGAGTGGGGTTCTGGTAATTTACTCCTGGTTTCTGAAAATGTCTCCATGTCACATGGACATCGAACATAAGTCTAGCTTTTTCCAATGCTTTAATGTTCTTCAGGTAACTTTTGTTGAAGTGAACTAAATAATATCCCTGAGAAAGCCCAGATTAGGTTCTCTTTTTCATAATGATTACATGGACTGGGGAATATACTTTTTGGGAAAGAAGTTTGCACCAATGTGACCCGATTTTGATTCCATTAAAGCACTAATCTAATATGTAAATCGATTCATGTAAACCCAACTAAGTAATCTCGATAGCGTTTATCGCATCGGGTATCTTCCCAATGCCCCATTTTCATCCGGCATAAAGTAATCCAATTTATGATGGCATTATCTATTAGATGGTTCATGTGATCAAGACCGAGACCCGGACGTTCGCTCCATTCTTTCGCTCACATTTCTGACACTGCCCATAACAAGTGATAAATAGTAACCATAGTCTCCGTAATGTTCACAGCAGGACCTCAGGCCCTCTATCACATCGTGTTGCCTGACCAAGAAGTTGAGTTCAACTGCCCGGTCCAAGTTTTTTCTTCGAAAAAACAAACATGCAATATTCATTCATTTTCGAAGTTCCTCTGCACATCATTACGTAGACGGTACGATATATGCGAGAGATTGGCCCCGGGGTGACTTGGTACCATTGAAAAAACCATCAGAATCAATTTGGAGGCTGTCTTTTTATCTTCTCATCAGCACCGGGACCCTATATATAAGTAAACACTCCCGACCAAGCACTCAAGGACATTTCAATTCGAATGGGAGAAAATTGATATTGACTCGGAGGGGCGACAGCACAGAAGAGTTACCAGAACAAATTCATGGCCTTAATTTGAGATTTTTGATCCAACAATATTTTTTAAACGTAGGTGCGGCGTGTTGGCGTGTGTACATTGGGAAGACGTTAAACATACTGGAAAAATTTGATAAAATAAAAAAAAAGCTGCAGAAATTTTTTTTATCTATAACGGCATGATTATTGAAATAATTACTCAGCACTATGATTTGTGGATAGTTTTTCTGCAATGGTTTGAAATTAATCCTCATTAAGTTATATCCGTTTTTTGATCAATATTATATTATAAGGTCATTGAGGGCAAACAATAGTTTTGATCTTTATTGACCCAAATTACTCCGGTGCGCGGCGGCAGCAAAAAAAAATCGCTCACGCTGTTAAGATGAGCATTACCGATTAGCCGGAGTAATGGGAAAACGGGTGTCGCTCGGGGAAGTTGCCTCCATTTTCCACGCAATTGATTGGAGTGCCGTTATTGTTCGATTTATATACGCGCTGTCGTGACCTACTTTGAACCTCCTTGGCATTCTCTCGTTCCCTGCGAACAACAAAAAGAGATTCTGAGAAGTTTGCTCTAGAGCCAGAATGCATCTTGTTCGGATTGATTGAACCATTTATCTGTCACAGTTCGAAGCGAAAGCTCATTTTTTACTCAGTTCAGGATTGCTCGGAATCGGTAGAAAATATGTTAAGGCATTATTTTGCGATCACCTGTCGGTTGAATAAAGGAGATTGCTTTTCTGCAGTGATCAATGTGACTTGTTTTTTTGTTGGACAAACCAACATTTATTTCCAATATATTTTCATCAGCCTTAGTCTACGGTTTTTTCAGTCCAGTGAATTGTTTTTTTTTGTGAACAAGAGTCTTATCAGAAATAAGATATGCAGTTACATGCATACTTAATTAGCTTGTATCTTTTGCTGGTCGGTAACTGGAATGCCTCAGTCTGTGTGGATCCTAATTAACCTCACATTAAAAAATGCAAATATCTTTACTTTGTTTCCGTACTATGATACAGCTTCTAAGATATGCAGCAGATTCCCCCTATTTACTTCTCTAGCAGTAATATTATTTGTAAGTAATGTTTATGGCTTATGGGATAACATCATATGCTTGTTACTTCTATCCCATTGGTAAGAGTTCTCTTCCCATCTCAGATCACAGTAAAGTAACACGTGTAATTGGTAATCTTATCTGCTCTATCTTACCTGCAATTCACTTGAAAAGTTTAAACTCTTGCCTTTGCACATGGTACGAGGAAAATTAACCCGATAGACAAGCATCAAGATTTTTTAGTCTTTTTCTTGATACTGCTTATCCACTGGGACAGTTTTTGCCTCCCAGTTTTATGTTACAAGAGCACTTCAAGATTGATTCATCTAATCCAGAGCTGCCCAACGTACGATCCGTGGCAACTCTGTTCACTGCACTACCAACTTAATATCAGAACATTTTAAGGCTCGTACGTCAACTTTTAGGGACCCAGATAACCGTAGCGGTAAACGCGCAGCTATTCAGCAAGACCAAGCTGAGGGTCGTGGGTTCGAATCCCACCGGTCGAGGATCTTTACGGGTTGGAAATTTTCTCGACTTCCCAGGGCATAAAGTATCATCGTACCTGCCACACGATATACGCATGCAAAAATGGTCATTGGCATAGTAAGCTCTCAGTTAATAACTGTGGAAGTGCGCATAAGAACACTAAGCTGAGAAGCAGGCTCTGTCCCAGTGGGGACGTAACGCCAGAAAGAAGAAGACGTCAACTTTTGATTTTGAAGTTCATGAACTATATATCTTTCTAAACTTTCTTTATAATCAGATGGACAAAACTAAATGTCTTTCTATCTATCTCTAACAACATATGTTGCGAGAAAGTTGAATTGTTTATATACCACTCAACACTGAGGGCTCTCATAAATTCTCAATGGGCTGCTTAACGCAATCTTCAGAGTATTCAGTATATACTTATATGTAATGTTTAACTTTTCGGTAGTTGCTAATTGTTCTATTTCTATATGGGAAGCATATCTTCCCGACCAGTGGATTACAACAGATTTTGTTATACAACTTGCGCATTTCTTCAAACAAAACATTAACACATTTTGATTTTTTTCACAATGGAATCATAACAAAATTTGTAATTTTTTACCTGTATAAAAGCGCACTTGTGTAAGCAAACGTTCTCAATTGTTTTTTTTCCATGACAAATTGCGATACATAATTCTAAGAAGAGAAGCTAGGCAAAATACAGGACGCTTCGATGTTTACTGACTTTAAAATGACTTGCTCAATTTTCACCACCTAATTAAATTTCAATCTTGTCGCTCCCTTGCGACGCCTATGCATCTATTCGTTTCCATCATTTGCTTCTATAGACTCACTTTACCTTTGAGTCGCATGACCGCTACAGCCATAAAACAAAGATAATGCAAAACAATCACGGTCGAAACCTTCTCCTATGGATATGCGTATCTATCGAAGGATACAAAATCCAGCGGGTATAAATGATATAGCACTTTACTCGATTTTTCATTCATTCACAGATATTTTCCTCCAGGATACAAATATTAAGATTATTCAAGGAAATAATTAAGATTTTAATGTGGCAACTCTTGTCATAAACATTCACCAACAATTCAGAAATAATGTAAGATTTTTTTCTTATGCCAATTTGCCTCAATATTTATTCTGCTTAAAGCCACCAATGGTTTAGTAAATATTTCGAAGTCTTGATTCATTCTTGAATAGTTTTATTGAAAACGCTCCGGAAGAATTGTCTGAAGCATTTTAAGACAAATTTCTCGAGAAATTCTCAGTAATCTCTGATGTTAAGGTGAGGTTAGAAAAACAGAAATATTAGTTTATGGATGACCTCTTCCCGCCCAGTGGAAGACGGGGTTGGTGGTCTGATTGCTACCGCTTCTGCTTCATAAGCAGAAGGTCATGGTTTCAATCCCAGGCCCCCGGCCCTTTCCTCGTACTTTGTAGTTGTATATCTCTCACTTGCTTCTATCTTCCATTCTAAATCTATCACACTCAAACTATTCGTTCATAGCAAACGCTAGAACCAGAGAAGGACAAGAAACCGTTTCCCTAACGCTTCCATTCTTCCACGCGCATGCCTTTCCTTACCTCTCTGCCATGCCTTCCCCCCAATCCAAACACTCCCGCATGAACTGGCTTAGATGCAGTGGAACATACGGTCTACGTGGGAGCCAGTATAATGCATCATCAATTCCTCCCCCTTCCCCACATTGGTCTGCATTCTGGCGTGGCAGGCACCATTGTCGCTAAAAAAAGAAGATCACCAGCACTTATACATTGAGGATGCCTGTTAGTCCCAAGCAGTCATTCGATTGATTCCTTGTGTAAGTGCAGCTGATCTGGCGATACTGGAGTAGCATCCACGTGCGGCCAATCAAGCTCAAGCTCAAGCTCAAGACCTCTTCCCGTCCAGTGGATTACAACAAAACTGCATCAAAATTTGTTACAACTAAATTTTTATTTAATTTTTGTTAGAAGCCCTCTGAGTTGATCGATGAGTTTGTAACTAAATTGAAACTTAATCAGTTATAATAACAATGGCTGCTTTCTATTTGTTAAAATTGTAATTATGATTTTAACACAATTTGTAACACATAATTTGAGAGTAGTTGCTAATATTTGATCAGTTTTATTTCATATTTATAAAGTAACAAATTATGTTTCAAACGAGTCACATCATTGTAAAATTCAAAACATTATAAGTTATATATTTGTTAAATTATGGCACACTTTGTCTCAATTTTGTTTAATATAGAGGAAATTTTGTTATATTTTTTCTTAGTCCGTCCTCTGCAGGCAGGACGTTTTTTGTTACAAAATATGTTATAATTTTGGCTCATAAGTTGTGAATTACAAGCCAAAATTATAAAATATTTTGTTACAAAAAATGTCTTGTCTGCAGGAAACGGACTTGGTGCAGGAGTTAGAACACGAGCCTCCCACGCCGAGGACCGGGATCAAATCCCATCCCCGAGGTAGTCACTTATGACGTACGAAGGCAAGTAAAGCCGTCCAGAGATGAACTAGCCCAGGGCTATAAAATCTCGTTAATAACGGTAGAAAAAAATAAAAAATAACGTCCTGGCTGAGTAGCAAACCCTGTTATAATTCAGTTATAATCCACTGGTTGGTTTATTATATACATTTCGGGATGGTGCATAAACCGGTCATCTTTTATAGAACCTTTTTTTTTTATTTTTACCATAATCGGAATTTTGAACAAGAGAATGTCGAAACATTTCCTTCTTTTGATTCACTACTCAGTCAGTGAAGACTATTCTAGTCTTTTCTTGAACTGCAACAGGTTGTTCGGAGAAATGGCATTCGGGGAAAAGTAGTTCCATAGGGCCAGACACCTACTTTGGTTGGCCAAAAACTTTAGTACTCTGGGGATGCGTCCTATAGGTTTGATATTTTTGATCTAGATAACTTGCAAATTATCTAGAAAAGATAATTTTCGATAGAAATGTCTTAGCAAAATTCCAAATGTTCCAAAAACTAATATGCTCTAAAAGCATATATATGATTGCCCTATTTTCAAAATACTTTATTTTCAAACTGTTTGCTTAAAGATTTTAGTAAAATTTTGTTATTTCATCGATGATATCAATTGTATTTAAATCATTTTTTTTTTTAAACTGACATCAATCGAAAAGTTGCATTTCATTGTAGCTTATTCTTCAACAATTTATTTTGAAAAACGTAGGGTAAGAGCACCGGTTTTGTCCATAGCGCCAGGCGTAGCTAAAGCCATAGATTATATACCGTTTTGCACGCGTCAAATTAGCATAGCACATTTTGTGTTGGATAGAATACATTAGAAAGCCAGAGCTACTTTAATTTATTTGTCTAACATGGTGGAGAGCCCACCCCGAAGATCTGATAAAGCTATATCGAACAACGATTCTGTCACACATCCTGAAGCTGGAACGTATCCAGTATCGTTGTCTTCGGATCGCGCTAGGATGCATGTCCTCAACTCATACTATGAGTTTAGAGGTTTTAGCAGGAGTACTGCCTTTATCAGATCGGTTTGCGGAATTATCCCCGAGCAGAAGAAAATAACTATTGAATGCCAAATTGAGGTATTCCATACCAGATAATTTCCAATACTACATACCTGAATGAGGTATGAATTAGCCCTGCATAAGAGGTAAAATACCTCAAATAATATCTCAAGCATATTCTACGAACACCAAACTGATAACTAGATCAAGTATTGTAATACCTCAATAATACTTGATGGATTTTCATATAAAATTGAAATTTTTCAAATGTAGTTCAATACCTCCAGCAGACCTCAATACACCCGATTCTGTTTTTGCACGGGGGATGCGTACCGTGCAAAAAAAGTTTTCAGTTCAAAATTTCAAAAACCGTGCAAAAAAAGTAACAACATTTCTCGACGTTTCATGCAAAAATAAGGTTTTGACGGAAAAAAATGTATGGAAACTTTTTTTGCACGGCCGTGTAAAAAAAATCCGTGCAAAAACAGAATCGGGTGTAGCTGTTTAATACCTCAATGAAGTATTTTTAATTATTTTAAAGATTTTTTTCAATACCATTATAATACCAAATTGAGATATTGACAACTGAACAATATCTAATTTTGGTATGATACCAAAAAATGGTATGCATAAGTTATTGGGGAGTTATTTGTTCCTCCTCGGGTCGCTACGCTTCCTCATCCGATGTGAGGCGTTTAATCCATTGGTGATTGAAAATTTTGAAAAGCTAATCGAACAAAATCCTCAAACTTAATTTATGACACTGTACTACAGGTACATGAGTCTGGTGGTTAAACCTTCATCGAATGCTCCAAATCGTAGTTGCTTTCCATACTTCTCCAGTTCTACTGTAGGTTTTGATCTGTCCATGAAATAAGAAATCCATGGAATATTAGATCATATCCGATCGGAGTATATTCCACTAATTTTTGCAAACAAGTTCGGTCATGTCAGAACGTTTTATACTGATGGGTCAATAACGAATGATTCCACTGGATTTGGTGTTCATAACGAATTTCATATATAGCCTCAGCTCCATTGAGGCTATACGTTTAATGAGGCCGATAAAGCACTCCTCGTATTTCCTTCACGAAATACGATCTTCGTTGAGTGCTTTATCGAATCACACCATCACCTTGGTATGGGTCCCTTCACATTGCTCGATACCGGGCAATGAGAAAGCAGACCACACTCGCCAAGGTGGTCGCTATGGAAGGTGATATTTATGATCGTCAAATCGCCTTCAATGATTTCTTCGCAATTGCTCGTCAGCAAACCCTGCTCAGTTGGCAACAAAAATGGGACAATGGTGACTTGTGTAGGTGGTTGCATTCCATTCTCCCTCAGGTGTCCAAGAAGCCGTGTTATAGAGGGTTGAACATGAGTCGAGATTTTATAAAGGTAATGTGTCCGCTGATGTTCAACCACTACTCTTTGGGATCGCACCTCTATCGAATAGAGCTTTCAGATAATAACCGTTGCGGTTGTGGTGCAGGATACAGAGACATCAATCATGTGGTGTGGTACTGTTCAGCAGGGCCGTATTTACGGGGGGTCCAAGGGGGCCATGGCCCCCGGGCCCCCAGATTTTAGGGGCTCCCACAAAATACGACTAAATTTCTCATTATCTATAATTTTCAAATTAAAAAAACGGCTTTTGGTGAATTAAAATGCTGATATGAATTTTTCTGTTCAGCCTCAGTTTTCTCCTTTTTTAGTTATTGTGAACAGTTATTCCACCCAATAAATTATTTTCCGACAAACATAACGGTAATAACAGGGCATTTTTATGATTGCGGACGTAATCAATAGTTTTTCAGTTCTATTCTTGAGTTGATTATCTCATAAAATAGAATTTTTACCATTTCATGCTCCTCTTAACACTTTTCATTAGACAATTTTAGCTAATCTTAAGTATGATGTGCATTTCATCTAATGAACATTTTCTTCCAAAACTGTATAAATTTTATAATTCATATATTAATTACATTAAATATGTGTCCAATATGGAATGTTAAGATTGATTATTCAGTTTATTAGTAACCATAAATATTTTGAGGTGAATTAATGAATTTAATTGTCTCGAGAAGCGGGGTAACTTAATGTTCAAACATTCTACTTCAGTTTCAATATTTCATAGCCATAACTTCCCATTTATGCAAGCATCAGCAAGCTGCTGTAACGTGACTGAACTATTGGATTTGAAAAATATTCGCATTTGGAAATTATATTGTCTGAACTGCTATTTTTAGGTCCCACTTCCCCCGAGTTACAGTTTTCAAGCTTTCCAACACTATCTTTAAGCGGTATTTCCATCTCATAATATATTGAAATTCGTAGAAGATTGGAAAATTGGTTTGTTTTGATTTTGGTTCTCACGCAATTTGTACGAAGTGAAATATTGCTGAAAATATTTAAAACTGTTTTTCTCAAAAGCAAGTTTTTATCACTTACACCCATTGATCCCAACTTGCGCTTCTGAGGGTTATAAGCAGTCCAAACACAACTTAAATTAATTAAAACTTTATCCAGAACATTAAGTATGAAAGTTATTAGGAAAATTACCAACGATAACATACTATACCATCAAAATTGTTTTCTGAGAAAAAGGCCCCCACAAGACTCTGGCCCAGGGCCCTCACATTTGTAAATCCGGCCCTGCTGTTCAGAATACGGCATTGCCGGATCCGATTTATGTGAATCTCTCAGGGCCCGAGGGAAAAGAGATAAGGAAGACATTAGAGATGTTCTGGGTAGGCTGAACCTCGAATTTATGATGCTCATTTACAAATTTTTAAAGCAAATTGATGTCCTTGTTTGATTTCCTACTTTGGTTGTTCAGTCCACGTTGTCCTCCCTTTGGTTTTCGTCTGTCCGTCTTGTGGTCTTGGAATACGTTTGTTTGTACCGTTACAGGTTGTCATGTGCACTCTACGGTTGACCTGCAGCAACAACGCGAAACACTATATAACGCTGCTGAACGTCAATGAGCATCCCCTAAATCCTATCCTTCCCCGAAAATTATTGTACTCCCTAACCTCGACCAAACCGCGAGTTTTACGGTTCCCCAAAACTAATATAGAACGTTAAGAAGCAAATGTGATTTTGTAAACAAAAAAGTCAAATAAATTCGGCTCCGTTATGCCTAATGGCGCTTGAGCCTGAGAAATAAATGAACAAGTAAAAAAAAAATTGTCTAAATTGTGCCAACATTTGTTTTCCTTATAACTTTAGCATTCATGTACCTAATTTGGCCAGGGTATTGCTTATTTGGCTACTCTAATGAGACATTAATGTGGTTAGCCAATTAAGGAACCCATGTTAAAAATGTGGCAGAAACTGGTTGTGGTGTCCTATATTGATCAACGTGATTTTCAATCTAAATAAAAAAAGATTTCTATTCAGTTTCCAAATTTTTCTACATAACATGGATAAAGTTGAAGCCAAGCCTCGAATTTTCAAGAGCACAAATCTAAAGAACCGGGCAATCGTTTGTTTTGATAATTTATCGCACTTGTCACTAGAAAATCGATCAAATTTTAAGCGCAAACAGGTGTCAGGTTCTCTAGATTTGCGATCTTAAAAGCTTTAATTTGGCGTGTTTCAACGAACATGCAGGGCTTATTATGTATATTCTCTTATGCCAGTGGTCATCAAACTGCGCCCTAGAGAGAGTCTTTGCGGCCGACGAATGCAATGCAGGCTTTAATTTCTCCAGTTTAGTGCCTTTGAAAACGTGAGAAGGGGCACAAGTCGGCCACAAGCAAGGTGGCCATCTTTAAATTCTAAGACGTTTCATATTAAAATCATTCATAAAATATATCGTAGTTTCAATGATTATTGGAAATTATGCAAGTTGGACCTTCAAGGCCAGTATTTTGAGAAACTCAAATTCTCATAACCCACGATAGAAATTTTTCATGCATGAGATGTCAAACCAACAGTCAAAAAATCATAGATGAGTTGGCACAACTATTTGTCTCGTTGTCTCGTATTTCCAAAGTTTGCTCACACAAAGCAATTATTTCTTGTTACTCTGGTATATTTGTAGTACCTAATCCTTTCTAACGTAAATAGCAACATTCGGTTTTCACGAGTTTTTAACGGGCTCTATAATTGACTCATTTTTGACGGCTTGAGGGTGAATAAATGGGTGTAACCTCAAACATGAGATATTCGAAGCAGAACTCTAATTCCTAAGTCGAGTGGTTAGAGTCCGCGGCTACAAAGCAAAGCCATGCTGAAGGTGTCTAGGTTCAATTCCTGGTCCAGGATCTTTTTTCGTAATGACCTTGACTTTCCTTGACTTCCCTGGGCATAGAGTATCATCGTACCTGCTACACGATATACGAATGCGAAAATGGCAACTTTGGCATAGAAAGCTCTCAGTTAATAACTGCGGAAGTGCTCATAAGAACACGAAGCTGAGAAGCAGGCTCTGTCCCAGTGGGGACGTTAATGCCAAGAAGAAGAGGAACTCTAAGAGGTTTGCTCTCGCAGGATTGCAGCTCATTGATTGAAATTCGAAAAAGTTATAGTATCTGCCTAAGATTCTAATTTTTATTTAATCCGAAATATTTCTGTGAAATCCTGAGTTTTGGTAAGCTAACGTGCATTTTAATTTCTTAAAATCTCTAAAAAGTTTTGGCTGCTCGGCTTCTGAATGTTTCGTCACTGATCGATGAAACTCCAGTTCTGATTAAGCAGCACTTCTTCTAAGTTCTATAGACCCAGCTTTCAAGGCTTGTAGGAGGGTCTGGAGACCTCATAAGTACATTTTTTTTGCTTTCTTGATAATAATGATTTCCAAAGGAATTTCTGAAATAAAAATCCAGATGTTTGACAACACGGGGCCGTCCTTAGCCGAGTGGTTAGAGTCCGGGGCTACAAAGCAAAGCCATGCTGAAGGTGTCTGGGTTCGATTCCTGGTCCAGGATCTTTTTTCGTAATGACCTTGACTTTCCTTGACTTCCCTGGGCATAGAGTATAAACGTACCTGCCACACAATACACAAATGCAAAAAAGGCAACTTTGGCTAAGAAATCTCTCGGTTAATAACTATGGAAGTGCTCATGATAACACTAAGATGAGAAGCGGGCTCTGTGCTAGTGAGGACGTTAATGCCAAGAAGAAGAAGATATATTTTTTATGCTGCTATCAACTCACATAGCATTCGCAATCCTGATAAGTGGGTACATATAATAGAGCTTCAAATCAATAGTTCCATGCATGAAAAAAATCCATTAATATTCTTGTTTTACTCAGTTCTACATCGATATGGAATCAATCAACGGAATCTTTCAAAGAAATCTTACCCAGCTCGATTGAAGGCTGGCAAAAACCTCTTTTGAGCAATTTCTTCGGTAGCCGACTTCAAACGTCGTATCACAATGTAACAATACCTCAAAAATGCATCTCAAATCCAATTTCCTGATTGCGAACATTCGTTCACAGTCGATATCTGTTCAACGTTCGACTTGTGGCCCCGTAAAGTATACAGTAAAGCTCCAACAAGGGACGAACCGGTGGACCACATAACGAAACGGAAGACAAAGCAGCACCATTTCCGGTTGTATTTGCATTTTCACATATGATCGAGCATCAAAGGGACGGACGAACAAAAGCCAAAAGCACTTCATATTAGCTAATTTGCATAGAATTGGAATATCCTCCGGGACCGAACTCTGGGTTTTACCACACACTTTTGGCAACATTACACAATCGAAGCACACTGGCAGGCTGCCTCAAAGCTGAGAAAGCGAATACGTATCTGTATGGGGGAAAGGGTTAAAATGCATCCTAAAAAATAAAATCAATTTGTTTTTCGGAAATGAAAAAAAAATCATTTGAGTACAATTGTCGACAAGGTCATTATCGAGTATGTTATTTAGTTCACTTTGCCAAAAGCCTTGGACAATGCAATGTATTTACTGTGTAAATTTGATCTAGAAACATTTTCGAATGCCTTTAGGTAACCTCAGCTGTTAGTTTCAGTTGACAATCAGACTTCATGGTGCGAGGACGTGTTAATATCGCATTGTCTGTGATCGCATTGTCTATAACCTCAATTATCGTTGCCCGATCACGTGGCTGTCGGGTTGTGCTTTCTATCCGTTCTAATCATGGAAGACGGGCTTGTGAAAAACACACTGGCTTTTTGGTTCCCGCCGGATGCGCCGACGCCGACGCTGGTGGAAGTAGCAAGATTTGTGAAAAATCTTGATGCAGATCTTGATTCAATGGAAACCGGTTACAGGTTGTCGGAAGAAAAATGTGTTTGTGTGAAATTCAAATCGCTCGAAGCGATGAAAGAGGCGAAAACTTCAAAATGTTAATAGACAGTTTTAAATATACGGCGCAGTTATTTTCATCTAGGCGGATGAATTTGATCGATAAGGTAACAGTTTTAAACACCTTTATGTTGTCAAAGCTCTGGTATGCAGCACAAATTATACCGCCGAATAATAAACATGTAGCAGAGATAAAAATGATAACCGGTCAGTTTTCGTGGAGTCATCATACAATGGTTAGGGTTAATCGTGATCAGTTGTATTTAGATAGAGCTCAGGGTGGTTTAGGGTTGATTGATCTGGAATCACAATGCCAATCACTGTTTATTAGGAATTTACTGTATAAAAATGAAAAGAAAAGAAATCATCCTCTAGTGAAAAGTAATTTCAAAAACTTTACGAATAATACAAAAAAAAAAGTTCAATCTTGCTCAGTCCATACTTCCATTAGACTATTTGGTAACGAATAAGCAAATTAACAACTACTTGCTAGCAAAAAAGAAATTTGAAGTTAAGGTTGTGCAGAAACATCCAAGTCTCCCTTGGGAAATAATATGGGATAATATAGCGAAATCGTAAGTTTCTAGCTTTGCACAATCAATTTTGTTTGAAGTTTTCAATGATGCGTATCCAAATAAGATAAAAATGTACAAACACAATTTTTCCCAAGTTGATAATAATCTCTGTGAAATCTGTAAAAAGCCAGATACTAATATACATAGAATAAAACAATGTGAGCATTCAAAACCAGTTTGAAACTGGGTTACAACTATATTGGAATCTAAATTGAATCAGAAGATTAAAACACCAGAAGATATATTTTATAAGGCAATCAGTGACAAAACCGTCAAAGCCAAAAGTGCACTTTGGTTAGTATCAGAAGTAATAGCTTACAATATGATTAACTTGAAAGCTAGTAATCTGTTTTGTTTCAAAAAGCACATAAGAGAAAGTAGATGGAATAACAGAATATTGTTTAAGAAACATTTTGACAATTGTCTTAACATTTGTTCAGAATGACAAAACAGGGAATAGCGAGTGAGCTTAACAGACATTGTGATTGTATTAAACAATTATACAAAAATGTATGCAACCCTAGGTTAAGTTTGTTAAAATGCAGTAAAATAAAAGAAAAAAAAACGTAATCATTCGAATTTTGCCAAATCGACCTATGCCAATAATTTTGCGGGTACACATAATTTAAATTCCACCTCTTCACCAACGGGAAGTGTTCAAAATTTACCTTTTTCTAGTAACATGTCTGCTTCTGATTTTGATTTCTTATTTCAACAAAGTTTTTAAAACAAGCAACATGGCAACATCAAGCTATTACATGAGGCAGAACACACATCCCCTATTTTTAGCGCATTCTTCCCCAAAAACGCATTCTACACCCCATTCCCTCATAAGCTCATTGTGGTTGCTTTCCGGGTTGAAAAGTTCCGATCGATGATCCTTGTTGGAAGCTGCTTCCTTGACAGCATCACGTTGCGGAACTGCTGCTGAGGTTACTGCAGCTCTTATTTGAAGAGTAACCAGACAGGACCTGTTGGCAGGAACAACTCTGCGCTGAGTTTGATTCCCCTCATAGAAACAATCCCTGACGGCAGCTCCCTTTTTCGATATGGAGCGCTTCCAGCTCAAAACGCAAAAGGCGTAGACGCTTATTTTTCCGAATTGAATGAAATTTAGCACATTAAATAGTAGCTATCCGGTATAATATATCCCATCGAAACTTTTCTAAATTTCCTTAACTATGTTTTAAAAATGGCCTATCATATAAAAGGTGTTTTTGTTATTTGAAAATTTATTAACTCTAAAATGGTATACTTTATATGAATAGTATTTTCTTTGAAGTTACCGGAGATTTCAAGAACAATCATTAAACAATATTTTTTCTTTTTCTTTCTGGCGTTACGTCCCAACTGGGACAGAGCCTGCTTCTCAGCTTAGTGTTCTTATGAGCACTTCCACAGTTATTAACTGAGAGCTTTCTATGCCAATTGACCATTTTTGCATGTGTATATCGTGTTGCAGGTACGAAGATACTCTATGCCCTGGGAAGTCGAGAAAATTTCCAACCCGAAAAGATCCTCGACCTGTGGGAATCGAACCCACGACCCTCAGCTTGGTCTTGCTGAATAACTGCGCGTTTACCGCTACGGCTATCTGGGCCCTCATTAAACAATATACCGTGAGTAAAAATCATGGTAACTTCATGTTAGATTCTTTTTTTTATTTATTGGTATCATTTCGAACATTACATTCATTTTTTTATCTAGGTGTTCTGTGTTAGGCAACAATATCATCATAATTTGGTTAAATTAAATTAAGCATTTATTAACATTTTGTTAACAACATATTACATTTCGTTTGCCGTAGCAATTCAGAATTTTTACAGGTGAGTTGATTTCACCTGCTTATAAGAGAAAAAAAATGCATGTACCTATCTTCCCAGTGACGTTTCCCCAAAGCTGTCAACGCATGACGGGAAATTAAAGCGAAGGGCTTACTCAGAAGCTCACTTCAACGGGTTAGAAAACTGCCCAGTGGTTTCGCCAACATCCTCCGGCCCGTGTAGTTCCGGTACGCCATGTTAGGTGTCCCTGAGGCTTCTGTTGACGGTCCTTGTACATCCAGTAAGGTCAGTTTAGTGGCCGGCCGGGTAATTGATCCATAATCCGTCTGAACTACTGCTCGATGTAGTTGTTCGTCTTTTCCAGGTAAAACTTCTTGTATGCTTCGATTCGCTTTCCCCTCTTCGACCACCACAATCAGGTAACCCGGTTTCAACGGTCCAACAGGATGGAACCACTTGATGCGTAAGGAGGTATTCGCGCACCCAACGAGTCCAGAAGGTATTGACGAGGTACTTACCACTGTCTCTAGGCAGTATAAGTTCCTCAGTTATGTCCTGGCATGGTTGATTAATCCCTTGTGCAACAGGAAATGGTATGGAGACAATGCTTCCTGATTCTTATGATCCAACGGCAGTTTAGTTTGTTTAGGTTAGTGGCCTGCAATTTATTATGGTCTCAGCTTCCAGTACTATGGTCCCCAGAACTTCATCACTGGGATGTCGAGGATGATCTGCAATTGCCAACATTGCAACCTTCACCGACCTTATTATGCGCTCCCATGGTCCTCCCATATGGGGCGCAAGTGGAGGATTCAAGAGCGATTTAGTATCCAAGAGCTCTTACCTATTTGCTCCTTAGGTATATTACTCGCACCCGTTGTTCAGTTGTCGGAACAAAAGGTAGCAGGTGAACCCCTGCGTGTGACGAACCTCCGAATGGTTAGAACACATGGCTGTGTGAATAAGCTGTGAATTACCTCAAGGTGCACTGCCCTGAATCATAGCTGGGAATGGTAATAGTAGTAAGTACGGTACAACAAAACGACCGAAACGTGAGAAGATTCTTCAGACCAGTGTAACAAACAACGGGAGAAATTTTTGGGACCACATTCAACTACATGAAAACTAACAACAAATTCTTCAATTTTAATCATACATATATTGCCATTACATTTTACTCGAGTACCCTACTTCCTTTCCTGTTTCCTTAAGCTTTCTTCTCTTCTCTCCTGAGCTCAACTGTGCGGGTTTCTACACCTATCGGAAAGGAAGAAACTAACACTTATCAAACTGAACTTGGGACTCTTCTCACGTTTTACAAACCTTAGAACACAAACCGCAAAACTAAAAGTAAGACTTCACGCTGCTGCCTCTTCCACGGGTCAGATTAAAGTGGACGAGATAGACTTTGGTAGATCCTCAGATAAGTCGCAAGATGGGTTTTGGTCTTCGTTCCGGAAATCATGGACCGATCTTATTGAAGACGAGTCTCGATTATCTTATGAGCCGATTAGTTATTTTGTCCCTTTCCCTTCCAAACTTCTCGCATCTAGCTAGCCCGTTCAAATCATTTATCGATTATGTAATTTCTTATTCTTAAAGCGACAAGAGATCCAATTGGGAGATTAATCGTGAGATGAGTAATTTGCGCACCAAGTGAGTGAACCGACCTTAAAATGAGTGAACTTTTACGCATGATTTACTAACAAGCTATATGGATTCATTTTTGTTTGCAAGATTTATTTCATTTCGTAATACCGCTACAACTGTATACTGCTCACGGCCCGATGCTTGTGGTAATTTTTCATGATTTGACGCATTATAGTGTTGGTAATCCGTTGGTGGTAAAGATAAGGTACCCCGGGGCAAGTGAGAATCAGGGGTAAGTGGGACATTCCATCATAGCTCGTTAAAGAAAAGTTTTTCAAGGGGGTATTCTTCTACAAAGTTGAAGATACAATGATAAGGAAAGTACTTAGTACAAAAATTAGTGTTATTTGTATTACCATTTGCTCCATGTAACAGTTAACAGCTCAGCACTATTTTCAACTTGCATGATAAATTGTGACACGTTTCACGTTCTGCATTGGCTCGCAAAAAATAATTGTGCTATAAATCTAATTACCATCGGTAAGCTACAACTTTAAGAATTGTTACAAGCTGCTTACGACAAACAGGTATTTTGTTCTCATTTCATATGAAAATTTCTATAGTCTAACTTACCCCAAAATATCTTTATACCCGGGGTAAGTGGGTCATATCGAAACAAGCACCAGAATTAAAAATTTTCCTACACGTTTCAAACATTTTTTTAGAGAGTAGCACTAAATTTGAATGTTTTAGTGCTACTCTCTAAAAAAATGCCAACTGCGCTGGCTAGTGTAGTGTGCTATTCCTATACCTAAAAAACAATGCGCTCTCGGGCTAGGCATTGGATATATATAGAAAGCGTTGTGTTTGGATGGGCATCTAATTCTTCCGAAAGAGGTGCACTTTGCGAAAGAGGACCACGTGATTATTGAGCTGAAATCGAATTCAGGTTAACTTCTGCGTTCATGAGTCCTCTCATGGCGTAGTGGTTAACGCGCCCCAACTAGAGATCGGGGAGTCGTGAGTTCGATTCTCACTGAGAAGACGTGTAACTTTTTCGCAAATCTTCACATCAATTTGTCCATCTAATCCAATTGCAAATTATATGTAATGTTTAGCTTTTCGGTAGTTGTTAAACTTCCACTCGGCTGGTTGGCCGTAAACCACGATTCATAATTAAAAAACGGACTCATGTTCCGTAACCGGTCGTTTGAGAACGTCGCGACCCATTGGAAGCCCACACAATAGAAACCTCAGCCAGCGCAGTTGCTGGCTAGTGTAGTGTGCTATTCCTATACCTAAAAAACAATGCGCTCTCGGGCTAGGCATTGGATATATATAGAAAGCGTTGTGTTTGGATGGGCATCTAATTCTTCCGAAAGAGGTGCACTTTGCGAAAGAGGACCACGTGATTATTGAGCTGAAATCGAATTCAGGTTAACTTCTGCGTTCATGAGTCCTCTCATGGCGTAGTGGTTAACGCGCCCCAACTAGAGATCGGGGAGTCGTGAGTTCGATTCTCACTGAGAAGACGTGTAACTTTTTCGCAAATCTTCACATCAATTTGTCCATCTAATCCAATTGCAAATTATATGTAATGTTTAGCTTTTCGGTAGTTGTTAAACTTCCACTCGGCTGGTTGGCCGTAAACCACGATTCATAATTAAAACAAGTATTTATCGAGCAACGGACTCATGTTCCGTAACCGGTCGTTTGAGAACGTCGCGACCCATTGGAAGCCCACACAATAGAAACCTCAGCCAGCGCAGTTGCTGGCTAGTGTAGTGTGCTATTCCTATACCTAAAAAACAATGCGCTCTCGGGCTAGGCATTGGATATATATAGAAAGCGTTGTGTTTGGATGGGCATCTAATTCTTCCGAAAGAGGTGCACTTTGCGAAAGAGGACCACGTGATTATTGAGCTGAAATCGAATTCAGGTTAACTTCTGCGTTCATGAGTCCTCTCATGGCGTAGTGGTTAACGCGCCCCAACTAGAGATCGGGGAGTCGTGAGTTCGATTCTCACTGAGAAGACGTGTAACTTTTTCGCAAATCTTCACATCAATTTGTCCATCTAATCCAATTGCAAATTATATGTAATGTTTAGCTTTTCGGTAGTTGTTAAACTTCCACTCGGCTGGTTGGCCGTAAACCACGATTCATAATTAAAACAAGTATTTATCGAGCAACGGACTCATGTTCCGTAACCGGTCGTTTGAGAACGTCGCGACCCATTGGAAGCCCACACAATAGAAACCTCAGCCAGCGCAGTTGCTGGCTAGTGTAGTGTGCTATTCCTATACCTAAAAAACAATGCGCTCTCGGGCTAGGCATTGGATATATATAGAAAGCGTTGTGTTTGGATGGGCATCTAATTCTTCCGAAAGAGGTGCACTTTGCGAAAGAGGACCACGTGATTATTGAGCTGAAATCGAATTCAGGTTAACTTCTGCGTTCATGAGTCCTCTCATGGCGTAGTGGTTAACGCGCCCCAACTAGAGATCGGGGAGTCGTGAGTTCGATTCTCACTGAGAAGACGTGTAACTTTTTCGCAAATCTTCACATCAATTTGTCCATCTAATCCAATTGCAAATTATATGTAATGTTTAGCTTTTCGGTAGTTGTTAAATTTCCACTCGGCTGGTTGGCCGTAAACCACGATTCATAATTAAAACAAGTATACTATCATTGTTGAACTTTATTTGATAATTCTACCAAATTCAGTAGTAGCGAAAAACAGTTCCATCCCATTAAGTGGTTTTCCGCCATGCATAACAGTAATAACAAATAATAATCGTCAATTATTGAAGGTTTACGTGCTGCATTTCGTTTGAAAACTTATAAATGATATATTTTGAACATGTTTTATACCACTTTACGCTTTTTGTGAGGAATTTTCAGTTAAAATTAAATGCGATGTGACATAATCTTACATTTACGTTTTCTTCCTAAAACGTTACGTATTTTATGGTTAATCCCTTATGAACATCAAATATGTACTCAAAATTGAAAATCTCTGATTTATCAAACCTATTATTGCAATGGTTGACTTACTGATGTGGTTTGACGCATGAAACTGGATGTGGCCCACTTGCCCCGTTTAGCGAGGTAACTGCGTCTAACGGCTCATTGTCCATCTTTCTGCTAAGGTTTTCACAATTTCGAAACCATTCCATCTAATTCATGCACACACCAGCAAATTTGTTGCCAAAATGTGACCGTGTTGTTGGATTTGCAAAATATTGACATTTTTAAATTATATTGAACAATCTGTTTGAACTATCGTTTTTTTATGTCCCACTTGCCCCGGAGTACCTTAACTCATTACACTGCACTGACCGGGTATAGCGGACGGATTCGGATCGTTTAAACGCTTTCGCTCCAATGGCGGTTGGATTGGAGCACAACCTTTTTCGATTTGCGCGGATTTTGACAGCGCTATTTTACCTGTTAAGTTCAATTCGGGTGAAGGTTTCCCCGATTCTGCCCTAGCAACCATGTTAGGATTTCGTGTTATTTAACCCTGAACTACTCCTAACTAGCGTGTTTCAATTGGACGTGCAATCACAGATATATAGACAACACACTTTTGCATGGTTTTTAGAGGGTGAACCCAAACTTTTGCACGGGAGCGTATATTGCCTCCACCATTGGCGTAAATACGGGGGGGACGTAGGGAAGTCTTAGTTCAAGTTAAGCTAATGGCCTCCACTTTTGTACGTATAAGGTCTTTTCGCGGCATCTTATACGTGGAAATTTGCACATGTAAGCATTGTATACTGCAAAGGGTGATTCTGTTATGCGTACATTTTGGATGTCTGGCAATTCATAGGGGACGGTCCTGGTGTATAGAACATACGTCTCTCTCGCCGATGATATGGGATCACTTTTGACTTTATAAAGTTATAGTGATGACTTCTTTCGGAAGCGAAGTGAAGCCGTTAGTCACGAGATGAGCTAAACTAAAATTGAAAATCTAGTAAATAAAGATGAATCAAAAAATGCACTTGAGTACGGTTATAGGCACAAATAAAATTCCAACTAAAATGAAAATAAGTATTGCCAGGAAACAGTCGGTCTGAAAATTCGATTTTTATTTGCATTTTGAGTTGGAAATTCTCTATGCCAATCCCTATTCACTTGATGGTAATGCCGAAGCACCGAGGAACTGAATACAATGAAGAGAGTGGGTCGGGCTAGTGCATAAAGAGATTGAAAATCGAAATCAATTGAAACTGATTGCGCTCTATCGTTATTCGTCGGTCGGTTGTCAGATATTCAGTTCCGGTATCGTTCAGGCCGCAGCTGATTTCTCAAAGTGAAATGGCATCACATCTGCCGCAGACAGAGTAAGATAAGTTTTGAATACGAGCATCAACCGGAACAGCACAGCATTTTGCCTTCCGGTCGATGTGACAACCTACCCCCCGTTACTCTTGCACCACTTCCGAAAAAGCTGTTTAATTTTCAGAGACAAAAATTTTAATCAACTTTTGCCATGTCAAAAATTAGTCCAAGCTCGAGTGGAATCTTCCACCATGTGTTTTCGAGGGAAATCGTTCGAGTGATTGACTCAATTATGACGAAAATTCAGCGGCAGGCTGTGGAGTATTCCACGTTCGAGGTAAGGGATTCCTCACCCGGTTTAGGGTAATTTTAGCTTGTGTTGGTTTGAAGATATGCTGAGAGGCCGACTTTATCCATGCTGGAAATGCTGTCAATGTGTCGGTAATGGAATAATTAGAAGCACTCGCAAGTGAAAAAAGTTTTGGTTATTAAATTTTGCTGATTAGCTACGCAATGATTAAAGTGAAACCTAAGAGTGATTCCAGAGAATTTTCAATTTATGGATTGAATATGTTTGACGCGTTACTTAATTGAGGTATGTTATTGACAGCATATGACCACGTTGGAAATTGTTTGTATTCATAAACATATGAAACTTTTTTATGCAAAAGAAAACTAATTGATTACCATATTGAGAATTTTTGAAACGCTCACGAACAAGCAGTTCTACGATCTTTGGATTTTTTTTGTTTGTTTTTTGATGTTCTTGTTTTTCAATTTTTATGCATAAATCTAAGATAATTTGGGCGTATTGGCCCGATGGGGCATATTACACCGAGCTATCCTACTATCATACTTTTCACTACATTAGCATCAATAAGTGATCAATTTTCGAACTGTAATAAGAGATATTAAGAAGCCGCAGCCCTTTCATCCTTCGCAGAAACCTCACTTCCAAGCAGATATATTGAGGTTCTTACTATTTACCACCACCGGACAAGCTCTCCATAGTTCCGCAAATGAAAAAAAAAATCCAGCACTAGAAGTGTTACCTCGCGCCTCGTCGAAAGAAGGTGTGCAATCGTCCGGAGTGAATTACACTTTATAGCCGATAATTTCAAATTTATACCACACTCGAATGGAGACCGACACTCGGCGATAAAATTTATCGCAAGTTAGTAAGCTACCCACCGGGCGGAGAGAGAGACCATCTTGACTTCCGTTTCCTCAGCGTCAGCAGTTGTTGCAATCTGTGTGTGGCTATAACCTAGGAAGCCTCAGTACCTGCTGCTGAATCCGGTTCAGTCGGGGAAGACTTTTCCACTTTATTTTGCACCTCGCCTCTTGACCTGCCGTCCAAACCAACGCAACGGGTGGTGACCAATGCAGTTCGGGTAAGTTGCAGAGATCCCCTGGCGCAACGAATGGCACGGTGATCCCCAGACCGTGATTGTTAGAAAAAAATTCCATCAAATCTGTACTCACCAGTCGATTTCTTTTGCTGAATTGCATGCTCACAATTTTGCCCTTTGAAATGCAATATGGAATGTCCACAAATTCTAAGAAAAACAGTGATACATTCAATATTTGTGCGTATAATTTTATTATCATGAGAAACATTTTATCGTAACTTGTCTCTAGGTTCGTTCTTCAACTGGGAGAGAATTTGAGAAATAAAATATTTCATCTTTTTAATGCATAGGACTTAAAGCAAAGAAGAATGAATCATTCTGTGATGAAATTCGATGGATTCACTTTAAATATCGCTTAATATATGATCTAGCCCTAAAAGCTCCAGGTAACCATGAGCGTAGCTTGTTGTTATTTATTTATTATTTATTTAGATGGTGTTACATTAATTAATTTGATAAAACCTCGTTAACGATGTTACGCCAATTTACTCGGTCTATGGCTGTGTCTTTCCAACTTCGATTTTGGCCCAGATCTTGTTGCACCTGATCAAGCCACCTCGTTCACTGTGCTCCCGGCTTCTTGTGCCAACCGGATTCGACGCGAACACCATCTTTGCAGGATTGTTGTCCGGTAGTCTTGCAACATGCCCTGCCCAGCGCACCCTTCCGGCTTTCGCAACCTTCTGGATACTTAGTTCGCCGTAGAGCCTAGCGAGCTCGTGGTTCATTCTCCGCCACCACACACCGTTCTCCTGCACTCCGCTAAAGATCGTCCTAAGCACCCTTCGTACGAACACTCCAAGTGCTTACAGGTCCTCTTCCATCACGGTCCATGCTTCATGTGCATGGAGAACCACCGGTCTTATTAGCGTTTTGTACATGGTACATTTGTTGCGGGGGTGAATTCTTCTCTTTTTACCTTCAGGAATTCATGACGAATTATTGCCAGGAGTTCTTCCAGGGATTTCTTCAAAAAATATTTCAGGAATTTATGCAGCGATATTTCTACGCAAAGAGTTTCTTCAGGAGTGCCGGCAGGAATGACTGAGTCTTCAATAGGTTCCTCTTATAAAATTTTCACTGGGATCTCTCCAGGAACTTTTTAGGGAATTCTTCCAGAGATTCCTTTAAATATTCTAAATGCGATTAATTCTGATATTCCTCCTAAAATCCTTCTAGAGACTCCTCTGAGGATTCTTTTAGGAAAATCTTCACCGTGATTCTTACAATGATGTCTCTAAAGCTTCCTCCAGGTCACATAACGATCTGTTCAAGAACTACTCCAGATGTTTTTTCAGAGATTTCTTCAGATATTCCTCCATGGTGAAACGAGTTGATCCCGGAAGAAGATGCTCAGTTCCAGAAGAGGACTGGCCTAAGCCTCAAGCAGCTGCCCACACAACCAGAATGTGCACATAACGAAATCACCTTTCGCGTTATGCGATGCTTATATGCGCAAAGTTTCACGTATAAGATGTCGCGAAAAGGCCTCATATGTACAAAAGTGGAGGCGATATACGTGCATATTTTATATGAGGAAAAGTAGTAGTGTGTTTATTTTTTTGCGAATTAATCTGTACTCTTATACGACTTAATTTGTAACAACAAAAAATGATTTGACAGCAGCTACGGATTGATCCGACTTACTTTGTATGTTTATGCAGGACGTTTATGTACATATGAACCCATAAAAAAGGGAAAAGCGAAGAAACTCGTCGGTCAAACGATTTCGCACTCCATGTAGTGCGGGTGTGATGCTATTTGTACTAATATACGACTTTGTTCGTAAACTGTTAAGTGACTTCTGGTTGTCTGGGTGGTCTAGACCTAGAGCCAACGGCCGCTTCTGGGGTGGGCTCCAAAGGCTGTCTTCTGTCTCCCGGGTCCCAGGGCGTATATTGTAGGGGAGAGCTTCGGGAGTCTCAAAATTACAAGGATTCAACTGATGGGTTTTCCTATTACCAATCGTGGGCGGCGAGGGGCGACAAAACTCGGTGGTGGGATGGAATTACCGCCGGCGATTGACGGCGGAGTGGGCGGTGCTGAACACTCGGGGATGGATGGAGCGATGCTGCGGGGTCGATTACTACTTGCTGGGATCCGGAGTGACGGGGCGGTCGACAGGAGCGCTTGGTAATAATACGCCGCCGACGATGGCCGAAGGTCCCAATTACTACAGGGTGAACTGCGTCGAGGTGGCGGACCTGATAAGACTCGATTGCACCACCAGTTTGGCGAGGTGGTTTCAATACCGGCCCGGGAGTCCCGGAGAAGCTACTCGGCGACCTTTAGCACGTGGTCGGCTTAGAGGGCCTGATGATGGCCGACGGATCCAAAACGTTCGATACACGTTGGTCGTTGGGGCCGGCTCGTCCATGTGGGATAGCCACCGTATTGTCTTGCTGATTGCTTGCCCAGAAATAGGATAAACGTGGGTCAAGACCAAATTTTCCCCGGTTACACACAGGGCATCACACAACATGTTGTCTTAGGGTCTGAACAAGGCCGGCGTGGCTTGGCTTATTCCACTAGACTCTCTTTGGAAGATCGGGCACTTGCTTTTTGGTTGAAAAATGCGAATTCGCCAACTGCCCATCGCCGATCATTCGCTTCACCGCTCCACCAACTTTCCACGACTGCAATGTAATAATTCCCTTACAAACAAAATTTCAAGTTATTTGTAGTTCGTCATCCAAATTTCAGCCAATTCGGACTATCAGAAGCTGAGATACAGCACCACAAACCTGGGCATTTTGTATGGAAAAACAGCATTTGGTTAATAACTTATGTCACTGACTGTATATCAAATAAAATTTAACCGTGCGTTGTTACCTCTCAAGATTCGTCTAGGAATTATTACTGGGATTTATTCAGGGATTAGTCCATAGATTATACCAGGAATTCCTCCAGGGATTTTACAAGAAATCGCTTCACGAATTCCTACAGACATTCCTCAAGCGTTTAGGAGTACCTCAAGGATACCTCCACGAAAATCGCTACATTAATTGTTCCACGATTTTTTACAGGTACAGGAATTCCCTTGAAATTTGTTCTGGGATTTCATCAGAAATTTCCCCATGTAAATCTTTAGAGATTCCTCCTGAAAATCTCCAAAGATTTGTTCGCGGCCTCAAAAACCTGAATACCTGGATACGTTCGAGAATTCTTCTAGAAAATCTTCCTTGAGCTTGAGCTTGAGCTTGATTGGCCGCCCGTGTGGTTACTACTCCAGATCAGCTGCACTTACACAAGGAACCAACCAGATGACTGCTTGGGATTAACAGGACCCTCAGTGTATAAGTGCTGGTGATCTTCTATTTTGAGGCAACAATGGTGCCTGCCAAGTCAGAATGCAGACCAATGAGGGGAAGGGGAAAGAATTGATGATGCATTCAACTGACTCCCACGGTTGACCGTATATACCACTGCGTCAACGCCAGTTCATGCGAGAAGGGTGAAAGGGTAGGGTAATTTTCATGGCAGAGAGGCTTGCTGGTTTGGTTAGCAGACTGCCTCTGTATCACGCGTAAAGGAAGGCATGCTATAATGATGAACGAATGGAAGCGTAGGGAAACGCTTTATTTATGTCCGTCTCGAGTTCTAGCAAATGCTATGAACTGGGATAGATACATCAACTGTGATATATTAAGAGTGGTAGATAGAAGCAAGTGAAAGATACAACTACAAAGTACGAGAAAAGGAACGGGCCTGGGATTGAACCCATGACCTTCTGCTTATGGAGCAGAAACGGTAGCCATTAGACCACCAACCCCGTATCCTCTAGAAATTCTTACAGGGATTTACTTAGAAATAACTCTTAGAATTCTTTCAGGGTTTCCTCCACGATTTTTTACAAAAAATCCTCTAAAAGCTCCTTCCTTGAAGTTTTTTTTTTAGAAGCCGCTGGATAACTTCTAGGAAGAATTCCTGAAGAGATCCATGGAGCAATCCCTGGATTAACATATAAAATCATTTCTAGAGTAATCCATAGAGGAAACCCTCGTGGGATCCCAGGTTAAAACCCTGAAGAACTTCTTGCAGGAGCCAATGGAGAGATGCCAGAGGAAATATCTGTAGGAGTTCCTGAAGAAATCCTTGAAATAACTTTTAGAGAACACCATATAGAGATTTGTCCGAAGTAATCCTTGTAAAAATTCCTGAACAAACTGATCATTGCAATCCACGTAAATATGTCCTAGAGAAATTCTTAGGAAAATTTGTTAGCAATAAAGAAGTCAAAGGAAGCTCTCAGTAAATAACTGTAGAAGATGTCATAAGGACACTTTGCTGAGGAGTAGGCTCCCGTCAGAGAGAACTTCTACAGTTATTTACTGAGAGCTTCCTTTGCTTTCCTTATCGGAGGGAAACGCCAGAAAAAAGACAAAGAATTTTAAGTTAAATTTTTGGCATGGTGTCTATTTAAATCTGGATGAAAAATCCTGAAATCTTGGCTATAGCATGAAGGAACTATATGATGGTCTGAAAATGTCCACATCATACCCTACCGACCTTTTTTTACCTTTGTTTTGACCTAATTTCACCCCCTCAATGCACTGAAAATAGATCCTTTTTTCTACATTTATTAATCAGTGAAATATTAAGAATTTCGAATATTGTTCAATAGTTACAAGTGCATTTCCCAAAAACGTATTCCCATACTGGAACGATTATTTCAATTCAAATCACAAGACATATCCAGCAATCAACTTAAACAAACGCATTTTTAACCCATTATGACCCCCGGCGACGGTATCTTTTACTTAGAGTCCACTCAAATCTCCGTTTCTTTATTCTTACTTATATGATTTATATCCACGCAGGATAATCAAATTGTCATTTTCGTGAAATCACTTAATTACCATGTATATTAGGGTGCGGCTTTTTTTCGAAATGTCTCAAAACCAAAAACTCGTGTGCTCTTCTGAAATCAAATCACATAAAAAGAGAAACCTCAAATTTTCAGCCAAAAATATTAAGATTTAGAAGGTGGCGCAAGCGAATTGAAGGTGAATTTTCAAGGTTTAATTAAAACCCAGTTTCAGCTTAAACATTAGTGATTAACTGTCAAAAATTTGAACAATATAATATTTTACGTTTAAAATTGATGCTTATTGACAGTTTTTTTTGTGAAATAAGCGAGTAAAAACAACTTTTAAATAAATTTGTAGTGCCTACAATTTAAAACCTACTAACTTTGCTAAGGTCTGGAATCGGATAAGTATTCATCAAGTTATAGTCGAACTTTTTTTTTTTTTTAGTTAAAAGAGGTAAAATTTTAGGAAAACTATGTTAAACTGAGACTAACTTTGATATAAGACAAAATTGGTATTTTACAAACTTTTCATAAATTTAATTTTGAAACGAATGATGCTAAGAGCTTTAAAATTGGTTGAGAAATAACAAAGTAATGACGACTTCACTGAAGGTCGTATTAAAAAATTTGGAAATTCACCTTTTAGTCACTTGCGCCACCTCTAAATCATAATAGTTTTGGCTCAAAATTTGAGGACTCCCTTTTTTGTGATTTGAATTCAGAAGAGCACACGAATTGTTGATTTTGAGAACTTTCGAAGACTAAGCCGCACCCTTATGTATATCCAAAAGGAAATATTTGTTGGAATTCATTGAAAATCTGAGAGCGTCGTTGAAATCGAAAGGCATTTTTATGAGCCCACATGAGCGTCAACCTTGTTAATTTATCTTCATAAGATTACTGCTACCGTTTGTCGATCAGAAATTGTGTACTCGACGGAAATCATAGATAACACTAGGAAGCCTTTTGAATCTAAATTCAATATAAGGTTTGTATGAGTTTGTATGGGAATGAACCTTCGAAATATATCTAGTTACGCTTATTGATATAAAAGCCTTCACTTAAGTTTATGGATAACGGGAAACAATCGTTGATATTTAAACTTTAGTTTTACAAAATTAGGATGATAGTGTTCTCTAGCATAGAACACCTAGATTTGAGAAATGAATGTAATGTTTGGAATCATACTATTAAAAGGATTAAAAAAAGAACTTGATAGGAGTGATAGGGTGTATATTATTGAGCATTTTTGGGTATAAACTTTATTAAATAAAGGCCTTTACTTAAAGCAGTTCAATGTTCAACAAAATATTTTAACTTGGTTTATCAAAATTGTATGCGTTCATTTCATACGAGTGCAAACCTTGTTGATTTGTCTTCAGTGGAGAAATTGAATGGAAGTACCGATTTGCTAAAGATGTTTTTCTCTATAATAACGGTCTTGGGAGCACCGTAAACGTGTGAGTCCGTAAGTATGGGTTGCTGCATCGGAGTCCTGAGTTTATAGGTGGCAAGGTGAAAAGTGAAAATAAATTTTCCAACAACTGTTAATTGCATTTCGCTCGTTCTCGAATCGATTTCCCCCGGCTATATGGCTTGACGATAGACACAAGAAAGCTTTAATGTCGAATTGATGTTACCTTAAGTCTTCCCCCGTTCCTAACGCAAGATAAGGTCTGGCCTGTATTAGCATTAAATTGAAATCGAAATGAATTCCATTCGTCGCTAACGGAGCTGAACATTGTTCCAGTGCGGTCCGATCACACAATTTAACCGGTGTAATGAGTTTTGCCTTCCGGCCGGCAGTTACCCAGCGTTGCCAACTAAATCCGATGATATTGGAAAAGTTTCGGTTGCCAGTGACGACTCTTTCGGGAGAAAAATATCCTTGTTTTACGAGTTTGTGGAAAATTTTACCCACTCAAGAGAATGGAGCACACTCCAGGGGTAAAAAATTGGATGCAGCTAGTGCCTGTTCTTATGCATGCCAATGGTTGGTACTGCGATAAAAATGAGTGACGGATAAAGTTGCACTGAAATTGGATTTTTTTTCGCCAGCTGCACTGTTAAATGTGCAGCGAAATGCACTTTCAGGTCAGCATTACCCTCAGAGCCGGCTGCAGCTAATTGGAAAAGTGTCTAATAGAGAGTGAAGTGAATTTTAACACCTTTTTTTGCGAACTTAATCATTTCTAAGAAGAGACCATTTGATGGAAACTATTCCTCCGAACCAGAAGCCGACCCTGACGTCCGAAGATAGTAAAGGATAACTTTACTTATTTCACGCCAGTTGCAAGTATAATTTAGATCAGCATTTTTTCCCAGCTGCAGGACCTTTCTCTGGGTTTAAATCAATTTATGATAAAACAATCAAAGTAACTTCCGCACTTAACAATTCATGAACTGCACCACAACAGCTCCTGTGTTGTCAAAGCTGAAATTGGTATTGATCCGTTTGCTTGTTTCCATTTCTCTCCAATCCGAAGCCTTTCCTGCTGAACACACATGCATTGTCAAAAAAAAACTTCATAAAAAGAGAAAACACGCAGCTGAGCACCTATCCGTAAAAAGTCCATCTCAAACCACTACACAACACCCAATTTGTATGCGGTACATATCGGTTGCTTTTGATCAAACCCCATCAAATGTAAGAGCCACAGTTTCACCTCGATACAGGTACTAGGCACTATGGGCACCACAATATTTTTTACGACAAAATATCAACCACTTTCATAATGATCGAAAATCGCCCTTTAAATAATTCTGACTCATTAGTACAGAGGAATGACGTGTATGTAGTTCTTTGGATTATTGTCGCGAATATCTGGCCCATAGTGCAAGGTGAGTAGACGACAAAGCTCCAATGCTATGTCGCATTCTAAAACAAGAACATGGGATGGCTACGTGTCACCCGAATGGAAACAAGTCGAACAAAACTCCCTGACATATCCTAACAGGTTCTGATAGACAGGTACGCGTTAGGTTAGTCGGCACCATAATACCTGACTGCCGCATCGTTCAGCACCGTTCCTAGAGCGGTGGGTGGCTTGGGTATTTAGATCGACGCGAATCCACGGGAATATGAATGACACTAGGCCGACAACGGACCTACATGTAGGCTGGAAAAAAGGAGCAAATGTGGTGCAGGAGGAGAACATAACCATTCGAAAAGCGCGTGAGAATAGAAGTGCACTGGACCTGCACATATTGAATAACGGTTTAGGATTTTTGTACACAGAAAAAAATATGCGGTTAGAACACTGAAACCATAAATCAGGCAACAAAATTCGATGAAATCGTTTTTGCAAATAAAAACAGTATTGATCATGCAATTAATTTAGAGAAGATGTTTGAGATTGATAATTACGGAGTTTTTGGCGGCAATGCTTGATAATCTTCCAGAAATATTCTCAAATAAGTTACTTTTTTTAACTTCTTTATTAGTATCATTCCAAACATTACATTCATTTCTTATATCTAGGTGTTCTGTGTTATTAGACAACACTATCATCCTAATTTAGTAGAACAAATTTAAGATTTTATTAACATTTTATTAACAACATATTACATTTCATTTGCCGTAGCAGTTTAGATTTTTTACAGGTGAGTTGATTTCACCTGCTTATAAGAGAAATAAAAACGCTTTGAATATGCTCAACCTAACTTAACCTAACCTGAACATTTAACGCATTAATCGTGGCAATAGAAGATTGTAACGATTTTTGCCTGAAATTATTTATTATTTTATTGGACATTTGTTCCAATGTTTCAACATTGGATATTCTATGTAACTTATTGGTACTATACCAGGGAGGAAGCTTCAGAATCATTTTCAAAATTTTATTTTGAATTCTCTGCAGAGCTTTCTTCCTGCTATTACAATAGCTAGTCCATATTGGTACAGCATACAACATGGCTGGCCTGAAAGTTTGTTTGAATATCAAAAGCTTGTTCTAGCTTAGCTTAGCTTAGCTTAGACTGACAACACATATCAATGGTTGCTATTCCGTGATTGACCGAAGTCAGTGAAAATGCACAAAGAATCAACTAGAAGTTCGGCTGGGATTGGCCATAATCTTCTTCAGTGTGCATAATTCAGTGCCTCTATTTATACATGGTCAATAACGGCGCCGGCCACGTCCTTGCAGTCAGGTGGGATTGGGGGAAGGAATGTTAGTGTGTATCCTTTGCTATTTGGAGACCGTGTTTGCCTCTGCATCTCCACAAAGGTTACTGGGAGGGATGTTTGTTAATGGGGAGGATCGTTGGGTCACAAGATTTACTTTTATAAGCGATTAGACCATGATAAATAATTATTTGTGAGCTATAAATATGCTTATATGTAAATATAATATTTTCATTTGGTATGAACAATATCTATAAAAAAAATTATGCCGACACTTGAGGTGACGAACCTATCAAAGTTTGTTGAATAAAGTGAACCTTTCGCAAGTCTACACTCGTAGTGTCGAACCATTCAAAGTTTTTTTTCAATTACAAAAATAAAAGTAAAAGGAAAAAGGTGTTTTGAGAAAAATAAATTGGACGTAAATAATTTATGAATCAGAGTTTATGTCGACACTCACAGTGACGAACCTTTCATAGTTTGTTGAATAATCATATTTAAGTCTCACCGTTGTAACGATTAATGGTGCAATCATACATATTTTATAGATTAGAAATAGTAGCATGAAACGAGCTCACCAATTGATCCGTCATCCTTGAGCAGCAACAATCCACTTTCAGCTTCACTCGTTTGCTCGGCTATATAAAAACACACAGAGAAAATAGGCGCGCGACCCGAGAGGGAAAACAACTGACGACTGCTCGGGCTTTCTTGACGCGCTGCCCAGGAGTAAGCGTCAACGTCGAAAGATCAAAAAGAACTTATTGAACGCGGCACTTTTTCATTCACCCTAACCGAACATACCGATCACGCCAAGGTCGAAGGGTCAAACACAACTAAGCGATCGCGCCACTTTTTCCTTTCACTCGACCGACGCGCGACATGTTTGATCCTGCCCTCATCGCCGGCCCCCGCAGGAGCAAGCGTCAAGGTCGAAGGATCAATCACCTGTTTGAATATCAAAAGCTTGTTCTTAAGACAAAGTTTTGATTTTCTATTAATAAGGGGATAGAGTCATTTTACATATTTGTTACATTTGCCTTGAATGCCCTCAATGTGATTTTTGAAAGTTAAATTCTTGTCTAGCAGGAGCCCTAGATACTTTACTTCATCTGACCAATTTATTGGAACCCCTCTCATCGTGACAACATGTCTACTAGAAGGTTTCAAATAAAGAGCTTTTGGTTTATGTGGGAATATTATTAGTTGAGTTTTGGAAGCATTAGGAGAAATCTTCCATTTTTGCAAGTATGAAGAAAATATATCCAAACTTTTTTGCAATCGACTACAGATGACACGGCCTGTGTCATCCGCAAAAAAAAATGCTACCTTGAGGAACACCAGCTCTTACAGGATGTCTTTCAGACCTGGAGTTGTGATAATTAACCTTAAGTGTACGATTTGACAGATAACTTTGAATTATTCTAACAATGTATGTTGGAAAATTAAAGTTTTTTAATTTTACGGTCAAGCCTTCGTGCCAAACACTGTCAAATGCTTTTTCTATGTCTAGAAGAGCAAGACCAGTAGAATAGCCTTCAGATTTATTGGAACGGATCAAATTTGTTACACGTAAACGTTGATGAGTGGTCGAATGTCCATGGCGGAATCCGAACTTTCCATTGGACCATCATTCTGTTCAAAATGTACCATACCAGCTAAAGAACTGTAAGGCAAAGGCTGCTGGTAAGAACGAGCTTCAGCACGGAAGTGAGTAGTTTTACCAATCCATCAACCAAGTACTTCTGAAGGCATGGGATGAAGAAGAAATGCCCACCGGCTGGTTGGATGGCCTCATACGCCTAATCCACAAGAAAGGGCATAGACTGGCGTATGCCAATTACAGAGGTATAACCCTGCTGATTTTTTTACAAATACAGTATTTTGCATCCTGTTTAACAGACTGAGACCGCTCGAGGAGCCCTTTATCGGCGAATAACAAACTGGTTTTCGTGAGGGCTGCTCGACAACGGACCAAATGTTTACCTTGCGAAAGATCCTAGATAAGTTTCAGGATTAAGGGGGGTCTGTAGCCTTGAGGTTACGCTTTCGCTTCATAAACGGAAGGTCATGGGTTCGATTCCCAGCCCCTCCATAAAAAAACCCGTCCAGCCACCAGAAGACGCCGCATGGAGGACCGTGCTTTGGGGAGCACATCCATCCTCCGTCAGTATCAGATGGTGACTGAGACAAACTGACCCTCTTCGCAGGCAGCTAGCCTCACTAATAGCAGAGCTCTCTCCTACCTGCTCGTTGTGAGAGTAAAAGAGTAGGAGAGAGTGAAACAAGATGTAAATATAGATAAGTTGAAAATAGATCTGTATCGATAAAGAAGATACAGATCAACTGAGTCCGGCACAGTAGTGGCCACGAGCACGGAGTGCCTATATATGTATAAAAAAAAAAAAAGTTTCAGGATTATAACTTACTGACTCACCTTCTGTTTATTAATTTCAAGGCGCCATACTATTCATTTAAAAGAAATTATCGGTGGCAGATAATGTCTGAACATTGTTTTCTGGCGAAACTAATAAAGCTGATGCGTACGGCAATTCTGGATGATTCGGAATCAAGTATTCGGATTGCAGATTAGGTGTCAACCTCGTTTGTATTTTTGATATTCACCATCAGCAGCTTCTTTTGTGTTCGATTATCCTAATGGTAACAATCTGCTGAATCATTTCCGTTCGGATAATTATGTAATACGTTCCTTGAACGACCAGAAAAGTTCGCCATCAAAGAAGGGCACAGTTTGGAGTGTTTGCCTTGTGAATGATCCTAGATAAGTTCCGGGAGTATTATTAAGCATGTAAAATACGGCAGACTTCAGTGAGCTGGTCACTTAGTGCGTCGAAAGAAAGAATTTCAAGAATAAAATTCAGTAGGGAATCAGGTAGAGTTCGGCGACTTCGAGAAAGATTACGTATACGCTGGCAGTACCTAGAAGAAGAAGACCTGGCGACCTTAAAGGTTCGGAGCAACTGGAGAAGTAACGCTCAAGACCGACGTATGTAGATGGAGCTTAACAATACGCCAAGCAATGGTGTGAGGCTACGCTGTAGCCATCAAAGTGGGTAGGTACCTGAAATTCAGTAACTGCAAAATTCAAGCAAGAATATCTGTGCTAGGAGGACATACGTACTACTAATCTTCGAAGTATTTCAAAATCGGATTTCTTAATAAATGTGAAGAATAATCCTTGATAATTCTTAGAAGAATCCTTGGATAAAATCTGGATCGGATCTTTGAAAGGATTTCGCATGAAATCTCCTGCAGGAATTAATAGGGGGATGTCTGAAAAAAAAAAACTTGATGAAATTCTTAGCGGTACTCTGGATATGGTGTTATCAATTGTTGTATGAATATCTGGATACATTATTAGATATATTTCTGGGAATTTCATCAGAGGAATTGCCGTAGGTATCCCTGGGATTTTTTGCCATCCTTGCAATAATCAATGTCAAAGGCGTGTAGTGGGATTAATGTCCACAATCTTGAGATAATGTTTTAAGGTTAAACAGCGGTATCTGGTTCTACAGGGACCACGTGCAATACGGTCATCAGAGATGAAATCTGATGTTTTTGGTGGAATTTTTGAAGAAAACTTTGAAAACATTGAATTCAGGAAGAATCAGGAGAAGAATTCAATTTTAATTTACATGTTGATTTCCTAAAGAAATTCTTAAAGAAATCCCTGAAAACAAAGTAGGATGTTGAGAAATCTTTGATGGAGTTACTCAGAGTTTCATAGAGAAATACATGGTAGAATCCGAAGAGCAATCGTACGGATCGCTGCTAGAGGAACTCTTAAAAGTATCTCTGAAAGGATGTTTGAAGGGATTCTAGCCGGAAGCACCGAAAGAGTGAACAGAGGAATCTATAAAGGAATTTCAGAATGAATTGTTGAGACAATGTATACGGAGAGAATCTTGGAAAGAGCCTTGGATTTCCAGGAATCGTCCTCTGAAGCATTCTTGAATATATGCAGCAGAAATATGCCTGATGCTATCCACGGATGATTGTCGACGGTATATCTAAATGAATTCCTATACTGCCATGAATCACAAGTCAGCATTTTCATTGAAATTGAGTTGAGTTCAGTTTTCAACATATCTTCTTCCAGCTGCATAAATGAAATAATATGATCTGTTCGGAAAAAATAGGAAAAAACGCCAACTCAAATTGTCTTATAATGAAAAGTTACCGCATATCAGATTTCCGCTTCGTATTTTGAACATCTTTATATTTTTCTCGGCAGGTTATCGTAGTGAAAAGCAAATGGTGAATGTTTCATTAAGATTGGAACATGTTCCATTCCTTTGATTTTTTTTTTAAATATTCGTATGGAAAAGAGTGCGGAAACTTTCCAGCCCATTTCCTCAATGTCTACTTTTTGCAGATGGGCAGTATAGAAGCCGTGAAAATGCCAGGAGATCTGTTGATATACAACAAATGATCTTTGAAGAGAGTGCTCGATACAATCCTAAAAACAAAATTCTTGGAGAAATCCTTTGAGAAATGCTACAATGACATCCCTGGTAGAACTCCACTTTATTGAGAATTGTATGAAGAGTAAAGTTCGAGTGAAGCAAGATTCTTGACATGAAAATTGTAATTTATGGTCGAATTTTCAGTGCAAGGAATCAAATAAAGATAAAATCTTATTCGACTTTTTATGTTCGAGCGATTCTAAGCCAATCATAAGGATGCTTTGAGGTGTAGTAGTTTTAGTATAAAAAAGTCTGTCATAGAAATGTCGATATTTTGTTTTTCGGCCAGCGAGATTTTGCCCCACACTAGATTCGAACTCTTACCATAACGGTGGAACAAAAGTATGTTTTAAAAAAACAATTTTGAATCTGTTATGACTAAAACGGGTAAATATTTTGTCATAAGTTTGTTGAGCAAAACTATAGCCAATATTTTGAAAGTTCTCTTTTCAACTGTAATTGTTTTTTTCTTGATGTTTTGAATATACCACTATGGTCGAACTTTTACCCCACCTTACTCTATGCGTTATTGCTTTATAATATATCATCAGTCATTTGGGTGTCATCATTCTTCATCTGTAAATGTGATTCCAATTGCGTTCCATATCAATTCAACGGTGAACTTATACTTTCACCATACTTAGGAAAGTCGTTAATATGAAGTCAACATATGCAAAAATTACCAGGAATACATATTTTCTAACTTCAACATTAAAGTTCCGCATAAATATTTTAGCACCCCAAGGTGGATTGATCCTGGTAGATTTGGGACTTCAGCAATACCCATTTATTCGAGAGGCAGGTAGCTAGAGGTACGTGCTTTGTTTTTATTCAACCCTCGAACGAGGAGCCGTACATGCTATTGACTCTCCGGTATCAAATGGGTATCCTCTCTGGGACTGCACGTTGTTGTTGGGTAGGGCCGGGTTGGGTTGGGGTAACATTGGCGAAGGGAAGATTTGGGGTGCAATACGGCACGAGACGACACGACACGGCGACGCAACCAAGTGTACATTGCCACAAATCTACATCGCTGGGTGCTCAATCGCGATGGCAATGATGATAAAAAATAAAATAAGCACCGTGATCGGAATGGCTGGGAGTTTTATATTCAGACTGCCAAATCGGAACGGGATTTGTGATTTTATCTGCGCTTTTTTTGAGGAAAGTTTTTGCACTTCTGCGGTCGCACCATACCTTGTTGACTGCTGAAAGCAACGTTCTGTATCAGCGTTTTATGGGATAGCCGTAACAATACTGCGGTACGTGCAGATTTACTGAGCTGAACTATTTTGGCGATGCTGATGATGCAACACAATCTAAGGGCTCTCGAAGGAAAACAGCTTTGCGAGGATTATCCATAGAGTGAACGATGTAATCAGGCATTCGCTACTCACAAATTCATGAGTTTCCATCAATGATTCAACCCAAACAGCAGTTGCTTCTGGCGAATAACGCGATTATCAATTTGGCCAAATAAGTCCCTTAACGAGGATGAGAAGAATGGAAGGCCCATAATAAATTCGAAACCCACGGAGTGCTGTCAGAGTTGTCCAGGCATGACCTGAGTAGGCTCACCTTGGAGAGCCATAAAATCAAATAACATGGATTTGAATCGTGTTTTCTGACACGTCCATCAGCAGCGGAGATGGACTTAACACTCGGACGGACAGTGATGCCTCTCTTGGAAAAAATTGAAATAAAAGCACCGGTAGCAGGTCTTTTTTGGAGACTTGGGCTCCCTTGGCAAATCTCTAGAAAGCCCCTGGCAGGTCTCTAAAGTCTCAAAAATATTTCTTTAATTCTACTTGCGAATCTGCAGCTACTGCAGGTGTTTCAAAAAAAATCTACAAGGTGTTATTCCAGCTTTTTACGCCGATTTTTTTAGTTGTTTCTCCAGCTATATTCTAATGAACTCCTTGTTGAATTTATCTACAAATTGTATCAGGAAAATTCAGCCCAATAGCTTTCAAAAATTCACTCATGCCGAAAAGAGCAAAGTTGTCGAAAATACAACTAGTCACTTTGAAAATTGGTGCTTATGTCATTTATGCTGTCAAGTTTTTTATATAGATCAACCAATTATATACTTATTAATTTATAACAATTTTCCTATAGACTTCATCTAGCTTAAACGTCTATAGTTCATTTCTCGCATAACTTTTCGAAAGGACCTATGAAACAATGAGAGATTCTCTTCCCTCCCACTCACTTTCCATAGTAACAGAGCAATAATAATACTTTAGGAAAGTTATCCACTATAGATCGAAAGACAATGTCCTTGGCTAGCGTTTCAAACAAAAAACGCAATGGGCAATAACGTAAGCTGCGATTTTTGACCCGAGATCCCGTACATTCGAAGCACTGTGGTCCGATCCGAAATAGACGGCGAACGAGTGAAGAGGCTTATCACACCGGGGAATAAACTGACAGATGCAATGTTTGATGATGATAGACCATAACAGAGCAATTTTTATGACGAGGCGCTGAGAGTCCAAACCCGTCACCGGGCAAACGAAACCTGTCGGGCATTGAATAAACTGAAAAGTACACGTTATGCCTGAAAGCCCACCACCACGAGTGGACCCTGCAGTAGTAATCCCGGGTAATCACGTTTATATGGGGGAAGAATACAGGTCCAGGTGGAATGCAGAATCATTTTTCATATCGGGACGGGATGTGACTTTTGGGCTGTTGTGATGATGTCTGTACTTAAGCGTGAAAATGACGGGTCTTTGATTAAATATTGACGGTAGAATTACTTTTTAGGATTTGCATTTCACGGTTTGAGTGGGTGATAAACTTGGTTCATTATTATTTAATAATTTGTTTTAAAACAGGGATACGTTGTCTCTTGGGTCTGTGCCAACTGGCAAAAATTGACATTTGTTTCGTTGGTGACTTATGTATGATGTACGCATAAAAATTCTCATTTGTTTTCATTACATTTTTGTGATAATTATAATAATGATATTGACCGTTTATGATCACTATAGTTGACTGAGAAATAAATGCATAGTCTTTGGTGTAGATATTTGTGAAATTATTGATGTAAATTTCTTCGATATGAACAATTAGTTCGATGCTTCAGACAAATTTTATGAACGGCTGCCGCGTTATTTTGGAAACTCTTAAAGGTTGTGAACTTCTTCTCAAACATCTTGAAGATAAGAAGCACTTTATTCTTACGACGACAAAACTGAACGTTTGTTCAAGGTCATAAAAAGTCTCTCAAGTGACTATGTTATTTTTAAAACGTCAATCTTTCCTTCATGAATAAGACGAGAAAGCTATCTTTTTTTTTCATTAATTTCGTCAGCTAAACAAATTGTCGAGCAAAACGATACAGAGTTACCCTTTTCTCGTTTTCCCAAAATATATGTTCATTAAAAACTTCCGTCTATTTTAAAATGCATTAGCGTCTTGCTCGTTTGGCTGCTGAAAACAATTAATCTAATTACCGACTGCCATTAGCGTGCTATTGAAGAACCAAAAAACGAGAGCAAGCATCGCATACTTACCAGCGCACGGTTTATTCTGCAAAGTGGGTAAGGTTGTGGAGGATCGTATGCTCATTCAAACGAAATCAAATTTTGAGGAAGGAAAACACATCCTGGTGCGATGCACACTAAGATGCTGCCCGTGTTTGGTGACGACGGACGCGAAGGGACTGTCGAAAACGTCGTAAAATATGTCATCGTTTTATGACATGTTTCCATTTTACGACCGACGGCGACGGACTGGTGAAACATCAACCGATTTCACCCTAATGGCTTTCACGGGGCACTGCAAAAATAATGTGAGATATCACATCGAAAAAATCCATAATGATTTATCAGTGACAATTGATTGAGGAACATCAGTAATGCTTCTTATTCCAATTAATTTTAAACATGTTCTATTCATCACATGGCTGGAAGTTTAGCCAATTTTTTGCATATTTTTTACCTGTGTATGACTAACTGCATTGCGACAATGATTAACGATGTGGAACGTTTTCCTTACCCAAACAGGATGTTAAGGTACAGCTTCTAACAGCCTTTTGTTTTATAGTTAAATTGCAGAAGAAACGTCATACATATATTGCAATGTGAATAAGGTCGTATCCATGATAGATTTGCGGTTATTTCTTGGAATCTCTTACATGTTTATGCTATGAAAGATTCGAGTAATACTGAACGAAATAATACAGTTTAAAGAAGTTTATGCAAATTTGTTCTTTCAATTCTCCATAATAGTTATTATCTGAAAGAGACTCGCGAAGAGGAAAAATTCAACGTCATATGCAGCCCAGATTCCCCTCTCACGAAACGTCAAATGCAGCCTACCGTTTTTATGGCTGAAAAACTGGAAAGTATTGTGTTCAAAGTTAACTGTTATTAAAAACCTCAGTCAGCGGAGCAGTTTTTTCCAAAGTTGCTGATAAATCTAAGCAGAAGATTAATTATTTCTAATGTCTGTTACGTTTGCTGGCATCAAATTTCACTCAAACGGCTATTTATGATTCGATGTGATGTAAACTCAATCATTTTTTGCTGAGAGGTTCATGTGAGGGATTGAACGGCTTGCGCATAATTGGTATAAACACAAAGTGGAATAAGAAAAAACTCAGCAATCACAGAAAAAGAAGACCGTCTTCGCGAGTCTCGTCTCAGGTTATTATTAGTTCTTAAAACGAACCCCCAAACAGCATCGATTCGTTGATCCCACTGGGTATTGCTACGCCAGATTGCTTGGAGAATAATCTTTGCCTGAACCGTAAATAAGGCCAACAATTCCAAACTCATCAAGCATTTTAGAACTTGACGTTTGGTGGGAGCAACTCCTGTTGAGATCACTTTTTATATGTACTTCGGCTGGCATCATTGTTGAAAATCCAAGCGTACCTTCATGAGGGGTTCACAGCAGTCCTAAAACGCGTTCAAACTCTTCGGCTTGATGTAAATCCTAACAGCAGGGATTCGACGAACTCTTTTCGCCCACACTGTCCAAAACAACAGGACTGTTTGTTTGGAAATTATGGATATTGTATCCACCCTGGGGATGGATCATCCGAATCATCTGTATACCTTCGCTGTTTCTTCTTCGGCTTAGAAACTCTTCAGAAGATCGTTAACATAGTTGTTCCCGCGGATACGATCCGGTAGAGAATAATTAATGCGAGAGAGATAGGTTCCAGTTCACAATTTATTTCAGACGCATATGTATAAGATTTTGACCTCCTATTTTTATTCCACTCTTCCCTATTTTGTTGCACAATAGTATTGCAAACAATACTGCAAGCCTAACTGTTATACCGCGACCTCTAAGTAGCATGTCGATCGGAAATATTCCATGTAATTTGGCAGCAGCTACTCAAATTAGCCGGACTTTATTTGGCTTCTTCGGGTTGAATATAACACCATCAATTCCTCTTCCGTTGCACGGTGAACGAAGCCTTCAACTGCGTTTCCGTTGATTTGCTTTGCTATGTTAGCCCTCCATTCCGTATGCTTTTCCATTAGTCGTTAACAACATTCCAGTCGGTTCAACGCCATTCCGTAACTCTCAGGTAGCTTGAAATTGTCAAATCGCCACAGTAGTCCGGTTCCAAATCTGCTTCCTGTTCGTTTCGTTGTAGTCTCCAGTAGCTCACTTGTTTTTCTATCGCCCTCCGATACTATTGGTGGTTGGGATCGCGTTCCCGCATCCTCTGCAGCAAAAAACTCCTTAACGAGACCGTGCAGAGCTTGGTCAGCCGAACACTCGCAGTAATGATAGTTTAGAGATGCTGTAACTGACTGCTCCTGTTGCCCGTAGATTTTCACCACTACGGGTTCGATAATTTTGCCTTATCTGATTTTCAATGGAACGGTCAACCATAGATTTTCAACTCCCAATAATGATCGTGGAACGGCTGAGGAATAGCTTTTCATTGGGATTCCTCGCAGATGGGAGTACTTCGTTGCCAAATAACCATAGTCTTCGGTTTGACTGGGAAGCGTAAGAGACATTACTGTACGAACGTCCTTAAGCTCGAAGAGACGTTTGTCATCAGTGGTTATTGACAAACTTACTGCTCGGGATCCATTTTTGATTCGTGTCTTTTTTTCTTGTCCCCTTTAAACAATTCGGAAGCTCCATACCTTTAATACCTAGCTGTCGAACCAGCCCTTCCTCAACCAGCGATAGCTGCGAACCATGGTCTAAGAAAGCGAAGATCTTAAT
The DNA here is from genome assembly GCF_002204515.2 of Aedes aegypti. Taxonomy (NCBI): domain Eukaryota; kingdom Metazoa; phylum Arthropoda; class Insecta; order Diptera; family Culicidae; genus Aedes; species Aedes aegypti. Next base: position 383,692,646 of record NC_035108.1, read on the forward strand.
TTTTCTGCCTCCTCCACAAATTGTAACTGAGATAATTCTGAAGAAGAGCGAAGGTTGAATTTCACTATGAACGTGGTTATCCACGGCTGATACAATCGATCGTGGAAAATGCAAAAGTTGATGGTGACCGTACGGACATGCGTTTACTCCACTTACTTACTTTACTTTACTTTTGCTGGTTCTACGTCCTTCAAAACATGACCTGCGCCACAATGTTACGCCAACTATCTCGGTCCATGGCTGCAATCCTCCAATTTCTCGATTGCCCCACACTTCCAAGATCCTACTCCACTTGGTCAAACCACCTAGCTCGTTGCCCTCCCCTTCGTCATGTACCGGCTGGACTTGAGGTGAACACCATTTTTGCGGGATTGTTGTCCGGCATTTTCACAACGTGTGCCCATCGTACCCTTCCAGCTTTGGTGACTTTCTGGATACTGGGTTCACCGTAGAGTTACGCAAGCTCGTGGTTCATTCTTCTCCTCCATACGCCGTTCTCACATACTCCGCCGAAGATCGTTCTAAGCACACGTCGTTCAAAAACTCCTAGCGCTTGCAGGACTTCGAGCATGCCCGTAGAGGACTACCGGCCTTATCGGCGTCTTGTACATGATACACTTAGTACGGAAGTGAAGTTAACCAGACCGCAAGGTCTTGTGGAGTCTGTAGTAAGCACGACTTCCGGCAATTATACGTCTTCGAATTTCTCTGCTGCAGTTGTTATCCGACGTTATCAATGATCCGAGGTAGAAAAATTCGTCCACCACCTCGAACTCATCCCCGTCGATCATCAGGCGTCTGCCAATGCGAGCTCTATCACGCTCGGTTCCTCCAGCCAGCAGATATTTCGTCTTCGACATATTTACCTTCAATCCAACCCGATTTGCTTCACGTTTCAACCTGGTATACTGTTCAGAAACTACCTGGAACGTTCTTCCTATAATGTCCACGTCGTCAGCAAGCAGATGAACTGGCTGGATTTATTGAAGATCGTGCCCCGCATATTGAAGCCCGCCCGTTTCATAACACCTTCTAGCGCAATATTGAACAGGAGGCAAAAAAGACCATCGCCTTGTCGAAGTCCTTTGCGTGTTTCAAACGGGTTCGATAATGCACCCTATATCTTCACACCGCACTGCACACTATCCATCGTTGCTTTGATCAGTCTAGTCAGTTTCCCGGGAAAACCATTCTCGTCCATAATCTTCCATAGCTCTTTGCGGTCGACGGTATCATAGGCCGCTTTGAAATCGATGAATAGGTGGTGTGTAGGGACTTGATATTCGCGACACTTTTGGAGGATCTGCCGCAACATAAAGATTTGGTCTGTCGTCGATCGCCCGTCCACAAGACCGGCTTGATAACTTCCCACAAAGCTGCTTGCCAGTGGCGATAGACGGCGGAAGATGATCTGGGAAAGCACTTTGTAGGCTGCGTTAAGAATGGCGATCGCTCGATAGTTCTAACATTCTAACTTGTCACCCTTTTTGCATATTGGGTATATTATTCCCTTCTTCCACTCCTCCGGTAGCTGTTCTGTATCCCAGATCCTGGCTATCAATCGGTGCAGACAAGTGGCCAACCTGTCCGGGCCCATTTTAATAAGTTCCGCTCCAATACCATCCTTTCCAGCTGCTTTGTTGTTCTTGAGCTGTTTGATAGCATCCTTAACTTCGCCTATTGTGGGAGTTGGCACGTCTCCCTCATCCGCCGTACTGACGAAGCCATTCCTCTTGCTGTCCTGATCTTCCTCCTCTGTGCCGTTTAGGTGTTCATCGTAGTGCTGCTTCCACCTTTCGATCACCTCTCGTTCGTCCGTCAAGATATCTCCATCCTTATCCTGGCACATTTAGGCTCGCGGCACAAAGCCTTTGCGGGATGCATTGAGTTTCTTGTAGAACTTACGTGCTTCTTGGGAACGATACAGCTGCTCCATCTCTTCGCACTCCAACTCTTCCAGGCGGCGCTTTTTATCCCAGAAGGTTTGCTGTCTTCGTTTCAGTTTGTATCGTTCCACGTTTTGACGGGTGCCTTGCTGCAGCATCATCGCCCGCGCTGCATTCTTCTCGTCCAAAACCATCTGACACTCCTCGTCGATCCAACCGTTCCGTCGATTTTCTTCCACGAAGCCAATGGCACCTTCCTCTGCGTTGTTAATGGCTGCTTTGAGACTACTCCAGCAGTCCTCAAGAGGGGCTCCGGTGAGCTCTTCCTCTTCCGACAACGCTGCCTCAAGGCTTTGCGCGTATTCAGTTGCGACTTCGGTTAGCTTGAGTCGTTCCAGATTGTACCGGGGCGGGTGTCGGTACCGAATGTTGTTCACAACGGAGAGTCGTTGGCGCACTTCAACCCTCACAAGATAGTGGTCCGAATCGATGTTTGCGCCGCGATAGGTTCTGACGTCGATAATGTCCGAGAAGTATCTTCCATCAATCAAAACGTGGTCGATTTGTGATTCAGTCTGTTGGGGTGATCTCCAGGTGTACCGATACGGGTGGCTGTGCTGGAAGTAGGTACTACGTATGGCCATGTTTATGGAGGCGGTGAAATCAATCAGTCTAAGGCCGTTTTCGTTCGTAAGTTGGTGAGCGTTGAACTTCCCTACAGTTGATTATGCTGATATTGAAGAAACGGCCCTTGATCCTCAACATGCACATTCTGTTGTCGATTGGCCACTACCCAATCACGCGCCTCTGCATTTCGCCCATCACGATAAAAGCTGTGCCCAGCTCATGTCTGTTGCTGCAGCTCTGGTAGATGGTATAACCATCCCTATACGTATGTACCGTCGACCCTTGCCAAGAATTTGAGAGACTTACAGTTCCATGATCCGAGTTTCCAATCGTGAGTCTGTTTTCGATGCCTGGGTCTATGCCGATTGTTCCGGTGCGAATTTACATTGTATGCTTCCTGTACTGATGATTTTTTGCGGCTGGCTTGTAAGGCCTGCACCAACCCCCTGTCTCGCCGGAGGATCATCGTGCACAGCACTGTTTAGAGTCCCACGCTGGCACTAGGACGATGGCTTAGGGACTAGTTCACCTGAGTTGGACGGTCTTTTTTTTTTCCTTCTAAGCAATGGGGGGATAATCTGCTCAACAGACTCTGGACCGAGGTCCGGGAGTGTGGGGTTGGGGACCATTTACTACATACAAGCAGTAAACAGGACTACACCCCCGACCCACTAAACCATTTCCATTGCCGCCAAACCCTTCGTCTCTCCGGGACCACCAAGAAGGCATTGCTTCGGAGAGGGGCTATTGCACATCGCATCCTCCAGGTTAGCTGCGTAGCCATGCAGCAACGAACATCGATGACACGCTTTGGGGGGTCCACCAAGGTAGCATGCTGGCGCATTGCCAGCTTCCCGGGTGGTCCTCACCTCCCGTTGTCCGCTGAAAGCGGGCAGGGTCGACCACTAAGCCCGCGCCCGGATGCACCGCAGGTATCAAGAACTGATACTGCGGGCTTCGCAATTTGACCTACTGAAGGCTCAGGCCCTATCAGCTAGCACCAGCTGGGATTGCTGACGAAGGGGCCTCCACCCAGACAACCAGAAATCGCATAAAAGTTCACGTTATAACTCGTTTATTCATACTAATTATATCAAACTCGCAAAACACCGTAGATGAACTCGTCAAATTAATCAGTTTCCTCGCATAAAACACTTTTTTTCTGAGTTCATTTGCACATTTTGTTTCGTCACGTACACTCGTACAAAGTAAGTCGAACAAATCCGTAGCAGCTGTCAAATCAACATTTGTTATCATAAGTTAAGTCGCATAAAATCACAGGTTAGTTCGGTGGAATATTTAAACACTCGCATTGTATGTTATTATTCATCACATAATATATGCACGCATATCGCCTCCACTTTTGTACGTAGAAAGCCTTTTCGCGACATCTTATATGTGAAATTTTGCACATACAAAGCCTCCAGGTGATTTCGTTATGCGTACATTTTGGTTGTCTGGGCACCTGCCCCGAACAACCAGAGGCTCGTATCCACCCAGTAGGCCGGCGCCACGACAGCAGCGCGGCCACTTAATCGCTGTAAGGGTCGATTTCGACCGTAGGGCACCGGTATGACCTACGTAGCCGACTGCGAACCCTTGGACCACCTGTTGATTAGCGTCTGCACTAGTCACTCCTCGAGTCCACACGCCACCTCCTTTGGAGTTCCGAGACGATGTGGGTGATAGCCGATGAAACGGCATTCCAGCCAAACTCGTCTGCACACTTCCTCTGGACCAAATTGTCCGGAGTCGTGTCCCGACCGCATGTGGCAAACATGCGGTCACGCATTGTGCGGAAACGCGGGCACACGAACAAAACGTGTTCCGCCGTTTCCTCTAAACCTGCACAAACTGGACATTCGGGAGAACCCGCATGACCGAAACCCTGTGCCCGAAAGGACCTGTGTCAGGTGGAATGTTAGTTCCCCATGGCGCTTATTGACCCAGATACCTTACCTCAGAATCAACCTGTGAGTCTACACTCCCTTGGTGGAACTGTCCCACACACGCTGCCATTTGACCATAGAGGCCAGTCTGGCAGTCCTGCGTATGCCTCTTGTGCCGCGCCTTTCGAAGCACTCTATGTCTTCCATGATGAGGATACCAATAGGCATCATACCGGTGATGACACAGAGTGCATCGTGTGACACGGTACGGTACGCGCTCGCAACCCTCAGGCACATAAGCCTATAAGTACTCTCTAGCTTGCTACGGTAGCTATCGGTACTCAAAGCCGTTCCCCAAGCCGGGCCACCATACCTCAGTATGGACGAGGCGACACTACCCAAGTAGCACGCGAAACATCTTCCAAAGAAATGCTTTTCAAAAATGGTTTCAATCGCGTATCAATAAAAGCATCTGTAACTTATCTGGTTCTAGTTCGGTTGCATATCAATATCAAGGCTCATAAAGTTTCATTGCCGTTCCAATTAACATGCATTTCACTCCTTGTTTGACGTTCAACATATTTGAAATGACAAGATTTGCTGCAAATGTCCCTTGCAAATAGCAATAAAGTCAAATTTATCAAGATGTTTTCAGCAACATTTCAAACAAACTCTTGAAACTTCTCCCAAAATGCCGGTTTTAATGTTATGTTTCACATTACTTTCATTTAAAGCATCCGCAACTTGCATTCAATTTTCCTTCCCATAGAAGATTCATCTCAGTTGCGAGAAAGTTGCACTAAACTTCGTGTATGACAGCTAGAAGTTTGTTTGTTTCAATCCACTTGCAATATGGTTAAGTTGCACCTTACGTATCACCTAACAAAGAAAACATGGTCTAGCAACAGTTTGTTTGTTAAAAAGGTGTTTCTCAAGTGTTGCGCGGAAGTTTTTGCGGAAAGTTTAGATTATTTCAGGCGTGGCCTAATATCTCCAGTAATGAACTTGTATTCCGAAGGGTGCAGTCAAGTTATAAGCAACAAGTTTTGATCAATCGGCCATGTGGTCGCTTTTATAGTGCATTGGCGAAGCAATTGTTCGAAGAGCTGGTGGAGTAGTGAGTAGAGGTGAAGATTGGTGATCTTGAGGTCGGAAGTTCGATTCTCGTTCATGTTTTTGTTTTCATTTTTTTTCTTTTAAGTATTTTGCAACAAATAAGCAATTTCGATATTACTTAAATATGTTGCAAACAGACTCCGCCTCTTGCGCTTTTTGCGTTGCTGTTCAGTGCAATTGTAAGTCATATTTTCACCAATTGACAACTCTTATTAGTTTCAAGAGAGAATTTTATTCTTGAGTTGCAACAAACTGTGCTGCTTGGGTAGCCAGAAGCTTACGCTTACTGGCGTACACCGCAGAGCTATTGGACATCATCCGGGACAGTGCCACAATAGCTGTGGAGGCTCTCTTGCAGGCATAATCGACATAGCTACCGAAGGTAAGCTTGTCGTCGATCATCATCCCCAAGTGTTTGACGGAGCGCTTCGAAGTGATTGTGCAGTCGCCTACACTGATCACCGCTTGCTGCACCGACTTTCGGTTGTTGACAACAACAGCCTCAGTTTTGTGGTGAGCCAATTCCAGTTTCCTGGAGCTCATCTATTCCTCCATAATTGCGATCGAGTGGGCTGCAGTCAATTCCACTTCTTCGATCGATTCACCGTAGACCTCCAGCGTAATATCGTCGGCAAAGCCAACGATGACCACACCCGCCGGGAATTTTAATCTCAACACCTCGTCGTACATGACATTCTATAACACCGGACCCAGGATGGCACTTTGCGGGACTCCTGAGGTTATTTGAAAGCACTTCCGACCCACCTCTGTGTCATAGACTAATACCTGATTCTGGAAGTAACTTCCGAGAATCTTGTACAGGTACTCGGGTATCTCCAGACGCAGGAGCGCATCAGCAATAGCCGCCCAACTGGCACTATTATATGCGTTCCTAACATCCAGAGTCCCTACTGCGTAGTAGCGAATACCCCTTCTCTTACGCTGGAGTGCTATCTCAGCGGTTTTCTTAACCGTCAGAATAGCGTCTACAGTGGACCTCCCTTTCCGGAAGCCAAACTGGTTGCTTGAGAGACCATTTACACCCTCGGTGTACCTCGACAGTCTGTTGAGGATGATCTTCTCGAGCACTCAATCAAGCATATTGGTCTATACGCCGACGGGTCACCGGGTGGTTTCCCCGCCTTTGGCAATAGTACCAGGCTCTGCCTCTTCCACGCATCTGGAAATACTCCCTCGTCCAGGCATATCTGCATAGCAGATCTGAACATACCGGGAGCCTCCAAGATTGCGACTTTGAGGGCCAGATTTGGAACTCCGTCCGGACCTGGTGCCTTCCCCATGCTTAGGGATTTTGCAATCCCTACAAGTTCCTCATCGGTTACTCTATCCTCATCGCCAGCCCCAATCCCCGGCTGTCCTACAAAAGGAGGCCATGGGCTAGGGTTGTGGCGCGGAAAGAGCCCCTCGATGATCCCCTCCAGCATCTGTGGAGATTGCTCCGTAGGAGCAATTGCACCTCTTGTCTTCGCCATTACGATCCTGTAGGCATCACCCCACGGGTTCGCGTTGGCACTCTGACAGAGTCCCTCGAAGCAGGCTTTTTTGCTTGCCCTTATCTCGGACTTCAGCGCGACTTTGGCAGCGGTGAACACCGCCCGTCGTTCTTCACGCTACTGCTCGGTACGTGCTCGCTGCATCCGTCTCCTGGCCCGTAGGCAGGCACGACGCAGGTTCGCAATAGCTTGAGTCCACCAGTACGTCGGTGGTCTCCCATTCTTAGGGTGGACTTTTCTAGGCATGGTCGCATCGCATGCACGCGTAAGCACCGCTACCAGTTTGTCCCCGCTTAGGCCGAGTAGGTTACGCTCACGGCGGAGCGCCTCAATAAGTACTTCATCATTGAAGTACGATGTCTTCCACCTACGAGGGCTTGGCCTTGACCTAGCCGCTTCCTCAACACGCTGCCTGCTGTTGTTGTAGTCGATACTGTAGCGAACCGCCAGGTGGTCGCTATGAGTGTAGGCATTGTCTACCCTCCAGTTCGAACTACTCGTTAGGCCAGGACTACAAAAAGTAACGTCGATAATCGACTCCGCTCCGTTACGGCTGAAGGTGCTTTTGGTACCAACATTAGCCAGATCGACATCTAGCACGGCCAGTGCCTCTAGCTGGATTTGACCTCGCTGGTTCGTGTTACGGCTTCCCCATTCCACGGCCCAGGCATTGAAGTCACCCGCTATTACAACTGGCCTTCGCCCTGTCAGCGCGGTCGTCATACAGTCCAGCATCTGCGTGAACCGCTCGGTCGACCAACTCGGAGGCGCATAGCAGCTACAGAAGAGGACCCCGTTTACCATGGCGATCACGAAGCCCTCGTAGGTAGTAGACACCAACTGCTGGACAGGGTATTTACCCGTTGTCCTATCGCCGCCATTTTTCCGGATCCATTCACGACCCAGTTGCCGTTGCCGGCGGGTACTCGTTATGGGTCCGATATGATGGCGATGTCCGTCTCCCACTCAGCAACTGACTGATACAGCAGTTGCTGAGCTGCGTCACAGTGGTTCAGGTTCAGCTGCGTTACCTGCACTGTGACTTTTCGTTAATGCCTCGTTTGAAGGTCGGGCACCTTGAGCCTCCCGTTGGGTGATTGTTGTTCACGGATTTGCCGGAACAAATCAAGCACTTGGGAGGGTTCTTGCAGCCTAGTGCCTTATGACCTTCCTCACCACAACGCCTGCACAGCTTGGTCCTATCAGGGCCTTTACAGCCCCAGGACTTGTGTCCAGGTTCCCTACACCTAAAGCAGATCACCGGTTGCTCATGTATGTTCAGTGAACATACTGACCAACCAACCTTGATCTTACCTACCTTAGCGGACTTATTTGCGTCCGCCACAGGTAGGTGTACTAAGGCCACCTGAGTACCTGCCGGACCTTTCCGTAGCTGAACGGCGGTGGTGGGCACCTGAACTTCGCACTGTTGCCGCAGTGCCGTGACGAGCTCTTCTGCGTTGGTGATCTCATCAAGGTTCATCACCTTCAGAGTCACTGACTGCGTCAGAGCCCTCACTTCAACACCAGCGCCAAGGTCCTCTTCCGCCAAACTTTTGTAGGCGGCGCCCTTGCGCTCCTTGTCGCGCTTAAGCTCGAGGATCATTTCACCTGTACGAGTGCGTCTGACACTGCGTACGTCGGCTCCTAGATCCGCAAGCTTCGTGTCACTGCGCATCGCCTTCAGGACTTCCGAGTACTTGGACTCTTCCGTCTTGATGATGATCGCATCACCCTTTTCGCGCTTGGCACCTACCCTCCTACCTTTCTTAGGCCTGGTATCCCTGCGCTCCTGATTCTTCTGTTTCTTCTTCTTCTTCTTTCTCACTACGGTTGTCCAGGAGGCGTCCCCCTCCTGCTCCGCCCTGACCTGTGGTGATGGAGGACCTCTCAAAGGTCGCAACCCCCTGTTCCCATCACTCCGTGAGGGGCCAGCCTTTTCGGGCCCACCCTTCTCGGCTTTCCGGGACGCCTGGCTGGGGTCCGATTTTCCGGCACTTCTGCCGGTTTTCGGGGTTAGTATCCGCCTGGCCTTACGAGCGCCGCCGGGTAGCTCCTCCCCTGACGGCTGCCTCGCGCGCTTCTACGATTGCTTGTTGTAAGCATTCGCTTCCACGCTTTTGGGGCTACCCGCGAAAACGAAGGGTTCCGTCTGGGTAGACTTCGGCACCTTCAACTCCACGGGTTCTGCCGTAGCCACAGTCACCATGGGTTCAGCATGGTTCTGCTTGGCCGCCAACATTGACTTACGAAGTCTGAACAAGGCCTGCTTGAGGTCCTTGCTGATGTTAGACTTCGAGGACGCAAAGTCAATTATGGAGTCGAGCTGCTGTGCAGCCACTTCCATCGCAGAGAGCCCATCTCTACTTTTACTGATGGTCCTCATCAACCACGCTCCATCCATAACTTCACCCGATGCGTTAGCCGGGGATGAAATATGGTTTCCAGCACTGGCACTACGTGCACTCCTGCCTCCTCCTGCTTCTACTCTCCTCAACGGAGATCTAGCTAGCCCACTTCTTGCGAAGGGGTTCGCTTCCCTACTACTGCTACCACCTGCACTACCACTACTATTCTGATTTATGTTTGAAATTGTACTCATTTTTGGATCCCACGAGTAGCACGGGAAAAGAGGTCCACCACGCCAGAGCCCTGCATTAACGCGGTAAGGGACAAGATACTGTGAGGGGTGCCCAGGTGCCCCACAGGCTCCGTTAATGGCCGAACATCTTTTTCACCCCTTCGACCATTCATTCCTCAGCACGGTTTTTCGCTTGACACCTTGAATCGGGGTTACCCTGTTTGGTGGACTCTTACCACCGGAACCGGTCATCCGTAGTTCTATTCTATAAGCCGGAACTACACAGTAAGTTGGACGGTCTTACATCGAACCATTGTACCGCTGTCTCAGGATATTCCACACGACATAGATTCTGCCTCCTGCTAGCATCCTTCTCCTTCTGCAGATCTAAAGCAAACGTATTTGGCCACGGAGGAGGTACGGCTGCTTGAACTGCTCACCGTGCTGGGCAGTCAGTGGGATACTTTCGGATAAATGGTGGTGTCCAGTCTTCTCAATGACCTCTTCTTCCTTATCTTTACAGATATTTTGGGGTGCTTTTTCTTTAAAATCTAGTTGTCGTGAATGCGTCGGGTTTGCACCTTTCCTCTGCGGATCAGGAGCAAGATCTGTTATTTCCGGCAAAGCTGTGACACCAAGCTTTACACCGATCGCATTGGAGTAGATCGTCCATAGTATTCGATCGATCGCAGTTCGCAAAACTGCTTTCTACAGGCGAAGGTGTTCCTTCTGATGCCATGGGTACTAGCGAATTTCTTGAAGATTTGTTCCTACTGGGGTTGGTTTTGTTTGGTTTCTAACCATTTTTTTTTTCAAACAAACACAACTAGGGTTACTGTTTGTCTAGATTCAAGCTGAAATGTGTTTTATTTATAAGATTTGCACAACAGATTTTCCCAATCAATACTCACGAATTTGGTCTCAGAATAATTTTAAGTAGAAACAAATTTAGATGTAGTAGTTTGAGTTGCAATTCCAGTCTATACTCAAGCAACCAAAAGTTCGGATAAAAGGGCATGTTTTGGCTTAATCAGCTCCCTTTTTAAGTAGTTAACCGAACTTTACAGATTACATAAAGTTCGTTTAAGTTTGTTTGTTACCTTCAAGTACAAAAGAAGTCCAGTTCAAACTTGTTCTGAACTTTCAAGTTGTTGATGAGTTCATTAATTACTTCTCTGAGAATGAAGTTTATTTAATATCCATGGTGTTCTCTTAATCAGCGAAAAAGTTTCACTGAAATTAGATTTGTACCAAAAGTGAACTCTGGAGTTTACTGCTTATGTACAATCCGAACTATTGGTTGCTTGGGTAACCAGCAACAAATACATTGTAATTTGCAATAAATTTAGGAATTAAAATTATAATACCAATGGCGCGTCTGTACTCGCTGTTCAATGAAATAAAAGTGGTATCTGATGTCAGAAAATGTTATCTTGACGTACACCGTTGTTTTGGCTTTTGCTTCAGCAAACCTGGAGCAACTGTACTACAAGTTAGGAGCGGCTCACAACAGCGTCTGTTCCCCATGTCAGGGGCAGCTGATCATCGTCCGAGTGCCAGAGAAGGGCTCTAAACTAAACTGCGCACTATGGTCCACCGAACATTTAGGGGGAATGGTCTTCCGGAAATCTAGGGGGTTGGTGTCATTTATTTATTTATTGAACTAAAAATTTTGAAAGAGGGAAAAACCCCTTTGAGTGATATCAATTGGAAATCGTTCTCAAAAGGGCACAAAACCTCTTTATCTTTTCTTATTACGTTACAAAAATAAATCTTAAAACTAAAGGCTCAACCGGCAGTGATCCATATCAGAGCCGAATTCTTGAAAAGGAAGTAACCAAAAAGGGAGGATTATTGCAGGGTACAAAGGAAGGTTATTTTCTTGATTTCTGAAATGAAAGAGATAAAAAGCAAAGCAGTATCAAACAATATAACTAATATCTCTGAAAAAGTTGTATAAAATATTTATCATAGGAAGCGATTTGCTACCAAGAATATCACGAACAGATATAGGTACTGTAATTTCTAAACTTTTGTATTTTTCTATTATTTTTTTCCTAGGCAAAATATATTTTTTGCAATAAAAAACTATGTGATCGATATCTTGATAAGATTCTCCACAATCACATAAATTTGAATCAATTATGTTAATACGATATAAATGACTATTACAAATATAATGATTAGAAATAAGTCTTGAAAACATGCAAATGAAATTTCTTCCGACAGACAGTTTTTTAAACCAGGTACTTTCATCCACAATTGGAAAAATGGAATGACACCATCGACCTTTATCACTAGAATCCCAATCAATTTGCCAAGAATCTAAAGCATTTCTTTTGATTTTAGCATAATATTCCGAATGAAAAACATTTCGTTCATAAATAATTCCGCGAGTAGCTCCTAGTTTAGCTAAATAATCCGCTTGTTCGTTACCAAATATATTACTATGGGCTGGAACTCAAACAAATTTAATTATAAACCCCTGAGAATGCAAATCGTATAACAATTTTCGTATCAATAAAATTAAATAATGGGTTTTAAAATTAAATTTTGAAGATTCGATGGAATTGATACAACTCAAACTATCAGTACAAATAACGAACATATTTGGAGGATGATCCTTTATTATGTTACATGTGAAGTACAATGCTATCAATTCAGCTACAAAAATAGAACAAGGAGATTTCAATTTGTGAAAATGGACTACATCAATATTATAAACTCCAAAACCTGCACTATTTTGAATTAATGATCCATCCGTGTAATAAATAAATTTTTGGTCGAAGCCACAAAATTTTCGCTCAAAACATAATTTGGCATATCGAACACACATATGTCTTGGTATTTGATTTAATTCCCAATGTAAAGATTTATCAACAAAGGTCTGAAAAGAATGTACATTAATATCACAATTATAAAATGTATTTGGAAAACCAGGTAATATGTTTTCGGTAGAACAATGATTAAATGAGTTTAACATTTTACTAGAAGGATTTATTCCGTGTAAATCACTTAAAATTTGAATAAGGGGATGCTAATTTGTGAAACATTGACTTAGAAATTTACAATTTAATTCATGAAAACGAATTCTGAGTGGAACCACTCCTGCCAAAATGTCAACAGATTTAGTATGAGTAGAATTCATTAATTTTAAACAAATTCTTAAACAACGAAATTGAATTTTTTCAAGTTTATAAAAATGAGTTTGAGTGGCACAACCAAAAGTAAAACAACCATATTCCAAAACTGAGCGTATTGTAGTTTTGTAAAGAATAATCATATCAGAAGGATGAGCACCCCACCAAGTACCAGTAATTGTACGAAGAAAATTAATCCTTTTAGAACAAATTTTCTGGATGTATTTAATTTGAAAGTTCCAATTTAATTTTGAATCATACCAAATACCAAGATACTTGTATTCAAATACTTGTTCGATTTCATATCCATTAAGAAATAAATCTACACTTACTGAGGAATGTTTACGTGAAAATATAATATATTTAGTTTTTTGCACTGAAAACGTAAAACCATTATCGTAAGCCCACGAATCAATATTATCTAAACAAATTTGCATATAATGACGTATTATTTCTCTATTATATCCACTTACGGAAATAACATTATCATCAGCAAATTGAACTAAAAAACAACCATTTGGGAGAACAGATGAAAAATCACATGTGAATAAATTGTACAAAAAAGGACTCAAACAAGATCCTTGAGGAAGGCCAAAATAACTATTACGAGTAAATTTAGACGACCCATTGTGATAGAAATGCATAATTTTGAATGAAAATAAGTTGTATATGAAATTGGATAAAATTAAAGGAATTTTATAAGAATTCATTTTATTAAAAAGCAAATCAATAAGTACAGAATCATAAGCTCCAGACACGTCTAAAAAAGTAGAAATAGTATCCTGTTTTTTATTAAAAGCAAGTTCAATTTGAGAAGCCAAAAGTGCTGTACAATCACGAGTACCACGTCCTTTTCTGAAACCAAATTGACATGGAGATAAAATATTATTATGTTCAGCCCATATCTCAAGACGATTTAAAACCATTCTTTCCATAAGTTTACGAAGACATGATAGTAAACTTATTGGTCTACGACTATCAGCCAATGAAGCATCTTTTCCTGGTTTAAGTATGCTTACTACTTTAAGTGAACGCCAATCTAATGGAATAACATTTTATAAAAGAAATGAATTGTAAATTGCAAGTAAATGAACTTTCCCTTCATAGGGTAAATTTTTAAGTACGATAAATTTAATATTTTCAATACCTGGTGCAGTATTATTTGTAATAGATAATGCCAAATCCAATTCTTCTAATGAAAATGATGAACAAAGCTCTGGAAAATAATTAATCGATTGCTTTGTTCTAAAATTAATAGATTGAGGAACAAAATCTGGACAAATTTTAGATGCAAATTGATCAATCCAATTATCAGAATACTCCATTAAAACAGGAGAAGAATTATCATAATTTCTCAAATTTCTTGCTACAGACCACAATGTGGATAATGAAGTGTCTCTGTCAAGGTTTTCAATAAAATGTTTCCAATAATTTCTTTTCTTAAATTTTGTGGTACGGGTAAACCAAGCTTCTGCTTTACAATATAAGAAATAATTTTCTCTAGATCCTAAACGACGAAATTTTTTAAAAGCTTCCGATTTATTTTTTAAAGCAATTGAACAATCATTATCCCACCAAAATGTAGGACGTTTATTTTTTTTATTATTGCAAACAATTTTATTTTGCTGGGATTTAAGTAAGCAATTGAACAAAATTTTGATGAATTTAGTGTAATTTTCAATTGGAGTATTTGAATCTTTAAGATTAATAAGTGAAAAAGAAATTAAATCCGAAAATTTAACCCAGTCAACATTTTTTGAATAATCAGGAATAGAAGAATTTACTTGATGATTGTTTTGCATACAATGGCTCATTCGAATCAAAATTGGAAGATGATCACTATTATTTGGATCATTGATTATACTCCAAGTTGACCTAAAAGATAAATTATTTGAACATAAAGATAAATCAATGCATGAATTTTGTAATGGAGGAACAGCAATTCTGGTGAACGATCCATCATTTAAAATGTTTAAATTATATTCATCAATCAAATCCAATATTAATGATCCACGACCATCAATTTTATCACTACCCCAAGCAAAATTATGGGCATTTAAATCACCCAAAATATAAAAAGGATGAGAAACACTATCTAAAACCATTTTCAATTCAGATAATGAAAAATTTACATTAGGAGGAATATACAAACAAATAATATGAAAATGATAATCTGTATGTTTTACAGAAATAATAATATATTCAAAATGTACATTCAATGATAAATTGATATATTTAAATTCAATACCATTGCGAATTCCAATCAAAACTCCCCCAAAAGGAATATCTCTATCTTTTCTAATTATATTGAATGATGGAATGCGTACTATTTTTGATTCAGAAAGCCAAGTTTCATTTAAACAAAATATATCAATTTTGTTATGTTCAAGCATAACTCTCAATCTATCTATCTTTGGAATTATGCTTCTACAGTTTCATTGTAAAATATTCAAATAATTATTGGAATTTGAAGCCATTACGAAGAAAATAATGAAGCAAAGATGGGTCCAAAAGCATTCAATTTATCAAGTAGGGAGGCAACAAATGGTAAAATAATTTTAATAATTTTTTTCCAAAAATCACTAAATCCCAACAATTCTACTAATTCCTCCAAAATTCCTAAAATTGAAGAATTTTCACCAACATTATTGTTATCGTTTGAAGTATTGACATTTTCATTCACATTACTATTTGATGGATCAGAATCAACTCGTTGAAAACCTGGAATAATACGAGAAGATGAAGAACTCAATCGCGGAAAATTTTCATTGAATGATTTTGCATTAGAATCAATTTTAACCTGAGCTTTAGATGTATTTTTTTGAATTCTTTTTCTTTTTGATGGTGGTTTATAAATGTAATTATCTAAATTCAATGTGTCTTCAAATTCATCATTAGTTAAAGATTCATAAATATTCGGAGCAGTATAATCCGTCGAATTTTTCAAAATTTCGGAATAAGAAAACTGATTTCTGTTTTTCAATTTTTGATGAAATTTGGATTCATTATTTTTATACACAGGACAATCTTTCAGAATGTTATGTTTTTGATTACAATAAATACACAAATCAGATTTTTTATTACATTCCGATGATAAGTGTGATTGACCACATTTTGCACATTTAGGTTTATTGGAGCAAAATTGATTCGTATGTCCAAAAAGAAGGCATCGTTCACAATGCATTATTTTTGGGAAAAAAAAGTCTAACGCGAAAAATGACATTATTTACTTTTAAAAAATCAGGAAGTACTGATCCAGCAAATGTAATTTTCAAACAATTAGAATGAACATATTCAGAGCCTTTGTCATTCAAAAAAAGTTTAGACAAACGATGACAATCTAAAACATGAACAGGTGAAATAGCTTGATTTTTGAAAATACCGGTACCATGACTTACAACTTCATCACATTCCATAGACTCATCATATATAACTCCATTAATTTCGCAAAAATTACTTGGAGCATATACACGATAAGATTCTGCGAAAAGATGAGATTCTAAAAGTGAATTTGCATCATCACGCGAACCAAACACGACTCGTAATTTGTCAAGTGAAACCTTTTTGATTTCCTTGACAGAAGAGTACTTTTCATAAATTTTGGATGAAATTAGTAAAACATTAATTGGAATTTGTTTTTTCCGATAAAATACCACAAATGGACCAGCAAAAGAAATGGGACATATTTTTATACGAAATATTTTAGCAGTAGAAGATGATGGTCCCGGTGAAGGATCACCATCTTTTAAAACAGAATTATGCACATCAACATCCATAATTGGGGTGCAAAAATATCAAAATTTGAAAGAAAATCAAAACTTTTAATGAAAACAGTAAATAAAAATAATAATAAAAAGATACTTAGGAACTCCAAACTTAAATTTCCACGCGAAGATGAGATTTCAAGCTTCAAACTTGATGTAACGTCCTCTTGATAACTTTCTCCTCGCGCACCACACAGCAATAACTTCCTCCGCACACAGGCAATTACTTCTTTCGCACCACACAGGAAAGATGACCCAAAGTCGAACACTCCTTTGAATCTTGTTCAGGAGATCTTGAAATACCGACGAATAACGTCCGCTTCCAAATCTTCAAACACCGCACCACACAGGTTATATTCTCCTACCGCACCACACAGGATATATTCTCCTACCGCACCACACAGGAATAGCAATAATCAGCCTCTTTCCAAATCGTATCACAAACGGTCCAAATCCTCTCAACTTGAAAATTTTCTCTCCTGAAATTCAGAGAAAAATGTCAGTTGGTTGAAAAAAGAACGTCCTGTCAGATCAACGCCTACTGCAGCAATGGGGTTGGTGTCATGCCCTGCTAACCAGCCGTAAAAACATCAAGCAACGAATATTTAACGAGAGAATGCGAACCGGGACAATCGGCGAAGAGCACAGCGACATAAAGGGACTAGCGATTGGAAGCTCGGTACGTGGAACTGTAAATCTCTCAACTTCATCGGGAGCACACGCATACTCGTAGACGTGCTGAAGGACCGTAGATTCGGCATCGTAGCGTTGCAGGAATTGTGTAGGAAGGGATCAATGGTGCGAACGTTTAGAGGTAACCATACCATCTACCAGAGCTGCGGCAACACACACGAGCTGGGAACAGCTTTTACAGTGATGGGTGATATGCAGTGGCGCGTGATCGGATTGTGGCCGATCAATGAGAGAATGTGCAAGTTGGCTTACCAACAAAAACGGCTTACGACTAATTGATTTCGCCGCCTCCAAGAATATGGCCATTCGTAGCACCCACTTCCAGCACAGCCTTCCATACTGATACACCAGGAGATCACCACAGCAGACAGAATCACAAATCGACCACGTTCTGATTGATGATCGACTCTGACCACTATCTGGTGATGATGAAATTACGCCCAAAACTTTCCATCTTTTACAACGTACGGTACCGACGGTCGCCCCGATACAACCTAGAGTGGCTCAAGCAATCGGATGTCGCAGCGGCATACGCGCAGCACCTCGAGGCTGCATTACCGGAAAAGGGGCTGCTCCAGATCCGTGCTCTTGAAAATTTGAACTTTGGCTTCGATTCATCTTCACCTTAAACACTTTATTATAACGTTGAAGTGTATTATTTTGACCACTCAATATAATACAGTGAAAAATTTCCATTACCTACAATGCAGTTACATGAAATGTGAAGGCTTGCCTTACTTTCCATCAATGTCCATAAACAAACAGTTTTTGTTTGAATTTTCTCGGAAGGAAAAGAATAATCTTGTTGATGCTGTAAACCATAAGGTAAATAACAGCTACCTTCTAGGAGAAAGGCACTCAAATTGGAATCCAAGAAGGATTACCACCCTCAGTGAAAACTCACTTCCGCCCATGGTCCCAATATGAAATCAAATGCACGGATTAAGATGTAAGCATAGCTGGAAATTTTCCTACAGTTAACTGTGCGTGTTTCGAATTGTAGGTACAAAAGAAACTGAAATGAATGTCACAATTGAATTACCAACATTGATTGTACACAGAGCAAAACTTACAAAATGTCTTTTTTCAGAACTATCAACATACAATCTATTTTCTTCTTCTCTTAACGGCGTTACGTCCCACCTGGGACAGAGCCTTTTTCTCAGCTTTCTGTGCCGTTTGACTATTTTTGCATGTGTATGTCGTGTGGCAGATACGAAGTGGGCCATTATCCTGTATGCTGTTACACACGTGCTGTGAAAGACAAGTTCAACTTCTACTTTGTTATTTGTTCCTGTCTAGATAAGAGCTTGGCTTTGAAATAATCGAAAACTGGTTGCTTGTATATTTGAAATAATTTTGAACATTGTAAAATTTACATAAAGTTTTGGTTGGGCTTTCTTTTTTTTTTTGTGCATTTATATACACATTCAGAGTCATAAAAACCTGCACAATATATTTTTCCTCGGTAATCACTGGAATAGAAACCGATAAATATCAGCTACACAGTTGAGCCGATGGGATGATTTATAACAGTAACTACACCACATATCGAATCTGATCACATTATGGCATACCAGCCAGGGTTGACCCATTTCTGACCGTATTCGCTGCGTACGAACAAATCACACACTATTCGGTTAATTAGCGCGGCGTCGTCGGGCAATTTAATCACAATATAAATTGTTCAATGAATAAAAATGTGGATTTGGTTTTTGTTGCGGTTTTGCAACCCGAGTGGTCTCACTGAATGCTGCTGCTGGGAATCAATTGATCGTTTAGTTGTTAAAACGCATTGATTCAAATTGTTTTATTTTTCCTACATTAAAGTGTTAGGTTTTCCTATGAAAATTCTATTTGCATCGGTCAGCAAAATTTAATACATAAATTGCATGTTCAGAAATCGTTTGATATTCCACAGCCAGATCTCATATTAGAATTAAACGATGCCATCCATTCTCCTACCACTGAAATTTATCTGCTATAAGTGATCGTAGCATTTCGATTATCAATTATATTGTAATGGTTGTTTTGATTATTATTATTTATATTATTGCTTAATTAATATTATTACATTATTATATGGAATTTCGGCATTTCTTAGCAAATAAAAATCCTCAAAACTCTACATTTTCAATGCAATATTTACGCAAAAGAGAATTACTTTCCTCCATCAGTTAACGTTTTGAAAAGGGCATTTTGAACAGAATGATGGTCCACATCAACGAAAATTCATTTTTTGCCAATAATTAGTCCGGGTTCCGACATGGACATTCTTCCACTCTTTTATATGTTACAGGCAAGTTCGGCGCTGTTTGGCATGAAGGCTTGATTGTTAAATTGACAAAACTTTAATTTTCCAGCATACATTGTTACAACATCTGTCAAATCGTACACTTCAGGTTAATTTTCAGAACAGCAATTCTGGAAGACTGAAAGAAAAATAAGTTAATAAACTGTAGAACTTTCAGTCCTTATGGACCACTTGTAGGTTTTGACCCTATATACTAAGGTTAGTTTTCAAACCTTTAAGATTCATACCTTTCAGTCAATGTAAAATAAAAAAAATCATAAAAAAATACGTACGCTTTACTGATTAACACATTCTCATTAATTAAAGAATATGTCAAATCAAATTACCAGTTAAATTCAACAATGTACTTGGACGTATGCCTTTTCGACTCGTTCTCAACCTCGACGACGATGGTAAATATTACATTAAATTTTCCATTAAGTTTATTAAAATAGTTTCCAACTAAGTGCAGTCCACGAATCGCCTCTGTTAACATCCATTATAATGCGAAGCTGTGAATTTCTTTTCGAACCCTTCTGCTTCATTCCACGTGGCCTATTCCGTTCATATAGCGGTGCTAATTTGCACTAATTAATTATTCAGACTTGACTGCTGACGCGGAAAAAATCTCTTCCGCATACCGACGCTTGCACAATTCCTCCAATATCCGGTAAGCGAAGGCAAGGGTAACGGTTTTTCATTCACGATTTTCAGCGGTGCTCGCCGTAGAAATGGTGGGCCACACAAAGAAGCAGAAATCCAACGCGACCCGACCCAAGCTAGGATGGTGGTAATAATCGCGCACCTGTATGATTGCATGAATTATTCACTCACGCTCCGCACAGGATTGGTTCTCCACGACTTCCCGCTAGTGCATAATCTGAAGTTGGAGCGCTGTTGCTGTCTTGATGATTACAAGCCCTTTGGACCGGTGGGGTAAAATTATGTCTACAAAGCTGACGGTCATAGCTTCTCCAGCAGGAGAGGCTGCAGCACACGGTATCTCATGAATGATTTGCATCAGATACAGCGATTTGAGCAATTCCCAAAACGTGTAATCATGATGAGCTACAGCGGATTTAACAAGGATTTCCTCCCGGGAAGACGATGGCTTCCCGCAGACCGAACGGACGTGACAATAGACAGGATTAATTGCTCCGTCAAGTTGAGTCGTCCGTATCGGGCTTCTATCTGACAGGCAGCCACAGCTTCAAACGGACAGTACGAGATGCTGTACAATTATAGCCCCAGGGTAGGACCAAAGCGGGACGACTTGCGAAACATTGAATCGGACAGTAGGCCATTTGTTTTGCACTTTCGACGCCTTGTCTCTATAAACTATCTCCCCATGCAAGGAGCGTGGATTGTGGACATCGTTCTTACACTAAATTGCAAGCTTTCGTGACAAACCATACGTCTTTTTTGAATTGATATCTGTAGTTGGACTGGGGATTAAAGTGACCCAAATTAAATAAAAAAAAATCAAACTTTTAATTACGACTTCCAAAGTTTGATTTTTTTAATTAAAATTTTATTTATTCATTTAGATTCCCTCAAGCTAATATGATAATTTGAGCGGACTCCGTCAATTATACACAGCTAAAAAAAACATATTGTAATCTGTCATTTTAGCTTAAGGAGTGCTGTTAGCCGTAGCGATAAACGAACAACTATTCAACAAAACCAAATGAAGCTTTCTGTTAATAACTGTGAAAGTGCTCATAAGAACACTAACTTGAGATGCAGGTTCTGCCCAGTTGGGACGTAACTCTAGTTGGGACATCATTCTAGTTGCTCATCAGCCCTGTCGCAAAATAATGTATAATTATATATTTTAATCATGCAAAACTAGTCGACAAAATTCTGACTTTTGATCCAGAAAAAAACACATCCATACTAGCAAAATCTTATTCGGGTTTCAAGAGATTAGTTCGAAATTGAGCATTACGTCCTTTTCATTTCTTGAGCCTAATTTTTAAACTATTGATAATTTTTCAAAACAAAGTCGTGTTGTTTGTTTGTAAAGTACAGACGATCACTGAAGTGTTATTATGACCAAAAGAATTTAGTACTATTCCATTTAATTCTACTAGAATTTGTATCCTTTGACAGATATACAGTATTGGACAACACATTTGCAACTTTTTCGATTTTCCATACAAAATGACCAATACAGCCATTCCATGTAAAACCGATCTAGTGGGTCACCGAATTCCGTGAAAATTAGCTATTTTGTTCCTTATCCGAAATAAGGATACACGTATTTTTGGATTTTTTGATTAGGGTGACCATTTCCAAAATAGGGTGACCAGAAAAATCGCGATTTTGCAAAAAATTTATTTTTAAAATAATTATATCTTTTGAACCGTTCGACCGATTTTCAATCTTTTTGGATGACATGAAGGCTAGAGATTTTGACTTTTCAGGAAAAATATAAAATTTTACAAAAAATGTGTTTTTACATGGAAAAACTCAATAGTTTCCGTTTTTTCGTGTTTTGAAGGCCTCGGGACAAAAGGGGCTATTGCTGTTCTCATTTTTTCTTGAAAGTTCAGAAAATTTTCAGCGATGTATGTTTTTTAGTTTTGAGATATATTTTTTTGAAATTAAAAAATCAGTCATTTTTCATCGGCACATACTGTAGATCTCAGCGCATTAAATTTTTAATGTTTAAAAAAAATCATAACTTTTGAACAGCTCAACGGATTTCCAATCTTTTTTCATGGAATGAAAGCTTAAGATTTCAACTTTTCAGAAAAAATAGAAAAAAATAGAAAACTGTAAAAAGTTATTTATTTTTAAACATATTTTTATCAGATTTTTAAATTTTGTCTGAAAATTTGAAATTTTAAGCTTTTATTCCATAAAAAAAGATTGGAAATCGGTAAAGCTGTTCAAAAGTTATTATTTTTTTTTAAATAAAAAATCTAATACGCGGAGTCCTACAGTGTGTGCCAATGAAAAATGACTGATTTTTTATTTTCAAAAAAATATATCTCAAAAACTAAAAAACATACATCGCTGAAAATTTGACAGTAGACGTAAAATTTTCTGAACTTTCAATAAAAATCGAGAATAGCAATAGCCCCTTTGGTCCCGAGGCCTTCAAAACACAAGAAAACGGAAACTATTGAATTTTTTTTATGTAAAAAAACACACTTTTTGTAAAATTTCACAAAAAGTGTGTTTTTTTACATAAAAAAAATTCAATAGTTTTTTCCTGAAAAGTCAAAATCCTTAGCCTTCATTTCGTCCAAAAAGATTGAAAATGGGTCAAACGGTTATATATATATTTATATACACATAACTGTTTCTGGAATATTAGCGTCCAAAGATTCAAAACATCATTCTTTTAAACACTTTTTTCAAAATAACCCATCTCCGCGATAAATCATCCTCTTATTAATTTTCTTATATTTTTTAATAAAACTTATATAAGTTTTCTTTCAAAAACTGCAGAAAATCCGTTTAAATTTCGCGGAGTTGTTAGGATTTAAATTTGGGGTTAATATGTCTCCAAAAATCAGACAAATATACTTATGTTTTCGCACAGAGAGAAGCTTAAACAAAATAAGGACACGTATAAATGAATGAATAAATAAAAAAGGGTCTAATATTTTTGATTACTGATTCGACTCACAAAATTTGAACGAAATCAGAGCACAGAAATACTTGTTTTGTTTTTTTTTTTGCTAGGAAACCCGTTTCACCAAACGGGGAACCCCACGGCATAACAAATCAACAAGGCAGGCTCTTTACTGGTGTCGTCAAGTTCGATTGAAAACATGTGACGTCACTCCTATCATGCCATATTCCATCCGGACCACTAGATCATTTTTTTTCGCAAATTTGTTCGAGGTGAATAGGAAAGATGTCATCAAGTAGCTGTCCGTTTTTGGAATATCTAGTGATCATGACAAAATCCGTAATGCATCACGGTTGTTCTTTATCCTGCGATCATAGCAACAACGATTAACTTCTTGTCGTCAGGTTATTATAACAAACTACGCTCCGCGAATAATGCATCATCCTGGATGTGTGTTAACGATCAAATGTTCGCAAGCTGAAGTCATAATTTTTTAGGGATTTTTAAGCTTTTGCTTCGAGATGAGCAATTCCACAGAACATGACGAATTTGTTTTTTAATTTAATTTTTGTATTTTTTGAATCGCCTGAAAATTTGCATACAGATTCTCTATGACCAAAAATGCTATTTTGCACCTTCAGACCGCCATTTTGAACTTCGTCTTATTTTTGAGAAGGGGGTATCGGAAAATGCATAGCAAATCTTTAAAAAACTGTAACTCGAAAACGGTTTGTCCGATCGATTTCAGATCTTCTACAAAGTTGTAGGTATTGCTTAGAACTATATGGAGAAATATATGCACGGTAAAAAAAGTTACAGATTATTTTTTATTTGAAAAACAAAATTTTAAAATCGATTTTCTCCAGAAACGCAGTTTTGATTTTTTTTTATTTTTGGATATGTTTTAGGGAACAACTTATGTGATTTATTGCACAATGTTTCAAAATAGAAGAATTATGGACAAAAAAGTTATGATTTTAAAAAAATACAGATTTTGAAAAAAATCGAAATATAGGAAAACAATATTTTTTTATGTGATTATTTGAAAGTATAGAAAAATTGCAATCGAAAAGTACTTAAGTAAATTTTTTCTAGGTTGCATCAAAAGCGAGATATACTCATATTTATATACAATTTTCAAATAAAAAAAGTAAAATAGACCCTTTTCAAACATATTTCGTGTTTCTCCATTTCGGAAATATTTTATTTTGATTGAGTGAATCGTAGCTGATTTGTTTATTGTTATTTTTATTGTTGTTTATTTTTTGGATATGTTTTGCAGCATATTGTTTGTAATTTCTTACACAATGCCTCAAAACGGAAAATTTTTGGATAAAAAATAAATTATTTGATAAATAAAACGAATTTATGTAATACGATATTTTTGGTGCGTTGTTTTGAGTACAGAAAAATAACTATATATTTTTAAATATGAAAAATTTCTATCGAAAAATACTCAAGTAAAATTTAGCTGCACTACTTTTCGATTGCAATTTTTCTGTACTTTCAAATAATCACATAAAAAACTATTGTTTTCCTTTATTCCGATTTTTTTTCAAAATCTGTAATTTTTTTAAATTCATAACTTTTTTGTCCATACTTCTTCCATTTTGAAACATTGTGCAATAAATTACATAAGTTGTCCCTTAAAACATATCCAAAAATAAAAAAAATCAAAACTGCGTTTCTGGAGAAAATCGATTTTACAATTTTGTTTTTGAAATAAAAAATAATCTGTAACTTTTTTTACCGTGCATATTTTTCTCCATATAGTCCTAAGCAATACCTACAACTTTGTAGAAGATCTGAAATCGATCGGACAAACCGTTTTCGAGTTACAGTTTTTTAAAGATTTGCCATGCATTTTCCGATACGCCCTTCTCAAAAATAAGGCGAAGTTCAAAATGGCGGTCTGAAAGTGCATAATGGCATTTTTGGTCATAAAGAATCTGTATGCAAATTTTCAGGCGATTCAAAATATACAAAAATAAACGGGTTTGCGAAACGCCGTGGAACCGCTCAGATTCGACTCCTGACGGATTCCATGCAGAATGGAACGAATAAAAATAAAAATAAATCTTCGATTTGGATTCAATTTTGCACATGGATTTGATATGGTAGAATAAGTGTTTTTCAGAAAAAAAAGTCGATAATTTTGACTCGAGACGAACGTTTGAAAATGGTCTATAGGTTGTTACATGTTACCTTATTGAAAAACTATTACTCCGAAACTGTTGATTTTAGAGAAAAATTTTCTATGAAGAAGTTGTATCAAACCATTTGGACTATAAGAAAACAATGTATACTGAGAAAATATTTTATTTGTTTTCATTAAAAATTAAAAAAAATCAAATTTCAAATTAAACAAATAATTGTCATAATTATGCAACGATAATCTTGAAATTATTCAGAACCATAATGATTATCTTGAGTACTTCGCAGGAAGAATGCATTTTTTAATTATCTTAAGTTTAAGGCAAAAATATTTAACAATCGAATAGGCTATTTTCACTAGTTATTCGCGATTCTCCATCAAAGAAAATAAGTAGGGGGAGATCCCCCAATACCGGACACCTAAGCCGCTAAAATCATTTTTCAAAAACTATTGATTTTTCGCCGTCTTGGTACCAATTTATGATAAATATTATCATTATTGTAGCGTTCAAAAAAATATTTGAAAATATAAATATAAATTTTGACATTGTATTTTGATGATGAATTTTAGTACCAACTTGACCTATCAAAAAAGGTGACTCCCAATACCGGACACGATCTTGAAATGCCTCGAGTTCTGAAAATTTGTTTATCATTGAATGTTTTTTCTCAAGGAATTGTCAATGCTATGCATTTTCAACATTCACAAAATTAATTTGAGCTTTGCGTAGTCTGCAAGTTGGCCATCAAAAAACTTCTTTCATATATAATGAAAAACAGCATATTTTGCATGTTGTTCTGATTTTTCATTCTTCTTATTTTTATTGCATCTTTGATACCATGATGAATAAAATCCATGGAAAATGAATATATTTTGAGACCCTGGTGCGAAAATCACAAAGATATCATGTAACAAATCAAACTGTCCGAAACTGGGGTACAGGAGGTGCTAGACAAAAATTGTAGTTTGACCATATTTACTTTAAATATGGTACAAAATACATTGATACCTTCAAATTATGATTTTATTCGATCATGCTTGCGTGATCTAAATTATTTTGCCATTTTAAAAATAAATACTAATTAGGCTCAAATTTAGGGTGATACGTCAAAATTTTAAACAATTTTCAAACATCTCTACTTTGTTTAAAAAGCATGCATATTTCAAGGATATGTTATTCTACGTAAACATTACTCTCCATAATAGCTTCAATTTCTTCTTATTCACCATAATGATTGGATCCTGATTTCTCAATTTTTCGACTTTGAACGGTATTAGGTGCTGGGGGATCTCCCCCTAAGTGGAAAGGAATATGGTCTTTACTCTCGAAAACGTATTGTTATTGATTAAGAATAGTGAATTAATAATTATATAATTCGAAAATAGCTACTTCCAGTTATCGAGATAATCATTATGGTTTGGAATCATTTCAAGATTTTTATTGTATCATCAGAACGTATTTATTCCGACAAAAAAATATAAGAAACGACCAAAAGTTGTTTTTAGAAAAACTTTTTTATTGAAATTTTTTTATCATGAAACTTTGTCCAAATCATCTGTTAACTATCAAGATTCTATGGTGAAAATTTAAAAAAAATATTGAAAATGAGGTTTTTGTGTAGTTTTTTTTTTCAGTGTATGTTTCTTGTTGCCCAAATGTTTCACTACAACTTCTTCAAAGAGCATTTTTTTCTAAAATCAACAGTTTCGGTGTAAGAGTGTGACAATGCAATCATAGGCCATTTTCAAAAGTTATTCTTGAGTCAAAATGATCGATTTTCCTATGCAAAACACTTATTGTACCATACCAAAAACATGTGAAAAATTTAATTCAAATCGAAGATGGTCGAGTTTTGTGACTGACCGATTTGACATGGAATTCGTCTCCTGGTTTACATTTCTTCTTTCGGAAGTTTATCTGGCACAGTTTGGGCAAAAATTAATGCCACAACACGTTACATTATCCGACAAACAGTGAATCAGGTGTTCCATGTATCTATACAAAGTGCGCGTAATGAGGTGTTGCATTCATGCTTTTGCAAAAACAACGACCCTCTTAAACCGTTCAAATACTGTGTTGTTAGTCGCTAGAGACGATTTTTTTTTCATCTTCGGGAGAACCCGAATTTCAGTTTCGTAATGTAATTGGAACAGTTTTTTCCATATATTTGATCAATTTTCTCTATACAAACTTCAAGCTTGTTCATCTTCCTTAGCTTCTGTGAATTCAAATCAACAAATTTGGAGGGTGACACTTAAGATTTATGCTGTTCGATCATTATGGGCCACCCTGCTGGGGAGACTTCGTACCCCTAGATTTCTGGAGGAACATTTCCTCCAAATGTTCGGAGGACCGCAGTTTAGCTTAGAGTCCTTCTCTGGCACTCGGACGATCAGCCGCCCCTGACATTGGGAACAGACGCTGTTGTGAGCCGCTCCTAATATGGAGAACAGAGGCTCCAGGCTTGCAGAAGCAAAACCCCCGGAAGTTCCCACCGGAATTGGTTACCCGATCTTGCCTAAGGTTACTCGTACCCCGGCCAGTACCACTAGGTGGTAGGGATAGGATAAACTGGGTAGGAGGCTAAGGACCGCACATAGGGGTTTATTTTATTCCTTCAGGTACGCGAGGTACCAATGGTATGCCATGTCCAGCCATTTACCAACCAATGGTAATGGGATGGAGCCCAATCGGACAGTTCGCAAATTCGAGGCAATGCTTTGTGTCTGCGTTCTGCGACTGTTGTAACGGACTTGTAGCTCTTCAAAAGCATCTTGATCCCGGTATGAGTATTGCTTCTGGTCTTGATGAACGCAGATGTATTGCATCAATTATCTTTTAAAATGTTACCTTTTTTACGCCTCACTGAGACAGTTTCTGTTTCGCATAGTTTTAAATAAAACATAAAAATATTGATAATATCTACCGACAAATCAATTTTGCAAAATTATTTAATACACTGTTCAAATCGTTTTGCATCATTCCTTGTATGGTCGTAAACTTTTGCGTTGCTGTTATAACCCCGAAATGTGTAGCATGCGGGAATTATTTTTTATTGGGAAATACCTGGCTCACCTGAAATAAACCATACGATTTGTGGCACTAGCAGAATTCGAGTTGATCGGTTATTTCCACTAGCGAAATCCTGATAATTGAAAACGTTCATGTGTACCAACGATGAACATAAACAAACTCAACTTCGTTCTAATCCGAGCGTTGCAAAAGCACTATGGAAAATAGTTGCATCTCCCGTCAGGCATACGCAAAACGCGCCGTAACCCGAATGAAAGTTCACAGTTAATCTATCAGTTGATATTTTTTAAACACCATACGACCCTAAAAAGAGTACAATATATTATTTTTTTATTTTTTTTTCAGCAACATACTATTTGTTTATAGTTTTAACTCAAAATTCACAGCTGTTTTTATTGTACGCATATATTTTTTTTAAATTTCAACTGTTTTCCAGAACCGTTTTATTGTTAGAACACGGTGTGTTTCGTAGAACAAGTTTATTACAAAAAAATAGGTAAGTCTGAAATTTCTCCACAATAAAGTCTAGGTTTCTCGCGTTAATTTGCTGCTAAAACCAAAATAATCGGTCGGGGGGTCCAGAGTAATTTTTTTTTTGTTTGATTTCGAGAGACTTGCACATATGTTTGAATTTACCTATCTATGTGTTTATGTACATTAGGGCGGTTCAAAATTAAAAAATGTTTGAGAATTCAATCTCACATATGTTCCTTACTATCCTTACTATAAATATAGTGTTCTGTGAAATTCGCAGCTTTCTAGGTGGTGCTTTAAAGTGGCCCAAAGACAATGTAGGTTTATATGGAAATTACTATGAAGAAATTTTTAGGTATGTTCCAAACACGCTTGTACTGTAATGTAGGTACACACTTATTATCCCATTGTAAATGCTCTTTCTTAAAACCATAATAAAGAAATTTGCTGAAGAGAAAAATTCAATTCGACAGATAGCATAAGAGGTATTCATGAGTTTGTTTGTTATTATTTAGCTTAACCCCTCTACCGGCAGCTTCATTTTTTCAGCTCAAAAATATATTTGAATCGCGATAACTTTTTTGTTTCTCTATATTTTTCCACCATTTTTTCACAACTTCTCAAAAAACTCTTCTACTTTTGGAATCTATGTCGGTAGTGACCATTGGTCAACTGGTTTTAAAAATATTTCGGTGTTCCTTGGGGGACCAACACTTCCCATATAAAATTCCAATATGATGTTTTAAGAAATTTTCAAGATCTCGTTACGGCTAGAGTGGTACCAAAAATATAAAAACTCATTGCTCAAAAACAGTTACACCGATTTGTTTAATTTCTTCACAATAGACTTTCATCAAAGTTCAGTTTTGAAAAGCGAATAACCGAATATGAGAAAAAATCTGTAGCCAAAGATAATTACGAGAGTTATGGCTATGCGTCGGTCCCCAAGGAATTATGGAATATCTCCGAATATAGATGACCAATGCTCAAAACCGATACAGATTCTGAAAATAGGAGAGTTTTTTGAGAAGTTGTGGAAATTTTTTTTCAAAAATATTGCGAAACAAAAAAGTTATCGCGATTTGAATATTTTGAAAATATGAAGCTGCCGGTAGATGGGTTAATATGGGGTTATAGTACTGCAAACAAGAACAAAAATCCCAAACCCATTTTAGCCTCATGATGTTAGTTTCTGATCTTTTCATAAACACTGTGCCATTAAGAAAATAACATAAAAAATATAAGATTTGAAACTTCTCAAATACCATCCAAATTAGCGTATTTTTCAGCACCATGGGGCAAGTATATTACATGCCTTATAACAAGGTTTATCACATGCGAAGCCCTCTACTAGTTAATTCGAATAACTGAAATTGTGTTGTTTGAAAGGCGGATAAGTCACTTTTGTATCTAGGGGTCATGCACAAATTACATCACGCTCCAAGGGTTAAGCCATGCGTGACAAGCCTTACAAAATTATCGGAGGACTCGAGAAGCAGACAACCGGTAACTCACTGGTCACTCGCTGGTGGCGACTAATCAATAAAATGTTCAACGCAAAAGGTTGTCAGGTTCTCAAGATACAAATCTACAAACAAGCTCTTGAAAATTCGAGGTTTGATATCGATGCATCTTCACCTATTAAAAATATTTCCTAATAACTTCTTACATCATTATGACCAATTTAAGTACGATTTTCAAGGTTTTTCGTGGACAATAACTAAAATGACGTTTGAGACAGTTTTGCAATTATGCGTATATCATATGTCATATATGCTTATTACAGCTCTTTTGAGCAAGAACAACTTTACCTTCCAAGCCAAGGTGTTCAAATTGTTTAATCTTGCAGTTTGTCCCGTATCTATGTTCAACGCAATGTGTGTCGGTACAAAAACACATATCCATGAATACTTTACACAAAATAAAAAAAAATGTTCTGGACCCCCCGACCGATTATTTTGATTTTGGTCGCAAATGAAAGAGCAAAGTTAAATTGTTTTTAGTTCGAAATTTCAGACTTACCTATTTTTTTGTAATAAAGTTCATCCACAAAGACACCGTGAGAAGGAAACACGATCAAACACCAATTTTATCTTGCTGTTAGCAAAATAGGGATGGTACGTCAAAGGTTTGCTCATCTTTGAAGGTCTTCTGAATTCCAACAAGCAATTAAAAAAAATCAGCTAAATGGTATTGTAAAGATATAATGGTTGAGACAATCTAATATGGAAAAAGTGAATTGTAAAATATACATTAATTTCTATGGTGAATCAGTTGGAAAATTTGGCATTGTAACAGTGAAACTTATTATATTTTTTATCAGGGCAGCAAGCAATCCACCTACGCCTCACTGCAACGGCACGGTTCCCAATTCTAAACTCAAATATCCGATCCCACTTACTCGATTGCCGGGATTTTCGGATGATTGCGGCATAATTAAATCCGGTCTCTCCGGCAAACACAGCACAGCCTTGCTCCGCTCCGGAGGGATTACATCGATTACTCATCCGTTTTACTTTCCACGGTCGAGTACCGAAGGGGACTTTATTGAGTTTCGGTTTCGCCTATAATTAACAGATGAATTACCAGACCGGCCGTCATGCGTCACTCTAATGCGATACAATTTATGTCCGCTATGATATTTGCACATATCATGTTTTATTGACGGTAATTGGACAGCAATCAAGCAAGTTGATCTGGGAGCGTCTGGAAGGGGTAAGGTCACGTGTCACGGTTAACCAAATTATACATCCCATCGGCAAATAAGTGACCATTCAATTATTTTATCCACAGCTTTAGACCGTCTATTAAGCTTCATCCAGCCAATATACAGTATTGGACGAAACATTTGAATCTTTTTCGATTATCCATACCCAATTATGATGTTTGATCGGTTGTATCTCATTTTTTATGTATCGATTTGAACTAATTCTTCAGGGCATTGCATTTCAACCAGTATTTTTTGATTAATTTCTCAAATTACAAATGCAAAGGTAATAATGATTTAAATGAATAGGGGCTCAGTCTAGAGGTAAGAAACCACACCTTTCAAGCCAACCTGGAACCGAATCCCATCCCCGAGGTAGTCACTTATGATCTTAAAAGGTTTTAGTTGCGACTACCTTCGAAGTAAAGCCGTTGGTTGCGAGATGAACTAGCCCAGGACTAAAATTGAGAAAAAAAAAATACCTGGTTGAAATCTCCGATGAAATATTAAAAACTATTAATCTCAATATTTAAAAGTCTTATACAAAATTCTAAGTGGGCGAACTCGTTCATCTCATCTAAATCTATGACTTTTCTGAAATGGTACAAACAGCTATTGCTTATTTTTAAAATTATGTCGATTTTTAATATTACTAAAAAAAATCGCTTACGGCAAACCGTAGAAATTAATCAAATGTATATGTTGATATTCAATTTTCGTTTGAAAAAAACATGAAAATTATATTCAAATTTACCGATAAATAACTCTGATCGAACTAAATTAATGAACTATGAATGGAGAGCATGAGCATGATTGACCACCCGCAGATGCTACTCCGTTATTGCAAGAACAGCAGTACTTACACAGGGAACCAACAGACACTACTCGGGATCAGTAGCAACCTCGATGTGTAAGTACTGGTGCTCTCATTATTATAACAAACAATAACGGCGCCGGCTGCGTCAGAAATGTTGACGTGTTACTTGCCTCATGGAAGCCGAGGAGTCCTCTGCACTTCCACAAGTAAACACTGGGAGTTTGGATATGGGGGAGGGATTCGTTTTGGTAAACGATAAATTTATAAATTGAAATGAATACGCCAAACCGGATTCGCGATATTGCTCGATAAACGCATTAAACGCCGAACAAGTGTTCGTCACTCGCCCGCATAGGAGCAAGCGACATGATCAAAGGATCAAACCCTACTAACGCGATCCGAGATACTATTCCACCGTGGCACGCGAACGACGCGCGACATGTTTGATCCTGCCCTCGTCGCCCGCCCCGCAGGAGCAAGCGTCAAGGTCGAAGGATCAAACACAACACTGAATGGACTATGAATGGAGAATTGAAAAAGTTGTTCAATACTGTACTTTTCACATGATCAATAGATTTATGCTTTATGCCCGTGAGATTAGTGTCTCCAGGAATTTAGGCGCCTCGTGTCAAGGAAGGTGGGCTCGATTCATGCTTCAGACCGGTAAGCTTTTCGTGAGGAATGTTTTCTGACTGTGCCACTTGGCGTTGCATACTGGTCCGTTTTCTAGTGTGGTGCTGCTTTCAAAGGGCAAAATGTCCACTGGAAGCATTAATCTGTAGGTGTTTTTAAAAAAAATAAAATAAAATCATTGTTGCACTGATCATTGATATCGGCGATTCTATAGGATTCTATAGTAAAAATGTTTAGGAATCGATACTTTTGTGACTTTTGGGGCAACAAATTTTCTGCAAAAACCGTTCGATATCTGGCCGAATACAAGGGCAGCCGAATATTCGGTATATCAGTAGTCAGAACCGTAACAAAATGTACGAGATCAGGTAGCAAGTGAAGAAGTTTTAAAACTAAAAGTGTAAAATAAAACCAAGAAATATGTTACACAAAGAGGAAGCAAATTCAGTGATATTTAATATGTGAAAAATCTCCCAAATCGATAAGCCCAAGAAGCAAACAATATATTTAGCTGAGCAATTGCAAGTATTTGTAAATTAGGGGTTGGAAATTTATTTCATTCTCTTGATCAGTACTGCAAGTGAAAGATAATCAACAATATATTATAATGCACTAACATGTATTTACGACGTTTCCAGTTTTTTTTTTCTTTTTCATGTAATGTTTTATAATTTGTAATAGATTTCGTCCTTTTATTAGTATGTAAGTCCTAATAAGTCAATGAAGTCCGATAAACAAGAAGAATAAATGGTCGGTGTTCAGACAGACCGGACTGGATGGTATTTTGGCGTTCTAAAGTTACTTCAAAGACTCCTTTATTTTTTTTATTTTTCCGTTGCTATTTAGATACAGATTATTATGAAATAGATAAGTTTTATTATTACAACAAATAATGCATATATTTTGATATTTCGAATGCCTGGGGTACGTTCTCCTGAAAGCATTAGTAAACACTTGGTTCAGTCTGTCTGAACATCGACCAAATATAAATAAATAAATACATGCAAATTTTGAGTCAGTAACAAGTGTTTCTATTTTTTTTAGAGATGCGACTTTTCTTCCGACTTTGGGAGATTTAAAATTGTCATTATTAAAAACATCTAGAGGGATTTGATTGATACGCGTAGAATTGTTTTATAAATCCAGCCAAATAAGTAAACAAAGTGCGCTAATTTTATTAAACAGCTCAAAAATGCTAAATTTTATATACAATATAAATTAGCATCGTTTTATTGTATAGTTCGACTTATTTTTGTAATCATTAAACATAGTTCATTCGAAATAGTGAAGGGGAGTAGTGTATAAGAAACTCATTATTTTATTTGCAATGCAATTGAAAGTATTGAATTTAAAAGCAAAGCTAAAGCTAAATTAAAAAAATACATTTATATTTTCCTCGTGGTTTAGACTAAAACTGAGTATATTTTCAAAGCTAATTGGATTCACTTATGTTTTATGATTTATTATTAGAATTCCGTATAACTCTAATTAAACTATGCTTTCACTAAACATCACAGCATATCTTATTGAAATCTCTAAGCAAAATGTTACGAACACTATATCAATCTTTCACAGGTAGATTTGTTATGAACGAAACCTATAGATGTTTGTACGAATTCATTTGCACTTTTTCTTCCAACAATTCAACATGGAAGTGTGTATTTGTCAGCATTATTGTTAATATCATGATCTTTATATGAGATATTTAAAGCCCTAGGCTGGCTCATCTCAGAATATTTGTCAGCAATTCTGTTTGTGTTTTCCTTTCATGGCAAATCAAAGCAATGTTCTGTTAATTCTCACAACAAACCAATGGACAATAGTATCAGCATTGCACTGCTATTGCAATTGGATTAGAATATTGAATATATGAAATTTTATATTGCTTCTGTCATTGGTACAAATGTGAATTTGTTAATATTCTGAAATCTTTGAAAAAACGTCGAAAAGGAATGAAGAGGGAACAAAAGGTCAAAAATCTTCTTTCGAAGATGATTAAATTTCACATAATGCAAATCATTTTCGACCTTTTCTCTTTCGACCTTTTGCCTTTTCGACCATTTGTCTTCCAACTTTTTGTACTTCGACTTTTTGTCCTTTCGACCTTCTGTCTTTCGATCGTTTGTCACTGACCCAAGTCAGAAAGATGAATGACATACTTGTTTGACATACTTAGTGGTAAGAGTAATTCAAATTTCAACAATGGATGACAGCAAAGGAGATTTGGGCAATTCGGACCCATGCCAGTGAACTTTTAGGTCTAGAGTATAGTCAACAAGATATTGACACTAGATTTTTGCACCATTTTCATCTAAATCTGTTTAAATAACTCACCTCTCCCAAAGTGCAGTAATTTACGGTACATTTATGTATATTACTAACAAAAAAATTGAAAAAAAAGTTGCACTAGACCCCCCGATGGATTATTTTGATTTAGCAGCAAATGAAAGAGGAAAGTGTTGGCTTTCATCGGTCCAAATTTGAGACATGCCGATTTTTTTGTTATTAAGTTACATGAAAAAGACACCGTGATTTTGCTGAAAATTTCGAATCTTCCAGATTTTTCAGAACTCCCGAAAAACTTCATGTTTGTTTCAGTTCGGAGTTACTCCAATTTGTCTTGGAATACCAAAAAGAAATTAGAAAAATGCTATCTTCGGCAAAGTTGTTTATCAGACGAGGGCCAACTGACGATGGAAAAATCTGATCAAGATTTTATTCGCTAGGTTGCGCTACATATTTACAAATTTTTATCAATATTTCGAAACTACAGCTTCTAGGAAATTGGTTCCTTTGGAAAAATAGTTCAGCTGATATTATGTTACAGATGGCACAAGTAACATTTTTTTTCTATTGTCTGATTATGATGAATTGTTCAGTAGATCTAAAGCTATCTGACGATGAAAATTGTGGATGGACGTTGATCCGCCAGCTGACACTACAGTTATGACCTGATTTTGTCTACCCCCGATTTTAGCATCTTTTTTTGCCCGATTTTGAACCACGTCTATACAATCATCTAACGACCGATATTTTGAAATTTTTAAAAATTATCCAAGAAACTGATCAATGTTACCTTGGATTATGGTACCGTTTTGATTCATATTACGGACACTTAAGGACTCAGGGAAATATAACCCAGCATAGAGCATACAAAACAAATCATTCTGTATGATTCCTTAGCGCTATCGAGCGTCGGAAGCCCTTTACTTTCGAACGGTGGGTGAAGAATACGCTTTCGCAACTTCAATAATTTTAAATAAATCAAAATGTGTGGCTTTTTCATGATTCTTATTCCGGACACTTCCTCACTTTTGCCTCATATTCCGGACACTTTGAATCGAATTCCGGACAGCTCATGATAATCATTAATGGAACAGTCAGATCATCAATCGAAATCGTTAAACCACCAAACAGACATCTAACGTAGTTGGGCATTATAAATTTTCAAAGATATTTATGGAAAAAGTTTACTAAATGGAGCCTTGAAATTGAGAACTTTTGAAGAGCAAAAATTGAAACATTTCGCGTGAAATGTTTCCCATAGAAAGTAGAGTGTCCGGAATTTGAAGCTGTCCGTAATATGAATCAAAACGGTACATAGAAAATTGAAGTAAACAAAAAAAAACAATGTTTGTATTACAAAAATCATAAAGTTAAGTTAAAAGATAACTTGAGACCCGTCTATTTTTTTACGATTTTAGCTCTTTCCCGATTTTGTCAACCCTTAATGACATTGCCCGTCTATTTGTGATCTATCGTAAAGCTAAATGGCGATAGTTGTGCTGATCTAGAATGGCGATTAGTGCATTTTTGTCGAAGTTGATAGTAATAACATTAGAAGAAAGATCACCACAATTATTTTACAGATAAATTTGGCAATTCAAAGCACAGGAAACCGTAAGTATTTATTTCAAATTGCAAAACTTTGGCAACATAACTCCACATTCAATCATCAATCGGAAGTGGCCAAAAATGCAAAAAATGTACCTTGGCAAAAGAGCTCTCAGTTGATAACTGCGGAAGTGTTAATAACAACATTAAGCTGAGAAGAAGGCTCTTTCTTAATTAGAATGGAATGTCATAAAGAAGAAACGAAAGCAGAAGGATGAGTATGAACAGAAAAAAAAGTTGTTTCTTGTTTTATCTTTCCTTAAAAAAACCAGCCCTGTCGTCCTGCTTAGTCGCGCTTAGTCGATGACTAAGAAGCTTTTCTCAGATTTTCCTAACGCCCTTTGGGACATCAGTTGAAAATTCAAGCTGTATCATCGACCTGAATTGATTTAACTTTGTTGCATGTAGATCAGGTGAAACTAAACGCCCTGTGTAACATCAATCGAAATTGTCAAGCTGTATCATTGTCCTGGATTAATTTAACGCCCTGTAGGATATCATTTAATAATTACAAGCTATATTAACGCCCTGGAGTAGTTTGACTTTATTCTATGTAGATCAGGTGCAACTCAACGCCCTGCATGACATCAATCGATCAAGTTGTACCAACGCCCTGGAATAGTTTGACGTTATTCCACACAGATCTTGGCGAGATTGGGAAAACCCTGTAGAAAATCAATCGAAATTTCTTATCTGCATCAACGCCCTGTAGTTTTTTGACCTTATTATGTATATCAGGCGCATATTGACGCTCTGTAGGACATTAATCAATATTTTCAAATTGTTTCAACGTCCTAGACTAATATGACTATATTCCATATATGGTTGCGAGATCTGGAGCATCTTTACGCCTTGTAGAAAATCCATCAAAATTTCCGAGCTGAATAAATGCCCTGGAGTGTTTTGACTTCTCCCTGAAAATTCCTAGCTTTATCAACGCCCTGGAAAAAATTGGCTTTATTCCATACAGATCTTTGCGAGATCTAGAGCATCTAAACGCTCTGTAGAAAATCAATCGAAACCTACGTGCTCCAGGGCGTTGATACACCTTGGAGTAATTTGAGCTTATTCCATGTATATCAGATACAACTTAACGCCCTGTAGGACATTAGTTGTAAACTCTAAGCTGGATCAACGCCCTGGGTTAATTTGAACTTTTTGACCGCCCTTTAGGACTTAATTTGATAATTCCAATCTGTATCAACGCCCTGGAGTAAGAGTCCACAAAGATCTTGGCGAGATCTGAAGCATCTTTACGCCCTATAGCAAATCAATCGATTTTTTCTTGCTGTATCAAACCCCTACGGTTATTTGACTTTATCCTATGTAGACCGTGTGCACCTCATAGCCCTATATAACATCAATCCAGATTGTCAAGCTGTATCAACGCTCTGGAGTAATTTGATTTTGCATCAAATAGATGAGCTGTATCTTAACGCCCTGTAGGACATCATTTAATAAATTCATTGTTGTATCGACGCCCTGGAGTAATTTGACAGTATTTCAAATCGATCAGGTGTATTTGAACGTCCTGTATCAAATTAAAATTGGTCCTACATCAATTAAAATTGGTAAGCTATATTAACACCCTGGAGTAATTTGACTTTATTTCACCTATATTTTTGCAAGATCTGGAGGATCTTAAAACTTTCTTGGAAAATTAATCGAGATTTCCTGCTGCTTCAACACACTGAATTGTTTTGACCTTTTGTTATGTGGATCAGCTGCATCTTAACGCCCTAATTAAAATCAATTGCAAATTCCCAGCGGTACCTACGACAAATTAGATCCTATGTAGATAAAGTGCGCCTTAACGCAATAAATCAATTAAAAATTCCAAGCTGTATCGACGCCTTGGAGTAATTTGACCTCATTTCAAGAAGATTAGGTGCATCTTAACGGCCTGAAGGATATCAATTGTAAAATACAATCTTTTGAAACGCGTTAGGGTAATTTGACATTGTCTTATGTAGATTATTTGCATCTTAACACTCTGTATCATTTGAAAATTTCAAGCTGTATCAAGGCCCTGGAGTAATGTGACCTTACATAGATCATCTGCATATTAGCGCCCTTGATGGCATCAATCAAACTTGTCAAGGAGTAAATTTTAGATCAGCTGCATCTTAACGCCATCTATGATATCAATCGAAATTAACCCGAGCTGTATTAACGCCCTGGAGTAATTTGATATTGTCTCAGATCGCTCATCTTAATTCAGAACAATAATTAAAAATTCGAAGCTTTATCAACACCTTGCAGAAATTTGACCTTAATCCGCATAGATCAGGTACATATTTACGCTCTGTGGGACACCAATCGAAATTGTCAAGCTGTATAAACACCCTGGAGTAATAAGGAGTACTGTACTGTACGAGCCCTTGTCACCACTGAATTCTGAAATTCTGATATTCCTTTGGTATATAAATCACTTTTTCATGTGAAAAGAAAAAATATGTTGAAATTGCGACATAACTTCAGCATGAAACAATATCGATCGAACCTGGGAGGGAAAAACCGATACAAAATTTATGTACGTCATAGTGAGCCGAGATTCTGCTGTCACGAACTGTCACTGTGAGCCCAGATCTTAGAGAATGGACAAACTTGATAAAAGCGCGTAATGGATCAAAACATTTTTTTTGCATTTCAACAAAGTTGACAACAATCGGTTGAAAATCAATTCCTGCACACTCAAAAGCAATGCTACGATAGCACCTTATAATTTGATCGAATATAAAGTATTGAAACACGCATCTTTTTACTGTTTCTCAATCAAAATTAAAATTAAATACACATAAAACTATGGCCCTTTTTCCAAGTTTGTCCAGAAAGATCGAAGGTACACAATAAAAGAAAAGTAGCGATTCTTCCCAAGCCTGCCTTGATTGTCGTTGGTGAGCGAGAGTTATCTTGCAGTTTGGAAAAGTGTTGAGTTATATTTCGTGTGTAGTATCTGTGCCTCCCTCCCAGGATCGAACCATCTCAACTCTTGAAGTTTGATAAGATACATGAAATTTTGAACCAGAAAAAAATCATTTCATATATTCTAAAGACAATTAGTTCGTATTCTTGTTCATTTTAGCTTAGAATAGCTTAGCTTAGACTGACTACACATATCAATGGTTGCTATTCCGTGATTGACCGAAGTCAGTGAAAATGCACAAAGAATCAACTAGAAGTTCGGCTGGGATTGGCCAGAATCTTCTTCAGTGTGCATAATTCAGTGCCTCTATACAGGGTCAATAACGGCGCCGGCCACGTCCTTGTAGTCAGGTGGGATTGGGGGAAGGAATGTTAGTGTGTAACCTTTGCTATTTGGAGACCGTGTTTGCCTCTGCATCTCCACAAAGGTCACTGGGAGGGATGTTTGTTAATGGGGAGGATCGTTGGGTCACAGGATTCACTTTGATAAGCGATTAGACCACGATAAACAATGATTTGTGAGATATATACATGCTTATATGTAAATATAATATTTTCAATTGATATGAACAATTTCTATGTAGAGGAAAATTATGCCGACACTTGAGGTGACGAACCATTCAAAGTTTGTTGAACAAATACCTGAATGTAACATTCCTACAGCTGTCAGGACGAAAGCATGTGTTATTATATTTTACTCATTTGAAAAGAAACAAAAAACTCGATTGGTTGGGACATCATAGAACACTCTTATTCTTATGCCGACACTTACAGTGGCGAACCATCCAAAGTTTGTTAAATAAAGTGAACCTTTCGCAAGTCTACACTTGTAGTGTCGAACCATTCAAAGTTTTTTTTAATTACAAAAATAAAGGTATATAAGAAGTATTCTGAAAAAAATGTTAAACATAAATAAATCATGAATCAGAGTTTGTGTCGACACTCACAGTGACGAACCATCCATAGTTTGTTGAAAAATCATATTTACATCCCACCATTGTAACGATTGAATGTGCAAGTCATACATATTTTAAAGATTAAAAATAGTAGCATGAAACGAGCTCACCAATTGATCCGTTATCCTTGACTGAGCAGCCACAATCCACTTTCAGCTTCACTAGTTTGCTCGGCTATAAAAAAGCACTCAGGAAAAAAAAATAGACGCGCGACCCGAAAAGGAAAAAAAAACTGCTCGGGCTTTCTTGACGCACTGCTTAGGAGCAAGCGTCAAGGTCGAAGGGTCAAACAGAACTAACCGATCGCGGCACTTTTTCACTCACTCCAACCGAACTCACCGATCACGCCACTTTTTCACTTACGAGACCGACGCGCGACATGTTTGATCCTGCCCTCGTCGCTCGCTCCGGCAAAAGCAAGTGTCAAGGTCGAAAGATCAAACAGAACTCAATAAGTTAGTATTCTTGTTCATTTGAGGAAAAAGTTATCATGTGATAATGACGATATACCTTCAAGAGCGACATTATATTTTAAAATTAAGCGATATATTTAGCTGAAGTTCGAACCTCTTTTTTAATCCAAAAATAAGGTTCAAACTTTCTAGATGTCCTGCTTTAAGAAACCTTGAGCATTTAGGCGTGAACTCAATTTTTCGATTCTATCTTTTATATAAAATAATATAAGGAAATTAACGTATTTTTAGCAGTCAAAGCCGATGCCGTGATTCATTTGTAATTTTTTCGGACATACGCTGACAAACTAAATGTTTGTTATATTTATGCGCTGCTCAATCCTGTCTTGGATCAGACAGGCAGGCTTGTTGAAAACTTTTTAGGAACGTTTTTACAATACTTCAAAAATCTCATGTAATTGTGACTATTGTCGGCATCCTCGTTTTCTTCGGCAGCCTATCCCATCTGTTCGACAATTCCACATAAGTAAGCCGCATTTTGAGGCGTATTTATTACAATCAATGACATCTCTGGCGAAATTGTTTGTTCGGAAATCTCGTCAGGGGGAAGCAGGCATATTACTGGATCCCTCTTACGCTAGCTCGCAGTTTGTAGAGAAGCTTTGATTCACCTCACGTATCTTTCTTTTCATATATCCTAAAACACGAATCAAACTGAGAATGTATGTAGCTTTCATATGCAATAATTTTGATCATTTTTAATTTGGTCATCTTGAATTTTATCAGAAATAAAATAATTTTCATCATTAGTGCAGCATTCTTTTTTAATTTTATGGTAATCATCAAAAATTAACTAAGGGGTCACCCAAAAATGACATTCATCATTTGAGGGAGGGGATTGTTGGCACAGCTGCGTACCACCCCGCGGTAAGTCAACATTCGTTCCACCAAGAGGCACGACAACCGCACATCCACTAACCCTGGGCGAAACATAGGTAGCATAGCTGTCAGTAAGTATGTTCAGCGTAGAGAGTGAGAAGGAGGACGTAAATAAAAACATAAACAAAAAACAGCTGGAAGAAAACGTAGATAATGGTCAAAGTAGATAGTGGAAACAAGAACATTATTGTAATGAAACCTAGTTGCCTTGTAGTAAATATAATTTGCAATTAAATAATACAAGGCAGGTTTTTAAGTGAGATTTGCTTTATTGTGGATAGTGAGAAAGGAGTTGAAAATACTCGAAATACAATAAGGTGAGGAATGAATTAATAGATACAAAGTGTGTTTAATAACATTTGCATTTTGGTGCGTAGGAAATCACCGTTGGTCGAACCGCCATAGCTAAAAAGGGAAATAATTTCTCTGTGGAAAACTATTAATGTAAGTAGTTGAAACTAGTTGAAATAGCTGAAAAGAATATTTGAAGTGATTCGATTTTGTTTGTTTATTTATACCAATAAATATAGTTTCAAGCTGTTGCACTTTGAAAAACTAAGCACTGCTCTGAGAATTTAGTTTGCACTAGGGTGGTCCGAAAAAGAACATTCTTGAAAATTAATAATGTTCCGACCAAATCCCAATCCTGAAAAATCAGGTTATAATTGCGCGGCTTGTGACCGTCCTGATAATGAGGAGTCACAAATGGTATTTTGCGACCATTGTCAAAGTTGGTACCATTTCGGCTGTGTTGGCGTCACAGCTGATATCAAGGACGTTTCGTAGTGCTGTGAAAAGTGCAAAGGAAGTGGAAGTGATGGCTCCGGTTCGTCTGAGCTGCAAGAGGAGTTGAAGAAGCTCGAAAAGCAGAAGAAGAAGCAGAAGCGGGAACTGGAGAAGGAGAGGATTTTGCACCAGAAGCGAATGGAGGTACAGCGAGAGCTGAAAGAAATGCGCGAACAGCTCGATAAGGAGAAACGGGAGACTGAATTGGAGTTCGAAAGGGCGCAGATGGAGAAGAAGATCGCCGAAGAAGAAGCCCACCAAAGGAAACTGGAAGAGATGCGGACAGAGATGGAAGAGAGGCTGCAGCGATTGAAGCTGAAGCGGATTAAAGAGTCGACGGATGGAGAAAAGAAGCAAGAGGAAGTGGTGAACAATGTTGAATCGGGAAACTCGAAGAAGAAAACGCAAAAGTCGATGAAGCCGGAGAAAGTGAAGCCAGGAGAAGAGCTCGAGAAGAAAAAGTCGAGGAAAACGAAGCCTGGAGAAGTGGAACCGGTTGCTGAGAGTACGCGTGATTCTAGAGGAGCCTATCGTAAGCATTCGACGCCGAAAGTTGCTCGAAAGCTCTCCGAGAAGTCGGCTAGGGGTCCACCGAGTCTGCCGGAAAGTTTCTTGATCGGGCGGAATGGAGATTCGACGTCGTTCGGGCACCCAGGGGTTCCCAAGTCGGTCCAGAAAAGGCGCAGTGAGACGATGCGGAAAATAGTAGAGCAAGAGTCGGAAGATGCAACAACTTACGATGAAGAAGAGGAAGAGTCGTCCGAGGAAGATGTAAGAAGCTGCGAGGACGAAGGAGAAATCTCCAGCGAGGACGAAGAGAGCTCCGGGGAGGAGGAAAGTCACGTCGCAAGTGAAGTGGAAAGTTCGGAGACGTCCGAAGATGAAGAGAAGGTGGAGAATTGTCGTCGGAAGCATGGAGAAGCCGAACGAAGTCGAAAAAATCGGCATCGAGCGCCGTCGAAGGCGCAGTTATCAGCTCGGCAGTTCCTGTCCAGAAAGTTGCCAACGTTTTGTGGCAAACTGGAGGAATGGCCGATGTTTATCAGCAGCTACGAGACGTCGACGAAGGCGTGCGGCTTTTCCGACGTGGAAAACCTGGCGCGGCTGCAAGAATGCTTGAAAGGCGAGGCACTGGAGGCAGTTAGGAGCAGATTGCTTCTACCTAAATCAGTTCCGAAGATCATTGAGACGCTACGGATGTTGTATGGGCGGCCTGAGCGACTTCTCAACATGTTGCTGTCGAAGGTTCGCAATGCAGCACCACCG
Organism: Aedes aegypti; assembly: GCF_002204515.2. Taxonomy (NCBI): domain Eukaryota; kingdom Metazoa; phylum Arthropoda; class Insecta; order Diptera; family Culicidae; genus Aedes; species Aedes aegypti. The sequence continues at coordinate 383,736,734 of NC_035108.1, forward strand.
AAAGCGGATCGTTTGGCGAGTTTCATCGGATTCGGGGTGGTAGTCCAACAGCTAGCCGATCATCTTGAGGCTACTGGATTGACCACTCATCTGGTGAACCCGATGCTCATACAAGAGCTAACAGAGAAGCTGCCAGCAGGAACGCAGCTTGAATGGGTGCGATATCGCAGGAAGAGCAAAGAGGTGACGCTGCGCACGTTGTCAAATTTCCTGTCGAGCATCGTAAAAGACGCAAGCGAGGTAGTAGCGTATGGAGAAGGGTCCCGATCCGGAGAAGTTGGACTTCGATCCGGAGATTACGGGCCGAAGAAAGGGAAAGCGAGAAGCGGAGCGCGTGATGGCTATGTGCACGCTCACGATGTGGTGGAAAAGAGAAGTTCAAGTCCACCCGCTAGAGAGAGGAAGCCTTGCAGGATTTGCGGCAGAGTGGATCATCGAATCCGGAATTGCGAACGTTTCCGGAGACGTCAGCTCACCGATAGATGGGATGCAGTTCGCAAGTGGAAGTTGTGTCAGCTGTGTCTGAACGAGCACGGATCGGCCGGCTGTAAACTCAGTTTCCGCTGCAATGTCGAAGGATGTAAGGAGCGTCACAATCCTTTGCTTCATTTCACCAGGCCAGCCGCCGGATTGAACTGCAACATCCACGCAATGCAACCGAAGCCTACCGTCATTTTCCGCATGATGCCAGTCACGTTGCACTGTGGAAAGTTTTCAGTGAATACGATTGCGTTCCTGGATGAAGGGTCATCGTACACGCTAGTGGAACAAGCGCTGATCAGCCGATTAGGAGTACGTGGCGTGCCGCAGCCACTCCGAGTGACATGGACCGCCGGAGTTTCCCGGCTCGAGAAGGATTCGCAGTGTGTGAGTCTTTTCATCTCTGCTAGAGGATCCGCGCAACGGTTCCATATAAAGAACGCCCACACGGTGGAAAGCCTGAAGCTTCCGCACCACACACAGGCCGTGTCGGAAGTGGTGAAACAGTACGCTCACCTTCGAGGAATACCGATTGCAGATTTTCATCAAGCCGCACCGCAGATTCTCATCGGATTGAAAGATATCCATCTGTACGCGCCGCTCGAATCGCGTATTGGCCGACCGGAGGAGCCTATAGCAGTTAGGTCGAAGCTTGGTTGGACCGTCTACGGACCAACTGGCGTTGGTAGTGTGGAATAGTCGGCCACCATACTTGCAAGGCAGTGACGAATCAGGACCTCCACGACCTGCTCAAAAGCCACTACACTCTGGAGGAGTCCGGCATTTCCGTGGCATTGCTCCCTGAGTCGGAAGAGGACCGAAGAGCGAAGGAGTTATTGAAGAAGACGACAAAGAGAATCGGCGACCGATTCGAAACAGGCTTGCTGTGGAAAGAAGACGATGCTGAGTTTCCCGACAGCTACCCGATGGCAATCAAGCGGCTTTCGTGCCTGGAAAATCGTCTGAGGAAGGACACCGAGCTTTACGCCAAAGTTCGCACCATGGTAGCCGACTATCTGGTGAAAGGGTACGCACACGAAGCGACATCGTCGGAGCTGATGGCTTTCGACTGCAATAAGGTGTGGTACGTGCCGCTGAACATTGTATTCAACCCGAGGAAGAAGAAGTTTTGTCTGGTGTGGGACGCCAGAGCAGAAGTTAAAGGAGTTTCACTGAACTCGAAACTACTAAAGGGTCCGGACATGCTGACTGCCCTGCCGGCGGTTATATGCAAGTTTCGGGAGCGAAAAGTCGGATTCGGTGCTGACATAAAGGAGATGTACCATCAGCTGCGAATCCGAGAAGAAGATAAGCGAGCGCAGAGGTTCCTGTTCCGGAACGATCCATCAGAGAAGCCGACGGTGTACGTGATGGACGTGGCGACGTTTGGTTCTACGAGTTCGCCGTGCTCCGCGCAATACGTAAAGAACCAGAATGCGAAGGAATTTGCTGGACAGTTTCCTGCAGCGGCGGTGGCTATCGTCGAAAACCATTACGTCGACGATTATTTCGACAGTGCGGACACGGTCGAAGAAGCAGTTGAGCGGGCGAAAGAGGTGCGATACGTCCACTCCAAGGGCGGATTTGAGCTGCGCAACTGGGTCTCTAGCTCCGAGAAGTTCCTGGTGGCCCTCGGAGAACGTAAGGAAGATCAGTGCGTAAGGTTCAGCGAGGATAAGGAGTCTGGTTCTGAACGAGTATTGGGAATCGTCTGGAACCCGTCCAGCGATGATTTTTCGTTTTCGACCAAGCTTAGAGAAGATTTGGAGCCGTTCCTGTCTGGCGCGAAGTTGCCGACGAATAGAATAGTGATGAGCTGCGTGATGAGCTTCTTCGACCCGCTAGGACTGTTGTCTACATTCACTTTCTACGGGAAGCTGCTAATCCAGGACTTGTGGCGTAGCGGTTGCAGCTGGGACCAGCCAATCGACGATGAGTGTGCAGAGAAGTGGAACCACTGGATCCGGAGACTACCGGAGGTCGAAATGGTTCGGATCCCCCGCTATTACTTCCGTGGCGGACGCTGTCTAGACTACAGCAACTTGCAGCTGCACGTTTTTGTGGACGCAAGTGAGGACGCATATGGCGCAGCCGCGTATATTCGCATCGAGACGGCTGATCGACCGTTGTGTTCGCTCGTGATGTCGAGGTCGAAGGTTGCACCACTAAAGCACCTCTCGATTCCTCGTTTAGAGCTGCAGGCGGCAGTATTGGGAGCAAGACTAGCGAACTCCGTAAGGGAGATCCTTTCGCTAGAAGTAAAGCAGCACTTTATGTGGTCAGATTCAAGGACAGTACTGTCGTGGATCCACTCCGACCACCGCCGGTACAAACAGTTCGTGGCGTTCCGGATTGGCGAAATCCATAGCCTGACGAGGCTCTCCGAGTGGCGTTGGGTGCCGACGAAGTTCAACGTGGCCGACGCGTTGACGAAGTGGGATAAAGCGCATAGCCTGCGCTCCGATGGGCCATGGTTCCGTGCCCCAGAGTTCCTCTACCAGCCGGAGGACTGTTGGCCAAAGCAGGAGAGCGTAACACCGAATACTTCCGAGGAAATCCGAGCGTGCCTGCAATTCCACGATGTTTCGGTGACCGAGACTATAATAGACCCGCTGCGGTTTTCGAAGTGGAAGGTGCTGGTTAGGACAGTAGCGTGCGTCTACAGGTTTGTTTCAAACTGCAGAAGAAAGCGAGATGGGATGGAGATCGAGGCCGTTCCGGCGTCAACAAGCATAAGGAAGGTAGTAAAGAAGAACGTGCGGTCCATCACCGCGTCATTGAAGCGTGAAGAGTACCAGAGAGCGTAGGCGTACCTTTGGAGGTCGGCTCAAGCCGATTGTTTCGGAGATGAGATCCGGACGATAATGAAGAACCAGCAGCAACCGTGCCGGCAGCAATACCAAGTGGAGAAGTCCAGCAGCCTCTACACCTTAAGTCCCTTCCTGGATGCCGATGGTGTACTGCGTATGGAAGGAAGAGTGGCACAAGGGTTGTCACTGCCGTTTGAGTTGCGGTTCCCGATCATTTTGCCGAAGAAGCACCCGGTGACAGATAAGCTGCTTGAGTTCTATCATCAGCAAGTAGCACACGGGAATACAGAAACTGCCGTCAACGAGATTCGGCAGCGCTTCTACATCCAGAACTTACGAGCGGAAGTGAAGCGAATTGGGAAAGCCTGCGTCTGGTGTAAGGAGCAAAAGTGTCGGCCAAGGAATCCGAGAATGGCTCCACTGCCGGAGTCACGCGTCACGCCGAATCTACCACCATTCAGTCATACCGGCGTGGACTACTGCGGGCCGGTAACCGTTACGGTCGGTCGCAGGTCGGAGAAGCGGTACATTTGCCTCTTCACGTGTATGACGACGAGAGCTGTTCACCTGGAGATCGCTCACAGCCTGACGACTCAAGCGTGTTTAATGGCCATTCGACGGTTCCTGTGTCGCCGAGGGAAGCCGTTAGAGTTCTACTCGGACAATGGCACGAACTTTCAGGCAGCGAGCAAGGCGATCGTCCAGCAGATCGGTATCAAATGCGAGGATGAATTCACCGATTCACGAACTAGGTGGAATTTCAACCCACCTAGCGCACCTCACATGGGTGGGGTTTGGGAGCGATTGGTTCGCTCCGTGAAGGCAGCGCTAACCGTGTTGAACGATGGGCGGTCCTTGACCGACGAAGTGCTTTTGACAACGATAGCGGAGGCAGAAGACCTCATCAATTCCCGGTCACTAACGTACGTTGGCCTGGAACCAGGAGCGGACGAAGCGTTGACGCCGAACCACTTTGTTCGCGGCGTCGGTACGATGAACTCGGAACATTCCGTTCCACCGTCTAGCGAGGCGGAAGCATTGCGAGACCGGTACAAGCGGTCACAGCGATTGGCAGATAGATTGTGGGCTCGGTGGATATCCGAGTATCTGCCGTCGATCAACCAGCGAGCGAAATGGCACTCCGAGTCGCCGCCATTAACCTGTGGCGACCTGGTATACATCGCTGACGAAGCCGTGCGGAAGAGCTGGATCCGTGGCATCGTGACTGAGGTCTACACGGGAGCGGACGGCCGAATCCGGAAGGCGATAGTCAAGACCGCAAAGGGTAAGTTTAGGAGGCCGGTGACGAAGCTAGCTGTGCTCGAGGTGCAGGAGAGTAAATCCGGCGCAGCTGAGGAACCTTCACCAGAATTACGGGGAGGGGGTATGTTGGCACAGCTGCGTACCACCCCGCGGTAAGTCAACATTCGTTCCACCAAGAGGCACGACAACCGCACATCCACTAACCCTGGGCGAAACATAGGTAGCATACCCGAGCAAAGCTTGAGATCATATTGAAAACTAATTTTGATGTTGTGATGTCGCGGATTTTGATAACTCAGTTTGTTGTCATTTTGGTCGTTTTAACGGTTAAAATATCAAAACTGAGAGCAGAAAAATGTTCCCATGATATCAAATTGAAAACTCTTTTTGCTGTCAGTCAAAGCAAATTGAAAACAGTTTCTGCTATCATTGAGAGCAAATTGAGAACTCATTGAGATATACATATTTTTGATTGGTATTAAAATGTGGCTGCGACTAGATAAATGCTTTATTTTTATATTCTCATAGTATTTAAACATGTAGCACGAATAAAATTATAATTAAATAAAAAAAATATATAAACAAAAATTTAAAATGATAGCAAAACGAAAACAAAATATGATATCGAATATTTCATTGATAAATTGATATCGAATTATGATATCAACTTGATGCTGAAAACAATATATGTTTTCAACTTGCTTTCATTTTGATGTTGGACTTTGCTCGGGTAGCTGTCAGTAAGTATGTTCAGCGTAGAGAGTGAGAAGGAGGACGTAAATAAAAACATAAACAAAAAACAGCTGGAAGAAAACGTAGATAATGGTCAAAGTAGATAGTGGAAACAAGAACATTATTGTAATGAAACCTAGTTGCCTTGTAGTAAATATAATTTGCAATTAAATAATACAAGGCAGGTTTTTAAGTGAGATTTGCTTTATTGTGGATAGTGAGAAAGGAGTTGAAAATACTCGAAATACAATAAGGTGAGGAATGAATTAATAGATACAAAGTGTGTTTAATAACATTTGCATTTTGGTGCGTAGGAAATCACCGTTGGTCGAACCGCCATAGCTAAAAAGGGAAATAATTTCTCTGTGGAAAACTATTAATGTAAGTAGTTGAAACTAGTTGAAATAGCTGAAAAGAATATTTGAAGTGATTCGATTTTGTTTGTTAATTTATACCAATAAATATAGTTTCAAGCTGTTGCACTTTGAAAAACTAAGCACTGCTCTGAGAATTTAGTTTGCACTAGGGTGGTCCGAAAAAGAACAGGGGTGGTGCACGAAAGTGTGAGAGTGCATGTATTAGGTATTGGAAAATTCGTGATAGAGGGGGGTGGGGTCTAGATATCTCGAAATGATGGACGGCATACTCAAATTTGAAACTTCCCTAAAAAAAACTAAGTTATAACAGCTGCAAAAACTAGGTGAGCAATGGTATTAGGCGTTTGGAATGAACGATTTTCTAAATTTATGAAAACAACATATTTTGTGCAACAAATCAATCGCTGGTTCTTTCCTCGAGTAGTTATTTAGTATGATGATGCTTATCATGTTGAAATGAAATAGAAATTGAGTTGAAGCAAATACTTTCGAATTTTGAGAATTTTGAGTATAACCGCCCTCTGGGCTATAGCTACGCCCTCTTCAAAAGGGGATGACTAAGAAGCTCAAATTTTATGACGACAGGGCTGAAAAAAACACAATGATCAGCTTGCCCTACTTCCTTGTAATTATTTCTAAAAATATGACGTACCTTGTGATGCAAAGGACATTTATGTGATTATCGTTTTAATATTCTGTATTACATTTATTGAAATTCTTACCAAGAATACTAAAAATATTGATGATTTATTACAAAATCATATTGATTGATAGGAGTCTGCAATCAACTTTTATTACGAATTTATAAGAACGAACAATCAAAATGGTCCTCACAGCTCCTTAACATCAATACTGTGCATTTATGTGATGAAAATGTGTATTATCCTGACCAAACCGCAATTTTCATTTCAAATTTGTAAAATATTTTGTCTAAGGAAATTATTCCGTTTTTGTCAACTGAAAATCGCCAATCGTGTTCATAAAAACGGAACATACCTGTATCACGAATCAAAACAATTTTTCACTGGTGCAAAGACGTCGTACTTTGTACTTTTATCTTTCACCTGCTCCTATCTTCCGCTCTCTATCTATCACGCTCACACCCTACTTGTTCATAGTAAACTCTAGAACTAGAAACGGACAAGAAACCGTTTCCCTTCGCTTGATACATAGGCAGTCTGCTAACCAAAGAGCAAACCTCTCTGCCATGCCTTTCCCCCAACCCATACACTCCCGCATGAACTGGCGTGAATGCAGTGGTATGTACGGTTTACGTGGGAGCCAGTTTAATGCATCATCAATTCCTCCCCCTTTCCCTCATTGGTCTGCATTCTGACGTGGCAGGCGCCATTGTTGCCTTAAAATAGAAGATCACCAGAACTTATACACTGAGGGTGACTGTTAGTCCCAAGCAGTCATTCGGTTGGTTCCTTGTGTAAGTGCAGCTGATCTGGCAATACTGGAGTAGCAACCACGGGCGGCCAATCAAGCTCAAGCTCACTAATTTTCTCTAAATAGTATAGAAGTTTCCTACGTGGATTTGAAAACAGTGATCGAGATTTAACATTTAACATTTTTAACATCTAGTTTTTCAATGTTTTATGATGATTTTGAACTACAGTTAAACCTCCATGAGTTGACGTTCCATTACTCAATATCGACTCATGGAACCATATTAAAAATCAAATTTCATGGTTACTATGATGGTCCCCTCAAACGGCTTTCCATAGCATCGCTGTTCCATGACTCGATATTTCCATGAGTCGATGGTCTCTTCAGTATCGACTCATGGAGGGTTGACTGTACTTACTTTATAATTTTATCTTTATTTGTCAGTTCTGTACAAAAATGTTCAGAATGTTTTAAAAGTGTAAGAAATACTGTTGGAAATGGCGGTATCAAACAAACCACTAGTGCTAAATAAAGGCTAGTGTGTGGGTTTTGAAGCTTCCGTCAACTCGAAGCAGCATGGTATAACGAAATCACTTTTGCGAGTATGATCATATCTGAGCAAATTAGAATTTTTAATTCGAGTAGTTCCTTGAAATGCCAGTAGCACACTTATCACTTTCATGCTTATCAGGATCTTGAGATCCAGAAGATTATTGGAAATTTGTTATTATCGCCACAAATGTAAAAAAAAATTTAAATTTACGTCATATGTGCCCGATATAATAAATCTAGTAAAATGACGTGAATTCAAATAACAAATAAGATTTTTTTTCGTCACATTGAACTGAATATTAATCGGATCTCAAATATGTTCAGTTTTACAAGAATGACGTATTTTTAAATTCAAATACCATCAAGTTTACATCAATTAATTTTTAGATAGAGTGCCTACCATGAAATTTACGTCATATGTAATACTTGTTTTTTCTTAGTGTGCACCTGAAGGCTAAGTAATCAGATCTCTACACCATAGAATAAGATTGCCGAAAACTCCAACCTTCTAGCTATACAGTGTTTTGAGACACAGACCATACTTCCAAATTCTTCGGACCATATACTAGATGGTTTTTCCTGAAAGTTCTGGAATTTTCAACAAAATGCGTCGAATAAACAATAAAATAAAGCTTATTTCAGTGTGTTTTTCTGAGTTTGAACAGAATGTTAGCTTAATGAAGGAAAGAAAGAGCAATAAACCTAGGGTCTGTCTTTACTCAATAAGCGCGAAGCAACATAGTAAATAACCCTGGTTGCAAAACGCATGGGTTATCAAGATCATTTCAAAAGTGCAGTCCTCCACATCAGCAGCATCAGCAATTTCATAGCACATGCCACAATTAACTCTGACATTCACAAGCCAACTGACAGGGAAATTAATTACCTCAGGTCTGTTGAACGTCATGCTCTTGCAGATGGTAAGAATTCCTTCACTGTGTCGTTCTTAGTTTAAGTTCATAAGTGACAACTGGGGGTCGCTGTTCTCGTGGCAATAAACGAGAAACAGGTGGTATATTTAATTGATCGACGATAAATTTTCAATTACATCGTGACAGCTCGATTTATCATCCAATGAATCTAACTGTTTCCAGAAAATCTACATTTTATCTGACTAAATAAATAAACATTTTGCTGTTATTTTCTTCACATTCCATGATGTGCATTGCTGACGATTCCAAGAACCGTCATTCAGAACTTTTCCTCTGCAAACTTTGTCTTGGGAAGCATGCAATACACCATTGGCAATTGCAACTTGTACACTAATTAGGAAAAGCATTCCAGATTCAGTCACAAAGCGGTTTGGAACATGCACCCACTTTTACCAACTATCGTCGTTTCTAGCCATCCAAGTAGCACTAAATTCAGCCAGAAGCGATTTTGTGATGCACCAGATCTACCGAGATGAGAAATCTCATCAAGTTGTTAGTTGTCTTACTGCACCAGGATGCCCTTGAGGAAGGTTTACTTGTTCATCGTGGAAAATGATGCATTGAGAAAATTCTATTACAATGGTGCGATAGAAGAGGAAAATAAGCGGAGCACGTTGCAAGGTTAACATTATTTGAAATGAGATGAAATTTTACTGCTATTCCCATGGGGTAATTTATACTGTTGTATATAATAATTATGAAATTAAGAAAAAAGTTCATATATTGGTTTGTAATAATGGCAAAACAAACCTTTAATTATACTTGGAAGGCGTTATGGCTCTTTCACAGTCTGGTATAATTTCCCAATTCCAACTTCTTATATTCTGTTTCCCTGACATTCATGTTACTGTCCAGATAATTCTGATTTATCACTCGTTAAAAACCACCGTCCGACCGTAAAACAGACCTTTTAATTTACTTCCATGCTCGGTTGGTAGGAATAAACTTCCGAAAAACCTGCCGGAAGCATTTTTCGTAAGGTGACAAACAGAAAAGACTATTCTCGCTGATAATGGTTTGTGCACACCATTTGAAAACTGAGAGAAAAAAAAAACTTGTTGAACTCTCAAACACGTCGCGTCTGATGCGCTCTCCACTCGTTCTCCAACACATTTCAAAAACTATTTAAAAACTTTCCTCGTTCTATTGCAGCCGCCTGTCGAAGGCGATGCAAAGTTTTTCCCCCTTATCGAACAGTAGTGACGGTGAGTGTATGTGCGCGCGTGCCATTATTATCGGTTCTTGATGCCTTTTGCCATTATCAACTTAGCTGTAAACTTCTTCGGATCTTCTTCGGTCAGAACCTTGATTCTGTAACGAATACCCGAAAATTAATCATCCGAAAGCTTATTTTTCTCTAACAGTAAACTTTTTAAAAAGTTTATTTTGAACAGAATAATAGTCCACATCAATGAAAATTCAATTTTTGCCAATGAACAGTTCGGATTCCGCCATGGACATTCGACCACCCATCAAATTTTACGTGTAACAAATTTGATTCGTTCTTATATATCTGAAGGCTATTCTACTAATCTTGCTCTTCTAGACATAGAAAAGGCATTCGACAGTGTTTGGCATGAAGGCTTGATCGAAAAATTAAATAACTTTAATTTTCCAACATATATTGTTAGTATAATCCAGAGTTATCTGTCAAATCGTACACTTCGGGTTAATTATCAGAACTCCAAGTCTGAAGGACTTCCTGTTAGAGCTGCTGTTCCTCGAGGCAGTATTTTTGGACCAATATAATACAATATGTTCACATCTGACTTACCTGAGTTACTTCAGGGATGTCAAAAATCTTTGTTTGCGGATGATACAGACCTCTCGAATCGATAAAATTTCTGATCACAGAGTATCCAAAATAAACAGAGAAGGCCTTGTTTAACTAATTCGGATAGTTTTAACATAAGGATAAGTGTTCGTGTATCGTTCGTGTAAATATCTTTCTGGTGAATGTCTATCGGGTATTTGTTACAGAACCAGAACCTTGGGTGAAACGCATTCTGCAACGGCATTTGTCAGGTATCGGATGCAACGCGCCATTCACTCCAGTGAACATCGTTGTCATCGAACGACAGCGGAAACAACATCAACTTCTTTACCCTGCTGCTGAAGGGAAAATCGGAGGAAAACACCTTCAGAGCTTTTCCGTTTAGAAACGGGAAACTACGACGACGACGACAAAAACGTAGAAGATGCAAGACAAAAGTTTCCCATGCGGCGCCGTTTCGAAGTGGTTTCCATTTACCTACATTCAGGAGGGGTAGCCGTCGATGTACCAAATTTCCCAAATCAGGGCATAAAGCTTGGAGTGCTGTAAAGATGGACGCTCTTCGGGAGCTTGCATTAAATTTTCTCGTGCAGTGCGCATCGTACCTTCGTGCTGTGCGTACACTTATTCTTTCTGCTCTTGGAAGTTTAAAAAACTACTTAAAGCAATAGGATAGTATGTACTTATCAGTGATACAAAAACTTTCAGTAATGTATTTCCTACTATTTATCCCTTTTACATAATTTTTGGACCCGTGCTTTCCATTTTTAGTTAGAACCGTTAGCGAAAGCTAGCGATGTCAATTCTACTTGGACACCGTCTTGGGAAAAAAAACCTCTTAGAAGGTCACTTCTCCTTTCGTTTATTCACTAAACTTGGATGCAACTAAAAACAAAAAGAAGAGTGAAGCTCTAAAATCACAACTTCCTCAAAAAAAAAAAACGGGATTTACAACTGTCCTTAAACGTGGGAAAAAATAGAAGGAATGACGTTTCTCCGAAATATGAGCTTTACTCCAAGGGTGATATGGTTAATGTTGATAATTGCATCGAAATGAGCAATCAGTTCGATGCTTTAGACAAATTTTCTGAACATCAAATCGAAGCAGCCTCTAGCTCAGGCTCTTTGATTCAAGAGAGGAACCAAAGAGTATCGCTAATCGTGCACAGTTGTTCCAAATTTAGAGGATTTAGGCAGGAGATCTTGAATTCCATTAGGAGAAAAGGAGAATCTCATGTTTTGCCGGAAACATCTAAATATCGGGAATTTCTTTTCATATATCTTGAAGAGAGGATGCACAATTTTTACTTATGACGACAAAACTGAACGTTTGCTCAAAGTCGCATTGAAAGGTATTTAAAATTACCCTTGAAGAAGAAAACCCAATCTGACATTCATCGATAAGGTCTTTCTCAACAATATAATTTAAATCACTTTAACAAACCTGGAGGAAACTTCCAGGACCCCACTCAGTGCTGTCGGTGCCAAAAGTGGGATCATGGAACAAAACATTGCCACATGGATGATAAGTTCTTCTCACGCTAAGGACGTCTGTCCTGTGAAAAGTTTGTATGAGCAAATTGCAAGGGCAACCATAAGTCTAACTTTAGGGATTGCCCTTCGTGTAGGCGTTTCGTCGAAGATCGCAACAGGCAGATGAACGGTATCGTTTTTCGAAGCTGGAATTCCCCAGGCAGAATTCCCAATAATGCTCATTTTTCAGTTAACGATCGCTTGCTTAATATTCATGCACATGAGGTTAATTATAATCATGCTCGTTCATAAACTAATTTTGTTTCGTCGGGTAGCCGTTCGAATCGTTTAATTTCGAATGGAAAATCCGTGGCCGATATCGTAGTAGGTAGTATAAATTCTTCTAATTTTCACACTACGAGTAACCGTTTTTATTGTTTCAAATTAATTGGAAATACGCCACAGAAAACTTCTATTCCGCCTCTTCATTTACCAAAAATCCTTATGGAAAATCAGCAGATAATGTGCCTACTTCTCGAAATATGTCTTTCTCTGATTTCAATTTTCTACCTTAACCCTTTGGGGCCTGATTTTTTCCAAGAACTATTATACAGTTTTTTGAACGCCTTTCAATAGTGTTGGTGCTCAAAATGCTAAACATAACAAGAAATGATGACAAATATTTTTTTGGGAGGTGCTAGGTCTTCCAAACTGCTCTTGAGTTCATAACTTGAAGTCTATGCTTGTAATAACAACCTTGTTCATCATACAAGGTGATGAACTGTAATCTACCGTATATTCTGAACCTTCTGAGTGTTCAGCAAATATTATCAGATCATTTCGAATGTTCTAGATTATCTAACTTGTCGGGATGTTCAGTACATAAGATCTACAACGCGATGAGAGTCAGGATTTAGTGGTAATAAATTAATAACCACGAAAAAAAGCACTTCCGAAACATGGTGTATTCGACAAAGTTTCCAGTCATAATTAGAGACATCTATTGGCAAGCATCCATTCATTATGTCACGTCAAAATATACTATTTTCAACCCCCCTGCTTTTCACCTTTTGTTTGAGAACAATTTGTGAAAACGTCAGTAGAGTCTAAATGCGTAAACGAGTAGAAACACGTTTTGAATATATGTGTTTGTCGACGAATCTTCTTCTTTTTTCTTGGCATATCGTTCCCACTGGGAGGAAGCTGGCTTCTCAGCTTAGTGTTAGTTTAGCACTTCCACATTTATTACCTGAGATCTTTCTCAGCTAATGACCTTTTTGCATGGATATATCGTGTGGCAGGCATGCGCCCATACTCTGTGCCCAAGGAAGTCAAGACTCTTTCCTTTACGAAAAGATCCGGTAATCGTCATACAAATCTCGAGCTCTACTTCTTTTTTGCAATCTTGCAACACGACTATCCGTGTAGAGGCGTCACTACTGTACTGTCACAGACAAACAGACGTAACACTCTTGAGAAGCTCATGGTACATGCGTTTAACGATGAATTTGAATTTCATTTGACCGACGCGATCGTTCCACCAGAGGCGCTAGTGTTCGACCGCTTTGACTTTTGATAGTGTACACGTTGCTGAATGATGCGAACAAAACTTACAGGCAATTCGTGTAGTAGTGTGCGTGTTAGGCAAACGTCAACTAAAAATCCATCATGGCAGACAGTGCTTCGCGCGGTTCTTGCAACAGATGGCAGTGTGGACTATAAGACTATCCATGAGGACACTTCGCGATTGGGTTGACAGCTCAAAGTGCAAGCACAGTGAACACTAAACTTACCGAAATTTCGTTAAGCGTCATCAGTGCTTACCAATCTCCTTTGTTCCCCAAGCGATGATTGTCAAAAATTCATGGTAAACAAAAAAATTTAGCTGATCACAGCTGTCTCATGGATTGCCTTATTGTCAGTTAAGCACTTGGTACACTCTTTGCCAAGGGTGCAAATTTTTCCGCACGCATAAGCTAACACTTCAATGGAAGCACTGCGCAGTGACGACATTATTTATCTCCACCTCTTTCTCTCATTCGGCGTCGCTCCGTATAGCCGAGAGGCTTTAGAAGTTTCACGACACTCTCACCCAAATCTAGTTGAGAGTCTTCCATAGGGCACTTGGTGGCTTTGTTTAGGTGCTAAACGGCTCCATTTTATTCGGCTGGAAAATGCATCGTAGTGCGTTTTTCGTTTCAACCCGTTTCCCAGCCGAATCAAATGAGGCCGTATGGCATGTCACTAATGCACTAATGTTTACACGCGTGGAAAAAGTCAGTCAGAAAGAAAGAAGTAAACAGTTGGGATTTGTATGGCTGTGCAGTAAATTTTCTGTAACTGCAAAGCATCCGTAAATACGAGTAGATAAACATGTTTTTGTTTCTTATGTTTTCATGTCTTTTTGAAGACAGTCGAGGAACTGAAGAAAGTATGGGTTCACATGCAAAAAACGGTTGATTCACAGGTTGTGCAGAATCTCATGGCCGGGGTTGAGGGCAAGGTGCGGGCATTTACGTATGGACTGTAAATAAAATACGAGTAAAATGGTAAAATGAAGTTTAATAGTTATTTCTCAATCCCTGAAGTTTTGATGGCAATCGGATGAAAACTCGAATTTTGCGAATTGTGTGTGGCAATTTCATCGTGGACACCCTTTACTCTATGCCCAAGGCAGTCAAGAATATTTTCATTACGAAAAGATCCGGGACCGACCGGGAATCGAACCCGGAACCCTCAGCATGGTCATGATGAATACCCGCGTCTCTACAGCTTCGGCTATGGGGGGCCTATATAACCTGGTAGATTATATAACTGAACTCTATTTAGCGAAAAAAACACTACCACAAGGGCAGATTTGAAGTTCTGAGCTCCAGGATAGTTTGGAAAAGCTTTTGAGATTCTCAGAGGTCAATAGATTCCGTTTGAGTTGAAAATATTATTATTTGCAGCGTTGCCAGATCTACGGAAATTTCCGTAGATCTATGGAATTGAGCACTTTCTACGGATCACTTTCTACAGAAAACTACGGAAATTCTCATTATTCTACGGTAATTTACGGATTTTTTCAACGGAAATCTACGGAATTGCAATGCCGGGGATCTCTCCCCCCGCTTATCACTTTTCGTCTACGGAATGATTTCCAAAGAAATCTGGCATCGCTGATTATTTCTAGCGCAAGCAACTACTGCTGTAAATTTCGAGAATTGAGCTTCGGGATAGTCTGAACGTCGTAGAATATCCCAGGCCATGAAAAGGCATGTGAAGCAGCGTTTTTCTTGACATAATAGGTATGTATTACCAAGTACGAACATCAATTGTATTTACAAAAGGCATTTTAAGCTACTTTTATACTAATTATTCTATTTGTCAGACTTCTGCATGTTCAGGATGTTCTAGGTTGCCAAGTAGGACATTAAAGCATACACCTAAAATTTTTCCCTGACAGGGAAGTATATTTGCAAGGACTTTTCCGAAGACAGTAAATTTTATTCATTGGTTCTTTTTATACAGCCATTTTCCGACTGCTGTCATAAATGATCGTGCCGGCCCCAAAGGGAAAACTTTGATCATTTTAGTGGGAAAAGTTACTGGAACAAGGGTAGACCTGAAGTTCTGAACTCCAGGGTAAATTGGAGGGCCTGGAATATCTTGAAATAGCCAATTGGTCTGTGAGAAGGTTCAATGAACATGGTAGATTATATAACTTCACTCAGTTTAGAAGGAAATATTACTGGAAAAATAGTAGACCTGAAGTTCTGAAGTCCTGGGGAAATTTTGAAGGATCTACAATACCTCAATCGTTCCTTGAAACAGCATATTGATCCATGAGAAGGTTCAGTCAACATAGTAGATTATATAACTTCACTCAGTTTAGAAAGAAAAAATACTGGAACAAGAGAAGACCTGTAGTTCTGAACTCCAGGGTAATTTGGAGGACTTGGAATACTCCAAACGTTCCTTGAACTATCTTTTTGATTCGTGAGAAAGCTCAGTGAACATTAAATAACTTCATCGTTTAGTAAGAAAAATTACTAGAACAATTGTAGATCTGAATTTCTGAACTCCGGGGTAATCTGGGTGGCTCGGAATACCCCAAACGTTCCTTGCAACAGCTAATTGATCCGTGAGAAAATTCAGTGAACATGTTAGATTTTATAACTACACTCAGTTTAGCGAGATAAATTACTTGAACAAGTGCAGACCTGAAGTTCTGAACTCCAGGGCCCGGAATACTCCAAACGTTCTTTAAAACATCCTATTTATACGTGCGAAAGTTCAGTGAACATGGTAGATTATATAACTTCACCCAGTTTAGCAAGAAATACTACTGGAATAAATGTAGACATGAAATTCAGATTTCCAGGGTAATTTGGAGGGCCTGGAATACCTCAAACGTTTCTTGAAGTAGCCTTTTGATCCGTGACAAGGTTCAGTAAACATTGTGGATTATATAACTTCACTCAGTTTAGCGAGAATAACTACTGGAACAAGTGTAGACCTGAAGTTCTGAACTCCAGGGTAATTTGGAGGGCCTGGAATATCCCAAACGTTCCTTGAAATAGCTCTTGAGATTCTTGGAGGTTGGTAGATTCTATTTGAATTTGTAATGTTATTGTTTTTAACCCAAACAATTACTGTTACGGTTGTAGATTTCAAAGAGTGTGCTTCAATTTTCCAAACTTCGGGATGTTCAGGATGTTCTAGGTTGTCAATTAGGTCATAAAGGCATATACTTCATATTTTTCTCTGATAAAAGAGTATATTTGGGACATCTTTGCCGAAGACAGTATATACATTTGTTCATTGGTTCTTTTTTTACAGCCTTTTTTGTACTGCGGTCATATATGACCGCGCTGGCCCCAAAGGGTTAAACAATTGAATTTAATGATTGATGCAACTTTTAACAAACCAAGTTGGTGTAAAATTAAATAACAAAATTGTTATAAATTACGTCACGGGTTCAATCCCAGGCCCGTCCCTTTCCTCGTACTTTGTAGTGGTATCTTTCACTTGCTTCTATCGTTGACTCTGTCACTCTAAAAACTATTCGTTCCTTACAAACGCTAGAACCAGAGATGGACAAGAAATTGTTTCCCTACGCATTCTTCTATAATTGTAGCACGCATATCCTTACGCCTGATACATAGGTAGTGTGCTAACCAAACATTTATTTTATTTGATGAGTAATCCTATATTCACTAACCTCATAGCCCTACTTGTTTATTCTCTTCTAGAAACCTTTCTACGATAGATTTGGTCTTAATCAACTCTAGTCACCATTGTAGCCAACTGATCACTCATGCTGATTTGGATTCTGATCATGTCCTTGCTACATTTGAAATATCCTAGAAGCAATTCTCCTGGAGGCTATTCTACTGGTCTAACATATATGATCACTCCAGAGCACCTGGAAGAGGTTGCGCCAGAGCCTGTTTGAGGACATTTTTTTTTTTTTGAAGACCAAAATACAACGACCAGTTTTTTTTCTGAGTCATTCTTTCTAGAATTTTTCACCAAGAACTCATTTAGAACGTTCTCTGGCATCCCTGCAAGGCTGTAACAATAAATTTTAACATGGATCTTGTTCACCGTCAATAAAATTAACAGTGTAGCCAAAGCTTCTATAAATTTAGACCCTTTTGCAACACCTGCGCCATCTCCCGTATTAGTAGAGACATCTGAAGCTTTGAAATTCAAAAGCTCCGATTGATCGTTTCAAATAACAGGTGAGAGCCTCCACAGGATCTCATTTAGCTGACCAAAAGACAAATTTAAAGAACCTATTTGAACTAATTTGAACTGCAAGCGGAAATCTGCTACCTGCGTGTATAGGATTTATACAGCGAAAAAGGTAGAGCGAGATCGGAAAAAATATAAATGAGTAAAGCAAAATGAGATGGGGTGTTTCTAAATTGCGTTCAAACAAAAATAGGTACGCAATTGGGGGGATTTTATAAAAACTAAAATTTTGTTGCGGACATTTTATTCTCGTGCGATTTGTCAACGATTCGAAATCGGTTTTTGAGAAAAGTTGAAAAAGTTTGAACGAAGATCAGAATAGTTCATTATTTAAAACTAATTGAAAAGTATTTTGTGCAAAAAGGTTAAAAGTTTCACAAAGTTTGCTAATAGTGCAGGTGAATAATCCCAATAGTGTTAAAGGCGCTTAAGTTTAATTAATTCAAATAATTCTCCTTAGATAAAAGACAAAGTGCCTAGAACGCCATTTTGAAATTCGCCTTTTAAGTAAATTGAATTCCCAATTATTTGAGGTAAGGTGAATTTCCTATTAAACTCATTATACCGTGAATTAATACGAAATATCGAATGACCAGGTGAATCCCGCTGGTCATTGCGGGCGTTTATGCTAGGTTGTGAAGTGCGTACTCAACTGAAGAAACCGTGACTGGAATTACCCGTCTTCGAGTCGAACCACCCTAGCGAACTCTATTGCGAGCGGCTGGCCAGCGTGCAACATCCGAAAGCTCTCTTCGCATCGTCTTGTGTCGCATCAGTAACTCGCTCACCACGCTCGTCGCAAGCTCGCTGTCGCTCTCGACATCGCACGAAAGAGACACGAGGCACCGAAGCTTTTGAGTGTGCCATCTGCAGGTGAGAAGTGACAACTTTCCGTACTGCTAAGGGAGTACGCGACCAACGATTTGATCGGTACGTGGGCAAGTTAGTTGCGAAGGCTCGAATCGATTTAGGAATTGCACTTTTGCATGCGCATGCGATCACGTGGAAAGGAGATCACGTGGGAGGATTATCGCCGATGAAGTGACCTCATCAGTGGATTGGAGGATTCCTGGGATACAGCTGACAACCGGCAGGTTTGCTGATAGAAAGGTCAGAGATTTTATTTGTACTTTTTTTTCCTTTTAGTTTGTAAGAACCAAAAATAATAGGTTTAGGATTTAAACCAAATTCGGTGACGTCACCTTCAAGCAAGTTTAGGCCTATGTATACTCTTTTGAACTGCAATAAACTGGATTTGAAAACACTAGGCCGACCCTATTTCGAAGGTTGACGAGTTATACGATTTGAATTACCAAGAAAACTTAAATAATTTGTCTCATTTAGCTTTATTATTTTGCGTATTGAATAACTTTAAACTTTTTGTACATATTTTCCTAATTTGATTAGTTCAGTTGGGTACACTTTGAAACCAACCTTGTGGTTAGCTAGGTGTGATCGGTGTTTGAGGGAGAAATTCAACCCGCCCTAGATAAGAGCCTTTGCCGGGCCATTAACAGCCTCAGCAGCCTCACTTTCGGTGAGTGGCGCTTAAGCTGCTGCTGGTCTTGAACCTGAAGCATTCGTTACAAGGTTTTTTCAGGAACTCCTCCTTAGGTTTCTACACGGATAACATCAGAACTTCAAGGAATTCGTTCATGAATTCATCGGAGTTTCTTCGTGGAAACCATTATGGACTTCTTTTTTGGAATCTCCACAGAGATTCTTTATTCAGCTCGTTCGGAGATTTCTCCAGGAACTCCTGAAAGGATTCCTTTATGGATTACTCAAGGGATTCTAATAAGAAATTCGGAAGAATTTTGATAATTTAGGAACTCAGGAATTTCTCCAGGAACTTTTCCAAGAAATCCTGCAGGAATATCTCACAGTGTTTCTAAGGGAAATTCTCAAGTGGTTTCCTCTAAATTTCCTCCAATATTTTTCAAGAGATTCATCCAAAAATTCTTTCAGGAATTTCTCCATGGCACAATGGTCGGGCTCCATTTAAAGGAGTGGCCGAAACTACCAAAAACTTTTTTAAGATTTTAATGTTTCTTATTATTTTGAAATATACCTTAGTTTTATATTGTTATGGTCCTTAATTTAATTTGAACTAAAATTTAAATTTCTCTGACTTTTATGACGTCAAATTGGCAGAAATGAAAAAATGTAACAATAAAATAAAGTGAATGTAATATTAATAAAGTTTTAATACTTTACAATATTACACTTTAGTGAATTTCATGATTTTGAACCTAAAAAAACACTCTTGTCACGTCATGTCGCCGCCATTTCAAATATTGCACATCAAAAAGGATCCTTAGAACTAACAAAAAACAGTTAAAGTTTTTGCAAAAATTTGCTGATTTCCAAGTTAGAGCTAGTTGAATAGCTATTTGAAATTTTACATATGTTTTGACGATATTTTCCACACAAAGTTCATTTAAAATATATTTAACCACTTTTCATACACATTTTGATCAAACTCGGTCAAATACAAACCAAATTTGTGCTTTCAGTCAAATTTGACTGCATTTCTAAGAAAAAAAAACTTCTTAAAACAAGTTACGTGATATGTGTCCCTTCTGAAACAATAAAAACGCCAACTAACATATTCAGATTACATATTTCATCAATCAAGGCAATAAAACTAGTTTTGGCCAAACTTCATGTTTTCCGACCACTGTGCATGAATCTCCCCTGACAAGCCTCAACGAATTTCTCTAGTAATACTGACATGGATTCATCCAGGAATTTCCCAACAAATTCTCTCATAAATTTAGCGAAAGTCCTTCAAAAATTTTTCAAGAGATACGCCATGAATTTCCTCTTGAAATGTCTTCGGGATTTTCTTTAGGGATTATTCCAGGAATTCATGGAGGGGTTCCGTCAGGAAATTCATCAATAATTTCTCCAGACATTAAAAAAAATCCCAAAAATTCTTTCACGGATTACTTTGAGAATTATTTCAGAGATTTCCCCAGGGATTCTCCTAGGGATACTAGCATCTCTAGCCATTCGCTTAATGTCAAATTTCAAAAATGTATGCAACCATGAAAATGATTTTAAAATTAATGCAGAATGGCACTTTTTCCCAACCTCACATGGAAAAGGTCCTTGGGATGGTATCGGTGGCAACATTAAGCGAATGGCTAGAGATGCTAGTATAAGAAAGTCAGCAGAAATTCATAACGCCAAACAATTTTTCGACTGAGCTGTGTCGCAAAAGATGAGAGACCAATTTAAAAAAGATTGGTAATTTATCTATGCAACTGAAAATGACTATTCAGAGGCTGAAAAATTTCTTCAGGAAAGATTTTCTAACCTTGTTCCAATTCCTGAAACAAAAAAATATCATTCATTTATACCAAAAGACAAAGCTGTGTAATTTTTCATGAAAAATATCATCCATTCCGACTTATACTTCATTAAAACCAATCCCATATCTTTTTTTCAGATGTTTTAGAAAATTTGCAATTGCTTTGATAAAAAATCTTTGTTTTTCCGATGCTTCGATTGAAATATGGGTTTTCAAAGAAAAGGCTTAGGGTAAGTGTTCCCTTAGTTGTGGGTGTTCCTATAGTTGCGGTAGTGCCGTTTTCACTGATTTTATTACATTAGCCACAGAACCGACACTTCCAATCGACGTATTGGCTTGTTGATACGCGAAATAGTTGAAAAGAGCGTTCAAATTGCTTTAAATTTGATGAAATAGCACTAAAACTGCTTAAACTTTTCTCACTTGTACCAATAGTTGCGGTAAAGTGTTCCTATAGAGGAGGATCCCATAAGAAATCAACCGATACCGAAACTATAGGAACACAAATTAAAAATATATATTGCAACTAAAGGAACTGTGTATCAATAGTGGAGGTATTATTTTTCACTGACATGCCGTAGATTACTGCGATGAAATATTTTTCCTCATTAAGTCAATGGTCGTTACTTCCCGTTAAAACATTAACATATACATTAATTGCGCTTCTTGAATTTAGGTGGTTAAATAAAGTTCAATCGTGCTTAGTACCTCCACTATTGGTACATCTACCCTATATAGTCATTTTCCACAAAATTGGCCATAACTCAAAACCGAAAAAAAGTACATTTCAAAAATTTCAGCGGTTAAAGCTTATGAAATTACCTTTTCAAAAATATATTTTTGTAAGTTTTCATCTAATTGGAACATAGTTTTCCGGCTTTTCTTTACGAATTTTCTCAACGGTGGAAAATTTTGTGGAAAACTGTTTCCAGTTAATATTTTTTAATTCCTGAGAAAATTTGCTTTCATTTTCATAAAAAAAACTTTGTTTCTACGATGCTTTTTTCATAAGTTATGATTTTTCAAAGAATAGGCTCAAAATGGTACATTTGCACAATTTTTAAAAAATTGGCCATAACTGAAAAACGAAAAAAAAAATACATTTCAAAAATTTGAGCGATTAAAGCTTATGAAATTGTCTTCTCAAATATATTTTTTTGAAAATTTACCACGAGGTGGAGCATAGTTTTTCCGGCCTTTCATTACGAATTTTCTCAACGGTGAAAATTTTTGTGGAAAACTTTTTCCAGTTAATATTTTTTTTATTCCTGAGAAAATTTGCTTTCATTTTCATAAACAAACTTTGTTTCTATGATGCTTCGTTCTTGAGTTATGATTTTTCAAAGTAAGTAGTGTCAGGGGAAAACAAAAAATTTCCAACTGAGTTTTCCGGGAAAATAGGCAACCCTGAATTTTTCTCAATTTTTTTATTCATATATTGTTGAGTTTCATGAAAATCTGAGACCTTTCGGCCCAAACCCGTACGGAAATAAAAAAAAATCTCCAAGTGTCACAATTATTGGACCGAGTGAATAGTACATAATTGGATGAGTCAATAATTGGTCTACTTTTGGTAGTCTCTATTTTTGGAACTGTTATAAATTTGTACCAAAATTGGTTCTCCGTTGAAAATGATAATAACTGTGGATTCCACATAAGACCATTTAGCTGAATAGCAATCTTTAACATGTTTTGTGCATAACTGCAGCACAAATTTAGCCAGTGCCACTCTATTGAAATCTCGAGTTCGTTCCAAACTGCAATAGCTGCATGAAGCTTTCTCCGATGATCGTGGTTAAAGAATAATGACGGTACTTTGTACGTAGAAGTAGTTGGTCTTCTGAGAGACACTACCGCACAAATACATACGGGGAGCTATGAGCATACGAGGGCGGCGTGCCTTTGAATAGATAAACTCTCTACATCTCGGATTAGATAATCAGTGCCGAAGTTTTCGGCACACACGGAAGGTCGGATTGGAATGTAGCTGCAGCTCAATTTTAAACGAGAAACCCTGATGCGATTTGAATTTGGGTCAGACCATGATACAATCTAAATAGAGGTGGGGGAGGTGATTAATTCATCTTACACGCACACCCACACCCACACAACAGTGCTGCACATGCAAGTTTGCCTTTTGTAAGCGCAGTCAAACTTAACTGTGGGGAGATTACATAACGGGTGCTGGTTTAGAAATTGGATGCAAATTATTGCGTTTTGCTGGCAATGATCTGCGATTAATGGAATGCTGTGCAAAACTTTGAGGGTCTTAATTTTCCGGTTCAATGAAGTTAGATTATGTTGTAGGAAGATTGCTGTCAAACATTCTGGTTTTATACATATCAGTGTTCTTTCTGACTTATCGTACCCAATGCGAAATCCGTTGCATATCCGTTTGTGTTTTGTGAGCACTTTCACTAATATTATTCAAAAAATGAACAATTTGAAGCAGAATCATCTGGAATTGCAAATGACAGAAGAATGACCAAAGCGTTTTTCAAGGTTCCAAATCTTAAGATACCAAAAGGGTATTGAAAGATTCCAAAAACTGATTTATTTTGTCTATTATGTACGCTGTTTTGAATAGTGCCCATGATAGCCAAGCAAATCCCGTGTTTTTGCTAAACATGTCATCATTTTTATAACAACATTATTTATACTCTACTCTTTTAAAGGGTAGTTTAAGCCAGCACAACTGCTTTCCAAACACAAATAGACGAGTAATATCGCATCCGGATAGGTATGAATATATCATGAATCGCATTATCTGCTAAAGGTCACTTCTAGATCATAACCTCATCTCACTTACCCAAAATCCTCTCCTGTAAAGATGCAGAGGTTTCCTCGGTCTCTAGTTACATTAAATGTCTTACTAACATTCCTTCCCTTCTTCGATGACCCAAAAACATGGTTGGCGTCGGTTTTGCTTTTGAAATTTTGTGCTCTTGATTTTTTGCACAAGCTCTCGCCATTGAATAGTTCTGGTTTCAGAAATAAATTACAAAACTATTGTTTCTATCATAACCAAGCGTTAATAGTTCCGTTAATCCCAGACGGAAACGAATCCCATAATAACGGGGAGCACCCTTCTTCATCGAATCCTAACTCTCATCTCGCACCAATCACATCGAAGCCTGCTCGGGAACGATTGACAAGTCGTCGATGATTCCGTTTTCGTTGTGTCTCTCCCTCGCCCGGAGAAAGGAATATAATTTTGGGCTGCTCCGCTGAAATGACTTTTTCCTCCCACGCAGAGCAAATGTGCCGTGACGGAATCGAACGGTTCGTTGAGTTTTGTCCCCGATCGGAACTCGATTTGGTGCGATTTTGTGGCGTAAGGCTGCGGTGGTTTCAATCGATTGTTTTGGATAATGTCAGTCAACGTCATCGTGCCCCGATTGGGGTGGGGTTTTGGGAATGGTAAGTGGTAAGGGACGGATTGGGGTAGTTAGATCCTGGTTGATTTTTGGCACGCTTAGCGGAATAGAATTGTTTTAGAATGGAATCGTGGTTTGTCTTGCGTGCTAAACGTTCTGTTTTGGAAGCTAGAAGGAACGATAGGAATTTTGATTTTTTAGATTATCAGAGAAAAAATCCATTAGTTGTTTGTGATAAACAATCAAATTCTTTAAGTTAATAGATGTAGAGTATACACGTCTTTGTTAATACAATTAATAAAGTGATCATCGTTATCTACAATCTCTTCAAGTTTTAAATTCTTAGTGTTTATAAGTACCGTGAAATGGGGTCTCACTGATAACGCGGGCAACTTTAATAGTATACCAAACGAAATAACATAATTTATGATGATAATAAATCTTCAAGCTGTTTTGTGGAACACCTATAAGTAAATGAAGACCGAATTCAGTATTATACCTTTTGTCTACTAGACTTTGCTAGAACATGGTTTGGCAGATACGCGTATTTCGACCTCAACTGTAAGGTCATCTTCAGTGGACCTATTACGCATTCCTTTACTAACAATATTTGTAGCTCATTGTTCTTGCTATATTTTCTCCGATAACGAAAAGTTTGTAGCATGAGTGACGTTTCAGTGTTTATAGACTATAACGTGTAGACTTCTGAAGTTCGATTGCATATCTCCTGGATGGAAAGATAATATCCCAAACATGCTTATGGAAGGTAAAATCGAGAGGCAATACACACAACGCTGTCCTTCATCAGCTTTCAAATTATCTGAATATAAGCTCTGCGGTCTCCCCCCCCTTCAACTCGGTTCCAAGGCACCGACCATTGCTCTTGGGCCGTACCAGACATTGACCGACTCTAAACCGACGTGAAAGATCTTCTCCCAGCTGAGTCCGGCATATTATAATCCTTATCTGCACAAATTTGATGGATCCAGCGATGTCAAACCGCCGCATCACAGCTCTGATGATTACAAAAGGGACCCCCAAAGGGTTTTGGGTACCACTGTGTGCTGCTTTACCGGTTGGTCCGATTGCACAGTGGCGCAAGGACGGAAAAAATATATTATTAAAATAACTTACTAACATTAATTAAATAAAGATCTGTACCATTTTTCTATATTTGATTTCTGTTCGGATGTTAATGTGTCTATTTTTTCTTTGATCCAATCAGACTATCAATTCCGTCATATTTTGGACATTATCATTGCATCTCTCAAACTCGAACACAGAGTAGGGAAAGTGGTTCAGCAAAACTTAACATTCGTAGCAATCGGGATCCGCATATAATGCAACGAATAAGGGGAAAAAGGGCTCAAATGGTTGACAATTTAAGAAACTATTGATGTTGAGCTTTCCCACGTCACGCACGTTCGCATCCAAAATTGGATAGGATCCTAATCTTTGAGCAGACACGCACGCCTTCTCTACATGGAGACCAAAAGGTTAATTAAGAAGCCGATAAAGGCCGATCTACTCATATTTATAGAACTATTAAGTATCAACTTATGATAAAGCTCTAAGTAGATAATAGCGGAAGTGTTTATAAGAACACTACTGTCATAAGTAAGAAAAAAAAAGAAGAACAAAAAGAAGAAGAAGTAGAAGCTATATGATGAGGATGAAGAGATGAAAAGAAGTTGTTTATTGTTATCTGACTTACCTGAGTTACCTCAGGGATGTCAAAAATCTTTGTTTGCGGATGACACAGGCCTCTCCGCCAAAGGACGAAGCCTGCGTGTCATCTGTAGTCGATTGCAAAAAAGTTTGGATATTTTTTCTTCATACTTGCAGAAATGGAAGATTTCTCCTAATGCTTCCAAAACTCAACTAATAATATTTCCACATAAACCAAAAGCTCTTTATTTGAAACCTTCAAGTAGACATGTTGTCACGATGAGAGGGGTTCCAATAAATTGGTCAGATGAAGTTAAGTATCTAGGGCTCATGCTAGATAAGAATTTAACTTTCAAAAATCACATTGAGGGCATTCAAGCCAAATGTAACAAATATGTAAAATGTCTCTATCCCCTTATTAATAGAAAATCAAAACTTTGTCTTAAGAACAAGCTTTTGATATTCAAACAAATTTTCAGGCCAGCCATGTTGTATGCTGTACCAATATGGACTAGCTGTTGTAATACCAGGAAGAAAGCTCTGCAGAGAATTCAAAATAAAATTTTGAAAATGATTCTGAGGCTTCCTCGCTGGTATAGTACCAATGAGTTACATAGAATATCCAATGTTGAAACATTGGAACAAATGTAAAATAAAATAATCAATAATTTCAGGCAAAAATCGTTACAATCTTCTATTGCCACGATTAATGCGTTATATGTTTAGGTTAAGTTAGGTAAAGTATATTCAAAGCGTTTTTTTTTCTCTTACAAGCAGGTGAAATCAACTCACATGTAAAAAATCTGAACTGCTACGGCAAATGAAATGTAATTTGTTGTTAACAAAATGTTAATAAAATCTTAGATTTGTTTTACCAAATTAGGATGATAGTGTTATCTAATAACACAGAACACCTAGATATAAGAATGATACTAATAAAGAAATTAAAAAAAAAAAATAGTGTGTGTGAAAGGTTCCAGGAAAAGAAAAGGTCAATTTGAATTGTATATGAAAATATATGATAGTCCTTTTCATGGATTTTTAATCTTGAGCCTTCATTAGTTTTTCTTGCCCCTCTACTCCGGTAGGGGCAAAATTGTCATTTTCATATTTCATTATAATTACACATGTTCATCATTTAAATCACAGAATTCGTTTAAATTTTGACTGAAATCACCAAAAGGAAGTTAAATTTGTAGGCGAGAGGCATTTTATCTGATTGGATGAAAAAACTTAATGTTAACCAATTACAGTTAAAAATTGAATTATTAATGTGACGTTTCCTTCCAACGGGATGATATTGAGTATCAAAACAAGGTCAATAAATTGTCTCTATAAATTGATTTGAAACGCATTTGATGTTTTGTCCGACCTTTGCATGAATGCTCGCCACTGTACGATGCTGGTGCAATGCGTAGATATGATATATTACACATTTTATGATTTCCACTCACGATCCGACGTGTCGTCGTGGGACTCAGGACTAGACGGGATCGTGCATGGGAGGGTGTGAAAATGGTGAATGTATGTAAATAGTTGGTGCAACAATGAATCTCCTAACAATAATCTTAAATGTCTGAAGAAAGATCCCTTCTGTTCAAATTCCAAACCCCCTAAGTACGTCCAGTACGCTTACGTTAATACGTGAGCGGTATCTTTGCATTCTATCCTTTTCGGGGGAAACGTGCTCAATTGTTTTGTACATGGCAGCATAAGAGATGTATCATTGTACGCTGTGAATAGCATCAGCTTCATCAATGATATCAGAAAAGGACGCATGAATTTTTCAAATTGACCCTCCGAATTTTTCGGTAGAGTATAGGTATAGAATAGAGGTAGGTTGACAACAGTGAGCGCCGCAACGTGGTACACTAGAAGTGGAATTCAATCGGCTTCCATCTGCTTTATGCCTACGAAGACCCAAGCGATAATGATTTTTGTCGATATGAGAGTGATTTTTTTTATGACAGCATCTAGTTATGTTCCGAACTAACATGTCAAACGAATTTGGATCGATTTTAATCATACTTTTTGTTTTGTAAAAACCTAATAATTTTGTCACAGGTGCTTCGTGAAGCCCAAGCAGGACAGTTCGGTTTTGCGTCGTCCGATTAATTTTGCTGACGGATTCGCGCGTGTTTTTTTTGACGGAGATTTTTTTTTTCTTCCTGTTTTGGAGCGTCTTGCTGGGTAGTGCTTCGTGAAGCCCAAGCAGGACAGTTCGGTTTTGCATCGTCCGATTGATTTTGCTGACGGATTCGCGCGTGTTTTCGTTGCCGGAGATTTTTTTTTTCTTCCTGTTTTGAAGCGTCTAGCTGGGTAGTGCCAATGAGCTACAGTACAGGTGAAGAAGACCATGATTTGCATATGTATTGGTAACCAAAAAAGTGGTGACGTCACTATTTGGTTGCAAGCACTAGTAGATATGGGATATTTTAAACAAATTGAATGTAACATAAAAAATGGTGGTGCATACCATGAAATTTAATTCGAATTAGATGATTTTTGATTATTGTATTTATCGTTGGACTATTTCAACACAATAGACATAAAAACATTCAAAATAATCATATATTTAATTGAGGTTTGCCTAACACGAAATAGGGTATTCCATCTGTATAAATAACTAATGTATACTTTTTGATGACGCCGTAAAAACTATTAGTAACCAAGTGTGTAGCTTCTTGTTTCTGAGCAGATGAATAGATTAACACGTTATTAAACAACACTGTGGTGCTCAGAAACAATAAGGTACATACTTGGTTGTCATTGGCTGGATTATATATCTTGCTTGCGTTTAATCAGCGTTCGTAGTGTGTTCAGCATTACCAATCTTACCGCTTCCTCTAACATGACATGAGTAGAATTGAGCCCATCATGACTGATGAACTCTGACCAACCGGAATCGTTCAGGCTATCAACATCTGAACTTCGTAGCGGTAGAGGGATTGGCCAGCTCAATAACCTCTAACAAAACATCCATGTTTGAGTCGGAATCACGTATGTTCTGTTCCTTTTGGAACGGTGAAACATCGCAAGAAGATCCATTTTCAACTATTAACGTTTTTCGATTTCTCCGCCTCCAGTGAACAGTGATTTTGCAAAAGTTTAGCCACAAGTTCCTTCCGCTCGTTTCGTTGATAACGTTGGGAACGACCTCTACTCTCAACGCATGACGATTCCGGAGTACGAATGGTGGGAAAAGCTGTAATTGGCATTACGTTTCTTGGTACTGGACAAAGAAATCTTACCGCCTCGGACCAGACTATTTCGATCTGCACCTGTCAACGATTTTCGGATCGAAGCATTGAACACAAAATCGTCAGATGTGAAATGCTGGGAGCATACATAAAGCGATGTACCCGGATCTTTGATGAGCCCACAAAATTTCACCCATTTCGATCGCTTGCTAGGTTCTTTGGGGAAAGTGTGAAAACTTATGCAAATATCACTGTTCTTCGCTTCCTGTGTCGTTATCTTGCACACATTGACTGCACACTGCGGCATTCTATCAAAATTTACCAGAAATTGTTAAAACTGTACGAAATAAAGTAGAAAAACTTCTGAACTCGCGCACTTTTTGCTTTCGCGTCAAGGGAGTTTAAATTGTAAACACAAATAGTGACGTAGGCAAGATCAGCGATGTATTGGTGTTAGGTGTCATTTTCAACTTTATACATTTGTCACACACACTATTATACGGAACTGCGCCACCTGTTCTGTAACTCATTGGGGTAGTGCTTCATAAAGCCCAAGCAGGACAGTTCGGTTTTGCGTCTTCCGATTGATTTTGCTCACGGTTTCGCGCGTGTTTTCGTCGCCGGAGAATTTTTTTCCCCCCGGTTTTGGAGCGTCTTGCTGGGTAGGTATTTGGGAAGGCCCAAGCAAGACGGTTTGTTTTCGGAACGCCAAGAAGTTTTACTGTCAGTGTCAGTTTTGTGTTCAGTCGAGAATGGATTACCAACTGGTGAGTTCGTTTCATGCTTATGATAACACATTTTTTCTTGAAAGCGTAACTTTTATGTAATATTAAAACAAACACTGTATGGTTCGTCACTATAAGTGTCGGCATTATGCTTTTTTCTTATACAATTTCAATATACATATATTTTTCTCTTTTTGACATTATTAAAAATTATCTTTTGAATTGTTCGACATTGTGAATGTTTACGTATTTTCTAAAACTTCTACCATATCGAGACAAAATGCACAGTAATACTCATGTGTAATTTTCAAACAAACTATGTGTGGTTCGTCACTACAAGTGTCGGCATTATTCCTGTTTCATATAAGTTAAAATATATACATGTTATTTTCAGTTTTCGTCATTAATAAAAACGTCTTTTGAATTGTTCGACATTTTAGATGTTGACGTAGGGGGAGATCCCCCAGTGCCGGACAGCACCCAATACCGGACAAAGTTCAAACATTGAGAAATCATGGTCCAATCAAGGTGGTGTATTAGTAGAAAAGAAAGCTATTATGTAGACTAATGTTTGCGTAGAATAACACATCCTTGAAATATGCATCCCTTTTTAAAAAAGTAGAAAAGTTTGAAAATCTTTAAAAAATTGACGTATCTTCTTAATTTTGAGCCTATTTAGTAATTATTTTGAATATGAAAAAATACTTTGAATCCCGCAAGCATGATCGAACATAATCTTAATTTGATAGTATGAATGTATTTTGTACCATAATTGAAGTAAATATGGACAAATTACAATTTTGGTTAAGCACCTCCTGTCCCTCAGTTTCGGACAGCTTGATTTGTTATATGATATCTTTGTAACTATTGCATCAGTGTCTCAAAATACTTTCATTTTTCATGGGTTCCGTCGACCATGGTATCAAACATGCAATAAAATTAAGAAGAATGAACATTCATAACAACATCGTAAAATGTGCTAATTTTCATCATATATGAAAGAGGTTTTTGATAGGCATCTTGCAAACTAAGAAAAACTCAAATTATTTTTGTAAATGTTGCAATTGCATTGAATTGGTAATTAAAGCCTGTCCACGATAAATTTCGGACACGGATGGCGGGTGTACCACAGAAAGTTCGAGAATTTTACAGAAAGTAGGATTAACATCCTTGTCAACTGTTTATTTTGTAGATATAACTCTTTTATTCTGAAATAAATAATTGTTTTTGTTGAATTATGAGTAACTTTTTTTTGCTGCCATTATTTGGGTGTCCGAAATTTAACGTGGACAGGCTTTATAAACTATTTCTATAGTGTACACATTCAATGATGTTCAAATTTACAGAATTCGAGGCATTTCCAGATCGTGTCCGGTATTGGGTGCCACCTTTCCAGATCGATCAATTTGGTACTAAAATACATCATCAAAACACAATGTCAAAATTCATATTTATATTTTCAAATTTATTTTTGTATACTATAAAAATGATAATATTTATCATAAACGGGTAACACGAGCCCATAAAATCAATATTTTTCGAATTATGAATTTAGTGGCTTAAGTGTCCGGTACTGGGGGATCTCCCCCTATGTTTTCCAAAAACTTCTCGAGACAAAAATACAAAACTAGCTTTAAATATAAGTCGTATATTTCCCCCTTGTCCATGGATCGCATTACCGACCAGAGGTGACTCCCAGATCTTTTCCTCCCTCACTAATAAACATCCTTCCCGTGGTGATTGTGGAGATGCAGAGGTATTCTCGGTCTCTAGAAGTGACAATCATTACACCCTAACATTCCTTCCCCATCCCAACTGACTGTAAGGACTTGGCCGGCGCCGTTATTGATCAATAATATTAGATCTGCTAAAATTGCACTTCGAGAGTAAGCGGAAACTCCCATCCCTTATTCATTTGGATCGTAGTGCAATTCTTACCAGTTCCGATCAATCACGGAGTAGCAACCATTGACATGTATAGTCAGTCTATGCTATGCTATGCTATGCTATGTAAAAACCTAATAATTTTGTCACATTTTGTTGGGGTGTCAGAAACTTAGAAGGGCCATTCTAAAAAGTGCTTCACAGTTCCACCTTACTTCCAATACCTTTAATAGTTTGTAAATACGAATAGAAACTGATTCTCATCTCTCAACCGCGATGGCAGATGACAGTTTTATCAGTCAAACATTAAATTGAAAACCGACATCCCCTTACTAAAAAAGACTGCAACATATACTTCAACCCTGAAAGTTGATCTTCTGTGTCCTTGTTTCCTCATACACAGCAACAGCCATCTTCATCCGTGAAATCATATTGGCTCAGGGCCTTTTATTACTGATGTTTCCATTACCCAATTGCATCACTGGCTGAACCAGGCCAGGTGCTTTCTTTCTCAGAGAGATTGGTGCACAGTTAAATTATAACTACTGCAAAATCAAAAAGGAAATCCTCTTACCTTGAGACAACTGATAGGGGATAAGAACATTAAATTGTAGGCTCAATTTAAAATTAGATTGTGTTTATTGTTTCTATTAGTGTATACTGTTGCATTCTGTTTTCTTCACCTTTGCTTGGACTTCGAAATATAGTTTGGCTTTGTTCTGAAAATGATGACCTCAAAAGTTCCTATCATTTCGAAACTTATATCAGGGAAAATCAAAAGTAATAAACCACACGTGCATGATCAAGCTAAATATTTTGAACATACTCTATTATCATACTGGCAATATAGCTATGTCCACAATGCCAAAGTTCTGCCTGTGCTATTTAATGTGCAAAAGTTCCAATTAGGATAAAATATAACAATCAAATGGAAACTGTCTCAAAATTAGGAGTTTCCAACTTTTTTAATAATTTTGAAAGATATAAGTTGATTAACGACAAGTAATATACATAGGTGATTTGTTTCTCAAAACAAATATTTTCATTATATATCTTATCCGGTTTGAACAAACCCTATTGATGATCAATGTCGAGCATTGTTTAAATTCGTAAAACTTGTTTTCAGTTACTAATTCGAACATATTGTTAAACATATTTCTAATCACATATATCAAGATATTCTATTTAATAAAATGAATTTATCTGCATTTTACGACAATGAACAAAAATTAAAAAGTAGAACTTGTAGAGTATTGTCATCTTACCTATTCTGTTAAACCAATACTGGGTCCGCCGTAGAGTTGGCTTTATCTTTTGTCGATACACACCGTTCTTCTGCATGCCGCTGAAGTTTGTCTCAAGCACTAAAGTCCTAAGTCCGCGAAGCAAACAAAATGACTGGATATGTGAGAAATTTGGCTCTCTACACTTTTGATAAACACGCTATATTGGGAATATTACAGGTTCTTACTGATCAAAGCTTAATACGATGGTTATTAGCACATCATCCTATTAGTGTTTTTTAAATGTGTGAACATAAAATTACATCGAACGAAAATGTTGGAAATTCATCAAATCTGTAAATGAACATTCTAATACAATAGTTGCATCGATAGCAAGCTTCGTTAAAGTTATTTTTTATCAGTTCTATCCATTCCAAATATAAACTAGTTAAAAAAATGTACACCAGTATAACATTTTCACATTTTCTTTTATCAATAAGAGAGAGTTTAATTTCCGTGTTCATCCAGCTCTAGAGAAAAGATTATAAATAAAAATTTAACTTTAGTTTTCCAATTATTGTTTCTACGTGCTTCAACATTTTTTTGTTTCCCCGTCATACTAAACGCTCTCTGGAGAAACTTCGCACAAATATGTTTCCACACTCCAAAAAGAAGCAACAACAGAAGCTAAAGAAAAAAATTGTAGTAGTTTTGGAAAATATCATAAAGTACGGAATTTCTCGACAAATTTTCAAAGTAATGTATAAATTTATTATTTACGACTAAGACAATATTCTTAAAAAATATCACTAATATTCTCGTGTTCAACTTACACAGTTCTAGCAAAATAATGAGGCTTACCAAACAAGTTTGTTTGGAATTACTGCAAGTAGGGATCTGTTCGCCATAATATCATGAAACTTCGTAGGTCATGAAAAACATGTTCTAAGATGATAAAAATAAATATCTTAAGTAAAATTCTATCCGTTTTGATGCCAATCATTGTCCAAAAATGGAGAGTGGAAGGCTTATAACCTAAGAAGCTCTAGAACCTAAAAAAATAATACCTGATGGATTCTGAAAAAATTGCAAAATCCTGTAGTGAATCTGTTGAAAAATTTCTTTAAAAAATACCAAAAATAATCACTAGTACTGTTTAAAGACGAATAAGATACTTGGTGAATTTTTAGGAAGAATCTTAGGACGACATCCTGGAAGAAACGATAAAACAGTTTTCTGAAGAAATCCTTGTTCAAGGATTCAAGTTCAAGCTGCTAGGGAAATTTTTGAGTATTTTGCGGCAGAGTTTTTAGAAGAACAGTTGAAAGCAATCCACAATAAACTTTATAACAGGACCGCCTAACGTACAGTGCGCAACGTCATTTTGTGCGGGCCGCGAAGAGTTTGAAGATTCTTCTCATATCTGGCTCGTTTATTGTTGTGCTTTAAAAAAAAACTTACTAAGGATATTTCAAATTTCGATTCAATTTCAGATCAATATTTTAGTATGATATTAAGTTATCAATTTTTATACTTTTTTAATTTTATGAATGACCCTAAATGTTTCAATCTCGAATTTTAAAAATACTGGAAGACTTGGTAGCACTCTTCTTTGAAGCGAATAAACGTTGAAATTATGCTACATATAAATCATGCTTGCAAGAATCGTAATAAGAAAAAAATTGTTTCAATAATACAGGTAGGACATGTACTACGCACGAAAACACCTGGATAGGACACTCAAAGAATTGTCCTACCCACGATTCAACAAAACAAATCACTAGCTCAGAAGAAACACGATCAACGTCGTAAGGTTTTCCATTGTATTCTCATGGCTAGTAAAATCTGACATAGTTTGTACATGGCTCTTGAGAAGAACGATTAAAACTATCTGTAATGAAAACCATGGGAAACTAACTGTATTAATTGCTACAAGAAACTTCTTTAGCCATTAGAAAAACTAATGGAGCAATCCTCTATATCCTTTCAGGGACTAGGTATAACGAGTTCAACAGGCTCTTCAAGAATTTAGTCTCAGATTTCTCGGGGAAAAGCTTCAGGAATTATAAAAGATTTTTTATCTAAACTTTTTTCAGGGTCAGAACACTGTGAATTTCGGAAGTTTTTCTAGAGATTTCTCTACCATTTCTCCCAGAAATTCTTTCAGTGGCTTTTCAAAGGATGCTTGGAAAAATTCTTCCAGGATTTGCTCCAGAAAATCCTTGAAAATTTCAAAGCTACTACCTCCAGTAATTCCATCAGGTATTACTATGGTTTTGTTCCAAAACTATCCTAGAATTTGCTACAGATATTTTTCACTAATCCTTCAACCGAAATCCTGCAAGCATTTCTCCACCTTTTCATGTGAATTCCATCAAGAATTCATCCAGGGTTCTTTCCTGAAATTCAGTATTCCTTGAGGGGTTCTTCGAATGAATCTATTTCTTTTATCTTATATTTTTCCCAGCATTTCATCCAAGTATTACTCCTACAGTTTTGCCAAACATATCTCAAAAAGTTTTTGCAATTTGCAAAAGTTTATTGAAGTCTTCACACCAGTTTAT
The DNA here is from genome assembly GCF_002204515.2 of Aedes aegypti. Lineage (NCBI taxonomy): Eukaryota > Metazoa > Arthropoda > Insecta > Diptera > Culicidae > Aedes > Aedes aegypti. Next base: position 383,772,218 of record NC_035108.1, read on the forward strand.
ACTGCAGCCATTTTTACAAAAATTCCTCCGATTATTCCACAAATTTCATAGAGTTTCTGTTCAATGTTTTTCCAGAAATTTCTTTAGAAAATCCTGCAGAATACTATCCCGAGATTCGATTGATTTTTTTCCCGTTATCTTTGCTAATTATTCGGAAAATTTTTTAGAATTTGTTTTAAAGGAATCCAGGAGATATTCCGGATATCCTTGTTCATTAAGGTTGACTCCAAAACTTACCAAAGTTTTGTCAGAGGTTACTATATAAGTTTTTTTTTAGAAATACCTTAACCTCACTATTTTATTTTTCAGAAAAATTGCTTTGACGTTTCCCTGGAAACATTTCTGAAAGAATTCTTGTAAAAAACTTTCGTTTTGACCGGGAATCTTGGAAGATGACCCGGGGAAATCGATAGATGAGTCATTGGATAAAATCTTGGAGGAGTTATGACTTTCTTGAAAAAATTCTCGTAGATTTTTTGTAGGAATTCAGATGATTTCTGTAATATCTTTTAGATAAATTACATGCATGTTCCAAAATCCAGTTGATAGCTAAGTATGCTTTTTCGCTCAAAAAAAGGAAAAAAAAAACTCTCACTGAATGATCAAATAATTTCCTGTAGAGCCCCCTTGAAAAATAACATTTTTTTCTCAACTGCATACTGCGACCAGAAAAAGGTTATTTTCTGGACCATTTGTGGGAAGAAATTTTCCACGCATCGAGAAAGGCGATTCTTATTCTTGTCAGTAGCAAACCAGCCTTACTAAAGAAATGTCTGCTCTGATGCAATGAAGAGTCAAACTCTTATCTCCTCTCTCCTATTAAACTTGGTTTTGTTTTCTTGGTTCCTGTTTGGTCTCTTTTCGGCTCCTTTAATATCTCTTTTTGGCAAGAGGTCTTCTATTTTAAGGCACTCTCGGGCCTCTATGACAAAAAGATTTTTTAGTCTTGTGATAAAAACTGGCATGAAATTGAGGGATTAGAAGCAAAGGGATGTCAGTGAGAAAAACCTAGTTTTGTGAAGTAACCACCAAGGCACGGTACCAGCAAACCAGAAGGCCGTGACCCAGTGAACTCCGTCCGAGTAAGGTTGGTTTTTTTTAAAAACCCTGAAACTCCCTCTCGGATGTAACTGTGATAAACTACTTTGAATTTTTTAAGCAAAAATTGTATGGGAGTCAAAAAAAACAAAGCAGTCTTCAAAGAACTATGCTACTTTTTAGTTGAGTGGAAAAGTCACCTGAAAATATCGTTAGAACGCTTAGAAGCAAAAGATTTTCCTAAACTCAACTCAACTAAACTAAAAATGACCGAAATGACACTTACACCGCTTTATATTTGAGCCTCTCAAATATAGTAACTTTCAATTTCCAGCTTAGGGTTAAAATTTTCCTTAGCTTTACTGCACATAAAAAAAAGCTAACGTTTGTCCTACCCATGGCTCCAAACGTGGACGCGCCTCTGTCTTAAATAAAATATGATGGTACAAGGTTATAATTTCTGAAAAGAAATTCATTGCAAAAGCTTGATTCTTACAAAATCCTGTACATCAATTTTGGATAAAACTTGTGTGAAATTATCACAAGAGAAATCTAAAGAAAAACCTGGAGAATTTTCAGTGAAAAAATGCAGATGGATCTGCGGGGAATTTCTCTGAGGGATCACTAAGGACATTTTCCCAATTGAATGCTGTTCAAGTGCTTATGAAAATCTTATGGAATATTAAATGGAATCCTTAGAGTGACACATGGAAGAATCATTGAATGTGTTTTTTTTTAACAGGAAGTCCTGGATATTTTTCAAGCAATCCTTTAAGAATTTCCGAAAGATTTTCAGATAGATTTGGAGAAGAAATCAGAAGAAAAAATTGAGGAAGAATTTCAAAGGCAAAGTTGGAAAAACTGTTGATGAAATCACTGAAGAATTTGTGGAAAGAATACTTGCTTGATAAACATGAGTTTCGGCGAGACTACGAGAATTTATGTTCAAAGTTATGTCTTTGAGAAACCCTCAGTGCTTCCAGAAAATGGTAAACTAAATAATAATAAGCAACTGAAAGATATTGTATTCTAACAATTGGAGATTTCATGCAATAAGCACGTAGAGGGCCCTCCTGTTTAAAATAATTTATGTTCAAAATAGTTTAAAGAAAATTCAGGAAAAATCTGTTGGATAAAAACTAATGATCCCGGGAATGATTTTCTGTTCCAATTCTAGGACGAACTCTGAAAAGAAATGGTAGAGGTTGTCTAGTAAAACACTGAAAAATTACGAAAATAATTTATGAAGAAATCCCCGTGGGAATTCTCAGAGGAATCTTTTGAAAGCACATGGTTGAATACCTGATAAGTTTGTGGAAGAAATACAAAAGGATTTTCCTCGTGAATTACTTGAAAGCATTCTTAAAAGAGTTTTTTACCAAATCAGATAAACAAAAAATAGTTTCCGCAGTGAAAATGGAAATTTAAAAATATCACAGATGTGCAGCGGGAGAGACAAAATGAAAAACAAATAAATTAAATACAAATCAAGATTTGTAAAAATCGTAATTAATACGATCGACATTACTTTTGTAATACAAAAATTGCTAGACCTCCACTAGGCCCCTTCCAGAAAAAAAATCATAGCTACGCCAATGGATGAGAGAGTGGAGGGTGCAAAATGAATTAGCGACGTTGCTTTTCGGTAGACGAATTTTCGAAAAACTTTCGGCGTAAAAACTAATACAGTGTAACAATACACTCTAAGCTTCATCTACCCGAATTTCAACAACAAAATACCCAACGGGTAATTTTCTACAGCGTTTCTCCCTCGATACAATTTGATATGGGACACCCTTTACACCTAGCAGGAAGGATAAAATCCCAAAGCCAAGTGATGAAATTTATGATTGTGGAGAAAATCGGTCCCCGCGTCTCCCTCGCCGTTGTCCCAGAGCGAAAGAAGAAACGGTGTGTAGATTTATCATCACGCCACAACATAAAGTGATATACCGACATCATTCAGTTCGGAATTTTGTGGCTCGATGGGTGTTAAGTTAAAATCTGATTTGAATATATTTGTTGGAGTGGGCGCAAATAATAAGCCAAATAAATGGTAATGTATTCGTAGAAAATTAAACGCTTCGGAAACTGACCGTAAAAGGCTGAAGGAAGACGGAGGTGGTAAGATGGTCTCGATAATGACTTTTGCTGGCCGCTCCATTGATGATGATGCTGCCCCTGTTCTGGGTTGCCATTTTCAGTGCCGTTGTTTTTGCGCTCCATTTAGATTAATCGGATTACAGTTCCTTTGAGGAATTTCCAATAGCGTTGGGTTGGCTCGTTTGGTGTTGTTTGATGATTCGTTTGACAATGATGAAGTTTTTGAATGTTCGGAAAGGGCCCCTATTCCTTGTCCACTGGTTGGGAGCCAGATGGTCGTTTGAAGTCATCAAGGAAGACTTTTCCAGCAGTTCCTTTGCCCTGACGTTGCCAATGGTGGCAGACATATTTAATCATGTCTGAAAAAGGCTTTGAAAGAGATCTTGTGTCGTTTGGGGGGCTTTTCGGAGATTAGTGACGGGTGTTATTTATGGTGTGGCATCTGCTGGTGGCGGGTGTAAAATGCTTTGGAAACTTAAAATTATTGATCCTGAGTGTTAAGCAGATTACGAAACACAGCACCCTATTTTTAGATTTACAGATGAAGTATTAAAATGAGAAGGAAGGCATGTCTTCTCTCTCGTCTATTTAACAACGGTAAAGGAAAAGCTATATACTTTTAGGTGAAGAATCAAAACAGAAACGTTCAACATTAAAACAAGCCTGCAATAAAGTAAAATTTCGATATTTTTTATTAAAGTCATCTTTCAAATTGGGAACTTTTTATCGGCAAATTTTGAAATATTTCGAGGAAAATATTGCCATACAAAATAGAGTGTCCGGAATTTGGAGCTGTCCGGGATTCAAATCTCAAAACTATTGAAACATTTAAGAAATTGTCGTTAAAAGTATCGATAACTTACCCCACGACTCATCATCGTCTCATAGTTTACATTATCACCTAAAACTTCAGAATCGTTTCTCTCCGAAAAGTGCACAAACATTTACTATCTGAGCCACACTTTTCCACTTTTCCCATCATCGGCGCTAGCCTCATTAGCGAAACCCCCTGCGCAATGATAAAAGTTCGTCGCGAAAGCTCTTAATCCCGGATTATAGAAGTTTCACTTCATTTATGCTGGCATTCAATTACACAGCACTGCAACGCAACAACCAACGGGTGCACTCTAGGAATGCAAATGAAACGTTGGCGTGTTGCAACGCGTTGCTTTTCGCTTGATGCAAGATAAAAAAAAACTAAATTGATGCAGTGGCACTTGGCGTTGTTGTAAAAGTGGGAATGTAGAAAAATTTCACCAATTTAGTGTTGCATTCGACTAAGAGTTGCGAATTGAGGAACCGAGTAGAAGGTGGTAGACAATGGCAAGTGAAAGTGGAGAAGTTTGCTTTCTAACTTGCTTTTTCTTTTACGATTTGCAAAGGGGTGGCCTCCTCATCTGAAACGCTTTCAGCCTGCAAAGCAGCTGGAAGCGTCGTCTAGTGGATTCTCTTGAACGGAAACCCGATCAGAAAGGAATTTAAACATCAAAACAATCAGAGATGTTATTTCAAACAGCTTTCATAACAGAATGTAGAAATCTAAAATTTTCTGATTTTTCCTAGCTTTGTAAAACGAACATTTTCGTGCTGAAAGAAGCTTTCAGCAACCTCTAGGAGTGGCGCTACAAAAAAGTGACACATTATACATTAATGGTCTAAACTGACCCACGATTTCGAAATGCTCTCAAAAATCAAATTTGTGATTTTTCACCCAGATCTCTTAAGACACCCTGCCAAAGATCAAATTTAAAAATGTTCGTCTTGTTTCTGGTGTAACGTCTCAGCTGGAATAGAGCTAACATCTCAGATAAGTGTTCCTATGAGAACATCTACATATACACAGCTAAAAATATGTTGTAAATTTAAGTTTATTTTCATGCACATATTTGGAGCATCAAAATAAACGTAAATTTCAACGACCAATCCATTATTTTTCAATTGAATTCACTTTAAATTTACACGATCATGTAATATTCAACCATTTTTAGTTGAAAATTCAATGTATATTCATTTAAATTTACATTATGCTGTAATAACACACGAATTTAATTCATTTTTACAGTAGACTTCAGTTTACATCACATTGAAAATTAAATATTTTTTTCTGTGTACTTACTGAGATTTTTCTTTGCTGATTAACAATTTTTAAATATGTTTATAGTGTGACAGGTACGAAGATACCTGTTCGATCGGCACAAGAAAAACTTTTAGCAATTTGTTCAGGAATTTTGCGTGGAGTTCCTCCAGGGATTTCTCAAAGGATTATTCCAGGAGTTTTTCCAGGGATATTTCTACAGGAATTCCTCTAGCGGTTTCGGCGGAAGTTTCTGAAGGAGATTCTACCGGATAACCTAGTTTTTATTTTAATTTCTTTATTTGTATCATTTCAAACATTACATTCGTTTATTATGTCTAGGAGTTATTGTTACTCGTTGTCAATGTACCTAACCATACACAGAAAAAAATATTTAAATTTCAATGTAGTGTAAACTGAAGTCTACTGTAAAAATAAATCATATTCGTGTGTTGTTACAGCATCATGTATATTTCAATGAACATACATTCAATTTTTAACTAAAAATGCTTGAATATTACATGATCGTGTAAATTTAAAGTGAATTCGATTGAAAAATAATGGTTTGGTCGTTGAAATTTAGGTTTATTTTGATGCTCCAAATATGTGCATGAAAATAAACTGAAATTTACAACATATTTTTAGCTGTGTACTTAACCTAAATATTTAACGCATTAATCGTAGCAATAGAAGATTTTCACGATTTTTCCTGAAATTATTAATTATTTTATTTGACATATGTTCCAATGTTTCAACATTGGATATTTTATGTAACCAATAGTACCAATGCTATACCAGGGAGGAAGCTTCAGAATCATTTTCAAAATTTTATTTTGAATTCTCTGCAGAGCTTTCTTCCTGGTATTACAAAAGCTAGTCCATATTGGTACAGCATACAACATGGCTGGCCTGAAAATTTGTTTGAGTATCAAAAGCTTGTTCTGAAGACGAAGTTTTGATTTTCTATTAATAAGGGGATAGAGACATTTTACATATTTATTACATTTGGCTTGAATGCCCTCAATATGATTTTTGAAAGTGAAATTTTTATCTAGCATGAGCCCTAGATACTTAACTTTATCTGACCAATTTATTAAAACCCCTCTCATCGTGACAACATGTCTACTTGAAAGTTTTAAATAAAGAGCTGGGAATATTATTAGTTGAGTTTTGGAAGCATTGGAGAAATCTTTCATTTTTGCAAGTATGAAGAAAAAATATCCAAACTTTTTTGTAATCGACTACAGATGACACGCAGACTTCGTCCTTTGGCGGAGAGGCCTGTGTCATCCGCAAACAAGGATTTTTGACATCCCTGCGATAACTCAGGAAAATCAGATGTGAAAATATTGATAAATATTGGTCCCAAAATGCTGCCTTGAGGAACACTAGCTCTAACAGGAAGTCTTTCAGATCTGGAGTTCTGATAATTAATCTGAAGTGTACGATTTGACTGATAACCTTGAATTATTCTTACAATGTAAGTTAGGAAATTAAAGTTTTTTAATTTTACGACCAAACCTTCATGCCAAACACTGTCGAATGCTTTTTCTATGTTTAGAAGAGCACGACCAGTAGAATAGCCCTCAGATTTGTTGGAACGTATCAAATTTGTTACATGTAGAATTTGAAGTGTGGTCGAATGTTTTTTTAGTTTGATATTTTTAATAATAGTTCTCACTTCTTCCAAATCAGTCTCCATTGAATTCTCGAAAACACGCTCTTGATTGAGAGTATTTTCGAAGTCCTAAGCAAGATGATTTTCAATTGGACTAGGTAGTCCTAAATTAAAATTGTGCGCGCGTTCAAAGTGCACAGCAAGTTTTTGAGCTTTTTCGAAATTAGTTAGTAATAATTTGTTTACCCTTTTTAATGTCGGTATTGGGAGTTTTTTTTTTTTCAAAATTTTAGATAATTTCCAAAAGGGCTTAGAGACAGGGTCCAATTGAGAACCTTTTTTTTCAAAACTTTTGTTTCCTAATTGTGAAAAACGTTTCTTGACTTCTTTCTGCAAATCCTGCCATATAATTTTCATAGCAGGATTGCGAGTGCTTTGAAATTCCCTTCTACTCACGTTTTTCAGACGAATCAAGAGATTAAGATCATCGTCTATAATCACGGATTTAAATTTTACTTCACATTTTTGAATTGCAATGGAATTTGTTAAAGTTTCAAGAGCATTGTCAATATCAAGTTTTGTTTGTAAAGAAATGTTTACATCAAGATTAGAGTCAATGTATGTTTCATCAATTCATGAGATATTTGAAGCGTAACAGGGACATGATCAGAATTAAATCAGCATGAGCAACTATTTAGTTTCAGAGATAACTAGATCCGCTTGAGACCAAATCAATCGTAGATGGGTTTCTAGAAGAGGAAAAACATGTAGGGCTACCAAGGTATTGAATTGAGAAATATCCTGAAGAGAACTCATCAAATAAAATTCTGCCGTTGGAATTACTTTGAGAATTATTCCATGCGAGTCAATTTTCGCAAGTCAGTTTGGAGCAAATTAACTTGCTGTCCAGAGTATTGAAAAGGTAAATAGGCAGCTATGAAAGTATATTTTTCAAGCTGTGTTTCAACAGAAGCACCTAAAGTTTCAAAAACTTTAGTTTCAAATGACGAAAACAGTTGATGTTTTATACGCCTATGAATGATGATTGCAACTCCCCCACGTGCCCCATCAAGTCGATCATTACGATAAACAAAAAAGTTAGGATCTTTTTTTAGTTTGGATCCAGGTTTTAAATATGTTTCAGTAATAACTGCTTTATGCACATTATTAACTGTAAGTTAATAACTTAACTTTTTACCATACAAGGAACGAGCATTCCAATATAAAATATTCAAATTATTATTTTTTGGATCCATTAGAAAAACGTTATTCGAAAACAATTTGATTAGTAAAGTTTACACCAACTTGGACTGCTTCAGTCATAGTGGTGGCTTTGAACATTGCATCAATTATTAGATTCAATTGTTCAGTTAGTAAATTAAAATCAGAGGCAGACATATCACTTGAAGTGGGTACATTTGATTATTTTCCGTAAGAATTTTCGGTAGGCGAAGAAGTTCTTTTAATTTCCTCCTGGTTTCTGGAAATGTTCCCACGTCACACGGACATCGAACATAAGTCTAGCTTTTTCTAAAGCTTTAATATTATTTAGATCTTTTGTCAAAGTGAACTAAATAATATTCTTGAGGATGCCCTTTCCGAACAATGCCAGATTGGGTTCTCTTTTCATAATAATTACTTGGACTGGGGAAAATTCAAGTAAATCGTTTATTCCATTTTTAATTTCTTTAGGTGACGACGACTTTGAACAAACGGTCAGTTTTGTCGTCATAAGTAAAACATTTGTGCTTCTTCTCTTCAAGATGTTTGAGAAGAAGTTCGCGATCTTTAAGAGTTTCCGGCAAAACGCGACAGTCTCCTTTCTTTGCGATTTGGAAGGAAATCGTGATTTCCCTAATGGAGTTCAAGGTCTCCTGCCTAAATCCCCAAATTCGGAACAACTGACCACGATAGGCGGCACTCTTCGTTTCCTCACTTGAATCAAAGAGCCTGGGCTAGAGGCGCTTCGATTTGGTGTTCGGAAAATTTAGCTAAAGCATCGAACTGATTGCTCATTTCGCTGCAATTATCAACATTATCCATTTTACCCTTGGAAGAAAGTTTCGTCATTTCTTCCATTCTTGCCACGTTTAGTGACAGTTTTAGATCCCACTTTTTTCAAAGGAAGTTGTGAATTAAGAGATTCACCCTTCCTTTTGTTTGTAGTTGCAACCATGTTTAGTGAATAAGGGAAAGAAGATGAGACCTCCTAAGAGGTGTTTTCCCAAGACGGTGTTCAAGAAGGATTACCACCGGTAGCTTTCGCCAACGGGTCCAACGAAAAATCGAAGGTACTGGTCCGAACAAGGCTCGTAAAGGGATCAATAGTAGAAAAATAGTACTGAAAAGTACTGTTTTAGTAGCACTGAAAAGTTCAGTTTTTAATTTTAGCACTGAAAAGTACTGCTTTTGTAGCACTGAAAAGTACTGTTTTATTGCTTTAGGTAGTTTTTTTAATCTTCCAAGAGTAGAGAGAATTCATGCACCTACGCACAGCACGAAGGTACGATGCGCACTGGGTTTTCATTTATTTATTTTTATTATCATTTTCTTATCGGGAAAGGGAAAGAAAATGCTTCGAGTTGAACGTGTTGCTTACCATTCAGTACAGACACTAGACAGCAGTAGATAGGTATACGTAGTGGGACATTTTTACGGAGGGTGCGGCAAAGTCAGCAGCAGAGCGATAAACCCACTTGCAGATACATTTTAGTAGTGCCGGTTTGTGCTGCACGTTGTCGCAGTCAAATCTAATTTGCTACAATTTGAATCTCAAACTGGGTGAGGTAAAACGTTTGCCGGAGCACCAGATACTCAATCTGGTTGCCTTGAGGACTGCTGGCTGTGCTTCTTGGGTGTAATACAATTTGTCAATGGTATGTTTCTGGCTTTGGAAAGCAAGTTGGATACAGTTGAAGCTGTTGAAGATTTGAGAAGGCCGTCACTTGTAGGTAGAGTAATGACAAAACCATACATTTTGGAAAGAAAAAATAAATCATGAGATTCATATGTATTGAAAAACAACTTTTATGTGGTATTAGGTCAAGCTTGTTGACTGATGTTCTGTTTACCATAGGCATATGGCTCTAAGCTTTCAAACTAGAGTGCGTTCATGCTCACAACACATCACAGACAGAATCAAAACCAAAGTATTTTTTGCACCAATTCTCGGAACACTCCAGCTACCATAAAATCAGTATTTGGAGCTTCATCTCCGAATCAGATTCGATCCCAATGTCAGACGGAGTGTCTATCGTCTCCGGGGAAATTATGCATATTACTGGTAAAGAAGCCGACAGCACACCAGTGCAAAGCCGATGGGCTAGACATTCATTTTTGCCGTGTAGTTCCGGCGTCCAGAATAGAACTACGGACAACCCGTTCCGGTGGTAAGAGTCCACCAAACGGGGTAACCCCAATTCAAGGTGTGATGCGAAAAACCGTGCTGAGGAATGAATGGTCGAAGGGGTGAAAAAGATGTTCGGCCATTAACGGAGCCTGTGGGGCACCTGGGCACCCCTCACAGTATTTGTCCCTTACCGCGTTAATGCAGGGCTCTGGCGTGGTTGACCTCTTTTCCCGTGCTACTCGTGGGATCCAAAATGAGTACAAATTCAAATAATAATCAGATTAGTAGTGGTAGTGCAGGTAGTTGCAGTAGTAGGGAAGCGAACCCCTTCGCAAGAAGTGGGCTAGCTAGATCTCCGTTGAGGAGAGTAGAAGCAGGAGGAGGCAGCAGTGCACGTAGTGCCAGTGCTGGAACCCATATTTCATCCCCGGCTAACGCATCGGGTGAAGTTATGGATGGAGCGTGGTTGATGAGGGCCATCAATAAAAGTAGAGATGGGCTCTCTGCGATGGAAGTGGCTGCACAGCAGCTCGACTCCATAATTGACTTTGCGTCCTCGAAGTCTAACATCAGCAAGGACCTCAAGCAGGCCTTGCTTAGACTTCGTAAGTCAATGTTGGCGGCCAAGCAGAACCATGTTGAACCCATGGTGACTGTGGCTGCGGCAGAACCCGTGGAACTGAAGGTGCCGAAGTCTACCCAGACGGAACCCTTCGTTTTCGCGGGCAGCCCCAAAAGCGTGGAAGCGAATGCTTACAGCAAGCAATCGCAGAAGCGCGCGAGGCAGCCGTCAGGGGAGGAGCTACCCGGCGGCGCTCGTAAGGCCAGGCGGATACTGACCCCGAAAACCGGCAGAAGTGCCGGAAAATCGGACCCCAGCCAGGCGTCCCGGAAAGCCGAGAAGGGTGGGCCCGAAAAGGCTGGCCCCTCACGGAGTGATGGGAGCAGGGGGTTGCGACCTTTGAGAGGTCCTCCATCACCACAGGTCAGGGCGGAGCAGGGGGGGGACGCCCCCTGGACAACCGTAGTGAGGAAGAAGAAGAAGAAGAAACAGGAGAATCAGGAGCGCAGGGATACCAGACCTAAGAAAGGTAGGAGGGTAGGTGCCAAGCGCGAAAAGGGTGATGCGATCATCATCAAGACGGAAGAGTCCAAGTACTCGGAAGTCCTGAAGGCGATGCGCAGTGACGCGAAGCTTGCGGATCTAGGAGCCGACGTACGCAGTGTAAGACGCACTCGTACAGGTGAAATGATCCTCGAGCTCAAGCGCGACAAGGAGCGCAAGGGCGCCGCCTACAAAAGTTTGGCGGAAGAGGTCCTTGGCGCTGGTGTTGAAGTGAGGGCTCTGACGCAGTCAGTGACTCTGAAGGTGATGAACCTTGACGAGATCACTAACGCAGAAGAGCTCGTCACGGCACTGCGGCAACAGTGCGAAGTGCAGGTGCCCACCACCGCCGTTCAGCTACGGAAAGGTCCGGCAGGTACTCAGGTGGCCTTAGTACACCTACCTGTGGCAGACGCAAATAAGTCCGCTAAGGTAGGTAAGATCAAGGTTGGTTGGTCAGTATGTTCACTGAACATACATGAGCAACCAGTGATCTGCTTTAGGTGCAGGGAACCTGGACACAAGTCCTGGGGCTGTAAAGGCCCTGATAGGACTAAGTTGTGCAGGCGTTGTGGTGAGGAAGGTCATAAGGCACTAGGCTGCAAGAACCCTCCCAAGTGCTTGATTTGTTCCGGCAAGTCCGTGAACAACAATCACCCAACGGGAGGCTCAAGGTGCCCGACCTTCAAACGAGCCATCAACGAAAAATCACAGTGCAGGTAACGCAGCTGAACCTGAACCACTGTGACGCAGCTCAGCAACTGCTGTACCAGTCAGTTGCTGAGTGGGGGACGGACATCGCCATCATATCGGACCCATACCGAGTACCCGCCGGCAACGGCAACTGGGTCGTGGATGGATCCGGAAAAATGGCGGCGATATGGACAACGGGTAAATACCCTGTCCAGCAGTTGGTGTCTACTACCTACGAGGGCTTCGTGATCGCCAAAGTAAACGGGGTCCTCTTCTGTAGCTGCTATGCGCCTCCGAGTTGGTCGACCGAGCGGTTCACGCAGATGCTGGACTGCATGACGACCGCGCTGACAGGGCGAAGGCCAGTTGTAATAGCGGGCGACTTCAATGCCTGGGCCGTGGAATGGGGAAGCCGTAACACGAATCAGCGAGGTCAAATCCTGCTAGAGGCACTGGCTGTGCTAGATGTCGATCTGGCTAATGTTGGTGCCAAAAGTACCTTCAGCCGTAACGGAGCGGAGTCGATTATCGACGTTACTTTTTGTAGTCCTGGCCTAACGAGTAGTTCGAACTGGAGGGTAGACGATGGCTACACTCACAGCGACCACCTGGCGGTTCGCTACAGTATCGACTACAACAACAGCAGGCAGCGGGTTGAGGAAGCGGCTAGGTCAAGGCCAAGCCCTCGTAGGTGGAAGACATCGTACTTCAATGATGAAGTACTTAGGGAGGCGCTCCGCCGTGAGCGTAACCTACTCGGCCTAAGCGGGGACGAACTGGTAGCGGTGCTTACGCGTGCATGCGATGCGACCATGCCTAGAAAAGTCCACCCTAGGAATGGGAGACCACCGACATACTGGTGGACTCAAGCTATTGCGAACCTGCGCCGTGCCTGCCTACGGGCCAGGAGACGGATGCAGCGAGCACGTACCGAGCAGGAGCGTGAAGAACGACGGGCGGTGTTCACCGCTGCCAAAGTCGCGCTGAAGTCTGAGATAAGGGCAAGCAAAAAGGCCTGCTTCGAGGGACTCTGTCAGAGTGCCAACGCGAACCCGTGGGGTGATGCCTACAGGATCGTAATGGCGAAGACAAGAGGTGCAACTGCTCCTACGGAGCAGTCTCCACAGATGCTGGAGGGGATCATCGAGGGGCTCTTCCCGCGCCACAACCCTAGCCCATGGCCTCCTTTTGTAGGACAGCCGGGGATTGGGGCTGGTGATGAGGATAGAGTAACTGATGAGGAACTTGTAGGGATTGCAAAATCCCTAAGCATGGGGAAGGCACCAGGTCCGGACGGAGTTCCAAACCTGGCCCTCAAAGTCGCAATCTTGGAGGCTCCCGGTATGTTCAGATCTGCTATGCAGATATGCCTGGACGAGGGAGTATTTCCAGATGCGTGGAAGAGGCAGAGCCTGGTACTATTGCCAAAGGCGGGGAAACCACCCGGTGACCCGTCGGCGTATAGACCAATTTGCTTGATTGACACGGTGGGGAAAGTGCTCGAGAAGATCATCCTCAACAGACTGTCGAGGTACACCGCGGGTGTAAATGGTCTCTCAGGCAACCAGTTCGGCTTCCGGAAAGGGAGGTCCACTGTAGACGCTATTCTGGCGGTTAAGAAAACCGCTGAGATAGCACTCCAGCGTAAGAGGAGGGGTATTCGCTACTGCGCAGTAGTGACTCTGGATGTAAGGAATGCATTTAATAGTGCCAGTTGGGCGGCTATTGCTGATGCGCTCCTGCGTCTGGGGATACCCGAGTACCTGTACAAGATTCTCGGAAGTTACTTCCAGAATCGGGTATTAGTCTATGACACAGAGGTGGGTCGGAAGTGCTTTCACATAACCTCAGGAGTCCCGCAAGGTTCCATCCTGGGTCCGGTGTTATGGAATGTCATGTACGACGAGGTGTTGAGATTGAAATTCCCGGCGGGTGTGGTCATCGTTGGCTTTGCCGACGATATTACGCTGGAGGTCTACGGTGAATCGATCGAAGAAGTGGAATTGACTGCAGCCCACTCGATCGCAATTGTGGAGGAGTGGATGAGCTCCAGGAAACTGGAATTGGCTCACCACAAAACGGAGGCTGTTGTTGTCAACAACCGAAAGTCGGCGCAGCAAGCGGTGATCAGTGTAGGCGACTGCACAATCACTTCGAAGCGCTCCGTCAAACACTTGGGGGTGATGATCGACGACAAGCTTACCTTCGGTAGCCATGTCGATTATGCCTGCAAGAGAGCCTCCACAGCTATTGTGGCACTGTCCCGGATGATGTCCAATAGCTCTGCGGTGTACGCCAGCAAGCGTAAGCTTCTGGCCAGTGTCGCCTCGTCCATACTGAGGTATGGTGGCCCGGCTTGGGGCACGGCTTTGAGTACCGATAGCTACCGTAGCAAGCTAGAGAGTACTTATAGGCTAATGTGCCTGAGGGTTGCGAGCGCGTACCGTACCGTGTCACACGATGCACTTTGTGTCATCACCGGTATGATGCCTATTGGTATCCTTATCATGGAAGACATAGAGTGCTTCGAAATGCGCGGCACAAGAGGCATACGCAGGACTGCCAGACTGGCCTCCATGGTCAAATGGCAGCGTGCGTGGGACAGTTCCACCAAGGGAGTGTGGACTCACAGGTTGATTCCGAGGTTAGATATCTGGGTCAATAGGCGCCATGGGGAACTAACATTCCACCTAACACAGGTCCTTTCGGGTCATGGATGCTTTAGACAATATCTACACCGTTTCGGTCATGCGGGTTCTCCCGAATGTCCAGTTTGTGCAGGTTTAGAGGAAACGGCGGAACACGTTTTGTTCGTGTGCCCGCGTTTCCGCACAATGCGTGACCGCATGTTTGCCACATGCGGTCGGGACACGACTCCGGACAATTTGGTCCAGAGGATGTGTGCAGACGAGTTTGGCTGGAATGCCGTTTCATCGGCTATCACCCACATCGTCTCGGAACTCCAAAGGAGGTGGCGTGTGGACTCGAGGAGTGACTAGTGCAGACGCTAATCAACAGGTGGTCCAAGGGTTCGCAGTCGGCTACGTAGGTCATACCGGTGCCCTACGGTCGAAATCGACCCTTACAGCGATTAAGTGGCCGCGGGGAGAACATCCTGGTAGCGCTGCTGTCGTGGCGCCGGCCTACTGGGTGGATACGAGCCTCTGGTTGTTCGGGGCAGGTGGAGGCCCCTTTGTCAGCAATCCCAGCTCGTGCTAGCTGATAGGGCCTGAGCCTTCAGTAGGTCAAATTGCGAAGCCCGCAGTATCAGTTCTTGATACCTGCGGTGCAGCTGGGCGCGGGCTTAGTGGTCGACCCTGCCCGCCTTCAGCGGACAACGGGAGGTGAGGACCACCCGGGAAGCTGGCAATGCGCCAGCATGCTACCTTGGTGGACCCCCATAAGCGTGTCATCGATGTTCGTTGCTGCATGGCTACGCAGCTAACCTGGAGGATGCGATGTGCAATAGCCCCTCTCCGAAGCAATGCCTTCTTGGTGGTCCCGGAGAGACGAAGGGTTTGGCGGCAATGGAAATGGTTTAGTGGGTCGGGGGTGTAGTCCTGTTTACTGCTTGTACGTAGTAAATGGTCCCCAACCCCACACTCCCGGACCTCGGTCCGGAGTCTGTTGAGCAGATTATCCCCCCATTGCTTAGAAGGAAAAAAAAAAAAAAAAAAAAGACATTCATTTGGAGCTATGAAACGATTGGTCTGGCCCGGGCCAGGTGGCATTGAACGGCTTCGGTAATCAATTGCGAATTGGAAGCCATCACTCAAAATTAAATGTTGATTCCTCGAGAGATATGACTTCTTCTTCTTCTTCTTGGAATTGTACTTAAATAGAGCCTGCTTGTCAGCGTGGTGGTCTATGAGAACGTTACCAATTGTTAATTGAAAGCTTTTCCAAACATTCGGGAATCGAACCTAGACACTTCAAATTGGTTATGCTCTATAACAGCGGAAGTTATCACAAGGTTCAAAAAGCCCTAAAGTTTGTAGGCAGTGTGATTTTTCCTTCTTGTTAACAAGATGATTTTTTTTGTAAAGTTGTCATCATGTTTATTTCGGAGCTTAAAGCATTAAACAAAGGGCCTTCCTTAACCTAGTAGTAAAGTAATGGAAATTTCCTTGACTTCCCTGACACAGAGTATCGTCGTGCTTGCCGCATAATACACGATTGCGAAAATGGCAACTTTGTCAAATAAGCTCTCGATTAATTACTGTGAAAATGCTCATTGAAAATCAAGCTAAGAAGCATGCTCTATTCCATTGAGGACTTGGTGTCAAGAACAAGAAAACAAAATTCCATGATAAAACCTTGATTACATATCACATTAATACACATATAATTGTACTTGAAATATATATTTCGGGTAAGGTTATTATAACAACTATCGAAGAGCTAAACATTACATTTACTTTGCAATTGGATTAAATGGACAAATTGATGTGAAGTTTTGCGAAAAAGTTACACGTCTTCTAAGTGAGAATTGAACTCACGACTCCCTGATCTCTAGTTAGGGCGCGTTACCCCTACGCCATGGGAGGACTCATGAACGTAGAACGTCACATCAATTTGTCCATTTAATCCAATGGATCATTAAAACAGCCAAAACGGCCGCTATGGAAAGCATAGATAGCGCCACCGTAGCCTTGTGTGTATGACAGAACAGCAATGTTAAATCCCATATACAGTGGCGCCTTTGTTTTGATGCGGTGAGCACTGACAAAAACTACCTTCAATGATCCATTGCAAACTTTATGTAATGTTTAGCTTTTCGGTAGTTGTTAAACTTCCACTCGGCTGGTTAGCCGTAAACCACGATTCATAATTAAACAAGTAAAGTTATTATGTTAACTGAAATCTAATGATAATGATAGCAACACTTTTTATTACATTTCGGAAATCATTGAGTAAACACAAATAAATAATAGTATAACCATTTATTACTGCAAACTGTATAAATTGAGGTGGGGCAATGATTCTTTTGTGAGATTTTGCATCAATTAAAAAAAAAATTATGTATGCCACAGTGGTGGTTTGAATACGATCCAAGTAAGATACTTTCACTATACAAATAACAGACATCGAGTGAGATTTATAAAGTAATGACTATTTGTATTTGTGACATTTGTGTATTGAATTGTAATTCAACACTTTTTTGAGATCGCACCTAAAATCAAAACTCATGTAATGATTATGTGAGCGCGTAGCCCTATCGTTAAGTTGGTCAAAAGTGTATTCGTGTTTGCATAAATGTTTGGAAACCATTTAAGGCTCAATGCGTTTTTTTTTCTTTTCAGCTGACGATTTTTTTTTGATTTTTTTTTGAAATGTTGATTATTCCACTAAGGTCGCAATATCGTCCCACCTTACTCTACAGTGATTATTACATCTTCATTAGCTAGGGCTATCGATATCTCTATCGATAGCCCAAGCTAATGAAGATGTAATAATAATTTAAAACTCATGACAGCATGTAATTCAACCAGTAACTAAGTAGCTTTTTATTACACCCGTTTATTTTTCATTCAACTGGCACCTGTTAAGAACGATCAAAAGCATGATGAAAATGAATGAAGCTCCCAAGTTCATGAAGAATGCAATATAAGCTCTAGTCTCTTCTCGGGTTTGTCATTCTGATTTGATATCGTTCAGCTACTTTAGCCCAACAAAAAATGTACTCCATGCTTTCACGTTACACCTTTTGCTGGGGAGGTTATAGATATATGTGTGCACAAGAGATGAAGACACAAGACTCAAAACAACGATCAAAAGTTGTGATGGAAATGCATGATACCAATTTCCTGTCATATCATTTGTATCGTTTGCATGACAAACTACATATCTAACAAAGTAGGTGACATCGTTTTCTAGAAGTTTATAACAAAATGCAGAGGGATTTTGCAGTCTACATTTTCCTTTTAGCCAAAATAACGCGAAACGTCATGCTGAGCTGCCTTTTTAAAAAAGACACCAGTGCACTGTTGAGATATTTTGATTCTCTTCTCTAATTGAGTCCCACTGTGATTTAACTGTCATGAGGAGATTCAATACATTCCAGTTTTTTTGTTGGGCCAGCATGCAAGCCAGAATCTATGACAAAAGGTCGAAGGACAAAAGGTCGAATGCCAAAAGGTCGAATGACAGAAGGTCGAATGGACAAAAGGTCGAAGGGACAAAAGGTCGAATGGACAAAAGGTCGAATGGACAAAAGGTCGAATGGACAAAAGGTCGAATGGACAAAAGGTCGAATGGACAAAAGGTCGAATGACAAAAAAGGTCGAATGGATAAAAGGTCGAATGGACAACAATTTAGGAAGAACCAAAAGCTATACTCTTTAGATAAAAAAGCAAGTTATCACAAGCGCTACAGCTAAAACAGACGCGAAGAAAACTTGCATATTTTCAGAAAGACCATACTGACGGAAGTTCAATTTCAGCTGGACAACGATCTTTTCGGGGTCAAATTGTGTTAGACTTTTCAGGGCGTAGTGCATCCAGAGTTACTGTGAACGTGCTGTAGCCTTATGTGTAAGAGCCACATTCCTTTCATGCTCACCCGTGCACTGTACATTTTGAGACCTATGTTGGTGTTCCTCGCTTTTTTAGGGTAATTTCTCAATGCGTCTCATGCGCATCGTCACTCGCGTTGTTCAAAAACAGTACAATAATAGATTTAAAGACAAAATTTTGAAACGAGAATCGAGATTGGAGCTTCCGGATTGCACGTCTTCGACCGTATCATGTAGACCATCTAGACACTTGCATAATAAGGTGAAAATAGCTGTAGAGACTCTTCGTTACCGTGCAGTTGTTTTACAACTTGGATACCGATGGCGAGCGTAGTACCGAGCAGCGCATGCGTTAAATCTCCCCTAGCGCGCGCTTCCAGAATTTTTGTGAACCTAGCGCAGCACACTACGATTCTGATGCGTTGAAAAGCGGTTTGGACTCGTTAGTTCATTTATGATCTCCTGGTAATTATGTAACTCTAAGTGCATCGAGGCATGCACACTCTATGTGCTATGTGTTGGGATGCCGAGTGCTGGAATGCACTGCGTCTGTCATTCAGATTATACTGGAATTATAGCATCTATGGCGTGCCGCCATGAGTTGACTGCAGAGCAGAGGGTTCGCTCTGCGGAGGCTGGTTCCCTGTAACATTGTTCAAGGCGGCTAGGAGAAGCAGTTTGCCTAGGTTTTTTCTGCTGCATATGTTAAAGTGCCTTCTGAAATAGAGTCCAAGAGTAATGTGTGTGTTTCTGTAAACCTTCATTCAGAGCATGGGTAGATTTCAGATCGTCGGTGGTGCGACATCACACCTGCATTCCTTGAACTATCTTCTAACGGTTCGGGTTGCAGATCATCTTCTAATAAAAATCATGATGCACAAATACAAAAATGATCAAATTATCAGAAAAGCTCTCAGTAAATGCTAGTGTATCTGAGAAGCAAACTCTACCCTAGTTGGAACCTAATTCCAGAAAAAAGATGATTATTTTTCCCTGATGCTAATTTAAATCAGACGAAACCAACAGTCAGATAAAACTCTAATGCATAGCCCTAAAACAGCAAAACTTCAAAAGAAGGAAAATCCTTTGTTAGAAATGCAATTGAAATGCTCATAAATACTGTTAAGCATGAAGAACAGCCGATATTTATAAGAAGGCAACATTTCATTTGAAAAAAAAAAAGGCAAGATGTAAAAGTGAAATCTATGAAGAACAGTCGATGTATAAAAGAAGGAATAATCGTCGATACAAGTATCTACAACAGTAAAAAATCATTATAATGTATAACTCCAAAAGAACAGCCAATGTTTCAAAGAAGGACAAATCTCTATTGAAAATGTATCAAATAAAAAGCTAATAATAATTACTTTATGCTTTGAAGTATCAAAATAATAACAACTGACATTCAGAAAATAAATCTTTTGTTTGGAAATAATAGCATTCATACAAATTATTGCTTCAAATGATAGTTCTGAAGAACAGCTTTCGTTTAAAAGAAGGAAAAACTTCAGATGAGAAGCGAGGAATTTGTGATTAAATGTTAGCAACTGAGTGTACGATAATCCTTTCAACGGTACAATTTGGACCTTTCGTCCATTCGACCTTTTGTCCATTCGACCTTTTTTTCCATTCGACCTTTTGTCCATTCGACGTTTTGTCCATTCGACCTTTTGTCCATTCGACCTTTTGTCCTTCGACCTTTTGTCATTCGACCTTCTGTCCTTCGACCTTTTGTCCTACAACCTGCAAGCCAACCACTTCCCTCTTTGAAGTAGAACAAATTGGTACCCTCATATATATAAGCAACTACTTACTTAACTTTCTATTCCAAAAAAGTTACATTGCCTATACCTTGGAGTCATATTGACCCCAAACTAAACATTGCAAAATTTGAACGGATTTTTTTATTTTTCTGCACTTTTGGACAAAAAATTTAATAGAGTTTCACTAAAAAACATAAGAAAATTCAATTCGGTTTATCGCAGGGAAGAAAAAGGACAGAAAGTAGCGAAATTGAAAATTGGGACGCTTATATACTTCAAAAAATATATAGAATTATACTTTCTAAGGTTAAGATTTGCAACAGGGAAACGACTACTATGCTGCCCTTCTACGCCTACTTGTCCCATGTTCTATGTAAAGCTTATGGACCACGGGACAAATATGCATAGAACGGCAGTACATAACACACTCGCTCACACTTATGCTAAGTTATATTTGCTAAGTTTAATATTTCACAACTAGGAGGTGCTAGTGAGCAACAAATATTTCAAACTCACATATTTCATGATGCAGAACAACTAGAAGGTCGTTGTTTTCGGCAAAGTTGTTCGTTAAGTTTAGGATTATGTGCCGCATGCTTGGTTAACTCAGTATTATACCACTAACAGGCACTAGTGAGCATTGAAAACTTAAACGAAAATTTACAGCATAGCAAAGCTTGAACTGATTGTACATGTCAAATATTGCTATTCCGTAATTGATTGGAACTGCTAAGAATTGCACCTAGATCCAAATAAATAAGGGATGGGATTTTCCGATTACTCGCGAAGTGCACAATTTAGCAGTTCTTACAGTCACTTGAGATGCGGAAGGAATGCTAGTGTGTTATTTTTGCTTCTAGAAATCAAGAATACCTCTGCATATCCAGGATCACAACGGGAAAGGTGTTTGTTAGTGAGGGAGGAAAAAGATCTGGGAGTCACCTTCCATTGGTGATGTGATCCATGTATAAAGAGGAAATACATTACTCTTACTTAAAACTAGTTCTGCATTGTTGTATCACAGTGAAATGATATTGGTAAAAGATTGAATAAAAAAGTATGTCGGTATTCATAATGCCGAACTGTTTAAAACATGTTGTTTTTTTTACTGACTGAGGAAAAGAAAATATATTGTATATTAAAACTATATAGTACAGGAATAAGGCTTCATGACGACACTTGTAGTGACGAACCTTTCACAGTTCTTTTTTATGAAAATTACATGAAAGCAATGTTGTCATAAGCATGAAACGAGCTCACTAGTTTATATTCCATTCACCATTCGGTCGCGTGCTCGAAAAGAACATGCAACAGAACCAAAAAACTACACACTGCTGATTGTGGCTTGAAATTTGTCCACCTACATAAGCACATACGCACAGCTTACTTTCCACCCAATCTTATCTAGTTTACTGGAATAAAACACTTTTTCAAGCATAATTTTTCAATTCGACATACAGGCAAAAAAAACAAACGCATAATCTACACACTGTAGAATCCTAAAACCATTTTGGATTTTTTTTAAATATATTTCAATTGTGTCCTATGGGTACTTTACTCACAAGGGAAGGTCAGACGGGTTTTTCATCCGGACTGTTTTTGTTAGATTCTACATGTCGAAATATGAAAAAACCCACAGCCTTTCGGGTGAAGGACCAGTGGTGTAGCCAGGAGGGGCTCAGAAAGGGTCGATTTTGTACGAATATAATATTATTGAGTCAATTGAAAATTTGTCAAAAGATTTTTCTCAGGATTTATTACGATAGAAATGAACAGAATTGACATTAATGTATGCTTGTAATGTATTTTTATGCCATTGGCGTAACTAACATGGAATATGGACGCCAAAACAAGTTTGGTTTTATTGAAATAGTATACCAACAAGAAGCCTATCCTGATTGTGCCTATGGCATGGAAAAAATACATTTTCAAAATACATCAATGTCAATTCTGTTCTCTACCATCACAATAATTACTAAAAAAAATATTTTTTTCCAAATTTTCAGTTAGCTTAATAATAAAATATACATACAAAATTGCCCCTTTTAGAGCCCCTCCTGGCTACACCACTGGTCCATCACCCGAAAGGCTTTGGGGTTTTTCATATTTCAACTTGTAGAATCTTACAAAAATAGTCCGGTTGAAAACCCCGTGTAACACCTTCGTGACCTTCCCTTGTCAGTGTTTTAAATTTGGTTACGCACACCCTACGTTTGCAAAGCTCAACTGTCATTTTTTTCCATTAAAAAGGGCAATTTATACCGTCTAAAGCCAAAGGCTGCACAGACTGAAAATAATTTACTTTAGACAAAGGACACAAGGAACAACCAGTAGACCTGTGAAGTATTTTCCGCACAACAAAAAAAATCCTCCGAGTGGGGCGGGAATCGAACCCACACTCCGTTGGTATTGTTCTAACACTACGCACGACTGAGAAGTCCACTTTTTTCATACCAGAGCACGCACCGTACATATGCTCATAGTAAAACGACCTATATGTAGTACCAAACGACAAAATTTCAAACAGCAGATTCGTCATACTGTTTCCCGATCACTAAACATATTGGTAATCGAGAGATTTAGATTCCCACTGCTTACAGGTCGGCAAACTGATGTGGAACATTGTCAGTATTCGGTTTCAGACAATATTTTTCATAAAATCTTCCACAAGAACTGTTCTCCATCTATTTTTGTTACTCACGGCTCCCGTCATATCAAGGATTTGAAATATATCGTAAGAGTTTAATATTTTGTGTGTAAAGGAAATGTTGTTCATTGTAAATATGTTCTAGAACTGCGTACATGTCCTTTGTTGTCCTGTGTATTTGTGTGCTTATGTAACTTCTGCTACGTGTTCTTTAAAACGTGTATTGAGAGTCCGTTTTGTTTGTCGTATGTAGATTTTGTTACAGTGGTCGCATAATAATTTGGTAATTTGGTAAACGCCTGATTTATATAAACTGTGAATTGGGTCTTTTGTTGAACCTAGGAGAGTTTGGAGTTGGTTGTTTCTACTGGTAAAAACTAACTCAAAACCAAACCTTCGTAGGATTGGACGTAGCTTTTTTGTTTTATCGTTGTGGTAGACGGCTATACGTTTGAGTGTTGGTTTTTCTTGTATCAGAGTAGTAAGTGAACGTCTGTACTGTTTTTGTGTACTTTTGCCAATGAGTTGCTGTATTGTTTGTCTCGTGTAGCCGTTTAATTGTTCTGTTTAAAAAATGTAGTTAAGTTCCTTTCTTCTACCAGTTTTACTGAGGGAGATTATCAGCATTTGATGTATCATGTGATTGAAGGAAGACATTTTATGTTGCTGTGAGTGATTTGATGTGTTTGGAATAATACGTTGAGTGTTGGTTGGTTTTCTTTAGATTTCAAATGTAAGTGATGAGTGTTCCTTTACAATAATTAAGTCCAAGAAACGCAATTTGTTATCCTGTTCCACTTCGTAAGTGAATTCAATGTTTTTGTGCGCCTTAAAAATTGTTTCTAAAGTTTGGGATAAGATGTGTTTTTTTAACTATACTGAAAACATCATTAACCTATCTCCACCAGATTTCACGGAGCTGGTTTTTATCTTCTAATCGTTTCTCTAAATTTGTCATAAAAATCTCACTTAAAAATGGAGAAAGAGGGTTTCCCATGGGGGCTCCATTTAACTGTTAATAAGTTTCATCTCTAAAGGAAAAATAGTTCTCTTCCATGCAAAGTTTAGCTAATTTAATGTATAACGTACTTGTTTTATCCAATCTGTGCCTTCATTTTGAGTAAGTAGCCAATCTTCTAATAGGCTGATGGCGTCTTTAACAGGAATGCTAGGGAATAAAGATTTGACATCAAAAGAAACCAAAACTTCATCATCGGCTATTTTTAGATTTTCAATTACTTCTGTAAAATGTTTCAAATTTTAATGAAACTTTTTTGGAAAATTTTGGAATTTCTGGACTAAATCTGCAATCTTGTGGGTGGGTGATCTAATAGCTAAAACAATCTCACGCATTTCATTACCAGGTTTATGAGCTTTGGTAAGTCTTTTAATTCTTGGTAATGAAGGGTTAGATTTTTTCAGAGAGTTTACAACATTACCCAAAACCCGTTTTGCTTCTTTTAACCCTTTGTCAACACGTCCTGGAAGAGGATCTGTTCGTTGTATACGATATGGTCCTTGTTGAATTTTATTCAACATTATTTCTTCGTTTTTAGGTTTATCAAAAAATACAGTAGAATTACCTATATCTGCTCTTAAATAGAAAACTGGTTTTGTGTTGAGTTGTTTGATTATGTTGTGTTCTTTGTTTTGGGGTGTAGTGTTCGTGTTGCGGATGATGTTGGCGGTGTGTGTTCTTATTTCCTGTATTTGTGAAGTCTGTAGAATATTAGTGTTGATCGTTGTTTCAATGTCTATGGCTGTTTGTGTCGTACCAGGTTTTGCTGGTACAGCGTAGGTCAGTCGGTGTTCAGAAGACTGAACTTAGTGTTTTTCTCATGCTTTCAGGAAAACAAACTTCCGGCATTGGAAACATCAAAATATTTGATTTTTTTCTGTAATAATAGAACTTATCTATATAATAATACATCTGCATAAAAACAGCGATGGAAAAATCAAAATATAAGGAGTCCTTGACGTAACTTTAGAACGCCAAAATATCATCCAGTCCGGTCTGTCTGAACACCGACCATATGGTCTTGAATAAACTAATGCATATTGGGAAAGTTATTGCCAATAGAATTTTATTATTTTTCCCGAAATCACTCGCTATTGGAATATGTTTTTACACTGAAGATTTTGATATACTTAGCACAAATTTAACCTTATTTCAAACATTGGATGTTCTTTCTAAACATGACGTTATCATAATTATGAGTATGAAATCTGTTGATTTAAAATTTGAATAAATTTCACCTTCTTTTAAAAATAGGCTATTTTTTATATATATACTGTTATACAATAAAATTAAGTAAAGCTAAATGTTAAACATTTTTATGAATTGCTGTTTTATAAATTATTACAAGGCGTGCTTTGTTTTGTGTTTTTACAAACACGGTATCTCCTTTCGAGATATGCTGAAAAAATATTACTTATAGACGGTTTTTTTTATTTACACTTCCAAAAATAATTTAATATTGAATCATTCAACAATTTTGACACTTATTTTCTTTTAAAAATGTATTGTTCATTCAAGTTTCGCTGTGAGAAGATTTTATTTTGCTTTAAAGCCTTAAACATTTTAAACCAAAAATAATCTGCTCTCACATACAGGCTGTTTTTGCATTTTGCTGCAATAATACATCTTTTGATTGAAGCTCTCAATGTTTTGCTAATAAATTTTACCAATTTTACCAAGTATTTTTCATCAAGTGTTACGTTATGTTCTATGAGCGTTCCATTAACTATAAACTGCGAACCATCATTGCCAATTTACCGTTTCAAATCACGAGTTTTATTCAGTTATGTTCTATAATGTCACAACAATTTTTGACATCCATGGCTCGGCAAATCTCTGAACTAACTGGTGTTAATCTTGGTAATAGCTTCAAAAAAGCCAATATTTATTCTAAATCACTCATTATGCCAGATGACCATTATGCCAAACGACATTATGCCAAACGACTTTATGCCAAACGGGGTACAATCTTTATGTATACGTCATCGTGTCAGACGACATTCAATTGATTTTTTTGTGTTTCTCGATCTATCGCTCGTGCTGTGTGCGAGTGGTGACGGTAGCAAATGAGTTTAGAGAAATCATTTGACTGCTGATCACGGAAAAGAAACGAAATTTTCTGATAGTGGTGAGAAACAGTGTTTTTTTTTTCAACTCATAGGCTGTGAACCGTTTCACCGATTCGTTTAACTTTTAGTTAAAATTTGACGGACGCAAGGCGATCGAAAGTAGAAGTAGCAGTTCGATGAGCACCTGAATGGTGTTGAGACACAGAGGGTCAGGACAGCGAAGATGATGACTACTTCAACACAGCCAAAAACAAACAGCTTCCACGATGGGGAAAATAAGAATACGATTCAACAGCTCAACAGCAACGGGGGCAAGGGTGGTATCGGAGCCAAACTCAACAAGATGGGTTCAGCCGCTTGCCTACATCAATTGGTCGGTGTTCAGACAGACTGAACCAAGTGATTTTTAATGTTTTCAGAAAAACGTACCCCAAGCGTCCGGAACAACCAAAAATATTTGCATATTTTGCTATAATAATGGAAATTACCTATTTCATGAAACATCTGTATCAAAATAGCATAGGAAAAATCAGAATTGGCGGAGTTCTTGGCTTACCTTTACAAGGCCAAAATATCATCGAATCTTGTCTGTCTGAACACCGACCAATCTGGAAAGGGGAACAGCTACAAGAGGAAAAGTAGCAAAGGTATTATAAGCGAAATGCTGCCTACAAGGCGCTATCCTAGATATCTAGAACGATATCTTTTATCACCTATAACTAACGATTTCGTGAGAAATTGTGAAGCGGTTCTCATCGACGGCCGCTTGAAAACGTACCAGCCCTCTACGCTCCACCCATTTATCGATTCCAAATTGGCATACTACAGTATTGACCTTGTAGAGTTATGGAAGGCTTGAGACGAGAACAGCTTTTCCGAGAAGCTCACAAATAAGACTATGTGAAGACTCGAGCGAACACTATGACACGGTGATGAACTTTCATGGCTGTTGGAACGGTGACAGAATTTTCATCCACTTGAGATGTGAAGAAACGTATACCGACTGGAGTGTATCGGTTCAGTCGGTGTGTAACGGAACCAGTTCCGAGTGCCTTGAAGGAACACCGTTAAAAAAAACTTAACAAAACCCTCAATATGTTCAGTACTAGTCATAAAAAAGAACAACGATGGACAGTGTGCAGAATAGCACGAAGATTCCGGCTGAACATTCCAGTTCGTTCGAATCCCACCGGGGACTTCGACAGGGTGATGGACTACCGTGTCTGCTGTTCACTCTAGAAGGTGTCATGAGGAGATCCGGGTTCAATAACCGAGATACGATTTTCACAAGACCCAGTCAATTTGTTTGCTTCGCGGATGATGTTGATATTGTCGGCCGAACATTTGGAACGGTGGCAGACCTGTACACCCGCCTGAAACGTAAAGCGACAAAAGTGGTGAATGCGTCAAAAACAAATTACATGCTGATAAGCGGAACCAAGTTCGTCTTCCTCGGATCCTTGTAATGGCTGATAACAACGTTAGTCGTGAAATACGGAGACGTTTCATCAGTGGATATCGCGCCTACTATGGGCTCCAGAAGAAACTGCGATCGAGGAAGATTCACCCCCGGACCAAATGTACCATGTACAAAACGCTCATAACACCGGTAGTTCTCTACGGGCATGAGACGTGGACTATGCTCGAGGAGGATTTGCAAGCTCTTGGGGTTTTCGAACGCCGAGTGCTAAGGACGATCTTTGTCGGCGTGCAGGAGAACGGACAACCCTGCAACTCTGATACAAGGAGGCGGGAGCATAGCGAACGAGGTGGCTTGATCAGGTGCCAACAAGATCTGGAGATCGTGGGCCAAAATAGAAGTTGGAGGGACACAGCCATGGACCGAGTAAATTGAACATAAAAAAAACTACAAATTGAACTTTAAAGCTGTGATTACACAGTGCGCGCAATGCACGAACATTTGTGCAAATTGCACGAACGTTCGCGCGAACTGTGTAATATGTGCACGAACTACAAACGAACATTTTGTAGAAATGGACCGATGCACGAGTTCACGAATTTGACGTTTGAGCGGTGCCGAATTCACTAGTTTCCATGGCCACGTAAATAATACGGCACCGCTCAAACGTCAAATAATGAACTCATGCATTGGTCCATATTCGTGCCTTAAATCATGTTGGTTCGTAGAACTTGCGTTGCATAGCAACCATAGAAAGTTATGTAGTATGAAGGAAGACCCTTGATCAGATTGATAAATAAAAATATTGGTGTAGGAAAAGGAATCATCCAGGATTTGTTACAAAGATTTCTCCAGAGATTCTACCAGAAATTCCTTCAAGATAATCTCTACAGTGATCCATACAGCGATTTTTCCAAGGATTACACTAGGGATTTTGTCAGAGAAACCTCCAAGATGAATTTTTAATCGCTACCAGATTCTTTCAGACCGGCTCCAGGAGTACCTTTGGCAATTTCTCTAGAAATTCTACTAGGAGTTCTTTCAGGATTTCACCAAGGATTATTCCAAAGATTCCTCCAGGAAGCTATAGGGAGGAGGATTTCCTACAGTAATTCCTCCATAGATTACTACGGCAATGTTTTTAATGAAATTCCTCCAAAAATTCCTCCAGCAGCTGACATAGACATTTTCTCCATAGTTTCTTCCAGGAATTTTTCAGATTTCACTTGAAATTCTTTTGGCGACTACTCGAAGGATTCTTCTAGAAAAATCTCAACAGGGATTCTTGCAGAGTTACCACCAATGATTTCTCTAGAAATTGCTCCAAGGTTACTTGCAGGGTTTTCACCAGGAATAATTCCGAAGATTTTACCAGGAACTTCTGCAGAGATTTCTCCAAAGATTATAAAAGCAATTACATCACGAGTTCCTCAAGAATTCTTCCAGAGATACCTTCAGTGAAATCGCTACAGGAATTACGCCATGGATTTTCGAGGTGATCTTTCATGGATTTACCCAGATATATGTCCTTGAGAATTGTTCTAAACAGCCAAACTCCTCCAAGAATTCATCTAGAAATTCCTCCAGAGATTTCCCCATAAATTCCTTCAGTAACCACAATAGAAATAACTTCAAGAATTCATTCAGAGATTTTTCCACACACTCATTTTCTGAAAATTTGTTGTTGCAGAAATACCTGAATAAGTTTCTGACAAAATACCTGGATGGATTCCTAGAAAAATATGTGAATGGATTCCTGGGGCAATCCCTGTCTAGAGGAATTTCAAAAAAAAAATATGGAGAAATCTCTGTAGGATTTCATGGAGGAGTCTCAAGAAAAATCCTTAGTGGAGCTTATGAGAGAATCTCCAGTTCAATATCTGATAGAAACACGGAAAGAAACGAAGTCTTCGGAAGAATCCCCCGGGAAATCTTTTTTTGGAATTTCTGAAAAAAACTCTGGAACCATTTTTGAAGGAACCGATTAAGATCTCGAGAGTTTTACGTGAAGAAATTCCTCAAAAAATGTCTAAGAAATCTAAGGAGGAATCCTAGCAGAGATTTTATCAGATGAATCACTAGGAAAAAAAATCTGTAGGAATCACTGAATGGGATAAATTGTTGAAGGAATCCTCGGAGGCATCTGTGGAGGCAATTCCATTATTTTTTTGTTTCACTGTAGAGACCATTCTTTAGGTATTCCTAGAGAAATTCCTGGAATAAACATTGGAGAAATGACCAAATTTCTGGAGAAACAACTGTAAAAGTCTCTAGATGAAGACCTGTAGAAATTATTCTGGAAGCTTCTGGAAGAATTCCTGGAGAAATCTTCGAAGGAATCCCCGGGGGTGTCCCTAGAGAAATTCCTGGAGTATTGAATGAAATTCTATCGGAACTGCTTTCAACAATACGATTGTAATTGCAAGTTCTTCATAAAGAAATTCATGGAGAAATTACTGGTACAATTATTTCAGGAATTTTTGGAATATTCGTTCTGTAGAAATTTGTGAAAAAATAAACTCCTGAAGGAATCTCTGAATGAATCCCTTGAAAATCCCTGGAGACATTATCCAAGAAATCCCTGAGGAGTTTAAGAATAAATCCCTGGAGATTTTTTCAAAGGAATCTCTGTAGTAATTTATGAAGGAATTTTTGGAGATATATCGTTCCTGATGCATTAGGTTAGAAGAAGTTTACAAAGTGTTTGTTGGAATGGAAAACCCTGATGAATGAATGATATTTATGGAAGAATTTCAGAAACAAATTCCGCAATAATTGGAACTGAAACCCCTGCCGAAATTTTCATTTTTTCATTAATCGTTCTTGTCAAGTATTGTTAATCATATAGGTATTTAGAGTTCAACTAATACAAGAGAATATTGATAACTTATTCGTAAGAAATTAAATCAGTTATTTTTATATGAATAAATGAGGTGTTAATCTTCAAGGTTCTATATCTATACTGAACATTGCTACCAAGGATTGATAAATTATCACTCTATTGATTATTAGGATATCACTATTGTACCCCCATGTGGCATAAAGTCGTTTGGCATAATGCCATCAATGTGCTGTAATATATATCACATTGTAAGGCCATTTGGCATAATGGATTAGAAATTGATCAGTTCGAAATACAGCGTACTACTGGGTCCTTTTATTTGTTTGAATTACAATGTTGAATCTTAAATATTCTGATAATATGAGCAAAATTCAGCTGCGACATTTTTAAAATGGTGCAACTGTTTTTGTAAACCACACGTTGTTGTGGAGCGTATGATGATTATAGGACGAAGCCACACCCCGAATTTTCAAGTGCACGGGTCTTGAGAACCAGACAGCGCTCCGCGTTGTAAATTTATCCGATTGGTCACCACCAGCAAACAAGCAATTTGATCAATTTTCAACACGAACGGTTGTCAGATTCTCCAGACTTATGCACTTGAAAATTCAAAGTTTGAAGTTTGACAAACAGAGCGTTAATGATTAACGGGTCGCAATGATTAATTAAATGATTATTGATTAAATTCAATTTTATCTTGATCAATGATCATGATTCATGATTACAATTTTTGAAGTCATGATTAATGATTGTGATTGATGATTTAGCCAAAGTATGATTAATGAATATGAATAATGATTAAATAAAAATTTTAGATGATTAATGATTAAACTCAGTATGAAAAATGATTATGATTTACCCATACGTGCCTAATGTCAAATTTGATCAAATGATCAATTTTAAAATAATACTTTTTTTAATAATCATCTATCTTCTTTATATTTAGAACGTCACGACCCATTGTGAGTCCGCACTTTACAAATCTCGTCCAGCACGTGTGTGTTCTTTCTATCTATATAAATAAAAATGGAGTGGTGTTTGTATGTCACGAAATGGCTTGAGAATGGGACAACCGATTTAAACAATTCTTTCACTGTTGTTTTCTTGAAGGGTTCCGACGTGTTCGTGCGACGAAAAAGTTTAGAGAAGTTTTCGGGAAATTTGGTAAAACTGGAGAGTACTAATATGCCATTTTGTATGGGAGGTATCATTGACATCTTCCAACAGCCTACTTGATGACAAGACGAAGTTTGCCGGGACCACTTGTACTTAATAACTAACGCGCTCTCGGCTACTAGGCATTCAACAATAGAAAGCGTTGTGTTTGGATGAGCATCTCATTCTTCCGAAAGGGGTTCACTTCGCGAAAGAGGATCACGTGATTATTGAGTTGAAATCGAATTAGGGTTAACTTCTCAGTCAATGAGTCCTCTCGTGGTGTAGGGGTAACGCGCCCTATCTAGTGAACAGGGAGTCGTGAGTTCGATTCTCACCGAGAAGACATGTAACTTTATCGCAAATTTCACATTAATTTTCCCATTTAATCCAATTGAGAAATATATGTAATGTTTAGTTTTACGACAGTTGTTCAAAATTATGTTATTCAGTCGTCTTCTAACGAAATTCCGTAAATATCTGTCTTGCTGTCTGTCTTTAGAACTGCGGGTATCGATTAGAAAATTACGATGGTTGTGGATTCAATTGTTTATTATTTTATAATTGTTTTGCAGACCGAGTCTAAAGAAGGATGGTTTTCAAGAGCAGAGCATTAAATTAATCATGATTGAAAAATTGATGATTGAACAAAAAATCATGCTGAGAGCTATTTGATTCAGATTTTTCAATCATATGTGTACCAATAAATTTTCAAGAGTGTGATGCATTCGTTGCATACTTAAAGGTGTTTAGGGCATCTCACATCATATAATTATTGTTTATTTTTATTACTTTTTGATTTATCATTTATTAATTATTAACTAAGCGATATACTTTGTGAAGCGTAGCTCGCGACACATCGTTTTAAACTGATGTTTCAAGCGTTTTTGATAAACCGGTATGTAAGGTTTGTCGATTTCGCGTGGAAAGTATATTTTTAATTGGTAAAAAGCTAGTTGGATTTCAAAACTTCACTTTATAAAAAAAAGAACAGTTTAGAATTAGTAAGGCGAGCATACCCCGGTAAAATCTAATATGTTGCTTATCTTGTGATAATAGGTTTATTGTACATATAAAACATTAATGGCATTTGATTGTCTTTCTATTGATTTTCTGTATATTCTTTGAGAAATGTTGGGCGAAATCAGTTTGAACATTGGTAGAAATTTTCTAACGAGATCTTTATGAAAAACTAGAAAAAATATTTTTCAAACAATGTTACAAAGGAATTTCCGCCCTTCCTTGATCTAAATCTAGATATCAGTGAAAACGGTTTGAGATTAAAAATTGGCTGTAACGAAACTCAAACGATTTTTATATCAGATTTATTGGCTTTCTTGGTTAAACAGTTACTGTCAAGAACTGTTATATATATGGTCGATGTTCAGACAGTCCAGACTGCATACTATGTTGGCCTTGTAAATACAAATCAAGAACTCAAATAATTGTAATCTTTGCAATGCAATTTAGATACAGATGTTGCCTCAAATGGATAAGCTCCAATATTTCGGCAAATAATGGAAATATTATGTTTTTCCGAACGCTTGGTGTACGTTTTACTGACATCATTAAAGGCTCTAGGTCCAGTCTAACTAAACACCTACCATATATGTTCCATACTACATAACAGTCTCTTGTATATACCAAATCCCATAAAAATGGGTCTGTTATTATGCGAGTAAGCAAGTGCAAATTTAAAAGAAGAAAAATTTTGAAATTCGAAATTTATAATATTGGTACTTTGCAACAGAATAACTCAAAAGAAGGGGGAAAATCTGATTGGAACATCATCAGCGACAATGAGAAATATATCATTGACTCAAAAGAATAGCCTATGTTTTCAAGAATATTTTGAATATTATCATTTCCAACATATTGTAGATGTAAAGATGCCTCGAACATCCTATTATATAAGGAATGTTAGTGATTAGTATGTCAGAAGTTTTAAAACCAAGATTGATATTAACAGGAAATTAAATAACACACTTCCAGTTAAAGGAAGTTAATTCTCTGATTAAAAATGAAATAATATTTACAACAAATGCAGTGATTATAAATTAAAACAATTCGTAGATAAATCCTAGGTGAAATCTTTGGAAAAATTCATCTAATACGTGCCAAAAACCTTTGGAATTCTCCAAAAACTGTTAAAGAAATATAATGAAGTATTGTATAGAACAATTGGTTAAGGTGTGGCTGGAAGTAGTTGTTCTGTAGGCTTCCAGTAAACAATAGTGGATTCAACTGCATAAGCCACTGACCCCATCGTAGACTCACTAAGAGCGCCACGAAGTAAAAACCAATTCATGGTCGAATAAACCGTTTGCCCGTTGAGTATAATGTTATGGTTAGGTTCCCATACTCCGAAAGCTCTCCCTCGTCAGCACGCCCTGAGACCCGGAATACAAAAAAAAACCTGAAAGCCCACCCCAGAGGCTGCCGTTGACTCAAAACCAACAGCCTGGGGTTTTCGTCAATTCCCGTATGGAGCTTGGCTACTAGATTCCGGGGCTATGTTATTATGAATGCTTCAAAATGTTTTGAATTAATGTCTGAAAGCAGTTTAATTAGTTTAAAGAAATCGTTTATAAATAAAATACTTTAAATACAGCAACAACAACCAAATGAAGTGACATTTTGACGAACAATCAATTAACCACACATGATTGCTACGACCATTCGTCGTAGAACCAAATCCGTCTTTGCTCGAACCGTGTAATATATAGACGAACAGTTCGTTCTTACAGAAGCTCGAACAGTTCGCGCGAACTCTGAACGTATTTTTTCGAGCGAACGTTCGTGCATTGCGCGCACTGTGTAATCAAGGCTTAACACTTCACTTAAAAAAAATAAAATAAAATACTAGTCTATAAGTCGCAGACGAAATAGGCCTATCTGTCAAGATAAGCAACACATATTAGAGTTTAAAGGTCTTTGCTCGCCTTATAAGTGATTTTAGTATTTTATTTTTTTGAAAAAGTGAAGTGTTAAAGTTCAATTTGTAGTTTTAAACATACTCTAATAATCCCTCTCCCAAATTTAATATAAAAAGTGTTGTAAATTGAACATAGTTGACGAGGTTTTGTCAAACTAATTAATGGAACACCGAGTAAATAAATAAAATAATAGTCATAAAAAAATAAGCCTAAGAGTAAAGCCCATAAGCAATTGAAACATTAGCGCGAAACATTTAAGCGTATCTCCATCGTATTCCCTTGAGTTTGTTGCTTCCCTATCTCATAAGATCTAGATTATCTTGAGTTTGACCGCCACTATTCTGACAAAGTCAGATCTGAAAACGAATGCCGTTTCGATCGATTTTCTGAAGATCATCAACAACATGAACTGGGGCATTATAACGCCCTGCTGGCAGAGATACGAGTGGCTTGCCCACGTTACGCTTTTAATTTGTGTCCCAGCATGGGGCTAAGCTCCCGGGGCTACAACATCCTCCGAAAACAGTGCTTAAATGCGCAAAATGTGACTATACCTTCACCCAGCTCTCTAACGCATAGCATAGCATTTACTGTCGAACCAAGAAAAAATGAAAAACACTTCCAGCGCCAGACAGCGAGGTGGGAAGATTTATACTAGGATTATACCGCAAACGAGGCCATCAGTAATGGCAGCAGCAAAACAGTTTTGCTCTATTAACAGCTGTTTTCATATTGCAAACGTCCCCTTCTTCTGCTAAAGCGTGCTCCCATGCGAATGCTGCTTTTTCATTTCATAACTTGGTAATGGAATGGTCCATTTATGGAAACACCATTCTCTGAACGAGGTCAAATGTGTAGGAAAGCTGATTTCCAGACACGAAACCGATATACTTAGCAGTGTTACGGTGAAATTCGGTTGTCAAAGTTTGTGGGAGTACCATTTGAATTGTGCTAAAATGGGATCGATCCAAAGTAGGTCAACAGGATTGTCCGACATTTTCCCAAAAACCAAATACACCTTCCTCGAATGAAATTTTCCCACATGAACTCAATCTTTACGAGAATATATTGTTTCGTCAAAAAAGTAGTTGTGTTTTAACCTCTCTACC
Source organism: Aedes aegypti (assembly GCF_002204515.2). Lineage (NCBI taxonomy): Eukaryota > Metazoa > Arthropoda > Insecta > Diptera > Culicidae > Aedes > Aedes aegypti. The sequence continues at coordinate 383,807,672 of NC_035108.1, forward strand.
GGCAGCTTCATTTGTTACCGCGAAAAATATTCAAATCGCGAAAACTTTCTTGTTTCTCGATATTTTTACACCATTTTTCCACAAGCTCTCAAAAAACACTTCTAGTTTTAAAATATGTGTCGATATTGATAATTGGACTTCTGGATCCGCAGATATTTCAAAATTCCTTTTGGGACCGACGCGTGGCCATAACTTTCGTAAATATCTCAGGCAACAGAATTTTTATCGGATTTTGATATTCACTCCTCGAAATGATACATTAATTCGAGAATGTTGTGGAAAAATGAAGCATTTTGGTGCAGTCGTAATGAACTTTTCTGTTTCTGGTACCACACTGGACAAATAAATATCTTGAAAACTCTAAAAAACACCGTATCGTAATTTTCAGATTTACCCAAAAATACTGAACTGATTTGTATGATTTTTTCAGCGGTGCACCTTATTACCTGGCATTGTATAGTACACATATTATTTTTTTGGTTAATTGACCAACAACAAAATGGTCGCCATAGACATATTATATGAATAATATCGGTCCCCCAAGGAACATCGGAATATCTTCGAAACTAGATCACCAATGATTAATATCGACACGGATTCTTAAACTAGAAAAGGTTTTTGAGGTCTTGTGAAAGTATGGGGCAAAATTATTGAGAAACAAAAAAGTTATCGCGATTTGAATATTGTTTTAGGTAAAAAATTAAGCTGCCGGTACACAGTGATTTTTTTTGCCGATTTTGTGATCGTAATAGAATAGCGTCTAAACCGTTGGTTTTAGCGAAAAAGTTTGTTCAGGGAAGTTTCTTGATTTGTAAAAGCGCTTCTTTTGATTCTAGCGGCCAGGTGATTAAATCACCTAAAAGTGAGATAATTTTTTTTTTTTTTATCTGTTGAAGATAGACGGTCGGTGTCTTCAGCAAAGTTGTAGCACATGTTAATTCAAGACACTTTGTCGAAGACACCAAATTTCTATCTGTTATACATTACAAGATATGTCATTTTTTCTTAAAATGACACTTAAAAACCAAAATTTTAGTATAACTTTTTTCTGACATTTTTGACATTTTTTGTGCCTTCTACAAAGTTGTTCATCTACCAAAACTACATGTTTTTGCTGAACATTGCAACTTGCTATCTCTTATGGTAAAATAGTTATTTCTAAATAATCGATTTTTATGGGGCTTTTTTGGACTAATAGCATTAGTTTGGACGCAGATTGACGCACTTGGCGATTTGCGATTTTGAAAGGGCTATTTTATGATTTTCATTTGACACAAAGAACTTTTGGCCAGAAGCGGTCTATTGATTGCTATGTTTTAACTAGTTAAACCATAAAAATGCATTTAATTGCGGTTTCACGACATTTTATCGTTTTCATTACGTTATTTCATATGAAACATGTTGCATTTGATACGTTATGGTAATTTTCAATATATTTTTATTTACTCCCTCACCTACAGACATCATTTAGCATGGAAATGTTTATCTTTTTTATTCTTGTTTGAGTCATAACGTTTCATCAAACTTATGACTCTTCATAGAGCGTTACGTAATTTGCAAACGATGCCATTTGTTTGTCACGCAACTATTATTTGTTAGTGGCAGAGCGTAACATACTTGCTTATTTCAAAATCTCGCGATACGCAACATGGCTAATAAACAATCCTCACTGCTTTCTTTTCCACGTTCCATCCTACTTCAAGCCTTGGTCTGTTTTGCCGGTAAACAAATTAAATAAACAAATAAAAATGATTATTCATTGTAATAAGGAATGGTACAATTAAATTTTAATAAAATTTATAGTTGTATTTGTTAAACCAGACATTTTTCAACAACTCTCACTGAATTAACTAAGTTTTTAACAGTTATAACAGAATTCAAAAACATGCACTGAAGTTAAAGTTCTGATTCATGTGCAGTTGGCGCTCACTGGTACAGTTTTATTTTAAATCAGCAAATACTTTGTCTGCATTAGTATAAGTGAAATTTACATTCACTATAGAAACGTCAGCATACATATTATTCACGATCATTTTTGTTTAAATGTTGTCCCCATATCATAGAAGAATGTGTATAATACAAAAATGATTTTTATTAGCTATGTCGCGTGTCGTGAGATTTTGGAAGGAACAAGGACATTACATGGTAGCAACATAAATAAAAATTGCGTGACAAGCAAATGGCATCGTTTACAAATTACGTAACGCTCTATGGAGATTAAAATGTTGGGTCAAACGTTATGACAAAAACAAAATTTAAAAAGAAAATCATTTCCATGCTATATGAAGTCTGTAGGTGAGGGAATAAATTAAAAATATATTGAAAATGACCATAACGTATCATATGCAGCATGTGTCATATGAAATAACGCAATGAAAATGAGAAAAAAGTCGTAAAACCGCAATTAAATGCATTTTTATGGTTTAACTAGTTAAAACAAAACAATCAATAGACCGCCTCTGGCCAAAAGTTCTTTATGTCATTTGAAAGTCATAAAATAGCCCTTTCAAAATCACAAATCGCTAAGTGCGTCAATCTGCGTCCAAACTAATGCTATTAGTCCAAAAAAGCCCCATAAAAATCGATTATTTAGAAATAACTATTTTACCATAAAAGATAGCAAGTTGCAATGTTCAGCAAAAACATGTAGTTTTGGTAGATGAACAACTTTGTAGAAGGCACAAAAAATGTCAAAAATGTCAGAAAAAAGTTATACTAAAATTTTGATTTTTAAGTGTCATTTTAAGAAAAAATGACATATCTTGTAATGTATAACAGATAGAAATTTGGTGTCTTCGACAAAGTGTCTTGAATTAACATGTGCTACAACTTTGCTGAAGACACCGACCGTCTATCTTCAACAGATAAAAAAAAAATTTATCTCACTTTTAGGTGATTTAATCACCTGGCCGCTAGTACCAAAAGAAGCGCTTTTACAAATCAAAAAACTTCCCTGAACAAACTTTTTCGCTAAAACCAACGATTTAGACGCTATTCCATTTCGATCACAAAATCAGCGAAAAAAATCACTGTGCGGTAGGGGGGTTAAAATAGTGAAAGCTATTAATATTGCCAAAAAGTATGCTCCGAACTCAAAAAAGATTCTTAAATGTTTTTCTGCTACCAGCTGGAAATCATTAGGATGTAAGTTGGTTGTATTATTGATAAATTTTCATTTTTTTTTGTGATACATGGCTGATATTCAATATAATGGGTACCGTAATCCGTTGATCACTTTTTAGGATATTTTTCATATTTTTCGTTTGAAAATGCAAATGTCGCAAGTTTTATATTTTTAAAGTACTGGCACCCACCGCTCGTGACTTTATACCGTTTTTTGGGGTTTCAAGAGATTTAAGTATGTTTAAATAAATGTTTAACACCGCTAGCGCATGACGGCTCACCATAGTAGCATGTCCGAAAGAACTTGAAACTATTGAGAACCAGAGCTACAGGTCCAAAGCCCTGATAAAGGTGGATGGTTGTGATGGCTATGACCGTGGTCATCATGTAAAGAACAAACGGACGATGCTGTACCGTGTCAGCATCGAGGAGGCAGCCCCTCTAGCACGATGTAGGTAGCGCAACCCTGGTTAGGTGGCCTATCGAAGACTCTTCACCAACCAAGAAAGGCAAAAGTAGATACGCTTCAATATACAACGCTTGATGGGGTAGCTGCGCAGTACCGTCAGCTACTAGACGAGAAGTTGGGAAGAGTCAACGTTGCTGGAGACGTCGACAGCCTGTGGGACCCTATCCACGAAGCTGTGACAACAACGGCGCGGGAAGTGATCGGCACTGGTCAACGACGAAGACGGAACGAATGGTTCGATGAAGAGTGCCAGAGGGTGACGGAAATGAAGAATGTCGCCAGAAGCCGTATGCTTGTGGCCGATACCCGACAGAACAGAGAGCGGTACAGGGCAGCGAGAGCCGAAGAAAAACGAATCCACCGCAGAAAGAAAAGGCAGCACGAAGAAAGTGTGGTAGCTGACGCACAAGAAAGCATGAACCGGAATGATATGCGGAGATTTTATGCAACAGTCAATGGTGCGCGGCACAATACCGTACCAGTGCACACCATGTGCAACAGTCGAGAAGGGAATTTGCTGACCGATAAAACGGCGGTGGCTGTCAGGTGGAAGGAGCACTTTCAGCAATTGTTGAACGGTGAGAATGGAAATGTAGCGAGGAACAGGATGAACATAGATAATGACGATCAAGCTGTGGACCCACCGACCATAGGAGAGGTTAAAAAGGCTATCAGCGAGCTGAAGAACTGTAAGGTTGCTGGGAAGGACGAGATCCCGGTCGAGCTGCTCAAGCACGGAAGCGAGCAGCTTTACCAGTCGATTCACCGAGTACTTCTGAAGGTATGGGAGGACGAAGAATTGCCCACCGGCTGGTTGGATGGCCTCATCCGCCCTATCTACAAGAAAGGGCACAGACTGGAGTGTGCCAATTACAGAGGAATTACCCTGCTGAATTCGGCGTACAAAATTCTGTCGCGCATCCTGTTTAACAGACTGAGACCGCTCGAGGAGTCCTTCGTCGGCGAATGCCAAGCTGGTTTTCGTGAGGGCCATTCGACAACGGACCAGATGTTTAGCTTGCGAATGATCCTAGACAAATTCCGGGAGTATAACTTGCAGACTCACCATCTGTTTATTGATTTCAAGGCGGCGTACGACTCAGTGAAAAGAAATGAGCTTTGGCAGATAATGTCTGAAAATGGTTTTCCGGCGAAACTAATTAGGCTGATACGTGCTACGCTGGATGGTTCGAAATCAAGTGTTCGGATCGCAGACGAGGTGACAACCTCCTTCTTGACGTTAGACGCACTTTCGAATTTACTGTTCAACATTGCACTTGAGGGTGCTATTAGGAGATCTGGCGTGCAAAGAAATGGCACTATTATCACAAGGTCGCACATGCTCCTTGGCTTTGCAGACGATATAGACCTGATTGGAATCGATCGCAGTTCAGTGGAAGAGGCCTTCGTGCCTCTGAAGAGGGATACAGCGAGGATAGGCCTGACCATCAATTCTACCAAGACGAAGTACATGGTTGCAGGTAGAGATAGAGTCAGGCATGGTAGTGTAGGTGCTGAGGTAGTGTTTGATGGGGATGTGTTTGAAGTTGATGAAGAAATTGTTTACCTTGGAACACTTGTGACATGTGACAACGACGTTTCCCGCGAAGTGAAAAGACGTGTTGCGGCTGCGAATAGGGCCTTTTACGGACTACGTAACCAGCTTAGGTCCCGCAGCTTGCAAACCGAACCAAAATTCGCCCTGTATAAAACATTGATTCTTCCGGTGGCTCTCTACGGGCACGAAGCGTGGACGTTGAAAGAGTCAGACCGGAAAGCTCTCGGTGTTTTCGAGCGTAAAGTGCTGCGGACAATACTCGGTGGGAAACTCGAAAATGGTGTGTGGCGCAGACGCATGAATCACGAGTTGTATCAAGTGTACAAAGATACGAATATTATCAATCGTGTAAAATACGGCAGACTTCAGTGGGCTGGTCACTTAGTGCGAATGTCGGAAGAAAGAATCGCGAAAATAATATTCATCAGGGAACCAGGTAGAGGTCGGCGGCTTCGGGGAAGACCACGAATACGCTGGTTGTACGCAGTGGAAGAGGACATGGCGACCCTAAACGTTCGGGGCAACTGGAGAAGTTTCGCCCAAGACCGACGAAGATGGAGCTCTACAATACGCCCGGCAATGGCGTGATGCTACGCTGTAGCCATCAAGGCATCAAGGTAGGTAAATAAATGTTTAAAGTGATTTAGCTGATATGGGGTAACATTGATCACCCATGTAAACAACGTTCGGTGATATTGATCATGTCGTTATTTACTTAAATCATGGCCCCTAGCCGAATATGAAGACCAAACTCTTAAAATAATTTAGTTTTTGAGTTACCGTAAAACGGGGTATCTTTGATAATGCGGGTAACTTTGATAGTGCGTAACCCACCACATACTAAACGAAATATCATTATTTCTGTTAATCGGTTAAGCAAAACGAATGCAAAACTGAAGAATATTAGTAAGACACTTCATGTAAGAGCTATTTTCATTTGAATCGAGAAGATTTGAGGCTTTTTATACGGATTTTAAAAATTGACATAATTTTAGCATTTTCGAAACGCTTACAAACAATCTGTTCTACGATCACTATTTGATGTAGTTTTGAATAGTTGGCCACTTATCTTTGACAGCCTAGTTATCATAGAACTTGAATACGGTCTCAAATCTCTTAGCGAAAAGCATTTTCACAAACTGGGACCATTTTTGTAATCTAAGTCAGAAATTTCCATATAGCGTTAAACGCCTAGAGGTATGCAATGCCCTACAAATGTTCGTAATTCATTCAATTTTGTTCGATTCATACTCCATTATCAAAGTTACCCCAAAACAGAAAACCGACTTTCGATTATATGAAAAATTATATAACCATTCAGAAAAAATATTTTGTCAATCTATCAACTGCAATCGATAGCTAGGATGCCTGTACTTGTTTTAAAAATATAAATTATAATCCTTTGAAACAGCATGCATAAATATTCAAGATTTCTTCGAAAAAACTATCAAAGTTACCCCGTTTTACGGTATTTCAAAAAGAAAAACACTTCGAACTACGGAATACGCCTAAAGGTAGGCAATTTCCTAAGGAAATTCTGCATTTTTAATAGTAGTTCGTTAATGTAGCTTAATTGAATAAACTTATGAAAGATTTGACAACGGAATCGTTTTCGGCGATGCCATTTTTAGTAATAACCACATTTTCCTTGCTCTTACCATTTGCAGAAATGTAAGACTTGATTTTTCGGTAGTGTCATTCATAATGATAAAAATCAAAAATCAAAGTTCACAAATTTAGGCATAAACTAAATTTAATTTTCGCACAAATCACAATTTTAATTAGCTAATGAATGTAAGAAAGAGTGGCACCATTCATGGTTTGAAAATGTTTTATCAATAAATGATGATTCGAACTTCTAACGAAAAGGGTTATGCCGATCGTAACATTGATCGGATTACGGTAACGATAACACTGCGGAACACGTTTTTGTTTCAAGTACCAAAATACCGCTAATTACTCAATTAAGGGTTGCTGGATCCATTGCCGTTTTCAAAAATATCATAGCACGTCTAGTTTTTGAGATATTACCGTCAAGCTACCATTCACCGTGCATTTAAGAAAAATTTGCACTTCAATAAATTGTATAACTTTGCCAAATAATTTGATGCGTACTCGAATACCACTACGTAGCGTGCAATTATATAATAATTCAGGAAAAAATATAAAACTAGTGTTGGATAACAAAAAATACTCCAAAAATATGTTGGAAGATGTAATGTTAAGGTCGCCATGTACCGTGCTATGTCACCATTTACCGTGCACACTAGTGCACCATTCACCGTGCATATAGTTTTCGTCATGATTTAATTTTGTATCTTGAAGAAACTTTGGTAATGGAGCAACTATGTTGCTAGTAGTGTGCGCACTCATTTTTAAGAATATTAAAATCTTCATTTGTAATAAAAACCATAAAACGTTTAAAAATTTACTAAATAAATAATTTTTCATTAAAATCATTATAGGAGGTTTGACTGTATTTCCAAACCATTTCATATTCACTCAAACACTCAATATGAAGTTTTTTTAATCACGACATAACAATAAATCTAATATTACCGAATAATTTCAAGCTTTTTACAGTAATGCACGGTAATGGGAACCATACATATTGAAAAGGGTCCATTTACCGTGCATTTGGGTTTTGACTAAAACACAATGGAAAATTATAAATTGCATAAAATTTCATTGCTCATACGATGAAATACATCTAACTAGTAGTATCCACAGTGTAAACTTGTTGAAATTTTGAAAAATTTCATACTCTAACGTTAAAATGAAAAATGGTAATTTTTGGCGTTTCTACTAAGAGTGTTGAAAAATCTCATTATCAAACAGAATTCACATGATTTTGACTACATAAACTAGGTTTTTCAAAATGCTTTGTGACAAAAACTACTTCATTTTATTAGTTTTATCTTATTTTGCTGACAAAAAAAATAATTTGTGAAAATTGTATGAATATTTTGTAGGAATTTGTAAATGTGCACGGTGAATGGAGCCCGCACGGTGACTGGTGACTTAACGGTAGCTGTTGAAAATGCAAAAATTGACTATTTTAGCCAACTTGCATGCAAGTTTGTTGGCTTGTAAGGCCGTATATTTGCCTAATTTGCCAAAGAATTTAAACTTTATGTGTATAACAATTCTTATCAATGAAGGTTATAATACTTTCGATGCGGAAAAGTTATTTTTTGATGATTTGTAAAAGTATTGTATTTTCCCATATAAGAAAAACGAAGAATTTTGTGTGGAGACAGTAAACATGTTAATAAAATCGGTTCAATCTCAATTTAGTCATGCAATTTCAACCAAATTATTTGCTATTTGAAATTTCAGGCCCTATTTCGCATGCTTGGTGGATTAGATCACAAAAAAGTTTGATAAATTATACTTCAAATTTTATGTACATATCAATAAAACCAGTGTTTTATACAACTTTGGCGACCTGCAGCTAGAAATTGTGACGTGCTGGAACATTTTTGAGAAAGGCATCAGATTCAGCAAACCCAAAACTACTCGAGACACATACTTTGATCCTTAAGACACGCAAAATGTCATTTTTGTTACGCTGTGTAATCAAGCACTAAACTTTTTCGATCCTCGAAAAACAGTAAAATTCGTTCGGCTTAGTATATTTTTTTGTTCATATTGCTGAAATCACAAAATCATATTGATATCGCCGATTGAACACTTATAAATTTTTATAAAAAAGAAAGGTATTAAAAATTTGAACGAACAACAAAACCACTTTTGTTAGTACATACGCCATGATATAGCACATTAAAGTTACAGTTTGTGACAGAGACGATGGCTACAATTGGAGCCATGGCAAAAACTGGTGCTTATATCCTTTTTAATACATTATTTAGAATGAATAATAAAGGGTTCCGTAGCCGTAGCGGTAAACGCGCAGCTATTCAGCAAGACCAAACTGAGGGTCGTGGGTTCGAATCCCACCGGTCGAGGATCTTTTCGGGTTGGAAATTTTCTCGACTTCCCAGGGCATAGAGTATAATCGTACCTGCCACACGATATACACATGCAAAAATGGTCATTGGCATAGTAAGCTCTCAGTTAATAACTGTGGAAGTGCTCAAAAGAATACTAAGCTGAGAAGCAGGCTCTGTCCCAGGGAGGACGTAACGCCAGAAAGAAGGAGAATAAAGGGTTCCGATGGAAAACTTATGGAACTCCCGAATTGACAAGAAGTTATTTTGTTATTCTGGGTAATATTGATAACTTGTTTTTTGGATATTTCATTAAAATTTCATTTGAAAATTTAAACATTGCAATTTTTATATTCTTAAAATGGAATTTTGATCCAGTTTCCTTAGTAGCAAAGACTACAACCACAAATATGTAAATAACATAATTCTACGTGGAAAACAAAAAAAAAATCACACGCTTACATCTAATTCGGAGGTATTTTGCGACGAGGTCATCATTCCAACGAGGTCACCCAGTTTTCCACATCGCAATCAGACAGAAAAAAAATGAAAGCAAAACCAAAGATGATAAATGAGCTGAAAACCTGATTGCTTTGCAAGCATGGTTCACGGTTCTAATGCTGGTGATGACGATGACGAGGAAGGCGAAGAAAAAAAAAAGATTCTGATTGGCTTATTTTTAATTGCCCCGTCATAGTAGTAGAGAAGCTCATAAATCACTACTCGCCACCTAGAGCCGCTGAACTGTTGGTTCGCCGGACGTTCGATGCTTGACCATTCAGTATTGCCGGTGCTTCATGAATGCTGTATGCTGCTCATAATCGCACAACCACCCCATCTGCTTCTTCTTCTTTTCACTTCTATTTCTGGCGTTACGTCCCATCTGGGACAGAGCCTGCTTCCAGTGTTCTTATGAGCACTTCCACAGTTATTAAATGAGAGCTTTCTTTGCCGATTCATATTGTTTGCATGTGCATATCGTGTGGTAGGTATGATGAAACTCTATGCCCTGGAATGCTGGATCTTGGTATGGTGGAATTCGAGCCCACGAACTTCAGCTTGGTCTTACTGAATAGCTGCACGTTTACCGCTACAGCTGTCAGTGCTCCCTTATGACCCATATGAAAGGGAAAACCATCCAAGATGGGGCGGATGTGCGGTTACAGATAGTGTAGAGATGGTAGGGATATATGTAGGAATCGAACTTACTCACGAAATCAATCAATGCAGTTAAAGAAAAAATATTGTTTCCCGAATGGTTTTTTGTCTGTGTTTATGGCTTGGCATTAAGGATGATACTTTGTGCCTAGGGAAACTATGGAAATTTCTATTACAAAACGATCTTGGATCGTCCGGAAGTATAATATAGACACCCATAGCATTAGCCTAAAACCTAGGGTGGTTGGTTCGACGAGGATTGCAAGCGAATTAGGGATGAGAAGTACGTAGCCATAAACCGGAAATGTATGTACGATACCCGTCAGATCAGAGAGCGTTACAAGGAATCAAGGTCTAGGTCTAAAAATGGACCCAGCACAGAAAAAATGGGCACAAGAAGCTATGTAACAGAATGACATGTAACGACTCTAAATTTGTATTGGTCCATGATCGACAATGTTTCACAAGTTGTACCTAAGGGCAACTTCACCGGTGGTCCATTTTTTGGTCCAAACTTATTCCAAAAGTGGACCTACCAAAATTTATTAGACCGGTGAAAATATACCAAACCGCATACGCATGCAGCGTGACCACAAACTCAAACATGTTGGTGATGCTTGGAAAATGCGAAATTCAAGCTGAATCCCTGGAGGAATTTCTGTAGAAATTCACGTTAGAATCACCGGAGGAATACGCATTAAACATATCGCAAAATTTGCAAAGGAGTTCCTAACAGAGCTTAACCCTTTCGGGACGAACCAGCACAATTGTGCTGTTCGGCACCCTTGACATCGAATGACTATTTTAGCCAATAAATCATTGTTTTACTAAACTTTTTCGATTTCGATTATTGAATTATCATTGATACTTGTAATTAAGCACAACAGCTTTTGTTTACATCGTGTTAAGAAAACACCAGCTCAGGGTAAACAAAAAGTAAACAAACACCGTAAGAATTGAAAAAGTTTTATCTGTCGCAACTTTACAACTATTCGTTAGTTCTAGGTATGCACAGATACGAATCGAGAGTGAAAGAGTCATTCTTTGAAATGGTTAAGACCAAATGAGAATTGATTCACACAGCAAATATTTCTGGAGGGACAAAGTGGGACCAGCACAATTGTGCTGGTGCCGGCACTTACCCGGTCGATGTTCGTTGTAAATTACCAATTTTCATTTTCAGTATTTTGATCGAATTAAGTGGCTGAATCTGGTTCTAATGTCCACAATAGTGCATAATATTGCATTAAAACATGAATGAGTGATTTCATACGAATCATATGGATGATGTACCGTTCGAAAACTATGTAACAGAAACTAATAGCTTTGGTTTAAAAACCTTTATTTTTTATACGTCCATATTTGAAATAGATTGGGAATCACATTTAATGTTTTAAATCTCATTTAGCAAAGTTTAAGGCAAAGTAAAAGTTTAGGGGAACGTTCATAAATTACGTCACTCATTTAGGGGAGTAGAGGTGTATGAAGGTGCGACAGTGCATGTGGGCAAAAGCGTGATAGTGGACATGGGAAGGATTTAGATTGACTTAAAAAATGGACGTAATTTTTGAATTTCCCCTTGCTTTGATAATCGATCAATACCATGTTGACGCAATAATCCATTTTGGTGTTCTACAATGTATGCCGGTTCAATATCTGCCATAATATTTATGAAATTTGACAACTGAAGCTGAAAACCTTTACTTACTATTTGCTTCCGAACCACAGAGTCCTTTAAATGGCATACTATTGATGTATGCAGCCCATGCTAGTCTTCTTCTTCTTCTTCTTCTTGGCATTACATCCTCACTGGGACAGAGCCTGCTTCTCAGCTTAGTGTTCAATGAGCACTTCCATAGTTATTACCTGAGAGCTTCCATTGCCAAAGTTGCCATTTTCACATTCGTATAATATGTGGCAAGTACGATGAAACTTTATGCCCAGGGAAGTCAAAGAAATTTCCATTATGAAAAGATCCTGGACTGACCGGGAATCGAACCCAGACACCTTCAGCATGGCTTTGCTTTTTAGTCGTGGACTCTAACCACTCGGCTAAGGAAGGCCCCTGCTGGTATTAGTCGCAAATATGTTGTTTATGATGTATGAAATGCGTTTGAAATAGTCTACTTAACTATTAAACAATGTATGAAGTTATGGAGTCTAGATTTTCCGCTCACATAAAAAATATCGTTTCATTCCTTTTACGTTCAAAAATATATTGTCTTAATCTGGAATTTTGAGACTGAGATAAGCTGATATATTAAAAATAAAAATCTGTACTTTATTGCCGTGCGTATAGTGTTGCAAAGTAATTTGTTTGTGCATTTGTCGTTGCATGCTAGTCCGTTGATTCGTGTGATGCTTCCTTTAAAGGCCATAATCGTACATAATGCTTTCCAGGAAACTTTCCACGGTAGGATTGACAGATAAAAATGTACATGCAACCGAAACGAAAGGGAAAACAAAACTTACGAGTATGGTCGAGCTTTACATTTTCCTTAGTAATCTAACGGTCACACCGATTGCGAAACTATAAAAGCTCCTGGAAAATCAAAAAGTCTACTGTTTGCAGCTGTCTTCTGTATTGTCTTATTAGAATCATTGTCAGTGTCTTTGTTTTCAAATCTGGAAGTTTTCAAATATTTAAATACATTAAAAAAATTGATTGTTCTATGTAATTTTTAAATTAGCTGGAATATATGTATGCAACAATTTCAAAAATCAAATTCATTCTTTAATATGGTTATTGACTTAATTTTTTCAATCCTTTTTAAATGGGTTTTTGAATTCTTTTTTATATGTAAGTTATCCATATCATAGTTCTTTCAATCCTACACACTACTAAAAACTAATACAGTACTGACCCGATTTTGTCTGCCCCCGATTTTGTCAGCTTTTTGACCTGATTTTGTCAGCCTATCTTGAATATATCCAAAAATTGTCTTCGTCATGTAGTACCCGTTTACATTAATACTGATGACGATGTTCGATGGCATGCACGCATGGGCGTAGCCAGAGGGGGCAATGGCAATCCTCCTTCCCTCTGTACAAAAGAACAATTTTACTATGAAAATTAATCTTGTGTTTGAATTCTTCCAGCACTCGTATTTATGCAGTAGTTACGGCATGGTAGATTATAAAGCTTAAAAAGTCTACCAAACATCATACATACATACATTCTCGAGTATCAGTAAATCGTGCTTCGTTACTTGGCAACCTGGCAATTAGGCTGATACAAATATTAAATTTCTTTTATGTCCGAGACAACTTGGAAGGTACGAGGGGGAGGATAAAAATAAATAAGGAACAAAAAAATAAATAAGAAAAAAAAAGTTATATTTTCGAATCTTTATTTTCAACGATAGTTGTTAAACTTTTTTCAAACGTCCTCTGGATAATTATTTTACTTGTTTTTTACTTTAAAAATTGAAAAAATCTAACTGATGTCAAAAAAATGATGAAGCTTTTTTTTTTCTCCCCTTCAAAATTTTCGGATTTTTGAAGGGGGGGGGTGACATAAAAGAAAATTAATATTTGTATCAGCCTTATATGTTAAAAATAAAAAACCGAAAAACACAGCCGAGTTCACTAAAAAAAAAATTGGTTTGTAGGTTCATTCATGAATTCCTCTAAAAATTTCTCTGAAGGTTAAGATGCATCGAAGCCAAACCTCGAATTTTCAAGAGCACATATCTAGAGAACCAGGTAACCGTTTGTACTGGAAATTTAACTCATTGGTCACATTTTGTTACATTTTTTCAGGGTTTTTTTTAAGTAATATCTCGAAGATTTCCTTTAAAATTTGCTCCTAATGTTTTATTGGTTTTCTGCCTTGAATAACTCTATAAGCTCTTGAAAGTATCCCTTCAAAACTACATTTTGATGAAATTTGCTCACAATATTCTTAATGTAGTTTGGCCTACGACTCATCAATAGTTCCTAAAACTCCTCTTAAAACTGTTTTAGAGATTCCTTCAGAAATTCCTCTAATTTCACTTCTATTTTCTATTTTTTGCAAAATTGCTAAGATTATGAAGGATTCTTACTGGAATCATCTCACGAGATTTTTCATTAATTCGACCAGGAATTTCACGAATATCTTTTTCAAGCATTTAATCATCCTATAGGTAAAGAAATAATTTCAGATATTTATTCACGACTTTATCGAATGTCATTTATGAATACCTCTAAGAACACAAAAAAATCGCAAACTAAAGAAAGTTTCTTAAAATATTATTTTTAAATTTTCTTACTGGAAACAATTTTTTTACAACAATTCCAGGTCAAATTCTTGATGAAACTTTTAAAACAATTCTATAAAAATCTTAAAAACGGTTCTGGATGAATTTAAAAATGTTTTAAAATTTACATAGAAATCTCCAGTTGAAATATTCTATGAATTATACTTAAAGGAATTGCAAGAAGAGCTTATTAGGCAATTACTGATGCCATTTTAAAAGAAATTCTGGAAAAAAAACCTAAAGAAATTTTCGATTGATTTTTCTTAGGAATTGCAGTGTCCTAAGAAAAATGCTTAGATACCGTCGATGGGGGTGACAATGGGTCTGGGGGTGAGATTTGGTCAAAACGGAAAAATATGATTTATGAAATATTTCAGCTAATAACGGTGATATTACTAAAATTAATAATTCATATGTTAGGGAACATATTATTACACATAATTCAACACAATATACATTTTTAGAAATAGTAGTCTTTGTTCACTATATCAATAAACTTGTATGTTGAAATAAGATAAAATTTACAACAATAAATTTCTCCTGTGCAAAGTATCACGCATGTACTTTAACCTCTACCGTTATATAAGTAGACGGTTTAAAGTGTTTTCATTACACTTCACACGTAATTTCCGGAATGTATTTGATTTTTCAACAAAAATTTTATTTTTTTCGGTACGGTGTCTAAAACATCAAAAATGGGGGTGAGATTGAGTCAAGCAAGAACGACAGTAAATGAAATTGCAAGTCCACTTTTTTGACATTTTTCGGTGCCGGTAGTTTTATTTTTTATTAAGATGTGTTTATTCTTTCTAAATACAGCATCTCTGAAACATCAAACAAGTATGTTTGAGAAGTCCGTACATTGAATAACAATGCAACGCATTTTGACAACTTCTCAATCCAGCAACTGTGTTTCGTGCGCAGCAACATCGTAAAACTTTATCAAATGAATTGTTTTTTTTTTTTTAAATTTAATTATTTATCAGTGTTTTCATATTATAGAAACATCTCCTGGAAGTACAAATGAGTTGGAACACTGAAATATCGTGATTATGACATCAACATATGCCTGAAATGTATTGATCGTGGAATGTCGCTCCGAAATTCAACTATTTGCGAAGAATTAAAATAATCACTGTTTCAGTACACCTTTGGGGAAACTGAATAGGCTTCATGGCAATGGGGATGAGACAATTCGAGGGAAAAAAATAGAAAATTTATGTAAACTTGACGATGAATGTTGTGTTTACATATTCTTTCACATAGCTCTTCAATTTTTTGGTATAATCGTTCTTTTAAGTGGGTTTATCATACTTGTGAAACATCTTAGATATCTTTTCATCTTGTTTGTATCGTATTTCATCAATATTCTTCAGCTGTGAATGTTTTTGCGATCATATTATCAAAAACAAGTTATTTCAATTACAGTGACCCAATGTCACCCCTTCTATGGGGTGAGATTGGGTCATTTTTTATTCACCTGTGGTGCCGCTGTGAATAAATATTTTTCTTTAATGTCTTGAACAGTTGTTAATGTACCATCAAAGTACATACACACCAAATTTGAAGTTTATTGGAGTTAAATTGCGATAGTTATTCAATAAATAATTCGTACACATCCCTTTTTGACCCATTGTCACCCGCAACGATGGTAATTCAACGGTTAGGTAGAACTAGGATTCAGATTGATGCCGGTTGTCTTACAGGCCAGAGCAAAATTGCCGATCAAAGGGATCCTTTGGCGTGAAATTTGAGAATGAAATTGTGAGGGCCGCTTTTCTCCCCCTGATAAACAAAAAAAAAATCTGACTACGCCCATGTCCCTCGCCCCCCCTTTAAAAGCTATGTAGGTCGTAAACGTAGTTCATAAGCAAATATTAACACGTTAAAATTTGAAAAACAGAAACAAAATATATGTACCGATTTTGTCAGGTACCCCATTTTGTAAGCCTAAAAATCATCGGGGGGCTGACAAAATCGGGACTCTACTGTATTACAATGACTTAAATTCCATTTTAAGCAAATAGACTCGATGTAAAAAAAAACTAAAGTAAATTTGATATTGGGAGCCAGATAGCCATAACGGTATACACGCAGATACTAAGCAAGATCATGCTGAGGGTCGTAGGTTAGAGTCCAGCCGGTCGAGCATCTTTTCGTAAAGGGAATTTTCTCGACTTCCCTGAGCGTAGAGTATGATCGTACCTGTCACACGATATAAACATGCAACATTGGTCGATTGACAAAGAGAGCTGTTAGTTAATATCTGTGGAAGTGCTCATGAGAAGTTGAGAAGCAGGCTTCTTTAGCGTCAGAAAGAAGGAGAAGACATTTTATGGTAATTAGGGAAAGTGTACCAGTTATGGCCATAGTAGTTCCCTATTTGGCCATACGGGAAATTTCGAGAGCTTTCAGATTTTAAATCTTTTTGAATGTTTAAACATCAAGATATATATAAAATCTTACTACTACAACACAAAAAATCTTTCAAAATGTGAAAACATTCAAGTAATCCCGTATGGCGAAATAGGGAGCCACTATGTCCATAACTGGTACACCTACCCTATTTGCACTTAAAAACGTCCAAGCTGTCGGGCACATATGAAGTAAATTTACATGAATTTTTAGGAAAGCTGCTTACGCAGACTGAATATTTTGACGTTTCCATTTTAGCACTAGGAATAAAAAGAATGATTCCAGTTATTTAAAATAAATTTGTTTTATGTTACTAACCTTAACAAAAACATCGTTCAAGCATCATTTGAAGGAGGGCTATGTGATGTCAAAAGTGTTAGTGAATATGTTAGGTAAAGTGAGTGAAAGAGGTTGGAGGGAGTCTCTAAAAAAATAATTTAATTTTCGAGTCTAGTACACGACTCTGACAACGGCCTTATAGTGGAGGTCGAATTATGAGTAACTGTCAAAGGATACAAACTGTAGTGGAATAAAATGATATAGTTCTCAATTCGGTTTTCATTTATTTATAGGTATTCCACTAAACAATTCTAAGGTTTATTATTATTTTCAATTTTAATTTTTATTGCATAATTATGTTTGAGGAAAAATCCCACATAATTTAGGAAAATATAAACAAACATAGCAAAACAAAGACGATTTGATTGAGCCAATTAGTTTTCAAGTTATTCACACATGTATGTTTACCCATTTTTATATGACGTAGACTAGTTCTTGAATAATCTCGATAAACGTCATCGTCATGTGATGCTTTGAATCTTAGAGAGAATATGAAGTATTTTTATCCCTCGTACATTGTTCTCGTTCCATTTATAAAAAAATCATATTAATTAAAGTACATAATTTTTTTAAATTTCAATGTGCATTAAAAAACATAATTATTTCTGAATTTTTGGGTCACCCTATCTCACGAAAGAGCACCCTAATGACGAAATAAAAAAATACGGGTCCAAATTTTTTTAAAAAGGCATGACTTGAACAACTTTCTAAAAAAATAAAAAAAATAATTTTTTTTTTTCGAACATCGACCGCCTTGGGGACGGACCAGCACAATTGTGCTGGTCTGAATTTGACCCTAAAAAGTTCATGGAGTGATAGAATAGCCAAAATAAAGAATGTTTTGTTCCACGAGATGATGAGTTTATAAGGTAAATTTTGAAATAATCACTCAAATATGGTCCGTCCCGAAAGGGTTAATCATCCTATTGCTATTGGAATTCCTTTGAGAAATTCCTGGCGGAAATCCCCAGAGAAGTGCGCGAAGATTTCCCCGGAGAAATCGTTGAAATTTCGGGAAGATTTCTCTGAAAACTTCTCTGAAGGAATTTGTGGAGAAATTCCCCGGAGGAATTTGTCAATGAAATCCCTGGAGGAAATGCTGGAGGAGATCTTCAAAAAAAAAAAATTCTGAACGAAATCCTCAGAGAAATTCTTGGAGAGAATTCCCGAAGATTTTGTGGGGGAAATCTCCGAAGGAATTCTTGGAAAAAATCTCCGGAGGAATCCCTGATGAATTTCTCGGAGGAGTTCTTGGGGAAGACGCCGGTGAACTTCAAGGAATTAAATTTCAGAGGAAACCTTCGGAGAAAATGCTATTGAAAATCCACTGAGGAGCACTTGGAGGAATCCCTGGCGGAGATCTCCTGAGAAAGTCTCAGGAGAAAATCCCCGGAGGAATTCCTGGGGGAAATACCGGAGAAATATCTGGAAGAAATCTCCAGTTATATCTTTTGAAAAAATCTCCGAAGGAATTTTTGGAGATAATCTTCGGAGGATTTTATTAATGAATTCCTGGACAAAATCCCCGGAGGAATTGTTGTTGAAAACCCCCGGAAGAATTTCTGGAGAAAATCCCTCGAGCAGTTCTTAGTGGAAATCCCCGGAGGAAATGTTGGAGAAACATTCCTGAGGAATTTCTGGAGAAAATCCCTGGATAAATCCCTGGTGAAAATCTCCGGAGAAGGTTATGGATGAGTTTCTGAAGAAAATGTCTGAAGAAGTAGATGAAAAAACCGAATTTAGTACTATACCATTTAATTCCACTAGAGTTTGTATCCTTTGACTTCAAGTCTAGTACACGACACTGAAGACGGCCTTACAGTTGAGGTCGAAATACGCGTATCTGTCAAAGGATACAAACTCTAGTAGAATTAAATGGTATAGTACTAAATTCGGTTTTTTTTTCATCTACTTATAAGAATTCTACTAAACAGCTCGAAGATTAATTATCATGCCTGGAAGAATTTCTTAATGAAATCCTCAGAAAGGAACTTAAAAAAATCCTGGAGGAACTCTGGATGAATTACACGAGGAACTCTGGAGGAATTACCGGAGAACGTTTAGAGTAATTCACGGAGGAACTCTTGAGAATTGTTTTGAGGAACTCTGGCGGATATCCCGAGAAAATGCAGAGATTTTTCCGAAAATACTCCAGATTAGTTCGTAGTGGTACTCCGGAGGATTTTCAAAGAACTACTAGAGGAACTCTGAAGAACTTCTGAAGAAATTTAGAATAAAAAAATCCAGCAGGAAATATAGAGGAAATCCGAAGGAATTCCAGATGTAGCTCTAAAATAATTCCTAGAATAAATCTGAAGGAAATCCCGGAGGAACTTCAAAGAAATTCAATAAAGAACTCCGAAGGAATTCCATGAGGAACTCTGAATGAATTCCTGCAGGGACTCCAACGCAATTGCTGGAGGAGCTGCGGAATATTTTTTAAAAAAACTCAGAAGAATATCCTGGAGGTTCTCCAAAGGAATTCCTAAAGGAGCTCCGAGAAATGTATGGAGGAAATCTGAGGAGTTTCTGAAAGAATTCCTTGAGATCCATGGAGCTCCGAAGAAATTCCCGTAGTAACTACTATAGGATTCTCGGACAAACTTTGAAGAAATTCCAGATGGATGAAATCTTCGGATTAGTTCTCTAAAAAAACCCTCGAAGGAATTTCTGGAGAAAATACCCTGACGAATTTCTCAATAAAATCTCCGGAGAAATTCCTGAATGCAATCTCCAGAGTAAGTCTTGGAGGAAATCCACGGAGAAATTGCTGTTGGAATTTGCCTGAGGAATTATTGCTGGCGAAAATCTTCGGACGCATTCTTGGGGATATCCCCGGATGAATCATTGAAATCTCCAGGGGAATCACTGGAGGAATTCCTGGAGAAAATTCTCGGAGGAACTACTCGAAAAAATCTCAGCAGGAAAATCTGGAGGAAATCTTCGAGGAATCTCTGGAAGAATTTCTATTATAAATCCCCTAAGGAATCCCTGGATGAAATCCCCAGAAGAAATCTCAAAAGGATGTTTTGTAGAAAGCTCCAGAGGAAGCAGAAAAGCAAATCGCTGGAGGAGGAGAGAAACCCCCGGAGGCATACCTGGAGGATATCTCCGTATTAATTCCTGGAGTAAATTCCCGGAAAATACGTGGAGGAAATCTTCGGAGAAATTAATGGTGCAAATACCTAGAGAATGCTCAGATCAATTTCTGAAGAAAATCCCCGGAGAAAATCTCCGGAAAAAATCCAGGTGAAAATGTCCAGAGAAATACCTAAAGGTAATCTCCGGATGAACCGTCCGAAAAAATCTCCGAAGAAACTTTTGGAGATAATCCCCAGAAGAAATGCTATTGGAAATCCCCTAAGGAATTCTGGAGAAAATCCTCGGATGAGTTCTTGGTGGAAATCCCAGGAGGAAATCATGGAAAAAATCCAGACCAATTTTTGGAAAAAAACATGGTGCAAATCTCCGGAGAATTTCTTGTAGAAAATGCCCGGATATATTCTCTTAAAAAATCTCCTGAGGAATTCTTGGAAGACATCCAAGGTGCAATTTCTGGTGGAAATCCTTGGAGGAGAGAAACTTTAAAGTAGATGGAGTACCGTGTACCTTTTAATTCCGCTCCTAAATGCTTATCTTTGACAGATACGCGTATTTCGACTACCACTTGCAGTCTTCTTCAGTGTCAGTTACTCGTATCCACTGAAGAAATCGTCGCATCTCTCTACCTTAAATACTAACACCAGATAAGTACCTACACAAACAAACTACCTAGGAAAAATTTTTCGACAGGAGTATACCTGTCATGTCTTGGTCAGAATTGAAAAGGGGGATAATAATAATTATACAAATTTCTAACTATCTACCTATGTATTCAAGCTCGTTTATATTTCTTAGGTACAAACTTAAACAGCCTTGATTGTCCGTTTCCTTGATCCCTATTAAGAAGTAATGAAGGCTTTTGTTTGTAAATTTCTAAACTTTCAGCGACGTCTAGTTTTCAAGATGAAGATACGCTTCGTACGATGTCTATGTTATCGCTTGTCATTTGATGTCCATCCTGGAAAACATGTTCAGCCACTTTTGATTTAAAATCATACGCTAATCCCTTTTCTAATTCCTTGTCCGCTTTTTTTACCTCAGCAATATGTTCTTTGAATCTTATTTCTAGTGTTCGTTTTGTTTGTCCTATATAGATTTTATTACAATGGGGGCATGAAATTTTATATACTCCTGCTCTATTCAGTTTATTAATTTTATCCTTTGATGATCCTAATCTAGATTTAAGCTGACTACTCCTACTGCTGAAAACCAAATCTACTCCATATTTTCGAAATTTCTTAGCCAAAGGCTGTGTAATCTTGGTATCAAAATTCACCGCTACTCTTTTTAAATCCTCTTTTCGGCAGTAAGTGTTGTCATACTTTTCCTATATTTATCCCTTGCCCTCTTATCTACTACTGCTTGTATTGTACTATTCCTATATCCGTTAAGCCTAGCCGTCTCAAAAATATAATCCAGTTCTTTTGATTTTCCAGTTTCACTTAAAGGAAGGGTTTGCATTCTATGTATCATATGATGAAAAGCCGCCATTTTATGCTGATAAGTGTGGTTGGAAGTACTCGGAATAACTCGCATAGTATTAGTTGGTTTCCGGTAAATTTCAAATTCAAAGTGAGACGATTCCCTAATAATTAGCAAATCCAAAAAAGGTAGTTTATTATGCTTTTCCTCTTCATGAGTAAATTTAATATCTTTGTGGATACTGTTAATTGCTTCTAAAATTTTTGGCAAATAATCCTTTTTGATCATGCTAAACACATCATCTACATATCTCCACCACCGCTGTGGTAACAAATCTTTCTTTTTCAAAATGCTTTCAAAATTGGCCATAAACAACTCGCTCAAAAACGGAGACAATGGATTACCCATAGGTGCACCTTTTGTCTGCTTATAAAAATTACCACGGAAGCTAAAATAGTTCTCTTCCATACAAAGTCGGGTTAGCTAAATTTACTCATGAAGAGGAAAAGCATAATAAACTACCTTTTTTGGATTTGCTAATTATTAGGGAATCGTCTCACTTTGAATTTGAAATTTACCGGAAACCAACTAATACTATGCGAGTTATTCCGAGTACTTCCAACCACACTTATCAGCATAAAATGGCGGCTTTTCATCATATGATACATAGAATGCAAACCCTTCCTTTAAGTGAAACTGGAAAATCAAAAGAACTGGATTATATTTTTGAGACGGCTAGGCTTAACGGATATAGGAATAGTACAATACAAGCAGTAGTAGATAAGAGGGCAAGGGATAAATATAGGAAAAGTATGACAACACTTACTGCCGAAAAAGAGGATTTAAAAAGAGTAGCGGTGAATTTTGATACCAAGATTACACAGCCTTTGGCTAAGAAATTTCGAAAATATGGAGTAGATTTGGTTTTCAGCAGTAGGAGTAGTCAGCTTAAATCTAGATTAGGATCATCAAAGGATAAAATTAATAAACTGAATAGAGCAGGAGTATATAAAATTTCATGCCCCCATTGTAATAAAATCTATATAGGACAAACAAAACGAACACTAGAAATAAGATTCAAAGAACATATTGCTGAGGTAAAAAAAGCGGACAAGGAATTAGAAAAGGGATTAGCGTATGATTTTAAATCAAAAGTGGCTGAACATGTTTTCCAGGATGGACATCAAATGACAAGCGATAACATTAACATAGACAACGTACGAAGCGTATCTTCATCTTGGAAACTAGACGTCGCTGAAAGTTTAGAAATTTACAAACAAAAGCCTTCATTACTTCTTAATAGGGATCAAGGAAACGGACAATCAAGGCTGTTTAAGTTTGTACCTAAGAAATATAAACGAGCTTGAATACATAGGTAGATAGTTAGAAATTTGTATAATTATTATTATCCCCCTTTTCAATTCTGACCAAGACATGACAGGTATACTCCTCTCGAAAATTTTTTCCTAGGTAGTTTGTTTGTGTAGGTACTTATCTGGTGTTAGTATTTAAGGTAGAGAGATGCGACGATTTCTTCAGTGGATACGAGTAACTGACACTGAAGAAGACTGCAAGTGGTAGTCGAAATACGCGTATCTGTCAAAGATAAGCATTTTGGAGCGGAATTAAAAGGTACACGGTACTCCATCTACCTTAAAGTTTCTCTATTTGAGATTCTGCTCAGAGGATTCGAACATTCATTAAAGAGTCCTTGGAGGAATTTATGTTGGAAATTATGTAAGACACGTCGGAAGGACTTTTATAGAATTCCTGGAAAAACTCCTGGAGATTTCTGTAGAGGAATCTACAGATGAATCAATGTAGAAATTCATGGTGGAATCTATGTACGAATTCTTGCAGCAATCTCTAGAGAAGTCCCCGGAAAAATAGACTGATGATTCCTGGAAGTGTCTCTTTATGAATTTCTGGATGATTCCCCAAAGGAATTGTCAGAGGAATTCTCTAGAAGAGGAATAAATATTATTTAAAAACAGCAACGATGGAATATTGTTCCTGTTTTTACTTACCTCTAATGAGACGGTGGTTGTTTGAGCTAGAAAAATCCGAACTAGTGAAAAAACATATGTCAAACCAATTTAGGAACAGCTGAAATAGTGTTCCAAATCCGATCAAAAATGGACCAGGCAGACCTGTTCTAAAAAAATTGACCAGATAACTGGTATAAAATAAAATTGGCACATTATTTGCAACACCGGCGCAAGCTCCAATTTTTATCATGATCCAATAATTTGGATCACCAGTGAAGTTGCCCTTACATGCTTGATAAATGGAGGCAACGAGCGAGAACCCCTTAAACAGAGCGATTATGAAACCCGTTTCTATCGCTTATTTACCGTTGAGGGTTGTCGTCTCATTTCACGAGCATGGTGAACAATCTTCGAACATACGATGTCAATTCTGTCCTCCAGGTTCTGAGCTTGTTCTAATAGGTTTTTTCATGGACTGCTATCCCCCCGATCTAATCAGAGCTGTAGTAGAAGATGATAAACAGACTCTCATGATGTGCTGTGGATCATGATTGTTACAGAGAGCGATCGGTGAAAGATAGTCTCAATTTTCTCAGCATTCAATTCCTGCAACGCTAGGAGAGGCCAAAACGGCTGCAAAAGGACTGAACAACAACAAAGCCACGGTGTACAATATTAAGATGGTGTTGTATTCCGAAAATTGACAGTTCCTTGATGACGTCATTCCTATCCACCTCGAACAAATTTGTGAAAAAAAAATGA
Organism: Aedes aegypti; assembly: GCF_002204515.2. Lineage (NCBI taxonomy): Eukaryota > Metazoa > Arthropoda > Insecta > Diptera > Culicidae > Aedes > Aedes aegypti. The sequence goes on from NC_035108.1 coordinate 383,832,199, forward strand.
TCTAGTCGTCCGGATGGGATATGGTACGACACATATTTACAATCAAATTTGATGTTTACATTAGTATAGAGCCTGCATTGTTAAGTTTGTATGCCGTGAACAAAGCTGTATGAAGGACGAGTTCTGAGCCGAGCTTCTCAAACACGGAAGTGAGCGGCTGCGCTAATTCCTACTCCGTATCATTTCGAAGATATTGAAGAAAGGACAAATCAAGCGTGTACTATTATTAGTGCGAATGTAACATGATCGATTTCTCTTACTCGATTCAAAGATTTGTGTTCGCTGATTCGTTTTGAACCCCTACGGAAGTTGTCGGTCACAGATTCTCCTGCATTGGCGTAGGAACAGGGGGCCAGGGGGCCAGGTCCACCCTCCCCAGAGCCATCCAGGCCCCCTCCAGAGTTTTGGATGATAATAAAAAAAAATAAACAATTTATATGATTATATTTACATGAAAAACATATTGTGAATCAATTTACATGACTGCTATTATTGACAAAGAAAAAACAGTAGTTACGTTTCTCTATTTTGTACAACCTTCCTGATCGTTCACAACATCAGCGTGGCAGATCTGAATACAATCAAAAGATTAAAGGTCCGACTGTCACTCGTTTGGTTACCGCTAAAATCAAAAATACAGTGCACTGCAGTGGTACTAAAAAGCATCAATATCCGGGAAATTCGGTTCCAATTCGTATTTTCTGAATAAGGCAAACAATGTTGTTTAAATATATAGCATACGCGGCATATTCACTGCGTTATGATTGTCCATGCCCAACTTTAGGTTTTCGGTGATGAGGATAACCCTTATAAAAATTCTCTAATGAATTCCATACACTATCTACAACTCGTATAATGTCCGACCAATATTCAAAAATATGAAAGCTCTTGGCGATGATGGAATTTTCTACATCATCATCAAGAAACTTCCAGAAAGTAGCTTATCATTTCTAGTTGATATATTTAACAAATGTTTTCAATTAGCATATTTTCCTGACAAATGGAAAAATGCTAAGGTTGTACCAATTTTAAAACCAGACAAAAATCCTGCAGAAGCTTCTAGCTATCGTCCAATCAGTTTGCTTTACTCCATCAGTAAACTTTTTGAAAAGGTTATTTTGAACATCATTCTGGCCCATATCAACGAAAATTCAATTTTTGCCAATGAACAGTTCGGATTCCGCCATGGACATTCGACCACTCATCAACTTTTACGTGTAACAAATTTGATCCGTTCCAACAAATCTGAAGGCTATTCTACTGGTCTTGCTCTTCTAGACATAGAAAAGCATTCGACAGTGTTTGGCATGAAGGTTTGATCGTAAAATTGAAAAAACTTTAATTTTCCAACATACATTGTTAGAATTATTCAAAGTTATCTGTCAAATCGTACACTTCAGGTTAATTATCAGAACTCCAGATCTGAAAGATTTCCTGTTAGAGCTGGTGTTCCCCAAGGCAGCATTTTGGGACCAATATTATACAATATTTCCACATCTGACCCACCTAAGTTACCTCAGGGATGTCAAAAATCCTTGTTTGTGGATGACACAGCTGTACGGTGCCCCGACAGACCGTTATTATGCAAAAAATTGTCCATCAAATCTGAGTACAGGGCTCGATTCTTGAGGTTATTCTGCACCTCTGGGCCAATTTAAAAAAAACCCTAAGAGGAATCTTGATTTGAAGTTTTTGACTTAAAAATTTAATTTAATCCATATGAAAATTTTGCAATAGCGCTAAAAAAACCTACACAAATGCTCAAAAAGAAATAGAAACCTCAGCCAGCGAAGTTGCTGGCTAGTGTAGTGTGCTATTTCAATACATAAAAAACAATGCGCTCTCGGGCATTGGATATATTGCTGTGTGCGTTTGAAATGCAAATATCAAATGCGGAAACACCAAACGCGATAAGATTTTCCACAAGAAATGCGATGTCAAAGATACATTTTTCTTGCTAGGTCGGCGGTGATTTGTATGATCGTTGCTAGGTGCCCTTTGATTGTTTTTTGTTACCGCATTTGGAGGACGTTTAGTGAACATTTGCTCCTCAAAGGCAAACAGCAATATGTAGAAAGCGTTGTGTTTGGATGGGCATCTAATTCTTCCGAAAGAGGTACACTTTGCGAAAAAGGACCACGTGATTATTGAGCTGAAATCGGATTCAGGTTAACTTCTGCGTTCATGAGTCCTCTCATGGCGTAGGGGTAGCGCGCCCTAACTAGAGATCAGGGTGTCGTGTGTTCGATTCTCACTGAGAAGACGTGTAACTTTTTCGCAAAACTTCACATCAATTTGTCCATACTATTTTTCATAAGTTGTAATGCTGTAAGGATTAGTGAAAAGAGCTCAAGCAGCTCTTTTTTCAGTCGTAATGTTTAAGGGGCTAAAGTCTTGATCAGCATGTTTCAACAATAAAAAATTCCGCATACCAACGGTGATGTAAGCTTGCGATTTCATTGTTGTGCCGATTAACAAGCAACAGTCCAGCTATTTTAGAAAAATTGGTCATCCAGATGTTCAGATGACCATTCATTGCCGTTAAGGTGAAGATAAAACGAAGCCAAAGTTCAAATTTTCAAGAGCACGGATCTGGAGAACCAAACATCCGTTTGAGCTGAAAACTTAATCGATTGGTCATCGATGCACCTTCACCTTAAGGCAAATAAATTATAGATGAGGAAATAAGGTAGGAGTAGCTAATGGACTTGATAAAATAGTGTTTTTGGGGGTTTCACAGTCTTCAATTTCATAAGAAGTTTGCTTTTTTTTCAGCATAGGCAGTTCTATGAAACATTACTTTTAAACATATTCAAATCATAATGACGTATTTTTTCATGCAAATTTAGGAACATACGATAAATGAAACTAATTGTGCCAGCGGCTTAATAAATAAATCAAATGAACCAATGAATAATTAATTAACCCCCTCCTTTAGAGTGACAAGCACAAATATAATCTACGCCCTCAATCGTCGGAATTGAACCTGTTACCCTCAGCATGGTCTTACTGCGCGTTAAGGACTATGCCTGTTTAGCTTCCATAGAAATATTATCTTATTGTTCGAAATACAATAATACAATAATCCTCAATTATCCATCTCAAAATATTATGCTTTCGGGGTAATGGCGTTCGGGGTAGTGTCATAAAGTCATATATTGGTGTTTTTGTAAATGGGTGAAAAATCACGATTTTTAGCGTTACGTAATTTGTGGAGGGGAAGAGCACCAATTTTCGACCCATTCATTCGATTTTGGCCTACTTTGTATGAAATTGGTTAACCAAAAAATGGTGCCTACTTTATAGTTAAGCTTAATAGTTAGAGTAAGAATAGAAGTACTAACTTTATAGTTAGAGAACAATGCCGTTTCCGAAAGAAAGATATCATAGAGCATTTAGTGGCGTTGATATCCGTGCGATTCCCGTCATAGGGTGCTTTTTCTTCTTCTTTCTGGCATTACGTCCCCACTGGGACAGAGCCTGCTTCTCAGCTTAATGTTCTTATGAGCACTTCCACAGCACTGTGCCAATGACCATTTTTGCATGCGTATATCGTGTGGCAGGTACAAAGATACTCTATGCCCTGGGAAGTCGAGAAAATTTTCAACCCAAAAAGATCCTCGACCGGTGGGATTCGAACCCACGACCCTCAGCTTGGTCTTGCTGAATAGCTGCGCGTTTACCGCTACGGCTATCTGGGCCCCTCAATAGGGTGATCACAGTAAATTGGACAGACCGTTACGCGTATATAATCTAGCCATTTACGGCAAAATCGAATGGAGGTGGCCAAATTATATACGCGTAACACTCTGTACAATATACATTAAACATCCTACCAATCAGTGAACACATCAAGTTGGGACTGCAGGAAATGAGCATCGCAGGCATCATTCACAACTTAAACAACTTGAAATCATCGGTGAAAGAAAGCTTTAGCGACCTTCCTCTAGAATTTTCGCAAGCGAAACAGTGTCAGAAATTTTGCAGAAAAATATCCAAAAAGAATGGAATAATCGTCTTCAGAAATATCGGTAAACAAAATTATTGAAAAAATAAAAATAAATAAGATACACAAACGAACAAATGACACGTTTTCCCCTGTGCGTGATACAATGTTTAAATCGAATCCCAAATTAACCCATCAGTTTCCGCATCACGATGATCCACTGGCGTGTTCAATGTTGATGTTTAAGTAATTGTTGCGCTCAAGTACATTCATTTTCGGCAAATGCAATCCACTTCTGCTATGTTTGGGTGCTTTGCATATATTTGTGAACGAGCAAGTAAGCAATTCTATCACCAAATGTGAGGTATTTTTTAACCGAAGTTCCGTGTGGGCTGAGCAGAGCGTATACTCACATATTATACATACTGACTGACACATACCATGCACGTGTTGTGGGATGTGTTTTGGAATATGAATTAATTTGCATATTTTCATCGGAATCCGCTTAGAACGAAACACTAACGAACCACCGGAACGGGAAGCGTATGAAGTGGCCAATGACATGAGGAGCTCGAGACTGAATTCCAATCTAAATTCCTAAATACGTTACTGATTCCATTTTTTATCCGGTAAACTACTGTATGGTGGAAGCTATTCCATTCTCCTACGGTGCAAAACAAATTCACGTGGGAAATTAAACGTTTTCCAGGAATGCCGTTTATTGTTGACATACATGTAGGAACAGTAACACATTGAGGGGTGCGTTAAACAGAGGCATTGGCTACCATTGGGAGGCACCTCAAATTGCACAATCGCACTTCACAGTGAAAGTTGGTTGGGACAGTCCGTGGGACACACAAAGTTAGAGTCCTTCTAGGTGTCACGTGTAGGGTAAGTGGAGGTCAAATAAACAAACCAAATTTTTGTAGTGATTTAATGGTGGCCGAAAGATGAGATTGGTATGAAAATTGCTATGGAGAATTATGGAAAATATTAGAAACACGTTAGTACTAAAATGTAAGTACACGATTCTGTTTTTGCACGGGGGATGCGTACCGTGCAAAAAAAGTTTTCAGTTCAAAATTTCTAAAACCGTGCAAAAAAAGTAACACCATTCTGCAGAAACTTATCATTTTTGAGCTAATTTTGTTTGTAGTTTTCGCTGAAGTTTACAAAACTAGATTCCAATATGGAGCTAAATAATAGCAAACAAAATCATCAATATTTGTTCTCCCAGCCGTCGGAGTAAATTGCTGTCTTCTATGGTTTACTTATTAATGTTTGAACAATGAGTTTTCACAATGAGATGATATGGACTGTTCATTTACCACATGGCCTTCTTTTGAACATTTTAATCAATTCTTGTTGAAGATAAACATCAGGAAAAAAAGCTTTCATCGTATTGCTGTTTCAGAAAACATTTTTATTCTTGAAGTTGTTAGATACAACCATACAAATTAATCAAAACGAGTTCAAATCCTCAGTTTTATTTTTACCCCCATTTCCCCTATGCATAGTTTGTGCTGTGTTTTCTGTCAGCCATCGGACGGTAAGCCACACGGCAGGTCACTCGCGCTGGCACCAACTAGAGCTTAATAAATTATTGCCTTTGTGCTGCATCGCTGGGTCAGCGGCGTTTTGAAAATTTTATTTTATCATTTAGAAGCTCGGCCATTCTTCTTTTTTTTTTTGTTTGTTTGATGCTTTGCTGCTGACTTCCTGTATGCGAATGCAGCTATTGCTCGGAAGGCTACTAATTCTATTTTGCAAACAAATGGGATTTTTCTGAGCTCAATAGATGAATATTCCGCTCCGGGATAATGATGATTATGTCGACAGAAAATAAATTGAAAATGTTGATCAAATGAAAGGTAAATAGTTTATTCTTTCGAGGAATCATATGCAATTAGACTGTGTTTTGTTGCGTGAAAATATCTATTTAAGTATTTTCATGTATAATAGACTACAGTGAATTATATTGAAAGTATGAATCATTTACGTATTTTGTGATTATCACGTACATAGTAACACAAAATATCGGCCTACGCTATTTTGGTTATGTACTGATCATGACCCTATTCTTCTTATTCTTCCTACCGATATGTCCCAATTGGAACAGAGCCAACTTTTGAGCGTATTATTCTTATAAGCGATTCCACAGTTATTAACGTCCACAGATGACGCATGAGATACGGAGGCAAAGTTAAGTAATTTAGAACGGCTGAAAGTTAACGAGCCGTCCCAAATCAAACGAGAAATTCGAGTCTCACAAAAAAAGGAGGAGTGATCATTTAGAGTGTACTTTCATTTTTATTGTTGTACTTATCCTAGTTAAGACTTATCCTAAGTTATGCTGGAGTGGTGATAGTGTTCTCGTGTATCTCACGGCGTCTGAAAAACGTTTAGCTAGCCACTCCGAGCTTACCGATCTCAAAAAATCCTGTTGTTCTACCGCCTAATTTCGGAAAACTTTTTCCATTTTTACACAGCGATTTTCAACTACTTTGACATTTCATTTATTTGAAATCGTAAATTTAATTAATTCAATTGGCATTTCCTGCATTCTCTACAAAATTTGTCATATCGGAATTGTGTAGAGGATTCATCAACATTTTCAAGTATAGATTTCATTTGCAACTGCTTCTCAACCTCAACTACCCATTCAAATGGCTTCAATTTGCAAACGAACAATGGCTGTCAGTCAGCGATTGAAATGGTAGTGATTCGAGTTCTCTAACTCGCAATTATGGACCTCTATTTCTGTCTGTCTGATATCAGCGCGATTCCATTTCAAGTTCTGCTCAATACCCCGCTATCACGTGAATGATTCCACCGCTCTCCCTTTCTGCGTCGTCGTCGTGTCGTCGGGATGCCCCTTGAGATAGTTCTACGGAATCTCATTTCCAGTTCCAGAGTGGAATGAAAAGCGCGCAACGGCAGTCAGTGACATGGAAAATTGTGTTCTTTAATTAAGAAACTGGATTGCTCATTTTCGAAACAGTGACATCCAATTTTGGTGTCAAATATTATACGGTAGGTGACGGCGTCAAAGTTGGGAATTTTTCAACGTGTTTTACAATTCCCGGGAACGGGTAGGGATAGTGAGATACTCGGTCCCAAGTCATTCATTTCACAAAACCCGAGAGCAACGCAACAGCAGCCAAATATCCATTAACGTAATGGCACGGAAGGTTCATTCTTCAAACTTTTTTTCGGAGCTGCCATACAGAAAACGAGAGAGAAGCGTTTCCCTCGATGCTCAAGAAGGGGCCATTTGTTTGAACTAATTAAACATTTTGCGAACGTGTGGTTGCATTTAGATGAACCGTTTTTATTTCGTTCCTTGAGAGCGTAATTCCGAGTGAGTTCGTTTATGATGGAGAATGAACGCGATAGTGCACGTAACAAAGCGTTGGAAAAGAAAATGCATTTCTTATAAAGGCAGAACGAAAAAAGGTTAACTGAAAAGAAGTCGAGTGCCAACGGTCATCGCCAGTGGTTGCATTCAGTAATTAGTGCAATCGTTTTTCGAGCTTTTTTTGTGAGTTTTTCCACTCCATTGAATGTGTATTTTTAATCAATATTAACATCTAACACTTGGCTCTATTTAAAAATTTCACTTTGTTTTGGGAGATTTCATCAGACAATTCTAATATTTTTCTGGTTTTGAGCTTAACGTTTTTGGAATAAAACTTAAGACTATCACAAAAAAAATTATGGACCTTGTACCTAAATTTCCTTCAGTGTGAAGTTATGTTTCGTATGAATGGATATTTTGCCAGTGATAATTGGGCCAGATTGCAAAATTTGGATTAAAAATATGTTTTGACAATGAATATGATTTCCATAGCTTTACTAGGTCTACATTTTGACATTATGTTACATCCGAATGTTCCCACACAATATGGAATTTTTCCAACTTTTTGCTCTTCAATGTTGTCCTTTAGTTTTGTCTTCATATAGCGTTTTCAATTATTCAGAGTAGGGTGGTCCATCAAAAAGTGATATTTATCCCATACCTGTTTACTAAAGTTAATGATTTTATCTGCATAGCATAGCATAGCATAGCATAGACTGACTGTACATGTCAATGGTTGCTACTCCGTGATTGATCGGAACTGGTAAGAATTGCACTACGATCCAAATGAATAAGGGATGGGAGTTTCCGCTTACTCTCGAAGTGCAATTTTAGCAGATCTAATATTATTGATCAATAACGGCGCCGGCCAAGTCCTTACAGTCAGTTGGGATGGGGAAGGAATGTTAGGGTGTAATGATTGTTGCTTCTAGAGACCGAGAATACCTCTGCATCTCCACAATCACCACGGGAAGGGTGTTTATTAGTGAGGGAGGAAAAGATCTGGGAGTCACCTCTGGTCGGTGATGCGATCCATGGACAAGGGGGAAATATACGACTTTTATTTAAAGCTAGTTTTGTATTTTTGCCTCGAGAAGTTTTTGGTAGAAGCTTTAAAAAATAGGTCAACATCTATAATGTCGAACAATTCAAAAGACGTTTTTATTAATGTCGAAAACTGAAAATTACATGTATATATTTTAAATTATATGAAACAGGAATAATGCCGACACTTGTAGTGACGAACCATACATAGTTTGTTTGAAAATGACATATGAGTATTACTGTGCATTTTGTCTCGATATGGTAGAAGTTTTAAAAAATACGTCAACATTCACAATGTCGAACAATTCAAAAGATAATTTTTAATAATGTCAAAAAGAGAAAAATATATGTATATTGAAATTGTATTAGAAAATAGCATAATGCCGACACTTATAGTGACGAACCATACAAAATTTGTTTTAATATTACATAAAAGTTACGCTTTCAAGAAAAAATGTGTTATCATAAGCATGAAACGAACTCACCAGTTGGTAATCCATTCTCGACTGAACACAAAACTGACACTGACAGCAAAACTTCTTGGCGTTCCGAAAACAAACCGTCTTGCTTGGGCCTTCCCAAATACCTACCCAGCAAGACGCTCCAAACAGGAAAAAAAAAAAGAAATTCTCCGGCGACGAAAACGCGCGAAATTGTGAGCAAAATCTAACGGACGACGCAAAACCGAACTGTCCTGCTTGGGCTTCACGAAGCACTACCCAGCAAGACGCTCCAAAACAGGGAAAACAAATATTCTCCTTCGACGAAAGCGCGCGAAATCGTAAGCAAAATATATCGGACGACGCAAAACCGAACTGTCCTGCTTGGGCTTCACGAAGCACTCACTAAAGTTAATGATTTTATCTGGTATATTAACCCATTACGCACGAATTAATTTACATTAATTGTAATCACCTAATTATTTCTTGCCAAAATTGTCATTGAGATGGAAATACACGATTACATTTTTTAAGGGATTTCTACATAATTTTCATCTGAATTTTCCCAGGATCCTTATCAAACCTCCCGTGGATTCTCACAATTTCCGCAGTATGTCTACACAGTTTTCACATATTTTTTCAAGGTTTCGCATAACAGTTCTATGGTTATGCTCACATGAACATTACTATTATGGGATTCTCAGGAATACTATTTGTTTTCCACAATAATTTCACAGGATTTCATAAACTCACAATGGATCCTCTCAGAATTTTCATTGAACTTTCACAAGAATCCCAGCTTTTCCGTAGGATCCCCATAATAATGCCACTGAAATTCCAAGATTCTCACAGGGATTCTGGGATTCCCATTTGACCATTCCCACTGGCATGTCAGAATACTCACGGAAATACCAGAATCCACACTGGAATGCCAGAAGCTTCACTGGAAATCCATTATCCAAATTATTGGAATCTCAAAATCCACATTGAAAATCTGTGGTCCATGCTTTTATCGCCGGAATCATTGGAAACTCAAATATTAACCTGGGAAACCAAGGACCCATGTTCCAATCCCAGGATCCACACTTGAATCGCAAGATCATCACTGGAATTCGCAAAATCAACAGAATCCAAAATTCCTTTATGGAATCTCAAGATCCTCACTGAAATCTCAGGAAAATGGCTGGAGTTCTATGGTCCACGTTACAATTCCTGGATCCAAACTGTAATATTAGGATTCAAACTGGAACCCGAATACCCCCACTGGAATCCTGGGATCCATTCAGGAATACCATGATCCACACTGGGTTATCAGGATCCACAGTGGAATCGCAGGATCCGCACTGAAATACCAAAATCCATACTTGAATCCCAGGATTTACTCTGCAATTTCTTATCCATATTGAAATTCCAGCATCCACCCTGAAATCTCAGTATCCACACTGAAGTGCCAGGATTCACACTGGGATGGCTTGACCGGGACCTGGATCTGGTTTACCGGTTTCCAGCCATCCCAAGAGGAGGTTGCTTAGGACGTGTCGGGGCTTCAATGTAGGGCTCTGTTGAACTCCTACAAAAACCAACTACAAATCCGCAAGCACGTCTCCGTACAAGCGACCCGTACCGCTTTCAAAGTACTTTAACCCTTCGCCAGAAGCGCCACCCGGCGTATCAGGATCCAGGCCGGCAGTCCTGATTATGGAAAACTTGCAGAATAAGAACATGGACACGAGTACGGACCACGCATAGGAACCATGCTACAGAGCTGGCAACCGTGCTTTTCTACACCCTTAGTAAGTATGGATGACATCTCCCTGAAATGGCTGGTTGGTAAATGATACGCTTGCCGTCGTCCCGTTAAAACCTTGGCAGGCCTCCAAACATTTTACCTTAGCTGGTGGGAGTAGGTTCAGTTGAGGGGCCAGATAGCCGTAGTGGTAAACGCGCAGCTATTCAGCAAGACCAAGCTGAGGGTCGTGGGTTTGAATCCCACCGGTCGAGGATCTTTTCGGGTTGAAAATTTTCTCGACTTCCCAGGGCATAGAGTATCTTCGAACCTGCCACACGATGTACGCATGAAAAAATGGTCATTGGCATAGTAATCTCTCAGTTAATAACTGTGGAAGTGCTCATAAGAACACTAAGCTGAGAAGCAGGCTCGGTCCCAGTGGGGACGTAACGCCAGAAAGAGGTTCAGTTGAACCATTTCTGACTTGCGCCGATCTGGCTCTGAACTTGGCACCCTTTAAGGGGCCAGGTCAACCCTAGCATGGCGTCACTGCTCGCAAATGAGATCACGAAGGCGACTAATTACGAAGGGCGAGGCTTAGAGGGGGGACCCACCAAAATGGAGAATTTCCAAAACAATGCCGATACAATGGAGTTCAACATAGCAGCAGTCGAGGATGCGAGCACGTTTCAGAAAAGCGGTAAGGTTCCACGATCGTCGGTGAATATCGCAGATATCCTTCGAAAAGCTAAGGACGATCCAAACCTGAAGGACCTTAGAGATAACGTGGCTAGAACGCGGCGCTCCCAGAAAGGGAAAATGCTGTTTGAAGCTCAGAGGTGGACGAAACACACTTACTTAGGAAGCAGTTGTTGAGTGCAGATATCTGGACGAGATAACAACCGTGGACGACGTAAGTGAGAAGCTGCGTAAGCAACGCAGCCTTAGAGAGGAGGTCATGACCAACCGTTTGACGAAGTCGTACGACAGCACGCTGCACTATGGGCGATCAGGTGGCCAATAATCGAAAAAATCACTTGTTCCAATAGGTTTTTCTTGTACATCATTCCATAGTAAACACTTCTATTAAGATATTCCTGGAATATAAGGGAAAGATCCTTTATATTTTAAGTGATATAGTATGTCAAAGTTAGAGTTTTTAAGAAAAATAAAAAAATCAGTGTAAACAAGGAACACACATAGGAAAGTTCAGAGAATACATAGAAGGAGTGAGATTCGTTTTATATTGTGACCATGCGGCACTTTCATACCTACTGTCCATGAAAAACCCGACATCGCTGAGGAATAGGTGGATTCTAAGATTGAATGCCTTCGACTTCGAGATCAAGTACCGCAAGGGAAGCATCAATGTAGTGCCGTACACGCTCTCGCGGGTTGAAGCAGTAACCTCGTTCACTGCAGGCGATGATTCAGAGGACTCCATGAGCGACTACATGTAGCGTTGGCGCATAAAATAAAAACTCAAGGAGACGATTTCCAGGACTTCAGGCTGGTGGACAACGAGATCTACAAGAACTGTCTTTGCAGAGAAGGAGGAACAACAACGCATAAATAGAAGCGGATTGTGCCGGTGAATAATCGCGTGTAGGTCATCAAGCACTGTCAAGACGCGCCAACGGCCGGTTATCTAGGATTCCATAAAATGCTTGACAAGGTTCAGTCTCATTCCTACTGGCCATAGATGAGATAAAACATAGGGCACCAAACACCGCCATGAAGCCAGTCATGGGAGGTCTGAAACCTGTCAGAATACGATGGGAACTGATGTCAGTGGACTTTGTAGGACCTCTATCGCGGCAACACGGTACTCTTAGTCGTGGTAGATTGGATCAGGAAGTATGTCATCGCTCATCCCATGCGCAGCGCAGATTCCGGAAAGATGGTGGAGTTTGGAAGTTCTCACGTCAAAAAATCATTGTCTCAGACAATGGAAAACAGTTTGTGTCCATCGCGTTCATATCAGTCCTAGTGCGACACAAGATCACGCACATGAAAACTGCGTTCTATTCGCCGATGGTGATTAACGCCGAACGCGTGAATCGAGTGCTGATCACCTGTGTTCGGGCGCTTGAATTGAATTGAAAAACCAAAGGATGTTATTCCCACGAGTGTCCAATTTACCCTAAGTCATTTTCATTGGATGAGTTCTTTCTAGGATTACGATATGTTTGCTACTAATAGAATTGAATCATGGTGCGAATCTAGCTTTGAAATTTTGTTACAGTTTACTGTTCAATCACATCATCGAATAAAATTGCATCAAATCAAAAAGAAGCCACTAAGAACACAACCCATACTCTCGTACTCGATACACGATACTCTAGTTCTCCACAAAAAAAATATTCACATTCACGGAACGTGACGCACCAGACTGGCTCACTCTCCTTGGGCTATACTTTGCATGCACTTCACGCGAACCAAATATGATTGATTCAGTTTTCCTTTCAGTTGGTTCCGGTTTTCTGTTTCCTCTCCAGAAGCCTTTGGAGCCATATTTCGTGGAATGGGTTGAATGGAAGCTCACTTGCGCTCTAAGAGGGGAGCACTATCGACTACGAGAAGATTGATGACATATCACGTCGTTTGCCATATGCTTTTGCTACACACAGAACATAAATTTAATGCACAATCTTCTGATTTGGTACCGTTTGATTTTCATAGCTTTCTTTACAATCTAACTGTAGTGTTCCATGTGTTCAAAACACTATGTATGAAATGTTTTGCTAAAATTTTCTCTGGCTTTTAAAAATTCTCAAAAATGTTATTCACTCAACTTTGACATATGTTGTAGGGGCAAATAGTTCTATAATTCAGAAATTAAACCATTTCAGTTGAATTTTCAGAATTATTATCAGTCTTTAGGAATTATGTAAAAGTTTTACACACCTGTTTTTGGATTATTTTAGATTCTGAAACGCCTACAAAAAACGTGTACTCTGCTTCTTATATTCAAGAATCGTCAGTTTTAAAGAACTCCTTGTCTTTCAGCATAACCCGAATAAAACCGAAATCTTACACACTTTAACTGTGTGTGCAGAGCATCAACTATCAGAGTAAAAACCCCATTCTGTCAATCGTAAACTATGAGAACGTCGATTGGACTATGGGTCCCTGGAAAAATATACATTATGTGGGGTGGAAAAGCGCGTACATGTAGGAAAATGTACGTAAAGAAAAATCGCTTCCAGCGCAGAAACACAAACTGTAAGCAATGTGGTGGCTCACAGAGATGCATATTTTGCATATACAGATGTACAAAACGTTAGATAACGGCATCCACCGCAAAGCAGGGTGGCCGACCATCGTCGCTTTCCATTTGTATCGAAAGCATCTGGTGCCACAGAAGCTGCCCGACCAATGGATTGCGATAAGATTACGACAACTCTTTTGCTCATATTTGGGTAATTCCGCAAAATAATCTGTTATTTTCAACTGCTTTTGATGAAAATGTATTATAACCTTGTAATGTGATTCTGGTCGGGATACTTCCTTCGGAAGTAAAACCGTTGGTCCCGAGATGATCTAGCTCAGAGCTAAAAATTTTTTTCCGTAAAGAGAGAAAAAATAATTTAATTGTTAGGAAGGAAAACGCACTAAGTGAGTAACAAAATCTGCTACAATTCTGTTGTAACCCACAGGTCGGGCGGGGACCCACCGGAGAGCAATGCAATTTGCGAGGCAAAAGCTTTTCGCTACTTGTCATTCGGGTCCATTCCGATTTCTGGCCGGGATTGCTTCGCTTTGCGTTGCGTTCACTCGTTCGTTCATTCGAAGAAAAATGTGCTTGAAGTCAAATGATGCATGATATGTGACATTCGTAATGCAGATGAATGTCGATAAGTTTGATGAAGTTGGTCGAGTGAAAAGAATTTGTTGGGGACTGTTTCTTTTTTCTCGAATTGCAGCAAGCGGTATAAAACTGAAATATTAAATCTTGTCAAAAATTGCCTCTTTAAGGTTCATACATACAACTTTTGCGTGTGAATGCCGAGATTGTGACTGTTCAGTCGAGGATGCATTATTAACTGGTGAGCTCGTTTCATGCTCGTGATAACAGACTATGGATGATTCGTCACTAGAGGTGTCGGTATAATTTCTTATTCCTGTTTTATAAAACTTTGACACAATGTATATCTTAATACTGAATAATACTAATGTACATAATCAAATTGTTATTGGATTACGTTTTTCTAATGAATCCAAATAATAATTTAAATATTTTTAATTGGAATGCTCGTTCTCTGAATGGTAAAGAGGACGAGCTGTCTAATTTTCTTACAGCTATAACGTGCATATAGCAGATATTACTGAAACGTTTTAGAAACCTAGATCTAAACTCAAATGAGATCCTCACTTTTTTGTTTATCATAATGATCGACTTGATGGGGCATGTGGGGGAGTTGCAATCATCATTCATAGGCGTATAAAACATCAACTGTTTTCGTCATTTGAAACTAAAGTTTTTGAAACTTTAGGTGTTTCTGTTGAAACACAACTTGGTAAATATACTTTGCCTATTTGCCTTTTCAATGCTCTGGACAGCAAGTTAATTTGCACCAAACTGACTTGCAAAAATTGACTCGCAATAAGTCAATTTTTTTGTCATTGGTGACTTTAATAGAACACAATAGAAAAGCATATGCTATATTTCCAGAAGACCTCCCAAAGCACAATGACAATTATCAAAGTTGGGAACACTGCTGTAATGAAATCCAATTTATTTTCCATGTTTTATTTTCATAATATGTTATTCTGATATTAGCTATAAAAACATTTGGAGAAACACGCTTAAAATTTGCTGTAGATCCATAAATATGCGTACAAGATTTTAAAAGTATGAGATTTAAAAAAAAAACGACAATAAAAAGACAAATTTATACCTAAGAATGCGGTTAAAACACAATATTTCGCTTTCTTTCAAACAATTATAGTTTCTTTATTAATCCAAACCAGATTTTAACATGATTTTTTTTTCACATTTTTGCTAGGAGTATTAGCAATTGGCAAAGAAAACTCTCAGAAAATAACTGTGGAAGTGCTCATAGGAACCCTAGTTGAGAAGCAGTCTCTGTCCCTGTTGGGACGTAATGTCAGAAAATAAGAAGATGAAGAAGAAGAAGAATCATCGATACACTTCCCATGGATTCCAAGGATCGCTCATGGGTTTCTTCAACAATTTTTCCATGAATTTTTTCAGGAACTGAATTCTTCCAAAACCCGTCATTTGAGCGGTTCCACAGAAAATGACGACTTTTTTCCCAAATTTCATTTTTATATTTTTTGATTTGGATGAAATTTTGCACATGCTTTCTTTATGCCCAAAAATGCCTTTTTGCATCATCGGTTCGCCATTTTGACTCTAGCCTTACTTTTGAGAAGGGCTTACGAAAAAAATCCTTAATAATTTACAAAAAAATATAACTTAGAAACGGTTTGTCCGATCAGTTTGGTGTCTTTCGCAAAGTTTTAGGTTGTTGTTGGGACTATCTAGAAAAAATATAGACTGTAAAAAAACTGTTGTAATTTTTTATACTTCGAAAATAAAGCTTAAAAATCAATTTTCTCAAAAATCGTATTTATGATTTTTTTATTTTTCTATATATTAAAGTAGACAAAAAATTAAGTCTTTTGCACAGTGGGTCAAGATGGAAATGTCATGGACAAAAAAGTTATGATTTATTAAAAAGGTGAATTTTTGAAAATGGTCATAATAAACTTTTTAAATGTTTTACAACTCGATTTTATGAAAGTACGCAAAATTTACAACAAAAAAGGTATCCGGGAAAATCAGGCTAACTTTTACCGTTTTGAAGATACAGCGATTTTAATACAAAATTGTGATATAATTTTCAATTTTCGGACATTTTCAAATGTTTTTCGAGGCTCATAAGCCTAGAAATTTGTTCATTGTCTGAAAGAGCAGATAATTTTTGACTAAAATATTTGAAAAAATATTGATTTGGTAATTTTTCATGGTATGAGGCGAAATAAAAAATGTGCCCCGTAAAAATGATTTATTTATTTTTTAATGAAACACAACTTCAACATTCAACATTGTGATATTTTGATATGTAAATATCAAGAAAATATGGAACAAAATGTTAAAAGTTAAAATAATAACAAAATAATTTTAAGGAAAATGGCATGCTCAATCATTTAAGTATTGTAGTAATTTCCGAAGATTTGCGGCATGATTCTATATCCGTTACCTTTAATGATTAAATTTGAACAAAATTTATTTCATGTCCGATGGAGCTGCATCACAATATAAAAATAGAAAGAACTTTTCTAGTCTTTGCCAATTTAAGAAAAACTATGATATAGATGTTGAATGGCATTTTTTCGCAACATCGCATGGCAAAGGGCCCTGCGATGCATTAGGGGGAACAATAAAACGCATGGCTACAAGGGCTAGTCTAGCTGAAGAACGTGAACATCCCATCAAAAATGCCAAGGAATTATTTGATTGAGCTCAAAAGCGAAAGGAGGAGCAACTAACACAAATTTTCTTTTTTGCAACTACAACAGAGTATGAACATATCAAGGAGCAGCTTAATGAACAATATTCGAAAGCAATAACTATTCAGGGAACACAAAAATACCATTCATTTATTCCAGTTTCCGTAGATAAAATAGAAGTTTGGCAATTTTCAAACTGTAATGATAGTAAAAAAAATTGTAAAAATTATGAAAAAGTAAGAAATCTGTATCAAAATAGGACGCTCCATCATTGTATAAGAACATGAAATAAAATGCTTTCAGAAATAAAATATTATTTATTTTATCAACTCGAATAGCATCCGAAAACAACCAAAAGTTGTGAATTTTCAGTAAATTTAATTTAAAAACCGTTGTATCTCGGAAACGGTAGCAAATAGAAAAATTTTCTCTTATACCTTTTTTGTTGCAAATTTTGCGTACTTTCATAAAATCGGGTCGAAAAGCATTCAACAAGTTTATTTAGACCATATTGAAAAATCAACCTTTTTTTAAAAAATCAAACATTTTTGTCCATGATTTCTCCATCTTGACCCACTGAACAAAAGACAGTGATCGGCGCCAAACAGTGGGTGGTGTGTATCTGTCTTGTTTTCGTTCATGGCTTGTTATCTTCCTTGAACGATAAATGTCATGCGTGTTGTATGAATGCAGGCGGATAAATTGGATGAAATTATGGCTCGTGTGTCAATGAACGATGAATTTTCCAAAGCCTGTTATTGTTCGAGCTTTACTCACAGAAATTTCCCAAGCAAATCGTGCTTGGCTTAATCCAATCATTCTGCTAATGTTTTCTCCTGAGTTCCGACGCTGATTTCCACAATATCTCTTCAAGACTTTCTTCTTGACACGTAAAAAAAAATAATGCCTGCCCGATGCTTCAATCACATTTCATTTATTCAGATCCATTACAAATGTTAGCCTATTGAAGATGTTGGACGAATTATACTCTAGTTGGTTGTCTGTTTATTATACATTGATAGTGTTTTCTTAGGGCATGTAATAAAAGTTGTTCAGCTTCCTGAATTTAAGCTTCTCTCCTGAACCTACCCATACGTAAAAAGCCTCCCAATAGAAACAACTTTCCCAACCATAAAATGCATCATCTCGTTCGTCCTTGGTGTTTTCTCTCATGGGGCCAACAAACACTATCTGGAGCATGACGAAATTGAGATAAAATAAATAAATTTTGGTTTCACAGTTGTTTTCGGAACAACATGTTCGCCTCCAGAAAAGCAGCAGCAGGTCCCCCAGTTTAGTGGTGGTAATTGAGCTGTTCAACATGGAAATAAAATGCACCCTGCAGGCTGTGCCTTGTAAGATTTCAACCACAGCCCTTGTGTTTAGAGCATGTGTGTACGGGAATTTCATCTCCAGGAGTGTCCTTCCGTTTTTCGGAATAGTTTTTGCACAAATGTTCGCCATGTTCTGATGCGACCTAAATCAACCAAATTGAGAAGCATTCAAGCAAGAATATAAATTGACAAAGCCGCAAACATGTACTTTGCAAATGCTTTAAAACTGTTTCGCGTCAATTGTGCGAAAACATATTTCGTTCTTCCACGTGGAAAATTTCCACCGAGCAAATCAAAACATGAGTTTAATTATTTCCTCAACGCAACTCTTTACTATCTACGCCGAACAGCAACCAACGCATTATTGCCATTGCGGTGGCGTCAGGCGTCTAGATAGACCTAGAGAAAGCAAACCCTAATTAAATTCATCATAAATATTCCACTTCACACTGAAACTAGGATGTCACTTTGCTACTCGACTGTACCATGGATTTTCTCACGCTATTCGATCAGGGACCAATTTAGGTAATTCATACAACTTTATGCACTTTCCTATTATATTGTGATATTTTCTCTTTTGGCTGCCGCTAGCTGTAACTTTTTTTAAGCATTTTCGGCCTAAAACAAAAATAAAAAACACATCATAGACTGACATTTTTCAACTTGAATGGAATTTTGCGAATATATAGCACTCGGTTCTTGGCAAGATCTCTCGATTCTGCCTTACGCTTACCAGAATGTTGTGCACTTGATCCACCCACGTACCAACCGGATTCAAATCGAACACCATCTTTGAAGGGTTGCTGTCCGGCATTCATGCAACATGTCCTACCTATCGTATCCTGCCAGCTTTGGCCACCTTCTGGATACTGGGTTCAAAAACTCAGACAAAAAGATAATGTAACGATTATTTGGTATCGATTTTTGATAGAGTCCAAGATAGCCTCTTTTTATTCTGAAGGACACTCAATATTGTCAAGATTGTCGAAAAAATGCCTTAAGAAGCCTAAAAGAATCTATAAATCAAAAAATGATAATGAAAATGTAAATTAATCCATATTAGAATTTTCTAAAGAAATCTCTGAAAGTTTTCTTTATGAATGTCTTTACGAATACTCGAAGAACCTCTGGAGCAACCCACAGAAGAATTATTATAGGAATTCTTGCAAGTAACCCTTGAGTAGTTCACTAAAATTATTCCAAGGTATATTCTTGTGGGACCTATTGGAGCAATTCTTGGAAATATAATTTGTGATAAAGTTCAATTGATTAGGCGTTTATCTTTCAGTACGTGATCTCCTTCGCAGTGTCGATAAAATCAATAGCTCAATTGAGCATCTTCACCCACGTGCTTTCTATATTTAGAAATAGAGCCAACCCTGCTCGTTCCTTGCTACAGCAGAAGCACACGAAACAGCAATTATTTTTCGCTGGCTATGATCACTATGAACTGCGTGGTGAAGGATGCTCATTCTGCATCCGCCGACGGAAAGCAGAGCTTTCTCGGTAAATATCTTCACGCGATGGCAAAACGGAAGCACTGGAATGAGAATGCGATTGCAACATGGGCGTAGCCAGGATTTCCATCTGGTAGGGGTGGATTGAGGTTCTGCTTCACTTTTGCAAGATGTTTAACTATGAAGGGCATCTCTGATTTTTCTTGCACAGAAAGTAAAGTAGAGTCCAAAACGCGTCTCTATTAAATTTGTTGGTTAAGTTATGGGTCCATATAATGTCTAGGAAAATTACAGATAGAAATCTTTGCCCATTGAATCTACAGATTGAATCAAATCAAATAGACCAGCGATTTCAGCCTACCCAAGAAACAAGATGGAAGGATACTCCCAAATATTGCTGAGATTGGGATCTATCTATTTTTTAGCATTTCTGCCTGGAATAACTCTAGAATTTTTCTGCATCTAGCAAGTATTCCTCCAAGAAATCCGACAGAAAATCCTCCAGGAAATTGTCTAGGGATTCCCATGTGCTTAGCTAGAGGTGGATGGGGGAAGACCTTTGCCCACCACCCTGGATGGCGAAAAAAATCAAAATCAATTGCTACGAAGGATAATAGTTTTAATTTTGTATAGATTGTTTTCAGTATTCCTATCTATAGAAAATTGCTTACGTATTAAATAATAAATAATAATGAGTACTTATCAAAATAAGATTGTCTAAAATCTTTTCCGAAATATTCCGAATAGCGTAGAAAATTTGGCTTTGCCGTCAGCATACATATTTCAAAAATAATTGCGCCATGATTGACTTCTTGAAGAGTTCTTTAACTTCACCAAAAAGTGAGTTTAATCTGTCATCAATTATTTACGGAATCCAAAAAAGATCTGCCAAATTATCTTAAAACAAAGTCTTTCAGGAAATCATCAAAGAATATGTCGAAGAAATTGATGAGATACAATTCCAAATATTCCTAAGGAATTCTTCATCAGATTTTTCTGCATGGTATTTTTTTTTTCAATTCACTCCAAGGCTTATCCCAGAAAACGTCACTCGGAATACCACGTCTTTCTTCAATGAGTCTTTAGCAATAACTCAAGTTTTTGTTTGGGGATGTACCTTTGTAGTGCTACCAGAACATTCTTCAAACCACAAGGCTTCATGACTTGTTTCATGAGTTCTAGCTAAGATCTTACAGACAAGTTCATAGGAATTCTTCCAAAAATAAGGCCAAAAAAATTCGTCTATATATTTTTTAAGATTTTTTTTTTAAATCCGGAATTCCGCTTTAGAAATAATATATTTTAAGGAATCACTTTAGTATTTTTTATTTTATCCCTAACTAATTTCAAGCTATTTATCTGGAAATTGCCTTATATTATCAAGCAAACAGTTCGATAATTTACTTTGAGGAGTTTCGAGAAAAGCTTTTTGAAGACTACAAACTACCTGAAGGGAAAAATCTCAACATGAATCCTTAGACAATTTCCGGGGAATTGCTTGGAGGAATATTTGCGGGATGGCTGGAAAAATTTAGCCATTCCTATACAAAATACCTGAGAAATCCATTTTTGGGAATTCTTAGTAGCACTTTATGAAACCCCTACATCTCGTCGCTGCCGATCAATGGGACTTTTACCATTCGAATCTTCAGGGATTATCCATTCCGGTATTTTGAAGGTGATAATGAATCCCTTACACAGACAACAAATTGAACCAAGACACGTTACGAGCTCCACCTTGCCAACTGTGATAGGAAAAGGATGTGGATGACATTTAAAGTTTAACGTTTCATACAAAAAGGGTAAAGAGGTTGTGTATAATGATTGTTTTGTATCAAATTCGTTTATATGGTTTTGAGATCACTCGCCCCCCTCTGATGTAAATGCTGGCTACGCACATGGGGATTTGTGTATAGTTTTTTCCAGGATTAGATTTTTATTTTCCACCCCAGATAATTTTTATTCTAGGAGCTCTTCAAGACACACGGAATATTACATCAATTTGAGTAGTTTTAGGACTAAAGCATGAGATTGAAACAATTATGGCTACCCGACTAGCTGAATCTATCATGTATATATAACTTGATGTGTTATTTGGATGCAGGATTTTGTTGAAATAACTATAAATTTGCACAAAATCATTTGTTGGCGTAGAAGACGGCAAGCTGGCAACCCTGTAACCCATTTCGGAAGCGACGCGTTACGCAGTTAAAGCGCCACGTCAAGACAAGTGACAGCTGTCAACAGACACCGGGTGATCCACAAAGCTGTCAGCGAACCTTTCCCGGTTATCGTCCCACATTGGTTGCAGAGAGAAAAAAGTGCACAGTGAAATAGTGCACGAGTGAATAGTGAATAAAAATAGAATTTAATATCAAACTCAGTCCAAGTTATTTGCGCGGGAGTAGTGTTTGATCCGTTGAATCTTTTGCACGCTCCTTTGAGGGCGAGCGACGGAATCCAGATCAATTGTGTCCGGTTCGCGTTTTGTGGAAGAAAAAACGAAAACAATGTGTGCGGGTGAAAAAAAATCGATGCGTCAGTAGTGTTTGATCCGTTGAATCTGTTGCTTGCTCCTTTGTGAGCGAGCGACGGAATTCGGATCGTGTTCAGTTCGCATAGTAACCGCACTATCGGTATCGATCATCCGTGTATATATTCACGTATTCATTTCAAATTATATTTTTATCGTTTACCAAAACGAATCCTTTCCAATATCCAAACTCCCAGTGTTTTCTTGTGGAAGTGCAGAGGACTCCTCGGCTTCCATAAAGCAAGTAACACGTCAACATTTCCTTCCCATTACACATTGAAGATGCTACTGATCCTGAGTAGCATCTGTTGGTTCCCTGTGTAAGTACAGATGTTCTTGCAATAACGGAGTAGCAACTGCGGGCGGTCAATCATGCTCATGCTTATGCTCAATTCAGTCCAAGTTATTTGCGCGGGTTTAAAGAACCAGCGAAGTTTATTTTCATTCCTTTGTAGAGCAGTTCAATCTGAGATTGTGAGTTAGCTATTACACTTCGAGGTTAGTTGATCTGTTCACGTTTCGTTAGTGCAAAATGATTGATACGATTGTCCGTGTAGATCCTAGTGAGTCAAGCCGCAAGTCCGTCATAAGCCCGCCCCAAGTCGAGTCCAGTCTGCCGAAACGAAAGAAAGTAAGATAATACCGAATGTGGTAATATCCAATGAAGTAAAATTATTATATAACGTGTCCTGTACGAGGCCGTAGAAAGAGAAAAAGGGTGTGTCCCTTGATAGGCCACCGAATTGTAAGTTGAACTTTAATCTTACTAAAACCATTTATACTTTCCTCAACAATATCATTGCAGTTGAAGCAATACATACGGTATTCGCTCTCAAAACGGTTCGTTTCATTCCACCCTTCCACTCCCTCGACAAATCTTCAAAATTCGTGGCAACATGAATGATCCGGACGGATCAAATGAACAAAAGAGCACGGAATTCAGCTGCACGGCATGCCAACGACCGGACTACGAGGAAACTATGGTTCAGTGTGACCATTGCTATATCTGGAAGCAGCTCACGTATACCGGGGTGACCGAGAGCATCGCAGAATGATCGTTTGTTTGTGGTGACTGTTCCGCCCATCAGACTGGTGACCAGTGTTGCCACATTTATATCTGTACCGAAGGCTGAAAAATCTTTTTTATCTGTAACAGAGATTATAAAAATCTCTACCCAAAATCTGTACTACAACCTACTTAAATTGTGGAAAAAAACCCTTAAAATCCTAATTTATTTGAAATTGACCATAGTTTTTATTGAAATACTTTTACTTATTATATAATTATTATTAAATTCTATTGGTGGGGTTGGTGCTCTAATAATAACCGCTTCTGCTTCATAAGCAGAAAGTCATGGGTTCAATCCCAGGCCCGTCCCTTTCTTCGTACTTTGTAGTTGTATCTCTCACTTGCTTCTATCTTCCATTTTTAATCTATCACACTCAAACTATTCGTTTATAGCTAACGCTAGTACCAGAGAGAGACAAGAAACCGTTTCCCTAACGTTTCAATTCTTCCATCATTATAGCATGCCTTTCCTTACGCCTGATACTTGGGCAGTCTGCTAACCACAAAATCAAACCTCTCTGCCATGCCTTTCCCCCACTTCCGCATACACTGGCGTAGATGCTTTCGGACTCCACGGTCTACAGTGGGCCAGTATAAGTGCAACATCAATTCCTCCCCCTGCCCCACATTGGTCTGCATTCTGACGTGGCAGGCGCCATTGTTGCCTAAAAATAGAAGATCACCAGCACATATACACTGAGGGTGTCTGTTAATCCCAAGCAGTCATCTTCTTTTTTAACAACAAGTTGGTTCTTTTGGTTTTTTGTGTAATTGCAGCAGAATTTAATCGCGGGGGGCAGAAGAAGAAAATAATCGCGATGGCGGTTTACGAAATGAGTTGGTCGAAGCTACTTCTCCACCGAGATAGTGTCTAGAAACAACGACGCCTTCCATCGATCATCAACCATCTCAGTTTCGTCAAGCGAAAACACAGTCAGACCCTTCAAAACCGACAGCACCCGTTATGATTTCAATTCCACTAACCGCACTGGAACCGAACACCGTCAGGTATTTGAAAGGTAAGAAGGATCCGTCAGCTGCCTTCCAGGAAATTAGGGAACGGGTTGAACACTGCGAAACGTGCGCCAAACCAACACCCGATCAGTTGATAGATCTGAAGGCCCAGATGGAAATATGCCGGAAGCTTCTCAAAGAGTTCCAAGCTGGTTCAGGAGGTAATGAGTCAGTTCATCGACCGGATGTGACCAACCAGGTGCAGTTACCGAAGCCAGCGGAGAATACGTCGCGCTTGGAGCACCAAACAGGAATCAAACCAAAAGCGACTCGAAATTTGCAAGCAGTCGCTAATGAGAACCAGCCCCATGCCACTCGCAAGCTGGCGCTGTAGGAGGAACTAATTTTCGAAACGACATTTGGCCGTTGAGGATGTCAGTAAGCCAGCCAGCCAATTCGGTAAGTGAACCCAACGACCCTCCAGGTAAGCGTCAAGCCTTGAATCAATCTCTTAGAAATACGATCGAGTTCATAAATCACCCCACGACCAATAAACCAATTATCCGAGAGCAGAACTCCCATGAGCAGCTGCGAGATTCATTCGCGCACTCGGATGGGGTGACTATGTCCAACAGTCAGCCCAAACAAAACTCTACCAATAATGCATAAACGCGTAACAACCTCTCGCGTATGGTAGAATTGTCTTTGCCCCCTCGTCAATCAGTAAGCTTCCAACAAGACCAATCAGATCCAGTGCGTCCCAAGCAGCAACAGCTTGCAGCAAGGCAGTCCCTGGCTAAGGAACTTCCCCGATTCTCGCGATTCCACTGATTGGCCGATCTTCATCTCCAGCTACCACTACACTTCCGAAACTTGTGGGTACACGGATGGAGAGAACATGCTCCGCTTACAGCGATGTTTATCGGGACCAGCGCCCGAAACAGTGTGCAGTCGCTTGGTGCTACCAGCAGCAGTACCGCCGGTTATTGAGATCCTCCGAATGTGCTTTGGAAGACCCGAGTTACTTATCAATGCCCTACTACGGAAGGTACGCGAAATCCCGCGAAAGCTCGAAGACTCATCGAATTCGGCATGGCTGTACAAGCGTTGTGCGATCATATTGAGGCTGCCAATGAACGTGCTCATCTCTCGCATCCTTCGCTACTCCAGGAACCGGTGGCCAAGCTTTCCGCGGACCAACGAATAATGTGGGCAGGCTACAAGCGCGGATTTCAACAAGCTGACCTTAAGACCTTTGATGATGACATGGCGGCTGTGGTTCAAGATGCTACCAGCGTTGTAACGTTCGAACAGGAGGTGAAACGAAACATCGTTCGTGATCATCCGAGGCAGAAAGGATTCGTCAACTCTCATGCGACGGAGACATCTAGTAAACCAGACTCATCGAGCAATACGCTGGCAACAACGCAACAGTACAATTGCGCCTACTGTAACAAGAGCGGACATCGAATTCGAGAATGCTACACCTTCAAGCAGCTTCACGTCGACGATCGCTGGAGACGAGTTCATGCGCTAGGTCTGTGTCAGAACTGGTTATTCAGTCACGGACGACGGGCGTGTCGAGGCTCAAAAATCTGCGATATCGAAGGCTGCCAATTTCGTCACCATCTGCTGCTTCACTCTACTACAGGTTCCCCAAAGTCGTTAAAGCTGTCGGTCCAGGAGGGAGAAAACCACACTCATCGTCACTTGGCTTCTTCTTCGTTTTTTCGAATTATTCCAGTGACCCTTCACGGAACTTATGGTTCGATCAACACCTTCGCATTGCTTGATGAAGGTTCCGATCTGACTCTGGTGGAGAGCGCTAGGCGTGACGGGTACTCCACTACCGGTATGCCTTCGGTAGACTGGAAATACTTCGCGCATAGAAAACGGTTCACAGCAGATTACAATCGATATCACGGGGACTGGATCCTGATCGAATCCTCGAAACATTCCTGGAATAATTCCTGTCTAAATCTAGCGATAACCTTAGCAGTTTCTTGTCGAATTGCTAAGAATGATCATAAAAAAATGAGTTTGGTGTAAATGCTGCGAAAACTCCAGGAGAAAAAGTATGAAAAGTTCTGTTGGAATCTCAGAAAGGGTTTTAGGAAGAATTCTTAGATATACAAATCTCATCTTAGTATAATGTCCAAGGATTTTCGAAAAACAATGTAAAGAAAAGGGATATTTGCAGATATCTTATAAATTGGATTCTGCAGAAAAATTTCCGAGGGTACATATGAGCAATTCTCGCTGAAACCAGGCCATGAATCGGCACGCATCGTTAGAATTCTAATTTTATGTCACTGATCGCTAGTTTTCGATAAAACTTAAGGGTGGTCTTTTCTGTTTTCTCAAATTGATGGACCCCTCGTACGCCAGCTAGCTGAACAGTTTGCGACAAAGCCCATTTTATGATAAATTTTGGGTATTTTTTCACGGGATATGTCTCATATTTCGCTTGGAACACATAGCAAACTTAATGGCATCGTATAGAGAAAGGATATAGCTTTCATTTAATCTTGAAAAAACAGAACAGAAACAGAAGGAACCACCCTCAAGTTTTATCGAAAACAAGCGATCAGTGACATAAAATTGGAATTCTATCGATGGGTGCCGATGGCGGCCTGGATTCAGCGGGAATTGCTCATATATTCATCCTAGTAAGTTCTTCGATAAAAAACTTTAACCAATGGGTTACATGCATGGCCTGATTCGTTACTCGCCACATAGTAATGCACATGCGCTAGTGTTTATGCACGAAAAATCGCTAAAAGGTAACGCATAGAGTATCATCGTACCTGCTACACAAGATACGAATGCGAAAATTGCAACTTCGGCAAAGAAAGCTCTCAGTTAATAACTGTGGAAGTGCTCATAAGAACACTAAGCTGAGAAGCAGGCTTTGTCCCAGTGAGGATGTAATGCCAAGAAGAAGAAAAAGGAGGTCATTCGTGTCTGGCTGACGACTCATTGGAAAAACTCTAAATACTCCGGAGGAACGATTTCTGGAAATAAACAATGGAGTATTGAAAGAAGTCCTTTAATAATCGATAGAAAAACTTCATCCCAGGCGAATTTTCATTCCACAGAAAATCGGAACTCTTTCTTATCAATTTTATAGACAAATACTTCAAAGAATTCTTAAATGAATTCGTCTTAAGATAACTTGGCATAAACTGTTTGAGTTTTATAAGAGCCTTTCGACGACTTCTTTCCAGATATATTTATTATGGACTGTTTATGAAACCTTTGATTGGAAGAAGGTAGAAAATTAGATTTGAAGTCAAAGCAGTCAACAATAAGTCAATCAGGAGACGTAATAAGTTTGAAAATAAGTATGCTGAAAACTAGTATTAACTAATTAAAGCACAATATTAATATTAAGGACGAAATTTTCTTCGACGGTGTATTATCTCTTCGTTGTATTTACCATTGATTTTTTTTTTTCAATCGCCAAGAAGGGGAGGGAACTCGACTTCCCACTGAATACCCCCAAGGACTGCAAGAGTATATTTGTTGCAAACGGCTCTTCGCAAACGAGGCAATCGTCGTGGGTTGCAACCGTAGCACAGCACCTTCAAGTAATTTTCCAGTCATTTCCGTGTAGAAGCTGAGGGCCACAAATGCCTTTATGAACGATTCATCGGAAGCGTTCTATGGCAAGAGACGAAGCACCACCACCACTGCCTCTGTCAAGTGGCTTCAATTTTCCGTTGTTTTGTTTCCATTTCGTAGAATAACAGATATCTCGAAAACTGCCGAATAAATATTGTTGTTCTGTTAGTGGGAAACCGGAAATATTCTCATGTATTTATAAGGAGGGGGAACATATCAAAATGTAAACCATTTTTGCACAAGGATGATTCCGGAATAATACGAATTGTACTCCTCCTATTTGCTCGACTGACAATGAGGCTGCGGTTTTTTGTACAGAATTCGAGCATATCTCAATAGAAATTGCTTTAGCACAGTTTCCGTGATTG
Organism: Aedes aegypti; assembly: GCF_002204515.2. Classification (NCBI taxonomy): domain Eukaryota; kingdom Metazoa; phylum Arthropoda; class Insecta; order Diptera; family Culicidae; genus Aedes; species Aedes aegypti. Next base: position 383,860,535 of record NC_035108.1, read on the forward strand.
CAAGAGAAGAAAATTACGCGAAAGGCCTCGAGCAAAAAAACAGCCGAAAAAACAATTCAAACCGCAATCGAGACCAGACGGCGCCACCGCCGCAGCATCAGCAGCATTGGAACTATTTTCTGCGAGAGTTTGGATCAACCTTGAGTCGGTTTCGTGGCGGTAGAAACATAACAACGGTATTAAAGGATTTATGTAAGTTGAATCCCAGTTAATCCGTAACTTAATTGCCTTTGTCTATGGCCTCTGTCGAATTTGTTCAAGAGGTGGTGATTGTGTGATAGTTTTTGTATCCCATTGTCAATATACACATTTTTTTAAGCACATAATAGAATTACCCGATGTGGGTTAATTCTTTGACAGAAAATTCGGTTTTATCACTGTCTTTAACCAATATTTGCTCAAAATTGCTCAGAAATGCTCCAAGCAGTCCCTCAAAGTATGTTTGCAAAAATTTCTTCGTGTTAAGAATCAACCTCTACAACATTAACTTTGAATTCTATTCAATTTCTCGAATATAAAGATATTTGGGGTGGAGGGCACCTCCAGAACAAAATTACTTTCGTTTCTATGATATTTCTAGTTAAATTGATTTATTTGAATCATGTTTTTTTCTTAACGACACTGAGAAAGCCAAAAAAAGCTAGTTCAATTCTTAAACATCCCAGTTGAATTTATCTACAATAAAATTGAGTTTTGTTTTTGGAGTTTATTTTGTAAAATCGTATGATAAGCATTGAATTTTTATAATTTACTCATCAAACTACACATTGTGTTTTATTAATTAAAAAAACATCATTGAAATGTTAGGTCACATTCCGTCATCAAACAGTCATTTGGTGTTACTCAGGTAATTCACAGTAATGTATCTACTTTCGGTTAAATTGAAAAGCATAACACATTGCCCGTCTTGAATCAAACATTGAACCAACGATAGCCTAGCTTCAATTATGTACAGGGAAGTTCTGTGGAAAAAAACAATTTGTACTTCCTTAGTAGGCTTTTGCCTTTTGTAATAGAAGGTATTTCTCGTTAACACTGTCCGATATCTATCAGCATGATGGTATTTTTAACAAAGAAGCTAAATAAAAATCTGAGTTCTAAATATTTTCTTGCAAACTTTTATAGGAGGAGGAAAACAGTTGCCGAGAACATTAAAATTCTTTAAAATGGCAAAAGACCGAGAAAAAATATGTATTAAAAATTAAATATTGAATAATGAAGAAAGGGTTAAAAAATAGCAATCCAAATTTTAACTTTTAAAGACCTTCTGATCTTTTGATGTTTCTCTTCCGATCTTTTGTCGCTGATACGATAAACAGTGAAAAATGCTTTATTTCACACAATCTTGTAAATTCAAAAAAAATAGGAGTGACGATATTTTTCTCCATGTGTTCTTCTTTCTGGCGTTACGTCCCCACTGGCATGCTTCTCAGCTTAGTGTTCTTATGAGCACTTCCACAGTTATTAACTGAGAGCTTACTATGCCAATGACCATTTTTGCATGCGTATATCGTGTGAAAGGTACGATGATACTTTATGCCCTAGGAAGTCGATAACGTTTCCAACCCGAAAAGATTCTCGACCGGTGGGATTCGAACCCACGACCTTCAGCTTGGTCTTGCTGAATAGCTGCGCGTTTACCGCTATGGCTATCTGGGCCCCCGTTTCTCCATGTGTGCACGACGGTTATAGTCATGCATTCCATTTATATTATTAAATCAAATCCTTCTCGGAAAATCTGGTCTTTAAGTTGCAAATAACAATGCTCAACAGAAACACAAGGTTTGTCGCTCCAAGTGAGCATTTCTAAAGCAAGACGATTGCTCTGTTTTTTGCTTTTCATTACTCCGTTCTTTTCAAACAAACTTGGAAGGCTGGTCGACATCGCCAGGAACGTACATCTATTGCATAAACCTACTCGAACAGTGCATACAGCTTCTCCGTGTGCACAACAATGTGCATTGTAACGTGTCACAGATGTTTGTCTAACCAAGGTGTGGCATTGTGGTTTCCTCCCTTCTTATGACATTAAAGGCAAAACACCGTATGCTGGGATGCATTCATACATTTTCTGGAATTCCCATTCAATAATATATTTCAAATGTGTTCAATGTTTAATGCGAAGATAACATTCAACTAATATGTTGGAAATTCTTAATCTTCACACTTAAGCACTTCATTTCATCTAGGGTAATTAATCACTGGAGAGACTAGTATCAACCCAATTATTGCTGGGCTGACCATACGTCCCATATTTAACGGAACAGTACCGTTTCCATCACCTTGACGAGCTGTCCCGTCGTTTCATTGAAAGTTTTGAAATGAAGTTTTGATTGGCAATTTGAAATGTTCCGTTTTAAGGTATAACACAAAACTTAAAACGAAAAACAGCGGTATATAAAAAGGTTTCATTTATTTTTAGAGCTTAATGTATTAATATATTTTTAGTAGTTATCAGTTTCTCATCCAGAGTTAAACTAAATTTGTAGACAGCATATGCATCTGATTAACTTTTTGAAATTTCACATCATGTGAAACAACACACTTGATTGATTAGGCATGCTTTTTGTTTGTCAAAGTGATGGACGAATCTGAAAACGAAATCAAAACACGGCGATAAAGAACGGCTACACTGCATGCGAAAAATAAACAAGATGAACATGGAGCGCCTCATTGCAATCAGAATGTTAACACGGCATAAAAGTAATAGGAGATATTAAAAATGATATCGATGTCAGGCGATACTGACATTCTCGAGTAGGTTTTGTACGGAACCTTATAAGATTTTTTGATAACGAAATAGAAAGGTAACTTGGAGGAGATACATATTATGTTTTTAAAATGTTACCAATAGTGAAAAGGCTTAAATTTAAGTATATTTTCTCCAATTGGGATAAGAAATTGCACGTGAGAATTTAATTGCTTATTTTCTCATTGTTATTGATTAATCAGATAAACCCTTATCGCGAATCCCTCTCGAACTATAAGTGGTTTCTGCGCTCGTGTACACACACGTTACATGTCACCAACACTACTTAAAGAGTACTGGTGGAAAATACAAACAAAGATCAGCTGTTCCCAGCAAAACCAAACGGCAGTATTTTCCACCAGCAAACTTGCGCATGTGTTCGTGACACCGCTCGACGAGAGCACAATTTTTTAGCGCATTGCGCTCATCACAAGTACGATTAGAAGTACCAGGTTGCGAATAAAAGTGCGGGATTACGTCGGATCAATCTGGTGTTTTCACCACATTTATTCAACACAATATGACGAATAAATGCGACGAAGACACTGCTTGCGGCGAGACGGCAACAGAGTGTTCGTGTCGTCTCGATCCAATCGTTGATCACCGATCTATCAGTCATAGTGGAGTGGATTACAAAGGAAGACGTGTGTTCCTTTCCGAAGCGGTGGTCTACAATTTGCTACAATTTGATGGTACACAGACACCGAATGGATCAAAAGCATTGGCTTGATGACAACAAGTTCTTGATTATTTAATTATTCTGTTTAATTAGAAAATTTTCTCTTAGTAGACCTACTATAGGAACAATAGTTCTACAATAGGTGCAAGGAAGCCCAAATTTTAAGCAAAACTTTTTATTTAGAACATATGTTGAAAGAAATATTTGTTGTTTGTGCCTTTATTCAAATATTATGAAAGTTTTTTCATCCACTTCTCGATAAGGTTCTAACATAATATAAGAATTGCGCCCCTTTAGTTTGGTGTTTTTTTATTAATCGACTGCTCAAAACCTCATTATCGTTTTAAAAAAAGAAGTGCCCTTATAACCCAGGATTTTGGAACTTTATCGACCATAATATTATTTCTTATTGAGTAATATCATGTAATGAATACTGCCCTCCTATGGTTCAGAAACCATGACAATCTTTCATGGCACTTCTCATTATTAAGTTCTATCATATGATAATATATACACAATTGTGATTGAAAAAGTATGTTCATTTTTCCGCCCACTTTTCATTATGTAGTAATATCGTTTCACAAAAATTCCATTCGTTTAGGACTAATTACAAATTTTATCATCCACTTCTGCAGTAAGTTCTGTTTTGTAACAAAAAAGCGCCCTTATGATCCAAGATGATAAATATGATTTTGGGCTCACCACCTTGAGAGAAAATGTAATGAAAATAACACCCCTTTGGTTCAGTAATTATAAAAAAACAATTACTGAAAAGTTTTGTATCATCTTATGAAAATTGCGCTTCTATGATGCAGAAATTATCATATCACTTTTTCTGCCCACCATCTCTTATTAACTTGTATCATATAATAAAAATTGCGCCTCTATGACTCTGTATTAGACTGGCCCAGCTCAGTATGGGAGAAAAATAAAGTTGTATAATTCTACGGGGCACCCCCAAGGATTATTCTTTAGGGTTAGAGGAAGCCATCCTGAAAATTTCAGCTCATTTGGTCGTTTCATGAGCTGGCGCATTTGAATTGAAGTTAATATGGGATTTTCAGCTCAAACATATGGGAAACAGCACATCATCTCCTGTTTGGGTAAGGAAAATTTTTGATCTCGTTCAATTGAACCCATAATGTCAAAAACACTACTTGATACCATGGCGAACAATATTGTAGAAGGTTGTATGATGATTAAAATTGAGAAAGTTGGTGTTTTAACTATCTGCAGTTGATTTGCAATATTGCTTAGTATTTCTTCAACTTAGCTGGGTGGTAGCCACTAAGCGCATCAAAGCCACCTATGACGCTGGGCGAGCTGCGGAACAAGGTACTGCACAAATGTGATTGTACGAGAGTGCTGATCTAAGCCTAACTTTCAACAGCTGAAAGGTTAATGAAAATGAGCCTAAATCCAGATACAACCTTCGGCAACTATGTTCATCAGGGTATCAACTAGTGAATTTGTCATTCTGGGCTCAATTGAACGTGATTAATTAGTATACGGAACGAAACAGTGACATAGGGTCAATTTTCAATATATTTGAGACGAATATTCCATACAAACTTCGAATTGAATGCGCCAGCTGAGGGAGCAACCAATCGAGTTGAAATTTTGAGAGAGCTTTTTTCTTATCGTAAGGCACATATCTAGGGGGTGCCCCGTTGAGTTTTACAACTTTTTTGTTTAAGGGCCAGTCTACTCTGTATTATTAACCTTTAATTTTATTCTATGTTTAAAATGGCGCCCCTATGATTCAGGAATAATGACAATTTTTCCCTTTTAGGGTAAAGGTATTCAATATCGGCAGATAGAGATATGTTTGCCAAATTAAGTGTAATTGTGGTAACATTGTGCTAAAAGATTATGTAGCCGGCGGGACTTGAACCCACAATTTCCATTCCGTACACGGACGCATTTTTCCGTCACCACCCTTAGTAAGATTTTTGATGATGTTTTCCACTCACTTCTCAAAAGGGGTACTCTCTTCTAGTGAAAATTGCGCTCCATTCGCTACACAACAGAATACTGTCATGGAATGAGAAGTGCGCCTATATGATTAAGAAGTAATATCAATTTTGCCATCCATGTTCCCAATTATATACTTGTATCATATACAGTCGACTCTCCACAATTCGATGTTCTATAACTCGATATACTCTATAACTCGATATACTCTATAACTCGATGGATTTATCGGTCCCTTCAAATTTCCGTACATCGTGCTCTCCATAAGTCGATATTTCTATAACTCGATATCTCCACTAGTCGATGCCGCGTGAGAGGTAAATTTCTCTCCATAACTCGATAACTATTTCAAAATCTTTGTTATTTTGGGATACGTAGTCTAATTCTTGTTTGAAGGTGAATAATTACTTGCAAGTTGTAATAAAAGTTGAAATTCAAAAAAAAATCTTGGCGGTAAAAATAACATGATATCTTGAGCATTTTGGAAAATAAAAATCAAATAATAGGTTGTGCAATACCATCAAAAAAATAATATTGCTTTCTTACAGAAGTGATCATATATGTTTTTGGAAATACAGAAATATGTTTATTCGATTTTGTGATTTAGTTTTTCGGTATATTCTATAATTCGATAATTATATAAGTCGATGGTCTCTTGAATATCGAGTTATGGAGAGTCGACTGTAAATGTAATTACAAATGCACTTCTTCGATGAGAATAATTTTGATATCTAAATTACGCCCCTGTGATGAAGGAAACATGAAAATTTTTCGCCCATCTCAAGGAGTTATACCGTATCGAAAAATTCCGAAAACTTTGCGTTCATCTTAAGAAGTGATATATTGAAAAATTTGCGACCCTTTGATGCAGGGATAATGGCAAGCGCCCCTTTGATCCAAGAATAACGAAGCTATTTTGTCGTTCACCTCCCCCTATGAATACCATCATGACATTAAAATTGTAACCCTATGAACTCATTCTCTGCTCAACAGGTCACTGCAATCTTATATCTTATAAACATTTTGCCCCTATTATCCAGAAATTATGGCTTTTTTTTCGCCCACCTTCTGATTTTGAAATAAAATCTAATGAAAATTGCGCCCGCATGTAAAAAATGCACAATTGAGCCCGTATTTTCTGTTCTTATGCACTCATTGAGTAATATCATCAAAATTAAATTGCGCCCCTTCGATTCAGGAATTATAACATTTTTTCGCCCGCTTCGACTTCTAAATTCACCCACATAGTGGATATTGCGTCCTTATGACTTTGGACATATTTTTATCCACTACTCGCAATTATTCGCATATCATCTCATTGAATTATATCATGCGATGAAAGTTGCACGCCATATGGCACCATTGTTCAAAAATTGTTTAAATTTTTTATTCACTTCTCATAATGATATTATTATGTTTTAAAAATTGCGCCTCTATTATTTAGGAATTTTGAAAATTTTTCCACCCACCTACCCTTATTGAATAGTATCGTATAATGGAAATTGAGCCCTTATGATTATGAAATTAACTTCTTAAAAAGGTTCTATCACTTAATGAAAATAGCGCCCTCACTTACCTCCCAATAGTATAAAATCATGCAAAGAAAATTGCGCCCCTTATGGTTCGGAGTTCTGACGATTTATTTCACTCGCTTCCCAAAAGTTCTAGTGATAATTGCTCTCCGTTCACCATACAATAGAATACTATTGTGGAATGAAAAGTGCGCCCCTACGATTTTTGAATTGTTCCTTATTTCCGCCCACCTTCCCTTATTATCTATTGGCACAAGTAAATAGAATTGCGTTCTTAAAAATCTGTATTTATACCCATTTATTTTATCTTATATACAAAATATCGCCCCTGTAATCCAGGTCTTTTTACAAGTTATTTCGTCCATCTCTTCATTAAACAATTTCATGCTACTTAAATTGTGCCCATGTAATCCAATACTGATGGTATATTTTTCGCCCACTTTTTTATTGGGTAAAATCATTTGATGCAAATTGCACTCCTGTGGTTCAGAAACTATGGCAAACTTTCAGGATTCTTCCCTTTATTGAAAATTATCATGTAATGGATATAAAGCCCCTGTGATTAGAATGACAATTTCTCCGCCCACCTCAAAGAGTAATATCATATCGTAAATTTTGTGCACCCAGCATTTCAGTATTTGAGACGCACCTTTATGACAATAAGAGCACCTATACGATGGGGCGCGAAAATTCAAAATTTTGGGTAACCTGCTCCGAATTTACCATGACAACACTGGTTGAATACCTACAAATGAATGAAAGACGAATTTAGTACTATATCATCTTATTCCACTGCAGTTTGTATCTTTTGACAGATAGGGTCGGTGTTCCCTTAGTAGACAGTCCCCTATAGTCGCATTAGTGGCTTTGTACAGCCGTTTTGCTATAAATCGTTTCAAAATATTTTTTGATATGATGGTTAGGAGCTGTTAATCTAAGTACCATTGATAAACAGCTTGATTTTGTTCAAAAAAATAACGAAATAATTAGTTCTGCTTAAAATTTGAGCTTCCTTGCACCTATAGTAAACCTATTGTTCCTATAGTAGCACTACTGAGAGAAACTATTTTTTATTATTCGAAATAATTGATGAATTAAAAACCTTTTCTTACATCAAACAAAAGCTTTTGATCCACACTTTAAAGGAAAAATATAAAAATTTTCTAAAAATACGGTTTTTATGTGAATTTTGCCAACGCCGTGATGCTAGTGCTACTATAGGAACAGAAATTAGAAATAGTGCTACTATAGGTACATGTGATCCTATAGTGGCACAAGCGATAATAAATACAAACTTATAAGTTTTCCTAGTTTTCATATTTTTCCCATAAAGCCAAGATAAAAAGTTTTAGATGATGTAAAAATAATGACGCTAGCGTTATTTTCAATTTTGTAAAAATATTTGTTCTTAGCTATGCAGCTATTGGTACATCGACCCTACGCGTATTTAGAGCGCAACTGTTAGGCCGTTTTCAGTGTAATGTAGTAGACTCGACTTCAAGTACACGTCAAGCAAATCGAGTCTAGTATACAACACTGAAGACCGCCTTACAGTTCAGCTCAAAATACGCGTTTTTGTCAAAGGATACAAACTCTAGTGAAATTGAAAAGTAAAGTACTATATTCGTCTTTCATTTACTTGTTAAAAAATAAGTGAATGTTTAAAATGTCCAAATCCAATTAATATAATTCGTATATCTCCCAAACCCAAACTCCAAAACTAAATTTCTTTCCAAGTGTCAAACAAGTTTGGAACTCTATTTATTGTGCAGATTGTGGTCATCCTGCCAGCATACTCTGTATTTCGTTCAACGACTTGCCTTTCGTTTCCGGTACAACTAACGCCACAAACATCACGGCCAGCGCGCAAAAGACGGAGAAAATTATGAAAATGGGTCCACTGCCGATCGACTGCCGCACCAACGGGAACACCAACGACAGGGCAAAGGACATCGCAAAGCTTGTCATGTTTGCCAAAGCACTGGCCGGTCCTTTCACCTCCGATGCGAATATTTCACCCAGCAAAAGCCACGGAACTGGACCAAATCCGACAGCAAAAAGGGTCAGGTATAGACAGAGCGCCACAATGGGAATCCAACCGGTATGGTTGCTGGCATCAGCTGGCACCTGGTTTGTTGGGTCATCCGAAAGCAGCAGAAAGTAAACTCCCAGCGTTAGGACACTGATGCACATGGCGCTGCCCGATGTCAGGAGAAGCACTCGTCGTCCCAATCGATCCACCACCAGCGTGGACAGGAGCGTTCCAAAGATCTGTATGGTTCCAATAATGATGGTAGCAAGTTCTGGTTCAACTGCGACGTTGGCTGACTGGCCCAGTCCGGTGTGACAAAGGTATCCGAAAAAAGAAACGGGGAAAATGAACGTGTTCGTTAGTGCTAATTTCTAATGGTCCACAAGAACATTCGCGCATGTGTTGGTCGATTCTGGTAAAGTTAATGAAACTAGAGGCTTCCAGCTGTAAGCGCTTGAAAGTACAGGGGTTAGTCAAATGATTGAGATAGATTTATTTCCTTTATTCTAATGTTTATAGGTACGTAAATGAAAATCGAATTTAGTACTATATTATTTAACTCCACTGTAATTTGTATCCTTTGACAGATATAAGTATTAAGGGTGTATTCAGTGTCGTATACTAGACTCGAGCGATAGAGAAAATGTATTTTGAGCATGACCTTGAAAAACCTTGAATATCCCACATCATACTTCAACCAGACCAAATTTTCTGTCGAATGTCTCTAAAGTATTTGCATTTAGGCAAAATTTGGCCCATCTCAATAATTTTGCCTAACCCCTGTAGCTTTCAACCTGGAATGTTAATTCCGCATCAAACTAGTACCTGGAATATGGAGGTTGAATAAAACAGCACCGCGTTCACACCTGAAGCTTGCATGAAGAACATAACGCCCAACATGATGGTTAGAGCACGAATTGTGGCAGGTTGACGAAACAGCTTCCAACTGGACAACGGTTCACGAGCATCGACTTCGGTGCCGGTAGATTTGCGCTGCTGCTGGCGTCGTATTTCATTGATTTCCAAAGTGACGTCCACGTGAGAACCACGCAACCATTTGATTGCATCGATTGCTTTGGATTCCTGCTCTCGTTGAACCTTGGGGGGGGGGGGGTCTTTTGAACTAGTTAAGTTATAAAAATGTTCGCGAAACTACCATTGATAAATTGAAATTTTTTTAGTTTTATCCTGACTCAGCTCTGTCCACATTTAAACAAGTTCTCGAATTTTCAAATCTTCACCCGTATCCTGATAGAAATTCTTAAAACATTCTGTGGTCGAAATTTCAGTTGATTTCATTGAGATTAAGAGGTGCACCAAACCTGCCTTGTGTTTTCGGACTATTCACATTAGACAAACATAAATAAGCAAAAATGTTATAAAAAAATATTATTTATACACAAATTTTTAGCTATAGGGTAGGTGTACCAGATAAAGCCATTTTTCCTATTTCACCATTCGTGATAATTTGATTGTTTCCACATTTGTGGACATTTAATACAATTCGATGTTCTGAATTTCAGGTTTCTCTTCAGTTTCATTCAACTAATCTTTCATTAAATCTCAGGGAAATTGTTCAAGGATTGCTTGAAAAATCGCAGCAAAAATGATCCAGAACTTCCTGAAAAAAAAATCCATGTTACTCTTAGGATTCCTCCTAATATTCCACAAGATTTTCAGAAACAAACAGACAGGATTCATTTGGGGAAGTGTTCTTCCCAGTTTCTCAGAGAAAATCTCCGCATAACTATCTGCATTTGTTTTACAAAAAGTTCTCTAAGTGTTTCTTAATATTCATTTTCAACTCAATTTTATTTTGATTCCCGCATTCTATTAATATTGTCTCTTGAAAACAATGTTTTAAAATTTCTAAAATAAAAACTAAATAAAATAAAAAATTCCTTCAAATTCTCTAGTGGAACACGTTCAACTTCTGGAACACTTCAAAACTTCTTCTACAAAAATACTAAAAAAACTCAGCAAAATTCGGGGAAAAATATACCACTGTTTTATCTTGGGATGTCATCCTAGGCTTCTTCCAAAAATTCATTAGGAATCTATCCAAGTATTTCTGCGATCCTGAGACTCTCCTGGGGATTTTTAAAGATGTTTTAACAGATTTTCTGAAGGACTTTGCAATTCATTCTTGAACATCTTCGAAATAAAAAAAAAATCTCCATAAATTTTACCAGATATTCTCCTACGTTCTATAATTAACTACACATTTTTTTCCGAATGTTAATTTTAAGATTCTTTCTTTAATAACATATAGAAATCTATCCACTCTTCATATTTTGTTCAAAAACCAATCCTGGAACACCTCAAACATTTTGAAGGTATCTTTACATTTTTTTTTTTTTTTTTCAAATAATTTCACATCCATATTTAAATAGTATCATCTATAAATTAAGCAAGTACAAAAAGAGTTTTAGAAGAATGTTTAAAAAATGTTTTGGGTTATTTCAGCCTACATTGGATTCTGGAGACATACTGTCGAAAAATTCAAGTTTTCACAGTAGAATTCCCGAAACATTTTGACGAAAACCCTGGCAAAAAATCTTGTTTTTTTTTAATGAAAGTTTCGTATGTACATCTCAGAAAATTAATTAACTCATTATACGTGGTAAAGATGGATAAATTATGGGTGAAATTATGAAAAAAATCACGTGCTCCACTGTGATTCGAATCCAGGACTCGTGTATGCTAGACGAGCGCTTTATCAACTAAGCTACCGAGCCACTTGGTGTCCCAAAAACTTTGCAGGTTACAAGATTCGAATTCAAATCACGCAGACCCTTTTCATAACCCATATCCATCTACCCATCTCATACCACACACGCGCACAGAGCGAGAGCGATTTATTCAGTGTTGAAACTGTTTGCATTTCATACCTACATCGCTGCCACAATAACTGTATTGTGAAAGACTGGAGATGCGGGAAGGCTATCAACGTGTCGATCTCATTCGAGTGACGACAAGGCTACTTCAGAAAGGCAGTAACACTCTAATACAAATTGTCGCTTATATTGAGCTGTTCAGTTATCCTATTCGCATGGATATCCAAAAAATTAACTTATTACGCGTAGTAAATTATGGGTGAAATAACTCATCTCTCATTGGATAACCGAACAGCTCAATATAAGCGTCAATTTATCTCAGAAAATGTTTAGTATTAACTCCGAAGTTTCATGGTACTTTGGCGAACTGATTGATGTAGACACCTTTTTTTTCGTTTTTGTAGAAAACCCAGGAGTTTTTTTTAACTATTATTTCTGGTAGAAGTGTGGGAATTTGACGTAAAAATAATGGCGGAACATTGCCAAAGATTCCACCATAAGACGGTGGAATTTGTTATGGAAAAACTTACTAAATGTAAATCTTTAACAAAATTTTGCATAAATTTAAAAATTTGTTGAGGAATTCGTAATAGACTTTCAGAAACCAGGAGCTTTTCTCAAAGAATTCCATTTTTTTTCAAAACAACTTGAATATACTTTTTTAAGTATAACTTTTTGTAATATGAAAAATAATTGTACGAAGTTCTTTTAGAAAGCGTCATGCGAAGCAATAAGAAAAAGCAAATATGGTGAATCGGGTAGAAACAACAGATAGACAACGGAGTAATGAATGAAAAATGATTATTTAAAGTATTTTCTCTAGAACTGAATGACTACAGGATAATTAACGCCTCCATATTTCTCAAGAAGTCCCATCAGAATCTTCTTAAGAAATTATCCTTGAAATCTAACAAAATTCCTTCTTTGAATTCTGGATTCTCAACAGAATTTTGCCAGAAAGCCTCTAGGAATTCCGCCCTGGGATCGCACAAGAACTCGATTCCAGAATATATATTCTGCAAATAATGTATTAAACTACAGTTGCCTCTCCACATCTCGATATCGAAGGGACCATCGAGATAGGGAGAGATCGAGACAAAGACCAAATTTTTGATGAATACTAGATTGAAAAACACTCCGTTGCCAAGATAGTAATAAACAAACAGACGTCATTTGTCGCTCCTAATTTGTTTTGAAACCCAAAACTTTGGTCTAGTAACCGTCGATATTGGTCATATCGACCTACGGAGAGAAAATTGAGAACGAAAAATCAACAGAAACACATCGAGATATGGAGATATCGAGATAAGGAGGATATCGAGATGTGGAGAGTGAAAATGTATGCAGACTGAAGGGACTTATGAAATCATCGACATAGGGAGAGATATCGAGATGTAGAACATCGAGATGTGGAGAGTCGACTGTATTAAATATAAATTATTTTGAGGAAAATCTTTTCTTTTTTTATGCCTTCACTTTTTCCATTTTTTTTTTTTTTTTTGCTAAATGATTTTGTTTTCACAAATTTTTTAACCGGTATGCTAATTTTGGAAATAAAAGTTTTCTTAAAGCTTTTCAACAAATTTCCTCTGAAGATGCGAAGGCAAGAGACATTGAAAATTCTTCGCATAGATAATTCATGTATCATCTGGGGGTTTTAAGTAGAACTTATAAAAATAGGAGATTTTCTTACGCAATTTATGATATATTTTGAAAATATTTTTGAAGAACTTTTGATACACTTCACGAAAGAATTTGTAATAAAATTTTTGGGAAAGTATTTGAAGAAATTCACAGAGGAATTCATAGTAGAATTTTTAGCAAAATATCTCTGTAGGAAAATCGACAGAATCAGTGAATTTTCGAAGAAAATGCGAGAAAAAGTTTTGAACCTTTGAAAGTTTAAGAAAATTGTTTATTCCAAGAACATCTCTCCTTCTGTTGGGTGTGAGATCACTGCGTTTTTAAGAACTATTGTGATATACCCTTTTGCTTTTACAAAGACCCTCAGTGGCGAGAACGCCACCGGAATACTTTGCGCGGTGACTGAACTTTTAGCCATCTGCCATTGATGGGCAGAAGTCCTAAGTTGCAGCATTGTGAATCCCCCAATCTGGTGCGATCAGCCTGATAAAGCCGACCACTTCCCTGGGATATGCGTACCAAATATCGGCCGGCTCCAATAAGGGCTTGCCAAATATTTTGGATCTTCCTTGTATATGTGCACTAGTGTGGGACAAAATTCAGATTCTCGCTCCAGTACACTTTTTGGCTTGGTCAAATAACAACTGTGCAAAATTTCAGCTGGATCGGAGAAACTATATTTTAGCGCCAGTCATTCAAAGTTTGCATGGGATTTACTATGGGAAAACTTACTTTTTTAAATAAAAATCTCCAGAGGTCGCCCATTGACCTCTATAAAAATTCTGAACAAAAATACAAACTCCATAGCCAAATATTAAATTTCATCTTATTTTTTCCGGCGATTAGTCCTTATAGATAACATCCGTTATTGAAACAAGTACTTATAAGCTTTACAAAGCACTAAAACTTCTACAACAAGCGTCGAAAGAGACAGTTGTCGGAATAGCAGAATAACTAATTTTTGACGCATGTTTTCAGCATTACTTTCAACTAGCACGGAGAGTGTTGAAATCAATCTATTCAATCAAAATCTAAAAGAGAACATGGCTGAAGGCTGGTAAAGTATATTTGATGGGATAAAAACACCAATTTTAACTTTGAATATGAGAAATCGGCACGTTGAGTTGGCTATGAAATCAAACTTATGAAATACATGTAACTTTAATTACCGATTCAAAAAAAGATCCACCCTAAATCACGCACTGACATGTTTCTTAGAGAGTCTTCTAAGACGTTCTTTTTGACAGCTGCAACTCCCTGCAACACTTCGAGATTTTTGACTAGTTTTAGGTATACTCCTTAACAAGCACAAGTATGAAAATGAGTTGTTTTTTTTTTAAATCCGAAAATATTGCAACGCTATGTAGTCTTGGCTAAACCAGACATTACACCAGAGCAAGTTTATGCTTAAAATAATGTATTTTAAATTTTAAAAAGTTTCCAACATTGTATTCAAATTTTATAATAAAAAACTGAAAAAAAAAATACAAAAATATGCGATTTTTTGCATAAAGGCGTATAGGTCACTTTTGCAGCTACGAGTGAGAACATACATATTTGCGAATAACTTCTAAGCAATTAAAGTACAAATTGCAAGATTTTTCTTGTCAAATCATGAAATTGTCGCTTGGGACAGTTTTGCGATTATGCGTACAGGATATGTCATTTATGCAAAATGTAGCTCTTTTGACCAGAAACAACTTCCCCTTACATACCAAGGTGCTCAAATGGCATGATATTCCAGTTTTGATTTTTGTCCCGCATCTCTATACGTTCAACGCGACTGAGAGAGGCAGTCGACACCTTCAAGTTTGTAGTTGTTGTTTTGATTTGTACTCATATTTGTTCCCACGAGTCGCTGGGGAAATACAGTCCGCTGCATCATTGCCCCGCCGTAATGCAGTAAGGGCTACATACTGGGGAGTTTGCCCTGGTACACCCCAGGCTCCGTACGCGATTGAGCATTTTTTAAACCCCCTCAACCATTCATCCATCAGCACGGGTCGCATGACACCTTGGAATTGAAGTTACCTGACTGGTGGATTTCTACCACCAGATCAGGCGATCCGTAGTATTATTCTTAGCCATCTGAGTCAACCGCTACCGATAACTACACGGCTCTCTAGGCTGCTTGGAAAAGTTGCTGACATTGATGTTCAACAACTTATTCAACACTCTTTTGTTTAAACTCGAATTTTGTATGCATCTTGTTTTCCGTGTCCCTTCCGAAATGTCAGTTAGGAACAACTTCTTCTTCTTCTTCTTCTTGGCATTACGTCCTCACTGGCACAGAGCCTGCTTCTCAGCGTAGTGTTCTCATGAGCACTTTCACAGTTATTAACTGAGAGCTTTCTTTGTCAAAGTTGCCATTTTCGCATTCGTACATCGTGTGACAGGTACGATGATACTCTATGCCCACACAGAAAGAAAAATCCGTGTAAATTTCAGCGTAAAACCATGCTCATGAAGAGAATGCCAGAAATTTCGCAAATTTACACGTCACTTTATGTAAGATTACAAATAACATCATGTAAGTTTTCGCTATATATCGTGTAATCTAGCATGAACTCTAACTGATTACACGACGATTGGCATAAATTTACATGCTGTTGATGTTATTTACACGATGTGTCATGTAAATATGTGACAAATCTGGCATTCCCTTTATGTGCACGATTTGACGCTGAAATTCACATGAATTTTCCTTTCTGTGCAGGGAAGTCAAGGAAATTTCCATAACGAAAAGACGAAACGTCAAGCATGATCAAGATTGACAAAATGGTGTATTTTCATGTTATGAACCAAAACCAAAAGCCATGAACCATTTTCCGAAACGCCAACTGTACATCACGTTTTCAGTTCTATTTAATGGTTGGTATCCACTTCGTAAGTACTGTGCAAAAGGATAGGACAAGTAATGGTCAAGAAATACTTCAGCTGTTCAAATTACTTGAGCTGTATCTAGTTGGCAAGTAGAGCTGATTTCGTAACATTGGTAACGCCTGCTGTACAAATCAAATGGAGCTGTCACTATTCCGTACGGAAAAATGTTCCGCTCAATTATTCCGCAAGTAAAAGTGACACTTCGCTCATTCTGGATCAGCTGTCAAAATTACTTTGGTAATTAGCAACAAATTGTACTTGACCGCTCTACTTAGGATGTGGATACTAGGCTTAAGTGAAGAAAAGTATCAATTGAACTCATTAAGGCTGAGTATCGACATCCCGACTAGAATCACATAACAAGATTATAACACATTCCTATCAGCAGCAGTTAAAAATAATAGAATTTAGTATGATTGTGTTATCAAGGTTGCATTCTTCTCAGCTTGTTTTATGTTTAGTAACACATTTGTTATATTTTTGACATCGCATTTGTAAGTTCGTTGAAAATAACATCCGACGTCATGAACAATAACACAATTTGCAATAATTTTGTTATTTTTTAACATCCTCGTAACACATATTGTATTAATTTTGTTATGATTATAATAAGATTTGTTATATTTATTTTTTGTTTGGTGAAAATTTTGTTAGAATTTTTGTTATTTTAAATACTAACGGTACATGTTTTATAACAACTGGTGATATAAAAAAAATCATATCAGGGGAACATATTCTGTTATAATCTAGTTTCTTCCGTCTGGTCAGGTAGAGCGGTCAAGTACAGTTTGCTGTTAATTACCAAAGTAATGTTGACAGCCGATCCAGTATGAGCGAACTGTCGCTATTTTTCGCGCGGCAAAATGACAGGCGTTATGAAACGTTACGGACATTCGCTCTACTTGCCAACTGGATACAGCTCAAGTAAATTGGACAGCTGAAGGATTCCCTGGCCAGTACTTGTTCTATCCTTTTGCACGGTACTTACGAAGTGGAATCTACCCATAAATCAGGAAGTATGTATGCTGGTACCAGGGAAAATATAAACACTATTCATGGATTAAGTTATCTATCATTCATGGTTCCAGTTTTTTATATGAATAAGCACTTTTCCGTTGGTTAGAATGGAAGGAAAATGTTACACCTCAATTGAATTGGCAGATTGTCCCCAGGCTCACAAAATGCTGCTAGATTTTATTGGTCATGTGGAAAGTGGAACTGGAAGATTCGGCTGCCGAAAGTTTGTGTGAGCTACTACACGTAATTCCAAGGGCTCTAGTTTATCCATATTTGTAAAAAAATGTTCTAAAATGTTATATGAAAAATGCACAATTATATGGTGCAGAGGTAGTGTACCATAATTACTTAGTCAGTTATCGTCTAACGTTTTATTGTAAAGCACTAAATGCATCTTTCCGCGTAAATCTGCTATCTGGTCCATACTATAGGGATATATTCATTTGTGATTTGTTTTGAAAATTTTCACACATTCGACCGTACGATACCGAAGTTACAAAACCCAGTAATGCAAAGCTTAAATTGAGTTTTATTTTAATCCAACGTTTCAACACGTGGAATGTGATACTTTGAGGAGAAATTAATTGTTCGTTTTTTTGTCAGGTATTTGATCTACACAGTTAAAAATAATGAAGATTACACGTCATGTAAACTTCATGTATGTAATGTAAACATTACGTCATGCAAATTTAAGTCTGAAATCATGTAAATTTGTGTTATATGTCATGTAATCACAGAGGATCCTGCTGGATTACATGACATATAATTGAAGTTTACATGACATAACATGTAAATATCCATGATTTGCCACGCTCCAATTATGTGCATCATATGTCTCAGAAATTTACACGTTTCGTTCGAACTGTGTAGTTTTAACTGCCCTATATCAGAATTTTCGTTAGTACATGACAAATATCCATACGGAATTACTTTCACTTAGTTTTTCAAATGCCAGTATTTTTCGCAAATGAAAGTGTTTCCATCTAGCCATGTACAAACGAATATTCCTATATAAGATTAGTTTGGTTCAGTGAATCAAATTATCATCAAAATAGACGAAAAACAAACAACAAAGCAAGCTTGCTCACAACCGTTTGTCACAACTGTTGCGGATAAGGACACAATTAAAAGCAGAATTGTCATGACAATCACAGAGCGCAATATTGTTGCAACCTTTTCAACTCGCGAATAATCAGTAATTTTAAACACAAAACCAAATTTGTTTTATGGATGCTGTTTGATAATGTGTCAATGTTTACCAACACGGTGAAAGTTCTCGAAAAATGCAATGTGAAGCCCAGCAAATCGCCGCACACGTGGTGATCGATCTTTGTCATATTCTGTTCAGGTGATGACAAACTCATGTTGCGGAATAAAATTGTTGCAACAAGAATAGGAGGTGACAATGTCTTTGTTGCTGCGTGTTGGGTGACAATTTATTCACTGGTTTGGTTGGGTCAAACACTAGAGAAAAATTTCCCTTGAAGAAAACACCTTCACCGAACAAAACGTTAAATTTCATTCATTTCGTTCTAAGCCTGTGTAGCCATAAATTTGTCTACGATATACTTTCTTCGCATAACCTTTTGTAGACATATACACTGTGCATTACCTCTATTTTACGTTCATTTGAGCCTTGTTAATAGATCAACAATACAAAACCGATTTGATGGCACTCTTGATCCTTGAATCCTTTAAGAATGCCAGTAAAAAGACTGGTGTAGACTTGAAAATCAAAAAACTTTAAAAAGGTTGACAGGTTTTGCCCTGAGGTTCAAAGCTTACCAAATATGCCGGCGTGTTTGGCATAAAGAAAAACAATAGACCGTACGAAACCGGTACAAGGCCACAAACAACGCTGAGCCAAAAAACATCCAGGCTCAACCCTAAAGCGTACGTGGTAACGATGCCCAAATTAATCATCTGCTGGAAGAAGCTTCCCACAGTGCCTCGGATCTCTTTGGAAGCAATTTCTCCTATGTAGATCGGTACGACCATACAAAAGGCCCCGGCTCCAAACCCGGTCAGGGTGCGACCTGCCAACAACATTACCACATTATTCGCCCATATGATGCAAATCCAACCTGCAACGATAGACCCCGGAAAGGAGTTATGAATTTATGACTGGCCAAATCCGTTGTACAATCTCACCGAGCATCGTTGGTAGAACAAACAACAATAATGTATTCCTGGCACCCAATGTGGGTACAATCAGACCAGCAGGTAAGCTTATGACTGCACCGCCCAGGCTCATCAGCGAAACCACCCAGGCAAATTGAGATTCTCGTATTTCGAATCCTGCCTCCGAGCTTTCCAGCAATCTGATTTCAACTGGAGAGCTCCATCCGAAAATGGTGCCAATCGAAAATGCTCCCAGAGCAGCTGCAAGCACCAAACGTCAGTAACGAGCACTTGAATAGTTTATCAAATAAAATCCAACCCACCAATCACTGCGGCCAGGTACTGCTTCCGATAATGAGGTTTCACTACTGCTGTCGGCATACTTGGGGAGGTTTGGAAGTTTCGTACGGCGCTGGCCAATACACTGTTGGTACTGAGCGTTTTTGCCAAACAGTCAATAGGCAATTGACTGAATGAACCAAAATACTATCGACTAGATAAGAGCCACGAGTAGTATTGCGTTAAATAAATCCCACTAGATAACGGGTGGACAGAGAAACAATATTTTATGACGGAACGTCAGGAGGGGATCTTGATATTCAAATCATTCAAGTGCGGCAATCATTGTTACAATAGATTAGATTTCGTTACTAGGGTAAGTGCTCCGAGAGTTCATCCCAGAGGCGTTTGTCTATTTTTTCTTGTTTTTAATGAACAGCTTATCACAACCTCCCACAATGCGTATTATTATACAATTATTATACAATAATATTATTTTTTTTTGTATAAAACGTGCCATCATGAATGGTACCACCCCTTCCCTTTCTTACACGGTAGATGAACTCAAAAACTCAAATAAGTCCAATTTGTGTTTGATAGACGTAATAAAACAATCTAATAGACGTAATACTGACAAAATTCCGGTGGATCACGCTTAAGGTTCTGTTTGAGATCGGTCATTTGCTAAAACTAAAAAGCAGTTTTCTACCGAATTGTCAACAAAACCAGAAAAATAAAAAAATATAGTTTCTTCTTTTGTAAATTATGATAAACGGAATGTCTTGTTTTTCGTCATTTGTTGGCCATTCGAAAGAAAATTGATTTATCCAGTTTTGGCAGACGACCAATTTTAAATAGAACCTTGGTTCGTTTTCACCAGTGATAATTTGTTTTTTATGGTCCAATGGTATAACAGTTCCAAAAAAATAAGCCTACCAAAAATAGAACCAATTCCACCTGCTTTTACCGCAGTTTGATCTGAATTCCATTTCGATTTAATTTGTTATTAATTTAACATCAGCTCTCGTATTTGATGGTGAAGCAAATCAAAAACATTTTTGCGATGTATTCTGTTGTTTCGTATTTCGTATTGTGATGTACAGTCTTGATCTCATCTTCCAAAGTTGGACATATTGCATATTCTATACGAAAATTTATTAGGCGATAGGAATGTTTTGTATTTCTACCAGGGTTGTTAGCGTTAATCAACGATTAACGCCGTTAACGTTGATTTGGTTGCGAATCAACGCCGTTGCGTTGATTTTCATGGCTGTTAGCGTCAACGTCAACGGGTTGCGTTGAATTAACGTTAACGAACATCGCTAACCCAATCGTTGATCACACAACCGACGTAGCTTCCTCGAAAATGTTTCGTTACATGAGTGAATAGATCGTTTCCATGCAGATTCCGTTTCCAAGGTGAGCCAAAAGAAAAACTTATTTGGCCAGCTTTAAAGCAATGTAATTCTGAATCAACCAGTCACCTTGTTTGGACGTAATTTGATTTGCGATTTTTCTACGGAGTTCACCAAGTTGTCTCTGCTTGGTGAAACAGTGTCACTTCAGCAGCTTACCGCCAACTGCCAGCAATTCATAAGAATCACTGTTATGGATTACGAACTCAAACGGAGGGCGGCTCTCGTAGTCTTAACTAAGCACGCAAAACACACCTTTTCCGGACGACTAACCCGCAAAACTTGCCACTTCCAAGCGACTACACCAATCCATTGGATTCCATTCCACAGTACAGTACAGGCTTGCCGTGCTTCCGAATAAATCTTCAGACGATAAAAAGTTCAACCCGTCGCAATCAAAGGATTTTGCGATGAAAAAACGATGATCATGTAGCAGATTTTTTGTCTGTCTTGAATCTGTGCAGAACAGGGACGAAGAACGTCTGCTCCACCGATGCGAGATCGGCAAAGGTGTGCACATTTTGTACTTGGAAGCAAGCTTCTTTAGGTACTTCGTTGGCTTGCAGGAATCCCGAGGTTAGTTTTCAACGCAATACCGAAAGATTAACCGAAGACAAAAGATTTTCTTTTTACTTTATAATAAATCAATTATTAAAATTATTTTGTTGTGATATCTTTCTTCTGCTCCTTTTTGCCTATTTTACTTGACTTACAAACTTCCCTTGGGTGAAAAGAAGCACATGGAATGATACACTAGGGCAACTACTGAGGTAAGATGAAATAGCAAGGTTTCATGGGGAAATATTATACAGTGCATGGGGCGGATTACGTATAAAAATGCAGAATTACGTTGGATAGACTTCGTGTGTTCAAAGCATTTATTCAGCATGAGATGGAAAATAAGTGCGGTGAAGACACTAGACCGATCCAACGTGATCTGGAAATTCTTTTTACGATTACGTAGGTATGAAAGGGTCGTCCATTAATTACGTCAGGGATATGGGGGAGGGGGTTTGAGATTTCTCTCGCGTTATATAAATTATTTTTGATTTTCATACAAAAAATCCTCCCATGGGACAGGGGGGGTCGAAAAACCGTCTAAATGGTCTTACGTAATAAATGAACAGCCCCTAATAATAACGAAAATGTGTCGGCCAAAATATGCCATATTTTGGCAAAGAAAACCCTGCTATCCTTTATTTAGAACTCTCACAAAGAACTTCGCGTTTCATCTTTCCTTACCTGTTCTAACTTACCCCGATGTAACTTAATGGTAATGATGTTTTAAGGAGCAAGATTTTTTTAAATCCTTTTTTCAACGGTGAGCCTCTTATTCTGCCGATGATTACAAATTCCCAATAATTAACGCAAAAAACAACGATGTCGTTGACATTAAATCAACGGAAAAACGTTAAGGTTAATGTTAATCAACTGCTCAGAAAAGTTAACGGAAAAATCGTTAATCGTTACTACTAACGTCAACGTATTAACGAAACGCCGTTAATCGTTGATCAACGTTAACAACCCTGATTTCTACCATATCAACAATAACTGGGAAAAGTAAATATAAACCATACCAGAGTAAAATCGCAGTTCTCCAAGGTTTTGTCAGGGAATATCTTAAGAGTCATTATGCAGACAGTAGGGTAGATGTACCAATAGTGGAGGTACTAAGCACGATTGAACTTCATTTAACCGCCTTAATTCAAGAAGCTCAATTAATGCACATGTTGATGTTGTAACGGGAAGTTACGACCATTGACTTAATGAGAAAAATGATTTCATCGTAGTAATCCACGGCATGTCAGTGAAAAATAATACCTCCACTATTGGTACACTGTTCCTTTAGTTGCAGTTTATTTTTAATTTGTGTTCCTATAGTTGCGCTATTCGTTGTTTTCTTATGAGACCCTCCACTATAGGAACACTTTACCGCAACTATTGGTACAAGGAAGAACAGTTTTAGCAAATTTAGTGATATTTCATCAGTTTTATAGCAATTTGAACGCTGTTTTAAACTATTCCGTGTATCAATAAGCCAATACGTCAAATGGCAGTGTCGGTTCTGTGGCTAATGCAATAAAATCAGTGAAAACGGCACTACCGCAACTATAGGAACACCCACAGCTAAGGGAACACTTACCCTAATTCAGAAATTTTATTTATATTTTCGAAAAATCGTCCTGACAATGTTTATTGCCAAAGTCAATATTTTCTTCAAAAATTTCACCAGAAATACGTCTGATATTTTTCAAAAATTCTCCAACATATTCTTCAAGAGATCCTTACGAGAAATCTCAAAGGCACTCCTCCAGTATACAACCAAAGATTCCTCCTAGGAAAGCCCATTTGTTTTCCAGAAACTCCTGCAAGAATATTTTCACGGCTGTTTCTCCAAGAACAGGCATTGCATTTCATCTCATCATTTGATAATCTGAGAAAGATATGGATCGAATAATACAATATAATCTCAGAACTCCTTGATCGATCTTTGATCAATATCTTTACTCATTTGATGCTCGATGGAATCTTCCAAACACAGTAATCCATGCGGTTATGGAAAACAAGTTTGACAATGACACTGTTTGGAAGGGCAAACGGCAAACGAAAGTGAACGAAAAAAAAATACATTTTTAAGAAAAGCAGTTCTTTATTTAATTTAGTAGGTTACAACAGTAAACACAGGATACGATGAACGTTCTACCCAAAGTTGCGCGATCTACTTGAAATTAATTATAAATGTTGGAAAAAATGGAAGCCTCAGCTGGACATTCTAAATATATGTTTTAAGTTTGATTATTTGTAGTTCGTTTATTGCAATTTCAGAGAAAATTTTCCGTTTTGCGGTCCAACGAAAAGCTACCGCAGCTGTCACATCACTGATTTGTACTGGTAAATCATCAGTAGGCTTCAATGATACCTTGGATACCGTCTTGATGATTGTTGTTTGTTGCTATTTTCCACACTGTTTTCTCTTTCAAGCATACTATGATTGAATTGTATGCTTCAAAGATAGAATGATTTTTTGAAAATGATTCTTAGGCTTGCTCCCTGGTATAGTACCAATGAGTTACATAGAATATCCAATGTTGAAACATTGGAACAAATGTCAAATAAAATAATCAATAATTTCAGGCAAAAATCGTTACAATCTTGTATTGCCACGATTCATGCGTTATATGTTTAGGTTAAAATAGGTTAAGTATATTCAAAGCGTTTTTTTCTCTTATAAGCAGGTGAAATCAACTCACCTGTAAAAAAATCTGAACTGCTACGGCAAATGAAATGTAATATGTTGTTAACAAAATGTTAATAAAATCTTAGATTTGTTTTATCAAATAAGGATGATAGTGTTGTCTAATAACACAGAACACCTAGATATAAGAAATAATGAATGTAATGTTTGGAATGATACTAATAAAGAAATTACATACATGCCAATAAACTTGTGAAGCATAATACTAACAACATATTAGGTACTTTATTAATAATTAATAAAGAGGGAGCGTAAAAAAAAAGTGAGCGCAAAAAGTGATTTGGCTGTACAAGGAGAGTACGAAACCGCCTGAACCAACGTGTTCGGTGTTCGTTTGGGAAGACTGTTTGAAGGATTTCTTCAACGATTTCACCAAGAAATAATTCAGATATTTTCCACAAATTCCTCCAAAGATACATGCAGATACTTCTTCAGAAATTTCTCCACCGATTCAACCAGGAATTTTCCCCAGGATTACCACAGAGATTGCTCTAGGGTTCTACCAGAGATTCCTCTATAAAACCCTCCATGGACTTTCCAAGGAATTTCTCCAGGGAAATTTCACCGCATAATGATTCAGATTTTTTCAAAAACTCCTCCAAGGATTTCAGTGATTTTTTCGAAGATTTTACCTTAACATAATTCAGATACTTTCCAGAGTCTCATTCCAGAATTCCTCCACAGATTTCTCTAGAGATTTAAGCTTTATAATTCAGATTTACTCGAAAACACCCCAAAAGTTCCAGTAATTCATTCATACATTTCCAATCAACATAATTTTGATATTTTCCCGAAATTTCTCAAAGGACTCATTCGAGATTTCCTATTGGATTCCTCTAGAATTTCCCAGGGATTCTTCCAAGATTAACATCTGCAATTTGTTCAGGGATTCCTAAAGAGGATTTTCCAGGGGTTTCAACTGGAGTTTTCTCTAGAGATTCCTACATGTCAGGAATTTCTTCACAATCCACTTTGAAGATATTTCGAGGATATTTTTTTCTAAGATCATTTTGCCAGGAAATAAAAAACATTTTCGAGAACTTCTCCGGATATTCCAGTAATTCCTGTAAGGATTCCTTCAGAGACATCACCAAGAGATAATTAAAATACAACCCACCATGAATTCCTCCAGAAATTCCATCAAAGGAATTTCGTCAAGGATTCCCTCAGGAATTCATCTAAGAGCTCTTCTAGAGATTTCTAAGTGAATTTCTTTAGAAACATTTCCCCAGGTAATAAATAAAAGTTATTTTCGAAAACTTCTCCAGGGATTACTGCAATTGCTACAAGGATTTCCTTAAAAGATTTCCCGAAGAAATTTTTCAGACATTTCCCAGAAATTCCTCTAAATAAACCTCCAGTAATTTTGAAGATTTCTTCAAAGAATTCCGAAAAGGAAACTCATACAGGGATTTCTCGAAATAATTCCGACAATTAAATAATTCCTTCAAAATGTTCACCTCGACAGATATCTGAATTCATTTTCTAGAAATTTCTTCAAGAATTCCTCCACATATTCCTCCGGTAATTCTTCATGGATTCCTTTAGTGTTCCACAAAAGATTCCTCCAGGATTTTTTCTGCATTTTTTCTAGGGAATTCTCCAAAAATTCTTTTAGGGATTTCTAGCATGATTTGCTTAGGAATTACTTGAAAAGCTTTTCCAGGGAGTTCTCAACGAATTTCTTTAGAAGCTTTTCAACATGAAATAATTATATGATTTTTTCGAAAACTCGTCCAGGGAATGCAGTGAACCTTTCAAATAATTTCTTCAAAAAATTCACCATGCATTATTTCAGATATTTGCGAAGAGGGTACACCTAAGACTTTTCCAGGACTTCCTCCGCAGAATTTTTTTAGCTCCTTCAGGATTTTTTCAAGAAATTACTCTAAGGAAATTTCACCGCTAAATAATCAATTGATTTCTTTCGAAAACTGCTGCAGGGATTTCAGTAATTCCTCCATACATTTCACCTTGAAATTTTCTAGAAATTTCTTCAAGGATTCCTCCAGAGACTCTTTCAGGGGTTCCTCCAAGAATTTTCTGGATTTTTTTTCAGGGATTCCCTCAGAAATTTCTTCATAAACTACTTAATGTTCTTCTTTCTGACGTTACATCCCAACTGGAACAGAGCCTGCTTCTCAGATAAGTGTTCATATGAGCACTTCCACAGTTATTCACTGAGAGCTTACTATGCCAATGACCATTTTTGCATGTGTATATCGTGTGGCAGGTACGAAGATACTCTATGCCCTGGGAAGTCGAGAAAATTTCCAATCCGAAAGAATCCTCGACCGGTGGGATTCGAACTCACGACCCTCAGCATGGTCATGCTGAATAGCTGCGCGTTTACCGCTACGGCTATCTGAGCCCCTAACTACTTAATGTATTTCTCATAAAACTACTCTTATATCATTTCGACAAGGTATAAGAGATATTTTCAAGATCTTCTACATGGATTACAGTATTTTTTTCAAGGATTTCTTCGGAGACGTCACCAATGAAAAAAAATCAGATATTTTCCAGAAATTTCTCCATGAATACTTCCGGAGACTCACATGAGAGTTTTTTTTTGTTGGGATTTGAACCACTGCGACCATTAATTGAGTACGACATGAGACTTACCACTGAGATTGCTCTCAGAGTATCACCAGTAATTTTTCCAGGGATTCCCTCAATAAACACTCCGCAATTTCTCCAGAAAATTCCTTCAATGATTCTTCCTGATAACGGTTTCTCAATTGATTTTTTCGGGATTCTTCTAATGCTTCCTTCAAAAATTTCTTTAAGGTTTTCACCAGAATTCTTTCCGCAATTTCACTTTAATCTCGTCATAGAATTCCATTGAAAGTTATATAAACCGTATTTTTTTTTTTTGACAAACCCACCTGTAACTTCAGTAATTCCACCAAAAACCTCAGGAGCTCAGAATCTTCCAAGCAATTTCATCATGGATTCTTCCAGAAATTACTCATGGGGTTCGTTCAGAGAATCCACCAGCAAAACCTCCATCCCTTCTGCCAGTAATTCATTCAGAAATACTGCCAGTATTTTCACAAAAAAATCTTCTATAAATGCCGTTAGTATTTCTTTAGAAATTTCGCCTGCAATTCTTTCAGGAATTCTTCCAGGAAAACTGCCAGAGATTTCTCCAGATTAATCCACAGGTTTTTTTTCCCGGAAGCCACTCAAGGATTTCAGCTGCGATTCACATTAGAATTTCACTATCAATTGTACCAGGGATTTCAGCAGAGGTTCCACCAGATATTCCTGCAGATTCTATCAGGTAGGAAGGTATTCCTCTAAACATTCCACCAGGAATTCGTATTTTCCAGGAATTCTGCCACAGATTTAACCTGCGATTGATTCAAGAATTGCACTGGTGATTTTTTTCCTAGTTTCAGTTTTAGGGATTCCATGGATTCATACAGAAATTTTCCATGGTTGGTTGGTTGGTTTGACTTTATTAACGAGATTTTTAGCCCTGGGCTAGTTCATCTCGGGACCAACGGCTTTACTTCCCTTCCGAAGGAAGTCGTCACTATAACTTTTTACGTCATAAGTGACTATGTCGGGGATGGGATTCGATCCCAGGTCCTCGGCGTGAGAGGCGAGTGTTCTAACCACTACATCAGGTCCGTCCCCCAATTTTTTTTTTTTTTTTTTTTTTTTTTTTTTTTTTTTTTTTTTTTTTTTTTTTTTTTTTTTTTTTTCCATGGATTATTTTTAGAATTTCTCCAGGTGTTGCTCCAGGAGTGCAGTAAGTTATTCGTTCAGAAATTTCATCAAAAATGCTTCCAAGGTTTTAAACACAATTTTCTGTTTTGTTAGCTATCGCTGAATTTCTAGAATTTTTATAATTTATTCATGTAAAAACAATTTTTTTCAAGGTTTTATATTTTTTCTGAAATGTTAAGCTTTTGTTCCATAAAAAAAAGAATGGAAATCGGTTGAGCTGTACAAAAGTTATGATTTTTTAATAAAAAATCTAATACGCTGAGACCTACAGTGTGTTCCGATAAAAAATGACTGATTTTTTGTTTTCAAAAAAAATATCTCAAAAACTAAAAAAACATACTTTGCTGAAAATTTGACAGTAAACGTAAAATTTTCTGAACTTTCAATAAAAAATGAGAACAGTAATGACCCCTTTTGTTCCGAGGCCTTCAAAACACGAAAAACGGAGTTTTTTGGTTTTTTTTTCATGTAAAAATATAGTTTTTGTGAAATTTTATATGTTTTCTTAATAAGTCAAAAATTTCTAGTTTATTTTATATATTTTCATGTAAAAAATATTTTCCAGTGTTTTATATTTTTTCTGAAAAGTTGAAATCTTAAGCTTTTATTCCATTAAAAAAGATGGGTAATCGGTGGAGCTGTTCAAAAGTTATGATTTTTTTTTTTTTGAACAATAAAATCTAATACGCTAAGACTTACAGTGTGTGCTGATAAAATATGACTGATTTTTGTTAAAAAAATAACTATAAGACAAATAATAACAAACATCGCTAAAAATTTGACAGTAAACGTAAAATTTTCTGAATTTTCAAAAAAAAAATGAAAACAGCAATAGCCCCTTTTGTCCTGAGGCCTTCAAAACACGAAAAAAAAACGGAAATTACTGACTTTTTTCATGTAAAAAAAACCTATTTTTGTGAAGTTTTATATTTCTTGAAAAGTCAAAATCTTTAGCTATCATTCTGTCCAAAAAAATTGATAATCGGTCAAGCGGTTAAATAAAAACTTTGCAAAATCGCGATTTTTCTGGTCACCCTATTTCGGAAATGGTCACCCTTATCAAAAAATCCAAAAACACGTGTATCCTTATTTGCAATTGCACTAGTTTAGTGTTTTGTAAGTCGATTACTCCCTAACTCGATGGTCCCTTCAATATTGAGTTAGGGAGAGTTCACTGTATTGATAAAGTACATGAATTTTTCAAATTTTGGTTTAAATTGTGTACAGTTTATTGAGGTTCATTATTAACTTTTCGATAAATTATTTACTCATTTTTTTAAAACAATGTCAGCTCCACTCATGTGGGGTACCATTATCCAACCCAC
This sequence comes from Aedes aegypti, assembly GCF_002204515.2. NCBI lineage: Eukaryota > Metazoa > Arthropoda > Insecta > Diptera > Culicidae > Aedes > Aedes aegypti. Next base: position 383,890,016 of record NC_035108.1, read on the forward strand.
ATTGCACACAAATTCTGTTCTCCAGTTGTACGTCACCAGGAGTGGGTGTAATGCATATTTCGTGGAGGTGGCCATCAATCAAAAGACCACTTCCAGGCCAATCGCGTATTGCAGGAGCTCCGGTTGAGTGAAGCGATATCGTCGAAGGCATTGTTATAATTCGTTAACAGGACACAATTTTTAATTTAACGCATAAAAGCCTCGGGTGCCATCACACTTCCGCTCGGTTGATGAGCTGTGTACCCGAGAGTGTTTGCCGGAATGCGGGCGTACATTAGGGTGTGGCATATTCTTTGGAGACTTATAATTTCTATAGGTCTAAAATTCATCTAACCTCCGAAAAATACAAAACGTACTGTACAAAGATAAAGTGAAGTTATTTAGTTTGAGTAGAGAAGAGAAAAGAAGAGAAGGCTTTTTCCACCTGCACCCTAGTATTCATACCTACATAACGTGAGTAAAAAAAACTTCCCAAACGCGTATATGTCATACTACATAGCAACGCAATCCCTTCAGCTCTGGTATTTATCATTGCGAAGGTTGTGGCAGCTGAAAATTCAATTATACATCAATGATTTATTATTATTCGTTCAATTATGCGACTTTGCACGGAATGTTTAACTTCGGACGAATAAAACTCAACGTGCGGTACAAAATCGAAAGAATTATCGTCGTATCGGCGTTGGGTTTGGCTTTTGACAGCAAAGTCGCTCGGTGCGGTGAGATTTCAATTGAGTGCGAAATTTTGGTTTACAACGATTTAACTTACAATTGCACCCGAATTGTATGGAGCGAAACTCCAATGAGAAGCTATGGGGTCACGTCGCAATTCAAAAGCGGCGTCAAATGTACATCTAATAGTCCCGATTAAGAGTGCCACAATCCAGCCTGCAGAGAGCTTTAGACAAGCTTCGGACGTCGGCTCAAACCGATATCATACCGTACATATATCACTAGGGTTTCACAAGGCCGTATCATCCGAATACGAATGGATTCTGCTGGCACTAATCATGGGCGTAGTCATGTGACAAAAAGAGGGGGCATGGAGCAGTGTCTGCATAGTTCAATATACAGTCAACAACGCCGACCCTCAGGGTTCTTCCTTATTCGAGTTCCTTGCTACAGAGGAAGGCCATGCTGAAGGTATCTGCGTTCGATTCCCGATCGATCCAGGACCTTTTCGTTATGGAAATTTTTCGACTTCCTTAGGCATAAAGTATCGTCGTACCTGCCACACGATATACGAATGCGAAAATGGCAACTTTGACAAAGAAAGCTCTTAATATTAATTAATAACTGTGAAAATGCTAATTGAACACTAAGCTGAGAAGCAGGCTTTGTCCCAGTAAAAGTAAGGACGTAATTCCAAGAAGAGTTCTCGAGAAGTTCAAACAAATTTAGCTATAATATGTCAACAAAATGGAAAAAAAAATTTTGATATCATAAAACACTTATTCGATGGAAAGATGATTGAAAGATTTAAAACTATAAATTAATATATATATGGCAACACTGTATTGGAACAAAATATATGTTTATACCCCTCAAACGAGCCCCTGTTGTAGTTCCATGGGCCGAGAGGTGGTGCAATTGGTAAAGAAATTTGGCCTTTTGCATGTTTCATGATATCCAAAATTTGGTTGAAATTGGTGATGGTCGATTAAACGTGCTGTGGCCGCTTGGTATGGAATGGAAATGATCGTTTTTCATGAAATTCGTGAAAGAACACATCTTCCTTTATAGAAATCCTGGCTACATCCCGCTGGCCACAGTAGCAAAAGCAGAACCAGGAGATTATCCCTAAAATGTATGTTTGTATGTCCCTATGACTCGGTACGAAAACACTGTCCTCCTGAAGCAAACCCGGTTCCCGCAAAGTTATAGCGAACAGCAGAGGGCATATAAAAGTGCCACATTTTACCCTTTTACGGATTTTTCTTCTATGCCGGGATCTTGCCAGTTCAGCACAAAACCTGCAAGAATCCGGAGCACGATGGAGACCAACCGAACGATTGCGGCGGCGTTGCTTCAGAAAGTCCAAACGGGAGGGGGCTGACGAAGCACAATATCCCTTACATAGTTGTAGCTTAGAATTTTCCATGCTTATGTGAACGGCTGGCATGCTGTGGGTGTTGAAGTTGCTATTCGTGTTCCGTATGGGTGGATGCCTAGTTTAACTCGCAAGGCTTTTTGACCTTTCGCTTCCTTCTTGGCTTATTACTTGTTCCCCATACACAAACACAGTAAATGCTCGAGAAGTGCGATTTACTTAGTTTTCTGAGCTGGCAGATATAATATGAGCATTGAATAGTTATTGCTACACATTCGTGTAAGATAAGAAGCATCTTCTGCTTCTTTCTTGCGATACATTCCAGAGCCTGCCTTTCAACACAGACAAACAGACGTAACACTTAGAACAAATCGCGATCAAAATCATAATCAAGATAACATGTACGCCCAATGCTAAAATCGGTGTGTTTGGCCGATGGGCCAACAGATGGCGGTAGTGTGTGAACGTCAAACGCAAACAAAAACGATGTGAGCGCTGCGGGTGGTGGATTGGCCACCTACAATATATTTGAATCGACCGTTAAAAAGGTGGTCGATGGACAATGATGAGAGTGTGACGTCTGTTTGTCTGTGCTTTCAACTAAGAGTTTTTGAGCACATTCACATTTATTAACTTATTTATTAACTCTATATACATTTATTAGCTTCCTATGGGGATTGACCATTTTTACAAGTGTATATTACCGAAAAGCTAAACATTACATATACTTTGCAATTGGATTAAATGGACAAATTGATGTAAAGTTTTGCGAAAAAGTTACACGTCTTCTCAGTGAGAATCGAACTCACGACTCCCTGATCTCTAGTTAGGGCGCGTTACCCCTACGTCATGTAAAGACTCATGGACGCAGAAGTTAACCTGAATTCGATTTCAGCTCAATAATCACGTGGTCCTTTTTCGCAAAGTGCACCTCTTTCGGAAGAATTAGATGCCCATCCATACACAACGGATTCTATTTATATTAGAGTGGTTCAAAAAATCGTTTTTGCTCCACACCGCTCATTCCATTCTAGATCAAATTTTGAGTGTCCTCCCAACTGAAAACTGGTTCTGCACAAGCCCTTCAAAGTTTATATGGGAATTACTATGAGAAAAGCAACCAATTCATTCAATCGGTCATAGTGTTTTCCATGGTGTGCTCATGGTGTATAGAGCTACGTTGGTACTGTGAGATACAATCATCAACTACAACGTTACCGAAGACCGTTTTCAAATCGGACGCCTCAGTAATTAGTTATTGATAAGGTGAGCGGTGTGGAGCAAAAACGATTTTTTGAACCACTCTAATATGTATCCAATGCATAGCCCGAGAGCGCATTATTTTTTAGGTAGTGAAAGTATCACACATCACTCGCCACCGACGTGCTGGCTGAGATTTCTATTACGTGGGCTTCCGTTCTCAAACGACCGGTTACGGAACATGAGTCCGTAGCTCGATACATAAAAGAAAATAATAACACTTAAGGCATTCGGGTCATGTTGACACGGATTTAAAACTTCAATTTTGTAGGATTTGACAGCCAAATTTCAAAGATTTTATATTCAAAATAATAAGATTGACCATGTTTGACGGCCTAGAATTAGCGCCAAAAGGATCAAGCAGGCTTTGGAAAATTTAACGATCCCATTTATCCGTCTGCATTCATACAACACGCATGACATTTATCGTTCGTGGAAGATAACGAGCCATGAACGAAAACAAGACAGACACACACCACCCACTGTTTGGCACCGATCACTGTGTGTCAACACTTGTAACATTCGTTGACCCACTCTCATTCTGATCAAGAAACCGAGGCGAATATATTTTATTTTCTGTGCTATGTTTGCAACCAAAGGGGCGTTCAATGATCCAATAGATTATATTAGTTTGTTTAAGGTTGCATTACCAGAAAATATGAAAGTTATTACAAATTTTATGCAAAACAAAAATCACACGAATTACTGCTGCAGTCTGTGAAACTTGCTGCTCTTGAACCGTATCGTGCCAAACGAGAGAATGAATACATTCATAGGGGTTTCTGAATGCGATGTGCCACGAACTGTTATGGTTCGCGAACTGTTACACTCAGTCTTTTAAACGAACACCGAACACGTTGCTTCAGGCCGTTTCGTACTCTCCTTTTACTCTGTTTTCGTGTGCAAACCGAAACGCTCGAAACTGAACATAAACCCGAACATGTTTAAAGTGAACATCGTTGCAAACACCGGTTCGAAAACCAGTCAATTTGTATTTCAATTGCAACCGCGGTTCAAATTTAGGTACAAATCTTCATTTGCATCCGAGGTTCAGAACGATGACACAAACGAACAGACAAAAATTGTTGATATCCACGCTCATTAATTTCTACTTATCGTGTCTTTTTTTTTAAGGCACTATGTGCTCGTGGCCACTTCTGTGCGCCGGAATCAGTTGATCTGTAGCTTCTTCTTTACCGATACAGATCTATTTTCAACTTATCTTACTCTCACACCGAGCAGGTAGGAGAGAGCTCTGTTGTTAGTGAGGCTAGCTGCCTGCGAAGAGGGTCAGTTTGTCTCAGTCACCATCTGATACTGACGGAGGATGGATGTGCTCCCCAAAGCACGGTTCTCCGTGAGGCGTCTTCTGGCTGGACGGTTTTTTTTTTGTGGAGGGGCTGGGAATCGAACCCATGACCTTCCGCTTATGAAGCGAAAGCGTAACCTCAAGGCTACAGACCCCCCTACTTATCGTGTCTTGTTGTTTGATATAGTAAATTCCTTGGTTTTTCCACAAAGTTACTGCTAAATGTTATTCAAAGTATTGATCTTAGGTCATCTGCTTAAATGAAACATTTATTCAAGCCTTAAGAGTCTTGCGATTTGAACCTAGAAGTGCCATATATGATCGTAGAAATTTAGCCGCGTGGATTTCAACCGTTCCCTGTCTGCCTGCTTTGTGCCATTATTTGAACTCAAGTTTGAACCGAAGTACACATGTAACCATGTTCGGTTTGATACACTGGTACAGAGACGAAGCGCGTTTGTGGTTCAACACAAGTTGCAAGGTTCAAACCGAAGTTGTATATCGGTTCGGTTCATGGGAAGAGTGAGGTAACCTTTACCCTAGTAGCACACATGTTATAATTGAGGCAGAATAACTCTCATATGACCAGATCTGGTCATATGAGAGTTATTCTGCCTCAATTATAACATGTGTGCTTCTCGGGTACATCATAAGCGACTATCGCTGGGATGGGCGTCGATCCCAGGTCCTCGGCGTGAGAGCTTTATTTGCTAATATTGATCTGATAGTTGGAGCACAGATGGAGCACGATCCAGTTCCATAAAACGAAACGACAATAGTTGTTCATTAAAAGGGGGAGAAAAAGGCTAAGTCAAGAGCAAGGAAGAAGCCTGCGTGGGAGGCGCGTGTTCTAACCACTACACCAGACCCGTCAGCTCATGAGAATTGTCTTCACTGAAACAGTTCTTGAACTATGAATTGGGTTTCGTTCTACTTCGTCGTAAGCGCTATTATTCGTCGTATCAAACTTAAAATATTTCACTACGGCGGATATTCCAACTTACCTGCAACATAGATTCATTTTCCAAGTGTAATTTTGTGAAAGATTTGCGGTCTTCGTGGCCGTGCGGTTAGTATTACCAAACATTTAGCCGCATCGAGTCAAGGAGTGTGGGTTCGATTCCCGCTCTAGTCCGGAAAACTTTCCGTCAGGGAAGTATATCGACTGTGCCACTGGGCGTTGCATGCTAGTCCGCTGTCTAGTGCGGTGCTTCCTTCAAAGGACAAATCGTCAACTGGAAGCATTAACGTGTCCGTGTCTTTTGAAGCTGTTATGGTTCGAACACTTGTTCATCAAAAATGCAATAAAACTACTATATTTCGATAAATAACTTCAGTTCAATTATTCACTTTGCACTTTTTCACCGAAATCACATGATGGACGAACACGATTTGAGATCAGTATCATTCACTGCAATACTGGGAAAATTGCAGGTTCTCACTGATCAAAGCTTAATACGATGGGTACTTGCACATCACCTTAGTTCCTGTATGAATACCTGGTAGATCCAGAAAAGAAATCCGTGGCAAAATTTCTAGGGAAATCTCTGGACGATTCCTCGAGAAACTTTAATTACCAGTCCTGAATAAATTAACGACAGAATCTTCTCATTTTTTTTAACCCTCTAATACCCAACCCCGTCTTTAGACGGGGTACACTTTGGAATTTTGTATATTTTTTCGTAGCTCGGAAATCAAAATGTTTTTATTTGTGGCTTATACTTTGACTCATAATAGGCAGTATTAGAAAAGAACATGACTTTTGAAACTTTTTTGTATTTTTAGAAATTGTTTAAAAAATTGCATTCCTATATGACCTACAAATGCCGGGGGTTCATTTAACGTGTTATATAAAAAATCTTACTTTTTATATTTTTCTACGATCAACCTATCACAAAATAAGATCCTGGTGGTATTAATATAATTTCAAACCTGTTTTTCCGTTAGTTACACGGAAAATAAAATACGCTCTGAAAAAAAAAATGTTTTTAAAAGTGCCGTAAAAATTTAAATTTTTGTTATTACCAAAAATCAACAACTAGAATTGGCTTCAAGAAAAATTAATAAAGCAAGGGATGCTCAAAAATAAAAATTATATAAATCAAAATCAAAATTCAAAAATTTGCGGATAAAAATAAATAATTGCCCAAAACGTGTTTAGAACGATTTTAGATAACGAAAAATAATACTTAAATCGAAAATAAAAATTTGGGTATTAGAGGGTTAATGAACTACTGAAGTAATTTCTGGAGGCATTAAGTTTTTTTAGAAACTTTAGTAATACCTGAAAAAAAAACTAACAGGAATGACCTGATTATCCCCGTAGAAGTGCTTGGTATAGAACTACTAGAAGAATTTTCAGTGGAACATGAACAATGGCCCACCACAGCTCACCTCCTCCCAACGTAAATACAGTTATATATTTGTTTTTCAATTAGCTCACATTTCGGAGAGGTCATAAAGACCCAAATTGTGTGCGTTAACCACTTGCGGTGACAATACGGTGTATGCTGTATATGATTGTGCAGCCATTGAAAGTTCTGACTTTCTGGTCTCCATATAGGTAAACAAAGATAAGGATGCGTGTGCCCGTGGTGGTGATGATGGTGGGCGGAAATATGTTGACCCAACGAAAGGCTCGCTTCAGTTGGTACGGATTCAGTGTTCCCTTGGAGTGCAACATACCACGGAGCCAAGGAGAGCTGGAATAAGATAGAAGTGCACAGAGGAATTAATTTGTGTGTGACAGTTTTTGGGTTTCTTTCCAATAGCAGATAAATGCTCTAAGCTGCTGGTATGTTGATCTCTGGGGTATCGAAAATTGATGACCTTTTCATCACGTGTGATTGGAATCGAATCGATGGTTTTGTTGGACGAACAATTGCGATAGGGGTTGATTTTATTCAGAACAGGTTCTGGTATTTGTGTATTTTAGGTATCGATGCAAAAAAAAAAATCGGGTAAGTAATTAAGTAACTCTTTTTATCAATTTTGTCTTTGAACGAAGACTTCCTGGGTGATTTTGATTGAAAATTCTTTTTGAACTTTACAGCGATACCCCTTTATACCTTTTTAAAAACTTCAATAACAGAAAAAATTTGAAAAAAAAAATATACACAATTTGAGAATAGGGGAACTTACGTATTGTCGGCAGCCTAAGCAGCTGAACTTTTAACAGGGCAATTTTACCCAACAATAGAACACAACAATTAGGTTGGTTGGTTTGACTTTATTAACGAGATTTTTAGCCCTGGGCTAGTTCATCTCGGGACCAACGGCTTTACTTCCCTTCCGAAGGAAGTCGTCACTATAACTTTTTACGTCATAAGTGACTATGTCGGGGATGGGACACAACAATTAGCAGGAGACACCTGAACCACACTTGAGCACTCTTCATCTATTAGTTATTATACACAAAACACTATTTTATTCTCTTTATCTTCTATTTTTCCTTACCAAAGTCACGAGGCACTTGTTCTTTTATCGGCAATGCAATTACTATTGTCGGCAATAAAAATATTCACTTCGGCAATCCAAAACTGCGCAAAAACTGGTTTATGTATTGGTAACTTTTCGTATTTGTTGACAAATCCTGAAATTAAACGTCACTCATTATTTTCGACTCGTTGAAAGGGCCAATGCAGAAAAATACAGACTACACTGAGAACAGAATTACAGTTATAAATAAAATAGCAGTGAATACACAACGCCACTGAATTTATGCAGACTAAGGTGCCGTCCACAAATTACGTAACGCTCTAGGGGGAGGGGGAGTAGGCTCAAACGTTGCGGCTCAAATTTTTTTTTTTTTCATGCAAAGACCGTTGCGGAGGGAGGAATGGTCGAAAACTGTACATTTTAACGTTATATCTTAAATAGACGCTGCCTAATGTCGTTCTCATTAAAATAAAAATTAAGTAAATTTTTGATCGAATATTTTTTGTATTCAATCTCACTATGGCAGCATTTCGGCTGTAAAAATTGCCATGGCATGGTTATAAACTTGCAGCAAGTGTGAATTTAACCTAGAAGTTGCAGCGTGGCGTCATGGTTAATTGATTCATAATATTGTGCTCTGCAAGAAAAATCCACGGAACACGATTATCAGTAACTTGAATGTCAGAGTTGCGTTTAAATGGGTTACATGCATGCCCTCACACTACTGTTTATTAGGGTGTGGCTTATTTTTCAAAAGCTCTCAAAACCAAAAAATCTTCTACTTTTATGAATTCGTATCATATTCGAAGAGAAACCTCAAAGTTTGAGCTAAAAATATTAAGATTTAGAGGGGGCGCAAGCGTCTTGAAGGTTAACTTCCAAGTTATAAAAAATGGCCTCCAGTAAAGTCACCATAACTTCGGTAATTGCTAGCCAATTTTGAAACTTTCAGCACCATTATCTTAAAAATTAAATTTATGAAAATTTTGTAGAATATTAAATTTGTGTAAAATCAAAACGAGTTTTTAATAAAAAGTTGTTTTTCTTCAAATGTTTCCTCATTTTACAAAAATATATCTTCGTTTGACCATATCTTCATGAATACTCAACCGATTCCAAATCTTTTTACATGGTTCAGAAGCTTTCTTAATTGTTTTCAAACTTTTCATACACCACATTTCACTAAAAAAATGTTTTGACCTAGTTATTCATCAAAAACTGCACAAAAACATGATTTTTTATCGAAAAACGACAGTTTTTTTTTATTATTTTGGCAATTAAACAATATTCTTAAAGCTGAAACTGGTTTTCCTCATTTCTTAAACCTTTGAAAAGGACTTGTCCACAATTTTTAAATAATTTTGAAACAATAATATATATGCTCATGTTAAAAAATATATGCACTATTCAACTCGTAATTAAAACAAAATGCTTTATAAACACAAGTTTTATAAGAAAAATGTAATTTTTGGCGATAAAACTTAAATAATCCAAAGCAATTCGATTTTTTCTTTAGAAAATCATGTTTTGGGTAGTTTTTGTTACAAAACTAAGCCAAAACCATTTTTTAGAAAAATGTGTTTTATGAACAGTATGGAAATAACTTTTTTTTGCTTCAAGAACATGTACATACAAATATTTGAAATCGGTTGAGTATTTATGAAGTTATAGTCAAACATATATGACTTTTTCAGTTAAATGAAGAAATTTTTTAGAGAAAACTACTTTTAACAAAGACTTATTTTGATTTAAGACAAACTTGATGTTCCACAAAGTTTTCATAAGTTTGATATTGAAAATAATGATGCTCAAAGTTTCAAAATTGGTTAGAAATAACCGAAGTTATGGTGACTTCACTGAAAACCATTTTTTATAACTTGAAAATGCACCTTAAGACGCTTGCGCCACCGCTAAATCTTAATATTGTTGGCTTAAACTTTGAGGTTTCTCTTCGAATACGATTTGAATTTATAAGAGCACACGAATTTTTGATTTTGACATCTTTTGAAAAATAAGCCGCACCCTAGTGTCTTTGCGCAAAAAATCGCTAAAAGGTAAAGCGAAATTGAAAATGCTATGGTTCTTTTTTAACATTTTTGGACGTTCATATTATTCTCAGTGTATGAGAAAATCAGAATACGCCCTTTGCAAATCAATCCACTTATGATTTGACACAAATACATCATCCTCTGATTGCCTGCGTAGAACAACAGGAGTGTTGCTAAAATAGTTAATCTATTGTAAGACGTATATTTTATATGTTTCTCAGAATATTGAAGTTTATGCGCTACAATCTTTAGATAAGGAAAGTATTGAAAGGCTCAATTATCACCAATGCATGCTTTGTAGCCAAATTCCAATGAATTAATTAGTTGTGTTCGATTTTTCCAATGAATTTGAATTGAGAATAAAAAATACAACGCAATTGAATATGGTTTTCTGGCAACCTATTCCCGTAATAAAGAGTGATTGCCGAGGAAAGCGAAGTGCATTAATTTTAATTTGTGATTTGAAGCATAAAAATTCAGCATTTTCGAGTGCTTTATAGACAAATCAAAAGTTTAATAGTGCATGAGTGATCGGTGCGTAGCTTTCGTGACAAATTGGTATTGGAGCGGAGTAATTGGACCTTTCAAAGTGGTGAGTTTTTTTTAAGCTGTTCTTGTGTTGTTTTAATCGGCAGCTCACAAATGACGATAATTTCGTAAGCATTTATTTCATTCAATGATAAAACCCATGTTATATAATATTTTTGTGAAATTTGAGGTTTACATGGAAGATTATAGTTCAAGCAATATGTTGAGTACATTGGAGTTAACTCTTGTTCCGTATATAAATTTAAACAAGGGCGATAAGTTAGTGCTGCCGAAAATACCCTCAGAGTGCCGAAGCCATCATTTACCCTAATTTGCAAAAAAACATACAAATAAAGAAATAAAACAATAAAAAATAAATTTATTAAATAAAACTATAAAAGTGTGTACCATGACTGTAGCGGGTCATTCAATGAAGCAAATAGTGAAAACTCAATTCAACACTAAGCGGAAAATGTTAATTTTCATACATCATAATATTCATGAAATATCACCGCAAGTCTGTTGGATTTAGTATCTTTAGCAAACCGTATATAACAGCAATATATGACAATATTTATCGTACATCCCCAAGCATCGAATGCATAAAATATTTATAGGCAGCATTCTGTTTTATTGTCCTACGCTTCGCTTAGACATAACATATTATGTGTCCTTCTAATTATCCGATAGTGCTCTACAAGCCTACGTTAATTAATAAGTCACAATATCACCATCAACACAGATTGTAGAATTTCTCGTTGTGGGATCACTAGAGGATGTATGGTAACAGTGAGACAGATAAAGAAAGCATTCTGTTCGGAATCAAAAGATACGTGAATTTTATTCGGATACATATAAGATTATCGTATCTTTTGAATCCCAACAGGTTCGGTCTCTAATTGAGTGTTTGGTTCATATAATAAGATCTCTCAGTTGCGGGATGAGTGGAAACAGTTGGACACAGCTGAGAGGTAACATTTCTGATTAGAAACAACATACAGATAAGAAGTTGTCCTCCTTTTGACTACTGTTCTCTACACATATCATGCTTCTGAGAGACACTTTGCTACACATGATATGCAGACAAGATCCATCTCGTGTTTATGGTCTCAAACGAAGTCTAATATCCCGGAGCACTTTGTCGGTGGTCATGAATACTGAAAGAAGTGTTTCCTAGTCGCCTAGTGGCTTCCTTATCGTTAACCAAGGAGTAGTGGCCAGCATCGGTGGTAGATGGAGATGACAAGTAAAGGACAAGCAATAAAATCTTAACAGTCTATCCACAGCCTGGGGAACGCACTCATGGAACGCACAGTGGACAACAAGTGAAAGCTTGTGAGGTATCGCGAGAAGACGTTGTTCTACTAACACGAAATTGTGTATATTTGATTAAACTGCTAATCATCTTAAACCTGGTACTAGATTGCAGTTGTTGCAAAGTTGTGGTCGAATGATATGTTGAAATCATAAATCAGCTAAATGATTGCTGATCACAAGAAGCATAACTGCTATTCATGTGTCATATCGGATGAGCTTATTTAATCGAGTCTTCCCAAAGAATAATTCCAGCAAAAATTGTATATATTTAATTCAATGTTCTCCAAACAATGAACAAAGGTCATTGTGACACATTGCTATGAACCTATCACCTCTTGCTCCAAAGCGTACGCCTAGTCCACTAAGCACATTTGCTCGTCCAAAGGGGACCTGATTTGGTCCACATCATTAAGCCGTTATCGATGTAAATTTGTGCCAGGTCGTAAATCATATGAAGGGGGTGCCTAAAATCACATTGCCATTGGTATAGGTAGGATTGAACTAGCGCAAACTGATATCATACAGTGGTCTCGACTCGGTATTCTCATTTGAGCTCCATACTCATTCACATTGAAAATTGTTGCAATATCAAACATCTTTCCACCCATTTCGTTAAAAGTCTAATTTCAGACAAGTTCAGACAAAGTTCTTTTTTAAAAAATTATATTTTGTTTTATCTAGGTGTACTGTGTCAGACAACACTATCATCCTTATTTAGTAAAACAAAATTAAGCTTTTATTAACATTTTGTTAACAACATGTTATATTTCATTTGCCGTAGCACTTAATAATTTTCACAGGTGAGTTGGTTTCACCTGCTTATAAGAGAAAAAAACACGTGTAAAGTGTATATCAAATGGGAAGAACCCACAGTGAATTTATTATACCACTTACACAATCAAACATTACCCAATGATACCCTTTTACAATTTGAAAAGCTATAATATATGCCTCAGTCTCAAAAACGTATCCCGTGCAGACAGTTCTGTTGGCTATCCGAAAAGCGTGTGACCCCTATCTCTATCGTTTTATAACATCCTGTAGACAAGATAGAGACGGGTAAAATCGTACTAGTGAGTTAGTCGGTGGTGATCGCGTAGATATATTCCGTGTGGGGATATCGCGGTGTGATACACTTCGTGTAAGTGCGTGACACGGGATCGAGACTTACGGGAGAAACAATATAATTTCAGTGCCATAAGCCCTCATGAAAACCGCGTGGTTGGACCATTACAATAGCTTAGTGTCCGGGGACAGTGCTATTCAATAGCTATTATCTACGGAGTATAATAGATCAAAACCTCCGTCATGCCGCGTCCGTGTCGTTGAGTGTTCTTTTGCCGGAAACGACTCTGTTGCTGTCTCAGGTGAGGGTACGGTACAGACAGTAACTATACTTTAGCAATTGTTATCATAGAGCTAGGAAATGTTGCCGTATTTAAACTGTAATAGTGCCCTTTTCCACTTTAATACTGCTTTAATGAAACATATAATGCGGTATGACTTTATATGCCATATTCTATAGTAGCATATCAAGTGATATTAATGCAACTATATACAGCTGTACGGTTACTTGGGTAGTCCATATTGGTACAGCATACAACATGGCTGACCTGAAAATTTGTTTGAAGCTCAAACGCTTATTCTTAAGACAAAGTTTTGATTTTCTGTTAATAAATGGATACAGACATTTTATATATTTGTTACAGTGGCCCAATTTCATATTCGTACAGGATACTGTTTCCACATCAAGTTAGTAAAAAATTATTAAATGAAGTATTGAGCTACAAATACTTTATCCACATTGAAGGTAATAGGTGTTATCTATTGTTTGCCAATCACAAAATGTTTCCATTTACATTCATCTTTGGGTTAATAGAAAAGTATTGAATTGATGTCTAAAATTCACCCAATTCCATATTCGTACACCTACCAAAATTCATACGCACAACGTTCAAAACTAAATTTAGAAGCTCTATTTGATTACTGAAATGCTTTATTATGATGTTCAGATGTAGTGAAATACATTTTGACAATTTATTAGTGGACATATATGAAATTTAGGTAAAGTTTTGAGAAATGCCAGTTTTACAATGATTTTTGCTATTAATTCTTATAATTCGAACAATAACGTTTATTTTTGTCATTGGATCCAATCTATAGATTATACTCGTAAGCTCTGATAGAAATTTAGTTGAAATATATATAGTTTACAGAAATCAGAAACAGTTTTTATCCCTTTTGGGTTCAGAAAATTGTTGTGCCATAAGTTCAAAACTCTTCTAAAATGATATGTTTAATCAATGTAAACCAAATTTTCATTCTAAACAACAGATAAATGTAAATTTTGAATTTGTCTGTAAAAATAATTTGAACTACAAACTTCGTTTTACAATAAAGTACCCTAAACTACGCTGTACATACCCCCACATAATTAATGTCATCGTAATATTCAATTATCTTTGAAATAATATTCAAATTATATTCAAACTAGCACCCTTTTTTGCAATTTATTGATTTTATAAGAAAAATACAAAAAAACTTGAATGAGCAGAGAGCATTGATATACTATTTAATAGAATATATCCTGTTGTTTTCATCATTTTAAAAAACGTTTGTGTTGCGGTTATGGCAATAATATTTATTCTTTAGATCTCTATAACCATGTTTGGTAGTAAAATGTAAATTAAAAATTATAATTACGCAATGTTTCGATAGGAACATTAACTATGGATTATGTATATACATTGAGGAGCCAAACATAAAGAAATTGACTAAAATTTTTGGTTTTGGATTTGTTATAAATGTTATACTACCTAACATTCAAAAGTATAAGTTGTCGATATCCACTCCTAGCTACTCTAAAACTGATTATAATTTTTTGAAACTTGTGCAATATTCGCAGTTATCATTTTTAAGGAAGTGATGTTGAAAAAAATGCAATTTATTGTTCGACTTACCGAATATTTTAGCAAAAAACATGGGAATAACTGGTATTTTTATTAAATTTACTTAAGTTTCAAATATGTCCGCTTTTAAATTTTCCAAATCTATTCTACTGCATCTGAACAACACAACGAAGAGCTTAAGTAATCATCTAGTCCATTAAAAAATAGTTTTGAATGCTGTATATTTCTTTTTTGTTAGGTGTACGAATATGGAATTGGGTCAATTATAGACACAATCTCAATACTTTTCCACTATTCCACAGATTTAAGCAAATGAATACAGTTTGTCATTGCCAAACAATAGATGACACCTGTCACCTTCATTATTGATAAAGTATATCGAAGTCCATGCACCATTTAATATATTTATACCAACTTGATATGAAAACAGTGCCCCGTACGAAAATGAGATTGAGTCACTGTATATATGGCTTGAATGCTCTAGCATGAGCCCTAGCATGAGCCCTAGATACTTAACTTCATCTGATCAATTTATTGGAACCCTTCTCATCGTAACAACATATCTACTTGAAGGTTTCAAATAAAGAGTTCTGGTTTATGTGCGAATATTATTACTTGAGTTTTGGAAGTATTAGGAGAAATCTTTCATATTTGCAAGTATGAAGAAGAAATATCTAAACTATTTTGCAATCTACAACAGATGACACACAGACTTCGTCCTTTGGCGGAGAGGCCTGTATCATCCGCAAATAAGGATTTTTGACATCCCTGAGGTATTTCAGGTAAGTCAGATGTGAAAATATTGTGTAATACTGGTCCCAAAATGCTGCCTTGAGGAAACCCAGCTCTTACAGGAAGTCTTTCAGACCTGGAGTTCTGATAATTAACCTGAAGTGTGTGAATCAAGAACATTTGAGGCTTTTTATACGTATAAACTTGAAATGGCAAACTCGCGCTTCATGCCTCGCGCATGCGTGCTCGTAAATAAAGCAATCGTTGCTACACTCATTTCTGAGTTGACAACCAGAGATGTATGTGCTGTCACAATTGATGTTTCTGTTGGTAATCTCAACAGGAAATACGTCTATTGTTCGGAATATTTACCACATGATGAACCATCCCCAAGGGATGACTTCAAACGAGTTGTCGTACACTGCGTAACAAAAGGCCTTCCGCTGATTGTGGGCAGTGATGCCAATGCTTATCACATCATCTGGGGCAGCTCAGATATCAATTTGAGAGGCTCCAGTCTGATGGAATACTTAAGTAGTACAGACCTTGGATTACTTAACATAGGCAATCGCCCAACCTTCATGGTTTCTAATAGAGAAGAAGTGTTAGACATAACGCTCTGCTCGAAT
The DNA here is from genome assembly GCF_002204515.2 of Aedes aegypti. Classification (NCBI taxonomy): domain Eukaryota; kingdom Metazoa; phylum Arthropoda; class Insecta; order Diptera; family Culicidae; genus Aedes; species Aedes aegypti. Next base: position 383,906,236 of record NC_035108.1, read on the forward strand.
AGAATCAGTCACGAGTTGACGAATTGGCATGTATCAGATGAGGAATCATTATCTGATCATCGCTACATCTTCTTTGAACATTCAAATGTAACTGCGCAGACTTTGCGTTTTAGGAATCCCCGGTCAACTAACTGGGAACTCTATATTGAATTGGTTGCGACCAAATTTCATGGATATTCTCCGTCCATTGAAAATCCAAGTGATCTGGATGATACCGTTGATACTACAACATCCTACATTATGGAAGCTTTTGAAGAAGCATGTCCTCTGCGGTCTGTAAAGACTACAAGAGGGACCTCATGGTGGAATTCCGATCTGACTAGACTCAGGAAACAATGTAGAAGGAGTTGGAACAGACGCCGTTCAGCTGGATCAGAGTCGTTCAAGTCAGCTCGCAAGGCTTACAAGAAGGCTCTTCGTTCTGCTGAACGATCCGGCTGGAAAAACCTTTGTACAAATGTTTCCAGTTTGAGTGAAGTCAGTCGGTTGAACAAAATTCTTGCAAAATCTAAGGATTTCCAAGTGAACGAAATTCGCTTACCTAATGGTGACTTTACTTCTTCCGATGAAGAAGTTTTAGAATGTTTATCTAATACACACTTCCCCGGATGTGTGGACATAGCATCTACGGATGAACCAAATGTCTTTTCATGTAGTTACGAGTCTCTGGCCTCGGCTCGCAGTATCATAACTACTGAATCGATTCAATGGAGCGGATGGGATTTATCCTGTTCTGCTCCAAAAGGGGTTTGAGTTTATCAAACATGTTTTGAAAAAGCTACTTGTAAGCAGTTTTGCTACCGGGTATATTCCCAGATCCTGGCGTGATATTACTGTAAAGTTTATCCCGAAAGGAGGACGTGCGTTGTATGAAGAAGCGAAGAGTTTTAGACCAATCAGTCTGACCTCTTTTCTTCTGAAATGTCTGGAACGCATTATCGATCATCACATCCGTGATGTTTATTTGGCAAACATGCCTCTTCATGTGAATCAACATGCTTACCAATCTGGAAAGTCCACTGTGAATCTTTTACACAAAGTTGTATACGATATCGAGAAAGCATTCGCTCAGAAGCAATCCTGCTTGGGTGTTTTCTTGGATATTGAGGGTGCCTTTGATAACGTGTCTTTCGATGCCATATTGGAAGCAGCACGAAACCATGGGCTACCTACAATGATTACCAATTGGATTCATCAAATGCTCAAAAACCGACATCTCTTCTCAACATTGCGTCAAGCAGCGATTCGAAAATTGAGTGTTTGCGGATGCCCCCAAGGGGGAGTCTTGTCACCACTTTTGTGGAATCTCGTAGCAGATACGCTATTGAGGCAACTCAATAATAGCGGTTTTCCAACTTATGGATTTGCCGACGACTATCTAGCTCTGATAGTTGGTATGTGCATAAGCACCCTATTCGACCTGATGCAAAGTGCTCTTCAGGTAGTCGAGAGTTGGTGTCGCCAATATGGCCTTTCGGTTAACCCGAATAAAACATCCATTGTTCTGTTTACGGAAAGACGAAACCGCGATGGAATTCGACCTTTACGTCTTTTTGGCACTGAGATTAATGTGACTGATCAAGTAAAGTATGTCGGAGTCATTCTAGATTCCAAACTTTCATAGACACCTCACATTGATTTTAGAGTCAAAAAAGCTTGCATGGCCTTCGGTCAATGCCGGCGAACCTTTGGTAAAACTTGGGGCCTCAAACCCAAATATATCAAATGGATTTACACAACAGTTGTTCGACCAATATTGGCATATGGATGTCTTGTGTGGTGGCAAAAGGGCGAAGTGAGAACAATCCAATCAAAATTGGGCCATCTCCAAAGGATGTGCTTGATGGCGATGTATGGTGCGTTTTCTACAACTCCCACAGCAGCGCTCGAGGCCCTTTTCGACGTTGCGCCACTACACATATATCTTAAACAAGAAGCACTTTCTTGCTCTTACCGTTTATGGGTACTGGATCTACTGGAGAAAAATCCAGTGAATCGTAGATCTACACACACTTCGTTGTTTCCACTTTTGGTGAATTGAGACAAAATTGTCCTTGCTCCAAGTGATCTCACAATTGCTTGTCACTTTCCTTACAGGACATTTATCACACAATTCCCTTCACGGGAAGAGTGGAAGTCTGGCTATTTGGAAAGAAGTATATCAAACAATATAGTATGTTACACTGATGGCTCCCTTCTTGAAGGTAGAGCTGGTGCAGGAGTATATTCTCGTGAGCTAAGGCTGAATCAGTTTTACTCACTTGGTAGAAACTGCACCGTTTTTCAGGCGGAAATATTTGCCCTTATGTGTGGAGTGCAATCAGCACTTCAACAGCGCGTAATGGGTAAAGTCATATACTTCTGTTCAGATAGTCAAGCTGCTATAAAAGCTCTCGCTTCGGCCAACTCAAGGTCGAAGCTTGTTATCGCATGTCGAACTCAAATTGAGGAACTGAATTCAGTCAACTCTGTAAACCTTGTATGGGTACCTGGCCATTCTTCCATCGCTGGAAATGAATTGGCTGATGAGCTAGCTCGCGATGGAGCATCGCATGACTTCATTGGCCCTGAGCCGGCTTTTCCAATTTCGAAGAGCTGGGTGAAGCTTCAGATAAATTCTTGGGCGGCAACTCAGCACAAGCAATATTGGAATAGTTTGGAGTCATGTCGTCAAACAAAATTGTACATTACTGAGCCATCTCCAAGGGTGGCGAAGTATTTAACAAATCTGTCAAGCAGAATGTTAGTCTCTTGGTCAGAGCGTTGACAGGCCACTGCCGACTCAACTATCACGTGGCAAATATTCAGCGTGCTGACTCATTTGTGTGTGATAGTTGTGACTCCGATTATGGAACTTCGTATCACCTGATATGTAACTGTCCAGTAGTGTGGGACAAAATTTAGATTCTTGCTCCAGTCAAGTTTTTGGATTGCATTTAGGTCCCATAACAACTGTGCAAAATTTCAGCTCGATCGGAGAAACTATATTTTAGCGCCAGCCGTTCAAAGTTTGTATGGGATTTACTATGGAAAAACTTAGTTTTGCAAAGAAAAATAGCCAGAGGCCGCCTATTGACCTCTATAAAAATTCTGAACACAGACCTCGATAAGTATTTTTACGTTGAAGAATATTGCCGAAGACCGCGAAACAATTCGACACTTGTGAAAAAAGTTATTCAATGAAAACCTATTAGCAACGCGACGTTGATTAACCCGTAAAGGAATAACAATAATAACAAAATCGGGCAAAATTTTCAAGTAGTCTTTGCTTAATAACTTTCTTCACATGCATCGGATTGCTTTGCGGTCTTCGGCAATGTTGTTCATCGTAGAAATACCTATCGAGATCTGTGTTCAGAATTTTTATAGAGGTCAATGGGCGGCCTCTGGCGATATTTCTTTGCAAAACTAAGTTTTTCCATAGTAAATCCCATACAAACTTTGAACGGCTGGCGCTAAAATATAGTTTCTCCGATCGAGCTGAAATTTTGCACAGTTGTTATGGGACCTAAATGCAATCCAAAAACTGGACTGGAGCGAGAATCTAAATTTTTCATATAACCGTGTCCCAGGCTACTGTCCAGTTTTTTGCGCAAATGCGATTCCAATTACTTGGTAAACACTTATTAAGTGAAACTGAATTCAGAAGCCTGAATCTTCAGGACATTCTGTTATTCTTAACCCGCTGTGGTAATGAGCTATAGGCTCTCTTTACGCTCATGCGTTTTGTAGTGCCCTTTTTAGGGCGCTGTTCGAACCCATTGTGGTATGGAGCTACATGCTCTCATTTCGCTTATGCGATCTTCCCTTTTCAAGGGACCCCACTCCTATTTCCTCCCATCTTTCCCTTCCTTTTCCTCTCCCATCGGGTAGATGATGAAATAGGCTCAAATATGGCGATGGCACAAATCTCCCAACTGGTGGGGAACGTGCCTTTGGAGCCGGCCTTCTGATACGTATAATAAATATCGACACAATTTTAGCGTTTTCGAAACGCTAACAAATAATCTGTACTACGATCATTAATTGATATAGTTTTGAGTAGTTGAGTAGTAGTTGGCCACTTATCTTTGACAGCCTAGTTATCCTAGAACTTGAATACGGTCTCAAATCTCTTAGCGAAAAGCTTTTTCACAAACTGGGACCATTTTTGTAATCTAAGTCAGAAATTTCCATATAACGTTAAACGCCTGAAGGTATGCAATGTCCTACAAATGTTCATTATTCATTTAATTTTGTTCGATTTAAATTCCATTATCAAAGATACCCCAAAACGAAAAACCAACTTTCGATTATATGAAAAATTATATATACATTCAAAATAAATCTTTTGGCGATCTATCTACTGCAATCGATAGCTAGGATACCAGTATATGTTTTGAAAATATAAATTATAATTCTTTGAAACAGCATGCATAAATATTTAAGTTTTCTTCGAAGAAACTATCAAAGTTACCCCGTTTTACGGTATATGTAAACTTCAAAACCTTATAACAGCATCTTCGTCGCTCGTTTTCTGTTGCCTCTCTAGTATTTTTTCGCTATCTCATAAAGAGGCAAAGACAGCATGCTGCTCTAGAGCATGTTTCCGAGCTCTGGTGATGTTGGGGAATATAGTCAAGCCTGCTTCTGACTCTGCAGTGATTTATTTTAGTTGCATGAGCCTTCACTCTTAATTTTTCATTCGTAACATTGCCTTTATGAAAATATAAAGAGGTTTTCTGCCTCTTTAAGAAAGATTTCGAAAGAAAATCACTCAAAAGGGGTTTTCTTTCATTATATTTTTTTATTAAAATCAATAAATGACATAAACATAGGGGCCCAAATAGCCGTAGCGGTAAACGCGCAGCTATTCAGCAAGACCAAGCTGAGGGTCGTGGGTTCGAATCCCACCGGTCGAGGATCTTTTCGGGTTGGAAATTTTCTCGACTTCCCAGCGCATAGAGTATCTTCGTGCCTGCCACACGATATACGAATGCAAAAATGGTTATTGGCATAGTAAGCTCTCAGTTAATAACTGTGGAAGTGCTCATAAGAACACTGCTGAGAAGCAGGCTCTGTCCCAGTGGGGACGTAACGCCAGAAAAGAAGAAAAGAAGAAAATGACATAAACAATCAAGTGATAACGAATGTTTACAAAAATATCAAAATCTTTTAATTTGTTCAACTAACAATCATCCACAACCACTGTGCCAGTGCATCATCACCGGGAATTCACCGAAGAGATTCGGACCTGTTTTACACCGTTGGCTGTTGGCTGCTGCGCCTCCGCTTGCGTGCACTTTCGGCCTCATTAGGCTGCATTCGAGCTTGAATTCCGAAGTGCAATCAACGGCCTGAATGGGGCGCTGCTTGGCGATTTTAATTCAATGTGGTGAGGCTTTGATTCCGAAGTAAATCGGCTGGAAACACTGCACTCGCTGGTGCTGGGGTGCCTAAGTGTGATTATTGGGAGAGGATGGGTTTTGTGGATGGAAGAACGGGGTCTCCGATAAGAGATGCTGCAATGCAGCGGTCATTATTGCAATTTCGATGGAATTAAATAAAAGTCGGTTTGGGCATTGGCATAGATGACCACACAATTGGAAGTTGCGGCGAGAAAACCACTAGAACCGGGGAAATTATACCAAGAAAATATTAACTTTTGTATCCAAATATCCAAATCATGTCTGCGTACCAAGTTTCCCATTACGAAAAGATAATGGTTCGTGGAAATGGAAAGAAAATTTGCGGTCCTTAGATGGCTGAAGAATAATAATATCTTCAAGTTTAAATTATCCGCTAGAACAAAGTTGTTACCTACGCAAAAATGCCGTTCTACGCGCATCTGTCTTAAAGTTCATTAGGTTTGCAGATTATATGGGACAAGCAAAGGCGTAGCAAAGCAGTATTTACCCTGTTCGATACTTTGTGTCAAAAAGCCGCAACTGAGCTGCCATACAAGTGTTGAAATGGACATTTAGGAACCAAGGGAGATGCAAACGTAGGGTCGTGACGGACTTCGTTAACAGGCTGTTTACAGAATCGTTACCATTCAGCGAACGATGGCTAGCGTACTGGAAAGTTGTGGAATCAAATCCCTCCAGAACGGTTCCATATATTTTTCTTCCAAATTGACACTTCTTTCTACTAAATTTAAGTTTTTGAAATGTTTCGTGCCAGATAGCAGTAGCGGTGAATAGCTCAACAAAACCAAGCAGCCGAAAGCCGAACTTAACAGTCGAAGCATGATTTTCACGAGATCTGGACAATGTGTCACCTTGTCGTAGTCCCCGGCGGAATTCGAACGAACTGTAGTGTACGCCCGAGATCTTCACGCAGTTTTGCACACCGTCCATCGTTGGTCTAATCATTCTTGTGAGCTTCCCGGGAAAGCTGTTCTCGTCCATGATCATCCATAGCTATACACGGTCAATACTGTCGTATGCGGACTTGAAATCGATGAACAGATGATGCGTAGGAACCTGGTACTCACGGCATTTCTGAAGGATTTGCCGCACGGAAAAAAATTGGTCCGTTGTCGAGCGGCCGTCGATAAAACCTGCTTGATAACTTCCCACGTTTGCTATAGGTGATAGACGACGGAATAGAATCCACTGTCCGCTGTGCTGACGTAGCCATAGCTTTCGCTGTCCTGACCTTCTGTGCCTGTGTTCTCTGGACCAATCAGGCCCTTAACCCGGCACATCTCAGCTCGCGACATGCAGCCTTTGCGGGATGTGATGAGCTTCTGATAGAACTTCCACGTTTCTTGAACGGTACAGCAACTCCATCTCTTAGCATTCCACCTCTTTCAAACGGCGCTTTTTGTCCCGGAATAGGCGGGTTTGCTGTTTCCGCTTCAGTCTGTATCGTTCCACGTTTTGCCGCGTACCATGCTGCAGCATTGCAGCCCGCGCGGCATTCTTCTCCTCTAAAACCTCTGGCACTCCTCGTCCAACCAATCGTTTCTTGAGCTCCGTTCCTCATATCCGACAATGCTTCCGGCAGCGTCGTTAATGGCTGCTTTGACTGTCCTCCAGCAGTCCTCAAGAGGGGCCCTATCGAGGTCGCCCTCATCCGGCAACGCTGCCTCAAGATGCTGCGCGTACGCATTGGGGACATCCGGTTGTTTCAGACACTCGAGCCTGTGGGGCACCTGGGCACCCCTCACAGTATTTTGTCCCTTACCGCGTTAATGCAGGGCTCTGGCGTGGTGGACCTCTTTTCCCGTGCTACTCGTGGGATCCAATCATGAATACAAACTTAAACCAAAATCAAAATAATAGTAGTAGTGCAGGTAGTAGCAGTAGTAGGGAAGCGAACCCCTTCGCAAGAAGTGGGTTAGCTAGGTCTCCGTTGAGGAGAGCGGAAGCAGGATGAGGCAGCAGTGCACGTAGTGCTAGTGCTGGAAACCATATTTCATCCCCGGCTAACGCATCGGGTGAGGTTATGGATGGAGCGTGGTTGATGAGGGCCATCAATAAAAGTAGAGATGGGCTCTCTGCGATGGAAGTGGCTGCACAGCAGCTCGACTCCATAATTGACTTTGCGTCCTCGAAGTCTAACATCAGCAAGGACCTCAAGCAGGCCCTGTTCAGACTTCGTAAGTCGATGTTCGCGGCCAAGCAGAACCATGCTGAACCCATGGCGACTGTGGCTGCGGCAGAACCCGTGAAATTGAAGGTGCCGAAGTCTACCCAGACGGAGCCCTTCGTCTTCGCGGGTAGCCCCAAAAGTGCGGAAGCGAATGCTTACAACAAGCAATCGCAGAAGCGCGCGAGGCAGCCGTCAGGGGAGGAGCTACCCGGCGGCGCTCGCAAGGCCAGGCGGATATTAACCCCGAAAACCGGCAGAAGTGCCGGAAAATCGGACCCCAGCCAGGCGTCTCGGAAAGCCGAGAAGGGTGGGCCCGAAAAGGCTGGCCCCTCACGGAGTGATGGGAACAGGGGGTTGCGACCTTTGAGAGGTCCTCAATCACCACAGGTTAGGGCGGATCAAGGGGGGGACGCCCCCTTGACAACCGTAGTGAGAAAGAAGAAGAAGGAGAAGCAGGAAGTTCAGGAGCGCAGGGATACCAGGCCTAAGAAAAGTAGGAGGGTAGGTGCCAAGCGCGAAAAGGGTGATGCGATCATCATCAAGACGGAAGAGTCCAAGTACTCGGAAGTCCTGAAGGCGATGCGCAGTGACGCGAAGCTCGCAGATCTTGGAGCCGACGTACGCAGTGTCAGACGCACTCGTACAGGTGAAATGATTCTCGAGCTTAAGCGCGACAAGGAGCGCAAGGGCGCCGCCTACAAAAGTTTGGCGGAAGAGGTCCTTGGCGAGGGTGTCGAAGTGAGGGCTCTGACGCAGTCAGTGACTCTGAAGGTGATGAACCTTGACGAGATCACCAACGCAGAAGAGCTCGTCACAGCACTGCGGCAACAGTGCGAGATTCAGGTGCCCACCGCTGCCGTTCAGCTACGGAAAGGTCCGGCAGGTACTCAGGTGGCCTTAGTACACCTACCTGTGGCGGACGCAAATAAGTCCGCTAAGGTAGGCAAGATCAAGGTTGGTTGGTCAGAATGCTCACTGAACATACATGAGCAACCGGTGATCTGCTTTAGGTGTAGGGAACCAGGACACAAGTCCTGGGGCTGTAAAGGCCCTGATAGGACCAAGTTGTGTAGGCGTTGTGGTGAGGAAGGTCATAAGGCACTAGGCTGCAAGAACCCTCCCAAGTGCTTGATTTGTTCCGACAAGTCCGTGAACAACAATCATCCAACGGGAGGCTCAAGGTGCCCGACCTTCAAACGAGCCATTAACGAAAAGTCACAGTGCAGGTAACGCAGCTGAACCTGAACCACTGTGACGCAGCTCAGCAACTGCTGTACCAGGCAGTTGCTGAGTGGGGGACGGACATCGCCATCATATCGGACCCATACCGAGTACCCGCCGGCAACGGCAACTGGGTCGTGGATGGATCCGGAAAAATGGCGGCGATATGGACGACGGGTAAATACCCCGTCCAGGAGTTGGTGTCTACTACCTACGAGGGCTTCGTGATCGCCAAGGTAAACGGGGTCCTCTTTTGTAGCTGCTATGCGCCTCCGAGTTGGTCGACCGAGCGGTTCACGCAGATGCTGGACTGCATGACGACCGTGTTGACAGGGCGAAGGCCAGTAGTAATAGCGGGTGACTTCAATGTCTGGGCCGTGGAATGGGGAAGCCGCATCACGAACCAGCGAGGTCAAATCCTGCTAGAGGCACTGGCCGTGCTAGATGTCGATCTGGCTAATGTTGGTACCAAAAGTACCTTCAGCCGAAACGGAGCGGAGTCGATTATCGACGTTACTTTTTGTAGTCCTGGCCTAACGAGTAGTTCGAACTGGAGGGTAGACAATGCCTACACTCACAGCGACCACCTGGCGGTTCGCTACAGTATCGACTACAACAACAGCAGGCAGCGCGTAGAGGAAGCGGCTAGGTCACGGCCAAGCCCTCGTAGGTGGAAGACATCGTACTTCAATGACGAAGTACTTAGGGAGGCGCTCCGTCGTGAGCGTAACCTACTCGGCCTAAGCGGGGACGAACTGGTAGCGGTGCTTTCGCGTGCGTGCGATGCGACCATGCCTAGAAAAGTCCACCCTAGGAATGGGAGACCACCGACGTACTGGTGGACTCAAGCAATTGCGAACCTGCGCCGTGCCTGCCTACGGGCCAGGAGGCGGATGCAGCGAGCACGTACCGAGCAGGAGCGTGAAGAACGACGGGCGGTGTTCACCGCTGCCAAAGTCGCGCTGAAGTCCGAGATAAGGGCAAGCAAAAAGGCCTGTTTTGAGAGACTCTGTCAGAGTGCCAACGTGAACCCGTGGGGTGATGCCTACAGGATCGTTATGGCGAAGACAAGAGGTGCAATTGCTCCTACGGAGCAATCTCCACAGATGCTGGAGGGGATCATCGAGGGGCTCTTTCCGCGCCACAACCCTAGCCCATGGCCTCCTTTTGTAGGACAGCCGGGGATTGGGGCTGGCGATGAGGATAGAGTAACCGATGAGGAACTTGTAGGGATTGCAAAATCCCTAAGCATGGGGAAGGCACCAGGTCCGGACGGAGTTCCAAACCTGGCCCTCAAAGTCGCAATCTTGGAGGCTCCCGGTATGTTCAGATCTGCTATGCAGATATGCCTGGACGAGGGAGTATTTCCAGATGTGTGGAAGAGGCAGAGCCTGGTACTATTGCCAAAGGCGGGGAAACCACCTGGTGACCCGTCGGCGTATAGACCAATATGCTTGATTGACACGGCGGGGAAGGTGCTCGAGAAGATCATCCTCACCAGACTGTTGAGGTACACTGAGAGTGTAAATGGTCTCTCAAGCAACCAGTTCGGCTTCCGGAAAGGGAAGTCCACCGTAGACGCTATTCTGACGGTTAAGAAAACCGCTGAGATAGCACTCCAGCGTAAGAGGAGGGGGATTCGCTACTGCGCAGTAGTGACTCTGGATGTAAGGAACGCATTTAATAGTGCCAGTTGGGCGGCTATTGCCGATGCGCTCCTGCGTCTGGGAATACCCGAGTACCTGTACAAGATTCTCGGAAGTTACTTCCAGAATCGGGTATTAGTCTATGACACAGAGGTGGGTCGGAAGTGCTTTCACATAACCTCAGGAGTCCCGCAAGGTTCCATCCTGGGCCCGGTGTTATGGAATGTCATGTACGACGAGGTGTTGAGATTAAAATTCCCGGCGGGTGTGGTCATCGTTGGCTTTGCCGACGATATTACGCTGGAGGTCTACGGTGAATCGATCGAAGAAGTGGAATTGACTGCAGCCCACTCGATCGCAATTGTGGAGGAGTGGATGAGCTCCAGGAAACTGGAATTGGCTCACCACAAAACTGAGGCGGTTGTTGTCAACAACCGAAAGTCGGTGCAGCAAGCGGTGATCAGTGTAGGCGACTGCACGATCACTTCGAAGCGCTCCGTCAAACACTTGGGGGTGATGATCGACGATAAGCTTACCTTCGGTAGCCACGTCGATTATGCCTGCAAGAGAGCCTCCACAGCTATTGTGGCACTGTCCCGGATGATGTCCAATAGCTCTGCGGTGTACGCCAGCAAGCGAAAGCTTCTGGCCAGTGTCGCCTCGTCCATACTGAGGTATGGTGGCCCGGCTTGGGGCACGGCCTTAAGTACCAAGAGCTACCGTAGCAAGCTAGAGAGTACTTATAGGCTAATGTGCCTGAGGGTTGCGAGCGCGTACCGTACCGTGTCACACGATGCACTCTGCGTCATCACCGGTATGGTGCCTATTGGTATCCTTATCATGGAAGACATAGAGTGCTTCGAAATGCGCGGCACAAGAGGCATACGCAGGACTGCCAGACTGGCCTCCATGGTCAAATGGCAGCGTGCGTGGGACAGTTCCACCAAGGGAGTGTGGACTCACAGGTTGATTCCGAGGTTAGATATCTGGGTCAATAGGCGCCATGGGGAACTAACATTCCACCTGACACAGGTCCTTTCGGGCCATGGTTGCTTTAGACAGTATCTACACCGTTTCGGTCATGCGGGTTCTCCCGAATGTCCAGTTTGTGCAGGTTTAGAGGAAACGGCGGAACACGTTTTGTTCGTGTGCCCGCGTTTCCGCACAATGCGTGACCGCATGTTAGCCACATGCGGTCGGGACACGACTCCGGACAATTTGATCCAGAGGATGTGTGAAGACGAGTTTGGCTGGAATGCCGTTTCATCGGCTATCACCCACATCGTCTCGGAACTGCAAAGGAGGTGGCGAGTGGACTCGAGGAGTGGCTAGTGCAGACGCTAAACAACAGGTGGTCCAAGGGTTCGCAGTCGGCTACGTAGGTCATACCGGTGCCCTACGGTCGAAATCGACCCTTACAGCGATTAAGTGGCCGCGGGGAGAACATCCTGGTAGCGCTGCTGTCGTGGCGCCGGCCTACTGGGTGGATACGAGCCTCTGGTTGTTCGGGGCAGGTGGAGGCCCCTTCGTCAGCAATCCCAGCTGGTGCTAGCTGATTGGGCCTGAGCCTTCAGTAGGTCAAATTGCGAAGCCCGCAGTATCAGTTCTTGATACCTGCGGTGCAGCTGGGCGCGGGCGTAGTGGTCGACCCTGCCCGCTTTCAGCGGACAACGGGAGGTGGGGACCACCTGGGAAGCTGGCAAAGCGCCAGCATGCTACCTTGGTGGACCCCCCTAAGCGTGTCATCGATGTTCGTTGCTGCATGGCTACGCAGCTAACCTGGAGGATGCGATGTGCAATAGCCCCTCTCCGAAGCAATGCCTTCTTGGTGGTCCCGGAGAGACGAAGGGTTTGGCGGCAATGGAAATGGTTTAGTGGGTCGGGGGTGTAGTCCTGTTTACTGCTTGCATGTAGTAAATGGTCCCTAACCCCACACGGCGTCTGTTGAGCAGATTATCCCCCCATTGCTTAGAAGAAAAAAAAAAAAAAAAGACACTCGAGATTGTACCGGGGCGGGCGTCGGTATTGCACATCATTGATGACGGATAGTTTTTGGCGCAGTTTCACCATCACCAGGTAGTGGTCGGAGTCAATTTTAGCGCCACGATAGGTTCTGACGTCGGTTATGTCGGAGAAGTGCTGTCCATCGATCAAAACGTTTTGCGATTTGCGATTCTGTCTGCTGAGGTGATCTTCAGGTGTACCGATACGGGAGGCTATGCTGGAAATTTGTGATTTGAATGGCCATTTTCCTGGAGACAGCAAAATCTATCAGTCGTAGGCAGTTCTCGTTCGTCAGCCGGTGGGCGCTGAACTTTCCAATCGTCGGTCTGAACTCCTCCTCCTGGCCAACCTGAGCGTTCAAATCTCCTATGATGATCTTGACGTCGTGGTTTGGGCAGCAATCGTACTCGCGTTCGAGCTGCGCGTAAAATGGGCCCTTGTCATCATCAGTGCTTCCGAAGTGATGGCTATGCACGTTTATGATGCTGAAGTTGAAGAACCGGCCTTTGAGCCTCAACTTGCACATTCTTTCGTTGATCGGCCACCACCCGATCACGCGCCTTTGCATATCACCCATCAATCTAAAAGCTGTTCCCAGCTCACGTGTGTTGCCGCAGCTCTGGTAGATGGTATGGTTACCTCTAAACGTTCGCACCATTGGTCCTGTCCAGCACACCTCCTGCAGCGCTACGATGTCGAATTCGCGGATCTTCAGTACATCGGGTGCTTCCGATGAAGTTGAGAGATTTGCAGTTCCACGTACCGAGTTTCCAATCGCTAGTCCATTTCCGTCGCTGTGATCTTTGCCGATTGTTCCGGTCCGTATTCTCTCGTTGACGTTGCTGTGCTGATGTGTTTTTACGGTTAGCTTGCAGGGCCTGACACCAACCCCCTAGATTTCCGCAGGACCATTCCCCTTAAATGTTCGGAGGACCATAGAGCGCAGTTTAGTTTGGAGTCTTTCTCTGGCACTCGGACAATGATCAGCCGCCACTGACATGGGGAACAGACGCTGTTGTGAGCCGCTCCTAACATGGAGAACAGACGCTCCAGGTTTGCGGAAGCAAAAACAAAAGCACACCCCCCTTTCCTGTCAGCATGCGACCAAAGTTCCCACCGGGGTTGGTTACCCGATCTTCCCCAAGGTTACTCGTACCGCGGCCAGTACCACGAGAAGGTAGGGATAGGAGCTGCTGGGCAAGAGGCTAGGGACCGCACAAAGGGATCTATTTTATTCCTGCAGGTACGCGAGGTACCAATGGTACGCCATGTCCATTTACCGTGCCGATGCCGACCAGTATTCAGAAGCGAAACTGGATGTTATCTATTCTCAAAAGCTTTAGAAAAATCTTCAGAAAAGTTTTTTAGACGCAAAAAACTTTTCCTTTACACAACTTCACACAATTAGAATGTTTTTCGGCAGACAGATGAAATTTATTATCGTTAAGATGGCTTCTAAATAAATGAAAAATTGGATAGCAAAATCTTTGTTGTGATTATTTACTATTCAGTCCTACTTAGTTTCCTTCTTCATATGTATTACTTTATTTGAATGAAGAACTCCATGCGTGTCCTGACATCAGATTTTTCTACAATGAGATCATTTATAAATTGACCATTATCATAATACATCCATTTTGTGAACCAACCAACCATTCGAAATGAAAAATTTCCTTTGAAGAGCCTTTCAGACACATCATAATTAGAAGCGCAAATCCTGTAATCCGTCAGACCGCAGCAGAGTGTATTCATTATTTAATGGCACCGTGATTGCATGGATGTTAACAAAATTTTCAAGCACCCTCTGATTGCATGGTGTCATGTATTCATGGAATTTAATAAACACACAGTCGGTTTTCCCGGCATGTACATTGTTGTATGTTTTTTACCCCCACAGAAATGCATATAAATATAGCAAAAATGTTCCCAGCACGCAAAAGCCAGATCCAGTGCGGTGGTGGTAGTATAGTTAGAATCGCGTTCCACTGATCAAACGTTGATGGTGGGTGTGGGTTGTGAGGGAGAGGTGCAATTTCAACGTAAGCTTGCAACATAGCAGAATGGAGTAATATTCATAGAGCTGTTTGGGGCAAAAAGGCTTAAAGCATTCATTCCAATTTCTGTGAAAACTGTGAAAATTGTTAAGACAATGGGCTTTTCATCCATGTTTTAATTATATTGGAAAATTGTAGATTTTCATTTGGTCGGTGTTCAGACAGACCGGACTACATGATATTTTGGCGTTCTAAAGATACGTTAAGGGCTCCATCAATTTTGATTTTCCCAATGCTGTTTTGACACAGATGTATTATCAAATAGATAAGTTCCATTATTACTGCGAATGATGTCCTTTTTTCTACATTTCGAATGCCTGGAGTACGTTTTCCTGAAACCATTAAAAAGCACTTGGTTCAGTCTGTCTGAGCACCGACCTTTTCTGGAAAGATTACTAAACGTTAAAAGTTCATTTCTGGAATAGTTTACAAATGGCAATGGCCGAAATAGAAATGCTTTTTCTGAAGGGAAAACCTTTTGCAAGTTCTTAAAAAATGAGATGCAACATTGATTTGTAATTTCAGTGATTGCTACTCCAGTATCGCCAGATCAGCCAGAACAGTCATTCGGTTGGTTCCTTGTGTTAGTCCACACAAGGAACAAATCGAATAACTGCTTGGGACTAACAGACACCCACAGTGTATAAGTGCTGAATATCTTCTATTTGATGCAACAATGGCGCCTACCACGTCAGAATGCAGACCAATGAAATAAAGGGGGAGAAATTGATGATGCATTAAACTGGCTCCCACAGTAAACCGTATATACCACTGCGTCTACGCCAGTTCATGTCGGAGTGTGTGGGTTGGGGGAAAGGCATGGCAGAGAGGTTTGCTCTTTGATTACCAAACTGCCTATGTAACAGGCCTAAGGAAAGGTGTGGTATAATGATGATAGAGTGGAAGTGTAGGGAACCGTTTTCTTGTCCGTCGCTGATTCTAGCGTTTGCAATGAACGGATAGGGATTAAACCTATGACCTTCTGCAGAAGCAGAAGCGGTAGCCATTAGACCACCAACTCCGGCTACAACAAAATCAAAGCAGTTATAAAGTGTATAAAGCAATTTAGTTTTTTTTTCAGAAAATAAAACATTTAATCATATAATTCCTAATCAGACATTTGCCCCGCTTTACCGTATGTGTACATGTAATTGCCGAATAAATTTAAAACAAACATTCTACAAGCTTCGAGCAAAACGGCTAACCATCCGCACATACATAAGTAGGTATGTATGGAATCCGCATAGCAGATCCATCGACGAGGGGACGGAGTGCGATGTTGCAAAGCTGCTTGCCATCATCGGGAAGGTCTGGTTGTAAAATTTTCATGGAAATGAATTTTGCCTATGCACATTCATGCACTTTTCAACGAGCGTTTCCTATGAACCACTGGCACTGAAAGTAGTAATGTTTAATTGTAGGTTTGGCCGTTCCCTGCGGTGTCGATTGTTTAGGAGTTTTTGTTAATTAAATAAGTAACCTTCGATGTTTTCTTCCTTTGGGATGAATTACTACAGTAATGACGGGAATATAATTAAACTTTCTCAACATTAGTGTGACGATGAGATGCTACAAACATATCATTTCTCATTATTAATTGTCAAATTATAACTGAAAATCCAGATTTTCATTGCATTGAGCAGTGATGATCTATCAAACAAAGCATATACACTGTAACCTCAATTTATGAACTAGAACGGGGGTTGAATTGGGTCGTAAATTGAATCAGTGTGCAAAACGAGGGATTACAGTTCGTAAAACGAGGTTTTGTTTTTTGGAGTCTACTGGTAAAGAAATTCATTTGTATTATTTCGAAAAATGCATATTATTGATTTATTGGAATCTTATTTAAATCAAAATGCGTGTTATGGTTTGCAAGAATTTGTATGAGTTTAGGCATATGATTCTACAAGAGTAAATTGACCATTTCAATTCATGATTTCTAAGTACCTAGAAGAATATCTCACAATACTGAACTCTTGAATACTGTTATATTTTGAACAATCTTTTGTTTTGTCAAGATATCCGTTTTGGTAACAAAGAGAGTACAACAGATGTTCTAGTTCATCCAAAAAAATCCTGGAATAAGTACCCTGAACTTACTAATGTAATAAACAATAATGTTTTGTTTTTAATGTGACATAGACCCTTAATCATTCACATTAGTAAACAGAGCATTTTATGGAAAAGTGCCGATGTTCGTGGCCTTACAAGGACTCGATGAAATAAAGTCCTTAGGTTCTACAAGCCTAAGTAGTTGTGTAATGATGGGCTTCGTGGCCGTGCGGTTAGTGTTACCAAGCATTTAGTCGCATCGAGTCAAGGAGTGTGGGTTCGATTTCCGCTTCAGTCCGGAAAATTTTTCGACAGGAACGTATTTCGACTGTGCCACAGGGCGTTGCATGCTATTCCGTTGTCAAGTGTGGTGCTTCCTTCAAAGGACATAATCGTCTACTGGGAGCATTAATGTGCCGGTGTCTTTTTTTTTTTATAAATGATGGTTTTCAATAAAAGCATAGACTTTTACTCCTTAATATAACTGGACGGAGTATTGTATTGATTTGTACGGATGTTCTTAGTCCTCCAAAAACTCAATCGAATACAGGCCTCAGGGGAATCTATGACAAAAGGTCGAAAGACAATAGGTCGAAAGGATATAAGGTCGAAAGGACAGAAGCTCGAAAGGACAGAAGGTCGAAAGACAAAATGTCGAAGAACAAAAAAGAAGAGACAAAAGGTCGAAAATATTTTTTCAAAGATGAAAAATTTCCCTATTAAACCTATTCATTTCAGCATTAGCAAAAAAATCTTCTATAGACTCTCTTTACCTGTGAGCTGCAAGACCGCTATAGCCATAACAAATAGTATATAAACATATGTCTCTAAACCTAATTATTTCAAGCAATGCTTTTATAACTTTTTTCCTTATATTGAACTGTTATCATTAGCTCTTCTTTTTAATGTTTTCAAGTGGAAAACATGCTTGTCTAGAAACAAAGCTCGAAGACTTTCGAACAGATATTAACTTTTATTATCAACATTACATAAAATAACACATTCTGTGTTACAAGTCACTTACATTTAATCCGTATAGGCCTGAGTGAAAGCACAAATGTGAAAACTCTCACCGCTCAGCGAATTCTTAATAGATTCAATTTTTTTTGTCAGTATACTGACATACTTATCTAGTGTCTCAAAGAGGCCAGAGGAACTCTGGAATAATCCTATGGCCGGAGTTATCCCGGTGAGTGTGAGGTTATCCCGGTGAGGTCAAGTTATCTGTAGTTTTTGTATGACATTCATTTGAATTTGCATAAATCGTTATCTGATCTTATATACAACATTATAAATGAAGAAGTTTACATCATTCAAATACACCAGATGTGGCCACACGGACTCAATGCTCTGAAGAACCGGCTGTAGTTTTGGAGTGCTTCGAGAAGGCCCGAGCAATCAAGTCGTTTTTCGTGCCTCGTGTATTTTCTCTTTCCGGATTGCGCACGTTTTTTCGGTCAGTGATTCGAGAAGGCCCTAGCAAACAAGCCGGTTTTCGGATTTTGTGGTATTTTTTTTCTGTTCTCGAATTGCGCATGTTTTGCCGGACAGTGTTTTGATATGGCACAATTCATCAAATCGGTTTTCGCGTCTCGGTGGTGTTTTGTCGTTTATTTAGCTCGTGTGTGTGAGGCGTGTTACTGGCGAAATTGAAAGTTTCTGTCCTGTCGACGATGGACTATCATTTGGTGAGCTGAGCTCGTTTCATGCTTCTATGTCTAAAAAGTAAAATTTGATTATTCTAGTTTTTTGTCGGCACAACAGTACGAATGTAAACGTTATGTATTTGTTTAAAAACAATTAATGGTTCCTCGCTGCAAGTGTCGGCATGCTCTTTTTCATATTTTTCAGCTCTTATTTTTAATACAAAAAAAATTGGATGGTTCGACACAAGAAGTGTCAACGTTTTCTTTACAGCCTGGTATATTATCTTGATTCATTTTTTTACTGTTCGTCACCAGAAGTGTCTTTATATTTTGTGTTCAGTTTTTATCTATCAAAATGAATGACTATTTGAGGTAACATGAATCGCATTACTTACCAAGGTGAATCCTGATTGTGTAGCTTTTCTTTCCTTCCCACTAACAAAAACATTCCATGAAAATCGCTGGAATTGCTAAACCCTTCGTCTGTGTTTGAGGTCAATATGACGGGGCTGTAACTTTGTTGTAAGTGAACCGATTTGGAATTTTTTTTCACACGTTGATGTGTTCCGCGAGTTTTTTTTTTTTTATGCGAAAAGATTTTTTTCAATTATTTTGGAAAATAGTTTTCTAGAGTACTTTTTTGTAAAAATAGAGCGATGTCTGTGCTTTGGGTTCATATTAACCTCAAGTTCCAATCGCTGTAACTTCGAGATATACAAATGGATTTTTGTTTTTTTTTGCGGTTTGAGAAAGCGAATTTTATTGAGTTTTTTTTTTTGAAAATATAGGAAAATTCAAAAGGGGGCTGGTTCATCGCGGGAGGGGATATTGTAAAAAGGAAAAAACAGCTAATTTTCTAAACTATGGACGCTTATATCTGAGAAACAGTTCCATATAAAATTATACTTTCTACGGAGAAGATTTGCGTCAAGGAAAGGACCAACATTGTACACATTGGAATTTCACCGTATGATGGCGCTAGCTTGGAAATTGTTACTATGTAGAGCTACATATTTTTTATGACGTTCTTTACCTCAAGATGCTTAGGATTTGGAAAAATGATTACTGCAGCAAAGTTGTTCATTGAATCAAGAGAGCTCTATAAGCTGCATGTCTGCTTAATTTAAAAAAAAAAAAAAACTGCCGCTAGAAGGCGCTGGTGAGCAAAAAATATTTCACACTTATACACTACCCACCATATGGAAAAGTTTAGCATCACCTAAGATGAATATTATTTCGTGATTTTGAAGTGCTAGATCAATGTATTTTTGAGGTTATCTTAAAAAATAAGTCTTTGAGTCCCTGCGATTTTTTATCTTTGTTGAAAAAACTTTTATCACTGGATTTTTGGTGATGCTAAACTTAAAAGTGCTGCAATACTCAGTATTGCAACGATTCCATACCAAGTGTGGGTAGTGTATATCTAGGGAAGGTATCGACCGTGATTGTTTTTATATTATTTGTTATGGCTATATCGGTCATGCGACTCAAAGGAAAAGGGAGTCTGTAGAAGATTTTTTACAAATGATGAAATGAATAGGTGGGATAGGCATCGCAAGGGAGCGACAAGATTTAAATTAATTAGGTGGTGAAAAATTGAGCAAGCCATAGGGGAACCAGTAAAGCATCGAAGCGTCCTGTATTCTACCTAGCGTCTCTACTGGAGAAGGGTTGGCTCAAAGCTTTGAGCTTTGCTACCAACGCAGGTAGTGTATATCTTAAGTTTGAATTATATTAGAAAATTATTAGAATTAGTGTCTTTATTGTTCATTTGATCGACGTCTACAAAATGCTTTTTCAGTTGATTCCACATGCTGCTATTCAGAGGAGCTAGTAAGTATTAAAATTAAAAACTCATCAAATAGTAGGCTGTGTTTTCAGTAAAGTTGATTATTGGGTCAAGAGCAATGATTAGTGTACCTGATTAGTATGAAATAGTGTCACTAGTTGGCATTCATGAGCATCAAATATTTAAAGCCAATATGCCTCAAGATTCTTAACTCTATCTTGATGGTTAATGTTTTCGAAAATGTGTACATTCGTTCGCCATCATCGAATTAAATCAAGTTCATATGTGGGTTCTTCATAATATGGCATAAAGAAATTATGGTGAAGCAAACGAATACCAAACGTTTGTAAAGTGTATCCACAAAATTCAATGACTGCTAACTGAGAAGCAACGAACAATTTGTCGATGCCGATTTTCTAGGTGTTCTACATCGTGAGATATGTGAGTTTTAAATATTTGAAGCTAGTTGTAGAATGTGGAACTAAGCAAACATGAAGTACCTTTAAGTTTAGACTAATGAGCACTGCTGAGCAGCTTTGCCGAAAACATCAATATTTCAAATCATCAGAATTTAATACCATCGTAAGATCTAGTTACTGAACACCTTGGTCGCTTAGGGGAATCAGAAAACCATATTTTTTAGCTAGCGCCAGCATGCGGTTAAATTCCCAACTAACCAATGCGCTGTTGCAAAACTTCGCCGAATAAAGTATAATTTTATATAGAAATCTTTCTGGGATATAAGCGCCCAAAGTTTCAAAAAATCGCTGTTTTAGACCTTTTTTCACAATAACCCCTCTCCATGATGAATCATCCCTCTTTAAACTTTTCGTACATTTTTTAATACACTCAATTGAATTCGCTTTCTAAAACTGCAGAAAAATCGAAAAACCATTGATATTTCGCGAAGTTACAGCGAATTGAATTTAGGGTAAATATGACCCCAAAACACAGACAACGTATCTTTGTTTTTTTTTCGCACAGACAGGAGGTTAAAGATATGTTTTGTAAATTTTGAGTTCAATTTTCACTCCTCGGAAAAAAGTCAAATCGCCAAATTTGTGCATTGCAGAGAAGTTTTTTGTCAACCTTGGTTATTGATAGAGACATATGGTATTGATATTGAGATTATGTCACTTATTACTATCTTATAAGGAGTAGGCTATAATATGCTGGTATATCATTTCAATTCCATGATAAAGTATTCGTATACCATGTTTTTTCTGTTCGGGATATTGTTTTTTTTTTCTATATTTACCGTTTTGACTTATATTCCGAACACTTAAGGCTAACGGTGACAGCAAATGAATCCGAAGGACATATATCAGCTGATGTTTTTGAAATATTGAATTTCTTTGCAAAGTTTTGCTGAGTTAAAAGTTATAATTTATCAACTTTTTCTATGTTTTACGCAAAAGCATTGAACTATATTTTTCTTCAAATGACGAACACTGTGTTTATTATGTTTCAAATTCCGAACACCTTGATTCAAATTCCAAACATCTCGAATAAATCATAATTGTATCGGTAAACAATTTAAACAAATATTTCATCTGAGCTGGTTTTACTTTCCTCCAAGTAGAAAACCATTAGAAATTACAGGGAATAAAATAGGCTGACACGCTAAAATTGAGTTTTATTGGACTGCCATTTCTTGGAAATTTGATGACATATTTCGGTGAATAGAAAAATATAATAATATTTCGGTGAATAAAAATATATGAATAAGAGTTATAAAAAATTCGAGTGTTATATGAGTCTGTTCGAAATTTCGAACAAGCGGTATAACAACATCATTGATTTCGATGCAAAATTTATGGGAATGTACTTTTAAGAATGTCAGAGAATTTTTTATTTATTTTATGCTTACTACGTACATAGCTTAGAAAAAGTTTAAGGATAATACATAGTTTAAGTTGAATGCGTTAATACCTAATGTTTCCTGACAGTACAAGATAGGGGATGGCCCTAGTGTAGTGGTTTAAACACACGCCTCTCACACGCCTGGGATTGAATCTCATCCCCAAGATATTCACTAATGACTTCAAAAAGTTACGGTGACGTGTAACAGTGACTGAATCCGTTAGCCCCAAGATGAACTGACCCAGGGTTAAAAATCACGTCGATAAAGAAAAAAAAAGTTGATACGCCATTTTCAGTTTAATGTAGCTTCAGGAAGACGGTAAACTTGAATATTAATATTACACATGCCTTTCTAAAAATTGCACGTAATCGTATCTACTTCACAGAGTGTTCAACTGGCAACAGATCTGGATGAGATGTCGGTACCCACTCGAGAGTGTATTAATGCTCCTACTCCGGATAGTCACGATAAATAGGTAGGATAAAGTGTACAAAACGCCACTTTAAGGATTTGTATTATTTTCTTGTGCTAAGATTTGCAATTTTAGGCCATTTGAAGTGCTAACAGTAGTTATATTTTCTAGGAATAGTGATGCAAATATTTCTCTAATTTTGAATCGTCTCGAAATTATGCCTGGTACAAAATGACCCAGTGAGTGGTGTAGAATGCCATTCAGTATGGAGAACAAAGAGTCAGCAACCAATTTCCTCTATAAGTTTGCCCGTAGCATGGGAACGCTTATTCGTTAATAAAAAAATCGGAAAAGCTTACAACATAGGCAACAAGTATTAAGTTGTTGATTTTCACCGTCGAATAAAAGGAAGATCTAAAATTTTATCTCTGAGAATATGCATACTTCATCAAAACTTCATACACTGCATGAACTCTGTATTGCATTTGAAATGCTTGACGGTAAAAAAGATTATGTTTTGCATCAATTGTCCTTTGAAATTTGACTTTAAGTTTTTCTCTGCTTAAAATTGGCATATAAGCAAGGGGGTGGGAGAATCTAATTTTTGAGCAAAATAACGAACCCAGAAAGGTTCTTTTTAGCTATTATGATAGAGGGAGAGTCCTTTTACACGTCGGAACGACTGACAGACATTAAATATTTAGGTATCCTTAAATTTCATGCAAGTGTTCATTTTGCCCCGATACCTTTTTGATAGCCTTGTTTTGGACCTAATTTTCAATCTCACTTTTCTGGCAAATGATATAATTTTT
This sequence comes from Aedes aegypti, assembly GCF_002204515.2. Classification (NCBI taxonomy): domain Eukaryota; kingdom Metazoa; phylum Arthropoda; class Insecta; order Diptera; family Culicidae; genus Aedes; species Aedes aegypti. The sequence continues at coordinate 383,929,317 of NC_035108.1, forward strand.
ATTACCATGAACGAATGTAGCACTTTGTACTAACATAAAACTTGAAAACTAGCTAGGAGTAATTTGGAAAAATGTCATTGTATGGTCTTAAAACAAACATTTGCTTGATGTGTCCATTATGCCCCGAATTCCCCTATATCGACATCGCTTGGATAAAATACAATTGGCAGGGTTATTTTACCACACTAGAGCATATTGGTCCAAGTTCTCCTACCACCGACGGTGGTCCACCGTATGGTCGTGAGATTTACTACTGAAGACAGCCGGAAGATTCTTGGCTCACTGTCGGAGCCCATGCACTTTCTTCTATATAAATTCGGAATTATCGTCCATAAAATGTAATTTACTTCACTCGATTGTGCACAATTTTCGTCGAGTTGCAGATGCTCAGGCACTTTGGGACTCTTCCCTACACTATTTGTCATAGGATTGATAGAGGAAAGGTACGACACGGGAGCTTGAATTCAACTCGAAAAGATTTTCTGACCCAATCTATGCTCCAGGAACGGAAGGATTAGGTTTAAATCCCGCTTAGGGCACACACCTTATTACTTATGATTTGAACTAGAAGGATCCCATTGTGCTCAGGAATATTCATTGTTCCTTATCCGTGATTTACATTTATTTGGTACCGCAACCAACCGTCACTCAGCACAACTAACGCTCAAACAAACGGGTGAAATGAAGATGAAGTTTTCAAACACTCTGCTGGAAACCAAAATTAATGAATTCTGAAGAGATTAAACTCCGGCAACCGTACCATTTAAGGGTTTGCGATATTTCCAGTGATTGCTCTGAAAAGCGTACTTAACGAAATACCGTGAAATCTCACGGAATTTTATTTTTAAACATAGTTCTAGAATGTTTTTTAACTCCGCAGTAAGAGACTGTTTATGAACCACGAGGACAGGGTTTTGCTACACATTGGTCACCTGAAAATTTTACCATATGATGGCGCTAGCTCAGAAAAAAAATACTTTTTGGAGCCCATGGGCCATGGTTTATGTTAGAATGGAAGGGAAATTCAGTTAATTTTACAGACTATACAGTGGCGACTGCATGCATATGTTTTGGCAAGTCTTTCTCGAAAAGAATTCAATACCTATGTTGAAAAAAAATACTCCGCGGAGCACACTACAAATTTCACATCTTTCTGAAAAGTCCGTGCCATATCAGATTTTATAACGAGTTTCACGAAATATTTGAACATTGTGTTTGGTTTAGTCATTTACAGTGCAAGGAATTCTTTGTATCGTTTCGTATCTACGTGAAAAAATTGCGTATCGCATACACTTAATACAACGGGTAAGTTAAGCCTGTGAATAGCATTCCGGAAGGAAATAATCACCCATTGTGGGGAGTGGGCAACTGAAACGAAAAACAAAATTACTAAGCTGAGTCGTTCTGCTCGTCGTCCGGGAAATCGGTTTTAACGCAGATAAAAAATTAAAAAAGCCTGAGTAGTGTGTGATCCTTTGACCGTGACGCTTGCTCCTGCGGGGGCGGGTGAAGCGGTCAGACAGGATCAATCTTGTTACGCGCGCAGTGCAGTGGGGGGAAGAAAAGTGGCGTGATCCGCGAGATAATTTAGTAGTGTGTGATCCTTTGACCGTGACGCTTGCTCCTGCGGGGGCGGGTGAAGCGGTCAGACAGGATCAATCTTGTTACGCGCGCAGTGCAGTGGGGGGAAGAAAAGTGGCGTGATCCGCGAGATAATTTAGTAGTGTGTGATCCTTTGACCGTGACGCTTGCTCCTGCGGGGGCGGGTGAAGCAAACATGTTATGCGCGCAGTGCAGTGAAAAAGTGTATAGTATTTGGCGGTAAGCTCAGTGTGGCGACGGAAAAAAGAGCATTACATCCAGGTAAAATCGTTCATTATTATTATTTACTCACCTATTACCATTTGAAACTAAATACGTGCCAGGGTCGAAAATTTAATTTTCGATTCGGGAAGTGTAAAAACATTTCATATATCCATTTGATATCTGCGTGTTTTTATGCGGGGCTTACTGTATATGAAAATGACCTCAGAATGTGTGTGTATTTACTGCCATTCTTGAAATGGGTCGTTGGAATTTCAGTAGAGCTATCACCTTTCATCTCCCGGGTTAAAATTGTCTGCAGATATAAAGATATCGAAGGGTATCAAATATACATGCATACAATTTTCTTCCATAAAAGCACTGCCGGTCAGTGGGAGATGGATTGTATACACACACACACACACACACACAGATAAAAAATTAAAAAAGCCTGAAACTTCCGAACCCAACTCTCTCCCAGTCTCGAAAGCGTCGATTGCGGCAGGCAGACAGGAGATAAAGGCATCATATAATAAGCAAAGTTTATGATAATGTATTCAAAGAAATTGGTTGCCGAAGGACGTCTCTGTTGGAGCGAGAGACGGGAAACCGGTTCGGGTGGGTGAATGCATGGACCGTCGAAAGTTGAAATGCGAGCTTGCAGAAAGATATGTATATTCGGCATCGTTTTTGTCACAACTTTTCCTTACGCTCAATTGAACATAATCGGATTACTGGAATGAAAATTGATGCCATTGGATGGGTAAATTCAATAAGGCGAGAAAAATGGATGTACCTATATAACTTTTGCCCAACTTCCGACGGAAAACTCCGCTATCAGTTGTGAAATTAAACTCGATGCTGGGCCACAGATAGGTAGATGATAAATTGTTAAGGGTGCTACAAAATCTTGATTGAATTCAACTATTTTCGTGACCTTTTTCGGGAAAAATTCCTTTGATTATGTTCACTTAACGATTAAAATGTATAATAAATGGACTTAAGACATCTACTTCTACTTACTTTTCTCAAACAAGAATTTTCAATTATTTCGGAAGCCATGAAAATAACACATTTCCAGCGTTAGTTCACCGACGTTTCAAGTAATAAACTTTAAGTGGAACATTCGTTCCAATTAAGGCAAAAGACTGCTTTCTGTCTTCCAGCAAACCTCATCATTCTCAGCCACCCGGACAATGACACTTTAAGTACCGCAACGACTGATGACGACAGATGAAGATGTCATAGAAATAAATTATCCATAAAGTCAGAAGAGCACGATGAATAAGTCGCCAGATGAAACGGTTATCACAATGTTATCTCTGTTCTGGGTTCTATATAATGAAAACCTGACAATCATCTTTCGCAATTTCTATTTTCCCTATCCGAAAAAATAGCTTCTCCAAACAATCGCGATTTTTCCAAGGTGGGCAGTTTTCATCATCTGTTGAAATAAAATTTTAACCAAAAGCTGTTGAACCAATTTCTCAGAGGCCCGCCCCATCTCCAGCAGCAACAATTCGCAGGAAGTTTCGATGTCTTGGAGAAAAGTTTTCGTTGTCACAAATGGACTCGTTCTACTTTTATTTTTTGCTTCCCCATCCTTGCCTGTCTTAGTTCCGAAAAACGACACCAATAAAAGAGAAGTGAAGAAGCAAAACAATTATTTTTCTGCAAAACTTTGAAATTAATTATCCCGAAAGCTTAATTAAAACGGTACTCCCTAATGATGTGCGTGCTACAGGTTGGATGAAACTTTCTAGCTACATATTCTGGGTGGCATCACTAGAGAACAAATGTGCACAAATTGTCGATTTTCTTTCGTTGGTTTCGAGAGCGTCTTTGTTTTAGATGCGAAGACGCAAATCTTCGTCGGCGAACGGAATGTTAGAAATAATAACCTATAAAACTGAAAGAAATTGGCTCTATCTTCTCGAATGGAATGGATATGCCTTGGGTGATAAACCCGTAAAATATTGCCCATTTTCATAACTTTATATCTCTAATTTGGGTTAACATATCTTATTTTCAGGATGTACAACCTCCCACTCCATCATCATCCAGTATTGTGAAGCGAGAAAGCGTTTAGATTTGGGCCGTATCTACATAAACTTTATTGGTCTGCGGTGTCTCTGATGCTGTTTGGATATTTCTTGAACATTGTTTGGCCAAGCGTCGATGACGTCCATTGGTGTAACTGTTAGGGGCCACCGTTGCTGACACCTATTGATTTTTGGTAATCATGTATTTTAAATTCATTCGGTTGATTATTTGAAGAACGTCCAATTTAAAAATGCTTATGTATTTTTTTTAGTTTGGAGCTGGCAGAATGTTTGGGACGTTTCAATTCAATTAGAAGGCCAAAGTTTAAATAATTTTCCCAAGAAATTCAATGAAGTTTCCTTTAACAATACGGTGGAGTTATCATAAGCTGTTGATTTAGAATTTCTTGAAAAAGAATGAAAAGTAATGACTGCAAGATTCTTGATTTCAGATATAAAAAAATCATCTGATAATTTAACTTAAGAAAAGTTTTGCATGTAATCTAACAGATCTCCATGATTAAGATTCACATGTGACTCATCTAAGCATTCGGTTGAAAAAAACTCCTCATATCTGAGTAAATAGAATAGATGGTAAACGAGAAACCATATGGAAAATCAGGTTAACATCCCAGGTGGTCTCTTGTCGTATGCTGACAACCAAGGGGTGGGTACTGGACAATAGGCATAGATAACTACGTTATGTATATGCATGGTTGCAATACAGACGATTGCCATAATTATGTGAAGCATTGCAGACGTTTGCCATATTGGACAGTAACCATAATATATGTCATCCAAGTGTTTGTGAGGTAAATTTTGTTTAATCAGTAAGGAGCTTGTAAAATAATGGGTGCTGAATAAAAAAATAGAATTTTTTTCAGTCATACAGTTAAAAACATACAACGATTTCAGTATAATTTTTTTAAGAACAAAAAATGCCATGAATTTTGGAGAAGGGGCCCTGATCAGCCGTACGATGAAACTTAGTCGTGATACTCTCCCAAGAGCACTGGACGGCAAGTTTATTGGTTCCTTACTTTCGGCACATACGGTTAAACCGTACAACACGCTCGTGTAGTTCTTGCTGCTTCGACGCTATCTTCGATTGAACTGAGAGCACCCGAGTGAAAAAATGCCTCCCATTTTTAGAGAGTCCACAGTACCATTCCCTTGGAAAGAAAAAAAAACGCTCTTTACATGAATAACAATACATATAAAAAAGGTATTAAAATCATTCTCATTTTTTACTGGACACCCGTTAGATGCTCCAGAGTAGCATTTTATCCATCGAAATTAGATAACACCATGAATATGTATTGTTTCATCTTGTCCCTGTGTGTCTTACTGACATCATCACATATTTTCACTTCTTTTTGGCACCAGCTGTTCATCTGAGTTATACTGTTCTGATAATTATTGACGTTAAAGTTTATATAATATATAAAAATAATACTTCAAAGTATTTTTCGCAAGCCATAGAGTAAAGTGGGGCAAAAGTTCGAGTGGGGCAAGAGTTTCTTTTTTAAGATTTCCAGCTCAATTCAAAACAAACTTATAAATGTCATGGTGGCTCAAATGCTATTCAAGTAAGAAACCTTCAATCCAAATATCATTAAAATGGATTGAGATTTGGAAAAGTTATGGCTGTTTGTTGTTTTTCGACGTAAATATTATAATTTTTGGTCAAACTTTCGTTGCATGGAATCAATTGAAAATAGAATAATTTTTAAAATTTTATGTAAGGGCGTTTCTAGACCTATCATAAGGATGCTTTGAGGTGTATTAGTTTTTGCATAAATGCTTAGAAACAATTTTTAGCCCATAGTGGGGCAAAAGTTCGAATCAGCGGGGCAAAAGTTCGACCCATGTATAAACTCACGGAAAAATTTGCAAATTGCCCAAAATCCACATATTATCTACAAATTTTGCAACATTTGTCTGATTGTGCGAAAAATGTCACCAAAATTTTACATTTCCACTTAGTTTTGTGAAAAACTGCTATTTTTGAGTATATTGCAATTAACCCTGTTTTGGGCATATTTTTGAGGAAAATTTAGTGTGTATTTTTCGGCAAACTAAAATTTACGGCTGGTGTAAAGTATGCCTGTCATGAAAGTATCGATATTTTGTGTTTTAGCCAGCGAACTTTTGCCCCACACTAGATTCGAACTCTTGTGTTTATTGTGCTACACTTATAATGCGTGTAAATTACTGCCGCCGTTAGTGCATGGTTATGAAGTCCACAATAGAACACATTTTCCTATGGGAAGCGCGTGGGTGGTCATCGGTTTTTCAGTTCTGTTGCCTAAACGGAAAAAGACCACTTTGACGGCTATGGACGAAAGTTAGAGTATGGATTGATGAAGCAAAACCTATTTTTTTCGAAAATTTTTCATGATACGGACGATAGTTTTTTCGCTATTTTTCCGACAACTTTCTCCATTGTGAAAATTTTTCCAGGAAATGTTTTTCTTTTTATATTTTTAATAGATTGCTGAGAAAATTTCCTTTTGATTTCACTAAAAACTTTTGTTCTACGATGCATAGTTCAGGAGATATAAATTTTTAAAATTTGAGGTATATAGGGAAATCAGGAATTTCACTTTTGGTCATGTATCCACGAGCTCTACCTCTGGTGAAAATTTCATACAAATCGGAGAACCTTCGGCCCAAATTGTCCGATAAAAAATCCCTTATACCATGATAGTAAAATCAAGAATATGTAGAGTATTTTCGTCTTTTAATGATAATTCCAGTCCATAGAGCACTGTAATTTTGAAAATATTTTTCCAGAGAGCTATGACAGTTTGCTGTATATTTGCCCGAGACAAATTTTAAGGTTCATGATCGTTTCTTATTGTGACTTGGTGGTCTTTATTCAGTTAAACTGAAAATTTTAGATAAAAATCGTATGAATATTACTAATAACTATTGAAGAACATATTCTCATGCCATAATATCACTGTTTGTAATTGTAATTTGAAATTTAAAATCATAAGTATCAAAAATAATTCATTGAATTGTGTTTAATCGTCATACTTATGCACTGGTGATAAACTTTCAGAAATCACACTTAATTGTTGATAATATTAGTTTGTTTGTTATCAGAGGATGGAGAAGGTCTCAGAGAACGTGCTTTTCATGGTCACAATAAAAAAAAAATACCAGGCTCATAGTTTTGCGAGCATTTGTGTGTTGGTATGACGTAAATAGAATTAAATTTATTTCCCCTAAGTTCTGCGCAGTTCTAAATTACACGAACTTTTTGCTTTGCTCGTATGAGTTCACTACTGCTATCTTTGTATAGAAGAACGCATATAGATCGACCCATTGTGCCACCAACTTTTTGCCTCGCTCAATAGATGTATAAGGAAAGTGAAAGTGAACGCAAGTGTTATTCACCGTCCCAAAAATTCCCGATATTTGCGCCCGGAATTTGCCCTTGAAATTATTTCCCGCCGGTCGAAGAGAATACCGCGAGTGAATTTGTGCCCTCAGTAGAGGATTTAAACCGCTAAGAAACCCAGGGAGAACTCCACTGGCCGCTATTCACAACTCCCATCTGCTGCTGTGGCTGATTCCACGTTGTTATTGGTAGAGTGTACCTTCATCCGTGGAATAGCTGTTCGTCGAAAAACCCGCAAATAAGAAGACTAGAGAACCCCTCCCCGTCTACAAACCCTGTGAGTCGCCCGTTACCCATCATGTGTTTTGGGCTTGAAATGCGTTTATGTTTTGTTAAACTGTAATAAAAAATAAACATGATAGATGAGTATAATAGATTTTTAAGGAAGAATTGTTTTCCTTTGGTTGGAGACAACTTTGAACAATACCAACTCATGGGGTTTGAGCAAAACAGAGCCACATATAACACTTATATGAAGGGTCAACTATGGCTCTCCAGAATGGGTCGTCTATTCTAAAATACATATGTTTGAGTCTCCAATACACCTGGACGTATTTCCATTCTATCATTTGATATGGACGAAAAAGAATATATAACTGGAAGACTGTATGATAGACAGGTAGGGTATGCTTCGAATTCCGCTTTCGTAATGTGAAAGTAACAAATAAAAATCATGTTTAAAGTGTCTAAGAAGTCTTAGAGTCTAAGGAGATTAAACAATACAAATAATGAATAACATTTCTGTTTTGTTTTCATTTTTCATATAAAAAACAACCATAACATTACATGATGATTTTCGCATTTTTTGATGGGCCATATTTAAATGAGCAAACAGTGATCCCTCCATGAGTCGATGTTCCATGACTCGATATCGACTCATGGAATCATACTGGAAACAAAATTTCATGGTTACTATGATGGTCCCTTCAAACAGCTTTCCCATGGATTGCTGTTCCATGACTCGATATTTCCATGAGTCGATGGTCCCTTCAATATCGACTTATGGAGGTTTCACTGTAATATGAATTGGAGTTTACATTCCATTTACTTAGATTTTTCAACATATTTTCAGCGTTTTCAATTGATATAATAGAGGTTTTCTGAAAAGTATGACATTGTTATGTACATAACATATTAATATCCACAATGACCTTAATCTGTCTACTGTATCTCTGTTAGATTGGCTTTCGCCTCAGGCAAGTGCACTACTATTCTGGTTAGACTAAACAACGTTGTTGCCATTACACCCATATATAATCTTCGGTTCCCTGGACATGCCCATGGATACCGCATAATGAAAAGTGCAACTTATTTACGGTGCTGTTATTTTGCCCAGCCGTCGTTGTTCCGACAATTCAACAGCTCAAAAATAATATATCATTCCATCAGCAAGCGAATACTTCCACCAACGAGCATGGATGTCACCGACACTTTTACGACCGTAATTTCACAAAACAAAACAGTTTATGACGCATTTCATTGGTCAGCATCACATCTTCAAGGGAACAACAATGAGATGAAAAGGAAATTCTACCGTCTAAAGCCTTAGCAACCGACATGGAATGCTGATGGGCATTAGTGTTATGAGGTTTCTCCTTTGCGAGTAGGGTTCGAATTAAAAAGTTGTCTCTAAAAGGATTCCTTTATCCTCCGGCAGGAAAATAACAGTTTAATTAATTATAGTGGAGTTTTCTTCTGGGAAATTATGTTAACAAACCCTTTCCCAGCGTTGGTTTCTCAGTCCGGCCACTATGGAATGGACTTTTATTAACTCTTTAGCCCCACCGGCGGAAAGTGTACTAGACTCGTCTGGAGAGCCAACAATTCCGAACCAATTCTGTTTGTGACATCTACTGGAAAACATAACCGCAAATATGAAACAGAAAAAAAAAACGAAAGAGAAAAATGCTTTGCGTCGCGTCGCTTTGAAATTAGTCACGATTAGTCAAGAGAAGAGCTCATAGAAAAGTGGTGTCATTGCTCGGCTGAAAGTACCCACCAGTGTCAGCAGTGCTTTTACACGTGTTGAATGCATCATCATTATGAGCGGCCTACCGCCATACCATTAATGGGATGAATAGGCTATTCACGGAAAATTCATGTCAAAAGTAGACAGACACCAGCTAAAGGCCCATTTACGAAGAAGTGTAGAAGTGTCGTATATCCATGAGATTTTTTACATTGTCGGGATGGTAGAAAAACCAGCCTCATGCACATTGTGAGGGAACATTGAGAAATTTTCAGGTAAAGTGTATCCTTTTTTCTCACACAAATGTTTTTGAATGTCTGGATAACACGTATAACTCAACAAAATTCTAAAAACAAATGCACAAGAAAAAGCAACTGAACATTTTATGTGATATACTTAATGCTTGTGAAAGCGTGTGTGTATCGTTCCGGAAGGTGCAGATAACGAATTCTTACTGTAATTGAAATACTTCATACAATTCACAGTGGGAAAAAGCATAGCATAGCATAGCATAAACTGTCTGTACATGTCAATGGTTGCTACTCCGTGATTGATCGGAACTGGTAATAATTGCACTGCGATCCAAATGAATAAGGGATGGGAGTTTCCGCTTACTCTCGGAGTGCAATTTTAGCAGATCTAATATTATTGATCAATAACGGCGCCGGCCAAGTCCTTACAGTCAGTTGGGATAGAGAAGGAATGTTAGGGTGTAATGATTGTTGCTTCTAGAGACCGAGAATACCTCTGCATCTCCACAATCACCACGGGAAGGTTGTTTATTAGTGGAGAAGGAAACGATCTGGGAGTCACCTTTGGTCGGTGATGCGATCCATGGATAAGGAGGAAAAATACGGTTTATACTTAAAGCTAGTTTTTAGTTTTGTCTCAAAAAGTTTTTGGTAGAAGATTTGAAATAAACGTCAACATCTGTAATGTCGAACCATTCAAAAGAAGTTTTTATTAATGGCGAAAAGAGAAAAATATATGCGTATACATATTTTAAATTATATGAAACAGGAATAATGCCGACACTTGTAGTGAAGAACCATACATAGTTTGCTTGAAAATTACATAAAAGTATTACTGAACATTTATGCCTCAAGAAGAAAAGTCTTTGGTAGAAGTTTCAAAATAAACGTCGACATTCATAATGTCGAACAATTCAAAAAATATTTAAAGTAATGTAAAAAAGTTTCTATGTTTATTAGAATTGTATAAAACAGGCATAATGCCGACACTTGTAGTGACGAACCATACAAAGTTTGATTGAATATTACAAAAAAGTAACGTTTACATGAAAATATGTGTTGTCATAAGCATGAAACGAGCTCACCAGTTAGTAATCCATCCTCGACTGAACACGAATATCTTTTCGCACTCACACAGCGCGAACAGCAAAACTTCTCGGCGCCTCGAAAACGAACCGTCTTGCTTGGGCTTTCCAAAACACTCACTTCATACAATTCACAGTGGGAAAAAGGTAACAAACTGATGAAGAATTCTGAATTTTGTGAGCGCAGCCCGTAACCCTGGTGAAAATTCCTATATGGTTATTCATATGATTGATCATATTTTATGCAGGGAAACCATTTATTGAATATTGACAACGTTTTTTTTTTTAGCAATAATCGATATCTAGCGCATTTTTCTCGAACTCCCCAATTTATCAGCTTTTGGATAGGATTTATCATATCATATGGAGGAAACTGTTTATGAGCTATTGAAATAGCATTTTCTAAATGGTAACAGTCTGAGTAAGTGAGTGCAGAAGTGAAAACTGTTTGCACTGATTGTTATGATGCCCATTTCACCCAAATGCCCCATTTCATCATGTTTTTCATATGATTTATCATATCCCATGCAGGGAAACTGTTTATTAACTATTGACATTACGTTTTCTATAAGTGATAATAGTGAGACGGGAGTGCATGAATTAAAATTGATCACACGAATAGGTATCATTTTCATTTTACTCAAATTCTCCAAACGACTTTTGTATAAGACTTTTGTCAGGATTTTTGATATCATTTAGTCTAGATTAGGGATTGCATGAACGCATGGATCGGATCGCTCAAATCACCCAAATTATCCAATTTATCAGGTTTTTGATAGGATTATTTATATCATATGAAGGGAAACCGTTTATGATGTTTTGAAATGCAATTTTCTAAGCGATAACAGACTGAATGCAGGAGTTGAAACTGTCCGCACGGATCGTAACTACGCCAGTTTCACCCAAATTCCTCATTTTTATCATGTTCTTCGTATGATTTATCATATTATATACATGGAAACCGTTTATTGGGTATTGACATAATGTTTTCTATGCAGTAAATAATAGCCTAGAGAAGGGAGTGCATGAACTAAAACTGATATCAAGGATCGATAACATTTTCATTTTACCCAAATTCCTCAAGAGATTCTTAAATTATTTGTAGGGAAACTGTTCATGAACTATTGAAAAACCGTTTTCTTAGCTAAAAAGTCAACGAAAGTGAATGCAGGAATTTCAAGTGATCAAACGGATTTTTATCTTTTTCATTTTACCCATAATTCCAATTTATCATTCTTTTGATAGGACTTCTCATATTATATTCAGGTATGCTGATAATGAGGTTTGCTATAACGCTTCCCTAGCGATAACAGTCTAAAGAACTGAAGTCAGGAATTCTATCTGATCGCAAGGATCGGTATCATGCTCAGGTTGCACTACTTTGTGGGCTTCGTGGCAGTGCGGTTAGTGTTACCAACCATTTAGCTGCATCGAGTCAAGAGGTGTGGTTTCGATTCCCGCTTCAGTCCGGAAAACTTTTCGTCAGGAATGTATTTCAACTGAGCCACTGGGCGCTGCATGCTAGTCCGTTGTCTAGTGTGGTGCTTCCTTCAAAGGGCAAATCGTCCACTGGAAGCATTAACGTGTGAATGTCTACTTTTCCTCGAATATTGTTTCAAGATGGTGAAGTATAATCGTGCTCGTGTATCGTGTATAAATGTGAATGAAAAATCGCTACTTTGGCAAAGCAAATTCTTGGTTAATAGAACACTTGGTCTTAGAACACTAAGCTAAGAAAATGTGTTGGGGCGTAGTACCAAAAATAAGAATGACGCTGTACATGACCTGCTGCTCATCTTTTGAGTTTGATTGTACATTAGTAACTAGCAAATTTCTCATCAGAGATTATCCCTTCTTTGATTTGAAGGCCGTTTTTTATAGTTAACTGTCTACAAAATTATTGGAGTTACTGCTGCAAATGTGTTAATGGGAAAATTTTTATTCTTTTTGCTCATTCTTAGTAAAGCGTGACATGTTTTGTGAAAGACCCTCTAAAGTTATGGCTCGTGAAAGAACGATTGATAATTTCTATAGTAAAAATCCTGGGTATCCAACTGTAATAATTGCTACAAGAAACTTCTTTAACCACAAATGCAGCAATCATCAATGGCATTTCTGAATGAATCAATTGATGGTTTCTTGACAAAACATCTATGACCAAACCTGTATATGTTCTGGGACAAATTGTCGTGAGCATTCTGAAAGCAATTCTTGAGAATTTCATGTAAACATTCATGGAGAATTGTCAGAAGATTATTAAAGATTATTTGGATGAAGTAGCCAGTTGCATAGTGTTATACACAGTGTTGTGATGCTAACGATTTCAGAACGTGCGGTCACTCTTGACGATTTTCAGAGCAATTCCTATAGAACTTCCGCAACACACTTTTTAGAAGTTTCTGTGCGATGAAACATCCTGAAAACTTTTGCGATTTACCTCTTTTAACCTGACTTCAGTGCAAAGTAAAAATGTACACAAATTCACAGAATTATTGCTGTTCATCCATTTGTTTTCTAGAAATAGATGAAGAAATAAGAACTAACTTCTTCGCTGCGTAGAGAAACAGGTCCATTTTTGTCAAATTTGTTTTATATAATTGATTTAAAAAAGATATACATGTAAAGGATATTCACATTTTTAAATATGCACACAGTACTGGTAATAGGGTTCTGTTTCAGAGACGTGGTTCATTAGAAAAATGTAACTCTTCAAAAAGTCTCTGTTTTTAATGGAAGGTCTCTGAAGTATCTAATTCATTCAAAAATGGTATCTAAAGTCTCCTTTTTTCTTATCCTGCTTTCATTGAATTCTGATGCTAAATTGTACAGGCTCCAAACAAACTTTCAGAGACTTTAACAGGTTCAACAGCCTTCCAAGGCTTTGTGTCTCAGATTTCAAACAGGAACAGCTTTAGGAATCATCATTGTGATTTAATACTTTCAGTGTCTCCTACTAATTGCACCAGACATTTTTCCAGCGATTTTGAAAGGATACTTAGAACAATTTCTCCTGAATTTGCTTCCGGAAACACTTGAGAACTCCAAAGCTACTACTTCCAGTAATTTCCTCAGCTTCTTCATCTTTCTGGCGTTACGTCCCCACTGGGACAGAGCCTGCTTCTCTCAGCTTAGTGTTCTTATGAGCACTTCCACAGTTTTAACTGAGAGCTTACTATGCCAATGACCATTTTTGCATGCGTATATCGTGTGGCAGGTACGAAGATACTCTATGCCCTGGGAAGTCGAGAAAATTTCCAACCCGAAAAGATCCTCGACCGGTGGGATTCGAACCCACGACCCTCAGCTTGGTCATGCTGAATAGCTGCGCGTTTACCGCTACGGCTATCTGGGCCCCCAATTTCCTCAGCTATTACTGTTTTTTTTTATTGTTTTTTTTTTTCAAAAACTGTCCTAGAACTTCCTCCAGATATTTTTTTCAAATCTTTCAATCGAATTCTCGAGTTGTTACTCTAGGAGATCTTCCTAATATTTCTATTTTGAAAGGGGGTTTTCAAGAAACCCTGAAAGAATCCCTCTGCTTGTACATTTGGATTTCTTCAAGAGTATATTAACGTTTCCTTCCAGAAATCCGAAATTCCTTGGCAAAATAAAGAAAATTGCTCGAAGATAACTTCGAGCAATTTTCTTTATTTTTCTAATAATTTATTTATTTTCTAGCATTTGATTCAAATATTCCTCCTGCAGTTTTCCAAGAAAAATTTGAACAGTTTCCAAAAAAAAATCAAAGGTTTAATATAGATTTTGTCCAATGTATTCGGAAAATTATTTTATAAATTCTGGTGGAAATCTTTTTAAACTTCCTTAAGAATTCAGGAGTTATTTAAGAGATCCTTGTTCATTAACAGTGGCTTTAAAACTTAGATAAGTTTTATTAGAGATTACTTTTAGATTTTCTTTAGAAATACCTCACGTTTGCGAAAAATTTTCTTGGTGTTTCCTAAAAAATAATTTTCAAGACATACTTGTGAAAATATCAAAAAGTTACTGGAGGATTTTCTGGAGAAATCTCAAAAGGAATCTCTGAAGCAATCAGGCAGGCTTTGGAAAATTTAAAGATCATTGACACACGAGACAAAATTCTAACTCATTTATCCGCCTGCATTGTCACAACACGCATGAAATTGATCGTTTGTGGAATATTAGGAGCCACGAAAGGAAAAAAGACAGACACATATCACACACTCTTTGGCGCCGATCACTGTGTGTATACATTCGCTGACACATTGCCATTCTGATCAAGAAACAGAGGCAAATATGTTCCATTTTTTGTGTTTGCAACCAAAGTGATGTTCGATGATCCAACCCAAGTAACAATTTCAGTGCTTTTTGATCTTAGATGTTATTTATGGAGGTTTTATTAGAGATGTATTCATTCCTAACAGATTTAATAAAGCATTGCAAAGTGCCAAACGTTCTTTTCGGGTAAACCCACTTTTAAATGCTTTGTAGATATCTACAAGAGCTACCGTTAAAACTTATTTGCTGGCCACGTTTGTTGATAATAAATTGTATTTTGAAGGAGCTGTGTAGTGTCTATTAAAACCTAAACATAAAACCTCATCTTGCTTGTCTTGTCAAGGCATGGGTAAAACTTCTAAGACTACACTAAGTCATGTTAAACCTCAACTTTCTGATGCATGTTATTGAAATGCAATCTGCGTGTGGACAATGATAATCATGTACCGTAAAACGGGGTAACTTTGATAGTTTTTTCGAAGAAAACTTCAATATTTATGCATGCTGTTTCAAAGAATTACAATTCATATTTTTAAAACAAGTACTGACATACTAGCTATCGATTGCACTTGGTAGGTTGCCAAAAGATTTATTATGAATGGATATATAATTTTTCATATAATCGAAAGTCGGTTTTCTGTTTTGGGGTAACTTTGATAATGGAGTATAAATCGAACAAGATTGAATCAACTACGGAACATTTATAGGGCGTTGCATACCTCTAGGCGTTTAACGCTATATGGAAATTTCTGACTTAGATTACAAAAATAGTCCCAGTTTGTAAAAATGGTTTTCGCTAAGAGATTTGAGACCGAATTAATGTTCTACTATAACTAGGCTGTCATGGGTAAGTGACGAACTCATTATGATTTTATTAAATAGTGGTCGTAGAACAGATTGTTTGTGAGCGTTGCAAAAATGCTAAAATCTTGTAAATTTTTAATATTTGCATAAAAATTCTCAAATGCACTTGATTCCAACGAAAATAGCTTTGGCATGAAGTGTCATACTAATACTCTTTACATTTGCATTCGTTTTTCTTAACTGATTGGCAGAAACTTCGTTATTTCGTTTAATAGGTTGGGGGTCTTGAACTATCAAAGTTACCCGCATTATCAAAGTTACCCCGTTTTACGGTATTGAATTATGAGTTAATCAGAACGCAAACATAGAAATGACAAATATGCCTCTCGTAGAATAATCAGACTACCGTATAAAGCATATTTTTCCCATGCTTGCCTGGACTTCCCGTTCTAGTAGGACAACTATGCTGCACACAACAGCTGAGCTACACGAAAAAAGCTTTAATTTTTCAGGCACATATCACTTACCGTTTTCTGCATCAGTATAACGAATCAAGCACGGCGGACTTAATTATAACAATCTAGTCCAATAAAACAGTTAGATGCATAACGGTACAAATTTAATAAAATGAATTGCATCACAAAATTGAATCTTCCGATTTGTTTACCTTTTTGACAGCACTAGCTTTCCTGAGTGCATTAAGTTTAAGTCAAGGCTCCCAGAAAACCTATTTGTCTTAGTGCGGAACAAATATTCTGATTTAGCAATATTTTAGCCAGTGAGGGTTTTGCGCACGGGTTCTCAAGATCAAAAGCGTTTATGAATGATCATATTGTTCAGAATAATCACCAATTGATCTTAAACTATCCCAGACAAGACCAGCAAGATTTAACTGGATCCATTTTTATTGTCGCCGTTTCGGATTGATAATTACAATATGCAATCAATTTATGATTGAGATCAGCATGAAATCATTCTGAAAATGGAATGGAGTAAAATATTAGATAGCCAATAATGATGTCGTAACTGTGGCGCGTTGCTGTAAATCGAAAAATTTTATTTCATTCCACCAGTAAATTTGTATTGGCAGGAATTTCACGCGATCGTAAGGAAATTTTCTGCCACGCAAAAAATTATTATTTTAATTGATTATTATGAGTCGGCAGACATCATGACGGTTTTAATATCAAAAAAGGTTATGGTTTATAAACAACTTATCGGTTGATGTTTGTTGAATCATAAGCTCTTCACATTGGTTTTATTCCGTGTATTAGGATATCGTTAAAGATTTAATACCGCTAGTTGAGCTCAATAAGGCTATACAATAGCTCTTATGAATGTTTTATAGCATACTACAAGGGTAGATGCATTCATACGATACAAAACTAAGAAGTTTAGAAACAGTTTTAAGGTATAGTCTTAACAACCTCCTGTAGTGTGGGCCTTTTCGGGCTTAACGGAGTTTTATCAAAGGTTTATTAAGGTTATAAAGACTAATAAGTTCTAAAATGAGTTTTAACGATATGGTGGTAACAACAGCTTGTAGTAAATGAAAAAATTAAAAATATTACTTGGGAATAGATTATAATTAAGTTCTTTAAGGTTGCATTAGCAGAAAATATGAAATTATGATTATTATTAATCTCATGTAAAACATAAATCACCCGAATGGCTCGATACCGTTGTTAATAGTCTGTGAGAGTTACGCCATGTGCCAAACGAGAGAGTGAATATCAACATTCATAAGGCTCTTCGATTGCAATTTGCCACGAACTTATGTAACAGTTACAATTACAATAAACTGATTACAATACAGTTACAATAAACTGTTACACTCTCTTAATATAGTTCGATCGGCTGATTCGGATCAAAATTCAAAAACTGACTGAAGGTATCTTTATCCGTATTTGAAATCTTATATAAATCCTGGAAGATAATTTTATAGGAAATACCAAGAAAATCCGGGAGCCATTTTAAGAGAAGTTATTGATAGAGTTTTAGAAGACGTTTTGACAGGGAATCTTGGAAGAAATCGGTGGATTAATCACTGGATAGCACTTGGAGAAGTAAGGGCTATCTTTGTATTTTTTTTTTTTCAGATATGCAGATGATTTCTAAAAACATCTATGGGATATTCCGTTTCTTTGGTTCTGCTTGGGAAAATCCAAGTTAAATTCTTGAGGTATCCTCAACCAATTTTTTTGGAACTCTGAAACTCCGTAGTAAAATTAGTGGAAAACTTTCTTGGAAAATTATCATTAAATGAACTCCTTTAGAAATATGCGGAGGAATAACTGACCATTTGTAAATCATGAAAAATTACATTCAGTAATACTTGTCGAGTAAAAAATTTGCTTAGATTTTAGAAAAAGGTCCCCTCTGATGCTATGGAGAAACAAACTCTTAACTCCTGGCTCCTATTAGGTTTCGTTTTTTTGGTTCCTGTTTGGTGTCTTATTGGTCTTTTTGAATATATTTTGGTACCAATTTCAGTCTCTTTTTTCAGGAAAGAGGTCTTCGCCTGAAAATATCAACTCAATTAAACTCAAACCGATCAAAGTGTCACTTACACCCCTTCGCATTTTTGTCCCTCAAATAAAGTAATTTTCAATTTTTAGCCTAGGATTTCATAGGGTTCAAAATT
Organism: Aedes aegypti; assembly: GCF_002204515.2. Classification (NCBI taxonomy): domain Eukaryota; kingdom Metazoa; phylum Arthropoda; class Insecta; order Diptera; family Culicidae; genus Aedes; species Aedes aegypti. Next base: position 383,947,581 of record NC_035108.1, read on the forward strand.
TTCTTAGTTTCATTGTGCACAAAATATTTTCCAATGTTTGTCCTACCCATGGTTTCGAACGTAGATGCGCCTCTGCTTTAAAGTTATGCTGATTGGAAAAAGACAGTCCATTAAGAATAAATAAACTGAAACCTTAGGTCCATGATTTCTCTTCGGCGAAATTTAACCCATCAAGAGATTTCTTCCACTTTGCTCATCTTCTGAACGCATCTTTATTCACAAAGAAAACACCATTTCTGAGCTCTAGATTCTCGATGTAACGAAACATCCTGTAAGCTTAAGCCGGAAAAAGTAGCATCCTTTTGTGCGAAAGCGTCACCAATGTAATGAAAACAGGAACAACTTAGGAAACCTGTTCGGATGCAACGCGGCAACCTGGTGACAGGAAGGGGAGGAGATGAGATGAATAAAAACATGCCATTTCAAATCCAGACTTCTACTCGGAGTTTCTCGACGGGTGGCGAAAGAAGTTGTCTTTTATTTCATTGAATGAGCTTCCTCTTTAACTGTGCACTTGTGACGGATGCTAAGGAAAACTTCCTTTTTGTGTACAGCGTGCAATTCAAGAGTCCTAGCAGAAATTGTAGCTTTATATCATTGCTACAGAATTATCGTGTTTACAAAAATGTACCGTTTTGACTCATATTCCGAACACTTCAAACGTATATGATGGGTATGAATCAGCTGATATTTGTGAAAATTGTAATTTCTTCGCAAAACTTAAATGATAGCTGTGGGGTGTGCCGATAATGATGTTGATTTAATTTGATTAAGTACGTAAAAGTATATAACAGCATTTTGGTTCAAATGCCGAATAGTGTTTTCATTCCGTCTCATATTCTGAACACCATTATTCAAATTCCGAACAGCATGATGTAAATGTAAATTGTATTCAAATGAACGATTTCGTAAACAAATATATCTGAGCTAGTTTGACTTGCCTAGAACTGGAGAATCATTACAACTCCGAAAGTATAGAAGAGATTAAAAGACATTCAAATTGAATTCCAAATGACTGCCAAATTCATGCCAATTTGATATATTTCAGCGAAACATTTCAACCAAATCGTCAACCGACTATTCGGATGATGTGTCTGTTCGGAATTTGAGACAAAACGGAATACACATTACAGTATGGCCCATAAAAATGCGAAAATCTTCATATCATGTTTAATGGTAATTTTTACATAGAAAATGTGAATGAAACATAAATATTATTCATTACTTGTATTGTTTAATCTATTCAGACTCAGTTTTTTGCTTTGGACATGATTTTTATCTGTTACTTTCACCTTACCAGAGAGGAATTGGAAACATCCCTTCAAATTTTATCATGCGGACGTCGAGTTCAATATCTGTGTGATGAAAGCTTCTAAAACATCAAAGATGGCGTGAGATTCTTCACAGACTTTGTCTCCAGCATACGCCCATATCAAATGGTAGAATTGGTTCATACTTGGGTCATTGGAGACTTAAACATATTTTTGATAAAACGGCTCATTTTGGAGAGCTTTCATTGAACTTCCATATAAGTGTGATAAGCGGCTCCGTTTTGCTCAAAACCTATGAGCTAGTATTGATATAAGTTGTCTCTAACCGAAGGAACAAATTTCATCCTCAAAAATCTGTTATAGGCCTCTGTTTTTATTTTTAACTAAACTTTAACAAAAAATAAAGGCATATCAAACCTATAAGACGCAAATGCCCTCAAAACTATGACCCTGGAAAAATTTTTTATTGTAATCATGAAAAACACGTTCTCTAAGAACTACTTCATCCTCTGATACCAAACAAACTAAAATTAACAACAATAAAGTGTGATTTTTGAAGGTGGAAATTTTATCACCAGAGTATACGACAATCAGACGCTGTTTCTAGCTTTGGGAGGACAAAACCTTTGAACTTCTTTGCTTTATTACATTATTTAGGACAGTAAGGAAAATATGACAAAAATTGTCCTAGATAGCGAAGTTATGATAGAATATACTACAATAAGCAGAAATTACATTCACTAACAAAAACAATGAAAATAACGCTAGATGCTAGATTTACGTTCAAACAATTTTCGCATTTTTTTTTATGGGCCATACTGTATATATTTCAAACTAAGTAGATTTCTGTAAATTTCAGCATTGAACATCTTCCGTATTATTTATTGATCCATTCCCAATTATTTTCTCTAATGTTCAAAACAGGAAGTTTGACACTTGGTTCCAGTTCCAACTCTGTTACTCTTTGCCATTGACTTATTGACTAATCCATCGGTGTACTAAACTCACTCGGGCCAACGCACAGTGCGTTGAATGTATGGAGATACGGGACAAAAATCAAAATTGGAAAATCAAGCCATTTGAGCACCTTGGTATGGAATTTGCATAAATGACATATAATTTACGCATAATCGCAAAACTGTCCTAAGTGCCAATTTAATTATTTTCCAAATAAAACCTTGCAATTTGTACTTTTATTGCTGATAATGATGTAAGTAGTTATTTGCAAATATGTCTCTTCTCACTCGTAGCTGTAAAAGTGACTTGTACGCCTTCATGCAAAAATATCGATTTTCATTTTTCAATTTATCAGTTTTTTATATAGAATTTGAATAAAATTTTTGAAAGCACATTTAAAATATATTATTTTAAACATTATGTTGGTGTAATGTTTGGTTGAGCCAAGACCACATAGCGTTACAAAATTTTCGTATTTTTTATCACAAACAACTTATTTTCATAATTGTGCTGGATAAGTAGTATACCTAAAAACAGTCAAAAATCTCGAAGAGTTGCAGCTGTATCTTTCAGATCTCTTAGGGGACACTCTCAGAAACATGTCTGTGCGTGATTTAGGGTGGAACTCGGTGGAACTTTATTTGAATCGATAATCAAAGTTACGTTTTAGCATTTCATAAGTTTGATTCCATAGCCAACTCAACCTGCCGATTTCTCATATGCAAATTAACAATTTGGTGTTTTTTATCACATCAGATATACTTTACCAACTTTTAGCCATGTTCTCTTTTAGATTACGATTGAAAAGATTGGTTTCAACACTCTCCGTGCTAGTTGAAAGGATTGCTTAAAACATGCAACAAAAATTAGTTTTTCTGCTACTCCAAAAACTGTCACTTTCGACGCTTGTTGCAATAGTTTCAGTGCGTTGTATTGCTTCTTAATACTTGGTTCAATAAAGGATGCTATAAATAACTGTGGATACTTATTATCGCCGAATAAAACAACATGAAATTTGATTTTTGTCTATGGAGCAACGCACTGTGCAACGCCAAGAATTGTGACACTTGAGCGGGACACGCTTCCGTATGCTCCCCACGTGTTCTGGTCCCGCTCTAGTGTCAAAATTCTTGGACCAAGTGAATTTAGTACATCGGCGGATAAGTTCATTAGATGTTGCATATTGTTAACTTTCACCAAACCAAATTGAAATTGATTGATTTAGCGCATTGATCCATAATATTTCACAATTTGATCCATAATGTGAAAATGAAGTCCATTATTACTTTTCAGCAACTGTTAGATGTTTTTAGTTTCGTGCAATGTTGAGTAAATATTATTCACAACATTGTTTACTAACCCAAGTTCCGATTTTTTGTTGTTCTATTGAGATTAAAAGGTTGGATTCGGTACCAATTGATCCAAAAGTGTGGGATGATGCTAATCGACCGTAATTTCAAACTATGAACTCGAAATCACATTCGATTACATCATTTTATCACAACATCTAAGACTACAAGCTCAAAGGTCCAGCCCATAAATCCGATTCACGTGTTTACAACGAATTCCCGAGCTGCTGCACTGGGTCCGAATGATCCCCACTTCAATTAGGTGCAATTTGCACGCACTAATTAAACATCTCTCAGGACGTGATGCTGCATTCCGATATGGATGTTTCGCGGGAAGCGAGTAAACGAGAAGGATTCTGCGAAATTATTTTCGCCGGCGTGCAAATCGTGTTTGCTTGTTCCCCTCTAACGCAGCGTCGATGCAACGCGAAATAAGGGCAAACGATGCGGTTGGGTGGCGGTTACCCTGTTCAGTTTTTCAACGTAAAACAACTATAACGTAAGTTCGAGAAACATCATCATAATACAGTTTCGCTTGGTAATACCGCATACTGGATGAGAAATGGCACAGCCCGCTTTCAGAAGAAACATGGTCGGAAAAGTACAAAAATGGTTGCAACTTTTTGCTCGTGGAAGAGAAGAAGAAAATTTTCATTACGAAACTTTCGCTGTAAATTTTTCATTTAAGATAACATTGATATAGAGTTTGCCATGATAAATTTGGAAGCTGAAGATCAAAAGTGTACCGCGCCGGTGGCAGTGGCGTACACGGGAAATTGTTCGTTTGGAGGGGTTGGTAATGCAATGAACTTATTTATCAATCATACTTTGCACCTTGTTGCATTTAGCGTAGCGTCAAACCATTGCCGGACGTATTGTAGAGCTCTATCTTTATCGATCTTGGGTGATACTTCTCCAGTTGCCAGATCCTCATCCACTACGTACAGCCAGCGTATTCGTGGTCTTTCACGATGTCGCCGATCTCTACCTGATTCCCTGGTGAATATTATTTTCTTTCTTCCGACATTCACACTAAGTGACCAGCCGTTTTTTACATGCCTCATAATATTCGCATCTTTATACACTGGATATAACTCGTGATTCGTGCGTCTGCGCCACACACCATTTTCTAGTTTCTCACTGAATATTGTCCACAGCACTTAACGCTCGAAAACACCGAAGGCTTTGCGGTCTCAATTATCTCAGGATTCAATCCCTGGATCAGGCCTATCCTCGCTGTTTCTTTCTTCCTCTGATATAGTATTTTCAACTGAAATGCTGTTCTTAGTGTAGTTATTCTACCTTGAAAATTTTTCAGGAATCTATGGGTTCTTTTTCTTTTTTTTCTTGGCATTTACGTCTTCACTGGGACAGAGCCTGCTTCTCAGCGTAGTGTTCTCTTGAGCACTTTCACAGTTATTCATTGAGAGCTTTCTTTGCCAAAGTTGCCATTTTTCGCATTCGTATACCCTGCCACACGGTATACTATTTGCCAAGAGAAGTCAATGAAATTTCCTTTACGAAAAGATCCTGGACCGATCGGGATTCGAACCCAAACACCTTCAGCATGGCTGTGCTTTGTACTCGCCGACTTTAGCCACTCGGGTAAGGAAGGTCCCAAACCTATGGGTTATACTAACGATTCCACCAGAAATTCTTCCTGGGATTTCACCAGGAATTTTATCAATAATTTCTCTAGGAACATATCAACAGATTCAACTAGAAATTCCTTCGGGGAAAATCCTGAAGGCATTCCTTTGGGTGAAATTCTTCCAAAAATTCCTTCAAAGATTCCTCTACTAATTATTCAGGGTTTCGTGCATTTATTCCTTCAAAGATCAATTCATAAAAATCCTCAAGTGATTTCTTCAGTAATTCTTCAGAGCTTGGTCCAAGGCTGCCTTTAAGAATTCCTTCAATCTTCTTCTTCTTATTCTTCTTATTGGAATAACGTCCTCCTGGGACAGAGCCTGCTTCTCAACTAAGTGTTCATATGAGCACAGTTTTTAACGAGCTTTCTTTGTCAAAGTTACGAAAAGATCATGGACCGACCGGGAATCGAACCCAGACACCTCCAGCTTTGCTTTGTAGCCACGGATTCTAATAACTCGGCTAAGGAAGGCGATTCCTGCTGGTAATTTTTCTACAGATTCCTCCAGGGAAACCACAACCAACAAAAACCAGAGGGATTTCTACAGTAATTCATCCAATGCTTCCTTCATCGATTCCACAGAAAAACCATCCAAAGGTTTATTCAGGAATTCCTCGAGCGAAACTTCAGGAATTTCTAAACAGATTCTATAACGATTTTTATCTTACGATTACACCAGGAATTTCTCTTTAAATTCTTAGAGAGATTTCTAAACGAATTCCTTCCAAGAAATTAATACAGGAATTCCATAAAAAAAAAATCCACCAAGAATTGCTTCTATCAAAAATCTTCCAGTCATTCTTTTAGTGATTCCCTAGGAATACCTCCAGAAAATCCTACAGAAATACATGCAGGAATTTAATCCATTTAATCCATCCATTCTACAAGAGATTCCACTAGGGATTCTTTTAGAGATTTCGCTTGCATTTTTTTTGGGAGGTTCCCTCCGGTTGTTTCCCGGAGATTCTTCTAGGAAATTTTCAATAAATTCTTCCAGTGTTTGCTTCCAAGATTCTTCTTTGTACCACTAAAAGGACCATGCGAGGCATTGGAAATGGGATTTCAGAAGGAATTGCTTCAAGAATCTACCAGAAATTTCTCCGACGATTCCTATCCTATCTATCAATTCCATCCGGTATGGTTAAGTTGCTGGAGGACATCCTGAAAACACCCAAGAATCCCTGAAGATATTCCTCGAGAAATTCCAGAAGGAATCTATTGAATAATTCCGGTGATAAAGTACTAGAGATGGGCGATCAGATCCGGATCCGTTCAAATGAGCCGGATCACTAGAGAGAGTGAGTGATCCGTAGCTCAATTTTTATGAGAGTCGGTTCACCACTCTATCATTCTCAGAAAAAAAGATCCGATCCTAGCCGTTCTCATCTGCCTGGTTCTTTTTTCTACCTTTCATGGTTCTCTCTCTCGCTTTCGACTGTGCATAAGAATAACCAAACGAAATCAACTTACGCACACATGCTAGTCGAATTAGTTCATTCAAGGAGAAAAACATATTTTGCTCTATCTAGCATGTGTATTTTTCTATCCTTACTCTTCTAATGATTGCTGCATCTCTCTATGCTTTCACTCTGCATTAGTTTAGTCTATCTTTCGAAAAAACCCACAAGCTTAAAATGCGTCCTTCAATACGGGGTATAAAATACTTATTTCATGATTAAAATGCATTAACCATGTCTGTCGACTGATTAAGCTATTTAAATAAAACGTGAATAACGAGTTTTATTATGGTCGAAGAAAATCTGCTGCATTATTCTTATAAAAGTTTTGAATAAAAACGATTTCGTTAGTCTCTCACATGGGACATTTTAGAATGTCAGGCTTCTGTTTTGTTTACATCTCATCTCAGTTCTTCACGTGCAAAGTGCCTCGGTATCAACATTTGTCTAGATTATCAGTTAAAATAAAGTTATTTCCATCATTAAATCAAGACCGTGAGTATTTTAAATAAAAATACATGGACGCAACATTCATTAATCTTCTGGAAATTATTCATAGGAGAAAAATGTCGGTGCAAGGAAGGAGCACAAGTGAAGTTTGGTACCATTTCACGCGAGAGGAAGGCAAAGGTCGCTGCCGATACTGCGGAACCTCAATTGCTCTATCCGCTGGATCTACCGGCAATTTAAAAAGACACCTGAGCAGCAAGCATCCCATGGTTCAGTATTCAAGAACAACGACTTCTTTTGCGATCATCAAGCCTGTGGAAAATGATCCTACTGGACCGAGCACTGTTTGTCGACAAGATGTTCCTGTTTCAACGAAGCCTCCTACTCCAACTACTAACGATAACCTTGAGACTGCTTCGAAAATCTCGGTCAATCATCCTGCGGATATTCCTCCTGCTGGTCAGGCACACTGTCGCACGGAATCGCAGGCAACAATTTCAAGGTATGTCGATATCATCAAACCACTTTCCGTGCAGAAAAGCAGACTCATCGATATGCAACTGTTGAGGATGATTTGCTGCGAGTATCAACCTTTCTTGTTAGTTGAAGATCAGGAATTTCGGAAGTTTGTAGAAATGTTAAATCCGAGTTATACCTTGCCTAGCCGGAAAACTTTATCGAACAGTTTGCTGCCCGTTATTTACAACGAAAATTTTACCAAAGTTTTGAGCAGTTTGTCAGAAGCTCACGCTGTCTCTCTAACAAGCGATGGATGGACAAATTCGAACAATGTTGGATTTTATGCACTCACGGTGCACTTTCTGAACTCCAAAACGGTACTTCAATCCTACTTACTAGAATGTTCAGAGTTCAGTGAGAAACATACTGGCGAAAATATCGCCAATTGGATTACAAATGTATTGAAGAAGTTTTCTATTGCTGATAAAGTGACGGCAATAGTTACTGACAATGCAGCCAACATGAAAAGCGCTGCAACCAAACTGGAAATGAATCATCTATCATGTTTTGCACATTCTTTGAATTTAGTCGTGCAACGCAGCATCGCAAACTCTATCCAACCAGTTGTTGATAAATGCAAAAACATCGTGCAATATTTCAAAAAAAGTAGCCATGCTTTGGCTAAGCTTCAAGAAATGATGGAGAATCTTAATATGAAACACCTTAAGTTGAAGTAAGACGTGCCTACAAGGTGGAACTCAACTGACGATATGCTTAAACGTATTTTGGCAAATAAGAGAGCTATTGTTTCAACCTTGGCTCTGCTGGAATCAAAACTACGTTTGGATACCCGCGATTGGGATGTTATTGAGGGCTCAGTTAAAATTTTAGAAATTTTCTATGCAGTCACGGAGGAGATTTCTGCAGAAAAGAACGTATCTTTATCGAAAACTGTTGTTTTGGCTCGAATCATGCAACGACAAGTTCAGCAAAACTTGGACCAACTACCATCACTTCCTACGAGTGTGCGTAAGCTAGGACAAGAACTTCTAAGCGGAATCGTGAAACGGTTTGGAAATATGGAAGATAACGAACTCGTTGGCCAGGCTGTTTTTTTGGACCCTAGGTTCAAGAAGCAAGGGTTTGGCGAGGAGGCAAATTTCAATCAAATACATAAATCGCTGATTCGGATGGTGATACAAAACGACCCGGGCGATTCGACTGATCAACAAACAAATGCTGAGGACCTGGATGATATACCAAAGTCTCTTGTCTGGGAAGAATTTGATGCAACTGTTATGAAACTACAAGGCAATAAGGATCCGGAATCGTCGGCAACGCTTGAAATCGAAAAATATTTGGCTGAACCAATCCTCGCGCGAAACAAGGATCCCCTCGAGTGGTGGGAAATGAGAAAACTCATCTATCCTAATTTGTACGGCCTAATGCAAAAACGACTGTGTATTCCAGCAACATCAGTTCCATGCGAACGCCTGTTTTCAAAGGCAGGTCAAATTTGTTCGGAAAGGCGTAGCCGGCTTTGCCCAAAGAACATTTCGCAAATCTTGTTTGTTAGCCACAATTCGCCATAACTTTGAAAGATTTCAAAGCTGAAACATATAAATATATGACCATATAACCGTTATTCTTAATTGTGTTTTTATTTTTATGAATTTGAGAGTTTTGGGGGAAAAGATTGATGAACCGATTAAAAGATCCGGTTCACCTTCGTGAATGAACCGGGTCCGATCCGTTCCTTAAAGTGACCTGTTTTGCCCATCACTATAAAGTACCCATGAAAAATCTGGTAAAATCTCTGGAGGAATTCCTGGCAGCCCTTGAAGATACTTGGAATTTTTCCGGGAGGAATTTCTTAAGGAATACCGAGATAAATTCCTTGACGAATTTTGGGAAGCATTTTTTGATTAATTCTGGTAGGACTCTCCAGAAGAATTCCTGGCGGAATCCCTTGAAGAATAGAAAAAGCCCTGGACGAAAATTCTGGTAGAATCCCTTTATAGAATTGCTGAAGGAAAAATTAAAAAAAAAAACAATGCATGGAAGAATTTCTAATGGAATCCCTACAGAAACTCCTAATGAAATCAATTGAAAGACTCCTGATGAAATCCCTAGAAGAAACTTCTGATGGAAACCTTGGAAGAAATTCTGATGTAATCCCCGGCGAAATTTCTGATGGAATCCCTAGAAGAACTTTCGATTTAATTCCTGAGAATGTTCCAGGTGGAATCTTTTAAGAAACTTCTGATGTAAACTCTAGAGGAACTCCTGAAAGAATCTCTACATAAATTCCTGTTGAAATATCTGAAGAAATTAATGATAAATTTTCTTAAAGAGTTCCTGAGTGAATTCCTAAAAGAAATATTGATGTATTTCCTTGAGTAATCCTGTATAAGCTTTCCAGGTGAAATCTCTGAAGAAACTTCTGATGGAATCTCTAGAGAAACTTCTCATGAAATTCCTGGAGATATTCCTGATAAGATTCCTGGTGGAACTCCTGATAAAATCCTTAGAGCAACTCCTCATGGTATCCCTAGATAACTTTAGGACTTAAAAAATCGATGTTAGAAAAACTTTTTTCTCTAAAATATGCCCAATTTGCAATGTATGGACGACTTTTAGTAAATTTAATTGCAAAACTTTTTGCTTAAGGATGTTCATATTCTGAAGTATCCGTTTTTTAATTTTAAAGTTTTGAATCATTGATTTTTTCAGTGAAGAAAATGTTTTTTTATTTTTTCAATTTTTTTCTAAAACGTCAGGAAATTTCACGGCAGTCCCCCATACAACACTTTTTTGTAGGTATTACCGTTTTTGAGTTATACGGGTTTTCTAAAAAAAGTAAAAAAAAAAAACTTTGACCCTTTCCAAATGTTAGTCTAGATCGATTTTGAAAAAAACAAAATATGCAAAGTATCTTACTTTCCCATTCTTTTGACATCCAGAAAGTTTCATTGAATTCTGAAGGGGTGCTGCCAATCGCGTGTCGAGTAGGCGTGAAATCCGTTGGAGGTAAATATTGTTTACATAAAGTAATTGATGCCGAGCAAGTTGAAATCTGGGATTCGAAGCCGTGTCAGTCGTATGAGCGTATTGCCCTACGAAGTGTAAGTTCAATTCTCACCCCAATTAGAGCAAACTTTTCGTCAACACAGAGAATTCTTCACTGATTTACTGGGTGTTATATGTGTCATTTGTTCAATATAGGTTATGTTCAGTCTGTGCAGGTTTTGGCTGAAGACGGTGTAAATTATCATATTAACAATTTTGTTTCTAGATGGATTTTGTCAAAAGTTTCAGAACTTCCCGAAAAAGGAGTGTTTATGTCCAAAAGAAACGCTTATAAGACCGGTGGTCCTCTATGGACATGAAGCATGGACCATGCTGGAAGAGGACCTGCAAGCACTTGGAGTGTTCGAACGAAGGGTGCTTAGGACGATCTTTGGCGGAGTGCAGGAGAACGGTGTGTGGCGGCGGAGAATGAACCACGAGCTCGCTAGGCTCTACGGCGAACCAAGTATCCAGAAAGTTGCGAAAGCCGGAAGGGTGCGCTGGGCAGGGCATGTTGCAAGACTACCGGACAACAATCCTGCAAAGATGGTGTTCGCGTCGAATCCGGTTGGCACAAGAAGGCGGGGAGCACAGCGAGCGAGGTGGCTTGATCAGGTGCAACAAGATCTGGAGAACGTGGGCCAAAATCGAGGTTGGAGAGACACAGCCTTGGACCGAGTAAATTGGCGTAACATCGTTAACGAGGTTTTATCAAATTAATTGATGAAACACCAACTAAATAATAATAATAATAATGTCCAAAAGAATGTAGGAGAATGCTCCAAGACTTGGAGTATTTTTATCATTATTCACGTGGCTTTTCGGCCTAGGCGAGTTCGCCGCTCTAGTTAGTCTTAGGGTACCAAATTTGGCCATATCCATCTATTCTTCGGGCATCTAAAGTTCCTTGATGAGCTATGAGGTCGGAGAAAATTGTTACTAGAACCACCTAGCAAATGAATTCCCAGTCAGATTTACCGTGTAACCCTTGATCTGCTGAACAGCTTTGCCGATGACATAAAATTTCTAGCTCATCAGGATCTTAAGATATCCGTTTGGCCAATTTTGGTTCAGTTATTCATTCAACAATGGATAATATGGCTAGATGAGTTTTTCAGGCATTTCTGAAAGCTTCAACAAAATTCATCAAGAAACAAAAAAAGTTATACACATTTCATTGTGTGTTTCGACATGTTTAACTCTGAAAACAAGCTTTACTTTCTGCGAATGAATAAGTTTGCGAAACAAGCCAGCGCCTCAATACTCACCGCCCAAGAAACATTTGTGGGCTATTAATAATCTTTCCTGGTTTACTAAAGCTTTACAGCAGCCGTCGTGGTTGAACAAAAGTATAAGTTGTAAAAAGCGATGATCAAATGTTGCATATATTCTTAGCAGCGCTTTAGTTCCTCACTTTCATGGTATTCGAATATCAAGTAGAACCAAAGTTTAAACAACGTTTGTTGCTTATTTTGTTTGGTTGTCTAAAAGCCTCTCTAGGATAATTAAAGATGAGCTATTTCTGTGGATCCAGATTCCGATGTTCCATATACGACATCCAATTGAATAACAAGCGTTTACTATTTTCAGCAACACTCGTTTCGTCACTTGTTCAACAATACTTAAATGGGTCAAAACTGCAGTGAAGATATGTTTGCTTTGAAATGCTTTGAATTCAACTTTTCAACCATCCTTAATATAGTTATAGTTCAAACATAGTTATAGGTACATCGAAGTTCAAATATTGAAGAAGTGTGGTAGTAACCATTATTACCGATAAATATTCAAATTTTAAATTACAAGTATTAATCAACTTAACAAAAATTCCTCTAGAGATAAGTTTTCGAGAGCTGTTCTATTCAGCTATTGGTTGTTTAAGAATTATCTCAGTAAAAATCAAACTATTATTCAAGCCTTATTCGCCTAGACATGAAATATCTGTTCGATAGCAACGATTTTATTAACGTGATATAGTACATGTTTATTCAATGTCTTACTTCGGCTGTTAAACAACAATAACATTATAAGTAGACTTTACAATGTGTATTCAACATTTAAAGTACCAGTTATCGATTCAGAAATGCTTGTTCAGCGTTTGTCTAACAGGGTTTCATAACGAGTAATAACTAATTTAAAGAAGAAAAGTTGTAGAAGTCCTTATTACCTGTGATCACCGTCATTCGAAGAATAGCCTTTGTACAGTATTGACTCAACCACATTGTTAGGAAGTAATGGAATTGTATTCAAATAATCTGTTCAGACATCATCTTATGATAAGCAGGCTTGGAAAATCTGGTTAGAAACCAAGAAACAAGCTACCTTCAGGTATTGGTCTAATTTTGACTCGCAAAGACGTTTTGAGAAAATATTCTCAAATAACTACACACATGTCTTCATAACGTGATTATAAATATATTATTAAACTGCAATAAAGCTGATAGATTGAACAAGTCTTGCATTTGAGACCTTTAAACAAGAAATGTTCAACAATCATGTTTACATACACCGAAGGCAAGCAAAATACTTAGACGATGTTTAAACAATATCTGTACGATAATCTGTTCGATTATTTTATTCTATCTTTAAATACTGCTCTCAGCCTGCAGATCTATATAGCCTTGATTGGAGCAGAGGAATCCAACGCGCCTGCGAATTGGAAGGTCCTGAGTTCGAGTCTTAACATAATAACAATGTTTGATTAATTGAAAATCAATTTTGATGCTTTTGAATTTGATGCTTTTTTACATCAAATTCTTAGTCATCCAGAATTGAGTATATAATAAAGTCTACAAATAACTACCAATGTTTTTGCTGTTCCCATTATAAAATAAATGTTGAAGAAACATCGATCAAACCTCTTTTTGTACGTTTATATAAATAAGTCTATAAATAAATATAATGGCTAGTTCAGTTGAACCAAACACTTAAACAGGCTGTGTTCAGCAAGTGTTTTCGTTGAACTAATGCTGAACAAAGCCTATTATTTTTAATAAGTGTGGTAGTAATCGCATCTACAACTTTTCTTCGACTATTTAGAAATAACACGTTATGTAATCCTGTCGAACAAACGCTTAATAAGCATCTCTGAATGTTTGATGGATATCTAGTGGAATAAATGTTGAATAAGCATTGTAACGTCTACTTATAATGTTACTACTGTTTAACAGTCGAGGAAAGGTCATTGAATAAACATGTACGTTACGTTAATAAAATGGTTTATGTTGAATAGATTCTTCATTTCTGGGCGAATAAGGCTTGAATGATAGTTTAATATTAACTAAGTCAATAATTAAGCAACTAACAGTTTAATAAAACAGCTCTGAGAAACTTTCTTTAAGGCAAGAAATGTTTCTTGGGCGTTTTTAATTAAATTTAAAATCTCTGAATTATTTACTTTTGTCTGCGAATAATCCTCTGAAATTTTTAAAAATGTAACAGTAAAGGTATGAATTCCCTGTAGACAACATCTCGGGTTATTTGTTGATTACCATCTGAATATCAGCCAATTCGGAGTACCGTAATCCGGGGGCAAATTGATCACTATTTCACAACTTTTTGTCATATTTTCCCTTGGAATTCAAAAAATATCAAATAAATGTCGGTAAAATCAGTACTTCACTGATCTCTATCAGTTTATGTTATCATTTTTTTATGAAAAAAACATTAACATTTCATAATCCAAAATTGAAAATGACACTTTGAGGCGAAATTGATCACTATATAAAACAGCATTTTTTTTGAATGTGAAATTTTCCTATCTACTAAATTTGGGTCTCCTGAATTTGAAATTGATGTCAAAATTCTTACAGCTCGTGTATATCATCATTTTATTGAAAAATTAAAATTTGTATATCTGCATAAAACGCCTAAATGTATGCAATTACCCTTGAAATTAGCATGTTAGTCAACAAAAAAACGGTTTTATGAGCTAAAAACTATTTTTATAATGATGTACGACTTCAAAAATGCGTTCAGCAGTTCACACTGAAGCTTTCGCAACATTTTTAACACTCAAAGTTTTCATGCTGGCTTAGCACCAACGCACGGTGTTTTATTTTCTCGATTTCATGCGCTTTTTGAATAGCGCACACACCGTTGATTTTAGCGATATAGTTTGTTCGGAGAAGAAAACATAAAAAATGTTAAAAATCTAGGAAAAAATTTATGATAAAAAGTATGATTTTTAGGGGCCATTCACATATAACGGCATATATCTCAAAAGAGATAGAAAAATCGTCTCTTCGACAAAGTTGTTTCAAATTGCCAATTCTACAACTTTGCCGAAGACACCATATGTCTATCTAAATGTTTTGAAAAAATAGTTTTTCTATCTCACTGCTGGGTGGATTGATCACAAAACTTTATGCATCAAAAGATGCGCTTTAATACACCAAAAAACTTCTCCGAACAAACTATATCGCTAAAATCAACGGTGTGTGCGCTATTCAAAAAGCGCATGAAATCGAGGACATAAAACACAGTGCAACGTGTTGTTTAGTACCTACATTTCCAACAGTATTGCTAACACCTTCAAAAACTATAAATATTTCTATGCAAAACTAACCTTAATAAAAATGAAACAGCTTTAAATCATCATTAGACATCTGTCCACGCAAGGGAATCCTCTTCGACGGTCTCTACGCCTACAACGGCGGAGCCGAACAATGCGGGTTCGGTCACTGGTTCACGGGGGGAGAATCACTGCACTGTGGGTTTTTCGGTCGGGGGAAAATTGAACTACACTTCGTCACTTCACTACAACGGTGTATTCGACTGGACGGGGAGAAAGTGCGATAATAACTAATTACTGACTGAGTGAGATATACCGATCGGGGTGCGATCCTACGATCGGATGGGATGCTGGGGAGTACATTTAGTAAGAGATTGAGTGCAAATGTTGAGTATGTTTTGTTTTGGGGCCTTCTCGCGCATTCTATTGCGGTGGACGCAACATACCGGCCACCATGAAGTATTTCATTAAAAATTCAAAGTTCTGGGTCTCTTAAATCTAACAAATTCCATTCCTAAGATCTAAGGTTGGCAGCGGATGCTGCGCTGTGATTTTGAATGCAAGGCACTTCGCCAGAACTGGAAGCGGAACGAGCGTTATCGTTGATGGGAAGAAGACAGGCCTTCACGATAGGCCGGTCGAAGACTGCGCCAGATGCAAGTCTGACCTTCACTACGCGGACCAGTCCATCCGCGCCGGGCTGTACTGTTGCGATACGATTGAGTCTCGTCAGCGGCAAGAAGCGGTTGAACAGAGCGTGATCGGGGTTCTCAACTGAACGTGTGACTGCTGCCAGTGTAGTAGGTCGCATTTCGAGGACCTCAGGATGAAATTCTTTGGGACTTGGGACTGGGAACATGCTCGGCCATTCCGACGCGTCGGATGCCAACCAAGGTGGGTCCTTCCACCACAGGGCAGCGTTGGTGAGCTCGCAAGCATTAGTGCCTCGCGAGATAAGATCCGCCGGGTCCTCCAAACCGGCGACGTGGTTCCAAATTCCTTCTTCCTTCTTCGGTGAGCGCACAACGAACCGACTTGATTCGTCACGTGTGGTGGATGCTGAGAAGGCTATTTCCTTCTTGAAAAGGTCACGACTGTTGGGACAACTCTTGACTTTCCAGAACCGAGATGACTGCTTGTCGTGATCCTTAGTGGTGCACAGCAGAGTGACTCTTTCAGAACCTCGGGATTGACCATGGGTACTCACAGGACCGCCAAGTACCCAGCCGAGCACGGTACGTTGGAGAATTGGCAGACTTGTTGGAGAACCGGTGACGACTCGTAGCTGACCTTCCCGCAGAAGGCTGAAGAAAAGCTGAACTCCTATAACCATATCAATCCTTTGCGGCTTGGATCGGCTAAGATCACAGTAGAAGGAATATGCCAATTGGACACATCAATCTTCCGTTCCGGCAAATCATTGGTGATTTTGGTGAGAATGCTGAACGTAAGTTTGTTTCTATAGGTGGAGTCAACGGAACTGAAAGTGGCCACGGTACACTGATGGCTGTTGACTGTAGATCCACCCATTCCAGCGATGACTGCAGCTTGCTTTTGTCGGTTCAGTCCCAACAACTGAACGATTCTTTCGGTGATGAAATTCGACTCCGAGCAGGAGTCCAATAGGGTTCGAACAAATGTGGATCTTCCGGAAGGGCCATGGACATTAACTACGGCGGTGGACAACAAGACAGTTGAGTAGCTGGTCTTGGACGAGTTGGCTGCAGCCAACGCATTGGAAGTGTGGGGCTGCTGGGTGGCGGACGTGGTGGTGGTTGAAGCAAGTGGAGCGGGGAGGGAGAGTAATGCTGGGATTACGGACTCGTCGTCGATACTTGAGGTGGATTGCTGACTCTGAATAGGTGGATTTGCTTGGGATTGGGTGGAACGATCGTTGGGGGAGGGCGGATGCAGCAATATATGATGCCTTTCATTGCATCTCCGACAAGGCTTGGAGGAACATTCACGACTAAGGTGACTCGGCGACAGACAATTCCAGCACAGCTTCTTCTTTCGGACGGTGTCTTGCTTCTGCTCAAGTTGCATCCGCTTGAAGACTTCGCAATCGTAGATGCGATGAGATTGGTTGCACACGATGCAACTGGTGGCTTTAGGTGTATACGTTTTCGAAACGGCTGCGGTGTGAGCTACAGAGAGGTAAGGTTTTTCTTGCACAAAAGAAGGTGAAACGCTTCCACTGTTTAGTGAAAGCAGGATCCGGGATTGATCCTTCAGAAAGGTGATTAGTTCAGTGTAGGTAGGAATCTTCGTCGTGTCGTTACTTGTCGATCTCTCCCATTCTCGCAACATGCTTTGATTTAAACGACTGCACCATATGCACCAAAAGAGAGCTCCATTCAGCGGTTGGCTCCCCCAACGTCGTTAAAATCTTCACGTGGCGTTCAAAGTGGTCAACAAGTGTCAAAATAGCAGAAGAAGACTCCTTCCTGACCGGCTCAACAGTAAATAGAGACGAAATGTGGTTTTTGATGAGGAGGCGCTTATTGTCGTACCGACTGACCAAAAGATCCCAAGCAATTTTGTAATTCGCTCCCGTGATACTCGTGGTATCCAGTAGTCGCTTGACTGGATCCTTAAGAGCTGCCATCAAGTAATGGAACTTGTCCACAGCAGCTAAATCCTTATTATTGTGGATCAAGCTGCGATAAGCGACGTAAAAGGGAATCCAATTAGGGGTCGTCCATAAATGACGTAGCATTTTAGGGGGAGGGGGGACTTCGCGAATTTGTGACGATGTGTGACGAGGGGGAGGGAGGGGTCCCAAGTAATGGACGTAGCATTTTGAATCATGTCGTTGATAAGAGTATGAAAATATGTAACAATCCTTTCTGTATCTTAAAGCTAACGGTTTATGCGCCACCTTCTAATTGAAGGACCGTTAACTCGGATTTAGATCCCGGCATGAGACCGCTATCTCAGAGCAGGCCAACAGTTAATAACGGACCGAATTGTGTACAAATTGACCCAACCAATGAAGCAAACTTTACTAATGACTAGTAAATCCGACAAAAATTGTATAACTAAAGAAAAATCGTACAGTCGAGCAGTCGAGTTGTGTCTTTGCTAACTAGACCAACCAATTTGCGAAAGTTTAACTTTATATGACGTCACGAACTAGTGGAGGGAGAACTGAATTCGAAGTAACATTTATTTCTCATCAAGCTTCGCATTTAAAATTTGACTGATCAGGTTTGTTGTAAGCTTCACATATAAGAGGAACCAGTTTATTCTACGACTCGATTCAGTTCAAGAAAACCCTACTCTTTATTTTGTGACGTCACGGCTAACTGTATTGGCTTATGTTTGAACCTTTTACTAAAAATAGTATTTCTTTCTTCTTAGGCAATAAACTAGTCTGACCTTAAGCCGGAAACGTTGCGGCTCCCACGCTGTCCTTGGGCGATTAGTTACCGTGGTTTCGTTGCCAAGCTTGGAAGTCCAGTCGATGTTCGAGAGGTGGTTTGATTGTTGGCGGTGAGATTACCTTTGACTTACCATAGAGCAAACACTAGCACGATCCGTGGGCGACGATGAACTCAGGGTAGATGCGTCCCTGTCTAGTGGAGTGACGAGCACGTGGACGAGGCTCGATATCGTCCCACTTGACTAAACGGATCTTAAATCGAGCAGTATTGCTAGCCCGATTCGGATTGTACACTTTTACACCGATGCTACAGTGTCTCCGCTCAATGCCTAGCTTTTCTGCGCGCCAACGGTTGATCGCTACGGCACCGCAGAGTCTAATTCGGTCTGCCAACTCGAACCACGTGGACTGACCGCTCTGGTCTGGCTTGCTTCAACTTCGTCCTGGAAAAATATGGACCAACTCCGGACGAACCGCCCACGTTGGATGGGCAAAGCCTATTCAACGTTAGAATTTCACTAATTGCTTCACTTAAGGTCGAAATAGTAATGGCTTACCTGAACTAAACCACTATTAAGGCACACGTGGTTGTCACACGGTTCTTTACTAAACAACTTAAAAAAAACCTGTAATTGAAAGTTTTTTTAATTTATACATTCACTGAACAAAGTACTTTCCCGGAAATTACTTCGATTTCAGTTTGAAGCTAATACACCTTAACAATTTGAATTTTCTTCTAGAATCACTCCGACAAAATATCGACTTGTCAATTCGAGCACTCCACTTTAAATGAAACGACGCTCGCGATACAAATTGGTTTAGACCTAAAAGCTACGACGCAGTTTGTCTGCAAGCTGTACAATTTTTAAGAAGCCTTTTCCTGATTGGAAATTTGAAAAAGGATGGAATTTTCCACAGGAGTGGAAATTGTGCAGAAAGAAAATTAACATGATTAGGTCAATTCGCCAATCAATATGCAATTTGTATAACACGCGCGGGCTTTTGATTTCATATCATGTCGACGTATCTAAATCGAGCTTTTTTTGACAATGAGGTGGCAGCACTAGTAAAAATTGAATGAAAGCTTCGTGGATCCTATGTTGTAGGGTACACGGAAAGAAATTAATTTCTTAATTTATGCACAGTTAACAGAAAAAAAACAAAACATGAGAATTTATTTAATTTGACGAATAATTCAATTTCTTACAAATAAATATTGTGTTGAAAAAAATTACAAACAGATATATTTTTAATCTCTTTCGTTTTACTTATTAAACTTGGGTTATTCAATGAAGATTCTGCTTGAAAACATTAATAAGACAAGATTCAAAATTTTCTAATTATTTTAAATTTTCATGATAAGGTAATCGCACATATTTTATAAAGCTTTCAATGGATATATGAATATTCTATTGTATTCAAGTCTTAACTAATTTGTTTAATTTATTTATAAATAAACTAATCATTTAATAAGTTAATTAAAAATCAATGCTCTATCGACATGGAAAACATTGCTTTCCCATTTGTTAACAATAAATAAAATCAACCATTTTTGTTTTATTCGCATAGAATATAGAAATATCCAAGCTTAATTTCTACAAAATAATACAATATGCTCATTTAGACAAATATTAACGTTACTATAGTAGAACAAGATATTTATGTATTGAATTATACGTTCAATTTTGCAGGAGGTATCTACTCAATGAACACATTGATTTATTTTTGTATATCAATCCTCTTGATGGAATAGCCTCGATAATAATAAGGACACAAAATTTGAGTGTTCTCAAAATTGTCCTATTCAGCTTTCTAAATCACTCGGTAGTTCAGGGAAATGGCTTTTTATTATGTTTTTGTTTTATTATGAGTTGTGTAAGAACATTTCAGAATATTGTTTTAATCCTATTCACTGAAATCAGTTTGTTAAGCACGAATTATAAAAAAAATAATATAACGGTTTGATATATTATGAATTATATTTCACTCTTACTCATTACTGTTGGCTTTATCAATCCGCATTAAGGTTTTCACTTTTTTTTATAAATTGTTTAAACCGTTTTCCAAGAGACTTTTGACCGCAACGGTATATCAAACTATTATTCGTCAGGTTATCATGAGGTTTTAAGGTTTTAGTCAGTTAATAATATCAATGGATTTTATGTTTCGGTTTAGCCCAATCACTGAGGAAAACAAAGAAAAAATTAAAAAGAGGTTGGGGGGGGGGTGCTTAATATGCTACGTATTTTTCAAGGGGGGGTATCAGAATTTGTGAAGAAATGCTACGAGGGGGGAGGGGGTGTTAAAAAAAGTTAAAAAATGCTACGTCATTTATGGACGGCCCCTTATCGATCTCACCATCAAAAGTGGGCAGGTCAATCTTCGGTAGTCGGACAACGGACGAGGACACGTGGGGGGAGTGAGCGGTGGACAAAATGTTGGGTTTATTCAACGTGAGAAAATCACGCAGTCTGTAATAGAGCTCCTCCATCTCACTGCGGTTCTTACCGAATGTGTCTTTGGGATCAGCTTTCTCTTCCATCAACATTTCCACTTCGATTGATACATTTACGTATCGGTCGTACAGCTGATCCAACCTCATCAACCTTGACTCAATTTTGTTCCTATCTGTCTCGGCATCGTACTCATCGACAAATGTTTCGATGGTCCTTATCGCGTCCACCGTCACGCTCATCAATTTAGAGCGCTCGCGAAGCGCCATTTTGCTTCCTCAGAACGCCACGCAGCAAGCAAGGACCACCAAAACCACCACAAATCAAGCAAAATCCAAAAAAAAAAGCGATGCCAATCCACTCCACCACACCAAAAATCCAAAAAAGTTGCCTACTCTAATAATGCGTACCGTAAAACGGGGTAACTTTGATAGTTTTTTCGAAGAAAACTTCAATATTTATGCATGCTGTTTCAAAGAATTACAATTCATATTTTTAAAACAAGTACTGACATACTAGCTATCGATTGCACTTGGTAGGTTGCCAAAAGATTTATTATGAATGGATATATAATTTTTCATATAATCGAAAGTCGGTTTTCTGTTTTGGGGTAACTTTGATAATGGAGTATAAATCGAACAAGATTGAATCAACTACGGAACATTTATAGGGCGTTGCATACCTCTAGGCGTTTAACGCTATATGAAAATTTCTGACTTAGATTACAAAAATAGTCCCAGTTTGTAAAAATGGTTTTCGCTAAGAGATTTGAGACCGAATTAATGTTCTACTATAACTAGGCTGTCATGGGTAAGTGACGAACTCATTATGATTTTATTAAATAGTGGTCGTAGAACAGATTGTTTGTGAGCGTTGCAAAAATGCTAAAATCTTGTAAATTTTTAATATTTGCATAAAAATTCTCAAATGCACTTGATTCCAACGAAAATAGCTTTGGCATGAAGTGTCATACTAATACTCTTTACATTTGCATTCGTTTTTCTTAACTGATTGGCAGAAACTTCGTTATTTCGTTTAATAGGTTGGGGGTCTTGAACTATCAAAGTTACCCGCATTATCAAAGTTACCCCGTTTTACGGTACTCACCGCAGTCACGCCGACCCAATGCTCGCAAGCCCTACTCACGATAGCACAGGTTCTGATGCCCAAACCTGGAAACGAGCTGGCACTGGTTCTGACGCCCAAACCAGGAAACGATTGGATCGGGTTTTAACGACAAACCCGAAAAAACGGCAGGAAAAGGGGTGCGGGTTTTGTCGACAAACCCGTAAAACGATTCCAAACACTAGCGTTGATTCTGCACTTTCAACCACTACTGTGCACAAGCGCCAATTCACTGCGCTTTCTTTCTGGTTCTATTGTCCAGTTTCACAGTCACAGTCCAAAGTTCGTTTTCACTTTTGCCAAACACTCGGCGATCTTCTTCAATGTTCAATCACACACGGACAAGCGACGGGAAATCCAACTTTTCGTCCGACCAAACCACAGCAGCAGATCAAACACAGCACCGATCAAATTATCGGTGATCGAGAGGGCAACGAATGCGCGCCAAAGCAAGAGCAATGGTGGGGTCAATTTTGTTTTGGGGCCTTCTCGCGCATTCTATTGCGGTGGACGCAACAACATCTATAAACTAGAAAACATGGAAAGTATTTGAGCATCCTAGAAAGGAAATGCTATTCGGTACCGACGTGATCAAATTCACCCCAGTGATCAATTTGCCCCCGGATTACGGTACTCAAAATTGAGATACAAACTGCAAACATTGAAATGTTGTATGCAAAAACAGTATTTGATTGAGTAAATCAAAATGGAATTCAATACTATAGTATAGCTATACCATTCAATTCCGCTAGAGGTTGAATCCTTTGACAGATGAGCGTATTTCGACATCAACTCCAAGGCCGTCTTCAGAGTCGTGTACTTGTTCTTCTTCTTCTTGGCATTAACGTCCCCACTGGGACAAAGCCGGCTTCTCAGCTTAGTGTTCTTATGAGCACTTCCGCAGTTTTTTTTTATCTGAGAGCTTTCTTTGCCTAAATTGCCATTTTCACATTCGTATATCGTGTGACAGGTACGATTATACTCTATGCCCAGGGAAGTCAAGGAAAATTCCATTACGAAAAGATCCTGGACCGACCGGGAATTGAACCCAGACACCTTCAGCATGGCTTTGCTTTATAGCCGCGGACTCTAACCACTCGGCTAAGGAAGGCCCCGTGTACTTGTCTCGACTTGTATTTGGTTACTAACTTTTGTCACTGACTGTAAGTGTTCTAGATGTTTTAAGGATTCAAAAAAACCTCTTATGCGGTGCAGATGAAAATTTAAAAATAAAATAACGTTTCGTACCAAAATGAAATTCTAAATTAAAAGCGTTATGAAGAGGCGTTTACCCCTAAAACCTCCCACGCCCCCATGGCTACGCAACTGCCCGTTGGAATAATATCAAGAGATTGCGTTGCACTGCGATTCTGTTTCAGCATAGCACGAATGAATCTATTTGAGCTTATTTCGTTAGCTCGTTGGTGAAATTTGGTTACTACGGGGGTTGCACTCTCGGATTTCGGTCTTTATTTTTGTATTTGCCTTCATCAATTTAACAATCACACTTGAATCGTTCTATGAGTATTTCCACGAAAATCTGATAGACTAGCCGGTGCACGTGTCCCATCAGATGAAAGGTAAATGATTCACGGAACCATCATCATGGGGTTGCTAGGTTTTCTTTTCCATCAGTCCATTGTTTGCTGGCACGCCAAATCCTCACCATAGAACACAATTCGATTCATCATACTGAAGAAAAAGAAAACGCTAGAAGAAAGCGCTACGGTTCGAAATCCTATTTCAAGCTACATTAGGATAGGAAGCGTGTGGGATGAGGCAATTTCCTTTCAAACGCATTCCCGCGCAACCCGAAGACCATCTCCGTCGCGACGCGCCCTGTTTCCGGAAAGCTCCACTTTTCTCGTGTCCTACCCGATGTTGTTCGGCCCAGCTCGGAAATTGGGGTTGCGTGTTCGTACACAAGCGTCTGGATACAAAACAACACAAATGGTTGCCGGAAAAGTGAACAAAAGGGAACCGAGTGCTGTTTTGACTTTTTGACGGACGCTTTGTCAACTTATTCTGTGCCAAATTAACGACGATCGGGGATCGGGGACTCGAAACCCATGTTCGAAAAGCTTGAGGATACACCGAATCCTTCATTTACGTTTTAAAAAGAGAATGTTTCACTAAAATAGAGTTATATTCCTGGAAATCCATTCATACGAAATTCGATGTTTTCCGTGACAAAACAAAACTTGAAGCAAACTGAACCCACAGTAATGAGAGCTGACCGAGAGCTATCTGACGCGGCCCTCACTCGCTAGACCACTTTATAAATTCCTTGTAGAATTATAAAATCGACATGGACATGTGGGGCGAAGCTGCGAATTCCGTACATCGTACCGAGACTCTGATGGCTGTTTCATCTTTGTGTTACTATAACGGTGTGCTAAAGTTGATTTTCAATGATTTCATCAGAAATTTTTCTTCTGAGTTCTACAAGTTTTATTACTTTTGGCAATAAATTACTGAAATTGAAGCTATTTAAACGTTTATCAGGAGTCTTTTTTAAAGCATGAATTTGACATTTGGAGTGAACGTCATTCGGCCAATTGACCAATTTTTGATTACATTTACATGTAATCAAAAGCAATCTCAAACCAAACCAAAAAATGTTATCACGATTCAAATATTTTTTTGTGATGAAAAATTCAAGCAGCCGATGTAGGAATTAATGTTGCCAAGCACTCCATATGGTACTTTGCGGAGCCTAATATTTCGTTTGAGCATACTTTAACCCGGTTCAGCAAGTTCCATTCAGAACTTGTGATTTGAAAACAACTAATATAAGACTTCCCTTTTCGTAATGGTATTCTTTACAAGCAAAATTGTATTGATCATAGTTTGCAACCAAACTCGCATCCTTGCTAAAATCTTCTTCTTTCTGGCGTTACGTCCCAACTGGGACAAAGCCTGCTTCTCAGCTTAGTGTTCTTATGAGCACTTCCACAGTTATTAACTGAGAGCTTACTATGCCAATTGACCATTTTTGCATGTGTATATCGTGTGGCAGGTACGAAGATACTCTCTATGCCCTGGGAAGTCGAGAAAATTTCCAACCCGAAAAGATCCTCGACCGGTGGGATTCGAACCCACGACCCTCAGCTTGGTCTTGCTGAATAGCTGCGCGTTTACCGCTACGGCTATCTGGGCCCCTTGCTTAAATACTACGTGGTTTAAGGATGGCTTTTTTATTTTGTTTCCCTTAGATGCTTTAAAGATATCTTCTTGCTGCCCTACAACCAAGTGTTCATAAATTTGTGGTAAGAATACCGAGAAAGTTTGTTCTTCAGTTTTTTTTTTCTTTCTGAGCACTACGCAAGATGGTTCATGCTCGTTTTTCTCCCTTTTTATTTTAGTGCATCTACTAGTACCTACCTGGATAAACGGAAATTCCGAATCAATGAAGACTACATATGACTGGCTGAGAGATGCACTTAGTATTGTCTGAAAATAATATTTACAATCTATATCCGGCATTTCCAAGCATCAAAAAAAAAAGTTTTCTATTTCAATTGATGCTTTCACGTTAAGCTCCTACAGTTCAAATCAATCATCTGTTGGGAACTTTTCCTTTGGTCGGGTTGCAGCAGTGTGGTGTCCGCTTCCGTCTAGCAAAGCCATCATCTGAATTATGGAATTAGTTCCACAACACGGGAAAACCGCACATTCAGGTGGTATAGGGTATAGAACCAATTATTGTTTTATGGTGAATGGAACACTATTGTCATAATTGGTACAAAGAGAACGATTTTCCAAACCAATTTTAGGCAGCTTTATGTCAATGTAACACTAAAACTGTTGAATTGTCTGTTTCGCTAGGCTGTTTTTATCCATACTGTCGACTTATCTCATCCATAAATGGTGCACCTACCGTACATACCTTTATTGTGCATCTTTTGTATTTAATCTGAACGGCACTGTGAGCATATACTCAAAATTTCAAGGTGGTACTTTTATGAAATCAAATATCATGATAGAAACTTTGCATATCAATCAAACGTTTACAATTTCAACTAACGTTCATTTCATATACATTTGCCAATAAAGTCAAGAACTTGACGCACCAAACCAGAAAACGATTCGGATGCAATGTGATTGCGCACGAAGGAACCGTACTGAATAGCATTTCCTTGCCATCCCTACTCCACACCACACCATAATGCATAATGGAATAACTTTCGCAGCGGAGATGACGAGAACGATTCGAACCAGAAAAAGGTGGGAAAGTTTGCACTTTTCTTTGTTTTGCGGGCGCAAAGCTGGAAAACGTTAAGGGTTTGCCTTCGAGCAATGGATGTCTAAGTTTTCCCTCCCAGCAGTGGATAAGTCTTTACTTCGGGTTTGCATTGAAAAGATTTGTGACTTTTTAAGCATCCGTTGAATAATGAAACGGCTGCAGCAGGGATTGTTAACCGAAATCCAAGACAAAGACGATTGTGAATATGTGTGTTTGTTGTCTGGTATTTCAGGATTTCCCTTAAAATGCTCCTCAATGGTACGAGAGTCCGTATATTGTTTTAAACTGCCGAAGTTTTAATGAATAATATAATGCCAATTAGCATCATAGGAACGGTTGGCTCGACAAAGTGGATCATTTGGGTATATTGGTAAACGTTATTGGGTGTAGCCGTTGCTCCCCCTAAATAAATATTAAGAAGAATAAAACTTTATTTCAAAATTTTCAAGGTTTTCTGCATTATTCATTTTTGTACAATATTAAATCATCAAAATTTTGGAATTAAATTAAAAATCCGGTTTCTTTAAAAACCATAAAATACAGGGTAATAATCCACAACGGATCTTATGAAAGATGATTGTTCCGTCAAGAAATTTATCGAGGAGTTCCTCTACATTGAAGAAAAAAAATTTATCTTGAGATTTTCCTAAGGGGCCTCCAAAAACCACGCTCTCTCCTCGTGGTCTGTAGTCCACACAAAAATTTTGAAATTTGGTCATTGGCCAAACACTTCCCTTTTCTCCCATAAATAACCACGTGGTTTATGGATGGCCCCTAAGAATTAATTCAAGATACAGATTAAGAAAAAAATACATCATTTTTTTTTTTTAAGAATATTTCTGAGACGTTTTTAAAAAACTCACAAGGAATTTATCTAACGGGCCAACCAAAAATGTTGTATCAGTTCTAGGATAAAATTTCTTCAAAAACACAAGGAAGTGACATCTTGATCGATTTTCCCAATCACTCCCTTATAAATTTTACTAATGGAAGGAACTGGTCCAGGAGTTACACCCAGAATGTTTTTTTTTTATCACATCGATTAATTTTTCAAGTTTAATAATGGAGTTCTCCTTTTGAAGCAGATTTGATGGAGGTACTGCATTGGCATTGGCGTAGGGCCAGCCCCCCTACATATATCCATACATTAACTACAACTCATACAATGTCCGACAAAATTAATTGAAAAAATAGGCAAAATTACTAAAGGAAATTCATAGACAAAAGTTAGCCGGAATTTGTGGAAAAAAATACGGCCTAATTCATAACAGATCTTTTCGAGGAATTTCAATCGGCCATAGTTTTTTATTCCATCACTCAATTCTTGCTTTGATTTCGCTTCAACTTTTTAAGATAATTTCGCATGAATAAACTTATTACTAGAACTCTAAACTACGTTTTTCCAAGAAAATAGTATTCTCAAAAATGCTAGTATAACCGAATTTCCCAAGGAATATGGAAGAATGGTTGCATACCTTTTGCTACAAATCTCCGTGCAAATAATATTGTAAGATTTGTTAATAATTTCAACATGAATTCCTTCTGGAGGATAACCATTCCTACTATGTCTACTTTCAATCCACAAATTGACTCCAGAATATGTACCAAAATTTAAATAAAAAACTACTCAATCTATCAAAAGTTCAAACGTTTCCTTTGCAATTTCCCTAAAAATTCATTGAATCTGTCAAATTGTTTCCAATAGTTTACTAAAATAAATATTACAAATTCCCTCGCGAAGTTCATAAATTAAAATCATTAGAAATACTTACAAAATACCTCACAAAGTTTTTTTTTTAGTAAATTCTTCTTTAAATCCCCTTAGTATGGAGGAATTATCTACGAAAAGTATTTTGTGAATGTCTCTTGCCTTCGAATTTTCAGAGGAAATTTATTGGGAAACTCCAGCCATATTTTCCTTCCGAAATCAGCATAGCGAAAATCAGTGCAGAAATATTAAGCAAAATAATTTTAAGTTATTTTTCAAGAAATTCATAAAGAAAATCATTACTTGAGAATTGGTTTTATCCATTCTGCTAAAAATCCATATTCTGGAATTGAATTCTTGTGAAATATCAAGACAGTATTCCTAAAGGCTTTCTGGCACAATTATGGAAAATCCATAAATCAAATAGGGCATTCTGCTAGATTTCAAGGATAATTTTAAAGGAAGATTCTGATGGAGCTTCTTAAGAAATTTATTTGTTTTCAGTTCATTCACTTATCCTGGTGTCATTCACTTCTATAGAGATAAATAATTTGTATAATAATTGCTAAAATTTTCTAAACATTCCAAATATATCAAGTGTAATCTTTTCTATATCTGACCACTGATTGCCAAATGGATTTGAATTTGGATAATAATTCATTTCGAATTAATATATTTTATTGTTCTTTTTCATTGAAATCTATTTCCTAACAAAGAATAATTTAAAAAAAAAACAATCCTCTAATAACGAAATTTCTGTTCTAATTCAAAATAAACTAGAAATATATTGTACCCTAACTCAACAATAACGAGCTTCATCAATCCAATCATTTTTTTTTTTTCACATTTTCTATAGTAAACTTGTTTGTCTTGGTAACAACAGCAGAAGTAATACAATTTAGCCTATATGAAACAAGATACCAAAAATTATGTAACAGGAACTGTGTTTATTTGAAACTGTTTTCCAAACTACTTTCGAGCGCTACTGTAAATCATACTGTTAGATTCAATTATCCTTACATTTTAAGTTGTTCTTAGAAAAACTTTCTTATCGAAAATGTCTCCACCATGAAATTTTGTCCTGAACAACTAATTCCTTTCACAATTCATAGATAGTCAAAATTAAAAATGATAAAAAAAAAGATTATTGCGTTTTATAAAAATGAAATTTTGTTTTCATATTTTTCATGATAAAAAAAAAATCAGTATATATGTTCTCTTGACCTCTCCAAACGGTTTACTACAATCTCCCCACTGAACGTTCTGTTCTAAAATCAACATATCGGTGCCATTATTCTTAAAATAAATTGCTTGCAAAAACTCATAGCCAATTTGCAGAAGTTGTTCTTGAGTCAAAATGATCGATTCATCTATAGAAAACTCTTTTACTATTATACTAAAACCATGGTTAAAATTTAATCCCATATATGGGGCACGGTTTCTTATAATTGGCTCATTCTGGGTAGCATTCATCAGCATTGGATCGATATTTTTTATCAATGTGAAAGTAAAACCGTGATCTTGTTTTCTTTTAATAGCACCAGCAAAAGATTCCGCAGAGTTTTCATGTTTTAAAGACTATACATTTTATAAAGAGGACACCTTGTTTATGCTATATCTTTTTTATCATGTATATAAAATCCCAGAGTTTTTGGCTGTCAGTAACGCTTTGAAAGGTTTCATTGAGCAGCATACAACAGCAATTTAAGAGCACAACAACAGTCAAATTAAGAGCACTGCAAAAGTCCATTTGAATGTTACAACATTACAATAGGGTCCTAAAGCCCTGTCTCAATTTTAGTGCCAAACGCTTACGTTCAGGCCAAAAACACATGTTTACTCAATTTTGGACCCTATTGCAAATTGTGGAGCACTATAACAGCTATTGCACAGGGTGTTCTAGAGTTTTCCGGAACTTTGTCCTTCCTAATTCGTATAAAAGTCACGATCTTTTTATCATTGTAGTTTTCCGGTTTTATGAACTTGGACGGTAATCAAAATGTAAACAAAACAACTTTATGCTGTTCGACCGCATTTAAATTCCGATGCAAGTTGAAAATTTGATTCATTACGGGTTTCGTCATTTCAATATAAGGTTCAAAAACAAATAAGATATATGCAAAGGATAGATAAACATGATTGTGGGCCGAATATTCTAGTTTTTTTTTTTTATTTACACAACCTTCTTGAGTCGATGTTCCATGGTTCGATATCGACTTATGAAGGCAAAATAAAAATATTTTTTTTATGGTAACTATAATGGTCCCCTAAAAGAGCTTTCCAAAGCATTCCTGTTCGATGACTCGATATATTCATTAGTCGATAGTCCCCTAATTACAATTCGAATCGTTTTAAATTTTAGCACTGGTTAATCGGGATTCAATAGAATATTCTAGAATTTTCAGTCAGATTCTTCTCTCTGATTTATAGAAGCTTCTGGAACTTTTGAAATATTTCACAACAGCATTTAAGGCTGTAATTATTTCAGATCAGAACAACGGCACTATAACAATGGAGTATGGTTAGAGCATAAATTTGGGCGATTTTGCGTTCATAAATATCATGCGTGTCTCAGCTTATTATTCATACACCAATGCAGAGCGTTAATGATTAATCATAAATTTAATCATGATTAATGATAAATGATTATGATTAATCAAAAATGTTAATGATTAATCACAAAAAATCAAAAGTTAATCATTAATCATTAATCATAATCATTGAAATATTATGTTTTAATCATTAATCATTAATCATAATCATAAAGATCGATTTTATTCAGTAATCATAATCTTAATCATAAGTCTAACATTTAATCAATCATCAATCATTCATTAAACAAATTTTACAAAATTGCTTTCCAAAATAAATTTTGCATTTTTATATATTATGACATGAACAATGATAGTTTATGCCCAACGAAGTTTAAAATCCAACCAAGCATGGCTTTGCTTGGTATCCGCGGACGTTACCATAAGACTAAAAACACCCTTAAATATGTCCTTCATATAAGACGGTGCATTTTCTCAGTTGTATTTGATCCGAATCCGAAGATCCGGTTGGAAGCTTGTGAGTGGTACCATTCTACATGAAGGGGCAGATCACCAAATTTCGACCTAGCACTAGCTTTTAAGCCGTTCATAAGATTTGTGTATACTTTGTATGAAATTCCGAAAATTGGCGCAACATTTGCGAGATCAAAAATTATTCCTCTTCCCCTAGTAGGTGGTATTCCTGTCAATAGCTCCTCGCTGTTTATGTTCACGTTTGATGTGTGCAATTTAACATCGCCTGAAGATATCCACTGAATGTAGCAGAGCATTGATTCAATCTTGATTAAACATTTGATGATTATAAACAATAAATCATGCTTAAAGCTTTTCAACTTGAACGGTTCTCTTCAATAATGAGTAAAGTGCTATGGCAAATTGTTTGAAACAATATTTTCTAGTTTTTCATAAAGATCTGATTAGGGAATTTCTAGCAAATGTTCAAACTGATTTCGCCCAACATTTCTCCAAGAATCAAATTGTTTAGTGATGAAATTTCCTTGAATTCCCTGGGCATAGAGTTAATAACTGTGGAAGTACTCATAAGAACACTAAGCTGAAAAGCAGGTTCTGTCCCAGTGAGGACGTTAATGTCAAAAAGAAGAAGAAGTAATGAAATATTTGCAGTGCTTTGTAGGGGGGCTGGGGGCAAGAAGGACACCTTAAGATATATAGGTTCAAATCATGGTTGATTAGCACAATTTTTGAAGATTATTCCAGTGTAGGGGCAAGCTCACCTCTTGTTCTAAATGATGTTATCGATAGATTTCAAAAATATAAGAAACACATGATGATATGAGATTTTTGAAAATGTCTCTTCTTATGAGGTTTTTAAACGAGGCACGGGGCAAGATTGCCACTCGTATGGGGCAAGAAGACCACCAGAGCAAAATGCCACAAATTTTGTATATTATTATTTCCCCGCCTAAACGATAAATTGTAGAGTAAATAAAGATAGAAACTGAGGGATTAATTTAGTTTTCATCTTATTTGTCTGTAACAATAATAGTAAAAAATTTCAAAAACCATTTTGAATGTCCAATATGGTTTATTTTGATTTTATTTAGTAGGAAACATTGATTTAATGCAACATTAAACAAGAAAAATATAAGTTCATTTGATTTTATATGAGAAAATTGCGGAGTCCCTCTTGCCCCATAAGACATACTGTTATTATATATGTAAAATTTAATGTAAAAAGAACTTTTTCGAAAAAATTCCTCACAGCTATATTAAACAATTGAAAATCATCGAAACTTTGCGGAAAAATCAATATGTTTTCTATTTATTGGGAGTCAAACCTTGTTTTCCAGTCTTACATTCTTATAATATTTCGCATATTTTGCGTTGGTGAGTTAAAGACATTTTTCTATTTTTTTGTACTAAACATAACTGTAATATTTACACAACCCTCAATTAGTACTCAATTTAGACGAAGCCTGCGTTGAACATCAAAAAATTGATTTGAACTACGTGAAATTAGAGGTGGCACTTTTGCCCCGGGTGTCCTTCTTGTCCCATGCCCCCCTAGCTTGTTCAAAAGATTAACTCTCAACTGCTCAAAGACATTTCAATGTACATAATGACAGCTCGCTCGAAGAACAATTTGCCGGGGGTTATTCAAAAGTGATTTTCATACTAATATTAAACGCGATATTAAAATAGTTTCAGGATACGGACAATTTTAAAATTTTGGGTTTGGTTCAAACTTTAACGTAGATTCAGAATATACATTTATACAAGCAAATTCAATTACCAATATTTTGAATACTTTCTCCGGGAAATCGACAAACCTTAACAACCCGGCATCCTTCTTATCAATAACGCTTGAGACATCCGTTTAAAACTTGATATTCATGAAGTTGGATGTGTCACAAGCTACGCTTCGCAAAGCCAATATATTGACCACTACCTCCAGGATACTGACTTTTGAACCAGAGCAATTAATCTTTAGTTATAATTAAACACTGTGATCAATTTGCCATAACGAAGTTCAAAAGAGACGGATTCCATGTCAAATCGGTCAGTCACAGAACTCGACCATCTTCGATTTGGATTAAATTTTGCACATGTTTTTGGTATGGTAGAATAAGTGTTTTCCATAGAAAAATTGATCATTTTGACTCAAGTGTAACTTTTGAAAATAGCCTATAAATTTTTGCATGCAACATATTTGAAAAATTCCAACTCCGAAACTGTTGATTTTAGAGAAAAAATTTCTATGAAGAATTTTTAGTGAACCGTTTGGACTATAAGAAAAAAATATACACTGAAAAAATATTTTATTTATTTTCATAGAAAAATCAAAAATAAAACTTGAATTTCAAATTACACAAAAACCCCATTTTTTATATTTTTTTAAATTTCACCATACAATCTTTATAGTAAAAATATGTTTGGGACAAAGTTTCATGATGGAGAAATTATTGATGAAAAAGTTTTTCTAAGAACAACTTTTGGTCGACTTTCAAAATTTTGATTTTTTTGTTAAAATAAATACGTTCTGATGATACAGTAAGCATCTTGAAATGATTCTAAGTCATAATGATTATATGAATAATTTCTCTAGAAGTAGCCATTTTCGAATTATATCGAGTTAAATGCAAAAATATATAGTTTAAATATTAAAATAGGCCATTTTTTATAATTTATTTGCGTTTCTCTATTGATAATAATACGTTTTCGATAGTAAAGACCATATTTCATTCCACTTACTTATTTTCCTTGATGAAGAATCTCGAATAATTAATGAAAACGGCCTATTCTAATATTTAAACAATATTTTTTGCATTAAACTCGACATAATTCGAAAACGGCTTCTTCTATAGAAATTATTCACATAATCATTATGGCTTAGAATCATTTCAAGATGCTTACTGTATCATCAGAACGTATTTATTTTAACAAAAAAATCAAAATTTTGAAAGTCGACCAAAAGTTGTTCTTAGAAAAACTTTTTCATCAATAATTTCTCCATCATGAAACTTTGTCTTAAAGATTTGTTTGCTATCAAAATTATGTGGTGAAAATTTAAAAAATATTAAAAATGGGGTTTTTGTGTAATTAAAAATTTAAGTTTTATTTTTGATTTTTCTATGAAAATAAATAAAATATTTTTTCAGTGTATATTTTTTTTCTTATACAGTGGGATTCCGTTTTTGGCACGCTCCGTTTTTGGCACCCCCCGATTGTGGCAACAAAATGGATCCGTTTTTGGCAACATTTTTCAATATCATTAAAAATTGTATTTTTCTGTAAATATTATTGTGTCGTTTGTTTTAGTCATTTGAAAAAGCAATCCAGCTTCACTCTTATCGCATTCCAGAGTTAAATTTTCGCCGATATTTCTCAGAATGTCACCAACTTCTAGGAGCACCGTATGAGCTTATTTCATTCTAGATGGCCGTATGTTGGCCGTTTCATTAAGTCAATAATCTCTATGAGTATCTACTAGTATCAACTAGAGTTCCAACATCTTTTCTCAGGCATTCACGCTTTAGGACCAGCCCACTTGAGTATGCCGGTAGACAATTGTAATTAGTAAAAGCCAGTTTTCTTCAAATTTGGAACAGCTTTTCTCAACAAAGCAACATTGACATAAGAGGAACAAATTATCTACAATTTTTGGCAAATTTTTGGATAATCTTACATTTTAATTACGTAAACACCTTTTCACTTTCATTTAAGTTCTTTAAACTCACTGACTAGCTTTCAATGGGTTACATGCATGCCATGATTCGCTACTAGCCACAACGTAACGCACATTCGCTAGTGTCTATGCACGAAAAATCGCTAAAAGGTAACGCGAAAAATATTTGTATGGCGAAATGCATCTAACGATTTATTTCTCAATATTGGGAACTATTTTCGAAATATTATTTGGTTCCGGTTGTGCGTGATGATAATGACTATCACGCCTACCAAATATTTTTTTCGATTAATGCTTTCATTTACGAGATATTTGAAGTTAGATGCCTTTCCCCATACAAAATGAAACGAGAAAACTTCTGCTGATCAACTGTGGGCAAGAGCAAAGCAGGTAATCCATTATCTACTCAAACTTTTTGCACCACACGTCTTAACTGATCGACGGCTTAGATTCAAGAGGATGGCTATTTCAGAAATTTGGGCTTTTACCCTGTACCGGCGGTTCCCGAGTTCGTAAATGTTCGTCGTTTTTCGTGTACTTCCTTTAAGAACGCAAGTTTTCAGTTTTGATAAGGACTCTACTGTTGCATCGCAACTTGTGGAATCAGAGTACGCAAAAAGTGGCTACACGGAAATAATATTGCCTTTCGTAATTTTTTGGTTTTTGTAATTAAAAATTACATTAAAATACTGTAACCTCGTTACAGTTTCTTGCTGGAACCTGAGAATGTATATTGTGGATGCTGTGCAAAATCTGTCGATTCCTTGTAAAATCCTAAGATTTCTAAGGCAGCCTGCGAATTTTCAGAGGAATACTGCGGATTCTGAATTGTATTTTGAATATATTGGGTAGTATCTTGAGGATTTCGAATAGGTTTCCAGCGGAAAGTGGAGATTGCTAGTGGCACTCTGGCAAGTCCCTATGAACTTTTGAGAATTTCGATCGGAAACTTGAGAAATTTCAGCTATATCGCAGCGAAACCTTGAAAGTTTATGCGCTGTCTTCGAAATTATTAGCAAGCTCTTGGGTAGATGTGAATTCCTATCTGGCTCCTAAGTAAGATCCAATGAATTCTAAGCAAGATTATGTGGATTCCTAGCAAGCTAGTTTAGAGTACAAACGGTTTCTATACCATTTTGTAATAATGTTCAGAGAAATTTTTCATTCATATTTAAAAGACAATATACACAGTCTTAAACCAAAGGCTGCACTTATATTATACAACGGACACACGGAACAACCATTCATTGAACATGAAGAATTTTTGTTTGACGAAAAGATTCTTTCGACAGGGGCGAACCTCTACGAAATCGAACCTACACTTCGTAGTACAATACGCCTAAACGATTGACGCCGCTAACCTCACGGCTACCAAGCCCATATTTCTATGGGAAATCCTTGCTTAGTCAATATTATGTTCCAGAAAATATAATAGTTTTTTTTATTGGTACAGCAAATGATTTCAGCTGTTTTTGTGTGCTCTTTGACTGTAGTCCATCATTTGATATCAGATGCCCCACTATGCAAGAAATTTAATTTGAAATAATCATTTTCAAATTATCGAATATTGTAAAATTTGACGCTCGGGATTAAAATAGAAACCATTTTTTCTTAAAGTTTATTTAACTAGAATCATTCATTTTGTAACACCTAGAACTTTTTTTGTAAATACGCTTCCAATGAAATTTCTGTATTCTTACACTACTTTGAGGGTTTGTTCTGTTCTTGAACAAAGGTCACTTATGCGATTATTGTTTTTACATGAACAAGGTATACAAATAGTATACATAAAGTTTACAAAACATCATTGAAGATATTTCAACTATAAAAAGTGTGTAGAACGCCTATCAAAATAAATATGACGGATCTTCAGATTTATAACATAGTTCTTTCCTACGGAAATCTACTTCGAAATGGACCGTTCGGAAGTCTGGCCATCATTTGGTTTCATAATTATGATGGAACAACGTCAAAATGATATTTTTGAAAATAAAAAAATGGGTTCCGATTTTGGCACGGTTCCGTTTTTGGCAACTGAAAATTTCAACTTTGTTGCCAAAAACGAAATCCCACTGTAGTCCAAACGGTTAACTACAACTTCTTCTTTGAACATTTTTCTCTAAAATCAACAGTTTTGAAGTTAGAATTTTTCAAATAAGTTGCATGCAAAAATTTATAGGCCATTTTCAAAAGTTACACTTGAGTCAAAATGATCTATTTTTCAACGGAAAACACTTATTCTACCATACCAAAAACATGTGCAAAATTTAATCCAAATCTAAGACTATCGAGCACGATTTTTATTTTTTTCGACTCATTCTGGATGGAATTCGTCAAGATAATTATATAGGATTGTTTGTTAATCATGAGTAATATCATCATCATTATCTAGTCTAAGTGTATAACCCATTGGTTGCATACTTCAAGCCTCTTAGTGCATCTTTTTGGAAATTTAATCATTAGTTGATGAATGATCAATGATTAATCAAAGGTTAATCATAAAAACAATAAATAAATGACTTGAGATGCCCAAAACACATTTAAGTATGCAACGAATGCATCACTCCCTCGAATTCACACTTCAAATATGAATCAAATATCTCTCATCGTGATTTTTCAATCATGGTTAACTTATGCTCTGCTCTTCTTTAAACTCGGTTTGCTAAAAATGAAACTTGATTAATCGTTAATAACTTTTGGGACTCGATATGAAAGTGGCTACTGACTCTTAGGGGGGACTACTCCAGTACTCCCCGTGATTGAATTCAAAACTATTGTAATTTTTGAATCGATACCCTTAGTTTTAAAGACAAACAGCAATCCTAATATTTTCGGAATTACGTTAGAATACAACTGAAAAGCATAATTTTGAACAACTACCGTCAAACTAAACGCTATATACGCTTCGCATTTGGATTAAATGGAAAAATGAAAATGTGTAAAAAAGTGAAATTTGCGATAAATTTACACGTCTTCTCGATGAGAATCGAGACACACCACGAGAGGACTAATGAACGCAGAAGTTAACCTGAATTCGATTTGAACTCAATAATCACACTCTACTCGCCAACGACTTGTTGGACGAGATTTGTATAGTGCTCACAATGGGTCGCGACGTTCTCAATATAAAAACGATAAATGATAATTAAAAAATGTATTATTTTGAAATTGAAAATTTTGATCAAATTTGATATTAGGCACGTAAGGGTTAATCATAATCATTAATCATAATCACTAATCATACTGAGTTTAATCATTAATCATAATCACTAATCATCTAAAATTGTAATTTAATCATTAATCATAATCATTAATCATACTTTAGCTTAATAATCAATCACAACCATTAATCATGACTTCAAAAATTTTAATCATTATTCATAATCATTAATCATGATAAAATTGAATTTAATCATTAATCACTTAATCAATCATTGAGACCCGTTAATCATTAACGCTCTGCACCAATGACATATTTATCAACAGAGAAATTTATCTGTCCATGTTATCATTTTGCAATTGAACATAAACATTATGAATCTTTGAAATAGGTTTTTGCTTGAAAATTCTTATGGAACGTGACTAGCCACGCTGGGTTAGCTAGTTTATCAATGAAATCATAATCGGTTTTCTGTGCATCGTAATACTATTATTTTCCTCTTATATGGAAATATAAGATCTTACAAAGAAGAACAAAGAAGTTTCGACAAAAACTTCCTAGAAAAAATGTTCTTCAAACTTAAACAATATTTTTCACATACCAAAAATCCGAATTTTTATGAATGAATTGTGTATTGGTATACTCAACTATTA
This sequence comes from Aedes aegypti, assembly GCF_002204515.2. NCBI lineage: Eukaryota > Metazoa > Arthropoda > Insecta > Diptera > Culicidae > Aedes > Aedes aegypti. Next base: position 383,986,183 of record NC_035108.1, read on the forward strand.
TACTTGGCTCCAGACCTACCAATCTTTGACCATTCTAAACATTGTTTCTTATTCGTGTGAATTATAATTATTTTGATGGCTTTTTTGTTATAACACCATCATGCAATAATATAATAGTCGAACGATACTGTATACAGAAAACCGATTACGATTCTATTGATATATTATAAAGATATAGCATGCACAAGGTGTCCACTTTATAAAATGAACAGTCCTTAAGTAAGTTCTACAATAGAGAATGTGGCTACTCTGGTAGGTGATAAATTATCATGAATATACATTAAACTTGTTCAACATACGATGATTAACGCTTTACAGGAGACTTGACTGTATATCTTTATTTTGCTGGGGATAACACATGTTCACATGTTTATCAATAGCATGAGCAATCATGCATATGAAACGTAAAACCACATCGACTTTGGTTGCACACCATTTCAGTAGTAAGTTTGGAGCAGTAGATACATAGTGTGCTAGTCGATCCGATGATTATGGTTCGCATCTGGTTCACCCTTTCGGTTTTTTGCGTATTTTCATACTTCCAATACATGCACTTAAAAGGCATATGTGTGGAAGTTTTATTTTTTAATACATGTGTTGGTGATGCACGCACATGAAAAAAAAAAAATACACATGCGACATCAACCAGGGTCGATCCATGGTCATGAGCGTGAGAACTAAATACTATACCACAGCACTAAACCCGCTTGTTGGTTTGCGTGGTGCAAAAAGCATATGAAGTTGTACTTCCACATTTGTACCGTAAAAACTGCTCGACTCAATGACCGGATTATCTGCCTATCAATAGACGCTCAAAAACGTCATGTCGCTCAGAAGAACACTTTTCCGCCATCAATAGACGCAGAAAACGCCTATAATGACGGTTTCAACTTTTGGGTGTAGAGAAAAGATTGTAAATAATCACTTACACTGCGGAACACGTTTTTGTTTCCAGCACCAAAATACCGCTATTTACTAATTTAAAAGTTGCTGAATTCATCGCCATTTTCAAAAATATCATAAAGTCTAGTTTTTGAGATATTGAATGCAAAATTTGACTGTTTCAGCCAACTTGCATGCAAGTTTTTCAGCTTTTACGGCAATTTATTTGCCTGATTTGCCACAGAATTCAAGCTTCATATGTATAACAATTATTATCAACAACGTAATATTTTTGGTGCTCAAATGTTAGTTTTTGATGGTTCCGAGAAGTATTGTAGTTTGCCACATAAGAGAAACGATGAATTTTGTATGGAGATTGCAAGCATGTTGGAAAAATCGATTAAATCTAAATTTAGTCGTGGAATTTCTACCAAATCATCTCTTAAAATAAAGTTTAAGTCCTGTATTGCATGTTTTGTGGATTAGATTACAAAAAAAATTGATAAATCATACATTAAATTTCATTTAAACATCAATGAAAACAGTATTTTATACAACTTCAGCTAAAAACTGTGACGTGCTGGAACATTTCTGAGATCGGCATCAGATACAGCAATCCCAAATCTACTAGAGACATATGATTTCTGAAAGTCCATCGGGAGTTCTTCAACAAATTTTCAAAGCATGAAAAAATTACGAATTTTACCATACAATATCTTTGGAAATGTTCTTAAAAAATAACGCCAATATCTTCACGTTAAATGTCTGCAGTTCTACCACACTAGTTGAAAAAAGTGTTTCCAAAAAAGTTTGTTTGAAATTTATGCAAAAATGTCTTTAAAAAAGACATTTATAGACGAATTCCATATCAGATCGGTCAGTCATAGAATTCGATCATCTCCAATCTGCAGAAAATTTGACACATAGTTTTGGTATGATCTAGTAATTGTTTTTCATAGATAAATAGATTATTTTGACTCATTTTCATTTTCATTTTCATTTTACAGCGTTTGGTGGGGCAATGAGAGCGCAAGTCAGTCCAAAGCTGGGGGCAGGGATAGGTAATGGCCGTAATAGTCTATGCGGACCACTTGAACACCATCGGAAATGATAGGAAGGGTTGGGGTAGGGTATAGGATTTTTTTTTTTTTTTTTTTTTTTTTTTTTTTTTTTTTTTTTTTTTTTTTTTTTTTTTTTTTTTTTTTTTTTGTATGGTATTCAGTTGGAGCTGCCTGACAGCTTAACTTGTCAAGGCTGAACCCTCGGTCTGGCTTTTGCCAAGTTTCCCCTCTACCAGGACCAATACTCAGACGGACTAGGCAATGGCGCCCACATGAACACTGTTTTTTATTAGTATTGTGACGTGGTAGTTTTTGAAAAGTACCCATATTCCCTTGCTTCAGAGAAAAGGAAGCATTGTGAAAATCAGCAACTCCATCAGAATTTGTTTGAAATAGTTGTGTAGTAGTGTCATTACTGATACTGTCTAGTCAAAATGGTTTTGAATAATTTGTCATTTAAGTGCTATTCTGATTACTCCTGTCTTTGACATAAGATTAGAGTCTTAAATGTCAATTGTCGTGAAGTCTTAACAAAATTAGGCTGTTTAGTAAGAGTTCTACTTAATTTCATTTTTTGTTGTTAAATGTATTTATTGGTCATTACGTTCATATATCCTTAAAGAAAAAAGTCGCTTTCCTTGTCTGTTCAACAATTTTTCGAAACTAGCAAGTGTACCCTAATGATCGATCTCAGCGTTTTACTTTCCATAGTCATTTTTATAGTGAATATTGAAGAGTAAAGTTACCTTAGGCTTCTATTACAGTCTCCTACAAGATTCACTTTTCGGTGGCAAATGCAATGCTTCACAACGCCTACTTTCTACTTGTATTTTTTGCGAAAATGAAGCTGGAATTAGATTATTTATCCCGCTGTTACAAAAAAGGTATTTCTTATTATGGCAATGTAAAAACCATATTAAAATAAGATTGTCGCCACTTATTTCTACTCAGTGAATCTACTAGTCATTTTCCTAAGAGTTCCTAAGTATTCCCTACGTCGTATATGATAACGATGTATCTAGCTAGCTAATAGTAAGAGTAAGAGTGGCTACGGATCATTCTGGTTAGCAAAAGGCAAACTGAACGTCACCAATAGTATTAATGTCCACTTCGAATAGATTAATTATTTGAAATGGGCATAAATTCTATCAATGACGCAGAATGTCCGTTGGATCACATCCGAGATATTATTGCGTCTATGCCATATGAATTATGACGCGGCTTTAAGCAAAAAATGCCAAAATGTGATACCACCACTACAGGTTACGCCTTTGGTTTCCATCATATGGGCTAATGGATTATGCCCTCCCATCGCGGCAAGGTCGCATAACCAAGGGGAGGGAGATAAATAGAATATTTTGACTCACGAATAAATTATGAAAAAGTCATATGAATTTTGAAATGCAATTTATTAGTTCTGAAATTTTGATTTTACAGAAAAATGTTCTATGGAAAAGTTGTAGTGAATTGTTTTGACTAAAAGTAAAAAATATAGTGTATAGGGTGTCAATGCTAGTAATGGACCCCTTAGTAGCTGGAATTTATTCTCGACGCCTTTCCGCAATTATATATCAGGCAGATATACGTTTTGTAGAGTCTAATAACAAGTTCAATGTCTTTACTTCACAGTACACCCATGCAACATACAAAATCATACGATTTTCCCAGAGAAATATACATTTGGAAAACTGTTGTCCGAATGCCTATTATGGACCCTCCCGGGGTCCATAATAGGATTGTTTACAAATTTGACGTTGCGTATTATGGACCCTCCATTTGATTCCCATGTAATCCGGCTCGCTGCCGACGTGCCTATTATGGACCCACCTGGAAATGCGTATTATGGACCCTCTTGTGTGGTTTCATTTACAAAACTGCTCAAATATCTGTTTTTATGCGTCTCAAACCAAATATTTTGCCTGAAACTGCTGACTAACAATGCAATCGAAGTTCCCCCGGTGGATTTTAATAGTAATAAGGTTGCTTTGAGTGTTAATTTTATGTTTTTCTGTAGGGGGTCCATAATACGCAAAGGGTCCATAACCGGCATCGACTCCCTATTTTACACTGAAAATATATTTCTTTTTGTATCGTGAAGGATTCGAAAATAATATTTGCAAAATTTGCAATTAATAAATAATAATTCGCCCACAATAAATCAAAAATTTCCATTCAAAAAATCAAAAAGAGCGATAGCAGTAAATGCAAAGTTGCAATAAACAAACCCAACTGAGCAATTCAAAATGACAATCAATACCGTTAAGTCACCAGTCACCGTGCGGCCTCCATTCACCGTGCACATATACAAATTCCTACAGAATATTCATACAATTTTTACAAATTATTCTTTTGTCAGCAAAATAAGATAAAACTGATGAAATAAAGTAGTTTTTGTCACAAAGCATTTTGAAAAACCTAGTTCATGTAGTCAAAATCATGTGAATTCTGTTTGATAATGATATTTTTCAACACTCTTAGTAGAAACGCCAAAAAACCACATTTTTTCATTTTAACGATAGAGTATGAATGTTTTTTAAATTTCAACAAGTTTTCACTGTGGATACTATTAGTAAGATGTATTTCATCGTATGAGCAATAAGATTTTATGCAAAGTAGAATTTTTTATTTTGTTTCAGTCGAAACTCAAATGCACGGTGAATGGATACTTTTCAATATATATGGTTCCTATTGCCGTGCATTAGTGTAAAAGGCATGAAACTATTCGGTAATATTAGATTTATTGTTATGTTGTCAATGAACTACTTCATATTTAGTTTTTGAGTGAATATGGAATGGTTTGGACAATACAGTCAAACCTCCTATAACGGCTTTAATAAAAAATAATAATTTAGACAATTTTAATTTTTTTTTTGGTTTTTATTGTAAATGATGATTTGAATACTCTTAAAAATGAGTGCGCACACTACTAGCAACATAGTTGCACCATCAACAACGTTTCTTCGAGATACAAAATTAAATCATGACGAAAACTATACGCACGGTGAATGGTGCACTAGTGTGCACGGTAAATGGTGACATAGAACGGTACGAGGCGACCTTAACATTACATTTTCAAACATAATTTTTGAGTAATTTTTTGTTATGCATCACTAGTTTTAGATTTTTCCCTGAATCATTATATAATTGCACGCTACGTAGTGGTATTCTAGTGTGCTTCAAATTATTTGGAATAGTTAGATAATTTTTTGAACTGCAAATTTTTCTTAAATGCACGGTGAATGGTAGCTTGACGGTACATGAAAATGTTGTAGAAAATTCCAATATTTAAGTAAAATTTCCATAAAAATAACGCAATATTCCAATAATGAGTAATAATGTGTGTAATGGATTTCATAAATTTTCAGTCAAATTGAAGCATTGTTTTCACAATTGGAGCTAATTAGTCGTCGTATGTACATGTAGTAATTAAATTTTAGAGTTCAATAATTAATTACGTAAGAATTTAGGGGAGGGGAGAGCGGGGAGATTGGCCGGGTTTGAAAAAATATTTCTTGCCATATAGAAAAAATAATGTTTCATACAAAACATCATACATGGAGGGGAGGCGAGGTTTCGAAAAATCACAAAAAATGTTTTTTAATACACCCCATTGTAAGGCGCTACAATTTTAATTATTTCGGCAAAGTTGAAATGAAACATGGAACATGGGATATCTAATCTTCCAATATTAGGAACACTTATGTCACTGCTTGGGTTATGTCCAATTATATTAATGGTAGAAGCTTATGCTCTCATGTCCCACCAGCCAGGGAACTGGTGTTTACAAACTAAGCATCATTTGTGGCAACACTTAATGCGGCATGATGGAACTTTGCCGAGCGCGCTAAGTGTTGTTAGACCACTGACGTAGTTGATTGTAACCTATTTTTTATCAAGATGTAATGGTAATGGTAAGTGTTCCCTAGTCACATATTTTACAACTTTAACAACGAATCAAATGTCAAACGATAGGTTTTAGCCCTTTTTAGACATTATGTATCGGATCAAGACAAGAATACATCATTTGGTTTATTTTCTTGTATGGGACGAAAGCCAGAACCTGATTCCGAAAGTACTTTAAGGGTTGGTGCCGCGGTCAAGAAGCACATGTAAATTTGTCCCAAAGCGACAACGCGGCTACTTGAACGTCATGAAATCATCTCAGAAAACCAATGCAGGACATCAACTCTCAATATTGTCAATTTTACCAAATGGCCAAGGCTGGGTTGTAGGGTCACTTCCGGTGAACCGGGGCAAAAATGGATGAACTCAAACCTAAGCATGCAGCTGCTCAAACTTCATGAAATAGTCTAAGCGTTGCTGTAAGAATATGATTCTTGTCTATATGGACACTTCGGCTAGATTGCTAGACATTGGCTGGATTCTGAGGTCACTTCCGGTGAATCTGAAGATAATCATTTATGTTTGTCTCCAGATTCACCGGAAATGACCTCAGAATCCGGACAACCCAGCTTTGGCCATTTGGTACAATTGACAATGTTGCGAGTTGATGTCTTGCATTGGCTTTCTGTGCTGATTTCATGGCATTCAAGTAGCCGCATATGTTGCTTCAGATCAAATTTAAATGTGTTCCTTGGCATCGGCTCCTACCCGTAAAGTACTTCCGGAACCAGGTTCCGACTTTCGTCCCATGCAAGAAAATAAACCAAATAGTGTATTCTTGCCTTGGTCCGTTACATAATATCTAAAAATAGCTAAAACTTATCGTTAAACATTGGTTTCGTTGTTAAAGATATAAAATATGTGACTAGGGAACACTTATTTCCGGTTGAAAAACATGTCTAGACTTGAACTTCCGGTTTGAAAACTCGCAGCCTATCGATCATAGTGAAAACCACATTTTGTTAAACTTATTTGTTTCTGTGCACCAGTCGATTGAAAATATAAGGTCTGTCCCGGGGCTTTGAGGGTTAAAAACATAAAAAAGTGTTCGGTCCATATCTCTGTGAATATACGTCCAATTGAAACTCTTTAAGCCGCATTCGAAAGGCTTATAGTAATTCTCACTTTGTATATGTTTTACCAAAAACATTTTTCGAATTTTTTATACTAATTTTTTACTTAAAAATGTGACATTTTTCAAAAAACACATTGAAAAAAAAACAAAGTTAATTTCCTCAGCATTGGATCGACCAAAAATTTAAAAGAAGGTGTCATTAGAATCGTAATCTTATATTCTTTAAAGTGCACTCCCGAAATTTTTGTGGAAAAATCTGAAAACTATTCAAAATCAATGAAACAGTGAGTCAAGTCATCGTGCAAAAGTTTGGGTTCACCCCTCAGAATGACGCAAATCGTGCAAAAGTTGAACGAACCGCACGCAAACATTTTTGTCAATATCTCTGCCATTTTTCAACCGATTTTAATATTTCATAGTTTTTTCAAACACAAATAATGGCGCGTATATGATTGGTTTGAGATTTCACAAATTTTTCGTGTTTTGCTTGTAGATGTGCAGTGGAGCATAAAAATACATTTTTGATTACACTCAAAATGTTTGCCTATATATCCAAATTCATAAATAACCCAGAACTGAATAAACAGCATAATAAGCACAAATTGAAATGTAAAACATTTGCACTGCGATTCGAACTTTTAGCGGCATTCTCTCGATACCTTTTATTTAACATTGCAAATGTTTCTTAAAATTTTATGGACACGATCAACAAATACTGAAATAAAGACAAAATCTAGTCAAAGTAGAAAATCTTTTCCTCTTTCTCCCCTTCAACCTTTTGCCCTTTCGATTTTCTTGAAAAAATAATCATAATGATTCGTGAAAAATTCTGTTTCTTTTTTTTTTTTTTTTGATCCAATTAGTTCCAGTACACATCCAAAAGCAACGATTATAGTGCTCGTCATATTGTTTTCCATTTCATTGCCGATTAATGTGTGCTCCTAGGCTAACTAGAAAATTTACAATTCAGCACCTAGGGGGGTCCCGTAGCCTTGAGGTTACGCTTTCGCTTCGCAAGCGGAAGATCATGGGTTCGATTCCCAATCCCCCCACACAAAAACTCCGTCCAGCCACCATAAGACGCCGCACGAAGGATCATGTATTGGGGAACACAACCATCCTTCGTCAGTGTCGGATGGTGACTGAGACACACTGACCCTCTTTGTAGGCTGTTGCCTCACACGACACATGAACATGGCAAAATGAACCACCGCACACCAATGGACTTCAATTTGGATATGGATTGGACGAACGACAGCACTCTCCTCTACCTGCTCGGTATGAGAGAAATAGCAATAATAACTATAAATAGATTCTGTATATGATAATCGGCATAATAGTGGCCAAGAGCACGGAGTGCCTAACAAATAAAAATAAGGAAAAAAAAATTCAGTAATCCAGTGTTAAATGTGTTTTGTTGATGTCCTGACAAATAAACTGTAAAAAAGTCTGATTTGTGTTTTAATCGATGTACCGTTTTGATTCATATTACGGACACTTAAGGCCTCAGTAAAGTATAACCCAGCTTGGACCATACAAAATAAATCATTCTGTATGATTTTTTAGCATTATAGAGCGTCGGAAGCCCTTAACTTTCGGATGGTGGGTAAAGAATTCGCGTCCGCAACTTGAATAATTTTTAATAAATCAAAACGTGTGGCCTTTTCATGACTCTTATTCCGGACGCTCCCTCATTTTTGCCTCATATTCCGGACGCTTTGATTCGAATTACGGACAGCTCATGAAAATCATTAATGGAACAGTCAAATCATCAATTGAAATCGTTCAACCACTTAAGAGACGTCAGAGGTAGTTGGGCATTATAAATTTGCAATGATATTTATGGAAAAAACCTAATAAAACGAGCCTCGAAAATGAGAACTTTTGGACGGCGAAAATTGAAACATTTCGTGTGAAATGTTTCCCATACAAACGAGAGTGTCCGGAATTTGAAGCTGTCCGTAATATGAATCAAAACGGTATAATCAAACTATCTTTATTTTGTTCAGCATATAACGAAATCCATTATAGCATCTGGGTCACATTTAAAAATTATTCCAGACGACATGGATATTCTTTCACTGTACCAAGATAAATGGTTTTTCATGTCGTAAACAGGGGGTTTCACGTTTGATTGTGAAACTTTTGCGAGTTGTCTTTTAACACCATTAAACTACTTCCGAACTAATCGTGCCTAACTGAAAAGTCGCAGCCAAAATTGAACCTCATCCATTATATCAAATCTTAATCCTGGAGCAACCCACGTCACCCCTTCTCACAGCTCCAACGGATTTGAAAGATAAATTGGACTAAACTGATTTAAACTTCCAACCATTAAATATTCAGCAATAAATTTATTCCCAATATTTGCCTTCTCGGTAGCCTTGCTTACGATAAGCGTTAAGCTACGGGCTTTATCAATATTTCCTCACCTCAGTTTCTTTTGTCTTCGGCATACTCCACAGTCGGGACCTTACTTCTTATCTCTTTCATGGCCTAGTTCCTTGGAAAATCTACAACTTCAGCCTGCAAGGCGGCAGTAGCAAATCCCAGGCAATCTGTTTTAGAGGGTTATATCACCGTTCTCAGGGGATCACTTCTCTCCATCCGGTTCCACATCTCGTCACCAAGAAACGAGTTGATTCCTGCACGCAACACAAGGCCCGTTATGTCATTATGGATTACAGCCCGGTCAGTCCTTCTCCTTTCCGGTTGTTCTTTCTCTCTCGATACATCAGTCTATGGGAGGTGTTCATGGGCGTATTCAGGATTTCCGTCAGGAGGGACTGCAAGCGACCTAAAAAGATTATTTTGCGTAAGCACACTGCACTAACTACCAATATAATGCTTGAAGAGGTTCTTAGCGAAATTTCTGATCGAATCCTTGGAAAAATAATGAAAAAAATCATGTGTATATCCTCTGATCATTTTAACTGATTCTGATTTGTTGATTAATATCGAAGAGTTGTCATAAAAAGTAATATTGTTGATTGTTTAAAACATCCTGAAGGATAATAAGCATGATTTTTGGAAGGATCTTTGGAAGAGTTCTTGGAGTAATTCTTAGATCTATCCCTGAGCAAATTTTCGATTACTCTAATGTTGAATTTCATCAAGAATTTGTAAAGAAAATATCCGCAAAAAGGGATCTCAGAAGGATTCTTGATGGAGTTTATGGAGTAGTTCATGAATGCCATGAGAGATTGAAAGATTACTTAAGATACGTTAAAAAAGTACAATGGTGCTTTCATTAATTCATCATTCATTTTAAGTAGATTCCTTAAAATATGGACCTTCACAGTCAGTTCTTTGTCAAAACTTTTGAGACAATTCATGAAGCCATTCCTTGTGTTTTGAATAATGTTCTGCTAGGAATTCAAATATACAGTTGTGTTCAGAACAGTGGAAGTAAAGCTACTGTTACTACTATTATTCTGAACACAACTGTACAATCTCTAAAAAAATAGCTTGAGGTATTGTTGACTGCGACAAAGGATTCCTAGAATAAACCCTGCAGTGTTTATTGATGAAATCTTCATAGCATCGATCGAGACTTTATGAATATCGATACTTAAAACAAACAAACCCCCCTGGCTACGCCCACGGAAGCGCCTATGGAGATGTGTACACATGATACAGCTCTAAACCCCTTGTTTGGCATGTTGAAATATTATTTTGTCATCAACATTCATCACTTTTCCCTAGGGGACTCTCCGGAGCGCAGAGGACCATTTTTTGGAACGATAATTTTCGGCAAAGGACCATCTTCATTTTCGCTGTGCTATGTGATGAACGGGCAGCATCCGGCACGTTCCATGCGGCACAGCCTGGTTAGGGGGCCACCCACACCTCTTCCCATGGACAAAGGTTCACGGAATGTCATGGTCACCATCGTCGTTGTCCGAGAGCAGTGATCCAGAGTGCATGTCGAAGAAGATTTTCGGTACGTCTTTGTTTCGGGATGGAATATTCCTACTTTTGTGCCGTATATAAAATGGACGTTGCTCCAGTTAACGGACGAAAGATGTCCGTCATGCTTTGTTTGCTGTCGATAAGGGTTTCAAGGGCGTTTTTCGTCGAACGGAATTTGTCTCCAGAAGAACACATCCTCATACATATGGTAAGGATAATGGAGTTCTGGCTTGGCATACATTCGGGAAAGTTTGTCGAAAATTCCTGGGATTAATGGGATTGAGGCTTATGTGTCTAGAAACTAGAATCAAGCTACCAGCTCCTAAACGTGTTAACTTGGAATGGTACGTTGCTGGATTTAAAGAGGGAAGGATCTATCGTTAAATCGTGGAAATTGAACAGTAGTCTAGAATGCGAAATGGTTTATATTACCTAACCAGAATACTTCAAATTGAGTATCTGCCCTTTCTTATAATCTGATTACGTCAGTCGAAAGGTTTCCAATTATATTTCACGTAGAAACATAATTTTTTTATGATAAAACTATTGTATTTTTTATATTTTTCATCTTTCAAACCCCTAGGAGCTAATGGTTAATTTTTTATGAGAAAACAAGAGAATGTATGTAACATTTACATTTGCAGCCATAGGTAGCTGTATGAATCAATGAATCTCTTTTAAGTGATTAAAATCTCGAAAAAAATATTCAGTAGTTCTGCCAAAAGTTTTTCTTGATTTTTTTTTAACTTTTCAAGGCGTTCTTCCAAAGTTTTTCTTGAATATAAAATGCTTGAGCTTCATCAAAGAATTTATGTAAAACGCAATCCTTTTAATACATCTCTTAGAATCTAAAGAAAATTCCCAAACAAAATCATCCAGGAATTTCATCATGGATTCGAACTAATATTTCTCTAGGGATTCCTTCAAGAAAGTGCTCAATTACTCGTTCACAGATTTCAGATTTCCTGTAATTCTGTCTAGGATTCCCCTTAGAATCTCACCATCTATTGATCTTTTTACATCACTTACTACGTATTGATCGAAAGATTTTTCCAGATATATTTCTTAAAACTCTCCCAGTATATCTTTAGATTGTTTCTCGAAGAATCCTTCAAAAGATTCTTACTGGCATTTTTCAATAGTTTCGTTCTTCATGAATTCCGTCATTGAATCTCCTATTCGTTTTTCATTTTCAACACATTTCTTTAGTTTTTCAGGAATATCTTCAAGTATTCCTCAGATGACTTTGACCCAAGTTCTTCCTAGGAAGTCTTCTAGTAATTTCTCCATATATTTCTACTAGACTTTTTAGGAATTTTCTTGAACTTGTACACGGATTGCATCCGGATTTGTTTTCTAACATTCTTACAAGAATTCCTTAAGGGCTTCCTACAAAAATGGGGCACTAGGGCAGATCGATTTTTGCGACGGTAAAACCCTCTTGTACTCTGGAAATGCATCCAAGAGGTTTGGTGTTGGAAAAGTTTAATTAGAAAAAGGTTAGAATAATTTGTTTGGTGCACTGTTTTATTGTAATATTGGGACTCAAACCAGTTCACATAAATTAAATAATTACATTAAAAAGATACCAATTTGAATGGGCCTGACCACCAGTCTCTCCAAAGCCGCCATAGGGAAGACGTGTTCAATAAATTATTTTTCAAGTTAAGTTATACTTTACGAAAGAAATGGTTGTGTAATAAATTACACATTCTTTAACAACAAAAACGCGTTTTAGTGATTCAAGTGATCATCTGGTGACTTGTTTGTGGACTTTAGACCGGCGGTTTTGGTGCATGTATGTGACATACTGACAGACATACTGGACCCAATGGACAAACGAGTACGGTTTCCACTTAACGCTGACTACTAGACGCAACACAAAATTGCTGCCGTGACCAGGATACGGCGTTTGGACTCCACAAACTCTTGGTGACCCATGACTACTCCACTCTGAATCGACCGCCATCTTGTACCGAAGCACATCCCATCGAATTGTTCTTGGTCGCCGACCAAAGAATCGGTCATCTTGATACGCCGTACCGATATCTACGCTATCTGGGCTTTGGAGATTGTCACAGTTAGAGTAAGGTGGGGCAAAAGTTCGACCTTAGTGGTATAATCAAAGTTTCCAGGAAAATAATAGCAGATGAAACAAAGAAAATACCATACAGCGAACCTTCAAAATATTGGCTATAACTTTGCTGAACAAACTTTCATTTCATTTTCATTTTCATTTTGCAGCGTTTGGTGGGGCAATGAGAGCGCAAGTCAGTCCAAAGCCGGGGTAAGGGATAGGTAATGGCCGTAATAGTCTATGCGGACCACTTGAACACCATCGGAAAGGATAAGAAGGGTTGGGGTAGGGTATAGGGAATGGAGAAGACTTGGCACAGTAATGCGATTAATGCTGCAAAATGTAAATGTGCTGAAAGCAATTTAATTTGAGTTTTGAAGTTTGATTTGACTTATTAAAATTCTAAATAGATCGGCCATTTTACAAGTAAGAAAGAATATGCTGATCGCTTTCTAGAAATTTTATAAACAACAAAATAATAACAATATGAGAGTGATGCTAAGGGCTGCTGATGGCACAATGCGACGCTTTAGGAGATTTTGATACTGATTGAACATTACTATACAGAGCGCAAATTAATCGATGGTAATAACTTTACAAACTTTATCTGTTTTTACACTGATTGACGATGCTGATTTATATAAAAATATTTTAAAAATATTTGATATTAGTTCATTTGTTTGTGTTATCTAGGTGTTAATAATGGAAAAAATTTACATACCCTTGATAAAATACTTCCCTGACCAGAAATATTATATTTTGAGCGCCCTTTTCGAAGCTATTCTATCCAGGTATCCATGTACTGCTTTCAATCCTGAAATTATTCTTATTGTGCATGCTCATGCATTATATCAGTGATGCTCATAATCATGCAACAGATAAGAAGGAGAGAAAAAGAGAATATAGGAACAGTGATTAGTAATGAGTTAATTATGTAGTTTTGTTAGAATTATAAACAATTAAACAGCAGTAATGAATAGCTTAGCTTAGCTTAGCTTAGACTGACTACACATATCAATGGTTGCTATTCCGTGATTGACCGAAGTCAGTGAAAATGCACAAAGAATCAACTAGAAGTTCGGCTGGGATTGGCCAAAATCTTCTTCAGTGTGCATAATTCAGTGCCTCTATTTATACAGGGTCAATAACGGCGCCGGCCACGTCCTTGCAGTCAGGTGGGATTGGGGAGAGGAATGTTAGTGTGTAACCTTTGCTTTTTGGAGACCGTGTTTGCCTCTGCATCTCCACAAAGGTTACTGGGAGGGATGTTTGTTAATGGGGAGGATCGTTGGGTCATAGGATTCACTTTGATAAGCGATTAGACCATGATAAACAATGATTTGTGAGATATATACAGGCTTATACGTAAATATAATATTTTCAATTGATATGAACAATTTCTATGTAGAGGAAAATTATGCCGACACTTGAGGTGACGAACCATTCAAAGTTTGTTGAACAAATACCTAAATGTAACATTCCTACAGCTGTCAGGACGAAAGCATGTGTTATTATATTTTACTCATTTGAAAAGAAACAAAAAACTCGATTGGTTGGGACATCATAGAACACTCTTATTCTTATGCCGACACTTGCAGTGGCGAACCATCCAAAGTTTGTTGAATAAAGTGAACCTTTCGCAAGTCTACACTTGTAGTGTCGAACCATTCAAAGTTTGTTTTTAATTACAAAAATATATATATAAGAGGTATATAAGGTATATAAAAGGTGTTCTGAAAAAAAAATGTTAAACATAAATAAATCATGAATCAGAGTTTGTGTCGACACTCACAGGGACGAACCATCCATAGTTTGTTGAAAAATCATATTTACATCCCACCATTGTAACGATTGAATGTGCAGTCATACATATTTTATAAATTAGAAATAGTAGCATGAAACGAGCTCACCAATTGATCCGTTATCCTTGACTGAGCAGCCACAATCCACTTTCGGCTTCACTCGTTTGCTCGGCTATAAAAAAGCACTCAGGAAAAAAAAAATAAGCGCGCGATCCAAAAAGAATAAAAAAAAACTGTTCGGGCTTTCTTGACGCACTGCCCAGGAGCAAGCGTCAAGGTCGAAGGATCAAACAGAACTAACCGATCGCGGCACTTTTTCAGTTACTCCAACCGAACTCACCGATCACGCCACTTTTTGACTTACTAGACTAACGCGCGACATGTTTGATCCTGCCCTCGTCGCTCGCCCCGGGAAAAGCAAGTGTCAAGGTCGAAAGATCAAACAGAACTGAAACAGGAATAATGCCGACACTTGTAGTGACGAACTATACATAGTTTGTTTGAAAATTACATATGAGTATTACTGTGCATTTTATCTCGATATGGTAGAAGTTTTAAAAAATACGTCAACATTCACAATGTCGAACAATTCAAAAGATAATTTTTAATAATGTCAAAAAGAGACAAATATATGTATATTGAAATTGTATAAGAAAAAAGCATAATGCCGACACTTATAGTGACGAACCATACAAAGTATGTTTTAGAATTACTTAAAAGTTACGCTTTCAAGAAAATATGTGTTATCACAAGCATGAAACGAACTCACCAGTTGGTAATCCATCCTCGACTGAACACAAAACTGATACTGACAGCAAAACTTCTTGGCGTCCCGAAAACAAACCGTCTTGCTTGTGCCTTCCAAATACCTACCCAGCAAGACGCTCCAAAACAGAAAAAAAATCTTTGGAGACGAAAACACGCGCGAAACCGTGAGCCAAATCTATCGGACGACGCTAAACCGAACTGTCCTGCTTGGGCTTCACGAAGCACTACCCAGCAAGACGCTTGAAAACAGAAAAAAAAAAATATCCGGCGACGAAAACATGCGCGAAACCGTGAGCCAAATCTATCGGACGACGCAAAACCGAACTCACAATTAAACAGCAGTAATGAATAGCTTATAAAATTACTTTGCAGCGTAGCTGAGCCTTTCGGAACATAAGACCGATGTATAAAAATAATTTGTTTCGAAATTGTCCGCGTGGTCTTCTAGTGCCCCTATTAGATAAGAATCAGTCATAGACATACATACCGAATGCTCGCCATGACCCTATGACCAACATTTGTATATGTATAGACTTAGCTGATGTGGCTTTTCGAATAGGTAGTTCTTTCACTCATTGATTGTCTTCAAAACCTTGTCAAGTATAGAAAATTAATTTTATTTCATTTATTACTACATTGAAGCTACATTGTACTTATTAAGTATTAGGTATTATTTTATGTTTTTATCACTATTGATATTATCAAGGCCAGAATTCCCAGTGAGTGAAGAATTTTATAGTACTAGAACACCATAGAAGATCGCTAAACATTACCTAATCATGGAACGGCTTTTTGCTCTATTATTTTAGGTAGATGCTATTGATCTCCCTTTGCTCCTATCCGCAACCCGGTGCACGCGCCCTGTTGGTTTTCGAAAACCTCGTAGAAGATTACAAACCGTCAATGGCATTCCCAATTACTACCCCACATTGCACATTCAAGGGTCTGATTGTGCTCCTAACCCACCCTCAGTCTGTAATCTTCTCGCCAGTTTGAAATTATATTTTCCCGAAGTGAAAGTAATTTTGATGAGTGATAGCGTAGTGCAGCCCAACTGCATAGTACAGTAGTTTAACCAGAATCTTTAGGTCAGAAGATGAAATCTAAATTTTGTAATAAAAAGGTTGCCATTGCTTTGAAATTTACCCAACATCTAATCAAAACTACTAACAACAGCGATCAATTATCAAAATTCATCGCTCCCTGGAAAATATAATCCCAAGCCCAGGGACTATAACTTTGCTGAACAAACTTGTGTCAAAATATTTACCCATTTTTAGTTATAACAGTTTCAAAATTGATTGTCTTAAACGAACTTTTGCCCCACCGGTAGGGCAAAAGTTCGAATCTAGTGTGGGGCAAAAGCTCGTTGGCTAAAGCACAAAATATCAATACTTTTATGCCAGGCATACTTCATACCAGAAGTAAACTTATGTTTGCCGAAAAATACACACTAAATTTTCATCAAAAAATGCCCAAAACAGGGTTAATTGTAAAACACCCAAAAAATAGCAGTTTTTCGCAAAACTAAGTGAAAATGTAAAATTTTTGTGACATTTTTCACACGATCAGGTAAATTTCGCTAAATTTAAAGATAATATGTAGATTTCAGGAAATTTGAAAAAATTTCCGTGGGTTTATACATGGGTCGAACTTTTGCCCCGCAGATTCGAACTTTTGCCCCGCTATGGGCCAAAATTTGATTCCAACTATTTATGGAAAAACTAATACACATCAAAGCATCCTTATGATAGGCCTAGAAACGCCCTTACATAAAATATTGAAAAATATTTTATCTTCATTTGGTTCCATGCATCGAAAGTTTGACCAAATATTACAATATTTACGTCGAAAAACAACAAATAGCCATAACTTTTCCAAATCTCAATCGATTTTTATGATATTTGGAGTGATAGTCTCTTACTTGAATAGCATTCGAACCACCATGACATTTATAAGTTTTGTTTTGATTTGAGCTAGAAATCTTAAAAAGAAACTCTTGCCCCACTCGAACTTTTGCCCCACTTTACTCTACTGGTTTCATGGTGGTAGGTCATTTGGTATAAAGTCGTTTGGCATAAAGTTGTTTGGCATAAAGTCGTTTGGCATAATGGTCATTTGGCATAAAGTCATTTGGCATAATCGTCCCTTGGCATAAAGTCGTTTTGCATAATGAGTCTGAAAGCAAGAATTTCTCAATTTTCGTTTTTACGTTTCTATTGAATCTTTCTGATGACACCAGACTTGTTTTGGAGTCAAATGATACAAAATGGCACTTTAGTCAACAATCATTCGCTCTTGAATAAATTTAAGTTTATTAGGAAAGTTATTGCCAATAGTATTTTATTATTTATCCAGAAATTAACCTTCTTTAAACTATTAATTCTTCTATTGAGTTTCGCATTTGGAACAAATTATTGCACTGTAGGTTTTTATACATTTAGAACAAATTTACCCTTCTTTTAATTGTTCTATTTTTTTCCTAAATATGATGTAACCATAATTATAGGTATGAAAACAGTTGATTTAAAATTTCAATAAATTTCTCCTTCTTTTATGCATAGGCTGTTCTTTGGGGCTATATTTTTTAAGTATTTTTGTTTCTAACTGATAAAAAGGCGGCAATCGATAACATTGATCTGTCCAAATTAGCGTTTGCGTAGTTACGGTATACTTCGTAGATTGGAAACTAGCAACATTCATGTTTTTCTTTAATAATCTCATTAAGACTGCTTTCAGGAACAAAGCCGATGAATAAACTTTGACCCAATCTTAAACAAGAATACCAAAAGCATGAATATTGATATTCCCGGCCACACCCATCTTTACCGTAACTTGGGATAGGGGAAGGAAATGTTGATCTAGCACTTACTTAATGAGAGGCCACCGACTCAGCAACACCCTCTAAGTGCTACGGAGGTCGAGGTTGGGATAGGTATAAAATGTAAGGATTCGCCTGGAAAGCTAGCGATAGACCAAGGCCAATTGCTGTTTAGTTTTTTTCAATTTAATCTTTTGAATGCCGGCATTCAAAAAAGAAGACATTTGTTTTATTTAACGCATAGATAATTATGTTTTAGTTTGTTGTTTTTATTACTGATATATAAACTCGTTTTTTTATTAAGATGTTGAGCTTAGTTAACTGCTCAGTAATAATTAAAAAGCAGTGCCGATCCCTCCTAGGTCATCGGAACGAGAAAAAAAAGAGGATACGCGTAAATATGAACAACAAAGTAAACATAGCACTAGAGATATTTTCTGCTCAGCCATTTGCAAGCAAAACCGATCAAGATTCGTCGAACAAAAAATATATATAAAAAAACAAAACCCAAAAACCAAACGTTTTCAGCAAAAAAACAAAAAGCGCGAAAAATGTTATAACAATATAAAAGCGTCAAAAATCCAATATTAAAGTGTAATATCTTTTTGGGCATATTATTGAAAATGTATAAAATAAAATTTAATAAAAAAAAGAACTGTTTCACCTCTTTCATAGGCAGATCAATCATCGTGGAGGTATTACCACTGTCCACTGGTACTTCATTATGCTACGTAACTGTAGAAGATTTTTTCATTACCGATGTGCTTCAATCTCACTAATGTTTCAGGCGATCATTTTGTCACTGCTCATTTTTCACATCTTAATATCACAACATAAATCTTAGAAAGCAAAAATATAACCTTGCTTGCAAATTGAATGCTGAAAATTACATAATCTTCTCGATCAATTCCTTATTCATACACTAGCACTGTCACGTTCATCTCGCAAATAGGAAATCCCATAATCAAACCACTAAACTTCCCGATATATCAAATTTTCTCTTCGTCGATTGACAAGCCGAATCTATTATCCACTCCGCGAAATGAAAGCACACCGGATTTGAAAAACACAACCGTTCGCCGTCGCAGCTTGCTACGATCAATACCAGGGCGACCTCTATAGCACAGACAAACAGACGTCACACTCTCACTGCTGTCAGCGGAAAGAGAAATCGATTACTGCAATTACTTTGATGGGTTGTGCTACTTTTACCCAAATGTCGGTCCCCGAATGTCGTTTCCCCGAACGCCAGTTCCCCGAATATCCTGTTTTCTCGAGTAGCCCACTTCCCCAAAAGTTTTAAGCACCCATAATTGTCGTAACTTTATACATTTCAGGGTGGTGAATGAACTGGGCATCTAATATGCACCCTTCTATATTTGATTGGCGGTTTTTTCGAGTTTTACCGTTCTCAACATTTTTGCCAACATGTGTATAGCCGAAAATGACAGAATACTTTCTTCTTTTGACTGTTTATCGTTCTTTCTCGTCACCACTTTTTGGGGGAACCAGTCATTGCCGCAATAAATTAGGCGTCCATTCTTCTATTGGTTTAATTGTGAATTTTTCCTTTTTTTTTAAATAGGCTCTTTTTATATTTCTACTGTTTTAAATTTTATTATTTAGTAAAGCTAATTGTTAACAATTTTTATATTTTGCTGTTTTATCAATTATTGCCAGATATGTTGTTAGAAAGATAATTATTTTAGAACCTGCTAATATTTAACATATACTTTTTTTTGGGTCAAACGCGTGATCTCCTTCCGTGATATGCTGAAAAAATATTATTTTAATCACAAATTGTCCCTTCTCTCGATAATAGACGATGTTTTGATGTACACTTCCAAAATTAAAATTTATATTGAACCGTTGAAAAATTTTGCCACAAATATTTTCTTTTAAAGATGTGTTGTTCGTTTGAGCTATGCTGTGAAAAGATTTTTTTGCGATAGAGTCTTAAACATTTTAAACGAAAAATAATCTGCTATCGTATAAAGGCTTTTTTAAGTCGCATTGATAGATCTTTGGATTAGAGCTTTTGATGTTTAGCAAGAAAAAAATCATTCTTTTATCAAGTAATTTTCATCGAGTGTTACGTCCAAACTGAGACAGAGCTTGATATGCAGCGAAATATTCTATGAGCGTTCCCTTGATGAATAACTGCGAACATTCCTTGCCAATCTATTGTTTTCAAATATGTATATTGCAACAAGCTCAAGAATACTCTATGTTCTAAGATGAAGAGACCCGTCACGAGTTTTATTTAGTAATGCTCTATAATGTCACAATATTTTTTGAAATTCTTAGCTTGGATAATTTCTGAACGAACCACGCTTGTTTAGACCCTGCCAATTTTTTTGCTATGAGCTCGGTGGTGTTAATCTCGGTAAAAGCTAAAAAAAAAATACCGATACACCCGATTCTGTTTTTGCACGGGGGAAGCGTACCGTGCAAAAAAAGTTTTCAGTTCAAAATTTCAAAAACCATGCAAAAAAGTAACACCATTTCTCGACGTTTCATGCAAAAATAAGGTTTTGGCGGAAAAAAATGTATGGAAACTTTTTTTGCACAGCCGTGTAAAAAAATCCGTGCACAAACAGAATCGGGCGTATTTATGTTAAATCAATCATTGTGCAAAACGGCCATTATGCCAAACGACTTTATGCCAAACGGCTTTAAGCCAAACAACCTTATGCCAAACGACTTTACGCCAAATGGGATACAATCGGTTTCATAAAACACAAGGCATATCTTTGTCCTTGACAAGGTTAGTGTGATTCCAATAGACTTAATCTTGGTTTGCGTCTCTACCGAGTCTTAATTTAAAGGGACACGTTTAACTACGGCCATCCGCTACGTTTCAAGGTACTACTGAGATTGCTGATTCCAGATACTGTAAATACAAGGCATTATTCCACCTTGTACAAAAAAAAAACTTCGGACAACATGACCAAGAAGAAGATTCTACAACTCGAGCAGGAGGGTACCAACATCCTGGCTGCGTTAGACCGATGTGAAGAGTTTTCTCAAAACTGCGATGCCGATAATGACCACTACGAGATTGCCCTTCGACTCGAAAGCATGGACAAATTGTGGAGCTCATTCGCGGATGTTCAGACTGACATCGAATGCCACGAAGAATTGGTTCAAGGAGAATAGCAACACATGGCTACGCGCGAGAAATTCGAATCGAAGTTTTTCCGTGAAAAAGGAGTGCTGCTGTCGAAAATACCGGATGTGCAATATCAACGAACAACATTTCAGCAGTCTCTACCGAATGCGTCACATCTAGCAGGAGTCAAATTACCGACAATCAATCTTCCAGAATTCAGCGGGGACTATAACCAATGGTTAACGTTCCACTACACGTTCAGTACATTGATCCACTCGTCTACGGAATTATCAACCGTGCAGAAATTTCACTACTTGCAAGCGGCGGTTAAAAGCGAGGCGGCTCAGCTTATCGAGTCACTCTCTATCAGCTGTATGAACAATGTGGTAGCATGGCAGGTTTTAGTCGACCGTTATTCAAATTCCTATTTGCCGAAGAAGCTTCATCTACAAACGATGTTGGATCATCCTAAAATGAAGAAGGAATCAGCAAGCGCTTTGAATGGTCTCATCGATAGCATACGAATATTTTGAAACAGTTGCAAGAACCTGTCGACAGCTGGAGTACGATTTTAGCTCATCTGCTCTGCGCTCGCCTGGACGACATCACCCTGAAATTGTGAGAGGATCATGCTTCAACTCTGGTGGAACCCAACTGTCAAGCCCTTATCGAGTTTCTACAACGGCGTACACGAGTACTCGAATCCCTTTCGGTGAATAATTCTTATTATTATTCTTCCCAATCAGCGCAATCTTCTACATAACTTCCCGTGCCCCCGAAGCGTGTAGGCCCAGCAAAGATGTATGGGCATGCTGTTTCTGATGAACGAATTTTCAATTGTGCCGCTTGCACACAGAATCATCGCTTAGTTGAATCCATAACATGCCACTGGAACAACGATTGGATTTAGTCGATTCGAATCGACTGTGCAGCAACTGCTTAGAATCGACCACTTTTTAAAGAATTGCTAACCTAAATTCCGCTGTAAGACCTGTAGAGGAAAGCACCACACCATAATTCACTCAGGTTTCCTGAATTGGGTACTAAAATTTTTAATGAAATCTTGTTTATATTTAATAACACGAAAAAGCATGTTACTGTAACTACTTTAGCAATTTTTCCCGCTCAAATAACGGCTATATCATGTTTAAACTTTAATTTAAAAATTTGGTCCATAAATGAACCTTGACACTTTTGATCATGTTTGACGTTCGCTTAGTCGACAAAAACACCACAGGGGTTTTAGTTCGACCACTTGGGTTGTTCCTATCTGACATTTCGTAAGGGACACGGAAAACAAAATACACCCAAAATTTGAGTTTAAGCCAAAGGATGTGACAAAATCTAAAAAAATGTTTTTTGGGCTTAAACCAACGGAAAACATTATAAAATTGAGTAAACATGTGTTTTTGGCCTAAACTTAAGCGTTTGGCACTAAAATTGGGACAGGGCTTTAGGACCCTATTCAAGCAGGTCATCAAATGTAGCGACAACAACGGCATTGGAAAGCAAAGCGTCGGTCATTCTCAACAATAGTCAATGTAACAGCGATCGATTTCGACACGTTCTTAACCTTCGGGCTGTCGCGCTGTTGTACTTTGTACAACAGTTGTGATTTATATGCTATAATTTTGCAACAAAGATATCTATCTACACCAAACCAAAATGTATTCCTCAAGAATCTTCTTAAGAACAATACTCGACAGTTTTCATTTACAGTATGACCCTTTATAAAACGGTAAAATCAACAATTGTACATGGAAGTCGCATAATAATGAACGCACTATTTACGGTTCAAGGAAACCACAGTTCCAAATAGTAAGATCTCAAATCCAGATAATATAGAAACTTGGGGTCTTTAGTAAAATTGTTCTGAAGTTGAAGCGCTCTCTGATGGTACCTTATTTAATTCGGAATTTGACCGCTAGATGGCACTAGAGGGCATGGAAGTTTTACTTTTGTTTTGAAAATATCTCAGGAGCCAGTCCATTTAGAAAGATGGTGTCTTCGGCAAAGTTGTTTAGTATGTTAAGGACTATCATTGTTCAAGCTAGTTAATTCAAAATGTTGCCACTAGGTGGCACTAGTGAGCATGAAACTTTTGTTTGAAGATATCTCAGGAATCTGACCACTTAGAAGGATGGCCTAGCGGCAAAATCCCGAATTTAATGGCTCAAATAATGATAGCCCTTGAGCTACTGAACAGTTTTGCCGAAGACGTCATCTGTCTAAGTGTTCATACTCCTGGGATATTCGCAAATCCAAGGGTGTTGTACAAAGTACAACGCGCGACTACTCGCGTTACAAAAATTCGCGCGACGACCGAAAGGTTATTAATGACAGCGGTCGTGAATGTCATCGACTGTCATGGAAATAAACTACTGGCTCGTGCATTACTCGACTCCGGGTCCATGTTCAATTTGATGACCGAGAGACTCGCCTTTTTGGCCTTATAATATAGAGCATGTCAGCTGTTTAGTAGCATTATATTTGCACGCAAGGCGAATTAGCAAGTTATTAATTACTTGGGTACTTGCGCGACATTACCATCACAAGCTTCTACACGGGGGACCACGGTTAATGCTGACCGTTATCCGAGAACAATACTGGCCAGTGGATGGAAAACGTTTGCTGCGAGGAATCACCAGGAGCTGCTACGAGTGTGCACGAGTGAACCCAGTTCCGATGCGACAACCTATGGGCCAACTTCCAGCGTCACGGGTAATACCTAGTCGAGCATTTTTCCACACCGGTGTAGATTACTGTGGACCTGTATACTTGCGACCACCTCATTGGAAAGCTTCCCCTGTGAAGGCATATATTTGCGTGTTTGTGTGCTTTACAACAAAAGGAACCCATCTTGAACTGGTAGGGGACTTGTCTATAGCATGCTTCATATCTGCATTCCGCAGATTATTTGCTAGATGAGGAAAACCGGCTCACATAGGTACATTCCGATAATGGTAAAAACTTCATCGGAGCTCGGAATGAGCTTCACGAAATCTAATCTTCGTCTGCAAAACCAGTCGGATCCTAACCACATTAGAGACAATCTCATCGAGGAAGGAATATTGTGGCATCTCATCCCAGCGAAGGCACCTAATTTCGACGGATTGTGGGAGTCCGCGGTCAAAATCGTTAAACGTAATCTACAACGGCAACTTCGAGATTCCCTACTCAGCTACGAGAAGATGACAACTGTCTTATATCTTGTATGAACTCGAGGCCACTGGGGTCACAATCGGAGGACACATCGGATCTCTCTGCAATAACTTCAGGGCACTTTTTGGTTTGCTCCTCCATGTACGCTATACCGGATGCAGATCTTCGAGAAATTCCCATCAACCGGCTCGACAGATTTCAGTGGCTGCAAGAGAAACACAACAATTCTGGTTTCAATGGAGGAACGATTATCTGAAGAAGCTGCAACGCGATTCTAAACCCTATCGCTGCCTGAACAACACTGAAGACAGGGGCAATGGTGATTCTCCGTGACGATTCGCTACCCCCGACGAAATGGCCTCTAGCACGAATAATTGAAGCCAAACCCTGGAAGCGTTGAAGAAACGGTCTTTTATCCTCATCTTGCACATCCTTGCGCACGGCGTGTCTGGTAGAACAATATTATCACAAAAAATAGGCATCGCTAAATCTTTCAGCATTCGAAAATATAGGTTTATAGCTTTCATTTGACGGGTTCCCCAAAAAAATCCACCAAGGGATCCCGAACATTTTTTTTTTATTTTAAATTTTTGTTCCTTGAAGTACAATATTTTCAAATATAATCATGGTAAAAGACAGTTTTTTTTTTCTCTCAAGCTCGATGGTAGCCCAAATTTCAAATGAAAGTTGATAATATCTATGTTAATATATAAGATTACATATTGTAATAGACATAACTGTCCTATGTGATCTTGGGGATACGACACTTACTCGCAGGGTTGTTATTAGTCGCCCGATTCGACAGACTATCAGTGACGGTGATGAAAAATAAAAAGTTTTCGTCACTACCTCAGCTCAGCGCAAAGAAAATTCTCAATCAATATCTAAGTACTCAACGAACTCTAAGCTGGGAAGCCGGCTATGTCCCAGCAAAGGTGTAATGCCAGACAGAAGAAGAATAAATTTAATGTATTCTAACCATGAAAAGAAACAGTGCTCGGTTAGATATACTTCCACAGTATGAATAAGTGAACAGTCGAACTTACAACATATCTAATCGAATAAGTGTCCTATAGCTCAATAAATCCTCAAAATCACATAGGACAGTTTTGTTTTTTTACAAAATAAAACTTAATAGATATGTATATATATTAATTTTATGAACTTTTATATGGAAATAAAACTTTTATCCAACGAAGCTGTCTTTTGCAATGATTACATTTAAAACTAATGTACTCTAAAGAACAAAAATTTTAAATAAAAAAAAAATGTTCGGGATCCCTCGGTGGATTTTTTGGGGAACACGTCAAATGAAAGCTAAAAACCTTTATTTTCGAATGGTGAAAGATTTAGCGATGCCTATTTTTTTGTGATAAACCTTTCCCATATACACGCCGTGTGCGTCGATCGGCTGCTATCCAGGCTTTATTTTGCTCATCGTGATCTGATAGATGGAGCGACCTCATACGCTCACAAAAATTCAAGCGTGTGCTAGAATGAGGGCATAAGTCGCATGATCGATTTCTCTTCATCGATCCTCTCTTCTGTAAAAAATGGTGACAAGATACAAGTTTGTCAACATATTTTACCCTTAGGACGCAAGATTGTGTCACTGCGTAGCGATTTGAAGTGAAGAAATACTGACAAACTTGCATCTTAACACCTTCATTCACATAAGAGAGGATCGATGAAGAGAAATCGATCATGCGACTTACGCCCCTATTCTAGCACACGCTTGAATTATGAGTCAGCATTCGATGTTGGTTGAATAATCCGTGGCTGAGAGAGTGAAGAGAAACGTTGGCTATATCCAAACGCACATCTTCCGTTTGACAACTCTAGCTTACTGCGAAGCTCTGCAAACACATCATCATTATCATGATTTTGTTTTCCTCTTTGCCCTTTTGGCCAAAGAGCTACAAAGAGACAACGAAATGCTCTTCCCCGAACTGTGAAATTGGAAAAAATGCTCTCCCCCTAACTGAGGAAGGGAGAAAATAATCTCTTTCTCTTGTAAGCACTGAGGTTGTCAAAACAAACTCTTTATCACTGTGGGAATAAAAATAAACAAATACAAACGTGTAAACTCTTCATCCCGCAGAGCTCGTACGCTCAGTTTGTGTGTGTGGGTAAAATCGCTTCTTTTTTGTAGTTGATCAGGGAGAAAGAGGATAAGTCAAGAGCAAGGAAGAAGCCTGGCCACCCGATAATGCGTTGCCGCATCGAACCCAACACTATGAAACCAGTTCCTAGCTCATTTGTGGTGCCATAGCTTTGGTAGAAAATAGCCGCTCGATCGATGCCCGCTTTTCCACAGCTTTGTTTAACGTCCCATCTAGCACTAGGACGATCGCGCTGATGGAGCTACCACCTTGGATTTAGCTGTGCGCGATTCAGCATTGTTTACTCAGTCGCTGGATATCAGAACGGACGATGTTTGAGCCGCATTTTCTAGTAAACAGACGCTCGAAAAGTGCCTCCTCAATCTAGCTGATGTTAGAAGGACAACAATACCTAGACTGCTATACCAGCTGAGTACGCAACCCTTAGCTGGTGGTCTTTGTCATCGTTTGACCCATGAAAGCGTGAACTTGTGAGGACCAGATATTAAACGGTCCTTCCTAGTTGTCGACTCACCGTTTTACAGCCCATATCAAGTCGCCTGACATTATTTTCATTGGTTTACATATTTTTTTATATTAGAAACACAAGACCTTGTGAGCTATTCGAACAAAGTTCAGCATCAAAATGACATCATAATTTGATATTAATTAATCATTAATTTAATCGATATCATATATGTTCGTTCTGCTACTATTTTAAATTTTTGGTAAAGTTATAGTTGTATATAATTTAATATTTATTAGTGCTTTATGTATAACCACTATGATAAAAAAGGAATCATCTTCCCGAGCAAAGGCGGATAACTGGATGATATCAAATTGATAACAACTTTTATTATCGCTGTTATCATTTTGATATTATGTTATCAATGATAACCGAATGATAACAAAATTTGTTATAATTGTATCCGTGACAGACATTTTTGATAACAGGTTGATAACAAAATATGTTATCATACATATTTTCTATAACATTTTTACAAAGCGTGTGTTATTAAACGAAGTAGACTTTTCGTCATACAAAATTCTGTAAAATTATTTGGAGCGTATGTTTAATCAAAACACTCATCTCTCAAATTTTTTCCCTGATTTACGACCATAAAATTCAAAATTATATGATGATGTAAATTTAGTTATCAACTTGAACTCAATGATAACATAATTTACTATTATTTTGTTATTCGACAAACAATTTTAAGTTCTCATTTTTGTTATGTTGGCTGTTAATTCAGCCAAGGTGATAACAAAATCAGTTATCAAATGATGATAACCAGGTAACAAGATTTGTTATCATTTTGCTATTCAACTTTGCTCGGGTTGTAAACACGATTTTATATCAAACAAAATTATGTATATCACGGGGTGTTTTTTTTTTCAAATTGTTCTTCATAATAGCAGTAACAGTTTTCAATTTGCTTTCACTGATAGCAAAAATTGTTCTCAAATTGATTTTGTGGGAACATTTTTCTGCTCTCAGTGGGATTTGTATGTCAGATCTCAAATGCGGTTTATTAAATACATAAAAAATTAAAAATCATGTTAATCCATGCCCCATCCACATGCTTGCCACTTGTAGCTTCCATCTGATATCAACCAAAATGAAGCTTATATCATTCTATGTACCATGGCACCACATATCCGGCGCAGCTCCAAGAGGCTCTCATTAAGCTGCTATCCAGCAGGGGGCTTCAACATTTGTCATGCTACGGAGTTCTTTGTAAATTATACACGCCAAAGCGCTGATTCAACATCAATCATCTTTTTCCTTACTTGATCCTGAGCGCGCGCACACACACTTGAACACTGCACACAATGAGTGAGAAGAAAAGCGCCACCCAAACGTGCCATAAAATTAATAGTACCTTATATCGCAGTCGTTCTAAGGGGCACTTGATTCGTGAGTGTTTTCACAAAACCCCTTTTTGGCACCGGATCTCGTCGTCGTCGTCGTCGCCACGCCATTACGGAGTGCTTCCACTGGTGGTGGCTGCCAAGTCATACGCTTTCTCACTCACCGCACACAGACCCAGGTTCAGTCATAAAAATCCGGTACTTCATTTAACCCTTCAATACCCGAGCCCGCCTTAAGAAGGGGTACATTTTGATATTAGGGGTATTCACTTAAAGTAGCGTAAATTGAAATATTGGTAATGAAACATTTCAAATGAAATATTCCTTTTCAGGCTCCAGACTTCAAAAAATAAGAAGTTGATAATCTAGTTACCCAACAAAATTATCATGCTTGTCAGAAGTTTGTTTATTTGAATTACGAAACTTTAATCGGTTTGATTCAGCCAAGGTTCACCTTATTGGACGACTCTTCGACTGTTTTCTTCAAGATACCCAGCATTCTTCCCAGATCGTCCACGAAGACCGACGAATTTTATTGATGCAACAAGAACTCTTCATTAAACTTATTGTCGGCAAAATAGTTACGGCCGCCTTTGAATAATTTCTCACAATCATTCAAGTGATCCCAAGTGAAAATTTGTATGTTTATCAAACTCTCAAATATTCATCTACAGAACACCTTTTTCGACTAGAATTCAATTCGATTGCAAATAATTGCAATGCTCGTTTCGTTCAGTTTGGTTAAGAATGTGTAGACATAGGGGCTATCCATTTATTACATAAGACAATTTCCCTGTTTTTCTCACCCCCACCCACCATATGTAGAATAATTGTTTGCATGAACATGGAAAGTGGTTTTGCATAGAGCGTAAGAAATCTTAAACCCCCCGCTAATCATAACTCCTTGAGTAATAAATGAACGGCACCAATATCGTTAAGATCCTGACACAACATTCTGACAAGGTTCGTTCCTCACTGTGACCATTCCACTAAACGAACAATATCAGGCAATAACAGAACCTCTTTTATTCGAAACTACTTGTTCTATCCCCATGGTCACATATTAATATAACTTTTCCCAGCCATTTTCTCTCCAAATCTATGAACAATTCAATTCTCATAAACGTTTTTCAATTAATTTTCATGTTTTGCCTAACTGGTTTTCGAAATTTGTTGTTTATTTGTAAATAACGTAGGTATTTCATGGCAGTTGCTATGATGACCAACGAATTCTTGGATTGGTTTACTGTTGAATCTCAGCGGGTTGAAATATTTCCTACGCAGATTACGCAATTTAGTGAAACATTTGAGATACCCAGTTTATCACGATATACGCAGGGATTTACGCAGTTAAGTGAATACCCCCATTTTTTTTTTTTGTATTTATGATTTAATATTTGGTTCATACCCTCTCGAGCAAAAGTTTGGGTTGACCTCCTTAAAAACATACAAAAGTGTGACGTCCATAACTTTGTGATTACACGTCTAATTGAAGGTCTTCATGACGCATTCGAAAGACAATGAGTAAAATTTACTTAGTTAGTTTTTACTTAATGTTATAATTTTTTTTTCTAAAAGTACAATGAAAAAACGTTGCCGTTGTTTTCTGCATTGGATTGACCAAAAATCAAAAGATGCTTAAAAAATTGGGATACCTACTCATAAATAAAAATCATAAGCTTAAATTCATAAACTTACGAAAACAAAATCATTGCCCAAAACGTGGTTAGATTTATTTTAGATAACGATAAATGCTATTCAGCTGAAAAATTAAAAATGGGCATCAGAGGGTTAACTGCCACTACGAGGATGTGGGTTGTTGGGGCCAGAGTGGTAGGTCGGTGGTGTACGAGAGATGAAAAATGCTGATGAAACGTATGACGTGCCATGAACTCGTTCTAGTGCTTAATTGTACTCTAGTTAATCTTCGTTTAACATATCCCGGAGTAAAGGGTTGAATGGAATTTAACTCACCCATGGCATTCTTGTTGATTGTGAAAGCATTTTGTTAGATTCCGTCAGTCCATTACGTGTTTGGGACGCTTCGCATAGTGTAAGCAACGGTTTTATGATGATATTAGAAAGAAAATCTTGTTTGCAATATTGTTTGGCTCTCGGAAACGTCAACTAGATGATACTCTTAACCTGGTTATTAAAGGGTGGAATGACGTTCTTTCTTCCATTAAAGGCTAGAATTATTCTACGCACTAGTTTACATATAAAACGTACGAGCTCTTAGTATGTACTCTGACTGTAACCAAAAATAGGCTGCAGCTGAATGGATACCTACAAGGAAGTAGCTGACTACCACTACATAGATTGTATTCTTACACGGGAAAAAATCCGTTGCCGGAATCATAAACAAAAAGTCATGAAATCATAAAATTTTATGTTTCATAATATCATGACTACAAGTCATGAAACCATGGCTATTATTCAGGAATTTGTGTGCTCAGGGCGTTACATAAATCCAACTGTCACTTTTTTCATTTAAGTCAACACGTCTTTTGCGATCGGTAGTGTTTTTCCAGTGAAATTATAAATAAGTTTTGTTTGCGGAAGAGGTTTATTTGAATACCATGATCGTCGGAACTTTGCCATCATATCGATGACATTCCTGATTACCCAATGACTGCCGGTGCTATTAGATGTGCGAAAATGTACTTGCAAGCTTTCTCACTGATTATTCCATCTTACCATAGAGCAGCTCACACAAACCTTCGGCAGCTGGATGATATTTTCCACTTTCCACGCCCGCAGAGTCGTTTAGGATTTTGCCATCGCCAATACAATCCACCAGCATTTTGCAGCCTAGGGACGATGTTCCAATTCAATTGATGTTTGAAATGACATTTTGCGTGCAAACCTTACCACCGGATGTTCGCGTTCCTGCCAAAGATGTGGCACTCGTTAAGTTGACTCTTCTCACAGTTTATTCCGAAACTACCGACACAAAATCCATCTTCATGTTATTTGTTTACCTATGACAAATATACTGGGATCATAATTGACGTTTGTATGTTTTCATGAACTTAGTTCATGATTTCATGATACTGCTTCATGATTTCATGACTCAAATTTTCACATCACCAAAACGACGGGTATGTAAATCCATGAATAGTTTTATGTTTTCATGAATTTTATTCATGGTTCCAGCATACATAGTTTATGATTTGATGATTTGAATTTACACTTCGGAAACGTAACGTACAGCTGGCGTTACGGTAAAAAGATTCATGATTTCATGACTTTTGGTCATGGTGTATTTTCATAACATGAAAAAACACCTTCCTCCCAAAATCATGACCTTTTCTCCTTGTTTTGAGTGCCGCATTTTTACCCGTGTATAGTAAGTAAATTACATCCGATTCTTCTGAGCACAAAACAAATTTAGAAGTGAACTGAAATAGCCACTAAGTTATCACAGAAGAACAAAACAGTTTTCTCTGCTTTATTTACCCACCGAGTCAGTGAAGGATAATCTTTGCCTTCAGGTTTGCTGCATGTAACTGAATGGTGCGTTGTGCTATCAAGTCATATTGATCTGCTAGCCGCTGAAGGCTACAGTCGAGTTCGTCTCTTGAAGCAAGTACGTGCGTCATGTGCGTAGGGTACAGTAAGCAACATCTAGAAAGGATGTGTATTTTATTCATGTTCAAATATGGTTTAACATATGCTGCCCTCACCTATTGTTACAATCAAATTTTCGTGATATTTTGGTTCTAATTTCCATAATTTTTAGCTGATTTCATTACATTTTTGACACAACACCACAATATTATTCAAGTTTCATGATCTTTACTGGGAACCCTTGTCGAACGGTTGGCTGCGGGTTTATAAGGATGTTCGGTGAGGTCTGCGTGAAGGACATTTCCATAGTTATTTTCTACGGATCAAACAAAACTGCAGTGTTTGCAACTGAATCATATACCATTAGTATATTCAGATTCTTTCAACTCAATTGAAACCATTCTGACCAATTCCGGATTCCCTGGAACCGATTCCTGGGGCATCAGTTGGAAACCAAAATGTGATCATCACATACCATACCATGCGACGCATCAATCTTCAAGATTTTCAAACAGAAGTATAATACAATGTGCATTAAATAATTGTCCGTAACGTAGGACCATCCACAAGTACATCCGGAATATTCTTGAGCCAATTCTGGGGCCCTGTAACAGGACATTGATACGATGATTGTAAACCATATCATCAATCTTCAAAGATTTTTTGCTGAGAGTATAATACGATGCATACTGGATATTTCATTGTAACATAGAGTCATCTATAAGTACTTTCGGGATGTTCTGGAGCTAATAATTGCAATAATAGGATTGATGTTCTTCTCTAGGTACGAAACTAGAGAAGAACATCAATCCTATTATTGCAATAATGTGGTCGTATCAGGAACAAGGGAAATCGTAGTAGGCAGTGCGCGCGAACGGATGTGTTAAAAATTCATCTGTCACGTTTTTATCGTCTCTGCAAATTATTAGATTCGGCGAATGAAACGGCTGGTGCAGTTTTTGAAAAATCTGTCTATAATAAGTGATTTTTTTTGAAATGAGCATACTGATTGAAGTAGTTTCGGCTGGTGCAGTTTTGGGAAAACAAAGTGTCTATAGCAGAAATAAGATCTGCATGCGTTCTGCTGTGCAATGATTGTTAAATCCCAAGCAGAAGGTGAAGATGCAACGAGGCCGGACCTCAGATTTACGGACGCACGAGTCTGGAGGGCCGATTGGTAACTCGCTGTTTTTTCAGCTTGAGTCACTATCCTGTCTAGATTTGTGCTCTTAAGGATTTGAGTTTTGGCTTCATTTACTCTTCACCAGAAAAAAAAATTGTTTTTGATTTTGCGTCGTTTTTGCACGCATTCTGATTGCAAGTTTTCGTGTTGGTGGAGTGACATTTTGCTTTTGTGAAATAAGCATGCTGGTTAGAGTACACAGGAAAAAATATTTAATTTTCAATGTGATGTAAACTGAAGTCTACTGTAAAAATAAATCAAATTAGTGTGTTGTTACAGCATCATGTAAATTTGAATGAATAAACATTTAATTTTCAACTAATAATGGTTGAATATTACATGATCGTGTAAATTTAAAGTGAATTCGATTGAAAAATAATGGATTGGTCGTTGAAATTTAGGTTTATTTTGATGCTCCAAATATGTGCATGAACATAAACTCAAATTTACAACATTTTCTTAGCTGTGTAGCTTACAGCTGCTCAATAAAGGATGGATAATCACGTTGTTTAGTGGGGTGATTTTTTGAACTGAGGTTGCATGAATCGCATCACTTACCAAGGTGATCCCTCCTCATCAATAAAACTCCTTCCCATGATAACCATGGAGATGCATAGGTGATCTCGGTCTTTAGTAGCAATTGATGTCATACTAACATTCCCTCCCTTCCCTTGTCATAAGAACGTGGCCGGCGCCGTTATTGACTTTTTAATATTGGGAGTTCTTGAAAGTGTACATTGAAGGTGGAAAGCTACTCCTTTGCTACATCTCTTGGTTCCTTGTGCAACTTCGATTATTCTGGTCAATCACGGAGTAGCAACTACGAATTGTACGGTCATAAATGCTTATGCTTATGCTTATACTTATTGTGGTCGTATCAGGAACAAGGTTATTGATTCTGGTAGGGATCCTAAAGGGACATTTCCGGAATAGCATGCAGTAATACCTTCCGACGGCTAAAAATTCATGATTTTTCACTGTGAAATGATTTAACCTATCGGTCGTCGCGCGAATTTTTGTAACGCGAGTAGTCGCGCGTTGTACTTTGTACAACAACCTTGGTTTTGCGAATATCCTAGGAATCTGACCACTTAGAAAGATGACGTCTTCGGCAAAGTTGCTCAGTCGCTCAAGGGCTATCATTATTTTACCCAAGAACTTCGGGATTTTGCCACTAGGCGGCGCTAGTGAGCATGAAACTTTTGTATCGCAGATCTCAGGATCCTGACCACTTGGAAAGATGGCGTCTTCGGCAAAGTTGCTCGGAGACTTATGTACTATCATTGTTAGAGCTAGTTGATTCAAAATTTTGCCACCAGGCGGCGCTAGTGAGCATAAAACATTTGTTTCGCGAATATCGCAGGAGCCTGATCACTTAGAAAGATGGCGTCTTCGGCAGAGTTGTTCAGTAGTTAACCTTCTAATACCCAAATTTTTATTTTCGATTTTCAATAGCGTGAAAAAGACAACTCGGAAGAAAAAAAGCTATGCTGGCGAAAGATGCGCGGAAGAACCAGAATGGTTTGGACCAGAAACGACTTTTTTTTGCTAGCGCAGTCCTCACTATTTAATGAGGAATGCCTGGATGAAATGCTGAAAAAAATCGGGAAGAATAATCTTCGTCATACGAGCCCAGGCGAAACGTGCAAGCGACTAAATAGACGAAGGAGGAAACTGGAAGGCACATTTGCTTTGTCACCATAAGCAAACCGATGGAGGAAGCCTCGAAGGAAGCATGGCTCTTGGATTCTGGAGCGTCAGAGCACATGACGGGCAGAGAGGTAAACCTGGATTGGAGTAACGAAGTCGAACGAGAGAAGGTGATGCTAGCTGATGGGGGATTTTTTTTATCGAAACGCGTATGTGTCAAGAATCTGGAAGCTAGAAAAAATGATAGTAAATCGGTTCAAATAAGATTGGACAGAGTATTGGTTGTAGAAGGGCTATCAGTAAACTTTATCTCCATACAGGCAATTGCACGAACATGATTTGAAAAGTATTTCAACGTGAATGGATATCGCATTGTGAAAAAACGAGCAAACAATTGTATTAAATTTGAAAGACGAACAGTAATAACGTCTGAAAATAGCGAATATGTGAATTTAAGGTGATTATAGAACGAAGCCACACCTCAAATTTTCAAGAGCATAAGACTTGAGAATTAAACAGCGCTTCGCGTTGAAAATTTTTCCCATTGGTCACCACCAGCATGCAAGTAATTCGATTAATTTTCAATGCGAACTGTTATCAGATTCTCCTGCCTTGTGCAATTGGAAATTCAAAGCTTGGCTTCGTTTTATAATCACCTTAAAGTTAGAAAAGAAATGAGAGCCAGAGGAAGCATTAAAAGGATCATTGTACGCTGTCGTTTTTTGAGGTATGATGTTTAACTAGGTAACTTGCTGACAGACAAAATCATGGTAGCTACCAGGTGCAAAGAGCACTTTCAGCGTTTCATGAAAGGAGAAAACATAAGCGCGTCTGGGCGAGATTAACAACCATCAGCAATAATGGACAAGCTGTGGGCTTGAAGGATTTGAAATACATTAAGGCAGCTGGAAAAGACGAGCTCTCGGCCGAACTTTTTAGGCACGATAGTGAGCAGCTGTACAGATGTCACAGACTGGAGTGTGCCAATTACCGAGGAATAACTGCTTTTTACGGCCGCCGAGCCAGCTAAAGTCCCGTAGCCAGACGAAGACAGAATTCACGTTATATAAGACAGTAATATTTCCGATTGCACTATACGGCCATGAACCCTGGAGGTTAAAGGAAGTCGACTGGCAAGCGTTTGTAGTTTTTTAGCGGAAAATGATGCGAACAATACTCTGCGATAAACAAGAATACCATCTGGCGCAATCATAAGTTGTACCAATTATATCAAAAAGTGGATATTGTCAAGGCCATAAAAAACGGCAGACTGCGTTGGGCTGGGTAGGCCGGAAGAACCACAAGCAAAAATAATATTCAGTAGAGAACCCAAGCTTGGCCGTTGGCTTCGTGGTAGGACGTGCACACGATGACTTTTTGCAGTTGAGGAGGCTCAAAGACATTTAACGTCTGGGTGGCTGGAAGCGATTGGCTCAGGGCCGAGGCCAGTGATTTAACGTAGTTGCTTATAGCCCATAAAGTATCAAGTATTAATTATAGAAGATAACGAAAATTCTGTAAAACTGAATAACAATTAAGTACACTCCATCAATTAAATTTAAAAAAAGCCATATACTATTAAAGTTGGTCTTAAAATGGTACTGATCGAAACATTTGTTTAAATTGATTGATGAAGAGGAACCAAGCCATCATCACTTAAGGCGAAGTAGGCCGTCATTGAAATTTGTACGTGTCGTTGATGATTGTTGCTAATTCACCTCCCGATTTCAAATTCAAGAAAATCAGTTGGTTTTGCACTGACACAGCTGAAAAAGTATCAGCATACTTCATGCATGTAAGCGCGTACAGTGATACTTTTACAAGTCAATATAAACTATCAAGACTGAGTTTTTTCACTTGGAAATTGCAAGCTGAAAATTCATCACGGTTGCCAAAACGAATGACGGGCTACTTAGCCTTAACAAATTTTAGAGTTTTAACAGAGTTGAAGAGTATATTGATATTGAAACCATAGCAAAAGATATTAAGTTGTGTGCTTTTTTTTCATACAAGAAATGTGAGTTATATGTATGACATGAAACCTTTGAATGCACACAAGTTTTATTTCTATGTAAGCAATTTTCTAAGCTTTCTTAAAATCTGTTCCAGTCTTGACACCAACAACATTCCTGACTACTCTCCCCTATGTACGTATTATCATACGACAGCATTCACTTTGAGTGAAAATCATTCTAAATAAGCAGCAATGTGTATTTTGCTTTTGTTTACCAAGAACTTGAACGACACTTATGGGAGCGGAATGCCGATATACGAAGCTGGTTGTATTACGACGGAACTGGATGGAAGGAACTGGTGCCATGTAAACGCAGTGACGCCAATCGGTACCTACCGACCCCGGTTGCAGCACATCAGGAGCAGCTCATCTCTGATGGAGAAAGAAAGGGATCATAAAATAGTCATTGGCATACTTGAACGAATAGTGAGATCATGAAGTTGAACAAAAAAGCTAAATCTTTGATGAATGCAGGAGCGGTGCTTGTGCTCGTAAAACTACACGTTGGCAGCGCTACTTGGCAAGTTTGTAACGAGGAATAATTCAGCTGAGTGATGAGAACGCTATCACAGTTGGAACATTATTGGAGTGGGACGAAGTTTTTTTTCTGTTTTGAATGAAACATAACTTTGTGAAAAGGGGGCGCCTCAGTGCTGACATCCTATAAAACTTGGATTTCACGGAGCAAATAACGAGCGCCATGAGGTCATGCAAGACACAATCTTAAGGTGAAACAGTTTGGAATCAACTTCTCAGATTGCACTGAAACTTCAAAGGCACAAATCTTGCGAAGAAAACATCCAACAGCAGTGTACTTTTTATTTTGACTTTGTGCACTAGCAGAAAGCTTTAAATAAGAAGATCAGAAACGATTGCCTATTATTTCTCCAGTTTAGTGCCTTTGAAAACGTGAGTAGGGGCTCAAGTCGGCCATTGTGCCGGCCATCTTTGGATTCCAAGATGTTTCACCTTAAATGTTTAACCTTTTTTCATGCAGATTACCGGACGATTTTGTTGGCTGAAAATGTTGACTGTGAAAACTGGATAATATGGTTTGTATCCAGAAGAGCTGCTCTAGCGTAGTGCAACATTTGTTGAATTATTTCATCTATATAAGTATCAACATGAATGTGGGAGATAATTTGCATTCTTTTCAAGGAAGTTTTTTCGACTTCGTAAGGCTCGAACGAAGAATTCAAGTTGTTATATTTATCGATTCATTTTGTATTTTGTTAATCAACAGTAGACTATATGTTAAAACTCAATTTATATAGGTAGTACAATAGCACTGCGGAACACGGTTTTGTCTCAAGCATCAAAATACCGCTATTTACTTAATTAAGGGTTGCTGAATCCATTGCCATTTTCAGAAATATCATAGCACGTCTAGTTTTTGAGATATTTGCTGTTGAAAATGCAAAATTTGACTATTCCAGCCAACTTGCATGCAAGTTTGCCAGCTGGTACGGCAATTTATTTGCTTAATTTGCCTCAGAACTCAAACTTCATGTATGTAATAATACTTATCTACAAAGTTCATAATACTCCCGATGCCCTAAACTTGTATTTTGTTGGTTTAGAAAAACATTGTACTTTGCCATATAAGAGAAATAAAAAATCGATTTAATCTAAATTTAATCGTGTAATTCCAACCAAATTATATCTGAAATGAAAGTAAAGTCGTATTTACCATGCTTGGTGGATAATATTCTAAAACATTTTGATAAATCATTAT
Organism: Aedes aegypti; assembly: GCF_002204515.2. Taxonomy (NCBI): domain Eukaryota; kingdom Metazoa; phylum Arthropoda; class Insecta; order Diptera; family Culicidae; genus Aedes; species Aedes aegypti. Next base: position 384,024,884 of record NC_035108.1, read on the forward strand.
TTAAATCTAATGTAAACATCAATGAAACCAGTGTTTTATGTAACTTTGGCGACCTGTAGCTAAAAATTGTGACGTGCTGGAACAGTTCTGATTCAGCAGCCCCAATTCTACTAGAGACACATAATTTGATCCTTGAGACACGCAAAAATGTATTTTTTGTAACGCTGTGTAGCTTACATAATAAAAAAAAATAAAAAAACGATATTCACTCAGTTATTGGGTCACCAAGTGGCTCGGTAGCTTAGTTGGTAAAGCGCTCGCCTAGCATACAAGCATCCTGGGTTCAAATTCCAGGATTTTTTTTCATAATCTAACCCATAATTTGTCCATCTTTACCTCGCGTAATGAGTTAATTAATTAAATAACCATGTGGATTGGATTACCGAACAGCTCAATATAAGCGTCAATTTATATTAGAGTGTTACTGCCCCTCTGTAGTAGTCATGTCGTCACTTGAGTGAGAACGACACATTGATAGCCTTCCCACATCTTTACCCTTCCACAATACAGTTGTTGTGGAAGCGATAGGCAAACAGTTTCAACACAAAATAAATCGCACTCGCTCTTTCCGTGTGTGTAGTAAAATGAGATGGATGGATATGGATTATGAAGGGGGTCCGTGTGGTCTGTAGGGATTTGAATTCTAAACTTGTAACCAACTCAGCTATTGGGTCACCAAGTGGCTCGGTAGCTTAGTTGGTAAAGTGCTCGTCTAGCATACAAGAGTCCTGGGTTCAAATCCTAGCCGAGCACTTGGATTTTTTTCATAATTTCACCCATAATTTGTCCATCTTTACCACGCGTGTTATTCACAATTAAGAAACAAAAATATTGAAAATAAAATTTCTCAATTGGACCCTAGCGCTAAGTTCTTTTGAAAATTATCTATAATTTTGAAAAATCCTCAGAAGCTTATACCGGCATTGAAAGAGGAAACAAATTATTACCGACTTATTGCTAAAAGGCTCAAAAACTTGCTATGCAGTTTGGAAGCGCGCACAATTTCAATTTAGGACTTACTAGTCCAACAAAAAATCAAGTTACTCAGGGCTTGAGAATGTTCAATCAAGAGATCGTTTTAGAAAATTCCAGGGAGCCTGATTTGGAAGAAGTGAGAACTTTTATTAAAAAAAATATGAAAGCTCCTGGCGATGATGCAATTTTTTACATCCTAATCAATAAACTTCCAGAAAGTAGCTTATCATTCTAAGTTGATATGTTTAACAAATGTATTCAGTTGGCATGGTTGGTAAATGGCTGGGCATGGTGTACCATTGTTATCTCGCGTACCTGAAGGAATAAAATGGACTCTTCTATGCGGTCCTTAGCCTCTTGCTCAGCAACTCCTATCCCTACCTCTCGCGGTACTGGCCGGGGTACGTGTAACCCTAGGGAAGATCGGGTAACCAACCTCGGTGGGAGCTCTGGTCGTATGCTGACAGAGAAGTGGTAGTTTGCTTTTGCTTTTACTTCTGCAAACCTGGAGCGTATGTACCCCATGTTAGGAGCGGCTGATCATCGTCCGAGTGCCAGAGAAGGACGCTAAGCTAAACTACGCACTATGATCCTCCGAACATTTAGGGCAAATGGCCCTCCGGAAATCTAGGGGGTTGGTGTCAGACCCTAAAAGCTAGCCGTAAAATATAAGCAAACCAACAATCAACGAGAGAATACGAACCGGGACAATCAGCGAAGACCACAGCGACTTAAAGGGACTAGCAATTGGAAGCTCGGTACGTGGAACTGTAAATCTCTCAGTTTCATCGGGAGTACATGGTCGGGGGGTAACCGATCAATGAGAGAATGTGGCTCAAAGGTCGGTTCTTAAACTTCAGCATAATAAATGTGCACAGCCCTCACTCCGGAAGCACTGATGATGATAAAGACGCTTTGTACGCGCAGCTCGAACGCGAGTACGACAGCTGCCCAAGCCACGACGTCAAAATCGTCATAAGAGTTCTAAACGCTCAGGTTGGCCAGAAGGAGGAATTTAGACCGACTATTGGAAAGTTCAGCGCCCACCAGCTGACGAACGAAAACGGCTTACGACTAATTGCCTTCGCCGCCTCCAGGAATATGGCCATTCGTTTCGTAGCACCTACTTCCAGCACAGCCTTCCATACCGATACACCTGGAGATCACCACAGCAGACAGAATCGCAAATCGACCACGTTCTGCTTGATGGACGGTACTTCTCCGACATTATCGACGTCAGGACCTATATCGTGGCGCTAACGTCGACTCTGACTACTATCTGGTGATGATGAAAAAACGCCCAAAACTCTCCGTCGTTAACAACGTACGGTACCGACGGTCACCCCAGAATCACCTAGAGCGGCTCAAGCAACCGGATGTTACAACTGCGTATGCGCAGCACCATGAGGCTGCACTACCGGAAGATGGTGAGCTGGATGAAGCCCCTCTTGAGGACTGCTGGAGAACAGTAAAAGCAGCCATTAACAATGCAATTGAGAGCAACGTTGGGTTCGTGTCCCGGAGTCGACGGACCGATAAGTTCGACGAGGAATGTAGACAGATTCTGGAGGAAGAATGCAGCGCGGGCGGTCATGCTGCAGCAAGGGACTCGACAGAACGTGGAATATATATGCCCTATCTACAAGAAAGGCGTCAAGTTAGATTGTGAGAACTTCCGAGCGATCACCATTCTAAATGCGGCCTACAAAGTATTATCCCAGATCATCTTCCGCCGTCTGTCACCTGTAGTAAACGAGTTCGTGGGAAGTTAACAAGCCGGCTTCGTTGACGGCCGATCGACAACGGACCAGATCTTTACTGTATGGCAAATCCTCCAAAAATGTCGTGAATACCAGGTCCAAACGCATCATCTTTAGATTGATTTTGAGGCGGCATACGATAATACCAACCGCGTAGAGCTATGGAAAATCATGGAGGAGAACAGTTTTCCCGGGAAGCTTACGGGATTGATAAGAGCGACGATAGAAGGTGTGCAAAATTGTGTGAAGGTTTCAACAAAATTGTGTGAAGGTTGAACACTTCAGTTCGTTTGGATCCCGTCGGGAACTGCAACAAGGTGATGGACTTTCGTGCCTGTTGTTCCATATTGTACTAAAAAATGTTATGCGTAGAGCTGGGCTTAACAGTCGAGATACAATTTTTACGAGATCCAGTCAACTGGTTTGCTTCTCGGATGACATGGACATTGTCGGCCGAACATTTGAAAAGGTAGCAGTCCTGTACACCCACCTGAAACGCGAGGCAGCAAAAGTTGGACTGGTGGTGAATGCGGCCAAAACAAAGTACATGCTAGCTGGTAGGGCCGAGCGTGTCAGGGCTCGCCTAGGTAGCAGTGTTACGATAGACGGGGATACGCTCGAGGTGATCGACGAGTTCGTCTACCTTGGATCCTTGCTGACAGCTGACAATAATGTTAGCCGTGAAATACGGAGGCACATCATCAGTGGAAGTTGGACCTACTATGGCCTCCCCAAGAAGCTGCGGTCTAGAAATATTCACACCCGCACCAATGTACCATGTACAAACGCGCATAAAATCGGTAGTCCTCTACGGGCATGCAACGTGGACGATGCTCGAGGAGGACCTGCAGGCACTTGGAGTCTTCGAACGTCGGGTGCTTAGGAAGATCTTTGACGATGTGCAGGAAAACGGCGTGTGGCGGCGAAGGATGAATCACGAACTCGCCCAACTCTACGGCGAACCCAGTATCCAGAAGATGGCCAAATTTGGAAGGATACAATGGGCAGGGCATGTTGCAAGAATGCCGGACAGCAACCCTGCAAAGATGGTATTCGCTTCGGATCCGGTTGGTACAAGAAGGCGTAGAGCGCAGCGAGCATGGTGGGCGGATCAAATGCGTATCCATTTGGCGAGCGTGGGGCAGAACCGAGGACGGAGAGATGCGGCCACGAAACGAGTATTGTGGCGTGAAATTGTTGATTCAGAGTAATCTGTTTAGATGTTAACTACATAAATGAATATAAAGATGTTACAATTAAAAAATGCTTACTGTATTATGAGGTTTCAAACGATAATTTTATTTATACAAGACTTTAAAATTGGAACACAAAATGGTACATTCTGACACAAACGGTTTTAGCTTTCTAAATTGGTCGACGTTAAGTCAGAGTGGACCAAGTGACATTTTTCATATTTTGAGAAAAATGGGTTTAAAATGTAACGCTCTGTAATTTTTGAACTCGTTTAAATTTTGGTTCAATATTTCTACACCTCTTTGTGTTGCTTCCGAACATTATATGAAAAATCATAATCCAAACCACTGACAGAACGGTTTTTTGATGGACTATACTTGGTTCACTCTGGCTGCACCAAAGGCCACCGTTCAGTGAGTTGGTTCACTCTGACTGAAAATTTTCTAGGAAAATAACATTCATTTTATGCTTGCATGGTCAAACTGAGTGCATATCTCTAAGATAAAGACCCTTCGACACCAGTAACGTAATTTCTTTAATAATCCATTCGTCAATACCGAAATCAGTGGCATTACGATAGCTTGAAAATTTAAGTTTTGCAGGATCAGTGCATTGAAGACTAGAAATATTCAAATATTTGTTCAGTCAGAGTGGACCAAGTGAAAATCTTGAGTACCGACCAAAATATACTGGTCCAATGAGCGGGTTCTTGCACATTCCATACATACACCATAGAACTACGATTAAATTCTATCGGACACTGAAATTGACTCCAAAAATGCAATAGGTAATCAATCAGTTAATTGCTTTTCAACACTTGGTTCGCTCTGTCTGCACAGAAATTGTTGTAATTTCTGACCACCCATCCAAATATGGTAAATGGTCGAACATCAAAATCAAATGCATCAAATTAAGTAATATCTATAAATTTCTATTGATGGATAAGTAGAAGAATCATTCGATGTCGAAAAATCTGACAAATCTCTTGATATATTTTTCATTTCCTCGCATTCCTCAGCGCGTTGATCATTTTCGCTATCATGGTAATAAGCACTTGGTCCACTCTTTTATCGATTTTTATTGATCATCCAAAATAAATTTATTACATATCTCTCGCAGTTTACAGCATTCATCAAATCTGGTCAAAGTGAAACGGAGGCAAGGTGAGAGAATGACCCAATTTTCCCATGTTTTGTACTTGGTCCCCTCTGACTTAACGCCGACCAATTGATATTCATTACTTTACACTGCTATGCAATCATCACAATTAGAAGTTTTCGGCTTTTCCAATCAGTTGATGCATATCGTTTTCCAGATAACACACAATTTATGCCCTCACATCGTAACGCAAACCTTTCACAAATGATGAAGAAAAATGACGCCAGGTTGTATCCAAGAATGGAACTGCTCCCATGCGATACCTTTCAATCAATCTGGAACCTACTGCCAAAACTGCTTCAGATCAGGCAATGTCCAGTCGAATGGAACAAAAAAGTATCACTCTGGTCTAAAAAAAAGAACCCCTTTGAAGCAGCAAAAGGCATCCCAGGAGCGGTCAGTCAGTGTGTGGGCAAAAAATTTCAAACAGACACCGGTCGAAATCAATTTGACGCTGAGCGTGACAAGCTTCTCCGGAGGCCATTCTTCGCTGCGAAAGTCTATCTGCTTCATTAGAGAATGGACAAGCGCCGACCATTCTTCGACTATGGCATCCACTTTTCCCCGGGCCTAGGATGAATTTGAAGTTTGACGTCGGCAGTGGGGAGAAAGCGAACCAACGGTTTTTGTCGATCGGTTTTGCGTGCATCGTTTCCATCCAGAAAATCATATTCGACACGAGGACGGTTAGGCAACCGACAGGAATAGAGTACCGTGATGTGGATAACCCAGTCTATTAGAAAAAAAAGTGGGTAAGGCAGTTTTCTATGGAATGGGTTCTTCCGCATCACCAAATATTGAATATTTGCACAGTTTGTTTCAATGTTTTCTAAGGACAGTTCATTTTATAATGTGGACACTTTGTTTATGCTATATCTTTTTTTATTGGTTGATAAAATAGTAATCGGTTTTCTGTGCATCATTCAATTATTATTCTACAATGCTATGAAAATATAAGATCTTAGAAAATGCTGTTGGTTGAAGAGCCAAATAGTTTTTCTAAAAACTCCTAAGAAAAGCTGTTCGACAAAGTTAAACATTATTTTTCGCAAAACAAGAATCCTCTTTTGAATGGAAAAATTGTATCCTTTACTATTCTACTAAAGGTATAGCTTTAAAAAAATCAATAATATTCCATCATTCTCTGACATTAGGTAACTGTAGTGATTTATCCATTTATGGCCAAATTTGCTGAAACACCATCCTTTCAATCCCAGCAAAAGAGTAAAGTAAGAAGCGTGTTCAAAACTAGATCAGATCACTAAAGAAACTATATTTGTATAAACGAGAGCTAAATCGTGAGTTTTAACCGCAGTCTTAGGTATAAATGTTTCTCTTTATGGTCATTTTACTAAAAAGTCTCATACTTTTAAAATCACATAAGCATATTTATCGATCTACAGGAAATTGTAAACGTTTTTCTTTTATGGAAATAATATGTGGAAAATAAAATCTATTTGATTACAGCAGCGTTGCCAATTTTGATGATTGTCAATGTACTTTGAAAGTTCTTTTAAAAATAAAGCAATTGTTTTTCTTTTGCGCTTTAAATGTGACGTGGGGACTAAATAAGTAACTCTGTGAAGGTCAGTTATTTTGCATACTATATTAGCATTTTCTTCAGGACGTACTTTAAACCAAAATAATCTACTCATATCAGTTCCCTTCAAATTTAAAATATTTTTCTCTTAATATATTGAGGATAAATGATTTTATTACGTCTGTATAACTGTTGCTCCAAAAATAACTTGATTTTTTCCATTAGGCTTCTGATTGATAATGCTTTCTAAGAACAAGCCTTTTTTGAAAATAATAATATTGATTGTCGAATTTTCCAGCCAATTTCTAACAATCATTGATTTTGATAACCGACGTTCTTAACTTTGTTCCATATTCGTGTGAAATTTAATTATTTTGGAGAATTGTTTACATTGTAAAATACTAGTCGTACGATGCTCAGAAAACCTATTGAAACTTTATAGATTAATTATAAAGATATAGCATTCTCAAGGTGTCCACTTTATAAAATGAACAGTCCTTACAGTTTGTACAGAAATATAGGCCTTTCACCCATGCATTAAAGGTATTTTCGGAACAGACACGACAAAGGTATGCTGAAAATGGATGTCCGGACAAAGGTATGCTGAAAATGGAGAACGGGCACAATGACAGGATTACGAAAATCGATGTCCAACACCATTTTGAAATCCAAGATGGTGGCCTCTGGTTTTGGAAAATAGTTTGAAACAAAAGGCAATATGGGTATTTTCGGAACGAGCACGATTAGGGGCTGACGAAAATCGATGTCAAACGCCATTCCGAAATCCAAGATGCCCGTTGTATGATCGGCTTAGTTTTAACACAAGTCCAGTTTCACTACGCCACAGAAGGGTGTTTGATCCCCCATTGAGGTCGAGAAGCTACACGTGGTACGAGCCATTAGCTAGATCTATGAATGACTTCAGCAGACTTCAGGATTAATATGACAAGTGATGAAAAATGATGAAATTTGTTTGTTAATTTTAAGTAAGGGTAACGGCTTGTAGTCAAAATTCAAATACAAATTAAAATACCCGTCACCATTTCCGATAGGCCAAATGAAGAATTGGATAATATAGCGGATTGACATCATTAGACAAGCCATTATTCATGTTTTAGGTACAAAAGACGTAGGCGCGATTTTGGAACCATTTCAAACCTGACTCCAGGAAATCTTCCAAAGTTTTCCCGGGAAAATCTCCAATGATTACTTCAACTATTCCTACCGATGCATCTGCAGACCCCAGACTCTTCCTGAGATTTCTCCAGGAATAACTTCGAAGATTTCATAAGGGATTTTACTATAAATGCCTTCGAGATAATCTACAGTAATTTCTACAGTGATTTCTCCGGAGACTCCACTAGGGATACCACCAGTAATTCCACCGGGAAGAACTTTTGATCACTATGATTTTTGAGTCCAGCTCCAATAGGGCTCCAGGAATACCTTTAGCAATTCCTCATGGAATTCTGCCAGGAGTTTACCCGCCACTATCCCCCACACCACAAAGCTCACATGGGGAGAGAGTTCTTTCTGGTAGTAGACGCAACTATCTCAGCTCTATCTGAACAGCAATCACAAACTCAATAAGGAGCGGAGATGAAACAAAGTTCTTGCAGGGATACCTCCAAGGATTATTGCAGAGATTTATGCAGGAAAATCTCTACTGGGATTTTTCTAGCAAAATCGCAAGGAGTTTCCGCAGAAATGCCTCCGGCAAATCCTTCATATATTCGTCAAATCTATCTTTTACTGGGATTTCTCCAGTAAATTCTCCAAGGATTCTCCCAAGAATCCTTCCAGATATTCCTTCAAAAAATCTTTAAGCGATTTATGTTGATATTCTTTCAGAGATACCTCCAGAGACTTCTTTAAGGATTTATCCAGAATAATCTCCATTGGGATCCGTAAAGAGATGTCCTAAAGTCTTTCTCCAGAAGTAACACACACTAGAACAATCTTTTCAAGGGTTACTGTAGATATTTCATCAGAAATTCCTTCATGGCATCGTCTAAGAAAAGATGCAGGGATTTTCACAAGTAGTTCAGGGTTTTCACAAGTGATTGTACCCCGTTTGACATAAAGTTGTTTGTCATAAAGCCGTTTGGCATGATGGTCGTTTGGCACATGGGCCGTTTGGCATAATGAGTGGCTTATAATAAATATCGGCATTTTTTGAAGATTTTACGGAGATCAACACCATCAAAAATGGCAAAACTTTTTGGTAGGTTCTCAAAAAGCGTGGTGTTAGTTCATAGATTTTCCAAGATATGGATGACAAAAATTGTTGTGACATTAGAGAGAACAACTAAAAAAAAAGTGACGGGTCTGGGGGAAGATCTTTTTGGAATAATAATTTTCACTACATCTCAGAACGTAGAGTACCTTCGAGCTCGTTGTGATATACACATTTGAAAAGTATGTTGGCAAAGAAAATTCGCAGTTAATAATTAAGGGAACGCTCATAGCAGTGATGCATTTGAACGCGTTTAGTTCGCGTTCCAGTTCAATTTTTAGAACGGAGTGATCAAGTAGGCTTGCTCATTGTTCAGTTCAAATATTTGAACGCTAGAGAGCAGAAAATTGAACGCGGATGGTTTTGACAGATTTCACGGCATCTGAACGTGCCAAAGTTGTTTTGAAGGTGCTCAAAGCTAGAAATGCTATAATTATTATAATTGAATTGAACTTATCATCAATTTGAGAAATATTTCCAGGTATAAACCTAAACCCATGCTTTGATTACCGATGTAATGCATTGCGATCGAGAGCAGCGACAGGCTCTGGCTCGAGAGTTCAATGTTTACTGCGTTCTCGTTCAAAATTTGAACGCGCTCCGTTCATTTTTGGCTCGCGTTCATAGATTTTTGGCTCATAGAACATTGTCCCAGTTCGGACGTAACACCTGATGAAAATTACTTGGTAAAAGAATTAATTTGCAAAATATTGAAAACTCTAATCCAAAGATCTATTATAGCAGCATAATGCAAAAATAGCCTATATACGAGAGCAGATTTTTTTTTCGTTCAAAATGTTTAAGGCTCAAACGCAAAAAAATCTTCTCGCAGCATTACTCAAATGAACAACACACTATTAAAAGAAAATATTTGTGGAAAAACTTTTGAACGATCTAATAATAATTTTAATTTTGTTTTAGTACGTCAAAAACTATCTATTGTCGAAAGAAAGGCAAATTTGTGATTGTAATAATGATTTTCCGGCATATCTAGAAATCATCAAGATCATGTATTTGCTTTTATAATATGTAGAAATATAAGCAGGTGCTAAAATAATGATCATTCAGCAAAATATAAAAATGGTTAACATTTAGCTTTACTAAATTTTATTTTATAACAGTGTAAGTGTAAAGAAGAGCCTATTATTAATAGAAGGCAATCATATTTTGAAAGAACATCCAATATTTGAAAGAAAATTAAAATTTGAAAGAAGGTAAATTTCTTTATAAATAATTTACTAACACGCATTAGTTTAATCAAAAGCATATGATGGTTGAATAAAGTGTCATTTTGTATTAATTGAATTTATGTAGTCAGAAGGATTCAATAAAACGTAAAAATGAATGTCATCTTAAGAAATTCTTGATTTCATACTCATTATGCCAAACGATTATTATGCCAAACGACCATTATTCCAAACGACCATCATTCCATCAGGAATTCCTCCAGCCATTCTTTACTTACCTTTTTTCAGGGGTTCCTTAAGGTAATTTTCCATGAATTCCCTCTGAATTTTTTCAGAGATATGTTCTGGCCTTCTAATAATTCCTCCAGGGTTTTCAAGGTTCCTTCAAGAATTTGCCTCCTCCTCCTCCAGGAATTTTATTAGAAAAACTTTAAGATTATTCAGGATTATCCAGGGATTTCTCCAGAAATATCTCTGCAGGGATTCCCGCAAAATCTTCACATTGACTCTTCCAGAATTACTTCCAGGATTACTCCAGGAATTTTTCCAAGGCTTCCTCTTGAGATGCCTCCAAGAATATCTTCAGCATTTTGCCCAGGTAATCCTTCAACGATCCTTTCATCACTCAACCCAGGTAACATTTCATTGATTCATTCAGTATTTATCCAGAGATTCCTGAAGGAATTTCTCCAGATACTTCTCCAGAGATTCTTCCAGAAAAATCTCGCCAGGGATTTCTCCAGAAATTTACTCAGCAATTTATTAAAAAATTTCTCAAAGAATAACTTCAAAAAAATTTCTGCATGGGTTCGTCTAAAAACTATTCCTCAGATTTCTTCAGGGATTCCTCCAAGGATTTCCTCGGGAATTCATCAAGAGACTCCCGCAAGAATGTTACCAAAGAATTTTCCATGGATAAGGAAAGGATTCCTAGAAGGATTCTCCCCGATATTCTTCTGGAGATTACTCGAAGGATTCTCTATAGTATTAGAGATTTCTCTTTATTTTTTCTAGAGAGGATCATCAAGGGATCTCTAGGGATTACTCTAAGGATTTCTTCATTAAATTTTATAGAGATTCTTCCAGGGATGGCTTAATGGTGATTCCTCCAGGAATTCATCCAGAAGTTTTTGAAAAACTTCTTCAGTAAAAGAGTTCCTCGAGCGATTGCTGGGAAAATTCTTGGAAAAATCTCCGGAGGCACTCATAGTTAAATTTCTGATATAATCCTTGGAGAAATTCAAGAGGGAATCTATAGATGAATTTGAACATGAATTCTTGGGAAATATTGGAGGAGTACTTGAAAAATCTTTGGAGTGATTCATGAAGCGATTTTCTTAGAGATATCTCTTGAAGAATTCTTGAAGGAAAATCTTGAAGTAATTTCTGGTAGAACCCCTGGAGGAAGTTCTGGCGGAACCTTTGAAGAAATTCCTGGTGGAATCCTTGAAAAAATCTTCGGAATTATTCCTGGAGGAATCTCGAGAGGTTTACCTGAGGGAATTTATTCAAGCATGCTTGCCGAAATTTTTGCAGAAATAATTGGATAAATAACAGAAGTAATTCTTTAACATTGCTGGGGGAATCCCTGGATAAACCAAGAATTTGCAGAGATCTTCATGGTTAAATCCTAGGAAGAGCTTCTGGTAGGATTTCTGGAAGAAGCTGTATAAAAATATCAGGAGAAAACATTCAAAGAGATCTCTGAAGGTATCCCTGGAAAAAGATATTATTATAATTATTAAGGTTACCAAAGATATCCTTGGAGAAATTCTCAGAGGAATCTCACAAAAGATTGTACTGGATAAAGGACAAACGTCTCGAAAAATCTCTCGAAAAAATCATAAAAAGTTTTTCTTGCAGAAATACCTGGAATAATGTTGAAACCGGTCTTAAAAATCAAGTAACGATCAAAAGTTCTCATTGGAGGAATTTCAAGAGGAATTCTCGGAGAAATCGCTGTAAGAATTAGGGAAGAGATTATCTTGGAGGAATTTCTGAAACAATCCCTGAAAGAGTCTTCGAAAGAATTCCTGGAGAAATTTGTGGAATAGTATCTGAAGAAATAGCTGGTGGAAACATTGGAGATATTTCGAAAGGAACTTTTGATTGAATATCTGGAGGTTATTTCAAATTTGGAATAAAATATCGGATTTCAAATGGAAGTGAATGTTTTTATAATTAGATTTTAAGAGAATTTCATAATTCAAAATAATAAACTGAGAAGAGATGAGAATGTTTTATTGATTTGCATTAATTTTTAGTTGTTTTCAATATTTCGATCTTCGCACGCATTTTTGTAACGCGAATAGTCGCGCGTTGTACTTTGTAGAACATCCTTGGTTTTTCGTGTTCAACATGAAATACCTCGCGATCTTGATTGAATATTGAAAAACCATCTTCGACAATGTTATTAAGGAGATCAAGGGCTAACATGTGGTGATTATTCAGTTTCGGAATTTCGCCACCAGGCAGCGTTAGTGTGCATGAAAGTTTTGTTTGCAAACATCTCAAGATCCTGACCAGTTAGAAAGATGTCGTCTTCGATAAAGTTGTTGAGTAGCTTAAGGGCTATCATTATTTATGCCAAGGAATTCGAGAATTTGCCACCAGGCAGCGCTAGTGAGCATAAAATTTTGTTTTGCGGATATCTTAGGATCCTGACCACTTAAAAAGATAGTGTTTTCAGCGAAGTTGTTCAGTACCTCAAAGACACTCATTATAAGAAGCAGTTGATTCAATATTTTGTCATCTGGTGACGCAAATGAAATAGAAACATTTGTTTAGCAATTATCTTAGCAGCCCGATCACTTAGAAAGCTGGTGTTATCGGCAGAGTTGTTCATTAGCTTTATGGCTATCTCTATTGAGGTCGTGAAATTGGAGATTAACTGAAATAATGATAGCCTATGGGCTACTAACGACTTTGTCGAAGATGTCATCTTTCCAAGTGGTCAGGCTCCTGAGATATCTGCAAAATAAAAGTATCTTGCTCACTAGCGCCGCCTGTAGGAAAATTTTTAGATCAACTTGCTTGAACTATGATAGCACTTCAGTTACTGAACAACTTTTTCGAAAACGCCATCTTTAAATGGACAGGCTTCTGAGATATCTGCAAAACAAAAGTAAAAGTTTCATGCACACTAGTGCTATCTAGCGGTCAAATTCCAAATTGAATGAGGTAGTAACAGGTAACACTCCACATCCAGAACAATTATACTGAAGACCCCATGTTTCGAAATCATTTGGATTTAGAGATATCTTCTTCTTCTTTCTGGCGTTACGTCCCTACTGGGACAGAGCCTGCTTCTCAGCTTAGTGTTCTTATGAGCACTTCCACAGTTATTAACTGAGAGCTTACTATGCCAATGACCATTTTTGCATGTGTATATCGTGTGGCAGGTACGAAGATACTCTATGCCCTGGGAAGTCGAGAAAATTTCCAACCCGAAAAGATCCTCGACCGGTGGGATTCGAACCCACGACCCTCAGCTTGGTCTTGCTGAATAGCTGCGCGTTTACCGCTACGGCTATCTGGGCCCCCTGATTTAGAGATATGTCGATTTAAAATTGTAATCTACTCGAACCGTATATAGTGCGTTCATTATTATGCGACTTCTATGTACATTTGTTGATTTTACCGCATCATAAAGGAATACACTGTAAACAAAAACTGTTGAGTACTGTGCCTAAGAAGATTTTTGAAGAAAACAGTTTGGTGTGGTGTCAGATATCTATCGGTTTTGTGAAATTATAACATATATGTTATTATATATATTATATATAAATTTCCAACAGCTGCAATTTACAAAGTACAACAGCGCGAAAGCCCAAAGATTAATAAATTTAACGTTCATTCTGGAAATCACGGGATATTTTAGACGTCAGAAATTATATTCCGAGATAAGAAAATTACCGACATTCATCAAATCCCGGAATTTTTTGGTACGGGATCAACACTAATAAAAGTGCATGATATTCATTGAAAGGCGACTCAACTAATATTTTGGTACGAAAATACCTGTATTTACCATCTTTTTTAAATAAATTAAAATGCTTCTGGTTATTCTAAATATGTTAATTGAAAGCTTATCATAAATTATCGTAAATTGGGGTTTTGCAGTAATTGGGGTCAGAAACCCCCACACTAGTATTCGCCATGTTTGTAATTTTGGTTTTCAAATACGCCCTCTAAATTGACTTCTTAAGGAGATTTTCCCACCTTTAGTTTCGATCTTTCAAAAAAAGCTTTCCTGAAATTCCTTAACATCACATTTCATTTGTAAAAATCTTCTACAGACTCCCTTTACCTTTGACCAATATAGCCATAACAAGATGATAGTGATTTTATTGCATTCAGATTAGTTTTTTTTTAGAAAAATTCAAGTTATACCTGAGCTTATTGAATTCCGATTCTCACGATGCTTTCATGGTAAACACACAGTAATATGTCTCTTTAAGATGCTATAGATTACTTTGGGAACCTATACTTATGCAGAAGTAAAAGTTTAGAAGAATGATTGATATTTCAAGAATTTTGCTCCATTCTTCCACAGATCCGACATACCGGGATATGCTTTTTCTTAAAGGCAATTTGTCACTTTCTGTTAGCACTAAGGCACATGAACCATACGAAAAAAGAAAAAAGTTTTCAGTAGTATATACACTCCCTCAGCATATCTTGCACAAAAGCTGAAGCAATCGGCGAAACTTTTGAATTGGCTCTGCTCCAAAACCACAACGTTGTTGAGATCTGGCTGACGAAAGCGTTGACATAATCCTTGAATGGAGTTGTACATTAAAAAAAACTGCTCTCAAATATGATGTTCCTGTTGCTGATGTCTGTGCGTTTCTGACAACACAAACAAGGCCCAATTACATATAGTACATACGGTAGAGAGGGCACGCAGAAGAGCATTAAGTGAAATGAACCGGAGAAATTAGGGGAGTAATTGCCTAACTAGGGATTACCAAAATCTTTGTTTAAGCTATGTTTTCTCATGTCAATTGAGTCAGTAACAGATATTAACAACTATGCTCAAACATCTCTCAGATCGAATGTGACCGATGCTCAGATTCAATCCTCATACAATTCGTCATACCGTAGTTCCGTTTTAATTCCGGAAGCTCGTGATAATGGCAGTAAGATTTTGTATGCTTTCCATTTCCAAATGAAATGCCACACAAAAGCAAACATCATCCAGCGCAATCCTCCCCCGCTACCATCCATCCATTGGTGCCACCATAGTCATTGCCATCGTTGCAATATCCTGCTGCAGGTTCCTCGGAGTCTGGACAAGGACGACAACAAAGGCAAAACTTTCGCTCCCGCAGCCAGTCAGCTTAACTAAATGGAATAAGTTTATCATACTTTGTCCTACAAGCATGACTGCTGCTGCTGGCGGAACGCAACTCAGCGTGTGTCCCAATCACAGTGAACTAGTAGCAGCGCCCCAATGCTTGCACCCAGTATCGTTTGTGGAGTGTGTTTACTCTCTTCAATACAGTAATGGACAAAAATATTGATTAAAATTTAAGATATCCAATTTGTGGCATTGCGTCCCTACTGAGACAGAGCCTGCTTCTCAGCGTAGTGTTCTTATGAGCCTTCGACAGTAGGGTGCGATTTTTTTTCTTCAAAACTTCGTGTACTATTCTGAGTTCAAATCACTTAATAAGTGAAAACTCAAAGTTTGAGCATAAAATTTTAAGATTTAGAAATGGCAAGCGACTTAAAGGTGAATTTTCAAGATATAAAATATGGCGTTTACTAATATCTTCATTACCTAGTTGTTTTCTAACTAGTTTTGAAGCCCTTACACTTCTTAGAAAACTTACTTAAACAAACACTTCCTATAGATAATTTTGTTCGGTACTGCTTTACAGAGTGCACGAAAAAATTCTCCGAATTTCACATGCCGTGACCATTCAGCAAGCGCCAAGGATACATACACATGTACACTTGATGATTGTGATTTCAAGCGTACTCACATGGAAAATGTTACTCGCACGCTGTGGCTGTGTAATTTTTAGAGTTTCCCACCACTTAGAATGACTCCCGGACGACCTTGGGCTTTTGTTGCCACAACACGCGAAAATTTAATTAGAACTTGTTTACCGGTTGGCGTCAGACAGAACCTATGTTGTGCATTTTCAACTTGTTTTTCACTTTCACTTTGTGAAAACCCAACAATATTACTTCATGAGCTGCTAAAGCTGATATCTGGAACTATATGTTCACTGAACTGAAGTCATATACTTTAGAGATCTAAAACTGACATGGCATGTCTTATAAGTAAAAGAAAATAAAATCCAGGTTAAATCCTGGTAGAAAAATAGTTCATTTTTGATCAACAAATATCACTCAGCTTCGAAAATAATAAAAATACATGTTTATGAACTGCTATTCGCTCGATTAACAAAAATAGTGGAAAATAGTGAAAATTGTCAAAAACATTGTCATAAGATATGGCCATAAAAAGGGCTTAAAAGGTCATTCACAAAAATAAACACAATCTCCTAAATTGAATAAAAGAAGCAAACGTGTGTACAATAAGCCAGTTCCAAATTTAGAAAAGGTTTTGAAATCCAATCTGCCATATATCCCTTACCATCCTTACCGTAAAAATAGTCTTCTGTGAAATTTTAAGCTTTTTTGGTGGTAATTTGAAGGTGGCCCAAAGACAATTATATGAAAATTACTATGTAGAAAATAGTGAAAACTCATTCTTCAAACTATAATAAAGAAATTTACTGAAGAGAGCAAATCAATTCGACGGATAAAAGAAGAGATATTCATTTGTTTGCTCGCTATTATGTTACTTCATTTAGGATTCTAGCCCTGCTAACATCTACAAAAATCCTAAGCAAAATAAGCTTGAAATAGATTTGTTTCTTCAGAAAATTTTGTTTCTACAAGGTTTGAAGAAAGAGCTTTCACTATGGGATAATAAGCCACCGAAAAAGCTGAAAAATTTAACAGAACACTTTTTTTATAGTGAAGATGGTAAGGAAGAAATGGGAGATTTGAATATCAAACATGTTTCAATTTTTGAATCGCCCTAGTGTACACCAAAGAATCATGTTTCTAAACTATCTAAAACTATGCCGAAAACAACATTGCTGTACCTTAACATATTCACAGGTTCAAAGCCAAATAGGCTCAATGGCTATTAGCTTAGCTTAGCTTAGCTTAAACTGACTACACATAGCAATGGTTGCTATTCCGTGATTGACCGAGATCAGTGAAAATGCACAAAGAATCAACTAGAAGTTCGGCTGGAATTGGCCATAATCTTCTTCAGTGTGCATAATTCAGTGCCTCTATTAATACAGGGTCAATAACGGTGCCGGCCACGTCCTTGCAGTCAGGTTGGATTGGAGGAAGGAATGTTAGTGTGTAACCTTTGCTATTTGGAGACCGTGTTTGCCTCTGCATCTCCACAAAGGTTACTGGGAGGGATGTTTGTTAATGGGGACATCAATTTATTTACTTAATATTATTCTAAGATTCCCTGACCCATTACGTAAGAGAGGGTTTGCGTGTGTACACGAATAAAAAACTGTTCTCATTGAAACAAAAAATGCTCGTTGTTTTCAATTACCGATTTCTGTATAATA
Organism: Aedes aegypti; assembly: GCF_002204515.2. Classification (NCBI taxonomy): domain Eukaryota; kingdom Metazoa; phylum Arthropoda; class Insecta; order Diptera; family Culicidae; genus Aedes; species Aedes aegypti. Next base: position 384,042,553 of record NC_035108.1, read on the forward strand.
TATTGTGAAACATTAGTGTTTATTGGATTTGTTGAACAACTTGAAATTCTTAACAACTACCGAAAAACTAAACATTACATATACTTTGCAATTGGATAAAATGGACAAATTGCTGTGAAATTTCCGAAAAAGTTACTCGTCTTCTCGGTGAGAATCGAACTCACGGCTTCCTGTTCACTAGATAGGTCACGTTACCCCTGCACTTCGAGAGAACTCATGGACGCAGAAGTATATGCAATTCATAGTTTTTATGGATGATAATGGACCAGAACAGCTTTCCCGGGAAACACAAAACTGATTAGAGCGACGATGAATATTTCGGGCGAACACTCCAGTTCGTTCAAAATCGGTGATGGACTTTCGTGCCTGTTGTTCAACATTACGCTAGAGGGTGTCATGCGGAGAGCCGGGTTTAACAATCGTGGCACGATTTTCACAAGGTCCAGTCAATTTGTTTGCTTTGTTAATGACATGGATACAATCGGAAGAACATTTGAAAAAAAAAACGGTGGCAGAAATGTACACTAGCCTGCGACACGGTTATATGAAAAATTTAGATTCTTGCTCCAGTCCACTTTTTGGATTGCATTTGGGTCCCATAACAAATGTGCAAAATTTCAGCTCAATCGGTGAAACGTCCATAGTGTTTTATTCCAGAAATAAATTCTCTATTTGATTTGTTTTTTTGTTATTATTTTAAGTATTTTCGCAAAAATACATTTATTGCTTAAAGAATATTTTTCTAAGAAAACTTGTTATTTCATAAATTATTTAAAAAATTTCCAAAATAATTGTAGCGAAATTTTTCAAAAAACTTTTCGATATTATTCATAGAATTTTAGTGTCTATAATCAAATTCTTCAAGGGATATTGAAGGGTTGCTTCAGAGCTTTTGCAAACCTCTTGGAAATAGGCTAATATTTTCAAAGCTGAACGATCACTTCGACATCTGGTAGCTAGTAGGAGAACCGTCATAAAAGAGGTTGGGTTGAGAACGCACCGTGTGCAGCATAGGAAAGAGCACACATATTACACTTTTTCTCGGAATAGTTATGTTGTAGACGATCAGAGAGCATTGAAAAACATGATAAACTTTTTTTTCCTTCGAAAATGTACAGATCCGGTCAGTGCTCATGTACGATTAGTGGGATAAAATTGGAAAATTGGTGTTTGGCTACATAGGTTATAAACTTCCGGATTCTTTGTTTGTGGTTAAATTTGTTATGAAATCACGCGTATTGCAAGAATAAAGGGTCGAAATGATTATGCCAATGTAAAATAGTTTAATAATTAGTTGATTATGAGCTAATTTTTGGGTCAAAAAATTGAATTTTGGACGTAAACAAACATTTTCAATAACATTTCTCTCCTTCTTCCCTGGCGACCTCTATGATGGTGGCGCATTAAATTTTCCTATTAGGGAAATAATATTGTGGGGTTTGTTCACACTGTCAAAGCGAATATTTGCTGGTTGAGATGCATTTCTTCTATGTCTATTTTTTATTAGCAAATTTAATGCGGAAAATGTTCCCGGATTTTCTTAAAAAATTTAAATCAATCTTTCAAAAGATAAGTTTTTTCTTGCAATTCCTCCTAAAGCTTATTGATAAAATTAAATCTATTACTGAGATATTTCGCTGAAAGTTCTACTGTAAATTCTTCTGTGAGTTTCTTTGAATAGTTTTCCCTTAAATTTTATTACATTGGCTTCGAATTCAGAGGAAATTTGTTGAAAACTCCCAGGAAAGCTTTTGCTTCCGAAATTAGCATAGCAGTAAAGGAATCTGTAGAGAAACATGTAGCAAAATAACTGGGAAGGAGGAAGGATTTATTAGGATATTCATAAAAAAATTGAATTGATCTTCCTTAAAGCACTTTTTTAGAAATAACCCAACAAACATTTTAGTGGAATAAGAGTTGAACAAACCACTGTTAAGCATATTCCAGCTGAATAAACTGTTATTCAACTACTAATGTTTCTTGGGAATATTACCAATTATTGGCAGAATCTATATTATTGGTTTCAATTTTTGTGCGATACGAGGGATATTTGGCAGAATTTTACCAGAAGTCAAGGAAAAATGGATTTCAAGTATAATTTCTAAAGAAGATATTGATGGATCTTCTTGTTGTTTCTCCTTCCTTCGTATGACGCTTTGAGGAACTTCGTACTAAAATCTTTCCATACTACAAAAAGCATAATCTAAAAAAGGTGAATTGCAGTATACTTATTCGCATAATTCCTGATTCCTGAAGGTCCATAAGGCATTCCTCAACAAATTTGCTTGTTTCCCTAAGTTTTCCTAAAGAATTGAATTCATTAAAATCTAACGTTACGAATTTTACCACAATACATCTTCGGTGATGTTCGAGTACTACAATAGCATTCTAGAACCCCTTGGCATGGCATAAGCTTCAATGGAGCGAACGAGGACGGTGACGTAGCAACGATCGCCTTCACGTATCAATACAACAACCAGTTAGTGTAGAATACAGTGACTCAATTTAATTTTCGTACGGGGCACTGTTTTCATATCAAGTTGGTATAAAACTATTAAATGGAGCATGGACTTCGATATACTTTATCGACAACGAAAGTCGTATGTGTCATCTATTGTTTGGCAATGACAAACCGTATTCATTTACTTAAATCTTTGGAATAATGAAAAAGTATTGAGTTTGTGTCTATAATTGACCCAATTCCATATTCGTACACATAACAAAAAAGAAATATACAACACTCAAACCTAACTTTTAATGGACTAGATGATAGATAAAAATTCTTCGTTGTGTTGTTCAGATGTAGTAGAGTACATTCGGAAAATTTATAAGCGGAAATATTTGAAACTTAAGTAAATTTAAGCAAAATACAATTTTTCTTTTGTTATTTTTTTTTTGCTAAAATGTACGGTAAGTCGAACAATAACTTACATTTTTTCAACATCACTTCCTTAAAAATGACTACTTCGAATATTGTACAAGTTTCAAAAACATATAATCAGTTTTAGAGTAGCTAGGAGTGCATATCGACAACTTATACTCTTGGATCTTAGGTAATATAACATTTATAACAAATCCAAAACCAAAAAAAATTAGTCAATTTCTCTCAGATTGGCTTCTACATGAATATACATAATCCATAGTTAATGTCCCTATCAAAACATTGCGTAATTATTATTTTTAATTTACAGTTTACTACCAAACATGATTATAGAGATTTATAGAATAAATATTATTGCCGTAACCGCAACACAAACGTTTTTTAAAATGATGAAAACAACAGGATATATTCTAGTTAAAAGCATATCAAAACTCTCTGCTAATTCAAGTTATTTTGTATTTTTCTTATAAAATCAGTAAATTGCAAAATACAGTGCTATTTTGAATATAATGTGAATATTAATTCAAAGATAATTGAATATTGCGATAACATCAATTATGTGGAGGCATGTACAGCGTAGTTTAGGATACTTTATTGTAAAACGAAGTTTGTAGTTCAAACTCTTTTAACAGACAAGTTCAAAATTAACATTTACCTGTTGTTTAGAATGAAAATTTGGTCGACATTGATCAAAAATATAATTTATTAAGAGTTTTGAAGATATGGCACAACAATTTTCTGAACTCAAGAGGGATAAAAACTGTTTATGATTTCTGTAAACTGTATTCAATTCAGCTAAATTTTTATCAGAGCTCACGACTATAATTAATAGATTGGATCCAATGAAAAAAATGAACGTTACTGTTCGAATTATTGGATTTTATAGCAAGAATCATTGAAAAACTGGCATTTCTTATAATTTTACCTAAATTTCATATATGTCCTCTAATAAATTGTCCAAATGTGCTTCACTACATCTGAACATCATAACAAAGCACTTCAGCAATCAAATAGAGCTTTTAAATTTAGTTTTGAATGTTGTACGTATGAGTTTTGGTAGGTGTACGAATATGGAATTGGGTGAATTTTGAACATAAATTCAATACTTTTCCATTTATCCAAAGATGAATGTAAATGGAAACATTTTGTGATTGGCAAATAATAAATGATACCTATTACCTTCAATGTGGATAAAGTATTTTAAATTCAATACATCATTTAATAGTTTTATACTAACTTGATGTGAAAATAGTATCCTGTACGAATATGAAATTGGGCCACTGTAGTGAGGATCGCTTGGCGCCAACGACTTCACCTGATGTGGGAAATGATACTGCAGACATGAAAAAGCAGATCGATGCGATAAATACAACTCTAGCTGAGTTCACTGTCTCTCGCCTGTGTGAGTCTAATCAGTATGTCGTTGATCAGCCGATTGCACACCCTTCACCTGCTTCTCCGTACAAGCTTTCACATGGCTGCCGCAAAACAAATGATCGAAATGCAATGCGTAATTCGGCTTCAACTGCAAATAGAAGGCTGGATTTTCTTCACGCGGATCAAAAATGATATTACTGAAGACGAAATTCATGCAATGGTTGCAGAGTCTCTAGGCATTGATGATGGTTTGACATCGAGTTTTTTGAGTTGATCCCCGATTGGAAGGATACGTCACTGCTGCCATTCGTTTCGTTCAAGGTCGGAATTGACCCTATTTTCCGAGATCGTGCAATGCGTTCCTCAACATGGCCAATAGGAATTCACTTTCGAGAAATCCGCGAACAACTGAATACATGGCAACCTTTGGTTCGTTAATGCTCAAACGTATTACACTCTAGATAACTTTGCTAAAATATGTATGTTGTCTAGTGTAGATCAATGGTTTAACTGTAGCAAAAAATGCATATATGTTTGTATCAAAGGTTAAGATTCAATTGGATCTAAGACGATCCGTTAGATTATACAAAAATAAAGAAAAGTACAAAAATAATTCATGAAGAAATTCCCGTAGGAATTCTCAGAGGAATCTGTTCAAAGCACATGATTTATTACCTGAAAAGTTTGCAAAAGAATCGCCAAGGGCATTATTTGAGTTTTTTTGCTAGTATTCTTCAAGGATTTTTGACTGGATTACAAAACTAATCAATCTTTTTCGTTACAAAAATTGAAATTTACAAATATCATTGATTTGCCGCGAGATTAGACAAAATGACAAATAAAAAAAATAATACATATCTGTTAAAATTACGAAATTTGTGAATATCGTTCTTATTGCGACCGACATCACTTCTGTAAAACAAGTATTTGCTTGCCCCCTTAAGACGCCTCCAGAAACAAATCCTAGCTACGCCAATGCATGCTGGTGGGCGGAATCAAACGCGACAGGGCTCGCCTGAACCAGCATTACGATGGACGGGGATACCTTCCAGGTGGTAGATGAATTCATTTATCTTGGATACTTGCTGACGGCGGACAACAATGTTAGCCGTGAAGTACGGAGACGCATCATCTGTGGAAGTCGTGCCTACTATGGGCTCCAGATGAACCTGCGGTCAAAAAAGATTCGTCCCGCCCCAAATGTACCATGTAAAAAACGATGCTTAGACCGGTACTTTACGGCCATGAAACGTACGATGCTTGAGGAGGATCTGCAAGCACTCGGAGTCTTCGAACGTCGGGTGCTTAGAACGATCTTTGGCGGTGTGCAGGAGAACGGTGTGTGGCGGCGAAGGATAAACCATGGGCTCGCTGCATTCTACGGCGAATCAAGCATCCTGAAAGTAGCAAAAGTTGGAGGAATGCGTTGTAAGAATGACGGACAGCAACCCTGAAAAAATGGTGTTCGCTTCCGATCCGGCTAGGGCACGGTGGGCTGACAAGGTGCTGCAAGATCTGGCGAGTGTAGCCCGCAACCGATGATGGAGGGAGACAGCTGCGAACGAAGTTGTATGGCGTGGAATTGTTGACGCGGTTTTATTGTAATAACAATGTAATACCAAAAAATGAATTAATAAGGTGGCGCAAGCGTCTTGAATTTTCAAGTAATAAAAAATTGTCTTCAGAGAAGCCACCATAACTTCGTTATTTTCTTACCAATTTTGAAACTTATAGCACCATTATCTTTGAAATTAAATTTATGAAAACTTCGTAGAATGTCGAATTTTTCTAAAATTGAAACTAGTTTAAGTTAAAAATAGTTTTCTCCAATTTTTTTCATTTTACTAAACATTTTATTTTGTCAAACACTGAAGACTATTTTTATAACATGAAAATTCACCTTCAAGACGCTTACGCCACCTCTAAATCTTCATAGTTGGTTGGTTTGACTTTATTAACGAGATTTTTAGCCCTGGGCTAGTTCATCTCGGGACCAACGGCTTTACTTCCCTTCCGAAGGAAGTCGTCACTATAACTTTTTACGTCATAAGTGACTATGTCGGGGATGGGATTCGATCCCAGGTCCTCGGCGTGAGAGGCGAGTGTTCTAACCACTACACCAGGTCCGTCCCCACTAAATCTTCATATTTTTAGCTCAAATTTTGAAGTTTCTCTTCAATTGCGATTTGAGTTCATGAGAGCATACGAATTTTTGGTTTTGAAAACTTTTGAAAAATAAGCCGCGTCCTAATGGGCAGTCTGCTAACCAGAAGCAAGCCACTCTACCATAAAATAACCTTGCACCTATAACTTTCCACATGAATTGACGTAGATGCAGGGGTAGAGTTTGGGCCAAATTCAAATGCAACATCAATTCTTCCCTCTTACTCTCATTGGTGTGCCTTCTGATGTTTCAGGTGCCGTAGTTCCCTAAATATAAAAGATCGCCAGCACTTAAACAATGACGATGGCTGTTAGCTCCAAACAGTTGGTTTCTTGTGTAATATCACCTGATCTCAAGCTATTATAGGGGAACCTGGTCCAACTCGGACCTTGTTCTAATTCGGACCATCAAGCATTTCTCAATACTGGCGCTAGTGTAGAGATCGTGTGTATCGTTTTTCTACCCACCTTCCGGCTTATATCTAACACAATAAATTTGACGCCTTTCAGATATTTCGTTTGATTTTTTATATTAGTTTGTTGTTTTGAAGTGCTCTAGTGTACTGTCTGTTAGAATTATTTCCAAGAATCTGTAAGCGTCAATAATTCTCAAATCTTTCGGTGTTTTTTTACAATGGAATCCCCAAAGCCTTAGCTTTCATCTGACCATATGGTATTGACATGTCTAGGCACTATTTGTGCCCAACTAGTTCGAATATCACATGGGCGTTGCATGCTAGTCCGTTGTCTAGTGTGGTGCTTCCTTCAAAGGGCAAACAGCCCACTGGAAGCATTAACGTGTAGTGTCTTTTAAAAAAAAATGTGTGTTGCTCCAATCCGGACCTTTTGATGTGGTTCAAAACGGACCTCTTGATTTTCAAAGTGCACTCAGTCTATTCCAAGAGCCCCGCACCGTAAAAGTCTTCTCGTCTTGGTAGAAAATCACAGAAGTTGTAATATTGATCGGTGGTGACTTTTTTGTGTTGCGATGAAGAAAATAACTTCGAAAATATTTAAGAAATACGGTATATCACTAAAAATTAAAGGAATCAGCTACTTGAAAAGAATACCAAAGGTATCCATCAATACTACAGCCAAACTGTATCCGAAATATATTGGCAATACAATATAAAAAACTTGTACGAGTGCTGAGAACAATCTAGACAACTTTCACTTACTTACTTTTACTTACTCTGATAGGAACCAGATAAACTCTTTGAATTGAGCAGTGCTTTACAGGTTTAGCCGTATTTCTTCAGATCCTGCAAAAACGTTAAGCGCATTTTTAATTCAAATATTTTTGAAAACTAATTAGAGTAGAATTTAGAAGATATTGGCCTAATATTCATATTTTTGTAATATATTGAAGGATGATAATTGACCACACCATACTGTGAGATTAGGCAAAGAAAAAAAATTACTCAAATATTGGAAAGTTAACTTTACGTTAGAATTATATGTCCAAATGTCCAAATGTCTAAGAGTTCGGTTTTGCGTCGTCCGATAGATTTTGCTCACGATTTCGTGCGTGTTTGCGTCGCTGGAGATTTTTTTTTCCTGTTTTGGAGCGTCTTGTTGGGTAGTGCTTCGTAAGCCCACGCAGGACAGTTCGGTTTTGCGTCGTCCGATAGATTTTGCTCACGGTTTCGCGCGTGTTTTCGTCTCCGAAGAATTTTTTTTTCCTGTTTCGGAGCGTCTTGCTGGGTAGTGCTTCGTAAGCCCACGCAGGACAGTTCGGTTTTGCGTCGTCCGATAGATTTTACTCACGGTTTCGCGCGTGTTTGCGTCGCTGGAGATTTTTTTTTTCCTGTTTTGGAGCGTCTTGCTGGGTAGTGCTTCGTAAGCCCATGCAGGACAGTTCGGTTTTGCGTCGTCCGATAGATTTTGCTCACGATTTCGTGCGTGTTTGCGTCGCTGGAGATTTTTTTTTCCTGTTTTGGAGCGTCTTGCTGGGTAGTGCTTCGTAAACCCACGCAGGACAGTTCGGTTTTGCGTCGTCCGATAGATTTTGCTCACGGTTTCACGCGTGTTTTCGTCTCCGAAGAATTTTTTTTCCTGTTTTGGAGCGTCTTGCTGGGTAGTGCTTCGTAAGCCCACGCAGGACAGTTCGGTTTTGCGTCGTCCGATAGATTTTGCTCACGGCTTCGCGCGTGTTATCGTCGCCGGAGTTTTTTTTACGCGTATTGTTATTTTACCGTGCACCCCAGTTAATTTGAAAGGTACCTCATGCAAACCATCGGGGTTCATTTTTAATTTGAACATCCAGTCACCCTAGAAACGTGTTTCTGGTTACCTCTTTCGCTGTTTTGTTTTGATTCTGCGTTCCGTTCCACGGCGTTCCATCTCACTTCACTCCGTTCCATGAGCTAAATGACGTTTGAACCATTTTTAATCTGAACGATGTGCAAATTAGCGGGGTACAGATTAAAAAGTGTTCAGATTAAATGTGGTCAAACCAACGGAGGTACCCGGTATACAATCCGATGACTCTGGAGGGATCGGTTTTGCTTTTTACTGGCTATTGAGCAAAAATATTACTCCACAATCGACAAGCATTTCACAAAATACTATTTATACTATAAATAAACTATTGTTTTCTCTTTTGATTGCCGGCATTCAAAAGATTAAATTGAAAACACTTAAGCAACAAATGTTTATGGTCTATCGCCAGCTTTCTAGGCGAATCCATATACCTTCCCCAACCTCCAACTCCGTAGCACTTATGAGGGTGTCGCTGAGTCGGTGGCCTCTCATTAAGTAAGTGCTACATCAACATTTCCTTCCCCTATCCCAAGTTACGGTAAAGATGGGCGTGGCCAGGAATAGTGATATTCATGCTTTTAGTATTCTTGTTTATGATTTGAACAAGGTATACTCCTCTGTCTTGTTCCTGAAAGTAGTCAGGATGAGATTATCAAAAAGAAACATGAATGTTGCTAGTATCCAATCTACGAAGTATACCGCTAACGTAACGCTAACGCTAACGCTATTATATGTCCAAATGTCTAAAGAGAAAATATTGTAAGGTGTTTCAAAATGTGTTTTGTTCTTAATTTTGATTCCTCGGGGGGCCCCCTTCATCGGGGGGCCAGGGGCATTTGCCTCCTTGGCACCCTCCCAAATCCGGGCCTGCTTAGAATATCGAATTTTTCTAAAATTGAAACTAGTTCAAGTTAAAAATAGTTTGCTCCAATTTTTTTCATTCTACTAAACATTTTATCTTGTCAAACACTGAAGACTATTTTTATAACATGAAAATTCACCTTCGAGACGCTTGCGCCACCTCTAAATCTTCATATTTTGAGCTCAAATTTTGTGGTTTCTCTTTAATTGTGATTTGAGTTCATGATAGCATACGAATTTTTGGTTTTGAAAACTTTTGAAAAATAAGCCGCGTCCTAATGGGCAGTCTGCTAACCAGAACCAAGCCACTCTACCATAAAATAACCTTGCACCTATAATTTTCCTCATGAATTGACGCAGATGCAGGGGTAGAGATTGGGCCAAATTCAAATGCAACATCAATTCTTCCCTCTTACTCTCATTGGTGTGCCTTCTGACGTTTTAGGTGCCGTAGTTCCCTAAATATAGAAGATCTCCAGCACTTATACAATGACGATGGCTGTTAGCTCCAAACAGTTGGTTTCTTGTGTAATTTTACCTGATCTCAAGCTATTATATAGTTTTTGTTTTAATAATAAATTAATTGAAAGGACAATAATCCTGGATTATTGAAACAACAAGAGTTCTTATTGCATCCAATACAACGTGAAATTATTGTGGGCTTTATGTCAAATAATATAGATTTTACAATAGTTTTCTCTGCATGTAGCATTATGAAAATCTTCAATATATACCAAGCAAATATACGTCTAGCAGAGTTGGACGAAAATTTTAAAATATTAAGGTACACGAGAAATTAATTTCCCAGCTTAGAAACACTGACAAATATATTTTGTAATTCATTTGCATTATTATCAACATAACGGCCTACTCTTCCCACCAACAAGAACAATACTGAAAAGTGCTACTTTTCAGTACTGTTTTCTAACGATGCTGAACAGTAATACTTTTCAGTTCTAATTTGGGGGTTGATGAATCTTCTGATTCTGCATTGGTTGGACAATTCGAATTAGGCTCAGGTGAGGGAATCGGAGTCAAATTCAGCTCCTAGATATTGAATTATGCGGGGAACTGATGTATTTTCAGCCGATTTGTTCTCTTCGTCATGGGGCGTTTCTGTCGAGCAAATCATTTGAAATGCGACAGTAAGATGCGCTTATATGCTTAATGTATTGATGCAACTTTTACCCCGAAAGGTTTCAGAAAAACACCTAAGATGAAGGGAACAAAACTGCCGAAAACACAACAAGTCATGCATTATCGATAATTTTCGTGATTGCTCGTGATTGTATATAACTCCTTGCCAAACACGATTTATCAACTTGCTGCATAAATAACTATTTTATGATTGAATTTTTTTTAACAGCTTTTTCAATTTCTATGAGCTAGTCTATTCCACACGTCCTATTATGGCGCCCGTATCTTTGATAAGGCAATAAAACCTGTTTGCTCAGAGAGCGGACAACCGGCATTATCTCGTCATATAAGCTCTCCCCTACTTGTACCAATGGACTTTGGACCCGTACCTATCTCAACTTCCGAAGCAGCTCTGCACCATTTGGCATCATTGCGAATGAGCCAGCAAAACAAATGGGAGTCGAGCCCCTCGCGCTACCTGTAAACCGTATTGTGGGTTAAGTACGCTCACTCACTCGTGGTGCTCCGTCATGCTAGATTGCTAGATCGCGAACGGATGCGGCGTGAGTAAGAAATACTCAACAACGATCGTCTCTTTCGAGATGCTGTTCAGTTCAAACTCAGAAGTGTCAAAGTACAGTTTTTGAAGTAAGGTGTTTTGCTGATTCGCAAATTAAGTTGTTCGACAATTATTTGTTCAGTGATATCTTTGCCCGACAACGAACAACCGATGTTTCATATATAAAGATTGTTAAAGAATCTCTCTCAGTGATAAGCAACCGTGAGCCGATTTCCAACGCAACAAGTAGATTAAAATACAACACTTAAAGAGCAATCGTCTCTCAGTCACTCGGTTGATGCATTCAAGTGTGGTTACTATCTTAGAATAGTCAGTAAAACGATCCAAAAAAGTAACAAGTCATTCTACTTATCTGCGGGAAAACAATTCGATTGGATTGGTACAATGTTCAAGACAATCTAGGACAACAATACAATTCAATCAGTGTCTGAAGCGACTTAAAAGTGTCAAATCTAACAGTGTCACAATGTCGGAACTAACGACATTCATCTATGGAATACTGGTCTTCCTGATATTTGCCCCATTTCTACAATGGTGGGTCAAGCGGGCTCGACTGGTACAGATCATCGATAAAATACCTGGACCTAAGGCGTACCCGTTCATCGGAACAACGTACACGTTTTTCGGAAAGAAACATTACGGTAGGTTGGAATCAAGCATGCAATTATCGAATGTGCGACGTTGCGTAAACTCGATATGAACCGGTTCGAGAGTCGGAAGGCTTGAGCGAAGTGATCAATGAGTTCGAAACAAAAATAACCTGTGAAGCTATTTGAATTATTTTATTCGTAAAAGCTCACGTGAGGTGATTGAGTCAGATGCAGCAATCTATATTTAGAACATTGTTACACTTTGTGACCGGAAAAGGCAAATGTAATGCGTACTGTACGTGAGGTTAGTTTAAGTGACTGTGTTCGCATTCGATATGGTAAATATTAAGAGTATTCAATATGAAGTACACCTGAAAGGAACATCAATGTCAGCAAGGTCCAAATCGGACCCCTCTGATAAGTACCGAACGATGCATTTTCTTCTATTTTGATAGCTGATCAATGTCGTTGTTTTTTTCTGATAAGGTGTTGTGCTCTTGTTTCGGCATTTTATTATTAAATTATATTTATTATATTAAACTGTTGCTTTCAATTATATTATTTTATCCTAGTTATGTAAATGAACATTATCCTCGAACATGAGTATCTTCAACAAAAACACCGTTCTTCTGGAGCTACCTAGGAGATGAATAACCTTTTAACATTCAAAGTGATAAAACATATTCTAAATTTCTCGCAATCATAAACATGTTTTTGCAATCATCGTAATAGGTTGTTTTTCATCACGCCAATCTGTCCTGAAACAGCCTACTTTCCTGCACTGAGGTATAGTGTGCGGGAATAGTCATTACGCAACTGAAACCAGTGCTATTACGCAACGCTTTCTCATTACACAACAATTTTTCAGTAATTGTTAAATAATGGAGAATGTATTCCGATGTAATTTCTGATACCTTCTTGGGTCTTTTACGAAATTGCAAAAAATGTTGTTCGTAACTCGATGGAGAACTCGATTTTTACAGCATTCGTCGTAATTATCCTACTCGGCAAGCCTTGTATGATAAATTTACGACTCGTCCTGTAAAAAATTATCATTCTGCGACTTGTTCCGTAAACTACTATTAAACTTGTTATGTGCAGAATTTTATTGAAAAATAGGGTAGGTGTACCAGTATTCTCCACTCTAAGGAAAAATAATAATATAAATCAGTCATTCGATTCGTGATTACAACCAATAGGCTTTTCAACCCATGTTTGGTAGGAAAATATAAAAACTAGTCACAAACCTCGTTCTTCTATGGAAAATTGAGATGTTGAATACTGGATGACCTGCACCAGTATTCGCCATGTTTTTAACCTTTACAGTACTGGGTACCGACACCAAAGTTCAAAAATTAGGTATCTTCGCCATCGTATTATGAATTTTGATCATATTTTCAAGAAAAAAATAACAACTTAGCTATATTTTTTATTCATGCATTAAACATTTTGGATTCCGTGATGATTCCAGATTTAAGTGCGACTTTTTTCGGGGTAAATTGTAAGAAACTTAGAAAAAATCAGAAATCAAAAGAACATTGATTTCTTTAATAGAATATACTGCCCATACTCGCATAACAGTTCCATTTATATAGGAAATCCCGAATAATATGGGACTTTTACGCGAGTATGGGCAGTATATCACTTCCTATAGTTTGGGAACTATTGTGGTAATTAAAGACACATGATCACTAGATATCGGTTCGGGTAGGGACTCTCAGTGATTTTAAACTGAACACGAGCCATAAAGGCTCCCCCAAATCTACGCGACTTTTTACGGCGACAGCGACAAAAAATTGTCGCGATTTCGTTGTTGTGTCGCTGCAAGCACTCTTCTATGGAACCATCTTGATCGCCACGACGCGAATCGCTGCGTAATCGCGTCGCTGTGGCTTAGACGTGCTCATCAAACAGTGCATGCAGCGAAATATCAGCGAAATCGCGGCGATTGTCTGTCGCTGTCGCCTTAAAAAGTCGGTCGGTTAGATCTGGGGGAGCCTTAAATGAACTGAACGCGTTCAAATTTTGCACGTGAATGCAGTAAACATTGAATACTCGTGCAAGATTCTGACACTACTAACCTCAAAATGCTCAGTAAAGCCAAAACTTTAAAACACTACCATTGAATTTTTATCACGTACAATGGATCGATCCCTAAATGTTCCTTGACATATTTTTGTAAACATTTCTACTTTGAAATATGTTTTAAATCAGCCATGAAAACAATTCTCCTTTCGCGTTCATTTTTTAGCTCTTTCGGGTTCAAATTTTTGAACTGATCAATCTTCAAACCTACATGATTCCTATTTCAAAAACTTAAACTGGAACGCAAACTGGACGCGTTCAAATGCAACACTGAGGACTCTAATGGAACACTTCTAGAATATCATGCACTGATACATTTTAACGGCTCAAAATTCAATGATTTTATATTGAGAATCAGTGCTACAGGGCCAAAGCCCTGATAAAGGTGGATGGTTGTGATGGCTATGACCGTGGTCATCATGTAAAGAACAAACGGACAATGCTGTAGCGCAACCCTGGTTAGGTGGCCTATCGAAGACTCTTCACCAACCAAGAAAGGCTAAAGTAGAGCAAACGGATTGATTTTACGGCAACAGACCCGGCATCGAATAAAGGACAACGATTGGAAAGTTGGATCTTGGAACGAGAGAACTTTAAATGAACCCACGCGTGTTGGGCTCCTGGCTCGTGAACTGCGGAATGTCAACGTAAACGTGGCAGCTATCCAGGAAATACGCAGGCCGAGAACCGGAGAACGTGAATTCTGCGTGGTGGACCGCAGTCGCCAACACTTCATACAAGTACCACATCTACTACAGCGGTGGCGACAGAGCAGAACGTGGAGTTGGCTTCATAGTGATTGGGGAGCAGATGAAGCGAATTATTCGGTGGAAACCGGTTAGCGGCCGAATCTGTGTGTTGAGAATGAAAGTCAAGATCTTCAACTACAGCCTGATCAGCATATACGCGCCAACGAACGATAAGCCCGATGACATGAAAGATGAGTTCTATGAGAGCCTGGATAAGGCCTACGGAGAGCGCCCAAAACAAGACGTCAAGGTAGTCATCGGCGACACAAATGCGCAGATCGGGAAAGAAGATTTCTTCCGACCCGTTATTGGAACGGAAAGCCTTCATTCCGTTACCAATGATAATGGCCTGCGGCTAGTAACCTTCGCTGCTGCTAGAGGGATGGTAATCAGCAGCACCTACTTCGCACGAAAGAATATCCACAAAAACATCTGGCGACACCCGAGTGGCGATGCCTGCTCCCAAATAGACCACGTGCTGGTTGATGGGCGACAATTCTCAGATGTCATGGATGTCAGGACCTTCTGAGGCCCTAATATCGACTTGAATCATTATCTCGTTGTAGCTAAAATTCGGGCGCGGTTATCCAGCGTTATGAGTTCCACAACAAACAGAACGCTGCGCTTCAATATACAACGCTTGTCTACTTATGGGGTAGCTGCACAAAACCGTCAGCAACTAAACGAGTAGTTGGGAAGAATCAACGTTGCTGGAGACGTCGACAGCCTGTGAGACCCTATCCACGAAGCTGCGACAACAACGGCGCGGGAAGTGATTGGCACTGGTCAACGATGAAGACGAAACCACTGGTTCTATGAAGAGTGCCAGAGAGTGACAGACATGAAGAATGTCGCCAGATGCCGTATGCTTGTGGCCGGTACCCGACAGAACAAAGAGTGGTACAGAGCAGCGAGAGCCGAAGAAAAGCGAACCCACCACAGGAAGAAAAGGCAGCACGAAGAAAGTGTGGTAGCTGAAGCTCAAGAAAGCATGAACCGGAATGATATGCGGAGATTCTATGCAACGGTCAATGGTGCGCGGCACAATACCGTACCAGTGCACGCCATTTGCAACGGTCGAGAAGGGAATTTGCTGACCGATAAAACTGCGGTGGCTGTCAGGTGGAAAGAGCACTTTCAGCAATTGTTGAACGGTGGAAATGGAAATGTAGCGAGGAACAGGATGAATATTGATGATGACGATCAAGCTGTGGACCCACCGACCATAGGAGATGTTAAAAAGGCTATCAGTGAGCTGGGAAGGACGAGATCCCGGTCGAGCTTCCCAAGCACGGAAGTGAGCAGCTTTATCAGTCGATCCACCTAGTACTTCTGAAGGTATGGGATGGCGAAGAATTGCTCACCGGCTGGTTAGATGGCCTCATACGCCCAATCTACAAGAAAGGGCACAGACTGGTGTGTGCCAATTACAGAGGAATTACCCTGCTGAGTTCGGCGTACAATATTCTGTCGCGCATCTTGTTTAACATACTGAGACCGCTTGAGGAGTCCTTTGTCGGCGAATACCAAGCAGGTTAAGCAGATGTTAAGCTTGCGAATGATCCTAGATAAATTCTGGTAGTGTAACTTGCAGACTTACCATCTGTTTATTGATTTCAGGGCTGCGTACGACTCAGTGAAAAGAAATGAGTTTGGCAGATAATGTCTGAACATGGTTTTCCGGCGAAACTAATGAGGCTGATACGTTTTACGCTGGATGGTTCGAAATCAAGTGTTTGGATTGCAGACGAGGTGTCAACCTCATTCGTGACGTTAGACGGGTTGAATCAGGAAGACGAACTTTCAAATTTACAGTTGAACATTGCACTTGAGGGGGCTATAAGGAGATCTGGTGTGCAGAGGAATGGCACTATTATCACAAGGTCGCACATGCTCCGTGGCTTTGCGGACGGTATAGACATAATTGGAATCGATCGCAGATCAGTGGAAAAGGCCTTCGTGCCTCTGAAGAGGGAGACAGCGAGGATAGGCCAGATAGTGGGTAGGTAACTCACGGTATTTCTGGCGGATTTGATGCACGGAAAAGACCTGGTCCATTGTCGAGCAGCCGTCGATAAAACTTGCTTGATAACTTCCCATGAACTCATTTCCAACAAGTGGTAGACGACGGAAAATCTGGCATAGAACTTTGTAGGCGACGTTTAGAATAGTGATTGCACATTCCAGTCATTGGCGTAAAAACGGGGGGGCTAGATCTTAGCCCTCCTTAGAAAAGTTTAAGACACCAACCCCCACCCCCCCCCTAGAAAATGTAAACTCTCATGTTAAGTTTTCACTTTGCTTAACGGATTTTTTCTATCGAATGGCTCAAGCTCCCTCTAGATTTGATTTCAAGTTACGCTAATGATTCCAGTTTGTCGCTTTTCTTGTGGATTGGGCATATCACGCCTTGCTTCCACTCCTGCGGCAGCTGTTCCGTTTCCCAAATTCTGACAAACAGCCGGTGCAGACAGGCGGCCAACCTTTTCGGGTCCATTTTGATGAGTTCAGCTCCAGTACCATCCTTACCAACGACCTTGTTGTTATTGAGCTGGTTGATGGCATCCTTAAATTCCCTCAATGTGGATACAGGTTGGTTTCCTTCATCCACCGTGCTGACGTAGTCACTTCCTCCGCTGTCGTGACCTTCTACGCCTGTGTTCTCCGTGCCATTGAGGTGTTCATCGTAGTGCTGTTTCCAGCTTTCAATCATCTCTAGTCCGTCCGTCAAGATGCTTCCGTCCTTATCCCTACACATTTCGGCTCGCGACACGAAGCCTTTTCGGGATGTGTAGAACTTTCGCGATTCTTGTGAACGATGCAGCTGCTCCACAACGATGCTTTCTTCACATTCCGCTTTTTCCAGGCGGCGCTTTTTGTCTCGGAATAGGCGGGTTTGCTGCTTTCGTTTCCTCTTAGGGTAAATAGGTATAATACAAAATAATACATCATTTTTTCGTGGATATTTATTGCAGGTTGCTTTGAAATATGGATTTTCAGTGCACTTCGTTGATCACACTTTTTTCTTGCTTGAAGGGAGTTGCCAAAAATCATGTCGCAAATTCATTCAAAAACAAACTTTTTCAATGGAATAAACGTAAAAGATCGCATAACTGGCAACCTTGCTCGCCCTTCGGTGGTGGTGGAAGATCGGAAACCAAAACAAAACCGAGTGAAACAAAGGCAAATTTGGTAACACGTGGCTTTGCCTGACATTTCTCTTTGTCAAAATGATGTCAGATCGCGAGGTTGCACTTTGCCGTCACACTTATAAGTGTCACACTTCCAAAGTGTGCAGTTCGATTTGGTGGGAACAGCGCAATATGATATGTATACATATTTACGTGTTAAAGGAACCTCAATCCCTTGAAAATGAAGTGGGGCGTATTGCCCGGTTGGGGCGCATTATCCCGATTTACTCTATATCGCTCCTCGTTTTGTCACCGATGATAACCTATCGTGACGTCGTGGCTTGGGCAGTGGTCGTACTCGCGTTCGAGCTGCGCGTTAACTGCGTCCTTGTCATCATCAGTGCTTCCGGAGTGTGGGCTTTGCACGTTAATGATACAGAAGTGAAAGAACCAGCCTTTGATTCTTAACTTGCGCATTCTTTGATTGATAAGATACCCATCACTATAAAAGCTATTCCCAGCTCACGTGCGTTGCCGCAGCTCTGGTAGATTGTATGTTTAACTCTAAAAGTTCGCACCATTGCCCCTGTCTAGCACACCTCCTGCAGCGCTACGATTCCGAAAACATCGGAGTGTATACTTGTAGTTCCGATGAAGTACAGAGATTTGCAGTTCCACGTACCGAATTTCCAATCGCTAGTCCATTTCCGTCGCTGTGATCTTTGCCGATTGTTCCGGTCCATATTCTCTCATGGATGTTCCAGAGCTGATGTATTTTTACGGCTGGCTTACAGGGCCTCACACCAACCCCCTAGATTTCTGGAGGACTATTCCCCCTAAATATTCGGAGGGCTAAAGTGCACTGTTTAGCTTAGAGTCCTTCTCTGGCACTCGGACGATGATCAACCGTCCCTGACATGGGAGACAGACGCTGTTGTTAGCCGCTCCTAACATGGAGTACAAACGCTCCAAATTGCACAGGTTTGTTCCCCTTTCAGTCTACGTCCAAAGTTCCCACCGAAGTTGGTGACCCGATCTTTTCTAAGGTTGCTCGTACCCCGGCCAATACCACGAGGAGGTAGGAATAGGTGTTGCTAGGCGAGAGGCTAAGGACCACACAAAGGTGTCTATTTTATGCCTGCTGGTACGCAAGGTACCTGCATGGTACGCCATGCCCAGCATTTACCGTGGCCGGTAGGAAGTTCCATAATCGAAATCACAACTATCACACACAAATGAGTCAGCACGTTGAATATTTGCCATGAGATAGTTGAGTCGGTAATGACCAGTGAACGCTCTGACCAATAGACAGCAATTCTTCTTTGACGGATTTGTTAAATACTCTGCCCTCTTTGGGAATGGCTAAGTAATGTACACTTTTGTCTGACGATATGACTCCAAGTTAATCCAATATTGCTTGAGCTGAGTTGCCGATCATGAAATTCTGAAACTTCACACAGTAATTGAAATTGCATTGCAGGAACAGAAATTGGCATTACTGGTTTAGAGTCAATGAAGTCATGTGATACTTCATTGCGAGCTTAATCATTGACAAATTCATTCCAAGCGAAAGACGAATGGCCAGGTACCTATACAAGGTTTACAGAGTTGACTGAATTCAGTTCCTCAATCTAAGATTGACATGCGACCTTGAGTTGGCCGAAGCAAGAGCTTCCATAGCAGCCTAACTATCTGGCATACTTATTTACAAACAGCCAGACGTCCACTCTTCCCATGAAGGGAGTTGTGTGGAAAATTTCCAATCAATTGTAAGATCACTCGAAGCTATGATATTGCTGTCCCAATTCTTCACTAGGTTTCCCAATGGATGGAGAGAATCCATGAAATTTGCTCACAACCAATTTCCTGTTTGTGGAGTATAAAAATGCATAATCTACAAATTTACAAATGTTCAAAAACGATGTAGCGATGGTTGGATAATGATTCATCATCTGATAAATGCCAATTCGTCAACTCGTGACTGATTCTGTTCGAGCAGAACATTATGCGTAACACCTTTTCTCTAGGAGATACCATGAAGGTTGGGCGATTGCCTATTATAGGTCATCCAAGATCTGTAATATAAGTATTCCATCATACTGAAGCTTCTCGAACTGATATCTGAGCTGCTCCAGATGATATGATCAGTATGAGCATCACTGTCCACAATCAGCAGAAGGCCTTTTGTTAGGCATTGTATGAAAACTCGTTTGAAAACACTCGATAGGGATGGTTCATTATGTGGTAAAACACCGAACGATAGACGTACAGGGGATTGTCAAAATAACAGGGATAGGCAAAAATTTAGTCAATTTCGGAACGCTGTTACTTTGTCAAACATTGACCGAATTTATTTCTTCAAGTGGACGGGTAATCTTATGTAATTGAGAACCATTGGAATTAAAGTCTAATACATGTAGTGTAACGGCTCATTTTTAATGTCTTGGCATTAATAGAGTAACTGTAGATAGAAAAAGGAAATTTAACTATAGGATCCTAATGAACAATCTAGGGGGTGAAACTTATGATTTTTATGGTTCGATTTTTTCTATAATTAAATGGGCCGCTTTACTCTACAGGATTTGGAAAGCGACAACATGTTTATCGATTGAAAGATTTGATATACGTTCATATTATAGTCTCAACGATGCAGTTAACTAACGTCCTCACTCTCCCTCGAACGCACACCTTCCAGAGCTCTTCTACATCATAGACGAAAGGACCCGTCGGTATCCGGATATCCACCGCATCTGGACAGGAATGCGACCGGAGATTCGAATTAGCAAGCCGGAATATGTGGAAACGATAATTGGCGCGAGCAAACACATGGAAAAGTCCCACGGCTATGACTTCCTGTTCGACTGGCTCGGCGAAGGATTACTGACGTCCAAAGGTAAGTAAGACAGCTGTTCGGGCTATTCCTGCCTGCTTGCTGTATCGAATGTCAAGTCAAGTACGGCTCAATTTTAATGACGGCCCTTGTCCCGTTAATGTTCATCTCATTTGCCACTACAATGCGAATAACAACAACAGGTGAGCGTTGGTTTCAGCATCGCAAGCTCATAACGCCGACATTCCACTTCAACATTCTGGATGGCTTCTGCGATGTGTTCGCCGAGCAGGGAGCCGTTCTGGCCGAAAGGTTGGAACCGTTTGCCAACACCGGAAAACCGGTCGATGTTTTCCCCTTCATCACGAAAGCTGCCCTGGACATCATTTGCGGTGAGTAAACTGCTGTGAATAACTCGCATGAAATGAGAGCGAGTTCAAAGGCGGCAGGACTGCTGTGTGAAAGTCAATAAAATGAAAATATTTGCACAAGAGGGTGTTTTCGGAACGAAAATAAACTCGGAAGTTTTTTTTTGTTCCGGTCACTCTTGATATGGACCAATAGTATAATGAACATTTGTTGCTTATTTCATCATATAGAAACTGCCATGGGAGTCAAAGTTAATGCTCAAACTGGTGGAGAAAATAATTACGTGAATGCTATTTACAGGTAAGTAATATTATGAATACTGAAGTAAAAATATTGAATTAAACAACTTGTTTCAGGATGAGTGAAATATTTGTTGACCGATCCATCAAACCTTGGCTACACCCCGAATTCATCTTCAAACGTACTGAGTATGGCCGACAACACAAAAAAGCGCTGGATATAGTTCATGGATATACCAAAAAGGTAACTAACGAGATCGACCCATTATTTATCATATTCAATCATATAGGGTAATCTACGGCTTTGATACCTTTCGACTATTATCGGCAAACAAAGTTAAAACGCTAAGGTCACATTATTTTTCTATCAAAACACACCAATGAAAACACGCAGATGATTCCTTTTTTGTCAGTTTCCCCTGACGAGATTATCGCATAACAAACAATTTCTTCAAAGAAACCATTAATAAAAATAGGGGAACTGGGGGTAAAATGAACACCCAAAGCAATTTTCATGTTTTCTTGCTTATGAAGCTGTCAGATTCTTTTTCAATATCTCAGAATTGATGAAGGATGTTTATGCAATGTAACAAGTTGAAATATTGTGATGGAAATAGAATTTTATCAACATTATTTTAATTTTGAAAATTTCTTTCCATAGAGTCAATGTTCCAAACATGTGGGTAAAATGAACATTCAACGGGGGTAATATGAACATACACTTGGGGGTAAAATGAACATACAATGGGCGTAATATGAACATATACTGGGGGTAATATGAACACATGCTGGGGGCAAAATGAACACCATTCAAATTGAACGGGTTGCGGCATGATTCTGGGCATCTGGTAGGGGAACTGGGGGTAAAATGAACACCCTAAGCAATTTTCATGTTTTCTTGCTTATGAAGCTGTCAGATCCTTTTTCAATTGCTCAGAACTGAAGAAGGATGTTTATACAATGTAACAAGTTAAAATATTGTGATGAAAATAGAATTTTATAAACATTATTATAATTTTAAAAATTTCTTTCCACAGAGTCAATGTTCCAAACATGTGGGTAAAATGAACATGTAACGGGGGTAATATGAACATATACTTGGGGGTAAAATGGACATACAATGGGGGTAATATGAACACATGCTGGGGATAAAATGAACATGTAGTGGGGGTAAAATGAACACCATTTAAATTGAGCGGGTTGTCGCATGATGCTCGGCATCTAGTACATGTTCAATGCATATCTCACGGACAATCCGGAATCGATGGAACGTTTAGCCGTGACCATTTGGATGGCTGCCCATGTATGTCTTTGTATTTTCTCCGGAAAACTCTCGGTATCTGAAATAAAATCCGGTAGTATTCACCCTGCGTTGGTGTTCATATTACCCCCATCTCGAGCGGTTCATTTTACCCCCAAAGGATCAACATCTTAAAATCATGTGTTCTAAAAAATTAGAAAATAAAAATACTTTCAATTTTCGTCTACTTATCATAAATACTTTAGAGATATTATGTGATACGCAGTTGAATAGATTTTTGATGGTTTTAGTCATAAAAACCTTAAATTCCAGGAGTGAAAATTTACATCATATGAGAAAACGAAGAGGCGTACTTTGTTTTTGTTTACTTTTTCAGCTTTTGACAGTTCTAGATCGCGCTAGAGTTGTCGAAATAGTTCCTTAGTCTGAAGATTATTAATGGTGCAATGTTTTGCATAGATTTATATCATAATTACTGTAAAACACAAACCTGTTCATTTTACCCCCCCTGTTCATTTTACCCACAGTTCCCCTACGCCTCAAAATGCGGCTGATTTGTAACTGTCGAACAGATTAGCCTGAAGTTCTTATGGAAAAGCTACCGAAGAAAACGAGGCTTCCGACAATACTCACTCTGTCATGAGATGTTCGAAGTGGTGTAGAAACGTTTCAAAAAAGTGTTTAACAAGTCTGTCGGTGTGAATCGATAAAGGATTGGCCAGCGCTTAAATGTAAACAGACAGACACGTAACTTGTATGGATATGACTGAGAAAATTACAAAAGAAGAGTGGCATCGGCTTAGACTGCCGAGAATATATAAATTTTCCTATATTATTTGGGCTGTTAAATATTAAAAATAAGTTTGAAAATCCAATCTCCCATATCTTCTTCACTATCTATATGGTAAAAAAGTGTTCTAAGAAATTGTTAGCTTCTTTATGGAGAAATTTAGAAAAATGTTCCAAGCAATTTAGTAAGGAGATTACGGGCTGGTAAACACACGGGGCGAAATGAACACCCCCTTGATCTCTTAGAATATGCATACTTCATCAAAAGTTTATATTATTTGCAAGAAATCTGTATTGCATTTGAAATGTTTTAAAGTACAAAAGTTTATTTCTTGCTGCAATTGTCCTTTGAAACTTGACTCAATATTTTTTCTGCTCCAAACTGGCATCTAACTTTTGAGTAAAGGAACGAACCCAGAAGGTTCTGTTTATCTATTATGATTAAGAGCCCTTTAACATATTGGAACAGTATTGATAGTCATTGAATATTTTAAAATCACTAATCAGCACTAAATCACTACACGTACTAGTATCAAAATTTAAGGTGAAGATGAATCGAAGCCAAACCTCAAATTTTCAAGAGCACGGATCTGGAGAACCGAGCATCCATTTGAGCTGAAAACCTAATCGATTGGTCACCACCAGCGAGTGACCAATCGATTAAGATTTCAACTCAAACGGATGTGTGGTTCACCAGATCCGTGCTCTAGTAAATTTGAGGTTTGGCTTCGATTTATCTTCACCTTAAAAGTAAATAAAAAATGCCAATGGTGAAGATGAATCGAAGCCAAACCTCAAATGTTCAAGTGCACAAATCTGGCGAACCGAACACCCGTTCAAGCTGAAAACTTAATCTATTGGTCACCAACACCTAGTGACCAATTGATTAGATTTTCAGCACAAAGGGATAGTTGGTTCTCCAGATTTGTGCTCTTGAAAGCTTTGGCTTCGATTCATCTTCACCTAAGGTCTTAGAAGCATTTTCTTAATGTGTCCATTATACTCCGGTGATGAACTACAATGTACTACTGTAATGAATGTTAACAAATTTATCATCTCATGGACCGATGTACGAGTTCACTAATTTGACGTTTGAGCGGTGCCGAATTCACTGGTTTTCATGGTCACATAAATAACACGGCCAGTGTTGTGAAAAGACCTATTTATCATAATTCATGCTTTAGATTTTTCATGCGTGAGTTGTCAATCACGCTACTCAGCAGTCAAAAAATCATGGCTTTCTAACGTAAACAACAACATTCGGAATTCACGAGTTTTTGATAAGTCTTGCGCCTGAATCATTTTTATACGGTTTGAGTTGATTGAGTGATTTTGCATCAAAATCTCAAGCGTGAGATTTGCGATGCAGATCTCTAATGAGTTTGCTCTCACAGGAGAGCGTATTGATTGAGATTTGAGTGTGAGTCTATCAACACTGAACACGGCACTGCTAGAACGTCAAATAATGAATCCGTGCATAGATCCATAGTAAAAAATCATTCTTCACACCATAATAAAGGAAGTTGTTGAAGAGATAAATTTAATCTGACGGATGATATGTTTATGAAAATGTTTGCTATTGTTTGGCTCCATATGGGGTTAGAGCAGAACAAAAGAATTCTTAGAAATACCTGGATTTGGGATATAAGACACGAGTAATTCATTTTCATTAAAATCGGTCAAAATTTGAATTCCAAATTTATATTCAAATGTCGTAAATCTCATAAAATGACCACTTATGGTTGTAGATACTTCAAATAATTAAAAAGGAGCTTGTTTTCACCATACAAATTGCTCCCTGCCATTCACCTCAGAGATATCAAGCTAAAATTTGCTACGATGAAGAATATTGCCGAAGACCGTGAATCAATCCGACACAATACAATGACGAACTTATAACATTTCGCATTTTCCAAAAATAAGGGACGGCCTAGTGTACACCCAACCTCTCGTTTTCGACGCGATTTCCATTTTTTTCTCAGCGATGAAACCGGACACTATTCAAGATTAATGTTCATTTTGAAGTTTTTTGGAATAGATGCGTCTATTCAAAGATATTTAGTAAAAGGACCTTCCTAGTTTTTTTAATGCAATTCTATCACATATGTGCGATAGCTGCGGATTGAATTTGGTTTTGCCTATGAGCGTGCCAGTGGAAACAACTTTCGTAATGTCTTGAAATAATGAAATAAGTTCATGTTCAAATCAGTATTACAACGCCGTTCAAAAAATATAATCACAAAAAATGCCAGTTAGCCTAGAAAAATTATAGCTCGAATCTGTATAAGAATATATTGGACACGGTGTAAATCAAAATTGAAGGCTTTAACAAGTAGGATCTCGGCATTCATTTGTTTTTAGCAATAACATGAACATGCTTAAGTAAATAAACAAATGTTAGTCTACACTCATTTTTTTACCAAGGAAACTACACAAAAAACGTATTTACTGAGCTTGTATGTCTCTAAATCATAATTGATGGTTATGATATATAGTTTTAAGTACAAAAAGTAACATTTGATTACTCTCAAAATTTGTTTGACTTAAAATACTATCAAAAACCCTAATTGTTTGATCCGTTTGCCTTTAAATTGCAATTCAAAGTAAGGACATGTAGTTTTTTTTTCCAAATAAATGTTGCTTGTAGTGGTAAGGTGAACATGTTTGAAAAAAAAAACAAATATCCGATTACACTCAGAATTTATTTAACTACAACACTTCAAAAATCGTAAATACAAATTCAAAGCAATGACATGTATTTTTTTTTTTCGGTGTGAATTTGCTTGTAGAAGTCAAGTGAACAGTTTTGAGTAGAATAAGAAATATTTTGTTACACTAACAATTTACTTTACCTTGAAAACTATACAAACAAATCAAGTACATATGTTCAAGCAGAAAAAAATATTACTTGTGTTTTGGAATTTTAAATTGGGACATGTAGTTTTCTCGACATTGATTCGCTTGTAGAAGTCAATAAAAAAATATTTTGCTTAACAACTACAATCAAAACGTATTTGCTGAACAAGTTTGTCTATACATTAACATCCAAAGCAATGACATGTAGTTTTTCCGGCTTGAGTTTGCTTTTAAAATTCATGAGAACATGTTTGAGCAGAAATACAAACTTTGGATTACACTCAAAAATTTGTTTGGTTGCAATACTCCTACAAAAAACAATTCTTCTTTCCGTTCACTCGTTCATTGCTGTTCATAGCTAGTAAATTTGTTTTTGTTTTTTACGTAAATTTGCTTGTAGCAGTAAAGTTAACATGTTTGCGAAAAAATACAAATTTTGATAACTCTCAAAATTTATTTTACATAAATAACTACTGAATTTCTAGTGGACCCCTTTGCCTGTAAATCAAAGATTGCAATTATACCATGCAAGTTTTCCGATGTTTAATTGATTGTAGTAATAAAATAAGAATGTTTGAGAACAAAATGAAAATCTTGATTACAGCGTAAAAGTGTTTTATTAGGACAAGCTGAAAAAAAATTATATTTCTACTCAAACATGTGCACCTAACTTCAAACAAATTTATGTTTAAAAAACTACATATCTTATACTTGAAGTGCAATTACAGTCGATTGTACCCTGTTGGCATAAAGTCGTTTGGCATAAGGTCGTTTGGCATAAAGCCGTTTAGCATAATGGTCATTTGGCATAATGGCCGTTTGGCATAATGATTTACTTAGAATGAATGTTGGCATTTTTGAAGTTTTTACCGAGATCAACACCACCGAGCCAATAGCAAACATTTTTGGTAGGTTCTCAATAAGCGTGGTATTTGTTCAGATATATTTCAAACTATAAATGTTAAAAATTGTTGTGACATTAAAGAGCATAACTAAATAAAACTCGTGACATGTCGGGGGGAAGACCTCTTCGAAATAATAATTTTCTCTACATCCCAGAACATAGAGTACCTTTGAGCTGTTGCGATATACATATTTTAAAACAGTAAATTGGCAAAAAAAAGTTCGCAATTAAACGCTCATAGAATATTTCGCTACATATCAAGCTCTGTCCCAGTTTGGACGTAACACTTGGGGAAAATTACTTGATAAAAGAAGGTAAAATTTGTTTGCAAAATTTAGAAAGTGTGCGTCAAAAACACTGTCTAGTATCGAAAGAAGATAAAATTTGCGATTGAAATTTTTTTTCCAGCGTATCTCGAAAGAAGATCCTGTGTATGCAAAAAAATATATGTTGAATATAGGCAGGTTCTAAGGTAATTATCATTCTAACATCACGTCTTGCAAGAATTGATAAAACATCAAAATAATAAAATGTTTAATGGTTAGCTTTAATAAATAAAAAAATTCACAACAGTTTAAATATAAAGAACAGCCAAAATTTATGAATAAACCAATAGAGGATTGGACGCCAAAAAATAGTGCGGCATACTTAAATTAAAAGACACAAAAAATTGCGTTCAGAATCATCGGTTCCCCGGTGCAGTTTAAATAGGTGCTATAATAGTCTTTTAGTGTCTGGATAGTGAACAAGAAAGTACGACAGACAATCAAAAGAAGGAGGTATTCTGGCATTCTCGTATAGCCGAGAAAAAAAAGGCAAAAATTCGGAGGACAGTAAAACTCGAAAGAATCGCCAATTAAATAAAGAAGGGTGCATATTAGATGGTTAGTTCGTTCACCTCCCTGAAATGTATGAGGTTACGACAATTATGAGTGCCAGAAACTTTTCGGGGAAGTGAGCTAATCGGGGAAATGGGATATTCAAGGAACTGGCATTCGAGGAACTGGCGTTCAGGATAACGAAATTCGGGGAAAAGCAGCACAACCCATCGAAGTAACAGCAGTAATCGATTTCTCTTTTCGCCAACAACTTGAGCAGATTAATGTTATCGATAGCCGCCCTTTTGTCAGTTAAAAACAAAACAATATCTAAAAAATAAAGCTCTAAGGATCAGCCTATGCATAAAATAAGGTGAAATTTATTTAAATTTTGTGGTCAACATTCTTCATACCTTTAATTATAATAACATCATATTTAGAAGAAAAAACAACGGAATGTTTGAAAGAAGGATAAATTTGTGCTAAATATATCAAAATCTCGAGTGCAAAAATTGGTTCCAATAGCGAAACTCAATAGAAGAATTAATATTTAAAAGAAGCGTAATTTCTGGATAAATAGTAAAATACTATTGGCAATCGCTTTCCTAATATGCTTCAGTTTATTTAATAACATGTGATTGTTCAATAAAGTGTCATTTTGCATCAATTGACTCCAAAACAAGCCTGATGTCATCAGAAAGATTCAATAGAAACGTAAAAACGAATGTCATCTTAACAAATTCTTGGTTTCAGACTCATTATGCCAAACTACTATTATGCCAAACGACCATTATGCCAAACGACTTTATGCCAAATGACCTACCAACATTACAGTCTACTCTCCATACTCGATATTAGAGGGACCATGGATCTGAAGGGATATCAAGCAATAGAACACAAAATCAGTGCAACTATGGTTCAAGGAACCGTAGTAATGAAAACCAAATGTTTCTATGGTTCTCTTACTCGATATTGAGAAAAACAATATCGAGTTAGGTGGAGTTTATTGTAGTTGCATGTAACGAAAATTGTTTTCTTAGTAAAAATAAATTGGGTGTGACCAAAAATGTCTATTTCTGCCGAAATATGTTCTCTTGACTTTTACAAATTCATAAAAAAACTACATGTTAACCTTCTATTTTGATTTACATATAAACAAGTACAGTCATCTCTCCCTTACTCGATATTGAAGGGACTATCGAGTTAGGGAGGTATCGAGTTACAGAACACAAAACCAATGCAACTGCGATCCAAGGGACCATCGAGTTAGCCATGGAAACCAACTTTTACTATGGTTCTCTAACTCGATATCGAGATACGGAATATCGAGTAAGGGAGAGTTAACTGTACAAGATAAACGGTTTCGGTATATATTCAGCCATTTCATGAAAAACCGATCTAATTCCGTGAAAAATTGCTATTTTGTTCCTTATCCGAAATAAGGCTACACGTGTTTTGGATTTTTTGATTAGGGTGACCATTTCTGAAATAGAGTGACCAGAAAAATCGCAATTTTACGAAATTTTTATTTTTCAAAAAATTATAACTTTTGAACCGCTTAACCGATTTTCAATTTTCTTGGACGAAATGAAAACTAAAGGTTTTGACTTTGCAAGGAAAATATAAAATTTATCAAAAATTGTTTTTTACATGAAAAAAAATCAAAAATTTCCGTTTTTTTCGTGTTTTGAAGGTTTTAAGACAAAAGGGGCTATTGCTGTTCTCATTTCTTGAAAGTTCAGAAAATTTTAGGTTTACTGTATGGTTTTTAGTTTTTGAGAAATATATTTTTGAAAATAAAATATCAGTCATTTTTTTATCAGCACACACAGTAGATCTCAGCGCATTAGATCTTTATTTAAAAAAATCATAACTTTTGAACAGCTCAACCGATTTCCAATTTTTTTTTTAGAATTAAAGCCTTAGAGTTCATTTTTTCAGAAAAATATAAAACTCTGAAAAAAAATTAACATGAAAATATATAAAAATTTCCTAAAAGACAATACATTTTTATATTTTTCTTGAAAATTCTAAATTTTTAGCTTAAATTTCGTCCAAGAAATTTGAAAATCAGTCAAGCGGTTCAAAAGTTATAATATTTTAGTAAATAAAAATTTAACACAATCGCGATTTTTCTGGTCACTCTATTTCGGAAATGGTCCCCCTAAAAAAAAAATCCAAAACACGTGTATCCTTATTTCGGATGAGGAACAAAATAGCAAATTTTAATTGAATTCGGTGACCCACTAGATCAATTTTTCATGGAATGGCTATATTTATGTAAAATAAATTTGAATACATGTTCAAACATGTTCACTTGACTTCAAAAAAAAAACATGACTGAAAAACTTCAGAGCATAAAAAATGCGTTTTGTGTAGTTTTTTAAACAACAACACGTAGTATTTTCATAAACAAAATTTTGAGTGTAATGTTAAAACTAGCTTTTTCTCAGTTACATCAACTTGCTTCTGAAGGCCCAAATGCAATGGTAGCGGAACGGCAACGGAAAGCGGAACCGGTTCGCCTGCATGAACTATAACATGCTTGTCGACTCATTGTTGGTCTATTTCCATTCGTTGACAGCTCAGTCAAGATAGCGTGATTCATGCTGCCGAACCGGTTCCGCTTTCCGTTGCCGTTCCGCTACTATTTCGTTGGGGCCTTAACATCCTTAATCGAAAGTATATTTTTTATATATTATTTTATGTTCGCGCCTGTAGTGGTGCATCAGCACTAATAGTGGAGGGTCCTAAAAGAAGTTGATGACTTGTGCCCTTAAAGTAACTATACTAATAACATACCTCC
Organism: Aedes aegypti; assembly: GCF_002204515.2. Classification (NCBI taxonomy): domain Eukaryota; kingdom Metazoa; phylum Arthropoda; class Insecta; order Diptera; family Culicidae; genus Aedes; species Aedes aegypti. Next base: position 384,073,241 of record NC_035108.1, read on the forward strand.
ACTAAAGGAATGAATTTATCTTTTTTTTTTGCAAACGCAAAATATTTTGTTTATGTGAATATCACTATCCTGTGAATTACTTTTCCCAGCGCAATAATTGTTGTTTCCAAATACAATCTACTTATTCCAACATTGAATTCATCGTAAAATCAAATTCATGCACTTAATTGATTGTATTGTATTTATTACAATCGACGTGCCCAATCGCAAAAGGGTGTTGACATTTTGGTCAGTTTTGAGTTTAGTAAACAAAAAAAAAACTTCCCAATGGTATTTTTTTTATATTTTTTCCGTTCATCAGAAGAAATAACATAATTCGAAGAGCATCCCAAGTTACATTTTCAGCTAAACATAGTTTCTCAGCTAAAATATACTCATTTTAGCTGGCTAAGCTGTTACTCAGAAATTGATGTTACTTGGGATACGCTTGGTTTTGGCTTCCATACAATCTGTATGGAATGAAAAATTACTGAACAAACTTTAAAGTCGATTTTCTCATAACTAGGTTTTTGTCACTTTTACACTTCCCTCTATAAAAATGTTAGTCAATATGAGGCTCTTCTGGGCCAACACAGATGCAGAAAAATCGTTGTGCCGATTTTTGCTTCATTTTCCGAAATTTCATATTACATTGAGATGCTGTGTATTGCGAAACATGTGTCAATGTGTCATTTATTTTGCAAAAGGCAAAAGAAATCAACAAATGAACAGTATTTATAATGTGTTGAAACTACACACATATGATGTGTTGCTCCAGGCATGCTCGATTTTGTGCAAATCCTACTCAATTATGTGTAATCTCGTTGAAGCGTGCATTGCATTGAAGAATTTTAGAAGCATCCAATATCAAATTATACTGGAATCTGAATCCATTACTATTGACAACGTCATTGAATTCCTGATCCGTCTTTAAAATGTCAGAAACAGACAATTTTAATGTGTTCACTATCCAGCTATGAAAACTATATAGCATCTACATAATGTAATCAAAAAAGTTTACTTAATCAAAAAATAAAAATTTAATTATAAAATTTGTAATTGGACCCTGGCTTTAATCCTTTTTGGAAATTTTCTACAATTTTGTGAAAAAAAAATCCCCAAAAACCGATTCAAGCATTGAGAGAGGAAAATAAAATATTTCTCGCTTAACTTATTATAACTCCTTAAAAGCCATTGCATTGGCAACCACGTGTTTCTTACCAAAATGAATGAATGAACATCCCAACCATAGCCCTTGATAGATGAGAAATGACATTCTATTCATAATAGCGTTGAACAGTAACGTGTAAATCCATTCATACACTCAGAAACGAAGTGCTACACACGTGGTTACCAATGGCTCTTAGGACGTTTAACAAAAATTATGCGAAACTTTTAAACTTTATCAAAAAAATCTCAAAAACTCAGATTTAAGGGCGCACAATTTCAATTTCGATATCATTTTCATGTGACCCATGGATAGATTTTGTTCATCATTCTAATTGATCAATTTCTCCAGGGTATTCGGTAACGAGTTACCCATCAACTATCGACCGCTAAAACTCTCCATCAAGGTCAGCGAAGTGAACATAAAAAAGTTCAACCATCAAATCCCAAACAAAAATCACATCGTTCACATGACTGGGTGCCTTCCGGTGCGCCACTCATCCGTGAGTCCTTTTTCTCGGCTTGCGTCATCCTTACTATCAATGTCTATGCATTTGTAGGTTATCTCAAATCTCAATAGTTGATTTGTGGTCACTTAATGTTGCGGGTCGTTTTGTTGTCACGTGGTTTCTTCGATTTTTTTCAGCGTCAAGTGTCAATGTTTTCACTCTTCTTCCGCCGGTTTTCTCCACAAAATGAGTAAGACAGACCACCTACCAATATAACACCTTGCTTACTATGTGATGCCGTCACCACATAGCTGCTGGTGATGCAACACCTCGTGGGACGAAGGCAGACAACACCAAAGCAATAGTTTAGCAAATCGATTTTACATCGTTCGTAAAGCACGAAATCCTGTTAACCTTCCTGCAAATCGAAATCAATTGAACCGTGTCATTATTTCTTCTCTCTCGTTCTCTGCTCCGGAACTCAATCCAGACGAGTCTCGAACCCTCAAACACATGAAATGTACACGTATACTTTTTTCTGTTGTATACATTTTCCAGCAAACTGTATATTGTAAGGACTGTTTCGGGTATATGTAGAGTAAAGTGGGGCAAAAGTTCGAGTGGGGTAAGAGTATCTTTTTAAGATTTCTAGCTCAATTTAAAACAAATCTTATAAATGTCATGGTGGTTCGAATACTATTCAAGAAAGAGACTTTCAATCCAAATATCATAAAAATCGATTATGATTTGGAAAAGTTATGGCTATTTGTTGTTTTTCGACGTGAAAATTGTAATTTTTGGTCAAACTTTCGTTGCATTGAACCAATTGAAGATAAAATATTTTCAATATTTTATGTAAGGGCGTTTCTAGGCCTATCATAAGGTTGCTTTGAGGTGTATTAGTTTTTGCATAAATGCTTGAAAACAATTTTTGGCCCATAGTGGGGCAAAAGTTCGAATCAGCGGGGCAAAAGTTCGACCCATGTATAAACTCACGGAAAAAATTGCAAATTGCCTAAAATCCACATATTATCTTCAAATTTAGTTAAATTTGTCTGATCGTGTGAAAATTGTCACCAAAATTTTTCATTTCCACTTTGTTTTGCGAAAAACTGCTATTTTCGAGTATATTACAATTAACCCGGTTTTGGGCAATTTTTCGATGAAAATTTAGTGTGTATTTTTCGTCAAACTTAAGTTTACGGCTGGTGTGAAGTATGCCTGTCATAAAAGGATCGATATTTTGTGTTTTAGCCAGCGAACTTTTGCCCCACACTAGGTTCGAACTCTTGCCCCACCGGTGGGGCAAAAGTTCGAATAAGACAATCAATTTTGAAAGTGTTATAGCTAAAAATGGGTAAATATTTTGACACAAGTTTGTTCAGCAAAATTATAGCCAATATGTTAAAGTTTCACTGTATGGTATTTGTTTTGTTTTAACTGCTATTGTTTTCCTGGAAACTTTGATTATACCACTACGGTCGAACTTTTGCCCCACCTTACTCTATGTTGGAAACATATTTGATAGTCCCAAAATGATGGGTCAACCTTATAAGAAATTTGATGATTGCATATAATTGACTGATGTTTGATGCTTGTGTCCCTTAAATATTCATAATATCTGGAAACTGTTTAAAACAATCACCGTATGTCTTATCTGGTTCAAAAATTAAAAATGTTTGAGAATCCATTTTCCCATATGTTCCTTACCATCCTTACCATAAAAATAGTGTTCTGTGAAATTTTCAGCTTTCTAGGTGGTGATTTAAAGGTGGCTCAAAGACAGTGTAGGTTTATATGAAAATTACTATGGAGAAATTTTAAGATATGTTCAAAACACGCTAGTACTGTAATGTAAGTACAAACTTATTATCCCATATTAAAAACTCATTCTTCAAACCATAATAAAGAAAGTTGCTGAAGAAAGAAATTCAATCTGACGGATAACAGAAGAGATATTCATGAGTTTGTTTTCTATTATTAAGCATAATATGGGATTATAGCCCTGCTAACATCTACAAAAATCCCAAACAAAATTAGCACAAAAGGGATTTGTTTCTTCAGCAACATCCTGCATTAAGGTTTGAAGAATGAATGGGATTATAAGTTTCTACTTACATTACAGTACTAGCGTGTTTGGAACATTTCTCAAAATTTCTCCATAGTATTTTCCATATAAACCTACATTGTCTTTGGGCCACCTTTAAATCACCACCTAGAAAGCTGAAAATTTCACAGAACACTATTTATATGGTGAGGATGGTAAGGAGCATACGAGAGATTGGATTTTCAAGCATGTTTAAAATTTGAATCACCTTAGTGCCCATATCTTCTAATGCATGTATGATATAACGATTTTTTTCTGCATTCTATAATTACAAATATTGAAATTTTTAATTTTTAATTATTCATAACAGGGTTTCGAAAGGTCAATTAGCAGTTTTGCGTCATTATGACTATTACATTTATAATAATAAGGTTTCTGCAAGCTTGTATATGTATTTTTGAATCTCTGTTTACCACTGTTATAGAGTAAACAGAATTTCTAATAATTGATATTTATACATAATATTCAAAATAGCAAAATTGTTATCTATATAAATAAAAACGAAATGGTGTTTGTATGTCAAAAATGGTTTGAGAACGAGTCAACGTATTTAACTAATTCCTTCACTGTTGCATTCGTCAAGGGTTCCGACGTGTTTGTGTGAGGAAAAAGTTTAGGGTTAGTCTCCGGAATAGTTGGAAAAACAGGAGAGAACTAATCTGCCATTTTGTATCGAAGTTTTCTAGCGTCTTTAAACAGCCTACTTGATGGCAAGACAAAGTTTGCCGGGGCCACTAGTTTTACCATAAAATATTGAATTCCTTAAAATACATAGAATACTGTATTCACGAAATCCCATATTTAGAGAGTTACATCTTGATTTATCTTATCCAAAACTTAAATGTAAGGAAGCTTATTGACCTATCTTAAATTTTGTATATTTGTAAAGATTTACCAGAAAGTTGAAATGTGTACAACTGTATTTCGATACAGTCCTCCAACATACTGGTTACTGAAATTCGATTTTTTTTTCACGTTCGTTACTGTTTTTCCACATCGTTGAAAAATACAGGTCATTCGCGATCGGAAGGAAGCTCTGCAAGTGAAGGAGAATTCAACCGGAGCAGGCGATACCGGAGAAGATCTGTACTTTGGAACAAAAAAGCGACTGGCTTTCCTGGATCTGCTTCTGGAGGGCAATGCAAAGCACAAGCAACTTACCGACGACGACGTACGTGAAGAAGTCGACACGTTTATGTTTGAGGTAGGTACGAGGCGGGCGGAGTAGGTTTTTTTCCGAAACTATTGGACGTAAATTATTTTGTATCTTCAGATGCATTTACAATCATTAGAATTGTTCGATTTCTGCTCTCATAGTTTCATTACGATTGGATCTGAGTTGTATGTTTTGAACTCTTGAATTATCTTAACATATGCCAGGAGGATGACTACAGGGCATTTCATAATTATATGGTCGTTTTTTTTTATTTGTTAAATCATAAATGAGACGCACAGTCCAATCCATTATTCATTTGGATCGAAAGGCAATTCTTATCAGTTCCAATCCATCACGGAGTAGCAACCATTGACAAGTATACAATGACCATGTTCACAAGGTCGATCTAAGCGCCATTCACAATTTTAGCGTTCTAACTACACTACTCTACATATGATAGCAAACATTATGTGTTTCATCTCCATTGATCGTTTTTGCCGTTCCAATGTCGGAAATATTTTGAAAACCTCAGTGGTGCTTATTTCGGCTTCGCGAGCACAGGCAGTACAATCACCGTCAAAATAAATTGCCCAATTGATCATAATGACAGAAATTGGCAAAAATCCGAATCTGAAAATGATCACTGTGACAACTTTACCAAAAAACTTCATATATCTGGGTAAAATGTAGTTTTTTTTTTTTTACAAAGACGATATAATATATCCAAAGAAGATATGTCGAAATTACTATTCCTTCACTTATCAGAAATTTCACTGCTTTCGATGTTTTGTCTTTCGACATTTTGTCCCTAAACCCCGATACCGGGCCTTCTGTGCTTAACCCATATAGGCCTGAGCAGGCATTGCAGAATTCGCTCTCTTTTGAGTATGAAGCACGATCAAAGCAAGCAAAGAAAAACATCCGATCTGTTGCAGTCCACGATCGTCATTGTATCGCAAGGTGTAACAAGTCTGATAAATGGAAGCAGCGAGCGAGAGCCCCAAAGAAAAAGCGATGTTAAAATCCATTTTTCTCGCTTGTTTACCGTTGGGGATAGGTGTTTTTCTTTACTGGCACTATATACACTCCACGAACTTCCAATAGCAATAGTGTCCCCCAGGCTTGGAGCATGTTTAGAGGGGTTTTATCATGCACTACTATCCCCCCAATCTGATCAAAGTTGTAGCAGTATACGATAAACAGTCTCTCATAATGTGAAGCATGTTATGATAGTTACAGAGAGCGAAACATGAGAGATTCTCTCAATTTTCTCAGGATTCAATCCCTGTTGGTAGCTGAATGACAGCTTATTTAGCTAATATTCTGTTTATATAGCCTGTTTTCAGCTGAATAACCTGTTGCTCAGCGACCAACGTCACCTGGGTAGTTTCTTGATATATCTTCTATATAAACAAAAATGGAACGGTGTTTGTATGTCACGAAATAACTTACGAACGGGTCAACGGATTTTAATGATTCTTTCTCAGTTTTGTTCGTCAAGGGTTCCGACGGGTTTGTGTGTTTGAAAATTCTAGGATATCCACCGGGAAAGTTGAAAAAACGATCGCGAATGAAACTGTCATTTTATATGGGACGATCAAAAACGGTTTTCAACAGCCTACTTGATGGCAAGACGAAGTTTGCCGGGACCACTAGTTACAGATAAATTTGTTACAAACAGATTCCAGAAGAAAAAACCACGAAGTTAAATCCCTTGTTTCACATAATTATTCAATATATGGATCAATTAAATTGATGTATCAACCAATCGATCGTGGTTTGAGTATACTCTGTACAATAGAGTCTTAATTTTGAAGGTGGTCATTTATTTCTCAACCAACTGTAAAGCAAATTACTTCATCAAAGATAACATAGAGCGATCCTTAGGCTTTGTTGTTACTAATATGCACGTGCAACATGAACGGCCATCGATGTAAACTCTCCCTCAATGGAGAATCGTTTTTCAAATCTTCCCTTCCCGCCAAAAGCTCTACATACCTACAGCCTTCAGTGTGATTGTTGATTCTTACCGTTTAACTCTCTATATATCCCATTCCACTTCCATAGGGACACGATACAACAACGGCCGGCATGAGCTGGGCTCTGTTCCTCCTCGGGTTGCATCCGGACTGGCAAGACCGAGTGCATCAGGAAATTGATTCGATTTTCGCTGGCTCCGACCGGCCGGCCACGATGAAAGACCTCGGCGAGATGAAACTGTTGGAACGGTGCTTGAAGGAAACTCTCCGGCTCTATCCATCCGTATCGTTCTTCGGTCGAAAGTTAAGCGAGGACGTCACTCTTGGCCAGTACCACATCCCGGCAGGAACGCTGATGGGCATTCATGCGTACCACGTACATCGCGACGAAAGGTGAGTCCGGTTTTCAGCACAGATGTTCACAGATATGTGTATGTGTGTTTTCAACTGGATGAAAGGTGTTCTTGAACTACTATAATGGTCCATTCGCAGATTTTACCCTGATCCAGAGAAGTTCGACCCGGATCGTTTCCTGCCAGAGAATACCGAGCATCGGCATCCGTTTGCATACATCCCGTTCAGCGCTGGGCCACGCAATTGTATCGGGCAGAAGTTTGCCATTTTGGAGGAGAAAAGCATCGTGTCGTCTGTTCTGCGTAAATTCCGCGTGCGTTCGGCAAATACACGGGACGAGCAGAAAATTTGCCAAGAATTGATTACACGCCCTAACGAGGGTATTAGGTTGTACCTGGAAAAGCGGCAGTAGTGGTATTGTCATTGAAAAATCTGCATGGAACTAGATTGTCAATAAGTAGTATTAGTAACATATATTATTCAGTTGAATAAAATATTTTCTTTATTTTTGGAACATATTTCTTCAAAACCATTTAGTCCCGATTATACGTCAACAACGTTGTTCATGTGCTCTGCGTACAAAAAAATTGTCTGTTGATGAAAGTTCTAAAACTACCTAGAGCAATAAAACCGTACTCTTTAGTGCTACATTTTATATCTGTTGATCCCTTTTCGATCCTTGTTAAGGCTCGCGCCTTCGATTTTATTTTGAACCCGTTAGCGAAAGCCAGCATTGGTCATCCCTCTTGGACACCGCCTTGGAGAAAATAAAACCATTTACCAGGTCACTTCTTCTTTCGTTTATTCACTGAATACGAACCACGAACAAAAAGAAAGGTGAATCTCTGAATTCACAACTTCCTCCCGGAGAAGTGGGTTTTAAAACTGTCACTAAACAAGAATGGTGAAAATGGAAGAGAGGACGTTTCTCCGGAATGCGCACTTTCTTCCAAGGTTGAAATGGTTAATGCTACTAGCTGCATCGTAATGAGCAATCAGTTTGATGCTTTAGACAAATTTTCCGGCCATCATATCGAAGCAGCCTTTAGCTCAGGTCAAGTGAGGAAACAAAGAATGCCACTTATCGTGGTCAGTTGTTTCGAATTTAGAGGAGGCGGGAGATTTTAAACTCCATTAGAGGAATCAAGGCTTCCTTCCAAACCGAACAATGCCAGATTGGGTTCTCTTTTTCATAATGATTACTTGGACTGGGGAAAATCCAAGTAAATCATTTATTTCATTTTTGATCTCTTCAGGTGACTTATAGTCACTTGAGAGACCTTTCAAGACAACTTTGAACAAACGTTCAGTTTTGTCGTCATAAGTAAAAAATTTGTGCTTCTTCTCTTCAAGATGTCTGAGAAGAAGTTCACGATCTTTAATAGTTTCCGGCAAAACGCGACAGTCTCCTTTCTTTGCGATTTGGAAGGAAACCTTGATTCCCCTAATGGAGTTCAAGATCTCCTGCCTAAATCCCCCAAATTCGGAACAACTGACCACGATAGACGGCACTCTTTGCTTCCTCACTTGAATCAAAGAGCCTGGGCTAGAGGCTGCTTCGATTTGGTGTTCGGAAAATTTGTCTAGAGCATCGAACTGATTGCTCATTTCGATACAATTATTCATTTCACCTTTGGAAGAAAGTTCGCATTCCGGAGAAACGTCCTTTCTTCCATTCTTGCCTCGTGTAGTGGCAGTTTTAAAACCCACTTTTTTGGAAGGAAGTAGTGAATTCAGAGATTCACCCTTCCTTTTGTTAGTTGTTGATACCATGTTTAGTTAATAAACGAGAAAGACGTGACCTTCGAGAGGTTTTTTCCCAAGACGGTGTCCAAGAAGGATTACCACCGCTAGCTTTCGCCAACGGGTCCAACGAAAAATCGAAGGCACGGGTCCAAACAAGGATCGTAAAGGGATCAATAGTAGAAAAAAAATACTGAAAAGTACTGTTTAAGTAGCACTGAAAAGTACCCTTTTTAATTTTAGCACTGAAAAGTACTGTTTTATTGCTTTAGGTAGTTTTTAAGAAAACTTCCAAGAGCAGAGAGAATTCGTGTACGCACAGCACGAAGGTACGATGCGCACTGCCATTCAATTGTTTCTGCTCTACATCTCACCGTATCCTCAACAGCCAGCTTCAATTATCTGTGCTGCAGTAGGCAGCGTCATCAGCCCTGTCGTCCTGCTTAGTCGCGCTTAGTCGACGACTAAGAAGCTTTTCTTTTCCAAAAACAAAAAGGTTTCTGAAATCAGTTACAATCTAACGCCCTATAAGGCACCAATCAAAATTGTCAAACCCTTATCAAATAATTTCGCGAGATCAGGTACATATTAACGACTTGTATGACATGAATTAAAAATGTCCACGCCCTATTTTGGCTCTTTTTCATCAATAAAACATTCCCAGCTGTATCAAACCCCTTGAGTTATTTGCCTTGTTTCACATAGATCAGCTGCATCTTGACGCCCTCTTTTTGAAAATTCCAAGCTATATCAACACCATAGAGTATGTATTTGTGATCCTATTGAAATCAAGTGCATCTTAACGCCCTGTATGACATTATTTTACCTTGTTTTACGTATATCAGGTCATCTTAACGCCCTTTAGGACATCAATTCAAACTCTAAGCTGTATCAACCCCCTGTATAAATCTGACCTTGTTCTAATTAAATCAGACCTTCTTAACGTCCTGAATAACATCAATAAAAATCATCAAGTTGTATCAACTTCCTGGGAAATTTAACCATATAGATCAGCTGCATCTTGACGCGCTGCAGATACATTGAAAATTCCAAGATATATCAGCGCCCTGGATTATTTCATTCCTAATAAGCTCAGGTGCTTCTTAACGCCCTGATGTAATTTGACCTTATCTAGTGTTGATCAGGTCATCTCAACGCTCTTTAGGATCAATTGAAAACTCTAAGCAGTATCAATGCCCTGAATAAATTAGAACTTATCCTTTTAAAACAAGGTTATATTAACGCCCTGTATAACATCAATAGAAATTGTCATACTGTATCCACTTATATTAACGTCATACTGTATCCACCTGTATCAACGCCCTGAAGTAAATCATATTAATCGCATGTAGATGCATTTTAACGCCCCTTAGGTTATACATTATAAAATTTCAAGCTGTATCAACGCCGTGGAGTAAAGCATATTAACGCCCTGTAGGACATCAATTGTCAAGATATATCATTGTCCAGGAATAATTTGACCTTGTCTCACGTAGACCATGTCATTTTAACGCCCTGTTTGACGTCAATAGAAATTGTAATGATGTATCAATTTTCTGAAGTATTTTGACCTTATCTCACATACATCAGATCATCTTAACGCCCTTTAGGATATCAATTCAAACTCTAAGCTGTATCAACACCCTGTATAAATCTGACCTTGTCCTAATTAAATCAGACCTTCTTACCGTCCTGAATAACATCAATAAAAATCATCAAGTTGTATCAACTTCCTGGGAAATTTAACCATGTAGATCAGCTGCATCTTGACGCGCTGCAGATATATTGAAAATTCCAAGATATATCAGTGCCCTGGATTATTTCATTCCTAATAAGCTCAGGTGCTTCTTAACGCCCTGATGTAATTTGACCTTATCTAGTGTTGATCAGGTCATCTCAACGCTCTTTAGGATCAATTGAAAACTCTAAGCAGTATCAATGCCCTGAATAAATCCTTTTAAAACAAGGTTATATTAACGCCCTCTATAACATCAATAGAAATTGTCATACTGTATCCACTTGTATTAACGCCATACTGTATCCACCTGTATCAACGCCCTGAAGTAAATCATATTAATCGCATGTAGATGCATTTTAACGCCCCTTAGGTTATACATTACAAATTTCAAGCTGTATCAACGCCTTGGAGTAAAGCATATTAACGCCCTGTAGAACATCAATTGCCAAGATATATCATTGTCCAGGTATAATTTGACCTTGTCTCACGTAGACCATGTCATCTTAACGCCCTGTTTGACGTCAATAGAAATTGTAATGATATATCAATTTTCTGAAGTATTTTGACCTTATCTCACATACATCAGATCATCTTAACGCTCTTTAGGACATCAATTCTTCAAGTTGTATCAGCGCCCTAAAAATTTGACCTTGTCCTATTTACATCAGCTACATCCTCACGCCCTGTATGATATCAATAAAAATTGTAAAAATATATCAACGCTCTTGTGTATTCTGACCTTGTCCCACGTAGATCAGGTCATTTAAGCGCCCTTAAGGATATCATTTGAAAATTTCAAGCTGTATAAACGCCCTGGAGTATGTTTTGTAATCCTATTTAGATCAGGAAATTTGGCATGTCCCAAGTAATAGCCATTTTAATCTGAAATGACCCAGTGACCCACTCTGAACATAAGTACATAGGGGAAGGGGTTGGAAAAAGAACACCTCAAGGATATCATCTTCTTTCTGATATAAAAACGAGGAATATGCATAATTCTTCCGCACACGATCAAAAATAGGGATGTTATCTAAAGTAGCAACACGAATTCAGATTAAAATTGCTAAATTTTCACATATTTTAATCGCTAGCAAAAAACGATGGAAATGTTCATTTTAGCTACACTATGTGGGTAAAATGAACAGCTGTTGGTGGTAAAATGAACATCATGCAAAAAACCTGAGCAAAACAAATATTTTTTTAAAATTTTCATTGCATTCCCGAAAATATATCTATAAATGCTTGTAACCCATTCAAAAAGAAATCTTAAAGTTTCAAATTTGACATCATATCGCAACGATTTTTACATCACTGCAAAACCTCAAGACCTTTGAGCTAAAAGTTACGTCAGCTCCAGCTTTCAGACGTGGTTTTCTAAAATCTTAATTCTAGTGGATATTTTCACTTCAATTGACTTCCGTATCCACCTAAACACTCTGATGTATGCTCTTAATCGTCCGTGCGTGATAAAAATTGATTGAAATTTGTTTTTTCTCGATAAAAGGCACGGTGTTCGTTTTACCACCACTTCCCCTACCAGAATTCCCTTAGCCAGTTTCAGAAACTAGATATATGTACGAGTATAAAAAATGTATTGAAATCTGTTAAGTATTCGCTGAGCGGTGAAGGTTTTGATGTTCTTGCTTTCACTCAGGCCTATATAAGTAAAAGCAAGTTTATTCAAATTTTTAAAATTTCGTATCTTATACAAAAAGTTTCTACATTTAACATGTGATAAAATTCGGGGTTCGTAGATATTCTTCTCCTTTACTCAGCTTGTAATGGAAAAAAAATCCATTCTTTGAAAATTTCCCGCCGCAACTCGTCTACTGATTAGTAATTACTCGTTAGTATTGAAGAAATTTCGGGTTCTAGTTTTTTGACACCTAGAGAGATCTACAAGAAACTGCGATTTGGAGGGATGGAGCAATTAAACATAAACATTAAATAGCGTGCTTTATGGATAGCTCTTAATTGTTTCACTTGCAAGAACGAACGAGTTATTGAAAGAAAAAAGATATCTTGGAAGTAATTGAAAAAATTTCAATTCAAGGACAATTAATGAAATTATACTTTCGTGACACCAATAAATTCTGAAATTGCCCCTTGGTGTAAACATCACCTGTTTCCTATGTGAAACAAAATTATTTTATAATTTTGACATACGCTTTAGCATAAGTGAAAGAATATCAACCGAATTATCTCAGGAACCTCTTCTTCTTCTTCTTCCTGGCGTTACGTCCCAACTGGGACAAAACCTACATCTCAGATTAGTGTTCTTATGAGCACTTCCACAGTTATTAACTGAGAGCTTTTTTTGGCGATTGACCATTTTTGCATCTGTATATCGTGTAGCAGGTACGAAGATATTCTATGCCCTGAGAATCGAGAAAATTTCCATCACGAAAAGATCCTCGACCAGCGGGATTCGAACCCACGACCCTCAGCGTGGTCATGCTGAATATCTGCGCGTTTACCGCTACGGCTATCTGGTCCCCATCTGGCTATCAGGAACCTCATAAAATTTGATGAAATAAGTAAAAGTTTGAAGCTGAAAAAATCTTCAACTCATATGTTCTTAAGACAGTCTATTCATTTTCTTGTTCATATTGGGCCAATTTTAGCATACATACACATATCATACATATTAAAGCAACAGCAATTCTTTATCAACTTTTTATAGGAAGTAACATTTTCATTCGATCACATGCACAAATCCACTGATACATCTAACACAAATGTAACGAAATATTCAGCAATCGTCAACTATCTATTAATTTGAAATTACTTTCAGCTCGACACATATTTTAATTTGGGCGCTATATTTGGCTGCAGACCTGCATTTTAAGAACCCAAAACAATGAAACCTTTCTAAGACCTCAAACATAATTTCGGGGGATTAATTTTTCGATTCATATGTTTCTTTAAAAAAATATCACAAATTTCTCCAAACTAGCAAAGTTATCGTTGAACAAAAAAATTTTATCGCTATTTAATCACATTTTTTTGTCAAAAATAACGCTGCAAATAGAGGGGTGAATTAAAACTGGTTTTAACCAACTTCTAAAAAATCCTTCAAAATCCTTCAAAGAGAAATCCTTTTGCAGTCTCCGTTTTGAAATTTGCTTGAGTCACTAGTCATGCTTGTAAATGATGAAGTTATGAAACCTTAAATGGTAAGATAACGTTATGATGCTTGAATTAGGAAAAAAAAGTTCAGAGTTGTGAGCTAATCAAGTATTTCTTTATTCATTTTTCGATTACCATTTTTTCAAACGTTGGGATATTTTTTTTTTCATACAAATCAGTTTCTGATTTTCAGAGAAAGTATAAAAGTACAAAATGATGCTCTAATTCAAGTTCTTTTTATCAAATTAATGTAGCAGCCTTCTGGAAACTATTGGATTTTTTTTTTTCGAACCTTAAGTTTTATAAAAGATACAACGCGTTTATTAGATTAAATTTTTAAGTAGCGTTTCAAAATTGTTACTACATAGTTGCTCTGTTGAAACGTTAGGTCAGTACGAAACAGATGATACAGATATTTTATTTTATTTATGAATCAGTTCTATGTTATTTATTGAACATTTTACCTGAGCAATAATTTGTTAATTTATTTGTACGAAATTTAAGTTCATTATAAACTTGAACATTTCTTATGAATTTGAGCACCAATTATATAACATTGATATCGTCTATTCAATAAGATCTAGAATGGGATGCATTAATTATCATTCAAATATATTTTGAACTTGTACTGGTTGAATGTTTATCGAATAAGGTATTCGAAATGTTGTCAAAATATTTAAGGAAAATAATTTATTTTAATCAAAATTTGCTAAATTAGGGTTCATTGAATCTAAATCAACTTTCAAAAATCTTACAGCTTGTTAATAAAGCGGTTAATTTTCGAAATATTTTATACTGAACCACACTAAAGGCTTAAAGTTTTTCAAACTAAATTTTGGCTTTCTTGACATTTCATACATAAGGGTACGGGTAACTTCTCCAAATGAATTTTAGATTTTAAATTTTAGATGTATCAAAGGTTTTAAACAAGAAGTGGTGCTCGTAAACAAAAATCCGCTACATTTTATCAATAACACTTAACACTTTGCTCAAATCGAATAATAGATTATTGGTTCCGCCAAACCGACTTGTATGTTTTCCCCAATTCTTTCCCATTATATAAACTTATCTACTGCATAGCATTTACTTTTCAATTAATACTTTAAGATCAACGTGACAACTCTAGGAAAGTGTTAGATGATTCAATAGCGAAATCGTCACGTCATTTGACCAGAATCGTAGCAAAGTTTGTCGCGGTTTGGGGTAATCCTAATTAAAATAATTAGAGTTGAAGTTCATAAGCTCTACTAACATTTGTCCAAATACACTTTCTTGTGCTAGTTCAGTTGTTTTTTTTTAACTTTTCTGGAAGAAACTCAAATATCCCACTCAGTTTATCAAAGCTAAATCTTTGATAAGGATTGCCGACTTGCTAAAATTTTTCACTACAAAACAAACAAGCCCACGCTTATGGTTGCTATACTTACATGCAGCCGTGCAAATCGAGTTAGTCAGAGCTGCTCAAAAACAACTCGTGATATAGCTCGAGATCAGTAAGCTGTTCCACCCCTTGGAACGCCCTCTGGGTTATAGTAACGCCCCCCTTAAAAAGGGGACGACTAAGAAGCTCAAATTTAACGACGACAGGGCTGAGCGTCATCCTAGCAACCCAGCGTTCTTGCCTGCTTTGCTTTGTGCTATCAAAGCAAGCAGGGCGCACGTTTCCAAAGAAACGAATATCGTCACCGTACTTTGCTTGCGTATAGGGCTCTGCACAAAAATCTGTCGCTCTCTTTCGCTCTTTCATGAAATTAGTAAACAGCAAGGCCAGTAAACGTCAAAATCCCATGCAAATTCGAAACAGTGCAGAGGCCCATAAAAGCAAGCCAATTTTGCATGTAGTGTTTCGATCTACTTCGTCGTAAGCGCTATTATTGGTCGTATCAAACATAAAATGTTCCACTACGGTGGATATTCCAACTTACCTGCAACATAGATTCATTTTCCAAGTGTATTTTTGTGGAAGCTGTCATGGTTTGTATACTTTTACATCAAAAATGCAATAAAACTACTGTATTTCGTTAAATAACTTCAGTTCAATTATCCTCTTTGCACTTTTTCGTCGAAATCGCATGGCCGAACACGATTTGAGAGAAATCTTCAACGATCGACACCAGTCACATCACTTTATGATACGAGTTTCTTATTATTGGGATTGGTAGAGTTAATTTTATACAAATACGTATTTTTATCGAATAAGCAAGTAAATTCTATTCACTAGTAAAATATTTGAACTGCTACATAAAATGAAATACAATATGATGTTTACAAAATGCTAATTGTTGATCAATTTAGTTTTACCAAATAGGTTAAACAGTTTTGCTTATACATAACCCCAATATAAAAAAATGTAATGTCTTAAATGATACTAATAAGGGAATCAAAAATATCCATTACATAACGTCCCACTTTCAAGAACATACATTATTGCACTCCCCGCAGTTGCAGCCATAGATCATTTTCCAACTAATTGAAATGTTCAGACAAGCAGAAGCGCTCCGAACGAGTTGTAAACTCGCCTCCATTACGAAGCATTGGGCATCGGATTTGTGTAACGAATCGAAAAACAAGATTGAATCCTCCCGAGATGACATCGTTATCTTGAACCCACAACTACTGCTGGCTGATGCCGCTTCCGGTTCCGGTCATATCAGAAGATAGCGATCGCATTGCCAAGCGTAGGGTTCGACCACGTTTCGGAGCCTGCTCAACTCACTCCCTGCCGAGTGTAGTCGGTGGCATTTAAGTTGCAATCCAGTTGAATGCAATAAATCTCGAATGTAAATTCCTCCTGTCAGTGCACGTTCGCACCCTACTGTCTTTTTCCCGCACATTTGCAGCGTTCGAGGACAACACCCATAGATGGGGGCACTGCTCCGACTGGACTTGCCGTTTAAATTCAAAACTCTCAATTTTCACTTGCTTGAATTCGCACCCGCCTAGAGCTGTGCGTCACCACGTCACGCCGCCATGCCGCCATGCCGCCATGCCGCCGATTCATTCTAGTATTTTTACGTAAAAATGCAACAAAAAATATTTGGTGTTACTATGAGAGTTCTACGAGGAATTTTCCCGGAAATACGACTGTGATGATTATGTTCCAGGTTAAGGCTTTCAGTCTGTTATGCTCTAAAACGGATTTTATGTTTTCATCCGACGTTTCGGACATAGGGTCGATGTACCAATAGCCGCATAGCTAAGAACAAATATTCGTATAAAATCGAAAAATAACGCTAGCGTCATTGTTTTTACATCATCTGAAAGCTTTTTATCTTGGTTTTGTGGGAAAAATATGAAAACTGCGAAAACTTATATGTTTGCATTTATTATCGCTTGTGCCACTATAGGAATACATGTGCCTATAGTAGCACTATTTCTAATTTCTGTTCCTATAGTAGCACTAGCATCACGGCGTTGGCAAAATACTAATCAAAACCGTATTTTTACAAAGCCTTTATATTTTTCCTTGAAAGTGTGGATCAAAAGCTTTCGTTTGATGTAAAAAAAGTACTTAACTCATTAATTATTTCGTATAATAAAAAATAGTTTCTCTCAATAGTGCTACTATAGGAACAATAGGTTAACTATAGGCGCAAGGGAGCTCAAATTTTAAGCAAAACTAATTATTTCGATCATTTTTTGAACAAAATCAAGCTGTGTATCAATGGTACTTAGATAAATAGCTCCTGACCTTCATGTCAAAAAATATTTTGAAAAGATTCATAGCAAAACGGCCGTAAAATGCCACTAGTGCGACTATAGGGGACTGTCCACTAAGGGAACACTGACCCTATTTATTGTGCCTTGTGAAATCTTGGTGAGTGACAATGAACTGTTTATGTTGTGTTTGTGTTTGATTATGTTAAGGTATCTTACTAACTGTGTTCCGTTTTATCGTTAACATGCCCACAACATTGGCAGCATGAGTCAACATACGAGGCTTTCTTGAAAAAGGTACTATAAATGTGTCCGAACAAAGAACATAAACTTTGGGCTTCTTTTTCCATACAAAAATGCTCTGACGCCGCCGATAAAAAAATACATCGGCACACAGGTCTACACCCACTCACCACCGCAGCACAATGAATCGGAACATATTGGATCCCAGGGAAATGCACAATGCTCAACCTAGCGGGACGACACATTTCATGATGTTTGCACTCTCCTTCGTTGCACGTTGGCCCGAGTGCTCTCTTTCTCACGCTTGTTTGGGTAACGTTCTGGGTCCAGACTGGGCTTCTGCAAGCTTCGGGATGAATGTGTGTGCAGTGCAGTGCAACCATGGTGATGTGCTGAAAATGTGTTTCCTACCTTACAGCAGTTGAAAGAGACAATGGAGCGAAGAAATTGCTGTTACACCAAAATGAAGTGTGAGAAGTGGAAATTTATTTGATTCGAACCTTTACCTTTCACACTTCGGGGGAGTTGAACTGACAAGGACGACGAGAGATATGGTGGTTGAAACGAGCACGCACAGTGTGAACATCTGTAAAACGATTATTGGTCTTCTTCAAACAACGACTGTAAGATCTTGATATTTTTTTTTTCTGGTACACATTTCTAATCAAATTGTTAGATGCCTTTTAATTGATAGATAAATTGTGTAGAACGTTTCTAGGTCATCTAAACGGAATAATCATTCTATCCCACTATTCGTTTATACGAATCACATCACCAGAACCAAGGTCCAGAAGATCCATACCCTAGATGAAAAAGGAAGGAGACACATCCTGGAAAAAATAAATTCTCATTTTCCCTGTGTACCAAACACTTACCTACCAAACGACATTCCAAAGTGCCCCAATAGTGCAAATGTGTCACTGTGGAAAATTTAAAACGAATAAAATAGAGCACCAGGGCACCGGCAAACGATTCGATGCGTTGAATGCATCGTAAATATCAATAGTTCCATAAATAAACAAGTAACAAATAACTGGAACGACCTGTAGCGGGAAAAATCTTTCTCTTGCCACAATCATGCAGACAGTGAACTGTAAAAAATGTGTATATGTGCAATTGATCCGGTAAAACTAAACGAATTCCGTATAATAAATAGCATCAGATTCAACTAATCCATTTATGATAATAAACTTTCAAGCTGTTTAGTAGAATACCTATAGGTAGATGAAAATAAAACGAATTTAGTACTATACCATTTAATTCCACTAGAGTTTGTATCCTTTGACAGATACGCGTAATTTGACCTCAACTCTAAGGCCGTCTTCAGTGTCGTGTACTTGACTCGTGTACTAAGGGGCGATCCATTGATTAAGTAAGGGTTTATGGGGGGAGGGGGGGTCTGAGATTTCTTACTTGCCATACAATTTATTTTTCATTTTCATACAAAAAATCTTACCATGGGGGAGGGGGGGTTGAAAAACCCCGAAAATTGTCTTACGTAATTAATGGACAGCCCCTAAGTCGAGTCTAGTACACGACACTGAAGACGGTCTTACAGTTGAGGTCGAAATACGCTTATCTGTCAAAGGATACAAACTCTAGTGGAATTAAATGGTATAGTACTAAATTCGTTTTTTTTCATATACTTAATCCATTTATTTAATGGAAAATCAATTCCCAAACCCAGGATTCCAATTCTGGTTGTTTCATTACAATAGCCTATAGAAATGATCACGCACTGTGATGGAGTATAAGAAAGTTGCTCTTAAATCTTTAATGTTTGATGGATTTGACACATCTTGATTTTCAACATATATTTTTTCAGGTGTTTTTTCCTCCACGAGCACAAATGTATGTAATTTTATGAACAAAGTAGGGTACACGAATATAACTGAAGTTGGATATACCTCTGATGTTTTTTCAACGAGAATAAGTACCGTCAAACGGGGTATCTTGCAACAGGGATGAAACAATTCGACTTGTAACCGAATTGTCGTTTCGTTCAGTATTGAGTTTAATTATTATAATTTATTCCGCCGTTTATTGACCTTAGGTACACAGTAGAAGATTTTGGCGAGGGTTTGGGCATTGATTATTTTTGGTTGTTTTGATGAAGGTGAAAATCATATTACAGATTGAATTGTTTTAAATTAATGCTGAAAAACGTTCCTCGTATCACACAAACGGTAGTAATTTAAGGCATTTACTATCACTTACAGTACTTAGCAGTGTACAAATTGACAATATAAAAGTTTTGATAATTTTATGCTTAAACACTATAAAAATTCAAAAACGAGGTTAACTACCCTAATGGGGTAACTTGCAACAGCAATTTTGATCTCAATTGTTTAATATTTCTTACCGTTTGTCATCGAAAACACACGAAAAAGCAAAAATGAACATATATTTGTTCAGTAACAAAAAAATGTTGTACCTCAATCAATTCAATGCACATTTGGTACTAAATATTAAAATATTTACATACATTGCACTATTATTATTCCATTGAATGGTTTTTACAATTGTAAAATTGATGTTCATACATATCAACCTTTGATTGACTTGTCGTTATTTCATGAATGAAAACAATTTCCAAAACATTTACATCCTCATTTTGCCAATATCTTATTTGAGTGTAAGTTTGATGGAATTGCCCCTGCACAATTTTATTTTACAGATGGTTCATTAATTCAAGATATCACGAGTTTTGGAGTATATAATGAGTTTTCGGCTCACTTTTTCAAATTGCAAGCTCCGCCTGTTTTAGAGCGTCTTGCTGGGTAGTGCTTCGTGAAGCCCAAGCAGGACAGTTTTTACATTCAGAAATGGAATAGTGAAAAGTGAAAAATGAAAAAGTGATTTGTTTGATTTGTGTCCTCAGTACTGTTGGTTTTTGGCTGCCCTAATTTCACCGAACCATCCGGAAGTGACAGGCAGCACATAAATTTAGAGAATCAATCCGGTGAGTTTGTTCCAGTATGATACTTTTTCTTTTGTGAGCCTTCCGGATCGTTTTTGTCCGCGTCGTGGAACTTCTGATCGTTTCTTGAACGGAAAATGTTATTTTCGGAGTTTGATAATTATGTTCAGATTGCGCATTCTGTCCGGGCGGGTGTTACGCAACTAACAATCGGTTGTGGATGCTTTTTAACCATTCGATGACCCTGGAGGGATCGATTCTGCTTTTCGTATAATTTTGAGCAGAAAAACCGACTGTGTTATCCTAGGGTGTTTAGTTCGAACGCGCTTCCTTTCGTTTTTCGATTATCTAAAAATACAGTACCACCCAGTACAGTTTTTCAATAGGCGTGATTTTTTTTTACGCGTATCGTTATTTATACAATCCGATGACCCTGGAGGGATCGGTTTTGCTTTTTACTGGTTATTGAGCAAAAATATTACTGCACAACCGACAAGCATTTCGCGAAATACTATTTATACTATAAATAAGCTATTGTTTTCTCTTTTGATTGCCGGCATTCAAAAGATTAACTTGAAAACGCTTAAACAACAAATATTTATGGTCTATCGCCAGCTTTCTAGGCGAATCCTGACAATATACCTTCCCCAACCTCCAACTCCGTAGCACTTATGAGGGTGTCGCTGAGTCGGTGGCCTCTCATTAAGTAAGTGCTACATCAACATTTCCTTCCCCTATCCCAAGTTACGGTAAAGATGGGCGTGGCCGGGAATAGCGATATTCATGCTTTTAGTATTCTTGTTTATGATTTGAACAAGGTATACTCCCATGCCTTGTTCTTGAAAGTAGTCAGGATGAGATTATAAAAAAGAAACATGAATGTTGCTAGTATCCAATCTACGAAGTATACCGTAACTACGCTAACGCTAACGCTAACTTTTTCAAATTGCAAGCTCCTTGTTCTATTTTCTTAGCAAATTAATCGCTTTATACTTTGCTTGCAACTTGATTAAGGAGTGTCCACCAAATATTTACATTGTATGTTCTGATAGCTTGAGTTGTCTTCATGCTTTGAACACCATTTCTTTCAATTTCGAAGCTCATTATATATTATTAATGTTGAAACAACTTTCATTTGACTTACACTCTCAGGGATTTATCATAAAAATAATATGGATCCCTTCCCATTGCAAAATTTATGGTAATGAACAGGCTGATTTATTGGCTAAATTTGGTGTTGCTCGGGGGTTCATTTATAACCGTGACATTTCTTCTTCTGAATATTATCCCAAATTAAAATAATATTCCATTAGTAAATGGCAAATTTGTTGGAATTCTAGCGACAAAGGAAGATGGTGTTATTCAATTTGTCCTAAGGTCAGTCACAGGTAGAAGAAATTTTATTTGCTCTTTTTCACGACTGATATCAAATCATTATTTGTGTAACGGTCATTTATATCGTATCAATATTAAAGATTCCAATTTGTGTGAGTGTGGAATCTCGTATGAAGACATTGACCATATTGTACTTCAATGTTCAAGATATATTTTACCGAGGGAAAAATTATTTAACGATATAATCAATTTTGGTCATCCAATTCCTGTTTCTATTCGGGATATATTGGGTACAAAGTATTACCCTATACTTAAACTCTTATATCAATTTTAATTGAGATCTCATTCATTGTTTGATGCTATTTTTTTTTTTTTGTATTTTTTTTTATCAGATATCAATATGATGTTTGGATACCAAGATGATGTTTAGTAAACCCCCTCTCTCATCCCATTTTTCAAGATATCAATACACACTCAAATTATATTGCAGTATATGGCTCTTTTATGTTTTTTGTTTTACCGTGTGAGCTTTAGGTTTTAGTTTTCTTATTGTTTTGTAACGTTATGTGAAAAGATAAAGAGGTTTTATGCCTCTTTGAGAAAGATTTCGAAAGGAAATCACTCAAAGGGGTTTTCCCTCTTTCAAAATTGTTGGTTAAAATAAATAAATAGATAAATAAATAAATGCACTATTATTAGATATACCGTGATGAATCAAAATCCGGACGGTACCAATATACGGATACTCTAACAATATTCATAAATTAAATCTATATTTAAACGCTTATAAATCAAAATTTTGAACATATTCTTTACTTCTAACATTGTAGATCATTGCACTGTTATTTTAAATCTAGTTACCGCTGCCAAATGACAGTCAAGTTCAAAAATCTAAGGACGCACAAGTCAAATCTCGAACAATGTTTTGTTGAAGAAACGATTAGTGAATCATTTTTTATGCAGTGTTTGAAACATAATAGTTTACAGAATGCATCTTTGAATGTTCGATGGCCTCACAGTTGAAGATTATTTTGCAAATTTGGATTTTACGGTGTGTTAATAGACTGTCCGGGATTGCGAATCATTGGTTTCAAATCCGGACATCATTTGGAATTCGTGATTTTAACTAGTGAAAGTGATTTTTTAACTGTAAAAATAGGAGAAGGCTTGGAAAATAAATCATGAAGAGCGGTGTGGGTAATCAGGATTCCATTTAATGCAAGAAAAATCACATTTATCTTTCGTTACTGACACTCAAGGTACATGTACTTCATTTCGAGCTACACATGCTCCAGCTCAGGTAACCAAAATACTAATATTACTTACTTACTATTTTTTGCAATACTGTGAAGGAAGTACGTTTAAAGATTTGGTTGTGGACTGATATTTAATTAAGTTTGACATGATTTTCATATGCAATATTCAAATATTTCATGTATCAATACTGATGTCCGAATTTCGATCCAGCTGAGTCCGGATTTAAGAACGTCTTTTGCATCCGGTGTCCGGATTTAAGGACAAGGTGAGCTCCAATATTTAAACAATTTTCTTGTAAAAATCATGTTTAATACTGGAAATTACATCACTTTCATGAAGTTCTGGTCTGTAAAAATGTATTGAACAATTAATATCCAAGAAAATTCTAAAGAACATACTTAAATAAGAGCTGTGGGCTTCGTGGCCTTGCGGTTAGTGGCGTCAGTCGTTTAGGCGTATTGAGCTACGAAGCGTGGGTTCGATTCCCGCTTCAGTCGGTGGAAACTTTTCGTCAAACGAAAAATTAATCACAGGTCTACTGGGTGTTCTGTGTTGTCCGTTGCCTAATTTTCGTGATTGTTCAGTCTGTGCAGCCTTTGGCTGAAGACGGTGTAAATTGTCTTTTTTATTGTCTTTTTTAAATAAGAGCTTGAGTATTTGTGTCGTCTTAAGGTGAAGATAAATCGATAAAACCTCAAACTCTCAAGAGCACAAAACTCTCAAGAGATAAAACCTCAAACTCTCAAGAGCACAAATCTGGAGAACCAAACAAACTGGAGCTGAAAACTTAATCGATTCACTACCCGGTGTTGACCAATCGATTAAGTTTTCAGCTCAAACGAGTTTTCGGTTCTCCAGATTAGTGCTTTTAAAATTTTGAAGTTTGGCTTCGATTTATCTTCACCTTAAGCGTCCAAGTATTGATTCATCACGGTACTTGTATTTTCATTATGAAAAATTTTAAAATCTGTATTCAAATTGGGAACTCAATCTATATGTGATACGTCGTTTCGATTTAAATCTGTATAAAAAAAAAACTGACCTACTTGAAAAACTTGAAAAAAACTTATATTTGTGAATTAAAACCTTAAATTTTATTGTATTTGTAGAAAAATCGAATTAAAACGTTTTAATGGATTCCCACTAACTGTCAAGACTTATGATATGCTAGAATTTCCCCGTGTTGACACCCTTTGCAATGTCAATGGAATGAAATTTCAATCGAATTAAATTAATACTAATACTTCAATCAGAGTAGCCTGTAACAGATTGTTGTCACTGCAGAAAATTATTAAATTATGATAATAACACGCTATAGGATAAATTTTTAATAGTGCACTTTAGGTAGCACTGTGTGTTGCATGTTACCCCACATAAGAGTAGCATTAAAAATGTATATTCTAACTAAATACTGATAAAATAAGTACCGCGTGATATTATTTACGTGGCGATTAGGGTAAAAGATGGTTCTTGTCTCACCTGAATACTCAAATTTTTCATCCATATAGCATTGAA
Organism: Aedes aegypti; assembly: GCF_002204515.2. Lineage (NCBI taxonomy): Eukaryota > Metazoa > Arthropoda > Insecta > Diptera > Culicidae > Aedes > Aedes aegypti. Next base: position 384,097,969 of record NC_035108.1, read on the forward strand.
GTTGAAAATTGTTGCAAGTTACCTACCCCGTTTGACAGCATCTCGACAAAAATTTCACAATCCTGTAAGTTTGAAAATATGCTGTTACGGAAAACTGGATTTCTTCAACTCTAACCCTTATACCAGCAGCTTCAGTTTTTACAGCAAAAAAAAAAAGAATCATATCCCGGTAACCTTTTTGTTTCTTGATATTTTTGCACCATTTTTTCACATGTACTCAAAAAGCTACAAATCACCAATTATTAATATCGACACGGATTCTCAAACTATAAATACGTGTCGATATTAATAATTGATGATCTGGTTTTGAAGATATTCCGATGTTTCTTGGGGGGACGTAATTCTCCATAAAAAAATGTATTTGGCGGCCAGTTTGTTTACGTCAGTTTATCAAATAAATGTGGACTATACAATACTAGGCATTAAGAAGCTAATGTGAAAAAATTATACTAATCGGTTCAGTATTCTTGGACATACCTAAGAATTGCGATATGACCCAGTGTATACATGTATCGTATGCAATAGTGCATAACCAAGGAAAAAAACCGCAGCAATTTGGCTTTCGTGTAAATTTTTTGATGTTTCATGACAGTTACGTGAATTCTATAATTGTTAGAGCCGACATTTAATGTTGCCAGAAGATGATATTTTGTAATTCGGCTTTTGGCCCTTTTTAAAACATTTTTGAGCCAAAACATAAAGTCAAAATTTTATGGCTACAAAAGCAGCTTTATTGCAGCACAAAATACCTCACTTAAACTGCTTACCGTGGCTGAACGACTTTTATATATTATGGCTATGATAAAAGAATCACCTCAACGCCGCAATATGCTTATTTTCCGGTGGAATGAGTTGTGCAACGTATCACAGAAGTTTGAATTCTATAGCAAATTAAGCAAATAAATTGCCATACAAGCTGGCAAACTTGCATGCAATTTGGCTGATATAGTCAAATTTTGCATTTTCAACAGGGAATATCTCAAAAACTAGATGTGCTATGATATTTTGAAAAATGGCAATAGATTCAGCAACCCTTAATTGAGTTAAAAGTGGTATTTTGATGCTTAAGACAAAAACGTGTTCCACAGTGTTAACTGTGGGCCAAGCGAACATTTGTTCAGTTTCAAATAGTGTGATTTACTGAAATTAATTTAAATTTTTGAATGTATACCAAAAATTTATCAGTTCCAAAGCAATGCTGAATTCTTCGTCATTTCTAATGAAAATATTCAGATTATCTGTATAAGCAATGACTCTTACGAAAACATCATCAATAAGTACACCTTTCATATGCTTTTCAATCATCCTCAACAAAAGCTCAATGTTCAGCGCAAATAGTGCCATGTTCCATCGCCATCCTTGTCTTATAGAGCATTAAATTTGAAACGAATTTGTCAAAAACACATTGAACAGAACTTTTGAGCTAGCGTATATAACTTTTTATTTATATAACTTTTGCATGCAGACACTCAATGAATCTATTCGGGATCGCAAAAGTTTTCAAAATATCCCAAAGATATTAATGATCAACTCGATCAAAGGCCTTTTCCAGATCTATGGACAATATAATACCCTTGAATTCCTAAGATTTATTTGCTTCAATAATAATTTTGGGATTCCATCATGACTGTCAGTGTTTATTTGTCGGCCTTAGCAGTCTATATGGTAGCCAAAACAGGGTTTTGTCTTTTAATCCGACGTTTTCGGTTATTATTTAACCATATAGACTGCTAAGGCTGAGAATATCCACAGTTTTCGCCAAATTTAATAATAATGTTTCTCAATAACAACAAGTTATTTATACAAAAAATATTTTCAATACTTGCTGTATGTCCTGGGCCTAGTAGTTTCTTCATTATTGGTTTATAGTCACTTTTGAGCATACTGGTTGGTCTTGTATTGCCTAGATCGAAGTTATCTCTTTTTTTTTTGGAATCAATGCGATTATTCCAGAGGAAAATAGTTCAGCAGGATATTCTCTATCAACAAAGTAAGAATTATATCATGTCTGCATATCATCTTTAAGTGGATCAAAAAACGTTGAATAAAATTTATAATTGATACCATCCGGACCAGGTGAACTGTTCATGGATGCTTCTTTGATCGCATGCTCAATATCAATCATTTCAATCGGTTTAATCAAATGCCTGTCAAGATATTCTAGAGTATTTCCACAGCCATTTCGTATATTATCATCAATCTTAAATTTTTCAGAAAAATTATTAGAATTTTCTTCTTTCAGTTGCTATGGAGGTGACAAATTTCAATTTCAACAATTTTGAGTCTGAAGATTTATTTATGAATGATGTAACATGGAAAAAATACCATTTTTCGTCCTAGTGCAAAGAATCCGCTTTTAGTTTATATCTGAACCTGTTCAAACAACACTGTTACAGGATCATCAATTTATACGTTGCTAATTTCGATTCTTTTGAAACATCTATGTTTAAATCTTGATATTTTGCAGCATCATTGAAGCGTTTGTAGCAGAAACTTTTCTCACTGAAGAAATGAAAAGTTTTCAAATGCCACTTCCTGCATGAACACTACATCAAGATCATTATTCCACACAAACTCTTTCAGTAAGTGTTTTGCGAAACTCCTTCAGTAGGTATTTTGCGAATGTACACTCGCGTTCAAAAGTTTGGGTTCACCCTTTAAAAACCATACAAGAGTGTGCTTTCCATATCTCTTTGACTACATGTCCAATTTAATACTTAAAAAGTTACATTTTTCAAAAAACACACTGGAAAAACATGGCTCACTTTCTCAGCATCGTAATCGTAATCGTAATCTTATATTCTTTGAAGAGCGCTCACAAAATTTTGGCGAAAAATTCTGAAAACTTTTGAAAATAAATGAAACAGTCATTCAAGTCATCGTGCAAAAGTTTTGGTTCTCTCCTCAGTATGATGCAAATTGTGCAAAAGTTAGGGATCACCTGAGCCGCACGCAAACCATTTTTGTCAATATCACTGCCATTTTTCAACCAATTTTAATAGTTCAAAGCTTTTTCAAATGCAAAAAAAAATGTCGCATACATGACTGGTTTGAAATTTCACAGAATATTCGTGTTATAAGAAAGTTCAGGTGAACCTAAACTTTTGCATGAACCATACTGAATGGTGAACCCAAACTTTTGCACGATGACTTAAATGACTGTTTCATTGATTTCAAATAGTTTTCAGAATTTTTCGCCAAAAATTCGTGAGCGCTCTTCAATGAATATTAGATTACGATTCTAATGACACTTTGATTTAAAATTTTGGTCGATCCAATGCTGAGAAAATTAGTCATGTTTTATTAGTGTGTTTTTTGAAAATGTCACAACTTTAAATAAAAATTTAGTATACAAAATTAAAAAATGTGTTTGAAAAAATACTTATGAAGTAAGAATAACTCATTACTTATCGAATGCGCCACAGAGAGTTTAAATTGGACGTGTAGTCACGGAGATATGGACAGAACACTTTTGTATGTTTTTTAGGAGGTAAACCCAAATTTATGCACGGGAGTGTATGGCATGTTCACTCTACACTACGATACTCGATAACTAAATGAAACTCCACTGAAGCTATCGAATCCAGGGCTATAAACAATTCATCTGAACGCCCGATATTTTCACACATACCATCACTATTTTAGTCGTGTTATATTCCATCAGAAACTCCCACGAAAGTTACCACGCGAGCAGCTTCTGATAATATTCGATGAATTTCCGGTGTGCTGCTTCTTTTTCCGGCCACGTCCTTTACCTGGTCGCTGGAGGTCTTTTCACACTGTTCTCCTCCGTTGTACGCGTGATGTATCATCCGTCTCCATCGAACCAGCGTTGTCTCCGTCGCTAGTGTGCGAATCTTGCACATATGTTTGAGCCGGCTGGATTTCAGCCATGTTTTCAACACTCATTTGCTTTGCACGCACATGTCGCTATTGTTTCGCTTGGCGTCACTTTATCCCCTCTCTCCTGGATCTTACCTGTGTAACCGTTCGTAAAACTATACTAGAGATTATTAGCAAACTCGGTGGCTTAAGCGCCACTCTCAATGAGAGACCACCAGTCGTGTTCAGATTTGCCCGACGTTTAGAGACTTTTTCCCTCTGGGAGAGTTTTGAACGGTTCTTGGTAAACAACACTAGAAAATCCAACGCAAGAATGACTTTTACTCCTCCACAGCCTTCAAGTTTTAGCGAATTCAGAAGAGGATGCTTACTCAAATGAGCTAATAAACGGAACGAAACGTAATGTAAGTTAGCGAGTAGTTTTATTTAAGCATAGTTAAACGTAACGGAAAAAGTAACTAATCTTTCTTCAAAACTGTTTATTTTAGGAAACGATTCACCATTCATTCGGGTTGGACTAGCAAAAACCGTACTGAATGGAAAAGAGCAAACATGGCCATGTACAAATTAAGCTCTTGACGTACCTGCGCAGGCTTTTACGTTGACTCGATGAAGGCTCGTTGACGGGGAACGGAACGTCGACTCCGCAGACTCGATGATGGCGACGATCGAACTCGGCGATGGCGGTAGCGAGATGGCGACCACCGGCGTGTCCGTGTTGCAAATTGGCGGGCAGCGAAGAATTAACCCGCGTGCAAAATGGCCGAAGTATCGTTGCGGAAGGGAGTGGCGGCTGGAACGGAAGCTTCCGATTTCGAACTGTTCACGAGAGTAAGACGGCGATTTCGCCGAGTAATACCCGGGTCGATCCGCTCCTGCCAATAGGAATACACGTACCCAGCGACCCGGCTTCGCGTACCTGTTCGCTAATCCGGGCGGGGAGTAATGCAGCCCTATCTTTGGGTTAGGATCGAGATTCGCGGCGTGCAATTGGCGACACGCTTCAACGAACCGAACTCTCGGAAATGGGTCCACCAGAGATGACGTAATGGGACCTTTACTTTCGGCAATTGGCGTCCGAAGGAGGAAAACTCACTGCAGAAGAGCTTTAGCGACTTCACGCACGCCTCCGTTTAGCTACCTGATGAAAAGGCGGGCCTTTGCACTGCACACGGGTCTGAACGATGAACGGACTTCCAGAATTCTCGACGGACGGACTACCAAAATTCACGATTCGGCGGTGACGGATGCCGAATGCCGACGTAAAATCCAGCCGTACGGAAAAAGCGCAGAGCGCTGCATGTCCAACGCGAAATCACATTAGTTTTGAGTCTTCATGCTATTAATTAAATATAATTACCTTTTTCCGTGTAGATAAACGCAATAAAATCTTTTGAACAGAAACGCGAGTAATTTATGGACCTCGGTCCTCTAAAAAATGAAAGAAATACCAAACGTTTAACACAACTTCTTGCACAAACTCATTCACTAACTTTTACCTTGAATTTAGAAAATCACTTCGAACTAAAATTCAACTTAAACTTCACTTTAACTGAGCGTATTAGAATGCTTGATTCGCGCACTTCTGTACTCCAGCCAACTTTGTAGCGAAATGAACGAGTTGAAGAAATTCTTGCGCCAAGAAACTGCCTATTCTGACCGTCCAACTATTCAAAGAAAAAGCAACTATTATAGAAAATCGCGCCAACTGCTTTTGCATGGCGTGCGGTAGGTATGGCGACAAATCTGAATTACGCCTGTAGTCCGCCAAAATGTGTACATGGCGCTTTGCGAAGCTTTCATAATTCGTTATGGCAAACGCAATCCATATACGCTTACGCTACATGGATCGCTGCATTTTACGAACGCAAACAAAATATTTTTATTTAACGCTATAAAAACTAAAATCCTTTTTTGTTTTATTTTTGTTTTGTTTATTATTTATGTTTTTAAACTAAAAAAACGTAAAACGTTACACCTGCACTTGGGTGCCTCGAAACTGTGTACGTCATCGACGAAGATGGTCAGCTCTCATTTTCACTGGAACTAGTTGCTATGCGTAGATTTGTTGCCACCTGACTATACATCTTACTGTTGGCTGGACCAGAGACTCCTTTTTCCTTGAATTCCGCTAGCTTAGGATAGTTGGCCTTATTGTGTCCAGCACAAGAAACATTTATTCTTCAATCCGTCGTAATAGCATCTTGCACGATAGTGGCCGATGTACAAATTCACCGGAATTTCTTTTTCGATCTCAATGTGGACTCCTCTTACGCGGCTGCAGGATATCACTCAAACACGTGAGAACTGTCCCAGGACTGCTGAGATATCTTTGTCCTCTGTTTCAGGGGACAAATTGAAAATTCGGACATACTCGAACTGTCTATATCATATGTACAAATTCCAAAACCTTGACGCCAACAGTTATATGTTAACATACACGATGAACGATTAAGTAGAATTATCCCAAGAAGAAAACTCGATTCTGAGTCGAAACGTCGGGAAAAATCTAAAAACATCGTTTTGATTCCTCGCAAGACTGCAGTGCCGAATCCAGTAGCTATAAAATTCACATCAGTCGAACCTCTTCTTTCAATACAACAATTTGTTTTCTAATCTTTTATTTATTAAGTTCTCTAGTTTGAAGAAGTAAGAACTAGGATTCTGATGCATGGACAATATTGGTGTATTTTTTTGGCTTTATCAAAAGATCCGATTTTGACTGATAAAGGGGCGCGCCTGTGGAGAGTGTACCCACCACATTCTTCTTTTTCTGCGATCAAGTTAGGAATTACAACTGTAAGAAAACCGAATACTTTATCACTTCTCAATAGTGATACGGTAACACGACATGCACTAAACAAAGGACAGTGGTTTATGTTCCGAACAGAAAAACCTTAATCCCAGCCAGTAGCGAGCTAGATGGTTTGACCCTGTTTGACTAAGTGGAGCAGGATCTTGACAGATTTGATCGAGAAACTGGTGATAATCAACAAAGGACTGAAATTGTTCTGTTTAATTTTATGTAAGAGAACGAAGGCTTTATACGTCAAACATGACCATTTGTATGAAAAATGGCAGGCGTTGTTTTAATGCTGAACAGCACTGCACATGAAAATCTTGTTTGAATGCTGTAGATCACTATGATTCAAAATCCTTTATATTGAAACTTTAAATATTTTAGTTTTTAGCTGAGCTCATGACCAATTTTGAACATGCTTAACAAATTAACAACTTATTGTATTTCATTATTCCACTAAGCATCACGCAATTGGATCGCGCTATTTCTAGAAACTATTTTGCACTGCGTTCACCCAATTCACCAAAATTGCGCACTAAAATTACACTGACAGAACTGAAAACAAACTTTACGTAATTCTATTAAACCTCATAAAAACTAAATTGCACTTCAAAGTACGCTCGTGAGCTGGTGCTCTCGTGGCACTCAGAGTTGTTGCTTTGCTTCATAGTTCACATGTCAAAGACAAAACAGCAATCGTTCCATCTCCTCATTAGCAGCTAGAGTTCCTTCCGGCGGATGTTCGCAAATGACGGGATGCGCTGCCGACGAGTGACGATAATGGCAATGGTGATGCCTACCTGTCTAATGGTAATAAATCACAACACGCGCAGAGCGACCATGAGGACACAGAGAAATGTGCATTACATTACCTTGATAAAATTTACAGGTGTTAATCCAGCGTTTTGCTGGCTACGGTTGTACCGTGAAACGGCATACACCAAAGTGTTGCTGTTGTCAGCTAAAAAGATTAAGAAGCATTGTCGACAGAATTCCCTACCAGAGTAACGTACGTTTGTCTGTGGCAAGGAGCTATGATGGAACCTGCCATATGCCATGCCAAACTGTCAAACGGTGTGTGATGATTGGGGGAAACAAGAACACATTATTACTCATCTACATCATTAATGAGTTCGCCTTCATTGACGGAATACAGGTATTCTCCATTGTGAAATCAAAATCAAGTGAGCAACACATTGCACTGTATGTGGAGACGCAGCTCACTTTAAACAGATATAAAAATATAACATTTGGGGTAGAATAGGAGCCAAACTTTCGTAGTGCGGTAATTTTCATTAGAAATTTAATTAATTTTGCCGCTCTCGAAAAGAGCATTACCCTCGGCATTCCCTCTCAACTAGGAGCATTAAGGACGCGGTACCGGTATGGCGTTATGTGTGTACAGTAGTTTCTCGAACCATGTGCACTGTTCAAACCAATGATTAAGTGTGAGAGTAATATTTCTACATTTCTTAATTCTTTATTAAGCAGATGAAATTTTTAAGTACTTCAGGATTTGTTTTAATTTCATTCATACTTCAATTCGAACCCTCTGAGCATAATCTCAATAGAGAATCAAAAAAAGTTGATTGGAGTACCTTGTACCTTTTATTTCCGCCCTAATTGCTTATCTTTGACAGATGCGTGTATTACAACTACTACTTGTAGCCTTCTTCAATGTCAGTTACTCGTATCAGTTAATTTAACGTTACACTAATGGCGGCTTCGACGAAAACTACTACTAAGTATTTTTAATTCAATTTTTAATTCGGCGAAATTGATGAATTATTTTTAGGAATACAGAATTTCCTTGGAAAACTGACAACTTCTGTCAAATGGTATCATTCTGTTAGCACTTAAATGGTTTTGAAAATCACGCTCTTTGAATATTATGAAGATCTCACTTAAATTTCGCTTGGATTTGGCCATCAAACTTGAGGATATTTACATGGAACAAAGCACTCAAGCAGAGATTAGAATAAATAGGGGCAAAAATTCCAATGGGGCAAGAGATTCTTTTTTAAGATTTCTAGCACAATTCAAAACAAAACTTATATATGTCATGGTGGCTCTAATGCTATTCAAATAAGAGACTTTGATTTATTGAGATTTGGAAAAGTTATGGCTATTTGTTGTTCTTCGGCTAGAAAACTGTCATTTTTGTCAAAATTTCATTGCATGGAATCAAACAAAGGTTAAATCTTATTATTTTTAATTATGTAATGGCGTTTCTAAGCCTGTCATAAGGATGCTTTGAGGTGTATTAGTTTTTCCATAAATCATTGAAAACATTTTGTCGTCTATAGTGGGGCAAAAGTTAGAATCGGCGGGGCAAAAGTTCGACTCATATATAAACTCACGGAAAAATTTGCAGATTGCCTTAAATACTCGTATTATTTTCAATTTTAGCTAAATTTGCCCGATCGTGCAAAAAAAATGTCACCAAAATGTCATATTTTCGCTGAGTTTTTTGAAAAACTGCTATTTTGGGATGTATTACAATTGACCCTGTTCTAGGGCAATTTTTAGATGTAAATTTAGTGTGTATTTTTCTGTAGACATAAGTTTATGACTGGGATAGAGTATGTATGGCATAATAGAGACGATATTTTGTGTTTTGGCCAGCAAACTTGTAGCGGTATTCCGAAATTAATTAAATTAATTAGTATTATTGCATAATATAATAACGAATAGTAATATGATTCAGTCACTGTTGAAAAAGAACAATCCAATAAGTTGATAATCTTGCATACAAAAATGAATCCATATAGCTTGTAAGTAAATCCTGCATAAAAGTTCACTCATTTTAAGGTCGGTTCACTCACTTGGTGCGCAAATTACTCATCTCACGAAACATGTGTTCGGATCCGTTGGTTTGAGATTTATCTCCCAACTGGAGCACTTGTCGTTGTAAGAATAAGAAATTACATAATCGAAAAATGATTTGAACGGGCTAGCTAGATGCGAAAAGTTTGGAAGGGAAAAGGACAAAACAACTGATCGGCTCATAAGGTAATCGGGACTCGTCTTTGATAAGATCGGTCCATGATTTCCGGAACGAAGACCAAAACCCATCTTGCGACCTATCTGAGGATCTACCAAAGTCTATCTCGTCCACTTTAATCTGACCCGTGGAAGAGGCAGCAGCGTGAATTTTTTCTTTTAGTTTCGCGGTGTGTGTTCTAAGGTATAGTGCTAATTTAGCTAATTAGTAATTAGCCAGTGCGGTACTGTGCGTGATCTGAAGAATTCGATAAAAGCCGTTCGACGGCTTTTATTGTCTGCTTTTGTTCGTCCGCTTTATCTCACGCTCCACACCCCGCGCCTATCGACCAGCCTTCCACGTCATTCTACCACACTGCTGACCCCACGCGCCAGTATTAAAGGTCCCAACTACCGGCCGGAGTTGGAAGGGAGTTGCTCCGTCAACCAAGCACTCCGGAAAGAGCTAATTTCCCGCCAAAGCTCATTACGCGCCGACGGCGGATTTGCCAATTCAGCAGCAAAGCGAGTGAGATATTCATCGTGTTCACTTGGGTGAATCAGCACCGGCGACGCGACGCAGCAGACAGGGGGACGTCGGTAAAGCAGAAGACAAAGTGAGTAGAAGCCTGATAATTGTTTGCATGCATGCAGAGCTTTAGAGAGTGAAAAGTTTGATAGCATGAAGGAAAAGTAGGTAGAATAGAAATCCGCACAGTTGAGTTCAGGAGAGAAGAGAAGAAAGCTTGGTGAAACAGGAAAGGAAGTAGGGTACCCGAGTAAAATGTGATGGCAATATATGTATGTTTAAAATTGAAGAATTTGTTGTTAGTTTTCATGTAGTTGAATGTGGTCTCAATTAGTTCCCCCGTTGGTTGTTACACTGGTCTGAAGAGTCTTCTCACGTTTCGGTCGTTTTGTTGTAAGGTCTAGTAGTGTTGTACTCCAAGTGTGGACTGCTTGGGAATCTCAGTCCCTCGTTGTTGCTTGTGAAACGTGTAGATTGATGTTTTCGAGATAGTTTGGCCTGTGATGAGAACTAGTCGCCCTTGTGTCATCGTTCGGTAGGAAGTCGGGTTCTTGATTACCTCTGCGTTGGTTACGAGTAGCGTTCTGATTACTTGAAGAACTTTGAGCATCTACTAGAACGTTCGGGTAGTTGAGGAAAATTGAACTCGCCCTGGGGTTTGAGTTTTGCCGGGCAATTAAACGACAAGTGGTCCTCTTAGGAGGTGGCGCGTAAGCCATTTGTTAATCAATATTTCGAACGCCCTAGTAGATCGGCTGCTCGGCCTCTTTGGCCGGCTACATTTGGCGCCCAACTGCAGGTTTCAAATTCGTTTTTTTTGTTATTTGTTCCAATTTTATGCAAGTATTTATTCGTTGTTATTTCATGCAAGTATTTATTCGTTAGATTAAAGTTTAGTAAGGAGTAAAGCCGCTTTTTGCTTTTAAACATATATAATTGTGGTTGTTAAGTTTGTTGTGGTTTTGTGGAGTATTAGTTCAAGATAATAGTTATATTAAAATGGCTGCCAAATTTCCTCGTGCAGACCACCTTACCAATGAAGAAGTAGACTATGAACTAATCATTCGGGGTAGAAGAGATGAGACTAAAGATGATTTGAATGTGAAACATCGACTACTCAGAAACTTATTTTTCGAGGATGTGAGAGAAAATAGAACTTACAACTCACGGTATACGATGGACCAAGAGTACGATTATATCGCAAGTAAACTGGACATTCTAAACAAAAGGTTACAGAAAGGCCATGATGATAAAAGCATCTCAAGGCTTAAGCATTACTTGATGAGAGTTGAACGTTGTGTAGCAGATGATCCTCGGTCATTACAGTTGAGAGATGAACTATGTCAGGAGATTCACTCGATTTTGAGTCGATTTTCGGCTAAGGATCTACCTACCAAAGAAACAGTAGAGTTGGAGCAAGAATCAGGAGCAATAGGAGGTCAGGGTATAGATAATCCGATCAGAGAACACGATAATAGCGATAAGATGCAAGGTAAAACAAACGAGCAGGATGAAGAAAATGCTGTTCAGCACAGAACTTCAAAAGGTTCTTTGGGAGCATTGCCCAAGGCCAATTCTGTTGCAAATAATGAACCATCACAGACGCTTTTAGAACAGGAAAATGAAGAACTTCGAAACAAAATTTATTTGCTTGAAAAACAGTTAACGGAAATGGCTTCCAGGGTACAGAACTCCACGGATAATATGCATATTCAGACTGTGCATGTTCAAAGAGAATATCCTTTGCGTCAAACAGAAGCGTTTCGTCGAGACCAAGACGTAATAAGGCACTCAGATAGACGAAGCACTCTAGGGAAAGAATTTTCAACGGGAGAAAACTATAGAAACTTAGAAACAGTTAGGAGAGATTTTCAAAATTGTGAACCAAATGATGGACCAGCTCAAGGGAATAGGCATAGTTTTTCGGCGTCAAATTTAGCAGTATTCAATGAACAACAGGAGAGTCAATTCAGCAATAGACGAAATCTGGATTATTCTATGGACGATAATAGGAATCGATGGAGAAATGAACCATCGGAGCACAGCGATAGGGGATATCCAGGAATAAGTCTAGACCATACACGGGGAAACAATGTGAGAATGGTAGGAGGTAGCCCTAGTCAACCACAACGGAACAGTCGAATTTTCAATAGAAGAAATGACGCTAGAACTAATTGGGATTATCTCGATGAAGAAGGACATAGCGAATACCCAAGAATGCTTGCAAGACGTCCAATTAATGAATTTGAAATTATCAACGCCGACAGGCGAATGGAGAAATGGCACTTAACATTTAGTGGTGATTCTCGTCAAAGATCTTTAGAAGATTTTCTCCATAAAGTGCGAAGACTCGCTCGAATGGATCGAATTGAAGAGCATGTATTACTCCAACGAATTCACACCATTTTGAGAGGAGAAGCATACGATTGGTATTTATGTTATTCGGATGAATTTCTAAATTGGGGAGACTTTGAGGAAAGAATTAGGTACATGTACGGAAACCCAAATAAAGACCAAGGCAATCGACAAAAAATTTATGAACGGAAGCAGCAACGTAATGAGACGTTTTTGGCTTTCAAAATGGAACTTGAACGATTGAATAAACTTCTCTCCACTCCTCTGGATCAGGGTAGGCTTTTTGAGATTATTTGGGATAACATGCGCCCCCATTACAGATCAAAATTAGCCTGCATAACCGTTAGGGACCTGAATATGTTGGAATATTACGCCTATCGTATAGATGCTAATGATTCGTCTCTGCGTCAACGAGAAGGCCCAATTAAAGCAAATAATGCGGTACATAACATTCAAGTCGCTACTGAATCAGAAGATTCCTATTCGGCTGAATCAGAAACGGAGGAAGTCTATGAAATCGGGAAAAAATTTGACAAAACCAAACGAGTTACGAACAGAACCCCAATCAGCTCACAATCTAGAGCTAATCGGGAGAATGTAGAGAATACAAGCATACCAGTATGCTGGAATTGCGACAAGAGTGGACATCTTTGGAGATATTGCAAGGATCCAAAGAGAATCTTTTGCTATGCATGCGGAAACCCAGGTAAAACTACGGTTTCATGCCCAAACCATTCTCGAGAAACGCAGCAACCGGTTCAGCATTCGGGAAACTAGATTTGGGGTGTATTACGGGGAACCAGATCACTCCAAATGAAGAAAGTGTTCCCATGCTCAAACCCTTTGAAGACCCGTTCGCGCAAATTTGCGAAGTCAAAGTACATACTGGCAGTTGTCCCCACGTGACTGTTAAAATCTTCGACAAAGAATACAAGGCATTACTGGATTCGGGTGCAAGTGTCAGCGTAACAAACATTGCTGATATTGCACATAAACATGGTTTAAAGTTACACCAAAGTCCGTTCCGTATTGTTACAGCTGACAAAACAGCTCATGAATGTCTTGGGTATGTACATCTTCCAATAGTTTTCCGTGGTGTAACCAAAATCATACCTACTTTAATAGTTCCCCAAATCGCTAGGAACTTAATTTTAGGATGTAATTTCTGGGACGTTTTTGGGATTAAACCAATGATGAAAGGAGAAAATGGTTTTGAACAGGTGGCAACTATTACGGTTGAACCTCATTCGACTGAAACAATTGAGTTTTCTTTGTTACCCATTGAAACATTACCAATTCTCGAAAAAGTTGAACCAGACACGACGCTAGACATTCCAGCTTTAGAGCTTCCAGAAGCCTCCAAAACAACGCCTGAAACAATCGAGACGGAACATGCCCTGTCCGATGAACAAAGAATGGAACTTGCCAAGGCTATCAAAACATTTCCTTGCACTACAGAAAATCGTCTAGGTAGAACGTCGTTATTAGAACATGAAATTATTTTAAAGGAGGGAGCAAAACCTAGGCGGCAACCTTTGTACAGGTGCTCGCCGACGGTACAAGCCGAAATGGAAGCGGAACTGGACAGATACCGGAGAATGGATGCCATCGAAGAGTGTTCAAGCGAGTGGGCCAGCGCTCTAGTGCCAGTTCGCAAGTCGAATGGTAAGCTACGAGTTTGCTTGGATTCCCGAGGTGTCAATGCTTGGACAAAAAAAGATTCGTACCCTATGCGTAACATGGGAGAGATTTTCCATAGATTAGGTAGTGCGAAGTTCTTTTCGGTGGTGGATCTTAAGGACGCATATTTTCAGATTCCTCTAAAAGAGGAGTCTCGAGACTATACAGCCTTCAGAACACCACAAGGATTATTCCGTTTTAAGGTTTGTCCATTCGGCCTTACCAACGCCCCTTTTACAATGTGCCGATTAATGGACCGGGTTATCGGCTTCGATTTAGAACCCAACGTTTTTGTATATCTAGATGATATAGTAATAGCCACGAATACATTCGAAGACCACATCAGGCTGTTGAAAATAGTTGCTGAACGTTTGAAAGCTGCAAATTTAACTATTTCGCTCGATAAAAGCCGATTTTGCCGAAAACAGGTATCTTACCTTGGGTACCTGTTGACGGAAGACGGTGTTTCAATCGACAATTCTAGGATCTCGCCTATTCTCGACTATGCTCGTCCTAGGAGCGTAAAAGACATCCGAAGATTACTCGGTCTCGCAGGGTTTTACCAGCGGTTTATACGCAATTATAGTTCGATAGTGGCACCAATTTCAGATCTGCTCAAAAAAACGAAAAGTAAGTTCATATGGACAGAAGCGGCAGAGAAAGCTTTTGGTGATCTAAAAGCGGCTTTGGTGTCAGCACCCATTCTCAGTAATCCCGACTTCAACTGTCCATTTGTGATTGAATCAGATGCCTCAGATAACGCGGTAGGGGCAGCCTTAATTCAACTCCAAGACGGTCAACCAAAAGTCATAGCATATTTTAGCAAAAAGCTCAGCAATACACAGAAAAAGTATGCTAGTGTTGAGAAGGAATGTCTCGGTGTTCTCCTAGCAATTGAGCATTTTCGGCATTACGTTGAGGGAACACGCTTCAAGGTTGTCACCGACGCAAGAAGTCTGTTATGGTTATTTACCATAGGGGTTGAATCTGGAAACTCTAAATTGCTTCGATGGGCATTGAAGATTCAATCATACGATATTGAACTAGAGTACAGAAAGGGAAAGAACAATATTCTGGCAGATTGTCTCTCGAGATCGCTAGAAACGATTGGAACGTTAGCGATAGACGCAGAATATCAGGAACTGCAAAACAAGATTAAGCAAGATCCTATGAAGTTCCCTGACTTTAGAATCGTTGATAATCAAATATATAAATTTGTTAAAATGGCCAACAAACTAGAGGACGGCAGATTTCAGTGGAAAATGTACCCACCGAAATCAAGACGATCAGAAATTATCAAGAATGTTCACGACCAGGCTCATCTGGGCGCTGACAAAACGATTTCGGCTATTAAAGAACGTTATTTCTGGCCCTCAATGGGGGTAGAAATCAAGAAGTTCTGTAGAAGTTGCCTGTTGTGTCAAACCAGTAAGGCCACAAACAAAAATACAACACCACCGATGTCAGAGCAGAAGAAAATGGTACAATACCCCTGGCAGTTTTTGGCCATGGATTATGTAGGCCCACTCCCAGCATCTGGCCGAAACAGAAACACATGTCTGTTGGTAGTCACCGATTTATTTTCAAAATTTGTCGTTGTTCAACCTTTTCGGCAGGCCACAGCCGAATCCTTGACACAATTCGTCGAAAATTCGCTGTTCCTTTTGTTCGGAGTGCCAGAAGTAATCCTTTCGGATAATGGTACTCAGTTCACCTCTAAACAGTTCCAATCTCTATTGGCTAAATACCATGTCAATCATTGGCGAACACCCAATTATCATCCCCAGATAAATGACACGGAGCGAGTGAACCGGGTTATCACTACCGCAATCCGAGCATCTATTAAAAAAGAACACGCAGAATGGTCCAACAACATACAAAGCGAATGCTGTTCGTAATTCGGTGCATGAAGCAACAAACTATACGCCATACTTCGTGCTGTTCGGACGTAACATTGTGTCAGATGGAAGGGAATATAGAAAACTGCGAGATGTTGACTCAACTAATAATCATCAACTAAAAACAGAAGAAAAGGAAAAACTACTAGAAGAAGTCAGGGAAAATCTTAAAAAGGCATACGAAAAGCACGCTTCATACTACAATTTACGCTCCAATAAGAATTGCCCAACATACGTGGTAGGAGAAAAAGTCCTCAAAAAGAGCATGGAGCAATCAGACAAAGGGCAAAAGTTCTGCTCAAAACTGGCACCGAAATACGTCCAGGCAGTGGTTAGGAAAGTAGTGGGCAGCCACTGTTATGATCTGGAAGACCTAAATGGAAAAAGGCTAGGAATTTTCAATTGCAAATTCTTGAAGAAATTGGTTCAGTAGAGCTGATTTCTTACTTGGTCAAGCTATGTAGCTCTCAACTAGTTGAGTAGTGACAATTGCACCATGATGCATTAGCTCTGGTTGCAGCGAACACGCTATGCCACCAATTGTGAAGTTTAGCATCAGACGTAGTCTGATGCAGCCCCCACAACAACTCTATTTACTGGGGGAATCCTTGGTGCGAGGACACCGTTCAAGCCCAAGAAGAAACTTCACAAGTGAGTTGGTCAATGTTATCTATCGACCGCCTTAGGATAGTAAATTCTATTTACAATCAGGCTTGTTCTGGAATTGCCTATCCCCTCGACAAAAAGATAGAGCGAGTCCTCGATGAGTGCATCAGGACGATGACCTAATTAAACAAAAACTCTGAGCTTAGAAAGCGCTGACGAGGAGTACCTTAAAGGGAAGTTCAAGCGGGAGTCTGAGATCGGGGATGCTCAGACGTTGATCGCATTAAAGACTCGGATGTCGTCCAAAGAGAACCGACCGTGAAGAGCAATCTAAGTCAATCGAGCTTACAGAACAGTCAAAGTTGCAAAAAGAATTTAGATACTAAGGAACTGTGTTTTAAAATCTATTCAGAGTCTTCTAGATCGTGAAACCAATCAAACATGACGTTTTTCAAATTTAATTCATATACGTGACCAATCAAGGGTATTTCTTTCATTTGATGAATGTTAGCAAGTAGTGCACATCGAGTCTTATGACTAATTTAGTACTTAAGGCTAAATGATTTATTACTCTCATTGTAAATATTTGTGAAAGTCTATAAATATAATTTTATTTATTATTTATTGGATTGTTTATTTATTAATAATATATATAGATTATTTATTTGATGCTATATTTACATTAATAGATGGAATATTTATAGCTTTAAGAGATGTACTTTTTATTTTTGTTTTTCTTTTTTTTTTGCTTATTTATTTATTTATTTTCTTTATTTATTTGTTAGATGATTTATATATTTATTAGATGTTTGTGTATTTATTTATTGCCCATGTATATCGAGGTGAAAATACGCTTGGAAGCTTCATTCAGTTTCGTCATCAAAGTGCCCATGAGCTTTTCCACATATGCATCGCTAGAACCGTTTTGTAGTAACGCCACTGTCTGATTGCACCTAAAAGAAAGCAAAATAATTAATGCATGCTCAATTATCAATCTGCAACTGGAATCCAACTTATCTGTCCAATGTAAAGCTCTCATCCAGAAACTACAATTCCCGTCCAGTCGTAGATCCAAAAAACAGGCTATTTGTCCAGCGTTTCTTCAGCAATAGGCCGTTTCTCCACCAAAATAAAACCAAAATCGATGTCTGGTTCTGTACCGCATCCATCTCATCCATTCCATCGTCTACCTGAAGACAAACCAATCAATATACATTAATTCTTACCGTTCAAAATCCAAATGGTAACGTTATTACTTTTCTAAATTCACAATTAAAAATATAGTCTACTTCACTAATAACTAAAACTGAATCCACTGTTAAAACCACAACAACTTCGTAGCAGCTCATAATGTTTTGACGTTTCGGCGGTTCATTGCGAGTGATCGATGAACATGTTCATAGTTCATTAGCTGGGGTTATGTCGTTCATTTCTCACAAGTTTCATTTAGTCGAGTTAGTGTCTCGACGTGAGAAACATGAGAGAAGTGGTATGTAGAAAGAATGAATTCAGCATATGTCGTATGTTGGGTTAAGTTATAATATGAAAGTGCTCTCTTCCTAGCCAATGCATTTGGTATAGAAGTTGATGCACGATCATATGTATGATAAATTGTAGGTATTTAAGTTTGTACCTTAGAAAGATGGTGTACCGAGGTTCAGCCTCGATGTTCGATCTGAGGGCAAACAGTGAGGTGAATTTAGTTTGAAGTATGTTACTCATCATCAGGTATGGGGTAGCTTCATTCATAGATGAGCCGGTTACGTTGCGTATTGCAGCCTATGTGGGAGATTGGATAAGATTCGATCTCTAATCGATGTTGAGTTCGTTGTCGTCATTTTAGAGCATGGCTGAGCAAGTTTATTGATTACTTCAATGAACCAAAGAACCGTACTATATTGAAGATTTTGAGACAACCATTGTAAACATAAATTATATAGCTCATTTTCATATTTATTTATTTACATGGTTATTATTTAATTACATATTTATTTATCTTGTATGTAGTTAATTAATTTATTTATTCATGTATTCATTATTTATGTATTTATTTATTTATCTATTTTGTTATTTATTTATTCAGTCATTTTTTTTATTTATTTATTTATTAATTTATTTATTTATTTATTTATCTATTTATTTATTTATTTATTTATTTATCTATCTATTTATTTATTTATTTATTTATTTATTTATTTATTTATTTATTTATTTATTTATTTATTTTTTATTTATTTATTTATTTATTTATTTATGAACGTATTTGTTTATTCGTTCATACAATTGCTTGTTTATTTATTTATTTGTTATCCGTTAAATGCATACATTAATCGGATGTTGCGTTTTGATTGAAACTGTGTTTATATTGATGGAAATTTATGTATGAGAATAATTTATTTACAATGTGTTTTTTGTTTCTAGTTAAGTAATCTGTTAAGTTGAAGTTACGAAAATTTGGTTGTACTCCTACAACCAAATTTTCGTAAAAGAAGTCCGGTGTTATGTAGCGGTATTCCGAAATTAATTAAATTAATTAGTATTATTGCATAATATAATAACGAATAGTAATATGATTCAGTCACTGTTGAAAAAGAACAATCCAATAAGTTGATAATCTTGCATACAAAAATGAATCCATATAGACTTAAGTTCGGCAGGAACTTCTTCAACTTTTTAAAAACTTTAATTCTAATTTACAACCACTTTATTCACTACACTATACCTCTACCACCGGTAGTTGATCAGACGCCTTCAGGAAAAAAGAGAACGAGCCACGCGGTCACTACCTTTTTATAATATAAATCTGCTGACTCGGCGGTTGACACCATCCATGCATGTAAGTATCGCCATCCATCCGGTGTGTCAGTGTATGCGAATGACTACGTTTCGCTAACGGCTCCCCTTCTAGTTAGAAGCCGTCCTCGGCTTCCTCTATTGCTGCGGAATAAGCGGTATGCTTCTCGACTCAGGATGCGCCTCGGTTGAACTGCTATTTTCCTTGGTTCCTTCTCGCATGTTCGGTGCAAAGACTGTTTTGAAAATGAAAAGCTTGAAGACTATGGTTATGATTGTACCCAGTATGAAGACCAGTAACGTTGTTGCTGAAGCCGAAACTATCCACCCAAAGATGTTTAGTTTCCAATGTATATTTTCCGTTGTTAGGTTGAGGTGATCTATGTGGTTCCGATGCTCTAAATGTAGTTCCTGTAAATGTTCCAACGGGATATGGTTTATCACATTGGTCGGATTTACCTTGATTGTGGTAACCGGTGTGAACGGTTGTATTTCCAGGTTAGTACTTGTGTACTCCTCATCGTCCAGGTTTAACGTACAGTTTGAATGCTGAATGAGGTATGATCCACTAAGGAATCGGGTGGTTGAACAGTTGGACCTCAGGGTGATGTTGTCTCCGTGAATAACAATATTGCCATCGTTAACTTTTCGTATAGTTTTATCTCTATAGATTCGTTCCATGGGGCAATCAGCTGTCTCTCCGGAGATTAGTTGTTGCATACATTCTGTGAGTGGTTCTAAATTGGTATTGGAACACACGAAGAGAGCTTTTAACTTAGAACATGGGCTTTGTGAGATGAATGAAGTTTTCCCTTTCAAGTAAAATGGTTTTGGTAAATGAATGCGGTAACCTTCTGCAATTACTGGTTCAACGAAGCTGAGTGTGTACGGTACGTTTTTGATTCTGGGTATTTTCAGTATGTATATGAATGTGTCTTTGTTGAACATTACGTAAGCACTGGCGATGTTCAAAATACTGTCAACCGAGTCAAGTCCAAAGCCATTGCCGTTGAGGATTCTTTGTATGGCTTCCAGTTCCCGTTCGTGAATGATGCGACTGTTTGGGATGCTGCTTCTCGCCAATGTAATGGATTCCTCGACAACTTCTAGGTAATACAATAGTTCATCAAGTTCGAATACAAAATTAAGTGAATCAAAGCTTTTAAATGTAACATTTTCTAATTTTTGCTCGTTATCTATCAGAAGATTGAAAGTTCTTGTAAGGTTTCTCATTCTTTTCTCGAATACATTATTAATGTGTATTTGATTATTATTTTCAGTTACTAAAGAATTGATTGTTGAGTTAATGACTTTCAAATCG
Organism: Aedes aegypti; assembly: GCF_002204515.2. Classification (NCBI taxonomy): domain Eukaryota; kingdom Metazoa; phylum Arthropoda; class Insecta; order Diptera; family Culicidae; genus Aedes; species Aedes aegypti. Next base: position 384,118,776 of record NC_035108.1, read on the forward strand.
TCCGCATCAGGACTGCCTGATACGTATTTCCACGCCCTACCGAGTGATTCCCATCTCTTGAATCTGTTTTGAGGTACAATTCTGTTGAACGTTAAGTGTATTTTATTTATCTTTTTTCTAATAACTTGATCGAAAAGTGAATTATTTAAATCAGAATTTTTAGTTACATAGTCAAACAAATCTATAGCATCTTTTATGGCTGTTAAATTTACGGGATGAATTACTCTGATATAACTGTTACTAATCCTGGCCTGTCCGAGAGGTATGATTGCTATGGGATTATTAGTCAGGTCGTAAATGCGGATGTCTGTCCAAGCTGTAGATGTCCAGAATAGGAAACATAGTCTGAAATAAAGTCAGAAAAAGCAACATACCTCGTCAATCCCATTAGAGTTTTAAATTTTTCTTATGAATTTTGATGTCTTGATAGTCTTTGTCCGTTTCTACTATTTTTGAATTATGTCTGGTAGCTATTCTGGCAATATTGTCTTTGGCAGTTTGTATTATTTGTTGTTTCATCATGTTTATGTCCTTCAAGTCTAGTGAAGTCGAATTTCCGAAGATTATTTGTCTTGGTGTGAGATTCGTTGTTGTATGCTTTGCGTCGTTATACAGTGCTGTTATAAGTGAAAGTCCTTGGTACAGAGTTAGGTTATTGATTTTGCTTCGGTTTGCCATAAACATCTCTAGGAGGGTGTTATGGAACCTCTCGATGATGCCATTACTATTGCTGCTACTAGCATAGTGAACGGCAACACCGTTTTCTTCCAAAAAGGTTTTGAAATTTTGGCTCCGAAATGATGTAGCTTGATCACAAGTGATCAATTTTGGTATTCCAAACGTTTTGAAGTATTTAATGAGAGTTTCGATTAACTCTTCGCTTGTTTCGCTACTGATTTTGTAAAGTTGTGCAAATTTAGAAAATGAATCGATGACTGTTAAGAACTTCTCTCCTTCCTTGACGTATACGTCTATAAAGATATTCTCTAAAGGTTTCTCATATGTTCTTCGCGTGATTGGAATTTTAAATGGATGCCGTTCGTATTTGGCAAATTTACAGTCTTGGCAATTTTTCGCGAAGTTCTTAACAATCGATATCATATCCGGGAAAAAGACTGATTGACGAAGTTCTTCGTAATTAAGCTTCCAACTTCTATGGTTAAAGTTGTGCGTTTTACGAACAAATTCGTCTTGGTCTTTTTTGGTTATTAAATCTGGTAATTTCAGGTTGCAAAATTGAACTTTCATCCCTTTAAAATTGTCATTTATGATTTTGAAGCACAATTTTGCAACCGACGGATGGGCAAAGATTCCGTTTGTCATTCCGGGAGCTAAATATTTTTTTAAAATTTGCAATAGCTGGTCCTCAGTGTATTCTTCCTGGTGAAATATGTGTCTGCTAAAACCTGAAAATACGGAATAAAATATGTGAGGGGATTTTTTCTTGTCTTGGGATATATGCATAATGAGTTGATTTTTGAATTTATTAATGATTTCCGGTCCGTAAATAGGATCGTTTTCGAAAAGCTCATTTTCAAGTACTGTTTGAAGATTCACTTCATCAACCCGTGGTATTCTGGACAATCCATCTGCTACCACGTTTTGTTTTCCTTTTTTATAAATTAACTCGAAATCGAACTGCTCTAGATACAATCTTTGGCGAGTTACTCGACCTGTAGCATCAGTCAGTTTGATTTCTTTGGTTAGCGGTTCATGATCTGTATAAATAGTAAATTTCTTACCATACAGATATGGCCGAAACTTTTTTGCTGCGAAATATATGGCCAAGAGCTCTTTTGCTGTAGCGGAGTACTTTTCCTCCGCTTTCGATAGGGTGCGCGAAAGGTACGCAATCGGTCTTTCGTGTCCATCTACCAATTGAGTTAAAACGGCTCCAATGGCGTAATTCGACGCGTCCGTTGTTAGAATAAACGGCTGACCGAAATCGGGATAGATTAATAGAAGTTTAGAGCTCATAATTTCCTTTAATTTTGCAAATGCTTCCTCATATTCCGGAGTAGAAACGATGAGTTTGTTTTTCCCCCGAAGCATACTAGTCATTGGTTTTGCAATTTGCGCAAAACCTGGTATAAAACGTCTATAATATGAAATAGTTCCTAAGAACGATTTAAGTTCTTTTGGTGTTTTCGGGAGAGGCCAATTTTCAACTGCCTCCACCTTTTTTGGGTTAGGTTTAACCCCTTCCGTGGTTACAACGTGTCCAAGGAATTCTACTTCCTTTCGAAGGAATTCCGACTTGTCACATTGTATTTTCAAATTTGCTTCTTTGAGAGTTTTCAAAACTTTCTGAATATCTTTCATATGTTCTTCCAATGAACTAGAGAATATAATGATGTCGTCCATATAGACGAAACATCTTACTCCCAAGTGTTTACGTAACACAGAGTCCATGAGACGCTGGAATGTCGCGGGCGCATTCTTTAACCCGAACGGCATTCTCACGAATTCATATTTTCCATTGTCAACATTAAATGCTGTCTTTGGAATGTCAGCTGGTTCTACCTCTATTTGATGGAATCCGCTGGCTAAATCAAGCACAGAAAAATATTGCGCCTTGCCTAAGCGATCTAGTATTTCACTTATCTCGGGTATTGGGTAACGATCCGCAGGCGTGACTTTATTTAATTTCCTATAGTCAACAACTATGCGGTACTTCTTCACACCTGAATTGTCTGCTTTCTTCGGGACGACCCAAATGGGGGAGGTCCAAGCAGAAGACGATTCTCGTATAATACCGGACTCTAACATTGATTGTATATGGTCACTTACTATTTCTCTCAAATGGTATGGATATTTGTAGGTTCGCTGGTGGATCGGATTGCTGTCGGTAGTTTCAATTTTATGTTTTACTTGATGTGTGAAATCTAATTTTTGTCCTTCTTGATAAAAAATGCTTTTATATGGTTGTAGAGTCTTAGCTAAGAGTTTGACTTCTTCCCTGCTTAGGTGATCCGCTGGGAAGTTCAGTCGCGGACACGTTTCATGTTGATTAAGGAAATAGCGTTCATTTTCGAGCGGTTTAATTTCGTTCAGTTTAGCACGCTTGGTACTGAATAAATGCACTGTGGCACGATTATTTTTTGCTGCATATAAACCAGGTTGTAACGTAACACCGGTCGTTAGGTTTAACTCGTTCTCAATGAGAAATGTCCCATCGGAGGTGGTGCATATCTCAGCTAGCTCCTCCGTTTGTTCGTGGAAGTTCCATGAACGTGGATAATATTTTGAAAGTGGATACTGAATGTTTCTTATCAACAGTTGATGATTGCCTGAGTCTATTTTGGCTTTCATTGCTGCTAAGTTTTCGTAGCCAATGAGGCCGTCGAAATATTCGTGAAATTTAAAAACGTGAAAAGGAAGCTTTTCATTGGATACTCTGGGGAAAATATTTATGTGGACCATTTTGTCGATGATAAATTTACCATTTTTGTTCGTTACTATTGCGGGCCGATCCGTTATTTTGGTCCTGTGCACATGTTCCGGACTAATGTAAGATTTATTTGCGCCCGTATCGATTAAGAATTTAAGCACTCCTTTATTTGTCTGGTAATTAATGTAAGGTATAAAATTGTTTACGTTGCTGCCTGCTGACGCTCTTCTTCTAAAAAATTTGAATCATCACTATGCACTTCACTGTTTGTCACATTGTCATCGTTGTCGTCATCATCGTTGTCATCGTCGTATTCATTAGCCACGTCGATCTCGTTAGTATTGTATTCTGCCCGAGGTTTATGCTGTTGCACTTGTTTTTTATAAACAAATTTACTCGCGTTTGGATTTGTTTTGCCGTTATTGTTATTATATGAGCCGCTGCTTTTAGGGTCGTTATGAGGTCTGGACTGTGAATGAAATTTAATAGGCTTCGTTCTAATTTCTGCGTTTTGATTTATGGATACGGCTTCGTATGCTTCTTCCAACGTATTTGGCTTCGATTGTCTTATTATGGAAGCTAAAGGCTCCCCAATGTTATCTAAATATCTAGTTACACTTAAAACATCTATAATTTGTCGAACGGATAGAGGATTCGACAACAAATTTGCTTTAAGTCTTGTGTTGATGTCTTTGCAATCGTTGTAAAACCTGAGGTGGCTTTTGTCACCTCGCCGTAAATTGAATAACGACGACACATTGGTCGCAAAGTCTCGGTGGTCACCATATTGTTCGATCAAAATTTGTTTGATACCATAGATGGTATCGGGATCGCCATTTGCGCATAGAATCGCGCGGGCATCTCCTTGTACTTTATTTTTTATTGCTCTTAAATACATAGAGCTTAGTGAGTCGGGCTGACCATTCGCGCCCTTTATTTTGAACATGTCGTATAGCTCGTCCACTTCGCGTAGCCAGCTCGACAGTTCCTTCTTGTTGCCGGAAAATTCCGACAAATTTTTGATTGGATCGGGAATGCAGAATTTGCTGCTATTCCCGATCGTCATCAACGCTTTGAGCTGTTCAATTTCAGCTCGAAGCGCCTCCATTTCCGAAGCTCTGGTTTCAGGCATTTGTATAATATGAATTTTAAAAAGTATTGGTTTGAAAAATAGGATTAATTAGTTTCTACTTACAGTCTTGAAGTCTGCATCCGGGTTTTCTCGATCGTGCGGCGGGACTGTTTCCTCTATTTTAACACCTTCACGATCCCACTTCTGACACCACTTAAGTTCGGCAGGAACTTCTTCAACTTTTTAAAAACTTTAATTCTAATTTACAACCACTTTATTCACTACACTATACCTCTACCACCGGTAGTTGATCAGACGCCTTCAGGAAAAAAGAGAACGAGCCACGCGGTCACTACCTTTTTATAATATAAATCTGCTGACTCGGCGGTTGACACCATCCATGCATGTAAGTATCGCCATCCATCCGGTGTGTCAGTGTATGCGAATGACTACGTTTCGCTAACGTAGCTTGTAAGTAAATCCTGCATAAAAGTTCACTCATTTTAAGGTCGGTTCACTCACTTGGTGCGCAAATTACTCATCTCACGAAACATGTGTTCGGATCCGTTGGTTTGAGATTTATCTCCCAACTGGAGCACTTGTCGTTGTAAGAATAAGAAATTACATAATCGAAAAATGATTTGAACGGGCTAGCTAGATGCGAAAAGTTTGGAAGGGAAAAGGACAAAACAACTGATCGGCTCATAAGGTAATCGGGACTCGTCTTTGATAAGATCGGTCCATGATTTCCGGAACGAAGACCAAAACCCATCTTGCGACCTATCTGAGGATCTACCAAAGTCTATCTCGTCCACTTTAATCTGACCCGTGGAAGAGGCAGCAGCGTGAATTTTTTCTTTTAGTTTCGCGGTGTGTGTTCTAAGGTATAGTGCTAATTTAGCTAATTAGTAATTAGCCAGTGCGGTACTGTGCGTGATCTGAAGAATTCGATAAAAGCCGTTCGACGGCTTTTATTGTCTGCTTTTGTTCGTCCGCTTTATCTCACGCTCCACACCCCGCGCCTATCGACCAGCCTTCCACGTCATTCTACCACACTGCTGACCCCACGCGCCAGTATTAAAGGTCCCAACTACCGGCCGGAGTTGGAAGGGAGTTGCTCCGTCAACCAAGCACTCCGGAAAGAGCTAATTTCCCGCCAAAGCTCATTACGCGCCGACGGCGGATTTGCCAATTCAGCAGCAAAGCGAGTGAGATATTCATCGTGTTCACTTGGGTGAATCAGCACCGGCGACGCGACGCAGCAGACAGGGGGACGTCGGTAAAGCAGAAGACAAAGTGAGTAGAAGCCTGATAATTGTTTGCATGCATGCAGAGCTTTAGAGAGTGAAAAGTTTGATAGCATGAAGGAAAAGTAGGTAGAATAGAAATCCGCACAGTTGAGTTCAGGAGAGAAGAGAAGAAAGCTTGGTGAAACAGGAAAGGAAGTAGGGTACCCGAGTAAAATGTGATGGCAATATATGTATGTTTAAAATTGAAGAATTTGTTGTTAGTTTTCATGTAGTTGAATGTGGTCTCAATTAGTTCCCCCGTTGGTTGTTACACTGGTCTGAAGAGTCTTCTCACGTTTCGGTCGTTTTGTTGTAAGGTCTAGTAGTGTTGTACTCCAAGTGTGGACTGCTTGGGAATCTCAGTCCCTCGTTGTTGCTTGTGAAACGTGTAGATTGATGTTTTCGAGATAGTTTGGCCTGTGATGAGAACTAGTCGCCCTTGTGTCATCGTTCGGTAGGAAGTCGGGTTCTTGATTACCTCTGCGTTGGTTACGAGTAGCGTTCTGATTACTTGAAGAACTTTGAGCATCTACTAGAACGTTCGGGTAGTTGAGGAAAATTGAACTCGCCCTGGGGTTTGAGTTTTGCCGGGCAATTAAACGACAAGTGGTCCTCTTAGGAGGTGGCGCGTAAGCCATTTGTTAATCAATATTTCGAACGCCCTAGTAGATCGGCTGCTCGGCCTCTTTGGCCGGCTACAAACTTTTGCCCCACACTTAATTGGAACTCTTGCCCACCGGTGGTTCGTTTAAGACAATTAATTTTGAAACTGTTATAACTAAAAATGGATAACTATTTTGAAACAAGTTTGTTCAGCAAACTTATAGCCAATATGTTGAAGGTTCGCTTATTTCTTTACAACTGGTATTGTTTTTCTGGAAATTTTGATTATACCACTAAGGTAGAACTTTTGCCCCACCTCACTCTATTGGTTTGACGAAGAGTGCCAGAAGGTTTTAGAGAAGAATATTCCAGCGCTGGCATCAATGCTGAAGAATGCTTGGTACGCGTCAAAACATGAAACGGTAAAAGTGTCTTCTGAACGAGGTGAAATACCAAGAGAAGTAGTAGCTGCACGAGTTCGTGGGAAATTATTAAACATGTTTCATCGACGGCCACTCGACAACAGACAATGCCGTGCGTTAAATCTTCCGGTCATTCCGTGAGTACCTGGACCCGACGAAAACACTGCTCATGGAGGGGGCGTTCGACATTATTGATCATGTAAAGTTAAGGAGAAGCATGGACAAGAACAGATTTCCCGGGAAACTCACAAGATTGTTTAGAGCTACAAGAAGGGTAATCAAAACTGCGTTGAGACCGCGACTGAACATTGCAGTTAGTAGTAATCATGCCGGGGACCAGTCTCAAAATGTTATGGATTCGGTGTAATGGCGTTTCGGATAGCGGCATTCGGGGTAATGGCATTCAGGGTAGTGGCGTTCGGAGTAGTGTCATGAAGTCATGATACATATCTACAACTATAAACAAAGAGTGTCCTACAACAATCGATTTTTTTAGTGTATCGTGTGACAAGCAAGAAGATACTCCAAACCAGTGATTCCCAAACTGTTTTTGGCTTTCGCTCTTCTAAGGCCAGTATTTTGCTCGTTACGTTTATGGAATATTAAAAACATTACACTTTGCTAAAATTTTGAGCAATACATTGGAGCATATGTACACCAAAAAATTTCTTCGACTCACATATCCATGAAAAAGTCATGAATGTGTCATTCATTCATTTTCTTGTATCAACAAATCTGTCAGAGATATCACCTTGAATTTAAACAATCGACAATTATTGAAATTTTGTATGTGGTCAGACATTCACAATATCATACATAATACTAACCTACGAGTGCTCCCGGGCAGATGAAAATATGACAGCGTCCCAAAGAAGTTGATATTTTTATTTCCTTCATTATCCAGTTATATGGCATACATAAATGGTTAACTTTTCCGGTACTAAAACTTAAGGTCAAAAGTTGAATACTGGGTGTTGACCTTTTTATTTTTCTTTACCTGTCAGATCATATTTTGATATTCTTGTGTAGGCCAGTTACATAACATGCCAGATATTGTTTAAATCTTATGATTTCTTAACAAAGCAATTGTTCATATATGTATATATATATAAATATTTTTTTTGAGTGCTTGATATTATTAGAGCGATCTTTTTTTTTGCGTGGTGGATCAGCAATGATTTTATTTATCCCACGTCGTCTTCGGAGTGATATCTTTTTTAGTTAGTCAGTATGCGTTAAGTGAAGCTGAAAGTGGATTGTGGCTCTTCAGTCAAGGATCAAGGATCAATTGGTGAGCTTGTTCCATCCTATTATTTCAAATCTGGTAAATATGTATAACTACACATTTTATCTTTACAACATGGGATGTAATTATGTGAAGTGAATTAACAACTGAATATTTTTTAACGTGTCAGGTGGATTGGCTCGGCAGTCTTATTTTAAAAAAATCATGCGAACGAAGCGAATCAAGCGAGTAAAATTTCTTTCGCTTAATTTTTTAAAATAAGACTGCCGAGGATTTAAATATGGTTTTTCAACAAACTATGATTGTTTCGTTAATGTGAGTATCGGCATGAACTCTTATACATAAATTCTTTATTTCTCACGTATTTAAATAAAACATTTCCTTTTACTTTTATTTTTGAAACGAATAACGTCGACACTATAAGTGTAGACTAGCAAAAGGTTCATTCTATTCAACATACTTTGAATGGTTTCTTCATTGTATGTAACGGTATAATAGTAATTTAATGGACCATTGCCAATTAAGTTTGTTTATTTTTTCTTTTCAAATTTGAAAATACGATGACATAAGCATTCGTTGTGATAGCAGAAGGAATGTTGTGTTGAGGTATTTGTTCAACAAACTTCAACATACAACAAACCGTTACTTCAAGGGTCGACACAAAGACAAGACGTGTCAGGTCAAAGAACAAAAACGAAAGGCCTACTTCCACATCGTTGCGTTGGATTGCAACAGGGCATTTTATTGCTAGCCCAGCCGAGTTGCTAGTTCATAAATTTATAGAGAGTTTTTATCAAAAGTTTGGAAATTTTTCATGAAATCTTTTTGCCACAAATTATCTATATTCGATGTCAAGTGATGAGGTGCTCTTATAATGTTAAAAAAATAAAAAATACTTAATATCGTCGGTTTTGAGAATTAACCTGATTTCCAAAACAGCTAGCATCCTTTATTGCACTAAATGAATGAAGCGTACCAAATTATGATATTTGAATTTGATATTTGAATTTGTTCACAAGATTTGCTCAAAAAGGATACTGGTAGAACAGGCTGTTGTATCGTCAAGAATATCGACTGAAAAATAACAGGACAGTCTTAGTAGAGCTGCCACGTCCTGTCCTAGGGTCGACATTATATTCTGTGAATCGCAGATGGTAGCGCGCGAGCGATAGTGTTTAAAATTGATCTGTCACGTTTTAATCATCTCCGCATATTTTTATCGGCTTACCGTATGGACACGTTGTCTTCAGTACTGATACTGATGCAACCTCAGATGATAGATTTATGCAACCTCAGTTCAAAGAATAAACCTAGTTTTTGAACAAAGGTTGCATGAATTGCATCACTTACCAAGGTGAATCCTGATCATGCAGCTATGATCCCTCCGCACTTACAGAACTCTTTCCCATGACATGGGGTGCAGAGATGATCTCAGTCTCTAGTAACGGCCGGCGTCGTTATTGACTGTTTAATGTTTGGAATCCACGAAAGTGGACATTGAAGATGAACAGCTACTCCTAGGCTAGATACAAAATTCCTGGTGAAACTTCGATAATTCTGGTCAATAACGGAGTAGCAACTACAAATTGTCGGGTGCTTACGCTTATGCTTATCAAGTGTCGACATTATATTTTTCTACTTGAATTTTTTTTCTTATCAATTGGTAATATTATATCTATAAGTATGTTTATGTCTCAAAAACAATTGTTTATCATGTTCTCATAACTTATCAGAGTGAATCCTGTGACCCGACGATTCTCCCCATTCAAAAACAAAACTCACAGTAACCTTTGTGAAGATGCAGAGGTAAACACGGTCTCCAAACAGCAAAGGTTATACACTAACATTCCTTCCCCCAATCCTATTTGACTGCAAAGACGTGGCCTGCGCCGTTATGGACCCTCTATAAAGAGGCACTGAACTGCACACTGAACAAGATTATGGCCAATCCCAGCCGAACTTTTAGTTGATTCTTTGTGCATCTTCACTGACACTGAATCATGGAATAGCAACCATTGATATGTGTAGTCAGTCTGAGCAATCTTTTGATATTTTATTTCTTAACTCCAACAATTAAATAGCTGATTATAATCATCGGTAATTCACTTCAGAATAAGAAAGTATGATCTTTTTCAGCTTTTTCCACCTTCTTGGGCTACATGCTACTAACTTAGTTTTCTTTGTAATACATAGGCACAAATTCGGCCTATTTTCGCATTTATAGACCAAATCATTTTATCCCTTAAACTTTTTTTTTTCTGTTGTCTTTATTATTTGTAACTTCTAAAAAAATCAATTAGGTTGAGCAATTTTTGATCATAAATATTTACTCAAATTTGGAATGCCAAAACTTTCGAAAAAGTATTGGACAATTTATAAAATTTCTCAATAGTTTTTTTTTTTTTTCAGCAAAATGACCGGCAAACTTAAGTCAGGTGGAGAATCCAGTTTTTTTTCTGCAATTGTGGACATTTCTTTTTTTTTAATTGGATGTTTTACGATATCATTTTATTCAGTTAACTAGTGGTTTAAACGTTATAAACGGAATGCATGACCAGAATATTTCGTCTTTGAAAATGTTTGTCTTAGTTTTGTTTGAGGTACAAACAACAAGAGTTGAAATAATTACTTGTGGAATCAATTGTTTTTCACATTGTTAAAGTATAATCCTCTATTGAAGTGAGTGTCCAAATCTTTTGAGCCATTGTTTCAATTTATCCCACTTTCCATCATTTTCCCCCAAGTTCAATTTTACAAAATTTTGCTCCCCTGAAACTGAAAATCGTCCCCAGTGGGACAAATCAGCCCACTTTGGGAATCACTGTTGTATGCAATCCTTTTGGGACGTAAGGCGCTTTTGCAGCGAAGATGAGTTAAGGCCAACCCTCAGATTTTCAAAGGCACATATCTGAATAACCAGATAACCATTCACGCTGAAAATTTCACTGGCGATTGACCAATCGATCAAGATTTCAGCTGGAACGGATGTCTGGTATCTAGATTTGTGCTCTTGAAAAATTGAAGTATGGCTTAGATTTATCTTCACCTTAAACAAACCAAAGTTCGAATCCCACCGCATCTTTTTTTTTTTTGGAATTTTCTTGACTTCTCAGGGCATAGAATATCTTCGTACTTGTCTAACAAAATACTGATTAAACGACAACAAAATATTTAAATCGTGATAACTTTTTTGTTTTTCAAAAAAACTTTTCAATTTTGCGAATCTGCTTCGATTGTGATCATAGGTCATCTAGATCCGGATATATTGCGAAACTCCTTGGGAGACTGACGCGTAGTAATTGCCCGCGTAAATATCTCAGGCTACAGATGGTTGCTTATGTTTGATTATTTGCATCCCTATCAATGCATTGGTAGATGCCTGTTTTGAAAAATTAGAGCGATTTGGTGTAACCGTTTTTGAGGATTGCGCATTTTTGTATGTGGTACCACTTTGGCCGTATTATGATATTGAAAACTTAAAAAAAAATATATCATGGTAATTATGAAATTTCTTGGAGACTACTCAACGGATTTGTATATTTATTGCAGAGAAAGTAGATAAAGTTTTTTGATAAATTGAACAAAAACAAAATGACGGCCCAAGAAATGTTGTCCCAAGGGACATTGGAATACTTGCAAATCCAGATGAACGATGATCAATTCAAACACAGATTCTGAAAATTGAAGAGTTGTTTGTGAACTTGTGAAAAAAATGGTGCAAACATATCAAGAAACGAATAAGTAATCGTGATTTGAATATTTATTAAGATTAAAAATGAAGCTGCTAGTAGAGGGATAAATAATTAGCCAGAACTAATAACTGAGCCAGAAAAAAAAATAAATTCCATATGATTAATTAGGTATTTTTGAAACTCTTGGTGTAATTTTTCTGAATGCTTCCATAATTTCGATTACATTGTTAGACTTTAGTCCTGACTGCTCCGCACTATTCAGAGAACAACTGTCTGTGGCTTCATATTACGGCGCTGTGGTGGTGGATGCGGTCGGTTGTTGGATGCAAAATTTATTCATTCTCCAGAGCCTATTGCACGGCACCGAAACTAAGCGGCTCATAAAATGGTCGTTTACTATTTTTCAGGTGCCGAAAGCTAGAGCAGCTTTCCGAATGGGTGAGCATGAACATTTTATCTAGGTAGTGTGTTTTAATTTTTAATGGTATTGCACGACTGGTTGACTGGGAAGGTGTAATCAAACAATTTGATGGGATGGTTTTATCATTCTTGGTAGAGAGTATGATGCCATTATGGTCACTTGGAAACGGCTCGAGCAATGGCAGTAATTGGTGTGAATTTACGATTGATATAGTTAGAAATGGGCCTATTGATAAGAGGCAGGCTACACATTATTTTGAGTAAGTGATAGTTGATTTCGGTGTACTCAAGCATCACTAATTAATTAAATTTAGATGGTATGCTTGTTGCTTTTGATTATTACTGAATCCTGTTCCGTCTTTCCGTGAATTAGAGCATGGTAAATATTTCTGCTACCAAAGCAAATCTAATCGTGGAGGCTATTACTGGTAAATATTTGACAGCAGCAGTACTTCCCCAGTGAAAATAACTATGTATTTCAAGAATCTGATAATGCTTGTGAGAATATATTTGAAAATCAATGAGCTATTGAAGTGATTGGGATAGTTTTTTTTTTAGAAGTACTTAGTATCAAATCCATTTGAAAGAATGAGTTATTCTAAAAATGATTTTTAATTTTGCATTATATGTAAAGATGGATGGTAGTTACATCTCGAATTTTCAGGAACACTAATCTAGAGAATTCTATGAGTGTGCGAAACGATGATCAGCCAATCGAATTTAACGTGCGAATGGTTATTTGGCTAGGGTAAGTGATCCATTGGTTGAGGGTGTTTCTATAGTTGCGGTAGTGCCGTTTTCACTGATTTTATTACATAAGCCACAGAATCGACACTGCCAATCGACGTATTGGCTTGTTGATAAACGGAATAGTTGAAAAGAGCGTTCAAATTGCTTTAAAACTGATTAAATATTACTAAAATTGCTAAAACTTTTCTTACTTGTACCAATAGTTGCGGTAAAGTGTTCCTACAGTGGCTCAATTGCATATTCGTACAGGATACTGTTCTCACATCAAGTTAGTAGAATACTTAAATACTTTATCCACATTGAAGGTCATAGGTTTCATCTATTATTTGCCAATCAAAAAATGTTTCCATATACATTCATCTTTGGATCAATGGAAAAGTATCGAATTGATGTCTAAAATTCACCCAATTCCATATTCGTACACCTACCAAAATTCAAACGTACAACATTCAAAACTAAATTTGAGAGCTCTATTTCATTGATGAAGTGCTTTATTATGATGTTTAGATGTAGTGAAGTACATTTGGACAATTTTTTAGCGGACATATATGAAATTTAGGTAAAATTGTGAGAAATGACGGTTTTTCAATGATATTTGCTATAAAATCCAATAATTCGAACAATAACTTTCACTTTAGGGGCCTTCCTTAGCCGAATGGTTAGAGTCCACGGCTACAAAGCAAAGCCATGCTGAAAGTGTATGGGTTCAATTCCCGGTCGGTCCAGGATCTTTTCGTAATGGAAATTTCCTTGACTTCCCTGGGCATAAAGTATCATCGTACCTGCCACATGATATACGAATGTGAAAATGGCAACTTTGGCAAAGAAAGCTCTCAGTTAATAACTGTGGAAGTGCTCGTAAGAACACTAAGCTGAGAAGCAAGCTCTGTCCCAGTGAAGACGTTAATGCCAAGAAGAAGAACTTTCATTTTTGTCATTGGATCCAATGTATTATTCGTGAGCTATTATAGAAATTTAGTTGAAATGTATACAGTTTAAAGAAATCATAAACAGTTTTTGTCCCTTTTGAGTTCAGAAAATGTTGTGCTTTAGTCTCAAAACTCTTCTAAAATCATATTTTTAATCAATGTAAACCAAATTTTCATTCTAAACAGAAGGTAAAAGTTAATTTTGAACTTGTCTGTAGAAAGAATTTGAACTACGAACTTCGTTTTACAATAAAGTACCATAAACTACGCGGCACATACCTTCACATAATTGATGTGATCGCAATATTCAATAATCTTCGAATTAATATTCAAATTATATGCAAAATAGCACCGTATTTTGCAATTTATTGATTTTATACGAAAAATATAAAATAACTTGAATGAACAGAGAGCATTAATATACTTTTTACTAGAATATATCCTGTTGTTTTCATCATTTTAATAAACGTTTGTGTTACGGTTACGGCAATAATATTTATTCTCTGAATCTCTATAATCCTTATGATAGTAAAATGTAAATTAAAAATAATAACTACGCAATGTTTTGATGGGAACATTAACTATGGATTATGTATATCCATTAAGTAGCCAAACTGGGAGAAATTAACTATTTTTTTTGGTTTTGGATTTGTTACAAATGCTATATTACCTAAGATCCAAAAGTATTAGTTGTCAATATCAACTCCTAGCTACTCTCAAATTGATTATGATTTTTTGAAACTTGTGCAATATTCGCAGTAATCATTCTCAAGGAAGTGATGTTGAAAAACATGTAAGTTATTGTTCGATTTACCGAATATTTTAGCAAAAAACATGGGAAAAAAGAATTTTTCTTAAATTTACTTAAGTTTCAAATATGTCCATTTATATATTTTCCAAATGTACTCTACTACATCTGAACAACATAACAAATAATTCAAGTAATCATCTAGTTCACTGAAATTAGTTTTGAATGTTGTATATTTCTGTTTTGTTAGGAGTACGAATATGGAATTGGGTCAATTATAGACACAAACTCAATACTTTTCCTTTATTCCAAAGATTTAAGCAAATGAATAAAGTTTGTCATTGCCAAACAATAGATGATACCTACGACCTTCGTTATTGATAAAGTATATCGAAGTCCATGTATCATTTAATAGTTTTATACTCACCTGACATGGAAACAGTGCCCCGTACAAAAATGAAATTGAGTCACTGTATAGTGGAGGATCCCATAAGAAAACAATGGATACCGCAACTATAGGAACACAAATTAAAAATATACAGCAACTAAAGGAACAGTGTACCAATAGTGGAGGTATTATTTTTCACTGACATACTGTTGGTTACCGCAATGAAATCATTTTTCTCATTAAGTCAATGGTCGTTACTTCCCGTTACAACATTAATATATACATAAATTACGCCTCTTGCATTTAGGCGACTAAATGAAGATCAATTGTGCTTAGTACCTCCCCTATTGGTACATTTACCCTATTTAGAAAAATTTGTAATCATCGTTTTTTTTTCAGCGCTTCAAAAAAATGAGTTAATGCTAACGAAAAGTTCGAAGAGAACAACAATCCCAATAGCGCATAGAATGCCGAATGAGCACGATGATTCGCAATTCGTGAGAAGAACAACAATGTCTCAGAACGGTAAGTCCCATTTCATTTCTCATGAGTTGAACAACCACCCCGCCATTTTTATTAATCACGTTCCACTTGTCAACGTCTTTTTAGTGTCATCCGTTTATTACTGGCATGAATTATGCAAAGCAGTATTATATGCAACCATCTTATGCTGTGAGTGCGAGTGTAAAGCGTGTTGACATCATAAAAATTGAAACGATGGAAATGCTTTCGGCAAATGCTACCAACTCAACTGTCAAGCAAACAATCGGGACACAAAAAGCGACAAAACTTGTTTCCCCTTTTTTACTTCCATTACCGTCGCCGCCTTCCTGTCGCTTGTCTCCTCGCCATAAGCAAATAAGTTGTACGCATCGAATGGCAGCGGAAATATCATAACGATTTCATTTGAATGTTCTTGAAAGTTCAGACTGTTGACGGCAAAAAAATAAACAACCTCTAACTACACATTCAGATGTAGAACTTTCTCAAGTTCAATTGTGTTGAAAGTTTTCCGAAACGAGGAAAAATGCGAGCTAGGATTACATCCACCCTGAGGAGGTATACTTTCAATATGCAATGCTCCAAAACGATGCTTCAGAAAGTCTGCTTAGTTGACGAGTTGCAAAAGCTACTCTTTTTCGTTGACTTAGGGGGAATTGAACCATAACGTACTTTAGTTATTACACAGTAAAATTGCTTAAGGTAAAAAACGGTTGTTAATTGATTTTTCGATTTATTTTCCTGAAAATTGATTGAACACATTCATGCATTGCATTTATAATAGTTTGTGATATTTTAAATTAAATTAAGAATGTTATAATGTCATAATACTTCTCATGCATCTTTATTTTTTTTTTTGGAAAACTTCTATGATCTCTTTAATTTGAAACTATTTTCATCGTTGATGTCTGCAAGTTATATTCCTAAAATTTGACTTAGATCATTCCCAAGCTCACAAATTTTCGTATCGTTCCGATTAATTACCTTGTGCTTCCCAACAAACATGTTTACTGAATAAGAGTTGATTAACTTTTAAGCTCTCCACAGGGTTATCTAATCCCTCATAGAACTGACCTTCAATGTAATCGTGCTTATCGATCGTTGGCTCATATAATTGAAAAATTTAGACTTCATTTACAACACACAGTTCAGTGGCCTACCGGTTTCCCCAGATAACTCGCTTAATAAAATGCTTGCAATGGGATCCATCGCTCAGAATGCACCTTTTCCGCACAATATCTTTTTAAAGTAACTTTTTAACAAACAAACCAATTTTTGAGCGACCATTTTCTGCTAAAATCAAACTAATCCATCGGGGGTCAAATGCAACTTTTTTTATTTTGTTGTTCGGAATATTATTTCAAATACCCAGTAAATTAATTAATACATATGAAATGTAGAAAACGATTGAAACTGATTAAGATAAAAATAATGCAAACAGTTAATGCCGAACTTAGTAGATTATCTAAATGATCTAAAAGTTCAAAGGCATGGGTCCTAGTTGTCCTCCGCTCCTTTGCTTTTATCCAATGTAGAAATTTGTATTGCTTTCACAACTTAGTATATTAAATAACCCTTCTTCCTTCTAAAATTTGAAATGTAACTCCTAAGTATCCTTTGTCTTTCTGGCTTGTTGTCTCTACTGGGATAGAAGCTGCCTTTTGAGCTTTGTGTTTTATGAGTCAGTGGCGTAACTAGGGTTTTAAATGCCCGGTGCGGAGTCAAATTCGGGAGCCCTTCCAAATGAGCAATTCCACCGAACATGACGAATTTTTTTTTTAAATTTAATTTTTGTATTTTTTGAATCGCCTGAAAATTTGCATACAGATTCTTTATGACCAAAAATGCCATTTTGCACCTTCGGACCGCCATTTTGAACCTCGCCTTATTTTTGAGAAGGGCGTATCGGAAAATGCATAGCAAATCTTTAAAAAACTGTAACTCGAAAACGGTTTGTCCGATCGATTTGAGATCTTCTACAAAGTTGTAGGTATTGCTTAGGAATATATGGAGAAAAATATGCACGGTAAAAAAAAGTTACAGATTATGTTTTATTTCAAAAACAAAATTTTAAAATCGATTTTCTCCAGAAACGCAGTTTTGATTTTTTTTATTTTTGGATATGTTTTAGGGGACAACTTATGTGATTTATTGCATAATTGAAACATTATGTGGAAGAATTATGGACAAAAAAGTTATGATTTTTTTTAAAATTACAGATTTTGAAAAAAAAAACGAAATAGAGGGAAACAATAAGTTTTTATGTGATTATTTGAAAGTACAGAAAAATTGCAATCGAAAAGTACTTAAGAAATTTTTTTCTAGGTTGCATCAATTTCGAGATATACTCATATTTATATAAAATTTACAAATAAAAAAAGTAAAATAGGCCCTTTTCAAACATATTTCGTGTTTCTCAATTCCAGAAATATTTTATTTTGATTGAGTGAATCGTTGCTGAATTGTTTTTTGTTTGATCAAAACCTATATTGATTTGTGGGCTTCGTAGCCGTGCGGTTTGTGTCACCAGGCATTTAGCCGCATCGTGCTAGGGAGTGTGGGTTCGATTCCCGCCTCGGCCGGTGTAAACTTTTCGTGAGGACTGTTTTTCGACTGTGCCACTGGGCGTTGCATGCTAGTCCGTTGTCTAGTGTGGTGCTTCCTTCAAAGGGCATAAATGCCCACTGGAAGCATTAACGTGTCAGTGTCTTTTTTTTCTTTTTATATACTAAAGTATTTAAAAAAGTATGCACGGTAAAAAAAAAATATAAACGAAATTTTCAAATGAAAATTTGAAGTTCATTGTTCTTAAAAACCGCAAAATATATGTTTTTAATTTTTGGATATGTTTTGCAGCATATTGTAAAAAAATAAATAAAACGAATTTATGTAAAACGATATTTTTGGAGTGTGTTTTTTTTTTGGGTACAGAAAAATAACTATATATTTTTAAATATGAAAAATTTGTATCGAAAAATACTCAAGTAAAATTTAGCTGAGATGCATCACTTCCGAGATATACACGGTAAATCTAAACGTGGCATTAAAAATGTGATTATATCACAATGGTGTACCTTTGGTCCCCAGGGCTAAGCCCGACTAATGGGTAAAGCTCTCTCATCGCGGCAAGATCGTACAACCATGGAGAAGGAGTTTGTTTTTTGTTTTGTTTCATCAATTGTATTTAACTTGCATATTTCTCCTTTTTTTGGAACGTAACGCCAGAAAGAAGAATTTCTCTTCTTCTTTTTTTATTAACTTCTTCATATTTTCGCTTCACATAATTTATTGAATTCATTTTTTTACGATCAATTGGAGATGTTAAAATACTGGAAATTGATTTGTAAAAAATTCAATATTTACACTTTGTGAACATTCACCTATTTCAGAATCAGTCGTATTGACCGAGGTCATTGACGGTACAGTTACCAAAGACTCCTGACTTGGAACATTCATTTCAGAATCAGAAGTTACATGTTCATCACTGCTCGATGAGTCATCGCTATTAGATAGTTGAGTAGAATTAGACAGTTTTGAACGAATAGAATCACAAATTTAAAGCTTACTATTTAATTTATTCAGTTTAGTAAATCTCAACAAAACCAATTTCTGAATATTATCTTCCATATGATTTCGACAATGTTTAGAACAACTTTGTTTGAACACTTTATAACATCTTGAACTGATATAACTCATTGCGAAAAAATGATATTTGTACAGCTTCACGCACAACAAAAATAAATACCTCTGTAAAACGCCTCCTTAATCCACAATATAATGCTGTATCTTCTTTCGTAGCACGTCAATTTCACAGGCAAATAAACGTCACCTACAATCACTGTTGATAAAACACTAATGCTCTCACGGTTTCAGACTTACCTTACATACTACATAGGAACTTCACACCACGAAGTTTTTGTATCGCTTTTTTCCAATGATGATTGATACAGTGATAAAACTTGACAACATAGCGCATTATTTTTGTACCCATGATGTACGTTTAAACAAAGCATCGTTTTTGTTTTATTCATTTACCATGTCCAAATGTATGGGTATGAGAAAAACGTGTTTGTTCATCATACCTACTAACACAGGCAAAAGTGATGAAAACCCTTGTGGAGCCTGTTTAGTAGAATGCCTGTAAATATACAAAAAGATAAGTAGTACTAAAAGTAGATGAAAAAACCGAATTTAGTACTTTACCATTTAATTCCACTAGAGTTTGTATCCTTTGACAGATACGCGTATTTCGACCTCAACTGTAAGGCCGTCTTCAGTGTCGTGTACTAGAGTCGAGTCTAGTACACGACACTGAAGACGGCCTTACAGTTGAGGTCGAAATACGCGTATCTGTCAAAGGATACAAACTCTAGTGGAATTAAATGGTAAAGTACTAAATTCGGTTTTTTCATCTACTTATAGGTATTCCACTAAACAGCTCGAAGATTTATTATAAGTAGTACTGTTCCTTTTAATTCTACTATTCTATCCTTCGACAGTTACGCGTATTTCAACCTCAACTGTTAAGCCGTCTTCAGTGTTGTGTACTTGACTTGACTTGGTTTGTGTTGTTGAAATCAAAATAAAATTTTCCGGAATGGAGAAACACGAAATATGTTTGAAAAGGGCCTATTTTTATTTTTTTATTTGAAAAATTTATATAAGTATGAGTATATCTCGAAATTGATGCAACCTAGAAAAAATTTACTTAAGTACTCTTCCAATGCATTTTCTGTACTATCAAATAAACACATAAAAAAATATTGTTTTCCTTTATTTCGATTTTTTTCAAAATTTGTAATATTTTATAAAATTATAACTTTTTTGTCCATAATTCTTTTATTATGAAATATTGTGCAATAAATCACATAAGTTGTCCCCTAAAACATGTCCAAAAATAATAAAAATCACAGATGCATTTTCATAGAAAATCGATTATAATTTTTTTATAAAAAAAATCTGTCATTATTTTTTACCGTGCATATTTTTTTTTTAATAGTCCTAAACAATACCTACCCAACCGCAAAATATATCCAAAAATAAAAACATCAATGTTGCGGTTTTTAAGAACTATTAGCTTCAAATTTTCATTTGAAAATATCGATTATATTTTTTACCGTGCACTCTTTTTTCAATACTTAAGCATAAATGTTTTGATCAAACGATAAACGATTTAGCTACGATTCACTCAATCAAAATATTTTTTTTCTGGAATGGAGAAACACGAAATATGCTTGAAAAGGGCCTATTTTTCTTTTTTTATTTGAAAATTTTATATAAATATGAGTATATCTCGAAATTGATGCAACCTAGAAAAAATTTACCTAGGTACTTTTCGATTGCAATTTTTCTGTACTTTCAAATAATCACATAAAAAATTATTGTTTTCCTCTATTTCGATTTTTTTTTCAAAATCTGTATTTCTTTAAAAAATCATAACTTTTTTGTCCATAATTCTTCCATTTTGAAACATTGTGCAATAAATCACATAAATTGTCCCCTAAAACATATGCAAAAATATCGAAACTGCGTTTCTGGAGAAAATCGATTTTAAAATTTTGTTTTTGAAATAAAAAATAATCTGTAACTTTTTTTTACCGTGCATATTTTTCTCCATATAGTCCTAAGCAATACCTACAACTTTGTAGAAGATCTCAAATCGATCGGACAAACCGTTTTCGAGTTACAGTTTTTTAAAGATTTGCCATGCATTTTCCGATACGCCCTTCTCAAAAATAAGGCGAGGTTCGAAATGGCAGTCTGAAGGTGCATAATGGCATTTTTGGTCATAAAGAATCTGTATGCAAATTTTCAGGCGATTCAAAAAATACAAAAATAATCGGGTTTGCGAAACGGCGTGGAACCGCTCAAATAGGGGTGTGTGCTAATTGACTAGTCAATTAATCGAAACAATAATATGCTTTCAATCAATATTAATATTTGGGACTGAAAATAATGAACCTTGGGTTCATCTAATGTTGAAGTTGTTTTAAATTTTTATATAGCAACCAAAATATCATTTAATGAAGAGTAATATACCGATACGACCACTTCAGGGCTGGTAGCGGCTAAGCGTCTAGAAAAGGAGCTTTAGACACTCTCCAAGTGACTTTCTAAAAGATTCTGTGTATTTTTTTTTTTTTTTCATTGATTCCCTCAAAAATTTTCCCAAAGGAATCTTCAAAGAATTGTTAAATGCTTAATTTTTTTTTTTCAGATTTTATTGGAAGGGACTCCTCAAAAAAACGTAAATACATTATATCCGTAAATACAAAATCGTAAAGATATCACTGATGGAATATGTAATAAATTCCTACAAGATACAAATCGTTTAAAACAGTACTTTTATAAAGAGAAATTTTTGAGGAATCCTTGTGATTTTGTGGAATAATCCCTGGAAGAAATTATGGAGTAATTTCTAGGATAAGCAGTGGGGTAATTATGGAAGAATGAATTATTTTATGTTTCTGGTAATTTCAGTAGGAATATTTTTAGATATTGCTGGGTGCGTTTGAAATGCAAATATCACACCAAACGCGGTAAGATTTTTCACAAGGAAGGCGATGTCAAAGATTGATTTTCTTTGTTAGGTTGGCGATGATACGGATCGTGGTTGCTAAGTGTCCTTTGATTACTTTGTGTTACCGCATTTGAAGCCCAGTTGGACAAAGTTTGCACGTCCAACGCAAGCAGCAATATCTCAGTGCAAAACCTGGAGAAATCGTTACAAGAACAAGAATATTCGTTGTAATTCAGTTGGTTCCGTGCTAAAGGATTTTCTGGAGCAAATTTTCTTAGAATTCCTCTTAGAAATCATTTAATATATCTCAAGACAAATTCCTGGAAGAGTTGTTAGAGAATCTCCATAAGAAATCTTGTGGGTAACCCTCGAGAGGTCTTTGTACATATACATGACGAAAGCTCTGAATGCATCTCTAGAAGAGTGGCTAAAAAAATCTTAAAAAAATCTTCGAACCTATGGAAAAGTCGCGTAGTAACCACAAGAGCTTCAAGAATTTACATAAAAAGTCATTGCAATGCAAAAAAGGAAAAGGAGACATTAGATAGATAATGTTTTGTGTCAAAAAGGGACTTTGTTCGCGTTATCGAAATATGCTTTGGTGCTTTTCAAGAATATATAAAATATGGAGCACACATATTCATTGATCATAATAAAATATTCCCAAACCTGGCTTCTTCAGGCTTAAGTTATAGAGAGCCCTCTGATATTCGATGATTAAAGCTTTGATTACACAGTGCGTGCAATGCACGAACGTTCGCTCATAAAAAAAATCGTTCGATATTCGCGCGAACTGTTCGAGGTTCTGTATGAACGAACTGTTCGCTCATATATTACACGGTTCGAACAAATACGTCTGTGGTTCCATGACTGATGGTCAAAGCAACCAATGTGTGGTGTACTCATTTTTTATCAAAATGTCACTTCAATTGAATGCTGTTGCTGTATTCAGAGTATTTTATTTACAAACTATGTCTTTCAACTAATTTTCCTTTACTTTTAGGCATTCTAGGAGACATTCCTGGAGACCCATCTTTGCAAGCATATTCAGGATTGTCTTTAAGAGTGACATAATAAAAATGTCGAAGAAATCCTACAGAAAATTCGTTGAAAAATCAAGATCTATATGATTTTAGCACAACCTTCAGGATATCTTCCAACCAATGTTGCAGCGATTCCTCCCGATACCCATCTACTGACTCCATTTGAAATATCTCCAGCGTTTCCTTCAAGTTTGCTTTCAAAAAGTATAGTTGAGATTTTATATAATTTTATATGAATCTACCCAACAATACCGTCAGAAATTTAATCGATAAATCTTCAAGACTCAATCTAAAAATATGTTCAACGGGTTCTACAATTTATGGCCGTCACTTCCAGAAGTGACCTCACAGATTCATCCTGATGTTTATAAGACAATAACCTTGAAAACATGTAGCATTTCATTCGAGGTTTGATATGACATATTTCTGCAAATTTATGAAAGGACCTTGTTTCGTTTTTCATCTACAGAAAATTTTATAATCTATAGAGAAGTTACACTAGTAAATCTTTAAGGTATTGCTAAATTGCACTTCTATAAAATTATTTTGAGGGAATTACAAAGTTTTCAAGAGTTTTCTCCAATGCTTTCCGCTGTTGCTTAGATCGTTCCTTTTGAAATTTCTCTTATTTCTTTCTTCAAGAATTTGTAAGAACATTTCTCATAATTATCATAGGGTTTTCAACAGAAAAAAACTACTTTAGGATTTTATTCTACGATTACCACTACCAGGCTTTTAATCAAAAACATCTAGAAAGGTTTTTCTTAGAATGTGACTTATCTAAGAATTCTTTCAGGAACTTATTACTCACTTCCAAAAGACAATTCAAAATGTCTTGAGTTAATTTATTTTTAAAAGTATTTGGAATAGAGAATTAAACATAATTCTTCTTCTTATTATTGGCACTACGTCCTCACTGGGACAGAGCCTGCTCCTCAGCTTAGTGTTTAATGAGCACTTCCACAGTTTTTTTTTTTTTGTCAAAGTTGACATTTTCGTATGCATTCGTATATCGTGTGGCAAGTACGATGATACTCTATGCCCGGGAAGTCAAGGAAATTTCCATTACGAAAAGGTCCTAAACCGATTCAGCAAGCTTTTGCTTAGTAGCCACGCTCTTACCACTCGGCTAAGGAATGCCTCAGAATTAAACTTTACAACTCAGGCATGAGGCAGGATCCGTAGTTAATTTCAGAAGTTTCAGAAGCAGTTTTTTTCCGTGTGAAATCGACAGCATTTACTTGAAAGTGTGTTCACTGTTTTCTATTCTCTTCAACTGAAACACAGTGAACACATCTTCAGCGAAGAGAAAAATCAGTTTTAAACAAAGAAACTGCTTTTGAAGCTTGACATTACGATGAAGAACTCTTGAACGAAACCAGATTACAAAGTTCAATAAGACAACATCTTCAGAACACTTCTTCATGTATTCCTAAAAGTATTTCTTCTGATTCCAAAAAATAATACATTAAATTGTCAACATGTATTTCCACAGATAAATCCACTATTGTTTCCTGGAAGCCTATAGGAATTCCTCATTGAATAAATGCTTCCAGCAATTCCATAACCAATTAGTCGGTATTCAGACAGACTGGTCCAAATGTTTTTGATGGTTTCAGGAAAACGTTCCCAAGGTATTGGACATATCAAAATATTCGCATTCTTTGCCGTAGTAATGGGGCTATTTGATGATACATCTGTATAGAAATAGGATCAGAAAAATTAGAATTGATGGAGTCCTCAACGTATTTTTAGGACGCCAAAATATCATCTAGTCCAGTCGTCTGAACACCAACCATTTGTTCTATACATTCCTCAACGATTTTTTACATAGAATCTCAAGATTCTCAAAGATTTTCTGGCTCATATGAATAATTGTTTGTCCTAGGACATTTTATCTAACATTTATTTTTAGAGAACTTTACAGGCCAGGCGTTTTTACATCCATAATTGTTCTGGGAGAAATATTTGATGATATATTACACGAAATTAAGCTGAGAAAGGGACTGCTCTTCCTGGGAGTGTGCTGATAAAAACTAGTATGAATCCATAAAAAACATACTTTTATAAATTCCTTAAACAATTTGCAAACGTAATCGGGGTGGAAAAATTTACTGAAGGACCTATAATGACTTTCTTGAGTTATTCTAATAGAAATCAGTTGAGAAAAACCGAGAAGAAATTCTGGTAGAACTTCTGAACAAAACTTGGATTGATTACTAAAAGAATTTAAAAAAGAAAATCCCTGTTGTGATAAATAATGAAAATCCTGAATAAGATGAGGATTCCTGAAGGTAAATCGAAAAAAAATCGGAAAAAAAGGGAAACATTCCTTCAAACTTATTGGGGAACGGGATGACTTACAACGGCGGAGTGGCTTGCAACACATTGTAATTTATTATCATGTTTCACTATAAAACAAAAATATCAAAAGAAAATTGGCTATAAATCGGTCTTACAATACCCGTTATCCTCAATTCAAGTAATAGATACAATTTAAACTGTTATTGTAGTTATTTTTACAGATCAAATATAACTCTTGAGCATGTCACAAAAACTGGCAAATTGATTACTATTTTACAACTTTTTGTTGTGTTATCCTTCAGAATTTAAATATTGTCAAATAAATTTTGACAAAACCAGTACTCCATTGATCTTTATCAGTTTATGCAATTGATTTTTCATGAAATAATATTTAACATATCATAATCATAATGCATTTGGGCGAAATTGATCACCATATCACATATCAGATTTAAGAATTAAAAATTTCCCTGTCTACTAAATTTGGGTCTCCTGAATCTGAAAATAATGTCGAAATTCTTATAACACGAGTATTTGATCAGTTCATTGCAAAATTAAACTTTGAAAATCTGCCCAATATGCCTAAATGTAGGCAATTTCCCTTGAAATTACCACGTTGTTCAAGATTGAACGGTTTTTGAGCAAAAAACTCATCTCTACAGCGGCAATACATGAATGCATACAGCACATATGAATATATAAATTAATAAGTCGAGTCGATTAAAATGACTCGACTGAAGTCAGCTGGATTAACAAAATGGACACCAAGCACTATCGATCATAACCGTATTTTTTAAATCAGTTGCGATAGAACTCCATTCCAATACTCCAGAAATTTCACTAGAGACACCTCCAGGGATTTCTTTAATGATTCCTCTCCAAATTCTTTCAAAGATTGCTCCGAAATAGTTTCCACAAGGCTCCTTTAAGCGATTTTTATAGGTGTTTCTCTACAAATTTGGCAATTTCTTCAAAGATTATTCCAGCAATTTCGCTAGGGAATCCTCCAGTACAGTCACTATAATGAAGAAATTTTCCAGGGTTTTCTGCAAATATGGATTCCCTCAACATGTTATCCCGAATAACACACATGTTATAATTGATGCATATTAACTCTTATATGATAAAATCTAGTCATATAAGAGTTAATATGCATCAATTACAACATGTGTGTTCCTTGGGATCTATGTAATCTTTCCTCAGGATTCCTCCTGAGATTTATCCAGCAGTTTCTTCAGAAAATTCTTAGTTTCAACATTTGTTTTACAGGAATTCTTCTAGAGATTTCTCCGAATATTCTTCTCCGTTTTACAGGAATTCTTCTAGAGATTTCTCCGAATATTCTTCTCCGGTAAGAATTTATACAGTGCTTCTTTCAGAAATTTAACCAGATATTTCTCCAGGGATTGTCTCAGAAGTTCCGCTAGGGATTTTTTGTAGGGATTGCTCAAAAAAATCTTACGGGCATTTTTTTTTTATAAAGGTTACTCTAGGGATTACCCTAAGAGTCCATCCAGGTATTCCTCCAGGAATCCATCAAGGTATCTCTCCAATACAATCTTTAGAAAAGGAGTGTCTAGAAAAAAAACTTAGAGGAATCCTTGGTAGAATTTTTGAGATGTTTCTGAAGTAATTACTGGATGAATTTATGGGAAAACTAGTCTACAGGAATTCTTGGAGGAACCCCCGAAAAAAAAGATATTCAGAACAATTTATATAGCGATTTCGTTGAGATTCCTTTGGGAAAATTGATAGAATCAACTCTTGAGGAATTCGTGAAGTAACTACTTGTAAAATATCTGGAGAATGGATTTCTCGGAGAATCCCTGAAAAAAAAACTCCGGAATGATTGGATGAATGGAGTAATTTCTTTAGTAATCCTAGAAGCAGTTGTTTTAACCCTTGTAGGAATTCATTAAGAAATCTTTGAGGACAACTGTGCAATAATTCCAGTAGAGATTTTTTTAGAAGAATCTTCGGAACAGTTTACGGAAGAATTTCTGGAGAAATCTCTGAGGAAACATCATGAGAAATCGCTTGAAAAATCCCTGGAAGAATGAAGGAATCCCTTAAAAAAAACTTCTGGATGAATCTCATTAAAAATATTACCGGATCAATCTATGAAGGAATCGCTGGAGGCATTCATGCAGGAACTCTTTAAATTACTCCTTGTGTAATCCTCTTTAGATATTTCTGGAGGAATCTTTGGAATAATCCTTGGTGAAATCCTTGAAGAAACTTCTGGTAGGAATTGCTAAATGTACTCCTGGAGCCCTATCTGAGCCGGTCTGAAAAAATCTAGTTGAATAGAAGTTCTTCCTAGAGGAATCTCTGTAAATTTTTTTTGTGGAATCCCTGGAAAATCGCTGTTTGGATCACTGTAGAAATTATCTTGGAGTAATTTCTGTAACATCCCTGGGGAGAACTTTGAAAAAATCCTGGAGACTCTGGAGAATTTTTTTCCGTCACCAATGTTTTCATTATCAATCTGACCAAATGAGTAATTTGTTTGCCTGTTGTTCTACACAACATTCTACGGTTGCTATGCAACGCAAGTTCGACGAACCAACATATTTGAATGCACGAATATGTTCCTATAAAATGTTTGCTGGTGGTTCGTGCACATATTACACAGTTCGCGCAAACATTCGTGCAACTTGCACAAATGTTCGTGCATAGCGCGCACTGTGTAATCAAGGCTTAACAGAACAATGTATTTTTGAATCCAAAACCATGAAGTTCGGTTCAAAGTGCTGTTCTATAGAGTTGAAATAAACACTACCTTTATCAATATACTAAATGATATAGGGGCCCCTACTTATTACCAATTTAGAGCCTCTCCGAACCTGATTTTTCATGCCCCGATACATTTCAGCTTGTCAAAAACTCAATTTATAATGCTATGTGATATTTCCACCATAATCTAGAGGCCCCTAAGTACCCGGGGCCCGGTCAGGCCCGGATTTGGGAGGTTGCCTAGGGCGCAAATGCTCCATGCCCCCCAGATTAGAGGGGCCCCCGAGGAACCGAAATTAAGAAAAAAAAAAAAACATTTCAAAAACTTTTAGATACTTTAGGTTCTCTGTTATTTTGGTGTTTTAATTTCGATTGCCGATAATAGTCGAATGATGCCGAAGCCGTAAATTACCCTATCTTAATCTCACGGCTTGATTTGGCCAATTATTATCCTTCAAAATAAAAAAAATAAAAATCATGAATGTTAGGCCAAAATGTTCAAAATTCTTTTCGAGTTTGTTTATAGATACGAAATTGAAGCGTGCTTATGATTTTTGTAATTCAAAGAGTTTATTGGTTTCCTATCATAGTACTAAGACTTAAAAATATATGCAGTGCTATCAGAAATATAAAGTGTAAGGAAAATTCTTTTGCAAAGCGGTAGTCAGTATTCTGAAATACTTGTCTATTTTGTATGCCTTTGTAGATGAAGGTTTCTTTCAATTCAGTAAAGGCTTAGAGTAAAACTTTAAATAAAATCCATAGGATATATGTTTTATGTATTTTTTAAATTGGAAATTTAATAATAAATCTTCGAGCTGTTTAGAGGAATACCAATAAGTAGATGGAAACCGAATTATAATATTTAATCTCACTAGATTTGTACCCTTTGATAGATACGCTTATTTTGACCTCAACTGTAAGGCCGTCATCAGTGTCGTGTACTAGACTTCGGAAATTTAATAAAGTAAATATTATCATTTTTACGTTAAAAAAAGAATCAAATAACGAGCCAATGTTCAAAAATTTTCCAGTAAAAAGATTAAAAACCAGAAAGAAAAGATAGATTTGTTTAACTGGAACTAAAAAAAATATGTTTATAATGCCGAGGACAGAATAATTTCAATGAACTATTAATTAACTATTAACTAATTAACAGATAATCGGTTAGTTTTGTATCTTGAAACGTTTGATGTTGCGATAATGACGAATGCCAGAAAATTTCCAGGATATTCGATATCTGGAATCCGGAGAAGACAATAGGTGCTTAGGTTGTGTAGGAAATGGTGACATTACACTGCCTGTGGCAAAATTGTTGAATTATTATTACAACTTTTGTTCACGTAATTTAAAATTTCAATGAAAATAGTAGCATTGCATGAACAATAAAAAAGACGTGCTTGTCATTATATCAACTTGTGCTTTTTTTTTTTGACTTATCGGAGAACAATTAGAGGACGAACAAGATGCAATTTTCTATATGCGGGAGTTAAAAGCTACTTTGGAGAAAAATGACTTCAATGTTTATCAGCAATTTTGCACTCCATACAAATAATATAGAAGCAGAGAAACGAGCCAATCTTCTACGAATTATGATATTTTTCCCATTGGACAAACAAATCACCTAAAATACTATTGTTCAGCTTGAAAACAGTTAAATGTTCCAATGTTCATAGCTCAAAACGAATCAAAATATAAATTACACCCCTTTGCATACATACCTAGAAAAAATCATTGAAATTCACTTTATATGTGTCCAACATATTGAAGCATTTTTTGTTAGTGTGTATTTTTGAATTTAAAAAGTGAAATTTAGTTTGTTAAGTCCCAGAACGTGTTGAAGTTTATGAAAAAAAAAATGTCGGCTCCCGATTATCCCTTGAGCCGATCAGTGAATATTGTCTTTTACCCTCTCAAACATTTCGCATTTAGCTAGTTCGGATCTATTCATTTCCTCAACATCCGACGGGAGAGCATACTCAATTCCAACGGCTCCCGGCGCATGCTTCGTGAGATTAGTTGTATTCGCACCAAGTGAGTGAACGATAACTTGTACGAGTGAAGCTCGATGAAAAGTTTGCGCATACTTTCTTCCTGAAAAAGAAACTCCTGCCCACCTGCGATGTCATCCGCAGTATTTTGTAAAATATGTTTCTTTTGTGGGAACATTATCATTGATACCTTTGCCGTTAAGTTAAATATGAATCGAAAACGTATCAGTTTTTTCGAAAGCACATGCTAAAGACCAAATAGCCAATCACACTAGAAATTTGATCAATCAGTAACCTTTTCCGCCATCCATCAAATTGTTCAATTATTTGGTTCTCTATATTTGTGGTCTTGAGAATTTCACGTGTTTAGTTTTATATTAATGGGTTAAAATTATTACAGTCAACTCTCTATTACTCTATATTGAAGGGACCATCGAGTTAGGAAGTATCGAATTATAGAACACAACCACGATGTGGACCATCATAGAAAGACACGGAAGATCTAGTAAGGGAAGGTTGACCGTCCATAGCCATGCGGTTATTCCAGGCATTAAGGACCATTGCAATTCACTTCGGTCATTATGTAAAAAATAATTTTTATTCGAAATCGGTACAAGAAAAAGAAAAACAATAAATGGCAAGAAGGCACAAGTTTAT
The DNA here is from genome assembly GCF_002204515.2 of Aedes aegypti. NCBI lineage: Eukaryota > Metazoa > Arthropoda > Insecta > Diptera > Culicidae > Aedes > Aedes aegypti. The sequence goes on from NC_035108.1 coordinate 384,149,478, forward strand.
GAAAATAAAAAATGGATCTGTCGTTAATACACTGTGTACCGGAAGAATGTAGGCAGCGAAGACGAAAGGCCGCCGAAGACGTTAAGAAATTCCTTTCAGCGAACCATCGAAGCACAAATGGACGATAACGTTGAAAATTTATGATCGATTTTCGTCCCGGCCGGAAGCCAGTAGTCGTAGGTACCTTTTTCCCAATGCACATTGCTAAATGCCAACGGCGGCTCAGCTGCCAACACGCGTAGACCCGGTGTGGTGATGTGATGACGACCAGCGAGGGAAACCCCGTCTTACAAGATGGAAATCAATACCCGCCCAGTCGAACACGATGAGAATGCATGGCATAAATGGTAAACTAGCGCATGATGGTGCTGACAGTACTCGGAAGGAACCACGAGGACGCCCATCCAACGAAAGATATAGCGGATGAACCCTGGTGGGAAAGATGAGCTCGCTGTTGTGAGATATAGAATCCACTACGTTGGAGAAAAGGCAATAGAATTGATCACAGCAAGCTGGTTGACATCTCTGAATGCATCACTACTGTCAGTTGCCCACAAGATGCATTCATGCTGCCCCACTTGCGCACCGACACTTGCCTGGGTAAGTTGTATAAGCATCGCGTAGAGGGTGATTCCTTTCCAAGCGATTATCTAAACTCCACATTGGCGATCCTACCAGCTTTCTACTAATTTGTAGAAAGATGCCTGGTATTTATTTCAGGTTTTATCAATAGGAGGAATCACCCTGTAGCGTTGCTAAAGTGAAAAAGTGAAAATCCAAAGTGCAGGATGCAGCGTGGTGTGTGTCTAGTGGACATTTCTGATCCCCATGTCAGATAAGTTTTACGCTCGTGAAACCAAAAAAAAAGTGAATGCAGAAGAGAAAACCAGAGAAGCAGTGGTGTGCGTACGCTTACAGTGTGTTGTTTGCCGAGGGGGCATATAAGCCCCAGCAATGTCCGCTGCCGAGAAGCGACAGTTCGTCGATCTTGTTGTTTTGCGTATGGCAAATGTCAGATCGAACGATTATAGTGTGTTGTTTACCGTGAGGAAAGACGAGCCCCGGTAATGCCCGCTGTCGAGAACTGAAATTTTGACGATCTTGTTGTTTTGCGTGGTGCAAATGTCAGATCGGTCGCTTACAGCGTGTTGTTTGCCGAGGGGGAAAACGAGCCCCGGCAATGTCCGCTGCCGAGAAGCGACAATTAGTCGATCTTGTTGTTTTGCTTAGGGCAAATGTCAGATCAGTCGTCTACAACTAGTTGTTTGCATTTGGGAAAGACGTGCCCTGGCAGAGTCTGATGTCTGATGTTTGATAAAATTGAGAATTGTTGAACTTGTTATTTTGTGTTGTACAAATGTCAATCAAGAAATCTTAGAGCGCGTTGTTTGTTGTAGGGGAAAAGACTCCGCAATGTTCGTTATGAAAAAAGATTCTTAGAACGTGTTACTTGCCAGGGCAGAAGAGACTTTCGGCGATTCCATTGTTTTGAATTGTGCAAATTTCAGATTCAAAGTACAGAGCGTACAGGCCTATTCACAAGACGTTTCAAATCAACTAATCGGGAATCTTTTTTACAGTTCTTCTATGGAGATGACAGCCCCGTATTAGCACTGGTCCTCCACCGAAGTAAATAAATGGCTAGACGGACTTATCGCATGAAAAGGCTTATTGTTTGCCGTAGGGGAAAAACCGAACAAGTTGTATGGCGACAAAAGCATGACAATTGTTTTTTTTTTTTTTTTTTCTTTGTGCAATTTGTGAAATCAGTGATGTTTGTCGTGAAGTACAAGTCATGGAAATGTACATTGATAAAATGTTAGAATATGCAGACAAATGATTGAAATTTAATTATTAATTTGAGAATGCTGGATGAGCAGCACCCATTGGTGCTATTTGTTTCTATCATAAATTTGAGTCATGGTTCATAGAAACCCAGAATTACGGGTACTATGCACCTTAACAGGAAAGTAATCGCCTATCTCCATGCTTGGAAAATTTCTTACAAGAAATGGTCAAGAAACGCATTTTTCCTTGACCGCAATAAGCTGTTAGAAAGATATGTCAATTCACATGGAGCTAACTCTAGAAAATTTCCTAACCATTTCTTCCGCAGAAGTTTGTTTACCTCTCTTGAACGGAACAGCATACTTCAAGCAATAATATACTCACAAAGATGTGGATAAATTCTTCTCTAGTGCAAAAGTTACGTGGCATGAAGAACTGACCATCAAATATTTTTCGCAATAGATTGACATTTTTCATAAAAGCCTAAAAACTGATTAAATGGATTGTTTGAAACCAGACTCGAAACGAGTGAGACTGAATACCAAACAGCTGTATGACTGGAATAGCACGATTTTTTGAAGCATTATTGTAAATATTTTTTTAAGGCGACTGCAGAATCATATGCCAGTTCCTATCTTAAGCAATCCTCAGACTTATTGAAAACGCACACGTTATAACAAAAAAGGCTTTAGGCCAACAATAGTCATATTTAATAGGATTTGTTTTTTTCAAAATATGCAAGTAAAATAATTAATAAGAAGAGATATTCCAAAATTATCATTTTGCACCGAGTCTAACTATTCGAGATTTGGTGTGTCGTATGTCGTTTAAAGATGAGCAAAACAAATGGATGTTGTTTTAATTATAAAATATTTTCTGAAGAGTTGTCCATTCATAATTTTTTTTCTAAAGTTGACTACAATTTATTTGGAGCAGAGGGAGAATGTGAGATATAGAATCCACTACGTTGGAGAAAAGGCAATAGAATTGATCACAGCAAGCTGGTTGACATCTCTGAATGCATCACTACTGTCAGTTGCCCACAAGATGCATTCATGCTGCCCCACTTGCGCACCGACACTTGCCTGGGTAAGTTGTATAAGCATCGCGTAGAGGGTGATTCCTTTCCAAGCGATTATCTAAACTCCACAGCTGTCAGGTGTTGGTGTTGCTATGTAGGTAGGTAGGTAGTAGGGTAGGCCAGGAAAATAAAAAACAATGTTCAAAACGTCATGGTACTCAACCCAAGAATGCATAGCACGGAATTGGCAAGATTTGCATTTCGATCCAAATGAATAAAGCATGGGACTTTTCGCGTACTCACGAAGTGCACATTTTTGCGCCGACCAAATCCTTGCAGTCGTTGGGATGAGGAAGAAGTTTTGGTGTGTTATGATTGTTGCTTCTAGAGACCGAGAATACCTCTGCATCTCTATAATAACTAAGGGAAGAATGAAAATAAATGAGGAAGCAAAAAGATCTAGGATGGATCGCAGGATAAAGGGGAAAATACGACTCTTACTCAAAACTAGTTTTGCATTTTTGTCTCACGATGAAAAGATATTCGGAGAAAATTACAACAGTATGTCGACATTCATTATGTCGAATTATTCAAAGGTTATTTTTTATCAGTGACGAAATAAGAAAGGTATGTGTATGTTAATATCATTTCAAACAGAAATAAGGGTTTATGTCGACAATTGTAGTGTTAAACTATCCATAGTTTGTTTGAAAATTACATAAGCATAATGTTGCCACGATAAAATGTATTATCATAAGCATGAAACGAGCTCACCAGTCGGCAATCAATTTTTGATTGAACATGAATATCTATACGCACTCGCATAACGCGAACCGGACAGGATTTATCATGATTCCGTTATTTGCCCCACATGAGCATGAAACAGGATAAAAGAGACCACACACTGCTCTGCTTAAAATGTCATAGTGCTCAACTCAAGAATGGAAGATATTATTATTTAGCACTTTTTTGAAAATATTCGATTTGTATGTCTATATAACTCTCAGAAATCTGCAAGAAATCAATTTTAAATAATCTCATTTTCATCTGGCGGAACATCTAAACGCTTTTTCAGATAGTTCCAATGTTCTAAAAAATGCAATAACTTCCTTAGCCGAGTGGTTAGAGTCCGCGGCTATAAAGTACAGCCATGCTGATGGTGTCTGAGTTCAATTCCCGGTCGGTCCAGGATCTTTTCGTAAAGGAAATTTCCTTGACTTTCCTGGGCATAGAGTATCATCGTACCTGCCACACGATATACGAGTGCGAAAATGGTAACTTTGGCAAAGAAAGCTCTCAGTTAAAAACTCATAAGAACACTAAGCTAAGAAGCTGGCTCTGACATAGTGGGGACGTTAATGCCAAGAAGAAGAAGAAGAATCATATCTTCCATTCTAGGGTTTGAACATCATGACTTTTTTTTAACATTTTTGTTTTTTTTTGTGAGACACCCTTGGAGGTAGCTGCCCCAATATCGTTTATGCGGTGGCTTGGTTCGATAGATTGGATTGCATCCTTGGGAGCGGAGCGCGCGGAAAGATGATTGCTTTGAGTAAACTGGGACGTGTGACTTCGGTGTGTGTGAGGTTTTGGAAGCCGTTCCTTTTCCGTTCACTGCTGCGGTGGTGATGTGGATTATCTCTGTTCGGGAAATGAATCTGTTGGTGGCAAAGTTTAGTGGAGCATTTAATATGGTAATTTAAAGTTTACATCTGGAAAACATTATTTTGAATTCCGTTGAACTAAAGCGGTGGCAAGTGGGTAAACGCACGGGTTAGCACTGAGTAATCTAGGCGCATATGAATGATTCAGGAAGAATGTTTGCGAATAATATGACTTCTGATTACAGCAGCGAAGGTAACGAACCGCAGGTCTTTATCGTTGATAACGGAATGAGGGTTGATAGGTCAGGAGAAGTTTTCTTTCCTGATCTGCACATTAGCATCTCCGATGGTTATCATTGCAGCACAATATATTAACTTGAACCCACATAAGGCGACGTGAATTGCGCTTGAAACAGGAAATGTGAATGATTCGCTTTCGCGTTCCTTCAAACGTAAAATTGTATTTTGCGGCTATTTCAAACAATTTCAATATCCCAGTAACTTGGTACTTGTGCCCTACAAAAATGGTATTAGGTATCAAAACGCTGGCTCCAGAGGCACGTTCCCCGCCAATTCGGAAACATGTGCCATCGCCATATTTGAGTCTGTTACACCATGTAGGAAGCCGGATCCTATTCTTGGCACGTTTGATTCACTTCAGCAATGAGGTTTTTCGAAAGCTCATATTTGGTCACAATATGCGTTGTATTCAAGTGCTTCTTATTGCGAAGTCTCAGACGATTCGGCCGAGAAAAACCCCCCATGCCAAAGTGAATCATGGGAGTGCCCATGTATGCACCCTACCGACGATGTGATAGGGAAGATGGGATAGTAAAGATGAGAGGAAATAGAGGTGGGTGAAGAGGGGAAATCGCATCACCGAGCATGAGACAATGGGTTTGACCAGCGATGCAAGACGTATGTGCCTAAAGAGATCCTATAGCTCGTTACCAGTCACCATAGATTATCCTGAAGATTCATGCTTCTGAATTAAGCCTTACATAATTAGTGGTCACCAAGTAATTCGAATCAAACTTGCAAAGAACAACTTAAAAATTACATAACGGAGTACGAAGTTCCATAATTGGATTCACAATTATGAATGAAGGCACAGTAAATGGCTGGGCATGGCGTACCATTGGTACCACGCGATATCTGCAGGAATAAAATAGACCCCTTTATTTGGTCCTTAGCCTCTAGATTGGAAGCTCAGTACGTGGAACTGTAGAGCTCTCAACTTCATCGGGAGTACACGCATACTCGCCGACGTGCTGGACGGATTCGGCGTCGTAGCGTTGCAGGAAGTGTGTTGGAAGGGATCAAAGGTGCGAACGTTCAGAGGTAACTATACTATCTACCAGAGCTGCGGCAACACACATGAGCTGGGAACAGCTTTTATAGTGATGGGTGATGTGCAGAGGCGCGTAATCGGGGTGTGGCCGGTCAATAAGAGAATGTGCAAGTTGAGGCTCAAAGGCCGGTTCCTCCACTTCAGCATAATAAACGTGCATAGTCCTCACTCCGGAAGCACTGATTATGATAAAGACGCTTTTAGCGCGCAGCTCGACACGAGTACGATAGTATGACACGACGTTTAAACGCCATCATAGGAGATCTAAACGTTCAGGTTGGCTAGGAGGAGGAATTCAGACCGACGATTGGAAAGTTCAGCGCCCACCGGCTGACAAACGAAAACGGCCTACGACTAATTGAATTCGCCGCCTTCAAGAATATGGCCATTCGTAGCACCTACCGATACACCTAGAGATCACCACGGCAGACAGAATCACAAATCGACCACGTTCTGATTGATGGACGGCACTTCTCCGACATTATCGACGTCAGGACCTATCGTGGCGCTAACATCGACTCTGACCACTGGTGGTTAACCTGCGCCCAAAACTCTTCGTTGTTAACAACGTACGCTACCGACGGCCGCTCCGGTATGACCTAGAGCGGCTTAAGCAACCGGATGTCGCAACTGCGTACGCGCAGCACCTCGAAGCTGCATTACCGGAAGAGGGTGAGCTGGATGAAGCCCCTCTTGAGCACAGCTGGAGAACAATAAAAGAAGCCATCAACAATGCAGCTGAGAGCAACGTTGGGTACGTGGGACGGAGTCGACGGAATGATTCGTTCGACGACGAATGTAGGCAGATTTTGGAGGAGAAGAATGCAGCGCGGACGGTCATGCTGCAGAAAGGGTTCCGACAGAACATGGAACGTTATAGAAAAAACGCCGCTTGGAGGATACGGAGTGCGAGGAGATGGAACAGCTGTGTCGGTCTCAAGAAACACGTTTGTTCTATCAGAGGCTCAACGTATCCCGCAACGGCTTTGTGACACGAGCCGAGATGTGCAGGGATAAGGATGGGAGTATCATGACGGATGAGCGTGAGGTGATCGAAAGGTGGAAGCAGCACTTCGACGAACACCTGAATGGAGCTGAGAACACAGGCAATGAAAAACGGGATAGCGGAGGAAATGCCTTCGTTAGTACTGCGGGCGATGGAAATCAACCAGCCCCCACATTGAGGGAGGATAAGAATGCCATTCAACAGCTCAAGACCAATAAAGCTGCTGGTAAGGATGGTATCGGAGCTGAACTCATAAAGATGGGCCCGGAGAGGCTGGCCATTTGTCTGCACCGGCTGATAGGCATAATCTGGGAGTGGAAGGAAGGGGTAATATGCCCCATATGCAAGAAAGGTGGCAAGTTATATTGTGAGAAATCTCGAGCGATCACCATTCTAAATACGGCCTACAAAGTATTGTCCCAGATCATCTTCCGTCGTCTGTCACCTGTAGTAAACGAGTTCGTGGGAAGTTATTATGCCAGCTTCTTTGACGGCCGGTCGACAACGGACCAGATCTTTACTGTACGGCAAATCCTCCAAAAATGTCGTGTATACCAGGTCCCAACGCATCACCTATTCATCGATTTCAAGGCGGCATACGATAGTATCAACTGCGTAGAGCTATGGAAAATCATGGACGAGCACAGCTTTCTCGGGAAGCTCACGAGACTGATAAGAGCGACGATGGAGGGTGTGCAAAATCGTGTGAAGGTTTCAGGAGAACATTCCAGTTCGTCTACCTTGGATCCTCAACGGGCCTGAAACGTGGCCACTGTTCGGGGAGGACTTGCAAGCATTTGTATTCTTCGAACGTCGTTTACGGTGTGCAGGAAAACGGTGTGTTTTTTTTTTTCTTCTAAGCAATGGGGGGATAATCTGCTCAACAGACGCCGTGTGGGGTTAGGGACCATTTACTACATGCAAGCAGTAAACAGGACTACACCCCCGACCCACTAAACCATTTCCATTGCCGCCAAACCCTTCGTCTCTCCGGGACCACCAAGAAGGCATTGCTTCGGAGAGGGGCTATTGCACATCGTATCCTCCAGGTTAGCTGCGTAGCCATGCAGCAACGAACATCGATGACACGCTTAGGGGGGTCCACCAAGGTAGCATGCTGGCGCTTTGCCAGCTTCCCAGGTGGTCCTCACCTCCCGTTGTCCGCTGAAAGCGGGCAGGGTCGACCACTACGCCCGCGCCCAGCTGCACCGCAGGTATCAAGAACTGATACTGCGGGCTTCGCAATTTGACCTACTGAAGGCTCAGGCCCTATCAGCTAGCACCAGCTGGGATTGCTGACGAAGGGGCCTCCACCTGCCCCGAACAACCAGAGGCTTGTACCAACCCAGTAGGCCGGCGCTACGACAGCAGCGCTACCAGGGTGTTCTCCCCGCGGCCACTTAATCGCTGTAAGGGTCGATTTCGACCGTAGGGCACCGGTATGACCTACGTAGCCGACTGCGAACCCTCGGACCACCTGTTGTTTAGCGTCTGCACTAGCCACTCCTCGAGTCCACTCGCCACCTCCTTTGCAGTTCCGAGACGATGTGGGTGATAGCCGATGAAACGGCATTCCAGCCAAACTCGTCTTCACACATCCTCTGGACCAAATTGTCCGGAGTCGTGTCCCGACCGTATGTGGCTAACATGCGGTCACGCATTGTGCGGAAACGCGGGCACACGAACAAAACGTGTTCCGCCGTTTCCTCTAAACCTGCACAAACTGGACATTCGGGAGAACCCGCATGACCGAAACGGTGTAGATACTGTCTAAAGCAACCATGGCCCGAAAGGACCTGTGTCAGGTGGAATGTTAGTTCCCCATGGCGCCTATTGACCCAGATATCTAACCTCGGAATCAACCTGTGAGTCCACACTCCCTTGGTGGAACTGTCCCACGCACGCTGCCATTTGACCATGGAGGCCAGTCTGGCAGTCCTGCGTATGCCTCTTGTGCCGCGCATTTCGAAGCACTCTATGTCTTCCATGATAAGGATACCAATAGGCACCATACCGGTGATGACGCAGAGTGCATCGTGTGACACGGTACGGTACGCGCTCGCAACCCTCAGGCACATTAGCCTATAAGTACTCTCTAGCTTGCTACGGTAGCTCTTGGTACTTAAGGCCGTGCCCCAAGCCGGGCCACCATACCTCAGTATGGACGAGGCGACACTGGCCAGAAGCTTTCGCTTGCTGGCGTACACCGCAGAGCTATTGGACATCATCCGGGACAGTGCCACAATAGCTGTGGAGGCTCTCTTGCAGGCATAATCGACGTGGCTACCGAAGGTAAGTTGGTCGTCGATCATAACCCCCAAGTGTTTGACGGAGCGCTTCGAAGTGATCGTGCAGTCGCCTACACTGATCACCGCTTGCTGCACCGACTTTCGGTTGTTGACAACAACCGCCTCAGTTTTGTGGTGAGCCAATTCCAGTTTCCTGGAGCTCATCCACTCCTCCACAATTGCGATCGAGTGGGCTGCAGTCAATTCCACTTCTTCGATCGATTCACCGTAGACCTCCAGCGTAATATCGTCGGCAAAGCCAACGATGACCACACCCGCCGGGAATTTTAATCTCAACACCTCGTCGTACATGACATTCCATAACACCGGGCCCAGGATGGAACCTTGCGGGACTCCTGAGGTTATGTGAAAGCACTTCCGACCCACCTCTGTGTCATAGACTAATACCCGATTCTGGAAGTAACTTCCGAGAATCTTGTACAGGTACTCGGGTATCCCCAGACGCAGGAGCGCATCGGCAATAGCTGCCCAACTGGCACTATTAAATGCGTTCCTTACATCCAGAGTCACTACTGCGCAGTAGCGAATCCCCCTCCTCTTACGCTGGAGTGCTATCTCAGCGGTTTTCTTAACCGTCAGAATAGCGTCTACGGTGGACTTCCCTTTCCGGAAGCCGAACTGGTTGCTTGAGAGACCATTTACACTCTCAGTGTACCTCAACAGTCTGTTGAGGATGATCTTCTCGAGCACCTTCCCCACCGTGTCAATCAAGCATATTGGTCTATACGCCGACGGGTCACCAGGTGGTTTCCCCGCCTTTGGCAATAGTACCAGGCTCTGCCTCTTCCACGCATCTGGAAATACTCCCTCGTCCAGGCATATCTGCATAGCAGATCTGAACATACCGGGAGCCTCCAAGATTGCGACTTTGAGGGCCAGGTTTGGAACTCCGTCCGGACCTGGTGCCTTCCCCATGCTTAGGGATTTTGCAATCCCTACAAGTTCCTCATCGGTTACTCTATCCTCATCGCCAGCCCCAATCCCCGGCTGTCCTACAAAAGGAGACCATGGGCTAGGGTTGTGGCGCGGAAAGAGCCCCTCGATGATCCCCTCCAGCATCTGTGGAGATTGCTCCGTAGGAGCAATTGCACCTCTTGTCTTCGCCATAACGATCCTGTAGGCATCACCCCACGGGTTCGCGTTGGCACTCTGACAGAGTCTCTCAAAGCAGGCCTTTTTGCTTGCCCTTATCTCGGACTTCAGCGCGACTTTGGCAGCAGTGAACACCGCCCGTCGTTCTTCACGCTCCTGCTCGGTACGTGCTCGCTGCATCCGCCTCCTGGCCCGTAGGCAGGCACGGCGCAGGTTCGCAATTGCTTGAGTCCACCAGTACGTCGGTGGTCTCCCATTTCTAGGGTGGACTTTCCTAGGCATGGTCGCATCGCACGCACGCGAAAGCACCGCTACCAGTTCGTCCCCGCTTAGGCCGAGTAGGTTACGCTCACGACGGAGCGCCTCCCTAAGTACTTCGTCATTGAAGTACGATGTCTTCCACCTACGAGGGCTTGGCCGTGACCTAGCCGCTTCCTCTACGCGCTGCCTGCTATTGTTGTAGTCGATACTGTAGCGAACCGCCAGGTGGTCGCTGTGAGTGTAGGAAAACGGTGTGTGGCGGCGAAGGATAAACCACGAGCTCGCCCAACTCTACAGCGAACCCAGGATCCAGAAGGTGGCCAAAGCTACACTGGGATACGCTGGTCAGGGCATGTTGCAAGAATGCCGGACAGCAACCCTGCAAAGATGGTGTTCGCTTCGGATCCGGTTGGTACAAGAAGGCGGGGAGCGCAGCGAGCTAGGTGAGCGGATCAAGTGCGTATCGATTTGGCGAGCGTGGGGCAGAACCGAGGATGGAGAGATGCGGCCACGAACCGAGTTTTGTGGCGTGGAATTGTTGATTCACTGTTATCTGTCTAGATGTTAACTAAATGAATAATAATAGGACATCAGTTGAATATTACTTGTTATATCAATGCCCTGGAGTAATTCGACCTTGTTCCTCGTATAACATGTGCACCATAACGCCCTATATGACATCAATCAAATTTTCCAGCTGTATCAACGCCCTGAAGTAATTTGACCTTTTCTCAAGTAGAACAGCGGAATTTTAACGCCCTTTTTAATTTAATTGTTTGTTAACGAAAACATATCTGAAATAATTTTCAGAATGTGTCAGGAAACCTGAATGCTGGACTAAATATAGTGGATAAGCATTTACTAAAGAGCATTCGCATAGCATCAACTTTTAGTAGCTGCAACAATGAGAGCTTACAAAAAGGTTCAAATATTAGTACTTAAAAATATAACTCTCGAAAAATTCGCTTAACAACTTCACTGGAATAAGAACTAATAGTTAATTGCATTTCTAATGGAAACAAAGAGTTTAATAAGAGGAATACATGCAGAAACTCGCGTAAAAACAATTCCGTGTGTATTTCTAACAATCAGTAATCGAACTTGAGTATGATTTGACAAATTCATGAAGTAATATCCAATTAGCTCATCAATGGAACATCTGATTTTTTTTACAGTTGTATGTTACATTTTTTTTTTGACAGAATTACGAGATAATTATCGCATTGTTTCTAGAAATAGCTAATGCTATAAAGGTAGCATTATTTTTTAATCACATATGTTTTAAGCATTATAACTTTTTTTGTTTTCTAATTTGTTGCAATAGTTTAAACAAGTTCATAAAAACTTCTTCGGGTTCTAATATATCCAGGTGTTCCTTGGATGATCTAAAAAATCATACTAATCGGTTAAGCTGCCACTGAAAAATACTTAAAAATACAAATACGGGTAAAGTAAAACTAGGAACCAGATCCATAAACGCTTGGGAGTAGTAGCGCCCTCTGAACTATAGAAACGCCCTTTTGAAGAAGGGACGACTGCGACAAAAAGGCTGCCAGCAGCTGTTTTGGTCTTGGAAACGGAGACTGACGTGGTGTTACTATCGGACCTATAGAAAAAATTAACTATACGTGTTTGATATTTGTTTTACCAAATTAGGATGATAGTAATGTCTAATAACACAGAACACCTATATATAAGAAATGAATGTAATGTTTGGAATAATACTAATAAAGAAATTAAAAAAAAACTATACGTGTTATATTGCAGCTGTTTCGCACCCGCAAGATGGTCGATTGAGGAATTTTCTCACATAGTCGACGCGTTGCGTTGTAACTCGACCCAAGTCCGAGGTTAGAAAACAGCGCGCTTCGACGGCGAGGTATTCACTGAAGCTTTGAGGCATGAACGGAACACTTTGGACCTAAATGGTAATGAACTAGTTGCTATGATATCTTCCATTTGCGTGATACTTCCATGCCGAGAAAAGCCCCTCCCAGAGAGAACAGGCCGCCGGTGTACTGGTGGTGCGGATCAATTGCAATTCTTCGAGCGAGATCAACGCACAGTAGTACAAGAAAAAGAACGCAGTACAAGGTGCAGCATTCAGAGAGATTAAGTTAGCTCTCAAAAAGAAAATCAAGACTCGAAAACAAGGTTGCTTTGATGGTCTACGCCAGAGTGCCACATCGAGTCCGTGGGGTGACGCCTAAAGAGTGGTAATGGCTAAGACCAGACTATGGACTGCAGTAATTCGCAGTAGACAGGATGTCCCGGGCCCGATCTACCTCGCCAATCGGGCCCTCCGTCAACATAGAAGATGGTGTATCCATGTACGCTTCCCGCACCATCCCACAAGCCCATGGCCCTCAACGCCCTATGCGGCATATGAAGGAGAACAAGTGGAGAGGGTGACGAGCGAAGAGCTAGCAGAAGTCGTGATTTCATATGCAAAAAGGCACCGGTATCCCGAATGTTGCCTTAAAAGCGGCTGTAAATGCGGATCCGGACATGTTCAGAACCACGACGCAACGCTGCATAGATCAAGGAATCCTCCCGGATGTATGAATAGAATAGAAATAGAAATTGAAATTGGTTCTACTGCCAAAGGTGGAGAAACCACCACTGACCCGTCTACTAGATACGATCCTCAACAGGCTAGTACCGTATACGGTAGGTGCGGACGGCCTGTTGAACAACCAGTTTGGATTCAGGAAAGGTAAATCTACTATGAACGGCATCCATTACGATTGTACCCCGTTTGGCATAAGGTCGTTTGGCATAAAGCCGTTTGGCATAAAGCCGTTTGGCATAAAGTCGTTTGGCATAATGGTCGTTTGGCATAATGGCCGTTTGGCATAATGGTCATTTGGCATAATGGCCGTTTGGCATAATGGTTGACTTGAAATAAATATCGGCATTTTTTAAGCTTTTACCGAGATCAACACCACCGAGCCCACAGCAAAAAAATTTGGTTCAGAGATTATCCGAGCTAAAAATTTCAAAAATTGTTGTGACATTATAGAGCATTACTAAATAAAACTCGTGACGGGTCTCTACATCTCAGAACATAGAGTACCCTTGAGCTTGTTGCGATATACATATTTGAAAACAGTAAATTGGCTAGGAAAGTTCGCACTTATTCATCAAGAGAACGCTCATAGAATATTTCGCTGCATATCAAGCTCTGTCCCAGTTTGGACGTAACACTCGCTGAAAATTACTTGATAAATGAATGATTTTTTTTCCAAAATATCAAAAGCTCTAATCAAAAAATCTATTAATGCGACTTAATGCAAAAATAGCCTTTATACGAGAGCAGATTATTTTTCGTTTAAAATGTTTCAGACTCTAACGCAAAAAAAATCTTTTCACAGCACAGCTCAAATGAACAACACATCTTTAAAAGAAAATATTTGTGGCAAAACTTTTCAACGGTTCAATATAAATTCTAATTTTGGAAGTGTACATCAAAACACCGTCTATTATCGAGAAAAGGGAAAATTTGTGATTGAAATAATATATTTTCCAGCATATCTCGTAAGGAGATCACGCGTTTGCCCCAAAAAAGGTGTATATTGAATATTGGCAGGTTCTGAAATAATAATAATTCTAACAACACATCTGGCAAGAATTGATAATAAAAATGGTATCAAAGTAACTGCAGTAATCGATTTCTCTTTTCGCTGATAATTTGAGCAGATCAATGTTATCGATTGCCGCCCTATTGTCAGTTGTATACAAAAATACTTAAGAAATATAGCTCCAAATAACAGCCTATGCATAAAAGAAGGAGAAATTTATTGAAATTTAAAATCAACAGTTTTCATACCTATAATAATGGTTACATCATATTTAGGAAAAAAAATAGAACAATTAATAGAAGGGTAAATTTGTGCTAAATATATGAAAATCTTCAGTGCAAAAATTTGTTCCAATAGCGAAACTCAAAAGAAGAATTTATATATGAAAGAAGGGTAATTTCTGGATAAATAATAATATACTATTGGCAATAACTTTCCTAATATGCTTAAATTTATTCAAGAGCAAATGATTGTTGAATAGAGTGCCATTTTGTATCAATTGATTCCAAAACAAGCCTTGTGTCATCAGAAAGATTCAATAGAAACGTAAAAACGAAAATTGAGAAATTCTTGGTTTCAGACTCATTATGCCAAACGACTATTCTGCCAAACGACCATTATGCCAAACAACCATTATGCCAAACGACTTTATGCCAAATGACCTTTATGCCAAACGACTTTATGCCAAACGGCTTTATGCCAAACGACTTTATGCCAAATGACCTACCACCATCCGTTACTGCGCGGCTGTCGGTTCCTCGGCGCAAGCGATAGCCCACGTGTTTTATCGTCTCAAGGTTCCGGTGTAGTTATGTAAGCTTTTAGAAAGCAATTTTGATGGTACGATTCTACTGTATGATACAAAGGAGGGAATTTTGAACTACCGCGGGGGTACCTCAAGGTTCAATCCTGGTCCCGATGCTATAGAATGCGATGTATGATGACGCATTAAGACTGCCTTTTCTGACGGGTGTGGTTGGCTTCGCCGATTACATCACTCTAGTACTCTATGGCGAATCGATGTAAAAAGTAGAGTTAACAGCAGCAAACGCTATCTCCATGGTTGAGGAATGGATGAGATTGAGGAAATTAGGATTGGCCCATCACAAGACTGAGGTGGTGGTAATCAACAACTGCAAGTCCGAACAATGGGCGCTTGTCTCGGTAGGTGATCATATTGGGATTGTGACCCGAGCAGAAGAAAATAACTACTGAATACCAAATTGAGGTATTCCATACCAGATAATTTCTAATACTTACAACCTGAATGAGGTATGAATGAGCCCTGAATAAGAGGTAAAATACCTCAAATAATACCTTCATCATATTCTACAAATACCAAGCTGATAACTAGATCAGGTATTGTAATACCTAAATAATATTTGATGGATTTTCATATAAAAGTGAAATTTTCTAATACTAGTTCCATACCTCCAGCAGTCCTCAACAGCTGTCGAATACCAAAATGAAGTATTTTCAATCGTTTTAAACATCTTTTCAAATACCATTATAATACCAAAATGAGGTATTGATAACTGAACAATACCTAATTGTGGTATGATACCAAAATATGGTATGCATAAGTTATTGGCGAGTTATTCTTTCCTCTTCGGGGATCGATGACAATCTGAGATTCGCTAACCAGGTTGATGTCTAACAGCTCTGCTGTAATTGACAGCAAACGCAAGCTCCGGACAGGCGTGGCACTATACATACTGGGTATGGAGGACCAATCTGATCAAAAGGGCTCATAACGAGCAGAAACCTAAAGTGGCTGGAAAGCACGTATAGGATCATGTGCTTAAGAGTAGCAAGTACATACCGAACGGTTTCTAAAGAGGCCGCGTGCATCATAGCCGGGATGACGCTCATCGGGCTCATCATCATGGAAGATGTTCAATGCTTGAACCAAAGAGGTACCAGAGGAGTCCGCAACGCGTGTAAAGAGGCAACGCTCAGAGGTTGGCAGCAGAAATGGATTAGCTCCACTAAAGATAGATGGACCTATCGGCTACTATCAAATGTGTTAGATTGGTATAAAAGAAACCATGGGGAAGTGAACTTCCACCTAACGCAGTTTTTGTCAAGGCATGGTTGCTATAGGCAGTAACTGCATAAATTCTGGCACTCAGAATCTCTTGCGTGCATTGAACTTCATGAAAAGACAATTGAATCATCCACAAATACTAAGTCCACAAGGCCACAAAGCCCACAATAAGAATAAATATGGGAAGATACATCGAGAAGCTTGACCTCGGGGCTATATCACATCTGTAATTGTTTGGCATCAAATGCGAATGTTGTTTGAAGCACGGCTGCATTGATGACATTTGCTAGATTTTCGCTTCAATCATCATCCATCATTGAAAAAGCAAACCTGCTATGCTCAATTTTGTAGCATGTCAGCATCAGAGTTGCTTAATATCAATCATATCAGCTGATGGCTGATGCTCTCAAACTATCAATATCACTTGCGAGCTATCAATATCACTTTTATTTGACAACCAAAGGTAGCTATACGACATCGCACTCTAGATCATAATCACTGCAGAATGAGTGATCACGTGGTAATTATACATGCTTGTAATGTTTTTCAGTGACTAACACATAGTTTTAATCTATCTGCAGCACTGTCAAAAATATATAACTGATAAATTGCCATTTTATTTGCTTAATTTAAGGCTAAGTAGCCCGTCATTCGTTTTGGCAACAATGATGACTTCTCAGCATGCATTTTAAAGTGATAAAACTCAGTCTTGATAGTTTATATTGACTTGAAAAAGAATCACTGTACGCGCTAACACGCATAAAGTATGCTGATACTTTTTCAGCTATGTCAGAGCAAAACCAACTGATTTTCTTTGATTTGAAATCGTGAGATGAATTAGCAACAATCATTAACGACGCGTACAAATTTCAATGACGGCCTACTTCGCCTTAAGGCTAAACTTAACCCATCAGTGATATCTATAGTATATCGCCACCAATGCACTGGTGATGGAGTAAACAGCATGATGTTGATGTGATATATTATTATTATTATTTATTAACCACACTTTACCCTCGTCAGGGCATTCGTGTCGGTTGATGTGATATAGATTGATCCGAATTCTATCGCAGTCGGCCTGTACAAATCAGCATATTTTAAGCGTTGATAGTGTCAGCGAGCAACTCTGGTCAGCATTTGCGCCATTTGTCAGCAACTCTAAATGCCGTCCGACGATTTTTTACAATTTATCTGTAATTCGGACACGAAAATGATATACTACAATAATGTTCAGAAAAGACAAAGAAATGATACTACGGTTTAATTTTTATGATTAGGCATGAGAATTTCATAGAACAAAAACTGTAGAGAAACGTATGTTTTACAGGTACTTTACTGCCGTGAATCGCAAGTCAGTCTCATCTGCATTTTCGTCAAAAATGGGTTGAGTTTAGTTTTCAACATATCTTCCAATGCTCTTTCAGCTGCCCTAATAAGATGATAAGATGTGTTCGGAAAAAGTAGGATAAAACAGCAAGTCAAATTGTCCCATGATGAAAAGTAATCGCATATCAGTCCCACTACAGATTTCCGCACCGTGTAACACAAAAAGTGAACCGTGTTGTGATCAGCTTTATATTTTTCTCAGAAAGACATCGTAGTAAAAAGCAAATTGTGAAAGTTTCATTTAGATTTGTACATGTTCCAATCCTCTGGATTTTTTTGAAAATTTGTGTGGAAAACGAGTTTGGAAACTTCAAACTCCATTTTCTCAATGCCCACTTTTTACAGATGGGACTGACTTGCGATTCACGGAAGTTTAATGAATAGAAATAAATTTTATTAGGTCAAAACCATCTCTAATCCGCATACAGTGTTCTGAAAAGTTGTAAAGCATTAATAATACGTTCAACTAGTTGTATTTATTTTGATTTTCGTTTTTCCAAATTCTCGTTAGAATTTTTTGAATATAAAAACAGCCAAAAAACACAAATTTGATTTGAGGCACCTCCTAATCTTCTCCAAATTGGATGAAAATTTGTGTGGTAGTTTGTTTTAGTATTGCAATTAGGACTAGGGGGTGACTGGTTCAATCCCAGACATTTTGATTTTTGTGAAATGATCTAATAAAGGTGGTCAGAGATTATGTAACGAGGGTTAAGTAATGATTTCTCATTTGATATATTTCAAATCGTCAGAGAAGTACAAGGTCACCTTGAATATTGCTCCTTGTAGCGCAGTAGGGGTACAATACAAAGGCTTAGGTGAAATTTTATTTAAAACTCCCAAACCATTTGTTCCAAGAAACGATAGGCATGTAGCCACATAACATTATGAATTAGGGGTCACATGTGAAGTGGGATTTTGCCACCGGAACTAGCAGTCCGTAAATAGTGTTAATTATTATCCAACAGAAAAAAGCGCTACCTCCATCAGAAATCTTGTAAATGTTTCATCAATTTTTCCTCCCCCATACCTATCAGTTGCAAGGACGTGTCCAGGTTAGTTGATGTTCATCAAGCAGTAGTAAGTGCTCAATATATCGTTCGATAGCTGAGCATGATAACCCCCACTTCAACAATATACTTAGAGACCTTCACCATCGACGATATTGTGCAAATTGGCTATGCTAATGCTAATACCATATTATTTGCTGCAACGATTCGCTACCCGTAATCAAGTCATTTGACTTGAATATAGATGCGCTTGAGACATGATTACATCTATAGCCTAATTGCGCTGTATTTTCCTCAATAATTCTTTTGGATCAATAATGCTAAGAGCGTTACGTTGGATTTTTAACTTAACTGTAAGAGATATGAAAATTTAAATAGTAAAATAAATAATAATTAATTCGTGATCTGAACTTCTGATTAGAAACGTTTATTGAACATGTATGAATTCAATACTTCAAGGATACCTATGCTATCGTATGAATCAAATTAATTTATGCCAATTAAAATGTTTATTGAAATGATGGATGTTTCAGCATACCAGAAAAAAAACTAACAAAACAAAAAACAAAAATGTTAATTTTGCATAGATGCTGTGATTCCACAGCATGCTTTACAAAACATTCAATTTCACAGAGTACTCCTGCTAGTTCGTGCACCAAACAGGACACATCCAGGACATACCCCGGAAGGATTTATTTATTTCAATTCCACAACCTGAATTGTGGCGGCATTTCGCACGTGAAAAACTTACAACCGAAGCACAGAGCACAAAACCCCCTCCCGAGACAAGTAACATACGTTGCCAGTCAGAATATGCACCTCAAGCGTTTAAATAAGTAATCAAGACCGTGTGCTAAATTACGACTGGCCATTCGCAGAGGGCTATCTTGTAGCAAACGTTGTGTGTTGTTTGGTCGGTCAGTGGTAAAGCTCACCGCATTCATACATACAACAAAAGTGGGTATCATTTGTATCTGCGACTGTAGAAACACACATCCAGGACAGGAGCAAATTTGTATGCAAAAGCACAGAAGAAGGTCTGATGGCTTGCAAAAACACACCAGTTGACTGAAAACTAGGTGAGCATTGCATGGGAAAGCCAAAAGTTGCATCTTTCTCAAAGGGATTATATCTGCCCCAGTATGGTCACTGTGTTGCGGTAGCCCGTGGCTAGAGGTGAACCTGAAAAGGTACGAGCGGATAGAGATAAAAGGAGAAATGAACTGCAAGGAGCCTCGAGAGGCTTAGGTCATTGTAGCTATAAGGGTATGGAAAAAGTCCAGACTGAAACTTGACAAAAACAGTGAGAAAACACCTTCATTACTGTTAGCGTTACAAACTGAGAAGAATGAATGGAAGAACAAAAAGTAGTTTGCTAACTGCGCATGACAGGGAAATTTTCGAGGGGAAACATGGTAAAGGGTGACATCTTTTGTGCAATAGGAACATTTAAAAAAATATTCAGAGGGATTTTTTCCGATGTCGAATATACAAAACACTGAAGACAAGACTCAATAGGAAGGTGTAAAACATACAGATCTTATTTCAAATGATTATTCAATAAGCAGTATGAACAGTGTGTAATAAGGTGGGGTTTACTACATTCTCAGTAGTAAATAATAGTTGTGGAATACGAGTGAAACATGTTGATGTCATTTTAATTTCCTAATAATTTCGAACATATGTATCACAAACAACGAACTGGTATGAATAACAGACGAAGTGCAACCTTGATGTTGCTACTCATGATTTGAGATTGCGGAGTCGAGTGGGATAATTTATCTTTGAAGCTTCGATCAAAATCAATAGTATTTCGTTATGGACCCGAGGTTTCGTAAGATCTCTGCCATATATTGTGATTATTTATAATACAGAGAAGGTATCGATTGTGACTCAAGGGTAAAGGGAGTCTGTAGATTTTTTTTTTTTTTTTGAAAATGAATCGGTGGACGGGTGTTGCAGAGCAGCGACAAGATTGAAATATAATTAGGTGGTGAAAAATAAGCAAGCCGTCGGGGAACCAGTAAGCATCGTCGCGTCCTGTATTTTGTCTAATCTTCTACAGACTCCCTTTATCTTTGAGTCCCATGCTTCTTGCAATTCTTGAAACAATCTATTCAACTTCGATAATATTTGGGACCCCCTCAGAGTCCCGTACCCTTACCTGAATCGGATATTCTGGTAAGAATCTTTTGAATACTGACAGAAGTCTTCAAGATTTAGATGGGAATCTTTGGGATATCAGTAAGAATATTAAGAGTTTTAGTAAGGATCCTGGGTATTCAGCGCGAATCTTTACTGAATTTTAACGATTAGCAGCAGGATTCGCCACAAATCCATTTATGAATTCCAGGATTCACATCATATTGTTAGCACATCAAAGGTTCTCAAAAAAACATACAAAAGATTTCCATTTATCACCATCCAGGTAGTTAGTGAAATCCTAAAAAAATATCAATGATTCCACAAAAACAAGGAATCTTACCAAAATCCAACCAACATTAATTTTGAGTTGAAAATAATCCAAAGATATCACAACGAACAGAATTACTAAAAACACCGGAATATGTAAAATCTCATATATATATCATTGGAAATCAGCATGCTACTAACAAACTTAAAAAAAATCCTATTTTTACCACAAATTAATACAGTCGGGTATTAAACACATTCCTATAACGCGCACTCCTATTACGCGTACTCTTATTAGACACGCTAGAACGTTATAGGAGACCCAGGGCTTATGGGATTTCATCACTTTAGGGGTGTTGTTGGATATCTTCCTCTTATTTCTGGCGTTACGTCCCAACTGGGACAAAGCCTGCTTCTCAGATTAGTGTTCTTATGAGCACTTCCACAGTTATTATCTGAGAGCTTTCTTTGCCGATTGACCATTTTTGCATCTGTATATCGTGTGGCAGGTACGAAGATACTCTATGCCCTGGGAATCGGGAAAATTTTCTTTTCGAAAAGATCCTCGACCAGCCGGGATTCGAACCCACGACCCTCAGCATGGTTATGCTGAATAGCTGCGCGTTTACCGCTACGGCTATCTGGGCCCCTGGTTGCTGAATATCTCGTATGCCAAAAGACTACTGCTTTCGGAGAATGTTCAGTGCTAAGTACGATCTACCTTTAGAAGTTGAGGATCATCTTTTTAGTTAAGAACTTGGCCGGTAGGGGTGCCTTTTCTGATTTACACTATATGAACCATGAGGGATAAGAATGCAACATTTTGTAACATATGATATCTCTAGATCCTGATGTTGTGAAAGTTTGGTGTCTTCGGCAAAGTTGTTCAGTATCACAAGGGCTAACCTAAAGTAAAAACGCTCTGCAATTTTACAGACTAAGTCAATAATTTCCATTGATCAAAACATATTTTGGTTTACTGGGTTTTATCGGTAATCGTAAAAATTAACGTAAAATCCGTAGTACCAAAACCTAGTAAAATTTTATTGGGGTCGGTAATCTGAATTGGTTGTGTAGTGAGAATGGAATTTTTATTTTGCGGAAAGCTCAGTAGCCTGACCACATAGAAAGATGGCGTCTTCGGCAAATTTTTTAAGTATCACAAGAGCTAACATTATTTGAGCCGAAAGATTCGAGATTTTGCCACCAGGCAATGCAAGTGAGCATGGAATTTTTGTTTTTTGGATAGCTCAGTAGCCTGACCATTTATAAAGATGGCGAAGCTGGACAACTTTGCCGAAGACGCCATCTTTCTATGTGGTCAGGCTACTGAGCTTTCCGCAAAACAAAAATTCCACGATCACTACACAGCTAATTAAGATTACCTACCCCAGTAACATTTTACTGGGTTTTGGAATTACGGATTATTCAGTAATTTTTACGATTACCGAAAAAACCCAGTAAAGCAAAATATGTTTTGATTGATGGAAATTACTGACTTATAAGCGGTTTCTTCACCACCGCATAGGCCTTAAACTTGGTTTAATCGTATGGGTAAACGTGGTTTACGGCTTAAGCGAAGGTGAAGAAATCGGCCCTTAGTCAGTAAAATTGTAAAGCGTTTTTACTGGCTTTCCAGTTTCCCATGCTTCACGCTTTGCTCTTCCGGATTCTATTTTTTTTTTTCAGATATCAATACAAATAAACACCCAATCGACATGAACATGTTCCTTATTAAGCATTTTTCGTGAGAATAAACATCTACGGTATGCTTATATCTCAGTGTGACAAAATCATTATTATTTGGTTGGTTTGCATACAAGAGGCAAACTCAATGATGTAGGATTTACCTCTTGTATGTGAACCAGTGGCGCGAGAAGTGGGTAGGACAGGTAGGACATGTACTCCCCACAAAAAAGCCTGGGTAGGACAGTCAAAGGATTGTCCTACCCACGATTCTACAAAAACAAGATCAGCAGAAAACTTGGAAAATAAATTAAACAATTTACCATCTGTTCAATATACATACAAATTCGATCAACGACTTGTCTTTCATGCCCAGTGAAGCATGGTTTGTGCATGACTCCCGAAAAATCCTGGCTCGTGTGAAGAATGATTCAGAATACATATAGTGAAAAGCTTGGGAAACTAACTGTAAGAATTATTACAAGAAACTTCTTTAATCGTTAGGAAAACTAATGAGCAATCTTGTATGGTATTTCTGAGTATATCAATGGATGTTTTCTTTAAAATATATGTTCCGTGAGCATTGCTGGAAGTAATTCATGATAAATGTTTAAAACATCCATAGAGAATGATCAGACAATTCTTGACGAATCTATGGAAGATGCTAAAGATTAATCTAAGACCAGTCCACTATGGGTGGTTCCCATACAGACTGGCGGCCAAAAATATTATTACCATCTCATGTCGTATTTATGAGTTTTGTGATACAAATTTGATGTTTTATTTTCAAAATTGAGTTTTCGAGACAAACTTTTGAATATGGCCTATAGCGAAATAATAAGTTTTGTTACTAATGATGCATATAAACCATTTATGCGATTAACGTTCTGCAAACCATTATAAATGTTAGAACTTACACAGAAATGACAATATACATAATTTAGCGATATTCAGTTATTCTCTGAATTATTTTTTAGCTGTTTTTAATAGAAAATGGTTTAACATATTGTAAAAATTCAAAAAGCCCTAAATTGAAAAAGTGCAAATTTGTGCAGCTTAATTCTTCACGATCCTTTAGTTTGCATCTCAAAGTACCCTTGGAAATAAATTTTAGCCTGGAACAACTTGAGACAAAAAAGTATGGGATGTGCAAAGTTTAGATATAAAATCAAATATATTTTTTTCAGTGCACTCCCCGCATTTTTCCGACCTAAAGTACGAATTTTAATTTAATTTTATTTTTCTAAGATAGCTTTTTGAATAAGCTTTCGGACAGTGTATAAAGATCTGTATAAAATATTACGATTATGCAGTATATTGTATTCAATGCATACCTTGTGTTTGCACTGAATTCTTCATTTTTCTTTAAAATTCTAACTTTGACATACTGTATCAGTTAAAACATGAATGATCTTGTCCTGATAATCCAGGAATATCTTAATAGAAGTGTTTACTATGGAATGATGTACAAGAAAAACCTATCAAAACAAGTCATTTTTTCGATTATTGGCCACCTGATCGCCCATCGCATCACAAAGCACGAGTGTGGTGGTGCTAGCGATTTCTGAACTTGCGATTACCCTTCACATAATCTATCAAAATATTGCAACAACCTCTTGACGATTTTCAGTCAAACAGTTCTTGGCTGATTCCGAATTGCTATAGAAATTTCTCGAAGTAGTTCTTAGATAGTCCTTGAAAAATTATATTTTCGGGTCTTTATTTTAATTCAGTTCTCTAAAAATTCTCTCTTTAATGGAAGTTTTCTAAAGTCTCTGTTTTAACCAAAATGGTCTCCAAAGTTTATTTTTTTAATATTTTGCTTGCATTGAATCCTGATGCAAAATTGTAAAGGCTCCAGAGAAAGCTTCAGAGATTATATCTCATATCTTCAGAAATCAATAGTGATTTTATTTAGAACACTCTCAGCGTCACCTAGAGGGATCTCTCCGGAAATTCATGTATAGATTTATCTGCCAATTCTAGAAGGACATTTTCAAGCAATTTGTCAAAGCATGCTCAGAAGAACTTCTCCAGAACTTGCTCCAGGAAATCCATGAGAACTCCAAAGCTATTGCCTCCAGTGATTTCCAAAGGTATTATTTAGTTTTTTTTTTTTAATTATCCTAGAATTTTCTCCAGTGTATTTCAAGAAACACTGCAAGAATTTCTCCATCTGTTCATGTGGATTTCTTCAAGAATTCATCTACGTTTCTTACCAGGGATCCAGGAATTCTTTTAGGGGTTCTTGGAACAAATCTATTTTTTCTAAAAATTTGCATTTCATCCAACTATTCTACAGCATTCAATCCAAATATTACCCCCGCAGTTTTCCAAATATTTCTCAAAATATTCCCAATCTTAAAAAGTCAATTCGAGTTTTCACACCAATTAATACTGTAGCAATTTTCCCAATCATTCCTGCACAATTTCGCTCGAGATTTTGTCCACTGTTTTTCGAGAAGTTCCTCCTCAGCAAGTTCCTCCTTATCTATGAAATCTTCTTAAACTTCTTCGTAAGTTCTGGAGTTCTTTGATAATTCATTCTTAATTACTTTAAAACTTACGCAGGTTTTATCAAAAGTTATTTTAGGATTGTCTTCAGAAATACCTCACGGATTGATTTTTCAGAAACAAATTCTTAGCATTTTCCTGGAAGCAATTCTAAAAGAACACCCAAGACTTACTTTAGAAAATCTGATAGTGGAGGAATTTCTGTAGGATTCAGAGAAAAATTTACCAATTGCTGAAGGTTTCTTCAGATAAATTTCTAGATAAAATTTTATATAGGTAAATCCTGATTTACAATTTCATAGGAAGTTCCTGCTAAAATTTCCTGGAGGCATTTCTGAAGAAATTATATATTGAATTTTAGAAGATATGCTGACCAGGAATCTAGGAGGATTACCCAGGGAAATCTATGGATGAATCACAGGATAAAATCTTGGAGAAATTATGACTTTCCCGAAAAATATCTCAAAGATTTTTTGGAGGAATTTTTATGATTTTCCAAAAAAACGTCCCATTAATTCCATTTCTAAGGTACTTCTTGGGAAAATAAAGGCTGATTTTTTTAGGTATTCTAAGCAATTTTTTTGGAGAAATTCCATAGGAATATTCGTGAAGAAATTCCTTGTAAAATAAAAGCTAAATGTACACCTTTAGGAAATTCCAAAGTTATATCTGAACATACTTGCAAAAATTTATGATGTAAAAATAACGCATACAGTAATACGAGCAGTAATTTCACGAGGAATTCTCAAAAAAGCCTTAGATCTAAGAGAAATATCTGCTCTGATGGTATACAGAATCAAACTCTTATTTCCTGATTCCTATTCGGTTTCATTCTCTTTTCTAGCTTCTTGTTTGATCTCTTTTTGGCCTCTTTTTGACTGCTTTTAAGCCTCTTTTTTCATACACCAGGTCATTTATATCTTATGTTTAAGGTACTCAGTCGCTATCAGCCCTGTAAAGACGGAAAGCTTTCTTAGTCTTGTAATACTCTTTGCGTTTGAGCACCTGAAATATAGTAACTTTCAATATCCAGTTTAGGAATCCACAAGGTTAAATAATATTTGCCAACGTTTGTCCTACCCATGGTTTCGAACGTGGACGCGCCTCTGATGTGAACCAATCGAATTTACCACCGTAAGTAGTTAAAGGTTTATTCACAAATTTCATAACGCCAAAATTACAGTTTTTGGCACCCACCCACCCCCTCTTAACGCTTTTCGTATTAATTTTCTACAAATTTGGTATGCGCTGTAACAATTTAAGTTATGAAATTTGTGAACAATGCCTTAAAATCGTGCTGAGCCTTTTTGTTTGCTTAAATAGTTAAATTTCGACTACTTACCACGAGAAAACGCAAATTAGGTGCAGAAAAAGTTGAAAAAGGGTTTACAATTCGTACCTAGTATATAAAATTACCGAACAAGCAAATCGCGATTAAGTGTGTAGTGCCGCCTGGTGGTAAAATTTCGAAACTTTTGGCTCAAATAATGTTAGCCCTTGTGATTTTTTTTTTATTCTGTTCGGGATGAACCACCGCTACCAGTTTTCTTTGATCTTTTGAGGAATATCCGTGTCCTTTGTTTAGTTACCGCTATTTGTACCTTTTGGAGAAAACAGTTTGTTAATTCTCAAAAGCGCACCCCTCATTCAGGATTGGCCACAAAGCTGGTTGAATGATACTGATTTTGACCATGCATTAGTAATCTAGCATTTCAAATTATTGCTTCGACTTATAAGTTTCAAAGTCGTTTTTTTAACAGGGAATAGGTTTCATCGCATTAGACATTTAGATAACTTGAAACAAGAAGCATATTTTGGATGGTTACTCCACTGATTCGGAATCATTTACATCCTTGATTTCGAAATATAAGCACTTGAACTCGGAAAGAACTTGAATTGAAACCAGTCTCAAATGCTGATTGAGTCATTTTTCCACTTCGACCTCCTCATCATCTAGGACAAATAGGTGGGTCTTAGTGGCTTGTTACTCTCTTATACTCTGCCGACCGTAACTTATAAGTATTGACAAGAACAGATAAAACAAGAGTACAAGAGCACAAGAGTACCCCGTAAGGGGTAAGGTGATCTACCCGCATTACGGGAAGCCCTTGTGATACTGAACAACGTTGCCGAAGACGCCATCTTTCTAAGTGGTCAGGCTGCTGAGCTATCTGCAAAACAAAAATTCCATGCCCACCAGCGCCGCCTGGTGGCATAATCAGAATGATCACCGCATGCCAGCCCTTGAACTACTGAACAACTCTTCCGAAGACACCAAACTCCCACAACATCAGGCTCTAGAGATATCATATGATACAAAGTTTTGCATTCTTATCCCTCATGCTTCATGTAGTGTAAATCAGAAAAAGCACCCCTACCGGCCAAGTTCGCAACTAAAAAGATGATCCTCAACTCCTACTTAACACGGAAACTTCGCCGAAGATAGTACTGTGCTATCTCTTTTGGCATACGAAATGTTCAACAATACCCCCAAAGTGATGAAATCCTATAAGCCCTGGGTCTCCTATAACGCGGATACCTATCACGCCCCTAACCATGTGTCTAATGGACCGATGCACGAGTTCACTATTTGACTTTTGAGCGGTGCCGTGTTATTTACGTGACCATGGCAACGAGTGAACTCGGCACCGCTCAAACGTCAAATTCGTGAACTCGTGCATCGGTCCATAGGAGACCTGACTGTAATCCTACTGGACTCACAAGAATTCTAGACAGGAAATTTTATTATGGCCATCGATTTTCATTCACTTTAAAATTACAAAAAATAAAAATTGTCAAAAATATACTTTAATCTTGAGCAGACTTGTTTAATCTCTTAAAACTATTGTAGCGCACTTTTTACATTTGTACACTTGTAGGGCTGCAAACAAGTGTTCAATAGATATGACTTATAGTTCCATCAGATATTATTAATCAAATAAAAAAATAATAGTGAAATTTCTAACGGACAGACCTGGTGTACTGGTTAGAACACACGCCTACTGAGGACCGTGAGTTTTTTTTGGAGGCCAAATCCTTCGGAAGGGAAGTAAAATCGCGAGATGAGCCAAGGGCTCAAAAAACGATCAAAAACTATTTTCTATGCATTTTTGATGTGCTGAGAAATTGCGGTAGGCGTAAAGTGGGTAGTAGCGTGTAATAGAAGACCTCACTATACATACAAACACTATATAGGGGAAGGGGTGGTAAAATGAACACCTTAAGGAAATCATCTTGTTTCTGATAGAAAAACAAGGAATTTGTATAGTTCTATCGCACATCATCAAAAATAGGGAATGGATTCAGACTAAAATAGCTAAATTTTCAGATATTTTCATCGATATCAAAAGGCGATGCAAATGTTCATTTTACCTGCACTGCCCATAGCTGCATATCAGTCACATTCGACATTTTTGTCGATTTCAAGTTAATACTGTGGAGAGTCATCAAATGATAAATACTTTCGATCAACTTTTTGAAATCTGTGGGATTGTTCTAGAAAATTCGAAAAAAATACCAAGTTGTTTTGTTACATTGGTAATTATAACCGCATAACAGCCACATTCAGATTATAAATGAGTCTCGTAATGTAATAGCAATGAAATTACCATCAGAATTATTTTCTGGCTATTCACCTAGTATGCGATATGAGTTGTACAAAATATCAGCCTCAAATAAGCGCTTTTGAGTTCCTGGTAATTTTTAGAAATTTTAGTTTCCTCCCACACTGCCATAAAATGCACACTTTGTATTCGATTTACTCAATGCCTGCTCTTGTCGAATGTTACAGATATGCAATTATGGGCAGTGCAATATGTGGGTAAAATGAACAGCGGTTGGTGGAAAAATGAACACCACGTAAAAAAGTGAGCAAAACAAATATTTCTGAAAATTTTCATTGTCCCACCGAAAATATATCCATTAATGATTGTAACCCATTTAAAAAGATTTCTACAGATATCAGATTTGACATCATATCATGACAATATTCACCTTACTGAAAAGCCTCAAGTCTTCCGAGCTAAAAGTTATGTCAGTTCTAATTTTCGAACGCGGTTTTCTAAAATCTTAGTTTTCTTTGATATTTTCACTTCAATCGACCTACGTATCAACCCGAACACTCAGATTTATGCTCTCCGGAAGATCTAAAACATCCTGTCATGTGGTGATAAATGGTCCCTTTATGGTTTTCCGGAAAATTCGGAAAAGTGGACGTTCCTATGAAGTTCACCTTAAGAGCTGTAATTTATTGAAAAGAATTTGCATTCGTTGTTTCAGAATTGTATTGATTTCATTGCTATAATCAAATCCTTAATACCGACAGTGTGGTTCTTCATCAGGTCTGGTACATTCGAAAAAGTGGGTATTTCCTGAAAATTGAGTAACTATACTATCGATACCTGATTAAGATCTTGAATGGTAATAAATGGTGACATTATTCAGTCTTGTGTTGTAGCCCTACTGAAGTTCTACCATAGCTTTTCACTTAACTATGAAGCGAAAATCCTTGGAACTCCAAGTTCGATCCGTTCGGAGTATATATCATTCATTTCCGCAGACCACTTCGGTCGAATCCGCATCGGCAGAACGTTTTACACTTACGGGTCAAAAACCAATGAATTCATCAGATCCTTAATACCCACAGTGTGGTTCTTAATCAGGTCTGGTTCATTCGAAAAAGTGGGTATTTCCTGAAAATTGAGTAACTATACTATCGATTTCTGATTAAGATCTTGAATGGTAATTGGGTCCTAAAGGCCTGTCACAATTTTAGTGCCAAACGCTCAAGTTTAGGCCAAAAACACATGTTTACTCAATTTGTTGATGCTTTTTGTGTGTTTGAGTTCAAAAAACTTTGTTTTAGATTTATTTAAGATTATGTTACACCCCTTGGCTTAAACTCAAAATTTGGGTGTATTTTGTTTTCCGTGTCCCTTCCTAAATGTCAGATAGGAACAACCCCAGTGTTAAAACTAAAACCCCTGTGGTGTTTTTGCCGACTAAGCGAACTTCAAACATGATCAAAAGTGTCAAGGTTCATTTATGGACGAAATTTTTAAATTAAAGTTAAAATATGATATAGCCGTTATTTGAGCGGGAAAAATTGCTAAAGTCGTTACAGTAACATGCACTTTCGTGTTATCAAATAAAAACAAGATTTTATTAAACATTTAAGAACCCTTTTAATGGTGACATTGTTCAGTCTTGTCTTGTAGCCCTACTGAAGTTATACCATAGCTTTTCACTTGACTATGAAGCGAAAATCCTTGGAACTCCAAGTTCGATCCGTTCGGAGTACATTTGGAGTATATCAATCATTTCTGCAGACCACTTCGGTCGAATCCGCATCGGCAGAACGTTTTACATTTACGGGTCAAAAACCAATGAATTTCAAAGTCCTTGTTCCGAGCATGTTGCTGAATTAGCACCGATGCACTACGCATTAGAGCGAATTGTCCTCTGATCAATACTTCATTCTCACGAATAGTCTCAGCTCAATAAATATTCGTTCGATGGAGCCATAACGCACTCGTCATATTTCTAACAGGAAGTACGATCTATTTTGAGTACTCTATCGAATCATAACATTTCCTTGGTTTAGGTCCTTTCTCATTGCTCCAGGATATGAGAAAGCGAACTCACTTACAAAGATCACTACACTTTTTATTCAATTTAGGAGAAGGATTATTAGAGTATGTTTAAAACTACTATTTGAACTTTAACACTTCACTATTTGCAAAAAAAAATAAAATACTTAAATCACTAGTAAGGCGAGCAAATATCTTTAAACTCTAATATGTGTTGCTTATCTTGACAGATAGGCCTATTTCGTCTGCGACTTACAAACTTTTTTAGTGTCGAGTGTTCGACTTGAAGAGAACATCGCATGGATGTGGGTATTTTAGAACTAGATTCTACCTGTAATCGTATACTGGGGTTCATTTTTTAATTTTGTACCTAATCAAATGAAATGATTGTCAAAATTACAAATTCCTGCTTGTTTGGCAGGTGGTCAATTGATCTGTGGTACCGTAAAACGGGGTATCTTTGATAATGCGGGTAATTTTGATAGTACTTGTTTTTAATTATGAATCGTGGTTTACAGCTTACCTTACCTAAAATCAGAGGGGGTTGTGTACAAGACACGACTGCATGACGTTAACTACTCCAAGTGATTTTTTTGCATTTGAATTTTAGTCGATTTTCATAGTTGCAGCCTTCCTTTAGTTCAAACTCTAACATAATATCGTGACGGTCCCAACATTTTAGATTTTTAATTGACACCCAGTATATTGCCGTAAGACGTAGTTAACGTCAAAAATAATGCGCTCTCGGGCTTTGCATTGGATATAGGTATATATAAAGCGTTGTGTTTAGATGGGCATCTAATTCTTCCGAAAGAGGTGCACTTTGCGAAAAAAGACCACGTGATTAACTTCTGCGTTCATGAGTCCTCTCATGGCGTAGAGGTAAGGCGCCCTAACTAGAGATCAGGGAGTCGTGAGTTCGATTCTCACTAAGAAGACGTGTAACTTTTTCGCAAAAACTTCACATCAATTTGTCCATTTAATTCAATTGCAAAATATATGTAATGTTTAGCTTTCGGTAGTTGTTAAACTTCCACTCGGCTGGTTAGCCGTAAACCAAGATTCATAATTAAAAACAAGCATTCAATTTTGTTCGATTCATAATCCATTATCAAAGTTACCCCAAAACAGAAAACCAACTTTCGATTATATGAAAAAAATATATATTCATTCAAAATAAATCTTTTGGCAATCTGTCGACTGCAATCGATAGCTGGGATGCCAGTACTTGTTTCAAAAATATAAATTATAATTCTTTGAAACAGCATGCATAAATAATCAAGTTTCATTCGAAAAAACTATCAAAGTTACCCCGTTTTGCGGTACATTTATCAATGAGCTCTCTCGTAAAAGAAAACTCATTAGGGATCTGCTTCTTAAATCTCATATTTGAGATTTTCATTCAAAATCACTCAATCACACTGGAGCCGTTAAAATAAAAAATGATCCAATCAAAAAATCAGTCAAAAACTCTTAAAAACCGAAACCGAGCCTCGAAACACTAATGTCATTTTTGTAGGTTTAACTTTCATTAATGATTTGCGTGAAGATAAGAACCTACTGATCTACTATCATGTATGTATAATCATAATTAGTTTTACGAACAGCAACAAGCTAAAACATAATGCCAATAACTGAACGACCCACATTCAACAGTTTATGTCAGATAGAAACTTTCAGAGCGATAGCCTCGTAGAGGTCCTGCGATCGCCGTGCCATGGAAGTCATCCACAGCTAACCATTTTGCCGCGAGAGCAGGCTATTGTTGATGAGAACAGATATGACGAAAGCATCATTCCTTGAAGCAACTGCATGAGTTTAGCCAGGCCAGATGCAGCGGGACATCAGGGGCTCTGCGCGCCACAGGGAACGGCAACAACATTTGTGAAACATTTTCAATGTTCACGACTGCAAATAGCTGCTAACCATCATCGTGCTGCCGCGCCATTGTCGCCGTGCAGTATCTAGCACAGGGTTTCCCAACTGGTGGTCCGTGGACTCCAAGGGGCCATGTTGGCTTCCGAAGGGTTACGCGAAGCCTTTTGTAAGTAAATGTTGTCTTTCTTAATTTATCAATAAATGAGTAGTGTTTCATCCTTTGAATCTGTTGCATGCTTATGTGGAGCGATCAATGAAATCATGATCATGTCAAATTCGTGTTATAATCATACTATTGGTATTGGTCATACGTGTATATGTTCACGTAATTATTTAAAATTATACTTTTATCGTTTACCTTTTTATGCTTTTCCATATCTAAACTCACAGTGTTTTCTTGTGGAATGCAGATGGCTCCTTGGCTTCCATAAAGCATCGCCAAATTGAACTGCTTTCGGACGCAGGAATCTATATGTTGTTGTCTGATTATATTTGACAAATTGTTGGCGGGAGTTGAAATCATTCTCATTACCTGACCAGCAATATTTTTTATTGAATTTTGGTAAGATCCTATTTATAAAGTTCTTTATCAGATTCTTAGGAAGATGTGAAAACGAAAATGTGAATACATTTATAGTGGACTTATTGGACTCCAGGGAATAAAAGAAACATTCTTGCATTTTCAGTGGTGAATAACAGATATGACTTTTAGGTGGGCCACTGTTGATTCATTGTAAAACCTTCCATGAACTTGGATTTCAAGAATATCTATTTTAGGGGTGCCGTGGAATATTTTGAGAACATTGAAGAGAGTTGCAGCTTAAAAAGGGTTGGGAATCACTGATCTAGTAGGTGGTGGATATTCAAAGTGAACCATTATAGCGATGTCGCGTGCATATGGAACGGATGGACGGACGGACAGACAGGATGAGCTCCTGCACTCCGGAATAGACAATTCATTGGTGTTCCAAGCGCTAAAACTCTTTCCCACTGAGAGCAGACCTGGAAGTTTAAGTTGGAATGAAATCAACATAACAATGTTATTGCTAAATAGAACGAAAAGAAAATAGTCATTCTCTTGTGGCCGCTCGAACGTAAGGTTCTTTGCTGGATTGCCACTTGGTTGGTGCAGCAGCAAACTGTATTCCACATTTTGCTTTGCTGCTCAAAAGTGCACTGACTGACTGGGACTTCCTTCTGCTTGTCGAGTGTTATGCATATGAGCCCCAGTATGAATTTATTGTGAGTGGTGCTGCTTCTGAGCTGGTGTCGATGCTTTCGGTGCAGGTCGGAGATGCTGAGAGTAGAAGAGTTTTTTTTTGTACCATTTAGTTGTTGGTCCTATGGAGCAATGAATATTTACTTGCGAATTTAAAATTAAATGCCATTGCTAGCATTAGTTTGTTCCGTTTTGCGGCTCACAAGAACTAGATTCAATTATAAATTTAAATGACAAGTTTTCAAAGTTGTAGGACAACAAAGCATGCAATTGGATTAGGACACAAGTAAGGTTCAGTTATGCTGGTATGTTTGAGGTACAAAGTTTTATGTGGCAAATAAAACATCTTTTAGGCCTAGACAAGTTATCTCTGTTCCTTCAAACAAGTTGGAAAATGTAGTTTTTAACTAAGTAAAATTTGATTTTCGTTTATATCCATACATGTTTTGATTATCATAAATAGAATGGTTTTATCAGAATAATGTTGATTTAAGCGAGAATCCAAATATTTTTAACAATTAAAATGCGTAAATATGGTGTGTCAAAACAATGGAAACACCAACTAAGGTAGACTAAGGAATTCATGCGGATTTGATGAGGTCGGTACCAAAAAACATTTCCTCCCAAGAATGCTGAAGGTTTTGTTGGCACCAAAGACATTCCATGTTTTCAAGATCATAGATGCCTAATGATGATTTGGAACTATTTCATTTTACTAATTGTCAGTTTTGTTAAGAAATATTCACACTTTTTCAAGATGTAAGCAATACATTTGGAAATGTCGATGCTAAACAATCCACTGATGATATGCCTACATGTCAACTATGAGTGTTTAAAATGTTGTGTAAACTTTAGTATAAACTACTGAACTCATTTTTGATATCATACAGCATAGCAAGCGTAGTAATTTGCTCATTAAGCCGTTTATTCTCAAATAATGTGCTTATTTCACGGGAAATTGCCAACATTTAGGTGTATTAGGCAGATTTTCAAAGTTTGATTTTGCGATAAAATTATCAAAGACTCAAGTTGTAAGATTTTTGACATCATATTTAGATTCACGAGACCCAAATTTAGTAGATGGGGATTTTTTTCTCTTAAACCTGCTTTTTTATATGGTGATCAATTTCGCCCAGCGCGTCATTCTAATTTTTGGATATTAAAACTATTTTTATAAAATGTTAAATATTATTTAATGATACATCGATTACATAAACTGATAAAGATCAATGGATTACTAGTTTTGCCAAAAATTTATTTGATAATATTCGAATTCCGAAGGACAACATAGCAAAAAGTTGTAAAATAGTGATCAATTTGCCCCCGGATTACGGTACCGTTTCAATTCATTTTACGGACACTAAAGGCCTCAGCGAAGGTCATATTTTTGACACCCAACGTATCATAACAGCGACCGTATACCGTATATCTATCACAAAAAGTCAAAAGCAAAAAAAATGGTGAAAGGACAGAAGGTTGAAAGACAAAAGGTCGAGGAGGAAATAAAAAGGAACAAAAGGTCGAAAATATTTTTTCAAGGAAGGAAAACAGTCCCATCATGAAAATCATGTTCGACGTTTTGTCCTTTCGCTTTCTGTCTTACGACCATTTGTCATTTTGACCGTTCGTCCTTTGGTCCTATAGCCACCTTGGCGTTATCAAGGTATGAGAACACTTATCTTTTGAATGGTAGGAGAAGATTCAGATACTACAACCTCAATGATTCTTAATAAGCAAAAATGTATTTCCTTTTCATGATTCAAATTCCAGACAGCGCATGAAAAGTGAATCTAGAACAGTCAAATCATCAATTGAACTCATCTAGCTTTTATGACAACAACTTAGCTAGCTAAGCATAAAATACGTCAAAATGTCTCAAAATTGAGAACCTTTGAACAACATATTTTTAAACATTATACGTGAAACTTTCCCATCCATAGTAAAATGTCCGAAAACGATACATTTTTTCCGCTTAAAGAAATCACTATGTCTGGAATGGTTATCACTGACAGAGCCGTAGCTCGGCCTCATGGTGTCCTTGGTGAACCTTAATTTGTATGTTCTCTATTCGAGTTCAAATCTTAAATTCTTTTTTTTTACGAAAACACAAAAAACGCGAACTCAATAAAGAATCCGTTATCCAAATCATTGAATGTTTTGTAATAAAGCTGATGAATTGACTCAAAATAATTACACATTAAAGTATTTGTTAAACTTATACAAGAAGCTTAATTTCTGTTTTTGAGAAAACTGTTAGAGTATTACTAAACATTATAAAATTCATGAATAAAACGGTGTCCGGCCATTTGGTCGAACGCCGTTTGGCCGAATCCCGTTTGGCCGAACGCCATTTGGCCTAATACTATTTGGCCGAACGGGTCATTTGGCCGAATGCCGTTTGGCCGAATTACGAACAAAGACATTATCAAATTACTGCAACACTTATGTGTATGATTTTTAGGTGTAACCCAATAATAGATCAGCTAATTAATTGACTTTAATGAAGTGACGGGACGTCATATTTGTCACTATATAAGTGCTCCAAGAGAATGATAAAATTGACCCGTTAATTTAGGACTAAGTTGTGAACTCCACTCATTGCATCAAGACTCAAAGCTCATGGTTGTTTCATCTGGGGCTATCAACGGTATTATGGGGTTCCAGTTTTTTTTTAATGATTTTATAAGAAGTTTTTCCTCCTTTCAAGCATAGGCTATTCTTTCGAGTTATACTGGTTTCGTTACTATTGGAAATAATTTAGCTTATATATTAATAGGAAATTTTTCCTCCTTTGAATCATCGGCAGTTCTTTGTAGTTATACTAATATAAAAATTGTTTGCATCGCACTTGATTAAATTTTCATAAAAGATTTTTCCTTCTTTTGATCATAAGCTTGGTTTCTCCTCCAATATTAGGATTGCAACATGTGAACAGCACCGTTGCTTGCGTTAAAAAATAGACCGTTGCGCTAGAGTTAAAAATATATAAACAGTTGATCTTTTCAATACAATGCTCAGCAAAAATTATTTAATTTCCAAAAAAAATATACAAAACAATGAGCGAGTTCTAATTTTAACAATAATCTACACGATATCCCAACTGAGAAAAGTCGCTTTTTAAGGGATTATATGTAATTTTACTTATCATTGAACCTGCAAATGCTGCTTCTAGAGTTTATCGAGAAACGTTTGTAGTTTATTCTAGCAATCAAGAAAAAAAAGTAGAACACAAAAATAGACCAGTTTTCCGGCACCGGGGTGTCACAGGCAGTATGGGTGTCAATTGAGTTCACAGGATTTTTGTAACTAAAATGGTTTCAAGGCAGGGCGTTCAAAAGTTTGAATTATGCACATATTATAATTTTTTATTGAAACTAAAACCATTTAAAACACGATTCGAAGACATTAACACCAAAAGATAATAATAAAAATAATTTGACAAAAAAGTAAGAAATACGTTTGTCATAAGAGAATAGTTTTGTGATGGTTCTGATTTTCATAGAAGGAAATCATTAATTTTAATTTTTAAGTACTTTTTGAGACACGAACGCATAATTGTCCTTAACAAAACAAACAGCAACTTTTTGAGACGAGTTTTGAACAGACTTCGATGGATAATTTCTTTAAGCCTAATTGGTAAACTATTATATTTTACTGGGCCACCCTCCATCACTTGGTTACAGTGAACATTAGGATTATGAAGAATGTCATGGACTAAAAGAAGTGCTTGCCAATCACATAAGGCAAGTAAAAGCAGAATCTTATGGAGTTCGTTTGAGTATAACTCCAAGGTGTGATGCGAAATATGCAGTGTCACGATTAATTAAATTCGTCTATTCTGTAATACTCTTAGTTAGTTTTACCTGTTTAGAATAACGAGGGCCTCCATATAGGAATTAAATATTGTATACGAGAATTAATATGAGCGTGGTATAATTTTATTGAAACATCAAAACAACTTTCAGAACAACTCTGCAGGGAGCTACAACTTTTTTTCAACGTGTTTAACCTTCGGGCGGTCACGCTGTTTTACTTTGTACAACAGTTGTGATTTGTACGCTATCATTTTGCAACAAAGATATCTATCGTTACCAAACCAAAATGTATTCCTCAAGAATCTTCTTAGAACAATACTCGACAATTTTTAATTACAGTATGGCCCTTTAAAATACGGTAAAATCAACAAATGCACATGGAAGTCGCATTATAATGAACGCACTATGTACGGTTCGAGGAAACCACAGTTTGAAATCGTCATATCTTAAAATCCAGATAATATAGAAAATTGGGGTCTTAATCAAAGTTGTTCTGGAAGTGAAGCGCTATCTTATGGTACCTAATTTAATTCGGAATTTGACCACTAGGTAGCTCTAGTGGGCATGGAAGTTTTACTTTTGTTTTGCAGATATTTCAGGATCCTGACCATTTAGAAGTATGGCGTCTTCGGCAAAGTTGTTTAGTAAGTTAAGGATTATCATTGTTAGTTGATTTAAAATTTTGCCACTGGGCGGCGCTAGTGAGCATGACACTTTTGTTCGCAAATATCTCAGGAGCCTGACCACGTAGAAAGATAGTGTCTTAGGCAAAGTAGTTCAGTAGCTCAAGGGCTATCATTATTTGATGATGTGATGTGATGTGATATAAAGCCACCACCAGTGCAGGACTTGCCATGTCGTACGGTTCCTCTTAATAGCAAGATCAAGGTGCTGGACTATAAAATACTCTCTAATCGGTTGTATGAAGGGCCAAAATGGAGTGTGGACCCATAAGTACTTAGACCTATGCGCAATCCACTTCAGGGGTAGAGAATCTCCTTCCAACCGACTGATCATATTATATGATTCAGCAACTCGCTATACATATTAAGATTTCCGTCTGGTGGTTTGTAACAAGGTATTGCCTATAGGGTGCGTCGAATAATTGCAGACTGTTAGAAGACATCATCAATTATGTTCAAAATCCAAGAATTTTGGCCATAGCAGCGATCACCTCCTTGACTTGGGCCTGGTTTCCACGAATCCCTCATCCAGTCTGCAATTAGTCTGATACCCTCCCTCTCTACCCCCCCTATGTTAAGTATGTTAAACAATTCAATATAATTTATCAATAATCAATATCTTACCTTAATAATCCGACCACCAGTACCTTGCGTCAAAATTTGAGCCAGCATCACCATTTATTCAACCTGTGAAATACACTTAAAAACTAGCCTATTGTATTTCCTATCTGATCCTTATATTTGTTTTCTCATTGATTATAAATTGATCTTTACGAGTATCTAAAAAAACCGATTCTTACCGGTAAATCCTAACTTGTCGATACTTTATTGACCAACTATTTCATTCTAGTAACATTATTCCTTCTTTTTTTTCCTCCATGTGAACTTGTTTTTCTATAACATCCTCCTATTAATTTATATTTATTTATTTATCCACTCACTATTTTTTTCCCTTTACCCTCTCATTCTGTCTATCTTACGTCATCATCTAAAAAACGAATTTCAATTCAATCAGTATTTAATTATAATAATGTGTAACAAACAATGTTTAATTATGAGATAATTTCTTAAAATTAATTTGAAAATAACATTTTCATAAGTTGTTGAATGTCTAAATGCTCTAATATCTTGTGAGTATTTCAGATCGATTCGTTACGCATAAAAATGGTATATACACTGGATACGCTATTATAGGTAAACCACTATTACGATCCGTTTCAATTGAAGAGCATGGAGTAGCGTAACTACTAAGCGTGACAGTGTGCCATGTGGACATGTGTTGATTGAATTATTTTTCGTGAATTTTCTGTAAATGATGTTCTTGTAAATAATTTAATAAATAAATATATAATAAATAAGTAAATAAATAAGAAAGTAAATAGAATCATATATATATAAATAAATAATAAATAAATAAATAATTCAAATTATTATTTGACTAATGGGATAGTGAGTGAAAAAACTGTTAAATATATGAATCATTTCATAGTTCACATACATTATCTTCTCAATATGTCATTCCTTTTCCGGCTAAATCATTTTATAAGTGTTAGGTACTTAGATTTGTTTTTTTTTTTAACATTTGTTATCCCATTGCGTATTCTGTACTGTAATATTCATCTCTTTTACTCTTTCTAGCTTTAACTATCTTCACCATCTGAATTTTCACTTTCTTCCTGTTTGTAGATTTCTTCCGCTTTTTGTTTCAATTTATGTTTGTCATTAGCAAGGGTTTTCCATTCTTCTTTACTTATGTTTCTATATCTGTCTAGATCCTGCTTCAAGGAATCTTTCCATGTATAACTTGGCCTGCCCTCTTTTTTCTTGTTGAATTTGAATCTATATGCCATTTTCAAGGGATGATTTTGTGGTCTTCTTTTAATGTGGCCATAATAACTTATTCTCCCTACTCTTATTTTTCTATTTATTGTTTTACCATTTAATTCTTTTCTGATATTCAATTTATTATCATTTTCTTTTGTACAATGATGCCAAATACTCTTGACGATTATTTTCTCATATTTTGCTAATTGTTTTCTGCTCCTTTTTGTAAGCGTTGATACTTTTGTGCCATACAATATTGCTGGTGCGATCACTGTATTATAAATTAATTTGCCTATGGTCCAAGAAGGTTTAAATTGTTTACAAAATTCAACAACTACTTTTGATGCTTTCGCAGTATTAATACACCTTTGTTTCACTGTAGCAGGTCTATTTAAGTTTTCAGTCAAAGTTATTCCTAGATATTTCAAAGTTTTACACGTTTTGTATGATTTATTATTTAGCAAAATTGAACTTGGAATATCTCCCATTTTATTGGGGGCTCTTATTATAACATGACTTTTTTCTTCATTGATTTCTAAACCTACTGTTGGTAAACATTCTTCCAAGGCTTTCACAATTTTTTCTAGCTCCTTTCGGCTCCTAGCAATTATGAGAACGTCATCTGCAAAAACTAAAATCAAAGGTAGATCTAATAATTCTATTTCCATCAATTTTAGTTCAGGAACCTTTTCAACCACTGATTTTAATATGTTCTGCATAACTAAATTGAACAAAAATGGGGACAATGGACACCCTTGCTTAATTCCTTTTCCTCTATTAATTTCCTCTGACCATTGATTTTGCCATTTTACCCTAGTTCTATCTTCATTTAGGCATAATAAAACTCTATCAATAATATGTGTAGGAACATTCAATTCTAATAGTACTTCTTTCATATTCTCTAACTTGACATTATCGAACGCCTTTCTGATATCTAAAGACGCAATATATAATTGCTCTCCTCCATTCCAGTACTCTTCCATTATTCTACACGTAATGAAAATATGGTCATCTGTTGATCTCCCTTCAGTAAACGCTGCTTGATGAAGCCCTGGGTCTCCCGTGAATTCTTTTAGTCGGTTTTTAACCCATTTCGCATACGGCTTGTAAATAACATTGCAAAGACTAATTCTTCTAAAATCTTCTACTTTTCTAGGATAACTAACCTTGGGAACTGGAATTTGAGTTGTACAAGAAAGGTCCTTAGGCATAACATTGTCTATCCACATTCTTTGCCATATCAAAACCAAATCATTAAAAGTTTTTTCATCAGCATACTTTATCATTTCCATTCGAATCCCATCTGGTCCTGCTGATTTACCATTGCACGAATTGAAAATGATCGAAGACATTTCCTCCTTTGATGGAGGCTCGGTCAAAGGACAGGTATCGTTCTTCTCTAAGAAAGTGACATTAGGCCCTTCACTCTGTTTTAAAACTTCATTCCATAACCTAGTTGGAATATATGCATTCTTCCTAGACCTTTTTTTCATAAAATCTTTCAAAAATATGTATGACTTCCTAATTCTTACTCCTACATCAAAGTCCTTCAAATTTCTATAAAACTCCTTGATAGTTTTTTCTATGTGCTCTTTTTCTGCTATTTTAAACTCTTCCTTCCTATTCAGTACCTTCCATTTATAAGGCAACATATCAGGATGTTTTTTCCATAATTTCAAGGCCTTGTTCAATCTTCCTAAAGCTTTTTTCCTTTTAGGGGTTAAAGGCGCCTTCGATGTTTCCAATGCTTTATCTGATGAACTTTTCAATTTTTCTATTACTTCTTTATAAAGCTTATGTATATCTTTCCTCACTTCTCTAACCTCATCATTATCGTATTGTGTTAGAGCGTCACAATATTTTTTCTTTACCACATCAGATTTTAGTGCTGAATAATCCAACTTTTTCTTAAACTTCTTCCTATTTCTTTTGATAGTGTTATTCTCAAAAGTTAATCCAACCATCAATAATTTATGATCAGTATTTAAACTTGTCCAAAACCCTCGCACATATCTTACTCTTAGGTCGCTATCTTTGGGTAATAGTCTATTTGGCTTTCCTTCTTTCCTATCCTCCATGTAACATTCGTATTCACACCAATTTTTGAAGAAATATTAATAAGTTTATGAAATTTTAGAAACATGATAAATTCTTCTCCATTCTCATTGCTTGTGTCAAATCCTAACTTATGTCCAACAATTTGACTATCCTCCTCATCTACATCACCACGACCAATTTGGGCATTAAAATCTCCTAGAATTAGTGTTTTATTTCTAATATGATCCTTTCCGATTACTGTACCCAGTTCTGCTATGAAAGTGTATGCTGCTTTATTTGGTCCATGAATGTTTACCAAAAGGAATTTCCAACAATCATTAATAATAATTTCTGCCGACATAATCGATGAGCTTTTCATTCTTACATCCCCCAACGAAATCTCCTCATTTTTTCTAATCATTAGTGCTAGACCCCTAGTTTTATTTGGCCTGTTCAAAGGTGCTATCCATTTATAGTTCTTTGTTTCGATGATCTCTCCCAAAGCGTTCACTTCCTGTAGCGCCACTACATCTATATTATGCAATGTCATTAGTTCATCTATTTCATTTCTTTTTTCTTCTTTAATACATCCTCTTACGTTCAAGGATGCTACCCTGATAAATCTTTGAAAAAATTGGTTATTTTGCAATCTCTCTGTCTCATTATCACTCCTACTCATCTGTTTTATTCTGATTATATTATCATTTTCTACATTCAATTCTTCTACGACGTTACCTACTTCCATGGTATCATCGTTTTCGTTTTCCTGTATTATGATTTGTCGTTGTGAACTGTTCTCCACATCTAACACTTCAATAACACTTTCAAAATGATTCTTCTCTCCACCTTCCACAGTTCTGGTATAAAATATCCTCAGCGTTTGCTCCTCACTTCTTCCGTTTTCACCTATAATAACATCTGGTTCATCTACTTGGTGTACAATTATGTTCTTCCC
The DNA here is from genome assembly GCF_002204515.2 of Aedes aegypti. Lineage (NCBI taxonomy): Eukaryota > Metazoa > Arthropoda > Insecta > Diptera > Culicidae > Aedes > Aedes aegypti. Next base: position 384,192,545 of record NC_035108.1, read on the forward strand.
AAAAATTTCACTGACTGCTACCATTACTTCGTGTCCTAGCCATACACCCATTTGTCTTACACTAAGATTAATAAACTTTTCAAATCCGCCTTCCTCCAAACTTTCTATCAAAAAAGGTTCGTACCGTTCCTTATTCTTGGTCATGTGATCTGCTATTCTATTTCTTAAATCTTGAATGTCCTTACTTGTGACATAATCATCCTGCGTTTTCCCTCTTAATTGATCAATAAGCGCTCTTATCAGACAATTTCCATCACCTTTAATTTTCTTAATTCTAATTTTTGTTGCCTTATCAAATATAACTGTTTCATAAATTCCAAACTCTTCATCTTTGTTTTGTCTTATCTTCTTGGCCATCTTATCCCTAATTCTACTTTCAATTTCATGATTGTTTTGTGTCTTACAGGATTTGAATTGTAATGCTGATTTTCTTGTTGTACAATCAATATAGAATTCGAAGAGGGGAATTCCATTCTACACCCATTATCAGGAATAACTGATAGCTTGTAAATTCCATTAAAAAATATATTGATAATCGTACAGAATATTTCCGCCGTAGCACATATGATACGAACATCCTCAATACTATTTCTGTTGAACAATTTAATGACCTCCCTGTTTGTAATTCTCTTTTTGTATAGTTTATTGTTAACTGCGGGCGCAATAAGACGATCAAAAACCTCTTTGGAAAAGTTGAATGACCTGAAACGACTATCAGCTACAAGGATCCTAATTTTTATGAACAAATGGTATGTTTGTTTCCTTTTCTATTCTACTAAAGGTATAGTTTTAAAAATCAATTATATTCCACCATTCTCTGACATTAGGTCACTTTAGTGATTTACCCATTTATGGTTAAATTTGCTGATACACCATCCTTTCACTCCCAGCAAAAGAGACAAGTAAAAATCGTGTTCAAAACTTGTTTGGATTACTAAAGAAACTATATTTGTATAAACGAGAGCTAAATCGTGCGTTTAAACCACAAACTTAAGTACAAATTTTACTCTTTATGGTAGTTTTACTAAAAAGTATCATACTTTTAAAATCATGTACGCATATTTATTTATCTACAGCAAATTGTTAACGGTTTTCTCCACATATTTCAATTGGTAATATCAGAACAACATATTATGAAAATAATATGTGTAAAATAAAATCGAGTTTATTACAGCAGTTATGCCAATTTTGATGATTGTCAATGTACTTTGAAATGCCTTCTAAGACAAAAGCAATTGTGTTTCGATTGTGCTTTAAATGCGAAGTTGGGGCTAAATAAGTAACTCTATGAAGGCGTAAGATGTTTTTTCATATTAATACTATATTATCACTTGCGTCAGGACGTACTTTAAACCAAAAAAATCAACTCATATCAGTTCCTTTCAAATTTTTAATATTTTTCTCTAATAAATATAATGGAAAAATATATTTTTTTATATCTGTAATATTGTTGCTCCAAAAATAACTGGATTTTTTTTTTCATCAGGCCTCTGATTGATGATGCTTTTGCAAAACAAGCCATTTTTGAAAATAAAAAAATATAAATTGTCGAATTTTCCAGCCAATTTCTAACAATCATTGATTTTGATAACCTCCAAAAATCGACCGTTCTAATCGTTGTTCCATATTCGTGTGAAATTGAATTATTTTGGAGAATTTTTATTACCACAACATTGTACAATACGAGTCGAACGATGTGCAGAAAACCGATTGAAATTTTATTGATAAATTCAAAATATACAGCATGCATAAGGTGTCCACTTTATAAAATTAACAATCCTTAACCTATTTTACAACCAAATTTTCGTGATCTTTTGGCTCGGACGGACGATTCCGGGGTTATACGGATGTTCCTTGGGGTCTGTCCGAAGGTCATTTGAGACATTTCCGTAATAATGTTGCATGGTTCGAACAAAACTAAAGTGTTTAGAATTGAATCATAAACCATTAATATATTTCAACTCTTTCAACTAATTTGGAACAATTTTGTCCACTTCCGGATTCCCTGGAACCTGGTTCCTGGGGCATCAATCATGCGTCACAGCAATCTTCAATTTTTAGCACCAGTAGTATAATCTGTTGTAAATTGAGTAATTTCTTGCAACACAGGGTCATTTACAAGAACTTCGGGATATTCTGGAGTCGATTCCAGGACTCTGGAAAAGGACATCAATTCTATCATGCGACACATCAGAACAGTACCGAATATTGTCAATTTTAGCGGGAAACCTCAGGAACCTCCGTAAAATTTTCCAGTTTTTCGACTGAATTATCAAGCGTAAATGTAATGTGTAAAAACAATGTAAACACTGTCTGATTTAGTAAAAAATGTGTAATAAAAGGGCACGTTTCCAACAGATCATCTTGAAATCCGTGAACTAAGTGCCCCGTGGACACCAGGATTTGTCTTAAAATTAATGAATAAATTAATCAGTAATTCAACATAACAGTAATTCAATTTATGTGCTGAATCAGAATATAGCTCTTATGTGTCAAACATTGAAAGAAGTAAGTAGCAGTACATTTCATTCTGCCACCCAATAAAATATTCATCTGCAGCCACCGTAGCAACTAAACAGGAATTTGGAAAAGCTGGCTATCTTATCATAATTGAATGAAGGTGCAGAGCGGAATCCTAATAGAAACTGCAAACTGACCATTCCATTCAAGCGACCACGGCAACGTCCTCGTAGGATATTGTCGCTCCCGGGAACGTAGCATGTGAGTCATAAAAACAGGAAAATCAATAAAATAATTCAAAATAATTCAATTTTTTAAATTTCTCAAAATTTTATATTCCATCTATTGAAAATGTATAACCCAAGTATGGAAACGAATGAACCTTCTACTAGCAACATCTTGCAATTTCAAATTGGGGTTTCGATTATAATTGCATAAATCCTTAAAATTGTAAAAAAATATGACGCTTTGTCAAAAATCCACAAAATTATAAAACATATTTAGAGCCGTTCAAAAAATCTTTGTCAAATTTTACATTAGTCATTACAAACAAATTTCTCCTTAAGGTGAAGATAAAACGAAGCCAAACTTCAAATTTTCAAAAGCACTAATCTGGAGAACCAAACACCCGTTTGAGCTAAAAACTTAATCGATTAGTCACCACCAGCTAGTGACCAATCGATTAGGTTTTCAGCTTAAATGTATGTTTGGTTCTCCAGATTTGTGCTCTTGAAAATTTGAGGTTTGGCTTCGATTCATCTTCACCTTAAATATCATTCATTGTTACATCTGATGTTTTTCCAGCGCTGTCATTGTATTTCAAAAAAAAAAGTATTACACAAATCACTTAGAATAAAACTATTCTCGCCTGCTCAGTCTCCCTATATATTATAATTTGTATCCTATTATTTGTGAAACTTTTGCTAATGGTATGCACATTAATCCATTATACTAGTGGATGATTTCGCATGTTTCTAATATTCTAGTATTTCTTCAATCTTTGTGAATTGAAAGGTACATGATTGTTAAAATAGCTCTTTAATTTTGTAGTAAACGTTAACTAGCGGTAAAAGCAACGTTGTTCTCCGAGGTGCAATGGTGATTAGGGCTTACAACACACGGTAACGAGATGGGAGCGTCGTAAACGTGAGCACGCTGCCATTCCAATAGAATTTATTCAACCATGCGGTTTGCCAAAATTTGGTGCACCACTTTTCATTTGCCAAAATGAACAAAGCGACTCATTTGCACAGTTTTGCAACGCACATATAGCATATCCAAAGAGCGGGTTATGCCGTCAGAAGTATTGTGCCCTAGAGCATCGTCCCGCAGCGATCATATCTCGAAAATGACGGTGTTACTGGTAAAAAGAGAGTGTGACTTCTGGAGAAGCGTATTAGGTACATAGATACAGATCGTGCTTTACATCAGGTGTACGGCACGTTTGTTGGTGGAACGGTTGGAAAATAGTCAAACGACATAGTTTTATCTTGTTTGCAACTGATAGCGGGGCAATTAGAAAATCTGTTATAAATGATAACGGGGCGATTAAGTTGCAGAGGTTTTAAGCTATGTATTTTTAATACGTCACAGATTTTTATCGTGGACTACTTTGGATGACGGCCATATAAAAACTACCCATCAAACTTATCGAGAACTGTAGGACTGTATGCAACATACAGATAACTTCTCATGAATAAGAAACCACGTAAAGTTAGGTCTCCTATTAGATGCTGTTAGCCACTTTACGTCCAACGTCCAACCGATTCAGGTGAAATTTTGGAGGTAATAAGTTCAATTACATGAACATGAGTGACCACGCATATTGCTACTCCGGTATTTCAAGAACAGCTATACTTACAGAGAAAACCAACAGAGGCAACCCACGATCAGTAGCATCCTCAATATGTAATAACTGATGCTTTCATCATTACAAAATTATAAATATAAATAAATAAGTACGGTGCAGGCTGCGTTCGAATGCAGGTCAATTTGGGGTTTGGACATTTCATTGACGTATTTTTTGTTCAAGGAAGCCGTTGAGTTCTCTGCATTTCCACAAGAAAACACTGGGAGTTTGAGGGGTTGCTTGTGTGCAATACTTGATTTGGTGAACGATATAAATTTAATTCAAAATAAATGTATGAGCATGTGCTAATATAACATATACTTTATGATTCACACGCAAAGCGTGAACCGGGCACGACAGATACAGATCCCGTCACTTGTCCCACATACTGAAAAAATAAATATTCTCAAAAATAAGGGTAGGATTGTTTATTCTACGCCGTAAATTTTCAAATAAAAATGCTTGAATTTGAAATGATCGCAAAAATAAAATGCCAATTTAATTAAAATCAAAGGATAAACAGTTGAAATTTACGTGAATTTTGGTTTTTCAAGCGTATGCTTGAAAATTAACTCAAATATTCATCTTTTTTTTCGTATTAAAATGCCGTTCAATAGCTCCACCATAACAAACGCTAACAAAGTTCAAACTTAACACTTTATTCTCAATGAGATCATGATAGTGTGTATGTCCACCTATCCGCTTTAGTTATTTAGAGCTACGTTTCCCTTCTAAGAGCATGATGCTCGATTTTTAAGGGGTCGTTCATTATTACGCATAAAAGGGGAGTCGGGATTTAAGATTTCTTACACGTTATGCTACGTTATTTATGGACGGTCCCTTACTTGATTCTATGTTCTTGTAGTAGACTTTGACGAATTTTGTAGTGGATTCTTGGGTAGAATCTGAGGATTGCTAGTGGACATTAAGAGTATGTTGCGGGATCATCAGAATGTATAATTAGCTATTCGGCATGCTTTGCGAAATCTGGTAATATCTAGTAAGCTCCCAAGATTTCTAGGGCATTTATGGATCACGAGGATTTCACGCAGACTGTAGGTTGAGCTCCACTGTTTTATACCTTCTATGAATAATATTTCTATGGAAATCCCATTGAAAGCCGAGTCAGTTTTCTGTTTCGAAAAATATCATAATTTGTGTGTGTGATTGCAACTGTTTATGTTTGTACATTAGACTCTGGTCATTCATTGGATATGAGAAGTCTTATTTTGCAAGAAACATACCTTTGAAAATCTATTTTCATCTCACCAAATATTTTCGAGTATGACGACTTTGGGGCTTGAAATATTGACTGATTCTATATACCCATTATATTGAAAAATCATCAACCCATTAATCATTCATTAATCATTTAGTAACACCCAGAACTTATTTTTTTGTAAATACGCTTCTAGTAAATTATACCGTATTTCTGTATTTTGACACAGTTTCGAGGAATTTTTCAATTTTTGAGTAAGGATCACTCATGCGATTATTATTTCTGCGTGGTTTATATACAAATACCTAGTATACATAAAGCTTATAAAAATCATTGAAGACATTTGAATGATAAAAAGTATGTAGGATGTATGTCACAATTAAAATAACGTGTCTTATATCATTGTCCAACCCTACAAAAATCTGCTTCAAATGTTCCATTTCAAAGCCTAACCATTATATAGTTCTATAACACAGCGTAAAAAATTACATTTTTGTGTGTCTCAAGGATCAAATTATGTGTCTCTAGTAGATTTGAGGTGTCTGAATCTCATGCCGTTCTCAGAAATTTTCCAGTACGTCACAATTTTTGGCTACAGGTTGCCAAAGTTGTATGAAATAATGGTTTCATTGATGCTTATATGATGTTTAAAGTGAGATTTATCAATCTTCTTGGTGATCTTATCCAGCAAGCATGCAAAACAGAATTTTAACTTTCCTTTCAGATATAATTTGGTTGAAATTGTACGATTAAATTTAGCTTAAAACGATTTTTTCAACATGCTTGCATTCTCCATACAAAATGAATACTAACAGACGCTTTAAATATTTGTATGCTATTCTGTAAGTGTTCAAGCTACATATCGAGAAATTGAAATCTGTAAATATTATATAATCACCATTGTTTTATAATAACTATGTTGTTGTTTCATAAACGCAGCAGACGATAAACCGAGGAGATGAACGACCAATGAAGGCAGCATCGATATAATTGCCAAAACGTTGACCAGACGTATCCCATAGCGCCTCCCTTTCCATTGAAATTCCACAACATCCCGTAACACCTATGAGAGGTCGTAGAATTCTATGCATCTTTCAGTAGGTGTTCAACAAACCATCCTTACCCATCCCTCAGCATTCGCAAGGACATGGCCATGGCGGCTCTCGACTGTTGGAGGATGCGCCAATGTACGAATTGCTTAATGCTTATGCTAATGCTTGCATTCTCCATACAAAATTCTTCGTTTCTTTGATTATAAACTTTGTTGATAAGTATTGTCATAGTATATATTGCCATACAAGCCGGCAAACTTGCATGCAAGTTGGATGAAATAGTCAAATTTTGCATTTTCATCAGTCAAACAGTCAGCTCAAAAACTGGACGTGCCATGACATTTTTGAAAACGGCAATAGATTCAACAACCCTTAATTGAGTTTATATAAAATGCTTGAGACAAAAACGTGTTCCGCAGTGTAAGTATCAATATCCCATTGATATTTTCAAAACAAATGATTGAAACTAAACTAATTTTTAATTTGTCACAGTTTCGTATTTGACAACTGAAAATTACGACTTTGTTGTTAAAAACGGAACCCCACTGTAATTAATTCTTGCGGTAGCGCGGTGCTCGCTAGACCGTTATTTACAGAAAAACATCACCATAACATATCGAATGTACGGGCGAAATTAAAATAAATTGTAAGGCTTGTTTTGATTTAAGTATTTTATTTGGTGGTATCAGTCTACAAGTTCAAAAGAAATTGAAGATATTTCAACGGGTTTCCTTTAACATGTTAATCAGAAGATGTATACCATCAAAACTTGGTTAAAATTTGGTTCCTTTAGCAAATTGTAACCTCCGGGTAGAGTTTAAAATAAAAAAGAACAACAATTTTTGCGGCAAAACTCTTCAAAAAACTAATCCTTATTAGAAGAATGAATTGGTTTGGTTTGATAACGAATGATATTTCAATCGTCAATTGGGTCCTAAAATTTTTAATAAAATCTTGTTTTTATTTAACAACCCAAAAGAGCATGTTATTTCAACTACTTTAGCATTTTTTCCCGCTCAAATAACGGCTATTTCATATTAAAACTTTAATTTGAAAATTGGGTCCATAAATAAACCTTGACACATGAGATCATGTTTGACGTTCGCTTAGTCGACAAAAACACCACAGGGGTTTTAGTTTTAACACTGGGGTTGTTCCTATCTGACATTTCGGAAGGGACACGGAAAACAAAATACACCCAAAATTTGAGTTTAAGCCATGGGGTGTGACAAAATAAAAAAAAAATGTTTTTTCGACTTAAACCAACGGAAAACATTAGAAAATTGAGTAAACATGTGTTTTTGGCCTAAACCTAAGCGTTTGGCATCAAAATCCGGACAGGGCTTTAGGACCCTATTCATAAAACGCTGGTCGATTTAACTTTTTGTTCAATAATCCGGCAATGGTTTTTTTTTTCGTTGCACTGGAATCAATCGGTTAGGTTTTGAAGCCAGTAACTATTAAAAAACAGTGATCAACTTAAGTAATCAATAACTTTCTACAAATAACTATGGTTTGTTACTCTGGAAGAACAATAATAGTCAAAAAAAAGTTGAATATATTTCCCCATACGAAATTAAATGACCGAGATAAAAACTATCACCACTGAGGGATAGAGGAGGATCTTCTCTTCATCGTAGCATTGTTGATAAACGTGTAAATCCATTGGTTTGTTCAAAAACATTGAACTACACGCCAGGTTATCAATGGCTCAGATTACATTGCCTCAATACTATGAGTGTTTCTGTCATTGCGTGCGTTTTTATTGGATTAATTAGAAAAAAATTTCTACGGAATTCGCAGTTCAAATTGAGTTCTTCGATAGGAGGCCCAGTTGTCCCGAATTATAGTGTCCTAGATTTCTCAATGAGTTAACCAATTAATGTTATCATACATATTGTATGTCAATCGGGCGATCCAACTCCAATCGGGCGATCCAAACCTCCAAATCTCGCATAACCTGTGATCTCGCCCTAAAAGCCATTTGGTAACCGAGTGTGTAGCTCCTTGTTCCTAAGCACATGAATGGACCAGGGTGAAAACTATCACCACTGGGAGACAGAGGACTATCTTCTCTTCATCGTAGTATTGTTTAATAACGTGTAAATCCATTCGTTTGCTCGGTAACAGCAAGCTACACACTAAGTTACCAATGGCTTTTAGGGCGAGATCACAGGTTATGTGAGAAAAGGATTCGGCAGTTTTTTTTTAACCCATAACAATGAAACATCTAAATTTATGGGTTAACTAAAATCAAATTTAAAAAATATGATGCCTAAAATATATTTCTGAACACAAATATGTAGCATGAAAGTCTCAACAAAGCATTATCCGATCAGAAGTTCCCCACTAGTTATTATCCTTTCTTATTGGAAACCGGGTGAAACATTTTCCAATAAGAATAAAATCGCCATCTATTGGTTTTAATCTTCACCTTTTTCTCGCTTCTAACGCTAACCATCAAAACTATAATAGCAATGGTGTTCAATGGTATTGCCGCCATAAAACTTGCTTGCCCACTTTGACCGATTACCGATATCGTTTTACCGTCACATGCTTTGTCATCGGACCGATACATTGGCTCAATGTTCCAATGTAGCACAAATACACAGCTCGCCTACTGTACACCGATCTCCCATGTATTTCACTCCAAATCGTGCACACGTTAGTCACAGCACGCTGAGAGCACCACCAACATGTGACTCATATAGTATTGGTACCACACTGCCATCAGGTTGCAACTTTTGGCTAGCTGTCAAAAAATTATTGAAAATTTTTCACTCTACGAATCAGACCACAGAAAGTGTCGTCTCGTGAAACTCGAAACTCTCGGTCCTGGTGCGTTCCGTGATTATTATTTTCTTTTTGAAAAGTGCTATCATCATCGCGTTCGCGTCCACAAGATCCAGGTTATTTGCGTGATTGTTGGAGAACAGCAATCGATTCGAAACAAAAAATCCATATCCATCGATGAATTTTGCAAACTCTGAGCTGAGCAGAGCGATCGATGAAGACAAGACTTGGGTCAAAAGTTTATATTTTTGAAGTTTGGCTGAGTTTTTATCAAGTTTTTTTGTTCTTTTCGTGAAATAACTACTGGCTATCTTGTGATCGACGCGGTTTTTTTATAATTCATATCTGGGTATAACAGAAAAGTGATAAGGTTGCTACGATTGGAGCAAAAATGTCGCAGTAGACAAAGTGATGGGATAAAGACAGATATTTTATTAGTACTCTACGTTTCGTGCAGCGACGTTTATTGTCGGTTTTGAGTTTTTTTTTTCATCTCTACAGTCTGATTTTCTGTTCACACATGTAGAAGATTTTTGAGCGATTTAGAGTCCTTCGTTGGCGACGAACAGAATATACCAAACGAATGACCGCAATAGAGCATTACTGATGTAGATTGCTCTTATCGCAATACAAACTTTGCAGCTATCGTTTGGGAGTTTCGTTTACCCTGGAATCTTCATGCGATAAGGTGCTTCGAGATAGACGTTTATCACTGCCGTGGGCAATAGCAGGCAGTAATTAAGTGTGTTGTATAAGCCGCAATAATGCCACAAAGATGACAATGCTTACGAAACCTTGAGAAAGTCATATGCGAGCCAAAGTGTGATTCAATCTGGACTTTCAAGCAGGCTAGTGCCACAGTGTGATTCCTGCGTTCCTAGGTAACCGAGCTACTACAGTGTCTTGAGCAGCATTCCGTCGCTAAACTGCCCAAAGGCAACAAGAGTAGGATCGAGTGACCCATTACCGATAGTGCCAATTTGCACTTGCCGAGGCAAGAAAAGTGAAAAGTGCTGCCTGTGTCAAGAAGGTTCCAACAAATCGATATCAAAGAACGACTGCCAACCGGAGGATTGCATAGCTCTCGAAGAACATAGTTTTGCGCGAGTGACCGATTTTTTTTCCTTCGGTATTCATCGAGAATGCAAACAATGTGTTGGAAGCGATTTGAAGTGCTTGGAAATCTGAAGATGATAACAGCAGACAAATGACAGCAATCCTAAGGCTTCCATTGACAATAGTGCTAAATGGTGTTATTTAATGACCTCGTTCTTCCGAAACAATAGTGATATTAAGCAGAAATTATAGCCAAAACACATATAATTGTTCGCCATTTTGTGTTCATTAGTGTTCATAGTGTAGTTTGCTCTCAGCTCTCCGCTGCTGACTGCTGGTGGTGCTGAGTGCTGTATTGGTATATGCATTGCAACCCTAGTGTAGCTGATCTTGCCGTCCAAGTTCACCCAAACCACCCACAAGATTTACAATTATTGACACATGCTTCAGTCTGCTGAGTGGGTTCTCAAATTTTGCCAGGTCTTATGAACAATAATATCAAAATAGTGCGCTGATGGTGTGAGTGAGTGAGTTCTGCGCGTGGGAAAACTAGTCAAATGTTGCCGCTGATGTTGTCATTGTAGGAAAGATTACAATCATCTGGGGATTAGTGAATGAGAATTGCGGAGTAAGTTGATGGGCTGTTCGTAATTATCGTTTGAAGCTTAATATTGGATAGAATGATTTATAATAGGTCAATGATCAGTGATCCTAATATTTCAGATTTATCAAAAAAAAAGTTATGGATTTTTTTCTATAGATTTTGGTACAGATTATGTACGGTACAGACCTGAGTATAGATTACAGATTTTCACTAAAAGTATCACCAGTTTGGTGCACATAACCTCGGATAAATAATCCAACAAAAACGAGAAGTTCTGGAGTAGTTTGAACTAATCCATAATTTGAAAACTGTTTCGATAGCATGTATGCGTCTTAATCTGATATTAATTTTAAACTGAATTTATTTCAATAAACATATCTTGGTTTGACAAATATAGTACAATGGATGTTCATGTTTGAAATGTTACAGATTTTATGCATGTATTGTAGGCATTGTTGCATTCGAACGCGTTCAGTTTGCGTTCCAGTTCAAACCTTTGAACGAGGGATCAAGTAGGCTTGAACATTGAGCAGTTCAAAAATTTGAACCCGTGCGAGCTGAAAATTGAACGCGATATGAAAACTGCCGTCATGGCAGACACACGACTTATTTCAATGTTGCAAAGTTTTGCAAAGATGTGAGAACACATTTAAGGTGCCATATATTTGTAACGATTGGAATTCAATATGTTATGATGTAGTGTTTTTCGTGTTTTTAACTTCAATGTGCATTTTGATGTGAACCCGTTCATGAGCAGGTGCAGAATCATGCACATAAGTTCAATGTGTACTAGGTTCTCGTGCAAAATTAGAACGCGCTCAGTTCACTTTTGACTCGCGTTCAGTTTAAAATGCATCACTGATTGTAGGTACAGTGGGGGACCGAAATCCGTACAGGCTCACAATCCGTACACTTCATACAAATAGTAGGCGTTTTGTATGAAGTGTTCGGATTTAGATTCATTTCTTAGGTGTACGGATTTTGATCCCGCACGGTAAGATATAAATGATTTTTAAGTCTCCAGAATAGATAGAAATTTAGCAGCACTGGATGTGATTATTTTTTACAGCAAAGAATTTGCTGAACACAGTATGGCAAGAAAGTGTGCTGTTGGATCGAAAAATCACCAAAAATACTATAAAAAACCTCAAAAACAGAACAATATTTCGGAATGCTTCTATAGTTTATAATTTTTGATACATTTCCAATAAATCTTTTTTAACTTATTTTTTTTTATAAATTTTTCAGAATGAATGTTTTGATTTATATATCTGGACTTTTTTTATTATTCTATTTATTTCTAATTAATGTTGATAATCGGGATTCTTTCATTCCATATCTCATCAATGCGATGTACTGAGTACTTTTAAACATTCCAATGTGAATCAATTGTCTTGAATATAATTTTATTTCGCACTATAAATATAAAAAATGTTTTACAGTCAGCTCTCCATAACTCGATATTGAAGGGACCATCGAGGATGCCATGAAAACTAACCTTTACAATGGTTCCCTAACTGGATATCGAGATAGAGATAGCGAGCGAGTAAGGGAGAATTGACTGCATAAGAATTTAAATTTGTTTATTCCTATGAAAATAATACCCATTGAACAGTAATTTATAGACACATCATTTTCACTAATAGGTGGTAATAGATTGTCCTGGAAGGAAGCGTTCTATTTGTTTTAATAACAATTAATTAATTCAGACATTATTTAAATAATACTTGTTCAACAAAAACATGCTGAAATTTGACATAGAAGAGTTGGGAGCTCTGTCTTAAGTTGCACTAAAACCATCTAATCGAGTTGTGGACCCGACGTCCACAGAGATGAGGTCATTTATCAATCTGGACCAAATCCTAGCATGCGACCGTCAAACGTAGATTATTATATGTTGCGTGGCAGCTCATAACATATACAACAATCATACTAAATAGAAATCAAAATCCACTTGACCTGAGAGATTCACGAAGAGGAAAAATATCAACGTCATGTGCACCCCAGATTGCGCTGTCGTGAAACGTCAAATGCAACCAGATATTTTTATGGCTGAAAAAGTGAAAAGTATTGTATTCAAAACAAACTGTTATTAAAAACCTCAGTCTGCGGAGCAGTTTTTCCAATGAGGCTAATAAATCTAAATACAAGATTAGTGATTTCTAATGTCTTCTACGTTTGCTGGCATGAAATATCACTCGAAAGGCTATTTATGTTTCGGTGTGATGCAAACGCAATATTTTTTACTGAGATGTTCATGTGACGGTTTGAACCGCTTACGCATGACTGATGTAAACACAGAGCGGAATAAGAAAAAAACTCAGCAATTACAGAAAAACAAGACCGTCTTCGGGGGTCCACTATGGGCAGTTTCCATACAGACAAGCGGCCAAAAATATGTTTTCCATCTCATGTTGTATTTATGAGTTTTGTGATACAAATTTGATGTTTTATTTTCAAAAATAAGTTTTCGAGACTTACTTTTGAATGAGGCCTATAGCGAAATAATGAGTTTTGTTACTTATTATGAATATAAGCCATGTATGCGATTAACGTTGTGCAAACCATATTAAATATTAGAACTTACATAGAAATAATGGTTTGAATGAATTAGCGTTGTTTAATTATTTTTAGAATTATTTTGTAGCTGTTTTCAATAGAAAATAATTAAAAATATTGGAAAAATTGAAAAAGCCGTAAAATAAAAAAGTGCAAATTTGTGCAGCTAGATTCTTCACGATCCTTTAGTTTACATCCCAAAGTACCCTTGGGAGTAAATTTTAGCCTGGGACAACTTGGGACAAAAAACTATGGGATGTTTAAAATTTTAATAAAATAATCATATATTTTTTCAGTGCACTCCCCGCATTTATCCAACTTAAAGTACGAATTTTTATTTCATATATTTTTTTAAGATAGCCTTTTGAATAAGCTTTAGCACAGTGTATAAAAATCTGTATAAAATATTATGATTATGCAGTATATCCTATTCAATGCATACTTTGTCATTGCATTCAATTCTTAATTTTTCCTAAAAACTCCAACTTTGACATACTGTATCAATAAAACTATGAAAGATCTTGCTCTGATATTCCAGGAATATCTTAGTAGAAGCGTTAACTATGGAATGATGTACAAGAAAAACCTATCGAAACAAGTCATTTTTTCGATTATTGGCCACCTGATCGCCCATAGTGGAGCGTCTCGTCTCAGCTCTTGACCATACTTCGATTTGAAACCCACAGCTATGTAGCACTAAGCAACCGATATTGAAACGTAGAGATTCCGAAAATTTGAGAATTTCTGAAGTACCACAGAGGTTTCTTCAAAATTCTTCATGGGATGCTATCAAAATTTTCTCTTGAGGTTTTCCCATGAAATAATCCATGAATGTATTCAGAGATTCCTTCTTCGCTCAACAAGTTCCATAAAAGGTTTTAATTGCAATTGCATTTTTCATAGGAATTATTGTGAAATAAACCGTGATATGTCCCTTTTTAATGTATTCGAATCCTCTGATCTATGACATTTTGAAGAAGGTTATTAGAAATTTTTAGATTTCAGAATAAATTAACAGGTCTCATGAGCTTTTCCAAAGAACGTAGCACAAAATTTATGTAAAGATTGTTACACTTGTATTGCGAAAAATATATTCCATACTCTACAATTGCATTACGAAAAATATATCATTACTGCCATTAAAAAATGTGCGATCATTGAAGTGTTATTACTTTTTTTCACAATATAGTGTCCATTTCCTGGCCATCTTACTTGTCCCGGGATTCGGGATAAAATTTGAAGCCAGTCCTAAAAAAAACCCGGGATTTCCCAGATTTCCAAAAAAAAATCTATTATTTTTGTCGAAATGGAATTGATTAACTCTTTATAGGGTTTCCCAGAAAGTATGGGCACGACTTTACCATACTGCTATTTCAAGACTAGTGAAGACAAAAATCTGATTTTTACACATTTGATTACTGTATCCAACAAGAGTAAATTGCGATTTTTTAATGAATCATTTAATTATTAATGTGTTGATAACGTAACACTTCTTTGAAGCATCTCTCATACTATTATACTATACTATTTAGAATATCTGAAGATTAATAACTTTCTGATGTTGTCTTATGTAGTGAGAAAAATACAGGATTTTTTCAAGTGTTCTTTAACAAAGCCAAATAAAATTTCAAATACCAATTTATTTAAAACATCCTTGATACAATGTACTTGAACTCATCACGGCGAAAGGTTTTGATAAAAAACATATATTATTAGTTATTTTTCAACATAAACGAAATGAAAGGTATGTGCTGACTAGATAAGCAAAAAATTTCGTTGTAAACGATTATTAAATCAAACAAATTTATGGTTAAAATATGGTATGATATGATATGGTTATGGCTGGTTAAAATAGCTTTATTTTTAATACAAAAATATAAAAATATTTGACTATTTGGAAAAGTACCATGATTTTCATTATCAAAGTCGTACCCATACTTTCTAGGGAAATTCATCCCTGTCCCTGGCTGGTTCATCCCCATCAAAATGGAAGCACAATTTCAACAACACCATGTTCTTGCTATAAAATATAAGGAGAAAATAGCTTTCCCTGATGGAAAGTTGATTATAATCTCTTATATTTTCTATTTCACTTTTTATTTATTCTGATGAATCAACTATTTTAAAATCAAAGCTTGATAAATATTTAAGTCATAATATTATTACAATTTGCTCCAGACATACGAAAAGTCATTTAAACCTAGAAGATCAAAAGAAATGTCTTTATTGAAGAGGATAATGCTAAGAGGTAATTACTGTATTAGTTAGGTCACAGTCTAAAACATTCAATGAAATTAAAGGTTTTAGATTGTGACCGTGAAATTAACCGGCAAATAGGAACGATAATTTCAACCAGGACAACACTATTGAAAATTTTAACCTTGAAAAAAGCCAAATCTATGGCCGTAACGTCGTAAACAATCAAATGAATATTGTGTTCTTACATGGTAATTTGGTCATTTCATTAAAATAATTACCCTTAATTCTATTATATCGAATAATGCTTGAGTTTGAGAAGAATGCCATTGTTTTGCCATAAATTTTAGTGGTTTTCCTCAGCATTTACATACATTACGGAAATCCCGGGATAACCCGGGATATCAGAATGTATATCCCGGGAAACGGGAAATCCCGAATTTTACTACATTCCGAGATTTTTTGTCCCGCGATGTCCTGGGATAGACCCTCTTTTCCACAGCATTTAAATACTTTAAGGTGAAGATGAATCGAAGCCAAAGTTCAAATTTTCGAGACCACGGATCTGGAGAACCAAGCGTCCGTTTAAGCTGAAAACTTAATCGATTGGTCACCAGCTGATGGTGACCAATCGATTAGGATTTTAGGAAAACAACACAAATCCCGAGCAGGCGAAAAACTTTTAGTAATAGCAAATTTTTATATTGATATTAAAAATGGTTTTAACTTGATAGAACCTATCTACAAACATCAATTATGATTTACATCTTTCATGTCTTATGTCAATTAAATCAATAATGTAATAAGTATTCTTAATGCTGAGTAAGAGTTATTTGAAATGTATAAGGTATGAGGTGATCATTTGCATAGTTTGAAAAAAAAAATCAATATTTTGCTAATTTAAAGTTTTAAAATTTGGTTGGAAGCATTTGGCACCATTCTTTCCCAATCACACCACAATTGCAAACCTATGAAAGACCACTCGCGAGAGATGGATGAATCTGACAGTCGAACGCTGCCAGCAGCGTGCACTTTGGAAAACGGACGAGAAAAACTAGCAAAATTTTCACTCCCACATGGCTACGCACACACTCACTCACACTTGGAAGCGCACGTCTAGAATGACGGAAAGACAAGAGAGTGACTTTTCCGCCGTCGTCGTCGCGTGTTCCGAGTGAGAGCCATTTTCCCTTCGATCGAACTTTTCAGTCCGTGAGTGGCTTTTCCGACGTTTAGTTTAGCTCCGCTTTTTTCGCATTCAGATCGATGTTTTCCTTTTAATTTCAAGTGGACCAAATCCAATTAGAATGGATGGTCCGGAGTGAAGCGTGGTGGTTGATCATCCTCGTCGTCGCACTTGGTGGTTGTTGGTCGATTGTTGGATAAGCGTTCCTTGTGAGAAGAGTTGTGCGACGGAAATTTTCCGAATCATAATCTTTTCTCGGTGGTGAAAAAAAGGTGATTGGATTGGAGTGTTTGACGAGCTTGACGACTTGAAGGTCGGAACGGGGAAGAACAGTACGCCTAGCACTGCCAGCATAAGCAGCTATATCCGAATCGCACGAAACACTAAACTATCAGAAAAGTGTCACAGTTTGATATTTTTTCGGTTTGAATATTAATAGCATTTGTGTTTTTCACTTCTATTTGTGAATAAATCGAAGAACAGTGACGGGGAAATAGTTGATATTGAAGCGTGAGAGTGTACTTCCCCTCGAGATCGATTCGACTATTTCTGTACCCAAATAAATGCATTAATTTTAATTACCCTGTCTGAAGCCAATATATGCATCGGTCGGTGAATAGAAAAAGAGTAAAATTGAGCTATTAGAAATTATCAGCAGAAGAAATCAGTGTCCACGAAGCAAGGCCAATACAGCAGAAGTGTGGTGAATGAAGAAAAAATAAAGTTCTATGTCGGATATCTAAAGTGAGTGAACACAGAGAAGAGAAAAAAAGAAAAGTCTATCGACAGCAATACCTACAACAAAAATCAAGGAAAAGTGGAGCATCAAAGTGGATCATTCCTAGAGCGTCGTGTGGAGCAGTGCCAGCAAAGCAGAAGCTAGCCTTTGGATTTGTCCTAGCGAGCGCAGATTCCGTCGCCAGCCAGCGCTTCCTTCTGGATTCAGCACAGCGATCCAGCAAACGACGACGCCGAAGACGACGCCACAACGCTGTTCATCTTTTTCATGAAAGCGGGTCGATAATCGTCAAGATGGAGTGCAAATTGATTTCACGATATTCGCCACTACTCGTGCTATTCTTAGCATCACTAGTAAATGCACAAACAGGTACATTCCTCAATTCATTATTTATAAAACCACATACTTGCGTTCTGTTTTCAGCCACAGGGAACCGGTCGGTCGGTACGAGGTTCCGATAGCGACCTTCAACGTCATGAAAAAATGATATCGGTTTATCGAAACACAGTAATTTCCCGTTATGTTGAATTCTTATTAAGTTGATCTTTGTGGAAAACGCATCTAAAAGCCCCCTGTTCCCTCATCAACGAGGTGTTTTTCACAGTCTTACATGGAGGAATGACTGAAAAACGATGCCTTGATCCCTAATTTCCATGTATAACAAATACCTGAGGAGTCCTGCCCAAGAATGATAACAGCAATTCCTGTTAATCATCATCACCATCCATCACTGAAACCAACTCCATAGTTTTAACTCCTGTCCCGCATTCGCATTTAATCACATATCACACGCATTTCATTCATCACATTGAACGACATCCACTAGCGGTGTCGAATTTCAGCCATTCTTCGAGCTTCTTCTTTTCGACGAACGAATTTAGTCCTTTGTTTTGTTTATCTGAAACAAGGTATAGAACGAAATTCCAATAATGTCTCGAATAGCTGCTGATTTTCTTTCACCTTTCATCGATGAGGCCACAACTGAGACTGCTCTTTCACGGAGAAAAACATTGTTACAATTTCCCTGAATGTCACAAACGGAGAAACGAACTTGACGACTGCAAAAAGGTAGAAAAACAAATTTCTTCTTAGATTTCCATCGATTTGTACTCTACATCGTGAGAAAAGTTTCTTCCTTGTAATACAAGAGCTTGTCCATATTGGTACATCATACAACATCCATAAAATTTGTTTGAAGATCAAAAGTTGGTTCTTAAGACAAAGTTCTGATTTTCTGTTAATGAGTAGACTTCATGTATTTGCTACATTTTTTTTTTACTTATCTCCTTTATTTGGCAGGCTCAAATATTTGTTACATTTGGCTTGAATACCCTCAATATGATGTTTGAAAGTGAAGCTTTTATCAAGCATGAACCCTTGATACTTAACTTCATCTGATCAGTTTATTGGAACCCCTCTCATCGTGACAACATGTCTACTTAAAGGTTTCAAATAAGAAGCTTTTGGTTTATGTAGGAATATTATTCGTTGAGTTTTGGAAGTATTAGGAGAAACCTTCCACTTTTGCAAGTATGAAGAAAACTTTTTCGTAATCTACTACATATGACACGCTGTCTTCGTCTTTTGGCGGAGAGTGCTGTGTCATCCAAACAAAAGAAAATGACATCCCTGAGGTAATTCACGTGTATTAGATACAAAAATATTGTGTAATATTGGTCCCAAAATGTTGTCTCGATATGAACACAAGCTCTTACAGGAAGTCTTCCAGATTTAGAGTGCTGATAATTAACCTAAAGTGTACGATTTGACAGATAACTTTGAATTATTCTAACAATGTATGTTGGAAATTTAAAGCTTTTCTATTTTACAATCAAGCCTTCGTGCCAAACACTGTTGAATGTCTTTCTATGTCTAGTAGAATTGCCATCAGATTTGTTGGAACGAATCAAATTTGTTATACGTAAAAGTTGATGAGTGGTCGAATATCCATGTCGGAATCCGAACTGTTCATGGTCAAAAATTGAATTTTCGTTGATGTGGACCATCATTCTTTTCAATATGACCTTTTTAAAAAGTTTACCAATAGAGGAAAGCAAACTTATTCAACAATAACTGGAAGCTTCTGTTGGAGTTTTGTCTGGTTTTAAAATTGATACAACCTTAGCATTTTTCCATTTGTCAGGAAAATATGCTAATTGAAAACATTTGTTAAATATATCAACTAAGAATGATAAGCTACTTTATGGAATCTTCTTGATGAGGATGTAGAAAGTTTCATCATCGCCAGGAGCTTTCATATTTCTGAGTTTTTTAATAATAGTTCTCACTTCTTCCAAACCAGTCTTCGAGGAATTTTCGAAAACGTTCTATTGATTGAGAATATTTTTGAAGTCTTGAGTAACTTGATTTTCTTTTAGACTAGTTAGTCCTAAATTAAAATTGTGCGCGCTTCCAAACTGCATAGCAAGTTTTTGAGCTTTTTCGCATTTACTTTGTAATAATTTGTTTTCCTCTTTCTATGCCGGTATTGACTTCTGAGGTTATTTCAAAATTTTAGATAATTTCCAAAAGGGCTCAGAGCCAGGATCCAACTGAGAAATTTTATTTTTTTAAATTTTTGTTTCTTAATTGTGAAAAACGTTTCTTGATTTCTTTCTGCAAGTCCTGCCATATGATTTTCATAGCAGGATCGCGGATGCATTGAAAATGCCTTCTCCTCAAGTTTTCAAGACGGATCAAGAGTTTAAGATCATCGTCTATAACGACGGATTCAAATTTTACTTCACATTTTGAAATTGCAATGCTCCTGGCTTTCACAATGGAATTTGTTAATGTTTCAAGAGCAAGATTTGATTGTAAAGAAATGTTAACATCAAGATTAGAGTCAATATATGTTTCATATATATTCCAGTCGGCTCGAAACTAATTGAAAGTGGAGCTGATTGGATTGAGAATCGCTTCATGGGATATTTGGTAACCATTTGGCTACAAAGATGGCTAGAGTCAATCAAGACCAAATAAATCGTGGAAGTGCTTCTAGAATAGGAAAAACAAGTAGAGCATTGAATTGAGAATTATTCTGAAAAGCCCTCATCAAATAAAATTCTTCCGTTGGTTTGTGAATTATTCCATAGCCGATTTTTTGCATTAAAATCAACAATGACATTTTTTTGTCTTATTATTCCGCAAGGCAATTTGAAGCAAATTAAGTTGCTGCCCAGAGTATTGAAAAGTCAAATAAGCAGCTATGAATGTAACTGCTGCGTTTCAACAGAAACACCCAGAGTTTCAAAACCATTAGTTTCAAATGACGAAAAAAGTTGATGTTTTATACGCCTATGAATGATGATTGCAACTCCCCTACATGCTCCATCAAGTCGATCATTACGTTAAACAAAAAGTTTGGATCCAGGTTTCAAATAAGTTTCAGTAATATCTGCTATATGTATGTTATTAGTTGTTAGAATATGGAAACATTTAATACAGTCGACTCTCCACATCTCGATGTTCTATATCTCGATATCTCTCCCTATGTCGATGATTTCGAAGGTCCCTTCATTCTGCATACAATTTCTTTCTCCACATCTCGATATCTCCATATCTCGATGTGATCCTGTTTATCGTTCGTTCCCAATTTTCTCTCTGTACCGTTTTGATTCAAATTACGGACAGCTTCAAATTCCGGACACTGTAGTTTGTATGGGAAACATTTCACAAGTAATGTTTCAATTTTTGCCGTTCAAAAGTTCTCACTTTCGAGGCTTGTTTTAGTCAACATTTTCCATAGATATCTATGAAAATTAATAATGCTCAGCTGCCTTAGACGCCTCTTTAGTGGTTTACCGATCTCAATTAATGATTTCACTTTTCTATCTATGATTTTCATGAGCTGCCCGGAATTCGAATCAAAGTGTCCGGAATACGAGGCAAAAGTAAGGAAGTGTCCGGAATAAGAATCATGAAAAGTCCACACATTCCTATTTATTTAAAAATTTTCATGTTGCGAAATCAAAATCTTCGTCCACTATTCGAAAGTTAATTGTTTTGAAGGCTCCATAACGCGGAACAATCATACAGAATGATTAATTTTATATGCTTTATGATGAGTTATACTTCACTGAGGCCTTAAGTGTCCGTAATATGAATCAAAACGGTATGTCGATATGACCAATATCGAAGGTTACTAGACGAATTTTTTTAGATCAAAGTAAATAACAAATCTAGTACTCAATAAAAATTTGTTCTTTGTTTCGATCTCTCCCTATCTCGATGGTCCCTTCGATATCGAGATGTGGAGAGGCGACTGTAAGCCACACAAACATTCGACAAGGCCTTATTGACAAATTTAGACTGTTAAATCAAATTTCACGCTAAAATTTTAACATTGCGTAAAACAGGTGAACGAAAGATTCGACATGTTTTGCTAGAATAAAAAAAAATGTGTATTCTTCTGATTCCTAAAAAAACGATACGCAAATTCCGATGCAGACACAAATTTCTAAACCCTTGCCACAATTAAAGCCAGAACTCCACCTGAATTTACGTACGTTTCGAATCTGCGTCACTGGAGTGAGAATCTCCATTCACGTGCACCATAAATAACCTACCCGAATTGGTGTAAATAAACATTTCAGTCTCGGTAAGCAACGATAATTCACCTCTGGCACGCTTCAACCCTGTTTCATTGCGCCAGTCAAAAACAGAACAGAATATCACCTGTGGAGAGAATGAAGTATCACGCGTGGAAAAAAAAGGGGCCTTCTGTCGGGAAGTTTTCTATACAATTCAGACGTGTTGATTTTGGTTACTGGAACATTTGAAAAATGAGCGACCAAATAGGATTCGAAACTATCGCTATGTTAAAAAAATTATGGTTTGAGTTCTGGAAGCATTAGGAGAAATCTTCCATTTTTGCAAGTATGAAGAAAATATATCCAAACATTTTTGCAATATTCTACCGATGACACGCAGGCTTCGGCCTTTGCCAAAGAGGTCTGTATCATCCGCAAACAAAGATTTTTGACATCACTGAGGTAACTCAGGTAAGTCATATAAAAAAATAGTGTAAACTATTGATCCCAAGTGCTGCCTTGGGGAACACCAGCTTTTACAGGAAGTCTTTCAAACTTAAAGTTCTGATAATTAACCTGAAGTGTATGATTTGACATTAAACTTTGGATTATTCTAACAATGTATATTGGAAACTTAAAGCTTTTTTATTTTGAAATCAAGCCTTCATGCCAAAGACTGTCAAATGCTTTTTCTATGTCTAGAAGAGCAAGACCAGTAGAATAGCCTTCAGGTTTGTTGGAACGAATCAAAATTATTGCACGTAAAAGTTGATGAGTGGTCGAATGTCCATGTTGGAATCCGAACCGTTCATTGGCAAACATAGAATTTTCTTTGATGTGGACCATCATTCTGTGCAAAATGACCTTTTCTAAAAATACTGATAGAAGAAAGCAAGCTGATTGAACTATAGCTGGAAGCTTCTGCAGATTTTTTGTCTGGTTTTAAAATTGATACAACCTTGGCATTTTTCCACTTGTCAGGAAAATATGGCAACTGCAATATATATCAACCGAAAATGAAAAGCTACTCTCTGGAAATATCTTTATGAGGATGTAGAAAATTCCATCATCGCACTGTGTTTTATTTTCTCGATTTCATGCGCTTTTTGAATAGCGCCCAAACCGTTGATTTTAGCGATATAGTTTGTTCGGAGAATTATCTTGGTATACTAAAGCGCATCTCTTGACGAAAAAAGTTTTGTGATCAATCCACCTAGCAGTGTGATAGAAAAACTATTTTTTCAAAACATTTAGACAGACATATGGTGTCTTCGGCAAAGTTGTAGAATTGGCAATTTGAAACAACTTTGTCGAAGACATGATTTTTCTATCTCATATACTTTTTGAGATATATGTCGTTGTATGTGAATGGCCCCTAAAAATCATATATTTTATCACAACTTTTTTCCAAGATTTTTAACATTGTTTTTGCGTTTTCAACAAAGTTGTTTTACATAGAAAAATCCTTGATTTTGCTGAACATATCATCACCCTATCTTTTGAAGTAACAAAGTTATGCATGAATTACTCTTCTTTCAAGGGGTAGTTTAGGCCTATATAACTGGCTTCAGCACAAAATTGCGCAGACAACTCTTACATATCGTGAAAGTACCGTATATCCCCTTTCGGCATTTGATAAAAACGTTTGTCTATAAGCGTCTTTGCCTGGGTTATTACTATCAAACAAATAAGCCTTATTAAAACGAATTCGACTGATAATTCTTTTACTTTGAGAGATAGAGAGGTGCGATGTTCAGCAAAAACACGCGTTTTAAGATGTTTAACAACTTTGTAGAAGACATGAAAAATGTTAAATGGATCCAGGTTTTTAATAAGTTTCAGTAATAACTGCTATATGTATGTTATTAGCTGTTAGAAAATTGAACAGTTTGTCTTTTTAACCATTCAGAGAACGAGCACTCTAATTTAAAATATGTATAAAATTATTTTGATCCATTAGAGATCCGATAACAACTTGATTAGTAAATTTTACACCAACTTGAACTGCTTCAACTCGAACGGTTATCCGTTGGAAGACAATTTGAAGGGGAGGAGTTGAAACTTCCTGCTACTATACCCGACGAAAAAGAAAATTGGCTTGTAAATGAGCATGATTATAATTTACCTGATGGGTATGATTCTTAAGCAAGCGATCGTTAACTGAAAATGAGCATTGTGCCAGGGAAATTCTGGGAACGAAAAACCGCCCATCTACCTGGGACGAGCCTCGAAGATTGGCTTAAACGAATGGCAATCCCAAAAGTTTGACTTATGATTGCCTCCGCAATTTGCACAAACTTTGTGGTATCTTCCACGAGACAGACGTCCTTAGCGTGAGAAAAACCTCCGCGCATCATGCGTTTAGCATCCATGCGGCAATGTTTTGTGCCATGACCCCACTTTTGGCACCGACGGCACTAAGTGGGGTTCTGAAAATTTCCTCCAGGTTTCTGGAATTGTTCCCATGTCACAAGGACATCGAGTATAAGTCTTGCTTTTTTAAACCTTTAATATTATTTAATATCACTTTTGTTAAGGTGGTTCTAGTTATTGATAAGTGCATGTGTGTGTAAATAAAGTAGATGCCCAAAAGTGTAATACACAGTGTGACTTATCCCGGTCATGAGTACGGCCGGTTTATCACGGCGTCAACAGTGCATGAGTAACTTTTTCGAGAATCAAGTTTGGTTAATGTCATTTTCATCAAAACTTCGAAGTTCACTACTTAATTACAATCCAAACTATTGGTTGCTTGGATATAGTATCTTCGTGCTTGCCACACGATATCTGTAGCAAATCTTTTCGTCAAAATGAGAAAAGCTGAACTGATTTTAACCCTCTCTTCTGTTTAATGCCCCACTATGCATAATAGGCACTACGTCGAGAGGTGTGAACACTTGACACAGCCATTCGTCAATGCTGAAAAGTGCGAAGAAAGTTTCTTTTCTCGTGTGAACTGCTCGAATGCTAGTCTGGAGATGTTAAGAGTAGTTATACGTATTCATTATGAGTATCGTGTTTCTGCCGAAGTTGGTGATGGTGGTTGGTAAGTCAATGGTGGAGTGGGATATACATACATTTCATTTCAAGCAACCATGACGAAGTTGCGTAACAAGGCCCTGTTGTGAAGGTGACAAGAACTAAATAGCGATAGAAATTTATTGTGAATACAATTGTAAAAATGCTTAAGTAGAGGAGAATGTTCCAATATGCACTCATAGAGCTGTACCAATCACTTATCCATTTATTTCAAGATAACAGGTTGTTTCATGAGCTGCGCTATCAAATTTGTAATACATTTCTTCAGATGAATGCCATCAAAATAACAGTTGTCCCTAGGACGGAACATACATCTTTCGCATAACACTGCTGAGGACAATAATGAGCAACCATGGGTCTCCATTGTCATGTTTTAAAGTTTTCTGAAGTGCAGAAGGCGTAACAAACTTTAACATTAGTTTGCACAATTCAAATCTGAAAAGGTGCTTGATTTCTAATCACTACTTTTTCGATCCAGTTTCCTAAGTGCTTGTAATTCAAGTTTTTAATTATTTTCCACATGACAGTTCTCGATTACCATTTTTCCATGCGCTTGTGTTGGAAGATTGAGAAATTTGTGTATGCAGCGTAGCGCGATCAGTGAGTGGAATACAAACATCAGTATCGCCGCTTGGCGGCCAGTGAGAGAAACTGAATGTTCGAAAGGTTGTTGTCTGTACTTTTTGCCGCTGGTGTCAACTTATAGCTATTAAGAACGAAATAAACAGTCATTACCCTATTAATACTAAACAATTAATACGGACAAAATACTAAAATTAGGCTGACTTACTTTACATCCGCAAGAAATCTAAAAAACATCAAAGAAAATCTTTGGAAAACATACAAATTTTCAAAATTTTCGAAACTTAAGTGGAAATGACTGAAAGTTATATCGTTACTGCATCAAGAAAGTGGTGTGTCAATAAATCAATAAATGTTTGGAAGTATCTCCTCTACAAAAAAAAGATAACGAGAAGTTATGGACAATGCGTTTTCTAGACATTTGTAGCAAAAGCATATTAAAATGCTACTTATAGATTTTTCTAGCGGTGCCATTCTCAATGTGTTAAATATGACATCATAAAATAATAGTTCGATAGTTCAGATAAGGTACAGTGGGGGAAGTGTATCAGTGGGGTAAGTGGATCATTCGTCAATATTAAGCATTGATACTTGAATATGTTGAATGTTTTCGCACCATTGCTTCGTTTTAGGTTATATTCTTACGCCCACACTGATACTGTTGCAAAACTAGTACTGCACGTACACTAACACAAGCAAACTTGTTAGCTTCAAAAATTAATTATTTTAAAACTTGTTTTCCATCAATCAAAAATCCACTGTATCTCTGTCTAAAGTCGAATACTATTAGTTTTTTTGACACGTGGTGAGCATTTCAGTTCTAATTGGATGATTCACAATGAAAAATATGTGATTTT
Source organism: Aedes aegypti (assembly GCF_002204515.2). Taxonomy (NCBI): domain Eukaryota; kingdom Metazoa; phylum Arthropoda; class Insecta; order Diptera; family Culicidae; genus Aedes; species Aedes aegypti. Next base: position 384,219,268 of record NC_035108.1, read on the forward strand.
TATAAATAATTACAAATTAATTCTACATGGTACACTTACCCCTACTTTTTAATGGGGTGGGGTAAGTGGATCAAGTATTATTATTATTTATTGGCAGACTGCTTACGATAATTTTAAAAAGTTTTAGTATTCGCAAATGTTGTTTTCCCTTAATTTTATTCATCCCCAGCTTAAATTTGTCAAATTGTTCAACGAAAATTTGAATTAATCCACCTAAAAGTTTTTTAATCTTTCTGATATATAAGAATAATAATAATAATAAAATTTACACGACACTTTCCATGGTTTATCTAAGCTGAGTTGTAGAAGAGCGAAATATACAAATTTTCCAATTGAAAGCATATAATCGTACCTAATTTGACCATATAAATTGTTCTAGACAGATTATACAAATTTATTCATAAATGGAATAAAAGGATTTCAGTTTGTTATTCAAAAGTAAATGTAACTAATATTTTTAAACTACGAGTGTTTTTATAAAACATCGTGAGGAATAATCCTACCATACTTCTTTATAACATATGTCTATAAATGGATGAATTTTCTTCAAATTAATCTAGCTACAATATATTTTTTGTTCGAATTAGTGGGAATCAATGCATAAAATATGTATATACATATATCTTGACTAAGTAAAGATACTTTTTAATTTCAAAGTATGAAAATGTAACACTACTAGCAATAATTACAAGATCAATAGTAATATCATTCGTACTAAACATAATTACACCACATTTGTTTTGAGAACAAAAGTTTTTTATTGGTGATCCACTTACCCCACCATGGTGGGGCAAGTGGATCTTTTGGCGCAAATTTTCAAGTCCCTCGTACTCAGTACATAACAATCAGAAAAATCGAAATAAATGACGATTTGAAGAATATTAGTCCCTCATTTGTTATCCACAGAAAAAAGTTTGAATTGCATTATTCACGTTAGCTGAACATAACAATGAAGTTGACTTTTGATTTTTCTGTATCCACTTACCCCACGGTACCTTACCTGTTAAACGACAAAACGCACTTCAACATGGAACTATCCCTGATTCGAACTCAGTCCATTCTTTCAATCAATAATAATTATATGTGGAGGACACGCCAACCCTTCCATTTCACCTTTACCTGATAAAGTGCACTATTGGTTTGTCCGTAGGAATTGCACCGACAGAGAATTTCAAGGGAATCTACCTGGCCCCATATAAAACTGAGGATATTGATTTTACTTTTATGGTCATCAATGCCATCGCCGTTGCCGGCGCCGCCGTCATCCACGAAGAGTTTACGGCAATGAGTAATGTTCTTCGGTGCCCGTGTCCTTCTTTTCATTCGCCTTTTCCTTTATAAGCTTTTATGTGGAGCACCGTTGTTGAATGGTGCTTCAGTTGTTGCATATGTATGTGGTAGTTTATGTAACCCTCCGTTTCCCGTTGATGCTCGGCAGGTTGGTAATTTATTCCTGGTTGAAGAGCTATTTTCTTTCGATTATGTCAAGTCTTATCACGTGGTGCTACGACGCTTCCTTCACTTTCGATCAGCTGATTCGGTAAAAAATGAAGGTTTCACTCCTTTCAGCCATCAAGCAATGTGAAGAACTGAAGATTGAAGCCAGTATTTCAAGATGCAAAATTCTAACGCCTTTACAGAACACAGATGGAAGCAGCTCAGCAAAGTCCCCTGGAATTTCCCTATCAGGTATCCGATTTCGCTGAAAAGTAGCACATAAATTTCGCAAATCAATTCTCATCAAAAAATTATGACCAACCAACCGCTCCAAACTGGTTCGATGCTACCGGAGGAGCAATCCAATCACACCCTGACAGATAATAATTTATTCAATCATGCTTTATTGCGATTACAGTCTCTCTCTCCCAATCGCATCTCCCGCATAGACTAGGCCTGGTCCGACTCCTTGGAGGCGAGATTCGATTTTTCACGCGATTCTGCTTCCACGTTTATGTATGTTTAGCTCAGTGGCTTCCAACCCCTTTTGAGTTCTACAAACATACCGCAGACCTCAAAAATTAAGAACATCCAATTGTTCACGTAAATTCGGCGAAGATCTACGAATATTCAACAGATGTACAGTATTGGACAAAACATTCAAGTTTGGATGCCTGGATCTCGGTTTCTAGTGATCTGAGTGACTTGTAAGTTTAAGCGAAGTTTAGAGATAACCTGATTTAAATAGTTTTGGAGTTTTGGAGTTCATTGGAAAATGTTATTCTACAAACTTGTTTGTCTTTCCAAATTGATCAATTTTGTAGAAGGACATATTGCTCTAAATATATTCATTTTAAAATGATCACTAATTCAAATTTCAACATTTTCTTCAATATTGGAGATTTATTATAACTCAAAATTTGTATATGATTAGCTGTGAATTTCCAGCTTGATTAAAAAAATAATTGTAACTTGGACATAAAGCTATCGTATAACAAACTAAATGAGAGATACCTCACATTTAATCATCAATCAAAAACCCCTGATCTCCTAGGGGTTCGCGGATCGCCAGTTGGAAATCCCTGGTTTAGCTAGACACCACACTGCGTCCAACCGTTCGTCGTCATCATCACCGCCAGGGAATAAAAATTAATTTTATTGCTTATTTTTAGCGTCAACACTTTCATAATTCTGACAGTTTCATTTCCTACGACAAACAGCTGACTGTGCGTCGATTTCGACCACCTACCTATTAAAACACTGAAAAATCGGGAAATCGATGTCTTCCTACATTGCGATTGATTAAGTTATTTGCTTTTGGCACTATCGACCGCCGTCGCTCCTTCAAAATCTCATAATATGTAACAGACCGACGATGAAGCAAATCAGATTTTTTCATCATGGACAAAATAACAAATATGAGTCTGGCAGACGAAAATCCTGAAAACATCACAAACAACTGCAGACGATCGAAAGCATCATCGAGCGAGATGACATAGAGAGTGGCGGTATGGTGGCGTCAAAAATAGCACTCTTTTGTCGGATGCGATGGCCTATTTGCAGACAACGACGACAACGACGACAAGAACGGCGAACGCGACTCAAAAGACGGAATATTTTCTGTGGGAGTCTATTCTTTCCAGAAGCGAGTGGCAGCTTCCTCCGAGGCAGCTCCGATGGTATTTTTGATGAGCAACAATGAATTAAATTAGCTTCGATTGTTGCAAAATGTGAGCAATTGTTGGGCACGTGATTACATTTGGTGCAATCCGGTAGGAATGGATGTTGGACGGTAGAAGGGGAGGCAGTAATTTCTACACACTCTGAAACAAATTTATAGAAATTTTTGAACGTTTAACACAAATTAGGGCTCGGCTGGACCACCCCAAAGTTTATGTAATTTTAGTTTAAGTAGATTTATAAACACTCCAAAATATTTCATTTGACATTTCGTATGATTGGTTTTTGTCCATTTTCATATTTAGAAACTTCCTTTGAAGCACCTGGTATACTGGTCAGTATACCAGGTGCTTCAAAGGAAGTTTCTAAATATGAAAATGGACAAAAACCAATCATACGAAATGTCAAATGAAATATTTTGGAGTGTTTATAAATCTTGAGCATATTTTTCACAATGCACTTATAACAACTATATATATGCATCGTTCTACGAAAAATATGTGTAACACTTACAAAATATAAGAACATTTGAACAGAATTGGATTTTGTTGGTTTCACGAGAAACAAGAAAATAAGGAAAAATTCAAAAACGATTTACATAAACAAGTTAAATGCCATTCTTTTTCTTCAGAAGGGCGATATTCAAAACTGAAAAGGCAATAGATGGCTCGTTTTCAGTGGTAGTAAAAACGAAATCATAAAGCAAATGAAGCACCAGTTTCTTAATTTCAAGTAATTTAACTTTTCATTATTGTTCATACGTTTTGATAGTTCTCAACTACCATTTTTCCATGCGCTTGTGTTGGAAGTTGGAAAAATTTGAGTAACGAGCGTAGTACGATCAGTGAGTGGAATGCAAACAACAGTGTCGCCGATCGGCGGCCAGTGAGAGAAACTGCATGTTCGGAAGGTTGTTGTCTGTACTTTTTGCCACTGGCGCCAACTGTTAGCATTTTAGAACGATGTAAATAGTCGTTACCCTATTTCTAACGATTTTGTAACGTGACATTTCCAATTGTAACGAAAACTTTCTCAACTAAGTTTGAGAATTAGAAAGCAATTTATATGCCTGTAGACACAGGTAATACAACTTGATTACTTGAAAATTCATTTTGAAAATGACTTCATCGATCACGATTTTAAGTGCCTAGAATATAGGAACTTTAGATACCTCTACTGCCCTTCTACGCCTGCTTGACCCATGTTCTATGCAAACCTTATGTACCGTGGGACAAATATGCGTAGAATGGCAGTCTAGCTTGAAAAAAGACCAAAAAAAGACCAAACAGGAACCAAAAAAACGAAATGGAACTAACTAGAAACAGGAAAACAAAACGTAGTCAAATTTTAACCAAAAACTAAGAGTATGATTCTTCATCATAGTATCAAGCCAGACATTTTTTTTTTTAATTCCTCGACTGTATTACCATAGACTTACAAATTTTATTACTTTTTGTATATTTTCATAATTTTCTCCAGAAACTTCGCGAGAATTTAGATATTTTAACAAAGATTCAAAGTTTATCCCACAGATTTTTCCAGGAGTTCATTGAGTGATTGATTCCCGTGCAATTCTTCCAAGAATGTTTCGAATATCTTAAAAATAAAACCTGGAAGTTTCCAAGGAACCGAATCAAAAAGATTTCATCAGAATTATCTCCGAAGATTTTTTAGATATTGTTCAAGGAAGTCCTATGTTTCCAAGATTTCATCCGGTGATTTTTAAATCGATTTCCTCAGTATATCTTCCAAGATTACCGTTTATAGAACCTTTGAAAAATCTTTGGAAGATCTTCCAGAGCAACAACTGGAGAATTCGTTTGAAGTATTAGACACTTGCAAAATAGTGACGAAATCTCTAAAAAAGACCTTCCTCCAGCCCTACAACAATTTCTTCAACAGATATATAAAATATTGAAGAACATTAGTTTTAAATTGAAAATTGGTTAACGTTCATAAAGAATTTAAAGCATTTTTGAACGTTATTAGGTAGTTTGACGTCCGATAATGGAAACCTTACAAAGAACATTAAAAATATATATTCTATTCTAAAGTATCAACATGATTTTCTGGAAAAAGGGCCCGAACAAGACAATGGACCCCGGACCCCCACATTTGTAAGTCCGGCCCTGTATACTGCCTAAATTAAATGATGTGAAATGATCTTTGAACTAAAGGGTAAATTTGATAGCAGATCCATGGCGAATATCCGTTGTCACATCAAAATAACAAAGGGTAAGCAATCCCTGATGAAATTTATAACAATATCTTTGACGCAATTCCTATCAGAGAGCAGGTAAGGTCTTTGATGGATTTCTGGTGAGCTCCAATGCTTCTCTTTAAGGTAGCCTTATAGAGTTCTCGTATAAATCTATTTAAAATAATGTCGAGTCCCTAAAGTCGAATTCTTCCGTCGATCGACTACAAAAACAATCTTCATATATTTTTTCGAGAGTGGTTTGAGCTGCTAACTGTACTTTTTGACTCAATCCAAAAATTGAACGTATTCATGTCCAGGTTTTAAAAGTGTGTAAGGGTGGATGTCTTTCTTGGTGATAGGTTTATGGAAAAAATGTAGAATAATCATTAAAAATGGATGCGGAATGAAGCACACACAGGCAAAGATCAATAAAGGGAAAATGCGAACTGATTGCATTATGCGTTGAGGTATTTCTCTGTTTGTGTTTTAATTTTTAATTTCGAATTTGATTTTGCAACATTGAACAGTTGGTCAACTTTAATTAATCGGGCTTCAAACGAATCAAAATTGGCGGAAATAGGCTACTTCGCCCTGCATAGAAAGTTGTTCTTATCTCCATGCACCGCCAATCGTTCGATAGCTAAGCGACCGTGTTTACACCACAAACGACATTATGAAAATGCAGCGCTTAATTTACTTGCATATGCAGTGCAATTATACCTGGGGAAGTTGTAGCTGATAATAGGGCAATTGAAAATCCATTCTGTCGAGTCCAAACAGTTGTTCACACAACTACATTCTACGGACTGTAACATTGTCATCATAGAAAACTGGATGAAATGATTGCGAGGTGCTCAAACTCTTCGCGAGGTCCAATATAACTGTAAAGTTAGGTTGGATCTACGATTCTTTTCCAAGCAATGAGTACCATTTATAGTCACGTGGTTTATGATGTTTTTATAATTATAGGGCCTTAGGTTCTAAAAAATAAATACTGTTTTCAATCAATTTGAAAATTATATATGGAAATATAAATATGGATAATTTTAAAAATCGAATTACATTCTTCAACAATTGAATAATACACTAACCCTTTCTCGTAGATTGATGGACAGTGAAAAATCAAAATAGAAATCAATCGAAACTAAAAATAAATTTATTCCCATAAACAAGAGACTACATTTCAAACAACGATCGAGCACTTGGTAGGTCCTACTACGTAAAGCACCGGAGAATACGGTTGATTGCACTTTCCGACCCGTTTTCCGACTTAGTCATTCTGTTGTACCCTTTTGCGCTGTTCGGTGCCAATCATCGACCTTTCCTCATTCCCAGTAGAGAAAGGTTCTCGAGTAACGAGGAAAGTATAACGTGTACGTACAACTGGAAATGTCGATAGTGTTTAATAAAATATATCGCTAGAGCTTTTCCGACCGCCGATGAAGGTAGGCTAAGGTTATTATCGAAACCTTCACCGAACGCGGTCCAATCACAGCGAATGGGTTTGATGGTGCCCTATGCTTCGCGAATCGTGTATAGAAAGTGTGATTCAAGTTTTACACGTCATTAAAACCTTAATAGAATTTGAGAGTTACGCGATTCACATTTTCAAAAATCATCAAGTGAGCAGTTTTGTCGCATCCCGGATCTCCAAGCACATCTTTATTAGAAACATCAGAGTTACAAGTTGTTTGTTTCACGTCCACCGCAGATGTTATCTTATCTTGAAAAGTGATTTAGTATATCACAATTCACCTTGAGTGAGTACTCGCTGCAGTTCATGTTTTAAGGCTGGCGCATTTATCTATCTGCAGTATAATCCATTCTTCTTCGTAAACTATCACAAACCAAATATAATGCTCATTAGTACCTTTATCGAAACCCCAATATTTTAACATACTCAGACACAGACATGCAAAATGTTTCCCAAGTGTCTTTCCATGCACTGGTACATTTTGTTGCCTTATAGCTACTAATTGTTGTACTAAAGATGTGTCGTTTTAACCTTTTTTCATTGAGTTTCACATCATCGAATCACTATCAAAAAAGATACAACCCTTCAAAGTTCTCTGACAAAGGGTTAACCATTCACACATCATATCATTGGAAACTATTAGCTCTGAGGCTTATCACTGTTCAAGTTTAGTATAATTCTCTTTACAAGGTACACAATCTAAGCTTATAATTAAGTGTTAGCTTTTGTCTTACCATGCAAACTTCATCAGTATTGCGATTTGTTCCACATTTCCTCGACGACGGTACTACTTTGTATCGCTTCTTCTGACCGCGGTCGTTCTCATTAAAAGTGCTCGTAAACGAGAGTGAATCAAAATTTATCGAAATTTAATTTGGTGTTCTTTGCTTTGCCGAACATGAAAATGAACTACTGTTCAGAACCACGGTATCGCAATCGAAATCACGCCGGCTGTTCAATTGTGTATTTTCTTTCGCTTCTCCGGAAAATATTTGAATATTTATTTTCTTTTGTTCGGCTGTTTAAATAGCACCCGGTCAAAAGCGATTACTTCGCGCCACCCATCACTGGTTCTTCATGGAGAGCAAACTTTGCGCCCCACATCAGCCCCCACGCCTTGCGTCGGTTATTAATTTTTGCTTAAACATCGTCTTTGCCACCATCTCTCTTCGAACTCTGTTTTAGCTGTGGGAAAAGGCAAGCCTGCTAGTCAGCCAGAAAAAAATATACTCTTGTGGATAGAGTTATTGTTTTAATGACTCGAGATTATTATTATTATCGGCATACTTAATAACGAATCTACATCATTTTAATCTACGAACATTTGGTCGGAAGTACATTTCGTCGAATGGACATTTGGTCGAAAAGGTTTAGCTGCAACAGAAAGCTTTTTGCTCGAACCGACATTTCGTGGAAAGAATTGTGCTCGAATTTAAATACTATGGAAACAAAGTTTTACGTATAGTCTCGTCGAGAGTAGTATTTTGTCGCTTATACAAGAATGATTGAATAATTGGAAAAGTATCAGCCATTTTACCAACAATCTATATGCGATTAGCAAATTTTTGATATTCAATTTTATGGACGCTCTTCCAACGTATTAATCTATCTCTTGCGTTTTTGACATTTCATGCTGCTTTCTCGTTCAGGTTTTGTCACCTCAGTCAACTGGTCTTCCCTTACCCGGTACATAGAATTAGCCCATTTTTAATTTTTAATAATGCAAAGCTTCTGCAACGATTTTGACGGAGTCCATTAGAAGTTTCGCCTGTAGGATACGTTTCCTAATCATGGTGAATTGTTGCTTTGATTGTTACTTCCAATTTAATCACATTCCTTAAGCAAACATGTGGGTTTGATAGCGGAGCTGATGACTTCTATCGATAATTAGTTGATTATTGATTGAATCGAAAATAATCAAACAAGATAATTGTGTTTATTCCATGTATCGCATGAGGTGAGACGCGTCGACTTAAAAGTGTGATAAAAAGTTAGTTGCTCCTATTTGAAATCAGCTCGTCGCAATTCATCCGACTCGCAGAATAAGCCTTATTGAGAAAAATGGCATCAAGTAACGTCAACAACGTCAGGGGTCAATCGGTTTTGTGGAGAGTCTCGATGATCAACTGGAATCCCAAAATATCGCTCGTCGCTTATTAAATCCTTGATGTTAATTCAATAAACACCAGTAAATTAATACAGATTTCTTGCACTCTATCATGTTGTTCTTGCATCTTCATCCTCTAGTAAAAGTTCCTATCATACATGCTTTCCGCTCTTTCAATCCCAATCACTGTGTATTGATGTCAAAATGCCACATAGTAAAATAATCGACCAAATTTTCGACGAAATGTCCTTTGAACCAAATATCATATGCTTATTAAAGCAATTAAATTCTTTTCTACCAAATGTCCATTTGACGAAATGTCCATTCGACCAAATGTACTTTCGACTAAATGTCATTCGACCAAATGTCATAGATTCATAAATTTGAACGCGAATGAGTCATCAGAAGTGCTAGTGTTCGATTGCTTTGACATTCTCATTCAAAGCCTACAATTGACGAATTATCAGAAAACTTTTCCAAGGATCTTGTCTGAAAATAAATCCATTCAATACAATAGATTTGTCAAGACATTTCTCAAAAAATGTTTCTAGAAATACAAACGAATATTTTTCTCAGAATGTCACCCAAAAATTACTCCACAAATGCATCTCATTATCTCTCGGGAAAAATTTTGGATCTCTATGTAGAGTCTTCTGTGATTCTTCCAGGTATTTTCTGAGAAATTTATCTGAGAATCCTTCCAGAAAACCTTCCAAGACTCCGATAATTTTTCGAAGTTTTTGCCAAGGTTGCACAGTTAAAAATATATATCACACCTTCTAAAATCATTTTACATTTATATGAATTTTGAATTCTTAGAAAATGCAATGAAATAACTTCATAAATCTTTCCAAGAATTTTTGTCAAAATTGCTTCAAAGCGTACAACGATTTTTCATTAACTCTTACGAGTATTCTTATAAGAATTCCACCAATGAGACACCTCCAGACAATTTGTTGTATGTACTTGAAGACAATTCGTTATATATAGTATTCTCATACATTTAATTTTCATCTCGTCCTGAAACTATACCCGTAACTCATCAAAGGATTATTCAGAATTATTCAAAAAATTGGGGGATTTTACAAGCAATTCTCGAGTAAGACCTCAAAATATTATTGTACATTGCTTCTGCCTTGCCTAACTCCATGCATTCCTCCTAGAACACATTCAACCTGGAAGTTTTACGATGGTTTTTGAAAGAAAAAATCACACTTTTGACCTAGTTAAAGCAATTTGCAAGAAAATACATATATTTTTGTTTCACATAGAAATATTAAGCTCAAGTGCCCTTCTTGGCTCTTGTACCTTGCCAATAAGCATTGAAAATCCGACCAAAGCCAATTTTGTCGAAGCACATCAATATTGATGTTTTAATGGTAAATCAGCATCGAAATCTATTTTACCTCAAGGGATTTCAATCAATCAAGTTCTATTACTGTAATTATAAAATTTTCCCTGATATGTTTTTGAATCGTATGGAGAATTTGTCGTGGTAAATCTCTTCAATTATTATTTGAGAATCCATCATTGAATCATTATAAATAGCAGCATAATCATTGAAGATGACCGTACGTACGGTACAATTCGTAGTTGCTACTTCGTGATTGACCATAATAATCGAAGTTGCAAAGGAATCAACATATGAATTTTGGCTGTAGCTTTCAATTTGCAATGTACACATTCGAAAACTCAAAAAATTATAAAGTAGTGACGGCGCCGGCCACGTCCTTTTTGTTATCGGTGAAATGAAGGATTATGAGTGTGACATCCATTGTTACTAGATACCGAGTTCACATCTGCATCTCCATGGTTGTCACAGGAAGGAATTTATTAAATGGGGAGGGATCAAAAGCTACATAAAGTCTGTTCCACTTAGAATTTGGCTGCACAAAATTAGTCATTTCTCCAAAAAAAAATACAAAAAATCATAGCACATCAATTTGCAGCACTTCTCAATAGTAGAGTAAAAAGGTATAATACGCCCCCCCCCCCTTAAAGAAAAACTGCTCTAACGCAGTAGCAGATACATCACTTGTAATTGCTTATTTAGTTGGCCATGCTCTGCACGCAGCTTTCGCATATTCCAATATATTTTAGACCTCGGGAGTAGTGATGATTCTTCAGTTCGAGGTCAGTAAAACTAGCTCAGATAAATTAATTCACGAAATTATTTGTTTGAATACGATTTATTCGTGCTGTTTGGAATTTGAATCAAGGTTTTCGGAATATGAGACAGAATGAACACAGTGTTCGGCATTTAAATCAAAATGTTATTCCCTACTTTTACGTAAAAACAATACTAAACAAGTTTGATGTTTGTAAAAGTTATGGCCGTCCAACTGTAAACAAACGGCTAGAAGATTAGTCCATAGAAGATGGTCGTAGGCCAGTAAAACGACCGAAACGTCCGGACAATCTGGCAATTTATTTGTACGTTACTCCTCGCCGAAAACAAATCGATGATTCACTGACACATCAAGTCGCGGCGATTGAACCATTGATATCATTAAACAAGTTTAAATAAACATTTTTATCAGCACACCCAACAGCTAACAGTTAGACTTTGCGAATAATTGAAAATTTTCCCAAATTTCGGTTAATTAAGGTGAAGATGAATCGAAGCCAAAGTTCAAATTTTCAAGAGCACGGATCTGGAGAACCAAACATCTGATTGAGCTGAAAACTTAATCGATTGGTCACTAGCTGGTGGTGACCAATCGATTAGATTTTCAGCTCAAACGAATGTTTGGTTCTCTAGATCCGTGCTCTTGAAAATTTGAACTTTGGCTTTGATTCATCTTCACCTTAATGCATATCAGATGCATTTGAAGTCACTGTTGGGCTGATCGGAATATGAGTCATAACGGTGTATCGGCACTTTTAGTATCGAAACTTTCAAAGTTGTAGCTGTGGCGGCTGCCACGTCAGAATGCAGGCCAATGAGGGGAAGGGAGAGGAATTGATGATGCATTTAGATTGACCCACAGTAGACCGGATATATCCCTGCATCTACGCCAGTTCATACGGGAAGGTGTAGGGGTGGTATTTTTATGGCAGAGAGGCTTGCTGTTTGGTTTCCAGACTGATCAAGATTAAGATTGGAAGATAGAAGCAGGTGAAAGATACAACTACAAAATACGAAGAAAAGGACGGGCCTGGGATTGAACCTATGATTTTCTTCTTGTAAGGCTGGAGCGGTAGCCATTAGACCACCAACCCCATCATGTTTCTGTAATGAAAAATATTGTTTTGTGAGAAAAAAAAAATTACAACATGTGAGGTCGTAACCTTTTTCAGTACAGACTAATTTTCGTATTTGGGTTATGCATGAGTTTTTGAACGGGATTCAAACCTGACCATACTTCGTATAACAGTGCATCTTGATGTTGTTGTCTTGAGAATTTCAGGCAATTTTATCAACAAAAAAAACATCCCATGTCAAAGTGAATCATGGAGACAACCATGAAGTGCCTTACTCTACCTCGAGATGAGATTATGGCCAATGAGGGGAAGGGAGAGGAATTGATGATGCATTTAGATTGACCCACAGTAGACCGGATATATCCCTGCATCTACGCCAGTTCATACGGGAAGGTGTAGGGGTGGTATTTTTATGGCAGAGAGGCTTGCTGTTTGGTTTCCAGACTGATCAAGATTAAGATTGGAAGATAGAAGCAGGTGAAAGATACAACTACAAAATACGAAGAAAAGGACGGGCCTGGGATTGAACCTATGATTTTCTTCTTGTAAGGCTGGAGCGGTAGCCATTAGACCACCAACCCCATCATGTTTCTGTAATGAAAAATATTGTTTTGTGAGAAAAAAAAAATTACAACATGTGAGGTCGTAACCTTTTTCAGTACAGACTAATTTTCGTATTTGGGTTATGCATGAGTTTTTGAACGGGATTCAAACCTGACCATACTTCGTATAACAGTGCATCTTGATGTTGTTGTCTTGAGAATTTCAGGCAATTTTATCAACAAAAAAAACATCCCATGTCAAAGTGAATCATGGAGACAACCATGAAGTGCCTTACTCTACCTCGAGATGAGATTATTTGATTCTCGGTCAGTGGCAAAACCATCAACCTGTACAAACGTTCAGTACGACATCTTTCATCAGCTAGTCCGCCGCTTTGTACTTTACTGGTGGGCGCTTTACGGTAACAGCACTTTGTCCATCATTGCGCTGTGTGGATAAACTGAAAGTGTGAATGAAATGATCTATGACAATGTTATTTTGTGCGTATTTTTAGCGCAGACTTCTACCGCACAAAGTCGGTGACGGACACAACTGTCTTAACGGGTTCAATTATGGGAAACTTGACGACCAAAATGACCGATATAATTGGTTCCACTCACGTAGTTGTCGCAGTCATTGCAACGACTAAGAGGGGGAGGGTGGGGGGCTGAGCCAACGAACGCACCTATTCTTGGGACGATGTCGGTGTAGAAAGACACCTTCGGCCACAGTTGGTATTTATGTACCTGTTTGAATCAACAGCAGCAATGTCATTGCCGTTGTCCGTCGAAGAAACGGGCAACATCTTTGTTCGTCGCTGCACGGTAAAATAAACTTACCTAAGAACGCGTGAATTACAACAGTAAATTTTGTACATGTGCAATCGTTACCAAATAATAAAAGCTAAATGATAGAGCTTCGAAAATAAGTAGGGACAGTTATATAGAAAACTCCCTATTGAGTGGCTTAAAATAGTTTGTAAATCTGTGTTTCTACTGTGTGGAAAAATTTGAGCATGCACCACCACCATTACAATGTCACATTGTGAAGTTTGGAGTCGTTAAAATCACGTACATTATTAATGAACTGTACTTAGGCAGGAAGTATTGCGTTACTGTTCAAGCAATTCCACGCGTGGATGACGTTGTGTTACCTTGAACCTCAGGGGTTTTGGACGCGGTAGGTGGCTCTAGCACGCAAGAAAGCGTTGTTTTGTTCTGCTTCAATTTTTCTGAAAGGTACGGAGTGTTGTGCAGCAGTATGGTCCTTTGTTTCGCAATGCCACTTGTTGAGTGAAGAAACTAATTAGTTCGGCAAATAGTTTTTTACCACTTTGAATGAAGCTGTGCAAGGTAGAACTTTTTTTTTAAACAGTTCATTTTTATTCAATCGTGAAACTTTCAATTCTTAACTAAAAGTTTTTCTTTCTAAAGTTACAAAATGCATTTGTGTAACTTTCAAAATTTGAAAATCATAATATGTAATGAATCGATTGGAAATTGGTAGTTCTCAACTAGACTTATAAATTCTGGTATGATCAGGTCATTTCGAAGTTATTTTTTTTTATCTGAAAGACCGTGTATCTGATATACTAACAAGCTTGCAGCTGAAAATTACTGCTTAGCTGAAAAATTTGAAATATGTACACAACCTTTTCGCAAAAATCGGCATTCCAAATTAAAAGGCATTCGGAGTTTCTCATGTATGATCGAAAAACAAACAGTTCTGATTCCACTTCAATTCTGAGATACAGAACAGCTCTTTCTGTTATCACTTGCAAATATCTTCACAGTGTTTCTCATCGTCTTATATACTTTATTACTCACCATCGTCATTCTGCAACCATTAAGGAGCAAAATGGACCAACGAACCGTAGAAACAAGGAACCAAACTAACGAACGAACCAAAGCGACTTGCTGCTGAGTGAGTGACGTCCTTCCGGTTCCGCTTCGTGTGCCAAGGACAGCACGATTAGAGCGCTAAGCTTAGTTTCAAAGCTTTCGCTCCCTGCTACGATTCACTAAAATTACCCCTCAACTTATTCGCCAATGATTTCATTTTTTGTTTGTGCATCTTTGCAAATGGTATCGTGGCGCTATCTTCTTCCATTGCTCACTGTCACCGACGTCGACGACGACGACGACGAACACTCCGGAAGACGATTTATCTTTCGCCTGGTTGGGTCTTATCTTTTGGAATTGTAATTCAAATCCTTGTCGGGAGATACATACATCATACAAGTTCGCCGGGAATGTTCGGTAAAAATAAGCGAAAATGCCCTCCTGCTGCTATTCATTTGCTGATTGAGATTAATGGAATCGCGAACCAGAGCATTCAATACCAACCGGACAGCTCAAGTTTTAGTTCTGGCTAGTTGGAAGAGCTTGACGAAATGTGGGATGAGATTGGAAATATAGCCATCCTTTTTATGTCCTGAGCTATGTACAGCTGCACAACATAATGGAGGCAGAATCGTAAACCGGACTTGTAGATGGAGGCCATCTTTTGTAGGATAATCCCAACTACAATGTTAGCTGGGATAGATGAACTAAAGAGTTTCACTGTTGAATCGTGGAATGAGTTAAAAGGATACAGTTTACGATCCGTCCTGCAAAAGTTATGAAAATATAAGTTTGTTCCATACAATGTGATACTATTCTGAGCGTTAAAACGAGCTGAAAAATTACCTCAAGGGAAAAGTTTAGTCTTTCATTAACTGCTAAGCAATGTACCATATTATATACTTCTGAAATTTAATTTAAAGTCCTGAAATTGAAACGTTGCCAATATAAATAGACAAATAGAATGATGTCCATAAATATCCACTTAATTCTCTATAGACGGACTTAAGCCTATAAAAACGCTGTGGGTTCATACTCTCCAGATGAAATGTTACATGTACCAGAGCCAAACCATTCGCGTATGATGGCTGTGATCACAATAAACCCAGCTGTGCTCTCCTTTTTCCGTTTGCAAAATTCTGCACCGTTCTCATAACATGGATATGCTCAGCAACTCACTGAAGGGGAGAGAAGCAACATTTTTCATTACATGTAAATTATAAAATTTGTAAAAATTTGTACTCTTTCATCGTAATTTATCTCGCGATTTTAAAATAATTAAAATCAGTTTTTTTTTGCATTGACATCGCAGAAAAAGTATCAGCATACTATTTATCTGCATTCAAACGCATGTACTGATAAAGTTTAATCTTAACAAATTAATCGTTCTCGTGCTCAAGTATCGAAATTCTGCCACTATCTTCTTCTTCTTCTTCTTCTTCTTCTTCTTCTTCTTGGCATTACGTTCTCACTGGGACAAAGCCTGCTTCTCATTTGTATATCGTATGGCAGGTATGATGATACTCTATGCCCAGGGAAGTCAAGGAAACTTCCATTACGAACAGATCCTGGACCGACCGGGAATCGAACTCAGACACCTTAAGCATGGCTTTGCTTTGTAGCCACTCTGCTGAGGAAGGCCCTTGAAATAGTGTCCCAGTATACAATGATATAAGTACATGGGATTTCATATTAAAAGAAGCTAAAACAAAGTCAGATGTTTTCTATGTACGCTACTGTAAGATGCAATGTTTTACACAATCCAGACTCTCCACTTTGATCAAGAAGTCTAATGAATTTGGGATTGGACGTTCTTTAACGCTGCTTTAAAACGGACAGTTGGAAGCCGTTGCGAGATGAATGATCCAACCAGACCATTACCATTTATTTTAGTACACCAACTTCATGCCTTTTCCTTATTGGCAACCATATCACACATTTGGCCAAGAGAGTTCATGAATTTGATGTGTTACTGAAATTTCAGAAACATTACGACCTTTATAAAATTTTGTTAAGTTTTCTATCGAGACAAAACTGTATTTGCTCCATCCTTCTTAAGTTTGAGCTATTTCTCAACTACCAGAAAAAAAATCGTTTTATTCCGAATACCTAACGAATGGTGACAGATTTCTGTCCTAATTGCATCGAGGCATGGAAATCTACATCACTTTCGCATCGGCATCACAGTACGATATGAAAAATCTAATATTTGACGGAGAGCCATTTCATACATTTCCATGCATTATGGGGCGCTACTGGAATAATCCACCATCCGAAAGAGTCAGACTGACCACAAATTTTGGATACCAGCCAAAAAAAAAAAGTCCGATGCTTGTGGTTGGTACAGCTTAGCTCAGAATCAGATCTTTATCGGGAAAAATCAAAGTTTCAGTCCCAGCACCCAAATTTCTGTTTGAAACGTATGGCAGCGACGGTTTCGACTGAGCTTATCATCGATTATTTACCTTCTTGTTGTACCGACACGTGAAAGTAGGGGAAGAAGTGACATAACGCCCGTCTAAACAACCATCAACGTCATTTGTCTGCTCCAGTTTCTGCTGTTAATAGTGATACCTTATAATGTTGGTACATATTCCTTTCTTTTGATACCAAATTAAGTAATTTTGAACTATTTTGCCTACGTCAAGCAGGACTATATTACGGAAATAAAGGCTTATGACATAAGTTGAATTCTACAGCACCATTCTCTACATTACGTCAAGAAGGAATCTCAAAACTTCAAGTGAAGTAGGTGTACCAGTATTATCAGTTTAATTGGTTTCAAATTTGTTATGATTTTTTGTATTTAGTAGTGTGATGTCAAATATATTTTGATGTTAAAATATTCAAAAGTACTTATTCAAAAGGTAAAAGTTTTCGAGAACTCACATATGCCCAAATAGCGAACTACTAGCCACAACTAGTACACTTTCCCTACCCAGGCATCCCTTGGCGCTTTATTCCAAAAGCTTTTTCATAATTGAAACGTGAGATTGAATTGGTCCCTGAATAGTAGGGAGTAAACCAAACAATGAAGAGTTATTTCTGGTGCTCGATTTATTGGTGAATTCATGTGAAAATAACCAAACTGAACCACTCATAGGGATCTTACACAAATCATGACACGATTCGAAGTAAGAGGGTGCCAATCTCAAGTATCACGCACAATTATCAGAACACACGCTTAGAAACGCAAAAATAGTGGGAAAGCAGATCCGAATCATTCACGTTCGGCGTGACATAGTTCTCGAACCATTTTTCACGTGATTCACTAATGTATTGGCTGGCTGCTACGCACTAGAACCAGTCTCAACTGGATAGGAGCAGTAATAAGTTAGTCTAGCTAACCGCTGATGTAAGCGGACGCCTTCATGTCTAATGACCAACACACTGCCTACTGCTTTGATTGGTGCTTTATGAGATCATTTATACAGCTATATACTGCAGTAGTTTTTTTTTAGTATATACATTTGTACGTTCACGCGAAACATAATATGCATAATGCTCTTAAGGACTTCCTGCAAAGACATCCTGCAAAAGGACGCGAGAATTTGTATTACATATTCATTATGAAAAAAGAGAAAGAAAACAATTAATTAAATTATGCCCGATTTTTCGGTGAAATTTCATAATTAATGCTGATATTTTTGTAAACAATTCTAGGGTAGATTCAACTAAAAGATAACTCTTGATGTGATAACCTAAGAACAGAGATATTCTCTGAATATTCTTCCAAGAAATTGCACCAGATTTTCCCCAGAAATATGTCAACGAAAACAGGAAAAACAATTCAATTATCGCTTTTAATGTTCGTTTATGAAAAAAAAACTGGGCAACAAAAATTCTGACGTTCATTTTTTTTTCGTGTATATTTTTTTTTGTTGCCCATCAGCGGTGAACATTCTAGCAAAATTTTTGAGTGAATTTCAGGTTTTCAAATAGTCTGTCATATTTGCAGCTCTGATAATCAATCTAAATTGTTTGATTTGACAGATGACTGTCATGTTAGTTGTTAAATTTAAATTTTTATTTCACGACCAAACGTTCATGCCTAACCCCTTCAAGTGATTTTTATGTGTCTAGAAGAGCAAGATCCATTAAGATCCATTGAGTTGGCCTCAGATTTGTTAGATCAAACAAAACTCGTTGTACTTAAATATGAATCTGTGGTCAAATCTCATTGTCAGTCCATTTTCATTATTGTGAACTTTTATCGAAAAGTTTACTTTGGAAAGCAATATCATAGCTACAACGATAGCTAGACACTTCGGTACTATCTTAAGATTTTTCCAACTGAAAATATATATTAAATATATTCATCAAAAGCGATTAGCTTCCCTCAGAATTGGGCTTTGAATTTTGAAATCTTCATCAATTGTTCACACTATTTTCAAATCAGAATTCCATTATATGCGGAAAACGTTCTCATGATTGCAGAGGCGCGTCCACATTCAAAACCATGGGTAGGACAAACGTTGGCAAAACCTTCATGTCCACGGAAGTCCAAAAAAGTTTTCAAATTTATGGAATCCTAGACAGCAAATTGAAAGTTACTGTCTTCATGCTTTTTGCATGGATTCTTAAACTATGAAGGGCATTCATGTTAATCTCAGATTAACAGATTGGAAAAAAATGAAACTTTGATTGGTAAATGTCTTATTGTCCTACATTTTTACACTGTTAAATTATTGACACGGAATATAACAAGTTCCTACAATTTCTTCAAAGATTTTCAAAAATATTATATCGAAAAAAAAAACTCAAAATTGCCTCAGGCATTTCTAAAATATGTTTTCAAAGTATTCCTCTAAGAAATACGTATTAAATACCCCTACGGAGTTTGATGCCATCAGAGATTTCTTCAAGATTAGTTTTTTTTTTATTTTTCCTCTGGTTTTAAAAATACAAGATTTTATTTCATGAATCTTCTACTTACATTTGCTGCTAAAATTCCTCCGTAATTTGTTCCAAAGGTTTACTAATGATGCATTCAATATCTCAACAAATTCCTTAGAAAACTTCCGCTTGAATTTCTTCAGGAATTATACTTGTAATTGCTTTAGGGCTTTCAGGAATTAATTCAAAACAATTTCAGGAGTTTCTTCTAAATTCCCATTTGGGATATCGTCAATTCATAAGATATTACTATCAAGAATGCTCCATCAATCTCTATAGTGAAGTTTTTTTTAATGATTGCTCATAAAATACATCTATGTTTCCAATAAGTTTGTTAGCAATATATTTTATATATTATGTACATTCTCTGGACATTTTTTTTAAAATTCGTTCTGACATACTTTGCAGGATGTTTTCAGAATCAACACCATCAACTACTACAAGAATCAAGAATATTCTTAGATCACCAAAATTCCTACAGAGTTCCATATAAGAGCTTCTCTGTGGATTTTTTTTAAGAAACTCCTAGCAGTTGTTTTCTCAAAATCTCTTCATAGCATTTTATTGAGCATAATTTCCTAAAGATTCCCAATACCCGCATATTTCTTGAAGGAAAAATTCAAAGTTTTGTCAAGAAGTCGTTGACAATCCTTCATAAATTTCATGCTAAGAAACATTTTCAGATAGTCCTCCAAGGATTTATTAATATTTTTTCTATCCCTCACAGAAATTTATGGAATCCAAAACTTGATTGCCTTGAGAAATTTCCTTTGGATTCAGCAGATTTATTTTTGTTAGATACTCATAGACAAATTAAAGTTATACGAAAAAAAAAACCCGAAGAATACACTGCACAATTGTCCGAATCGACATTTTAGCAGGAAAAAAGTGTTTTCTCTGTTCGATTTTAGACATTCGATGTCTTCAGAGAAGTTATTCGTAGTTTTGCATTCTTCTAAGCCCTTATTTAAGTTTAAATTTTGACTCGAACTTATTTGGTTCATGAAATTTGTGGCTGCGCTCTTCTGCAAACTTTTAGAGAATGCAGTTTTAAACAACTACTGCTGGACTTTGTTGAAGACGCTTTTGACCAAACTCTTCATTTGAGTAAATAGCTCAAATGAAGAGTTTATAACAATTGATTTTGAAAGTTGTACCCGAAAAAGAAGTTATTTTGGTCTAACTTTTTTATTTTCAGTTTTACGTGAATGTGATCTTCAGAAGGAAGTAATGATACATATTTTTGCTAAACATTGCAAGTTTGTAATTATTGTGATTTTGAAGCTATAAGCAAATTTAATCTTTAGATGCCCATAGCTCATGGTGTTGGTTTGATAACATTCTTTAAGCGGCATTCGAAAGGCCATACCATAGAAAACTTTTGCTGCAAAAACTATGAGAACGTAGTTTTTGTAAATTGAGAAAAATAACTTCAAAAATACATTTGAAAAACTCGAAATTCGCCTGTAACTCATTAGATTTTAAAGTTAACGGCGTCAGGCCTTCAGCAAAGTTGTAGAATTTAACTAGATCTACAACTTTCCCATACACCACTTTTTAGAGAAATGTGAAACAAAATATGCATTCTGGACTGATATGTAATGGTAGTTAAATTATTTTGAATTTTCTTTCAAAAACTTCAGAAAAAAAATTTTAGATGAAACTTTGATGGAATCTTAGAGAAAAGCTTGAATAATTATTTTTGTGTAATAGGGAGCCGGATCCTATTCTTGGCACTTTTGATTCATTTCGGCAGTGAGGTTTTTTGAAAGCTACTGAGCACATATTTGGCCACAATATGTGTTGCATTAATGTGCTTCTCATTGCGAAATTTCAGACATTTTGGTCCACAAAAACCCCCGCATGTCAAAGTGAATCTTAGAAGTGCCCAAGTGGCTCTGCACCCTACCTGGAATAATTCCTAGAATAATCGGAGAACGATTGTATGGACAAAAAATATACAGGGACAATTCCTGAATTAATTTCAAATACCTGGAGAAATCATTGGAGTAATTCTTGAAGAAATCCCTGCCTTATGGAATGCCATAAAATGTTATCAGTGAAATTGGATTAATTTCTAAAAATCAATTTTCAGGGATCACTGAACATATTTATGGAGAAAAAATAACAGACAAATTTTTCAAGGAACAAAAGAAAAATAATTTTGAAATGGATTATATTGGATGTAATTATCGATCATGTTCGAGAGAGAATACATGTAGGATTTATAAAAAAACTATGTACTTGGAGGAATCCCTGCATAGTTCCAAGTACGATCTTTGTTGGAAGTGCTGAAACAATTTATGATGAATTCCTTGTATTTTGAACAAAAAAGCGTTTTTTAAGTTCCACATATGCATTCTTGAAGGTGTTCTGAGAGTTATGTGAAATTTTTTGTAGAGATTTCATGAAAACTACCTATAAGATGAAATCAAGAATAAAATTCTGGCAAAATTTCAAGAGACGAAAAACTATCTTGAAATATTGCTGAGTACTCGATGAAGAAATTCAAGCTACTTGCAGAAACGAACAAAAAATGGAATGTTTTAGAGGACATAAAGGATCTAAAGAAAATATATTGTAAAATAAAGGGGAATTGCAGAAGGTGTCGCTTGCGAATACGTGGAGTCATCCCTTATTGGATTCCTTGACGAATTCTTCAAATTCTTTTCATCCAGGAATCAAACAAATTTGTTTTGGATTCCTTGCAGAACTTTAACTAATAAGACCTTATAATTTCAGTCCCATATCTTAAAAGTAGGCATTGAAAAAATGTACTGAGAATTGTTTGTGCGTTTTGCCTAATAAAATACAAAAAGTCGTGCTACATAATTAATGCAACTGAAGCATCATTGGAAGATAAGATGAATATCACTGAAGTTAGAAACTTCTTGGCTAATTGTAAAATCACCCAAGAAGCTTAAAATTGTTGGTAAATGCTTCAACTTGCAGAAACTAATTAAAATATTTCGCTGGAATTTCTCAAACAATTAGCATTTTTAGTGTTTTCGTGAGGATTGTTTTTTAGGAATTATTCAAAATATACTCTATTTTACGGATCATTATTATTATTATTATTGTCTTTATTTAAGAGATTTTCAGCCCTAGGCTGGTTCATCTCGAGAAGAAGGATTTACGAATCATGGTAAATATGATCTACAGTCGAAGCTCGTTATAACGACAACTTTTATAACGACAAAAGCTCTCTATAGCGACATTTTTCGGTCCCATGAAAAATATTTCAATGTTAAATCTATTCTCTATAACGACTTTTCTCTATTGCGACGACATCGCAACGTTTTAACGCGCTTCGACTGTAATGATTTTCAATGAACTAATTAAGGAATATTTAGCAGAAATGTTTACGACAATTCAGTCTATAATTTCTAGAGTGTGTATTTCTGGAGTTCTGTGTGAATTGCTCAACAAATGGTCTACAGATTTTTCCAGGAATGTTTTGAGAAATCAAGAGCATCATCGGCCATCGCCAGCAGCACAACACTCATGCTGCGTATAAATAGCGAGCTTTGTTTAAGATGCGGTCTTTCAAACTGCCTTTATTGAATTTAAGACATCTCCGATAGGCTAACAATATATAGTTTCACTATGTCAATGCAGGAATCGACATTTCACTACGTATGATCTTTTTCTCTACTCGTTTTTAAGACGCATCATGTGTTCAAGTTTGTCAATTTTCATAGAGTCAAATTTCACTTAAAATTATGATATTGCAATGCACCTGCTCTGAAAATTGAATTTCTTAAAGTTTAAAGCATTGTCAATTTTAAATTTAGTTTGCAGAGGAATTTTTACACCAATTTAGCACCACTACCAGACCAAGATATATAGTCAGCTCCGTGATAATTGGAACAAGAACTGGTAGCATTGATCATCGCTTCGTGAGAAATTTGAAACGTAACAAGGACGTGATAAGAACCAAAGTCAACATGAGTCACCAGTTAACTTTAAATCTCGATAGAAACCGAATCAATATTTGCTGGATTTCTAGGAGAGGAAAAGCAAGTACAGCTATCAGGGTATTGAATTGATAAATATCCTGAGGAGCACTCGTCAAATATAATCGTGCTTATGGAATTTCTTTGGGAATTGTTCAACTAAAAATGTTTGGCTTTTAAGGCGCCAATGATAATAAATAAAGACTTAGAGGGTCAACTTTCACAGAGGAAACAATTTCTGGAAATCCTGTATTAAAAAAACATTTTCATTGAAGATGAGCTTGGAACGAGAATGAAAATGAAATTTCAACAATATCCTTTGTTTTTGGAAAACTTGTTGATTTATCGATATACGGGAGTCGAGTCAACAATATAATGCATACTTCCTCGCTTTTTTATCAATCCTTGAGTTTTTTTTTTATTAGGATTTGCATAAAACACCTGCCTATTTATTATAATATCTAATCAATCCTCCGGGTTGATTAATGAATATCTAGTCATTCTCTTTTAAAAATTCTCATTGATAAAGAACATGCAAAACAGACGTGTGCTTGAAGCATATACCTATTTTAATAAAACTCTATAAACTCAATCAAAATGATTTCACTGAACTCTACCATGGTCCTAACCGGTAACACTTTAAGATTAGATTTTTTTTCGTTAATCTACTCCATTCTCCGAGAGAAGATATGCGTTTGTGTACTTCAGGACACCTGTGACGTCATTGTTCTCTCCTCGCATCCCGTAACTATGTCAAGCTCCTAATATCTCACAGGACCATGCTGGATCTCACAGCCAGTCTCCGGTGAGCTAAGAGCTCCGCCAAACGCAAGCGCAGCCAGCACTCTTTCTCCCATCAGTTCATCACCAATACTATTGGTAGGCACACTCATTCGTAACAAAAACTTAGTGAGTGGCCCCAAAAGTGATGTGATGTAATGCATAGTAGGGAGAAGCAGGTTTGCTTCTGTGCTGAGGGTATAAACAACCAATCATTCTACCACATCGTCATGTAAGTGTGCTACTTGGTTGTTCCCCATATTAGTGCATCCATCTGGATTGTTTTATTTATACCTCTTGTATCTACATGTCTATCGGCCCGTGCGTCCAACGGAGCGTGTCTGGCGAGTTCCATAGCGAAATAGTGTTTCGACTTCCTGCTGATCTCGTGAATCCCATTAAATGCATGCACCATCATTCGGATACTAATGGTGAACTGACCAACCCGGAGCTCGTGTCGACGACCGTCACTGAGGCGATTTCGTCACTTCGGTACAGATGTTTTCCTTCGAAACATCCACCTGTCATGTGACAGGCCGAAGATGGCTAGCAAACGGAGGAAGCCATCTATTACCCCCATGGTGTATCCGCCTATCCACCCACGTCGTACATAGCTTAGCCGTCTGCTGACCTCTTGGAGCTGTCGCACCGAAACGGTAAATTAGACGGGCGATAGACTGGTTCCATGAATTTCCATGTCATCCATTGAAATGTCGCAACTCACACTAGGCCGTGACAGCCACTTTTCTGACGTTTTTTTATATATTTATAAACGTGACACAAGCGTGCCGTTTTTTTCGCTGTCCGGCGCTCACTACAAATTTCCCGGGTGACATTATCGATCATCTCTGGGACGATTGGCAACCTAAAAGCTGGCGACATCCCATTACTCCGAATTTACAAATGTAGGGCCCAGGGCCAATTCTTCCACAGTTATTAACTGAGAGCTAGCTTCTCTGGAAGCTGGAGAAAATTTCCTCGAAAGATCATCAACCGGCGGGTTTTGAACCCACTACCATCAGCAGGATCTTGCTAAGTAATTACGAGTTCACGACTATGGCTATTAGGTATAAACAGTCATATGATCACATAATTTGAAATTCTCAACCACACATATAATTTAACCATCATCAAACTTAAAACACTATGCTTTCGGGGTAGTGGGGATCGGGACAATAACCCATTCAGGATAATAGCGTTCGGGTTAATGGCATTCGGGATAGCGGCATTCACGGTAATGTCATACAGTTTGAATGCCAGCCTAGCCTAAGATCAGTATCGATGGCGTTAAAGTTCAACCTCTGACTATAAGATAAATTGCTATCGTGTTAGTATCGTCTCCGTGCAGAGTTTTTCACGTGTCACCCAAATAGAAACTTCCCACACGCTGCTGCTACGCTGACTGGCGCTGTTCCTAATATACGTACAACGTCGTAGGTGTATACAGTTTACGCACGAAACCGACCACTGGCTGACCATACCGCCGTGCAGCCGGTCCTGGCCGGTATAATCTGACAAGAGATATTTACTGGCAAACGGTGCTCAAACAGCGCGAAATGATAATAAAACTTATTTATAAACATTTAACTTTTCATTTGGTTTTCCAAATATTTCACCTCTGGGCCGGTCAAGTCAAGAGTGTGGTTCGTTAGTGCGGGGGATTCTGATGTGCTAGATAATCCGACACAATCGGTCTGCGCTGAAAAGTTAGAAAGGAAAAATCGACATGTCGAATAAAAGCATTTTTTTTTTTGTTTTGGAAATTTTTAGCTAAAATCCACCGTCATTCGATTAACATGAAATTGTATTGGAAAAGGTTGCCTCTGCTGGATGAAATAGAGATTCGATTTCTTAAAAATTCTCTGAAGAATTATCTGGAAATTTCTTCAAAAATTCTTCCAATACTTTTTTTTACGAAACCCCTTTAGATATTTCCAGACATTCTTCAATATGTGTTTTTTTAGCCTTTCTTCAAATTTTGTAATTGCTATCTACTGTGATGAATTATTTTTTTCTGGGTTTTATCGACTCTACCAGTCTTTAAGCAGTTTAAACTACTTCCCGACGATTCGACGTATATTTCGCCTTCTTCAAGGATTTAGAGACCTTTTTTGTTTGGAGTAGTGTCTGATCTGATTTGAGATTTTCTACTATTTTCAATGGCGTCTCACTACAAAAAAAAAACAAATTCCCAGATGATTCACAAACTTAAACCATTGGAGTGATTTCTAGAAGAATATCAGTAGAAATACCATAGTTTTTAAAAGATTTCTCTTGTTTTAGTTTTGCTGGTATGATCATTGGTCGAAATCTGAACAGATACTTTTGGTAGTATTTTTTCAAGAATTTTGGCCTTTGAAACAAAAGGCCTGAAGTTTTGGTGAACTCCAAAAATTATGCTAGAACCGCCTCATGATACAAAAAGCTTATTAAGATACATTATTAAGATAATCCTTAAAAAAAAACGAAAAACAAACCAAAGATTGTTCTGTGCATCATCGAAATTAATTAAAAAAGCATTAAAAAATTGAGAATCAATTCTAATAAATAACAATGATTTTTTAAGGTCGGAAGCTCTACTGTTAAACCCTAAGTTTCTTGATAGCTTGGTACCTATGTCCTCTGCCAGAAATCCTCGGTAGTTGATGAATTTACAATTGGCTTATGTAGTGCATGTGCTTTGTGTGCTGCAAACACAACACTTGACCACATGGATAACGACGACGACGATTACCCCATTGCAAGGTGACAGCCGGGAAACTAAAAATATAATCGTTCCATGGCCAATCTCCGGCTATTTTTAACCTCGCAAGCCTAAATTTGTCATTTTATGAAGCGTTCTGCTTCGATAACGTTGTTCTAGGCTTGGCAGCGAAACGCAGCTGAAATATTTAATACTGTTTAAGGTCATCAAATTTGAAACTGATGGGAAATGATAATGTGCACAAAATGACGATACTCATATAGGAATCGATTGATATTCCATCTCCAAATTAGACTTGGGAGCGCGCTGGGATTTACATTACCTGACGGTGCAAGCGATTTGTAGAAAACAAACAAACAAACAACCTAGCATAGGTTGGCGAAAATTTGAAAACCAGACTATAGAACGTGAGCTGCCAATTGGTCTGTTTCTCTCGCTGGCAGCACCGCGACGGAGATAATCCAAAGCATCTGAGCGATAGCGTGTAGCAGGGTTGGTAGTGGGTTTCTTTTAAGAGACTTGGTCTCTTTTTTAATGCAAGTCTCTGAAAAGCCTCTTTTTCATTCACTTTTTTCCTTCTCCTTGCTGAAATTCTTATTCGAAATACCAAACCAAAGATTTCTACGTTCCAGGTTTTCCTTCAGAGATTTTTCCTCAAATTCTTCACCAATTTTCCAGTAGTTAATCTAGCAAATCTTCCAAAGACTTTCACAGAAGTTCTCCAAATGAATCCCAATGATGTATTACGATTTTTATGAGGAAATTCGTGAAAAATTTTCCAGGAACTTTAACTACAATTCCTTAAAGAGCTCCTGCGCCGATTTTGTCAGTTCTTCTTTAGCCATTTCTGCATGAAATCCTTCCTGAAATCATCTGTGGTTTATTTCAGGAATTGCTCCAACATTATTTCAGGAAATCTATTTAAAACTTTTACAGGAATGCGACCAAAAATTCATCTTGGATTTATTCATTCTCGAAATACTCCTGCAATTATACCAGAAAATTGTATTTTTTCAAGTTAAATCTCCATGAATTCTTTAACTTTGTTTTCCACAGTTTCTGTTCAACCTTTTTCAAGGAATGTCTCCAGGGTATCCTGCAATATTTTTTATAGGGATTCTACTGATAATTTTATTCAACAATTAGCATAGCTATTCATCTAGAAATCTTTCAAGACTTACTCAGATGTTAGGGAGTTTTTCAGAGATCCTCACATAAGAAATCTCTACAAGAGTATTATTAGACATTACTACAGAAAGAATGTGTTTAAACAATACTCTTCGGATTTTTCGGATTATTGACATTTCCCTGGAGACATCAATGGATAAATTTTAGAGAGCTTCTTTGGGATATTTCTTGAAGAACTTCATGAAGAAGTCATAGGAGTAGTTTTTAAAGTAATTTGGTTGAAATCTTGGAGAAAAATTGAACGACATCTCTGGAGAAGATCCTGAGAAGTGGAGGCATCTCTGCAAAAATTATGAAATAAATAAAAACCCGAATTAAATACTGTGCCACACGCTATGTCTGAACCAGACGATTATAAAAATCGAATGTACATCGGATTTTTTCTCGCTAGAGTTTAGTATTTGGGTTATATTTTCATAATCGGAAGGTTTTAAAATATTCTATCGGTGAAATTTTTTCCATACATTTTGTATTGGCTAAAATGCGTCGAAAACGTGATTTTCATGGGATTTTGTATGAAAAATGGCTGAAAAATTGAAAAAATCAAAATTTTACCGATGGAATATTTTAAAACTTTCCGATTATGAAAATATAACCCAAATACTAAACTTTAGCGAGAAAAAATCCGATGTACATTCGATTTTTATAATCGTCTGTTTTAGTTATTGAAGCTGTCCGTAACGGAAATATTCAATGAAATTCTTGTGTAATCGATAGAAGAACCACTGGACGAAATCCTGGAGTACTTATAATTTGCTTGAAAAAAATGTGAATTAAGGCAGGAATTCCTAAAGTAATTTATGGTGGGGCCTCTGAAGTTATTTCTGAGGTTATCCTTAAAAAATCCTTGAGGTATCTTGAAATAAATTAACGATAGTCTGAAAGAATCAATGAAAGGATTCTTGCAGATATCTTCGATAAGTAAATCATGATAACTTTTCGATACGAGCAGTAATACTTGAAATTCCCAAAAAAATAATAACATTCAAAAATTAATCAAAGACCGAATTTAATACTACACCATTTAATTTCGCTAGAGTATGAGTCCTTTGACAGATACGCGTATTTCGACCTCAACTGTAAGGCCGTTTTCAGTGTCGTGTACTAGACTCGACTCGAATTCTTTCGTTTTTGTAAAATTCTGATGAAATCTCTTATTTTCTAGATATTGTTTAAATTGTTTTGGTTCTGTGTGTTTCTGTTCGGTCTCTTTTTTCATACATGAGCTCTTCAAAGTTCCTGTTTCAAGGCACCCAGTCGCTACCAGCCCTGGTAAAGCCAAAAGCGCCGATCCCAAAACTAGAGCTCCTTCGACTCTCGAGTCAATGAAGCCGTTTGGCGGCGAACATGTGTGTGAGTGCATATTTTGAGGAAACAGATGGCCTCACAAAATTGACTTCAATTACCTAGCTACTTTCAAATTGGAATTTATTAACTCCGGTGTCGGCTGGTGCTTCCTGATTCAAGTGTACTCCTACCGAGCAAATGTTATGTAATCCATACGGATGTTCAAGTGGCTGCGATTAAGCCGAAAGAACAATTTATGGTCAATTATATTGCACTGGGAGCCGGTTGCTTGCAAATCAGGACCAAATTAGTTCCATGCGTGGTTTTACAACAGGTTGTATCTATGCGTTTGTAGAAGGAGAACCGCAAAAAATTAACATTAAATACGTATGAGAAGCTCTGATGAGATGGGTGACTAGTCCAAATATTTGCTTGACTTTATTCGAATTTATTTGGTGTCAAATGAATGTTTGGACTGCTGTTAGATGCCAGTCCAATACTTGACACCGTAACCACATCCCCAAGGCTACTGATTTAGGTTTGAAAATCAAAAGGTAAAAAAATCCATGATTCAGCTAGGTTTGCTACCAATAAGAGCTTGTAGATCTATTATAATTAATCCCAATAGCAGAATATTAATTATTAGTTTCATCATTTTACCGAATTAATTACCACTGAAAGACTGCTGAAATTCTTAATTTAACCTTTTCCCTATAGGTAAATAGAAACCTTGCTACTTCAGATGGTACTATTTTATCGCCATCATTAGCAATTGTAATCGATTTCTTTGTAAAATTACATAAACGTGTGTCTCCAATTCAGCATGCACGATACCATTACATGCACCTGGTTTGTGGAAAGCAATGAACCACATCAGAGGGAGATAACTTCTGGCCCGGAAGCAATTTGCCAATTGAAACTGGTACCCAGATGATTCGGGATATGGGTTGATGCCCCCCTGCATAAAGTAGAGCGATAATTGTAGGTCACTATGATGCCGGGCTTTGTGGACGCATCAACAGTGCAATCCATTAGTAATGCTCACCAAATAAGAAACAGGGTCTAGGTTGGAGTGATGATGATTGACGGTTCGGTGTCAGATGCTTTTGATTTGTTCGATAATTGGATTGTGGTCGATCATCATCATTTCCATCATCCCAAGAGGAGTAGAGTTTGAAAAATGAAAGAGTTACAGAGCAGAACTTTTCCTCGTTGATTTTATCTTCTTATTTTTGGCGTAACATCCAAAAGAGTCTAACACGTTGCTACTTCCATTTGACGAATTGTCCTTTGCCTAGAATTCCACCAGTATCTCTTGTCATTTGCGTATCTTGAATTCTATCATTAATTTTCTACCATGAATTCTATCAGAATCTTTAATAATTTGTTTTAGAATTTCCGCTGTACTTCATTGAGATATGAAATTTTCTCCAGGAAATGTCTATCAATTCTACAAAAACAATTTTTTCCATCATACCTGCATCTCTTCAACAAATTATGCCATCAAAAATTTCAAACTTATCCATCTTTACTCCATTTGTTTGAGCTAGTATATTCTGTCATTTTTGTAGCCTTGAAGCTACCTTTAAGTCACTGTTTGAACATTTCAGCCACTTCAGTCATTATTATTTCGCTGTTTGGCCACCATCAACCCTTGATAACTAATCCTTAGTGAATCTTTTTGTTATCAGATTTCTACAATCTTTTTATCAGGAATCGAAAACGAAATCTGTAAGGCTTCCACCATTTTGTCAGGATTTCTTTCGCTTAGAAACTTTGACGGAATTTTTCCATGGATTCTTAAAGAATGCATTCATGAAATCCTTCAAAAATCTAGGCGGACCATTTTTAGAGACTTTAGAGTACCTTCTAAAGCGTGATATGGTCAAAATTTGGTCAAGGAAAAATGCGTGTGAGTTAGTGAAATCGTTTATTTGAAAATTTGGTCTTCTTTAGATTTCACTTGACAATAGCCAAATATTTCTCAATTGGGCGGAGTTCTGGCGTGTTGGTTCGGTTTTTGTCCTTGGGCACCACTTGCATGTTGTTGGCGGTATACCACTCCATGGCCCTCTAACCGTAATGGCAAAATGTCAAATCCGGCCAAAACAGTACGGAACAACATTTTTTCAAAAAAGGCAGCAGACGTTTATTCAAACACTCTTTCAAGTAATTTTTTTGGTTAACGGTCCCGGATGCTATGAAATTGCTGCTTTTCAAGCCACAATTATAGATGGCTTATCAAACCAGATAATTCTTTGAGAACTTTGACAATTTCATATGCTTGAAAATATCTGGTACCTTTCCTCTTTCTTTTGCTGTAAAAAACTCCTGTCCCGGAAGCTGCTCGTAGTCGGCTTTGACGTAGGTTTCACCATCCATTACCACGCATTTGCGATGAATATCCTAGTTAGCGGGAAATGAGATGGGGCCTTTTAGAAAAATGTTATTTTTTCAAGTTTCATGCATATTTTTGAATGACTATTGTATGTTTCAGTAAGAATAAGCTCTCATAAACTAAAATCAGCAGAAACCCGATTTGTTTACATTTTGGACTTGAGGCCTTTTCAATTGTTGGTCTTGAAATGTTCAGCTCGTCGAAAAATGAGCAAAATTTTGATACGTTGCTCTCCTTGCTTGGATGGCATTTTGACAACTGAAGAGTGAACTTCAAAATCAGAATAGGAGAAAGATTCTACACACACACCTTCAAAATTAGGGGTGTTCAGGTTTTAAAATTGAAAACAATATGTCAAGTTGAAATTGACCAAATTTTGACTGTATCACCCTTTAGAAATGGTACAAGAATTACTCCATAATTAGAATAGTAGGCGGCGCGCGCAAACGGATGTGTTCAAAATTGATGTCACGTTTTTGTTGTCTCTGCAAAATAGAATTTGATATTGCAGTTTTTGGAAAAGTGTCTATAGTTGAAATAATTAGTCAACTTTCAGCAGTTTCGTATTTCGTGTTTCGTGTTTCGTACCAGTCTTCATAGTTTCGTTCATAGAATTTATAGTAGAAATATTTATTGAGGTTTCTGAGGCATTCTGAGAGTAAGAGATGTAAAGCCTTTGACAGAAAACACAAAATGTACCGCTATCAATATAATGTGCAACTTAAATCAAATAATTCGATAATTTAACAAACTTCAAAAGAATTTCACAAGTTTCTTCTATGATTATAAAAAGTGGATTTTTAAAAAAACAAAAAAAATCTGCCTAATATAGGACAAGATTTATCAGGAGCTTGGAAGTTTATCCAAGAAAAACAAGGAGATTTTTTATTATTCTACAAAATAAGTGAAATACATTTGAATTCCAGAACTCAAGAAGTGTTTAAACGAATGAAGACAATATCAATAAATTTCAGAAAACCTTCAAGGTATAATGAAGTCGTCAGAGAATACCTTCAAAATATAAGGTTTTTCTACATTTTGATATGAACATATCCAATGGTGTCAGTACAAGCTTTGGAAAGTACAAAATGAAAATAATTCAATAACAATTCTTGGCATTGGATTATCTGTCAACCATAATATCATTCATAAATCTAACAATCATCAATTATTCAGAAAATAAAATCACCCCAATCATGATCATGATACCGAATCCACGCAAACCCACGTCTTTAGTTCACTGTGCAATCAAGCACGTTCCAATCTTATTATTTCTCACCAATATTTTCACCCTGGATAACAGTATTGGACAATAAACTTGAAACTTTTTTGATTTCCATACAAGGTTATTAGCTCTGGTAGGCTAGATTTCAGTTATTTATGGATCTATTTTATTGAAATTTTCACAGCACGTCAGACATAATTGAAATTTTGGCGTTTATTTTAAAGCGTTTTTTTTCCAATCACGAGTACAATAATAGCGATTTGATTTAAATGTAATGACGAAAAATTGGAAATGATTTATCTTAACATTTAAAAGCCTAATCATAAAACCTCTACATAAAAACTGTCTTTAGCGAAATTGTTTATCGTTATTGTTCACATATATTTGTTCATTGTCTAAGTCACGATTGAAAAAATTACTCAAAAATAAATGCTGAAATTCGACTTATGTCTAAAAACACTGTAAAAATTTCATTCAAATCAGTTCATGACCTACAGGTAGTGGAAACTCAGATCGAACTTTTTAACGTTGACTGTTTTGTATGAAAAATCGTAAAAATATCGATGTACTGTCCAATACTGTACTTATATCTTCGGAGGCATACTCGACCGATTGGAGTTAATTATGCTAGTTGGCGGTTATTTCCATAATTCCCTCTACAATTCCATATTCCCGATTTATGACTTCGATGCCTCACGGCCTCAATGGCGAACCTTGATGACTAACTCCACCCGGGTTAAACACTTATTCAGCGATTTCGTTAATTCGCTCATACTCGTCACTAAGATGTGAGGTTAGTTGCATTCCATGAAGGCAGTCGTTTCCACCTTGCATGACGTCAATCGATTGTGTATTCCTGCCGTCATCGGCATGAACAACTATACTGCACGCCACGATCGACGACGT
Organism: Aedes aegypti; assembly: GCF_002204515.2. Classification (NCBI taxonomy): domain Eukaryota; kingdom Metazoa; phylum Arthropoda; class Insecta; order Diptera; family Culicidae; genus Aedes; species Aedes aegypti. Next base: position 384,253,094 of record NC_035108.1, read on the forward strand.
AGTTGAAGAAACTTGGCGCGCTCACGACAATGAGTCATAATTTCCACTGTACACACAACCAATCATTCAGAACTAATCGATTTGTTTACTGAACTGTTTTTTCGTGTGCACGTTTGGGAACGCAGGTCGCAAACGCGACACAAGCAACGTCTACGAAGTCATATATTACGGTAACTCCCAGGTGAGTGTGGGGGACCCGTTTTCGATATCGTGCATAGCCTCGATCACCGATCCGATCGATTGGCTCAAGGACGGCGAGCCAATCCGGAAGCACAGTCAAATACGTCACGGCAAGGACGAACACTCGTACATCGTGAGCGAAATGGGAGTCGCAGGTAAAGGACATCGCTATCCAGGTGTAGGTCATGGACGGAGACGGTGAACTGCTGTTGCTTGAGGCAGTTATTCATCTGATTGGTTTCGCATTTTTTTAGAGTTGCTAGAAAAATCTTAGAAATAAATAGCGATCTCGTATCGAGAAGGATTTTAAAATACGCTTGTTTGTGTCCATACATTTTTATGTTGCTTGAAGACTATAACGAAAGGTGCAAAATGAAAACATGTTCCATTAAAACAAATCAACATGGAAAATATTAAAATCACCCATTGAATATAAAGTGCACGCCTCACAATGTAAAAACAACTACATAGCAATGATAGACAACTAGTGATTCCTAGGAAATGAAAAAAATACAAAAGATTTTCTCGATTCTCGCATAATCTTCGACATATACAAATTAGTACTTATTCAAAAAAAAAACAAAAATGTTTGCGCCTAAAACGTCAAATTTAGATAAATGATGCCTTCGTGAAAGTTTTTCAATATTTTCTGACATTTTTTCAGTGACGTGGAATTGAAAGTTTGGTCATTTTGAATTATTTGATCATTTCATGTCCTGATTCCAAAAGATCATTTTTTATTAGAAAATATACGAACCATCAAATAACACTGTTTCAGTAAATTAAAAATCTTGGTGGTAAATATGAGGCATTCTGGATGCACATAAGCCATTTCAGGTTAAGTTTAATAGCTTCCGGGATTTAAATTCATATTTTTAAGAAACAATCCTCTGTGCCACAAACATGCAAATTTTAGGCTATTATGGGGAACATTAAATTCAACCACAAAGAATTGCATCGAAGCTGATAAAATTTCTGGGAAGAATCAGATTTGAATCCTAGGGAGATTCTATTTCAGGATTCTCATTCGAGTCCTTGAACAATAGTTTTAAAATGCTTGGAACATAGTTTTTGTGAGAAATTACTGTTAGTTATCGAAAGAAAACAGATTTTTTCGGGACTACCCTACATTTAGAAGCTGGTTAATCATAAAATACAAAAATTGTACTGATCTAACTGCATTATCAACAAAGCTTATGTTCTGAACTTTGAAACCATAAGCACCGCCCTAATTCTACATCACTGAAAAAATGTCTAAAACTACGGAATAACTATCTCAAGGACATCATAAATCTAAACCTGGAGGTAAGGACACCAAAATTTTCGTTTTGTCTTTTCAGATATGCTTTTGAAACCAATGTGCAATGCAGTTTTCCATTGCATGCTACAGACTTCAGTTCAATCCAAAGTTTCATTTTCCTTCCGTTTTTATCTTTATTTTGCTTCACTATAAATCTGCCACAAGCAACTCAAAAAAAAATTACGTTTAGGCGGACTTCAGCAGTCTCACCGTCTCAAAATTAGCACATGCTTTCTATAATAGTTTGACCATCATGAGTTTCGATTTTTTGCTTGCCATGTCACTCGATGGATCCATTGACCAACATTGGCTATCAAAATGAATTACCAAACGAAGCACCGCTTAACCTGAATTGGTCCCTAAATCCAATAGCCCGAAACTGCGTCGGACTATTTCTGGCAAACGTCAATGGTTCGCGTCACATGGCATCATTTCACCAGTAAGCGCTTTCATGCACAGTTGTTGCTCGTTCAATCATATTGGCAATTGTGCAATACTGATGCTATTATATCCCCTTTCTATCCGAAGGAATGCGGAACAAAATTGAGGCCACCCTTAGCGTTCAGCATGCCCTACCGAAGCATCAAGGTCGCTATCAATGTAACTCTCGACACAAAAGCTATCACATGCTATACATAGTCGGAAATGCTTCATCCGCTGGCAGTGGTGGTAGTGCTACTGGACATGGCAGAACCTCGGTTAAAAGTTCCAGCGATCAAATTATGGACACACCGGATGCATCTCTCATTGAACCATTGCTCCTGACAACATTAAGGCCAACATTGATTACCTCAGTTTCGAGCTCTCATCACCAACTGACGACGCCCGGCACATTTATCTCGCCCAATGCTCATCCTATTTCTACAGAATTCGACAAGCAACATTCCCAACATCGTCATCACCAGCAGCAATCTCACCATCATCATTCCCAAAGCGATAAATCCACAAAATCTGATGATGACAAACAAAAGTCTCAACATACTTTCAAAGCAGACTCGGTGCGATTTATGAATAAGAATCAGGAACAATCCACAACGAAAGACACCCTAGCTCTGCCAGACGACGAACGGTACGATGAGGATAACCTGAGAGACAAAACTAATAAGGACATCAAAGAAGATGAATACCCCGATACAACGGGAGCGAACGAGGACAGGAATGGCAACGATAACGATGATATTGTCGATAAGGAGGAAGATGCCGGCAAGGCTATTGTTATCCTCAATGAAGATAGATACCCCACTTCCGGAGAGGCCAACCCACTGGATGCCATCGCCGGTGAAAATAAAGAGTCAATCTCGGCAGTTGATAATGCCCGAGTGGGATCCGAACGCGATGACGAAACCATCGACGAAGACACTAGCTCTCACGAAGGCGATATCATTGTAATCGAAAAGGACCTTTCAATCGAAGACAATATCGACAAATTGATACTAAACAAGAGCGAAATCAATGGCATGATTCGGGTTGACAGTGATGAAGATCTACACCATCACCACTCTCACAAAAAGCTTGATCATATACGAAACGAACACACTTTGATTCATGTCCCTGTAGAAGCCCTTCCGACTAGCCTAACTACGGCTCTGATGATAGTACCGACTACCGTTCCAACCACTAGCACAACCCTTCCTCCGTCGACCGCAACTTCCAGCACTGCCGGTACAATGACCACCATCAAGCTACACGGACACGGCGGCGAAGGACATCACCATCATCATCATCGGAATCACGAACAGCAGCAACAACACGCGTCAGTCGCGGGTGAGGATCGTTCAAAAGCCACTCTTTGGTTCCGTTCACACATCCGTACCAATTACTTACTTCTGCTAGCTAGCTAGAGTTCAAGCAAAATGCGTTACTGGCAGTTCCATTATCTACTTTTGTTTTTTTTTTTTTATATATAAAATTTATTTCTTATAGTTAAATGATTATAAATAGGCTAAACGATAATTTGTACTCATTCCATCAATTTGTACTGCTTTTGGAATCATTTCACCCAAACATCAGCTGAATCACTTAGACTACTGCATCATTGGCAAGGCTTATGCATTCTGATCGATCGATGCTGTATTATCATCCAAACAAAGCTCAATGACGTTTTGCAATCATGTCAATCTTCCATTTCGAAGCCAATCCATCTTTTGCTTCTATTTAGCTGACTAGAATGTGCATCATGTGTGTGTAATTGTGGTTTTCGTTCTAGAATAGTACCGTATCAAGCGGATTTGGTAAAAGTTGACGGGTACCGATTGTTAAACTGGATATAGGGTTTCAGTGCTAGCAATGAGCACTTTTGAGGTCATGCACATTTCATGACACCCTTCAAAGGAAAGAAGGGGGTCTTGGAAAGCATGACAAGCTTTACAAATTCATCACAGTACTTATACTGTGTAGTGTAATAAGGGGTACAAATCCCACATATTTTGGACAAATATATATTGACACTTGGTCATTTTATTACATTTCAATTTCCCACAGATGTCAACCAAATTAACAATTGTTTTGATTTGAAAAATAATGCTTGTCAGCTTAAACATTTCCGTGCAGCGAAGATAAAAAAAAGGATTTTAATGATCGAAACAAGTCTTTACTCAAACAATGAAATTCATAATCATGTTTGTAATTTTTGATTGTGTGAAATTTAATAACTAAAAATTTAATTATAACCGAAAAATGTTAAGTTAACCAAGATCATATTCTTTAAGTTTTTCTCATATAATAGTCACATATCTTAAAATTGATTGATTTAAATAGCTGCAATGCAAACAATATTAATCCGGATTCAAACTCGTGCCCTTCGAGTGATGCTTGGCCGTGCTACCTCTCGGTCATTTCAAACTGTTGAATAGAAAGCGAAAACTGTTTCTGTAAGGCCTGTAAGTTGGAATTACCTTATTGATATGTTTTAGGAAGAATTTGAAAAGAAATGCCGTTCTAAATCAGAACACTAAATCACCTTCAATGACAAGCTTAGGTTTATGGTTCGCTCTGGTTGGATACAATTTCAGTTTAACATATCCAGGCAGAGAAAAATTTTGAAGTTACACAAAGAAGGAATGTTTGAATTATTCGATATTTATAATGTAGAAAGGTTATGATAATCCGAATCCTCAAGTATGTATATAACTCATTTTTGACAAATTGGCGCTTAGTGCGGTTTAACAGAACCCCGACCATATGGCCCAGTGAAAAAAAGTCCTACTGAAATTTTGACACCGCGGAAAAATTTATTTCAAAAACTGGTTGAATTAATAAAACATTTCAAAATTTTTCTCGAGAAATAATAGGGTTATTTGCGATAGTACACATTATTGCGGAACACAAATTAAATCCTCATTATTAATCGAAAACTTTTCTTTCTATGGACATCTATCTATATAAATAAAAATGGAGTTGTGTTTGTATGTCACGAAAATTTATTAAAAAACTAGTGGTCCCGGCAAACTTTATCTTGCCATCAAGTAGGCCGTTTGAAAAATGGCATGCAATCTCCTATACAAAATGACAGATTAGTTTTCTCCCGTTTTTCTGCATATTCCGGAGGTTTCCCTAAACTTGTTCTACACGCGTAACGTCGCAGTCTTTAACGAAACTATATTAGTGAAAGAATTGTGTGAATCTGTTGGCTCGATTTCACGCCATTTCGTGACATACAAACACCATTCCATTTTTACTTGTACAAAACATGTTCTGATTGCGAACCGCAATAACAGTAATGCACTACCGCAATAATAGTACTAAGGAAGGGTTGGGTTTACTAGTGTTACTTTATAACTAGTAAGACAGAATCTGCTCTTCAGCTTAGTGTTCTTATGGCTTTCCCACAGTAATTAAATGTTAGTTTGCTTTTCCAATCGATCATTTTTCCATCTGTATATCGTGTGGCAAGTATGAAAACTGTGCCTAAAAATTGAAAAAAAAATCCCTTGTGATTCTCGACTGGTAGGATTTGAACCCACGATCCTCAGCTTAGTCTTGTTGAATAGCTGTTGTTCGTATTACGCTACGACTATCTAGAAACACAATAATCTTGATTGAGTTATTTTCAGGCTTGACAGAAACTCCTCTGCGATGCAAAGAGGAAGCGATTTTGCCGTTTTTCTGAGGAGAAAAAACTGAACTCTAAATTTTTAACACAGATCCTCAAGCGTTCGAGTGAGAGTGCAAAAAAAATGCGAGGATTTGTTCAGGTACTCTCTCTCTCTCTCTTGTTACGATGCTCACATTAACTCACACTTCAAAAGAACTCTGGAGTTGCCGCCCGAACAAGACAGCCCTCGGGGAGTTTGGGACCACCTTTTTTTTTTGGAATTTTACTCTGTTGTGTTTTGTGCTGCATCTTCCTCGCTCAATTTTTGTTGCTTCTCTGCTTAGCATTTTTTCGCTCCCTCGCAAAGAGGCAAAGGCAGCACGCTGCTGTAGAGTATTTCATCGAACTCCGATGATGTTGAGGACAATTATCAAGCCTTGTTATTTGTAAAATTATCAAGCTTGGATAACAGTTGCTAGACACTACACGACCTAACAGGTAAAACTCTATCTCACAAAATCCAGGGGCTGTATTCTTACAGAATCCTGGATATAAATGTCACAACACTATAAGGGGGATTTGTGCTGAAGCCTAGCCATAGGTTAGCATCTAATTAGGGAGATTTCGTACATCAATTTGGAGTTGCGCAGAATTTTGCACTTACAGTGCTGTTCTGAATAATAGCAGCGCATGTCGATTTTCATACAAAATGCTCAACTTTGACATGCTGTAGTTTTGTTCCCTTTCAAGCAATCGAGCTGAAATTTTCTCCACAGAACTACAAATATGATCAATTTTGTAACTACAAAATTTCAGTTTTTTCTGAGTCCCTGCCGAAAAGTGAGACACTAGGTGAAATTTTTCGAAAAAATAGCAGTTTTTCATTTTAAAATTTTTCTTCTACAAATATTTTAAACATTTTCGGTTTAGGTGTAAGTTTGATAAGTAGGAGAAGATTGTTCCAATGGTAAGTGATATACAATTTAAAACTATAATGTGAAGCCGAAATTCAAATTTTAAAAACTGCTATTTTTTCGAACAATTTCACCTAGTATCTCACTTTCCGGCAGGGGCTTAGAAAATTTTAAAATTTTGTGTTTACAAAATTGAGCATATTTGTAGTTCTGTGGAGAAAATTTCAACTCGATTGCTTGAAAGGGAACAAAACTACAGCATGTCAAAGTTGAGCATTTTGTAGGCAAATCGACATGCGCTGCTATTATTCAGAACAGCACTGTAACTTTCACGAAAACTTTTGCAGGATTATCACTAAATTTTGCACATGATCTCCCAGAATTTTCAACAGGATTACACAGTCTTGGTCGGAATTACTAGAACATTATTTCGATGAAACTCTGGGTAGGATTCCCACATGCTTTTTGATGGGCTTCCTAGGTGGGAGTATGGTAATATCTAATAAGTCTAGTCTAGGGCTATTCAGTAGGTAGACACAAATATCAATACAGCTACTGTGCCGCATTTGGTTTTTGAGTTGATTAAAAGACAAACAAACCTTAAAAAAAAACAAAAACTTTTGAATCCCAAAATAACTAGGAACGGAGACAATCGTACAGTACGTCTTAGATTCCGGAGATATGCAAAATTGTTGGGAATGACGGGGGTAATGTCACTCTATTGGTGCGACCGAAACTATCAATGATGGAACAAATGTAAAAAGATATATTTATTCAAAAGATTTGCAGCCCGAACTTTTCCCCGAACAAATGTATTTCTGTACTTTGTCCTAGGCTTAAGAGTCTTTCTGGGGCGTCTTTGGTTTTCGAGTGAAGTTCTTTGCTCGTTTTTCTTCCAATTTTATATAGCTTCTTGACCTTGTTGCCAATATAGGATGTGTTCTTTTCTGCTATATTCATGTTTCAGATAAAGCCCACATAGGAGCCCAAATAGCAAACCATGCTGTAGAATATGGTTTCCAATATCACCGGTCGAGGATCTTTTAGGATTGGGAATTTTCTTGACTCCTCGTTTCGGCTTTTTCGCCTGGCCTGGTTGCTTAAATCTTAATCCAGCCTAGGAGATTTTATAAAAACACAGCTTATCTTTCAGAACAAATACTACAAACTCTGAATATAGTAGACATTTTTGTTCCACAAAATGCAAAATAAACACAGAAAATTTCTGGAAAGGAGAGAGGTTTATATAGTCATATTTTAAATCTGAAAAATGGGTCCCTATATAGATGAGCGACAGTTCACAGTTTACAGATTTCATTATTCTAAACAATTACTACAATTTTGATTTTATTAATTACAATTGCTATGCAATCAAGTACAGTACAAAGTTATTCACTACATTTTATGTGTCTATCGCAGCTTCTATTTCTATTTCTATATTTCAAAGTTTGCTGGTAATCTTCTTCCTACTAACTTCTCATTTCTATTGTGCCAATGCTACGAACATCTATTCAAGCTCATACCTATGCATTGATGAACAAAATTTGCTTTTACTAGAATGGTTGGAACAGAACGGATGGCTAGCAAATTCTCATTCTATGTTAACTCATCACCCATAGTTATATGTTATGTTATATGTAATTTGATGAAATGACCAATATCGCATTTTGCTCACAGCTCACAGTTGCTAGAATTTGAAAAGAGATATCTAATAAAACTCTGTAGACAGTAAGACAGGCAGGATGTGTCGATTCATCAAAACGTATTGTAATAATGTATTTTTGTGGAAATAAAATTCATATTTTTGAACCATTTTGACTTTTCTTTAAATGAGTACATATAGCTAGTATTATAACTATATTTCACTTAAGGCTTGCAATGCAATGGCTTGACAAAAATGTGTGCAAAAGTTGAGAAAAATGCGTATGCCGAGAAGTCTTATTTATTTTCTTCAAGCAATGTAAATTAAACCAGCATATTCGAAACGCCGAAACGAAATGTAAAAGTTAAGTTAGTGAATAGCTTTGTAAATCTTGCTTGTGATTCTATTATTCTTTTTATTGCAATAATTCCATACGTTGATGCTTTGTATGATACGGTAGACTGAGATTAATTAGAAACACAAAATGTGAAAATCAGCCTTGAAGAAGGTAACAAGCAGAACTAAACCTTGGATAAAATAAGATAGGATTATCATAATATGACCAAAGAAAGAAAACCATATTCTTGTCAACAACGAAAATCAATCTACCAGCCAGTGTTGAAAGAAAAGGTTTTAGGGAATGTGCAAAGACGTTCCATTCTTTGCAACGGCCTGTGTTAGTTCAAATATTCAAACATTTCTGATGATTTCAAGTTACGTGTGCAGTAAACTCATACGTCAATTGAATACTTTATAAAAGAGCAGTAAAACAAGTCAAAAATTTGCGATGCTATCGTGTACCATTCTCTACAAGGTACATTACTTCGGTAAAAGTAATAATCCTATAAATCGCCCACATTCAGATTTTTTGATGATTTCATGCGAAAACCTTACTGCAAAATATTCCAACAACAATGTACGATAATTAAGTGCTTATGAAGATGAACACTCGTCACCACAGAATATGTTTAATAAACTTCGAATATTCAATATATGAAAATTAAAAAAGAAATCTCAATATTGTAGGATATGCGTTCTTAACTATACCAAGCGTCACATAATCTAAAAAGTTGCAGAGTGAAAATTTTGTTTGTTTGGGCCCAAATTAGATGGTAATTGAACATTTATAGTGCCCAGTGCCTTCCTTAGCCGAGTGGTTATAGTCCGCGGCTACAAAGCAACGCCATGCTGAAGGTGTCTGGGTTCAATTCCCGGTCGGTCCAGGATCTTTTCGTAAAGAAAATTTCCTTGACTTCCCTGGGCATATTGTAGGATATGCGTTCTTAACTATACCAAGCGTCACATAATCTAAAAAGTTGCAGAGTGAAAATTTTGTTTGTTTGGGCCCAAATTAGATGGTAATTGGACATTTATAGTGCCCAGTGCCTTCCTTAGCCGAGTGGTTATAGTCCGCGGCTACAAAGCAACGCAATGCTGAAGGTGTCTGGGTTCAATTCCCGGTCGGTCCAGGATCTTTTCGTAAAGAAAATTTCCTTGACTTCCCTGGGCATAGAGTATCATCGTGCCTGCCACACGATATACGAATGCGAAAATGGCAACTTTGGCAAAGAAAGCTCTCAGTTAATAACTGTGGAAGTGATCATAAGAACACTAAGCTGAGAAGCCGGCTCTGTCCCAGTAGGGACGTTAATGCCAAGAAGACGAAGAAGAAGTGCCCAGTGCCTAGTACTAGCGATGAAAGCAACCATGAAACAATGCATAAATTTGCAGAAACAATGAGCTGAAAAGCAGACTCTATCTTATTTGAAATGTAACTTCAGAAATAAGAATAAAAATAAATGTAATAAAAGAATAATTTAGAAATATTCATTGAACATTGTTTGATCTTCTACTGTTCGCTTAAAATTTACGAATCTTTACATCGCTGACGTTCCATCATTCGATATTTTTGAACGACAAATTTCCAGATCCCATCGGCACTGACTACGACCAAGTTATAATCCACTCAATCCAAACCACAATAGCTACCACTGCTCACATGCAGAACAATATTTCAACTACCGTGGTGTGCCCTAATTCCAATCAATCTTTCGATAACGCCTAAATCTACGTCCACATTATTCGTCGCCAAAACGGTGATTGGAGTTAGCGCACTTTACGGTAGCTACACATTGCACTTTGATGTGCTAAATCGATGCCAATGGATCGTTGATTTAACGCACGATGACGACAACTAGCCGTACATACACAGCAAGTTTCAGATGACAACTAAGCAGATAGTTGGTTGGATTCGAACCGTGGAATGCAGCTACAGAGTGGGTACATCAATACCCATGTGACTGCTAACATCTAGTTAATGATGCAATGCAAATATTTTTACATTTTCTATCATTATTCGTATGCTTAATTTGCGTCAGCAGCGCAAGGGTGATGCTATAGCATATTTTATCGAAGCCAATATCAAACGCGGGTCGGGATATCCTTGCTTCGATTGAGTTGCTAGCTAAATTGATTTCTTCGGCGAATCCTACTGAGGATGCTTATTTTTCTTGTACAATCCAACCGCTAGTTTCGATAGTTGATACTTTATCTCGTCGTTTATTTTTTTTATCGCTAGTTGATTACGATTCAATTCGCAGTAACAGTTGACATTTTCTTTTCCTTTTATAAAAAGCAAAATCATCAATCGGAGGGACGAAATTAATCAGGGGTTTTTCTTTCTCCAGTTTCAGATATCCTGCATCCCAACTACGATGATCCCAGCTCTAGTTTAAAATATTACGACATCGCGAAAGCAATGACGCTCGGTTGTAATATCACGAAAGAGGGCGATTATGAGTTAAGTTGGTAAGTATAATTTATAGTTTTCCTTTAATTAACGTTAAGTGCTTGATTGACGGGTACAAAATCCTCAAATTTTCAAGTTTTTGGTCAGCCTTAAAAACAGATAATTGAATATAGTTTTAATCTTATAATTATTAGTTAAATATCTGATTTTGGTTGCCATTTCCTGGGATTATTTACCTCGATAAATTGCTCGCGATAGTTTACATCATTTAAGACTAGGGGAACAAAACAAATTTAAAATATGCACTAGTAGTGACCAGGACTGGGAATGGTAATAGAAGTAGGTTTAAATTTCGCGAAAATTACGTGGCTATCCTGACTACAGTAGTTTAAAAGCGTGAAACTCATTAAGGGATCATGCACAAATTACGTCACGCTCCGAGGGGGAAGGGGGCCAAGCCAAGAGTGACAAGCCTTACAATAATTTCGGAGGACTCATACAAAAAACGTGACGAAGGGAAGGGGGTCAAAAAAGTTGAAATTTAGCGTGACATAATTTGTGTACCATCCTCAAGTAACCTTTGCTGGGTAGTTGTTGGGAAATAGAACTTTTTTCTACTGTAATTTTGGGTTGCCATTAGCAACGGATGTTTGCTACTTTCAAAGCATTTTGCCAACAGCAGCGATAGCCGTGAGTTTCACTGGCATTTCTGACTGTGACTTGCATTGCTTGGCTAGTGTAGCGTGAATATCAGAACTTTTCCCAACTCTAGTAATGACCAGCGTTTCCGCATGGCAAGACTATGTGACTTAACCTGTTTGTTTGATCAAATTTCTTTTTACTTTAGGTATTTTATACGTTCAATGTTTGTGACAATTCACATGAGCGTGAGCATGAGCACATTTTTGGAAACTGTCCATAAATTCGAACTCAAACGTACCTTCAACATTTTTTTCGAAAAGTTTAACACTTGGAAAAAATATCATGATTAAAAGATAAAAAATTATTATTCTGGTAAAAAATCACCCAAACGAGGGCGTAGCCAGGATTTTCGCCATGAAGTACCGTTTTGACTCATATTCCGAACACTTAAGGCCAACAGTGACTTCAAATGCTTCTGATTGGCATAAATTGGCTGATATTTGTGTAAATTTTAATTTCTTCGCAAAGTCTAACTGTTAGCTGTTGAGTGTACCAATAAGAATGTTGATTTAATTAGTTTTAGTATTATTTTTATGTAAAAGTATGCAACAACAGTTTGATTCAAATGCCGAACACTGTGTTTATTCTGTCTCATATTCCGAACACCTTGATTCAGATTCCGACCAGCACGAATAAATCGGAACCAAATGAATAATTTCGCAAATAAATTAATCTGAGCTTGTTCTACTGGTCTCAAACTCGAGAGTCATCACTACTCCTGTGGTAAAGATTACCGTTTTGTCTCAAATTCCGAACAGTCTCATATTCCGAACACTCGGTTTTTGTATGGCGATTTGGTTGAAATGTTTCGCTGAAATATGTCACCAAATAACAAGGAAATGGTAGTCAATTGCAATTCAATTTAAACGTCTCCAATATAATTTATACCGCGGGAGAATCACCACTACTCCCGCGGTATAAATTATATTGGAGACGTTAAAATTGAATTGCAATTGACTGCCATTTCATTGCTATTTGGTGACATATTTCAGCGAAACATTTCAACCAAATCGCCATACAAAAACCGAGTGTTCGGATTATGAGTCTGTTCGGAATTTGAGACAAAACGGTAGTTTTTGATTCTATGTCTTGTGGAATCAAAAACTATATGTGGAGCGACTGCTTCAGAAGTTTCAGTTTGTTTTGATCTAAAAAGCAATTAAGATAAAATGTTTGAATTAATTATTGATATTTATTTTTTGAGGAATTCCCAGCGAAACTCATAGAAGTACCGTAATCCGGGGTATCATTGATCAGCGGGGTAACATTGATCGGAATGACTCATCTCGTCAAAAGTTCGTATCATCATTTATTGATAAAATATTTCCAAAGCATGAATTGCGCTTCTCGTTCTTATATTCAAGAGCTAATGAAAATTCAGATGTTTGCAAAAAATGCATTTACTTAATGCGTATATTTAACAACTTTTTGAAATAAAGATTTCAATGGTTAAGGATGACACTACCGAAGATTCATGTCTCACATAATTTGTGCCAGCGATATGAGCAAGGAAAATGTGATTTTTACTAAAAATGGCTTCACCAAAAATTATTCCGTTGTCAAAACTTTCATAATAATGTTCAATTAGGCAACATTAACGAATTACTTTTAAAAATGTAGAATTTCCTTAAGAAATTGCCTACTTTTAGGCGTATTCCGCGATTCGTGGTGTTTTTAATTTTAAAATAACTTAAAAAATAAATGACTTGTAAGCGTTTGGCTTCAGAAGCCATGATTTAAGTAAGTAACGAAAATTTCAATTTTACTGAACGGTGTTTACATAAGTGATCAATGTTACCCCATATCAGCTAAATAAAAAAATCGCCTTAAACATTTTTATTAACATTCTTAAACCTTTCAAGAATTAAAATAAAGTATATAGTCACTAGCTATTGGTGGCAGTACTGGTTTTAAAAACACAAAACTCGCAACATGTGCATTTTCAAATTAAATATTTAAGAAATATCATAAAAACTGATCAATGTTACCCCGGATTACGGTATCCTTGAAGAAAATTTAGCGTTAGCGTAGCTACGGTATACTTTGTAGATTGGATACTAGTAGTACTCACGTTTTTTTATTATTATTATATCTATCCTTTACGAACAAGGTAGGGGAGTAAACCATGATACAATCTTGAAAAAGAAAACTAAAAGCATGAATATAACTATTCCCGGTCACGGAGGTGTCCTTTGAGAAAATTTTGATATAAACATTGAAAAATAAATAAACACGCATTAATAGTTCTGAAGTAAAAATATTTTTTCTGGAACTCTGTCAAAATTCCCTAATTTATAGAGTTTAAAGAATCTTCTTTTAAAAGAAGTCTTTGGAAGAAATCTTGCAGGAATATTATACATAAAAAAATCATGAAAAAAACTGGTAGAGTCGCTTAGCAATTTTTGAGAAAATCACTGCTTTAAAGAACTTCTTGTAGTAATGGTCGAATCCAAGAAGGGCTCCCTGGCAAAAATAAAGGACGAATTTATAAAAATTCCAATCATATGTGGAATTCAAACTTCTAAGATGAATACCAAAAAAAATCTCAAGGTGTATATTTAAAAGAAGTAAAATAATTCGTGGAAGAGTTTCTGATGTTATTGGTAAAGGAAAACTTGGCCAAGGGCACGCTTAGAAATTCCTTCAGTAGTTTTCAGGGGAAAATGCTTAGAGGTCTCCTCAATGGAATTCTTGGTTAAAACCTTGATAAATTCCTAGAATAATCCCTGTAGGAATTCAGAAAAAATCCTTGAAAAAAATAGTAGGAATTTTCGGAATTTCTGCGGCAATTCTTCAAATATTCATTTGTGCATTGATGTCTACATAAAAGCGCCAGACAGGTTATTACCTGCAATATTATAGTGGTTTTATGCTTTTTATTTCAGAAATTACTCGAAAAATTATTGGTGGCATTGCTTAGAATATTATGTAGAGCTTTTACTTGAAAGCGCTGGAAAAAGTTCCCTGGGTTTGTTGTTAATATTGGTTCTGAATTTCTGCAAAACTTTATGAGAGAATTCCAAAATGAATTCTTGGAAATATTTTCTTGTTATTTCAACGAAATCTTAGAAAAAACTCTGGATACGTTTAATGAAGAAAAATCTATGGCATAATTTCATATAAACTACCGGGAGAAATTTTTAAAGAAATGTCCTGACAAATTATTTAAGGCCAACCCCAAGAACAAATTTGGAAGATTTCTAGAAGGTATATTCGGAAAATTTAAAAAATAATCTTCTTCTTTCTGGCGTTACGTCCCCACTGGGACAGAGCCTGCTTCTTAGCTTAGTGTTCTTATGAGCACTTCCACAGTTATTAACTGAGAGCTTACTATGGTAATGACAATTTTTGCATGTGTATATCGTGTGGCAGGTACAAAGATACTCTATGCCCTGGGAAGTCGAGAAAAATTCCAACCCGAAAAGATCCTCGACCGGTGGGATTCGAACCCACGACCCTCAGCTTGGTCTTGCTGAATAGCTGCGCGTTTACCGCTACGGCTATCTGGGCCCCTCGAAGGAACATGAAGGAATTTTGATTTACAGTCACTGTTCAAAATAAAAACATAAAATTAAAATTTATAATATTAACTTTTTTGTGTTTTATTAATTTTTGTGCTAAAGACTGTACCATAAACATTTTTCCCTGCCTTGGCCTCTCAAGTGGTCCAGAACATAAAAGAAAACTAATATCTGCATAAGCTAAATATTAAATGAAAAACAAAAATTTTGGCTTACTCATTCTTCAAAATTCATGATTTTGAAAATATCTTAATCGTTGGAATCTAAAAAATGTACACCTCTAGCCTTTAACTCATGTATAGACACAATAAGAATGGTCTGATCGTGGGAAAATGTGTACAAGATGTAAGCTCATCAATGTTCCAGATTTTTGGGACCCACATTAGAATTCATAAAGTATATATATATATATATATATATATATATATATATATATATATATATATATATATATATATATATATATATATATATATATATATATATATATATATATATATATATATATATATATATATATATATATATATATATATATATATATATATATATATATATATATATATATATATATATATATATATATATATATATATATATATATATATTTATGAATTCAAATCCGTAATGAGACTTGAGTCATTTTCAAAATAGGTATCTGAGCCTGCTTAAGTTCCTACATCAGGACAGCGTTTAACTGTTAGAAGACTTCTCTCTCATGGGTGCAATCGATTGAACACCATGGAAAGTAACTTACAACACAAATATTTGTGAAGGCTCCTGAAATTTGGAGCCCAAAGCCTCGGTTCCCTAAACCTAGCCCTAAAATATTAAAATAAAGGAAAACCGGATAATCAAAGGGCCCTTGTACATCACAGATCCAAGTCTCCTCCAAGTATGCTTGCCATGCTCATTTTCTTTTTGGTATCTTACAAATTGTCAATATCCACTGCGACTTTGGGCCCCTACGCTACTTATAAGTCTAGATGGCAGAATGTTAAGAATTCATTTGACGTTGTCATTGCAGGAAATTTATACGAAATTATAAGAGCGATTCAAGGAAGAATTCATGTTCACAATTTTAGGAAAATTTCTGACATTTTTGCATTAACTCCTTAACAATTTTGCTGCATTTTACTTCCAAGACTCGTCTTCTCGGGCTTTTGCCAATTTTTTCAGAAACATTAATTCCTAGGTATCCTAGAGAAATATCAGAAAAAATCAATTCATAATTTGATGACAACTCAAAATTCACAGTAAAATCTTTTAAACAGATATGCCTTAGCAATTTAACATGTTTTTTTTTTCGTAAAAAATCTAAAGCTGTTCTTGTTTCAATAGAAATTCAATGAATAACTTTAGACTTTCAGCTGCAAATCTTTCCAGTTTTTTCCCTAATAATTCGTTTTAAATTTGATTACCCAGACAACCAGCAGTCGCATGACGGTTTACGCGAAAAGTCGTTTATTTATACACATTGCATCACAACCGAACTGCATGGTGCGTGAAATCGCTTGATCGAGGAGTTTACTCGCATTAAACGCTGTTTTAAGAGTTCATCTGTACAATTTGTTTCGTTCCGTACAACTTTGTACTCGTACAAAGTAAGTCGGATCAATCCGTACCAGCTGACAAATCTATTTTGTTATGATAAATCAAGTCGTATAAGCGTACAGATTAGTTCGTAATAAAATCTGCTCACTCGCATTGCATGCTATTTTTCATCATATAATATATGTACGTATATCGCCTCCACTTATGTACGCATAAGGCCTTTTCGCAGCATTTTATTCGTGAAACTTTGCTCAAATAAGCATCGCATAACACAAAAAGTGATTTCATTATATGTGCATTCTGGTTGTCTGGGTACTCCTCATGAGTCTTTAACTATATCACTTAACTGTTTCCCAAATCTCAGCAAATGAACATAATGCTCGTCATAAAACATGTATTAATGGTGGTGTCAGTTTCGAAAATAAACATTGCAAAAGTGCCAAAATCCGGAAAAAAAATCATGTCGTTCTTAAACAGATTTTACAGTATTTGTTGTTTTTTTTATCCATTTCTTTCCATTACTCACATTACATTCCAGCTAAAATTTTAGCATAATAATTTAAGAAAACTTGCACTATTTTCAATTAAAATATCAACAATTATTTTTGCATAAGTGTATCGATTTTTAATCAAAATTGCACTCTGTGTATGAGCATGAGAATAGATGACCAATTCGTAGTTGCTACTCCGTGATTGATAAGAACAATCGAAGTTGTTCAGGGAATTAATGAATGGGACTTGGGATTAGCTTACCATTCTTCAATGTGCACAAATAGAGAGCTCAATTTTTTAAAGTCAATAACGGCGCTGGCCACGTCCTTACGGTCATCGGGGAAGGGAAGGAATGTTAGTTAGACAACCGTTGTTACTAGAGACCTAGTATACCTCTGCATCTCCACAGTTGTCATGGATAGAATATTGGGTTAGTGGGATAAGGTAAAGGTCTGGGAGTCACCAATGGGTGGTGATACGATCCATGATATAATCACGCGTAATCAGATTCGCGATATAATTCGATAATCGCATTGTACGCCGAACAAGTATTCATTACTCGCCCACACAAGAGCAAGCGACGCGATCAATACATCAAACACTACTAATGATCCGCGGCGCTTTTTCATTTCACTACGCGAACAACGTGCGACATATTTGATCCTGCCCTCATCACCCGTCCCCGCAAGGGCAAGCGTCAAGGTCGAAGGATCAAACACAACTAACTTTCACGGCACTTTTTTCACTACTCCCAAAATTGCACTCTATGTATGTTCAGGAAAGTCGAAAACATTTTTTCCACACTATTTATATGGGACTTCTGAAAATTTTCTAAGGCTAGACAATTTTCTAAGGTAAGGCATCTTCCTAAACACCTCCCTTCTAGGAGCGTGAAATAATTCGTGCATGGCCTCTAAAAGCATATAAATTGATGAAATCGTTCTAATTCTTATATATTTGAAATTTCAACCAAAATAAATTAATGACAAAGAGCGCACGTGATACGTAGTGTCTTCTCATGACAGTTTTACTTTCTCATAGTCGGATGAGAGTTGGGATACTTACCAGCACTGGTTAAAAGGAGAATAAACCAACATTCCTAAAGTTACACTAGGAAAAAGCATTTATTTTTTTCGAGATTTTCAATCCGAGACAAGTTATCGGAATTGACGGCTTAATCTCCTTTTCGAAAGAAAGATCAAATGTAATAAAGGATAGGATTCAATCCTAGTTTTTGGCATGAGAGGTATATTTCTAACCACTGCACTTTATCAACTAAAATGTTTATGAACTTCATCTTTATGCGCTTTTGCTTACGCAATTTTATGTACTTCTAAGAAAAGGAAGCCGAATTTTGTACAATAATGAAAACATAATAAAGCTCCGGTCACACTCCATTTCCACAGGCCGGAGACCAATTCATTAGCATCATTTACGAATTGCTCGATTGCACGCAAATCCTTTCGAACATCCACACACCTACTCAATCACATTCACCCGCAAGGCTTCCGTTTCCAACGACTGTCGGGAAGGCCATTGTGGACAGAACACACGTTGAATAATTTTCACCATCTTTGGAAAATTAGCATTTCATTAGCATGTGTTACATTCGTCATACCACCGGTAACGTCACATCTTCCCAACAGGGCGCTTCAGTTGGGAACAAAAGCTGACAGAAGCAGCTGCCTTGTGGAGACTGCTAGAGTTATGGTTTTCTGATTCAAAATGCTACCAATCAGAGTCACTTTGTACCGATCGGATGCCACATTCATCCCTTCGAGGGCTAATGCCAAGGTACAGTATGCCCCAGAAAAATGCGAAAATTATACAATCTTTTATTATTTATTGTTTTTGAGAGCAACTTCTGATTACTTTATCATATTCTTACACGACTTCGCAATTTAGTAGAATGTTTGTCATCATTTTTCTACATACCAAGCCAATGTACTAAAGTAAAAAAGTGTGAAGGATCTATTGAGTTAGAGAAAGCATTTGATCGTTGCTTACTCAAAGTTTAATAAAAAGTAAAGATGATGGACTAAGTCTGAGCAACATACAAAAAACAGTAAATACTGAGGTCTATACGTACTTTTTAGAGAAGAAACTTGTTCTTTTGGTTAGAGACAACTAAGATGATCCTTACAGACCAAACAAATCAACCAATGAATAAAATATATAATTAGCTTTCATTTTCCATATAAAAGCTACCATAAAACATGATATAAAGATTTTCCCATTTTTTAATGTTCCGTACTATATACGGAAAACTCTTCCACCTAAATTGGCTATGTGGTTGGTAACCCACAACATCGTCCCAAAAACGGAGCCTTTCTCCGAGGGTTCTAATTTTAGATACCAACTCCTGTACCTTGATTTATCCTTTGTTCTACGTCACCACCCCCCACTTGGAAAGGCTTAACCAGGTCAACCGGCCAACGGACGGCTCTATGCTGGAACTTTTTTCACTGCCCACAATGCAGAAGAAAAAACTATAACCAGGTCCAACCGGAATTTTCATCCACTTCCGTTTTCTGTTCTCTTCCAGGTCAAAAGACGGCGAAAACGTGAGCGAAATCGATTCGCTTCGGGATCGTTACAAAATAATTAAGGAAGAACGCAAGTTCATCATCAGTCGGGCACTCGAATCTGATGCCGGCTCGTACACGTGTAGCGTGCGGGCGCTGAATGCGTCTAGAACTTTTAATGTAGTAGGTAAGTCCGGGAACATCCTATAGCTACTCATCAAAAACCAAGAAGGTTTACTAATCGGGTTTCTTTCGTCTGATTTTTCTCACCGTCATTCACAGCAAATGTTATTGTTAAATTTGAAAGCACAGAAATAGGAAAAACAAACATGGTGGAAGGCGAAAAACTCTCCCTTCATTGCGTAGCGTTCGGAACGAATCCCAAGATTACCTGGACAGTTGGTAAGTACTTGTACTTTCTTCTATTGAAAGTTTTAGAAGCAATGCAATTAAAATGGAATGAAAGAGGTGAACATTACCCATACAGTATAACTGCAGTAAATGAATTTACCGTTTTGATTTCTGAAATTTGCCACTGTAACTCAATGTTGTCACTAACTTGCTACGGTACGTTCAATACCGTAGTTGACTAAGACCTTGTTAACTGAGTTGAACGACAGATTCGTCAACTGCCTACGATCAACTTGGACACTAAATCAACTGTAATAGCTCGCTGAAATCACAAAAATTTCACTTAGGCTCCTCCAGTCAATCATGTTTACAATAATGCACATGCAAACATAATCAAACCGTCAAACCAACTCGTTTCTGGAGCGATCGCCATCAATTAGCGAACCTCGGCACTCTCTGTGTGGGAACTTAATCCGACATCAAGAACGCAA
The DNA here is from genome assembly GCF_002204515.2 of Aedes aegypti. NCBI lineage: Eukaryota > Metazoa > Arthropoda > Insecta > Diptera > Culicidae > Aedes > Aedes aegypti. Next base: position 384,273,548 of record NC_035108.1, read on the forward strand.
ACAGTCTTTCGTCTCTCAGACCAAATAGCTGAAAGCTTGACCACGCGTGGGACCGTTGAAATAGCAGAAAACACAAAATTCATCGCTTTCCTCGGAAATCGTGTTTGCATGAACGAACCTCAAATCAAAGGAATCGGTGTTGTTTTATTAAATTAACTGAACGTAACCGAAATTCCCAACGCTACGCACTGTAAACAGCTAATAAACATTGCTGCCCAGATTTCGAGCCTCTTTCGGTTGGTCTCACTGGCTGCTCAAAATTTCGATACCGAATCCGTACTGTTGTTTACATGCCAAATGGACATTAACTGGTCGGCTGGGAATCAAGAAAAGGCGGTCCCAAAATTCAATAGCAGTGTATGAATAGCTGAATCAACTGTAAACTGCAAACAATAAACAAAATGCGCGTGTTTCGAGTAAATATTTGCCCGCCTGTTCTTATTTGGTTGTGGTTATTGCGGACTATTGAGCATACAGTTTCTGCGATGTTTAGTATCGATAACTGTAAATCAAATTTCAAATCAACAAATTGACGGTTTTATAAATCTATGCGACGAATCTCTGAAAAATGTACCTTTTGACGTAAATATTCGCAATTACGTCATTTTTGTCGTACTAGCAGGAAGGAAACTCCTGCTCTTGTTCCGGCCCTCGATTGCAGCTCACGGTATTAACCTATTTTACGGGGGAAGGTGTTATATCACTCTTTCCGACAAACTTTCCGAAGGTGTATGGCCCTGACAATTGACAACGGTATAAAGCAATTGCGAGTTAAAATCCTAGCTACAGGTGGCAAGCATGGCGCAACTATCCTACAAAATACGTAGAGGCATGCGTTTCCTCGTTACTACCATAGGTACCTGTATATGAAAAGGGCACACAGAGTGCAAACAGGCAAACAATACAATCGTCTTTAGAATGGGGAATGTTCCAGAATACAAAACTTTACTTGTAGTTTATCCCTTCTGAACCACGTTCGAAAAGAAAATCATGTTGAATTTGACTAATGGAATTTGATTCCTGGTTTAAACCATAGTAATTGGTGAAAAAATCTACTGAGATGCTTGATTTTCAAATAAAATAATTTTCATTCATTTATTTAATTAAAATTTAAACAGATAACACTGAATTTCACAACACTTTCACAAGCCACAATATTCGGTTCGTAGCCGCATCTCTCCATCCCCGGTTCAACACACAACGGACACTTTCACCACCGGTCTAACTTTTGCTGCATCGCGTTTCAGGCGGATGTACAGGTTGTACACCTTTTCAAATGTTCGGCCGATAATGTCCATATCATCCGCGAAGCAAACAAATTGACTGGATCTCTCCGCATAAAACCTTTCAGCGCAATATTGAACAACAGGCATTAAAAATTATCACCTTGACGTAGTCCCCGGCAGGATTCAAATGAACTGGAATGTTCGCGTGAAACCTTAACTTAAAATTGCACACCTTCCATCGTTGCTTTTATCAGTCTCGTTAGCTTCCCAGGAGAGTTGTTCTTATCCATGATTTTCCATAGCTCTTCGCGATCGATACTATCGTTTGCTGCCTTGAAATCGATAAAAAGGTGATGCGTTGGGACCAGGTATTCACGATATTTTAGGAAGATTTGCCTTACAGTAAAGATCTGGTCCGTAGCCGATCGGGAATTAGAGAATCCCAAAAATTCTCAAATCCATGGACACTCTAGTGGATACATTAAATATTAGTTAGATTTGGCTTGAATGTGAATGTGATTTTTGAAAGTTAAATTTGTATCTAGCATGAGTTCTAGATACTTATCTTCTAACTTGATGGACTAAAATTCCCTACAATGAATCTCCTCATCAACTCCTTCGTGTGCGCAGTCTACCACAAAGTCGGCGGCCTCGTCGCTTGTCCTTCTTCCGGCATACGGCAACGTGACCAGCCCAATGCATCTTGACGTGTTTTATACGCTTGACAATATCCACTTCTTTATACACTTCGTCCAACTCGTGATTCATGCAACGCCATCAGATGCCGTTTTCAAAGTTACCGAGTATTGTTTGCAGCACTTTACGTCCAAACTCTCCGGTCGACTTCCTTCAATGTCCATGATTCATGGCCATATAGGATAACCGGAAGGATCAGTGTCTTGTATAACGCGAGATTTGTTTTCATTCGCAGGCTACGGGACTTCGTCTGGTTAAGGAGCCCGTAGAAAGCCTGACTCACAGCTGCAATTCATATTTTCACCTCGCGAGTAACATCATTATCGCACTTCACTTGTGTTCCAAGATACACGAATTCTTCCACCACTTTAAACTTTTCACCACCTAGCACCATTGATGATACCGATATTATTCGCAAAGTCAAGAAGCATGATGGCGAACGATGACGAAATCTCGTCCACCATCCGCACACATGATTCCAGCGGTGCACGAATCAGTCTAATCAGCTTCACCGAAAAGCCATTTTCGGACATAATTTGCCACAACTCGTTTCTCTTCACAGAATTGTACATTGCTTTGAAATCTACAAACAGATGATAAGTCTGTAAGTTGTGCTCTTGGATCTAGGATATGAAGCAGGGTAAACAGTTGATCCGTCGTTGAACTGTTCTCTCGAAAACCAGCTTGATTTTTGCCGACAAGGAACTTCTCATGCGGTCATACTCTGTTGAACAAAATTCTAGACAAGATTTTGTACGCCGAATTAAGGAGTGTTATCCTTCGGTTATTGGCGCACTCCAGTCGATGCCCTGTCTTTTTCAAAGGGCAAATGAGACCATCAAGCAACGTGTAGACATTTTTTCTTCTATCTTCACCTTATCTAGCTTTGGAGTTTCCACAGCCTGTCCATCGGCATCGTTTTCTGTTTCCAGATCCACTTCCGTTATCTCCATTCATCAATGACTCGAAGTACTCTTTCCACCTGGCAGCCACCATTGCATTGTTTTATCCGTCAGCAAGATTCCTTCGCGGCCGTTGCACATGGCGGGAGACGGCGATGTTTTTCTCCGCACACCATTGACAGATTTGTAGAACCTTCCCATGTCGTTCTGTTTCATAGCTTCTTGCCGCTTCATGCTCCTTTTTTTTCTGCGTTGGACCGGTTTTCGACTGCCCTTGCTCCTTGGACCGCTCTCTGCTCTGACGGGTACCAGACATCAACATCCGGCTTCTAGTCATGTTCTTCTCGTCCGTCATTCTCTGGCATTCCTCGCCGAACCAACCGGTCTTTGGTCGTCGTTCTGTAGTACCTATACTTTCTCGCGCTACTATGCTCACCATTCTATGGATACCGATAGCTAAGGTTGATGTTATCGTTTTCACAAATCCGCTCATCGAGCTCCATCTGCTGACAGGCATTGGGTATTGAAACGCAACGATTGCCGATTCTAGAACTCGAAACGATTTATATCTACACTCGCATTTTTCTCACATAATGATAGTGGTATGAGTCAGTATTAGGGGTCCAGATAGCCGTAGCGGTAAACGCGCAGCTATTCAGCATGACCATGCTGAGAGTCGTGGGTTCGAATCCCGCTGGTCGAGGATCTTTTCGTAAAGGAAATTTTCTCGATTCCCAGGGCATAGAGTATCTTCGTACCTGCCACACGATATACACATGCAAAAATGGCCAATCGGCAAAGAAAGCTCTCAGTTAATAACTGTGGAAGTGCTCATAAGAACACTAATCTGAGAAGCAGGCCTTGTCCCAGTTGGAACGTAACGCCACAAAGAAGAAGAATATGAGTCAGTATTGCTAAAATCAGCCGTCTATCAGAACATGGTCGATTCGGTTTCAAAGCTCATCATTTGGATGTCGCCAGATGTGCTTACGGATATCCTTGCGAGCATAGACGTTGATCAGGCTGATAACGCGCTTCATCTGCTTCCCGATCACTATGAAGCCGACTCGGTGTTCATCTTCGTCGTCACTGCTGCGGTATATGTTAAATTTGAAAGCAGTGTTAGCGACACTGAGGTTCTCCAGATCTTAGCCATCGCACTTTCTGAATAGCAGACACGCAAACGTCAGATTAACGACCAGGTGCATTTAAGATCCCGACATTCCAGGTACCTTGTTTCCAATCATAGTTCTTATTTCGTTACCAGGTCGGTTGCCGAACATAACGTTCATGTCTTCTTCTTTCTCCATTATTCTTTGTCATTAATGAATTCAGTACTCTACCTTACCGGAGTCGTACTACCTACATCACGTTGATGGAACTGCCAACTTAGGTTTGGTTGAAGTTATACAACATTTCATACTCAGCCACTGGATGCCAGAAGAGACGCTTGAAACGTACCTTCTCATTCTAGCTGATGTCAGAAGAATGACAGGGTCCAGGTTGCATTGCCGGTCATGTACACAATCCTTAGCTGGCGCAATCCGCAAACAAAGATTTATGACATTCCTAAGGTAACTCAGGGAATTCTGAATATTTTCGAAATCTCAATAAACTAGAATCACTTTTACTGAGATATTGAGGCGAATGAACTGGCTAATCAAGTTTAAAGCCTCATAAATAAATACAAAACAAAATTACTGAGATCTAGTTTTGCTAAGCACTCGGTGATGACAATTTCGGTTAGGAGTTGTAGAAACTGCTGAGATGCGGTAAAAAAGTGATTGATTCTCACAAAATTCAGAAATATATTTTAGTGGCAAACTCACCAAGGGCAAAAAGCCACGATAATAAATACAATTAGTAATGGGGTTTTCAGTAATATACAATTTAATCTCTAGTAACTTCTTACATTGCACTCACATTTTTATTCCGATCTTTTCCTACTAGGCAACGCCACCTTGAGCACGAGTACAGACCGCATCGTGCTGGAAGAAGACGACAAGGGCGTTGAGAATGCCCGGTTAACTATCGAGAGCGTGCTGCTCAGCGACTACACCGACTACACCTGCGAGGGCCGAAACAACGCCACAGATATCACGGGTAAACCGGCACAAGTCACGATAACCGTTAGGATTAGAGGTAAATGACGACCGTAGAAAAAAATCACGTCTACATGTTTCTAAACTTTTTCATCGTTTTAGGAAAATACGCCGCGCTTTACGTTTTCTTGGGCATTATTGCCGAAGTTGTTGTATTATGTGCGATTATTTTAATATGCGAAAAACGACGCAACAAGACAGAAATCGAGGAAAGCGACACCGATAACAGTCCAGACCAGTAAGTATTCTTTAGCTGTTTTGTGTTGAAAAATCAACATCGATCGTCCAATTGTTGCTAAGTTTTGTTCAAACATTCGCACAAATCATCTTCCGTTCTATCACGTGCAGTTCGATTTCGCTATCTACATTACTTTCCAATACTTCACAACACAAACACACATATTTCGTGTAAGCAATCAAGGTTGCCACTTAGTTCGACAAAACTGTTACAGAAGTCGTCTTGAGAAGGTTGTTCCTTATCGTTTTGCTTTAATTACTCTTGACTCAGATCTCTGTTTTGGGCATTGATCTCTCTTGTTGTATGTTACTCCGAGTCGTCTACTTCATTATAGCTTGCTAACTACCCCTGACATAAAATAACTGAAGTTACCATACTAATAGGAAATTGACGCAATTGAGTGGATGGGGAGAGAAAAACAAATCTCTATAATCTATCTACTTATGTGCATGTTTGTATGTGGTAAAGCACACCATAATTCTGTGTTCTAAAATTTACATAATTGGACCAACTAATTTGAATAACCCAACACCTAACTACTCTCTGCCATGTAAACTACTAGCCACTGCAGAGCACGCTTTCACAAAATTAACACGTCCGTTTTGTGTAGTGCTCGTATTCAGAACTTCAATGTTTAGCCTCATTTGCAACCCCCCAGACATTTGTTTTCTTACCGAGGACATTTTTTCTCTTCGTTTTTTTCAATTTTCAGACAAAAGAATGGTCACAACGGAAACTCCTCCGAGTTACGTCATAGAAAGAACTAATATGATGGGGTTGCTTCTTGTCCTCGCATCTCACCACACACCCAATACTGTTGATTCACTCGTGCAAATCAAAGACACATTTGATTAAAGTGCTAGAAGTAGTGAGATATTAGAATCTTTTTTTTCTAAAACTAATCTTACGATTAATCAAAACAATCTGTACTAACCCGAAGATGAAAAATAAAATATTTTACTATCACTCACAACATGTAATTGTATCGTATCGCCGTCATTGATTGCAAACTTGTAAAATTTACAATTGATAAAAAGTCGGATGATCAAACTAAAAACTAGTTAGACTGTACAACAGGCGTATGAGCCGTGTGCCTTTAGGTGATATTTTGATTCTGTATTAACGTGAAAAAGAATCTAAAAGTTGTTTAACATTTGCATGGTTAGTGGAATGATTTCGAACTAGCTGTATGCAATACAAATGTTCAGAAAAAAAAGCCTCGACCAAGTTGGCAATATCAAACAAAACCTGTTCCATCGTAATAAAACCTGAAGGACCTAGTTACTTCCAATCAAGTCTAAACAAAAATCTAAAATACACACAGTTGTATAAATATCTGGAAAAGCCAAACGCCAAATCGTTCAATCGACTTGAAATTTTACAAATTATAGTACAGCAATAGTTTTCATCCTGCATGCGAAATAACCTTACAAAAAAGTTACTTAGGATAACAATGTATAATTTCTTTTCAGACAGAATGTAAAAATTGAAATTTTGTTGCTAATGAACTTTCTAACAATTGGAACACAATGAATAGGCGAATAAAAACTCTTTGTTCATGCATGTTCCTTTTTTTGTAATATCCCAAATGATAACCACACTCATCCGCTTTCTTAAAGAAAATAGATTAACGCAATACTCGGATTTAAATGGCAAATCGAATTTAATGAAATTCCTTCAGTGAATCGTTTCCAATAATATATTATCGGAAAACTCTTACAAATGTAGGGAATGCGTATCAAACAAAGCTCTATGTTACTTGTTTCTTTTTGGAAATTTTGATGAAGAAACAAGTTTTTCTAACTTTGTATATTACAGTCCAGAGAATTTGATAAAAAGGCAGAGTGTAACCACAAGTATTTTGTAAAGGTGTAAGTAGTAACCACAAGTTTTTTGTAAGGGTAAACTCTTTTAATTATGAGGAAGGTACTACGACACGTCCATAATAAAAAAATGTTCACACTATAACTACTTTTTCTATACTAACGGTCTTAAACTTCTGCCGTATTTTTCTTAAAGTTGTTTTATTGTGTCTGGGTTGTTAGGCATAAATTGCCGTGAATTTGGAAGAATCTTCCATTTTTGCAAGTATGAAAAAAAATATCCAAACTCTTTTGCAATCTACTAAAGATGACACGCAAACTTCGTCCTTTGGCGGAGAGACTTTTGTCATCCGCAAACAAAGATTTTTGACATTCCTATGTTAACTCAGGTAAGTCAGATGTGAAATATTGTATAATACACAGCGTAACAAAAATGACATTTTTGCGTGTCTCAAGAATCAAATTATGTGTCTATTGCAGATTTGGGGTTGCTGAATCTGATGCCGTTCTCAGAAATGTTCCAGCACGTCACAATTTTTAGCTACAGGTCGCCAAAGTTGTATAAAACACTATTTTCATTGATGTTTACATGGAATTTAAACAATGATTAATCAAGAAATATTATGATCTTATCTACCAAGCATGCAAAATAGGGCTTTAACTTTTATTTCAGATATAATTTGATTGAAATTGCACCACTAAATTAAGGTTAAATCGATTTTTTCAACATGCTTGCAGTCTCCATACGAAATTCTTAGTTTTTCTTATATGGCAAAATACAATACTTTTCTAAACCAACAAAAAATAACTTTTGAGCATCGGAAGTATTATGAACTTTGTTGATAAGTATTGTTATACACATGAAGTTTGAGTTCTGAGGCAAATTAAGCAAATAAATTGTCATACAAGCTTGAAAACTTGCGTGCAAGTTGGCTGTAATAGTCAAATTTAGCATTTTCAACAGCCAATATCTCAAAAACTAGACGTGCTATGATATTTCTGTATATAGCAAGAGATTCAGCAACTCTTAATTCAGTAAATAGCGGTATTTTGGTGCTTGAGACAAAATCGTGTTCTGCAGTGATATTGGTCTCAAAATGCTGCCTTGAGTAACACCAGCTCATACAGGAAGTCTTTAAGGCGAAGTAGCCCGTCATTCGTTTTGGTAGCCAGGTTGATATTGCAACTCGCAATTTCAAAGTGATAGATCTCACTCCTCATAGTTAATATTGAGCTTGAGCTTGAGCTTGAGCTTGAGCTTGATTGGCCGCCCGTGGATGCACTCCAGTATCGCCAGATCAGCTGCACTTACACAAGGAACCAACCGAATGACTGCTTGGGACTAACAGGCATCCTCAGTGTATAAGTGCTGGTGATCTTCTATTTTTAGGCAACAATGGCACCTGCCACGTCAGAATGCAGACCAATGAGGGGAAGGGGGAGGAATTGATGATGCATTGAACTGACTCCCACGTAGACCGTATATTCCACTGCATCCACGTCAGTTCATGCGGGAGTGTATGGATTGGGGGAAAGGCATGGCAGAGAGGTTTGCTTTTGTGGTTAGCAGACTGCCTATGTATCAGGCGTAAGAAAGGCGTGCGCGTTTAAGTAGGAAGCGTTAGGGAAACGGTTTCTTGTCCGTCTCTGGTTCTAACGTTTGCTATGAACGAATAGTTTGAGTGTGATATATTTAGAATGGAAGATAGAAGCAAGTGAGAGATATACAACTACAAAGTACGACGAAAGGGACGGGCCTGGGATTGAACCCATGACCTTCTGCATATGAAGCAGAAGCGGTAGCCATCAGACCACCAACCCAGTTCACTCCTCATAGTCAGTGCTGGAAAAGTTCGCATCACGAAGCAGCTCACGAGTGTATACCAACGCATAACAAACATCACAGACTCGGGATCTGGCTAGGTGTGAGTAAGCCCGCACCCGTCTGCTCGGGAGAACATGTCAAAAGAAGTACCAACTAGCTCGCGAGCGTTTACTCGCGAATAACCGAGCAAGATGTGATTTATTATGGTTTTGACAGACAAATTAATTGTATAACCATCATACCGATAGTAAACTACTAGTTTGTAGTCAAAAGCCCTTGAAAACCATAAATCTCGGAGGGTAAGCAGCTTTTTTCCCAAAAGCACAATATGACTCTGAGTAGCTCCGAACACGTTCGCGAATCACTTTTTGCTTCAGTTACTCGGGAGTCGACAGATGCGAGTAAGCCAGCGCTCTGACGCTCGGGAGCGTTTGGTTTTGTTTTTGTTCCAGTTCAGATGAAGCGTTCGCCACTTTCCATCACTGCTCATAGTTAATATTGATACGAAAAAGTATCACTATATGTGCGTATATGCAAAAAGTATGCTGATACTTTTTCAGCTACATCACTGTAATACCAACTGATTTTCTTTAATTCGAAATTGTAACATGATTCAGCAACAATCATCAACGACATGTACCAATTTCAATGACGGCCTACTTTACCTTAAGACTTGGAGTTCTGATATTTAACCTGAAATGTACGATTTGACAGATAACTAAGAATTATTCTAACAATGTATGTTTGAAAATTTAAGTTTTTCAATTTTACAATCAAGTCTTTATGCCAAACACTGTCGAAGAGCAAGACCGGTAGAATAGCCATCAGATTTGTTGGAACGGATCAAATTTGTAACACGTAAAAGTTGGTGAGTGGTCGAATGTCCATGGCGGAATCCGAACTGTTCATGAATTTTCATAGATGTGGACCATTATATTGTTCAAAATGACCGTTTCAAAAAATTTACTGATAGAGGAAAGCAAACTGATTAGACGATAGTTTCTGAGAATTTTTATCTGGTATTAAAATAAGTACAACCTTAGTATTTGTTAGGAAAATATGCCAACTGAAAACATTTGTTAAATATATCAACTAAGAATGATAAGCTACTTTCCGGAAGTTTCTTGAACAGGGTGTAGAAAATTCTATCATCACCAGGGGCTTTCATATTTTTGATTTTTTTTAATAATAGTTCTCACTTCTTTCAAATCCGTCTTTCAGGAATTTTCGAAAACGTTCTCTTGCTTGAGAATGTTTTCAAGGTTCTGAGTAACTTGATTTTCTATTAGACTAGTGAATCCTAAATTAAAATTGTGCGCGCTTTCAAACTGCATAGTAAGTTTTTGAGGTTTTTCATAATTAGTTAGTAATAATTTGTTTTCCTCCTTCAATGCCGGCATTGGCTTCTGAAGTTTTCTCAAAATATTAGATAATTTCCAAAATAGGCTTAGCCAAGGTTTCTTTCTTTCTTTCTGGTATTACGTCCCAACTGGGGCAGATCCTGCTTCTCAGCTTCTCTGTGAAAATCATTTAATTTTTTTGCAAGTCCGGCCATATAATTTTTGTAGCAGGATCGCGAGTGCGTTGAAATTGCCTTTTCCTCACGTTTTTAAGACGGACAATGGAATGTGTTTAAGTTTCAAGAGCATTGTCAATATCAAGTTTTGTTTGTAAAGAAATGTTAATATCGAGATTATTATCGATATATGTTTCATATATATTCCAGTTGACAGTGGAGCTGGTAGGATTGAAAACCGCTTCATGGGATATTTGAAATGTAAGCCAAGGGAATTCTTCTACATCTGAATTGCCTGCGCATCTCATCCGCTGCCTGCAATCATATCATGGTATTTTATTTTGTAAATTCAAATAAAAACCCTGTACGAAAGGAAGCATCATTTTGATTTTGTGAAAAGAAAAAAGATGTAAAATGTTTACCATAATTTGGGGCTGATCTAGTTGAGCATTACATACGCTGTATTCGAATGGTTGAAAGGAAGATAAAAATAACTATTTCGGGTATTAGGTTTTTAGACACTACCGAATTTACTAATAGATAGTTCAGCATGTGATAAACCTTGTTATAAAGTAGCTCCCTATAACGGTAAATTTAAAAATATGTTCTTAACTGTCACTAAGACTCTGCTGTAAGTGATTCAAATAGAAAATAATGAAATTTTACTGCCCTCTTGCCCCATATGGGGGGCACACTTGCCCTGAAGTGCTGAAAAATACGTTATTTTGGATGACCTTTAAGAACCATTACTTCAAGAATTTCTTTTCATTTTAAATGACACAGTGCTTTTGAGAAGATGTAAACTTATCAATACAATAATAAATTGATGGACAAGGTTAGAGAACAAATTGCTTAAGGTGGCACACTTGCCCCGAATTCCACGTCATTCAACTCTCTCTAACTCGATATTGAAGTCAGTCAAACAGTCTACAAAAAATGAAAATTTTATCACCCTGATATGGGTTGTAATCCTTTATTCGATTAACAGTATAATCATAACTTTAAAATTCATTAAATAATTAACATTTACAGGATATTTGAAACTTTTTATGAAATTATCGAGTTAGAGAGGTTAACTTGCAAGGGAAACTGACACAGATAGTATCGAATTAGGGAACATCGAGTTAGAAAGGTAGCGACTTGCAGAGGGATCAATGTATCCTAGATTGAAGGGCCGCGCATTTTATCGAGTTAGGGGCAGCCTTGATAATACTCCTCAACATCATCAGATTACGATCAAATACTCTAGAGCAGCGTGCTGCCTTTGCCTCTTTGCGATGGAGCGAAAAAATACATTTGTATTGAAAATTTTGAGTTTAGTTTTTACTCTTCAGAAAAACGGCAAAATCGTCTCATCTTTGCAGCGCAGAGAAGTTCTTATCAGGCTAGGTTAGGGAAAATATCGAGATGCAAAATATCGAGTAAGGGATAGTTGACTGTACTTCTAAATTAGAATGAGGTATCTGTATGCTTCAATGAAAGGAGTTATTAGAGTCCTAATTTAAAAGCAAAAAGCTCTTAATGTTGATCTATTTTACAGCACATAAACTGTTTATCTCTAAGCATGTTGTTAAATAGACGTGGCGAAATATGTGTAGGAAGAGAAAAAAAATGAGATATTAGAAAAAATCTGCTTATAAAGAGAGACAAAAATAGAGTTAACATTTCTTTACAAAAAGTTGCATGAAAAGCTCAACCACTTCTTGTCGAAATCGATATTAATGTTCCTCAATTCCGTTTAAGAAAAAGCAGTAGTAGGTACTTAACCACTCAAATATCATGGACAAACCAGCACTTTAACATTTTCTTTTATCAAATCACTACAGCCGAAATCGTCCAAGATTGCGCGTACAATTCAAGAATCCTTTAGTAGCGGATCAAGAAATCTTTTAGTAGACTGTTATAGTATCAAAATGAGCAAAATTTTTAAAACAAAGGAATCATTCAAACCAAGTTCGAAGAACTCTTAAGGGTAAGTTTATGTGAAGGAACTTGGACTCCTTATTGCTTCTATAGTTTCCTAACATTCGGACTCAAGATAGCCTAGTGATGGTAGATTCGATCCGCAACCCGATCAAGTATCTATTCGGGTAGGAAATGCTTGTCACGCGATATACAAGTTCATGCAATGTCAAGCAAAGCGAATCAATAAAAAATGTTGTACTTCTGTACATAGCAGATAAGTTCTATCATAGACTTAATAGTTTAACCTTTACGTGCCCGACCCCCGACAAGGCATTTTTTTGCTTATAGAGACTTTACCGTTCTACGGCATTCGTCTCAAATAAAGCATTTTGAATAGACTGGCCCTTAAACAAAAAAGTTGTAAAACTCAATGGGGCACCCCCTAGATATGAGCCTTAGGGTAAGAAAAACGCTCTCTCAAAATTTCAACTCAATTAATTGCTTCACCAGCTGGCGCATTCGATTTGAAGTTTGTATGGGATATTCGTCTCAAATATATTGAAAATTGATCCTATGTTACTGTTTCGTTCCGTATACTAATTGCTCGCGTTCAAATAAGCCCAGAATGACAAATACACTAGTTGATACCCTAATGAACATAATTGCAGAAGGTTGTATCTGGATTTGATCTCATTTTCATTACTCTTTCAGTAGTTGAAAGTTAGGCTTAGATCAGCACTCCCGTACAGTCACTTATATGCATGCGACATGTGCCTCAGCTCACCCACGGTCATAGGTGGCTATGATGCGCTTAGTGGCTACCTCCAAGCTATGTTGAAGAAATACAAGCAGTGTTGCATGATATACTTCAGATAGTTAAAACACCAACTTTATTAATTTTGATCATGGTACAATCTTCTACAATATTCTTCGCTATTACATCAAGTAGTGTTTTTGACATTCTGGGTCCAATTGAACGCAATCATCAATTTTCCTGAACCAAACAGTACATAATGTGCTGTTGCTCATATGTTTGAGCTGAAAATCCCATATTAACTTCAATTCAAATGCGCCAGCTCATGGAACGACCAAATGAGCTGAATTTTTCAGAAAGGCTTCGTCTAACCCCAAGAAATAATCCTGGGGGGTGCCCCGTGAAATCATACAACTTTATTTTTCTCCCATACTGAGCTGGGCCAGTCTAATTTTGAAATAGCTGCCATTTCATCAATTTTCATTCAAATTTTTTTAACCACCCTCAGTGTACTTTAAAAAGGCTTAAGTTATTTGCTATAAACATACAGTACAGAATTGGGAACCATGCTGGAGGTCTTCTGATATTTACTAGGTGGTGCCAAATTTGAGAAATGTGATTATTTTTTTTATTTATTTCAATAACAACTACGGTTTTAATGTAGGAAGCCGGATCCTATTCTTGACACTTTTGATTCACTTCTGGCAGTGTTTTTTTAAGCTACTGAGCTCATATTTAGCCGCAACATGCATCGTATTGAAGTGCTTGTTATTGCAAAGTTTCAGACAATTCGGCCGAGTAAAACTCCTCATGCCAAAGAGGATCGTGGAAGTGGCCAAGTAGCTCTGCACCCTATAAAGTACAGAAATGGTTGATTGTGATCATTTAACCACAATTTGAAATAGTTGTCCGTTTCGGAACAGCGTGATCGGTTCCGCCAGGGCCCCTTGGGGGACATTTAATTTGAATGTCCAAAACATGCCGCCCGACGTCTCAATCTTCATGAACTCGAATTCACAGTACCAACTTAGGTAGCCACTCTAGAGAACGTAACCCATGTTCTTATGGGCCTTTTTGGGGACATTTTCGTTTCACGGATAACTTTGGCAAGATTATCACAGAATTTTTACCAGGATTCCATAGCCAGGATTTTCAACGAATACAATACATAATTTTCTAGAGACCTGAGCAAGATTACAACATAACGCTGTGTAACATTTCGTATGAACACTAAAAGAATTTATAAGAAAATTATGAGCAGATTTTTTTTTTCAAAGATTTCTAGGTGACACTTCAAAATGATTATTGAGTGTGATTCTTAAGGAATCCTAGGCACGATTTTTGTAAAATCTTGGACATTCTGACCTTACGCTAATAATATTAGGTCGGATTCTGACCGAATTCGGCGTACGATTTAAAAAAAATCCTGGGTATTATACTCACAGGATCCAAAATTTCTGGGGTAAATTCTTCAAAATATTCTGGACTAAATTGTTATATAATTTTGAAAGGGACTCTCACAATGTCCAGCAGAATGCTTAGCAGCAATTACTTTTTTTTCGATTTCTTCACTGATTCACTGATTTTATGAACTTCATTTACTGACTTTTGTCAGACTTCATGGGAATATTCGTGCGTTTAAAAATGGCCCGCGACATAAAACTATTTTTGAAAATTGGCCCGCGGTTCAAAGAGGTTGGGCAGGCCTGAACTAAATGGAACTTAAGGAGTTGACTGCATTAAAAAATAGAATCTCGTTCTACACAAATACTCACATCACGTATTCATAAGACAAAAACATTTGCAACATGTATTACTCAGTACCATCATGAACAATAATTTTCGCATTTTTTTAATTTTAAGTTATGTAATGCAGCCAAAATTCCCTAAAAACTTTTGTTGGTCAAACATTTCGTATCCATAGTTTGAAATACAGTATCACATTAGCTTGCTTTGGATCTAAAATCATTGTATATCGTAGTGCAGTACTAGTTATTCCATTGAATTTTTAGTTCAACATTGTCGATATCGACCGGAGAAAACGATTAATTCCTACAAAATGTTCTCTATCTCTTCCCTCCACCAATGCTGCCTTTTTCTCTGTTACATCGCGTCCAAACCAGGCGAAGGAGAAAAAGCTCTCGAAACTATAACTAATAATAAATTCTATCGTACTGCTGAAGCAAAACTTCTTAAGAAATTGTTGAATAATAGCTTAGTCACAAACTAGATCTAGAAGAACGTAAAACAAACAATAGGATGCAATGGAAAATGCCGGTAACAAAGATTCAAATACTATTACAAAAAAACAAACAGAAGAAAATCCTCGATCACAACATCCAATCCAGTTTCAAGCAAAAAAAAAAAAGTCAGACACTTCAAAAGTAGTGATGTCGTGATTTAGAGGAAAACATTCCAAAGAAATGATATTCGGCGTGAACATTTCGGTCACTCAACCACTGAAGCCCACCAGAGAACTTATCCTAAAACAGAAGAACGTTAAAGACTTCCCTCCTTAATATTGAGAACCGGTAACATCCCAGGTTCGCTGAGGAAACCTCGTTAAATGTTTGACCGTTTACACCCACACATAGACACATACACACAAGACATACATTCAACAGACTTAGAGATACAGCATGCAGGAAAAGCAGGATTAAATTAAGCAAAAAACGTAAACCCCCTTTTGAAGAAGAAAATTTTCCTAGCGAATAGAATACATATGCCACCACTGCTGCCCTCTTGTACCGCAATGAGAAATCTCGAAGCGATCGAAAGGAAAGGTTCAATCGTGAAACAATCCTTTCGGGATATGCACCGACGTCGTTGGTCGCTCTTCTGGACAGCCCAATGCCTCGTTGGATATTTATAAAAAAGAAAATTTGAAAGCTTTAAATAATTTAAGTCACGATTTCTGTGATCAACATTGATTGTTTATGGGATGTTTGAACTTCCAAACGTAGATGGACCCGATTGGTGGTAAGAAAATCAAACAACAGGCACAATATTGAGGCTCCAGATACTAATTATCGCTGGTTGATACGATAGAACAAATCAAGTTCGACGTTTCGAGTTTTCCACGTGGACACAAATTCAGATTCGTTTTACCCATGAAGAAAAACAAAAAAAGACAAATGTCATCATTAACTACTAGAAAGCGACAGCATCTCATCAAAACCTAAGTAGTAGCTTAACAAAGCCGTTTGTATAAGGTGCATGCAAGCGCAGAAGAGCATCGCAGAAAAATCTTTTTTATGAAAACACACAAAGAAAAATCGTGCTTAGGCAAACTAGTTCGAGCAACTAGGCGAAAAAAGACTAACCAAAATATCACATAGGAAATACAACAAACGCGAATACTAGCCTACGAAAGAGATTCAGAAGATTACAATACCACGTGTGGAACCATTTGCAATGAGCCCCACATAAGAGTTACAACAAAAAAAAGTTATTAGATTAAGGCATCTACCATTAGTCGATTATAAATACTTGGAAACTGACAGGAGGCAACGATTCCGGTTTGCTTTCAAATATTTATGATCGTACTCGATTATTCTTAGGAGCTGTTTGAAATGGAATCGTAATTCTACTGTTCGTGGAAGAGATCACGCGAAAAATAAACGAATATCGAAGGCAATTTATTCCCACAAATAATACTCCTTAGTAAGGGTTTGATCAAACATCAAACCAATCTTAAGTGATAGGATATGATAACCTTATCACAAAGCAAGTGTATTTTTTGGAAAACGCACTACCACTCGTTTTGCAAGCAAATTCAAACAATGCTACACGGGTAGGAAGGAAAGTTAGTACATGATGAAGATTGATAGACATTTTCTGAAGCTGTAAATAATTGTAACATATTAAGTAATCTAATAGAAATTAGTAACATGATGAGGAAAAAAACAGTACGACAGGTTGAAGCTGTTTAGGTTTTATTTACTCTCAGTGTATTTTCATCGTTCTTCGGTTATTTCCGCTTTCAAGGTGGTGATTTATCTAAGTATGTAGAAGATATAGAATTAGAAAACAACGGAAATTGCGTTACAAATAGATAACTTATTTCGAATCGTTAAATTAGCAACTAAAGAGGAATGATGGTAATCTATTTCGGTTAAAGCAAGGTGAATAAATAAGAATAATATAAGGAATAAAAGACGACTGCGTTCAAAACGTAATCAAAATCGAGAAAAATCTTATAAATAACTAAAAGTACGCTTTACCTAGATGAGATTTTAAAGTTAATGACCACGTACACGTACACCTTTAATTGTCTTTCTAGATATGATCTTTATAAAAAAATGGCCGTTCACCCTTTCCGTATGTTCGAATGCCTAATGACACTTCCTATGTACATTACATCAATGAATAAAAGATACCATGGAGTAATTTCCGAAACAGTGCTTAGGTACTTCGTTTGTATTGTATTTCATCGCTGTTATCGTTAGTGAATATCATTCTTTTATTATAAATTACTTCAATAATTTTACTCTTGAAAACAATTTCAAGAATCACATTATTGATATCAATTCAACGAAAATTCTAATAAGTTTTTAGTACTAACTCCAATCGGTTTGTAGTTTTCTGAAAAGTAAATAATACTGGCGTTTGTCAGTATGCTCTTTCGGATAAAATCCAAATCGCTGCGAAACTCAAATTCACTTTCAAATCGATTTAACCTTACATGCCACTGTCCGGTTCTATTATAAAAGGAATACGATTTATTGGCGTTTTTGTTCATAAAGTTGCTGAATTGTGGTATTAATATTGACTGTCCGCTTGATATGATACACCGCGCGGTTGTTATAAAGTTTCCAAAAACGCGCATTTGGCTCAAATTCCACTCGGCGAATGGTCCAGAAAAAGAACAACCGTCTTCGATGAAACACCGAAATGTAACCGCCCATGAAAATGAAGTAAAAAATATGCAAAACCGCGGTTTTTTTTCCTCCAGGGAACGCCCAGTGATGTGAGTGGCGAACATTCAGCTGACATGGAATAAAAACAAAACAAAATGCTCACGAGCATCAAAGTGGCTGATTTACTCGCATCTGTCATGCTCGCGAGTAAACGGAGCCAACGTGATTCGTGAACGTGTTCGGAGCTGTTCATAGTCAATTGTGCTTCTAAGATTTCGGCTTTCAAGGGTTCTGCGAGATTTTTGAATTACAAGGATTTTTCACTCCTGCTGATACTGATTACTGTTGAATTGATGGATATACAATTGATATGTCTGTCATCACCCAAATAAATCACACCTTGTTCAGTAAATCACGAGTAAATGTTCGCGAACTTTTTGTAATTTTTTTTGACATGTTCTTCCGAGCAGGCGGGTGCACACTTACTCACACCAAGCCTTTCAAGAGTCTGTCATGTTTGTTTTGCATTGGTTTACACTCGTGAGGTGCTTCGTGATGCGAACATTTCATTCACTGAACGTCGAGTATTCTTTCAACCAAATGCACTAATACTCAATAATAACATTTATGTACAGATATTAAAAAACGTCATAAATGTGTCTCCCGATTGAAAGTGGTTAGAGAATGACTGAGTGGCTGACTCCAAGAAATTACTCGAGACATTTCATCAATTATTTTCTACGGCAAGATTCATGACACAAGCTAAGTAGAATTATCAGAGGAAATGTCTTAAGACAAGATGTGAGTAAATTAAGAAAGATAGAGCTGTGTGCGTTTTAGATGCAAATATCAAATGCGAGAACACCAAACGCGAGAAGATTTTCTACAAGGAACGCGGTGTTAAAGATACTTTTTTCCCGCTAGGTCGATGGTGATTTATATAATCGTTGCTAGGTGTGCTGTAATTATTTTGCGTTTCCGAATTTGGAGGACATTTAGTGTATATTTGCACCTCAGCAATAATTAAAAAAATATTGATTCATGAAAAATATTATGAATTTATGTATTTTTGAATTCCTGGAGAAATTGTGTGAATAATTCCTGATAGAATTTAAGAGGACATATGAAGGTAAATTTTATATGAGAACTTTTCCCAAAAAAAAACTCATGAAATAATTTCTTGTGATTATGGAAACAATATCATTGATAGAATAGTTTGAAAAGATAATTCAAAAAAACGTTTTGTAAAACTTTGTTAACTACTTGAAGAATTTTTGTAGTTATTACAGAAAAAATAGGGGTAATTTGCACTGCTTTTTTTCTATTGATTACGGGCCTCTGACTGCACAGGACAAAATCGCCAGTAAAGAAGACCGACACAAATCAAAACGGTAGACTTTTCCAATTCGTCAAAAATTTAACTCCACTGTATTGAAAAATTATGAAGAGCAGTGATGTTATTCAAATAAGCCGTTGGTCAGCTTGAGTCTCAAAACACTTATTGCGCAGTGAATAGAGTTTATGCCTGACACGCTTATGAGGCTGGTTCAACTCCAGCACCTGCTATTTTTAAGATGATCTAGAACTTGAAAATGTATCCGAACTTTTTGAGAGTTTGAAAGCATAGTTTAACGTAAGTAGTCGATTGTTTTGTTATCAAGACTAGCAATAAAATTATAATTTGGAAATTACAAAAAGTGTTCTTTGTTTCATCATTATTACAACGCTGTTTCCTAATAACTTCATGGTTGAACTCCATTGACTACACTCTTGATGAATTGATTATAGTACATATGGCGTCAAATGAGAAAATTATATGAAAAAACACAAAAAAGGAGGAAAAGTAGTGTCGGTAGGTATACTAGAGTAATCAAAAAGATAAGAAAGAGATTATAATAGCTAAAGGCAATCTAGAGCTAATAGAAACGTCGAAAATTTTTATTACGAGATGTGCAAGACTTGATATGCAGGATTACAGCAGATGTACTTGATGATTATTACGTACAGTTGACATACAAATACCTGTTTCGGATGACATGTTGAGCTTGTACCAGAAAAAAATGTGAAGATAAATTTTGATTATGGTTATTATATATTTATTTTTTGCTGCAAATTATAGGAAGTTGTTTTAAGATCAGTTTCAAAATTTTATAAAATTACCATTATAAATTACTTGAATTTATTACGAATGACATTCAATGCCTTACATCGTAATAAAAACTTCACGTTAATTTTCTCAAGGCGAACTTCTGTTTGTTCGTTGTCTATACATCTTTGTTCAAAATTGTACCTCGATAAAAAAAGATCGTTTAATATGAACCAAAGGGCTGATTTAAAATACACCAAAATTAAATACAAATGAAAACCGATAATTCACTCATTGACTTAAACTCGATGGTAAAATTTCCAATGTTCCTCTTCTACTGTATTGATTTTACAATACTCAAGCGATCAAAATGTCTTCATGTTTCGGTCACTATTGTCAATACAATTGAACAGATTTCCCAATTCTCGTAAACACTGAGGTCGGGATATGAAATAAAGATGATTGTTTAGCTAACAGGAAGTGTAAATATCAAACTATCTAAATCGCGTCAAGGCATCTGAAAGCGCGCAATCTTCAGCACATGTCATCACACTGTTGCCACTCATACCATACCAGTTCTAAGCAACTCATTAAAACAAACAATATTACCAACAAAGGAAAATCAAGAGAAAAATCCAATAAATTGCAGCACAGAAAAAGCATGTGGAATATTTCAATCAAAATAATCACACTAACATTTACATAAATACACACTCGCATCATTCGATAAACCTAAAATCATTTGTAACGCAAAAAATCTAATAGAACAAAAATATGCACTTCCCGCAAAACAAACAAAACATAGTAGATTAAAGCAGATTAAAGACATGTTGTAAAGCAGCTGGAATAAGATTCCGCACGTAAACAACTGAAATACACATTTTTAGATGCACGACGTTGAAAACCAATGAAAAAGAAAACAACAAAACAATGTGAATAAAAAACCAAAACAAGATAGGAGGGAGATCACAAAAAAGGCATCACCAGTCAATACAGATGCAGAAATATTACCAAATGAACCGAAAAAGTAGTTACTACAGCGGTTACATAAAAAACGGACTAACATTTAATTGTTTGGTTTTAATTATTGATGAATCCAGAATTATTGATTTATTCAAATTGATATCACGCATTATTTATGATAGGTAAAGTAAGAAGTAACGTGTTGCATTGATTGCGATCACATCAATTGCATTCTGGCTATTGCCAGAAAACCACTTATTTAGTTCATTGTTCAATAGAAAATAAATAACTTACATAACATAGCAACATTTTTCCTCCCTCTGTACTCTCCATGCTTGCGAAACATCGTCGGTTGATTAATAATTCAGATAAGTATAAACTTTATATTTGTTCATTCGTTTTCTGTTGAACGAACCTGAATATCCACAAATGCTGATAAGTATTTCAGAATAACATAACAAACACAAGGTAAGCTGTAAGAAAAACAAAAACCCAAAAATGTAGTGACGAAAAGTGGTGTGCGAAAACAATGGAAGAGGAATGGGAAGATGCTGAACCTTCAGCTGACGATACAAACCAAAACAAGAAATTATAGAATGTTTAACTGAAAATTTGGAAAGAAGAAACGAGACACTACAGATATTGTTATTATGTATAATGTTTGACCAATAAAAAGTGAACAGTTGATTTAAATACGTTCAATTTGTTTAATTGCCGCAAGTCCTTAACTGATACTAAACAGCATAAAATCTTTTCGATTTATAAGTGGTAGTAAACTATTTAAGAATTCCCATTATTTGTTTTGTCATTGTTTATACTTTTAGTCCAATTATGGGAAAGAGGGTCTCCCTATTTTGTTATAAATTAAGTTGTATGAAAGTAATCACAATATTGCTTATTCTAAATGTACGCACTATACCGAAATTGAAGTTTTTGAAAATGTTGGTGCTCTGCAACTATTTTGAAAACGTTTTTCAAGATAATACAAAATAATATTGAATCTTCATTGGTTTGATTACGGGTAGCTAAAGATCAAACAAAATTGGTAATAACGTTTTGAAATTACATAATGCCCAAACTATGGACCGTGATTAAAAGTGTTACACTCAGGAAAAGTTCTTTTTCGAACATTTTTCAACTGTTTCTTTAAATTATTTAAACTTTGAATGTAGATCAAACTTGAAATTTTCGAGAGCACTGAACCATGGTGTATTTGATTTATATTTCATTCGCGGGTGGTGACCAATCGAAAAATCGCTATTTCGTTCTCTAGATGTGTTGCTATATAAATTCCATATCAATGTGATATCCGTGAAAATTGAATATCTATGTACTAACTCCTTTATATTTGTTTTCAGGGAAAAACTGAAGAAGTGATCCTCTCCGATCACGCACAGCGCCATCACTTTTGTAAATAGACTATAAATCAGTCCAAAAACGCCAACATTCGAAACAAGCAAGCCGAACACCCTCTCCAACCAGCGTCGATTAAAAGTTCATTGCTTCTTTGATGACATTTTCTTCTATGAAACTGGTAATGTAGGAACTACTGTCACACTGGCCACACTCAAAAACCTAAAAATCTAACACCATGATAAAACGCTAGTCATCAAATGTAAGATTTTGGTTTTGCGATACATACACTTTACCTACTTTCTCAGCCAATAGTCAACGGTATCAACGTAGCTAAAGCGGCGCCGTGGGACTCAATCTCTTCAGAAAAAAAAAACTTTTAGTTTCGATAATTCCCAACAACTTGGGAAAAAATTGTATTGCATTTGAAAAGTTTCGAATTAAATGCCAGAATTCAGCTTCCTCTTCTGTTTTATCTACTTGTAATCAGAGGAATACCAAACACAATTCCTCACCGATAATGTAAAATAAAAAAAAATCATTTCTAAAGACCACCATAATTTAAGGTATGATTAGGTTTTGTCAGACAGTAAGAATTATTTTATCTCTTATCAATTTGTTCTATTTAAGAAAATAATTTAATTGCAACTTAATAACCGCCAGCCTCCTTCAAATATTTCGCCACAAGTTGTTTGCGTCCAGCTGTATTAAAAATTACTATTGATTTGAAAGGTACTTGTTTAGCATGATACACATTTCAATAGAATGAAAACTCAAACTCTTGCTCGACTTTGTCCATAAGCAATTGGCAGTCGAGAGAATGTTACAGCAGTAGATAATTAATAATGAAACTTCTAAAATAAAACCATTATGAGCTACTAATACTAAAACTTCAAAGCACTCTATTTTCTCACGTTGTTAAACATGATCAATAAAGCGTAATTTTCTCTACGATTCTTTGCAGATTATTCGAAAGAAAACATCCCTGGTATTATTTATACTCCTGCACATTATCGAGGTTTATATGGGATATATATAACTCACTTTTGCAAACAAAAATCACTGAAGGTTAACCCATTGACCTCTATAAAAAATCAAATTGCAGACCTTGATAGGAAATCGTTAATCTATCCGTTATTTGTGAAAACAGTTTTTAAGTATTATTGGTCACATAATTCCGGAGCTATTCAGATGTTTTTTGAGGTATTTTGACTTTTTTTTTTTTTTTTTTGAGAATGACGGCAGTTTATATCTGGACTAGTAATATAAAAAATCAAATAAAGAAGAAAGTATACCTAACAATTAAGGTTTTTTTCTCGTTTTTTTTAGAGTTCGTTACTTTCCTTACTAACCAGAAATTAGTCCTAGGCTAGTTAATTTTGGGACAAACTGCTTGATTTCTCTTTTGAAGGAAGTCGTCACTCAAGATCATAAGTGAAATTCTTTGATCCCAGGTCCTCGGCGTAAGTGTAAAAAATGTAGTTGACGCTGGAGAACTAATAATGTCAAGTCGCTTAAGTATGGAACACAGCACGATCAAGTTCGTGGTCCAATACGAATTATTTTAAAAAATATCAATGTAAGTTTTTCAAACTATCTAGCAATCTGCAGCTTAGAATTATTTCAAATATTTATGCAAAATAATAACTATACTCTGAACAAAAAAATTGGGCATGAGCATTGATACAATTCGTAGTTGCTTCTCCATGATTGATCAGAATAATCGAAACGAAATAAGAGAGCCTCAGCAGATAGCGATAACAATGACGGCGATTGCCACGTTATTCCGGTCATCGAAGAAGGGAAGGAATATTTGTATGATATCCATTTCTACTAAAGACCGTATACCTCTGCATTTTCGTGGTTGTCACAAAAAAAGTGTTTTTCTTTGTGGGAAGAATTCAAAAGCTACACAATCTGGATTCACCTTGGTCATTGGGCAATTTAAGATATTGAGTTTTATTAGAGTCCGAATATATCTCTGCACCTACATATTTATTATAGAAAATGGTTTGTTAGTAAGAAGGTTTTAAAGTGATAAAACTCTTGCTTTTATTTCAATTTGGTAAAAGATTGGCTCAATGGAACAAGAATAAAAATAATTCTTCATCAGATCTAATAGAAAACATCGACACATCTTGTATCGAGCAATTCGAAGTTTAAAGTATAAAAACAAAAGTAAAGGCATGTGTTTTTCAATATGTATCATGTAAAATATGAATTGGAGTAACTCGACACACAAAATAAGGGAAGGGAAGTAAAGCCGTTGGTCCCGAGATGAACTAGCCCAGGGCTAAAAATCTCGTTAATAAAGATAGAAAAAAAAAAAACACAAAATAAGTAACTAATCATTTCTTGTTTTTTTTTTTAATAAATACCGTTGTTGAGATACCGTTTTGTCTCAAATTACGAACAGACTCATATTCCAAACACTTGATTCAACTCGATTTTGTTGAAATATTTCACTGAAATGTGTCTTATATTTATAGGAAACGATGGTAAATGGATCATTGAATGTAGTTTTTGTCAGTGCTCACCGTATCAAAACAAGGGCGCTACTTTATATGGGATTTAACATTGTGATAGCATTACTGTTATGTCAAACATATAAGGCTACGGTGTAGAGGGTCTTGTCCCGGGAATCCCGGGACAAAAATCCCGGGAAATCCCGGGATCTGAAAAATCCCAAATCCCGGGATATTTTCGAAAATCCCGGGATTTCCCGAAATCGTATATTTAATTAGAAAATACTGCTGTGTAATTTTCAAAATATGGCACAAAACAAACGACATGTTTTCCTGATGGCTGTTAGTGAATGCATGTCTTTTCGTTATTGTTTTTAGTTCACTAAGTAAGGATTTTATTGAAATTATACGAGCTTTTGCGCTTGAACTTGTTTTATTTTTCTGGTACACTACAAACTGTATTTCCAATTCAATTTTGAAAACTGGCAAAATAAAACTTGATAACTTGAAATAACATTTTAGAAACATTTTTGTATTTAATTTTTATTGTAATTTCCAATGTCCATTAAAGGCCAAAGGTAAAAGCGGCAAATCAATTGCGTGTGCATTTCAAATAGCAACATTGTCTCGATTAGCATTAAGGGTATTTTTTGAGTAATTCAATACTAATCTCGAGTTGAAATGGTGGGACAGGAGTAGGATGAAATTCAACTTTTGAATATAATGTCAATAAATTTCTGCAGGTTTATCTACGTACAAAGTGTGTCTCAATCGTCAACCTAATGTTTTGCTAGTAAAATTTCAAAGCATATGTTCCTGGTCTGACGCAGGCATGTTCCAATTAATCGAAAAAAAAAATCATTTGAGTCAAAGCTGACACTCTTACAGTTACATGAATGACAATGAAGAATGATTTCGACAGCTTTTTCTAAATAAATTTGAGAGTGTTTTGTATCACCTATTCTCAATGCATCACGAATGGAATT
The DNA here is from genome assembly GCF_002204515.2 of Aedes aegypti. Classification (NCBI taxonomy): domain Eukaryota; kingdom Metazoa; phylum Arthropoda; class Insecta; order Diptera; family Culicidae; genus Aedes; species Aedes aegypti. The sequence continues at coordinate 384,299,247 of NC_035108.1, forward strand.
TATTCAAATTTTACTATAATCAAGAACTATTGTCGTCGCATACAGGTAAATAGGTGACATATTGATGAAAGAAATGTGAGATAGTATAGTTTTTTTGGTAATTACAACCCAACAATACCTTGAAAATCTGGTTCGGTTACTGTAAAATTACTCTTTAAAACTAATCTTTGCTTCAAAACCCGCTCCGACCGTTCTTTATTCATTTTAGAAGAATTTAGAAGACCCTCTACTACGGTGGCGCTATCTATGCTTTCCATAGTGGCCGTTTTGGTGATTTCAATGATCCATTGTATCTCAATTTAAACATCTTTGAAGCTATTTTAGACGTTGGAGTTGTAACGATTCTTTACATCGAGGCCTTTAAATGTTGCTTAGATAAATTTGTTTGTGAAATTAATAATTTTGGTACTAATTATTCATGCTGTTCAGAATTTGAATCAAAATGTTCAGAATATGAGACAGAATGAAGACAGAGTTTGGCATTAGAAGAAAAATGTTGTTTAACAGTTTTGCGCGCAGTACACTTTTTGCTTCAGTACAATCAACAGTTTACAGTTGAATCTATCGAACAAATTTAAAATGTTACAAATATCTGCTGATTCCTAATTATTACGAGCATTCAAAGTAACTGTAAGCCTTCAGTGTTCGGAATACGAGTCAAGTCGATAAAAATGTGTGTAAACATATTTAACTCATTGAAATAGTAGCATGGAACAAAAACTCATCAATTGATAATTCATCGTCGACAGAGTAGCTAAAAAAACTCAATATGATTTAAATTCGAACCACGTGCCGCAGTTTTATGACTGCTCTCCAAACTTCTTGGTAAATAATAGTAGGGCAGACTGCATGGGTAGACACTTCAACCTTGGAGAGACTTGATCCCATCCTCTTTTCTCGGATTCTAAAAGAGTTTTATCCCAAGAAATTTTGTGCATTACTTCGACTATAGAGATATCCCCCAGTACATCCTTGAAATATGCATGCCTTTTAAAAACAAAGTATAGATGCTTTAAAATTGGTGAAAGTTGACGTATCCTTTTAAATTTGTGTACTTAAACTAGTAATTATTTTGAATATGTCTAAATAGTTTGGATCACGTAAGCAAGATTTAATATAATCATGAAACTAAGAATGTGTTTTGCACCATACTAAAAATAAACGTCGACAAACTAGAATTTTGGTTAAGCATCACCTGACGCCCAGTTTCGGACAGCTTGAAAATAATCTTTGTAATTTTTGCACCAGTGTCTCAAAATACATTCATTTTTCATGGATTCCGTCGACCATTGTATTAACATGCAACCAAACGAAACAACATAAATTCTGGTTATCAATTAAGCAAAACGAATACAAAAGTCAAGAGTATTAAGCTATCAGTACACTATGACAAATATTTGGTTTGGATTGGTACCAAGCCAACAGAAATATTAGTAGTAGAACGCTAGGGGTGCTGTTGTCACGAAACTGATATTAATTATTATTACCTTAAATTATGATTTTTCATTGTTTGTCCAATACCATGTCGTTGTTTTGGTTTTTATAATTAGTTTGACACTTTGATGCCCGGTACTCACGCTGTCAATTCGTGGCAAACTAGATGTTGGTAACACGAACAGCAGTGACATTAGCATTCTTAGGTTAATGCTTCTACTACCAAGCCATACAAATATTTGACAGCACCTAAATTTTTGTCAGAGTAGAAACCGATGTTTGTCTGTTGGTTTATGCCACGGGCCCTCCAAGCTTGTCAACCACATATATATGAACCGTGGCCAACATGATTTTGACATTTTTTGGGAATCTGACACTTTTGGGAAATCTAACAGTGTTGGGTTGTTCACGTTAACTTATAACTACTCATTAACGTGAGTTTAAGCTGGGTAAGGCGCATAAAGACGGAATTGATTTTTAGTGTGCGATTGCTAGAAATACGCAAGTAAATAAGTAAACAATTATGTAAGCCACTAAATAAAAGGAGATACTATTTTCAACGTGATTTTCTTGTAATCTACGGGGAAATCGTCTTTTGATGCCCCCCTGGGTTATGCCTTGCCAAATATTTGCACGTTTGGCAATACGTATTACTGATACCTTTAGTATGACACTTCATGTCAGAGCTGTTTTCGTTCGAATCGAGAGTATTTGAGGCTTTATATTTGAATATTACAAATTGATGAGATTTTAGCATTTTTTAAACGCTTACAAACAATTTGCTCTACGATCACTATTTCACGAAGTTATAATGAGTTCAGTGATCTTGACTGGTATTCTGTGAACTTATTTTTGGATTATCAACGTTTTTGATTGAGCAGCGCATAAATGTAAACAGACAAACACGGAATTTGTCTGCTGATGTCCGAGAAAGTTACAAAAGAAGCGCGGCATCGGCTTAGACTGCCGAGAATACGTAAGTTCCCCTACTAAGAATCGATTTTGCCAAAATATGAATAGTTTGAATTTAATAATGCTTCATAGAATCATAGTGAATTTATGTTTTCAGCAAAATTGGGTACAAAAAATGCAGTGGTCGCTTAGAATCACAGTGAACAGTAGGTGGGCGGTTTCACCCCGTCGCTCAAAACAATCATGATAAGTACTTTGTCAAGTCTCGAAAAATAAATAAGTTTCTACAAATACTACAACGCTCGAGTCCTTTCTTGAGAGAAATACTACAACTGTGATAATTTTTGATCATGACTACGCCTTCAAAACGACATGCTGCATTGGAAAAGATCTTGATTTGAACCTAGAAAATAAATTGCTTAGAAAGGCGGTATCACCCCGTCTTACCCTACTCTATTACATCTGAACAATGTAATAAAGGACTTAAACACTCATATAGAGCATTAAAATTTAGTTTAGTTTAAAATGTTGTATGTTGGAATGTCGGTAAGTATATTGATATGATATACACATATTAAATACTGTTCTACTATTCCAAAGAAGAAAGTAAATATAAACAGTATTTATACAAATAATCGATTTATTATAAGATATATTTTTAACAGTTTATTTAAAAGCTTGTTGTCGAATAATTGACTTTTCTCAATTTCGGATTTTAGATAGTAATGAATTATAATTTTATTCGCTATAGGAATTCTTGAAGATCTCTTCTATAAACCATCAATAAACTTAAAGGAAAATTTCCACTTTTCGAAATTGGGATTCATGAAATAAAATAATGACATGAAAAGTTTTTCGAAAAAATCTTAGTGGAACTGAATTTTCGTAAAGAGTTTTAATATATTCCACGGTAATTGAATCCAAAAATTATAACTGCAAAGCTATATCGACATTTTAAGGCGAAGTAGGCCGTCATTGCAATTTGTACGCGTCGTTGATGCTTGTTCCTAATTCATCTCACGATTTCGAATCAAAGAAAATCGGTTGGTTTTGCACTGACACAGTTGAATAAGTATCAGCATACTTTATGCATGTTAGTGCGTACATTGATACTTCAAGTCAATATAAACTATCAATACTGAGTATTATCACTTTGAAATGCAAGCTGAAAAGTCATCATTGTTGCCAAAACGAATGACGGGCTACGGGCCTTGAGATAATTACATTCCGTTGATTTTTCTTGCATATCACAATATACCGATTTGATACATCGCGTGGATGTTGTTAAGCTTACAAAAATGCGCATTTGCCCAATATTTCATGCAACGAATGATCTGGGAAAAGAACATCCAGCTTTGATTAAAACAACTCAAAATAACCTCCCATAAGAATGAAGTAAAAATGGAATAAAACCGCGGTTTGTGCAGACTTTTTTTCGTATTTATTCTACAGGGTGTCGACTACCTGAAAAAACCTGGAAAGTCAGGGAATGTCAGGGAATTCGATTTTTGACCTGGAAAGTCAGGGAAAGTCAGGGAATTTCACTAAAGGTCAGGGAAAAATATTCAATACTACAACACCAAACAAGTTGATTGAGAAGACGCTTTTATGCATATGAAAGTGAGATGTACTTTACTACCTATACTTATTCTTAGAATCCAAAATTTTCTGAAATGAAAAGCATCAACTGTGCTCTCTGAACAATTTCTTCAAAGTTGGCGTAGCTTGCTTTATTAATATTTAATTCTAAAGTTTGCTAGATCAAATCATTGTCTTCTCTTCAAAATCTTGAGGAAAAATGGAACTCACTTCATCAAATCATGTGAATCTTTAATAGTTAGCCCAAAATATCCAAGTTAAACTGATAATACGAAATATAGAGAACAACCAATGAAGATTCTCGTGTTTAGGTGAAGATGAAAACCGTATCTCAAAATTTCAAGAGCACAAATCTGCTAGACATAATTCCTTATTTTGTTATTATGTCGTTTCTGGAATCAATAAAGATAATACCGCAAAGTGCTGTTATATTGATATTTGTCCATTTTGCTATCTATTTCAATTATGATTTTTCAATTTCAATTTTCCAGGATTTCATGAAAATATCGTGAATTCCAAGCGTTACTTCAGGATTTTATTCAGGAGCTTACTTACATATATGTCCAGTTTGATTTTTGTTCTGAGAATATACAGGAAATTCTCCAAAAATTATGAAGATCATTATCTAAGATTTGTGAATCCATAAAATCCATGGAAGCAGAACTTTCAGGAATTTAATTTGAAGGAATCTGATCGATAATTATTTGATAGTTTGTGTGATTACTTGGAAGGTTAGTAGGACATCTTCCCGTAGATCGAGCTAAAATAAAAAGGTTAATTTAAATCCTTTTTTTAATTGTTTGTAAGAACAATATGTGTTATGTCTATTATTTATTAGTTCATTTCATTCATTTCGCCATGATTTATTTGGTTTTTCGATAGTTTTGTACCATTTTTTCACCAGCTCTAAAAAAAACTCGTTTATTTGTGGAATCTGCGTCGATATTGATCATTGATTACTTGGTTTTGAGAATATTCCGAAATGCTTTGAGCAGGCAATGGACATGCCCTATATCAACTGCAGCGATTTGCAGTAGACAGGATGTCCCGGGCCCGATCTATCTGACAAGCCAATCGAGCCCTCTGTCACCATAGAAGATGGTGTCTCCATCATGTCGATAGCCTGGCTTTGAGAGATCGACATCCCCTATATAGCTAAATACCTAAATACTCATCACTCAAAAATGGTTGCACCAATTTGCCTCATTTTTCACAACAGGCTCTTATCGAACTATAGTTAGAGCAAGTAACTGAACCGATTAATCTGGCATAATGGCACCCCTGCTCATGATAGAGACGAGCTGGACAGCAGGTGGGAAAATTGGGACACAATGCACCTGCTAATCCGTTCGTTCACAACAATAATTCTTTGTGATATTAAAGTGATTGGATAAAACATTTGAGCAGGTTCTGGGAGAAATATTAGAGGAGTTCCTGGACAAAGAAGTACTGGAGGAATACTTGGAAAAATACATTTAAGAATTTAAATTGGAATTTCTGAGATTTTTTTATTGAATTCCTTGATGATTTTTTCAAAGAAAGTTCTTTGACAATGGCTGTAATTTTACCTTAAAAATAAGTAGCCAAATTTCAGGAAAAAAGTCCTTCCAATAAAAAAGCATAGTAATGATCTTAATAGAGTGACGTCTTATGTATAAAAATGGTATAATCAGCTTGCGGAAGGTGTCCAAAAATGTCCTTTATGCCTGAAACTTGTGAAATTATATCTGAGGTAGTTCAACATCCGAATACATCGTTTTCTACAATTTTAAAAGTAACTTTTGCGATTGAAGGTTTCAATACGATCAGTAGATGACTCAGAATTTACTTAGCTTCTACTCAGCTTTTACTGCTTTATTATTACAAATTATCAAGTTTGAAAAGTGCATACCCATGTGCTCAGTTTTATCATATCAACTTTAAGAAAATTATCGTTAAAACTATTGCTCAGTTTATTCATACGACCTAAAACATAAACTCTGCCAAACAAACCAATCGACATGGCCAGGATTTTTTCTGGAAAACGACTGGAAGGTCAGGGAAAGTCAGGGAATTTTATTTTCAAAATTCGGTCGACACCCTGTTCTAGATATTTTGAGCATTTAATTTTACCATGGCGTTTCAACAGAAAAAATACCATTTTATGTTTAAAAATATGCAACGTGAACGCTTACGCACGGGGCTATCGATGCAATTGGATTGAGGAGGAACAAAACGCGCATCAAAAAGCGTGCATGATTAGTCAATCTTTTTTGGAATAGCAAATTTAAAAACTTCACGGTTCACGGTTCGTACCACTTCATCGTTCATTTTAGTTTATGGTTCTCTAACTCAATATCGAGTTACGGAATTTTGACTGTATTTCAAAAAAATTCAAACAAAGATCGATAGGTCAAAACAACAAGCATTATTCTTATTTCAATGCGAACATTTTCCTATCCGTTATATTTTTATAATGTATATATTGACAGACACCCTATTGCACAGCACAAAACATAAACATTCTCACATCTCATCGGACTCACCCATCATCATATCGTGAGCCAAAGCCGTTCACTTTCTCGCACAGCCGGTTGCCCGTTCGCTGTCTGTTGCCTCAGTCGGCGACGAGATTCCGTACGTAACGGTTTAGTTTATTTCTCCTGCGAGTTAGTATCGAGCCTTCGACGGCAGTGCCGTTGTTATTAGGCTACTGTTGCATCGGTAGACGCTTTTGTGTTGTGTTGTTATTCCCCGTATCGTAAACGCACACCGCTGACCAGAGCGGGAACGAAAAGGTGTGCGTTACTTTACGGTTGCAGGCTGCTCTCCTCGGAAACCGTGGAGCATTTTGGCCAGTTCTCGCGTAACAATTCAAAAGGGCCAATCCTCAGATCGTTGACTCTGAGAAAATTCGATTTGAATATTATTCACCACATTTTCGATTCCTATTTTTCAGTATTCAAATCAATCAATGTGATTTCTTGCTAGTTGAGTGACGATTCACTATTACTACATGCTAATAATCGATTTTATTCTGAAAACTGACAAATATGTGGAAAAAATGATGAGTTTAAATGCTTGGCCCATTTTCGATTTTCATCAAGGCATGGGCCTTTTTTATTGGCCAAAATAGAATTTTATTAGCGTGCTTGGCCCAAGGCTAGGCCTTTTCGGTTTTTAATGAATGAGCAAGAGAGAGTCATTGGCCTCTCATCATGCTAAGGCCAATGACAGTTTGCGAAATTTTCCGATTGTAGGCCCTCTTGATGGAGCGAGAACCAATCATTGGCCTTTTCGAGCGGGGGCCAATGAATGATTTGGAAAAAAGTGGTTATTGGCCGTTTTGAAAACCGAGTTTATAACGGTAAGTTTTATGATTATGTTGACAATGTTTGCATAGTTTGTGGGTGGTGGGAGATGCTATCGAATGGTATCAAAACCCGATTTGTTTACAATTTGATCATTGGCCCTTTAGAATTGTTACGCGAGAGTTCAGCATTGTTTTGAGAGTGTGTGGAGTGTGGCTTAAAATTTAAAATTCCCGTCTTGTGCGCCCGACGGTGATTCAGTGTGGTGGTAGTTAAGCCAGTGGTTAAGTCAAAAAGGCAGCTTGTGGTGTGGCTTAATATCGTGTAGTTACCAGCTATTAATTGTTTATCATTTACTAGCGATTTCGGTGGTGATTTCAAGACGCGGTAATCTTTTGGAAAGCTAAGTGCAGTGAGCAACCCGTAATGAGAGAAGAGCAAACAAAATTGGAAGAAGCTGGATCGAATTTAAGTGATTTCTAAAATAAGGGAGGTTCCCTTACGAGCTAGCTGAAGCGTGGATAACTTGGCCCCACTTTGGACAGACCCCGCAGCACACCAACACAAACAGGTAGGAGTGTTGATCATAAGGCAACATCTTTGCACTGTTTTTGAAATTTATGGATAGATCTCCACGTATCAACTCTGGGCGTTAACCAATGAAGCTGAAAATTTCAAAAATCAAATTCAACATTGAAGCACCCATATCAAATAAAAATGTATTGCAATAGATAAAACACTGTTTTTCTCCATTGATGCCACCTGTTGATTCATACACCTTTAGGGAGGTTTTCTCAAAAGAATGTTACCACAGGGGCGTGGATCACTCTCACATGCAAGTGAGAGGTGATCATGTTATGCTGAATTTATTGATATTTCAATTGAGAATCATTCTGTTTGCCGTTAAATTTTATGATATCATCAAGAGATTAGTTTTGAGTCTTGCTCTAATATCAAAGCAAAGTCAGTTTTCTATTCTATTCATTAGCTGTTGTAAACCTGACAGGTTGTGCATTTCAAAGGTAGCAGCATTACTCATGCTTCCACCAATACTTCGGTCCGATGCGGTGCGATCTTCTGATGGAAGTCAATTTGCACAACCACCTTGACCGATCACAATCATCTCATACGGACGGGCGATGGAACTGAACGCTAGCTGTGCTGTTAGATATCCACTTTTAAGGCGTATCCAATACCAATACCAAAGCTAAAGATTGATATTGTCTTCACTGAGAGAGATGGGTGGTAACGTCAGTAAAGATCAACAACATAAATACACGCAGCATTGGTACTTCTTGCCGACTGACGTAATTATGCTTATCGTGTCTCTCGAGGAATTTGGCGGTTATCGTTCATAAACTGGTTCTCGCGGATCGAATGTCACAAATTTGCCTTTTGCAAAAAATCCGCAATCCAAATTGGCATCCTATCAACGCTGTCTAATATAATTAATTATGTTTTTGTTTAAAAGCCATCATATTATAGAACAGGAGAGAAATTGTTATGTTATTTAAACTCATTAATACCTTTCTCATCTTCCGTTACGGACAGTCAAATAAACGTTTTTTTTTTAGGATTTTTAGACCTCCGTGGTCTTTTGATCATGCTAACGTTTTCAAATTTGTTTGGACCTCGCTCTGTAGCCACACACCCATCTTCCCGGTAGGATCACGCAATGTATGGAGGCGCACAGCTTAAATTTAAGATAAAAATCCAAATTAAAATTTTCAAATCAAATATGATGAAATATTTGATTCATCGGGAAATCACATGTAACTCATTGAACTTCTATATAAACTGTGTATTAGGCTGATACAAATATTAATTTTCTTTTATGTCCGAGACCACTTGGAAGGTACGAGGGGGGGGATAAAAATAAATAAGGAACAAAAAATTAAAAATGAAAAAAAAAGTTATTTTTTCGAATTTTTATTTTTAACGATAGTTGTTAAACTTTTTCCAATCGTCATCTGGATCATTATTTTACCTGGTTTTTACTCTAAAAATTAAAAAAACCTAACTGATGTCAAAAAAATGATGAATCTTTTTTTTTCTCCCCTTCAAAATTTTCGGATTTTTGAAGGGGGGGGTGACATAAAAGAAAATTAATATTTGTATCAGCCTTATTCAATAACATTTATTTGAATATAGGTTAAAGAAATTTTGGAGATTTTTTTGCATCAGAATTTTTTTTCTTCAGCTAACTAAACAAATTGTAATTTGTGTAAAAAATTGATAAAAGGGAATTTAAAATCCCAGTCAACAATGTTAGTAAACCATTTGTGTGATGTACTAATTACAATAAATAAAGAACTATGTAACATCAGGAGACAGGGGAACTAGCGTACTTTAGGATTAATGATTAGATTGTTGAACGGTAATATAGAGTAATAATTCTTCAAAGTTGTTTGGAAAGGTTATTGATGAACATCTGGCAAGGCCCTCGGATTCTTTCCACCATTCATAGTTGGCTAGAAAGCCAATTGACTAGATTCATACGCAGCCTACGTACAGTTGTTTTCAGAATAATAATAGTGAAAGCATATTTCCGTACAAAATGTTTAACATTTTTCATGCTGTCACCTTGTTTCGAAGTCGACTTAAAAATAAAAATATTGTTAAAATGTTGAGCTCCAGGTGAAATCGCACAAACTAATATTAGTTTTTGCTTTGAAAATGTTTGTTAAACAACAGTTTTGTAAAAACAGCTTGTTTGTCTGTTTGTAGCCAGGGTGCAAACTGTTGAAACAATTAGTAAAGAAAAAAAACTAGAATTGAAAATACAGCAGAAATTCCAATTAATAAAACTAGATTTTCGGAGGATTTTTATTTTATCAAATAGGTATATAAATAATTAGGTTTTCGCTAAAAATTTGCTTCCTTGCACCAGTAGTTGCCGTCGTGTTCCAATAGTGGATCAACTGAAGCTGTTTCTTAAATAAATGTAGAAAAATCCCAGAGCTGTTTGTGCTTGATTCGAAAGATTTTAATTGCTGATCCTAGGGAAATCCTAGGGAACTTCTACAACTGGAGCGCTAGCGCAACTAGGGGAAGGGGTGGTAAAATGAACACCTTAAGGAAATCATCTTGTATCTTAAAGAAAAACGAGAAATTTGTATAGGTCTATCGCACAACATCAAAAATAGGGATGTAATCTATAGCAGCGACATGGATTCAGACTAAAACAGCTTAATTTTCCCATATTTTCTTCGCTATCGAAAAGCGATGCAAATGTTCATTTTACCTGCACTATGTGGGTAAAATGAACATCGGTTGGTAGTAAAATGCACACCACGCAAAAAACGTGAGCAAAACAAATATTTCTGAAAATTTCCATTGCCCCACCGCAAAAACATCCATTAATGATTGTAACCCATTCAAAAAGAAATCTAAAGGTATCAGATTTGACATCATATCATAACGATATTCACCTCACTGAAAAACCTCAAGTCTTCCGAGCTTAAAGTTACGTCAGTTCTAATTTTCAAACGTGGTTTTCTAAAATCTTAGTTTTTGTTGATATTTTCACTTCAATTGACCTCCGTATCAACTCGAACACTCAGATTTATGCTCTAAATCGTCCGTGTGTGATAAAAAATCATCGAAATTTGTTTTTTCTCGGTAAAAGGAACGGTGTTCATTTTACCACCCCTGTTCACCACTTCCCCTACTGGAACACGTGTACCAATAGTGGCTCAAGCGATTTTACGCTCAAAAAAATTGTATCGCTTTTTTATGTTTTTCCCATTTACCTTGTAGAGGTTGAAATCTTTCTGTTGACAATAAAAGATCTCTGTTAAGGCTTTCCGTTATTATGTTATGATTTTTTATTGCTTAGGTAATACACTATTGGCACCGCCACCCTACTATTATTCAGAACAAATTCACCAGGTGTCTAACTTTTTAACAGATACTTCAAAGATTTTCATTAATATGTAGTTTTTGTGATCATGAAATTGAGCATAATTGAGCAGTTCTCTGTCAGAGTTTTGAGCCGATTGTCCGTAAGGAAACAAAAATACAGCATGCCAAATTTAAGCATTGTCCATGCAAATCGGCATTCAATACTATTTTCTGGACACACCTGTAGGTAATTTTTTTCAGGATTCCTATAAATATCTTCGTGTAATTTGTAATATCTTCGTGTATTTTTTTTAGAAATCTTTTGGAAACACAAGAAAAAATTATCAAATCTAGACAAATTCCATAAGAAAATAATTTATATTTGCCGAAAAGTCTGTCGAACTCCTGGTGAGATTCTTAGTTGGAAAATTTCTATATAATTTGTGAAAGCTCATTTTTAAATGTTTTTTAACGTTCAAGAATCTATCATCGACATCATTGCAACTTCAGAAACACTTTCAATCTCTTTTTTTAACTGAAATGTATTCTATGAAAACATGTTCTGAGTGTTTCAGTTAGAGAATACAGTAAACACAATTTGGAACGAAAAATTTGCTTTTTAAAATTCTAAAATAAATTATAGATTTTGCATTTTTATCGAACGCTTGTAAAGACTTGTGACTAGACTCTTGGATGATTTATATGTAGATCACTGCAGATTTGATGATCTGTGGTAAATTTCGGAGATGATGTCAACAGTAACAATTTCAATTTTATTCTAGATTTAACACACTGCTATTATGCACATCGATAAAACTGCACATAAAACTAATTTGACGACAAAAATCTCCCCGAAGCCATTATAAAGTTAAAAAATCATCAAAGTAAACAATCTATAGAAGATCAATGTTTGAAAAACTTTCAAATGACCTACTATGAGTTACGACTATTATTCAAAGTACCTCATAAAACGTCCAGGTCGTGATTAAACCTGTTCACGACCAAACCAAATAGCTGTCAAATTATCAACCCTACTCGTCATGGATCAGTATATAAAATCAGAATAAAAAAAATCAGAAATAAAATTGATTGCCTGAGACAAATACTGAAAGTGCAAAAAAGCACAATTTCACGCGTTAAAACTTTGTGCCGCGCTGGAAGTATAAAAAATATGACTTCTCAATGTTTCACGATAAACTATCAAAATTGCTATAGTGATTTCGGAATAGTAAGAACAATAATTTGTTGAATATTCGAATAAACAATGCGACATCCCAATGAATGTTTAATGGTTTATTTTTATTCGTCGGTTAAAATTTCAAGTTATACATAATTGAAAATCCCAATTATAAGCATTGAATTTAACTCAATTTTAAATTATAGTTTCCTTCCCACGAACTTATATGTACGTGTAAAGGATTTGATTTACAAGTTATTAAAATTCCGCAGTTGATCGATTCATTACCTGCTGGTGATAACCAATCGATCAAGTTTTCTGCTCAAACGGATGTCTGGTGCTCTTGAAAATTTGAGTTGTGGCTTCGATTCATCTTCACCTGATTCATCTTCAAGGCTGATCTTTCAAGATTTATTGACCCTTTAGAAAAAATAAAACCCATATTATTCAAGTATCGCAGAATTTTCTGGTAATCTGCTGTAATTTTGCTGGTAGATAAAAACACATTAATTTCAGTTAGATGATGATTATGTAGGCTGCCATCTATTGTAGCAAGTTATCTATCGGTAGCAATACAGGGGGACCCGTAAGCAGAGACACTTACGCGAAACCCGCAAGAGAAAAGGATTCTTCTTCCAGAAGTATGTTAACATAAACAGTCGAACAATCAAGCCCTTGCTTGTCATAAAGACCCAATAGATGAGAAGAAGAGCTCGCCCTTTTTCCACGAAATGTTATCAATACAAAGTTGAAAGTTTCACTTTTCCTATCCATCTCGCTCCAATCGGGTGCCCTGATAGTCCCACCCAACCCAAAATGCATATAAAATTGGAAATATAATCAAATGATACAATTCGTCACGAAAATATCTCACCGGTTTTTTATCCTTGTCTAGTATTTTGAAGCTGGTCATCAAAACTATGTCATCGAACTATTTCACTGTTATCTATGAAGTATAATTTGTGCAAGTTACTACGAAAACACATTAATTTCAGTTAGAATGTCCGATATTCAAAATGTTTAAATGTGATCCAAATAACCTCACAGAATTGACCGGAGAAGTGGTGGGGTTTCCATATTAAAATCTGTAATTTAATTTGAAGCAAAATATCTGTATTTCAAATCTGAATCCCTAAAATTTAGGTAGACATGAAAATTATTCGAGGAAATACCAATAATTTGTAACTACATTGAAAAATTGACACAACTTAGTTTAAATTTTAAGTTTTTTTGCACAAAAATCTGTATAATTTTGGAAGAAATCTGTATATCTGTGTTTTGTTTTCTATTTCAAAAAATCTGTAATACAGATTCTTGGTAAAACACTTGCACGGAATAATTTCATAACTCACATTAGTTATGGAATGCCCTATATGTATGCAAGTTTACACTAAATAAAACTGTTGGAATTTATTAAAATCGATAGTACGTTTTTTGCTATTTCGTTACAATTCATTTAGATATGTTTATCAAATACAAGTCACCATAGAAACACCGGTAAATCTGATCAACGATTCTGCGCTGTCCATTTCGTTTTGTGGAACCTTGAAATGAAATAAAACTTCTTCTTACCCTCCCACGTGATTCGTAACCAATCACAGATATCCTAATGAATCGTCTTCTCACATCCTTCCACCTTTTGTTGGCTTTCAACACAATTCCTAGAACGAAACGGTTTCCTGTTCACCACACGAAAGAATTCCGTTTCACACCGGATTGACTGCTTCAGGAACTTTTCGAAATCATACCGAAATAGAAAACTAATAGAATATAGCGTCTACGACGGAAACCGCTCGTCTCCGGCGGCTGCACGATAATAGACCAATCAATAATGGTGTAAGGCTGATTAATGTTCTTTCGACAGGTAATAATAGATGAAGTGACATATGTATATAACGTAATGCAAAAAAATGAGAAACTTGTCATAATTCTTTCTCTATGGAATGATTTCTGTTTTGTATGGAAAAACTTTTTGTCTGGTAAGGACTAGGATACACATTTATGGACGGTACCCCACCTGCTCCAGGTGACTTCCACTGAAAAGGATTGGTTCAATTGTTTCCACTTTTTGCAACGTAACGGTTTGTTAAAGGAATCCACCCGTGCATGTTATCAGCAACTGTTTATCAATATCTGCGGCGTTATTACTCACTCCGCAGGATATAGTTTTACAATCTCACTTTCAATTGAGGCGCCAGCCGTTTCGACTTTATTATTGTTAGAACCAGGCAGACGTTCGTTTGCAGTGGGTAGGAGTTGTAGAACGGTTTTCGATGTTTTGCACTTTTCCACAGGTCAGACCAGGAATGGCCCTTGGTCGGTCAACGTACGCCGCAGGCATGGACTCTTGGCGTGACGTATGCAGAAAAAGTAAAAGAAACTGTACAAAACTGAAAGGGACTCGAATGACTAATTAAGCTCGTGCATTCCCCCTTCTTCGATTTCTGCATGATGTAGGGAGGACTAGTCCCGGTCTGGCAAATGCGATAATGGAAATATGCATACATGTAGAAACGTTAGTTTTTGTTTTGACTCTATCCCAATGCAGGAAACTTTTCATGCATTTATGCATCAGAAGAAATTGTAAAGTCAAATTTTGGCATGAAATGGTGTTTTTGATACTATCGAGCAGTTACAAAAATTTTCGAAGATTACTCTCCATAGAAGTGTTTAATAGAACAATATCATGTATAATATTCACACTAGGGATTACATTGCTTTTGCTATATATCGATCCAGGGTGTACGATACCTCAACTTATAGACTTTCAGGTTCATTACATTAATTAAGTTTTATTACGTTGATAAAACTACAGCATGGTGTTCTAATTGAATCTGATGTACACTTCTGACAGAATTCTGAGAATAATTTTCATAATGTCGTTTATTTGTTTGTTGTCGTTTTATTGTTACAAAATCCTATGCACGGTTTTTAATAGACTCTCGGGCTCGATATTAACGTGATCTTGAGCACAATCCTCATAAAATTATGAAAACTATTTTAAAGAAACTTAAGCAGCATATTCAGCATCAATTCACTCATTCAGAAGAATAACAGTAAGGCTGACGAAAATGTTTAGATGCCTTGTACACTCATAAAATTTAGCCTGCATCAAATATCGAATTGGTCCGCAGTTCAAAATGGTTGGACGGACCTACCTTACACAATTTACTGATTCAATTCTGGATGGAGTCCTAAATCAAAACAATTGGTGGAAATTCTAAGGAAATATTGACGAACAATCAGCAGATACATTCCGGGAAACTTCTTATACAATCTCTGCCTAACCCTGTAAAATTTTTGGAAGAATTTCTGGAGACTATAGCAATATTTCTAAATAAATACTTGAGAACTCCCAAAAAAGATTTTGGAAAAATACTTTCCATGATACAATTAATGGATGTATTCCTGACGAAATCTTTGGAGTAGTATCTGAATAAATATTGTATGAATTTCTCAAGAATTCAAAACAATATCATGAAGAAAATACATAGAGTAACGTCCAACTTAGTGTCACGAGGAACACCAAAATTATTTTTTATTAATATTCCATGTAAAATGTATGGTACAATTTCCTGAGGAATCGTCATTGAACCTTTTGCAGTAGTTCCTAGTATCTGTTGGGTTTCTTTTTAATTATTGTTTGGTTTTTTTGTTTTGGTTTTCTTGACCTCTTTATTCCATAACAAGACCACATAGCTGCGAATATTATTCTCAGTGCAACTTTGATCATGGAGAGAATACAATCATTTCATTAATGAACAAACAAATTTAAAACGCTCCTGAAAGCTTTCTGAAGTATAAATGCCTATAAGAATTTATTCAAGGGTTTATTCAGATCCATGCCGACATTTGACAAGCCAGCGCATATTTCCTATATCGCACACCCTACAACAAAACACCCCACAAGATTTCACCCTCTTGGGATACAAACTTCTGTGGTTACGTTCGAAACCATATACCGATTCAAACTCGTCATTATTTTCCATATTCTTCCGAAAAATGGGACACTTCTGTGGCAGCCTGATCGAGCTCTCAGATAAGTCATTAGCGACCACACGGGAAATGGTGAACATTGAAACGACCATCAAGGATCGGACAGTTGGTCGAGTCTCACCATGAGGGACAACGAAAGGAACTGCAAGGCGCTGATTAAGGATCGTAATTTATGGAGAAATACACGGGTCCCGGCATGAATAAGCGGTTTTGTTGTATGTTTTGTGTCTGAATAAAGTGATGGTCGGATAAGCATCTAATCAAAATTATAATAGGTACTATACAAAGCGTCTTACCAAAAACCGGGGAAGGGAATCAATTTTAATGATTGTTATTTTGTTTGAAAAGAGGAATATGTTAGCAAACTAAATTCGATTTGCAATGCCCAATTTGATATGCAAATTTCAGTGGAAATGCATTCACCTAAACCAGCGGTCTATAACCCGACCTCATTTATCATGAACTTGAATTCGAGCAGAACGTTTCAGGCTCAAATAACCGCACCGATCGGCATTGACCATATGACTACGTATAACTGAGGGTCCTTTCATTAATTACGTAAGGAGTTATGCGAAAAAAGGTTGTGGGATTCCTTACGAATCGTACATGTTTTTGATTGCCATGCAATACACCTCGCTGTAAAGTGAGGGTTGAAAAATCTTCACCATTATCTAACGTAATTAATGGACTACCCCTTATACGACTGAACCCATAGCTATGCCGCTGCACCGTTCGCAAGTCTTTTGAAAGCTAATTACGCTCTCACTGGCCCATATCCGAACCCAAAAACGGTGGCCTCAAATTACACTGGAACTTGTGTGCGGCGACTAAGGCTTTACTTCTAATTACCATTATCATTAAACGGTACATTGTCTCCTTTCGTCCTTGGAGCTCGGAGTCGAAGGCGAGGCTTCTTCTCCATCTGGTTCACACTGACTGTAAGGATCAAGTTTCGCGTTGGCCCGTTAAATTTGGCTTCGTTCTACCCGTGTTTTATGGAGTTTATTCTAAATTTTTCTCAGTGTTGTCTTGACAGGCTTTGAGTGACATGCATAAATGAAATGAAAATAGAAACAGAAGAAAGAATGTTAGCTGCACGAGACTTAGAACGATGGTTCTGTCGCTCTGTGCGTGTCAGGTCGTCGATGCGTTTGACACATCCATTTGTAGAATTTGGAATGAGATTCGTGTTGCTCGCGTGTAAGCAATGTCTACCTGCCGAGTTGATTTTCCGGTAATGACAATTGCAAAAAATGTGTTTTCTGCTTCAGAAGGGGAGTAAATGTTGAAGTCTTAATAGCGCAGTAATCTGTGAAACAGACTCTATTGTAATTGTAATTTATTTATCATACGTGCGCCTATCAGTTTTACATTACATACATTTTTAATTTATTTTTACAGATCCTGCCATACATTTTTTTAAACAGGATCGCGAGTGCGTTGAAATCGCCTTCTCCTAACGTTTTAAAGACGAATCAAGAGTTTAAGATCATAGTCTATAAACACGAATTCGTATTTTACTTCACATTTTGGTATTGTAATGCTCCTTACTTCATAAATTCAATTTGTTACAGTTTCGAGAGCATTGTCAATATCAAGTGTTGTTTGCGAAGATATATTAACATCAAGATTACTATCAATGTATGTTTCATATGTATTCCAGTCGACTCGAAAATAATTGAAAATGGAGGTGAGAGAATTGAGAATCGCTTTATGGGACATTTGAAATGTAACAGGGACATGACCAGAATCAAAATTAGCATGAGAAACCAGTTGGCTACAAAGTTGACTCGAGTCGGTTAAGACCAAATCACTAGTACACTCATTAATAACTGCTAGGGTAAAAGCACCGGTTTTGGCCAGCCTAAAAAAAAATGTCAATAAAAATTGTATGAGAAGCCGTATTTATTCTACAAATATGTTAAATCCATGCTTTCAATCCATATTATGTGTTTAAAATATCGAAACTGAGCTATAGCCATTATTTCCATATGAAAATATCGTTGGTCAATATAAGCCACCAGAACCAGTTTCGGCTATAGACTTAACTTCGGTTCCTAAATTGGTCAACCACATAGATTTCTTATGAGTGTGGTCAAAATAGAACCATGGCCAAAATAGGTGTATGGGAGCTAAAATTATAAAGAAAATTAGTTGTTTTTCATTTTTTTTTGAATCAATTCGGACGAGTAAATGAATGTAGCTCTATCATATGAATGTGATCTACGGATCACAAAAAGTTTCATGCTGATTGGCTATGTAAAACGGTGTATAATCCACTATGGCCACAACTGGATTATGGCCAAAACCGGTGCTTCTACCCTATATGTATGTTATTGGCTGCTAGAAAATTTAACAGCTCCTCTTTACCATTCAAAAAACGAGCATTTCAATTCAAAATACTGAAAAAATATATGGATTTCTTAGAGAAACGTAATCCAATAACAGTTGTATAAGTAAATGTTACTTATACCACATTGTTCAGTTAAAAAATCAAAATCAGAGGGAGACATATACTATAAGTAAGTACATTTTCTGTTGGGATTTTCCGTTGATGAAGAGGCGGAATAGATGTTACGCTGACATAGGCATGGGTATTTCTATTTGATTTGAAACAATTCGAACGGTTACCCGCAGGAAGAAAATTTTAAGAGGATTTGCTGAAATTACCCGCGACAACATTGGCATATGAATTTCCTTGGGTATTTCGATTCAAATTTTAAAGTTTCGAATGATTATCCGACGAAAGAAAATTAGCTTTTGAAAGAGCATAATTATATTTTACGTGATGGGCACGTAAGCGATCGGTCAATAAAAAATAAAAAATGTTGGAGATTCTGCCAGGAGAATTCCAGCTAAGAAAATCGTTGCCGTTCATCTCCCTGGTATGAGCCTCCATGAATGGTTTGCGCTAAGGGCCATCCCAAAAATTAGACTTATGATTGCCACCGCAAGTTGCGCATACAAACTTTTTGGTATTTTCCTCCACCTTAACGTGAGAAGAACCTTCGAGACGACTTTGAACTTTCAGTTTTGTCGTCATAAGTAAAAAAATTTGCTTCTTCTCTTCAAGATGTTTGAGAAGAAGTTCGCGATCTTTAAGGTGAAGATGAATCGAAGACAAACCTCAAATTTTCAAGAGCACGAATCTGGAGAACCGAACATCCGTTTAAACTGAAAACTTAATCGATTGATCACTCGCTGGTGGCGCTCAAACGGGTGTATGGTTCTCCAGATGTGTTCTCTTGAAAATTTGAGGTTTGGCTTTGATTCATCTTCACCAAGCTTCCGAATTCTCACTCACTCTCACGATGATGGATTTCTCCATCACCAAAAAAAAAGCTGCCTTGCGAAATTATCCGTCTACAAAACAAAGCGAAAATAGATAATGGCACAACTCCACAGCTGTGAGAATTTTATTTTATCATTCTCCTCTCCATGGAGAACTTTTTATGTGTCCATCGCCGCAAGCTGCAGTTGCTCTTATGCATCAAATTAACTGCTGCTTTCGTCAAGTTGATGTGGTAGCATGGATAGCGTGCACGCATCGCGGCTGTTTTTAGCAATGTTGTAGATTCGAATCCCGTCGGCGGCACCAGTTTTTGTTTATCCACATAGTGATAATTCTCGGGAGAAGTTGGTGAGCGAAAATATGATGGGGTGAAAAAGAAATTATCCCAGGAGTGGAAAGATTTTCGGTTATCCTCCATCGTAACTCTAGGGAAAATAAGTGTGAGCGAAAAAAGATATTCACGTGAGGAAGCGAAAAAGCATTCTCCTTACCCCTAATGGAGTTCAAGAGGCTGCATCGATTTGGTGTTCGAAAAATTTGTCTAAACACGGTGTCTCTGGTAGAAAACATTAATATAAAAAAATCAGTATGGATGAAACACCCACCAAATGAAAGCTTAGGCTTTCCCCTTTCATTTGAGACCGGTTTGAAAATGTTCTATCGGGGGGTCCTGAACATTTTTTTTTTTATTTTAGTAAGAGATACGTACCATAGGTGATCTTCTTCCACCAATAGTATGATACAATGAATCGCTTGTACCATATGATGACAACTCAATAGAACCGTAGAAGGCCATGACAAATATTTCTGGACAAACATTTGAAAAGGGCTGGAGAGGTCTTGAGCCTTTTTTCAGAAACGTTGCTGTTGAGCCCTTTTTAGTTCGCCCATGCAAACTAACACCACTATCAGAAAGATTAGTGTTAGCTCTTCCTGATAGTAGTATTGGTAAGCGTGATCGAGTTGAATTGGGCTCAACAGCGTCTTACAAAGACATCTGTTTGTTCAGATTTCCATAAAATAAGCTTGTTTTTGTTTTGGCAGTGTTGCTGTTCAGTTGATTATAAATTCAGTAAATGGTAAAATTGTATATCTTTAATCAAAATTTATTCATTTATACAAAACTAATTCATTGTTTTGGGTCAACATTTTGGTTTGCTGATTAGAGGCATGCCTGTTAATAATTACAATAAATATATCCCAATTCCACACCTAATAATAAATATATATATTTACACTACACTCTGTCAGGAGACCTGAAACATGAAACCGAAAAGCCATGAAGACAATCGTTCGAAGATTTGCGTATTGTGTTTAAAGAATTTGTGTCTGCAACCGTGTCTGCAATAGTGGTTGATATTATTGAACAGCACATTCTTCACGACATCAGGATTACAGTATGGTATTGTCCTACAAAAATATGTCGAGCTTGCACGTTTATTCGTTCAGTAACCAGTTCAAACTTTTGAATATAGCACCGTATAAATATAAATACAATTTAAAACCTACCACTCGAAGCATGTAATGATGTGAGAACAACAATCTCACCAAAACTGAAGGGAAAACGTGGTAGACACAGTAATGCAAAAAGTAAGTGCCAATTGAATTGGTTGGTTGTCGAATCTACACGGTTTACCACCCAACTGAGAATCTTATTCAACATCTGTGCAACCTAAAAAAAAACCATTTGTTCGCTGATGACTTGTTTTTGATTAAAAAAAAATTGATTTGAGCACCAGATGAGCGTTGCAGTTGAGCAGCTGTCTAAGAGGTTTGGATGTTGCAATGGCCCCAAACATCGCTTTGAAAATCAGCAGACCTAACCAATCAGTTCAGGGGTTTTTAGAGGTAACACATTTGCACTTTGATTTGAACGATAATGCAGAAACTGTAATAACGTAAATGTAAATGCATATAAATGCGTTCAAGGGCCTTCCTTAGCCGAGTGGTTAGAGTCCACGGCTACAAAGCAAAGTCATGCTGAAGGTGTCTGGGTTCGATTCCCGGTCGGTTCAGGATTTTTTCGTAAAGGAAAGTTCCTTGACTTCCCTGGACATAGAGTATCATCGTACCTGCCACACGAGATACGAATGCGAAAATGGCAACATTGGCAAAAAAAGCTCTCAGTTATTAACTGTGGAAGTGCTCATAAGCTGAGAAACAGGCTCTGTCCCAGTGAGGACGTTAATGCCAAGAAGAAGAAAGTTCAGGGGTTAGTTGATTATGTGACGTCCAAAAAGGGGGGTTGGCCTGGGCAGTTCGATCTGCAAGCGATGGAGAAGGGTCCTTTAATCATTTACCCTGTCGATTATCGAGCATTGGTGGAGTTTTGAAAATCGTCAATCTGGTTTTCGTAATAATGGGAGGTAGTTCAACATTTCCTTGCCCATACTGTACCACATAAAAAAGATTTATCCAATTTAGCTGGTCATCCACGAATACTTTGTCACATACGCGTCCGCGAAATGGAAAAGTCTCGGCTCGGACCATAAACTGGCGAAGCAGTTCTTCAATTGTATTTACTATCCACTGCTCGATGGATCACCCGACGAACAAATTGCCCACCACCTTCCTAGCATATGACACTAGGTGTTGTAAATCCAATTGACAAAAAAGTATAATACATTGATCCAAATTATGTCAAGGAATGGGTAAGCATCAGCAGTTTGATTGTGTGATTCATAAAGATGACCTTAAAATAATTCTTTTATCACAGGTGAGGATCATCAGTTGCTAACGCCACAACAAATGTGGATTCACCAGATGAAACTGTCAGAAGCTTTTGAAAAATCGGCATGTTTTGGAAGTGTAATGGGATTTAAGTTTGCTAGCAATTGTATTTTATCGTACTGTTCTGTAAATTATCTCTTTTAAATGAAAAAATGTATTTCAGGCGCTTGATCATTCTGATCAGGTACATAAAAGTTGTTTTCAAATGAGTCTGGATGATGATTTTGCAGAAAAGTTGAGAACTTTTCAAAAACGTGGATTGCTTTCCCAATAGCTCGAAGTTCCATATTTCCGCTATCATATTCCGGAGTTTTATGAAATCACAGGAAGTGGTTTGAGCAAATATGGGAAACAAGCCAGTGAAACCGTGCATTTCGATTTTAAAGTTGCTTGGAATCATGTTAAGGTTCCGGAGAACTCCGAAGCATATGATTGACAGCTTCTTTGAGCTGTAGTAATGTACAATAGTGAGCATTTGTAAGCCGTATTATCCGTATTTACTTTATCGATATGTAGTGTATATAATTGGTTTAAATAGAATGGTATAATGCTAAATCTAAATCCTTTTTATTAATTGGTTAACTATTCGTAGTAAAATTTCTCACCTACCTAGATAAGGCTACCTAGATAAGCATGAAAGAAAATGACTGTGTGAACCATAATTAAGAAATCAGTATTGAAAAAACGGCATTGTACTGTTTTGAAAAAAATGTTCATGACCCCCCGATAGAACATTTCCAAACAGGTCTCAAATGAAAGGGGAAAGCCTAAGCTTTCATATGGTGGATGTTTTAGCGATACTGATTTTTTTATATTAATGTTGTTCTACCAGAGACACCGTGAAAGCATCGAACTGGTTGCTCATTTCGATGCAATTATCAACATTTACCATATCACCATTGGAAGAAAGCGCGCATTCCGGAGAAAGGTCCTTACTTCAATTTTTGCCACGTTTAGTTTCAGTTTGAAACTCTACTTTTTTAAGGAAGTTGTGATTTCAGAGATTTACTCTTCCTTTTGTTCGTGGTTGCAATCATGTTTAGTGAATGAATGGAAGAAGCTGTATCTTTTTAAGAGGTTTTTCACAAGACGGTCTCCAAGAAGGATTACCACCGCTAGTTTTCGCTAACGTGTCGAACGGAAAATGGTAGGCACGGATTCCAAACAAGGATCGGAAAGGGATCATTAGTAAAAAAAGTGCTGAAAAGTACTGTTTTTTAGCACTGATAAGTACTGTTTTATTGCTTCAGGTAATTACAAAAAAAATCTGAGAGCAGAAAGAATTTGTGTACGCACAGTAAGAAAGTACGATGCAAGAAGATACTGATTTGTTAAACTGGTTAATGAAACTGTAAATTCACTGCCTATTGAATTTATCCAACATCAAATATATTCGTTCTATGTTAACGCAAAATCTTTTTTTAGGTCTGACATCGTATTGATCGAATTGATAGCGACTGTTCGTTACAGCTATCTATCAACACTTGCACAACTGACCGAAGAATTCGTTTGACATTTGCCATCGATTTCCTCTTTGAAGTTTCCATTCATTGAAGTTGACCTCTGGGTTGATTTTCCAATTTTCATTGATCCCTTTTTGCTGAAACGATTGCCAGTTAAATTCCCACCACCAGATATCCCCAAAGAGGCACGCTCCCAGAATAAGCTAAAACATATTTATTTTCCTTGCACTAAATTGGAAAACTGCTCCGATGCCAAAGAAGAACGCGATGACGGCGGCCAAAGAAAAAAACAACAACAGATCTTCTCTGCCGTGAAGATCGAACCGCTTGAAACATGCTCACCACGCTTAGTGCGGTTATCGGCATTGATCCCGGCTTCGTGCCTGTATGTTTTTCTTCCTAAACGCCAGAGAAAACACAGATCCAAATCAGACTTCAGCACGCCGCTGTTCGATGTTTGACTTGGTCTTGAGTGTGTTTTTCCTCAATTTTTTTTTCTCGATTGGATTTTAATTTGTTTTCGATTTGGATAATCGCTGCTCAACGCAACGTGTGCGGTTGGCTTACACCAGAAGTCAGAACTGACTGACTGGATCAGTCTGAGAAAATCATATTTGTTCATCTGGTAGGATACACGATCGACAGAGAACGTCCAAACTGTTGTTTGATTGATTTCCTAGTGAATGAGGCATTGATATATCGTATTAAGAGAACTTGCCTGATGTTACTGTCAATGAGAAACTTGACGGCCAACGAAAATGTATCCCTCGAGAATTTTTATCCAATAAATCACTGAACGAATTTTTCGGTGGTTTTCAATGGTAGGTGAAGAATGTTGCTTGAGAAGCATCACGGGGGAACACGAGTGCATTCTAATCTGCGGTCTACTCTTAGAGTCTAGACATCGTCGAGCTAATTGTATGTGGATGCATTTTCGACTACATTTGTGTAGGATCGTGGTCTGACATTCTGGGCTATTTTTGGACTTTGACAATTCTGACCATCTACGAAGCATGTTTGAAATTCTGTCTAATGGTGTTTGATTTCGATTTGGTTTCAATGATAATGTTTAGATTGCTGTTCTCTAAAACGTGTTTATATTAGGTTTTTTTATTTAAATTTTCATTATGGTTTTGAATCAATTGAGACCCATTCATAAGATTTCGACTGAAAAGTACTGTTGTTGTGGATGAAAATAAATCTAAAATTAAAATATCTGAGATAGGGTGCCTTATTGTATTTTCGGAACCTAAAAGCTTTGAAAACTCTTAGCTTAGGATAGATGTATCAATAGTGAAGGTACTAAGGACGATCGAACTTCATTTAACCGCCTAAATTCAAGAAGCGCAATTAATGTACATGTTAATGTTTTAACGGGAAGTAACGACCAATGATTTAATGAGAAAAATGATTTCATCGCAGTAACCCACGGCATGTCAGTGAAAAATAATACCTCCACTATTAGTACACTGTTCCTTTAGTTGCGGTATATTTTTAATTTGTGTTCTCATAGTTGCGGTATCCGTTGTTGTCTTATGGGATCCTCCACTTTAGGAACACTTTACCGCAACTATTGGTACAAGTAAGACAAGTTTTAGTAATTTTAGTGATATTTCTTCAGTTTTAAGGCAATTTGAACGCACTTTTCAACTATTCTGTATCAACAAGGAAATACGTCGATTGGCAGAGTCGGTTCTGTTGCTAGTGTAATAAAATCAGTGAAAATGACACTACCGCAACTACAGGAACACCCACAACTAATGGATCACTTGCCCTATATGAATACTGTTTATTGTTTCTCAACCATTTTTTTTTTACTTAGGGATAAACATGATTTTTACAACAGCTCACAAAATATGTGCATCATAGTTAAGAATAATGATTGATTATATTATTTGCATTCTGCAAAAATGGATCTTAAACTATATTCCATTTTTTATTTCATGTTTTCAGTTACTGACTTTGTTGGTGATACCAATTACCTTAAATGAGCATGTACTCGAATATGTCCCAATACCAATCATGTACAAATCTGGGTATTCTATGAAACCACGTCAATAGAAAATGAAGCACCAAATTGGAATGATTCCCGCAGTAAGAGACTACATTCCTACCCATGAATGTGTGGTTGTGTGGGTACAGTCACCTACTTCCCAAGGATGCACGCGTTCATGTTCCGGAGTTTTTATCCAATTGTTTTCAAGTGATTTATGCTTTCAGGGGCCAAATTTCTAGGCCATTTGTTCCTGTTAATCCTATTTCATTCCTCTTACCGGCAGCTGTCTCGTGCTCCCTCTTCGGTTTCCGCATAATGATTCGGACTGATGCATAGTGGTCCAGGTTAAGAAAATTGTTATAAAAATTATTTTTGTTTGGATGAAATATCTCCGCGAACAGCGATTAACAATCAAGTATACTTACTTGAAATCTCGCGTTCAGTATCATAATGACCTAACTACACTGATCGATTTCTCCTCATCGAATTTCTTTTAAGCTAATAACTTAGCTGGGCGACGGTTTTTGATTCAATAATAACAAATCATCGTCCTTCGTCATACTGTAATGAGTTATAAAAGTTGATTGAATTTTGTGTACTTTTCAAAATTGATGAAGGGAAACCGATCACTGAAGATACGTCGGTATAATACTAATTGCGAGAAACATAAAAAAATATAATTAAAGATACATTTTGAATTTTGCCAGACCTTTCACCGTAGCGTGTGCCACTGTGCGACGGGAGCGTTATCCTGTCTATTCGCATCAAACTGGAAATCAAACTCGTTCATCTTGCTTCTATTTCGCTTCTTGCTTTTTATCAATCAACCAGTTCCCTTATTTTATAGTCTGCAACGCACGAGGCACGAGCCAACCTATCCTTCAACTTTGTTTGGATGCAACCAATGCATGCACATGGAATGATAAAAACGGAATCCGCATCAGGAAGTGCTTACCAAATCTGGTTCAGTTCTGGTTTCTCTCTTTCACCCTGTTGTTGGTAAGGCCCAATATTTGCTTTCATGTGTAATTCAATAATAGGGTTGCTGCTAGTGCCCTTTAGGCAAATACAAATACGATAAGTGGTTGAACTACCGAGAAGGACGACCAGCCGTTCTGGCTGACACGGTGAGTTTGACGAATCATAACGAATTTTCTTAGATGAAAATTGGATATTTTCGTAAATAAGGCACACCGTGCAGTTGGTGGTGATAATGAAATTTTCCGTTGGCGAAAGCTGTGTTCGGGAGGGAAAGAAATTTCCTCCAGTGAACGTCCTCCCGTTCACATTCGAACATGCCCATGCCATAGGTAAAAGTTCCATGCTGTGATGCTGGTTTAAAATTATCAAAATGAAAAATTTAGTAATTTAGATATAGTAAACATTATCGTTTTTATTGTGTTCCATAAAGAACAGGTATCCTATTTGCAATTTATGATTACTGAAGAAAATTTAGTCGTTATAAGCTAATGGCAAGAATTGATCTCCACTACAGTTCAGTGTTGGTAAATACGTTTTAGAGTTAGATCGGTTTTAATTATTCGAAACTAGTAACTTCGCTTTCCTGTTAGGAGTGATTTATTTTTTGGTAACAAAATTAAACAAATTTGTAATTTTGGGAAGTAATTCAGCTCCATACCTAGCTTGTAAAGGAACAAAACTAGAACCTGGAAATATTGTTCTTTTGAATTAAAATTTACATGCTTTGCTATTATTTCAAACAGCACAGTAAATGAAAGCAGGTAAAGGAATAAATGAATTTCCACTGTCCACATATATTGCCCTGATTTGAAATTTTAGGGTTGATTTTACTAGATTAAGCCTAAAGTATAGCACGTGCGATATGAATAATGGGTTTTCGTCCTACAGTAAACAGAATCAGATTGCAGATAAGCCGCAAACATTTTCCACTACAAACCTTCCCCCTTAAAACCATGCCCTAATGATCCTATAATCTATGGCATCGGTCATGCTTCCTCATTCGTAGTTTTCTCGGAGTTGTCTTCTCACTTGCTTTTCCGAGGATCTGATAGGGTCCGCAAATAATACTCGATAAACTGAGCTTTCCATGATTGTAGAACTAATCGTATTAGAATACACCCCCACTTCCATCTATGAGCACCTCTACATTATTAACTGATAGCTTTCTTCGCCAAAGTTGCCATTTTTGTATTCTTATAACATGCGGCTGACATGACTAAACTCTATGCCTAGGAAAGTCAAAGAAATTTTCATAACGACCCTGGACCGACCGGGAACAGAATACAGACACTTTAACCCTAGCTTTGCTTTTCTTGTATCTAGGTGTTCTGTTTTAGGCAACACTATCATCTATTATTTGGTAAAACTAAATTAAGCTATTAGCGTTGTGTTAAAATATTCAGATTCAGATCTCTTACAGTCAAACTTTTTCTAGATCTGTAGGCGAATTCCGGCGCGTATTTTCTTCGAAGAAAAGAAAATTTTCTTGCTGGTGCGTAATGGAAGAAAATTTCTTCTCTTCGAAGAAATTGTTCGCCGGAATTCACCTACTGGCCTTTTGATTTTTATCTTTAAAATAGGCGTTTTGATAACTTAACCTAAATATAAAAGCACTTATCATGATAATATGGGATTGCGACGATTTTTGCTTGAAATATTGATAATTATATTTGACATTATTAGTAGTTTTATTTGACATTAGTTCCACACCAGGATCGTAGCATCTAAAGTAGGGGAAGGGGTGGTAAAATGAACACCTTTAGGATACCATCTTGTTCCTGACAGAAAACCGAGGAATTTGTATAGTTATATCGCACAACATCAAGAATAGGGATGTCATCTATAGCAGCGACAAGAATTCAAATTAAATAAGCTAAATTTTCACATATTTTTATCGGTGGTAGGTCATTTGGCATAATGGTCGTTTGGCATAATAGTCGTTTGGCATAATGCGCCTGAAACCAAAAATTTCTCATTTTTTTGTGTTTACGTTTCTATTGAATCTTTCTGATGACACCAGGCTTGTTTTGGAGTTAGTTGATACAAAATTACACTTTATTCAACAATCATTCATCATTGATTAAATTAAGCATAGTAGGAAAGTTATTGTCAATAGGATTTTATTATTTATTAAGAAATTAACCTTCTTTCAAATATTAGTTCGCTATTAGAACAAATTTTTGCACTGAAGATTTACATATATTTAGCACAAATTTACCCTTCTTTTAATTGTTCTATTTTTTTTAAATATGATGTAACCATAATTATAGGTATGGAAACTGTTGAACTAAAATTTCAATAAATTTCTCCTTCTTTTATGCATAGGCTGTTCTTTGGAGTTATATTTTTTAAGTATTTTTTGAGTTCAACTGACAAAAGGGCGGCAATCGACAACATTGATCTGCTTAAATTATCAGCGAAAAGATAGATCGATTACTGCAGTTACTTTGATGGGTTGTGCTACTTTTCCCCAAATGACGGTCTCTGAATATCGTTTCTCGGAACGCCAGTTCCCCGAATATCCTGTTTCCCCGACTAGCCCACTTCCCCAAAAGTTTTTAGCACTCATAATTGTCGTAACTTTATACATTTCAGGGTGGTGAACGAACTGGCCATCTAATATGCACTCTTCTTCATTTAATGGGAGGTTCTTTCGAGTTTAACCGTCCTCAGTATGTTTGCCAACATGTGTATAGCCGAGAGTGACAGAATACTTCCTTCTTTTGACTGTTTATCGTTCTTTCTCGTCACCACTTTTCGGGGTAACCAGTCATTGTCGCAATAATTTTTGGCGTCCATTCTTCTATTGGTTTAATTATAAATTTTGCCTTCTTTTAAAAATAGACTGTTCTTTATATTTAATTGTTTTAAATTTTGTTATTTAGTAAAGCTAAATGTTAATCATTTTCATATTTTGCTGTTTTATTAGTTTTTGCCAGATGTGTTGTTAGAATGATAATTATTTTAGAACTTGTCGATATTCAACATATACTTTTTTTGGGGCAAACGCGTGATCTCCTTCCGAGATATGCTGGAAAAATATTATTTCAATCACAAATTTCCCCTTTTTTCGATAATAGACGGTGTTTTCGAAGTACACTTCCAAAATAAGATTTTATATAGAAAAGTTTTGCCACAAATATTATCTTTTAAACATGTGTTGTTCATTTGAGCTATGCTGTGAAAAGTTTTTTTTGCGTTAGAGCCTTAAACATTTTAAACGGAAAATAATCTGCTCTCGTATATAGGCGTTTTTTGCATTAAGTCGCATTGATAGATCTTTGGATTAGAGCTTTTGATATTTTTGCAAAAAAAAAGATTCCATTATTTTATCAAGTAATTTTCATCGAGTGTTATGCCAAACTGGGACAGAGCTTGATCTGCAGCGAAATATTCTATGAGCGTTCCCTTGATGCATTAGTGCGAACTTTCTTTGCCGATTTACTTTTTTCAAATATGTGTATCGCAACAAGCTCAAAGATACTCTAAGTTCTGAGATGTCACGAGTTTTATTTAGTAAAGCTCTCTAACATAA
Organism: Aedes aegypti; assembly: GCF_002204515.2. NCBI lineage: Eukaryota > Metazoa > Arthropoda > Insecta > Diptera > Culicidae > Aedes > Aedes aegypti. The sequence continues at coordinate 384,329,495 of NC_035108.1, forward strand.
CAATATTTTTTGAAATTCTTTTCAAAATTGAATTTGAAAGCTTGGATAATCTCTGAAGGAACACTACGCTTGTTTAGAACCTTCCAAATTTGTTTGCTGTGACTTAGGTGGTGTTGATCTCGGTAAAAGCCGATATTTATTTTAAGTCAATCATTATGCCAAACGGACGTTATGCCAAATGACCATTATGCCAAACGAATTTATGCCAAACAGCTTTATGCCAAACGACCTTATGCCAAACGGGGTACAATCATTTTTATCGCTTGCAAAAAATGATGCCAATGTTCATTTTACCTGCACTATGTGGGTATAATGAACAGCTTCTTCTTCCTCTTCTTTCTGGCGTTACGTCCCAACTGGGACAAAGCCTGCTTCTTAGATTAGTGTTCTTATGAGCACTTCCACAGTTATTAACTGAGAGCTTTCTTTGCCGATTGACCATTTTTGCATGTATATATCGTGTGGCAGGTACGAAGATACTCTATGCCCTGGGAATCGAGAAAATTTTTCTTTTACGAAAAGATCCTCGACCAGTGGGATTCGAACCCACGACCCTCAGCATGGTCATGCTGAATAGCTGCGCGTTTACCGCTACGGCTATCTGGGCCCCTAATGAACAGCTGTTGATGGTAATTTTTTGGAAATTTTAATTGCATTTTCGAAAATATATCCATTAATGATTGTAACCCCTTCAAAAAGAAATGTAAAGGTATCAGATTTGACATCATATCATAACGATATTCACCTCACTGAAGAACCACAAGTCCCCTGAGCTAAAAGTTACGTCAGTTCTACTTTTCGAACGTGATTTTCGTTTTTTTTTAGTTTTCGTTGATATTTTCACTTAAATTGATCTCCGTATCAACCCGAATGCTCCGATTTATGCTCTAAATCATCCGTGTGTGATAAAAATTCTTTGAAATTTGTTTTTTTTTTCTCGGTAAAAGGTACGGTGTTCATTTTACCACCCCTGTTCATTTTTCCACCACTTCCCCTATCTTCAAAATGTTATTTTGAATCCTCCGTAGAGCCTTTTTCCTTGTATTACAACAGCAATCGAATCGCATCAGTGTAAACCTTTTGAGAAGAAAATCACATCAGTGTAAACCTTGTGAGAAACGATTGAATTGGATAACCATGAGCCTTGCATTTGATTGATCCTACAAATGATCATTATTTTCGGGTCTCTGGGAAGTCTCAAATTTACGATAAAGTGACCAATCTGTATCTTAACATCTATGTCAAGCTTATGGGAACGCATTCTAGTGAAGTATTAAGTTTGATCTCTACTTTTCGAGAATTCAAACGGTTTAGTATTCAACAAATCTATAGCCGGTTCTTCCGGGTATAAGGTCCATGTGGCCACATCCGGTACATTCTAAACGGTCCCAAACTCTTTATTTATAATGTTGAATATCAGATCTTAATGATTTATGGAAATTTTATTGGATGTCTATGCAAATAAATAAAGATAACTTCTTAAAAATTGCCGTTTTTTTACCCGACTTGACCCAGTGACTCACTGGAATAACTCCGGCCACAGGAATATTCCAGAGTTCCACTTCTAGAAACTAGCTATGGCCCGAGTGGCCATTTCTAGAAACTAGATATGTGTGCCAGTATACTGACAAAAAATCATTTGAATCCGTTTAGAATTCGTTTAGCGGTGAGAGTTTCAGTACTTTTGCTTTCACTCAAACCTGTACGTGTTAATACTAATTGTTTGAGACAGAGATCAAGATCGTCGTCTGTAATAGCATAATTGAATTTCACTTCACATTTCGTTTTCGAAACCAGTGGCGCGGGAAGGGGATAGGACAGGTAGGACATGTACTACGCACAACAATACCTGGGTAGGACCTGGTACTGGTTCATTGTACTCTGTAGCCAGCTGAACCCGCCTTGGGTAGGACAGTCCAAGGATCCAATCCTTGGACTGTCCTACCCACGATTCAACAAAAAAACAAGATCAGCGGAAGGCTTGGAAAATAAATTAAACTAATTTAGAACTAATTAGAACGTTTGAGAATATCGATAGGAAACCAACTGTAAGAATTGTGACAAGGAACTCTTTAACCGTTAGAAAAACAAATGCAGCAATCCTCTACGGCATTTCTGAATGAATCAACGGATAGTTTCTTTAAAAAAATATACACGGCCAACCCTGTGAATGTTCTCGGACAAATCCTGGAAGTTGTTCTTGACAAGTTTCTGGAACTTCCATAGTAATTTCTTGAAAAATCTTTGGATGACCAGTCCCATCGTGTTATACACAGCATGAGTGTGTTGGTTCTAGCGATTTCTGAATGTACTCTAGATATAATTTATCAAAGTATTGCTGAATGTCTTCACGATTTTTAAGGAAATTGCTTAAGAACTCCCACAATTAGTTTCTGATTTTTTTTTTAATTCTCACTTATATCTGTGGCATCATTCAAATATAAAGAGCAGATTATGACGATTTTCTGAAAGTTTTTTTGCGAGATTGTTAAAGAAATTCCAGACAAATATTTGAAAGAGTTCTTGCGCGATGAAACATTTTTTAGGAATCTTCAATTTCTTCTGAAAGCTTTCGCTATTAGGTTCACTTCGATGCAAAGGAAAAAAAAAACTAAACAAATTAACAGAATTTTGGCTGTTTGTCAATTTGATTTCAAGGTAAGTAGAACAACCTCACTGGTTGTAAAGACAAACAGTTTGGTCTATTTTTGTCAAATATGCTTGATAAAAGTGATTTAAGAAGAATATAAATATAAACTATATTCATATATTTTGATATTAATGATAATACAAGTTGATACAATAAATGATCTTTGAGACAAGGCTGATAGTACACTCTTAAAAATAATGAAAATTACTCTGGACGTAATTCTGGTTATGACTGAATGACACATGATGTAAGTGATGGAACGACACAAAAACGCGTGCTTGAAGATGTATTGAACAAAAAATGTAATTTTAAATGTTAAGGGACACGAAAACGATGGAACTGTGATCGACATTTGCCGAATCGGACACTAACGTATTTGAAACTCGACACAAATTTAGGTCATTCGGCTCGCTTCTTTTATGTGCATCCCAAAAGACGTAAATCACATTATTTTTTGGTACTGTGTAGGTTTCTTTTCAGGGACTTGGTCCCTATTTTAATGCAAATCTATGAAAAGTCTCTATTTTTAATGGAAGGTCTCTTTTTCCTAATTCTGCATTGAATCCTGATGCAAAATTGCACAGGCTCCAGAGAAACCTTCAGAGATTATAACGGGTTCAACAGGTTCTCAAAGTACTTCGTCTCGGAAGTAAAGCTTCAGGAATTATCATTGTGAATTTTTCAGAGTCTCCTACAGGGATCTCTCCAGAAAGTCTTCTAGAGATTTCTCTATCAATTCTAGAGATTTCTCTATCAATGTTTGAGGAATTTTTTAAGAAACCTTGCAAATTTCCTCCACCTGTTCATGGGGATTCCTTCAAGAATTCATCCACGATTTCTACCCAGAAATCCAAAATTCTTTGAAGAGTTCTTCGAAAAAAAACTTTTTTTTCTAGGAATTTCTTCAGTATTTCATATAAGTATTACCCCTGCAGTTTTTCCAAACATTTTTGAAAAGTTTCTCGAAAAATTCCATGCGATCTTTAAAAGTTCATTCCCAATCATTCATCCGACCATTCCTACACAAACTTCTATAGAGATTCTGTCCAATATTTTTCAAAGAAATTCCTTTCGAAAACCCAGGGAAATATTATCCAGAGATTCTATTGATTTTTTTAAGATTAACTTAGGAAATCATCTAGCAAATACTTAAACTTCATCAAGAGTCCAGGCGTTATTTCAGAGATCATAGTTCATTAACAGTGATTTTAAAACTTCCACTAGTTTTATATGAGACTACTCCAGGATTTTTTTAAGAAGCCCCTCACAGTTTTGTATTTCAGAAAAATTTCTTTTCTTTTTTATCATTTTTTTTCTTTGGCATTTCCTTGGAGATATTGCTAGAAAAACAAACGTTCAAGACTTATTTGAGAAAGTCTCAAAGTATTACAAAAGGAATTTTTGCAGAAATCTTAGAAGAAATCTCTGGAGCAATTGTTGATGGTATTTTTTAGAGAAATCTCTAGTTGAAATCTTATATAAATTCTCAAAGAGAAATTTATATAAAATTCCTAGAAATTTCTGAAGAAGTCATTGATTGAATTTTAGAAAATGTTTTGACTGTAATCCTTGGAAACCAGAAAAATCGATGGAATAATAAGTGGATAAAATCTTAGAGGAGTAAGGACTTTTTGGAGGAGTTCTGATGATTCTTTAAACAATCATTGGAGGAATTCCATTTCTGTGGTTCTACTTGGGTAAATCCAGGTCAAATTCTTGAAACATTCAAAAGAAAATTTTTGGAGAAATTCCCTAGGATACTCCTTGTAGGTTTTCCGGAGTAATATCTGAACATTTTATCTTAATACATTTCAGATGAAATTCGTAGAGAAAATCGAGCTATTCCAAATAGGTCTTAGATCTTGAAACGGCCGCTCTGATGCTAAGAAAAATCAAACTCTTATTTTCTGGCTCCTATTGGGTTTCGTTCTGATTTCTTGGTTTCTGTTTGGTCTCTTTGCGGCTTTTTTCTGGTTCTTCTTATGTATCTTTTTTCATACAAGAGTTCTTTACTTCCTATTTTCAATGCACCAGCCCTGTAAAGATGGAAAGTCTTAGTCTTATGGTAACGACTGGCATGAAAATGAAGGGGTTCGAATGGTGTCATTGAAATGAACCTAGTTTTAAGAAAATTAACTTTGAAGTTTTTCAGCATTTTTTCATTCTATACAAATTGTATGAGAGTCGAAAAACAAGCCAATCTTCTAAGAACTATATGAATTTTTCTGTTGAGCGGAAAAGTCACCTGAAAATTTCATTAATACGTTTAGAAACAGTAGAATTTCCTGAACTAAAAACGGACACATTCATTTGCGTTTGAGCTCCTCAAATATACAAACCTAAAATTTCCAGTATAAAATTCAATAGGGGTAAAACTTTTCTTAGCTTCACTGTGCACAAAACATTGTTTCGAATATGGACGCGCCTCTGATCGAAACCCATCAACAATAGAATTTTTTGAAGTTCCGAAAGAATTGATAATGTCAATTTGCTATTGGCTAAATTTACAAAGGAATGTTTACGTCAAAATTGCTATCGATTCTATTTAGCTCTTTAATATCTTAATTTAGATTTGATAAGATTAAGACCAAATTCATAGTTGAAGTGTATCTAGAAGGGGAAAAACAAGTAGAGCTGAAATATCCTGATGAGCATTTGTCAAATAAAATCCTGTCGTTGGAATTGTTCGAAGAATTGTTCCACGAACGGTGTTTGGCATTAATGTTTTCAATGGCAAAATTATTGCGAGTCAATTTTCGCAAGCAATTTTGAAGCAGATCAACCTATTGTCCAGTGCATTGAAAAGACCACAAATGTTCAATTCTCTAATCGACTAAATGCATCGGATCATTCACACTTGTCCATAACCATATCTAGCCAAACATTGTGGTAGAAGCCCTTAGTGCTACTTTCAACAGAGCTAAACAAAACGGCTCACGTTCCATGTGGAATCGAAATCCGATCGCTTTCCACATGCAGCACAGCATATGCACCATATATTTAGTTTAGACGCTCGTCGTCACCACAAAATATGTCAACACAGTAGTGCTTTACTTTCGCCGGAAAACCCAACCAAATTTGTTCCCTCGATTTGTTTCGCATTTTTATTTCGATGACCCGGAAAGATTTTCAACTGCAGTGGATGGCACGTTCTTAAACACTATCATCACCTAGAAACTTAAGTACGGTCTTAATACGCATAAATGTCCTACATCGCATTAAGTTACCACAGAAAATGGAACAGTTATGCGTACAACGACAGACTGGAAACCACCAGTAAATGTTTTCTTAAGTGTTCTCGGTCTCTCGTTCCGGTGTTGAGACTTTCGACTACGATCGTGATGAAACGAAAGAAAATAGAATGATATAGCCTTCTTCTGTCGAGATTTCGATCTCGGTAAGCCATATAGTTATCCCGAAGAAGATTTGTCATTTCCGTTCGATTTCCAACGTCCGTAAGTGGCTCAATTAGTTGGCAATAAAGTTCTATGCTGGAGGAATCGAATTACCACTATAAATAGGGATACGTATTCTATTTCCAGCACATTTTATTCACCTTGTCGCGATGGATTTCTAAACATGTTCGGTTCTTATGGCCGGGTTATACACAATTTGGTTAAAAGAATCATGGGGTGTCGATGTACTGCTCACCCCTACTTTTTGTGGTAGCCCAGGATATTGTTCAAACAAACCTCTTCCACCTGGTGCTGATGTAAATTTTAACGATCTGGGTTCTCATTCCACTTCAGTTTGGAAAAAATGTACATCTGGATGCTCAGTTGAGTAAAGTAAGCACTATTGTTTAATCGATGGCTATCGTAAATCTAGAAACAAGACGGCCAAATTTACGGTAGCCCTGCACTAGTATTGTACGTATGCATATGATCCCATCATAAAACCAGCACCCTTAATCAGCCTTAATCCTAAAACGTCTATCTATCAAAGCAAGTATAAACATACGTTCGTTTGTGATAGCATCGGGTTCTTCGAAAGCAAACGCAATAGCGTATTCAGGGAAAACTTAACTAGGCGTAGGGAGCCGGATTGTATTCTTGGCACTTTTTAATTCACTTCTGCAGTTTTTTTAGGCTACTGCGCTCTCATATACTACCGTTCTACGCATATTTATTCCATATTTGGCAAAGAAAGCACTCAGTCAATACCTGTGGAAGTGCTCAATGAACACTACGCTGAGATGCATGCTCTGTCCCATGGTAGAGGTAATGCCAAGCTTCATACAATTCATCCAAGAAAAAACCCCTATTCCAAAGTTAATCTTGGAAGTGCCCAAGCCCAAGAAGTTCTTTATCTTTTGAATTAAAGTGTTAAACTTTCAATATGCTTGAATACTATCAACATCTTCGGGCTAACTGTAATTCCATAGCACAATGGCTGAAAATTTGACAGGATTTTAATTCGAATTGGAGAAACACAACTAACAACAGGCTTCTTGTTAATGTTTTCAAATTATATTGAATTTTGAACTATCCCAAGCACACCTCTGGAGCAACATGCACGCATAAGGGCACCATCAGCATACCGGCTTTCGGGAAGCTCAAAATTTAAATGCACTTGCTACCCATTTCCAGAACGCATACGAGCCGTTAATTAAAAGTGGCGTATGGACAGACACCTAATAGACGCATATACGCATTTTATCCAACAGGGAACGCAGCACCCGTATGCCGGCTTGCCCAAAAATTTACGACCATCACTAATGAGAAATTTATAATAAAATCCACATTTCCTACAATGAACTAATGCGCTTGGTAAATTTCGACATTTCGAAGGGGAAAGGGGCGCATTGTTGCTAGCAATGGAACACCTGACCTAAGTCTGTCAAACGTCGAGTGCTCTCTAGGGCACCACGTAGCATTTGTTACACACGGTTGATTAATTGCCACAATCAGAAACCGATTTAGAACTACTTGAACTTTTGAGTGGAGCATATAATTTTCGGAACTAGGGCGTCATGCGAGCAAGTTACGATGGAGAACTGGAAAATGCGTTCTATATGGAACGTGATGCGGTGACGGTGAGGTGCCGGTCTTGCCACTTAGGGTGAGAACTGAAACACAAACAAATAGAAGTGTTCCGAAACATAAATCACTCACAGTCGAAGAAGCACGCTGCCGGAGAACTTCAGTGGTTTCTTTCAAAGCGAATTGATGTTATGAAATTTATGTGTTTGTCTAGGATATATTTTAGCACTGACGGCAAAGCATGCTCTAGTGTCAGATTTATCCCATTTAAATATAAAATGAAAATAATGCTCGAAAATCTTACCGCCATCAACTTTCTTCAGAAATATGAACTACGGTTAAAGATAACAAATTTATCGGCACATTTCCGATCACGCATCATGTTTTCACATTTTCGCTCATTTGTTAACTGTACACAATGGATGAATGCTTAAATAATAAAACAACACACATCGTTCTAATGGCTTGTTTGAGCAATTCAATCACTTTCAAATAACTTGAATACTTCCATCATCTGCCCATTAGGCGGGAGATGATGCAAAAGATTTTTCCTGAAACCCTCACAGCTGCTGTGTTTGCTCCTTCTTGAGCGGAGCAATTCGTGCGAGGAATGCATACGTCAAGCTGCGTGTGTCCATAATGTGCAAGCAAGTGCATTACCGCCAGCTGAGTAAGCTGCTGCCTGCCTGCCTGGTCCGGAACAGAACAAGAATCCTACATGATGTTTTACTTCGTACTAAAACGCCCCTCATCGCGTTACAAAGTTGTTGTTGTTCCTAACATTCCATATCTTCAACGGGACGATTCCCAGCAGCATAACGAAAACAAGATCACTATTCATGTTTTGCGTTTTTTTCATTCGCTTCATTTGCACTTCCTCTCGCTACATGAATTACCGAGCTTTTCACACATTACCTTTTTACATTCAGAGCGAACGAGTGAGATCTGTGCAAAACATCACCGAACAGGATGGAAGGAATCGGATTCCCTGCCGCATGTTCCGGGAAACAAAAGGGCTGATTCAATTTTTCACATTCCCTACATTAAAAGTGCTGTGGCGCCCTCGACGACACGGATGGCCACAGCAGATCGAAATGCTGCACTTTATGAGGACTGCTAGCCGCGAACTCATCTGCAGAACAAATGGGCCATGATGTAGGGTTTATGGGGGAAAACTGAACCGATTTCTGATTTCGAATCAAGTTTCGAGCACACATGGCCAGGAGATGGCGCGTGCCAGAATCGACCCTTTTCTGGTCGAATATCGTCTGGAAGAGAGTCATCGCCAGACAAAGCGTAGATCGCTTCGTGGGATCGTGCCCGTTTTTTTGCTTATATACGTGTTTGTCCCTTTGTCTGTGTTGTGGGGTCAATCTGACTCCGGAGCACTTTGAAGGAAAGTAACTATTTTTGTTAGTTAACCTAACATCTATGGAAAGGTGTCTCCAAAAGGAGAATACCGTCGGACGGGGCTACTTTTGATTCCAGGGGCTACTTTGGACACTCACCTTTTGTATTTATTAGCAGCGTAAATATTAATCTGGAGTGCTTCGTGAAGCCCAAGCAGGATGGATCGTTGTTGCGTCGTCGGATAGGTTTTGTTCTCGGTTTCGCGCGTGTTTTCGTCGTCGGAAAAAATTTTTTCCCCTGTTTTCAAGCGTCTTGCTGGGTAGTGCTTCGTGAAGCCCAAGCAGGATGGATCGTTGTTGCGTCGTCGGATAGGTTTTGTTCTCGGTTTCACGCGTGTTTTCGTCGTCGGAGAACTTCTTTTTTCCCTGTTTTCACGCGTCTTGCTGGATAGTGCTTCGTGAAAACGGTTTGTTTTCGGGACGCCAAGAAGTTTTTCTGTTCGCACTGTGTTGCGAAGAGATATTTGTGTTCAGTCGAGGATGGATTACCAACTGGTGAGTTCGTTTCATGCTTATGATAACACATTTTTTCTTGAAAGTGTAACTTTTGTGTAATATTAAAACAAACTTTGTTTGGTTCGTCACTATAAGTGTCGGCATTATGCTTGTTTTACACAATTTCAATATACATATATTTTTCTCTTTTTTACATTATTAAAAATATCTTTTGAAATGTTCGACATTGTGAATGTTGACGTATTTTTTAAAAATTCTACCATCTCGAGACAAAAATGCACAGTAATACTCATATGTAATTTTCAAACAAACTATGTATGGTTCGTCACTACAAGTGTCGGCATTATTGCTGTTTCATATGATTTAAAATATATAATGTAATTCTCAGTTTTCGCTATTAATAAAAACTTCTTTTGAATTGTTCGATATTATAGATGTTGACGTTTTTTTTTTTTGAATCTACTACTAAAAACTTCTCGAGACAAAAATACAAAACTAGTTTTAAATGTAAGTCGTATATTTCCCCCCTGTCCATGGATCGCATCACCGACCAAAGGTGACTCCCAGATCTTTTCCTCCCCCACTAATAAACACCCTTCCCGTGGTGATTGTGGAGATGCAGAGGTATTCTCGGTCTCTAGAAGCAACAATCATTACACCCTAACATTCCTTCCCCATCCCAACTGACTGTAAGGACTTGGCCGGCGCCGTTATTGATCAATAATATTAGATCTGCTAAAATTGCACTTCGAGAGTAAGCGGAAACTCCCATCCCTTATTCATTTGGATCCCAGTGCAATTCTTACCAGTTCCGATCAATCACGGAGTAGCAACCATTGACATGTACAGTCAGTCTATGCTATGCTATGCTATGCTATTAGCAGCGTAAATATTAATCTGAGCAATTTTGTGTCTTCAGCCCTTTTATTAACCAATATATGCTCTACCACTAGGCATGATTTTTTCTTGGAACAACATCAACAATAACAGCATAAACAAGAAAACATTTCAAAAAAGCCCGAATAAATATTCACAAGGTATAAAACATTGGCTATAAAAACATTGTTTGAATTTCACCCATGTCTTGGAAACTTATTGAGAACATCACAAAACTATCAAATCGTCATGTTTCATGAAAATCTTGTGATTTGTTTTGCTTAAAATTTTTGTTTTATTAAAATAATTGATCAAAGGTCTTATTTTTGCGACTTTTATTTTATTATAATGTTTTGGTTTGTGTATTTTACAACTTAAAAAAATAAATGTTTGTAAAAGTGAACAGACATAAAACACATATATTTCAATACGTACCAATGCCAAATTCACAACATAATCTCTAAAAAACAATTTTTTGTCATATTTTACATGAATGTGTAGTACAGAACAGTTGCATCCTTCAAATGCCTAAATTAAACTACTCTTAAGCCAGCTAACTGCTAAAAAGCTAAAAGCGTATTACAAAAGCAAACTTACTTCTTTACGATCTTGCTAAACTTTACTTCATAGATTGCGTTTTTAATGAAAATTGATTACTGATATTAAATTAGTTACCGGTATTAATGTGATTCTTCAACATATCGTTCATATAACAGTAAGAATAGAAAAAAAGAGTTTTTGTACATAACTCATTTATCATCGCAGTACCTAGTAGTTACGTGGTTCGTTTATGTCAACTTGAAAATCGAACATTCGTAACTGATAGTTCCATTTAAGAGGAAGTTGAAAATTTAAGTTTCATACTGGAAACTGAGAATAGTGAATGGCATGTTTCGTTGAAATTTGTTATATATGTGTAATTGATTCTAGCTTTGCAATTTTCTACATTAAGTTTATCAATGAAAAACGTTCCATAACATCACAGTGGACGACAATTTATTGAATTAGTTTGAAAGTTGTAAGGAAAAATCATTTCATTAGCAAATTGTGAATATGTCCAAAGTAGCCCCTTTTTTGTCTTGAAGGACACACTTTTTTCGCTATTCAAGCATTTTTGTTATTTCTTGATGGATTTGCCTCATATTTTGCACATTTGCTACGTACATATACAACTTAAATATAGGCAAAAATTATCAACATCTATCCATAATTCTAAGAGTTACAAATTCTCAAAGTTAAAGAATGTGGAAATAATGTCAAAAGAAGCCCCGTTTGACGGTATTTGAATGTAAAATTTGAAACATTTTTTATACAAAGTATAGTGTCCAGAATTTGAAGATTTTAGACATTTTAATCAGAACGGTACTAACACAAGATTGAGAGATCAAATTTTGTATTATTCGAAAATCGTGATAATTGTCATCGAGAAAGAGTTTGATTGTAATCTGATATTAGTTTTCGCGTTCGTCGTAACAGAAGCAGTGATGGAAAGTGGCGAACATATCTTCTGAACTGGAACAAAAACAAAACCAAACGCTCCTGAGCGTCAGAGCGCTGGTTTACTCGCATCTGTCGTGCTCCCGAGTAACCGAAGCTAGAAGTGATTCGAAAACGTGTTCTGAGCTGTTCCGAGTCATATTGTGCTTTAGGGGAAAAAAGCTGCTTCCCCTCCGAGATTTATGGTTTCCAAGGGTTTTTGTCTACAAACTAGTAGTTTATTGTCGATTTGATGGTTAGACAATTAATTTTTCGGTCAAAACCATAATAAATCGCACCTTGATCGGTTACTCGCGAGTAAAAATTCCTGAGCTTGATGCTACTTCTTTTGACATGTTCTCCCGAGCAGACGGGTGCGGACTTACTCACACCTAGCCATTTCCCGAGTCTGTGATGCAGGGTGACCAGCGCACCGGGAAATCGGGAAAACCGGGAAAAAGCCGGGAATTGCAAATCTCCGGGAGAAAACCGGGAAATATGCGGGAATTTCAATTAACGCCGGGAAAACGGTATGAAATTGTTCATCATTTCAATCTCAAGCTTTATTGACTAGTCAGTGTATAGACTATGGAAACATAATAGTCTAAACGAAGACTTGTATCAATACAGTAATTAATTAGCCAATAAGTTAAAATTAAATGAAGAAAATTCTTGCGAATAGTGTTTTTTCATGAAATTAAATGTTACAAAATACAATGTTGGGGTGTAATCAATTACATTTTTTTTAAGCAAGCTTTCAATTCGCGATGCTCCAACTTTCCAAATCAATTTTCTATTAATCTTAGCTAGAAGTCCATCCACTCAATACTTAGGTTTTATTGCTAAAATTATATTTTAGCATCCTTAGGATAATATTATTTCAATCATTTTTAGGAAGCAACTTATAGTAAAATTTACCTAACTTTTAAAAACAATATTTATATGAATACATCAAGAATATAGATATAACAAAGCTTCTCTTAGGAATATTGAAAAGTATTTTTCCGAATATATTTGGAATATTTAAACCTATGATCACAAAAGATTTGATATTCGCTTCTTGTTTTATAATGTAAAAAATATTATAAAACTTCAATCCATTCCAGAATTATAACTATCTGTGTTATTTTGTCAGAAGTAATTGCCCTGAGAAAAACTTTCTGAGTTTTTGGGGACATATAATATATAGAATTAGTTCCGAATGCTTTATGAATTTCCATGCTCATGAACGAAATTTTGACAATTGATAAACTCTTTTTAAAGTCTACCAACACTGTGTGCCTATTTTGAATTGAAATTATGATTTATTCTACAGTTGGCTAGATATCATGCAAGCAAGTGGTCAAACTTTTAGTTATACTAAACATTTTCATAAAAATAATAAATTCCACGGTTAAGTTAAGTTTGCCGTTCCCATCAAGAAAAGTAAAAATTTCTGCAACAGAATTGATCAAGAAATTTTCTAGTGCGAGCTCAATTCGAAATAAAATTTCACTTGCAATAAAAAAAAATAATTTTTTGGTCATTTTTGAAAAGAAATTAAAAGTGGCGGCAACAAATCTGATTTCCGTTGTTTTTATTTACCCTAATAGTAGTGCTTCGGTGTATGGCCAAAAAAAAATCGTATTTGAAGTCGTTTGGAATAGTAAAAAATTTCGTAATTAACTTTTTTTTTGCTAATGAAACCGGGAATATTTTTGAAACTCCGGGAAAAAACCGGGAGAAAACCGGGAATTTGAAATTGACTTTTCACTGGTCACCCTGGTGATGTTTGTTATGGGTTTGTATACACTCGTGAGCTGCATCGTGATGCGAACTTTTCCAGCACTGAACAGAAGTCGCAAGTCAGAAGGATAAACAAATTTAGTTTATCGATCCTACGTGTTTTGTAGTCGAAATTCTTCACGTTACACGTTTCAAACACTAAACGGTGTACCATTTTGTCATTAAGTTTTGTACAAAAATGATATTAAATCAGAATTGTTGAACGCATGCTACTTGCAGGAAAAGTCCTGTCAATTTTTCGGCTAAAGACTGGAACGCGCAAAAATTGGTCAACGAAAAACTCGTATCTTTCAGTCAATATTCATAATACAGAAACCTTCTTATTTTCTTCTGGTAGCCTAATTCATATAAGGTACAGTGGGGGAAGTGTAGCAGTGGGGTAAGTGGATCATTTGTCAATATAATGCATAAATACTTGAATATGTTGAATGTTTTCGCACCATTGCTTCGTTTTAGGTTATATTCTTACGCCCACACTGAAACTATTGCAAAACTGATACTACACGTACACTAACACAAGCAAACTTGTTAGCTGCAAAAAGTAATTAATTTGAAAATTGTTTTCCATCAATCAAAAATCCATTGTATCTCTGTCTAAAATCGAATTCTATTATTTTTTTCGACACATGGTGAGCATTTCAGTTCTAATTGAATGAATCACAATGAAAAATATGTCATTTTTATAAATAAATACAAATATATTGGACATGGTACACTTACCCCTACTTTTTAATGGGGTGGGGTAAATGGATCAAGAATAATTATCATTTATTGGCAGACTGCTTACGAGAAATTTAATAAGCTATAATATCCGCAAATGTTGTTTTCCTTTATTTTGTTCCATTCCCAGCTTGAATTTGTCAAATTGGCCATGGAAAATTTGAATTAATCCACCTAAAAGTTTTTTTAACCTTTCTTGTATAAAAAATATTAAAAGAATAATAATTTCAAAATTCACACGAAACTTTTCGTGGTTTATCTAAGCTGAGTTGTAAAAGAGTAAAATATACTTATTTTCCAATCGAAAGCATAGTATCGTACCTTATTTGACCATATAAATTGTTCTAGACAGATGATACACATATATTCATAAATAAAATAGAAGGATTTCAGTTTGTTATTCAAAAGTAAATGTTTTTAAACCATGAGTGTTTTTCGAAAATATCTTTAAGAATAATCCTACAATACTTCTGTATAACTTATGCGTATAAAAGGAAGAATTTTCTCCAAATTTTTCTAGTTACAATGTTTTTTTTTTTGTTCAAATTAGTATGAATTAATACATACATACTTTTTATAATATTTTGATATAATAAAAATACTTTTTAATTTTAAAGTATTATAATGTAACATAAGTAGCACTAATAACAAGAGCGAGGGTAATATCATTCTTATTAAACATAATCACACTACATTTGTCTCGAGAACAGATTTTTTTGAAAGGTGATCCACTTACCCCACCATGGTGGGGCAAGTAGATCATTTGGCGCAAATTTTTAAGTCTCTCATACTCAATACATAACAATCAGAAAAATCGAAATAAATGACGATTTGAAGTATAATAGTCCCTTATTTGTTATCCACAGAAAAAAGTTTGAGTTACATTATTCACGTTAGCTCTACATAGTAATGAAGTTAACTATTGATTTTTCTGTATCCACTTACCCCACGGTACCTTATTTAAAGGAAAAAATATTCGTTTTTTATTTTGGTTTACCAAATCCGAACGGCCGTGACTTCAGGGTTAACATGTTCCATACAATTTTGCACAGTGCTTTAATCGAGCTTATTCGCCGTCCATCTAATCCAATTGCAAATTATATGTAATGTTTAGCTTTTCGGTAGTTGTTAAACTTCCACTCGGCTGGTTGGCCGTAAACCACGATTCATAATTAAAACAAGTATTTATCGAGCAACGGACTCATGTTCCGTAACCGGTCGTTTGAGAACGTCGCGACCCATTGGAAGCCCACACAATAGAAACCTCAGCCAGCGCAGTTGCTGGCTAGTGTAGTGTGCTATTCCTATACCTAAAAAACAATGCGCTCTCGGGCTAGGCATTGGATATATATAGAAAGCGTTGTGTTTGGATGGGCATCTAATTCTTCCGAAAGAGGTGCACTTTGCGAAAGAGGACCACGTGATTATTGAGCTGAAATCGAATTCAGGTTAACTTCTGCGTTCATGTGTCCTCTCATGGCGTAGTGGTTAACGCGCCCCAACTAGAGATCGGGGAGTCGTGAGTTCGATTCTCACTGAGAAGACGTGTAACTTTTTCGCAAATCTTCACATCAATTTGTCCATCTAATCCAATTGCAAATTATATGTAATGTTTAGCTTTTCGGTAGTTGTTAAACTTCCACTCGGCTGGTTGGCCGTAAACCACGATTCATAATTAAAACAAGTATTTATCGAGCAACGGACTCATGTTCCGTAACCGGTCGTTTGAGAACGTCGCGACCCATTGGAAGCCCACACAATAGAAACCTCAGCCAGCGCAGTTGCTGGCTAGTGTAGTGTGCTATTCCTATACCTAAAAAACAATGCGCTCTCGGGCTAGGCATTGGATATATATAGAAAGCGTTGTGTTTGGATGGGCATCTAATTCTTCCGAAAGAGGTGCACTTTGCGAAAGAGGACCACGTGATTATTGAGCTGAAATCGAATTCAGGTTAACTTCTGCGTTCATGTGTCCTCTCATGGCGTAGTGGTTAACGCGCCCCAACTAGAGATCGGGGAGTCGTGAGTTCGATTCTCACTGAGAAGACGTGTAACTTTTTCGCAAATCTTCACATCAATTTGTCCATCTAATCCAATTGCAAATTATATGTAATGTTTAGCTTTTCGGTAGTTGTTAAACTTCCACTCGGCTGGTTGGCCGTAAACCACGATTCATAATTAAAACAAGTATTTATCGAGCAACGGACTCATGTTCCGTAACCGGTCGTTTGAGAACGTCGCGACCCATTGGAAGCCCACACAATAGAAACCTCAGCCAGCGCAGTTGCTGGCTAGTGTAGTGTGCTATTCCTATACCTAAAAAACAATGCGCTCTCGGGCTAGGCATTGGATATATATAGAAAGCGTTGTGTTTGGATGGGCATCTAATTCTTCCGAAAGAGGTGCACTTTGCGAAAGAGGACCACGTGATTATTGAGCTGAAATCGAATTCAGGTTAACTTCTGCGTTCATGTGTCCTCTCATGGCGTAGTGGTTAACGCGCCCCAACTAGAGATCGGGGAGTCGTGAGTTCGATTCTCACTGAGAAGACGTGTAACTTTTTCGCAAATCTTCACATCAATTTGTCCATCTAATCCAATTGCAAATTATATGTAATGTTTAGCTTTTCGGTAGTTGTTAAACTTCCACTCGGCTGGTTGGCCGTAAACCACGATTCATAATTAAAACAAGTATTTATCGAGCAACGGACTCATGTTCCGTAACCGGTCGTTTGAGAACGTCGCGACCCATTGGAAGCCCACACAATAGAAACCTCAGCCAGCGCAGTTGCTGGCTAGTGTAGTGTGCTATTCCTATACCTAAAAAACAATGCGCTCTCGGGCTAGGCATTGGATATATATAGAAAGCGTTGTGTTTGGATGGGCATCTAATTCTTCCGAAAGAGGTGCACTTTGCGAAAGAGGACCACGTGATTATTGAGCTGAAATCGAATTCAGGTTAACTTCTGCGTTCATGTGTCCTCTCATGGCGTAGTGGTTAACGCGCCCCAACTAGAGATCGGGGAGTCGTGAGTTCGATTCTCACTGAGAAGACGTGTAACTTTTTCGCAAATCTTCACATCAATTTGTCCATCTAATCCAATTGCAAATTATATGTAATGTTTAGCTTTTCGGTAGTTGTTATTCGTTTTTTATTTTGGTTTACCAAATCCGAACGGCCGTGACTTCAGGGTTAACATGTTCCATACAATTTTGCACAGTGCTTTAATCGAGCTTATTCGCCGCCGAACGGCAGTTTGATGTAAAATACTGCTCCTTTTCCATGATTTTATTATTTATTTATTTTTAATTCCGTCTAACCAAGGCCCAAAAGCGCTCGCGGGGTGCTTCGGAAGCCCATGAAAGTGGTGTCTTTGTTTTCACTGCCGGAATGTTTTTTTTTTCGGTTTTCGCGTTGTGCTGGGCAGTGCGCTTCGGAAACCCCAAGCAAAGTGGTGTCTTTGCTTTCACTACCGGAGTGTTTTTTCGATTTTCGCGTTTTGCTGGGCAGTGTGCTTCGCAAGCCCTAGTAAGCGGTGTCTTTGCTTCACTACCATTATTTTTTTTTTTTTTTGGTTTTCGCGTTTTGCTGGTGACGAAACTGAATGTGATTGGCCACTGCCCTATCGACGATGGATAATCAATTGGTGAGCTCGTTTCATGCTTCTATTTCAATTAAGTCATACATTTAAGGTGCATGTAAAGATGAAGCGGATGTCGGGAGTGAAGAAGCGGTTTTCGCCATTGAAGTTAGCAGGTCTGGAAAAATAAGAACACACAGCCTTTTTATTTTGGAAATAAAACAGCTGTGTGTTTTTATTTTTTAGATTTGTCGATTCCAACGACGAAAACTGCTTTTTCACTTTTGACATTTGCTCCATTTTTACTTGGGCCTTAAGCACACATATTTTAATTTACAATAGTTTTTATGTTACGTTTATGCAGTTATTGAACAACAACATTGATAATTTCGTCACTACAAGTGTCGACATATTCTTATTCATATTTTACATAACCAATTGAAATAAACAAACCTTTACTTTTGTTTTTGTAATTTAAAAAAAAACTTTGAAATGTTCGATTCTAAAAGTGTCGACGTTTTCCTTAAATACTGGGCTGTTGGGGAGGGTTGTGGTCTTCGGGTACCAAATCCACGTTGTTCGTATAGTACCACTCGATTGCCTTCTTCCCATAGTGACAGCTCACCAAGTATGGCCAAAACAGCACAGGTCTATTATGGCAGCAGACGCTTTTCGAGGCACTCCTAGACGGAGATCTCTTGATTGATGGTTTTTAGTTAGTTTTTCAGTAGTTTCTTTGCCAAAAAAGTTGCACAATCGAAAGTTCTAATAGTGCTCGGAACAAAGTTTTTGCGAGAAATTATCGTATGAATAGTTATCAAGAAAAAACTGATTTTTCAGTACCACCCTAACTTTTTTGTATAAAAGAATCATAACTCGCGAACCATTAGAGATTGAAATTTGGGTTCTTCGGAAAAATTGCTCCAAATCGGCTATTCCAAAACATTGTAGAACATTGTGTAGGCCTAAATGCATCAGCAAAAAAGTTTATATGCTGATCTCGTAAACCATGTGGGCCACCCTAATTTCACATCACTGAAATAAATGTCAGAAAATATGGAGAAACTTTGCCGAAGACACCATGTATCTAAAATTAACGGCTTAGGCACAATCATTTTTGTCTTCCTAGATATGGCTTTGGGACCAATGTGCATTGTATACACAATAAGCTTTCAAATGCAGCATTTCAGGTTTTTTTTTAAATGTTCAGTTAACTCTCCCTTACTCGATGTTCCGTATCTCGATATCGAGTTAGAGAACCATAGTAAAAGATGGTTTTCATGGCTAACTCGATTTTCCCTTGGATCGCAGTTGCACTGGTTTTGTGTTCTGTAACTCGATATCTCCCTAACTCAATGGTCCCTTCAATATAGAGTTAGGGAGAGATGACTGTATTTTCAATTGAAACACATCAATTTGAAGTTGACCAATTTTTGCACGTTCCAGTCTTTATTTTGGTGAGGGTTGTAAGGAAAATTTAGTAAATAAGATTTTCAAACTTTTATGTGTTTTTGGATCACCCTAGTGCAACACATTTTCCTGAACCTAACGAACAATGTTGCCGAAATAACTGATTTTTTATCTTTAGATGTATGAGTTTGAAATATTTGTAGCTCACTAGCATCGCCTAGTTGCAGAATTTTTAACTAATCCAATATGCAGTAAATGAACCAATGAGCAAACTGCCTAAGAAAATAATTTTCCAAATCATCAGCAATTACAGTAAAATACTATAAAACGCCTAGTCGTTTAGGAACATCAGAATATATTTTTTCTGAATTGGCGCCATGATGTGTAATAATCATATCCCTGTTGCATATCTTTGCTAAAATATGTATAATTTTATAGAATATTGTTTCAGAGATATAGGCTTCTAAATCTTTATTTATATTTAAACCTTTTTCCGCGATAAACCATCCTTGATTTGATTTTTTTTTCAGTATAACTTTCAACAAACGCATAAAATTGATATTACAATGAAATTTTGCGCAGTTATCACGATTTGAGTTTGGAGTCAATATGACTCCAAGGAACAGTCAACGTAACTGGTTTTGTCACAGACAGAAGGTTGAAATAATGGTAGCTAATTGCCTCAAAATGGGTGGGAATGTTCTGCTTGGGCAGCTCATGTGTGCCAACACGGGTTTACAATGTTTTGTTCTATGTTTTCGAGAGCATGAGTGTGTCATGTGCTTTGTTGATACTTGACAGATTGACACTTGGCATGACAGTAGTGGCTTTGAATTTGAAGTCTTTCACTAACATAGTTGATTTCAACAGGAAACCCTTTCAAGTACCATAAAGGTAATTTCTTGATTGATGCTTCTGTTCTTCGGTACCTAACCATCTGTACTATAACCTTATAGAAATACTGGTACGGTAAACCCATCTGTAGGATAACTGTCAAATGCAGTTTTTCACTATCCAAAATATTCCTAACGGCACGCACTGCAGGCTCTATTCTCCCAGTTTCCTCATTCACCAGACATTTAGAACACCCCCTTACTGTCTCGAAACCACTTATCCACCACGGGACCAAACCAATGGAATTGCTATTAGCCGCCGTACATATCGTCGTCAATACAGTTCGATGCTGCTGATGTCATGTTTACTTTGCCCCTGTTCAAATACGATTACTCAACTCACCTAGAGTGAAAATAAATAGTCATTAGAAGCCCCCAAAGCTGACGGATTGCCAAAGGCTTATCCCTGCCGCACAGCCATTATTCTATGTGTCATGTGTGACCTCGATCTTCCTGCCCATGCTGTATGGTGCCGATTGTCATTGTACAACAGTTTTTTTGCTCTGTAAGTGGGGTGTGGTAGGCATTCATCGAATTGTCGATTCAATAAATTTTGTCGAACCCATTTTAAAATCGACACTTTGTCTCCCTGTGTATGATGTCTTAATATGTGATAACTGCACTCGCTGCGATGACGAGGAAGCGTGCTGAGACGGTAAGGTATCGGCGTAGATTATTAATGGCATTTTTACTACAGCACATTGGGAACTATGAAAGAGAGCATGATGAGGGTGAAACATCATTGCTGCCAGTCAGTGAGTACATGTGTACAGAGATGAGTCGAAGCAATAACACGCATGATTGATTGCGCAACAGTGCCATTTCTATGATCAATTTGTGCTCGATGTTTGTAGAATTAGGGTACCGCGTCAATTCGTCGTTCTTAGAAAGTCAGGACACTCCCCTCAGCTGTGTCGGCTTTTGATATGTCTAAGATTTGTTTTGATTAATAATGTCTTATTCAAATTCGGACACATAATAAATGTAACGAATATACGTGCAAAATTGAATGCGAAATCATTCACGTGGGATTTTTTAAGGGAATAGAATTTTAGTGTTTTCTTGTGGAAGTGCAGAGGACTCCTCGGCTTCCATAAAGCAAGTAACATGTTAACATTTAACTCCCATCCTCAAATTGATCTGCAATCGGACCCAGCCGGCATCGTTCTTGTGTGCAATAATAATGAGAGCACCAGTACTTCCACATTGAAGATGCTACTGATCCTGAGTTGTCTGTTGATTTCCTGTGTAAGTACAGCTGTTCTTGCAATAACGAAGTAGCAACTGCAGGCGGTAAATCATGCTCATACTCAACTACGGCTGTTATACTTGATACTTGATGGGCCACAATTTGCTACGATGAAACTACGCCGAATGGATAATCCGCCACCACTGGAATCGGTCATGGGCCAATCGCTGCTAGTCGACCTGAACTTGTCTAAACTGTCTAAAATTTGCTAAGAAGAAAAATAAAATTGGCATATCTAAGTCCGGATCCATGGAGGTCCGATATAGAACCAAAAAAAAAAACACTCATGACCACAGCTAACCCCATTGACTTATTTAGTTCTCACATAATATACGTAATCCAATCTATAGAAATCGGTAAATTTTGACGAAAAAGGAAATCAAGGTCTTTTTTACCTGATCCAGCCCAGTAATCCCACTGTAATAACTCCAAACCGATGTACATTTTGAAAAATGTTAATGGTCCTTGAGAACTAGACAGCCATTCAATTTTATTGAAGCTTAAGCTAATGCAATTTATAAAAAAAATCCAAAATGGCACCATTTTGAACTTTTGAAACCGTTCGTTGACGTTCTTCAAAATCAGGCCGGTTGGTTTTTATCGTTTCTTCAGATGTCGTGACTCTTCTTGTCTGTGCTCGCAACACCATAGTATCAAAGTGTTCATCGAAATGCCGCTTCCACCTTTCGGGATCCTAAGTCGTCGGTACCGAACATTGTTGATAATAATAGTTTTGAGTGCAATTTAACCATTATCAGATAGTTAGTTGATGTTAGCGACACGATAGGTCTAATCATCGATAATATCGAAGAAGTGCACATATTTTATGGTTATGTTATTGTGTAGTAATACAGTAAATAATAACTCATAAAGTTTGATACAATTTTATTTCTATTACTTTTCTCAAAGCAATCCTGACAGTATGTGTATATTTCTCATTGATCATGAAATAAATGAAGATTGGTTGTTTTAGAGAAGTAATCCTTAGGAATGCTTTTCTTCCTCAACTAAGTATAATCCAATTACAATTAATTCATTTTCTATGATTGGCTTTCTAACCCCACACTTGGCATCGTATCTATAGACAAAAAGTCATAAACACTACAGCTCAGTTCAAACTATAGCCTGTAACACACCATCTCACTGTTGCAATGATACCATTTGTTATAGGAGGGGGTGAGTTTGCACAGATAATTCCGATAAAACCTCCGAAAAGTGCATTTTTTCCCTTGCCGTTTCTTCCAATGTCATCGATAGTATGGAAAGAGATCAGTTTTCGACTATTGTTTCTGAGTTTATAAGCTCCCCGCCCATTCAACACCATTTGCCCAACTATACACACCAGATGGTGACGAAAAATCCAACACTTCACAGTTGTGACTGCGGTGTCTTTGGGTGATGATGGCCTACATAAATTTCGGGAAACTTTAAGGATAGAACTGTGTCAAGCATGATTGCCTTTGCCCGTCGTCGTTCGGGGAATTCACTGACTTCGATGGATTGCGAAACTCACTCGTGGCCGAACTTTGCCACATGTTTCGTTGCCCTAGGGCACCGAGGCTTGTCTTCCCCCTTCTTTGGTTTATAATCCAATTTCCAAGATTTGTATGGTGATTATGGTGCAGAGTGGGCGCCGCCGTGCGATAGGAAACTGAACGTTTAGGGTAGGCATGAACAGAGTGTGTGCGAGTTTCACAGTATTTAATCATCAGGGTTTTACGAATTTACTACAGCTTCCGCAGAAGGGAAATGAAATAAATGATTGCTAGAGGAAAACTGGAAAAGTTCTAGTAAAATTACTGTCAAGTAGGGGTGGTTTGAAATTGGCCCTTTTGTGAGGTGACCTATCGATGGGTTCTTTGATTGCTTTTTGCAATTTTTTATTAGTATTATTTCAAGCATTACATTCATTTATTCATTTTATTTTTAGCATTAAGCAACACTATCATTCTAATTTAGTAGAACTGAATTATTCCTATTTGTACACACCATATTACATTTCATGTGCCGTAGTACATCAGAATATTCGCAGATGAATTACATTCACCTGTTTGAGGCTTAAACTTTACCTAAACATAAATCGCAACGAATTTTTCTATAATATTTGATCATTTTATTCGAAATTTGCACCAATATTTCAACATTGGATATTCTGTGTAATTCATAAGTAATATATCAGGGTGGCAGTTTCAAAATCATTTTCAAATTTTTATTTTGAATCGTCTGTAAAAATGTTTTCGTAGTTCTAGCTTGTCTATATAAGTGCAGCATACAACATGCCCGGACTATATGTTTGTTTGTAGAGCAAGTTTGTTCTTACGACAATGTTTCCAAATATTTGTCACATGTTGCTTGGAAGCCTCTATCGAATATCACATTAACATCATAGACACTTAAATTTATCTGACCAATTTATGGGAATCCTATCTTCGGCAAACATGACTATTGTGAGCTTTCAATTATAGAGATTTTAGTATACTTTGGAATATTATATGTTGAGATTTGAAAGCATTTTGAGAATTTTACCATTCTTGCAAGTATGAAGAAAACATATTAGTTCCCAATCTATTACAGATTACACAAGTTTAGTTCCCAATCTATTACAGATGACACATAGGCTTCGCCCTTTAGCGGAGAGACCGGCGTTATACGCAAAGATTTTCAACATTCCTTAGGCAGATGTGAGAAATTGTCTAACATTCGTCTAAGATTTGACAGATAACTTTTAAATATTCCAACAATGCATGTTGAAACATCAAAGTTTCATGCCAATCCATGTCGAATGCTTTACCTACGAGTAGAAGAGCAAGGCCGGTTAAATAACCTTCATATTTGTTGGGACACGGTCAAAAATCAGCACGTTCGATTGAATACATTAAGGCTAAGTAGCCCGTCATTCGTTTTGGCAACAATGATGACTTTTGAGCTTGCATTCCAAAGTGATAAAACTCAGTCTTGATAGTTTATATTGACTTGAAAATGTATCACGCGCTGACATGCATAAAGTAAGCTGATACTTTTTCAGCTGTGTCAGTGCAAAACCAACTGATTTCCTTTGATTCGAAATTGTGAGATGCATTAGCAACAATCATCAACGACGCGTACAAATTTCAATGACGGCCTACTTTGCCTTAACTCTTGAATTCATCATTCAATTCTTCAATTTAAAACACCAATGATTCGAAGAGTTCTTACTTTGGATTAGCTCTACTGTCTTGTGCAATAACCTTTGAAATGCAAAGTTCAGATCTCTTGTAGAAAAACAAGCATTGACAGCTTGTTTAAGAAACAACACATTGAGATTAATTCAATTCCATCTAACACAGGGTTTCTCAACCGATGGTCTGCGGACTCATAGGGACCGTTAAGACTTCTGAAGGGGTCCGCGAAGTCGTTGTAAATATGTGTATTTTTTATTGATAAATAAATGAGAGAAATGTCTTATCTTGCTTGTTTTGATGATGGTTCGCGAAGTTTTTGTAATTTAAATTATTACTATAATGACATTTTTATCTATATAATTACTGATAAAATATTTGTAATGCTATTCTATCAATCTCATATTTAGCCTAATTTTACCTCTCCAGATTCGCATTTTTTCTTCAGTGTAAACTTGAAAAATAAAATCAACATCGTTCCTAGCGGTATTAGTAGGCATACTTTAGGCCAAAACCTTGACAGATTTCGCCAGCTTCTTGGTAAGGTTCTCAAAACGTTCTGGGAAATTCTTAAAAAAAAAACTATTGATGGAATTGAAAAAATGGCAATTCTTCACTATTTCCACTCAAACCATTGGCGGAATCTTCTCAAGCCTATCAGCAAGATTTCTGATTAGATTTTCGACCGACGTTTGTAGTAGTGATCCTTTAAAAAACACAAAAAAAAACTTGACGGATATCTAATCAGGTTTTTGAACCACTTACAACAGCTGTAATCTGGTTCCTAAGAAGGGTTCCGGGTCATTTAACCGGATGCCATTTGGCCGAATGTCGTTTGGCCGAAATTGAAAACAACAGTAAAGTACAGTTAGCATGCATTTGTTTGTATTGCATTTGCAATTAATTTCAGACCTGAATTTCAAAGAACAGTTTTTTTTTTCAAAGTAGGATAAATCATCATTGATAAACAGCTCTTTAGTGTTAGTTCAAGAAACAGTCAATGATCATTCAAAAAGATCATTCTAAATGTAAGCAATTATCCACTTCTCTGCTAGCAGATATTTCCGCTTTGCATTTGTAGTCAGCTTTTGACAGTAACTAAAATGGTTTTTGACTTATTAGTCCTTCTGTAGTATCGGTTTGCTTCAATCCTTCGAAGCGTAGTTCAGTTCACACGTTGCAAACTTAATCTTGGAGGAGAATGACATTTCACCCTTGTGCTAAAATTGTTTTAATAAGACTCTTTATGAATGTATTTTGAACCTTAATTGCAATAACTATGAAAAATATTCAATCTCCCCCAATAGGGTCCTAAAATGTTTAATGAAATATTGTTTTCATTTAATAATACGGAAGAGCATGTTACTGTAACTATTTTAGCATTTTTTCCCGCTCAAATAACGGATATATCATATTAAAACTTTAATTTAAAAATTGGATCCATAAATGAACCTTGACACTTGAGATCATGTTTAACGTTCGCTTAGTCGACAAAAATACCACAGGGGTTCAACTTTTTAACACCGGGGCAGTGCTGTAAAACGGTGAACAGAGTCTGTTCATGCACACCAGAAAAATGCTACCGCATCGGTGGTTCATTTTGTGCGATTGCGTTCTTGCTTTCTTTGCTCACGATCGCCCGAACATATATACTGTAAAGGGCATCGCATCATTTTATTTTGACATGCAATCACGCGTCTGATTCCCTCTGATATTTCTACAATAACACCACATATCGGTCAGTTTTCTCAATACTGTGGTACATTAGTTTGTAATCTATCTATTATAATCATAATCCGTCCAATTATTCACAAAAATAGCTAGGAACGGAAAAAAGAACCGCTGTGAACTCATACAGCAATCACTCTCTTTTTACATTTGTTTTGTTCTGGTTCTCCGATGCAAGAATCTGTGATCAAATCGGTCGCTGTTGGTTCGTGAGCGTGTGAGCGTGGATCCTGTTTAATATTGGTTCATTTTGCGTAAACGGCATGATTCTTTCCACCACTGCACCGGGGTTGTTCCTTTCTGACATTTCGGAAGGGACACGGAAAACAAAATACACCCAAAATTTGAGTTTAAACCAAGGGGTGTGACAAAATTAAAAAATGTTTTTGGACTTAAACCATAGGAAAACATTAAAAAATTGAGTAAACATATGTTTTTGACCTAAACTTAAGCGTTTGGCACTAAAATTGGGATAGGGCTTTAGGACCTTATTTGTTACTTGTTCTAATCTCCCTAATCACAAACTGCACTAATCTTTACATTATCCATGGTGAATTTAATCGTATTTTGTGTACTCCTGCCAAGTGACAAATACCTATGTCAGAAAATCATTATGAGATCTTTGAGAGGTTTGCATGACCAGTGATTTCAAGAGCATCCATTTTTGGGGGTCCGCAGTTTGTTTGTAGAACATCAAAGGGGCCGCAGCTTCAAAAAGGTTGAGTACCACTGATTTAGCTGATCAGTTATTGGGCTACACTTACGAATCCTACACATCAGTGTTCAGCCAAATGGCCAAAAGCCCATAAGAAAAGTATTGTTTCAATATTCAAAGTAGTTTGCATAGGTGGAGTTATAAAATATCTTTGAAAAATTGATTGATAACACCGGAACACATTTTTGTATCAAGCACCAAAATATCACTATTTAGTTAATTAAGGATTGCTGAATCCATTTCCGTTTCCAAAAATATCATAGCACGTCTGGTTTTGGAGATATTGGCTGTTGAAAATGCAAAATTAAACTTCTTCAGATAACTTGCATGCAAGTTTACCAACTTGTATAGCAATCTATTTGCTTAATTTGCCACCGAATCCAAACTTTATGTGTATAAAAACATTTATCAACAAAGTTCATAATACGTTCGATGCTGAAAAGTTATTTTTTTATGGTTAAGAAAATTATTGTATTTTGAAGAAACGAAGAATTTTGTATGAAGACTGCAAGTGTGTTGAAAAAAACAATTAAATCTAAATTTTATCGTGTTATTTCAACCAAATTATATTTAAAGTGAAAGTTCGGGTCCTATTTTGCATAGGATCAGATAGGATTAGATAACAAAAAAGTTAAATAGATTGATAAACCATACTTGAAATTTTATGCAAATATCAATGAAACCAGTATTTCATACAACTTTGACGACTGTAGCTAAAAATTGTGACGTGCTGGAACATTTCTGAGAACGGCATCAGATTCAACCCCGAATCTATTAGAGACACATAATTTGACCCTTGAGACACGCAAAAATATCATTTTTGTTACGCTGCGTAATATTTCATTTATAACGCTAGAATTGGCTTCTTTATGTTCAACATCAATGAATCATCATGTTAATCAATTCAAAAATGCATGTCCAAAGCGCCCATAAATAACGGTACCCGTCCCTTACAATTTCCACCGGACAGATCCTTCCGGAAAACCGCATTGCGATTGACGACGTGCAGTTATGGCAACAGTTTTACAATGTTTGCACAGTGTGTACCAAAGCAAACCCTCTGAACCCCTCTGCATCTATAGTACCATTTCTAACGCTGTTTAATTTCAAGATTCCGGCTGGCGGCATCCCCGAGTGAACGAAAATATTTTCAAATTAAATTTTAGAGAAACCCTCAAGATAGCAGCCGTTGGCTCTGCCCGACTCGATTGGAGTGTTCCTACTGTTTATTTTACCAAGCCAAAATCCTTCGGCACGCTCATCAATAGTCAGTCATGTGTGCGGCATTGGCCTGGAGGCTGGAAGCTTCCTCTCTATCGGAGGGGTAAGCGAAGAAAGTCAACGTGAAAATTAAGAATTTAATTTAAATTTGACCTGACGTGAAGAAATTTTCTTGTTTTAAATAGAGTCACGCCCCAACGTTGATTGGAGCAATATTTGGAACAGTGTGAATATGACTAGGGACATACTTCCGATCCAAACGCTGACAAGCATCAACACTAATGGCAACATCTACCGTAATTCCCACGACGAACCCTCCGAGCAAAATGCTATATACCAAGCTTACCTTTTTCCCAGGAAAATCCATAAGGAAAATACATTAATATCCTTCTTAGAAATTTATGGATTCATTAAAAATTTGCGCGTAAAAGCAGCAAAGTGGAAAATTAGTATCGATTTTCCATGGGGTCGGTCGCTTATCAGCAGCCACTCAGTCATCCCGATGACAAAAAGTTATCCCCGAAATGATGTCACTTTCTGCCGCGCCGCACGCCACGACCGGTTGCCGGCCGGCCGGTGTCGTTTTTCACTCTTCATTCGTTTTTATGTTTGCCTAATCGAGATTTTGTTGTTTGAAATTAAATTTATGTTCGTCGCCACCACTTCCCCGGTTCCACGTTTAAGTTTAGCAGAATTTCGAAAGTGTGTGTGCCTTAGAGTTTTCCAAGTTGTTGAAAAGTCACGTTTTCCGCGTGCGATAAAATTGATAGCGAAAAAGGCGTAATGGTTTTGTTTGTGTTGTAGGCGTTGTAGTTCTGTTGGTTTTAGGTCGCGTGTAGCGTTTCCGGATGGGAATTTAAAAATGAACAAACACGAATTCTTTTGGTGGTAGAAAAAATCTGCTCAATAAACAAGATTTATTTGTGTGGTTCAAAGGGTTATTTTGTGGATTAGTAAAGACGCGCAGTTGTATTACGATGACGGGACAGTATTAAGTACTTAACCTAGGGAACTGGATCCTATTCTTGGCACATTTAATTCACTTCAGTAAAGGCATTTTAAAGCTACTGGGCTCATATTTAACTACATTATATATCATCTGAAAGTGGTCCTTATTGCAAATTTTTAGACAATTCAAACGAAAAAATACCACATGCCAAAGTGAATCATTAAAGTGTCCAAATAGTTCTTTACCCTATTTGGACCTTGTTCAGATTTCAATTTGTCATGATTATTCCTTGGATGATTATCTGCAGGAGTAAATGACGCTATCATAGTTTATAATGTTTAGCTTACTTTCACAGTGTAATAAGTATTGTCCTCCTTTGTCAAACGGTGGTTAATTTTTGAGGCTTCGAAGATGTCGAATCTGTGAAAATATCAATAAAACAAAGATATTTATTGATCTAAGACAGTGTTCCCCAAACTGCGGACCTCTATATCAGTCTGTGATGATTTTTCAGGGTGCCACAAAACTATTCCAAAGAAGTATAGTTTTGCTTGGTTGATAATAAAATTCTATAACAAGTAAAAATGTTGAACATCATAAAACCACTAAGTATGATTCTGTGATAGATCTTTTTTATCTGCTTGCGTGCACGTCAAAACTTATATGAAAATGCTTTCTTTTCTTATACTAATAATCAGGGGTTGAAATTTGAGAGTATCTCTCACTTATCGTTCTCTCTGACTATAATAATTCGCAACATATCATGACCTGTTTATCGTCTACCGCTACAGCTCTTATTATATAGGGGGGGATAACAGTAAATGATAAAATTCATCTAAACAAACTCTAAGCCTGAAGGGCACTATTGTTATAGGATGTTCGAAGATTGTTTCTCATGCCAGTAAAGTAAAACACCTACCTAATGGTAAATGAACGAGAGAAATCTCGCGTAACAATTCTAAAGGGCCAATGATCAAATTGTAAACAAATCGGGTTATGATACCTTTCGATAGCATCTCCCAACAAATTATGCAAACATTGTCAACATAATCATAAAACTTCACGTTATAAACTCGTTTTTCAAAACGGCCAATAACCGCTTTTTTCCAAATCATTCATTGGCCCCCGCTCGAAACGGCCAATGATCGGTTCTCGCTCCATCAAGAGGGCCTACAATCGGAAAATTTCGCAAACTGTCGTTGGCCTTTGCATGGTGAGAGGCCAATGACTCTCTTTTGCTGATTCATTGAAAAACGAAAAGGCCTAGCCTTGGGCCAAGCACGCTAATAAAATTCAATTTAGGGCAATAAAAAAGGCCCATGCCTTGTTGAAAATCGAAAATGGGCCAAGCATTTAAACTCATCATTTTTTCCAAATTTTTGCCAGTTTTCAGAACAAAATCAATTATTAGCCTGTAGTAATAGTAAATCGACACTCAACTAGCAAGAAATCACATTGATTGATTTGAATACTCAGAAATAGGAGTTTAAAATGTGGTGAACAATATTCAAATCGAAATTTCTCACAGTCAACGATCTGAGGATTGGCCCTTTTAAATTGTTACGCGAGAAATGGGGGGCTCTCCTTCTATGTTGCTATTTATCAAGCTTGTTACAACTTGTGAAACATTACCGATCATGGACCGATACAGATGCGATGTTAATAATACAGTTGATCTCTTCGGGGTTCTTAGCCATTGTGGATTCAAAATTAATGAAAGAGCTGATGAATTAGTCGACTAAAATATTTCTTGGCTCAGAGCTATTTTGTTGAGTTTCAACTACGAGTCCGAAAAATGGAACTCCATATCTTGCTTGCAGTGGATTCTGATGCAACAATTTTCAGGCGTTAGAGAAACCTTCAGAGACTGTTACAAGACTTTTTAACTAATTCTTCAAAAATTTCCTGTCAAACTTTTCAAGGAAAAGCTTCAGAAATTGTCCTAGTGGTTTCTCCAATTATTTAATCTGGAATACTTTCAGGGACTTCTACAGTTTCTCTCCAGCAATTCTTCTATCTAGAGATTCTTCTATAAATTCTTCCAGATATCTTCCGGCGATTTTGCAAAGAATATTTTGAGAAATTTGCTCCAGGAAATCTTCGAACACTTTAACGTTACTATCTCCAGTGATTTGCCCAGGAATCACTTTGAAAAATTTAACATACATTATCTTTGAACTTCCTTCAGATATTTTTCCACTAATCTTTCAACCGAATTTTCCAGTTGTTACACTAGGAGATCTTGCAAAGATGTTTTACAGATTTTTTCCCAAGAAAATCCGCAAAGTTAATTCAAGAGGTTTTGAAAAAAATATTCAAGCATTTTTTTCCGACAAACCCGACAAGAATTTCTACGTCATTTCATTCACGGTAACTTCAATAAATTTCAAAAAAAAATCCTCAAGGTGTTTTTCGATAAAATCTATTAAGAACTTTTCGAAGAATTCCTCAAATTCGAATCTGTATTTCATCATTGAGTTCCTCTATACTGTTTCTAGGAATTTTTCCAGAATTTCATCACAGAACTACAACTGTAGTACTGCCAAACATTTCTAAAAAAAATCCCATAGAGTCTACAAACTTTTATTTGAAATTTCATACTAATTAATGCTGCAGCATTTTTCCAGAGAATTCTCTTATACATGCTTTAAGGGATTCTGTTTGATGGTTTTCAAGGAGTTCCTTCAGGAAATGCTGAAAGATATCATCACCATCTTCTTTTTATTCTTCTTCTTGGCATTAACGTCCTTTCTGGGACAGAGCCGGCTACTCAGCGTAGTGTTCTACAAGCACTTCCACAGTTATTAACTGAGAGCTTTCTTTGCCAGAGTTGCCATTTTTGCATTCGTATATCGTGTGGCAGGTACCATGATACTCTATCTCCAGGGAAGTCAAGGAAATTTCCATTACGAAAAGATTCTGGACCGACCGGGAATCGAACCCATACACCTTCACCATGGTTTTCCTTATAGCCGCGGACTCTAACCACTCGGCTAAGAAAGGCCCCATCATCCAAAGTTTTGATTAATTCGTTTTTTATTCAATTGTTCTTACAGTTTAACTTAAAATTTCCTCAATGGTCTATGAGTTCTTTTAGTAACCCTTATTCATCAAATGTGACTTAAAATCATACACAAGTTTTATCGAAGGTTGCTTTAAAATTTGCTTTAGAAACATTTTTTTTTCGAACATTTTCTCTAATATTTGAAAAAAAAATCACATTTCTGTTCATGCATGGAAAAATTCCTGGAAGAATACTGCGATCGAAGAAAAATGCTTTTTTTACCATTTCTTGCAAAAAAATTCCCACGCGTCGAGATAGGCGATTACTTTTCTTTTCAGGTACATAGTCCCCATTACTGTAATAATCCCTGAAGAAATCTCTAAGTAATTCCTGGGGATATCCTCAGAGAAACTATTCAAGAATCTGCCAAGAAATCCCTGATAATCTCTGAGTTAATTTATGCGATTATAACTATTTTTGGAAAATAAAAAACCGAGGTTCGAATGAGAAGAATTTGCTGTATTCAATTGTAAACCATTGAAAAATGTCCATCGGTTTCCCATTATCCATGAGACATGTGATTATCTAACCGAAACATCATTTTCTCATACTCTGTAGGGACCATTCAAAAATTACATCCATGACAAGGAGGACAAGCGATCTACAATATTGTGACAGTGCGTGTATTAGGTATTGGAAAAGCGTGACAGGGGGATCCAGAAATCTAAAAAAAGTGAACAATATCGGAATCTGTAATATAGCTCTATATATATTCCGCTATACGATGCGATTCTAATTTTGATCTTACTTCTGGATCTAATCGATTTCGGAGCATGCCTAGAGAGTTTGGCCACTTCATCAGTAACTTCGTCAAATCCATTGAACGCATCAGAATCTTCATCAAAAAATCCGATAAAATCACTTTCTGCACAACTTTCGTAAAGATTTGTCTTATTTCTTTACGATTTTTCAGTAAAATTTGCAAACTGAGCTGATAACAACAATTTCATGTTGAATGTAAACAATGATGAAATTTCGACATTACACTTTTTTGTGTGCCCGTGCGCCCAGTGGTGCATATGTGCACCATAAAAAATCCATCAAATTCAATGATTACTAAACAAAATTGTGCATTTATGATCATATGTTAGCTCAAATAAAGAGTAAAATTATTGGTAAAATTTTTTTATCTCTACTTTGGGGATTGTTTATCTTTGTTATATCAGGCTTCGAAATCATGTAATATTTATCAACCGGTAAAACCCATTCCTTCATACATATTTTTCGAAGAACAACATGTTAAATGTGTTGGCATCCCTAAAATAAGGCATTGTAGTGAAAGAGAAGATGTGTAATTATGAAGTAGCGTGAAAACAATTTGATTTTGTTCGTTATTTTTATAGATACAAAGGTTGAAAGTTTTAGTGTTCTACAGACAACATGGGCGGGAAAGGGTTAATCCTCTCATACCTTATAATTCTCATAAATTGGTCGATCAGAAAGCGAAGAACCGTCGATGGGGGTGACAATGGGTCTAGGGGGTGAGATTGGGTCAAAACGGAAAAATATGATTTATGATATATTTCAGCTAATAACGCTGATATTACTAAAATTAATAATTCAAACGTTAGGGAACATATTATTACATGTAATTCATCACAATATACATTTTTAGAAATAGTAGTTTTTGTTTAATATATCAATAAACTTGTATGTTGAAACTAGGCAAAATTTACAACAATAAATTTCTCCTGTGCAAAGTATCACACATGTACTTTACCCTCTATCGTTATATTAGTAGACGGTTGAAAGTCATTTCATTACACTTAACACGTATTTTCCGGAATCTATTTGATTTTTCCACAAAATTTTCATTTTTTTTCTGTACGGTGTCTAAAACATCGAAAATGGGAGTGAGATTCTTTTTAAATACAGCATCGCTGAAACATCAAACAAGTCTACTTGAATATTCCGTGCATTGAATAACAATGCAACGCATTTTGACAACTTCTCAAACCAGCAACTATGTTTTGTGCGCAGCAACATCGTAAAATATTATCAAACGGATGGTTTTTGGAATTTAATAGAAACATCTCACGGAAGTACAAATGAGTTGGAACGCTGAAATACCGGGATTATGACATCTGCATGAAATATATTGATCGTGGAATGTCGCACCGAAATTTAACTATTTGCGAAGGTTTAAAATAATCACTGTTTCAGTACACCATTGGGAAAACTGAATAGGCGTTATGACAATGGATATGAGATTTTGAAGACCATTTGAGGGAAAAAACAAAAAAAATGTAAACTTGAGGATAAATGTTGGGTTCACATATCTTTTCTCATAGCTTTTCAATTTTTTGGTATAATCGTTCTTTTAAGTGGGTTTATCATATTTGTGAAACATCTTATATATATTTTTGTCCTGTTTGCATCGTATTTCATCAATATTTTTCAGCTATGAATGGTTTTGCAATCATATTCTCAAAAACAAGTTATTTCAATTACAGTGACCCAATGTCAACCCCTCTATGGGATGAGATTGGGTCATTTTTCATTCACTTGTGGTGCCGCTGTGAATAAATATTGTTCTTTGATTTTTCGAGCAGTTGTTAATGTACCATCAAAGTACATACACACCAAATTTGAAATTTATTGGAGTTAAATTGCGATAGCTTTTCAATAAATAAATCGTACATATCCCTTTTTGATCCATTGTCACCCCCAACGACGGAATACGAAATGGAGTAGCATTTTCTGTTATACTCGTTCTTCCCGATTTCGACTCCTATATTCCTGTGATTGCTACCTGATCCTAGTTTTGTTACGACATCCACGTCCCAAGACATTCATAAAATTATCTCAGATAGTCTGATCGCCAAACTTAGGCTTGTTTGTACGATGATTCGTCAAAAATGATACAGTGATTGCGAGTAATGTTCACGTATGCTGCAATACTTCAGTAAGTAGTATTTAAAAGATGGAAATGGAGATTTCGAAAAAAAAACTTCGAGTTTGATCTGTTTTAGAAAATGTTTAGATCTGATGTTATCTGTGTTTCTGTACCTAATCTACACACTCAATCTGTTCGTAAACATAACTGGGTTTTTTAAACTACAAAAAAAAACAGTAAACTAAAAAAAATGTCAGAAATCGAAAAACAGAGATTTTTTACTGAAATTTTGCAGGGAGCTTTCTTTCTACATCATATATTGATAAAAAATCAAACATGGTGAAATTTGCTTTTTAATTACGCGTGGCGACAGTTTCCATTTTACTGACTCTTTCGGTAGTTCCAAAAACCAGTAAAATTTTACCGACCCCAGTAATTTAATCTAAGTGTGTATGTGTGAAGTGACTTGAGATCAGTACAGTAGTTCAAAAATGTGAATCTCATCAAGTAGCCTATGTTGGGTGCATGAATTTTCTAAATCGTTAGTGTCATTGAAGGCTATATTGCTGTGTACATTTGAAATGCAAATATCAAATGCGGGAACACCAAATGCGGTAAGATTTTCAACAAGGAAGGCGAAGTCAAAATTTGATTTTCTTTGCTAGGTTGGCGGTGATATGCATCATGGTTGCTAAGTATCCTTTGGTTACTTGGTGTTACCGCATTTGAAGTTCAGTTAGACTGGATTTGCACGTCAAACGCAAACAGCAATAAATGCGGGAAATGCAGCGGAAAATAGAACATTTTTCTACAGTAATTTTGGGTTGCCCTTAGCAACGGGTTTTTTGCAATTTTCAAGGCTCTTTGCCTACAGCAGCGATGGGCGTGATTTTCACTGACTTCGCTTCGCTGACTGCGATTGGCTTTGTTTGACTACTGTAGAATGAATTTCAGATTTTTTCCCAGCCCTGCTTGAGATAAATTGATTCACAATTTTTTTTTTTGGATGTTATAGAAATATCAGATGTTGGGTCTCGACAATTACTTCAACAAAATCTATAAACAAAATTGCATTAATTCGATACCACAAGTTTGTCTCGACTCTTTCGATCAGTGATTCTTTCAATCGATAACGATTGACCACAGCAGTCACAATCCATCCGAGTTAAACTCGAAAATTCCCTATACCTACATAAGTTTGCTTACGCAAAGTGACCTACGCCCCTACTCATTGGACAAGCGATTCCAGCACGATGATTCATTCATTCATCATTAACTAACCGTTGCGCTTCATGCCTGTCCCAACCTCATCGTCACACTTCACGTTAACACTACGACACCCACAATACAGGCAGCATTAGAGTCATCAGCGTTACACGCTCAGCAGAGAGGTCTCGTTTTGCATAGACCTACGACAAGCAAATCAATGAACTTCAAAATTTAAACAAAGCTTCAGTCGGACAATTTGAATGCCATGGAACTTTAATGTTGTGACGACAGTCCGAATGTCCTATTGTCCGGCAATCGGTATTGTGACAGTTGAACAAAATTTAATGTTCGACTAATTTTGCTCACCCGTCAACTGTGCAATGGGTCTGCGGATAGACCGCTGTAGAACGGAAACATGCAATGGGGAACCCGCCATCTCACAGCGCAATCATCCATCAACCGAAAAATTGCTACGTTCTGATGGTTCTGGAGCTCTATTGCGGAGGTGGCGGGAAGAAGTTTGGCAATTGATATAGAATGTGCTGATGCTTTGCCTCAGGTATAGATAGAATATTAGGGATGGGTGGTGTCACGATTGCAGTGGGCAGTACAAAATGCGTGTCATAAATAATTATCAGTTGAGTGTGGTTTCTTTTTCTGGATACGTAGTTCGGTATTGTATTTCGCCACCAAACCCTGACGAAAAACAGACACCGGAATATCGGTTGCCCTGTCGATTGATGTACTGCTTTCATTCAACAACCGCGAACCTATCCAGTCAAAATGCTAATTTAATTTACTGCTCCGTGTAGGGTGAAAAATGGGAAACGATTAATTTCTCTAGAGATTTGAATTAATTTAGTCGAAGATAAAGATGAAGAAAGTAAGACAAATAGACGTAAGTGTAAGAAAAATGTTCGTCCAAAGCAAATCGCCACGCAGAAGGTGCAAGTGAAAGAACATAAGAAAACTTAAAAGATTTAAAATTATGGATTAAACGTGGTACTACAATTTTCTACAGAGTTTCGTCTGTTTGCCTGTCGAATAATTGCAGATTTACTTCAATCCTAATTTATATTTAAATCGTTTTCTAGTATACTTATATTAATTCCTTTTTTCTCCCATCTGCTTTCAGAACTCATCAAAATAGCGACCACGGCGGCAGCATGACCCGTCGGTGGCATCCGACCTGGTCGGGTGTGCTCCTGCTGTTATTCGGCTTCCCTTCGATTCTAACCTGGGCCCAACAGCAACAGAATCCCAACGACGTGCCACGATACAATCCACTCGATCCGTTCAATCGACAACGATACAATCCTACCTCAAGCAATTTCCAGCCTCAGTCAAACCCAACCGCGAGCAACGATCCTCGGAATCCAAGCTTTGGCAGTCGAGATTTCTACGGGACCGACTCGAACAGCATCGACAATCGGTTCGATCCCAGCCGTGGCGATCGCGATCGTGATCGAGATGTACTATTCCAATCGACGACGCCTCGGGAGTTTCCTGGTACGCGATTCGGCACAACCCCTCGACCGAGAACATTCAATCCGCAGAGCAACAGAAATGTTTTCCTGGACCAATCCAACAATCCGTTGAATAAGGAGATCACGTACTTTGTCGTGGCATCCCGCATGGTCCGTCCCGGTCAGATTTACAAGGTATCGGTGAATCTGCTGGAGGCGCAACATCCTATGGCTGTACGCGCTAGTATCTCCCGTGACGGCGTAGAACTTAGTAGCGAACTGAAATCGGTACGCGTTGGTATCCCGGAAACGCTACTTATGCGTATCCCTCCGACCAGCGTAGTCGGCGACTATAAACTACGAGTGGAAGGTTCTTACGAAAACACCTTCGGCGGGTACATTTTCGTGAACGAGACCAAACTGACTTTCTCGCAACGATCAATGACGATCTTCATTCAAACGGACAAACCGGTCTACATGCAGGGAGAAATGGTGCGATTCAGAACGATCCCGATTACTACTGAACTGAAAGGCTTCGACAATGCCGTCGATGTCTACATGCTCGATCCTACTGGACACATCATGCGGCGATGGCTGTCTAGGCAATCCAACTTGGGATCTGTTAGCTTAGAGTACAAACTGTCTGATCAACCGATGTTCGGTGAATGGAGAATTCGTGTGATTGCCCAAGGTCAAATCGAGGAAGGAAAATTCAGTGTGGAGGAATATTATCAGACGAGATTTGAAGTGAACGTAACCATGCCTGCTTTCTTCTTCCAAACCGATCCGTTCATTCACGGGAAAATCATGGCCAATTTTACCAATGGAACACCCACGAGAGGTAACCTAACACTTAAGGCTACCATTCGTCCAATTGGTTGGATGAATCCCAAAGCTATCAACCACATGAACAGAGTATGGAATACCGGCAACCGTCGAGAGTTGGACCCTAACATCCCATACTACCTGCAATACACGAACCCGGATCTGTTCAACGCTCAGTCAACCTTCACAAGCCAGCTCAACCAACCAGACAGCCAATACCAAGATCAAAGGTATCAGTCGAACTATCAGGACAGCTATGTGATCGAACGACATTTCAACTTTGATGAAGAGTGGCCTTTCTGGATCAAGAAACCGATAGATTCTGCCGAGCAATGGGATTCGTGGACAAACACCTACAGAGAATCCCTGCCATACTTAAGATACTTCAACGGAACGTATCACTTCAAGTTCCCGATGTCAGAACTGTCCCAACTGTTCCAAAGTAATCTCGCTGGAATGGAAGTGTTAATCACGGCCCGTGTAGGAGAAAGATTCTACGACGAAGTCATTGAAGGCTATGCCATGACACGGATCTACAATTCTTCGATTCGAGTTGCCTTTATGGGCAACTCTCCCCAGGTATTCAAACCCTCGATGCCGTTCACGGTGTACCTGATCGCGGAATACCACGACGGATCACCGTTACCAATCGATCCGCTATATCCAGGTCGGATGGAGTTATCCGGCACGATCGATAGCCGAAGCGGTGGAGGCCGCAACACATACGACGTCAAGGAATTGCAAATGTCGGACAAGCCTGGAGTCTGGGAATTGAAAATCGATCTTCGCAACGATCTTAATCTGGAGAACAGCAAGCAGACGAATGAGTTTCTGAATCAAATTCAATCGATGCGACTCTCGGCGAACTACATCCACCCATCGGGTGAACGGGCGAGCGCTGAACTTCTGCTGCTATCACACTTCTCCCCGAACAACCATAATATAAAGGTTCTGACGAGCACAAGGGACGCCAAGGTTGGAGAATACATGATATTCCACGTGCAGAGCAATTTCTACATTAAGGACTTCCATTACATTGTCATGTCCAAGGGAATCGTGCTGGTAACCGGACAGGAAATCATATCTGGTGGTGTGCGAACGCTGTCCATTACGTTGAGCGCAGAAATGGCCCCTACAGCAACGATCGTAGTTTGGCACATCGGTCGGTACGGAAAGGTCATCGCGGACAGTTTGACTTTCCCTGTGAATGGAATTTCCAGAAACAATTTCACGGTGTTTATCAACAACCGCAAGGCTAGAACCGGAGAAAAGGTTGAAGTGGCTATCTACGGTGAGGCCGGTTCGTATGTGGGTTTGTCGGGAATCGACAACGCTTTCTACACCATGCAGGCTGGTAACGAGTTGACTTACGCGAATGTGATTACCAAAATGGCAAACTTTGACGAACAAACGAATGGAACATTCAAGCAAACGTGGATTTCGCACGAGGGAGATCCAGATGAGCTGGTTTACTATCCCAGTTCAACATTTGGCATAGATGCGAACCGTACTTTCGAATACGTTGGGCTTGTGGTGTTTACGGATGGGGTGATTCCTCGGAGACCGTTGAGTTGTGATCCAGCTATGAACTACAGCGAATGCTTGAGCGGAAGATGCTACAGGAGCGATAAACGATGTGATGGCTATTTCGACTGTGAGGATGGAACGGACGAAGCTGGATGTGATAACAGGAATAGCACGGCGTTGGCTGAATTCCGAAAGTATCGATTCAACAGAATCCTGAGGCACTATCAGAATGTGTGGCTGTGGAAGGATATCAATATTGGACCGCATGGGCGATTCATTTTCAATCTTGAAGTGCCCAAAATTCCGGCACTGTGGATCGTTTCTGCTTTCGGTGTGAGTACTAGTCAAGGTTTCGGCATGCTTCGGAAGCCTTTGGAATACGTCGGAGTGCAACCGTTCTTCATCAATTTGGAAATGCCCACGGTTTGTAGGCAAGGAGAACAGGTTGGAATTCGTGTGGCTGTGTTCAACTATCAAACGGTGGATATTGAAGTTACTGTGGTTCTGCATAGCTCTCCGGATTACCAGTTTGTGCACGTGGAAGAAGATGGTATTGTGCGATCCTACAACCCAAGGACATCATTCGGCGAACATCAATTCTACATCTACATATATGCGCAGGATTCTTCAAATGTATACATTCCGATTGTTCCGACTCGTTTGGGTGATATTGAAGTTACCATTCACGCATCCACTCTTCTTGGAGCATATCAAGTCAGTCGAAAAATCAACGTAGAACCTGATGGCCTCGTCCAACATCGTCATCAATCTACGCTGCTGGATCTCAGTAATCGTGCTTACTTCTTCCAATACATGCATGTGAACGTAACGGAAACTCCCATTATCCCATACGAAATCGATCGTTACTATGTATTCGGTTCGAACAAGGCTCGTATTTCTGTTGTTGGAGACGTGGTGGGCGCCATTTTCCCAACCATGCCAGTCAATGCAACATCTCTACTATCGTTGCCAATGGACTCGGCCGAACAAAACATGTTCAGCTTTGCGGCCAACTTCTACACCATACAGTACATGAGAGCAATCAAACAACGTAACAAGAAAACGGAGAAACTTGCCTTCCACTACATGAACATCGGCTACCAGAAGCAGCTCAGTTATCTTAACGATGATGGTTCGTTCTCCCTGTTCCGTGCAGATTGGAATCAGTCCGCGTCGTCCGTATGGCTGACCGCTTATTGCGCTAGGATTTTCTCGGAAGCATCCTTCTACGAGTACGAAAATTTCATCTACATCGATCCGTTGGTGATCCAGAAAAACATCCACTACATCCTGCAGCACCAGAAGGATGATGGTTCTTTCTGGGAAGTTACCTGGCTACCGGATCGGAAGGTGAATCAGTCATCCGAGCATCCTCGCAATGAGATCGTCCGTTCCAAGAACATCACACTGACGGCACATGTGCTGATAACGCTCGTTTCGGTCAAAGATCTGTCAGGGGTAAGTAGCTGATATCAGGGCCGATAGCGTCTAAGTGGCTATGTACTTATGTTTGAAATAGAGACTTCAAGAGACCTACCATGAATCAGGAAGAGATCAGACAGGACCCCAGAAAAAAACATAAAAAGAGATCATACAGAAAATAAGATATGTTATAAAAGATTTTACAAGCCTTTCTCAGGATTGCTCACGACGTTACACAAGGAATTATAGTATTTTTCCATGTTTTTCTCAAGGATTATGATCGGAAGATTCATTTTATTTCTATTTCACGTATTCAAAAAAAATCCTACGTTATTTTTGTTTAGGATTACCATTAAGAATTCAGTGATTTCTTCGATAGATTTTCCTAGGATTTCCTCCAAGATTTTCGTTCTTCAAAAACTGAACCAGTGCCTTCTATTTTCCCATGGAAACATACTAGATTTTTGTATGGTATTCCTGCAATATTTTGACTAGAAATTATTCTATTATCTACAGAAAGTATTCCCACGCCAACAATGGAATTTCTCCCGGAGTTCCTCTAGTGACTCTTCCAACAATGTTTTAATGAATACCGCAATGAATTTCTTCATGGTCTCCATTATTTCATGGACTTCCTCTGAAAATTTCTTTCCAGACTTCTTCAAAATTTCCTTTGGAGTTTCCCTAAATGTCCTATAGGAATTATTTCTGAGGTACCTTCAGAATTTTCTCAAATATGTATTCCAAAAATTCCCCAAAAAATTCCTCGAAGCATTAATGTAGGAATTATTCACTTACACCAAGATTCGATGTAAGGATAATTTCATAAACTTCTGCGAAACTTTTCAATTACTATAAAAGTTGGAATTCTTTTAGATTTTCTATGGATTTCAGGCAGCAGTTTCTCTAATAATAACATGCGAGTTTTCTCATACAGTTCTGGTAGGGTTAATTACCTATACTTCGTCGCTCAAAAATTAGGAATTCATTCCAGAAATAGGTTTAGATCATTTCTACCAAGTAAGTTTTTTTTTTCAAGAAATTTCTATACAATAATTATACTGCCCATATTCGCATAACAGTCCCATGTTTATAAGAAATCCCATA
Organism: Aedes aegypti; assembly: GCF_002204515.2. Taxonomy (NCBI): domain Eukaryota; kingdom Metazoa; phylum Arthropoda; class Insecta; order Diptera; family Culicidae; genus Aedes; species Aedes aegypti. The sequence goes on from NC_035108.1 coordinate 384,372,208, forward strand.
GAACATGGGATTGTTATGCGAAAAAGGGCAGTACAGTAAATCAGTAAGTCCATTGGAAAAAAAATATCAGAAATGTTATCCAGAGATCTCTTTAAGATAACAGTCAAAGACTAGCTACACCGATAATGTTTGTCTTGTTTTTTATGTATATTTTAGCATAACGTACACAATGGGACAGAACTTGCTTTTCAGCTTAGTGTTCTAAGTGCACTTTAATAAAAAAAAATAAATAAAAAAAAACATAAAGTTTGTTTGATTTTTTATTTTTTTTACAACGGACATTTTTGTAAATTTCAATTTAATTCCAACAAACAAACATACACCCGATTCTGTTTTTGCACGGGGGATGCGTACCGTGCAAAAAAAGTTTTCAGTTCAAAATTTCAAAAACCGTGCAAAAAAAAGTAACACCATTTCTTGACGTTTCATGCAAAAATAAGGTTTTGGTGGAAAAAAATGTATGGAAACTGCGGCCGTGTAAAAAAATCCGTGCAAAAACAGCATCGGGTGTAGTATTAATCCAAAGAAACCGGTGACAGAAATTTAATCAATTTATTAACGTTTCAACTTGAAACAGAGGGCATATCCATAAGCGAAACGAAATTGTGTTTCAAATCCCATTCTAGCCAGTTCTGTGCATTTTTTTCTTTAATAGTCAACTGGCTGTTTTTTTATGTAGTACGTTACATGAATTCGTTGGCGTTGGTTTCATTTGAACGTTTACAGATTGTTTGATTTTTGGAAGGTATTTATAGATGATGGAAATTTGTCTGAGAAAATTAGTGTTAAATAGCGATTATCCCTTATTATGCATATGCATTGCGTTCATTGAGTATTATGCTTAATATGATCGGTATAACTTCAACATGAGGGAGCATCGGCTCTTTTTCACCCAAAAAAAAAACTGCGTGTGCATTAATATTCCTAGCAATTTATTCTTGATATCAAACGATCGATACAATTGTTTTTATTTCTTATCTCATGGAGTTGAAAAATTTGGGTCTATCATATTATTCATTTATGGATAATCTGTCAGAATAAAATGGTATTCACAGGATGCATTACAATATTAGAAGTCACTTATGGTCTTAAAATTATAATGATTCCACAAGAAAGTAAGCAAAGCCTTCCCGAAATAAACTATCCTAGTTCTAAAGCTTAGTTGATCAAGGTTAAAAACGAATTGCCAAACAAATTGCACACTGCTAGATAGCATTCGTCCTGCTGAACAACTTTGCTGAAGACACCAACTTTCTAGCCCATAAGGATCTCAAGATATACAAAATTAAATAAAAATGTTACTAATGCCACCTAGCGGACGAATTCCCAAGCAGGTCTTTGACTGCTAAATAGCCCTCGTTATACTAAACAATGTTCCCAAAAAAGAACAACTTTCTAGTTCATCAGGATCTTGAATTGTAGGAAATTTAAGGAAAAATGTTATTAGCGCCACCTAGTGGACGAATTCTCAAACTGATTTCTTACTGCCAGGTAGCACTCGTTCTACTGAACAACTTTGTCGGGATCTTGAGATATCTCACTCAACTCATCCTGAGATATCCGTTGAAGGGATGATGTGGCCAATTTTGGTATCCCAAGACAATCCGGAATAACTCCGGAACCACCTGGACCATATTTCCGAAACCCTTAGACCTTAAACTAGAAGAGTTTTTCGGGAACTTTTGAAAATTTCAGCGAAATCCATCAAGAAACAAAAACAAAATTTGCAGATTTTAGTGTGTTTTTCAGCATGCAAAAGTATGTTGGCTGGATGATGGTTAATTTAGAATGCCTTACTCGCTCACACATTCGAAAAATGAAAAAGTGATTTTGCAAAGCATTTTACTTAAAAAGAAACTTAAAGAGACCTTAAATTGAAAATAGAGCTCTTCTAGAGTTATTCATTAAAATAGAACAAATCTCTGAAATAGACCTGCTACCGATCGACGAAGAATTTTATTTTAACGGAATCTGATATTTTTTTTGTATTCTTACAGCGACTGGGTTCGAGTGTTGCCTTGGCAGAACAACGTGCATCTCGATACATAGAACGCAACATCGGATTGATTAAAGACTACGGATCTCCGTACGAAATCGCTGTGGTGAGTTATGCATTGGCCCAAGCTAAGGCTCCGCAAGCTGAGCATGCCTTCAAAATCCTAGCCAGCAAGATGAGATCGATAGGTTTGTACATTCAGGTTACTTTTAAATAAACATTTGATAATAATACTTTTAAATCTTTTTCAGCCGATCTCAACTACTGGGGTAACGATGAAGTTCCGCAACCGCCGAGCAAGTTGGAAAATCAAAAGTACTTCAACCTTCCGCGACTACCATACAAATACGATTCAGTCAACATCGAAACGACGGCCTACGCATTGCTCACCTACGTATCGCGTCAGGAGACGTTCACCGTAGAACCAATCGTTCGCTGGTTGAACAGTCAACGGTTGATGGACGGCGGCTGGGCCTCCAGTCAGGACACCGGAATTGCCATGAAAGCTCTCACTGAGTACAGTACCCGGAATCGCGTGGCGGATGTCACTTCGCTGACCGTCACCGTGGAGGCTACGTCTCTTCCTGGAGAATCGAAGGTCCTGCACATCGGACAGCACAATCTGGCGACAATTCAGGATATTGAGGTGAGCCATTGCTGATGCTGGAGTTGGGTTCAATTCGTTCATACATGACTTTTTATCAACAGATTCCAAACGCATGGGGTACCGTGAAGGTCCAAGCAAAAGGTGTGGGTTACGCTATTCTCCAGATGCACGTCGAGTACTCGGTTGATACGTATAAGTTCCAAACGATGCCTCCGGTGAAATCGTTTGACCTGACAACGCATACCGTGTTCCACGGTAGGAATCAGTCTCACATCAGTTATGTGATCTGCCAGCGGTACGTAACGAACAGTGTGTAGTGAAAGCTTTTCATTATTGTTCGTGATCTTCTTTTCTTTGCTTCGTATAGGTGGACCAACACTGCCGAATCGATCCGTTCTGGTATGGCCGTTCTGGACGTAGCCGTTCCGACTGGATACATGATTCAGCAGCAGAAGCTTGACTCGTACACTATCAGCCAACGAGTACGCAACCTACAGCGTGCACGCTACCAGGAGAGGAAGGTGTTGTTCTACTTCGACTATGTGAGTATTGTTACGGTATTCGCTTCTATAGCTTGAACGGGAACAAAACTTGAGTATGCTAAAGTAGAGCTGCTATTATTCAGAACAGCACTGACATAATACTCTTAACATCGACATCAAAACTTTTTATTAAACAATAATTTTAATTACAGTTGGACAACGACTTCGTTTGCGTGAACTTCACACTAGAACGGTGGATGCCTGTGGCTAACATGTCACGATACCTGCCTATTAGGGTTTACGACTACTACGCACCAGGTTCGTATCTTAGATATTTCAATATATGATACGTTAACTTATACCAAATTTCATTCTTTTCCATATAATTTTAGAGCGCTTCAACGAAACCATTTTCGACTCTCTACAAACATATCTGCTAAACATTTGCGAAGTATGCGGTAGCTCCCAGTGTCCGTATTGTAGGATCTACAATACTGCCATCCGGAATCCGGTGTCGGTTCTGTTGCTGCTCTTCACCAGCGTACTCATAGTTGCCCGCCACTACCGAATAGTGAATCCGAACAGTTGGATCTTTTGGAACGATTAGGAACGATTGCTCACAAGAGCTGCCGCACGCATTAAAAACGAAGAGCAGTGTCCATCAGACTTCTGTGTACATAATCCCTATCTAATGCGAAATCGAGAATCTCTGCTTTTTTAAACGGAGACTGCGCGACAGCGTGCAATTGCGAATTCGTCTATGATGTTCATTTTTATACAAAGACTTTTTTGAGTTACTGTAGTGTAGTATTGTCCAGACATCATACTCGAATCGTACTGTGTGCATTTCATGTCATGTCAATTTTCCGTGCGATTCCATCCAAGGCATTTGTGTACAATGAACAATTCTTCCCTTTACATTTCGCAACGAGACATCGCGATAGACGTAGGAAAAAGTAAGCATGAAGCAATGCCGTTTAGATTAGGAGAAAAACGTTATTTTCTCACGTGTTCGATTTTTTTTATTTTTAGAAGTGCTAGGAAAGCGACAGTTATTGTTTTATTATTTTAAATATTCTTTCTGTAGATTGTATGTAGTACGAATTGTATTCGTTTACTAGCCTTTTAGGATTTATTATCTTACGCAAGCAGAAATCTTCAGGCCGTCCAAATTTTCTGGTCATAACATTTTTTTTTTATTTTTAAGATCAACATTAGTTTTAATTTTACTCCAGGAGGTAGCACCACAAATAACTTAATACTGAAATAAAATGACAATGATCTTTTAGGTTTCAATGTCCAATAAACTCAGCATCGTACTATAGTACTAATTCCGTTCCAACACTTCAAATTTTATCACATTACTACGTTTAGGCAAACGATAACGAATGATACAAATTAGTGGGTGCCTTAACTGCAAGTTGGAAGATAACTATCTCAGCGGAATGAATGCGCCATCATTTATAAGAAAACGATTTTGTATCACTAGAACCTGAAAAAGGACGGAGATCTGAGAAGCGAATGTTTCTAATGAAAAATGTTTAGTGACAAAAAACGATCACTGCATAGCTCGTAGATGTGCTGATGAAACTACATTTTAAAATAAATTTATTGAAAATAAAAGTGTGTGGAATTGAATACGTGATCTACTTTGAAGAAATCGAATGACCAAATAGAAATCAAACCAACCGTAGAGATCATCTTGTATTTTCCATAGAATCACTTGCATTTTTTAAAGCTCCTTAAATCTCTTTCCCTCTCTATAAAGATTCTCTTGAGCAGCCTGCATTATCATCGTTAATTTTTCAGTAAAAAAAAGAACTTTATTTGGTTCAGTATAGTAGATACTATCAATAACACAGTGTAAGGTACCGCGGGGCAAGTGGGTAAATGGGGTAAGTAAAAATAATTTGTATATTTTACAGAATATTTGAATTAACGTTTTAAACTCATGCGTAAACCTTTGAGGCCATTCAGAACATTACGATAGGTAACAGATTCCTGAGATTTTCAAACCATTATTGCATAATAGAGCGAAAGATTGCTAACCTGTCAACTATCACTCCATAACAAGTTGGCGGCGTGCAATCTTATTTTAATATTTTCAGTAGCGGAAAATAATTTTCTGTACCACTTCTAAGTTGTCCACTCTGACAGTTTCAAACAGCAATTAAAAAAGTTTTAGAATGTATTCGACGTAGACCTAAAAGAAACTAAATTGGAACACCATAAATTTTCTAATCTCGTGGGGCAAGTGAAAAGTTTCTTATTAGAGAGAATTTGTGATTTCTCTTTAGGTTACTATAAGTAAACAAGGTTCGCAATTATCATAGAAAAACAGAACGTACTGATAATACAAGAAACATTATACTCAAAGCGTTAAAAACTATTAGAAATCAAGGAACTTCTCTAAAAGAGGTTGCCAAATATTTGGATATTAATATGTCTACTTCGGACAGCCGATTAAAAGTAAGACGTTGATTGTATAGTTCCAATATAAAAAAAGCACTGAAATTTCTTGTAATGTCTATGTACAGCTAGTTCAAAACATATAAATGGGGTATCCACATAAAAAAGATTCCAAATACATTATTGAAGCATTCCGTTTGATTTCTCCCAAAGAATTATCCGACGTCGTAACCGATTTTCTTAAAAACAAATAACGAGCAGTGAAAATTCTACAAAGCAGAAATGCAATTGCTGTCTCTGTAAGAACTAATATTGAAAATGTTGTAGTTATGATGTTGTCGAATCATTTCAACAAACATATCTGAACAGAAGAAAAATCAAGTGACAAGAATAGAATTTTCTTTGTTTACATGTTAATTATGTTATTGTTCATTGCGACGCTTTAACAAATGTCAAAGTTAATAGAAATCGTGAGTATAACCGTTAGTTTTTGAATTGATTGTTCAAAAAGATAAACTTATCACTTGCCCCACTTATGGGGCAAGTGAAAAGTAAAGAGACATTTTTCAAAAACTTTTTCTGTTTTTTTTTAATCAATTTTACACAAAAATCAATTTCAGAATAATGCTTATATTTTGTGGGAGTCAAACTAAAAAATAAACACGACCTCATTAATTTCAATTTAAAGTCTCTAGAATTTGGAATATCTCAACTATACGAATTCCATTACCCACTTGCCCCACGGTACCTTAACACAAATGTGTGTCACAAGGATTAAATTATATGTCTCTCGTAGATTAGGGGTCGCTGCATCTGAAGCCGTTCTCAGAAATATCCCAGCAGGTCATATTTTTTAGCTACAGGTCGTCAAAGTTGTTGATGTTCACATAAAATTTAAAATATTACTTTTAAATTCTGTTTGTGATCTAATTCAGCCTGCTTGCAGAATAGGGCTTAAACTTTCATTTCAGATATAATTTGGTCGAAATTGCACGATTTTTTTAACATGCTTGCAGTCTCCATGCAAAACTCTTCTTTCTTTTATATGGCAAAATACAATACTTTTCTAAACCATTAATAAATAACTTTTGAGCATTCTTTCGATGCTGAACTGTGTTGATGAGTATTGTTGTACATATGAAGTTTGAATTCTGTGGCAAATTAAGCAAATAATTTGCTATGCAAGCTGGCCAACTTGTATGCAAGCTGGCCAACTTGCATGCAAGTTGGCTGATATAGTCAGATTTTTCGTTTTCAACAGCCGATGAGTGGTATAAATAAAAAGCGTTTAACTTTACTACATGTAGCATCTACTCAAAAGCAAAATCCACAAATTTTACTACTCTTTTGGTATGAATAAACAAACTTTTACGAAAATGTAGTACGTACTACTTTCGAACAAGAGATTTTACTACATACGGGTAGCAGTGAGCTGTCAACTGATGCTGCACTTAAAAAAAAATCCATTCAGAGTACAGCGTAAAATCAATATAATCATGCATATGAAGAGATTGGCAAATTTGAAGACAAATCATGTGAAATTATGAATATTGTTACATACATCGCGTAATCGAGCATGGACACAAATTCATGTAGCTTATGTAATTTTACACGATTCGTAGTGTGAATTTGCAATAAATCTGACATTCCCTTTATGTGCACGTGAATTTTATGATGATTTGACATCAAAGATTTTTCTGAGAATTTTGGAATTTCAGCTGGAATTCTGTATCTTTTGAAGAGATCTTGAGATTACAGCATTGAAAGATAATATCCTTGGCTAGTGATTCAAACAAAGAGATAGGTCCTTAAGAAAAGTTCAAAGAGAAATGCATGATGTTGCAACACACACGTGTAGTTTTTGCCGATTGTATGAATCTGTGAAATCTCGTTAAGTATCTTGTAAAGCACGTCCCCAAAATTTTGTGAAAATTTTATTGAAGATGATGTCAGATTGCTGCTCAATATTTTATAACAACTGTGCTCAATTTACGATAACATTTCTTCCCAGAATTCGCGTCCAGGATTGCATGAACTTCGTACTCAAGATTTTTGAATATATTTGGGAATTTGGTTAGAACAAAGCATATGATATAATAAAACTTTGTCTGTAATAAAACTGTATTTGGCCAAGCTTTCTCAAAGTAAAATGCAGTTTTGCTTGTTTAGTAGTCCAGAAAAAGGACGTGGTATAGGAAGGCTTCCATGCAAAGTTCAATAAAATTGATCTAAATAATACAAAATCCTGATTCTTTCTAGTTTTGAATCTCAAATCGAACTGCAAAATCAGATTTAAGTGTAAACAATTTTAACGGCTATTAAAATTTTAAAGAAGAGTGCTTGAAATCTATCAGCTTAACATATCAGTGTGTCAAATTTTGGAATTAAAAATATATGCACAGTAAACTTAAGAAAATATTGAGCGATTTCACATTGATAATTTTAAGAACTTCTAACAGGAATCTTCAACTTATGAATTCTGCAATCTTTTGAGATGCTTAAAGCAAACCCTGTCAAAAAGGAACCTTAAATTTAGATAGATATGTTTCATACATACTGATTTTAACGAACTTGGCGAGTGCAAACCTGGCAAACTTTTGGCGAGATGGACCAACCAATGGTCTTAGCTTGTCGAGTACGACAATCCAAAGAAAAAAAAACTGGCAAACCGCACTCTACTGCAATTATCACATCTTATTAAAACACGTTAGACCATACTAGATAGAGCTAACCTAATTATTTTTAATAGTTGTAATAATCTACTCATCACCAAGAAAATAATCAGGCTTTCTTTTTGTTCATCTCAAGTTCAACGACTCATGTTTCAGTAACGCAATCTATTCCATTCAACCATCTCTAATGCCTACCTTCTCTAATACCAGTACGTCTTGGTCGGTATCCTGTCTTCTTCGATGCCCATTTCCTTCATGATCTCCATCTCGAACGTCTGCAGCGATGGCTTGAAGGTAATCTCCTTCACCACATCCCCCACCGTATCCTTTGGCCGCTCGATGTACAAACTCTTGGCCTTATAGTCGTGCGTTTCCTCGTTACCCTTTGGAATGGGAATAATTCGTCCGGTGCGTGTCGAAACTCGAACTTTTTCGCCGTCCTCAGTAAAACGCCATTCGATGCTCGTTCCCTGCAGATCCGAAGGGTCCACCAACCTTACCTGGTCGGTTACAAGTAGCGGTGCTTCGGATTTGATCGTTATTCCCGGATAATCTTTTTCATCCGCCACTTTCCGCAAGTGGCAGTTCAATCCGCTGACGATGACCCAGTTTCGCTCCTGGAACACCTGACTAACGATGCCTTGCTTGCCCTTATCCTTCCCTACAAGCACTTCAACTCGATCGCCCTTGAAGTACGACCAATTTGCGACCGGTTCGACGAATACCTTTTTCCGAATTGTACCCGGCATATTCTGTTGCTTGAATTGACCCGTCCAAGGCCGGTTTGTGGTGAAACGATACCGCTTACGCTCAACGGTGCGCGGCAGGTATTGTGGTTTCCCGCGGGGTGTTTTCCAATAAACCTGTAAGAATTTGTTGGTAACTTAATAAAACTCTCACCGTATAAACATTCTGCCTCACCTGCTCCATGCTACGCTTAATATACGCATCCGGGAGATTGGAAAACTTTTTCGACACATCACCGATTTTCTGCAGAACCCCTGTGATTCGCATTTTAGAAGTTTTTCCTCCAACGAACAGAAATATTTGCAAAAATTAGTACAAAATATTGAAATTGCTGGAAATTCACATGGAAAATGTTATGAAACAGCGCAATGTTTTGATTTCTCGTTTTGACAGCCCGGCGTACGCGAGGAACAGGAGGGTTTGTTCGACTCATCAAAGGTCGAAGCGTGTCGCGCACGCTAATAAATTTTGTCTCGCCGGCACTGAACGGAATCTCCCGCCATGAATTGAATGATTTGCAATAGGGCGATATTCAAAACTGAAAAGGCAATAGATGGCTCTTTTTCAATGGTAGTAAAAACGAAATCCTGAAGCAAAGAAAGCACCACGGAAGATGAACTAAACACAAAAAGTTATGTATTCACTTTACACTTGATTTCTAATCACTATTTTTTTGATCCAGTTTGCTAATAGGGTCCTAAAGCCCTGCCCCAATTTTAGTGCCAAACGCTTAAGTTTAGACCAAAAACACATGTTTACTCAATTTTCTAATGTTTTCCGTTGGTTTAAGCCCAAAAAACATTTTTTTAGATTTTGCCACATCCTTTGGCTTAAACTCAAATTTTGGGTGTATTTTGTTTTACGTGTCCCTTACGAAATGTCAGATAGGAACAGCCCCAGTGGTCGAACTAAAACCCCTGTGGTGTTTTTGTCGACTAAGCGAACGTCAAACATGATCAAAAGTGTCAAGATTCATTTATGGACCAAATTTTCAAATTAAAGTTTAAACATTATATAGCCATTATTTGAGCGGGAAAAATTGCTAAAGTAGTTACAATAACATGCTTTTTCGTGTTATTAAATAAAAACAAGATTTCATTAAAAATTTTAGGACCCAATTGCAAGTAATTTACGATTTTCATTATTTTTCATACGTTTTGACAGTTCTCCGACTACCATTCTTCCATGCGCTTGCGTTGAAAGTTTGAGAAATTTGAGAATCCAGCGTAGCGCGATCAGTGGGTGACATACAAACAACAGTGTCGTCGTTCGGCGGCCGGTAAGAGAAACTGAATGTTCGAAAGGTTGTTGTCTGTAATTTTTGCTGCTGGCGCCAACTGTTAGCGTTTGAGAACAAAACAAACAGTCATTACCCTATTCACTTGACTGGAAATCTTCATAATCCTTATTTTGAATGATTATTAGAGGGTATGATGCATCCACCGACTACTGAACTAAAATCATCCAATGTTTTGATGATTTTTAGTGCGCATCCGTATGACATTAAGCAAATAATTGAATTACGTGAAAACAAATGAACAACATGTAATTTATGACGGGTATTCTTTTCTTCGATGCCCCAAACCAAAAATCATTCAATTACAGTCCAAAATGTCATCTGGAAAGTTAATGATCCTAGATTTCAAATCATCCTTGTCAATCTTATTAAAAACATGATGGAAACAACGAGGTTCAGAGTTTCTTCGTGGTGTTTGAAGGTAATTTTTCATTCTATGATGTTATTATCGAGAAGCAACTATAACTGTGGTGTCTGTTAATTACTTTTAAAGGGATCTAGACCTATTCAACGCACGAGTCATCGCGGGTACTAAAGGAGCAGTCACTTCATGTTCGTTCCAACCAGGTATGTTAGAGGCATCCAACAGGCAACTCAGTAATTTAAGAAGTGTTATTATATGTATTTATATGGCCTTGTAATCAAAATAAATAGTGATTTGAGCAAAACCACCAGCTATTATTTATTTTTAATTTGAATTGTTTTGAACTACGAACCAGAAGATAATGGGGGTTGTTTACATTGGTGTATAGCAATCATTCAATTTTGATTTTATTTTAGAAGAATAAAAATCATTTCGAGGCTGGATGATTTTCATTCGGTGTGATTTGTAAACATATGATTTTGACGACAATGAAAATCATTCTATTTTTGTCAGAAAATAGGTTTGGGGCTCGGATGAGGCAAAAATCATTCAATTCATGGCGGGATATTTCGCTCAGTGTATTCAAATCAATCAATGTGATATCTTGCTATAGCGACGATTTGCTAGGCCCTCGTGAGGGACAAAGATCCGTTCATGAGCCTATCCAGCTTTTTAAAAGCGCTAATGGCCGCCGCAAACAGGCTCGCTTTCTGGTGGGGATTGGTCGATTTGACGTTTGGCTTGGGTCGTGTTATACTGAGTGGACCCAAGCCAAACGTCAAATCGACCGATCCCAACCAGAAAGCGAGCCTGATGGCGGCAGCCATTAGCGCTCGTAAAAAGCTGGATACCCTAAAGCCTGATTTGCTGCTGAACAGGAATCGCTAAAGAAATTTCTCGTCGATTCCTTGCAGAAATTTTCTACAGCGATTCCCGTTTGAACTGACATCTCTTTTCAACTGCGTACTGCGATCAGAAAAAAAACGCTTCCTTGATCAATTCCTTGCAGGAATTTTCCATCCATCAAGATAGGCCAAGAAAATACTTGTCAGCAGCGAATCAGGCTTAAAACGCTGAAACGTTTGACTTTTAGGTGTCGGCCAGGGTAGACGCGTCACGCGAAAATCCTTTGGAGTTTGATATTTCATTATTAATAATTGTTATTTCTTCCCATGCAATTTTTGCTTCGCTTCACATTTGGGTCCTAAAATGTTTAATGATTTTTTGTTTTTATTTGATAATACGAAAGAGCATGTTCTTGCAACTATTTTAGCAATTTTTCCAGCTCAGGTATCGGCTATAACATATTTTTTTTTTTAGTGTGTGGTGTTCTTGGGTAGTGGACGCCTTTACGATGGCTCATTTAATTTAATATTATTTTGGTGCTTTCGTCAAATACAGTCATCAAGGAGACTGTTTAAATGGGGTTTTGGAGTGTAGTGTTTTACATCAAATGTGCAGTGCAGTTCTCCAATCCCATGTACAAGAATATGTAACAAATAATATTCTTGATTCGTGGGGGCAATAATCATGGTGGTTCATTTGCCTTTTTTTTCGCTTGCATATGTGAGTAATGCACCACTGTGTGTAAGTGTTTAACTCATTATTTGATAGTATTTTATTATCAATTGCGGTGAGTATACACTGAGATGCTTGCTCAGCAAAGTCCGAGAAGCTTCCTAGGGGACAGACAGACATTTAAAACATGTAGGTACTGTGTATGTATTAGGATCGAGGCAAAATGCGTACGTTTCGTTATTCGTCGAACAGCTGATTCGTTTGATCGCAATTGGCCTCGAAATGAACTAGCCCAGGGTTAAAAATCTCGTTAACAAAGACAAACAAAAAGAATTGATGTAATCTATATAAATAAAAATGGAATGGTGTTTGTATGTCACGAAATGGCTTACGAACGGGTCAACAGATTGGAATGATTCTATCTCCGTTTTGTTCGTCAAGGCTTCCGACGTGTTTGTGTGTATAAAAATCCCAGGAGAGTCACCGGGAAAGTTGGAAAAACGTGCTTGAACGGAACTGTCATTTCGTATGGGACCATCAATATCGTTTTTCAACAGCCTACTTGATGGCAAGACGAAGTTTGCCGGGACCACTAGTGTACATATAAACTACGTAAGACGCAAAAATGGCGCATGAAAAAATAATAAGAATAAATTAAAAAAAGGGTCATATTATAAACACTTATAGAAGAATTAAAAGCGTGTCTTCAGTATGAATAAGATTTTACGTTTATTCTACAGAAACAAATAGTAACATTCCCAGTAACAACGATTCGTTCTAGATAGTTGATCACAAAATATCGCAGCTTGTTTTAAAATAGTCGTTTCATATTTTGGTTTCAATTTTTGGTTTTCTAATTAACATAGTGGTATTGTTCATCAAGCCAGTTCTTCTAATTCTAAAACATGCTTCGATTTATTTCAATATCGGGAAAGGCAAAAAGGAAACAGTGAGGCAGAATGTGACGTTTTAAAATTACATACTGCTATTGCCTGTCAAACAATGATCATCCATAAATTTATATATAAAATGCATTTAATGCGTCTAGTATCAGAAGTGTTTGATACTAAAAACTAGTTTTAACTGTATTGTAATTTCTTCTCAATTTTTTTCAGGGGGGCCAAGCCCATGGTTCGGGGGGGCCAGGCCCCCCCTGGCCCCTCCCTATTTACGCCAATGGGTATCAGATGATACTGACCTTATTATTGATAATAAAACACAGTTTTTCACGAGATTTCAACAAAATTCGGAATACCCGCTAATTTGAACGGTACCTCATGCAAACCATCGGGATTCATTTTTAATTTGAACATATAGTCACCATAGAAACGCGTTTCTGGTTACCTTTTTCACTGTTTTGTTTTGGTTCTGCGTTCCGTTCCACTGCGTTCCATCCAAGGGGTGCATCTGATGCAACAACAAAATTTAATGCATTTAAATGCACATTTTCTGAAAACGCAATTCATGGTTTGCTCCAACTATTCTCTGTTGTCGTTTTCAAAGTTTTTCTCGACCAATTTGAGAAAAGCAGCTTCCTTTTCCAAAATTTCTTCGTGAATAGTAAAGCTGGCAAATTATTGGAGAGGACGAATGACAGTATCATGCACTGCTTCACCGTATCATTGTGATCTCGTCAGTTCCTAAGAATATCTCAAATATAATTAGCATTGTTCCGGAAAGTCATTTTTAACTATGTTATACAGTTAACTCTCCCTTACTCGATATTCCGTATCTCGATATCGAGTTAGAGAACCATAGTAAAAATTGGTTTTCATGGCTAACTCGATAGTCCCTTGGAACGCAGTTGCACTGCTTTTGTGTTCTATAACTCGATACCTCCCTAACTCGATGGTCCTTTCAATATCGAGTAAGGGAGAGATGACTGTAGCTTCGGAACCCGACAGACTGAACATGCCAAGGGTTAGATCATTGATTCTGTCTCTTAGAAAAGGTGGCCTGTAGACAAGCTCAACGAAGAAGCATACCCGGTATGGCAGCTTAGTTTCTAGGTTAAAAAATATAAATATCCAATTTTATATCTGGCATAATCCGCATAAGTTGGTCCTAAGGGTATTATTAAAATTAAAGTTTGTGCAGATTATCCTTACCTAGGAAGATGAATATTCAGGAACAGTTGTTTCGTTTTTCGAAGCAGATTTAAATGCTACTCAACAATGGATGGAGTGGAATTAATATATGCCCTAAGAGCAGTTCAAAGGCATCATGGACATTTGAGATAATTTCTACAAGATTGGAGTCTGAGATACTTTATTCTATAAGGAGTTGTGGAATAGTTTCGTTCCGTGGTTAACAAACAGCAGTAAAGTGGGGGGTACAATGCATGGCTTCGATGAAAATATCCCAATGAAGGTGAAATAGTTAGGTCAACATCAATTGCTCATGTTTCCATACAAGCCCACAACATTGAAGTAAATAAAACAAGTTTTGGTAGATAATTGTTTCGCTGTTTTTCATATAAGTTCTATCTATCTATTTTTATTTCGAACGTTTTAATGAATGTGAGTCTTATGCGAATGTAGTCTACTAAATATAAAAAATAGTGATTTTACGTCTTTTGTATGCACATAAAAGAAGTGGTCCATAGATAGGTACGATAGAGTCTGATTCAAAAAGTTGCATTACTTTCGTGTCCTTTTACAAGTAAATTTACGTTTTTGGTCCAATACATCTTCAGAGACACATTTTTGTGGCATTCCTTAATTTACATCACATGTCGTTCAGCCATTACGTGAATTATGTCCACTGCAGTTTTCATTATATTTAAAAGTATAAATAACATAAAAAGTATACTGAAAACATAAAAAATCCATACTTCATTATATAAAGTAACAGTGTTTACTGTTTACTTTCATAACGCTAAAATTGACAATTTTCGACACCCACTCACCCTCTTATAACGCTTTTTGTATGAATATTTTACAAATTTTGTATGAGCCGTAACATCACGAGGACACCCTCCCACCCCCTTCAGAGTTATGAAATTTGTGGATGGGCCCAAAACCAATTCTTTTCAGATTGCTTGACTAATACGTATTTATTTATGGTAGCACTATTTACTCATAAGGAATAAAAAAAGGACCCACGGACAGAATAATATATAATAATATACAGAATAATATAATAAAATACATATACACGCAAACAAATTTTGTTGTATAATCTACCGAATCCATGGTAGAATTAAGAACTGCACCAACGATTTTCAACCGACTACAAAAATCTGTTAAGTATACTATAATCTGGTGAAAATCACTGAGCAGTGCACTTAATGTGACTATGTCCATAGTAACTTCGACTACACAGCATTGTACTTCGATCCGTGACACCCACCGTACAGCACAGTGTGATCAAAAGTATAATGCCAAACTTGTCAAATCTAGAATGTTTCTAGTCATTAATACTACAACTGTAGTTAAATAAACAGAATATATTTTCTTGAGTAGTGATGTTGACTATTGTTTTGGTAGAGTTAACAGATTAATGTAGTCGGTTGAAAATCGTTGGTGCAGTTCTTAACTTTACCATGGATTCAGTAGTTTCTACAATAAAATTCATTTCAGTGTAGGCATTCGAAGAAAATAAATATTATAATATTTTATTATCATAAATTTTTATTTCAGTTCTTTCCTTATAGCAGTAATCAAATACAATTTTGTAACTGCTCCACACTAAACTCAAAATTCTAGGTGCAGTTCTCTGGTCGTTTTGTGGTAATCCTTCCTAGTTCTTGGTTCATTGTTTTAAGCAATGGATGCCTACCGCAACCGCAACGACCTCTGAAATCATCTAAATCCAAGGCCCAAATCATGCCACCCCCAAGATTCATCTTTTTAACAAACTGTGATTTCCTACGAATCTCATCCACATCATCATACGATACCCATTGGTTTCCTCGCAGCGCATATGGTCCAATACGGCCCTCTGAATCTCGATACACGGCCCAACCGTTCTGATTGACTTTCTCGCAAATTTCATAGAATGCCAGGAATCCACCAGCACGAGTAAACTGACCGGCTTCACCCGGTCCGTATGACTTATCATTCAATCCATTTTTACCACTGTCAGCCAGTGAGAATGATTGTCCGTACAAAGGCATACCCATAACTAGCTTTCTTGATGGAGCTCCCTTTTCGATCCAATAATTGATGGAGAAGTTAGCATTGAAGTAATCGTATGTATCACCAGGATAATAGTACAGCGGAGCAACGTGTCCTGTTTGTTTATCCCAATGCCCATGGAAATCGTAAGTCATGACCGCAATCCAGTCGAAATATTCCGCTAAAACTGGAACGTCGTATCCAGCATCGATAACCATTTTACTAGGCGACACGGCTGCCGATAACAACCATTTTCTGGGACGGAATTCTATAGCTAACTCCTTAACAAGCTCTGCAAAACCTTCTTTTTCATCGGGGAAACCTTTCTTGCAATCCACCTGCCAACACACAGGATATTCCCAATCCAGATCTAAACCGTCAAAGTTGTATTTTTCTATGAACTCGACGGCATGCTTAACAAATGCGCGCCTCGCAGAAGAGCTTCTTACAAGTTTACTATACTTATCTCCAAGTGAATCATTCCATCCACCCAGAGCTAAGGTTACCTTCGTGCCCTTACGTTTATGCTCTACTACTCGTTCATAGAACTGGTTATCAATATCGGCCCACGAATCATGTGTCTTAATTGTCAATGATTCACGATCGAGAACTGCGAAGCCATAAACTATGTGCGTACAGAGATTCGAATCGATGTCATCCGGAGTATACTTTCCATCACCTTGTCTATACCACGCCCAATTGGTGAAGTAGCATACGACCTTGAAGTCGTTATTACCCGTTGTTTGGACGTCTGTATGTTCCAAAGGAGGTCTGGTTGGTCGTTTGCTTGTTGTATCCGGAGACCACCAAACCATGCTGGACGATTCGGGTGACCACCATGATGTGGTTGACTCCGGCTTCCACGCTGTGGTAGTTCTTACGGTAGTTCGCTTCGGTGGACGAGTAGTGGTTGTTGTCCGTTGGGTTGAAGGATACGACGGTTTTTTGGTTGTTGTTACAGTATCCGTCTGCTTATTGCGACAGTTGGTGCTTTGAGGCCAATCGCAGTGATCAACACTCCAGTAGAGGCCACCGGGGCATCTGAAAATAATACAGTTCATTCAATGTTCAGTATAGGTTTGTCATGAGGAATAGAAGAACTTACTTTTGTTCATACAGCTTGCCGTATTGACAGATGTAATATTTGTTGCAATCAGTTGGATGGGGAACAAAAAGTCGTCCATCAGTACAGGTTGGTTCGTCTACTTCATTAGCAATTTCTTGATAACTTGGAACGTTTGTGGTGGTATAAGTAGGTCTAGCGGATGTTCTTCGTCTTGTCGTAGTTGTCGGACGTCTAGTGGTGGTGGTAGTAGTTGTCATTGTAGTGCGTCTTGTCGATGTAGTGGTAGATGGTCTTCTAGTTGTTTCGGGAGTAGTACTTGTAGGAGGCCGAGTTGGTCGTGGTTCTTCACGTTGGGGTTCCTTTTCTAGTACACATCTTGGTCCGGGTCCTGGATAGTTTCGCAGTACACGATTGATAGTCCTCAGTAGTGGATATTCTTCACAGTCGCATAAATTACGGAAATCATCAAGATCGAGAGCCCAGATCATTGCACCACCGAGTCCCATTGCTTTTACGTATTCGCTTTTATGCCTAATCATGTATTGGTCATCAAAGGATACCCATTGATCTCCTTTGTATGCATAAGGACCCATTCGTCCTTTCCTATCTCGAGCCACGGTCCACTTCTTGTTTCGAATATTGGCACAAATCTAGAACAGATAGATTTTTTTTAAGTTATGCAGTATTGAATGTTAAAATCAACTTACCTCGTAGTATGAAAGGAACCCTCTGGCTCGAGTTGACTCTCCTGCTTCACCTCCACCATATGTCTTTGCATTTAAACCATGCTCTTTATTATCAGCCAACGAAAATGATTGGCCATACATTGGCATTCCCATAACAAGTTTTCGTGGATCAGCGCCCTTCTCTATCCAGTAGTGAATAGTGAAATTTGCATTGAAGGTCTTATCGAAATCATCTGGATGTTCGTACATTGGCGCCACGTGTCCAGTCTTTTTATCCCACTGACCATGATAATCATAAGCCATTACAGCGATCCAGTCCATGTAATCGGAAAGCGTTACTACATCGTAACCTTCATCAACAACTTTCTTACTCGGAGACACCGCGGATGACAAGAGTAGCCCTTTAGGTTTGAATGCTTGAGAAAGCTCTACGACGAGGCTAGCAAATCCTTCTTTCTCATCCGAAAAACCCTTTTTACAGTCAACCTGCCAGCATACCGGGTATTCCCAGTCCAGATCCAGTCCATCGAAACCGTACTTTTCGATAAAGGCTACTACATCCGCTATGAATTTTTGCCGAGCAGCAGCACTTCGAACCAGTCTACTGTATTTGTCCCCAGCAGAGTCATTCCATCCACCGATAGCAACCGTTACTTTCTTCCCCTTCTTTTTGTATTCAACAACTCGCTCATAAAACCGATTATCTATATCTGCCCACGAATCATGCGGTTTGATTACCAATCGATCCCGATCTAATACCGCGAATCCATAAACTATGTGAGTGCATAAATCAGCATCGATGTCTTCCGGTAGATATTTTCCATTGCCCTGACGATACCAAGCCCAGTTGGTGAAATAGCATACGACTTTGTAGTCAACGTCGGATTCAATGGCGTTTTCGTCTTGGTTTGATGTTTCCTTATTGATGACTTCAGCCGACACTTCTAAATTCCCTGGATGGGTTTCAACGCTATTAGTGCCGATCGTTTCATGATTTTCATCTTCTTTGCTTGGCTCGGCAACTGTTGAAGCTAAGATAAATGTACGTGAAGCTTTGACTCTTTATTTAGAGATACAATACTTACGAATAGTCTCCACTCCATTGGGAGCATCCTTCAGTCCTTCTCGGATGGCGGTTAGCAGAGGGTGATGTCCGTGACCACAGCGATTCTTAAAATCATCTAAATCAAGAGCCCAAATCATACCACCTCCTAGGTTCATGGCTCGGATAAACTGAACTTTACGTAGTAGAGCCTCCTTGTCATCGAATGACACCCATTGATTTCCTTTGTATGCATATGGGCCCATACGCTTCAAATCATCCTGAACTACTGTCCAACCCTTGTTCTGTATACGATCACAAATCTGTTGAAAGTATGTACAATTAGTTTTTATACCTTGTCAATAAAACAATTATGAAACAATTTACCAACCTCGTAATAGGCAAGGAATCCGGCAGCTCGAGTGAACTCTCCAGCTTGTCCAGCTCCAGGGGCCTTCGCATTTAGTCCATTATTTTTCTGATCAGCGAGCGTAAACGATTGGCCATATAAAGGCATGCCCATAACTAGCTTTCTCGATGGAGCTCCGAGTTCAATCCAATAGTTTATTGAGTAGTTCTTCAATTGATAAAAGTTAGTTCAGTATAATACAAATCAACGCCTTAGATACGTACCGCATTGAAGAAGTCGATCTCATCCTCCGGATGGTAGTACAGTGGAGCAACATGGCCAGTTTTCTTATCCCATTGACCATGGAAATCATACGTCATTACAGCGATCCAATCGAAGTACCTAGACAAAGTGGGGATATCATACCCAGCGTCGATCACCGTCTTACTAGGCGACACCGCTGCTGACAGTAACCAACCACGTGGCTTGAATGCCGCTGACAGTTCCCGTACCAAACTTGCGAAACCTTCCTTCTCATCGGCGAAACCCTTCTTACAATCTACCTGCCAGCAAACGGGGTATTCCCAATCCAGATCCAAACCATCGAAGCCATACTTTTCAAGGAAACCTATTACGTGTTCAATAAACTTGGCGCGAGCTGCAGCGCTTCGAACCAATCGGCTATACTTATCACCAGCCGAATCATTCCATCCACCGATTGCCAACGTCACCTTCACTCCCTTATTTTTGGCCTCGACTACACGTGTATAGAAATTGTTATCTATATCAGCCCATGAATCATGGGTTTTAATTGTCAACGATGAGTAGTCCAGGACAGCAAATCCATAAACAATATGGGTGCATAGATCGGTTCTAATATGATCAGGTGTATATTTTCCGTATCCTTTTCGATACCAGGCCCAGTTTGTGAAATAGCAAACCATCTTGTAATATCCGGATAATGGTTCGAGGATAGGCACTGGAGTCGTCGTTGTCGTTGTAGTAGTTGTTGTAGTCGTGGTAGAAGGTTTATTATACGGGCCATCAATGTCCTGACCTTCTTCTACCACCGATTCACTTCCCTCCTCAGAACTGTTTTCGGTACTCGCCAACTGCGTGCATTTGGCATTTGCCGGCCAATCACAGATCATTCGAATTTGATTCCAGTGGAGTCCATCAGCACAGCTGGCCGCTTCAAGACGACCCCAGTTACAAATCAAGTACTGAGAACAATCTCCTGGATACGGGACATGGGTGTGGCCGTCGCAAGGGTCATCTTCTGATAAAACTTTCAAAGCTGCTAGCTTTGAGTTCTTGGTTAACAGTTTGTAATACTGCGCCCGGCTAACACAATTTACGTTATCCTCCCAATCACAACTCTTCTCTTCCTCATTCCAGAATAGGCCGGGACCGCACTGTTGAGCGATCTTCTTCTCATTAACGCAGATATAGAAGCTATCGCAGCTCTTATGAGGATAGTATTCTCCATTGATACACTTGTCGACTGGTCGTTGCACAGGTTTCTTGGTTGTGGTCACCGGCTTTTTGGATGGTCGCGTGGCTTTAGGAGGAGTGGTTTCTACATGTGAAGCCGTAGTCCACCACCAGGGAGATTGGGTGGTATAAGCCGTGGTTGTAGTTCTTCTTCTTGTCGTAGTTGCTGGTGCCATAGTAGTGGTTGTAGGCAAGGCAGCAACTGGAGGTGGACCAGCTGTGTCCTTGGCACATTTTGCAGAAGCAGGCCAATCGCACAGATTTGCTACTTCATTCCAATGGAGACCACCTGCACAAAACTGTTGTTTGAACTCACCATAGACGCAACGATAATAAGAATTACAACTGTATGGATGGGCTTTGTATTGGTTCGGTTCGCATGGTTCTCCTTCCGTTAGTTCTGGTTGAACAAGTCCAGGAGCAGGAATGGTCGTACCGACAGTAGTTG
The DNA here is from genome assembly GCF_002204515.2 of Aedes aegypti. Classification (NCBI taxonomy): domain Eukaryota; kingdom Metazoa; phylum Arthropoda; class Insecta; order Diptera; family Culicidae; genus Aedes; species Aedes aegypti. Next base: position 384,393,503 of record NC_035108.1, read on the forward strand.
GTGGAGGAGCATATGTTGTGGTGGTTGTAGTTGGTCTACGGGTTGTCGTACTTCTTGTAGTGCGTCTAGTTGTTGTGGTCGTTGGCATTTCTGTAGTTGTAGTCGTGGTTGTGGTAGTTCTACGAGTAGTTGTAGTTGTGGTCATCCTCGAGGTTGTAGGTTCCTGCCAGGATGGCCATGTGGTTGCAGAAGTAGTCGCGATTCCACCACCTCCGGTATCAACGCTAACCGTCATTTCAGCAGGAGGTGGAGTTACTGGTTGCACTGGACGAGAGCAGTCAATTACTGTTGGCTGAGGGGTCTTCAACCGACCGAGTGCTCGATTAATGGCGCTCAGTACAGGATATCTTTCTTCACAACACTTGTTCTGGAAGTCGTCTAGATCGATTGTCCATGCAGCTATTCCACCGTAACCAGATTTCATGACATATCTAGCCTTTGCCGTCGCCGAAACTGGGTCATCATATCCTACCCATTGATCCTTCCAGGTTGCATATGGTCCAGACATAGAAGAATCACGTCCAACCGACCACTTTTGCTTGCGAACTCGGTGACAAACTTCATAATATGCCAACATTCCTGGCTGTCTGGTATCTTCTCCTGCATTACCTGGGCCGGATGCTTGCGTTCCAATACCAGGTATTTCACTCTTGTCTCTACTACGGGTCAACATAAAAGTTTGACCGTACATAGGAACTCCCATTATTAGTTTTTCCCTACGAGCACCCATTTTCGTAAGCAATTGCATAGTATAGTCGACATTATACTGTGGGTACTTATCGCCTGCATTGCCATACAAAGGACTCACGTGTCCCGTTTGCGTTTCCCATGAGCCGTGATAATCGTATGTCATTACAGTCATGAAATCAACCACGTTGGATAGTTGAGCTAGTTCGTAGGCCTCTGTGATTACTTCTTTGTATCCCGAAATACTCATAGTGACTAAAAGGTTTTCTCTGGAAAACTCCCGCTGCATTTCCATCATGAGTTTAGATAAATTTGGTCTATCACTGGAAGATCCTTTGGAGCAATCGCTCTGCCAGCACACCGGATAGTTCCAATCAAAATGCAAACCAGAGAATCCATGCGTCTTGAGGAAAACTATGGCATTGCTTATGAAGTTTCTACGGTTTGTGGGCGAACCAACCATCGAAGAATACTTATTCCCAACCGAATCAGTCCATCCACCGATTCCCAGCAGGACTGGAACGGACCCACTGGAACTTATGGTTCTTGCATATAGATCTGAAATTAGAATGGATATTGTAATAATGATATTGATCAGTGAGTAGCACGTATAGATTACTGTTTTCGATATCTGCCCACGAGTCAAACTCCTTCATCATCAAGCTCAATGGATCCAGGGTGGCAAATGAGTAGATAATATGCGTGCATAGCTTGTTATCGATATGCTCAGGAACAAACTGTGCATCGTTCTTTCGATAGAAAGCCCAGTTGGTGATATGGCAGATAACTTTGTAGTCACCTGAGCTTTGCTTCAGGCTTTCAACTTTTTGTAATTTTTCGTATTGATTGTACTGATTGTATTCAAGCGTGGGAAGTTGTTTCAATGTGTTGATATCTACCAGTTGCTGATATGGAGATCCGTATCTGAACGGTTGTGGATTTTTCGTATCATATTGCATGGGAAATGAATAGGCAGCATATTTATTCTGGAATATGGGACTTTGCGGAGCCCGATAGTCGATGGTTTCTGCTGATTCAACTCGTTGCTGTTCCGAGGTGATGACTGATTTTACTTCACTGACTACATCTTCGATTGCATTATCCATGTCTACGATACGGAACTCAACTGCATCTCGCAGAGGCAGACGTTCATCGACCCTGGAACAAGGAATAATGTAAGTACATTGATAGTATAACCGCGGTATCTGAATGACTCACAGATTGACTGGTGCACTCTCTACAGCATTTCGTAGTGGGAGAGATTTTGTTCCAAAGACATCATCCACCGTGTAGGCTGCGGTTTTTTCATACACATGCGGAGGGATTGATTCAACGCTGTCGCGAAGAAAGGTTGTGGCTTCCGGCTGAACATTCCTGTACGCGCTCGAGCTAGACGATGCCCAGCAGACAGCAAGGACAACAAGTGGCTGCGAATAGATTGATTGACTGTACGTGAGAATGGTTCTTAATTTGAACATAGAACAAAAGAACCTACCGGACTGAAAAACCTTCGTTTAGTCATTCTGTCCACTGGTCATTTAAACTGAAATAAAAAATGATGATATTATGCATTCATATGGCTTGGTTCAGACAGGGATTTGGAGATTCATGAATAAGTAAATGGCCCGAGAAAAATAAAAATAATTGCACTGATTATTTTGTAAGCAAAAAACAGTCAGAATAATCTGTTCTTGAACTTGAAGTCAGGTCCAGTACAAAAGCAAAACATATAGGCATCCATTCAACCTCAAACCCGTAGGCGCAAAATCTTCAAGCACGTGCTCAAGTTGAGAGTATCTCGAAACCAGTTTAATTCACGGACACGGGAGACCCAACAACAAGTGTGTGATTCATTCGTTGATGGAAGTTTTGTATAGAAACACGAGAAGAAGCAGACAAAAAAGCTCTATGCTCAGCATCAAGTTCGACGCGCTTACAACCGGTACCGCTATGCCGTAATCGTAGAAAAGAATGAAGCCCAGACACACCTCCAACTTGCGCCGTTCGTTGAATGGATTTGAATAATCATTCGTTCTTAACTGCTGTTTCGTTGGCTACGTATAGAGAGCACCGTTTTGTCGTGTTCTAGTGGGTCACTGGGTGGTTTATGTTAACGATTCGATGTGCATCAGTTTAGAAATGTATTGCATTCATAATGCGATACAGACAGTTGCCTGATAAACCGTTGAACTGAACTCGCAGCTATTCAGTAAGACTATCCTGAGGACGACGAGCAAGAATCAATTATACGATTCAAATGTAAAAATGGTAAATTAGCAAATAAAATCTCTTAGTTAATCACTATGAAAGCGATCATAAGACTAAACTAAGCTTAAAAAGTAGGTTCTGTCCTAGTAGAGATGTAGAATCAGAAAAAAAGAATGCTCAGAACTAGAAGAAGGCAGACCTTAACATCAAATTACACGTGATATGAGTTACCTAGTACTCGAATAATCATCGTGGTCCTTACATCTTCGCAAAATGTAATTAAAAATATCTCATATACAATTGAAGAACTAAAATAATGATAGATAGTAACTTGTAAGCCTGTCCGAAAAGCAAATCAAATATCGATTAGTTGATAGTCCTTCAGCCTGATTAAAGTTTTCACGACACCACCACGCCTAAAACGAATGAAACCACATACAATGCATGTTCCAGTTCTTCTCGATCTGCCATAAGCTGACTAAATCAAATAAATTAAAACGAGTTTGAAGTGTGGTTACAAATCTTGTTGGCTGCTTTAATTAAAATTTGCAGGGTTGCTTATCGATTTGGGAAAATATTAAATTGAACGTAAACCTGTTCTCGTTCTCATTCATTATTCGTTGGTGACTCAAGATTACCAACATTACGCCTACCGTTTTGTCTCAAATTTCGAACAGATCAATTAATTTGTAAAATTGTTCATTTGAATACAATTTCTTCGTGCTGTTAGGCATTTGAAGCAAGGTGTCCGGGATACGAGACAGAATGATCACAGTGTTTGGCATTTAAATTAAAATGTTGTTGCATGTTTTCAAGTAAAACTAACACTAAAATAAATTAAATCAACATTATTATTGGCACACCCAGTAGCTTACAGTTAAGTTTTGCGAAGGAATTGGGATTTTCACAAATAACAGTTTATTCATGCTTATCAGATGCATTTGATGCATTTTCTCAGATATGACTGAGAGGCAGCAGCCCTTCATTTTTGGTTTTATAATACAATAATTGGATTTTATTTTCACGGTCTTTAGCCTCGATGTAGCTTGAAAGTTTCAGATCAGACTACATGCTCATATATCTGTTAATTCACTTTTTTCTAGAAACTTAGGTATCAAAACATGAAAGAAACTTCAATTTAGTTTTCTCAAAATATTTAAAAAATACATCCAAAATTACGAAATCTTTCAGAAATAGACATAAAAGTTGAGATTACTCTGCCTTTCAAATACCTTTTGCACAAGTTGATAGGTAACTCTTAATTGTACTGCCCATGTTTGCAAGGATGACGTTAGCGATACTGACGTTTTCGGAACATTGTTGTCATTTGAACGACAAACAACGAAAATTTTAAACTTTTTTACACACGGATATCTAGATTAGGGTTAGAACAAACGTACTATAGATATCAAATCATAGTATCTGCAAACACACGCTAAATAATGTAGTTAGAATGCTGAAATTGACAATGGCGCTTACGTAGACCTTGAGAACGTGGATAGTTTAGTATTTTTTTATGGGAAGAAGGTAGAATTGTGGTGAAAATCACTCTCAAAACGATATGTTTGAGTGCTACCAATTAATAAATGATATGTGTGATATTGATATTAGATCGGAATCAAATAAAGTACTGGGTATGCATTGGTCGGCAAAGTTGTTCAGTAGCTCAAGAGCTATCATTATTAGAGCCAAAAAATTCGAGATTTTGGCACAAGGCGGCACTAGTGCGCATGTAATTGTTTTGCGGATATCTCAAGAATCTGACCACTTAGAAAGATGGCGTCTTGGGCAAAGTTGTTCAATAAGCCAAGGGGAATCATGGATCAAGCCAGTTGATTCTAAATTTTATTTCCAGGTGACGCCAATGAGCATGAAACATTTGTTGTGCAAATATCTTAGCAGCACGAGTTACTAAACAACTTTGCCGAAGACATCATCTTTCTAAATGGTCAGGATCTTGAAATATCCACAAAAAAAGTTTCATGCCCACAAGCACCAGCTTCTGAGATTGTGCAAAACAAAAGGAAAAGTATCATGCATACTAGTGCCACCTAGCGATCGAATTCCGAATTAAATGAGGTACCACCAGATAGAGCTCCACTTCCAGAACAACTTTACTGAAGACCCCATGTTTCGAAATTATTTAGATTTTAAGATATAGGTGTCCATTTCAATTTGTAGTCCGCTCGAACCTTATATAGTGCATTCATTATTATGCGACTTCTATGTACAATTGTTGATTTTACCGCATCATAAAACACCATACTGTAAACAAAAACTGTTGAGTATTCTTCTTAAGAAGATTGTTAAGGAATACATTTTGGTTTGGTGTCGATAGATGTCTTTGTTGAAAAATGATCACAGCTGTTGTACGCTTCTTATGCTTGTACATAAGAAGCCTTCTAAACAAATTTATTTATTTTTGGAGCAACAATTTTCCAGATATCATAAAAACAATTTTCATTTTAGAGAAAAATATTTTAAATTTAAAGGAAACTGAAACAGGTAGAATTTTTAGGTTTAATGTACGTCATATGATGGAAGTACTTATGTAGTATTCATATGAAAAACAACCTACGTCTTCATAGAGTTGCTTATTCAGACCAACGCCATATTTAAAGCCCAATAGAGAAAAATGCGTTATTTTCAGAAGATCTCAAAATTCGCCTATCGTTGGGAACATTAAATTCAGATACTTATGATATGAATTCCAGAATTCACAGCTTCCCGAATTTATATCATAAGTATCTGTAATTAATGTTCCCAACGTTACACAATTAAAGTACCTGCCACTGAATTGAACTCACGATCTCTGCATCCACAAGTCTCGACACTGTCCTTGCTACCACCACAGTATTTATCGAGAGACAAAGAAAACACACCGTTTTGCAGGGAAAGTTTGCAGGGATTCATCCACCTACAAACGTAAAATCGGGTGTAATTGATCAGAGGGGCGAAATTGATCATCGTATCACACGATTTTATTTATTCGTAATGGAGCACAAATATCAATGTGAGCTGCAGTAAATGAACGTCATTCGTCGTGACTATTGTCGAATTGTGTGTTGTGAAGTTTTTTGCGTTGAAGAATGTGTATTACTATGAAAATGATGTAAAATTTTAAAATCATGCACGGTGCAGTATTGACAAACACCTATGAACTTCTATTTCTAAGCAAGGATCTGAACATGGTATAAACCTAAAAGTGTTTGAGGATGCTTCAGATATACCCCTAAACCAGATTTCATTACCAAAACACGTACCAATTAGCTCATATGGTTTAAATAATTGAATTTCTGTTAGATATCACTCAATTCCGTAGGAAATTGCATACATTTAGGCGTTTTCCGCGTAATTCTTGAAATTTAACTGTTCGTTATTTATATAAATATTGCATTGTTAAGAATTTGACAAGCATATTTGGATTCAGAGAGCTCATATTTATCAGGTAGAGTTGTTTTTAAAACTAACAATAATGGCATTGACAAGTGATCAATTTCACCCCGAAATGAGATCCCCTGATTTTTTATTTTAGAGATATTTGTTAACACTAAAATGACATTTGTTGGAAAATATCGGTACATGAGTCGATGAGGATCACCTTCGTACTTGTTTTCCTGCATTTAGTTGTTTGGCATTGTTAACATTATAGAAATCATAAATTACAACCATAATTACGCTTTAGAAGTCATGTTATTTTCAAGATTCACACCAAAACTTTTCTTATATTCCTTGAAAATCTTGAAATATTTGTTCTCATATATCTTTAATAATCCTTCAATGAATTGATTTTGATAACTTATTTGGGTTGATGCCTTCAATAACTGCCTAAAGCCCTTGAAAATTCAGTTTTCTTGATCTTTTTTTCACCTGAAAATTCTTGACGAAATGCAACCCATACCGCCCGTAACTAATCAAAACTTGGTTCTGATATACCAGTGAGAACTCCATTAAGAGGTCTTCTTGAAATGCTTTTATAAATTCCATTTCTCTTCTGATAATAATACAGATTTTATACCACACCAGCAGTTCCAAACATAGTAAAAATACTCCAAGGATTTTTTGTATTAATTTGCGTTGATTAGTTCTAAGATATTATCAAAGAAATTCGTACAGAAATGCTATTTGGGCTTCTTAAAGTACTTTTCTTAATTCTTCAGGTTTGAGAAGAAAAGCTTAGGAATTTTCCCTATGTATCTTGGAATGTTCTTGAAATTACCCCATAAAAAGGTTTTAATAGATCTGACAAGAATTCCTCTAGAATTCAATTAGGGACTTTTCAAGAGTTTAATATAAGGACTGTTCATTTTACAAAGTGGACACCTTGTGCATGCGGTATCTTTTTAATTTATCAATGAAATTTCAATCGGTTCGACTAGTGTTGTACAATGTTGTGATAATGAAAATTCTCCAAAATAATTAAATTTCACACGAATATGGAACAACGATTAGAACGATTGATTTTTGGAGGTTATCAAAATCAATGATTGTTAGAAATTGGGTGGAAAATTCGACAATTTATATTTTTTATTTTCAAAAAAGGCTTGTTCTTCGAAAGCATCATCAATCAGAAGTCTGATGGAAAAATCAAGTTATTTTTGGAGCAACTGTTTTTCAGATATAATAAAATCATTTTTCCCTATATTTTTTAGAGAAAAATATTTTAAATTTGAAGGGTACTGATATGAGTAGAATTGTTTGGTTTAAAGTACGTCCTGATGGAAGTGGTACCGTAAAACGGGGTAACTTTGATAATGCGGGTAACTTTGATAATGCGAGACTCTCAACATACTAAACGAAATAACAAAGTTCCTGTTAATCTGTTAAGCAAAACGAATGCAAAAGTAAAGAGTATAAGCATGACACTTCATGTTAAAGCTATTTCCGTTGGGATCAAGTACATTTGAGGATTTATATGCATATATGGAAAATTTATAAGATTTTAGCAATTTTGAAATGCTCTCAAACAATCTGTTCTACGATCACTATTTGATGAAGTCATAATGAATTCGTCACTTATACTTGATAGTGTAGTTATAGTAGAACTCGAATTCGGTCTCAAAACTCTTAGCGAATACTATTTTTACAAACTGGGACCATTTTTGTAATCTAAGTCAGAAATTTCCATATATCGTTAAACGCCTAAAGATATGCAACGCCCTACAAATGTTCTGTAATTCATTCAATTTTGTTCGAGTGATGCTCCATTATCAAAGTTACCCCAAAACAGAAAACCGACTTTCGATTATATGAAAAATTATATATCCATAAGTGTAGAACTAGCCCTCGTGCGTTAAAATACACTCAAATAAAGTTTAAAAAAAAAAAAAAAAAAAAAAAAAAAATTATATATCCATTAAGAATAAATCTTTTGGAAATCTATCAACTGGAATCGATAGTTAGGATACCAGTACTAGTTTTAAAAATAAGAATTAAAATTCTTTGAAACAGCATGCATAAATATTCAAATTTTCTTCGAAAAAACTATCAAAGTTACCCCGTTTTACGGTAATAGAATTACTTGTTTATTCCCCACGTCACATTTGAAACACAATAAAAACACAATTGCTTTATTCTTAGAAGACCTTTCAAAGTACCGTAAAACGGGGTAACTTTGATAGTTTTTTCGAAGAAAATTTGAATATTTATGCATGCTGTTTCAAAGAATTTTAATTCTTATTTTTAAAACTAGTACTGGTATCCTAACTATCGATTCCAGTTGATAGATTTCCAAAAGATTTATTCTTAATGGATATATAATTTTTCATATAATCGAAAGTCGGTTTTCTCAAATAGTGATCGTAGAACAGATTGTTTGAGAGCATTTCAAAATTGCTAAAATCTTATAAATTTTCCATATATGCATATAAATCCTCAAATGTACTTGATCCCAACGGAAATAGCTTTAACATGAAGTGTCATGCTTATACTCTTTACTTTTGCATTCGTTTTGCTTAACAGATTAACAGGAACTTTGTTATTTCGTTTAGTATGTTGAGAGTCTCGCATTATCAAAGTTACCCCGTTTTACGGTACATTGACAATCATCAAAATTGGCAACACTGCTGTAATAAAATCGATTTCATTTTCTCATATTATTTTTATAATATGTTATTCTGAGATTAGCAATTGAAATATACGGAGAAGACCGTTTACAATTTGCTGTAGATCGATAAATATGCGTTTCTGATTTTATAAGTATGAGACTTTTTAATAAAACTACCATAAAGGGTAAAATTCATACTTAAGACTGTGGTTTAAATTTACGATTTAGCTCTCGTTTATACAAATATAGTTTCTTTAGTACCGTAAACTGGGGGGAAGTTGATCACTTTTGAGCGATTCTGTGTTATAATTCCTAGTGGGATGCATGTATTACCATCCAAATATTTTAAAACGTGTACTGGTTGAATGTTCAACGAATTATATAAACGAAATTTTGTCGAATTGTTATCGTAATAACAAAAACAATTTTTGGAGATCAAAAAGTGATGTTTTTGATTCCGGGGTGAAGGTGATCAATTACTGCGATAGGTTTCCTAAAATAAAGAAGTATGCTATTCATTAAATTTGGGGTCTCTGAATCTGAATCAAGACCTAAAAATCTTACAACTTATTGATAAATCGAGTAATTTTTTAATTGAAAGTTGTGAATTACAGATTACACTACATTAAACGCCTAAAGGTAGGCAATTTTCTTTGAAGTTAGCAGCCCTCTTGCAAAAAGATAATGTTTTCTCTAAAATAAGAATTTGTATCCTCAATACAAATTCGAAACTGGGTACACAAAACATATCTGGAATGTATGAAACAGTTTATTATAACTGTAGCTTTGTATAGCCGTGGAAAAAGTCGATTGTTTGGAGAAGAACCCTTCAACAGTTCATGAAACATTTCCTAAAAACTCTGTTTTTCCATGAAATAATTACGTTGAATGCCAAACCGTATTTATGAAAATCAAGAGTAGCTATCAGGTAATGCCACAACTCAGAAATTCTGATAATTGAAATCGTGGCATAGCTCTTATAACAGTCTATACATGTGGGTACGGGAATAATCAACTTATCCCCGCTGATCAACTACACCCCGAATTACGGTAATCCAAACTAGTTTTGAACACGTTTTTTACTTTTCTCTTTTGCTGGGAGTGAAAGGATGGTGTATCAGCAAATTTGGCCATATTACTCATTTATCGCTAAAGTTACCTAATGTCAGAGAATGGTTGAGTATAATTGATTTTTTCAAATCTATTCCATTTGTAGAATAGTAAAGGATACAAACATCCAGTTTGTTCATAAAAATAAAGATTTTTGTTTTGCGAAAAGTAATGTTAAACTTTGACGAACAGCTTTTCGTAGGAGTTTTTGAAAAAACTATTTAGCTCTTTAACCAAAAGCATTTTCTAAGATCTTATATTTTCTTAGCATTGCAGAATAATAGTTGAACGATGCACAGAAAATCGATTACGAATTTATCAATAAATAAAAAAGATATAGTATAAAAAAAGTGTTTATAAAATGAAAAATCCTTAGAAATTTTCCTTGGAGATAATTTAAGTATTTTTTTAAAGTTCCTCAAATGTCATATAAAGACTTCCGTAATTTATAAATTTCCAAGAGTTTCCAAAGTTTACCCAAAAGTACCTAAAGTTTAATGTTTCAATTTCCTTCATGTTATAAATACAACTAAATTTGTTCATTAGATAAAATCCTTTTCCAATATTTGAATGAATTCTAATGATTCCTTCGGGCTTCATTTTTATAATTTTAATTTATCTATGAATATCTCAAAGAACACTACCAAGAAAATTATCAAGAATACTTCTCGAATTTCATAAATTCCTTCAAGGGATATTCTTAGAAAAAATTCTGGATAAATCGTTGGAGGACTTCCTGAAAGAATTCCTGGAGTATTTAAACAAGAAATTCCGAAACTTTTGGATGGATTTTCCAAAAAATCTTGATTAAATGTGTATAGAAATTTCTGGATAAAACTTCGGATGAATCATTATGTTCAAAAGATACTTAAAGCTGATCCTTAGAAAAGAAGGTTGAAGTTTCTAAAGAAATCCACAAAGAAGTTTGTTTTCTTAACTTCTATAACAAAAATTGGTGAATCAAGAGTATTTATTGTTTCTTGGAGTAGTTTTCGGTATATATTGTTTTTTTTCTCAAAGTCATCCCTGGCATAACTGTTGGGAACAACCTTAGATGAATTCCATTAAACATCTTTCATAAAATTCCTCCAAAGAGATCAATGGAAGAATCCTGGAACGAAAAACAAAAATACTATTAGCAATGACTAAAGAAACATCTTCATGATATCCCAAGAAATGAACAAAACTGAAATTTAGAAGAAATTCTTGAAAAAGATTTGAATTGATTCCTGATACAAGCATAGACAGTACTCCTGAAACAATCCCTAAAGGAATTTAGATTGTTATTCTTAAAGTAATTCAGGAGGAGATTATACAAGGAATCTTGATATCGATATTGATATCGATAAATTGAACATATCATTGATTAAATTCTCAGAAAAATATATACAGGAATTAAAAGGGAGTAGCTTACGGAGGAATTTTCGCAATAAATGTTACTATAGAATTCATGAACTTATGTTTTGTGTGTTTGACGGTTTTATATAAAATACATAAATCGGAAGAAAAGCTAAAATCAAAATAAATAAAGTCATCATAATGTATCATAATTTCGAAAATTTTACAATATGGAATTTTTCAAACCGTTAAAGGACGAGCTACTCAGAAAAAAAAATGAACAAAGAAGGTTCTTCACTTCCACTTTATTAACTGGGAATGAAAAAAAAGATGAAAGTCCTTCATAGTACAAAATTTATGCAAAAAGGTGCAGAGAGTGTGCATACTGATCGTTTTTTGCGTAAAATTGATTGTCTCTAGGCATATCAAGTAAAGTGTATCAATTTTTGCATAAGTGCATGGAAAAAATGCAAAATGCCCAAAATCCACATATTATCTTTACATTTGGCAAAAATTGTCTATTCATGCGAAAAAGTTACAAAAATTACAAGGTTTTCCTTAGTTTTGCGAAATTTTTGTGAGGAATATATAGAGTGTATTTTTCTGCAAATGTCAGTTTATGGCTGATTCAAAGATTTTTTTTGACTTTATTTGTGTGAATTTTAACTCATCAGGCTAGTTCTTCACTCTGATTCAAAGAATGCCAGTAATAAAAGTATCGATTTTTTGTGATTTAGTCATCGAATTTTTGCCCCATCGGTGGAGCAAAAGATTGTTTAAGAAAATTTATTTTGAAACTATAACAGCAAATATTTTGACATAAATTTGTTTGGCAAAATTGAAGCCAATATGTTGAAGCTTCACTATGTGGTATTTATTTCTTTTAAACTTTTACAGTTCTCTATAAATATTGATTATTCCACTTAGGTCGAACTTTCGCCCCACCTTACCATATTTATTATTTAGTTTCTAGAATATCACGTTGTTGTAAATTAATCTAATAGGCCAGTCACTTCTTCTTCGTGGCATAACATACCCTGAGCCATAACATAGAGCCTGCATAGGTCAGCCACTCGTTTTGTTAATCTTAACATTTTTATGAGCCTTTTTAAGGCTTAGGTTCCTTGTTCAAAATAGGTAAATTTCTATTCGTGGTCATTACAGGTATACCTCGATTTAGTGGACATTTTGATTTAAAAATTGTCCATAAAATCGAATTGTACATAAAATCGAAGCAAAATTTTTATCTCACTTTTTGTTTTCCTTTCAGTTGAAACTTCATTAGAATGTATCATTATCGCCTAAAAACAAATTTTCGATAGTGTTCGGCTCAGTGTTTCAAGGTTGCCTTGATTAACAAATTTTTGATGAAATCAGTCCGTCATTGACGTAATGCATTCTAATATAAATTATGTATGTTTTTTTTTCATAATAATACTGTTAAAAACCCGACAAAAAATGCTTTCAATATGGTTTACTTAACTGTTTATTCAAAGGCTCAAGCACCATCACTCATAACGGAGCCGAACGCATTTGAAATTTTATTACAATTCCTTACACAGCATAACAAAAAAAAAACATTCTGTATGTCTCAGGGATCAAATCATGTGTTTTTTAGTAAATTTGGAATGGTCAACATAGTCAACATGACAAAAGTTATTATTGGATTGACAAACATATCAAACTGAGTGACAACCAGTGTCTGCATATTTTAATATACAATCAACAATGCTGATCCTCAGGAGGATCCGCTATCGTTGATTTCTTCTTTGTGTGAATGTTTTTTGACAATACATGTTCAAATAAAGGCATCACATTTCTGTTTGCTTACTCCAATGGTTTAAAATTCAGTCTAATTTTTTATATTCAATTCTTAATTCAGTACCTCTAGGTGAAATTGAATATTTCAATGACACCGACAGTGAGTGAAACTGAATGTGTGCGTGTGCTGCACTCACTCCCTTTCTCTTCGCAATCGCTCTCATAGTCAGATAGGCTTTGTGCTAGCGGAGTTTGTTTTTGTTCGTTTTCGCACTGGTCGGGAATCATTCGGCTGAATTTTTACGACACTGGTGACATGATTGTAGAACCAACAAACATTTCGGCTTGAATGCATCAAAAAAGTTTGCTAGCTCTGAGATGAAAACTGTTTGGTCGTGTTTGACCCAATTTTTGTTGATCGTACAATTTATTTCGTTGCGTGTATAATTTATCATACTTTTTAATTCATGTTACATAAAGAATAAGACTTAATCTTTCACTTTAAGTATCATTTGGCAAAAATCGCACGTAAAAATGTCAATTAAATCGTTCTCATCAAAATGCTTGCAGTATCCATACCAAATTCTTCGTTTCTTTTATATGGTAAGTTGTTGTAATATTTCTTAACATATCGTTTGAGCATCGGAAATATGAACTATATTTAAAATTATTTTGAACGCATACACTTTGAATTATGTAGTAAACTTAGCAAATAAATCGCCATACAAGTTGGTAAACTTGCGTGTAAGTTGATTGAAATCTCAAAAGCTAGACGAGCTATGTTATTTTTGTAACGGCAATAGATTAAGAAAAAAAATCGCTGTTTGAACGATGTAAGAGATAAAAATGTTTTAGGTAAGAATGGGTAATAATCTTTTCCTAGACATTCATTCTGCAAAATGACCTGTAACGAAATAAAGAGAAAGGATTTCGAAGGGAAACGAGACGATCGGCGTAACAACAATTATCTGGAGATATTTTAAAAATACACTGAGAATATTTTTCTAACTAAAGCAAACATTTCACAATGGTCAATTCTAGAGTGTCCATTTCCCGGCCATTTTGGTCGTCCCGGGTTTCGGGACAAAAATCTATGTTTATCCCGGGAAATCCCGGGATCCCGGGATTTATAAAATTTTCAATAAAACTAGCATTTCGGTTGAAATGGAAGTACAAATTTAACAATCAAATTTTTATTTTGATAAAATAATCAGATAATGTAACTTTTCAAAATAATATGTTTATTATAGCAAATTACATTTCAGATAAGACTTTCTTATTCTAATGAAGTAATCACATCAAATAACCATGACTAATTCCGGGTTTGCCATGGATTTTTTCAAATTCTCTATAACACTTATGAATGGAAGTATGATAAAAACTTAAGTCATAATTTTAAAGCAATTTGCTTCAAACTTTTGAAAAGTCATGACAACTTCAGAACAAAAGAAACGATCAAAGATCATTGAAGGTATTGTAGATCATGTTAACTGTTAATTATTGAAAATTATTGACTGAAATTTACTGCCGTGGATCGCAATTCAGTACCATCTGCATTTTGGTCAAAATTGAGTTGATATAAGTTTTTATTATATCTTCTAATGATCTTTCAGCTGCTCTTACGTGATTTCTCGTTTAGTAAAATGAAGGAAAAACACCAAGTCGAATTGACCCATAATGAAAAGTAAACGCATCCCACTGCAGATTTTTGCTAACTTTAACACAAAATTGAATCACTATTTGGTCATCTTTATATTTTTCTTGGAAAGGTAACGAAGCGAATAGCAATTTATGAATCTTTCATTGAGGCCGAAACATGTTCCCATCTCCTGGATTTTTTTGAATATTTTTATGGAAAACGAGATAGAAAATTTCTCAGTCAATTCTCTCAATGCCTACTTTTTACAGATGGTACTGACTAGCGATTTACGGCAGTTTAGGTGTACTTTCGTTTTTTTTTTATCTCAGCATAGTCTCATGAAAACGGCTAATGGTGAAAAGAAAAGCATTAAAACATTGCAACTAGACAAATAAAAATATATACTGGGTAAATTGATCTCTTCATGAAAATAAATACTCGTTTGTACTATTTTTCATTATGCTTTTCTACTTTATCAAATGAGGTTGATGGTGAGGAAAAATGTCATTGTTTTTCATTGAAATTTAGTGGTTTTCATCTAATTCTACGTACATTTCGGGAATCCCGGGATTCCCGGGATCTCAGAAATAAAATCCCGGGAAATGGGAAATCCCGAAATTTGTCAAATCCCGGGATTTTTTGTCCCGGGATGTCCCGGGATGGACACTCTAGTCAATTCATAATTATTTTATTCCTGGTTAATGTTTTTTTTATAAGAATATGTGCAAAACTTTTTCTTGTAGCAAAATTTCAGTCTTGTACACGACACTGAAGAAAGCCTCACAGTTGCGGTATAGTACAAAATTCTTTTTTTTTTATTTATTCAAAATTATGTTTTTGTTTTTTAATTTCATGGTGTTCCAGTATGACGAACTTTCTTAAAATATTACGAGTAATACATAAAAATAAAAATATATAAATTTTTGAAATAAAAAAAAAACTTCTGAATAAATCACTTTGAAATTATCTTTAAAAAATTAGAACGAAATCAATGAGGAGTTTTCAAGTTATTTTTGAAAAAGCTCTTGGAACTGTGGAAAACTTTAAAACTGAACATAAACATCCATTTTGAGTAATTCGTACACGTGTCATTGAAAAAAATGCTATTCGTCTGGAAAAATTCGTAGAAAAACTAATTGTTGTGCATCAAAACGAACCACTGGAATAATTTCAGCAGATTAGTCTAACAAATCCTGAAGAAAGATGCATAATCACTTGAATAATCTGTTGATAAATCCTTACTAGATTGTAAAACTTCTCCTTTTTCTAGTAAATTCTAAAAAAACTCTTGGATGCATCTCTGAGCAGCATGAAACCCACAAAAGAGAAATTCGAAATTTTGGTATTTTTGGAACAATCCTAAGAATACAATAGTAACCTTAATAATTACAATTCGCACTCATCACTACAGACTTAGTTGTAGCATTAAATTTGTGAATGGCAACATGTTAAAAGTTATCGTTTATTTACATGTCACGACCTTGGAGGGAGAAACCGATACAAAATTTCTGCACGTCATAGTGAGCCCAAATTCTGCGAACTGTCACTGTGAGCCGTGATCTTAAACAATGGACAAACATGATAAAAGCGCGTAATTGATCAAAACATATTTTTTTCATTTTATCAAAAGTGACAAAAATCGAATGAGAATCAATTCATATACATTCAAAAGTATTGTCACTAGGGCGTTTTTAATTCTGTTCAAATAAAAAGCATTGAAATACGCATCATTTCACTTTTTCAAATGAAAATGAAAATTGAATGCACAGAAAACTGTGGCCCTTTTACAATGTTTGTCCAGAAACGTCGGAGCTGCACAACAAATGAAAACTAGCGATTTTCACCAAGCCTGCCTTGATTGTCGTTGGCAAGCTGGAGTTATCTTGCAGTTTAGAAATAAGTTGTTCAATATTTCGTGTGTAGTATATGTGCCTCCCTCCCAGGTCACGGCTATACCTTCGCTGGTTGAGATGGGACAAACCCCAAATCAAATGTCTCGAAAGCCTAAAAACGGGCTGAGGAAGTCCTACTGGAGTCTTCTTATTTTCAAACACCTTCCATCTTTTAAACGCATTTATTTGGCATTTTGCAATGAAACAGGACCCAGCCCCTGTATAAGCATACCGTATACCCTTCACAGGTTTTAAGTTTACATAACGCATGTTTAGAATTGGATAAACATCAAAAAATTAAATATGAAATTTTAATGTCCATAAAATCGAGGTAAAATGTACATAAAATCGAAGTACATAAAATCGAGGGTCCACTAAATCGAGGTATACCTGTATTACGGTGATAAGTGGCCCAGATAGCCGTTGTGGTAAACACGCAGCTATTCAGCAAAACCAAGCCTGAGGGTCGTGGGTTTGAATCCCACCTGTCGATGATCTTTTCGTATAGAAAATTTTCTCGACTTTCCATGTCATAGAATATCTTTGGGCTTGCCATACGATATACAAATGGAAAAAAATCAATAAATTGGTGAAAAAAAACTCTTAGTAACTATAAAAGTGCTCACAAGAACACTAACTGAGAAGCGGACATAATGCTAAATAAACGATAATAGAAGTTTTAATTAAAAAACCCGTTCTGCTTTCACGGTACAGACTCGACTGTATGGTTAAATCAAATATGCTTTTCAGCTACACAGTCTATATTTTTAAAACGGTTTTATTATATGCCGGAAGTTTCGATACGGGAATTGTGTCTTCCTCAGGGGTTAAATATTTTTGTTGTTTGTAGTGCTATGCAGGGTTCTGAATTTTCGTATCAATGATGCTAAATCTACGATTTTTCGCACGTAAGGAGAATGCTTTTTTCGCTTCCTCACGTGAACATCTTTTATCGCTCACACTAATTTTCCCTGGAGCTACGATGGTGGATAACCGAAAATCACTCCACTCCGGGGATAATATATTTTTCACTCCATCATATTTTCGCTCACCAACTGCTCCCGAGAATTATCACTATTAGCTTAGCTTAGCTTAGCTTAGACTGACTACACATATCAATGGTTGCTATTCCGTGATTGGCCGAAGTTAGTGAAAATGCACAAAGAATCAACTAGAAGTTCGGCTGGGATTGGCCATAATCTTCTTCGGTGTGCATAATTCAGTGCTTCTATTTATACATGGTCAATAACGGCGCCGGCCACGTCCTTGCAGTCAGGTGGGATTGGGGGAAGGAATGTTAGTGTGTAACCTTTGCTATTTGGAGACCGTGTTTGCCTCTGCATCTCCACAAAGGTTACTGGGAGGGATGTTTGTTAATGGGGAGGATCGTTGGGTCACAGGATTCACTTTGATAAGCGATTAGACCATGATAAATAATTATTTGTGAGATATAAACATGCTTATATGTAAATATAATATTTTAATTTGATATGAACAATATCTATGTAGAGAAAAATTATGCCGACACTTGAGGTGACGAACCTTTCAAAGTTTGTTGAATAAAGTGAACCTTTCGCAAGTCTACACTTGTAGTGTCGAACCATTCAAAATTTTTTTTAATTACAAAAATAAAGGTAAAAAGAAAAAGGAGTTTTGAAAAATAAAAATTAGACATAAATAATTTATGAATCAGAGTTTATGTCGACACTCACAGTGACGAACCTTTCAAAGTTTGTTGAACAATCATATTTACGTCTCACCGTTGATTAAAGGTGCAGTCATACATATTTTATAGATTAGAAATAGTAGCATGAAACGAGCTCACCAATTGATCCGTCATCCTTGAGCAACAACAATACACTTTCAGCTTCACTCGTTTGCTCGGCTATATAAAAGCACTCCAAGAAAATAGGCGCGTGACCCGAGAGGGAAAACAACTAACGATTGCTCATGCTTTCTTGACGCACTGCCCAGGAGCAAGCGTCAACGTCGAAAGATCAAAAAGAACTCCCAACTGCTCCCGAGAATTATCACTATGTGGATAAACAAAAACTAGTGCCGGCGACGGGATTCGAACCTAGAACATTGCTAAAAACAATCGCGATGCGTGCACGCTAACCATACTACCACACCAACTTGACGAAAGTTGTGGTTAATTTGGTGCATAAAAGCAACTGCTGCTTGTGGCGATGCATACAGGACAAGTTCTCCATGGATCGGAGAAAGAGAAAACAAACTTTTCACTGCTGCGGATATGTGCAATATCTATTTTCGTTTTGTTTTGTGGACGGATAAAATCGCAAGGCAGCTAATCGCTGAAAATTGCTGTGAGGGATACATCCATTATCGTGAGAGTGAGTGAGAATTCGGAAGCATGGTGCTATGTATTGTCTTACTCTAACTATCAGGTCTGGATATTTAAGGATATTGACTTTGAAAACATTAATATTTTGTGAACACAGCTTTTACTAGCAATGGCACATTTTTACTTTTCTTTACTGGCCTCCGTTCGATTTTGACAACATGTAAAAAGTTTAAGAAGGAACAACTATGCTCTAAGACATACCGTTTTGAAAGTTTGCAACTATTTTTCGATACAATTTTTTCCCACCATTGGCAAACTTTGATTTAACAATTCTTCGTCATTGCAGAGCAAATATTTTTATTGAAATTTTCATTTCGGGGTAGTCTGCATCAATAGGCACCATACCTGAAATTTAAAATTTTGTAGTTGCTAGAAAGTACACGTGACATTTTTGAACTTATTTGACTCTGCAAGAATAAATTGTTTCTTTTCAAATTTGTAATTTCTTTTTTTAATTGGGGAAATTTTCAATAATTGATTCATCATCGCATAGGGTAAATCATTTCAATCTTTTTGAATATCATTCTTCCCTAATAACCTATCTATATTTATCCCAATCACACAAATTAATCACTGTCAATGTGCTTCAGTTTATTTATTCCTTCCACTCTTAGTGTCAATACACTGTGTGACAACGATTTGCGAACCTGAAACCAGTTATTCTTTGCGGCGAATCGTTCCATTAATCCTCACCGCACGAGATGCCATTCGGTCCAGCAAGAAAAGAGGATTTGCCAAACATGTCCCCGCAAAAGTTCAACAGAACGATAAAACCACAAATTTGAATTTATAATCATGCCTCCCAACTGCTTTCTCGATTGAAAGGTGAGATGTGTTCTTCTGAGGATTGGGGATTATTTCCTCTTCGGGTTGCTTTCTGCTGGCCGTTGTTGTCACTTAAATGGCAATGCAAAAAAAAAAGCACAACACAAACTATGTCACCAATGGCTAATAACGGTACAAATTCTGCGCTGCCTCAGGTTTATTAAAAATTCAGAGATTCTTTCACCAAACCAAGCAGCACATTATACGCCAATCCACCGCATACACTATCTGACACACTTTCTTCGAATGCGCCCCAAATTGCGAGAAACATAAAAATTCTTGTACATTTTGCGTATCGGCAAACACAGAGCAGAGCACACTGATCGTTAAACCTAATGCTGATTGATTGAGGTGTGTGTTTGAACTGTAGATACGAGTACGACGTTGACGACGAGTACTTCCTCAATATTTCGTAGTTCAAGTGCAGCGGCGACTAATCTTCACACTGAATCTCTCACGCAGCGCTCGTCGACCTGTTACAGACAACATTGATATGCGCTGAGCGTTGATGTTCTTCGTCCCTCAAACTAGCGATCAGCCGGCCAAACAATAGTGCACTAGGAAGGGACTTGTATGTTCTGCTCATACTCACAAATTCAGTTACACCAGGTTCAATCAATTTGAATAATTATTATGTTTTCTGAATAACAATTATCACGCGGCACAGTCACTTATCAGCTTGGATCTTCCAAAGCGAACCAGAAATTGCAGCCAATATTCCAAAAGCATACACAACTTGTCGTTAAAAGGCACACATTAAAATGGCATTGCACCGGCTACCACAAACTTCCACCTATAAGGTACCACCTTCTATCAGGTCAAACACTTTTCCTTAAAACAATGCATCACGTTTTGGGACAAATCGAGCTTCTAAGCGTGTCACACGATACTAACATTTTTATTTCACTGTAATCCAAAGTAGGTAATCCAGACGCTGGTCATTTCCTTTCCGCTTCCCCGCTGCTAATCGTTTGAATCGAATATTCCAGTTCTGCAATGATCCACTTGTAGAAATGAGCTGTATTTCAACAAAGGAAGGAACAGACACCACAACTGATCAATTGGCACTCTTAACGACACGCACTTTTCTTCGACTTCTGGTTCTCGCGACGGCGGACGATGACGATGGTAACGGGCAACGTAAGACTAATTCTTATTCATCCCGACAGGCCGCTTTTATACGCGAACGCTTCCCGGCTCAGACCAGACCACGGAAGAAACGGACGTAAGGACGGGTATGCACAGACGGATTGAGGCGGTCAGAAACCGCCAGTGAAGACACACCGCACCACAAGGGGACCTCGATTGGGTGACTAAACTTGTTCCTGCCGTCCCGTTCTTGGGCATGTGTTAGGGAGAGCTCGGGCATGCGGATTTTTTTTTTTATCTTATGTTCTTAAAAAATAAACTTGCGATTGATTCACTCATAAGTGGGTTGGGTACAGGAAGGGTTTCCTTAGGGAACGTGATTTGTTTAGGCTTATTTGGGCAGCTAGTGGTGTAAAGATACTGATCTGCTCATGTTTGCATGATCGACGTAACCACCAGCTCTTTCATTGCTGGGAAGATGCGTTTTTGTGTTCCCGGCTGCATTCTTGCATCTGTCAACAATTCCAGTCAAAAAATCGGTACATTTGCTGGAATTCAAAATTTGACTGAGGAAGATTTTTTGTTTCATGCCATAATTTTGTCAACTAAAAACGCATACATAATTTTATCCGAACAAACACTCAGTTTGATGATCGATTGTATGCACGAATTAACATATAAACCTGGTCACTGTCATAGCAACCTGGTTTATACGCTAAACTATCCGAACAAACACTAGACAAAACGTATTTATGTTCGGATAAGGCGGCATCCACAAATTACGTAACGCTCTAGGGGGAGGGGGGAGTAGGCTCAAGCGTTACGGCTCATACAAAAATATAAAAAAAATCATACAAAAAGCGTTACGGAGGGGGGGGGGAGGTGGTCAAAAATTTCCAATTTTAGCGTTACGTAATAAATGGACGCCGCCTAAGTTGGTGTAAGTACTCATGCCAATCCGTTTTCCTTTAATAATAATTCAAATATTTTCTAACAAAAAGGGTTGTTCCAATGCCCAGCGAGTGTATTACTAGGCATAGAATTCATAGCAATGAAAAAACTCTTTTTGGTCATGTTGGTGCTTACGTCGACTATACGAAAATGGGCAGTGATGGATGAGACCAATGTTTATTTAGAAATAGTGCATTCATCGGGGAAGGGCTGAGTAAGGGCATTGAAGTGTATATATCCATAGATAAGATATTAAGTAGAATTTTATCATTCAAAGTATGGAAAGTAAATGTCAAGCAACTGATAAACCATTGACACTGTAGTAGACATAGTGGTCATTTTTCAATTATGGAATTCTATACACAATATTTAGCTATCTCCCGATGTATTACGTACTTCAACTACGTGGTTTTAGACGGTCTCGATGACTCCTAATTGCTTAGATGAAGAACCTGTAGTTTATGGGATTTCAGCTAATTGGTGTCTTTTGTTAAAATGTGATCTACCATGCGTTTACATCGTTTTGATTTAGGTGAACGCTGCAGAACTGGTGTGAACGCATTATGCTTGTTGTTATAAGTGAAATTTCGCATCAGCAAATATTGCCATCCGACAGTCATTAGAAATAAAGTTAAACATAAAATATCCGCTGACTTCTTCCACGGGGAAGGATGATATAAGCAATATTCAATTACCAAAATCTCTTAAAATTTATGACATTTAACAGCTCTGACTGGAACCGTGGACGTTTATGTTTTTCTCAATTGAGAAGATGAAACGCAGCCAAAACTCGAACTCTCGAGAGCACAACCAGACAGCGGCTCAAGCTGAAAACTTAATCGATTGGTCACCACTAGCAATTAGTCAGTCGGTCAAGCCTATACAACTCGATCCGCTGTCCAGCTCTCCACATCCACGGTCCTGCAAATATGAAATCCAGCATCGATGCATCTTCACCTTCTGTTTGGGCTTTAACGAAGCACTACTTAGCAGAACGCGTGTAGAATAAAGGATAAATTGACTTATTTCTAGACACTGTTTATTAACAACTGCACCAGCCGAATATAATAATTTGCGGAGACGATGAAAACGTGACAAATAAATTTTCAACATATCCGTTCGCGCGCGCTGCCTGCTGCGATCATCTATTTTTTTTTTTTTTTGAGATATTTAATTCAGATTACATTTTTTCTCACTCTGACCCTAGATCAAGCCATTGTCATCTCCATCTCCATTATTGTATTCTACGAAGGATTTGACAAGAATTCTTCGAAGGATTCGTTCGAGAATCTGCCTGAAATTTCAAGGATTTCCACTATTTATTCCTTCAGGCGTTCCAATGGTTGCAAAATGGTGAGACGACAACCAGGAAAGAGCGCCTAACACAGCTTAGTTAGATCCTCACAAGGGGTGGTCCATTAATTACGTAAGGGTTTATGGGGGGAGGGGGGTTGAAGATTTCTTACGCGCCATACAAATTATTTTTGGTTTTCATACAAAAAATCTTATTATGGGGGGAGGGGGGTTGAAAAACCGCTAAAATTGTCTTACGTAATTAATGGACAGCCCCCAAGTCCTTACCTCAAGCTTCTATGGATCAAACGATGGCAAAAGACCGCCAGCTAAGGGTTGCGCACTTAGCTGGTACTTAGTGCAGCCTGGACACAAAATGCAGAGGTCAAAACTACCAAAAGTGGATTTTTATATGTTTTTATTAACTTAAAACTTATTTTACTTATTATGTTTCTATGATCCTTGATCAAAAATTAACAAAATTTTTGTAAAATTTGTATGATTTCTATGTCGACAAATTGGCTAAAAAATAAATAAGAATATGATGTTAAATAGAGTACAAAATTGCTATACAAGAAGAGAAATATTTCACTAATGTTATGCACAATTTGAAAGCTTATTTTTCACCACTCCTATCGCACATCATGATGAAAAATATTCGTTTAAAATTTTACTACTAAACATTCATGATGATCTTAACTTGAAAAACAACTCGTGTCATGTCGCCTCTATTTTGAATAGTACTCATTGAAAAACATCCTTCAATCTCACATAAATATTTTTTTTTTTGTGAATATCGGCCGGTTTTCAAATTAGAGCTGTTTAAAAACAATCAATTTGTCATATGTATTTTTGATAATAAATCCTTTTAAATTATTTTTCTCCACTCTTCATACACAATTTGATCAAACGACGTTTTGTTGCAACCAAATTAGATTGCGTTTATAATTAAATTATGCACATAAACATGTTGTTCAAAAAAGTTACTTAATATCTGAATAGTCCCTTCTGAAACAAACCCTAAATAGCATATTAAGAATAGATGTTTCTTCGATTAAGGCAGTAAAAATAATATCGTCCAAACTTTTTTTCCTATAAAATTTCTAGCTGTTTTGTCACATTACCATTGTTACGCGAATGCAACCGGATTAGCATAAATTCAAATTTGTAATCATTTAAAAAATTAAATTCATGAGAGTTGGTTAATTGTTAGCAGAATGTGAGATTCCTGCCCTACACTTTGTACTTCGCCTCTTTGACAAATTATTGAGAGGGCCATGAGTGCTTCGCCCCAAAGTTGGCGCCTAAGACCAGGTATAAAGACTGTCACCAATGATAACGAGTGGTTTTGAGAGCTGTTAAACAGTATTGAAAATTTGAAGATTTATTTAAACTGTGAGCGCTTCTCGCCGATATCAAGCCGCTATCGCCACATATCTTTAGAATTCCAATTTGAGGTCTCTGATCGCTCGTATATGCTTAAACTAGAGGAGTTCAAAGATGACGGCCAAATTCAAAATGGCTACCAAAATGTTGTGTAGCTTCAAATGAACACTACATCATTCCTCTAAACGACGCCACTAAGTTTGAAATATGTTCCATGGGAAATATCAGACATATCACGTGAAAAAATACCTAAGATTTATCAAAAATGGGCTATTTAGCAAACTGTTTCGAGGTTCCACCAATCGTGGTAAATCGAAAAGACCCTCCTCTAGTTTTTGCCTATACTAGCGAACAGTGACATAAAATTATAATTCTAACAATATGTGCTGATAGCGGTTTGGTTTCAAGAATGGCTATATTTTTAATGCATTCGATTTGATTTGACGTCTAACTTCCTTTCATTTTCATTAACATGAATATAGAGGTGAAGTGGTGAGAATTTTTTCAACACATATTTGCCAGCTACGACATGAAAAGTTGAATTGTGCTACTTTTCCAAGAACGCCAGTTCTCCGAATGACCCATTTCTCGAATACCATTTCCCCGAATGCCCCGTTTCCCAGAAATGTGATGCAGTTCAAATAGGTGTTATCATAGTATTCAGTAGCAGGGTGGTGAACTAGACAGAACGATAAACAATCAGAAAAAAGAGGTTTTTGGTTTATACTCATGTCGCCAAAAAATGCTGAGGACGTTGAAGCTTCAAAGGGACAAATGACCTTCGGGTTAAAGTCTTCTTCACCAAACAACAACAACGGGGAAGCTCAAGAGAAGCGCCAATAAAATAAAGAAGGTTACATATCAGATGACCAGTTCGTTTGAATTTTGAAATATGTATCATTGTCATATAATGATTGCCAAAAACTTTACGGGGAACTGGGCTATTCAGATAACTGGCGTTTGGATAACTGGCGTT
The DNA here is from genome assembly GCF_002204515.2 of Aedes aegypti. Taxonomy (NCBI): domain Eukaryota; kingdom Metazoa; phylum Arthropoda; class Insecta; order Diptera; family Culicidae; genus Aedes; species Aedes aegypti. The sequence goes on from NC_035108.1 coordinate 384,419,069, forward strand.
CGGATAACTGGCGTTCGGAGAAACGGCATTCGAGGAACCGACATTCGGGGGAAAGCAACCCAACCGAAAAGTTGATGTAGCAGGAACTTTTCTTCTATAGAAAAGCAAATCGTCCGCTTTCAAATCAGTTATCCAAATGGAATGCAAAATTGGTGATAATTTTATTTTGATCGTAAACCAATTTAATTACTTTTCCGTTTGCAGAACAATGCAAATTCTCATTGGCATTTTAAGTGCAAAATCTACTTCTCTTGATTCCTGTTTGTTTCAATCCGGATTGAAACTGCTCCAGAATTGAAAAAAAAACTGTGCTTCAGATATCCAGACAAAACAAGTGTTCCCGGCTGCAGGAGGACTGGTCACAACCACCTTCAAGTTGAGCATCCATACCATTCCGATGCCGCGCGCGCAGAGGGTGTTGGTCGCCCTTGATCTTAAAACAGAGTTTCATTTTACATCACAGGAGACTCGGGGAGTCAGTCAGTACTGATCGTACCAGTTTTTAATCTTGTGGGCACGACATCGTTAACGGGTTCGTCGCAGCCACAAGCACGCAAGTCACTCGTCCATTGCTCCTTTTGTGGGTCTCGTCAACTCTTGCTCTGTCGGCTTTGCTAGAGGGGCTACCTCTAGTCAGAATCAGCTTGTCAGCGAGGACCTTGCGCTTGGGAAATTTCTCTTGATTATTGTATCATCTGTTAGTACACATTAAGGTGGCTCATTTTTGTATGGAAAAATTCAACTTATAAAAATCTGAAGTTACACCCCTCAAAATTTGTTCAGCAGAAGCTACTGCGAAAATTTGGGCAAAATCCATCAACTCTATCAGTGAATAAGATGATCTTTGGTATGTGGAGTAGGGCGATTCAAATTTTAAGACTGTTTGAAGATCCAATCTCCAATATGCTCCTTACCATCCCTTCCATAAAAATAGTGTTCTGTGAAATTTTCAGCTTTCTAAGTGGTGATTCAAAGGTGGTTCAAAAACAATGTAGGTTTATATGGAAATCACTATGGAGAAATTTTTAAAAATGTGCCAAACATGCTAGTACTGTAATGCAAGTAGAAACTTATCATCCCATATTGAACACTCATTCTTCAAACTTTAATGAAGAATATTGCTGAAGAAATAAATCCCTTCTGAGTTAATTTTGTTTGGGATTTTTGTACATGTTTGCAGGGCTATAATCTCATATATAGCTAAATAATAGCAAACAAACTCATGAATATGTCTTCTGCTATCCGTTGGATTGAATTTCTCTCTTCACCAAATTTCTTTATTATGGTTTGAAGAATGAGTTTTTGCAATGGGATAATAAGTTTGTACTTACATTACAGCACTAGCATGTTTGGAACATATCTCAAAATTTCTCCATAGTAATTTCCATATAAACCTACATTGTCTTTGGGCCACCTATAAATCACTACAAAGCTGGAAATTTCACACTATTTCTATGGTAAGGATGGTAGGGAACATATGGAAGATTGGATTTTCAAACATTTTTAAAATTTGAACCGCCCTAATGTATAGTCGCCAGCGCCGCCGAAATATTTTACGTTAATACTGAATACCAACCTGGATACACCTACAACAAATATGGAATATCCCCGAAAAGTCAAGTTTGGTGTGTTTGTACTTGATGCACCATTACTTTGTCATTGACCCCGACTTTATCGACCACTCCTTTTATCCGTTGGCTCAAATGATAAATATTTATGGAGCGTGCTCTTTGTCATTATACATATTAAATATAATTAAAAATGGTAAGTGGAATAACTCGTCTGGCTCGACAGTATCGTCAGTGCAGATTGTTGATAAACAAACTCCTTTGCCGGTTTATATTTCGCAATAATATTATGAGAATGGCCAAGCTTAAACAGAGCAACAAAATGAAATCAGGCTATTATAGGGCACAAGCGTGTGCATTCCTTCGGCTACCTATCATTGCATAATCGGTCAGCGATTCACAGCCGTTTCGTAATTCATGGAATCATGTGCAAAATATTTGTCAGAAAACCGGATTGGTAAGCAGCTCTAATTCAATGCTATCCAATGACAAGATCAAGAGTGAAGATATCCCTTCCATCGGGAATCCGGTTTAGTCCGACTTTGGTTAGTCACGTAAGAATTCGGGACTACGAAGCTGCTGATGTTTTCTTCGGTTTTCTGTGAGAAAAACAAGGCGGGATATATTTTTTGCTTTTTTTTCACGCACACGATGACAGTTCCTTACGAGGTTTTCCATAAGTGCGAGTGCTTTGTAAATCTCTTTTTGTTTCGTAGTCGCGAATGAAAATGATGGTTTTGATGAGAGTTTACTATGGGGCCTTCCTTAGACGAGTGGTTAGAGTCCACCGCTACAAAACAAAGCCGTACTGAAGGTTTGATTCCCGGTCAGTCCAGGATCTTTTCGTAATGGAAATTTCCTTGACTTCCCTGGGCATAAAGTACATATCATCGTACCTGCTACACGTTGTACTAATGCGAAAATGGCAACTTTGGCAAAGAAAGCTCTCAGTTAATATTTGTGGAAGTGCTCATAAGAACTTTGTTCGATTGCTTGGGAGATAAGCGGACTCGAGATATTCCGGGTTGTACTGGGGTCACAAGGGCATCAAATTCGGGAAATGTGATTATTTTTTTATTTATTTCAGTTGCATCACTGAAATTTTTATGTAAAACGTGAGATAATGATGGGTTGTCATCATTTCAACATAATTTTAATAAGTGGACAGTTCCGGAACATCCTAGCCGGTTCCGCCAGGGTCAGTTTGGGGAAATTTCCGTTTTATGTCCAAAACATACCGTGAGACATCTTAATCTTCATGAATTTTAAATAACTTGTCAATAAATGAAAAATAACACGGTAATAAAATATTTGGCCACTCCAGAGTTTACTTCGTAAAGAAAATTTCCTTGACTTCCCTGGGCATAGAGTATAATCGTAATAAATGTGGAAGTGCTCATAAGAACACTAACTGAGAAGCAGGCTCTGTCCCAGTGCGGATGTAATGCCAATAAGAAGTAGAAGAGCTTCTGGCACAGGTTCCACGAGGGCTTCTTTGGAGACATTTCTGCTTTATGTCCAAAACATACCGTGCGACGTCTTAATCTTTGTGAATGGATCATTAAAGGTAGTTTTTGTCAGTGCTCGCCGCATCAACACAAAGGTGCCACAGTATATGGGATTTAACATTTTGACATCATTACTGTTCTGTCAAACACACAAGGCAACGGTGGCGCTATCTATGCTTTCCATAGCGGTCGTTTTGGTCATTTTAATGATCCATTGTAAAAAAAAACATGTCAATAAAAGAAGAATCAACTTATTGACACCTGATGCGGCAACTCCATAGCTCCAAGCACAGGTTTCGCCAGGGCCTCCGTGGGGATATATCTGTTTTATATCCAACACAAACCGTGTGACGTGTCAATCCGCGTGAATTCGAAAGAACATGTCAATTAATGAAGAATGAACTAGGTATCTACTAATGGATCATTAAAATAACCAAAACGGCCGCTATGGAAAGCATAGATGGCGCCACCATAGCCTTGTGTGTTTGACAGAACAGCAATGCTGTCACAATGTTAAATCCCATATACAGTGGCGCCTTTGTTTTGATGCGGTGAGCACTGGCAAAAACTACCTTCAATGATCCATTAGGTCACTCCTATGCACCTGGTACAGGTGCCGCCTAGGTATATTAGGGGACATTTCAGTTTCATGTCCAAAACCTATTATGCAACGTCTCAACATTCATGAATTCTATAGAATATGTCAATAGATGAGGAATAGACCCTGTGTTGCCACTCCTGAGCATCACGCACGTTTTTTATGGAAGGCCTATTTTATGACATTTACGAATATTTGAAGGGAAAAAATATGTCAATAAATGAAGAGTGACCTCGCTACCAACATTCCAAAGCACAAGGAACACCCAACTAACAATACAGAGAGTAGAAGCATTAGCCTAAGAATGCTAATGTCGCTACTGTTCGTGTTACCAACATCTAGTTTGCCACGCGCTGACAGCTTGAGTACCGGTCCTCAAAGTGTCAAATAAATTCTAAAATCATCCACTACAACATGGCATCGAACAAACAATGAAAAGATACAGTTAAAGGTGATAATAAACTAATTCAGTTTTGTGAGAACAGCGCCATTAGCGTTCTACTACTAATATTTCTATTATTCAGAGCCACAAACAAGCATGCATGTTTAATTATTGTTCAATAATGGTAATGACAGCTGAATAAAAATGTTTCTCTATAAAGAGCTGTGGAGGTGTTTATTTTAGCACAAACTTAGGTCAATGTTCAACGTTATGCATTAGAATGAACAAAAGTTGAATCGCCACTTATTAAACGTTTCCAAAGATTCTCATTCGACTAGTCAAGATTGTTTTACTAATGAGCTGAACAAGACTGATTTCCCCCAATTAAAAAGCCAATATTCCACTAAACAAATGTATATGTATAACAGTATATTCAGAAGACGAACTAACGTTTTACTTGCGTCGCACTTCAGCTATTTCCACATGTTTAACATAAGCATGAATTAGAGCTGAATAAGTTTCTCATAAAATCCTAATTCAGCTTCAGTATACTAGAAGAACAGTTGATCCAATAGAGGCCAAAATGACGATTAACAAACACATTGTTCAGCAATAAATAAGCCTAGTGAAAGCGATCACACTATAGCTAAATTTCATAAAATGGACAAAATATCCGAAATTCGTGTTGAGTTCCGAATGCATTTCAAAGCTTATAACTTATGCTTTCTCAAAACTTTTTAAATAGCTGTTCAGAAAATAAACATGGTCAGCCTCCTGAAATGAAGGATTATTTTGAAAAACAAAAATAAACATTGAAGCTAAGTATTTCTAGTAAGAGCGAAGTACTGACAAACAAAGCGTGATAATGAGTTGAGCAGGGCCGCATTTACGGGGGGTCCAAGGGGGCCATGGCCCCCGGGCCCCCACATTTTAGGGGCCCCCACAAATTACGACTTAAATATTTATAATTGCATATTATAGAACTACATTTGACTCTTCACATCTCGATGTTCTATATCTCGATATCTCTCCCTACGACGAGGATATCTTCCTTATCTCGATATCTCTGTATCTTGATGTGCTCTTGTAGATTTTTTGTTCCCAATTTACTCTCCGTATGTCGATATGCCCCTTATCAAAGCTTACTAGATCAAATTTTCTTGATCCAAAATAGTTTAGGAGCACGACATCTGCCTGTTTATTATTTTGTCTATTTTCCTGACTATGAAGCGATTTTCAATCTAGTATTCATTAAAAATACGTTCTTCGTTTCGATCTTTCTCTATCTCAACGGTATCTTCGATATCAAGATGTGGAGAGTCGTCAGAATTACAAATCTATTTAGGGATACAAACTTTTTCTGAATCAAAGATTCAAAAACATTTAATATGGTTTTAAAATAACAGTCGGGATTGACACAAAACAAACTCAAATCAAAATAATAAAACACAAGATTGATAACTCAAAAACTATGTGGGTCAAAAAAATAGTGTCTCATCCTCTTGGAATATACTTGTCCCATTATTTTGGATCTTAGAGAAATATGCATACATCTCGAAATCTTAATGAACTCTCATATTTATATATTCGGTGAACCAATTTCTCGAATTGCAAAAATCAAATTCATCGAATAGTTAAGAGATCCAACAAAATTAAAACAAAGTATCGAATTACAATTATTTTTGAGTTTTATAATATTTTCTTCAATGGTCCATTTTACGTTTTCGAACAGCTGATCGCTTATTTTATGAAAGAATTTTTGACAGAAGGCGGTGCCGTAACGTGTGAATGTAACAGTAATATCATCAGTGTTGTCGTTTTGCAAAATGGACTATAGCAATTCATAACTCTTAAGGTGAAGATGAATCGAAGCCAACCCTCAAGTTTTCAAGACCTGGATGAAGAACCGAACATCCGTTTAAGCTGAAAACTTGATCGATTGGTCACTAGCTGGTGGTGAACAATCGATTATGCTTTCAGCTTCAATGAGTAATCGGTTCTCCAGATTTGTGCTCTTGAAAATTTGAGGTTTGGCTTCGATTCATCTTCCTCAAGTATTCTGATTTCAAGATATGTTTATGAAGTATTTAAAACAGTTAGATTCTAACTTCTGGTAACTGAAAGCTAACATTCAAAAAACATTTAAAAAAAAACAAGAACCACAGACAAACAGACGTCACACTCTCATCACTGTCCATCGACCACCTTTTTAACGGTCGATTCAAAAATATGGTAGGTGGCCAATCCGCCACCCGCAGCGCTCGCATCGTTTTTGTTCGTGTTTGACGTTTACACACTACCGCCATCTGTTGGCCTATCGGCCAAACACACCGATTTTAGCATTGGGCGTACATGCCCTCGTGATCATAGATTTGTTCTAAGTGTTACGTCTGTTTGTCTGTGCAAGAACCTTACATTCATTAAATTTGATCAAACAAGTTTTTTGGGAAAAGTGTCTCAGATTTTCATGAAACTTTTTCCACAGGCAGGGCTCATCAATTATGAATAAAAAAAATTGAGAAAAATTCAGGGTCGCTTATCTTCCCGGAAAACTCAGTTGGAATTTTTTTGTTTTCCTTTGACACTACTTACTTTGAATAATCATAACTCAAGAAAGAAGCATCGTAGAAACAAACAATTTTTAAGAAAATGAAAGCAAATTTTCTCAGGAATAAAAAAAATATTAACTGGAAACAGTTTTCCACAAAGTTTTCCACAAAGTTTTCCACCGTTGAGAAAATTCGTAAAGAAAAGCCGGAAAAACTATGTTCCAATTAGTGGAAAACTTTCAAAAATATATATTAGAGAAGGTAATTTCATAAGCCTTAATCGCTGAAATTTTTGAAATGTACTTTTTTTTCGTTTTTGAGTTATAGTTTTTTTTATCAAAGCAATTGCAAATTTTCTAAAACATCTGAAAAAAGATATGGGATTGGTTTTAATGAAGTATAAGTCAGAATGGATAATATTTTTCATGAAAAATTACACCGCTAAGAAAAACTGTTCCTGCCTCAATTTTTCATTACACTGAAAAGGGATTCTTTCTTTTCTATGGAACAAATAAGATTATTATCATTATTTTTTTAATTTTATTTATTCAATTATTCAGTATACAACTTACATTTTCATCAAAAAAAAAAATGTTTCAACGGTGGAAAATTTTGTGGAAAACTTTTTCCAGTTTATTTTTTTTATTCCTGAGAAAATTTGCTTTCATTTTCATAAAAAAAAACTTTGTTTCTATGATGCTTCGTTCTTGAGTTATGATTGTTCAAAGTAAGTAGTGTCATGGGAAAACAAAAAAAAATCCAACTGAGTTTTCCGGGAAAATAGGCGACACTGAATTTTTCTCAATCTTTTTTATTCATATATTGATGAGCCCTACCTGTGGAAAAAGTTTCATGAAAATCTGAGAACTTTCGGCCCAAACCCGTACGGAAATAAATAATAAATCCCCGGAAGCAAACGATGGGACCGGAAACACACTCGTTTGACATGCAACGCGTAATCGAGTAATATCGGAAGTCCGGTTAGGCCCGGTTGGACCGCATCACCATTATCACCACATTTTCTTACTTACCCAATGTCCTTTCCAAAACAACTGTGGAGATATACAGGTATATTCGGTCTTTAAACTCTCGATTCGTGCTCTTTGGGAATGGTTTGCTAATCCCAAGCGCCATTCATTAAATCTCTGTGCAACTTCCACTGTTCTGGTCAATCACGGAGTGCAACGACGGAAGCGGTCTTCTATGCTTGAGCTCATGCTCATTACCCGAAAGGGTTTTACTTACAAATTCTTTGTGATTTTTTTTTATTTATTTATTATTTTTGAAACTTGAAACTTAATTAGCCAATTCATTCGCGTCAATTCAAATTATATTGCTCTGGAGTGGCCAAATCAGTTGATAATTAATTGATTCTCCTTTTATTGACAAGTTTCCTCAAATTCATGAAGATTGAGACGTCGCATGGTGTATTTCCGACAAAAAACAGAAATGTCCTCAAAGAGGCCCTGGCGGAACCTGTGTCAGTTGCTCTGCAGTGGCCAAATCTGTTGATATTTAGTTTATTCTTCCTTTATTGGCAGGTTCTTTTGAGTTCAAGAAGATTGAGACGTCGCACGGTATGTTATGGACATCAAAAGGAAATATCCCCAAAGAGGCCCTCGTGGAACCTGTGCCAGGTGCTCTGGAGTTGCCACCTCTGTATGTACCGAAGTTTTTCTTCTTTTATTGACATGTTCTCCCGAATTAATGGAGATTGAGACGTCGCACGGTATGCTTTGGACATGAAACGGAAATTTCTCGAAACTGGCCCAGGCGGAACTGGCTACGATGTTCCGGAATGAAAATTATGTTGAAATGATGACAATCGATCATTATCTCACATTTCCCGAATTTGGCACCTTCGTGACCCCAGTACAACCCTGAATATCTCCGGCATGCTTCCGAATTCAGCATTATCCATTTATGATGAATAACTCTCGCATACTCTGAGATAACGCCCTAAAAGCCATTGCACAGTGGGACGGATTGAGGTTTTAGGAGGAAAGATGGAACTCACGCCTTCAATTGTGATTTTACGTAAAAATAATGTTCTACAAAGTTGTTTCTAATATAAAAAAAAATTTTTTGGTCAGAACGAAAATTAGGGTGGCCCTATGTTAAAAAAGATAACCATCAAAACTTTTTTAATTTACGGAATATTGATATAGTTTGTTCTACTTGAAGATCGAAAAATTTCAAGCTGATTTTATAAAAAAAGTTTTTTTCTAGCTCAAAAATTGACCGTTTTAGAGCATATTTTGCTATTGATGTAGGGTGGCCCATCAAAAAATTTTTTTTGTGTTTAATTTTTATTATTTCAAGTTTCTTAGTAAAATTGTCTTCCCATTACTTGAAACGCAACATAAAAGATATAGCTAATGGAAACAAATAGATACAAGAGTCTTTTCGTAATGAAAATTTAATTTACTTCCTTGGACATAAAGTATCATCGATACTAGTACATACGATATAGGAATGCAAAATGAAAAATATGGCAAAGAAAGCTTTCAGTTAATAACTGTGGAAGTGCTCCTAACAACAATAACCTAAGAAGTATGATCTGTTCCAGTAGGGACGCAATGCCAAAAAATAAGAATTTTGATACAATTTTTTCTGATGAAAAGTTAAAGTCTTTTTGATAATCAAAAAAAAAAAACATGTTTATATGTTTGTATAGTTGGGAAAACAAAATGAATTGTGTTGACATGACGATAGTGTTTGTCAGCTTAAAAATGTGAATAATCGTATTATACTTCGGCGGATCTGTTTGCTAATGATATGACTGGTTCATATATTAATAATCGGTACTAACAGATTTTTGAAGGAACTCCCAAATTTACTATAATGTTCAATTTTCAGGCATGGCTATCTCTAAATTATAGCCTTAATCAAAACATCTAAACATGATCAAATAATGCATATAGTTATTCTTTTTAATCTAGCCTTGAAAGTCAGCGTCATAATCAGAAATCGTACTCTAGTAATATACCGTTCCAGATACGATATATCTCCGACGGTGGACAAATTACTAGTAATTGAGCATTCGTTACTTCCAATCAGAATGTTTCCCAAAGAGCCCGGCAAATCCCAGAACAGAATTATTCGGAAGTTTGGGATGAGCCATGCCCCAACTACATTTACATGTAAAAAAACGTTTATTTTTCATGAAAAATGTTTATAACTATTCACTGACAAAATTGTATAGGCCTTAAAATATGCGTCTCAATCGTCTAAAGATGAAGGAATGACAACTTTGACGAGATATCTAAAAAAAAATATAACACAAAAACCTATTTTTGAAGGGCCACCCTACATCAATAGCGAAAAATGCTCTAAAACGGTCAATTTTTGAGCTAGGAAAAAACTTTTTTTATCAAATCAGCTTAAAATTCTCCGATCTTCAACTTTGTAGAACAAGCTATGTCAATATTCCTTAAAATAAAAAAGTTTTAATGGTTATCTTTTTAAACATAGGGCCACCCTAATTTTCGTTCCGACCAAAAAAATTGTTTTTATATTAGAAACAACTTTGTAGAACATCATTTTTACGTAAAATCGCAATTGGGTCCTAAAATTTGTGTTTAGTTTATCTTCCGTGGTGCTTTCTTTGCTTCAGGATATCGTTTTTACTACCATTCAAAAAGTGCCATCTATTGGGTCCTAAAATTTGTAATGAAATCTTGTTTTTATTTAATAACACGAAAAAGCATGTTACTGTAATTACTTTAGCAATTTTTCCCGCTCAAATAATGGCTATATCATGTTAAAACTTTAATTTAAAAATTTGGTCCATAAATGAACCTTGACACTTTTGATCATGTTTGACGTTCGCTTAGTCGACAAAAAAACCACAGGGGTTTTAGTTCGACCAGTGGGGTTGTTCCTATCTGACATTTCGTAAGGGACACGGAAAACAAAATGCACCCAAAATTTGAGTTTAAGCCAAAGGATGTGACAAAATCTAATAACAATGTTTTTGGACTTAAACCAACGGAAAACATTAGAAAATTGAGTAAACATGTGTTTTTGGCCTAAATTTAAGCGTTTGGCACTAAAATTGGGACAGGACTTTAGGACCCAATTGAAGGCGTGAGTTCCATCTTTCCTCCTAAAACCCCTATCCGTCCCACTGTGCATTGGTAACCACGTGCGTAGCTGTATGTTTCTGAGCAAATGAAAGAATAAGCATCCAAACCAACATCACTAGCTGGTAGATATTGATCCTTTCTTCCCCATAACGTTGTTAAATAACATAAAAATCCATGCAAATGCTCAGAAACAACGAGCTACACACATGGTTACCAATGGCTTTTAGGGCGAGATCAGAAGTTATGCGAGAACTGTAACTTTTTTAAAGTAAACTGACGGTGGTTTCAAAAAAATCTGATGGAAATTGACGAAATGGCAGCTTTTTAAAAATGCCTTGTCGGAGGGCTTTTTTTTCAATAACCAAGACAAACTCCCCGAATAAAAAATACAATACAAAAACAATATAACGTATTACAACAGTACCATTCAATATATTGGAAATACAATATACAGTATATGTAAAATGACAATACAATTACAGCACAATATATTGTTTTGAACAGTTCACTGTATGGTATATGAGATTTTTGCAATATAATGTATGGGTGGTTAAGTATCGTAACAATACAAATATACATATTTACTCATACAAACATTTTGAAAATACAATACGATATAATGTTCACGTATTGTCTTGATTAGCAATTCGTGTATTGTTGTACAATACAAAAACAATTCAACGAACTGTATCATGGTTGCATTCGTCGTTACAGCTAATGTCAAGTGACTTCTAAAAAACTACTTATTTTAACTTTTTGAATATTTTTCACCCAACATTTCTTGCTTTCTGAACTTGTTTTGTTTATTTCTTTCAGCAAAGCTACATAGAAAAAAGCAACAATTGTTTTACGCGAAAATAGGAATTTGACCAAAATTGTAAGGTATAAAACCAATTAAAAACAATACGATGTTCTGTTACAATATATTATATTGTTTTTGAATTGTATATCCAAACAAGAATAATATTGCTTCGACATTCAATTACAATACGCTGTATTGTATCCAATACGATATATTGTACATTAATGGTTTATTCCATTCACTGAATGATACGTTTTTATCCGGGTCGCCAGCTGTCAGTTTCTATTTCAAAATGGACCAATGCTGGAGTTCACTAATTTAACGTTTAAGCGGAGCCGAATTCACTTGTTTCCATGGTCACATAAATAACAAGGCATCGCTCAAACGTCAAATGGATCAATGCACGAGTTCACTAATTTGACGTTTGAGCGGTGCCGAATTCACTCGTAGCCATGGTCACGTAAATAACACGGCACCGCTAAAACGTCAAATAGTGAACGCGTGCATAGGTCCATAGTGAATTCGTCCATGGCTGAATGAGGAATCGGATAGATTGAATTACCTCCCTTCTAGATACCTTGGTGTGTACTCTGGGATTCGACAGCTCTAGTTCAATCGACGAAAGATTCCCCACTGGGACAAAGTGGTGATTATTTTTGACATTTCGGGTTGCAAGTTTTGCAAAACAAAATTTCACGTCTTTGCTAGAATAAGGGTGTAAGTTCATGATCGATTTATCTTCCTAAATAACAAGTTTTTCCGCGATTAAATCTAACGAGTTGCGAGTTTAATTGCAATTATGCACATCTTGATGCAAGATTGTATCGTTGTGAGGCGTTCTGAAATGAACATTAAATGTTTGAATCAAATTTTGCATCTTGAGAGAATATCGATATAGATAACGAGTTCGTATGATTACGCTCTTATTCAAGTACACCCTTGAGTTTCTCGTTATCATAAATACGAGTTTGTGTTTCTTGATACTCACGTAGAAATTATCTGTTAAAATTGTTTCAGGACCGTAATCATCGCTGATCTAGTGATAAAGTGGATTTGCAATGTCTCGGTTTAGCGGAGCACTACAACTTACAGATTTAGATGATTTTATAACACCGTCACAGGTGAGGTCATCCTAATGCGATGTAGTTCCAATGAGTTCAATTTGTTGTTTTCCACAGGAATGTATAAAACCCGTGAAGATTGAAACCAACAAATCAAAAACTGGATCCAAAATAACCATCCAAGATGACGGGTCTTACATGCAAGCTACTTCCGTAAGTATTCATTTATGCATCAACTTTCTTTGGAACTACATTTTGTACGTTCTTTAAAGAGTGGCCTGCAAAAGTTGGAAAAGGTGGAAATCACATTGGCCGATTGTCTTGCTTGTTCCGGTTGCATCACCTCAGCGGAGGGTGTCCTCATCACGCAGCAAAGTCAGGAAGAGCTCCTGAAAGTGATGAACGAAAATAATTTGGCGAAACTGAATAATCAACTGGATTCCGTAAGGTACATTGTGTTCACTGTCGCCCAACAACCAATTCTATCATTGGCCAAGCGATACAATTTAGGTCCTGAGGAAACCTTTGAGCGTGTCGCTGGTAAGATCAGAGACTATGTAATGGCATCGAATGGTTCTTATCTGAATGATAATGGTTTTTTAGGCTACTTCAAGAAGCTCGGTGCTGATATGGTTGTAGACACAAAGATAGCAGACGATTTGTCTTTGATTGAGAGTCGAAATGAATTCGTAGAACGGTTCAATACTAATAGGCAATCGATGCCTATGATGGCCTCATCTTGTCCTGGATGGGTGTGTTACGCCGAGAAGACCCATGGAAATTTTATTTTGCCTTTCATTGCCACAACGAGATCACCCCAGCAGATTATGGGCGTTTTGGTTAAGAAATATCTTGCCAAAATACTGGGTGTTCCTGGGGATCGAATCTACCATGTGACAGTAATGCCATGCTATGATAAAAAGTTGGAAGCTTCGCGTGAAGATTTCTTCTCGGATGTGGACAATTGTCGGGATGTTGACTGTGTGATAACATCCAGTAAGTTTTGGATTAACATAAATTTAGTAAATTTACGCTAATAATTTAACACCTTGTAGTTGAAATCGAACAAATGTTGGACGGAACGGGCATTCAATTCCTTCAAACAGTGGAACCATCACCTATCGATTGGCCATGGCCAACGCCTCGTCCTTCTGCCTTTGTGTGGGCCCATGAGAGCTCGGGATCAGGAGGATACAGCGAATACATCTTCAAATACGCAGCGCGCAAGCTATTTAACATAAATATCGATCAAGCTGAGTTTAAAATCCTACGCAATAATGATCTCCGTGAAGCGATCCTGGAAATAAATGGAGAAGTTTTGCTACGCTTCGCGATTGCAAATGGCTTTAGGAACATTCAAAACATGGTTCAGAAACTGAAACGAGGAAAATGTAACTATCACTTTATAGAGATAATGGCATGTCCCTCCGGTTGTCTCAACGGTGGGGCACAAGTCCGGCCAAATAGTGGTCAAACACCACGAGAACTAACAGCGGAATTAGAAGCCATGTACAAGATGTTACCTCAGTCGAATCCAGAAAACGAAGCGGTAGAGATGGTGTACACAACCTTCCTGGACAATGCTGGTGATAATAACAAACGGAAAGAGTTTTTACACACAAGTTACCACCAGATCGAAAAAATGAATACTGCGTTGAATATAAAATGGTGATTTGTATAGATCATGATGTAAAATAAAGTTGATCAATTTAAAAGTTGTAGTGTTTTGTTCAATCTAAGACCCACCCTTTTCCTTATAATTTGTAGTTAAGTTAGGCTGACCATATGGTTATGGACAAAAGAAGGCCAAAAACGGGATACGTTTTAAAAGTCAAATAAAAATGAAAAATGATTTTTGGCAAATTTTAAACCGCGAAGATGCGTAGATTATCGTTCGCGAAGAAGATCCATCGCAACACTGCAGACAACAACCTTACGAACATTCAGTTTATCTAACTGGCCGCCGAGCAGCGACACTGATGTTTGTATTCTACTCACTGATCGCGCAACGCTGGATTCTCAAACTTGTCAAACTTCCAACACAAGTGCATGGAATAATGGTAGTCGAGAGCTGTCAAAACGTATGGACAATAATAAAAAACCAGAGTGGATCTAGATAAGAGTGGCTCTAGATTCCAATGTCAAAATTGGAACAGCGGCGAATTGTCATTTCCATACAAATCCGCGTTCCAATCGAGCAGGAGACCTGTCAAAACTGGAACATGACGTCACTCTTGTTTACAGGCACTCTATAAAAACGTAAATTATCAGCAATTAGGAAACTGGATCGAAAAAGTAGTGATTCAAACGAAATGTAAATAACTTTTTGTTATTAGTTCTCCTTCCATGATGGTTTCTTTGCTTCATGATTTCGTTTTTACTACCACTGAAAAACAGCCATCTATTCTCGCATAATCTGGGATAACGCCCTAAAAGCCATTGGTAACCACTTGTGTAGCTCGTTGTTTCTGAGCAAAAGAATGAATAAGTATCCAAACCAACACCACTGGCAGGTAGAGAATGATCTTTTCTTCTTTATAGCGTTGTTAAAAAACATGTAACTCCATTCAAATGCTCAGAAACAACGAGCTACACACATGGTTACCAATGGCTTTTAGGGCGAGATCAGAAGTTATGCGAGTATTGACTGTTTAACGATAAACTAGTGACGCTCGACGCTCCACCATATTGCATATAACGGAGGTTATTAGATCTAACTTGGAGGTGATGATTTGGAGGTTATTTGGGTCCTAAAGGCCTGTAACAATTTTAGTGCCAAACGCTCAAGTTTAGGCCAAAAACACATGTTTACTCAATTTGTTGATGCTTTTCGTGTGTTTAAGTTCAAAAAACTTTGTTTTAGATTTATTTAAGATTTTGTCACACCCCTTGGCTTAAACTCAAATTTTGGGTGTATTTTGTTTTCCGTGTCCCTTCCGAAATGCCAGATAGGAACAACCCCAGTGTTAAAACTAAAACCCCTGTGGTGTTTTTGCCGACTAAGCGAACGTCAAACATGATCAAAAGTGTCAAGGTTCATTTATGGACGAAATTTTTAAATTAAAGTTAAAATATGATATAGCCGTTATTTGAGCGGGAAAAATTGCTAAAGTCCTTACAGTAACATGCACTTTCGTGTTATCAAATAAAAACAAGATTTCATTAAACATTTTAGGACCCAATTTGGTACTAAATCCCTGTCCCAATTTCAGTACCAACCGCTTAAGTTTAGGCAACAAACACATGTTTACTCAATGTTTAAATGATTTTCGTTTGTTTAAGTCCAAAAAACATTTTTTACGGTTTTTGTCGCATCCCTTGGTTTAACTCAAATTTCGAGTATATTTTGTTTTCCGTGTCCCTTCCGAAATCTCACATCACGGTGGTTTGCGATTACCCTTTAATGGGTGAAAAAATACCCATTATCGAATAGCGTACCGATCTGTCAAAACATGGGTGAATTTGAAAACTCAAAAAGAGTAAAAAAATACCCATTTGTTAAAACCATTGTTGATCTCATAAATGGGTGAAAAATAGTTATGAAGAGCGTACATCAATTTGCAGAGAAAATTATCGTGCTTCTTGATTCTTATTGAATTTTCCATATTATCTTTTTATTAAGTATACAGTATACTGGGATATTCCATAAAAGCGGTAAGTGATGCTCGTTTCGAATATTTATTCAAATAACTAAAGTTGTTGTTTATTTTCAGGAAATTTCAGATTAGTTGGAGGGTTGCACCGGTTTGGCATCACCTTTCATTCCGGCGCAATGTTACATCGATATTTCAGCAAAAAAAGTGCTTAAATATATTTCCCATATGTTCCATATGATAAAATAAACCAAAACTATAATTTCTCAATTGTTTTACTTAACGATAACGTGAATAATCTTCAAATTTGTGATTGTCCTCTCATCATTCTCGAAATGGGTAAATTTTCACCCATTTTTCAATGCGGGAGCGTTTTGCATAAAGGGTAAAAATTTACCCATCCTATGACATAAACTGACTTTACTCTTTAATGAGTAAACCGTGTTTACTCATTAAATGTGGAGAGGCACTTCTAGCGGAAATGGGTAAATTTTTACCCATTAAAGGGTATTCGCAAACCACCGTAGATGGGAAAAACCCCAGTGTTAAAACTAAATGCCCTGTGGCATTTTTGTCGACAAAGTGAACGTCAAATATGATCAAAAGTGTCAAGGTTCATATATGGAATCAATTTTAAAATTAAAGTTTAAATATGCTAAAGCCGTTATTTGAGCTGGGAAAAATGCTAAAGTAGTTGCAAGAACATGCTCTTTCGTATGATGAGATGAAAACAAGAATTCATTAAAAATTTTAGGACCCAATTGGTTATTTGCCGTATTTTATTTTATATGAATACTAATAAAATACTAATATAAATACTTTTGTATCACTCCATAGGCAAATATTTTCAAAGCTAAACGATCACTTCGACATCTGGTGGCCAGTAGAAGAACCTTCAAAAGAGGGGTTTGGGTTGAGAATGCACAGTATGCAGCAATGGAAAGAGCACACAATTTACACTTTTTCTCGGAATAGTTATTTTGTAGGTGATCAGAGATCACTGAAAAACGTAATAAAATTTTTTTTCCTTCGAAAATATCCAGATCCGGTAGGTGTTTATGTATGTTTAGTAGGAGAAAATTGAAAAATTGGTGTTTGGCAACATAGGTTATAAACATCCGGATTCTTTGTTAGTGATTAAATTTGATGTGACATCACACGGATCGCAAAAATAATGGTTTCAAATGATTATGCCAATGGAAGAAAGTTCAAAAATCGATTGACAATTACCAAATTTTTGGGTTGAAAAATTAATTTTGGACGTAAACAAACATTTTCATTGACATTTCTCTCGTTCTCCCCTAGCGACCTCTATGATGGTGAGAACCAAGTTTCTATATTATCTGGATTTTGAGATACACCGATTTCAAACTGACGTTTACTTAAACCGTATATAGTGCGTTCATTAATATGCGACTTTAAGTACATTTGTTGATTTTAACGCATTTTAAAGGGCCTTACTGTAAACAAGACTGTCGAGTATTAATACTTGTTAACAATTGTTCTTTAGAAGATTCTTGCGGAATACATTTTGGTTTGGTGTCGATAGATATCTTTGTTGCAAAATGATAGCATATAAATCACAACTGTTGTACAAAGTACAACATAAGTAAGTCTATGGTACAACAGCTTGACAGCCCGAAGGTTATTGAGAAATCAGCAAACGAGGATCTTCTATAAATTACGACACACTCTCGGAGAAATTATTCACGGAAACGTGACAATCCATACATAATTTAGGAATATCACACGAGAGAGAAGCATTGGAAATGGCCATATTATGTGTGACGTGATTCTTCTGAAGTTTTTGATTTGTTTAAGAGATTTTGTTTGTTTGTTGATTTGTTTAAGAGATTTGTGTTTTAGTTACCCGTAGCATTTGTGGATACCATTATTATTATGAGGCCGCACTTCGCAGTCCAGTAGTGAAAGAAACACACAATAATTGGACTATTTAAAACATCGATTCCAAGCAATAATTCGAACTAGTCCTTTTAGGGCCCATTCACAAATTTCATAAGGGATGGGACACAAATGATGTCACGCTAAATTTCGACTTTTTCGACCCCCTCCCCCCCTTTGTCACGTTTTTTGTATGAGTCCTTCGAAAATTTTCTATGACTTGTTACGCTTGGCTTGACCACCTCCCCCCCCTCCTTGGAGCGTGACGTAATTTGTGCATGACCCCTAACGCTGAAAGGGGTGGGTGGGTGTTCTCGCGATGTTACAGCTCATACAAAATTTGTAGAATATTCATACAAAAATCGTTACGAGGTGGTAGGTAGGTGTCCAAAATGGCCATTTTCGACGTTATGAAATTTGTGAAATAACCCTTATTGTACACGCAGCGAACTGGACTATCGAATTTCATACATTTTGCCTTATGAAAGGTGGAACGATTATTGCAATACGAACGCTTTATGTATCGTTTTAGCATCACTCCACATCAAGGCGTCGATAGGCGCGTGGTGTACGCTCGGGCCTATCGATCGCAAGGTTCTTGGTTCGATTCTAGGATGCCGCGTAAACGCTTTTTGTTTTCAAATTCTGGTTTCATAAGGCAAATTTATGAATTTCAATCCGATTTATTGTGGCGAATTTTCATAAGGGGTTCCTATGATTATCGATAGTCCATTTGCCTGAGTGTATGAACAATGCAGAATACAAATATATACGACATTCACACGTATCAATGCCACGGTATTGAAATAAGCTTAGTCTAGACTATGACAAATGTTTATCTTTCTTTCTTGTGATAGTCAAAAATAAAATAAAATAAAACCTAGACTAGAGTCACGGCTCTCACAAAATTTTAGTTTTTTTTTTTAGGGTTAATTCACAAATTTCATAACGCCGAAAATGGCCATTTTGGACACCTACCCACCAAAGACAAATTAAAGACCTCCATGTCCCTTGCAGTTGCCCAAAATTTTATGGCTCATAAGGTAATCTAGAATGCCGTGAAAAGTGTACTGCGATCTGTCAAGCCTGGGTACCTTTTGTACTACCGAGGGACGAAATGCAGTACTAGAAGTGGTACCCAATCTGAGCTCGAGTGTGACGGACCTGTACCCACCCCCTCGTAACGATTTTGGTATGAATATTCTACAAATTTTGTATGAACTATAACATCGCGAGAACACCCACCCACCCCTTTCAGCGTTATGAAATTTGTGAATGGGCCCTTAGGGCTCATTCATTTATTTCATAACGCAAAAAATGACCATTTTTGACACCCACCCACCCCCTCGTAACGCTTTTTGTATGAATATTCTACAAATCTCGCATAATCTGAGATAACGCCCTAAAAGCCATTGGTAACCACGTGCGTAGCTCGTTGTTTCTGAGCAAACGAATGAATTAGCATCCAAACCAACACCACTGGCAGGTAGAGAATGATCCTTTCTTCACCATGGAGTTGTTAAATAACGTGTAAATCCATTCAAATGCTCAGAAACAACGAGCTACACACATGGTTACCAATGGCTTTTAGGGCGAGATCATAAGTTATGCGAGAAATTTTGTATGAGCTGTAACATCAAGAGGACACCCACCCACCCCCTTAAGCGTTATGAAATTTGTGAATAAGCCCTTATACGAAGTGCGTTAGGGCCTGTTCACAAACTTCATAATGCTGAAGGGGGTGGGTGGGTGTCCTCAAAATGTTACAGCTCTTACAAAATTTGTAAAATATGCATACAAAATGCGTTACGAGAGGGTGGGTGGGTATCAAAATTTACCATTTTTAGCGTTATGAAATTTGTGAATGAACCCTTATAGGCTAATATTTTCAAAGCTGAACGATCACTTCGACATCTGGTGGCTAGTAGGAGAACCGTCATAAAAGAGGTTGGGTTGAGAATGCACCGTGTGCAGCATAGGAAAGAGCACACATTTTACACTTCTGGACAAACATTTGAAAAGGGCCCAAGAGGTCTTGAGCCTCTACTAACACCACTATCAGAAAGATTGGCTTTAGCTCTTCCTGATAGTGGTGTTGGTGAGCGTAATCGAGTTGAATTGGGCTCAACAGCGTCTTGCAAAGTCAATGTTTACCAATGTCGATGTGCCCTTTTGAAATGTTTGTCCAGACTTTTTCTCGGAATAGTTATGTTGTAGACGATCAGAGAGCATTGAAAAACATGATAAACTTTTTTTCCTTCGATAATGTACAGATCCGGTCAGTGCTCATGTACGATTAGTGGGATAAAATTGAAAAATTGGTGTTTGGCTACATAGGTTATAAACTTCCAGATTCTTTGTTTGTGGTTAAATTTGTTATGAAATCACGCGTATCGCAAGAATAAAGCGAAGTGATTATGCCAATGGAAAATAGTTTAATAAATAATTGATTATGAGCTAATTTTTGGGTTCAAAAAATTGAATTTTGGACGTCAACAAACGTTTTCAATGACATTTCTCTCCTTCTTCCCACCTTTATGATGGTGACGCATTGAATTTGCCTATGGAGGGGGGAAGTGGTCAATTTTTTCACTAGCTACATTCTCTGTGCAGCACTATTCACTCAGAAACGCGGGAAGTCACAAAATGACTAAATTTCAGTAATTGATGACTATTTTCTATCTGCCTCTCCTTTACCCTGCAGGGAATTTTATTCCTATTTGTCAATTCACCCTGGTTCAAGCATCGCTAAGCCTGAACCCAGTCGAAATGATAGTTAGTGTGAAAATTCACAGCACAATGAAAGAGAGGCAGATAGAAAATAGTCATTAATGCATAAACTTTAGTAATTTTGTGACTATTTTTATTTCTCCGTGTTCGACTCTTTTTTTATCGGTGTATACACCGTGTATACATATATCAAGCGTGTGCTAGAATAAGGGCGTAAGTCGCATGATCAATTTCTCTTCATCGATCCTCTCTTCTATGAATAAAGGTGACAAGATGCAAGTTTGTTAGCATTTTTTCACCTCGGGACGCAAGATTGCATTGCTGCCAATCAGTCTGAAGTGAAATAATGCCAACAAACCCGCATCTTGTCACCTTTATTCACAGAAGAGAGGATCGATGAAGAGAAATCGATCATGCGACTTACGCCCTTATTCTAGCACACGCTTGATATGTGATTCAAGCCACGTGGGTCAGTGTGGTGAATACGAAAGCGAATCAAAACAAACATCGAATAAAGAAAGGAAGAAATAAAAACCGCGAAAACGTCAAATTTTGCATCGAGAGTGAGGTGAAAAAATCTGTAACGTGTTAAAACGTGCTCGGGTGGCGTGAAAACCCGTGTTAATTCAGTTTTAATTTGTATAAAAGTTGTGAATATTTCACAAGTTGGTACAATTCGAGTGTGACAAATCGTGCGTGAGACATCCGGATCAAAATTACTCGGTTCGGATCGTTATCTGTGTGAAATTCAGTTTGTCATCTATACCCGCTACCGCTGCTGCCGAAATAGCCTTGAAACAGCTTCCGGGGATTGGAGGATCTCTTCGCCGGAATCCGGATTACGGTTTCATTTGGTCATGTTAGAATGTCTGTCACAGCGGATAAACGTCGTATTTCATCAATTTTAAAACCCTACCCCAGTTTGGACGGTTCGAAGCTGAACGGCAGCTTATCGCAGAATAAGGTACATTTCGATGACCTCTCAGTGGAGTCTGTCCTGCAAGATGCCCTGGAAAGCAATCGACTGCAGCGCTTCGAACATCTCCTGGCGGCCATCAAGGAGGAACAGTTCGACGATGGGAAGTTCCAGCAGGTCTTCATCGAATCGAAACGAAGCGTCTACATGTTGAATGCCAACTTTGGGATGCTGGTCGAGGCTCTCCTGTCGGTAAACTGGGTAGTTCGAAGCGAAACGGCACGGGAAATCTATATGGACTTTGTGATAGAACTGCTGGTGGCTCACAGTAATTATACGTCGTTGGCCGTATCGAAGCTGGTGCAACTGTTCGTGCCAAAGGATGAAGAACGAACCGGTTGGATTTACGGCGTTCCGAGTGAGGATGTGCTGAAGGTGCTATCGCCGATTCATGAATTGATCGAAAGACTGAAGAATGTCATTCCGATGTGAGTACCGTTCGCTTTTGAAACCGAATTTTTCGCTCAAAACATACTTTGGCAAAAGATGTCTGCCTAATCAAGATTTCTGTTAGGACACCTTAAGATATATTGGATCAAATCATGTCTAATTAGTTCAAGTTTTAAAGAATGTTCCAGTGTAAGGGCCAGCTCGACTCTTTTTCTATATGTTGTAGGTAATCGATGGGATTTTGAAAAATAAGAAATACATGTTGATTTGAGATGTTTGAAAAAGCCTCAGGAGTAACCACCACTAATTGATCCATAACTGTGGAATTGTAGGTTTTAATTCAAGAATTTCCGTTTTATTTCCAGGATATTTAATGTAATACTAGTGCAGTTGAGAAAGCAGTTTCCGTACTTCAAGAAGCCAATGCATGTAATCTGTGGATACCTACATAATGTATTATGGATGACAGAACACTCGTCCATGTTTTCCGAAGAGCTGTTGGAGATCATTTTTAACAGATTGCTTACAATCGATGTAAATACTCCGCGTAACGAAATCGAGGATGCTGAATTTCCAGACGATGATCAGATTTTCTCGATGGATGAGGATCCAGCAGTGATAGACGAAGATGATAATGACGATATTATCATGAAGTTGCCGATTGCGGAGACTCTGGATTGTTGCATGCAGAAAATGTTCAAGTACATCGAACAACGGGCAACGTCAGAAAATACAAGCGATGCCGATAGGATGTTCAAAATTTTGCTAGCTTTGTTCGATAAGCACATTCTTCCTACGCACAATACGCATCATGTACAGTTCTTAGTGTTTTATATCTGCAGTTTTAAGCAATCGTACGTCGAATATTTTATCACGTATTTGTGGAAACAGGTGTGCAATCCAAATGTGTCGACTCCGATGCGACAGGCTGCTGTGGGATACATTGCTAGCATGCTGGCACGTGCAAAATATGTTCCTCTAGTGTAAGTTTGAGTAACCGATGTGATGATCTGACAAAGTGCTAACAATTTCTTTGTATATTTCAGTCTTTTGAAATCTACCTTACAAGAATTCTCCTACTGGGTGCATAATTACATCCAACGGATGGATTCGATGCATTATAATCAATCGTTGAAAGCGCACATGGTGTTCTATTCGGTGTGCCAGGCGATCTTCTACGTGGTTGCATTCCGCAGTAAGCATCTTACGTCCAATGCAAAAAATCTCACTTTCCTACAAAGCCTGCAGCTGTCATCCATCGTTACCTGCCATCTCAATCCGTTGAGAGTTTGTCTACCGGCAGTGGCCACGGCGTTTGCGGGTGTAACCCGTGCTCACCAGCTGGCCTACTGTCACACGATATTGGAGAGAAATGCACGCCGAAAGCTTGCAACCGTCTACAAGAACGAATCCCAAACCCCAGAAGAATGTCTAGACACGTTCTTCCCGTTCGATCCGTACATGCTTAAGAAATCGGGCAAGCGGATCGAACCAATCTTCCTGCAATATCAAGCCTGCGAGGTAGACGAAGACCAGGGTATCAATTCCTCGGAAGCGAGGGGCCGCAAACGCTACGAATCAACCTCGGAAGATGTGGACGATTTCATTCTGGAGAGCAAACGACTGAAGAATTGTCACGGCGGAGGCCAGGAAGCCGGAGAGTTACACTTTACATATTCTTACGGCGTGTCGCCCGGCTTCCATAGCTAGATGTGCGAATAAATCGGCTTTACTATCACACGGTATTGTACATAGATCATTACCCCATTACACACTTTTGTATTATAATCGATTAGACAACTTTTTTCACTTATATCACAGCATAATAGGGAGCATAATTTGAGAACGATAATTGTTTTCCAACGCGCGTATGAGTCGAAACAAAAAAGTTGGAGTTCAAAATAGGTACCTATTTAGAAAGTGTAATGAGTTACTTTAATGAGTGTTATGAGTTTTTTGAATCTCCATATAAGATTATACTGCCACACAGTGTTTAATATCCTCCACAGTACCAACACTACAACATCTAGCCGTTCAAGAACAGAGCGTTAGGCAAAAATTCGTCGTTTCGATAGTGTTGTTCACACATGGCCCTCTGTTAGTTTTTAACTTCTAATAATTTCTCTCAGTAGTAGTTTTTGATCCGTTGAATCTGTTGCATGCTACTTTGTGGGCGAGCGACGATATTCGGATCGTGTCCGTTTCGCATAGTAACCGCACTATCGGTATCGATCATCCGTGTATATGTTCACGCATTCATTTAAAATTATATCTTTATCGTTTACTAAAACGAATCCTTTCCCATATCCCATATCCAAACGGCCGAATAATAACTCAATATTCGGCCAACTAAAACCTCAAAATTCGGCCGTATAACACCCATATATTCGTCTAATTTTTCGAAAACTACATTTTCAATTTTGATCTACAACAAAAAAGCAAGTTTTTTTTTCAATAGGAAACACTTCCAAGGTGAAGAATTGAACGGAATGATCGTTTTATTGAGCTTTTCAAATCGATCGAAGAAATTATCGTATTGTGTATTTCTTTAACCACTCGACTGCGAAGTGCGACCTTCTAAGTACGAAAGTGTGAATAAAAGTGCGGGATTGCATCGAATCATGTTGGTATCTTCAGAGCACTTATTCTCTGATTTTTACGACACCTTTCCGATTTGATGCCGCCATTGCGCACTTTTATTAGCGTGTCCGCACTTGTAAAAACTTTTGCGATAGTCTAGTGGTGAAATAAAGCTCTAAGGATTTGATTTTCTGAAGTTGAGGAGTTGTATCTTATTAATAATTAACAATTGATGGTATTATTTATCCATTTATTTTTTTTAAGAAACTCGGGTAATACTTCACTTGATTCGTCATCCGGCTTCTGGAAGTGCTTTATAGAAATTGGAGCAAATATACCACCGCAGACCACTGACTCGCATAATAAAGGAAGAACGTGATCGTGTGGGCTACGTGGCCGTGCGGTTAGTGTTACTAAACATATAGCCGTATCGATCCAAGGAATGTCGGTTCGATTCCCGCTTTAGTCCGGAAAACTTTTCGTCAGCAACGTTTTCCGACTGTTCCGCTGGTCGTTGCATGCTAGTTCGTTGTCTAGTGTGGTGCTTCCTTCAAAGGGCATAACCGTCCACTGAAAGCATTACGGTTTGGTGTCTTTGAAGTGTCGTAAAAAATATCGAAGCTGTGGATAGCCCTGACAGTAGTCGCCTTAATGCCGTAGAACAGAAAAATTCTCCATAGAATCCACCAAATTTGTTTTTTTACATTTTTCATTGTGTGAAACATAATGTTTTATTACATTTTATTTTATTATGTTATTATTCGGCCTATTCGGCCGAATAACGGATTTCATTATTCGGCAGACCGAATATTCGGCAAAATCAATATAATCGAGATATTCGGCCCGAATATTCGGTACATCTCTACTCCTCGGCTTCCATAAAGCAAGTAACACGTCAACATTTCCCTCCCATTCCCAAATTGACCTGCATTCGGACGCAGCCGGCGCCGGTATTGTTTGTTATAATAATGAGAGCACCAGTACTTATACATTGAAGATGCTACTGATCCTGAGTAGCATCTGTTGGTTCCCTGTGTAAGTACAACTGTTCTTGCAATGACGGAGTAGCAACTTCGGGCGGTCAATCATGCATGGGAAAAAAAATCTATAGTAAAAACTACTATTTTAGCTGACTACGCTCATTCTTAAAATTACCATGGAATTTCGGCACATATTACTATGTTTATTAGACTGGCCCTAATACAAAAATGTTGTAAAACTCAACGGGGCACCCCCTAGATATGTGCGTTAGGGTAAGAAAAAAGCGCTCACAAAATTTCAACTCGATTGGTTGCTCCACCAGCTGGCGCATTCAATTTGAAGTTTGTATGGAATATTCGTTCAAAATATATTGAGAATTGACCCAATGTCACTGTTTCGTTTTGTATACTAGATAATTGCGTTCAATTAAGCCCAGAACGACAAATACCCTAGTTGATACCCTAATGAACATAATTGCAGAAGGTTGTATCAAGATTTAAGCTCGTTTTCATTACCATTTCACTGCCCATAACTGCAAAACAGTCACATTCGACATTTTTGACAAAATGGAGTTAATACCATGTAGAGTCATCAAATGACAAATACTTTCGATCAACTTACTGAAATCTGTGAGATTGTTCTAGAAAATTTGAAAAAAAAACCAAGTTGTTTTGTCACATTGGCAATTGTAACCGCATAACAGTCACATTGAGATTATACATGAGCCTCAAGATGCAGTAGCAACGAAATTTCCATCAGAATTTTTTTCTGGCTATTCATCCAATATGCGATATGAGATGTACAAAATTTCAGCCTCAAATAAGCACTTTTAAATTCCTAGTGATTTTTTGAAATTTTGGTTTCCCCCCATACTGCAATAAAATGGAAACTTGTTATCCATTTTACTCAATGCCTACTTTTGTCGAATGTTACAAATATGCAGTTATGGGCAGTTCAGTTATTGAAAATTAGGCTTAGATCAGCCTCCCGTACAGTCACATATTGGCATGCGCCTTGTGCAGCAGCTCGCCCAGCGTCATAGGTGGCTATGATGCGCTTAGTGGCTATGTTGAGGAAATACAAAGCAGTATAGCATGAGCTTAACAAATCTACTTCAAATAGTTAAAACACCAATTTTAACAATTTTAATCATGATAAAACCTTCTACAATATTGTTTGCTATGGTATCAAGTAGGGTATTTAACATTCTGGGTGCAATTGAACGCGATCAACGATTTTCCTGGACCAAACATTAGATGATGCGCTGAATCCCATATGTTTGAGCTGAAAATCCCATATTAACTTCAATTCAAATGCGCCAGCTCATTGAACGACCAAATGAGCTGAAACTTTCAGGAACTCTTCTTCTAAGGAATAATTCTGGAGGGTGCCCCGTGGAATTATACAACTTTAATTTTCGCCCATACTAAGCTGGGCCAGTCTAATGTTTATAGTAGCGTGATGGGTGCCGGTACATTTGACAGAAACCATATTCGATATCCTGATTTCGACTACAGACATGGTAGAATTGAGCGCATTTCTGGTCTGCTGAAAACTTCCGGTGCAAGCGCTTAACTTAACCCCCTAAAATGGTAGTTTTTACCGCACAATTTTTTTGCGTGTGCTTTATTATTATGCTCATGCTCTAATAATCGTGCTTATTCTGCGTGGCGTATGAGTCGAGACGACGTGAGTGAGGTGAGACGACCTTGAGTGAGGTGAGACGACTAATGTTAATCAAATGGGAGCGAGTCAACAATTGTCACCTCATTCGACTCGTCTCACCTCACACGCCGCGCAGAATAAGCACAAATTTCTCTCATGGCTCGCTTGCGATTCTATCCATCATATTCTACATTACTTTCCTTACCCCTTCCACTTTCCACTTTGAGTAGCATCGCGTTCCGAAAAAGTTAATAAATGCTTATTGGCTTGGAAAAAAAAAAACACAAAACTACTTAGGTTTCCTATAAATCACGACTTATGGATTATTAAAAGTATGGTTGGATTAAACGCTTAAGAGGAAAATAACCGCCATCGTTCTACAATTTTTTATTTTATCCAAAACGAACGCTGGGTTTGTGATTACTATCTATCTATAATGCAGTGAAATGATTTTCATAAAGATTTCTTAAAAGTTGAACGATTTCATTTTTGATGATGGCTGACAAGAAGAACGAGAACTTAGAGCGATGGAAGAGCTGCTACGCGCTAAGGACTCACGGAAGTTTTACGAGAAGCTGAACCGTTCGCGCAAAAGCTATCTGGCACAAGCCGACTTGTGCAGAGACTGTAACGGAAATAAAGTGGTCGAAAAGTAGTAACAGCAGTACGACGAGCACCCTCATGGTGATGTGGCCAGTAGCGAAGGTGGCCCGGAAATTAATTAGGGAGTTCGCGTGAGGTAGAAATGGAGATTGGACGGTTGAAAAGCTGGAGCTGGAGTGGATCAACTACCGAGCGAGCTGGTAAAAAACGGTGGTGGAGAGTCCAGTGGGCAAGAGCGCTGCATTGGGTTTTTTACTAGATTTGGAAGGATGAAGATGAAGTATCACCGGAAATGTGGATGGAAGGTGTCGTCTGCCCCATATACAAAAAGGGCGGCAAATTTTATGCCGCCCTCAATCACCAAGTGCTAGAGAATTCGTTGGGCAATATCCAGCAAGATTGATGGGCTAACGAGCTACAAAGGACCAGATATTCGACCTCCGCCAGGTGTTGTAGAAATGTCGCGAATATAATGTATACTCATACATAATTCATTCATCGATTTTAAAGCGGCCCATGATACAATCGATCGAGATCAGCTATGGCAGATTATGCACGAATATGGTTTCTCGGACAAACTGATAAGATTGATCAAGGCGATGATGGAACGAGGCTTGTGCGCAGTCCGAGTATCAGGGACACTCTTGAGTCCCCTCGAATCTCGCAGAAGGCTACGGCAAAATTATGACCTTCCATGTTTACTGTTCAACATTGCGTTAGAGGGTGTGAAGAAGAGCGGGAATAGACACAAGTGGCACGAACTTCAGGAAGTCCGTTCAGCTACTTGGTGTCGTCGACGTCATTGATATTGTAGCACGGAACTTTGAGACGATTGGCTAGGATGAGCTAGGTGAATCGGACTCCAATCCAGAGACCTAGAAATCGCGTCTAGTTTGGACTCAGCAGAACTGCAATCGAGCAAAGTTCGCACGAAGTTAACCATCTACAAGACACGGATTAGACCGGTACTCCTCTATGGGCACGAAACAAGGTCATTACGTGTAGAGGATCAAGAATTGCACCAGCTGCTGGGAGAACCAACTCGACGAAAATGGTTCATATTAAGGATGCTCTGCGGACCCTTCGCAGAATGTGTGACTCACGACAGACACCCCACAGAATTAGATGCCCATCCAAACACAACGCTTTCTATATATATCCAATGCCTAGCCCGAGAGCGCA
This sequence comes from Aedes aegypti, assembly GCF_002204515.2. NCBI lineage: Eukaryota > Metazoa > Arthropoda > Insecta > Diptera > Culicidae > Aedes > Aedes aegypti. The sequence goes on from NC_035108.1 coordinate 384,448,227, forward strand.
TTGTTTTTTAGGTATAGGAATAGCACACTACACTAGCCAGCAACTGCGCTGGCTGAGGTTTCTATTGTGTGGGCTTCCAATGGGTCGCGACGTTCTCAAACGACCGGTTACGGAACCTGAGTCCGTTGCTCGATAAATACTTGTTTTTTTTGGGTCGTTTGAGAACGACGCGACCCATTGGAAGCCCACACAATAGCAACCTCAGCCAGCGCAGTTGCTGGCTAGTGTAGTGTGCTATTCCTATACCTAAAAAACAATGCGCTCTCGGGCTAGGCATTGGATATATATAGAAAGCGTTGTGTTTGGATGGGCATCTAATTCTTCCGAAAGAGGTGCACTTTGCGAAAAAGGACCACGTGATTATTGAGCTGAAATCGAATTGGGTCCTAAAATTTTTAATGAAATCTTGTTTTTATTTAATAACACGAAAAAGCATGTTATTGTAACTACTTTAGCAATTTTTCCCGCTCAAATAATGGCTATATAATGTTTAAACTTTAATTTGAAAATTTGGTCCATAAATGAATCTTGACACTTTTGATCATGTTTGACGTTCGCTTAGTCGACAAAAACACCACAGGGGTTTTAGTTCGACCACTGGGGCTGTTCCTATCTGACATTTCGTAAGGGACACGTAAAACAAAATACACCCAAAATTTGAGTTTAAGCCAAAGGATGTGGCAAAATCTAAAAAAATGTTTTTTGGGCTTAAACCAACGGAAAACATTAGAAAATTGAGTAAACATGTGTTTTTGGTCTAAACTTAAGCGTTTGGCACTAAAATTGGGGCAGGGCTTTAGGACCCTATTCAGGTTAACTTCTGCGTTCATGAGTCCTCTCATGGCGTTGTGGTAACGCGCCCCAACTAGAGATCGGGGAGTCTTGAGTTCGATTCTCACTGAGAAGACGTGTAACTTTTTCGCAAATCTTCACATCAATTTGTCCATCTAATCCAATTGAAAATTATATGTAATGTTTAGCTTTTCGGTAGTTGTTAAACTTCCACTCGGCTGGTTGGCCGTAAACCACGATTCATAATTAAAAAAAACAAGTACATTTATCTGTTAATTCTATTAAAACATAGTCAACATCACTACACAAGAAAATATATTCCGTTTATTTAACCACAGTTGTAGTATTTATGAGTAGAAACTTTCTTGATTTGACAATTTTAGCATTCTACTTTTGACCAAACCTTGTTGTACGGTGGGTGTCACTGATTGAAATACAATGCGGATGTAGTGGGTGCTACCATGGACATGGTCACATTTACTGCACTGCTCAGTGATTTGTACCAGATTATAGTAAATTGAACAGATTTTTGTAGTCGGTTGAAAATCGTTGGTGCAGTTCTTAATTCTTCCATGGATTCGGTAGATTATACAACAGAATTTGTTTGCGTGTAGTAATACACGCGGTGCGGTAAAAACTACCATTTTAGGGGTTAACTTAAGCGCTCGCACCGGCAATTTTCAGCAGACCAGAAATGCGCTCGTTTTTACCATCTTTGTAGATGAAATCAGATTGATGGAAATGATTTCTTTCTAATCTACCAGTAGTATGGTGGGATGTACCGTAAACATAGTAAATTGGTCTGAAATTCTATGGTAGTTTTAAGAATGGGCGGAGTCAGCTAAAATAGTTATTTTTACCACAGATTTTTTTACCCGTGTAGGCTAACCAAAGACGAAATAAAGACCTCCATGTTCCTTGCAGTTGCCTTTAATTTTATGCCACATAAGGCAATAGAGCAAAATCTAGAATGCCGTGAAAAGTGTACTGCTATCTGTCAAACTTGGGTACTTTTTCCAGTACCGAGGGACCGAATGCACTGCAGTACTAAAAGTGGTACCCATTCTGAACCCGAATGCTATGTCTCCATTCGTCTCTGGGCAAACGTTTTCAATGCTTGATAATTTAAATTACGTGCTTATAAATGTGTTGGTTAGAGAAATTGATTGAACAACTTATGAACATTGATAACGAAATTCTTCATAAAAATCATTAGTTTAACTTATAAATTTCAACAATACTCGTTATGTCGCCAAATCATAATTATTTCTTAAGAAATAATTAATTATATTTTGTCTCAGTGTAATTTCACGAGCACAAATCAAGGTGTTTCCAAATTTCACTTAGTCAGAACACTTGGTAGTCTTAACCGGCTTAACCTCCTGATTCAAAAAAAAAAAGCTTTTTTGTTGAGAGAACTTTGATAAATGACATAGAGTGAGTATACGTTTTCATACAGGTGCACATTTTTTCCATGAAAGTCAGGTGCTATTTATCTAAGAACCTGCCATTGATTCACAACCTCATTTTGTTCAAAAAATCATCGAAATAATAAGTTTTGATTAAAATTTAGGCTACCTTTGCACTCATAGCTGCGCTATCGTACCTATAGATAGCACTGATAAGAGAACATATTTTTTGTTAAACTAAAGAGAGGAAATATTGTGATTTTTTTTTTATTTGCATCAATCGAAAGCTTTCAATTGGCTTGTTTTTTACATATTCTGATTCTTCGTTAAAAACTGAGCCAGAATCCGTGCCCTGGAACTATTTTTAAAAACGTTTAAATTTAGTATGGAAATCGCGTTTGGCTAATTTTACTTCTGGACTAACTGTCATTATGTAAATTAAAATGTCATTGAGTCGACCGACTGAAATCTTTTCTAATCATTTACTATATCAAAATTTAGATATCTAAGCGCAATAAAATTGTGTTACACTTAGAAAAATGTGTTCTTCTAATCAAGCTACCAAAAACTGTGAATTTTCCATCACTAGAGAAACCAATTTATCTTCTGTGTAAATAAAAATGGAATGGTGTTTGCATGTCACGAAATGGCTTGCAAACGGGCAACCAGATTTTGAAAATTCATTTATCAAAGTGTTGGAGAAGTGTTCCGACGTGTTTGTGTGCACAAACATTATAGTAAATATTCAACAGGAAGTAGTAAATTGGGTTTATTCTACGAGTGGCGTAAGGTGAGAATTGTCGATCTCGTATAGCGAGGTGACAATTCTCGACTCGAGTGAAGTGACTCTCCATTTGATTTACACGGCAAGTCACTTCACTCGAGTCGGGAATTGTCACCTCGCTATACGAGACCGACAATTGGGTCCTAAAATTTTTAATGAAATCTTGTTTTTATTTAATAACACGAAAGAGCATGTTACTCTAACTACTTTAGCAATTTTTCCCGCTCAAATAATGGCTATATCATGTTTAAACTTTAATTTAAAAATTTGATCCATAAATGAACCTTGACACTTTTGATCATGTTTGACGTTCGCTTAGTCGACAAAAACACCACAGGGGTTTTAGTTCGACCACTGGGGTTGTTCCTATCTGACATTTCGTAAGGGACACGGAAAACAAAATACACCCAAAATTTGAGTTTAAGCCAAAGGATGTGACAAAATCTAAAAAAATGTTTTTTGGGCTTAAACCAACGGAAAACATTAGAAAATTGAGTAAACATGTGTTTTTGGCTTAAACTTAAGCTTTTGGCACTAAAATTGGGACAGGGCTTTAGGACCCTATTCTCACCTCACTTTACTCGTAGAATAAACCCAAATATGAAAAAACAAACGGGACAACACTTGAAGATGGGATGGAAGGTCATTACTTCGCGTTCACTCTTCACTTCCCCTCCTATGAAAATTTATGTACAATAATCGACCCTAAGTTTAACTATCTATATTTATAGGGGGTCATGCACAAATGACGTCACGATCCGAGGGGGGAGGGGGTCAAGCCAAGCGTGACAAGCCTTACAAATATTTCGGAGGACTCATACAAAAAACGTAACAAAGAGGCCCCCAAAAAGTTGAAATTTAGCGTGACATAGTTTGTGTACCATCCCTAGTTACAAAAGTCGTTCTGAGCTTATTAAAATGTCGTTCGTTAATTTTATTATAATGATCTTTTATGTACATCCGTCGAACCATTCTGAATGGCCGTTGTGAGTGTATCACCATGAACTTCTTACATGCAATGAAGCGGGATTGTCCTATATTGAAACATCAAAGTTTTCGTTCTTCGGATTATTTTTTTTTGTTGCGCTAGATATTGAAGTTTTGTTGAAGTACTGAATTCAATTTACTTCAGTGCCGTACATGACGTACAGAGATCATTGCCATGGAGTTTGTCGTAAGCTGCATGGTGATTATTATCGTGAGAGCGAATTTTGTATGACTTCAGTGTAGGCTAATACTGCAATATAGCATGTAACAATCACTAACAATTCTTCTCTCCTTATTCGTGTTTTCATATCTAACCCGACATTACTACGAGGAATATTTCATCGGAGAGGAAGAACATCCCTTATCATGGCAGCGTAATGGCCTAGAAAACGATGAGTACCACCTTTAGTAAACATTTTTTTTTATTAATTGAAAGGTAAATCGATTAACTAATTATTTAACTAACAACAAATTCTTTCCACAGCACAATTTACATACACCACACAAAATTCCCCTTTCCAATATCCTCAGGCAAAACACCTTAGTACCGCTATACTGCCCATAACTGCATAACAGTCACATTCGATATTTTTGACAAATTGGAGATAATACAATGGAGAGTCATCAAATGATAAATACTTTCGATCAACTTAATAAAATCTGTGAAATTGTTCTTGAAAATTCGAAAAAAATACCAAGTTGTTTTGTCACATTGGTAATTATAACCGCATAGCAGTCACATTGAGATTATAAATGAGCCTCGTAATGTAATAGCAATGAAATATCTATCAGAATTATTTTCTGACTATTCACCTAGTATGCGATATGAGTTGTACAAAACATCAGCCTCAAATAAGCACTTTTGAGTTCCTGGTAATTTTTTTTGAAATTTTAGTTTCCTCCCATACTGCCATGAAATGCACACTTAGTATTTAATTTACTCAATGCCTACTTTTGTCGAATGTTACAAATATGCAGTTATGGGCAGTATATGTATGACTTATTCATGTTCTATTGACCATGCATCATTTACACGTGTAGTGGAAGTCTAGAGTAGAAGCAAAATTTAAGAAACCTTCTGGTCGAAGATATTGCGTTGCGCACTTTCCATACTCCTGAACTCCGGTGTATTATGGAAGGTGTGAGTTTTCAAACTTATGCTGGAGACATGGCCCCTGACCCTCTTGTACATTAATTATTCAAAAAAAAAGTTTAAGGATAAAAATAACAGAGGCGTCCCGTGAGGAATTTGATTACCTGTGCACTGACTCGCACAAACCGTTTATTTTGAATTATGAATACGAATTTTTCAATTGATTTTTTAAAATGTATTCCAGCTTAAAATGTAATTTCTTCTTAAAATGTAATTTCCAATACTGTATGCAATCTTGAAGTGTCTGGAAACTATTATATTTGTTGCTCATTGGACGTATTTTTTGTTTGTTTTCTTCGTTTCATTCACTAGTAGTAAGTCTTAAGAATTTTGGATGATTCCAATATACAATGTTTAGGGACAAGAAAAATTCTCAAAATTTCGCTGATATCAAGGCAATGAAAGAAAAATTTTGCGTATTAATCGCGGCCCCATAGTTTGATAATATTTGACATAAAAATGTATATTTACAGTAAAAATGACCTTTATATGCGTAAATTTCAAGCATGTTTTGTATTTTGCGAAGTTTAATATCATATTATCAATACAAAATATAAAGCAAGAAGAAAGACGTTTAACTTGGAACTAAACGATTAGCACATTTTTTTATATGAAACTCGGCTTACAAATAAATAAACCATTCTTATGAGCAAAAATCTGAACTTTTCTGAGATTATCATATAAACTTTCAGAATTCAACTATTTACGCGTTATTTTCCAAGTTTCGCGATGAAGGATAAATTCCGTGGATTTCGTGACTTTCGCGAAATTCCGAATCTCCATTATTCCTAACGTTGTTATTCTATATAATAATTCTTATTATTTACAGCTTGTCAATTGTATCACGATATCTTAGCTTTTCGACGATGTCCAGCGCTGGTACATCTCTTTGTATACTTTTGTTGATACATCAAAGCTTTTAAGTGAAATGATGACTGACTGTTGAACGCTGAAACCCACTTTACGCCCACCGCAATTTATCAGTTGTCGGTCTATTGAGCAAGAAAAACTATATTCACATATAATATAAATCAATTCAAAGCCATAAATCAATTCAAAGCCATATAAATTTTGTGTATTTAATAAGATAAATCAATTTGGCCAATACGTTTATAACATCTAGTTTTGGTTCCAATCAATATTGCGCCTACTATCGCGCGACACCTGGAAGCTCCATGCAACATATATACACACAAAGCATGTATGGCGTTAACGCTTTCTCTTCCAACAGCAGACGTCGTGACGCCAATTGCGCGCGCTTTCTCAATTCTTGCAAACCAATGCGAGCGTCATGGGCAATTTCTCTCTCGGGTGCACAAATTGGAGTGAACCAGATTTTACCTATACAACGCCACTGTTGCTCTAGAAATGCCAATACAAATGCACATTCCTGCTGTGTCCATACACGCTATTTTCGTGCACAAGAAAGAGTGCACGGCTGAAATGTACATTCTCTGCAATACGATGGAGACTAGACCTATTCAAATGTCTGGAAGTTCCTCAGTCAACCAATATTTTGATTTTTCATGTCAAAATAAACTTGTGGTCAAAATTTCAGTCAATTTGGAGAAAATTTAGATGTGCTTCAAATCAATTATGTGTTTTTGGACTGTTTTCAAGTTTGAAAATTCATAACTACTGAACGGAACATTAAAACTTATCGGAAATACCTCTACATAGTAGTTTATTCAATTGTACGAACTTTTGTTGAACACGGTTTTATGATTGGAGCAAGTTTAAACATAGTTTGGATAAGGTTTGTGCTTAAAGGTTCTTGAAATTCACTATTTTTAGGGAGTGTTCTCTCCGAAAAACATACCTGTTTGAAAATTTTGGATTTTGAATTTCCAGAACATGATGACTATGTATTTCTAAAACTCAATCCCGGTTAAAGATACCTTTTATCTTTAGAAAATAAATTGTAAAAAATAGGCAATTAGGAAGCACATTCGTAAATCCGCTGTGGGTGAGCCAAGAACTCCACCGTGAGCTTCAAGGAACGTAAAAAATGAACACGTTAGCACTGCTTTTTCACAGTCAATGATAATGATTGTTTTCAAATCGTTCTGAATAGTCAGTGAAATACGATCCAAACAATCATTACTCGGAAAGAAAAAGCAATGCTAACTTATTTAATTCATTCATTCGACGGTTCATGTGTCATGCACGATTTGACTATCATCAGGTTGGGATGGGTTGTTCAATCTTTGGGCATTTTTGTAATTTAATTCCTAAAGCAACATGTAAGCTGTTAATGGTTAATGATTTCATAGATTTATTATGTTTATTTCCCGGTTACTAGGGCCTGGAAAAATAATACCAATGTGTGTTTTTTAGAGCATACATATTCAGAAAACCGTGATTTTTGGGTACTGTGGAGAACAAATCTCGATCAAACGATGTTTAAACTTAATTTAATCTTATTGGCGTGTTCGACAAACTTTAACAGAATAGAATTAGCTTTCAATAGGTGGTAATAGCAAGTGATTTCGATTTATAAGTATTGAGTTATGATTTTTCAAACCTTAAAATAAGCCTAAAAACATATTTTCATCTTGAAGCATAGTGAAATCTCTATCAAATGAGCTGAAAATTTGACCAGACATTGTTCTTAGCATGAGAATTCAGAATACTGCTTGACCGGAAGATTTCCAAACATTTTTTCAAATTTGAACAGGACTAATGGAGACGCATGGCAGTTTGTCTTGTTTGCTTAGCTGTTTTCGCTTGCTGGTTGAGCAAGACCATGGGGGGAGAATCAAACGGTTCGTTCACTGAGGGCGATGCACCAATTGAAGGTGAAGAAGTCAAACAACATTTTCAAACAACTACACATTATGAATGTTAGAAGTATTGAGAATTATAATATATATATTTAATTTGTTAGTTTGAAATCTTTGACTGTGCAGTGCACCAAGTGCACCTTAGGACGAGACGCCACTGAAAAATAAGAAAATAGTGCCTTCAAATAACTATTGATTTTCAACTGTTTTTTTTCGATTGGTTTTGGATAATTAGATTATTTGTAACAACTTTTGTTCAAGCACGTTTTTCAGAAACGCCATTTTGACGATCAGATTATCGGCCAAAGCTGTGGGAAAGAAAGGGTTAAGCTAAGCTCTTAAGTCGTGGAGAGATTTCAAAAGGATTCTCATTTATAGAAAACCTCGTAAGAAACGTGGACAATATTTCTCCTTGTTTTTCTCACACAAACTCGAAGGAAACATCAACAGCTTTGTAATTGCGAACTTTGATTAAATGCGCCCCGTTTTAGTTAAGAGTAGGAGTTAAGCTTAAGCATCGTTAAAACTGTGGTAAACGCAAATAAGGGAGACTCCACTGTAGAAGTTTTATGGATCTTTTGGGAAACAAAATCCATGCTTTCTTAAATACACATTTATAGAAAAAAGGCCGTTTAGTCCATCTTTGTACTTTTTATACGTTTCTCGCATAATCTTGTCTTTATATCAAAAAAATAAAATGTTTCATGTCTGACAGAGAAATTCGAAACTGTTCTGCTCACGCCGTTTGGCCAACCGTGCGTGGGAAGTCATATGGGCCTGCGCGTGACCCGACGTTCGGAATGTGAGCCTACACACACCGCACTGGAACGGTCGATCGCCAGTGTGGATGCGCCGGTGCAGCTCAAGGCTGGATTTGCTGGAAAACCGGCTGCCGCAGTCCTTCTCCGGGCAGGGTATCATTTCTCGTTGCAACTCGTGAGTTTTGAGATGCGCCCCGAGGACGGCCTTGAGGGTGAAACTCTTGGCGCACTTGTCGCATCGGAAAGGTCGTTCACCTGGGTGAAATTAGATGAATGTGATTATAAACTGAAAAAAAAAATCCACACGTTCGATCCACATTCTTTTCAACGTAAATTCGTCATGCTGATTGGCAAACTTATGATTCTGAGAAAGATTGATTTTGGTTCGACAGCAAAGCATTTTACACACACTGAAAATATTCTACAAGCTCGATCAACGTGTTTCATACGTGAATTGTAAACCAGTCGCTCTATCGGCAATCCAAATTCAAATGTAAAACATGTTAATTTACAAATAATCGAAAAACTTTGCATCATTAGCGATTTCTGAATTTTCGGATTACAGGCACCTATTACGGGCGCCCAGTTTCCTAAAAAGGGACATGCTTGTTTGTCAAATATGAGTCCTTGCCATGATCGGCAAACTAGTTCTACTAGTGATGAATATCACAATTGCAAAACACTTTGAAATCATGTGTAAAATACTTTGCTATCCAACCAAAGTAAATCTTTCACATAATCACAGGTTTTACGTGCGTTACATCACCTTGTCATTCATCACGCCAAATTCACGTTGAATTCTCAGTATAGCTTACAGTACAAAGCGGGCAAATGACTAAAATCTAACCTGTATGGGTTCGAATATGTCGGCGTAAATCAACTGGTTTCTTAAAAACTTTCCGGCACCCCTTGCAACCGTACTTTTTCTTCCCGTCTTCAATCACCTCCTCAAACAGATCCTGTTCAGTTGTGTTCGGAATCTTTCTTTCTTTCGGCTTCAGCTTTTGGCTTACATGATCCGTCTTTTCTTCTGACACAGCTGTCGTTTCAACCTCATCCTCTTGGCGTACTTCTTCCATATATTGAAACAACGAATCCTCCGAGTTGTTCAATTTGAGAATTTCACCTTCCGACTGAACTGTGCCTCCAGTTGCATTTTTCGTGATCATTTCCGTCAGGTCTGTTTCCTCGTGAAGTGGAAACTCCGTGCCGATCTGCACTGGTAGCTCGTACAGTTGATCATCTATCCTCACAATGCAATTCGTTAGATTACTGATGTCCAAAATGCTCACATTGGACGGTAAGTTGCTCACATCGATGATCATTTCTTCGGCGAGTTCAGGTTCGTTTTGTTCAGTAATTTCTAACTGTTCAGTGTTCGATGTAGATTTGTGAGAAAAAAATGCGATAGGGTCTTGTTGATCCGTGACTTCTGAGTGATTATTCTTCATATGCGTCTTACAATTCTGAAACCATTTGAATACTCGCTTGCAGTAAGGGCAACTATAGGACCTATCAGGGTTGTCGTGATGCTTCTGATGTCTGCGAAGACTTGACTGGAGACTAAAACTGGCGCTGCATTGGTCACATTTGTAGTGCAGGTGTGAGTTTTGACTGTGACTATTGCAGTGTACTTTCAGCGTGTGGCTTGTCGTGAAAGTTTTGTTGCATATACCACAACGATTACCTTTCAGTCCGTAATGAGACTTGATGTGCTGCTTGAGATGACTGGATTTCTTAAAAGCGGCCGGACAAATCTCGCACGAATAACGTCTCTGTTCGCTAGGACCCTGTAAATGTTCCTTACTACGACTGGCCACGATAGGCTGTATAATGTCAGACGTAGATCGATGAGGATGGGGAACATCCTTTTCGTGTTCTTTGATGTGCTGGTTGAGTTGCTCCATTTCTGGAAAATTCACTCCACAACTACTACACTTATAGATGATCCCTAGTGTCGGTTCACACGATGTTGAATCCGAAACGGTTTTCGTGGCCACATATCGATCTTTGATAGTGTCTATCAGTAAACTTGCATGAACTTTCGTTTTGTGAGCATTTAAACTGCCAAGCTTTTTAAACACACATGGACAGAATGGACAAGGCTGTCCTCCCGCCAAAGAACTGGTCCGTTTTGGATGCACTCGAAGCATGTGTACGCGCAGGTTGACCTTTTGTGAAAATTTCAACCCACATAGCAGACAAACGAACTCCTGGATTTTGCTGTGCACCAACGTGTGTGTTTTTAGTGTACTTTTCTGGTTGAATGCTTTGCCGCAGATGTCGCACTGTAAAAAAACAAATTTTGATGAAATACACACGTACATTGTAATATTAGTAATCTTACCACAAAAGGCTTTTGCTTGGTATGAATGAGAAAATGTCTTTCCAGCAAACTTCTTTTGGCGAAGATTTTGTCCTCGCACAGATTGCACTTGAAAGTTTCTCTGTCTCGAGACGAAACAATAGCAATTCTGCCCACCTTGGACACATCCCTTTTTCGCAGTCCTTCCTCATGGCCCTCATAAACATGTGCTTTCAGTTCGTCCAGGGTTTGGAACTGCTCGTCGCATATGGCGCAGATGTGATCCTCGTTGACGTAGTGCCGTTCAATGTGACCCACCAAGGTGGAATGACGGCGAAAGGCAACACCACATTGGGGGCATTTAAACGGCGGATTGCCAGGCTTATGCACGATTTGATGGATGGAAAAGTTTTTCTGCAAGTTATACGCTGCATCGCAATGAGAGCATTTGAATCTTTTCTTTTCCGGATGTAGCTGACTGATGTGGCGCGCTAAGAGTGCTTTACTTCGAAACGTTGATGAACAATGGCTACATGTGTGGTGTCCTGTTAGCAAACGGTCACTTTCGTTTGGATTGGGATTTGTATTGGAATCCATGAGTCTGCTGAAAGAAAAATATGACCTTTATTAGTCTAAAAATGTTTTGTTTTAATTCATTTCACACAACATCAAATATTAAGCTGAAACCTGCATAATGGTAATGGCTGGAATTAGCATAATGGTAATTCATGGTGGAACAACAGTTATGCCAAAAGGCCACTCAGTGCGTAACAGTGTTACATCATATGGTTTTATACCACACTTATGCAAAAAGACCTACTATCAAATGACCATTTCCCCATTTACGGATTACATTCAGAACAAAATTATTACATTTAAACGGTTGGAGATGACCCGGTCATTAATAATCTCCCTTACAAATTCAATAATATTTAAATACCAAAAGCTTTGAAAAATGTTTAAAACAATTCATATTTTAAAATAGGTTTTGTATAACAAAACCGAGATTCGACAAATAATTATGCGATATCAGCTGTTAGACTTTTGGCAATTAAATTTCCAAATTGAAGTGTGACCAACAACGAGTTGGTCAGTAAAAGTGAATATTTTATGAATCGATTAATGTTCTAACTCAGCGACGCTCATGCTGCAGAATATTGCGAAACAAATAAAATTTGAAATTTGCTTTCTCATTCTCAAGATTTTATAAATTTTAGTGGATTCGCTTATAACATATTCAATAGTTCAAAGAAAGTGTAACTGTAGGTTACACATATACCAAAAACACCTTTTTACCATTGGAAATTTAATTTGTTATGATATACATACATCTATGTACTTACCAGACTATTGTTGAAAGTAGTAAAATGTAAACTATGTTTGTTAAAGAATTTTGAACACAAAATATATAATTACAAAACTTAAATATTGTTCCCGATAATGTCAGTAAGATGATTGTTTACGATAAGCAATCATTGATGGGAGTGGGTGGTTCGAGCGATCACTGGCAGTGATAATGGATAATGTCAAATTGCTGCCCAAGTGGTGAATTGTCTAACGGTACATTTTCGTTCACCCTAAAAGATTTCTTCTTCGAGTTTGAGCTAGCCGTATCCAGAATGAAAAATACCTTCTTGCTCTACTAATTTTCCCGAATAAAAACTGCCAAAGCACTAGGTAGGGAAATTTACGTATTCTCGGCAGTCTAAAATGATGCTGCTCTTCTTTTGTAAATTGTTTGGACATCCTTAGGAACAATTGGTAGCTTTTAAGGTACTTAGATGTTTAATACAAGCTGCATAGCAGCAACCATAGCTGAACAAATATTTAGTTGAATCATTAACCCATTAACGCCCGAATTATTTCACATTTATAGTAATCACCTGATTCTTTCTGGAGTATCGCATTATGATAAGAGAATACTTAAACCGTCATTTAAATGGAAATCTACGGTCACATTTTGTCACAGTACACAGTGGGTCATATGTACGCAAAATATTGAAAAAAATTAAAATACTTGATTATTTTTGCAAATGTTAGAAGGTGGTATAGTGCATTAAAAAGTGTTAAGATATTATGACAAACATTATGTAAACGGTAAGAACATGATACCATAAGTATAAATAACAAAACGAGGCTTAATTGAAAACTACACCACAGAATGATGTTGAATGTGACACGCGTACGAAACACACACACACGATCACATATACGTACATGCACAACACAAACTTTTTTGTACATACAAACATGCATACATTCATACACATATAGCCGCAGTAGTCGCATTTTCCTCCTTTATTTTACGCCAGGCTCCTTTGTATCAAATGGTTACGTGGTACACACTTATACAAATTTCCACGAATATGATATTTTTTGTCGTAATAAAAACCACTCAGGATTAAGCAGGATTCCCAACAATTACATATTGTTTCTACAGAAATCCTGAAGGCTTCGCACAGAATTCCAACAGGATTCCCTCAGGATTCTCGAAGAATATCACAAAATCCACATTGCATTAATTCCAGGATGCTGAATTCTCTTAATGTTGATAATTCCCGCAGTATTTCTACACAATACCCAAATAATTCTTACAATTGACTCTTTCCAATAAGACCAATCCAAATTCCCAAAGTATTTCTACGTGATTCTCTCAGGAATACTAACTGTTTGCCATATAACTATAAGACAAGATTTCAACAGGCCATCACAAGAATCTCAGCATTCTCGTTAGATTCCCAATGTTTTTGCTCACTATTTTCGCAATTTTTTTACAAAATTTGCACAGACTGCATAACTCTAACAGGATTCCCTCAGTATATCCTTGGGTTACCATTTAACAATTCCCACTGGAATGCCAGAATCCTCACTGGAATACAAGCATCTGCACTAGAATCCCAAAATCCACACTAGAAATCCATGATCTATGCTGGAATTCAAGAATCTACACTGGAAACTCAAACTCTTCACTGGTATCCATCAATGAAACCCTAGGATCCACATCTGAAATCCATACTGGAATATCCCAGGATCCCCAGTGAATTTCAAAGATCTACACTGAAAATGCATTATCTTCATTGGTGTTCAAATATCCACACTGAAATCCTAAAATCCACACTGAAATCCCAGCATTCACATTGGAAACCAAGGACCCATGTTCTAATCCTGCGGTTCACCCTAAAATTGCAAGGTCCATCAATCCTGAAAACCCAAGGTCCCTACTGAAATCTCAGGTTTCACATTGAATTTACACGACCCATGCTACAATCTCAGGATCTAAACTGGAATTCACGGATTCAATTCCAGGAATTTCAATATCCACAATGGAATACCAAGATTCGGAACAACAGTCCCAAGATATACACAAAAATACAACAAACCTAGTGGAATTTTAATATCCACATTAGAAACTAGGGATCCACAATGCAGCAACACAATCTACACTAGAATCCTATGATCCACACTGAAACACTTGGAATCAGACTGGAACACCAGGATCCATATTGTAATTCCAGGATCCACACTGGATTCCCAGAATCCACACGGGATTCCCAGAATCCACACGGGATTCCCAGAATCCACACGGGATTCCCAGAATCCACACGGGATTCCCAGAATCCACACGGGATTCCCAGAATCCACACGGGATTCCCAGAATCCACACGGGATTCCCAGAATCCACACGGGATTCCCAGAATCCACACGGGATTCCCAGAATCCACACGGGATTCCCAGAATCCACACGGGATTCCCAGAATCCACACGGGATTCCCAGAATCCACACGGGATTTCCAGAATCCACACGGGATTCCCAGAATCCACACGGGATTCCTAGAATCCACACGGGATTCCCAGAATCCACAAGGGATTCCCAGAATCCACACTGGATTCCCAGAATCCACACTGGATTCCCAGAATCCACACGGGATTCCCAGAATCCACACTGGATTCCCAGAATCCACACGGGATTCCCAGAATCCACACGGGATTCCCAGAATCCACACGGGATTCCCAGAATCCACACGGGATTCCCAGAATCCACACGGGATTCCCAGAATCCACACGGGATTCCCAGAATCCACACGGGATTCCCAGAATCCACACGGGATTCCCAGAATCCACACGGGATTCCCAGAATCCACACTGGATTCCCAGAATCCACACTGGATTCCCAGAATCCACACGGGATTCCCAGAATCCACACGGGATTCCCAGAATCCACACGGGATTCCCAGAATCCACACGGGATTCCCAGAATCCACACGGGATTCCCAGAATCCACACGGGATTCCCAGAATCCACACGGGATTCCCAGAATCCACACGGGATTCCCAGAATCCACACGGGATTCCCAGAATCCACACGGGATTCCCAGAATCCACACGGGATTCCCAGAATCCACACGGGATTCCCAGAATCCACACGGGATTCCCAGAATCCACACGGGATTCCCAGAATCCACACGGGATTCCCAGAATCCACACGGGATTCCCAGAATCTACACTACAATCTTAGCGTCCACACTGAAACCCTACGATCCACACTATAACTCCAGGATTCACACTGGAATCCCAGGATTCTGCACTGGAAACCCTGGATCTACATTGGCATCCCAGGATATATTCTGAAATCTCAGAATTAACTCTGGAATCCCGGAATCCACACTGACTTCCGGCACAGGAACCATTCTATAATTGTTCAGGAATCTCTGATTTGCAAACCACGCTTATGGTAGTATAAGACGAGCGTGGTGATGCCGACAAGAGCTGGTGACAAAACAGAAATGTTTCATGCTGATAGCGCAACCTAGATGAAGAAATATGAATTAAAAAACCTGTCATTAGACTGCCCATAATGTCTTTCACAACTTTGTCAAAGATACCAACCATCCATTTTGTCTAAAAAATTACCTGTATTCAGAAATGTTACTGATCTCAAAATAGATCACTGGGCGTTCGAGGCATCTGATCTCAAAATAGATCACTGGGCGTTAATGGGTTAATAGGGCGATATTCAAAACTGAAAAGGCAATAGATGGCACTTTTTGAATGGTAGTAAAAACGATATCCTGAAGCAAAGAAAGCACCACGGAAGATAAACTAAACACAAAAAGTTATGTATTCACTTTACCCTTGATTTCTAATCATTACTTTTTTTGATCCAGTTTCCTAATTGCAAGCAATTTACGTTTTTAATTATTTTCCTTACGTTTTGACAGTTCACCGACTACCATTCTTCCATGCGCTTGTGTTGAAAGTTTGAGAAATTCGAGAATCCAGCGTAGCGCGATCAGTGAGTGGGATACAAACAGTGTCGCCGCTCGGCGGCCGGTAAGAGAAATTAAATGTTCGAAAGGTTGTTGTCTGTAATTTTTGCCGCTGGCGCCAACTGTTAGCGTTTGAGAACAAAATAAACAGTCATTACCCTATTGATTACAATTAATTTCCGCTTATAAAAAAGCTGTTTGTGTTGCTGAAGTTTGCGTTTGGGTAAGAGCTGAATAAACCTCCGAAAATGTAAATATAGTAGCTTTAGTTCTACAACACATAAGAAGTTTAACAATTGACTGATTAAAAGCTTCTATAGGTTGTAGCCATCATTTTAGTAGAATATTGAATATTTGATGACCAACAAATCTTAAAAAAGTTTCAGTGTCTAATACTAAAAATGTTAACCAGCATGTTAGTGATGATGATGATGATTATTTAGCCACCATCAGCGCAAGGATTACCTATGGCTGCAGAATCATACCGGGATGGAATGATCTACCTGATGGTTTGTTGTAGCAGGGCTAGTTAATATCTTTGAAGACCTTTGGAAGACAACACTTAGGCTGTTTTCTCATGACAAAAGGCTGGCGACCCCACGCACTTTCATCCAGTCAACAGTTCAATTAACTCCCTTAGGCTACCCCTCCCCAATACCCAATATATAGTAATATATCATATATAGTGTTATTAAAGTATCTTACCTCTTTGTACTGTACAATAAGGCAATCCATGAGACAGCAATGACGTTTCGCAATCGGAGTGACTTTCGATTACAAAAGGAAAATGTAAAGCTCCGATAACACTCGCATGGTTTGTTTACGCTAGCTTCGTTACTATCCAATTGCCCTAGGAGGCAACCAATACAGGACTCTCTGGTTGAGTGAAAATTCTGTGTAAGTCGCACTCATGCTATGTGTAACCGATGTGTTGGCCATTGGCTGTGCGCGGATCGATGGAAATGGAACTGTCAGTCATCTCCCGCGCTGCAGCTAACAGTTGGCCGTTGGTAAGATGGGGAGTTTTCAGGGATTTTTTTCAGCGAAAAGCCGGAAGATGGTCGCAAATGAGAAAGTTTTTTCCCCATTTGCTTCCGCTTCGGCTATTCGAATGAAAAAATCTCTGAAAAACTTTAAAATCGGAATGTGTTTTTAATGGTTTCAGAAGCAAAACAAACATGGAAGCGAATTCCGCATTCCAAGCGTTCCTCCTCTGTGCGCATTTCACTCATTCGGTTTATTTACCACCGTTTGCACAAAACTGTGTACAGCCCCCTTTGCACAGAATCTGTGCTGCATGAAGAGAGGCCGATTTTGTGTACTCGGCGCTCATTTCTGAGCGGATGAAGTTTAGCGTGAATCTTACACAAGTCGATTTCTTCAGAATGAGAACGTATCGATGTTTGTTCGACGTCATTGAGCTTTCGGTCCACGTCAGTCCAACAAGGAAATAGATGTTCTGCAGCAATTCTGTTTATATTTGCATTCTAACAGCAAACAAAAGCAATGTTGTGACAGTTCTTACAGCAAATAAAGAAAATTTTGTCAACATCGAATATTACGTAATGCAAAATTTGCCACTTTTTTGGACCCCCTCCCTCCCCCACGTAACAGCTTTTGTATTGAAAATTTTAACTTTTTGTATGGATCGTAACACTATGTAAGACCCCCTCCCTCCTCCTGTTGCGATACGTAATATTTGAACGATCCCCAATACATAAATCTGTACAAACTTCGAAATGAACCCAAGAGGTCTTGAGCCTTTTTTCAGAAACGTTGCTGTATTGGATCAGGTACTAAATTCCGGTGCGCAGCTTTAAGTTCGATTTTCCCACCAAAAAGCATCCTAAACTGGCTGCGGTTGTGCAGGAAAAATCGATCCACCAGACAGTTACAGGTTCCACCGAACCACACTGGGCGAAAGAGCTGTAACAATTGAGTCCCTGAGGAAGGTCCCAAACGGACCGAAATGTTGGACAACATAATGTTAAGGGTTCATTCATTTATTTCATAACGCCGAAAATAGCCATTTTTGAGACCCACCCACCCCCTTGTAACGCTTTTTGTATGAATATTCTACTAATTTTGTATGAGTCGTGACATCATGAGGACACCCACCCACCCCTTTTAGCGTTATGAAATTTGTGATTAAGCCCTAATGTCAGTTAATGTGGACAAAATAATAATAATGTCAGTTTTTTAATTTTGTCAAGACTGAAAAGCCAATCTGTCATCAACAAGGAACTACCAACGATACGTACTTTCTGGGACACCCTATAATGGCCATAACTGGTACTGGTTTTATACCTGATTTATAACCTCTATCAATTATAGCACGCGAAGGCTACAACAAGACAGACCAAACTTACAAAACTGGGGAAACAGGATTCAAAATGCTCAGATTGACAATAAATATATCACAATCTTTTAAGTTTGTTTACATATTCCATTGGGAATTAGTTTTCTTCCAAAGCCTATTAGAAATAAGATTGGTCTTTATTACAGTTAAAATTAATGCAAAACCATCTAGGTCCTATTGAAACGCTTCGTAAAGGCTACCGGAAAATCCACATAGCTCTTACGTGTAGCGCCGGTGGAATGGATGAAGTTCAAAAGTTCATGCGTTCATTCTGGACTACCTATGATTCCCGTAAGAGCTACGTCAAAAGTGCGATGGAAAAACAATCACGTATATTTTCACGTAACAATGACGTTTGGATTATTTTAAGTGATATATATACCCAAGGAAAAGTTGGACATTTCAAAAGCACAGTTCGATTACTGTTTTCAGTTATTATCATCCCTATTATTGTTTACCTTCGAAAGCTCTTTTGATCGAAATCCGTTTAGTATTCCCGCGTATATGCCAGCAAAATCAAGTGGGCCGTGGATTCGAACGAATAGGATTCGATCGAAAGTTGGATCCGCCGTAAACAAGAATGAAGGTGTATAACTCTCAATCCAAACATTGACATGTACCAAATTTGACGATTTCGATGGTATGTTTTAATTTACATAGGCATTAATTTACCTTATTTCGGCAGATTTTTTTTTTCACACACACTTTTTCATTTAAAATTTTCTTGATGTGGTTTTTAATAAAAAAAAGGTAAACATAATACCACAGACAAACAGACGTAACACTTAGAACAAATCGCGACCAAAAACATAGTCGCGAGAACATGTACGCCCAATGCTAAAATCACGGTGTTTGGCCGATGGGCCAACAGGTGGCGGTAGTGTGTAAACGTCAAACACGAACTAAAACGATGCGAGCGCTGCTGGTGGTGGATTGGCCACCTACCATATATTTGAATCGACCGTTAAAAAGGTGGTCGATGGACATCGATGAGAGTGTAACGTCTGTTTGTCTGTGATAATACACTATTATAGATTTTTTAATCGTGCTGAATTTTATCAGGACGTGTTTGTTTAGTGTGATACATTTTGATTAATAGATGTCGTTGTTGTCAATGCTTGAGCTTTGTAATTGTACACGATGATTAGTATTAACGTCAGCGTCTGATTCTTCTTACTCAGAGATTGTTAACAAGTTGTTGTACTATTCACGCTCTAAGGAGAATTTTATTAGAGTGTAGTAAAATGTAAAGGAGCTTTCGCTTTTATAAATTTTAAAACCAGCCACGGGGAGCGCTGCCTGTGCAGATTGAACGATGCAGTTATGGAACCGTGAAGTGGTTTTGCTTTGTTCATGATCAAACCCAGGGCAACTCGTAACCTCACTTTCTACCTGTTCTATGACTCTAAAAATGACTATTTCGACAAATTTAGATTATAAACCAAAAAGTTTATGATTAAAATCGTCCTTTCTAACAAATTTCTACTCATTAGATGCAAATTTGTTGCTGAAATTCAAGAATTTCCAAACGTGGAACAGGTAGATTTGAGGTTAGGGAATCGCCACCAAACGTTATCATCCCACCGCACAATCGCTAGTGTTTGGAGGTGATTTTTATTGTCGTTCACACAGAGAAAACAATTTTGATTATATTCTGAGACAATTCAACATTATTTCTGTATTACTTGCCGGCGTATAATTACATTTCATTATTTTAATAACTACTATCAATTTGATTTAACAATTTTTATTTTTGTTTTTGAGCTGTTGTTGAGCCCCCAAATAATTTTTGATTTGATATTTGTTTATTTTCAAACAGCAGTACTTTTGCATTAAAATAAAAAAATCTTTTTTGAAACAAAGTCTTGTTCATTTTTGATTGTATAATAAATTCATTTGAAATAATGAAACCTGTTCATTGATGCTAGCCCTCTTCTCCCACCATTCATTTTGCTTTTTTTTTTTTACTATAATTTGAAAATTTATTAATTTATTTTAATTTACATGTACCTGCGCCGCTTTCTAATCTTCAATTATTATTGAATGAAATTGTTCCGCACCGGAAAATTTGCTCAATTTCCTTTTGTTGAGTTAATTCCAGTGTTTCATGTAGGAGTTAACTGCAATAATAAAAAAAGACTAATTTGAATAGAAAGTTTGAAAAATAATGGCCATAAGGGATGGAACACAAATTATGTCACGCTAAATTTCATTTTTTTGACCCCCCTTTGTCACGTTTTTGTATGAATACTCCGATTTTTTTGTAAGGCTTGTCATGCTTGGCTTGACCCCCTCCCCCCTCAGAACGTAACGTGATTTGTGCATGACCCCTAACTTACCAAAACAGGCTTCTATCATGGATTTTGATGTTTTGAAATTATTGAATTAGTTGTTTTAGTTGTTGCACTTCTACATTGCAATTTCTCCGCGTTGGTAATTTTCACTTTTACACAAGTGTAAAACAAAATGGCAGATCAGGTCTTTATATGTCAGAATCAACATTAAAACGAATTGAAACAGACTAATCCTCAATTTAAAATGAAATTTGTTGTTGTTGTTTTGAACAGCTGTCAGAAAAATCAAAAATATTTCTACTTTGTTTGAATGAAAATCTTTGCTGCTTCAACGCAATTTGTTAAGTTACAACAAATTAAAGTGGTTATAAAAAATAACAAAACAATTATTTGTTTTGAACAGCTGTAAATTCTCTGCGTGTTATTTATCCAATCTAATCTAAGTGCTTGCACAGCTAATATTGAAAAGCATCCTTGAAATACCGAAATTTATTTCAGTATTTTCTTGTCAGAATTAATATTTGTAGCAAATCAATGATTCAATACAGATATTAAAATGGTCAGGCCCACTGTGCAGACTTGGGGTTTGAAGGTAATTCGAAAATAAATGACAATCAGGTTATTCACGAATGATTAACATGATAGACGAAAAATTTTCAAATTATGTGAAGGAAAAAACGGGGACAACCGTACCGCGACCGTTTCATATAGGTAGATAGGCAAAATCGTTGGGAGTGTTATTTATGTTTTTTTATTTGTTTGAATAGTAATGATTCTACAGTAACGATAAATAATAAAAAATATATTAAATATTAAATATTTAGTATTTTAAATTTCAATAGAAATGAATTATTACGAAAGTGGTGTAATGCAATTTTGATAAAACAGTGAAAAGGGATTGATGACCGCAAAAGAGGCTCATAAAAGCAAAACTAGGAGCAGTTTAAAAGTCCCAGTTCTCCCCCTATCGCTACTTACAAAACAAAAAATATATCTCACATAAAAGACATGCATAATCTCTATAGCATTACTAGAAAGGACACGTAAATGACAGTCTATTTTAAAACTTTAAGGACTAGACAGTATTAGTAATGACACTACTATTTCAAACAAATTCTGGTGGAGTTGCTGATTTTCACAATGCTTCTCTTTTCTCAGAAGCAAGGAAATATGGGTATATTACAAAAACTACCACGTCATAATACTAACAAAAAAACAGAGTTCAAGTGGTCACCATAGCCTAGTCCGTCTGATAATTGGTCCTGATAGAGGGAAAACATTGTGTAAAAGCCAGACCGCAAGTTCAGCCTTGACAAGTAAAGCTGTCAGGCAGCTCCAACTGAATACCATACCAATAAAAAAGATCTTCTATCTACATCCTTCGAAAAATACTGAATGACCGTTGTGAGAACATCATCAAGAATTTCTCATTTTTGCAGCTGGATTGTCCTACATTAAAGAAACATCGAGGTTTTGCGCTCTTCGGATTATTTTGTTGTTGTTTGTCATCAGTTTAGTTGAGATTTCCTGAATGCCGTACATAGCGTACAGAGATCATTGACATGGAGTTTCTCAGAAGCGGCATAAGAATTGTTATCGTGGGAATACAAAGAGTAGTGTAGGCTAGTACTGCAAAAAAGCATGTAACAATCACTAACATTACTACGAGGAATAATTCATCGTAGAGGAAGAACATCCCTTATCATGCCAGCGTAATATCAGAGAAAACGATAGGTACCACTTTTCGTTGAGAAAGCTACTTTAATTCAGACTTAAACTGTGACAATTAAGCATGAAAATAAAACTTTATTTGGTTTTTCGTAAAATATTTCATAATTCGTGGTTTAAAAACGGCAGAGTTGTAGAAATTTTCATGTTTTTAGGTTTTAGTTTTGAGGTTGGACAACTGAGCGAGTTTCTGTACCGCCACTTTTGTAAGCTCATTAATGTTGAATGGATAAACCATAAATTTCAATAATATTCTTCATTTTGTATCACGGTATCAAAATTTCGACAAGTGTGTTTAAGTGTCTCGAAAAAACTTTCACAACCAGAAAGTTTCAAAATATTCTGCCGGTAAACTGGATTTCTTCAACATTAACAGTTGTTTTTCATAATAAATTCAAGAAAACCCGTTGTGCATCTTCAACTGTTTTGTATCTTGTATTATAGGCAAATTTTCCCCGACAGAATATCTTTAACTATCTAATTACAAAAAAATAGCACAAATGTTCAACGTTTTCGTAGAAAGAGTACAATAATGACTTTCATGTACCTCGGATATTCCTACAAATCGAGAATTTGACAAAGTATCTATAAATTCGTAAAAACTATGTTTTGTCATCCACCATAGCGTCTAAACAATATAGGTCGGCAAAGTTGTTCACTTTCAGAAGTTACGCCCATTTACGGAACACACCAACCACCCATAGCTTACCTTTTTCAGTTAAAGTCTCTTGGTTACTTACTTTTGTCTTTGAACAACTCTCTGAAACTCTTTTGAAAATGACTGCAATGTAATGAATTCATAACAGACAAAACTTCATGTTATTTGTAGTTTGTCATTAAAATTTCAGTCAAATCGGACAACCAGAAACTGAGATACAGAGCCCCAAACTTGAGCATATTGTATGGAAAAACAGCATTTGAATACTAGCTTTTGTCACGAACTGTAACGGTCGTATTTTGGACCCCCTAAGGAAGTAATTTAGTTTTTTGTTCCACTTGATTAATTGCACAGCGTAACCAAGGCAAAAAACATGCCTGTTGCCACCACTGGCAGCACTGATTTGAATTGAATGGATACGCGATACCCCTCGACGAGACTATGCACGCAACGGGTGATATGAACCGATGCGTAAGAAACGTCAGGGAGACCAACGAACGTCAAAACCCACATACATTTCGCAAGTCATAGTAGATGCTAAGAATAATGTGAATTCTTTCTTCCTAATTATTGAAAATTACTAGTTATATCAAAGTATTTAGATTGTGCCAGTTATTCCCTGAAT
Organism: Aedes aegypti; assembly: GCF_002204515.2. Classification (NCBI taxonomy): domain Eukaryota; kingdom Metazoa; phylum Arthropoda; class Insecta; order Diptera; family Culicidae; genus Aedes; species Aedes aegypti. The sequence goes on from NC_035108.1 coordinate 384,472,131, forward strand.
TTGTTACGGTATTTTGCGCTATAAGTATGATATGCAGTACGATAGACAGTAAAATCCTGAAACTAAGAAAAATTTGTTCTAGTATAGGTTATTAAGAGCACTACGTCTCAGATATTGTCCTCAGATCCGATTTCTGAAATACCCATTGTGCTTTGGCTGTAAGTTACTTCTGATTTAACAATTTGATCTAAGCAAACTGAATTAAATACTCCAATAGGGATCCTCTAGTTACGCATCGAAATCAAGTTTGTTGGGGATCAATCGAATTAAGGCGACCAGTTGTAAGTAAACATGAATTTATTGCCTGCGAGTTAAACTTATAAATAAACACTTTACAGCTTAAAGAATTCTGCACTGAAAACCATCGTGCTTCTCTGTTAAGAGGTCCCGAAAAATCTCCCCAACAAAAGCTTTAAGAACTGCTTTGATCAGCAAGAAGAGGCGAAGTATGCCTGAAACGGATCTGTACGACTGCAAACTATGCCGGAGGTCGAATAACGTTGATGATATGGTCTTCTGTGCGGTATGTCAAGAATGGTATCATTACCAGTGCGTGGGAGTTACATCAGCGGTAGCAAACGAAAGCTGGATGTGTGCACGATGCGCGGCTCTACCGTCGTCCACACGAATTGGTGAGCTTTTTGGAAATGATCCGGTACTCCCGGCCACCATCGCTACCGTATCGTTAGTAGGGGCCACCGAATCATCGGCGATCGTAGGTTCAACCTCTTCCGAGGTATCACCTGCGGCGAGTGCTGCACTACCGCTAGTGGCAACTGCAGTATCTCCAGCTGTGACGTCGATTGCAGCTAGTCTGATGCCACCCGCAGTTGCTGGACCATCCGGTTGGATAACTACAACGACCCCGGCTGTAAGTGCAACTAACTATGGCCAATCCCTATTGACGGAGCAGGCACGAGCGAGTTTACAATGGGTGCAGGAACATCGAGCATTCCTCGAGCGGCAAATGGAAGAGAGCCACAAGAAGGAATTAGAAAGGAAGAAGGCCATGTTGGGGCAACTCGCGAATAATGCCATGCAAGGCGTTATTACTGGAGTGACATCGAATAGCATCAATGAGCAGTCCGCTGCAGTTGGAACCAGTAGCGTAGGAGGCTGGCTGGGAAGGATGATCGGCGAGATGGAAAATCTGTCGCTCACACCAGCGTGCACGGAGACAAGGGTGACAGCACCAGTAATATCCGTACACAACAACAACTCCACACCGACAACTGCGGGTTCTGCTAGCCGAAGCGTGTTCGATCCATCTTTCTCATCACTTCTCCTTGGAGTGCCTAGTAGTATGTCGAGAGCTCCCACAGACTCATTTTCTGCATGCCAGTACACTACTATGCCATCTACCCCTCTATATGGATACTCACAACCGAGCCGAGACCAGTTCCAACAAATCGGCGTGTTTCCAATTAGCACCCCGGTTTCCTCTATTAGTCTGAGGAATGCTAATTTGACGAACGTAGTCACCGCCTGCCCAACAGTTCCCACCGCATCGATTCCACCGCAGGTGCCGGTTTATGGATGGTTACCAGCAAATTCAAGCATACCCAGAACGGATCCGATTCCCGTTCCCCCACAAGGTTCTTTGGGTAGCCATCCTTTGGTTAACGCAGCTCAAGCTCTTCCGTTGCCACAAGCGTCACCTTTTCCAACGTTTCCTACGCAGCAGCAATTGTTAGCGCGACAAGTCATGCCGAGAGATCTTCCACTGTTTCGGGGCGACCCGGAAGATTGGCCGCTATTTTTTAGTGCATATACTAATTCAACAGCCGCATGTGGATACACCAACGTGGAGAATTTGGCACGGCTTCAACGTGCGCTACAGGGTAAGGCATTCGATGCAGTAAAAAGCCGTTTGCTTCTTCCAGCGTGCGTCCCACAAGTCATTTCCACGTTGTACATGCTGTACGGGAGGCCAGAGTTGATCATCCAGACATTGCTGGACAAAGTTCGGGAAACTCCCGCACCAAGGGCAGACAGGCTGGAAACGTTGATCACCTTTGGTATGGCGGTGCAAAATCTGTGCGACCACATCGAGGCAACGGGGCAAGTAGCGCACCTGTGCAACCCTGTTTTACTGCGAGAGTTAGTCGACAAAATTCCTGCGCAACAACGTTTAAACTGGGCGTTATACAAACAACAGTTCGCTGGGGTTGATCTTCGCACATTTGCTGGTTTTATGTCGATGTTGGTATCAGCCGCCTCGGACGTCACAGTCACAACGGATTCTAAGCAATCACGCTTGGGACGAGGAGAGCGTGGCAGAGATAAAAACTTTCTCAATGCTCATGCTGCCAGCGAACCAGCCTCAAATCTAGTGAGTCAAGACGGGGAGATAAAGAAAGTAGAAGTCAAGGAGGTACTGTGCCTGGCATGCAATGGGCGTAATCACAAAGTGAAAGATTGTGCAACGTTCAAAAAGTGGGAGCCGGACAGTCGCTGGAAGACGATTCAAGATCATCATCTTTGTCGCACATGCTTAGGGAAGCACGGGCGCCGTCCTTGTAAGCTGCAAGCTGTTTGTGGTGTTGATGGGTGTCAGCAACGTCACCATCAGTTACTGCACTCCGGCAGTCAGAAACGTCCTGCCCCAATGAGAGAAGGGCAAAAAACTGTGAAGCAGAACGATAACCCTGCTGAAGGGCTAAATGCACACCATGCTACCAAGAAATCGACATTATTTCGCATCCTTCCCGTAAAGCTGTTTTGGAAAGGTAAAACTGTAGAAACCTTTGCGTTTTTGGATGACGGCTCGGACATGACTTTGGTCGAGCAATCGATTGCAGAACGATTAGGCATCGATGACGGCGAACCACTCCCACTTTGCTTAACGTGGACCAGCAATGTAACTCGCCAGGAACCCAAGTCCCAACGAATTCGTCTAGAAATCTCCGGAGCCAGCAAAAGTGAACGGTTCACTTTAAACGATACAAGAACAGTTTCTAGCCTCAATCTTCCGAAGCAAACGTTGAAGTACGCTGAATTAGCTCGGCAATACAATTACCTTCGTGGTCTTCCAGTAACCAGCTATGAATCAGCAACTCCAGGCATTTTGATTGGCTCGAACAATGCCAGTCTTACTGCGACGCTATGTCTGCGCGAAGGTCAGCTAGGGGACCCCTTAGCCAGTAAGACTCGACTCGGTTGGTCGATCTACGGATATACAGCGGATGGAGAGAAGGTCAACAACTTCACGCTGCACGTGTGCGAGTGTCGACGAGAATGCCAAGCAGGCCAAGATCTTCACGATCTCGTCAAGCAGTATTTCACGCTCGAGAGCATCGGCGTTTCGGCGGACAAGGCACCAGAATCGGAGGAGGACAAGCGTGCTCGTCAGATTTTAGAGGACACCACGAAGCGCATTTCAAACAAGTTTGAGACCGGGCTGCTGTGGCGCCATGACCATGTGGAATTTCCTAATAGTTTTCCCATGGCAATGCGTCGTCTGGAATGTTTCGAGCGGAGGATGAAAAAGGATCCAGATCTGCGTAAAAGCGTACAGCAACTGATGGGCGAATATGTGGAAAACAATTATATACACGAGGTGACGCAAGATGAAAAGGAGTCGATAGATCCTCGGAGGGTGTGGTACTTGCCGTTGGGCGCCGTAAGAAACCCGAAGAAGCCGGGCAAAACTAGGCTCGTTTGGGATGCTGCGGCAAAAGTGGGAGGAGTGTCTTTCAACTCGATGCTTCTCAAAGGGCCCGACTTACTAACACCTTTGGCTTTGGTGCTATGTAGATTTCGCGAACGACCGGTGGCAGTTTGCGGGGACCTGAAGCAAATGTTTCACCAGTTCAGAATTCGCCAACAAGATGCACACAGTCAGCGGTTCCTGTACCGAGAACACCCCTCGCAACCCGTAAAAATGTTCGTTATGGACGTCGGTACCTTTGGGGCCACATGCTCTCCCTGTCAGGCCCAATATATTAAAAACCGCAACGCGAAGGAACACGAAACAGAATTTCCCGAAGCAGCAAAGGCAATCGTAGAAAAACACTATGTCGATGATTACCTTGACAGTTTCGACACAGAAGCGGAAGCAATCAAGGTTGCTCTTGAAGTTAAAGAAGTTCATGCTCGTGGAGGGTTTGAGATCCGGAATTGGCACTCTAACTCGGACGCCCTTCTGCGACGGGTCGGGGAGCCCAGAGGAATCCAGTCGAAAGTCATCAGTATCGATTTAGAGGGCGATGCGGAACGAGTTTTGGGCCTCCTATGGTTGCCGGAGGAAGATGTAATCGCATTTGCCACTGACCAGCAGTTTGACGGTATTATACCGACGAAGCGAAATATCCTACGTTGTGTCATGAGCCTGTTTGACTCACAAGGTATATTGTCGCATATAACAATACAGGGACGGATGATCATTCAGGATACGTGGCGAAAACAGACGCAATGGGACGACGAAGTCGATGAATCAGTTCGTATACGCTGGCTTCGATGGACGGAGCTGTTTAAGAAGGTCGGACAGATGAGACTACACAGAGCCTACTTTCCAGGATTCACCGCTGCAGATATTGGTTCAGTAGAGCTGCATATTTTCACGGATGCAAGTGAGGAAGCTTACGCTTGCACAGCTTACTTCCGGGTCATTATAATGGGGAAGGTATATGTTACGCTGGTGATGGCTAAGGCGAAAGTTGCACCGTTGAAATCTTTATCAGTACCTCGTCTGGAGTTGATGGGGGCACTACTGGGAGCAAGGCTGGCCAAAGCGGTGAAGGAATATCATACTCTTCCGATATGCCGTCGAGTAATGTGGACAGACTCTAAAACAACGCTGGCGTGGGTTAAATCGCAGCATTGCCGGTACCGACAGTTCGTGGCTTTTCGAGTGGGAGAAATTCTAAGCAAGACAGAAGCCACCGAGTGGAGATACGTCCCAACACAACATAACCCAGCTGACGATGCAACTAAATGGGGCAAGGGACCCAGCACGGATGTAACGTCTCGCTGGTTCCAAGGACCCGACTTCCTCTATCAGCCGGAAATAAAGTGGCCGGAACAAAGATCGACACAGACGCTCGAAACAGATGAAGAATTGAGACCCTGCATGGTACATCGTCAGAAAACATTCGAGGATGTCTACAATATCTGTAAATTTTCTAAGTGGGAACGTTTGCTTAGAACAGCCGCATACGTTCACCGCTACATCGAGAACAGCAAGCGGAAATGGAGAAAAGGGTTGCTGATCATGGGGCATCTACAGCAGGAAGAGTTGCAAAATGCAGAGAATAGCCTGTGGCGTACAGTGCAGTTATCAGCGTACCCAGATGAAGTCGCTGTGCTGAAACAAAGAAACGGAAACCCGAAGAAGGCTATCGATAAGACTAGTCCAGTCTACAAGCTGTCGCCGTTCTTAGACGAATACGGCGTGATGCGGGTAGACAGTCGCATCGGAGCAGTTCCGTACGTTACATATGACTTTAAGTTTCCGATCATCCTGCCAAGACATCACCATCTCACTAAACTAGTCGTTGACTGGTATCACCGCCGATATCTTCACGCTAATCATGCGACGGTGCAGAATGAGGTTCACCAACGCTTCCATGTCTCTAATCTTCGCTCCGTTGTACGACAAGTTACAAAAGAATGTCAGGCCTGCAAGATCTCCAAAACAGTACCAACCACGCCGAAGATGGCTCCTCTTCCCGAGTCACGTCTAGCGGCAAAAGAAAGACCGTTCTCCCACGTCGGGCAGGATTATTTCGGACCCATACAGGTCCGTATCGGGCGTAGCTGTGTCAAACGATGGGTAGCGTTGTTCACGTGCCTCACTGTGAGAGCAGTGCACTTGGAAGTCGCCCATTCGTTATCTACGGAATCATGTAAGATGGCAGTACGTCGGTTTGTGGCGCGTCGTGGATCACCTGTCGAAATTCGCTCCGATAATGGGACTAATTTTCAGGGGGCTAGTCGTGAGTTGCGTGATCAAATCGCGACGATTGGTCAAGGCCTGGCTGAAACGTTCACCAACTCGAATACAAGATGGGTCTTCAACCCACCCTCTGCACCGCACTTTGGTGGCTCAAGGGAGCGATTAGTAAGGTCCGTCAAGGTGGCACTTGGTTCACTATGTGGCGATCGAAACCCGGACGATGAAACGCTGCTGACAGTCCTTGCTGAGGCCGAGTCCATAATTAACTCTCGACCGTTAACCAGCATTCCTCTTGAAAGCGTTAGCCAGGAGGCGTTAACGCCAAATCATTTTATCCTGCTAAGCTCAAACGGAGTCGTCCAACCTCCTACGAAGCTAGCGGAATTAACAGGCGCAACGCGGACAAACTGGGACCTGGCTAGGAAGCTCGTTGATCAGTTCTGGCGACGATGGATCGCAGAATATCTTCCGACGATTGCAAGAAGAAGTAAATGGCTCGAAGAAGCTGAGAAGCTCAAAGTAGACGATTTGGTGCTGATCGTGGATGAAGGCCGACGTAACGGATGGACGAGGGGGCGGATAGCAGCGATAATTCCAGGAAGTGATGGTCGAATTCGCCAAGCCATGGTTCAGACCACAGGAGGGTTGTTCCGGCGCCCAGTGACCAAGTTGGCAGTGCTCCAGGTGCAAGGCCATGGTAACGCAGAAACAACGGAAGAACCGGAGTTGCGTCACGGGTCGGGGACTGTTGCCACCACTGGCAGCACTGATTTGAATTGAATGGATACGCGATACCCCTCGACGAGACTATGCACGCAACGGGTGATATGAACCGATGCGTAAGAAACGTCAGGGAGACCAACGAACGTCAAAACCCACATACATTTCGCAAGTCATAGTAGATGCTAAGAATAATGTGAATTCTTTCTTCCTAATTATTGAAAATTACTAGTTATATCAAAGTATTTAGATTGTGCCAGTTATTCCCTGAATTTGTTACGGTATTTTGCGCTATAAGTATGATATGCAGTACGATAGACAGTAAAATCCTGAAACTAAGAAAAATTTGTTCTAGTATAGGTTATTAAGAGCACTACGTCTCAGATATTGTCCTCAGATCCGATTTCTGAAATACCCATTGTGCTTTGGCTGTAAGTTACTTCTGATTTAACAATTTGATCTAAGCAAACTGAATTAAATACTCCAATAGGGATCCTCTAGTTACGCATCGAAATCAAGTTTGTTGGGGATCAATCGAATTAAGGCGACCAGTTGTAAGTAAACATGAATTTATTACCGAAAAGCTAAACATTACATATAATTTGCAATTGGATTAGATGGACAAATTGATGTGAAGATTTGCGAAAAAGTTACACGTCTTCTCAGTGAGAATCGAACTCACGACTCCCCGATCTCTAGTTGGGGCGCGTTAACCACTACGCCATGAGAGGACTCATGAACGCAGAAGTTAACCTGAATTCGATTTCAGCTCAATAATCACGTGGTCCTCTTTCGCAAAGTGCACCTCTTTCGGAAGAATTAGATGCCCATCCAAACACAACGCTTTCTATATATATCCAATGCCTAGCCCGAGAGCGCATTGTTTTTTAGATATAGGAATAGCACACTACACTAGCCAGCAACTGCGCTGGCTGAGGTTTCTATTGTGTGGGCTTCCAATGGGTCGCGACGTTCTCAAACGACCGGTTACGGAACATGAGTCCGTTGCTCGATAAATACTTGTTTTAATTATGAATCGTGGTTTACGGCCAACCAGCCGAGTGGAAGTTTAACAACTACCGAAAAGCTAAACATTACATATAATTTGCAATTGGATTAGATGGACAAATTGATGTGAAGATTTGCGAAAAAGTTACACGTCTTCTCAGTGAGAATCGAACTCACGACTCCCCGATCTCTAGTTGGGGCGCGTTAACCACTACGCCATGAGAGGACTCATGAACGCAGAAGTTAACCTGAATTCGATTTCAGCTCAATAATCACGTGGTCCTCTTTCGCAAAGTGCACCTCTTTCGGAAGAATTAGATGCCCATCCAAACACAACGCTTTCTATATATATCCAATGCCTAGCCCGAGAGCGCATTGTTTTTTAGATATAGGAATAGCACACTACACTAGCCAGCAACTGCGCTGGCTGAGGTTTCTATTGTGTGGGCTTCCAATGGGTCGCGACGTTCTCAAACGACCGGTTACGGAACATGAGTCCGTTGCTCGATAAATACTTGTTTTAATTATGAATCGTGGTTTACGGCCAACCAGCCGAGTGGAAGTTTAACAACTACCGAAAAGCTAAACATTACATATAATTTGCAATTGGATTAGATGGACAAATTGATGTGAAGATTTGCGAAAAAGTTACACGTCTTCTCAGTGAGAATCGAACTCACGACTCCCCGATCTCTAGTTGGGGCGCGTTAACCACTACGCCATGAGAGGACTCATGAACGCAGAAGTTAACCTGAATTCGATTTCAGCTCAATAATCACGTGGTCCTCTTTCGCAAAGTGCACCTCTTTCGGAAGAATTAGATGCCCATCCAAACACAACGCTTTCTATATATATCCAATGCCTAGCCCGAGAGCGCATTGTTTTTTAGATATAGGAATAGCACACTACACTAGCCAGCAACTGCGCTGGCTGAGGTTTCTATTGTGTGGGCTTCCAATGGGTCGCGACGTTCTCAAACGACCGGTTACGGAACATGATGGGCATCTAATTCTTCCGAAAGAGGTGCACTTTGCGAAAGAGGACCACGTGATTATTGAGCTGAAATCGAATTCAGGTTAACTTCTGCGTTCATGAGTCCTCTCATGGCGTAGTGGTTAACGCGCCCCAACTAGAGATCGGGGAGTCGTGAGTTCGATTCTCACTGAGAAGACGTGTAACTTTTTCGCAAATCTTCACATCAATTTGTCCATCTAATCCAATTGCAAATTATATGTAATGTTTAGCTTTTCGGTAGTTGTTAAACTTCCACTCGGCTGGTTGGCCGTAAACCACGATTCATAATTAAAACAAGTATTTATCGAGCAACGGACTCATGTTCCGTAACCGGTCGTTTGAGAACGTCGCGACCCATTGGAAGCCCACACAATAGAAACCTCAGCCAGCGCAGTTGCTGGCTAGTGTAGTGTGCTATTCCTATATCTAAAAAACAATGCGCTCTCGGGCTAGGCATTGGATATATATAGAAAGCGTTGTGTTTGGATGGGCATCTAATTCTTCCGAAAGAGGTGCACTTTGCGAAAGAGGACCACGTGATTATTGAGCTGAAATCGAATTCAGGTTAACTTCTGCGTTCATGAGTCCTCTCATGGCGTAGTGGTTAACGCGCCCCAACTAGAGATCGGGGAGTCGTGAGTTCGATTCTCACTGAGAAGACGTGTAACTTTTTCGCAAATCTTCACATCAATTTGTCCATCTAATCCAATTGCAAATTATATGTAATGTTTAGCTTTTCGGTAGTTGTTAAACTTCCACTCGGCTGGTTGGCCGTAAACCACGATTCATAATTAAAACAAGTATTTATCGAGCAACGGACTCATGTTCCGTAACCGGTCGTTTGAGAACGTCGCGACCCATTGGAAGCCCACACAATAGAAACCTCAGCCAGCGCAGTTGCTGGCTAGTGTAGTGTGCTATTCCTATATCTAAAAAACAATGCGCTCTCGGGCTAGGCATTGGATATATATAGAAAGCGTTGTGTTTGGATGGGCATCTAATTCTTCCGAAAGAGGTGCACTTTGCGAAAGAGGACCACGTGATTATTGAGCTGAAATCGAATTCAGGTTAACTTCTGCGTTCATGAGTCCTCTCATGGCGTAGTGGTTAACGCGCCCCAACTAGAGATCGGGGAGTCGTGAGTTCGATTCTCACTGAGAAGACGTGTAACTTTTTCGCAAATCTTCACATCAATTTGTCCATCTAATCCAATTGCAAATTATATGTAATGTTTAGCTTTTCGGTAGTTGTTAAACTTCCACTCGGCTGGTTGGCCGTAAACCACGATTCATAATTAAAACAAGTATTTATCGAGCAACGGACTCATGTTCCGTAACCGGTCGTTTGAGAACGTCGCGACCCATTGGAAGCCCACACAATAGAAACCTCAGCCAGCGCAGTTGCTGGCTAGTGTAGTGTGCTATTCCTATATCTAAAAAACAATGCGCTCTCGGGCTAGGCATTGGATATATATAGAAAGCGTTGTGTTTGGATGGGCATCTAATTCTTCCGAAAGAGGTGCACTTTGCGAAAGAGGACCACGTGATTATTGAGCTGAAATCGAATTCAGGTTAACTTCTGCGTTCATGAGTCCTCTCATGGCGTAGTGGTTAACGCGCCCCAACTAGAGATCGGGGAGTCGTGAGTTCGATTCTCACTGAGAAGACGTGTAACTTTTTCGCAAATCTTCACATCAATTTGTCCATCTAATCCAATTGCAAATTATATGTAATGTTTAGCTTTTCGGTAGTTGTTAAACTTCCACTCTGCTGGTTGGCCGTAAACCACGATTCATAATTAAAACAAGTATTTATCGAGCAACGGACTCATGTTCCGTAACCGGTCGTTTGAGAACGTCGCGACCCATTGGAAGCCCACACAATAGAAACCTCAGCCAGCGCAGTTGCTGGCTAGTGTAGTGTGCTATTCCTATATCTAAAAAACAATGCGCTCTCGGGCTAGGCATTGGATATATATAGAAAGCGTTGTGTTTGGATGGGCATCTAATTCTTCCGAAAGAGGTGCACTTTGCGAAAGAGGACCACGTGATTATTGAGCTGAAATCGAATTCAGGTTAACTTCTGCGTTCATGAGTCCTCTCATGGCGTAGTGGTTAACGCGCCCCAACTAGAGATCGGGGAGTCGTGAGTTCGATTCTCACTGAGAAGACGTGTAACTTTTTCGCAAATCTTCACATCAATTTGTCCATCTAATCCAATTGCAAATTATATGTAATGTTTAGCTTTTCGGTAGTTGTTAAACTTCCACTCGGCTGGTTGGCCGTAAACCACGATTCATAATTAAAACAAGTATGAATTTATTGCCTGCGAGTTAAACTTATAAATAAACACTTTACAGCTTAAAGAATTCTGCACTGAAAACCATCGTGCTTCTCTGTTAAGAGGTCCCGAAAAATCTCCCCAACAATGCCAAAATGTAGAGTAAAACTTCCTCTACGAGATAAAAATGTCCATACGGTCATGTAGGATCCAAAAAACGTCGAAAATAATTGAATTGTGAAGCACTGTTTTTCATTATTTTGGACACACCAATACATGTTGGACTCTCAAAGTATATATTTTGGACACCCGGCATTTTATATCGTTTGGCAACAAAGTCCACGACACTGATTGTATAATATGCTTGCCCATAGTCTAATCAATCGATTGACAATGGAAAACCGCTTTTGGTTCCGAAATTTGAAAAAAGTTTTTGTTTACATTTAAATTTTTTTAGGGCTTTAATTTCTGTGTGTGACGGTTGCATGGATGTACCGATTAAATTAAATCAATTTAAATTGAATTCAGATAAAATAAACATTATGTAACACGGTTGATGCAAGTGCGGAATAGTCCTATCTTTTCAAATGGCATGCGATTGAGTTGGTCTTTCGATAGGCTGACCATAAGCTAATAGGATAAAAACCAGAGAATGGCAGAAAACTCGGAGCGGTGCAAAATATGCATGTGCTGCACCCGACTTGTGCGTGCATCTCCTGTTTTTGTTGAGTGACACAAAAGAAGGTGCGAGTATTGCCGCAACTGTGTGAGAGACAAAAGATAGCTCCAGCTCTACTCTTTAAAACTCTAGGAGTAAAGCACAATGTGCTTCGTTTGGTGCTTTCCATTGAAAACATAATCGAGAACGAATGAGACTAACGGCGGTGTGGAATCATTTTTGCTTGCTCTACACTTCAAAATCATTTTAGGGTTTAGTCACAAATTTCAATTGAAATGTTCGGAAATTATTATACAACATAAACATCATACAACAAATCTTCTCTCGGGAGAGGGGGGTGTCAAAAAAAAAAAACCAACAAAACTCTTGACGCTTCCGTGGAAAAGCAATTCTCGACTTCACCTTCCTTGTAAACAATATTACCGCGTTTGGTCTTCCCTCATTTGATATTTAAAATTTCCATTGCGTTTCAAACGCACACAGCAATAACATATGTCTAATTCGTTTTTGAACCTAGGTTGAAACTGGCGCAACCCGTTCTGTATCACAGTTTCAACCCCAACCCGATTCAGGATCGACCGAGCTACAATTTGCTTGAAGTTGGTTTGTTTATGTGTTGATCACCGACCCAGTTCCTAAAAACAAAAACGACAATAAACACAACGATCATGCGAAAATTTTGTCAGATATATTGAATCTTATCGAAGCAATCGTTTTTTCAGGAAATTGTCAAAATTCCTGGTCAACACGAAAAGTATACCGAAGTCGTCGAAATTATCGAAGTAGGGTAAGTAATCCATTAGTTGTGGGTGTTCCTATAGTTTTGGTAACGCCATTTTCACCATATTTTTGCATTAACCACAGAATCGATACTGCCAATCGACGTATTGGCTTGTTGATACACGAAATAGTTGAAAACAGCGTTCAAATTACTTGAAAGTTGATGAAATATCACTAAAATTGCTGAAACTTTTCTTACTAGTACCAATAGTTGCGGTAAAGTGTTCCTATAGTGGAGGATCCCATAAGAAAACAACGGATACCGCAACTATAGGAACGCAAATTAAAAATATACCGCAACTAAAGGAATAGTTTATCAATAGTGGAGGTACTATTTTTTAATTTTTCACTGATAACAAATACAACATTAAAATGTTCTTTAATTGCGCTTCTAGAATTTAAGCGGTTAAATGAAAATCAATCATGCCTAGTACCTCCACTATTGGTACATCTACATTATGTGTGAGGCGAAATCATGTATGATTTATAAAGTAAACAAACGTTTGTGTGGTTCGTTTGAGAGTGGCGTCTATCCGTACTCCGTCATCAAAGCAAAGTGATGTTATTTGAGAGAGCCTTGCCTAATGCTCAGAGTGATTCTCAGCAACGGCACATGGGAGTTTTAGCACACAAAAAAGAATGGGTGCAACACAATTCATATTGCACTAGCACGTCTCTTTCAAATTGAACGTGCTGTCTCCCGGCAGCGCGTGCTGCACCGAAAGAGTTTTGAGTCGCACCCTATCCCTTGCGCCTCCTCCTTTGTACTCTTATATACCATCATATACGATGGTGTGTTTACTGGGAAATGGTATACAGTCAGGTCTCCTATAAGACGCTGCCACCCACTTTCCTCCCACGGAAATTTCTCAGCAGATTTGAATAGGATGATGCTGATTTTTTGTTTGTGGCTAGCACATACTATGAGCTTTATACCTGCAAAATTTCACCTGAATCGATTGGAAGACAGCTGAAGAATTGCGATGGGCGTAAAGTGGGTGGTAGTGTCTAATAGGAGACCTGACTGTAGTACTAAATTCGGTTTTTTCATCTACTTATAGGTATTCTACTAAACAGCTCGAAGATTTATTATCAAAATCAAATCTGCTAACTTTGTAAAATTTGTCGCGATGCAAACACACGGTGTTGAAGTCTCGATTATACCGAAGTTGCTTGCTCCTCTGTTTTTTTTTTATCTTGACTAGGGCTGGAAAGCGTCAATGTAAATAGAGAGTACCGTGCGACTTCAACATGGATGCTTCTCTCACTGTCATTAAACGGCGAGACAATGACAAAGATTTTTTTTCAAATTTTCTTTAATTTTTCCGTCGCTACAACTTTTGACGGAATCGCAAACTTGATAATTTTTAGTTTATTATCTGGTATGATTGTTGTTTATATCACTGGAATCGTGATAGGATATCCACTTAACTTATCAAACACATTTACTTCCCGAAATTCTCCAAAATGAGATAGCATTAAAATTGCTTTCGTGCGAGTTCCGTCATTGTGACGTGACGAAGTGAGCACATGAAATATTACTTCGTCTAGTGACAGTGAGAAGATTCGTTTCGTCAGTGTCCCCGAGCAAAGTTGAATAGCAAAACTTTAACAAATCTTGTTACCTGGTTATCATCATTTGATAACTGAATTTGTTATCATCTTGGCTAAATTAACAGCCAACATAACAAAAATGAGAACTTAAATTTGATTGTTGAATAACAAAGTAATAGTAAATTATGTTATCACTGAGTTCAAATTGATAATTAAATTTGCATCATCATATTTTTATGAGTTTTATGGTCATAAATCTCGGAAATTTTTTTGATTTTTTGATGAGTGTTTTGGACTGAACTTAAGCTTCAAATAATGTTAAAAAATATTGAATGACGAAAAGTCAACTTTTTTTACTACAAACGCTTTAAAAAATGTAATGATAAAGATTGTGATAACATATTTTTTTATCAACCTGTTATAAAATATGTCTGTCATGGATACAATGATAACAAATTTTGTTATAATTCGGTTATCATTGATAACAGAATACCAAAATGATAACAGCGATAACAACCTTTATTATCATTTTGATATCATTCAGTTATCCGACTTTGCTAGGGTCGCAAGTTGGTCATGAAACTTATCAGCGCTGATCCTGACAACATTTTTGGGAATTGTCCCTAACAATGGACGTCGATGTTCTCTTTCTAATTGTATCTTCTTTAAAATTGGTTTCAACTCTAACTAAGTTTGAAAAGTTGGAAAATATACCATTTAACACAAGTCAGCATAAAGAGCAGGTGAATCAAGTGAACATAAATGCAGGAGAAAGTGAATCTGAGATTTTAACTTAAAACCTTGTTTAAATAATCCATGATTAACCTCATAATGCTATAAATTGCATATGAATCAAACTTATCTAAGTGATTGATGGTAATAAAGAATGATCAAACTTCTGTATGATGACATCAAAAAGTGTTTCAATGTCGAATATATTTTAGTTAAATCATCATTATATTAATCATTGTGGGAGATTTTCTAATTTTAAGTCTTATAAAAAATATATTTTTGATAATCGGTCGAAAATCGGCAAAAATATAGTCATTCTCAAAAAAACGGGACAAATTGAGCATTTTTAATAAAACGACGGGACAGCTAATCAAGGTTGTGAAAACGGTACTGTCCCGTTGAATACGGGACGTATGGTCAGCCTATCTTTCGATTTAAAGTGGGAAATTTGCAGGAAAATGGCCCAGGGGGTCCAAAACATATAGGGGTCCAAAATATATTGGTTACCCTATATGACTAGAATGGTTAGAGTCCGCGGCTACAAAGCAAAGCCATGCTGAAGGTGTCTGGGTTCGATTCCCGGTCGGTCCAGGATCTTTTCGTAATGGAAATTTCCTTGACTTCCCTGGGCATAGAGAGCATCCTCGTGCCTGCCACACGATATACGAATGTGAAATGGCAACTTTGGCAAAGAAAGCTCTCAGTTGATAACTGTGGAAGTGCTCATTGAACACTAAGCTGAGAAGCAGGCTCTGTCCCAGTGAGGACGTTAATGCCAAGAAGAACAAGAAGATATGACTAGCATCAATATTTTGTATATTGATACAATGTTGCATTCACTTTCAAATACTGATAACCAATAAGGCTTGTTTTCAAAAGTAGGGTGTTGTATGTGTTTTGGACAGAGTGTTACGCGTATATAATTTGGCCACCTCCATTTGATTTTGCCGTAAATGACCAAATTATATACGCGTAACGGTCTGTCCAAATTACTTTGATCACTCTACTCCTCGGGCCGCATTCTTACTAGAGATTGTCGGGTTTCACATTTTTCAAACCCGAACCCGACCCGTACCCGACTTATTTTATTCCTTCAAACCCAGACCCGACCCGAAACCGAGACAAAAATTTAAAAGCAAACCCGGACCCGACCCGAACCCTAAAAATTTCCGCTGTTCAAAGCCGAACCCGACCCGAAACCCGAAGATATTATCTAAGAAAAATCCGAGTGCGAAAAGATAATAAATTCGTTGTTTCTGATACATAGGGAAGCTTTTGGGTTGTTACTTTGTGAACAATTCTCACCAAATCCGACCCAAACCCGACTAAACCCGACTTTTTTCAAGCCCAAACCCGACCCGTACTCGATAATTTTCTAGCGATCAAACTCGACCCGAACCCGAACCCGAAAAAAAAAATCAAACCTGAACCCGACCCGAACCCGTCGGGTTCGGGTTCGGGATGAAAACCCGAGACCCGCCCATCTCTAATTCTTACCCTTCGATGGCACCACTGAATTAAGCGAAATACCATGTGCTACAGGTACTCCATCTATCAATTAACATGGTGGGATTGCCGAAGTTTTTCTGTTCCGAACTGATTTTTTGTCGATGAATAAATGTTCACTGTATTTCAGTTTGTGAATAGAATACAGTTAACACATTTCCATGTAAACTTTCTTTATTTTGAACGAAAACACCGAGAAATCCAAAATTATTGATGTATCCTGTCCCCTTAAATGACGTCTGATATCGTTTGGATACATAGAATAAGATGCTGAAATGAGTGCCAAAAGTTGTCAGTTTAAAATATACGTCAGAGCTGCAGTATTTCCCGACCTAAAATTATTTAAACTGAACCTATCTAGACATTGAAAAAAGTTTTGTATTTTATTGTTTTATAGCTGCATTCGAAGCACCAAAGCAATAGCTAAAATGGTGCGCAGATCACAATCGTTTCCATCTGTCCAACACAATGCGAGAGTTTTCAGATTCATTTCCAAGCGTTGGGACCGATGTCATCCTATCCGGTGCATTTTACTTCCTCTTCCAGCTTACCGACCGTATCGTGGATCATACTGCAATACTCGCTCCTCACCTTCCGTCTACACGTCAGACCAATCTGAAAAGTGAGTAGAAAAAAAAAACGGATCCTTGAAGACGTGCACTACTATACAAACTGGCGTTCTCATCAGCAGAGAGCCCAGCAACACAGCAGCCAGCAGTCACATCGTGATGAGGAAACGAAGCACCGGCAGCCATAAGAAATAAGTAGCAAACGAACAAAAAAGAAAAACTGCATCCGCACACTCGTGCTGATGGGGACGACCGGAAGATCGGACGGTGGATGAACTGCTCCGTTTCCAAGTAGAAATTGGCGATATCCATCCATCCTTTTCTCCGCCAGCGATTCGGTTCACGGTCGTGACGTCTTCTCACGAGCTGAAGCGTGCTATTGCTGCCCGGGTGGTGCATGTAGCAATGGCAGCTAACACCGCCGTGCCATAGAATGGAAGCGTCCTGATTCGTCCTGGTCGTTTCTCGTCGTCGACGTGTTTCCTGATGTTGGCAAGAAGGATATTTATGCAGAACTTTATCCGCATTTCACCATCATAGTTCGCTCATGTACACCCGTCCGTTCGTCAGAGCGTTTTCTTATAGGTAGGGGAAAATGCGACAGTACGCACCTTTTGAGCTTTTCTCGAAATGTTTATGCTTTGTGATATATGTAAGCATTAGAGAATTATATTGTTTTTACCTAATAGTATGGAACAACATTTTGATTCAAATGCCGAACACTACATTCATTCTGTCTCATATTCCGAACACCTTGATTCAACTTCCGAACAGCACGAATAAATCGTATTCATATGATTAGTAATTTGATGACATTGAGCTTGGAATCAAAATTCAATGATGTACCAATACTTTGAAGGCACAAATTTCGCGAAAGAAGCATCATACTACAGTGCACTTTCTATTTTAGCTTTGTGCACTAGCAGAAAGCTTAAAATAAGAAGATCTACTTTGTACATTCATTGTTTCAGTAGATTAGTGCTTTTAAAATCGCGAGTAGGTGCACAAGCCGGCCATTGTGCCAGCCATGTTTGGATTCCGAGATGTGTCACCTTAAGGCTTGAGACTACAGTTGGTATCAGGTATCGGAAGGCCGGCTCCAGAAGTACATTCCCAGCCAATTGGGAGATCTGCGCCATCGCCATATTTAAGTCCAGTTAGCACATTGATCAATTTTGCTATTTATGTTATGTTAAATACTTCGCCACCCTTAGAGATAGCTAAATAATGTACAATTTTGTTTGATGACACGATTCCAAACTATTCCAGTATTGCGAATGTTGAGTTGCCACCCAAAAATTGATCTGAAGCTTCCCCCAGCACTTCGAAATTGGACTAGCTGGTTCAGCATGTTTGCCATACAGACATCACGGATGTGATGATGATGATGATTATAATGCGTTCCAGACAATTCAGAAGAAAAAAGGCAGACTGATTTGTCTTAAATTTGCTTATTCATACGACGCACGTTCTTATTTCGGAATGTACTTCAGAGTAATATCTCGTCATGATCTGGGAATATATAAAAAAGGATTACAAGTCATGTTGGATATACTATAATTCCCTCTGGATTAGAACAGGATAAATCCGATCTGCTTTTGGAGATTTAAGTTTGAAATTTGTAAATCTCATTGCTTCGTAATATGAAACGCCATGGTGAACATTAATGAGCATTTGAGCAACCATGCGTATCCATGGGTTTGTTCCGAAACGTTATAGGGTAACGGTACATCATTGACTAGAGATGACTTAACCGACGCATACAATAGACGTAATAGAAGGTATGTTTGGAAACATCGGTAAGGAAGCTTGAATGCTCCTAAAATCTCAGTATTACGTACGTTTGTCAAGCCAAATGAACTAATGAAAAGTGTACTTTTATCCAAAAGTAAGTTTTCTCATAAGATCATGAGAAAAACAAGTAACAAATGTTTCCTGTCCACTTAATGGAAAATACGGTAAAAATTCAATTAATGAAGATTATTCGTTTCATCCCGTTGTCCGTTTTGAATTATTCTCCTCTACCTATCGCCGAGAAAAGCGAATCGAGGAAGCGCGTGGTGCAGCAAGAGCGGAATAAACTTTTTGCGAAAAACGAAACCACCCCGTTTTCCACCTCCCACCGGTCTACGCGAGGGTAGGTATCGCCGTTTCTTCCCAGCTTCCATCAACATCATCTCTCAATGGCAGCGGTGATTTGGTCTGATGCCATTTGGTACCGAGCTGCACTGCTTGCGAGTCTATTTCTCCGTAGATTCGTCCGGTTGTATTTGTGCACAACTTCATCCGTTTGTGCATCGCCATCCTTTCTCTCTTTCTCACTCTGCCAGCCGTAGTTTCACTCTACTCTGGCAGATTTCGATTCCAAATACATGTAACCATTAAGAAATATGTTAAAAGTTTAAGAAAGATTTATTTCCATCCCGTCGTCCGGCGTCGCCTGAATCATTTTCCACTGCACCAGGCTAATCTGCTCTCGGTGCTTTTCGTCTAGCGAGGAGATCCCGTTCTGCTGGCATTCCGATTCGCATTGCCAAAGTTTGGAAACCTCATTCAGCACGATGCAGCTTAGCCACTTTGAAGAGCGGAACGGAAATGTCATTCCATGTGACTTAAATATTTGATTGGATTTGAAATTCTGCAGGATTAGGGGAGAGAGGGGCATTATGCCTCGTCATTACCCAAGCAACCTAAAGTTCGGATTTTATTTAAGTAGTGAACTCAATATTCACTTCTAGTCAGGGATAGGGTGCGACTCAAAACTCTTTCGGTGCAGCACGCGCTGCCGGGAGACAGCACGTTCAATTTGAAAGAGACGTGCTAGTGCAATATGAATTGTGTTGCACCCATTCTTTTTTGTGTGCTAAAACTCCCATGTGCCGTTCCTGAGAATCACTCTGAGCATTAGGCAAGGCTCTCTCAAATAACATCACTTTGCTTTGATGACGGAGTACGGATAGACGCCACTCTCAAACGAACCACACAAACGTTTGTTTACTTTTTAAATCATACATGATTTCGCCTCACACATAAAGTAGATGTACCAATAGTGGAGGTACTAAGCATGATTGATTTTCATTTAACCGCTTAAATTCAAGAAGCGCAATTAAAGAACATTTTAATGTTGTATTTGTTATCAGTGAAAAATTAAAAAATAGTACCTCCACTATTGATAAACTATTCCTTTATTTGCGGTATATTTTTAATTTGCGTTCCTATAGTTGCGGTATCCGTTGTTTTCTTATGGGATCCTCCACTATAGGAACACTTTACCGCAACTATTGGTACTAGTAAGAAAAGTTTCAGCAATTTTAGTGATATTTCATCAACTTTCAAGTAATTTGAACGCTGTTTTCAACTATTTCGTGTATCAACAAGCCAATACGTCGATTGGCAGTATCGATTCTGTGGTTAATGCAAACATATGGTGAAAATGGCGTTACCAAAACTATAGGAACACCCACAACTAATGGATTACTTACCCTACTTCGATAATTTCGACGACTTCGGTATACTTTTCGTGTTGACCAGGAATTTTGACAATTTCCTGAAAAAACGATTGTTTCGATAAGATTCAATATATCCGACAAAATTTTCGCATGATCGTTGTGTTTATTGTCGTTTTTGTTTTTAGGAACTGGGTCGGTGATCAACACATAAACAAACCAACTTCAAGCAAATTGTAGCTCGGTCGATCCTGAATCGGGTTGGGGTTGAAACTGTGATACAGAACGGGTTGCACCAGTTTCAACCTAGGTTCAAAAACGAATTAGACATATGTTATTGCTGTGTGCGTTTGAAACGCAATGGAAATTTTAAATATCAAATGAGGGAAGACCAAACGCGGTAATATTGTTTACAAGGAAGGTGAAGTCGAGAATTGCTTTTCCACGGAAGCGTCAAGAGTTTTGTTGGTTTTTTTTTGACACCCCCCTCTCCCGAGAGAAGATTTGTTGTATGATGTTTATGTTGTATAATAATTTCCGAACATTTCAATTGAAATTTGTGACTAAACCCTAAAATGATTTTGAAGTGTAGAGCAAGCAAAAATGATTCCACACCGCCGTTAGTCTCATTCGTTCTCGATTATGTTTTCAATGGAAAGCACCAAACGAAGCACATTGTGCTTTACTCCTAGAGTTTTAAAGAGTAGAGCTGGAGCTATCTTTTGTCTCTCACACAGTTGCGGCAATACTCGCACCTTCTTTTGTGTCACTCAACAAAAACAGGAGATGCACGCACAAGTCGGGTGCAGCACATGCATATTTTGCACCGCTCCGAGTTTTCTGCCATTCTCTGCTTCTAGTAGATTTTGAGTTCCAAGGAAACTATATCGCTGAATAAGAGAGCATAACGGATACTAACAGAACTTGATTCTTGAAAAACTAACTCATGCACTCATCAACAATCATATAGTTCGGAACAAGTCCGTGCCAAACTTTTTCCATACTTCATTTTAAACATTAACATCATTCTATTTGGACAACTTAAATGAACTTTAAGTTAACTAAAGTTTGGTTAATTATTTAAAACTGCTTAAGCTAAAACATGCTTTTATCCGAACTTTTGGTTGATTGCGTAGTTCGTTTCGCTATATTTGTTAACTATTCCCAACTGATCCTTGTTTTGAGCTGAGAGAGAGGAGACAGCTGGCTTAGATTACGAGCTGTAACGAAGCGAAATGTACTTACAACCGTTCAGCAGCTTAAGCGCCACTCCCTGGACTAGGGAGACTGCTGACGTGCGTTTGAGTCCGGCTGAGACTCTTATCTGAAGGCGGGTAAAAGTAGTTCAAACACTCTCGTTCACTGTAACCACCCAAACATAAAGCAACAATACTATAGGAAACCCTTTGAACCCAAATGGAAATCAATCATCAAACAAACCGATCAAAAATTCAGAATAAAATCAGAAAATGTTACCATTTGACCAAAGAAATTAGATACTATTAGCCCAAACGGCCGCTTGTATTAATCTCTCTTCTATTTTAGGGGCATACATTTATTGAGGGGCAGATTTCCTAATTCTATCCTACCTTAGCTTCTTTGCTAAACCTGGCTGAGGGCGGTGAACTCCCACGACGCGTCAATCGTTCGGCCGATGTTCCTCGTTGGCGATCGCATAAAAACTATTTCCAGCTGGATGATCTGTTCGAAGGTGTCTGGACAGTGGCTCCCAAAACCACGACGGTTAGCTTGTCTAGTGCCCACTCCGTGCTCGAAAGATTCAACGGTTGGCTGATGAACGCTGAGATTAGGCCGAATAGCAGAGCCTTCCGTTCGAGCAGATTTTCTTGAGTGTCGGATTGGTGTAAGCGTTGCGCTTGGAATGAACGCACAGGCGGCAACCGAAACGTTGGAATCGAGCACTTAACAGTCACGGAATTTGGGCGTCGAGCACGTGGTTTCTAACGAATGTTTCACGCTGATCAGCTTAAGCAGTGGTGCTTGAAACTAATTGGAAGCCACAGACACGTTTACTGAAGCCACAGATCACACCGACGTCCTACGGTTCGGGCGAGGTAGCACGTGGTATTGTTCTTAGACGTTGAGTCCGCACCAGCACCCCACGTTGAGTAGGGTGTCCTGTTCAACGGGATGTTAAAAGCTAAATATACGCCTAACAAGCGATTTCAAATGCTTACCTAAGCCTGTTTAAACTTGGTCACAGCTAACCGGTTTACTAGGCAACAAAAATGTGCTTCAACGTCAAATTATCTCAAGAGCTAGATATAAGATTATAACACTTTATAGAAGTTGTTGGATAAATCACTTTAACTCACTACTTACATTGCTTCACTCTTCACAATAATATAAAGTTTTGCACGTGATTTAACAATTTAATAACTTTCCGTTACTATCTAGTAGTACTTAACACGTCTGGCTTTAACTAAGAACTCTGCTCAAATGGCGCATTTGTCCAATTGAATAGGCTATTATACCCATTTGGGTATAGAATTTCTAATACAAGAAAAAGCAATGGAAAACTACTCGGCTGTTTCCCAGGCGTCAAAGAGTTTCCATGCAAATTCAAATAAGCGCATTCGATCACTCCACACAATCCATATTGCTCGAGTACAATCGAATGAACGTTAAATCGGTTGCAATCGTACGCTCGAGTAGTCGCAGTGAACACATGGGTGGAACTCAAAACAAGTGCGCGAAAATTAAGCTATCAGAAGTTCTCCTAGTGTCCGTTAGGTGGCAGCACAAGTTTACCAAAAGCTCACGTTGTGAAATAGTGAATGAAATTTAGGAAACCACTAGGGTGGCACATATTTTTCGTTACATTTCGCCCATTCTAACTTTATAAAAATTATGAAATTTTTTAATTCTAAAAAAATTTCATAATTTTTATAATATTCTGGTATAAGCCCATAAAATATTAAATATTATAATTATTTTGACGTATTTTTTTTTTGAAAATGCTCTTATTTTGACTTTAGAACATAGCAAAACAGTTAACGACACAATCCAATCTGGGATCAATTGCTTAGTTCAGACCAAATCTAACTCTAACTTTTCTAAACTGATTCATGATCAGTGTATCGAACTTATTCACCTACTTACTTCAGATATATCTGAAAATTTATTCTCGTTTTCCGACCAATTAACTCCAAACATATTTGGAAATTATTACTTTATTTATCAAACCGAATTACTTTCGATAATAATCGAAAAAAAAATAGCTCGTTACTTTCAACGAGATTTTTCTTGCCTACCCTAATCTACACCACTTAAGAGCGAAAGCTTTCATTCGAATTCAAAATATCGCCTGCACCTACTTTTCGAACATTGACTCTGAATAGAACTGTCAAACTGAACTGAAGAGTTGAAAAAAAAGAAACAAAACTGATTTAGTGAAAAGGCATGGAGTTTCAAATGATCTACAAAAGCGGAATTTTCCGGAATTTGGATGCTTATTTACTGAAAAATGGATTAAAAGGAAGGATTTATGGTGAGTTTATGCGTTGGAGATAAATTATATGCGGAAGGCTGCTAAAATATTGACAAAATATTTGGAAAAACAAGTGTAAACGAAAATGGATATGGTGCGCTGCTCTGTGATGCTGAATCACAGGGAGAGCTTTTGTATATGCTGTAGGGATTCTTTACAACTGGGTTTGGTCAACAACGGAGGTAATACGTAGTAACTTCTCAACGTTGGACTGATTTTTGAAACCACGAAGGGTGTTTTATTGTAAAATCTGGTTTATGTGCTTTGCCCAAAGCACCGTCATAGCTTGACCAACTAGGCTCGCTTGAGAAAGGAGCCGTGGTAACTACCAGTTAATGGTTTCCCATTTAAATCTTCGAGGAGATAAACATTGGAACCAATTACTTCCCGAACACGTACTTTACTGTACTTGTTCGCAAATTTGCCCACAAAGTTTTTAGATTTATCTGACAGATGAACCTCTTTTTTGTAAACAGTGTCGCCCTTATTGAAACGCTGTTTTATGTTAGCTCTCAAATTATAGCTGCCGCTATATTTTAGGTAAGCCTTCATGAGGTTTTCCCGAACGATTTGGTAAAGTTTTTCGATTTCTTGACTGCGAATTTCGGGCTTTTGGTCTAAACCTGTGTGTGTACGACGTAGGTGCTCATATTCTTCGCCTGTACTGACCATATTTCTTCCAAAGGTGATAAAATAAGGAGAATATCCGGTGCTATCGTGTACACTTGTGCGTATAGCCCGAGCTATGTGGTGTACTGATTCATCCCACTCTTTATGGTCTATCTTTTTATTTAACGAGCATCGGATCGCAGTCACGATGACGCGATTAACCCTTTCTGTAGGATTAGGGCTCGGATGATAAACCGGTAAGCTCCAATGTGTAACGGCATATTTATGAAGGAGTTTTTGGAACTTCTCCGACTTAAAAACTTGCGCGTTGTCTGTGATACAGGCGGCAGGTGCTCCGAATAAGTTAAAAATCATATTTTCGACAAAGGCACACACGGCTGGGGCAGTCGCCGTGCGTAAACACTGCACCATAACAAATTTTGAAAAATAGTCGCACACAACGAGTATCCACACATTCCCATTTTTCGTACGGGGATAGGGGCCCAAGAAATCCATGGATATTATCTCCCATGGCCTGCTACAGGATTTTGGTTTTCCGGAGAGCGGAGTTACGTTAAGATTAGGCACTTTAGATTCCTTGCAGACTTCACAACGAGTGCAAAATCGCTTTATCTCCGTGGCCATCCGCGGCCAATAGAAACGTTCCCTGACTTTTGCGAGTGTTTTAATTGCGCCGAGATGTGCTTCGTCATGTATTGATTGAATCACACCCAACCGCTCCGCTTGAGGAACAACATATTTCCACCGGAAGCTAGGGTCTTCGGGCAGAGTAGAGTTCGTAAGAAATTTATAAACCTTCCCATGAACAATTTTAAAATCTGAATACCTCTCGGGATGTGTCTCGATCATTCTGCGAAGTTGCTGAATGTACGGATCGGGTAATGACACATCTATTGAACATACTGCTCGTGATAGTGCATCAGCGGGAATATTCTCACTTCCCTTTTTGTATTGCAGTAGTATGTCATATTTTGCCAACTTCAAGGCCCATCGTGCAATACGTGGGGATTTGCTTTCAATCGACATGCTTTGTAGAAAAGTCAAACTCATCGCATCGGTTTGAATGATGAACGTTTGACCCTCCACGAAGTGTTTAAAATTTTCGATGCCCAGAAGCACGGCTAGGCATTCCCGTTCGGTTGCGCTATAGCGTTTCTGAGTGGCCGATAATTTCTTGGAAAAATAAGCAATTGGTCTTCGAACTCCTTCCAACACTTGGGTGAGGACAGCACCCACGGCATGATCGGAACTATCGGTTTCGATCACAAAAGGTTTTCCGAAGTCTGGGTTGGCGAGAACTGGGGCGCTGACTAAAGCACTTTTTAGGTGGTTGAATGCTACGTTGGCCTCTTCGGTCCAGGCGAATTTTCGACGATCTTTGCGTAACAGGTTAGTTATAGGGGTAGTGATCTGTGAATAATTGGGAATAAATTTCTGGTAGAAACCAGCGAGCCCGAGGAGCCTCCTGATATCCTTTACTGTTTTAGGTACTGGATAATCAAGAATCGGTTGGATTTTACTAACATCCATGGTTAATCCATCTTCGGATAAAACATATCCCAAGTAGCGTATTCTTGACTGACAGAACTTACTCTTCTGTAGATTGATAGTAAGTCCCGCGGCCTGCAACCGTTGGCCTACTGTTTCAATGAGGCGTAAGTGCTCTTCAAAACAATTTGAGATGATTATTATGTCATCCAGGTATACGTAGACTTGAGGCTCTAAGTCATGACCAAGAACTCGCGACATCAACCGAGCCATGGTGGCTGGTGCGTTGGTCAGCCCAAATGGCATGACAACAAATCGAAATAAACCTTTATTAGTTCGGAACGCCGTTTTATCCTTTGCCGACTCTTCCAACGGAACTTGATAATATGATTCGGATAAATCAATTACCGTGAAATACTTTGACTTTGGGATTCGTTGAAGTATTCCCATCATATTGGGGAACGGAAATTCATCTTTTTTTGAACACTGATTTAGGCGTCGAGAGTCGAGGCAGATCCTCCACTTCCCACTCGCTTTTTTAACCGGAAGTAGTGGATTAAGAAAATCCACTGCACCGAGGCATTCTTCGATAACGCCAAGTTTGCGCATTCGTTCGATCTCAGCATCGATCACAGATTCTATCGTGGGAGACCAACGATAATAAGCAACTTTTTTCGGTTTTGCACCTGGTAGTAGTTCGATATCATGTTTAATCATATTCGTTCTTCCAAGATGTCCTTCTTTGGTAGCAGGTAGATACTGAATGGACTCAAAAAGACGCTGTCTTTGTTCGTCACTCAGCGAATGTTCAGTGGTGATATCCGAAGGCGTTTTGATGGTGTTCTCAGGAATTTCGATCGTGGGCATTTCTAGACTTGCGTCCTCGACTTCAGAATCCTTTCGTAGATTTGGGCTCTGATCGGGTGCGAGATAAAAACAGATGTGTTCTGGTTCCCCGTAATAACTTTCAGCAAAATATAATTCCAACCCGTTTAAGCTAGCTACGGTTCTGTTTTCTGGGCTAGGAACATTAATAGTTATATTTTTGGGCGGGGCTAACTGGAACCCGAATTGATTAAGAAAATCCATCCCAAGTATTAAATCTTTACTAATTTCGGGGATGACTAAGGTTGGAACCACATGAGTTACGTTTTCGAAAGAGTAAGGGACATTGACGTATCCTAAACATTGATACGCCGTACCGTCCGCTGTGGACACTTTGAGAGCAACGGGCTTAATTTTGAGTCCTAGTTTTTTTATGACATCCAACGAGCTAAGAACTGATACACTGGCACCTGTGTCCGCAAGGCCTTCCAGTTCTTCGGTGAGGATGCGTACTTTAAGATGAGGACATCGGTTTACATGAGTTTTTATATGATACACCCCTTGGAAGTGTTCATAGGAAATGGGAATCTTTTCATCATCCGGAGGATAACGATTCCCCAAATCATCCTCGCTTATTCGTTTTTTTCTTTCTCCTCTTCCGAAGAAAGATTATGTTTATTAGGGCAACGGAATGCCGTTGTTTCTGCCTGACCGCATATATGGCAAAAGATCTTCTTGCGTTGATCGCAGTCTCTCCACATATGTCCCTCTTGCTGGCAGTTCCAACACATTAGGTTGGATGTTTGGATGTCCCTTTTAGTCTCATTGGAAGCCTTAGATTTGATTCCTGTTTTCTTCGAAAGCCAAGCCTTTTTTGATTGCAGAGTATAAAGGAGTGCAGGGTCCTCTACTTCAGGCTCATCTTCCGAATCCAACTCGTTAAGATTCAACTGGTTTACCACGGGTTTAGGTGGACCAGAAACATGGTACAAGTTGCTTTCCAAGGCATCAAACTTGAAACAAAGCTGAGCCAGGTGTTCAATGGACTGGATTGGTTCTAGAGCTAGTCGTCGTTTATATGAAATCTTCATATTTTCGACCACCAGCTCGAATTTTTCCTGCTCGCTCATTTTACGAATCATTCTTTGCGCTAACATCTCCATATCAGTTAGATAAGCGCTGAACAGTTCGTTAGGCCTTTGTCTGCGATTTCGCATCTCTTCTCGGATCAAACGATCCCGATTCGGGTTATCGTATCGCATTTTGAGATACGTCTCCAGAATCTCCCAAGAAAGAAATTTTTCTTCATAGGTGGTATACCACACATAGGCTCCCTCCTTGAACAGAAGGTGGGCATGCATTCTCAGATCTTGCTTACTAATCGCATACGATCGACAAAGGATGTCAATCTGACGAAGAAAATCTGTAACCGGTACGGTATTCGTATCTCCTGAGAATTTAGGCCACTTTTCGATTATTGCGCATTGCTGGTGTGGTTGTCTACGACCCGAATATCCAAAACTAGCATCTCCCACAGGAAAATCATTTCTGGAGGCTCGGTAATCCCGAGGCATCTGATAGTTTCTGGCATCATCGAGTGGTGTTCCGGTAGGCACAGGATACTGGTGCTCGTTGCCAAGGAACATTCTAGATGCTGTGTACCCTTGCGCTGCACGATCCGGTTGCATCATTGGCATAGGTGGAACCGGTTCATGAGGCATTCTAGCTTGATTCCGCGAATTAACGTCTGAATATAAACCTTGGGGATTCATTTGAAGAGGAGGGGCGGGTTCGTAAAATGCCCGTTGAGAAGTAGAAGCTTCTCTTCCCTGGAGGAGTCGTTCGGCTCCTGCGTCATTCAATCTTACATGAGTAAGATGGTCAGAAAGACGGGGAAGATCACATTCACCTGTCCCTTGGTTTTGTCTTTCTTGTTCAAGAGCTTCCCGTACTGCGCGACGAACCAATTGTTCGACCTCCGACACATGAACATATTCATTCATATTACGGTTCAAAGCTGAAACCGCTGGTGCCGGAAGGTTTCTTAACTCAGGTCTGGCCCTAGGTGTAACCCCGTAGGCACTATTATTAGCTCCTTGTACGGTCGGTACTATTTTCTGATTCTGAGTAGGCTCACATCCACTACTTTGAAACTGCGGGTTGTCAAAATTGAAATTGTGTTGACGAAGAATACTGGAAAACCCCTGAGGTACCGAAGGATCGGTTTGGTTCACCGGCGGAGTTTTAAAACCCGAAACGGGGTTGAGGACTTCAGGTCTCAAAACCTCATCAACATGCTGAGCACCTCTCAGAGAGTGGGACGCAAATCCCGGAGGAGGCTGAGATCGCCTTGGCGGTGCGGCCACGCCAATCTGGGATCCGAATAATGTGTCATCGTGGACGGAGTGTCGAAGATTCAATGGCAAACTAGTGGAACGATTGTCCCACTGGCCTACATTTGGATCGGCTTCTCCTCCTATTGCTCCTTCACATAAATCTGGATCCACACCAGAAGACATTTCAACATTTCGGTCCCCCATCGTACCCGTGGACCTACCCGGTTCGGACAGAGTCCCGGTCGGTTGAATCTCGCGTCGAACAACCCCACCAGGAGGTAGAACTGGTTGGTTGTCGACGGAATTTTCCTCGTGATTGACAATTTCCGTTGCCAAAATCTCGCGTTCATGGGACAATCCATAGACCATTTCAAAGTTAACGTCGAAATACTGTTTTCCCATTCGCGAAATCAGGTCTAACAACAACTTTTGATTTTCCGTTTGTGTGGCATCCTTAGGGATATAACGCCGGACTCGCATGTGGTAGTGGACCAATCTGGATAAACAACCAGCGAGAAGACCGGACGATAAAAGCAACCCGATTCTATGAAGCTGTCGAGGTAATACTTCATACTCGGTCGCCATCAAATGATCAGCGATTTGCTGATTATACTCATTTTGTCGCTCACGAAGCAAGTTACGCAACGTTCGGCGACGGGATTCTAGAGGACCATCCGTAGGAACTCCTCGAATCCTAAGTTCATAGTTGAGTTCCTCCTCCTCTAGATCATTAGTGTTTATTCGATAAAAATCCATAATAAAGAATCCAGCGAATACAAAATAATAATACTGATAATAATAATCAAAATATAGTAATAAGAGATAATATGAAATGAAAAACAAAGACTAAACATTAACTAAGCTACAAACCAATTCAATCTTATTCTACTAAGTAGGTACTATTCCGAATTCGAATTCAATCCACTATTAATTACTTTCTTAACCTTAAACAACTAACAACCGACCCAAGAAAAGATAAACGTAAGAAATGATTTCATTGACTAAAATCCAATTCAGTTCCAACGGTAACCACTTTAAAGGGCCCCACGTTGGGCGCCAAATGTAACGAAGCGAAATGTACTTACAACCGTTCAGCAGCTTAAGCGCCATTCCCTGGACTAGGGAGACTGCTGACGTGCGTTTGAGTCCGGCTGAGACTCTTATCTGAAGGCGGGTAAAAGTAGTTCAAACACTCTCGTTCACTGTAACCACCCAAACATAAAGCAACAATACTATAGGAAACCCTTTGAACCCAAATGGAAATCAATCATCAAACAAACCGATCAAAAATTCAGAATAAAATCAGAAAATGTTACCATTTGACCAAAGAAATTAGATACTATTAGCCCAAACGGCCGCTTGTATTAATCTCTCTTCTATTTTAGGGGCATACATTTATTGAGGGGCAGATTTCCTAATTCTATCCTACCTTAGCTTCTTTGCTAAACCTGGCTGAGGGCGGTGAACTCCCACGACGCGTCAATCGTTCGGCCGATGTTCCTCGTTGGCGATCGCATAAAAACTATTTCCAGCTGGATGATCTGTTCGAAGGTGTCTGGACAGTGGCTCCCAAAACCACGACGGTTAGCTTGTCTAGTGCCCACTCCGTGCTCGAAAGATTCAACGGTTGGCTGATGAACGCTGAGATTAGGCCGAATAGCAGAGCCTTCCGTTCGAGCAGATTTTCTTGAGTGTCGGATTGGTGTAAGCGTTGCGCTTGGAATGAACGCACAGGCGGCAACCGAAACGTTGGAATCGAGCACTTAACAGTCACGGAATTTGGGCGTCGAGCACGTGGTTTCTAACGAATGTTTCACGCTGATCAGCTTAAGCAGTGGTGCTTGAAACTAATTGGAAGCCACAGACACGTTTACTGAAGCCACAGATCACACCGACGTCCTACGGTTCGGGCGAGGTAGCACGTGGTATTGTTCTTAGACGTTGAGTCCGCACCAGCACCCCACGTTGAGTAGGGTGTCCTGTTCAACGGGATGTTAAAAGCTAAATATACGCCTAACAAGCGATTTCAAATGCTTACCTAAGCCTGTTTAAACTTGGTCACAGCTAACCGGTTTACTAGGCAACAAAAATGTGCTTCAACGTCAAATTATCTCAAGAGCTAGATATAAGATTATAACACTTTATAGAAGTTGTTGGATAAATCACTTTAACTCACTACTTACATTGCTTCACTCTTCACAATAATATAAAGTTTTGCACGTGATTTAACAATTTAATAACTTTCCGTTACTATCTAGTAGTACTTAACACGTCTGGCTTTAACTAAGAACTCTGCTCAAATGGCGCATTTGTCCAATTGAATAGGCTATTATACCCATTTGGGTATAGAATTTCTAATACAAGAAAAAGCAATGGAAAACTACTCGGCTGTTTCCCAGGCGTCAAAGAGTTTCCATGCAAATTCAAATAAGCGCATTCGATCACTCCACACAATCCATATTGCTCGAGTACAATCGAATGAACGTTAAATCGGTTGCAATCGTACGCTCGAGTAGTCGCAGTGAACACATGGGTGGAACTCAAAACAAGTGCGCGAAAATTAAGCTATCAGAAGTTCTCCTAGTGTCCGTTAGGTGGCAGCACAAGTTTACCAAAAGCTCACGTTGTGAAATAGTGAATGAAATTTAGGAAACCACTAGGGTGGCACATATTTTTCGTTACAAAGTCAAGGGAACCTGTCGTCAACTGTCACTGGAAAACCGCACATTCGAAGGGCAGAGCGTGAAAAACCGTCAAAATTTAGTCAAACTTAAACTGGATGTGATTGAATATTCAGGTTGTTTTTCTGTGCTCTCGCATATAAAATCGTTGATTATTTAAATATTGTCGATTGGGCTCAAATTGCTATTGAAATTGTTTAATTAGATAATCTTTTCGATAACAAATAGGATATGAAAATGGTTTTGGCCCTGTTTGTGCTCTCCGAACCATTGTGCGCAACCCAAACATGAGAAGAAGAAATCAAAGAAGCCAAGAAAACAAGCCAGTTGTCAGTGAGCTGTCTCCTCTCTCTCAGGTTTTGAGTTGCTGCAAATAATAACGATATAATGAGCTATTCAAAAATGTGTTGTAAATTTGCGCCTGAAATCTACTGTTGGAATTATTTGCTTTAAGCTTTGCATGGTGTACACCACGCTCCATAGCTCTTTTTTGTACGACAGTACAGAACTTTGTTTTTGATAAATTGACTAAAACAAAATAGCGTTCGAAGGGTTTCGATATATATTCAAAACCAGGTGACCAATGGTCAATATCGCCACAAATTCTAAAAATTATGTAGAAATATTAAAAACATATATGTATTCACGATTTAAGATTTTTTGTGATGACAAAATGAGGCTGCAGGTAGAGGGATTAATTAGAAATCTACAGCAATTTGTCCATATAGAATAAGGACACTTCATCTACGTGTTTTTCTCTATATACCATGTAGAGAGGGTAGAATGCGTAAGTACTTATCAGTTTAATTTGTTCGCAAATTTCTCCGTACCAAACCCCAAGATAACTTTCTTTGTTATTTACTGTTGTAGAAAACACGTTTCTTCCGTGGAGTATCATATAAATTACGGAGAATTGAAATGCACTTCAATCTAGTGAATCTTTGGTATACTGAAAACCACATGTGAAATTTACTATGACCATAGCACTGGCACCCATTATGATTCTAATAGTTTTATCCATATCCCTCCTCTCCACAAAGAATGATACGTTGAGCTGAAGCAGTTTGAAAATTCAACTTTCAGCAGTTAATTTCCTCCTGGCGCGCTGTCCCGGGCACTTTTGTTCGCCACGCCACGGCATACCGTACGCCTCATCACAATCCGCACATAATTTTCGCCGTTTGCCCTCGTCAAAAGGACACTATCAAGCGTCTATCGGGAATTTATTAAGATTTACCGCTGTAATTTAAATTGATACCCATGAATTATAGCGACTCGACTCCGGTCCTCACACTTCGGCCAACAGCAGTTTCATTTCTCCAACCCACAACCAGCATAAGCGGAACCAGGGCTTTGCCCATAGGCGTAAAAAGCCAGCAGACTTACGGGGGAATACGTCCCCTTCGTATTGGAGGTGGTAGAAAGTTGGGGAAGCCTTCCAAGAATTCTTTGGAGTTACGATTCTATGAAAAAATGAAGATCTATTCATCATCAAAATCTTACAGTTCTGGATACTAAAAGAATGATATGCTTTAAACAACCGTTTTAACAACATTTTTTGCGAGGTGGACGATGATTGGTTCTCCCAGCAGCTGGTACAATTCATGGTTCATTCGTCTTCTCCACGTTCTGTCTTCCATCTGCACTCCGCCGTAGATGGTCCGCAACACCTTCCAGTCCTCCTCCCAACTCTTAGAAATAACCCAGTGCAGCGCTCTTGCCACAGTATTTATCAGCTCGCTCGGTTGTTAGTCAACTCCAGCGGCTTTGTTGTTTTCAACCATCCAATCTCCGTTTCTACCTCTTGGAGATCTGGAGGCGGAAGATTGTCGTCGTCCGCGCGTGCTCCCAAAGTTACATCACCATTAAGGTACTCGTCGTAGTGCTGCCGCCATCTTTCGACCAGTGCTGCTGTTGCGGAGCTATCTATGGCGGAACTTATGTGCCTCCAGCCATCTTCAAGAATGGCGGCGCCAAGCTGCTCTTCCTTTGGTAGGGCCACTTCCACATGCTGCGCGTATTCTTGGGCTTATTTGACGCGAGTTGGTCACCGTCGAAAGTTTTGAGCGCATACAGCAACTAGGTAGTGGTCCGAATCTATATTCACACTGCGGTATGTGCGAACATTGATAATGTCAGAGAAGAATTTTCCGTCGATTAGAACGTGGTCGATTTGGTTCTCGGTTTGATTATCAGGTGATCTCCAGGTGGCCTTATGGATATCTTTGCGGGGGATGAAGGTGCTTTGGAGTACCATACCACGAGAGGCTGCAAAGTTGGCGCATCGTTGGACGTTGTTGTTCGATACACCGTGCAGGCTGCTCCGCCCGATCACCGGTCTGTACATCTCTTCTCGTCCTACCTGTTCGTTCATGTCGCCAACAACGATTTTCACGTTACGCGGCGAACATCTGTCATATATCTGCTCCAGCTACGTGTAAAACGTCTTCTTCTCGTCGTCGGGTTATACTTCGAGTGGACAGTGTACGTTGATGATGCTGTAGTTGAAGAAACATCTTGCACATCCTTGCGTTGATCGGCTGCCATCCGATAACGCGTTGCCACATCTTGCCCAACACTATGAAGCCAGTTCCTAGCTCATTTGTGGTGTCACAGCTTTGGTACAAGGTAGCCGCTCGGTGCCCGCTTTTCCACACCTTCTGTCCAGTCCCACAAAGTTCCTGCACCGCTACGATATCGAAGTTACGGGGATGTAGTTCGTCGTAGATTAACTTGTCGCAACCTGCGAAACCAAGTGACTTGTAGTTCCATGTTTGAAGTTTCCATTTGTAATCCTTATTAGGTAGCGTGGGTCTTTGCCGATTGTTCCGGGTCATATTATCTCCTATGTTATTCGCAATAAGGTTTTTTTTTTACGGGTGGCTTATTGGGCCTACGCTAACACTCTTGTCTCGCCGGAGTGCCATTGTGCCAGCACTGTTTAACATTCCAACTAACACTAAAACGATAGATGCTGATGGATTGGATTGGATTTGGCTGTGCACGATTCAGCATTTCTTGCTCAGCCGCTGAATATCAGAACAGACACTGTTTGAGCCGCCCCCTCCTAATGAACAGATGCTCGAGACATACCCCCTCAATCTAGCTGATGTCCGAATGACAACAGTGCCTAGGCTGCACTACCAGCTAAGTACGCAACTCTTAGCTGGCGGTCTTTGTCATCAATGACTCATGGAATCGTGAGGTAGGAACTTGTGAGGACCAGTTCCGTTGTTAACGCTTCTTCCTAGTTGTCGACTCACCGTTTTGCAGACCCTGTGCCACGCCACCTTTATTTGGCTTGGGCTACAAGCCTGATGTCCCCTGGAACTACCTCATGGTATTACTTCAGGGGCTGAGGGCTTGTTGATGCCTTTACGCCATTTCATCACCTTTGACAGAGTCACTCTGGCTGCGATTAGTCTCTGCTCCGTCACTTACATTTTGGGGCCAACCAAAAGCATGGGTCATGTGAGACTTTTTATGATAGATGCTCTTGTGCTTGTTGGTTCACTGGACTTTACTCTACTGCTCGTCATTCTTTTCGTGTGGACCGGTTGGATGCCGAGGTCGGTTTTGCGATTCCTGTTGAGGGATGACTTCCGGTACGCAAGCTTACTCCGATGGAGAGTTCCCCGACGGAGGAATATCTCCCAAACCGGTAACGTTACGCGTTGTTGGAGGATGGCTTCTGGTTCACTGGCGCTCCGACAACTCAAGCCGTGACTCGCTACGGACTACTCAGAATAGTCCCCGAAGGTGGATTTATCGTACTCTGACGAAAATTTCCTCGATGGCGGAAAATCTCCCGAACCGATGCTATCCGGGCAGATGCCGAGGTCGGTTCTGCGATTCCAGTGGAGGGATACTTCCGGATCACAGGCGCCCCGATGACCATTTGCCGGTGCTGTTTCGCGATCTACTCAGCTAGTCTCCGGAAGAGGATCTAGCCTACTCCGAGTCGATGGTAGTCGGTATGGTGCCGAGGTCAGTCTTGCGATTCCGGTGGAGGAAGCCTTCCGGTTCGCAGGTTCCCCGACTACCCATCACCGATACTAAGTGACGCTCGAACTACTAAGCCTACTCCAATCGCAGTCCGACGCCCTCTGGTCTTCTTGCCATTTCTGTTGCATGCAGTGACGACATGATATGCGTTATCGCTTTGTTCACCGCGTGCCACGTACTTATGTGTTGAAACATTTCCTGCACGATGTCGTCGGGGTTTAAATATCCGTCGCTGCTTCCGAGTATTTCTTTCTACACTTCCGCATATCTTGGGCAGTCTGGGCAGTGTGGCGACTCTGCGTGCCTGAATCTATGGAGATACTTTCTGAAAAATCCTTGACCTGATACGAACTGTGTCGGGTAGAAAACCACCTCTCCATGCTTCCTATTCATCCACGTCGACAGACTGCCACCTCCCCATAGATCAGACTCTGGCGATCGTCCGTACGTTTCGAACGTTTCTTCGTTGGTAGCACGCGATATTCTCCGCCAAAGTGATGCAAATGGGGATAATACCGGCTATAACGCATGCTCTGTTCATTTCCTTCTCGGACTTTTCGCATACGTAATCAATATGGCTGTTGAAATTCCGCCGATTGTTGATGTTTACTCCCAGGTGCTTCAACACGCGCTTCGGTGCAATCACATACATACCTTCTGACGTTGATTTTCATCTGCTAAACCGCCTTGCAGTTCTGACTAGCAGTACCTTTGTTTTGTGCTGAGTTTGACTGCAGTTTGACTCCGCTCATCCAGCCCTCGATTGCGTTGATTGTTTCCGTCACATACATCTCCACTTCATGCAGCGTTTCACCGTTTGTGACACATCACCCGCAAAACCAACAATCTCAACCTTCCCGCTCAACGCCCGCTGTCACTTGCATTGACTTCTGCCCTTCATTTGTTCCGTACACCAGGATTCTGCTTTGGAAGTAGCTTTTCATGATCTTGCACAGATAGTCGAGAACCTGCTTTCTGTGCAGTGCTGCGGCGGTGGCCTCCCTGCTGGCGCTGTTGAATGCGTTTTTCACATCTATCGTGACCACGGCGCAGTATCGATCTCCCCTTTGTTTCTGCTTCGACGCCTTTTCAGCACACTCGAGTACTGCTCGAATTGCGTCTACCGTCGATAAGCCTTTGCGAACTCCAAACTGCATTTTGCATTTTCCATTTAGTCGTCTATAGATATTCAAAACTGAAAAAGCAATAGATGGCTCTTTTTTAGTGGTCGTAAAAACGAAAACCTGAAGCAAAGAAAGCACCATAGAAAGTTATGTATTCACATTATGCATGATTTCTAATCACTACTTTTTCGATCCATTTTCCTTATTGCTTGTAATTCACTTTTTTCATTATTTTCCATACGTTTTGACAGTTCTCGACTACCATTCATCCATGCGCTTGTGTTGGGAGTTTGAGAAATTTGAGAATCCAGCGTAGCACGATCAGTGAGTGGAATACAAACATCAGTGTCACCGCTCGGTGGCCAGTGAGAGAAACTGAATGTTCGAAAGGTTGTTGTATGTTAGTGTCTAAGAACGAAATAAACAGTCGTTAGCCTATTAGGTACTTTGTGAAAAAATAGTGACGTACATTGAACTCCCGTAAAGAAATGACTTCGTAAATTACGGTTTCAGTGTATCCAACTTGCAGTTGAACTATTTTCTTCGAAAAATTGTAGGGTAGGGCCGATTCCAAGTTTGTGGGTGGCCAGGCCCCCTTTATGGCCCTCTTATTAACGCCAATGGCCAGGAGCGAAGCCTTCACATTTCTGGAACACGGTTCACTTTCTCTCCCTTGCTCACTCACTCACTCATTTTTGAGCAGCAGCAGAAGAGTTAGTTTGTGTGTCGATGATTTGTGACTGTTGGTTGAAAAATTCTCTTCTCGGGGTAATTCGTTCATTAACACTCTTTTCCAAATATATATATTTGAAATATACCGTTTTCTGTGTCGCTGCAGGGTAGCACAAGCCGACGATGAACGTTCAGAAGTTCGAAAGAGGGTATGACAACCCCTCGGGGGCCTCCGGAAAAACTCCTCCTCGCTGCTGATGCTCCTTTCGGTGGGCCGAGATTCACCGTACTGACAAAAAATAAACCGTAGGAAAATAGGAAAAACGTAAAATATTTCTATACGGACGTTTGACTCCGCCAGAGAACGGATTCATCCTGTGATGGTGGAGGTGCTCGATGTCCTGGGTCTCAAACGTCCGGAAGAGAGCGAGGGACCGAAATTATGATTATGATTTCTAAAGATGTCGTTTAATTTTTGATTTATTATATTAGCAATCCAAACGATGCCGCTCGCTGGCTGTCTAAATAGGAAGCAAATCCTGCCATTTCTATGCGGACAGAGGCGTACGAACGTGTGGTCTGTGGTACGGTAAAAGAGGGAAAGGGATGAAAGGAATGCTCAAAAGTTATAAATTCGTTGTGCGGCTGAGAAAAGGGTTTTGGTGTTCGAGGAGAGAAAGTTGTGTGCAAAATGGCTAAGTCTGAAATAGGACAAATCTAGGGAGGGATAGCCTACAGCTTTGGGCTAATTTGAAATAGCTTTAACCTGAAACAGGCTAACTCTCCTTCTCTTGACCATACAGTCACACGATTAGCGTATAAGTCATGATTTGATAACTTGTTCATCAGTGGCTCAAATATGCCTATAAAACGGTAAACTATCAGCTTCTCAATAAGGCCATACTGAATATGGCGGGTCAAAATCCCGTTTCAGTTAAGGATGTTTTTTAAAACAACTTCTATTGTTTGAAATTCTCTCGACCTTTCCGGGCATAGAGTGTTTTTTGTATACAACTGCAATAATGTTTAAAGGGCAAAACAAAATATCAGTTATTAACTGTCGAAATGCTAATTGAGCTCTTAGCTTAGCAGAAAGTTGTGTTGCAGTAGGGACATTCCGCGGCGTAAATCGGCATGAGGAGAATTGAGCAGAAAATATAAAAAAAGAAAAGATATGACGAGCCTGTTGACGTATAACTGCAAACGTGGTCGTATAAAAAAAACGCAAACGCAACAAATAGTGTAGGGGGGCATGGGGCAAGAGCGACACCCGGGGCAATAGTGCCACCTCTAATTTCGCGTAGTTCAAATCAATTTTTTTATGTTAAACTCAGGATAAGAATAAATTGAGTACTAATTGAGGGTTGTATAAATATTACAGTTAAAATGTTTAGTACAAAAAATTAGAAAAATGTCTTGAACTCATCAACGCGAAAAATGCGAAATATTATAAGAATGTAAGACTGGAAAACAAGGTTTGACTCCCAATAAATACAAAACATATTGATTTTTCCGCTCAGTATTGATGATTTTCAACTGTTTAATATAGCTGTGAGGAAATTTTTTCGAAAATGTCCTTTTGACATTAAGTTTTACATATGTAAAAACAGTATTTTTTATGGGGAAAGAGGGACACCGCAATTTTCTCATATAAAATCAAATGAACTGTTATTGTTCATGTTTAACATTGCATTAAATCAATGTTTCCTACTAAATAAAATCAGAATAAACCATTTTGGACATTCAAAATGGTTTCTGAAAATTTTTACTATTATTGTTACAGTCAAATAAGATGAGATCTAAGTTAATTTCGTAAAATGACTTTTTAACGATAAGTCAACTTTCATCCCTCAGTTTTTATCTTTACTTACTCTAGAATTTATCGTTTAGGCGGGGAAATAATAATATACAAAATTTGTGGCATTTTGCTCTGGTGGTCTTCTTACCCCATACGAGTGGCATCTTGCCCCGTGCCTCGTTTAAAAACCTCATAAGAAGGGACATCTTCAAAAATCTCAAATCATCATGTGTTTCTTACATTTTTGAAATCTATCGATAACATCATTTAGAACAAGAGGTGAGCTTGCCCCTACACTGGAATAATCTTCAAAAATTGTGTTAATCAACCATGATTTGAACCTATATATCTTAAGGTGTCCTTCTTGCCCCCAGCCCCCCTAAGTCATATAAAGTTCTACGAACAAACCAAATTCCTTTTCGAAAATATCAATTTTAAATAACGTATGATAACACAGCGTTACAAAAATATCATTTTTACGTGTCTCAAGGATCAAATTATGTGTCTCTAGTAGACTTGGGGTTGCTGAATCTGAAGCCGTTCTTCGAAATGTTCCAGCACGTCACAATTTTTAGCTACAGGTCACCAAAGTTGTATAAAACACTGGTTTCATTGATGTTTACATGAAATTTAAAGTATAATTTAACAATTTTTTTTGTGATCTTATCCACCAAGCATGTAAAATAGGACTTTAACTTTCATTTCAGATTAAATTTAGTTAAAATTTCACGATTAAATTTAGAGTAAATCGATTTTTTTTAACAAGTTTGCAGTCTCCATACAAAATTCTTCTCTTCTCTTATGTGGCAAAATGCAATACTTTTCTGAACCACCGAAAAATAACTTTCAAGCATCGAAAATATTATGAACTTTATTGATAAGTGTTGTTATACACATAAAGTTTGAATTCTGTGGCAAATTAAGCAGATAAATTATCATACAAGCTGGCAGACTTGCATGCAAGTTGGCTGAAATAGCCAAATTTGTCATTTTTAACAGTCAATATCTCAAAAACTAGACGTACTATGATATTTTTGAAAACGGCAATGGATTCAGCAATCCTTAATTAAGTAAATAACGGTATTTTGGTGCTTGAGGCAAAAACGTGTTCCGCAGTGTAATAAGATCAGCAAAACACTTTTAGGGAATATGGTTTGAAAAAACCTTCTTGTGTTTGTAAGAGAAATAAGTTTTTTGATTTACCAGGATTGAAGAAGTAGATCCAAGTGCTATTACGGTTATCTCTCAAATTCGATTATTTGTAATAATAAACAGAAAACTTTACAATCAATGCCCAAAAACCAACGATTTTGGACTGTCCTGTCGAAAATCGTCCTTGGACTACGCAAATATATTCCACCCCCTTCGTTTGTCGCCCGCTTGTCATGTCCTCCAGCTGCTCATCGCATCGTCGTCAGTCGTCCACGCGGACAGACTTCAATCTCCTCCTGCTTTTTGTGTTCGTGGCTCGGTAGATACCTACTTTCTCCAGAACTCGAATTCTTACGCTCTCAAGGTGAACGGTGAAGGGGAGCCATATTCGGGTGGCAGGGCGGCGTCTAGTGGTGAAAAATTATAGCGCAGTGCCGCAGAAGAGCCTTTCATCAGTCAGTTTGAATGCTGGGTTGGGAAATAGCGATAGCATTCGGGATTGCGTGGGATATGTACAATTTATACATATAGAAATATATAGCCGGTATGCTGGCGGGGTGGAGGGAACGTCGTCGTTGTCGTCGTCTTCCTCAGTTGGAATCGCCCTTGGCTTGGGGATTTGGTTTTGCCGTACACTTCCGTGCAAAAGATTGGGGTCATCCCATAAAACTACAAAATACATACAACAATTTTTTGTGTTGTTGTGCTACTTTTTCCCGAATATTGGTTCCCCGAAAGTCATTTCCACGATCTCCAATTCCTTCAATACTGGTTCCCCGAATTGCCAATTTTCCCGAAAATTATTTGGCTCTCATAATTGCCAGAACTACATTCCATGGTGGTGAACGAACCGTGATATGCACCCTTCCGAGACTTTCACCGTTCTCAGCCAAAAATCAATATGTGTTGAAT
Organism: Aedes aegypti; assembly: GCF_002204515.2. Lineage (NCBI taxonomy): Eukaryota > Metazoa > Arthropoda > Insecta > Diptera > Culicidae > Aedes > Aedes aegypti. Next base: position 384,513,448 of record NC_035108.1, read on the forward strand.
ATAGAATGACCAAATATCTCCTTCTTTTGATTACTCATCTTTCTTTCTAGTCCACCACGCTGTCTTGAAGACTATTACCTTTTTAAACTACATCAGTTTTCGGGGAAACGGGTCATTCGGGGAAATGGCTTCGGGGGGTGGCCTGAGGGTGTTGTAAGACATTCGGGGGAAGCAAGCACAATCGTCTGCCTCTATGGTTCATTCGAATATATAATCTTACTTCATGCCAAGTTTACATAAAGCATCTGAAATTAACAATTTCAATTAATAATGCTGAAAAAAGATTGGACTCAAAGAAAATGCGACATTTTGTTTTGGGTGTACCGTAAAACGGGGTAACTTTGATAGTTTTTTCGAAGAAAATTTGATTATTTATGCATGCTGTTTCAAAGAATTATAATTTTATAAGAACTTTTAAAACAAGTACTGGTATCCTAACCATCGATTGCAGTTGATAGATTGTCAGAAGATTTATTCTAAATGGATATATAATTTTCATATAATCGAAAGTCGTTTTTCTGTTTTGGGGTAACTTTGATAGTCGAACAAAATTCAATGAAATACGGAACATTTATAGGGCGTTGCATACCTCTAGGCGTTTAACGCTATAAGGAAATTTTTGACTTCGACTTGGGCGCGGTGATTGATAATCCTGGTCAGTCGCACAGATGGATCGGAAAAAGGCTTGGAATCCACCATTTCACCGTGTCCCGCGTTGTGAAGATGTTCCTGGAGACGAAGACCATCGAGCGACACGCTGGAAGCGGCCGAAAACCGAAAACGGAATAGGGTTTCGTTCTACTTCGTCATAACCCAAGTAACCAGTAAGCACAATAATGCGGCACGGTAACAGCATTATATGCGCATATAGGGTAATCATTTGATGCATGTCAGTTTTATATACGCATATAATGCTATTATAATGCCAGAAAAGGCGAAATAGCGTGCCATTATAGTGCCAAGATATAACCGTGCTTCTCTGCATCACTAATGCTGATATAAGACCACGTGCGAAACGTCAGTTGTTTTCGCCAGGTTTTTAGGGCGAATAATTTGTGCTTTCGCGTACGCAGCCAGAAAGCTTTCGCGTATGCGGCCAAGCAACTGGTACACGAGGTAAATAAATGAATGAATGAAAACGGAAACCTCTAATAGTATGCAAAAAATGTAATAAAATGATACAGATAGTACTTCTCCGTATTAGACATATTCGTTTTGGTAGTTTTCATCCTTTTGAGGACTTGCAATTGCCACATTTTGATCCTCGTTTTATGATGATGAAATTCCTCATTTTGCGTCTCGAACCTGCGACACCCGTATTGTTGAGTTGTTGTCCTGCTCCTTTGCTCCTACGGCCACATAAGATGGATAGTATTTGAAAGAAAAGTGACCAATTTAAACCATCACTTTTCCCCGTCATAAAACCTGCAATTGTAGTAGTGAGAAGATTTATGTTTGACTCCTTTTTACCACTATATGCAAACACAAAGCACGTGGTATATCTGTCAAAATACTGGATGGCATTTCAACATGCCCTGTATTGGAATATAAAGCCAATGCTTATTTAATGTTTGTATGCATCAGGCTTAGAAGCATTAATGATGCTGTAATAGGGTTTCTATGCAGCAGAAGTGCTGTTATAAGGTGTGTAAGCATTTGTGGTGCTATTATAATGCATGTACGCATCTATGATGCTGATTAAGGGCTTATTATTAGTGCTTATGGTTACTTGGGAAGCGCTATTATTCGTCGTATCAAACTTTAAATGTTCGGCGGATATTCCAACTTACCTGCAACATAGATTCATTTTCCAAGTGTATTTTTGTGAAAACTGTCATGGTTTGTACACTTGTACACCAGAAATGCAATGAAACTACTTTTAGTTAAATAACTTCAGTTCAATTATCCACTTTGCACTTCACCAAAATCGCATGGATGAACACGATTTGAGAGAAATGCTTAACGATCGACACCAGTCACACCACTTTATGATACAAGTTTCTTTCCGCCCCCCTGTGTGACATACTGCGCCAGGCACTTATTTTCACTATGGGAAACCTTCGTACTTCTTCACTGAAGGATTTCATTCCAATCACACGCCGTCAAAGCTCTATAATTCACGAACTTTATGAAATTTTCTCACCGACCGCGGAAAATTAGGAATGTAAACAAAGTTGTTGATATGTTTGGGCAGAATATTGATGACGAACAATGAACTTTAAAGCAAATCTAGGAAGATTCGCGAATCAGGCGAAACTGACAAAATGTATACAATTTAAGAAACTATAGCGTTGAAATTGTAGCTTGATTGTCTATTCACTGCACTTTAACTTTTCCCCTATCGATAATTTAACTATTCAAAAAACGCAAATTTGTAGAAGACGAAACCTTACCTCATGCAAAACCACACACTGTATTGATTACGCCTGTGTTTTTGTTTATCAAAGTGAAGGGCGCATCTGAAATCGAAATCAAAACACGGCGAGAGTAAACGGCGACACTGCAAACAAAAAATAAACAAGGCGTACATGGTTGGCTTAATTGAAACCAGAATGTAAACACGGCGCAAAAGTTATTACTTTTGGCGCCACTGAAAATAATATCGATTATAGGCTCATAACATTGGGCGAAACTGGCATTCTTGAGTGCGTTTAAAGCGAAACCCTATAACATTTTTTTTTATTACGAAATAGCTAGGGAAATTGTAAGAGATGTGTGTGGTATTGATGAGGATTTTGAAACTAGGTTTATGAAATGTGTTTTAAAGTGAAAAGGTTAAAGTTTGAGTATATTTTCTCCAATTGGGATTAAAAATTGCACATGAAACTTCACTGGTTATTTTCTCATTGTTTTGATTTGTCAGATAGGCCCTTATCGCGAATCCCTCTCGAAATTAGTATATTCCATCATGCTGAAAGAATGGAGGGAGATGCCCGTAGATCTATATATTCTAGTAAACATTTTATTATAGCGTTTATATGTTGTGTTTTGACCACTCAATATATCACAAAGAGCCGTAAGTTGTGGGACGAATATGGAAACTGATTTCGACAGAATTGAAATTGATACGACGGATTGGGAATGCGGCAATGCATTATTTCCAAAGTGAGATCAAGATTTATCAAAATCTTATTGTACAATGCTAAAGCCGTTTTGAGAAAGAATTGTTTGGCATCGGTTTGCATCAGCATAATTCACTGCAATACTGGGAAAATTGCTGTTATCAGTAATCAATGCTTAATACGATGGATACTAGCACATCACCCTACCCAAAGAAGGCCCGTAAGATAAGGCAGTACTTTAAGAATAACCCGAACCTTTCCACCCGAAACGTAGCCAAAAAGGTCAATTCGTCGAAGTGGTTTGTCCAGCAGACCATGAAGCGGGCTGGGCTACGTGTGTGTTTTTAAGGTCAACAAGGCGCCAAACCGGACTGACAAGCAAAACACAATGGCCAAATTGCGTGCGCAAAAGTTATACCCGCATAGAGGTTCCGGAAAAGTTCCGGAAGAGAAAAATGGAAAATTTGCGAAGAAGTTGAATTGAAATAACTGAGTTGTTCATGTGAATCAAACCGAAGCGTTTACACCAGTAATCTTCAGCCTTGTTTTTTTAACCATTTTTATTTCTGATGATGGATAGTTCTCGTAATAATTTAATTTAATATTTTTGACAATTTTAGGTGTACGAAAGCTTCCCGAAGAAAATAAAATGTGGAACTTATCAGATTTACGATGTGTAGACATCACGTGCGGCCGCACTTTGGTTTACACGTTCAATTCAGATGCATTAAAATGTGTTGTTTGTTTCATTTTCCCTATGTAAACCCGGAATTACGTCTTTTGAACGTAATTGGCGATCACTGGGATGACTAGGATGCAACAATCACCATTCTAGAAAAACGCCACCTTAGCATTTTAGCTTTGCGTTAGTTTTGTTTTTTTTTTAGTTTTGTTACCTTAAATTTTACCGCCGAAATCAATGAAATAATCATTTAAGCCATCATGCAAAAGTTGAGGTATGGTATATAGATCAAAAGTATGGGATTATTGGAACTTAAAGGGTTTAGACAAAAAGGTTGAGATAGGAAAAACAAAGTCTGAATTCAACATGCATAATTTATTTGAAAATGATGAAATTTGATATGATTGAACATGGTTACGGAGTTAATCGGGGTATGACAAAAACTTTATATTTTCGTCATTTATTATTTCAACTGGTATATCTGCAAAAATCCTGAATAAACTAAAGGTGGTTCTCAGCCACTCTGTAAGAATTGATTCTACCCCATAACCTCGAATTCTATTACTCCGAATGCCATTAACCCGAATGCCATTACCCTGAATTCCAAATCCCCGAACGACCCTTGACCCCTAATAACATTACCCAGAATTTGAATATTATGGAGAAATGTCATCTATGTCATGTCAAGATATTTGTTAATTCGAGGAAATAGCATTCGGGGTGATGGAATTCGGGGAAACGAGTAATAAGTAAGATTTGTATATAATTCAAACATTTATGATCTTGTTATTCACCTGCACAAATCGTTGATTGGTTGTTCATTTAACAATTCTTGCTTTGTAAGATCCGTGTTTTTACTGTAAAATTGTAACAAAAATGTGTTGCATACTCGCATCGTAAACGCATTCGATTAAAAAGCCCGAGATGTTACGATCTACAACTTCATATTTTGCTAGACCTTTTGTGTTAGAAGTATAAACAATTGGAATTATTTGCCAGCTGAATTTTAATCAATTCATTCATCATTTCATTTCAAGAAATCAGTTTTACAGCAAGTCAGTTAAAGACTACATTTGATCTGTATCTAAGGATGGTACATAAATAATGTCACGCTGAATTTCAACTTTTTTGACCCTCTTCCCCCCTTTGTCACGTTTTTTGTATGAGTCCCCCGAAAGTTTTGTAAGGTTTGTTACGATTGGCTTGACCCCTTTCTTCCCTTGGAGCGTGACGTTTGATTGTTTTAATGGCGCACTTCACTGCGCATAAATGTATAACTGTCCCATATGGATTTTCGAACTAACACCTTTTTTCGTCGCAACACCCATGTTTTATTCAATACTTTAAAAATATAAAAATTAACACACATAAAGTATGAAAAACACATTTTGTTTGGAAAAGTTGTGGAGAAATGTGAGGTTGGTACAGTCCCATATTGAAAAAAAAGGCACAACAGTCTCTATATGAGTTTTCCATACAAATAACAACTGGGAAACGTAAATTGTGTTCAAGTTTATATTTTGTGCAGATCAATACAAGCAATATGATTTATTTGTGCGGTTGTGTTAAATGAGTCATAAATGGCTTATGGAAAAGTATGTTAAATGGCATATGGAAACGTATCAGAAAATTACAAACATTTGTATGAGAAGACAAATTTCAAATTTTGAGCGCTTTTTTCTTAATGCCTACTTATTTCATATGGGACATTTGTGCCTTTTTAAGCAGTTCATGCTACCTTAGACAAAATTAAACATAAAATACATGGTCCTAAGTTCATGGAAGAGAGTAAAATAGATAAATAAGACTTCAACTTAGTTTATATTTTTTCTATAAACTAGAACTAATTTGAAGACTTCTTTAAAGTAGAACTAATTTGCCAACATCTTAGCAAAATCCTTGTAAATCCGTCGGAGAAATGGTCATTTTCGAAAAACGGTTCCAAAAACCTGACCATTTGTGTTGCTATTTTGAATTTTTGATATGCTAAACCTCAATGATTTTTTAAAGACGGTATCTAGGCAGTTATTCACAAGACTTCAATTGTCGATTGTGAGCCTGTGGCTGCTCCAGAGTGTCTCGAGAGATTAGACTAAAACGGAACATGAATGCAATCAAATTAGTATGAAAAAACTTTATGATTTTTCTACCAAGTGTGTCTAGATATATTCACAAGATTGGCCTGCACATCTGTAGAAAGCTCCGGTGTGACCAAATTGAAACTAGCTACAAACCAAATCAATATCGATGGGTATCAAACTTCATAGTTCTTCAAACCGATGTCTCTAGAGAGTAGTTTTTTGAACCGTTCTACCGCAATGCTTTCATTAAACAACAAAATTACTTTTAAAGTGATTCAAAAATACCACTTGCCTTTTGATAACCCAATGCTCTATCACTTTTCCGAAGACACTAGGGCGTTTTGACCGCTTCTTCATTATACTTTTAACGTAATTAGTCCAAACATCTCGAAAAAAAAACAATATTTTTTAACAGTTTGCCATATAATTTTCGATAAAAATCTTATCTTTGTATTCAATTTAACAACATATTTCATCTAAATATTCCGAACATATCGTTCATACATTGTTTTAATGTAAGAATTGATTTTGACTGTGAAATAATTGAAAAATTATCACTCTATACCCTAAATTCTCATAAGGTTGCCAACACGAATGTACTCTGCAGTAATAGATGCGTTTTTTTTATCGGAGATAATATTTGAAGACGTCTTGTGAAGTTTTGTTTTTACTTTTATTCGATTTGCTTGCGTTTTGCTGGAGAGTGCTCTGTGATGGCACCATCAATTGAATTCGTTTCACGCGACTCGTTTTTTTTTTTTATCTCCCGTGCTTGTTGATTCATAAATTGTTCGTGGATACTCGGCTCGGGATGGATTAAGAATTGCAGTGAGTAGATTGCAGAGAATTTTCGAAAAAGGAATTTGGTGAGTTTGTTCTGATCAGCAGCGCAAAATTACAATGCGTAAATTCTAACCATTTGTCGGCCAGAACGTCTACCGAATGTATCCTATGGCACTACCCTTTCCATCAACATTCCACATCATCCCGTAACACCTATGAGAGGTCGTAGAGTTCTCTGCATCTTTCTTAAGTAGGTGTTCAATCAACCATCCTTTCCCATTCCCCAGCTTTCGCAAGGACGTGGCCAGAACAGCTCTCGATTATTGGAGGTTGCGTCAATCTTGTCTAAGAGTAAGAGGTTAGTCCCAAACCTTTGACTTCGGTAACGGACGGGAAGGAGGCAACCCTCATACAATGCATTGCATTGCAATGATCTAGGACTGTACCACCTACGAATTTTTGCGAAGTGCTTAATGCTAATGCTAATTTAGAGTTGATACAGTGCAGAGTCATCAAATGATGAACACTTTGGATCAACTCATTGAAATCTGTGATATTGTTCTAGAAAATTCGAAAAAAATACCAAGTTGTTTTGTCACATTGGTAATTGTATTGTAACCGCATAACAGTCACATTAAGATTATGCATGAGCCTCTTAATGCAGTAGCAATGAAATTTTATCAAAAATATTTTTTGCCCAATCATCGAATATACAATATGTGCTGTACAAAATTTCATCCTCAAATAAGCACTTTTGAACTCTTGACAATTTTTAGAAATTTTAGATTCTTGCCTTACTGCCGTTAAATGCACACTTGGTATTCCATTTACTCAATGCCTGCTTTTGTCGAATGTTACAAATATGCAGTTATGGGCAGGCTGCAGCATAGCCATAAAAAGCGATTGGTAAGCTCACATTTGATGGCGAGTTTTCTTTGATTACAACGGTCTGGTGAGCACCATACTTGTCCAGTCAGCTAATTTTATAAAACTAGATAAAATTCGCCGCCTTCTTGTCTAGTCCTGTGTTTAAAAATAAATATTCTGTAAAATTTCATATCAACCATAACTGTTTCACAACTTTTGAATCGTTTACAAATTTTTCCTCCAAAATTTTGCAAGCTTTCTTTAAAGAATATAAAATCACTGTTCTAATGCCGCTCGGATTTAAATTTTAGTCTATCAAATCTTGTGAAAATTTGTCATGATTTTACAGTGTAAGAATTAAAATTTATGATTACAAGTGAAAATTTAGTAAACAATATTAAAAAATATGTTGTTCAAATTCAAAGGGTTTAAATTAGACGAGTAATCACAGAGACATGGACGAATCACTTTTGTATATTGTTTAGGGAGTGACCCTAAACGTTTGCACGAGAGTGTATTTGGCGTTGCCTACTCGAAACAACATTGTAGCCAAGACTGACGAAGATGGCTCAGTCGGCGTTTCTGGCGCTAGCTTTCGGTGAGGGGGAAGATGAAAAGTTATTGGAAGAGATCCTGACACGTCTGAGAACAGTGCTCACCATCAGTATCCGGCCTAGGCTAAGCGGAAGCGGCGATGTGATGCGATGGGGGAGAGGGTGGGATTCGCCGCGGCACATGGTTGGCTAGAGGAAAACCTTTGGGTGGAGGCGATTTACGATTATAACCAAAGTTTCCTTTCCTTCATTTTGATTTGATTTGAATTCGACAATAAGGCTTCAAAAAATATATTTCACGTCAAAAATTGCCCGTAGCGTTTTTCTGCGTGAATGTCGGAAAGGATCGTAAGGATCGAGAAAGAAAATAGCGAGGGATGTTTTTCGTGCTTCGCTGACTGTGAGTGGCTGATTTTCGTCGTCGGGGTGGATGCTGCTTTCTGGGCGAGGGTTGTTGTGTGTTTTGCAGCTACCGCTTACCCGACCCTGTTAATGATGATGATGCTTGAATTGGAGTTAGCCGCCTGGAGGAAATTGAACACCGGCTCGGTGAAGCATAAATTCTTACGGCCCTGCGGGGTCTTTCGCTCTTTTGTTCTTATTGGTTTGGTCGTAAATTTCAAACGCAAAGCTAATTTCGGGCTTGGTATGATTTTCATATTTATTTTACGTCTGTGATCGTTTCTCTTCCGGTGCGGCGGTTGGTGGTGTCGTTCGTCTGGTTTTTGGTCGGTTTGGCTGACTTTTCGCGCCTCCAAAAGACGTTGGCTTTGACCATCATTAGGTAAAGTGAAAGTAGCGAAGTTTTATGGGGGAAAAATGGACCCGGCTGCTGAATGGTGGAGGAAGGAAGAACGATTGGCTTTGATTAGTTCTGCTTGATTCGACGAAGCAAGTAAATTGTAATTGATTGGAAGATTAACGATAATTATTTTGATTGCCGGCGAGGCCGAACCGGAGGTTTGAGTAGAAGTTGTGCAATGTAAGAGTGAGGAATTATTGGCGCTAAAACAGACGGGGCATTCCACCACAAACTGTAATGCCGTAGTGTAAAGCGAATGTTGCTGAATAAAAAAAAATATGCCAACTAGTTGCATACAGCCGGTCTCGAGGACTGGAAGCTTTCTAAATAATTGCATTTTAAATTTCCATTAAGTGAAAATCATTTCTATCAGCTTTGCTTTATTTGTTGTTGTAGTTGACGGTCTAAAACCTTTGATCCTCGTATGTAAACGTATTCAAAGGGGCCTACCATAACGGAGTGGTTAGAGTCGGCAGCTACAAAGCAAAGCCATGCTGAAGGTGGCTGGGTTCGATTCCTGGTCTGTCCAGGATCTTATCGTAATTGAAAGAATATTATCGTACCTGACACACAATATACGAATGCGAAAATGGCAACTTTGGCAAAGAAAACTCTCAATCAATAACTGTAAAACTGCTCATTGAACACTTGAATTGAGATGCAGGCTCTGTGGACGTAATACCAAGAAAAAGAAGGAGATGTTATTGAGATCATGAATGGGAAGTGGCGAACCCAGACAACCAAAGTGTACGTATAACGAGATCACCTGGAAGCTTTGTATATGCAACATTTCACTTAAAAGATGTCGCGAAAAGACCTTCTACGTACAAAAGTGGAGGCGATATGCGTGCATATATTATTTGATGAATAATAACATACAATGCGAGTATATAAATATTCTACCGAACTAACCTGTGATCGTATGCGACTTACCTTATGATAACAAATGTTGATTTGACAGCTGCTACGGATTGATTCGACTTACTTTGTACGAGTGTACGGGACGAAACAAAATGTACAAATGAACTCAGAAAAGAAATGTTTTATGCGAGGAAGCTCATCAATCTGACAAGTTTATCCACGGGTTCGATGTAATTAGTATAAATAAACGAGTTGTAACGTGAACTTTCATGCGATTTCTGGTTGTCTGGGAACCCGCCATGGGGTAAATGATCTATTGAAGTTAATGATCTATTAAACATAAATAATATGAACATGAATGGTTTCTGCTGATCATATATAAGTAATATATCACTAGTGACAATAATATATCCATGTTTGTACTACGATTTTTTTCTAAAGGCTCTTATACTGCCCATAAAGGAATAATTGTCCCATATGGAAATAGTAGGCATTGAGAAAATTGCGCTCGAAGTTTGAGTTTTGTATTCACACACAAATGTTCATAATTTTCTAGTACATTTCTGCATGCCATATTTATTTTGCACCACCGCACAGATAACTCATTTTACTTCTAGGCATCAGCAAAAAATATAATCTTGAACACAACTCGCGTTTTGCAGTTGTTATTCGTGTTGAAAGTTCATATAGAGACTGTTATGCCTTTATTTTTCAATATGAAACTGCACCAGCTTCATATTTTTCCGCAACTTTTCCAAACAAAGTGTGTTAATTTTTATATACACAGTAAAGTATATATAAAAACATGAATGCTGCGACGAAAAAAGGTGTTGGTTTGAAAATCCAATCCATATGGGACAGTTATGCTCTTATGGGCAGTATAGGTATGCTAAAACATCGTTTTTTCTCGATGTCGAATCCCAGTTTTTAAATTTTAACCAAGATTAAGAAAAAAATTGTCAGGATACTGGGTAACAAAGCAACATTTACTGATGATCGGGTTTTGGCTTCTGAAATGTCATGAAATTTGTTTGACAACTAGGATAGAAGTTTCTATTATTGCTATGGTACGAATTATGTCAATAGTGAGAAGAAAAAGTGATTTATGCTATTGTTTCCCTAGAATACAAACAGGAATGATAAAAAAATATTTGATTCTGATGATAATTAGGCCTTGAAACCCGTACCGAAATTTATGTTTTCGACCGGGGAACCTGCTTCAACCAATGAATGAGAAAAACTGAACGAATTTGACTGGTGAGAAATTAAATTTTTAAATAATTTTAAATTTGGTTATATTTACTATGGTAATAACTGGTACAAAGATAGTATGAGGACCTAATTTCGACGATACTCTGAACGCTACGCACACTAAGAATAATATGCCGAATCTCGGCTTTCAAAAACCGAGATCCGTACAGCTGAGCGCTTGGCAATCATCTCGGTTTAATAATTTTAACTGATAAACTCGCTTTCTGTGAGAGGTTCATGCTATCGTGTTCAACTGAAAATCTCTGCATCACACAAACTGAAATCTCAGCAAAAAGTATAAACAATCTTCATTGAGACACTTTCAGCCACAGAAGATATTTTAATTTTCAATGGTATTATCAATAAGATCAACTTTGCGGCTGCCAATAAATCACATATGGAAATGGTTATTGACGTGTCCTTAAAATGTGTCTAATTTTTCCAGAATTACATCCCGGCAGAAAAAGCACTCCGGACATTTAGCACTAAAACAAAACATAGAACACAACTGTGAGCGTACTTACTGAAGATTTTGTACAATACTTCCACCCGCTCACTCATTTCCAACACTTGGTTTATTGTAGAAACTTTTCCAAAATATTTACACTACTTTTCCACGTATACACAAAACCAATTATAACAGATATTATGAAATATTAAATTTGAAATTTCGCATTTGTGAACCACCCTAACGCCACCCAACAATTGGGGGCTTTCTTTTTGCTTTTTATCTATTATATAACATTTTAGTCAGTAATATATCTCCCGTTGAACTGAGCGGCCGCAATATCGTTGTAAATCCGAACGTCTTTAAAAGATCCTCTTACAATTCTGTAGACAGGATCGATTTTGTTACGGGATCGCGGTTAGCATTTGAGCATGCGTGACTAAGTTAATCGTGGGCGCGAAAAGCAATTTTAGAATCGGTGAGACTTTCGGTGTGATGAGCGAGACCGAAAGGGTGTTAGAAGAAATTTCTAAGAGCGTGGCCGAAAGTGTGGTTGGCGTGCCTAATAGCCAGGAGGAGGCTGGAGGCAGTACATCAGGCCAGACAAGTTTGCCGCGAAGTGGTGCTAAAGAAGAATCCGATTCTGAAAGTGAGCTATTTCGATCCCCAACCGGTTCACGACGTCTCAGTTTTGAAGAACTGTTGCATAAGGATCCGCGTTACAAAAAGCGAACAATGGATGACGCCGCGATGAAACAATTGATCGCTGCCCTTACTGGTATTGCTCAGGGAAGCGCTCAGTGTCGGTTTGATGTGCGTGATGTGAAGGATCTAGTAGTGCAATTTGATCCCGATATACCCACTACACCGACAGCTGAACAATGGGTTGATTCTATTGTGAAGGCGGCAGCTCTATACCAGGGTAACGACGAATGGAAGCTCCAATGTGGAATCTTGAACCTATATGGCGCGGCCAAGCTATGGTTCACTGGAGTGGCTGTGAATACGTGGGATGAATTTAAAACAGCTTTGATTCGCGATTTTCCTACGTCCGTTGACGCTGTCGGGATTCATTAAGCGATGATTAACCGAAAGAAATTGCCACACGAAAGCCTGGAGACTTACTTCTATAGTCATGTCGCATTAGGTAGAAAGGGGAAGTTAGCTGATGAGGCCATAATCAAATACATTGTTCTGGGCTTGGAAGGGAGATTCGGAACCATAACCCAAGTGAGTACACTGCCAGAATTGCTCAAGCAGCTAAAATGGTTGGCAGAGGTTCGAGATCTAAAACCTACCGAGGGGCATGTGCGTCCTTCCATCTTGAAATCTGCCAAGTCCTCTGGAGCGCTGAGTGCCAATATCAAGTGCTATCGTTGCAACGGCGAAGGTCATGTGGCTGCCAATTGTAGTGTGAAGAGTGCCGGGAAATCTCACGCAAACTTTGAGTGCTATCGGTGTAATCAGAAGGGTCATATCGCGAAAAACTGCAGTAAAACTACTCCGAAACCGTTTTCTCGACCCATGCAAGAAATCCGTCAGCCAAGCAATTTCGTGAAAACAGTGATCGTTGGAAGTTCTGAAATAGATGCACTTTACGATTGTGGTTCTGCGGTAACTACGATCAAAGAGAGCTGCGGTGGTATACTGAACTGTGTTGAGCCGTGCAATATCGAACTAATAGGGTTCGGTGGTAATAAAGTGCAAGTTCGGGGAAAGAGTGCCGAAGTGATCAATCTTGATGGGATTGTAGTAGAGTGCGATGTTTGTGTAGTTCCCAACAAGGTTCAAGCGAACTCGATGATAATCGGAAGGGACATTCTCGATCGTGAAGATATTCGATTCGTGAAGGAGAAGGGTAGTGTACGAATTGAGAAGATTGCGGTGCAACACAACGATGAGAGGCAGAGTGGACCATCGTCGGATAAGAGTGATACACAAAATAATGTGTACAGCATCCGAGCCTATGAACCTATCGTTGCTGAAGAGATAAACGTGGATAGTGTTGGTGAAGAGCGAGAGAAAATTTTTGAACTGATCAAGTTCTATCTAGTACCATGTTTCGCAAAAAAACTACCTAGAAATGGGTACCGCAAGAGATTGTGAGATGGTGATTGAACTTATCGGAGCCGAAAAGCCGATACATACTAAACAGTATCCATTGGAGTACTCGCGAGAAAAAGTGGTGGAGACTATTGTAGATGATTTGTTAGCAGCGAATATAATTCGTCCATCTAACTCCCCATACAACAGTCCAACAGTGTTAGTGCGCAAGAAGAACGGCGACTGGCGCATGGTAGTCGATTATCGGGCTGTTAACGCTAGAACAGTGAAGGATTCTTGGCCGATGCCAGTTATCGAGGATTGCCTCAACCGATTAGTTGGCAATCGACTGTTCACCGCTGTGGACTTATTTCGAGGCTATCATCAAATTCCAATTGCGGAGAATAGCAGAAAGTTTACTGCCTTTTCGACGCCTTTTGGACATTTCGAGTATGTGAAAATGCCCTTTGGACTAAGTAACGGTAGTGCAGTGTTCCAAATACACTTAAAAAAAATTACGGATTACGGTGAAATTTCACCGTAATCTCAACAGCTTAAGGTACGGTGAAAAATCACCGAGCAATCTGTAAAATGACTGAACAAAATCATAAAGAAAAACAAGAAAATGGTTCGACTGGGAATCAAACTCCCGACCTTCCGATCAGGAAGCAGGCTTGCTACCACTAAGCTAGCTTTCACTGCTTGATAATGGTGTGCAAAAACTGAAAGAAAAGGAAGCTCATGCCTGCCAGAGCGGCTGTCACACGATTTCACAGAATTTCGGTGAAAATAATGCTGTTACCGAACTGTTCGTTAGTATTTCACAGGGTTACTGTAAAATTGTTTGTTTCACGGATTTTTTCCGGTGAAATAGTAGATTTCACTGATTTTCTCCGGTAAAATAGTCGATTTCACGGATTTTTTCGGTAAAATCATAGATTTCGCAGGAAAATCTGTATTTTTGTTGTTTACAGTTCGAATTCGGTGATTTATTTCACAGGATACTGCGATTTATTTTAAGTGTGAAGGATGATCGATACGGTGATCGCACCCCTTCGTTCGATCGGGATTATAGTATATTTGGATGATGCAATTCTCGGTGGGCGTGATGTAGATGATGTGTTGCGCAAATTTGAAGCTCTGTTGAAGCGGTTGATGGAGTTTGGTCTAACAGTCAATTTGGAGAAGACTCAGTTTCTGAAAGTCAGCCTCGACTTTCTGGGTCATGAAGTGAGCGAAGGTAAAATACGACCGGGAAAAGAAAAGATTCGTGCTATCAGTGATTTTCCGCAACCTGTGAATGTGCGCAATATTCGCGAATTTCTTGGCTTAGCCAATTACTTTCGTCGGTTCGTGAAGGAATTCAGTATTATCGCCGAGCCATTAACACGACTTACGAAGAAAGATGAACCGTTCACGTGGGAAGAAGAACAAGAAACAGCTTTCGGGAAGTTAAAAGAAGCTCTTGTGAATCAGCCGGTCGTAGTCATGTACGACCCTGCTCGAAATCTAGAAGTGCATACAGACGCTTGTTCGCACGGGCTGTCCGGAATTCTGTTACAGCAAATGGAAGATGGTCTGCATCCCATAAGCTACTTTAGCCGAAAAACTTCGCCAGTTGAATGCCTGAAGTATAGTTATGAACTAGAGGCACTCGCGGTTGTTGAATCAGTGGAAAGATACCGTAAGTACTTGCTGGGAAGACACTTTGTGGTTGTGACGGACTGCGAAGCCGTGAAGAAAACGATAGCGAAGAAAGTGATGTTACCGGTAGTTGGCAAGTGGTTGCTGAAACTCCAAGAGTACGATTTTGATTTAGTGCATCGAAAGGGGGAAAAGATGCAACATGCCGATTGCCTCAGTCGAAACTCCGTTCTTAAACCGGAGTCCGAAGAACCGGAGCCGGTGATGGCTCATGTGATGGAAGTGAACATCAAAGAAGACGAATGGTTGAAGTTACTGCAAAGAGAAGATCCTAAACTGTTCGAGATGATGAAGATTTTATCAAAACCACCGGTCGAGAACCGGGAAAAGCAGATCCATAAGGAATACGTTCTGAAGGACGAGGGTGTGATGAGAAAATGTATCGATGGGCTGAAGTGGGTGGTGCCAACCAGGGCGCGCTGACGAATCGCCCGCAATTATCACGACGATCTTGGACATAAAGGAGTGGAGAAAGTGCTAGAAGCTGTGAAGAGGTGTTTTTGGTTCCGAAGGATGCGTAGCTACCTGAAGCGCTACATCGGATCGTGTGTTCACTGTGCCTATGTGAAAGCGAAGGGAGGTGCAAAGGAGGGCTTGTTGCACCCTATAGAAAAAATCGCAGTGCCATTTGATACGATTCATTTGGACCATATCGGTCCGTTTATTCGTTCGTCAGCCTTGAACGAACACATTATCGTGCTCGTTGACGGTTTCATCAAGTATGTGGTACTAAAAGCGGTGCGCAACACGAAAACATCACCAGTGATTCAGATGCTGAACGATTTGTTTGCGATTTTTGGTAAGGCGAGGCGTATTGTCACTGACCGAGGAACTGCGTACACCTCCAAGGACTTCGAAAAATTCTGTGTTGATCTCGGAATAGTACATGTGAAGGTGGCTGTTGGCAGTCCACGCGCAAACGGACAAGTTGAACGCGAGAATCGCAACGTACTCGATGCTGTGCGCTGTATGGTGAAAGAAAATGACAAATCATGGGATAAGCATCTTCGTATGATTCAGTGGGGTCTGAACACCATGATCAATGATTCGACCAAAGTTTCTCCACATACGCTGCTATTCAACTATAACCCACGGGACATTATGCAGAATCAGCTGCTGATGATGTTTGCTGCAGAAGTCCCAGCAGAGGCGAACGCAGATAATTTGAAACGTGAAGTGATTGGTCGGATCGAGAAGGAGCAACGGAAACAGAAGCATCATTTCGACAAGTTACGGCGTCCAGCAAGGCAATATCTGGAAGGCGAACTAGTTTTGGTGGAGAAGGATTCGCAAGCGACAGGTTTAAGCAAGAAACTAGAACCGAAGTACAAGGGGCCGTACCTTGTTGAGAGGGCCCTAGGCAATGACCGTTATTTGATCGTTGATGTTCCTGGAGTGCAGTTGAAACAGAAGAAGACATCCACTATTTTTGCTGCCGATCGAATGAAGCCTTGGTCCATCAATGCATCATTGGAGGACAGCGATGACGACAATATGAGTTCCGAAGACTCCGACGAAACAATGTAATATCGCCGGGGCGGGATATAACCTGTGGTGTCCGTTATAACAGATATTATGAAATATTGAATTTGAAATTTCGCATTTGTGAACCACCCTAACGCCACCCAACAATTGGGGGCTTTCTTTTTGCTTTTTATCTATTATATAACATTTTAGTCAGTAATATATCTCCCGTTGAACTGAGCGGCCGCAATATCGTTGTAAATCCGAACGTCTTTAAAAGATCCTCTTACACAATGCACTTTTCTGATAAGGTTGAAAACTAGATGGACGAAGGTCAATTAAAATTAAAATCCAAAATCTATAATCCAAAATAAAAATTCCAAAATAAAAATTCCAAAATAAAAATTCCAAAATCCAAAATCCAAAATCCAAAATCCAAAATCCAAAATCCAAAATCCAAAATCCAAAATCCAAAATCCAAAATCCAAAATCCAAAATCCAAAATCCAAAATCCAAAATCCAAAATCCAAAATCCAAAATCCAAATCCAAAATCCAAAATCCAAAATCCAAAATCCAAAATCTAAAATCCAAAATCCAAAATCCAAAATCCAAAATCCAAAATCCAAAATCCAAAATCCAAAATCCAAAATCCAAAATCCAAAATCCAAAATCCAAAATCCAAATCCAAAATCCAAAATCCAAAATCCAAAATCCAAAATCCAAAATCCAAAATCCAAAATCCAAAATCCAAAATCCAAAATCCAAAATCCAAAATCCAAAATCCAAAATCCAAAATCCAAAATCCAAAATCCAAAATCCAAAATCCAAAATCCAAAATCCAAAATCCAAAATCCAAAATCCAAAATCCAAAATCCAAAATCCAAAATCCAAAATCCAAAATCCAAAATCCAAAATCCAAAATCCAAAATCCAAAATCCAAAATCCAAAATCCAAAATCCAAAATCCAAAATCCAAAATCCAAAATCCAAAATCCAAAATCCAAAATCCAAAATCCAAAATCCAAAATCCAAAATCCAAAATCCAAAATCCAAAATCCAAAATCCAAAATCCAAAATCCAAAATCCAAAATCCAAAATCCAAAATCCAAAATCCAAAATCCAAAATCCAAAATCCAAAATCCAAAATCCAAAATCCAAAATCCAAAATCCAAAATCCAAAATCCAAAATCCAAAATCCAAAATCCAAAATCCAAAATCCAAAATCCAAAATCCAAAATCCAAAATCCAAAATCCAAAATCCAAAATCCTGGACCGACCGGGATCGAACCCAGACACCTACAGCATGGATATGCTTTGTAGCCGCGGACTCTAACCACTCGGCTAAGGAAGGCCATGTTGTGATATGTATTAATGTTTTTGAAAAGATGAGGGGCGTTTTGGAGACTGGCTTCAAATTAGTGTTAACTCTACCACCATTTTCATCTTCATTAAGATTAAAGTCAAATGAAGGAAATACAGGTCGGACTCGATTATCCGGAGACTCGATTATCCGGGGACTCGATTATCCGGGATTCGATTATCCGAAATTTTAGACTCGATTATCCGGAATTTGTTTTTTGATGTTCTTGTTTTTCAATTTTTATGCATAAATCTGAGATAATTTGGTATTGCAATATACAATTTGCAGTTTAGAACGTATTTAAGAAAAGGGGGGGGTTTGAAAAAATGGATTTCTGTGTATGCTGGTCAAATTTTGTTTTTTTCTCGTAAAGACCCATACAGTTCCTAAAAAAAAATTTCGGCTACGACACCGCATCATATAAATAAAATAACGAAAAAAGATAATATTTAAGTTCGTTTGTCTAAGATATAAATTTTTTTCTTAGTGATTCGATTATCCGGAGGATTCGATTATCCGGAGTGAAAAAAAAAATCGATACTCCGGATAATCGAGTCCGATCTGTAAAAGAAATAGGTAAATTAATAACTGTGTTGATAATATGTACTGCAATAAGATAATTGTTATCGTATTTTCATCTTTTTAAAAGATTTCACGATCAAGTACTTCTTAACTAGCCATTTTTATAACCCTTTATTTTATTTCAACTTTCAACTTGAGTTTCGCAGAGCTTTGACGTACACTGCGCCACTCCATGTTTGAATTAATCATCAGCTTCTATTCTTTCGGGTGCGGCGGTCAACTGCGGCATGGATTAAAGCATTCGGAAATTGTCCATTTGTTTTCCGACTTTCTGCTACTTTCCCGAAAGCTCTGGTATTCGCTATTTTTCCTATGCGATGCTAACACTCGTCGCTGTCATCATCGTCCCAGAGAGTGAACGCAAAAAGATGTCATAAATAAAGAAAATCCGTCCGCTTCTGTTCGTTGAAAATGCTACAATTTTTTTCCGCGCTGCTCTCTATCCCTTTCTCTACGTTCCTCCAGCTTACTAACGAGTCCTTGGGTTCAACATCAGCGCGAGAAGCTTTTTCCACCCGTGTCGATCCTCCCAGTCACTAGTGTAAGGGGTTTGGGGGTATGTCTATGTGTTACTCTGATGTATATTATTTTTAGTGTAACCACTTTCCGACATTTATCAGACGAAGGCAAAAGCAGCAATAAATTATCTGAGTCTTAGTGTCCTGCATTGGCCCCCTGCAAGATGTGGCTGGAGCAGGCGAATAGTGAGGGGAAGGTACAACCCTTCCACACTACTGCACTGGACCAGAGCCTCACACATAAAACGCTGAAAGACGTCGAGCGAATCCAGGGAACGTTCATACATCATAGGAATAATACAAAATGTATTTAAAAACTTTATCAGTAAATCTAGTCATTTTCGGTGTTGTGTGTGGAAACATGCTCGTATCCATGTCCAGAGCCCTAAAGTTCCAGGCTTGCATGGTGAGAGCGGTAGAACATTTCTTCACACTTCACACTTCCATGCAAAATGTGGTGGATTTATGAAAACGCAAAAATGTATAAATATAAATTTAAGTTTTCATTTTCATCATAATAGTATAAATTTTAAAATATAAACATTTATTAATCCATTTAGGAGAATTTATTGTTATGATCCGTAGATGTACAACGACGGAGCGGAAACACACATTAAGTTCGGGACGGAACTCTCGGTGCCAGTTTTGCTACCCGTCCACCATCATAACTTCTGTAGTTTCGAATTGTGCGACGGTTACGTGTCGGAATAAATATCCCGCACTCACAACCCAGGCAACGACATTGTGGTTTACCCCTACCATGCTCGGGATATCGCTCGCTCACATTTCAAGGTGTTTCAGAATTAGTTCGACCGGCTACGACGACGATGTCGACGACTGTTCGTTCGGCTCAGGGTGGCCAGGTATTTTTATCAAAATTGGTCGGTTTCACAAATTACAATCGGTAGTAATTGATAAGCTTGAAGAAGTTGCCCATTTTTTTTTGAGTATTGTGCAAGGTAAGAACTATATCGCAATCACACGATGTCACGCGAGGCAGGACAGAACACTTACGGTTGTTACAAACGTTAAAAGAACATATAAATGACCGATTATAAAAGGTAATTTATATGCCCTTTTAACGTTTGTAAGAATCATAAGTGGTGTGTCCTGTCTAACGTCGCTTCGTGTGATTGAAGTAGTTTCAGATCATGAACCGGAAGTTATTAAACTAAATTTGAAAGAATCATCGAAATTTTGTCGTTTAACCGGCAGCCCAGTTGGGTATGGTTTTGAATAATGCATACATGATTGGAAATACAAACAACATTGACCATATTTTCATGAATCAGTTTACAGAAATGGCCATATTTCGGAAGATTTCCATCAAATTTGAATCCGAATTCAATTTTAAATTGGATCGTTTTTTTTTTGGAAAATCGTAAACATCTATACAACTTCACATCGCTAAAAAATACGAGCAACAGAAGTAACGTGAAGTGACATGACCTCGGAGGCATTTAAATTTAAGCAAAATATTTTCCTATCTCAATCATTTTGCCTTACCCTTGTATATTTGGAAAATGGCCTGTGAATCTGTAGTGACTACCAAGAAACCGACAGGTCTGGCCACCCTGCTCCAGCTAGGCGACAAATGCACATTCAAAAGTACTTCCCACCCAGCCATCCAAATGGGCAACTCGAGAGTGTGAGAGAAGGCATCATCGGCAGCCAGCGCTTTTCCAAAGGATAAGATTTTTGAATAATATCCAAAACTGGACAATAAATTTCGGCACACTCAGTAATAATAGCTCCCTCTTTGCCAGCTATTCAACCGAAAACCCGACCGAGAGGGTTCACGCAAACACCTCAACCACCATCGAGGAGCTGAATGGAAAGCCAGTCGTTGGGCTCTCATAAATTTGCCGGTGCTAAAATATTTCTTCACGTGGTGTACATTCCAAAACTATTTAGACTTCCTACTGCACCCCTTGTGAATTTCCTTGGGTTCACCTCTCCTGAGCACATTGGAGAATGGGTTTAGCATACTCGCGCGTCCTGCCCGTTGTCGAAAAATGGCATTACATATATTCATTAGGAAAACAAACAAAACTACACACACAGAAGGCAGCAACAGTAAGCTCACATACTTCCCCGGCATTGCCACATACGTCACATGCATACAAGCGATTTTGGGGTGTTCGGAGGTTGCATCAAGCGGAGTTGTAGTCCCAGCTTCTGCTTCCTGTTCAAAGTATTTGAGGATAACGAGGATGCCTGCTTGCAGTTAGCATAAACGGAGGAGCTCTAAACGACATATATTTCCTAGAATGCGCCTGTGGTACAATTACACGGGGTTTTGTAATGAATTTATTTTCTTACTGCTGTGCGGTAGCTCGTTATGGGTGTTTCATACTACCGCGACTAAACTACCGCCCGCATGTAGTAGCCTGAGTTTGAGTAGCTAAATACCAGAGGAAAATGGTTGAATGATTTAGCGGCTATGATGAATTTCCGGTTTGGTCAAACAGTGAGGAAGTGTTTTATGTTTGAATATGAATGATACCAAACATTTACTGGATGTAAATCTTCAAGTGGTAATGAAAGATTTGAAATTTAATGCTTGTATATTAGACCTGCTAGTTTTCAAAACAGGTCTTTTAATTTCGAGACCACATCCATATCTTGTCTAGTTGTCTAGCCAGGGTCCATTTATTACGTAACGCTAAAATTAGAAATTATCGCACCCCTCCCCCTCCGTAACGCTTTCCCCCACCGTAACATATATTTTTATGAGCCGTAACGCTTGTGCCTACCCACTCCTCCTAGAGCGTTACACGTTTTTCGTGAAAGCCGCCCTAGTGGTCTAAATTTCAGCTGATTCTATTAAGGCTCAAAAATCCATTATTTGATTAACAACAACAATTATCAAAAATTTAAAACCATTTTTTTTGTTTAACCTTAAAGAAATCTAGATGATAATTATTTCAGATAGCAAGTACTGTGCATAGATTTTCACGAACATTGCTTTGATTTTAAATGACAACACTGGTTATAAAAAATTGTGTTGATGGTTATTTTCTTCAAGATGAATTTGCAAAAATTTTTTCAATTCTTTTACTGTCCCATATGGAGATAATAGGCATTGAGAAAATAACGCTCAAAGTCTAGCTCAAAGTTTGAAGCTTGCCTTCTCATACAAATAATTACTTTATTTATTTAGGTTTACATCAACAGACTATGTATAGTCCCAATGATATTAAAAATAAAAACAAAAATACATATTATATAACAAAACAAACATGACAAAACATTGAATATAAAAAAGTCAAGATCGTAAAACATTTCAAACTTAAAATATGTCTTCAGTCCCTCCGGCCAGCGAAAAAACTAGAAAATTTACGACGAAGCATATTTCGTGTCAGATGGAAATCGAAGATCGACGTCACACGATTAAAAACACGTTGCAGACCATGAACAGCATTGCTCAATCCATAATTGGTGCGACGAAATGGAAGCCTCATCATCGAACTATTCCGCAGTGGACGAGGTTGCACGTTCAGATGCATTTGTTGCAGGATAGCTTCGCAATCGATTCTTCCGTTTAGAGTATCGACGACGGTTAAAGCTCTACAAACGTCTCTTCGAATTCGCAAAGGTTGCAAGTCGATCAGTTGGCAGCGGCTCTCGTAACTCGGAAGGCGTAAAGGGTCTCTCCAAGGTAGCCTCCGAAGTGCAAAACGAAGAAATCTCCGTTGAACTGATTCGATTCGCTCGCATCCGTTGTTGTAGTTCGGACTCCAGACCGCAGACCCATATTCCAATGTTGCTCGAACGAGGGAACAGTATAACGCTTTCAGGCAATAGATGTCGGTAAAGTTCTTTGCAGTTCTAAAGACGAAGCCAAGCGTTCTTGATGCTTTATCGACAATATAAGCGATATGATGGGAGAGAGTTCTGTTTGATCTTTCGACCTTGACACTTGCTTTTGCCGGGGCGAGCGACGAGGGCAGGATCAAACATGTCGCGCGTCGGTCTCGTAAGTGAAAAAGTGGCGTGATCGGTGAGTTCGGTTGAAGAAAGTGAAAAAGTGCCGCGATCGGTTAGTTCTGTTTGATCTTTCGACCTTGACACTTGTTTTTGCCGGGGCGAGCGACGAGGGCAATATCAAACATGTCGCGCGTTGGTCTAGTAAGTGAAAAAGTGGCGTGATCGGTGAGTTCGGTTGGAGTAACTGAAAAAGTGCCGCGATCGGTTAGTTCTGTTTGATCCTTCGACCTTGACGCTTGCTCCTGGGCAGTGCGTCAAGAAAGCCCGAAAAGTTTTTTTTTTATTCATTTTGGGTCGCGCGCTTATTTTTTTTTCCTGAGTGCTTTTTTATAGCCGAGCAAACGAGTGAAGCCGAAAGTGGATTGTGGCTGCTCAGTCAAGGATAACGGATCAATTGGTGAGCTCGTTTCATGCTACTATTTCTAATCTATAAAATATGTATGACTGCACATTCAATCGTTACAATGGTGGGATGTAAATATGATTTTTCAACAAACTATGGATGGTTCGTCACTGTGAGTGTCGACACAAACTCTGATTCATGATTTATTTATGTTTTACATTTTTTTTCAGAACACCTCTTATATACCTTTATTTTTGTAATTAAAAAAACTTTGAATGGTTCGACACTACAAGTGTAGACTTGCGAAAGGTTCACTTTATTCAACAAACTTTGGATGGTTCGCCACTTTAAGTGTCGGCATAAGAATAAGAGTGTTCTATGATGTCCCAACCAATCGAGTTTTTTGTTTCTTTTCAAATGAGTAAAATATAATAGCACATGCTTTCGTCCTGACAGCTGTAGGAATGTTACATTTAGGTATTTGTTCAACAAACTTTGAATGGTTCGTCACCTCAAGTGTCGGCATAATTTTCCTCTACATAGAAATTGTTCATATCAAATGAAAATATTATATTTACGTATAAGCATGTATATATCTCACAAATCATTGTTTATCATGGTCTAATCGCTTATCAAAGTGAATCCTATGACCCAACGATCCTCCCCATTAACAAACATCCCTCCCAGTAAACTTTGTGGAGATGCAGAGGCAAACACGGTCTCCAAAAAGCAAAGGTTACACACTAACATTCCTTCCCCCAATCCCACCTGACTGCAAGGACGTGGCCGGCGCCGTTATTGACCCTGTATAAATAGAGGCACTGAATTATGCACACTGAAGAAGATTATGGCCAATCCCAGCCGAACTTCTAGTTGATTCTTTGTGCATTTTCACTGACTTCGGTCAATCACGGAATAGCAACCATTGATATGTGTAGTCAGTCTAAGCTAAGCTAAGCTAAGCTAATATAAGCGATATGATGGGAGAATGTCAGTTGCGAATCCAACAGAACACCGAAATCCTTAACGCACTGCACTCGTTCGATTGGCGTATCAAAAATGCTATACTCGAAGATTATCGGCTGTTTCTTCCGTGAAAAAGTGATTACGGAGCACTTTGCTGGATTGACGACTAGTTGGTTGAGATCACACCATCCAGCGAAGACGTTTATCTGGTCCTGGAGATAACGGCAATCTTCAATTGAGCATATTCGCAGAAAAATTTTTAGGTCGTCTGCGAACGTCAGTCGACGCCCTTCCACAACAAAGCGTACGTCGTTAAAATACAAAAGGAAAATCAACGGACCCAGATGACTGCCTTGTGGTACCGTCAAACGGGGTATCTTGCAACAGGGGTGAAACTTGCAACACTTCGACATGTAACCGAATTGTCCTAATGTTCAACATTGATTTCAATTATTATAATTTTTTACACCGTTTATTGACCTTAGGTATACAAGATAAGATTTTGGCAAGGGTTTGGGTATTGTTTCTTTTTTGGTTGGTTTGCTGGAGGTGAAAATCGTATTACACATTGGATGGTATGAAAATAATGCTGAAAAACGTTCCACGATCCACACAAACGATAGAAATATGCCATTCGAGGCATTTGCTATCAGTTACAGTACTTAGTAGTGTACAAGTTGACAGTATAAAAGTTATAATAATTTTATGTTTAAACACTATAAAAATACAAAAACGTTTTTGACTACCTTTGAGGGGTAACTTGCAACCGCAATTTTGATCTCTATTGTTTGATATTTCCTGCCGTTTGTCATCAAAAACATATGAAAGAAAAAATTTAACATATATTTGTACAGTAACATCAAAATGTTTGTACCGCAATCGATCGTATTTTATAAGATATAGTAAAATATAAATCGTATTTTTATAAGATATAGTAAAATTTTCTTCATGAAAATAATGAATAATTTAGAAAATCTGCATAATAAATTTACTTACAGATCTGCCATTGGAAACTCTCTGCATGAAACATGATGAGCATTATGTCAAAACAAAAAAACAGAGACATTTCAAGACACACATATCAATATGTTATACGTCGCTTTCATTTAAATATGTCTAAAAAATAAGTTATGTGAAGCAAAACCTAAAATACCATTGTATTTGTAGAAAAGTTGCATTAAAACGTATTAATGGCTCTCCAATAACTGTTAAGACTTACGATACGCTAAAATTTTCCCATGTGGACACCCTATGCAATGCCAATGCAGTTTTCAATCAAATTGGCTCAATACCCATAATTCAATCAATAATATTTAGTTTTCTAAGAGAAATGTAGCCTGTTTCTGATTATTGTCATGCTCTTACTTCAGACAATTATGAAATGATCATAATAACACGATATAGGATAAGTTTTTAATAGTGTACTTTAGGTAGCACTGTGTGTTGCATGTTACCCCACATCAGGGGTAGCATTAAAAATGCATATTTCTCGTCTCTCCTGATCCCAGAAAACTAAATACTGATAAAATTAATGCTGCGTGGTATTCTTTACGTGGCGATTAGGGTACCAGATGGCTTTTGTCTCATCTGAATCCTCAAATTTTTCATCCATATAGCTTTGAAGTCGAAAATTGTTGCAAGTTACCCCGTTTGACGGTATGCCGGATGACGCGTAAAAGCAGAGTGATCGATATTCTCCTAAAGCTACCACTAATTGACGATCGGTGAGGTAAGAACGAAACCATCTCAAAAGGCTACCTCCAACTCCAAGCCTATCGAGTTTGGCGATTGCAATTTCGTGGTTTAGCTTATCGAATGCCGCAGATAGATCGGTGTAAATCACGTCCCGAACATTCATACTCTCAGTGATGTACGACGTAAGGCATAGCAGGTTGGTAGTAGTAGAACGGCCGAACCGAATGTTCATTATGTTCTAGTGCATTTCTGTATTTTATAATAATTTAGCACCTCTACACAGATTACTCATTTTACTACCATTGTTCAGCAAAAAATATAAACTTGAACATAGTTCAAGTTATGCTATTGCTACTGAGAACTGAAGTTCATATAGAGACTGTTATGTCTTTATTTTTGTAAATAAGTTAAGATTTAGTTTTTGTTACGTTTGTGCTTAATTATGATTTTTTTTAATCATGTAAACTGTCTAAAAACACAAAACAAATTTGTTCAACTGTTTATCTTAATAAAATCAGCTGAAATTTCAATATCAATCAGAAATAACAATCAAGATATGAATGTGGAAATCCGAGAAATTTTTCATAAAATGATCAGGCTTTTTGTATATAAATCAAGTAAGAGAAAATATTTCGGGCTTCTTGTTGACCAGGGCGCTGTCTCTAGTCAATAAAATCACCAGCCGAAAAAGGTTTGTACCCCGTTTGGCATAAAGTCGTTTGGCATAAGGTCGTTTGGCATAAAGCCGTTTGGCATAAAGTCGTTTGGCATAATGGTCATTTGGCATAATGGCCGTTTGGCATAATGGCCATTTGGAATAATGGCCGTTTGGCATAATGATTGACTTAAAATAAATATCGGCATTTTTTTTTAGATTTTACCGAGATCAACACCACCGAGCCCATAGCAAAAAATTTTGGTAGATTCTAAACAAGCGTGGTGTTCGTTCAGAGATTTTCCAAGCTAAGAATTTCAAAAATTGTTGTGACATTACAGAGCATTACTAAATAAAACTCGTGACGGGTCTCTACATCTCAGAACATAGAGTATCTTTGAGCTTGTTGCGATATACATATTTGAAAACAGTAAATTGGCAAAGAAAGTTCGCAGTTATTCATCAAGGGAACGCTCATAGAATATTTCGCTGCAAGCTCTGTCCCAGTTTGAACGTAACACTCGATAAAAATTACTCGATAAAAGCATGGAATGTTTTTTGCAAAATATCAAAACCTCTAATCCAAAGATCTGCCAATGCGACTTAATGCAAAAATAGCCTATATACGAGAGATTTATTTTTCGTTCAAAATGTTCAAGCCTCTAACGCAAAAAATTTTTTTCACAGCATTGCTCAAATAAATATTTGTGGCAAAACTTTTCAACGGTTCAATATAAATTCTCATTTTGAAGTGTACATCAAAAACACCGTCTATTATCGATAGTAGGAAAAATTTGTGATTGAAATAATATTTTTTCCAGCATATCTCGGAAGGAGATCACGCGTTTACGTATAAAAAAGTATATGTTGAATATTGGCAGGTTCTAAAGTAATTATCATTCTAACAACACATCTGGCAAGAATTGATAAAATAGCAAAATATAAAAATGGTCAACATTTAGCTTTATTAAATAATAAAATTTAAAACAGTATAACTATAAAGAACAGCCTATTTTTAGAAGAAGACAAAATTTATAATTAAACCAATAGAAGAATGGACGCCAAAAATCATTGCGGCATAATAAAACGAAAACACATAAAAAAAAGTTCGTTCAGTACCATCGGAGTGATTGTGCTGCTTTACCCCAATTGCCATTTCCCAGAAAAGTGGTGACGAGAAAGAACGATAAACAGTCAAAATAAGGAAGTCATTCTTGGCTATACACATGTTGGCAAAAATGCTGAGGACGGTAAAACTCGAAAGAACCGCCAATTAAATAAAGAAGGGTGCATATTAGATGGTCAGTTCGTTCACCACCATGAAATGTATAAAGTTACGATAATCATGAGTGCTAAAAACTTTTCGGGGAAGTGGGCTAGTCGTGGAAACGGGATATTCGGGGAACTGGCATTCGGGCAACTGGCGTTCGGGGAAAAGTAGCACAACCCATCGAAGTAACTGCAATAATCGATTTCTCTTTTCGCTGATAATTTGAGCAGATCAATGTTATCGATTGCCGCCTTTTCGTCAGTTGGAAACAAAAAAATACTTAAAAAATATAGCTTCAAAGAACAGCCTATGCATGAAAGAAGGAAAAATTTATTGAAATTTTAAATTAACAGTTTTCATACCTATAATTATGGTTACATTATGTATAGAAAAAATATAACAATTAAAAGAAGGGTAAATTTGTGCTAAATAAACAAAAATCTTCAGTGCAAAAATTTGTTCCAATAGCGAAACTCAAAAGAATAATGCAAGAAGGGTAATTTCTGAATAAATAATAAAATACTGTTGGCAATAACTGTTCTTATATGCTTAATTTTTTTCAAGAGCGAATGATTGTTGAATAAAGTGTCATTTTGTATCAATTGACTCCAAATCAAGCCTGATGTCATCAGAAAGATTCAATAGAAACTTAAAAACGAAAAATTGAGAAATTATTTATTTCAGACTTATTATGCCAAACGACTATTATGCCAAACGACCATTATGCCAAACGACTTTATGCCAAACGGCTTTATGCCAAACGACTCTATGCCAAATGACCTACCACCGCCAAAAATAAGGAACATCTTTCAATCGGAAATGGTCCAATCAATCAACTGCATCCGTTACTTGTTTGTACACTGTGCAATAAAGAAGGAAGATTAGAACAAAAATGTTTAATTGTAGTGAAACACTAACGGTTAAATAATACTAGGTATACAGCTGGACGACCAATCAGGAATAATAATGACCAACATCATAGGATGCGTTGTTCCGAGTAGCTTCACATGCTCAATAAGCATGCATTTGGAGTTACATAAAGCTTCTATACCCTTCTACATGCTGAAGATACATATAGTGATTTTTTTTTCTATCTTTATTAACGAGATTTTTAGCCCTGGGCTAGTTCATCTCGGGACCAACGGCTTTACTTCCCTTTCGAAGGAAGTCGCCACAGATTTTTTTAGTGACTATCTCGGGGATGGGATTCGATCCCTGGTCCTCGGCGTGAGAAGCGTGTGTTCTAACCACTACGCCAGGTCCGTCCCCTATATAGTGAATTAATTCGAATAATGTTGATAATTTAACTTAAACTTTCAACATCAATCTCAGCCTAAGATAATGTAATGTCATGTCGACGCATGACACTTAATCCACTTAACCCTACGTCTGTGGGTGTCCTGCCACTTGGCCGAATGCCGTTTGGCCAAATTACGAACAAAAAAAAAATCACATTAAAAATGAAAAGAAGGCGATAAACTTATGGTGGCTAGAACTATGAAATAAGTTACTTAGTACGATTCGAGGGATCGCAGCAAACCTATTCTCCAAAGGAACGAATTAGTCGTGAACTATAACAAAAAAAAAAAAGAGAAAAACAAGCTTTCTATCTCAGAAACAGCTTTACATAAAACTACACTTTCTTCGGTTAAGATTTGCAATAGTGGTAGGGCTACTATGGTACGCATCCCCCGTGCAAAAACAGAAGGGGATTTCACCGCATGATAGAGCTATCACAGAAAACAATTTTTTGTTATCCTCTGAATTTTATAATTTTAGAAAACTTTTTGTAAAGCGCTCATAAGAACACTAAGCTGAGAAGCAGGCTCTGCCCCAGTGAGGACGTTAATGCCAAGAAGAAGAAGTAGAAGAATCCGTTTGTGATCGACAAAAAAAAGATAATAAAATTACCTGGGGCCCAGATGGCCGTAGCGGTAAACGCGCAGCTATTCAGCATGCCCATGCTGAGGGTCGTGGGTTCGAATCCCGCTGGTCGAGGATCTTTTCGTAAAGGAAATTTTCTCGATTCCTAAGGCATAGAGTATCTTCGTACCTGCCACACGATATACACATGCAAAAATGGTCAATCGGCAAAGAAAGCTCTCAGTTAATAACTGTGGAAGTGCTCATAAGAACACTAATCTGAGAAGCAGGCTTTGTCCCAGTTGGGACGTAACGCCACAAAGAAGAAGAAGAAAATTACCTAAGCGAGATTCGGAACAACAGCCTTCCGGTTGACAGCCACATAATCTACCACACAACCACTTCGTCGTAGTAATAATGGTTGATCGATACGAATTACTTGAAGTAAAGCTTAGTGTTGTTACCGTAATCCGGGGTATCATTGATCGGCGGGGTAACATTGATCGGAATGACTCATCTCGTAATAAGTTGGTAGCATCATTTATTGATGATACATTTCCAAAGCATGAATGCTGCTTGTCTTTCTTATATTTATAGGCTATTAAAAATTAAGATTTTTGCAAAAATTGCGTTAACCTTATGCGTAAATTTATCAAGTTTTCGAAACAATTATTTGAATGGTTAAGGATGACACTACCGAAAATTCATGTCTCACATAAGTTCTGCAAGCGATATGAACAAGGAAAATGCGGTTCTCACTAAAAATGGCATCGCCGAAAACGATATCGCTGTCAAAACTTTTATAAGTATGTTCAATTAGGTAACATTCACGAATTACTGTTAAGAATGTTGAATTCCCTTAGGAAATTGCCTACCTTTAGGCGTATTACGCTGTTCAAGGTGTTTTTAATTTTAAAATAACTCAAAAAGTAAATGAGATGTAAGCGTTTGGACATCATATTCGGCTTCAGGGGCCATGATTTATGTAAGTAATGACATTTTCAATATTATCGAACGTTGTTTACATGGATGATCAATGTTACCCCATATCAGCTAAATGAAAAATTCACATAAAACATTTTTGTAAACATGCTTGAATCTTTCAAAAAACAAAATATAGTATATAGTCTCGAGCCATGCATGGCAGTACTTGTTTTAAAAATATAAAACTCACATCATTTACATTTTTGGATGAAATATTTAAGAAATATCCTAAAAACTGATCAATGTTACCCCGGATTACGGTACTCTGGATCTTACACTTATGAAGAACCATGATTTGTAGTCCTGATATCAGGACTATCACCATCTAACCAAATTATGAATTTCACGACTTATAGATCTTGTTAATTGAAAATTTCCATGTAATTCCACCTACACCTTGTGGAGTTATGTGACACTTATTCAAATGGGGCTATGGTCCAGACTTAATTTATTAAGATTTTATTAAATTGACACTTATATTGAGCTGTTTGGTAATCCAATCCGCATGGTTATTAAATTAATTAACTCATTACGCGTGGTAAAGATGGACAAATTATGGGTGAAATTATGAAAAAAATCCACGTACTCACCCATAATTTGTCCATCTTTACCACGCGTAAAGATTTTATTATTGATTAAATTTAACTAAAAATATTTATAAAATTAAGATACAATATTACAAGTTCAATTATATTAAATTAAAACAGTTTTGGTGCAAACTTTTGAATTTTACACATTTATTTTGAACATTTTATGCCATATTAGTGTACGCTGATTTTTTCAGTAATTTTCGATCACTGCCTTTTATCGCGTCCTGCAAACTTATTTTTTGCAAATAATTACAAGTTCATTTGTCATTTCAAATATAATCATTTGGTGGCAAACGTTCGATTAAATGAGGGGGTTAGAAGCAAAGGGGTGTAAGTGACCAAAAACTGTTTTGAGAAAAACGAGTTTGAAGTTTTTTCAGCAATTTCACATTCCATATAAAATGTATGGAAATCGAAAAACAAGCCGTTGGAAAGCTAGAAAACTATAGAATTTTACTACAGTAGAATATACTCTACTCAAAACTGATCAAAATGTCACTGTTCCCTTGCGTTTGTGCCCCTCAAATGTGGTTAAGAAAATTCTCGAAAACATAGTTCAGTTAAAGTGACACGTTTAAACAAAGTTACACAAAATTGAGTATGATTCGCACAACATCTCGAGCTTTCCTGGACCAACACATCAGGTGTACAATAGTGTGGACAAAATTTAGATTCTCGCTCCAGTCCACTATTTGGATTGCATTTAGGTCCCATAACAACTGTGCAAAATTTCAGCTCGATCGGTGAAACTATATTTTGCAATTTTAACGGTTCCGGGTCGTTTGGCCGAATGCTGTTTGTCTGAAAATGAAAACAATAGTGAACTACAATGAAGCCTTCCTTAGCCGAGTGGTTAGAGTCCGCAGCTACAAAGCAAAGCCATGCTGAAGGTTTCTGGGTTCGATTCCCGGTCGGTCCATGATTTTGTCGTAATGGATATTTCCTTGACTTCCCAGGACTCTATGCCCTGCCATACGATATATGAATGTGAAAATGGCAATTTAGGCAAAAAAGCTCTCAGTTAATAACTGTGGAAGTGCTCATAAGAACACTAAGCTGAGATGCAGGCATTGTCCTAGTGGGAATGGGAGTCAATAACAAGACAACTTGTTTTCCAAGTGTTGGCCTATGGGTGATACCATTATGTTGTGTGAAATTTTTGATTCGATATTATTTATTTAGAAATTTATCCAAATAAGTTAATTGATATTAATAATATAACTAAGTTATACGCTCCAATCAGGAAAAATACTCTTCATCAAGCAATAACAAAGTCCTCGTCTGCATCTGCATGCTTTGTCCGGAAATAAATAACAATTTCCACAAAATTATTAGTTCGCCACCATCGGCTAATAGAGTTGTAATGCAGGCTGCAGATTTGCTCCTCTGTTCGTTCTGTCTCCTCAGCTGCTGCAGCGTTTTCTTGTGCAAATATAATAGCATGATTGCGGCTCCACCGGCTGCCAGACCTCCCAGTACGGCGAGATTGTTTTGTTTATTAAAAAGATAAACTCTATAAAGAATAATTATTATAATTTGAAATTATATTTTACTTTTATTTCTCACTCGCCCGGCGCATGGCGTGGCGCGTTGTGCAACGGCCTGATAGGATATGCGACTGTGTGCAACAGGGAAACGGATGCGTCTTCATTTCGCTGGTAAATTTCTAGCTAACAGGTCCACGTAGGTACCGGCCACCAATTGGAAGCTAGAAATGAAAATGATGCAAAAGCTGCAGTCATAACTAAGTTTTAGCAGAAAAAATGGTGTGAACAAACAGAGGCGGGTGCTTTTATTTTGTGTATACAACAAAGAGATCAACTATCCTCGACAATTGCAGATTGGAAAACTGCGGATGTTACGTCTGACGCGAAACGCCCTGTCCACGATTCTTAAGCCAACCGTGGCAAGCAATGGCAAAGCATCGAAAAATTAAATTAAATTCAATTACATTTTTTTCTTGTTACTATGTGTTGCTGCATTTACATTACCTTCATTAGTTTGCAAAGGGAACATTTTGCTGACTGACTTGCCACCGTGCCTATTTATCTATTGTGTGCGGCAGACGTTTCCAACCCAATCCTGTGTAGAATGCAAGTTTGTTGTTCATTTATATATTCCAATATCATTACAATTACTCTTATATTATCGTTATTGTTGAGCAGTTACTCAAAATTTCAATTCATTTTCTTAACTAAAATCAAAACGGTGGTCATCAAAAGTACTAATATGGACAGTTGTGGCTCTCCAGGGAACATTAAAATATCTCCGTAACCAACTGGTTAATTAGGCTAAATTTGATTTTCATCATGTACCTGCTACTTTTCAAGTTACCCATGCAGCAGTTCTCACTTTCTAACAGTTCCACTTTCATTTATTAAGAAGTGATCAGAATACATATAAAACATATATGAATCAATAGTATCCTGAAATGAACTTTTATTTGCAAACGAAATTTCTCGACCTGTGAATTACCACAAAATTGTACAGTCAACCCTCCATACCTCGATATTGAAGGGACCATCGAGTTAGGGCGGTATCAAGTTACAAAACACAAAACCAATGCGACTGCGATCCAAGGGAAGAAAGTTGACTGAATCACAATAATGAAGAAGATAGTTTTAAATGCCTTCTCCTTTTAGACGCTACTATCTACTTTACGCCCGCCGCAATTCCTCAGCAGTCGTACAATGGATTCAGGTGAAATTTTACAAGTAGTAAGCTCATAGCTCAATCACAAACAAAGAACAGCTTCATTTAATTCAAATCTTCCAGGATGTTGTCGTTGGAGGAGTGTGGGTGGCAGCGTCTTATAGGAGACTTGACTGTAAGTTAAAGTGTTGCGGCTCACACACACATTAAAAAAAATCTTACGGAAGGAACGGGAGCTGTTCTTAATCTTTCAATTTTAGCGTTGTGTAATTATTGGATGTTCCCTTAGAGAAATTCGAAGTTTGTGAAAAAAAAATGTTCCGTGGATTCATTAGGTTGACAACCTTCGCCCAAGGGATCAGCCGGCAATGGAGTGTAAACTACTTAAGACTCCCATCCCGGTATTGCATTTGATCTAGTTAGAGGAATCTCACCTTCGCGCGCTAGGAATTCGCTTCATTCTCGGATTCGGTTCGGATGTAAGCGTTTAAAATGGGTGGCACATTCCTTGACTCTTGCATACACACACAAATAGTGATGTTGTTGTTATTGTTCTTCATCCAGAAATTACCTTGATGCGGAAAATGCCGCCGTTGCTGAAAGCTGCATCCCGTTCAGACAGCAGAAGTGGTTGATTCTTGGGATGTGCTGCATTGCATTGCACTGCATCACTGCACACTCTGCAGTTCTGGAGACGCGGTATTCATACGATTACCGTGAGTCGCATATTTTCGGCTAATTTTCTAATTAAATGTAAATTTATGCCACACTTTATCTTTCCGGCAATACGTTGCACTTGGGGCGTACCTATGCAAGAGCTGCTGGTACACTACTAGCAAGTAGTGGGGGAAAACGTGTGAATCCGAAGTATGTGTGAATGTATGTGCCTCCAGCGTCCCGAAGAACTATTCCGGAAGTGAACAATGAATCCATAAATTTCGGTGCTGGTCGCAACTGAAGCATATTTCACGTGCCAGATTTCTCTGAAATGATGGTTGCACGTTTTAATTAGTTAATTGCTCACAGAGTTCGGTGTTAGGTTGGAATAAGTAGTAAAATATTCGTTGTTTTGACATTGTTGGAAAAAGATTCACACGGAACAATAAGTATAGCGCCTTCCTTAGCTGAGTGGTTAGAGTCCTCGGCTACAAAGCAAAGCCATGCTGAAGGTGTCTGGGTTCAATTTCCAGTCGGCTTAGGATCTTTTCGTAATGGTAATTTCCTTGACTTTCCTGGGCATAAAGTATCATCGTATTTGCCTCACGATTTACAAATGCGAAAATGACAACTTTGGCAAAGAAAACTCATTTAAAAACTGTGGAACTGGTCATAAGAACACTAAGAAGAAGAATGAACATAGAACAATACGTGGAACGTTAAGCTATAACACTTCGGGAGAACCTAGTATAGGGTACAGAGCAGTGAATCAATTGTCACCCAATACGCAGCAACAAAGACATTGTCATCTCCTATTCTTGTTGCAACAATTTTGTTTCGCAACATCAGTTTATCACCACTTGAAAAGAATATGACAATGATCGATCACCACGTGCGCAGCGATTTTCTGGGCTTCGCATTGCAATTTTCGAGAACTTTCTCCGTGTTGGAAAAGATTGACACATTATCGAGCAGCATCCATAAAACAAATTTGGGTTTGTGTTTAAAATACCTGATTATTCGCGAGTTGAAAACATTGCAACAATGTTGCGCTCTGTGATTGTCATGACAATTTTGCTTTTGATTGTATCCTTATCCGCAACAGTTTGGACAAACGGTTGTGAGCGAGCTTGCTTTGTTGTTTGTTTTTCATCTGTTTTGATGACAATTTGATTCACTGGTACAGAGCTACTTAGGCACTTCCATAATTAATTTTGGCATGGGATTTTTTTCGGTCGAATTGTCTGAAAGTTTTTAATAAGAAGCACAAGAAGCACTTCAACACAACGCATATTATGGTCATTTAAGAGCTCAGTACCTTTCAAAAAAATCCACTGTCGAAGTGAATCAAAAGTGCCAAGAATAGGATCCGTCTCCCTAGACTTTGGTGCACTGATGCAAGATCGACACCCAACAAGGTTTATAGTATGACGATAATGTGAATGTTGAGATATAAAGCGGTTATTTTAACTTGATAGGAACAGCTTTTATTTCGCTAAGTTTAATCATGAGTTCGATCACTCCGATCAACCCGACCAGAATCAAAATACATAATGATAACACGTTTCTATCAACTGCAGTTAGTTGCAGAACTAGATATAATCTTGTTATCAGGACGACTTTGCACGAAAATTGCAATATTTTATGTAACACTATAACAAAATGTGTTAAACTTTTGTTGTTGTTGACATTGTATTTGTATGTTTGTTGTAAATAACAGCCGAAGTTATGAACAGTAACAGAATTTGTAATAATTTTGTTGTTATGGAATTTTATGGATGCTTGAAACATATATTGTCACAATTTTTCAATAATTAGGGTGTAGAGCTACTTGGGCAATTCCATGACTCACTTTGGCATGGAAGATTTTTATCGGCCAAATCGTCTGAAAGTTTGAAACAAGGAGCACGTCAATACGATGCATATTTTGGCTAAATACGAGCTCAGTAGCTTTCAAAAAACCCACTGTCGAAGTGGATCAAAAGTGCCATGAATAGTATCCAGCTCCCTGTAATGAGATTTGTTATGTTCTTTTTTTTAAATGGTGGGTATTTTGTGATTTTTTTGTTATTCTAACTACTTACGTTACATGTTTTTACAACAACAGGTAAAATTCAAAAGTCATATAAAAAACTCACTATGTTAAAATCTGCTATTCCATCTAAATGAGATGCCATGACAGCTTGTTTGGTGGAGATCAGGAGATCAGGTTGATGACTGGAAAGTTCCTCTTAGTCTTCCTTTGCCTAGTAATAGAGTCGGCGGCTATAAAGCAAAACCAATCTGAATGTGTCTGGGTCCGATTCCCGTTAGGTTTAGGATCATTTCATAAAGGAAACTTACTTGCCTTCCTAGGGCATAGAGTGTTATCGTACCTGCCACACAATATACGAATGAAATATGGCAGTTTTGGCAAAAAAGCTCTCAGTTAATAACTATGGACGTGCGCTTAGAACACTAAGCTTAGAAGCAGGCACTGTTCCAGTTGGAACGTATTGTCAAGAAAAAGAAGACTGAAAAGTTCATTCAGGAGGTTCCAGTTGGGACGTAATGTCAAGAAAAATTAAACTGAAAAGTCCACCTGGAACCTATGAAGAAAGGTTAAAAAACAAAATTTCGAAATAATAGAAGATTGAAAGACAAACGCTCGATAGGACAAAAGGTTGAAGGAAGAAATGTATAAGGGTCAAGAACTTTTTTTAATATGGATTGAAGAAAAAGTATTCACTTTGAGCTGATGATTTGGTAATTATATTAAAGTACCTTCATGTTTGGAACATTTCTCTAAAATTGTCCATAATGATTTTCGTATGAACCTACATCGTCTTTGGGCCATCTTTAAATCACCAACAAAATTGCTCTAAATTTCACAGAACTTTATTCTTATAGTAAAAATAGTAAGAAAGATATAAGAGATTGAACTCTCAAACTTTTTAAACATATTTTAGAAAACATTACTTATTAAATTATGTAAATCTGTAGTTTAAAGGGTAAATTATAATTATGGCTAAACAATTTTTTTTTTGTTTTGCTAGGATAGGGGTTATCAGCCTTTTTGGCTCGCGGAGCACTTTTTGAAATTAAATTGTTGCGTGGAGCACCTGTCCTTAATTATCACTCCGTTTGAAATCTGGATTTTCATACACGACCCCAAAATTCCTACGAAAATCGTGAAATAAGATTTATGTTGATCAATTTTCCATTAATTTTGATTTTATATATAAATTTCAATTCTAATATAAAAAGATTTATTCTAATGGATTGAACAAACTATCTTATTTCAGTGTCAAACTATAACAACTCTCGCTAAACATTACTAAAGGACCTATGTACAAATGAGATATTCCCTCCTCTCTCGCTCTCTTTCGATTATAACTGTGGAAAACTAAAGCCACAGACAAACAGACGTAACACTTAGAACAAATCCCGATCAAAATCTTAGTCACGATGACATGTACGCCCAATGCTAAAATCGGTGTGTTTGGCCGATGGACCAACAGATGGCGGTAGTGTGTAAACGTCAAACGCGAACAAAAACGATGCGAGCGCTGCGGGTGGTGGATTGGCCACCTACCATATATTTGAATCGGCCGTTAAAAAGGTGGTCGATGGACATCGGTGAGAGTGTGACGTCCGTTTGTCTGTGCTAAAGCTTTCGGGAAGTTTTCCACTACCTATAGATCGAAAGGCAATTACCTTGACTAGCGTTTCATGACGGATTTCACGCCAACTCGACACGCGATTGGCACCCCTTCAGAATTCAATGGAACTTTCTGGATGTCAAAAGTATGTGAAACTAAGATACTTTGCATATTTTGTTTTTTCAAAATCGATCTAGACTAACATTTGGAAAGGGTCAAAGTTTGTTTTACTTTTTTTTTATAAACCCGTATAACTCGAAAACGGTAAGACCTACAAAAAAGTGTTGTACGGGGAACTGTCGTGAAATTTCCAGAAGTTTTAGAAAAAATATTAAAAAAATAAAAAACAACATTTTCTACACTGAAATGAAAATGATTCAAAACTTTAAAGTCGATTAAAAAATAACGGCCATTTCAGATTTTGATCATCCTTAATCAAAAAGTTTCGTAATTGAATTTACTAAAAGTCGTCCATACATTGCAAATTGGGCAAAAAGTTTTTCTAACATTGATTTTTTTAAGTCCAAAAACTGGCCCTTTCCAAATGTTAGTGTAGATCGATTTTGAAAAACAAAGTATGTAAAGTATCTTAGTTTCACATAGTCTTCACACCCAGAAAGTTTCAATAAATTCTGAAGGGGTGCTGCCAATCCCTTTGTCGAGTTGGCGTGAAATCCGTCCCATGCAAAAAAAAAAAAAACGCAACAGAAGAGGTTAATGTGACTCGATTATTGATTGAAGAGAAAGTAAACAAGGAGAGCCTCTCAATGTTAGATAGGTCCTTTAGACACGTCGCGCGAGAATTATGCATCTAAAAAAACCTATGTTTGGTTTCTTGTCAAATATTTCAAAGTTTGTTGTTTGATAACGGCAAAATTATCGCGCAGTTCCCACCTTACTGGACCCCGCAATTCAGAAATGCGGCCGAGCTCATAAGTGCGGCAACGTCAAACCCTTCGTTTTCACCGTTAGCGGGCAAGCAAAGGCATTGCTTCGGTTTCGCGCCAATGAAAATTGTTAACGTTTTAGCAAAACCATGTGCTTTCAGCAGGGTTGCTAGTCTATTCCTTTCATTTA
The DNA here is from genome assembly GCF_002204515.2 of Aedes aegypti. Taxonomy (NCBI): domain Eukaryota; kingdom Metazoa; phylum Arthropoda; class Insecta; order Diptera; family Culicidae; genus Aedes; species Aedes aegypti. Next base: position 384,552,893 of record NC_035108.1, read on the forward strand.
TTTTGCAAAAAACTTGCTTGTAAAAAATGTTAAAGTATTACTGCCACTTGGAATAAGCCTGTTCGACTATAATTAATTGTGGCAATGATGCAGTAAAGTGCTAATCTGCATTTTGATAGAAAACCTCCAAGTGGGTTAGATTCCCGCTTCAGTCCGAAAAACTTTTCGTCAAGAACGTATTTCGACTGAGCCACTGGGCGTTGCATGCTAGTCCGATGTCTAGTGTGGTGCTTTCTTCAAAGGACAAATCGTCCACTGGAAGCATCGCCTGGTCCATTTTTGGTCGGATTTGGCCTATGATTTGAGCGGTTGTGCTACTTTTTCCCGAATGTCGGTTCCCCGAATGTCGTTTCCCTGAACGCCATTTACCCGAATGCCAGTTTCCCGAATATCCCGTTTCCCGAAGAGCCCACTTCCCCGAAAATTTTTTGGCACTCATATTTTTCATAACTTTATACATTTCAGCGGGGTGAATGTACTGGTCATCTGATATGCACCCTTCTTTATTCAATTGGCGGTTCTTACGAGTTTTACCGTCCTCAGCATTTTTGGCAATATGTGTATAGTCGAGAATGACAAAATACCTCCTTCTTTTGGTTGCATATCGTTCTTTCTAATTCACCATCCTGCCACTGAAAACTATCATAGCACCTTTTTGAGCTGCTACACTTTTCGGGGAAACGGGTCATTCGGGGAAATGGCATTCGGGGAAACGGGTCATTCGGGGAACTGGCGTTCGGGGAACCGACATTCGGGGAAACGACATTCGGGGAAAAGTAGCACAATCGATTTGAGCTGTTCCAAATCTTGGTTGACACATGTTTGTTTACCACTTCGGATTTTTCTCCCTGAAACAGGTGAATGTGCAAAAGTTGAGAGTAATTAAAAAAGGAAGGTGAAAAAACAAAGGAAGACAAAAGAAAGCTAACGATTTCGGAAACATACTAGAAAGGAAGAAAGCATTTCGAAGTTTTAAAGGAAAGAGAAGAAAGTTTTAAAATATGCTCTAGGAATTCCTCCGGAGATTTGCTCTAGGAATTTCTTCAGGGATTTTTTCAAAGAATTTATCCGGCGACCTCATATAAAAATTTTGCTGAGTATTTGCACCAGAGATTTCATCCAGTAATTCATCCGCAGATTTTCTCCAGGAATTCCTCCGAGTATTTTACTCAGATATATTTTCGGGTATTTTTTTTGAGAATTTATCAGGATATTACCTCCTCGTTCTTTTCTTTTGATTTAATCCAGGAATTTTCTCCAGGAATTCCTCTGAAAACTTGTCCACGAATTCCACCGGGGATTTCATGGATTCCTCCTGCGATATCCAACAAAACCCATCCGAAGAATTTCTCATGAAATTTCCAATAGCAATTCCTCTGGATGTTTGGTCTGGAAATATCTCTGCGGATTTTGTCCAGTAATTCTTCCGGGGATTTCCCCAAGAAGCATCTCCAAGGATATTCTTCAGAAACCTTTTCATGGATTTCCTCCAGGAATCTCTCCGGAGATTTCCTACAGAAACTCATCTTTCGATTTACTCTAGGTTTTTCTCTGGAGATTTTGTCCTGAAATTTCTATGGAGATTTTTTCCAAAAAATTTTTCCGGGGATTTCCCAGAACACCTCCGAGATTTTCTACAGGAATTTTTCAGGGGATTTCGTCCAGGATTTCCTTTGAGGATTTCGACCATGCATGCATTAAGAAATTCCTTCGAGGATTTTTCAGAAAATTTATCCGGAAATTTCCTCTAAGATTTTCTCTGGAGATTTGCACCAGGAATTTCCATGGATATTCCCTCCAAGAATTCCTTCGGGGATTTCCTCCACAAACTCCACCGGGAATTTCCTTCAGGAATTAATCCGGGGATTTCCTTCAGGAGTTTTTCCATAAATTTTTGCGGGGATTTCTTACAGCAATTCCTCCGGGAATCCCTCCAGGAATTGCTCCGGAGATTTCATCCATGGATTTACTCCAGAAATTCATCCGCGGCTTTCCTCCAGGAATTTTCTCTGAGAATTTTCTGAGGATTAATCCGGAGATTTCTCCCAGGAACTCCTCTTAAGGGTTTCACAAGGATTTTCTCCAAGGCCAATGGTTTTTTCAAGAAATTACCTTCAAAAATTCCTCCGGAATTTTTTTTCATGAATTTCTTCAGAAATTTTTTTGGAGCTCTATCAGGAATTGATTCGGATTTCCTACATAGTTCCTTCTGTGTTTTTTCAGAATATCTTCAGGAGTTCTCCAGATAGTTCCTCCGAAATGATGCGGAGTCTACTAGGTATTCTACTAGAGTAGCTGAGAACTGAGAAGTTTCTTTGGGAATTCCTCCAGGATTCCTCGTGTAATTCCTCCGTACTTCCTCCGGGATTTTGTAAGCCCTTCCAGAAACTCTTCCGGGGAGTTGCTCCGGCAATTCCTCTGGACTTCATCCAGCAACTCTTCGGAATTTCCTCCGGATTTCCACCGGAAATTCTTTTTTTCGTAATTCCTCATAGAATTTCTTCGGAGTTTCTCTGCAGTCCTATAGATTTTCTCCGGAAATTCCTTTGGAGCTTCACCGGGACTTTCTTCTGATTTTCGCCATAGCTGATTTTGAATTGTATAGGAGTTTATCCAGGAATTCTGCAGAGTTCCTCCAGTAATTCCTCGAAATTTCTCCGGAGTTCCACTAGGAGTACATCTGGAGTAGCTTTGAGAATTCTCCCAGATTTCCTCCGGGTAATCCTCCAGAGTTGCTCCGAGAAATTCTCCAAAACTCCTCCGGGAATTTCTCAAAAGTTTTTCCTAGAATTCCTCCGGAGTTCGTTCAGAGTTCCTCCTGGTATCCCTTCGAAGTCCCTTAAAGAATTATTTTCTACCAGAAATTCCTCTGGAGTTCCTCCAGTAATTCCTCTTTATTTCATCCAGCAATTCCTCGGAAGATCTTTTGGCGTTTCACCGGGACTCGCTTCAAAGTTGTTCCATAAATTCTTCCGGAGCTCTCCCAGCAATTCTTCTGGATTTGATCCAGCGATTCCCCGGTAGTTCCTTTGGAGCTCCACTGGGAATTACTTCGGGGCTCCTCCATAATTTCTCCATGAATTTCACCGGAGTTCCTCAAGCAACCTTGGAAGTTCCTACGTCACCGGAGTTACTCTAAAAACAGCTCCGGAGTTCCTCTACCGATTCCTTCGGAGTTACTCTGAGTTCCTCAAGGTTTCCTTCATAGTTTTTCCAGATAATAAATCCTAGAGCTGTTTAGTGGAATACCTGTAAGTAGATGAAAAACCGAATTTAGTACTATACCATTTAATTCCACTAGAGTTTGTATCCTTTGACAGATACGCGTATTTCGACCATAACTCTAAGGCTGTCTTCAGTGTCGTGGACTAGTCGAGTCTAGTACACGACACTGGAGACGGCTTTACAGTTGAGGTCGAATTACGCGTATCTGTTAAAGGATACAAACTCTAGTGGAATTAAATTCGGTATTTCATTTATTTTCTCCAGAAGAGCTCTCGAGTTTTTCTGAGAATTTGGAAAATAACCAGAGTTCCTCCAGGAAATCCTTCAGAGTTGCATAGCGAATTCCTTCAAAGTTGATCAGGGATTTTCTCCAGAGTTTCTCCACGAATCCCTCACCACTCCTTCCAGAAATCCCTCGAAAGTTCCTCAGAACCAACGGGAATTTCTCATCAGGTCTTCCGCAAAAGTCTCCGGAATTCCACCAAGAATTCCATCGGAGCTCTGCCGAGATTTCCTTCGAGGCTCCGCCACGAGTTCTTTCGGCATTTCTCCGGAAATCCCTTTGGAGTTTATCCAGGTCATCGGGTTGCTGCTGGTTCAATCAATTTTGCTGTTCAATTCACTAAATGGATTAAAAAAAAAATTCAACAACCGGTGCATGCGCGTGTGGTTCAATCTATTTTTACTGGTCTATTTTATTTTGACAGGTCCATTTTTGAGATAAATTTGGACCATAAAATATATCACCGGTGAATTTGCCCTAAGTATTACGTCTGTTTGTCTGTGCTTTTTTAGATTTTTTGTCCATTCGGACGAAAACTACCGTTTTTTTTTGCAAATGCACGATTCTCAATTGAATCTTAAACTGACTTGATATCAATTTAAAGAATATTTCTGGAAAATGTTATAAGCAATCACTTTATTTCTTATAAGCGTTGCATTATCAATTTTGATAGCATTTAAGTTCATTTCGGACAAATGATTGATAGTTCATAATTGGTAGCAAATGCCAGGAACAATATTTCCATAATAATTGCAAAGACAATGATTTTGAAAACCAAATTTTTGGATGCTTTAGATCAGTACTAAAACTGTTTATTTTGTCTGGTTTGAAAGGCTTCAAACTAGTAATTAACTTCAAAAAGTTATGCTTACGTTTCAAAGATGCGGCGTAAATCTAATATCAATCCACACTGCATTGGTTTTTCAGTTTTCATAGTTTTGATTTGCATAGTAGGTTCGTTATTCGTTATTATTATTCTTAACCTAATTCATTGAATAAGTGAAAAATTGCTGAGAACCCCTGAAGCTATATTTCTTAGATGTAGATGCTTAGGAACTACACCACTTTGCTTCTAACTCTTTCAAATGTCCTCAAAGCTATGTTTTTACAAGATATGGAATCCTCCCTATTTTAATGCTTTGTATATTGAACGAAATTTGAAGGACTCAAACGCAAAAAGGTGTAAGTGAAATTTTGGTCGGTTTTGAGTTAAGTATATTGAATATACTACTGTTTTTAAGCTTTCTAACGGTATTATTATGAAATTTTGAAGTTCAATATGAAAGATATCATATTACGTAAAATTTTGGCGTTTTTTATTTTATGGAATGAAAAAGAATTTTCTCAAAACAAGCTTTGTTTCTAAGCCTTTCAGTTTTTACATGTAAGCTTATGAACGGTGCCTTAAAAATATTAATAGCCTATAATCCCGCATTAAACTCTTGCTTTAATCTATTCATTCATGCCAGTCCAGCAAATGGCTCCCACAAAAATTAAAACTACTTAAACAACTTCTTCCGTGCTCTTCTGTCGCAAAGGGAGCCCATCAAGAAGCACGAAACAGCAACATCGTTGGAAAAAACGATAATGGAGTCACCCAGTTGTGGATTAAGGCAACCCTTTTCTCAACTATACCTGCACATGGACGGACACGCCTTCCTTCCATCGGCGACGAACGGAGTAGATCAATCTCTGGTGATGCACCATTCTCGTGTAATTACCCGCATCTTATTAATTAATCATGTTCGTGCAGCCAGCTAGGAAGACTCGTGCTTTTCCGGATCGACCTGGATAGCAGCGGTCCATCCAACGCCCCAGCAGCACCAGTTTCGCGTTTCTTGAGGGATACCAGTAAACTCGACCAGCTGGTTTTGCTTGTGATGAACTCGAGGGTGGGATAAGAACGGAAAAATAAGTTTCTCATTTAGTTTATCTATAATTCATGCATTTTTATGATAATGAAGAAAATTATGAAAAAAGTTTACACCATGCTTTTCAAAGTGAGCGCTTGGGGACGTGAATTGAGAGAAGTGTCCAGCAGTTGCTTTAGCAGCCGAGGATTTTTCTAAAGTTGATTGCAGCACTGGCGGTGGGGTCAAAGCGTGTTGTGCAGGGGAAAGTGAAGAAAATCTAGCATAATATTTTAGGATTATTATAAACCATTCGTTTTGGCAAATAAAATGCAAAACGGAACGACTCTGGCTCTCGGACAGGACTGGCAACATCTTGACGTCGGAGATATGAAATCCAGGAGGTGGCCAGAAGAGCAGAGCAGGGACTAATTATTTGCGAAAGAACATCACCAAGGGACACGTTAATCCAGGATTTGTGACTGTAGCGAGTCACAAATGGAATTTCGGAAAATTTATCATGGTGTCTGGCAATTAGAGAATCATCCGGTGAAAAATTGGCTGATCAGAGTTTACCATGGTGAATTTCAGTACTAAAAAGATTATTTACACATTTATTATTGAAAATTTAGCTTTATTTTTTATCACCTCCAAACTTGTAATCGGAATATTCTGCCTGCGCAGCAATTTTTGGACACACCTGAGTTCGATAACTTTTAATCTGCTGAGACAATAACGAGCTTGGGAATTAAAATCCCTTCGAAAACAAAACGGCTTGCCACTGAAGAGACAATTCACCCACCACCACATACCTACAACTAGGTCTATAATGTGTGGCAGCTCAGAGAAAAGATATTCACTTTTAGGCAATAGCAAGCTTTTATTATCTCGTAAATATACAACAAATATGCATACAACAGCGATTTAATTTTCCTATGCTAAGTAGTATCGGATTAACAAAACACCACCGAAGTCTTCTTCTCAACGGGGACATGTTCACCTGGCAGTACCCACAATCTTTCAGTGTGCAATGTAAAAGCTGTAGCCGACTCCCATCAGCTCGGAAGACAAACGAATGTGGAACGAGTTAGCATATGTGTGGTTAATGTTTAGAAAATCTATTATTATAATGTTGTACCTATAGGATGCTAAAGAGCTTTTATAGACTGAGGAAGCTCACTTGGTGCACATTTTGGTTAGTGGCTAAGAAGCGGCAGTCACTTCATTTGGATGTAAATATAAACACGAAAAATCTCTGCTCTGAATGTGTGCTGATACAAAACAATGGTAACAGCAGGAGACAATTTTGCACTTGGCTTTGGATGATGATGTTGCATTTCTTCTACTCATAGGAATCCATATCAAATGCGTTGTTCGACTCACTGTTACAGAGACGAAGTTAGGGTTATTTTTCAAGTATTTACCACTAAGAATGGTTTAGTAATGAAATTCTGTTACCAAGCTAAACTTTCTTACAGATTGTTGGTTTAGTCATCTTAGAATATTTGAAATTATTTCATCAAAAAAAATAAACATATCCCATAAAAAAACTACAAGACATTTTTTTAATTCGAAACATTTTGCGTTACGGTAAAAGAGCAGCATTCAGCAAGACAAAGCTGAGGGTCGTATACCGTATCTTTTCGAATTTTAAATATTAACGCCGTAACACCAGGAAGGAAAAGAAATGTAGTAAAACCCTAAAGATTTGTCATTACCATTTAATTGTTTAGCAACAATCGTTTACACGAAATTCCTAATTCGCAGTTACCGTCAAACGGGGCTTATTTTTACATTGATTCCATCCAAATAACCATCATCGTTTAAAAAAATTTCAAAACAAGTTTTTTTTGCTCCAAGTCGAAGCAATGCTCATGAAAATCTATCATTGCATTGCCTTTGTTATTTGTAATGTGATGATAGATTTTCATGAGGGTTTATTTAAATTTGAACGAAAAACTGGTTTTTAAGATTCGATAATTACTGATGATTGGATGATGGATTATTGAGCCTTAAGCTTTGAGAATTTGTAGCTTTATGAATTGTACATAGGTTTCGATAATTCTTGTGTATAACATTCATTTTCTGGACAGCGAACCAATAACGGAAGAGCGGCTTACGTGTCTCGAAAAGCGGCTCAACAGATACCCAGTGCTGTAAAATCTGTTCGTCGTCAAAATATTGAATGCATAAGTTATTGCGAGTTATTTTTTCCTCCTCGGTTACACATAAAGTCACTGCTGCTGAATTGGCTGAGTTCCAGTGTGAACGTTCACGGTTCCTACCACGAGGAGTGATATTGAATCCAAAGAAACCCGGAAAGGTTAGACTGATTTTGGGATACAGCAGCCAAAGGTGTTACGCTGAACACTGAATTATAGGCGGTCCGGATCCAGCGGCACCGCTGTTGAGAGTGATGTTTGGATTTTGCGAGAGACAAGTGGCTATATGTGCAGACATCACGGAGATGTTCTACCAAATATTAATTCGGGAGAAAGACCGCTGCGTACAACTCTACAAGTGGAGAGACTCGCCGGACCTGCCGATGTAAACCATGGTTATGGACGTTGCAATCTTCGGCGCGACATGTTCCCTAGCGCTCTCCCTGTTTGTGAAAAAACAAAAATGCCGACGAATACGAAATCACGCATCCAAGAGCTGCCACCACGATAAAAAAGAAGCACTATATCGACGACTATCTTGACAGCCTAGATACAGCACAAGAAGCGACAGAGTTGGCACTGAAAGCGGCAAAGATTCATGTCGCTGGTTTAAACTGGATATCAAACGACAAAACCGCTTTGAAGCAAATCAGCGAGAATATTCCAACGTACTTTTGAGAACTTGTAATCAAAAGATACAGTGTGTTTGTTTGGCAAATTGGGACATGAATTTGCGAAAAAATACGCGTTCTAGTGAGACTCGAACTCACGACTCTGTGTACGCTTGACCGGTGCTTTAATCAACTATGCCACAGATCACCTTATGTCTAGCGAAAGAACATTCTGTAACAACCTTACTGAGCTTCAGCAGAATTTTTATTCCGGTTTTAAAATTGGCATTTTTCGGGAAAGTATGCCAACTGAAAGCATTTGTTAAATATATCAACTAAGAATGATAAGCTCCTCTCTGGAAGTTTCTTGATGAGGATGAAGAAAATTCCATAATCACCAAGGGTTTTCATAGTTTTTAATTTTTATCAATAGCTCTCACTATTGGGAAATATCCTGAAGAGCACTCAACAAATAGAATTCTGCCACTGGAATTGCTTTGCGAATTCTTCCATTATTTCTTTTTTTCATTATTATTATTTTGCATTAAACTCATCAATGACAAAACTTGTTAACTTGAGTAAATCTCCCCAAGTCAGTTTGAAGCAAATTCTGGTGAATTTTTGTTTAAAATTACGAAAAAAGTTGATGTTTTATTCGAATGATGATAGTAACTCCTCTCATTACCCGTAACGCGGGTAGATCACCTTTTCGAGGTGCGTTACGGGGTAAGATCTACCAACTTGTACTCTTGCTGTATCTGTTCTTGTGAATACTTATTAGCTACGGTCGGAAGAGTATAACAGAGTAACAAGCCACTAAGACCCACCTATTTGTCCTAGATGATGAGGAGGTCGAAGTGGAAAAATGGCTCAATCAGCATCTGAGGTTGGTTCCAACGCATGAGACAATTTCTTTCCAAGTTCAAGAGTTTATCTTTCGATATCTAGGAGGTAAACGATTCCGAATCAGTGGAGTAGCAGACCTCTTAACTTCTAAAATAAGCTTTTTGTTTCAAGGAATCTAATTGTCTCATGCGATGAAACCTGTTCACAGTTTCAAAAAACGACTTTGAACCTTATAAGTAGAAGCAATAATTTGATACGCTAGAGTACCGATGCATGGTCAAAATCAGTATCATTCAACCAGCTTAGTGGCCGAACCTGATTAAGGGGCGCGCTTTTGAGAGTTTAATGGTGACAAACTGTTTTCTCCAAAAGGTATAAATAGCGGTATCTTTTTCTAAAGAGGCTCTATGCAAAATGGTAAAGAATGATATTTGTATAAAAAACGACTACTTCATTATTTCTCAATAGTAATGGAGTAGAACGACATGCACTAAACAAAGGACACGGGTATACCACAAAAGATCAAAGAAAACTGGTCGCAGTGGTTCATCCCGAACAGAAACAGAAAAAAAAATCCTCACATGTTCCATCCTGTCGATCATTACGATTAACAAAAAAAGTTTGGATCTCTTTTGAGTTTGGATCCAGGTTTCAAATAAGCTTCAGTTAACTGCTATGTATAGGTATGTTAGAAAATCAAATAATCGTTTTTGGTAGTTTTAGTCGCCTCTTTGTTGCTTCAAAAACATGTGTGGCTCATCCAATAAAAACTTAACCACGTCAACTCAAACAAACCCTTGTTAAATGATCGTGTGTTTGATTGAAAAAAGAAGTTCATTTCCATCTATATATTACCAAAGTAAACCCTGAGAATTAATGGTCGGTTCCACCTATGTGAAATTCTATCCTCAATGCCAAACTCACATGGTACTCATAGATGCACCTTAACTATCAATCCAAGAAGTCTTTCTCTGTCCCCTCCATCAAGGAATGCAATTCAGAAATAGCTTAACAAATCCATGGAACACACAGGAGAGCATTGCCGGAATTGTTTTCTTTCCACAAATCTAAAATCAAGTTTCCATGGTCGGTTTCTTCTATGTTTAGGAAGACGGTATGTATTATATGCAAAATTATTCCATGTGTTGAACGAACCGAGCACTTCGGATGCTCATCTTCCACCCGTTAGGGTCGGGAATCTGAAAACAAGGAAGAAAACCAGTCAAGAAATTTAGATCCGAAAAGCTAACATTTTAATCTCGATGTATAAAGTTTTTAAGTGACTGCTCTCGCATACACTACACATCCACCATCAGGGTGAGTCTCGGTTCAGTGTAGTAATCTGAAGTCACAGTTGTACGGTGCCTTCCTTCTCGGCCGGATGTTCTTATAAATCTTAACGGAAAATCGTTTTCCCATCTTTCTTTCTTTCTCACCAGAAGGGACTACAGGAGCTTTGCGGGGGAGTGTGAGTTACCGTGTGTTCTCTTCCGGTGTTCACTCAGTCGCTCTCACAGTGTGCTGGGTGTTCTTCTTGCTCCGGACAGTTTAGTGGCAATATTTACTCTTTCCAACATAATTTAACATTAAATACTGTTTATAAATAAATTCCGGCTGCAGAATGCGTCCATACAGCTGTAGCTTTCCATACTCACCAAGCAAACCTGAATCTCGGTGTGGTTTTGCACATGGGAGGAGAAGAAAAGCGCAAACATAAATAGCATGTTCTGGTGTTGTAATCAATTTGAAATAAATATGTTCATATCCCTGGTGCTACTGTCGTCGTTAGGGTAGAGTCGATTCAAGTTCTTACACAGGGTTAGCATAAACATATCAAAGCCCTGCTTGCTACAGCACGTTACCACACGCACACGTTTTCTGATGACGGGCTGCGGATGATACAGCTCAGCAGCATAATTTGCTCATTGCTGTGCATCATGCAAGCCTCTAGTAGGTACCTACTCTACCCATCAAAAGTATGTGATCATTTAATCGAATATTCCAACACCCATTCTAAATATTGGAACATCCCAAAATATTTAGAATCACCGATAAGCACAGGTTGCTGTTGTAGTGATTTACAACTTTTCGGGGATGTGGCAACATATAAAAACAAGTGTTGCTATACTCGGGGTAGCGATTCCTTTATGCTTTTGATGGGTAGTGTATCTGCCAATGACCATGAATAGCACACAGTGCTGATAGCTACTATGCCAGCAAGACACGATGATGGGCATTATAGCGAAGGCGATGATTTGACGATGCATCGGAGTTGGATAAATGCCTACTTTTGATCAAATGTTTACACAATGTTTGCAATTAGTATTTGGCGAGAATTGCACACAAGCAATTAACATCTAGTACAGACGTAAGGATCATTTAACAAAAAGTGATTTATAATAATTAAACGAAAGTTTTTACTAGGTAGGTAGAACGGTTTTCTAAATGTGATTATTTCAGTTACTCTAAAACTTTACGAAGTCTCTTTTTACGAAACGTATTTAGTCAATCAACGAAACCTTTTTTACGAAGTTCGAGGTCGACATCAGATCATTCATACTAGAGAATAGTTTTAAAAGATAGATATTTCCTGCAATATTGTGATTCGTGTAAAGTCTTGGATCTGCCTGGAGAGTTTTATAAGCATTGGCGTAGGAACAGGGGGCCTGGCCTCCTCCAGAATCATCCAGGCCCCCGCAGAAGTTTTGATGAGAATAAAAAAAAACAATTTAGCATGAAGCGAAATCGTCTGAATCAATGTACATGACTCTTGTTATGGACAAAAATCTCTTCAGAAGTCTTTATTTCAGAGAAAAACTCGCTTGTCTTACATAGCATCAGCGTGGCGGTTCTGATTTCGGTGAATCAAGCGACAACCAAAAGCCTAACCGTCCGGCTGTCGATCGATTGGTTATTTTTTGAACTAGCTTCTTGCGATAAGCGCAATTTTTTGTTATCTCCGTTGCTGTTTTAGCATAAATCAGCATATTCACTGTATTCTGATTTCTCATATTTTTGTAGGATACCCTGCTCGAGGTATCCGGTGATGATGATTTCCCTTATAAGAATTTACTACTTAAATTCATACATTAACTTCAACTCGTACAATGTTCGAAAAAAATAATAATTGAAAAAATAGACAACATTTCGAAAGCAATTTCTCAGACAATACAAAGCGACAATAAAGACTTAACTTTCAAAAAAATTTGGCATGGCCAAGTTTTCTTCAGTTGAATGGCAGAAATTAAACCTGGTATGAAAAAATGTAATAAAATCGACCATAGTGTTTTGTTCCAGAACCAAATTCTCTCTTTGATTTTGATTCAACTTTTCAAGTATTTTCACATGAATAAATTCATTGCATAGACTATATTTTTTTCAAGAAAATTTATTATTTCATAGATAATTCGATCAATTTCCAACAGATTTGTAGCAATTTTTTTTCAAAAAACATTTCGATATTTTATATAGAATCATAGAAATCATAGAAAATGAAAACTCGAATTTTTTGATATAACATTTAATTCCACTAGAGTTTGTATCCTTTGACATTGTCGTGTTGTGTATTTGACTCGTCTCTCAGAGGATACAAACTCTAATGCAGAGCTTCTCAACCGGTGGTCCGCGGACCCCTAGGGGGCCGCGACGACTTCTCAGGGGGTCTGTAAAGGCATTGTATATAAGGGGTTATATAAGGATTAATTAATAATATCTTACCGTGCTTGCATCAAATTTCATATATAAATTTATGTGGATTTTATATATGCAAATTTATTTATATACTCTTATTTAAATTGGTTTCGCGGATCGTAATTTGAAGTCAAATATGCTAATAAAGTCAAATGAGGTGTCAAATAGCAAATTCCTGGCTTGCTTAAATCCCTGGCTTGTTTTTGGCTTAATCCTTGGCAGATGTGGTAAGCTTCCTGACGAGATCCACGAAAAAATTCTTGGAAGTTCCTTAGCGAACTCTTGCTGTGACTGGGAATATATTCAGTTAACTATTTCCACTCCAATCACTTCACCAAATCTTCTCAAGTCTATCAGTTTCTTGACGAATATTTGACAAGATTTTCGAAGAATTCTTCCTAGATCGTTAGTTGACTAATATGAAGCTCTTAAAATATGCACAACATCTTGCAAAGGCAATGCTTGGTGAATACCTGAGCTATGATTGGAAACATAATTGAGGAGAACTTCGCGGATCCTTTGGAAAAAAATCTTTTAAATCTTATCATCGTTCTTGAAAAAAAAAATGGCTTCCCAACAACCTGACTTCTGTTAGATTTAGGTTATTTCCTATTTAAAAAATCCTTATCGAACTCTTGGAAAGATGTTTGGTAGACACCTGTCAATTACTTACAGGACTAGTTGATCCAGATTATTTTGAAAGAATTGTTGCTTTATCTGTGGTAGATAACAGACATGACTTTGTTCTTCCAAGAACATTTTTGACTTATTGTCTTTGGAAGAATTTCATGAATTTCCATTTTGAGAACATTCATTTTTAGGGGGTCCGCGTAATGTTTGCTGAAATTCAAAGGGGGTCGCGGCTGCAAAAAGTTTGGGAACCACTGCTCTAGTGGAATTAAATGGTATAGCACTAAATTCGGGTTTTCATTTACTTAATTTACTAAACAGTTCGATGATTTATTATCTTAGTACAATCAAATTTTCCAAGGAATATTCAAGGGGAGCTTCAGAACTTTTGCAAATCTCTTGGAAAATAGTCAAACAATATTTTGGGACATGTAAAGCGAATTTCTTCTGGTGGGCATCCATTCCTTCTATGTCTACTTTTTTTTAGCAAATTGATTCTTGAATATGTTGCCGGATTTACCTAAACTTGTTAATAAATCCTTAAAAAGTTCAATTTTCCCTCGCAATTCCTCCAAAGAATCATTGATTCTGTCAAATCAAATACTGAGATATTTCGCTGGAAGTTCTACTAGAAATTCTTATGTGAATTTCTTCAAATAGTTTTCCCACTAAATTTTTTATAAATTCTCCCGCGAAATTTATCATTCATCTATGTTTTTTTGCTTCCAATCCCCGGATTATTCAAGAATTGAAAAAAAAAACATGTTTTTGAAATGTATCTTGCTTTCGAATCCTTAGAGAAAATTTGTTGAAAAACCCCAGGAAAACTTTTGCTTCCTACATTAGTATAGCGGTAAAGGTATCTGTTTTTTTGTGCGATACGAGGGTTTTAGAGGCTTTCTGACAGAATTCTACAAAAAAAAACAGAAGTCAAAGAAGGATAGATTTCATGGATAATTTCTAAAAAATATTCTGATAGAACTTCTTGAAAAATTTATTTTATTTGTGAATCAAAAGGCCTTATGCGTACAAAAGTGGTATATCGCCTCCACACATTTTATATGATGAAAGTTAACATGCAATGTGAGTGTAAAGACTTTATTGCGAACTATTCTGTAATCATATGCGACTTAGTTTGCGAAAACAAAATTGATTTGACAGCTGCTACGGATAGCTTCGTACGTACTTTGTACGTGTATGCGGAAAGAAAAAAAATGCACTGATGAACTCGGAAAATAGCGCTTCATGTGAGGAAACCCGTCACCCAAACGATTTTTGACAAGTAAACGAGTTTCTACGTTAATTCTTATGCGACTTCTGGTTGTCTGGGTTATCAAAAATTTATCCGCATCGAGTCAAAGAGCGTGAGTTCGATTTCCGCTTCAGTCCGGAAAACTTTTTGTCAGAAATGTATTTTTTGCATGCTAGTCCGTTGTCTACACTTTGTCCAGCTAGCTTAAGACCACCTGAATTTTTTCAGATCCAATAGGAAAACAGTTTATATTTATGACCCACCCTATGACACTTTGCTTGTATTTGTGTAAGCAGTCGAATGTACGAGTAGTGGTGGATGATGATGAAGGATCAGTGTTTATTCGTCCTTCGCATACTTTTGCGGTGTCCATTTAAGTTAAGACCACAAGTGTTTTACGTGTGTTTTGAAATTTTTAAGAAGAAAAAGTTCATTATGTCGAAGGGAAAAGCACTGACGGATAAGGAGAAAGGCAAAATAGAAGCATTTCACCGGGATAAAGTTGGAATCAGAGAAATTGCTCGTCGGATTGGCCGGTCACATCAAGTGGTCCTAACTTATCTGAAAAATCCTTCCGGATATGGCAAAAATCGGAAGAAACCTCGCAAATCGAAGCTTTCCGGACGAGAGAAACGTGAAATCGTTAGAACCGCTTCGAACTCCCAAAAATCGCTGAAGCAGATTAAGCAGGAGCTGAATTTGAACGTTTGCCGGGAGACTATTCGTCAAGTTTTGGTCCAAAGTCCGTACATAAAAAAAAAGCTCCAAACCTTACTCCATCCCACATCGAGAGACGCTTGAACTTTGCAAAAGCCAACATGAATCGACAGTGGACCATGGTAAGTTGTGAAAAGGGCGTATTATTTTAAAGCAATTTTCAGCGTGATTAAGGAATGTTTATTAAAAAGTATGTTTTCTTTTTTGTTTACTTCCAGATGATCTTCAGTGATGAAAAGAAGTTCAATCTGGATGGTCCCGACGGATTTAATGGATACTGGAGAGATTTGCGGAAAGAAGAACAATATTTCACCACAAGAAATTTTGGTGGTGGTTCATGCATGGTTTGGGCAGGATTCTGTGCATCTGGAAAGCTGGACCTTGCGTTCACGTCGTTCAAAATGAACAGCAAGGACTACATCCAGGTGCTAGAAACGCGTCTTCTACCATTCCTGCGCAGATTTCGACGCAAAAAGTTCACTTTTCAGCAGGACAATGCTGCTATCCACACAAGCAAGGAAACCAAACAGTGGATTAAGGACCACAAAATCGATCTGCTGGACTGGCCAGCGCGCTCCCCAGACCTAAATCCTGTGGAAAACCTCTGGGGAATCCTTGTACGCAGGATTAATGCTGAAGGTAAGCAGTACGCCACTGTTGATGAGCTCAAATCAGCTATTTTGGAGGCATGGGGAAATATTGAGAAGACTGTACTGGAAAACTTGGTTAACAGTATGCCGAACCGAATGTTCCAGGTTATTAACAGGAATGGTAAGGTGACCGATTATTGACACATTAATTTCACTGTTTACATAGCTTTTACTGTGTAAAAGCGAACAATATATGAAATGGTCCTAAATAAAACTGACAGCAGAAATCAATAAAGTTGCTCTAAAAATTAGATTTATTCATTAGTCGTAAGTTAATCATTACAAAATACTGTACAACTGAAGTACTCAATAAAACATTCACAACTACTTTGAAGTTCAACAAAATTTGTTTCATTTGTTCTAAAATGTAGGTGGTCTTAAGCTAAATGGACACAGTGTAGTGTGGTGGAAGCATTGGAAGCATTTTTGACAAACTTTCTAGTGAGATCAGAAGGTCTGAAAATGATTTTCCACGAGAATCCTAGGACGAACTCAGTGAAAGCTGGTGAATGAGTTCTTGGAGAAATCACTGAAAAGTACGAATATAATTCATGAAGAAATTCCCGTAGAAATTCTCAGAGGAATCTCTTCAACGCACATGGTTGAATACCTGAAAAAATCGTGAAAGAATCACAAAGGACATTCCTTGCAAGTTTTTTTTTGCTAGAATCCTTTTAGGATTTTCGATTTCATTACAAAAAGAGTGAATCTTTTCCAAAGCGAAAATTGAAATTGACAAATATGACTGATGTGCCGCGAAATGAGACAAAATAACAAATTAATTAAATTCAATACAAATCTCTTAAAACAACGAAATTTGTGAAAATCTTTATTATTGCGACCGATATTACTTCTGTCAAACAAGAATTTGCCAGCCCCCCCCCCCTAGGCCCCCTCCAGTAAAAAAATCCTAGCTACGCCAATGTTTATTAGAATGTTGCATCGTGTTTAAAAATATCTATAGAATAAAAACTGCTCATGGTTCAAACAATTTCACCTAGCATCTGACAGGGGCTGAAAATACTGGAATTTTTTTTTCAATATACAGCATGTTTGTATTCCATTTTACGGCAACAGAACCGGCAACGAATAAAGGACAACAAATGGAGAGTCGAATCTTGGAATAAGAGAACTTTGAATGAACCCGCGTGTTGGGCTCCTGGCTCGTGATCGTAGCGATCCAGAAAATACGCTGCTCCAAAACCGGAGCACGTGAATTCCATCTGTCCCAGTTGAGACGTAACGCCAGAAAGAATAAGAAAAAGCATTCTACCGCAGACACCTAATTCAAGTACCACATCTAAAACAGCGGCAGCGACAGAGCAGAACATGGAGTTGACTTCATAGTGATTGGAAAGCAGATGAAGGGTGGAAATCGGCAAGCGACCAAATCTGTGTGTTGAGAATGAAGGGTAACTTCTTCAATTACAACCTGATCATATGTCAACGAACGATAAGCCCATGACACGAAAGATGAGTTCTATGAGAGCCTAGATAAGGCCTACGGAGAGTGCCTAAAACAAGATGTCAATATAGTTATCCGCGACGCAAATGCGCAAAAAGCAAAATTCGGGCGCGGTTATCCAGCGTTAGAAGTTCCAGAATTGACAGAACGCTGCGCTTCAATACCCAACGATTGTCGAATTATTGGGTAGCTGCACAGTACCACCAGCAGCTAGACGAGTAGTTGGGAAGAATCAACGTTTCTGGATAAACTAAAGTTTTTGATGCTTTAGGTGTTGTGTTTCTGTTGAAACACTGCTTGGTTAATATACTTTCATAGCTGCCTATTTGCCTTTTCAATGCTCTGGACAGCCAGATAATTTGCTCCAAACTGACTTGCGAAAATTGATTCGCAATAAGTCAAATTTTTTTTTTGTCATTGGTGACTTTAATGCCAAACATCGGTCATGGAATAATTCTCAAAGTAATTCCAACGGCAGAATTTTATTTGATGAGTGCTCTTCAGGATATTTCTCAAATGAATACCCTGATAGCCCTACATGATTTTCCTCTTCTATAAACCCATATACGTTTTTCTCCATTAAGAAACAAAAAAATTGAAAATAAAATTTCACGATTAGACCCTGGCTCTAAGCCCTTTTGGAAATTATCTAAAATTTTGAAAAAACCTCAGAAGCCAATACTGGCATTGAAAGAGGAAAACAAATTATAACTAGGGTAGAAGTACCAATTATGGCTATAGTACCAATTATGGCAATAGTGGGAACAAAAAGAGATTTTTCTTATTGTTTCACTAGACTATAATGGCTTATATTCACAGGAATGATTAAACTATTTGTTTTTGATGGTAACTAAACCTTGAAAAGAACATTCGTGCAATAAGCTTCGAAAAATGAACATTTGAAAATTTTGCCTCACATATATGTCACCTTCTTAGCAGTTGGCTAAGGGACCTCCGTTACGAAATGTATGGTTCCATCCGGATAAACTGTTTCAACCGATGAATGTTTGTTACCTAGTGAGAACAAATAAATAAATTTAGCTGGTATGCAAACAATTCTACTGTTTTAAGTTGGAAATCGTGTTATTTCCACTATGTCGATAACTGGTACAAAGAGTGTATGAGAGCCCAATTATGGCAATACTTCGGAGGCGGTTTGTTTACATTTTTTGATCAGTAAAATAAAAGAAGTAAAGCTATTTTACGGGTGACTTCCACGACGGGACGATTCGGTAAGGCATTATCTTTATGTTTTGTACTCAATTACTAAGATTTTTCAATCACACGTTCGAAAACGTTCGCGAGCGGAAGATGCTAATTTCATGATAGAGAGGGGTTTTCAGCGACACTCGATTTTTTTATTTTTTCCTCTTTTTTCGTTAAAAATTGGCACTGGAAAGGTAATGTGAGATCATTAATGCTGTTTTGTATCATAATTTGCATTTACACTACATTTTGACTTCTTTTTCGAAAATTAATTTTCTCCCATGAACTCATTGCAAAAAATTGATTTAACATCTATTTAACCCAAAATTTTTGGAAACTTTTATGAGCGATATCTTCATTACATATTAGCGTTGCATTATCATTCGCTCTTTATGGCGTTTGAGTTCATTTCGTGCAAATATTTGATAGTCCATAATTGGTACACTTTTATGTCGAATGCTAGGAACGCTATTGCCATAATTGGTACAAAGACAACGCTTTTCAAAATCCATTTTTAGAAGCTTAAAGTCAATTTAGTACTAAAACTGTTTAAATCAACAGATTCGCAAGGCTTTAAACAAGTAATTGACACCAACAAGTCATGCTTGCGTTTTAGAAACGCGGTTACAACTTGATTTTTATTACTACTGTTGACATATTGCATCCATAATTGGTACACCTACCCTACTTGTTTTTAATTAATTATGATTCGTGGTTTTACAACTACCGAAAAACTAAACACTTAACTATAACTAACTAATTGCGAAAAAGCTCAAAAACTTGCTATGCAGTTTGAAATCACGCACAATTTTAATTTAGGACTTACTAGTCCAATTGAAAATCAAATTACTCAGGGCTTCGAAAATATTCTCAATCAAGAGAACGTTTTCGAAAACTCCTGGGATGCTGATTTGGAAGAAGTAAGAACTATTATTAAAAAAATCAAATGTATGAAAGCACCTGACGATGATGGAATTTTATACTTCCTCATCACGAAACTTCCCGAAAGTAGTATATCATTCTTAATTGATATATTTAACAAATGTTTGCAATTAGCATATTTTCCTGACAAATGGAAAAATGCTAAAACCAGCCAAAAATCCTGCGGAAGCTTCTAGCTATCGTCCAATCAGTTTGCTTTCCTCCATCAAAAAACTTTAGGAAAAGGTCATTTCATTTGCCAATGAACAGTTCGGTTTCCGCCATGGACATTCGACCACTCATCAACTTTTACGTGTAACAAATTTGATCCGTTACAACAAATCTGAAGGCTATTCTGCTAGTCTTGCTCTTTTAGACTTGGCAAAAGCATTCGACAGTGTTTGGCATGAAGGTTTGATCGTAAAATTAAAAAAAAAAAATAAATTTTACAACATACATTGTTAGAATAATTCAAAGTTATCTGTCAAATCGTACACTTCAGGTTAATTATCAGAACTCCAGGTCTGAAAGACTTCCTGTAAGATCTGGCGTTTCTCAAGGCAGCATTTTGAGACCAATATTATACAATATTTTCACATCTGACTTACCTGAGTTACCTCAGGGATGTCAAAAATTCTTGTTTGCGGATGACACAGGGTTCTCCGCCAAAGGACGAAGTCTGCGTGTCATCTGTAGTCGATTGCAAAAAAGTTTGGATATATTTTCTTCATACTTGCAGAAATTGAAGATTTCTCATAATGCTTCCAAAACTCAACTATTAATATTCCCACATAAACCAAAAGCTCTTTATTTAAAACCTTCAAGTAGACATATTGTCATGATGAGAGGGGTTCCAATAAATTGGTCAGATGAAGTTAAGTATCTAGGGCTCATGCTAGATAAGAATTTAACTTTCAAAAATCACATTGAGGGCATTCAAGCCAAATGTAACAAATATGTAAAATGTCTCCATCCTCTTATTAATAGAAAATCAAAACTTTGTCTTAAGGTGAAGATAAATCGAAGCCAAACATCAAATTTTCGAGAGCACAAATCTGGAGTACCAAACATCCGTTTAAGCTGAAAACTTAATCGATTGGTCACTAGCTGATGGTGACCAATTGATTAAGTTTTCAGCTCAAATGAAAAACTTAGTTTGTCTTACAAATTGTGTTCTGACGTTGGGGTCCGATCGTCGTGTTGCTCCAATCGATGTCGCGTGACCTGCAGGCTGCAGCTCTTGAGATTTGATGGGTGGCTGACGAGGTATGATGGTCGGTTGGAGTGCAATACGTTGGTGTATCACGGTCGCTCCCTAGAGCGCCAGATCGTATGCACGCTAAACTTCATCCGCTCAGAAATGAGTGCCGAGTACACAAAATTTGTCTCTCTTCATGCAGCACAGATTATGTGCAAAGGGGGCTGTACACAGTTTTGTGCAAACGGTGGTAAACAAACCGAATGAGTGAAATGCGCACAAAGGAGGAACGCTTGGAATGCGGAATTCGCTTCCACGTATGTTTTGCTTCTGAAAACATTAAAAAAAAAACATTCCGATTTTAGAGTTTTTCAGAGATTTTTTCATTCGAATAGCCGAAGCGGAAGCAAATGGGGAAAAAACTTTCTCATTTGCGACCATCTTCCGGCTTTTCACTAGAAAAAATCCCTGAAAACTCCCCATCTTACCAACGGCCAACTGTTTGCTGACCTCTCAGCGCGGAGCTGATTGATACACGCTAAGCCTGCTCAACGCAGCGCATGTGTTAAAACTACACAGAATGAGGCAAACAATGCAGGACTCTCTGGCTGAGTGAAAATTCTGTGTAAGTCGCACTCATGCTATGTGTAACTGATGTGTTGGCCATTGGCTGTGCGCGGATCGATGGAAATGGAACTGTCAGTCATCTCCCGCGCGGCAGCAAACAGTTGGTCGTTGGTAAGATGGGGAGTTTTCAGGGATTTTTTCCGGCGAAAAGCTGGAAGATGGTCGCAAATGAGAAAGTTTTTCCCCCATTTGCTTCCGCTTCGGCTATTCGAATGAAAAAATCTCTGAAAAACTTTAAAATCGGAATGTTTTTTTAATGTTTTCAGAAGCAAAACATGGAAGCGAATTCCGCATTCCAAGCATTCCTCCATTTTGTGTACACGGCACTCATTTCTGAGCGGATGAAGTTTAGCGTGCACCGGAAGGGGATGAGTACCGTTGCGCGTAGGCTCGCGCTGATGCGCGTGAGACCGTTGATGCGCGTGAAAGCGGCGATACGCGTGGAAATCTCGATGCGCCGACAAGCTTGGGGATTCTAAATCCCAAAATAAAAACCCTTCGTTCAGGGAAAGTTATCCCACAACGAAATTAGAATGCTTCCTAAAAGCTTTGGATCACAAACTGGCTTACCTATGCTGTTTTATGCTTATCACTCACACAGTGTACTATATTATTGAACGGATTAAGTTTTATCCTGCAAACTATAGAATTTGTTTAGTTTGGATCTACTACTAGATCTTCAATTCTCACCTCAACTATTCACCAAGCACAGAACTGGTTTATATGTATTAAGTATCTTTCTCTAATCGAACTGAACTGAAACTGGCCTACGTGTGACTCAATCGCTTGCCTTCACAAAAGTGATTTGGTGGCATTCCCTTCTACATGCCTCAACTCAGGCTCAACAATACAAATTAGCAAAACTGGTAAACACCTATTGTTCAAAATTCGCAGTGCTAAAATATCTGCAATGCAGATATATCTCAGCCAATCCATATCTGCCGCGTAGCCTGATCCGAAGATACTCTTTCGCATTTCCTCTTATGGTATGCGCCGCGATCGCTATTGCAATTCTTATTGGTGGGGGCGTGAGCCATCTCACTCCGCATGCACTCATACTCTACACTTCGTTTAACTACCTGTATCTGGACGGTGGGAGAGAGATTGGATGGACCATAGATTCCGTCACACGAGTTTCGCAATTCCTTTTTTTTTAAGAGATGGCACTGCCACATGCTGTCAGTTTCGCAATATTCATATTGTGATGGGATTCCTAAGGAATCGCGCAGCAATGTATTTAATTGCATAAACATATCCAACATTCACTACATTTGCAAATCAATCACAGTTTTTTTTACCTATTTACCTGTAAAAATCCTGAACTGCTACGGCAAATGAAATGTCATATGTTATTAACAAAATGTTAATAGCACAATTTAGTTTTACCAAATTAGTATAATAGTGTTGTATTCGTACATCGTAGGACAAGTACGAGGATACTCTATGCCCAGGGAAGTCGTGTCAATTTCCATTACGAAAAGATCCTGGATCGACCGGGAATTGAACATAGCCACCTTCAGTACTTTCCTTTGTAGCCGTGGACTCTTCCCATTCAACTAAGGAAGACTCCTTTACGAAAATCTAAAGTATAAACACGAGCTGCCCTTCAAACTTCTATCATGATAATGATTGAAAATCATAACCAATCTTAATTATGCTTTCCAAACATGCATTATGAGGTTATATTTACAAAACACTAATATACGTGGAAATTCATATATTTTGGTTTTGAGACAAACTTTAGGTTTGCCTTTAAAAAACTATGCCTTTAAAAAACGTTTATAACTTACACTTCTGCTCTTCACATACCCATGTTTTATGGGGTTTTCTGCATATAAAACATTTATGAGTTTTCATTCTAAATTTTTTTAAAATGGTTTCCTTTAAAAATTTGTGCGTCTTGTAATTTTTGAAAAGTACATGAATCTTTTCGGGTTGGAAATTTTCCTAACATTCCAGCGTATACGATATCTTTGTGGGGGCCTTCCTTAGCCGAGTGGTTAGAGTCCATGGCTATAAAGCAAAGCCATGCTGAAGGTGTCTGAGTTCGATTCCCGGTCGATCCAGGATCTTTTCGTAATGGAAATATCCTTGACATCCCTAGGCATAGAGTATAATCGTACCTGCCACACTATATACGAATGCGAAAATGGCAACTTTGGCAAAGAAAGCTCTCAGTTAATAACTGTGGAAGTGCTCATAAGAAAACTTAGCTGAGAAGCAGGCTCTGTCCCAGTGAGGACGTTTATGCCAAGAAGAAGAAGAAGATATCTTTGTGTTGGCTACACGATATACGAATGCAAAAAAGGTCAATCGTCAAATACAGCTCTCATTTAATATACTGTGGAAGTGCTCAAAAGGCACTAAGCTGATACGCAAACTTTGTCCCAGTTGACATGTAACGGCAGGAAGAAGAAGAAAAACACTACCGAAAGATGAAAACCTCATGGCAACACTCTTATCGTATTATGCGTATCGAATAATTTTCACTGGGAACGTATCATGCTGTGTCCAAGCGCTTCCAGCACGTCAGGGTGTATTATCCTCATCAAATTCAACTCAATGCAGCATTGCTTAGGATTGGACTTCAATCTCCTGGCCTAACAGTTAAACACTTCGCTTCGATATCTATTTTCCAACCTAAGTTCTAGCATAGCTATGGAAATCATTGTGCTGTGGGAGAAAAGTTTATCATACATACTGCCGCATCAGGAGCCAATTGGGATGCAGGAACTATGAATGTTGCACCGAACGATGAGACTGGTTATTATTTGCGTGCAAGCAAACTTGCAGCTTCCGTAACTAGCTGAAGGAGCATCACACTGGCTGTGCAATTCAAGTGGACTGCATCAACTGAACCATTCCGACCTTCTAATGGACAGATTCGTCTGACTCGGGCTCCGAAATGTGTTATATTTTTCTTTAGGGAACAGTTGTTCTAATCGTTTGCTGATTGGTTGGACCAATCAGAGATGTTTCGTCCGAGATCCAGCCACTAGGAATACGGTACTCTCGTCATGGCAGGACATCGTTCCGTTCGTGCGTCCTGGGGTTGTTTGTTTTATAAATTCATGGAAATGCAATTGCTTGTAATTAATTTTATTTTATTGAAATTACCGCTTATGTGGGCTTCCTCCTGGTTGGAAAGGGAATCCGAACTTCATGACGATAACGACATTGTCGACAAGACTCGCTCGTTGCGGTTAGTACGCTTCCGAATTTGACGCACTCCTTGGAGGCATTTTGCTCTCAGTGCAGCTTAACTGCTAGAATCCCGTTCTGAAAAGAGAAGACTGCCGGTTCGCATCTATCAAATTAATATCGATTTGAATATCTATGAAATCGCCATCATCAGTATTTTGAAATTCTCCACCTTCTATTCTGCGCAGCCAAAATGACTTCCATCCTTCCGTTTGTGGACAGACTTACGGAGCAACTTGATAGGGAAGATGTGAAATGGTCTTTATAAATTTACTTTCGTTCTTAATTAGTGCCGTATATCAATTTAATTATCGGAATTTCGATAAAATACGACCGTATCGCTGTCATAAGTTTGAATGAGTGCTTAACTAATGATTCGAATTCGGCAGTTTAAATTCACGCTCTTCATGCTAAACGATAATTGATGGTCAAGAGAAAGCACGGACCCGCGATAGATAGCTCAGTGCCGAGAATAATTACCATGGCTTTTCCCATGGGAAAGATTGAGCTTTACGAGGTGGGTTATTATCGAAGGAATAAACGATCTTACCTTATTCCAAAAGCAGTTGTAAAATTACTACCGCATACAATTATTTTGTAAAACTAAACTAGTTTACTATTAACATAATATTAACAACATATAAGGTTTCATTTGCCGAAGCAGTTTTTTTTAATATGCTGTAATGCTAAATGGAATCCCTTAACGTCTTCCGTTCGAATTGAAAACGGTGAAAATTCTCGTCGGTCAACTTTGATTCACCTTTAACCGTTTGATGACCACCGAGCACACAAAAGCAAATGAGATTGACACCGTGATAGCAGTTATCAAAGTTTATATTTTATTTAGGTCTCCCAGCCCGAGTATGCAATCCATTCACAATCTGTGTGTGAATCAACCTCAGGATCCTTTCGTACCATTTGGGACGGAAAATTACCAACCAACCGATATCAATCCATATCAATCCGTTCCGAGTGAGCGACCTTCAAACCTTCCACGTCTTCCAATGGATGTCCTCTTAGTCGTCCTGGACGTGCGGAAAGGATCTGTCCCGTGAGACGCATGATTTGAAGATTGAATTTTTCTGCTATCTGTTCGGTGATATTTTTCCGAACGATAGAAGAAGGTATGTGGATGAGTCGGACTGATGATGATGGAAACATAAATTTCGACCCTCAAAGGATGGAAGATTCTCTTTCGATTTGTACTCGTCCGAGTGAGACGGTTCGATTCCGTAAGTGTGAAAAATCAATCCCATATCGGTGACATATTTACCGTCCCAGAGGATGTGCAAATGGTTGCAGTGGGGACAGCAAGGCTGGATTTCCCAATCCATCGTATGGGTGGGCCACCGGATAACTTTGTAACCCACCCGTTGGAAAGCTAAGATGTCATAAATTAAAAGCCACAATGTTCCTATTCCTGTTGCCAATCGTTTATCTTCACTGGTTAGCGTTTAATTTTCCTCCGAGAGGATCGAGCGAAAAACAAACACATGATTTGTGATGTACAATGTAAGACAAAAACATGTATGGAGGTATTAATAAATAAAATAAATCTATATTTTGCACCGGGTTCAACCCATAAACCGTTCCGGCAGCCAGCAATGTGGTTCCCAATAAAAAGGGCAAGACCTTCTGGGACTTGGGCTGTCCGTAGTACGAATGTGAGTGTGACTGTTGGTGTACGTATTAATTTCAGCCTTCTTATAGAGCAGTCAGAGCTCAGACAAACGACTGAATGAAATAAACCAAATACATACACTGCCCTACAGGTATTTTATCATTTCGAGCTTAATTTATAACAAATATATGTAAATTGGAGTAGCCCAGCAAGCCAGCAAGAAAAGGCCCATTAGACGCTGGAGGGCGTCTCGACAGATAACACGGCTGATGCCGGGTGACGAAGACCTCAAGGATGGACAGAAGAAATAAAAGATAGTAGGGACGATCAACCAAGAAACACAGCAAAGCAGCCCTGTAGTGTATATTTATTGTGTTCGAAAAGGAATAAATCTCGTTTATGTTGTTCTGTGGAGGTAACATTCAATACTATTCTCAGCATAAACATGGCATTGGTGGGTGGAGTTACACATTTGTATCAATCGTAATAATCGAGAGATGTGTTTCTTGTTTGATTTGTGATGCTCAGATTATAATTTTCTGCAACGGGTGATCAATTTGTTGTATTACTAAAAGTGAAACTTCAATAAACAGAGGATTTCGAATCCTATATCCATAACTTCTATTCTATCCAAAATTGGGAGATATTATTTTATACCCCACGAAGCAGTAAATTTTGGTCGATGCGAATTAAAAACTGTCGTCATAAGTTCTCCAGTTTTTACGCCAAGCATGGAAGTTGGTACACAGTAAGTCTGTACACATTCAGAAGAAAATATATCTATGAAGCTGAACGTTAGGAAAGAGTATTTTTTATTTTTTTCAAAAGTGAGTCATTAAATGTTATTTGTTTAAATTACCAAGTTTTGAAAATTTGACATAATTGGATTATTTGTACACTAAATTATTAAGATGTTTCTAAGCCATTCAAATGATCTCTAAAATTCAAATAAACTGCATCTAAAACATTATTTTTATACCATCAAATAAACTTCCAGTTCTGACATTATATTTTGCATACACGAAGTGTTGCATAAAATTAGGTTCCGAGAAAATAGGATGGGATCAAGTCTTCTCGGGGAGCAAGTCTGCCCATTTTCCCGTACGTATTCAATAACTGAGTTTTTAAATTGTCATTCTACTCATTATGTATGTGCAATCGCTCTTAGACATGAGTCATGTCTTCATACAAGTTAAATAGACGACCAAGGGCAGCCTTGAAAGCATCTGATTGGTTCTGCATTTTCCCACTATATGACGCTAGTAACTTTTAAAATTTGCATCTCACGATTATAGAAGAGAGGTTTTTTTTGGCAAAGTTGACCAAGAGATCAAATGCTCTCTCAAAACCTAAACATAGTTCCATTTAAATGATTATTCGTTACAATTTAAGCCTGAAATAAAAAAGCTTACTCAATCAAATAAAAGAAATCTTTTGAAGTCAGAATTGATAAATCAAAACAAAATAAACATTAATGAAAGATTGACTAACACAAAACTTACTTCATGATTAATTTAGTAACTATTGGGTTCATTAAGCGTGTAATCTGGATTTCAAACGGAAAGTGATGAAGAACAGATGCTCCACGCATCAATTTTATTCCACAAAGTGCTCGCGAGCCAAACAGTCTGAAAACCCCTGCGTTAGATCACAAATCGAGCTGGCTCTAACTTAACCCTTTCGTCAAACGAAATAAACTTGCCTGAAGAGAGGATAAAGCCAGAGCTAACTCGATTCCTCCGAAGATGTCCGAAGAGCTGTAGGTCGGAATGCATAACGATAATTAAGCTGCTATCGTCCTTTTTTACCAAGAACCCCCATTGGTGATAAACTTAGTTTTGTCAAAATATTTTGCCTTAGCATTCACAAATAATCATTGATAATTTTAGAATTTTCCTTATCATGTTACCTGTTCGGTTTTTGTTATCATTATTTCCAGAAGATCCTCAGAATAATATCTTTAAATCAACTTAATATACGGGGAAATGTCGCGTATCCGCATGCATGTTCAATTTAAAGACATGATGTTACCAACAATTTTATTGTAAATTTGCGACAAAATATGACAAATTCACTGTATTTTGACCAGCTTGTCGGAAAAGAAGCGATCAAAAAAGTAAGCAGCAGGTATCGCTATCCAAACATTTTTGATGATCAAACTTCAAAAACCCAATGACAGATGGCACCAGTGCTCGTCATAATTTTGCGTATACAGTAGCAAAAACTGCGTATTGTACCTTAATATTAATAGAAGAACTCATTGGAAAAGCTCCCTCTAAATAACTGTGTTATTGGTTAGACAAACTCAATTTTAGTATGATAAGAGATTTATTATGAATCATTTTAAATTTAATTCACAGTTTTAAATACATCTGACTATTTCATATGCCTGTGGAGACGAAAATATTACAAAAGGTCAAATATTTCTTGCAATGATTTATTGTAACAAATGAAAAAAAAAAACATGAATTAAATACATTGGAAGAATGAATAGACGATGCAATATTGCTCATCTTTTCATCCAATTTTTCTTCTTCTTCTTGGCATTAACGTCCCACACTGGGACATAGCCTGCTCCTGCTCTAGTGTTCTTATGAGCACTTCCACAGTTATTAACTGAGAGCTTTCTTTGCCAAAGTTGCCATTTTCGCATTCGTATATCGTGTGACAGGTACGATGATACTTTATGACTAGTAAACTCAAGGTTAATTTCCATTACGAAAAGATCTTGGACCGACCGGGATTTGAACCCAGACACCTTCAGCATGGCTTTGCTTTGTAGCCGCGGACTCTAACCACTCGGCTAAGGAAGGCCCCATCCAATTAGTTTAAGTAAATTAGTGACGACTTTCTTCGAAAGAGAAGGAAACCGAGATAACCCGAGATAAACTAGCCTAGGGTTAAAATCTCGTGATTAAAGATCAAAAATTAAATAACGTTCATAACTTTCTAATATCATGTAGGGTGAGATCCTCCAGTACCGGACACTTAAGCCACTAAATTCATAATTTAAAAAATATTGGTTTTATGTAATCCTGTTACCCATTTATGGAAATATCATCATTTTTATGTCGTACAAAAATTAATTTAAAAATATAAATATGTATTCTGACATTACAATTTGATGTTGTATTCTAGTATAGTCGAAGCTTGTTTTAACGACATCGCAAGTTGTCGTTATAACGAGCTTCGACTGTACTTGGCTCATCATAAAAGGTGGCTCCTAATACCGGACATAGTCAGAAATAACTCGCTTTCTGTAAATTTGTACATCATAGAATGTTTTTACTACAGGAATATTATTTCATAGCAAATTTAATGCATTTTCAACATTTACAAGGTCAATTTGAATTTTACTTAGTTTTTAAGATGCCCATCAAAAATCTCTTTCATATTTGACGAATAAAAAACACATTTTACGATGGTGTTCTGAATGTTCATTCTTGTTATTAACAATGAATGTTTAATAACATAATCAACGAAATCCACGAAAAAAAGAATGTTTTTTGAGACACTGGTGCAAAAATTACGAACATATCATATAACAAATCAAGCTGTCCGAAACTGTGGGACTGGAGGTACTTGACCAATATTGTAATATGACCTCATTTAGTTTAAATATGATTCAAAATACATTCATACTTTCAAATTATGATTTTGTTCGGTCATGCAAACTATTTTGCCATATTCAAAATAATTACTAATTATGCTCATATTTAGGGCGATACGTCAACTTTTTAATAATTTCAAAATATTTTTACTTAATTAAAAAGGCATGCATATTTCAAGGATGTGATATTCTACGCAAACATTACTCTCCAAAATAGTTTCCTTTTCTTCTAATACACCATCTTGATTGGACCATGATTTCTCAAGTTTTCGACTTTTTCCGGTATTGGGTGCCAGCCGGTGCTGGAGGATCTCCTCCTATGTTGAAACGCCCCACGTCTTTACTATTAATCTGACATAATAAGGGTCATCAAAGGCTGAAAGGTTGTATACACGTGGTCATAGTTTTTATATTTTCCTATAAGTGCACATTTTTTGAAGTATATTAATTGCAATTATCCTTTTGACAGCGGCTAATTCCATTTACTCCGATTGTTTTGCATGGTAATTGGGCACTGCCAAATGAGTGATAAAAAGTAAACATTTTGGATTTTTAAATTTAAACGACAAAGTGTACACATTTAAATGTACAACTCTTCTAACTTCGAAGCAATCAGCTCACGAATGCGATGGAAGAGACCTACAGTGGAAGGAAAGAAAATCAACCTGTTGTATTCATAAATTCCATTCTACTTTTCCTTGCCCAGCTAGAAGTGACCAAAAAGGTTTGACTTCCTCGGATTTCGTTTTCATCCTTTTCTACTGAATTTCGATAGCCACTACGGAAACTTGAGGCATTTCCCCAACACCTTAGCTAGTAAGAGGATAGAAAAAAGTCCTACCACGTGAATGGAATGGTACAACGGTGAGTGAGATTGCAGCAAGAAGAAAAAAAAACTTCCTCCAGGTTGGACAAGCAGTAGCTTTTACTCTTCGATATAAATGACCGGGATTTAAGCAGATGACCCGTTAGATTCGATTCCATTTTTTCCAATCTAACCGGGGGCTAAGATCTCGGACTCAAAATGAAACTTTATTGATATTGGACATGAACAAAATATTTATCCCTCGAAGATGTATGATATCAGGAGAAATGTGTATTACTCGAGCGCGGTTCGGAAGGTATCGACAGGAGAAAGGCAGACGAGGCGCAGTCAAAGTCAAAGTCGAAGAAATGCGAAGGCAAAGTACTTTCGCCTAGGTATGAACATATTTCGTGACGGTCAGTATGCTTGCAAGAGGGACTTATCGTAGTTTATGAAGATGACAAAATATAAATACGTTTAGAGTGGCCATGCGGATGGCCGATGGAGAAGAAAGTTCAACCTGATAAACCCCTGTCTGCTTTTTCCCTCAGGAGCTGGTTTATGTAGGCGATTTCGATTTTGTGGCTATTATGGGGATGAAACTGTTTTCTACTGACATGGACGGGTGGTATCTCTGGTTATCATGTATGATCTCCTTATTCTTGTGGAGTATTTGTTTGTTTTTCTCTTATCAAGAAGGTATTATATTTCGATAGTCGTATGTTAATGTCCAAATAATTTTATTTACTAATTCTGGTGTTCAATCATATGGTAAAAATAATCTCAAAGTAGAAAGATAAGTTAATAAGGACCGGATTCGGGTTATTTTCGGATTTTATGATTTGGATTGGATTGGATTTGGATTTGGATTGGATTGGATTTGGATTGGATTGGATTGGATCTGGATTGGATTTGGATTTGGATTGGATTGGATTGGATTTGGATTGGATTTGGATTGGATTTGGATTGGATTTGGATTGGATTTGGATTGGATTTGGATTGGATTTGGATTGGATTTGGATTGGATTTGGATTGGATTTGGATTGGATTTGGATTGGATTTGGATTGGATTTGGATTGGATTTGGATTGGATTTGGATTGGATTTGGATTGGATTTGGATTGGATTTGGATTGGATTTGGATTGGATTTGGATTGGATTTGGATTGGATTTGGATTGGATTTGGATTGGATTTGGATTGGATTTGGATTGGATTTGGATTGGATTTGGATTGGATTTGGATTGGATTTGGATTGGATTTGGATTGGATTTGGATTGGATTTGGATTGGATTTGGATTGGATTTGGATTGGATTTGGATTGGATTTGGATTGGATTTGGATTGGATTTGGATTGGATTTGGATTGGATTTGGATTGGATTTGGATTGGATTTGGATTGGATTTGGATTGGATTTGGATTGGATTTGGATTGGATTTGGATTGGATTTGGATTGGATTTGGATTGGATTTGGATTGGATTTGGATTGGATTTGGATTGGATTTGGATTGGATTTGGATTGGATTTGGATTGGATTTGGATTGGATTTGGATTGGATTTGGATTGGATTTGGATTGGATTTGGATTGGATTTGGATTGGATTTGGATTGGATTTGGATTGGATTTGGATTGGATTTGGATTGGATTTGGATTGGATTTGGATTGGATTTGGATTGGATTTGGATTGGATTTGGATTGGATTTGGATTGGATTTGGATTGGATTTGGATTGGATTTGGATTGGATTTGGATTGGATTTGGATTGGATTTGGATTGGATTTGGATTGGATTTGGATTGGATTTGGATTGGATTTGGATTGGATTTGGATTGGATTTGGATTGGATTTGGATTGGATTTGGATTGGATTTGGATTGGATTTGGATTGGATTTGGATTGGATTTGGATTGGATTTGGATTGGATTTGGATTGGATTTGGATTGGATTTGGATTGGATTTGGATTGGATTTGGATTGGATTTGGATTGGATTTGGATTGGATTGGATTTGGATTGGATTTGGATTGGATTTGGATTGGATTTGGATTGGATTTGGATTGGATTTGGATTGGATTTGGATTGGATTTGGATTGGATTTGGATTGGATTTGGATTGGATTTGGATTGGATTTGGATTGGATTTGGATTGGATTTGGATTGGATTTGGATTGGATTTGGATTGGATTTGGATTGGATTTGGATTGGATTTGGATTGGATTTGGATTGGATTTGGATTGGATTTGGATTGGATTTGGATTGGATTTGGATTGGATTTGGATTGGATTTGGATTGGATTTGGATTGGATTTGGATTGGATTTGGATTGGATTTGGATTGGATTTGGATTGGATTTGGATTGGATTTGGATTGGATTTGGATTGGATTTGGATTGGATTTGGATTGGATTTGGATTGGATTTGGATTGGATTTGGATTGGATTTGGATTGGATTGGATTGGATTGGATTGGATTGGATTTGGATTGGATTTGGATTGGATTTGGATTGGATTTGGATTGGATTTGGATTGGATTTGGATTGGATTTGGATTGGATTTGGATTGGATTTGGATTGGATTTGGATTGGATTTGGATTGGATTTGGATTGGATTTGGATTGGATTTGGATTGGGATTTGGATTGGATTTGGATTGGATTTGGATTGGATTTGGATTGGATTTGGATTGGATTTGGATTGGATTTGGATTGGATTTGGATTGGATTTGGATTGGATTTGGATTGGATTTGGATTGGATTGGATTTGGATTGATTTGGATTGGATTGGATTGGATTTGGATTGGATTTGGATTGGATTTGGATTGGATTTGGATTGGATTGGATTGGATTTGGATTGGATTTGGATTGGATTTGGATTGGATTTGGATTGGATTTGGATGGATTGGATTTGGATTGGATTTGGATTGGATTTGGATTGGATTTGGATTGGATTTGGATTGGATTTGGATTGGATTTGGATTGGATTTGGATTGGATTTGGATTGGATTTGGATTGGATTTGGATTGGATTTGGATGGATTTGGATTGGATTTGGATTGGATTTGGATTGGATTTTGGATTGGATTTGGATTGGATTTGGATTGGATTTGGATTGGATTTGGATTGGATTTGGATTGGATTTGGATTGGATTTGGATTGGATTTGGATTGGATTTGGATTGGATTTGGATTGGATTTGGATTGGATTTGGATTGGATTTGGATTGGATTTGGATTGGATTTGGATTGGATTTGGATTGGATTTGGATTGGATTTGGATTGGATTTGGATTGGATTTGGATTGGATTTGGATTGGATTTGGATTGGATTTGGATTGGATTTGGATTGGATTTGGATTGGATTTGGATTGGATTTGGATTGGATTTGGATTGGATTTGGATTGGATTTGGATTGGATTTGATTGGATTGGATTTGGATTGGATTTGGATTGGATTTGGATTGGATTTGGATTGGATTTGGATTGGATTTGGATTGGATTTGGATTGGATTTGGATTGGATTTGGATTGGATTTGGATTGGATTTGGATTGGATTTGGATTGGATTTGGATTGGATTTGGATTGGATTTGGATTGGATTTGGATTGGATTTGGATTGGATTTGGATTGGATTTGGATTGGATTTGGATTGGATTTGGATTGGATTTGGATTGGATTTGGATTGGATTTGGATTGGATTTGGATTGGATTTGGATTGGATTTGGATTGGATTTGGATTGGATTTGGATTGGATTTGGATTGGATTTGGATTGGATTTGGATTGGATTTGGATTGGATTTGGATTGGATTTGGATTGGATTTGGATTGGATTTGGATTGGATTTGGATTGGATTTGGATTGGATTTGGATTGGATTTGGATTGGATTTGGATTGGATTTGGATTGGATTTGGATTGGATTTGGATTGGATTTGGATTGGATTTGGATTGGATTTGGATTGGATTTGGATTGGATTTGGATTGGATTTGGATTGGATTTGGATTGGATTTGGATTGGATTTGGATTGGATTTGGATTGGATTTGGATTGGATTTGGATTGGATTTGGATTGGATTTGGATTGGATTTGGATTGGATTTGGATTGGATTTGGATTGGATTTGGATTGGATTTGGATTGGATTTGGATTGGATTTGGATTGGATTTGGATTGGATTTGGATTGGATTTGGATTGGATTTGGATTGGATTTGGATTGGATTTGGATTGGATTTGGATTGGATTTGGATTGGATTTGGATTGGATTTGGATTGGATTTGGATTGGATTTGGATTGGATTTGGATTGGATTGGATTTGGATTGGATTTGGATTGGATTTGGATTGGATTTGGATTGGATTTGGATTGGATTTGGATTGGATTTGGATTGGATTTGGATTGGATTTGGATTGGATTTGGATTGGATTTGGATTGGATTTGGATTGGATTTGGATTGGATTTGGATTGGATTTGGATTGGATTTGGATTGGATTTGGATTGGATTTGGATTGGATTTGGATTGGATTTGGATTGGATTTGGATTGGATTTGGATTGGATTTGGATTGGATTTGGATTGGATTTGGATTGGATTTGGATTGGATTTGGATTGGATTTGGATTGGATTTGGATTGGATTTGGATTGGATTTGGATTGGATTTGGATTGGATTTGGATTGGATTTGGATTGGATTTGGATTGGATTTGGATTGGATTTGGATTGGATTTTTGGGATTGGATTTGGATTTGGATTTGGATTGGATTTGGATTGGATTTGGATTGGATTTGGATTGGATTTGGATGGATTTGGATTGGATTTGGATTGGATTTGGATTGGGATTTGGATTAGGATTTGGATTGGATTTGGATTGGATTTGGATTGGATTTGGATTGGATTTGGATTGGATTTGGATTGGATTTGGATTGGATTTGGATTGGATTTGGATTGGATTTGGATTGGATTTGGATTGGATTTGGATTGGATTGGATTGGATTTGGATTGGATTGGATTTGGATTTGGATTGGATGGTTTGGATTGGATTTGGATTGGATTTGGATTGGATTTGGATTGGATTTTGGATTGGATTTGGATTGGATTTGGATTGGATTTGGATTGGATTTGGATTGGATTTGGTGGATTTGGATTGGATTTGGATGGGATTTGGATTGGATTTGGATTGGATTTGGATTGGATTTGGATTGGATTTGGATTGGATTTGGATTGGATTTGGATTGGATTTGGATTGGATTGGATTGGATTTGGATTGGATTTGGATTGGATTTGGATTGGATTTGGATTGGATTTGGATTGGATTTGGATTGGATTTGGATTGGATTTGGATTGGATTTGGATTGGATTGGATTGGATTTGGATTGGATTTGGATTGGATTTGGATTGGATTTTGGATTGGATTTGGATTGGATTGGATTGGATTTGGATTGGATTTGGATTGGATTTGGATTGGATTTGGATTGGATTTGGATTGGATTTGGATTGGATTGGATTGGATTTGGATTGGATTTGGATTGGATTTGGATTGGATTTGGATTGGATTTGGATTGTTGGATTGGATTTGGATTGGATTTGGATTGGATTTGGATTGGATTTGGATTGGATTTGGATTGGATTTGGATTGGATAGAAGAGCTGTGTTTAGAACTAGGTTACTACATAGTATTCGCTCATTATACTTGTTGCTTGCGTACGCAGGAATTTGTTAAAGATAGAAAACAATGGTAATATTTAACTGCATTCGTTAAGAAATTTATGAGTAAGTAATTTTTAGATATTTTGTGGACATAGGTATATAATGTAATGTATTATGTTTTTTGCAGGATTCGTTAAATGGCAGGAACAATTGAGAAAATCTTGGAAAATACTGAGAGACTCGCAGCCAAAACATATGGAGAATATCATATTTTGAAATTATCATTTATCCTTCCAAAGCGGGAAGAATCCTTTAAAGATTCTATGAAGATTTTATGCGGATTTTCTGTTTATTTTTGAAATATATTTTAAAAAGATTGAGGAATCATAGCAGCTCAGAAAGCTTTGCTTTTCATCCTCCGCTCTTTTAGTGTTTTTATCGATGGCCAATCATGATGTGAGTCGATGATATAAATTTTAAGATATTGGAGAACTTCTCATTAAAAATCATGCAAATCGATTAACTGAACAAGAAATAGAAACTAAAAAAAATGCTTTATTAGAGGAGTTAATGCAATTTCAATGTAAGATTTTTTTTAATAATTTCAGAATAAATTTCATGGCTGCCTTATTTTTCTCCAATGGGGAAATATATGATACTTTCATAATGAAAATTGCTAAGGGAGAAAAAAGGCCAAATTTCACACCAGAAACGTGAAGATACCATCTAAATAGATTAGTTTGCGCTCCAGAGTCTTATTATTAAAGAGCCTAAAGCTCTTAGTTCGTAAATAAGTGCGAAAAGAAACACTCCACTGTATGTGACACTACTTCGTTTTTCTTCTTCAGCATCGGTCGCTTTCGATGACACCAGCAAAATAATAATACACTACGGTTCCTTTTTTTCTGCCAGCTCCTCGCCTTATGTCAGTGTCTATTTTGTAACACCGAGGGAGTAGATTAGCTAAAATGCTTTTCCCTCTCTTTATTCTAGTGTCGTTCAATCGAGTGTCTCCGATATGGCATCGATGACTTTTCCGAATACGGCTGTCCCTCGTATCGCTGCCTTCCCATCTCTTTGGGCCTTCGAAACCTCTCATCTCGACTCATCGTAAACATTATTTTTCCATCAGAAAACTGTAATAAAGACAAAATCGTGACTTTCATTTTCAATCTTTGCGCTAATAATAAGAATTATAGTGAAGGAAGGATATATTTTCGTTCTCGATAAATGCACACGCACATGTAGGAAGAGCAATTGGCACATGGTTCCTAAATGAATGGCATGGATGTGATTCTTGGGTTCAGAAGTCATCGTGAAATATGATTTCAATTATTGGCGCTCTTGACGATCGATTTAGATGGGCGATACAGAATGAGCCTTTTAATCTTCCATCGAAATCCATTTGGCACAACGCATTATCCATTAATGTGGATTACAAAGTGCGTTCACCATGAAGGACTATTGTGCGGTGAGAATTACTATAAGAAAAAGTTCAGTGATACAGATAAACTTATTCATGAAAAACCAAAAAGATCGCACTGAAAGGATAACGTTGAACATAAAATTTCACCAAACTCAGGTACGCCCAATATCTTTTCTTTCCATTCATTGCACACTGACTGAATGCTTAAAATGTATTCTAATCTCCCATCTTACACCATCCGAGAAAGGATGGGGAGTATCATCAGCTAGCACACCGACTGAGATGACTTCAAGATTTTTAAGCTTAATTACAAAACAAGAAAAGATACAAAAAGATTTTCCCGCACAGATCAGTGCAAAATGAAACGCATGACTTGAGTGGAAAATCAGAAAACAGACGAAGAAGAACAAGCATACACACTGTAGTCAAAGCCATTTGGCAGCAGCAGTAGTCTAACAGTAGCAACATCATTTCAAACCGACACGAAAGACGATGATAATCTCGGGAGCAGCACAACTTTGAAACCGGTAAATCGCACTCACTAAACCTTTGATTTTTACGACAGGTTCGTGAAATCTAGCGATACGGAGCACAAACTCTGACTTCAGTTCTAGATCGACATTCGCTAGTGGGTGTCACTGGGTTCTAATTAAACATCTCACACCCCACCGTTGAAAACGTTAGATCGTTTCAAAATTTGCATCAGCGAGTGAGATCTGAACGAGTTTTCCCAACCCTAATGGGTGGAAAAGATATTCTGCATCGTTGGTGCCATAAACTATGCTAAATTTCAACACGTTAAGTCACCCCTGGCCAAAGCTCACGTCGCACAAATCATGGCCAGACGTCGAATATGATATCCAATTCAGTGGCGTATAATAACAGTGGACAATATATGGTGGAAAATTTACATTTGACAATAACTTATCATTGATACACAAAATTGCATTTGACCCGGGAAAAACTCGTATACCTGAACTCAAATCCGAATGAGGTGCCGACTCAAGCCCGTGGATGCTGATCCGGGAGAGCATCGTGAACGTCACGGTCGATGATGAAGAACGCACGGTGAAAATCCACTCCCAGTAGGTAGGTACAGCCAGTGCGGGGATTCGAATATTTATTGGAATGTGTTTCATCCCTCGCAATTTAGATCCACACACACGCTTCAGGTAGGTATGGGTGTTGTAAGGAGTGTGCACTGAAATATTTGGTCATCGATCTGATGAGTGTGACTCTAATAACTCTAGGGGTCTACATTCATTAATTTTATCAGTTTCAAGTGCTTCCGGACATGATACTAAGGTGAGCCGTTACATACAGGACGGTCCATTATTGAGAACCAGGTCCAAAGCTCGGATAAAGGTGAATGGTTGTGATGGCTATGACCGTGGTCATCATATGATGAATAAACGGACAATGCTGTATTGTGTCAGCACCGGGGACGCAGCAACTCTAGCACGATTCAGGTAGCGCAACCCTTGTAAGGTGTCAACTCTTCACCTACCAAGAAAGGCAAAAGCATAAGCATAGATGACCGTACAGTTCGCAGTTGCTACTCCGATCAATCGAAATTGCACAGAGATCCAATGAATGGAAAAAGTTGAAAAAACGTATAGATTTTAAGGCAACAGACCTGGCAACGATAAGAGAACAACAATTGGAAAATCGGATCTTGGAATGTGTGAGCTTTTAATGAACTAGCGCGTAATGGGCTCCTGGTTCGTGAATTGCGGAATGTCATCGTGAACGTGGCAGCTAACCAGGAAAAATCAAAGAATTCTGGTGCATCCCATCGCTAACACTACAGCGGCGGTGACAGAGCAGAAAGCGAAGTTGCCTCTTTAGTGATTCGGAAGTAGTGAAACGAGTTATTCGGTGGAAACCGACCGAATCTCTATGTTTAGAATGAAAGGCAGGTATTTCACTTTAGGCTTAGCAGCATATATGCGTCAACGAACGAAAAGCTGGGTGAAATGAAGGATGATCTTTATAAGCCTAGATAAGGCCTACGGAGAGTGTCCCAAATAAAATGTCAAGCTATTCTTCGGCAACGAAAATGTGCACATCGAAAAACTTCTTTCGACACGTAATTAGAATGGAGACCCTTCATTCTGTTAGCAACAATCAGGTTTGAAAAAGATATCTTCATCCTACTGACAATTTACAGAATTAAGACATTCATTTCATTCACCCATACTTTACAATGAACTAGAACCAGGTAAGTTACAGATGATTTTATTAATACGCGATTGAAACCATTTTTGAAAAGCATCTTATTGGAAGATGTTTCGCATGCTACTTGGGTTCAATAACAGGTATGTGAAAAAACTTTCAATATACGTTAATAAAACACCTTAAGAGCAAGATCACAAATTATTCTCGGATACGTTATTATATTGTTATTACGTTGTCCTTATGCATATTGGAGAAAATAAGAGCATTCCACGTTCTCTCTACATTTGGCAATCGTCATAGGGGTTCTTAGAACGGTGCACACCTAGCGGTTCGTACATTCCCCAGCCCATAAACTCTGGTCCTGCTTATCGTTAGATACCTCGTCAGGTTTATTTCCTATTTCTAGAACCGCTAGTTTCGACACTGACCGCCGAAAACAACCCGTACTGGTCCGAACTATGGCCTGCCTTACCCGACCATCCAATCCAGTGAAAACCTCTTCCACAAACCCACGGACTCCAACGTGGTCCTTAGACTCAATCACGAGGACTAAGTCACCGACCTTCAATGTACGGGATTCTTCATACCACTTGCTTCGTTGGTTCAACGTTGGAAAGTATTCCTTACACCATCGGTTCCACAGCTCCTTTGCCAAGGCTTGCGACCGTTTGTAGCTGCTCTTCAGTTCTTCGGCTAACGAAATCGGTGATCGATATGGTTCATGTTGTCCCGAAGAGCTCCCACACAGGAAATGGTTAGGTGTTATAACATCTAATTCTGTGTCCTCCGTACCAGCGTACAATAAGGGGCGCGAATTAATCAAGTATTCCGCTTCAGCCAACGTTGTCATTAAAATTTCATCGTTTAATTTCCGCCCATCGTTCATTACCGCCATCGCCTCTTTCACAGCCCTCACCATTCGCTCCCATACACCACCCATATGGGGAGCGGATGGAGGATTGAAGGTCCATTTGGTCCTAGCGTCAGTGAAAGTATCGGCACAGTCCAAATCAATCTTCTTCAACTCTTCTCTTAGTTCTCGACTGGCGCCCTTGAAATTCGTGCCATTGTCACTAAATATTTCAACAGGAGATCCACGTCGACGGATGAACCTCCTAATGGCTAGTTTACACGATTCGGTACTGAGACTAAATGCGATTTCACAGTGTACGGCCCTTACTGCCAGGCATGTGAAAAGTGCCACGTAACGTTTTTCTGTACGTCTACCGACGGATACGTCAATAGGCCCAAAGTAGTCTAGGCCCACATAACTAAAGGCTCTGATGAATGGCTGCATTCGCTGAATCGGCAATGGTGCCATTCGAGGTATAATCGGCTTGCTTTTACGCAACTTGCACACCAAACAGCTGTTGATGACCTTTCCAATAACGGTGCGCAGTTTCGGAATGAAAAAGACTTGTCGCACCTCATTTACAATTGTCTCTTTCGATGCGTGCCCATACCGAACATGGAAATCGTCGATTATCTTCATCGTTATTGGGTGTTCTCTAGGCAGTATCACTGGAAATCGTGTACAAATTGCGGCGAACTCGGCAGCGGCTGTTCTTCCTTCCATTCTAATTACTCCATCTTCGTCTAAGAATGGCGATGTTCTGAACAAACGACTAGATCGTTCGATGCGAATCCATTCACTAGGTGGAAGTTGTTTGTTCTTCAGAAGTACCTTTATTTCATCAGCAAAGGAATCTACTTGAGCTGCACGCCACAGGACACGTTGAGCTTTGTCCAATTCTGCTTGTTGAATTACCATCTTCACTGCTGGAATCACTGAAGGCCTTTCTTCATCGCCGTTGATTGCTTCAATAGGTAGCTTGTTCAATCTCCTCCTGCAATTGGAGATAAACCGGAAAACTAACGCCACCACCCGGAGCAAAATTTTCCACTTGGAAATTCGGGTCACATCTATGACTGGTTCCGGCAAATGAATGTGGTGAAACAGGTAACATGACCGTAATTCGTCTGGAACCAATGACTTGCTAGCAGGTTGTTCTGGCCATGATTCGGAGTTTTCCAACAAAAACGATGGCCCTGTAAACCACCTACATCCCGGATCTAAAGTTGTTGCAGTGCCCCATTTGGTCAAGTCATCTGCTACATTTTTCTTCGACGGAACATATCTCCAATCCGCCATGTTTGTAGTACTAAGAATCTCTGCAACTCGGTGTGCTACATACGGCTTGTATTTACGACTATCGGATCTTATCCATGATAGGACGGTCATTGAGTCACTCCACAGAAAACGCTTTTGGATTGGGATATTCAATGATGAGCATAATGTGTTGAGCAATCGTGCTCCAATGACGGCTGCTTGGAGTTCTAGTCGAGGTGTCGATGTTAACTGGAGTGGTGCGACCTTCGATTTAGAACCCACCAAAGAACAGCAAACGTCGTCCCCTACTATATACCGAAGATATGCAACGCACCCGTAGGCGTCGTCGCCTGCATCCGAAAAAATGTGCAATTGTATGCTTTTGATGCTACTAATCGAATGGTTCCCGAAAAAACAACGTGGAATTTTGACTGATTCTACTCTCGGCAACAGTTTGGTCCACTCAAGCCATCTTCTGAAGATTTCATCAGTGACGGGCTGGTCCCACTCCGTGTTGCTTCTCCACGTCTCTTGAATGATAATTTTACCGTGTACTA
This sequence comes from Aedes aegypti, assembly GCF_002204515.2. Taxonomy (NCBI): domain Eukaryota; kingdom Metazoa; phylum Arthropoda; class Insecta; order Diptera; family Culicidae; genus Aedes; species Aedes aegypti. Next base: position 384,595,347 of record NC_035108.1, read on the forward strand.
ACAGCGGCGAAAGAAATCCAACCGGATCAAAGAAGCTCATTACGCATCGCAAGATTATGCGTTTTGTTGGCCGTGCTCCGTCAATGAGATAAGGTTCCAACTTCTTTATCAATCCCATATTGAACGAGAAAACATCTTCAACTTGTTTCCAAAGCAGGCCTAACACTCGTTCAGGTCCCAATGTCTTGTCGTAATTGAGCGTCTTAGCAACTTCTGCGTGATCGCCGAGGGCAGCGAGCACTTTTGGTGAGTTACTCAGCCAGTTTCGGATCTCAAATCCTCCCATCGAATGCACATGACGTACCTCTAGAGCCCGCCTTATTGCCTCATCTTCGTCGTCTGCGCTATCAAAGTAATCATCGACATAGTGTCGATTGATGATGGCATCTGCAGCGGCTGGGAAGCGACTTGCATGTTCTAGCGCGTTTTTATCCTTGGTGAAATGCGCGTTACAGGGTGAACATTTCGCTCCAAATATAACTGCATCCATAACATAAACGTCTGGTTCACAATCAGCATGGCGCCGAAATAAGAACCTCTGGAATTATTTGTCTTGCTCTCGCATTCGTATCTGCAAGAACATTTCCCTTATGTCTCCGCCGAAGCCGATCCTACGTGACCGAAAATGGTTGAGAATCACTGGTAACGAAACCAGCATGTCCGGCCCTTTTATCAACATATCGTTAAGGGAGACACCACCTGTTTTGGCTGCCGCATCCAATGTCAATCGTATTTTGTCCGGTTTCTTGGGGTTCACCACCACGTTCAATGGTAAATACCACGTTTTGTCGGGTTTGACTTCCGTTAACTCCTCCAGCGATGCTTTGTGAGCATAGCCTTTTTCGACGAAGTCATCGATAGCACTCACGACTTTTTCTCGCAGCTGTGGTTCTTTTGCAAAACGTCTCTCCAAACCCTGTAGTCGCCTGTAGGCCATCGGGTAGCTATCCGGCAAGCTAACGTTATCCATTCGCCAAAGTAGACCCGTCTCGAACCGTTGACCAATTCTGACGGTTGTCTGTTTCAGGATAGTACGTGCTCTACGCTCTTCTTCGGATTCTACCAGGTAGGGACAACTGACGCCAGCGTCTTCCATGGTGAAATAGTTCTTCAAGGCTTGGTCCATTGCAACGTCACACTGGTGTATGCCGCAATAGTCCTCCGCTAATGCTGCGCTTGTGGGTCCACAAATCGTCCATCCGAGTTTACATCGCAATGCAATAGGTTCCCCTTCATTACCAATTCGCGATTCTATCGGTGCCATAAGATCGATATTGTCCAGTCCAATAAGGATGGTTGGCTGTGCGTTCTCCTGGTTTTCGATGTCAACATCTCTTAGATGCGCGAACTTCCTCACTAGTTCGTTGAAATCGACGTTCTGCTGCGGCAAATTCAATCGATCTACGGTGTGCACTTCGTGCATTGGATAATGCTCGAGCTGTTCTTTGCCGGAAATAGCTAACTTGACCGTCATTGATGTCTTTTCGGTTCTAGTCACACCAGACGTCCATGTCAGGTTGAGTGGCCTTATCGTTCCTTTGAGGCCCAACTTGACTGCTACGTTTTTCTCCAACAAAGTCCTAGAGGAGCCTTCATCAAAAAACGCGTAAGTGCGAAATTGCTTACTCCCATTTACCAGGATAATGGGTATCATCCGAAAAATGACCGAAGACTTTGATGTCCTATGGTGTACCATACAACTTGTTTCCGGCATCCTTTCGGTTCGGTGTAGCAAAGGGTGATGTTTTGCTCCGCATCCGGCAACATTGCACTGGAGCTTGTTGCGACATCGCATTGTGCCATGGTTGTATAAACACAGTGAACAAAGATTGCGATCGGCGACTAGACGCAGACGCTCGCCAAGAGGTAGGTTTTTGAAATCCGGACAATTTCTAGCACGGTGACCTGTCTTAGAGCATGTGGCGCAGGGTCTATCGTCCGACGCCTGTTGAGAAAACTTCTTCAACTTCTCGTCGGTAGACGAGTTAGTAGCCGAGGCGGCAGCATCACTGTGGGCGTGAATATATCCTTTCTCTTTGGAAATTTTCCTGTCATGTTTCGCTGAGGGCTCCATAATCGGATTCACGAAGGTGACTTCATTCGCCTCGTCCATTAGCTGTTCCATGAAATCCCCAAAGGTGCGGATCGACACGTGTGGTGCTGCCCTTTTAAATCGTACCCACTCCAGTTTGAAACTGGCGGGTAATTTATCTACCATTTCTTGCAGCAAAACTGGATTGCTTAGGTGATCTTGTTGATTCGCAGCCTCTAAATGGTCACACAATTGTTGCACTGCCATCCCGAATTTGATGACTGTGTCCAGCTTTTCCGATTTCGGGGAATCTATGCCTCGTACCTTCGAAATTAACGATCTAATCAGCATTTCCGGTTTTCCATAGATTCTCCGCAGCGTCTCTATTACCTTTCGCACATTCTCCGGTAGCACCAGCCTGCTGCGTACCGTGTCAAGCGCTTGGCCTTTCAGGCTTTCTTGCAGCCTAATCAAGTTTTCTACCTGCGAAAACCCGCAAGCCGCATTAGAGTTCTCGTACGAGCTTATAAATATGGGCCATTCTTCAACTACTCCAGAAAATGTCGGAAGCTTTTTCGGCCAGACCTGTCTTGCGACTATTTGAGCTGGCGATGGTCCACATACTGGAATTTCTCCCAGAACCGTCGGCAATACTAACGGCCGTTGCCTACCTCCTCGTTCTATATTCGCATTCATATTGAAGTGATTTTCCATCGGCACATTTTGAAGAAACGGAGGGTATGGGGGCGCGATCCGCGATGCTCTGCGACCCATATCTTCCAGGGGCTCTTGAGACTGAGCTAAACTTGATACCATCCCCAGCCCGTAGGAGTCCACGTTACTTTCCATCGGTTGGAACTCCGATAGTGACGGTGCGTGGTGCATCTGATGTATGCCGTGCGTGATTTCTGCAGAAGGTTCATTTCGTCGTGGTAGTATTCGAGAATCTGGGCGACCGACTGGGGTCGCAGGAAAATCGGCACCCTGATTGCCAACGTAGCTGGGTCCAGCTGCTGGGATCGCTTGCATACTGTAGGTCTTCAAGGCACTATGTCCTCCTTTTACCTCTATTTGCCTATCAATCCACTGTCTGGTCCGAACAACGTTGCTCACATTCGAGCTTCGAACGCTTTCCTCCTCATCGTCCGTTTCGTCGAGATACAACGCCATCACATCGTACCTTTTCCGCATATACTCCTGCTGCATGGCATACTCTTCCTCCAATCGTTTGAGTTCCAAATCCTTTGCCTTCTTTCGCCTCGATGATGCTGTGCTAGTTCCTCTGTGCTTTCGGGCCCTCGTCGCCAAGCAACGCTCACAGCACCAAGGTTGGTTCTTGATGGAGTCGTCCACGTTTGCACACGAGTAATGAAACCATTTCTCGCACTCGTCACAAGCCACCATTCCACGATCGATTGATGGAGACTCTTGGCATAAGTCACACAGGCAATAGGTGTCATCTAAGGGTGCTGACCGAGACATCTTGTGAGGTTCCGAACAATGTTTAAAATTCTTTGAGTAAATGTTCGGATTTTAACGGGAAACCTCTCTGTAGCGTTTACTGTGAGTACGCTCAAAGCTGGAAAATTCAATTTATTCAGTAACTTTATAATTAGTAATTCAACTAGTTTCTTACAATTTTAGTTTTCCTCAAGATAGGCCCACAACCGACGATTTTTACTCAGCACCCTGGTGATAGTCCGAATTCCCCTTCGCGATCCTAAAGTAATTAATTGACATCATTACTGGTTCCACATAACCATCAAACGAGCCCCGATCGGACTTACGTTATAATTCATACACGTATTCAATGCAACTGTTCTATAGGCTTTTGTTCTCCCACTGGCGACTAATCTGGCGAATTTAGAATCGATTAATTACACTTTCCCTCATATCTATCATCATTTATGGTTCATCAACGTTTAATATTCGGTCTCACCTTCAAACAACTCGAATAAGAACAAACTCTACTATTTAATTATTCCAATAAATCTCGAAATCTTAACGACCACGCTATATGGCATCAACTCACAATCACTTGCCTTCTTCCTCTCTTTACATTATCAAGCTGTCCTTATGCATATTGGAGAAAATAAGAGCATTCCACGTTCTCTCTACATTTGGCAATCGTCATAGGGGTTCTTAGAACGGTGCACACCTAGCGGTTCGTACAGCAAGTATGAAGAAACAATATCCAAAACTCTTTTGCAATCTACTACAGATGACACTCAGGCTTCGTCCTTTGGCGGAGAGGCCTGTGTCATCCGCTAACAAAGATTTTTGACATCCCTGAGGTAACTCAGGTAAGTCAAATGTGAAAATATCGTATAATATTGGACCTGAAATGCTGTCTTGAGTAACACCAGCTCTTACAAGAAGTCTTTCAGACCTGGAGTTCGGATATTTAACCTGAAGTGTACGATTTCCCGAGGAGGAACAAATAACTCCCCAATAACTTATGCATACCATTTTTTGGTATCATATCAAAATTAGGTATTGTTCAGTTGTCCATACCTCAATTTGGTATTATAATGGTATTGAACAAAATCTTTAAAACAATCAAAAATACTTCATAGAGGTATTAAACAGCTATTGAGGTCTGCTGGAGGTATTGAACTACAATTGTAAAATTTCATTTTTATATGAAAATCCATCAAGTATTATTGAGGTATTACAATACCTGATCTAGTTATCAGTTTGGTGTTTGTAGAATATGCTTGAGATATTATTTGAGGTATTTTACCTCTTATGCAGGGTCAATTCATACCTCATTCAGGTATGTAGTATTGGAAATTATCTGGTATGGAATACCTCAATTTGGTATTCAGTAGTTATTTTCTTCTGCTCGGGTTGACAGATAACTTTGGATTGTTCTTACAGTGTATGTTGGAAAATTGAAGTATTTTAATTTCACGATCAAACCTTCATGCCAAACACTGTCGATCATTACGGCCCGTGGTTCGGTTAAATGTACGCGGTTAAGTTCCACAGAACTCGATATTGTTGTACCTACATAAAATTTTGTTCGAATTGATTGCACTTGTTATACACGTCAAAATCGTAGAACATGTAAATATCACATAGGTTTTGCTCTCAGGGTTCCATAGCTGCCCTTACTCATTTTTTCTTACTAAGCTTGGTGATTGTGGCCTCAGAGTTTAAAGAGAGCGGTGTAATTTACATTAAAAAAAGGTTTTCTATTTGGTGACTTAATTAAAAATGTTATTTTTTACTTCAAGTGATTGCTACAGCTTTCCTCTATAAAATGTCATAACGTTTTCTGTGTGTTTCAAAGAAGGTATGAGATGTATCACGTAATGAAATGCCTATGCTTTATCAAAATTTGAGATATTTTTCCAAACTGTTCGGCTTTCTGGCTTACAAGGGGTCCACCAATTAAAGTTAACCAAAACGTTTCCCATCTAGTTTTAACATATGACAAAACATCGAGTTCTAACGATATGTGCAGATGGCGGTCTGGATTCAGCGAGAACTACACATATAACACAGGATTCTCACAGAAAGTTTGACTTCAAATCTATAAAATAAATATATAATTTTCAAGTTGGAAAAGAATTTTGTTTAAAATAGTTTTCCTCATGCTTGGAACTTATATGAATTTGAATAATTCTTGAGAAAATTCATAACTAAAAACGCTATCTACTAGGTTTACTGGATTGGGAACCCAACTCAATTTGGCCAGCTGGAGATTTCGCAACTTGAAATAGTTATTTTTTTTATAAACTATTATTTTTAAAATAAAAATCATGTCAATCCGTACCAAACATTATGTCCTTGCAAAAAATTAAGAGCTCAGCGAAATATGAGTGTAAAATATTGCCGTGCCAATTTAAGAATCCCCGCCGCCGACGAAAATCGATATGACGTTACGCCAAAGTAAAAAATATTTGTTAAGTTTTTGTTAACATTCGTTAGCCTGATTTTAACGTGAGCACTCCTTTCGATGCACCAACGCAGAGGACCCGTATTCAGTCAGACAGCGATCAACTGATGGCGCGCTGGAAAAGCTGCACATTTCGTTTCGATATGACGACGACGATTGCTGCCGTTGAGTAACAAGACGGGGGATCCGACAACAACCGAACGTTCGTACGTAGCTTGCATACTAAACAACAATTTTGAAATCAAATTTTCAAATACCGGTTAATTTGGCTAACAGTGTAAATCATGCTTTTCGAATGGAGGGGTGCGTATGTGGAAGATTGAATCGAATTTTACATACGATACTAGTTTATAGTTCATTCGTTATTGCGATGAATTTACCAAACATACTTAACAATTATGGATTTAAAGCTGGTAACATTTGATTAATATAGATAAAGCATGTGATTGATAATTAATGAACGTATTAGCTTTAATTTTATGTAATAAAGTAACCCTATAACCTATCCGGTTCAAATAAATTATAACGGCGAAGAAATATCGATATGAAGATAATAATTTTGTATGGGAAAACTTATATGCGTGAATTTACTAAACACATACATAAACACACAAAACATAACTACATATTAAAGATACAAATTAGTCACGACCTCAATGTTTGTACACTATGAATAAGGCAGACTGACGCCAGAACAGGTGGCTTAAGTGTATCTTCATGTTTTCCGTTATTTCGATCGGTATTATCATTATGTAGAGAGAAAAATTTAAATTTAATACCGCCCAAGTAGATTCTCCTTCACAAACTGACACAACGGTGATGTGTCTTTTACTGCTTTCCTCCGGAGGAGGAGGGTGGGGATGAAATGAAAAACGCCTCTGGGAAAATGTGCGTCCCAAAAATGTTGATGCGCCTTTTCTTCGTTCGTTTGTTTGTGTGTTGCTTCCTTTTGCTTATGGTGCCGGTCGGTAGTGGCGCGGGATCCTTTTGCTTATAGTTTCACGTTGGGTACACAAATAAAGGTTATAAAATAAAATTTACACGAGAAAAAACACACACTCAGCTCCTAAGCGAAGAGGAGGGGGAGTAGTTGGGAAAGTTAAGAAGGATACCGTTGAAATGAGTGTAAAGATAGGAGAAGGTGGTTCAAATTGGCAAATTGAACGTTGATAATATTTGCCCTAGTTGAAATCTTAAAAAAATAATATGTTATTGGCTTGATAGTACAAAGTGCAAACCAAATATTTCTGATCAACATTCTAAGAACGATACCAACTGAAAATAAAATTATAGATAGGATAGTAGTAGGCTTTAATTTTCGCGAAAATCACGTGGCACTGTCAGTACAGTAGTTCAAAAACGTGAATCTCATTAAGTAGCCTATGTTGGGTGCATGAATTTTCTAAATCATTAGTGTCATTGAAGGCTCTAAATGCGGGAAATGCAGCGGGAAATAGAACATTTTTCTACAGTAGTTTTGGGTTGCCCTTAGCAACGGGTGTTTCGCTATTTTCAAGGCATTTTGCCTACAGCAGCGATGGGCGTGAGTTTCACTAGCTTCGCTGACTGTGATTGACTTCGCTTAGCTACTGTAGAGTGAATTTCAGATTTTTTCCCAACCCTGGATAGGATACAGAGTTACTTGGGCACTCCCATGATTCACTTTGGCATGGAGGGTTTTTCCGGACCGAATTGTCTCAAGCTTTGCAATAAGAAGCACTTCAATACGTCGCATATTGTGGTCAAATATAAGCTCATTAGATTTCAAAAAATCCCGCTGCCGAAGAGAATCAAATGTACCAAGAATAGGATTCGGCTTTCTATCTAACGATTTACTTCATTTACAAGGTAAAAGCGAGATGGTTAATTTTTTTATCTCAGAAAGATCGTATCGAAAAAAGTTTAAAACCCCAATCTTCCATATCTTTATTACCATCCTTACAATAAAAATAGTGTTCCGTGAAATTTTAACTTTTTTCGGTGATAATCATACTTTTCGTTTGCATGGTTCAAAGTTTTATGCTGTGTCTAAACGTCCAAGCAATCAAAGCAAAACTTATTAACTAGAAATAGAACCTTAGTTCAAGTAATGTTGAAGAATATTTAGCATTAATAGAATTTGAGAAAAACAAAAATTAAACTTGACTTAACTTTTGCAAAAGAAAAAAAGAAAATACTAAAAATCACTAGGAAGATGAGCAAATACCCTTTAAAAAAAATACCTAATGCACGTTAATGCTTCCAGTGGGCTATTTGCCTTTTGAAGGAAGCATCACACTAGACAACGCACTAGCATGCAGCGCCCAGTGGAACAGTTGGAAAACATTCTTGTCGAAAAGTTTTTCGGTCTGAGGCGGGAATCGAACCCACACTCCTTAGCACGATACGGTTAAATGCCTTGGTGACATTAACCGCACGGCTACGAAGCCCACTTTAAACTCTAATATGTTGCTTATCTTGACAGATAGGCCTGATTCGTCGGTGCTCGAAACTGAAGAAGTCTGTAAGTCGCAGACGCAAAAATATAATCAAAATACCAAAATGACAAATTAAAAAAAAATCGATAACTTTAAATTTGCAGATCAATAGATTTCATATAAAGGTTAAACATCAATTACAAAAAAAAAAAAGATTATGGGAAACTTTTTCTGGTCAATGATCCATTATTGGAAATGATTTTCGCGCAAATAGTTCATTCTTGTTTTATTCTGGAGAATGGTTTTCGGAAAAAATCATTCTGACGAATTGATTCTGGCAAATTTGCGATTTATTGACAAATTGGTAGATTGATAAACGAGCATGCAATTCCTCGAGCGTAGCATCTCTTTTTTTTAGGAATTATTGCGTAAATGCTTATACGACAGTAACAGTCATCATGCGTTGCGCCATGCTCGCATGCATTTCGCCCCACAATCCCCAACGTCTCGAAGGACACGCTCAATGGCGGTTGGATGAAGGAATCTTCAAAGTTGAAGAAAACGTAACGTTGTCAAACATATTTTTGAAACCGAGAGCCATTCGGTGAAAAACGGGTAGGCGATGAGCCTCTAGCTAAGGAGGTGGGAGTCGATTTGCAGAGCGTCATCTTCATCGTCGTCGTCGTCGTCGTCTTCGTTGCCGCCATTGGAGCAGAAAAGGCTCTTGGGTTTAAATATGTAGATTTCTTTTGTATACAAACGAGAGAAGATGTCTATCGTAAAAGGAAAATTATGAGTAGTTTGGGGGATAGAAGAGAAAATCCTCACGTGGTGACAAATTTTGAGCTTAGTAGAGAAAGTCTATATGTGCTTCGCACAAAAGGAGCCGCATATGGTTGGCTGGGGGTAGAAAGACGTTTGGACGTGTGTACCTTGTCGTACACTTTCCCGTACAATGCACAGTTGGAAAGGTTGAGTGTGTGACAAAACAAAAATACCTCAAATGAATATTTAAACAGCCAGTATCTCTCAGCTTCGAAGCAGATGTTCAAAGTACAAAAAGCTGACTCCTTCACGCATCACAGATTCATGAGTACAACGCAATCAAAGAAAAGGTGGTGGTGTGGGAGGACGTCAAGTACTGAGCTGGCAAAAATCAAATCTTGGTCTTATAATGCTTCCTATGCCGATAGGCTGCTAGAGGATGATGATTCCCAGTGTTGTCGTTCCAGAGCAAACTGTTATGGTGTTCTAAGTTGAACCATTTTACTTTCTATCTCTCTTTCTATACAGTCTGTTTTCCACCGAAAATGTGTACCGTGCAAAATAAAATTTTCATTTCAAAATTTCGAATGCCGTGCCAAAAAGGATCAATATTTCGTAGCAAATGAGGCAAAAATAAAATTTTGACTGGAAAAAAATGTTTGAAGTTTTTTTACCTGAAAGCAAAAGTAAGAGTAACTGATGGAAATATTGAGGCTTAAACTGACGTACTATCTCCATAACCTAGATTTGAAGGCTGTGGTTAGCCTGGGATCAATCAATCAGTCATAAATTTAGATTATCTTGGATAATTTCATAGACAAAATTTTATATTTTTTCTACAAATCTGAAAACACTGTTTAAAAATTTACGCGTTTTAATACGATGCACTATTAAGTGTCAAACATTGATTTTATAGAATCTTGTGAGCCTTACACACTTAAATTATTTCACCGACCTCAGTAAAATTTTTCGCCGAGAACCCAAAAGCTGAGAATTCGGTAATTTTTAACGCCGAATCTCGGTACTTATTTTACCGAGATTTTGGCAATCCGAATTTTATGCCGAGATCTCGGCGAACGTTACCAAGATTCGGTAAACGTTTACCGAGATCTCGGTAAAAGTTTTACCGAGAATCGTCAAATTATTACCGAGATATCAGCTGTTGGGTTCTCGGCGAAACCGTTTAAGTGTGAACTTTCAAGCCTATTCAACTAATTTTTATCAATATTCTGATGGTTTTTTGAATTTTATTAAATAAAGTAATTGACCTCGTCAAACTCATGTAATGCAACTGAATTTATGGAAAAACTATAAAAAATATTTTATTTAGATTCATCGCTTTTGGAGCTAACTAGCCGAGCGGAAGTTTAAACAACCAATTTTCAACATTATATATACTTTGTAATTGGATTAAATAGAATAATTCAAGTGAAATTTGCTGAAAAGCTACATATCTTCACGGCGAGAATCTAATTCACGACTTCTAGTTGACTAGACAGGCTATTCCGAACTACGGTACGAAAGGACTCATGAATGCAGAAAGAAACCTGAATTTTATTACAACACAATTAAATAAGCACCATGTAACTGAGTTGTAATCGAATTCAGGTGGTTCTCTGCGTTCATGGTTTTTTTTTAGCGTAGTTGGTAATGCACCTGTTTAACGAATCAAGAGTGATGAATTCGAATCTCAACGAGAAGACTTGTAACTTTTTCACAAATTTCTCTTCAATGTATCCATTTGATACAACTACAAAGTATGTGGAATGCCTAATTGTAGGTAAAAAAACTGTTCTATACCATGTCCCAGAAAGAAATTTCCCGGATGCCTCATTTCCCGGAATATCCCAGTCCCGGAAAGAATTTCAAGAATAATTAAGTACCTTCGTTTGGGCTGAGTTTTGACCACTATTTTTAAGGCAAAGTAATATCACAATCATAAAAACAATGTTGCAAGTTTCAAGAACATTTTGTAAATAGTCACTAGATTGTCAAACCCAAGTAACCAAATGGCACTATAATTCGCTTTGCTTTCTAATATAATATTATTATATGGCTAACTTGTCCTATATACGCCGTATAATAGCCCTATAAGTCCGAAAAAGCGAATTAGCAGACTGGTGGTTACTTGGATAGATTATTTTTTGATGTTCATTCAAGCCATAAGATGCATCAAAAAGCGCGGTCAGAGTCACTCCCAAAGGGACAATGTCACTACGCACGGTGGTAATACTTAATTGATCTTCTTCTTCCTGGCATTACGTCCACACTGGGACAGAGCCTGCTTCTCAGCTTAGTATTCTTATGAGCACTTCCACAGTTATTAACTGAGAGCTTACTATGCCAATGACCATTTTTGCATGTGTATATCGTGTGGCAGGTACGAAGATACTCTATGCCCTGGGAAGTCGAGAAAATTTCCAACCCGATAAGATCCTCGACCGGTGGGATTCGAACCCACGACCCTCAGCTTGGTCATGCTGAATAGCTGCGCGTTTACCGCTACGGCTATCTGGGCCCCAATACTTAATTGATGTATCGTTTGGAAAATCCATGCCTAATTACATAGTAATTTTTTATGTCGAATTAAAATATTTAAAAAAAATTCAATTTAGCAACAGGCAACGTAAAATCACTTTTGTACTTATATATGATAATCCAATTTAAAAGCAGTTCTACCGGCTTATTTGGTGGCAGATAAATAAGACATATTCCAGCGAATCCCAAGAAAAATTATAATGATTGTATCCACCATATTATCAGTAAGCGAGCGAGCCTAGATTTTTTTATAAGATCGAGAATTTTTACGGGTAGGCCTGCATGTAAGCTTTGAGTGTTAAAAAGGTTGTGTTAGCTTCAGTGTGAACTGCTGAACTCATTTTTAAAATCGTTCAGTATAACAAGAATAGTTTTTTTGCTCGTAAAACCGTTTTTTGTTGAATAAAGTGCTTGTTTCAAGTTAAATTGCATACATTTAGGCGTATTATGCAGATTTTCAAAGTTTAATTTTGCAATAAAATGATGATATACCCCAGTTGTAAGAATTTTGACATCATTTTCAGATTCAGGAGACCCAAATTTAGTAGATGGGGGAATTTTACTTTCTAAAATATGCTTTATTATATAGTGATCAAATTGGCCCCAATGTGTCATTTTCAATTTTTTTATATTAAAACTAATTTTATGAAATGCCAAATTTGATTTCATAAAAAATCGATTACATAAACTGATAGAGATCAATGAAGTCCTGGTTTTACCGAAATAAATTTGGCAATTTTTAAATTCCAAAGAAAATCATGACAAAAAGTTGTGAAAAAGTGATCAATTTGCCCCCGGATTACGGTACACAGTTTTGTGCAAACGGTGGTAAACAAAACTGAATGAGTGAAATGAGCACAGAGGAGGAACGCTTGGAATGCGGAATTCATTTCTAATTTTAAAGTTTTTCAGAGATTTTTTCATTTGTATAGCCGAAGTGGAAGCAAATGGGGAAAAAACTTTCGCATTTGCGACCATCTTCCGGCTTTATGCTAGAAAACGTCTCAGATAACTCCTCATCTTACCAACGGCCAACTGTTTGCTGCCGCGCGGGAGATCATTGACAGTCCGTTTCCATCGATCCCCGCACAGCCGAAGGCCAACACGTCGGTAACTCACAGAATGAGTGCGACCTACACAGAATTTTCACTCAGTCAGCCAGTTCTGCATTGGTTGCCTCATTCTGTATAGTTTTAATATATGCGCTGCGTGGAGCTGGCTTAGCGTGGAGTGTGTGCTTGACTTGAGAAGAAGCAACCTTGTAATGAATCACCAGAATGAACAGCGCGTGGATAAATGAATCCTACGAGTGGAAAGGCTTCGCGAACCACTTATCGGTGTATTCATTTTGCTTCTTCGGCGTTGCATCCGTTCGCTTTTTGCGATGATCTTCGTGACGCAAAAATGAAAAATGAATTTTGGCGAATGTTGGATCGCGAAGATGCGTCGATCATTGTTCACGAAGAAGATCCATCGCAACACTGACGTGAACAACGCGCGACATGTTTGATCCTGCCCTCATCACCCACCTCGCAGGAGCAAGCGTCTAGGTCGAAGGATCAAACACAACTCCAATCCTATATTGAGCTATATAATAGCAAAAAAAACACCACCGAAAAAGCTGAAAACAACACAGAACACTATTTTTTTGTTGATAATAATAAGAAAGACATGGAAGATTGGATATTCAAACTTTGCAATTTTGGACCACCCTAATGTATGATTATTATTCTTGTAATTGCTTTGTTATGTGCTTGTTTTCAACTTCAGTGCACCGTTCGATTTTTTTTATAAATTCCATGGTAGTTAAGTGCTCCGAGGAGCATGATGTGAAACCCGCTGATAAAAAAGGTTTAAGAGTACGGAAATTCAATGCAAAAATGGTCGGTGTTAAGTCAGAGTGGAACAAGTAGAAAACTTGGGAAAATTGGATTATTATTTCATTTGATGCGAAATTATCTTACCTTCATATCACTTTGATAAGATTTGAAGAATGTTGTAAACTGTGAAAGATATATAACAAATTTTCTATGGATGACCAATAAAAATCCATAAATGTATGCAGAGCGGACCAAGTGCTTATAACCATAACAGCGAAAATTACTATATTCTAATATTCTGCAACAAATCAAGCTGGCAGAAACTCAGTAGCAGAATTAGCAAAAACAAAATTTTATTTCGACCACATTCATTCTTCCAAATTATTATTATTATTTTTATCACCCTTGTTTTGTCCATTAGGTATTATCATGACAAGCTTATGATTTCATGCAACTAGTTTTGTTTGTTATATATAATATCAATGGATAGTCCTGAACGTCCAGTTATAAATAAGGAACAATGTCCTCTATATGTATGCCATGTTCCTAATTTCTTGCAACATCAAAGGCAAACCTTCTTTCAATCCTTCGCCAAAAATCCCAACAAATTCAAAAGTCCTGAAGTTAAGTACGACACAAACAATAGGCAACAATCATAATCACTAATTTATGGTTTCAGAAAGGGAGCGCCTCTTGATAGCCAGTTTATGTCGCTACCGGATTGAACCCGAAATGTATGCTAAAAGATCCATTAGAGGGAAATTTACGGCTCTCTGTAGAGGTACCCCGCACGTCATCACACCAGATAGAGAGAGAGCCAGGGTGAAAAGACACCGAACGTGCGAAGTGAATGTGCCACCCGATACTAACAACGGCCCGCCCTGACATACACTCCCGTGCAAAAGTTTGGGGTCATCCCCTAAACATACAAAAGTCCTTGTCCATATAGCTCTTGGGTTACAAGTCTAAGTTATAATCTTATATGGTTAATTGGAATGGCAAAGTGTTAATCTTACTCGTAGATATTTTAACAAAAACTGAATTTCTGAATTTTGTTTACTACATTTTTTGAATTTGCATTGAAAAAACATGGCTAATATTCTCAGCATTAGATCGAATACAATTTTATTGTTGAAGAACACTTGCATAATTTTGGCGGGAAAAACTGAAACATGTTCAAAATCATTAAAACAGTCATTAAAGTCATCGTGCAAAAGTTTCGGGTTACCTCTTAGTATGGTATATCGTGCAACAGTTTGGGGTTACTAAAAGTTCCTCAAAAAATGAAGATTTTTAAACCAATTATGTACACACTTAGTTGAGCTCGGCTAATTTTCATTCTTTTGTCGAGATCCGCACAGCCGAGCGGTCAGCAACTGAGTTTTAGCTGATATGTCAGCAAAACATCAAGTTTGTTTATAGCAGCACATATGAGTGCCGCTGACATCAAACGTCACTTTTGCTGAGATGTCAGCAAACGAACTTTAACCGAGATTTGCACAGCTGAGATCGGCATTCTGATTTAAGAGTGTACGCGTCATTATTCACCATATTTTGAATGTGCTCTTCAAAAACTATGAGAATTTAGTTCCAATGTTTTACTGGTTTAAAATTTTGGTTGGCCCAATGTTGAGAGCATTAGAAATGTTTTTAAAGTGTCATTTTTGAAAAATATCGCAACTTAGAGCAGAAATTTAGTGTAGAAAATTTAGAAAATGTTTTTATTGAAATATATTTGAAGCAAGATTAACTCATTGCCTTTCAAATGATTCATAGAGAGATTCAATTAGACGTGTATTCATAGAGATAAAGACCAAACAATTTTTTAGGTTTTTACGGGATGACCCCAAACTTTTGCACGGGAATGTACTGTGTGTCATAACAGCCGAGCCGAGAGGTCTGGCTGGGGGATTTCTCAGCAAAAAATATCATTTGCCAGCCTTCGCTCAAACGAACCTTCTTGAGAAAGTATCAAACAGAATTCATAATTAAATCTAAAATTGAAATTTTCTTTTCGACACCGTTTGCTGTGTTGTCTCTTTCGGGAAAGGTATGGCAGGGGATCCTATAGTTGTGGGTGACCGGCTCGGTTCGGTAAGAAATGGCTGAGTTTATTTAGATTCGCACAGCTTATTAGGTCCCTTTTTAGGTATAACCTTTGGTCTCTCGTTATGCTCGGTAGGTACTTTATTAGCAGCAAGTACCGTTGGTGCTCCCCGACATCGAAACCTACTTGCGTAACATTTTTCAATTATTGATAAATCTGGGATAAACTTGAGCACGAAAATTTCAAATAACCAGCAAATCTAAGCCATTGTACCCCTCGTCCTGGTAACTAACTTCCCTCCTCGGTGGTCAGAGGGGCTCATTGGTTCCCTAGCTGATGCTTACTTTCACTACCTTTTTTGCGGATTTCATCTGTTCGGCTCATTTAGTGATTTTGCCTTTTCGGCTATTTTTCCCCAATCGACCATATCCGACCCATCTGAAGGCCTCCGAAATGGGAAGTAAAATTAGAGCGGCAGAACAAATCCAAAAAATCGACTCGGAATTAAAAAGCGCCAAAGCCGACATCCTGAGGAAAGGTAGTTACGGTGTTTATGAATTATTAAATGAAAATCAGACTCTGAAAACGAGAACAAGCATCGGGAAAACGAATGGTACAAGGTATCAGGTAAACTTCGTTGGCATGCAACTGCTTCTGGAGTTCTCGGTATGAAATATGAAAATGCCTAAGTGTGGGCATCAACAAAATATAATAATATCTTGGAATTATAGAATCTAATTTCTGATGCATGGCAAGAGAGGAATATTTTAGTCCGAGAGTACTTGTGACAATTTCCGACAAACTTGCACAGAGGCTTTTCATCGTGGAGATCACAACCTATCTTAAGTTGAAAAAGACATAAATACGTTCGCTACCTTTGTAAGAATTTGTTTCATAGCTATATTTGAA
The DNA here is from genome assembly GCF_002204515.2 of Aedes aegypti. Lineage (NCBI taxonomy): Eukaryota > Metazoa > Arthropoda > Insecta > Diptera > Culicidae > Aedes > Aedes aegypti. The sequence goes on from NC_035108.1 coordinate 384,611,779, forward strand.
CCTATTTCATCATCTTATGAGTTAAGAATCGGAAAAATGAGAGAACATTTGGATGAGCTAGCTTGAACAGGATGAAGCTTTTAGTAGCCTCAGTATAAAAAAGCACAGCAATAGATACTATAGCAATAGAATACTACTGATTAATAGTAGCCGAAGATTTGGATCCTCGGGGTAATTTTCCAACAGGTTTATAAGTTTTAATCAAAAGAGTAACTCAGTTTCCCTATCGTTTCGATAGATCAGACTTGCATCAACCGTGTGTGTATGGGAAATGTCTTTATTTTGACTGAAAATAATCAAATTCCATTTGTTCTTCCATACAACCGTTACAACATGTTACCAGAGCCATAGCGTTGCCTTTTGGCGCCCTTGGCAAACCCCAATTTGAGCGCCCCCTCGTCATAGTATAAACTTATCTTAGTGTTTCTCGTCATGAATCAATCTTCCGTTAAGTATGACCTAACAATTCCAAAAGGTTTCTTTTTGAAATTTTATAACCACTTCTACATGGTCGGCGCTAAGTCAGAGGGGACCAAGTACAAAACTTGGGAAAATTGGATTATTCTTTCATTAGATGCGAATCTACCTTACCTCAATTTCACTTTGACCAGATATGTAATAAATTTACTTTGGATGATCAATAAAAATCGATAAAAGTATGCAGTCAGTCCACTCTGTGTTTATTACCATAACAGCGATAATGATCAGCCCGCTAAGGAATGCGAGGAAATGAAAAACATTTCAAGAGTTTTGTCAGATTTTTCGACATCGAATGATTCTTCTACTCATCCATTAAAAGAAATTCATAAATATTACTTAATTCGATGCATTTGATTTTGATTTTTGATCATTCACCAGTTTTGGATGGGTGGTCAGAAATTGCAACAATTTATGTGCAGACAGAGCGGACCAAGTGTGAAAAGCAATAAACTGATTGATTATTGCATTGTTTGAGTCAATTTCAGAGTCCGATAGAAGTTAATGGTAGTTCTATGGTGCATGTATGGAATGTCCTAGAACCAAGCCAAGAATCCGCTTATTGGACCAGTATATTTTGAACGGTACTCAAGATTTTCACTTGGTCCACTCTGACTGAACGCATATTTGAAAGTTTCTGATCTTCAATGCCTGACCCTGCAAAACCCTAATGTTAGCTATCGTAATGCCACTGATTTTGAGATTGGCGATACCGATTATTGAAGAATTTACGTGACCATGACAACATTGAATGATTATTATTTTCATAAAAGTATTGTATTTTGCCCTATAAAAGACACGAAGAGTTTTGTATGGAGACTGTTAAGTATGTTGAAAAAATCCATTTAATCGAAATTTAATCCTGCGATTTCAACCTAATTATATCTGAAATGAAAGTTAAAGGCCTATTTTGCATGCTTGATGAATTAAATCACGCAACATTTTGATACTTTTTGATGATTATACTTCAAATTTCATGTAAACATTATTTAAACCAGTGTTTTCAAAAACTTTGACAGCCTGTAGCTAAAAATCTTGCTGGAACATTTCTGAGAACGGCATTAGATTCAGCAACCGACTAGCAAATCTACTAGAGACACATAATCTGATTCTTGAGACGCAAAAATGTCATTGTTGTTGCGCTGTGTAATTAAAAAATCGCGGGAGGGAAGCATTTTATTTAATGTTAATAGAATAAATCCAATCACTAGAAACGAATTATAAATTTAAATTTAAATAAACATGCCTATTGAAACTATGAAGAAGAGTACTAAAAAATAGGTGGTAATCCTTAATCCTCTCTTTCCAACGACTTTAATCAACAATCTCTTTACGGAAAAGCTTTTCTATAAAAAAAAATGCTTGAACAACTACGGTTACAAATGGGCTAAATTTTTCGATTTTTTTACTTGTTGTTCAATAGTAAATTGTTTGTTTATCATGTTGTGTTACTATTGAAACAGTCAATTGAGTGTTGGGTTAATCTGACGTGTATAGTATCATATTTATATAACTACACACAAATTTCGTTCGTTGTACTATCTTTAGATGGGCTTCGTTTTTATTTGGCTCCCGATAGGTTAGCCCACTTAAAACGAAGACAAACGTCACTTTTTGACATAAAGCTCGACTTATCAATCTTGGTAGCCCTGAATTTCCATTGTATTCAATGGACCGATGCACGAGTTCACGGCTTTGACGTTTGAGCGGTGCCGAATTCACTTGTTGCCATGGTCACATAAATAACACGGCACCGCTCAAACGTCAAATAGTGAACTCGTGCACTGGTCCATACCGTGGTGAATCAAAATCCGGACGGTACCAATATCCGGACACTTTGATTGTATTCATCAAATTGAATATGAAATCAAACAAAAAATGAAGGTATTTAATTTTTATTAATAGCTTTCAATATTGCTCTTCATTTTAATTCATAGTTTCATCTAGTAATCCTTTGCTATGAAATATAATAAATTAAAACAAATTGGCAGCCCCAGTTGAACGTCGTTTCTCCAAAGAACCAAATCCAATAGTGAAGGTTTCGACAAGAACGTCAGCCACTCTCGGCTTACAAAGAAGCTACTAAATAATACAATTTGAAATTATTCGTCTCTGAAAAGTGTATGAAATAATAGTTTTCAAGTATAGTGCACGAAAAAGTGGGAAAACTTGTGCAAATAAGCATTTGTGGTGTGAAAAAAGGCTGCCTTGCCTGCTGTCCGGACTTAGAGGCTAGTGATCATTAACCCGGACATACCGTGAAAACCTAATATTTATTGAGCATTTGAAAGATATTTTATTGTGAATTGCTGCAAAACTGTTTAATTACATAACATAAAGGGTAAGTAGTTCCCAGACCATAGATTTACGCAAGAAAAGTGTTGATATTGTGGATCATTCCAGTGAAGCTAGAATGCAGGCTGTTGGCATGGGGTGCAGGTAAAATTAATTGTAATTCCACTCAACATTTTGGCCTTTCATGCGTTTTTAAACACACGTATGCAAATAACTCTGATATATTGGAGATTTTAGGCTCGATTGATGAGCCGTTAATCAGTTTTTCGTGTGTATTGTCAACCAAAACGCTTCTGTCCGGATTTCGATTCAAAACCGTCCGGTTTTTTGGTGCATGTGTCCGTATTTAAAAACACGACACGCTTCATCAATTTAACGTTTTATATGTTAAACTTGTATTATTAACTGTTTTTTTTTGACCCAAACTCAATGTTTTGACGTGTACTTATGTGAATAACAATAACACGTGTACTAATTGTGACCGAAACATATTTAAATTAGCGTTTAAACTTTCGGCGTCGCTTAAGTGTCCGGGTAATGATGCATCATGGTATATTGGCAGCTAGAAACTCAGCCTGCGTAGTGAAACTCTTTCTCTAGGCTACAGGTTAAGAATAACGAACGAAAGATGCATTGGATTTATCTGGTTCAGTTTGTCTAAAGTTTGTTGAAAATCAATGGAGCTCTGGAGCTACCATGGGAAAGAGAGGGTTAACATATTCGTATGCTGAATTTGAAAATTTAATTTCATAAATTGTTCTGCGATATAAAGATAATTTAAGAACTTTTCACAGAAAATTCCATTGTTATGTGTGAGCAATTCTATAGAAGCTCGCGACCTTATTAGTTATGTCTCTTTCAAAATGTTGCCAAGTGCGTGACGCATTTTGGCGCCCCCTGAAGGCTGGTGCCCTTGACGGAGGCCAACCGCATGCTATGTCACTGCACGTTACACACAAAAACTGAACTCGTCAGATATTTTTGGAATGGAAACACAAACTTTTTTAAATTTTGGGGCTAGGACCGTGAAATTTCTTCGGTATTTCTTTGGTAATCGATTGATTGAACTATTCGTAATCTTATTAAATATGCTGTAGTGCCGCAGGTCCAAAATATATTGGGATGTCCAAAACAATCAAAACAGTGCTCTACAACTGAGTTATTTTCGACGTATTTTGGACCATGTGATCATTTTTATGTCATAGAGGATGATTTCCTTTGCTTATTGGAATGTTCATTGACTTAGTTACGCTGTGCAATTAATAAATTGGGACAAAAACCCCATAATCACTTCCTTAGAGGATCCAAAACACTACTGTATATGACGTATTACGAGGTCCACTGAGCCTTAGCGGTATACGCGCAGCCAATCAGCAAGAACAAACTAATGGTCGTGGGTTCGGAAAATTTTCTCGACTTTTCTTCCCATAGTATATCTTCGTGCTTGCCAGTGTTGTCACACGCTATGCACATGCAAAAATGGTGAAATGGCCAAAAAGTTTTCGCACAACTTCTGATCTCGCTCTAAAAGCTATTAGTAACCGAGTGTGTAGCTCGTTGTTTTTAGATGAGCTAACGAACCAAAATGAAAACTATCACTGATTGAATATCTTCTCTACTACGAAGGATATTCTCTTTTTTATAGCATTGTTAAAAAATTTGTAAATCTATTCGTTTGCTAAGTAACAACAAGATACATAAGAGATCATAAATAAAGCGAGAGTTGATAACTGTGGAAGTGCTCATAATAATACTGAATGCTAAGAAAAAGTAGGAACGTAACGACAGAAAAAGTGAATAAATAAATTAAACAAAATCGATAAATGAACAAACAAACTTGAGAATTGAGAATAAAGGATTGCAGAGCATGAGCATTAGCCTGGGACACGGTTTTATGAAACATTTAGATTCGCTCCAGTCCACTTTTTGGATTGCATTTAGGTCTCATACCGACTATGCAAAATTTCAGCTCGATTGGAGAAACTATATTTACGCGCCAGCCGTTTTAAGTTTGTATGGGATTCACATAGTAAAACTTTCTTTTGCAAAGAAAAATCGCCAGAGGTCGCCCATTGACCTCCATAAAAATTATGAACACAGATCTCGATAGGTATTTTTACGATGAAGAATATTGCCCAAGACCGCAAAGCAATCCGATGCTTGTGAAAAAAAGTTAGACTATTTGGAAATTTTGCCCGATTATGTTATTATTGTTATTCCTTTACGTGTTAATCAACGTCGCCTTACCAAGGGGTTTTCATTGAATTTTTTTTTTCACAAGTGTCGGATTGTTTCGCGGTCTTCGGCAATATTCTTCATCGTAAAAATACCTATCGAGATCTGTGTTCAGAATTTTTATAGAGGTCAATGGACGACCTCTGGCGATTTTTCTTTGCTGTCCGATTCATTTTTCGCGCCTTCGCAGTGTTTTTTTTTTCAGTTGGCTTCGTTCGCTTGGGTAGTGCTTTGCAAAGACCCAAGCTGTCTGATTAATTTTTCGCGCGCTCGGAGTATTTTATTGTTGGCTTTGGTCACTTGGGTAATGCTTGCGTAGGCCCAAGTTGTCCGATTCAGTTTACGCGCGTGCGGAGCGTTTTTTAAGTTAGCACTTCATTTGCACGCCTTCGGTGTGCTGTTGTGTCCCTGCTTAAGCGTGTTGATGCTGAGATTGTGACTGTTCATTTGAGGATGGATTACCAACTGGTGAGCTCGTTTCATGCTTTTAATAACACATTTGTACCATGATAAGTATTTTTTTGTGTATTTGTTGAACAAACTATGAATGGTTCAATACTTAAGGTGTTGACATAACCGCTAATTCATGTTTTTAAAATTTTGATATTCAAATCTTTGAATAGTTCGATGTTTAAGATGTTGACGCATTGATAGATAACTTTTTAAGTATAGGTTACATGAATCGCATCACTTAGCAAGGTGAATCCTGATCATGTAGCTTTTAAGCCCTCCCACAAACGAAACTCCTTCCAGTGACTATCTTGAAGATGCAGAGGTATACTCGGTCTTTAGTAAGAATGTATGCAACACTAACATTCCTTCCCTTCCCCAATGACCGTAAGAACGTGGCTGGCGCCGTTATTGACATTACTAATTTCCTCGAAAATGTACATTGGAGATGGTATGCTACTCCCAAGCTACAGCTGTTGGTTCCCTGTACAATTTCGATTATTCTGGTCAATCATGGAGTAGCAACTACGAATTGTACGGTCATCAATGCTCATGCATAAAAACATATTATTTTCAAAATATTGTTAATCTCTCGTGAAAAAAACGTCCTCATATTTTTTTACCATTAACAGATAAAAAGATGATCTTTCTAGTGGCAATAAAAGATTGAGGGTCCGTTTGTGCATTTCAGAGATATTGGCTTTTGAAAACAACCATATATTTTTCAGACAAGATCTTCGATAACTTTGCATTCATATAAGATAGAACAGTAGTTTTTTCGGCAAAAAGTTGCACAATCAAGAGTTATGAAAGTGTTCGGAACAAAGTTTTTGCAAGAAATAGTCATATATAAAGTTATCAGATTTTTTAAGGATCACCTCAACTTTTTTGTTAAATTAAATAAAGCCTCACGAACCGTAAGAGATTGTTCCAAATCGATTGTTCTTAAACATTGTAGAACATCGTAGCTTAAATGCGTCAGCAAATAGTTTATGGTTTGATCTCGTAAACCAGAGAGAAACTATACCGAAGACACCTTATACCTAAAACTGGCGGTTTAGGCACAAACACTTTCATATTCCTAGATATGGCTTGGGTTCAAAGTACAATGGCTTTTAGGGCAAGATCATAAGTTATGCAAGAATTCTATGACCCCATTGTACACCAAACATGTGTTCACAGGAACAAAGGATGCAGTTAAAAGATAAACACTACTCGAGTTTTGAGAATAACGAACGCAGACGATTAACTTAGAGATTGCCTAGACTATTGCTTCGGGTCACGCAAAATTGTCACTGTGAAGAGCGCTCTAATACTCCACATGCTTTTTTGCGATTTTGTTTTATAAGATTCCTCTAACCATTCATTGCAAGGGATAGTTAACATAAAACCGCATCACACCATGAATTAAGGATCACTTGTTGGGCTTTTAACACCGATATAGGTGATCAGTGATTCTTAGCAGTCATTACATTCTCATCTGATCACTTTGATCATCTTCGGATGGTCAAAGATATTATCAGCAATCCAAGAGCGCTCTGATATGATTACATATCTCTATCAGATGATGATCTTGACACTGGTTTAGTGACATATGGGTGTATTTCTGTTTCAATTTGATTACACTCCTATCCTGTCATGGCTATTGTACGAATATTTCACACGATTGTGATGCCTGATGTTAGTAAATCTAACATTGTGAGCATTTTCCTTCGATTTCAATGCTAATTGCTAAATAAATTAGGTCCTTTGATCAATCGCTGAGTTTTGAAAATTAAAAATTATGCAAAATAATATTGAAACTGAATGAATATTGAGCTTTCTTGAAAAGCTATACATAGTTTTATGCTGTTTTTATTTCAATGATTCCAATGAGCTCTTGCGAATTCCAAAGTCTAGACTCACAAGGTATTGTTGGAACAAAATAATATTCCGGGGAAATAATCATCTGGTGAAATAAAATAAAACGTTCGCTGATTAAGGTTGAGATAGTCGATGACTGAGAATTGATTTTTCAACTTCCAGTTGTAATTTATTACAGAAAATATAGTTACGCTAAAACTCTACGCTGATACTCCCACCAAATGAAAGCATAGATTCTGGCGCTATTCAGGGGTCTATTTTGTAAATCGAGCAGATTCATGTGACTCGTCTGTAACCACTGTCGATCAAAGTAAGCATGTCTATTACAGATGTCACCCGTCGATTCCCATAGTAATTCAGTCACATAGAGTGACAACTGTCGAGAAACTCGAGTAACAGAGCCGTGTCGAGTGAATTTTTTGGTCGACAGTGACTCCAGTCGAGTCATTTTGATCGACTCAAGTTATAAAATAGACCCCTCAGTGTTGGAATGTATTCTAGACGAATATTACTTGGACAAGAATATTAATGAGGAATTCTGGAATTTTTCTTCATCAAGAAATACGTTCAGAGTCATGGGAAACATATGACTAAGATTTTATTTATATGAAAATTTTATTTATGCTTTTATAAATTGTGGTGTGATTATTGGAAAAACATATATCTGACAAAGGGAAAGTAAGAGAGGCAAAGTTATGAAAGTATCATCATATTTTAAATGTCTCACGAAATAATGTTTTATTACATTAGGTATATATGAACAATTGCATTTTTTCACATTTCAAAGTCATCCTGTTCCTGTACTATTTTCTTCATTATTTAAGCATTTCTAGTAAAGCGCTCCATTACTTGGTTGTAATGCTTGAGAATGGCGTTTGTGGTCTTCATGTCTTGCGACAAAAAATACATACACATTATAGGCGTAGCCGCAACAGATGCTTCCGAACAATGTTCCGAACCTATAAATATATCCAAAATGGCATTTCATTTCCTCAAAAAATGAACCATGTACTCACTTCCGTTGATAAATATCCAACAGATAATTCAAAATTCTCGGTCGACTCGTCCTAGGTCAGCTCACGGGAGTGACAGCCGGGCTGTTTTGAATCTTTCTGTTATAGTTCTTATGCCCGGATTGCTCAGATGATAAGATTTCATCCTGAATCAAGTGAGTTAAAGATGAGGTTCAAAAATCGATCAAAGAGCTCTAAGATAATATCCTAATATTTGATCCGTATCTTGCTCAGAAGATCGAAAGATGAGATAAAATGCAATGCCTGATTCTTAGCCAATTAAAACAGCCGCAGCCAACACTACAAAACTATTTAAGTTGATTGGGATTAGAAATTAACTTTAATAAATAATTTCTAGAACTGTCAAAATGATAACTTCAACAATGAATGAAGGAGGCATGCTGATTTTTTGGAATAATGTACTGAACAGGAATAAGATTGCAGAGCCTTAAACATTTTCTTTAATTTCTATCAACGGTAACCTCAGGCTTTGGAAATATATACAATAGTGTAGAGAATTCCTTGCAACTTGACAGAAAACGTTGGATTGCTAACAACATGAAAAAAATGAAACAAATACGGACCAACAAAATGGGTACAGCCAAATGCGAAACAAACTCATCATCATATTTCATAAAAGTCATTTCGTTTGCACAAAAACAGACCAGCTCGACGAGTGTCTTCTACGAGCTCCTCCGCACAGTGGAAAACAGAAAAACCGGGCACTACTTTCCTTCTCGAAGTAATTGAATTCTGCTGTAAATGAAGGAAACTTGGGATAAAATAATTTCAACTTCTCTCTTGCAAGGCTCTCATCCCCTCCTGAACCTCATCGCTGAGATACGACGTCAACCTGCCCGGGTGCTTTCCTTCATCCGACGCGCCATGTTTCGTTGATTTTCCATTCGTTGACGTAGTAGACACACATCCCATTTCACCCCGTTCCAAAGCAGATGAGCGCCTCAACCAATGGGAACCACCAGCTCGAGTTGGCTGGATGAAGTATGAGGATCCTCCATCCCAAAAAAGCAAGGTTCCACTGAGTCGGTAAGTATCAGTAGCATTCAACTCCACCGCTATCTCCTCGGCCATTATCACCACCGAGTAAATGCACAGTGTTCTGTTTTGGGTGGAAATAGGGATGCAATTCAGCGGGCGATGATGTTATATATTGCAAAACTTTACGAGTAATCGAGTCACATTACGTCTTCACTGGGACAACGCCTGCATCTCAGCCTATTATTCAATGTGCACTTCCACAGTTATTAACTGAGAGTTTTCTTTGCCAAAGTGGCTATTTTTGCATTCGTATATCGTGTGGCAAGTACGATGATACTCTATGCCCAGGGAAGTCAAGGAAATTTCTATTAATAAAAAAAGACCCTGGACCGACCGCGAAACGAACCCAGACACCTCCAGCATGGCTTTGCTTTGTAGCCGCGGACTCTAACCACTAGGCTAAGGAAGGTCCACTTCAAACACTGTAAGCATCGAATGATTATTTGGACTCTATTCTAATAGCCAGCAATACTTGTCATGGAATTTATATTGGAAAGTTGTTTTTTTGATAATATTCAAATAAATGTTTTTATTGTTTATTTCTTTCACTACTGGACTGCGAAGTGCGGTCTCATAAGTGCGAAGGTGCGAATAAAAGTGCGGGATTGTAATGAATCTTGTTGGTGTCTTCAGAGCACATATTCTTTGATTTACGGAGAATAAGTCCCCCGAAGACACCTACCTGATTTGACGCATTTGCGCACTTTTATTAGCGTTTCCGCACTTGTAAAAACTTCTGCGATAGTCCAGTGGTGAAAGAAATGCGCAATATACAAAAAATAGGGGAAAGTGCGACACCTACCGATATTTCACAGGAACGAAATGGGCCCACTCGATTTCTTGTATTTTTGTATTTGTGCTTATGACATATTTTCCTTTAGTTCCATCTCCATTGTTTTAATTGCGTTCGTGTTTTCTCCCAAAACAGTACATTGTGCAACGGCGAGGCACAAGTAGCAACCAGCAGTGATTCACACCATTTCCGCGCCCAAGCCAAAGAAACACAAAATCATCCCCCGGACAGGGGTTGTCGACGAGAATACGACTACGAAGTCTGGCAAAACATTCGGCAGTGTGCTATCCCAGCACTTCGCTGGCAGCAGACAGGAGATGGGATAAAATTTATGTATTTTGTTATATTTTAATTTGCAAATTGAAATCGTTAATGTTGTTTCGAGTACTGGCAGCCACGGCTGCTTTTTTGTCAATCAAATAAAAACTCAAAGCCCGGTTGGCGATGGAACAAAATGGATTGCCCGGTGATGAAGAATTGCAACCGGAGTGTTTTTTTCCTACTTGGAATATAAAGTTTTTTCTCGATGCTATTTTTTCTCACAACTACTCGACTCAGGGTTCAGCAGCAGAGACAATTGAGCACGATACAAATTCATTTTCATGGTAGAATCAACATTATGACCCTGGCAACTCATTAGGCTAACAAGTTTTTAACTTGATTGGGAAATTATCGTCCGCATGAATGGAGCTGTATGGATGAAGAACGTTTTGTAAATGCTGAACAATTAGTCGTTGAATTTATGTCAGGTTTAATTTACCTGTTAACGTGATCGTCAAAATGACGTCTATTGAACCTTTGGGCTTTTTGATTAATTTCTGAATCTTGTTCTAAATCAATACAAGTATTTTCCGTTTCTATCAACACTTTTGGCATTTTTCAGTTGACAAAAACGAAGCCGTGACAAAACCAGAATAATTTTACAAATTTGAAAAAGTAGTTGCAGTTTTGGCAGAATTATACACTTAAATTTAATTTTCCATGAATTTTTTTTTCTTTTAAATATGTTATTATTAGATAACCAATCGAAATATTTTAAGAAAAACGTTCACTAATTGCGTAAAAAAATATGCGTATAAGTTTTTAAAAGTATGAGATTTTGAAATAAAACGATCATATAGAGTAAAAATTATGCTTCCGGCTGTGAGAAATATTCATGAGTTAGCTTTCTTTTTTGAAAATAGAGTTTCCTTAGTAATCTAAACCTATTTTGAACATAATTGTTGCTTTACTTTTTTGCTGAGAGTTGATTTTGAAGCTCTGCCTTCAATTGAATTGTACAGGATACAAACATACAATCTGTTCGGCAGTAGGTCATTTGACATAAAGTCGTTTAGCATAATAGTTGTTTGCCATAATGGTAGTTTGGCATAATGGTCATTTAGTATAATAGTCGATTGGCATAATGAGTAAACATCAAGGATTTTTGAAGATGTCATTCGTTTTTTCGTTTCTATTGAATCCCTCTGACGGCACCAGACTTATTTTAGAGTCAATTGCACAATGATCGGGCTTCATTTAAAGGGGCGGCCAACACTACCAAAAACTATTTTGAGATTTTTATGTTTTTTATAATTTTTAAATATACCTTGTGTATTATACACTGTAACCTCAATTTACGAACTAGATCGGGGTGCGCAAATTGAATCAGTGCGTAAAACGAGGTTTTGCCTTTTGGAGTCTACTTGTATGAAATTAGTTTATATTATTTAGAGAAATTATGCTCATTTAGCATCATTAATATGTTAATTGAAATATTGGGTTCCTAATCAGACTAGAATGTGTACAAGTTTAGGTCTTCCAAGAACTCTTTGCAGTTTGGGCATATGATTTATCATTTCTATGTAGAAGAACGTCTCACAATACTGGACCCTAGAAGATTGTTATATTAATAAGAAGAGTATGTATTCTCAGATCCGAGTTTGGTAACTAAGTGAGTACAACAAGTGTTCTAGTTTGTCCAAAAACTTCCTGGAATATATACCTGCAATGTACTGGCTAAATACGATTTTTTGATGTTCTTTTATGGCCTTATCTATTTATAGCAGTAAAATTAGTATTGTTAAAATCTGTACCGATATCCTTGGACTTCATTTAAGCCATCGATTTATTTTATTTGTTTGTACGGATGTTTTTGGTCCTGCAAGGACTCCATAGAATATAGGCCTTGGTATCTATGACCGTAATAAGTGATAAGAGATTAGTTTCCAAATACTCCAAAGGCCCCAAGCATTCCTGTGAGTAAACAGTGTAGTGTATTAATTTGTGTGGATGTCCTAGGTTCTCCAAGATCTACATCGAATACAGGCCTTAGGACCTACAAGTGTAACCAATTATCAATGGATGCTTTTTTTATATATGGCACAGGCTATTGTTATAATTTGTGGCAATGTCCTGAGTCCTCCAAAGACTTCATCGAATATAAGCCTTTGAATCTACAAACGTGATCAATAGTATATCAATAGTTTTTCAATATGATACAGTCTCCATTCATTTAAGTCATCGGAATATTTTATTGGTTCGTACGGACGTTGAATATAGGCCTTAGAATCAACGACCGTAATAAGTTATTAGAAGTTAGTTTTCATGTACTCCAAAGACCTCAAACCTACGATTTTCTTCGCTTGTCCAGTATAAAAGTTTAATTCTCTTGTGTTTTCTTCTCCAGTTTTTTTTTCTGTGTTATGTTCCCTTTATGTTGGATTGAGGATCCTGGTCATCCGACAGACGAATACCGGCAAGAAATTGGTACCAACGCCACTACACGTTAATCGAGCTACCAAGATATACCTCCCGGATGTGCTACAGAAAACCCTGAACCCAATCCTCAATTCCTTCCAAAAATTGTGACCATTAACCTCGAGTTGCCACGAGTACCCTGGCTCCATCCCATACTAATCTTGGTACAAAAAAAGTGAATGATTTGTAAATAATACAAAAAATGAATTTCGGCTCCGTAAAGCGTTAAACGCGATTGAGCTTCAAATAAATGAGCTAGTAAAAAAAAGACCTCAAACCATTCATATGAGTAACCAGTGTACTGTATTAATTTGTGCGGATGTTCTTGGTCCTCCAAGAACTCTATCGAATATAGGCATTAAGCGTAACCAATCATCAATAGATAATTGTTCAATATTTCATAGGCCCCTTACTTACCATATCAGCAAACGAAGTTATTGTATTGAGTTGTGTCGATGTGTTTGGACTTCTAAGGGCTCCATGAAATATTGGACTGAGTATCTACAAACGCAAGTAGTTGTATATTTATGATACTTATAAATACCGTCAAACGGGGCTACTTTTGATTCCGGGGGCTACTTTGGACACTAGTGTTTTTGATATATTTGCAGCATAAATATTAATCTGAGCTATTTTGCGTCTTCAGCACTTTTTTTTTTTAACCAAAACATGCTCTACAACAAGATGTGAATATTTTTTGAAACAACATCAACAATAACAGGATAAACAAGAAATTATATTAAAAAAATCCGAACACAAATTCACATGGCACAAAACATTTGCTATGTAAGCATTGTTCGAATTTTTCACATATCGTGGAAAGTTATTGGGATCGTCACAAAAATATCGAATCGTCATGTTTCATACAAGTTTGTGATAATTTTATGTTAAAAATTGTTGTTTTACAAAAATAATTGATCAAAGGTCTAAATTTCACGACTTTTATTTTATGTTGAAGTGTTGGTTTCTATATTTTACAACAACAAAAAAATAAACCAAGGATTGGGGAAAGTTAAAAGTCATCAAATATATATATTTTATTACGTATTGGTAATAAACTCAAATCATATTCCTTGAAAAAAATAGTTCTCGGTCATATTTCACATGAATCCGTAGTACAAAACAATTTCACTCTTCATCTGCTATTGAAAAGAAAGTAAGCTTGAAATTTCATACTAGAAATTAAACATTATAAAAACCATATTTTGCTGAAAAGTGTTATATAGGTATGTGTATTTTCTCGCACTTTACAATTTACTTAATTATGTTTGTTAACGAAAATCATTCAACAACGTCAGAATAGATGTTAATCTATAGAACCAGTTCAAAATTTATGCGAAAATAATCATTTCATTATCAAATCGTATTGCTTTCTAAAAATGTCCAAAGTAGCCCCATTTTTGTCTTGAAGGACACATATTTTTCGCTATTCAACAATTTTTTTTTATTTCTTTATGGATTTGTGTTCGAGCGCGAACTATGTCGGTATCGAGAGGCTTTCTTCGCTGCCTTTGGCAGCCACCGAAAAGTGTTTGAAGTCCGGAAATACACACGCGAGAATTATCTGACCTCAAGCTTGGGACGCCATAAGCCTCTTGGGTCCCAGAATACCACCACGCTTTCTTCAACGGTAGGTCACTAGAGCTCGTCCACCTTTTCACTAAGGTTGGACCGAAGCACACGACACGAAAACGGCTAAGTCCCTTGGTAACCGGGCACTTAGAAAATTTCGCACCGAACGAAATTACTACCACACAACAGCGAAAACGGCTAAGTCCCTTGGTAACGGGGGACTTGTGATTTCTCTCGATCGTAGAATAAAAGAACAACGGGCGACGCAGACCGACCAAACGTGTGATTCGTTTGACTTTCTATTTTCGACTGTTGATTCTTGTACAATATACCTACAATATATGGGTTCAATACCTATTGTTCACAGACAGTGGCTATTGTGCGCATGAGCGCTCATCTCATCTCTCTCGCGTGTAGTGTATAATGGGGTAATGTAGAGATTGTAACAATTTTGGCAAAATGAAATTAAATTAAATAGACATAATTCATAGAGTAGATGGGTCCGGCTTCAACATCCCGGCCACCTTGGAACACGGAGGTGTTCCAAACTTCTGTGTTGGACGAATTTAGCGTTTTGGCTTGTAGATGGGCATCGGTACGGATGATGATCGCTCCGTCGTAGATCCTCGCCAAAGACCGGGAACAAAAAAGAGAAGATCAGGTAGATCGAACGACTCAGCATTGAGGTATTGGAAACGCAATTACCTGTACTAAGCGCGGGTGCGCTTCGAGCAAGTTCTTCCTTACGGGTTGCTCTACATGGAACGATTAGATGGTTGGATCCGGTGATGGCAGTAGGGCGATCTTCGCTACCGCACGAACGATGTCCCTTCCCGGTGCTGTCCGGAGTGTCACTACTCGGACGACACCATCCTTGCCCGGATGAAGCTTGACGATTCTTCCGAGCGGCCAACTGGCTGGAGGAACGTTGTCTTCCTTGATGACGACGATGCGGTCAACCTCGACGGCGACCGGTGGTTTGCAGCCCTTGGTAGCTCGTGACTGCAGTTGTTGCAGGTACTCCGGATACCAGCGAGCCCAGATGTTCTGCAGGTGTTTCTGGACCAGCTCGTATGACTCCAGACGGTTGTCGGAAATCTCCCGCAGATCAGGTTCGGGTATCGCTTGAAGATTGGCTCCGACGAGAAAGTGTCCTGGAGTTAGGACCTCCATATCCGACGGATCGCTTGGCATCGGCGTTAGCGGACGGGAGTTCAGGCACATTTCGACTTGAGCCAAGAGAGTGACCATCGGTTCGTAGGCGATGTTGGTGTTACCAACGGTTTTCAGGAGATGCTTCTTTGCTGACTTGACAGCGGCCTCCCACAGACCTCCGAAATGTGGTGCTCGCGGTGGGATAAATTTCCACCGAATCTCGTTCTCGGAGCACCAGCTGAAGATTCTGTTTCGATCACTGTTGTCCACCTTCAGCATTCGGTAGACACGGTTGAGTGCGTGCGACGCACCCTTGAAGGTTGTGGCGTTGTCCGAGTGTAGTTCGGCGATTCTTCCTCTGCGGGCAACGACCCGGCGAAGTGCTGCCAAAAAAGGCCGCCGTAGTAAGGTCGCTCACAAGCTCGATGTGCACTGCCTTCGTAGCGAAGCAGACGAAGATTGCTACGTAGGCCTTCGTTGGAGCACGATTACGGACAGATGATTTGATGAAGAACGGTCCGCAGTAATCGACTCCGCAAACGGAGAACGGGCGAGTTGGTGAGACTCGGGATGCCGGTAGATCTGCTGTGCTCTGCTGGACTAGTGTGGGCTTGCTACGAAAACAAGTGTGGCAATGGTGAAAGACGGATTTTGAGAGACTTCTGCCGCCGAGAATCCAATATTTCTGGCGCAGTGTGGCTAGCAGGAGTTGAGGGCCTGCGTGCAGTAGCTTTAAGTGAAAGAAACTAGCCAGCAGAGTAGACAGCTGGTGTTTGGCAGAAAGCACGATGGGGTGCTTCACGAAGTCGGAAAGAGCGGCGTTCCGCAGCCGGCCACCGACACGAATAATGCCGTCTTGATCGATGAATGGCTTCAACCACTTCAAAGCGGACGATTTGGCGACAAAATCTCCGCTTGCCAGATCAGAAAGTTCTTCTGCGAACGACTGATGTTGCGCTAGACGACACAGCTCCAGTTCAGCGCTCTGTAATTCTCCAGTATTGAGTGGAGTGATTGGCTGATCGCGGAAGGTGAGTTGGCTGTACTTGTCTGGATCCTTAAGACGTACGTTCTTGCAAGGTTCGGAGATAACGTAAGCAGAACGCAGTAACACGACGAAACTTTGAAAAGCTGGAGTAGCGAGCGAACAAATTGTCATGAAAATCGCTCTGTACGATGCCCATTGAAACCAGCGGGATCTTTCGCATTTCTTCGGTGACGGCTTCTGTATCTTCGTCGGTTGGAATAAAACTCGGCCAGCATTCCGGAGGAAGTAACAACCAGTCAGGACCATTCCACCAGCGCTTACACTGGATGATATCGATCGGATGCAGTCCTCTTGAAATGTCGTCTGCTGGATTATCGACGCCAGGAACATGTTTCCAGCGACTCACATTGGATATGTGCTGGATTTGTGACACTCGATTGGCTACGAATGCCTTCCAACGGCTAGGCGGGGACCGTAGCCAGTGGAGAACGGTAGTGGAGTCCGTCCAGAAATACGCTGGTAGTGGTATCTTAAAGGCGGAGAATACTTTCTGGAATAGCTGCGCGGACAGCCGTGCAGCACATAATTCAAGCCGGGCAATTGAATGGCGACTAAATAACGGGGCTACTTTAGATTTCGCTGTTAGTAGCTGGATCGAAACACCATTGCTAGTTTCGGCCCGTACATAGCAACAGGAACCGTAAGCTCCCTTGGAGGAGTCGGAGAAGAAGTATAGCTGGAGATTGACAGCAATCGAAAGTGAAACGAATCTTGGAACTCGGATTTCACCGAGCATATGCAGCGTGGAGTGGAAGTCTTTCCATTCTGCTTGAAGTTTGACTGGAAGCGGCGTGTCCCATTCACAAGATTCTCCATTCTGCTTCAGCGCCCACAAGCGCTGCATGAAGATTTTGGCAACTACGATGGTGGGACCTACGAGACCAAGTGGATCGAATATTTGCGCAATGTACGACATCACCTTTCGCTTTGTAAGGACTGCAGCTGGAGGCGGCAGTTGGACCTTGAAACGAAGTGCGTCAGTTCTTGGTTCCCACATCAAACCCAGTGTGGAAACCGCCTGCTCGCCCTGAAGATCGTGTAGTGGTTGCAGGGCTAAGTCCTCCGGTGGTACACCGTCGAGAACTTCCGGAACATTTGACGCCCACTTCTTGATCGGTAAGCCAGCATCATTGAGCATGGACGTAACTTGCTCTCGCACTTGAACCGCAGACTCTACATCGTTCGCCCCTGTCAACAGGTCATCGATGTAAAAGTCGTAAATGACAGGATCTACAGCAGCTGGATACAGGTGTCCATTATCATGAGCAATTTGCTGTAGAGTTCTCGTGGCGAGATAAGGTGCAGAAGCAGTACCGTAAGTCACTGTCTGCAGCTCGTAGGTGGAAATCGGATCGGTGGAGCTCTTCCGGAACCGAATGTGGAGGAATCTGCGATCCTCGGGAAAGTGGAGTATCTGCCGATACATTTTCTCCACGTCGGCGACAAGGGCTATACAGCGTATTCAAAAGCGTAATACAATCGAGTGAAGATCTTCCTGAACGACAGGTCCGACTACCAGCATATCGTTCAGTGCATGTCCGGATGACGTCTTACACGACGCGTCGAAAACAACCCTGACCTTGGTCGTCGTACTCGACTCTTTGAAGACGGCGTGATGTGGAATGTAGCAGTGCGGTTGATTGTCGTCTACTGGTTCGTCGAGCTTCTTCATGTGACCTAGCTGGAGGTATTCGTCCATAAAACGGTGGTACGCGTCCTTGGTTGCAGGATCACGTTCGAGTCGCCGCTCGACACTCAGAAGACGGCGATCTGCGATTTCCCTGGAGCTTCCTAAAACGACTTCAGAATTGTCGGTTCGAGGAAGCCTGACAATATATCTCCCAGACGGATCACGAGTAGTTGTTGTTGAGTAGTGCTCTTCACAACGGTTCTCTTCTACAGACCGTGCTGGACCATCGGAGATGGTTTCGATTTCCCAGAATCTCTGGAGAATAACTTCTAACGGATCATCTTTCGTAGAAAGCTTACAGATCCGAGGGATGCAAGTGTACTGACTTGCAGCAGCCCCAGCGACGGCCCATTCAAATGGTGTTTCAGCCAACCACGGAAGTCCATCTCCTAATGGAATCTTCCGGCCACTGTGGAGTTCCCAGAATGCCTCACTTCCGATGACAAGATCTATCCTTCCTGGGACGTGGAACCGAGGGTCCGCTAGCGCAACATTCGGGATATCCCACGACGATATATTGATTGGGATAGTTGGCAACTGTGCCGAAGGGTTCTTGAGGATGAGGAATTCCAACTTCGTCGAAAAATCCTGTGTTCTCGATTGGATCGTTGCGGTTATCGCACTTTTTACGTTCTGCTTTGAGTAACCGATGCCTGCTATGGAAACGTCCACCTTCGACCGTGGGTTGAAGAGTAGCTTTGCCAATGGCTTTGAAATGAAGTTGGACATGGACGCCGAATCCAGCAAGGCCCTTGCCTGGTGCTCATGGCCGTGGTCATCGATTACATTGAGGACAACCGTTTCCAACAATACTGTGTTGCATGCAGTTTGGACTGCTGACTTTGGAAGGAGCGGAGCTCGGAGTGGCCACGCTTGTGGACGGAGACGGTTGTTGAACAGAAGGAGATGATGCCACGACGGAACTCGACGACGTCTTGGATATAGCAGGATCGTGAAGCAACGAATGATGCTTCTCGTGATACGTGCGACACGTGAACTTTGACGAACATTTCTTCACCTGGTGTCCACTGCCCAAACAATTCCAGCACAACCGTTTCTGCGTAGCGAATTCTCGGCGAAGGCGTACATCCTTCCCGAGAAATACGGGACAGTTGCGTAGAACGTGATTGTCAGAGCACGACAATGGACATGTCGAAGGAGAAATGGAGGATGCAGCGGCATTGGCTGCGAACTTGAACTTCGTTGATTTTGGAATGTCTCCGGCCACCTTAGACGAAGGTGCCAGTTGCTGGTGCTCGCAGCCGACGGAATTCAGCACTCGTATACGCTGATAGAGGAACTCTACCAGTTCGTCGTACGTCACATCATCTTTCGTACTGGTTTTCTCCTCCCAGGCTCACTAAGTGAATTGGTCCAACATGTACGAAAGAATATTTACCAACGGTGTGTCCCAGTGTTCCACAGGTTCGTTGAGTTTCGCCAGTGCCCGTACATGGCGCTGGAAATCGTCAACCAGACCGTGGATGCGTTTAGCAGATTCCTGCTTCACCGCTGGCAAATCGTAGAGTGCTCGAAACAGTTGACGCTTCAAAGAACGACGGTTGTCGTACCTCTTGAGGTGAGCGTCCCAAGTGCAAGCATAATTGTCGGCTTCGATGTTGACGGATTCGAAGGGCTTCTTCGCTTCCCCTTCGAGAGACTGCAAAAGATATTGCAGTTTGGCGACTGTTGGTATGTCCGCATTGGAGTGGACCGTGCCCGTTCCAAAAAAAAAAAACAAACATATTGCATGGGTTCTCAACGATTTTTTCAAATCAGAGGTCGCCATCTTGGATTCCAAAATGGCGTCGGCCATCGGTTTTCGCCATCCCCACTTTGTGTCCGTTCCGAACCATAGTGCATGGGTTTTCAACGGTTTTCCCCAACCGGAGTTCAATCCATTACCTAATTTACAATTGAGTAAATTGAGTTTACTTCGTAAAACAAGTGACTTAAATTGAGGTTGCGTAAAAAAAGAATTCGTAAATTGAGATATTAGTGTATTAGTATGATCCTTGATTGAAATTGAACTAAAATCTCAACTTCTTTAACTTTTATGGCATGAACATGTAGGCTATCTTTGGAGTAGTGCTTTTATTATTTTGCAAATAAACTTCCCCTTCTTTTACCAAGGAATTTTCATCAGGTGTAACGTCCCAACAGAGACAGAGCCTCATTCTGTTAAAAGACTTTATGCCAAACTAGTTTATGCCAAACGGGGTACAATCAATTTGTTCATAAATATGAGGATTTTGGTTGAGTGAAAAAATAAGTTTTCATTTTTAAGACCAGCTTTTCTCAGGAGTTTTACGAATAACTGTTTAGTTCTCCAATCAGAAACGTTTTGCTAGCTCTTATATTTCCATAAAATCGTAGAAAAGTAGTTGAACAATGCGCAGAAAACCGATAATGATTTCATAAATTAATGAAAAAGATATAGCATAATCAAGGTGTTCGCATAATAAAAAGAACAGCCCTCATGTACAAAAATCGAAGGTTTTCCACGTGTGCTGTACAAAATACAACAATGTGACAACTGAAGTATTAAAGTTCAACGACTGTCAAGGCAGATCCAGACTATTCAATGTGTGGACACTGTCAGAACAAAGCGTTTCATCGCATTCATCTTTGAGATGTAGAAGTGAAAACTTTGAGTTCTTGCATCCAAGAATGTTTAATTTTTACTGTTGGATGTTTTTTCGCTAGTGAAAAATAATGGGCTTCGTAGTCCTTGATAGGGACAACTTCAAATGGGGTTTGAATTTTTCTTCAACAATTTTTTTTGTTCATTGAACTCTCGAGTTTAAATGAAACGCTGACCAAAAGTCTCCTAAAAATGTTGCTGAAAATTTAAAATAACACTTTTTTTTATCTTTTGAAGGTTATAAAGAGTTTTAATTTCAGACAATATTTTAAGTACAGTTAAAACCTTGAAATCTTCTAGATCTATCCACATCAAAAAGTAATTAAAATATGTTTGACTTTTTTTGATTACCGTGGACAATTATTTTGTTGAAAAAGTACTGTAAAACAGAAAATGCTCAGCTCTTAAATAAGATCATGTGACGTAAAGTAATCCAACGACGCAAGCAACCCTCATCTTCGACTGCTAAGGCCCATTAGTGGGTGGCAAAAATTAACATATTCTCCATTCAACAACAAACCAACCTGGGCCATCATCCACTTGCTTCTGTCAAATTTCCATACAAAGTAAAAAAATCGTGTGTGAGTGAGGCTGTGTGTCTGAGCTGAATAGCATTTGAATGTTTTCTGATGCGCGCTTTGGTTGCCACACAGCTCGGCGACCTGGCTCTTCTCGGCAAGGCTCTTCTTCGTTTATTATACATGCCAGCTGAAAGAAAATTGCAAACTTTTCACATTCAACTTCAACCAAGCCAGAAATCGTGTGTGTGATGTGATGGCTCTTTTAGCGTGCTTCTTGATGCCACCTTTGGAGGGGTTTACCTATTGTGCTTCCAAAGGAAATTCCCGAGCAGGGGATGATAGCTAACTGAAAACTTGCTTTGAAAATGGGCATTAAAATGAGAAGGGTCGGAGCTCCTCTAGTAGACAGTCACACTAGTGCCTTTTTACAACCGTTTTGCTATAAATAGTTGCAAAACATTTTTTAACATGAAGATCAGGAGCTATTTATTGAAGTACCATTGATTCACAGCTCGATTTTGCTCAAAAAATGTTCGAAATGAAAAGTTTCGCTTAAATTTCAAGCTCCCTTGCACCTGTAGTAAACCTATCGATCGTATAGCATTATAAAAATGCAACTGGCTTGATTTTTCTATTTCATACGAATATTTGTGCTGAGCTATGCGGCTATTGGTACACCGACTCTTTTCATGTCGATGTTCAAATAAGTAAGCGTTTGTTTGTTATAATATTGTTTGAATTTTACAAACTAGATTCGTACAGTCCTTAGGTTGAATTGATACATAATTTAAAAGCCATTAGTAATCCAGTTTGTAGCTCGTTGTTTCCGACCATAAGAACAGATAATCACGTTTCTCAACAACGCTTCGATAGACAGAAGATAAACTTTATCTCTCAGAGATCATGATTTGGATGTACACGACGAGCTACACACTTGATCATCTATAACTGTTGGCTGGTGCATATATCCCAGTAAACACAAATTCGTATACGATAGTGCATAAGAGTACAAAAGTGGAGGCGATATACGTACATGAGCCATAGGGCTGCATGCAAAATGTACGTGTATCGCCTCCAATTTCGTACTTTTATACGCTATCATAAACGATCGTGTGTTCACTGGGATATCACCTAAAAATATGTTGATCAAGATTGATCCACGTATCCACGTATGATGAACGTAATTTGGAAATCGAAAACAAAAAAATGGGTACATTTTAAAGGATTAACAACTGAATAAGACATCTGTTATAAAATTCTATTTTCAACGGATCTTATAAAGGTCGACAGACATTTTATCTATTCTTGTTTTGAACTTCGACCTTACGTTACGAACCGTTACGAAGATCAAAATTTGATATCATTTCTTTATCAGATTCTGCTCGGGTTCTCCCCTGCTGCAAGTGATTCCATGGCGTTTTACTTATTGAAGTGTACAAATAACGTCGAACATCCAGACTCCGTGGCAGTCAAACGTGACAACGACCCGCTCCCACATACGTAATATACATATATCCTGGATTCTCTTCATGTATTTTTATGACTATTTTCCGCCAATGTAATGTAGCAAGGGCTACGGCATTTGTAAAACAATTCAGGTCGCGGTCGGCGTCCGAATCCCATTTTCGCAGCATCGGCAGCCGGTGACATAAAAAAGTTATGTCACAGATGGGGAAAGGAATACACCGGGATTGTTCTCCTGTTTTGGGGGAATTCAATCACACTTGTCGCGTATTCGGAGATCATTAAAAGTGGTCATCATACGATACCGGCAGGCAAATAGAAATTGATTCGTTGATAAATCATTCATCTGATGAGAATAATCTATGTTAGGAGCTTGCGTTTACGATTGAGTTATCCCCAGTGCGCATCGTACCTTCGTACTATGCGTAAAAAAACTCTCTACTCTTCGCAGATTTTCAGAACTACGTAAAGCACTAGAACGGTGCTTCTCAGTGCTACATAAACAATACTTTTTAGTACTATTCTTCTACTATTGATCCATTTACGATCCTTGTTGGGGTCCCTTCGATTTTTCCTTTGACCCGTTAGTGAAAGCTAGCGGTGGTTATCCTTCTTGGACACCATCTTGGGAAAAACCTCTTAGAACGTCACGCCTTCTTTCGTTTATTCTCTAAACATGGTTGCAATTACTAACAAAGGGAAGGGTGAATCTCTGAATTCACAACGTCTTCACAAAAAGCAGGATTAAAAACTGTCACTAAACGTGCCAATAATGGAAGGGATGATGTTTCTCCGGAATGCGAACTTTCTTCCAAGGGTGAAATGATTAATGCTGATAATTGCATCGAAATGAGCAATCAGATCGATGTCCTAGACAAAGGAGATTGGGCAAAAATGTATGGAGTTTGGTCCCGGAATGTACACGGATGACACATATTTCATTTGAAAGATCTAAATGAGACAAAAAAAAGTTGATATGGGGCTAAAAATATTCGTCGTGGGAGAAAAAAGTTATGTGTGCTGGAATGGTGTAAAAAGAGGTATGCTGCCCATAAAAGCATAACTGTCCCATATTGAAAAAGTAGGCATTGAGAAAACGCTGATCAAAGTTTGAAGTTTGACTTCTCATACAAGTCTTCATGGTTTTCTGGTGGCTATTTCGGTTGAAAGTTCATATAGAGACTGTTATGCCTGTATTTTTAAATATGGGACTGCACCAACTTCATATTTTTCCACAACATTTTCAAACAAAGTGTGTAAATTTTTATGTGCATAGTAAAATACATATTAAAACATGGATGTTGCGACGAAAAAAGGTATTGGTTTGAAAATCCATATGGGACAGTTATGCTTTTATGGGCAGTATGTTTTGGACAGATTTCTATTTAATAATATTTGCTTGCGCTAATGTAATGAATTCGTGCCTATGTATGTGCTTAGGAATGTTTTATCTTAATTGTAAATATTTTAAAAATGTTGTGATTTGACACAGATTTCAGAAGGTTTTGAGTTGCTGAAATGTGAATACTTAAAACATACGGAGATGAATAATATAAAGATATATGTATGAGCGTTTGACAAACACGTCACTTTAGGTAACAGTTGGACACAAATATCAAATCGAATTATCTTATTTCAGTGTTCTAGCAATATGTTTGTATAAACCGGTGGTTTACTCAGGAAGGATTTTCAGACTATATCCGTTTTAACATTACAGTGGTTGCCTTGTGGTGTTGTGTACTACACTGGAAGAAATACCTCACTTATCGTACACAGCTTTAGCGTGCTGGAAATCCGCGCGACAGTTACCACACTAATATCTTTGATATCAATAACATTATACTAGCATACTATTGCTTTTTAGAGGAGATCATTTGAACTAGAAGTAACTGTAGTGTTTGACTGTTTGTTGCGAACAAGCTGCCAATAATCCGAGCTGAACCACTTCAGTTTGCTATCAATGTCAGCTCCATTGGCGATGCCTGAGCACATGTGGCTCTACAAATGCTTCGCTAAAAACGCTAAATACTCATAAGGATGTCAATAATGTGAATGTTTAGAAGTAATCATACCATCTTCCCGAGCTGCGCGACACACTTGAGCTGGGATCAGCTTTAATCGTGATGAACGACATGCAAAAACAGGAGATCGGATGGGGTTGACCAACAAAAGAATATAGAAAGAATAGATCAACGAATGATGACAAAAACGCAGCTGGAACGCAAGTAGGACCGCCACCCATGATTCCACGTCAAGATTAAAACGCCAAGATCAGGGTTGGAAAGCGTCAATGTAAATAAAGAGTGTCGTGCAACTTTTACATAGATGCTTCCCTCACTGTCATCGGACGGCGAGACAATGACAGAGATTTTTCTCATATTCTCTTTCATTTTTCCGTCGCTACAGCTTGTGACGTAATCTTAAACTTGTTAATTTTGATTTCATTATCTAGAATGATTGTTATTTATATCGCTGGAATCATGGAAGGATGTCCACTTAACGTATCAAACATATTTACTTTCCGAAATTCTCCAAAATTCGATTGAAATTTTAATAGCAAAACAACATTAAAAATGCTCTCGTGAGAGCTCCGTCATTGCGATGTGACGAAGTGAGCACATGAAATATATTTTCGTCCCGTGACGGTGAGAAGACTCTTTTCGTCAGTGTCGCAAGTCGGTCATGATACTTAACAGCCCTGGCCAAGATAAGGAATTGAGATGGACGATTGGGAAGATCAGTGGTCTTGGACTGGCCAACATGAATGTCCAATGTTTGATTTTTTTTGCCGCCTCTAAGAATACGGTCATTATGGTCTAGCACCTACTTCCAAGATAACCTCCCGTAACAAAGGTGATCGCCAGTTATTCACAGCAAATGGAATCTCGAATCGATCAAGTATTGCTTGATGATTGCACATCTCCGACATATTCAACGTCAAAATCTATCGTGGTTCTAACATTCACTCTACCCACTACCTGATAATTGTAAAAATGCGCTTCAAACTTCCTGTCGTTAACAGTGAACGGTACCGACGCCCGCTTCAGCATGACCTTCAGCGTCTGAAGAAGACGGTTGTCGCCACAGTATCGTTCTACATCTCTAGCAAGCGTAACCGGAATAGGTTTTGATTGCTGAAACCCTTCTTGGCTGTTGCACTACAGTAAAAGTAGCCATCATCTCACAGGTGGAGTCATTGTGCGCTGAATGTAGTCCATGGTACGATTGGTTTGCTGAAGGGTGTAGAATTATTCTAGAGGAAAAGATTGTGAAGCACCATACACATAAGCGGAAGCAGCAGACTTGAATTGATGACACAGGACCGGAGGTTCAAGGCAAAGGAGAGCATTTCTACGTTCGAATGTTGGACAAAAGCAGCCAACCAGATCCCATTTGAGTGAAGGATAACGTTCAACAGCAATTGCTGTGGATGGTATATGACTGGAACCAATCAAGATGAGCCCGGAAAAGTTGATCGCTTGTCTGCATCGGCTGATAGTAAGAACCTAGAAGACATAACAGCTGCAAGAGGAGTAGACCCAAGGGGTTAAATACTCTATCTACAGAAAACGTTAGTGCTTATCTATCTGTGTTTTCTTCTATTTGTAATACTAGTATAGAGATTGTCAAGGGCTTGAACACAAGTTACTGGAGGGTAATAGACGAAGAGAGAGATAGGAGATAATATAAGATATGCACTGATTAGAAAAAATAACGTCATTGGACTCCACGGATTTTGTACACCAACTCGGAAAACGATAATGATTGACATTTTAACTTAAGACTGGTTGGATAATGTAGTAGTACAGGTGATACTAAACATCCTCGTATGCAGTATACAGCGCGAGATGGTTTATACTAGCGAGATAGATTGTCATTGATTTATACACATGAAATCCTAAAACTACGCATATGTTACTGCGTAGCATTTAGCAATGAGCATTTCAACTTACATTAAACTTTTTTTTATGCTGATGATGTTGTTCATTGAGGTTGAACTGATGGTTTTATTGATGTCTTCGCATGATTCGTTCTGGAGAAATATTTACTTCAGCAAAAACAATTGCAGTCAGTTCTTTCATAGGACACCACAAACTTTTCTTTAACCACTGTTTCCCAATTATTTTTCATCATTTCATTTAATTTTCATGAGGCCAACTTTTTTACTTGAATACAAGTCGTAATATTACCTTATTACGAACAAAAAATATCGTATGAGTCGAAATAACCCTTCAAAAATTAGTTCAAAGTAGGTGTTTTAGTTATTTGTAACATCTGTGCTGAGTTTCGAATGCAAAGTTCGTTGAAATTTTGAGTTACGCGCTTTTTGAAGTGTAACTATTAAAATAACTAATTTTAAATATATTACTTTGGCATTCTAATACCGGTAAGCATTTTCAATTGTTTTTAATGACACATTGCACGTTCATGCCGTCAAAGCGTTTCACAATTGGCTGATTTTTCGTATGCTAAAGCAATATAAGGCATTACGGAGCCAATATTGTATTGTTATTGTTAGTTTTAAAATATTTTGATTATCCAACTAGCTGCCCCCGGCTGTTCCGGCTTTCTTTGAATTGCCCCATAACTTATACCGATCTTTTTGGTTGCACAAACACGTAAAAGACCTGGATAAATACAATAGTGAAAGAATTTTATAAATCAATTAACCCATTCCTAAGCCAATTTATAAGGAGTGAACCTCAAGTAAGAAATATTCGATAATTTTTGGATTCATTTGTTTTAAAATTAAAACACTTGCAGAGCTTAATAATACTCAAATAAAACCTCTTTCGAAGAGATTCTACCCCATAACCCCAAATGTCATTAATCTGAGAGTCATCACCATGAATGCAACATTTATGCTATTGTCCCGATTTTATAATTACCTGAAATGACATTGTCCTTAATTGTTCTGTGGCCGTATTTGTTACCTGCTAAACTATCTTCCACAACAGGGTCTGAATCCTACACAAATCAATGATTTATCTGTGAACTTTCAGTTATTTTCGATCGCAGACTGTGCCAGTGAAGTTAAGACTCACCCGCAGCTATAATTAGTGAAAACAAACAAAAATAAATCATACTTCGCTAAACAAACTTTTCATAGGTGACAAAGACAAACATTTAAAATTAAGCTCTGCAAGTGCTACGATTTTGAATTTCATCATACAAAATAATAACGTCTGTTCTACAGTTTGTAATCTTTTTCCATTTCCATATCGCTGCTTTCTACATTGTTGTTTTCATTTTATTCCACACCCTGCTATTCATAACCGAAAACTCAAGTCTAAAAGTATTCTTTAACATCAACTTTCGCTTCGATCGTGAACTTTGTTGTATAAAAACTAATTTGGTTTCATGATGAAATTGGCTCCGTAATGCCTTATATCGCTTGAGCCTATGAAAAATCAGTCAATTGTGAAAGATTTTGACGACATATGAGTGTAATGTATAATTGAAAACATTTGAACATGCTTACCGAAATAAAAATGCCTAATTAATCTATTAAAAATCAATGATTTGAATAGTTACACTTCAAAAAGGGCTTCACTCAAAATTTTAACGATCTTCTCGTTCAAAACTCCGCCCAGGGTTACAAATAACTAAAAACATCTACTTCGAACCAAACTTTGATGGTTTACTTCTTCTGATAATCACGACCAATAAAAATCCGTTTAAATATCCCAGATTTTCTTTGAATTTGTGGACTTATATAATCAAAAGGGCGAAACTTCAAAACGGGCCCTACGATTTTTTTATTTTTTTTCCCAGGCATGCAGCTTAACTATATAAAACGACTGGTGAGCACAGATTTGATGGAGATTTGTTTCTGATAATAACGATCAGGGGTGCACCGTGCATGGAAAAACCCCTGCCGCAGCAGGCAACTCTTATTCCGTCTCTTCATTAATGGATAATCCGAACATAATATCATCAGAAAATGCACCTCATTTCATTTATTTAGTTAGCATCTAAACAGATAACACTGAATCAACAATTTCACGCCACAATACTCGGTTCCTGGCCACATATCTCTATCCTCGGTTCTGCCCACGCTCGCCAAATCGATGCACACTTGATCTGCCCACCTAGCTCGCTGCGCTCCACGCCTTATTGTACCAACCGGATCCGGAGTGCACACCATCTTTGCAGGTTTGCTGTCCGGCATTCTGGCAACATGCCATGCCTATCATATCCTTCCAGCTTTGGCTACTTTCTGGATACTTGGTTCGCCTTAGAGTTGGGCGAGCTCGTGGTTCATCATTCGCGGCCACACACCGTTTTCCTGCACACCGCCAAACATCGTCTTAAGGACCCGACGTTCGAAGACTCCAAATGCTTGCAAGTCCTCCTCGAGCATTGTCCACGTTTCATGCCCGCAGAAGACTACCGGCCTTATGAGTGTTTTGTACATTTGGAGCGGGCGTGAATCTTTTTTGACCGCAGCTTCTTGTGAAGGTCATAGTAGGTCTGACTTCCACTGATGATGCGCCTCCGTATTTCACGACCAACGTTATTGTCAGCCGTCAGCAAGGATCCAAGGTAGACGAACTCGTCGACTACCTCGAACGTATCCCCGTCTATCGTTACAGTGCTACCTAGGCGAGCCCTGTCGCGTTCGGACCCATCAGCTAGCATGTACTTGGTCTGGGTCGCATCCACCACCAGTCCAACTTTTGCTGCTTCGATGCACGTTTTCAAATGTTCGGCCGACAATGTCAATATCATCCGCAAAGCAAACAAATTGACTGGATCTCGTGAAAATTGTACCCTGGCTATTGATCCCGGCTCTCTGCATAACACCTCCTAACGTAATATTGAACAACAGGCATGAGAGTCCATCATCTTGTTGTAGTCCTCGGCGGGATCCAAACGGACTAGAATTTTCCCCTGAAACTTGCACACAATTTTGCATACCTTCCCTCTTTGCTCTTATCAGACTCGTAAGCTTCCCGGGAAAGCTGTTCTCGTCCATGATATTCCATAGCTCTACGCGGTCGATACTATCGTATGCCTGTGTTTTTAGTGCCATTCAGGTATTCGTTGAAGTGCTGCTTCCACCTTTTGATCACCTCACGCACGTCCGTCAAAATGCTTCCATCCTTTTCCCAGCACATCTCAGCTCGCGGCACGAAGCCGTTACGGGATGCATTGAGCTTCTGATAGAACTTACGTGTTCTATCAGCTGTTCCATCATCCGTCTCTTCCAGGCGGTGTTTTTTCTCCCGAAAGAGGCGAGTCTGCTGTTGCGGTTTCCGTTTATAACGCGCTACATTCTTCTCCTCCAGAATCTGCCTACATTCCTCGTCGAACTCTCTCAGCTGCATTGTTGATGGCTGCTTCTACTGTTCTCCAGCAGTCCTCAAGAGGGGATTCATCCAGCTCACCAGATAGTGGTCAGAGTCGATGTTTGTGCTACGACACGTCCTGACGTCGATAATGTCCGAGAAGTGCCGTCCATCAATCAGAACGAGGTCGATTAGTGATTCTGTCTGCTGTGGTGATCTCCAGGTGTATTGGTATGGAAGGCTGTGCTGGAAGTTGGTGCTACGAATGGCCATATTCTTGGAGGTGGCGAAATCAATTAGTTGTAGGCTGTTTTCGTTCGTCAGCCGATGGGTGCTGAACTTCCCAATAGTTGTTCTGAATTACTCCTCCTGGCCAACCTGAGCAATTAGATCTCCTATGGCAATTTTGACGTCGTGGCTTGGGCAGCTGTCGTACTCGCGTTAGAGATGCGCGTAAAAAGCGTCTTTATCATCATAAGTGCTTCCGGAGTGAGGGCTGCGCACTTTTATTATGCTGAAGTTGTAGAACCGTCCTTTGAACCTCAACTTGCACATTCTCTCATTGATCGGCCACCACACGATAACGCATCTCTGCATGTCATCCATCACTATAATAGCTGTTCCCAGCTCTTGTGTGCTGCCGCAGCTTTGGTAGATGGTATGGTTATCTCTAAACGTTCGCACCAATGATCCTTTTCAACGCACTTCCGCAACGCTACGATGCCGAATCCACGGTCCTTCAGCGCGTCGGCGAGTATGCATGTACTCCCGATGAATTTGAGATATTTACAGTTCCTCGTTTTTAGCTTCCAATCGCTAGTCCCTTTACGTCGCTGTGGTCTTCTCCGATTGTCCCGGTTCGTATTCTCTCGTTGATTGTACATTCCTTGATTTTCTACAGCTGGCTTGCAGGGCCTGACATCAACCCCCTAGATTCCCGGAGGACCATTCCCCATAAATATTCGGAGGACCATAGTGCGCAGTTTAGCTTAGAGTTCTTCTCTGGCACTCGGACGATGAGCAGCCACCCCTGACAAGAGGAACAAACGTTGTTGTGAGCCACTCCTAACATGGATTACAGACGCTCCAGGTTTGATGAAGCAAAAGCTAAAGAAAACTCCCCTTCCCTGTCAGCATACGACCAAAGTTCCCACCGGGGTTGGTTACCTGATCTTCTCTGAGGTTACTTGTACCCCGGTCAGTATCACGAGGTGGTAGGGATAGGAGGCTAAGGACCACACAAAGGGGTCTATTTTATTACTGCAGGTACGCGAGGTACCAATGGTTCGCCATGTGCAGCCATTTACTGTGCCAAATGAAATGTAATATGTTATTCACAAGGGTGGTAAATGACTGGACAATGCGTACCATTGGTACTTCGCGTACCTGCAGGTATAAAATAGACCCCATTTGTGGTCCTTAGCCTCTTGTCCAGTAACTCCTATCCCTACCTCCCCGTGGTGCCGCCTGGGATACGAGTAACCGTAGGGAAGATCGGGTAACCAACCCTGGTGGAACCTTGGTCGTATGCTGACAGGGAAGGGGGGCTCCTCTCCTCTCTTCTGAGGGTGTAGCTTATCAGAGCGTCTGTTCTCCATGTTAGGGGCGGCTCAAAACAGCGTCTGTTCTCCATGTTAGGAGCGGCTGATCATCGTCCTAGTGCCAGCGTGGGACTCTAAACAGTGCTGTGCACGATGATCCTCCGGCGAGACAGGGGGTTGGTGCAGGCCTTACAAGCCAGCCGTAAAAATCATCAGTACAGGAAGCATACAATGTAAATTCGGACCGGAACAATCGGCATAGACCCAGGCATCGAAAACGGACTAACGATTGGAAACTCGGATCATGGAACTGTAAGTCTCTCAATTTCTTGGGAAGTACCCGCATTCTTTCCGAATTATTGAGGGTCCGCAAGTTCGACATCGTAGCGCTGCAGGAGGTTTGCTGGAAAGGGTCGACGGTACATACGTATAGGGATGGTTATACCATCTACCAGAGCTGCGGCAATAGACATGAGCTGGGCACAGCTTTTATCGTGATGGGCGAAATGCAGAGGCACGTGATTGGGTGGTGGCCAATCGACAACAGAATGTGCAAGTTGAGGATCAAAGGCCGTTTCTTCAATATCAGCATAATCAACGTGCACAGCCCTCACCTAGCAAGTGACGATGACGATAAGGACGCTTTCTACGCGCAGCTGGAACGTGAATACGACGGCTGCCCAAGCCATGATGTCAAAATCGTTATCGGAGATCTCAACGCTCAGGTTGGCCAGGAGGAGGAATTTAGACCGATTATAGGGAAGTTCAGCGCACACCAGCTTACGAACAAAAACGGCCTTAGACTGATTGATTTCGCCGCCTCCAAAAACATGGCCATACGTAGTACCTACTTCCAGCACAGCCTTCCGTATCGGTACACCTGGAGATCACCCCAACAAACTGAATCGCAAATCGACCACGTTTTGATTGATGGAAGACACTTCTCGGACATTATCGACGTCAGAACTTATCGCGGCGCAAACATCGATTCGGACCACTACCTAGTGACGGTTAAAGTGCGCCAACGACTCTCCGTTGTGAACAACATTCGGTACCGACGCCCGCCACGGTACAATCTGGAACGACTCAAGCTACCCGAAGTCGCAACTGATTACGCGCAAAGCCTTGAAGCAGCGTTGCCGGAAGAGGGAGAGCTCACCGAAGCCCCTCTTGAGGACTGCTGGAGTAGTCTAAAAGCAGCCATAAACAACGCAGCGGAAGGTGCCATTGGGTTCGTGGAAGCATATCGACGGAACGGTTGGTTCGACGAGGAGTGTCAGACGGTTTTGGACGAGAAGAATGCAGCGCGGGCGATGATGCTGCAGCAAGGCACCCGTCAAAACGTGGAACGATCTTCGGCGGAGTATGTGAGAACGGCGTATGGAGGAGAAGAATGAACCACGAGCTTGCGCAACTCTACGGTGAACCCAGTATCACGAAAGTCGCCAAAGCTGGAAGGGTACGATGGGCGGGACACGTTGTGAGAATGCCGGACAACAATCCCGCAAAAATGGTGTTCAACTCAAATCCGGCCGGTACAAGACGAAGGGGAGCGCAACGAGCTAGGTGGTTTGACCAAGTGGAGCAGGATCTTGGAAGTGTGGGGCGATCGAGGAATTGGAGGTTAGCAGCCATGGACCGAGTTAGTTGGCGTAACATTGTGACGCAGGTCATGTCTTGAAGGACGTAGAGCCAGCAAAAGTAAAGTAAGTATGTTATTCACAAAATGTTAATAAAAAATTAGTTTTACCAAATTAGGATGATAGTGTTTGTCTAATACAGAACACCTAGACTAAAGAAAATGAGTGTTATGTTCAAAATAATACAAATACAGGATCAAAAAAAAAAAAATACATTTGTTAGTACCTTACCATTGTCGTCAACAGAAAGAACATGTGAGTCACCGTCAATGCTTTATACGATGAGCATTGAAAGCCAATTTCTGGTAACTATTTGAAGCTTAGATTGCTTGATTTTGTTTTCTGCTCATGTGTATATTTTGTGTTTTTGGAACAAAATTATGGAAGGCTTGTTTGCAGTATTTTTCAGTTTTAAGGTTACATACAAAGGTCTGTTAAATTTTAAATGTGTATTCCACTCATAATGCAAAGAAAGCATATTTCTACACAATTTGAACAGTTCCTACTGATTAGTGATTTTTAACATGAGGACGTCAACTGATCGAATCAGTATGCATGAAGTCATTCCTATTCACCAAGTATTCCGTTTTTCCAATGTAGCTTGTTACGTAAAAAAGCCATCATCAACCTGATATAGCAGCAGCACTAGCATAGGGAAAGCATATCTTCGAATGCTTCGTCCATCGACACAGTAGTGCAGTCCGTGTGCAGTTGATGTCGATACAGGGAAAAGTACCTACGTCTAAAAATCCACTCAAGCGTAATACAGTGCAGAAATCCTTGCTGAAAGGGCCAAGATTGCTGTTACCACTACCGGATAATCACATACAGCTCAACTCAATACACAAAAATGCCCGTTCCGACCGAGTGAGGAATCGAAAAGAATAAGAACTACCGCCCCGTACCGATTGGGTGCTGATGGCAAGCTGGCGCACAGTGGGTCGAAGGTGGACAAAACTACTGGAATCAAAATTGTTTTCTCTGAACGGTTACAATTTACCAGCTATTTATGGATTTAATTTAAAAAGGGCCCCCGATAGCCGAAGCGGTTAATCCGCAACTATTCAGCTAGACTAAGCTGAGGGTCGTTGGTTCGAAGCCCGCAAGTCGACAATCACTTCAGGTTGGACATTTTCTCGACTTCCCAGGGCATAGAGTATTATCGTGCTTGCCACACACGATATACACGTACAAAACTCGTCAATTGGCAAAGAAAGTTCTTAGTCAATAACTGTGGAAGTGCTCATTAGAACTCGAAGCTGAGAAACAGGCTCTTTCCCAGATAGAGCATAACCTCAGGAAGAAGAAGAAGAAGCTTTGGGCGAATTTGCTTCGGTGTTCTTAAAATATATTTTTAAGTTCCGATTGATCGATGTTTTGAATCGGTGTTAGGAGCACGTAAAATGGTTTTTAATGATTTGATACAATAAACTTAGTTCTGAATAGGCCTTGTAGTATTTAATGTATAATTTTGAATTACAAAGGAAATTGAATTCAAGGAATTTTCAAATCGAATGCAAACGTTCACATTTTAAGCGCTTGTTTACACCTATTTTACGAACTGGAACATCAGATCGATTCGAAAAATTTATGATCAATCAATTCGAATCAAATTTGACTTATGCTATTTATTACCAAGTTTAAATTGTATCTTTGCTTGCAATGTTTTTTTTTTATTTTTTTTTGTAATTAATTTGAATTAGAAATTTTTTAAATAGAATATTTCTTTTCATTTGATATGGTAGATATGATCATTCTAGAAAAAATGTATCGATAAATTTTAAATATTTGTTTATTTTCAGAATATTACCTTGAGCATTGAGTCAAGTTGTGAATTATTTTGTTTGACTTTGAA
The DNA here is from genome assembly GCF_002204515.2 of Aedes aegypti. NCBI lineage: Eukaryota > Metazoa > Arthropoda > Insecta > Diptera > Culicidae > Aedes > Aedes aegypti. The sequence continues at coordinate 384,647,125 of NC_035108.1, forward strand.
GGTTTTGGACGACCTTTGTATGAAGGCGCACTACTGTGTGGTGGAGCAAAAACCATCGCATCGCCTCGCCACAACGAAGAAGATGTAATGATGCGATGCTTTATTGAAATCAAGTCGTCAAACTCAGGTGATCGGCTAAGGAAGGTATTGCTAGCTACCACCCAAGTTTTCCATTTGCGCCATTTTGGCCTTGCGCCTGATTCGAGCATGGTGATGGTTGGCCGTAGTTGAACTATCGAAGGCAAACGATGCCGGCTGCTACTGATGCTGCTCCGTACGGGTGGATATCAATTACAATAATACAAAGGGGGTTCTATCTTGGCTAAGTTGGATGATATCTTTTTAGTGTTGGATGGACGATAGTGTAAGGAAGTTGGTGGTGAGTACAGTGCCTGATGGAAATATTGGGATTGGAATTGGGATCTTCTCGGACGGGGTATTCAGCAAATAACCGTTTTGAGGCATTGTAACTTTAATTAGCGTGATAGGCGTTTTTCATGCCTTATTATATTTACTTATATTTACAACGATGTTTCAGATTTTCAAGAAATAATTCATATGTTGCCGTACTTATGAACTAACAAAATTCTTTTTATTTACTGCCACAGGGTATCCAAACTTTTATATTTAATTTGCTATAGCAGTGAAAAGAAATAAGAGCTTTGAAGTTGCAGATTAATTCCACGTGAAAGAAGTATCCTATCCATTTTTTTAATTTGCGAGTAGTTTATTTATTTTTTGTTGTTATAAATGACCGAAAACTCAAATACGTAACCTTTCTAACCTAATTCAAAATGAAAGAGAGACATTGGGAAGAAAGTAGAGTGAAGTATTCTATCCAAAAGTAAATTTTAATCAAATTTAGGTGTATATTTTATCACTGGCCATAAATGAAGACTATACAAACATCTTCGGTGAAAGAAAATCTTAAATTAAAAAAAAAAACAATTTTACAAAGGAAGTTTAAAAAAATGTAAAAAGTTGTGTTAGCCAGAAAAGCTGGAGGCGTTTATCCAATAATCCCTTTGATACATCTCCGACGGAAGCAATATTTTCCACAAAACTAGCAGATAAGCATTTCGAGATGATTTCAAAGGAATGTGATGGAACAATACTCAAATTTCAGAAAAACATCCTTGGAAAAATCCCTTAATGAGTTTCTTTGAAAACCTCCAGTGAAATACCGAGCAGAAACTTTTAAGATAAAGAATATGTTAGGATACCCAAACATTCTAATGATTTTGAACATGCCTTTCGATGTGCAGAGAGGAAAACAAATTGATTAGTTTGAGAATCTACTGAAATAGTTATAGGCGGGCTAATTACAAGTGTTGCATACGAAGGGTTAGGCAGGACCAAAATGTAAAAACACTGCAGTTTTAAAGCTAAGCTCTTGGGGACGGACCTGGTGTAGTGGTTAGAACACTCACCTCTCACGCCGAGGACCTGGGATCCAATCCCATCCTCGACATAGTCACTTAGGACGTAAAAAGTTATAGTGGCGACTTCCTTCGGAAGGGAAGTAAAGCCGTTGGTCCCGAGATGAACTAGCCCAGGGCTAAAAATCTCGTTAATAAAGTAAAAAAAAACTTAGCTCAATATAGTTAACATTTATTGTCAATTCAACATGGAATAACCTATCTGCTTCTGCCAGCAATAGCCAACCCACTCACATGACATTCGATGTATGGTGAAGAATGAATAAAAGAAATCGAAACCCTTTTCCGAGAGCGCGTCTTGGCCAACAGATCTTTCATAAAGTGGTGCGCTGGGTGCTGTGTGGCATATGTGGTGCTAACCAGCACTGAATCGTCGTTGGTTGGTGTTACTCTAAGTAGTAGGTAAGTAGCAGTCGGTGGTGTGGTAAGCAATCGGTTCAATTTCGATAAATTGCATCCTTTCTGTTGTCGATAGATTTCCTTATACACCAGAAGCCGAGTCTGAAGACAAGATTCATGCACATACGAGAAGGAGAGAGAGCAAGCCAGAATAAGGAGCTCGATACGGGTCGGATTGGTTCGCTGCTTGATTGTGGAAAATCGAAAACATTCTGATTATAATAAACATTCTTGACCGGTCTTATCAAACCGTTGAAGCGTGAGTAAAGCATTCACTTCTGCTGCCGGGGTGATATCTTTTCCGAGCAATGAGAAACAGCCCGTAGCAAAGGGTTGGGGTGGGAGGAAACTAGACTGCATTGAAATGCTACGATGCATTGGGAAAATAGTACAGGTCGTACCAGGAAACGGTATCAGAAACGATGAGGATTTCGTTTGATTCGGACCGCTTTCATGCACGTACTCGCACAGACGTGAGAGAAGATAATGAATTGGAGATGGAACTTTGGCTGAGATGTGTCGATTGTGTGGGATGTGTTTGTGTTTGTCGAAGACAGAGAAAATCATTTGAAGGGTGTTTCTATATTCCAAATCGTTAGTAGATAAATATGAAAAATCTCTGAGTAACAAATAATAATAAATTTGTGAAAATTTTTGTATTATTTTTTTAAATATGATCTGTCATTTTTGATTCAGTATTGAATCGATTCAGGAAACGTTTGACTATTTGCGATTAATTTGTATTTAACCCTCAAATCCTTAAAAGTTTAACATAAGCTGTTTGATCACGATTTTTGATTCGAGTCATGAATCTAAAAAAAAAATTTTTTTTTGAGACATATTCTTATTTTTACTAACAATACAACTATGTGCCGAATTCATTGAATTAGCTAATAATTGCAAATAAGCTTCTTCATATTATAATTGTTGTCTATTTGGCTTTGGAATTTGATTTTATTTGGAGCTTTTCATGCAAGGCATTGTTCAACGAGATCCCCGTCACGGGAGCTGATTTACGCTCCGAAGGTAATAAATATTAAATTTTTGTCTTGACTTGGCATTCATTCAACAGAGCAATAACACTATAGCTGCTGGTACTTTGCGCTAGTTATTCCGAGTCCACCGAAAAATCGGAAGAGGAAAATGAGCAAGGAAACTATGGGTAAGGTAACAGTCCATCTTGAAACGTGCTGGCTGGCAGCGAGACTACCGCCCATCAACTATCCGGCTACACTAATAGCCATGGCCGAGGGCCACTATTACGGGAAAATGTTCCGAAAGGCAGCCGGAGAGCATCCAAAAACGGTCACACCATCAAACAGAATGATAGTTTTATCCTTCATACCCATGCGGTAGGCCCCCTCCGAAATCATCGAGCATTTAGTAGAGGGAAAACCCCAGCGAAAATGGACGCCAACAGCCGAGTGAAACTTATGATTAATGAAAATAAGTGATAATAAAATATGGTTTCCTCCAATCCGTGATTTATCGGGCCAGCAAAGTGTAGAGTAGTGGTTCTCAAAGTAGGTGAATTCGTCTCTCTGGGGGCGATTATCAGATACAAGGGGCGATAATTGATAAAACACTATTGGAACAAATAGAAAAGTTCTAATACACCGTAAGAATAATATATTCGACACTTTACTATTTCACATTTATTTGTATGTAGTAACCCTAGTAGCACACGAGTTATAATTGAGGCAGAATAACTCTTATATAACTAGATCTGGTCATATAAGAGTTATTCTGCATCAATTATAACATGTGTGTTACTCGGGAAATATCAGAGCATCAAAGAGAAAAACAAAAAGAAAAAAAAAATCTCTTCTACGTTTTGATTCATAACATATAACTCTTTCATAACTTCATAACTTATGAATGCTTGTAAATAACATATGATTCACATTGTGAGCACATTCAAGCACTACATTTTTTACAATTTGTTCAATTTTTTGTACGCTTATCAATTACATATCAGGGTACGATTCAAAAAATATTAATCTTAAGGTCATGAATAAAAAGTTAGGGAAACCCTGGTGTAGAGGATCATGGACAGTGTACTGCGTTGGCTTATGGTAGCTTCCAATTTTGGATGGACTGAGGTGGATGATGGTGCTAAAATTCGCTGCTGTTGTCTCCGCGAGGGGCTATGGTTCCGTCTGACACTGAGGCCATTATAGGAACCGGTGCTGGATGGCCATTGTATGGACGCAATGATTTGTGCAGTGGCAGCTATTCCAACGTGATGGCAGTTGTAGTGCAGTAGCAGCATACAGAAATTTGTCGACAACCAACGGCGACGGACCCCATACCTTCCCAAGGAACATAAATTCCCAAAGGAAAATCTGTATCCCGTTTAATTATATTAGGTGCCATTAAAAATAAAAATTGATAAGCGAGAAATTTTAACGATCAAATTGCCCCATTGCAAGAGTGCGGATTGAAGCCGCGAAAGAGCGCATAGGCGCTCGTGTTTTGCTGAGAGAAGGATGTGGTGGTGCCATTATTTAGTTTTTTCAAATCACTTTTGTGTTTTCACCCAAAATTATTGCCTTATAATAAAATGTGTTTAATATAATTTGGAATCCTGATAGAGATGTTTCTGTGCTTCCTAAAATAAAAAAATCAATTTTTTTAGTGTGATACTGTTTAACAAAATAGTGTAATTGAATGTAACTCCTGCAATAATTAGTACGAAAATAAACCCTTTTTTAAACATTTTACTGGAGAAGGACAAAATGAATAAGAATGTGGAACCTCTTGAAAAAAAAGGGGAGGACTTGATGCAACCCACAGACGATTCCGACCGTTTGACCAACATTGACTCCGCCCCAAGGTTGGTGCTCATGTTGGCGCTATGTTTGACCATGTGTGATGCTGCTTGACGAATCAATTTGACAGTTAGTGAAACCTATTTGACGGTTGGTGAAACGGTCTGCCAAAATCAAACGAGTTAGGTAATTCCAGTAGGAATTCCTTTAAGGATTCCGTTAACCCGTATAGGCCTGAGTGAAAGCAAAAATACTAAAACCCTTACCACTTAGCGAATACCTAACGGATTCAAATAATTTTTTGTCAGTATACTGGCCCACATATTAAGATTCTAGAAGTGGCCAGAGGAACTCGGCAATACTCCTGTAGCCGGAGTTATTGCGGTGGGTTACTGGGTCAAAATGGGTAAAAAACCGTTTTTTGGGACATGCGAAGCTATCTTTATTTATTTCCAATGGCAATCATTTTAATTTGCATAAATCATTAAGACCCGATATTCAACATTATGAATTAATAGTTTTGCACCGTTTAGAGTGAACCAGATTCGGCCACTCAAACTTGATGTCCTGAAGAACCGGCTTTAGATTTGTTAGGTACTAAACCGTTTCAAATCTCTAAAAGTATAGATCGAACATAATAGTTCACTAAAATGCGTTCCCGTAAGCTTGACACAGATGTTAAGATACGATTTGTGCACTTTATCATAAATTTGAGGCATCCCGAGCAGGTGAAAAAAGCTCAGCAATAGCTAATTTTGATATGGACATCTAAAAGTGATATTGACTTGATAGATATAAGAGATAAAAGATCTGAAAATGATATCTATAATTTACTCCTAGAATATCATTAGCATATCATATTTAGCTTTTGTAAGATCTAACCAATATCAGCGAGCTATTCATTTGATCGGCAAACATCAAATTTTGATATGGCTTAGAAGTTCCAGGAATAAAATTTAGATATTATCTTCAGGTTTTTTATCTCTTATGTCAATCAAATCAATATTTCGATTTGATGGTACGAATTTCGCTTCTGCTCGGGATTCCAGGGACCCGAAAATGTCATTTGTAGGATCAATCAAATGCAGTTGACATTATTAGTCAATTTAATCGATTATCAGAAGGATTACGCTGATGCGTTTTTCTTAATACTCCTTGATATAGTGGCCACATTATAGCCGATTCTGGAAATTGTATGTGACTTGAAATTTGCCTACCTCCAGTGGCACAAATGCACAGAACTCGTGTCACTCAACCTGACCCAGTGATGCACCGCAATAACTCCGGCCACATGAACATTCCCAAGATCATTTTACCACTTTTAGAAACTAGATAGGTAAACTGACAAAAAATAATTGAAGTCCTTTGAGTATTTGTTGAGCGGTGAGAGTTATAGTAATTTTTCTTTCACTCAGGCATATACTGATTAAAAGTTTTTCCAGGGATTTCATCAGGAGAACTTCAAAAGTTCCTGTAAGGTTTCCACTAGGAATTCCTTCATAGATTCTACCGGGAACTCCATCGAAAGTTCTTCCAGGGATTCCAACAGAAGTTCCTCTAGGGATCAGAAGTTATTCTAGGAATTTAATTACGAGTTCGTCGAGGAATTCCGTCAGTAGTACTTCTAAAGATTCTATCATGAATTCTACGAAGGATTTCATCAAGAGTTCGTTCAAGGTTTCCTACAGGAGTCATTCTACGGTTTCCATCGGGAGTTCCTCTTAAGATTCCGTCAAAAGTTTTTTGGGGATTTCATTAGGTGTTCTTCTTGCGATTTCATCTGGAGTTCCTTCAAGGATTCCATCAGGAGAGTTCTGTTTGATCTTTCGACCTTGACGCTTGCTTTTGCCGGAGCGAGCGACGAGGGCAGGATCAAACATGTCGCGCGTCGATCTCGTAAGTGAAAAAGTGGCGTGATCGGGGAGTTCGGTTGGAGTAAGTTAAAAAGTGCCGCGATCGGTTCGTTCTTTTTGATCTTTCGACGACCTTGACGCTTGCTCCTGGGCAGTGCGTCAAGAAAGCCCGAGCTGTCGTCCGTGTTTTTTTCGGGCCGCGCGCCTATTTTTTTTTTTTCTGAGTGCTAGCCGAGCAAACGAGTGAAACTGAAAGTGGATTGTGGCTGCTCAGTCAAGGATAACGGATCAATTGGTGAGCTCGTTTCATGCTACTATTTGTAATCTATAAAATATGTATGACTGCACATTTAATCGTTACAATGGTGGGATGTAAATATGATGTTTCAACAAACTATGGATGGTTCGTCACTGTGAGTGTCGGCATAAGAATAAGAGTGTTCTATGATGTCCCAACCAATTGAGTCTTTTGTTTCTTTTCAAATGAGTAAAATATAATAACACATGCTTTCGTACTGACAGCTGTAGGAATGTTATATTTAGGTATTTGTTCAACAAACTTTGAATGGTTCGTCACCTCAAGTGTCGGCATAATTTTCCTCTACATAGAAATTATATGAACAATTATATTTACGTATAAGCATGTATATATCTAACAAATCATTGTTTATCATGGTCTAATCGCTTATCAAAGTGAATCCTTTGACCCAACGATCCTCCCCATTAACAAACATCCCTCTCAGTAACCTTTGTGGAGATGCAGAGGCAAACACGGTCTCCAAATAGCAAAGGTTACACACTAACATTCCTTCCCTCAACCCCACCTGACTGCAAGGACGTGGCCGGCGCCGTTCTTCTTCTTCTTTCTGGCGTTACGTCCCAACTGGGACAAAGCCTGCTTCTCAGATTAGTGTTCTTATGAGCACTTCCACAGTTATTAACTGAGAGCTTTCTTTGCCAATTGACCATTTTTGCATGCGTATATCGTGTGGCAGGTACGAAGATACTTTATGCCCTGGGAATCGAGAAAATTTCCAACCCGAAAAGATCCTCGACCAGCGGGATTCGAACCCACGACCCTCAGCATGGTCATGCTGAATAGCTGCGCGTTTACCGCTACGGCTATCCGGCGCCGTTATTGACCTTGTATAAATAGTGGCACTGAATTATGCACACTGAAGAAGATTATGGCCAATCCCAGCTGAACTTCTAGTTGATTCTTTGTGCATTTTCACTGACTTCGGTCAATCACGGAATAGCAACCATTGATATGTGTAGTCAGTCTAAGCTAAGCTAAGCTAAGCTAAGCTAAGCTAAGCTAAGTTCCTTCAAGGATTCCATCAGGAGTTACTTCAGAGAATCCACCTGGAATTCTTCCAGGGATTCTATCAGGAGTTCTCTTAGGGATTCCATCAGGAGATCTTATGGGAATTTCATCAGGACTTCCTTCCAGGAATTCTATCAAGAGTTTCATCAGAGATTTCACCTTAAATTCCTCAAGAGATTGCGTTAGGAATTAATCCAGAAATAATGTTAGGAGTTCCTCATGAAGTTATATCAGGATATCTTCTAGGGATATAAAAAAGAGTTCCTCCAGGGATTCTATCAGGAGTTCCATCAAGTTTCTTATCAGGAATTCTTAAAGGGATTTCATCAGAAGTTCCTATAGGGATTCCATTAGGAGTTCTTCTAGAGATTACATCAGAAGTTCCTTCTGAGATTCTATATGGAATCCCTCCAAATGTTTTATCAAGAATTGCATCAGGATTTATTTTAGGGGTTTCACAAGGAGTTCTTTCAGGGATTTCTCCAAGGAATTTCATTAGGAGTTCCTGTATGGATTTCACCAAGAGTTCCTTTAGAGATTACATCAGAAGTTCCTTCAGAGATTTCACCGGGAACTCCTGCAGCGGCTACCTCAGAAGTTCTTTGGGGATTACATCTGGAGTTCTTCTGGGGATATCATCAGGAGTTCTTTTATGGTTTTCATCAGGAGTTTCTCCAGGGATTCCATTGGTAGTTCCTTTAGATATTCTACCTGGTTTCTCTAGGGATTCCATCAGATAGTTCCTTAAAGTCTTTCAATAGGAGTTCTTCAAGGAATTTCACCATGGATTCCATAAGAAGTTCCTCAAGGGATTACATTAGGAGTTCCTTTAGAGATTCTAACTATAATTCCTATGGGAATTCTGTCAAAATTTTCCTAGGGATTGCATCAGGAGCTCCTTCAGGGATTACATCATAAGTTCTGCTAGGACTTTCATCAGAAGTTGCTTTTAGGATTTGATCAGGAGTTAGGAATTCCATTAGAAGTTCCATCATGGATTCCATTGCACTTCCAACATTTTATTCTGAAACCCTCCTAGGACTCCGTCATGAGTACTTTCAGAGATTTTGTTAGAAGTTCTTTCAGGAATTTTATCGAAAATTCTTCTGACAGTTCCTTCAGAAATTCCTCTAGGATTATTCTGGGTTCCATCAGATTATTGACTATGAATTCTCCTTGGAATTTATTAGAGGATTGTACAAGAATATTTTTGAGGGGTTTCACTTGATAATTCCTCAAGGGATTTCTCACGAAAATCCTCAAAAGATTTCTCCCGGAATCAATTGAGGGATGCCTCCCGAAATTCCCCAAGGAAATAATCTCGGAATTCATTAAGGAATTCCTACCCGAATATCTCGAAGGATTTTCGATGGTTATTAGGAATACCTCCAGAGATTTTACTAGAAATATTTCATAAGAATTTCACTACAGGAATTCCTCAAGAGATTCCTCTCGGAACTCATTTTAGGAGATCATCCCGAAATTTCTTAAAAAAATAATCCCGGATTTTCTCAAAGAATTCCTCCCGGAAATTCTCAAGGGATTTCTCCTAGAATATCTACAAGGATTCTCGTGGGTTATCAGATTTTTTTAACGGATTTTACCAGTAATAAGGGAATTCACAGCATTTCATCCAGTGACTCCTGGGATTCAAAGAAAGACAAAAAAGGTCACCACCAGGAATCCCTTCAGAAACTCCGATAGGATTCCTCTAATGTTTCCAACTAGAAATTCGCCTCATAAATCCTCCATTGAATCCTCATTTTGAATATTTTACCTGTGATTTTACCAAAAATTTCTAAAGAAGTTCTTCCAGCTAACTCTTGAAAAAATCCTTCAAGGATTTCGCTAAAATGCTTTATAAGGATTCCACAAGGAATTTCTCAAAAGATTCGACTACAATATCCTATAAAGATTTCACCAGTAATTACTGGAAATTTCACTAGATTTTCGTCAGAGGTTCTATAACAAAAACTTACCAGAGTTTCGCCAGAAGTTTCACGAGCAAAACTTTTAAAAATTTTACCCTTCCTAGAATTTATTCAGGGTTATCAGAAGTTCCTTCAAATAATTAATCGAATAAAAATCTAAGGAAATCACAAGATTATTGTTCATACCTACGAAGAATCCTACGGAGGATTCAACAAGAAAATCTTCCTTTCTCTGCCTTGAGTATTCCATCAACAAAATTCCAAAAGATATTCCTCCAGCGATTCCTCTGATATTTTCTCAGAGAATTCACTTCAGTGATATCTTTGGAGGAAACACTGGATACATTCATATATATTTTTATTTTAGAGATTCGCTATAAGAATATCTGGAGGGTTACCTGGAGGAATCTCTCCAAAAATTGCAAGCGAAAGGAATTTATGGTAAAATCTCTTTTGTAGTATTTCTTATGAAATTCCTGAAGGCTTCCAAGTAGAATCTTTGGAGGCACTCCTTGAAGAAATTCTGAGCAGAATCACTTTAAAAATTCCGATAAATAAGTTTTTAGAGGAATTATTGATAAAATTCCTGGTTAAATCTCAGGAATAATGTCTGGTGGATCCCCTAGTATAACCTATTGATCACTGGAAAAACTCTAAAGTAGAATAACTGGAGGAAGCAACTGAAAAATTGTGGATGCAATTTTTGGAAAAATTTCCGTAGCCAGTTCCATATCGTTGGTTATTAAGAATAATCCTTGACAGAGACCCCTCATAATTTTACTTAATACTGCTTCGCGTGAATTATAACTAGAACTCATCATCACCTATAAATTTGTAGCGATACATGAATTTCTGCTCTTCCTTACTGCGATTATCGTCCAAAAATCTCCCCATAACCACAGAATTCGAAAAAAATGTGACAATCACAAACCCACTAAACTTGTCGAAATTACTCGAAACGTGCGAAGTAGTGTAGTGTTTCTGCAACGAACTTTGCAAGTCTGTCAAACGCTTGCATCAACATAAATCTGTTTGACTAACTTGGTGGTGGAGTCAATGTTGGTCAAACCGTCTGAGCGTCCGTGGGCTGCATAACAGGAAACGTTACAGGTCTGTAAAAAATGGTTCAACTTCTTGCTTTGGGAATTCTTTTCAGAAGTCTCCATATGATTCTGCACAAAGGTCTAGACAGAGCGTTCTTCTTGGTACAGCGTACGTACCGTCGACTCCTTACAGCAAACCTCCTTAATCGCTACAAAAATGTTTATTTTTTAACATAAATTCGACGAGTTTTAAATCAATTTTTAGTTGTGTCGTAACAAAACCAATCCAATTAAAGTTTTATGAACGCCATCCTGCTGGCAACACTGATCCGTGAGCCGCTCTCTTAATCGTTGCTAATTCCCGTTCTACGTTCAGCCAAAGATATTTATGACCATGAGTAGCACTTTTTTCCCTCTACTACACATTGTTCGCGAGTAGGCTCACTACATTTTTTGTCCTATCGAATTTTCAATAAACTGGTACTTCCTAAACGACAGGCAGATCATCGTTGGCACCGTGTCGCACAATCTCTTTCACACAGTAATTAAAATCTCACCCTCCCGTGGTGGAGGGCCTCTTCAAAGTTGGGGGCCTAGATTTTGCCATTTAGGTTTGCTGTGCAGTCGGGAGATCCTTCTGGTGGTACGCTTTTCCGCGTGTCAATATATTTTGAACCTCCTGCAACAAGCAATATTGGTTGTTAGCTCCGCCAACCGGGAACATTCATGTACGAATAATAAACAATCAAACATGGTGCTCTGCTAATTCCGATGAGTTTTTTTTTTTCACGAAAGCCATACGAAGAAGGGTCATACCACAGTAATGGATGATGTCTCTTCATATTGTCGAGCAATGTGTGGCTTCCTAGCACGGTTGTAGCGCAATCGATTGAATGGGATACTCTGATGTCACGCTGAACTGATGGCAGAAGGCTACGCGCTGTTGTGCAGTATGGTTACACAGTGGTTGGAATGTTTAGAATTGTTGAGTGTTTAATTCTCTTTCGGCTATGCAGAGACTTCAATTGCAAGTTGCGTAAAAGGTTGGACTCGCTTTTCTCTTTCTTCTGCAAGTTCTTCGTTAGTTTCAACCGTTTTCAGTAGTGATGAATGAAGATGTTATGGAGATGTTGCACAAACAACAGCCAGTCTCAACGGTTTTTGTTCCGGGGTCGTATAGAAGTCGTTCATCCGGGCTAGATAGTACGGCAGGCTTTGTTACAAATATCGACCTCGCCTTGACGAAACGTTCACCTTCCCGGAGTTCCGAATGTTCCAGATCCTCACTAATATGTTTATGGGAAGAGGTAAGCGCCGATTAGACTTTACGTTTCGCTTCCCTTTGTAGAAGAATGATGTGACTGACGTTATGTCAGACGTTTTACGAGAAGTCTAGTTTGTTTTCTAGTAACGGAGTTGAATAAACCTGACATGCGACGCGTAGTCTCCAAATGGCAAGATTTACGAATTGTCACACAGGCAGCATTTTCTCTAGGCCTGACAAAAAAAATACAGCTGATGTACTGCTATATGATATTGATATATTGAATGCGTCTAAAACTAATCATCTTTAAAGCACATTGTCCTTAACCTCAAGGCTGACTTTGACTTTGACTTACTTATCAGCCTGTTCAACTTATCAAGTTTAAAATATTGAATGTGTTTATTGAGCCAAGTTGTTAACAAGTCCGCCATGATTTTTTTTTTAATTCTGTAATAAGTTGATTCTAGTAATCATGTAAAATTTAATAATTTTAACTAGCACTATCTCGTTATCAAATCTATTGCTACATGGTGCCATTGAACATGTTAATAGATAGTTTGAATAGGAAATATGTTGCACGTTTCACAGCGTTTCACCAATGCGCTAGTGAAATTGAACATTTTAACCTTTCTAACGTAAGCCTTAGTTTGAGCTTTTTTATACTCCAATGCACAGTGGTCCAGGAATCAGTTTTATGCGGAAAGAGGAATTTTGAGCTTTAGAATGAAACATTAGACAAAAACGGTCTTCTACAAAGTTGTTTGTATTAGTAAAGTCCTTTGTTTGGTGTTATTGAAAATTAGGGTGGACCACATTTTCATAGAAATTGTGTAACTAACTTTCTTATTTGTAGAAATTATACTATACATGCTTCAGCAAAGTTGAAGACCATTCAATTTTAAGCAACTTTGCCAAAAAAAGTTTTTTTATATCTCTTAAATTGACCGATTTAGAGCTATTTTCCTACGGTGGCATAGGGTGGTCCGAACAAAATTGGTTTTCTGGCTCTAGAGTTTTCAATTCAAATTTCTCATCAAAGTAGTCTATGAAACACTTTTAGAGCTTTGAAAAATGCGTAGTTTGGTGAGTGAAGAAACTCGTTATCTCTTTTCGTTTGGGAGTTATTGTTGTTTTTCTCTCAAAAACATGCCTACTTTGATTGTGAATATTTTTGATTGGGGCAAACATAAAAAATATCTTTTGACGGCATTCAAAAGACAAAATAAAATTGTATATTATATCAAAAAATTACAAATGTGTTATTTTTGTAACTCTAATAAAATGCCCTTAAAAACAAATGATTTTAAGCAGAAAAACTTTAATAACTATTGAACTAAAAAAGATATCATCAATCTTTTTGCATGAAAATTTGCGTTTTGTTAAGTTCATAGACCGCTTTGACCAGAAATCTGAAATAAGAAAGATAGGGCTTTAAAACTATTTTGAAGATTTTCATAGTATGTATTTCTTTATTATTTTGCATTTTGAGCATGAAAATAAAATTTTAGACAAAAATGATCTTCTACAAAATTGTTTATAAAAATGTAGGCTTTCATACTGAGTCATTCAAAACTAGGGTGGTCCACAATTTCACACAAATCATATAATCAACTTTTTTATTTGCAAAAATACTGGTATATACTCTTAGGCAAAGCGGTAGAAATTAGAATTGACCAACTTTGCCAAAAAAAGTTTTTCTGTAGCTCAAAATTTGACCAATCTAGAGCATTTTTTCCTAATCATCAAAGGGTGGTCCAACAAAAATCAGTTTTTCAATTCTAGTGTTTTTAATATTAGTTTCTCGTCAAAGTCGTCTATGAACGACTTTTAGAACTTAACAAAACGCAAATTTTCATGCAAAAATATTGCTGATATCTATTTTAGTTCAAAAGTTATTAAAGTTTTTGTGATAAAAAATATTTAATTTTCAAGGTGTTTTAATAGAGTTACAAAAATAACACATCTGTAATTTTTTGATATAATTTACAATTTTTTGTTGTCTTTTGAATGCCGTCAAAAGATATTTTTTATGTTTGCCCCAATCAGAAATATTCACAATCGAAGTAGGCATGTTTTTGAGAGAAAAACAATAATAACTCCCAAACGGAAAGAGATAGCGAGTTTCTTCACTCACCAAACTACGCATTTTTTAAAGCTCTAAAAGTGTTTCATAGACTACTTTGATGAGAAATTTGAATTGAAAACTCTAGAGCCAGAAAACCAATTTTGTTCGGACCACCCTATGTCACCGTAGGAAAATAGCTCTAAATCGGTCAATTTAAGAGATATAAAAAAACTTTTTTTGGCAAAGTTGCTTGAAATTGAATGGTCTACAACTTTGCTGAAGCATGTATAGTATAATTTCTACAAATAAGAAAGTTAGTTACACAATTTCTATGAAAATGTGGTCCACCCTAATTTTAAATAACACCAAACAAAGGACCTTACTAATACAAACAACTTTGTAGAAGACCGTTTTTGTCTAATGTTTAATTCTAAAGCTCAAAATGCATCTTTCCGCGTAAAACTGATTCCTGGACCATAGTGCAATGTTATCCACCAGTTCGAGCATAGAACTCGCATTGTTCCACATTTTAAATATCAAGCCTTTTTAAAATATCAGTTTTTGTCCTTTTTAGCGTATATTTCGGTAACTTACAATCTCTTATAAATTAAAGTTAATGTTTTTGATGTGTTCATTCGATGAGATGTTCCAGAAAATAATTATACAATAACATGTCTATTGTTTGCAATACCTGTGTAGAACGAGATGGCAATATCGTGTTTGTGTCGTCTCGGCCCCGTCGTTGCTAACCCATCAGTCAGAGTTGGGTGGCTTACGAAGGCAGACGTGTGTTTTCCTTCCGAGGCGGTGATCTACGTGATGGGTTGCAGTTTGATGTTGCACATTTGGCGACCGCGGCAGGTTTTGCTACGGATATCATGTTAAAACAAATAAACATTTAACAAAATTCATCGCACAGAAATCACCCATTGCGTAGCGGAATAAATCTTGTGCGACGGATGAGAAGAAACCAAGATGGCTGGCGGCAGGTTTGTATAATCGTGTTGAAGCAAGTTGAGAGTTCCGCTTGTATAGAAACAAAGAGCATGTTTTAAGAGGACCGCTCAGATCAGCGAATAGGGTAAGTGCGCGTTTTGAGGAACACCACTCTCTCCCTATGTCGATGATTTCTTCGGTCCCTTCATTCTGCATACATTTTCACTCTATACATCTCGATATCCTCCTTATTCTGATGTCTCCCTAACTCTATGTGTTTTTCCTTCCCGATTATCTTCGATTCTTCTTTGAATATAATGACCATGGCGTGGACTTTTCTACTATACTGAAGGAGCCCCCTAGAGTAGAGTTCTCTGCAACTCTCTTAAGTAGGCATCTTCCCTATCAGGCTTTAGGACATTTGGTCGAACGACATTTCGTCGAATGACGTTTGGTCAAATGACATTTGGTCCATAGTAGATTTGGTCGAAGGGACATTTGGTCGAATGGCTTGACTGGAAAATCGTTTGGTTCAAAAGATTTGAAAACGAATTTTATTTGTTGCACAATGAATATTGGGTCTTACGTTTGTTTTGGGTAGATGGGTAGACAAACTGTTCATCAGAAGTCAATAACGAATCTTTCTAAATGATAATTATTATTTACGTTTTACAACGAGGTTAGTCAACATGGGATGAAGTATTCTTGTCATTGTTCATTTTGTAGTAGTGCAAAGGTAATTGTGTCAAATGCCATAAAACTATTATTTTCATGTTTATGGTATTATTGTGCTTTTTTGCATTTTCTTACAAATAGTACTCTATTAATTACTAAATGTTGGAAGCATAATGATCTGTTGGATTTAATATTCTTTCCAAATATCACCATTCTTTGGAAAAACGCCTCCTTTATGTTCCCTAAATTCAGTGTACTTAACCACTACTTAAGTTACCATTGTAAAATTTATTATTCTTTAAAAATTTAATCATTCTTTATATTAAACTGCTGACACACTTTCAGTGTGAGTGTACGGAACTTTTATTAAGTATCAAGTATTAGAGCGAACAACCGTGGGAAATAATTTGAAATGTGGGATTAAACTTTGTACGGTTGGGCATAGAACAACTTTGTCATCTCAAATTGTCAGCATATACCTCCATATGTAGAATATGAGGGGCCAGTTTTGATGGTCAAGCCATTAAGGAAACGCTTCGACAAAGTGCATCAAAAGTTCGGCAAGAAAGATACATTTTGCATATCATAGTGAATCATTTAATGTGACTTCCATCTAAATTACAATCCTTCGGCATGTAGCTTTGATGACGCTGTCGATAACATCGACTGATAATGAATTTCATCCGAAATAATCAAACAGAAGAGCTTTTATCCCGTGATCGCGTAACGTGAGGCGAGCCGAAAGAGGTGACGAAAGTTTACTTTCTTTTATTTGAAATCAACTCGTCGCGATTCATCTGATTCGAAGAACGAGCCTGAATGAGAAAAATGACATCAAGTTAAGTCAGAAATGCAAGGATTCAATCGATTTTGTGAGGAAATCAGAGTGAGCAACTGGAACCCCAAAATATCATTCATCGCAGAGAGAGTATGTTTGCTCAATGAATTTCATCAAAGCAGATTCACCAAAGCAGATTTCTTGAACTGTATCCTGTTGTTCTAGAATATACAACCTCTAGTAATCGCATGGACTATATATGCACTCTTTTTTTTTCACTGCCCCTATCACTGTGTAATAATATCAAAATACGACTACAGGTATGTTCCGTTTTTATCACGTTCCGATTTTGTCACGCTCCGATTTTGACACGTTCCGATTTCGTCAACAAATTATTCCGTTTATATCAACACACAAAAATTGATTTTTTTAAATTTTCTAAATGTTTAGAATATAAACTAAATACTTATTTTGGAGCAATTGAAATGCTTTTCATAGCCTCAGCATTGAATTTTCGACATTATGTTAATATTGACCATCTACGATACATGGTAGGTGTCAAGTCATATACGATTCAATAAGGTTTAACTCCTTCTTATGCACTAATCAATTGGAATTTTCATACTTAGCTTGGCCTGTTGGACAAGAACGACCCATCCATCAACAATCGAGAGTTACTCTGGCCACGTCCTAACAACAACTGGAATTTGTGATTAGTTGAGTACGTATTTATTTTTATCGCTTCTCGGCCTAAAGGCTAAGATCAAAGTGTAGAGTACGTATTTAAGAGAGTTGCAGAGATCTTTCCTTTTTCTTATAAAACATGGCATAAAAGAATTTTCTATGTAAATTTGATAGACATCCCTCTATGGTATGATTTTGTGTATGAAAATAAAATATAATTTGTATAGATATCTCAAATCCCCCTGCCCCCCTGCCTGGGATCGTCCATTAATCATGTAAGCGGTTAACATGATTAATGGACGATCCCATTTATGTTCAGTTCTTTTTAATAATTGATGCACTTGGAAATACACTCAAGAATATTTGGGCAACGACAAGAGACATGATCAAGTTTATTTTATTTTTGGTAAGACTGTCGAGCTTGTCATATTTTGGACATTATCTTCTATCAAACTCGATAGCATTGCACAAATTATAGCTAACAGCCATTGATTAGATCCTGTTCCAATGGGTAGGGGAAGAGGTCCAGCAAAACTAAGCAATCTGTAGAAAATTTTGTTGCCATCCCAAATATGCTGGAATGTTGATCTTTGAGCAGACATGAGCCCCTTCCCCACATGGAGACTAAAAGGTTAATTATGAATCTTATACCAACAACCAAACGCTTATTCAGAAAACTTTACAAAAGAGTTTCTTACCAAAAAGTTCTTATTTGGTGATGCTTGTTCTAGAGTTTGTATACTTTTAGGTTTTTGATCAACTTCTATATAAATAAAAATGGAATTGTGTTTGTACGTCACAAAATGCCTTGAGAACGGCCTGATAGACTTACATGATTATTTCACTGTTACAAGTGTTCCAACGTTTTTGAGTGAAGGAAACGGTTTAGAAAATTATCTGAAATAACTGGACAAACACCTGGAGACTAATCTGTCGTTTTGTATGGGAGATTGCATGTCATTTTTCAGCTTGATGGCAAAACAAAGCTTGGCGGGACCACTAGTATTTAATACTATTTTTACTCAACAAAAAATTAGAACTTAAAGTTTGTTTATTGCCAGTCTATTTGTGATCTAACGTAACGCTAAAAGGCGATGGTGGGTCTGTTCTAGATTGGCGATTAGTGCATCCTTGTCGAAGTTGGTAGTAATAACTTTAAAAGAAAGATCACCACAATTATTCTACTGTTAAATTTGGCAATTCGAAGCACAGGAAACCGTGAGTATTCATTTCAATTAGCAAAACTTTCGAATAAGCAGAATGATGAGGATGAACAGTAGAATAAAAGTTGTTTCTTATTTAACCTTTCCTTAAAAAACAATGATCAGCTTGCCCCACTTCCTTGTAGTTATTTTTACAAATATGACTTACCTTTTGGTGTAAAGGACATTTATGTGATTATCGTTTTAATATTCTTTACTACATTTAAAACTAAAACTATTAATGAATGATTACAAAATCATATTGATTGATAGGACTCTGCAATCAACTTTCATTACGAACCTATAAGAATGTATAATCTAAATGCTCCTCACAGCTCCTAAACATCAGTTCTGTGCATTTATATGATGGAAATGTGTATTATCCTGACAAAAATGCGATTTTAATTCAAAATTTGAAAAATATTTTGTCTAAGAAAATTATTCCGTTTTTGTCACGGTTCCGTTTTTGTCAACTGAAAATCACCCATCGTGTTGATAAAAACGGAACATACCTGTATCTGATATATCCCTATTCGACTAAATTTTCTACTGAATGTCCTTCCGTCCAAATGTCATATGTTTTTATAGCACTTAAATTATTTTCGACCAAACGTCATTCGACCAAATGTCATAGATTCTCCCTATCATCCCATCTCATTATCAGTTTATGAGTATTAGAAGATGGGTCAATCTTTTCCAAGAATCAGTTAAATACCATTACTTGTGACTGAGTATGATCATTTATGTTTTTCTTGCAAAATTTCTTCGTTAATTTCCTAACGTCAGACCACTCTGATTCGTCCACGGTTTGATGCTACTGAAATTAACTGACGCGAAAAGGCACCAACTTCTATCACCTCTAATATCGTTGCTGGATGGGAACCTATGCAAGCAGCAGCAGCAGCAACATCATAGTTCCGAACAAGTTTTGTCCCAACCCATCATCACGGTTACTCTTCTGCCTGGATGCTTTTGCCGTGACATCGTGGGGAAACGCGGGATTTTCCGAGCAACGACGGCGCAAATGAACACATTCCGTGCACGCGGTGTCCTTTATATATGATCGAAGCGGGAAGCAGTTAAGTACATTTGCTTTTGACCACATCCGAAAAGTATATTATGTTTCCTCGCTTAGACGGAGGGTGTCAATGTTGGCAGCAGAAACAAAAAAAAAACATGGTAGATGAGTTGCTTTTTGTTGCTTTCATGATGAAATTAATAAACATTGCACAGGGTGTATGGAAGATGATAGTTTTGTGTCTGATCAAACTATCATGGCGGCATATGTGAGATACAAGTTCGAGGAATTATGACGTTATTAGATCCATTTATATCAGGAGTAGCTTTTATCCATATGATTTCGACTAGAACAATGTATTTCTGTTACAAAATAATCGATATTTTTTGTTTCACTCTGCGAACTTTTGTCCCAAACTAGTTTCGAAGCCTTGCCTCACCGGTGGGACAAAAGTTTGTTTGAGACAATAACTTTTGAAACAGTTATTACTAAAAATGGATAAATGTTTTAACATAAGTATGCTCAGCAAAAAATGTAGCCAATATCCTGGATGTCTACTTTGTGATATTTATATCTCATCAACTGTTGTAGTTTTTTTTTGAATTATTATTCCACTAAGGTCTAAGTTTGCCCATCGTTACTCTAAACTAGAATCAAATTTTAGGGTAACACAACAGAAAAAAAAACAAAAACTTTTTTCTCAAAATCCAAACAGTGGTGATTTCAAAGGCCTTCCATAGCCGAGTGGTTAAAGTCCGCGGCTACAAAGCAAAGCCATGATGGAGGTGCCTGGGTTCGAATCCTGGTCGGTCCAGGATCTTTTCGTAATGGAAATTTCCTTGACTTCCCTGGGCATAGAGTATCATCTTACCTGCCACACGATATACGAATGTGAAAATGGCAACTTAGGCAAAGAAAGCTCTCAGTTAATAACTGTGGAAGTGCTCATAAGTACACTAAGTTGAGAAGCAGGCTCTGTCTCCGTGAGGACGTTAATGCCAAGAAGAAAAAGAAAATGATTTCAAAGGTAATATTTGAACAACTAAATGCTGATGAGTAATAAAACAAGAATTGATTATCCTGTGAAGAAATGTTTGAGGTTTTCTTGGAAAATCGCTATAAAAAGTCTAGAGTATGGAATATGAATCATGTCGAATTTTTTTCAAAACTATTTTGTTAAGATACATCACATACATAACTCCCGTTGTCGCTGTAAAGATGCCATTCACAATAAATTCTATCGTACAAGAATAAATGGTAAATTGTTTGGGAGAAAAATACGGTTGCGATTACGATACGTTACGATTAAATACGTCAAATAACAAACCCATCTGAAAAAGATCAAATAATTGCGACTGCCTTCAAAATAAATTCAAGCCAAGAAAAAGATTCGAGTACCAGATAGGACACACAAACGGAATCAGCTCAAATTTTACTGAGCATAAAATTAGAATCAATATAATTTTTCACAATTAACAACTAATTGAATATTTAGTTTTCCCTGACTTCGCAACCAACCCAAAACTCAGCGAATGGCCGTGCCATTCGACGGCTGGCATGCCATTCGCTCAAACGTTGCTCTTGCTGCTCTGCCATGACCGGCGACCTTTGAAATTGGTGACAATTTCGTAGCTAGATAGAGCAAGCGGCTTTCGATATGGACAACACCATTATCAACAGCTTCTCAGCAGCAGTAAGCAGAAAATGCGAGACCGTGGTTTTCCCTTTGGTAATTTCCCTATTTGCTATAAAAAGCAAAAGGAAAAGTCAAACCATTCCGAAATAAGCGACAACATTCTCCATCCCACTTGGTTTTCCTCGGGACGGATCTCGAGAGGCAGAAGCAGCTTCTATGGTTCGTAATGACCAGCAAATGTAATTCGAAATTTTTAGGAATATTGCAATCGGGTATTTTCACACAGGGATTGCAAATGGCAACCAATGATGTTCTGTCCGTTTGCTGCGCTTCTGGATGGCCACCCGCCCTACTCCAGAGCCCGCTCGAAGAGATGAGTCCTATGGAAATTCTAATACGAAGGGTAGAAGGAAATATTTTGACAATAATTAAAGTCTTCAGCCAATTACACGACAAATTATTTTTATTTTCCCCCGGAATTAACGCTTGTGCTGGCGTGTGCAATAACAGTTCAGACAGGATAAGTGTTCAGTATTTTCTAGGTTTTTACCTCTCGGTGGTCATCTGGCTACCGTTGTTTTTTTCGTGTGGAGTGCTTGTATGCACAAAATTGAAACAATTTTACTCAAATGGCTCAGATAATGATCGCTATTTTAATCGTTTATTTCCCGGAGATGGTCATTGCGTTTTTTGCTGCAGAATTTCCCTAAGCAATCAAGAGTTTGGATAGTGATAATTATGATAGCGCAGATTATGCAGTTAGACGTTTGATCAAGTTTAGATTAAGCAATTGTAGCGCACAAAAATAAACGGAAGTTCATCATTTTTTTAAATGGAAGGCTGACTCTGAAGCATGGCAAAATTAAAAAAAACACGCAAAATGAGAAACAAAATGTCATGAAATTCTCAACATGATTTTGTGACAGCTGAAATTCAAATTTCAACAACAACAATAGGAAATCTTCCAATATTCACCAGATTTACAGTAATTTCTCTTTCCGTAATCCAAGTCAAAGTGCCAAAAATGTTGAATAACACTTTCACAGTTATCAGCACGAGCTGTGTTTATTAACATTTAAGAAAAAATCGAAGTTTGTTCAACAAAAAAACCAAGCTTCCGGTGTACCTTCCTGTGAATAAATGTTGTTTCCTGTTTCCTTAGGTCTTTCTTCCTTTTGTGTATTTCAGCTTCTGGTATCGATCTTAGGGTTCTGAATGTTTTTACCGCATATTTCATGGAGAACTCTAAATACCTCAATGAATGTTTGCCCTTCACTGGCATACACCCGATATACTAGTATGTCTAAATACATACCAATTACACAGCGTAAAGTGACATTTTTTCGTGTCTCAAGGATGGAATTATGTGTCTCTGATAGATTTCGGGTTGCTGAATTTGATGCCGTTCTTAGAAATGTCCCTGAACGTCAAAATTCTTAGCTACAGGTCGCCAAAGTTGTATGAAACACTGCACAGTGGTCCAGGAATCAGTTTTACGCGGAAAGATGCATTTTGGTCTTCTACAAAGTTGTTTGTATTAGTTAAACCCTTTGTTTGGTGTTATTGAAAATTAGGGTGGACCACATTTTCATAGAAATTGTGAAACTAACTTTCTTATCTGTAGAAATTATATTATACATGCTTCAGCAAAGTTGTAGACCATTCAATTTCAAGCAACTTTGCCAAAAAAGTTATTTTGTATCTCTTGAATTGACCGATTTAGAGCTATTTTCCTACGGTGACATAGGGTGGTCCGAACAAAACTGGTTTTCTGGCTCTCGAGTTTTCAATTTAAATTTCTCATCGAAGTTGTCTTTGAAACATTTAAGAGCTTTGAAAAATGTGTAATTTGGTGAGTGAAGAAACTCACTATCTCCTGCTTTTTAGGAGTTATTGTTGTTTTTCTCTAAAAAACATCCCTACTACAATCAAAGTATCAAATACCTCTGATTAGGGCAAACATAAAAAATATCCTTTGATGACATTTAAAAGATAAAATAAAATGGTTTATTATATCAAAAAATTACAGATGTGTATAAATAACTTTTGAACTAAAATAGATATCATCAATATTTTTGCATGAAAATATGCGTTTTGTTAAATTCTTAAAGTCGTTAATAGACCGCTTTGACGAGAAATCTGAAATAAGAAAGATAAGGCTCTTAAACTATTTTGAAGATTTTCATAGTATGTACTTCTTTATTGTTTTGCATTTTGAGCATAAAAATAAAATTTTAGACAAAAATGATCTTCTACAAAATTGTTTCTAAAAATGTAAGCTTCCATACTGTGTCATTTAAAACTTGGGTGGTCCACAATATCATACAAATCATATAAACAACTTTTTTTATTTATTTAAAATACTGGTATATACTTTTAGGCAAAACGGTTGAACTTGAAATTTTGATCAACTTTGCCAAAAAAGTTTTTCTGTAGCTCAAAGTTTGATCAATCTAGAGCATTTTTTCCTAATCATCGCAGGGTGTTCCAAAAATAATAAGTTTTTCAACTCTAGTTTTTTAAATATTAGTTTCTCGTCAAAGTCGTCTATAAACAACTTCTAGAATTTAACGAAACGCAAATTTTCATGCAAAGAGATTGTTGATATCTTTTTTAGCTCAAAAGTTATAAAAGTTTTTGTGATAAAAATTATTTGTTTTTTAAAACATTTTATTAGAGTTACAAAAACAACACATCTGTATTTTTTTGATATAACATACAATTTTATTTTGTCTTTTGAATGCCGTCAAAAGATGTTTTTTATGTTTGCCCCAATTAGAGATATTCTCAATCATAATAGCCATGTTTTTATAGAAAACTAACAATCACTTCTAAACTGAAGGAGATAGTGAGTTTCTTCACTCACCAAATTACGTATTTTTCAAAGCTCTAAAAGTGTTTCATAGACTACTTTGATGATAAATTTGAATTGAAAACTCGAGAGCCAGAAAACCAGTTTTGTTCGGACCACCCTGATTGGACGGATAAAATAATATACCGTTTTGATTCAAAATACGGACACTTATGGCTTCAGTTAGGTTTAACTCATCAAAAAGCATATAAAATAATTCATTCTGAATGATTTCTTCATGTTATCGGGCCTTCAAAACACTTAACTTTCGGATAGTGGGTGAATATTTTGATAGCGTATCATGAATAAATTTTAAAAAATAGATATTCATAGACTCTTAATCATTTTCATTCCGGACGCCCTTACTTTTGCATCATATTCCGGACACTTTGATTCTTATTCCAGACAGCAAATCAAAATAATAAACAGAAAAGTCAAATCATCAATGGATCTTCAAAATATCCAAAACGGCCGCTATGAAAAGCATAGATAGCGCCACTGTAGTCTTTTGTGTTTGACAAAACAGCAATGCTGTCACAATGTTAAATCCCATATACACAGTGGTACGGTGTTGCCTTTATTTTGATGTGATGAGTGCCGAAAAAGTTATCTTCAATGATTCAGGCGTCGAAGGCAGTTGAACATTACAAATTGCATAGATATATATGGAAAAAAACGATATAGATATATTGGAACGAACTTTTTTACATTTCGTGTCAAATGTTTCCCATACAAAGTAGAGTGTCCAAAATTTGAAGATGTCCGTAACATGAATCATAACGGTATGCGTTTGAAAATGACAAAAGTAAGAAATTAATCAAAAAGCCTCCCAAGTCAAATTTTGAATTTCAATTTTCAGCAAATGTACAGATTAGTTAACCGAAACTGTTGAAATATTCAACAATGCAGCTGGGAACACTGAAACGCATTTTCACAGCGATGATAGTGCTACGACGACCATGCGAGCATGGGCTGGGCAGTTATTGTGATGATTTTTATTTTACCAAAAATCTTATGTATGGGAAACCAAATATTTCAAAACAACTACAATTCCCATAAACTTTATCATGTTGCTTATATTATAATCCTTACCGCGTGACAACTAAGCTTATGAAAGAGATCTGGTAAAACTCGATTTACTCGTTCTAATTTATATAGATAAGCTATATATATTTTTAGTGTACCGTAATCCGGGGGCAAATTTATAACTATTTCACAACTTTTTGTCATGTTATCCTTTGGAATTCAAATATTGTAATTTTTTTCCGTTAAAATCAGAACTTCACTGATCTCTATCAGTTTATGTTATGGGTTTTATATGAAATAAAATTTAACATTTCATAAAATGAGTTTAAATATCGAAATTGAAAATGACACATTGGGGTGAAATTGATCACTGTATAATTAAGCATATTTTAGAAAAAGAAATTTCCCTATCTACTAAATTTGGGTTTCCTAAATTAAAAAATAATGTCTTAATTCTTACAACTAGTGTATATGATCATTTTATGGCAAAATTAAACTCTGTAAATCTGCATAATGCGCCTAAATGTATGCTATTTTCCTGGAAATAAGCACGTTATTCAACAATAAACGGTTTTATGAGCAAGAAGCTATTCTTGTAATGCTGTGTGATTTCAAAAATGAGTTCAGTGGTTCACATTCAAGCTTCTACAATATTTTCGACACTCAAAGTTTGCTTGCAGGCTTAGCATCAGCGGATTGTTTAGTACCGGCATTTCCAACAGTATTTCTTACACCTTCAAAAACTGTGAATATTTCCATGCAAAACTGACCTTAATAAAAATAAAATAGTTTTAAATCATCATTAGACATCTATAAACTAGAAAACATGGAATGTTTGTGATGACAACGTAGTATTAAGCATCCTTGAAAGGAAATGCTATTTAGTACCGATATGATCAAATTTACCCCATCGATCAATTTGCCCCCGAATTACGGTATTAAATCTATTATTTTTATAGGATTTTTTTTGGCAAGCGTTTAATTCCTTTGACTTAAGAAATGTAAAAGGATTAAATTTCACACCATTATATATCAATGAAATGGTAATTAGTTTTATGTATGTTTTGTTTTTATTTTGTTTCATATGATTCGTATTTTAAGTCAATTTATGAAATTGTTACATGCAACAAATAATTTGGACGCGAACATTTAGGAAAATCACTTGTTATGACATAATTCTTCCATAATTCCATAATTCTTACAAGAAATACATTATTTGATAATATATTGAACAAAAGTTATGCTATTACTCATAATCTACAAGCTTTCACACCATCATGGACACCTCATAAAATATTCTCACTTGAATGACTCATTTATAAAGTTAATATACTGCTGAAACTCGTTGTCGACTACATGAACGCTACCACCTAGATAGATACCAGTGAAGCCTTCCATGAAATGTACAAACAAGCCAGCAGTAGAACAAACTTCGGTAGAATATTGGACATTAGCTGCTCATCCTTAACAAACGACAAAGATCTGTGGAAACATTCTCAAAGACCAACGACGATGAGGAATCCTGGGCCATCCAACGAGAGATATATGCATGTTTGCCGAGATCTTTAGTTTATCCTTTTCGACCACTGCATATCATCGATGTGAATGGTAGCCAACCAGCAGCATATCCCAGCTGAGTATATGTCTTTGCACCGATTTGACTCTCACTACATATTTCTTAACGTTTCGCCTCCTTGACTTTTGCGGCAACTGAGAGTTGGTGTGTTGGTATGAGTAGCGCATCTTCTTATCCATGCCCTTCCGGTGTATGTGGTAAGACTTCTGAAAGGATTGTCTCAAATGTGCATATAAGCTCACGTAAGAGCCTCCCGAGGACTACAAGGATGGGGGAGGAAATTGCACAGCCATGAAGAGAATGTTATAATTCTTTGATAATAATAATTTACTACACTTGATTTGACTTTTGACCGCTCACGCTAGTGAAGTTGTTTGTCGTCTTTGGGATTTTTCCCGAAATTTGTACCATAAGGTACCGTGGGGTAAGTGGATACAGAAAAATCAATAGTTAACTTCATTGTTATGTACAGCTAACGTGAATAGTTTAACTCAAACATTTTTCTTTGGATAACAAATAAGGAACTATTATACTTCAAATCGTCATTTATTTTGATTTTTCTGATTGTTATGTATTGAGAATGAGAGACTTAAAAATTTGCGCCAAATGATCCACTTGCCGCACCATGGTGGGGTAAGTGGATCACCATTAAAAAAAATCTGTTCTCGAAACAAATGTAGTATGATTATATTTATTAAGAATGATATTACCCTCGCACTTGTTATTAGTAGTAATGTTACATTTTATTACTTTAAAATTAAAAAGTATCTTTATTCAATCAAAATATAATAAAAAGTATGTATATATTAGTTCATACTAATTAGAACAAAAAAAAACATTGTAACTAGAAAAATTTGGAGAAAATTCATCCATTTATACGCATAAGTTATACAGAAGTATTGTAGGATTATTCCTAACAATATTTTCGAAAAGCACTCTTGGTTTAAAAATATTAGTTACATTCACTTTTGAATAACAAACTGAAATCCTTCTGTTTTATTTATGAATATATGTGTATCATCTGTCTAGAACAATTTATATGGTCAAATCATGTATGAGACTATGCTTTCGATTGGAAAATTAGTATATTTTGCTCTTTTACAACTCAGCATAGATAAACCACGAAAAGTTTCGTGTGAATTTTGAAATTATTATTCTTTTTATATATTT
This sequence comes from Aedes aegypti, assembly GCF_002204515.2. Classification (NCBI taxonomy): domain Eukaryota; kingdom Metazoa; phylum Arthropoda; class Insecta; order Diptera; family Culicidae; genus Aedes; species Aedes aegypti. Next base: position 384,674,769 of record NC_035108.1, read on the forward strand.
TTTTATACCAGAAAGGTTAAAAAAACTTTTAGGTAGATTAATTCAAATTTTCTATGGCCAATTTAATAAATTCAAGCTGGGAATGGAACAAAATAAAGGAAAACAACATTTGCGGGTATTGAAGCTTATTAAAATTCTCCTAAGCAGTCTGCCAATAAATGATAATTATTCTTGATCCACTTACCCCACCCCACTTAAAAGTAGGGGTAAGTGTACCATGTCCAATATATTTGTATTTATTCATAAAAATGACATATTTTTCATTGTGATTCATTCAATCAATGAAATGCTCACCATGTGTCGAAAAAAATGATAGAATTTGATTTTAGACAGAGATACAGTGGATTTTTGATTGATCGAAAACAATTTTGAAATTAATTAATTTTTGCAGCTAACAAGTTTGCTTGTGTTAGTGTACGTGTAGTACCAGTTTTGCAATAGTATCAGTGTGGGCGTAAGAATATAACCTAAAACGAAGCAATGGTGCGAAAAAATTCAACATATCCAAGTATTTAGGCTTTATATTGACAAATGATCCACTTACCCCACTGATACACTTCCCCCACTGTACCTTAATTGAAATTTGCTCACCGAGTGGAATAAAGTTCCATGGAATTTCCTCCCGGATAGGAAACTATTTCTCAATGTCACTCCAGTGGAAGGCGGGTGGTACTGCCGATATCTTCGACAGGACTTCGGCTTCGGAACTTAAAAGAGACCAACAAGGAACCCATCTCAAGAGTACAACCCAATAAATCTTACCAGTTGTCGATAGTCATAGCCTCTTGGGTACTTGGAGCGAGAGAGGGTTGCGATGATGTAAGTGCAGCGTGCATGATCCTACACGTTGGGTTTTAGCGGACAATCCTAAAAGGACACTAGTGTACGGTTCTGTCCCCCCGATGGAAATGTAAATGTTTCGTAAAATAGAAACAAGCTTTGCACATGACCTTTCGACTGCCGTTCTGGTCCGAATGTTTGTGGTGGCGCAGAGAAATAGATTTACCGACAGTCTTGACATCATTAATCAGAGCTCTGATTGGTAAGTCTTGTTGAGCATTGGTTTAATTAATATAGAGTTTATTGATCACCTGAATCATGCTCATCGAGGTACATATGTATATGGGTAGTAAAGAAGTATGTTAAAAATGGTGAATTATTTGACGCACAAATAAAAATGAGTTAATAATTCTTCGAGCTGTTTAGTGGAATACCTGCAGGTAAGTGAAATACCGAATTAAGTACTATGCCATTTTATTCCACTACAGTTTGTATCTTTTGACAGATACGCGTATTTCGACCTCAACTGTAACGTCTTCAGTATCGTGTACTACACTCGACTCGAGTTGAGTCTTTTTACATGCGAAACCAATGTTTTTTATATGCAGCATAGAAAAAGGACTGTAGGGGCAATTCACTTTTTGAACATGTCTCGTCATTAAATGTGGAGTGGGGGATTTTTGTGAGCCCATTAATTAAGACTCAGTCACAAGATGCACTTTTGAACAAACATTTTTTGGCTTCAAGTCATTTGATGCATGGCGAAAAATTAACACTCAAATTTTACTCCTGTAATCCAACACAAACTTGACATCAAGGCTGTATCACATATGTAACCACTTTGCATCAAATGCGAATGTGGTTTGAAGCATGACAGCATTGATGATATTTGCTTGCTGTTTGCTTCAATCATCATCCATCATTGACAAGTAAAGCTACTATAAACTTTGATTAAATTTGGATTGGAGTAGGGAATTTGATTGAACACATGATTCTAGCTGATCAATGGCACCATATCAGTAACCCAATGCTGTGGCAGGACAGACTACAAGCTTACTTGAAAGTACAGTGGACGTCCCACAAACGGATGTATCAGACTGTTGATTTTGGAGAATTTGATGATTGCATGATGAACCTGGTGACGATGACAAGTGACGTTATTCTACACATGGATCAAGTGCAGTCGAGTTCCAGCAGGTTGAAGAAGCTGAAAAAGGATAAAATGCCAAAAGAGTCTGCCAACTGGTCATTTATCAGGTATTTCGGTGGTCACAATAAGCCAGAGTGGTCATTCATTAATAATTGAACTAGAAGAGTCACAGATATTCAAAATCATGAATAGTTTTGGTAAAAAAACTGAAATGTCCCACAATATGGATATCTCTGTTGGTCATTCCTTGGTTATTTCTATGGCCTAGAAAAACAAAAGTGGTCATTCATCTGTAATTGAATTAGAAGAGTCACAAGGATTCAAAATCATGAAGATTGAACCGTCGCATGCCTAGTTTTGGTGCTAAAACTTAGCAGTCTCATATTACGGGTTTCCCGGTGGCTATTCCGGTGCTCCAAAAGGACCTTTTTTTGTAAAATACATCCAAACATAAAAAATGTAAAACATTGGACACAATTCATTTGGTTTTGGGGTATAATTCAAAGAAATTTCATCGAATTGTCCAGATAGGTGACCTTTCCGGACTCCAGGAACCGGTTCCGCATGAACCATTCCGAATCGGATTTGCGCCGGTAATCGGTTCTTTATCATAGATAATTCTATGCAAAATTTCTATCAACCGAATAGTACCAATGTGAATTACATATACAAAACTGCTATGGAAACTTACTTGTCGGATGTTTCGGGTTTCCGGAACCGGGTCTGAAGAACTAAAAGTTTTGAGAATATCTATTCACAGTCCACGTGAATACCTATTTAACAATATATGGACGGTTCAGGTAAGTAAGGGTCTCGAAAGGGACTTTTTTCAGATGTAGCAGGTTCCCTGTGGCCACAGTGACCAAATCCAGTTTTCCGGGAGGGTTTCTAAAACTAGACATGTTTGCCCTCCATTTATGCCCAACAGAACTAAATTCGGTCAACACATTAATTTTTGCGAGCTGTTTGAATTTTCGGGTCGAAAACAACCCTAAGCCGCAATTTGAAACTCTTTTTTATGGAAGCTCCCAGGGGTCATCTAAAACTTTTGTTTCCGTAAAAATCAAATTTCAAAAAAACATAATTGTCGAAAATTTTCAAATTGTTAGGATATTTCAATTAAAAGTTACATTGATTTGAATTTTGAAATGGGTCGGGAAGATCCAAGGTCCTTACTTAGGTTAACAGATACTCATTTTTCGACCTCAACTGCAAACGGCCATCTCTAGGGTTGTGTACCTACAAGACTCGACTTCACGAGTGAAACTCTACACTATTACACACACTACACGACACTGAAGACGGCCTTACAGTTGAGGTCTAGATGTGCGTATCTGTCATAGGATACAAGTTCCAATAGAATTGAATGGTATAGTACTAAATTCAGTTTTCAGTTATTTATTGCAATTAAGTTAAACCTGTTCTAACAATCGCCTCAGTTCAATTTTCATCCGATTACAATTAATGTTGAATTTTAAACTACACTGACACCAGTTCTCTACCTCCTGCATTTCAAATATCAACCAGACTTAGCAGCACCCCATAGCCGTGAGGAGCAGGCTTTTGGATAAATGAAATGAAATAAATTCTTGAAGAATTGCACATAAATTAATAAAAAAGAAACGCCTCTACGCCATCAATCAGCGCGCGAGCTTCACGGCTTTCTGTCTCTGAAGCCGTTGGTCTTGGATTGAGTAGACCTCTTTGCGATCGCCCTGCCGCTTAGGGGGGAGGAAAGGGTGCGATTTGTAATTACACCCTTCACGTGCATATCTATTGATATGGATGGTTGGTTGGTAATGTGCGCTGTTTCGAAGCGAATGGCAAAAAACCCGACCACGAAATGACGACTGCGAGAAACACAGAAACAGACTGACTTTTCAAAATGAATTATTGCGCCCAGTCGGGGCGGAAGACCCTCTTCTTCGAGTTGAAGTTAAAGTTGGCACTGCTGGCCACCACGCGGCAATACCGCGCGTCCACAGTAGGGGAAGATGGTTTAAAACGTCAAATTAAGCTCAATCGGATTTTACAGCGCTACAAAATGTTTTGCAGGAAACTTTTAACGTTTTATAGGGCCTTCATTAGCCGAGTGGTTAGAGTCCGCGACTACAAAACAAAGCCATGCTGAAGGTGTCTGGGTTCGAATCACGGTTGGTCCAGGATCTGAGAAAATGTCCTTACGAATGCGAAAATGGCAACTTTGGCAAAGAAGCTCTCAATTAATAACTGTGGAAGTGCTCATAAGAACACTAAGCTGAGAAGCATGCTCTGTCCCAGTGAGGATGTTAATGCCAAGGAGAAGAAGAAGTAGTTAACAATATATCATAATTGTCGAAACAAAAACTGTTTTTAAAACACAGTTTATTGAACGTAAAAAATGATTTTGCTAAACCAATCAAAAACAGGGTAAGAGCGTTTGAAGAGGTAAAACTACAATTTGGCATGCAAATGGCGGTTTTCTCAAATGTGTTTCCAGCACTTCTGACTAAACACAAGAATTTTGTCATTTCGAAGCGTTTTAGATATTGAAATATCGAAAATAGTGTGTTGAGTAGTGTTTGATCCTTTGATTTTGTCGCTTGCTCCTGTGGGGGCGAACGGCAAGAACGTACGAAGCATTTATAGGGTAATATCGCGAATACAAAACAAATAATGCAATAACCCTTTCCCATATCTAAACTCCCAGTGTTTATTTGTGGAAGCGCAGAGGGCTCAACGGCTTTCGTAAAGAAATTAACAAGCCAACATTTCCTTCCCATTCCCAAATTGACATGCATTCGGACGCATCAGGCGCCGTTGTTGTTTGTTATAATGATAAGATCACCAGTACTTACACAGTAAGGATCCGCTACTCACTGTTTGTTCTCTGTGTCTGTACTTACTGAAAGCAAAAACAGAGTAGCAACTGCCCGTGGCCCGTTTACCCCACGAGTGCATTTTGCACTACTTTGCTCTGCCTTCCGAGCACACCCGCCCTAGGGGAGGTGGGCTCAAAATCTGATGAACTTGAAGCAAAATGGAACTGCGGAATGTGGATATAAATTATCCGGTCGCGTACATAACGAACCGAGAAGAATTGCTGCGGGACTGACTGGTCGGGCTCTTTGGCAGGGATTCGAATTGTTCCGATTGCGTGATAAGGACAAGTGATTGGGTAATTTATTAGGTTAACTTATTAGAATTCTACTGCATTTTTACTCGGCTCCCTTTTCGCATGCAATTTATGGTTTCTAATCGTGAAAAATGCACCGCTTGGGGACTTCCATTTGAAAAGTATCAATTATTAAAAATATTTCATCGCGTTCGAATAAGGCAAGCCCAGCAATCGTGATTCGACGATACGGCCCCCTAGATGAGTAATTTATTTAGATATCTCGTCTGAATCCTGAATCGGAATTCTGTGGACGGTGGAAAAATGGTTTACGATAATTTTAGTTGTTTATCGAATCAACGGTACAACTAGAGGTAAATCAGGTAAACCCTAAGGAAAATTACCAAACAAGAAGGTGGGACTATCGATGAACATAGTGAGAAGGGCTTTTGATTAACCCGTATCTGCCAGCAAATGGGAAAAAGTTCAAATTGCTGCCATTTAGTCAATTATTGATAGATTGCCTTTGTTTTAGTTCGAATGAAATTCGTATTATTTGGATATTTTTTCGGTTGTTTATTGGGCCTCCATGGATTTTGTTCTTCTGAACTGGAAAATTTGGGATTTCAATATTATAATTTTGTAAAGCCATTTCGGATCTAAATGAACAGGATTTTTTAAAGGATATTGTGCAGCTTGAAATAAAAGAATGGTTAACAACATCCCCTAAGCTTGATTTTTTCCCATTTTGTTAAAACAAAAACTGGTTCACGACCAGTCACTGGACCTGTCATCTTCCTAGGTGGCCAATTACCTTGAATTGATATCTCACAACCATGTCTGAGTAAGCTTTTGCAAATAATGAAGTTTAGCATGCAAATTTCGACAGTTTAGAAAAAATACAATTGACCTATCGTCGGTTCTTAGGAGGCCCCATAAAAAACCGAAAAATACCAAAAGCGAAAGCTGGTTTCAGTGTCTAATTTAGTTCTCTCAAAACAAAACGTTCATTGTCGAGTCTATAGAAACAAATTGAGTGGGTGTCATATTTATACTTAAAAGTTGGGTAAAACTTGTTTGAAAAAGAAATAAGGGACATTTTACCCAACTTGATCCAGTGACCCACTTGAATTACTCTGAACTGGTGGGCGTTTCTAAAATTTTCAATGATCCTCGAAAAGCTAGACATCCAGATTATTCAATTTGAACTAAAACAAAGGTGATCCGTCAAGAATTATCGAAATGGTATCAGTTTGTTTTTTTTTTTTTTATATTTGCTAAGCGGATAAGGGTTAACAATCATTGCTAAAGATAGCTTAACCACCGCACACTGGAGCAGATCACTGTTTTCGATGGCTTAAACCTCTAGATATGCATCCTACAGGTTTGATGTCTTCGACTTGATCTTCGATTCTTGATCTGTTTAATACTTTAATAGGGAAGTCTTTGCTTATTTTTTTTACAATGTCATTTATTGAAGCAATTTTTACACTTCTTATGTTGACATTTATGCACTCTCACTGACAAAAATTACGCTTTGGGGTACTTTATAAAAAAAACACGCCAAATATTGATTTCAATCATTTTTTTCATGCAAAAAAATATGTGAGAAATATTTTCTAATCAATCTTAAAGAAGTTACCAATCGAAATATATAACATTTATTCTCAAAATTTCAAATCTGAAAACAGTACAAAAACAATGTTTTACAAAATCCTCAATAACTCATGAAGCAGAAGATTTTTTTATTTATGAGTGAAGAACATAAGTTTCATTGCCGTGAAGAAAGAAAAGTGGTTATAGTTTTTCTTTTCTGTTTATTCCTTACATCAAAAAAGCAGATAAAATGAAAAAGCGACAATTGTAAATCATATATTGAAATAACTTATCATTCAAAAGTTAAACTTGTTTCATGAAAAAACACGTGGCCCCACTTTTTTTTTCGCGTCAATGAAGCTAATATTCCTAACTAGACGTGAACAAACATTAAGCTGCCACCATATGTCGCTTCATAAGTTATTGAAGTTTTGTGCAATTGGAAAAAGCGGAACCCAAAGGTAGAAACAAATAATATCTTTCACAACAGAAAGATAAAAAATAAGTTTAATAACTTATTCGAAAGGAAATTTGAAGGAATTGATTGGTGATGGTTTCGTGAACGTGGGCAGTTCTAGCATAAGTTATAGTGCCTATTTTGCCCCGTTTAATTGAAAACACTAGATTTTCATGTTGATTTGTGTAAAGTTGTTTTATTGTGGACAATATTTCCGATGAACTCCATCATTCCTAAATCATTCAACAATGTTTTACAAAGAACGTTACCGAAAGATGAAAATTTAGGGGGTTATGTACCATGAAATATATTTGAAGAGCAATTTTTGTTATTATTTTTTTCAACGTGGTATTGAAACAAATTCTAAAATAGTCAAATAATTATGAATGTAGCTTTTAGAAACATGTAGAAAATGTGTGATTATTAATTATGCCTCATGCAGAAAATTGTGAATAATTTACCTTTTTATATCACAAATTCCAAACATTTCCAAACGATATGCCATAGTTTGGGTACATGATATTGATCTAAATGATCGATTGCCGTTATCCACATTGATAGTTAAAAGCGGGAGCATATAGTTTAATGGTTATTTTTGTCCCAATTCCCCTAAAAACGATTAGTTTCTTAATTTATTGAACAGACATCTCCAAATTAAATTTATTATATACTTAATTGTTTGTTCAATAGTTGATGAGAGTTAAGGCATTTTATACGAAATTTTCTGGAAATAATTTTGTCTTTTTACGGATATTTGATATAAAAATATTCCAATTGCCATCATATACTACAGAAAAAATGATCATAAAAGTGAAGACGCAGTTGTTAACAATGCACAATTAGCAAAATGTATTGTTATTGTGTTTGTTATGTTGCTGCCCTCCACATTTGCTTTGAATAGCTTGCTTATTGGTTGACATTTATGTCCCTCTTGGTGAATCATACATGTTCAAGAGCCTACTAAAATGCATTACATAAGGACATTATTTTCTTGTTGTAGTTAATTTAAAATCATCAATATAGAAGTAAAATTCGTAAAAGAGCCCGAACCAACTTGAATAACAAAAAGATAAACGCTGAGTCATCTAATAACAAGCATATTATATCTTAATTTGTTATAATTTTGGTTGAATAAGCAGGCAACTTTACAAACCTAATAACAAAAAATATACTAATGAAATGGATAACCGTTTTTAGAAAATTAAGAGAATTGAGCATTATTAGTATCTTCAATGAAAATGTGCCATATTGAACTATATGGATGACTTTGTTTGTTCACTTTTATGATCAGTATTTCTGTAGAAGGGTGTAGAGCTACTTGATTCACTTTGGCAGGGGGTTTTTCTCGGCTAAACTATCTAAAACTTTGCAATAAGAAGCGCTTTATTATGATGTGTACTCTGGCCAAATATGAGCTTTGTACCTTAAAAAACTAATGCCGAATATTGTTATAACAAATATAGGTGAAAAGAAAACATATTTATATTAAATTAATTAACTCATTACGCGTGGTAAAGATGGGTAAATTATGGGTAAAATTATGAAAATAATCCACGTGCTCGGCTGGGATTCGAATCCAAGAGACTCTTGTATGCTAGACGAACGCTTTACTAAATAATAATATAAATTCCCGAAAAAAATCGTGTAAATATCAATTTAACTCTCACGAAACTTTTACAGTAATGATTGTGTTACTTACTTGGTAATGAGTGATTTGTTTCAACAAGCAAAAAAAAAATACATATAATTTCTTGATGGATTCATTTTTGTTTCTGTTATTATTTTATTCATATGTGAAAGATTGCCATAATCTCCTACGTTTGATGATTTAAATATTGTATTACCTACTGAATTATCAATTTAGTAGGGAAATTTATGCATTCTCGGCTGCCGAAGCCGAGACCGCGCTTCTTTTGTAATTTTCTCGGACATCAGCAGCCAAACTACGTGTTTGTCTGTTTACATTTATGCGCTGCTTATTCATCTATCGATTCACACCGATAAACTTGTTTAATAGCTTTTTGGAAACGTTTTCACAACGCTTCGAATATCTCTATTGTCGGCAGCCTAATTCTCTTCGGCAGCTTTGCCATAAGATCTGCAGGCGAATATCTTCGGCAGCTCCGAATCTGTCACATTTTGAGGCGTGTTCATTTGGCAGCGTCCATTTATTACGTAACGTTAAATTTGGAAATATTTGACCCCCTCCCCCCCTCCGTAACGCTTTTTGTATGAAAATTATCAAATTTTTTTCAACTCCCCCCTCTCCCTAGAGCGTTACGTAATTTGTGGATGCCGGCTTTGAATTGATGACATCTCGGGCGAAATAGAACATGTGGAGAAGAATCATCTGAATGATTTCATTTGTGCGATTCGATAGAAAAATACTTGGTTTTTGGCGTTTGAAATTTGGTTACCGACAATAGTCGAATAATGCCGAAGCCGTAAATTACCCTACATAATAAATTTAATTCAGAGATGTCTGTTCAATAAATAGCCATAAAACTATATGCTTCTCTATCTCCTATCAATGAGGCTAATGACAATCGGTCATTTAGATCAATATCGTGTACATAGACTATCGCATATTGTTTGAAAATGTTTGAAATTTGTGATATAAGCAGGTAATAATCATAAATTTTCTATGAATTTCATTACAACTTGTTTCTGCAATCTATATTCATGATTATTTGACTATAAAAGAATTTATTCCAATAAAAACACGTTAAATAAATTAACAACAAAAATCCCTCTTCAAATATATTTTATTATACATTTGACCCCATAATTCCCCAAATTTCAATCTTTTCATAACGTTTTCCTTTCACACCGCTGTGCAGTAGTAGGCGGTTTAACTGATGAATCCTCGAAAATGACAGCTGACAAGTGGAAGACGAAAGCAATCGGTAAGAATGGATCAATGCACGAGTTCACTAATTTGACGTTTGAGCGGTGCCGAATTCACTCGTTGCCATGGTCACATAAATAACACGGCACCGCTCAAATGTCAGATAGTGAACTCGTGCGCTGATCCATAGGAGTAATGAAAATTGAACAAAAACAAGTAAACGCATATCCAATCGTGATTTTTTATTTGGTAAATTTATTATATCAATACGTGTAAGCAAACAGGAGGTGGCAATGATTTGCATTGTAGTTGAATTGTTAACCTGTAAGTAGAAAAACATAGTTGGAATAATAATGAAATGTATCGTAAATAACAAATACTTACCACAGTTTGTACCACACGTGAACCGAAGTATAAGAACACAACCGTTACGTTACAGTACGGAGTTGTAAGTAACCTGAAAAGAGAAAACGAAACTGTTGTTATTGAATTGTTAAAATAGCTGCTTCGAAAAGCAGCTACAAAATAAGTAGAGTACCAAAACATTGTTGAATGGACTATGAATGATGGAATCACAGGAAAGAACAAACGAACTACTAAACTTATTTTTAATCATTCTATTGTGAAAGTTATCATTTTTTCCACCTTTGGTTCGGATTTCCTCAATGTAGACTGTGTTTGGACTATTTTTACTAAACGTATCGTTCAAACTTGAAGTTTTACGAGTAAATGGTTAGAAATTTCCTTTTTAAAAATTGGTGTTTTCAATAAAGTTCCGTAAAGAGCTATCTACGTCAGTAATTGAGCCGTAACTGATCAGGAACAATTCCAACTTACTTTGATCAAATTCGAATGAGGCAAAACTAAGTACAAATTATTCTTAAACACTATGTCAAAGACGCCCAATCTCTAGAATGCATATCCACCAGAGGTACTAGGTTTTGGTCGTTCGAGTAGTATTTTTGATATCAATTAAGCATCATAAGAAGCTTACACTGTAATAATATTCCCCTTTGTTTTGATAATATGAAAATGTTCTAGTTTAAACTTTTTACTATCAAAAATTAAAAACATTTTGATTTCATATCTACGGAATAATGCTTGAGAGCTAAATCAAGCAGTATGCCGTAGTATGTAGTAGAATGAATTGAGTATCATGTATATAATAGTACACCTTAAAGATACAAGAGCACAAATCACACTTAGAATGAGCGGTGAATGGCACCTTAAACCTGTACAATTTGCTATAAATATACAGTCACCCAACAGTTATGGATCAACTAAGGGTCATTTTTCAGAACAAAATATGATTAAAAAACATGGTGACGTTGTACAAAATAAAATTACCTCCCTGGTACTGCAGAATATAGTTGTTTTGAGAATACACCTCAAAATACTCGGTCTTTTACGAAAAAGTGTCGATTTCGATAGAAATTTGCCAACTTTGTCCACCCCACAGATGTGGATCAGTGGGAGATGAGGATCCTGTTTATTGATCAAATCAACTCATATTATGGATCAAAACACTATAACAGCAATTTATCTGCGAGGTAAACGAATGGTGCGCTAGTGAAAGCATAGCGGAATTTGGGGCAAGTGTGCCATAGGGGCAAGTGTGCCACCCCTGATTTTTGTAAAAACTACAAACCATATTTTTTATTTGAGCTTAACAATATGTTCCCTTATAGTCCATAATACAATAGTCAAAATATGACGCAAATTGCTCTATTTTTCACGTATTTACATCGACTTTTGTGAAAACCATAAAATTTCAGTGATTTTTTATAAGATTTCGTTGTTTCTAAATAGCATGGTGAGAGGTAAATAATTAACGAATTTTTCAAACGTACTGTACATTGTGAAGCTTTACAAATGTGTAAGTAATTGTGGCATTTGAACGAAAAAAATATTTAGTTTTACATACAAAATCCATTTTGGTTGAAATCTATACTTTTTGGGGCAAGTGTGCCACCTATTTGGTAAACAAAAATGGTTGGGGTGAAATTCATAAAAATGTAAACATCATCAACAAAATCATGATAATGAACCAAAATGAGGCACCAGTAGTGGCTTTTGAAGTGAAGAAAAGGAATAGCGAACATTTTTGCTCCCACAATGATTTTGTTCTCCAAATATTCGATAATAACATGGTTTTAGGCGTTTTAAGAACTATTTTACTTATTTTCATCAATATTTTACCTTTATTTAGTGCTGATCTAGTGTAATATTATACAGATCCTCCATAATGAAAGAGTAATTCATATAACGCATTGAATGGAGACAAAAAAAAAACGATTTAATTATTCGAATTGACTAGTAGAGAGTTCCACATGTGATGAACCTTGTTATAAAGCATCCCCTCATGACGGTAAACCTAAAAATATTTTTAAAATTGTCAATTAGGCTCTGCTTTGTTAGCAATATTAACAGGAAATAATGAAAATTTCATTACAAGTAGAATTACATGAATGTTCATTCGATGGCCATCTTGCCCCATAAGGGTGGCACACTTGCCCCATAGTGTTGAAAATCAGGGTATTTTGGATGATATTTGAGGAACTCCAAAACTAATACTTTTTGAAATTATTTTCTTTTTAAATGGCAGAGTGCTTATGAAAAGATGTGAAAATAACATCGTGAGGCTGAATTGGCGGGTTTTTTAAGCTTTAGACAAAGTTAGAGAACAATTTGCTTAAGGTGGCACACTTGCCCCAAATCCCGCTACGTTTTGGCGTTTGTTTCGAAATCGTCTTATCTTTGATTCATAGCTGTAGTATGGGTTTCAGTGCTCCACAGTTATGAATCAACTCTTTTGGGAATACGGTAGACATTTCATTTCCTACGGACGGAAAAAATATGCTTAAGCGTATTACAATTGATTGCGATGTCGTACAGATTTATGGTTCACGGAGGTAAAATATGTTCTGCGTAATTGCCACTCTACTTGATAAGATATTCCCGTTTCAATCCAACTCTGATCCATATCTGTGTGCTATCCATAACTGTGGGGTGACTGTACCACCGAATACCAGAATATGCTTGGGATGAAATTCCATGGTTGAGACTTTTCTTAGAGAAAAGTGGTGTAGTTCCAAAATTTTGGCTTGTTGTCAAAATAAATACGTTCTGATATAACAATAAGAATCTTGATATTAATTTATACCATATTGATTATCACGATCAGTTTCTATAAGTAACCAGTTTCGAGTTATTTTAAGTTTCTTGAAAACAAAATATAAATAAAAAATAATTAATATACATTAGCTATTCATGATTCTCCATGAAGAAACATAAGTCAGTAAAAAGAAATATGAATTTTACTCTCGAAAACCTATTATTCTTGATGACGGATCGCGATTAACAAATGAAAATGGCCTAGTGTTCATTTAATCAATCAATTTTCTCAGTAAACTATCATGGTGATCATGATAATCATTATGTTTCAAGATTTTGATTTTATTATCAAAACGTATTTATTTAGACAAATAATCAAAATCCACTGAAAGTTGTACATAGTAAAACTTTTTTATAACAGATTTATAAAATAATAATTATGGGATTTTTGGGTAGTTTAAAATTTGAATTGTTTTATTAAATTCTTCATCATACTAAATTGAATATTTTCTAGTATATATATTTTACTTGTAACGAATTTGCTCACTTTCATTTCTCCATAAAACATTATTCTCTAAAATCAGTATTCAATAATACGAATGCAAAAATGGTAACTTTGGCAAAGAAAGCACTCAGTAAATAGCTGTGCAAGTGCTTATTGACCGCCTAGCTGAGAAGCAGGATCTGCCTCAGTGAGGACGTAATTCCAAGAAGAAATATTTAAAAATGTGGGCCTCGTGGCCGTGCGGTCACTGTTGTCAGACTTTTAAGCGCATCGTGTCATTGGGTGTGGGTTCGATTCCCTCTTCAGCCATTGAAACTTTTCGTCAGGAATGTTTCTCGGCTGTGCCACTGGAGCATGCTTGTCCGTTGTCTTGTGTTAAGTTACAGTCTGTGCAGCTAAATGGCTGAAGACGGTGTCCGTGTCTTTTTGATAATACTGTTAAATCAATGATAAATAATAACGATACGCTGTCTAATTGATAGGCTAGAACTAAATACACAGAGTAACGAAAATGTCATTTTTACGTGTATCTAGAACCAAACAATGTTCCTCCAGTAGGTTTGTGGTTGCTGAATCTGATGCCGTTCTCAGAAATGTTCCAGCACGTTACAATTGTATGCTACAGATCGCCAAAGTTGTATGAAACACTTTTATCATGAATAATTACACGAAGTTTAAAGAATGATTTATCAGACTTTTTAGTGATCTCATCCACTAAGCGTGAACAATAAAACTTAAACTTTCGTTATCAATAAAATTTTTGTTTAAATTTTACGATTTAATTAAGTTTAAATCGACTTCTTAAGATGTTTGCCGTCTCTATACAAAATTATTCGTTTTTCTTATATGGCAAAATACAATAATTTGGTTAACCATCAGAAAATAACTTTTGAGCATCGAAATGACTATGAACTTTGTTGTTATGAAGTTTAAATTCTGTGGCAAATTAAGTAAATAAATTGGTACACAAGTTAATAACCTTGCATACAAGTTGGCTGAAATCATCAAATTCTGTATTTTTAACAACCGATATTTTAATTTTGATATATTTGAAATTTCCGCAATCTTGTATTAAATAATTCCCAATATTTTGGAGCTTGAGACAAAAAAGTGTTCACATTGTTATGAATGTCATGAATACACACAAAAATAACATATTGCAAAGTTGTTATCCTGTCTGAAATTGGAAAACCAACTTCGATAAACTTTCACTCTAATCCACATGCTGTCGCTTCTTTTCCTCAGTTTGATAGACTCAAAAAAGTCCTCTGTTCAAGCGAAACGACCGGGTAGCGTCGACCTTTAAGCTTCAGCAGCAGAGCCAGAGACCCGAACGTGACGGACTGAATCTGTCTCGTCTCCCGAAGAATATGGGTTTCTTTTTGTTTTATACATATCCTGGCGGCTCTTATCTTCTATACATTGTCCTTTCTCTCGTTTCACCCGGGGAGACATTGGGAATAGATCACTCCGCTGCTAACGGACCTTCTCTCGTGTCGAGTTCCTGCTGCTACTGGCTGCATGTATAAATCCAGCCCGTGTTGTACCAGCCAGCAGAAGAAAAGAATAAATTTGTCATAAATCCTTCAGAAAGCTGACACATGTCCTAATTTATAGCGAAACTGGAAGAAAAGACAACAATACATCCACTTTCTTGAAATATGTCCTTCTACGCTAGATTAAAATATGAACCTAGGCAGAGACGAGACCGAGCAGCTGAGCAGCTTTCTTTCAATCTCCTGGATATCTTGAGGATGTGCCAAGTCAGTGAGTGAGCAAGTCGTCGTGGCCACTTTTTCCCATTTCATCGACAATAACAGGAAGAGAAAAAATCATTCATCCAATGGCGTCGCCGGCAACGGACGACGACGACGATGAAAACGACGGCGGCGAACCCGATCAGAAGAGCAAAACAGAATTATATCAACTTGTGTTATTTTTTCATTTGAGTATTTTGAAAAATGAGTTGATAAGCTATTAAAATAGCTGTAACAAAGTATAACAAATAATGAAGGTTTTATTTGAAAAAAATATAAATAACTTATTTGAATGTAAAACTCTGGGGAAAAAGTAATTTGGGGTACCTTTTTTGAGTTATTATTTTTAAGAGTATTATTGTATTTTCCTTCATAACAACATAACAATAACAAAATAAATTATATTTTTAATACATTGGTTGTGATTTACAGCTAGAGTACGACATTGACTCAACATCGACCGAACTACATTTAGATCACCAACCCGACACTGAATCGAGTGTAACTCTATGTCAACCGGATGTTGGTTCGACATCAGGTACATTTTAACCTGACATTTGGCAGACATATCAGATGAAAATCAGCCCATAAGTTCCCTATTCGGATTTTCAGCGCATGACGTCTAATGCGTTGGATAGACATGCTAAAGGGAGGAGGTGAAATTGTCTGAATCAGAAATTGTTGTGGAAATGGTGAACTACTTCGATTCATATCAGCTCCCCGATCAGAAGAGTAAAACCGAATTATAAAAACTTGTTTGGTTAATATTATATTATTATGATGGAATGTTTGCAGATCACGTTTCATAAGCATTTCAGAATAAAGCAAACCTCGGTATATCTAAATATCAACAGTTGACATATTTGTGTTTTAATTTAGTTACACCCTCCTGATCGGGAAGACACGAATGACATACCGGGACTGGATGGCTAGCAGCTAGTCAGCGACGAAACCGAAACCTCGCGCGCTCGCTTGAGTGAAGGATCTCTTTCCTGTCGGCGTCGTCGTCGTTGTTGGGTACCTCGCCGTGCCTTGCCCTTTATATAAGGATAATAAAATCTGTCACTTGGTGATGATATATTTCTTTACGGATATAAATTTCATATTTTTCTGAATGGCATCAGCGATAGATGGGCTTCAGCTCTGCGGTGAGGATGTTTTCGTTGTTGTTGTTGATTCGTTCCTTTTTGGGGCCCCCATCCCGACAGTGCCAGAGCTCAACAAAATGCGCGTTTGTTCCTCATCTAGAACATAAATATTTATCTAAATGATTTAATGCTAACGAGTGTCATGCTGTGAATGATGTGAGAGCAGCAGTTAGCGAGTCCATATTTCGACATTAAATTAGTGAAAAGGGACCCGCACGCTAGAAGCGGAGATGGAACGTAAATTTCTGTGAGTAGGACCTTGTTTTGAAATGGAGAAACAACGCCATTTGCCCTTTTTTGTATCGTTTAGAGTGGGCTTCGTTGGTAAACGCGTGGTTTAAGATGAAGCCTTTCCTCAAATTTTCAATAGCTCAGATATAGAGGAACAAATAGAAAATTGACCCAAAAATTTGACCGATTGGTCATCACTGGCGAGTAATAATCGACCACATTTTCAGCTTTTTTTTCCGTAGCGAACTCTTGAAAATTAATTAATGGCTCAGTGATATATATATCTTGAAGGAAGATTATGCTGCAAACTGCATTCGTCAAAACTTACTCTGACACCTCTCAAAATAAACTAAAAATGTGTGTGTCCTATAATTCATATTATTGTCGGTCCCTTGAAAAAAAAATAAAAAAGTTCGAAAATTCCTTATAACGACAGTTGTCTATTGTGACTGTCTTTTACAATGTCGTTATAAAAAGCTTGGACTGTAGGTTAATTTAATATTAATTAAAAAAACAAAGTTTCAACATTAAACAATAAGTGTAAGTTTCATTAGTTTTCAGATGTGCTTTGTAGACCAGTATGTAGACTCGTTGCGTGGTCACATGCCACCATTAGCGAGCCGTAAGCGCCCCTTATTCAAAGGCAACTGTTTTTTCAAATTTAAAGATGTTTATTTTTTGCTTTTCATCAAGGAATTTTATGCTTACATTATCTTCCCGGCAAGTTTTCGTATACAAATTTACGTGAAACATTTCACGTACATTTTTTAAAGCTTATGTATTAACAAAATATTAGAATACATCGAATTATTTAGAAGGCTTCGCAAGTAAGCATGCAAATATTTCAAAACACTTTTAAGGGAGTACTGTTTGATCACCAGAAGGTTATCCAAACTAGGGAATCAGACAATCGTTTGGGTTGCTTATAACCAATCGTTCAAATTTTCAGCTCGGCATCAATACATCTTCAACTTAAATAAACGGTTGGCGCCAGCGGCGAAAGTACAGACAACAACCTTTCGAACGTTCAGTTTCTCTCACTGGCCGCCGAGCGGCGACATTGATGTTTGTATTCCACTCACTGATCGCACTATGCGGTGTTCTCAAATATATCGAACTTCCAACACAAGAATGGTAGTCGAGAACTGTCAAAACGTATGGAAAATAATGAAAAACGTGAATTACAAGCAATTAGGAAGCTGTATCGAAAAAGTAGTGATTAGAAATCAAGCGTAATGTGAATACATAACTTTTTGTGTTTAGTTCATGTTCCATGGTTCCATGCTTCAGGATTTCGTTTTTACTACCACTGAAAGAGATCCATCTATTGCCTTTTCAGTTTTGAATATCGCCCTATTCGCAGAAACTGCTGGAGTTACTAACTAAAACCATCGTTAATATCCCAGTAAAAATTATGTTCTAAAATAAATTATTGTAGAGAGTGTGTGGCCTTCGATTCCGTTTCATGCTCTAATGGGGTAAGTGACGAAATCAAGGTCTAGTACAGTTCACGTGGTGCGAGTGAGAAAAGATATTAATGTTCAGTCGAGAATGGATTGCCAGCTGGTGATCTCGTTTCATGCTTATGATAACACATTTTTATCGTCCTGGCAACATTACGTTTAGATAATTTTTAATCAAACTACGGATGGTTTGTTACCTAAAAACTTACTCCTGTTTCATATATGTAGTTTTAATATACTCATACCTTTCTTTTTTCGTCATTAATAAAAACTACTTTTGAATAGTTTAACATTTTGAAAGTCGAAGTATTTTTTTATTGTCTATCAGTCTCGCTTTATATTTTCACCGCGAGATAAAAATTCAAAATAAGTTTTTAAATGTTTTTATTTCCTCCTTATCCATGGAACGCATCACCGATCATAAGTGGCTTAAATATCATTTTTCTCCGTCACTTATCAACACCCTTCCCGTGGTGATTGTGGAGATGCAGAGGTATTCTCGGTCTCTAGAAGCAACAATTACCCATTAACATTCTATCCCCATCTCAGCTGACTGTAAGGACTTAGCCGGCTTTTTTTTTCTTTATTAGTATCTGTAACGACCCCTCGGTCGGCGCTTCTCACTACACTGGAGATGGTCAGCTGTGGTAACTACAAACTTCATTGTGACAGGCGGCCTGTCACTGAATCTACGCTGTTCGGCGAAATAATAGAAGAGAGCGGAGGAAAATAAAACGTTGATTCATGCTAGAAGTTCGTCAAAATAATCAGTCAACTATTTTCAACATTTTCATAGGAGTTCTTTAGAGTTTATTGTTCTATAGTGTCGAGGAATAGTCGCCAAGTGAATTGCACAAGGGTATAATTGAATTTATAAAAAATAATCGATGAATTTGCCTAAACTAAATACTTTTCCTTAAGATAACCCTAAAACTTCGTCCGTGGGACAAGACAGCTCTGCAGCCTTTCTTTGCGTATTACTCTTAGCTAGAGATTTAATCGGTAAGATAGCTTGAACTAGGCTTCATTATTTGTCCTAATACGATATGTCTAAACAGGTTGAACCCGCTCGCTGAAAACACGTAATAGTAGCGTAATACGTTAACGCTGTAGCTAGGATCTCGTCCGGTAATTCTAATTGCTTCTCCTAAACGATAATCTATTTTGAAACTGAAATCCAATTACAGAAGCTAAACTCCAAAGTACATAGGGTGAACAGAAAACTTAAACAGAAATAAGAACACTAAACGTAAGCTATGAATATGTACAAACATAAGTTCAACTCACTCAAATTGTACTTGTTTTACAGGAATTTTTTAATTACATATTATTTGTCATTAAAAACTTGGACGTTCTTATTACTGGCGTGCTGTCACCAACAATTTAAAAAATTCGTTTACACTACGACCGTCTGCAAGTGAAAATGCCTAACCGCTCTCGGGCATCTGTAGGCAGTCTACAATCCCATGAAGTTTTGAGCTCTACGCGAACAGAAAAATGCAATATCTGCAACAGTGCGGGCCAAGGTCGTTTGTGGAAATGCTGTGTATGCCGTAACTGCAAACATCCCACCTGCATCGGCCTAGAATCAGATGAAGACAACCACCAATTCGTCTGTCCACAATGCCAACCACCCTCCGGTGGGGTGACGCAAGCTTTTGCTCCAGTTCCTTCAGGTATGCCCACACAAACAGTTCCGCTAGAATACGTGAATTTGTCATGGTCGCAAATATCACCAGTCACGACCGGAGCCTCATCGTCGGTTCCCATGTACATGCCACCAAACGCAGTCGGCTATTCCCATACCGTCATGCCAAGATACTCGACTGCTCCGTCATACTCGTATGCAGCACCGTTTCCTCCAAACAACTACGCATTCCCAGGTAATTTATCAGGATTTTGCAACCCCGCCCAAGCACAACCGCCGTACACAAATACATCGCTGCCGATGTTGATACGTCACCCATTGCCTATATTGTCAGATGCAACCCCAATCACTACCGGATCGATTCGAGAATCCACAGTGGTACCAACAATTCTTCCTCCACCAGGTTTCCCGGCACAATTCTCAGTGAATCAACCGACACCACAAGTTCCAACTGCTGTTGCATCTATCGGAAAACCCATGCCAATAGCTCCGACGCTGCCTTCATGCGTTCCGCAGAACACGTCTTTAGCTCAAGCGGATGTCAAAAGTCAAAGCTCCAAGGCCACAAGTTCCAGGCGATCCACCAAGCAGCAACAAAAACAGTTGGAATTAGAAATGTTGGATGAAGAAAGGAAGCTGCAGGAGAAGGAAGAAGCGAGTAAGCGGGATTACCTTCGAAGACGATACGAGCTGCTGCATGAAATCGCCAGCGAGACATCGTCAACATCGGGGATCAGTGAAGTAGATGACGGATGTAACGAGAAGGTCAACTCATGGTTGCAGAGTGGAATACCGAACAGGAACGTAACTCATACTATTGCATCTGCCTCGCAAGCATTCGGGTATATTCGGCCTGCACCCGCTATACCGCAGGCTATACCGTCACAAACCGCAGATCCCTTCGTGCAAAACGCGACACGTATCCAACCAGCGGAAAGTGGACTTCAGCTTGCACAAGATGACAGCCAACGCCCACTAAGAAGCATACGATTTGCCGATATGAGTGCTCCAGGCAGTGCACCAAACTTCAACCCAGTACAGCGATCAACTCCAAGGCAAATAACAACCCAGATCGAGTACGGTCAAAATCTATCACAGAATCAAGTAGCCGCAAGACAAGCTGTATCTCGTGAATTGCCTCCTTTCAGCGGCACACCGGAAGACTGGCCCCTATTTTTCTCAACCTTCAACTCCACAACGGAAATGTGTGGATACACGATGGAAGAAAACCTGATACGCCTGCAGAAATGCCTTAAGGGCAAGGCTTATGATGCTGTTAAATGCAGACTTATGCATCCAACTAACGTCCCTGGGATCATCGGTACACTGAAAATGCTCTATGGCAATCCCGAGGTTATTATTCACAATATAATAGCGAAGATTCATGCTGCTCCCGCTCCTAAAGCTGAAAAGCTCGATACTGTTATCGAATTTGCACTTACAGTTCAAAATTTACGTGCGACGATAGAAGCATGCGAGCTCTTGGAGTACTCATACAACGTTGCACTACTAACAGAGCTTGTCGACAAACTTCCACCACCACTCAAATTAGATTGGGCAAAACATCGACGTACACTTTCCACAGTTCATCTTTCTACGTTTGCTGACTGGCTTTATGATCTTGCCGAAACTCTATGCCCGATTGCATCACTTAACGCCGCACGCGCTGCTAAAAATGGCCCAGCTTTTCTCAATGCTCACTCTGAAGAGCTTAACGATGCATCAGCAATGGGAAGCAACTCCAATGCTCTGAATATATCTACAAAAGGCTGCCCAGCGTGCAAAAGCAACTGTGTCAGCCTCGATAAGTGCCAGCGGTTCTTAGACCTCGGGTACAACGCAAGATGGGCAGTGGTTAAGGACGGCGGAGTTTGTAGAAAGTGTTTGAAGAAACACAAGGGAAGTTGCAAAGTGCAACAGACATGCGGAAGAAACGGGTGTAGTTTCAAGCACCATCAATTACTCCATAACAGCCAACGTGACGCTGCTGAACCATCTGGTAACCAGAATCACAAACCGGACGACGAAGTCTTAAGCAAAACATCTTCTAAAGAGCGGGATTGCAATGCTCATCACAGCTCCGCTGCAAAGACGTTATTTCGCGTCGTCCCAGTCATGCTATATGGACGCGATAGGATGGTTAAAACCTACGCCTTTCTTGATGATGGCTCTTCGTGGACCCTAATGGACGCAGATCTGGGAGCAGAGCTGAATTTGGACGGTAAACCTGCACCTATATGCCTGAGATGGACTGGAGACAAACAACGATATGAGAAGGATTCGAAACTGGTAGATGTTGATATATCTGGGACTGGAGAAAACTGTAAAAAGTACCCGTTACGAGAAGTTTATACGGTTCCAAATCTCGGTCTTTTCCACCAATCGCTATGCATGCATGATTTAGTGCACCAATACCGTCACCTTAAAGGAATACCAGCTGAATCTTATGAAGATGTACAGCCACGACTCCTCATCGGAGTGAATAATGCCAATCTTGGGCATCCACAGAAGAGCAGGGAAGGAGCTATGTACGAACCACTTGCTACAAAAACTCGCCTCGGATGGATCATTCATGGTGGCTCAGATAGTGGTGAATTCACTGGACATCATAGCTTGAGTGTCTGTGACTGCAGCGAAAACAGCAACGAAAATCTGCATCGAGCAATGCAAGAGTACTTCTCACTCGATAGTGTAGGAATATTAAAAGCAAATAATCTCGTAATCTCAGCGGAGGATCAACGTGCTCAAGCAATCCTACAAACAATGTCTCGAGCGGACAATGGTCGATTCGTGTCGCCTCTACTGTGGAAATTTGATGAGTTTCGTCTTCCAAACAGCAAGCCAGTAGCACTACACCGTCTACGATGCCTCGAAGCTAGACTTAAAAGAGAGCCTAAGCTAGCGGAAGCAATGGCACAGAAGATGAAAGACTACGTTGAACAAGGATATATTCGAAAGTTAACTGAAGCGGAGCTAAAACAACCAAAAGCACGGATATGGTACCTCCCAATATTCCCAGTTTTCAACCCAAACAAACCGGGAAAACTTAGAATTGTTTGGGACGCAGCAGCGAAATCTCAAGGGATATCTCTAAACATGATGCTGCTCAAAGGACCTGACCAACTAACTTCCTTAAATTCTGTCCTTTATAAGTTCAGGGAAAACAAGGTGGCCATTTGCGGAGACATTAAGGAGATGTTCCACCAAACAGTGATCAAAGAGGAGGATCAAAATTGTCAACGTTTTTTATGGAGGGAGCATCCAAACGATCTGGAGCCAAGCACATTCGTATTGCAGGTGATGACTTTTGGAGCATGCTGCTCGCCCAGCTGTGCCCAGTACGCCAAAAACGTAAACGCGAGGGAACATGAAGAAGAGTACCCCGACGCTGCTGAAGCGATAATTAAAAAACACTACGTGGACGACATGTTAGCCAGTGTGGAGACCGAAGATGAGGCTATCAAGTTAGCTCAGGATGTGCGACACGTGCATGCTAAAGCGGGGTATGAGATGCGAAACTGGCTTTCAAACTCCTCAACCGTTCTCAACTCATTAAATGAAGGCAAAGAATGCGAGAAAAACCTGAACCTGACATCAGGGCTGGCAACGGAAAAAATATTAGGTATGTGGTGGTGCACGGCAACCGACACCTTCACCTACAAACTGTCTCCAAAACATGATAGCGACCTGCTAGCCAGGAAGCGAATGCCTACGAAACGAGAGATGCTGCGTACGTTAATGGCGATATTTGATCCTTTGGGACTCATCTCCAATCTGCTAATCTTCCTAAAAATTCTTCTACAAGAAGTCTGGCGATCCCGCGTTGGCTGGGATGATCAGATACCCGATGAGCTGAAGGATAAATGGGAGTTGTGGCTGCGCTATTTTCCGGCGGTACACTCCGTAAGCATACCCCGTTGTTACCGAGCAATGGTCCGCTTAGAAGACGATACGAACGTTCAGCTTCACACCTTTGTGGATGCTAGCGAACTTGGGTATGCAACTGTTATCTATCTACGGTTCGAGCAGCAAGGCAAGGTGGAATGCATGATAGTTTCAGCCAAGGCAAGAGTAGCACCGTTGCAGTTTGTCTCAATCCCGAGACTAGAGCTACAAGCGGCCGTAATTGGTTCCAGACTGGCTGAAACCATCGTAAACTCGCTATCGTTCAAAGTTAATCAACGCTTCTACTGGACGGATTCACTCGACGTTCTTTGTTGGATACGATCAGATCATAGACGATACTCACAGTTTGTTGGATTCCGAGTGAGTGAACTTCTTGAAACGACAACGATTTCCAGCTGGAATTGGGTAGGTTCCAAAGACAACGTCGCTGACGAAGCAACGAAGCAACAACAACCGAATCTGGAAAACAGTAGCAGATGGTTCAACGGACCAGATTTTCTTCACCAGGACCCCTTATACTGGCCAAAGGAACCAGTACATAGTGGAAATACGATAGAAGAACTACGCGCACATCTGCTTCACCAAGGAAACACTTCAGTATCCGCTGTTGATTTCAACTACTTTGATTCCTGGGTGCGTCTACTACGCGTGACTGCTAGGCTTCTTAGATATATGGGTAACCTTCGTAAAACAGCGACTAAGCAGGATCGAACAGGTGGCCCGTTGTTAAAGTCAGAACTACAGTCTGCCTCGTTTTACATCTACAAGCATATACAACGAGAGGTGTATTCCGAGGAAATAAACCTACTTACAAACTCCAACAAGCCCCGTCTACCAAAATCCAGTCCAATATACTCCTTTACACCATTTTTGGATGAACATGGAATACTACGAATGCTGGGGCGAATAGGAAACTGTGAATTTGCAACAATGGATGTGAAGAATCCTATTATACTTCCAAAGGATCACCATGTAACTAGGCTGATCGTGCTGGACTACCACGTACGGTATCAGCATGGCAATCATGAGACGGTTGTGAACGAGCTGCGACAAAAGTACCGTATTCCAAGGCTCAGGGTGCTATACAAAAGTGTCAAATCGAGCTGCCAAGTGTGTAAGAACGAAAAAGCCAAACCAAATCCTCCACTGATGGGAGATCTACCTTTTGCTAGATTAGCAGCGTTCACTAGGCCATTTTCGTTCATCGGTGTGGACTATTTCGGGCCATTGTACGTGACAGTTGGAAGACGACTAGAGAAAAGGTGGGGCGTACTTGTAACATGCTTAACCGTACGTGCCATTCACGTTGAAATTGCACACTCACTCAACGCTGATTCATGCATCATGGCTTTGCGTAACTTCATGGCTAGACGAGGCGTACCGATACGAATCTTTAGTGATCGTGGCACAAATTTTGTGGCATCTAGCAAAGAACTCGAAGCTGCTTTAAGAGAGATGGATCAGGACAAGGTGATACATGAGATCGTGAGCCCTGACACGGAGTGGGAATTTCTGCCACCAGCATCTCCGCACATGGGCGGCTGCTGGGAGCGTCTTGTCCGTTCGGTAAAGGTAAACCTACAGAAGATGAAACCACAACGGAACCACTCGGATGAATCTCTACGCAACACGCTAACTGAAATCGAAAATATCATTAATTCGCGACCGTTGACGTTTGTATCCGTTGATGACCCCGATGCTTCAGTATTGACTCCGAACCATTTTCTCTTGGGGTCGTCCAGCGGGTTGAAACCAGCAGCACCCTTAGATGACAGCGGACGTAGCTTGAGGCGAGCATGGCGAGCGTCACAAGTCGAGGCGAACCTTTTTTGGCAACGATGGGTGCGTTCCTACTTGCCTGAACTGACCAAACGCTCAAAATGGTTTGAAAAGGTCAAACCTATTACCATCGATGACATTGTAGTTGTGGTTGACCCAGGACTACCCCGGAACTGTTGGCCTTTAGGACGCATAATCTCGGTCAAGAAGGGCAAGGACGAACAGGTCAGAACAGCTACGGTGCAGACCAAGAACGGTATCTACGAGCGCCCAGCTACGAAGCTGGCCATTCTGGACGTTCGACGCGATTTACAGGTAAGCCAGGACACTGGCGTACCTGGGGAGGGCTGTAACGACCCCTCGGTCGGCGCTTCTCACTACACTGGAGATGGTCAGCTGTGGTAACTACAAACTTCATTGTGACAGGCGGCCTGTCACTGAATCTACGCTGTTCGGCGAAATAATAGAAGAGAGCGGAGGAAAATAAAACGTTGATTCATGCTAGAAGTTCGTCAAAATAATCAGTCAACTATTTTCAACATTTTCATAGGAGTTCTTTAGAGTTTATTGTTCTATAGTGTCGAGGAATAGTCGCCAAGTGAATTGCACAAGGGTATAATTGAATTTATAAAAAATAATCGATGAATTTGCCTAAACTAAATACTTTTCCTTAAGATAACCCTAAAACTTCGTCCGTGGGACAAGACAGCTCTGCAGCCTTTCTTTGCGTATTACTCTTAGCTAGAGATTTAATCGGTAAGATAGCTTGAACTAGGCTTCATTATTTGTCCTAATACGATATGTCTAAACAGGTTGAACCCGCTCGCTGAAAACACGTAATAGTAGCGTAATACGTTAACGCTGTAGCTAGGATCTCGTCCGGTAATTCTAATTGCTTCTCCTAAACGATAATCTATTTTGAAACTGAAATCCAATTACAGAAGCTAAACTCCAAAGTACATAGGGTGAACAGAAAACTTAAACAGAAATAAGAACACTAAACGTAAGCTATGAATATGTACAAACATAAGTTCAACTCACTCAAATTGTACTTGTTTTACAGGAATTTTTTAATTACATATTATTTGTCATTAAAAACTTGGACGTTCTTATTACTGGCGTGCTGTCACCAACAGTATCATTTCAAACATTACATTCATTTTTATATCTAGGTGTTCTGTGTTATTAGACAACACTATCATCCTTATTTGGTAAAACAAATTTAAGATTTTATTAACATTTTGTTAACAACATATTACATTTGCCATAGCAGTCCAGATGTTTTACATGTGAGTTGATTGCACCTGCTTATAAGAGACAAAAAAAACGTTTTCAATTTACTTAACCTTACTTAACCTATACTTATAACGCATTAATCGTGGCAACAGTAGATTGTAACGATTTTTGCCTGAAATTATTTATGATATTATTTTTTGACATTTGTTCCATTGTTTGAACATTGGATATTCTATGTAACTCATTGGTACTATACCAGGGAGGAAGCTTCAGACATGTCTACTTGAAGGTTTCAAATAAAGAGCATTTGATTTATGAGGGAATAATATTAATTGAGTTTTTGAAGCATTAGGAGAAAAAAGAATTCAAAAATATTCAAACTTTTTTGCAATCTACTACAGATGACACGCAGGCTTCGTCCTTTGGCGGAGAGGCCTGTGTCATCCGCAAACAAGGATTTTTGACATCCCTGAAGTAACTCAGGTAAGTCAGATGTGAAAATATTGTATAATATTGGTCCCAAAATGCTGCCTTGAGAAACACCAGCTCTTACATGAAGTCTTTCAGATCTGCAGTTCTGATAATTAACCTGAAATGTACGATTTGACTTTGAATTATTCTAACAATGTGTGTTGGAAAATTAAAGTTTTTTTAATTTTAAAATCAAGCCCCCATGCCATTCCAAACACTGTCGAATGCTTTTTCTATGTCAACAGAATAGTCTTCAGATTTGTTGAAACGAATCAAATTTGTTACACGTAAAAGCTGATGAGTGGTCGAATGTCCATGGCGGAATCCAAACTGTTCATTGGCAAAAATTGAATTTTCGTTGATGTGGCCCATCATTCTGTTCAAAATGACCTTGTCATCAGTAAACTGATGGAGGAAAGCAAACTGATTGGACGATCGCTAGAAGCTTCTGCAGGATTTTTGTCTGGTTTTAAAATTGGTACAACCTTAGCATTTTTTTTTTTTGACAAAGTAAATTGCTGTCCAGAGCATTGAAAAGGCAAATAGGCAGCATTCCAAAGGATTGCTGTTTCATGACTCGATATTTCCATGAGTCGAGGTTTCACTGTACAAACCTGGGATCCACATTGCTATCAAAGAATCCACAATAAAATACGAGAATACACATTGGAGTTATAGGATCCCTATTTGAATTCTAAGTTCCACACAATCCCAAGATCCACACTGGAATCGAAGGATCCACACTGAAATATCAAGATCCACACTACAATGCTAATATACACAGTGCAATATTAGGATTTATACTAGAATCGAAGTATCTACAGGACAATTCCACACTAACACATCCAACACACATTGGAGACCAAGGATCCACACTGGAAATATAGAATTCACACTGGAATCCCAGGATCGACACTGAAATTCTGCGATCCACGATACAATCTCAGGGTCTACACTGAAATATTACAATCAACACAATTCCAGGATTCAAAATAGAAATCAAACAATCCACGCTGAAAGCATTTTAGTATGGATCTTGCTATTTCAGTGTGGACCTTTTGATTCCAGTGTGTATCTTGGGATTGTACCCAAGTAACAATTTGAGTTTTACGAATTACTTCCAGGGTGCTATAAATAAACGCCCATAAAACCACGGTCAAGGCACTGTTGCCTTCATCGCATCCCCCATAACCTCTTGTACATTAGAACGTGACTAGTTGGCCCACTCTGAAAGAGGCTATGAAGTGTATAGTTATGTCACACGAATAAAGCAAAATAGCATTTGTGGTAGCTATTTTGAGGCCGCCTGTTCTAGATGAATGTCGCTTCAGCTTGAAAATGATTTTATCAAAACGTCGATCTTGCTGGGTTTATTCCAACGTTAACAAAACAAAGTAAGATTGAAAACACGACTGTGGTAATTTGTTTCGTAGTGCTTGTTAAATATTCAAAGTGATTTATTTTGATATAGTGCTTGAATCTCTAGTGCCGAGTGAGATTTACTGTGAATTGTGATGAAAAAGAAGTTAAATTGTGTGTGTCCCCTCTGAGAGTGTTATATTTCAAGTTATTTAGCATTTGCTAAAAGGAATCGCCAGGAGAAGAATAAATCATATTCAACATTTCCTGGTTTGTTTGGGCAGTAATTGTGCTTCAAATTATATCAGGTCAGTTTAATCATCATACCATAGCATCTTTTGAGCGAATTCGTGGAAATAATTTGATTTGAAAATAGTGAAATTGTGGCAACAGGAGTGAAATTAATATGACGGAACCATAATTGATAGATTGCCATCGACAAATGCTGTTTTGTCATCATTAATACACAAATAAGGGCACCTTGTGTTGATTCGGCATTTGTGGATGTAAAATTGCCTTAACAAATGCTGATTGAAGATGATTCAGCTTTTTTCCGCTTTTTATGGTAACTAAGCAGCATTCAACAAAGTTTGACATTTCAGGCGTGCTATTTTGAAAAATATGAAAAAAAAAATTAAAAACGGTTTTGCATTTTATTATCAGGAATAATTGTTCTTTAGTGATAACGCAATATAAGTGACGTTATATTGTAGTGACAAGTATTTAATTTGCAATGCTAATGGTTTTTTCGCATCTTATGAGCCCAAATACTGATTTGGGAGGTGTAAATAAGGTAAGTCATCAGAAACCAAGTGTAGTCATGTAGTTTAAAAGCAGATTTTATGACAACAAGGTGTATTATATGAGTCTTTTATCAAAGACGTAACAAATAAGAGTCGTTCAGCCACGGCAAGCAGTTGAAATAAGATATTGTATGCTGCAATAAAGCTGGTTTTGTAGCCACAAAATTTTGACTATATGTTTTGGCTCTAAAAGGTTTTGAAAACAGCCAAGAGCCGAATTACAAAATATCATATTTTGGCAACGTTAAATGTCGCCTCTAAGTAAAGTAGCAATCACGTAACTGTCAGTGTGGATTTTTTTTATTAAAATGTGGATCCTAGGTTTGTTGTATTGGTCGTAGAATTTCAGTGAAGGTCCAAGTATTGTAGTGTGGATAGCATCCATACTGAAATCCCAGGATCCCCTCTCAAATGGCATGATCTGCACTGGAATCCCAGGAGTCACACTTAAATTCCATGATCCATCCTGAAATCCCAGGATTCATTCATAATCTCAGAATTCGCGATCTATCCATTTTGTCTGTACCGTATTCACATAAGTAACTGATCTCAAAATAGATCACTGGACGTTAATGGGTTAAGCTGCTTAGAAGGACACAGATCGGAACTTTGGATTACTTGAGATCAGTGTATCAATTGTCACCCAACACGCAGCAAAAAAGACATTGTCATCTCCTATTCTTGTTGCAACAATTTTATTCCGCAACATAAGTTTATCACCACTTGAACAGAATATGACAATGATCGATCACCACGTACGCAGCGATTTTCTGGGCTTCGCATTGTAATTTTCGAGAACACTCTCCATGTTAGTAAACATTGACACATTATCGAACAGCATCCATAAAACAAATTTGGTTTTGTGTTTAAAATAACTGATTCATCGCGAGTTGAAAAGGTTGCAACAATGTTGCGCTCTGTGATTGTCATGACAATTTTGCTTTTGATTGTATCCTTATCCGCAACAGTTGGGACAAACGGTTGTGAGCGAGCTTGCTTTGTTGTTTGTTTTTCCTCTGTTTTGATGACAATTTGATTCACTGCTTGAGATACTCCGTTTACTAAAATGACCTCTACTGCCCTTCTACGCCTACTTGTCCCATGTTCTATGTAAATCTTATGGACCGCGGTCCGCGGGACAAATATGCGTTAAATGGCAGTCTAATTGTGTCACATTAAAAACCATCAAAAGATTTCTTTGTACGTCAGTAGATTGA
Source organism: Aedes aegypti (assembly GCF_002204515.2). Classification (NCBI taxonomy): domain Eukaryota; kingdom Metazoa; phylum Arthropoda; class Insecta; order Diptera; family Culicidae; genus Aedes; species Aedes aegypti. The sequence goes on from NC_035108.1 coordinate 384,705,331, forward strand.
ACGTATTTATTCCAGGAACTTGTTAGATAACAAAATGCCTTTCGTACTCATTAAGTTATCGGAACAAGGATTTTGAAGAAGCAAATGAATTAGAAAAGATTGCGATCGTCCAACTAGAATAGCAAGATATTCTTATACTTGTTTATTTTATTTTTTATTCATGATTAATTATTAATTAATTAATTATATATTATTCAACGATAAACAGATCTTCATTCGCGCATGTAGAATAATAAGCCTAACATCAATGTATTATTAGAAAACCATAATTAATCAACTATTTGTTCAATTTTGATTAAAAGAAAACCAATACTTTGAAAAGAAATTTTTTTTCGAAATATTGAAGATGAATTACTCAAATATACACCCTAAAAGGCAAACCGTTTACAACTTATGAACTAAACGCCATCGTTTTACGAACTGATTCAATTTACGAACCCTCGATCTACTTCGGTAATTGAGATTCCAGTATATGAAAATGGTGGAAACGTTTCCAGTTAATTGCTACACGTATACATATTAGCCCAATTTGTCGAAATGATCGCCATGTTAATAATTCTCGCGTTTTGCAAAACGTTTTTAAAAATTATCGTTACTTTGGATTACGTCCATTACCGTAAACTTGTCGTCTTAGTCATTATCGCCGTTGCCGGACTGTTTCTGCCCGGCTCCACGTTTAATGAGCTTCTACCTCCTATCGAGGCACGTAAATGCAATTAATCAAACCTCGGAAAGGCCGTCCTTCCCGGTTTCGTTCGGCAATCAAATAAATATGATTTTTATCGCGAACCCGATAATTGTCCTATTTATAATTTTTATTTATGTCATATCGAGGCCTCACCGCGTGGTCGACGAATGCGTTCCCGCGAGCCGCCCGAAAAATCATCAAACAAACACGTACTTTCGCCGTAAAGTCTTATTAAAAATTATCACACTAATAAACTTCGTTCCTTTCTCTCCGTGTCATTGGGTCTACTGGATGGCCAGTGCCGAAGCGGTATCGGATCCTAAAACCACATGATCCAGCTTGGTTCATTCTGCTTTACTGTTGCTGCTCTTGATGATGATGTGGCGGAGAGAAGACAGACCCAAGAAATCATTACAATGTTTTGTGGACCTTCATAAAAATAAATTCAATTAATTTTTGTTGATTTGCTTTCCAGTGGGACAGCGCAAGAAGATCAGACTCATTTTTCGGCAAGTTTTCTTCTCTCAATTAGCGATGGCACCCCGCTTGGAGAATGAAAGATGATTTGCAATTGAGGTAAACTATAGTTGGGGGGGAAGTCATCGATATATTTGAATTTAGGAGACTTCAAGTATAATCGTCTAGACCCTTTTAAACATATTGAAGTTTTGGTCCCCTATGATTAAACGGTGTCAATTACGATTAAATAATTCTTCCGAAGTTTGAAGTGATTTTGATAAAACTAGACTATGTTCACGCAAGCTGTAGTTTACATATATGTCAATTCCTAAGGAAGAGACCAACCTTTTGTTTTCAGTATTTGGATTCCTCGTCATACTTATGAAGAAAAAGTGAACAAACTTCTCTCCAGTAAAACTTTTCCGGCTACATATTTTCCGAAGACCAATTTTCAATTAAATGTCTGCACTATTTGTTATTATTACACGTTTTATGTATTTAAACCCTCTGAGCAAAATTTCAATAATGAGAATCAAAGCAAAGAAGTAGATTTGAGAATCTTTCAATATCGCCATAAAAGCTTACCTTCTGAAAGATACGCTTATATAGACTACGACTTACAGTCTTCTTTCAATTGGATGTGTGTAACTGACACTGAAGAAAACTGCAAATGTTAAAATTAAATACGCGCATCTTTCAAAAGAGAAGCAATTAGGGCAAAATTAAACATTACAATGCAAAATTCTACCTTTTCGATTATCTTCGTGATTATTTTTGCGATAGAATGTGAGTAGTATTGTACAGTCACCCCACGCAGTTGAATCACCCACAATTTATGAATCAGCTGATTTCAAAAGACAAAATTATTATCAAACTTATCACAAAACATCATAGAATCATTTTTACTGATAAGCAACACATAGTTTTCAGCCATTTCAAGGCTTTTTATCTCAGTAAAATAGCTCTTGATCGCGGTATGAATCAACAATATAATTATACAAATTTTGTAGCTATTCGGGCTGTATTTTTGGCCAACTTTGTAAGCCGTGTGCCTATTGACGCCTAGCTAGAAACGACGTTTTAATGTTTGTTTCAAAGATTTTTTTGTGAGAGATTGAGCCCCAGACAACATTTACGGATTCAATAAACATATCTTTAAGAGATAAATGCGTATTTATTTGGATTCGGCTGAGATTTTTAAGTAAAATACTTGATCAATAAATTGTGGGAAATATACACACCAGTCACAATTTATGAATCAGCGTTCAAACTACGAGTACTTAGTATTTTTTTTAATGATTCTTAGTTTCAAATAATTTCCAATGTAAAATTTTGTTACGGGAAAGCAAAAGTGGTTTGGGACCGTTCACAAATTAAGAAAATTTCTGGGAAAAGCAATCTGAACATTATTTAGGGGGATTAAAGTCTTATATTGCCATAAATATTGTGGATGTTGTTTATGTAAGGCCTCAAAGATTATTATGTTGAATAATTTATGGATAAGTAAAAAAACTAAAATTGTGAGGAATAAAAAAACAGTATAGATGTAAAAAATGTAAAGAATTTTTTAGTTACACCTGATAGGTTCTTCCTAATTTTGGTGTAAAAATAGGGTATTGCTTCTGCAGAAGGACCAAAAGCAATGAGTGGGAAAGAAAATAACTGGTTTGCATCCTCCTTGATTGATATGAATACCAATTGTTTGTCATTTTTATGATCACTTCTGTTGCACGTAAGTTTTTTTAGATTAACTTCCAGGCTTAACTATTGTCTTTTCGATCAGACACATGGAGAAGTCAAAGGTATTCACTCTTTAAAAAAAAAAGAAAACAAAAAAAAAAAAGGTCATGGAGTATCGTTGACATTTATGTAGCCGATTTTTTCACGTGCGTAATGTGCCACCATATAATCGCTATATAATATTGGAATCCTCACACTGAGAAAAATCTACACGTCAAGGTCGTATGTTGTACATATAGATTTGCACAATAGAGGTCCCCAAGCAAACTGCCACGAACACCAACGCACAATCAATCTTACACAAGTCGATTTCCTCAGAATGAAAACGTATCGATGTTTGTTTGATGTCACTGAGCTTTCGTTCAACGGCAGGCCAACAAGGAAGTAGTTGCTTTGCAGCAATTCTGTTTATATTTGGATTCTCACAGCAAAAAAAAGCAATGTTGTGACAGTTCTCACAGCAAACAAAGAAAATTTTGTCAACATTGCACTACTACGCAGGCAATTGGATTGGACTATGAGGAAAACCACATAAATTGAGTAGTAGTAGTCATATGGATTTCGTTAAATATTAAATTAATAAATACTAAATCATGAAAACTGACTGATTTGCTTATTGAATTCGAAATGAAGTGGCTTCAGATAGCCATATGTGACAGAACATGAATGTCATGAGACAGAAAGAATAAATATGGTAGAAGATCTCTTGCTCCCCAAAATATGGATTCAAGGCTTCTCTGCTTGTCGCAAGCTCACTTGAATGTTTTTTTTTCGTAGAACTGAGTCAGCAAAAAGCGGGGCGCTGCAAATCCATAATTTGATAAGCCCGGCATTACCATATTCCATTTTTTTTCAATACTGCGAACCAGGAAAATCTGCAATCCGATTTTTCTTCTAAGCCATACATTATATTCCATGTTTTTATAGAAAGGTAGAACCCTCTTATATCGAACAACTTTACTAGTGAAAGAAAAATCGAATTCACAAAGTTTCATCTAACACTTCCAGCTTCAAAATTTGCTTCTTCTCTTTGGAAGCATGATGATGACTGTCGTTCGCTACGAGGTCGAACCGCAGTTTAGTTCGCTATGGGTAGATTACAAACAATTTAGAGGTTTTGAACATGGAAATCAAAAGCAAAGCTCAACGATGCCATCATAACAAACTCATTGCGCAAATCGATTAATTGACCAACTTGAATATGATGATCATGACACAAGCTTGCCATGAGCAAAACACACTGAATCCGTGTTGGGTGATGATCTATGAATCCATAGGTTGACGCATACGAATCTGAAGGGAAAGCTTCGGCAACTTATGCGGAAAAAATATGGAATCCCTGTTACCGGTTGATGAATTAATCCATGAAGCAAAATAAAGGAATTACATGTGTAACACAAACGAAGTTTGCAAGAAAATCACAGCAAATCGATATGGACGTTCATGAACCGATCCATAATTTTAAGCACACAGATCGAACGTGCGGATTTTCATCAGTGCAGTCGAGGCAGTCAAAGAGTCAAGCATTTACGAGTTCTGCCTTCTAGACCTGGTCGGTGTTCAGACAGACTAAACCAAGTGTTTTATTTTTAATGATTTAAGAAAAAAGTACAGTAACCCCACGCAGTTGAATCACCCACAATTTATGAATCAGCTGATTTTAGAAGGCAAAATTATTATCAAACTTATCACAAAACATCACAGAATCATTTTTACTGATAAGCAACACATAGTGTTCAGTCGCTTCAATGCTTTTTATCCAAGTAAAAAAGCTCTAAATCGCGGTATGAACCAACAATATTACTAAACTCTTTTTGTAGCTGTTCGGGCTGTATTTTTTGGTAACTTTGTAAGCCGTGTGGCTATTGACGGTTAGCTAGAAACGACGTTTTAAAGTATGTTTTAAAGATTTTTTGTGAGAGATTAAACCCCAGACAACATTTATAGATTCAATAAACATAGCTATGAGAGATAAATGCGTATTTATACGGATATGGCTATGATTTTCAAGTAAAATACTTGATCAATAAATTGTGGGAAATATACACACCAGTTACAGTTTATGAATCAGCGTTCAAACTACTAGTGCTCAGGATTTTCATAAATGATTCTTAGTATCAAATAATTTCCAATGTAAAATTTTGTTACAGGAAAGCAAAAGTGGTTTGCGACCGTTCATAAACTACGGATTTTTTTTTTGTGGAAATGAAATCTGAGTATACAAATGAATTTCCATGATTTTGAAAAAAAAACAAATTCTTATAAAAATTTATTTAGGGGGTTATAGTCTTATATGGCTATTAAAATTGCAGACGTTGTTTGTGTAAGGGCTCAAAGATTAATATGTTGAATAATTTTTGGACAAATAAAAAATCCTAAATTTTTGAGGAACAAAAATGACCAGTATAGATGTAAAAAATGTAAAGATTTTATTAGTTACACCTGATAGGTGGAAAAGAAAAGAACTGGTTTGCATCCTCTCTGATTGATATCAATACCAATTGTTTGCCATTTTTATGATCACTTCTGTTGCACGTAAGTTTTTTTTATTAACTCCCAGGCTAAACTGTTGGCTCTTTCATCAGACACATTGAGAAGTAAAAGATATTCACACTTTTAAAAAATAAAAATATCGGACAACTTTACTAATAAAAGAAAAATTGAATTTATAAATTTTCATATAACACATTCAGCTTCAAAATTTGCTTCTTCTCATTGGAAGAATGATGATGACTGTTGTTCGACACGAGGTCTAACCGCAGTTTAGTTCTCTATGGGTTGATCACAAACAATTTGGAAGTTTTGAATATGGAAATCGATAGCAAAGCTCATCGATTTCATCATAACAAACTCTTTGCGCAAATCGATTAATTGATCAACTTGAACATAATGATCATGACACAAGCCAACCATAAGCAAAACACACTAAATCCATGGGTAGATGCATACAAATCTGAAAAGAAAGCTTCGGGAACTTATTTGGAAAAAAATTGGAATCCCTGTTATCGGTTCATGAATCAATCGATGAACCAAAACAAAGGAATTTGATGTGTAACACACATGAAGTTTGCAAGAAAATCACAGCAATTCGATATGGACGTTCATGAATCGATCCATAATTTTAAACACACAAATCGAACGTGTGAATTTTTATCACTGCAGTAAAGGCAGTCGAAGAGTCAAGCATTTACGAGTTCTGCAATGTTATCTGTCTATTTACACTACCTGCCATCATCCTCCAAATAAACATAGCATATAAATCCACATCCTCTATATAAGCACATTCTCCAAATAAGCATATAAATCCACAAATTCAATGTTCTTTAGGCCCGCTCAGTAGCTACATTAAAAATTATGCAATGTCATGCAGATTCTTGAAATACTTGGTTCCGGTTCACCTCCGGTTATAATTAACGTTGTCTGAGACAGTGTTCTAATAAACATATGAGCTATATAGCATTTAATTGCAAAAAAATTGAAAGTAAACAACTGATTCATAAATCGTGTTCACATTGATTCATATTTGTGAACAACTTTTTTGCCGATTCATAAATTGTGGTTTAAGACAATGTTGAAATATGTAAGTTTTAAATGTTTTCAACAATTTTAATGACAACATTGTGCATGAACTGCATGTATATACCCCACTTAACCATTCGGCAATGATTTCATAAAAAAATATTGTTTATTTTGCTCTCTATAATTTTTCAAATTTAAGCTGAGCCTTAAATGATTCATAACTGTGGAACCAGTGTATACCGAGCATTCGAAATATCAAAATATTTCCATTATTAGCTGTAATAATGGAACATATCTCTTTTATGATACATCTGCATCAAAATAGCATCAGAAAAATTAGAATTGATGGAGTTCTCAGCGTATCTTTAGAACGCCAAAATATCATCTAGTCCGGTCTGTCTGAACACAGACCATCTAACGATTGTTTAATTACACTACCTGCCATCATCCTCCAAATAAACATGCTCCAGAAGCATATAAGGGTGATTATAGAATGAAGCCACACCTCAAATTTTCAAGAGCACAAGACTTGAGAACCAAAATTTATCCCATTGGTCACCACCAGCAAGCAATTTATTTGATTGATTTTCGACAGAAACTGTTGTCAGATTCTCCAGTCGTGTGCAATTGAAAATTCTAAGTTTGGCTTCGTTATATAATCACCTTAATTCCCACATTCAATGTTCTCTAGGCCCGCTCAGTAGCAAAATTAAAAATCAAACAATGTCGTGCAGATTCTTGAAATACATACTTGGTTCCGGTTCACCCCCGGATATAATTATCGTTGTTGAGGCAGTGTTCTAATAAACATATCAACTATAGAGCATTTAATTGCAAAATAATTGACAGTAAACAACTGATTCATAAATCATGTTCACATTGATTCATATTTGTGGACAACTTTTTTGCCGTTCATAAATTGTGGTTTTAGACAATGTTCAAATAAGTGAAAATTTTAAATGTTTTCATAAATTTTAATGACAACTTTACCATTCGGCATTGATTTCATGAAAAAATATTGTTTATTTAGCTCTCTATAATTTTCTCAAATTTAAGCAGAGCCTTAAATGATTCATAACTGTGGGACCAGTGTATATGGAACAGGATTTTGTAACATTACCATATTTGGCATCCGGAGAACCAGCCGTTTTCATTAACTCTTTCCGTTCCTCTAAAAAGGTCTATATTTGTGCTATTTTCCACAGAAGAACCTCAGCACGCGCTAGCTCTTCTTGGGTGAGAATCTTTTGGTCAACATTCTCTCGTCGCTGGCTGTTGATGAAACGAACAATGTATGCAGTAGTTCGATGTTACTTGGACCATTTATTGAATCGAGAGTATTCTATGAGGGTTTTAGAATTCCAGTGTGTCTGAACTCTTCGTAGCTCTTCATGGGTTGTGTTTGTAATCCGTTGTTCTGGCCACGATACTTATTTCCATCGTAGAAATCCAGGTCCCTTTAACCAAACACTATTAGAATCTAAGTTCGGTCTATTTTTCCCCTTTGTGGCATCATCGGAGATGTTGGACCTAGATTGCACCCATCTACACTCTTGCGGTTCGCTCAATGTTAAGATTTCACCTACTCGTACAGACACAAACTTGTAAATTTGCGATTCTGTAGTGTTAGAGTGAAAGCCTTGAATCTCGAATCCTCCCAGCGAGTGTATTTGAGTTACCTCTTTCACTACTTCCACAGTATCCTTAAGGCCCGCAAAGCTGTCCAAGTCATCCACGTAATGTTTTTTTTTTTACAATTGCGATGGCGGCACGTGGATAAACTTCGGAGAACTCCTGCGCGTTAAGGTTTTTTACGTATTGCGCGGCAGCGGGAAAATATGTCGCGCCAAGCATCGCTACGTCAATGATGTAGAGATGAATAGGTTCCGTAGAGTTATTCCGCCATAGGAAACATTTTGCTAAACGGTCTTCTTCACATATTGAAAGCTGGTGAAGCATCTGTTTGACCTCAAAAGCTTAGAGTTGAAGGAGACTCCATCAACCATGGCTGCGGCATCCCATATTAATCTTACTTTACTCGGTTTCTTGGGATAAAAGACCCCTCCAAGCGGTTTCTACATTCGTTTGTGGTCGGCCCTTTCAAGCTCCGAATCAGTGGCAATGCGGGCGTATTCTTTTGGTAAGTTCTCGGCATTTTGCCATTGGATAGCTATCTGGGAAGTTTGGATCGCGTTCTTTCCACAGAAGTCCAGTTTCAAATCCCCGTCCTGTACGTCGCGTGGATCGTTGTAATATGTCAATCGCACGTGCTCTTCACCCTAGTTTTTCGCTTAGCCTCTTTATTCCGACATTTTCCAACGTGAAATAGTCTCGGAGCTGATCGTCCATTTATTACGTAACGCTAAAATTGGAAATTTTTGACCCCCTCCCCCCCTCCGTAATGCTTTTTGTATGACAAATTTCAAAATTTTGTATGATCCGTAACGCTTGAGCCTACTCCCCCCCTCCCCCTGGAGCGTTACGTAATTTGTGGATGCCGCCTAACTGAGAGCTTTCTTTGCCGAAGTTGCCATTTTTCGCATTCGTATCGTGTGGCAGGTACGATGATACTCTATGCCCAGGGAAGTCAATAAAATTTCCATTACGAAAGGATCCTGAACCGACCAGGAATCGAACCCAGACACCTTCAGCATGGCTTTGCTTTGTAGCCGCGGACTCTAACCACTCGGCTACGGAAGGCCCCTAATTTTCCAAACTATGAATGTCAAAAATTCATAATAAAACTCGTGACGGGTCTGGTGGAAGATCTTTTCGGAATATTATATTTTTATACATCCCAGAACATAGAGTATCTTTGAGCTTGTTGCGATATACGTATTTGAATATAGTAAATTGGCAAAGAAAGTTCGCAGTAATTCATAAAGGGAACGCTCATAGAATATTTCGCTGCAGATCAAGCTCTGTCCCAGTTTGGACGCAACACTTGATGAAAATTACTTGATAAAAGAAGGGAACATTTATTTGCAAAATGTAAAAAGCTCCAAAGATCTATTACTGCAGCATGATGAAAAAATAGCCTATACATGGGAGCAGATTATTTTTCGTTTAAAATGTTTAAGGCTCTAACGCAAAAAAAATCTTGTCACAGCATAACTCCAATGAACAACACATTTTTAAAAGAAAACATTTGTGGCAAAACTTTTCAACCGTTCTATATAAATTTATTAATTTTTGAAGTGTATGCGTTTGCATAAAAAGTTGAATTTTGGCAGGTTCTAAAATAATAATCATTACAACAGCACGTCTTGCAAAAATTGATAGACCAGCAAAATATAAAAATGGTTCACATTTTGCTTTACTAAATGATAAAATTTAAAACAGTATAAATATTAAGAACAACCTATTTTTAAAAGAGGGCAACACTTATGACTAAATCAATAGAAGATTGAACGACAAAAATTATTGCGGCATAATAAAACGAAAAGACAACAACAATTGCGTTCAGAATCATCGAAGTGTTGTGCTACTTTTCCCCGATTGTTTTTTTTCCAAATGTCGGTTCCCGGAATGCCTGTTCATCAAATGACTTTTTTCCCTGAATGCCATTTCCCCGAATGAGCGGTTTCCATGAAAAGTGGTGCAGTTTAAATAGGTGCTATAATAGACTGCAGTGGCTGGAGAGTGAACGAGAAAGAACGATAAGCAATCAAAAGAAGGAGGTATTCTGTCATTCTCGGTTATACACATGTTGGCAAAAATGCTGAGGACGGTAAAACTCAAAATAACCGCCAATTAAATAAAGAAGGGTGCATATTATATGGCCAGTTCTTTCACTACCCTGAAATATATAAAGTTACGACAATTATGAGTGCTAACAACTTGTCAGGAAACTGAATATTTGGGGAACTGGCGTTCGGGGAAACGAAATTTGGAGAAAAGTAGTACAACCCATCGAAGTAACTGCAGTAAACGATGTCTCCATTCGCTGATAACTTGAGCACATCAATGTTATCGAATGCCACCTTTTTGTCACTTGGAAACAAAAAAATATTTAAAAAATATAGCTCCAAGGAACAGCCTATGTTTGAAAGAAAGTGAAATTTATTTTAATTTTAAATCAACAGTTTTTATACCTATAATTATAGTTTCATCATATTTAGGAAAAAAACCTAGAACGTTTGAAAGAAAGGTGAATTTGTGCTATCAAAATCTTTAGTGCAAACATTTATTCCAATAGCGAACCTTAAAATAATTCTTCTTTTCAGGTTCGCTATTTGAAAGAAGGGTAATTTCTGGGTATATGATATAATATTATTGACAATAACTTTCCTAATATGCTTTAGTTTGATCAAGAGCATATGATTTTTGAATAAAGTATCATTTTGTATCATGACTCCAAAAACAAGCGTGATATCATCAGAACGACTGTATGCCAAATGACCATTATGCCAAACGACTTTATGCAAAACGGCGTTATGCCGAACGACTTTATGCCAAATGACCCACCACCATCTACAACTACATCTCGCGAAGGCTTCACTTCCCTTCGTCACTAGTCGTCACTATAACTCTTATGCCATAAGTGACTAATCTCGGGGATGGGATCCCAGGTCCTCGGCGTAAGAGGCTTGTGTTCTAACCCCTACACCAGGTCTGTCCCAGAGTCAGATGTAAAAATACTGCACAGCTTTATAATGTTGTCTTGAGTAACGCCAGCTCTTACAGGCTGTGTGAGACATGAATTATTGATAGTTAATTAAGAGAAAACTTTGAGTTATTGAGTTATTTGAGTTAAAAGATATTTTAACAATTACTTAGGCACTTAGAGGGGAGAAGATGTTTTGAATAATCTTAGTTTTTATTTTACACTTTTTACAACCAATCTGCATGGTTAACGCTGTGTCCCTGTTATAGAGAGTTTCATTTTTTAAAGTTATTACTTTTATCTGACAATCAAAATTATTATCAACACACGAGAAATTCGGGATAACTTTGAATATAAAAATATTCAACTGAACAGTCATTCGAACAGAGTTGCCTACAGTTAAGGTAGAGCTCACAGGACTAAAATATGAATCCTAACCTTCGTCCAAATCAAGCCTTTGTGACAATGTCTGCCATCACATGGAGATTACTTTGGCTCCATTTTCGACAAGAACGTATCACCTTGGTCGTAGCCAGCAGACATACTTCCCTCATAACTTCCAATGACAGTCCGCGCGATGTCAGCAGCGAGCAGTCCCATTTTGCTTCCCATTTTGTTGCCGCGCAGTCAGTCGATTTCCGTCAAAATCACCCAAGAAAAAGGCAACTCATTGTCATCATCATTAGCATTATATAATCACCATTGGAGATCTTTCCGCTGGGGACCATAAACGTCAACTGGAAATTATAATTATAATTTGTAGTCATCTTTCCAGCATCAAATGATGCTTTTTGCTCACTATACAGGCGACCACAGGCAACAGACTTGACAGCAAGAATTAAGTTTATTTTAAAATTATCAAAAATAAACAACTAACGAAATAGTAAAACCAATCCAATATCATATCAACATTTTTCCTTACATCATGGATTGTTTCAACGTGACTAGTGAAGTCAAACTACTTTTTGTTTGTGTCACGTTCAGCAGTGTTTGTGTTGAATCAAACCAAAATTATTTTTTTTTACTATTAGTTTTTTCTCCATGTACCAAATATTAGAATTTGGTGCTATTTTGCCGTAAAATGAAATAATTTCGTGTGTAATATCTGTTTGCCTGTATCCGAACCCAGTAGTAACATTGACGACGGTGACGACGAACTTGGTGGCATCCTGCGATAGGATGCTGCTGCGGCGTGGGTTGAGACGAAAAAATGGGTCCACCTACTAACCAAGGATCTTTCATCCGTCCGGTTGTGTCGCAAAGCGATAGGCGTCCAACCAGCGTCGACTGAGGATGGTAATAAGAATTATAGGACGATTCGTTACCGTTGTTGGTTGGATGGCGGTTGGTACCTTCTCCGCAGTAATTGCCATTGCCAGGATGATGGCCTTGATGGGACGGTATATCAAGAAAACATGCCACCGTTTGTCTAAGTGAGTAGGAAAGGGTCTCCAAATGAAGGTACTACCAATTTATGTATATTTGCGGCTATTGAAGGAAGGATTATGTTCGCCTCACTTTACAAAAAAAATCTGCTTGGCACTGATGAGGATGTGTAAACCAGTAATCTGAGGAAAAACCAAGGATTACAACGCATTCAGAATATTCTAAGTCTATTGACTAAACGCCACATCCAATCCCACTTACCTCAATGATTCATTGGCAGACGAACACAACCTGCGTCCCATTGTTAATTGTTTTTGTCTACTTTCATTTTTCTACCTCAATAAATAAAAATAAAATATAGCGGATTATAAGCACCCCTTGCTTGCATCCGGATCCGAATCACCAAAAAGCGAAAAAATATAATGGCATAACATAGCAAATAATTTATTAGATTTTTAATTCTTTCCTGCAAAAATTCTAATAGAAATAAAATTGCGCACTGTCTGCGGCAGACATGACTCTTCCTCCGGTTCGGGCGAGCAAAGAATAGGGTTGAAAAGGACTTCTCTTTCACCGCTCACCGTTGTTTGTCTCTCGGTTCACCTTCGTGCCCCAAGTCACATTTGAACCACCGAAATTTTCCTAGGAAAGTGCAAATCTCCCATTGGATAAGGTGTATGCTCTTGATGGTGGCGATGATCGTGACAGTTCCATTTATTTGAGGAAGTGTGAAGTACTGATACCACCATACCAGGACAATTGTTTTTATATTTAGGAGAATGTGATTTAGGAGTAAATAACGTCCACGTATTTGTAGAAATCATTGGTCACTGTCTCAAATACTATGACAGGTTGCTTATTTGGCTTTACATCAATTATCTTGATAAAGCCTTGCCAACAATATTTCGCCAATTCACTCGGCTCATGGCCGCTTCTCTCGATCCTCGACTGTGACCCACGCACTCCAGGTCCTGGTGCACCTGGTCAATCCCCCTAGCTCGCTGCGCCCCACGCCTTCTTGTTCCGACCAGATTCGTAGCGAACACCATCTTTACAGGGTTGTTGGCCGGCATTCTTGCAACATGCCCTGCCCAGCGTCTCCTTCCGGCTTTAGCTACCTTCACGATACTGGGTTCGTCGTAGAGTTGAGCGAGCTCGTGGTACATCCTTCGCCGCCACACACCGTTCTCCTGTACGCCGCCGAAGACCGTCCTTAGCACTCGGCATTCGAAAACCCCAAGAGCTTGCAAGTCCTCCTCGAGCATAGTCCACGCTTCTTGCCCATAGAGGACTACCGGTCTTATGAGCGTTTTGTACATCGTGCATTTGGTGCGGGGGTGAATCTTTCTTGACCGCAGTTTCTTCTGGAGCCCATAGTAGGCACGACTTCCACTGATGATGTGCCTTTGTATTTCCCAACAAACGTTGTTGTCAGCCGTCAACAAGGATCCGAGGTAGACGAACTCGCCTACCACCTCGAATGTATCCCCGTCTATCGTGACACTGCTTCTTAGGCGGCCCCTGTCGTACTCAGTTCTGCCTACCAGCATGTACTTTGTTTTCGACGCATTCACCAATAGCCCGACTCTTGTTGCTTCGCGTTTAAGGCGGGTGAACAAATCTGCCACCGTTTCAAATAATCTCCCGCGAAGCAAATAAATTGGCTGGATCTCGTGAAAATCGTGTCTCGACTGTTAAATCCGGCTCTCCGCATGACAATATTGATCAACAGGCACGAAAGTCCAACGCCCTGTCGTAGACCCCGCCGAGACTCGAACGAACTGAAGTGTTCGCCCGAGATCTTCACGCAGTTTTGTACACCGTCCATCGTTGCTCTAATCAATCTTGTGAGGTTCCCGTGAAAGTTGTTTTCGTCCATAATCTCCCATAGCTCTACACGGTCAATACTGTCGTATGCCGCCTTGAAATAGATGAACAGATGGTGCGTAGATCTGGTACTCACGGCATTTCTGGAAGATTTGCCGCACGGAAAAGATCTGGTCCATTGTCGAGCGGACGTCGATGAAACCTGCTCGATAACTTTCCACGAACTCGTTTGCTATAGGTGATAGACGACGGAAGAGAATCTGGGATAACACTTTATAGGCGGCGTTTAGAATAGTGATCGCACGATAATTTTCACACTCCAGTTTGTCGCCTTTTTTGTAGGTAAGGCATATAACGCCTTGCTTCTACTCCTCCGGTAGCTGTTCCGTTTCCCAGATTCTGACTATCAGCCAATGCAGACAAGCGGCTAACCTGTCCGGGCCCACCTTGATGAGTTCGGCTCCGATACCATCCTTGCCAGCGGCCTTGTTGTTCTTGAGCTGTTGAATGGCATCCTTAACTTCCCCCATCGTGAGAGCTGGTTGGATTCCGCTGTCCACCGTGCTGACGTAGCCATCGCTTTCGCTGTCCTTACCTTCTGTCCTGTGTTCTCTGCGCCATTCAGGTGTTCATCGTAGTGCTGCTTCCACCTTTCGATCACCTCGCGTCCATCCGTCAAGATGCTCCCATCCTTATCCCGGCACATCTCAGCTCGCGGCACGAAGCCTTTGCGGGATATGTTGAGCTTCTGATAGAACTTCCGCGTTTCTTGAGAGAGGTACAGCAACTCCATCTCTTGGCATTCTACCTATTCCATGCGGCGCTTTTTGTCCCGGAATAGGCGGGTTTGCTGTATCCGCTACAGTCTGTATCGTTCCACGTTTTGACGCGTACCATGCTGAAGCATTGCAGCCCGCGCTGCATTCTTCTCCTCTAAAATCTCCTGACACTCATCGTCGAACCAATCGTTTCTTGAGCTCCGTGCAACATATCCGACAATGCTTTCGGCAGCGTCGATAATGGCTGCTTTGACTGTCCTCCAGCAATCCTCAAGAGGGGCCCTATCGACTCGCCCTCATCCGGCAACGCTGCCTCAAGATACTGCGGGTACGCATTGGCGACATCCGGTTGTTTCAGCTGCTCGAGATTGTACCGGGGCGGGCGTCGGTATCGTACATCATTGATGACGGATAGTTTTGGGCGCAGTTTCACCATCACCAGGTAGTGGTCGGAGTCAAGGTTATGACGTCGGTTATATCGGAGAAGTGCCATCTATCGATCAAAACATGGTCGATTTGCGATTCTGTCTGCTGAGGTGATCTCCAGATGTACCGATACGAGAGGCTGTGCTACGAATGGCCATGTTCTTGAAGGCGGCAAAATCTATCAGTCGTAGGCCGTTCTCGTTCGTCAGCCGGTGGGCGCTGAACTTTCAAACAACCTGGGCGTTCAAATCTCCTATGATGATCTTTACGTCGTTTCTTAGACAGCGGTCGTACTCGCGTTCGAGCTGCGCGTAAAATGCACCCTTGTCATCATCAGTGCTTCCGGAGTGTGGGCTAAGCACGTTGATTATGCTGAGTGAAACAATCGGCCTTTGATTCTTTACTTGCACATTCTTTCGTTGATTAACCACTCGTCTTTGCATATCATCCATCACTATAAAAGCTGTTTCCAGCTCCCGTGTGTTGCTGCAGCTCTGGTAGATGGTGTGATTACCTCTAAACTTTCGCACCATCGAACCTATCCAGCACACCTCCTGCAGCGTTACGATGCCTTCCCCCCCTTCCCTGTCAGCATACGACCAAAGTTCCCACCGGGGATTGGTTACCCGATCTTCCCCAAGGTTACTCGTACCCCGACCAGTACCACGAGGAGGTTGGGCAAGAAGCTAAGGACCGCACAAAGGGGTCTATTTTATTCCTACTGGTATGCGAGGTACCAATGGTACGCCATGCCCAGCCGTTTACCGTGCCTACCAAACAATGTCATACAATAATATTATAACAGGACTGTTCCACTGTATGCCTTTGATTTTGAACAGCATTTCGCATTTTAACAGTTTTCCACCAAAAAAGATCGTTCCAGCGATCCAACCCGTCATCTTCCCCAACATCGATATCCATCTCCAGGAGATTATAACAAAACCCAAGGCTCTCCACAATAATTGCCTTACCCCAATAGCACACACACCGGGGGACATGAGAAACGGCAACGACTTTCATTTACCATAAAACCGAATGAATCGCAAAAACTTCAATGGAACCCGCGCGCGCACTCGGCAACAATTTAAAACTCCCTCTTCAAAATACGAGCCACCCACAACCTGCACGCTCGAAAAGAAGCATGAACCAGCCGGAGCCCAGGCATCGAACCAGTCAGCGGAAGGGGCAGAATTATTCCCCACTTGGGTTTGCGAACGCGCGCGCTAGCCTGATTGAGTTGTTAATGAAAATGATTTTACGACAGAAGAAATATAATTCCTCCCCTGCCGCCTCCGCATCGAGGAGCTGTGCAACACTTTGATTTGATTCGATCTGGTGAGTGGTGGCTGTTGATGGCGGCAACCCCATCGACTGCACCACAACGCACAGCGTCCTTTTTGGGGAGATAAAGCGGACGCAAGTCAACCGTAATCAGGAGGATTATCAAAAGTACGGTATTTTAAACAAAAGAGAAATAGAGCGATAGCCACTTTTTTTCTGTAAAATATTGGTATGAGTCCCATTCTGCTCGGATTTCCCTTTGTTGGCAAAAAAACTCGTTTTTTCGGGTGGATAAATAGAAAAACAGTAGAAAATATTAAAAAAAAAACTATTGGTGGTGCATCAGGGATAGTGGACAAAATGAGACACTTTAGGAAGATATATTTGTGTAAGATGCATGTTCAGCCTTTTTTCACATGCCAAAAATATATTGAATTTTTTTTACAAAGTTCTATAGTAGTCTACTAGTGTGCTACATTCAGGTATTTTTTAATGTTTATGGAACAAGCAAATCCCCCATACATGATATTTCGTATCTCGATATGGAGTTAGAGAATCATAGTAAAAGTTGGTTTTTATGGTCAATTTTGTGTTCTTCAACTCGATACCTACCTAACTCAATGGTCCCTTCAATATCGAGTTATGGAGAGTTGGCTGTAGTTGGCAAAATTAGCAAATTTTAATTGAATGGTTTCTTCTGTTGTTCTATAATCTTGTCTAATATACATTTCTAACCATAAACTAAGGGGAAACAGACAAAATTGAACAATTGGTTTGAGAAGCAAAGGGGTGTAAGTGCAAAATCTTCTTTTGACAAAAATGAATTTGAAGAGCTATCTATCTATCTACAATTGTATACGAGCCAAAAACAAGCTTATTTTTCTATGATTTTTTTTATTTATACTATTGAACGGATTACTACCTAAGACACCGTTGGAAAGCTTAGAAACAGTAAAATTGCAGTGCACTCCACTCAATCCCGACCAAAATTTCACTTACATTGTTTTGCATTTGGGCCCATTAATTACCGATGTTTTACAGACAAGAGTTGGATACAACTTAAATCCTAGTATTTTTCTGCGAATAAACCGCTATTTTTCATAAGTCGGCATTTTCTTCCAAAATAAAACACTGTGCATCGCCGGAGTTAAACGAACTTTTTGGCTCCATCGACAAAAATCGCCTTATTTACGATAACGATTGCCACTAACATTTGCGCGTGCTTTGATTGCCATCCGAGATGCGAGTTTCACGTTTCACTTCGGCACGACAGCAGCAGCACCATTGATGGCTGCAGCACGAGAACGCTTGATGTGACGTGATGCCAGCGCAGCGCACCAAATCCACTTTCCATCAGCCAGTCAAAATCGAGCGCAAAATACACCAAACACGGTAATGTGTTTGTTTGATAAGGTATCGGCAGTAAATTTTGCGTTAATATTTCAAAAGGTGGGGGTGGTGTTGGCAATGCTGAGCGATGAAAGTGTGTTCGTGATCGAATCGTCAAAACGAGTGCCAGTGTGTTGATTCCCGGTTATTGCTTGTCCTGCCAATCACAGCATTGTTACTGCTGGGACAACAACAGCAAACCATCACCACGTTCTGACAATTTCAAAGACGGTAACGACTTGACGGGAAAATACTCGTTCTGAGTGAAAGCCAACTCGCAATAAATGAAGACATGGAGACCAAAACCAAGATGATTGCAAAAATCACGAAGGCAATTGACTGCGTGGAAATGTGCTACTGCAAATCAAGTATAAAAACAAACGATTGTAAGAAGTTCGATTATGTTTACTTGCGGAATTATTTATGTAGGAGAAGTTCTGAACTTCAGATTACATCTTGCCTAAATATTGGTAGATCATCATTTATTTAATGATATAAGTGAATGTACTTATTATTAAACCACTTACTGAATGCATTATAGGGCAGAAGTTCCAATTATCGCTATAGTATCAATAATGGCAATAGTGGGAAAAAAGGGAATTAAAGCCTGTCCACGTTAAATTTCGGACACCCAAATAATGGCAGCAAAAAAAAGTTACTCATAATTCAACAAAAACAATTGTTTATTTCAGAATAAAAGAGTTATATCTACAAAATAAACAGTTGACAAGGATGTTAATCCTTCTTTCTGTAAAATTCTCGAACTTTCTGTGGTACACCCGCCATCCGTGTCCGAAATTTATCGTGGACAGGCTTTATGTTATTGTTTCGCGAGAATATAACGGATATACTATCACAGGAATGATAAAACTATTTGTTTGTGATGATAATTATGCCTTGATATGAACATTCGTGCATTTCAAACATTTCAAAACATTGCAAAACATTGCATCACGCATGTGTTTCCTTCAAAGCAGTTTGCTACAGGACACCCGTACCGAAAATTATGTTTTCCACCGGCAAAACTATTTCACTAAGGAGATTCATAATTAAAAAATGTTTGAAAAATCTATCTCCCATTTCCATCCTAATCATAAAAATCGAGTTTCGAGTAATTAGGTAATCGGGTCACGCGGTTACTAGTATCAACATTCATCGGTTTGTTACGAATCACACCCCATTAATTTCCACAAAATTATCGTGTAATAGACACCGTCAGTTCTCATACTGACACAACGGTATTCGTGAAACATCGAGGAATTACAAGTGAAATTCGCCTCAAAATACACACTTCAGAGTGCCATCGTTTTCGTGTCTTTTATCACGTGAAATTACAATTTTTGTTCAATACATCTTCAAAAACACGTTTTTGTGTCGTTCCACCAATTATATCATGCGTCATTCAGTCATAACGTCCACATTAATTTTCATTATTTCTAAGAGTGTACGTTCACGGAGGTGCCGCTAATAACTGATTACACGGTGCTCCCCTGACCGTTATTATCAGAAGAAAATCTCCATCAAATCGGAAGACAAGGCACAGGTGGCCGTTAGGAGCGGCACCCCCTTCCAACGAATATAAATACAAACCAGGTATCAGGTATCAGAAGGCCGGCTCCAGAGGCACGTTCCCCGCCATTTGGGAGATATGTGCCATCGCCATATTTGAGCCTATTTCATCATCTACCCGATGGGAGAGGAAAGGGAAGAGAAAGATGGGAGGAAATATGAGTGGAGTCCCTTGAAGAGGGAAAATCGCATAAGCGAATTGAGAGCATGTAGCTCCATACCACAATGGATTCGAACAGCGCCCTAAAAAGGGCACTGCAAAACGCATGAGCGTAAAGAGAGCCTATAGCTCATTACCACAGCGGGTTAAGAATAACAGAAGGTCCTGAAGATTCAGGCTCTGAAATCAGTTTCACTTAATAAGTGTTTATCAAGTAATTTTAATCGCAATTACGCGAGAACTTGACAGTTACATATCAGGTGATAAGAAGTTCCATAATCGGAATCACAACTATCACACACAAATGTATCAACACACTGAAAATTTGCCATGTGATAGTTGAGTCGGCAGTGGCCAGTCAAGGTTGTAACCAAGCGACTGCAATTCTGCTTCGACAGATTTGTTAAATACTTAGCCACCTTTGGGATAGCTCAGTAATGTACATACGTCCACTCGTCTCGCGAAGGGAGTTGTGAGGAACATTTCCTATAAGCAAAGTGACAAGCAATTTTGAGATCACTCGAAGCAAGGACAATTGTGTCCCAATTCACCGGAAGTGGAAACATCCAAATCCCTTTCCAATGGACGGAGAAAATCCATGGAATATGGTCACAACCAGTTCCCAGTTTGTGGAGTATAACAAATGTAAAGTCTGTGAATTTACATTCTTATGTTCATATAGAGATGTAGGCAATTTCCTACAATAAGTAATCCAAGATTTGAACTACTTAAGCATTACATCAGACTGGAGCTTCTCAAATTGATATCTGAGCTGCTCCAGATGATGTGATGAATATCAACATCACTGCCCACAATCAACAGAAGGCCTTTTCATAGGCAGTGAACGACAACTCATTTGAAATCATCCATTGGGGATGGTTCATCGTGTGGTAAATACACCACAAAACCAAAGACGTATTTCTTATTGAGGTCACATACAGAAATATCAATTGTGACAGCACATACATCTCTGGTTGTTAACTCAGAAATGAGTGTAGCGATGTCAGCGCTATTTACGAGCACGCATGCACGAGGCATGGTCCGCGAGTATGCCATTTCATGTTTCTGAAAGTATCAAAAACTGGGTCCACTAGGTTACCTAGATAAAAGTTCACAAAAGTAAGGTTTTTGAACTAGCGTCACTTGAGCTGTTCCATTTATATGAGTCTACAAAGATTAATCGTTGCTGACATTTTATGCTGGAGATTGATCTAACTAAGCTATCCTAGCCGTAGCCACTACCCAAACTAGGCAGGATTAAGCTTTTCGCAATCTCAGAACGAAAAAGATCAGCAGCGAACAAAAACCAGATCGGTATCTCTTGAAAGTCGCCAAAGGCGAAAAGCACTGAATACACTGCGTAAAACGCATAATGCGAAACCATAGAGGTGACAATTTAAACTAAATTACAATGTATTAATAATCCCACCCTTATTTAGCCTCAGGCTTGAGACTGAAGAAACGCAGCCGATCATCTCGGAGAAACACAAGGTCACCTGAACCATTGCTTCGGGTAGCACAGGAAAGGCATAACACTGTAGAGGGCGCCCAGGAACTCCACAGGCTCCGTTTGCGGATAGGTTTTATTTAGACCCCCCTAACCATTCATTCTTAGGCACGGTAAGCTTAAAGCCGTATGAATTAGGGGTCACCTGTGAGGTGGACTTTTACCACCGGAACAGGCAGTCCATAGTGTTAATTCTTAGCCAGTTGAAACAACAGCTACTGACACTACGCGGCTATCTAGGCTGATTGGGAAAAGGAAGTTAACATTGATGATTAACTCCTGACGTGCCCAAACAGCCTCCATAGTCCTCCGTAGTCTCTTTCCAAGAAACAATTATAGACCGTCAAAGAGCACTGGTGAGACTCCTGAGTGACAAATACGAGTCTCTATTCAGCTCGTGTTCGACACACGGAAGACAAGGCACAGGTGGCCGTTAGGAGCGGCACCCCCTTCCAACGAATACAAATACAAACCAGAATCAAAGCTTGGGAGACCTGAACGCACACCATGTTACCTGGGGAAGTACAATAGGCACAACTATCACTGAAGCAAAGAAAAGAGGCAATTCTAGGACTGGGGGACCAAAATGACATGGTTGTCGACGGCTCACACACCCGAATAGATTATGCCACCGGGAACTCTCAGGCCCTTGATATCTCGATTGGTATCAGCTAAATTCACCTGGAAAATACAGACGGAGACCTCAGACAGCAATCACCTGCCGATTTTAATTGATCTGTTGAGGGCTTCAAGCGAACTGTACTATGGAGCGAAATGGATTTACGGCAAAGCTAACTGGGAACTATTGCAAGAAATCACCAGCGAAATTCTACGTCCATTTCTGGCAGTAGAAGAGTTCGCGAATAGAAACATGTCAGCAGCAGAAGCTTCTATTCCAAAAAGCTAAACTAAACGCGAGACAAAATCGGTTGCATAGTAGAACGAAGACGTCAACTTAGCCGTGCAACAGAGTCGCAAGTGACTGCGTGCCCTTCGGTGGCTGCAGCTTCCTTGTCGACAGATCTTTCCAAGTTTTCGCCAATGGAGACGCCCAAGAAAGGCTGAAAATGGAGTGCCACAGGGATCCATTCTGTCGGTCACCCTCATCCTGGTAGCCATGCAGCCCATCTTCACCAAAATACCTCCAAACGCTAAAATTCTGCTATATGCCGACGATGTCATTCTTGTTGTGAAGGGATCGACAATTGTTGCGCCATATAATGAATAACACTGTTGACTCTGTTAATGAATGGGCCAATAGTAGGAAAGATGTACCGGTATTCGCCATATACCAGTGATTCACCACCCTGGATTATATACCATTTTACAACATATATGGTTGCCAATTGTTTAGTGTTCGCTAAATTGCTTTTTACGGAAACATTCTTGGAAAATTTGCTTAGAAAATAATAGGAAAAAAAAACATTTTCTTTAAAAATTTTGCTCTTTTGCAGCTTGATTTGCCATGGTGTTTCTGAATCGTCACCCTCCATAAGAAATCAACGTAAGTGGCGAATTCAGGAACCGAAATTAAAAACGTGGCGATTACTGGTGCAAGTGGTTCAGTATTTGCCACCCCAATTTTAATACAAAAACAAAGTTTATGGTGAGTTTTTATATTTTTCCTGGAGAGCATGGATTGAAATCTTTTGTTAAACGTTATGACAGTAATCAAAATTTCGTTTGATTTTTGTTTAACCCCTCTACCGGCAGCTTCATTTTTTACCTCAAAATTTAAATTCAAATCGTTATAACTTTTTTGTTTTTCAATATTTTTGCACCATTTTTTCACAAGTTCTCAAAAAACTCTTCTAGTTTTAGGATCTGTGTCGATATTGATCATTGGTCATCTGGTTTGTAGATATTCCAAAATTCCTTGGGGGACCGACCCGTAACTAGAACCCTCCGTTAATTTCTCAGGCTACAGAATTTTAATCGTATTCGGATATTCACTCTTCGGAACAATACATTAATGAGAGTATGTTGTGAAAAAATGAAGCAATTTGGTGCAGCCGTCTTTAAGTAATGGCCATTTAGGTTTCTGGAACCACGCTGGCCAAATAAAGATCTTAAAAACTTCAAAAAACATCATATAGTAATTTTCATATATCTCCAAGAATACTGAACCGATTTGTATGATTTTTTCAGAGAAGCTTCTTATTACCTGGAATTATATAGCCCTTTGCGGCAAAAAATGAAGCTGCCGGTAGAGGGGTTAAACAATATTTTTCCTTGAGGTGGTCAAAACAGGTACACATCCCCTATTGGCTTCTCGATCGCGCCAACCAAATCCAAACTTCTTCACTGTTGCCGACTACGTCATCGGAAACAAGGTCCAGCTATTTAAATCAACGGAGCGCCCATTTCGCAAGTTTAAAAAAATTAAAATACTCGGAATGACGTTGGATGCAAATCGCAACTTTAAGGAGAAACATCTCGGAATCAAAAGATGGCCGGCACAATGGCCGACTTCTGCCCCTACTCACGTTTTCAAAGGCACAAAACTGGAGAAACAGTTGGCAAACGTTTCTGATCTTCTTATTTTAAGCTTTCTGCTAGTGCACAAAGCCAAAATAAAAAGTGAACTGTTGAGGGATGCTTTCTTCGCGAGATTTGTGCCTTTGAAGTTTTAGTGCAGTCTTAGAAGTTGATTCCAAACTGTTTCACCTTAAGCTACACCTAACATCCGTCAAGAGCGGCTGCAGCAAAAAGGTTAACATTTTTCGAATTCTAGGATGCCGACTGAAAATAAGCAGCGGATCCACCCTACTGAAGGCAGGAGCAGCTCTGATCACCTCAAAGCTGTTTTTCGGGTTAGGTCTCACAAGCCGCAATATTGCCGATATGGAGCGAATACTGGGACCAACATGCAACGCCAATCTTCAGGAGCCTTTGTATTTAGCCCCGCCAGTTCCATTATGGCGAAAGCTGGATGTCTTCTATTTCGTCTGGCTTCAATACAACGTCTAGCGCAACTAGCTGTTCGGCTTCTGGAAAAAAATCCTTCAGCAGTGTTAAGGCTATGGATTTCCAACTGCAAACAACATACTACTGCATGTCAAATGTAAGGCCACAATTTTGATGCGTGTGTAATTTTTTTTTGTCCGTGGCTAAGCAATGATGAAAATCTGGGTATAACTAGATTGGAGTGTATTGTTAACATGTGCAAAATTTCATAATAATTGGTTCAGTGATTATTGAGATGGCATCGAAACAAGAAGAAAATCGCTGGAGAATTTGGCGCGCCGTCATGGAAAACCCGACTGCGAGCATGAGATGGATCGGAAGACAACTGGGAACCCCCCTGTCTCTTGGATGGTAAAATCTTTTAATGAGTCCCGGACGACCAAGTAGTGGGCTGGAATTGGAAGAAAATCGAAGTCAGCTGACCCTGTGTAGGCTCGGAAGGTGTTGGATTATTTCAAGCGTAATCCGAACTTTTCGATTCGCGACACGACTCTGAAGGCCAAGTGTTCCGCCTGGTTCATTCAGCAGACAATGAAGCGAGTTGGGCTTCGTGTATTCAAGGTCCGGAAGGCACCGAACCGGCGTAATCAACAAAACACGGAGGCCAAATCCTGTGCAAGGAATCTGCATCGAGAGTGGTTAACGAAACCGAAATTTGTGTTTATGGATGACGAAACCTACATCAAGGCAGACGCAAAGCAGATACCAGGGCTCGAGTTCTTCGTTGCCAAATCCCGAATTGATGTTCCGGAAGACATAAGAAAGAAAAAAATGGACAAATTCGCCAAACTTTTCACAAAAATGAAAACTTATACCGTAACGTGAATAGTCCGAAAACTTTATACTCAAGTTAAAATATGACAACTTTATGGCAAAAAACGTAATCTCGTAACGCTATAAGCGAGATTTCGGTTAAACCCTTTATTGTATACTACAATATGTGCTCATATAATTGCCTGGATGTATGCAACACTCAACATTGAACATAGAGGAACAAACATAATATCAGCCGTGATGCAAACGGATTTAATATGTAACATATAGCAAAACCATAATGCTTATGGGTACATCAATAACAACAAAGATATATTCTTCTTCATTCTGGCGTTACGTCCCCACTGGGACAGAGCCTGCTTCTCAGCCACAGTAATTAACTGAGAGCTTACTATGCCAATGACCATTTTTGCATGTGTATATCGTGTGGCAGGTACGACGATACTCTATGCCCTGGGAAGTCGAGAAAATTTCCAACCCGAAAAGATCCTCGACCGGTGGGATTCGAACCCACGACCCTCAGCTTGGTCTTGCTGAATAGCTGCGCGTTTACCGCTACGGCTATCTGGGCCCTCAACAAACAAAGATATATTAGAACAGTTTAATGTAATGTACTAAATTGTACTTAAGTCACATGAAAACTATTCGCAGGTTTGTAATGTACCGTTTTGCTTCAAATTTCCGGACGCTTCGAAAGCCGGACACTACGACTGTTTTTACGTTTTTAATCATATAAATTCAAATGTTTCTATAATAATCATGCACCAAACTATTCTTTAAGTCTGATTACAATACACCCGATTCTGTTTTTGCACGGATTTTTTTACACGGCCGCGCAAAAAAAGTTCCCATACATTTTTTTTCCGCCTAAACCTTATTTTTACATGAAACGTCGAGAAATGGTGTTACTTTTTTTGCACGGTACGCATCCCCCGTGCAAAAACAGAATCGGGTGTATGACAGTAGGCTGCAATATACTAAAAATAAAAATAAAAAACAAAATGTGTATCGATACTCTACACATCTAAGTGTGTTTTGGACTGCATCCAGACGCTAGCTTAAGGTGAGTGCACCAGTATTTCAAAATATTTTCTTCACCTGTGTGCTTTTCTAGACATGTGATTTTTGTGATTTTGTATAGTAAACTGTTCAGAATCCTGAAATTTAAAGCTGGTGAGTTGGAATTCTTACAACATATGCAAATAAATCGTCAAAAAAAAGTGTCCGGAATTCGAAACAAAAGTGTCCGGAATTTGAAGCAATTTAATAGATTTCGAAGCAAGACACATCACTTTTATTTGCATATAAACCTTTTTTACATAATTAATCGCATTGTTTATTACACCATCCTAAATTATACACTTATAATATCATAATAAATCAAAGTGCTTTATGAAATTAGATATCATCAATTAGCAAAATGATGTTTGAAGTTGACCCGGTACTTAAGTGTCCGGATTTCGAGTCAAAACGGTATATTCTCACTGTACTGATATTGAACGTACCTCTACATATACCATACAGTAGAATAAATATAGAATCGTTCAAAAAATCGTTTTTGCTCCACACCATTAATTCGATTTAACATTAAATTCTGAGTATCCTCCCTAAACTTGAGCTCATTTGGATGAAAACTGAGACTGTACAAGCTCTTCAAAGTTTATATGGGAATTACTATGGGAAAAGCAAGCAATTCATTCAATCGGTCATAGTGTTTTGCCATGTGCTCTTGGGGATAAGAGCTACGTTGATACTGTGAGATACAATAATCAGCTACAACTTTGATAAAGATCGTTTTTAAATCGGACGCTCCAGTAATTAGTTATTGATTTTTGTATGAATTGTAAAACTTTGGCTTAAATAATTGGGCTGTTCTGCAGACATCACTGGCTATATTAAGTAAAACATAGTAGCCATGATTTGAGCCTGCTATCTTTCGCGCCAGATGCAGCAATGTTGCCTGTTCAGAAGTTAAATAAGCACTGTTGAAGAATTTGTGACTGGATATAAATCAATAACTAATTACTGAGACGTCCGATTTGAAAACGGTCTTCGGCAAAGCTGTAGCTGATGAATGTATCTCACAGTATCAACTCAGCTCTATTCCCCAAGAGCACATGGGCAAACACTATGACCGATTGAATGAATTGCTTGCTTTTCCCATAGTAATTCTCATATAAATTTTAAAGGGCTTGTGCAGTCTCAGTTTTCATCCAAATGAGCTCAAATTTTGGGAGGACACTCAGAATTTGATCTAGAATCGAATGAGTGGTGTGGAGCCATAACGATTTTTTGAACCACTCTAACAAATATGTATGCATATGAAGAAGTACCCATATATAGAGGTTTAAGCAAAAATACTATAAGTACGTTGCATAATTGTTACTTAAATGTACTTAAGTCACCTGAAAATCATGCCTTGGTTTGTAAACTACATTTCCACTGTACTCACAATGAACGTACCTGCGTACGTATCAAACATTCTAAATGTGCTTAGGACAATTTTTTTATCGAGAAATTATAAAAATAGAAAGTTTTCAAGAGAAAACTGATTGTATCAGGGACCACCCTAACTTATTTGGGGCCTTCCTTAGCCGAGTGGTTAGAGTCCGCGGCTACAAAGCAAAGCTATGCTGAAGGTGTCTGGGTTCAATTCCCGGTCGGTCCAGGATCTTTTCGTAATGGGAATTTCCTTGACTTCCCTGGTCATAGAGTATCGTCGTATTTGCCACACGATATACGAATGCGAAAATGGCAACTAAGGCAAAGAAAGCTCTCAGTTCATAACTGTGGTATTGATCTTAGAACACTACGCTGAATAGCCGGCTCTGTCCCAGTGGGGACCTTAATGCCAAGAAGAAGAAGAAGAACCCTAACCTATTTGTTTAAAAAATCATAACTCGCGAGCCCTAAGAGATAGAAATTAGAGGTCTACGGCAAAGTTGTTCTGTATGACTTGTTATAAAACATTTTAGAATATTGTACAGGTCTAAATGAATTAGCAAAAAAATGATATTCTGATCTTTTGAACCTTTGTGGCTTAAAAATATGGAAACACTTTCAACACTTTTATTTGTTTTGATCTGGACAAAAAAAAAAAAACAATTGCAGATTTTGTATGGAGGATGCAATCATGTTCAAAGACACGATTCAATCGATGTTGTGTCGCACAGCTTAAACTATTTCTCAAAAAAATGTTTAACTCCTATTTAGCGAGCTGCGTGTATTGAATCGCCAAATGGATTGAAATTATTTTGAACAGTAATTACAACCAGGACAGGACACGCTTCGATATCGTTTTGAAGGCGCAATAACATAAATAAAATGTATGGTTGATTTGATGTTCCCCTCAAACAGCTTTTCGTTCCATGACTCGATATTTTCAAGAATCTATGGTACCTTCAGATATCGATTTATAGAAATTCAACTGTATTTATGCATCTTTGGCGACCTGTAGCACAAACACATGACGTGCTAGAACATTTCTCAGTTTATTTCTAGTTGTGATTTTATGGCTTTCTCAGTCTAGGGAAAACAAAACGGAAAGTTTTGTTTTGGGCAAAACAAAACTTTCCGTTTTGTTTTCCCTAGACTGAGAAAGCCATAAAATCACAGTTTATTTCTAGTCATGTTCATCGCATAATAGAATCGTTATTGTTTGGTACCGTAAGCCGGGGGCAAATTGATCACTATTTTTTTTTTTTTTTGTTGTGTTGTCCTTTGGAATTCAAATATTGCCAAGTAAATTTCGACAAAATCAGTACTTTATTGATCGTTATCATTTTGTTTAATCCAATCATTATGAAATAATATTAAACATATCATAAAAAAGTTGTAATCTCAAAAATTGAAAATGGCACACTGGGGCGAAATTGATCACCATATAACAAAGCAGATTTAAGAATTAACAATTTACCTGTCTACTAAATTTTGGTCCCCTGAATCTGAAAATGGTGTCACAATTCTTACAACTTGAGTATGTGATAACTTAATTACAAAATAAACTTAGAAAATCTACGTTATACACCTAAACGTAGGCGTTTCTTCTTGAAATAAGCACTTTATTTGAGAAATAACGGTATTATGAGCAAAAACTATGCTTGTTATGCTATATAAATCCAAAAATAAGTTCAGTAATTCACACTTGAGTGACACAACGTTTTTAAAATTCAAAGTTTGCATGTAGGTTTAGCACCAGCGAATTGTTTAGTACGGGCATTACCAACAGCATTCCTTATACCTTCCAAAATTGTGAATATATCTACGCAAAACTGACCTTAATAAAAAGGAAATAGTTCTAAATCGTCATTAGACATCGATAAACTAGAAAACATTGAATACCTAAGAAGCCAACGAAAAATACAGAATTCTTGGATGATAATGCTTACTGGTACCGACCTGATCAAATTCACCCCAGTGATCAATTTGCCTCCGGATTACGGTACATTGAATATTGCTGGATGCCCGACGTCTCGACAACCAAGTCCGAAATACATTTAGTATCCTTGAACATGGAGTAAATCAGTCTTGAATCACTTGAATATGAAGTGAATCAGTTCTGAATGACTTGAATATGAAGCAAACTATTGCTTTGTTCGACTACATTTTACGACAGTGTATCAAAAGGATAGGCCAAATCATTTTTGACTAAAACACGGCATACACAACAAATAGTGAACTAAAATGGACTTAAAATTGAAGTTGTTTGAACAAGATTTGTTTCTGCGACAACATTCCATTAGTTGATAAAAAGTGGCATATCCTTAAATTCAAGTAATTGATTATAGGGTTTTGTTTAAATGCAGATGTTTTTCTCCCCACAAAAGTTCTGCAGAGTTATGGAAAGTAATACATAAAAATACGCGTCACACAAACCGAAAGCAAGCTAAATGCTACCGACACATACAGAAATGCACACAAAAAGCTCATTTGGCGCCCAACTCTGTCGCACAACAAACTGACTGAGAAACTCCCGTCATAGTGTGTGACAGGAAAAATAACATGGAAAGCAATAACAGTTACAAGAAAATTAAATTGTCGATTGTATTTCATTGTTATGACTGGCAACGGGAGAAAAACGGGGTGAAAGCAAGCACCCGGTGACTGTATGTCGATGGAAAATAGGGAAAAACTATGCGAGAAACTTGGAGACGACTGCTACGGAATTGAAACGACACATCAACATCGGTCACGGACATTTGAGCGCTGCGCCATATTACACAAGGACCTCCCATTCGAAGCAGCGCAGAGCAATCCTGGGGCACCATCATCATCAGCCAGCAGCAGCATCTGGAAAGGAGCATATCATGGATGACGGTCGGTGCTGTCCCAAACCGGAATGGAAGCAACTTCATCTTTGTAGTTTTTTTTTTTGTCTTGCTCTGCTCAATTCTGACGAGAAAAAGGACAACGAGACGGTCATAAATAAGAGAAGTGCTTTTCGGTTGGTGGAGACTGGAGTGGAGTATTTACGTTTGGTTCTGTTCTACCGGAGAGCTTTTCGGGTGCAATCACTTACAACGCTACAAATGATGCTGTTTTCTCCTTTCCGTTCACTGAGAAAGCACCAGCAATAGGGTATTCAAGAAAACATTCATTTATTCAGAAAGTGATCTGGCGATTTTTTAAATTGAAAGCTTATAAAATGTCTCGCATAACTTGTGATCTCGCCCTAAAAGCCATTGGTAACCGAGTGTGTAGCTTGTTGTTACCGAGCAATCGAATGGATTTACACGTTATTTAACAATGCTAGGATGGAGAGAAGATGCTTCTGTATTTCCCAATGGTGATAGTTTTCATCCTGGTCCATTAATTTGCTTAGAAACAAAGAGCTACACACTCGGTTACCAATGGCTTTTAGGGCGAGATCACAGGTGATGCGAGATGTGTTTCAAGAATGCTATCAATAAGCATACCATTCGTTTTAAGTTTGAGCACCATGAATTTTCAGACTTCGATTTTTCTCTGGGACACTCTAACCAGCAATGGTTCAGCCCAAATTTACACGACGTCAAATCTCGGCAAGCTATGAGGAAGTAGGTATGTGTCGGTGCAACCCGCTAGGCAAAAGAAGTGATAAATCAAAAATTCTTCACATTTCTTCACGTTCAATTTTTGGCACCGAATGTGCTGACAGCAGCGAGAATCGTTTTATGCACTTGCACATACACTGCATCATCTCGTCTTGAGTTGGGACATTGTTTGGGGCAGGCCTGTGATTCATAACCTGAGATGTCTGCGAATGATGGGAGGAGTTTAGGCGACGGAATGGAACGGAAAAAATCCAATCAACGAGAACATTTGCATGGCGTTGTTGACGTCATCATAACATCGTCTTCTAAGTAAGTCATCAAGATGGTCGATCTTATGATTTTTGTTTCTTGGAGCTACTCTAAATCGACGGAAACATTTATCAGTTATCAGATTGATAGTTAAAGTGAAAGGTATCGAGTTTGTAACATATTTTATAAAGATATCTGTCATCTGAATAGATGTAATTTTATGGGAAATTTCAGCTTACCTTCTGTTTATTTAATGTAAGCTCAAAGCGGGTTCATATTATTGCCAATATCAAATTATCTGAGAAACATTACCACACATTTTTATCTGAAATCTATATTTACCATTGGAATTTAAAAATAATAATAAAAGGGTTTCTAAAGAAATTTATTAAGTAGAAATTCGAAAAAAATCCTATTTAAGTCTCAAATGTTTTACCTACTAGAAGAAGATTCAAATATTTCCAAACGAAAAACTTGTATTCAGTTGAAACGAGGCGCCGAATGAACATGATTCTTTTTGACATCGTGATACGACTCAGAAGCATATTTGTTCTTTCGGAACCTACAGCATATTTGGAATAAGTCTTTCGGCAAATGCCAAAGACAACGCTATGTACACAATCTTCTCATGACAAGCACATTGTAGTTCAAAGACACCGTATCTCTAGCTCATGACGAGCTCACCGTGCATCACAGTACGTCATTTTCTTTGGAAAGGTGCTAGCTGCTACATTATGCTGATGATGATGACAGAAGTAAACTTCATCTCCTTATTATCAACTAAACGTGCAGAGGAATAACCACAAGCTCTGTGAGACGCTTGGCTGACGTTGCATGGTAACAGAGTTAGATGTACCTACCCGCTACTAGCACTGTATCTATGATAGGGAAGGTAGCATGACGGAACGGGAACCGTAGTTGACTTTAGCTGTAGTTTTCATATTCTTCCATCCATGGGTGATTGCACCTTGTAACGTTAATGTGAATCACTCATCGTTGTGGAAAGTTTGCCCTCGGGAGCAAAGTGTCACCTGATAAGATTCATGCGAGCAGACAGCCGAAGCAGGTGTCATGAGTGGTTTTTGTGTGTGTGCGGTAATGGACCTTTTGGAAGGGATTTTCGACGAACGGAGAAGTTCCATGATTGCAAGTCCCTCAAGTGAAAAAGAGGCGACTATTTTTCTGTACTTTTCGGGTATAAAAATCAATTGAACAAAGTAATGATTTCATTAATTGTGATGAAATAATGAATTAACGAAAAAACGCTAAACAAATGTAAATTATGACGCTCAGCGCCGAACTTGGGCAATTAGATCAGATCTCTACAATTACGAAGCCCTTAACACAAGATTCATCGCATTTGATCATGCCAAAAACTGACAAACTTGAATGTTGAATAGAATGTTCATTAAAAATAAAGATTTTTTTTCAGTTTTAAGCCAAAAAGAGAAGATGCACTAGTAGATATCGTAATGTTATTAATAATATTTCAACAACGGGGTGATATTGTTTTTCTCCAAATGCAATTTCCCCGAGTAAGAAGCTTTCCTAAAAAAAAAAATCCAGAATATTTTCAGGAAACCATAATTTTTATAACTTTCAAAGTGTCCTTCTTCCATTCATCGGCAGATTTTGGCTTCAACGGTCTAGATTCTAGGTGAAATATTCCTAGCTTGACCACAATTTTAAATTAATCCCGGTCTTTGTAGTTTTTTATCCATGCGATCTAAATATTGAACGGATCATCGACACGTAGAAATATCGAGTTAAGGACCGGAAATGATTTTGTAGGCAGTTTTACTCCCAAAATTGAACCAAATTGGTCCGGCATTCAAATACTGTGTTGTTACCTACAAAGTAACTGGTTACTAGCGGAGCTGTTGACGATGATGTCTAACAGTTCTGTTGTAATCGCCAGCAAACTTAAGATCCTGGCAGGCGTGGTGCCATCCGTATTGAGGTATGGAGGACCAATCTGATCAAAAGCGCTAAGAACGAGCAGAAAACTAAAACGGTTGGAAAGCACGCATTGGATCATGTAGGGATAGTCGGTGTCGTGTTATTGTGTGCTACGCTTGTCTAATTCGATTCTTGTTTATACAGTAATGACTCGATTTTGCCTACCCCCGACTTTATCTACCCCCGGTTTTTGCACCTTTTTAGACCCGATTTTGTCTACCCCCAATTTTAGCACCCGATTTTGCCAGCCTTCAAAAAATACATTATTTTAATGTAAAAATATAAGGTACAACCATAATGTTTAATGTCAGGTATGACATTGGCCAAGTATTTATGATCATCTAAAGTATGAATTCACTTTGTATCGCAGTTGTCACAGAACGCAGTTACGTTAGGGATCTTGTATATTTTTACGGTTTACACAAAAATATTAAAAACAAACGCTGTAAACATTAACAAAAACATTAAACGAAGTTTATAGGCGAGAATAAAAATAAAAAGTAGTCGAAATTGTTTTCCCGATTTCAGCTTTTCCCGATTTTGTCAACCCTAAATGCAACATGGGGCTGACAGAGTTGTGTTTGATCCTTCGACCTTGACGCTTGCTCCTGCAGGGGCTGGCGATGAGGGCAGGATCAAACATGTCGCGCGTCGGTCGAGTGAAAGTGAAAAAGTGGCGTGATTGCTTAGTTGTGTTTGATCCTTCGACCTTGACGCTTGCTCCTGCGGGGGCCGGCGATGAGGGCAAGATCAAACATGTCGCGCATCGTTCGAGTAAAGTGAAAAAGTGCCGCGTTCGATTAGTTCTTTTTGATCTTTCGACGCTGACGCTTGCTCCTGGGGTTTTCTTGACGCACTAAACCTGAGCAGTCGTCAAATGTTTTCCCTCTCGGGTCGCGCGCCTATTTTCTCTGTGTGCTTTTATATAGCCGAGCAAATGAGTGAAGCTGGAAGTGGAATGTTGCTGCTCAAGGATGATGGATCAATTGGTGAGCTCGTTTCATGCTACTATTTCTAATCTATAAAAAATGTATGACAGCACCTGGTCGTTACAATGGTGAGACGTAAATATGATTTATCAACACACTTTGAAAAGTTCGTCACTGTGAGTGTCGACATAAACTCTGATTCATAAATTATTTATAACTGAACTTTTTTTCAAAACTCCTTTTTCTTTTTACCTTTATTTTTTTAATTAAGAAAAACTTTGAATGGCTCGACACTACAAGTGTAGACTTACGAAAGGTTCACTTTATTCAACAAACTTTGAAAGGTTCGTCACCTCAAGTGTCGGCATATTTTTTCTCTAGATAGATATTGTTCATATCAAATGAAAATATTATATTTAAATATAAGCATGTTTATATCTCACAAATAATTACTTATCGTGGTATAATCGCTTATCAAAGTGAATCCTGTGACCCAATGATCCTCCCCATTAACAAACATTCCTCCCAGTAACCTTTGTGGAGATGCAGAAGCAAACACGGTCTCCAAATAGCAAAGGTTACACACTAACATTCCTTCCTCCAATCCCACCTGCCTGCAAGGACGTGGCCGGCGCCGTTATTGACCTTGTATAAATAGAGGCACTGAATTATGCACACTGAAGAAGATTATGGCCAATTCCAGCCGAACTTCTAATTGATTCTTTGTGCATTTTCACTGACTTCGGTCAATCACGGAATAGCAACCATTGATATGCGTAGTCAGTTCAAGCTAAGCTAAGCTTAGCCTAAATGCAACATGGGGCTGACAAATCGGAACGTTACTGTATCAAGTAATTCGACTGTATTTTGTCTTTCCGGAGCTGCATTGTGGAGCTGTGAATTTGGCTTCGATAAGTGCATCGAGCTGAATTGAAAACAGATAGCTGTATCAACGATCTAGTGGTTATTGTAGGGAATAGACGTAATAAAATATAAAAAATGTTTGTATTATTTGTATAAAAAAAGAAAAAATATACAAGTGGACAAAACTGAGTGAGAATTCGTTTGTAATTATTCTAAATGAGTAAAACAAGCAAGATTCATATTGTTTATAATGAGTATTTGTCAAAGAGCGTGTAAAAAAGATCAGTTTCAGTGTGGCGTTCGAGAGAAGAGATCAGTTTTGAAACGGATTTGCACGAGAACGGTGGTGTGCACTTTGTTGCTCCGAACAGCGGAGGAGCTGAATTCACTACAATGACGCGGTTGGTAGGGAACATTATTTATCGTTCCTTTTATTCTCTTGCAGTGCTTTTATTGCGGTTTTTGTGTTTTGTATGGATTTTTTCTGCAGATGCTCGGCTACGAATGTGTGAATTTGTCTAATTTGGCATTGGTTTTCTGATGACTGAATGCATAGTTTTATCGCTTCGGCGTTGCCTTGTTTTTACGCTGCGAATACATAGTATAAGTGTGAAGACGGGATATTGATTGATAGTGTTAGTGTTGACAATGCGACTTGGATTCGGTCCAATAGATCGTTGCACGCCTGACCTAACCTCGAAACTCCATATAAAAAAAATGTCAACAATTCCAGCAGTGAATGTCAACTCCATATAAAAAAAATCTAAACAATTCCAGCAGTGAGTGTCAAAGAGCAGGACAGTCAATTGAGCGTGATGAAAGAGGGACAAAGAAGGAGAATTTATCGTGACGTCACCATGCACTCTTCTATGGGTGATTTCGCGCATCGATTGCTTTCAACCGGAGTTGCAATGTGTGAGTTGGGAATGTGAGTGCTTTGTTTAGACGGCGTTTGTGATTTGTTTGCGAAGCAGCAATGAGGGATGCACAGGTGAGACGGGATTGCTTCTCTGGTGGTGTTTGCGCCAGTTCTATTGACAATATAGGTCGGTTTTTGGTAAGTTTGCAAAATGGAAGCAGAGGTTTGCATACATATTTCGCATCTTCACGTAAAATGTTTTGTAATGTACTGTGAGCGGAATCCTGTATTGACTGTTGCGAGAAGCTGGCGACGATCGACGCGCCTTCAAAATTAACGGTGGGTATTAGAACTATGTTGGAGGTGATGATTTCGCATTTTGGAAGTAGCATCACCTCCGAACGCTGGCGTTTTGCGGAGGGATGAAGACGTTTGATCACGAATACGATAATCCGCTGTTTCATATACATCTTTCTCTTTTCGCACGCACGCACTTGGTTGCTTTTATATGAAATCCGTTTTCGTATGAAAAAAAAAAACGAAAAAAAAAATCCGCAGAAGAAGATATTATACAGGGCTTTATGGAGCAAGTTGTGTTGCTTTGGATCTCTGGATTGAGCTGATATGGTAGATTCGGAAAGTTGATATGGAAGATTCGTAACGTTGATATGGTAGATCCGGAATGATTATGATTCGGAATGATAATTCTTATTGCACTAGACAACAAGATTTTAAAAGTATCTGGTTCGAATGTGAGTCGGTTGATGCTTTGAGAGTGCCATTAGACCTGTTGGGTAGGAGAGAGGAATCCAACTCTAGAGTGTATTGGTTGGTGGTTTGCAGTTTGATAAGTTTGAATGTTGGGTATGGCCAGAGGCGACTCGTAACCTCACTTTTTGCTGTAGAACATAAATGGATAATTCGGCATATTTAGTTTATTAAACACAAAGTAAATGGTTGTAATCTTCCTTTCTAACAAAGCTCTATTTGTTAGATGCTAATTTGTTACTGAAAATCCAGAATTTGTAATCGTGGAACAGGTAGATTTGAGGTTGGGGAATCGCCACTGGGTATGACTAAATTAAATATTGCTTTTAAAGTACGTTGAAACAAGCATTCAGCACTTTGTGGTATATTGTCCCTTTCAAATCAATATGAGTTAGAGAAGTAGTAAAATATGACCTGCTAATGGGATCTAGCTTGGTAGGCTAAATCCAGAACATCATGACTAATACTTTGGACAGGTACCTGGTCCATTTACTCATATATCCATGGTCCATATGTCAGGAAAATTATTCCAAGGCAATCTTTAATGAAGACAATTACCTGTAGGGAACTCATATCAAGATAATGTGTGTCGTAAGTGTAATAAGTGTAAGTTGGTCGATGGGTTGGAGAAGCCATCGGACCTAGTTGGGTCAAGTGTGTTCTGAAATCCAACTCTGGAGTGGGTTGGTCGATGGGTCGGAGAAGCCATCGGACCTAGTTGGGTCAAGTGTGTTCTGAAATCCAACTCTGGAGTGGGTTGGTCGATGGGTCAATGAAGCCATCGGACCTAGTTGGGTCAAGTGTGTTCTGAAATCCAACTCTGGAGTGGGTTGGTCGATGGGTCAATGAAGCCACCGGACCTAGTTGGGTCAAGTATGTTCTGAAATCCAACTCTGGAGTGGGTTGGTCGATGGGTCGGGGAAGCCATCGGACCTAGTTGGGTCAAGTGTGTTCTGAAATCCAACTCTGGAGTGGGTTGGTCGATGGGTCGGAGAAGCCATCGGACCTAGTTGGGTCAAGTATGTTCTGAAATCCAACTCTGGAGTGGGTTGGTCGATGGGTCGGAGAAGCCATCGGACCTAGTTGGGTCAAGTGTGTTCTGAAATCCAACTCTGGAGTGGGTTGGTCGATGGGTCGGAGAAGCCATCGGACCTAGTTGGGTCAAGTGTGTTCTGAAATCCAACTCTGGAGTGGGTTGGTCGATGGGTCAATGAAGCCATCGGACCTAGTTGGGTCAAGTGTGTTCTGAAATCCAACTCTGGAGTGGGTTGGTCGATGGGTCAATGAAGCCACCGGACCTAGTTGGGTCAAGTATGTTCTGAAATCCAACTCTGGAGTGGGTTGGTCGATGGGTCGGAGAAGCCATCGGACCTAGTTGGGTCAAGTGTGTTCTGAAATCCAACTCTGGAGTGGGTTGGTCGATGGGTCGGAGAAGCCATCGGACCTAGTTGGGTCAAGTATGTTCTGAAATCCAACTCTGGAGTGGGTTGGTCGATGGGTCGGAGAAGCCATCGGACCTAGTTGGGTCAAGTGTGTTCTGAAATCCAACTCTGGAGTGGGTTGGTCGATGGGTCGGAGAAGCCATCGGACCTAGTTGGGTCAAGTGTGTTCTAAAATCCAACTCTGGAGTGGGTTGGTCGATGGGTCGGAGAAGCCATCGGACCTAGTTGGGTCAAGTGTGTTCTGAAATCCAACTCTGGAGTGGGTTGGTCGATGGATCGGAGAAGCCATCGGACCTAGTTGGGTCAAGTGTGTTCTAAAATCCAACTCTGGAGTGGGTTGGTCGATGGGTCGGAGAAGCCATCGGACCTAGTTGGGTCAAGTGTGTTCTGAAATCCAACTCTGGAGTGGGTTGGTCGATGGGTCGGAGAAGCCATCGGACCTAGTTGGGTCAAGTGTGTTCTGAAATCCAACTCTGGAGTGGGTTGGTCGATGGGTCGGAGAAACCATCGGACCTAGTTGGGTCAAGTGATTTTCGAAATCCAAATCAGAGATCAGAGTGAGCTGTTTGTAGTGCGTTAGAACATGTAAAATGAGATGATTGAGGAGATTGTTATAATTTTTCTGGTTTTACTGCTAAAGGGATGCTTCGAGCCTGGTAAGCTCAATCCTAAATAGCATGATTGAAATCAGAGTGAGCTGTCTGTAGAGCGTTAGAACATGTAAAATGTGATGATTGAGGAGATTGGTATACATTTTCTGGTTTTACTGCTAAAGGGATGCTTCGAGCCTGGTAAGCTCAATCCAGAATAGCATGACTGGAATCAGAGTAAGCTGTTTGTAGTGCGTTAGAACATGTAAAATGAGATGATTGAGGAGATTGATAGAAATTTTCTGATTTTACTGCTGAAGGGATGTTTCGAGCCTGGTAAGCTCAATCCAGAATAGCATGACTGAAATCAGAGTGAGCTGTTTGTAGTGCGTTAGAACATGTAAAATGAGATGATTGAGGAGATTGGTATAAATTTTCTGGTTTTACTGCTAAAGGGATGCTTCGAGCCTAGTAAACTCAATCCAGAATAGCATGACTGAAATCAGAGTGAGCTGTTTGTAGTGCGTTAGAACATGTAGAATGAGATGATTGAGGAGATTGTTATAAATTTTCTGGTTTTACTGCTAAAGGGATGCTTCGAGCCTGGTAAGCTCAATCCAGAATAGCATGACTGAAATCAGAGTGAGCTGTTTGTAGTGCGTTAGAACATGTAAAATGAGATGATTGAGGAGATTGTTATAAATTTTCTGGTTTTACTGCTAAAGGGATGCTTCGAGCCTGGTATGCTCAATCCAGAATAGCATGACTGAAATCAGAGTGAGCTGTTTGTAGTGCGTTAGAACATGTAAAATGAGATGATTGAGGAGATTGATAGAAATTTTCTGATTTTACTGCTGAAGGGATGTTTCGAGCCTGGTAAGCTCAATCCAGAATAGCATGAATGAAATCAGAGTAAGCTGTTTGTAGTGCGTTAGAACATGTAAAATGAGATGATTGAGGAGATTGATAGAAATTTTCTGATTTTACTGCTGAAGGGATGTTTCGAGCCTGGTAAGCTCAATCCAGAATAGCATGAATGAAATCAGAGTGAGCTGTTTGTAGTGCGTTAGAACATGTAGAATGAGATGATTGAGGAGATTGTTATAAATTTTCTGGTTTTACTGCTAAAGGGATGCTTCGAGCCTGGTAAGCTCAATCCAGAATAGCATGACTGAAATCAGAGTAAGCTGTTTGTAGTGCGTTAGAACATGTAGAATGAGATGATTGAGGAGATTGTTATAAATTTTCTGGTTTTACTGCTAAAGGGATGCTTCGAGCCTAGTAAACTCAATCCAGAATAGCATGACTGAAATCAGAGTGAGCTGTTTGTAGTGCGTTAGAACATGTAGAATGAGATGATTGAGGAGATTGTTATAAATTTTCTGGTTTTACTGCTAAAGGGATGCTTCGAGCCTGGTAAGCTCAATCCAGAATAGCATGACTGAAATCAGAGTGAGCTGTTTGTAGTGCGTTAGAACATGTAAAATGAAATGATTGAGGAGATTGTTATAAATTTTCTGGTTTTACTGCTAAAGGGATGCTTCGAGCCTGGTAAGCTCAATCCAGAATAGCATGACTGAAATCAGAGTAAGCTGTTTGTAGTGCGTTAGAACATGTAGAATGAGATAATTGAGGAGATTGTTATAAATTTTCTGGTTTTACTGCTAAAGGGATGCATCACATAATAACGCACATGCGCTAGTGTCTATGCACGAAAAATTGCTAAAAGGTTACGCGAAAAATATTTGTATGCCGAAATGCATCTAACGAATTATTTCTCAAAATTGAGAACTATTTTCGAAAAAATATTTGGTGCCGGTTGTGCGCAATGAAGGTGGCTATCAAGCCTGCCAAATATTTTTTCGATTAAAGCTTTCGTTTACGAGAAATTTGAAGTTAGATGCTGTAGTGAATTCAGCTCCTCCGCTGTTCGGAGCAACAAAGTGCATACCACCGTTCTCGTGCAAATCCGTTTCAAAACTGATCTCTTCTCTCGAACGCCACACTGAAACTGATCTTTTTTACACGCTCTTTGACAAATACTCATTATAAACAATATGAATCTTGCTTGTTTTACTCATTTAGAATAATTACAAACGAATTCTCACTCAGTTTTGTCCACTTGTATATTTTTTCTTTTTTTATACAAATAATACAAACATTTTTTATATTTTATTACGTCTATTCCCTACAGTTATTACCCGGCTTTTTTGTTTCCATCGAAGACCACTGTCCTGAATATTCATCAACACGGACCCCGCCATCTATAACTGCCGAAGTTGTCAGTGTCCTAATCAAAACATCATCAATATCAACTAAGCGACTGTGCTCCTATCTCTACCTGAAAGTGGTAAAGTATTGCTAAAGATAGGGTATACTGAACCGCAAAATGACAAATCAATGTACCGCATGTAAAGTTGACTTTTGCGCTGAAGACATCGTAGTATGTTGTTAAGGATTTTGTGAAAATCTACCTCAATTTCACGCAAAATGTGTCGGTTTAACCTACGATGAAGGATGCGCATGCTTGCACCAAAACATATTTTGGATGTGCGATACTTGCAGAGTTTACATTGAAAACGGTCGCTTCCGCAATACGAAGAATGAAGGAAAGACTAATGATTTTGCGACGAAATCGGATGTTACTGCATTGAAAACTGAAATAGAGCGTATTAGTCAGATTGTATCTGAAATGTCAAGTAACTTCACTGTACCGAGTGAAACCTCACCGCGACCAGATAATCTCGACCTTACTTCGCACGTTTCATCTTTATCATTCACAAAATTTATCGCTGAGAATCAAACTGTTAGCACTCCTGAAGAAACGTGTCTTGACCTATACGTATCGAATATTGCAGTCGATGTGTCCGAGAATGAAATAAGGTACCCCGGGGCAAGTGGGACATAAAAAACGATTGCTCAAACAAATTATTCAATAAAATTTTCAACTGTCAATATTTTTTCAAATCAAACAACACAATCACATTTTGGCAACATATTTGTTGGTGTGCATGAAATTTATCGAATAATTTCAAAGTTGTTAAAACCTTAGAAATAAGTTTTAGAATGAGCCATTAGACGCAGTTACCTCGCTAAACGGGGCAAGTGGGACACATCCAGTTTTATGCGTAAACCCACATCAGTAAG
The DNA here is from genome assembly GCF_002204515.2 of Aedes aegypti. Classification (NCBI taxonomy): domain Eukaryota; kingdom Metazoa; phylum Arthropoda; class Insecta; order Diptera; family Culicidae; genus Aedes; species Aedes aegypti. The sequence goes on from NC_035108.1 coordinate 384,747,247, forward strand.
TAAACGATTACAATAATAGGATTGATAAATCATAGATTTTTAATTTTGAGTACATTTTTGCTGTACATAAGGGATCAACCATAAAATACGTAACGCTTTAAGAAGAAAACGTTTATTCAATAGTATGTCACATTGCACTTAATATTAACTGAAAATTCATCAATAAAAGCGTAAAGAAGAATTAAAGATGTTCAAATTATATTATTTATAAGTTTTCAATTGAAAAATAGCATACACTTTCAATAATTGACTAAATTATAAATATGTTCTATTATTATTGATATGCATGGCAGAATACCACTTAATGGGATGGAATTGTTTTCCGTAAATACTAAATTTAGTAGAAATAGCAAATAAACTTAAATTAAAATAGAAAAGTTATCGTTCTCATGATGCATAACAAATTTCATCTCTGTCTTCGCTCAATTTTGAATTCGTATTTCAAAAATAAAAAGAATAATAAAAATATATGGAAGAATTACACATTTTGTTTCCCTTTTATGCAATAACGTAATTTGAGATTGATCTTTTTTGATAAAAATCATTTGTTTGAATGTTTTAGTGCTACTCTCTAGGAAAATGTTTGAAACGTGTCGGAAAAGTTTTGATTATGGTTTTTGTTTTGATAGGTCCCACTTACCCCGGGTATAAAGATATGTTGAGGTGAGTTAGACCATCGAAAATTTCATATGAAATTAAAACAAAATACCGGTTTATCGTTAGCAGCTTGTAACAATACTTAAAATGGTGGCTTACTGATGGAAATTTGATTTATAACACATTTATTTTTTGCGAGTCAATGCAAGACGTGAAACGTGTCACAATTTATCATGCAAGTTCAAAATGGCGCTGAATTGACAACAGTTACAGAAACACATGGTAATAAAAATAACAATATTGTTTGTACTTAATACATTCCTTGTCATTGTATCTTCAACTTTCTAGAAGAATACCCCCATGAAAAACTTTTTCTAAGTGAGCTATGACAGAACGTCCCACTTACCCCGGAGTCTCACTTGCCCCGGGGTACCTTAGCACAAATGGTGTGTAAATCTTTAGGAGCGAATGAGGTTCTTCGTGTCAAAATACTTGTTGCTGCTGGAGAGGATATTTCCGAGCTGGACTACGCTGGCCATAAAGGCATAACTGTCCCATATGGAAAAATTCGATGTGAAATTCCGGAATTCTGCCACCAGGCGATCGATTTGGCCAGATGGAATAAGATGCCGTGAATTCGAAAATAGTTGTAGAACCGCGTGGAGACCCGAAAGTCGATCGATTCAAGGGTTAGCCAGATAAGCATGTGTTTTTTCGTTAACTGTTAGTGAAAATGTTATCGTATAATGAAATATCGTATAGTTTATTGCTCTTTGAAGTTTTGTATAGACTTTGGCGAATGAACGTTATACTTTGTTGAATATTGCATACGAAAGTAATCTGTGCGACCTAGTCGAAGATGAATGAATAAAAAAATAGATAAATTAAAATAGATTAAGAGTACCAAGCGCATACTGAATGGTTTCTCAATAGACCGTGTACATTAACCCGGGATGATGACAATGGAACCAAAAATGTGTCAGAGGAGTCCGCAACGCGTATAAAGAGACAACACTTAAAGGTTGGCAGCAGGAATAAGATAACTCTACTAAGGGTAGATGGACCCATCGGGTAGTACAAAATGTGTCAGATTGGTATGAAAGCAACAGTTTTTGTCAGGACATGGTTGCTATAGGCAATACCTGCTTCAATGACCTGGAGGACCAATAACATATGTACATTGCATTAAGAAACTTTATTGGCTTATATATGTTGTATAGAGACTTTGCCATATTTATAAATTTTACAACTTAGTCACTGGACCTGTTATCTAGCGGGTCAATTTTAACTGATTCCCTAATATTATGTCAGGCTTAGCTTTTGGAAATGATGCAATTTAATACCCAAGTCTGACAGTTTAGAAGAAAAATAAAATAGACCTATCCCGAGTCGGCTCCAAGGAGGTTCCAATACCTTAGTAAAAGCTGGTCACAGTGTCTAAATTAGTGCTTACATGATTTTCGTAGTCGAAACTATGAAAACAAGTTGAATTGGAGTTAGATTTATATCAATTTGTTGGGTGAAAGTTGATTGAAAAGGAAGTTGGGCCATGTTAACCCAGTCACCCATCGGAATGGCTCCAAACCGGTGAAATTTCCTAAAATTTCAATGTTAAGAAGTCGAAACTGGATATCCACAGGATTCCATTCGAGTTTTAACGAAGATAATTCGTCGAAAATTGCCGAGGCGACAGAAATTTGTCCTTTTTTCATATTCTGAATATCAAAATTTGACCAGTTCCTTTAAATAGAAGGTATGAATTCATGCCTGGAATTTGATGATTTCTGTACAGATCTCAAATTTTCAATATTCAATTCAAATTTTAAATCATTCGGTTTACTAGAAGCAAAGATACAGGCCTCCAAACTTGATCATTTTTTTTGCAAAACTCGGCCTTGTTTCAGTGTTGGTATACTATCACTCATATATCAATCATTGAGTTCTCCTGCGAGAGCAAACTCATTTTAGATATGCTTCGTCAATACTTCAATACGTTTGGTATGAGATTTTGATGCAAAATCACTCGCTCGCACTCATGCCGTCACAAATTATTCACTCATAAAACTGGAACATAACTGGAAATCTGTCAAAACTCAATACTATTGTGTACATTAGAGTCGGTTGCATTTATAGCAGGAAAAGTAGGAATTAGGGCTTTACGTGAACAAACTTTGTCATTGAGTCAAACGGATGAGTCAACCCTGAGACGAGACTCGCGGAGACGGTCTTCTTTTTCTGCGATTGCTGAGTTTTTTCTTATTCCACTCAGTGTTTATATCAATCTTGCGCAAGCCGTTCAAACTTTCACATGACCATCTCAGCAAAAATTTATTGCGCTTGCATCACACCGAAGCATAAACGGCATTTTGAGTGAAATTTCATGCCAGCAAACGTAGCAGATATTATAAATAACTAGTCTTGTGTCTAGATTCATCAGCATCTATGGAAAATCTGCTCCGCTGACTGAGGTTTCATATAGTAGTTTATTTTGAATACAATACTTTTCACTTTTTCAGCCACAAAAACGATGGGCTGCATTTGACGTTTCGTGACAGCGGGATCTGGGCTGCATATGACGTTGATATTTTTTCTCTTCGCGAGTCTCGTCTCAGAGTCAACCCATACATGATGTTCTGCCTGCTGAGTTGCGTGAGCAACAACTTAAAGCGAAGTAGGCCGTCATTGAAATTTGTACGCGTCGTTGATGATTGTTGCTAATTCATATCACGATTTCGAATCAAATAAAATCAGTTGGTTTTGCACTGACACAGCTGAAAAAGTATCAGCATACTTTATGCATGTTAGCGCGTACAGTGATACTTTTTCATGTCTATATAAACTATCAAGACTGAGTTTTATCACTTTGAAATGCAAGCTGAAAAGTCATCATTGTTGCCAATACGAATGACGGGCTACTTAGCCTTAAGTGTAAAAAAACTCAAGCATGAGAATGAGGATTTGAGGTTTCCACAACGCTGCTGTTTGTACTTTATTCTTGTCAGCACCATATATTTTAAAAACTTGTGGCCCACTAATCAGGGGTATAAAAGATTACCCCCTTTACCCTTACATTCGGGTCTACGATGTCCCCATTTCCCATGCTGATCGATATAAGATAACGTCAAAGACAATATGTAATCATAAAAACGAAACTTGTCTCATGGACGCAAACACGAAAAACAATCGATGACATTATTATACGACCGGTTTTTTGCGCAATCAACGCCAAAACGAACAGTATCCGTTTGGTATCCCCTACGCCTGGCTCCCACAGTTTCCGCGTGTTCCATAAATCACTCCGAAGATCGTCCAGATAAATGTAACTTTCGGGCACAGTTGAAGCCATCGGGCGCGCAAACAAACAGAGTGATAATTAATTTTCCAGATAATTTACTAAAAATGCTAATGCGAATAGTTGTTCCATCTCCCCATCTGATGCTGCTGCTGCTCGCCACACTACGGCATTGGCGCTCCGTCTGGCCCGAATCAGCGGCCTTAGCATAACTTGCCCCATGCGTTCGCGTAGCTACGATGATTTAACTGTAGTAATCATCATATTTTGAGATTAAATAATTAGATCGATAGCCGAGTGGCGGCGGTGGTGAAGTCAGCTCATCGAGCGCCCAGCAGTTTCTTGACTGCCGTTGAGACGCGGACACGAAGAATGCTTGTTTTCAATCAGTGGCTCTCTGAACAGGCAAACAGAGGTCCGGTTTTCAAAAAAGTTGACAAAAGCCCGATTTCTAAACATGTTTTCAATTGAAGAAGTGAGCCAAATTTTTATACAGAATGTCAAATAGTTAATGAGGTTAAGAGCCTTAAAGTGTATGAAAAGCAGCATTTTTTGAAAATTTGTTCTACGAAAACCTTATTCTGGTGGCCATGCCCACAATAGGGTGTGCAATCTAAAACATGTTCATCAACATTTCAAGCGTGTGCTTGAATAAGGGCGTAAGTCGCATGATTGATTTCTCTTCATCGATCTTCTCTTCTGTGAATAAAGGGAACAAGATGCAGATTTGTTAGCATTTTTTCACCTCAGGACGCAAGATTGCATCTCTGCCTAGCGTCATGAAATGAAAAAATGCAAACAAACCCGCATCTTGTCACCTTTATTCACAGAAGAGAGGATCGATGAAGAGAAATCGATCATGCGACTTACGCCCTTATTCTAGCACACGCTTGATTTGTCACTATCAAAACTTGAAATATTTTAAGAATGCGTAGTTTTTGCCATGGTTTTTCAAATCTCGACCACTGTTATGCGTTGGTTTATGTGCGGGTCTGTTAGCAATGGATGAAAGGAGGACGAGGTTCTCGAACAAAAAAACAAAACCATAACTTTTGCATATTGTACCTTGAACCCGTAGTTCGTATATGATGGGAAAACTGTTTCCTTTTCCCTGCCACTAAGGACAGCGGTAAAATTACCTAATTCAATTTTTACATGTCATGGTTTTCTAAATGATTTTTTTTTCAATTTTTGATCTAATCAACAGATGAACTACTAATAATAAAACCAAAATTGTTCGAATGTGATGGACGTTAGGTCAGAAAGGTGCCTAAGATGCAACATATTCTTAGCTCCATTCCAATTCATTCTGATTCAGTTTGCTGCACGGTCCCGGCATATTTTTCGCTCGTGAATAATTTTAATATTGTTGCAAAATTCAACGAAATTTAGTTTAGAAAAATGGTATGGTATGCCAATGTAGCCCAGGTTTTTATGAGAATTTTCCTCAGGATTAAGACGAGATCTAGCTAAGTTTTTTTAAAGGCAATCCTGCACCATGTTTTGTAAGAATAATACCCAAGATTAGAGAAAGATCCTGCTTAGAATTTACATATTAAAGGGATTCTTTTAGAATTCCATTTTTTTTTCGGAAATCCGGTCGATGGATCTGTGGAAAATTATATTTAAGATTATTTTAAAGACACATGAACTTTAATGCTTCCAGTGGACGATTTGCCTTTTGAAGGAAGCACAACACAAGACAATGAACTATCATGCAACGCCCAGTGCACAGTTGATCCTGATACAATTATTTAAATTATTAAAACATTATTTTTTCTTTTTTTAACATCAAATCGAGCCTTTTCTGTAGGATATATAAGTATTTATAATTTGCTTGGTGCTAAATATTGTATTTTTGAAGAATTCTTTTGAATCTATTATGAATATTTATCTTTAGTCAAGTCTAGGGCCTTCCTTAGCCGAGAGGTTAGAGTCCGCGGCTACAAAGCAAAGCCATGTTAAAGGTATCTGGCTTCAATTCCAGGTCGATGCAGGATCTTTTCGTAATGGAAATTTCCCTGACTTCCCTGGGCGTAGAGTATCATCGTACCTGCCACATTTGCTTTGAAACTAGATTTATTGGCATACAGTTATACAAAATAAGTTTTTTAAATGTTTATTTTAGGTAAAATAAATTTAGAGTGTTTTCATAATTTACTATTATTGCAATTTTAGAGATAACTTTCCGTTCTACGGTTGAACAGAAAGCTACCGCAGCAGTCATATTACTGATTTGCACAAAGCATCATCGATTGGCTGCGATGATACATTGGAAACCGAGCTAATGACTGTTGTTTTCTGCTGTTTTTCAAAGCTTTTCACTCTACTAGCACACTTCGATTAGATGGCTCCGTTCAATGATACAATGATTTTCAAGCCTGCGGTAGAACTTTGACAGCTGCGGTAGAACTTGACGGCTACCGCAGATCGGAAAGTTTTCGAAAGAACCGTAATACTGAATTTCTACAATAATGCTCATGACAAAAAACATGTCATTGCTTTATATATTGATTTTTAGACAAAGAGGTTGTAAATCTAGGGTTTCTTGTAAATTTTTAGTAAAAAATGTTTTATGTGTAATACAAAAATAAAAATGTCTGCTCAAATATGTCCGTTGGACATGTACAAGCAAATTTATACTGAAAGAGCTCGATATCATCGCTATGAATTTTGATGCAAACAGATCATAAACCTAAAGTGTCTCGTATTTTTTTGAATAAATAAAATTTTAAGTGTTATCTATAATTTATATATTTATCTAAAATGTTCACTGGACTACTTCAGTCAAATTGATATCAATGAAATCACATGTTCTCGCTTTTGTTTTATAAGCAAACAGTATTTATTATTTTTTAGTAAAATACATTTTGAGTGTAGCATAGCATAGCATAGCAAAGACTGACTGTACATGTACAATGGTTGCTACTCCGTGATTGATCCGAACCGGTAAGAATTGCACTTCGATCCAAATGAATAAGGGATGGGATTTTCCGCATATTTTCGAAGTGCAATTTTAGCAGCTCTCATTTGATTGATCAATAACGGCACCGGCCAAGTTCTTACAGTCAGTTAGGAAGGGAAAGGAACATTATTGTGTAATAATCTTTGCTTCTAAAGACCGAGAATACCTCTGCATCTCCACAATCATCACAGGACAGGTGTCGTTAGTGAGGGAGGAAAAAGATCTGGGAGTCACCTTTGGTCGGTGATGCGATCCATGGATTAGGAGGGAAAATACGACCTTCACTGAAAACTAGTTTTGCATTTTTGTATCGTAGTAAAAATATATTGAAAGAAATTATAAAAAAGTCGGCATTCATAATATCGAACTATTCAAATGTTATTTTTAGTAATGATGAAGACAGAAAGGTTTGAGTATTTTAAAAGTGTATGTAACAGAAATAAAGGTTTTGTCGACACATGTAATGACGAACCATTCAAAGTATGTTTGAAGATTAAAAAGCAAGTTACGTTGCAACAAAAAAATGTCTTACTATTCAAAGGTTATTTTTAGCAATGACGAAAATATAATGGTATATTAACCTTCGGGCTGTCGCGCTGTTGTACTTTGTACAACAGTTGTGATTTATATGCTATCATTTTGCAACAAACATATTAATCGACACCAAACCATAATGTATTCCTGAAGAATCTTCTTAAGAACAATACTCGACAGTTTTTATTTACAGTATGACCCTTTATAATACGGTAAAATCAACAAATGTACATGAAAGTCACATAATAATGAACGCACTATATACGGTTCGAGTAAACCTAAAACTTTGGTATATCTCAAAATCCAGATAATGTAGAAACTTGGGGTCCTTAGTAAACTTATTCTGGAGGTGAAGCGCTACCTGATGGTATCGCATTTAATTCGGACATTGACCGCAAGGTGGCACTAGTGGGCATGGAAGTTTTACTTTTGTTTTGCAAATATTTCAGGATCCTGATCATTTAGAAGGATGGCGTCTTCGGCAAAGTTGTTTAGTAAGTTAAGGACTATCATTGTTCGAGCTTGTTGATTCAAAATTTTGCCACAAGGCGGCGCAAGTGTGCATGAAACTTTTGTTTGCAGATATCTCAGAAGCCTGACCACTTAGGAAGATAGTGTCTTCGGCAAAGTAGTTCAGTAGCTCAAGGACTATCATTATTTGAGGCATTAAATAGGATATTTTGCCACCAGGTGGCGTTAGTGAGCATACATTTTTTGTTTTGAGGATACTGCAGGATCTCGACTTTTTAGACAGGCACCTTCAGCAAAGTTGTTCAGAAGCTCAGGAACTATCATTATTTTACAAAATCTCGAACTTTGAGAATTAAACAAAGAAACAATTTGAACAGTGATAGTCCATTAGTTACCGAGCAACTCTGCCGAAAACGCCATCGTTCTAAGTGGTCATGATCCTGAGATCTGCGATACAAAAGTTTCATGCTCACTAGCGCCGCCTAGTGGCAAAATCCCAAATTTCTTGGCTAAAATAATGATAGCCCTTGAGCTACTGAACGACTTTGCCGAAGACGTCAACTTTGTAAGTGTGCAGATTCCTGGGATATTCGCAAAACCAAGGGTGTTGTACAAAATACAACGCGCGACGACCGAAAGGTTAAATTTAAATGAAACACGAAAAAGTCGACACTTGTGGTGACGAACCATTCATAGCTTGTTTGAAAAAAAAAAAAATAAAAGTAGCTTTGCAACGATAGAAATGATTTATCATTAGCATGAAATGATCTCACCAGTACTTCATCCTCGGCTGAACAGAAAGCTTTTCGCACTTGATCAACACGAACCGAACACGATTAGTCTTGATTCCGTGCCTCGTCCCACCGGAACATGCAACCGAATCAAAAGACCACGCACTGTATACCGCTTCGTGTTGCACTGCCCAGAAACACGGGAGAAAAAATCGCTTCGATTTCGCGCCAATCCGAACACGTCCGCTTGGGCCTTCGCGTCGCACTCTTTTTAGTAAAATAAATTCTGAGTGTAATAAAAAAAATCTATTTCTGCTAAAACGATTTCACTGCACTTCCACAAAAACTTTCATGTCGTAAAATCTATATCTCATCGCTTTTAATTTCGTTTTAATGTTAAATGTATTTTCCAAAATGCTAAGAAGTGTCTATTGCTAAATAACTTTGGGTAGACGCATTTATTAAGAACCAATTAAAATGAACGTTGATCTTGCATGATGCTTGGTTCCATTGCTGAAAGTATTTTCGAAATCGCTTCAAAAACAACAAAGATATGTTATGTCAAAGTTGGATTTCCGACTTTTTCAGGAGGTTCGATGTGCACAAGTATGGAACATTTGATCATACTGTGGCGCCATCTGGTGAGTGAATTCCAAAATATCATTACCACTGAGTGGAAGATATCAGGTCTGTGAACAAGTTCTTCAAACATAACATCATTATATTTTGAGTCATTTTGAAGTAATTTGCGAAAATCACTGTCCTCAATTGAGGACGCTGGGCGTTCGGGGCATCTGTCCTCAAAATAGGACGCTGGGCGTTAACGGGTTAATAACTGTAGAAGTGCTCATAAGAACGCTAAGCTGAGTAGCCGGCTTTGTCTCAGTGGGGACGTTAACTCCAAGAAAAAGAAGATCTAAAGTCAAGCGGCTTTATGCTCTTGGCGAGTTCGCCCTTTTGAATAAAATATTTCGTCCTTTTCCGATTCTTTTCAACCTATCGTTTTTTCTTACAATTTTCCCACTGGAAAGGAAAATGTCTCCATATTAATATTAAGTTTTCATTTAATCCAAAATATTTATGAACCTGTCGTATTTATGCTCGCCAATAACCTAATATTTTTTATCATCGTCCTACTCGCTATTACCTCTATCATCCTTAGTAAGAACTAAGCAATTACATGAAAACGTTCACTGCTGCCGAAACTTTTCATAAGAAGCGGTAAACAAGTCTTAATCCTAGCATATTCGCAGCCAACTTTTTCCGTCACAAAAGAAAGTACTTCCTCCTGGTTTTCCATCACTTTGCAATCATAAGGCACAAACACCGCTTACACAGCAAGACAAAAAGACATTATGTTCGTTTCTTGTTCCGTTGTTGAGATGAGCTGGTCTCACATACGACGAGAGCGAGAACCATGCCACACAGCAGTCATCAGACACAAGTTCTTCCAAGATCTACGCTCCGCTGCGGTTCCCATTCATCATCGTGGAACTTCCCTGCTCGCACCTATCGTCGTAGACAACAGACAGGAATCGTCTCTTAAGCACAGATCCTTAAGACGTATGTAAGTTGGACTGCAAAACATGTCAGCAATGTATCATTCGCACTTTGCCACGCGGAATTCTCCATCCCCTTAAGGCTAAGGAAGACGCGACGCGACGCATCAGTAGAAGAAACACATTGCGGGAATTTCTGAAGTTTTTACGACTGCGCTTGCTGCTACGGCATCAGTGTTCTCAATAAACCGATTAAGATTTCATCCCATTGTTCTCGTGGCGAGGCGAATAATTTAGTATCTTAGGGGACTGATTTTTTTGTGGGAATAGAATTTGGATGCGCAGGTCGATACGTTTCCTCGGAATTTGATTGAACTTTGCTTTGTTGGATCGATTTGCATATGTGTATGGCACATTCTCACATCAATCGGCTGGACCAAAAGCGAAAACGAGCGCAGTATGGCAAAATACTCGGAATTCGGTATTGTGTAGAATCCAAAGTTCTTTGTTCATGAGATATATAAATCTTGCTGAAAGATGCTGTCAATCAACGGAAATCTGAATAAAGGATCGAATGGTTAGGATCGAGGACAAACTAACAAGATCCGAAATTTCAGTAAGAAACTAACAGAGTTGAAATTGCAATGGTTTTAAAAGTTGTGACCTCGGACATCGTACACACGTACATACCCGAAACGGGACAATAATAAACGCAATCAGGCTTCTGAAAAAGAAGTTGCCAGAAATTATTCGATGGTTTTGTTAACAGTCCGCATTGATTCTTGCAAGGAATCTGTCATAAATCAAAAGGTTTCTACCAAGAAAATTTTTCTAGCTTCACTAGATATATTGAAAACTATATCCAAGAAATCTTCGATAAAATAATTAAACAATCACTAAAGATATTTTTTGGATTTATTTCTACAAATAATCATTCCAGATGTTGTTCAATTCGTTTCTGGAAGTACTTCGAATTTCTCCAGTAAGTTTGCAATAATACCTTCAGGAATGTTTTGGGCATGCCTCTTCTCCCAGAAAAGAAATTAATGGAGAAAGCTTAGATGGAATTCACGGAATGTTTATGACAGAGTCCTTGAAAAATTATTAGGAGTAGGGGACTCAGATGGCCGTAGCTATAAGTGCTCAACTATTCAGTTAGACCAAGCTGGAGGTCGTGGGACTATTTAGGGCATAGAGTATTTTCGTGCTTCCCACACGGTTTACGTACACTGATCTACGAAACAGGCGCTGGGAAAATTTTCAATATCTTTACAATATCAAACTGTAAAACACCTAATTTTGATATGATACCAAAATATGGTATGGGAGTTATTTGTTCCTTCTCGGGGAGCTTCCCCCGGGGTGTGAAGATCGTCGGCTTCGCAGATGACGTGGTGCTCGTAGTCATTGGCGAACCACTAGAGGAAGTAGAGATGCTTACTACTGAGGCAGTAGACGCCGTGGAAGTACAGAGGCGAGGGAAAAAGCGTGTGATAGCCCATCACAAAACCGAAGTAGTGACGATAAGTATTCGAAAGAAGAGAAACCGTTCCCGACTAAACAGTACTTTCAGACTGATGGTCATGCGTGTATCGGAGTGCGTATCGTACGATATCATCGAAGGCAGTCTTTGGTAATGCATGTTTGAGACCTTCAACTCGAAGAGAACAGCGAGGGCTACACACGGGCTACACACGAGGCACACGGGGAATTCGAAAAAGAGCCAGAGATGAAACCATGAGGAAATGGCAACCGACGAATTCCGTTCCAGTCGATGTAGGTAAACATAAAACATGGAGAAGTGAATTTCCACATGACGCAGTTTTTGTCTGGTCTTGGCTGCTTCAAGAAATGCCTGAATAGGCTTGGACACGCAAGGTCGCCGTTATGTACTGGGTGCGACGATGTCTAGGAAACTCCTGAGCACATGGTCTTTGAATGTCCGCGCTTCGAACATGAGCGAGCCGAGATGAGATCCGTCGTCGGCCAAAAACGTCAATACTTTTCAAGGAATGTGTGCTGAAGAAGAAAAATGAGACGTGGTTAACAGGTCAATTGTCCAGCTGATGTCTCTATTACAACAAAGATGGCGAGAGGAGAAGCGGCACGCAGCAGACAGCACATACAGTATTTGATAAAACATGGAGCAGAACCGGGTCGTTATCTGCCCGGCCAGCTTCGGAGTAGGCTAAGTCCACCGTCGGGGACTAGCTGAGTAGAACAGCACTGGCAAATGGTCGTCGGGGCGCCTGTGAACCGGAAGCTTCTCTCCATCGGAATCGCACGATTGACCTCAGCATCTGCCCAGATAACATCGTTCGGGAGATCTTCCGCCGACGAGAAAATCTTCGTCTGAATAGGATAGATCCACCGTCGGGGACTATTCTGGATAGTCCGTAGCGAGTCACTGACTTAAGTCACCTGGGCGCCAATGAACCGGAAGTTTCCCTGCACCGGAATCACAGGACCGACCACGGCACTTCACCGGTCAGCAGGAAACGGAAACAAACATGTTACGTTAACGGTTTCGAGAGACATTCCTACGTCGGGAACTCTCCGCTGGAGTAGGCTAACTCCACCGTCGGAGACTATGCCGAGTAGCTCTGATCGTGATAAACTACTCGTTTTGGATCATCGGGGCGTCAGTGAACCGGAAGCTACCCTCCAACCGGAAGGGTATGTGGTAGCCCTGACGTGACACCAGTACCAAATGCAGTATGAGAGAGCAAAGGAAGTGCAGGGGCACAAGATGCACGTGGGTTACTAGAGTTTCCAATCCCGGGAACATTTCCCGTTTCCGGGAAATGATTTTCTGTTTCCCGGGATTCCCGTATTTACAGGGATATCCGTATTTTCCAGGAAGCTCCATTTCAATGAAGAATTGAACATCTAGTTTCATATAAAAACCATCGCACAATTTGCTTTTCAAATCATACCTATCATTCTGATGTTTTTTGGTTGTTTTCCGCAATCAAACACTTATTGAAAAATACTATTTAGTGGAATATCTATAAGTAAATAAAAAACTGAATTTAGTACTACACCATTTAATTCCACTACAATTTGTATCCTTTGACAGATACGCGTATTTCAACCTCAACTGTAAGGCCGTCTTGAGTGTCGTATACTATAATTGACTTACATAACACTTAATACGGCCTCACAGTTGAGGTTGAAATGCACGTATCTGTCAAATTCTTGTAGAATTAAATGCTATAGTATTAAATTCGGTTTTTTATTAACTTTTGAAAACTCAATCGATTGATCACCACTAGCTAGTGACCAATCGATTAGGTTTTCAGCTTAAACAAATTGGTTCTCCAGATTTGCGCTCTTGAAAATTTGAAGTTTGGCTTCGCTTCATATTCACCTTAAATGTTGACAAATATTGATTGAACTTCTAAAGATTTGTCTAGAATGATTTCCACATGAACTTTTGCTTAATTTCATAAACTTTTTTTGTTTTAAAGCCTATCAAAAAACTAAGCCAAAAGATTTTCTGAGAAACATAAATAAACTACTCTCACAGAAGAAAAATACCCGTACAAATGCAATGGTCCAAAATATACGGTACATTAAATATTAATGTATGAGGTTATGGCTTTCAGTCTTAAATAAAACTCAAAAACGGATTTTCGCTTACATCCGACGTTTCGGACACATGTATTGTGCCTTTTTCAAGGATTAGCTGTGTTCTGTTTTATCGTTTGCCCACAGCATAGGCAACATTTGTCCAACAGCATAGAACGAATTCCCCGTTCGGGTACTGGGTAAACGATAAAACGGAGCACAGCTAATCCTTGAAAATGGCACAATACATGTGTCCGAAACGTCGGATGTAACGTCTCGTGGAATACCCGGGAAATGACTATTTTATTTTCTGTTTCCCGGGAAGTTGATTCCTGGGAAAATTGGTAACTCTATGAGTCACACGCAGAAAGTGAAGCAAGAAGCAGTGCTGGTTAGCATAATAACCTTCCCCATGAAGTAATGCCAAGAGACAGTTCCGGTGGGAATGGCTCGTGAACGAAGGTGGATTTAGTAGGTAGTGGAAGTTCCGAGTCTGACACTCTGGTGCACCATAGACGAATTCAACGTGATGTTCAACGTGTAGTTGGTTAACGCACCCAGTCTATCGTATTGGGAGTCGTGGGATCGAAGCCCACCATATACATCTCAATTTGTCCAAATTGACTTTTGTGTCTATGACCTTCAGGTATTTTCAAAACACCGTCGTCTGGTTGAAGCCGTAATAGACATGACAACCCTAGTTGCGTAAACCCTAGTTTTGATTAGTTTCCCTGTATCGCCCGTCACTATGCGTATTAAATTTTCGTTGCTCGTCCTCCTTATACAGTTTGATTGTTGGGTTCTCTGTCCGTTTCGTATTTGTTGATGCGTACACGCTAAGCCTGCTCAACGCAGCGCATGTGTTAAAACTACACAGAATGAGGCAAACAATGCAGGACTCTCTGACTGAGTGAAAATTCTGTGTAAGTCGCACTCATGCTATGTGTAACCGATGTGTTGGTCATTGGCTGTGCGTGGATCGATGGAAATGGAACTGTCAGTCATCTCCCGCGCGGCAGCAAACAGTTGGCCGTTGGTAAGATGGGGAGTTTTCAGGGAATGTTCCAGCGAAAAGCCGGAAGATGGTCGCAAACGAGAAAGTTGTTCCCCCATTTGCTTCCGCTTCGGCTATTCGAATGAAAAAATCTCTGAAAAACTTTAAAATCGGAATGTTTTTTTAATGTTTTCAGAAGCAAAACAAACATGGAGGCGTATTCCGCATTCAAAGCGTTCCTCCTCTGTGCGCATTTCACTCATTCGGTTTGTTTATCACCGTTTGCACAAAACTGTGTATAGCCCCCTTTACACAGAATCTGTGCTGCATAAAGAGAGGCCGATTTTGTGTACTCGGCACTCATTTCTGAGCGGATGAAGTTTAGCGTGCATATGTTCAGCCAGAGAGTCCTGCATTGTTTGCCTCATTCTGTGTTGTTTTAACACTACACTGCGTTGGGCAGGCTTAGCGTGTACACGCTAAACTTGTCACGCTCAGAAATGAGTGCCGAGTACACAAAATCAGCCTCTCTTCATGCAGAACAGATTCTGTGCAAAGGGGGCTGTACACAGTTTTGAGCAAACGGTGGTAAACAAACCGAATGAGTGAAATGCGCACAGAGGAGGAACGCTTGGAATGCGGAATTCGCTTCCATTTTTGTTTTGCTTCTGAAAACATAAAAAAACCTTCAAATTTTCAAGTTTTCAGAGAATTTTTCATTCGAATAGCCGAAGCGGAAGCAAATGGGGAAAAAACTTCCACATTTACGACCATCTTCCGGATTTTCGTCTGAAAAAATCCCTGAAAACTCCCCATCTTACCAACGGCCAACTGTTTGCTGCCGCGCGGGAGAGATTGACAGTTCCATTTCCATCGATCCCCGCACAGCCAAAGGCCAACACATCGGCTACACACAGCATGAGTGCGACTTACACAGAATTTTTACTCAGCCAGAGAGTCCTGCAATGGTTGCTTCATTCTGTGTAGTTTTTACACATGCGCTGCGTTGAGCAGGCTTAGCGTGTAGCGATAATAGGTGAACCCCGCTCGCCCTCAGGAGAGTCTCAACCGGACAAATCGAAATTGGGCATGTGGTCTCCCTTGTGGAGTGGCGCTTAAGCAAAACTATGTGACCGGCCGGGCTGGATACAATTACTGCGGAAGTGCTCATACGCACACTAAGTTGAGAAGCAGACTCTGCATCAGTTAAAACATAATGCAAAAAGAATATAGAAAAAGTGTCTGAAGAATAATCTTGAGTATGGCAAAGAACTATTTGAGCAATTCCGTGGTCCATGGGGGGCTGTAAATCGAAGTTATCGAAGAGAAAGCATTTAAAGGAATCTGTTGAGAAACTCTTGGATATGTCCCCGACCAGAACCTCATAACAAGATTATAACAAATTCCTATCAACAGCAGTTAAAAATAACAGAGCTTGATAAAATGTTGCTATCAAGATGGCTTTGTTCTCAACTTGTTATATTTTAAGTAACACATTTATAACAACATTTGTTATATTTTTGACATCGCATTTATAAGTTTGTTGCAAATAACATCCGATGTCATAAACAGTAACATAGTTTGCAATAATTTTGTTGTTTTGTAACATCCTTGCAACACATTCTGTAATAATTTAGATATAATTGTAACAGGGTTTGTTATATTTTAGTTAAATTTGGTGCAAATTTTGTTAGATTTTTTGTTATTTTAACTACTAACGGGACGTGTTTTGTAACAACTGATGATAGAAACAAATCATATCAGGGGAACACATTCTGTTATAATCTTGTTTCTTCCGTCTGGTCGAGTCAGTAGTAGAACTCTTAAAAATAATTAGTTTTAAATTTTTCCGAAACTGTTTTCGAGCGGATGAAGGAAAGATCTATGCAAAAAAAATACAAGACTTACATGCCTTGTGTTCTTGAAGCAATCCATTTGATCAGTGTATCAAATTGTCATCAAAACAGACGAAAAACAAAAAAAAAAACAAAGCAAGCACGCTCACAACCGTTTATCCCAAGTTTCAGGGATTGGGATAAAATCAAAGGAAAAATTGTCATGACAATCACAGAAGCTAACATTGTTGGAACCGTATCAACTCGCGATAATTCAGTTATTTTAAATACAAAATCGAATTTGTTTGAAGGATACTATTCGATAATGTGGCAATGTTTATCAATACGGAGAAAGTTCTAGGAAATTGCAATGCAATACCTAGAAAATCGCTGGGCACGCGGTGAGCGATCATTATCATATTCCGTTCGAGTGGTGATCAACTGTTATTACGGACGGAAATTGTTTCAAACAAGAATAGGAGAGGGCAGCAAGAATACGTCGGTTGATAATTGATTCACTAAATAGAATATATTTAGGAATTTCTGAAAAAAAAAACTATCTATACAGGATTTCTGCAACAAATTTCTTTGGGAATTTCTGTAAAATTATATGAAGAAATACTTCGAACATCTATTGAGGGATACTTGGAGAATTTCGGGAATTGATGCTGAATGAAGTGCTGATCGAATCTACCTCAGAGATATCTTGTGAAAAAAGCACAAAATTGTCTAATTGTCCAGCACACTAAGGAACTCAGGACGATGCCGTGTATCTTACCAGCAAGGACAAAATTACCGGTCTCTAGGACCGCTACTAACGAATATTAAGATTTTGTTTAATCTGAAATTTCTCAAGTCGTTACTTAGACTACAAATTATATCTAGACCCAAATTGGATTAAACTTTACTCATTGTGAAAAAAAGTACAGCAAATATCCTTCATAGTTTAATTTCAATTTTATTATTAGCATTATTTGGTCGGTATTCAGACAGACTGGACAAGATGATATTTTGGCGTTTCAAAGATACGTTATGAGCTTAATCAATTCTGATTCTTCCGATGCTGTTTTCATACCGATGTATCAATCAACAGAAAAGTCCATAATTACAGCAAATAATGTAAATATATTGAAATTTCAAATGCCAGTGGAACGTTTTCCAGAAACCGTTAAAAAACACTTCGTCCAGTCTGTCTGAACACTGACCGTTCCAAACATAACATAGATTTCTTACATCTAGGTGTTCTGTGTTAGAAAACACTATCATCCCAATCTGGTAAAACAGAATAAAGCTTGTTAACAACATATTACATTTCATTTGCCGAATTTCGAAGAACGAACTTTTAAGCAAGGGGCGGGACAGCCTACTAATCTTGAGCTAGATCATGAGTTGTTTTTGAGTAACTCTGAATAACTCGATTTTCTGAGCTTTCTGTGTGAATTTTAGCTAAATCGGATACTGGAGCAGAAGTAATGAGCGCTTAAAAAACTTATAATTTTCCGTAGAGCTATTTATTTGCATTAAATCTTCCTCAACCCAAAACGAACTTCGCAATGATTATGTTGCAGTGTCGGACGGCTTCACCAGTAGTGTACTGCAAGTATCATTGCGTTAAAGCAAATTTTTTATTAAGAATTATATGCAGAGAATTTGCTTTTATAATGGGTCAGAATTGGAGCAAAATTGGCTTCGGTTTGGGGGAGTGTTCAAACGTTTATTTGATATAAGATAGTGTTATATCACATAGCATTCATTTACTCTTTAAATGCAGTATAGTAAGTTATTCTTCGAAGGCCATTGTGTTCAGGAATAGGATTGCAATTAGTAAGGGTATAAGGTGAGAAAATTGTAGTCACATCTCTAATCATCCAGAGCACATATCTAGAGAACCAAACAAACGTTGAGGCTGAAAACTTGCTTGATTGATAATCACCAGCAAGTGACCAACCAAAATTTCAGCTAGAACGGCTGTTTATTTCCCTATATTTGTGCTCTTGAAATTTTGAGGTTCGATTCGCATTCTCCATTTATTAAGCAAGATTATCTTTCAGCACTAATCTTTTCCATCTCTCGAACGATTTGACCATAGCGCTTTTTTGTAACATTTTGCACTTACAACGTCTAAGAAAAAAAAAACTTTCCTCTTCTACATTTGTTAAAATCAGATGGTCGGCGTTGAGTCAGAGTGGACCAAGTGACATTTTTCATATTTTGAGAAAAACGGGCAAAAAGTCTAAAGCTTTGTAAGTTTTCAACTAGGTAAAATTTTGGTTCAATATTTCTACACATCCTTGTGTTACTTTCAAACGATATAATGTGAAGTGATAATCATGAAAAATCATAATCCAAACCTCTGAGAGAACGGTTTTTTATGGACTATGTGTACTTGGTTCACTCTGACTGAACAATTTCTAGGAAAATAATAATCATTTAATGCTTCAATGGTCAAACTGGGTGCATATCTATAAGATAAACAGATTATCAAGACCCTTCGACACCAGTATGTAATCTCGTTAATAAAGTCAAACCAACCAACCAGTATGTAAATTCTTCAATAATCCATATCGTCAATACCAAAATCAGTGGCATTACGATAACTTGAAAATAAAGGTATTGCAGGGCCATTGCATTAAAGACCAGAAATATTCAAATATGTGTTCAGTCAGAATGAACCAAGTGAAAATCTTGAATACCGACCAAAATAGACTGGTCCGATAAGCGGGTTCTAGCACATTCTATACATGCACAATTGAATTACCATAAACTTCTATCGGACTCTGAAATTGACTCAAAAAATTCAACAATCAATCAGTTTAGTGCTTTTCAACACTTGGTCCGCTCTGTCTGCACAGAACATGTTGCAATTTCTGACCACCCATCTAAATATGGTAAATGGTCGAAAATCAAAATCAAATGCATCGAATTTAGTGATATTTATGAATTTCTATTGATGGATAAGGAGAAGAATCATTCGATGTCGAATAATATGACAAATCTCTTGAAATGTTTTCATTTCCGCGCATTCCTCTACGCGCTGATCATTTTCGCTGTTATGGTACAGGTCGGACTCGATTATACGGATTATCGATTGTTTTTTCACTCCGGATAATCGAATCACTAAGAAAAAATTGAAATCTTTGACAAAAGAACTTAAATATTTTTTTTTTTTGTTATTTTATTTACTCTGTGTTTGGCGAGACCCCTTGGTTGGGCTCGAAAGAGGCACCCCTTAAGGGTCCTCTTCTTCTTTTTTGAGGCACCATTTCGGTGACCTCTTCTGACGAGTGTTGCGCTAGCTTTAAGTTAAAAAACACTAAAATAAGGAAAGAAAAAAAAATATTTATATGATGAGGAGGCGTAACCAGAAAGTTTTTCTGTGAACAGTAGGGGTCTTTACGAGAAAAAAAAAACATTTTTTGACCAGCATACACAAAAAAACACTTTTTCAAACCCCTACTTTTCTTAAATACGTTCTAAACTGAAAAACCATTCATATTGTAAATTGAAATTCCAAATTATCTCATATTTATGCATAAAAATTGAAAAAAAAAACAAGAACATCAAAAAACAAATTCCGGATAATCGAGTCTAAAATTCCGGATAATCGAAACCCAGATAATCGAGTCCCCGGATAAACGATTCTCCGGATAATCGAGTCCGACCTGTAATAAGCACTTGGTCCTCTCTGACTGCACACTTTTATCGATTTTTATTGATCATCCAAAGTAAATTTGTTACATATCTCTCGCAGTTTACAGCATTCTTCAAATCTGGTCAAAGTGAAAGGGAGTTAAGGTAATTTCGCATCTAATGGGAGAATAATCCTATTTTCCCAAGTTTTGTATTTAGTCCCCTCTGACTTAACGCCGACCAGATGCAAGATCGAATCAAATTTGACATCTGACTCAATTTGCCGCCTTCTGAGCAAAAGTGAGTAACTCAGAGAGTTGCTCGATGTGCATAGCCTTCTCAGAGCAAAACTGTCCTCCCCTAGATTTTGAGGTCACTCACATCCTCCTTATGGAAATCCTGACTACGTCTATGCTACTTATTAGCTGGAAGTAGGTTGGATGATATTTCATTCCAAGTGATATCTTCGAAATTTCTAAACAAAAACATTTATGGTCAAGATCGCACGGGAATTATCTTGGATTTATAGTTGATGCGAGAATAAATAACTTCAGGAAAAAAAATCATGTGGATAAAAAAGCTATATTCGTGGAAAAATGTTTGTATTGACCGCCCTCACATGCTCATACACGTAGTACATCTTCATGAAAACTCATTGCAATAAAGCAATCCCGAAAATTTCTTAGAAGCGCATTCTCACATTAATTTCAATAATCCCTACGACCTGGCCACAATAAACATCCGCCGAACCGTGTTCCGGCTGGCGGCGGTGGAGTATCTACAATCGAAAAACAGGAAAAGTTTACAGTTATGCTACCCGACCGGTAGAGCGCCATCGCCACACCACCCCGTCGAGCAAGCTGTGCCTAGTGTTTGTTCTTATTCTATTGGCCGATTGTACCTCTACCGGCTACGAAAAAGAATTATTTTATTGTTCCATTCTTTAAATTGAAAAACGCAAATTGAGATGAAATGGAAGGAAACTCCCGTGAGAATAAAAAACTGAAGCAACAACCAGCGCGTGCCGGCATGTAGGACCTTAGGTGCAAGGTGAGGAAAATATCCACAAATTTTGTACATTGGGTTGGTAATATACACAATGGATTGGACATAAAGAAAATAATTTGGCTGCACTCATAAAGAACATTTCATTCTTAGCAGGATATCCTTGTTTGTTTATGTTTTATCGTCCGGGAAAATTTTGATTTTTTTTTGTTTTCTGGTTAAAGATTTGAGCTGATATTAAACTGACAGTCAGTAGAGTTTAGCAAAAGTAGCTTCTTGAAGTGTTCTGACAACAGCTTTGCAAAATTTACACCGCTCAATTCGTAGTTGCTACTCCGTGATTGACCAGAGTAATCGAAGATGCACAGAGATTCGATGAATGGAGCTTGGGATTAGCTTACCATTCTCAATGTGCACAAATCGAGATCTCAAAATTTAAATGTCAATAACGGCGCACGTCCTTACGATCATCGGGTAAGGGAAAGAATGTTAGTTAGACAACCATAGTTAGTAGAGACCGAAGAATCTTCTGCATTTCCACAGTTGTCATTGAAAGGATATTGGGTTAGTGGGATAAGGTAAAGATCTGGGAGTCACCTTTGGATGGTGATGCGATCCATGATGTATTCACGTCTAATCGTAAGCGACACGATCAAAAGATCAAACATTACTAACGCAATCCGCAATCCGCGACACTATTTTAGCGTGCTATGTGAGCGACGCGCAACTCGATTGAACCTGCTCACATCTCGATCACCCCCTGCAGCAGCAAGTGGCGCGACCAATGCAATGGATCAAATACTACTAAAGAGGGTCAAATAACGGAATATACAAAGGAAATTGTGTAAAAGAAATGAAAAAAAAAATCGTTTGTAAAAATTTTCATAAATTTCTATATTAATTCTAAAATCGATCAACCTGTAGTTTTCTGTATTATCTTGAAACTCAAACTCTAGCGACACGTGCATTTTATTCTACTATACATCGATTTTTAACAACTGACCAGAAATACAAACTGATAAAGGAATATTGTTTCCACTCATTTCGATCCTGCGATAGAAATCGACACCATGAGACACTGCCTACCTAAAACAAATTTGCAACATCCATCGAACGACACAAACCAATTTCGGCAACCAACGACACCAAAACACATCCTTTCGCGCATTGACTTTCCGGCTATCCTCGCGGTTCGTTGGCTGACGGCAAAACAGCGAGGATGGTTCATCAGGAAGACACGGGAAGGGGTTTTCAATTCCGTGTTTTCGATATTATTTAGTGCCCAGTCTAAACTGTCGGCGCTGTACCTATACTAACTGGTGGCGTACACGGTCTGAGAGCTGGTATGTTAGCTAGCAGTCATTAAAAGAATCTGCTACACACATTTATGGAGAAATGATTTGTCGTCAGTTCAGTTCACAAGTAATTTAATGTGCACGCGGACTATATGGGCTGTGGATTCGGCTCATTTGCTCATCGCATCGCATATCCTTTCGGGCGGAAATGTGAGAGCTTCTGGTGCCGGTGTACCTTTGGCCCGACGATTCCGGGACGAGTTTTTACGGATTATTGGAACACACTCTCACATGAACCAAATGCTTCTTTAATTGCCTTTTAGTGAATATTTATGGTTTTCATTAAAAAGCACCACCATGCGTGCCATGGGTGTCATTATCTAAATCAATTTTATAGCTTTCGAGCTAAACAACAGTCGAAGTGCGAAAGACCTTTTTTGCGTAATTCTGGAAAGTTTATTCATCGTTTGAATTCGTCACATATCCACCAACTGGCGCTTCTTCCGTTTTTATTCTCACCGGCCAACTGTCGCTTTTCCCACAACCGCACATGCAAATCATCAGCCAATCGTCCTTTTTATGATCGTGTTCATGAAGCGTCGTGATTTATGTTCTCGTTAGTAGCTGAAAAGCCACCCTCCACCTAGCGTGACATCCACTCAGTCGTCGTCGCCGTCTTCAAGAAGAATTTATCATCCACATTCGTAAAGTTTCAAAGCTGTCTTCTCCTGGCTCTGGAATCAGCCTACACACATTTTATACACATAGGGAAAGTGTACCAGTTATGGCCATAGTGGTTCCCTATTTGGCCGTATGCAAAATTTGGATAACTTTTACATTTTTAATCTTTTTGAATGTTTAAACATCAAGATTTATCCTTTATTTTACTGCTAAAATACAAAAGATTTTTCAAAATGTAAAGGCATTCAAGATATCACGTATGGCGAAATAGGGAACCACTATGGCCATAACTGGTACACCTACCCTATATATTTTTTTATTTTGTCCGGAAGCTACATCACACTTTATTGCGGTCGAGGTGGATTTGGTTTCGATGACATGTGCCAATAGAAATCCACATTTGAAAAGTTCTAGTGCTACGCGTCAGCAAGCGGATGCTTAATAATAAAACATAAAATAATACATTGTAAAGTTTTGTAAAACAAAACATTGTAAAGTTTTTCGACAGAGAAACAAAAACTTTGGATCGATGTTGTGTGTGTAGACTTTCTATTTGTCATTTTGTTACATTATGGCTATGAAACTTTAATGAGTGATTCATGGGAATTATAAATGTTATGGTCGGATTACAGGATGACCGAGCGGTTTATGATTTTGTTTTTTTTTTGTTATCAGTAGTGTAGCTTTTGCTCTCATGTCATTTCTACGATCGCCACAAATTCTTTCTGCCCTTGGAAATTTTTAAAACTAGTTCAACTAATAAAACGATACTCTTCAGTACTACAAAAACAGTACTATTTTCTCGACTATTGCTCCCTTTTCGATCCTTGTTTAGACCCGTGCCTTCGATTTTCCGTTGGACCCGTTAGCGAAAGCCTTCTTCGACACCGCCTTGAAAAAAAAAACCTCTTAGAAGGTCAAGTCTTCTTTTGTTTACTCACTAAACATGGTTGCAACCACGAACAGAAGGAAGGGTGAATCTCTGAAATCACAATTTCCTTCCAAAAAAAGTGGGGTTTAAAACTTTCACTAAACTGGCAAGAATAAAACAGAGGATGTTTCTTCGGAATGCGCGCTTTCTTTCAAGAGTGAAATGGTTAATGTTGACAATTGCATCGAAATGAGCAATCAGTTCGATGCTTTAGACAAATTTTCCGAACATCAAATCAAAGCAGCCAGGCTTTTTTTTCAAGTGAGGAAACAAGGGATGTATCGTGGATCCCCGCGAACTTCTTCTCAAACATCTTGAAGAGAAGAAGCACACATTTTTCACTTATGAAGACTAAACCGAACGTTTGTTCAAGGTCGATTTGAAAGGTCTCTCAAGAGACTATAAGTCACCTGAAGAGATCAAAAAAGGAATAAATGATAAAATTTGATTTTACCCAATCTAAGTAAATCTAAGTAATCTCTAAAAAGAGAACTCAATCTGGTATTCATCGGAAAGGGCTGTCTCAAGAATATTATTTAGTTCACTTTAACAAAAGTGATCTAATAATATTAAAGCTTTAAGTAGATGAAAAAACCGAATTTAGTACTATACCATTTAATTTCACTAGAGTTTGTATCCTTTGACAGATACGCGTATTTCGACCTCAACTGTAAGGCCGTCTTCAGTGTCGTGTACTAGACTCGACTTCCGAGTCTAGTACACGACACTGAAGACGGCCTTACAGTTGAGGTCGAAATACGCGTATCTGTCAAAGGATACAAACTCTAGTGGAATTAAATGGTATAGTACTAAATTCGTTATTTTCATCTACTTATAAGTATTCTACTAAACAGCTCGAAGATTTATTATAATTAAAGCTTTAGATAAATCGAGACTTATGTTCGATGTCCTTGTGACATGAGAACATTTGGGCTGTACCTAATTAAATCTATTTCCCGCCCGCATCGATCGAATAATCGAGAAATCCGCATCAGAATTTTCCATGCCATTGTAGACAGTTTACTCTTATATGGATTGGAGCTTACCAGTATAGCAATGGATAGATTTATCGAAGTTTTCAGCCCAGTTTACAACTTCTACATCAGAATAATCCTTGGACTGCTTCCATCCATACCGTCAGATTTCGCTTGCGTGGAAGCTGGACTTCTTCCATGTCGAATCCTCATTTGCTGCTCTATCTGAAGCCAAACAGCAGCATTCCTCAAGACAGCCGGCTAGGACAGGGTCTTTCTCCTTGATGAGGGAAACATAGCCCTAAACACGGCAGCCAACTTGAGTTTCCCGCCGATTTCCAAGGTTCACTGGCTCGGAGGCAGGAACTGGTGTTCTGTCCAACCAAAGATCTAAAATGAAATCAAGAACAGTTTTTTTTACTGGCAACAGTTCTATTTGGTCGGGGTTCTGCCAAACCGCACCAAGCGCCATTTTTATTTTCAAAAATGAGTTATTTACACACGCGGATTCAGATTATCATAACCTTTCCACATTACAAATATCGAATAACCGTCTCTCGTTGTGTAAATTCAAAAATTTTCTCTGGCAGAATATATAAAACTGAAATTATATCCAACCAGAGCGAGCTATAAACCTAAGCTTGTCATTAAAGGTAATACAATATCTTGATCAAAACGGCATTTGTTTTTTTTTTTCAAATTTTTCCTAAATTTGCAATGTTTGTTTTGCAGTGGCCATTCCGGACAACATACAGGATCAACTCCAACGGATTTTAGCATATAGTGTAGGTGAACAGCCATGTAAAATAAATTGTTTCGGTGGTGCTGATGAATTTTCATTGAAATTTTGTTCAGCCACACCGCACCAAGTACCATTAATATAAAAATCGTGTTTTCGTATGAACAAAAGTAGAGTTTCCAATTTTCCCGGGATTTTACTTCCCGGGAAACGGGAAATAAATTTGCCATTTCCCGGGAATTCCCGGGATCCCGGGAAATTCTCAAAAACGTGAATATAAAGCAAATTGGATTTTTTTTTGTATTTCATGTACCGTTGACTCTTCACATCTTGATATCGAAGGGACCTTCGGGATAGGGAGAGATCGAGACATAGAATACATTATTAATGAATACTAGATTGAAAACAACTACGTTACCAGGAAAATTAAATCTAGCCTTTGAAAATGGGCATATCGACAGACGGAGAGAAAACCGGGAATGAAAATTACATTGAGATAGGGTGAAATCGAGAAAAGGAGGTTATCGATTTATGGAGAGAGAAGAAGTATGCAGAATGAATGGACCGAAAATATCATCGACATGAGGAGAAATATCGAGATTTGGAGAGTCGGCTGTATATTTATTTTATACCAGTCATTTTGTATGATTATTTCTCTGTATTGTGAGTAGTTTATTCAACGTCGTATCACCTGATATGTAACTGTCCAGTTTTTGCGCAAATGCGATTCCAATTATTTGGTAAACACTTATTAAGTGAAACTGAATTCAGAAGCCTGAATCTTCAGGACATTCTGTTATTCTTAACCCACTGTGGTAATGAGCTATAGGCTCTCTTTACGCTCATGCGTTTTGCTGTGCCCTTTTTAGGGCGCTGTTTGAACCCATTGTGGTATGGAGCTACATGCTCTCATTTCGCTTATGCGATCTTCCCTCTTCAAGGGACCCCATTTCCTCCCATCTTTCCCTTCCCTTTCCTCTCCCATCGGGTAGATGATGAAATAGGCTCAAATATGGCGATGGCACAAATCTCCCAACTGGTGGATAACGTGCCTTTGGAGCCGGCCTTCTGATACCTGATACCTGGTACTGGATACTCAGGAATCCCCGGTAGAGGGGGGCGCAATTTCCTAGGAAGTGGCCACTTTTATGAATTATTCTGAAACCTTCCTTGCGAAACACCAAACTTCATGGTTTTGCAAAATAAGTTCAACTGAAGACATTTCAATGACTTCTGACAACATTGGCCACCTAATGGCATATTCCGGGGATATGGTGCCCTCAGTGGCCACTTTTTGGAATATTTCTGAAACCTTCCTTGCGACACAGCAAAATTCATGGTTTCGCAAAATAAGTTCAACAGAAGACATTTCAATAACTTCTGAGAACATTGGCCACCTACTGGCATGTTATGGGTATGTGGTGCCCTCAGGGAAGTGGCCAATTTGAGAATAATTCTGAATCCTTCCTTGTGACACACCAAACTTCATGATTTAGCAAAACAAGTTCAACAGTGATCTCTGACAACATTGGTCACGTACTGGCATATTCCGGGGATGTGGTGCCCTTAGGGAAGTGGCCATTTTTAGAAACTTCATGGTTTCGCAAAATAAGTTCACCAGAAGACATTACAAGGACATCTGAGAACATTGACCACCTACTGGCTCCAAGAAAATGTCCACTTTTAGAAGAATTCTGGAACGTTCTTCGCGACACACCAAACTTCATTATTTTGCAAAACATGTTCTATAGAATACAATTCAATGACTTCTGAAGACACTGACCACCTACTGACATATTCCGGGGATTGTGCTACTTTCCACAAATGTCGTTTCTCTGAATGTCATTTCCTCGAACACCGGTGACCCTATTCTCCGAATGAGCCGTTTCCCCGAAAAGTGATGCAGTTCAAGGAAGGACCAGAATAATCTTCAATGAACTGGTGTTGAACTGGTATGAATGATACGCAACCCAAAGAAAAAAATATTTGGCTATTCTGTACTAAACACAAATTGCCAAAAATGTCGAGCACGGTGAAACTTCAAAGAACCCCTAGTAAAATATAGAAGGGTGCACATCATATCGGTTTATTCACCACTTCGATGTGTATACATTTACGACAATTATCGAGTGCTAATAGCATTTCGGGCAAACTGATGTTTAAAGGAACGGGGTATCGGGGAACTGGCGTTCGAGGAAACGAAATTCGGGGAACCAGCATTCAGGGATAAGCAGTACATTCAATCCGTGGATGTAGTGCCCTCAATGAATGGCAGCTTTTAGAATAAGTCTGATGCCTTCATTCCGACACACGAAGTGTGGTTACACAAAACAAGTTCAATAGAGGACATTTCAATGACTTTCGCAATATTGACCACCTACTGCCATGGGATGTGGTGCTCTCAGGGCAGTGACCACTTTTAGAATAATCTTGAATCCTTCCTTGCGACACATCATGTTTTTACAAACCAAGCTGAGTTAAAGATATACCAAGGACTTCTGAAGACCTTGCTAAACTACTGGCATATTTCGTCATTGATATGTCTCCTTTGTTTTGTAAAACCATGATATAGTTTTTATGTCGCAAGAAAAGTTTCAGAATACAGGTCGGACTCGATTATCTGGAACATGTTTTTCGATATTCTTGTTTTTTTTCAGTTTTTATGCATAAATGGTTTAGCAGTTTTGGACGTAGGAAGGAAAAGAGGGTTTGAAATAGAAGTTTTTTGTGTATGCTGGTCTAGATCCCTAATGTTCCTTTCCGGCTACGCCACTGCATCATATAAATAAAATAACGAAAATATAATATTTCAGTTCTTTTATCACAAATTTTATTTTTTATGTTAGTGATTCGACTATTCGGACGATTCGATTATTCGGAATGAAAAAAAAAACAATACTTCGAATAATCGAGTCCAACCTGTAATTTGAAAAGCCATTTCCACGAGAGTACCTTATTTCCGTAATGGTTCAGACTCAATTCTAAAAGGCTTATTTTTTGAGCGATAGACAATATCGCCAAAAATCATTGAAATTTCTTCTATTGATCTTATTTACAGAACAACATAGTTTGCTGTGTCACAAGAAAGGGTTCAAAATCATTTCGGAAGTGGCCACTTCCTTGAATATACAAGGAGATTACCAATATCGCCAGATGTCAGTGATGTGCTTTCTAATAAATTTGTTTTTCAAATACATAAAATTTGGTATGTCACAAATGAGGTTTCATTATTCCACAAGAAGACACTTTATTATTTATTCAATTTATTCTTTTTTAATTTATTTTATTATGAAAACTGGTCACTTTTCTGAGAACACCACATCTTAGGAGTATTCCAGTAGGTGGCCAATGTTGTCAGAATAAATTAAAATGTCTTCTGTTGAACTTATTTTGCAAAACCATGAAGTTTGGTATGCCGCAAGAAATGTTTCAGAATTATTCTAAAAGTGACCACTTCCCTGAGGGTACCACATATCCATAACATGCCCACGGTGCTCCCATGACCGTTATTATCAGAAAAAAATCTCCATCAAATCTGTGCTCACCAGTCGTTTTCTATAGCTAAGCTGCATATCTGGGCAAAATTTTAAAAAAATCGTAGGGCCAGTTTTGAAGTTACGCCCTTTTGATTGTATAAGTCTACAAATTCAAAGGAAATCTGAGATATTTATACGGATTTTTATTGGCCGTGATTATCAGATGAAATAAACCATCGAAATTTGGTTCAAAGTAAGTGTTGTTAGTTATTTGTAACCTCTGGGCGATGTTTTGAATTAGAAGATCGTCGAAGTTTTGAGTTACGCCCTTTTAGAAGTGTAACTATTAAAATTACCAATTTCAAAGAGATTAATTTGGCATTCTAATACCGGTAAGCATGTTCAAATGTTTTCAATGACATATTGCACTTACATGGCGACAAAGTCTTTCACAATTGACTGATTTTTCATAGGCTCAAACGATATAAGGCATTACGGAGCCAATTATATCATGTTACCAAATTAGTTTATATTCAACAATATTCTGGATAGTTTAGTGAAGCAATGAACTCACGATTCAGAATATTAAACATGCAATTCATGTTGTATATCGAAGCGCAATTTGTCGTCAATGAATACTTTCGGACTTGCATTTTCTGTTATGAATAGCCGGGTATAGAATAAAATGAAATTAACGATGTAGAAGGCAACGAGACAATATGGAAAAAAAATAATGCAAAGTATTGAATATCCATTATTATAATGTAACTTATTGAAATATAATGGAATTTAAAATCGTAGTACTTACAGAGCTTAATTTTAGATTAGAATTGTCACCTATTAAAAGTTTGTTTAGAAAAGTATGATTTATTTTCGTTTGTCCTCACTAATTGTAGCAGCGGGTGAGTCTTTAACTCACAGGCACAGTTTGCGATGAAAAAAATAAATGAAAGTTTACAGATAAATCATCAATTTGTGTAGGATTCAAACTCTGTTATGGTATATAGATTAGCAGGTAACTCACACGACCACAGAACATTTCAAGATATTCCGGTAACAAAAACTGGAGGTAAAGTCTTCTGAATTCCATTACTTCGAATATCATGAACCTCAAGAGCATAACCTCGAGTTCCAGTTCCTAGAATGGCGTTACTTTGAATTCCTTTATCATGGGGCAATGCCATTCAACGTAAATATAAAATCGGGAGAATAGCATTCAGCATAATGGTGCGTTTATGGTGATGACTCTCGGATTAATGACATTCGGGGAAATGAAACTCGGGGTTATTGGGTAGAATCTTTTCAAGAGAGGTTTGATTTGAGTATTGATGTTTACGGAAGACATGTGAAATTAAGCTTTGCAAGTGTTATGATTTTAAAATCAATGAATCCAAACAATACCATATTATTTCTTTTTTTTTAAAACGTTTCTCATGTATTGATGCTTACTCTTAACGAGTGGGCTTGAGAATGGGTTAACTGATTTAAACACAATAAACAATTCTTTCACTATTGTATTTCAGGATCCATGACTCTTACGTGTTTGTGAGATCGAAAAGACTGGGTATTTAATGATTTATGAAAAATCTAAATGTTGTAATGTATGCTACAAATGATCACAAAAGTATTGATAATAGTGAAGAGTGCCACAGTATGGCCAAAAGTGCATTACTCAGCAATTGAGGTTTATATTCTGGGGCAGTACAAAAATAGCCTGAACAGCCGGGGGCAGCTAGTTGGGTATAACAATATTTTATGATCAATAATAACAATATAAAATTGGCTCCGTAATGCCTTATATCACTTGAGCCTATGAAAAATCGGTCAATTGTGAAAGATTTTGACGGCATGTGAGTGCAATGTGTTATTGAAAACATTTGAACATGCTTACCGGTATTAGAATGCCTAATTTATCTATTTGAAATTGGTGATTTTAATAGTTACACCTAAAAAAGGGCGTTACTGAAAATTTCGACAATCTTAATATTCAAAACTTCGCCCAGAGGTTACAGATAACTAAAACACTTACTTTGAACCTAGCTTTTATGCTTCATTTCATCTAATAATCACGGCCAATAAAAATCCGTATAAATATCTCAGATTTCCTTTGAATTTGTAGACTTATACAATCAAAAGGGCGTAACTTCAAAACGGGCCCTACGATTTTTTTGAAATTTTGCCCAGACATGCAGCTTAGCTATAGAAAACGATTGGTGAGCACAGATTTGATGGAGATTTTTTTCTGATAATAACGGTCATGGGAGCACCGTGATGCCAGTAGATGGCCAATGTTCTCAGAAGATATTGAAATGTCTTCTGTTGAACTTGTTTTGCAAAACCATGAAGTTTGGTGTTTCGCAAGGAAGGTTTCAGAATAATTCTAAAATTGGCCACTTTCTAGGAAATTGCGCCCCCCTCTACCGGGGATTCCTGAGTATCCAGTACCAATAGGGTAATGGCTGTTTATTTTGTTCTCAAACGCTAACAGTTGGCGCCAGCAGCAAAAATTACAGACAACAACCTTTCGAACATTCAGTTTCTCTTACCGGCCACCGA
Organism: Aedes aegypti; assembly: GCF_002204515.2. NCBI lineage: Eukaryota > Metazoa > Arthropoda > Insecta > Diptera > Culicidae > Aedes > Aedes aegypti. The sequence continues at coordinate 384,779,022 of NC_035108.1, forward strand.
ACGACGACACTGTTGTTTGTATGTCACCCACTGATCGCGCTACGCTGGATTCTCAAATTTCTCAAACTTTCAACACAAGCGCATGGAAGAATGGTAGTCGGAGAACTGTCAAAACGTATGAAAAATAATGAAAATCGTAAATTACTTGCAATTAGCAAACTGGATCAAAAAAATAGTGATTAGAAATCAAGTGTAAAGTGAATACATAACTTTTTGTGTTTAGTTCATCTTCCGTGGTGCTTTCTTTGCTTCAGGATTTCGTTTTTATTACCATTGAAAAAGAGCCATCTATTGCCTTTTAAGTTTTGAATATCGCCCTATTATATGCCCTCTAGAGTGTCAAAAACTTTCTGAAATAATGTTTGACCAATTTTAGAGTAGCCAGAAAATCAAATAAAATATATGTATCACATAACAGATTTGTAGAGATGTAAGAGAATCGTTCATCCTTTGCAAAGACTCCAGGACTTCCAGAACCGGTTCTGAGGCCTCTGGACGGACAAACTATGTCTGTTTTGAAAACATAAATGAAGCATTACTAACTCAGAATGATTTGCCTCTGCAAAACTATGATCTTTTAGTGTTGTCATGCTCATATAATCAAGGTTAGTTGAAATTATGCCTTATGCCACACGTACAGAAAAAGAGGGAGATCAATTCGTCGAATTTCAAAATTTTGATTTTTTGTCAAAATAAATACGTTCTGATGACACACTTTTTTATTAAAAATTTCTCCATCATGAAACTTTGTTCCAAACATCTGTATACTACCAAGATTCTATGGTTAAAATTTAAACAAATATTAAAAATGGGGTTTTTGTGTAATTTAAAATTTAAGTTTTATTTTTGATTTTTTATGAAAATAAATGAAATATTTTTTCAGTGTATATTTTTTTGTTAAAGTCCAAACGGTTCACTAAAACTTCTTAATTGAACATGTTACTCTAAAATCAACAGTTTCGGAGTTAGAATTTTTCAAATAAGTTACGTGTAAAAATTTATAGGCCATTTTTAAAAGTTACACTTGAGTCAAAATGATCAAATTTTCTATGGAAAACGCTTATTCTATCATATCAAAAACATGTACAAAATTTAATCCAAATCGAAGACTATTGAGGTCGATTTTTATTTTTTTTCGACTCATTCTGGATGGAATTCGTCACTAGTTTTAATAAATTGTACCGGAGGAGTGGAAGGAGGGAATAATATACGCAATATAAAAAAGGGTGACAAGTTAGAATGTGAGAACTATCGAGCGATCACCATTCTTTACGCAGCCTATAAAGAGCTTTCCCAGATCATTTTCCACCGTCTATCGCCACTGGCAAGTAGATTTGTGGGAAGTTATCAAGCCGGTTTTGTGGACGGGTGATCGACGTCAGATCAAATCTTTATGTTGCGGCAGATCCTCTAAAAGTGTCGCGAATATCAAGTCCCTACGCACCACCTATTCATCGATTTCAAAGCGACCTATGATACCATCGACCGCGAAGAGCGGTGGAAGATTATGGACGAGACTGATCAAGGCAACTATGGATAGTGTACAGTGCTGTGTGAAGATATCGAGTGCATTATAGGACCCGTTTGAAACACGCAAAGGACTTCGAGAAGGCGATGGTTTTTCCTGCCTCCTATTCAATATTGATCTAGAAGGTGTAATGAAACGGGCGGCCTTCAACATGCGGGGAACGATCTTCAATAAATCCATCCAGTTCATCTGGTTTGCTGACGACGTGGGCATTGTCGGAAGATCGTTCCAAGTGGTTTCAGAACAGTATACCAGGCTGAAACGTGAAGCAGATCGGATTGGATTGAAGGTAAACTCGTCGAAGTCGAAATATCTGCTGGCTGGTGGAACCGCTCACGATAGAGCTCGCATTGGCAGACGCGTGACGATCGACGAGGATGAGTTCGAGGTGGTGGACGAGTTTGTCAACCTCGGATTATTGATACCATGTACAAGACGCCGATAAGACCGGTAGTCCTCTACGGGCATGAGACGTGGACAATGCTCGAAGAGGACCTGCAAGCGCTTGGAGCTTTTGAACGGCGTGTGCCTAGGACGATCTTCGGCGGAGTATGTGAGAACGGCGTATGGAGGAGAATAATGAATCACGAGCTTGCGCAACTCTACGGTGAACCCAGTATCCAGAAAGTCGCCAAAGCTGGAAGGGTACGATGGGCTGGACACGTTGTGAGAATGCCGGACAACAATCCCGCAAAAATGGTGTTCACCTCAAATCCGTCGGTACAAGATGAAGGGGAGCGCTACGACCTAGGAGGTTTGACCAAGTGGAGCAGGATCTTGGAAGTGTGGGGCGATCGAGAAACTGGAGGTTAGCAGACATGGACCGAGTTAGTTGGCGAAACATTGTGGCGCAGGTCATGCCTTGAAGGACGTAGCAAAAGTAAGTAAGATGAAATAGCCTCAGGTGTAGCGCATTCTTAGAAAGACCAGCTTTGAGTTAAGAGCTGTTCACCAATTCATCCTTGAATCGTCTTCCGGGTTCGTAAAGAAACCGTTTAGCCTCGCCTTTCGTGGATTACGGTAGTAGAACTCCCTCCTTATTTCCATTGTTCTGTTTGCCTTTCTACCGTTTTTCTAAACTACATTAGCCAGTTTTCCAAATACTGCTCTTGCTCAAATATACTATTGAAACGGTTTCTAATTCTAATTCTAATTTCTAATTTCTAATTTATCTGCATGTTTTACAAAACCCACAATATTAGAAACAAGAAAATTCCGTTTTTGGTGGTATTGGCATTAGAAAATCCTAAATAAGAAAATAAGTATATAACACAACAGAAACTCACAGTCTCAATTCCAACCACATTGGTCTACTGCCTTAGCGTTTAGTTGGAATGATGAGTCAAAAATATTTGGTTAGCACTGCATTCAGCCTAGGGAGCTTTCTTAATCTTTGAGCGTAAAGTGCTTTGTACAGTAATCGATGTTAATTTATAACAGCATTTGGCGTCATCTAATGAAGCACGTTTTATACCAAATTTATATAGAGTTGTATATTGTCTACACATGGCACGCTGTGCTGGACTGGTCACTGGGCACGCTGTGCTGGACTGGTCACAGTATGCCGGAAGAACGACAAGCAAATATTCAACAGAAAAAATACGTTCAGGGCGCCTGGAAGCGAGCGACCCAGGAACGAGTCCAGTGGAGAAGAATCATCAATTTGGCATATATTCAACGTACCAAATTGTGGCCTCAAGTATAGGAAAACTGTGACCCTAGCCACCAAAAATTTAGATTTTACTTAAACAGTGAATTCAAAAGTTCACTTCTAGTTGATTTTGAGATCTAATGAAACTCTATCGCTGAATAAGAGAACATACGGATTCTAACAGAACTCGATCCTCGAAAAAGAAGCTCATGTACTTATTAACAACTAGAAAGTTAAAAACAAGTTCGAGTCGAACTTTTTCCCTACTTTATAAGAGAGGTGGCGCAAAGGGGTCCGATAAATTTAGCTCACGGTTTCGCGCGTGTCACTGGAGTTTTTTTTTTTTGTTTTTTCCTGTTTTAGAGCGTCTTGCTGGGTAGTGCTTCGTGAAACCCAAGCAGGACAGTTCGGTTTTGCGTCGTCCGATAGATTTTGCTCACGGTTTCGCGCGTGTTTTCGTCGCTGGAGTTTTTTTTTTGTTTTTCCCTGTTTTGGAGCGTCTTGCTGGGTAGTGCTTCGTGAAGCCCAAGCAGGACAGTTCGGTTTTGCGTCGTCCGATAGATAGGCTCACGGTTTCGCGCATGTTTTCTTCGCCGGAGTTTTTTTTTCTTTTTTAATTTTTTTTCCTGTCTTGGAGCGTCTTGCTGGGTAGTGCTTCGTGAAGCCCAAGCAGGACAGTTTTTACATTCAGAAATTGAATAGTGAAAAGTGAAAAATGAAGAAGTGATTTGTTTGATTTGTGTCCTCAGTACTGTTGGTTTTTGGCTGCCCTAAGTTCACCGAACCATCCGGAAGTGACAGGCAGCACATAAATTTAGAGAATCAATCCGGTGAGCTTGTTCCAGTATGATACTTTTTCTTTTGTGAGCCTTCCGGATCGTTTTTGTCCGCGTCGTGGAACTTCTGATCGTTTCTTGAACGGAAAATGTTATTTTCGGAGTTTGATAATTATGTTCAGATTGCGCATTCTGTCCGGGCGGGTGTTACGCAACTAACAATCGGTTGTGGATGCTTTTTAACCCTGGAGGGATCGATTCTGCTTTTCGTATAATTTTGAGCAGAAAAACCGACTGTGTTATCCTAGGGTGTTTAGTTCGAACGCGCTTCCTTTCGTTTTTCGATTATCTAAAAATACAGTACCACCCAGTACAGTTTTTCAATGGGCACAGTACAGTTTTTCAATAGGCGTGATTTTTTTTTACGCGTATCGTTATTATATACAATCCGATGACCCTGGAGGGATCGGTTTTGCTTTTTACTGGTTATTGAGCAAAAATATTACTGCACAATCGACAAGCATTTCGCGAAATACTATTTATACTATAAATAAGCTATTGTTTTCTGTTTTGATTGCCAACATTCAAAAGATTTATTTGAAAACGCTTAAACAACAAATATTTATGGTCGCCAGCTTTCTAGGCGAATCCTGACAATATACCTTCCCCAACCTCCAACTCCGTAGCACTTATGAGGGTGTCGCTGAGTCGGTGGTCTCTCATTAAGTAAGTGCTACATCAACATTTCCTTTCCCTATCCCAAGTTACGGTAAAGAGGGGCGTGGTCGGGAATAGCGAATAAACAAGAATACTAAAAGCATGAATTTTTAGTATTCTTGTTTATGATTTGAACAAGGTATACTCCCCTGCCTTGTACTCAGGATGAGGATGAGATTATTAAAAAGAAACATGAATGTTGCTAGTATCCAATCTACGAAGTATACCGTAACTACGCTAACGCTAACGCTAACGCTAACTTTTTCCCTACTTTATAATAAACACCATTCTATTCAAGCAGCTTAAATGAATTTCATATAATCTGAAGTTAGGGTAATTTCTCAAATAGTGAGCTGCTTAAGACAAAACTTGCCCTTTTATCTGAACTTTTGATTGCTTGGGGATATTTGTATACAATTAGTAGAATTTAAAATTGTGTCACTGAAACGAAATACTCATCTCCAATGAGCGTTTACTAATTAACACCTGGACGATAACTTACTCTCGTTCCTACATCAGTCAGCACAGATGCACATGTGCGCATTTTCCAAGCACCTATTTCTATTGGTGTCATAGCCATCGCCGCGTCATCGAAGAAGGATCTGGCAACCCACGTCGACACACACGGACGACTGACTGGTGTCATAAATCAAGACCATAAAACCATCTGTTTGTCAATTGAATGGGGCACCTTTAATGGCAATTTATATGCTATTATATTCACGATTTACTGGTGTGCCTAATGCGACAATCAAATCTGATGCGTTTGTGACAAAATCATGATTAATGATCGCCGTCAAGTCAGTGAACGGCCTCGGTCCTTAGCATCGACGTCGAAGTTCGCCAACGGACTGCCGTGCCGCTACCAAGAATCAGCAGGATCGATTTATTCCGTATGCAGAGAAACCCATTTACATCGATATTGATGGCAAATAAACACGAAAACATATCGGTGAGCCATTTCCTCCCGCTGCTACTACTCTCTGTTCAAGTCTTTTGCACTCCTGTGTTATTGTAACACCGTCGACCCACCGAGGATTACACGGTCTTGGCATTTTTTCCCGCTTTCCACCGTGCGATTTTTCGTCTTCTCTGGGAGACTGTTGATTTACACGATATGCCATCATTCAATAAAGCCGATTTGCCTTCCGCCTGAACTTAGTACCCGATCAGAAGGATACACAAAATTGAGCTTTTATACCTCGATTTGTTTTTGATTCATCCCAGAAAAAATAATCAAAGTTGGAAAAGTCTAGTGATACACAACATTTCAATAAAACATATGGTCATTTATAGCATATTTTTGATAAATCAACTTTCCAACAATAATTTAAAGGTTCGGTTAGGTCCAATTATCTATGAATCTACATAAATACAGCCACAGGTGTTCGTATGTCACGAGTTGGCTACAAAACAGATTTAAACATTTGTTCACTATTCCATTCGTTCATTCCATTCAATTGAACACCTTGTTAATACTATATCTTTTTTTTGTAAGTATTTGATTTGCCATGTTTTTCTGCTCGGGTACCAGCGCTAAGGCCAGAGAGAGCCTGGCTGATGGTTGGGTTTCAGCATGACATTATTTATGATCGAAAACTTTCCTCTCCAGGAGTGGCTGTGAGAATACGTCGACTTTCGGCTTCTGACGTGTGACGGTAATTGAAGAAAAATGACGACGAAATCAATCGTTTCTTTGTTCCTGGTGACGGTGAAAAATTGCACTTTGCTTGCAGCAAATAATGTGCAGCTATCCCACTAGCGGATTGCTTCTGCAGCACACGACTGCACAAAAATAGCAAATCCTTTTGTAAATGTGTCAAAAATCGGTGAATAATAAAATTTCACGCTTCCGGGTCTATTCCCCCAACGATTGTATGCCGGCCCGGTGGTGCAAAGCTGTTAGGCTGTCGTGTGCTGCAAATCAAAGAGGATTGACGAAAGACTTGTCATTTATCAATCAAGCCGGGTCTCGTCATCTTTATTAGCTGAGGATTGCCTTTGAGCTAGGGTGGTTACTTTAGCTATAGAATTATGACATTTCAACAGAAGATATGGCTAGTGTGGTGGAGAGTGTCAAAGGGTTTAAAACGAGAAAAAAGTGTAGCTTGGAGACGAATGTTAGTCGTTAAAGTCAAAGGTTATAACGTAATCGGAACCTTGGCAAAGATGTTTTTATTATTTTATTAGTATTATACCAAACATAATATCATCCTAATTTGGTAAAACTGAATGAAGCTCTTATCATTTTTTAACAACATATTACACTCCAATCAATGAACATGATTCTGCAACAAATTGTTGATAGTTTTAGTTTTTCTGGTAAAAACTTCTAAAAGTTTCTCAAATTTACAGCATTTTTTGGTCCGTTTTCCTCTTCCTCGATGTTTACTTATTGTAAGGAGATTCCGATTTTTTTAATAGATTACTAAACTTTGCTGGACTTCCCCTACCCTTTGAATCAGCTAAGCTATGGAATGCTATCGATATTAAGTGACTAGCAATTATAGGATGATGAAAGTTTTCTTGTTTGTCAAAAACATAAAGGAGGCGATACTTTTTTCGAGGACGAAACAAACTTGATCATACTTACTCCGCCCATGTGCGGTGCGTGATGTGATCAGTCAGACTAAGGCCTGGGTGGCCTTGCTGTACGTAGGAGACGTCTCCATTCGACTCGGTCCATGGCTGCCCGTCGCCAGCCACGCATTCTGCGAAGGGTCCGCAGATCGTCCTCAACTTGATCAACCCATCTTGCTCGCTGCGCACCACGTCGTCTTGTGCCGGTCGGATTGTTTTCGAGAACCATTTTTACCGGGTTGCTATCCGACATTCTGGTGACATGCCCGTCCCAGCGCTGCCTCCCAATTTTTGCGAGGTGGACAATGGTTGGTTCTCCCAGCAGTTGGTGTAATTCATGGTTCATCTGCCTTCATCACGTTCCGTCTTCCATCTGTACTCTGCCGTAGACGGTCCGCAACACCTTCCGTTCGAAAACACCAAGGGCGCGTTGATCCTCTGCACGTTGGGTCCATATTTCGCGCCCATGGAGGAGAATCGGTCTAATCAGCGTCTTGTAGATGGTTGACTTCGTGCGATGGTGAATTTCGCTCGATCGGAGCATTCTGCGGAGTCCAAAGTAGGCACGATTTCCAGCAACGATGCGTTTCTGGATTTCTCTGCTGGTGTCGTTGTCGGCGGTCACCAGTGAGCCCAAGTACACGAATTCTTCGACAACCTCGATTTCATCACCGTCAATATGAACTCGAGGGGGGGGGGCGTGCCGTATCTTCTCTTGAGCCCCTCGCTATCATGTACTTCGTCTTCGACACATTGATGTTCAGTCCGTTTCGCCTAGCTTCAGCCCTTAGTCGGATATGTACGTATCCGCCATCGTCTCAAAGTTGCGTGCAACAATAGCAATGTCGCCGGCGAAACCAAGTAACTGAACGGACTTTCTGAAGATCGTTCCACTCGTGTATATCCCCGCTCTTCTTATCACACCCTCTAAAGAAATGTTGAACAGTAAACACGAAAGGCCATCACCTTGCCGCAACCCTCTGCGAGATTCGAAGGGACTCGAGAGTGTCCCTGATACTCGGACTACGCACATCACTCGCTCCATCGTCGCCTTGATCAATCTTATCAGTTTGTCCGGGAAACCGTATTCGTGCATAAATCCTGCCTGATATTGCCCAACAAATTCTCTAGCAATTGGTGATAGACGGCGGCATAGAATTTGGGAGAGTACCTTGTAGGCGGTGCTCAAAATTGTGATCGCATGATAATTGGCGCAATCCAACTTGTCGCCCTTTTTGTAGATGCGACACACGACACCTTCCAACCATTCCTCCGGCAATACTTCCTCCTCCCAAATCTTGGAAATAACCCAGGGCATCGCTCTTGCCAGTGCATCACCACCGTATATTAGCAACTCGCTTGGTAGTTGGTCTACTCCAGCGGCTTTATTGGTTTTCAACCGTCTGATCTCCGTTTCTTCCTCACATCACCATTAAGGTGTTCGTCATAGTGCTGCCCCCACCTTTCGACCACCTTGCGTTCGTTCGTAAGAAGATTTCCGTCACAGAATCTGCACATGTCGACTTGTGGCACAAAGCTTTTGCACGAATGGTTAAGCTTGTCGTAAAACTTCCATGTGTCTTTAGCGCGGAACAGCTCTTCCATCGCTTCGTGATCTCGTTCTTCTTGATGGCGCTTTTTTTCTCCGGAAGATCGAGTTTTGTCTGTCCGTGCCTGTTTATACTGTGCCTTGTTCGCTGTCGTGCGGTGTTGCAGCATTCTCGCCCATAGTGCATTCTTCTCATTCTTCAACTGTTCGCATTCGCCATCGTACCAGTCATTGCTCTGATTCGGGGCCGCTTTGACAGAGTGACAGATCTTCTAGGCATAAAACCATGCTGATCGAGTGAGACGTAGTGCTTCGACTGACTAAGAATGACTTTACTGACGATAATTTCGAACAGCTTCGATACTGCTGACAAGCTTGTAATTCCTCTGTAATTTCTAACATTTTTCCTATCTCCAACCTTGAAGACCGAAAACATGTACGATTATTTCCAAATGGCCGGAAATATACCATCATTGGGAGACCGAGTGAAAATTTTCGAAAGCGGATCAGCCAGAACAGCTGCACAGCGACTGAGCAATACTGATGGAACGCCATCGGGTCCGGGGGACAATGAACTCTTCAATATTCTGACAGCAGTTATAACCATTGCAGGAGTTACTTCAAAAGTCGTCAGACTAAGGAAATCCAGCGGGACCTCCGAGGAAGCACTCCCAGCTTCCACCGTGGAACTAGCAGTATGATTGAAAACAAAAGCAAAAAAGTTCGCAAATAGCTCACAACACTCAGCAGAGGAGCTTGCCTTCACATGGTCATATACCATATTTCTAGGGATGGCCGGATCTGTTACTGGACAAGTTTATGTTCGATTTTTCCATTGATAGCAAATGTCTTGAATGACATATTTCTACCGTTTGTGTGGTACGTGGAACGTTTTTCAGTATAAATTTTAAGCAATCCAACGTTTGAAATGATTTTAACCTCAAGCAAAGCAAGAAAAAAAGAAACTATACTCAAACCCTCGCCAAAATCTTCTGTTGTATACCTGAGGTCAATAAATGGCGGAATAAATTATGAAAAAAAAAAATAATTAAATGCTGAACGAAACGACAATTCGGTTACATGTCGAAGTATTGCAAGTTTCACTCCTGTTGCAAGTTACCCCGTTTGACGGTACCGAATAAGTACCCTACTCCAAATAAATCAAACTCTCTGCACGTACTCCACAAAAAAGAACTCCCGAGGAGTACGGCAGTCTTCCATCAAGCACCATCGCTGAAAAAAACAACAAATGCGTATACTTCTTTGAGCAGTACAATCCATAATTACTTTGCTTCCAGAAAACGCATGTTCCAGATTCTCTTCCGTCGTCTATCACCTATAGCAAACGAGTTCGTGAGAAGTTATCAAGCAGGTTTCATCGTCGGCCGCTCAACAACGGACCAAATCTTTTCCGTGCGGCAAATCCTCCAGAAATGCCGTGAAATTACCAGGTTCCTAAGCATAATTTGTTCATAGATTTCAAGGCGGCATACGACAGTATTGACCGTGTAGAGCTATGGAAAATCATGGACGAGAACAGCTTTCCCGGGAAGCTCTCAAAATTGATTAGAGCAACGATGGACGGTTTGCAGAACTGTGTGAAGATCTCGGGCGAACACTCCAGTTCGTTCGAGTCTCGGCGGGGACTACGACAGGGCGACGGACTTTCGTGCCTGTTGTTTAATATTACGCTTGAAGGTGTCATGCGGAGGGCCGAACTTAACAGTCGAGGCACGATTCTCACGAGATCCGGACAATCTGTCTGCTTCGCGGACGACATGGATATTATTGGGAGAAAATTTGAAACGGTGGCAGATTTGTTCACCCGCCTTAAACGTAAAGCAACAAGAGTCATGCTAATGGTGAATGCGTCGAAAACAAAGTACATGCTGATTGGCAGAACTGAGCGCAACAGGGCCCGCCTAGGAAGCAGTGTCACGACAGACGGGGATACCTTCGAGGTAGTGGAAGTCGTGCCTACTATGGGCTCCAGAAGAAACTGCGGTCAAAAAAGATTCACCACCGCACCAAATGCACGATGTACAAAACGCTCATAAGACCGGTAGTCCTCTACGGGCATGAGACGTGCACTATGCTCTAGAAGGACGTGCAAGCTCTTGAGGTTTTCGAACTCCGAGTGTTCGCTATGAATCCGGTCGGAACAAGAAGGCGTGGGGCGCAGCGAGCTAGGTGGATTTACCAGGTGCACCAGGACCTGGAGAACGTGGGTCGCAGTCGAGGATGGAGAGAAGCGGCCATAAACCGAGTGAATTGGTGAAATGTTGTTGACGAGGTTTTATCAAGCTAGTAGATGTAAAACCAAATAAATAAAATAATATATCGGCGTTGTAACACTACTGGTCGCTGTGACCAACACGTTCATGTAATCTGCGAGGGCTCGTAGATCTGCAGCCTGTACACGCTGCTTGCAGAGTAGTCAATCTAACTTGATTTTTGCCGGAAGCTTTTCCACATGTTTTTGCATCTCCTGCCTCGTACTTACAAGATGAACGCAAAGGTTTCGCACTGTCAGTCTGAGGTTGATCAGCGTCTCCAACTTTTCATGGTGACTTAGTGGCTTCATTTAACAGTGTAAGGATGATTGCATCTGGGTGACCGTACAGTGATTGTAACGTGTTCATCACCTCGGCTACGTACGCTGGATGAAGCAAAAAAACAGCTCACGGTTCGTCTGGCGTCACCCTTCAGACTCTTCTACAACCGCATCAAGTTTTCTGGATCAGTATATCCTCACATCTGTGTTGATGTCGTGAAACTATTCCAGGATAGTGGTTACTCTACTGGATTTCCAGAGAATAACGGGAGCTTTTTAGGCATTCCACAGCGAGCTGTCAATTGTTGAGGAGTCGTTGCCGTTGTGCCTCATGCTAGGAAAGATGAATGTTGTAAGATGTCCATTATTGCTGATAAGAAAAATGCATGCATGTTCCTTCCAGATATGATAACAGCTTAGTGTTACATCGAACTCTAATGGTATTTTTTTAACCCTCTAATACCCAAATTTTTATTTTCGATCTAAATATCATTTTTCGTTATCTAAAATCGTTCTAAACACGTTTTGGGCAATGATTTATTTTTCTTCGCAAATCTATGAGTTTTGGTTTTTGATTTTTATAATTTTTATTTTTGAACATCCCTATTCTTTTTCATTTTTTCCTGAAGCTTCTTCGAGTTACTAATTTTTGGCAATAATAAAAATTAAAGTTTTCACGGTATTTTTAAAAATAATAAATTTTAAATATTTTTCTGGAAATATTTTTGTTTTCCGTGTAATTAACGGAAAAACAGGTTTGGAATTATTTTAATATCATCAAACTCTTCTTCTGCTATAGGTTGATTGTAGAAAAATATAAAAGGCCCGATTTTTTATATTACACGTTAAATAAACCCCAGGCATTTGAAGGTTATATAAGAATACAATTTTTCAAACAATTTTCAAAAGTCATAAAAAACTTTTCTTATATGCGTGTTATGAGTCAAAATTTAAGCCAAAAATAAAATCATTTTGATTTCCGAGCTACGAAAAAATACACAAAATTCCAAAGTGTACCCCGTCTAAAGGCGGGGTTGGGTATTAGAGGGTTAATGTACTTATTGCTTGTAGTTCAAGGTATTCAAGGGTTATCCAGGGTTCACCTTTTATGCATACAGCCTGCAACTTGTGTGATAGTATAATTGTGGGTGAAGTGTGCAATAAGGTTCGATTAACTTTTCCACCCGAATCGACTCAATATAAAAATAATAGTGTGGAGGACCACCCTACGCAAATTCCTTCTCTCCGTTGACGAATCTCTTCCTCTATGATTTATCGCAATGAAAAACGACCACAACTGTTCCGGTGAAATCGCATTTCGTCCATTTATATTGATAGACTTTGAAAAACGACACCTCAATCAAAGTCAGGCTCACGCATACATCCCGTTTGCCGGGTTCGTTCGGTGCGATCGGTTGACTTTCCTCCTTACAAGGTTCGCCGTCATCGTTCGTCGTTCGCCGGCTTGCATTGGCCATAAAGCACCCGAAGCTGCACTGACAGCTTTAATTGCAATAAATAATAATACCGACAATAAATGGCACATTGTGTGTTAGTTTTAGCTATTACTATTGTATGTTGCCGTTGGCGTAGTCGGAGCTGCAGCAAACGAACGTATCCCGTTTAGGTGCTGCTGCAGCAAGAGCAAGCAAACACAGAGAACGGAGGCGAAATGACGACCACATGTGCTTGCCGTTGATGAATTGTATGCATTTTATTGACAGTCATCTATCAAATCGTTTTTCGGGACATTAATATCTTCATATAAATCACAGCACCGACCGGTAGCTAGTTTTAATATACGGCTTGGCTCAGCTGTTCCCAGTGGCGTTGGATTTGGGACGCCCGACGAGCATGCATGGGACTTTGCGTGTTTAGAAATAATATATGGATGACAAAATCCGAGCATAAATTGGCAGTAGATCAATCGCGCAGGAAACATGCCCTAATTCAATACAAAATTTAAATATGGGCTGATGTGTTTGTTGGGGACATACACAATACACATCTGTGACTAGTGTAAAAAGCCATAGTGGAACTAAAATTCATATATCTATCTAGGTCTCATAACTATTTTGAATTTGGTAATGACGATTTCAACTGGGTCTTGAATGCTACTTTTGGATTTATTTTTAAGTCTGGTAGTGGGGGTAGTAGAAACTAATAGGCAGAAACGACGCAAATGTTAAAACAATCGTTTTTCGACAACCGGACTAAGAAAGTCATCTGAAAGTAGCATTTTTTTGAATCACACATAAATTTGATATACAGTAATACCTCGATATAACGTAACTCGATTTTGGGTTCAGTTAAGATGTATCGAAGTTACGTTGTATTGAAGAAGAAAATATTTTCTTTCAATTTTGTTCAACAATTTATTGTAAAGATTAATGAATAACGATTCTTCTTAATGGCTTGTTTAATTTCAAGTTGGAAAACTGTAGAAATGCTCTTGGTCACGATGCCTGCAAATTTTGTACTGGCCAGTTATAGACCGAGCATCATCCTATTGTTCAAGCCATTCAAGTTATATAAGGATTTCAGGAAGTTTCTTCAAGAATTCTCTAAATTGGCTTCCACTCCAGATTTCTTATAAGATTAATTCCCGATTTTTACCGAACATTTTTAAAAGTATTTCTCCGGGCTGTGGAAGTGCAGATAACTCAGGTATCAGGTATCAGAAGACCGGCTCCAAAGGCACGTTTCCCACCTGTGGGGAGATTTGTGCCATCGCCATATTTGAGCCAATTTCATCATCTACCCGATGGGAGTGGTAGGGGAAGGAAAAGATGGAAGGAAATAGGAGTGGGGTCCCTTGAAGAGGGAAGATCGCATGAGCGAATTGAGAGCATGTAGCTCCATACCACAATGGGTTCGAACAGCGCCCTTAAAAGGGCACTGCAAAACGCATGAGCGTAAAGAGAGCCTATCGCTCATTACCACAGCGGGTTAAGAATAAAGAATGTCCTGAAGATTCAGGCTTCTGAATTCAGTTTCACTTAATAAGTGTTTACCAAATAATTGAAATCGCATTTGCGCAAAAATTGGACAGTTGCATATCAGATGATACGGAGTTCCATAATCGGAGTCACAACTATCACACACAAATGAGTCAGCACGCTGAATATGTGATAGTTGAGTCGGCAGTGGCATGTCAACGTTCTGACCAAAAAACTGTAATTCTGCTTTAAAAGATTTGTTAAATACTTCGCCATCCTTGGAGATGGCTCAGTAATGTACAATTTTGTTTGACGACACGACTCCAAACTATTCCAATATTGCTTGTGCTGAGTTGCCGCCCAAGGGTTTATCTGAAGCTTCACGCAGAACTTTGAAATTGGAATAGCTGGCTCAGGGCCAATGAAGTCATGCGATGCTCCATCGCGAGCTAGCTCATCAGCCAATTCATTTCCAGCGATGGCAGGTTTACAGAGTTGACTGAATTCAGTTCCTCAATTTGAATTCGACATGCGATAACAAGCTTCGACCTTGAGTTGGCTGAAGCAAGAGCTTTTATAGCAGCCTGACTATCTGAACAGAATTATATGACTTTCCCATTACGCGATGTTGAAGTGCTGATTGCACTCCACACATAAGAGCAAATATTTCCGTCTGAGAAACGGTGAAGTTTCTACCAAGTGAATTAAACTGATTCAGCCTTAGCTCACGAGAAAATACACCTGCACCAGCTCTACCTTCAAGAAGGGATCCAATACTGTAACACACTATATTGTTTGATATTCTTTTTTCCAAACAGCCAGACGTCCACTCTTCCCGTGAAGGGAATTGTGTGGTAAATGTCCTGTAAGGAAAGTGGCAAGCAATTGTGAGATCACTTGGAGCAAGGACAATTTTGTCACAATTCATCAACAGTGGAAACAACGAAGTGTGTGTAGATCTACGATTCACTGGATATTTCTCCAGTAGATCCAGTATCCATAAACGATAAGAGCAAGAAAGTGCTTCTTGTTTAAGATGTATGTGTAGTGGCGCAACGTCGAAAAGGGCCTCGAGCGCTGCTGTGGGAGTTGTAGAGAACGCACCAGACATCGCCATCAAGCACATCCTTTGGAGATGGCCCAATTTTGATTGGATTGTTCTCACTTCGCCCTTTTGCCACCACACAAGACATCCATATGCCAATTTTGGTCGAACAACTGTTGTGTAAATCCATTTGATATTTTTGTGTTCGAGGACTCAAGTTTTAACAAAGGTTCGCTGGCATTAAAATCAATATGAGATGTCCAAGAAAGTTTTTAATTTAGAACGACTCCGACATACTTTACCTGATCAGTCACATTAATCTCAGTGCCAAAAAGACGTAAAGGTCGGAATGCATCGCGGTTTCGTTTTTTCGTAAAAAGAACAATAGATGTTTTATTCTGGTTAACCGAAAGGCCATATTGGCGACACCAACTCTCGACTACCTGAGGAGCACTTTGCATCAGGTCGAATAGGGTGCTTATGCACATACCAACAATCAACGCTAGATAATCGTCGGCAAATCCATAAGTTGGAAAACCGTAATTATTGAGTTGCCTCAATAGCGTATCTGCTATGAGATTCCACAAAAGTGGCAACAAGACTCCCTCTTGGGGGCATCCGCAAACACTCAATTCTCGATTCGCTGCTTGACGCAATGTCGAGAAGAGATGTCGGTGTTTGAGCATTTAATGAATCCAATTGGTAATCATTGTAGATTTCGTGCGGCTTCCAATATTGCATCGAAAGACACGTTATCAAAGGCACCCTCAATATCTAAGAAAACACCCAAGCAGTGGACAACAGTGGAAACACCCAAGTGTGGAAGTGCGGGTTTCGAGTTTTCAAAACCGAAATCCTACCCGAATCTTTGGATTTGGATTCAGGTCAGGAAGGGGTCACGTACAAGTCGGGCTTGGGCTTGAAACAATCAAGTTTGGGTCGGGAATAGTGAGCTTTATAACCAAAACAACAACCCACAATATTCCTCCAATTTCTGCAGCTTCAGTTTGACGATAGATAGCAACGATCTACTGGACGCATGGTTTGATGTATGCGATGAAAAATTACATACTAAATTAGCATTTCGAGTCGGTGGATCAACGATCTTCGGCGGACACCTGTTGTTGTAGCACGCTATGTCTTAACAAGCAGACCAGTATTTGGTCTATAATTTCATAATCAAATGGTTTTAAAATATTCTATCTGTGAATTTTTTTTTCATACATTTTGTATGGGCTGAAATACGTAGGAAACCAGGACTTTAATGGGCTGCAGTATGAAAAAGAGGCAAAAAATGAAAAAAAAAAAAAAAAAAAGAATTTTACCGGTGAAACATTATAAAACTTTCCGATTATTAAACTATAGATCAAATACTGATCTCTAGCCGTAAAAAATCCGGGTTACATTCGATGTTCATCTGCTGGTTTAGATATAGCGTGTGTAGTTTTGTACGACCGGATACGTATTTACGTGAGAGGATTTTATTAATTTTGAAACCAACCCTATGCTGTTATACTTTGGGCACATTCCCAACAGATACCATATAAAAATTTCAGAAATATTTCAAGGTACATCCCAAACAAACGATTTATAGCTTGAATGATAATTGGAAATAATATTTAAGAACTCAGGAAAATTATCAGGAGGAATAAAGAAAGGAATTTCTAAAGGTGCGAGATGAACTAGCCCAGGGCTAAAAATCTCGTTAATAAAGAAAGAAAAAAAAAAAAAAAAAAAAATTTCTAAAGGAATTAGTTAAAATTCCTTAACGAATTTTTCAGATAATTCCTTGATGGACTTATTTTGAAATAACTTCGGACTACTGATAAAAATTCAATGAGGTATGTATTCTTCGACCGAAGTCTAACTGTTTGGTGGACTCTTTCCTGCAGTAAGTCCTTCAAGTTGTTTATTATGATGCAATTATTTTATAAGTATGGCAGCTTGATACATTATAGGAGGACCTCAAGATCAATTTTCGAAGCAACTTCTTTGTCGTCTACCAGGAGGTAGGTCACCCCCTCTCGATACGTCCTGTATCTGCAAAAATGTCACTTTAAGATATTTTCAATTTGCGAAGCAAAAGATGTTATCAGCAATTTGCTTCCTTTTGTATCGTATCCGCTGGAAACAGCCCTCATCCTTGGTGTCCCTGCTGCGAGATATTCTAGCAAAATGATTGATTCCCATTTTCGATTAGCTTTCACTTACTCGGTACAAAAAAATATTGAAAATCAAAATCCATTCACACGGCCGTTAATCATTACCCTTTCCACTTTCACTGTGGGGTCCCATCACCGTCACCAATCGCTGCAAAATTGGTCACGTCGACCGAAATGATGTGATAAAGAGATTTGCAATTCCCAAAATAGTTTAGCAATAGCCATAATTCAAACGAAATATATGTTCACTATCAAACAATATCATTCTCGGCGGCGGCAACTCGATCCCATAAAGCCAGGAGGCGAAGCGACACCATATTCCACCAATGCTTCCACCCATCCCCTCTCGCTGCTCGCTGGAACGAAAATCCCTTTTCGTTAATTTATGGCAATAATTCTTCCATTTTCGTCATTCCTCCAATGATTTAATGCTCTTTGTCAATGCATCTCGTGTGTTATGTATGGGAAGAGTATCTGGTCCAATAATCTCCAATCAATATGTGTGTATGAAATTTTGAAATCACATCCACAGCCAGTTCGAAAGGGCAAAGGGTTTTTGCGACTATGAGAAAATAACAATGTGCAATGGCTGAAATCATATTTTAACTGCTCTTTTTCAAACGTAAGCATGACTTTTTATTATTAATTCCTAGTTTGAAGTCTTGTGAAAAAGTGGTAGTAAACAGCTAAAATTAATTGAGTGAATGATTATGATCAATTCTCGCTGAAACCACATTGCCATTGGCGCACATCGCTAGAAATCCAATTTTATGTTACTTACTGATCGCCAGTATATGCTAAAAATAAAGGGTGATCACTTCGGTTTACTCCAATTGGGGACCCTTCGTACGTCAACTTGCTAAACTGTTTGCCTAAAAGCCATTTTTTTTATAAACTTTAGGTGATTCTTCACGTGATATGTGTCATATTTCCCATGGAAAACATAGCAAACTTAGTGGCATCGTATAGAGAAAAAATGTTGCTTTCATCTGAAGCTTATTTTTTTTCAAAATTTTCCATTTTGAATTTGGGCACTATCTTGAATTTCGTCAGAAACCCCGTTAGCGCACCGCTCGTTTTAATTCTAAGATCACCATCAGGAAGCTAAGAAAATACTGGGTATGACAGGCTACAAAAACGAGATGAGCAATGGTATACATGAAATGACCGATTCTCTTAATCATGGTCTACGATTTTGAAGTATAGGTTGTTCCAGAAAGTAAGGGCACGACTTTACCATGCTGCCATTTCGAGACTACTGCAGAAAAAAAACTGAATTTCGCAAATTTTATTCTTGCAATTATCAAGAGCAGATTTTGAATTTTGAACGATTTTTTCGCTACCTATTTGTTGATGGAGTTACATGGTAGCTTCCCTTTAAATTTTGGACAAATCGCGTTACTTGTTGTATGAAATTTTTGCTTGGTCAAAAAGTACATACACCAAAAATCTGAAAAAATAAATGCATCACTGCCGATACGAGAAGTGATCATGCCATTACTAATTTTGTTGGAAATAATAAACTTTAGTATATGAAATTTGTATAGAAACTAAACTAAACATTCGATTTCAGCTGTAGTCGATTTTTAAAAGGGTCAAAACCAAATCCTTGTAAATCCGTTAACAGCTTGAGCTTGAGCTTGATTGGTCGCTCGTGGTTGCTACTTCAGTATCGCTAGATCAGCTGCACTCACACAAGGAACCAACCAGATGACTGCTTGGGATTAACAGACACCCTCAGTGTATAAGTGCTGGTGATCTTCTATTTTTAGGAAACAATGGTGCCTGCCACGTCAGAATGCAGACCAATGAGGGGAAGGGGAAGGAATTGATGATGCATTCAACTGGCTCCCACGG
This sequence comes from Aedes aegypti, assembly GCF_002204515.2. NCBI lineage: Eukaryota > Metazoa > Arthropoda > Insecta > Diptera > Culicidae > Aedes > Aedes aegypti. The sequence goes on from NC_035108.1 coordinate 384,798,380, forward strand.
TTAACCGTATATACCTCTGCGTCAACGCTAGTTCATGCGAGAAGGGTGAAAGGGTGGGGTATTTTTTTATGGCAGAGAGGCTTGCTGGTTTGGTTAGCAGACTGCCTATGTATCAGGCGTAAAGGAAAGCATACTATAATGATGAACGAATGGAAGCGTAGGGAAAAGGTTTATTTTTGTTCGTCTCGGGTTCTAGCAAATTCTATGAACTGTGATAGATGATACATCAACTGTGATATATTAAGAGTGGTAAATAGAAGCAAGTGGAAGATACAACGACAAAGTACGAGGAAAGGGACGGACCTGGGATTGAACCCATGACCTTCTGCTTATGAAGCAGAAGTGGTAGCCATTAAGAAATTGAATAATATTATCTATATTGAAAATACTATGAATACTATGATTTCGTGAAGTTATCTTATGTGGAGATAAAAACTAGCGATTTTTTTAGAATTTCAACATTTTGTCAAATATATTTCTAGCAAAGCCAAATAAAATTTCAAACAAAAATTCTTTTGGGACATGTTAGATACAGTGTTCTTGAATTCACCACATCGAAGGATTTTGATAAAAACATTTATTACTAGTTAAGGTGAAGATGAATCGAAGCTAAACTTCAAATTTCCAAGAGCACGGATCTGGAGAACCAAACATCCGTTCATGCTGAAAACTTAATCGATTGGTCACCACCAGCGACTGACCAATCGATTAAGTTTTCAGCTTAAATGGATGTTTGGTTCTCCAGATCCGTGCTCTTGAAAATTTGAAGTTTGGCTTCGATTCATCTTCACCTTAAGTTTCAGCAAAACACAAAAGTAGGGTCTGTGCTGGCTAGATAAGAAATGATTTTTTTAATAAAAAAATTTACTTGTAAAAAGTTGGTTTATGACACAACATTTTCACAGGCAGTATTTAAAATGCCTCAAGGAAAAATACAATAATATAAAAATGTTTATTTGTTTGACCAAATATTGTGATTATCGTTGCTAAAGCCGTGCCCAAATTTTCAATCGTTTTTGCTTTCTTCGAGTCAAGTAAATAAAGAATAGGGGTATTATTTTGAATGAAAAAATCTGGTGGCCATTTTGGATTTTGACACCATCTTAATTTTTGGTACTAGTAGGTTTTTTTGTTGATTTTTTTTTGCACCGCTGAAAACTGGTTACGCTTCTTCTACTTATTAATTTATTTTTCCTGGCGTTACTTTTGTACTGAGAGTCATTCTCCATTTATAGTCAGAAAATTTATTGTTTTATCGATGTCACTGAAGTTATTAATGAAACAATTTTATTCCATCATGTAACATGTCGAAAATTGGAAAGGATAATAACTGCTTTTATGATAAAGAAGTTTTTATTTTTTTTATTAAGTTTTATTGGTGCATGAAATAGTCTACCGTTCGAAAATTCACAACCGGCCTGAGTGAGCGGCAAGTATGGGATGTATAAAAAAAAATGAAAAGCTGTGAATAAATCTTTTGATGAAGCCCTCCTTCCCGCGGACGACGTCGACGATGACGACGATGATGTTCGGGCAGCTATCCGGACGAATCAGAACAAGAGTGCACTATGTGCAAAAAAGCCAGAGAACTTTTTAAATAGAATTAATCGAAAAGAGATAAATTATAACATTTTCATAATTTATGACGATTTTAACAAACATACACCGAAAAAAAAGCGTTCCAATGAGCAGGCCGTTCTCATTCGAGCACCAATCTGCCGATCACACATACATTGTGTCGGCTGCTGGCTGCTGTTACCCGGCAGAGCTGTCTGTTTGATTTTGTTCGCATTTCGTCGGAACATATCTTTCATGTGTCAATGAATTATAATACCACATTATGGGGGGGGAAACGAGTGAGAAATATAATGAAGAATAAACCACTTGAAGAGGTGATTGTTTGTCTCAGAATTTAGTATTGGAGAATGAATTCACTCATTAAAGTGTCAGTCTGTATTTTTTTTTTTTCAAGTCCTTCATGACTACCATTTCAAACATTACATTCATTTCTTCTCATTTTTCAACGATTTTTGTCTGAAATTCGACATTTGCTCCAATGTTTCAACATTGGGTATTCCTCGTAACATATTAGTACAAACCAGGAAGGGAGCTTTAAAATCTTTTTAAATATTTCATTTTGAATCCTCTGCAGAGCCCAGCTGTTATAATACCAGGAATAAGGTATTATAACAGCTAGTCAATATTAGTACAGCATACAACATGGCTGGCCTGGAAATTTGTTTGAAGATCAAAAGCTTGTTCTTAAGACAAAGTTTCGATTTTACGTTAATAAGTAGATACAGACATTTTATATATTTGTTACATTTGGCTTGAATGCCCTCAATGTGATTTTTGGCAGTTAAATTTTTATCTTGCATGAGCCCTAGATACGTAACTTTATCTGATAAATTTATTGGAACCCTCTCATCGTGAAAAGATGTATACTTGAAGGTATCAAATATGGAGCTTTTGATTTAAGTGGGAATATTAAAGTAGAGTTTCAGTAGCATTAGAAGAAATCTTTCATTTTTGCAAGTATGAAGAAAAAACATCCAAACTTTTTTGCAACCTACTACAGCTGACATGCATTCTTCGCCCTTAGGTAGATAAGCCTGTGTGATCTGCAAACAAAGAATTTTGACAACCTTGAGGTTATTCAGGTAAGTCAGATGTGGAAATATTGTATAATATTGGTACCAAAATCATTTATTGGTTCCATCAAGCCTTAATGCAGAGCACTGTCGAATGTTTTTTCTATGCCTAAAGAGCAAGACTAAGAACTGTTTATTTTATAAAGTGGACACTTTGGACATGCAATATCTTTTTAATTTATCAATGAAATCGAAATCGGTTTTTTGTACATCGTTCAACTAATATTGTACAATGCTGTGGTAATAAAAAAGTTACCAAAATAATATGATTTCACACTAATAAGGCACATAGAACGGTCGATTTTTGGAGGTTATCAAAATCAAGGATTATTAAAAATCGGCAGGAAAATTCAACAATTTATATTTTTTATTTTCAAAAAATGGTTGTACTTAGAAAGCATCATCAATTAGAAGCTTGCTAAAAAATATCAAGTTATTTTTGGAGAAGCAATTTTGCAGATATCATAATATCATTTTTTATCAATTTTTTTAAAGAAAAATATCTTAAATTCAAATGGAACTGATATGAGTAGAATTTTAAGGTTTAAAGTACGTCCAGATGGAAGTAATAATATAGTATTTATAATAAAAATAACTTACGCCTTCATAGAGTTGCTGATTTAGTCCCCACGTCATATTTTAAGCACAATAGAAAAACAAATAATTTATTTTCCGAAGACCACTCAAAGCACAATGACAATCATCAAGATTAGGAACACTGCTTGAATTAAATCAAATTTATTTTGCATGTATTATTTTCAGAATGTGTGATTCTGAGACTACCTATCAAAATATTTTGAGAAAAACGCTTACAGTTTGCTCTAGATCGATAAACATGCGTATATAATTTTAAAAGTATGGGATTTTTCAATAAAACGACCATAAAGAGTAAATTTGGTACCCAAGAATGCGATTAAAACTCAAGATTTTGCTTTTTTTTATACATATATAGTTTCTGAGGGATTCCACGGAGGCATGTAAGTCGATTCTGATCGACCATTTCAAAAATATCTGAAACTTTGCACAGTTTTTCAGTTCCTTCTAAATCGTCATTTTCCGATATCAAATCTTCAAGTTGAGTCACGACTAACTTTTCAAAAGGGTGTATGTGAAAATGGTTCAAAAATATTCAAAAAGCTGCACAGCAAAAACGGTTCGTTCGATTGTTAGACAACTAAAGAAACAAAGTTAGACAACTAAATAAAGATTCAAAAAAAAAAATACACACAGTAAAAAAAACTTTTTTTGCATTAAAAAACATAATTTTTGTCACAAAAACTCAAATATCTCAAAACCCTATCGGAATACCAACGTAATTTTTTGAGGGAAAACGATCCATTATATTAGCTATCTACCATAAAAATTTGATGATGGTAAGCCAATAAACAAAAAAGTTATGACATTTCAAATATTTCACAAATTTGACACTTAGTGAAATTTTTTTTTTTCATTGTTAATTTTTTTTAGGACCGCAGTTTGTTGCTAAATTTTTGTTAAGGGTACCACATGAGGTTAACAAGTTGTTCTCATGATATTTTATTTAATTATTCATAACTATTATAGCATCTATTAGAAAGTTAGACGCGATCCAGTGTTGTGATCTAAAGTCTTGATAGTGTCATATTTTTTATTGTACGTAACTGAAGAAAAAATCTCTCAATAGTGTTGAAACCTTTTGATAAAAGAAACCTATAAGAAATCTAATATTGAAGACAAAAGCTACAAAAAAAGTTTTCTATACAGGTATACGACTAGTTTACCTGCAAAAAGTTTACCTCGTAGAGAATAAGGCGGGTTTGTACCCAGGTGATCTAGTATACGTAAAGCAGGTCGGTTTTCTCGGCGCTGGTTTTCTCCACAAAGTTAAAATCTGATTACACCTGGGTATAGACCCGCCTTGGTAGAGAATAGACTTTGTTAATCATATTCGGGAGAAAGCGAGTAACTTCAACAACATCAAAAACATGATAGGTACATACCATGAACATACTCACGAAAAAGCTAAAAATATACTACCACTATGGTTATAAAAGATTTAATTGTAAAATTTTTCTTCGGTCAAGCAAACGACACCAAACTAGTCAGTAAAAACTTAAAAGTGATTTTGTTTATTAAAATCTAACGAGCAACATGAGTAGTCGCTTTCTCAACTGTTGCAGGCCGTTTTCAGAAAAAAAAGTGTTCGAAAGAGCTACGAAATCTCACCGAAAGCACCATAGATAAACTGAAAGCGGCTGGTTATGCTCCAATGTCTACATTGAATACAAATTTACGCATTTGTACGTCCTGCCGTTTAAACGTTGACAAACGGGCAATCTGTACATCATCGGTGGATCAGGTTGCAGGAAGTTCGAAAACAACAACAACTGAGGAATTACTAGATGCACCGACAACAACTGAGGAGTTACCAGAAGTACCAAGTGCAGATAGTCTTGCCACGGTACCATCAGCGACGTCTGTTTCAACAAATCAATCAGAAGATGAGTGCATCCAGAAGGTCAACATCGAACGCTTCAACGAAGGGATAGCTGGAATAAAAGTGACTCCGATTAAATGGACGAAGATGGGTTACGTCAATTATCCCGAGAAAAAATACCGTGAAATCAACGAAGCTGTACGAAGAAACCTCTTCAAATTAGGACCTGAGGATGTGGAAAATACAGACTACGATGAGGATATTATGAATATGAAGGAAAGGTTCTCGAATCTAGCCACGACAAGGAAAGAAAAATTATTGATTTTGTCGATGCTGCCAAGCTCGTGGTCTATTCAAGACGCCATTGATGAGTTCAAAACCAATAGAAATACAGCAAAAGAGGCAAAACAATTCAAAAATAACTGTCTTGCAACCAAAAATGCTAGGTCGAGTACTTCATTAACAAATGAGACAAAAGAAAAAAATAATTCAATATTTTGAAGACGATGAAGTAAGTAGAGCTATGCCTGGCCAAAAAGATTATGTATCTGTAAAAAAAGATGGAAAGCGTCAAGCAATCCAAAAACGATTAATGATGACTACTTTGAAAGAAGCGTATACACGCTTCAAGGAAATTAACGAAAATATTAAGGTAGGTTTTTCCTCATTTGCAAGCCTTCGTTCAAGGTAATGCAAGCTTCTATCCAATTCAGGAACACATAATGTTTGTGTGTGCACAACACACGAAAATATTAACCTAATCTTACATAGTTTGAAAAGAATCAATTTATCAAAGGATATTAAAATGTTAACTGGTAGTCTTTTGTGTGAAAATACAACATCAAATTGCTATCTACGATCTTGTTCGGATGGTCCAGATTCTTCATCATTGGAAAATACTTTATTCGCTGAGTTTGAAGAAAATTATATTGATCAGTTATCATTTGAGCAATGGGTGACCACGGATAGGTGTGACCTAATAACTATTGTAAAACCTGTAGATGAGTTTGTGTCATTTTTTTGCTTGAAATTAGAAAGTTTAATTCCTCACGACTTTATTAAAACAGAGCAATCCCGCTTTTTAAAAAATACGAAAAATACATTACAAGATGGTGAGTTTTTAATCATTTGTGATTTTTCTGAAAACTATAGCTTTGTATTGCAAGATGAAGTGCAGTCCCATCACTGGAACGTACAACAAGCTACAATTCATCCATTCGTTATTTATTTCAATGGAAGTACGCAATTTGAACATTTTAGTTTTATTGTAATTTCCGAAGATTTAAGACACGACTCAGTATCTGTAAATTTGTTCATTGCCAAAATGATTAACTTTTTACGCGTTGATAAGGATAAAGAAATCAGAAAGATAAATTTCATGTCTGATGGAGCAGCATCGCAGTACAAAAACCGTGAGAATTTTTCGAGCCTATGTCAATTTAAATCAAAGTACGAAATTGATGCAGAATGGCATTTCTTTGCTACGTCACATGGAAAAGGTCCTTGTGATGCTATTGGAGGAACCATAAAGCGCATGGCCACAAGAGCAAGTTTAGCCAAAGAACGTGAGCATCCAATTAAAACTGCAGAAGAACTATTTTTTAGGGGCCCAGATAGCCGTAGCGGTAAACGCGCAGCTATTCAGCAAGACCAAGCTGAGGGTCGTGGGTTCGAATCCCACCGGTCGAGGATCTTTTCGTAAAGGAAATTTTCTCGACTTCCCAGGGCATAATGTATCATCGTACCTGCCACACGATATACGCATGCAAAAATGGTCATTGGCATAGTAAGCTCTCAGTTAATAACTGTGGAGCTGTGGAGCTGAGAAGCAGGCTCTGTCCCAGTAGGGACGTAACGCCAGAAAGAAGAAGAAGAACTATTTGATTGGGCGAATCGCAGAAAAGAAGAAGATTTAACAAAATTATCATTTTGTTTTACTACTACTGAAGAGTATGAATTAACGGCATCAGAGCTCAGCGAGCAATATAATAACGCGAAAACGATCCAAGGAACCCAACAATTTCACTGTTTCATTCCATTGTCAGAAAATAAAATTAAAGCAAAACTATACTCGAACTGTACTGATAATGATGCAAAAGTGTTCGATATTGTAAAAAATTGAATAACAATAAATAAATAAATAAGTATTAATAAAATGTTTTCATGATCTCATAACGCATACCCAAATCCAGAACTTTTAAAGTTTATATATAACATTTAGAAACTCATCGATCATACTCTAGAAAAAATATCCTGGTAAAAAAAAAATTATTTTCGTGTAATCTGTTAATTCATTTTAATTTATACATATATACATATACATATAATATTTATACATATACATAATATTTATACATATAATATACATAATACTAATGAATACATGAAAACGACTTGTTTAATTCACGCAAGGCCCTTAACAATAAAATCAGCAACAAACTGCGGTTCCCGTAATAATTTACACCGAAAAAAAATTGTTTTTTTTCTACTAAATGTGAAAATTGTGACATGTTTGAAATGTCATAACTTTTTTGTTTATTGGTTTACCATCACCAAATTTTTATGGTAGATAGCTAATATAATGGACCGTTTTCCCTCAAAAAATTACGTTGGTATTCCGATAGGGTTTTGAAATATTTGAGTTTTTGTGTCAAAAATTATGTTTTTTAATGCAAAAAAATTTTTTTTTACTGTTTGTATTTTTTTGGAACCTTTTTTGCTTTTGCTGTGCAGCTTTTTGAATATTTTTGAACCATTTTCACATACACCCTTTTGAAAAGTTAGTCGTGACTCAACTTGAAGATTTGATATCGGAAAATGACGATTTAGATGGAACTGGAAAACTGTGCAAAGTTTCAGCTCAATAGAAAAAAATGAATTAAAAAATTTACCAAATTTTGGTGCTGTTGCTTGGAATCACTCTTCTTTAGTAATTTAAACCAGTTTTGAACACGCTTATTACTTTACTTTTTTGCTGGTAGTAAAAAGATGGTGTATCAGCAAATTTGACCATAAGGAATAGATCACTAAAGTGACTCAGCGTCAGGAACTGATGGAATATTATTGATGTTTTTAAAAGCTCTACCTTAAGTTGAATAGTAAAGGATACCAACATACAATTTGTTCATTAAATTTAGGATTTTTTCATGCGAAAAATAATGCTTAAACTTGACGAACAGTTTTTCTTAGGAGTTTTTGCAAAAACTATTTAGTTTTTCAACCGAAAGCATTTTGTAAGTTTTTGTATTTTCATAACATTGTAGAATAATAGTTGAACGATACACAGAAAACCGTTTACGATTTCATCAATAAATAAAAAAGATATAGCATAAACAAGGTGTCCACTTTATAAAATGAACAGTCACTAGTAGAATAGTCTTCAGATTTGTTGGAATGAATCAAATTTGTTACACGTTAAAGTAATGGGATTTAGGATATCTAAATCTAAACGCGGAACACGCGAAATCGCAAACTACAAACTGATATTTATTCACTTCTCGCAACAACGAATGAATGGAAACTGTAGTTTCTGTGGGAAAAAAGTGCGCACACCTTTGCGCTCATATTTGGATGACAACTCATCGCTTAGTGCGTTCGGCCCGTTTGGTTGAACAAACAGGGTTCGGATATTGTCTGTCCTAACACCCCCGCTCAATGTCCAGAACTAGCCAACCCGCGGCTGGCTCGATGCTTCTGAAACACACTTTCCGGCAAACTCTTGGTCATGATATCGGCTATCTGCTTACCGGTAGGGATGCAACAATCTTCTATACATCCCCGCTGAATCTCTTGAATCTATGACAAACGGTCGAATGTACAAAAGGTCGAATGGATAAATGGTTGAATTGCAAAAAAGTTCGAATGAACAAAAATTTCAGAAGAAGAAAAGGCTGTTCTCTGTAGATAAAAAAGCAAGTTGTCACTAAGCCAAGCACAAGCGCTACAGCTAAAATAGGCGTGACGAAAACAAGTATATTTTCAGAAAGACCGTGCTGAGCGAGGTTCAATTTCAGCTGGTCAACCATCTAGACACCTGCATAATATGGTTAAAATAGTTGTACAGACTCTTCGATTATCTTCAAATTTTGGATCATTATGTGTGTTAAAGTAGAATGATATCAAATATATCTTGATGTTGAAACATTCAAAAATATTTAAAATGTGAAAGTTTTCGAGAAAACACATATGGCCAAATAGGGAACCACTATTGCCATAACTGGTACACTTTCCCTAGAACAAAACCGAATAGGTACTTTATCACTTCATCAGTGATCCCCAGCCTAACTGGTTGAGCGGGCCACCACTTTGCTTTTAAAACACGTAGCGGGCCACACATATTTATTTTATAAGTCCGATCAAAACGACTTGACTAGAGTTACTGTCTTCCAAAAAAGTTTATCGACAGTTGTTACTCAACTTGACTGACTGGGGTTGACAGGTGACTTATGAAATATACATGTCTTTTGTTTTAGACAGTTATTAACTGTTTCCTGATAACACTGATGTCCCTGGATTCTCAAGAGTTTGTCCTTCGTGCAAAGATACATGTCAAGAATTACAGGATTTTCGGAAGTTAAACATCATTGTCACAAACAATCCGATACCGATTCAAGAGATAAAGCATGAGGATTATTTTTTCATAATTAAACAAGTTTTGACAAACTTCTAATGTTTTCAACATATTCTAATAAGTGGATAAGGTCCTAAAATTTTTATAATAACTTCCTTTTTATTAAACATACGATAGAACATGTCTACATTGCTACTACTATGACAAATTTACTGTGATTTACTTACGTCTGTACCTATCACATTTAACCAATATTTTAAAAAAATATTGAACCTTGACACTTATGATCATTAGTCGTCAAAAACGCCACAGTGGTTGTACCTATTTGACTTATTAACACTGGGGTTGTATCTGACAGTTCGGAAATGACACGGAAAACAGAATACACCCAAAATTTGAGTTAACATTTATTAAGAGATGTGATAAAATTCCAAAAATCGAAAAAAAAATCTTCTTTGGATTAAGAGAAAAGTAACCATCATCGTTTTACAAATTTTCAAATTTTTTTTTTGCACAAAATTGAAGCAATGCTTAAGAATATCTATCATTGCACTGCACTTGCAATCTGAAATACGATGATAGATTTTCATAAGGATTGATTGAAATTTGAACAAAAAACCTCGTTTTAATTTTGGATGATTGATAAGGATTGAATGATGGATTCTTGAGCCTAAATCAAACGAAAAGCATTTGAAAATTGAGTTATCATGTGTTTCTGGCCAAAACTCAATCGCATGGTATATTGCTACAATAAACCATGCTATACAAAATTCCTTAGTTACAGCCAGTAGTGGAAAAGTTCGCATCACGAAGCAGCTCACGAGTGTATACCAACGCGTAACAAACATCCCCGACTCGCGAACTGGCTAGGTGTGAGTAAGTCCGCACCCGTCTGCTCGGGAGAACATGTTGAAAGAAGTAGCAACAAACTCGGGATCGTTTACTCGCGAGTAACCGAGCAAAGTGTGATTAATTATGGTTTTGACAGACTAATTAATTGTATAACCATCAAATCGACAGTAAATAACTAGTTTGTAGTCAAAAACCCTTGGAAACCATAAATCTCGGAGGGGAAGCAGCTTTTTTCCCAAAATCACAATATGACTCTGAGCAGCTCTGAACTCGTTCGCGAATCACTTTTAGCTTCGGTTACTCGGGAGCACGACAGATGCGAGTTAACCAGCACTCTGACGCTCGGAAGCGTTTGGTTTTGTTTTTGATCCAGTTCAGCAGAACTGTTCGCCAGTTTCCATCACTGGTTACAGCAAAAGTAACACTTCAGCTTAATTTTGCAACTAATATAGAAATACTTGGAAAAACTTTTTTTCTTGAACTTTGAAAATATTCCATACTGGAACGTTGAAACTTAGGTGTTTTGAAGAAACGATGATATCAAGAGTTGAAGAAACTTTGGGTTATCGAACAAATTCAAGAAATAAGAAATTATATCGATCTCCCTTAGTTTTTTGATAGCATTCCACTGTTCAATACATGAAAAAAAAAAATCTAAAGGTCAATCCAATAGCTAACTAAATAAAATTGTTTGCGAGATTTCATAGAGATAAACTTTCAACTTCTGAAATTATAACATGCGGTCCGAACTACTCCAATATTCAAAATCACTCCAAAACCTTGCTGAGGGCCGCATGCGGCACGCGGGCCGCAGTTTGGTGACCACTGCTATACATGCACTGGACAAATGCCACTCGATGTACCATGTGCAAAAGATTTAACATTGGTCGCATTGATTTATGTTTCGAACATAAGACACAAACACCGGATAATCCATCTTACATTCAATATTTCAGATAAAAGAACGCAACATCATATTAATACGTCATAGTTTTATAATGTATTTTTACTCAAATTATCCAGAAATTTTTGGATAGGCACTGGTTTATTTTTGCTAATTGCTTTCTCTCACACATAGGTGCTGCTCACAATTTGCATAGCAATATCCGGTTCAACAAATCTGCATCAATCTATTCAAAGTCCTTCATTTTTCTCCCATTCCAAACGTCGCTAGAGCCCCTGGCTAATGCATCTTTGGCGACAGTGGCAATTTGCCTGGGTTTTATTGTTGTAAGAAATTAAACCATACAAATTTACCCATAAATCAGAACGGGCAAGCGCCGTAATTCATACTTCCACGGCCCAGTTGAAGCGCAAGGAATAAGTGCGGTAATCCACTGCCTTTGCTGGTACTGGCGTGTAGGGAAGCCAGCCAGCAAGGAACCGAACCGGGCTGACGGCCTTGCCCGTATCCTATACATTTTTGCAAAAACGGAGAGAATGGCAGAAGATTTTGAAAGTAAACATCACTTCTGGTTGCGAAAAAAAAGAGCGACAACCGAAAACGGAGAGCCGACCCGTACCAGTAAGGACTGTTACGATCTTGGTTTATAAAATTCAAGCAATGATAATTTTAAGCCAATGCATCAGTACAATTGAGATTTGTTTCGTTTAACAAGCAATACTATCGAAAATATGTAAAACGTTGAAATAAAGCTCCTTTTTGTTTTGTTTGTCTGTTATATGTGAATAGACAGAATATCTCAAAAAAGCAGTGGAAGCCAATTTTCATACAAAATTCTCAACGTTGACATGCTGTAACTCTGGCTCCTTATGGATAATCGTCATGAAATTTGGACAGAGAACTACCTCAAAATTTTAGAAATACCTATTAAAAAATTAATCACACTTTTACAAAATTGTTGCTAAGCCGGTGGTTTAATGAAGAAACTTTTTTGAATTTCTGCCTTCTCCGGTCAGGAATATAAATGCAGTAGATTGATTATATCACATGCTACGATTCGGTCGTTGCGTTTGTTGGGGCCTTCTTCAGGTAATAGGAGTTCCGCTATTGATTTATTGCCGATTTCACTCATGGTACAATAATTCCATCAGCGTAACTTTAACTAAACCTAGAGGAGGGTTGACTCATCCAATTAAAAAATCCTTTAAGCAAACTACGAACTTAGCATGGAAGCTATAATTTTCTAGGGAGACTTGAACTTTTCTATGGGTGGTTTAAACCCCCCTAGACCCCCGTATTTACGCCAATGAATAATTTGGAAGAATTCTGAAGAATATTCTCAAACTTCTAGAACAATTGAAGGATGCATAAAAAGCTTTTCAAAAAGTAACAGCACTTTGACTTTCCCAAATTTAGTTCGTCACAGTCCTCAGAAGGAACCGAAAAAATAACAATAAAACACATTACAATAGTCTTTGCCTTGGGTGTTGGACTGCCGAGATGCTTTACTTCTCGGCCCTTTCTCCCTTAGGGGTCGGTTCAATTGCAGCAAGATTCCCAACCCCTCTCGGGCCCAGTGCATCGCTAGAGGAAAACCACTAGGCAACTAGGCAAAGTCCACCACACTACTGGAGCTTCTTTTTCGCAGGTCCATAATTTATACTGTCAGCTTTTCACTGCTACAAAATTTAGAAAAAGACCATTAGTTTGTGAATCGCTGGTACAGTATTCCTTGATTTACCACGAACATAAAAATGATTTATTTCTGACATTAAAATAATGCACATACACACACACATACCAACTCACCGCACGACGACGACACGGTGATGGCAAAAGTATACTTTTGAAATGGAAGAAAACAGTGATCCTTCCGGTGCTGCGATTGATGAGAATAGTTGTTTCAGAAGATGGTCAATTGCGTTGTATGCCGTCGAAGATTGTGGTTTTGATATAGTACTGAATTGAATAAGTTAATATACACCAATAAATAATTGGTGAGAGGGCGTCGGTTATTGGTGTAAATGCATATATCTAGCGATGCCCGCAGGTAACATAATGTTTTGTCAAAGTTTCTGAATTGAGATACAACTAATAACTAATTACTAAAACTTCCGCTTTGATAAAGGTCTTTGACAAAGTTATAGCTGAAAATACACTTGGACAAACACTATAATCAATTGAATGAGTTACTTGGTTTACCCATTGCAATACTTTTCAAAAGATCCTAGATAAAAATGGGATCATATGGGATATGGCCTACCACGAAGTCGGCGGCATCGTCCGGATTATCTATTGAATGTTATCTTTGCTTGTCGTTCTTCCAGTTGAATATTGTTTTTGCTTTTAGTTCGTGACCAGCCCAACGCAGCCTGCCGTGTTTTTTACGCTTGGCATTATCCACCTCTTTATATACTTGGTACAACTCATGATTCATGCGACACCGCCAGATGCCATTTAATAAGTTATCGCCAAATATTGTTCGCAGCACTTTATGCTGAAAGCCCCGAAGGCTATCCGGTCGACTTCCTCCAATGTCCTCGATTCATGACCATATAGGCATTGGCGTAAATACAGGGGGACTAGGAGAGGCTTAGACCCCCCTAGATAAGTTCAAGCTCCCTAGAAAATCTAAGCTGTCATGCTAAGTATGCACCTTACTTAAGAGATTTGTTTGATCAAAAGGGTCAAACCCCCTCTAGATTTGAGTTCAAGGTACGCTAAAGCATATAAGGCTACTGAAACGATCATTGTCCTGTATAACGCGAGTTTTGTTTAAATTCGCAGGCTACGGGACTTCAACTCGTTACGGAGCCCGTAGAAAGCCCGACACGCAGCTGCAATACATCTTCTCACCTCGTGAGAAACATCATTATTGCACGACACTAGTGTTCCAAAATATACGAATTCTACCGCCATTCCAAACTTTTTGACAAATAGCACCATTTCGATATCACTAACACGTCCGGACCCACGTTAACCACCAGTTTATGGACAAAAGCTCGAAAGACAAAACGTCAAAAGGTCAAAAGGTCGAAAGACAAAAGGTCTAAAGGACAAAAGGTCAAAAATGATTTGCTTGGTGGGAAATTTTTCCTTCTTTGAAAAGAGATTTTCGACCTTTTCCCGCTTCATTTTTGTTCTTCGACCTTTTATCCTTTCGACTTTTTGTCTTTCGACCTTTTGTCCTTTTAACTTTTTGTCTTTTGACCTTTTGTCATAGATTATTGACCGCCAGCTATCATGCACTTCGTCTTTGAGGTATTGATCGTGTGTCCGATCCTAGCTGTCTCCTCTTGAAAGGCACGGAAGCTCCTTCCACTGCATAGAGGTTGTGATATGTTCTCAGGGGTATCATGTTAAATACTTATAGAACAAGGTACCGTTACTGTTTTTGCTGAATTTTTGTTTTTTTCTTTTTTATATGGGTCATTTAAGTGAGATGAGTTGAGTGGAGATATGAATCATAAAAATCTAAATATTTTCAACGCTTTCGTTACGCTGTCAGAAATGTAAACGGTACTAGTATGCTATCAATGGCACTGGTTTTCAATAACGTTTTAGTCGAACTTTAATAAGCATAAAATAAAATTTGCACATTTCGTTTGGAAACTACATTGCTGATATAGAACTTGAATTCGAAAAAATCGAAATTCTAGAAACATTCACTAAGCCGAAAAATATGTTTCCCCTCCGAAACCCTCCATGCATTTTTCTATGAAACCTAGTAAGCTGCTCAACAATACACGGAGAAAGCCTAAATGGACCAATGTACGAGTTCACTAATTTGAATCAAATAGTGAAGTCGTAAATTGGTCCATTGTACAGCTTCTGCGACTTTGTTCATTCTTCTGGTGAGTGAATAAAGCAAGTCAATACGTGGAGGGGAGGGAGAGTGAAAACATTAGCACCTCCCCCTCTTGGCAGCAGAAATGCTTTACATGTGGAACACGAATTCATTTATAATTGCAAGGTTTTATGACTAATTCACTGCCCGACGGTCAATCCCGATGATGTTATCGTCCGCAGAGCCAAGGAGCATGAGGGGTCATCACCCCGCTTCCCCTCGTAACTCTGCGTGGTTTCGGTCAATGCTCAACCCCCCTCCCCCTATGACCACGTAGTTACCGTTTTGATTCATATTACGGACACTTAAGGCTTCAGTGAAGTGTTACTCATCAAAAAGCATATAAAATATATCAGTTTGTATGATTTCTCCGCGTGATCGAGCCTTGAAAACCCTTAGCTTTCGAATGGTGGGTGAAGATTTTGATTCCGCAACATGAATAATTTTAAATAAATGGAAATGTGTGGACTTCCCATGATTCTTATTCCGGACGCTTCCTTACTTTTGCCTTGATTTCCGGACACTTTGATTCCAATTGCGGACAGCTCATGAAAATCATAAATAGAGAAGTCAAATAATCAATTGAAGTCGCCAAACCACTAAACAGACGTCTAAGGCAGTTGAGCATTGTAATTTTTCATAGATATTTATGAAAAATGCTTATTAAAACAAGCTTCGAAAATGCGAACTTTTGAACGGCAAAAATTGAAACATTTCGTGTGAAATGTTTCCCATACAAAGAAGAGTGTCCGGAATTAAAAGCTGTCCGTAATATGAATCAAAACGGTATTCATAAATGAAACATAAATAAAGACATCGAAAAAAAAAATTAAAAAAAATTCCACCATCAGATTGCAATTCTCATCAGGTCTAGTACCCATTAGACTGTTGGATACTTTCAAAATTTTTAGTATAATGGGATTTTTTATGAACATGACAATGTTCACGCTGAATTGCG
The DNA here is from genome assembly GCF_002204515.2 of Aedes aegypti. Lineage (NCBI taxonomy): Eukaryota > Metazoa > Arthropoda > Insecta > Diptera > Culicidae > Aedes > Aedes aegypti. Next base: position 384,814,578 of record NC_035108.1, read on the forward strand.
ATTATAACATTGATTTTGATGGAAGCAAAATATAGCGTCACCCACTCTATTTAACCGGTAGCTACCAAAATTCCATTGAAAATATTTGTAGACATTTTTCTGGAAGTGATATGATAAATCTTGGGTAATACTGGAGACACGCTTCCAATTATTATTTCTATATCTCTGCGTTGATCAGAATAATTAAAAAATAGATATTTTTCTGCGGATTTTCGTGAATAAATGATAACCGAAACCAGACAGTGGGCGTAATAAGGAAAATTGTAAAATTCTCAATAGTTATTTGTGAATGCTAAGGATATTTTGCAAAATTTAGATTACCACCAATGGGGCTTGATCACCGTGCAACGTAAAATGTGAAAACTGATTGGCTTTTTTCGATGAAAGAAGGAATTAGCAGCTTACTTATCATAATAAATCTTCGAGCTGTTTAGTAGAATACCTATAAGTAAATACATTCTATAATAATAAAATTTAGCTTTTCGGTACTTGTAAAATAAATTCGGTTATCGTTACGCGTTTCGATCTACTACAATTCGGTCATCTTCAGATGTATCGAGCTGGCTCTGCACTTTATCAGGCAGGTTTACTTTGAAGAAAGAATTAAGTTAGAGCCAGTGTGGTACGTCTGAAGATGACCGAAGAGACATAGATCGAATTGCGTAACGATAATTAAGCTGCTATTGTATTTTTTCACCGATAAAAGCCCACACGCTTCTACATCAAAATTGAGGTTGCTGAAGAATATGAGAAATTTCAAGACCAGTAGTAATTTAATCCTTAGAATTCCTTTAAGAATATCAACGGACAGAAGCAGGATCACAGCTCAAAAAAGTGCGCTTTCTTCAATTCGATTAAACCATGTGGTTGATCCTGCAAAAAGACCTCAGCAGGTTTCCCTCGAAGTGGTTGCATATGGCAGGAGACGGCGCTGTTTTTCTCTATAGAGCACTGACAGATTCCCAGAACCATCGCATGTCATTCTGTTCCATACCGTAATTTCGGGTGAAATTGATCACTTTTCACGGTTTTTCTTTTCTGATTTCTATAATGTTGAAAATGTCAAACATCTGAATGCAGGAAAACAAGTATGAAGGTGAGCCTCATAGACTCAAGTACCGAAATTTCCTAACGAATGTAGTTTTAGCGCTAAAAATATCTCTACAATAAAAAATCAAGAGATCTCATTTCGGGGTGAAATTGATCACTTATCAATGCGATTGTTGTTAGTTTTCAAAACAACTCTACATAATATATTTAAGCTTGCTGAATCCGAATATGCTTGCCAAATTCTTATCAATGCAATATTTATAGAAATAATGAATATTTAAATATCAACAATTACGCAGAAAGCGCCTAAAAGTATGTAATTTCCTAAGGAATTTCCTGATATCTAACAGAAATTCATTTATTTCAACCAAATCAGCGAATTGGTACGAGTTTTGGTTATGCAATCTAGTTTGGGGATATTTCTTAAGTATCCTCACAAACTTTCAGGATTATACCATGTCCAAATCCTTGTCTAGAATCAGAAGTTTATTGATGTTTGTCAATACTGCACTGTACATGATTTTTAAATTTTACTCTATTTTCATAGAAATGAACATTTTTGAACGCAAAAAACTTCATAAAACACAATTTGGACATACTTACGACAAACAACGTTCATTCACTGCAGGTTACATTGATATTTGTGCTCCATTAGGAAAATATAAAATCGAGTGACACAGTGATCAATTTCACTCTACTGATCAATTTCACCCGAATTTACGGTAATTTCTTGCACTTCATGCTTCTTTTTCTTTATGCGATGGATCCGTTTTTGGTCAGCTCTTGCTTCATCATACCGCTCTCTGCTTTGACGGGTGCCAGACATCTAGACCCGGCTTCTGGCCACGTTCTTCTCGTCCGTCGTTCTCTGGCACTCCTCGTTGAACCAACCGTTGCTTGGTCTTCGTTGAGCAGTACCTATCACATCTCGCACTACTGGGCTCACCGCGCCGTGCACTGACTCCCACGAATCGCTGTGGTTGATGTTCTCGTCGATTTTGCTAATCCGCTTGTCGAACTTCTGATGGTCAGCCACTTTAGATGCTCTTCTCAATATATTACCTGTACATGTGCCGTACAGTTTATCCGTTATAATGGAATATTGGAATATATACATTTAAAATCATCAGGGACTTCAATCTGAACTCAGAGATAGAGACAGTATAAGACTGGATGACAACGAAGGCGAACTATGATGCTCCTTTCAAAGTGTTTAAATAAGGCCGATATATATGGGAGTCTGGTGGGCCGAGTTTACGTCCAGGTTCTATTAGTTTCTACACATATGGGTCTAAGATTGGTGAAAATACCGGAGCCGGAGTTTTTGGTCCTGGAATCAACAAAGCAGAAATTCAAGCAGTTATAGAATGTGCGAATATCTGTATTGAAAGGAAGTACAGATTAGCTAAAATCTGTATTTTTTCGGATAGCTAAGCAGCTCTAAATGCACTGAAGGCATTCACTTGTTAGTCGAAGCTAGTGTGGGAATGCATTCTTTCTCTGAAACAATTGGCCAGTAGGAACGAAGTTACTTTATACTGGGTGCCCAGCCATTGTGGAATTGATGGAAACGAAACGGTCGACAGTTTAGCAAGACAAGCTTCTTCAATGAATTTTTTTGATACCGACTCATTTTGTGGAGTTTCAGAGTGCGCTCTGAGAGCAAAACTTAAATCTTGGGAAATGTCTATGGTAGAATCCAACTGGAATACCATCAAGAAAAGCAAAAAAGTTTATTAAGCCCAGTGGTTCAAAAGCCCAGGCTATACTAAATTTAAAAAAGGGATCTGAGGGTAATAACCGGTCACTGCCCTAGTAGGTATCATCTGTATAAAATTGGGAAAATCCAATCTTCTCTGAATGTCGTTTTTGTCAAATCGAAAACGAAACTGCTGAACATATACTCTGCAGCTGTGGAGTTTTGTTCAATCAAAGAAGGTCAATCTTTGGAAAAGAGTTATTAGAGCCCCTAGAAATCTGGCAAAGTAATCCCAACAGGGTTATAGACTTTGTAAAACAAGTCCAGCCTAACTGGGATCGCGTGCTATATCAACCAATGTCTATCACATCTTGGTGATATTTGGTGTTGTTGTATCGCTGTGTTACATACTTTGGCCCCTCCGCATTTTTACGTCGTTTTTCTTTGTTTTCTGATGAATTTATTGCTGTGACTGTTTTATATTACTGAAGCTCTGCATATTCTTCCGTATTACTGTGAATAAACTGAATATTTCGAGAAATCTCGCCGATAAAATGACCGACAAAATATCTAAAAATTGCGAAGATTTAGTGAAATGCTCGAAGTGTACGATCGTCATATACACACGAAGAAAGTGATTTTTTTTCACTACATACACTCCCGTGCATAAGTTTGGGTTCACCCCCTTAAAAACATGCAAAAGTGTTCAGTCCATATCTCTGTGACTACACGTTCAATTGAAACTCTTTAAGCCGCATTCGAAAGGCAAAGGGTTATTCTTACTTCGTATGTGTTTTTCCAAAAACATTCTTTGAGCTTTGTATATTAAATTTTTACTTAAAGTTGTGACATTTTTCAAAAAACACACTGAAAAATCATATCTAATTTCCTCAGCATTGGATCGACCAAAATTTTAAATCAAAGTGTCATTAGATTCGTAATCTTATATTCTTTGAAGAGACCCCACGAAATTTCGGCGGAAAAATCTGGAAAGTATTCAAAATCAATGAAACAGTCAGTCAAGTCATCGTGCAAAAGTTTGGGTTCACCCCTCAGTATGGTGTATCGTGCAAAAGTTTGGGTTCACCTGATTTTACTTAAATCTGTGAAATCTCAAACCAATTATGTACGCGCCATTATTTGCGCACAAAAAAGCTTTAAACTATTAAAATCGGTTGAAAAATGGCAGAGATATTGACAAAAATGATGTGCGTGCGGCTCAGGTGAACCCAAACTTTTGCACGATTTGCATCATACTGAGGGGTGAACCCAAACTTTTGCACGATGACTTGACTGACTGTTTCATTGATTTTGAATACTTTCCAGATTTTTCCGCCAAAATTTCGTGGGGTCTCTTCAAAGAATATAAGATTACGATTCTAATGACACTTTAATTGAAAATTTTGGTCGATCCAATGCTGAGGAAATTAGATATGATTTTTCAGTGTGTTTTTTGAAAAATGTAACAACTTTAAGTAAAAATTTAGTATACAAAATTCAAAAAATGTTTTTGGAAAAATACCTACGAAGTAAGAATAGTTCTTTGCCTTTCGAATGCGGCTTAAAGAGTTTCAATTGGACATGTAATCACAGAGATATGGATAGAACACTTTTGTATGTTTTTTAGGGGGTGAACCCAAACTTTTGCACGGGAGTGTATATAGAATTAAAATTATACATTTTTCACATCGATGTATGGTACGGTACAATGGGCAATTATTGATTGAGATTAGAGTGTGAGTCTATCAACACTGGTGTACATAGCAAGCGTTAGTGCAATATTGTTTGTTTCGCAGTGAAAATGTTTGGTATCGTGGAGTATGCAGCCGGCAATCCTCATCGGAGGTCTTTTGCTGAACGAAAATGCTTTCTTTCAGTTTGTCCAGTTATTATATTAGCTATTATTCAACCAAATTAGAAATGATAATGTTGTAGTGTCGTGACGGTTTTTGTCATCGTTTAACCCGAGGAAGCGTGAGGTAGGAACTTGTGAGGACCAGAGCTGTGTTAGACTTCCTGGTTGTCGACCCACAGTTGGTCGGTGTTCAGACAAACAGGACTAGATTGGCATTCCAAAAATATGTTCAAGACTCTTTCAATTCTGATATTTTCGATGCTGTTTTGATACAGATATTTCGTCAAATAGGTAAGTTCCATTATTACAGCAAATAACGAATATATTTTGATATTTCGAATGCCTGCGATACGTTTTTTTTTTTGAAACCATAAAAACACTTGGTCCAGACTGTAGGGGAAAAGCAATAACTTTAGACCTACAAGAATTCTGTGCCAATTTTCGGATTTCTCTACAAAGTAGGCCAAAATCGTTTGGATCGGTCGAAAATTAGTGCTTTTCCCCGATAAACACCGACAAGTTTTGTAGCTCATTAAGGCACTATACAAAATGATAAATGATCTGTGGCAGATAATGTCTGATTGTCTGGTTTTTGGCGAACCTACTTAGTTATTGTGTAACGCTGGATGGTTTCAAAATCAAATTTTTGGTTCGAAATTGAAGGATCAACCTCGTTTGTGATGTTAGACGGATTGAAACAAGGAGACGTACATTCGGTCAACATTGCGTGAAGCGTGAAAATATCATGGATCACATCATCAACCAAAAGTGACTCCCCGATTCCTACTCTATTCCACTAGCACTCCTTTTCAGAAAACTGTAGAGATGCAGATGATGACTGTAAGTGGATGGCTGGCACCGGTATTGACTCTTCAAATTTATTACTCAAGGATAATGTTTAGCTCATCCCAAGCTCCATTCAGTTGATCTCTGTGCAGTTTCGACTATACTGGTCAATCACGGAGTACCAACTATGAATTGTAATCCGCATAACTCTTAAGTCGACTGTCCTCTGCGAGTCTCGAAAGCTCGACTGCCCGTTTCATCCATCTCCGAGCGATGCGAAACATTGTATTGCGAAAAACACTATGCTTTCCGCGTGCACACATCAAACCCGAAGGACGTTTTGCACTACGATGAGGACGATGGACGGGGATGTATCGTCTGCAAGTACAAGTCCATCCCTTAGCCCGTCCTCAAGAGTGTATCGTAATTCAACCCTGGCGCCTTTCGTGAAACTCTGCACGAAACCGAAACTTACAGCGTGAACGTTGCATTGCTGAAACGTCACAGCACAAGCACAGCATCCGCCACAGCACACAGTTTTGCTGATGTACACTCCCACCGCCTCCCAGTGCAAACCAAACAACCAACCAGCACCACCAACGACGAAAAATTATTATTTCATAAAAATCATAAAACACATAAAAACATTATACAATAAATTTTCGTCGCACCCTTCCGGAGCATTAAGTAATCCTTACGTCGGTTACCCGCGTGCAACTAGACGCGGACACGGAAAGGAAGAGCAAGATCCTTCTTAGTCGGTGCAGGCGATGCGATGATGGTGGCAGAAGAAATTAGTTCCCCATGACAGGCAGCCAGCGAGGAAACAAATAAATAAGGCACATTACTGTGGCACACGGTTCCAAAGGGGACATTATCAGAACCGATGCCAAAGCATCTCATGACTCTTGCTAAGGGTATGTGATGTTTCGAATGATTCCGTCAAGGAAACGAAACTTTGCGGGATTCCTTGAGGCGAAATGTCAATTCCAGTTTCGTTAAATTGTCAACTTTCATTTCGTTTCTTTATTAACAGTACCGGAAATACAAAGTATCAACAGTACTTTCGTACTGTAAATACATATCGCACACCCTAAACTCTTCCAAAGGTACAGGATACATATATACGGGAAAAGGGTGATGCCATTCAAAGGATGGCAACCAGCGAAAAGAAGCGACCACATCATCCCTTTTTGTCAATCATTCAAATTTATCTCCTGCTCCGTGTAAATACCAGACCCTGGGCTGGGCTGCTGCAAGGGCTTTGGTCTGTCAAGATAATGCATTATTAATCTGAAATTATGTTTATTGCCGACTCTCGGTGAGTGAGGAGTCAGAGTCACAATAGATGGAAGGGGCTTCGATGTGGTGGTACTCGATGGGCAAGGATTGACGATATGGTTGTGTCTGTTTTGTGACTACCCATAAAAATGGATGAGTTTTTTAAGTGCTGAAAACCTGAAGCAATAAGCATTCGGGAATCCTGGAACAGGTTAGATAAAATTAAATTCAAGACAGTTTAAGACTGCTTCACCTTCTTGTTTGGAGAAGAAACAGTATGTTTTGACGATCAATCTGGCATTCCCATGAACAAATTGGCTGAGCCTTTTGTATTCTGTTTGTGTAACTTTTAAGAAGAAACAAAATGCGAAACGTTATTATAAAAGATATAATCAGATGGTGTTGATCCATAGCATGGCTCTCAAAATTCAATTGTCAAAGTGACGTGGTATTCATAACATCTAAGAACTCTAAGACGAACGCTAAGAATTATTATTACGGACTGCCTTTTCCGTTGGTGAAAGTTCACCGCACAGGTGATCCCTAATTCATAAAATATTGTGCCCTTCCTGCGCTACCCTGAGCAATGGTGCAGGCGAACTTGTGTTTCTCCAAGATACTTGATCGATTGTCTTTCCTGAGTTTTAATTCTGAGGCTAAACAAGGGTGCGGTTATGAATATAATGTTATTTCATTTAAATTTTACACAGTGTACTCTGTGCTTTTTCGCCTTTCAATTTCACAACATCAGTTACGCGTACGCCATAGCTTCTTAGGAAGATTGACAATGTACAGAAAATGTTCCCCTCAGAGATCGGCAACGCTAGATGGGCGCGTTCTAATTTGCTTCGAGGTCATCCTCGTTTTTCTCCTGATTCCTTTCTTTTAACCCTTTGACCGCACGCAACACTTGCTCGAAAATCAAAAATTTATGATAATTCAGTCAACGGAAGCGGACTGCAGAAACAGAGCACGATGGAAAGGTTTCTCCTGAAAGGGAAAAAAGAAGCTTCTTTTATGAGTCCTCCTGACCAATTCAAAAGGAAAAATGTGGGGTGGCCCAAGAGGGGGCGACAGAGTGTTGTCTTAAGAAAACTTGACTCCGTTGATGAGGGCCACAAACCAAAGCGCTCTAAAGTGAGTTGGGTTGGAAACGAAATGCGCTGGGACATGTAAACAAGCACATTTATAACCCCCTTTTACGTTGGACCGCACGGTGGTCCAGTTATTGATATTCCCCACAAAAATTACTGTTAATTAAAAGTATTGTGGAAAACGTTTTAGAGTAGCAATTCTTATTTTATATATACAGTCGACTCTCCATAACACAATACTAAAAGCACCATCGAGTTTGAGAGATATCGAGTTACAGAACATAAAAACAGTGCTACTGCGATCCTAGGGACCATCATGAAAGTCATGAAAACCAGCTTTTACACCCCAACCTCTTTTTAAGAACATTATCGGAGAGTCGTTAAAGGAATTGGTCGTAAAATCAAGGTAATATTTTTTTTTATTGCAACTTCTAGATGTGGATATACTGATTTGAGACATTCGGTAAAGTTGAAGCATAGATTGATAACTTTCCAAAATGGCCCTTCAAGTTTTCATATTCTGAAAATCGATGTCAACACTGCTCGATTGTTATCAAAAGAGCCAATTATATCGGGGTGTTATTTGCAGTTTCGGAAAAAAATTAAAGCTAACGATTCCAAATGTTCACCAAAGTTGAAGGAAGTGTTACATGCCACAAAGTCGGCATAATTACAAATGTTCATATGGCATATGGCAACACTGTTTAAGACGAATTAGGAAAAGATCAAAACCATAAAACTTGAGCGGAACAAAAAAATAGAATGCTAAGTAACATTTGAACACGGAGAAAAAAAAATAGTTATTCCAAGTAATTTTCGGTTGTTTTCAAACTAAACTAATGAATTTTGCCCAAACAAATTTTTAGTTTGAATTTATCATTGTTTGGAAAAAAATCTAGGATTCAAAGTTGTTTTCAAAACAACAAAAGGTTGATTTGAAACAACCATAAAATTGGTTGTTTATTTAATAGCTGCAAAATCGATCAATTATTTAAGTTGTTTCAAACCAACTGAAGTGATTTGAAATAAACAAAAATTCATTTTGCAATAAACTAATGCGTTGATTAAAACAAACGAGTGATTGGTAGTTTGTCCATACTTATAATTTTTTCCTATATTTTTTCTTATTATTACTAATTCAAAACATCTTTGATGTGTTTATATGTACTGTATTGTTATTTTAAGATTATCTTCGCATTGTTCAACTAAAAGAAATAGCAATAATCGTATGGGTTATGAGATGAGAATCAAAAATTCCAATTTCCGATTGCGACCGTTTGCATTGCTTCGATTGCCACTGTTCTATTTTCTCGATTTCATCCACTCTTTGAATAGCGCCCAAACCGTTGATTTAAGCGCTATAGTTTGTTCACAAAAGTTTCTTAGTATATTAAAGCGCATCTTTTGATGAAATAAGTTTTGTGATCAATCTCCACCTAGCAGTAAAATAGAAAAACTATTTTTTCATAAAATTTAGATAGACTTACGGTGTTTTCGGCAAAGTGCTAGAATTGCCAATTGGAAACAACTTTGTCTAAGACACGATTTTTCTATCCGTAATATTTTTCAAGAGGTAGTTTAGACCCCTATTACTGCCTTCGGCGCAAAATGGCGCAGACAACTCTTCCAATTTATGAAAGTACCATATCTTCCTTTTTACAAATGATAAAACCTTTGTCTATATGCGTCTTTTCATGGGTTTCTGCTATCAAACAAATAAGCCTTTTCAAAACGAATTCAACCGATAATTCCTTTACTTTAAGAGATGGAGGGATGCAAATGTTCTGCAAAACACGTGTTTTAAGATATCTAAAACTTTGTAGAAGACATGAAAAATATAATAAATCTTAGTTAAATTTATGAACAAAATTGGTTTCAACGAGTTTTTTCATACAATTTTGTGTACATTCTGTTAAAAAAAATCGTAACTCTTTCACAAGAATTTGTTTTCTTGTCTTCTACATAGTTGTTAGATATCTGGAAACGCGTGTTTCTGCTGAATGTGCAATGTTCAGCAGAAACACGCGTTGTTGCATTGCAGCTATTTGCGAAAGAAGAAATCTGATGAAATAATCTTGTCGAATCGGTGAAAATGTATATCTATGGTAGCATTTTAAAGAAGTTCTCTTAAATTAGGAGTTATTTTTAAACACCGTACGGCTAGCTAGTTGAATTAAAAAATATATTTATCGAACTTTTCACTGATTGCTGATGAAAATTATATTACCAGATAGGCTCTTAAACCCATTTAATTTTAGTTCTAATAAACCGCTGCTAAATGGCGATTTTCAGTAACCCAAAGAATGGTGTGCACACATTTGTTAAAAACTACAAATATTAGTTTATAACAAAAAAAAATTGTTTATTATTAAATATATATTCCAGTTTGAAAATATCTAAGAAATCAATTTGTTTCAACAAAAAACCTGAATTAAGGTGATTATAGAACGAAGCCACACCTCAAATTTTCAAGAGCACAAGACTTGAGAACCAATCAGCGCTCCCATTGGTCACCACCAGCAAGCAAGCAACTTGATTGGTTTTCAACGCGAACTGTTGTCAGATACTCTCGCCTTGTGCACTTGAAAATTCAAAGTTTGGCTTCGTTTTATAATCACCTTAAGTTTTACAAAAAATCAAGTTAAAACAAATAAAATTTTAATTTGAATTCCATCCAAAATTTTGGTTGTTTCAAACTACATTGTTTCCTCTCCGTGAATATTCTTCAACTGTAATCCAGTTTTTCTTGAAGAGTCCAAAATTTTGTCGGAGCTGGCAACACTGCTCAAGTGAAATCCCGCCACCAGGCAGTGCTAGTGTGTATGAAACTTTTGTTTTGTGAATATCTCAGGATCACGACCGTTTAGAAAGATGACGTCTTCGGCGAAATTGTTTGGTGGCTCAAGGTCTATAATTATTCTTACTAAGAGATTTAAGATTTTGTCACCAGGCGGCACGAAGCTACTTTTTTGCGAATATCTCAGGATTCTGACCATTAAGAAAAATTGCGTCAAGCGCTGTCATTATTTCAGTCAAGAGTGCCAGACTTTACAATGACAGAAATTCATTAGGCTTACATACGAACAGTTTATAGCTACATCAAAATTTTTAGGTGTGTTCGCAAAACAAATGGTTCATGCTCACTAGCGCCACCAAGTGGCAAAATTTCGAATTTCATGGCTCAAAAAAATGATAGTCCTTGAGCTACTGAACAACTTTGCCGAAGACGCAAAAATTCGATGCTTACTATCGCTGCTTGGTGGCAGAATTCCGCATTTCAATGACCACCGCATGTTAGCCCTTAATTTACTAAACAATTTTGTTGAACATCAGGTCCTTCTATTTTGATTATTTTTTTTAGTTATTTCTCATTTTTAAAACCGGTCGTTAATCTGAATTTCAGTTGTAAAAAAGTGGTCGTAAGAATAGGATAGAGTGTACTATGCTTCTCTTACTCGATATCGGGATACAAAAGATCGAGTAAGGGAGAAAGTCCAACACAGCGATATTCAACATGTTAACCGGGAACAGTTTCATTTTCCAGCAGCCATGCCAGAATGCAAATACTGGACCGGAGTCGAGAGCAACTACCGGATTATCATTCATCTCTAATAGTCACCCTAGATTTCAGGGTCTGGCCAAGTAAACGGCCCCTCTTCAACTCAGTTGGCTGCCATGGAAGGCAAATCCCCAGGAATTTGCCAATGTTTCCGGGAAACCCAGAGGATTGGCCAGTATTCATAAGTTCACCGAAAACCTTCCACGTGTCTCTCCACTTTGGAGACCTTGTATGGAAAGCCGGAACATCTAGTTTTTATGTTGCTGAAGAAGGTTCGGGACGTTACCCTTTATATGGATCCAAGAACGACCCAGCGTTCAAAACCTGAAAAACACAAAGAAAAGAACTTTTTGGGAGCTCATAGCATACTGAGGAATGCGAAAGCAACACCGAAGTCAGACGTTCCGCAGGGCCCAATCGCTAGGTTCAGTTACGCGGTATGCTAACAATCGATCGTTACGGTGTTTGTTTTCCTCGGCGATGGATCGTCGAGAACAATGACTGAAGAGGATTTCGTCAAGCGACTGGGAGTGGAAGGGGAAGTGAATCCCTGCTTTGCCTGCAGTGGACTTCGAATGTTCAAAGAGGGGAGAAAAATACAAAGAAGAAATGATATCTGGAGATATCTGGAGAACAGCAAAAGCATCTCTATCAGCCGATGGATGTCCGAACCGTAGGTCACCTAGATCTACCACGACAGTAAATTCGCTATGCAGAAATGGTGAGGAAGTACCCCTGCTTGGAAAGAATGGACCAATGCACGAGTTCACTCGGTGACGTTTGAGCGGTGCCGTGTTATTTATGTAACCATGGAAACGCATGAACTTGGCACCGCTCAAACGTCAAATTAGTGAACTCGTGCATCGGTCCATTCTGTCTACGCTATTCCCAAAATATTCATCAGCAACGACAACTTACTTCTTGGTGCCGTTTTGAAGATTCGCGAAGGATACCCTCAGGAACTCATTGCCGCGGAAACCCGTTTGGGTAGACCATTTACGGATCGTTACCCGGTAGCACTGATCATGCTCTAAATTTTCACATTTGTAGCTGTGAGTCGGATTCATCGCTTCGAGCTGATGAAACAATATTTATCGACGGAGATCCAACCATAGGCGAAAGCGTTAAGAAACAGATGGTAGACAACCTGAGGAAGAAGCTACAAAACTAATCTCTACAACACGGCATGCTGACACAAGAATAGTTTTCAGTGGCAGAGACTTGTATTTGGCGGCAAGTAAGGAGTCGATACCGGTTACATAAAAACATAAAATTACCACTCAAAGCAACCTTATTCCTACGCATAAATACAGATATTGGAACAGTTTTGTAAATGAAACCAGAGGGTTCATAACACGCATTTCCAAGTGGGTCCATAATAGTCACGTCGGCAGCAAGCCGGATTACATGGGAATCAAATAAAAAACGTCCAAATGCATATTTCGCTGGAAAAATCGAATGATTTTGTATGTTTCATAGGCGTACTATGAAGTAAAAACATTGAACTTGTTGTAAGACTCCACAAAACGTATATGTGTCTGAGATAACATTGCAAAAAAGCGTCGAGAACGAATTTCAGCTACTAAGGGGTGCGTTACTAGCATTGAAACTGTACAAAAGTAAGCCTCTGCAGTTGAAATTCGTGCACTAGAATGTGCAAATCTGGCTTCTGAGAAGGGATCAGTAAAACTGGATCGCACCAATAGGATACAGCAATCTCCGTAAGTCGATTTCAAAAGGCGCCTATTGCGTCTTACGATACAAAATGCTCCATAATACATCCCGAGGATAACTCAGTCACGATGTTACTCGTAGAGTCGTTACATCGAAAATATCTTCATGCCAATGGTGAAACGGTTCTTAATGAGATGCGGCAGCGATTCCAAATTTGCGGTCTTAGAGCGTTGGTAAGTACAGTAACAAAACGCTGCAATCTGTGTCAAATTCGAAATGCTACTCCTTTGGATCCACGAATGGTGTCGCTTTCCACGGCTAGACATCAGGCGTAGGGGGACTGGGGGTAGTTTGCCCACGTCAAGGAGAACAGCGGTTTTAGATGTGAAATACATTATTTTATTATCTTTTTTAATTATGGTTGGATAGACAAACATGTTTTCTACCAAATAGTAGAAACAGCTATCCATTTTATCTTTTCTGGGGTTTATAAATTAGTTTTAAAAAAATGCTTGCCTAACTGCATATGTATTGTTTTGCGGGGTAAAACGCCCCGCTTGAGTTCGGCGTTAGCCATGCTGTAAACGAACGCACACAATCATGCTTGTATATGGGTTGCATACATCCGGGCGTTTGTTCAGATGTTATTGTTCAATAATAGTATACATGCTGATGCGGAAAATGTACATTTGTAAGGTTCCAATTTGTGCGTAACCTCAACGCGGCATTACGGTTGATATAATTTGAATTCAACGGCTGTTTTGGTGTTATGAAATAGGGGTGGGCGTTTTGCCCCCAGAGTTGATTAAAGTTTAGGTCCTTCAATAAGCTTTTTGAGGGCAAATTTAACATATGTTTTGCACGTAATACAAACTATGACAGTGCACAAGTTGGCTCTCGGCAATAGTTTTAGAAATTTGGTTATTTATCGATCTAAAAAATGGCATTGAAAATCGCACAAAATTGCAACGGAAACAGCGAAAAACGTTTTTATACGATTTTATCGATTTGGTTGAGAAAATCACATAAAAATATATTGGGAAAAGCATTTTTATCCATTTTCTATGATCTAGGATGAAAAAAAGTGTTCTAAAACACATCGTTCGTCCAAATCGATGGTGGCGCGTTTTGCCCCCTATGGGCATATTACCCCCAGTTCCCCTACGTCCGGTCTTTTTCATACGTAGGACTGAACTATTTTGGTCCACTAGCGGTTCGTGTTAGCAGAGCTACGGTGAAAAGGTGGGTTGCTTTGTTCACGTGCCTGACCAACCGCGTCTTACACCTGGAAGCAATCCACACACTCAGTACGGTATCCTGCAAGATGGCTATTCGTCGTTTTGTGGGCCGGATTGGCGCTCCTATAGAAGTGCATAACGACAATGACAATGATCTTCGTTGGGAGCTGGCCAACATTACTGTAGATCTTGCCGAAACGTTCACCAATACCTCTACAAAGCGGCGCTTTATTCCACCGGTGGCGCCTTTCATGGGCGACTCGCGGGAAAGGCTACTGAGATCGATGAAGATAGCACTGGATGCGATTTACACTTCGAGAACTTCGAATGAGGAAACGTCGAAACCAACCCTGATAATTGAAGTGGAAGCTGTAGTAAAATCTCGTCCACTGACCTTTGTTCCTGTTGATCCTGTGCAGGAAGAGGCTCTGACTCCGAACCACTTTTTATTGATGAGTGCGAGCGGAGTAACACAGTCGGTGAGGACACTGGAGGAAGCTAAGCAAGCATGCATGAGCAGCTGGAACCTATTTCGGGTCATGGATGATGTACCGTTTTGATTCATATTACGGACACTTAAGGCCTCAGTGAAGTATAACCCAGCTTGGACCATACAAAATAAATCATTCTGTATGATTTTTTAGCGTTATCGAGCGTCGGAAGCCCGTAACTTCCGGATGGTGGGTAAAGAATACGCGTCCGCAACTTGAATAATTTTAAATAAATCAAAACGTGTGGCCTTTTCATGATTCTTATTCCGGACGCTCCCTCACTTTTGCCTCATATTCCGGACGCTTTGATTCGAATTACGGACAGCTCATGATAATCATTAACGGAACAGTCAAATCATCAATTGAAATCGTTCAACCACTTAAGAGACGTCTAAGGTAGTTGGGCACTATAAATTTGCAATGATATTCATGGAAAAAACCTAATAAAACGAGCCTCTAAAATGAGAACTTTTGAACGGCGAAAATTGAAACATTTCGTGTGAAATGTTTCCCATACAAACGAGAGTGTCCGGAATTTGAAGCTGTCCGTAATATGAATCAAAACGGTATTCTGTTGTCGTTGGATACGCGAGTATCAACCAACGATTGTTCGACGGACTAGGAGGTTTGAGGGCGTGAAATCAATAGAGGTGGGTGACTTGAAGATCGGCGTATCCGAAGGTACTATGAATTGATGGATAAGAGGACGGATACTCGAAGTGGTTCATCGAAGAGTACGGCAGGCAGTCGTACAGACCTCTACTGGAGTAATTCATCGGCCAATCTCGAACGAAACAATTTAAATTTCAATGTGATGTAAACTGAACTTTACTTTAAAAATAAAACAAATTCGTGTGTTGTTACAATATCATATAAACTGAAATAAATGTAGATATAATTTTTAACTAAATATGCTTGATTATTGCATGATCGTGTAAATTTAAAGTGAATCCAATTGAAAAATAATGGTCGTTGATCGTTAGGTTTATTTTGATGCTCCAAATATGTGCATGAAAATAAACTAAAATTTCCCTCATTTGTTTAACTGTTTAGCTCGGATAGACATTGATTGTAACCTTGGTCAGTTGAGTTCTGCACAAAGTTACGGGTCGGGGAGTGTTGCCGACTTGAGAGTCACTTAGGAATAGCTCTTGTTTGAACTACAACGGTCGGAGTATCAAATTACCTAACGTTGATTGTTTACACGTTGAGTTTTGTATAGCACTGGAGAACGTCAATGAGTTATTGTTTAAACCTGAGATAAACATAAATCACGTCTATTGTATTGATTAAATTTGATTTCTAGATAAAAAATTGTATCAGTTGCATTAAAACTTATTGAAAACCATCGAAAGATTGCTCACACTCCAGTAGGTTGAAGGTATTTATTTCAGGAAGTATTTGGATGAACTAAAACAGCTGGTGTACCCACTTAGTTGACAACACATGGATATCGACGAAACAAACGATTCATCAAAATATGACAATCTTATAGGATCCAAAATTGCGAAATGTTCTTCTACTTAAAAATGA
The DNA here is from genome assembly GCF_002204515.2 of Aedes aegypti. Lineage (NCBI taxonomy): Eukaryota > Metazoa > Arthropoda > Insecta > Diptera > Culicidae > Aedes > Aedes aegypti. Next base: position 384,830,838 of record NC_035108.1, read on the forward strand.
AGACTTCTTCTACTTGAAATAATGAAAATTTCTTACAAGTAAACTCCAAAAGACAAAACTTCATTTTACGAACTAAGCTCAATAGTTTTACGAACCAATTCAATTTTCGAACCCCCGATCTAGTTCGTTAATTCAGTTAACAGTGTATTCGTTACTTTTTTCAAACATGCTTAGAAATAGGGTTATTGCCAGCATTTTAAAACCCTGAACCTCTGTGACTCGCAATGGAAAAATCCTCCGACGAAGACGGCGACGAATGGAAAAGCAATGGGGATCCGTGCTTATCTCCGGGTAATTCCAGCATGGGAATTATTGCTGAAGATGACATTTCCATGCTGTTCCGTTGCTTAAAATTGCACGGTGTGTGTCTTGAGGGACTGTGATAAACTTTTATCGGAAGCGACGAATTTCAGCTTGTGTACCCCGTACAGCCAAAGCAGCCGGTTATCATGAATCTTGGGGTTAATTCATAATTAACGTCTGAACGGTGCCCAAAAATGCCCAAATTCTTCGTCAGATTGCGAAAATTCAATTACGGTAATGAAGCAACCCTGCAATTGAACGAGATTTCCTTCCATCGGATTGGATTTCAAAGCAAGCTTCTGGCTGTTTCGGTTTTTCTTTGGGACCTATCATCCGCATGTTGTATTGTACCAACATATGATTCGCTATCTCTAAATGTTGAATTGGGTGAGCACCTGTTCGGGAGTGTGGGGTGTGAGGGGCGGAACAGGCATTTATATCTCGGCTCGTTTCTTTCCGTCGAAGAAGCGTGTGTTTGATTAGTAAATATTATGATTAAAAAGAAATATCAAAAGATAATTTTATGTATGGAAATGATAAAAGCCTCAGGAGCAGATGAAAGAAAAGCGATGCCGCCTCCGCACGCGGAAAGTTTCATTACACATGACGGCAGAGCACACATCAGTACAGGGTAATGCGAGAAAGGCGGACTTTTTAGATGTTACCATAAATGTGCCACTGCGTAGCAAGTCAAATCAAACAAGAGATTAAAACGCTGAATAAATTTCTCTTTGCCCTCAAATTGTTGATAAAATATTACAAAACAGTTTTGCTATAATTTATATACGAATAGTCTTCTGTAACTTCTATTTGGTCGGAATTATTCATTTTTTTCTCTCGTATAGGCCTGAGTTGAAGAAAAAAAAGTAAAACAGTGAATACTGAACGGATTTAAATCATTTTTTGTCAGCATACTCATACACATATATTTATTTTCCAAAACTGATCAAAGAATCCCGATAATGATAATAAATCTTCAAGCTGTGTAATGGAATACCTATAAGTAAATGAAAAACAGACTAAAGTACGGCTTGGCGTGTTATTGGTATAACACTTCCACGACAGCCGTTTCCATAGGGGACGTTAGCCAGAATGAAGGACGTATAGGCATCCAGGTAAACAGCTCGAAGATTTATTATTACAAAACTTTTGTCAATCTAACTGTGTTTATATTTTTGTCTGTTACCTTGGAACAAGATATGTGAATAAATGACATATCACGATGAATTCAAATTTGTACGTATGCAGTGTCCGAACATTGCTTCGGACGGAGGTTTTCCATAGACTACTTGCCGATTCGGGGTCGTACGATAATTTACTTCGCTTCTTGTAGAGAACTCGTACTCTTCCCCTCCTGTATCTTCTTCACCAAATGCTTGAAAGTATCCACTAACGCTCCGTTTGCCCGTTGGATCGATGTTGAAACCTCTCAGAATGCTAATCATTGCTGACGTTGTAACACGTCGTGTTGGAATTATCTCCGGCCATTCGGTTCTTCCTCCATCGGTCCCGCATAGTTCATATAGACCCGCTTCCATGGACCTACTGGCTTAGACCACGGAACTGGCGACGAATGCGGCGGGGATTTTTCCGCAGCAGCGCAATATTTGCAGGACTTGACGTATGCGACAATAACTTCATCTAGCGAAGGCCAATATACGAAACTTCTAGCGATGGTCTTCATTCGTTGGATACCTGATGAAGCTGTTGCAGGCATAGTCTTCGATGTTTCTCAGGTATTACCAGTGTTTATCCAAACATAACGCATCCACCTACCGTGTTCAACGACTCCTGGCAACCCTGATTCATTAATTTAGTTAACATCTAAACAGATAACACTGAATCAACAATTTCACGTCACAATTCGGTTCGTGGTCGCATCTCTCCATCATCGGTTCTGCCCCACCTAGCTCTCTGCGTTCCACGCCATCTTGTACCGACCGGATCCGAAGCGAACACCATCTTTGCAGGGTTGCTGTCCGGCATTCTTGCAACATGCCCTGCCCATCGTGTCCCTCCAGCTTTAGCCACATTCTGGATACTGGATTCGCCGAAAAGTTGGGCGAGCTCGTGGTTCATCTTTCGCCGCTACAAACATTTTTCGTCCCTAAGCACCCGACGTTCGAAGACTCGAAGCCCTTGCAAATACTCCTTTAGCATCGTCCCCGACTATCGTAACACTGCTAACTCGAACCGCCCCCCCCCCCCTCGTAAAAATTGTACCCCGGCTCTCCACATAACAGCTTCTATCACAATATTGAACAACAGGCACAATCACCTTGTCGTAGTCCCCGGCGGGACCCAAACGAACTAAAGCGTTCGCCTGAACCCATCACACAATTTTGCACACCTTCCACCGTTGCTCTTAACTGTCTCGTGAGCTTCCGGGAAAGCTGTTCTCGTCCATGATTTTCCATAGCTCTAAGCGGTCGATACTATCGTATGCCGCCTTGAAATCGATGAACAGGTGATGCATTGGGACCTGCTATTCACGATATTTTTGGAGGATTTGTTTTACAGTAAAAATCTGGTCTATTGTCGATCGGCCCTTAACGAAGCCGGCTTGATATCTTCCCATGAACTACAGGTGATATACGATGGAAGATGATCTGGAATAATGCTTTGTAAAGCGCATTTAAAATGATGATCGCTTGAAACTTCTCACAATCTAACTTGTCGCCTCTCTTGTGGATGGGTCATATTATCCCTTCCTTCCACTCCTCCGGTAGTTGTTCTGTTTCCCAGATTGTGCCTATCAGTCGGTGCAGACAAATGGCATCTTTATGAGTTCAGCTCCGATACCATCCTTACCAGCAGCTTTCTTGTTCTTGAGCTGGTGAATGGCATCCTAAACCTCCCTCAAAGTGGGGGCTGATTGGTTTCCATCCTCCGCCGTACCGACGAAGGCATTTCCTCCGTTGTCTCGACCTTCGTTGCCTAGGCTCTCAGCGCCATTCAAATGTTCGTCGAAGTGCTGCTTCCACCTTTCAATCACCTCACGCTCGTCTGTCAAAATGCTCCCATCCTTATCCCTGCACATCTCGGCTCACGGAACGAAACCGTTGCGGGATGCGTTGAGCTTCTGATAGAACTTGCGATTCTCGTATATATTTTTGTTTTCATATTTTTTCTCCTAAGTATTTTGCAACAAATAAGCAATAACAAAAATATGTTGCAAACAGACTCCGCCTCTTGCGCTTTTTGCGTTGCTATTCAGTGACAACTCTAATTAGTTTCAAAAGATATATTTTGTCTTGAATTGAAACAAACTGTGCTGCTTGGGCCCACGTACCCGACGTTGTTCATAGCTGCATTTTTGATGGCTGCCTTCACTGTTCTCCAGCAGTCCTCAGGAGAGGCTTCATTCAGTTCATCCTCTTCCGGTAATGCAGTCTCGAGGTGCTGCGCGTATGCCGCTGCGACATCCGGTTGCTTGAGCCGCTCTAGGTCGTACCAGGGCGACCGTCGGTACCATACGTTGTTAACGACGGAGAGTTTTGGGTGCAGTTTAACCATCACCAGATAGTGGTCAGAGTCGATGTTAGCGCCACGATAGGTACTGACGTCGATAATGTCGGAGAAGTGCCCTCCATCGATCAGAACGGTGGTCGATTTGTGATTCTGTCTGCTGTGGTGATCTCCAGGTGTATCGGTATGGAAGGCAGGGCTGGTAGCAAGTCACTTTTTAGTGACTGGGTCACTTTTTAGTGACTTGGTCACTTTTTTAGAAAGCAACTTTGAGATGATTTTTTGTCCGAGGTATTTTATTGAATTTTGGCAAAAACTAGAATCAATATCTGATTTGAGTGATTTATGGCTTAAGAAGAAATCCTAAACCAGATATCTGAAAGAACAACATCAAAACTTCCCCGGAAGATATGCCAGAGACGGCTAGGAATAACAACCAAAAAAGTTCAAAGAGTTTGTCAGAATCTCATTTAGTACCGTAATCCGGGGTAGCATTGATCAATTTTTGAATATTTCTTGAATAATTCAAAAGCGAGTACCGTAAAACGGGGTATCTTTGATAATGAGGGTAACTTTGATACCCAGACAACCAGAAATCGCATGAAAGTTCACGTTACAACTCGTTTATTCATACTAATTACATCAAACCCGCAAAATACCGTGGATAAACTCGTCAGTTTGATGAGTTTCCTCGCATAAAACACTTCTTTTCTGAGTTCATTTATACATTTTGTTTCGTCTCGTACACTCGTACAAAGTAAGTCGCATCAATCCGTAGCAGCTGTCAAATCAACATTTGTTATCATAAGTTAAGTCGCATAAGATCACAGGTTGATTCGGTAGAATATTTATACACTCGCATTGTATGTTATTATTCATCACATAATATATGCACGCATATCGCCTCCACTTTTGTACGTAAAGGCCTTTTCACGACATCCTATAAGTGAAATTTTGCACATATAAAGCCTCCAGGTGATTTCATTATACGTACATTTTGGTTGTCTGGGTAGTGCGTTACCCACAACATATTACACCAAATATCACAATTTCTGTCAATCGGTTAAGCGAAATGAATGCAAAACTAAAGAATATTAGTATGACACTTCATGTTAGAGCTGTTTTTATTTGAATCGAGAGCATTTTAGGCTTTATATACGAATTTTAAAAATTGACACGATTTTAGCATTTCCGAAAGGCTTCCAAACAATCTGTTCTACGATCACTATTTGATGTAGTTATGAATAATTGATCACTTATCTTTGACAGCCTAGTTATCATAGAACTTGAATATGGTCTCAAATCTCTTAGCGAAAAGCATTTTCACAAACTGGGAACATTTTTGTAATCTAAGTCAGAAATTTTCATACAACGTTAAACGCCTAAACGTGTGCAATGCCCTACAAATGTTACGTTATTCATTAAATTTTGTTCGATTTATACTCCACAATCAAAGTTACCCTAAAACAGAAACCCGACTTTCGATTAAATGAAAAATTATACATTCATTCAAAATAAATCTTCTGGCAATCTATCAACTGCAATCGATAGCTAGGATGCCAGTACTTGTTTTAAAAATATAAACTATAATTCTTTGAAACAGCATGCATAAATATTCAAGTTTTCTTCGAAAAAACTATCAAAGTTACCCCGTTTTACGTTACTTACTTTGCTGGAAATGATTTTAGAAATTACATTCTGACAAATAAACAACACAATTAAAAAAAATAACACGTATTTATCATGAATACTTGAACATTGTTGGACTATAATAATTATTTCATAATTTCAAATCCACTTGTTCATGAAGTAACAAATATGCGGTCTATATCCTTTACTGTTTGCTTTATAATCTAAAGCTAAGCATGCTGTTTCTCTCAAGAAAAGTAAATAAATTATTTGACTGAATCGGTCACGAAATTTTCTACAGAGAGCCTTATTTGAAAAGACATTTCATCTCAACTGCGATCAGAGAAATGTGATTTTCAGGACCATTTCTGAAAAGAAATTTTCCACGCATCAATACCCGAGCAGAAGAAAATAACTACTGAATACCAGACTAAGGTATTCCATACCAGATAATTTCCAATACTTAAGGGCGATCCATTAATTATGTAAGACAATTTTCGGGGTTTTTCAACCCCCCACCCCCTCCCCCCACGGTAAGATTTTTTGTATGAAAATTAAAAATAAATTGTAGCGCGTAAGAATTATCAACCCCCACCCTCCCCCAATAAACCCTTACATAATCAATGGACATCCCCTTACAACCAGAATGAACCCTGAATAAGAGGTAAAATATCTCAAATAATACCTTCTGCGTATTCTACAAACACCAAGTTAATAACTAGATCAGGTATTGTAATCTATATAAATAAAAATGGAATGTTGTTTGTATGTCACGAAATGTCTTACGAACGGGTCAACGGATTTGAATGATTCTACCTCCATTTTGTTCGTCAAGGGTTCCGACGTGTTTGTGTGTATGAAAATCCCAAGATATTCACCGGGAAAGTTGGAAAAACGTGTGTGAACGGAACTGTCATTTCGTATGGGACGTTCAATATCGTTTTTCAACAGCCTACTTGATGGCTAAACGAAGTTTGCCGGGACCACTAGTACCTAAATAAAACATGATGGATTTCCATATAAAAGTGAAAATGAAGTATTTTTAATTGCTTTAGGGGTCTATTTTGTAAATCAAGCAGATTCATGTGACTCATCTGAAGTCACTGGCGATCAAAGTAAGCATGCTTATTTCAGATGTCATCAGTCGACTCCCATAGTAATCAAGTCACATATGGTGACAACTGACGATAAACTCGAGTGACAGAGCCGAGTCGATCGAAATTGTTGGTCGACAATGACTTCAATCGAGTCTTTTTTGATCGACTCGACTTATAAAATAGGGCCATTTTTTCCCAATACCATTATAATACCAAAATGAGATATTGACAACTGAACAATACCTTATTATAGTATGATACCAAAATGTGGTATGCATAAGTTATTGCGAGTTATTATTTCCTCCTTGGGTGCAGGCGATTCCTTTTCTTGTCAGTAGCAAACCAGCCTTAAGTATGCAAAATTAGGTATAATACCAATGAGTTACATAGAATATCCAATGTTGAAACATTGGAACAAATGTCAAATAAAATAATTAATAATTTCAGGCAAAAATCGTTACAATCTTCTATTGTAACGATTAATGTGTTTTATAAGAAATGCTCTGAAGGATCAGAGTTTGATAAAAAAATAATTTTATTTCACTATTAAACTAAGTTACAACAAATATTAATCACTTCACACTCGAAACTGATTGAATTTTCTTACCGCTAAACCTTTTATTGACTAAACCTATCGACTCAGCAAAACGGTCCCGGTCAAAGTCTGCATCGACACCTTCCGATCCGTCGTCGTTCTCGTCGGTTGGGTGCATGTTGCCATCGCACCTCGATAATCCGCTGGGTCATCACTTCTATGTTGCATCGATCTATGGGCCGATCGATGGTTCGTTCTGATTGGCTGGCACGTGGGCAACTCTGTTCCTAACGCCTCCCCCCTCAAGTATCAAGCGTCCTCGTTTGATGTTTCAGGAGCTCGAACCTTGGTTCTGGGATGATTTTCAACCGCTTCTTCTCGGTAGACTTTCCTGTTGTTTGAGTATTTGGACCATCGGTTGCTTCTACTTCTCCTAGATTCCTTGTTCTAAGCAGCAGAGCGTCGACGTGGTTTTCCTTGGCATCCTTGTTGTGAGTTGTCTTGTAAAGAAAAACAATGACGAACCAAAGAGATATTAAAACCAGGAGGGCTAAGCCTCCAAAAGTTACCCTTTTATGTGTGCTGTTAAGGGAAAGTTGAATCTCGCTTAGTTCTTCAAGATTCTGAATCCGCAACATAACGTTTTCCTCTTCCTTGAATGTGTAGATTGGCTTCTGCAGAGGTTTGCTGTAAATCGGGATTAGGTAGTTGTCTTGGCTTATGACATCTATTTTACCGGAGAATGTGAAATTGCGTGCTCTGATTGTGCAATTCCCGATCTCTATTATTGTTGGTTCGGTAATGATTCTTGAATCCCCGCATGAGTCGTTTACCTCAATGTTCTCTGTTGTGTCAATTAGGATCACGCTGTCCGTAATCTCTTTGGCTTGGAATCCTCGTTTTGTACTTACGAATGAGCATTTTGGTGATTGATGTGTTAAGATATTATAGATGCATTCGTCCTCAATGGGCTTGATACCATCGCAAATGTCGCATTTTTCCGTTTGGGCGTAGATCAGGTTGCCGTGCTTTGCCACCAGGTTTATGTCAGTTTCTATCCTCGAATTGTTGACCTTTAGCGTGTGAAGCTCCAGGAGGTCGTAGTCCTTATCGTCTAGTACCGGTGTCTTCACAAGTACCATCGCCTGTCCGCCGCTGATACCGATAGTTGCTGAGCAAAACTGAAAGATTTCGTCAAAATAGTTAAGTGGGATGTTTTGCTTCCTAAGTTTCTCTGCGATTGCCTGTTTGTCTTCTAACGCAAGGATATTCTTGTTTATGAGGCCTAATCTGGAGAACTCTATTTTTTCTTCTATAGATTCCAAAATGTGAATTATTCTATCCGTATTCCAAATGAGATTGATGAACTCTAAGTTTGATCTAAGGTTTTGAACTGTGTTGAATTCTCTAGAGATTGTAGAACTAATTTTCCTTAAAGAATCTGTTATGTTATTGATTTTGTTTTTGTAAAGTTCATTAATTTGGATTTGCTTGATTTGATTTTGAGTTAACCTATTTTCCTGATTTTTTAATATTCCTAATCCTTCATGTATGATCTCAAGATCTTCGTTATCGGGATTCCCTGCAATAATTTTAATCGCTGTTCCAAGGACATTTATCAGTGCTCTCTTTGTCCTACGTGGGATCAAACTTGAAAGTTTTTCTTTAGCTATTGTTAACTTCTCCTGAAGGGTTTGCTCTAAATGTTCAACGGTTTTATACGAGTGAGTGATCTTTTCGATGTATTTAATGTTATCCTCTAGAGATACTAAATTAATCCTATGTAACGTTCTCTCAAATCCTGTCCTTATCCGCACTGTTTTTATTTTTATGGCGACCATGCCATTTTTATTGGATATTTCCTTGTATGTGGTCGCGTTTAGCAATATATTTTAATTGTTTAATATTTTATTCTGTTATGGGTTTTGGGGTTTTATGTGTTGTTTTTTTATAGTTTAATCCGAATTTTGTGTATTTTAATGTCATTACTATCTATGTATGTGAGTTCATTATTGGTTTTAACTGTTGAAATTTTATACGGGTCTTGATCTTTATTTAGCCTTTGACTGTTTTTAATAAAAAGTTTGTCGTTTTGATTTAATTGTTTAGGGCTTTCATTATCCGAGAATTTTTTCTCGTGATTTATTTTTCTCTTATTTAACTCGAGTTTAACGGCTGATTGAATTTTATGGAAGTTTTCTGCTATTTCTTCCTGATTGGTTAAATTCGATGTGTTGAAGACTACTTCCCGTGGTTTTTGATTGATAGCCGAATGAAATGTATTATTGTAGATGTCGACCAAAACGTTCATTATTTCGTTAAGACTGAGATCTTTGAATTTTGAATGGAGAGTCCGATAAAGTTCGATTAGAGTACTATGAAATCTCTCGACAATTCCATTTGAGCAAGAGCTACTCGCATGGTGGATTTCAATATTTAAGTCATTCAGGAACCCGATGAAATCAATGGATTTAAATGAAGGTTCTTGATCGCATACTATAGTTTTCGGCCTTCCGAACTGTCTAATGTGTTCGGTGATTGCCCTTTTCATATCAACTATGGTTCTAGTTTGTATCGAAATTATGTTTGCGAATTTCGAGAACGAATCCACTATAGTAAGCCATTTTTGTCCCTTCATGAAAAATACATCGATGTGAATTCTATCAAAGACAGTGTCACCAAAAGTACTCTTTTGTATTAATTTTGGAGGATTGCGATCATACTTGCTACGTTTGCAAGTGTCGCAAGAGCTTATAAAAATTTTGAGCTTTCTTTCTAGCTCGGGAAAAAAGTAGTTTTGGAGAATCTGTCTTTTATTTTCTTTCAATCCGCGATGTCCATATTCATGGGTCTTTTCGATCAATTCATCCTGCTCGGTGCCCATTCTGACGTCTGCCAACAGTGTCTCTGAAATGAAAACCTTGTATAATTTATTAGCAGAGAAATGATTTTTGTATGTTTCCTGAATAAGCTGTAGAAGGGAAACAGGGGCTTTTATGCAATTAATTCCATTAGGGTTAAGGCATCTTTTAAATACATTCACCATATTCTCTTCCGTGTATCCCGGTTGGGATATGATGTATCTGTTATATTTTGGAAAAACTGCTTCATGAGAATCTGTTTTAATTCTGGAAATTTTGAATAACAGTTGAGTCTTGAAAAAATTAATCGGTCTTTCCGTGCACTTTATAAAGTAATCGTCGCTAGTATCTGCGGAATGAATGGTTTCCAAGTCTTCATCAGTATCCGCTGTATTCACGTTTAATTCTTCGTTCGCCTGTATTCTCGATAAAGCGTCCGCTACGAAATTTTGCTTTCCGGGTTTATAGACGATTTCGTAATTAAATTCACTCAATTGTAACTTCCATCTTACAATTTTATCGTTCGAATTAGTTAGTGAGTATATCAAAGGTTTATGGTCTGTTACCAGCTTAAATCTGCGACCATATAAATAAGATTTGAAGTGTTTTACAGCCCAAACGATTGCCAAGAGTTCTTTTTCCGTTGTGCTGTATCTTTCTTCTGTTACGTTTAAAGTTCTAGATGCAAATGCTACTGGCCGATCTTTCCCAGGTGTTCCTTGAGAAAGTACCGCTCCAATGGCGTAATCGCTCGCATCGGTCGTTAAAATAAACTCTTTCTCGAAGTCTGGGTAGATAAGTATTGGGTCTCTAATAAGGATTTCCTTGCATTTTTGAAAACATTCCTCCATTTCTGGAGTGATTTCAAACTCGGTGTCTTTGCGAAGTAAGTTCGTCAAAGGTTTCACTAGTTTAGCGAAATCTTTGATGAATCTTCTATAGTATCCCAAAGTTCCCAGAAACTGTCTAATTTCTTTGACATTCTTTGGTATTGGCCATTCTCTTATGATTTTTATTTTGTCCTCATTTGGTAACACTCCGTCTTTGGTGACCGTGTGACCTAAAAATTGAACTTCATTCCTAAAGAATTCACACTTATCAAGCTGAATCTTTAGTCCGGCCTCCTTTAATCTCTTCATAATCATGTCAAGATGAAGTTGATGTTCTTCAAGGGAGGTAGAAAATATAATTATATCGTCCATATAGACGAAGCAGCAAACTCCGATCAGATCTCTGAGCATACAATCCATTACGCGCTGGAATGTTGCCGGAGCGTTCTTAAGCCCAAAAGGCATTCGGGTGAATTCGTATTTGCCTGAATTCACGGAAAACGCGGTTTTTTCAGTGTCTCCTTCATCAAGTTGTATCTGATGGAAACCAGATACCAGATCAATTGTGGAAAAGTAACGGGCTCTACCTAGCTTGTCCAATATATCGGTTATATCGGGTATAGGATATTTATCATTTATGGTTTTCTCGTTTAGTTTTCTGTAATCGATAACTAATCGAAATTTCTTTTTCCCAGAGGCATCGGCCTTTTTAGGTACGACCCATACAGGTGCAGTATATGGAGAAATTGATTCTTTAATTATACCATCGTTCAACATTTTTTTCACTTGTTTCTGAATTTCTTGTTCAAAAATTTGTGGATATCTGTAAGATTTAACGTGGATCGGCAAATTGTCGGTAGTTCTAATTTTATGTTTTATTTTATGCGTAAACGTAAGTTTTTCGTTTTCGTCATAAAGAATTTCTAGGTTTTTATGGATCACTTCTTCGAGAGCTTTTTTCTCTTCATTATTCATATGCTCATTCCTGAAGCAGTAATCAACGTTCTTAGGAGAAATCTCGATGTTTGGTTTTTCTGCAATTTCGCATTTATCCGGCTTGATATCAATTTGGTTCATATTTATCTCAAGAGGTGTTTTCAAATGATTCTGAATTGCTACCGTTGCCTTTCCATTTAAACTTCTATAAATTCCAGGTAAAAATGAAAATTTACCGAAATTTCTTTCATCGGTGATTGTAAAATCTCCGTCCATTGAAGTTTTTAAAGTCAAGTATTGAAATTCTTGTTCCGTTGTATTGATCCTTAAGTCATTGAGAAATTTTTGTTTCATTTTAAACTCTTTTCTTCCGACTTTCAATGTGTTCTTGGAAATATTCAGTTGAGCTTTTAGGTCTCTCAAGGATTCGTATCCGATCAGACCATCGAAAAATTCGTGAAATTTAAAAACATAAAATTTCAGTTTCTTCTTGATCTGGAACGGATCGAATGAAACCGAATGTGTAATTTTGTGGGCCCCTTTAATGTTTGAGACCTTTACACCTTTTACAACGTCACAGTAATCTAGGTTTACTTTATCAGCAGAAATGTAATTCTTATTCGCGCCAGTGTCGATTAAGAATTTCAACTCGCCTTTAGTGGTGACGAAAGTAATATACGGCAGAAAGTTGTTATTATTTATTTGTTTGGATCGTCGCTTAGACCCTGGAGAAAATTTAGCTCTTCTCCAATGAAGTAATCGTCTTCATCGGATTCCAAAGTAGTGTCGACGACCGGTGGGGTGTCAAATTCTGGTTCGTCTGGCTCAAGTTTGCTGTCGTCGCTTCTACCGTTTACGTGTGTGTTAATTTGCATTTTTGAACGGGAGGTTCTCATTGAAACATCGTTATCGATCAGCTGTTTGGATGCATGATTTTTAAATTGTCCAGACTGGCTTGAGGCTTGATTGTTATTTGAATTGTTAAATTGTGGTTTATTATATTGATTTGGATTACCTGAAGGGCGTTTGGAAAAATGTTGCTGTGGAATATTAGGTTTTTGTTCTAATTTCTGTCTGTAAGCAGCGTTTGAGTATTGCATCGTTATGTTGTAAGCTTCTTCTAATGTTTCGGGACGATAACTTCGGACGTGCATTGATAACTTTTCCCCAAGACCGTCAATAAATCTTGTGAGAGTCATAAGACCAATCAATTTATTTATCGCCTTCGTACTAGATTTGTAATCATCCATTACCGCAGCTGTTGATTTTATCGCCGTATCTATGCCTTTAATTATATTATAGTATTCTGTGATTGTTTTGTTGCCCTGGTTGATATAAAAGAGCGACTGGAAATGCGAGGCCAGGTCCCTCCTGTCCCCGTACGCGTTTAGTAGCACCTCTTTAATTTCGTCCCAAGTGCTCGGGTTTCCGGCTGCAATAAGTATTTCTTTTGCATTGCCAGTAATTTTACTCTTAACCGCGCGTATGATCTGGGAGTATGTTGGCGTATTTTTATGCTTTTCGAAGAGACTTAAGGTGTCTTCAACGTCTTCGATCCACGCTTGTGTTTCTTTTTTGTTGCCGCTAAAAAGGCTTAAAATTTTTATGGGATCGGGCGTATTGTATGCCAAAAATGGATCCTCTGCTTTATTTTGCAATCTGGCTATTGTATCAAATAGCGATTGCTGGTTCTCCGTTAACCTTTGTACGTGAGCAATAAGCTCTTCTTTGGTCAATTCGTTAGTCATGTTCACTTTCCTATTTGCGTTGAATAGTATGGCTCTTTTTGTTTTCGAGCTAATTTTGGTTGTGTTTAGCGAAATTTATTTGAGCTCGATATACGCTCTTACTCCAAATAGAATTCCAACACACTTAATGAGCAATTGTTTGCTTGGTTGCAGAACACTAATGCAGAAATTATTTGGGTTCAATATTCGCTCTCCCCACAAACAAAATTCTGTTAGTGCACTTTTTTAAATGAACATTAAGATAAAAATTATTTGGGTTCAATATTCACTCTCCCCTCAAATAGAATTTTCAGTAATGCACTTTTCGAGATACACTTGTCACTTTGTAATGGTAACAAAAAGTTTAGTACTTACAAGATGATTCCTTTCATCAGGGAGTCCGAGTGCAGTTGGGATATGAGTTCCAAATGGCGGGAACAATTCTCCGGTAGTCTCAAATCCTGGATATCCGCTCCACGACAGCTAGTGCTGGACTACAGGTGCCCTCAGTTGCGCGTAGAATTCCTCCTCCTTTGAAAACTCGATGATTGTGATAACCGATGTTCGCTCGCGTTAGCACTTCGCACCAAGTTTAACCATTTGACTACACGACTGCGCCAGAAATGCTCTGAAGGATCAGAGTTTGATAAAAAAAATAATTTTATTTCACTATTAAACTAAGTTACAACAAATATTAATCACTTCACACTCGAAACTGATTGAATTTTCCTACCGCTAAACCTTTTATTGACTAAACCTATCGACTCAGCAAAACGGTCCCGGTCAAAGTCTGCATCGACACCTTCCGATCCGTCGTCGTTCTCGTCGGTTGGGTGCATGTTGCCATCGCACCTCGATAATCCGCTGGGTCATCACTTCTATGTTGCATCGATCTATGGGCCGATCGATGGTTCGTTCTGATTGGCTGGCACGTGGGCAACTCTGTTCCTGTATATATAGGTTAAGTTGGGTTAAGTAAATTGAAAGCGTGTTTTTTTTTCTCTGGCAGGTGAAATCAACTCACCTGTAAGAAATCAGAACTGCTACGGCAAATGAAATGCAATATGTTGTGAACAATATGTTTATAACATCATAAATTCATTGGCTCATATACCGAAATTTTCTGATAGATGTGATATTAGTGCTGAAAATTGTCTTTAAAATAAAAAAATCTAAAGATACTATTTCGGGGTGAAATTGATCACTTGTCAAAATGATTGTATGAAAACAACTTCATTTAATGACTTTGGACTCCTCGAATCCAACACTCCTAGATCTCTACATTCTAAATTCGCCTTATATGTAGATTGGTTAATATACACATAGAACGTATTTTCGTTACTAGTAATTTTTATGATTAAAACTTGTAGTTTTCTAGTAATTTTTAAGTCACTTTTTTGACCATTTTGGTCACTAAAGTCACTATTATTTTGCTGTCCGACTGCTACCAGCCCTGGGAAGGCTGTGCTGGAAGTAGGTGCTACGAATGACCATATTCTTGGAGGCAGCGAAATCAATAAGTCGTAAGCCGTTTTCGTTCGTCAGCCGGTGGGCGATGAACTTTCCAATCGTCGGTTTGAAATCCTCCTCCTGGCCATTTTGAGCGTTTAGATCTCTTATGATGATTTTGACGTTATGGCTTGGGTAGCTGACATACTCGCGTTCGAGCTACACGTTAAAAGCGTCCTTATCATCATCAGTGCTTCCGGAGTGAGGGCTGTGCACGTTTATTATGCTGAAGTTGAAGAACCGGTCTTTGAGCCTCAACTTGCACATTCTCTCATTGATCGGCCACCACCCGATCACGATCATCATATCACTCATCACTATAATAGCTGTTTCCAGCTCGTGTGTGTTGCTGCAGCTCTGGTAGATGGTATGATTATCTCTAAACGTTCGCACCATTGATCCTTTCCAACACACTTCCTGCAACGCTACGATGCCGAATCTACGGTCCTTCAGCACGTCGGTGAGTATGCGTGTGCTCCCGATGAAGTTGAGAGATTTACAGTTCCACGTACCGAGCTTCCAATCGCTAGTCCCTTTATGTCGTTGTGGTCTTCGCCGATTGTCTCGGTTCGTGTTCTCTCGTTGATTATTCGTTGCTTGATTTTTTTTCGGCTGGCTTGCAGAACCTGACAGCAACCCCCTTGATTTCCGGAGGACCATTCCCCCTAAATGTTTGGAGGGCCATACTGTGCACAGTTTAGCTTGGAGTCCTTCTCTGACACTCGGACAATGATCAGCCACCCCTGACATGGGGAACAGACGCTGTTGTGAGCCGCTCCTAACATGGAGTACAGACGCTCCAGGTTTGCTGAAGCAAAAGCTTTAGCTAAAGCAAACCTCCCCTTCCCTGTCAGCATACGACCAAAGTTCCCACCGGGGTTGGTTACCAAATTTTCCCTAAGGTTACTCGTACCCCGGCCAATATCGCGAGGAGGTAGGGATAGGAGTTGCTGGGCAAGAGGCTAAGGACCACACAGAGGGGTCTATTTTATTTCTGCAGGTACGCGAGGTACCAATGGTACGCCATGCCCAGCCATTTATCAACCAACGATGGAACTATGATTGACATTTTTAGAATCAGACACTAACGTTTACGCCTCTACTGGGCCTGATAAAAAGACGATTGGTCGAGTGCTTATCACATCATAATTAGGATCGCCACCCAGCGCAAACAATGTCACAAACGTCGCCGACCGAATCGCTGGCCGTCGTCGAGAAGAAATTTCCCAAATAAACATAAACGACACATTGTAATTTATGTCGCTACGCATAGTTACAGAAATGAGCAACTCTCTTTCAAATGCTCCCGCAGGCCACCAGCGGTGGGGTGCTACTGCTGCTGCTGGTTGTGCATGAGGTAATAATTCAAATTTAACTGCTTTTGATACGGTTGGTAAATTAAAAATTATTTTTGAATAGACTAGTACTGGGTAGCGTTCGGGCAGTTTGTGAGAAAGAGAGGAAGAGAGTGAGTGCTCGTTAGGTAAACTGGGAAAAAGCCTCACCAGAAAGATGAAACGGCCCGAGAAGCTTGGCTGACAGGAGCTAGCTGCGTTTGATGAATGTCCTTTTTTCGACGGGAAGTTTGTAATAATTTCAACTTTCTTGCTTTTGCTGCGTTTTTCTTCTACTTACATCAAGGCTGCTGCCTATTATCCTTCTGTAAATTATGTCGGCCTATTGTTTCAATGTTCGCGTTCTACTTGGCGACGATGACGACGACGCACAGTGCGTTGAATGTATGGAGCTGCGGGACAAAAATCGAAACTAGAAGATTAAGCCATTTGAGCACCTTGGTATGGAAGGGAAAGTTGTTTCTGGTCAAAAGATCTACAATTTGCATAAATGACATATAATATACGCATAATCGCAAAACTGTTCCAAGCGCCAATTCATATTTTTTCCAAGAAAAACCATGCCATTTGTACTTTTATTGCTCATAATGATGTAAGAAGTTATTTGCATATATGTCTCTTATCACTCGTAGCTGCAAAAGTGGCTTATACGCCGTTATGCAAAAAAAATCGCATTTTTTTTATTTTTCAGTTTTTTATATGAAATTTGATTAAAATCTTGGAAACTACATTTGAAATATATTATTTTAAGCATAAACTTGCTTTGATGTAATGTCTTGTTGAGCCGAGACCACATAGTGTTGCAAGATTTTCGAATTTTCCATCACAAACAACTCATTTTCATACTTGTGCTGGTTAAGGAATACCACCAAAAAATAGTCAAAAATCTCGAAGAGTTGCAGGGAGTTGCAGCTGTATCTTTCAGACCTTTTACATGACACTCTAACAAACATGTCTGTGAGTGATTTAGGGTGTAACTCGGTGGAACTTTTTTTGAATCGATTATCAAAGTTGCATGTTAGTAATTCATAAGTTTGATTTCATAGCCAACTCGACGTGTCGATTTCTCATATTCAAAGTTAAAATTGGTGTTATTATCCCATCAAATATACTTTACCAACCTCCAGCCATGTTCTCTTTTGGATTTTGATTAAATACATTGGTTTCAAAACTCTCCGTACTAATTGAAAGGAATGCTGAAAACATGCGACAAAATTTAGTTTTTCTGCTACTCCAACAATAGATGCTTTCGAAGCTTGTTGTAGTAGTTTTAGTGCTTTGTATGTCTTATAAATACTTGTTTCAATAGCGGATGCTATCTATAAACACTTGTGGATACTTATTATCGCAGAATAAAATAACTTGAAATTTGATTTTTGTCTATGGAGCAACGCACTGTGCGACGCACCAAAGAAATGACTCGTTACAAACGAGTTGAGTGGATTCCAAGTGTTCAAATGGGAAAGGAAATGTTTCGGGAATAACTTCTGTGCACAGGAGATGAGGAAACTTGGGAAAAGCCGCTTTGGCGGTGATGGATGAAGTTGCAAGTGTTACCAAGGATAAGTATATTTGAAAATATAGTACGAATATGCATATTACATATCAAAATATGCATATCCTTGATAACAATTTCAAGTAAATTTAGCAAGCTGTGTTTCAACAGAATATCAAAAACGTTGGATTCAGATGGCGAAAAGATATGAGCCTTAGGTTATACCATGAATTTCAGTGCCCACAATCACATCACCCTGAATAATTCATTACCGTTATCAAGCCGACTTGGTGGATGGCTGATCAACGATTGACTTGATCTTTACAGTACGGTGAACAACAACTACGACTATAACATTAAACAAAAATAATTCCTCTAGCAAAAACAAAGATCCATCGAACAACTATTCACTGGGATCAATCCACATGCGACTCTGGTACAGCTTCATCCACAGTCGTTTATCTTCCATAATTGATAATGTAAATAAATAATAAAACACGTGTTTTTGATGATTTTCAGAGCATTTATTAACGCCACGCACTGTATGACTGGGTTGCTCACAGTATTCGTCTAGGCCAGCGCTCGGTCGGGGTGCGGAGTACGACTGGCGCCAAGGATGCATTTCTTCTATTCCCAATCAGTTTTCCCATGGTTTAATTTACCTTACGTTTCCAATGCATACCATGCACCTACCTACTAGGTATTCGGAACAAGAACGAATGCTGCTTCCTCCGTTGTTTGCTACTTGGCAAGTTAGTTCAACCTGGCGTTTATTACAGCGCCCTGGCCTACCAGCAAGCTATCGGAACTCTATTTCATTCAACGTCATAATTTTCCAGCCTAATTTATGTTCCGTTCTGCCACCGGTGGTACCTCTTCACTGCGCGTCGCGGCGTCTTCATCGGCGAGGGCAGAGGTTCCCAAACTTTTCTAGATTTATGTATTTATTGCTACGTCTTGGATCAATGCCTTCATCCCCCAGATTGCTAATTTAAATACCTAATTCTACATTTGAAGGTTCATTTGGACATGTTGAAAATCAAAATGATATCCTACATCATTGAATGCTCGCAAACACTAGACATTATTGATCTGTTATATACATATGTCGTTCTATGCGGTCATAAAACCAGCAACTGTCTAGTTGGTGCATAAACTCTCAGTTTGTTGGTCAGTTACGAGCAGTCAATGTTAATACACCAATAGTCACTGAATCTTCGTTCGCCTGGACGTCAATGTTCCCATATCTCTCAGTCTACAACGACTTGCATAGTCGGGAAGATTCGTCGAATTGTTTTACGGTTACTGTCTCGAACAATAACGAATGAAACAGCGTTTCACCTCAATTTTGAGCATATGCGTTGCATGATATGGATACCAGATGCACACTGCACATTTCATGACGCTCCTGACCAGTGACCAATACAGAGCCTTCAGCGAAACGATTGCGAGTTTATTTATGTAAATACCAGTAGGGTCGGTGTTCCCTTAGTGGACAGTCCCCTATAGTCGCACTAGTGGCTTTTTACGGCCGTTTTGCTATAAATCTTTTCAAAACAGTTTTTGACATGAAGGTCAGGAGCTATTTATCTAAGTACTATTGATACACAGCTTGATTTTGTTCTAAAAATGGTCGAAATAATTAGTTTTGCTTAAAATTTGAGCTCCCTTGCGCCTATAGTAAACCTATTGTTCCTATAGTAGCACTGCTGATAGAAACTATTTTTTATTTTACGAAATAATTGATGAATTAAGAACTTTTTTAACACCAAACGAAAGCTTTTGATTCACACTTTGTAGGAAAAATATAAAACTTTTGTAAAAATACGGTTTTAATAAGTATTTTGCCAACGGCGTGATGTTAGTGCTACTATAGGAACAGAAATTAGAAATAGTGCTACTATAGGCACATGTATTCCTATAGTGGCACACACGCTAATAAATAGAAATATTTGAGTTTTTGTAGTTTTCATATTTTTCCCACAAAACCAAGATAAAAAGCTTTCAAATGATGTAAAAATAATGACGATAGCGTTATTTTTCAATTTTATGCGAATTTTTGTTCTTAGCTATGCGGCTATTGGTACATCGACCCTACAGCAGATACTTTCTCCGTCACGATGCTTATGTGTTCAGTGATCTTCAACTAACTGTCTATTAAATTTTGGGAGATTGATTTTCATCGTGGCCGTGGCCGTGCGGTTAGTGTCGTCAGGCTATGAGCGCATCGTGTCATGAGGTGTGGGTTCGATTCCCGCTGCAGGCATTGAAGCTTTTCGTCAGGAATGTTTCTCGGCTGTACCATTGGAGCATGCTTGTCCGTTGTCTAGTGTTAAGTTACAGTCTGTGCAGCTAAATGGCTGAAGACGGTGTCCGTGTCTTTTTTTTTTTTTTTTAATAATTGACACTGTTTAAACATAGGGGAGCCAAAACTTCAAAATTTGCATCAGTCTACTGGGCCATACTGTCCGTCAGGGAATTTGGGAACAGTGAAATGTTCAAGTTAACTCTAAACGATCGAAATGTCAATGTCACCCTTTTGCGTTTGGGCCTCTTAATTGAAATTCAGATCTTTGCATTCCGTCAATGAGCAAAACTTCAAACTCATCTGTCAAATTATCAAGGCCCAAGTAAAAATGAACATACTCGGTAAGTAGGCCTTGACAAGGTTAAACAGTTTTTTCTTCCCTTGTCAATTTTTTTCCCCGTTTCAGATTCAAAGCTTCCGAGGCTTTGATTTTCGATTTTGACGACTTGATTTGTGGATTCAACATTCTTGTATTGATTTATCTTTTTGTTCTAATAGTTTATCAATGAAATCTTCTTGGAAAACTATTGATGATCCTAATGGTAGTGATCATTTACCAATTTTAATTGAAATTCAAAATCCAGCTCACGGTAATTTATTACACGATTCTCATGTTCCTGACCTTTGTCAAAATGTTAATTGGACAAAATTTTTCGATCTCATATCCTTAATTAATATTTACAATCTGGATTCTCCAATTGAAAATAACAATAATTTTTCAAAATTACTAATTGATTGGTTGCGTAAATCTCAAACCGTCATTATAAAAAAGCGTCCATGTTTCTGGTGGGATAATGAATGTTCTATTGCTCTAAAAACAAAATCAGATGCTTTTTAAAAAATTCGCAGATCAGACTCCAGGAAAAGAAATTATTAAAAAAAAATTGTCCAAAATCTTGATCAGGAAACATCATTATCTACTTTGTGGTCAGTTGCAATAAATTTAAGAAACTATGATTCGACTGTTCCTACTGTTTTGGAATATTCTGAAAAATGGATAGAGGAGTTTGCATCTAAAATTTGCCCTGATTTTGTTTCTAAATCCATCAAGTTTAAAAATAGTAGTCAAAATCATTTTCCTGAACTTTGTAATGCACTTTCATTAGCTGAATTAAATTTGGCATTATCAATTACTAAAACTACAGCTCCAGGAATTGATAACATTAAATTAGTAGTTTTGAAAAATTTACCTGATGAAGGAAAACTTCATTTACTTCCAATATATAATAATTTCTTATCTCAAAATATAATTCCCTATGAATGGCGTTTCATCAAAGTCATCAGTATTCTTAAACCTGGTAGAGATCCTTCATTAGCTGATAGTAGGAGACAGATAAGTTTGTTATCATGTTTACGAAAACTTTTAGAAAGAATAATATTAAATCGTCTCGAGTTTTTTTTCTATCTATATTAACGAGATTTTTAGCCCTGGGCTAGTTCATCTCGGGACCAACGGCTTTACTTCCCTTCCGAAGGAAGTCGTCACTGAAATTTTTAGTGACTATCTCGGGGATGGGATTCGATCCCAGGTCCTCGGCGTGAGAGGCGTGTGTTCTAACCACTACACCAGGTCCGTCCCCCGTCTCGAGTTATGGGCAGAGAACAATAACATTTTTTCATCTTCTCAATTTGGGTTTAGAAGAGGTCGTGGTACTCGTGACTGTGTTTCACTTTTGGTTTCACAAATTCAACTATCGTTTAATAAGAAACAGGATGTAGTTTCCACTTTTCTTGATGTTTCTGGAGCCTATGATTCTGTACTTATTGAATTACTTTTCGAAAAGATGAATCATTTAAAAATTCCAAATTTAATCACAAATTTCATTTACAATTTATTTTCTTTTAAAATTATGAATTTTTTTCACAATGGATCCTCAAAATGATCAAGATATAGTTTTTTGGACTTCCACAAGGATCTAGTTTTAGTCCGTTTCTATACAACTTGTTCACCAGGGATATTGCATCAATTATTCCAAATGGTTGTTATTTGATTCAGTTTGCCGATGATAATGTTATTTCTATTAGCGGCAAAAATTGAGAAGTTATTAGACATTTTATGCAAAGTGCTTTGAATAATATTGATTCATGGGCTCATGAGAATGGTTTTTCATTTTCAGTTCAAAAAACTAAATACATCATATTTTCAAGGAAACATTCTAATATAACTATTAACTTGTACCGTAATCCGGGGTAACATTGATCAGTTTTTTGGATATTTCTTAAAACAATCATTTGAAAATGAAAATGTTGCATGTTTTATATTTTTTAAAACCAGTATTGGTATCCATCGCTCGTGACTACATACTGCATTTTGTTTTCTGAAGAATTTAGGTATGTTTAAAATAATGTTTTAAGTGATTTTTTTTTATTTAGCTGATATGGGGTAACATTGATCACCCATGAAAACAACGATCGGTAATATTGAAAATGTAATTACTTACTAAAATCATCGTCCCTGAAGCCGAATATGAAAGCCAAACTCTTACAATTCATTTACTTTTTAAGTTATTTCAAAATTAAAAACACTTTGAATTGTTGAATACGCCTAAAGGTAGTCAATTTCCTAAGGAAATTCTGCATTATTGTAATTTGTGAACTATGCTTAATTGAACATATATATGAAAGTTTTGACAACGAAATCATTTTCAGCGAAGTTATTTTAAGTAACAATTGCACTTCTTTTGCTCATATCGTTTTCAGAACCCATGTGAGACATTATTCTTTGATCGTTTCATCCATAAGCATGAATATCATTGTTTCGAAAAAAAAATATAAATTTACGTATAAACACAACTGAATTTTCGCAAAAACTTTAATGTTTATTAGCTCATGAATAGGAGTAAGAGAATCATCATTCATGCATTGAAAATAATTCATCAATCAATGTAGATTTGAACTTTTTACGAGGAGGGTCATTGCGATCAATGTTACCCCGCTGATCAATGTTGCCCCGGATTACGGTACCTTAATGGAATTGAAATTGAATAAGTTGATGAGTATAAATATCTTGGTATATGGTTTGATTTCAAATTGAATTGGAACATTTATATTAAACAAATTCAAAAAACATGTTCGAAAAGAATTAATTTTCTTCGCACAATCACTCACTGGAATGCTAATCCATCTGATTTAATAACGCTTTATAAAACTACTACACGTTCAGTTATGGAATATGGTTGCTTCGCTTTTGGAAGTGCTGCAAATACATATATTGTTAAACTTGAAAATATATGAATTCAACTCATACTCAATCAACTGAAGTTCTTACCGGTTTTCAAGAACTAAATTGCAAATTTTTGATTAATTGTTTCTCAAGTAATCGTCCAATTATCAACATTTTGAAGTCCCTATTTGAAATTAACCCGACGAGCAAAATATTGGAATCTTATATTCATTGTTCAACTGAAAGTATTGTACCAATTCCATTGAATGGTTTTTACAATTGTAAAATTGATGTTCATACATATCAACCTTTGATTGACTTGTCATTATTTCATGAATTAAAACAATTTCCAAAACATTTACTTCCTCATTTTGCCAATATCTTATTTGAGCGTAAATTCGATGGAATTGCCCCTGCACAATTTTATTTTACAGATGGTTCATTAATTCAAGATATCGCGGGTTTTGGAGTATATAAAAAGTTTTCGGCTCACTTTTTCAAATTGAAAGCTCCTTGTTCTATTTTCGTAGCAGAATTAGTCGCTTTATTCTTTGCTTGCAACTTGATTAAGGACTGTCCATCAAATATTTACATTGTATATTCTGATATCTTGAATTGTCTTCATGCTTTGAACACCATATCTGTCAATTTCAAAACTCATTATATATTATTTATGTTGAAACAACTTTTATTTGACATACACTCTCAGGGATTTATCATAAAAATAATATGGATCCCATTGCAAAATTTATGGTAATGAGCAGGCTGATTTATTGGCTAAATTTGGTGTTGCTCGGGGGCTTATTTATAACCGTGACATATCTTCTTCTAAATATTATCCCAAATTAAAAGAATATTCCATTAGTAAATGGCAAATCAGTTGAAATTCTAGCGACAAAGGAAGATGGTATTATTCAATTTGTCATAAGGTCAGTCACTTTCCTTGGTTTAAGAATACACCAGGTAGTAGAAATTTTATTTGCTCTTTTTCACGACTGATATCAAATCATTATTTGTGTAACAGTCATTCATAGTATCAATATTGAAGATTTCAATTTGTGTGAGTGTGGAATCTCGTATGAAGACATTGACCATATTGTACTTCAATGTTCAAGATATATTTTACCGAGAGAAAAATTATTTAACAATGTAATCAATTTTGGTCATCCAATTCCTGTTTCTATTCGGGATATATTGGATACAAAGTACTACCCTATACTTAAACTTTTATATCAATTTTTAATTGAGATCTCATGTGTTGATTGATACTCATTTTTTTGTATTTTTTTTTTTATTTTCAGATATCAAGATGATGTTTGGGTACCAAGATGATGCTTAGTAAACCCCCTCCCTCATCCCATTTTTCAAGATATCAATACACACTCAAATCTACCTTATATTGCAATACATGGCTCTGTTATGGTTTTTGTTTTACCGTATGAGCCTTTAGTTTTAGTTTTCTTTTTTTTTTTTTTGTAAAGTTATGTGAAAAGATAAAGAGGTTTTATGCCTCTTTGAGAAAGATTTCGAAAGGAAATCACTCAAAGGGGCTTTTCCCTCTTTCAAAATCGTTGGTTAAAATAAATAAATAAATAAATAAGTAAAAATGAAACAACAGTCAACACTGAAAGAGTAGTTTTCTCCTTTTAATACAATAACACAAATCTGTTTTATTTAACAAATAAATGAGTTGAGTGTAATTAGTTTCTTAGATTTGTCTATTTCGAAAGAGAAAACTGCTTTTTCAGTTTTGAATTTTGCACTATTATTACTTAAGCCTAAGCAGAAGCCATGTTGAGTTTCAAGAGCACAAAAATTGGATTTAATGTAAAAATTCATGCAACCCTTTGCGCTAACAATTTGAACGATTGGTCAATAGCTGGTGGTGACCAAATATTATTTTAAATATTCTATTCATTTATACTTATACACACCTAGGTTCAGGCAACACTATCAACCTTACTTAGCAAAACTAAATTAAGCTCTTATTAACATTTCTACATTTAAACCAACGTCCTAAAAAATAGGATAGTAGCCCCAAACGATCAGCGTCCTATAAATATGACTGTACTTGTAGCGCAAATATTTTGAAAATAAAGAGGTTAAGGAGAAAACGGTATTTTGCAAAGTTGATCACAGGACTGCTTACTTCCACTTGGTGAATGCTTCAATTCATTATTCACTCACCAGGTGGCGCACAGACTGCAAAAAATGTCGCATGTAGCAACACATGAAACAACTTTTCGGCGTACAAATATTTGCTTAATGTATATTGCAGTCCACCGATGATATACAATATTGGTGTCTTTGTCAAAGTTGATCAACACAGTTCTATTCGCCTCCAGTCCACTTTTTGGATTGCATTTGGGTCCCATAACAACTGTGCAAAATTTCAGCTCGTTCGGTGAAACTATATTTACGCGCCAGCCATTCAAAGTTTGTATGGGATTTACTATGGGAAAACTTACTTTTGCAAAGAAAAATCGCCAGAGGTTGCCCCTTGTCCTCTATAAAAATTCTGAACGCAGATCTGATGATTTATGAATTATCTTAAAAGCTATAAAAGAAACCACATGTAGCCGTCGAAAGAAGAAGATGGCCATTTGAAGAGAGTGAAGAACGAGAAAACGACAAATTGACTTATCCACCGATCAACTGAAATCACTCTGATCAGAAATTGTGACGCTTGAGCGGGACACGCATCCGTATGCACCCAAGTTGTTCTAGCCCCACTCTAGTGTCAAAAATCATGGACCGAGTGAATTCAGTTCATTTGTGGATAAGATCATTGCTCTTAGAGCATATGTATCAGTGGTACGTCTGTAAAGCATGTAATAGTTGGAGTTCAATATTTCATTGTCATTGTGCTGAAGGACAAACTTTTGATTTTCATGGTGTTCATTATCAGCTGGAAAGTTTTATGACATCTTTAAGAAGAATTTTGTGAAACATCTGTAGGTTTTAATAAACAATAAGAAATTGTGCATAATTGTATGTAATGTATGGTATTGTATGTATGTATGCATGAAGGTACCTTACTTACGTGGTAGAGCAGAAAATTGAATTAAAGTCACTGAATGATTTAGTGCTGGTGTGCATCTTTCGACTCTGAAAATTTAATTCGTTATATTTCAGTTCCATTATCACGGTACGTCCATAAATAACGTTACACAAAGTCTTGAAATTTTCATCCTCCTCCCAATTCCTCTATATCGTACTGTTTGTATGGAATTCAATTTTATATGGGTAGTCACGTTTTCCCGAAACCCCTCCTTACTCCTGTGTACGTGACGTAATTTATGAACGACTCCTCAAACGCAGTTTTTTTTTTTCATATTCTTTACACTGTAATAGGTACTAGCATGATAATATATTTGATAAATTTCGAAAATAAGCTTACGGAACAACTAGATATGGACGACACACTTTCAAGATTTTATTTGGATCCTCACCATACTTCCCATAACTGCATATTTGTAACATTCGACAAAAGCGGACATTGAGTAAATGGAATGCCAGGTGTGAATTTTAAGAAGTATGGGATGAAGCTATAATTTCTAAAAATTACCAAGAATACAAAAGTGCCTATTTGAAGCTGAAATTTTTCACAACTAATACCGCATACTGGGTGAATAGTAGAGTGGTTCAAAAAATCGTTTTTGCTGCACTCCGCTCATATGATTCTAGATCAAATTCTGAGTGTCTTCCCAAAATTTGAGCTCATTTGGATGAAAACTGAGACTGCATAAGCCCTTTAAAGTTAATATGGGAATTACTATGGGAAATGCAAGAATTTCATTCCATTGGTCATAGTGTTTGTCCATGTGCTCTTGGGGATTAGAGCTATGTTGATAATGTGAGATACATTCATCAGCTACAACTTTGCCGAAGACCGTTTTCAAATCGGACGCCTCAGTAATTAGTTATTGATTAATACTCAGTCACAAATTCTTCAGCAGTGCCCATTTAACTTCTGAACAGGTAACATTGCTGCACCTGGCGCGAAAGATAGCACGCACAAATCGTGGCTACTATGTTTTACTGCATATATCCAGTAATGCCTGAAGAACAGCCCAAAAATTATAGCCAAAGTTTTACAACTCATTCAAAAATCAATAAATATCTCACAGTATCAACATAGTTCTAATCCCCAAGAGCACATGGGCAAACACTATGACCAATGGAATGAAATTCTTGCTTTTCCCATATTTATTCCTATATAAACTTTAAAAGGCTTGTGTAGTCTCAGTTTTCATCCAAATGAGCTCAAATTTTGGGAGGACACTCAGGATTTGATCTAGAATCGAATGGGAGGTGTGGAGCAAAATCGATTTTTTGAACCACTCTAGTGAATAGTAGACTTGTCCTTAAACAAAAAAGTTGTAAAACTCAACGGGGCACCCCCTAGATATGAGGATTAGGGTAAGAAAAACACTCTCTCAAAATTTCAACTCAATTGGTTGCTTCACCAGCTGGCGCATTCGATTTGAAGTTTGTATGGGATATTCGTCTCAAATATATTGAAATTGATCCTATGTCACTGTTTCGTTCCGTATACTAATTGTTCGCGTTCAAATAAGCCCAGAATGACAAGTACACTAGTTGATACCCTAATGAACATAATTGCAGAAGGTTGTATCTGGATTTAATATCATTTTCATTACTCTTTCAGTTGTTGAAAGTTAGGCTTAGATCAGCACTCCCGTACAGTCACTTATATGCATGCGACATGTGCCTCAGCTCGCCCAGCGTCATAGGTGGCTATGATGCGCTTAGTGGCTACCTCCAAGCTATGTTGAAGAAATACAAGCAGTATTGCATGATATACTTCAGATGGTTAAAACACCAACTTTATTAATTTTGATCATGGTACAATCTTCTACAATACTCTTTGCTATTACATCAAGTAGTGTTTTTGACATTCTGGGTCCAATTGAACGCGATAATCATTTTTCCTGAACCAAACAGTAGATGATGTGCTGTTGCTCATATGTTTGAGCTGAAAATCCCATATTAACTTCAATTCAATTGCGCCAGCTCATGAAACAACCAAATGAGCTGATTTTTTCAGAAAGGCTTCGTCCAACCCCAAGAAATAATCTTGGAGGGTGCCCCGTGGAATCATACAACTTTATTTTTCTCCCATACTGAGCTGGGCCAGTCTAGTGAATAGTCAGAAAATGATTCTAATAGAAATTTCTTCGCTACTTCATTACGGGGCGCATGTATAATATCAATGTAACTGTTATGCGGTTACAATTACCAATATGAAAAATCCACTTGGTATTTCTTTAGAATTTTCTAGGACAAACCGTGAGTTGATTGCAAGTATTTAGGGGAAGTGGTGGTAAAATGAACAGAGGTGGTAAAATGAACACCGTGCCTTTTACCGAGAAAAAACAAATTTCGATGAATTTTAAGCACACACGGATGATTTAGAGTATAAATCTGAGCGTTCGAATTGATACGTAGGTCAATTGAAGTGAAAATATCATCGAAAACTAAGATTTTAGAAAACCATGCTTGAAAATTAGAACTGACGTAACTTTTAGCTCGGAAGACTTGAGGTTTTTCAGTGAGGTGAATATCGTTATGATATGATGTCAAATCTGATACCTTTAGAATTCTTTTTGAATGGGTTACAATCATTAATGGATGTTTTTTCGGAGGGGCAATAAAAATTTTCAGAAATATTTGTTATGCTCACGTTATTTGCACGGTGTTCGTTTTACCACCAATCGCTGTTCATTTTACCCACATAGTGCAGGTAAAATGAACATTTGCATCGCTTTTTGATGGCGTTAAAAATATGTGAAAATTCAGCTATTTTAGTCTGAATCTATGTCGCTGCTATAGATTACATCCATATTTTTGATGTTATGGGATAGAACTATACAAATTTCTCGTTTTTCTATCAGAAACAAGATGATTTCCTTAAGGTGTTCATTTTACCACCCCTTCCCCTAGCATTAGATGACTCTCTCCGGTATTAACTCGAAATTGTCAAAAATGTCGAATGTGACAAATATGCAGTTATGGGTTGCATACACTTGATTTTTTTTTTTTTTTTGAGAAATATGGTTTAATATATGAGAAAACAATTATGAATAACAAATACGGAGCTGAATTCCAATTGTGAGATACCTTGGGCGTTGACGAGTTAATTTACCGTAGCAATTCAGATTTTTTACAGGTCAGTTGATTTCAACTGCTTATTAGAAAAAAAAACGCTTTCAATTAACTTAACCTAAATAGACTCCCTTTTGCCATGCTACATTTTGGCACCCCCACACAGTTCGAACGAAACATGTAAATTTCTGAGACATATAATGCACATAATTGGAGCGTGGATTATCATGGATATTTACATGATATGTTATGTAAACTTCAATTATATGTGATGTAATCCAGCAGGATTCTCTGTGGTTACATGACATATAACACATTTTTACATGATTTCAGACTTAAATTTACATGACGTCATGTTTACATCGCATAAATGAAGTTTACATGACGTGTAATCTTCATAATTTTTAACTGTGCAGATTTCGGCAACATTCTTAACAGGGTTGGGAAAAAATCTGAAATTCACTCTACAGTAGCCAAACAAAGCCAATCACAGTCAGCGATGCCAGTGAAACTCACGCCCATCGCTGCTGTAGGCAAAATGCCTTGTAAATTGCAAAACACCCGTTAAGGGCAACCCAAAATTGCTATAGAAAAATGTTCTATTTCCCGCTGCATTTCCCGCATTTAGAGCCTTCAATGACACTAACGATTTAGAATATTCATTTACCCAACATAGGGTACTTGATGAGATTCCCGTTTGTAGTTCAAAAACGTACTGTAAGGCCGTCTTCAGTGTCTTGAACCGAGTAGAGCCTAGTACACGACACTGAAGTCGGCCTTACAGTTGAGATCGAAATACGTGTATCTGTCAGAGGTCTAATGGAATTAAATGGTATAGTATTAAACTTGGTTCTTCATTTAGTTATTCGATATAAGATGCTCTACTTTGCTGGAAACATATATTTTTAATTTTTTTTTCTGCTTGTAAATTTTGTCAAATTCGACACTAGGGCTTAGAATTCATTGTATTTTTGTATTTTTTACACAGTTTTTAGGAATATCCTGTTTTTGAATAAAGGTCACGTTGCGATCAGGTAACACCAGCCTTATGGTATTATTAAAAACAATTATTATAAAATAAAGTAAGAAAAGAGTCTTGATTCTAGCACAGTTCCGTTTTTAGCAAATGAAAATTTCGACTTTGTTGTCAAAACTGGAATCCACTGTAGATAATTACAACGATTTTTGTCTAAATGATGACCAATGGCCAAAAGTTTTAACTACGTGTTTGTCAAATTTTGAAATTGTATGTTTCAACCATCAAAACACTTCTAATGGTATAAAAAATGTCTAACAAATCGTCAGTAATTACGTTAAAAGTGAAAGATTATTTTAGGCCATATGTTTGAATGGATGTTTTATTACCAGTCAGTATCGTTAAGATTGAAATTTGCGGAAAATTATTTGATTCAAATAATACCTTATATATGTGTTTCCTGATGATAAACCGGTTTTTATACAATTATTTCATTTCGAGCCAACCCAATATGTTAATCGTACACAGTACACATGTTAGTAAAAATAACAACATTTATTGTGCCTAATACATTTCTGGTCATTATGACTTCAACTCTATAGAAGATTATTTTTTTGAGAATCTTATCACAAGTGAGCTATGCCTGAAGGACCGACTTATTTTGTATTCTCACTTGCCCCTGGGTACCTTTTGCTTAAAATTGATGATTCTGTTTTGAAAGTCCGGAATCCAACTCAGTACTTCCTTGCAAACATTCGTCATATTTTTTTAGCTAGTTTTTTGTTTGGTGTTCCATTTTAAAATGTAC
Organism: Aedes aegypti; assembly: GCF_002204515.2. NCBI lineage: Eukaryota > Metazoa > Arthropoda > Insecta > Diptera > Culicidae > Aedes > Aedes aegypti. Next base: position 384,861,967 of record NC_035108.1, read on the forward strand.
CAATCTTTTTATTCATTTTAAATCTAGCTAGCTATTTCCAATATATTAATAATCGACGAGAGTAGTTTGTACTAAGTTAAGAACAAACTTGACCTGCTTCAATAGGTTATTTCACAAATATCACAAATGTCAATTGGCCAATTAATAAAGGTTTTCCAAGGTTATGGAGCTGTCAGTTGTATATCAATTAGCGGCGCATCCGAAGAAGTGCAATGGCGAAACAGAGCGCCGCGATTAACAGTTTGGAAAACACTGGCATAGGTGTCTGAAGGGTGGCGCACTAGTTCCAGCGCAGCAAATTATGGCGCTGATGACGATGATGCATCCGGATGCAAGGTGTTACTGATTAAGTGCTATTGATGGGCAGTCATAACCGATGGGTTCTGTCTACGTTGGCTGCGTGTTGCGTTGTGTTGTGGAGCGAAATTTATTGTTACCACGGTGGAGAACACTCGTAAACAAATCAAAATACTACTCACTCGTGCAGGATTCAGTCGCCTATAGCGATTGAAACTCCCGCAGCCACAAAGTACCAGACCTAAATATTGATACATTTTATTCGGGTACTCATTTGTATATACTTTATGGCGCGATACTGTTTGGATGCGGATCCATGGTACGAAGGAGAGATGCATTCGGATATAATTTATTGTTTGAAGATGTTTGTAAATGGTACAGCTGGCGCTTGCGGAACTGACTGGAGTGGGTTCTTGAAATCCTCATGAATGGATAATTGCTTCGAGCTGAGAAATAAGTCAAGCAGACTGTCTCTCTTGGTATAACCAATTTGGAAAAAATATATTAGTTCATTGATTTTTTTTTTCAAACATTTGCGCTGCATGGCCTTTAGACATTTCAATTTTTATTGAATAGTGCAGATCCCACTATCGTGCAGTGCGTAAACAATTTCTATTTGCTGATAGAAGATGTTAAATTACCTGAAGCAATGAAACAGAGCTTCTCAGTGCTACAAAAACAGTGTTTTTTATTGCTACTTTTTATACCTTAGAGCCTTTTGAAGAATTTTTTCATACTTGTCTGATCAGTCATGTCCCGGTAGAAGTGAACAGCGAACTAATGGAAAATTGTGCGCGTCAAATCAAGCTAGTTCTCATATTGAAATACCAAATCATTCAGGAAAATAATGCAATTGAATTGTAGTTTTATTATATGATTCAATTTCAGTTTGATGATTTTACAGCGAATCAAGAACAAATGCAACGTGCCAGCACTGTCAGTGGCGTGGGAAGTAGGTAGGATAGGTAGGACATGTACTACGCACAAAAACGCTTGGGTAGGACAGAGAAAGGGTTATCCTACCCACGATTCAACAAAAAAAAAAAAACAAAATAGTCTCTATTGTAATGCAAAGCCCTAAAAAGTCTCTTTTATCAATGGAAGGTCCTTTAAGCGTCTATCTAACTAAAAAGGCTTTAAAGTCGCTTTTATTCTTATTCTGCTTGCATCGAATCCTGCTGCAGAATTGTACAGGTTACAATGATCCCTCCAGAAATACTTCTAGAGTTTTCTCCACCTATTCTCTCAGATATTTTTCCATCGATTTTCCAAAGGAAATTTTGAGGAATTCCTCTAGAATTTGCTCCAGGAAATATTTGAAAACTCCAAAGCAACTAGCTTCAGTAATTTACTCAGGTATTACATTTTTCCAAAAACTATCCTAGAATTTTCTTCAGCTATTTTTCACTAAATCTTCAACCGAATTCTCCATTTGTTACTCTAGGAGATTTTCCAAATATTTCTACAGAATTTCTTCGAGGAAATCCACAAAGATTTACTCCAAAGTGCTGGAAAGAAGTAGTTTATGGATTTGTTCAAGAAACTCTGCTGGTATTCTTCAGCATGTTCATGTAAATTCCTTGAAGAATTCATCAACGTTTCATCCCAGCAGCAGTATTGTGAAAACACTCAATTTCTCATAACTCCCGCTTGAGATTTTTCATGCGTGAGTTGTCAATCACACAACTCAGCAGTCAAAAAATCATGGATAAGTTGGCTCACCTGATTGACTCTTTGTCTCGTATTTCCAAAGTTTACTCGCACATGGCAAAAAATTCTTGTTAGTCTGGTAGAATTATAGTAATCCTTTCAAACTTAAAAAACAATATTCAGGTTTCACGAGTTTTTAACGGGTTTTGTGACTGAATCATTTTTTACGGTTTGAGTTGATTGAGTGATTTTACATCAAAATCTTAAGCGTGAGATTTTCGAAGCTTATCTCTAATGAGTCCCACAGGAGAACGTATTGATTGAGATTTGAGTATGAGTTTATGAACACTGCCCAGCAGTCAAACATTCCTTGAGGGGTTCTTCAAACATTTTTTTTTATGGTTTTACCAGCATTTCATCCGTATTTTAAATTTTATTGAACATTTCTTAAATAAATTCTCAAAAAAATCTCATGCAATCTTCAAAAGTTAATTTGAGTTTTCACTCCAGTGTATAATACAGCAATTTTTCAACAATTCCTCCGATAATTCCTACACAAATTCCTATGGAGACTCTGTCCAATGATTTTCGAGAAATTTATTCAGAAAATCCTGTGGAATACTATACCGAGATTCAATTGATATTTATGCTTATTCTGCACGGCGTGTGAGCACTCACCTCGGGTGACGTGAGACGACTAATATTAATTAAAGGGAGCGAATCAATCATTGTCACCTTATTCCACTAGTCTCAACTCACACGCCGCACAGAATAAGCAAATTTTTATAAAAAAAAAACTTTCAAGATTTATTAAAAAAAAAACTTTATGAATTAACCCAGAAAAAATTTCGGTAGAAATCACAGAACGAATCTGTACAGCAATTGCTGAAGGTATGTTTGAAGAAATACCTAGTTGAAATCTCATATAAATCCTAAAATACAGTTTCAAACGAAATCCCTATAAATTGTTGGATAAGTTATTGATTGAATTTTTGAAGAAATTTTGACCGGGAATCTTGAAGAATGTCCCAGCGAAATCGATGCTTGAATCATTGTATAAAGTTTTAAAGGAGTCACGATTTTTTTTTAGAAAAAAAAGCTCTAAAAATTTTTGTAGGAATTCAGATGATTTTTGAAATAATATTTGGGAAATTTTCATTTCTGTGATTGGGAAAATTCAGGTTAAATTCTTGAGGTATCCTGAACAAAATTCTTGGAGAAATTCCCTAGAAAAATTCGTAGATAAAATTTCTTTGAAAACAATCTTTGAATTAATACCTTTAGAAATTTCCGGAGTAATATTAAAACATATACCCGAACAAATTGCTAATAAAGTTCCTAGAGATAATCATGAAAAAAACACAAACAGTAATACTTGCCGTAATGTCATGAGGAATTCTCAAAAAACTTCTCAGAGAAATGTCAGCTATGAATGATGCTATGAAGAACCAAATTCTTATTTCCTGGCTCTTATTAAGTTTTTTTTTTGATTCCTTCCAGGTCCCTTTTTCCGACATATGTCTTCAATTTCATTTTTTAAAGCACTTAGTCTCAACCAGCCCTACATTCAGCATTTTTTCATTCTACACAAATTATATGGCAGTCAAAAAAAATCTAGTTAGAAGACTGTTAGAATTATGCTTTTTTTTTGTTCAGCTGAAAAATCATCTGAAAATATCGTTAAAACGCTTGGAAACAGTAGAATTTCCTGACCTCATAACCAACCAAAATATCGATTACACTCGTTGCGTTAAAGCCCCTCAAATATGATAAATTTCAACTTCCAGTCCAAGCTTAACTTTTTCTCAGCTTCACTGTGTACAAAATATTTGCCAACGTTTGTCCTACCCATGGTTTCGAGCGTGGACGCGCCTCTGAGCACTGTATAATTGTTTTCTCACTCATGTTAATTTCGCAATGTTTCAAATGTTTTCAGACAGTCGGTAGCATTACCAAATATTCTTAGCTAAACAATGAACGACTCTTGAGGCGATAACGCCATTCGAAATGCTGTGGCTCTGCTGAAAGTAATCAACTATCACACTCTCGTACAATGTCGAAAATTGTTTATTTTCTCAAAATATTGATATCGCTACGTTTGCTTAAAAGTAAGTTTCACCGCTATAAACAAGCCAAACGTATGGAGATAGCATATTTAATGGAACTAAAATTTGTGTAATTAGAAGGCAAAAAAAGCCGCCCAGGTTTGATCAAAGTACAATCTCTTTACTTTGATATCTCGTTCTGGGTTGTTGCTTCGGAAAGACGCATCCACACCGCAGTAAGAAAAGCTAGGCACAAAAGTTTTAATTAGAGAGGTAAGGTGCACGTCCGTCCGCGAGAAACGAGAGGATAAATATTTAAAATGATATAACAGCACCGAATGAAACCCTCAAACAGCAGCCTCCTGTTGATTCTGCGGCACTCAGACTGTATTTGATGCCATCTTTAGATGGTGAATTTCCAGCTCAAAACGCAGATAAAAATTACCTTTTCAGACTGACTATTTACAATGCGAATATGACATAACATTTCCCATTAATTTGTCTAATTTACTAGACTACGTTTTAAAAAGGGCCTGAAAAAAGGATTTTGATGATTTGAAAATATTTAAATTTAAAAATATTTAACACATTCGATTAAAATGGTGTCTTCAAAGAGGGTTTAGTGAATAATACAGACCAGCACAAGGATTATTTGAAAAATATAACAAAGTTAACCAACGTTTGATTATACATATAAAGCCGCTTTTCAAAACCCTTCGATTTTTAGATGTTGTTTCTTCTTCTTCAATTTTCAAAAGAAACATAATAAATAATCGGTTATGGTTTTGAGTAAAGCAAAATAAGGCTTTATATATGCTCGGTGTTTAGTCAGACTGGACCAAGTGCTTTCTAATGACTTCGATAAAACGTACTCCGAGCATTCGGAATAGCAAAATAGTAACATTATTTGCCGTAATATTGGAACCTATCTATTTGAGGAAACATCTATATCAAAAGTGTTTCGAAAAGATCAGATTTATTTGAGTTCTTGGCTTATTTTTACACGGTCAAAATATCATGTAGACCGGTCTGACTGAACACCGACCGTATGATCTGACGTGGATTTACTATGCTTATTTTTCACAACATACTTCTTTCTAATACTTCTTGCTATATTCTGAAGCCTCTACCATTTTAAACAAATGCATCGTTTTTTAGCCATATTTTTTCAATAATCAATATTCTTTTATTCGATGAGCCCTTTTCAAAACATAATATTGGAACATAGATTTTTTTTAATATGAAATTTCATATAAGATAGCCATTAAACTTTACATGCGAAGTTTCATTCAATTTCATTCAACAGAAAGGTAACGTCTACGCGATTTGCATTTTGGACTGGAAATGCTCTATGGTACGATGCGGGGATTTCGAAATTTGATTAAACTAGGTGTAAATTGGAGCGCACCCAGTATTCTACCCAGCGGCAGCCAGTATGTTTTTCTTTGACTTAATCGTTGCGCTGAAGATAAGAATGAGACGTTCCAATCGAGTTGTTTTGCAATGGAAAAAAGTTTGTCAGTAAGAGCCAATAAAATAATTTCAAAGAGTAAAATCAACAATTAAACAATCGACACACAAATTGGTGGCTTTGATACTGCTGGAAAATTAATATCTAATGGAGGACGAGCTCTTGTGAAAGATCAACACGATGGAGGTAAACATGAAATAAGCTGAACGAAATCGTGACGTAAATTATGAAATATCGTCCAAAGTGCCTTTGATGTCGGAATGGAGTGTAATATGATTAAAACCTGAGTTTTTATGTTTATCCAGCTTTTCGTCGAACTGATTCTCGAACCCATGATCTGATCCATCCATTCGACATTCGACACAACAGCAATTCAGCTTCCAATGAAAACAATTCCAGCTGGCCGAAATCATTGTCCGTGCGATAGATCCCATAAATCACATGACCACCATCGATCGATTGCATTCGCATCCCAACAGCAATTGGTTTTCATCGCCTTCGAGCGAAAAGTGTTTACATACAATCATCTGTGAATATGATGGTGGCGTCACTGGATTTTCCAGGATTGGAGCCAACAACGGTTGCGTCAGCACTACCATAGAGTAATGATTGAGGAGTGTAAATAAACAATTTTTCTGTTTTCTCGTCAGATTCCAAAATGTGACGAAGGACTAATAGGGTTTTGAAAGAAAATAGTAACCTGAACAAATGGGTGCTATGTTGTCGAAGAATTGATCGATACCAAATCGTTACGGTTTAAAAATCAAGCAAAGCGTTTTCAATTTCAACTTTTTGTTTCTAAAACAACAAATCTTCATCTGTATTGCCATTGATGCTATAAAAGCGATGGTTGGTTCAAGTTCTAGTTGAAAGCACTTGTACTCAATTAAAGAACTAAATAATCTCAATAACCGATTTTTCCTGAAAACCTTTTTTTTTGTTTGATGTCATCTTTTGCGTAAATATGATCTGATAAATAAAAATTGGGACTGGCCACCTGAATGAATTCCCGTTCCGATAGATAATCTTTTTCATGTAGGAAGCTTTCTTGGAGTTCAAAGTAGTGTTCTTTACATTTCCTTTATTAGTATTATTTTAATCATTACATACATTTCTTATATTCTGGTTTTCTGTGTAAGACAGCACTTACATCCTAATTTGGTGAAACTAAATTAAGTTTCTATTAACATTTAATTAACAACATGGTATATTTGATTCGCTGTAGCAAATAAGAATTCTGTCAAACAGCTTTGTTGAAACGAATCAAATGCGTTGCACGTAAAATTATAAGAGTGTTCAAATATCCATGACGGAATCCGAGCTATTTGATGAAAAAATAAAAAAATATCTTTGACAATAGGCATTATTGTTTTCAAAATAGTGTTTCCTAAAAAGTTTACTTATTGATTAGAGCAAGCTAGTTTAACAATAGCTTGAAACAGGATTACTGTTTGGTTAAAAAAAGTTGATACCTTGTTAATTTTTCAACTTCAAGAAAATCTGTAAACTGAAAACTTATTGATCAGAAGTTCAAATATCTACCAAAAATGAAAAATAATGATATAAAGTTTCTTGGTGAGAATGTAATGCGAATCCATCATCAATGGAATTTTCATATTTTTTTTATGATACTTCTCGCTTCTTCCCAATCAGTATCCTAAGAATTCTCTAAAAGGTTCTCTTGAGCGCGAAAATGCTTTTGATATTTTAGGTTACTTGATTTTCAACGGGGCTACTGAGTAATTATTGAAAATTGTACATGGATTCGATCTTTATTTCACGATTTAAAGCTCTCGCAATTTGGTAAAAATGTTTTTGCAATTTCCCATCGTAATAAGCTCATAATCACTCCAATCTGTCATGAAACAGCTTACTTTCCTGCATTAAATTATGCAGTGTGGTAATAATCATTACGCAACTGAAACCAATGGTTTAATGATCCATCACGCAACGCACTCTCATTACGCAACTGTTTTGAGTTGCGTAATTAATCATTACAGAGCAATTTTTCAGAAATTGTGAAATAATTGTGAATGCACTTCGATATGATTTCTGATATCCAAAAGTGGTCTTCTACGAAATTGCAAAAAATGTTGTACGTAGCTCGTTGCAGAACTCGAATTTTACAGCACTCGTCGTAGCTATCAAACTCAACAAGCCTCGTTAGATAAATGTACGACTCGTGTTGTTAAAATCATCATTCTGCAACTTGTTGCGTAAACTACTATTTTGCAATTTCTTATCGCAATAGGTCGTTTTCATCAAGCTGTCATAAAACGGCTTTCTTTCCCGCACTGAATTATGCAGTGTCGTAATAGTCATTTCGTCAATCATTGAAATCAGTTGCGTACTGCTACGACACACCCCATTTACATTATACAACTGTTTTGAGTTGTGTAATGGGTCATTATACAATAATTTGCAGAAGTTGCAAAATAATTTTGAATGCATCGTGATATGATTTCTGATACCCTCAAGTGATCTTTCACTTAATTACGTAAATATTGTTGTACGCAACCCGTTGCAGAACTCGATTTTGACAGCACTTGTGGTAGTTGTCCATCTAGACGAGTGGTCCAACTACGACTCGTGCTCTTCTCAGTCTCGTGAGCTTCCCGGGAAAGTTGTGCTCGTCCATGATTGTCCATAGCTCTACGCGATACTATCGTATGTTGCCTTGAAATCGATGTAAGATAATGCGTTGGGACCTGGTATTCACGACATCTTTGGAGGATATGCTGTATAGTAAAGATCGGCCGTAAACGAAGCCGGCTTAAAAACTTCCCACGAATTCGTTTACTACAGGTGACAGACGACGGAAGATGATCTGGGATAATATGTTGTAGGGCGCATTTAAAATGGTGATCGCTGGAAAGTTCTCACAATCTAACTTGTCGCCCTTCTTGTATATAATAGTAGTTTACGGAACAAGTTGCAGAATGATGATTTTTACAGCACGAGTCGTAAATTTATCCTACGAGGCTTGCCGAGTAGGATAATTACGACGAGTGCTGTAAAAATCGAGTTCTGCAACGAGTTACGTACAACATTTTTTGCAATTTCGTAGAAGACCACTTGAGGGTATCATAAATTATATCAGCATGCATTCACCTTTATTTTACAATTTCTGAAAAATTGTTGGGTAATGATTCATTACGCAACTCAAAACAGTTGCGTAATGAGAAAGCGTTGCGTAATGAATCATTACAGCACTGGTTTCAGTTAGGTAATGACTATTCCCGCACTCCATAGTTCAGTGCAGGAAAGTAGGCCGTTTCATGACAGATCGGCGTGATGAAAAACAGCCTATTACGATGAGAAATTGCAAAAAGCATATTACGCCTTCCTTCTGTTTCCCAGATTGTGCCTATCAGCCGATGTAGACAAATGGCCATCCTCTCCGGGCCCACTTTATGAGTTCAGCTCCAATACTATTCTTACCAGCAGCTTTATTGTTCTTGAGCTGGTGAATGGCATCCTTAACGTCCCTCAAAGTGGGGGCGGGTTGGTTTCCATCGCTCGCAGTACTGATGAAGGTATTTCCTCCGTTGTCCCGCCCTCTGCTCTCAGCGCCATTTAGGTGTTCCTCAAAGTGCTGCTTCCACCTTTCGATAACCTCACGCTCGCCCGTCAAAATGCTCCCATCCTTATCCCTTCACATCTCGGCTCGCGGCACGAAGCCGTTGCGGGATGCATTGAGCTTTTGATAGAACTTACGTGTTTCTTGAAACCGGCACAGCTGTTCCATCTACTCGCACTCCGGCTTTTTTTTTCTGCCGAAAGAGGCGAGTCTGCTGTTGCCGTTTCCGTCTATTACGTTCCACGGAATCTGTCGGGTCCCTTGCTGCAGCATGAACACCCGCGCTGCATTCTTCTCCTGCAGAATCTGCCTCCATACCTTGTCGTACTAATCGTTCCGTCGATTCGGTCCCACGTACCCGTTGTTGCTCTCAGCTGCATTTTTGATGGCTGCTTTTAATGTTCTCCAGCAGTCCTCAAGACGGGCTTCATCCAGCTCATCCTCTTCCGGTAATGCAGCCTCGAGGTGCTACGCGTACGCAGTTGGGACATACGGTTACTTAAGCCGCTCCAGATCAAGCCGGGGCGCCACGATAGGTCCTGACGTCGATAATATCGGAAAAGTGCCGTCCATTAATCAGAACGTGGTCGATTTGTGATACTGTCTAGAGGGTCTTGTCCCGGGAAATCCCGGGATCTAAACAATCCCGAATCCCGGGATATTTTCGAAAATCCGGGATTTCCCGAAATAGAATGTTAAACTAGGAAATATTGTTGTATTATTTTCAAATAATGGCACATAGCAAGCAGAATGCTTTCCTGGTGACTGTTGATAATGTATTTTAGTAATTGCTGCTTACTCAATAAGCGTTTTTATTAAGGTTTACGGCCACTTATGCTTGAACTTGTTATTTTTACTGGTATTTTTGGTAACGTAATTTTCAATAAACTATAGCAAGGTTCTCTACAGTGCATTCCATTTGCAACAAATGCTTTGGCGCTTGATTCTTTCATAATATTGAAATTTTATCGATGCCATTCTATCTTCCCATAACATTTTTTGTTTGCCCGGTGTACCTCACACTTTTTCAGGACTGTCATTCCAATAATTTAGAAGCATGAAGATTCCATATCACATAACAATGGAGTTGCATAATTATAAGAGAAGATTTTAAAAGATATGGTAAAATTTGATATTGGTTGGTATCACTTATACCTATACCTTTTACATCACAATTAATTTTCTTTTCAAATGAACTATAATAAATGCCCATTGACTTAAACTGTAGATAACTGAAATATGATTAAAAGAAATCTAAGACATCATTGTTTTTGTCTATTATAATTCAGCTTAACCTTTGTAAAAAGATTCGGTTATTATGAACCCGCTCTTTAAAATGAAACATAGTTTAAATACCAAATCCGGCCATTCTATAGTCGTTTTGGAAGCCTTTGATTTTTGTCCCGGGATCCCGGGAAATCCCGGGATTTTTGAAAATAATATCCCGAATCCCGGGATTTTTTCGAGTCCGGGAAACAAGACCCTCTAATTCTGTCTGCTGTGGTGATCTCCTGGTGTATCGGTATGGAAGGCTGTGCTGGAAGTAGGTGCTACAAATGGCCATATTTTTGGAGGCGGCGAAATCAATTAGTCGTAGGCCGTTTTCGTTCGTCAGCCGGTGGGCTCTGAACTTTCCAATAGTCGGTCGAAATTTCTCCACCTGGCCAACCTGAGCGTTTAGATCTCCTATGATGATTTAAAAAGCGTCTTTATCATCATTAGTGCTTCATGAGTGAGGGCTGTGCACGTTTATTATGCTGAAGTTGAAGAACCGGCCTTTGAGCCTCAACTTGCACATTCTCTCAATGATCGGCCACCACCAAATCACGCGCCTTTGCATATCACCCATCACTATAAAAGCTGTTCCCAGCTCACGTGTGTTGCCGCAGCTCTGGTAGATGGTATGGTTACCTCTAAACATTCGCACCATTGATCCTTTCCAACACACTCCTTGCAACGCTACAGGCTTTTGAAAATTGAAAGATCATTGACACACAAGCCATAATTTCGTTCCATTTAACCGCCTGCATTCATACAACACGCATGACATTTATCGTTCGTGCCATAGTGGTTTCTGCGCTCGTGTACATACGCGTTACATGTCACAAAGATCAGCTGTTCTCAGCAAAATCAAACGTCAATATTTTCCACCAGCAAATTCGCCCATGTGTTCGTGACACCGCTCGGCGAGAGCTCAATGAACGAAAACAAGCCAGAAACACACCACGCACTTTTTGGCGCCGATCACTGTGCGTCAACAATTGTAACATTCGCTGACCCACACTCATTCTGATCAAGAAACAGAGACGAATATGTTTAATTTTCTGGGCTATGTTTGCAATCAAAGGGGTGTTCAATGATCCAATAGATTATAATTAGCTTGGTAAAGGCTATATTACCAGAAAATATGAAAGTTATTACCAATTTCATGCAAAACATAAATCACGCGAATGGCTCGATTCTTTTGCTGTCCGTTAATGTTGCTGCTCTTGAACGCTGTCGTTCCACGTACCAAACGAGAGAGTTAATTTTTACATTCATAGGGCTCTCCATATGCGATGTGTCATGAACTGTTATTGCTCACGAACTGTTACACACTCCGAATATGGTTCGTTCGGCTTATTCGGATCAAAATCCAAACACTGAACGCTACATCCAAAATATACCTCTCTGGAATTTCGACATCCCGTTCATCAAGTATTGCTCTATGTTGCCTGAAAATTTGAGCTTGCGATTTTTTGCGCTTTTGGAGATATTAAGGTTTAAAAATTGCTCTATTTTTCAAGTTTTTTTCATAATTTCTTAGGTTTTATGCATCGTATTATTATTTTTTTCCACCAGAGCTTGCGTTCGTTGTATATTCATCAGCAAAAAATATTATATGACATAGTTCTTAAGAAAAATGTCAAATTCGGTGAAAAAAATTGTTTTTTTCACTAATTTTCTCTTATTTCGCCAATAACTCGAAAACAGTAGGCTGTGGAATTTGACGTCTTCGAGAGAGTTGTTTATTTTATCAAAAGGAACAACTTTGCCGAACATGCCAAGTCTCTAGAACGTCAAAGTAAAAAGTTAGATTGTGGCGCCACCTATGCGGACGATTTACGAACTATCCGTTTATGTCAGTAGATGGTCCTCGTTGTTACAAAAAACTTTGCCGAAGACACCAAATACCGGAAACGCTTCGTTACCGAGTTCTTAATTTTGTCCCGCCAGATTGCGTCCCTGGCCCATAGTGCAATGGTACGCCATGCCCAGCCATTTAACAACCCTCACTTCATTGAAAAATTAGATTATTTGGAACGTGCAGAAAATCCATTATATGATTAATTTTCTCTATGACTCTTTATGGGTTATAGATACTTTTCCGTGTTTTAAATTTAACCATTGATTATCGATTCCGTTGGTAGATTTAAGGGCTTGTACTCTAACACAACCAAGGTTTGGTTCTAAGAAAGTTTGTAAACTTTTAGGTAATACTTTTCGGAGGGATAAAACATACATTTTTGAATAGGAAGTTACAGGAAAGTTAAGCACTGGTAACACGTGTAGATCTCAAGTCCTTTGCTTTAACGAGTTGTAGTTACAAACTCATTTACCATAGTTTTATTTTGTAAACCAGTCGATGTATACAGGACGTTGTGAGACAACCTAAATCCAAGTAATAATGTTTGTGAATCTGTTGAACCACATAACCTGAAGGTTTTGGATAATCTAAAAAAGTATGCCATGCTCAATATTCTATGCGCATATTTTTTATGATATTTGTGAATTATGGACAGAGCTGGATTACCATTCGGCGAAAAACTGAACAACAATCTTAAAATGCTTCGCAGCATTCAAACGGCAATAAGTTTAAAAATGTATCACGGTGTCTTTTTGGAGCAACTTTTTTCTACAAAAAAAAGGTAAGTCTGAAATATCGAACTAAAAAAGTTTAGACTTTGCTCTTTTATTTGCGACTTAAATCAAAAATATCGTTCGGGGGGTCCAAAACATTTTTTTTATTTTGTTTGAAGTAGGGTTTTTTACGTGTTCTCGGTAGTGTAAGGCGATGCCGCGCTTCTTTTTATTAATTTTCTCGAACATCAGACAGAACAAAGAATCATCTGAATGTGATTATCGGTGTGTTCTGATAGAAAAATACTGTGTATTTGGCATTTGAAATTCGGTTGCAGTTAATAGTCGAAGGGTGCCGTAGCCGTATATTACCCTATTTATGAATAAATGATTTTGTACTGACGCACAGTGCGTTGAATGTATGGAGATACGGGAAAAATTGCAAGATCAAACCATTTTAACACCTTTATATGGAAGGTTAAGTTGTTCTTGGTAAAAATATCTGTGATTAGCATAAATGACGTATACGAATACGCATAATCACAAAACTGTCGCAAGCTCCAATTTTATTATTTTCCTCAAAAAACCTTGTAAATCGTACTTAAATTGCTCATAATAATGTAAGAAATAATTTGAAAATTTTTCTCTTTTTACTCGTAGCTGTATAAGTGACTTATCCGCCTTTCAAACAAGACAAGAAGAGAGCCTCGTATGTGATAAACCTTGTTATAAAGCAAACATCCAATTATTAAGTTTTATATGTCATAAGCAAAATGTTTAGTATAAAAAATAGGATTCGGTACAAGCAATGTTTATACACAACTAATTTGGACATGGACATTGTGAACGCTGATTCCCTATATTTGTTGTGAACACATAATCACAAGCTGTTCATGTTGTAGTTTATTTATTTGTAAACACTTCCCGCAGCGCATGACGTTTCCCACTGGGTAGAAAAAAAAGGAAAGTAGGAGAACAGTGGGTAACATGAACAGGGGGAGGGGGGAACTATTTCGACAACTTTGGAAAGATCTAGAACTGTCAAAAGCTGGAAAAGTAAATAAAAACAGAGTACGCCTCTTCGTTTTCTCATATGATATAAATTTTCACTCGGTGAATTTATGGTTTTTATGACTGAAACCATTAAAAATCGACTGAACTGCGTAGTAAACCATATCTTTCAAGTATTCATAATAAGTAGACGGAAATTGAAAATATTTTTTTCTTATAAATGCTCAAAACAAATGATTTGAAGTTGTCGATTTCTTGGGGGTAAAATGAACCACTCGAGATAGGGGTAATATGAACACCGGGGCAGGGCGAATACTACCGAATTTTATATCAGATGCCTAGATTTTACTGGGAAAAATACAAAGACAGACATGGATAGACATCTAAAAGTCGGCGGCTAAACGTTCCATCAATTTTGGAATGTCTGTGAGATCTGCATTGATCCTGTTCCAAATTCCGAGAATCATACCACAACCCGTTCAATTTGATTGGTGTTTATTTTATCCCCACGGCATGTGCCCCCTGCACCTGTTTATTTTACCCCTATTACATGTTAATTCTACTCCCAAACGTATGTCAATTTTCCCTCCGTTACATGTTCATTTTACCCACAAGTTTGAAATATTCACTCTGTGGAAAGACATTTTCGATATTACAATAATATTGATAAAATTCCATTTCCATCACAATATTTCAACTTGTTTCATTGCATAAACATTTTTTTTTCAATTCTGAGCAAATAAGAAAGAATTTAACACATTCATAAGCAATAAAACATGAGGATTGCTTTTAGTGTTCATTTTACCCCAATTCCCCTTAATTATTGCTTAAAAATTACTCTAGACCCCCCGACCGATTATTTTGATTTTTGCAGCAAATAAACAGGGGAGACCTAGACTTTATTTTATCGAAGTTTCAAACTTACCTATTTTTTTGTAATAAAGTTGTTCTACGAAAAAAACCGTGATATAATTTGATGTCAAAATTCGCAAAGTATCCTTAAGAAATGTAATAACGGAAATAAAATGTGATATTGAATATACACGTAATTTCTGTTTTCACTCCAATAAAGCACAACACAATCGAGAATGCATCTCAATGGCGCAATTTACGGTCCAAGGCACTCTTCAACTGTAATCGAAATCCAATAAGCAATGAGGTGCACTGATGCAGCTTTCAAAACGATTTCTGTTCTCCACCTGCCTGCCGCTGCCCCACACGAGCACCTCTCCAGTCATAAACACTCACTCTTTCTCTCAGCCCTCAAACCCTTAGCCAGCAGAACGAATAAAAGAAAACCCCTTTCTTTGAACAACACACAGAAGCGTACCGGTTCTTTCCCGCCGATGGATGATGCTATAACCGATTGGCGATGAACGCCAATTTTATGGTGGGTGCAACTCAGGAGTGATATACGAGTGCATCTACCATTATTTTCTCTCCCTTCATCTTCACTGCACATCAAGTGGAACTGAGAGAAAGGTTTTCCCAGCAATCCGGATTCTTCAAAAGATTTCTGCTCTGGTATTGTGTGTTTGTATGATCAAGGGGGTTAACGGTAGTGGGTGGCGAAGGAATGAAAACTTCAGTTTCCACCGGCAGCAAAAGCGAAATGTTTGATGGCAAATGCAGCTATCCTACCCAATCTCTTTCAAATAATCGTAAATTTATAAATTTTCTCTATAAAAATGAAATCTTGAGAAGGAAACACGAAAATTTATAGCCCGAAGTGGAAAGACGGAAGATTGTTCTCCACCGCACATTGGAAGTTGGCGTGCTCACGTGCTTTGGAATCACATTTTTTTTGATTGCTCACTTCTTCTCCAGTGCCGAATCGATTCGAACTCAACACCACCGGCAGCACACAAAAGTCTCATCCCTGCTGAATGTGGGGTGGAAAAAGGTGGAAAACTCCACGCCAGATGTAATAATTTCTTTCCTTACGATTTTCCCAGGAAGGCACTTTCGGCTAGGGAAAGGCTGGGATTTGATTCTCGACCGCCGAAATCGATCGATTGGGAATGCGGGAGCTGCCATTCTACGATTGCAATTCAAATAATAGCACTAATAATGTCTGTAATAAGTATCTTGAAGCGAAAAGCACAAAAATTGCTTCATGTTTGTTAATTTAACTGGTGAAGTGACGCCATTTGCCGTTAAAGGTTTATGACATATGGGTTTTATGCCATATGGGTTATGTTTCGTATTGTAACAGACAGAAAAAGCATTTGATCAGTAGATGAAAAAACCGAATTTAGTACTATACCATTTAATTTCACTAGAGTTTGTATCCTTTGACAGATACGCGTATTTCGACCTGAACTGTAAGGCCGTCTTTAGTGTCGTGTACAAGACTCGACTTGCATTTGATCGTTGCAAACTCTGGTAATATACTTTTAAAACCACTTTCAAATGTTGAAATTGAGAATTTCTTGCTAACACCGGTTCACTATTTACAGTTGGTTGTTCAAAATGTTCAGGTTTATGCGCATTCGATAGCTTCTGTCGATTAAGTAAAAAAAAACTTCAATCGGTTGGTCAAATTGGTGGATCGTTTTTGAGGACCCCTCGATTTTTGACCATTCTTGCCTCACTCAAACTGCCATAAATCAAAAATTTCATCAACCACAACACAATAACATAGTTTGGAAAGAGGAACAATAGGAGCTTCATTTGCAAAAATAAAAATATTCAGCGGCCATATTGGATTTTATATAAAAAATGGAATTTTCATGGTATTCGCAAACACTGATTAAAAACCAAATCAGACCTCAGGAAAGCTGAGCTAGTTTTACACAAAACATGACAAAATCGAAGATGTATGTTAAAGTTATGTGCGATTTTGTAGACCATGTCTTATCAACCTTGTGCAACTTTCGGTTATATAAGGGACTGCCGGCCGAGGTTGCTAAGGTAAAATAATTCAAATGTCTGACGTTTCGTCGGCCGGATGAAGGCCGTCCCGAAGATTTCCTCATCTTACGCTTGTTGCATGCATATTGGTTATTCCGGAACTGACAGGGTTCTGACTTTGGTTCTTTTTTTTCCGGAACTTTGGCAGGGTTCTTGGCAGAGTATGTAGAGCTTCCCTTCGAAGTTCCAAAGTCATCCACTACGTGAGTGAGTAGAGCTTCTATGCTAGACCCTGCAAGACTCCAAATTCGTCCAAAACGTGGAACAAGTGCATCTAGGCATGCCTCATAATTTAAGCTTCTTGTCTTTGAGAAGGTTGAACTGAATTTAGCAGAACTTCGCCGGGTAACCTTGCAAAGTTATAAATTTATTCACTAAGTAGCGCTAGTGTACGTAGATATTTGTGGTATGATGCTATTGACAGATATTTCAGATTCCTTATGAAATACAGTCAAACCTCCATGAATCGATATCTGAAGGACCATCGACTCATGGAAATATCGAGTAATGGAACGGAAATGCTTTGTATAGCTATTTGAGGCAGAGGCGCGTTCACGTTCAAAACCATGGGTAGGACAAATTTTGGCAAATATTTTGTGCACAGTTAAGCTAAGAAACTGTTTAAACCTATGGAACCCTAGGCTGGAAATTATAGGTAGCTTTATTTGAGTGGCTCAAACACAACACCCTTTTGGTCGGTTTTAAGTCGAGTATATTAAAAAAAATACTCTAAATTATTTCCAAGCTTTCTAACGATTCTAAAAATTCATGTGATTTTTCGGCTCAACAGATAATTGTAACAGTCATTTTTAGAATACTGGTTTGTTTTTTGACTCTGAAACCATTTGTTAAAAATAAAAAAATCTGAACAAAAAGAAGCATGGACAACTTTTACATGTCTTCCATCCTTCATAAGATAAATACGACATTGATAGAGTTTGTATGTTTATCATATAGAAAATTATTAGTTCAATTGATTGTTCAAGTTTTCTGCTGATCTTCCTTTTATTTTTATTGAACAATGGCTAGGACAAACCTTTGGCTGTCCTACCCAGGTGTTTTTGTACGAAGTACATGTCCTACCCACTTCCCGCACCATTCATATGAGGGGACCATCAAAGTCACCATGAAATTCGAGTCTAGTACACGGCACTGGAGACGGCCTTACAGTTGAGGTCGGAATACGCGTATCTGTCAAAGGATACAAACTCTAGTGAAATTAAATGGTATAGTACTAAATTCGGTTTTTCATTTACTCATGAAATTTTGTTTTGATTTTGAGTCGATATCGATTCGTGGAACATCGACTCATGGGATTTCATTGTAGATCTTTTTCCTCTTGGAGAAAGTTGTTCAAAGATAGGAGATCTGCATCATTGGAAACTACAAAGTGCGAAATTCATCCAATACATGGCATAAGTGCACGTAAATCCTTTTGGTATGATACAAAATATAAAATTTCTGTCTTCGAGAAAGTTGTTAAGAGTAATCAGCTTCTCCGATAGAAGCTGCGAAGTTTCAATTTCATGGAATTCTTTTTGAAGGAAAATTAAAGGTAATCCCTGGACGAAGGCCTGGCTAAGTCCCTGGAAGCATTTTCAATGAAATGCAAAAGAAAATTTTTGAAGAAATACCTGAAAGCAATATGCAGAAATTCCTGAGAAATTGAATTCAGGTATTCCAATGTATCGCTAGAAGAGCTCTTAAAGGTATTTCTGGAAAATATCCTGAGTGTATACCAGTAGCAATTGCTATATCTTGGAGAATTTAAAAAAAAAAATAGTTGGGTGAGTTCCTGAAGGATCGTTGGGAGAATTACATAAGAAAAACTTAAACTGATTTTTAAAGAAATTCCTGGTGAAATTATGTAGGATTTTTATAGGAAATTCAGCAGGAATTCCTGGGGGACCTACTGCACGGAGTTAGGGGATATTCCTGAAAGAATCTTAAATGGAATTCATGAAAGTAATCCCTGCGGGAATTTCGGAATGCAGACCTGGGAAAATTTGCGATTTTATCTTTTTGGAATATTTAAAAAAATTGGGATAATTCTTGAAAAGATTCCTAGGGAATTCCTGGTTCAAATATTTGAAGAAATCTAGATGAACATCCATGAAGCATTCCATAATAGGGATTCCTGGAAGAAACCTTAGATCCATGGCAAAACTTCAAGAGATTCTCTGAAGGATTCCCTAAAAGTATACATGAAAGCATCTCTAAAGAAATTCCTTCGCAGAATTTCCTGAAAGAATCGCCAGACGAATTTTTGAAGAATTCTTCAACGAATGCCTGCCCGCCCGTTTCATAACACCTTCTAGCGCAATATTGAACAGGAGACAGGAAAGACCATCGCCTTGTCAAAGTCCTTTGCGTGTTTCAAACGGGTCCGATAATGCACCCGATATCTTCACACAACACTGTACACTATCCATCGTTGCTTTGATCAGTTTAGTCAGTTTCCCGGGAAAACCATTCTCGTCCATAATCTTCCATAGCTCTTCGCGGTCGATGGTATCATAGGCCGCTTTGAAATCGATGAATAGGTGGTGCGTAGGGACTTGATATTCGCAACACTTTTGGAGGATCTTCCGTAACATAAAGATTTGGTCTGTCGTCGATCGCCCGTCCACAAAACCGGCTTGAAAGCTTCCCACAAATCTGCTTGCCAGTGGCGATAGACGTTGGAAGAGGATCAGGGAAAGCACTCAATATGCTGCGTTAAGAATGGTGGTCGCTCGATAGTTCTTACATTCTAACTTGTCACCTGTGTATATTATTCCCTCCTTCCACTCCTCCGGTAGCTGTTCTGTATCCCAGACCCTGGCTACCAATCAGTGCAGACAAGTGGCCAACCTGTCCGGGCCCATTTTAATAAGTTTCGCTCCAATACCATCCTTTCCAGCTGCTTTGTTTTTCTTGAGCTGTTTGATAGCATCCTTAACTTCACCTATTGTGGGAGTTGGCACGTCTCCCTCATCCGCCGTACTGATGAAGCTATTCATCCTGCTGTCTTGATCTTCCTCCTCCGCGCCGTTTAGGTGTTCATCGTAGTGCTGATTCCACCTTTCAATCCCGGCACATTTCGGCTCGCGACACAAAGCCTTTGCGGGATGCATTGAGTTTATTGTAGAACTTACGTGTTTCTTGAGAACGATACAGCTGCTCCATCTCTTCGCACTACAACTCTTCCAGGCGACACTTTTTATCCCGGAATAGATGGGTTTGCTGTCTTCGCTTCTGTTTGTATCGTTCCACGTTTTGACGGGTGCCTTGCTGCAGCATCATCGCCCGCGCTGCATGCTTCTCGTCCAAAACCGTCTGACGCTCCTCGTCGAACCAACCGTTCCGTCGATTTCCTTCCATGAACCCAATGGCACCTTCCGCTGCGTTGTTAATGGCTGCTTTGAGACTACTTCAGCAGACCTCAAGAGGGGCTTCGTTGAGCTCTCCCTCTTCCGGCAACGCTGCGGGTAGCTTGAGTCGTTTCAGATTGTACCGTGGCGGACGTCGGTACCGAATGTTGTTCACAACGAGAAGTGTCTTCCATCAATCAAAACGTGGTCGATTTACGATTCAGTCTGTTGGGGTGATCTCCAGGTGTACCGATACAGGAGGCTGTGCTGGAAGTAGGTGCTACGTATGGCCATGTTTTTGGAGGCGGCGAAATCAATCAGTCTAAGGCCGTTTTCGTTCGTAAGCTGGTGAGCGCTGAACTTACCTATAATCGGTCTAAATTCCTCTTCCTGGGCAACCTGAGCGATGAGATCTCCGATAACGATTTTGACATCATGGCTCGTATTCAGTCGTCGTATTCACGTTCCAGCTGCGCGTAGCAAGCGTCCTTATCGTCATCGTCACTTGCTAGGTGAGGGCTGTGCATGTTGATTATGCTGATATTGAAGAAACTGCCTTTGATCCTCAACTTGCACATTCTGTTGTGGATTGGCCACCACCCAATCACGCGCCTCTGCATTTCGCCCATCACGATAAAAGCTGTGCCCAGCTCATGTCTGTTGCCGCAGCTCTGGTAGATGGTATAACCATTCCTATACGTATGTACCGTCGACCCTTTCCAGCAAAACCTCCTGCAGCGCTACGATGTCGAACTTGCGGACCCTCAATAATTCGAAAATAATGCGGGTACTTCCTAAGAAAATAAGAGACTTCAGTTCCATAATCCGAGTAAAACGATTTTTTTTACGGCTGGCTTTTAAGGCCTGCACCAACCCCCTATCTCGCCGGAGGATCATCGTGCACAGCACTGTTTAGAGTCCCACGCTGGCACTAGGACGATGATCAGCCGCCCCTAACATGGAGAACAGGCGCTGTGATAAGCTACACCCTCAGAAGAGAGGAGAGGAGCCCCCCTTCTCTGCCAGCATACGACCAAGGTCCCACCAGGGTTGGTTACCCGATCTTCCCTACGGTTACTCGTACCCCAGCCAGCACCACGGGGAGGTAGGGATAGGAGTTACTAAAAAAGAGGCTAAGGACCACAAAAGGGGTCTATTTTATACTTGCAGGTACGCGAAGTACCAATGGTACGCATTGTCCACTAATTTACCACCCAGACAGAACCACTCCATAATTTAAGAGATTCTGCAAGAATTGACTGGTCTAAAAATCTTCGCTTCTGCATACGACGCATGTCCTCCATTTGGGATAAATTTCACAGTAATATCTGGTAAAGATCTGGGAATATACCTGTTAGAAAAACTGATGACAAGTACACACTCCGAAAAAATCATGCGATTTTACGTCTTTTGGATGCACATAAGAGGAGCGAGCCAAATAACGTGAATTTGTGTCACATTTTAAATACGATGGTGTCTGATTCAGGAAATGTCAATAATAGCGACATCGTTTTAATGTCTTTCATCAAGTAACATTACATTTTTCTTTCAATACGAATTACGTCCGGAGTGATTTTCATTATTTTTAAGAGTGAGCTTTTTCAAAAATGTTTGAAAAACTTAAACCCTTTCTGGAGCAGAACAAAAAACTGTTTCTTCAAACATTCTTAGACTTCGCAAAGGATTTAGTAAAGCAATGAATAGATCTAGCGTTCAGAAAAATTAGTTCTCCCTTTTGTGATAACATTTAGAAGTATGAGATGATGAGATAGTTATTGTCCTGTGAAGAAATGAATTTTTTTATCAAAAAAGTCATGTGTTGGACGAGACTTAACTATAAATTTACAAACTATGTGACAAAATTCCTTTTGGGGTGGGAATTAGTCTTGGGTAATCGAAAAACGCTATAAATTGCTGGGAATGCTCACAAGGATGAGGTGGAGCCAACGAAAGTGGAAAGCTATCTATCGAGTGGCCTCACTCCTCTCAACTCAAACTTTTGTAGCCGGCTAGCTACTTGTGGCTGTTAAACTATAAGCCAACAGACTCAATAATAAGAAAACATCATAACTCCACTAGTTAAGCTATTAGTTTTGATATAATGACTCATCTTAGTATCCTATTATCCTATCCACCAAATGGAATACATACATTGACATCCTCTCACAAGATTATCTTCTTCGGTGGGGGCCCCGTATGCTGCACTCACTGTGGCTACTGCCGATGTCTGCCATACGATTCACTGCGCTTGTCCGCAACATCCGATGCACTGTTGAATGTCGTGTCACCTCCTAACACTGACGCCTCACTTGCATCCAGTGTCGTTGCAGGCCAAAGATGTCACGCAGCCCTTGATGTCGCGGGCTTCCTTGTCGCATGGCACAAGGCGACGTGTTGCACCGATGCAGGTGATCTTGTCGCACTATGCCGATGTCACTGCCCTGATGCACTGGTAGCTGGGATGCAATTACGAGAAGGTCCACCCCTCGAATGACGATTCTGCTTGTAGATCTTTACGCTGGAATGCTGGGCCCTTTTAGAGTGATCTCCGGCGAAGCCGGATCGGTTTTTGGAACTTGAAGCTGGAAGTAAAAGGCCCTCTATTGAGGGTAGGCCTGTTAGTCCACTCCCAGCGGATCCCAAGGTTCATATGTTACCTTGCGAAGGCCTTGTGTTCCGAACGATTAGGAAATTCGTTCACTAACCCATTCCACGTGTTGCGAAAACGAACTGTGGGCATGATGCAGATGCATAAGGATTCATGGAGGCTCGTTTATTGAATAGTGCATGAATTTACCTGGTCGTGCTGGTTAGCTTAGGTCCCGTGAATCATGCAAGTGGCACGCCTTTGATGCAATCAACCGATCCTTTAAGTGAAATGCATGGGTTATTGCACTATCGTACCCAAATTTAGGCAATTTTTTACCTGGTTAGAGCCCGCCAATGGGATTCAATTAGCGTGGGCTGTGAACACTTGTGCGTTTTCAAGTCTGGTACCCTGCATGGTGGAATCAAAATTAGTGTCTGATTTTTGGAATTGAACACCTCATTTTACCTATTTGATTGTAGGGTTTTTTGGGCACTTTGCATTAATCAAGCACTGTTTCACCGCACAGTATTAAAGGCATGCACTTTTTAGTGGTTTTCGGGGCTTTCACTTGGCCATCCACACTCGAGTATTGTTCGATCTACAATAGCTCATTGTATTCGAGTGCTGGATTCTGGGCCTCGTATCGGTGCGACACTCTATGTGCGATATTGAGGAATGTCTTTGCGTGTGTTAGACAATTTAACGGCGTTCAGGTCATGGTGGCTGCAATTTATTCGGTTTCACTCAAGGAAATTGTTATTCCATTTTGTCGGCATAATTTCAAATTGTAACACAACATCACACAAAGGGTTACGAAATTTTTGCGAATGCTGCATTCGCAAAAAATTCGTCTATCTGCTGATGATCAGGTCTTGGAGAGGCTAATTGATTTTTATGCTATCTAACAATCTCGAACAGATCATCTTTTAGTTGTACATCGAGTATTGCGTATAGTTCTTATATATCTACGGTACTTCACTACACATCTTATTAGCTAACGGTATACTTGTTCTTGGTTACACGTTTCGTGCCAGATCAATTCAAGAAACTAATTTCTTCACCGCTGCAGCTGCGCTGCGGAATATCTCTAATGCTACTTCTAGTTCTACACTATGATTAGGGCCAATTGCGTCGCCAACACCTGAGTTACGATTTAGTTGTTGGGCGCCAGAAATTTTGCCAAGAAAATACATTTCAAATTATTTTGGGATTATTGAGTGAGCTGCATTATATTTCATTACTAAACAGCATAGGATATATATATTTATATATATATATATATCTGAGTCATGAGAAGTTTGAGTTAGCAATAAGCGTTAATTTTGGCGTTCATAATACTCCAGACTTTAGTGAGTGATCTTTTTTCCCGGAGTGAGCGATTACTATTGTTGATATGGGATCGAAAGCGTGCATTGGAGTGTAGGCTTCCGTCCTGCAACCTCAGTCTGAATGCCGTGTAGTTGAGATGCTCAAGACTACTTGCTGTGCCAGGGATGCCTGCTGAGACGTTTCGCCTTCTCGTCAGTAGCAATCATGTTCTGGTGGCGAAATACTCGTAGTCGGGCAGTGTTGGTTAATCTCTCCGGATAATGGCAAAGTCGTAGACTGGTAGCTATCCGGTATCGATGTTTTCCTGGCAGATGTTGCTCCTTGTTGACAGTGAAGTGCTGTGGACATAGCTGAACGTTTTGGGTGGTTATGGTTTTGTTGCTTGCTGACGACGAGGTTTCTGTAATGTTGTAGGGCCTTCAAATTCGTCAGCAAACGAGTTCGTTGGCGTAGTCGCTCTTGGTCAGACTATGGAGAGTCATTTTCATAGCTGGTGCCTATGACGATTAGTCAGATTTGATGTCCTTCGAATGGTAAACACCAGATTTTGCGGTTCTGATGTCTTCCAACAGGTAATTGTTGCATCCTTGAACTTGACGTACTATACAGGGGATGAATTTTGCCCCAAGTTTTTTCGTCCGATGTTCAGCTGCATTTGACAATTCGAAGGATCTTCTCCATACTATCTCTCCAACCTCGAAGCTTCTGTTTCGTGCTCGTAAATCGTACCTTTGTTTGCTTGTGTCATGGGCGGTCTTGATTTTCGTTAACACGAAGTGTTGAATGTTCTGTATACACCGGATTCGTGCTTTCTGTGTGGCAGTTGGATCGTCTGATGAATTAAGTTTTGCTAACGGGTATTGGTCGGTGTATAATATGTGGTCCCTACCAAAGTTGCAAAAATAGGGACTGCATCCGAGGGTTTCGTGCTTGGCTGTGTTTATCGCACAAACTACTTGCTGAATGTGCACATCCCAGTCCCTTTGGTCTTCCTCAAGCAGGGCTCTTACACAAGTAATCAATGTCCGGTTGGTTCTTTCGGCGGCATTGCACATAGGTGTATAGAAGGCCGTCCTCATGTGGATTACATTGTAGCGTTTGAGCAGGCTCTGGAATACCTGTGATAGGAATTGTGAACCAGAGTCAGAAACAATGATCCTCGGTGTTGAAAACCTGAGAAAGACGTATTGTTCCAGGAACGTGGTCATTTTTTGAGCATTGGCCGTGCGAAACGGTTCGGTTATCACGAATTTTGTTATCCAGTCCACTATCACCAAAAGCACAGTATTTCCTTTCGTGGATCTGGTAAGTGGTCCAATCCAGTCGATTGAAATCAGCTCCCATGGTAATTGTGCAGGTTTTGGGTTGCCTAGATTAGGAGTTAGAGTTGTGTTGGGTGCTTTAATAGCTTTGCAAACTTCGCAAGATTGTACATATTTCCATATATCGTTGGCCATTTGGGGCCAATAATAATCTCGCTGGATACGTTTGACTGTGCGATCGCCTCCCAGATGAGCTGCCGTTGGAACATCATGAAATCGGTGTATTAAGTCAAGACGTTGACTAGTTGGAACGACTTTTTTCCAGCGATGAGCTTTGCTTCCCACCTCGTCCTTAATGATGCAGTTATTGTACAGATGTTCACCTATGATCCTAAAGTCAGGGAATTTGTCTTTATTAGTTTGAACTTCTTTGACTAATTTGTCAAACCATGGATCGGCTGATGTAGAGACTGCATTCACGATTTCTACTCGACTAAGGCAATCTGGCACTATGTTGGCACTGCCTTTACGGTATTTAATATCGAAAGAGTACGCATTCATTCGTAAAATCCATCTAGCTAAAAGCGAAGTAGGGTTCTTCATCGTCTTAAGGTAAGTGAGACTTGAATGGTCGCAGTAGACTGTAAAATGCGTACCTTCGACGTATCCTCGAAACTTTTCGATGGAACGAATTACTGCAAGACACTCACGTTGCGTCACCGAGTATTTTCTCTCGGAGGATGATAATTTTTGCGAGAAGTAGCATATCACCTTCTCTTGGCCTTCAGTTTCCTGCGTAAGTACTCCTCCTATGGCGACATCAGATGCATCGCAAGCAATTGCAAAAGGCTTGCTGTAATCCGGTGTTGCGAGTATTGGAGCCGATGTAAGGTGAGATTTGAGGGTTTGAAAAGCTTTCTCGCAATCATCTGTCCACTTAAACTTGATCTTTGTCTTGGTCAATTCTGTAAGTGGAGCAGCCGTCTTCGAGAAGTCCTTAATGAATCTCCGGTACCAACCACACATGCCGATGAAACGTTGAATTTCCTTTTTACTGGTTGGCGTAGGAAATTTGCTGATTGCCTCTACCTTTTCTTCATCCACATGCCAGCCAGTTTCATCAAGGACGTACCCCAGGTATTTCAAGCTTTTCCGACAGAATACTGATTTTTCCGCATTTATGGTCAAACCAGCAGCTTTCAACCTGCGTGCGATTTCATGTAGCAGCTCTAAATGTTCTTCAAAAGAATTGGTGGCCAGCACGAGGTCGTCTAAGTAGACAAAAACTTTTGGTTCGAGATCTATGAATAAATGATTCATGACCCGTGAAAGTGCTTGACTAGCTGTTGAGAGACCGAAGGGCACCACTGTGAACTGGTAGTGCCCGCGCTGGGGAATAGTGAAAGCAGTTTTCTGTTTCGATTCCTCTTCAAGTGGTATCTGCCAAAACGCTGATTCTAAATCAATTGACGAAAGATATTTGGATCCACTCAGATTGTTCACGATGGATGCTATTTGGGGAATGGGGTACGCTTCCTGAACCAGAACAGAATTCAATTTCCGGGCATCCAGGCACAGCCGCATAGAGCCATCTTTTTTCTTCACAGCCACCGTTGCGTTATTCCAGGGACAGCAAACTGCTTCTTCTATTACCCCTAGTGATAGCATTCTGTCCACTTCTTTATTTAGGTCATCTAATACGAATTTGGACATTGGGTAATATTTTTGCTTGAAAGGAGATGCCTTCCCAGTATCTATTTTATGGCAATATATGTTGGTCCTACCTAATCGACCCTGATTTCCTGATGTTGGAAATGTTCGAATTGCTTGCTGGAGATATTGTTGTTGTCTTGTCGTCAGTGTCCCAATGACTGAGCATTCCGATGTCATGTTCTCCGTGATTCCACAGATGACAGGTTTTACCCCGAATTTATCCCAGAAATCCATGCCCAAAATCAATATGGGCGGCATTGATTCGATGAAAAGCATGGGCAATGTTACGTTCTTGTTATTGTAAGCGATCGGCACATGTGAATAGAATGAGACTGTATGCGGAGAATTGTCAGCTGTTTTTACTTCTCCTTTAACCGGAAACTTACTCAGGCCAAGTTCGTCAGCAATTTTGGATAGGGAACCTCCTATGAGACTGCATGTTGCGCCACTGTCAAGTAGTCCACGCAGCTTTCGTCCTAGAATTGATATTGAGGCATAAGGACGGTTATCTTTGTTGTCTGCATTTATGATTATGGATTCCGCTTTCTTGAAAGCGGGAATGTTGTTGAGTAAGGGAACGTCAGCCTTTTCGGGAGATCCCACCCCCTTTACTGCGGGTTCTCCCAATTCCGGTTTCCCGGAACCTGAGAGGCATTGTGCGCTTCTAATTGTCGCCAACGTAAGATACAGGCATCGCAGTTACGCGTAGTGCAACCCTTCTTGCCGCAGCTGTAGCAGAAAAGAAAACGTTTCGGGTTAGGGCATCTTAAGTAGGTATGACCAGGACTCTCGCATTGCCAGCAGACGATTGCTGTTGCTAAATCTCTACTACTGATTTCTCCAGCCGATGCTTGAGGTACATTTTCAGACGATCGCCCTCTCCAGTTGGTCGCTCGCAGAGCGCTCACTTCTTCCACCGAGTTTCTCGCTGCTTCGTTTCGGAAAGCCAAATCTAGCTGGAAGGCTTCTCGTTCCATGATATTTGCTGAATCCGGTTCTTCCTCTACGTCTTGATTCAGTTCCATCATATTGACTTGAGCGGCTCCAAATTGTCTATTTTGCAGGGGCCGATTTACACTCTCCATTCTGTTTAAGACCGGCCGCTGGAATATGGTCTGTTCAGGGCGAGACGCTAACGCTCGTGCAGTTGTTGGAGCACGTCCTCGAATAGAGTAGGACCGTGACACCTCAAAATCCTTGCATACTGTGACGAGATCTCTGACACAGGTGGATTGCGATGCTGCAGCGATCGGCGAAAAATCCGAATTCAAATGTGATTTCAGAATGAACAGTTTCTCAGCTTCTGAAATTGCCGGTTCTACGATTTCGAATGCCGCCACCAAATCTCTGTAAAAATTTGTGAACGGCTCATTCGGTCCTTGGAATCGTAAATACAAATCTTGTTTGACTATCTCTGAATAGTTTGGAGGCAAGAACTCCTGTTTGATCTCCGCTTTGAAGATCTCCCATGTCGTTAGATCGAGGTACGAGCGTGTGTACCACTGAAGAGCACGGCCTTTCAGAAGATGCTTGATTGAGCGAAGTAGTGATTGGTCATCCATACCTTCCGTGACGGCATAGGTATTCACTTGATTCAAAAATTCTCCTAACTTCACGATGTTGTTTTCTCCAGCGTATTCGAATGGCCATTTGTGAACTGGTTGCTGAAACCGATTGGAAATAGGTTGTTGAAGGGATCTCGGTGTATTAGGCCTATATACGACACCAGCCGGTGGTGTTGGAATGTTTCTGCGGGAATCTTGAGCCATCCCGGATTCTCGCTGTATCTGAGGACCCCAGTATCCAGATATGGATCCATAGGTGTAGTTTAGGGCGGGGTTCGCTTGCTGCTGCACCGCAGCCAAGCTTTGCTGTTGCTGCTGGTGTTGTAACTGCCATTCTAATTGCTGTCGTCTGTGTTGCTCCTGCTGAAGTTGCTGCTCCAACTGTTGCTGCTGCAATTGCATCTGATTCAAAAGTAGATGAAGGCTCTGCTCTTGCTGAAATCCTTGCTGTTGTTCATGCTGCAGACGTTGCTCTTGATGGTTTGGAGGTTGACGGAGTTCGGCAGGATCCTGAAGAGATTGCTGCGGAATGAACTGCTGCTGTTGTTGTTTTTGATCGAGGAACTGTTGTTGTTGATGTGTATCGAGAATCCTTTTATCCTGATTTGAAGAGCCTTGCTGAATGTTCTCATTTTGTAGTTCTTGTTGAAGTTCTCGTTCTAATAGTTTTTGCTGCTTCCCTGCTTCGTCGATGCTTGATTGGAGCTGAGCAATCTTCAACCGCTTCAGTGTTTCCGGGTCACTAGGAAGGTCTTCAGGATCTTCATTTCCATCGTGAACGCCTGTGGTATTCTCCTGCAGGAATTCCTCGATTTGTTGAAGAGCGTTGCAAACTTTTGCTGCAGATTTTTTTTGCATTTTCTAAGATCATAGAGTCCGATATAAGCGAAAGCCTAAACTTGTAATGCAGCAATCTTGACCTCAATGATGCCACCTGGATTTTGTTTCCTTGCTTGAAGGCTGCGTTCAAGGCGAGGAAGATTGGAAAAGTGTTGTTTGGCAGTGGTATATGCTGTCTATGTCTGATGCAACGTGAGATGAACAACTAGGTGCCGGCGTCCCATTTCTCTCTCGGTCGATAAGCTGTATCAATCTTGAAATTTTCCAGTCCAGATCCTTCCCTCGAATTCCAGTCATGTTGCGTAAAAGAAGCTCGAAGTCTATCTCCTCCGGTGTAAGATGATTCCAGTCCATTGTGATGCACTTGCACTTGCACAGCTCACTACACTGTCCCAATCGCTGATCACTCACTTGACAGACGCGTACGCGAAGACAACCGAACGCGAATGTGGGTTTTTTAGTCTGGGCGCCAATGTGACAAAATTCCTTTTGGGGTGGGAATTAGTCTTGGGTAATCGAAAAACGCTATAAATTGCTGGGAATGCTCACAAGGATGAGGTGGAGCCAACGAAAGTGGAAAGCTATCTATCGAGTGGCCTCACTCCTCTCAACTCAAACTTTTGTAGCCGGCTAGCTACTTGTGGCTGTTAAACTATAAGCCAACAGACTCAATAATAAGAAAACATCATAACTCCACTAGTTAAGCTATTAGTTTTGATATAATGACTCATCTTAGTATCCTATTATCCTATCCACCAAATGGAATACATACATTGACATCCTCTCACAAGATTATCTTCTTCGGTGGGGGCCCCGTATGCTGCACTCACTGTGGCTACTGCCGATGTCTGCCATACGATTCACTGCGCTTGTCCGCAACATCCGATGCACTGTTGAATGTCGTGTCACCTCCTAACACTGACGCATCACTTGCATCCAGTGTCGTTGCAGGCCAAAGATGTCACGCAGCCCTTGATGTCGCGGGCTTCCTTGTCGCATGGCACAAGGCGACGTGTTGCACCGATGCAGGTGATCTTGTCGCACTATGCCGATGTCACTGCCCTGATGCACTGGTAGCTGGGATGCAATTACGAGAAGGTCCACCCCTCGAATGACGATTCTGCTTGTAGATCTTTACGCTGGAATGCTGGGCCCTTTTAGAGTGATCTCCGGCGAAGCCGGATCGGTTTTTGGAACTTGAAGCTGGAAGTAAAAGGCCCTCTATTGAGGGTAGGCCTGTTAGTCCACTCCCAGCGGATCCCAAGGTTCATATGTTACCTTGCGAAGGCCTTGTGTTCCGAACGATTAGGAAATTCGTTCACTAACCCATTCCACGTGTTGCGAAAACGAACTGTGGGCATGATGCAGATGCATAAGGATTCATGGAGGCTCGTTTATTGAATAGTGCATGAATTTACCTGGTCGTGCTGGTTAGCTTAGGTCCCGTGAATCATGCAAGTGGCACGCCTTTGATGCAATCAACCGATCCTTTAAGTGAAATGCATGGGTTATTGCACTATCGTACCCAAATTTAGGCAATTTTTTACCTGGTTAGAGCCCGCCAATGGGATTCAATTAGCGTGGGCTGTGAACACTTGTGCGTTTTCAAGTCTGGTACCCTGCATGGTGGAATCAAAATTAGTGTCTGATTTTTGGAATTGAACACCTCATTTTACCTATTTGATTGTAGGGTTTTTTGGGCACTTTGCATTAATCAAGCACTGTTTCACCGCACAGTATTAAAGGCATGCACTTTTTAGTGGTTTTCGGGGCTTTCACTTGGCCATCCACACTCGAGTATTGTTCGATCTACAATAGCTCATTGTATTCGAGTGCTGGATTCTGGGCCTCGTATCGGTGCGACACTCTATGTGCGATATTGAGGAATGTCTTTGCGTGTGTTAGACAATTTAACGGCGTTAAGGTCATGGTGGCTGCAATTTATTCGGTTTCACTCAAGGAAATTTTTATTCCATTTTGTCGGCATAATTTCAAATTGTAACAACTATAGGTAGATGTACCAGTATCCACTATCCTTGATTGTTTACCGTTTTACGTCAGACAAATAGGCATAAATCATTTAGAATTCAATAAACCACTCTAAACTCTAAACAGAAACCTCAAAATTTGTAGAGAAAGGAGAGGGTATAGATAACGCTTCTGCAACATGAATAATAAATCGAAATGTGTGTCCTTTTCATGGTTCCTATTCCGGATGCTTCCTTTTTTATCTTATATTCCGGATGCTTCGATTTCTGAACAGGTCTTGAAAATCAGAATTAGAACATTCAAAACATCAATTGATCTCACCTATCTATGAGAGAAACATCTTGTGATGTTGCACGGGTAGAAATCAGAATCCAAAAACAAGATTGTGACTCATGATATCATGATTTCAGAGTGTTTTCAGCTTATGAAAATACACCATGATTTGGACTCATGATATTATGAGTCAGATTGCCGTAACGTAACACGCATTATGTTTTTGTGGCGGATTACTCGGAATCATGAATCACATGCCTAAAATCATGAGTCGTGCTTTCGTTTATGATCGACAACATTAAAAAATAAATAAATAAAGTCTGGAAGTCGAAAAAACGATGTTTTTTACATTCCCGAAGTTTCGGCCGATGGGTTTTGGCTTTTTTCAAGGAGTGTAAGGTCTATCGTCTCCCGTTATAGATAGACGATAGACCTTACACCCCTTGAAAAAGGCCAAAACCCATAGGCCGAAACGTCGGAAATGTAAAAATATCGTTTTTTCGACTTCCAGACTGAGAAAGCCATCCGAAAGTAGTATTCTAGTTCCAGTCGAAATTGCCATTATAAATAAATAAAACTATAGCGAGATTCGAACCAAGAGCCTTCTGATTGAGACACCCGTACTATACCATGCTACCACTTTATCATGAAGGTGATCAAAACGAATGAAATGATGCAATGCACCCCGTTTAGTGTTGCCACTCTGGATTTTACGCTTATGAGGAATCATGATTATGACTCCAGGACCAATGATTTGTGGTCCTGGTATCATGACCTAACCAAATTATGAATTTCAAGACTCGTAAATCATGATTAGGGAGTCAGAATTATATCCGTATGGGCATTCTATATTTCCATAGATATCTATAGAAAATGGTTATCAAAACCAGCTTCCCACTTTGGAAACTTTTGACTGGCAAATTTTGAAACCTTTCTTGTAAAAGGTTTCTCATGCTAAATAGAGTGTCCGAAATTTAAATGAAAACGATATAATTCTGAATAAAAATAATAGAACAAATAAATTCGAACACCCTCATGTCTACCGTAAAAACAGGTTGCTTTCCTTCAAACAGACGGTGTCATACATCTTACCTTGAGGTGGCACCACATACCTGCCGCAGCAGTTCAGCACCGAAACCAAAAGATATCGATGCAATAGTTTCGGAACGAAAGAAAACCTGCAGTCGCGAAGAAAGTGAAGAATGAATGAGCTAAGGCTAGGACCGGGTCATAGATTCTCGCAACTGGTTGTTATGCAGTGTGCTGCGGAAGGGAACCCGATAGCAATTGCATCGAAACTGTACCGAAGTTTTGATGCTATAAACATATTTTAAGAAGATTTATTCCATTATTATTGCATTGCAAATTGCACCGGGCATCGACGGGGAGATTTATGCTTTGAAGTTTGCGTACAGGCCCTATTCGGCTGGTCGGTTGATCGAGAATGGAAGAGAAAGAGAGTTGTTAATACATTTTTATGACGGATACTGATTTGTTATGAAGCATGTTATTGCAACAAGGGCCTTGGCTTTGCCGGATTGTTCTGAAACGGAAATGGATTTGAATTGTGCCATGTAGAAATGATTGAAACGGTCGTTTGAGTTGCAGACTATGTAGTAAATTGTGAATCGTCTAGGCCAGATGAAATGAATGTAGCAACGATTGCTTTATTAACGAGCACGCACGCACGAGGCATGACACACGAGTTCGCCGTTTCATGTTTACTGAACATAGCAAAAACTGTGTCCACAAGGTAGCCTAGTTTCCTTTACGAAAGTAAAGTACTTGAACTAGTGCCACTTGGGCTGTATCATTTTGCTGAAGATTGAACTGAGATATCCTGAACGTAGCATTTGCTTAAACTAGACAGGATTATGCTTTTTGCAATCTCAGTACGAAAAAGATTAGCAACGAAAAACCTAGATCAGCATCTATCAAAAGTCGCCAATGGCGAAAAAGCACAGAATGCACTGTGTAAAACGCATAATGCGAATTCATATAGGTGATAATTCAAACTAAATAACAACTTATTTAGCCTCTGGCTTGAGACTGAAGAAGGGCCTGCACTATTGCTCCGTGTAGAGCAGGAAGGGCTCAATACTGTAGAGGGAAACCTGGCACTCCACAGGCTCCGTTTGCGGTTAATTTAGACCCCCTAACTATTCAGAGTAGTGTTTGTTCCGTTGAATCTATTGCATGCTCCTTTGAGGGCGAGCGGTGGAATCCGGATCGATTGTGTCCGGTTCGCGTTTTTCGGAAGAAAAAAACGAAAACAAAGCGTTCGAGTGAAAATAATCGACGCTTCAGTAGTGTTTGATCCGTTGAATCTGTTGCATGCTCCTTTGAGGGCGAGCGTCGGAATCCGGATCAATTGTGTCCAATTTGCGTTTTTCGGAAGAAAAAAACGAAAATAAAGTGTGCGAGTGAAAAAAAAAAAATCGACGCGTCAGTAGTGTTTGATCCGTTGAATCTGTTGCATGCTCCTTTGTGGGTCAGCGACGGAATTCGGATCGTGTCCGGTTCGCATAGTAACCGCATTATCGGTATCGATCATTCGTGTATATGTTTACGTTTTCATTTAAAAATATATCTTTATCGTTTACCAAAACTCCCAGTGTTTTCTTGTGGAACATTTCCCTCCCATTCCTAAATTGACCTGCATTCGGACGCAGCCGGCGCCAGTATTGTTTGTAATAATAATGAGAGCACCAGTACTTACACATTGAAGATGCTACTGATCCAGAGTAGCATCTGTTGGTTCCCTGTGTAAGTACAGCTGTTCTTGCAATAACAGAGTAGCAACTGCGGGCGGTCAATCATGCTCATACTATGCTCATGCTCAATTTAGACCCCTTAACCATTCAATCCTAGGCACGATACGCATCACACCATGAATTAGAGTCATCTGTGAGGTGGAATTTTACCAACGTAACAGGCACTCCATGGTGTAAATTCTTAGCCAAAAGAAGCAATCGCTATCGACACTACGCGGCTTTCTAGGCTGATCGGGAAAAGGAAGTTAATATTGATGATTAACTCCTGGCGTGCCCAGGCAGCCGGAAAAAAGTTATATGCATCTGAATTTAGATGAAATTTTGACTACCTCAATCATTTTGCCTAACTCCTGTGTAACATCATGTAACCATAATCTTTAATGTCTACATATTACGAAGGCAGAAATCTTCCAAATTGATAGCACATACAATTTTACAAAATCAATTTGTCAAACAATAACATTCAATTGATCGTTTATAAAATATGTTAAGCGCTAGTTTGCTGTTATTAGTCATTGGTTTATGTCTATGTCCAATCCTTTCATCAATAATCACAATCGGTATTCTTACCCAAAGCAAAATTCGTTTTCCTTTGCTCACCAGCTGTCTCTGCTCTGTAGGAGCGCGTATATTTTCCTCCACAGTTGATGCTTGTTTTATGTAAAAATCATTCACATACACATCCACCAGCGAGGAATCACAACCACCTCGAACGTAGGAAACGTGATTCGGGAAAAACAAGAGCAAAACGGCGGCAACACATTTCATAAAATGAACATAGGAGGATTTGCGAGACAGGACGGACGGGAAGGACTGACGGGCAAAAACGAGAAATACATAAAGCAACCTTCTCGCCCCGGTCGTAAATCCCCAATCGCCTGGCAGCAAAACGCGCTCGTTTCTCCGTTCTCCGCCCGAGAAGCTCTGTTTATGTAGCCATGATTGATGGGTAACACATCCCTCCCGGTTTCACTTCTCATCGTCGCATCCATCGGCAGACGTTCGCTCGCTCGCCCAATCCGAATTGGCTTTCTTCGCTTTGCGTCGTCGTCGTTGGTGGATGGCGAATCGTCGTCGTCGTCATCGTCAGCAGCAGCGGGATGGATTTGTTGTTTTTGCTAGTTGCGATTGCGAGTCCTCGTTAGCAATATTAGCAGCAACAGCAGCAGCATCAACCTCGGCACCATTGCATCAAATGGGGGCTGTCGCTCATGTGCGGACATACTTATTCGAGAATGGGTTTGGCCAAAACAGCTCTGACATGTGAGATGCGCGATGATGTTTTCTGGGATTTGCAGTTTCTTCAAACATATTCGTGAGAAAGATGAAATAAATGGTATGACCTCTATTACTTTTGGAGCATAATCTTATATGCAATAAATCTTAATTGTATATTGCATTGCATATTCTTTCTAGCATTGACGAGGCGCACAAGTTCACAGTGAACCCTTTCCATAAAGTGGATGTCGAGGAAGCACTCATGTTGAGAATGCCTTTGATAACCTGTCTTTCGATGAAATTATGGAAGCTGTACGAAACTATGAACTGTCTTCTATGATAACCACTTGAGGTAATGAAATACTTAAAAACTGACATCTCTTCTCGACTTTTTGCCAAGCAGTGATTTGGAAATAGAGTTTTTGCGGATGCTCCCAAGAAGGAGTTTTGTCTCACCACATGTGTGGAATTTCGTAGCAGATTCACTATTGAGGCAACTCAATAATAGCGATTTTCCAACTAATTGATTTGCCAACGACTATCTTGCTTCTATAATAGGTATTTGCATAAGGTAGTCGAGGGTTGGTGTCGCCAGTATGGCTTTTTGGTTAACCCAAATAAAACATCTTTTGTTCTTTTTACCTTAACGTCTTTTCAGCACTGAAATTGATGCGATTGACAAGTAGAGTAAGTTGGAGCTATTATAGATTCCTAACTTTTGTAGACACCTGACAATGATTTTAAAGTCAAGAAAACTTGCATGGCCTTTGGTCACTGCTAGCGAACCTTTGATAAAACTTGGGGTCTAAAACCCATCGGATGAGTTTACATCACTGTTGATTGACCAAGAATGGCGTATGGATGCCTTACATACCTTGATACCTTGATGGCTACAGCGTACCATCACGCCATTGCCGGGCGTATTGTAGAGCTCCATCTTCGTCAGTCTTGGGCGAAACTTCTCCAGTTACCCCGATCGCTTAGGGTCGCCAGGTCCTCTTCCATTGCGTACAGCCAGCGTAGAAAAGCGGCAACACTGTTAAGCAAATAGTCGTGTTAGTACGGAGCTCATGTTTATTTATGTTTTTAATTGTGTTTATCGCGTTTAAATTCGACCCGTATTGTGCCTTCGCGAGTCCGTAGTTTCGGTTCTCCACCATCAGTATAGTGCAGTGCACGAACCGTTTTAAAGTGTGGAATTTTGTGGATGCTAGTTGGTGATAATTTATCATCAGAAGTGTTTGTGACTACCTCATTCACTTCACAGCCCTTCGCTCATTTTATCCTCCAAAGTGACATCTGGCGGGAATAATCGGAACCTTTGCGATTGCATGCAACATCGATCAATCACCGAAAGCTTACTTCAACACGTGAACTTTGCTGGTTGCATACCCATAGGCGAATCGCTCTGAAATAGTCCAACAGTTTTCCGTCCTGTTTCACGGTTCTACGACCGCAATGGCTTGCAACAAGTGTCAAGAAACGATCGCTGATACGGAACGAATCATTTGTCGAGGATATTGCGGACACTCGTTCCACTTGACCTGCGTGAGGATGGATCATTCTTTCAGAGATGTTCAGGTGGCCCATGAAAGAAATGTATTTTGGATGTGTGATGGTTGTGCCGACTTGTTTAGTAGCAATCATTTTCGGAAAATCTCGTCACGTTATTCTAACGAAATTGTTCATGACGAGGCATCTATCAAATGTCTCAAGGACGATATCGCAGAGTTGAAGCAAATCGTTGGACTTTTATCTTCCAAGGTCGAAGCCAAACCGACCACACCTATAATGTCTACACCGTGGTCAGGATTGAATCGGATGAGAAGTTCGAGCAATGTCCCGAACACGCCAAAAAGGCAACGCGTGGAGAGTCTACCTACGGAAAGGCCAACGATTATTCGCGGATCTAAAGCAGCATCCGAATTGGTAAAAACAGTTTCACCACCGGAGGAGTTGTTCTGGCTGTATTTATCTGCTTTCGATCCCTGCACATCCGAAGTGGATGTTTCCAATTTCGTTAGGAATTGTATGGGATTATCTGCAGAGGTGGAGCCCAAAGTCGTGAAACTGGTTCCAAAAGATAAAGACCCAGCAACCCTCAACTTCGTTACCTTCAAAGTTGGTATGAAATTATCGCTCAAGACATCTGCACTATCCAAAGAAACCTGGCCGGAAAATATTTACTTCCGTGAGTTTGAAAACCAGCCAAAAAACCAACGGAAAATCGTCAGAGTGACAGCGGAGTAGTGCCAACTTGGAAAGCTACGACTCAGCGATGGGAACTGGGACGCACACTTGCCCTCAGTAGTTTGGAAGCCTCTCACCCACCCACCACAGTCGAGCCCCTCCTGCCAGCGACCCACAGCCGTCCCGGTCCTGTGTGTGGATTTGGGGAAGAGGTCTTCCGAAATTCGAATTCAGGCAAGTACTTCGCTCTATTGAACAATTCGTCCGCTGAAATGTTTGTAGTTTCCAGTTCTCCAGCATCAATCAGCTTCCATCGTACTTCAACATTCGGATCACCGGGACGCACGCCTGCCTCTAGTCTCTTGGAAGCCTCTGACTCGCCCAACACAGTCGTGCCTCTCCTGCCAGCGACCTGCAGCCGTCCCGGTCCTGTGTTTGGGTCTGAGAAGGAGGTCTTCCAACATTCATCAGCAGGCAAGTATATCACTCCCACGAACTATTCGTTGCCTGAGATATTCGTAGTTTCCAGTTCATCCATGCAAAATGATTCCTGTTGTACATCTTCGTTCCTGCCACCGGGACGCATGCCTGCCCCTAGTCTCTTGGAAGCCTCTGACTCACCCTCCACAGTCGAGCCCCTCTTGCCAGCGACCTGCAGCCGTCCCGGTCCTGTGTGTGGTTCTGAGGAAGAGGTCTTCCAAAACCCAACGGCAGGCAAGTATACCGTCCCTCCGCTGAGCTGTTCTCGCACTGAAATACGTGTTGTTTCCAGCTTCTGCGACGATGCCCCGACTGCCACTCCGGCTACTTCATGCTCCATAGCCCATCCGACCAATCAAGACATCACCATCTACTACCAAAACGTCGGCGGTATGAACAGTGATATTGACGATTTCCGAGTGGCCATTTCCGATCATTGCTACGACATAATTGTCTTCACGGAGACCTGGTTGGATTCACGCACGCTCTCTCACCAAATATTCGGTAACGCTTACGAGGTCTTCCGCTGTGACAGGAACGCAGACAATAGCCGGAAAACAACAGGTGGAGGCGTATTAGTAGCCGTTAACTCTAGACTTAAAACGAAAAAGGTCGAAAGTCCCTCTTGGGTCTGCTTGGAGCAGGTCTGGACTTCGATTAAACTCGGTGATCGAAGCTTGTTTCTCTGCGCATTGTATATTGCTCCTGATCGTATACGTGATCGCGAACTCATCGAAACGCATTGTCAGTCGGTCTACTCCGTATTGGAATCCACCAAAGCAAAGGACGAAGTTATCGTGTTAGGTGACTTCAATATGCCGGGGATTTCGTGGGAAAAAACAAGCAATGGTTTCCTCCATCCAGATATCGGTCATTCCGTCATTCATTCCAACGCTTCCTTTCTTTTGGACAACTATAGTTCTGCCACACTCTCCCAAATCAACCACGTCACTAATCAGAATAATCGCCGCCTAGATCTTTGCTTCGTGAGCACACAGGACACGGCTCCTTTTTTATGCGAGGCTCCTGTTCCGTTAGTGAAACTTACCCTCCATCATCCACCATTATTGCTAGCCATCGGCTCAAAGCTGCCTCACGATTATGTCATTTCACCTAATGTCGTCTATTATGATTTTCGTAAGGCCGATCATCGCGGTATTGCTCAATTGCTCTCGGGTTTTGATTGGAGCGTAATCTTGGATTCAGATGACATCGAAGAGGCAGCACAAACTTTCTCCAATGTTCTTTCATACGTATTAGACAGACATGTTCCCAAAAAGGTCCAACATCATTCTTTCCGTCCGCCGTGGCAAACCAGCGAGCTCCGCCGATTGAAATCAAAAAAGAGAGCTGCACTCAAGAAATTCACCACACACCGCACTCCGCTACTTAAACGCCACTACGCGAGGATCAACAACGAGTACAAACAAGCCGCGAAAGATTGCTTTATTCGATATCAGCGAAGTATTCAAACGAAGCTCAAGTACCGCCCCAAACAATTTTGGAAGCATGTTGACGAACAGCGACGTGAAGCTGGACTGCCGTCGTGTATGTCGCTAAATGGAAACGTGGCCTCCTCACCACAGGACATATGCAATCTATTCGCCGATAAATTCGCCAGTGTTTTCAATGATGAAATATTGAGCGACGAACATATCACACTCGCCGCCGCTAATGTTCCACAGTTCGGCCAAACCCTGAGTAGCGTAGACATTAACGAAGATATGATCATCAGAGCATCCTCGAAACTGAAAACGTCTTATAATCCGGGACCCGATGGTGTTCCATCGTCATTTCTCAAAACGCACATGCGTGACTTAATTTCACCACTGCTTCATGTTTTTCGTCTTTCGTTGACCCTTGGAGTATTTCCATCCACATGGAAGCTCGCACATATGTTCCCTGTTCACAAGAGCGGCAACAAGCATGATGTTGGCAACTATCGTGGTATTACCTCGCTCTGCGCTGTTGCAAAACTGTTTGAACTCGTTATGATGGAACCGTTACTTGCTCACTGTAAACCATACATTAGCGTCGATCAGCATGGATTCGTGACAGGTCGCTCTACAGCTACCAATCTACTCTGTTTAACTTCATACATAACCGAGAGTATGTCGAAACGCTTTCAAACCGATGTAATTTACACAGACTTGACTGCAGCCTTCGATAAGCTGAATAATAACGTTGCTATCGCTAAACTTGATCGGCTTGGGATACATGGCTGTTTTCTCCAATGGCTTCAATCGTATCTCACTGGTCGACACCTAGCCGTCCTCATAGGAGACTGTTATTCGTTTTTGTTTGCTGCTACATCGGGAATCCCGCAAGGTAGTCACTTGGGACCAATGATCTTCCTGATCTACTTCAATGATGTGAACCTGGTAATTGAAGGACCACGATTATCGTACGCGGATGACCTCAAACTGTACCTCCGTATTCGTTCCATCGACGACTGTTACTTTCTCCACCAACAGCTGAATGCCTTTGCGGATTGGTGTAATCTAAATCGGATGGAAGTGAACCCGGCAAAGTGCTCAGTTATTTCGTTTTCGCGCAAAAAGCAGCACATATTGCACAGTTATACATTGTCAGGAGAAGTAATCAAACGTGTCAGCCAAGTCAAGGATTTAGGAGTGATCCTGGATACACAGCTCTCGTTCAAACAACATGTGGACTACGCCGTTGGTAAAGCTTCCAGAGTACTTGGATTCATCTTCAGAACAGCTAAGGAGTTCACGGACATTTATTGTCTGAAATCTTTGTACTGTTCTCTATCTCGCTCCATCCTGGAATACTGTTCGGTTGTTTGGACTCCCCACTACAACAACGGCGTCTTAAGGATCGAGTCTGTTCACCGACGGTTCTTGAGATATGCGCTGCGACGATTACCTTGGTCAGATCCTTTTCGCCTGCCTAGCTACCAAAGTCGTTGCCAATTGATCGATCTGGAGTCACTATCGGTTCGTCGAGATACGGCAAGAGCGTTACTGTTATCGGACGTACTTCAGGGGCGCATTGATTGCCCGTATATTTTGAATGAAATCAACATAAATGTCCAACCTCGTGCTCTCAGGAACAGGTCTATGCTGCGACTGCCGCTTCAGCGAACAAACTACAGCACTCACGGTGCTATCAATGGCATGCAGCGAATATTCAACAGAGTTGCCACTTTGTTTGACTTCAATTTGTCCCGCCATTCGCTCCGTACGAGATTTAGTTCGTTTTTTTCAAGTGCTTCTTAATTTGGCCTTTCTTGTATGTTATTATTTGTGAAAGCTATTAGTGTTGACATGTTCATTTGTTGAATGTTTGAAAAACGTGTACTATTAGAATTTAAGTTTTATCATTGGGGCTTTACTTAGCCCGTTGACTAATAAATAAATAAATAAATAAATAGATTCGTGGTTTCCCCGAAGCCGCTGATCTCTACCTGGTTCCCTGCTGAATATTATTTTCGCAATTCTTTCTTCCGACATTCACACTAAGTGACCAGCCCTCTGAAGTCTGCCGTATTTTACACGCTTGATAATATTCGCATCTTTGTACACTTGATACAACTCGTGATTCATGAGTCTGTGCCACACACTATTTTCGAGTTTCCCACCGAGTATTATCCGCAGCACTTAACGCTCGAAAACACCGAGAGCTTTCCGGTCTGACTCTTTCAACGTCCATGCTTCGTGCCCGTAGAGAGCCACCGGAAGAATCAATGTTTTATACAGGGCGAATTTTGTTTCCGTTTGCAAGCTGTGGGACCTAAGCTGGTTACGTAGTCCTTAAAAGGCCCTATTCGCAGCCGCAACACGTCTTTTCACTTCGCGGGAAACGTCGTTGTCCATGTCACAAGTGTTCCAAGGTAAACAATTTCTTCATCAACTTCAAACACATCCCCATCAAACACTACCTCAGCACCTACACCACCATGCCTGCCTCTATCTCTACCTGCAACCAAGTACTTCGTTTTGGTAG
Source organism: Aedes aegypti (assembly GCF_002204515.2). Taxonomy (NCBI): domain Eukaryota; kingdom Metazoa; phylum Arthropoda; class Insecta; order Diptera; family Culicidae; genus Aedes; species Aedes aegypti. The sequence goes on from NC_035108.1 coordinate 384,904,319, forward strand.
AATTAATGGTCAGGCCTATTCTCACTGGCACATGGCGGGCACTGCTACGGTATTGTGCCACGCACCATTGATCATTGCATAGAATCTCAGCATATCATTCCGGTTCATGGTTTTTGAGTGCCAGATACCACACTTTCTTCGTGCTGCTTTTTCTTTATACGGTGGATTCGCTTTTCTTCGGCTCTCGCTGCCCTGTACCGCTCTCTGTTCTGTCGGGTACCGGCCACAAGCATACAGCTTCTGGTGACATTCTTCATGTCTGTCACCCTCTGGCACTCTTCATCGAACCAGTCGTTTTGTCTTCGTCGTTGACCAGTGCCGATCACTTCCCGCGCCGTTGTTGTCACAGCTTCGTGGATAGGGTCCCACAGGCTGTCGACGTCTCCAGAAACGTTGATTCTTCCCAAATGCTCGTCTAGTTGCTGACGGTATTGCGCAGCTACCCTATCAGTCGACAAGCGTTGTATATTGAAGCGCAGCGTTCTGTTTGTTGTGGAACTCGTGACGCTGGATAACCGCGCCCGAATTTTAGCTACAACGAGATAATTATCCGAGTCGATATTAGGGCCTCGGAAGGTCCTGACATCAATGACATCTGAGAAATGTCATTCATCAACCAGCACGTGGTCTATTTGGAAACAGGCATCGCCACTCGAGTGTCGCCAGGTGTGTTTGCGGATATTCTCACGTGCGAAGTAGGTACTGCTAATTGCCATCCCTCTAGCAGCAGCGAAGGTTACTAGCCACAGGCCATTATCCTTGATAACGAAATGGAGGCATTCCGTTCACATGACGGGTTGGAAGAAATCTTCCTTCCCAGTCTGCGCATTTGCGTCGCCGTTTTGGGCACTCTCCGTAGGCCTTATCCCGGCTCTCATAGAACTCATCCTTCATGTCATCGGGCTTATCGTTCATTGGCGCATATATACTGATCAGGCTGTAGTTGAACAACTTGCCCTTCATTCTCAACACACAGATTCGGTCGTTTACCGGTTTCCACCGAAAAATTCGCTTCATCTGCTTCCCAATCACTGTGAAGCCAAATTCACGTTCTGCATGTCGCGTTCTGCATGTCGCGATGAGGTCGACCGCTCGGAATTTACGTTCTACGGTTCTCGGAGTCCTTCGTCGCCAAATACCAAGTTGGTTTTCGTGAAGGACGCTCGACAACGTACCAGATGTTCACCTTGCAAATGACCCCAGATAAATTCCGAGAGTATAACTTGCAGACTCACCATCTGTTTATTGATTTTAAGGGGGCGTACGACTCGGTGAAAAGAAATGATCTGTGGCAGATGATGTCTGAACATGGTTTTTCGGCGAAACTGATTAGGCTGATACGTGCTACGCTGGATGGTTCGAACGGATTAGACGCACTTTCGAATTTGTACGTGCAGAGAAATAGTACTATTATCACAAGGTCGCACAAGCTCCTTGGCTTTGCGGACGATATAGACCTAACTGGAATCGATCGCAGATCAGTGGAAGAGGCCTTCGTGCCTCTGAAGAGGGAGACAGCGAGGATAGGCCTGACCATTAATTCTACCAAAACAAAGTACATGGTTGCAGGTAGAGGTGGTGGTGTAGGTGCTGAGGTAGTGTATGATGGGGATGAGTTTGAAGTTGTTGAAGAATTTGTTTATTTTGGAACACTTGTGACGTTTGTGTCAAGACGTGTTGCAGCTGCGAATAGAGCCTTTTACGGACTACGTAACCAGCTTAGGTCCCGCAGCTCGCAAACGGAAACAAAATTCTCCCTGTATAAAACATTGATTCTTCCGCTGTAGTCATCTAGTTATCAAGGTAGGTACAATCAGCACTTAAACAGCTCGTAATGGGTGAAGTCGTATGCTTCTGTTGAGATAGTCAGGCTGCAATAAAAGTTCTTGCTTTGACCAACTGAAGGTCGAAGCTAGTTATCGCACGCCGAACTAAAATTGAACTGAATTCAGTCAACTCTGTAAGCCTTGTATGGGTACCTGGCTATTCTGCAATCGCTGGAAATTAATTGACTGATGAGTAAGCTCACAATGGAACATAATTCGTTTTTTGATATTCCAGAAGAAAAGAAGTCATACCAATTGGTATTGAACTGTCTTATCCATCATACGATCATCTCTTTTACATATCAACTAAACAGTAGCATTACGCCAGGATCTGAGAATAGAACCGTTTGTTGAATGAACATTCTAAAACTTATGCATCATATGAAGTATGGTCACCATTTGGCAAACGAATTTCGTTCGCTTGGAAATGCTGATTTTCCTTAAGAATTTTGTTCAATGTAGTCAACACTCAAATTGGAAATTTTCAAATATGTCGTAGCACGTCGTGAGACATGGTCTGTTGAAATCATTTATCCATTTTATTCAATTTGCGTTCAAGGTTGTCAACTGGTATGCTGATTCATGTGCGAAACATGCTACAGAAATAAGTTTTTAGGTGATAAAGAAAACAAAATAACAAAGTTTGTAATAATTTAATTATTTAAAAGAAACTTTTTGATAAATTATGAGAGTATTGAACCTATTAGTGCTATTCTGATAGATTCAACTATCAAGTTTGCATCGATTATGATTTCGTTCTATTTCCTCATGTTCCATAAAATTGTATGCAACTAGGGTAAAAGCACAGGTCTTGGCCAGCGTAAGAGAAAATATCAATAAAAATTAGATGGGAAGCCGTATTTATACTACAAATATGTCACACGAAAATTTTCAATGCATATTATGTATGTAAAATATCTAAACTGTGCTCAAACCATTTTTACGCTTTGAAAATCTCGTTGGTCAATATAGGCCGCCAGAACCAGTTTCGACCAGAGATTTAACTTCAGTTCCTAAATTGGCCAATCACATTGCTCTCTTATGAGAGTGGCCAAATTATGTGTATGGGAGTGAAAATTATAAGGAAAATGAATTGAAAAGAAACATTAACATATTTATTTTTCCTTTGAGTAGGCGATTCCGTATAATAAGTCATCCATGATCTGTACTACTTAATTATTCCAACAGACTGCAGTCTCTCAAGCTAATGTCTTAGCTACTCCAGATGATGTGATGTCTTATTCTTCTTATTGGCATTACGTCCTCACTGGGACAAAGCCTGCTTCTTAGCTTAGTATTATTATAAGGATATCCACAGTTATTAACTGAGAGCTTTCTTTTCCAAAGTTGTCATTTTCACATTCGTATATCGTGTGGCAGATACGATGATTCTCTATGTCCCGGGAAGTCAAGGAAATTACCATTTTTATTTCATGATGGTTTGTATCTTTGCGTACTATTAATGGGAAGCATTTAAGGCATAGTTCCTCATTATTGAAAACGGGCGTATTTTCTATTGAGGTGTTCAACAAAAACATGCAAACTTTTCCACGAGTTCATAATCATTGAATTTGTCTGAATATTCCCTGCAACATTTCAGCTGAAAGAAAACACTTGAATTCGCACCACTTCCCCGTCTAGTCTTTAAATCACACCCAATTGCCATAACTCTTACCCACGCAGAATCAGCTGTGTGATGGCCACCATCAACAAGTCGTTGACCTACAAATGGGCCAAAAAAGAAAGATCCCGCCAACTTGCTTGCTTGCTGGTTGACTGCCGGTCGTTAGCCATATCCTTCCTGCCCCATTATGGGAGGGCATCGCACAAACCATAACCTAACCCATGTAGAGAGTTCCGTACCAACTATGTACATAAAAGCGGTAGCAACTCTGCTGGGACAAGGCTTGGCGTAAACGGAAGAAAGCGGCAGCTTAGCAGAAACGCACTTTGATGGTATGTAGCTATAGGTACCTACTTCGCAGTGTCGGGTGCCGCGTGCCCCATTAAACGCACGGTCGTAAATCTGCGAGCTCGTTTCGCGACCGTCATCGCGTTGCGACCAACAGAACTGGCGTGATAACGATGAGCTTCGCAGGATGGCTGGTAAAAGTGCTACCGTATTTTGCGTGTGCAGAGAGGTGAATGGAGGATATTTAGAATAAGGATGCATATTTTCAAATTGCAATACATACTTCGTGGGACTATATTCATCAGGTTATCGTTTTTTTTTTCGGATTGCATCACCGACCAAAGAACACTTACCCTCCCTGTGACGATTCTCGGTATTCTTGGTCCCTCACATTACACAGCGTAACAAAAATGACATTTGTGCGTGTCTCAAGGATCAAAATATGTGTCTCGAGTAGATTTGGGGTTGCTGAATCTGATGCCATTTTCAGAAATGTTCCAGAACGTCACAACTTTTAACTACATGTCGCCAAAGTTCTATAAAACATTGATTTTATTGATGTTTACTTGAAATTTAAGGTATAATTTATCATTTTTTGTGATCTAATCCACTAAGCATGCTATTTTACACTTAAACTTCCATTTTGGAATAAATTTAGTTGAAATTTTACGATTAAATTTAAATTAAACCGATTTTTTCGACATGTATGCTGTCTCCATACAAAATTTCTCGTTTCTCTTATATGTGAAAATACAATACTTTTAAAAACCATCAAAAAAACACTTTTCCGCATCGAAAGTATTATAAAATTTGCCGATAAGTATTGTTATACACATAAAGATTGAATTCTGTGGCAAATTAAGCAAATAAATTCCCTTACAAGCTGACAAACTTGCATGCAAGTTGGCTAAAATACTCAATTTTTGCAATTTCAACAGCCAATATCTCTAAAACTAGACGCGTTATAATATTTTTGAAAATGGCAACGGATTCAACAACCCTTAATTGAGTAAATAGCGGAATTTTGGTGCTGGAGACAAAAATGTGTTCCGCAATGTTATCAATTTCTCCCTAAACCGAATGGCATTACGGACGGCGCCGTTATTGATAAAAAAAAACACATGGGAGCTACTAAAATGTTCGAGATTCGAAATATGCATTGTATGGCATAAGCGTAGCCAAATTTTTCGTCAGGAGAAGCGACCATAAAAGTTCACTACATTTTTTTGTTAAAAGAATAATAAACACAATCTTTGCATCCTTTTTGCATGAATAATATACATCTAAGGATTTTATCAAGTGTTTTTAGTTATTTCTTTGAAAGAAACTGTAAAAAATAATTGAATTTGTTTTCAGAATTTTTTTAGGGTTCTTTTAGAATTAACACTATCAAATACTTCTATAATCAGTAATTATTCCTAGACCACCAGCATTTTTTTGAGCTTGATTTAAAAAATTCCTTCAGAATTTTATCCATAAATTTGTACATAAATTTTTGAATTCATAAAAAAACATTCAGGAGTTTTTTTTTCACAAATTTCTTCTGCAATGCTTCGGCAAAAATCTATCAGAAAGACCTTTTAGGATTTATCCAGGATATTTTTTCTTAAAATATCTCGGGCAGAAATTTATGGAATCCGAATAAGTAGAACTTCTGATTCTATAATTGCACGGATGAAGCGTACCGTGCAAAAAAAAGTTTTCAGTTTAAAATTTCAAAAACCGTGTAAGAGAAAATCGGATCTTGATAATTTTCCATCGGATTCTGCAGATTAGTGTTGGTAGTGTTCTTAGAAATATTCTTTGATAAATTACAATTATACAAAATAAAACTGAAGGAAGCATTGAATTAAATCCTGAAAAATCTGAACTATTTTCTAATATATGTATACCCAAAAAAGTTTCTGTTTCAAAGTTTGGAGTAATTCTGAGAAAAAAATAATTTAGGAAAGTCACAGGATTAATTGCCAGAGAAATCGATGCGAAATGTTATCTACATAAATTGGAACAAGAAATCCTGAAAAATCCATGCAGGTGTTTCCTCAGAAATTTGTGGAAAGCGTCCCCTAGGGGGGTAGTGAGCCTATTTTAGGGGGGTCTCGAAGAACATTCTAACTATAGAGGAAGATCCTTTAGTACCGGACACCTAAGCTCCAAAATTATTGAGTTTATGCAGTGTTCATGGTTGATGCAAAAAGTGTAAATGTTTGTAAACTTATTCAAGTTAATGAACTGCGATCCCAGCATCTAAGATTTTGAAAGCACTTCAGAAATATGATCTTTTACCACGGAAATATTTTTTCATTACGAATGTCTATATTCTTGAACTATTTGTTTGTTATAAAATATTCAATATTTCATTTTGACGTTTATACAACAAAGTGTAAAATCTTTGTGAATCTCCACAATTCTGAACTTCCTTCAGCAAACAAAGTTATTATACCGAGAGGATGCATTCCCATACAAGTTAGCATACAAGTTGGAAGCATTGAATGAACTCCTGAAAAACCTATGAACTTATCTTGTATATATCCTTGGACGAATTTCTGTTCCAATTTTCAGTGGAAAATTGAAAAAATACAATCTTTGTAAGGTACAGGATCAATTCCTAGACAAACTTCGTTACAATACATGGAACAAACCATAGCACAACAATCTAGATACTTAAATTTTAGTTTTTGAAACACTTGGAAACTAACAAATTTTGGAAAGTTTAATTACTCCAATGAGAATTTCTAGATAAAATTCTTGTGAAAATCTTTTATAATATTCCAAAGAAATTATTGCAGGATAATTCTAAGATCTTTTCTTATGCGATGCCTGATGTAATTCCTAAGATAAATCGGTATGGAATGCTTGGATAATTCCTTTCTTCTGAAGATTTCTGCAAACTTTCTTGGAGTAGTCGAATCTATTCCTGAAGAAATTCCTATGATAATATCCTAAAACTACTCAAAGCAATTTAATGGAAAAATCCTTCTTGGTGAATCCCTCGATCTTATGCAATGTTTGGAAATGTTCTCCGTCAAATTCCTGATTTGATGTTAGTTCTGTATTAATTGCAGAAGGGAAATGGAGTTTCTGAAAAAAAATGTCAAAAAATTCCTTGGATTAGTTCTCAGAGTTTTGATTAGTCACTAGTTGCATTACGTCAAGATTTTTCAAATAAATTTTGTTTTTTTTTTATATTACCTTCGACTTCATCAATATTGTATGACAAGCATTTGCTGACAGTATCATTAGGTTCTGCAGTATAACAAATTTTCACTTTAAGTATAATAAGGGTGAATATGCATACAGTGATTGGTTTTCCTTCCTCATTTTTCTTTTCGAATCTGTACACGTAATTCAATCGATTTGAGTAATATTTTACAAGGCAGCATGCCGAAGCAGTATAAGTACTTCAAACTCGATCAAAAACAGCAGTCGGAAACAGTCACGCGGCCAGGCTAAATATAGAATCGGTTACAACAGATACTCCGTTGTGATAGTGAACGCGACAATTAGTTGTATAACAGTCAAGCCATAGCATATCGAAAATGAAGGCTTAGACAAATTTATAAAATAATTCCTTCCATCTTTGCAATTTACTGGAAAATCCTTGGAATAATTTCTTACGGAATCCCTAGACCATTTGCAATGTGTATGCATTCCCACTTCTGACTACGTCCATGTTGTATGCCAAGCATGATCCAAAAGTTTCACAAGATTCCACTATTCTGCAGTATGAATTCTCGCGTTTAGTATAATAGGGGCGTAACTGCAGTATTTGATTTCTATTGTTAGTTTCTCTCTTCGATTCAGCACACGATTTTCAATCAATTTTAGTAATATTTTACGTAGCAGCATGAAGGAGAACAATATGCATTTTATACTCGCCAAGTCACCCGGTCCAGCTAATGAGAAAAACGATGCAGAGAAATCGAGCACTGCATATACGCCCTTGTTGTACTGAACGCGATAATAAGTTGTATAGCAGTTAAGCCATAACACATTAATGCATACAACAAAACACCACTAGAATCTTCTATGTATTTCGATAGGAAATAATGTAATATGGTGGTAAGTCATTTGGCATATAGCCGTTTGGAATTATAATCGTTTGGCATGATAGTCTTTTGGCATAATGAGTCGGAAACCAAGAATTTCGTGAAGTGACTTTCATTTTTAAGTTTGCATTGAATCCCACTGACGACATCAGGCTTATTTTGAAATCAATTGGTACAAAAAAGACACTTTATTTAACAATATTCTAGAATAAACTAGGGCACCACCAATAAATTAACCTTTATTATTATTTAATATCATTATTGGAAAAATTGTGAAAAATGGTTTAAAAATATTCCAAGGGAAACTTTCTGACAGAATTTTTTAAAGAAAATAAATAACGTTGTGGTGAATTCTTTTACAACTTTCAAAGGGATTTCTGAAATTATCTAAAAAAGAAATGCTGCGTAAATGTTAGGAGAAATATTTAAGGAAACTGAACAAAATCAGAATAATACCTCGAATGCGCTTGAATAAATTTGCGCCATTAATCAAAGCCGAATTCTAGCATTGTTACATGTCTAAAAAACTATTTGCCAAATCCGAGAAGAATTATTTCCATTAAAAGTCGTAGTACTCTGCGAAACTCTGAAGTATTCTAACAAATGTTTTTACAAGAGATCTGAGATTCCTGACAACTTTTCGGGTAGAAACGCTTCGAGTTCCCTGTAGGAATCACTGTGGTAGTTTTAAAGGCAATGCCTGAAGTTATTTTTGAAAGAGTCGTAAGCGTTACTTGAATTGAAATCTAGAGGAGGTTTAACCAATTCGAACAAAGAATCCCTTAAGCTAAGTGCATGCTTAGTATAAAAAAAATTCTAGGAGAAGCTTGAACTCTTATAGGGGAGGCTAACACTCAATGGCCAATGGTTAGAGTTATTACCTCCAGGAGTTACTTCAAGAAAATTATTACAAATTCTTTCAAGAACTCCTCTCTAAATATCTCCAGAAAACCTTGCAGAGATTTCTGCAGGAATTCCTATCGAAGATTCCGCTAGGGATTTTACCAGACAATCCTCGAAGATAATCTATACCGTAATTCATACAGCGATTTCTTCCACGGATTTAACTTAGGGGTTTTCCAAAGATTCCTTCAGGAAGCTCTTTTGTTCGATACCCGATTGTTTAGACCAGTTTCGATAAGTCTCCTGCAGGATATGCGTCAGCAATTCCTCTAGAGATTTGACATGGGATCTCTCCAAGGATCATTCCTGCAGGAAAATTTCTAAAGGGTTTCCTTTAGCGATTTCGAAAGGAGTTCCAGCAGGAATGGCTCCAGTGATTTCTTCCTTGATTCTTCTAACGAAATCGGGGATGGGACGTTACTCATGAAAACGTTCCGCATAATTTTATGGGTGGACGTTTCGAGTAATGGACATTTTGGCAACAATGAGCCTTCTGTAAAATGCTACTTGTTATTGAATGAAAATGCTTTATGCGAAATATTCATCATGCCTGACGTCCTTATGCGAATCATCCTTTTGCGAAACGTCTTTATGCGAAATGGGCCACCCCTAATAAAACCGTTACTGGGGTACTTCCAGAACTTACTTCAAGCTTTCTCTAGGATTTGTCCCAGGAAATCTTCAAAGAATTCTCAAGAATTTCTCCGGAGATTTCTCCAGAGAATTGTCAAGCGATTTCTTTTAAGATCCCACTAGACTTGCAGAGATATCTTCAAGACTTTTTCCAGGAATTACTCCAAAGTTTAAACTAGGACAATCTTTTTAAGGATTACTCACAATATTTTTCTAGTAATTCATCCAGGAGTTCCTCCATGGATACATGCAAAAATTATTCTAAGTAGTCTTCTCGGGATTCTTCTAGAAACTATTCCGGATATTCTACTAGAAATTCTTCCAGGGATTCCATCAACAATACCTCCTGGTGTTCCACAAGAATTTTCTCCACCAATTCTTCAAGAACTTCTTCTAGAAATTTTCCCAGAGGCACCACCAGGAAAATCGCTACTCATGTGAAAATTAAAACTCCAAAGATTTCTCTATATCATCCTCTAAGTACTCCACAGGAACCATTCTGGTATTCATTCTGAGACTCCGAGGAACCCAGAGATTTTTCCAAAGACTTGTCTAGAAATTCCTCCAGAGATTTTTGCATGAATACTTTATACTTAAATACTTTACATGAATTTTACTACGAATACTACTACCCTTGGGAATATCATTAGTAGTTGTCCTTTAAAGTTGCTCCAGGGATCCAGTAAAATCTTTACAAGAATTCCTTTTGGAATATATTTTCATGGTTTTCTCCACAGATCTCTCCAGTAATTTCTCCATCATTTTTCACATGGATTCATCCGGAAAATAGTCTACAGAGTTTTCTCTAAGGATTCCTCCAGCAGAATATCTATCCTGATTCTTCCTGGGATACCTCCGGGAATTCATCAGGGATTCCTTCAGAAAAGTCTCAAGGGAGTCTTTCAGTAATTAACAATGTTAATTCTTTAGAAATTCCTTCAGCATTATACCCAGGTAGCTCTTCATTGACTCCTTTAGCAATTCAACCGGATAATTCTTCATATATTCATTAGTTTCTTCAGAGACACCTCCAATTCATTTGAGCATACTTCCAAGGATTACTCTCCCAGATATGTTTTCTCCGTAGAGAATCAACAGGAACTTCTCCTAGAATTTCTCTATATATACCTCCATTGATTTTTAAAGAGATTTCTCAATAAATATTCTAAATATAATATACACGTCTTTGAAATTTAATTTCAGATTTTCTGTTGATGAAATAATCTAGATTATTTCAAGAATTGCTCAAGAAGATATAATTTAAAGTTAATAGTGTAAGAGTACTTCACGAATGTCAAAAATATTCCAAAATAACTGTTTCGAAAAAGTTTTGAAAAAGAACTTTGTAATGTGTGAAACTTGTTGAAGAAACTGTGAATTTTTAAAAGAACCCTTGGAAAACTTCTTGCAGAATTTTCTGAATAAAATAAATAACCTTTTGACGAAATTGTTTATACTTCCTTATGAAATTGTATAAGGAATCTCTGTATTAGTTTTGGAATAAATCTTTGTTGAACAAGAACTAAATTTTTCGAGAAGTTTAAAAGAACTCCCAGTGAATTACATAGCGAAAATTTGAAAGAATTCCAGTAATATTTTTAAAGGAATTGTGATTTACAAAGTATATTGTATTCTCCCTTAGCCGAATTGTAAAAGCTCACGGCTACAAAGCTGCCCAAAGTGTCTGGATTCGATTCCCAGTCGGTGAAGGTCCTTTTCGTAATGAAAATATCCTTGACATCCCTGGGAATAGAGTATCATCGCGCTTGCCGAAAATGGCAACTTTGGCAAAGGAAGCTCTCAGTAAATTAGGGGTCATGCACAAATTATGTCACGGTCCAAGGGGGGGGGGTCAAGCCAAGCGTGACAAGTCTTACAAAAGTTTCGAAGGACCCATACAAAAAACATGACAAAGGGGGGGAGAGGTGGTTGAAAAAGTTGAAATTTAGCGTGGCATAATTTGTGTATCATCCCTAACTATGGAAATGCTTATAAGAACACCAAGCTGAGAAGCAGGCTCTGTCTCAGTGAGGACGTAATGCCAAGAAAAAGAAGAATATTGTATTTTTTATAAATATTTCCTTTAAATCTATCAGGAAGAAATGCTTATTTATAAAAAAATGTTAGAAAAAACATTATGAATGCTCTTAAAGAAGTTTCTGCTAGAAATCAAACCACAACTCTTGCATTTATACACCATGATTAACTATTTGCCACTAGAGTGAAGACAAAAAGAACTACTTGTGAAATCTGTGAGGAATTATTTCGATTAAGTGATGTTGGATTCTGTAAAACTCTAGACGGAGAATAACTTGTGAATCGTTTTAAGGAGTCCAATGCATCATTACAATGATGTTTCTTCTTCGGATATTACTTACCTGGTACAGAAATATGAGCATGTTTTCATAATATCGAAACGCCCGATATCACCGTTTCCATACATACTTAACGCATAACACCATATTCCATACTTTCTAGGAGTCACCATCGGTAGAGGAAGAAAAAGACGAACAGCGACCCAAAGGACATCATTTCATTCCACAGCCTCCACCTCTCACCGTCTAAATGAAAACATCTGTAGATTTGAATTTTTTAACATATACATATTTTTATTTTGAGCTTTCCTTTTTTAAAATTTTTAAAAATTGCATTTAAATAATAATTGATTTTTATATCTCGTATAATATATATTTATATCTATATTTATAGATTTTGCTTTACCTTTAAGTGGGTGTATTTTTCTTCTTAATCATAAACTTGCGCTGATTTTTTTTTCTGGCATTTCATCGTTGCGAACGACAAAAAAATCATTTTCTGTATCACTGGAAAAATCAATCTGCAGCTGTGAGTCGCATTTCGAGAGAAAAACTAATTTCTTGTTTACCAATCAATAACAAACTGTGGTTCAGCTACCAATTCTGGCTTACTTAACGAATGATGCTTAGATACAAAGAGGAAATTAACAGTCAGGTGAAATCGGTTTACCATTGCGTTCGGATGTTCGTCTTGATGTTTCTGCGTACCAATTTTTGATCAATAATTTATTTGTTTTATTAACAGTTTCATTGGCGCAGTGTTTCTCTGTGTACAATGTGATATCACTAAAAATACACTGGTATCATTTTACTCTCGCTATTATTTATTTGATTTAATGTGATGTAAATCGATCTCTACATCCAGCTTTCTTTAATAGTTTGATAGGAGTACGCTAGAGCTTATTGCGAATACTAATATTTTAATTTATCGTCCAAAATTTACAATTTTTCAATTTGACATTTCAAAGTTCCGAATTGATTCGTTTTCTTTCATTTCCCTTTATAATTACGTATACCTTTTTAGTACTTGTAGTTCCGTTCGACTTATCCAAGATGACTGTTTTTTTATGCACTATCTTCTAGAGTTTCGTATCATCGATTTGATTTCAGTGTGTTGCACGAGTATACTGTTGTGGTTGGATATTTTCTTTTGTATCCGTATACGGCGTTGTTTCTCTTCACTCGTATTGTTGGCATGAACGCATTGTTTCAGATTTCATGTGTATTTTATAATACTTTGTAAGGTTTACAGATCTGTAACACCTTCCATCAATTAGGAGTTAATTATTTTTAATAAATACGAGCTTGTGTTGCTTTATTGTTTTACTTTTATTTTCTTTTTATCCTACGCTGTTTTAGTTCATTTGATGTCTATAATATTTTTTATGAATTTGTAAGCTGTTTGTATGAGTCCATTCAATAGTTCTTACGTTATTTCTCATTAGTTTTTTTTCTAATTAGAACAGTAAAAAACTTCTCTATTCGTGTACGTCTTCTAAATATTTACATTGCATTTAACGAAATGTTTAATTGGTGAGTTCCACAATAACATTTTCTTTCAACAGAATCATTAAAATCTAAGACAGTTCGCAGTTGGCTTATGCGCTGTACAAGATGTAGAAGCGATCAACTATTTACAGAAATCACAAAGTTGGCGCCTTAGAACTAATGAAAACAAAATATTAAAGAAAACAAAATTTTTAACACGTAATAAATGCAAATCTGGGAGCAATGAAAATTGGTTGGTTGCTCTTAGTGTAGCAATCAGCGGCGTTGTTGAACAAAGCTTTTTTGTCTGTTATCTGTTGTGGAAAATTAAGCTTTTAGATCTTTTGATATTTAAGAAGCTTGTTTTACTGCTCGAATAGAAGATGCTCTGGCGTCCTCTTCGTCAATAGTTTACAGAATTTTGGCACGCAATGAGTATATTATAATACTTTCGTTCAAAGGGTCGTAACTGAATATCGTTTCTCTGTTGGATTTCTTCTTTTCTCACCGTATACCAAAAGTTTCAATTTCGTATAATTTTGTTACTGTGGCTGATAACAACAGCATATCGTTTATTTCTTTTCCATTAGGGTAAGAATTGATAATATAATACTTATGTTTGCATTCCAGTGTAAATTACGTATACCAAATTTTCGATTGAAATTGAATAATTTTAACATATTTTGCTTCATGCAGAATTACTCGCAATGTATCCCTCTAGTTGGGTCTCATTAGTTTTGTGTTTCCGTTCATCGTATAGCGTGATTTTTTTAAATGTTTTCGTTTGTTTTTACTACTTAAAAGGGGATTCTAAAGATGTTGTCTGTTCGTATGATTTTCATGACTCGTATAGCTGGATTACTTTTTACATTTAAACTCACGACCTTTCCTAAATGAAAATTAACCCAATAAAATGGCATTCCTTACATATGGTTTATGGTTTGTTTTTTTCGCGTTGTAGTTTCTTTTAAAAGATTCTTGCCAAATGTTTTACATTATTTGCCACGAAGGTGTGTTTTAATTCCTCAGCGAAAAATTCTGAATTTTTGCTCTTCCAATTTGCTGTTTATAAGATATGTGTAATCACATGATGAAATGGAGTTTATGAAATCTTCCGTGCCTTTTATGTGTGATGATGTACATCGAATAGAGCGAAAAAGATCCCATCAACATGTGCGTGCGTTGTTCGAGTGCAAACGAGACGGTTCAGTTACATACTTGTCACTGTGCTGCTAACGATGCTGAACGAGAAGCAATCGAAGCCCGCGAGGTTTGTTCCATCTTTCAAAAGCCCCATGCAAACTCCATTTTGTTTTTTCTGCAACCAGCAAACGGCCTTCTGATGGCTTTCTGTCTGTATTTTACCCTTTCCATCTTCCTCTCATCAACGGACCACAAGCTCAGGCACACAGCGCAGCTATTTCGCTGACGTTGGCTTTATTTTCTTGATTGATTTCTTCTCCGTCCTCCTTCTCGCACAGCACAAACAGAAAAAAAAAATCAAAAGTGCACTCTCGAGCCAAACTCACACTGTAACGAGTTGTGCTTCGCTCTACTTTGTGTTCCCTCCTCTGAGAGCTCTGTGTGCAGTAGCAGTTGATGTGCCCTCGTTCGCTTCACTTGCATGTGTTGGAGTTTCTTCTCACACACTACAGCCATCACCGCATCAACTGGCAAGAGCTGGTGATGTGTATATAAAAATCATTAAAGCGAGTGATTTAAAAGAAGCGGAAAAAAGAGATTCACCAACACTTCTAAAGAGGCCGCCTCGAATCGCACATAAAAGAGAAGAAAAAACCTGCTCCCGTCGGCTTTACCGCTTCTGTTGTTGATCACCGCCACACGGACCGGTGACCCTACACACCATCCCACACGCTCTTTCCGTCTTCTTTCGATCCGTTCCTTCGTCGTTTACATTCCTTCAAGTGGTTATTGAACGCACCCATAGCAGAAATGGATACACACATAAATACGTTATTTACTGCCTCGTTTTCTTCTGCTCTACCCCTCTCGCTTGCACACGAACAATTTCTTTGCGCTTTGTTGCTTCTTTACCTTCTTCGTACACAAACCATGCTCTCGCTCTATCTCGCTGGCCGTCCATCATCGTTCCGACAATTCAGCGGATTATATTTACATAAAAAATACAGCACAACAGGAAAACGAAACAAACCTACCGGATTTTGCCAAGAGCGCGTATGCAAACTTAGGAATGTCAGACGTATTTGGATGACAATTGCTTGGCCAGTTCGGTGTACTTGAGAAACTTGGAGTGTGGACTTTCGTCAAATGCCGCCGGTGACTGCGCTGGAGGTGGACTCTTTGCCTGTCCGTTTCCACTGTTGCTGCCACCCCCACTGTTGCCACAACCGCTGCTCGGTGGAATTGGAGTACCTCCACCATCGGAACGATTTACACTGTCACGACCACCTCCACCACCTGTCACCCCACTGCTGGTTGATTTGGGTGAGAGCGGAGAACCTGGCTTCATCGTTGAACCTTTCGGATCAGGAATCACGTCATCGTTCACAAAGTGTGCCTTCGATAGATGATGCCTGTAGGCTCCCTTTGAGGTGAACGTCGTATCGCAATAGGCACACTTGATCACCGATTCATCGGACACTACAGCGTCGTTGCAAGCCCAGCTAAACGCCAGAATCGCTCCGGGAGCTGTCCTGCTTCCTGGAGCATTTGTTGTAGCCGATAGTAGTGCACTGCTTGCTCCTCCCCTCGAATTCGGAGTCGTTTCAGTTTTATCACAAAGTTTCTGCAAAGCCGCCAAAGGGTGAGCACTGGACTTTTTTCCCGAGCCACCTGACTCCACATTACCGGAACTGTTCGCACCTGTCAGGCTATCAAACATTGATGACAATGCACCCAAACTACTGCTCACGCTTACGCTTGATGCCTTCTTACCAGCACCGCCACCACCATCCGCTCCACCCGGGGTCGATCTGGATGCAATGGAATGATGATCACTGATTGGACTAGCTGACGGACTCAACGGTACACTTGCCGTCGATAGACGTGGACTTGGTGCAGGACTAGACGCAACACTACTTCTTCGTTTCATTTCTTTCTCCATATCCGAGACGTCTTCATGGGATTTGCTAGGTGGTCGCATCGGTCCCTCCTCGTCATCTTCTTCGAGTTCTTTTTTGATTTTGATTTTCGGTGGTTCATGTTTATCCACTTCGTCTTCGTCGTCACTTTGCATTTCCCGCTTGATGTTGATCGATCCTTGCCCGTCGCTGTTGTTATGATCATCCATGAACTGCTTTTCGGGCGTTCCTCTGGGCGTCGAGTGACCGGTTGTGTCAAATTTCTTATCCGGTGTTAATGAATCGACTCGGCTAGAGCCCCGTTCCGAAATGGAGCTAGATTCGCTACCGCTTCGTTCCCTCCGTCCAAACTGCGCCACATACTGCTGCTGGTGATACGTTCTGAGCAGGTTCATCGTCTGTGGATCTACTAAGGGTTTAGTGTAGTCAACGCTTTCATCGATCCCCAACCTTTTTAGTATGCTCGATCCCAGAGGAGTAGTACTTTGACTATTGTTACCGAAGTTCGTGTTGGGATGCCTCGAACGGGTGTCGAAACTTTTTTCAATTAGCTGTTCTATTGCGTTCAGTACTGATGGAGAAGAGCTCTTCTCTCCGTCTTTCTTGGTTGACGCCGGGGAAGACAAATCCGCTGGCATAGGTGACTTTTGCAGCGAAAGTGGTGAGGATAAATCATCTCCTACTGATTTTCTACCATCCCGACTGGTGGGTGTCACTGGGCTGATCGAGTCCGGAGGGATAATCGTATTCGAGAGGAGGGCATTCTTGAGCTTTTCTCGCTGCTGCTGAGCTTGGAGGATGGCCGTTCCACCAATGCATTGTCTGATATGATCCACAAACATGGTGGTTTCGATCTTCTCATTGCACTTTTCACAGGTGATCTTACCGGCTCCCATGTCTCGTATAGGTTTATTGGCAGCGGGATTTAACGTTGGATTTTCACCGTTTTTGAAGTCGTGCTGGGCGCGTTCCATTTCCAGCAGTTTGCGTACAGGTAGGGACTTCTTCCGCTTCTCTCGTGTTTGCCTGCGTCGGCCTCCAGTTTCCGTGATGGAACGCATGATGTGCTCTTTGTAGTGAGCATTCTTGACCATGTGATTGCTGAGTTCTTTAAGCGACGAGAATGCTTGATCGCAAACCTTACAGGTTAGGACTGCGCTGACGTGGCTGTTTGCTTGCGCCGGTGGAGCATTGGGAGCTCCCGGAGGTACTGGAGTGTTTCCACCGCCGCTGGGACCAGGTGGACCTCCGGGCTTGTCATCCGTTGATTTCCAAGATATGATTTGTTCTTGCGAGATTATGTTGGTGTAATGTTGCGTCTGCTGCATGTGTGTAGTCATTTCAGCCAAAGTGCGGAAGCTTTGACCACACCACATACACTTCAAGATTTGTCGGGTTTGCTCAGCCCCTTTTCCAAGCCACACATCTTGACCTCGGACCAATTTCCGCGGAAGAGGCATCGTTTCCTTAATTAAGAGATTAAGTTCACTGGGTGTTGGTTTGTTGGAAGCACTACTGCTGGAATTGGGAGCGGACGAATTCGGTGGTTGTTGCTGGATCGGTTGCTGAGGCATTCCAGTGCCGGGAGGAACGTTTACTCCGCAGTGTTTGGTTTCCTTCATGTGCGTAGTCAAGGCGGCTAACGAAGGAAAACTCTGCTTGCACCAAACGCACTTCAGGACGTCCTTTGCGGAATCAGCGCCTTTGTTGAGCCAATGGGACTGCCAAGCACTATGGCGACCACCTCCAGCGGAAGCTCCGCCACCACCGGAGTTATTATTCGATGGCCGGTAAATTTCGTCTCCTCCCAAGCGACTCATTTCTGTCATTTTTTCTAAGGCTTTTGCGGCTTCATTGGCGACACCTTTATGTTTGCCGTTCCAGTCTGAGTGATTATTCTTGGGAGACATACTGGCAGCAGCTACAGCCGCTGCAAAGTACGGTAGCTGTGGCCCAACTGGAGAGCTCCAAGGACTCACTATCGGTGGTTTGTATTCTAGGGAGCGTGGAGCTTTCCTTGGTGGAGGCGATTCGGAGTCATCACCGGACCGTTTCCGTGTGCTAACCGACAGGTCCAGCGGGCTGTTTTCACCGGATTTCCCGCTCAGGTTCACAGCGTCTCCCTCGTCGCAGTCGCTGTTGGCGTCCTCGTCGGCCGTACCGCTGTCGGATCGCTTTTTGCTAAAGTCCAACACGGCATCGTCGCTCTCGTCGGTCGGGGACGCCAGCGGAGGTAGAATCGGCGGTGAGCCATTGCGGGCTGCTGCTAGTCCGGCCAGCGGGGATCCTAGCAGCAGTCGGTT
This sequence comes from Aedes aegypti, assembly GCF_002204515.2. NCBI lineage: Eukaryota > Metazoa > Arthropoda > Insecta > Diptera > Culicidae > Aedes > Aedes aegypti. The sequence continues at coordinate 384,922,810 of NC_035108.1, forward strand.
CTGCTGGGCCGCTACGGCCGCCACGTTGAGGTAGGCAGCCATGGCGGCCGAATGCTGAGGCAGGAGGGCGGCGGCGGCTGCTGGCGCGAGGGTGGGTGGGAGCGTAATCGAAACCGGGCTCACGTTGGCACCCGAGTTCTGCCCGTCCCGGTCGCCCTCGGAGCGAATCGACTCGTCCGAGGGACAACGTCCACCGCCGGATGACTCCCTCGATTGGCATCTAGGGCTGGCCATTTCACTGGAAAGAGGGGTTGGAGAGAAAGAGAGGAGGATTAGAATCGATCGAAAAATGAGTGATTTACATATTACAACAAAACGAGGAAGGAAATTTCATAGACCAAACCTGAACTAATGCCCATAGAGATCTGTAATGCAGGTAGTGCGTTACGAAGTAAGATCTGCCAGATTGAACCTTTTATTATTCATTCAGCCTATGGTTATAGTTCTGGTCATGCAACGTTTAGTCCGTTTTACCCATTACATTCTTCGAATTCAACATCAACTACTAAACATTGTTTTCTAGATAGTTAAAATACATTTCTAAAAGCACTAACTCAGTTAGACGTAATTCCTTTGCCAGTGCTAGTCCAATTAATAAAACTGTGACGAACGCATCACAATGTTTGGTCATCGAAATAGTGCTGAAGTTATATTTTTTAATATTGTTCCAACATAGGTGAAACCCAACGATTACACAAGGACTTAAAATATAGTGTTAAATAACATTTAATGTTGTGAACAAAGTGTCCGAGATTACAGGCAAGTGACTTTAAATCTGGACATCATTTCAAATCGATATGTTTTACTTGTTAGGGCTTGGATTTGAAGAATATTAATGAAATACCGCTACAACATTATTGCAAGAAGTGTTATTGATTAACAGATACCCTTTTGTTTGCTTTAAACTGATTATTTTAAATTATCAAAGATGCAGCTCAACCACACAGCAGTGAATCGCATTTCTTCAGCTTAAACTGAGGCAATCAAAACCAAAATACGTATATTTTGTATTCAGTAGTGTAAGTTAATGCTTGAAATCCGTTTCACTGAGGTATTTATCGTTTAAAACCATCCGTTCATAAATTTTCCACATTTTTTCACGCTACGAAGTGGCTTTCCGGATTTAAATTCGACTAACCTCATTGTATTTGTGAATTAAACGTTATAATTGTAATTTTCAACGTAAAATTTACCATTATTTGCAAGACATAATGTTTATTTGTTTGTAAGACAATTGGACTTCAACTTGACCCAAAGAATACTTATTCAAAATCGAGTTTGAAGACTTAGCACTTGCTTAAGCGTCCGGGTATTGGTGCATTACGGTATCAACAATCATCAATGACACGTACAAATTTCAATGCCTGCCTACTTTGACTTAACATATATTTAAGGGGGCAGGATCCGTCATTGATTTCGGATTTTTAAAAAGCAGTTTTTTCTTTCAAAATCAAAAAAAAACAGGAAAATGTGTTCACTGAATTCTATTCTCCAACTAAAACACAGTGAACACATTTTCATCGAATAAGTGTTAGTTTTGTAGAGAAAAACTGCTTTTGAAGTTTCGATGATGACGATGATTACGATGACGGAGCGTTGAACGTTAAACTTCTTTGAATGTCGTGAGCATTCCTAGAAGGAATTCTTAAGGCGAAGTAGGCCGTCATTGAAATTTGTATGCGTCGTTGATGATTGTTGCTAATTCATCTCACGATTTCGCATCAAAGAAAATCAGTTAGTTTTGCACTGACATAGTTGAAATAGTATCATCATACTTTATGCATGTAAGCGCGTACAGTGATACTTTTTCTAGTCAATATAAACTATCAAGACTGAGTTTTATCACTTTGAAATGCAAGCTGAAAAGTTATCATTGTTGCCAAAACGAATTACGGGCTACTTAGCATTAAGAAATTCCGAAACATAATTAAGAAATTCCGATAATAATCAGTCACAATATGCTTAATACTTAATGTTTAACTCAAATCCTGAAAACAAATAATCAAATTCCTACTAATGTTTTGTAGCATCATTAATAAATATATTACTCGAAATTTATGAAAACTTCTTAGACATTTTTTGCAGTATATTTGTAGAAGCTCCAGCGAAATATTTGATGGCCGAAACTGATGAAAAATTTTTCAAAAATCTTCAGATTCTTCTGGAAACTTTTGAGGCTAGCCGGGTCACTTAGATGCCATGAAAAGAAAAACTGCACAATTCCATACATTTTTTACTGTTTATCCAATTGTTATCTAGAAATAGATGTTGTAAAAGAAAGCTGTTGGGGCTTTTTTCGTTAAATTATTTTAACAAGAATTAACATATATGTATATGTATTTTGTCATATATGACAAAAGTTGATCCTAAAGACAGAACTGGTAGTAGGTTTCTTTTTAAAGATTTGGTCTCTATTTTAATGCAATTCTCTTAAAAGTATTTATTCCCAATTTAAGGTCACTGAAGTATCTATTTTAATCAAAATTATCTCTAAAACTCCTTTTTTTGATTCTGCTTGAATTGAATTCTGATGCAAAATTGTGTATGCTCCAAAAAAAGCTTCAGATACTATAACGAGTTCAACCAGCTCTTCTAGAATTTCGTCTTAAATTCCACCAAAAATGTCTAAGGAATTATGCTAGTGATTTTTTTTAGAACACTTTCAGGGTCTCATACAGGGTTTTCTCCAGAATTCATCCTAGAGATTTTTCTACCAAACCTCCCAGAAATTCTTTCAGCGATGTTTCAAAGGCTGCTATGAAGAAATTGCTCCAAAGCAACTGCCTCTAGTAATTTCCTCAGGTATTACTTTGATTTTTTTTTCCAAAACTGTCGTAGGATTTCCTCCAGATATTTTTCACTAACCCTTCAACAGAATTTTCTCTAGGAGGTTTTTCAAAGATTTCAACAGAATTTCATCCGAGAAAATTCATAAAGATTTAGTCTTGAGTGATTAAAAGTGATTACAGAACGAAGCTACACCTCGAATTTTCAAGAGCACAAGACTTGAGAACCAAAAAGCGCTCCGCGTTGAAATTTTATCCCATTGGTCATAACCAGCAAACAAACAATTTGAATGGTTTTCAACGTGAACGGTTGTCAGACTGTCCATACCTGTGCATTTGAAAATTCTAAGTGTGGCTTCGTTTTAATATCATCTGAAATCCAAAATTCTTTGAGGGGTCCTTCGAACAAATCTTTTTATTTTTTTTTTTTATTAATATCACAGCATTTTATCCATACTCCTACAGTTTTATCACACATTTTATAAACAGTTTCTTTGAAAGTTTATTTAAGTTTGTACATCAGTTTATACTACAGATTTTTTTTTTCAATAATTCCTACGATCATTCCTGCAAAAGATTCTATAGAAATTCTGTTCAATATTTTTCTTCAAATTTCGTGAGAAAATACTATCTCGTGATTCGATTGATTTTTTTTTTCGCTTATCTCAGCCAGTTGTCTAGGAAAAACTTTTAAAATTTCCTCATGAGTCCCGGAGTTACTTCAGAGACCTTTGTTCATTTAAGGTGATTTTTGGACTTACACAAGTTTATCAGAGATAACTCCAAGACTTTTTTCAATTACCACACGGTTTTATCTTTGAGGGAAATTTCCTTAGTAGTTTCCTGGAGACATTTCTGAGCAATTGTAGAAAATATCTTTAGATTAATCCCTAGTTGAAATATTCTATATATCATGAAAGATATTTTCAAGAAAATCTCTAGAAATTTCTGGAGAAGTTATTGATTGCAAATTGATTTGAAAACGACCGGGAATTTTGGCGTACGTCCCAGGGAATTCGATGGATGAATTGCTGGATAAAATCTTGGAGAAGTTATGGCTTTCTTGAAAAAATTCTCAAATAATCTTTGAAGTAATTCCATTTTTGTAATTAGCCTTGGGAAAATCCAGTTTGAATTCTTGAGGTATCCTAAACTAAATTCTTGGAGAAATTCTCTAGGAAAATATGTGGAGAAATAATCACTTAATCCGGAGTATTAGCAAAATACCTATAAAAATCTCTGACGAAATTCCTAGAGGAAATTATGAAAATACACATACAGTATTACAGACAAAAGGTCGAAATGTCACTTGCAAGTGTTTGCTTCCAATTATGAAACAAGATCGTATTATACATGTATTTCATATAGACTCGACAAAAAGAACCGTCTGTCTTTTGAGTCCCATTTCGCGTTTGTTTTTCTTTGAAAGTTTATGTTGTATAATAGACCGTCTGTGTCAATGACTTATAAGTAAAAGGTTGAGGAATAAAACATCTGAATAGGTCATTCAAAAGCTTATTTCTCGCATAACTTGTGATCTCGCCCTAAAAGCCTTTGGTAACCGAGTGTGTAGCTTGTAGCTACCGAGCAACCGAATGGATTTTCGCGTTGTTCAACCATGCTACGATGAAGAGATGATTCTCATCTATCTCCCAAAGGTAATAGCTTTCATCCAGGTCTATTAATTTGCTTAGAAACAAGGAGCTACACACTTGGTTACCAATGGCTTTTAGGGCGGGATCATAAGTTATGCGAGATTAATTCTATTTCACATAAAATAATCTTAGAATGATAAAACCGTTGAATCTTTCAAGAACGTACTGTTTCTATTTCACAGCGTAACAAAAATGACATTTTCACTTGTCTCAAGGATCAAATCAAAGTAGATTTGGGGTAGCTGAATCTGATGCTGTTCTCAGAAATTTTCCAGCACGTCACAATTTTGAGCTACTGTAGGCGAATTCCGGCGCGTATTTTCTTCGAAGAAAAGAAAATTTTCTTGCTGGTGGATTATGGAAGAAAATTTCTTCTCTTCGAAGAAAATGTGCGCCGGAATTCACCTGCTGATCACCGAAGTTGTATAAATCACTGATCTCATTGATGTTTACGATCACTTTTTAGTGATCTAATCCACCAAGCATGCATTGGACTTTAACTTTCATGCAAGAACCAGAAGAAGTGGAAGAAAACCTAGCAGCATAAAATTCAAAACCAATCAAATGTCATTTGCACCCCTTTGCATTTGTACCAATCACATATTGTTGTGATCAAAAAGCATCTTTCTCGACTTCAAGTCGAAAATCTATTTAAGTCAGAAACGTAAACAAACTTACTTTATCGAACCTGTGTGTTTCACAAATGAAATTCTACACGTTCCGCTCTAAACCAATTCGAGGTTGTACTTATAGAACGTTTAATTTCCGGATTTACAAAACGACGTAAGTAAGATTTTCAGATTTCGCAACCTAACCCCTACTTTCACTGCTCCGTTGTATGAAGAGACAAAGTGATTTAACCACAACTATCATTTGGTCATACCATTTTTGTGGGAAAGAATAGAAATTACCTATTTTTCAACACAAGCTGATTGTATACAAAATTTAAGCGACGTGCTTGGTGAAAAAATGTTAAAACTGTGATTTAATTTCGAAATAGATGCAAAAGACAGGTTGTGATTTTTCTTAATTATTTTCCTAAAACCGTATGAAACTTTCTTATGTTGATTAGAAAAAACTGATTTGCTTCAATTTTCACCTTGAAGGTCCCACTGTGCCACAGATAAAAAGATAAAAGCGGGAACGACGGTATGGAAAAGACGACAACTGATTACGATCGAATCGATGCCCAAGCCCAAGCCGAGTCAAGCGCACCGATCGCCGTAAATGTCGTTCGTTCGTCGCCGATGGACGACGGAGAGGCGTGGCCAGTTCAGAAGACTGCTCGGTCCTTTTTTGATTTACATGTCTCAGAGTGGTGGTTCTCGTTCTTCGGCTCGGTGAGACGAAGAGGTTTGAAAGAAATAAATCTATGATTAATGACAGACCACTCATATGTCATCTGGTTCTACTCTACACAAGTGTGGTGATGGCGGTTGTGAACCTGTCCCCGTGATCACTCCGTGTGTCGATCGTCTGTGCTCGGATAGAAGAAAAGGAAGGGTGCCGTCCGTCTCCTCTCGCTCGCATTTTCGATGATGTAGGCAGAACGATTTCTGGTGATATGGGCGAGGAATGGGAGAATGTGGGATTGAAAGCATAATTTCGAATCATTCGAGGGACCCCGCAGTTTACGCACATCATTATATATGAAAAGTGTAGATAAATTTTAAAATTTATTTCTGAACCATCATAAATATGATTTATTCGATAATAATTCTCGTATCGCACTCGCAGTCGGATTACAGCCATAGACAGTAGTGGCCCATTGAACGAGCGTCATTTCGACTCGACTGAATGGAAACACACACGCCGCCGAGAGAGGGTAGCTCCGAAAAAATGGCGACCATCTACGATTTTCTGGACAAACATAACGCAATTTATGTTTTCTAGATCCAGAGTTTACACAACCGAAAATCAGCTCTGACAACGTACATCACTATCATTGCCATTGTCATCATTATGAAATGGATCAGACTAGCGCGTACAGTGGTTCGAAGTTGGCTAAAAGTTAAAAACATGAAGTTTGAAAATTATTTCGCTAATATTTTTCATTGCTTTCCCAAAGTTTGGATCTATTGATGTATGTTTAAATTTGTAACTTGGAGATCTCAGCTGGAATTTACCCTTCAAAACCGCTGTTTTGTGCTTTGTACTACTTAATTCCAATCTAATCTATCACAACCGGTCTCATTAATCATTTCCTTAAAATTGTCTCCAACAATCATGCTCTGTCGATGAATTTTCAAATAATTTAAATAATTTGAACTTTTGGTCAACATTTCTATAGAGTGCGGCCACTGTGCAGTGCGACGTAGGCCGCCTGATGATCCCCAGACTTATCCACTGTGCGTATGTGGCAATGATGATCTATGCTTTATGGCTGTCAACTTCCCACCCATTGCACCCTCCCCTCTCAAACCGTTTTCAATTTTAATCATGATGGTGGTGGATGTTGCGCTCGAACGCACATGATGAACAACCATTTGGCACATATCATACCATATCATCACGAGCCGAAACCCCGCGAAGGAGGCAAACCAAGAGAGACAGAGTGAGAGCGCAAGCGACCGAATCAGCATCCGAACGGCTCATCCGTCCGTCTCGCAGAGGAGGCTCTACGCGAGCGGTCGGCAGCGCGTTATTTCGCTATGATAATAATAATAAACTCGTAATAAAACAATAACTGTAAATCAAGTCGAATTGACAATGACAGAATTATCCAATAACATCTAACTATACACACAACTATAAATCAATTTTCATTCAGTCATTTAAACATTTTATAGATTATGCTCGCTCGGAGATCGCGCTCGGGCTATACATTGCATTATTTCGCTGCCCTCGATCTCGGATTTATGCGTGTCGTCGTGAGTCGTGGTGGGCATCATTATCCCGTGGCGAAGGTTACGAGTACTGTTTTTTTTTTTCAGTTGGGACGTTTATTTGGTCGACATATATTTTTATGGATTTGCTGCAATTGTGCGATGTAAGTTAAAAAACTACTTGGACACTTTCCTGATTCACTTCGGCATAGGCCAAATTAGATAAAAGTACATAAGATAGTAGTGCAACGCGAATTGTGGCCAAATATATACTAATAGCTTTCTTAAAAAACCCTGACGTAGGTAATCAAAAGTACAAAAGATAGAATAATGTAAGAATTGTTCCATGATTATTTAAATAATTTTCTTGTCAAGTCAATTACAGATTCTTCTAAGGATTTTTGTTGTTTTTTTTTTCTTCAAGAATGCTTTCTAGTTTGTTTTTCTTTCTTATTGAGATTTAATATTTCTATCAGTCAAGAAATGATTCCAGAGTCCCTGTTGCAATATCTTCAGAGATCCTTTAAATTACAACATACAAAATTGACAATAATATGATAATCATAAAGCACTAGGTGGTTAATGAAATATTTCACATCAATTCTTCCAAAACTGCTCCACAAGAACATTTTTATGGAAGTTTCAGCCCTAGAATTCTTTGTAGAGATTTGTTAAAATATATTGACAGCTTTCCGTCAGGAATTTCACCAGATATTCTCTTAAGAGTCGCTATCGGAATTTCTTTATTTATGCCTGCAATTGATGAAACTCAGCCTACTCTCACAGGAACGATCTATCTCGATTTGAAGTTAGTCCAGAAAGCTGTAAAGGTATTTTATGCAGTACTATGAGAAAAAAAGGTTTTGAGGTTTATTTAATGCATTTGAGTTATGCTTTTTAAAACTAGCATCCAAGTGAGCTTGTAACGGTTTTGTTTCCATGGTAACTGCTGATACATTATTATAGTATTATCGTACAGGCCATGGGAAATTTGATCTTAGCTAAATAGAGCCAATGATTCACTGTGGAAGAAAGCCAAAGTGACTAAGGACTTCAGTAGCGAGCACTAGAGATAGATGAAAAAAATCGGAGCCATTCAAAAGATCCGGATCATTCAAATGAACGAGTGTTCCGTGGCTCTTTTTTGGCAAGAGTCGGTTCATTTGATCAGCATGAAAAAAATTGACCCGTTTAAAGAACGATCCAATTCTTTTGACATATTCTCCTTCATTCGTTTCTAGACTTTATTATGAGGCTTGACACGTGCCTTGCTTTGCACGCCACGGTGCACATGCAAACACAGTTTGCTGCAGCTTCACACTCTCAGCATATAAAGCCAAATAAATTAGCCCCACCCACGTGCATAGCTAGATGAGACATAGAGAAAGAGTGCCCACTTGAATGGCAAAGTTCATTTTGCTTCTCTCTTTTGGTTCGGGTAGAGGATATCGGCCCAGTATACCGTGAGTTTCGGGAGATGAACGTACGCATAATGAGAGAGCGAAAGATACGAAACGTACGATGCATGGCGCGCAACAGGGAATGAACCGCTCCTTTTTTCCGTTCGCTCGGTTCAGTTCGTACTTCCTTTGCAAGCCGCTGAGCCACTGAACCGTTCAAAAGATCCGGTTCACTAAAATGAGTGATTCGGGTCGGATCCGTTCACTTAAATGAGCCGTTTTGCCCATCTCTAGGAGCATTGCGTTCCAAGGCTCTTCTTCTTCTTGGCATTACGTCATTACTGGGACAGAGCCTGCTTCTCAGCTCAGTGTAATAAGAAAACATCCACAGTTATCAACTGAGAGCTTTCTTTGCCAAAGTTGTCATCTTCGTATGTGTATATCGTGTAGTAATCACGATGATTCAATGAACAGAGATATCAAGGAAATTCTTATCATAAAAAAGATCCAGAATCGATCTTGAATCGAACAAAGATATCTTCAGCATGACAATGCTTTGTAGCCACGAAATTTGCCACATAGGCTGAGGAAGACTCCAAATGCTCAGTGTTCGATATTTTAATTTCCAATTTCGAAAAAAAAATTGATGTCTTCATTAAAGTACTTCAGTAAACAGGCTTCAATATGTCAACCACAGAGGAAAATATTTGTGAAAAAAGCATTTTAGAATTACAGTAATTAATTGCTACGAACAATTACTCAGATTTGAATGGGGGAAAAGAAGAAACCATCAGTGCTGCTTGATAAGAGAAATATTACAAATCTTAGTATTATTAAAAAAAAATATTTGTTTAACGAATTCAAAGCAAAGTTCCTAGTATTCAAAAATGGTTCCCACAGTTCACCTCGTAAACGATTGTTTTATCATCGAAGTTTTAGATAAATAGTACAGCTTTACTGAAATACTTCTGTTTTCTGGCAACTCGATGTTTCGATTACTATCCGTATTCTTCCTGTAGCTTCCGGTGAATTTTTTGAGCCCATGAATAATCCATTTGTTTTGTTTCAAAGCTTTTACTAGATTGAAAGTTAGTAATGGCAATTCCGATTGGATCTTGAATTCTACTTGCGGATGGCGTTCTCAGTTTGAAAGTTGAAAAACGATGTTTTTAATATTCCCGACATTCCGGCCGATGTTTTTTGGCCTTTTTCAAGAGGTATAAGATCAATCGTCTCCTGTTAAAAAAGATTGTCGTCTGATTGGCGACGGAGAGCGCTCTATCATGCCTGCGTTTTAGTTTTTAGGTTTTACAACGGATTTAATATGTACCACACAAGTAAGTTGTTGACAACTTGGCTTGGCATAGGTGTATTGGAAATATGTGAACCTAAATCACAATTACACTTTTCAGTGCTAGTGCGAGATTGCAGCTTTTATCAGAACATTAAAAAACAAATACCGGAACAGCATAGAGGGTTACTTTGGAAGCCATAAAAATTTTCGAAATGTTGAATCTTTCTATAAAGAAGACACGGAACAAAAATTTGAAATAATAAATGGTCAGGATCTCTTGATGATTCATTTTTTTTTTTTTTGAAAACCACGTTAAAAAAAAGCTATAAACCAGGGTTTTTCAGCCTTTTTGGCTCAGGTCGCAGTTTTTGAAATTAAATTGTTGTGCACCTGTTCTTTATCGTCACTCTGTTTGCAATTAAGACTTCGAGCTTAAATCGACCCTTTAGTTCATACGAAAATCGTGAAATAATTAACCCAATCTTCTATTAAAGTAAAAATGATTCAAACCCAAACCTAAAATATTCAAGAGCACAAATCTGGAGAACCATACATTCGTTTAAGCTGAAAACTCGATCGCTTGGAAATTTGCTGTTGATGACTTATCAAACAAGTATCCAACTAAAATTAATGTTTGATACCAGGCTATCGACATGATGGAGACACCATCTTCTATGGTGACAGAGGGCTCGATTGGCTTGTCAGATAGATCGGGCCCGGGACATCCTGTCTACTGCAAATCGCTGCAGTTGATATAAGGCATGTCCATTGCCTGTTTGATACTCTAGATTTTTGCTTGAGAAAGTTTGAGATTTAGCTTCGATTCATCTTCATCTTATTAATGTTTTTTTTAATCTTATAATTCTAATCTTGAAACAGTTGTATTATTTGATTGAGGAAGCTGTTTTACTTAAGGCTTGAAGTTAAACAATAAGGCATCTTAATGAAACTTTATTTGAACTTCTAAATGAAACTTTATTTAGAATTTCTGAGTGGCTTTCTTTAATGAAATATTTCTTAAAAAGCCCATAATAATGTTTTAAATGGATATACCACAAGTTCAGCGCTCATAGAAATATTCATAATTTTGATAAAACACGTGAAATATTTTTATTTTTTATCACGATATCAAAATTTTGATAACATCGTAGTTGCATGTTCCAATAACAAAATCTTAACCGAAATGTTGAATGCTATCGTAAAAATATGGTCAATAATCATCGAAATTTTGACATCGCTGTGTATAAGACTCGTAAAACGTTGTTATTTCATCCACCATCTTAAACAATATAAGGTGAAGATGAAATAATATCACCTCTAAATTTTGCAGAGCATATAGGGGAAGTGTACCAGTTTTGGCCAACCTAAGGAAAAATATTGTTTATACATAAATCAAACGACCTTCGGTTACTGTCAATACATTAAACGAAAGCTTTCAATCCATGCTCAGTAGGGAAAATATAAAAACTAATCAGAAACTTTGTTTTTGTATTAAAAATGGGGAAGGCGAATACTGGACCACTTGCACCTGTATTCGTCACGATTTTAATTTCAGTTCCTGAATCCGCTACCTACGTTGATTTCTCAGGATCAGGAATTCCCAGACAACCAAAATGTACGCATAACGAAATCACCTGGAGGCTTTGTATGTGCAAAATTTCACTTATAAGATTTCGCGAAAAGGCTTTCCACGTTCAAAAGTGGAGGCGATATGCGTGCATATGTTATGTGATGAATAATAACATACAATGCGAGTGTATAAATATTCCATCGAACTAACCTGTGGTTTTATGCGACTTAACTTATGATAACAAATGCTGATTTGACAGCTGCTACGAATTTATTCGACTTACTTTGTACGAGTGTACGGGACGAAACAAAATGTGCAAATGAACTCAGAAAAAAAAATGTTTTATGCTAGGAAACTCATCAATTTGACGAGTTTATCCACGGTGTTTTGCGAGTTTGATATAATTAGTATGAATAAACGAGTTATAACGTTAACTTTCATGCGATTTCTGGTTGTCTGGGTCAGGAACACCATGGCGAAAAATTGGTGCAAAGGAGCAACAATTAAAAAAAAAAAAAAATGATTTTTTTTTTCTATTATTTTCTGAGAAAATTTTGCGGATTCCAAGAATGTTTCCGTTTCATCTTAAAGCAATTTAGCGAACACCAAACAATTAAATATGTCCATATATGTCCTAAAACGGTATATAATCAAGGGGCGGCGAATAACTGGAACCTGGAGAATACCGGTATACCTTCCCTATGCACAGAATAAATCAGTAATACTTAAAATATTCTGGGATATGTTTGGTATGATTAAAACCGTATTTTAAAGCAAAATTTGAGAAATTTTAATGCATTGGTTCAAATGTTCCAAACTGTCGCGAAGCACCTACTAAGGTACGATATGAAAACCGCCGCATAAACCAATATTTTTGTCAAGTTTGAATTTTATGCGATGCCTATTTTATGTGATAATATTGTTCTACCAGACACCAATGAGCCGAGAGAACAGTTTTCAAGAAAGTTATCTTTCCGGTAAAAATAATGCGAAGAAAGAGCATTCGAAAACAAAAACCAATTAAATGTCCGACAAATGCCTGAGTAATATTAACAATAACATATTTTATATTTTTCAACCCGCCGTAGAAGAAAAGCCTTGCGGTATTCAATTCACTCCAGAACTGTATTGTTGTGATTACACGAAATATTTCAGAAAAAAGACCAGAATAATAAATTACTTTTAAAAATAACACGAGTGCACCAATAGGTGTCACTAATTTGAAAAGCAAAAATCGAAAGAACCTATAAACATTAAATTTATAATATAAACCTATAAGCAAAAAAGCCTGCAAAATATAAATGAGGATGAGGACTAGGAAAGGGATGTTTGAAAATAAAATTAGATAAAGCAATAGTTCACAAATTCGCATATAATGTAAAATTGAGCTGAAATTGAAATAGCATAAAGTGTAAGTAAGAGATTAATATTTGGGTACAAGCGGATTAAATAACTATTACTAGTTTATATTACATCCCTCTTTCCACGACAATGTATTTGAAACTTTTCTGAGTTTCCATAGAAAATTGTCAACTTTAGAAGCTTGAATTTGAGTTATATAAGGATAGATTTCAATAAAATTATCACAGTTCTTCAGACAAAAATTCAATTTCCAAATATATAATTGAGTGATTTTTTCAATCACGAGTTCAGAATCTAAATCGTTTGACTAAAATGATTTTTTGCCATATTTCAAAAATTAACATAACTTAAGACTGATATTCAAAAATTGCATTTTTGATATTCTGTTTAAGAAAATGTAAATTTGGTGAAATTCAATATGATTTGAACTTAACTTCATTGTAAACAAGTTCCATTTGAGATTATGTCATCTAAACAAGAACAACAGATGAAATTTAGTTACTTCGTCAGAATTGGTGACGAGCATGGTTCGGCTACAAACTTCATAGTAAAAAATGTAGTGCGTCACATTAAGAGAAATGCTGAATTTCAATGATTCAGGACAAGGAATAATAAAACATAAACCTTATGTTTTTCCGTATTGTTAAAATTCGAAGTTGTCTGGAGACTCCAATACTATTCAACGTTGATGATGCGATATATTCTCAATTTTGACCACTTAGTCACACTACTCTATCCCACTGTGCTCCCGACCGACCTCATCAATCGTCAAGTGTGGGACCGAAGCCACCACCACTGCCATCATCCCAGAGAGCGAATCGAAAATGGGACCACGAGTCCAGAAATGGAAAAGACATAAATTACAATTTATGAGAAATTTGAAGATTCTCAGCTCAGCTTTTTTTGTCTGAGCCATGCATGAACCCGCTGCTGCTGCCGCTGTCATCTGCTGATGATTTCCTGTTCTGGAGTTTTTTTTTTTCGGCTTTTAGGCGAGTGATTCTACTCTACCTACTCTGGAATTCAATTTTCGGTTCCAGAACGATAGAAAAGATATATATTTTGGAAATGCCCGAACGACGGAATGCCCTCAGTGGAAACAGCTCTTTCAAAACCCCGGGGTAAAATGCCTGCGCCGGAGAAAGGAGAAAAACCAATAAATTAAATTTTGTCAGTTAAAAAGAGATTAATTTCCAGATCCCGAAGTGCTGAAGCCGTGGCCCGGAAAAGACAAAGATGGTCCCACACTGAGCGTCAAAGGTTGCCTTTGGACTGACTTTTGATGTTTTGGAGATGTCTTCGGCGTCCCAGGCCCACTCACACCATACCAGCGATTCGAACAACCAGACCATGTGCCTCTCTAAGCCAATCAATGCAATGGGGACTAGAGAAGACACACAAAGACAGAGAGGCACAGACGACCGAACCAAAGAGGCATCAATTGGCCTTAAAACATAAAACATGTTGGAAGAGATAAGCACGATTGATTTATCGACTGGAGTAACGAATGCCGACGGATCATGCGCGATCGCCTCTGCCTGCTGCTGCCGAGGCTGCTTAATTGCTGCTACACACAGCGAAACGCGTTGCCTTCGTCTTCGTCGTCATCATCAGCCATGATCACCGTCCGCGCTGGTCCGAACTGGTCGATCGCCACCACACATTCGTGAGGATCGATTCCGATCAAACCCGGTCAGCACAACCTTTGTATGCGTTCGGTGCGGTTCGAGATCGGTGGTTGTTGCTAAACGGTTCCATAATTGAATTCAATAGGTTTGATAACAGATTAATTCGAGCCTTGGTGCAACAATGAACGGGTGGTGAATAGATTGGTGCGAGGTGCAGAATATGCAGCATGTGTCAGTGTGCGGCTTTGGGTCTTAGATCACCGGTCGTTATCGGAAGTTTGGGCCATAATTAGAAGTGGTGGATATGCTTCTGGGTTGTTTTATAGTTTTTATTTTTAAATACATTACTCAAATGATAGTGCAATGCTTTGAGGTAAAATTAAGTTTTCTAGAAACTGCTGCAAATATGCTCAAATATGTATTACGTATTAAGTTTTTCGTGAAATCTTGTTTTTTCGGTCTTTATACTGCATTGATTTTCATTTATTTGAAAACAAACAGAATTACATCAATAATGAACAGAAATATCAATCTCTTACTGAATTGATCTATTTTCTATCATGATTGTGTCGATTCTTCAACTATAGAATTATTTAGGTTTAATATATGTACAATTTGTACATCAGGAAATTTTGAAGATTCTCCTCTTTCAATTCGAGCTTATGTGATAATTTCATATCTTGATGGTTGAAATGGAATTCCAGACTGTCTCTAAAGACGACCCAAAAAGTTTGTCAAAGCTTTTACAAAATGACAACAATTTGAATAATTTTAAAACCATCAAACTAATTCTACGGAGCACGTGTTACCAATCTATGCCTTATTTGAAAAAAAAAACATCGAAATGGGTTCCACGACTTTGAGCAAATAAGAAACTTCGGCCATAACTCACAATGATGTCAATTTTTTACCATTTTCAGAGGTGGGCCACGAAAAATAGACCGAATGGCCAAGTTGTGGGTCGCACATCCAAAAAGTTGGGGATCTCTACTTCATAAGTTTAACCTAAATATATAGAGCACTTATCGTGGCAATTTAAAATTGCAACGACTTTTGTTAGATACGTCTTTGGTGGTTCCATACAAAATGACAGTTTCGTTCGCTCCCATTTCTATAACCTTCCGGTGAATATCCTGTGCTATTTACACATATAAACACGTCGGAACACTACAGCAGCAAAATTATATAAGAATTTTGAAAATCGATAGCCCGTTTTTATGCCAACTCGTGACATACAAACACTCTTCAATTTTTATTTAAATTGATAGAAGATACACGATGGATATTGTTTTCTTTTGCTCCTATATTTAATTATTAGATATTATGAGTAGTATGTGGTCTTTTGATTCCGTTGCATTCTCCTGTGGAGTGAACGACGGAATCAAGATCAATCGTGTTCGGTTCGCGTTGTGCGAGTGCAAAAAGATATTCGTGTTCAGTTGAGGATGGATTGCCAACTGGTGAGCTCGTTTCATGCTTATGATAAAACTCTTTTATCTTGGATACGTTGCGTTTAAGCAATTAAAAAAAAACTATGAATGAATGCTTTCAGATATTATTCCGAAAATACTACTTCCGGATGGCTTTCGCAGTCTGGAAGTCAAAATCCATCCAGCAATTCATCTTTCGATTTCTCAAGTATTTCTTAGGATTTCATAAATTCAGTATTTCTATAAGATTTCAAACAGTAATTTTTCTAAGGTTATCTTCTTGAAATAATCCAGAGATTCATCTTAAGCCTTATTCAGGATTTCTCTGAGAAATTCTTAAATACATTACCCAAAAAAGTTATCAATTACTAATATACTTTATGGAAGCTTATTGAAGCGAATTTTCTAGATAATATCTTGCTAGTTTTTTTGAACGAATCCCTCTAAAAATACAGGACGGAATCCCAGAGAATATTTTGAAGAAATGACTAGACGAAAAACAGTTGAAAATAAAACAGTTTTAAATTCGCTAATATGAAACCATGTATAAGTTTTTAAAGAACATTTGGACAATTTACTTGAAAAATTGCCCAAGAATTATTTAGAAGAACTGCAGCAAAATAGACAAGCGGTTTTACCTACACCCAAACTGAGCATACGTGCTCTACGGGATGAAGAGTTTACACGTTTTTGTTTGCTTATTTTCTTTCCCACGGTTTCAAATAGTTCGTTTTGACAACCTGAGGGCTTCAAAGAGAAAGAGTTTTTTTGTCCCCTTCCTCAGTTCGGGAGAGAACATTTTCTCATATATCAGTTCGGGGAAGAGCATTTCTTGACAGCTCTTCGTTGCATCTTCACATTTTTTTTCTTAAAGGGCAAAGAGGGCAGTGAAATTTTGCTCTTGCGTTGATGGAACAGCAAACCTCAGTGCATCCCAAGGGCAATGATGAGTTGTATGCAAAGCTTTATAACAAGCTTTTAAATGAAAGATGCGCATTTATCGCGTAACTTTTCAAAAGGAACAATCTAACATTGAGAGGCTCTCTTTGTTTACTCTCTCTTTAATCAAAAACTGAGCCACATTAGCCTCTTCTGTTGCGTTTTTGTATGAAACGCTAGCCAAGGACATTGTGTTTCAATCCATAGTGGAAGAAAACTTCCCAAAAGCTCCAGTATTGCACTGTTATAAACGAAAGAATGCGAGAGAAGAGATAATCTCTCATTATCACATAGGTCCTTAATAAAAGTTCAACAAGATTTGGTTAGAGCCAATTTTTCTCTCCACTCTCTCAACAACAGATTATTCAATGAACATCCAATTCTGACGCATAATTATTGTAAGCATATGAGTTAGCTCAATCTATCAAATCAAGATGAGTAAAATAAAATCTTAATTCCAGGGAGAAGCAGTGAATGAATTTTTGAAGGAATGCACCTGAAAATGACTGAAAAAAAACTGTGCGAATTGGCGTAGGAAAAAGAGCAATATTCCAAATTGAAAAGAAATAGATGGCTCTTTTTCAGTGCTATTGAGCATGAAATCCTAGAGTTAAGAAAATCCCACGGAAGATGAACTAAACACAAAAAAATATATATTCATATTACGCTTGATTTCTAACCATTAATTTTTCGATCCAGTTCCGTAATTGCAAGTACTTTACGTTTTTAATTATTTTCCATCATCAGTGTAGCCGCTCGGCGGCCAATGAGAAAAGCTGAATGTTCGCAAGTTTGTTGTCTTTACTTTTTGCTGCTGGCGCCAACTGTTAGCGATATGAACTCTCGTTACCCTATTTTGAAGGAATTCCTGTAGTATTTCTTGGACAAAAATTCCCTACAAAAATTTCTGTATAAGTTCTGAAATGTAGTTACGCGAATTTGCTTGGTAGAACTCCTGTCAAAATCTTGGAAAGAATCATTGAAGAAATTGCTGAAACAGTTAGTGGAAAAAAATCTGGAAGTAATCGAAGTAAAAAAAAATCTGGAAAAAATCGAACTCCTTGCTGAAGGCAGTAGCGTTAAAAAGCTCTGGAAAAATTCCGTCTTGGAAAACTGCATTTCGAGACCAATTTCTGTGAAAATTGGTGGATTTCTGCAGTGATCTGAAGAGAAGCCTTTGGAGACATTAATAAATAAATTTGTGGAGAGAACATTCGAAGAATTCCTGAACTTTTTCTCAAGATATCTGAGAAGAAATTGTATGAGTGTTTGTGAAAGGTTTTTCTAGATCCTCTATAATTTTGCACTAGGATTCACTGCCAGCAGAAAAAAAGACAAACCTAAATGTATTTACAATACAAACTTGAATTAATAGAGTGATCAAGTCTCTAAAAAGAGTTCTACGATAAGATCTGCTAGAATGAGCCCTTGATACTAAACTTCATCTGACCCATTTACTGGAACTCATTTCATCGTGATAATATGTCTACATGAAGGTTTCAACTAAAGAGCTTTTGATTCATGTGGGAATATTATAAGCTGAGTTTTGGAATCATAAAGAGAAATCTTTCATGTTTTCAAGTATGAAGAAAAAATATCCAAACTTTTTTGCAATTTACTATAGATGAAACGCAGGCTTCGTCCTTTGGCGTTTCTTCGCCAACAAAAAAAAATTGAAATCTATGAGGTAATTCAGGTATGTCAGATGTGAAAGTATTGTATAATATTGGTCCCAAACTACTGCCTTGAGAAACACTTGCTCTCACAGGAAGTCTTTCAGACTTGGAGTTATGATAATTAACTTGAAGGTACACTTTGACATTTGACAGATAACTTTCGATTATTCTAACAATGTATGTTGGAAAATTTAGATTTTTAAATTTTACAATCAACCTTTTATGCAAAACACTGTTGCATGCTTTTTATGTTCATTGCTTTTCTGAACAAAGCTTTTCATTCGGATTTGTTGGAATGGATTGTCCATTTTGGAATCTAAATTGTTCATTAGCAAAAAAGTTTGATATTGCTGCTTAAAATAACTACTTCAAAAATTTATTGATAGTGGAGAATATTGTCCAATTCTTCCAACTATTCCCACTTTAGCATTCTTCCATTTGTTAGGAATACATGACACCTGAAAACATTTGTTGCATATAGTAACCAAAAACAAGTAAATGTTGTTTGCAAAAAATGTTAACATCAAGATTATTACCGATGTATGTTTCATATGCATCACAAAAAATAAACAGATGTCACATTTTCGAATTATATAAAAAAATAATACTCGAATGCAACAAGCTTCTCTATGTAAGATAGTACAAGCCGCATTAGTTCTACAAAGCACCCTAATTTCGTGCCTTTCTCCCACCCAGACCAGATGAAATGCTTTCCCAAAAAAGTTTAATTTGTAATTTCTTTCACCCATTACCAACTCACAACCAACTGCCAGAATCCATACCACGCTGAGAAAGGAAGCCATAACTCAATCACCCGTCACTGGCAATTATGTCGAATTTGAATTATGGCCCACCTCTTGTCCAACAGAAAGACGAGAAAGAAAAAAAAACGTCAAAGACCCCTCATAGTCGAACTTTGTGTCCTCCTCCCATATCTCGTATGTTCTCCTTCGACGCAAATTAGGTCCAAGGTCTTTCTCGGGGCCGGTGTCTTCGCCGCTGGTGACGCAACATTCCAACTTTCCGAGAAACTAGAGACCCACATCGAACATTAGAGGAGCGCAGCCATCAAATGTCGATCGGTCGGTACCTGCTCACTCGTAACATATGTGTGTATGCGTCCTTGGAACCTCCCTGTAGATCGAACTCCGGAATCAGTCAGCGAACCGACGAACTTGAGCTAGCTGAAGCGGAGGAGACACGTCGTTACGGATGGGTGACAACAGGAGAAAAGAACAACAACTACTCTCGTCGTCTCCCGCCGTGGAGGAAAGCGGAGTGTGTCAAGCGCAAAAAAAATGTGTGCCGGGCAGGAATAAGAAGTATAATTTATTTGCCTCCAACCGTTATTTATTAGTCGAACATTCTTGACTTTGTTGCAACACATCTGAGAGGGATGGGCGACGGGGGAGGTAGCGGGTGAAACCTTCCTCATCTCATCATACACTCATTTTTGGATCGCTGGTTTTGTTTGATGACGAATCTCACGAGTTCTGGCTTTTCAATTAGTATGCGCGACACAGTTGGGCAATCGGAGAGAATTGTCAAACGCCGAACGAGTTCAGTCGAATAAAACAAATGTCAATTTTGTCACAAATCATAACTCATTTTAATGACATCCGCGTGTGGATCATATCATTCCAACTATAGTTAAAAATAACCGGAAATCGACCGCTGATTGAGGGACTGCCAATCGCATACGACATGGCGCAGGATGGACATTGAGGAGCAAACGAGGGAATTGACAGTGGGCGATTTTTGCGAAGCCGGGCATCTGGAAGCGATATTGACAAATTTTCAATTTTACAAATTCAAATCAAAAGGGTGATTGAAACGATGTCACATCATCGGATGCATCACACATGTGTTCAAGTGCACCCCTCATGGAATATGATGTGATCATTGTGAGGTGGGAGACAGGATGTGGACTGTTCTTTGAAATTAACTGGTCGAAATTTAGCGATTCAGGTTGTTATTGGTTCTCCCATAATTTTAAAAATTGTAATATAACGAAATAGAAAAATAGGATAGTTGGTAAACATTTGAGAAAATACTCGAACACGCATAAAACTAGATTTTTAGACAGTCTTTTACAGCCAGATTTCAAGAAGCAGTAGAGGTACGATAAGTTAAATATATTAACGTTGTAATATCGTTCCTATTTTACGTTTAATTTTAGTCATTATCATCAAAACTTTTATTGCCAAATGTAAAAATTCCAAGGTTGTACCAATTATTCAACTGGACAAAAATCCGGAAGTTGATAACAGTCGTCCAATGAGCTTGCATTCCTCCACCAGTAAACCTTTTGAAGCGTCATTTTGAACAGGATTATGGTCCATATCAACGAAAATTCAATTTTTGCCAATGAACAGTTCGGATATGTTTCGGTCCAACAAATCTTAAGGCTATTCTGCTGGTCTTGCTCTTCTAGACATACTAAAAACATTATATGGACATACAAAAAACAGTATTTGGCATGAAGGCTAGATTGTAAAACAATCAACTTTGATTTACCAGCATACATTGCTAGAATAATCCAAAGTTATCTGTCAAACAGCACACTTCAGGTTAATTATCAGAACTCCAAGCCTGAAAGACTTCCTGTGAGAGCTGCTGTTCCTCAAGGCAGCATTTTGGGGCCAATTTCTACATCTGACTTCAATTTTCTTCTAAAAATGTCAATTGAATTCAGCTAACAACGATGGCACCCCTGGAATACGGTTCGGTTTCGTCTATATTTTCGTAAAAGAGCTGCTTTCAGTTTATGTGAGTCACATTCGACATAACAAGCAAGAATGAACTATTCATGTTCTTTATGATTGGACATTTCTGAAATTTATGCGAAATTTATGATTTACGAAAATATCACCGTGTCAAACGACATTCATTCCACAGTATTTGTGTTTTTCGATACTCATTTTACCGCTTGTGTTGTGTGTGAGAGGTGGCGGTAGCGAATGATTGTAAGAAAAAAACAAATGATCATGGAAGCGGAACGAACGTCGCAGAACATGTTGAATGTTTACAACACTGACATGTTAATCGTGCCATTTTAAAGACGTACTGAGAGGAGAATTCTGGATGTTAACAATCTTTACAGTTTTGTCAAAATGCTTCCCATGTTATTTAGTTCCCTATTCTACTAACTAACGTCAACAGCAGTGTCGTCATATTTCAATACACAGTCAACAACGCCGACCCTCAGTAGGATTCGTCATCGTTGATTTCTTCTTTGTGTGAACTTTTTTTTTACGAATCCGGTAGAACCCACATTAAGTTTTTAAATTACTTTTTCTACGCTGATTCTCATCCACCTACTGACATTCGGTAGCAGAAAATTTAATTTCGCTTAAGAAAAAAATGATTTCCATCAGAATAACCCACAAAAACATCTGTAAAATGCAAATGTCATATTTGTTTCTTAAAAGAAAATCATGATCCATTAACTAGAGGCTTCACATATCCATTTTCTTACACCACTAATATAAAATTCATTCGCATTTTTTTTATTTGTCAGTGCCTCTATGTGAAATTGAATATTGAAATGACACCAACTGTGGGCGAAACTGAATGTATGCGTGTGTTGCACTCATTCTCTTTCTCGTCGCATTCGCTCTCATAGTCATGTTGGCTTCGTGCTAGCGGAGTTTGTTTTTGTTCGTTTTCGCACTGATCGGGAATCATTTGGCTGAATTCTTACGACACTGGCCAACAGTTTACAATAAATTCTAGCAGGTGCACGGCTTCTATCGGTTCTTGGTGCGTGTCCAAATGTCCAAAGTTTAACAGAAAAGATAACAAATTAACTAAGCATGTAGGGAAATCGATACATTAGATACAAATCGAGATCCAGATTTTATTAGGGTTTTTAAGATCTTTTTCATTGACAAAAATGTTTTTTGGCTGAAATATCATTTAAAATTCAGTCGCATTCCACTCGGCTGTGAGGATTTTGGTAAAAAATGAAAATTAGCCGAACTCAATTGTGTGTAGAACTTGGGAAAAGTCAATGTAAATATTCCCATATTCAAATATGAGCCGTATTATAATTTCATTCGGAAGATTGTTTCCATAATTCGGCAATGAGATTTAAGATGTTTTTGAATTCTTAATACAAAATGGTTCACTTTGGAGTACTAGACCCGAGTCATTTGGGTAAAAGATTTTGATGAAGTTTTAGTTCAACTTCAAATAAAACTTAATTTATTCAATTTGTATTTAAATGTTCATTTGATCTTCAAATTGTCCAGCATAGTGGTAAGCAGAAAAACTAATTGATGAATGAGTTTTGTCGGGGGCCCAGATAGCTGTAGTGGTAAACGCGCAGCTATTCAGCATGACCAAGCTGAGGGTCGTGGGTTCAAATCCCGCTGGTCGAGGATCTTTTCGTAAAGAACAGTTTCTCGATTCGGTATCTTCGTACCTGCCACACGATATACACAAGCAAAAACGGTCAATCGGCAAAGAAAGCTCTCAGTGAATAAATGTTGAAGTGCTCATAAGAACACTTATCTGAGAAGCAGGCTTTGTCCCAGTTGGGACGTAACGCCAGCAAAAACAAGAAGCGCAACTTCAAACTAGATTTAACCCGGATTCGAACCAAGCAGTTTGCAACTTGTCGTAACCATTTTAGAATTTGTGCTGTGAAGTGTTTTGGGTTTAAGAATGTTTGTTTATATGAAAATAAAGTAAAATTTCAGAATCATCTCAGGTGTAGAATTGATAAATTTGATTGATCCATGAATTGCAACTTCTAAAAATGGATTTGAACACTATATCAACCTAAAAGTTTGTAAGGATGCTTAATTTATATCCCCAGATTTTATCATCAAAACACGTACCAGTTCGCTTATTTGGTTGAAATTATTTTCGTGCTTTGTATCATACAGGCCTATATGCAGTGATCAATTTCTCTTCATCGATTTTCTTAATGGATTAGTACGACGAAATTCAATCAATTCCCATAACATTTAACCATGCAGCATGACGAAGAGTAGTTTTTTATTGAACCGTAAATAGTAGCCAAAAACGATTCTGCTACTTTTCCTTGAACGCCAGTTCCCCGAATGCCGGTTCCCCGAAAATTCCGTTTCCTCGAATAGCCAATTTACCCGAATAGCCCACTTCACAGTAAAGTTTTTGGCACTCAGAATTGTCATAACTTTATACATTGCATGGAAGTAATCATGCTGGTCATCTGATATTCACCCTTCTTGATTTGATTGCCGGTTCTTACGAGTTTAACCGTCCTCAGCAATTTTTTTAATAACATGAGTATAGTCGAGAATAGTCAAATACCTTCTCTTTTTCTTTTTTTTTTAGTTCACCATCCTGCCACTAGAAACTATTATAGCACCTATTTGAACTGCACCACTTTTCGAGGAAATGGGTCATTCGGGAACCGACATTCGGGGAACCGACATTCGGGGAAACGTCATTCGGAGAAAGTAGCACAATCGTCAAAAATAGTTGCGCGGCAAAGTCATTAGCTAAAGAGAAAATCGATGAAGAGAAACCGATCATTGTAGTTACGCCGTTTTGATACTGAATTTCTGTTAGACGTATTTAAATTCCTTACGAAATAGCCTTAATTTAGGGGCTTTTCGCGTAGTTCTTGGTATTTAGTTATTCAATATTTCCATAAAGATTGCATTGTCTAGAATTTGGCAAACATATTCGCATTCAATGAGCCCAAATTTAGTATGAAGAGATGTTTGAAGAAATAACGATAATTCCATTGACATGTGATCAATTTTACGCCGAAATAGGATCGTCCGATTATTCATTTCAGAAATAGTTTTTAGCACTGAAATCACATTTGTTAGTTAATTTCAGTACACTAACCACCGTCGTTGGGTTCACCGTCGTTCAGTTGTTTGGCATTGTCAACATCATAGAAAACCGATGACAAAAACAGTAAAATATACACCCGATTCTGTCGTTGTACATTTTTGTTTTACGTGACCGTGCAAAAAAAAACTTCCATACATTTTTTTTTTCGCTAAAACCGTATCTTTGCCTGAATCGTCGAGAAAAAATGTTAATTTTTTGCACGATTTTCGAAATGTTGAACTGAAAACTTTTTTTGTACGGTACAACAGCGTAATCACTGAAGTTTTTACGTTAGGAAAATAAAGAAGTTTCCTTTGTGATGTGTACTTTTCGTTTAAAACGTATCAAATTCTGAGAAATTTTTGTTTTATGTTGAATAAGTTTTCTACATTCTTATTTTTCAGATGAATTCTAAACAAAATGAGATTTCTGTTATTGTATGGCGGAAAATTGCTACAGTATAAATCTGATAAATATATTGCAGCACACTTAAGTGTAGTTAGAGATCAATTCTTAAATAGAAAATACCCAGCAAACATTCAGTCGTGTATGAAAGAGTACAAGAGTACAAAGGGCTAGCCAAAAGCGTACATTTTACAAGAACATGTACGTATAAGGAGCCGGATTCTATTCATAGCACTTTTGATTCACTTCGGCAGTGGGGTTTTTCGACAGCTAATGAACTCATATTTGGCCGTGTTAAAATGCTTCTGATATTTTCAGACCACTGCCAATTTTGTACTCTGGTTTGCAATTACATACGATTCAAGTATACTGGGCGTTCTCCCCTTCCTTAGAACTAGTGCTGACTGCGAATCACGACCGATCTAGAGACTGATCATGTTGACGGCAGCTTGGTTCAAATCATGGTTTATTCAAGGATCATTCCGGGATGACTTTATGTTTCGATTTCCAGTTATCAGGCCCTTGCAGTATCTCCATGCAAGCCATACAACAAAGTAATGCAAAACTAACTTTATGTAGAACATACATAAATTTCAAATCAAGAAGAATAATTTTACTTCCTATATGTAAGGCGAATAACTGCATGATCATCACGGATTTAGATGGAATTGACGACTTCTATCTAATATCGTGAAACGTCATCAAATCATAAATACTACGTATCAACCGAATGAAATCCGTGAGATCGATTTGAAAAATTTGAAAAAAAAATAGCTAATTGCTAAATCAAACCGCATAACATTGACATTGAGATTACACATGAGCCTCATGATGTAGTAGCAATGAAATTTATATCATATTTATATTCTGACTATTCGTTGAACTTGCAATATGAGCTGTAGAAAGGAACATTCACAAATAATTATTGTTGAGAAATTGGTATTTTTTAGAAGTTTACGTTTATTCTCATACTGACAAAAAACCCGCACTTGGTATTCCATTTACGCAATGTTTACTTTTGTCGAATGTCACAAATATGCGATCATGAACAGTGTAGTTGTTTTACAAGTGCTGTTATTCATTGAGCAGCGAATCATTTCAAGAACATTGAAATTTACGTAGAGATTTTTGGTTTTAAAGTTATCTGGCTTGAAATAAGTGGCAAAATTATTAATTCGATATTTAGCATGTGAAAACATTACCATACTGAGACTTGCAACTTTCTTATAAATCATATGCTAAGGATTTATGTTCGTGAGATTTAACCAAACATTCTAACCAAAGCTTTTAAAACCTCGACTAAATAAGAAATCACAATATATTGAAATTGAAACTTTTTTTGATGCCTTTTTTTAATTGCACTAGAACTTTTGAGAATGTACTCGGGTTATTTTTATCTCTGCCATTCAGAACTCAGAAAACCTCACAACAACTGTTTTCCTATCAAGTGCACCGACAAAGTCGCTCGTTCCATAAAATTTTACAATGTTCCGCTCAAAGAAGAACCATAAATCGAAGGCCGTTCATGACTGCCAGAACGGTAGCCAGACTCCCGGTCTTCAAAAAAAGCACACACCACCACTACCATCACCCATTATAAACAGCGCGTACAGCCGTTTGCCGTGTGTAGATACACGCACCATTGACCACTGATCGAAAATTAGTGTGAGCAAACGAAGAAAAAAAAAACAATAGCATTAGCTTTAACCGAACTACGGTAGCCGATGGATGCCGGTGGTGAAAAATGGGAGGTCACAACCCGGCAAACACAATGTTATTGTTACACTTTTAATTAGCCCCTTTGCGGTGAGCCCGTTCCGAAAACTACACTATAAATAACAGCGCACATCGTCATCTATCATCGTTTTTCGTTTTCTTAACTATGATCGTCTCGTACATGGTAGGGCGGTAGATTAATTAATAAATGGATGATTACCTAGCGTGAAGTGCCTGACGGTAGATTTCCAACATAACTGCCTCGTGGAGCATCATTGATGGGAGATTTTGGTTCTCAATTTTTGAAACGTTTTCTTCTGACCGGCTACTCCAGGAAAATTGTAACTGATGATCGGGGTTCGGGGGGAGTTTAACTGGTCTTCGTTCGTATGTGGGGGTTCAGCACATTTTCTGTTATCTTCTTGGTTGCGATTACTTTATTTTCTGCGTTATGCTCTTCGAGTTTCGAACTCTGGAGGTATACTTTCACTTCGATCAACAGCACAACAATTGCGACACTTTGTGACGACTGGTTTTGGGTGAACGGATTTATTCAATCACTGCGGTTAAGATTTCATGTTTTCCTTGCTTGCTGGCTGGCGAGCACAGGTGCTGCTGTTTGCATACAGGCAGGCAAAGTGAGTGAAGGATGTTGATTACTAAATGCGACCGGGTCGCGAACACTCGCGTATTCGATGGAACACTAGCAGTGCACGTAACACGACGACACACATTTTGCTCTTGGTATCTTTTCTTGGATTGAGCCGTTCGGCGTTCACGCGATACACTACAGTAGCGTCTCTCTTCGGGCCGGTGGCCAGCGGAGAAGGTTCTAGCTGCCAATTCCTGGCAAAAGATGTCACTATGTGCTAGACTCTGTTAACTCACTGGAATCACTGTGGACTGTGTTGTTCTGTACTGGTGCAGATGTTGTAGTTCTTCTTGTTCTTCTACCACAACACACCTCTACACTAGCCACTGTTTGGCGCCGTACTGTTAGCGGATGCTTTTGTCCTTCGTCCTTTCACCGCGAATTTGACTGATGCTGTGAAGCGCGCTCCGGACTTTGACGAGCTCTTTGCTTCCACACGGACATCACATCATTGACATGACGAGAGCGACACAACACGTTCGCTGCTCCCGGTTTGATGATGATGACCCGCGCGCTCTCGCCAGCAGCCTGCCGTCAGGAGCATGTCACACACAAGCAAGCAAGCAAGTCGTACCTCGTCGTCGACAGCCCGTGTAGACAGTGACATGCACACACGATAATACACAAAACACTCACGAACTCGTTCCAACAAAAAACAATAACATCTACACAACACACAGTCACGTCGTCCGGAGAGAAATCACCCGAAAGGAACTCGCGTCTTCGTTCTCTCCCCTAAGTCCTTGCCACCTCACACCCGAGGCGTAGGGATTACTTCCCGCATGAAGTCTTCGTGCCCGTCGCCATATACCAGAAGGACACCACTGCCGTCGTCGCCGCGACTAGCACACTGAAGGCCGAATGCGCCTACACGCGGGCACACATACTGTCTCAATACCAATTGCACACACGAGATTGTTCTGTTTTCACCTTCGACGTAAAACGCACTCCTCAACTAGATCTCAACAACTCCTCACTAGAAAATTGCGAGGGCGAGCCGACGATACACATACCGGCCGTAGCTCTTGGTCCTTTACTTTGACGCGTTCTTGCTAAACCGCCTGTCTACGGAACACTGAGTGATGGCTAGCTGCTGAAAGGAAACCGAACTCTGCGACCAACGCACGCTCTTGGTTTGGGCTCATGCTCTCACTTCAACAGTGGGGATAATCACTCTCATCAACAGGGGAAAATCATTCGCCACACACCATTCCGACATCTAATATTTCCATCCCTGCAACACAATCAAATAATACGGCAAGGTAAATAACATAAAACATCGAGAGAGAGCTCAAAATCGTGAAGGGGAACGTTTCCCCTTCCTTCACACAAAACTCTCTTTCTCGCACCATACTCTCTTCGTGTCCGATCCGAACCCCCATAAATCTCTTCTCGCGCCGCCAAGCGAGCATGGTGTTCACGAAAAATGCCGAGAGCTGACAGTTCCAGAATGCATGTTGTTTTCATAATTTATTGTTATTGTTTTTCGCCCTACTACCAACCCTGGCGGATTGCGTGCGCAAGGTGTATGGAGTCCGGCTTTGCTAGTGTGCGAGCGCGTTTCGGAAAATTTTCCAGACCATCATGCATGGATGGGTGGAAAAATGCGAGCGAGCATGTGTCCCTCTATGCTGAACCGACCGACCGCTCACTTGCTCACGAGCCGAACCGAACGACGACTTTGAAGCAGCAGGACTGCCGTGTCGCGTAGGATGGAGCTGACGCTCGGGGAGAACGTGCAAAAAGTCCAGGGCTGTGTCGTAAATTATGACCATTTCCAGATGAGTGTGTGATGTGATGTGATGTAAGTCTGTTTCCTCGTCAAGTCTCGTGTCCGCTCCGGAACGAGGAAAGGGATTTTCCAGTTGGATCCGCAGGCAGTGGAACCCTTTATCCGAAACTTTATCAGAGGCCCCACGGAAAATGTGCGGAGCATGGGTGCGGCAGCGGCAGCGATAATCATATAATTGAGCATTACTTTTAATGTGTCGAAAAAGAGCGGTACGTGATAGGTATGAAAATTTGATGAGTTCCGGGTGAGTGTTGGAGGCGTGAAGCAAGGCAGGTCGGGACGTGTCATTAATTTTGATCCCATCAGCCATCGTCGGATCCGGGGGAGATGTGTCACGACAACTGAAATGGCAAGATTTTATCGGGCAATGCCAAAACGACAGCCGACAGTGAATCGATTGGGGTTGAGGAATTTTACCGACGGAGTTGGCAATAAGTGTGAGCTCGAATGTGGGTGCTCGGCTGTGTAATGCGTCGTAAAAATTTACGTGCAAAAAGCAATCTTCTTCGGGGCGCGGATGGGATCCGTAGAGTGACAAATGCTTGATCCAATATTGATCCCAGGGCCGACCGATGACTGTTTTGCGTGCATGTGACGAAGTGAGTGAATGGGACTTCCAGACTGACAGTGTGGTGTGGTGAGAGTACGGGTTTCGGAGGTGGGTGTGATTTGTGCTTTGTAATCGGATTGGAGACGGTTTCGGTGCTCTTGAGTGGATGCGGTGGCAATTGTGCGAATGATGGAAAGTGACTGATTGGTGTTGGCAGAAGTACTTTGATAAGCCGAGAATCCGATATCAGTGCTGTTCGATAGCAGATGATGATCAAAGCATAATTGATAGCCTTGATTGTTTTTCAGACAACTTTAAATTTATAGACGTTTTATGATAAATGTTCGTCATTTCGATTTTTTGAAGTTAAAATTTAGAAAAAAATTTATTTGTTAAATGTATAACCTATGTCCCGAAATTCCGGACATCTTTTTCTTTTTGGTTTTTGTGTTAACGTCAATATGGGGTAAAAGTATGATTATGCTCTTAATTTCCTTGAACGTAACAACTGTTATCCACTGAGAGCCATCTTCACTGAATTTATCATTAAGAATTACAGTCGTTCTACGTGATGAGCAGCAAGCACGATGAGTTTTCAATCACAAAAGTTGTTATAACAAAAAACTCTAAATTCTAAGTAAGGAGCCGGATTCCATTCTTGGTACTTTTGATTAACTTAAACAGTGTTTTTTGTTTAAAGCTACTGAGCTTAAATTTTGTCACAATATGCGTTGTATTGATGTGCTCCTCATCGAAAAGTTTCAGACAATTCAACTGAAGATACTACCATACCAAAGTGAATCATGGAAGTGCCGAAGTAGCTCTGCACCTTATTTGGCTTGATTTGGGATCGCCAATTATCTGAATAGAAAAAATACCTTAATCAAATTAAACTCATTATTTGAAAATCAGTTCAGTCGAGTAGACATTCAGTGACAACAGTTAATGTTTTCGTTTCCAATTTATTGGTATTTTTCGGTGACGATTATTGTCCTCCGAGTTTTTTTCAACCTATTTTTTGTATTTTGAACATTTTAAGAAAAATTCCGCTGGCCATTCGTCCGTTTCGGCGGCATGCTTAAGAAGGTTGAAACTTTAAATTCTAAATCGCAAGTCATTACAAAAAAAAAATGGAAACGATTAAGCAAACGGTGACCAAAATCACAGTAATTACAGATTACTTGAAGTGTAATGTGATGTTAAATTATTCGATTTCACTTAGTATAAAGTTTTCTGAAACAGAAGTAAGTGGAATTAATTACTTATTTTGAAACTTGTGTGATTGATTTGTTCGACAATGTGGCAACACTTTTGGAAACAGGTATTTTTGTCGAACAATCACCAATAGCTTCTAATTTCCAAGTTAAATGTTGTCCTTTAGTAGTTTTTTTTTTTAAATCACTGACATTAGATACTTTCATCATATATTTGTGCATAGTTCGTGGTGGAAACTTCAGCTTTTATTGTTCCTCTAGATGTAAGGATATTACTGTGTACAGCAATTTGAAGAGCAGAAAAGCATTGACATGGTTTGGCCACCGACTGTAACTCAACTTGCAGAAGTAAAATGGGAATAGTTTATTTGCAAGTCATACTCAGTTACAAGGCAGTTCTGAGATGTACCTTACAATTATTGTAGAGAGACTAAGCACATTAAAATTCAAATCATTCATTCAAAATTCCAATAATCACCCTCAACATGCAGCAAATTAAGATAATTGGTTTCGTTTCACAAAAGAAATACCAAGATATTATCTTTCAACATCTTCTGGCAAATGCTAGTTTTCATTTGAAGGGTTTAGTAGCAAAAAAATATAAGTTACGAAAACCTAGTTTTAGTATGATTGACTTTGAAGATTTTTGAAATCATTTTTTTTTTCATTTTACACAAATTGTATTTGAGAAGATTACGAATTATGTTATTTATTCTTTTATGCTAGTATCTTCTTCTTCTTGGCATTACGTCCTCTCTGGATCAGAGCCTGCTTCTCAGATTAGTGTTCTTATGAGCACGTCCACAGTTATTAACTGAGAGCTTTCTGTGCCAAAGTACCATTTTCACATTGGTATATCGTGTGGCAGGTACGATTATACTCTATGCCCAGGGAAGTCAAGGAAATTTCCATTACGAAAAGATCCTGGGCCGACCAGGAACCGAACCCAGACACCTTCAGCATGGCTTTGCTTGGTAGCCGCGAACTCTAACCACTCGGCTAAGAAAGGCCCATGCTAGTATACTTACCTCAAAACTGACTCTCGAGCAGTGAACGAAAATGTACCGTCAAAAACTGTAGTGAGTGTGACATTCACGCATTGATTACCACTACCTTCATGCAACAAAAACATTCATGCGATACTGAAAATAAAAGTCACGCGCGACTGTGACTTTTTTTGCTGTGCCACTCACAATGTGCACAGATGGCACCGATCAAAGATTTTTTTATCCTTATTTAACAGCCGCACTAGCTTGAGGGCTGTTCATAACCCACGAGCTATTTTTTACTATTAGAGCCCTCCTTCTCGTGGTCTTTTGCTTATACAAAAAAAAAAAAATTGGTTGATCGTGATCTAAGGCCAGACTAAATCCTCCCCCTTCCTCCCCGCATAAATAACCACGTGGTTTATGGACAGTACCTTGTGCGAGATCAACACGAAGCAGAAACCTAGGAATAAAGAGAGTAGAATCAAACCTCAAAAACCAACCCTAGTGCTCTATTTGTGCCTCAATTTTGTTGCTTTCAATGAACGCTCTCTGCAATTCCAATAGCTCAGCGGTAAACATTTTACATTTAATGCTGTTTAGAACACTGCAAGATAACGTCGGGATGATTTTCAAATATGACGTAACGCAATTTTTTTCAATTTTTCCCCCTTCCCTTCCCCACTAACAGCTCTTGTATGGAAAATTTCAAATTTTTATATGAGTCGTAACATTACGGAAGACTCCCATCCTCCCCTGATGCGTCACGTAATATATGAACGATCATTAAAGGCGGCGTATGTGAGTTAAGAGCTGTGATCAAGTGGCAACTTGGATCTGAAACAAACGCGAGAAGAGTGTTTGTTACGATTAAAGCTGCGTCGTGATTATTTTTTACATTCATATCGCTCTCCCGTCATGCACAACAACATAACGTTCATGGTAGGCTGAAAAGAATGGCACGCTACTCTTATCCATGTCAGGTGATACATTCATGGTTGCAGTAAGAATGTATCAGTAGCAATCCGAATGTCACAAATGCATGTTTTGAAACCTCCTGCATGTGAATGTAACAGCGATGCGACAGTAGCATAAAAAATGTACTATACGCTTCACTGCTCTCGAGTATTGAGATTCTGCTCAGAGGATTCGAACATTCATTAAAGAGGTTCTTATTATTGATGCAAAGATTTCTGCGGAGAAAAATTAAAATAATTCATTAATAAAATAAAAGAAGGGTTTGAAATCTATAGACTGATAAGTTTAAAATCCAAATTTTATGATTGTATTAGCTTAGCTTTTTGTCCCTTAGGTACACCACTAATGTAGCATTCGCCATAATTTAATTATCTTTTCCCTATTTGCAAATTGAAGTGAAGTGTTAAAATTTAATTAGTATCCAGCTCCTTACTAGTGATCCCAGCAAACTGTTTTTCGCTATCAAGTAGACTATTTAAAAATGCCGTGAAAAATGACAGTTTTGTTCATTGCAGTTTTCCGACTTTCCCGTTCAAAATCCCATCCTTTTTATATACACAAACACGTCGGAACATTTAAGGGACATAACTATGGGGAATTTGCGAAATCCGATGGCTCGTTTTCAAAAAAATTCATGACATACAAACACCATTCCATTTTTACTTAGAAAGAATTAAAGCACAAACATTTAAGAAATCGCTTCGATGCGATAAAGTTAAAGCTTGGCTTTCCACGCAATATTTTTCGCGATTTGGCCCGCGTTTAAAAACGGCTGCGTAAGTCTTGCGTCTTTTTAGAAATATAAAAACTTTGAGTTTGTATTAGGTACTATCCAATATGACCATTCGAATCATAGTTTTGCTCAAATATCTGGGATACGTTTTCCAAACGGCTTATAAAATAAAACGATTTTTATATTTCAAAAATGTTTTACTCAAAACAGTGGCTTCAATCA
Source organism: Aedes aegypti (assembly GCF_002204515.2). Classification (NCBI taxonomy): domain Eukaryota; kingdom Metazoa; phylum Arthropoda; class Insecta; order Diptera; family Culicidae; genus Aedes; species Aedes aegypti. The sequence continues at coordinate 384,956,458 of NC_035108.1, forward strand.
AAATAATGTCAAAATCTTAAGAATAACTGTGAAAAGTATCACAGTGAATACACAATACCTTAAATGAAACGTCAATTTTCTTAAGACAATACTCGGTTTATTTATTTATTATTTTCACACGGTTTTATTTATTCAATTTTTTCGTTTAAAAGCATGAGTGATGCACCAAATTAGTTGAATTTGAATCTCGATCAAATCAAGCGATGAAAAACATCCTATCTGTAGTGGTCCATGATTGGCAATGTATCGCAAGTTATAACCTGACAGAGACTCACGAAGTGGAAAAATATAAACGTCATATGCAGCCCTGATTTCACTGTCACGAAACGTCAAATGCAGCCCGTCCTTTTTATGGCTGAAAAAATGAAAAGTATCGTATTCAGAATAAACTGTTATAAAAAATAGGGGCCCAGATAGCCGTAGCGGTAAACGCGCAGTTATGCAGCTTGACCATGCTGAGGGTCGTGGGTTCGAATCTCACTGGTCGAGGATCTTTTCGTAAAGGAAATTTTCTCGATTCCCAAGGCATAGAGTATCTTCGTACCTGCCACACGATATACACATGCAAAAATGGTCAATCGGCAAAGAAAGCTCTCAGTTAATAACTGTGGAAGTGCTCATAAGAACACTGAGAAGCAGGCTTTGTCCCAGTTGGGACGTAACTCCAGAATAAAAATGTTGTAAAAAATCACATTCGACGGAGCAGTTTTTCCAAAGATGCTGATAAATCTAACTACAAGGCTAGTTATTTCTAATGTCTGTTGCGTTTGCTGGCATTAAATTTCACTCAAAAGCCTATTTATGCTTCGGTGTGATGCAAACGCATTTTTTTTGCTGAGATATACCGTGATGCATCATTATCCGGACACCTAAGCAACGCCGAAAGTTCAAACAGTATTTTAAATATGTTTCTGCCACATTTAGTACAAGTGTTATAGTTATTCACATAAGTACACGTCTAAACTTTGTATCATGGACCAAAAATATAGTTAAAAATACAAATATAACACGTTAAACGTTAAATTACTGAAGCATGTCGTGTTCGTAAATCCGAACACATGCAAAATGCCGGACGTTTTTGAAACGAAATTCGGACAGAAGTGTTTGGGTAGACAAAACATATGAAAAACAAATAAAAAACACATAACTCAAACCTAAAATCTTCAATACAATAGAATTCGACGCATTCATATGCTTAAAAATATATGAAAGGCCAAAACGTTGAAGAAAATTACTATAGTTTTACCTGCAACCCGTGCCAACAGCCTCCAGTTTAGGTTCACTGAAATGATCCTCAATATTAATACCTTTCTTGCGTAAATCCATTATCTGGTAACTTGTTATACTTTTTGTTATGTTATTGTACAGTTTTGCACCAATTCCCATTATAATATTTTCCAAAAGCTCAATATATATAAGGTTTTCCGATGCGGCCGGACTAATGATCACTAGGCTATAAATCCGGACAGCGTTCGAGGCAGCCTAGTTTCACACCGCACAGGCTTATTTGCACAAGTTTTCCCACTCTTTCGTGCACTACACTTCAACACTATTATTCCAAACACTTTTCAGAGACGTACATTATTATAATTGCATGATTGACTAACTTCATCGTAAGTCGAAAGTAGCTGACGTTCTTGGCAAAAACTTCACTATTGTATTTGTTGCTTTAGAGAAACGACGTTCAACTAGTGCGGCCTCTTTGTTTTTATTTTTAATATTTTATTGAAATAATTACTAGATGAAACTATGAATAAAAAAGGAAGAGCAATATTGAAATCTATGAATATAAATTACAAACCAACATTTACTGTTTAATTTTATGTTTAATTTGCTAAATTCTATCAGAGTGTCCGGATATTGGTACCGTCCGGATTTTGATTCACCACGGTATATTTGAGGGTTTGAATGATTGATGTAAGCACAGAGTACCGTGGTGAATCAAAATCCGGACGGTATCAATATCCGGACACTCTGATAATATTAATCAATTAAAGGCAAAGTTGATATGTTAACATGTTAAATTTTATATTCTAGCTTTTGCTTTGAACAATGCTGATTATTTGACACATATCTGTTATCTAGTTACCATTTGCAATTGATTAAAAATAACAAGACAAAAAAGTTGCTCGAGTTGAACGTCATTTCTTCGCGGTGTAAGTGATTTTGTTGATAGCGTCGACGAACGCACTCACAACGTTTAGCTATGAAATTATACAGTCCATGTAGTGATTTTGAAATAATTGTGCCCCGAAGAAGTTGCTCAAGAGATTAATGACAAAATATTACAGAAATATAGAGTAAACAAGCGTTTGAAACAGTGAGAAGATCAACAAAAAGATGCTGTCCGGAATTGGAGCCAAGTGTTTTGAACCCGGACAGTGAAACCAAATGTTATATTCATGAAGCGTAAGAACATAATTCACCAGTAAAACTGGAGGAAAGCTCATAAAGGAATCAATATATGTAGGATTAGTGATGAAAAATATACAGAGCGTTGTGTTATGCAGAAAAATTGAATCATTAAGTGGTTGTTCCAGTTCAAATCACAGTCGTCTCAGTCCAGGTAATTAAACAACACATTTGCTTACATATTAATGTGTTTTAACCATAAAGAAACCATTGCATTGCTCAAGTTTGTAAGAGCGTGATAAATTCGGATGTTTTAAAAAGTTTCACATTTTATGCTTAATTAATTGTATGTTAATACATAGCTGTCCGGATTTTGATTCAAAAGTGTCCGGATTTATAGACATGATTTGCTGCTGGTGTCCGGATTTAATGACAAGAAACCGTTCATTGTTTTAATGATTTTTATGGTAAAATCTTCAATTTTATAGGAAAATTGATCATTTTCGCTTAGATTAAACATGGAAGTATTTGTTGCCTAAAAACTCTTTGATTTTTTTTGAAGAAAACCTATCCAAAACAGATTTTGAACATTCGTGGCAACTTAAATGTCCGGGTATTGACGCATCACGGTAGAATATGAAAAAAACTAAGCAATCACAGAAAAAGAATACCGTCTCCGCGAGTCTCATCTCAGGTTGTACCATGCTAAATAAATAAGAACAATGAACGAGAACGGTTTGAAGCTTGTTTAGAGGAGTTTTTTTTTCATGTTATGCTATACCCCCGATCTAATCAGAGCTGTAGCAGTATACGATGCATAGACTCTGAGGATGTGCTACAAATCATGATTGTTACAGAGAGCGATAAGTGAGAGATTCATTCTTATTCAGTTTTCTCGTGAGTCAATCCCTGTATTAACCTATAAAAATCAAATGTCTAAATCTTATTCTTGTCGATTTTTCAATTCCCCTTAATGTTTAGTAAGGCGCCGTCCACAAATTACGCACACTTAAAACATAATGCCGATCTCAGCTGTGCAAATCTCGGTTAAAGTCCGTTTGCTGACATATCAGCAAAAGTGACGTTTGATGTCAGCGGCACTCATAGGTGCTGCTATAAACAAACTTGATTTTTTGCTAGCATATCTGTTAAAATTCTGTTGCTGACTGCTCGGCTGTGCGGATCTCGGTAAAAGAATGAAAATTAGCCGAGCTCAACACAAATTGGAAAATTTTCATGCAAAAGCGTTACGGAGAGGGGAAGGAGGTCGAAAATGGTCAATTTAAGCGTTACTTAATAAATGGACGCTGACTTAGGCATGATTCATAAATATTTGATTTATTTCATATGGAAACTTGGTTTTATGCAAAATTGATTTTTGTTAATGTTATAACAATTTTCTTGCTATCTGAAACTATTCTCGAAAGCCGTGCAGGTCGTTAGGCCAAATGCCGTTGGGCCAAATGCCTTTGAGCCAAATGTCGTCAGACCGAATGCCGTTAGGCCGAAAGGGTCGTTAGGTCGAAATAACATTTGATCATTTATTACACGGAAAAAAATCCGTTGCCGGATTCACTTCATTTTCTAGGGATTAAGGCTTATTTGACACGTAAATATGATTACACACCTTGAATATCCGCGAAAAACTGATGTTGCACGTATAAGATCTTTGTGAAGTATGAAAAATCAATAGAAATACCGAAAATATCGAAAATCAGCTTTTTGGCGTAAAATTTTGGGTCCGATAGGGAAGCCTCGTTGTAAATGAAGCCCACCCTTTACTATTGTACTTATTACAAAAACTTTTACCGGAAGAAGACTGCTAATAGACCCTTTTAAGCTTAGCAAGTGGTGGAATTCTCCTTGAAAACATTTCTACAGCGCTGCGGAACTTTTTCTACGGGAGGGGCATATTGCCCGGTTTGTTTTGAAACGTTAAGATTTGGACCGTTTACAGAAAACGTCTTGTTTTTTTTTAGAAGTTACCTGGCAAGAGAAAGTTGCATGCAGAGCATGACCAACTAAGTAAACAACACTTTGACACCAATAACAATAGAAGTAATCCATTTTCCACTGCAATAGAGCAATTTTTCGTTAGGGGGGGCGTATTATACCTGTTTACCCTATATCGTGTGGCAGGTACGAAGATACTCTATGCCCTGGGAAGTCGAGAAAATTTCCAACCCGAAAAGATCCTCGACCGGTGGGATTCGAACCCACGACCCTCAGCATGGTCTTACTGAATAGCTGCGCGTTTACCGCTACGGCTATCTGGGCCCACATAATAATAGTAATAATAACATTGTAATTCATGTACTGGCAAACTCACAGGTCCGTAAACAAAGATAATGCTAAGCTATTTGTTTTATATGCCAACAGCAACTAATATAGTAAATTATAATAAATTCCACTAATATTCAACTAGTTCAATAAGGACTGTTCATTTTATAAAGTGGACACTTTGTTTTTGCTATATATTTTTTATTTATTGATAAAATCGTAATCGGTTTTCTGTGCATCGTTCAACTATTATTCTACAATACTATTAAAATATAAGATCTTAGAAAATGCTTTTGGTTGAAGAGCCAAATAATTTTTCCAAAAACTCCTAAGAAAAGCTGTTCGTCAAAGTTTAACATTATTTTTCGCAAAACAAAAATCCTAATTTTTATGAACATATTGTATGTTTGTATCCTTTACTATTCTACAAAAGGTATAGCTTTTAAAAAATCAACTATATTCCACCATTCTCTGACATTAGGTAACTTTAGTGATGCACCCATTTATGGCCAAATTTGCTGATACACCATCCTTTCACTCCCAGCAAAAGAGGAAAGTAAAAAGCGTGTTCAAAACTGGTCTGGTTTACTAAATAAATTATATTTGTGCAAACGAGAGCCAAATCGTGCGTTAAGACCACAGTCCTTAGCACAAATTTTACTGTTTATGGTAGTTTTACTAAAAAGTCTCATACTTTTAAAATCGTGTACGCATATTTATCGATCTGCAGCAAATTGTGAATGGTTTTCTCCGAAAATTTGAATTGGTAATCTCAGAAAAACATATAACAAAAATAATAGGTGCAAAATGAAGTCGATTTTATTACAGCAGTGTTGCCAATTTTGATGATTGTCAATGTACTTTGAAAGGTCTTCTAAGAATAAAGCAATTGTGTATCTATTGTGCTTTAAATGTCACCTGGGGACTTAATAAGTAACTTTATGAAGGCGTAAGTTATTTTTCATATTAATACTATATTAGGACTTCCGTCAGGACGTACTTTTAACCAAAAAAATTCTACTCATACCGATCCCCTTCAATTTTAAAATGGTTTTCTCTAAAAATATAGGGGGAAAATGATGTTATTATATCTGTAAAATTGTTGTTCCAAAAATAACTTGATTTTTTCCATCAGGCTTCTAGTTGATGATACTTTCGAAGAACAAGCCCTTTTTGAAAATAAAACATATAAATTGTCGAATTTTCCAGCCAATTTCTAACAATCATTGATTTTGATAACCTCCAAAAACCGACCGTTCTAATCGTTGTTCCATATTCGTGTGAAATTTAATTAATTTTGGAGAATTTTTATTATCACAACATTGTACAATACTAGTCAAACGATGTGCAGAAAACCGGTTGAAATTTCATTGATAAATTAAAAAGATACAGCATGCACAAGGTGTCCACTTTATAAAATGAACTGTCCTTATGTTTACAATGACTTACAATTACCGCGGACTCTAACCACTCGACTAAGAAAGGCCCAGCGCTGTTTATAGTCCACTTGAAAATATATTCAACACTATAAGGTCAGTTCAGATTACTTGATTAAGGTATATTATGGGCCGTAAACGATCCATAGTTTTAAATTTTAACTCTTATGAAGGAAGGCTTGTATTGAGAAAGTATCAAGATGACCAATTATGTGGTAGATCTAATGATGTAGGATGGAAGAGCGAAATATATTTCGGGACAAATAAAAGAATGAAATTTCCCTGGAGTTGAACCCACGACCTTTAAATTTGCAGGCAGAAGGCTATTTTTCGAAAATAATGCTTCATGCCTCAAAATACTGTAGCAAAATTTTCCGCACCCCAAACCACTCGTCACACATCCATCCGACAGACGCATTTTCACGGAAGGGCCATATCTACCGCACACTGCATGCATACAAGTAATTTATAAATACGTCACGTAAATAATGATCCCCCTGTGCAATATTCACTTCGCTAGGAACTGCCGTTCTTCCCCGTCCCCCGTCACCCAAATCCAACAATCCGACGCGCCGACCAACCACCCATCCTAAAACCGTGTCGTCACTCACGTAGCTACACGCGGCGAGGACTTTTCTTTTGTACGCTCATTCTTCATTCAGCTTTTCCGTCGTCTGCTGTTTCTCGAGCCACGTCAGGGCAGCAGTCGGCAAGGTTAGGGAAATTTTTACGATTTCGCCTCCTCGTAGGATGAGTTTTCGTGGGTTCAACTCCGTCCCGTACATGTGTCCTCATCTCGCGGCAACGGTGTGTCTGCAATCGAGGATTCCTTTTCGCGAATTTGGAAATGTTTCAAGGAAGGGGAATTTGTGCTCATCTGTATGAACTATGGACAAAAGACCAAGCAAGATTTTTTGTTAAAACCGGAGAATCTGAACTGAAACAGTAATCCGAGGTAATTGTCATTTTCTTTCATATAGATTTTAATATTCACTGAAAAGAGGCTCATCAGATGAGGGCAACAAACTTTGAAGATTTTTATGGACATTGATAAATCACTATGCAGGTGGGTTTATCAACTGCATCACTGTAATCACTGAGCAACTTGTGGCTCCACCCCATAAATTTCATTGGAAAGATGCATTAATCATATCTTTTAAATGTTGAATACCGATACTGATGATTCTTTGATTTATATTTGAAATGTAAAGGATGCAGCGTACGGGATTTTCTTTTTTTTTTTTTTTTCAAATATTGCCTTTTATCTCAAAAGGCTTTAAAGGTAAGCTTAGCTTAGACTGACTACACATATCAATGGTTGCTATTCCGTGATTGACCGAAGTCAGAGAAAATGCACAAAGAATCAACTAGAAGTTCGGCTGGGATTGGCCATAATCTTCTTCAGTGTGCATAATTCAGTGCCTCTATTTATACAGGGTCAATAACGGCACCGGTCACGTCTTTGCAGTCAGGTGGGATTGGGGGAAGGAATGTTAGTGTGTAACCTTTGCTATTTGGAGACCATGTTTGCCTCTGCATCTCCACAAAGGTTACTGGGAGGGATGTTTGTTAATGGGGAGGATCGTTGGGTCACAGGATTCACTTTGATAAGCGATTAGACCATGATAAATAATTATTTGTGAGATATAAACATGCTTATATGTAAAAATAATATTTTCATTTGATATGAACAATTTCTATGTAGAGGAAAATTATGCCGACACTTGAGGTGACGAACCATTCAAAGTTTGTAGAACAAATACCTAAATGTTACATTCCTAGCACTCTTATTCTTATGCCGACACTTACAGTGACGAACTATCCAAAGTTTGTTGAATAGAGTGAACCTTTCGCAAGTCTACACTTGTAGTGTCGAACCATTCAAAGTTTTTTTAATTACAAAAATAAAGGTAAAATAGTAGGTACATTTTTTAATAATAATTCATGAATCAGAGTTTATGTTGACACACACAGTGACAAACCATTCATAGTTTGTTGAAAAATCATATTTACGCAGTCATACACATTTTATAGATTAGAAATAGTAGCATGAAACGAGCTCACCAATTGATCCGCCATCCTCTTTCAGCTCCACTCGTTTGCTCGGCAATGTAAAAGCACTCAGACGCGCGACCCGAGATCTTGCCCTCATTGCCTGCCCCCGCAGGAGCAAGCGTCAAGGTCGAAGGATCAAACACTACTCTTGCCCTTTATCTCAAAATGTAATTTTCATTTTCTCTTCCTGAAAAATTTTCTGATCCCATATCTTTCAAATGCTGGGTGTTTTTTTTTTCGTTAATAACGGTTTCAGACAAGCCGTGGCGCCCCGATCCGAACCGAGTGGAATCCCATAAAGACATAAATATAGAGAGACGAAATTTGTGCAACATTCTTTTTTATTGCGCTGCTGGGTTGGAAAATTCGCTACTCTCGGGTTCGTAAATTCCAGCAAGTGTTTGGATATTATTTCCTTTTTCCTCCGTGGTTTCTGTTTTGGTTCTGATGTTCTTTGAACCCAGACCAGGCAAGAAACAATCCGGAAGAATGGGGCAAAAAACTAAGCCACGAGGAGACAAGAGTGGATTCTGTCTCATATTCTCGCTCATTCTCTCGTCACTCTAGGCATAGAGATTTGTGTGAGTTACGACGAGCTTCCACCACACGCGATGTGCGTGCCTGTTAGCAAACTGCGTAGGATCGTAGCCGAAGAGGAAGCCCAAACGAGAGCGGAAGGTGCCATTCACATAAATTTCCTCCAAACTTTACCAGACACGAATGAGTACGCGACTCCCATCTCCCGCATCACAACACCACTCACCAGAACCGCTCGGCAATGTCCGCAGAGATGTGCATACGCAATTTTTGTTTTATTATCCTATGAGCTACTCCGAAGTCCGAAGAGTGAAGCTGAATTAGAATCGCTTTTGCTTGCTTTTGGCGAAGCCCGAATGGTTTCGTTTCGTTAGAGATGTCGAACGTTTTGAGAGGGTTCTCGTCTGAGTGTGAGGGTGGCGGAAGCGTAGGTATACCTAACGAGTGCTAGACTTGTTTTTGCTGCTGGTGTTTTCCGGTATTTTACGTTGCGGTCGACAGAAAAGTGCGTATACCTACATGGTTTGTATCGGCAGGTTGCATTAGGGTGGCTCATGTGTTATGGAATGGTGCCATGCCACTCTGGAATTGACTTTTCCTAAATTTTATCATTGATGCGTCATAACAACCACCATATAGGAAGCCGCATCTTAATCCCAGCACTTATGATTTAGTTCGTTATAGATTCGTTTGAATTGTCAAGAATATCATGGATGTTCTCCGGGTATGCTTTACCTTACTACATAATTTCTAATTATCATACACCAAAGTAGGGTAACGTGAACTGTGATAGATACATCAACTGTGATATATTACGAGTAGAGTTACTGTGCGCGTGCTGTAGCCTTAGGTGCAGGAGCCTCATTGCTTGCAAGCGCACGGGCGCGCTGTACATTGTGAGACCTTTTTTGATGCGCCTCTTTTTTCTTGAGATGTGTTTCACTCCGATCTCATGCGTTCCGTCACATGTGCTTTTTAAAAGTCAGCGCAATAATTGAATTGATTACAAAAGTTTTCAAGGAGGATCGAAATCCTAACTCTTGGATCGCGAGTCTTCGATCATATCATATAGACCATCTAGACACCTGCATAATGAGGCGAAAATAGGATTCCGATGAGCTGAGAGACGGTTTGGTGAGAGGCACGTCAGTACATTTATGTACTCCTGAGAAATAAGTAACTCTAATTACGAGTGGTAGATAGAAGCAAGTGAAAGATACAACTACAAAGTACGAGGAGAGGGACGGGCCTGGGATTGAACCCATGACCTTCTGCATATGAAGCAGAAGTGGTAGCCATTAGACCACCAACCCCGTCTTATTCAACACGATTTAATACCGTTCAAAAACTCAAATTTGGGAGATGTTTTCATGATGGTAACTACCAAATATTGTAAAGTTACTAAAATGAGGATCTCATTAAGAGAAAACGATACAAATCCTTAGTGGCATTTTGGACCATTTGACCCTACCACCATCGTCACTGGTTTGCTCTGTCGGCACACACTGTAGGTCTCAGCGAAATAGAATTAAAAAAAAAATCATAACTTTTGAACAGCTCAACCGATTTCCAATCTGTTTTATGGAATGAAGGTTTAAGATTTCAACTTTTCAGAAGAAAACTATAAAACTTTGATTTTTTTTTTAACATGAAAACGTATAAAAATTTCCTAAAAAACTAGAATATTTTATATTTTTGATGTAAAAAGACATTTTTTTGTCGGAGTTTTATATTTTTTCTGAAAGGTCTTAAGTCTTAAATCTTAAGCTTTTATTCCATAAAAAAAGATTGGAGATCGATTGAGCTGTTCAAATGTTATGATTTTTTTTTAATAAAAAATCTATTCCGCTGAGACCTACAGTGTGTGCTGATGAAAAATGACTGATTTTATATTTTCAAAAAAATATATCTCAAAAAATTGAAAACATACATCGCTGAAAATTTGTCAGTAAACGTAAAATTTACTGAAGTTTCAAGAATAAAATAAGAACAGCAATAGCCCCTTTGGTCCCAAGGCCGTCGAAACACGAAAAAACGGAAGTTATTGATTTTTTAAAATGTAAAGCACAAATTTTTGTGAAATTTTATATATTTCTAGAAAAGTCAAACCTTTAGCTTCAATTTCGTCCAAGAAAATTAAAAATCGGAAAAACGGTTCAAAAGTTATAATTTTTTTATAAATAAAAATTTTGCAAAATCGCGATTTTTCTGGTAACCTTATTTTGGAAATAGTCACCCTATTAAAAAAAAATCCAAAAACACGTATATCCTTATTTCGGATAAGGAACAAAATAACAAATTTTCACGGAATTCGGTGACCCACTAGATCGGTTTTTCATGAAATGGCTGTATATTTACAACACGAAACAAATATTCATGATCATGATCGAATACAATTAGAATTTGAAAGTACGACGGTACTTGGTACCAAAGTACCTGTAAATTTGGATGAACTACAAATTTGGTCTAGCACCTCCTATCCAGTGCCGGATCTGGGCTTCAGGGGGGCCGGGCCCTTTTACACAAAATTTAGCACGTTTTGAAATTCCACAAACCATCGTACTGAATTTGAATTTTGAACGAGATGGTCGGTCCAATGATATGAGGGGCCAAATGTGTTGTGAGCTACAAGGATTGAAAAAATCAACAGTTTTCAAGTTTTCCAATAGTTTTTTTTAGATGATTTTTCCGTCAAATGGGATAAAATATATCAATTCGTAGAAGACAGGCTCGTTTTTTGGCTTCTATATAATTTGTGTAGAGTGAAAAATTGCTGAAAATCTACAAAGTAATTTCTCCATGCTGAAAGGTATTTCGAAATGTTTTTTGTTCCTTATTTTGGTTTCTCGGGGGGCCAGGGGCATTTGCCCCTTGACTGTGATTTATATGCTATCATTTTGCCACAAAGATATCTATCGACATCAAACCAAAATGTATTCCTCAAAAATCTTCTTACAAACAATACTCGAAACTTTTTTTTCAGTCCACACACAATTGGTACAATTCGTAGTTGCTACTCCGTGATTGACCAAAATTATCGAAGTTGCACGAGGAATCAAGAGATGTAGCTTGTGAGTAGCTTTCCATCTTCAATGTACACTTTCGAGAACTCCAATCATGAAAAAGTCACTAACGGCGCAGGCCATGTTCTTACGGTCATCGGAGAAGGGAAGGAATGTTAGTGTGACATCCATTGTTAGAAGAGACCGATATCACATCTGCATCTCCATGGTTGTCATGGGAAAGACTTTTGTTAGTGGGGAGGGATCATAGCTGCATGATGAGGATGTGGTAAGTGATGCGGTTCATGCAACCTCAGTTCAGCGCGTTACCTACTGCTATTTCCCTAATAAATAGGAATACTATGACAAAAAGTAAAAGTAGTAAGTACCACACAGTGGACTATCAACATATTTGCTACAATGTTGCTGTAATTTTTTTACCTATTTTTAGTCATAATAGTTTTCAATTTGATTGTCTTAAACCAACCGGTAGGTTAAGAGCTCGAATCATGTGTGGGGCAAAGGTGGCTCACTAAAATATAAAATATTGATTATTTTATGCCAAAGATACATTTTGCTCACCGTTAAACGATGAGACAAACTAAATTTTGGTCAGAAATTTGTCGAAAACAAAGGTTATTGAAATATTCTCGAAAATACCTTTTTTTTTGCAAAAATAAAGTAAAATACGATAAATTTTTGTGATTTTTTTTTACTAATTCAGGTATATTCAGCTTAATTTAAAGGCACTTTTCAAGTTTTTTCGAGAGATAATATAGGGCTGGAACTTCTTGATACTTTTTGGTTAACATCAACCAATCGCTTTACTTTAAACTTAATAGAATTAACTAGGTTACCCATTAGGGATAGAATTCTTCGTACATTTTCGAAGCAACTCAAAACAACCATCAATGCAAATCAGATCACCCTAATATAGCACAATCTCTTCCAGCAAGAGGGGTGCAAAAGGTCCTTGCCGATGGAAGTCAAGTGGATGTTCCATTTATCCCATTATTTCAACTTTTTAACTGGATTATGCAAGATCAAAGAGGTTGCTGTATTGAAGCATCTGCCTGCAGAGGAGATATAGAGTGAGCCAGCAAGCGGCAAACAGTCAGTCGATTGCATGATTCTGATGTCGAGCCTATTTTCCGACTACATCGGGGACGCTGACGATGACGACGACGACGACAATTCCGGGCACCCTTCTTCCTATCGAACATGTGCTCGGGGAGGCAAGTGTTAAACCACACACATCTAACCCTTTTCCGGATTGTTGATTTGTTTTTTCTTCTCCCGCTGTTGCACAGTGGGAAAATGTTGATCAAAAACGGCACCAATTTCATGCCGCTGATTGTCTCAAAATCCTTCATACTCCTTAGAAAAACCGTCAGGGCTCAGAGCTCGACTCTAGTCGAGTCTAGTACACGACACTGAAGGCGGCCTTACACTTGAGGTCGGATTACGCGTATATGACAAAGAATACAAACTCTAGTGCAATTCAATGGAATAGTACTAAATTCGGTTTGTCATTTATTTGTTTTTTTTAATATACACGAGTGTTTACAACTGATTATTGCAAAATATTTATTTTAACCCGTTTTACGCTAAAAAATCAACCGTGAAACCCCACTAATTTGAACGAAAATGGGGCAGTAATATGACACCTAAGCGATTCTGTAGGATTTTAAGGGTCATCCATCAATTACGTACGGGGTTATGGGAGGAGAAGGGGTTTGAGATTTCTTACACGCCATATAACTTATTTTTAATTTTCATACAAAAAATCTTACTACGGGGGGACGAGATTGCGAAATTGTCGAAAATGTTCAATGACAATCCTTAGTTGATTCCATGATGTTTTTCCATGGATTTATGGGATTTTGAGAACCGCAATCAGGTGCATGAATTATTTTTGAATTTTGGATCCAAATTTTCCCACTGTGTACTGGTTTGCAATCTCGTTGTTGGAAAATTGACTACCGTGGCAAGGAAATTTTGTGTTATAAAATTTTTGCTTTTCGTGCCGTATCGTCGTCACCACATGCTGGTCGGTTTCTAGCTTTTTCCCGTCACCGTTGTTAGTCCGATTCGATGTATGTTGCCGCCACCGAGCCGTCAAGGCAAAGTATGAGGCAAACCGAGAAAAAAAGGACAAATAGTCAAATTCATTAGCACGTGATTTTTTCGGAAACCGGATTTTTTTTGTCGATTCGAGTTCCGCTTTGACCGAAATCCTATATAGGATGAAAATTTAATAATTTATTCATTCGCTCTTGTGTATTCGAGTGGTGTCACTCGACCTCCAGGTCCTTTCACCCTTGGTGGCATCCCCTTGTGCCCCCCTCCTGAATCCAATTCGGAGCGTTTATGATCTGAGGAGGGTTTTCCGGGCCAAGTTTGTTGACAAGCCTCAAATTGCTCATTTGATGGAACATAAATTATCACACTAGTGTGAAGCCTACAAGCGCGGCCTGCATCGCCATTCGTTGTCGTCGTTTGGTAAAATGGTGTTGCGAGATGGAGGGGCCACGTTTCAAATCAAATGTTTCGATATCACTGTGAAATTGAACGTGTGATGCTCTCGGCGCGATCAAACGGTAAGGGTATGCGATGTTGCGAATGGTTTCCGTCATTGTTTAGCAAAAAGGGCTGAGAAAGCCGTAGCGGTAAACGCGCAGTTACACAGCAAGGCCAAGCTGAGTGTTGGGAGTTGAAATCCCGTCGATCGAGGATCTTTTCGTTAAGAAAATTTTGCTATACGATAAACACATGCAAAATTGGTCGATTGGCAAAGAAAGCGCTCAGTTAACAACTGTGGAAGTGCTCAAAAATAAGAAAAACCTAAGAAAAAGACTCTGTTCCAGTTGGGACGTAATGCCTGAAAGAAGATCAGCAAAAATAATAATAATAAATGAAAAATTGCTTATCGCATACCCTCATCAAAGGGGAGGTAGACGTGAGCCTATATCAAATGGCATTGAGGGGTGTGGGAGTAAGACTTCGATCCGATATGCATAAAAAAGCCGATTTTGCAAATGAAACGTGCCAAAACAGGAGAGCCTGATTGACATTTTATTCGTTATGAAATCAATAATTTATGGGAACTACCGAACGATTCTCACTGTATCTCAAACGAAAGCCATGTCGGCTTGAAGAGAAACGATGTGGTATCGAAAGCGAGCCTTTTTCCATTAGACTCGATGGTATTAATTTTTGAAGCTGACAAAATTGCAATCTGATACGGAGAAATTTTTAAATTACAATTATATGTTGGCCTTACATTGCATCATAACTGCATGCTCATATTGGAATAATATATTCTTTAATAGTAGTATTGAGTAAATGAAAAACCGTATTAGTTCTGTACCATTTCATTCCTCTAGAGTTTGTGTCCTCTGACAGATACGCGTATTTCAACCTCAACTGCAAGGTCGTCTTCAGTGTCGTGTTGTAGAAGTCGGGCTTAGCTCTTACTGCTGAATCGAGCTGCAGTCTATTTCTCTGTTAATTTGAATTGGATTGTATTAATGGCCAGATATGACAGATAAAGTAGCTGTGGTTTCCAGAATACTTGATTAAAGATCATAAATATACAAGTCAAATCTTGAAAGCAATATCACTAACTCCTAACTGCTATTATTATTTCAACACACAAATAACAGCAAGGATCTGGCCCTTAGCATCGGAAGGTAGGTTTTCCAAAATCCCGGATTGCCCCCATTGGTAATCACAGGAAGGACAGCATTTTTATATCATTAATAAATCCATTTACCTATATCCACACGTCGCCACGACGTGATAGTATCATTCTTCAGGTCATTCAAAGATTCTGCCACGTCAGCACACTTTCCGTCGACATCGATCCATCAACCGGTGGTGGTGGCTTTCCCAACAAAAGATCGCCTAAATGGAAGCCACTTGTGTGACGATGATGACGCATCTCACCGCCGGGAAACTGTCGTTTCTGCACAATTGTAAGCAAAAGTCCTAGTTGTATCAGTGGGGGATAACATCGAATTATTGAAAGCCATTTTCCGTTTAATTTCGTAAACTCATCCACGTTCGTCCCTCGACTCCCTCATTGCACCACCTCATATCGAAGCAATAATCCAGCGCAAAAGTTGACAAAAATCATTTTCACTAATCGTACAACAACAACTGCCCGTACATTCGCACAATAAACCGTCATTAAGCATTTTCGACTGTGAGCGTGCTGGGTGGGGGGTGGCGGGGTAACGTCCCCGATGGTTAGGAGGGATAACACGAAGCTTTCATACGGCCTCTGTCATGGGCGTAGCCAGGTTTTCTATCAGGGAGGGGTAAACGACCTCTTAGCGATCATTCGTCAATTTCTCGTAAATTGACCATTTTCGACAGTTTTAGCTTCTTTCAAAAGCTTTTGTATTATAGGAGAACCACTTGGGTATGTCCATGATTCAATTTGGCATGAGTGGGTTTTCTCGTCCGAGTCGTCTGAAACTTTGCAAAAGAAAGCACTTCACTACGACTGTCACACGATAAACGGATCCGAATATGACAACTTAGGCAAAGAAAGCACTTAGTTTATAACTGTGGAAGTTAGGTAACCGAAAGTAACTAATCCAGCTGATCCCAAGGACTTTCGGCCTATATGCGTGCTTCCAGCCATTGCCAAGGTACTCGAAAAGATCCTTTCCGAGCAAACCGTTAGTTATGTGGAAGATACCGATCATCAATTTCTTGGTTCAGTCAGGGTACAGAAAGGGTTTCAGCACAAAAACAGCATTAGCAAAAGTAACCCACGATATCACTTCGACAACGAATAGTGCACCGTTATGGTTTTGGTCGATTTCTAGTTGGCCTTTAACTGTGTAGACAGCCGCAAGCTGCAGAGAAAGCTGCGTGAAGAGTTCTGTTTCTCCCTTGGTGCATGTAAACTTCTGTCCTCGTTCATTGAGGATCGCACACAGGAGGTGAGCGTAGGAAATGTGATCTCCCCTCAAAAACCAGTGGCTGATGGTACACCTCAGGGCTCCTGCTTGAGCGCTTTGCTATTCAGCCTCTATATAAACAGCCTTCCTCTGGGGCTTACGTGTATTTATCGACTCTACGCTGACGATCTCCAGGTCTACATCTCGAGAGTCATTCAAAACGTGGACCAACTCAACTCATCTCGACCATCGACGACGACCTGGTTGGAATTAAGCGATGGGCCAAAGGAAATTCGCTCTTCCCCAATCCGAAGCAGACCAAAGTAATTGTCTTTTGCAAAGAAGGCGCGATAACACCAGCATGTAACATAATGTTCTGTCGGATACTACACAAGTGAATCTAGACGTGTGAATGGATCGAATTCTGAAGTGGACCAGCCATGGGAATGATGGGACCACCAAAGTTTTCAGAACACTGCGTACCGTTTTGATTCATATTACGGACACTTAAGGCTTCAGTGAAGTACAACTAATCACTACACATATAAATTTAATCATTTCGTATAAAACTTTAGCGTAATTAGGCCTTGCAAACACTTAAATTTCAAATGGTGGGTGAAGATTCGGATGCCACATCTTTAATTCACTTTAATTAATAAAAATGTTCAGCCTCTTCATGATTTTTATTCCGGACACAACCACACTTTCGATTCATATTCCGAACACTTTGATTCGAATTCCGGACAGCTCTTGAAAAACACAATCAGAATTGTCGAATCATTAATTAACCGCACTAACCCGTTAGAAAGACGTCAAAACTAGTTGAACATTGTAAATTTTCATGGATTGCTATGAAAAATGTTTATAAAAATCATCTTTCAAATTGGAAACTTTTTAACAGCGCATTTTGAAACATTTCGAGTGAAATCTTTCCCATACAAAGCAGAGTGTCCGGAATTTGAAGCTGTCCGGGATTCAAATCAAAACGGTACACTTAGAAGCTTTGCTTCAGTTCTGTACGTCCAGAGCCGATTGAAGCTGGCAAGGTTTGTAATCATCCCGTTTTTCACTTATTGTAATGTTGTCTACTGTGGGCCCAGATAGCCGTAGCGGTAAACGCGCAGCTATTCAGCATGACCATGCTGAGGGTCGTGGGTTCTAATCCCGCTGGTCGAGGATCTTTTCGTAAAGGAAATTTTCTCGATTCCCAGGGCATAGAGTATCGTCGTACCTGCCACACGATATACACATGCAAAAATGGTCAATCGGCAAAGAAAGCTCTTAGTTAATAACTGTGGAAGTGCTAGGCAAGCCTCGTAGAATAAATTTACGACTCGTGCTGTAAAAATCATCATTCTGCAACTTGTTCCGTAAACTACTATTAAAGGCTTTAAAATTGAATTGCAATTGACTGCCATTTCATGGTAAATGGGTAACATATTTCAGCGAAACATTTGAAAATTGACATACAAAACCTGAGTGTTCGGAATTTAAGACAAAACGGTACATTGACGATCGTGGACCGCAACAGATGGGATGCTATTTCTGTGCTTGCTTTGATCGTGCTTCATACTCAAATGAGAGCGAATTCTGCAAAGCCTGATTGTTGTATTTCCCGTATCCTTAGAATAAAGTGAATGTCGCATTACTCCGTTTCCATTGATAGGAAATGAAGAATCGATTTCTATAAAGTTCTTGTTTTGATTCCTCAGAGATTTATGAAAATCGAATGTGATGAAAAGGTCCCGCTATTTACACCCTCCATAGAGACTTACATCTCAGCGAAGGTGCGCCCCTTAGCAAACATAATCGATTTAATTTCGGAGAAATCAAATCGGTACTAGGGACTCTGGGCCATTTTCCTGCAAATTTCCCAGTTTAAATCGAAACACCAACTCAATTCGCATGGCATTTGGATAGGACTATTCCACACTTGCATCAATCGTTTGTATATAGAAAATGTATTTGTTTAATCTGAAATTAGTTTAAAGCGGTTCATCCATGCAACCGTTACAACACGTTACGCACTTAATTTGAGCCGTCAGAAATTTTTCAAATGTAAAAAAACTTTTTTTCAAATTTCTGAACTCAAAGCGTAGAATTTCTTCGGTTTTCCATTGTCTATCGATTGATTAGACTATAAGCAAGCATATTATACAACCAGGGTCGCGGACTTTGTCGCCAAATGATAAAAAATGCAGGGTGTTCTATATACTTTGAGGGTCCAAAATGTATTGATGTGTCCAAAATAATGGAAACCAATGCTTCACAATTCAATAATTTTCAACGTTTTTTGGATCCTACATGGCTGCATGGACATTTTTATCTCATAGAGGAAGTTTTACTCTACATGTTGGCATGTTCTTTGACTAATTGTTACGCTCTGAAATTAATTGATTGGGACAAAAACTAAAATCAGTTCCTTAGGGGGTCCAAAATACGACCGTTACCCTACTGATATTTGACCATGCAACGGAACTCTACTCCCATCCTTGTTGCGCTTTTAGTTTAGTTCCAGAAAAATACTAGAAAACGGCTTTGTACTAGCAGCAAAACCGAATCAGCTAGACAATTGGTTTAGTATTCCGAATTCACGTGAGTCCTTGATTAACCAGTACTAATAGTCCTTGTTGAGTTAAAAAAAAACTCATGATCGTTATTCTTGCTTCAAGTGTAGCCTCGGAACTGACAAATTCCGAGTGTCCAACCATCTGCTAGGTTAAATAAATTCATATTACCCAGGGCTGGAAAGCGTCAATGTGAATGCGATTTTTACATACACTCCCGTGCATAAGTTTGGGTTCACCCCCTAAAAAACATGCAAAAGTGTTCTGTCCATATCTCTGTGATTACACGTCCAATTGAAACTCTCTAAGTCGCATTCGAAAGGCAAAGAGTTATTCTTACTTCGTATGTATTTTTCCAAAAACATTCTTTGAACTTTGTATACTAAATTTTTACTTAAAGTTGTGACATTTTTCAAAAAACACACTGAAAAATCATATTGAATTTCCTCAGGATTGGGTCGACCAAAATTTTCAATCAAAGTGTCATTAGAATCGTAAACTTATATTCTTTGAAGAAACGCCACGAAATTTTGGCGGAAAAATCTGAAAAGTATTCAAAATCAATTAAACAGTCAGTCAAGGCATCGTGCAAAAGTTTGGGTTCACCCCTCAGTACGGTGTATCGTGCAAAACTTTGGGTTCACCTAAACTGACTTAAATCTGTGAAATCTCAAACCAATCATGTACACGCCATTATTTGCGCTCAATAAAGCTTTAAACTATTAAAATCGGTTGAAAAATGGCAGAGATATTGACAAAAATGATGTGCGTGCGGCTCAGGTGAACCCAAACTTTTGCACGATTTGCATCATACTGAGGGGTGAACCCAAAGTTTTGCACGATGACTTGACTGACTGTTCCATTGATTTTGAATACTTTCCAGATTTTTCCGCCAAAATTTCGTGGGGTCTCTTCAAAGAATATAAGATTACGATTCTTATGACATTTTGATTTAAAATTTTGGTCGACTCAATGCTGAGGAAATTCAATATGATTTTTCAGTGTGTTTCTTGAAAAATGTCACAACTTTAAGTAAAAAATTAGTATACAAAATTCAAAAAATGTTTTTTGAAAAATACATACGAAGTAAGAATAACTCATTGCCTTTCGAATGCGGCTTAAAGAGTTTCAATTGGACGTGTAATCACAGAGATATGGACAGAACACTTTTGTATGTTTTTGAGGGGGTGAACCCAAATTTATGCACGGGAGTGTAGATGCTCCCCTCACTGTCATCGAACGACAAGACAATGACAGAGATTTTTTCCTAATAAACTTGATAATTTTTAGTTCAGTATCTGGTATGATTGTTATTTATATCGCTAGAATTATGGAAGGATATCCACATAACTTATCAAACACATTTACTTCCCGAAATTTTCCAAAATGTGATAGAAATTTTTATAGCAAAACAACATTACAAATGCTCTAATGAGAATTCCATCATTGCGACGTCACGAAGTGAGCACATGAAATATAACTTCGTCTAGTGACTTTGGGATGACTCGTTTTGTCAGTGTCGCAAGTCAGTCATGATACTTGACAGCCCTTACCCTAGCCCGACAAACAAGATGAGACTAGGGTTCAAATTGGTAGATCTCACCCCGTAACGCACCACGAAAATGCGATCTATCCGCGTTACAGATAAAATAAGGCCAAATATAAGCAAAGTAACATTCATTAGTGCCGAAGGGAATCAAAAGTTTCATCCAACAATAATTCCCATATTTATACAGTCATTCCTAAAAAAGCACTTATTTTACAAAAACATATCAGGAATTTTAACTGTTGTTTAAGTAAATTTTAACAGAGTTTGTCCAAGGTTTTTACAAAATATTCGTCTAAGAATTCCACTTATGGTTACCAGGAATTTCAAAACAGATAGGGAAAAACCCTGTAGTACCGGGCACCCTTTCATATTATTGGATACTTTCACCTAAAGAATAGTGGTATGGTTCCAATTTAAAGTATTTTGGGGGATTTGAGTTTGAAATAGTCTAAAAGATTTTTTGATTGGGCATATTGTATAAAACACGGCTAATTCACATCAATGATATCCCACGAATAAGGTTTTTGAAAAATATTAGTATGAATAATGGACCAAATGCTTGGAGAAATATCTGATAAGGAACTTATGAACAAATTTCTCATTTGTTTCCCGGAAGAAATTTTGAAAAAAAATGCAAAATAAGAAAAAAAAACTTCAGCAATATCTGTTATTCTTAATTAAGCAGTTTCTTATGGATTACTCAGGAGAAATTATAAGATAATATTCTTAGAATAATTTTTGATGAAATTGTTGTGAATCCCTAGGTGAAAATCCTGTGCTGTGCATCAGCACTTCTTTTACGTTCTTGACGTTTTCCCGCTCTGTGCTCTTGCACTCCGCGCAGTCTGCCAGTGGTTTGCTCTTGCATGTTGAGCAGACTGCCGTTCCATCTTCTTCCGCTTTTCTGCCTCCTCTCATCGTTCATCTCTTCTCGCTTCCTTCTCCTTCTGACTTCCCCCGGCGTCGGAGGTTGTCACCAGTACCGGTTGGGGAGACGTCCGCACTGATGGTGCCCCGACTACCGGCGGCTATCGCAGGGGAGATCTTCGGCTTCTTTCTTCGTCAGGCTGACTCGAGTGCCGAGGTCGGTCAAACGATTCCGGTTGGGGGTTGACTTCCGGTTCATTAGCGCCCCGACGACCCGATGCCAGGCACTGCTCTCTGCCTCTCGCTTCGCTGTTCTTCCCGCCAGTTTCTCTGCAAGATAGATGTTATCTCCACCACCATTTTTTCCACCAGATTCCAAAGATTAGCATCGCCTATCATTTTGCTTACAATTCTGTCTGAATTGAAGTACTGTCCAAAAGCAGCCACCGCCGCGCTTCGTTCCATGTTGAACCTCGGGCAGTCGAAAACAACATGTTCCGGCGTATCCTCTCTTTCACTACACACAGGAGAGAACGGTGACGGCGCGTTGCCGAACCGATGTAAATACTGTTTGAAGCAACCGTGACCCGACAGGAACTGTGTCAGGTGGAAGTTTACTTCGCCATGCTTCCTGTTTACCCAAGTCGACACATTCGGGATGAGTCTGTGGGTCCATCTACCTTTCTCAGAGGTATCCCATTCTTGCTGCCACTTGTCCAGCGAGCCGATCCTCGCCGATTTCCTCACCTGTCTAGTGCCTCTCCGCTGATAACACTCGATGTCTTCTCCCAGGGTGATGCAAATCGGAGTCATCCCGGTGATCACAAATACCGCCTCCGACGATATTGTTCTGTATGCGCTTGCTACTCTCATAGCCATGAGCCGGAACGTGCTGTTGAGCTTGTCCCGATTGCGCTTGGTTCGCAGTGCTGCACCCCAGGCCGGAACTCCGTATCTCAGTATCGACGATAATACGCTAGCCAAAAGACGCCTCCTACTGCTTCTCGGACCATGAGCGTTCGGCATGATCCTTGTGAGTGCGTTGGTCGCCCTTGCCGCCTTCTCACATGCATAGTCGACGTGACTGTTGAAATTTAGCCGATGATAGATCACGCCCAGGTGTCTGAGTGACCGCTGTGATGCTATGACATGTCCCCCGACGGTAATCTCAGCGTGTTGAACCGCTTTGCGATTACTGACTAGTAGCACCTCCGTTTTGTGGTGGGCTATTTTCAGCTTGACTGCGTTCATTCAGTTCTCAACCGTACCCATTGCCTCCGTGGTTAGCACTTCCACTTCTTCCAGCGTTTCGCCTATTACAGCGAAGCCGACGATCTCGACGCCCATGGGTAACTCCAATGATAGGACCCCGTCGTACATCCCATTCTACAGCGTCGGACCCAGTATGGACCCTTGCGGAACTCCCGCCGTTACTCTTAACTCCTTTCGGCCGGCGTCGGTTGCATACACCAACACCCGATTCTCGAAGTAACTCTGCAGAATTCGGCACAGATAGTCAGGAACCCGCATTCTATGCAGCGCTGTGGCGATGGCCTCCCAACTGGCACTATTGAACGCGTTCTTAACGTCTATCGTAACTACGGCGCAGTAACGATTTCCTCTTCGCTTTTGCTTCGATGCCTTCTCGGCCCTCTCCAGGACCGTCCGAATTGCGTCTACCGTCGATTTTCCCTTCCGGAATCCGAACTGCCTTTCTGATAGTCCGTTAGCGCTCTCCGTACATTTAGCCACCCTGTTTAGGATGACCCGTTCCAAGAGTTTGCCCAGTGTATCCAGCAAGCATATAGGCCTGTATGATGAAGGATCACCGGGTGGTTTTCGTGGCTTCGGTAGCAGCACCAGCTTCTGGATCTTCCATATATCTGGGAAAACACCTTCGTCCAGGCATTTCTGCATCACTTTCCGGAACATATCCGGGTACGCTAGGATCGCCGCTTTAAGTGCCACATTCGGTATTCCATCCGGTCCAGGGGCCTTTTTCACCTTCAATGCTTTCGCCGCTGCTACAAGCTCGTTATTGGAAACCTGGCGATCTTCAGTGATTGCTTCTTCCTCGTCGACATACGGCGTGGGTGGCCACGGTGTCGGATCATGCGTAGGGAAGAGACCCTCGACAATAACCCTCAGCTTTTCAGCACACGATTCAACCGGAATTGATGGACCCTTGACTTTTGCCATGACCACTCGATAAGCGTCCCCCCATGGGTTGGCGTCAGCTTCTCGGCACAGCTGCTTGTAGCACTCAGACTTGCTCAGTGTTATCTCGCGTTTGAAAGCAGCTCTGGCTGCTTGGAAAACGACCTTTCGCTCTTCTTTGATTTCTACGTTCGTTGCTCTCTGGTAACGCCTCCTGGCTTTAAGGCAAGCAGCTCGGAGTTCGTTGAGTGCCTCGTTCCACCAGTACGCGGGACGTCGATCGTTGCGGGGCTGCCGTTTCCGTGGCATCGTTGTATCACATGCCCTTGCCATCGCTGTTGTCAGCCCTACCGCATCCAAGTTCAGGGCATCGCTGTCGGTGCGAAGTGCCTCAACAAAGAGATCTTTGTCGAAAGCCTTAGTCTTCAACTGCCGGTCGCCAATTGTGTTCCTCTGCACTGCCGCAGTGTTCCGCCGGCCAATACTGTAGCGTATCGCCAGGTGATCGCTGTGGGTGTACTCTTCGCTTACCCTCCAGTTCATGTTGCCCGCCAGTGATGGGCTACAAAATGTTAGATCAATGATCGACTCCCGTCCATCTTTCCGAAATGTGCTAACGGTGCCTTCGTTGCACAATACTACGTCCTGGTTTGCTAAGTCCTCCAGTAGGTTGTAACCTCTGGCATTGGTTACCCTGCTACCCCACTCCACGGCCCATGCATTGAAGCCACCTGTGTGTGTGTGTGTATGTGTGTGTATATGTGTGTGTGTGTTACAAAAAATGTCACTCAATTATCTCAGCCGTTTGTCAACCGATTGAAACACTTTTAGCTCTAAAAGAAAGCTACAACATTCCCATAGAACGCTATTGAATTTCATTGCGATCGGACATTTCGTTACAGAGTTATGATTCAAACAGTATCGTGAAGTACTAGAAAAAGCATATTCTAATATTTTCAACTGTCTACATTTTGATCGATATCTCTGCCATTTTTGAACCGATTTAAGTTCTTTTATCGGCTCTGAAAGCTCTGACATTCAATCATAGGCCTTAAAATTTTCATTGAAATCGGATTACTAGTTTCAGAGATATCATTGGAAGAATTTTCTGAAGTACTGGAAAAAAAAATTCTCTGAAATATTCATTTTTTTACATTTTGATCAATTTCTCAGCTATTTTTAATCCAATTTAAGCTCTTTTTTCGTCGATTGAAAGCTCGGATATCATTCACAACCATATTGCAATCGAATTATAAATTACAGAGATAAAAATCATTATTTTCAAAAATCTCTAAAATTCCCCTTTTTTTAATTTAAACCTGCACATTAATCTTAAAAAAATCGCTGGCAAAATCATTTTAGGACATCAATTTTTCATTTCTCGATATTATTTTACAGGATGGCAACATGGGTTTATAGACCCTCTTAAACTATGATAATAAGCGTACACACTCCGAAAAAATCATGCGATTTTACGTCTTTTGGATGCACATAAAAGAAGCGAACCAAATGACGTGTATTTGTGTTTCATTTTAAATACGATGGTGTCTGATTCGGCAAATGTCAATCATATCGGCATCGTTTTCATGACCTTCATCATGTAAAATTACATTTTGCTTTCAATACATCTTTCAGAACCTATTTTGACGTCATTTCATCACTTACATCATGTGTCATTCAGTCATAATGTAAATTACGTCCGGAGTGATTTTCATTATTTTTAAGAGTGTATGAAAACTAATAAAGTTCGATATCCGCCTTTTGACGTGCAGTTTCCTGGACTTTTTCGCAAACCATTAAACTATTAGGGCAGATAGAACATAGTCACAACATCCTAAAGTTTAGTTATACACCGGGGATTCGCTGGTTGGAACACGACTGCCTTCCATCTAGCGAATCCGACCCGTTAGTAGGAAAGACTGACAGCTGGTGGAAATGCTCCACACGAACGCATCTGGACAGCAAATCGCCACAAAACGCACATATACATACGCATTTGTTCTATATATGGAGACTTCAAAGCGACGAAACTCAGACGTCAAAGTCAGTTTGACATTTTCTGTTGACATTTGAGTGCTTTTAGTTGGAATATTTTCCAACCAGCGAACATCCAACTATCGAGTCATTCCATGTAGCGGAACCCCAACGAGCGAATCCCCACTGTACTGGTACAAGGTTCCAAATGAATGATGAATAATAATTATCTCATACCTGTATGGAAATGTAAGAAGGGTTCAGTCTTACCATCGGTGGATTAAGTCAGGTTTTTCTCTTATAAGCAGGTGAAATCAACTCACCTGTAAAAAATCTGAACTGCTACGGCAAATGAAATGTAATATGTTGTTAACAAAATGTTAATAACATCTTAAATTTGTTCTACCAAATTAGGGTGAGAGTGTTGTCTAATAACACATAACACCTAGATATGAGAAATGAATGTAATGTTTGAAATGATAAATAAGCTTCAATGGCTGAATCGGGAATCGAACCCACACCCTATGCACTCGCTAAAAGATATGAAAAAATGAAAATCCTTGGAGAAATTCTTGAAAACAGAAACTCCTGAGAAATGCATTGTCTATCCATCGTTCCTTTCAGCATATTTTAGCATTATTATAATTTTAACTTGAATCTGCAAGACCCGTTACTAATTTTTGACAAAAGATTTTGTCTAGCAGAAGACAGATTTTAATTAGAACTCTAAGAAGTTTATCATAACGCAATATTTTATTAATACGAATATGCTGGAGACACAAACAATCATTAAAAAGTTCATACAAAACATAATCCTTCGTGCCAAACCAGTTTATTTATCATTTAATTTCCGACCCACCCTACCCCCACCCCCCTAGCTACGCTCATGACCTCTGTGTACTGACTCATGAATTCCAGGACATCACACTGCGTCACTGCTGTACCCCTTTCTGCCCCCTTTCCAGAATCCACCATGTCGAGATGACGAACCGGGACAGGATTTACTGATATGTGCAGCCGAGAACAATCGTGTGTGACAAATATTCCTAACAGGGGGATATTATTTCCGAAAATTACATTTCATTTTCATTTTCGTTCTCCGTTGGACGGGATGGGCAGGGGATGGCAAAGTGCGGTTCGGTAAAGAGCTAGATGCATGTGGAGTGTGGCTCCAAAGGCTTTAGAAAATAATGCGGTTGTAAATTATTTTCAGGTCTTCTGGTCGCTTCGGCACATGAGTTCTGGGTATAGCCTAGCTATGCTAAACGGGGCTGCCCATTGCCGACATGTGATAATGATGACAATTGTGATGATGATGATGACGATGCTGGTGACGGGTACTGATGATGGCCGAAAATTTCGTGCCATTCTTGTCCGGTGACAGTGATTGATAGAACGTACGTGTATTTGTCATGTGTCACATAATTAGAAGGTTGAAGTGCGGTTGCCGGTTGAGTGCATGACTAGATGTGTTTGGAGAATTCACGTGAATGGTGAATGATTATAATTTTGTACGTGAATGGTAGGATTTATTACAATAATGTCCATGAAATTCGATGTGATGTCAAGGAAGTAGAACATAAATACTCTAATAAATATTAAGATAAGACATTAAGTGATTTTTTATGAAATCGGTGCAACTCTACTTATTTTACACTAAACTGTGGTGTATGAAAAAGTCAAAAATATGATTATACTAGAATAATTACTTGTAAACATATGGCTTGGTTAAGAAATCAATTCAGTTGAAATCCATATTTCGGATAGAAGAAGAGAGGTTAATAGAAACAAAATAAAAATATTCTTTACTCTATAGTATATTCTATAAAGGTTTTACGTATTTTATTACTTATCATTCTCATTAACAAAACTATCATAAGATATCTGATTCATCAAACGGCTATCACTCCAGTGCACACTTTTTTCCGCATCCATCAGTTTTGCCGACTCTTCTGCGTTCTTCTCCAGATCGAGCGTGATGTCCTTGATTTTCATCAACCACGAAGACATGAACCGTTCACTTGCCATTCCCTTGGATCGCCTGATTAGTGTAAGGAGCGCGATGCAAATTAGCACTTCCACAACCAGAACAACTGCGACCAAGAAGAAAATAATATCCGACATGGTGAATGCGAATCCTTCCTCGGGGGTTTCCGTTGTAGAGTCTAGCGAAATGCTGACCGTTGAAGTTGACACCAGGAGTGGCCAACATCCTCGAACACCGCATGCTAATTTTTCCATATTAATGTGTTTAGAGTTGCTAACGTCTCTATTCTGTTACCAATGTTTTCGATTGTGTGGTTTTTTATATGATGGGATCTAATGTACCCATCAAACATTCTTACCAACGGGTAAATTTACTTATACGTATTTACTTTCAATTTTGTCTGACAAACTTCTACCTAATAAATCAAGCCATAATGACAATTATTCCATTCAAGCGTACCTGTTGATCAATGAGAATATATACCGAGGTGAGGAAGACGACATTTAGTGTGAGTGACATTCGTGTACGGTGCAAAATGTATCACAACTACAAGCAAGCGAGCTCCCATAAGAAGCCGTGTAAAATAGTGACGTATTAGATTTTTGTTTACGTTTTTTCTTGTTACTAATACATAGCCTTTGCTTCTTCTTCCACACCTTAGTATATATTCTCATTGCCTGTTGATTATGTTCTCATCGCAATGATATTTTTACTTGTCCGTATAAGTCCGTATGGTGTCTAGATAACAGTTGGAGCGTTTAACTCAAATCTCGGCTCGGCATATTTTGATGCGATATTGTTGAATATTTTCTTAGGATCTCTTGTTTGATTTGCAGTAATGAAACACAGATGGTAGTAATTCCCTATGCACGATATTTATATTTGATATTTATCGCAAAATCTTAAGTTTAGCATGAATGACGTGATTATTAATCAATCAAATAACTACAAACTAATACAGCGTAGATCACAGACAAAATATATTTTCAACCGTAACTTGAAATTTATCAGATTGTTTCATATATTTTATGACGGTTCTTTGATTGTATATTTTTTTTTTCAAATTATTTTTATCTGGCCTATTGTAATTCTCTTGAAGAGGCCTGAATAAATATATTTTATTACGATTTTGTTTGTTGAAAACTAGATACATTGTTAGATTTGTTTAGCTTTAGCTTTAGAACATTTCAAGTCAAATATCGAAAGTTGGTTGAAAACAATAATGATTTAAGCATTTTTGGCCCAATCTCAGTCTCAACAGCTGTCCTTTGATGATTGTAAACAAATTTGTTCGAGGTGTATAGGAATGATATCGTCAGGAATATATCACATCCCTTATATTATGCACCGTGTCGCTGCTGTTATTTTCTCACGGTAATTTCTCAGCAGATTTTAAAAGGATATGGCTGGCACATACTATGAGTTCATTACATACCGAATTTAACTTAAATCGATTGAAAAACAGCTGAGAAATCGTGGTGGGCGTAAAGTGGGTGTTGACGTATAATAGGAGATCTGACTGTATTAGCTTAGAGCCTATGCCAACTAACCATGTCTGCATTCGTTTGTAATGTGATAAATGTGAGAGTACCCTGAGCTCTAGAAAGCGGGAAAATTGCCAACTAGAAAAAAAAAATCAGATGGCAGTATTCAATAACAACACTTTTCGTTTGATCTTCCTAAACAACTATACTTAATCAGTAGAAATGGGCGACTCACTCACGAATATTTAAAAAAAAATCGACCCTTGAATAAACCACGGTTCTTTTGAAAAGAGTCACGATTCACTAGAACCACAATTTTTGGAAAGTGGTCCTAAAAATGTATTATATTTTTCAGTTAGACCTATCATAGTCCAGTAAACAAGATATGTATAAATAATTAAAGTAGCTATATGAAACCTATTTTCATTCCAGTACTGTTGATTTTTTTTTTCCTAAAGGAA
Organism: Aedes aegypti; assembly: GCF_002204515.2. Taxonomy (NCBI): domain Eukaryota; kingdom Metazoa; phylum Arthropoda; class Insecta; order Diptera; family Culicidae; genus Aedes; species Aedes aegypti. The sequence goes on from NC_035108.1 coordinate 384,986,079, forward strand.
CAAGATACCTTTTGATTTAGCAAGCTTGCTTTTGATTTTATTGCAAATGAATCATTGAATTGATCGAAAGAGTTGATTCACTCTTGTGAGTAGTCACCTTCGATTCACTCCCAAAGTTAACCTATTTTACTCATCTTCATTTACCACTACTATTATGTAGACCCTAGATTACAAACAATAGGGTCCTAAAGCCCTGTTCCAATTTGAGTGCCACATACTTAAGTTTTTGCCAAAAACATATCTCGCATAACTTCTGATCTCGCCCTAAAAGCCATTGGTAACCATATGTGTAGCTCGCTGTTTCTGACCATATAAATAGAGTTAGGGAAAGTGTACCAGTTATGGCCATAGTGGTTCCCTATTTGGCCATACGGGAAATTTCGAGAACTTTCACATTTTAAATCTTTTTAAATGTTTAAACATCCAGATATATCTTAAATCTACTACTACAACACGAAAAAATCTTTCAAAATGTGAAAACATTCAAGTAATCCCGTATGGCGAAATAGGGAACCACTATGTCTATAACTGGTACACCTACCCTACATGTTATTTTACAACGGTATGGAGAAAAAAGCATCAATCTCTACACGCCAGTGGTGTTGGTTTGGATGCTGATGCATTCATTTGCTTAGAAACAACGATCTACACACGTGGTTACCAATGGCTTTTAGGGCGTTATCCCAGATCATGCGAGATATGTTAACTCAAATTTTTAATTTTCTTCTGTTTGTTTAAGTCCAAAAAAAATTTGTTTGTGTTTTTTTTAGATTTTGTCACACCACTTGGCTCGAACTCAAATTATGAGTGTTTTTTTTGTTTTTCGTGTCCCTTCAGAAATGTCAGATAGGAACAACTCCAGTGTTAAAACTTAAACCCATGTGGTGTTTTTGTCGACTAAGCGAACTTTAACGTGATCCCAATTTTCAAATTAAAGTTTGAATATGATATAGCCGTTATTTGAGAGGTTAAAATTACTAAAGTAGATGCAGTGACATACTCTTTTGTGTTATTAAATAAAAACAAGATTCCATTAAACATTTTAGGACCCTATTGGTACCGTACAAAAATTTGGTTTAACGTGCAATTTGTTTGTGATATAACTCGAACAAAACATAAAATATAGACATATATGGAAATAATGAAGAGTACTGTATTTTCGTTATAATTGATAATGAGAATCGAAAAATTTGATTTCAAAGAAAGAAAGCTGTATTTGAATGAGTTGGATGCATTTAAAATATTTTGCTAAAACAGATGAGAATCCAATTTTTATATTGAATCGTAACATCACCTTTGTTGAAAATAAGACGACTAACAACAGCAGAAAGCTCACATAGAAGAACAAGAATCAGTTTAGTGTTTTATACTCGAGAGTAGGGACATCATTCGCCATTGTAACACCCATCTTTGGAATCCAAAATGTTGCATCTTAATAGATCTACGTTTTCCTTGCACTTCGCCTGATCGTGCTATAGTACCTCGAATTTCATTTTTCTGAATGTCTGTTCCCCGAATTCAGTGCCAGGCCGAATGATAAACTAGACAGTACAAAAAGCAGAAATTTGGTCATTTTTGAATAACCACATATTGTCAAAAATGACGAGATCGGTGAAACTCAAAAGAACTGCCATGCAAATAAAGAAGGGTGCATATAAGATGATTCGTTCACCACCTTGAAATGTCAAGTTCTTCTCCTTCTTGGCATTAACTTCCCCACTGGGACAAAGCTGGCTACTCAGAGTAGTGTTCTAAGATCACTTCCACAGTTATTAGCTGAGTGCTTTCTTTGCCAAAGTTGCCATTTTCGCATTCGTATATCGTGTGGCAGGTACGATGATACTCTATGTCCAGGGTAGTCAAGGAAATTTCCATTACTTAAAGATACTGGACCGACCGGGAATCGAACCCAGACACCTTCAGCATGGCTTTGCTTTGTAGCCGCGGACTATAACCACTCGGCTAAGAAGGGCCCAAATGTATAAAATTATGACTGTCAAAAACTTTTCTGGAAATGGGTCATTTGTTATTTTTAAAAATCGGTAAACAGAACAGACTGCAAGAAAAAGTAAAATAAGATATGGATATTCAAAAATATAAATTAGAAAAATCAAAAATAAAAATTCATAAATTCACGAATAAGAATGTGTAATTACCCAAAGCGAGCTAAGATTGGTTTTGGATAGTGAAATATTAAATTTAGATCAAAAATTAAAATTTATGTTGTAGGTAGAGTTGCACAGTTGAAACCATTATTAGCCACACAAACAATGTAAATTTTTTTTCACAAAATCAAGCATAAAAAAGTTCAGATTTCAGTTGCACTTCAATATTTTTTGCAAGGATTTATTACTTTTTCATTTTCATTTATCGGTTTTACGGCTAACCAGCCGAGTGGAAGTTTAACAACTACTGTAAAATATACTTTGCAATTGGATTAAATAGATAAATTGATGAGAAATTTGCGAAAAAGTTACGCGTCTTCTCGATGAGAATCGAACTCACGACTCCCTGTAAAGTTGAAATTTAGCGTGACATAATTTGTTTACAATCTTTTATCAGTTAGGGAGATAATTTTAAGTACCTCCTTAAAGTACATTTTTCTATTTAATTTTGCAAGGATTCGTTCCCCCGTAATAGATAAATAATTTTCTCTCACTAAACACTTAAAGTTTCGTTTGGGCCCGTTTGCTACCATTTGTGACAATGCGGTTTTTCCATTTCGAAAATTTGTCGGAATCGATGCAGCCTAATGAGCATTGATGACCGTTCAATTCGTAGTTGCTACTCCGTGATTGACCAGAATAATCGAAATTGGACAAGAAATCAACAGATGAAGCTTGGAGTAGTTTACCTTCTTCAATGTATAATTTCGAGAATACCAAATATTATAATGTCAATACGGCGCCGGCCACGTTCATACGGTCATTGGGGAAGGGAAGGAATGTTAGTGTAACATCCATTGTTACTAAAGACCAAGTATACCTCAGGATCTTCATGGTTGTCACGGGAAGGAGCTTTTGTTAGTGGGAAGGATTCAGAAGCTACACAAACTTTGGTAAATGATGCGATTCGTGTAACCTCAATTTAAAAATGTTACACTGCTGCACAAAAATTTGTCAACACTTCCAGTGACGAACCATACAAAGAGTTTGTTGTGTTTGGTAATCGACTTATGGAACATGAACCGAAATAATCTTCTATAAGTCTGTGGAAACAAAAAAAAAGTCAACACTAAGTGTGTCGAACTATTCAAAGTTTTGTTTTGCAATTATTGTTGTGTGCGTTTGAAACGCAAATATCAAACGCGGTAAGAATTTCAAACAAAAATGCGCTGTCGAAGAAAGATTTTTCTTCCAAGGTCGGTGGTTGTTTAGATCAGAGTTGCTCGCTGTCACTATCACCGCATACAATTTGCTGATTTGTACAGGCCGACTGCGATACATTTCGGATCAATCTATATCACAACAACATCAATCTGTCTACTCCATCACAAGTGCATTGATGGCGATAGACTATGGATATCACTGATAGGTTAAGTTTAGCCTTAAATTAAGCAGTTGAAATGGCAATTTATCAGTACGATATTTTTGACAGTGTTGCAGATAGATTGAAACTTTTCGTTGGTCACTGAAAAACAGTAATAGCGTGGATAATTACCACGTGATCACTCATTCCGCAGTGATTATGATCAAGAGTGCGATGTCGCATCACTGCTGTTGGTTGTCAAAGCAAAGTGATATTGATAGCTCGCAAGTGATAGTGATAGTTTTAGACCATCAGCCATCAGCTGATATGATTGATATTAATCAACTCTGGTTTAGATCAGGGTCCCTGTCAAATGGAAAAAGTCGTCGACGATACTAAAAAAAGAATCGTCCTCGTCACTCAACCAGCGTTGGATGACGATTTGCTGCAGTGGTCCGCCACAAAGGCTCGGCGTCATGACGAACAAATATGTCTCCTTCGTTATGGTCAAATCTTCGTTCGGGAGCTCTGAGCCGACTAAAAATATGAACCGTGGCGTCGATAGATTATGAGCCTTTTTTGAAAAAATAAAACAAAAACAAAACGTGTCCGTCAATATCAAACGTGAATCGTCAATATCACGCACTTACCAACTGAGCTATTGTTGAAGCTTGAGGAGTACGGGTTAAATCGCCAATACAAGCAATTCTGTGATGGCATTCGCCGTTTTGTGCATAGCAAGCGAATATACAATAAACGCCTTCTTCGTTTGAGAAAAGGAAGCAAACGGAATGAAGACAAAGTTGTTCGTTGACGATTTTGGTTTGACGTTCGTCGTGCATTCTTTCGTCGATGACGATACGACGAGTTATTATACTGAATGACGATGTCTTTTTTTATTTCGTCATCATACTGTGACGATTGCCTGCCCTGATTTAGATAGTCTTTGCTAGGACTCCTTTGATTGTTTTGTTTTACCGTATTTGGAGGACGTTTAGACAGGATTTGCACTTCAAAGGCCAACAGCAATTCAAACAGAGGTGAATGTATGTGTCCTTCAATATGCATTATGTAAAATATGAATCATAGTACGCCGAGCCTTAAAGTGTCAAACCAATCGTTATTTAATGAACAAAAAAATAAATGCTACATTGATGCCGCTTTTACGATATAGATGTTGAATAGAAGCATGACACTAGCTCACCAATTGATGATCCATCGTTGACAGGGGAGCTCAAAAGTACTTCAGTTTGGACACCAACACGTCTGGAGCATACGGGCTAAATGACTAACGAGTAAGCTTGCTTCACGAAGCACTGCCCAGCATGACGCGCGAAAACAGGAAAAAAAAAAACTACTCGGTGGTCGCAAAAACGCGCGAAAACGAAAACTTCTCGGTCGACGCGAAACAAACCGTCCTGCACTTGAAACACTTGAATAAACTTGTTAATAATTTTAGATAAACCCGTTGCAATCTTCTATAGAAACGACAAATGCGTCATATGTTCACGTTAAGTAAGGCTAGGGTACCGTTTTGTCTAAAATTCCGAACATTTTCATATGTTTGATTAAATAACTTTTAACAATGAAATTTTTTATTTAAAAATATTATTCTTATCTAGCCAGCACAGATCCTACTTTTGTGTTTTGTTGGAACTTAACTAGTAACGACTGTTTTTGTCGAAATCCTTTGATGCGGTGAATTCAAGTACATCGAAGCCAATTTGTTCCTCAAGATTTTTTGTTTAAAATTGTATTTGGCTCTTCAAGAAATTATTTAAAAAAAGGGGGAAATTCCAAAAAAATGCTTGTTTTTATCCCCACATAAAATAATTTCACGAAATCATAGCTTTTATGGTATTTTCAATATAAATAAATATATTTCATTTTAAATTGAATTATGTCAGTTATCTATACTTTTCGATTGGCAACAACAATTTTGGGTTTTTACATGTTTTAACGAATTTACAGGGACTTGGTTTTGACCCTTTTAAAAATTGACCAAAGCTGAAATCGGATTTTTTTTGTTTCTATTAAAATTTGATATACTAAAGTTCATAATTTCCAATATTATAAGTAATGGTCTGATCATTTCTCGTATCGGCAATGATAAATATATTTTTTCAGATTTTTATTATACTTTATTATATTTTGAAATTAGCACTAATTTCGTACAACAAAGTCACTCAAATATAACGCGATTTGTGCAAAACTGATAAGAGGGGCTTTCAGAAATGTAACACCATCAACAACAGCTAGTGAAAAAATCGCTCAAAATTCAAATTCTGTTCTTTGTACGTTCAAGAATGAAATATGTGAAAATCAGATTTTTATCTGCAGTAGTCTCGAAATGGCAGTTTGGTGAAGTCTTTCCCATATTTTCTGGGACACCATATAAAAACAATACTAAACAAGTTTAAATTAACATTTTCATCGGCACACCCAACAACTAACAGTCAGACTTTGCAAAATTGAAATTAAAATTTTCACAAATATCATCTAATTTATCCCTATGCGGTGCATTTGAAGTCACGATTGGCCTTAAGTGCTCGGAATATGAGTCAAAACGGTAATTGAAAGCGTTTTTGTCTCTTATATGCAGGTGAAATCAACTCACCTGTAACAAAATCTGAACTGCTACGGCAAATGAAATGTAATATGTAGTTAACAAAATATTGATACAAGCTTAATTTATTTTCACCAAAATAGGATGATAGTGTTTTCTAACACAGAACACCTAGATATATGAAATGAGAGTAATATATGAAACGATACTAATGTAGGAATTGCATAGAAATACACCTTCAATCGTATTTCATTAAAACAGAGTAAATTTTCCGGAACACCTTGAAGCCAAAGTACCCATTTAAGCGTTAAAACTTTGACAGGAAAACATGTGTAAATTTGATCAGATAATTTGACACTGATGGAAATCCTAAAATGGGCTTTGCTGGATCGAGAAAGGTGAGCTCAACCACCGACGCCCTTCTACAAACACCGAACCAACGAGTTTCCGATCTAATCATTCCACCACTAAGCGGATGAAGGAATGTGTTGGCAGCTGACGGCGGAAGGATAATCTGGCACCGAAGATAGGTCTCTTGTCGTCCCCCCTCTAGCACACCATAAGGTAGGCGTAGTGCTGAAGCTCACTGTCAATGCAGTGCAACGAGAAAAAAAATCGTGTGTGCCATCCGAGTGGGAAAGTGCGTGTGGCGGGGCTCAATAAAGTGGTCGTATTTTTCCCGGAACGACCGACGACGACGACTCCGGAACTAAATCCGCTAGGAAACCATTCGTTAGGGTGTCTTAAATTTCCTCTGGAGTATGCTTGCGCTTTGCCCAGTAGAGTTTCCTTTCCTTTAGGTCGCACGGTGCTTCAGTTATGGTTAAAGTAAAAAAAAAGAAAATCATACACAAACCTCTTTTAATGAGTCGGAAGTGGAATAAATTTGATACCTTTTATTAAGACGGTTATTAATTATTAAACATTTTAAAATTTAAATTGAATTGAAAACAAATAAAAAAATAATTAATATTAAATATTGATACCTATTATTAATAACAAATAATAATTGATAATCGTTATTGATTATTTATAATTAATAATAAATTATTTATTATTAATATTGATTAATATAATTAATTAATAATTAACAAAACTACACACTACCAGAATTTGAGTTGAAAGACTAGTTAAGGCTACCCAAGAACTATTTGGAGTACAGGTCATAAGAACTTCAAGCGTAACGAGTTACCTTTGACAATCTTGCAAACAAGGATTAATATCCATACAGGCTCAAAAAATCAGGCTGTAATACGTTTTGCGTTCAACAACTATTAAGTATTATTCAAAATCTCATTTATGTACCTACAGGTCTTCAGATCTACAAGTGTAACTAGTGATCGCTTGAAGGTTATGTATATGGTTTGACGTTCAAGACGTTCATGAATTTTTTTTTAAATTTGTTCAGATGTGTAGAATAACTTAATGAGAAAAATCGTTAATGAAGCACCGTAGTTCCGATACGGGCACACACTCCACAGGATATTCTCCCCTTGGGCAGGAAGGAGGATGCGGAATTCGAATACAACCTACTTATGGCGTCCGTCCGACTGTCAGATGAGCACTCTGTGTGTGCGGTGATGATGACGACGCAGTCAGCATGGATGAAGGAAACCTGAAAGTAGAGCAGCAGCAGCAGCGCGTAGGGAAATAAAGAAAACAGATTCAGATTAAGGCAAAGCCATCCGTCTGGATTCTTTATGCGGAGCATAAAATATGAAACATTTGTATTTAAGTTTACGAGTGGCGGGATCCCTTTTTTAGGTTTTTCAGATTTCTTCGGCCTGTTGTGCGTTTCCAGCCGGTGGACGGAAAAAGTATAAACACACGCAGTGCTGGGTAAATTTACGAGCTCGTAAGTCACACCACCTGGAGAGGGGGTGGTTCCTCACGAAGGTGGCTATCAGAACGAGGCCAGTGTTAGTTGATGGCCCGGAAGCTTAGAAATGATAATCTTCGATATTTACAGGGTTTGGTGGCCAAAGCTTGATTTCAATTTGGGAAATTAATTTTCCTGTTATTATTTTGCAACTTGCCATCAGTTGGGTTTGGGTACATATAACTTTGCTGATAAATTTCCTCTATGTTCTTTTAACGTTCCAATTGAACAAAATCTAGATATGAGTTTGATTTGTTCATTGATTATTTAGTTACCATATCTTGTGATAATCAAACATACTCTATGCCTATTCTTTCCAAGGGCTGAATGGCTCCATAATAAATATAAAAATAAATGTCCTGGTAATTCCAGGGCTCACATTAAATTGAATTCAAATCGAATTCCTCATCCAACTCAAACAAGTTTCAATTAATTAACCGAACAAAACGTCTGTCCGTGACAGAAATCAATAATCGATCCAGCATCACCAATTATATCCATCAAACATCCTCAGGACAAGCAACCGCTCCCTCCCACTCCCTCTCCTCCTTTGAACATACCAAGGCAGTAATTAGCTGCCAAATTAAAACTCTCGTTACATCAACGTCAATCTCCCGCTGATGGACGGTCAACTTCCTCTCGCACACCTTGACTCGCCGCCGCCATCTCTTGTCAAACATTTCATGACATCTTGTGATAATTAGAAGGACGTCGGAAAAGTTTTTTCCTTCATCTTATTTTTTTTCCTCCACCACTCATCCCATCCTTCTCCTACAGGACATCTGATATAAGGAATCCCACCACTGCACTGTGTGTGCACCGGAGTTCAGTGGGTGGACTCCCACCCGAAGGGCGAGGGAAAACTTTTCCTTCCATCTTCTGTCCCTGGCAGCCTGATTGACGGATGTCATTCGCTTTTTGAACTTCGCTTCAATGACCAGCTGAAACTGGACTGGGTCCACTTTGCGCCATTGCTGGTGCCTCGTCAACTAACTTAGGTGCCCGGACTCGGAAGGTTGGTGACAATTTTTGACATTGTCAAAACAAAGAAATCATTTCAGCATGAAATTTTGCTGAGATGGAACCACTTGAAGCACATCAACAGACAACGGTGGTCGCCTTCAGGATGTGGCTCGACCAGATGGACCAAGATCAAATTTCGGGAAATTATTTGGGTGCGAAATTGTGCTTCCTCTCCGGTCAAGAGCACAGAGCAGTTTTGGAAAACGACAAATACGACGACGGAGAATAATGAGAGGAAAAGTTTCACCGGCACTTGTGAGCTGTTTTACATAGCACTTACTTGCAGCCTGTACCTACAAGTTTTGGAAAACGATGCTTTCTCGGGAAATGGTGTCAACCCTTTCATAACATCGATCAATGCTGTTCAGTGAAAAAGGGGATGTTCATAAACCACGCGGTGATTTTCAGACACCTCTCCTCCTCCTAGTTATATTTTGTCGAAACAAAAATATTTAATTTATGTTTGGACCGTGGTCTTTGCCCTGATGATATGGTTCGAAGACGACCCCTTACGAATTTCAGTTGTCCATCCAATGAGGGATAGTTTGATTGTCTTCGGTGATTTTTTTTAGGTGTGAAATTTGTTCTTCAATAATTAAATATATGTGTCGTAATAGCGATTCAAGATTCGAAAATTTTATAATTCATTCGGTGCAGCACGGTAGTTGTAAAGAGTTAGGTAGAGTTATTTATGTCTAAATCGGTCGAAATTCCTGGTTGGGATGCCAGCCTGTTTATGTGTCACGGATGTAATAACCATTGCAATAATCAAACTACCCATCATTGGCTAGGATTTTTTTCTGTAGGGGGCCTAGGGGGGCTGGCATATATTTGTTTTACATATGTAATGTCGGTCGCAATAAACACGATTTTCACAAATTTCGTAGTTTTAACAGATTTGTATTGATTTCAATTATTTGTTGTATTGTCTCATTTTGCGGCACATCAGTGATATTTGTAAATTTAAATTTACAAATTCATTATTATTGCAATCCAGTCAAAAATCCTTCATGAATTCCAGCAAAAAAAAAATAAATACAAGGAATGTCCTTTGTGATTTTCCAAGATTTTTTCAGGTATTCAACCATGTGCTTTTAAGAGATTCCTTTTATAATTCCTACGGCAATTTCTTCGTATTATTATTGTACTTTTCAGTGCTTTCTTTAAGAACTCCTTTACCAGTTTTCACAGAGTTCATCCCAGGATATCCACAGACAATCATTCCCAGACTTTCTGATCTCACCAGAAAATTTCTCAAAGAATCTCTATCAAATTGCTTAAAAACTCTCTGCCAAAGAATGCATTAGAAATTCCTTTAATCATTTCACCTGCAAGGTCTTCTACGTACTTATTACATATATATTACAATTGTTAGTTCAAAGTTTCCTCCAGTTGTTCATTAATAATTTGTTTAGGATTTTCAGGAATTAGTAAGGATTTCTCAAAAAAATAGTGCAAGAATTATAGGAGTCAAACCAAAAATGTCTTCAAGATCATCAAGCAAGGATTCATTTGACGAATTCTTCAGAACAGTTTCCTTCTTCTAGTTCCAGTATGAAGTTTTTCCTGAAGTTGTTCTACAGTATTGTTTGCAAAAAACTAAATTATTCTTCTAGGTGTTACTCTAAGTATTCCTCGTAAAATTCCACAAAATTTATGAGGAATTAAAAAAAATCAATTAGGAAAATGTTATTCATTATTATTAATAAAAGTTCTCCGAAGATCTCTCTGTAGTTTTTTCACAGATATTATTTTTTAGATTTCTCTCAAATTAAGGAGCATCATCCCTTATTCCTTCAAAACTCTCAAAAATGCCTAACTAAGAAATGTTTGAAGACATCATTCTTAAAAGACGAATTCTATCCAGGATGAGTCGAAAAAATCGTGCTCGATAATCTTCAATTTGTATTAAATATTGCTCATGTTTTTGGTATGATAGATTAAGTGTTTTCCATAGAAAAATCGATCATTTTGACTCAAGAATAACTTTTGAAAATGGCCTATAAATTTTTGCATGCAACTATCAGAAAAGTTCTAACTCCGTAATTGTTGATTTTAGAGGAACTTGTTCAATGAAGAAGTTGTAGTGAACCATTTGGACTATGAGAAAAAAAATGTGCACTGAAAGTATATTTTATTCATTTTCATAAGAAAAAACTTATATTTTAAATTACACAAAACCCCCATGTTTAACATTTTAATCAATTTTCACTATAGAATCTTGAAGTTACCTGATGTTTGGCACTTTTTTGAGTTTTAATAGAAAAGTTTTTCTTAGATCAACTTTTTGTCGATTTCCAAAATAAAAAAAAAAATAAAATAATTCAAAGTTTAATGCAAAAACTGATAAATTATAGAATAAAACAGGCCATTTTCATTCGTTCTTCGCGATTTTGCATCATGAAAATTAGTAAGGAGAATGAAATATAGTCTTACTCTCGAACACGTATTGTTATTGATGGAAAATCCCGAATAACTAAGGAAAATAACCTATTTTAATATTTAAATAAGTTTTTGCATTAAACTTGATACAATTATAAAATGGCGTCTTCTAGAGAAGTTATCTATTTCAAGATTCTTATTTTATCATCAGAATGAATTTATTTTGACAAAAAATCAAAATTTTGGAAATCGACCAGAAGCCGTTTTTAGAAAAAACTTTTTAATTCAAATTTTGTCTACCATGAAACTTTGTCCCAAACATCTGTTAACTCTCAATATTCTAGGGTAAAAATGTAAAAAAATATTACAAATGAGGTTTTATGTTATTTAAAATCTACCTCTTATTTCTAAATTTTTCATAAAAAAAACATAAATATTTGTACGATGTATATTTTTTCTTGTAGCCCAAATGGTTCACTACAATTTCTTATTAGAACACATTGCTTCAAAATTAATAGTTTGGTGGATTTTTTTCAATAAATTGCGTGCAAAAAATATAGGCCGTTTTCAAAAGTTATTCTCGGGTCAAAATGATGGATTTTTCTATGAAAAACGCTTATAGTACCATACCAAAGACATGTGCAAAATAAACTGCAAATCGAAGATGGTCGAGCCCTGTGACTGACCGATTAGACATGGAATTCGTCATAAATTTTCTAGCGGATTTCGTTCAACTGTTGTTTCAAAAACTCTTCCACGAAAATACTTAAAGATTTCCCGAGTAATTTGTTCAGGGATTTCTTAGAGAATTATATTATTGTTTTCTCAAGATTCTCCCGATAAAATACCAGAGATTCATCTAAGTATTTTCCAGAGATTTTTTTCTTTAAACCCCACTTACGAAATTCCCAAAAAAAATCCCCCAAATTCCTAAAAGAATTCTTTTTAAGAAATTTTACATCAGATATACTAAGGATTGGCAATTAATACTTTAATATATCAAAAAATTCTACAGATATTCTTTCAAGTATTATCATTGGTTCTAGAAATAACACAATTTTTTTTTCGAATGGAAATCTTGATAAATAAGATTCTTCCATAAATAACATTTAATAATTTATCAACTCTCCATTGTTTGATTCAAAAACTACTTCATGAATAACTGAATATTTTCAGGGATTGCTTTATAAGTTCTTGTACGAATCACTCCAAATCAGATTTCTAGAGAAACACATACAAAAAAAAGTTGGAATGAACAATGTTTGTAATTTTTTTGAATAATAGCAGCTTAAATATAATTTGGAAAAATTTACTAAATTTCTGTAGTACAATTCATAGTTTGTTTATAAGAAAAGAAAATAATCGATGTTCAAATGGATGGAAATTTAACTGAAAGTATTTGTAATCAAAATCTTAGATAATATTTTGTATGAACTCCGAAGCTACATGCTACTTCATAGTGAACGTTTAGATTTTTACATCAATATGTTCACTACACAGTAACACAGTGATTATTTTCAAATTGTTACCTCAAAGTTTTGTCGGCACAATATTTAGCGACCGTAAGGGATCGAATGGTTGTTGTGAAATGGGGCGTCTAACGGAGCTTTCGTATGCGTTATCCTCGATTCTTGGATAATCGTTCCTACTTGCTCCTAACAGGGTTACGAAATCGAAGAAAATTTCTTCTTGTCGTCGTAGAGCGGTTTCTGCAATGATCACAATTACCTTTCTGTGTACGGTGCTGCACTCGGCGTAGGCGTCCTCAACGTTCCTCAAATACGTCCTGAGTTGAGGCAGGCTCATCTTATCTTTGGCGGTGCGCTTTAAACTCGCTTTAGCTTCTAGAGAATTCGAAAAAAAAAATACCAAGTTGTTTTGTCACATTGCCAATTATAACCACATAACAGTCACATTGAGGTTAAACATGGGCCTCTAATGTAGTAGTGAAGAAATGTCTATAAAACTTATGTTTAGTCTATTCACCGGTATGAGTTGTCCAAAATTTTAGCATCAAATAAATACTGTTCAGCTTTCGGTTATTTTCAGAAATTTTAGATTCTTCTCATACTAGCATAAATAAGATACTCCATTAACTCAATGCCTACCCGAGCAGAAGAAAATAACTTCTGAATACCAACTAAGGTATTCCATGCCAAATAATTTCCAATACTTACAACCTGAATGAAATATGAATGTGCTCTGCATAAGAGGTAAAATACCTGAAATAATATCTCAAGAATATTCTACGAACATCAAACTAATAATTAGGGTAAGTGTACCAGTTATGGACATAGTGGTTCCCTATTTCGCCATACGTAATTACCTTAATGTTTTCAAATTTTGAAAATTTTTGTTTGTTTTAGTAGATAGATTTAAGATATATCTTGATGTTAAAACATTCAAAAAGATTTAAAATGTGAAAGTTATCAAAAATTCCCATATGGCCAAATAGGGAACCACTATGGCCATAACTGGTACACTTTCCCTAGATCAGGTATTTTAATACCTCAATAATACTTGATGGATTTTCATCTAAAAGTGAAATTTTTCAATGGTACCGTAAAATCGGGTGTAATTGATCAGAAGGGTGAAATTGATCATCGTATCACACGATTTTATTTATTCGTAATGGAGCACAAATATCAATGTAAGCTGCAATAAATGAACGTTGTTTGTCGTAACTATTGTCGAATTGTGTGTTGTGAAGTTTTTTGCGTTAAAGAATGTTTATTATTATGAAAATAATGTAAAATTTCAAAATCATGCACGGTGCAGTATCGACAAACGCCTTCAAACTTCTATTTCTAAGCAAGGATTTGAACATGGTATAAACCTGAAAGTTTGAGAGGATGCTTGAGATATATCCATAGACTAGATTTCATTACCAAAACTCGTACCAAATAGCTCATATGGTTAAATTAATTGAATTTCTGTTAGATATCATTGAATTCCCTAGGAAATTGCATACATTTAGGCGTTTTCCGCGTAATTGTTGAAATTTAAGTATTCGTTATTTATATAAATATTGCATTGTTATGAATTTGACAAGCATATTCGAATTCAGAGAGCTCAAATTTATCATGTAGAGTTGTTTTGAAAACTAACAATAATGGCATTGACAAGTGATCAATTTCACTCCGGAATGAGATCCCCTGATTTTTTTTTTAGAGGTATTTGTTAACACTAAAATGACATTTGTTAGAAAATTTCTCTACATGAGTCGATGAGGCTCACCTTCGTACTGGTTTCCCGGCATTTAGTTGTTTGGCATTGTTAACATTATAGAAAACAGACTGGAAAAACCGTGAAAATGACCAATTTCACCCAAAATTACGGTAGTTTAATATCTCAATAGCTGTCTGAAGTATTTTCAATTGTTTTAAAGAGTTTTTTCAATACCATTATAATACCAAATTAAGATATTGACAACTGAACAATACATAATTTTGGTATGATAGCAAAATATGGTGTGCATAAGTTATTGGGAGTTATTTATTCCTCCTCAGGTACTTTTGTTGAATGTTACAAATATGCAGTTATCGGCAGCATAGTTTTCACAAATCATGGATTTTTATCCATGTGTCGAACATCATACTCTCTCATGATTGGAAGTGTCTTAATTCGCTTTTCACATTTGGCAGTCATGATAGATTTCAATTTTTAATATGGACAACGTGACTTTATAATGAGTTTAATGTTCTTGGTTTTTTCCAAAGAACATCCTACGGAGAGCTCCTCTAACAGCTTCAGAAATTCCTATGAAAAACCCGCTGAGTATTTCTTCATTATATCTTTCACAATTTCTTTATTTGATTTATAATGTCTTCCATGATATTCTTCAGAAATTCTTTTATGTGTTTCTAAGATACTTTTAAAGCATTCAGCATACCAAAACATTTCAGAAATTTAATCTTTTATTTTCAAAAATATATGCTGGAGAATCTCAAAAGTTTCTATTTTTTTCAATATTACTCCATTACATTCCATCATAATTATTTCAAGCAAATTATCAATTTGTTCTCTCATAGATTTCTACATTGCTTCAGCCAAATAAAATTAGAAAAATTTTGTTTTTATCAAGCTGTTCCCTCGAACTACGAAAATTTTCACACTTTGCTCTGGAATTTAATTCTAAGATTCTTCTATAATAAGTTCGATCATTGAATCATTGGATCAAGGGATCCTTCGTCAATGTCTTTCGGGGGAATCCATCAGAAATATTACCTTTTTCAAATTAAGAAATTAATTCAGCTATTTTCAAAAACTTCTTTAGGACTTAAAATATTATTTGAAAGATCTTTTTGATTTATCTAGGAATACATATCAATAGAGCTTTTTCTGGATTAATCTTAGGTGAGTAGTGATGAATACTTCGGTAGTATCGCTTGCCCCTGGGTAGAAGAGGGATCAATAGAGTTCCTAGGTTTCAGTGTTTTATTCCTGTAGAACTAATAACTAGTTATTTTTTCGGAAAAGATCAGGTAAATTTAAAATCAATTGTTACATATATTTTTTTTTATTACCAATAATGCTCTAAATTGGCGCATTGAGCTGATCTATATGCAAAGCCTACCAAGACAATCTCCCTATCCCGAGACGTATATGAAGATAGTTCGGGTTCCCTGTATTTTCTCAAGTAGACGTTGAACAAACATTCCTTTCCTTCCCCCAGTAATTGTAAGGACGTGGCCAGGTGTACAATGTGATGCTTGTTTTGTTTATTTCTTTTATAAAGAGAAAGACGTTCAATATGCTATAAATAAATATAAACAAATCCAAGAAATTACTTTTTTTCAAACGGAATAATCATTATTTGGAATTTAACTTAGTTAAGATTTCTAAAACTGTTGTTTTGGTTTCATTATTGGTTTATATGTATTCCAGTCAGCTCGATAAAAATTGAATGTGATAGGATTCAGAATCGCTTCATGGGATTTTTGAAATGTAACAGAGAAATGATCAGAATCATTTTCAGCGTGAGTAACCAGTTAGCTACAAAAGTGACTAGAGGCGGTTAGGACCAAATCAATCGTTGAAGGATCTAGAAGAGGACAAATAATCACAAAACATTTTGACTACTTGTGATTCTATTTCCTCAAGTCGATTTAAAGGAAATCAACTTGCTGCCCTGTGCTTTGAAAAAGCAAATAGGCAACTATGAAAGTATATTAGTCCCAAAGTTTCAAAAACTGGTAAAAAACGATGACAAAAGTTGATGTTCTATATGCCTATGAATGATGATAGCAACTCACCACAGGCCCCATCCAGTCGATCATTACATTAAGGTGAAACATCTTGGAATCCAAAGATGGCCGGCACAATGGCCGGCTTGTGCCCCTACTCACGTTTTCAATGAAACTAAACTGGAGAAATAGTAGGCAATCGTTTCTGATCTTCTTATTTTAAGCTTTCTGCTAGTGCTCAAAGTCCAAATAAAAAGTACACTGCTGTAGGATGTTTTCTTCGCAAGATTTGTGCCTTTGAAGTCTCAGTGCAATCTTAGAAGTTGATTCCAAACTGTTTCACCTTAAACAAAAAAGTTTGGATCTATTTTGAGTTTGGATCCAGATTTAAAATGAGGTTCAGTAATAGCTGCTATATGTCTTTGGAAGGAATGATTCGGGAAAGAATTAGTAGAGTTCGGCTTAATAAGTGTTATGATGCAACGTGTTCCGATTAAGCAGTCTCGAGAAAATCAAATAAAACATTTGATTTGTTCCAACGTGTGACCACGTTACTGGTCTTTTTCATGGGATAAATCAGTATTATCACTATAATATTGTATCTAAAGTTAGTTTTTTAGAGATTGCTAGAACCAACGGAGTAGCCGAAAAAGCAAGCTAGGATTTCAATGGTCGTTATTTTGCCATTAAAGCATTGAAGTTCATTCCTCTCTATCACATTTCATGCTCATTAGTCAAACTAGACGCCTGTAAACCTTTTGTAATTAGATTTGAGGTTAAACTTGAACATCTAATGCACACTATTTTTCCTAATTTTCACCACGATGTTCAAAATACCATAACTGTCAACGTTGGTTGTAATCAACAGTCGATCCCATCAAAACGGACACATTTTCGATCCTGTAGCTATTCCTTAAAAAAGCTTTGTTAAAACCTACCTGACATCAACCAGCTACACTGATAGTGCCAGTTCAGAATAAACAAAATGATTATTGATTGATGACAGGTTTTTGCCAAAAAAAAAAAAAACAACAAGCATCACAAACCTTCCTTCCCCCCCTTCTACCTCCTCCGCCATGCGTTCCTTTGCAGCGGGGATCGAAGCGTATTTTTTTCGTTTCACTCATTTCTCGACCTGTCTACGCTGTTTCTGGTAGCCATCCTGGCAGCGACGAGAGATAGTGAATGAAAGGCGCTCTAAACCACCGACGACGTTCGACTCGACCCACTGGTTCAGAACCCGAAAAACGTGCGTTTCATTATATGTCTATACATGTCGTTATGCAACTTGTGAGAATGTTGTTGAGTATAAGTAAATAATAAAACACAAAACTTTAAGGACAAGAATTAAAAAACTAAATAAGTGACGCCAACACTTGGGTCATTTAGTTTCTCGCTGATATTGGCCAATTAGTTAATTGATGCTCTTGAAAATTTGTTTGTAATTTGTTAATAACGATTGAACTCCCTGTTAAAGATAATCTAGTGCGCTGTATGGAAAAAAAAGTTCATACGCGTTGGAAAACCAAATCATCATTATCTACAACTCTGCTGAAGGCAGTTCATCAAGTTAGAGCAAATATTGAGAAAAAAAATCGCACTGCATTGCTAGGTGGATAGATCACTTAATTTTTCGTATAAAAATAAAGAATATGGGATACCCTCGAATTCTTCAGACGACACCATCCTTCTAAAATCACGTTTAGAAACCTTAAATTAAAAAAACTCACGTTTCACGAGTTCCGAACCAGTGCGGCACCCGTTCGACCTACGACGATGTTGACGAGCTCTTAGCAAATGAACGAACCGTAATGGCAAAAAAATCTTCGCGCCAGAGTGCAATAACGTGACGGACAGGGTTGCAATTTCGCAAGAAATTTGATGCCACTAGTAGTAGGATCGCGAAAAAAAAAAATCAGACCACCGAAACGTGGCTCCCCGCTCGGTGCACAAATTAGGGACCAGGATGCCTTTGCACATGAAGCAGCGGGGAGGGGAGCTTGGGTGCGACGATGGAGTGGTCGGCGAAATAAAAATTCAAGCAATGATTATTGATATGTGTCAGCTTCTGCACTTCCGAATGGCCTTCCCACCCTGGGGCACTCTTTTTTTTTACCTCAAAGAGCTTTCCTTCAAACTGACTTCATGCTGATAGCATCCACATGGGCGTGTGGGAGGTTGCCAATTCAGGAAGGGGCTCCCAATTTTAGTTTCAAATCGAAATAATTGAAATGAGTGGCTTTCTTAGCTTAGTGACAATGCTCGTGGCTACAAAGCAAAGCCATGCTGAAGGTGTCTTGGTTCTATTCACGATCGGTCCAGGATCTTTTAGAGTATAATCAAATCATATGGTCAAATGGCAATAATAGTTAATAACTGTGTATGTGCTCATTGAACACTAAGCTGAGAAGTAGGCTCTGTCCCATTGAAGTAATGCCAAAAAGAGGAAGAACACCTGGCGATCAGATTTTTTTTTCTATCTGCTCGGTGGTGCTACTCTCATTGAAAAGCTTCGAAAGATGCAGATTTTCAAAGAAATAAAATTGTCAATTTTCAAAGGTACCGAATTGCAGACCAATAATTATATTGGTATTTGAATATGCTCATTGAAATTAATTATGCCATTCGACTATTATGTCAAATGACCTTATGCCAAACAGCCTTAAGCCAAGCGACTTTATGTCTAACGAGGTACATTCAAGAAGGGTGCAATCAATGTTTGATTCCAGTGCTCATGAACTAAAACTAAAAAAAAAGAACTATAACTATAGTATAGGAACCCACTCCTTGCATACGCCTATGTCCATTAGTACGTTTCGCAGGTTCTGATTCATTGTGGAAATTCCGGAAAAAAAAATCAAGTGATTTTCTAACAAGTGCATTTGTTTATTTGATGTGATGGCGAGATAGTTGGGGCCGAAAAAAAGAGCGTCGAAATTGTTATCGAGTCATACTGATAGCGGTGTTGATTTTTGCCCAACTCCGTCTGCTCTGGCAATCAATGGTCGAAATGTGGAGAAAATAAAAATGCATCGGAGGCTTGTCGACAACCGGAGAGACAACCGATAGACAAGTGCTGTGAGGAAACGCTCGGAAATACCCGAAAAAATGCCTTTGACGGGCCGTTGAGGCAAGTCTTTCCATCAACGCTTACCCCTTCCGAGAGCAGAAACAAAAACGCTGCCTATCGGAAGCCTACAGTGATCACAAGCAAAGCGACGGATAGACACAATTTCCGGAGCCCAACCGAGGGGGAAGGTCACGACCTCTTTAGGCGACGGACGATCTGTGCTGTTTCTTGTTGTCTTCGGTATCAATGAGGGTGGTGGAGCTGCCCAAAATTGAATTCCATTTTACCACGTGATAATGATGGGTCAGAAGCAGAGCAGCACTCAATGGAAACCCAAAGGCAAACGTTGCCGCCAATGTCGCATCCCAAAGCCGAAAGTGGCAAAAAAGCGAAAGCACTACACTCCGGCCTTGCTCCACTTGAGATAGGCTTGTTCTTGGGGGCTCGTAGAAAAAAGGACACTAATAGAAAGTGTATATGAACAACTCCTTCGGGTGTAGAGATTTCCATTTTCTGCGCTATGATTGCAGGAGTGGGGAGTGAAGTGCCATCCTCTTGGATATGTGGGCTGAGATCAGGTCGGTCATACGTTGTCCCAAGGATTTGCCGGTGTATTACACATGCCGTATATTGAAAGAGCAGGAAAAGGCTGATGAAGCTAGACCGATAGTGCCGAACGCTAAACAGGAAGTGTCAGTAGGAATTTCCCCATAAATATCTTCATATAAACCCCTTCCGGGACCATAGATTACGGTTGAAACTTGTCCCAAAAGCATGTTTTCGAGAAATAAGGGTTACAGTAGTTGCTTGAGAATGACCGAGTTTTCAAAGATGTTCCTTATCTGATTCGCTTATTAGGTGCTAGGCTTTTCTTAAGACTATGGTAGCTTCAGCAGTGCGTTGTGCTTGTCATATTTTCCTGTACAACATATGCATAAGTAACAAGGGGCCCAGATAGCCGTAGCAGTAAACGTGCAGCTTGTCAGTAAGACCAATGAGGCTGAAATTTTGTACAGCTAATAATGCATATTGAATAATTCTGATTGCTGTCACACTACGAAGCTCATATACAGTCACCCCACTGTTATGGATCAACTAAGGGTAATTTTTACCTCTCTGGAAATACATGATATACTTGTTTTTGGGACTGCTCCTCAAAATTCGCGATTTTTCACCAAAAAATTTCGATTTCTATCGAAATTTCAAACGTTGTGCACTCCACAGATGTTGATCACTAGGAAAGGCGGTTCCGTATTATGGATTATATCTTCTCATTTTATGAATCAGAACACTATTACAGCGATTTATCTATCACTAACGCACTATAAGCCAAAAAACACTCGATTCTCGACCAAAAGCAACGATCGAATAAGTCTGAAACGTTTGGTGTCTGAACACGAACTGTGTTAAAGCGTACGCTTTGGCGTTTCTTTCGGAATCGTCTTATTTTTGATTAACTCTCAAACACCCAATGTCTGACTTTCCATAAAAATGAACTTTAAAAATCATAACTTGGCCTTTTATAGACCGATTTTGGATCTTTTGGTCTTCAAGATTGATTATGTTTCAGAAGAAATTGGATTGGCCACTTTGCTCTTCAAGATTGATTATGTTTCAGAAGAAATTGGATTGGCCACTTGGTTGCGGAGCTATTCCGGATTTAAATGGGGTATACTCGCACCGGAAGTGATGGTTCACATAGTTTTTTTCAAGATTAGCGTTAAAAAAAATCATTGTGTGCTTTCTATAAGTAAACAGCTTCCGGAAGGTTAAATGACATTGTTTCTCATTTGTTCTTGCCATTTCGGATATTCGGACTGCTGGCACAGGAAATTTCTGAAACTTAAAGAATAGTACCGTACGACGGCTCAAAATTTATGTTTTTTTTTATCCTGAACATCATAGACATAATCCAATGGACCAATATGAGGTTCAAGCCTTTTCTGGATCTGCCAGAATTGGTTCCGGCAGGGCCTCAGAGGGACACTTTAGTAATCTGTAACCGTTGGTTCCCTTTTAGCTTGTTGGCTCCACTACAAGATTGAACTTTCCGTAATTCCATTTTCCTTAATCCCAACATAAACTATCCCTGTCATAATAATACGCCCTTTTCAAATAAAAGTGTCTACTAACACCAGCATGGAGCAGAGGCTACACTCAATGGTTTGGTGAGCGTAAGAACTCGGCTCCACTCTCACGTTCCACACTGTTTGAGTGGCGGCCTCACCGTATAACAGTTTGAACTGACAGGCCAAAACATAAATCGGTCGCTCAGTATCTTCTCACAGATGGAGCCAATAAATATAGGGTGTCCGGTCACATATCCGGCACAAAGAAACGAACAATGTGAATTTATGTTGCTTGTTTGTTTTATAGTAATTGTTCGTTTGACTGTTGTATATAAGGCCAGAATTTCTTGTCTGGATTTCTTTTCCGATCGTGAACGTTGAAGAGAATAGTAGTGCGCGCGTGTGAAAATTTTAAACTTGTATGGTAATTGTTAGACCCTTTTGTATGGTGAAAGTGTTAATATTCAAGTTTGTCTCTTTTGTCTTAGGTTAAAAGCATTGTTAGTAAAAGTTAGTATGAAGGTGTTAATTGTTTGAAAGTCATGCAGTTGTTAGTACGGTTAGTGATTAAAAATTGTTCATTATCTTAAAAGCTTATTAGTTATACCCTACAGTTATAAAAGCTTAACACGAAAAGAACACCGACAAACAAGTTAAAAGTGATGGCCATCCCCAATGAAGCCGAGACCCACATCACGCACATCCGAATCCGGAACAATGAGAGCAAGTACCCTTAATTATGTGACGTCACACAAATAAATAATTGTAAAATGCTAAATGTATCAGTTATAGCCCATTCATTAAGAGCACAGCCCTGAATAGTGATAGCTTCCCCATTTTTGTGTTTTTCCGTTTCGTGTTCCGGACTCATAGAGGAGTCTCCAAGCCTCGCTGTCCTGTGTTCAGTCGGAATTCTCTTTAGTTTAATTAGTCAGCCTTTGGGTAGGTTTTGGTGACTGTTTCATCATTGTTATCTTATTGTGCTGTGTTTGGTTCCTGTTCCTAGAGTGCCCTCAAACTAGGGTGGAACATGACTGTTCAAGCCATCCCCAATAAACGACCCTGTAGATTTCCCCTTCCCTGAGCTTGCAGGCTACAAATTCTATTCACTCAGACCGTGCGACGGCTCCAAATTCATGATTTTTTTTATCCTGTAAATCATATATGAAATTTCAAGGACCAATGCACAGTGGGACGGATAGGGGTTTTAGGAGGAAAGATGGAACTCATGCCATCAATTGCGATTTTACGTAAAAATGATGTTCTACAAAGTTGTTCCTAATATAAAAACAATTTTTTTGGTCGAAACGAAAATTAGGGTGGCCCTATGTAAAAAAAGATAACCATCAAAACTTTTTTATTTTAAGGAATATTGACATAGCTTGATCTACAAAGTTGAAGATCGGATAATTTTAAGATGATTTGATAAAAAAAGTTTTTTCCTAGCTTAAAAATTTACCGTTTTAGAGCATTTTTCGCTATTGATGTAGGGTGGCCCTTCAAAAATAGGTTTTTGTGTTATATTTTTTTATTTTTAGATTTCTCATCAAAGTTGTCATTCCTTCATCTTTAGACGATTGAGACGCATATTTTAAGGCCTATACAATTTTGTCGGTGAAAAGTTATAAACATTTTTCATGAAAAACAAACGTTTTTTACATGTAAATGTAGTTGGGGCAAAAAAAGATTTTTTTTTAGCATGACAATTATTATCTTTCGGCTTTAAATCGGAATAAAAAACTAACTTATTTCATATTCTTATATACGTACTTCCGAAAAGAGTCAAAGGAGCTCAGCAATATAAATAAGGAGAAAAGTTTTTTGAAAATATCTTCTAAATTTACCTCACGGTTTAATTTCCTGACATGGCTCATCCCAAACTTCCGAATACTTCTGTTCTGGGATTTGCCGGGCTCTTTGGGAAACATTCTGATTGGAAGTAACGAATGCTCAATTACTAGTATTTTGTCCACCGACTGAGAAAGCCATCATTGATTTATCCCGATGAGCACTGGTTACCTCTATAAATCTGAATACCTATACTCCGAGCGTTCGTCAGTTCTAAGACATATCTTAGATCATTCAGGAGGATATAGCCACCAGGATGTTACCTTGGCTTAAAACAATTTTCAAAGTTCCAAGTCAAATGCATAAACATTAAATTTACGTGACAAGATAAGGTAAGGTAAAACAAGGATTGGATGCAAAATTCAAATTGATCCTGGTACCCTAATTGGGAAGACCTGTCAAATACCTTATTATTTTATGGAATGAATTTATAATAAATAAGGTATAAAATTTAATGTTCCATCATTTAATCATCAGCATACATTTAAAAATCAAATACAGTTTTCACGGTGTCTTTGTGGAGTAACTTTATTACAAAAAAATAGGTAAGTCCGAAATTTCGAACTAAAAACAATTAGACTTTGCTCTTTCATTTGCGACCAAAATCAAAATAATCGGTCGGGGGGTCCAGAACATTTTTTTTTTATTTTGTGTGAAGTATTCATGGATATGTGTTTTTGTACCGATACACATTGCGTTGAACATAGAGAATCTATGACATTTGGTCGAAAGACATTTGGTCGAATGACATTTAGTCGAATGACGTTTGGTCGAAAGTACATTTGATCGAATGGACATTTCGTCGAATGGACATTTGGTCGAAAAGGTTTAGTTGCAACAGAAAGCATATGATATTTGGTCGAACCGACATTTCGTGGAAAGAATAGTGGTCGAATCTTAATCGTATGGAAACAGAGTTTTACGTTTAGTCTGACTATAGTCGAGTGTAGCATTTTGTCGCTAATACAAAGAGAATCAGCCATTTTACCAACAATCTCTGTACGATTAGCAAAATTTTGTTAACAATTTGATGGACGCTCTCTCAACATATCATAACATAACATAACATCAACCTCTTGTGTTTTTAACGTTTAATGCTGCTTTTCTGTTCAGGCATGTTCTGCAATACGAGATAAGTTGATCTTAAATGGAAGCAAGCCATTTTTTGTCTCCTCAGTAAGCTCGTCTTCCTTTACCCGATACATAGAATCAGAACTCATTTTTAATAATTCAAAGCTTCTACTGCAAACTATGTTATTCATCCAAGGTCATCAAAGCCATATACATTGGCGTAGCTAGGATTTTTTTCTGGAGGGGGCCTAGGGGGGGCCTAGCTAATACTTGCTTTACAGAAGTAATGTCGTTCTCAAATTTAACGATTAAAAAAAACGCAGTTTTAACTGTCTTGTATTAATTTAATTGATTTTGTTATTTATTCGTTATTTTGTCTCATTTCGCAGCATATCAGGGATATTTGTAAATTTCAATTTTCGCTACGAAACACATTCATTTTTTTGTAATCCAGTCAAAATCCTACAAGGATTCTAGAAAAAACTCACAAGGAATGTCCATTGTGATTTTTCCACGAACTTTTCAGGTATTGAACAATGTGCTTTACATAGATTCCTTCAGGAATTTCTTCATGATTTTTTTCTTCATTTTTATTTATTTTTTTTTTTTTCAATAACTCCTTTACCAATTTTCACTGTGTTCGTCCTGGGATTCCCACGGAAAATCATTCTCAGACTTTCTGATCTTACCAGACAATTTCGCGAAGAATCTCTATCAAACTGCTTTAAAAAAAATCATGAAGGATTCCGCCAGAGAATGCATTAGAAATTCTTTTAATCATTTGCATCATAGGTCATACATGTATTTATTACATATAAATTCCAATTTTAACTTCAAAGTGTCCTCCTGTGTTCATTGATAATTTATTTAGGATTTTCAGGAATTACGGAGGATTTCTTCAAGAAAATAGTACAAAAATTCTAGGAGTCTCATCAAAAATGACTTCAAGATCACCAAGCAAGGAATCATTCCACGAATTTTTCAGAGAGTTCGCCAACAGCTTTACCAACTTTGCTTTTGAAGTTCTTCCTGAAGTTACTAAATGATTGTTTGAAAAATCGCAACAGAAATTCAAAAACAAATATTGACTCTTCCAGGTGTTACTGTAAAGATCGTAATAACAAGAAGTTCATGAGCAATTTAAAAAAACTCAATTGAGAGAATGCTATTCATGATTTTTCAGAGAAGTCCTTTGCAGATCTATCTGTATGTTTTAGTTATAATTATTATTCAGATTCCTTATAAATCAAGGAGCAACATTTCGCCTTCCCTCAAAATTCTCTCGAAAATATATTTTTTAAATATTTTCAAAAATGCTTACCCAAAAAAAATAACATTTCTATGAAGCTCCTAGCGGAATACATTCTTTCAAAAACTCTTCCGCGAAAATCATTTGGCAATCTTTTGAAAAAAATGTCACCGTATTTACAAAGATTTTGCAAATTATACCTGAATTTCCCAAAAAAAATCTCCAGAAGTTCCATCAACTATTCTTTTAAGAACATGGCCGAAGATGTATTGTGGAAAAATTCGTAATGTAAGATTTTGATGAATTTAAATCTTAGGGGAAACTTTTGCATTGCATTGGAAGCTTGTTAGGGAATTCCTGATGGACTTTCAGGAATCAGGAACCATACGTATAAGAATTTTGCAATTTATTTTACTATTCCTGTAATTTACCGTTTTTTAAATTCTTCAAAAAGTTGCTTTTTGGAGTATCGAAAGATTTTTGTACAAAGTTCCTCAAAGTGTCTTGCGAAGGAATGAGAAATAATAAAATATTGAAGCAGGTAGGGCAACGGTACAATAAAAGATAATTTATTATCTTTTCTCTAGAGGTAAATTACAAAATAGTTTAAACCTATCTAATGAATTTACAAATAAAACAAATTTCTCAAGAAGGTCCATCAGAATCTTTCTTAGAAGTTAACCTTGAAATCTGTCCTTCCTTGACTTCTGATTTCCTAGAATTCTGCCAGAAGCCTCTATAAATTTCGCCCTCTTATCGCACAAATATTCAAAATAAGGATATGGATTCTGCCAATGATTGGCAAAATCATTTCTAAAGAAGTGTTTTAAGGACGATCAATACTAATTTCATTATGAATAGCTTAATAAATTTCCCCCCTTCCCATTTATTTGCTGTTTGTTTCTCTACTGATTCCTTTACCGCTATACTGATTTGCTGAAGCAAAAATTTTCCTGGTGTTTTCGACAAATTTCACCTTAAATTTCGAAGGCAATATTCTTTCCAATCGTTGAATAATCCTAAATATAGAAGATTTCTTGACGAAATTTGTGAATTACTTAGGAAATATTTTTACGACTTTTGATGAACTTAGCGGAAGAATTTGTTATATAACTATTGGGAAAACTATTTAAAAAAATTAACCCTCTAATACCCAACCCCGCCTTTAGACGGGGTACACTTTGGAATTTTGTGTATTTTTTTCGTAGCTCAGAAATCAAAAAGAATTTAATTTGTGGCTTCAACCTTGACTCATAAAATGCATATAAGACAAGTTTTATATGACTTTTGAACTTTTTTCTATTTTTGAAAATTGTTTGAAAAATTGTATTCCTACATAACCTAAATGCCTGTGGTTCATTTATTGTGTAATATAAAAATGCGAACCTTTTATATTTTTCTACGATCAACCTATCACAGAAGAAGAGCTTGGTGGTATTATAATAATTCTAAACCTGTTTTTCCGTTAATTACACGAAAAATAAAAAATATCACAGAAAAAAATTAAAAATTTCATATTTTTTAAAGTATTCTGAAAACTTAAATTTTTATTGTTGCCAAAAATCAGTAACCAGAAGAGGCTTCAAGAAAAAATGAAAAAGGAAAGGGATGTTCAAAAATAAAAATTATAAAAATCAAAAAGGCAAAATTCACAAATTCGTGAATAAAAATAAATCATTACCCAAAACGTGTTTAGAACGTTTTTAGATAACGAAAAATGATATTTAGATCGAAAATATAAATTTGGGTATTAGAGGGTTAACAGAAGCAATTCAGCGAAAAATCACAGCATTAGATATGACAGAATCAATTCTTTGAGGAATTGCGGAAAATCTGAACTTTTGTAAAACTAAGTAACTTTTTTAAGTAAATCCTGGACCATTTTCCGGAATCAATTTGCTAACATATGG
Source organism: Aedes aegypti (assembly GCF_002204515.2). Taxonomy (NCBI): domain Eukaryota; kingdom Metazoa; phylum Arthropoda; class Insecta; order Diptera; family Culicidae; genus Aedes; species Aedes aegypti. Next base: position 385,013,800 of record NC_035108.1, read on the forward strand.
TAAACATGGAAGAATGGATGTCCACCAGGAGGAATTCGCTTCGAAAGTATAAACAAGTTTCACAATAGTATTTGACCAAGAGATTTGCAAATGTTCTGAAACCACCTTTCAATATTCCTTGAGGAATTTCATCATATTAAAATTCCATAAAGAATATCGAAAAGTTTTTTGAAAAAATTTGCTTCAAATCTGTTGGAAATTTGTCAAATTATTTACGAAATAATAGGTTTTCTTGAAAAAATAAAGTTTACGCAGTAAATTGACTCATGCAAAATTAAATACTTTAAAATTGAATCAAATTCAAAGATAGAATTTATTACTGGAATAAAACACTAAAGTCGATTTTGTTACATTTTTTTCACTCTAGGTTAAATTTCTGCCATTCATCTGAAAAAAATCCGAAATTGCTTGCAAGTTTAGCCTTATTTTTAGACAATTATTCCCACTTTATGTTTTCTGAGAAATTCCTCTAGACAACATCCTAATTTTTCGTTTTTTTTTTTTTTTTGTTGGGGGTTGAAACTACTGCGTCCATTATTTAGAACTATTATAGTATGTCCCAGTTTACTGTACATGTCACGCTAGCCGAACACCATTGATTAGACGATCAGCTGCTTACCATGACACGTTCCCAATCAGGTATGATATGGTTTATGAAACCAATCACCTTTCTCGGATCAGCAGACCAGATCTCACTGGGCTGTAAACAGCCGCTATCGAGAAACTTTGATCTGCGCCTGTATATTACAAAATTTTTCGATTATTTTTTTCTGACATTATACGAGTTGAAGTTGATATATGGAATTCTTTAGATGATTCTTATTCCTCCAAAAAACATGAGGAATCAGAATGCAGTGAATATGCCGCATTATGCTTTATTTGGATTTTAGAGAAAACGAACGAATTTTGGGAATTATACTTCCAGGATATTGACGCTTTTTTCATTAATAATATTGTGCATATCGTATACAATCAGTAGCTAGTTCGAACAGTAACCGATCGATGGACAGCTTGACGGTTGAGCTTTCGTTTGTCTTGAAATTCACCGAAGTTAGAACCGCCACGCTGATGTTAGGTGAAACAAGCGAGGTTTTCTCACTGTAGTTGTACAACATAAAATAACGTAACTACTGAAGAGATTTTTGTCAATAACAAGGGTCATGTACATTGATTCGAAAGATGTTGCTTCATGTTGAATTAATTGTTTTTTAATTGTTATTTTTAATATCAGCAAAAATTCTGGGGGGGGCCTGGATGATTCTGGAGGGGGCCAGGCCCCCCTGGCCCCCCCTGTTCCTACGCCAATGGCCATATATTTGCTTGAGGAATTTTATAAAGATGGAAGCAACAATAAGCCAATTGACCATAAGCAGAGTTACAGATACCTAACAATCACTTCGCCATAAATGTTTTCCTTAGAGCTTTTATTTCCTGCCGCTTTAATTATGATTTCCGCCTTCAAAAATCTTACCCACTTCCGTAAGCTGCAAGACCCGGAATTCAAAGAAAGATTCCAAGCACTCTCTCCGAATTCTTCCATCAGATGAAGATCAGCAGTTCATTACAAAGAACGATGACATTTCAAAAGAATAATAAATAATGCAAGCATTATGTTCACAGCGTTGAGTAATAAAATAAAAACTTGAGCATTTTTTCAAAGAATGATGATATTTTCAAAGAATAATAAATTCACTAGAGCTAAATATTTCAGTCAATGTATAAAACAACTATTTCCGAAAATTTCATTTAATCAAAAGATGTATGGAAATTGTAAATAAGACTACATACAATGTCCCATTTTTTATTCAACAAAAGGTAATGATTCAGATTACTTAAAATATGCATTATCTCACCAACTTTGCAAAACTTAGATAGCAATAATTAATTTCACCGAGTGATAATAAACCATAAGCTTTCAACCACATTTCCGTTCAACTAAACGTAATTCCAGCACAAAAAACCAAAAAAGAACAAAAGTTCCAAAGCAATTCGACCAAATGTCCATTCGACCAAATGTCCTTTCGACCAAATGTACTTTCGACCAAATGTCATTCGACCAAACGTCATTCGACCAAATGTCATTCGACGAAATGTCCTAAAGCCCATTGCGTTGAACATAGATACGGGACAAACTGCAAGATCAAACCATTTGAACACCTTGGCTTGGAAGGTTAAGTTGTTCTTGCTCAAAAGAGCTGTAATAAGCATATATGACATATGATCAGAGCCGTAGCGTGGCTTCATGGTGCCCTTGGCGAACCTCCATTTCAGCGCCCCTAAACCCTCTAATACCCAAATTTTTATTTTCGATCCAAATATCATTTTTAGTTATCTAAAATCGCTTTAAACACGTTTTGGGCAATGATTTATTTTTATTCGCATATCTATGTATTTCGGTTTTTGATTTTTATAATTTTTATTTTTGAACATCCCTACCCTTTTTCATTTTTTCTTGAAGCCTCTTCTAGTTACTGATTTTTGGCAATAATAAAAATTCAAATTTTTACGCTAATTTTAAAAATATTAAATTTTTGATATTTTTCTGGACATATTTTTATTTTCCGTGTATTTAACGGAAAAACAGGTTTAAAATTATTTGAATACCACCAAGCTCTTCTTTTGTGATAGGTTGATCGTAGAAAAATACAAAAGGTACGATGGTTTATATCACACGTTAAAAGAACCCCGGGTATCTGTAGGTTATATAAGAATACAATTTTTCAAACAATTTTCAAAAATACAAAAAAATTTCAAAAGTCATAAAAACTTTTCTTATATGCGTGTTATGAGTCAAGGTTTTAGCCAAAAATAAAATCATTTTGATTTCCGAGCTACGAAAAAATACACAAAATTCCAAAGTGTACCCCGTCTGAAGGCGGGGTTGGGTATTAGAGGGTTAATCAAAGCTCAGCAAGAAAAAAAAAATTCTGAGCAATTTCTACGAGAATTTTTATGAAAATCGTCAAAAGTGTCATAAAAGGTTATATTATTTCCTTGAGATCAGAACATATTAAATTATTGACTAAATCTCCTGCAAGAAAAAATGAGTATTCCTTTATTTTTTAATGAAAATTTTCTGAGTACTTTTAAATAATATCTAAAAGATGCATTGACAAATTCCGAAGAAATATAGAGTTTATATAGCTAAGAACAAATGTACAGTTTCTACTAGATGTTTCAAACAAAATTTGTAAATTTTGGTGAAATGCAAATTTTTAATGAAATTCTCCTGTACATGTCGGACCATTTGCTTTCAAGCAGAGTTTTAAAAATTTTCGCTCTGAATTACTGGAAAGAATTTTAGAACTTATGCCAGAAATACAACTCGAATGCCATAGCAATCCTTTACAAAATTATGATTCTTAAACAAAGACCAACCTCATAATAGTAAGTGTAAAGGAAAAATTGTTATATTTTCTGAGATATGATAGGATGGTTTAGATTCTATGGACATTTATAGAAATATCATTTTTCAGGAAATTCATAGAGAAAGCAAAGAAAATTCTCAAGGATTTAAAAGGAAATATTTTTATTTGAAATTTTGCGTAGATTTGGTCAAGACTTTAAAAGCTTTATTGCAAAACTGCAGTTTGTAAATCAATAAAAAATATTTGAAATATATCGCAGAGTTTTTAATTTACTTTCAAGGAACTGCTATCACCATTCAAATTGAAAGCATTCTTCACAGTGAGATATCGAAAAATGGAAATATTCACAAAAAATCTAAAGTTTTTTCCGGTGGAAAAGAAGGTGAACATGAAAAATGTCAATCATGCAAACTTCTTGAAAGGTGATCAAATATTAACAATAATGTTAATGAAGAAGTCTAAATAGTTACATTCAACTTTTCCACCGCATTTTTTTTTTTAAATCAAACGAGTTTCAGCTAGTGTAGAACATGTTTACAGTTATCTATCTATCTATATAAATAAAAATGGAGTGGTGTTTGTATGTCACGAAATAACTTCAGAACGGGACACCCGATTTGCACAATTATTTCACTGTTGTCTTCTTGAAGGGCTCCGACGTGTTCGTGTGACGAAAAAGTTTAGGGAAGTTGTGGGAAAGTTTGGTATAACGGGGGAGTACTAATATGTCATGTTGTGTGAGAGGTTCCATGACATTTTTCAACAGCCTACTTGATGGCAAGACGAAGTTTGCCGGGACCACTAATTAAAAATATATTACAAATTCTAGAATTATGTCTGGTGTGAGAATTTTCGTCTAGGTATAGAGTATTAGAGTTATGAAAAAATTACGCAACATTATATCAGAATGACGCCTAGAATTATGTGAAAGACCGATCAAGATAAAGCAAGAGCCAAGAGTTGCTTAGAATCTTATAATTGATTCTGTGAGAATCTTGCCCAAATTTCAATTGAAAATCTGCCCATAATTACGTGGATCCCTCTCAGGATAATCTTAGATTCATATTCAGTATTATGTGAAAATATTTCTTGTAATTTTACTAAAAAAAACGAGTGATCGAAACATACAGTCTAACTTTTAGCATACATACAAATCTGAATGATACAAATCTTTGTTTCTTCTCATCAACAAACTAAATTTATGTGTATTTATTTGAACTTCAAACTTTAAAAATATATATAGGAATGAACAATATCTTTTGAAATACTTATTGCATATGTTGTTAAAGCCTTTCAAAACCTGTTTTGTATGTTTCTTTATTATGTCCTACTTTTTTTTATTTGTAACTAATAATAAGCCCTAATCTAATATGCACCTTTGAGAATTTTACCGAGTGATTCACGCATTTTGGCGCCCCCTTTAGGCTGGCGCCCTTGGCGGGTGCCAACCTGGCCAACCGCACGCTACGGCACTGCATATGATATACACATAATTGTAAAACTGTCTCAAACATCATTTTAGTTATTGTCCACGAAAAACCTTGAAAATCGTACTTAAATTGGTCATAATGATGTAAGAAGTTATTAGGAAATATTTTTAATAGGTGAAGATGCATCGATATCAAACCTCGAATTTTCTAAAGCTTGTTTGTAGATTTGTATCTTGAGAACCTGACATCCTTTTGCGTTGAACATTTTATTGATTAGTCGCCACCAGCGAGTGACCAGTGAGTTACCGGTTGTCTGCTTCTCTAGAGTTGTGCTTTCGAAAATTCGAGGTTTGGCTTCTATGTATATTCACCCTTAAAACCATTGATAACCGAGGGTGTAGCTCTTTGTTATTATGCAGATAAACGGACCAAAAATAAAAACTGTCACCGCTGGGAGACAGAGGAGGATCTTCTCTTCGTGGTAGCATTGCACATTGGACCGAATCGACAATTTAGCCGGAAAAAAGTGTTATCTCTGTTCTCGTCGATTTTAGGCGTTCGATGTCTTCAGAGAAGTTATTCGTAATTGAGTTTTGCATCCTTTAAGGAAAAAGTTTAATAGGGTGGTCCATATTTAAGCTAAAATTTTGACTCAAACTTTTTTGTTTGATTAAATTTGTGGCTGCGCTTTTTTGCAAACTTTTAGAAAATGTTATTTTGAACAACTTTGTCGAAGACACTTTTGATCTAACTCTTCATTTAAGCTAAGTAAATTGATTTTGAAAGTTTTAACATAGGGTGGACCCAAAAAATCAGTAATTTTGATCTAACTTTTTTGTTTTCAGTTTTACGTGAATGTGGTCTTCAGAAGAGTTGCAGAGGAAGTAAAGATACACATTTTTGCTGAACATCGCAAGTTTGTAATTCTTGTGATTTTGAAGTTATAAGCAAATTTAAGTGAAAAACTATAAAATCTTAAGATGCCCATAACTCATGGAGTTGGTTTGATAATTTTTTTCTTTAAATGGCATTAGAAAGACCATACAATAGGCAACTTTTGCTGCAAAAACTGTGAGAACGTATTTTTGTAAATTGAGAAAATTCACTTCAAAAATATACTTTAAAAACTCGGAATTCGCTTGTAACTCACAAGATTTTAAAGTTAACGGCGTTCTGTATTCAGCAAAGTTGTAGAATTTAACTAGATCTATAACTTTCCCATACACCAATTTTAAGAGAAATGTGAAACAAAAATAACAATCTTATGAGTTACAAGCGAATTTCGAGTTTTTCAAGTGTATTTTGAAGTGAATTTTCTCAATTTACAAAAAATACGTTCCCACAGTTTTTGCAGCAAAAGTTGCCTATTGTATGGCCTTTCGAATGCCACTTAAAGAAAAAAATTATCGAACCAACTCCATGAGTTATGGGCATCTAAAGATTTCATAGTTTTTCACTTAAATTTGCTTATAACTTCAAAATCACAAGAATTAAAAACTTGCAATGTTCAGCAAAAATGTGTATCTTTACTTCCTCTGTAACTCTTCTGAAGACCACATTCACGTAAAACTGAAAACAAAAAAGTTAGATCAAAATTACTGATTTTTTGGGTCCACCCTATGTTAAAACTTTCAAAATCAATTTACTTAGCTTAAATGAAGAGTTAGATCAAAAGTGTCTTCGACAAAGTTGTTCAAAATAACATTTTCTAAAAGTTTGCAGAAGAGCGCAGCCACAAATTTAATCAAACAAAAAAGTTTGAGTCAAAATTTTAGCTTAAATATGGGCCACCCTATTTAACTTTTTCCTTAAAGGATGCAAAACTCAATAACGAATAACTTCTCTGAAGACATAGAACGTCTAAAATCGACGAGAACAGAGATAACACTTTTTTTCCGGCTAAATTGTCGATTCGGTCCAATGTGCATTGTGAAATAAAGTGTAAATCCATTCGTTTGCTCAGTAATAACAAGCTATGGCTTTTAGGACGAGATCATAAATTATGCGAGATTTCTCTTTTTACTCGTAGGGGATGGTACAAAAATTATGTCACGCTAAATTTCAATTTTTTTGACCCCCTCCCCCCCTTTGTCACACTTTCTGTATGAGTCCTCCGATAATTTTGTAAGGCTTGTCACGCATGGCTTAACCCCCTCCCCTCCCTTGGAGCGTGACGTAATTTGTGCATGACCCTTAGATCCAAATTGACTTATTCGCCTTTCAAACAAAACAATTTCAGTTATTCGAATTAACTAGTAGAGGGCTTCGCATGTGATAAACCTTGTTATAAGGCATGTAATATACTTGCCCCATGGTGCTGAAAAATACGCTAAATTGGATGGTATTTGAGAAGTTTCAAATCTTATATTTTTTATGTTATTTTCTTAATGGCACAGTGCTTATGAAAAGATCAGAAACTAACATCATGAGGCTAAAATGGGTTTGGGATGTTTGTACTTGTTTGCAGTACTATAACCCCATATTAACCCCTCTACCGGCAGCTCCATTTTTTCAAAATATTCAAATCGCGTTTCTCAATATTTTTGAAAAAAAATTCCACAACTTCTCAAAAAACTCTTTTATTTTCAGAATCTGTATCGGTTTTGAGCATTGGTCATCTATATTCGGAGATATTCCAAAATTCCTTGGGGGACCGACGCATAGCCATAACTCTCGTAATTATCTCTGGCTACATATTTTTCTCTTATTCGGTTATTCGCTTTTCAAAACTAAACATTGATGAAAGTCTATTGTGAAGAAATTGAACAAATCGGTGTAACTGTTATGTTTTTTTTGTTAGTTTTTATGTTTTCGGTACCACTCTAGCCGTAACAAGATCTTGAAAACTTCTTAAAACATCATATTGAAATTTTATATGGGAAGTGTCGGTCCCCCAAGGAACACCGAAATATTTTGAAAACCAGTTCACTAATGATCAATACCGACATAGATTCCAAAAGTAGAAGAGTTTTTTGAGAAGTTGTGAAAAAATTGTGGAAAAATATAGAGAAACAAAAAAGTTATCGCGATTCAAATATATTTTTGTGCTGAAAAAATGAAGCTGCCGGTAGAGGGGTTAAGCTAAATAATTGCAAACAAACTCATGAATATATCTTCTGCTATCTGAGGAATTGAATTTCTCTCTTCAGTAAATTTCTTTATTATGGTTTGAAGAATGAGCTTTTACAATGGGATAATAAGTTTGTACTTACATTACAGTACAAGCGTGTTTGGAACATACCTCAAAATTTCTTCATAGTAATTTCCATATAAACCTACATTGTCTTTGGGCCACCTTAAATCACCACCTAGAAAGCTGCGAATTTCACAGAACACTATTTTTATAGTAAGGATGGTAAGGAACATATGTGAAATTGAATTCTCAAACATTTTTTTAATTTTGAACCGCCCTAATGTACATAAACACATAGATAGACAAATTCAAACATATGTGCAAGTCTCTCGAAATCAAAAAAAATAAAAATATTACTTTGGACCCCCCGACCGATTATTTTGGTTTTAGCAGCAAATGAACGCGAGAAACCTATACTTTATTGTGGAGAAGTTTCAGACTTACCTATTTTTTTTTAATAAACTTGTTCTACGAAACACACCGTGTTTTACGACTAAATCTCTGTTTCAAAAAATATTTCACGGCGAATATTTCGATAAGTTTATTCAACAAACTTTCATTGGTTCGTCGTTGAAGTGTCGTCTTTATGTTCTTCTACTTGGAAATTTATTATATCAATTGAAAATTTTATATTTGCATGTTTTTGTCAAATGATTGTTTATCATGGTTTAATCGCTTATTAAAGTTAATCCTATGACCCGACGATCCTCCCCATTAACAAACGTCGCTCCCAGTAACCATTGTGGAGATGCAGACCCACTAACATTCCTTTCCAAAATCCCATCTGACTGCATAAACGTTGCCGGCGCCGTTATTGACCCTGTACAAATAGAGGCACTGAGTTATGCACACTGTAGGAAAATATGGCTAATCCCAGCCGAACTTCTAGTTGTTTCTTTGTGCATCTTCGCTTACTTTGGTCAATCACGGAATAGTTACCATTAATATGTGTAGTCAGTCTAAGCTAAGCTAAATTTTTTTTTTATAAAAAAGCGTTTCACGGCATTCCAGATGGTAATTTTAGTAAAGGGATGGATTTTCATGAACATTGCATCAATTTTAAGTGAAAATAACTGGTTCGATAAATCTGTCCAACGATGACGTTTATTTACAGTTTGATGATCATTCTAAACTTTGCTACAAATTAACCTGATAGCTAAAAATAAAATGAAGTGAATCAATATACATTTAAAAACGGTAATTAAAACCAGACCAGACACGATATACGAATGCGAAAATGGGAACTTTGGCAAAGAAAGCACTCAGTTAATAACTGTGTAGTAAGTGCTCATAAAAGCACTAAGCTGAGAAGCAGGCTCTGTCCTAGTGAGGAGGTTAATGCCAAGAAGAAGAAGAAGAAGACATATTCATTCAATCATCCAAATTTATTGGGACTACTGTTTAAATTAATAAATTAAATTGCAAACAATTATATTGCAAACAATTACATCAGCCTTACGCCTAGTTTTGGCCAAGTCGTTCCTAATTTGGGCACTATAATATGAAATCAAAGTGATTGGCCAATTTAAAAATCGTATTTAAAAATGTGGCTGAAACTGCCCGGTCAACCAGTCAGTGATTTTCGATAGCGATCGATATAGATTCGTTTTGAACCGTTAGCGATCGCCAACTTTGGTCAGAGATCTTTAAAGAATGGAGAAGACTGGTTGGTCGGGTGGTTCTGGTGGTCTATATTGACTAACGTGATTTTCAATGCGAAAAATAAGTTTCTGATCCGTTCCGAAATTTTCCAAACATAATAGTTGTATGTTTTCATTTGACGTATAAGCAGCATATTTTGGTATGTCTATATTAAAAAAATATTAAAGGCTGGCCAAAACCGGTGCATCTATCCTACAAAAGTTCTAAAAGCACAAAACGGTAGTGCACCCGGTCGATATGCAAATATCAAACTGCAACTGATTCACGTCCCACAAAACACATCCTATCCTAATAAAATACAAAATCACACCAAATCGATCCTCCTCATCGTTAGCCCGCTCGACAACGGCGATGACGGCGACCACGACGACGAAGGGTGAAAGCAACCGAGAGACAGAGAAAAGCCGGTCGAGCACAGCTCCTAACAACAGCCCAGCAAAGTGCAAAAAAAAGGTGCGATGCTTTTCAATTCGAGGTGATTGATAGCTTGATTGATTGATGGATTTCGATGGACTGACTGACAGCGTTATTGAGTGCTAAACATTGTGCTCTGCTCTTTCTCTCTCAGCCAGCGTATTGCACCGCGTGGCTGGCCCTTGGACTAGACCAAACCCTATGGCCAAGGAGAGTCAGCTGCTTGCGGTCGTCGGTCGCCGTTTGGTTCCGATCCCGGACCGATATGGAACCGAACTCCCTCGCATTTTTCGTCGGCGCGCATTTTTGGGTGTTCGAGAGCAGATGCGAGGGTTTTTTTTCGGTCGAAAAAGACTCGTTTTCGGTCGTCCTGAGCCGGTGCTGGAGGGAATAAGGGTATGCGATGTGCATTTTTTCATGTCGATACGAAAGGAAGAGATATCAGTACGTATCATACAAAAATTATAAATGTTTCATACTTAGTTGACAATAAACACTGCGCTCATGCTGTGTACAAAGAACGAGGATTTCCATCTGTGCATTGGTAACAAGTAATGTGAAACATAAAATTGCTTCATTGGATTCCTAGAAATTTCGCAGAAACAAGTATTTAGTGAAACCATTCAAGATACCGCATACCCTAAGTCAGGAAAGCGAACATTACCGGACCTTCGACTATTGCGGATTTGGCCGAGGATGAAGAAGAGCTGGTACGAATAATGAAATTTATATTTATGATGTGTTGGTATTATTATTTTTAAGAGCAATGAATATTGATTTTGGTTTTATTTTTACTTAGTCATGGTTCTACGATTTGTTCTCTTGTTGATTCAGTCAGGACGGACGGACGGATGGATGGATGGATGGGATAGGTGATCGTGATCAAGTGTAGAATGGATACGATGCAAAGACCGGGTTTCGCTTTTGATGGGGAATATGGATGATGATTGATTGGATTTTTGTGTGATGTTGGCTGTCGAACGATGATGCTTCGAAAATATGTGAATAGAGCTAATATAAAAATCTGGATCGTAGTCGAAAGCACCATTTTTGCTCGCCACATTATTTGGAGGACTTTCGGAGTGACGTTGGCATGGGTGAGAGATTCCACCAGTTGTCGTCGTGTCGGAATCGAGAGAAGCGAGGAAAATCACATGGTCGATTCCGTTCAGATTCACACAGCTGATATTACAAGTGATTAATGTCCTCACAGCAAGAGCGACATTTCATGTTCTGAAGAAAACATCATACTCTTGGAAAAAAGGAACGAGGGAAAGGCAGAGAGCAAGTAGTGCGTGTTTATGTGACCGAACCGAGCAATTCGTCGATTTGCTTCACTATCTGTGATTGTTCCATACGCTTTTTTTTGCTCTCGGAGTCCTCTCACTTTAGGATATCCCGGCCGTAAATCACTCAAAGGCAAAGAGAAAGTTTTGTTTTGGACGTGCTCTTGTTTCTGCCAGCGGTGCGCGCGCTGTAAAACGACAACAAATTCCAAGTAAACTTTTGACGTGCACCAAGTCGGTATGTCGAAGACAAAACGGTTCATTTGCAGCATGGGGTAGTTTTGGTTGTAGGATTATGCACAGCAATTAATCTACCCGTAGGGCACAAATGTGTTTGGTTTCGAAAAAATAGAAAATTTCAAATATTATGCAAAATTAGGCATGCTTCTTTCTAATTTTGAAGTCTATTCATATCAAAGCTTTCTTCTATCCCTTTGATCAATGTACAGTATTAGACACAGTGGCGTAGCTAGGGTTTTTGGGGCCCGGTGCGGTGTTCAATTTAGGGGCCCTCAATAAAGTAATGTGCACGCCGTTCAAATGCGAACGCTAATGTGAAAACAACTGTTGAAATAAACGATGACCAAATAGCTTTCATAGAATTATGACTAAAATTATGAAACTTATGTTGATAATGTTGCTGTAGTAGTTAAATGACACAAATGTCAGTTAATGAGCCTACAGTTCTTCTTTTTTAATTCTTGTTCAAAAATACATTAGTTTACTGAAAATTATCGAGAGAACTTCCAGTGAATTGCTATGTAAGTTGATATATTAGCTGGTGGAGTAGCTCTGGAAAGCAATGATCCATATACAGCTTAAATTGGGAATTCTAGCGCAATGTTGACATTTCCCAAATTTTGTGTTTTGTTCGATTTTGAAATTCTTGATGGCAGAAAAGCCTTAAATTATACTAACTAATTACAAAATGAACACCAAAGATTTTCTCAAGAGTTCATTTTGTGATTTTCACGAACTTCCTAAAAATTAATAAACCCTAAAAAATCCAATGTAGAATTCTCCTTAGGATAATCATAAAAGTTATCTTAGAGATTCCAGCATTAATTTCTTCAAAAAACCTTCCTGAAATTGTTCCAGAAAATAAGTACTCCAGGAATGTTTACAATGATTTTACGTTTTCTCATAACTTCCACCAAGCTTCCCGTTTACAATATCTTTATGATTTCAAATAGTATTTTCTCAAAGGATTTTCTAGATATTTTTTTCAAATTATCGTTCAGATTCTAACCAGTGAATTCGTTCAGGAATTACTCCAGAGATTGTCCCTAAGACTACTTAGGGAATTAAAGAATATAGAGTTCTTAGAGATTTTTTTTAATTGCGGCAGTGATCTTGTAGGAATTCCACTAGTTAATCCTCATGATATTCATGCATAAAAATATCCAAGATATTCCTTAAAAATAATTCCAGGGATTCCACCAGATTTTTTTTTTCAAAGCGATTTAAGAGATTGCTCCAAGAGTTTCTAGAAACATTTGATCAGTATTGACTTAACGGATTCCCGTCCCAAGGATTTCTTGAGAAATTTCATAAGAAAATTGTAATTAAATTCCACCAGGATTTTATCCAGAATATGTCCAAGAACTGTTTCCAAAGAATTACGGATTCTAGGGATTTTGAATTTCTCCAATAGTTTCTTTTTCAAATATATCTATGAATTCTTCTATGCCTTTGATCAATAATTTGTGATTTCTCCAGCATATAAAGAAGATTCAACTATAAATTCTTCAAACCATTCTGCTTATAATACTTTAATTTTTCCGGAGTATAGAAATTCATAAATTATTCCAGCAGTTTATCATGAATTCTTCCAGCGACTCTTTCGAAGAACTATCCAGTAATGATTCTTGAAATGCCCTAGCAATTATTCTAAAAACTCGTACAGGTGTTCGTCCAAAAACCTAAAAAAACTTCTCGAAATATCGTCAGTAAATTAATTACGAAATCCTTCCATTTGATTCCATCAGGAATTTCTTAAGAAAGTTCTTTAGGATTTTTTTCAGTAGGTTCTCCAAGTAAGTTTTCGTTAAAGTTTTAAGTTTTAAGTTTAAGTTAAAGTTTTCGTCTATAGAATATCCTACTGATATTTTGTATTACAAAATATATTCGGGAATTCGTCCAAAAACTTATCAAGATCTCCAGATCCCCCAGAGAATTCTCCTGGAATAATGCCGATACTCTCACAACGTATTCGTTCTGAAACTTTTCCATGGAACATCTCTCAACGTTAGTTCTTCTTTGAATGGAGTTTTCTAGTGATTCCTTCATCAATTTACGGATACGTTTTTTAAAGAATTCTTGGGGAATTTATTCTAAAATTCTGTCAAGAAATAACAAAAGGATGTATTTCAAGAGTTCCTCATAACAAAATTCTTCAAGTCCCATAATTGCCTAGGGTCGGTGTTCTCTTAGTGGACAGTTCCCTATATTTCGTCGACTTCGATCACGTTCCCGACGGCGTTACTCTCAGCTGCATTGTTGATGGCTGCTTTCAATGTTCTCCAGCAGTCCTCAAAAGGGACTTCATCCAGCTCACCCTCTTCCGGTAATGCAGCCTCTAGGTGCTGTCATTCCGGGGTGGCCGTTGGTACCGTAAGTTGTTATCGACGGGGATTTTTGGGCGCAACTTAACCATCACCAGATAGGGAACAGAGTCGATGTTAGGTCCTGACGTCGATAATGTCGGAAAAGTGCCATTCATCAATCGGAACGTGGTCGATTTGTGATTGTGTCTGCTGTGTCTGATTTTAGGCAGATACACTCCCGTACAAAAGTTTGGGTTCACCCCCTCAAAAACATACAAAAGTGTTCTGTGCATATATCTGTGATTACACGTCCAATTGAAACTCGTTAAGTCGCATTCGAAAGGCAAAGAGTATTTATTTTTCAAAAACAATTTTTAAAATCGTTTGTATATTAAATTTTTAGTTAAAGTTGTTACATATTTCAAAAAACACACTGAAAAATCATATCTAATTTCCTCAGCTTTGGATCGACCAAAATTTTAAATCAAAGTGTCATTAGAATCGTAATCTTATATTTTTTGAAGAGACCCCACGAAATTTTGGCGGAAAAATCTGAAAAGTATTCAATATCAATGAAACAGTCAGTCAAGTCATCGTGCAAAGTTTAGGTTCACCCCTCAGTATGATGCAAATCGTGCAAAAGTTTGGGTTCACCTGAGCCACACGCACATAATTTTTGTCATTATCTCTGCCATTGTTCAACCGATTTAAATAGTTTGAAGCTTTTTTGAGCGCAAATTATGGCGCGTACACAGTTTGAAATTTCACAGATTTAAGTAGGTTAAGGTGAACCCAAACTTTTGCTTGATACACCATACTGAGGGGTGAACCCAAACATTTGCACGATGACTTGACTGACTGTTTCATTGATTTTGAATACTCTCCAGATTTTTCGGCAAATATTTCGTGGGGTCTCTTCAAAGAATATAAGATTACAATTCTAATGACACCTTGTTTTGAAATTTTGGTCGATCTAATGCTGAGGAAATTAGTTTAGTTCTTTCAGTGTGTTTTTCGAAAAATGTCACAACTTTGAGTAAAAATTTAGTATACAAAGTTCATAGAATGTTTTTGTAAAAATGCATACGAAGCAAGAGTAACTCTTTGCCTTTCGAATGCGGTTTAAAGAGTTTCAATTGGACGTGTAATCACAGAGATATAGACTGAAAATTTTTGCATGTTTTTAGGGGGTGAACCCAAACTTATGCACGGGAGTGTATACAATGAATTATTGATTGAACATGAGCATGAGCATAGATGACCGTACAATTCGTAGTTGCTACTCCGTAATTGTCCAGAACAATCGAAGTTACACAGGGAATTAATGAATGGGGCTTAGGATTAGCTTACCATTCTTCAGTGCGCACAAATCGAGAGCTCAAATTTTCAAAGTCAATAACGGCGCCGGCCACGTCCTTATGGTCAACGGGGAAGGGAAGGAATATTAGTTAGACAACCGTTGTTACTAGAGACCAAGTATACCTTTGCATCTCCACAGATGTCATGGAAAGAATTTTGGGTTTAAGGTAAAGATTTGGGAGTCTCCAATGGTTGGTGATGCGATCCATGCTATAATCACGCCTAATCGGAATTGCGGTAGAATACAAATAACAGTGTCGTCGCTCGGCGGCCAGTGAAAGAAACTGAATGTTCGAAAGGTTGTTGCCTGTACTTTTTGTCGCTGGCGCCAACTCTTAGCGGTTATAAACGAAATAAACAGTCCTAACCCAATTGATTTATTAACCCTAACACTAAAACCCTTTTCTACTATTTGATAGGAAACATGTTAGTCTGTCCGATCATAAATAAAAAAGAGAATACAATTATGTTTTTCACATCTTAAACCGCTGTATTCCTTACCATTTTCATATTAACCCCAGTCACGAATTTTGGCGCAAATTGATCAAGACCTAAATTTGTCTTCTTTCGAACATTTGAATACATCACAAACTATGCGCTTTCTTAGATTAAATATTAGTGATTTAACGCAAATTGACAAACATTCAACAATTATCATTTATTGTCACAAAAATAATCATAAAAAACTATACAAATTCATGTTTTTTTTTCATTAGAAGCAAGATGATATCCTTAAGGTGTTCATTTTATCACCCCTTCACCTATTGACAGCAGTGTAGTTACACATACATATGTAACGAAATAACGTTAGATTTCAGAGTAACTTATGTGTAACAAGCCAGCCACTGGCTGACAGGAGTCAACACTACATGCCAAAAGTTTCCATAAATGTTTTGAACTTTGATATTGAAACTTTATCAGTTTATGCCCAGTAAACACACCATCGTATATGATGGGATATAAGAGTACAAATGTGGAGGCGATATACGTACACCTTGCATGCTGCCTTATGGCGCATGTACGTATATTGCCTCCACATTTGTACTTTTATGCGCTATCGTATACGAGTTTGTGTTTACTGGGTGGTCTTTTGTTGTTTTTGTGATTTTTTTCAGTGATAAATCAAAATTGTCGAATTAACAAATTACAGTCTTTCTTGCAAGTTTCAAAAGAAGTCATCATTTAAGATTGTCTGTCTTCAAACAGTCATTCGGAAGTGTATCCGCAGCAATATTAAATTAAAAGGCGAATTTTGATATGCAATCTTTCACAAATAATTAAATACAAATGATAAACACTGATAATTTTATTATCAATGTCAATTTCCATTTTTTATTGCAGTTGTAATGAAACTTTATATAGATAATCCAGATATCAGGTGTGAATTGAGTTTATAATTATTTAATATTTCACGAGCGTTTTTGAGCAAGTAAAATGATTGATTTCACCACAAATTCAAATCTTCGTGTTAAATTTAAGTTGTACTTGTGAAAAATTTTGCGTCCAAAATCATATGCATTACTTTTGCTGATAATTTATTCAAAATAGTTGTTTGGTTTCGAAACTGTCAGAATGAAATGATTTGTTCAATGCCATTTCTATTATTTTGTCGCAGAGAAACTAATGCATAACCAACAAATTGCATACCAGTCGCTAGTAAACTTCTTATGTAATGACCAACAAGTTACACAAGACTCGACTTTTTGCGCTTTCTTGGTTACACAGCAGTATTTTTAACGTTACAATGTTTCCTATTGTAACTAATGAATATGTTAAGTAGTGGTTGCTGTTATTTACTTGTAACAATGTGTGCTGCTTGGGAACCTTATTGCAAGTACCACAAGCTGCGTTACCGTGTAGGTACATTAAGCGTGCATGAACGTAAGTCGCTTGTACTTTTGTACTCTTATGCGCTATCGTATGAGAGTTTGTATTTACTGGGTTTACACTACACTTTTACTATTTTTGGAAGTATTATTAAGAGGATTCGCTTAACAGCGTAAATCACCGCGTAAGCCATGCTAAATTGATTATTTGAACATTCCATATACTGTCAATGAAACGTTTCAGAATCTTAAAATTCTATGTGTAGTGACTGGCCATTTCTTTCCCACAAAATTCAAAACACACGAGTTCTATTAAAACATGTTTTGATCCTTCAAACCAAACCAACAAATTGAGTCTTAAGTTTTCTTGACAGCCTACTTCGATTCAAAAGACCTTTACTTCGCCTTACGCTCATTCAAATCTATTCTATGTTTCTATATTTTTCTATTATATTCCACTATGCCCTTCTCATAATCCCTACACTATGGTCTATCAATCAAAGAGCGCTCTGATCATCTGACAAACTCCAAAGAAACAATCATTTTGCTTGTATTTTTTTTCTATGAACGGTTGCAAACAATTGCTGAAAACTAAAGAAAGGACAATACTAAACTTATGCAAATATTAATTGTCAATAGGATTCCCTATTGATAATTAATATTTGCATAAGTTTTTGCTGAGTAATGTATACATTGCATTACTATATGGGACATTCGTTAACTTATAAGTTTCAACTAGTGTTATTCCAGAGATTTGCGAACATGGATCCTTATGAGATTGGAACGGGCTTGGTTTAACAATTGTCTAAGAGGTTATATTAGGTTCACAAGTAAAAAAAATCTTCTTGTATCGATGCCATCTCAATAATCTCTGAACCGAATGTAATGAAATTTTACACATGTAAGCAACACACTCCAATCAAGTTATACCCATATTTTCACCAATTTTTACCCACGGACAAAAAAGTTACACACGGATAAAAATGGTGCATTTTTTCGAGTACAGGCCTTAATGCAGATCGGAATGTCTCTCCCATACAGATTAGAAGAGTGATAATATCCAATGATTCGGAGATAGCTGCTGAATTATTTCTGAAAAAATTGTCAAATCATGCTACACATCCAATTCGATCGTTTCCGATATAATTTTGTTAAGCCAACAGTTAATTATTCAAAATCCTCCAGTTTTACGAATGGGCGGGACGATGATTTCTGGAATTTGAATGGTTTAGCTTAAACAACAACTTTCCAACCGACTGGTTGACAATATCAGCGAATAACTAGATCATTAATCTCACATTTGACATTTGACATATAACATGCAAAGTACAGTCATCTCTCCCTTACTCGATATTGAAGGGACCATCGAGTTAGGGAGGTATCGAGTTACAGAACACAAAACCAGTTGCATTGCGATCCAAGGGACCATCGAGTTAGCCATGAAAACCAACTTTTACTATGGTTCTCTAACTCGATATCGAGATATGGAATATCGAGTAAGGGAGAGTTAACTGTATATCATTGCTGAAGATACGCAGAATTACGTTTCACGCAGTTTTGAGTAAATTGAAATTTTCATTAAAACGCTAATTGTATTTTAACCTTACAATTCACTGGATCATTTACTTTGCAAAAAAAAATGTAATAACGAACAGTTTTTTAATACTCATATTTGGGTACATTGCGTTTAGTTTTTGTAAATATCTGACCAAATGCAGGTAACCACAAGTGCGGCCATTGCAAAATGACTGCTAGAGAATCACTCGGCACGGCAATGCCGCAGCACACAGAGTACGCCTTACCTCACCAACGATCAGCTACTTAATGATGATGAAGCACTGCCTGATGTAGCCATCTCCGCTGTCTAGTGCTACCAAGAGAGGAGACCAGTGGTACCAACATTGTATCACAATGTTACCACCACTATCGATTGTGAGGGATAGGATTCTATGAACATTAAGGTCCGTATACATGACACCTCACATTCTTCCTCTGCTTTAAAAAAAAGAAGGTAAAATTGCAGTACTTATGTTCTACAACAAGAAAACCGTGAATATCAGAATCAAATTATTTAGCTGAAAATCACTTCGAGAAAAAAAAAATAATTCCGTGCATATCAACGAGACAACAGGGCATCGTTATACAGTCGTCACTGACACGTAACGCTTGTACGACAGTGCTATGTTTTGACCTTTCTCTCGACATGTTTTGTGTCAACTTCGATTCTGTTTGCCCCGATTGTTTTGATCGCGAAAGACAATCAAAAACTGTCGCAGTCGTCGCAGTAGGCATTGGCGAAGATTCCTCCTTCTGCATCGAGTTTAGAGAGCGAGTAGACGCCATCATCCAGTAGAGGATCCACAGCAACTGAAAATCAGCCGAACATGGACGACAAAGCCAAACACTCTAAGGTTTCGCTTAGGTCATTCCTCTCAAGAGGTTTCTAAATACAAAACGGAGGGATCCGGTGCTTAGAAAACTATCCCTGGGAAAGTGACATGCTGCCATTGATAGCAATTAAGGAAGGAATGGAAATAAACCAGTGAGTAAAACGAACAAATTTATTTATCTTATGTAGTGATGGTATATCCAACTCACACTGGTGTTCCTTTCGTAGTGGCTCATGGTAGGTTCTCAGCCTGCTGCACATAATCCATCAGATGACCCGGAGCTTTCTTTACTCTCGACGGACGACTGTTGACCAATTCCTCTGATAGCTTCTTGGTGTCCAGTTTTCGCCAATCATGGACCTTTTTGGTCTGTGTAACATGACGACGAACACGATGACCGTCTTCGTCGCTAAGTAGAAGGTTGCCGTTGTCTTGCTCTATTACCGTGAAACGTTTTTTATCGAATCTTGTGTCTCCTTTCGCCTTTGATAACCGTTCAATTATAACTTCATCTCCTGGGTGGACACCACACGGTTTAGCATTCCGCCGTTCATCCGCACGAATCTTGGAACCGATTTTAGATTCAGCGTCTCTCTCATCTAATAGGTGCTCATCAATATTTGCTCTTCCTCGATTAATCAACGGTAGTCCACGCCGGATTCGTCTACCGTACATTACTTCCTCAGGTGGCATTCTGGTAACTGTGTGTGCTGCCGAATTATGAGCGTTCACAGCTGCTTGAAGTTCTTCATGAAAATCACACCCTCTTGATAGCGCAGTTGACATTGCCTTATTGACAACCTTCATGAAGTTTTCCACCAGCCCCTTTTGCTGGGGAAAGAACGGGGTGGAGAAGATCGTTTGAATACCTCTAACGTTGCAGTAATTTTTGTAGTCCTCCCCGTTGAAAGGTGGTCCGTTGTCTGACTTAATGGCTTCAGGGAACCCTTCTCTGTGAAATACTTCGTCGAGAATCTTCTTCGTGTTTTCGAAACTAGTCGATCTTACGGGCCTTGCAATTGCGTATCTCGATCTGTAGTCAATAATCACTAAGATCGAAATTCCACCATAACGTGCGTAAGGGCCATTAAAGTCGAGAGCGATCGTTTCCCATACCGTCTTTGGCGCAAATTTCCGCTTCATTGGTGTCGGTTTTTCCGGTCTGCCGTTTAAAGCACATGTCTCACAAGCTTTAACCTATTCATCAGCGTCCATAGCCATGCCTGGCCACCAAACTCGTTCACGTAGAATGCTTTTGAGCTTTGCTGTTGACGGATGGCCAGTATGTGCTACCTTAAGAGTTTTAGACCGCAGCTGATCAGGGATAACAACGCAACCTAGCTTTGTCAGTACTCCATCTTTCATCAGTAAATTTTCGGATACCGCTTGGAACCTAGAACAGGACTTGTCAGGTACTAGTGCAAATTTGAAACCATTTGCCTGTCAAAAAAGACCACTTCTGATTGGTCGTTTTGGCAAAGGCCTACTTTCACATCGTTGAGTTGGATTGCAACAGGGCACTTCGTTGCTAGCCCGGCCGTGTTGCTAGTTCATAAGTTAGAGTTTTTATTGAAAGTTTGAAAATGTTTCATGAAATCTTTTTGCTACAAATCAATCTATATTCGATGTTTGGTTTACCGCATGTGCTCCTACAATACTAAAATAAATCAAAAATACTTAATTGAGTGCAGTATAATAGAAATTGTATCAATTTTCTCTAAAAATATCGCCGGTTTTGAATCTAACCTACTTTTAAAAAAAGCTGGCATTCGCTATTGCGCTAAATGAATGAAGCATGCAAGAAACAACCAAATTGTGAGCCTTGATGCTTGAATTTGTTCAACTGATTTTCTTAAAAAGGATACTGGTAGCACTGGTTTTTGTATCGTCAAGGTTATTGATTGAAAAACAACGGGGCAGTCCTTGTTGAGCTGTCACGTCCTGTCCTAGCTTGGAACCTACTCAAACTTTTCGGCCATTTTCCCGAACTTAAGGCTTCAATTACCTGTAATTTTAATTTTAAAGTAAGATAAACGAAAACAGTTAAATACTTTCCATAATATACCTGCTGTAAGGTTTCGTCCTTTTTAGTGTATTCCTTGATTTCATCTTCAGTTATAAAGCCAACAGCATTCGCTTCAATATGGGCTACTTCCCAAGGGCTCATTTCCTCATCGAATGGTTTGTCGTTACCTTGATACAATCGTGAAGATGGATCTGCTATATTGTCACTGCCTCGAACGTACTCTATCTTGTAATTATATGGACTGAGCCTCAATGCCCAACCATCTGCTCTGGTTAGAGCCCTTTTGGTGTTTTCCCTTGATCGGTTGAAAATAAAGGCAACTCCTTTTGCATCGGTACGCAAGGTAAATTCTCGACCTAGCAAGAAGTACGAGTAGTGTTCTGATTCTGCGCATATTTCTTCTCCGTTTCAGTCAACGCCTTTGAAGCAAAACTGATAATGCGCGAGTTTTCTCCAGCTTTTTCTTGCACCAGTACCGCACCCAAGGCAATAGGTGCATCTGTATACAGAACGGTGCTTTAATGTTCAGAAAAATAGCCCAATGATACGGTGCAGTTGATTATCTGTTGCTTCAGTTTGTTGAAGGCATCTTCCTGTTGCCTACCCCAGCTCCACGATTTAGATCCTACAACTGACCACAGAGGATTTGTGACCATTGCAAAGTTTCTTATATAAGGGCTGACAAATGATGCCAACCCAAGAAAACTGCGCAGTTCAGAAGCCGAAAGTTTTGTATGGCTTTTATTTTGGCCTCCTCGATATGGAAACCGTCTTTATCCAATTTATGACCAAGAAATGTTAGCTCCGTTTTATCGAACTCGCATTTATCAGTATTCAGAGTCAAGTTGTGATTCCTGAGAATACGAAGTACTTGAGCAACGGTTTTATGCAACTCCTCCAAACTGTCAGCAAACAGTAAGACGTCGTCAATATAGATTACTTTGTTTTTGACGCTCTCTAGTATTCGGGTCATCTCGCGTTGAAATACTTCGGGTGCGCAGTTGACCCCGAACATTAACCGAGTGAAGCGAAACATACCACACTCCGCCAGAAAAGTTGTCAATTCCCGAGACTCGGTATCCAACTCCAAATGATAGTAGGTACTTTTTAAATCTAGCTTCGTAAAATATCGTGCCCCATGCAATTTGATTTTCATCTCATCCAAAATTGGCAGGCGAAAATATTCCCTCTTGATAGCTCGGTTGGGCGCTCTCATATTCACAACCAACCGAAAATCGTCCTTACCTTTCGATACTGCGGACATACCGCTTATCCATTCCGGTGCCGTTGTTACTTTCTCAATAATGCCGCTAGCTTCCATTTCTGATAGTCGTTGTCGAGCACCTTCCCGGTAAGCTGCGGGCACGTTATAATAAGCGTTTCGAGTTGGTGCAACGCTCTTGTCGATACTAAACTTGATTTTTACTCCCGGCATCTTGGGAAATTATTTGTCGCTCGCATATTCGCACTTGTTGATCTGTGCTCCCACAAACAACAATTTCAGGTCGCTTGCTGTAGATCTGCCAAGTAAAGACCGCTTGCCTTCTTTCACCACCAGAAAGTCTGCTTCTACCGGGTTTGCTGATCCGTTTACAACTATATTCGCTCTAAACGCAAAATCTATTTGCATCGGAGCTTCAGATGCATAAGCTCGTACCCCTCTATCACTACTTATCTTGATCGGTTGCAATTCAACTAATTCTGTCTCATATTCCATTTTTAGCTTTTGCCAATCAGCACCTCCAATTACGTTTACATCTGCTCCCGAGTCGATCAGGAACCTTATTGGATTTGATGATCCCAAACGGCAGTCGATTAGTACGTCATCAAGAGAAAGGGCATTAAGCTGTTGGAAATAAGGTTTCAAAATAAGAACTCAACTAGTATGTGACAGATGACTTCATGTGTATTATATTTATCATATTAAAAAACATTTAATTCAAGTTTGCTTTACCTCTTCCTCCTTAGTGTCAGTTTTTATCTGTTGCGGTAGATCGTAATCTTGCACAGTATTCACGCGATCGTTCTGCACACTACAGCAAAGTGGCCGAATTTTCCGCATTTGTTGCACTTGAGCTTTAGAGCCGGGCATGGACGATTCCGGTGCATCCATTTGTTACACCTTGTACAACGGCTGCTGGTGTTGGGCCGCTGTTTGTCTAGACGAAGATGTTTGGCTTGGGCTCCACTGGACTCACCTCTACTTTCCCGTTTGATAGTAGGTCTCGACACCCGCCCTTGGACGTGATTGATTGATTCGCTTTCCGTGATCATCCGTTTGGTCGTTTCCACTAGATATGCTTCTTCACGTGTAGCAGCCTTGACGATATCATTGGTCTTAAGGCCAAACGTCCTAGCGGTTCTGGCCAGCTCGCTGTTTGTCGTTCCCTTCAAAAGCTGCGCGTGAACGAATTGCTCCCGGTTGCTCGTACTATATCGGCACGCAATGGCTTTTTCCATTAACCTAGAATGGAAGCTCATCACAGTCTCTCCTTTGCCTTGCTGCATACACGTAAAAGCATCATGTTCCGCGGCGGTGTCATTTAACGATCGCAGATGTTCCTCGATGTTCTTGGTGAAAATAGCGTAGCACTGACTGTCGTTCAAATTCGGACGAAGCTTGGCCGCTCGAACAATACCTTGCATCTGGTCACCCATCGACAGTACAGCAACTGAGATCGTCGTACGGGGTCAAAAGCGTTCGACAATGATGCAACAATCTCAAAATTTTCTCTGTATCTAGTCCATTCCTTCAACATCCTTGTTGCTGGTACATCTTTAGGGAACGGTTTCATTTGGTCCCATCTAATGCTCTGTCCACTCGATTCCGTCCGTGACGATGGCAACATACGTAAGTTGGTCCAGCTTTTCTCCGCTTCGTTGATGTCGGTGTCCCGTTCCAGGCTGCTTTTGTTTCTCGATGTAATTTCAGCGAACTTTTTTCGCATGTCGGCGAGCTGCTGCCTCAACATTTCGTTTTCACGAATTGGATCCACTGGTACGGAGTGGTCATCATGTGGGTCTTCTTCATTGTCGTCGTTTTGTTCATCATATTCACTGTGATAAGCCAACGGAGCGCGAACGTATCTCCCAGCTTCCGGATCCTCCTCTGAATCAGATTCCTGGTCTGAGACGTCATCAATACTTCCGCCGGCCTGACCGACTTGCGCATATTTGCCCTCTGACGTCATAGTTGAACGAACGGTTTGTTATATTGTTGACAAATTCAGAAATCTGAAACAATTGGAAATAAATAGCTCTTATTTCAATTCCAACTTTTTCTTCGCACAACATGTAGACATCCAGCATATTATCAATGTATTTTTATCACCTTGCACTATGTCAACAAACATATTTTTTTAAATCTGGCAAGTAGTTTGTTCACGGGTAGTTTTCATTACGTACCCTGCACTTCTTTTTCAATTTAGTAGCGGTTTTCGTTACACGCCTACTCAGTAATCATCAAGACACGCCATTTTGTATGTGGTTTTCATTACTCACATAAACGATTGTCTTCTTCCTTTTTCCTTGGTGGTTTTCGTTACACACCTGTACTTTTGGAAAATATTATAAACTGTGATTCACTATGCGGTTTTCTTTACTCACCACTATTTTCACTTTAGTCTCAAAACTTTCCCAAGGTGGTTTTCGTTACACACCTTCACTTTTCACGATTTTGTTAACTCGTCATTCACCAGGCGGTCTGCTTTACACGCATTTTTTTATTCTCGGAGATTTTCGTTACCTCATTACGTATTTCACACTGAATTATCGCGAAACATTTCCGTACCGAGTGATTCAATTATCCAAACAATAAGTTTGGCAGGATCGCCAATGTAAATATCTGACCAAATGCAGGTAACCACAAGTGCGGCCATTACAAAATGACTGCTAGAGAATCACTCGGCACGGCATGTAGCCATCTCCGCTGTCTAGTGCTACCAAGAGAGGAGACCAGTGGTACCAACATTGTATCACAATGTTACCACCACTATCGATTGTGAGGGATAGGATTCTATGAACATTAAGGTCCGTATACATGACACTTCACAGTTTTTATCCACTGTTGGGTTGTTTTGCCTCTCTCGCAACAGCAGAGTTGTCAAAAACAGAGAGAAGAGAGACACCAGCGTCGATGTTCATTGGAATAAGCCAAATTTGCGTTCTTTCCAGTTAAGCTAATTTTAAGCTCCCTACGGAGCCTTCGAAAGCTTCGATGTTTTTTGTACTGAGTTGTTTTATTCACTGTTGTGAAACGAAAACTACCTACCTAATACTACCTACATCAGTTAACCCAAATTAGGGTTATCACACAGAACAGTCGAAATGAGTCAAAAGAAGTCAAAGTTGGGTTGAATCGTGGATTCGTGTATGCTTATGACGGTTTATGAACAAAATCTCGAAAGACAAAACGTCGAAAGGACAAAAGGTCGAAAGACGAAAAGTCGAAAATTATTTACAATGTGAGAGTTTATTTCCTTTTCGACCATTTGTCCCTTCGATTCTACCCCATTACCCCGAATCCTATTTTCCCGAGTGCCTTCTCTCCTAATACCATTACCCTGAATGTTCCATTACTCCGAATTCCATCAGCCTGAATGCTATTTATTTCCCCGAATTTAAAATTATGGTGACATGATGACATTGATGACATTGATGACATTTCCCAATGATATTGGAATTCAGGGTAATGTCATTCGGGGTTATGGATCGTTCAGGGATTTGGATTTCGGGGTGATGGTATTCAGTTTAATGGTATTCGGGGTAATGTCATTCGGGGTAATGGGGTAGAATCATTCACTAATTATTATTCAGATGATTTGGTGATTAAGGTCAGCCATGCACTCCCACATTCGGTCTTTATACAAGAATTACATCGTGTACATGCCTTCAGACATACAAGCGTAATCAGTGATCTTTCGGAGGATTGTTACGTTGACTCCTATTCGTTCTTATGTTGTTATACTCTAGCAGGATTAGAGTTAATTGTTTAAGCATTTCCAAGAACTATTTGCAGTATAAGTCATCAGAATTACTAGCTTAACGAAAAACCTTTCAGAACCTTGCAATATATAAAAATACCGAGTATATCCCATAAGGCATAAGGACGTTAGTAATAAAAATATTAGCCATAATGGATGTTAGGCATAACATAACTTGCGTGGGTGCCATTTGAATCTCGTCGAAGATCGAAAATTATTCGGGCCCATTTGCAAATTTCATTACGCTGATGGAGGTAGGTGGGTGTTCTTAAAGTGAAGATGAATCGAAGCCAAATTATCAAGAGCACGGATCTGGAGAACCAAACATCCATTTAAGCTGGTGACTAATCGATTAAGTTTTCAGCTTAAACGGGTGTTTGGTTCTCCAGATCCGTGCTCTTGATAATTTGGCTTCGATTCATCT
Source organism: Aedes aegypti (assembly GCF_002204515.2). NCBI lineage: Eukaryota > Metazoa > Arthropoda > Insecta > Diptera > Culicidae > Aedes > Aedes aegypti. Next base: position 385,040,646 of record NC_035108.1, read on the forward strand.
TAACAGCTCATAAAAAATAGTGCAAAATTCATACAAAAAGCGTTACGAGGGGGTGGGTTGGTCATCTTCTTGGCGTTACATTCCAACTCAGAGTCTGCTCATTAATTGATTCTAGTTCTTTTGCCTCTTCTGCAAACCGTTTATAATGATTTTCAATGAATTTTGTTAGATCGCATTTTAAAGCTTAAGAAATACTGAAGTATTTTGAAAAAATATAATTATAACACAACTCATGTGTTCCACGTAATAAATCAAGGGCAAGTCGATTCCAAAAATGTTCGAAGGAAATATTTATAACTATAATATTAATAACTATAAGAGCATAAGAAAAAACAGCATATTAATGGAAGAACTTTTCAAATTTCAGATTTTTTAAACGACTTTTACCTTCAGTCATCAAATTGACCGTATAAGTATAAATAATAGCCTTTGTTTCAAAGAATTGTAAATATATTATTGATTATTAACAGCAATTAATGATATAGTATGACTCGAAAGAGCAGTTTACTTATCAAAAAAGGTCAAATTTTATGATTAAATCATTAGCACTAATTCCAATCATTTTGTCAACAGTATAACTATAAAGAACAGCCTTTTTATCTCTATGCCTGAAAAAAGGTTGTGCATGAAAATAATTGAAATGCTGTTAAACATGATGCTGAATAAAACTGCTACAATGTTGTTTGTTAAACAAGTGGCCATTTGCTAAAAAATCAAGGATAACATTTTTTCTATAATTTTTTTTAGCGAGTTTTGAGGATTATGAGAATGTTGTCTCGTTATTCTTGACGGATTCAAGGAACACTAAACTAATTGTGCCTATTTGTGTACTGTTTGAGGTTGATTGGATAAGTTTAATTGAATACATTTTATCATTACGAATAAAATCGAGGAAACATAAGAAAAAATAAATGTCAAGTGTACTCACCGCTCAACGCTGGGGTCGTGGATCAGAGTGGCAGGAATGCGATGCTCAACATCGTCGTGTGAATCAATCAACGAAGGCGACTGCCCGGCACTGGAATGGTCGACCCCGACCACGGAAAACGATCGATTGACTACTTCCACCAGTGGTTGAATTTTTACCACCGAGGAGGACGAAGACGACGATTGCGGTGTTTGATTTCGTAACAGTGCAACTTTCCTGCGGGCGTCGACCAACTGCACCGGTGAAGCAGAAGCACCCTCTGGGGAATGTGTTGTCGATGATGGACTGGCTGACCCAGACGATAATACATCTTTCGTTTCCGGTCGCTCAAGACCATCGTCATCGCCTTCACCTTCCACTTCGCCGGCATCGTCTGCGGAAGAAACAAAAGAGAAAAGACGTGAAAATGAAAATTTTCTCCCTTCCAGGGTGCCAAAAGTTGTTGGATACGGGAAAAGGGTTTGAGGATGACGCTTGCCAGTGGTGTACGTTAGATAGAGGCGTCAGATGAACGCTTTTGTGACCTTTCGCCTTTACACGTCACTGACTGGATACTAACTATTGGACCAGATTGGAGCAAACCGCCTGTACTGAGCTAGATGAAATTTTGCAGAAAATTTATCTTTATACATCTCACACACTCATCGGTGCCATTTGAAGCTTCTGTTTTGTGTGCTTATCGCTCATGGAAGTAGCCAGTATTTCCATCAAGTGGGAGGAACCATCCAAAAGATTTTATTCATTATTTTTCCACAAAACCATTATTTTCGGTACTTTGTGCATCCTTTCCTGTGATTATTTCAATTTTTTGTACAAAATCTTATACAATGATGGTTGATAGGCGTACAGTTTAAGAACTGTTTTGAATGTTGCCCTGAGGGAATTTAAATCTGAAGATTTGAGAGCATGTAAAAATATCAATCTTCATAACAAAATAATAAATTTTATTTTTTTCTTTTCGACCAGTGGTGAGAGCGGGGGGTAAGGTGCCCGCTGTCCCCCGTCTGGCTACGCTCATGTTAACATTGGTTGGTTCCGGTAGTTGAAATAAAAAGTTCAACATACTCACACCTACCGGAAAAGGTTCCATGTAATTTATCAATATTATAAAATTTCTCTTCCGTCCGCTGCTCTCGGTTCAAGCAGTCGATTTTCGGGTGCTGAAAAATGAAGATGACCAACAGGAACAACGATCCTGGCTGGTGGTGCTTCGACCGGATGGTGTTTTGGATTTCACGTTCGCTGAAGCGGCAAGACTGATGTTGGATCCCAGAGGTCCCCGAGCTGTCCAGGTGATAGGAAACGATATATTTTCGAAAAGTTACATTGCATAGGAGATTTTCTCCGCACAAACCACAGCCGTAATTTTTCTCAATTAGTTGCCATTACTGACAGCAGAATCGGAACTCGGATCCGATGCAGTTCCATGAAATTGTAGGATTGTTTAAAATATAGATTCGTTTCAATCTAATCTTGAAAAACGTTCGCCGCGAGCCATGAGAATTCCACCAAATGTCCGTAAATTAAAACGATTACGCCTATCATTCTCAGTGTGGTTCATAAGTCAGCGTCGGACAATATATGTCTTCTACTTCGCCTCCCTCTTGAACGTATGCAAAAACAATCCGTGGCAGCCAGCCGCTAATAACATGTTTCCAGGCCATGTATCATTCAGCGACGACGATTCAAAAGCACAGAAAGAAATATCACTTCTTGAAAACAGCACCCCCGAGCGTTTGGAAGCAGCGAAACAGACATGGTTTGTAGTTTAAAGCTTTTTCTGAACAGGTTGAATTGTAGGCGGGGTGTAGACTCAGAAGAAATACCGCAAAGGTGATATGGATCAAATCAAAACGAAAATACGTGATGCATCGGGAATTGCGATCAAATGGAAATCGTATTGGGTACAGTAAATGGGCGGCACAAATAATATATCTGAGGGAAGGACATGACTTCTATTTGATCAAAAATCAGATCCAGTGATTTTCAAATTCGCATGGAAATTGTAATGATTTAAAAAAATAATTGTTGATGTTCCTCATTCTGAAACTTTTAATGGATTCTCAAAACTAATAGATGTGCTATTCATTCAATTATGAGACACTAAATCTAAAAGTGTTACGGTTGATATTTTAACATTTATTTTGGTGAATTACATAACACACTGTAATATAAATTTACGAGCTAGATGTATGATGTAGATCGGGGGTTCGTAAATTGAATTGGTTTGAAAATTCAGTCAGTTTGTAAAACGAGGGAGTTTAGCTCGTTAAACAAGGTTTTGTCTTTTGGAGTCTAGTCGTATAAAAATCATCATTAATACTTCAAGAAGTCTTGCTTCCTAACAACAATATGAATATGCTAACCATAGTATGGCTTCGTATAAATCTTAGTTGGCCAAAATAAGCAATTCTTGCTGAAACCAGAGGCCGCACACATCGTTAAAATACCAGTTTTATGTTACTGATCGCATTATATGCTAAAACTAGAGGGCGTTCCTTTCGTTTTTCTCAAATTGGTGGACCCCTCGTACGTCACCTAGCCTATTTTTCGATAATTCATTTATTTAGTTAACATCTACACAGATTACACTGAATCAACAATTTCACGCCACAATACTCGGTTCGTGGCCGCATCTCTCCATCCTCGGTTCTGTCCTACGCTCGCCACGTCGCCACCATCTTTGCAGGGTTGCTGTCCGGCATTCTTGCAACATGCCCTGCCCATCGTATCCTTCCAGCTTTGGCCACCTTCTGGATACTGGGTTCGCCGTAGAGTTGGGCGAGCTCGTGGTTCATCCTTCGCCGCCACACTCCGTTCTCCTGCACACCGCCAAAGATCGTCCTAAGCACCCGACGTTCGAAGACTCCAAGTGCTTGCAGGGCCTCCTCGAGCATCGTCCACGTTTTATGCCCGTAGAGGACTACCGGCCTTATGAACGTTTTGTACATGGTACATTTGGTCCGGCGTGAATCTCTTTTGACCGCAGCTTAGTAGGCCCGACTTCCACTGATGATGCGCCTCCGTATTTCACGGCTAACGTTATTGTCAGCCGTCAGCAAGGATCGAAGGTAGACGAACTCGTCGACCACCTCGAACGTATCCCCGTCTATCGTAACACTGCTACCTAGGCAAGCCCTGTCGCGCTCGGCCCCACCAGCTAGCATGTACTTTGTCTTGGCCGCATTCTCCACCAGTCCAACTTTTGTTGCCTCGCGTTTCAGGCGGGTGTACAGGTCTGCCACCTTTTCAAATGTTCGGCCGACGATGTCCATATCATCCGCGAAGTAAGCAAATTGACTGGATCTCGTTAAAATCGTACCCCGGCTGTTAAGCCCGGCTCTCCGCCTGACACGTTCTAACGCAATATTTAACAACAGGCACGAGAGTCCATCACCTTGTCGTAGTCCCCGGTGGGATCCGAACGAACTGGAGTGTTCGCCTGAAACCTTCACACAGTTTTTTACACCTTCCATCGTCGCTCATAACAGTCTCGTGAGCTTCCCGGGAAAGCTGTTCTCGTCCATGATTTTCCATAGCTCTATGTGGTCGATACTATCGTATGCCGCCTTGAAATCGATGAAAAGGTGATGCGTTGGGACCTGTTATTCACGACATTTTTGGAGGATTTGTTGTACAGTAACGATCTGATCCGTTGTCAATCGGCCGTCAACGAAGCCGTCTTAATAACTTCCCACGAACTCGCTTACTACAGATGACAGATGACGGAAGATGATCTAGGATAAGAGCGGTCCATTTGAATTCGAATGTCGGTTTACTTTTGTATATTTTGATTTGGCTGAAATTTGGCATATGCTTTCTTTATACCCAAAAATGCCTATTTGCATCATCGGTTCGCCATTTTTACCCTAGCCTTACTTTTGAGAAGGGCCTAAGAAAAAAAGCCTTAACAATTTTCAAAAAATTAAAACTCAGATACTATTTGTCTGATCAGTTTGGTGTCTTCCGCAAAGTTTTAGTTTATTGTTGGAACTATCTGGAAAAAAAATATACACAGTAAAAAAAAATTGTATTTTTTTTTATTTGGAAAATAAAGCTTAAAAATCAATTTTCACAAAAATCGTTTTCTTGATTTTTTTTTATTTTTTTATATATTAAAGTAGACAAAAAATGGAGTCTTTTGCACAGTGGGTCAAGATGGAGAAATCATGGACAAAAAAGTTATGATTTTTTGATTAAAGGTGAATTTTTGAAAATGGTCATAATAAACTTTTTAAATATTTTTCAACTTGATTTTATGAAAGTACGCAAAATTTACAACAAAAAAGGTATACGGAAAAATCAGGCTAACTTTTACCGTTTTAAAGATACAGCGATTTTAATACAAAATTATGATATAATTTTCAATTTTCGGTTATTATAATATAACTTAGAAACGGTTTGTCCGATCAGTTTGGAGTCTTCCGCAAAGTTTTAGGTTATTGTTGGGACTATCTGGAAAAAAATATACACTGTAAAAAAAATGTTGTAATTTTTTATATATCGAAAATAAAGCTTAAAAATCAATTTTCTCAAAAATCGTATTTTTGTTTTTTTTTTTTATATTTTATATGTTGAAGTAGACACAAAAATGTGAAGTCTTTTGCACAGTGGGTCAAGATGGAGAAATCATGGACAAAAAAGTTATGATTTTTAAAAAAACATCCGCAGATATTCGGCAAAGTTGAAGCATGGGTTGAGAACTTTCCAAAATGGCCGTTCAAGTTTTCATATTTTGGTAATAGATGGCAACACTGCTCGATTGTTATCAAAAGAGCCAATTTAATGGGGGTGTGATATGCAAATACCAAAAATTTTTAAAGATAACGATACCGAATCTTCACCAAAGTTGAAGGTAGTGTTGCGTACCATACACTTGGCCGAATCACAAATGTTCATGTGGCTGGCAACACTGTTTAAGGTGAAGATGAATTGAAGCCAAACCTCAAATTTTCAAGAGCACGAATCTGGAGAACAAAACATATTTCTAAGCTGAAAACTTAATCGATTGATCACCACCAGCTAGTGACCAATCGATTAAGTTTTCAGCTTAGAAAGATGTTTTGTTCTCCAGATTCGTGCTCTTGAAAATTTGAGGTTTGGCTTCGATTCATCTTCACCTTAAGAAAAATAAAGAAATGATCGAAACCATAAAACTTAAGCGGAACAGAAAAATAGAATGCTTAACAACATAGCAAAACGCTTAATCTGTAATCCAACTTTGTCGAAGACGCCATCTTTCCTATCCTAAGATAACCTCAAATCAAAAGTTCTATGCGCACCAGCGCCGCCTGGTGGCAAAATTTTGAATCTCATAGCTTTCATAATGGTAGTCCTTGAGCTACTGAACAATTTTCTCGAACACACCATCTTTCTAAGTGGTCAGGATCCTGAGATACCCGCAAAACAAAATTCCGATGCTCACTAGCGTCACCTGTTGGCAGAATTCCGCAATTCAATGACCGCCATATGTTAGCCCTTGAACTTCTGAACAATTTTGCTGAACATCATGATCCTCTATTTTGATTTTTTTTAAGATATTGATCATTTATAATAACGGTCGTTAATCTGAATTTTGGTCGTAAAACGAACCATTGGTAAAAACGGTCGTAAAAAGAGGTTGGAGTGTAAATGGAGTCCTTGGAGAAGCAAAAACATCCGTACAAACAAATACAATATTCCGATGACTGAAATGAATGGAGACTGTGCCATATTAAAAACAACTATCGATAGACCATTGATCACGTTTGTAGATTCAAAGGCCTATATGCGATGGAATCTTTGGAGGACCTAGGATATCAGTACAAATCATATCAAAAAAGCATCCATTGCAATATGCTCAAATTTTGAGGCAGCATTGAACAATACATGATGAAACGGATGTCAAAATTCAGAGTGATATATTTTGGCGTTTTTGAGATTTTTTAATTTTTTTTACTGTTTTCTTTTCATTACGCGAATAATATTTGCGTGGCAAATATATAAGTGTATTTTCAAATTAGCGGAAAAATATATTTTATTATTTCATGAAATTATTATATCTGCTCACAGTACAAGCTGGCTTTAGGATTCATCTCAAATTCGTCTGTAACAGTTTTCCGGAAGCTCAAAAATTAAGCAAATCCGGTGACACATATTTAAGGTTAAACAACCAAACAGTTTTCAAATAGAAGGAATCTCCAAATTGAAACCTTTGATCTGTATCCTCTGTTTCGAAACATACAAGGATCAACGCTCTTCCCACTTTAAAACAAAACTCTATGCGCCGGACAAGAGATCGTGCGCTCTGAAATTTGAGTGAATGAATATGCTTTAAAATTTGGTTTTCCGTATGAAAAGTAACACTCAGTTGCTGTTTGGCTGGACACCATGTGGCCGAATGCCATTTGGCCGAATTACGAAAAATAAAATTGCTACAACGCTTTAATTGTTGATTTGCATGATGTGGCAAATGATAAAATTGAATCGTCTATTCAGGACGAAATTGTGGACTGTGCAAGACTATTAGCTGATGGTTGATTCGTCTCTGGGTTATCAACGGTGTTCTAAAGTTTCAGGTGTCTTTAGTGATATCATTATAAATTTATCCTTCTTTTAAGCATAGGCTTTTCTTCAGAGTTACATTGGTTTCATTCATATTGGCAATAATTTAGCTTATGTTTTCTTTGGGAAATTTACCTTCTTTAAATCATCGGCAGTTCTTTGTAGTTGCACTGATGAAACTTATGTTTGCATTACACTTGATAAAATTTTCGTTAGAGATTATTCCTTCTTTTGATCATAGGCTGTTCTTATAAGAATGAAGTATTTTTCATGATTATTGGAATTTATGCTTGTTCATAAAGAGTCTTTTTCAAAACATATTTTTTTAGCAGAACGGTTAACTTAGGTGAAATTCATTTCTCCACCAAGATTAGGATTGCAACTTGTGAACTGAACTCTGCACCATTGCTTGCGTAAAACAGTAAACCGAACACTTACGTCGAAGAAGCTCACAGGTTCTCCATAGTGAAAAAAGAAACAAAGACTTGTGGTTGCTAGAACTATGAAATATTTTACTTTGTACGATTCGAGGGATCGAAGCTACCCGATCCAGAAGAAGGACGATTAAGTCGTAAAACGTTTTAGTTACTGCTGTCACATGCAAAATAATCCGTTCCCATATTCGTGAACAAGTCATGGTAAACGGAACGCATTGCTTAATCTGTTTCATGATTCTGTTCCCAAAAGCGTGATTCTTTGGGTTCCTTATACATGAACGCAACCACTAATCCTAGAACACAGTTCATGCCTGCTTAGTGACGCTTTCAATACCATGACTCTGAAATCACGATATCTAGAACCCATATAACCATATTCGCGATGTAGTTCCTGAGAACGTGAAACCTGTTCATGCGCGCTGTCAAAAATAATAACGCATGCGCAAAACCAAACATACGATTGTCAACAAAGGAGCCCTTAACGTGAGCCTGTAATTCTATGTTCGCTTTCCAACGAATGTTCAATTGGCATGTTTTCATTTGTGATTAAAACCATTTTTTAGTTATTTCTGTTGCTGCAAATGTGGTACCAATTGTTTGAGAGCTGTTTGCTGTTGGACATTTTTCCCTCATCACCCAAGAGCATAGATTACAACTGGACTGATTTCTGCTGCATTCGCTCTGCCGTCTTTTTTCGCATTGCGTTGTAACTGAAACCTACTAAACATGCACGTTACTAAATATACGCAGTGCAGGATATTCTGATTTGAAAATTGAAATACGTATCTTCAGAAAGTGGGCCATATAAGTGATCATGTAAGGCTTAGTTGCGATAAAAATCACGGTTTTCGAAACACCATTATGAACGTGTTCCTGTTTTCGAGAACAGTGTTCTCGATTACCAGAATAAAAATCACGGATTCATTTAGATCGCAGGCGTTACGATTGTTTTGTGGAACATAGTTCCTGATTCCGTGATTTTTATTCATGGTTTATACTGCCCATAAACGCATAATTGTCCCATGGGACTGACATGCGTTTATGGGCAGTATGTTCGTAAAGTGAAAAACAGCTTGTTCTGAGTTTCGCAACTGAATGTTCGCATTTTTCGGAACGGTTTATTTTGCGTGCTGAGGCCTACAAAGCTACAAACGCGATGAGAAAACGTCTACTGACAGCTGTCATCCTTATCAGAGAAGTGAATGATTGCTTAAATTCAGGACGTTCTTCTTTCAACATTGACTATTTTTTTAAATAACAGTAAAATTATTTGTATATCAATGATGGTTTATCTTTTTTTTAAGAATATGCAGAATAAGTTCTTTGAAATTCATTACAAATTAATGCTAACTGTTATGCACTACTGTTTTCATTTTCGGCCAAACGGCATTCGGCCAAATGGCCAAATGACTCGGAACCATTGGGAGTGCAATTGCAAACAAAAATGCTTGGTTTACACAATTATACTCTGACTATTCTGTCAAAATAATGCACATGATTGAACCTACGAATAAGGTGATGTTTTAATACTCATCATATTAAGCTTTGATCAGTGAGAACCTGCAGTTTCCCCAGTATTGCTGTGAATGATACTGAACAAACTGACAGCAAACTATTCTTTCCCTAGACGGCTTTCACATTGTGCAATAAGATTTTGATAAATCACAATCGTTTATTGGAAATAATGCTGCGAAATTACTACTTATCGTTGTCTACATTCATCGTATCCATTCTTATATCGGTCGTTATCAGTTTTGATTCGTCTTACAACTAACGGCTCACTGTGATATAGTTAGTAGTCAAAATCCACCACTTCAACGTTATAACAAATTATTTAGATCTTCGGAAATTCCTCTCCATTCCTACAGCATGATGAAATATGTGGATTTTTCTTAAAATTCAATGGATCCATCATTACACAGCCCAAACATATGTAGATACAATAGGCCAGAAGAAATGGTTTACCCAGATTGAATTCATAGCAGAGAAAAAGAAGATTTTGTATGAAAATTGACAAGTAAATGAATGACAAAATTATCCACTTCTCCTGGCCTATTACTTTTGATCGTACAAATGCATGACGGCTCAAAGTGTAGCGAAAATAGTCTCAATCAAAGGAATTGTTTTCTACGCCGAACATCACGCACACATTGATTCATACATGTAGTTTTTTTTTCTCAGTACGGACGGATATTAAGTATATGCGGTCGGAGGGAATGAATTATAGGAGATTTACCGCGTGTGATTGGAATGATATTCTTCCGTGAAGATGTAAGAAGGTTTTCCATAGTATAAAAAAGTGCCCGATGAAGTAAGTCACACAGGGGGCGGGGAAAATTGAATCGTTATGTGGCGTAGCTCAATCGATCGCCAATCAAGCTTCGTTTGGTACTTCTTCGTCCATGCGATTTTGGTGAAAAGGTGCAACCGAAGTTATTTATCGAAATATAGTAGTTTTATTGCATTTTTGGACGAACCATAAGGGCTGTCACGAAATTACACTTGGAAAATTATGCTTCATTGTAGGTAAGTTCGAATATCCACCGTAGTGAACATCTCGAGTTTGACACAACCAATAATAGCGCTTGCGACGAAGTAGATCAAAACCCTACGTGACGAAAATTTAAGATTTTTTAGGTATGTAGCATTAGATTGAACCAATGTAAGAAGTTTGAGAAATATGTAGCACGTTTGACCAGAAATTGAACTCTGACCTAGCGAATGAGAATTACGTCCGATTCCTCGCGCTCATCCCACCATGCTGAGAGAAGTGAGTTCAATTTGCTTCAAGTTTTGTGTTCTTACTCGAAATGAGTGTTTTGCCATTTTCGTCGATTGAATCCAGTTACGTTTTGAGCGAAATATTGTTATCAAAAGTATGTGATCGAATTCACTCCCGGTCGATTCTTGATACATAGTCAAAAATTACGTCGACTGATATTTATTTACATTTAAGTGAATAGTGGATTAAAATAATCTATCCACATGTCTTTTCAAATGCTACGGTTATCAATTTACCTTACTCTAAATTGGAAAATCGCATTCATACCAAGGTACAAGATCAAGCAATCTTCATAGCCCGTAAAATTTGCAACCGATAATTTATTACTCTGATTTGGTTTGGTACCACTGAAAATTCTTAATCCAAATTTCACAATCTGATGTGCTTCTGCTGCAAAACAGAACAGGCAATGGAGTACTGAAGTAAAAACGAGCTGCACCGACACTGTATTACGGAATTCTTGTTTGATTTCCGATAGCACAATCCGCGACTGCATCCAATCGGACGAGATAGAGAAAAAAAATCAAAATGAAGTATTCCGCAAACCGTTTCAGGTGATCACTCTCCGCATTACGAACCCGCCAAGAACGGAGGGGGCGTAGCCTTAAATCGTCTTCTCCGTAATCATTTACAAGCAATGCAAACGCGAATGTGCATATCCACCAACACACTGTGACCGAATCCATTTCAACTGCAGCAGCTCGTTCAGTCCAGGTCCAAATCGTCCGTTGTCATTGTTGTTTCTGTGTGTACCATCATTGCCGGTGTGTCGTTATAGTTTTACGACCAGGTCCATCCTGACGTGCTGCCTCTGCATATCGTCTCTTGCAGAACGGTGGTGATCCACGATGGCATCCACCTAAAAACGGGACCACCGCGAGATCTACAACGACAGCAGCAAACAACGGCGATGACGATGACGATAAATGTGATATTGTTACTGGACAAGAAACGCACAGTGAGTCAATATTGAGTAGAATTTACGAACTAATTTCGATTCGTTTGAAAGTTTTTACAGTATTATATTATCTTCAATTTACTAGCTAGATATGGGACTCGTACATCTTTATTGGTTCGCAAATTCAATCAATTTGTAAAATAAGGATTTGTGTTTTGGAGTCTTTTTGTGTTAATCTAATCTTTTATTGCAAACATTCTTGAAACAAAAATTTAATCTTTGATATTTTAAGAAAATTTGCATTATAGAGCAAACAAGTAGATTAGATTTATGTGGGTTTCTCCAAAAACTTCGTGGAATATTGGCCCTAAAATATACGGAATCTGTTGATAGTTTTGTAAATGACACAGTCCCCTCAATTTCCAATTATGACATACTCTAAACCTTCAATATAAGAAAACGAAGTATCCGTAATCCGTAATAACCGTACAGATGAATAACGGTTGTTCTTGGTCCTCCAACGATCTTATGGTGGAGACGAACCAGCCATCGGCTGAGAGTCTCGATAATAAAGATAATAATATCGATCTCATGGAATATTGAAGTTAGGATCTACAAGTACTTTACAAATAGCTTTTAAGTATGGCCCAACATATATTCCTAATTTTTTATATGTTTAAATGAAATATTTTGATTTGAACTGATATTCTTGGTTCTCCAGTTGTCGAACTTCATAAAAAAGTTACGTGTACATACATTTGTTGATGTTGTTCATGGTACTGAATTACCACGAAGAGAGTTTCTTGAACCTGGGACTATGGGAAAAAGTATCTGTAAAATCGTTGGTTAAACTCAAAATATTGTTGATTTTTGTGTGTCCACTGAATTTTCGCCAATTTTTCCAAGCTTTTTCACCACTGTATTCCATTAGATCCGACTGGTCCGCAGCTCCAGGATGGATGATCTGCCACCGTAGACTGAACAGAGAGCGCAACAGTTGCACCTAGAGCCTGATGCCCAGTTGCCAGGAACGTGAATTAATTTTGTTTTTGCGCTCGGCCCGGCTTCAAAACAGCATAACAGAATATATTACCCACCGCACACCGCGCGAGACGAAGAGCGAGAAGGCGCAATGCAATCCCGAGCGCAGCGCAGAATGATGCAGCTTGCACCCGTTTTTCGTCCTCATCATGTATGTAAGTCCACCCATCAGCCGCCTTTGGACCCGGGTCTTCATCTTTCACCCCCACCCGAAAGCGAAGGCAATGCCAACCACTGAATGTCACGAGCAGAGCAGCATAAGCACCACCAGTTGACCAACCAACGAACGGGAAGGCCAGGTTACATGTCCGTCGTGTGCAGTGGCGATCGAGAACAGCATTGGAGAAAAAAAAACCTCCATCCGTAAACACACAAACACTCGCATTTCGCATAGAGAAATTCGGGGCAACGGTTCGCACCTTTGTTTTCTTAGAAGATATTTATTGAGTTAAAAGCATTTAAGCTGTGTATTTTATAGCAGATTGTACCTCAACACATTACCTTCAAAACATATTACTGAATGTTTGTGTTGTGGGCCTTTCTTAGCCAACTGGTTAGAGTCCGCGGTTACAAAGCGAAGCCATGTTGAAGGTGTGTGGGTTCGATTCCCGGTCGGTCCAGGATTTTTTGTTTAGTAATGTTTGTTTGATTGTTCGTGTATTTACGACAGCTTACACCAGAAAAGTGCATTCGTGTCGGCGTCGGTTTGAAATCTACAATTCAACTGTTTTATTCAATTATTGTTACAGTTGCTTGTATAACTATGTGGCATGCAAAACTTTGAATAGATTTTTAACTTTCACTTCTTCGTTTGCGAGTGCACCTCGTAAACTTGTAGTATCAATGCCATTTTCTCGTAGTTCTTTATGAAATTTTCGATATTCCAGAATGACATGATGCACATCCACTGTCATTCCGCAGCATTCACATGTGAGTGGAGATTATCTCTTCAACCGGAATGTGTGTGTGTTAGCCATCTGTGGCCGATCCTCAGTCGGGTTAACACTAACTGGTTGGCTGAGCTACCACGGTGGTATTGCTCGGATGGTGTTGCATTTCTAGAAAGTCCTCTTATCAGCTTTGCAGAAGTCGCGTTATGTCTTAGCGACTCTGTTGTAAAAAAATCGTGCTTGATCAAAAAGTACGTACGTTTCTTTGAATAAATCTAAACAAGGTATCGAAATTGTAAGTGGGCCATATTCAGAAGGAATAGTTTTAGAAATAAACATATTATTTCAGCTTTTTAGCTGATGCATAATAAAATCCTTGTCGTGCTCTGCTGTAAGCGTCGGTCCGAAAATGACATCCAACACCTCCCGCAACAACATCAATGTGCTTCACATGCTTACGTTCAGTATTTGTGGCCATCGCAATGCACCCAAGGTTGTTTCGGACTTGCTTCAGGTCTTCGAGGATTCCATGCAGCCACAACCCTTCGGAGGCCGCGGCGCTTAAAACCTTGAAGATGTAGCGGCTAACAGATTTTCTATCCTCAGCATCCAATGCCCAGTCAGCGTTCGCATAACCGACCAGTGCCTCAGCGTCGTCGTTCGTCTTGTATTTAAGCTTCAGCTTCTTTATACTCTGCATGTAACTCTCTTTTCAGCGCTTGCCAGTGGGCTGCACCAGGTTGAACTTGTAAACGGCCCAGGTATCCAACCGCTTACCATGTGTCGGGTTGGGCATGAGGCTATCCAGCAATTGACGAAAGGGATGCGACACAGGATTCGCAGCTCGTGTGGACAGAAAGCAGCCTTTCTCCATCGGGGTCTTGACGGGATTGCTGGTTTGCACCTCAAACCTCGTCAGTACACGGTCCACATCAGCTTCTTGTGTCAGGTACATACATCGTATCGGATCTTGATTCTAAGAAAATGGTTAACGACGCCGCATTCCGTCATCTGGAGCTTCTTGGAAATAGCACGCTCCTTTACCAGGTCCAGCCGATCGCCAGCGTTGAGCAAATCCTCTACGTAGATGATGATGAATACCCCCTACCCCATCAATCTTCTATACTGGTATACAGACAGTAGTCATGCCGGAAACGGGTAAAACCGAAATCCAGAAGAAGGTCGTTAGCTTATTGTTCCAGCAGCGATCACTCCAGCTTGCAGACGAGATTCAGAGGTGTCGTGACATCTTTTTCAACCTCACCGTACAGGAATGCGGCCTTCACATCAAGTTGGTGAACGTGCATCCTTCGGTGGGTTGCTACAGCAAGCACGGTATGTATCGTGGCCAACTTTGCTACGGGGGAATACGTTTTGTTGCAGTCGATTCCGGGCTGCTGCTGGAACCCCTTCACTTCCAAGCCCGCCTTGTAACGAACTGGTTCGCCTTGCTCGTCCAGCTTGATTCGCAAGACCCATTTCGACTTGAGCAGAATACACCAGCTAGACATCTCACCAGTAACCAAACATGGTTGTCCGCTAGCGACTGCAGTTCCTCACCGACCGCTTGTTGCTAAAGTTACTTTCCTTGTTGACGCCTTTAATCGTGCCTCGGTGACAGGAAACGAGGGACTGATCGTCCTTCGCCACGTTAATGACGACAAGTTGCTTCAGCTTCGGTAGGTTGGCGAAACAATGCTTCACGTTATTAAAATCCAGGTAAATGGTAAATAAAGGTTGCAAGTCGTTAGACCAAATACCATTTGGCCGAAAGGGTCGTTAGGCCGAAATAACATTTGTTCATTTACTACTTTCAAATGGTTAACACATTCATAAGTGTTTTCTCCTTATTTTAATCAAAGGCTGTTCTTAAAACATCACAGCAGATATTGTGAGCTTTTAGGTAATGCAAATTATCCTGATCTAATAACTGCCAATCCATTCGACCTTAACATTCATTCGGCGGCTTCTAAGTAATGAAAAATGTCCTGATTTATCCCTTAGTTACCCATTCGAGCTTGCGGTTCATTCGAACTATCGGCCATTTTCGGCCTAATGATATTTTCGGCTTAACGACCCTTTTGGCCTAACGGCATTTGGCTTAAGGGCATTCCACCTAACGGGATAGAAAATAGTAAACACCGAGGAAAAACTTTAAAATTAGTTTTAATATTCTTTTTAATGACAGGACATCTGTGACAGCTTTGGACTGCGCTGCTAGAAGTTCGAATGGTAGATTTCCCACCTCGCCATGACCGATAGTATCGGGCTGGTCACGAACGCGCCGGAAGCAAAACGAACCACTTGTTGTAAGCCAGTGCAACAATCTGCACAATTGCTGGCCCTCCTCGGCTCACTAGCCCTATCCCGTAGGTTAGCTTCGCAGTAACTAGGGGTCGTCCATAAATGACGTAGCTTTTTAGGGGGGAGGGGGGGCTTCACGAATTTGTGACGATGTGTGACGAGGGGGAGGGAGGGGTCCTAGCTAGTGGACGTAGCATTTTGAATCATTTCGGTAAAATGAGAGGCGCTGAAAAAAAATACAATTTTTTTATCAAACTTGTTTTTATTTCTTTTGACTTATATTTAAAGTAGTGTTATAGAATAATGATTCAGCTTCAAAACATTAATATGACAAGATTGAAAATTATGTAAGCATTATATTGTATTCATGTCTTAATAAATTAGTTACATCATCAAGGCTTAGAATCATTGAAAGATGCTCACTGTATCATCAAAACGTATTTATTTTGACAACAAATCAAAATTTTGAAAATTGATCAAAAGTTTTTCTTAGAAAAACTTTTTTATTAAAAATTTCTCCATCACGAAACTTTGTCCCAAACATCTGTTTACTATCAAGACTCTGTGGTGAAAATTGAAAAAAATATTAAAAATGGGAATTTTGTGTAATTTTAAATTTATGCTTTATTTTTGATTTTTTATGAAAATAAATAAAATATTTTTTCAGTGTACATTTTTTCTAATAGTCCAAACGTTTCACTACTACTTCTTCATAGAATATTTTTCCGAGTAAGAATTTTTCAAATAAGTTGCATGAAAAAATGTATAGGCCATTTCCAAAAGCTACACTTGAGTCGAAATGATCAAATTTTCTATGGAAAATACTTATTCTACCATACCAAAAAGATTTGCAAAATTCAATCCAAATCGAAGACTATCGAGCACGATTTTTATTTTTTTCGACTCATTCTGGATGGAATTCGTCAAGTGTAATCTTTTCTATATCTGGCCACTGTTTGCTAAATGGATTTGAATTTGGATAATAATAACAAATATCCATTTCAAATTAAATAAGACATATTGTTGATCATTTTAATTGAAACCACTTTCCTAACAACGAATAATGGTAAAAAAATAATCCTCTAATATCACAAAATTTCTTTTCAACATATTACAAAATTTATTGTACTCGTTGCTGTTACCTTTACTTTGTATTGAAATTCAGATTTTTTTTGTTTTAACCCTAGTAGTTGGAAAGTAAATAAAAAAAAAAATGATAGGGGGGGGGGTTACTTTATATGCTACGTATTTTCCAAGGGGGGGTATCAGCATTTGTGACGAAATGCTACGAGGGGGGAGGGGGGTGTAAAAAAACAGCGAAAAAATGCTACGTCATTTATGGACGGCCCCCTAGGGCATAGTCAACTTGCAGCAAAGTAGACCGATTGCCTCGAGAAGCTTGGCACCAATCATTTGCAAAATCCGAAGTCGAGAATCGCACGCTTTCTTCACCGCTTGACAGTGAGGTTTGAACGTTAATGTACGATCCAAGGTAATTCCCAGGATCTTCAGCCGGTTGGTCTTCGGGACGGCGGTTCGATCGACGATGATCACGTTTGCGACTTTGTAGCAGATATGGTGAAACCAACGCTCTTCGACCATTTGTCGACTGCTTTCACGGCTGCTTGAAGTTTTCTATGTAGCGCTTAATATTTCGCTCCACGTACAACTAGAAGGATGTCGTCGGCGTGAAGTAGAATTTCAACCCTGGCTGGTAGGGCGCAGAGCTACTTGGGCACTTCCATGATTCACTTTGGCATGGGGGGTTTTTCTTGGCCGAATCGTCTGAAACTTTGCAATAAAAAGCACTTCAATACGACGCATATTGTGTCCAATTATGAGCTCAGTAGCTTTCATAAAACCCCACGGCCGAAGTGAATCAAAAGTGCCAAGAATTGGATTCGGCTCCCTACAATTCGAAAAATGGGCTGCATCGTAACGAGCGTCACAGATAGCACTGAATCCAGTGGCAACTAGTGTTCGCGGGACAACTGTCCTCCTACAGCCACCTGGAAGGTTCTCTCCGACAGGAAGCTTTGCAGTACGTAGATCATCCGACCATGAATTTGCCACGATTTTAGTGTACGTATTATGCCGTGTGTGCCTTCCTTAGCCAAGTGTTTGAAGGTTCGCGGCTACAAAGCAAAACCATGCTGAAGGTGTCTGGGTTGGATTCCCGGTCGGTCCAGGATCTTT
Source organism: Aedes aegypti (assembly GCF_002204515.2). Classification (NCBI taxonomy): domain Eukaryota; kingdom Metazoa; phylum Arthropoda; class Insecta; order Diptera; family Culicidae; genus Aedes; species Aedes aegypti. The sequence goes on from NC_035108.1 coordinate 385,058,665, forward strand.
TGTAATGGAAATTTCCTCGACTTTCCTGGGCATAGAGTATCATCGTACCTGCCACACGATGTACGAATGCGAAAATGGCAATTTGGCAAAGAAAGCTCTCAGTTAATAACTGCGGTAGTGCTCGTAAGAACACATGGCTGAGAAGCAGGCTCTGTCCCAGTGGGGACGTAATGCCATGAAGAAGAAGAATATGTCGTGTCTCCAGGTCGTATCGTACGCTTTTAATAAATCTAGCGAAGCTATCAAGCAGTGTTCGTCGACGGATGGAAGTTTTTTATTTTAGCTCTATGAAGTAGGTGTCGGTGCCATGTCCCGCAAGAAAGACGTGCTGCCGTTTATCAAGCCGACCGCTCGACTCCAGCTCCGTGATCAAACGCCGGTTGATGATCAGCTCAAACAACTTCGCCATGCAGCTGGTTAGCGAGATTGGCCGGAAAGCAGCAGGTCCGGAATCCTGGCAATTCGGTTTTGGGATTGGAACGACGATAGCATTTCGCCAGCTGATGGGAAACTCGCCGCTACGCCAGATTTTATTTGGCAACTCCAGAAGCGTCTTTCTTACTGACAGAGGGAGACGTTGAATAAAAGGGTACCCTATCCAATCAGTACCTGTTGTCGAGAGACCACAGAAGTTTGGCTAGGGTGATATCTATGTTGTACACATCGCCTGTGTTATGCGAGAAATCCGTGAACTCTCGTTCAGCTATCGATTTCGCGTTCTGAAAAGATGGAGGATGGATTGAAGTCGCCGAACTCTCGCTGTAGTAAGTCGCCAATTCTTCCGCTGCTTCTTTAGGATTGTCCGTAAGCCCGTTCGCTCTCTTGAGTATAACCGATCGCTGCTGCCGGCTGCCGCGCAATCCCATGATCGTTATTTTGTTCCGATGACTGCGTTTTTCACCACTGCTCTAGCTTCTTGGAAGCTCGCCAATGCTTCGGGTTGGTTCGGATCAAGCTGCTGGAGACGTCGAAGGGAGCGCAGACACTTTCGCCGTCGTTTAATAGCCGTTTTTGCTTCTGAGCAGTGCCACGGTACCGCTTTTGGCCCGATTCGTCCGCTTTTTCGCGGTATCGACTTCGCTGCTGCAACTATCTTCTCCGTGAACTTTCCTTCGTTCCGCTCGACATCTGGACGAATGGTTTCTGCTGTGAGGCGTTCATACAGCGACCAATCAGCTTGGTCGTACAGCCACTTCTGTCGTGTTGTTCGATGATTAGACCATCCGGGAATGCACACCGTTATCGGAAAGTCACGGTCATCTGAATAGGTGAATAGGTGCGAGGTGTCGATCTGTACACGTTTGAAGGGTATTCTTTTTCCAAATAACAAGGCTTACCCCATGTTGCCAGTAGTGTACGGTGTTTGATGTTTACAGCAAAGTGTATTGCTTTCCGATGAAGTCGAGCGGTATAACGTGCTGGTCCACTTTGGTTTCTTGTAGTGCTATCACGCAACGTTCCAGGACGGCAATGAAGAGCTTCACTGATTTACAGTTCACACTTCACTGATGTTGGCTCTTAGTCCCCGGAGATTCCATTGCAATGCAAAGCAGCCGCCGGAGCTACAACTAATGCTTGATCGAATTGCGGATGATGATGCCCAAGTTCTTCGCATGGGCGGATTAGCTGGAGAAGAAAAGGGTACCGCAGTAGCTTCTGCTGATGATTGAATGGGAATGCAACTTGCCTGTGGGACGCTTTGCCCTACAGTGCCAGATGCTGTCGAAACCATTACACTAGATCCATCAATACCGACAACAGCCGGCACTGGGGTATTTGTTCGTTGTTGTGATTTATGGAAACTGACCTGTGGGACGTCTTGTCCCACAGTGACAGTCATTGCCGAAACTACTACACGATTTCTTCCAGAAACACCGGCAACTGCTGGCACTGGGGAAAGACTTTGTGTAGTATCGTCGGTGTTCTCGTAGTTGCTTGTGTTGCTGTTGGTCGATTTTGATTAAGGATGGTTCACGGTGTACTAAATTAAGAAGGTGATATATTCCGAAAACTGACAGCTACTTGACGACGTCATTCCTATCCACCTCAAACAAATTTTCGAAAAAAATGATCTAATGGTCCGGAAGGTATATGGTACAATAGAAGTGACGTCACATGTTTACAACCAAACTTGATGTATGTTTCGGAAGAGGTACTACACTTTCCCAGCTTCCGAACCGATTTATTTCGTTGTCCATATTCGTGCGAGGCTCATCAATATTGTCCGAACGGGATCTGAAAGTAGAACTATCTTAAACGCTGGTTAGTAGGTGTCTTCGATACCTCAGACTCTTCGCCGGAATACTCCATTTAAGTGAGGTCGTGTGTACTGGTAGCGGTGGTGGACGGGTAGAAACGCACAGCAAGCCGACTTTGAGGTATTTCGGGTATGTACTATGTAGTCTTACACAATGTAAGAATCAACGCAGGACTCTTCTGCCTCCTTCATTACTAGTGATCCGTTGTACACGGATAACCTTCTCGCTTACCATCTCTTGTACGATAGCCTTCTCCTCCATTTGAGTCAGGACGATGCAAGAATTAACGCACCGTTCAAAATCGGGTGAGAGATAACTTCTACCTCGGTTCCGTTGACGAGTCTTGTCAACTTTAGCAGCTTGACGACTTGAGCCGGGTATAGGCTTACCAGATGGTATCCTTTGGGAGGACATGTCCTCCTTTTTGATAATATGCCCTCCCGTCCTCCTTTGGGCTCAAAATGTCCTCCTTTTCCGAAGACATTGAATACTGAATTTCATATCTACTTTTTCGTTCGAATCCCTCGAATGACGATGAAGTTTTTGATAAATGTACCGTTTTTTGACATGTTGTTACATTTTCCAAGACGTTCAAATCAAATGTGAAATATTATAATTCAATGTCTTCCTTGATTAAGTTTAATTGTTAACACCTTTTACAAGGAAAAGACGAAATCTAATCTTATTTAATAATTCGTTCGTTCATTCTAAAAGCAAAGATTAAAATTTTCTGCATTTTGGAAGGTAAAACATTTTTTCTCAATGTTAAACACGTTAAATCATAGGCTTTCAGACTTTTTAGCTCGCTGAGCTCTTTGTTTAGCATTCGCATGGATTTTTGTTTGCCTTTCAATGAATACTTCTAAATAAAAAACGACTTTTTTGCTAGCGGGTAATTGTGTCTCAAAACTCATGGAAAACTGCTTTCTATTATCAACAATATCGTTTATAGCATCGTAAGGTATAGATGAATAGAAGATGCTACTCAAATTTTCAAGAACAGAGCTAAAGAGCACTCTTAGCAGAGTTAGATTGGTCATAACCAACGAGTACCCAATCAATACAAGCTTTGTGACAATGGTTGTTTTGTGCTCTTAAAAGTTTAGCCTGGGTTAGCATGAATTTTTGACATAATTTATTATGTTTTTTAATGCAAAAGTGCCCTGGAGCGCCTGGCTTCGAGGAGCACCAAGTGCTCTGGAAACACGATATGAAAATCGCTGCGTTAGCTTATGTTCTGTATTAAAGAAAGTGGATTTGTTTGATCACTATTGAAAAAAATATTACTTCTTATCAAAGTTGCATTTTATTTGTTTCTAGAAACTTTTTTAATCAGTGTAGTTTCTTGAAAACATGACCTAATTATCAGTATTTTTCAAAAGCATTCTGATTTATTCTAACAAAAATCATTTTTTTTGTATAACAAGTGTCCTCTTTTTTCAAACTCAGTAAAGCAAAAAGTCCTGATGATAATAAATCTTCGAGCTGTTTAGTAGAATACCTATAAGTTGATGAAAAACCGAATCTAGTACTATACCATTTAATTCCACTAGAATGTGTATCCTTTGACAGATATGCGTATTTCGCCCTTAACTGTAAGGCCGTCTTCAGTGTCGAGTCTAGTATACGACACTGAACAAGTGTACAAACCATAACAGCTTTCACAAAATTACACTTGGATAATGAATCTATGTTGCAGGTAAGTTTGAATATCCGCCGTAGTGGAACATTTAAAGTTTGATACGACGAATAGTAGCGCTTACGACGAAGTAGAACAAAACCCTAGTACTTAATTCGGTTTTTTCATCTACTTAAAAAGTCCTCCTTTCTGAAATATCCTTCTGGTAAGCCTATCCGGGTCTCGCACACCACTGAAACGGTGAACAAAATTCGGTCGGCAGTCGATCGACGGAGGTTTGTTTCGCTCTATCTAGGCACGCAGAGCACACACAAAACCACTGCTTTCAGTCATCTACCAATTTTCACTTATCTTTCACTGTACAATGCTTCTTTACTACCGCAACCACTACTGGTTCGCGCACGTTTCGACCGCAAAAATCGTGGAAAACTAGAAAAATGACCTGGTTTATACCGAGAGCGCGCACAATGACAACCGGTAAAGACTGTGTGTTGGAATGTAATGATCTTTCCGAAATGGAAATTTTCTTGACTACCCTGGGCATAGAATATCATCGTATCTGCCACACGATATACGAATGTGAAAATGGCAACGTTGACAACGAAAGCTCTCAGTTAATAACTATGGAAGTGCTCATTCAACACTAAGCTGAGAAGGAGCCTCTGTCCCAGTTTTGAACTATTAAAATTTTACTCAGATTTCGATATTTACGTAGAATCATGTAAGCACCTTTGATATTGCTTCGAAAGTTTCAAAAAACTAACTTTTAAACTTTCCAACATACAGTTTCGGACATATAAAATGCACCAAAGCCGTTTTCCCATACAAAATAATCAACTATTGAAAAAGTTGTGTGAAAACTATTGTTTTAAAAGTTACAGATAGGTTGAATTTTGACATAAAAAATGCACCAAGACGAAAAGTGAGGTATCAGATAATCTATGCGTCGTATCCTTTCGGTGTCTTCAGCGCATTTGGTCCTGATCACTCAACGAACAAATGCGCTGAAGACACCAAGGTCCTACATCACGTAGTTTTTCTGCTACATCACTTTGTGTCTTGGTGCATTTTTTATGTCAAAATTCAACCTATCTGTAACTTTTGAATCAATGATTTTCACACAACTTTTACATTAGTTTTTGAGAATTGAGGAAATTTGTAGTTCATCACAGAAAAATAAAAATAATCGGTTGAGAAACGGCGGAGATATAACTATCTGAACTTGACCATTTTGTATGGGAAAACGGCTTTGGTGCATTTTATATGTCCGATACTGTATGTATTACTACTTTCACATTTTTAAAGTATGTTTACCCTAAATCTCTAAAGAGATATAACAAAACTTTTTTGGCGGAGTTGTTTGAAATTGAACGTTAGTTCATTTTGCCTAATTATTTGGCATAGTTAGAATTGTATACCATCTTTAGGATGCTACCTGTTCTTATACGAAACTCCTCAATGCGCAACGTTCATTATGTCAAACGTCCATGTGCGAAACGTCATTTTGCGAAATTGGCCAGCTTATTTGATCTCCAAGAAGAAGAATTTGTGTACAGTTTACCTAATAAAGTATCTAACCCATACAGTGTTGCCAAGATTTCTGTCTTGAGTGCTGAAATGAAATCATCGCAAATTTTGCCCCAAACAACCCTATACGACCAAAACGGCGATCCCCGTCGGAGAAGACACGTGAGGGGAAGCAAAAACAATGAACAATAGCAACATAAATCAGTGTAATTAGTTTCTTTTTTTGTTTCGGGATGCAAGCTGATATATGCACTTTACCATACACAGGCCATTCCGTTCCGTCCAAGTCGTGCCATGCTTAAAACAGATTAGCGTTCTCTCCCTCACTCGCACTTGCTGTTGCTGCACTTGCACCTTTCGTTATACTTATTCGCGAATAAGCCCTCCTCATGATGGCATTCGTGTGATGCGTTTGAGTTGCTGTGTAATGGTCAATCTGACGTGCATGCATCTTGCTACTTGTTGGTTGGTTGGGCTAAATGGATGGATGAATCTCGCTGGTGGTTTACATTCTTTGCGGTGGATGCTTGCGTGATCCAATGCGTCGTGTTTTGGAAGAATTTCACGGAAACAGATGAATCAATCACGCAATTATTTTGAATTTTTGCACAAAACATTTTTGTTATGAAAGAGTTTATGTTGAATTGATTTTGATTGGATTTGGACTGGTTTATGTTCTGATTTGGATTGAATTGCTATTGCATTCAAATTACATTTGCATAGGATTTGTATTGGATCGGACAAGTATTTATGCTATTGAAAATAGGTTTCTGTGAATAAATACCTATTTTTTCCTAGAAAAAAAACAGTTATTAATATGTTTTGTGGACATAGCGATTTTTGTTTAATGAATATTCCACTAAAATATCTAGGAGTACGCGGACTTCATATTCATGTAACAACTTTTTAGTTGAACTTTTGTTTGAAAACACGGAATAAATAATTTGTTATAACAAATCTGGGAGCAATTGCTTACACATGTGCGCTTTCAAATGTTGTTATTATTCAGTTATAGAAAGAACAAAACGAGTATTTTTTTTTTGTTTGATTTGAAACATTATGAGTTATATTTTTGTTGAAATTATAAAATATTTTGTTTCCATTTTGTTTAGGGTAGCGTAATTATGTTATATGTTTTTGTTGTTTTAATTACTAATAAGCCAAAATTATAACATATTTTGATAGAGAAAACGCGTTAACTGAGTTACAAAATCTATTTCATTTCTACGGAATGCACTGGTCGGGTTATCCAGCTGGATCAATAATGATTTTTTTTTAAGGTGCTTAAGTTTCAAAGTAATCTTCAGATTTTTATCATCATCAGAAAAACAGTACACCATTGATATGATCCATCAGAATTAGAATGTTTCGATCCAATTCCGCGATTCCCAATATTCCCACTACATAGATAGAATTGTGGATCTGTAACGCTTCGTTTCATTCGACTTGATCTCAAATGGAGCGAATAGAGAAAACGGAGACAAAATCCGTTACAATTCTGCCATCATTGAACTGATGGTTCCGTTGCACACAACGCCCGCCATAACTACTAACTGATGCGCTGCTGGGTGGTCGGTCAAGATTGGTATTCTCTTTGTTCCATGTCAATTTCGTGATGAGTTTCTTCCTCATCCCGCATCCACCCACTCTCACACCCACTTCCGGTTTGCTTCTGTTCAGCTTTCTGGGTGCTTGTGTGGATTGTTTGCCATCTCTGGTCCATCCAGCATCCCACCTCTCCTTCACTCTTTGCCACGACCTTCGTCATCTCGCGTCGCTCACAATATGATTTTATTCGAGGATGATACAAATCTATACCAATCTAACTTTAATAACATCTGATTGACACTATGTTATTAAACCAAACGTCGAAGTCATTTGTTTCATTTTCATTTCGTCTCCGTTGTCGTCGATGTCGATTTGGCTTGACTTGTGTTGTATACTTTTGCCCGGAGGTTTTGAAACGCTCCCCAGCAGATCACACACATCCACACTGGCTGATGGGACTGAAATGGAACGGAATGAGAGCAAAGTGTGATATGTGCACCACGTCTCCTGTTCTTTCCCTGGTTCGTCACTTTTCTTTCAAATCATCCCCACATACTAAGGGTATGCGATATACATTATTGATTCATGTTGATATGAATCGAATCGATACACTGAATCTCTCGTATTGTTATTGACAAAACGAATTACTCGAAACGAAATACAAAAATGTGCACCGACCGGGAATCGATCCCAGACACTTTCTTGTAGCCGCTTTGCTTTGTAGCCGCAGACTCTAACCACGCGGCTAAGTAAGGTTCCTAACACATATTTTTTCCTTTCTTGAAAGGTATGAAAAAATATATGTATTCGGTAATGCATGGATGCAACCGGAAACAAACTAGAACATTTTCAATGGAGCTGGCCAATTTCGCAAAATGACGTTTCGCATACGGACGTTTGACATAATGAACGTTTCGCATAGAGCGGTTTCGTATAAGAACAGGTAGCATCCTAAAGATGGTAAGTATACAATTCTAACTATGCCAAATGTTGACCCATAACGCGGGTAGATCACCTTTTCGTGGTGCGTTATGGGGTAAAGATCTACCAGTGAACCCTAGTCCTGACTGCTCCAAACAAAGAGAACAGGATGTTATAGTAATCAAAGAAACACTTTTAGTCCTTGTTAGATTTTAAACCTTGTTGAAGTCTCGGTTTTCCCAGTTGCCGAGAATGATCTTGAGACAAGGAAAAAAATGAGTCGAATTCAACAATTTGTTTTCTAATCTTTTATTTATTTTGTTCTCTAGTTTGAAGAAGTAAGGACTAGGATTCTGATGCATGGACAATATCGGTATAATTTCTTGGCTTTATCGAGAGACCGATTTTGCCTGATAAAGGGGCGCGCCTGTGGAGAGTGCATGCACCACACTCTTCGAAGGGTAGGAACCTTTCAGTTAGAATCCTTTCCTGTGATCAAGTTAGCAATTACAACTGTAAGTAAACCGAATGCTTTATCACTTCTCGATAGTGACAAAGTAAAACGACATGCACTACACAAAGGACACGGGATATACTAAAATAGATCAAATATTGGTCGCAGTGGTTTATGTTCAAATCGGAAAAAAATGCCAAATGTTCATTATGCCTAACGTTCAATTTCAAGCAACTCCGCCAAAAAAGTTGTTTATATTTCTTTAGAGATTTAGAGCTAAGGGGTAAACACACTATAAAAATGTGAAAGTAGTAAAACATATGATGGAAAGTTTTAAAGTTAGATTTTTAGAAACATTCAGAGCAATATCAAAGGTGCTTACATGATTCTACGTAATCATCGAAATCTGAGCAAAATTTTTATAGTTCAAAACAAAAAAAAAACATGAACACAACTGTAATTTCCTCATTCAAAGGGTTTTTTCGAATTCGAGTGCAATTTCTGTGGGTCTCGGGGTTTTCGCATCTTTCTTTCAACGAAGTTGGCATAGATCTAACTTTGTTCACATGTTAGATTATCATTAACACCTCCAGACACCTTTTGAAAAGTCCTGAAAAACTCTTGAAAGCCCCATGAAAACTTGGGGCAATTAAAGATCTTGATGGTTATCAGAAATTTCTCGGGAGGACTCTGTAATATGAAAATAACTTAGAATTCAGAACTGAAAGTGGTTTTCAATTTAGAGATTTCCACAAATACGTGTCAATATCAAGAAGTTGCACTGTTAATTAATGGATATAGGCAGTATTCGCCTAGACGAATTCTATGTCAAATCCGCCAGTCGCAGAACTCGACCATCTTCGATTTAATATGAATTCTGCACATGTATTTGGTATGGTACAATAAATGTTTTCCATAGAAAAATCGATCATTTTGACTCGAGAATAACTTTTTATGGTGAACAGATATTTGGGACAAAGTTTCATTATGGAGAATTTTTTAATAAAAAAAGTTTTTTCAAGAACAACTTTTTGTTGATTTTCAAAATTTTGGTTTATTGTCAAAATAAATACGTTCTGTTGATACAATAAGAATCTTGAAATGATTCTAAACTATAATGATTATATGAATAATTTCTCTAGAAGTAGCCATACTTATTCAAATTCTATCGAGTTGAATGCAAAAAATATTATTTAGGCCATATTAAAATAGGCCATTTTCATTAGTTATTCGCGTTGTTCCATCAATAATAATACGTTTTCGAGAGTGAAGACCATATTTCTTTCCACTAACTTATTTTCCTTGAAGGAGAATTGCGAATAAGTAATGAAAATGACCTTTTTTAATATGGCCTAAATAATATTTTTTGCATTGAACTCGCTCTAATTACAAAATGGCTACTTATTGAAAAAATATCCACACAATCATTATGGTCCAGAATAATGGAGAAATTTTTAATGAAAATGTTTTTCTAAGAACAACTTTTTGTCGATTTTAAAAATTTTGTTTTTTTTTTTGTCACCGGAGGTCGTGGTTTCTTTTCGCAATTTCAATTTCAATTTCAAATCACTTAATATGGGAAACCTCAAATTTTGAGCCAACATTTTTAAGATTTAAAGCTGGCGCAAGCGATTTTAGGGTAAATTTTTGAGTTATGAAACCTTCAGTGTAGAATTTGTTGTTTTATTTTTTTTGTTATTTTCCACACAATTTTGAGGCTCTTGGCATCATTATCTTCAAAATTAAATTTATGAAAAGTTTGTAAAATACAAACTTATTCTAAAATGAAAACTTGTCTTTGTTTAAAGTAGATTTCTCGGAATTTTTCTTTTTTTTTACTAAAAAAATCATCTATGTTCGACCAAAACTTCATGAATAATTAATCGATTCTGAATCTTTTAACATGTTTTTAAACTGTTGGTAAAACCTATTATTTAAAAAAAGTTTTGGCTAAGTTATTGAACTGCGAGAAACATGAATTTTTAACGAAAAATACTATATTTTTCAATTTTTGTCAGTTATAGGTCAATACTTAAGCTGAAACTGGTTTCTCTCCTTTGTTAAATTTTTTAAATGGCCTTATAAAGAATTTTGCATGAATTTTATAATAAAAATATTTTTGATTTTTTTTAAATACATGCACTATTTAACTCGTAGTTGAATCTTGCTTTATAAACTTCAGTTTAACAGTTAAAATGTAATTCCTGGCAAACAAAAATCAACATTCTGAAAAATCTTGAATTTTTCATTAAAATATCACGTTTTTGCGTAGTTTTTGTAAAAAACAAAGTCAAAAAAAATGTAATTTAACTTGGTGTATACCCAGTTTGGAAACAACTACATTTGCTTCGAAAGCATGTTAAGTGATCTGGAACCGGATGAGTATTCATGAAGTTATGGTCGATCAAAGATGATTTTTTAGTAAAAAGAGGAATTGTTTTTAGTTAAAAGATGAATCTTTAAATCACTTGCACCACCTCTAAATATTAATATTTTTGGCTCTAAAATTTGAGGTTTCCCATATTAGGTGATATTAATTCAAAATAGCACACGAATTTTTGGTTTTAAGAACTTTCGAAAGATAAGCCATACCCTAATACTAACATATTTGATGTATTTTTTTGCTGAAGTTGTGCAGCTTCTGTTCTAATGAGTGCATATTCAACTATAATCATGTATTGACGATACAAATTGATTTTTTCTTTACTTTCGTATTATAATCGATGCACGCCAAACTTTTCTGTTTCATATTCATATTGTGATCACAAGTCTGAAACATATTCAAAGAGACGTGAGGCAGACAAAAAGAAAAAAACTTTATTTATCGATTCTACGTGTTTTGCTGACAAAATTCTATACGTTCTACTCTGAACACAAACTCGATTTTTACTTTAAAAACGTTTAACTTTCGGAATAACAAAACGACTTTAGAAAGGTTTTGAATATTCACAACCAATACTTTCAACGTTCTATTATATGGAGAAATAAGTGACTGAGCCACGAATCACAACAAATACTACTAGAGTTTATCTTACACTGATACTGAATCGTCCTAAGTAATTGAACAAAACCATGTATCGCTTTATCTCAAATTTCTAAGAGATTAATATTCCGAACACTCGATTTTGTATGGCCGAAATGCGTCATAAAATTTTCAGGAAATTATGGTCTATTGCAATTATATTTAAACAGATTTGGAGTGACGGTTTTTATTCGCTGTCGCCGTAAACAGTTGCATAGATTCAGGGGAGGCTTAAATGGTAATGTTTTAAAAAATCTGCGATAAAGTTCCCTTACATTTTATCATCCTTGCTATTTCACATAATAGGTTTTACAAAAATTAAAAAAAAAACAGTAACAAACCAAACAGTATGAGCAACAAATTGTCTTAATCGTAGTTCTTTGATAGCACCACTCAAATACAAACGCTTTTCGATCTAGGTAAGTTCACTATTCACTCAAATTGAAAGAGACGGAGTGCGAGGAGACGGGACAGCTGTGCTATTCAAGATAATCTTCCCTCGTCTTTTACCTGTATTAAACGAGTTCCTGAGAAGTTGTCAAGCCGGTTAATAAGAAGTTCGATCGACAACGGAACAGATCTTTACAAATCCTTCAAAAATGCCGTGAATACCAGGTCCCAAAGCATCATATCAGCTTTTCATCGATTTCAAGGCGACATACGATAGTATTGACCGCGTAGAGCTATGGAGAATCATGAACGAGAACAGCTTTCCCAGGAAGCTTACAAAACTGATAAGAGCAACGATGGTAAGTCAATTTGTTTGCTTCGCGGATGATGTAGACATAGTCGGCCGAACATTTGAAAAGGTGTTAGGCCGTTCACCTGCCCGAAACGCGAGACAGCAAAAGTTTGACGGGTGGTGAGTTCGTCCAAGACAAAATACATGCTAGTAGGTGGAGTCGAGCGCAACAGGGCTCGCGTAGGTAGCAGTAGGGTCTTTCCGTAGCCGAGTGGTTAGAGTCCACGGCTACCAAGCAAAGCCATGCTGAATGGAAATTTCCTTGGAAAATCCACGCGATATACGAATGCAAAAAGTGGCAACTTTGGCAAAGAAAGATCTTAGTTAATAATAATAAGAAGAAGAAGAAGAAGAAGAAGAAGGTAGCAATGCTACGATAGATGTTCGAGGTAGTCAACGAATTCGTCTACCTTGGATCCTTGTTGACGGCTGATAATAACGTTAGCCGTGAAATACGAAGGCACATTTTCAGTGGAAGTCAGACCTACTATGGACTCCACAAGCAGCATTCGCACCAAATGTATCATGTACAAAACGCTCATAAGACTGGTAGTCCTCTACGGGCATCAAATGTGGAAGATGCTCGAGGACGACCTGCAATGCAGTATTATTGTTTAGATGTTAATAAAAAAATGAAAAAAAAAATGAGTATGCTTCTATATCGTCTTATGGTTTTGCAAAAAAATAAAATAAAAAGAGATTTGGTTTGTCGAATCGTAACAACATCAACAGCCATACTCTTTAAGTGTATATTTTGAAAATGTCACATCTTTGAGTTAAAATTTAGTGTAACATTTCCATATCGCTAGATTATCGAGGTGAAAAGTTTTCATCGAGTTGTGACTCGAGAAAAATAATGAACATTCGTTTGTGGTATGTTATCTCATTTACAATGCTAAATAATGGAATTATTCGAAATATCGCATACCCTGACCACATACCGAAAGGATCCCCGGGAATCGAAGTATTTCTACTTCCGAGCGCCACTTCGTCGACGTCCCAACCGTTGGCTGGCTCCTGGTGCCACGGAAGAAAGAGTACTATCCAGTTTTCTAATTAAAATCGATCAATCTCATTCTCCATGTAGATCTGTCTCGTTTTCAGTCGTCCTGCTATGCCGGCATCAAACACCTCCTCACTCCTCGGGAAGGCCTTTGGGGTTTTCATCTCCCATTTCCTCCCCCGGCCCCACGGATTTTTCCCGGTCTCTCGTACACGCTGTCTATCACTTCTCTTCTATACTTAGCTGTCGGTATCGATAAACGTCTAACCGGAGAAGCGCTCGTACTCAACCCAACCCGGTCCCCGATTGCTGGAAGCTGACTAGGTTGGCACATCGGGACCGATTTTCTGACGCTCTGATGCTTTTCCAATGAGTTTGAGTTCTTTTCTGTCTTCTCTACCGTACATTCAATTCCTCCGACGATGGGGACACCTTCCTATCAGCCAACGACCGTCCAATCCGGCTTCTGGTCCAAGGGCAGCGGAGGGTGGTGGAAAGCCATCCATTCCGTTTCGAATAAGGCCACTAATGCTGAAGATGAGTGATCCCAGGATGACGGGTTTTAAGGCCATGGCACATTGAAGAGACACTTCGAGCATTCACATGCATTACATACATATACGAATGTACCGGTAGCGGATTGATGCAGAAAATATCAGTAGAGGATGAAAGTCGGAGATCCGAGTCTAATCGGTTCAATTGGAATTTTGCTATTCTTAGTCCCAAGTGGTGGGTTACATCCGGGAGGGTTGGAGCTTTTCGGAATGTATGAAAACATTCGCTACTCAGTGTGTCACAGGGTGTGTTATTGAGCGAGGTATCAATACAGAAACTGGAGCAACGTTTTAGTCAAGCTTCATTTTAAAGAAACCAATAGTCGTTAGATTTATTGTTTGTTCAAAGCTATTACTAGGTCGATAGAATGCAGAATGCTAATATGATTGTTTGCAATTTTCGAATCGTTCTGAATGATTAACCTTTGCGCCCCTGTCCTATTTTACAAAACCAAATGTTTGTGTTCTTTTGGCTCTAATTTTCGTAAATACTTTCAAATTATAATTTATCGTTTACGGCTAACCAGTATTTATCGAACAACGAACTCATGTTCTGGAACGTCGTTGGCGAGTAGTGGTCTTTCAATACCTTATTAATAATGCGCTCTCAACTAGACATTGATTATACAATAGGAAGCGTTGTGTTTGGATCTTATGCTTCCGAAACATGTGCGCTTTGCAAAAGAGGACCACGTTGATTATTGAGCTAAAATTGAATTCAGCTTAACTTATGTGTCCATGAGAAGAAAAAGATTCAACAGCATAAATAAACTTCAAAAACCAAGAAAATGCAAAAATATACTCTCATTAAAATGACGAACACATCCCGATCTGGAAGCAAAACCAAATCCAATCTAGAATCTATTTCAAATCCAATCCAAATACAATTCTTATATATATTTTATATGTCGTTCACAAACACAACCCAAATTGCTCATGCAAGTGACAACATCAAAGCGTTCCAAATAGCATTTCTCGAGTAAATTCTCTACGCAGTGATATTTTTATGACAATTCAAATCGCGCTAGACAAAAGTGCCACCACATCCAAAACCAAATTCTTTAAACTTCACCGCCATTAGCTTGAGGGTAAAATTTTAATTAGACGACGCCTTACTGCTGCTGCTGCTTTCTCCCCGGCTGTGGTGAAATTACAGCCAGGGAAAATTAAGTTTTCTTCTCCACGCTACATGAATTCGCACTCTTGTGAGCATTTTTGCTATGTGATTTCGCTTTCCACTGTGAGCTAATAACATGGACGTTTTTTGTTAGAGATCTTCTGTGGCGTGGAATCATTGTCTCCGGCAAATTTAGATATTCTAATCCAAAATGGCAAGCCCTCAGTAAAACCAATTTGGCATTTATTACCATTTAATGCTTGAATTTTCGCAGCTATATTTGTAATAATTGTAACACAAGTTTTTTGATTCCACATATTTAACGCTCAAATTCGCCGTTTTCTTCCAAATTGATTTTATATCAATATAATTATTCTTATTCCATCACATTTCCTCGAAGACCATTTCCAAAAACCCATTCACCCAAAGAGACCATTCTCCCGAATAGTTCTGTAACACGTTTTAGAATCCTGTTTTTGAACCAACTAAGATAAATGTGCTAAAATTTTGAACGTTTATAACACATTAGATATTTCGATCGAAATATCAGTCTATACTGAAAAGAGAAGCGATTTCTTGATTAAAACATAACCATTAGCAGACAGTTCTTTTCTGTATAACATGATCCTTTGACATTTCTTGCTGTTGTATATTGGCGATAGATAGATCCATAGATCCATAGTCCATAGATACACTCCCGTGCATAAGTTTGGGTTCACCCCCTAAAAACATACAAAAGTATTCAGTCCATATCTCTAATATTACGCGTCCAATTGAAATTCTCTAAGCCGCATTCGAAAGGCAAAGATTTATTTTTACTTCGTATGTATTTAAAAAAAAGCATATTTCGAATTTTGTATACTAAATTTTGAATGAAAGTTGCGACATTTAAAAAAACACATTGAAAAAACATAGCTAATTTCCTCAGCATTGGATTGACCAAAATTTTAAAACATAGTGTCATTAGAATCGTAATCTTATATTCTTTGAAAAGCATTCACGAAATTTTTGCGGAAAAATCTGAAAACTCTTCAAAATCAATGAAACAGTCATTCAAGTCATCGTGCAAAAGTTTGGGTTCACCCTTCAGTATGGTATACCATGCAAAATTTTGGATTCAGAAGATGATAAACAAGCTCTAATGATGTAATGCTGATCATGTATTTTACAGAGAGCGACAAGTGCGAGATTCTCTCAATTTTCTCATTATTCAATCCCTTATTTCCGTGTAAGATGTTGTCAAAAAGCTCTATAGTACAAAAGTGGTAGTTTTGATACAAATACTCAAATATCCTTCAATACTGATATCTCCGGTGGTCATTCCTGGATTATTTCGGTAGTCCAGAAGAACCAAAGTGGTCATTTATCTATAATTTGTAACTACCCATGGACGTCCACACGTCCAGGGGTGTCGACGTCCATACGCCTCGGCTTGCTCTCCTATTAAGTCACCTCAGGGTCGGCTTTAGACCCGGGAGGATTGAAAAACCCCACACCTACCTGCCAACAATCGGGCGAACAAGGGAAGGCCAAATTAATTAGAGGGATAATCTCTCGCAAACTATAGTTAAGGAAACCAATCAAATTTGATCTAATAAATCTATAGTTGGGTGTGTAAGGGTTAATTACAATTTCTTTGTTCGTTGGGGCCCATAGCGTCGTAGTGTTTGGTGATGGAGGAAGGGAGGAGATGATGACATACCTACTGCAACACGTGCTAGACTTCGTTGGAGAGACGTCGGAAAGAGTGGCGTCGGCATCGCTCGCCGGCGGAGAGTTTACTGGGTTTCACAGCCACGGCCGAATTTGACGTTTTGTCGGCCATATTCACGCCGCTCCGCGGCTTGTTTGAGGCGGTCACTTTGGGGATGTGTACCGTATACACACACACAAGGATACACTAGGATAAACTATTACGACCAGAAGCGTGTTTGCAGCCCTTCTTCCGCAGGCCGTTAACGTATGGCCACTGATGGGGGGGGGGGTCCTGGTGATGTATGGAAGCACCGTTGCGTTGGAGTCCGTGGGCTCTGCAATTACATACGAAATAGTCTTCCACACCACGAACTCAACTGTCCGACTTAGCAACTCCCTTCTATTCTTCCAGAGGAACCATCGCTTAACTTATTGTCTGCTTCCGATCCCGGACTTAGGTGAACGAGACCCCGTCGATCGATCTCCACTCTCCTTTTACAAGTCCCCATCTCTATCCTCCTCCCATTCCCCCCGTTGCTCCACTCCCTTCCTCTATACAATCCTACAGGATTTAGTGTTGTTGTGTTTTTGAAACATTTCAAACCGAGGGGAGTACAACGATTTCTTTAACTGGGTCTTGAATTCAATTTTAGCCATTAGCAATGGTTCTCAACTTAACTTAATATTGCTTTCTTTTATATGTTTCTTTAATTACTAACAATCTTTTTAGGTCAAACACTAACAGTAGGATAAGTTTTAGTTATTTAATATCATATGATAAGTTATTTTAACTAATAAGCTGAGGGAGTACTATTATAATTATATATTGACAACTCCAATTTAAGAACGCTTTTATTGTTGCCGATATCGTCGGTAACAAATTGAACTAGAAAAGTCACATGCACACTTAATTCAGAATGCCGAATATCTCGGCTAATTTTAACCGAGATCCGCAGAGCCGAGTAGTCGGCAAATAAATTACATGGGATCTCAGCAAATAAAAGCCGAGTATCAGTAAATCGTGCTTCGTTGCTAAGCAACCGGAAAATTCGTTAGCTGAGTCTCCGTTAAAAACGGGAAACCATGATTCGCACAGCCGAGCTCGTGAAAAAAATCTAAGTGTGTGTATTCAAAATCATGAAAATTGCGCCATCGAATGCCTAGTTTTGGTACAAGAACTCACATATCCTACAGCACTGATGCAGATTGGTAATAAATCAATAATTCAACTAGAAGAGTCACAAAAACTTAAAATCATGAAGATTAAGCCGTCGCATGTATAGTTTTGGTACAAAAACTCAAATATCCCACAATATGGGTATCTCCGGTGGTCATTCCTGGGTTATTTCGGTGGTCCAGAAGAACCAATTTTAATATTAATTTATCTATAATTGAACTAGCAGAGCCAAAGGGATTCAAAATCATGAAGATTAAGCAGTCGCATTCCTACTTTTGGGGCTAAAACTTAGAGGTCCCATATTACGGGTTTCCCGGTGTCCATTCCGGTGCTCCAAAAGGACCAGAATAGCCTTCCATTCATCCTTTAAGCAAAATACATCCAAACATAAAAAATCTTAAAGAATTGGACACAATTCATTTGGTTTTGGGGCATGAATACGAGTAATTTCATCGAATTGGCCGGTTTATGGACAAAAGGTCGAAAGGACAGAAGTTCGAAAGACAAAAGGTTGAAAGGACAAAAGGTCGAAAATGATTTGCTTGGTGGGAAATTTTTCCTTCTTTAAAAAAACATTTTCGACGTTTTGTCACTTCTTTTTTATTATTTTACCTTTTGTCCTTCTGACCTTTTGTCTCTCGACCTTTTGTCTTTCGACCTTTTGTCCCTTCGACCTTTTGTCTTTCGACATTTTGTCATAGCAGGTTCCCGGTGGCCACAGTGACCAAATCCGGATCTCCGGGAGGGTTTCGGAAACGAGGTATGTGTGCCTTTCATTTAAGCCCAGCAGAACTAAATTCGGTCAACACACAGATTTTTGAGAGCCGTTTTGATTTTCGGGTCGAAAACGACCCTAAGTCACAATTTTTAACTTTTTTTTTTTGTGGAAGTTCCCCAGGGCTCATTCAAAACTTTTGTTTCCGCAAAAATAAAGTTTCCCTCAAAAAAAAAAATTGTCAGAAAATTTCAAATTCCTAGTTTATTTCAATCAAAAGTTACATTGATTTGAATTTTGAAATGGGTCGAAAAGACCCAAGGTCTTTACTAAGGTTAACTTGCAATTCTCCAAAAATAACCTGCTACCAGCCCTTTCTTCAGGCAAAACCTCCTCAGAGAATTTTATTAGTAATTCTTCAGGAGTTCTTTAGGTGTTAGGCTCTCCAAATTCCTCTGACACCCCTCAAGATTTTTTTCTTGGGAATGGCTATCAAGTTGATTGAATTCTTCCGGGAAATTCCTATAAGATTTTTTCATGGAATTTCACCAAGTGTGAATTCGCTCCAGAGTTCTCCGAGACTATTAAGATGAAAATCCTGAAGGAAACATTAGAGGTATTCCTTTGCAATTTTTAAGAATCCCTGGATACATCCTTCAAAGAATTCCTGAGATTATTTCAAAATTAATTCTATGAGGGATTCCTGGAAGAATTTACGGTGAAATTTGTGGAACTTTCTTACAAATTTTTAGATGAATCCTCAAAGAAATTTCAAGAGGAATTTCCGGGAAAATTCCCAGAAGAATTGCTGTACGAATCCTGGGTGAAATTTTACGAGGAATATTCGTTGGAAACATTGGTATAATTTCAAGAGAACTCTCAGAGGACCTCCTTGAGAAACTTCGATTCTGGAACATTTGACCGAGGCAACTGAAATTAAATCACTTCTGATAATTTCGCGGAGGATCTGAACATACTCTTTTTCTTCTTCTTGGCATTACGTCCTCACTGGGAAAGAGCCTGCTTCTCAGCAAAGTATCCTTATGAGCACTTCCACAGTTACTAATTGAGAACTTTCTCTGCCAAAGTAGCCATTTTTGCATTCGTATATCGTGTGCCAGGTACAATGATACTCTATGCCCAGGGAAGTCAAGGAAATTCCCATTACAAAAAGATCCTGGACCAACCAGGAATCGAACCCAGACACCTTCAGCATGGCTTTGTTTTGAAGCCGCGGACTCTAACCACTCGGCTAACAACATATTCTTGAATGGATTATTTCAGAAAAACCAAAGTTTTATATTTCCGAGAAATGGCAGGATTTTTTAAATGATTCTCCCAAATCTATTCTGGGATTCCTTCGAAGAATCCAACAGAAATATCTTTGAAAATTCATCCGAAAATTACTCAGGAAATTCTTCTGCGCTTTATTTAGCAAATTATTCTGGAATCACTCCTAGATTTCCATTTGGAGTTCCTTCGGAAATAAGCCGGAAAATCTTCTCAGTAAATAAGCGTAGAAAATCCTCACGAAGTTGTTCAGGACTTTTTGGTTTGGGGAGTTTTTCCAGGAATTCCTTTGATTTTCCTTCAGAACTTCTTTCGGAAGTTCCTTCAGAAGTTTCTTGGGAATTTCATTCAAAGTTTCTATTGGAAGTTTCTTCGGAGTTTACTTCGAATGTTTCTTCGAAAGTTCCTTTGCACTAACTTGCAAAGGAGCTTCCGAAATAAATTCAGAAGAAATTTCCAAAGGAACTTCCGAAGAGAATTCCGGAACATCTTGCGAAGAAAATTCCGAAGTAAATACCGCGAAAAATACCGTAAGTAACTTCTCAAGGAAACCCCAAGGGACTTCCTAAGCAAATCCCGAATAAACTTCCGAAGGAAATCACGAGTGGAACTTTCTGAAGGGGCTGCCTGAAAGACATCCCTGAAGGAACTTCCCGAAGTAATTTTTTGAAGAAACTACCTGAAGGAACTTTCTCGAAGAAACTTCCTGAAGGAGCTTCTTGAAGGAACTTAGAAATTCTTGACCCCCTTCCCCCCTCCGTAACGCTTTTTGTATGCCGTAACACCCCCACCCCTCTCCCTAGACTGTTACTTAATTTGCGGATGCCGCCTTACCGAATTAATTTCCTGAAGGAGCTTCCCGAAGGAACTTCTCTTCTCAAAGGAAGAGAACTTTCAGAGGAATTGAAGGAATTAACCGAGAAACTACCTTGAAAAACTTCCGGATGCAACCACTAGGACGAACTTTTCCGATGAAAATATGGAGGTGAAGAAGTTTAGGAGAAACTTCTTAGAGTAAGATTGTGTTGAACAGATGGTATACAATGGAATTTGGTAAGAATAGGAAGAAGATAAAACGTCATAGGTTAAAACACAATATCACCATGATTCTACCCCATTACCCCGAATCCCATTACCCCGAATGCCACTAACCCGAACGCCATTACCCCGAATTCCAAAACCCCGAACGACCCATCACCCCGAATGACATTACCCCGAATTCCAATATCATGGGGAAATGTCATCAATATTATCATGTCAAGATAATTGTTAATTCGGGGAAATAGCATTCGGGGTGATGGAATTCGGGGTAATTATTATTATTTATTTATTTAAGACACTTTACACCATCGGTGCATTCGTGTCGTTGGATATTAGAAATATAACATTACAGAGATAATTTTATTTTGCATTTTTTCTTCGTGATCGGGTGTTGTGTACTTTCCACTCTGAGTCACTTTTTTTGTATCCTTCGCTGCATGTTCGCTTGGACTCGTTTTCTCTAGCTTCGCAACTTCCATCCGTTTCAGCTGACAGCCGCCTCTTTCCAGATTCTAGTTCTATTGCACTTTCGTTCGTTTGGTCGTTGTTGTCGTTGTCGGTGATAGCGTCGTGATTGTCGTCAGTTTCGGAGTCGCTTGTGTTGGATTCGTCTGTGTGGTTCGATGGTGGATCAGCTGCATCGCATTGCTTGTGTTGGATGCCAGGGGTTTTAGTTTGTTCGTTAGATGAGCTGGATGATGTTTGCTGTTGTTTGTCGCCACGAACCGATCGATCGCTCGGGAAGTTAATTAGAGTAGTGTGGTTTTCGATGGTAATGCATGATGGCAATGGTTTCTCCATCCGCATTCGTAACACTCTAACACCATTTGGCACCCCTGCGAAGTAATTCTTCCAAATCTCGTTTTGGATGGAGATCACTTTGCCGTATTGTTCCATATGCCTTGAGATAACGGAATTGGACATTTGTGGAGGTAGATCCAAAATCCTCACAGTAGTGGTGGGGCCATCCACGTAGACGGGGATGTAATACTTCGCCCCTTGAAGTGTAAAGCAATGTTGCAAATGATGTTGCTTGTATAGCCGTGTGGCTACACCAGCGTCACTCATCTCAACAAACACGCAGTTCTTGAGATTATGCAACTGGACGTTTTTTACGTCCGCCATGTCTAACTTGATGAAGGTTTTAAGAAAATCCTCCACCTGTTCGAGGGGAGGTCGCTTCGGCAGGATACTGAAGTCGATGACGAGCGTATTCTTCCTATACGAAGACATTTTGCACGGAATGCAAAATTCTTTCGCGCGAGGGAAAAACAACGAATAGCGAGAAACTGTTGCCGTATGAATAAAGGTCTGTCGCGCACAGAGAGCGGTTGTCAACTGATTCGGGGTAATGGTACATTCAGGGTAGTGGAATTCGGGGTGATGGCATTCGGGGAAATGGAATTCGGGGTAATGGGGTAGAATCATCACCATAATATCAAAATATATCACCACAGTTGTATGAAAAAAAAAAAAATATATAGGCATCTCTCTTGATCCGTCGTTTCGTTTCATATGTTAAATTGCCATTCTGTTAGGAAAAATATCATCTTAATTCGTTGATTAAAAGTTATAATTAATGAAATACCAAAGGTACCGAAATATATATACAATCAAATGATATTTTTGCTTTAAATATACATTTATGTGTAAAATATGACGAAAAGTAAGGGACCGCGACAAAGCCGCAAAACTTTGGTTATATCGTAACATTATGCGTAAATATAAGTTTAACTGATTTCAGCAATGTATTTTCTTGTATAGTTGTTAAATTCGAGACCCGAGTTCCATATTTATATTGAGAAAATGTGATAGAATCTACTTTTCTACAGCAAATTTAATTTTCTTATGTACCTTAATTTTTTTCTTCTTAAGAGGAAAATAATCATCATCGTTTTTCAAATTTTCAAGATCAGTTTTTTCGCTCTAAATCGAAATAGTGTTCATGAAAGTCTATCACTGTATTGCACTTACCAACTGTAATTCAATGATAGATTTTCATGAGGGTTTCTTTAAATTTGAACGAAAAAACTTATTTTTAGTTTTCGATGATTGCTGATGATTGAATGATGGATTCTTGAGCCTTAAAGCATTCCAAGAAACAATATTGTTACTGACAGAAGCTCTTTCAAACAAAATCTGTTTGCTTCCTCTCTCAAGCACCCTTCAATGACAATTTTGTCGATCAAACTGTACTGTTGGCTGGAACAAAGGCTTACTAATTTCGTAAAAGGATTGCACTTACCCACTCTCACCGACATCACATGCAATACCGAAATGTGTAAATCAACAAAAGAAACCCGGGACAAAAACGAAAAACATTGCAATTAGTTGACTAATTAAAAAAAAGATAAGCAGCATCGAGAAAAATGTCATCAGCAGTCGATGATGAAAGCAATTTCTCATCTTGAAAGTACACAGTGAACGAGAGAAGCGCAGTAGTGTTGATGATACGCCACCGAGCTTCTACTTTCTGCTGCCGTTGTTCCCAACCGGTACCCCGTTTGCTACCGAGAGTAACCTTTTTCTTGCAATTTATTTCATCTGAAAGCTTATGCTCTCCTGGTGGGGACAGCAGATAACCAAGAGCAGCCAAGAAAGGACATTTCTATCACTGTCATGCGATGTCGATGAGGGCCGGGCGCCCAATGATAGCGCTGGACATCGACAGGCAGTCAGGTCGCCAAACACCGAGAAAAGGATTATCTGCATCTTCTGGTGATCTGAGTAAAGATGTGATGTTGGCGAGTCGGAAAGAAAGAGGAAAGTACCTATCTGCTACTTGGTGTACAATATTGGAAGTACTCAGGCGCCAGAGAAAACACAACCATTAAAGGTGATGACGAGTTCAGATGTTGGGGGTGACGGAGAAAGGCTTTCTAAAGATAATAGCAAGAAGATTCGAATCAGGTTCAAACGAATGCTACTGTGAAATGATGTCACTGGAACTTTTGTGATAAATTCAATAACAGGAGGCAATGTAGATTATATTTTTTATTGCACGTATCACAATTTTTTTTTTTTTTTGCTTATGGTAGTACGTTATTGAACTGTTTTTAACCGGAATATAAAAGCTTCTTCTTCTTGGCATAACGTCCCACTGGGACAGATCCTGCTTCTCAGCTTAGTGTTCTTATGAGCCTTTCCACTGTTATTAACTGAGAGTCAAAGCTGCCATTTTCGCATTCGTATATTGTGAAGATACTATATGCCCAGGGAAGTCAAGAAAATTTCCATTTCGAATAGATTCTGGACCGACCGGGAAACGAACCCAGACACTTTCAACATGGCTGTGCTTTGTAGCCGCGGACTCTAACCACTCGGCTAAGAAAGACCCCGATAAAAAAGAAGCTATATAAAGGTGAAATTGAATAATAAGCACTAGATAACCTGACTGCCGATCACGCTGAAAACTGTTTGTGGCTTTTTCCAGAGTATTTAGTATTTGGGAATGAATAAAAGGAATTCAAACATAAATTCCACTAGCAAATAAAAAAAAAATGACAGGAATACTCCAGAAACAATTCAGGTATTTTTTTAAAGGACTTATATTAGGATCTCCTAAGGTTTTTTTCATTATATTTCCGTAAGTATATTTAGAAATTTTCGTACGTGCATCCCTGACGAAATCTTTTGAAATTTCAGACCTAGAAGAATTTTAAAAGTTTTAATAGGAGATTTCCTCGAATTGAAAAAGGGATCAAGGATAGTAAAGAAGGAATAGGAGATTGCATATTCAAACTTTTTCATTTCCAAGCTCTCAGTTAATAACTGTGGATGCGCTCATAAGAACACTAAGCTGATAAGCAGGCTCGGCCTCATTTGGAATGCAACGAAAGAGAGAATAAAAAGAAGGAAGGGTGATAATAGTTTCAAATGAGAATACAACTCGTCTTCGTGAATTGAAAATCCCATGGCCTCACTCACAGAGCTAGCTGATGACCTCAGAGTTTTGAATGATTATGAAAAGATCGTGATAACTTTTGACACACAATAGAAACAGTGGTCCTTCATGCCACTGTTTATGATAGGTTTAGATCGCAAATTTTGCGCTTCGAGCTGAATAGCATCAGTAATGTATGCAACATACAGCGATCAACATTGTCAGCAGCATAAAGCACCCAGCTTACCGTCTCCGTGCACCGATACAGCATTGAAGTCGCCATTTTTCCTTTCTGTAAACGCAAGAAATCAATTGCAATAAATAGCGCAAATGCGTGTTTATCGTAACAATGCGATCGGTAAATCTCGCAAAGGGTTTTCTTTCTTCGTCGCAACAGCTCCTTGAACCCGACGAACGAGCCTCATTCTTTAGGCATGCAGCATCTGCTGTTGTGTTACCATTTGGCTTCGATC
Source organism: Aedes aegypti (assembly GCF_002204515.2). Taxonomy (NCBI): domain Eukaryota; kingdom Metazoa; phylum Arthropoda; class Insecta; order Diptera; family Culicidae; genus Aedes; species Aedes aegypti. Next base: position 385,083,724 of record NC_035108.1, read on the forward strand.
TCCTTGGCTGTACCCCCTTACTTGGTACCGAACAGTCAATATCTACCTAGTAACCCTCCTCCACCAACTGTGCATATATGCAAGAAACCATCACGCGTGTGTGCTGCACTGATTTTGACCTGTTGCACAATTGAAGCGCTTCCCTCTCGGCAGCAACAGCCACAGAAGCAAACGCGCGCGCGAAGTCGCACAAGGGAAAAGGGAATATTTAAAATACTCATCGATCGCCGACATGGCAAGCTTTCAGAATCCTTTGCCTTCAAAGGCGAACGATTCGTTGTTGTCGTCGATGCTGTTGATCAGGGGCGTAGCCAGAGCGGGGCAAGAGATGAGAAGGTTAGGTAACACTACAATTCTTGGGGAATTTTTAGAGACCACCAAACAACCAGACTTCTGAGGTAGACTTTACAGAAAACATTCGAAAAGTTTTAATAATAGTTTAAATAGATCTTGCAAACAATCTGCCAAAAAAATCTGTTGTGCTATTCAAAGTATTATGCCAATCAATCCATTCAAGAATTCTTTGACGGAACTGTCAAGAATCTTCAGAGAAAGCACTATATATTTCCTTAGGATTTACACTTGGGATTTCAATTCATATTTCTCTAGATATATTTCTGAGACTTGGCAAGGATTTTTTTCAACACCACTTCAAGACGTTCATTCCTGAATTCTTTCGAGTATATCGCTCAAAAATACTCAAAAACCAATCTATCGGATTTTGAAACCTAGGGAATTACTCCATAAATTGTTTCTTCTAATTTTTGCAGAGAATATACTGGGAAATACGGATTCCCAATGTATTTCAAAGATCCGTCTAGGAAGGCACCTTTGGAAATTTGTTAACAATTCTTCAAAAACATTCCTGGATCGCAGCAAACTGTGCGCGCGTGGTGCTGCGTTTTGTGTTTACTGTAACGTTTTATTTCGATTCCGCGTCGTTTTCAAGTTCGGCCGGTGAAAAATTCAATCGGCTTATGGTTCTATGCCACCCTGCAAATAGAAGAAAATTGTTTTAGGGTAGAGTAAGGTGAGGCAAAAGTTCGACCTTAGTGGTATAATCAAAGTTTCCAGGAAAATAATAGCAGTTGAAACAAAACAAATACCACACAGTAAACCTTCAACATATTGACTATAATTTTACTGAACAAACTTGTGTCAACATATTTACCCATTCTTAGTCATAACAGTTTCAAAATTTATTGCCTAAAGCGAACTTTTGCCCCACCGGTGGGGAAAGAGTTCCAATCTAGTGTAGGGCAAAAGTTCGTTGGCTAAAACACAAAATATCAATACTTTTATGACGGACATAGTTTATACCAGCCGTAAACTTATGTTCGCCGAAAAATACACAATAAATTTTCATAAAAATATTGCCTAAAACAGGGTTAATTGTAATATATTCAAAAATTGTAGTTTTTCACAAAACTAAGATGAAATGTAAAACTTTGATGACATTTTTCGCAAGATCAGGTATATTTCACATTTGAAGATAATATGTGGATTTTAGACAATTTGCATTTTTCCCGTGAATTTATACATAGGTTGAACTTTCGCTCCGCTGATTCGAACTTTTGCCCCACTATGGACCAAAAATTGTTTCCAAACATTCCTAATACACCTCAAAGCATCCTTATGATAGGTCTAGAAACTCCCTTATATAAAATATTGAAAAAGGTTCAATCTTCATTTTATTCCAAACAACGAAAGTTTGACCAGAAATTACAATATTCACGTCGAAAAACAACAAATAGCCATAACTTCTCCAAATCTTTTAATAGTATGTGGAGTGAAAGTCTCTCACTTGAATAGTATTTGAACAACCATGACATTTATAAGTTTTGTTTTAAATTGAGCTAGAAATCAAAAACTCTCGCCCACTCGAACTTTAGCCCCACTTTACTCTAACTAATGCTAGTTGATGGAAATGATCGAACCAGACTCCGGAGAAGCTCATTGAAGGTCGGTCAGGGTTTGATTTCGATTGTTCGCTTTGATTTTGTGTTTTTAAGTGTAAAAGAAAACGAAAAAAGTGATATAGAGGAATTGGTATTTATTTATTTTATTTTGAAAAATTTGGGGCTGGCAAAAAAGTTCCAAAACAAGAGGGCTTGGCAATGTCCCAAGTAAGTGACGCGTTTTCGGTGCGATTTTTTTTTATGTGCGTGCGTTTTGATAAGCAGTGCTACATGAATGTGTTAACATGTGCGTTTCATTTTTCGCGTCTCCGAGTGATTCCAATTTTGCGAAGAGAAAAAAGGCTAGGGATTGAATGTTGAGAAAATTGAGCGTCGGATCGAAATGCGTTTTATCATCGCATTCTCTTTGGGGCTCTTGCTTGCTGCAGTTATTTATCAAACTTGATACAACTTGCGAAACATTGCCGATTATGGACCGATAAAGTTGTGATACTTTCCTTTGCTTGCTTTGGTCGTGCTTCAAAACTAAATGAATTTTTCAGCCTTTTTGGCTCACGGAGCACTTTTTGAAATAAAATTGTTTTCTCGGAGCACCTGTTCTTCATCATTACTCCGTTTGAAAGCCAGGATTTTTTATGAGTTTAAATCGACCCTACGATAATCGAGAAATCAGTTAGACAATCTTCCATTAGGGTGAAGATGATCCGAAATAAAATCTTAAATTTTCAAGAATACCAGACTGGAGAACCAAACATTCGTTTGAGCTGAAAACTTGTTCGTTTTTATAACTTGCTGTTGGTGACTAATTGACAAGTTTCCAGCTAAAACGGATGTTCGATTCTCCAGATTAGAACTAGAGAAAATTTTAGGTTTGCTTTCGATTCATGTTCATCCTAATTTGGATTTTTTTAATCTGAAGAGATTTGTTTTATTTGATTAAGAAAGCTTTTTTACTTCAAGTATAAAGTGTGAAAATGAGGCATCTGAATGAAACTTCATTTGGTTTTCCGTCAATTATTGCAAAATTCTAAGTTTGGATATGACAGAATTTTATTTGGTTAGAAATTTAAGAACTTTCGTTTTCATTTTGAACAAATGAGTAACATTGTGTAGCGAAATATTTCTTTTCAAGCCTATATAAATGTATTTGAATGGATAAACCACATTTTAAGCACTCACGGATATATTCATAATTTTAATAAAACGCATGAAATGTTTCTAATTTCATGTCACGGTAACAAAGTTTCAATTACACAGCGCAACAAAAATGACATTTTTGCGTGTCTCAAGGATCAAATTATATGTCTGTAGTAAATTTAGTGCTGCTAAATCTGATGCCGTTCTCAGAAATGTTCCAGCACGTCACAATTTTCTGCTTCCGATCGCCAAAGTAGTTGATTAAAAAATTGGTTTCATTGATGTTTATATGAAATTTAAATTATGATTAATCGACATTTTTCGTGATCTAATCCATCAAGCATGCAAAATAGGCATTTAACTTTAATTTCATATAATAACTTAGTTGAAATTGCACGATTAAATTTCGATCAAATCGATTTTTTTCAACATACCAACAGTCCCCATACGAAATTATTCGTTTCTCTTATATGGCAAAATATAAATGTACTAGATCAGTGACATGGTGACAAACTAGGAAGAACGATAAACAGTAAAAAGAAGGAGGTATTTGGTCATTCTCTACTAAACAGATATTATCAAAGATGCTGAGGATGGTGAAACTCGAAAGAACAGCAACACAAATAAAGAATGCTGCATGTTAGATGACTGATTCACTCACCACCCTGAAATGGATGAAATTATGACAACTATAAGTGACAAGCATTTCTCGAGAAAATGGGCTTTTCGGGAAAACAGAGTTTTCGGGGAACTGCCAGTCAGGGAACTGGCGTTCGAGGAAATGACATTCGGGGAAAATTAGCACAATCCATTACAAGCACGGTGTTTCAATCATGAAGCCGATTTTTCTCAAAAAAAAAAAACGAGCTTTTTCAAAGATATTAGCCTACATTTAGGTGAATAATGCTAATTTCTAAAGTTTGATTGAAATAGAATGGTAAAATGCGCGAGTGGTAAAAAAAAATATATATAGGAGACCCAAATATAGTAATTGAAGATTGTCTTGTTTAAAACACATTTTGTGATATTTTGCCCCAGTATGTCATAAGCACAGTTTTACATTCAAGCTAATTTTTATAAATATTAAACGTAGTTTCATAAAATATCATTAACGTCAACTGGAGGAACCAACAAAGTACAGATTTTTATGAAGTCAATAAGACATTGTTTAAGTTTCAACAAAAAGTTTTAAAATAGTGATCAATTTGCCCACATTAAATCTCCTCAAGTTGTCTGAAATCTACATAATCTTTAATTTCACTAGAATGTGTACAATCACATCAAATAAATCACCTACTTCTCAAGTATAAGCTAGGATTAAAAAAATGCTGTTTTTGGATGTATCACAATATCTCTGTTTTGGGCAAATTTCTTATCAAAATGAAGTGTATGTTTTTATACAAGCTAGAAAGTATACCAACCACCAAAGTATCGATATTTTGTATTTCAGTCAGCGAACTTCTGCCCATACTAGTTTCAAACTTTTACCCCACCGGTGCACTGTAGTTTCCCTATAGACCATACATACAAAAATTCAACTTTAAAAAAATCAGCATTTGTTCAATGATATCTTATTTAATACTTTTAAAACAAGGTTCCATAACTTTTTTTCCTGAATTCTTGCCTTTCTTTTTTAAAGTTGTGATGAAGTGAGAAAAGTTGAGCGGAGAAAAAACTATTACTATCGAGATGTTTTTTGTTATTCACAGACCACCGCACCACCATCCCCCGTCCTTTTTCTAGTTTTTTTAAAGAGATTTTTAGCCCCGAGCCAGTTTATCTCGGAACCAACGGAATTACTTTCCTTCCGAAGGAAGTCGTCACATTTTCGTCATTAGTGACTGTTGCGGCCAGGATGTCTTTCCCTACGTTGTGTTATTTGGTGGTGATGAACGGACAACGACTCAAACGCACTTTCTTTCCAAACTGCTAATTTATTACCACCGAGGGGCAGCGTGCCCGCTCGGTGGGGAACGAACGATAATGTACAAGCAAGAGAGATACAAATTTACAAGTGATGTGCTGTATCAAGTGTGGCTTATATACATTGTAGAGGTAGTACGGATTGAATGCTATCGTGCGTACCTAGCATTGCAATGGCACAAAGCAATGCTACGCTTGCGGTGTGTCACCACGATGCCTAATTTAGCAGAGATAATAAAATTAGGCTGCTACTGATGCTGGGCGCAAAGGGGATCAATTGAATGGGATCACACGCTAGGTGTGATCTACACAGCCAGGGAGATGCTGATGCGAGATCAAACAGTGACTATCTCGGGGATGGGATTCGATCCCAGGTCCTCGGCATGAGAGGCTTGTGTTCTAACCACTACACCAGACCCGTCATTTTTGTCAATAGGTATGCTTCGTATGTGAAACACACACGAATAGCATGTATTTATGTCAATCTGCTATGAAACGACCAACCTACCTGCACTGAATTATGCAGTGTCGTATAAGTCATTACGCAGCTCAATTCAGTTGCATAATGAATATTACGTAACGCTTTTTCATTATGAATTTGCCCAGACAACCTGAGAGTACGTATAATGAAATAAATATTTGCGTTATGCAATGATAATATGTGCAATATTTCAAGTATAAGATGTAGCGAAAGGCCTTATTCGGCGATATACGCGCATATTTTATATGGTCGGCGTTAAGTCAGAAAAATCTATCTCTTCAATCCCGAAATCAGTGGCATTTATGCTGAAAAGTCATCATGGCTGCCAAAACAAATGACGGCCCAGACAACCAGAAGTCGCATAACAATTTACGAACAAAGTCGTTTATTTACACAAATTACATCACACCCGGACTACATGGTGGATGATATCGTTCGATCGAAAAGTTTCCTCGCATAATATGCTATTTTCTGAGTTAATTTGTACATTTCGTTTCGTGCCGTATACTTGTACAAAAGTAGGTCGGATCAATCCGTAGCAGCTGTCAAATAAATTTTGTTATGATAAATTAAGTCGCATAAGAGTACAGACTAATTCGCAAGAAAATTTACACACTCGCATTGCATGTTATTTTTCATCATATAAAATATGTACGTTATACATACATTCTGATTGTCTGGGGGGCTACTTAGCCTTAGAAAGGGTGGAATCCTTGGTAGTTTATCGTTTAATGCAAAAAAAAAATGGTGTTCATTGTTAGTTTTTGCGTGAAATTCGTGATAGTTTTGAGTAAGAGTCTTCGTTCTTCTGTCATGTTTTTGCTCAATTTCGTATAATTTACATTTTGGCTGGCTTAAACTCCATTTTGACTAATTTGTTTAACCCGTGAGGGTGAGCAACATTTTTTTCCGAGCTTGAACGATAGTGATTAAAAGTGGTGATTCTAAAGAACCTGTGTGTTTTATTTGGTTTCAGGAACAAGATTGTGTTGGATTTCGGCCGGAATAAAATTAATTAAACATGTTTTAGGAGGATGACATCTGGTGAGTTTGTTCCATAGTATATTTTTGTTTTTCGGAGTGCGTGTAGGCTTTCGCATAGCCGTCGGAAACGGTGTTTCGAAAACTTGTTTTTTGTCTATTCGGATTGCGGTTTATTTACTTGATTCACCTCTTTGAACCGTTTTCTTTATATAACCTCTATCGTTATCTTCGTTCAATAGAGTTTGCTCTACGATGTGAATACTCAGACAATTTTATTCTGTCCAAACAGGGATTTTTTTTAACGCGCGTTTCGGCCAGTCGGTAAAGTTTTTTTTCTTGCCTGCGAAGTTTACTTTTCTAGCTCTATCTTATTTATTTTTTTGCTCGAGTTCGAAATAATCCAACGCCCTTGAAGGGATCGGTTCTGTTTTTAAATTTTTAACAAGCAGAAAATCAAAACCGTTGTACGTGTGATTGTGTTTTAAGTTTTTATTTTATTCGCGTAACAATATTGTTTATAATCTAAATAAAATATTGTTTCCTTCTTTTGAGTGCCGGTTTTCAAAAGATTAAATTAAAAATACTTAAACAACAAATGCTCCTGGTCTATTGCCAGCTTTTAATGTGAATCCTGACCTTATACCTCTCCCAACCTCCAGCACTTATGAGGGTGTCACTGAGTCGGAGGCCTCTCTTAATGTAAGTGCTACATCAACATTTCTTTCCCATATCCTAAGTCACGGTAAAGACGGGCGCGGTCGAGAATGACTATGTTCATTATATAGATATTCTTGTTTAAGGCTTAGTAGCTTATCATTTGTTTTGGCAACAATTATGAATTTTCAGCTTGCAATTCAAAGTAATAAAACTCAGTCTTGATAGTTTATATTGACTTGAAAAAGTATCACTGTACGCGCTAACATGCATAAAGTATGCTGATACATTTTCAGCTATGTCAGTGCAAAACCGACTGATTTTCTTCGATTCGAAGTCGTGAGAAGAATTAGAAACAATCATCAACGACGCGTACAAATTTCAATGACGGCTTACTTCACCTTAAGATTGGATAAAGGTTCACTCCCCAGCCTTGTTCTTGAAAGCAGTCTGGATTTTCAAAAAGGAACATGAACATTGCTTGAATCCAATCTACGAAGTATATCGTAACTACGCTAACGCTAACGCTAATTCGTGCTAGTTTTGAGAAAGCTTCCCCTGATAGCTTAGCATATACTTACTGTACATGTCAATGTACATGTCAATGTACAGTACTCCGTGACTGATCAAAACTGGTAAGAATTGCACTCTGATCCTAATGAATAAGGAATGGGAGTTTCCGCTTACTCTCGAAGTGCATTTTTTGCAGATCTCATATCAATAACGTCGCCGGCCAAGTCCTTATAGTCAGTTGGGCGGGAAGGGTGTTTATTAGTGAAGAAAGAAAAAGATCTGGGATTCACCTTCGGTCGGCAATGCGATTCATGGATAAGGTTGAAAAATACAACTTTTACTTAATTATATTTTCGAATTTTGTCTCGCGGTGAAAAGATATATTAATAGAGAGGATTAGAAAATACATTGACATTCAAAATGTCGAACCATACAAAGGTTATTTTTAGTGATGACAAGAAAAAAAGACTATGTATAACACAATTATATTCAATAAGAATAAGGATTTATGCCGACACTTGAAGAGACGAACCATCCATCTTCTTCTTCTTTCTGGCGTTACGTCCCAACTGGGACAAAGCCTGCTTCTCAGCTTAGTGTTCTTATGAGCACTTCCACAGTTATTAACTCTCAAACCCCCAACGTCTGACTTTTCATTAAAAATGAACTTTAAAAAATCATAACTTGGCCAATTATTAATCAATTTTGGATCTTTTGGTCTCAAACAAACCGCATACTCCTCAAGATTTATTGTGTTTCAGAAGAAATGGGATTGGCCGCTTGGTTCCGGAGTTATTCCGGATTCAAATGGGGTATATTCGTTCCGGAAGTGATAGTTCCCTTAGATTTTTCAAGATTAGCGGTAAGAAAATTATTCATTGTGTACTTTCTATAAGTAAAAAGCTGCCAGAAGGTCGAATGACATTGGTTCTCATTGATTCTGGTCATTTCGGATACCCGGTCACCTGGCACCGGTTCCTGAATGTACCCAGAGAGGACATTTTCTGAAATTCAAAGAATACTACCATGCGACGGCTCAAAATTCCTGATTTTTTATCCGGAACATCATAGATATAATGCCAAAGACCAATATGAGGTTCTGGCCACATCCGGATACCCCGGAATCGGTTCCGCTAGGGCCTCAGTGGGACACTTTCGTAATCCTACTCACTCATACCGTGCGACGGCTCAAAATTCCTGATTTTTTTATCCAGAACATCATAAATATAATGTCAAAGACCAATATGAGGTTCTGGCCACATCCGGATACCCCGGAATCGGTTCCGGGAGGGCCTCAGTAGGACACTTTCGTAATCCTACTCATTCGTATCGTGCGACGGCTCAAAATTCCTGATTTTTTATCCAGAACATCATAGATATAATGCCAAAGACCAATATGAGGTTCCGGCCACATCCGGATACCCCGGAATCGGTTCCGCTAGGGCCTCAGTGGGACACTTTCGTAATCCTACTCACTCATACCGTGCGACGGCTCAAAATTCCTGATTTTTTATCCAGAACATCATAGATATAATGCCAAAGACCAATATGAGGTTCTGGCCACATCCGGATACCCCGGAATCGGTTCCGGGAGGGCCTCAGTAAAACACTTTGGTAATCCTACTCATTCGTATCGTGCGACGGCTCAAAATTCCTGATTTTTTATCCGGAACACCATAGATATTAAATTCATGATTTTTATGCTGCACATCATAGCTATTATGGATCAATATAATATTCTGGTAACTTGCGATTACTCCATAATTGTTCTGATAAGACTCATATGCACTCTGTGTAATCTTCGTTGAATCCATTGAGATAGCTTTGGATCCATATCGATAAGTCCATGAGATATTTCTGGCTAACCGTTTTTGTCAACATAAAAAAACACAATAAAAAACCGTGTTTTTATTTTATTTCTTTTATCGCGCATTTAAATGTTGTTTTAGCGATTCGATTATCGAGTCCGACCTGTATTTGAATCTACAGACATATTAAGATTAATTTGTTTTTCATTACACAATGCAACTAAATTATCTATTGGTACTACAGATCGGACTCGAGTATCGATTGTTTTTCACTCCGGATAATCGAATCCTCCGGATAATCGAATCACTAAAAAGAAGTTGAAATCTGCGAATAAAGAACTAAAATATTTGTCATTCGTTATTATATTTATGTGATGTAGTGGCGTAGCAAGATATTATTTCTAGGAACATTCGGGGGTCTTGAGAAGAAAAAAACATTTTTTGACCAACGTACACAAAAAAAACTTTTTCAAACCCCCTTTTCTTACCTACGTCCAAAACTGCTAAACCATTCATATTTTATAGTGCAATACTAAATTATCTCAAATTTATGCACAAATACTGAAAAACAAGAATATCAAATATCGTACTCCGGATAATCGAGTCTAAAATTCCGGATAATCGAGTCCGACTTGTACTGAAATTTATATACAAAAAAAAATACATCATGGGTTAGTCCCCGATCTTGGTTATCTTAATGTTTCTTTGTGTCTTTTTTTTTTCAAAATAGTTAAATTTAATCCGTGTTTATAAATACAAAAGTATGATTAAAAACAATTGTTTGATATTGACACGGTTCGATATTGGCAACATGATTTTTTTCTGGAATTCTGCTAAAATCAAACAGCACTATACCTTATCAAAATTTATAGAGTCCCTTTCACAAATGTTGTTGAAAAAATTAAATATTTAGAGAAAATTCTAAGACATGTTCGCTACAAATTCTCTTGACTATTTCATCCTATATATCCTTTATGACAACATGTCGTTTTTTGGAATTCGTTCGCCTTACTAAATACATTCTTATACAATTTATTGTTAACCTTGATGCAATTGACTAGAGAAAAGTATAATTTTATTTTTTAGAATATCAGTTAATCTTGTGGCAGAAGTGCTCCAAATTTAAATAATAAAGAAATTTGAAAATGTCTTTGAAAGTCATATGATGAAATTCTATATCATTTGTTAAGCTTTGATGCTGGTTCATAAACTACATCATTTTATTAATTTGTATTCGTCCTTAAAATGAAGCCATTTTTTACACCTTGTATCCCTTATTATAGTTGCTAACGACAGTATTGAAATTAGTTGCCAAGCTCTTCCGTGAGCTCCTCCCAACCAAATTCATCTAGCATCAATTTCTCCAGACTACCAAGTTCCTTCCAACACTGTTGACCAGTTCCTTAGATGAGTCAGCATTCGCATCACGCTGAATTTGTTCAACGCGTATTGACTAGAGTTACTGTGCACGTGCTGTATCCTTAGGTGCAGGAGCCTCATTGCTTGCCAGCGCACGGGCGCGCTGTACATTGTGAGACCTTTTTCGGTGCGCCTCATGTTTCTTGAGATGTGTCTCACTGCGGTCTCATGCGCTCCGTCACATGTGCTGTTTAAAATTCAGCGCAATAATTGAAGTGATTACAAAAGTTTTCAACGAGGATCGAAATTGTAACTCTTGGATCAGGAGTCTTTGGCCATATCATGTAGGCCATCTAGACACCTGCATAATGAGGCGAAAATAGTTGTAGAGGCTCTTCGTTACTAAGCAGTTTTTTAACAACTTGGAGATCGTTGGCGAGCCGTAGCACCGAACAGCGCATGAGACGAGTCTCCACGAGAGCACATCACCTAGCGCGCGCTTTTAGAATTTTCGTGAGCCTCCGGCTAGCGCAGCACACTAGGATTCCGATGAGCTGAGAGACGGTTTGGTAGGAGGCTCGTCAGTACATTTCTGTACTCCTGAGAAATATGTAACTCTAGTATTGACCTTCAAATCTATATTAGAATTTCGTCCATGCTACAGCTCATGAACTTCCTCATGGACATGCTCTTCCTCCTGACTACAGCTCAGCCTCCAGGCTATATCTCCACGAAGAGGTTCTGCTTCCGCGTCCAGGCTCTGTGTTCTAGTCCAGGTTCTGTTTCCTTCGAACCAGCCTCAGCATTTCGCTAAGATTTCAAGTATCTAGTCAGAACCTTTATATTGATTTATGGAGTGATGCTGTTGGATAAACAATTCGGGGTATCCGGATGTAACCAGAACCTCATATTGGTCCACGGCGATAAAGCTATGATGTTCATGATGACAATTCAAAAATGTTGAGCCTTCGCACGATATGAGTGAGTAGGATTACGGAAGTGTCCTACTGAGGCCCTCCCGGAACCGATTCCGGGGTATCCGGATGTGGCCAGAACCTCATATTGGTCTTTGGCATTATATCTATGATGTTCCGAATAAAAAATCATGAATTTTGAGCCGTCGCACGATATGAGTGAGTAAGATTACAAAAGTGTCCCACTGAGTCCCCACCATAACCGATTCCGGGGTATCCGGATGTGGCCAGAACCTCATATTGGTCTGGATAAGAAATCATGAATTTTGAGCCGTCGCACGATATGAGTGAGTAAGATTACGAAAGTGTCCCACTGAGGCCTTGCTGGAACGGATTCCGGGGTATCTGGATGTGGCCAGAACCTCATATTGGTCTTTGGCATTATATCTATGATGTTCCGGATAAAAAATCAGGAATTTTGAGCCGTCGCATGGTAGTATTCTTTGAGTTTCAGAAAATGTCCTCTCTGGGTACATTCAGGAACCGGTGCCAGGTGACCGGGTATCCGAAATGGTCAGAATCAATGAGAACCAATGTCATTCGACCTTCTGGCAGCTTTTTACTTATAGAAAGTACGCAATGAATAATTTTCTTACCGCTAATCTTGAAAAATCTAAGGGAACTATCACTTCCGGAACGAATATACCCCATTTGAATCCGGAATAACTCCGGAACCAAGTGGCCAATCCCATTTCTTCCAGAACACAATAAATCTTGAGGAGTATGCGGTTTGTTTGAGACCAAAAGATCCAAAATTGATTAATTATTGGCCAAGTTATGATTTTTTAAAGTTATTTTTTAATGAAAAGTCAGACGTTGGGGGTTTGAGAGTTAACTGAGAGCTTACTATGCCAATGACCATTTTTGCATGTGTATATCGTGTGGCAGGTCGTGCATGGAAGCTGCCCCTGATATGAATCCTTACTATGCCTATGGCTTTTGCTATATAAGAAAATAAACCCTTCACCGCACATTGAGGATGACCACGAGGGCGCGGCAGAATGAGGCTGGAAGAATGATGTGTCACGATTTTCGGAATTTTCAAGCGCTCGGTTTCCGCACGTCTGGCCCATCACCCGCTCAAATTACGACGATGGCGGCGAGCAGCCAGGATAAGCACCCAAAGACGCGGCCAGCAGCACATTATTTATTGAACAAAAGGAGTAGTTTGTTTTGAAATGAGGGAGAATTATCTGGATATATGGAGCTTCTGAACTGCTGGTTGGCTGATCCTGGCCTGCCGGGTAACAAAGGAGATCATTACTGGAAACTGGAAGCTACACACTGCATCAGATCGAACATGTCAGGATGAGGTCGTGTCTTACAAGTCGATTGGTATCGGGCTCCGTTGACTGCGAAATGCGAAGTGCGCGATTTTATGCCGACGACGGCTCTTGCAAATGTTTTATTGCTAGGATTTGGTATTACAATGAGCATGGATATAATTAAAAGTGAAATATCCTTGATGCGAGCAATCGACCCATGAAGGGACGACTTCCGCCCGTGTAAACCTTCAATAGGTGGGCAAAGAAGCTCCTCATTTTCAAATGCTAAAAACAAACACTCCGCTTATCGCCGCGAGCTAATAGTCAGAGGGAAAGAACAAATCTCAAATTAACATGAAAGAGAACAAACAAACGTAATTAAAACAAACCTCCAATGCAAAAGGGGCCCAGTGTCTTTCTGCACGTTGTCCCTTCACGCAACCGTCCATCCTGATGAAAGATATGAAGAGTATCCCATTCTTTGTGATTTTTTCGTCCTGCCCTTTGAATTCTAAAGACTTTCGTTTGCGGGGAGGTAATGCTCCTAACCCTTTCGTCAAGAAATGCGAGCGAAACGTTTTTTTCCAACTTGAGATTTCTTATTTTCTCATTACTTTCTTCGTTCATCACGTGGACATTGGAGCTGAGTTTTCACCCTTCCACTTGTTGGCTTATTATACTTCAGAACTGTACTGAGTTGATCCTTGGAGCATTTCGGGAAAAAGTTCGTTCTTGTTTATCTCCTCAAACGTGAAGATTCTGTGACAGTCAAAGTAATGAATAAAAATAAATTTACGGATCGTGGTGTCACTAAGCTGTAATATTGTAAATATAATTGCAATGAAATCAGATATTGAAACCAATATATGCGTGAGATGAAATCATTCTGTATTCTGATTCTATCTATAATGAATTTTTTTTTTTCATAAGAATGTAGAAAACCAACTATTATGATCAGTGATAGAAATAACTAATTTCTAATCGAATGATTTTTTTCCACACAAAATTATTAAGTTTGGAATCTGTTTTATAACTTTTAATGGTTCCAATTGGTTGAAATTAGAATGACAAATTGTAAAAAAACTGAAATAATGTCTGCAGCGAGATCATTACAATGTAGTCATTTTTCAAAGAAGTTCGTTCAAAGCCAGAAGAACGTAATGAAGAGAATTTTTTACCTTTATTAACAACATGTTTAGTAGAGTGGTTCAAAAACTCGTTTTTGCTCCACACCGCTCATTCGATTCTAGATCAAATTCTGAGTGTGCTCCCAAAATTTGAGCTCATTTGGATGAAAATTGAGACTGCACAAGCCCTTCAAAGTTTATATGGGAATTACTATGGGAAAAGCAAGCAATTCATTTAATCGGTCATAGTGTTTTCCCATGTGCTCTTGGGGATTAGAGCTACGTTGATACTGTAAGATACATTCATCAGCTACAACTTTGCCGAAGACCGTTTTTAAATCGGACGCCTCAGTAATTAGTTATTGATTTATATCCAGTCACAAATTCTTCGGCAGTGCTCATTTAACTTCTGAACAGGCAACATTGCTGCACTTGGCGCGAAAGATAGCACGCACAAATCATGGCTACTATGTTTTACTGCATATATCCAGTGATGCCTGCAGAACAGCCCAATAATAATAGCCAAAGTTTTACAACTCATTCAAAAATCAATAACTAATTACCGGGGCGTCCGATTTAAAAACAGTCTTCGGCAAAGTTGTAGCTGAGGAATGTATCTCACAGTATCAACGTAGCTCTAATCCCCAAGAGCACATGGGAAAACACTATGACCGATTGAATGAATTGCTTGCTTTTCCCATAGTAATTCCCATATAAACTTTAAAGGACTTGTGCAGTCTCAGTTTTCATCCAAATGAGCTCAAATTTTGGGAGGACACTCAGAATTTGATCTAGAATCGAATGAGCGGTGTGGAGCAAAAACGAGTTTTTGAACCACTCTAATGTTTAGCCCTGAGCTATTTCATCTTGGGACCATCGGCTTAACTTCTCTTCCGACGGAAGTCGTCACCATTGGCGCGGGAAGTAGGTAGGATAGGTTGGACATGAACTACGCACAAAAACACCTGGATAGGAATGTCAAAGGATTGTCCTACCCACAATTCAACAAAAAAAAATCATGATCAGCAGAAAGCTTGAAAAATAAATTTAATTATTTATCATCTGCTCAATACACACGTAAATTCGTTCAACTTCGTACTTATTCTTTGAAGGATTTAAGATACGATAAGGCGTTTCAAGGTCTTATCATGTCTTATGAAGCGTGACATTGTTTGTGCATGACTTTCAAAAGTTCTGGCTTGTTTGAAAAAAAAAACGAGTGAGAATATCTATAAGGTACCCCAGGGCAAGTGGCACATAAAAAAACGATAGTTCAAATAGATTGTTCAATAAAATTTTCAAATGTCAATATTTTGCAAATCCAACAACACGGTCACATTTTGGCAACAAATTTGCTGGTGTGTGCATAAATTTGATCAAATAATTACGAAATTGTGAAAACCTTAAAACAAAGATGTACAATGATCCATTAGACGCAGTTCCCTCGCTAAACGGGGCAAGTGGGACACATTTCTTTGTTCATGCGTTGTTCCCGCGGATACGATCCGGTAGGGAATAATTACTACGAAGAGAGATACGTTCGAATTCACGGTTTATTTCAGACTGATTTGATACATAGAACTTCGCCCTATATATAGTCCTCTACCCTATTGTACTTGCATAGAATATTCTCGATGTGCATTGTTGTATACAATAATGTGCTGTGTCTAAACTGTTATACAATAGACGGATTGAATATTCTCGAACTGTCAGACAATGACACAATACAAGATATATAAACAATAACAATGCAAATTCAATGTTTGTATCTGGAATGATCTCGATAGTAAGTAGAAAGGTAACTGAATAATAATTATATCTCTAACCTTTTCTGTTTGTTTTAGGTATGAATAATATTGAACGGTATGCTTTACAGGTAAGTAAAGTGTTTAGCAGAATAGTGCGGATGTAGAGAGTGCGATTTAGGGCTCCAGCATGAGGCATGTTCGTCTGCCGACGCGGTGTAATGAAAACACCCCGGTAGCTTGCTGATGGCCTCAACATGCGTCAAACCACATCAGTGAGTTAACCATTGCAACAATAGGATTAATAAAACATAGGTTTTCAATTTTGAGTACATATTTGATGTACATAAGGGATCAACCATAAAATACGTTACGTTTTAGGAAGAAAACGTAAATTTCATGTTATGTCACATCGCATTTTATTTTAATTAAAAACTAAGAGTGTAAAGAGGTATAAAACATGTTCAAAATATATCTTTTATTAGTTATCAATCGAAATGCAGCACGTAAACTTTCAATAATTAAAACATTTTTATATAGAGTAAAGTGGGGCAAAAGTTCGAGTGGGGTAAGAGTTTCTTTTTGAGATTTCTAGCTCAATTCAAAACAAATCTTATAAATTTCATTGCGGTTCGAATGCTATTCAAGTAAGAGACTTCCACTCCAAATATCATAAAAATCGATTGAGATTTGGAAAAGTTATGGCTATTTGTTGTTTTTCGACGTGAATATTGTAATTTTTTATCAAACTTTCGTTGCATGGAACCAATTGAAGATAAAATCTTTTTCAATATTTTATGTAAGGGGGTTTCTAGGCCTATCATAAGGTTGCTTTGAAGTGTATTAGATTTTGAATAAATGCTTGGAAACAATTTTTGGCCCATAGTGGGGCAAAAGTTCGAATCAGCGGGGCAAAAGTTCGACCCATGTATAAAATCACGGAAAAAATTGCAAATTACCTAAAATCCACATACTATCTTCAAATTTAGTTATATTTGTCTGATCGTGTGAAAACTGTCACCAAAATTTTACATTTCCACTTAGTTTTGCGAAAAACTGATATTTTTGAGTATATTACAATTAACCCGGTTTTGGGCATTTTTTTGATGAAAATTTAGTGTGTATTTTTCGGCAAACTTAAGTTAACGGCTGGTGTAAAGTATGCCTGTCATAAAAGGATCGATATTTTGGGTTTTAGCCAGCGAACTTTTGCCCCACACTAGATTCGAACTCTTGCCCCACCGGTGGGGCAAAAGCTCGAATAAGACAATTAATTTTGAAACTGTTATAACTAAAAATGGGTAAATATTTTGACACAAGTTTGTTCAGAAAAATTATAGCCAGTATGTTGAAGGTTCACTGTAGGGTATTTGTTTTGTTTTAACTGCTATTATTTTCCTGGAAACTTTGATTATACCACTAAGGTCGAACTTTTGCCCCACCTTACTCTATATATTATTTTTGTTATTGCTGTTTTGCATGGCGGATGGGATGGGACTGTTTTCCGAAACTACTGAATTTTGTAGAAATATCGAATAAAGTTCAATAAAAATAGTATAGTAATCGTTCTCATGATTTATTTTAAATTTCATCTCTGCCTTATCATTTTTAAATTTATGTATCAAAAATAAAAATAGAAAAAACTTATTTAGCAAAATTGGGCATATTTTCTCCCTATTCAACAATTACGTATTAAAAGAATGTTTTTTTTTGATAAAAATCATTCGTTTGACTGTTGTAGTGCTACTTTCTAGGAAAATGTTTGAAACGTGTAGGAAAAGTTTTGATTCTGGTGCTTATTTCGATAGGTCCCGCTTACCCCGGGTAAAGAGATATTTCGGGGTAAGTTAGAGTATAGAAATTTTCATATGAAATGAAAACAAAATACCTGTTTATCGTAAGCAGCTTAAAGTTGTAACCTACCGATGGTAATTCGATTTATAGCACTATTATTTTTTGCGAGCCAATGCAGAACGTGAAACGTGTCACAATTTATCATGCAAGTTGAAAATGGTGCTGAGCTGACTAACTGTTACATGGTGCTAAAAATAACAATATTTTTTGTATGATATACTTTCCTTATCATTGTATCTTCAACTTTCTAGAAGAACGCCCCCATGAAAAACTTTTCCTAAACGAGCTATGACGGAACGTCCCACTTACCCCGGATTCTCACTTGCCCTGGGGTACCTTAGAGAAAATCAAGGGAAGCTAACTGTAAACATTTCTACAACAAACTTCTTTATCCGTTAGTAAAGCTCATAGAGCAACTATAGAGCAATGGATGATTTTCTCATAATTCTACATTCAACCTTGTATATGTTCTGGGACAATATTTCTGGAAGTAATTACAAAAAAAGTGTCTGGAACATCCATTAAGAATTATTAGAAGATAGAAGATTGTTGAAGAATCTTTGTATGAAGTAATGGATTATTCTCATACCAGTCACATCGTGATACACATGGCACGAGTGTAATGGTGCTAGCAATTTTTGAATGTGCGACCACTCTTGATATAATTCATCAAAGCATTGCTGAACCGGTTGACGATTTTCAGAGCAATTCCCATAGAACTCCTACAGCACACTTTCTGGAAGATAAGGCAAATTATGACAATTTTTTTGCAAATTTGTTGAAAAAATTCCAGCGGAATATTTGATGAAATTTCTGCGCGATGAAACATGTTTTAAGCATCTTTAGTTTCTCCTGAAAACAATATCGATTAGCCGAGACACTTTGTTGCGAAGAAAAAAAATACACCAATCCACAGAATTTTTGCAGTTTATCCATTTGTCATCTAGAAATAGTTGAGGATATTAGAACAACCTCACTGGTAGTTAAGGCAAGCAGTTTGGCATACTTTTGTAATTGATTTCAAAAGGATTTGAATATAAAGGATATTCATAAATATTCAATTTAAATGATAACAAAAGTTGATCCAATGAATAATCCTAGAGAAAGTACTGGTAGTAGTTTCCTTTTTAGAGACTCCGTCTCTATTTTAAAGTAAGTCTCTAAATTGCTCTTTTCTTGGTGGAAGATCTCTAAAGAATCTATTTTAAACCAAACTGTCCCTAAAGTATATTTTTTTAGTTATTCTGCTAGCATTGAATCTTGATGCAAAATTATACAGGCTCCAAGTAAACCTTCAGAGACTATAACGAGATCAACAGGCTCTTTAAGAACTTCAAGTCTTAGATTCAACTGAGAAAAGCTTCATGGATTATCATAGTGATTTTATTTATAATACTTTCAGGGTCTCCTACTGAGATCTGTGTAGAAATTCTTCTAAAGATTTCTTGACTAATTCTCTCAGAAACTCTTCCAGCGATTTTTCAAAGGATGCTTAAACAAACTTCTCCAGAATTTGCTCCAGGATATCCTTGAGATCTCCAAAGCTACTACATCTAGTAATTTCCTTAGGTATTACTTTGATTTCTCATCCAAAACTTTTCTAGAATTTCCTTCAGACATTTTTCACTGATCCTTCAACCGAATTCCCCAGTTGTTTCTCTAGGAGATTTCCAAAGCTTTCAACAGAATATCTTCCGAACTGTAGAAAAAAAGACGTAGCATTTTAAGAGGAGAGGGGACTCTACGACTTTGCTACGAACCATGTATTAGATGTGGGAAAATAGGCTACGATGGGGGAAGGGGATGTCGAAAATATGCCAAAAAATGCTACGTCATTTATGGACGGTCTCTACACACTTAAAAAAAAATAGTGAAATTTCACCGTAATCTCAACAGCTGAAGGTTCGGTGAAAAATCACCGAACAATCTGTAAAATCGTTGAACAAAATCACAGAAAAAAATAACAAGAAAATGGTTCGACCGGGAATCGAACTCCCGACCTACCGATCGGGAAGCAGACTTGCTACCTGTAAGCCAGCTTTCACTGCTTGTTAGTGGTGTTGAAAAACTGAAACAAAAGAAAGCTCTTGCCTGCCAGAGCGGCTGTCACACGATTTCACAGAAGTTCGGTGAAAATAATGCTTTTACCGAACTGTTCGTTAGTATTTCCCAGGGCTACAGTAAGATGGTTTGTTTCACGGATTTTTTCCGGTGAAATAGTAGATTTCACCGATTTTCTCCGGTAAAATAGTTAATTTCACGGATTTTGTCGGTAAAATAGTAGATTTCACAGGAAAATCTGTATTTTCATTTTTTACAGTTCGAATTCGGTGATTTATTTCACAGGATATTGCGAATTATTTTAAGTGTGTAGAGAAATCTTTTGCTCTGATACTATGAAGAATCAAACTCTTAACTCCTGGCTCTTATTATATTTTGTTTTGTTTTTTGGTTCCTGTTTGGTCTCTTTTTGGACAGTTTTTGGCTTGTTTGAGGTATATTTTTGGTCTCTTTGTTATAACAAAAGAACTTAAATTTCCTACTTATGAGGCACTCAGTCGCTGCTAACCCTGTAAAGATGAAAACCTTTCTTAGTCTTGTGATAATGACTGGCTTGAAAATGAGGGGATTATAAGCAAACCTAGTTTTTCATATATCATCTTCTATACAAATTATATGGGAGTCAAATATAAAAACCGTTCTTCTTAGATTTTTTTTTTATTTATGTTGAGCGAAAAAATCAATTTAAAATATCTTTAGAACGCTTGAAAACAGTACAATTTCCACATCTCAAAACCGACCAAAATATCGCTTACAGCATTTTGCGTTTGAGCTCCTCAAATATAGTA
Source organism: Aedes aegypti (assembly GCF_002204515.2). Classification (NCBI taxonomy): domain Eukaryota; kingdom Metazoa; phylum Arthropoda; class Insecta; order Diptera; family Culicidae; genus Aedes; species Aedes aegypti. The sequence continues at coordinate 385,104,316 of NC_035108.1, forward strand.
ACATACAATTTCCAGTCCAGGGTTGATATTTTTCTTAGCGTCACGGTGCACAAAATGCTCGTCACTGTTTGTCCTACCCATGATTCCGAACGTGGACGCGCCTCTGGTCGTCACTAAACCATATCGTCATAAGTGACTACGCGGGGATGGGATTCGATCCCAGGTCCTCGGCGTGAATCCTAAACACTGCACCAGGCCTGTCCTAATCAAGAGATATTGAAATTATTAAAAAATGGTACTTTGCGTATGGTTGGCTTTTTCGGCAAAATGATTAACTTTCAGAAGATACGATAGATTTGAAGATCGTCGTCAAAATGTTAGCAAACTCTGTTAACTATAAGCTGATTTACGAAGCTGCAAACTTGATCATTTTGGTAAAGGAACATTTTGGAATAGGTTGAAACCAGATCGCCATCGGCACACATAGTTAGAATTCCAATGTTATGTTACTGATCGCTTGTATATGCTGAAACTAAAGGGGGATTGTTTTTGTTTTCTCAAATTGGTGGACCCCTTGTACGCCAGCTAACTAAACAGTTTGCTAAAAGTCTCATTTTTTATAAATCATGAGTATTTCTTTGCATGATATGTCTCATATGTCGCTTGTAACACTTAACAAACTTAGTGACATCGTTTGGAGGAAGAATACAGCTTTCATTTGAACTTAACATTTTTGGCTGCCATTTTGTATTTGGTCTCAGTTAGTTTTCAGCTGTAGCTTCGAAATTCAACATGTTGAGGGCTACAAAGATGAAAATCCACCAGGTTGGCTTCAAAACCCAAGATGGCCGACAGATTTCTTCACTCAAAATAATACTCCCGTTCTTCACTTGACCCGAAAAAAAATTCAACGATTAAAAATTTGTTCCTTTGTAGTACGAAAAATTATGTTTGCATTGGTTATATTTGCCATATACGTCAAAATCGTAAATCATGATTCAGAAAATCGTTCATTTTACAGGATAAATACCATTGATCAATTAGTTTTTGTAGCCTATCTTACTCAGTTTTTTCTGAGCTTTCTGATGGTGTTCTCAGAATTTAAAACTAATGGTGAAAAAACGACTTCTAGCGAAATACAAGATGGCTTCCAAATTAAAAACGGCCCCATTTTTTTTATATCAAATGAAAACTACCATTTTCCTCTATGCAATGCCATTAAAATTGCTATGTGTTCCAAGGAAAATATGACACACATAATGTGATGAAATACCAAAAATTGACTCTTTTCGCTAGCTGGCGTACAAGGGGTCCACCAATTTGAGAAAACCGATACGACCTACCTTTAGTTTAAGCGTATACCAGAGATCATTGATATAAAATTGGAATTCTAACGATGTGTGCCAATGGTTTTTATGAGAATCTCTCATCTGATATATCGCCCAATTTCGATATATCTTTTTATCATTACTTTTGCATGCAACCAAAGGGAGGCAGTGAAGCCATCTCTCCCTTCTTCTGGTCAAAAATAAAAGTAATCAACTAATTTGCGAAGAAAAAATCTATATTGTTCTCCAAATAAATTGATTCGTCATTGGAAATTTGTATTATAACGCATAGTTTCCACAAGCTTCTGACAAAAATCTTTCAAAAGAGTATAATAACGTTCCACCAAGGATCTCAAAAATTATACCCTGAAATTTGCTTTGAAGCTTCCCAAGTATCTATTCCAGGTCTTGCAAGCATGTATCTTGTCTTTGAAGCTTACTCTACCGATGTTTGTCCAATATTCGTATGTAATCACGGTGCCTCGAACCTCCATGCCTTTGCCCTCAGCACCATTCAGATGTTCATCGTAGTGCTGCTTTCATCTTTCGATTACTTTACGTCCATCTAACAAAATGCTGTAGTTTTTATCCTTACACTTTTCGGCTAGTGACTCAAAGCCTTGAGACTCACTGAGACTAACGCTGATGTTGCTCTATAGGCTCACGCCAGAAACAAAACTCCCGGTTAACTAGCTCAGTAGCAAGAGACCCATGAACTGTGTCGCAGGGTCCGCATGCAACTGGATAATTGGGACAGGTTACGCGGGCGCAGAAACTATAAAATTCTTAGAGTTTGGAATAAACTTGTAATGTGGGTTGCAACTAAAAGGATTAATTGAAATTGACTTTAATGAATTACAAGCCAATTCTGGAGCTAAACGGTTTTCGTTGTTGGTTACATACCGGTGCACATTGGTCCAGATTTTCAAATAGCTGGCAAAAACCCAATTTCAAAACTTTGTTTTTAGTTGCAAAACAAAGTAAAACATTCATCTACTGTATCAGATAGTTAAGAATACATGCAAGAATTTATAAACAATTTTTACTGCATCTTCAGACATTAAATAGCTTCACAAGTCCGAATCCTAAATTTTTGCTTAAAAACTCAACTAATCCATTTTCACCAAAACCCATGCAAATTTGGGTACCAGTAGTTTTTTTTTCTGGTCGATAACTCATTCTCTTATAGATTCAGCATCTTCGGATGAAAAGTTATATTCAAGTGTCTTAAACCTTAGCAAATTAATACTTATTGTTGTAGACACTTCAAGTAATTCAAGAAGAGCTTCTTTATACCGTAAAAAATGCTCTCCGTAACTCCCCTTAGAGATATCTGCTCAAAGATTTTCAAACGCGGGTTCAATACTGAAGAATCGATTGAAAAAGATTCTCCTTGCTCATGTTTGTCTAAACGATAGTTGTTTGAAAAAGTTGAGAGTCCAAAAATGTACGAATAACAGCTTTTTTGTTAGAATTTTGCTCTATGAGAACCAACAAATTGTGACCATGCCCATAATAAAGCCTTCTACCCTAAAGCATGTTCCAAAACACTTGTAATGGCTAACAATAGTGAAATTTGGTTGGAAGCATTTGGTACTAACTTTGAGGCAGGGCTTAAGGACCCTATTGGTGGGAAACGTGCCTCTAGAGCCGGCCTTCTGATAATATACGAATTGTAACATTGCTGCTCACGCAGCATTGTTCTCCTCCAAAATAATTCTACACTCAAACAAATCGTTCCGTCAACTTCGTTCTACTTACTCCACAATCTTCTCTCTTGGGAAGTTGAATCAACCCAAGCGTTTAAAACTCCTAAAGGTCTCGTGGGATGCGATCATTTTCACTTTCAAGATGCACATTAAAGAAGTATTATCATCAACGCTTCAAAGTCGGACACCAACCCTCTAGATTTCCAGAGGATCATAGTGCGCTAATTAGCTCAGAGTTCCTCGTTGGGTCTTGAACACTCTTTAAGTATGTTCTAGTACAGAGAACAGACGGGATTTGTTATCGAAGCTTCCCTAAGGTTGATTAGAGACAGGAGTTGCTGGGCAAGAAGCTAAGGTCCATGCAAAGGTTTCTATTTAATTCAACACCGGAAAATTTAACAAAACATTGCTAAATCAGCTTAGCGCGTTTGCTCCAATTGTGAACTTGGTATAAACTCAATTCAATATTTGGAGGAAATATTTGTAAAATCATATTCCTCGAGTTCAGAGATCCAAATATGTTTATTCCGCAAACCATACATTTCCCAAACCCAGTAATCCCAAAAGTCCCCCCACAATTTACGTTGCTCCAGAACTATGTTCACTGCACCCTTGGGATCATTCTGCCATCAATAAAGCATATCCTAAAAATAAAAGCATAAACACAGACCCAATCGATTTGATCAACCCAAATTGATTTATAGCCCATTGTCTTTCATTTCGGCATATATCTCGTTCCTTGACTTTTGAAAACAAAAATCTCCTTATACATCGTCGTCGCTCGCTCTTCTTAGAGGTATGCATCACACCGGGTCCGACCGAGATGAGCGTGTTGCAGAGTGCATTGCCAATAGCCGTCGCGCGTTCTTTCATCCGTCTGCTGGCCTCAATCCTTCCGATATGTTTCGCTTTTCGTGGGATTTTCCGCAGTCAAACTTTCCAACATATTGTTCCACCATGGGGCTTGGCAGGAAAGGAACAGCAGCAGCAGCAGCAGCGGCAGCAGCAGCAGCACAAGAAGAATCAGAGTGATGGTGCTGCTCCTGTGAAACGAGGGCGTCGAGAGCACCCTGGACAAATATTATGCTCTCAGCACAATAATGTTCGATTTTACGGTCGGGGCAATAACTTTTCCCTATCCTTGCGCGGCAAGTAGGAGTAACAGGATCAAATTATTGGATATAAGTCGAAATATTTGCTGGTAATTCCTGAAGATTATGGGCCATGGAGTGAAACGTTTTCATCTTGCGCTGGAACGAATCGATTAGATGTGTAGGGAATGTCTCGCTGGGGGTTTGTAGGCTTCCAGTTTTAGACATTGAAAAATAATAAGTAGATCTAACAACGGTAGTTTTCTATCCTCCTCCTTTTCGTGGGTGAACTTAATGTCCTTGTGTATACTATTGAGATATTGCTGGTTAGGTCCTGTCCTGTCGCTTGATTACGCTGAAGATGCCGTCGACGTATCTCCACCAAAAAGGGATCGAGAGTTTCCCGTGGAGAATACTCTGAAACTCTTGTCTAATTATTTCTATGCTTATGGAAGATCTTTTTCTTCTTGGCATTAACGTCCTCACTGGGACAGAGCCTACTTCTCAGCTTAGAGTTCTTATGAGCACTTCCACAGTTATTAACTGAGAGCTTTCTTTGCCCAACTTTGCCATTTTCGTGGCAGGTACGATGATACTCTATGTCCAGGGAAGTCAAGGAAATTTCCATTACGAAAAGATCCTGGACCGACCGGGAATCGAACCCAGACACCTTCAGTATGACTTTTCTTTGTAGCCGCGGACTCTAACCGCTCGGCCAAGGTAGGCTTATGGAGGATCTGTCTGCCAAAATAATTTCTCGCATTTCCTGATTTATCGATCTTCGTAAGTCCTTTGATCCGTGGAAGCATGGCCTCGCCTATGATCACTTTGAGTCCTTCCTGGTTTTGTCCGCAGTCCACTTACACTTCTTCAAGATTTTTGGCCAAAAAATCATTCCTGTTACTCCTCTGCACACCGCGCCGGAGTCGACTCCGGTGTGTGCGATGGGGAAAAATTCCAATTCCGAGAAGCTCCCGGTCTGTCCAAGAACTTCCCACTGGGGACCTGCTGCTCCTGCTTCTCCAACCGACGATGGCACGATGTTTATGGAGCTTTTGTTTTTGTTTTATTTCGTCATCGTATGGCCCTTTCTTCTGATTCTTCAGCCTTTTTGGATGTGCATCACCGGCCATGTTCACTGTTTACAAATAAATAAACCGATGACGACGATTGCAAATTTCTGTTTTTATTTTCCTTCTGTGCAACATACGGGTTCAGACGGCGAGCGACAAGGAATTCCGATTCCATTTTACCATAATCGTATTTATCTCGAATATCATTTTGGAGAAGATTCCCGATTTCGTCGTCTGAGTTGGTCGCCGTCGTCCTCATCGTGGACTCTCCCGATCCTAATGGACCACGTTTTGAATCGATTATTGATTGTTTCTTTTGTTTTGAAATCGCCATAAATTTTGCTCACATCTCCTCCCATTTGATTTCTCATTCCGAAGGCGAACCTTCACTAATCCATAAGTATCCTTTGGAGACTTCGGGGAAGCGTCAGGAAAAAGGGCACGAGTTGGTCGGAGGGAAACCTGGCGAACAAACTTGTTTTGATGAGAACCGATGCGACAACTTTCTGACTTTGGTCAGGTGATTGATTTACGATCATTAATCGAATTTGGATTGTGAAATCTTCCCCGGAATTGTCCGAAACCATTCGGAATCGGATGCCACCACAATACACGACCTCGTGCAACGGATGGGGAAAAGATTGTATTTGTACATTCACACGGTTAGCTGCTATGGTTTGGTTCGATTGGTTGCTCGTTGGCCATGTGGGTGGAATAAATCAAAAAGCTAGTTTTGAATTTAAACGAATATGGGCACAAGATTTATCGATGAAACTAGGTTAGCTTGGGAAGGGAAATAATTAGTTTTTGACCTGGAAGTGATTTGTGGCGCTTTTTTTCGAGACGGGAAGAAACTATGGATTTGATTGTAGATTGTGTTTTAGTTCGTTGATAGTTGACCAACCTCCCTTCGAATGTTGTTTTTAGCATGGGATAAAATACTAAACGAAGGTTGTTCAGCGAACAGCTCTTTCCCTGAAACAAACCGTTCTTAAAAAAATCTTGAGATTGGTAAAAATATTTGGATATCGATACACAAAAGAACACGCCGGCCACCTGGGTTTGAAACCCATACCCGAGAAGCCACTTATGACGCAAAGGGCATCAAATCAAAAAAAAAACTTGTTTTAAAACCCAGTTAATCGATTGTTATGTATCGTAAAAAGGGCCTATTTCAATAGTTTTCAAGAATGATTTCAAGAAATCTCATTATTTCTGCATTCTGTAAAACCAAATTCAAAACAAGCACTGGTAAGCGATTTACTTTGAATGCACCTTTATTTATTTACATAATCGATGGTCGATTCTTCGTTAAGGGGTAACAACACTGCCCATTGCTATGACAGTGACTGGGTGGTTACGTCAATTCATCCATATAATCGTTCATGAAACTCACTGATTTGACGGACAAAACGACGTATGCGTTGTCAGATGACAAAAGTTAAAAATTAACTTTTGAATTTCAATCTTTAGTAAATAAACAGATTATTTGATCTAAATTGTTGAAAGATTCAAAAAATGCGGCAGGGAACACAAAAACGCATTTTCTTAGGTGCTGGTGGTTACGTCGACCATGCAAATATGAGCAGTACAGGGGATAGGCAAAATGATCAAGATAGGCATTTCATATTGGCCAACGGACAGCGGAAATGTTTCGGATTTTCAGAAACCAGTCCAAACACATTTTTTTCCGAAACCAGGATTATTATGTCTAATAAGGCCTGAACCGCCTTCCTAAGCCGAGTGGTTAGATTCCGCGGCTACAAAGCAAAGCCATGCTGAAGATGTCTGGGTTCAATTCCCGGTCGGTCCAGGATCTTTTCGTTATGGAAATTTCCTTGACTTCGCTGGGCATAAAGTATAATTGTACCTGCCACACGATATACGAATGCGAAAATGGCAACTTTGGCAAAGAAAGCTCTCAGTTAATAACTGTGGAAGTGCTCATAAGAACACTTAGCTGAGAAGCAGGCTCTGTCCCAGTGAGGACGTTAATGCCAAGGAGAAGAGCAGAAGGCCTGAACCACCGTCTATTAAAGCCGACAGTGTTTTGTAAAAAACCTGCAGAACAAATTCAGATGTCAAATTGTGGAAAATAATGGAATCGTTCTGGTGGGCTTCTAAGTTAGAACGATTCCATCACAGTCGACTCTCCTTAACTGGATACTCAAGGGACCATTGATTTATAGACTTATCGAGTTATAGAACATACAAACACAAAGTATTCTAAAATCAAAGGACCAAGTTTCTGTGCGAGCATAATGTATAGGAAAAGGGACCAAAAAGAGTTATATAATATATCGAGTTGTGGAGAGTCAACTGTATTTTTCACTATTTATACATCTCAATTTGATCAAATTGACATTTTTCTGCCATATGAAATTTTATAGATGTTCATAATTTGCATAGAAAGCGGGCCCAGATAGCCGTAGCGGTAAACGCGCAGCTATTCAGCAAGACAAAGCTGAGGGTAGTGGGTTCGAATCCCACCGGTCGAGGATCTTTTCGGGTTGGAAATTTTCTCGACTTCCCAGGGCATAGAGTATCATCGTACCTGCCACACGATATACGCATGCAAAAATGGTCATTGGCACAGTAAGCTCTCTGTTAAAAACTGTGGAAGTGCTCATAAGAACACTAAGCTGAGAAGCCGGCTCTGTCCCAAAGGGGACGTAATGCCAGAAAAAAGAAGAAGAATTTGCATAGAAACCAGAACCAATTGAAATTTGAATAACGGTTCATGCACTAAGATTCGTCAAACAACCTCCAAGATATGGCCATTTCCGTAAAGCTGGTTCCGAAATATATGACCATTCATGTTCGCATTTCCATCCATGTAGGGAGAATGCACTTTTTTTCGACCTACAAGAAATCTGTGCCAATTTTCGGATTTCTATACCAAGTAGGTCAAAATCATTTGAATAGGCCCGACAAAACTAATTAAAAATAATGTCAATATTTCAGGAATTTTTCAGCGAAAAATTGAGCTTAAGTTGACACGGGAGACCGTGTTATTTTCTCTATCTTTTTTTTTTTATTTAACAATCAAAATAAACATCAACAAAGCAGTCTACCTACGGACGGGGCCTGGGATTGAACCGATGAACTTCTGCTTACAAAGTAGAAGCGATAGCAATAAGACAATGCTTTTGAAACTTTAACAAATTCCATTGTTGAAGCCAGGAGCATTGCAATTCCAAAATGTGAATCCGTGATTATAGACTCTTGATCCGCCTTAAAAACGTGAGGAGAAGGCAATTTCAACGCACTCGCGATCCTGCTATGAAAATTATATGGCAGGATTTGCAGAAAGATATCAAGAAACGTTTTGCACAATTAAGAAACAAAAATTTGTAAAATAAGATATCTCAACTGGACGCTGGCTCTAAGCCCTTTTGGAAATTATCTAAAATCTTGAATAAACCTCAGAAGCCAATACCGACATTGAAAGAGGAAAACAAATTATTACTAACTAATTGCGAAAAAGATAAAAAACTAGCTATGCAGTTTGAAAGCGCGCACAATTTTAATTTAGAACTAACTAGTCCAATTGAAAATCAAGTTACTCAGGACTTCGAAAATATTCTCAATCAAGAGTTTTCAAAAATGCCTGTGAGACTGATTTGGAAGAAGTGAGAACTATTATTAAAAAATTCAAAAATATGAAAGCTCCTGGCGATGATGGAATTTTCTACATCCTCATCAGGAAACTTCCTGAAAGTAGCTTATCATTTTTAGTTGACATATTCAACAAATGTTTTCAATTAGCAAATTTTCCTGACAAATGGAAAAATGCTAAGGTTGTTCCAATTTTAAAACCAGACAAAAATCCTGCAGAAGCTTCTAGCTATTGTCCAATCAGTTTGCTTTCCTCCATCAGTAAACTTTTTAAAAAGGTCATTTTGAACAGAATGATGGCCCACATCAACGAAAATTCAATTTTTGCCAATGAACAGTTCGGTTTCCGCCATGGACATTCGACCACTCATCAACTTTTACGTGTAATAAATTTGATCCGTTCCAACAAATCTGAAGGCTATTCTAATGGTCTTGCTCTTCTAGGCAGTGTTTGGCATGAAGCTTTGATCGTAAATTTAAAAAACTTTTATTTTCCAACATACATTGCACATTGGTCCCAAAGCCATATCTAGGAAGACAAAAATGATTGCGCCTAAACCATCAATTTTAGATATATGGTGTCTTCGACAAAGTTTCTCCATATTTTTCAGACATTGTTTTCAGTGATGTGAAATAAGTGTGACCCACATGGTTTACGAGGTCAACGCATAAACTTTTTTGCTGACGCATTTAAGCCTATACAATGTTCTACAATGTCTTAGAACAACCGATTTGGAGCAACTTTGCCGAAGAACCCATATTTATATCTCTTATGGTTCGCGAGTTATGTTTTTTTTTTAACAAAAAAGTTAGGGTGGTACTGTAAAATCAGTTTTTTCTTGATAACTTTTTATACAATAATTTCTCGCATAAACTTTGTTCCGAGCACTTTTAGAACTTTTGATTGCGCAATTTTTTGCCCAAGAAACTACTGTTCTATCTCTTATGGTTACAGAGTTATCAGAAATTTTCTTCGAAAAATATGTTGTTTTCAAATGCCGATATCGCCTAAAGGCGCAAACGGATTTTAAATCTTTTGTTGCTATTAGAAAGATCATCTCTTTCTCTGTTCACGATGAAAAAGCTGTGAGGACGTTTTTTGTTTCAAAAGATTGACAAAATTTTGAAAATTCATTTAACTCTCCCTTACTCGATATTCCGTATCTCGAAATCGAGTTAGAGAACAATAGTAAAAGATGGTTTTCATGGCCTCGATGGTCCCTTGGATCGCAGTTACACTGGTTTTGTGTTCTGTAACTCGATACCTCCCTAACTCGATGGTACCTTCAATATCGAGTAAGGGAGAGTTGACTGTAATATGTTTTTGAATGAAAATAGTCCATAACGTGAAAATAATCGAGATAGATCTTTGGTGCCTTCAGCAAAAATGTGCAAAATTAAAAGTTCTGAAAGTGTTTCATACAAAGTATTAATAAAAAATCAACGGTTTCACTTAAACCTCACCATAAACCGAATTTTATATGCTTAAGAAAGCGAAAGAAGAGATATTTGCTGGAACAACCAAAATAACTGTATGTAAAGTCATTTAAAATTGAATACAGTCGCCTCTCCACATCTCGATATCGAAGGGACCATCGAGATAGGGAGAGATCGAGACATAGAACAATTTTTTAACGAATACTAGATTGAAAATCACTCCGTTACCAGGCAAATTAAAAACAAATAGATGTCATTTCGTCTTCGCAAATTGTTTTGAATCTCTAGAATCTAGTCTAGTTACCTTTGATAATGGGCATATCGACATATGGAGAGAAAATTGGGAACGAAAATCACATCGAGATATGGAGATATCGAGATAAGGAGGATATCGAGATATGGAGAGTGAAAATGTATGCAGAGTGAAGGGACCGAAAAAATCATCGACATAGGGAGAGATATCGAGATGTAGAACATCGAGATGTGGAGAGTCGACTGTATATATGTATTGATATAAGATCGATCACAGTAAGCGAAATGTAAGGAGTGAGGGGTAGGAAAGTTTATTGCTGAAGCAATTTCAACAGTGATCCATGGAGCATTAATCCATAAACGAAGTCATGTTATTTCACACGACATAATATTTGTCCAGCAAACCTATGACGTGGTCGGTTATAAATTGCTACCGCTTTGGCTTATCAAGCAGAAGGTCATGCATTCAATGCCGGTCCCGTTCATTAAATTATCAACCTTAAACAATAACAAAACGTATACTTTGAAGAATTCCTTCAAATTACCAAAACCTTATTTCCCGTGATATCCTCTCATAGAAATATAGAAGTATCTGCATTTATTCTATGAATCTGCCACAACGAATTAGTCAGGTCAGCATTCGCCTGTTGAAGAATGCACTAGAGTGTCCATTTCCCGGCCATTTTGATCGTCCCGGGATTCGGGACAAAAATCTATGCTTGTCCCGGGAAATCCCGATATCCCGGGATATATCAAATATTCCATAAAACTAGCATTTCGCTTGAAATGGAAGTATAAATTTAACAATACAATTTTTTCAATAAAATAAACAGATAATGTAATTTTTCAAAATAGGGAGACTTACGGCATCGGCACCATTCGACTATTATCGGCAACCATATTTCAAACGCCAAATACACAGTATTTTTCTATCAAAACACATCAATGAAAACAGTCAGATGATTCTTTGTTCTGCTCGCTTCCCGCTGACGAGATTTACGAGACTGAACAAACAATATCGCAAGAGACGTCATCAATTCAAATGAAGATGCCTCAAAATGCGATTGATTCGGAACTGCCGAACAGATTCGCCTGCAGTTATTATGGAAAAGTTGCCGAAGAGAATAAGGAGTCACACTGACACGAGATGTTCGCGTTGTAAAAACGTTTCCAAAAGCATTTTGACAAGTCCGTCGGTGTGGATCGTTAGAGAATTGAGCAACGCATAAATGTAAACAGATAAACACGGAATTATCTGATAATATGTTAATTATAGCAAATCACATTTCAGATAAGACTTTCTTATTATGATGAAGTAACCTAACAAAAATCAAAACATAGCTTGACCAATTACGGGTTTGCTATGGATTTTTCCAAATTCTCTATAACACATGAATGGAAGTATGATTGAAACTTAAGTCATAGTTTCAAAGCAATTTGCTTCAAACCTTTGAAAAGTCATAATGACTTAAGAACAAAATAAACGATTAAAGATCATTGAAAGTATTGTAGATATTGCTCAAAGTTAATTACTGAAAATTATTTACTGAAGTTTACTGCCATGAATCGCAAGTCAGTCCCATCTGCATTTTGGTCAAATTTGAGTTGATATCAGTATCCATTATATCTTCAAATGATCTTCCAGCTGCACTAACGAGAAATCACTTTTTGTTCAGTAAAATTAGGAAAAAAAAAACAGTCGAATTGTCCCATACTGAAAAGTAAACGCATATCAGTGCCACTGCAGATTTTCGAATCTTGTAACACAAAAGTGAATCGTTATTTGATCATCTTTATATATTTTCTTGTAAAACAAATTATGAAAGTTTCATTGAGATCAAAACATGTTCCAATCTCCTGGATTTTTGTGAATGGAAAACGAGATATGGAATGGAAAACGAGATTGTAAACTCCTCAGCCAATTTTCTCAATGCCTACTTGTTACAGATGGTAATGACTTGAGATTTGCGGCAGTTTAGGTGTATTTTCAAATTTGTTATCTCAGTGTAGGCTTATGTTGAAAACAAAAGCATAAAAACTTTGTAACTAGACAAATAAAAAAAATAGGATTTTTACTTGATAAATTGATTTTTTCATTAACATAATTCCTCGTTTATTCTCTCTTTCATTATGCATTCTACTTTATAAAATAAGGTTGATAGTGAGGAAAAATATCATTGGTATTCATTGAAATTTAGTGGTTTTCATCAAATTCTACTTACATTTTGGTAAACCCGGGATTCCCGGGATGTCAGAAATAAAATCCCGGAAAACGGGAAATCCCGAAATTTGTCATATCCCGGGATTTTTTGTCCCGGGATGTCCAGGAATGGACACTCTAGAATGCACGAATCTTGAACAAGAGCCAGATATAAGTCCCAAATGTTTTTCTAAGGTAACGAACCAGAAGGTGGGCCTTGATCACTTGAAAACTGCTCCAGCAAATAATTTTCCTTCTTTCAACTCCTTAGGTTCCGCTTACTATGATTGATATGAATACATGTGTATTCAATTTTAAATGACTATAAATACAGTTATTTCGATTGTTCAAGCAAATATCTCTTTTTTTGCTTTCTTTACCATATAAATTTTGGTTTATGGTGAATATATCTTATAGTGTTGGTTTTTTATGAATACTTTGAATGAAACACTTTCATAACTTTCAATTTTGCATATTTTGCTAAAGGCATCAAAGAGCTATCATAATCCAAGTTTTAGATGATTTTCGTTTAAAAACATATTATTTTCAAAATTTTGTCAATCATTTTAAACGAAATACGTCCCCACAGTTTTTTCACCATGAATAGAGAAAGAGATAATCTTCATAATGGTGACAAAAGATTTAAAATCCGTTTGCGCCTTGCGGAGATATCGCCATTTGAAAACAACCATCTTTTCGAAGAAAATCCCCGATAACTCTGTAACCATAAGTACAGTACAGTAGTTTCTTCGGCAAAAGTTGCGCTATCAAAAGTTCTGAAAGTGCTCGGAACAAAGTTTTTGCGAGAAATGATCGTATAAAAAGTTATCAAGAAATAACTGATGTTTCAGCACCACCCTAACTTTTTTGTTCAAAAAAATTATAACTCGCGAACCATAAGAGATATAAGTTTGGATTCTTCGGCAAAGTTGCTCCAAATCAGTTGTTCTAAGACATTGCAGAACATTGTATAGGCCTAAATGCGTCAGCAAAAAAGTTTATGTGCGGATCTCGTAAACCATGTGGGCCACCCTAATTTCACATCACTGAAAAAAATGTCTGAAAAATATGGAGATACTTTGTTGAAGACACCATATATCTAAAATTGACGGTTTAGGCCCAATCATTTTTGTCTTCCTAGATATGGCTTTGGGACCAATGTACATTGTTAGAATAATTCAAAGTTATCTGTCAAACACACTACACTTCAGGTTAATTATCAGAACTCCAGATCTGAAAGACTTCCTGTAAGAGCTGGTATTCTTCAAGGCAGCATTTTGGGACCAATATTATACAATATTTTTACATCTGACTTACCTGAGTTACCTCAGAGATGTCAAAAATCATTGTTTGCGGATGACACAGGCCTCTCCGCTAAAGGATGAAGCCTGCGTGTCATCTGTAGTCGATTGCCAAAAAGTTTGGATATTTTTTCTTCAAACTTGCAAAAATGGAAGATTTCAACTAATAATATTCCCATATAAACCAAAAGCTCTTTATTTGAAACCTTCAAGTAGACATATTGTCACGATGAGAGGGGTTCGAATAAATTGGTCAGATGAAGTTAAGTATCTAGGGCTCATGCTAGATAAGAATTTAACTTTCAAAAATCACATTGAGGTTGAATCCCCTGTAAATGTAATGAATATGTAAAATATAGAGATATTTTATTGATAGAAAGTCAAAACTTTGTCTTAAGAACAAGCTTTTGATATTCAAACAAATTTTTAGGCCAGCCATGTTGTATGCTGTTCCAATATGGACTAGCTGTTGTAATATCAGGAAAAAAGCTCTGCAGAGAATTCAAAATAAAATTTTGAAAATGATTCTAATGCTTCCTCCCACCAATGAGTTACATAGAATATCCAATGTTGAAACATTGGAACAAATGTCAAATAAAAGCATTAATAATTTCAGGCAAAAATTTTTGCAATCTTCTGTTGCCACGATTAATGCGTTATATGTTTGGGTTAGGTTAGGTTAAGTAAATTGAAAACGTGTTTTTTTCTCTTATAATCAGGTGAAATCAACTTACCTGTAAAAATCTGAACTGCTACCGCAAATTAAACGTAATATGTTGTTAACAAAATGTTAATACAATCTTAAATTTGTTTTACCAATGATGATGATAATGTTGTCTAAAAACACAGAACACATAGATATAAGAAATGAATGTAATGTTTGGAATGATAATAATAAAGAAATAAAAAAATTGCATCTATTATTCGTGTTTGATTGAATATTGTTTTATAGAAGATGGCTCAATATGCCTCCTCCGTTCTGAAAGAGTTAAATATACAGAATGCACAACTCATCTGAGTGAAGCTCACCAGTGCTTATTTGTAAGAGATAACGATCCCATATATTTTTAATGAAAACATATCATTAAGCGAAATTAAAAGGAAATTCCAAAGCGATCATGCAATATAGCCAACCCATGTTCTCACCTACCCACGCGTTCTTAACGGGGTGCGCCTTAGTCGCTTTCACCTCGATGCCCACCTGCGACAGTGACAAATAGGATCGAGCAAACAGTGGTAATTAAAAATTATTAACAAAGGACCGCTGACAAATGAAGTTGTTTTCCGATGGTCTTGTACGACTCTACAAAGCTTCGCCAGAGTGACCCTTCCGTGTGCCCAAAATACAACCGATGGTGGTGATAGTTATTTTATCCTCCAAAGGCCAAATCGCGTTTCACGCCGGGCTGGTGAAATATGATCATAAATTAGTTCGATTTCCCTCCGATGGTTTACAGACAGCGATCGAACTCAGACGGTACTCAGACAGGCTAGGCTAGTGAGTAGCCAAACGAAACATCTTAGCCGCGATACTAATCGTTGTCAGCGGTCAGACGGACAACACAGACCCAACAATTGCACCCTTACATTTTTTAGGGTTTTTTTTTTCTTGTGCTTCCTTCTGCAACGGACTTGCTTTTCTTCTGAGTGGTCAACTGAACCAATCAACCATCTTCCAACCGGCTTCAAAGACAGCAGCAGTATCAGCGATGAAGGACGCAACGTGATAGCGGCAGATGCAGACGAAATGAAGTTATCAGCGCGCTTTTCTGCGAGCACGCTATTGTGTTTATTTTCGCTAATTGTCGGGTTTCTCGTTTGTATGGGCTTTTGCGAGGAGTGCATATTGCTCTAAAGTGGTAAATGAAGAGAGCCTTGATGATTTTAGATAACAAACAAACATGAGTATTGAATAATTAAGTATTTTGTAGGTAAAGTCAAGGTAAAAGCTTAAGACTATATCAAAAAGTAATTAGATACTACTGCAATTGGTCATGTCTGTATGTGATCTATTTAAAAACCACGGTTCAAAAACATTAAAAATACATTAGTCCTTAAAGGGAAAGAGGAGAGGGGAAGCCCCTAAGACAGTAATGATTTTTGCCTACCATTACTGATAATTCTGCTTCAACATTGAGTATTCTATGTAAATCATTAGTACTATACCAGAGAGGTTGATTCAGAATGATGTGCAACATTTTATTTTAAATCTTCAGAAGAGCTTCTTCTGGCCTGTAAAGCCGTTTTCAGTGTCGTGTACTAGACTCGAGGTCGAGGAATATAAAGAAAATTATGCAGCTATTCAATGATAACGGTTTGTGTATTTTAAAATGTTTAATATATTGTGTTTGAATCTGTTCATTTTGATTCACCATAATGCCAAACGACCATTATGTCAAACGGTCATTATACCAAACGACAATTATGCCAAACGAATTTGTGTCAAATGGCTTTATACATACAACATGGCCGGCCTGAAAATTTGTAAGAAGTATGAGAGCTAATTTTTAAGACAAGTATTAGGTTTTCTGTCGAAAAGTGGACTTGGACGCCCTCAATGTGATTAGTGCAGTTTTTATCTAGTTTTTTTTTCTGACCCATTAAACGGAATTTTTCTCATTTAGTGACATGTCTACTTTGTCCATTGCCAAAGAGGCCTGTATCATTAGGGTGATTCAAAATTCAAAAAAGTAAAACAAAATCCAATCTCTCATACCTTTTTTACTATCTTTACAATACAAAGAGTGTTCTGTGAAACTTTCAGCTTACTTATTCAAGCCACTCCAAAGTTGACAGAACTACTGAATAAACTGCCTCAAGGTAGCATTCTGAGACAAATATCATACAATATTTTCACATTTTACTTACCTGATTTACCTCAGAGATGTTAAAAATTGTTGTTTGGATGACATGGTAGGGCAGTTAAAAATTCAAAAAGGTTAAAAATCCCACCTCCCTTCCATCTTCATGATAAAAATAATGTTTTTGACCAATCTTTTTCGGTCCGCGTGATGCGAGTGCGAAAAAGAATCGCATTAGTAGTGTGTGGCCTTCCGATTCGATGGCATGCTCCTGCAAGGTGTGTGACGGAATCAAGACCAATCGTTTTTGGTCCATGTGGCGCGAGTGCGAAAAAATAATCGCGTTTCTCAGCTGGTATGTATGCTTCAAATAAAGCTGACAGTGGATTGTGTCTGCTTAATGAAGAATCAATTGGTGAGCTCGTTTCATACTTTTTCTTTTTTTTTCAAATCTGTAAAACATGTATGACCGCACATTTAATCGTTACAACGCTGGGACATTAATATGATTTTTCAACAAAATATGAATGGTTCGTCACTGTGAGTGTCGGCATAAACTCTTATTCATAAATTGTTTTATGTTTCATTTATTTTTTTTTCCTTTTACCTTCATTTTTATAATTGAAAAAATAAAAACTTTGAATGGTTCGGCACTATAAGTGTAGACTTGCAGAACATTCACTTAATTAAAAAAACTTTGAATGGTTCGTCACTTTAAGTGTCGGTATAACAGTATTTTGTGATGGTCCAGCCATTCGATTTTTTTTATATGGGTGAAATATTGTAGCACATGCTTTTGTCCTAACAGCTGTAGGAATGTTACGTTTAACTATTTGTTCAGCAAACTTTGAATGGTTCGTCTCTTCAAATAACGACATTATTTTCTTCAAACGAGGTTGGTGTTCTAATGGCTACTGCTTCTGCTTCACAAGCAGAAGGTCATGGAGGCTAGAACCCGAGATGGACAGAAATAAACCGTTTCCCTACGCTTCCATTCTTTCATTATTATAGCACGCTTTTCCTTACGCCTGATACATAGGCAGTCTGCTAACCAAACCAGCAAGCCGCTCTGCCATAAAAATTACCCCACCCCGTCACCCTTCCCGTATGAACTGGCGTAGACGCAGTGGTATATAAGGTCTACCGTGGGAGCCAGTTGAATGCATCATCAACTCCCTTCCCCTCATTGGTCTGCATTCTGACGTGGCAGGCACCATTGTTGCCTAAAAATAGAAGATCACCAGCATTTATAAACTGAGGGTGTCTGTTAATCCCACGCAGTCATCTGGTTGGTTCCTTGTGTAAGTGGTCAATCAAGCTCAAGCAAGCTCTAGCTCAATAAAGGATATTGTTTTCTCCAGTTTGAATTTTTTTCTTCATATCAATTGAAAATATTATACTCCTGAGCATGTTTATATCTTACAAATAATCGTTTATCGTGGTTCAATCGCTTATCAAACTGAATCTTGTGACCAATCGATCCCTCCCATTAACAAACATCCCTCCCAGTAACCTTCGTGGAGATGTAGAGGAAATCACGGTCTCCAAATAGCAAAGGTTACACACTAATATTCCTTCCCCCAATCCCACCTGACTGCAAGGACGTGGCCGGCGCCGTTATTGACCATGTATAAATAGAGGCATTGAGTTATGCACACTGACGAAGATTATGGCCAATCCCAGCCGAACTTCTTGTTGATTCTTTGTGCATTTTCACTGACTTCAGTCAATCACGGAATAATAACCATTGATATGTGTAGTCAGTTTAAACTAAGCTAAGCTGAGATTGATCAACTTGAAACAAGTCGCCCTCTGTTTAAATGAATTTGATGGCGGAAAAGTTATTTTCTGAACAACTAAAGCTAGTTCCATGTAAAAAATAGTTTATTTTCTTGACGTTTACTACGTCTTACGGTAATATACTGGGTGTCAATTGAAAATCTAATATGTTGAGACCGTCACGAAATTATGTAAGATTTTGAGTAATAATAATTCAGCCATTTATCGGTAGATTTTCAATATTTTCCCACCAATCGGTCGGAAACTTATAAGTACAACATAACATTCCATTTCTCCATTAATTTTTGATTTTTGACGATAAACTGTTGAAAATTGGGAAAATGTCGACCCTTTTCTTACGCAACCAAACACGTTCAAATTGTCTTCCACGATTCTTTTGGGTTGGCAAGTGCACTATAAAAGCAGACCGATTTCTGCTTCGTTGCTCATTCTTCTTTTGATTGTCACTGCATCTTACGGCGATATACTGGGTGTCAATTTAAAATCTAAAATGTTGCGCCCGTCACGATATTATATTAGAGTATGAACTAAAGGAAGGCTGCAACTATGACAATCGACTAAAATTCAAATGCAGAAAATCATTTGGCGTTGTTAACGTCATGCGGTCGTGTCTTGTACACAACCCCCTCTGATTTTTTTTTTAAAATAAATAGTGCACAGTGCAGTGTGGCTTGATAAACTATTGAAGAAAATAGATCGATGCCACCGAAACAATATTTAACTTTAAACAGCCATTTGCTGCCATATTTCACTGGCCTGTGTTTCTATGAGTTGTTTGGAATGGATAAATTGTGTGATTATAGGAAGAAAAAATCCAGCTCAACATCAGAATAATGAATAACCTTCGATGATATACCTTGGCGTATTGTTCACCTTGGTTGAAAATAATTTGTTTAACATGTCCTGCTAAAGAAAATGTGTGATCTAAGAACGGTTCAAATTGCTGGATATTTATATTGTTGAAAGGTGAAGGTTATTTGAGTCCTCTGGTGTAAAAAACACGATTTAGAAAAATATGACGTCTAGTGCGGATTAGCAGTTGCAAATCAATTCAAAACGCTAGTGTCCAAATTAGTCACCCGAATCAAAAGAAGATGGGGCTTCTGACGGTAGCTCAGAAACGCTATAGACCTAATGGTCTCGTATCATAAGTCTAGATGGTTCTAATGTGCTCTATACACTTACGAATACGTAAAGTACCGGCATATTCGATAGGCACCTTCCACCCGGTGACTAAAAAACGAGATTTAATCATCATAAAGTTAGTCATGCCCATAAATTGAATAATCGCTTTACTATAACCCTGTCGATAAGCATCATTCTCCCAGTGTCCCAGTGCAATCAATGTGATCAAATCGTGACGACAATGACGATGGTCTGCCTTGGACAAGCCCCAGGATCTGCACATACCAACACTCATTCTCGCCAATAATTCGCTATTTATGTACGACCATTAGCTACTCTCTCTACTTTACTGTACCTACGGGTCGTTGTCTGTCGGGGCCCAATTCACGAGTGCGAGAACCAAGATCGAAACTCGAAACACTGCCGCATAAATGCAAAATATGCGAGCTTCGATGTAAAAGCCATCAAGCTGTAGGAATTAACACTGAATCGCTCTATAATAACACCACACCGGATCGGTTACATCTCTCTTTCCCAACAGCAGGCACAGCTCAGACAGCACCAACCAGCAGCATAGTTCAAGTTCGATTCTACGATGGCCTGATTGCCTCGTATCGCCTCTTCCTACTAACTACAGCATAAAGCAGCACGAGTCCTTTGCCGGCAGTGGAGGGCGCACACAGACACGGTTGGTACAAAATCGAGCAGCCTCAAATGAATCAGAAGAGATCCGTGGAGATTTCAGTTCTTTCAACGTTTTGCATCTGTTTTTCCGCCAACCTCCGCCGCGTTACGGTCCCACTGGGGGTAGGGAAACAACAGTCAATCCTCCGGTGCGAATGCTCGTCCCGTGCATTCTGCAAACCCCAGTTCCATGTGAGCATCAGATGAAACATAAATACATCTAGTCAACAAACAACTCTCTGAAAAACATTTAGTCGAAGCACATGCCAAAGTAAAAGCGTTTATGGAAAGAGTGCCTCCCCTCCGGCCCCATCCAGTTCAGCTCAGCAGCGTAGAGACCTAGAGAATTCACATGCAAAAACCTGGCATTCCCCATCGGGGCTTACTCCACTCTGCTGCTGCTGCTTCTAGTCTACCACATATGCTCGGCAGTACTTTGGATGGAAGAGGCTTCTGCTACAGATGATGATGCTGCTAGTTGGTGCGTTTTTCATGAGCGGAATGCAACAAGGTGTTTGCTCGTTTATTTATAAAGTGTTCAACCGATTAAACACACAGACAGAAATCGAAAGATTCGGAGGGCTCGCCAGATTTGAACGGGAGGGATGGGGGAAGATGTGCTCTAAATGCGTGGGACGGCGTTAAATTGCTAAGTGTTTTAAAGTAGAACTAAAATGTTGACCTTGGTAATGAATTCAGTCTACATTGATATTGATATCAGGGCTGGAAATGATAAACTGATTTATTTTTGGATATTGTTCTTAATAGTTTCCCAGCCGGTTGAAAAATAAAATAAAGTGTTTCAAAGGAGAAGTCGCAGTAGAGGTATTAGAATGGTCAATACTTCATGATGAAATTAATAACTACTAGCGTAGCCAAGGTGACTAGCCTCTTAGTAACTGAATGTGGAAGCGTAAAATGGTATGTGTGATCTTGTCAGAGGTGGCTTATGACTTTATTCCAATCCTAGTATGGTCCAGAAACTTTTTGCTTTGGTAATTTAATTTTGTTAAGGTGATTATAAAACAAGCCAAACTTTGAATTTTCAAGTGCATAAAACTGGAGAATCTGACAACAGTTCGCGTTGTAAATCATTAAAATTACTTGCTTGCTGGAGGTTTCAAATGGGATAAATTTTCAACGCGCTCCGCTATTTGGTTCTCAAGTCTTGTGCTCTTGAAAATTGAAGGTGTGGCTTTCAGTGGGCATCGTACCTTCGTGCTGCGCGTACACGAATTCTCTCTGCTCTTGGAATTTTTTTTTTAAAACTACCTAAAGCAATAAAACAGTACTTTTCAGTGCTGCAAAAACAGTACTTTTCAGTGCTTGAATTAAAAACGGTACTTTTCAGTGCTACTAAAACAGTACTTTTCAGTACTATTTTCTACCATTGATCCTTGTTTGGACCCGTGCCTTCGATTTTTCGTTGGACCCGTTGGCCCCAATCTGTCATTGTTCGGAAAGGGCTTTCTCAAGAATATTATTTAGTTCACATTAACAAAAGAGAACTAAATAATATTGAAGCTTTAGAAAAAGCTAGAGTTATGCTCGATGTCCGTGTGACATGAGAACAGTTACAGAAACCTGGAGGAAATTACCAGAACCCCACTCAGTGCCGTCGATGCCAAAAGTGGGGTCATGGTACAAAAAATTGTTACATGGATGCTGAATGCATGATTTGCGGAGGTTCTTCTCATGCTAAGGACGTCTGTCTAGTGAAGGAAAATACCACCAAGTTTATAAGCTCTAATTGCAGGGCGAATCATAAGTCCAATTTTTGGGATTGCCCCTCGCGCAAGAGAATCGTCGAGGCTCGTGCCAGACAGATGAAAGATAATATCCGTTACGATAACGGTCGTTTCCGGAATTTGCCTAGTAGAGTATCGAACAATGCTCATTTTTCAGTTAACGATCGCTTGATTAGCAATCATGGGTATGGAAGATCGTAATCATGCTCATTCAGAAACTAATTTTAATCCGTCGAGTAGCCGTCGAATCTTTCAGTTTCGAATGTATCTACCCACGGAAAATCCTTTGCCGATATCGTAGCAGGTAATTTTAACTCCTCCCCTATTTGTACTATGAGTACCTATTCTACTTGTTTCAAATCAAATGGATAAAACCCTACGGCCACAGGTAACATCTACTCCGCCTCTTCGTCTACCGAAAATTCTAACGGAAAATCATCAAATGTACCCACTTCAAGTGATATGTCTGCCTCTGATTTTAATTTTCTAACTGAACAATTGATGCCTTGTTCAAAGCCACCACTATGACAGAAGCAGTCCAAGTAGGTATAAAATTTACTAATCAAATTGTTATTGGATAACGTTTTTCTAATGGATCCAAATAATAATTAAAATATTTTAAATTGGAATGCTCGTTCTCTGAATGGTAAAGAGGACGAGCTGTTTAATTTTCTACAGTTAATAACGTGCACATAGCAGTTATTAACGAAACGTATTTAAAACCTGGATCAAAACTTAAAAAAAGATCCTAATTTTTTGTTTATCTTGATGGGGCATGTGGAGGAGTTGCAATCATCATTCATAGGCGTATAAAACATCAACTGTTTTCGTCATTTGAAACTAAAGTTTTTGAAACTTTAGGTGTTTCAGTTGAAACGCAGCTTGGTAACTATACTTTCATAGCTGCCTATTTGCCTTTTCTATGCTCCGGGCAGCAAGTTAAATTGCTCCAAACTGACTTGCAAAAATTGACTCGCAATAAGTCAAAAAAATTTGTCATTGGTGACTTTAATGCCAAACATCTGTCATGGAATAATTCTCATAGTAATTCCAACGGTAGAATTTTATTTGATGAGTGCTCTTCTTGATATTTCTCAATTCAATACCCTGACAGCCCTACATGTTTTTCCTATTCTAGAAATCCATCTACAATTGACTTGGTCTTAACCGACTCTAGTTATATTTGTACCCAACTAATTAATCATGCTGATTTTGATTCTAATCATGTCGCTTATCTGTTGCGTTTCAAATATCCCATGAAGCGATTCTCAATCCTATCAGCTCCACTTTCAATTATTTTCGAGCCAATTGGAATATATACGAAACATATATTAACTCTAAGGACTGTTCATTTTATAAAGTGGACACCTTGTGCATGAAATTTCAATCGGTTTTTTGCACATCATTCGACTAGTATCGTACAATGTTGTGATAATAAAAATTCTCCAAAATAATTAAATTTCACACGAATATGGAACAACGATTAGATCGGTCGATTTTTTGAGGTTATCAAAATCAATGATTGTAAGAAATTGGCTGGAAAATTCGATAATTTATATTTTCTATTTTCAAAAAAGGCTTGTTCTTCGAAAGCATCATCAATCAGAAGCCTGATGGAAAAAATCAAGTTATATTTGTTGCAACAATTTTACAGATATAATAAAAACAATTTTCCCGTATATTTTTAAAGAAATTTTTTTTAAATTTGATGGGAATTGATATGAGTAGAATTTTTTGTGTAAAAGTACGTCCTGACGGAATTCCTAATATAGTATTAATATGAAAAATAACTTACGCCTTCATAGAGTTACTTAGTAAGTCCCCACGTCACATTCAAAGCACAACAGAAACACAATTGTTTTATTCTTAGAAGACCTATCAAAGTACATTGACAATTATCAAAATTGGCAACACTGCTGTAATAAAATCGATTTAATTTTCCACATATTATTTTCATAATATGTTATTCTGAGATTACCAATTGAAATATTCGGAGAAACCTGTTTACAATTTGCTGTAGATCGATAAATGTGCGTACATGATTTTAAAAGTATGAGACTTTTTAGTAAAACTACCATAAACAGTAAAATTTGTACTTAAGACTGTAGTTTAATCTCACGATTTAGCTTTCGTTTATACTAATATAGTTTCTTTAGTAATCCAAACTAGTTTTGAACACGCTTTTTACTTTTCTCTTTTGCTGGGAGTGAAAGGATGGTGTATCAGCAAATTTGGCCATAAATGGGTAAATCACTAAAGTTACCTAATGTCATAGAATGGTGAAATATAAATGATATTTTTAAAGCTTTACCTTTAGTAGAATAGTAAAAGATACAAACATACAATTTGTTCATAAAAATAAGGATTTTTGTTTTGCGAAAGATATCGTTAAACTTTGACGGACAGCTTTTTTAAGAGTTTTTGGAAAAACTATTTAGCTCTTCAACCAAAAGCATTTTCAAAGATTTTATATTTTCATAGCATTTTAGAATAATAGGTCAACGATACACAGAAAACCGATTACGATTTTATCAATAAATAAAAAAGATATAGCATAAACAAAGTGTCCACTTTATAAAATGAACAGTCCTTAATATTGATGTTAACATTTCTTTACAAACAAAATTTGATATTGACAATGCTCTTGAAATTTTACCAATTCCATTGTTGAAGCCAGGAGCATTGTAATTACAAAATGTGAAGTAAAATTTGAATCCGTGATTATGGACGATGATCTTAAACTCTCGATCCGTGTTAAAAACGTGAGGAGAAGGCAATTTCAACGCACTCGCGATCCTGCTATGAAAATTATATGGAAGGATTTGCAGAAGTAAATCAAGAAATGTTTGCACAATTAAGAAACGAAAAATTTTGAAAACAAGATTTCTGAATTGGACCCTGGCTCTAAGCCCTTTTAAAAATTATCTAAAATTTTGAAAAAAAAAACCTCAGAAGCCAATACCGGCATTGAAAGAGGAAAACAAATTATTACTATTTGCGAAAAACCTCAAAAACTTGCTATACAGTTTGAAAGCGTGCACAATTTTAATTTAGGACTTACGAGTCCAATTAAAAATCAAGTTACTTAGGACTTCAAAAATATTCACAATCAAGAGAACGTTTTCGAAAATTCCTGGGAGACTGATTTGGAAGAAATGAGAACTATTATTAAAAAAATAAAAAATATTAAAGCCCCTGGCGATGATGGAATTTTTTACATCCTCATCGAGAAAATTCCAGAAAGTAGCTTATCACTCTTAGTTGATATATTTAAATTATATTTTCAGTTGGCATATTTTCCTGGCAAATGAAAAAAATGCTAAGGTTGTACCAATTTTAAAACCAGACAAAAATCCTGCTGAACCTTCTAACTATCTTCCAATAAGCTTGCTCTACTCCATCAGTTAACTTTTTGAAAAGTTAATTTGAATTCAATGATGGTTCACATCAATGAAAATTCAATTTTTGCATGAAAACAGTTCGGATGGACATGGACATTCGATCACTCAGCAACTTTTACGTGTAGCAAATTTGATTTGTTCCAACAACTCTGAACACTCTTCTACTGGTCCTGCTCTTCTAGATATGGGAAAAGCATTCAACAGTGTTTTGCATGAAGCTTTAGTAGTAAAATTAAGAAACTCTGGTTGTGCAATATACACTTTTAGTATGATCCAGAGTTATCTGTCAAATAGTACACTTCAGGTTAATTTTCAGACTTGTTTGAGCTACCTAAGGAATGTGATACATCTTTGTTTATAGATGTCTCCGCCAAAGGTCGAAAGCTGTGTCTTGTTTTTAGTAGATTGCAAAACAGTTTATTTATTTTTTCTTCTTACTGGCAAAAATGGAAGATTTCTTTAAGAAGCATTTGGTTCTAAAACTCAACTTATAATGTTCCCAAATAAACCCAAAGCTCTTCGTGTGAAATCTTCAAATAGACTTTTTGTAACAATGAGAGGAGTTCTAATAATTTCATTGGATAAATTTAGAAAGCTAGATAAACATTTTACTTCCTTAAATCACAATGAGGGCATTCAAATAAAAAAGAATCGTTGGAACATTGGAGCAAAGGTCAAATACAATGATCATAATTAATATTAGATAAAATGCCTTGCAATCTTCTTCCGTTACAATAAGTGCTTTATATATTTAGAGTAATGAACTGTTATAGGTTGGTAATGATATAGCATGCATGAAATAAAAAAAAAGTTACAAATATGTGAACCTAATTATTGCTAACTGAAAACAGATCATGTCAGCAGCAGACAGTTTTTATCAAAACCCCTCGAACCACTGATCAACCTGCAAATTTCTGAGAAATACATCTTCAGCGCTGGAACTCGTTTTGACGGTGCAGCACTCCGACGAAACTCGCATGTCCACGTAAAATATGTTGACAATCACGTATCGCGTTGCAGGATCAAGTTCGATCTTTCCTCTTTCTCTGTCGCGCGCGCTCGAGCACTGCATTTAACTACATACACTACGGCAGCGGGGTCGGTCGGTCGGTCGGTCGTCAACCATCATTGCAGTGTGCATTGCTCTGAGGTGTCCTGTCCCATGTTCAAATCGTTCGTTCCGTCGCCGAGTGCATAAACTTACTTCTTCTGGTGGATCAGTGCTTGGGTGCGAAGATCCACTGCTACTGGCTGCCTGTTGCTTCACTCGCTGCTCGCATAATGTTGCTTTATTGGAGGGGGTGTCACTGCAGGGAATAGTATCATCGGACCCAAGGAAAAGGATAATTATCACTTTTCAAAAACAGTCAATAAAATAATTTTCATCTAAGAAATCACAAAAAAAATGCATCCGAGAGTTCAATATTTTCCAATAAAAAAACTAAAAATAAATGGTAGAATATGCCAACTGAAAACAGTTGTTTAATATATCAATTGAGAATGATAAGCTTAAATTGAATTTTTAATAATAGTTCTCACTCCTTCCAAATCAGTCTCCCATGAATTTTCGAAAACGTTCTTTTGGTTGAGAATGCTTTCGAAATCTTGAGTTTGACATCTCTTGATTAAAACACAGATTGTTCTCCTACTTTAAATGCTTGTTAATTCTACTACCGTCACAGGCCCAAGAAGTAGTAAAACAAACCGCGCCAAATCTGGCAGCAAGACCAGGGAGAGGAGAGCGAGAAACGGTCGTCGCCTTCGGTCGCGGATTGCAAACTTGGCTTGTTTATGTAAGAGGCAGCATAAGACGAATAAATAAGCGCATGGTTGTTGCCGGGCTGCCCTTGAACAGTACAGAAGTTTGTCCGTCGATAATGAGCGGGAAAAAGCAACGATCTGTGTCGATATTGGCAGGGAACATCGGGTCCCTTGCTGGAGCGACGCAGTGTTCTGAAGAAGGGAGAAGAAGGTAATTGTGGGAGGGGAGGTCAGAGGTATTGCAACGGCGTCATGTATGCAGAGGAGACATTTGGCAGCCGAGGAATGTTCGTTACATATTTTTTCATTCGATTGATCCGAAAGGAATGATAAGATTTGATTTATCTTGAACGTTAGTGTGGTTGTTAAGAAACATACTTTTGATTTATGTTTGGTTTGACTATATCTAATCGATTAACACAAGGATTAACGTTCAACGCTCCGTCATCGTAATCATCGTCATCATCAAAACTTCAAAAGCAGTTTTTTCTGTCCAAACTAAAAACTATTCGATGAAAATGTGTTCACTGTGTTTCTTTTGGAGAATAGAAAACAGTCAATACATTTTCCTGTAAATTTTCTTGATTTTGAACGAAAGAACTGCTTTTGAAAATTCCGAAATCAATGACGGATCTTGCCCCTTTGAAGTTTGTACTATGGTATCAATTCAAGATGAATTATTAATACGTACACTTTCAGCAGGTAAATGTTGTTCTCGAATAAAATTCATAAGAAAATTGTATGTTTGTTTACTCATTTCAAGTGGGATTTGAACAATCCGCTCTTCTTTGCTAGACAAGCGCTTCGACCAATTAAGCTACTGAGTCACTGGATGGCCCAATAGATATCAACTTCTTTTTGGCATTACGTCCTTACTAGGACAGAGTCTGCTTATCAGTTTAGTAGTTAGAAGTATTAGCACTTCCACAAATATTAACTAAGAGCTTTTTTGCCCAAGTTGCCATTTTTCGCATTCGTATATCGTGTGGCAGGTACGATGATACTCTATGTCCAGGGAATCAAAGAACTTTCCATTACGAAAAGATCCTGTACCGATCGGGAATCGAACCCTGATACCTTAAGAAGGGTTTGCCTCGTAGCCGCGGACTCTAACGACTCGTTTAAGGAAGGCCCCCGATTGTTGTCATATGCGTTGCGATTGTACATTTCTCCATATACTATCGGAAATCTTACAAAAGCTCTCAGAGAATGTCAGCAAACGCAAAAAAAAATGTCTAACTTGGGAAGTGTATTTAAAGACATTTGGGTTTCAATCCAAGCATCGACACTGTTGATTCTTGGAATTAACTGACTTGATCGATTTCTCGCGGAGTGCTTGCTGTTTTCACGCCGTATTCGATTAAACTGACAGCACCCGAGCGAAAAGAAACATGCCTCCCTCCAGAGAGGAATTCTCTGGGAAAGAATAAAAATACACTCTTTACTGAACGGAAAGGTATGAAATCATTCACATTTTTACTGAGCACCCGTTATAACTTCACAAAACTCAATATATCTGCAAAGCTTCTTGCGTACGAAGAAAGGGTTTACTGATTTTTTATCGTACCAAACACACTAAAATATTTTTCGAAAAATTAATCTTTACTCTCGCGATACTGGCCGGGGCACGAGTAACCTAAGAGAAGATCGGGTAACCAAACCCGATGCTTTTGCGTCTGCAAACCTTGAGCGTCTGTACTCTATATTAGGAGCGGCTGATCATCGTCCGAGTGCCAGAGAAGGACTCCAAGCTAAACTGTGCACTATAGTCTTCCGAACAATTAGTGGGAATGGTCCTCCGGAAATCTAGGGGGTTGGTGTCAGGCCCTGCAAGCCAGCCGTAAAATAATCAACGAGAGAATACGAACCGACACAATCGGCGAAGAACACAGCGACGTAAAGGGACTAGCGATTGGAGGCTCGGTACGTGGAACTGTAAATCTCTGAACTTCATCGGAGCACTCGCAGACGTGCTGAAGGGCCGCGAATTCGGAATCGTAGCGTTGCAGGATCAATAGTGCGAACGTTTAGAGGTAAGCATACCATCTACCAGATCTGCGGCAACACACATGAGTTGGGAACAGCTTTTATAGTGATGGATGATATGCAAAAGCACGAGATCGGGTGGTGGCCGATCAACGAAAGAATGTGCAAGTTGAGGCTCAAAGGCCGGTTCTTCAACTTCAGCTTCATAAACGTGCATAGCCCTCACTCCTGAAGCACTGATGATGACAAGGACGCATTTTACGCGTAGCTCGAACGCGAGTACGACAGCTGCCCAAGCCACGACGTCAAGATCATCATAGGAGATTTGAACGCTCAGGTTGGCCAGGAGGAGGAGTCCAGACCGACGATTAGAAAGTTCAGCACCTACCGGCCGACGAACGAGAACGGCCTACCATTGACAGATTTTTCCAGCACAGCCTCCCGTATCGGTACACCTGGAGATCACCTCAGCAGACAGAATCGCAAATGAACCACGTTTTGATCAATGGACGGCACTTCTCCGACATAACCGACGTCAGAATTTATCGTGGCGCTAACATTGACTCCGACCACTACCTGATGATGGTGAAACTGAGCCCAAAACTATCCGTTATCAACGATGTACGGTACCGACGCCCGCATCGGTATAATCTAGCGCGAAAGAAATTGAGACAGCGTTGCCGAATGAGGGCGAGCTCGATAGTTGTTAGGTACTGGCACCATTGTTTTCAAGTTTCGTTGAAGAGTGAAAGAATTTCGCCGTGAAATGCCTAATTGTCGGATACATGGAACGGAGCTCAAGAAACGATTGGTTCGACGAAGAGTGCCATGAAGTTTTAAAGGAGAAGATAGCAACGCGGGCTGCAATGCTACAGCATGGTACGCGACAAAACATGGAACGATACAGACTGAAGCGGAAACAGCAAATCTGCCTATCACTAAAAATTTGTGTGATTTGTGCTAACGTAAGAACAACACGACATTCACGTTTCTTGATCTGATGATCAGTAGAAAAGAAGATTACACATTGAAATTTGGCATTTATCGCAAACCCACTTCCACTGATCGCTATATTACCTCCGACTCCAACCACTTCGGTGCGCAAAAGCAAGCCGCATTTCACTCCATGGCACATCGTCTGTACAACATACCCATGGAACAAGAGGAATTTAACAAAGAAGAACACCAAATCCACGTGGCTGCCGAAATAAACGGATATGACCGATCATTTGTAAACAAAATTCTACAGAAACACAAACGCAAAAGACACAGACGAAACATAACAACACTACGATCGGATGATGAAAATGTAAGGAGGATCAGTTTGCCATTCTTCCCGAAAATAACAAACCCTATCAGAAACACTCTCCATCGACAAGGCCTACAAGTGGTACACAAGAGCGACAAGACCCTACGTGACCTACTGTGCAACCTTAAAGACAAGGTTCCACCGGACGAGCAATCTGGAATTTACCGGATCCCTTGTAAGGATTGCCCAGCTGTCTACATAGGCCAAACCCGCCGAAAAGTTAAAATTAGATTAAAGGAACACAAAAATGCAGTATCGGCGAATAAAATTAGTGAATCGAGTGTAGCAGCCCATGCGATAACTTCCAATCATGCAATAGATTGGGAAAGTGCGAAGCTTATAAAAAACGTAAGAAAAACTTCGCACTTGAACGCATGGGAGTCTATGTTCATCAGCAACGACGAAGGACCCCTGATGAATGAAGACGATCCTCCCATATCGTCGTGTCTGTTCAATTTGATAGATACGACGATCCAGTAACATTTCTCTTCGGACGCGTACGAACAACGTACGAGAAGCAGTCAGTCGGACATTGTCCCGTAGATGGGCTACATCGTGCCCGAAACCGGTCGACAGAAAGGTAATTTTTTAAACTTTCTTGACGTTTGTAAGAACTATAAGTGTTATGTCTTGTCTTGTCTTGTCTCGCGTCGCGTATCGTGAAATCTGCCTATTCTGGGACAAAAAGCGCCGCCTAGAAGAGGTGGTATACCAAGAGATGAAGTTGCTGTACCGTTCTCAAGAAACACGGAAGTTCTATCAGAAGCTCAACACATCCCGCAAAGGCTTCGTGCCGCGAGGTGAAATGTGCCGGGATAAGGGTGGGAGCATCTTGACAGATAGACGCGAGGTGATCGAAAGATGGAAGCAGAAATACGATGAACACCTGAATGGCGCAAAGAACACAGGCACAGAAGGTCAGGACAGCGAAGGCGATGGCTACGTCAGCACAGTGAACAGTGGAAACCAACCAGCTCCCACGATGGGGGAAGTTAAGGATGCCATTCAACAGCTCAACATATTTGCCACTTGCACCGAAGTATGTGGCCAGATCATTCAAAACTATTCTTCTTTTGACTTGAATTTCAAATTAATGAAGTTTGATATGTCGCAAGATAGGTCTCAGAACCGCCATGTTACCCATTATAACATTGGGTAACACCGAGGAACAGTGTATATAAAACAACATTAAATTGGTCATAATGATGTAAGAAGTTATTAGGAAATATTTTTAATAGGTGGAAATGCATCGATATAAAACTTCGAATTTTCAAGAGCTTGTTTGTAGATTTGTTTTTTTGAGAACCTGACAACCTTTTGCGTTGAACATTTTATTGATTAGTCGCCACCAGCGAGTGACCAACTGGTCACTGGTGAGTTACCGGTTGTCTGCTTCTCTAGACTTGTGCTTTTGAAAATTCGAGGTTTGGCTTCTATGTATATTCACCCTTTTGATAACCGAGTGTGTAGCTCGTTGTTATTAAGCAGATAAACGGACCAAAATAAAAACTGTCACCGCTGGGAGACAGAGGAGCATCTTCTCTTCGTCGTAGCATTGTGAAATAAAGTGTAAATCCATTCGTTTGCTCAGTAATAACAAGCTATGGCTTTTAGGACGAGATCATAAATTATGCGAGATTTCCTTTTTACTTGTAGGAAATGGTACACAAATTATGTCACGCTAAATTTCATTTTTTTCGACCCCCTCCCCCCTTTGTCACACTTTCTGTATGAGTCCTCCGATAATTGTGTAAGGCTTGTTACGCATTGCTTAACCCCCTCCCCCCCCCTTGGAGCGTGACGTAAGTTGTGCATGACCCCTAGATACAAAAGTGACTTAACCGCCTTTCAAACAACACAATTTCAGTTATTCGAATTAACTAGTAGAGGGCTTCGCATGTGATAAACCTTGTTATAAGGCATGTAATATACTTGCCCCATGGTGCTGAAAAATACGCTAATTCGGATGGTATTTGAGAAGTTTCAAATCTTATATTTTTTATGTTATTTTCTTGATGGCATAGTGCTTATGAAAAGATCAGAAACTAACATCATGAGGCTAAAATGGGTTTGGGATTTTTGTACTTGTTTGCAGTACTATTAACCCCTCTACCGGCAGCTTCATTTTTTAAAAATATTCAAATCGCGATAACTTTTTTCTTTTTCAATATTTTTGAAAAAAATTTCCACAACTTCTCAAAAAACTCTCTTATTTTCAGATTCTGTATCGGTTTTGAGCATTGGTCATCTATATTCGAAGATATTCCAACATTCTTTGGGGGACCGACGCATAGCCATAACTCTCGTAATTATCTCTGGCTACAGATTTTTTCTCATATTCGGTTATTCGCTTTTCAAACCTAAACTTTGATGAAAGTCTATTGTGAAGAAATTAAACAAATCGGTGTAACTGTTTTTGAGCAATGAACTTTTACGTTTTTGGTATCATTCTAGCCGTAACGAGATCTTGAAAACTTCTTTTAAAACATCATATTGAAATGTTATATGGGAAGTGTCGGTCCCCCAAGGAACACAGATATATTTTTAAAACCAGTTGACCAATGGTCAATACCGACATAGATTCCAAAAGTAGAAGAGTTTTTTGAGAAGTTGTGAAAAAATGGTGGAAAAATACAGAGAAACAAAAAAGTTATCGCGATTCAATTATATTTTTGTGCTGAAAAAATGAAGCTGCCGGTAGAGGGGTTAAGCTAAATAATAGCAAACAAACTCATGAATATCTCTTCTGCTATGTGTCGAATTGAATTTCTCTCTTCAGCAAATTTATTTTTTATGGTTTGAAGAATGAGATTTTACAATGGTATAATAAGTTTGTACTTACATTACAGTACAAGCGAGTTTGGAACATACCTCAAAATTTCTTCATAGTTATTTTCATATAAACCTACATTGTCTTTGGGCCATCTTAAATCACCACCTAGAAAGCTGCAAGTTTCACAGAACACTATTTTTATAGTAAGGATAGTAAGGAACATATGTGAGATTGAATTCTCAAACATTTTTTCAATTTTAAACCCCCTAATGTACATAAACACATACATAGGCAAATTCAAACATATGTGCAAGTCTCTCGAAATCAAACAAAAAAAATTACTCTGGAACCCCCGACCGATTATTTTGGTTTTAGCAGCAAATGAACGCGAGAAACCTAGACTTTATTGTGGAGAAGTTTTAGAGTTACCTATTTTTTTTTGTAATAAACTTGTTCTACGAAACACACCGTGGCTAGGTTTCAGAACCACCAATTTTGTGGAAATTTCCCCTAGGGGACAGGGTATCCGACATGTGGTCAAGTCATGCAAATACATTTGAACCAGCTTTGGACAAATTCATTAAGATTGATATGTCGCAGATTTGCCAATATAATATAATAGCCACTTCCACCAGTGAACTGGTATTCGGAACAACCCTGCATGTGGCCAAGTTATCTGCAAACGCATTAACTATTTTATTGAGACTTGGTCTACTAAATCATGAAGTTGATTAGCTGTAATCTATGGACTCGAAATTGGAATGGTTACTGATCCTTTAAGTAAGGTTACCTCAGTACTCCCCGAAATAAATCTAAAATAACGGTAAATTTCAAATTGGTAATCGCGGTTCAAAAATTAGAAAAAAATTGTGATCGACTTTTAAAATTAAACTAAAATTCGTTGAAAAACGGATGAAAAATATTTTTCTTATATTAGAAAGCTTTTTTTGATATTGAAAATTTCAATCAAATTTGACGCCAGGCACGCATGAATGATGAATGTACCCGATTATACAAATACATAAAACAGGTTGTGTTCCACATGGGATGTTAAGCCAACGTAAGAAGATATTCAACACGATTTTCCTAATCAGCAGCCAATTGAAAATTGCGTACTGAATATACTGCTTCGCGACTAAAAATGGATGAACCAACGTGCTAAGTTCGATTTTTGACCAACTTCGCCGCGTCGCGAGTCACTTCGCTATAGTGCGCATCTATGCCCTCCGCTATGTGCATTATGCGCACTATTGAGAATCAAGTTGCGACGCGGCGAAGTTGGTCAAAATTCGAACTTTGCACGTTGGTTAACCCAGTATATTTTGTTCGAGTTCAACGTTACGAATTGTATAGTGTGACAGTTATGCGTAAAATACAGAAGTGGGACAGTTATGCGTGGAA
This sequence comes from Aedes aegypti, assembly GCF_002204515.2. Taxonomy (NCBI): domain Eukaryota; kingdom Metazoa; phylum Arthropoda; class Insecta; order Diptera; family Culicidae; genus Aedes; species Aedes aegypti. The sequence goes on from NC_035108.1 coordinate 385,139,054, forward strand.
ATTCATCAATTAGACACATTCACTTGGTTTACTTTTCATTGAGTTTCCGAACAAAGTAAATTTTTGGCAAGTGTTTTCTAAACCTATACGTAAAAATAAACTGTTTGAAGAAAAAAAAGTCAAAATGCAGAAAAAGTAACAAAAGGGACGATTATACGTATAACGGCAGTGTTGCTAGCATATAATTATATTTTTGATGTTTTTCTTTTGTTTCCATGACAAAATTATTCAACATATGCTATTTTTTTAACAAAAAATAGGAAAATTGGGTAAAATGGACAATCAAAAATATTCAACAACCGTCACTTTCTCGTAAGTTCTTGTTCAAGATATTCAGCTGTTCGATCGCAGCTGAATTGCGTCCGTTTTTTCTTTCAACATAGAATACTGTGAAATGAATTGAAGCTAACCTATATTCATAGGCAAACAGGCGTAATGCTTAAAACAGAATGCTATAAAATCCTTTGTCCATTTCAAACAACCATCATCTGTAAAGCATGTTTCACAAAATACTGTTTCGTGCAACAACGTCTGCAGATGGCGCTAGTGTGACACGTCAAACACGAAGAAAAACGATGCGCGCTCCTCTGATTATGAGGATTGACACATAATGGATTTGAAATGATCGTTTAATGGGGGGTTGATGGAAATTTTTTTTTATGATACGTCTGTTTGTCTATGCTATAATTATGCATTCAAATGATACCAGTAATTTTGTAAGAACTTTGCAAGAAGGTTTTCAAGAAATGCTACTTTGAATTAAGTTTCCAAATATCGACAAAAATCGTTTCAGCAATTTGGTCTCTAGGCTAATAGTTATTATGTGGGAAAAAATCGTCAGACATACTAATTGAACTGACCATAAATATTTTTTTCGGAAATAATCAAATGATATATACAAAAAATCAGTTTGTTTAACTATTGCTTCAGTAACTATTCTTAAGAGTGATTCAGTTCAAACATCTATATAATCATTTCATTCATTTTCAGAATTTATGTCACAAATTTGAATTGAAACGAATCAAAAATATCCCAATCTTAAAATTAAAAACTGTGCTATCCACGATTGCACGTCCATGGGGAACCCCATGTATACATTTAATTGAGGTCGCTATGCATTAGAATCCCTGGTCTGGCGGGTCTTTTTAAGCAGGCATCAATTGTAATAAGTAGTAAGAGTTTTCATCCGATTGCCATCAAATTTTCAGGGATTGAAAAATAACTATTTTACTCGTATTTTATTTACAGTCTTTACGCAAATGCCCGCCCTTTGGCCTTAACCCTGGCCATAAGATTATTCACAACCTGTGAATCAACCTTTTTTGCATGTAAACCCATACTTTCTTCAGTTCTTTGACTGTCTTCACTACCTTAGGTCATTTAAGAGGGTGCTGATTCATAATCGCCCAGTACTTCTCCATGGGGCGGAGCTCCGGAGTGCTGGGAGGGTTGAAAATGAACTTATTGTGCGCATACCACTTCAACACGTCCTTGGAGTAGTGGCATGAGGCCAAATCCAGCCAGGAGATTGTTGAAACGTTGTAGGCCTTCAGGAGAGGAAGCAGCCGCTTCTGCAGGCACTCTCTCATGTACACTGTGTCCATTTAGCTTAAGACCACCTACATTTTAGAACAAATGAAACAAATTTTGTTGAACTTCAAAGTAGTTGTGAATGTTTTATTGAGTACTTCAGTTGTACAGTATTTTGTAATGATTAACTTACGACTAATGAATAAATCTAATTTTTTAGAGCAACTTTATTGATTTCTGCTGTCTATTTTATTTAGGACCATTTCATATACTGTTCGCTTTTACACAGTAAAAGCTATGTAAACAGTGAAATTAATGTGTCAATAATCGGTCACCTTACCATTCCTGTTAATAACCTGGAACATTCGGTTCGGCATACTGTTAACCAAGTTTTCCAGTACAGTCTTCTCAATATTTCCCCATGCCTCCAAAATAGCTGATTTGAGCTCATCAACAGTGGCGTACTGCTTACCTTCAGCATAAATCCTGCGTACAAGGATTCCCCAGAGGTTTTCCACAGGATTTAGGTCTGGGGAGCGCGCTGGCCAGTCCAGCAGATCGATTTTGTGGTCCTTTATCCACTGTTTGGTTTCCTTGCTTGTGTGGATAGCAGCATTGTCCTGCTGAAAAGTGAACTTTTTGCGTCGAAATCTGCGCAGGAATGGTAGAAGACGCGTTTCTAGCACCTGGATGTAGTCCTTGCTGTTCATTTTGAACGACGTGAACGCAACGTCCAGCTTTCCAGATGCACAGAATCCTGCCCAAACCATGCATGAACCGCCACCAAAATTTCTTGTGGTGAAATATTGTTCTTCTTTCCATTAAATCCGTCGGGACCATCCAGATTGAACTTCTTTTCATCACTGAAGATCATCTGGAAGTAAACAAAAAAGAAAACATACTTTTTAATAAACATTCCTTAATCACGCTGAAAATTGCTTTAAAATAATACGCCCTTTTCACAACTTACCATGGTCCACTGTCGATTCATGTTGGCTTTTGCAAAGTTCAAGCGTCTCTCGATGTGGGATGGAGTAAGGTTTGGAGCTTTTGCCTTTTTGGCCCTTTTTATGTACGGACTTTGGACCAAAACTTGACGAATAGTCTCCCGGCAAACGTTCAAATTCAGCTCCTGCTTAATTTGCTTCAGCGATTTTTGGGAGTTCGAAGCGGTTCTAACGATTTCACGTTTCTCTCGTCCGGAAAGCTTCGATTTGCGAGGTTTCTTCCGATTTTTGCCATATCCGGAAGGATTTTTCAGATAAGTTAGGACCACTTGATGTGACCGGCCAATCCGACGAGCAATTTCTCTGATTCCAACTGTATCCCGGTGAAATGCTTCTATTTTGCCTTTCTCCTTATCCGTCAGTGCTTTTCCCTTCGACATAATGAACTTTTTCTTCTTAAAAATTTCAAAACACACGTAAAACACTTGTGGTCTTAACTTAAATGGACACCGCAAAAGTATGCGAAGGACGAATAAACACTGATCCTTCACTACTCGTACATTCGACTGCTTACACAAATACAAGCAAAGTGTCATAGGGTGGGTCATAAATATAAACTGTTTTCCTATTGGATCTGAAAAAAATCAGGTGGTCTTAAGCTAGCTGGACAAAGTGTACACCTGTCCGTTCATCGTGTCGTGGGTCACGAAAGGTGCACTCCGCTTTCCGCACGTGCAGATGGCTTGCCAAACCAGGAATTTCTTCGCAAATTTGGACATCTTCTGAGTGCGGACATGCTCCGGAACGCTGAACTTATCCTTGGCCGTGAAAACAGGTTGCCGGGGATCTGTTTGAAGTCGGCCTTCACATATGTTTCGTCGTCCATGATGCAGCATTCAACTTTCGTCAGCATGTTGAGGTACAACTTCCTGGTACGGGTTTTGGTGGACATGTTCTGTTTCTCGTCGCGATAAGGGTACCTTGAACGTTCGAAGCCCAGCCTTAGTTTTGGCCTTCTGGACAAAACTTCGGCTTAGGTGCAGGTTCTTAGCCACATCCCGAACGGAGGCGTTCGGGTTTCGGTTGAAGGCCCCAACTACGCGGTTGTGATTTTTGGTGTTGTACGGAATACTTTTCCTTCACTTCTGGGCTTCCGATCGGTGGTCAATCGTTCCTCAAACCGCTTAATCAATCGCGACATCGTGGAATTCGCGATTCCCAACGTTTTAGCGATGGAACGATGCAAGAGATCCTTGTTCTCGTGATGAATGCGCAAAATTTTATCACACACGAGCTGTTCTTTCGACTCCATTTCCGCGAGTTTTGATCACAGGACTTTTAAACTTGCAGGTTGTAAGTAATGCACTATGAACTAAATCCACCCAAATTTTCATTTAATTCTACCCAACGGTTAAAAAATAAGAGCAATTTCATAGTGTGGCAATTTCATCGTGGACACCCTTTAGGTGCTTTTAAACTTGGTTCCAGTGGTAGATTTCAGCTCAGTTGTACGAATTTTAACGAAGAATGCTTGTTTTCTTCATGCTTTTTAAAAGTATGATTAAAATAAAGGTGGTTCAGGTGAAATAACTTTTATATCGCAATTATCTTTGCAAATTGATAAATTTGAGGGAGTGTATCAATCACAGTAATTAGTCCAATGAAGCAAACATTTTGCGTTTAAACATACTGCAAATATTTCACCACGACCAGTGTTGTATTCAGTTCCTATGATCCTTTAAGGTGAAGATAGGTCGAAGCAAAACTTCAAATTTTCAAGAGCACAGATTTGGAGAACCAAACATCCGTTTGAGCTGAAAACCTAATCGATTGGTCACCATAAGCTAAAGACCAATCAATTAAGTTTTCAGCTTAAACGGATGTTTGGTTCTCCAGATCCATGCTCTTGAAAATTTGAAGTATGGATTCGATTCATTTTTACCTTAAAACGACTATTGTTTTGTCATTACTATCCGACGAACGAATGACAAGCATTAACACAAAAGAAGAACACTTCACTAACGTTAAAATATGTATGTACACGCTGCAAATAACTTTTATCGCATACAATTTAACCATGTTATAGCAACCAGCAACATAAACATCCCCCGCCTGGTGTTCCATCCATCCAACTAAGAGCTGCTTACAGGACGACCCCCACCCGAACAATGCCACCATATCGTCAGATAGACAGCTGACACCGACTGGCTCCGAATGGCTACGAGACGAGAGACAGACAACACAAGCGTCTCAGAAAAGCTGAGCTCCCATTTGGCATGAAATTATTTTATTCTCACTCGTAACATAATTCAGAGACTATGCTAGAGGACGAGTGGCTACAATGTGCATCGACATATGAGCATGGAACTACAACATTTTAGCACATGTGTTTGCGTGTGCGCCTTCGACAATGGAGACTTTGTAGATCTGAACTAGAAGTGTGGTGACTTCAAAAGACTGTCCAAGGCCGCTCGAGACGAGGTCAGTCAATCAGTGTTGTCGTCTTTCAGGCTGGACAGTCTACATATTGTGCATAGCCCTAACCCTTTCAGGACGGATGGGTCATTGGCAGTATAAAATCAAGGACGAAAGATAAGTGCACATTTCCCCCGGCAAATTTGTTCGCGGTGGATTACGATACTCGTGATTTAATGAGGCTCAACATGTTTTCCTATTTTGATATATATGACATATCTGAACAGAACAGACTTCCTTAGCCGAGTGGTTAGAGTCCGCGGCTACAAAACAAAGCCATGCTGAAGGTGTCTGGCTTCGATTCCCGATCGGTCCAGGATCTTTTCGTAATGGAAATTTCCTTGACTTCCCTGGACATAGAGTATCGTCGTACCTGCCACACGATATATGAATGCAAAAATGGCAACATTGGCAAAAAAAAACCTTAATTAGTATCTGTGGAAGGATTTTTGAACACTAAGCTGAAAAGCAGGCTCTGAAGAAGAAGAAGAAGAAGAAGCAGCAGAAAAAAAACTGAACAGAACAACTTAAATTTGATCGTTAAATGTGTTTAGAAAAAAGTCGTCCTGAAAGGGTTAAGTTGTGCCTATGTTTCCGTAATGAAGAAACCGGGTTTATCGTGAAATAAAACAAACGAGGGGTAGATCTATGACAAAAGACATGCACTACATTCGATAGCTGTTCCGACAAATAGTAACCCCTCGGTGGTGATGTCCTCGCTGTCCGAGTTCCAGTCAATTCCATCGTCCTGGGATCAGTCAGATCCTTCCAAACTACTAGCAGCGGTCTGTGGGGTTGGAGAAGGCAGGGAAAAAATTACGACAACAATAACGAAACTCAAATAAATTTGCGCTCCAGCTCACATCAGGGATCGTAAAGGAATGTCAAATTCATAAACATGGCCCCCTTAGCCGCAGTAGTGTCGTATGTGGCAGCAGATAAAATAAAATAAGTATAAAATGTAATGTTTTTGTTATGTTCCCGGATTCCCATCGTCGTCCTTCCAGGGGCATTCATCGTCGTCGTCCAGAGATCCAGCTGCCTTGTGATAGCAGCAGTGAGCCATCGTTGGCAGCCCATCCCGACCCTTTTGGCAATATTTAAAATAAATCTTAATGATACGACACTGTTTATGTTTGTCAGTGGTAAGTCAGTTCCGGCTAGCCAAATGCTATGGGAAGGCAAATGGGTGACCGACTGGGTAACTCACACTAGGGTTGGTGTTCTAGTATTCACCACCCTAAGAATAAGTATGTTTTATATTTATAAATCAATCAAAAGACTTTTGAAGACTGTCAATACGCCAACTTAAAGCTATCAATCAATGTTTAGTAGTGAAAATATGAAACCTAAATCTTTGTATTGAAAATTTAGTTGGCGTGCACTGGACCATCTGCTCCATTATTCGACACGTTTATTTTTTTCTGTTCCTGGATTCGTCACCAAAATTGATTTTTTCTGGAGAGTTACGAATTAAGAAACTTCAAAGCAGAATAAGGAACAAAAGAACGTTAAAAAAAAAAGAATTTACAAATTATTTTCTCAGCAATTCTCGATGTTTTTGATGATGTTACATATTAATTTTGATACCATATAAAGATCACTAAACGGGTTATGTCTATTTACATTGTTGGACTGTATATTATCTGGGGTGGTGAATACTAGTACTACAGCGAATATAGGTGCTTCTACCCTACCAGCGAGCTCAAATGAAGCGACGCCACTCGGCTTCCATTCTGGGGGAAAAACTACATCTTGTCAGTTCTTGTTTCCACCCGAGCAGTCGCTCGTCGCTGGACTAGATGAGAATCTATTATGCAGAGAAACGGCAAACATGATTCCCTCAAGCTGGCCCCGGAGTCGTCATCCACATTTCAACCCCGTATACCGCTTTGGAGCTGTGGCGAAAGTCTTTTGCAGCGCAGTTTGGCCCCCGCATCACTACACGGGGTGACATATGCAGTAAGACACAATCTCGAGGTTGCTGAACAGGGCAACACTCCACTTGGAGTAAAAACATTGCAATGACATTAAGCTTCTTTGAATCCACCGGCCGCAATCAGCTGTCATGGGCAGTTTCAGATTTTGTTTATCGTGAAACAGATATTGAAGACATTAGTAAAACACAAACAAATAACCTTCAACGATTTTTTCACATAGCGCATTCAATTTGAAATTTAATTTGTTGGATCATACTGTTGAAAGAAGATTCTAATTTTCCCGGATTTCGCGTAAGTGTCTCTGCTTAAGGGCCCGGTAATGTCAGAGATATGTCAATGTCAGACTGCTAATGAATTTCAACCTCACTGTTGAGTGAAGCCTCCCCAAGTAACATTAGTAGCTAAATAACAGTTAATTCAGTTCAAATACGCTGGAGAGTGATTGCTTCAAATCATATTTAGCAAAAATGTTCGTTGATCAAGCAGAATAAAACTCAAGCAAGGCTACTTACATACGTGCATTTGTTTTTCATTTGATTTAGAATTAATGTTTTCAACTTCCCCACAACCCTTCATATTCCGGAGAGATTACTGATTGTGGAGAAATTGATTCGAAATTTCTTCAAAGAAACCAAATAGCAATTAAATTTACCCTCCTTGGAGATGTAGTGCTATTATATGGCTGATATGCCCTATACTGGCCGTTCAAGTCCAGAAAGGCGAATTAGCGGGCTAGTGGTTACTTGGGCAGTGGCAAACAAGTTTGGTTTTCTTCATCCCGTGATTCTTATTAGCTCAAAGGATGGTTTCTTCAGGAAAGATGTTGAAGAAGAGAAGATTATCGATTAGTTTGCAAAAAGTGATAGTGTTATTATAATTCTATAAACTAATATCTTCATTTCTGGCGGAGTCAGAAGCATCATTCAACAAATGTGTGCAAATAAGTTCTATGTCTAAAGATCGTGATTAGCGTGAAGGATGATATGTTCAGCAAAGAAAGAGCTATCAAGTATTTGGAATACATAAAACTAGAGGTTATAACACCTATAGGTTTTTATAAACTTCATATTTCAAGATCAGGATGTTACTTTGAGAAAAGTAATGCAGAACCAAAACATATTATCTGGAATTCATTTTTTTTTCGGATCAGCAATTTTTTATAAGGGTGAGGCTTTTTTTTTCGAATGTTCCTAAAATAAAAAATTCGTGTGCTCTTCTTAATTCAAGTCTTCATAATTTAGTTATTTTCCAAACAATTTTGAAGCTTTTGGCTTCATCCATCAAAAATTATATTTATAAAAAAGTTTGCATAACATTAAATTTATCTAAAATGAAAACTAGTAGTTTTCTCTAGATTTTTCCTCTTTTTATTCAAAAATCCATCTGTGTTTAGCCATAACTCCATGAATAGTCATCCGATTTGAGATGTTTTTATATGCTTTCGAAGCCTATTTAGTGGTACAGTGTCGCATACAACAAATTAAATTGAAAATTGTTTTGACTTAGTTTGTTGAAATCACCAACGTTGGGCACAGACCTTTTAGTAAGGCAATAAAACGTAAATTCATTTCATTTAGCCTATGCTGTAAAGCTGTGTTTTACACAGAGGAAAAAAGGAGTTCCTTTGCGCCCGTGCTGCATCTTGTTTTCATTTCATTAACATTGAATCACATATTTTTACAGCTCGGGTACAAGTATAAAACACAAGAAGAATAACGAACATAAACAAGACAATGTACAGTGGTTCTCACGTAACATAGTTACTTAACAAAAATGACGCAAAAACATTATTTTGCAATGAAAATTTTTAGATTCTTCTAATTGTTGTTTTTTAGCCAGAAATTTGATTTGACTGTTAACGTTAGTTTAACAGTCAAATCAAATTTATGAAGCATCTAAGATTTGAAAAATGCATATATTTATTTTAGGACCGTTTTGAATGTTTGAGAAAAACCATTTTCAGCTTAAGTATTAAAGTTTAACTGACAAAAATAGTATTATTCGTTGAAAATTGATGTTTTTGTTCGTTTTTGTAAAATCACTAAGTCAAAACAATTTTTAAATTATTTTACTTGAAATACATGTGAAAGATTTGGAATTGGTTACTTATGATCAAACATGAACGGAATGTTTAGCAAAAAAGAGGATAAATTTGGAGAAAACTATTTGGATAAAACAACTTTTAGCTAAGCTAGTTTTCATTTTCAACAAGTTTAATATTCCATGAACTTTTCATAAATTTTATTTTGATTAGAGAACAACAAAGTTATGAAGACTTCAGTGAAGGTCATATTTCACAACTTTAAAATTCACCTTCAAATCACTTGCGCTACCTCAAAATCTCAATATATTTGGCTAAAAATTTGAGATTTAGAAGAGCACGCGAATTTTTGGATTTGAGAACTTTCGAAAAATAGGCAGCACCCTGCTGCACATTACTGATATTTATAAATTTTCACTACGTAAAACATTCATTTTTTATCTAATTCACTAAAAAAAATCCTCAAAAATTTAAAAGATCTGACGAGAAATGTTCCTTATGATCCTTCCAAAAAACTTTCAGATATTCAATCATGTGCAGCTGAAACTTCACACTTTGAATGTTTCCTTCCTTCCTACATTTTAAGTTTTTTATCGAAAGAACTACTTGACCAGTTTTCAATAAGTTTTTTTTTGTGATTTGCATGGAAAATCATTCCCGTGGTTAATTTTTAGTTAATTCTACTGTTTTTTTTTCTCTCTGTTGAGATGAACCAGCCTAAGGCTGAAAATATTAAAAAATTAGAAAAAAAGGATTGCCCTTAACCTTCCAGTCGTCGTGTGGTTTGCCATCGTCAGAACCACCACGCTGCTGTTGTGAATGAAAAGCGAGTTTATTCACTAATGATGTACAAAATACAACAGCGTGTTAAGTTTTTAAGCTTTTTGATCTTACCAGAAGGTTTCTAGAATAATCCCTGTCAAATCGCTTAAAAAAGCTCTCGAAGAACTTCGCCAGTGAATGCTTCCTAAATTCTATCTACATTTCTCCATGAAATTCTACTACTTGAGTACTTATTATAATTCCAATTGTTAGTTTATAATATCATCCAGTTGTTATTAAAAGATCGTTCAGGATTTTCTGGAATAACTGTGAATTTCTTCAAGAAAAAGTACAAGAAATTCTAGGAGTCTCATCAAAATTATCTTGAAGATAACCGAACTATTCTTCAGGGAGTTCAACAACATTTTTTCCAACTTTGTCTATTGGGTTCTTATTGAAATTTCTTCAACTAATTTTTCAGAGAATTTCTCTCTTTTTTTTTCCATAAGCAATTAAACAGGATTGGGAAAATTTTAATTGCGATTACTCGGAGAAGTTCTCCGCAAATCTATCTGCACATTTTCACATAAAATTCTCCAAATGTTTCTTTAGATTTTTTCAAAATTAAATTTGATGAAGCTCCTTGCATTTCATCCGAATTATTTTTTTAAGTTTTTAAACAATATTTTTAAATTTCTTCAAAACATTTCTTTAGAGGTCACATCAGGTATTCATTCAGGTTCAAAATATTACTTCATATTTTTCCGAATGCAAATCCTGAGATTTATTATAAATCACATATAGTATAATATTTTTTCAGTATATATTTTTTCATGTAGTTCAAACGGTTCACAACAACTTCTGCATAGAACGTTTTTCTCTTAAATAATTAGTTTTGAAATAAGAATTTTTCAAAAGAATTTTATGCAAAAATGTATACTGCCCATAAAAGCATATCAGTCCCATGTCTCATGTCCCATGTGCTGGATTTCCCATTCACATGGGACAATTATGCGTTTATGGGCAGTATAGGCCATTTTCAAAAAATATTCTTGAGTCAAAATGTTAGATTTTTCTATGGACAACACTTATTCCACCGTACCAAAAACATATGAAAAATTTTATCCAAATCGAAGATTATTAAAATTGGAATTGGATTTGGAAAAACATACTAGAAAAAAAAACAAGAATTTACCTTATAAGGGGTCATGCACAAATTACGGCACGCTTCAAGGGGGGGGGTGAGTCAAGCGTGACAAGCTTTTCAAAATTTTCGGAGGACTCATACAATAAATGTCACAAAGGCGGGGAGGGGTCGAAATAGTTGAAATTTATCGTGACATAATTTGTGTACCATCCCTAACTTCTGAAACTTTTTGGCAAAATTCCTGGCGATATACCGCACAGAGAAGCTTTAAAAGAAATCAGGGATGGTACACAAATAATGTCACGCTAAATTTTAACTTTTTTGAAGGACTTACACAAAAAACGTGACATAGAGGGGGGCTCTATGTCACGTTTTTTTGTGTAAGTCCTCCAAAATTTTACTAAGGCTTGTCACGCTTGGCTTAACCGCCTCCCTCCCTCGGAGCGTGACGTAATTTGTGCATAACCCCTCATAGGATTCACTACAATATATGGACGATGGTTGGCGGTCAAATGGATGAGATTCTTACTGAAGGTATTTGTATGTGACATAATAAAAATTGTCTTGCAGGAACTTCAAAGGTTTATGATACCATGATGAACAGATTGATGTACAAATATTTTTTTTGCAATTCCGTTGCAAATCAATCAACTTTTCATTGAGAAGTTGATCAACATAACGGCCTACTTTTCCTACCGAAAAAACAGTGCTGAAAAGTGCTACTTTTCAGCACTCTTTTCGGTGCTGAAAAGTAGCACTTTTCAGTACTGTTTTTTTGGTAATCGTCAACCGAATAACCCAGTCTCTTCATGCCATGCTTTTCTGCGCTGCGTGTGAGTCGAGATGAGTAGTTCTCACCTCGGCTGACGTGAGGCGACTAATACTAATCAAATTAATGCGAGTCGACACTTCACCAACTCGCCTCGCCATGCCGCACAGAATAATCACAATTGTATCTGATTCTTGGGGTCGCGGGTCGTAGAATCGACGTGAGGTAAGAATTGTCGGTACCCTATAGCGAGGTGACAATTCTCGACTCGAGTGAAGTGACTGCCCATTTGGTTTACACGGCGAGTCACTTCACTAGAGTCTAAGCCAGTTGTGCGAGCTGGTTCCGACACAGGTTGGCGATTTTGATGTGGGATCGGATCGTCCAGCGTTTGTAGTCAGCTACTGTCCTCGATGTCTTACCTGTTCATTCATCCAATAGGAAGTATAGCTCCGCATGATACAGATGGGAGTGAGAAAATTTGTGACATTCATGGGTACTACTGTATCACAGCCTACGTGATTGAAAAATACTGAATTGAAACTACGCATGGCTGTATGCCCATGTGGGTTCTCTTGAAATGTTTGTTTGTGCTTAGAGTTCATCCAGTTCAATAGCATTTTTCGAAATAGCAAAAAATGTTGTATGCAACTCGTTGCAAAACTCGATTTTTTCAGCACTCGTTGTATTTATCCAACTCGGCGAGCCTCGTTGGATAAATGTACAACTCGTGCTGAAAAAATCATCATTTTGCAACTTGTTGCATAAATAACTATTTTCCAACTTGCAGAAATACCAAACAAACTTATTTGGAGAGATTTATTTTAATTAGTGCCTCATAACTGTAGAAGTTTACGCCCTCATATTACGTAACGCTCGAAGGCTGGGAGGGGGTAAACTTGAGCGTTACGACCCATTGAGTGGTGCAAGTGGGGCAAGTGGGGCAAGAGTTTCTTTTTAAGATTTCTAGCTCATTGCAAAACAAAACTTAAAAAAGTCATGGTGGCTCGAATGCTACTCAATTAGGAGACTTTCATTAGAAATTTCATAAAAATTTATTGAGATTTGGAAAAATTATGGCTATTTTTTGTTTTTCGACGTATATATTGAAATTTTTGGTCAAACTTTCGTTCCATGGAACCAAATAAAGATAAAATCTTTTACAATATTTTATGTAAGTGCGTTTATATGCCTATCATAAGGATGCTTTGAGATGTATTGCTGTGTGCGTTTGAAACGCAAACATCAAATGAGGGAACACCAAACGCGGTAAGATTTTCTACAGGCAATCCGATGTCAAAGTAAGCTTTTCTATACTAGGTCGTTCGTTGCTAGGTATCCTTTGATTGTTTTGTCTTACCGCATATGAAGGACATTTAGTGAAGATTTGCACCTCAAATGCACACAGCAATATTAGTTTTTGCGTAATCACTTGGAAAAACTTGTTGGCCTATAGTGGGTCATGTATAAACTCACGGAAAAATTTGCAAATTGCTAGAAATTCACATATTGTCGGGGTTCTGCCAAACCGCACCAAGCGCCATTTTTTTTTCAAAAACGGGATTATCAGATTATCATAACCTTTGTACATTACAAATATCGTATAATTTGAACCGTCCCTCGTTGTGTAAATTCATAATTTTTCTCTGGCGGGATATGTAAAACTAAAATTGTATCCAACCAGAGCGAACCATAAACCTTAGCATCTGATTGAAGGTAATTTGGTATTCTGATTCAAAACGACATTTTCTTCAAATTCTTCCTAAAACATTGCAAAGTGGTCATTCCGGACAACATAAAGGGTCAACGCCAACGGATTTTAGCATGTAATGTAAGCGAACGGCCATGTACAATAAAATATTGTTTCGGTGGTACTGATGTGTTTTCATTTAAATTTTGTTCAGCCACACCGCATCAAGGGTTGTAGGATAAAAGGTCGAAGGACAAAAGGTCGAATGGACAAAAGGTCGAAGGGACAAAAGGTTGAATGGAAAAAAGGTCGAATGGACAAAATGTCGAATGGAAAAAAGGTCGAATGGACAAAAGGTTGAATGGACAAAAGGTCGAATGGACGAAAGGTCCAAATGGTACCGTTGAAAGGATTATCGTACACACAGTTGCTAACATTTTAATCACAAATTCCTCCCTTCTCATCTGAAGTTTTTCTTTCTTTTAAATGGTAGCTGTTCTTCAGAACTATTGTTTGAAGCAATAATTTGTATTGATGCTATCATTCTCCAAACAAAAGATTCATTTTCTGAATGTAGGTTGTTATTATTTTGATACTCCAAAGCACAAAGTAATTATTATTAGTTTTTTATTTGATTCATTTACAATAGAGATTTGTCCTTCTTTAAAACATTGGCTGTTCTTTTGGAGTTAGACATTATAGTGATTTTATACTGTTGTTGACTGTTCTTTATAGATTTCACTTTTACATCTTGCCTGTATTTTTTTTTTCAATTGATATGTTGCCTTCTTAAAAATATCGGCTGTTCTTCATGCTTTACAGTGTTTATGAGCATTTCAATTTAATTTCTACAAAGGATTTTCCCTCTTTTGAAGTTTTACTGTTTTAGGGCTATGCATTAGAGTTTTATCTGACTGTTGTTCTCGACTGATTTAAATTAGCATCAGCGAAAAATAATCATCCTTATTCTGGAATTAGGTCCCAACTAGGGTAGAGTCTGTTTCTCAGCTACACTAACGATTTACACTGCATTTACTGAGAGCTTTTTTGATAATTTGATCATTTTTGCATTTGTGCATCATACCTTTTATTAGGAGATGATCTGCAACCCGAACCGTTAGAAGGAAATTCCAGAATAATCTGAATGACAGCTGCAGTTAATGCATTCCAGCACTTGGCATCCCAACACATAGCCATGGAGTGGCATGCACCTCGATGCACTTTGAGTTATATAATTACCAGGAGAACATAAATGAACTAACGAATCTCCAACCAAACCGCCTTTCAACGCATCAGAATCGTAGTGTGCTGCGCTAGGTTCACAAATATTCTGAAAGCGCATGCTAGGGAAGATTCAACACATGCGTTGCTCGCACAACACCCTCGCCATCGGTATACAAGTTGTAAAACAACTGCTCAGTAACGAAGAGTCTCTACAGCTATTTTTACCTTATTATGCAGGTGTCTAGATGGTCTACATGATACGGTCTAAGACGCGCGATCCGGAAGCTTCAATTTCGATTCTCGTTTTAAAATTTTGTCTTCACATCTATTATTGTGCTAGCACGTGCTGTTTATGAACAACGCATGTGACGAACCGGAGACGCATTGAGAAATTACCCTAAAAAAGTGAGAAACACCATCATAGGTCTCAAAATGTACAGTGCACGGGTGAGCATGAAAGGAATGTGGCTCTTGCACATAAGGCTACAGAACGTACACAGTAACTCTGGATCCACTACGATTTGAAAAGTGTAACAAAATTTCTCCCGGAAAAGATCGTTGACCAGCTGAAATTGAACCTCCCTTAGTATGGTCTTTCTGAAAATATGCGCGTTTTCTTCGCATTTATTTTAGCTGTAGCGCTTGTGATAACTTGCTTTTTTATCTAAAGAGTATAGCCTTTTGTTCTTCCTTAATTGTTGTCCATTCAACCTTTTTTGTCATTCGACCTTTTGTTCATTCGACCTTTTTTGTCATTCGACATGTTGTCCATTTGACCTTTTGTCCATTCGACCTTTTGTCCCTTCGACCTTTTGTCCATTCGACCTTCTTTCATTCGACCTTTTGTCATTCGACCTTTTGTCCTTCGACCTTTTGTCATAGATTCGCTTTTTATATAATATGTTGATGAATTAATGCAGGAGCAGTAATGAAATAACTAGACATTTAAATTTGATGTTGTTCGAATAATTTGGTGCGCTTTAGCTTTAGAAAATGACGTGTACACCATCAAGCCTATTTGATCAGAGTGCGCAGAAGTTGTTTCAAGTTTTTCGCACTCAATTCAACAGTTCGAAATAACCGAGAGGTAGCAATCCAAATCACCAATCGAGTTCGAATCCCGATAAATATTTGTTTTCGTTGTCCTTAAAAATTGTCATAAAAATTGACCAACTTTCAGCTTATGTGACTATTTTCAAACAATAGAGCACAAGCAGTTACATGCACAACAGGAATGACGAATTTCGTGTCATTCTTGGTATCCACTTCACATAAAGAATTATGAACTTGTTCAGCCAAAGTGTTCTAAATGCGAGCAACTTGGTGCACTCTGGCAGAACAAATTCATGGTTTTCTTCGATCGTTACATTTTTTAACTACATCATTATTGTCTCTTTCGAATCTTTGAGCGCAGTGCCCCACCTTACTCTACACAAATTTTAAAATATCCATACAAAAGCATTTCGAAGAGGAAGGGGGGGGTTGACAATTTCCAATTTTAGTTTTACGTAATACATGTACGCTGCCTAATGTAAGATTTACATAAATTTAAATCTTGGAGGAAATTTTTGCATTACTTGAAAAAAAAAATTACCTTCTGGATTCCCCATTATAGTGCCAGAAAGGCTTTGGAGTTCCGCTCTAGAATTGCACGATAATTCAATCCTAGAATTCTACTAATAATTGAAAAAAATATTTCCATTTTTGTGATGAATTTTGGAACAGTTTCTGAAAAACTAAATTTCTAGTAGAACTTTCAGCTAAATATTTCAGAATAAGATTTCACAGCTTGAGCCTACTCCACTGCTCCCCCTAGAGCGTTGCGTAATTTGTGGACGGTGCCCAATATTCAACCTTCGTTGTTTTTTGATGAATTTTACTATACAAAAGTTCTTCAAGGAATATCGAACGACGGCTTAAAAAAATTGCTACAAATCCGTTGAAAATTAGTCATTTTTTTGGATTTCTAACAAATTTTAAACATAATAAGTTTTTTTTCTGGAAAAATATAGTTAAGGGTAGAGTTTAAGCAATAGTAACTTTAGAAAATTGAAGAATTTAATGCTGTAATGGTTGATTTTCTTAGGCTTTTTCACACCAGGTTAAATCTCTGCCATCCATCTGAAGAAAACGAATAAATTAAGCCTCATCGTTTGAATTCTCATTATGAAATTCCTCTAGTAATTTTACCAATTTTTTAATACATTTTGTCGGACACTATATAAATAGTAGTTAATGTATGGATTTCCTTAGTGAATTCTTATCAGAGAAAATCATCATCACCGGACACCTCGAGCAGGATATCTTCCAATTTCTCATGTACCGTAATCCGGGGGCATATTGATCACTATTTCACAACTTTTTGTTATGTTTTTCCTTGGAATTTAAAAATTGTCAATTTTATTTCGGTAAAATCAGTACTTCATTAATCTCTATCAGTTCATGTTTTAAAATTTCTTAAAATTAGTTTCCATACCAAAAATTGAAAATGACACATTGGGGTGGAATTTATCACTACACAATAAATTATTTTTTAAGAATGTAAAATTTCCCTATCTACTAAATTTGGGTCTCCTGAATATGAAAATGAAGTCAAAATTCTTACAACTCGTGTATATAATTATTTTATTGCAAAATTAAACTTTGTAAATCTGCATGATACGCCTAAATGTATGCAATTTCCCTTGAAATAAGCACGTTATTCAACAATAAACGGTTTTATGAGCAAAACACTTCACGATTTCAAAAATGAGTTCAGCAGTTCACATTGTTGTTTACACAACATTTTTAACACTCAAAGTTTACATGCAGGCTTAGCACCAGCGGATTGTTCAGTAGGTACCGACATTTCCAACAGTATTGCTAACACCTACAAAAACTGTGAATATGTCTATGCAAAACTGACCTCAATAAAAATGAAATAGTTTAAAATCATCATAAGACATATATAAACCAGAAAACATGGAATGTATGTGATGGCAACGAAGTATTAAGCATCATTGAAAGGAAATGCTTTTTGGTACCAACCTGGTCAAATTCACCCCACTGATCAATTTGACCCCGGATTACGGTAATCATAATGCAATGAATATGTTCTATCTTTTGGAACACCCCGATTTTCAGCAATCTTCCGTTGGTTTTATATGCTCAAAAACTGTAATCGTAAGATTACGTTTAATTTTTTGTTGTGTACAAACTTAAGCTGTGCATGGCTGTTGGCTCTACGTAACGTGACGTAACGTAAGCGCTGGCGTAATGGGGAAGGCCAACAAAAATCGAGGAATTTCAAGTTTTGTTAAGGTTTTATCCATAAAGTTCGCTAGAGATTCTGACGATAAGTGTTTTCTAGCTCGATTTAGGTGTTGTTGTATTCATTCAATTGAAAAAATCGGATACAGCTTCGGATATCGGATATCGGAATACAGCTTCTCTTCCGTCCAATTTATAATGCCACAGCAGAAACACGCCATGCATATATGTTTATTTTACAAGTTGTGTATGACACATCTCAACTGTGAGGGCTCCAGATTGTGGCTTATATAGTTCAGCATTTCTATGTGATAATTGATAATTGATTCAGTTGAGATTTTTGATAACTAACATTACTAAAGTTGTTCATGGAACCAAATTAGAAGTGTTTTACCTATGAATATAAATATGTATTTAAGAACATAATAGATATAGAACACATAGTGATCAGCACTTTTCCCACTCTGTGGGATAAGATTCGATAGCTTTAGATCCGAACCAACCATCCCCCTTTCCATCCCCAGACACACTTCAATCGCACCAATAACTCTACCAATTATAGCCAATTTCGGTGCAAGTGACGGCTGTGATGAAGAAATTCAACAGTCATTAGGAGCCAAACGCTGACTGTCCTTAGAAGATGCGACATATTCCTTGGCTTTCTCCTGATGATGGTCGACCAAACCCCCTTCTATTCTATTCTAGGAGAACGCAAACGGAATCGCAACGAAAGACACGACAGACAGCATTCGAATAATTGCTGCAATCCACCGGAAAAATATTAATATCAAACATCGTTGTCGATTGAGCAAACATCACTGTTGGCTGGGCTGAATGAGACGTCTCATCGGTTCGTTCGCTTCCCATTTGCCATTGGCGTCCCCAACCTGGACCTATGTAGGGGAAGGTGGTTCAAAATGCCAACTTGAACTCAATCGCATTGTTAAATCACACTTGTATTTTACAGGATTTCCTACAGGAATCGCCGAAACAGCAATACAGGTTCTTCTTCTTCCTGGCATTACGTCCTCACTGGGACAGAGCCTGCTTCTCAGCTTAGTGTTCTATGAGCACTTCTACAGTTAATAACTGAGAGCTTTCTTTGCCAAAGTTATCATTTTCGCATTCGTATATCGTGTGGCAGGTAAGATGATACTCTATGCACGTGAAGGTCAAGGAAATTTCCATTAAGGCAAGATCCTGGATCGACCGAGAATCGAACAGCATTTCACATCAAATGCCAAATTTCACGAATGTTCATTGTACCAAGAATTCAAACTACCAATTGAGTGATTTGAGATATTTCTTGTTCGGTAATCACCGTAAATACCATATATCAAATAAAAATGTAAGCTGCGCTATTCACCGCAAGAGTGAATTCTTACCCACTCTACCCTACCACCCGAACAGAAACCCGACAAAGTTCTTGAATGACCTGAAGGAGGAAAGTTTTTTGATTGAAATCCTTGACTGACGACGACCGGAGGACGACGATGACGACGATGGCACTGCCTGTAATCGTCATCCTCAAGCGGGAATTATGGTGGTTTCGTACGTGTGTGGGTGGAACCGAGGGAATTTAATTTAATTTATTAGAGCTAATTGCACATCATCGAGCTGTGTGCCAAAGTCTATATCGGGGACCCTGGCCTCGGCTTCTGATGGGAAACTGGTTCGAACTGTCACCACGCTGCCGCTAAGGCTAGCCTGCTGACGAGACAATTGTTGTTGGTGTGCAATCAAGCTGTGCAGCAGCAGTTTTGATGTGTGCCAACCTATTTGCACTGATGACAGTTATTTATTGCTGTCCAGCTAATTGAACGACGACGTGGATATTACGATAGTGTAACCAAGCAGTTCGCCAATGGGACGGATCTCCGGGCGTCTTCTTGTCTTGTCGTGGCCTCGTCGTCAGGCTGATGGGCAAACAAGAAGAAACGAGTAACATTCTTATTTCCGCTTGAACGTGAGATGTTTACTAGTTTGGAATTACCGTCCTGCTCGAAGTGTCACGATTACTTCAGGTAATGTGTTTCAGATGCCAGTAAAAGGCAATAAGAGCTGATTAAGGAAAAGAGTTGATCTAGCAAAATTGCTGGACATGATGCAATCTTTGGATGGGAATTTTCCTATCTTGAAAGACGATGAAGCTCGATTAATGCTTGAACAAAAATTAATGTTCTAACTGCCGTCGTTAGGATGAGACTTAATTTGAGAGCTGGTTTGTTTCCACCATCCATCACATCAATAATGGGACCATTTATTCTGTAATCCATGTGTTTCTGCTCGCTCGTTATTCAGGTGTTTATCATTGAGCTTATTCCATAATTCATCCAGGAGTTTCTCCGGAGATTCTCCAGGAGTTCCTTCAGGAGTTCTTTTGAAGATTCCTTCAGGAGTTCCTCCTGAGATTCCTTCGGAGATTCCTCCAGAAGTTTCTCCGGAGTTTTTTTCCAGGAGTTCCTATAGAGATTCCTCCACAAGCTCCTCCAAGAGTTTCTCCAGAGATTCCTCTAGGAGTTCCTCTGGAGATTCTTCCAGTAGTTCTTCAGAATTTATTTTAAAAGTTTCTCCGGAGATTGCTCCAGAGTTCCTCCGGAGATGCATCTGGAGATACCTCCAGGTGTTCCTCCAGGATATCCACGTAGGATTCCTCCAGGATATTCTCCGTAGATTACTTCCGGAGTTCCTCAAGAAATTCCTGCAGGAGTTCCTTCGGAGATATCTCCAGGAGTTCATCCACAAATTTCTACGGAAATTCCTCCATGAGTTTATCCAGTAGTTCTCCGAATATTCTTCCAGATGTTGCTCCGAATGTTTCCCTCGAATCCCTCCAAATATTTCTCGAGAAATTCGTCTGCTGCGTCCTCCAGGACTTACCTCCAGGTTGTTTAGAAGTTTTAAAATAATGATTCAAGGGCTACGAATTCAACATTCTTGTAAAAAGATCCGATGCATTCAAATATGTTCAAATTGTTATACTGAATCCTGATGATCATCTATACCTTCAGCAGCCAGTTTTCTCTTGATTCCAACGCCATCAGTTTGATTCAAATATCCCCCTCTCACCAACCACAATCCATCGAAACACACATCCACCAACTTGCCGCGGTTTAATGAGTGATAAACTGGAAGGACGCGGCATGGCAGCAGCAACAGCGATGATATATGCGGCTGATGGTGGGTTTTAATGTTTTATCAATTTCGAACAGGAAATAATATCTCGTGATTTATGGGCGGAGTGGATCGCGGTCGGTCTCGTTGGACGTCTTCGGTGCCTCCAGTGACTGAATGCAATGTGCGTGCGATGAGATGCCAATACGTTTCCAAGCGTTCCAAGAAGATGTTTTGTGGAGCTGGGACTGATCGGTAACAGCAACTGCGACGAGGACCGTTAATTTTAATTAAGGTGACTTTTGAAAGCAACTCGTTGACCGGTTTTTCAAGATGAACGAGCTTGTTCGGAGGAGAGAGATAGAGGGAAAAATGTCCACGCAGACCGGGCTAGCTCATCAAGGTCCCATTTCCGAAATGTTAAGCGCCGCACGAGATGGATTTGTGGTGTTCTCAGCTGGTCGGATGACACGGGTAAGATGAGCTTATTAAAATTTTTATGGGGATTTCTATGATTTATGCTACACGAGGTAGTGATAAACTAGAGGCTTTTGAAAAACGATAAAACGTTCTGGGGAAATCAACCTCCAAAAGCAAACATTATGTCTAATCGGAATACTGTCCCACATCATTAAATCTATTTGCATGATGACAAGTTGAAGTTTTGATGTAAATTTGAACTTATGGCATTCCAGTGTGAGAGGGATATACACGATAAACAGACTTGGCTAGTCAAATCTGTTAAGTTGAGGTCGAAGTAAAGATAGTTTGTTTCATAAAAAATCTGTATAAAACATCAAGAACTTTATAGTTTAGAGCTACCTAATGTATTAGCCTGTTGGTACACGAAATAGTTGAAAACATCGTTTTAATTAAGGTACCGTGGGGTAAGTGGATACAGAAAAAAAATAGTCAACTTCATTGTTATGTACAGCTAACGTGAATAATGTAATTCAAACTTTTTTCTGTGGATAACAAATGGGGGACTAATATACTTCGAATCCATTTATCCACAAAAATTATCCACTTATCCCACCTTAGTGGGGTAAGTGGATCACCAAAAAAAAAATCTGTTCTCAAGACAAATGTGATGTTATTATGTATAGCAAGAATGATATTACTCTCGTTCTTGTTATTAGTGCAAGTGATGTTACATTTTAAAGTATTTTTTTTATTAAAAATATAATGAAAAATATGTATACACTGTTCACACTAATTCGAACAAAAATAAAACATTGTAACTAGAATAATTTGGAGAAAATTCATCCATTGATAAACATAAGTTATACCAAAGTATTGTGGGATTATTTCTAACGGTGTTTTCGAAAAACACTCGTAGTTCAAAAATATTAGTTACATTTACTTTCGAATGACAAACTGAAATCCTGCTATTCTATTTATTAATATATTTGCATCATCTGTCTAGAACAATTTATATGGTCAAATAAGGTACGCTTTCAATTGGAAAATTAGTATATTTTGCTTTTTTGCAACTCAGCTTAGATAAACCACGAAAAGTTTCGTGTGAATTTTGAAATTATTATTCTTTTATATATTTTTTAATACCAGAAAGTTAAAAAAAACATTAAGGTGGATAAATTCAAATTTTCTATGGTTTCTTTGAAAAATTTTAGCTGGAAATGGAAAAAAAAATTAAAGGAAAACAATATTTGCGGATATTAAAACTTATTAAAATTTTCGTAAGCAGTTTGCCAATAAATGATAATAATGATTGATCCACTTACCCCACCCCATTGAAAAGTAGGGTATTTTACCATGTACAATAGGGTAGATGTACCAATAGTGGAGGTACTAAGCACGATTGAACTTCATTTGGACGCCTAAATTCAAGAAGCGCAATTAATGTACATGTTGATGTTGTAACGGGAAGTAACGACCATTGACTTAATGAGAAAAATGATTTCATCGCAGTAACCCACGGCATGTCAGTGAAAAATAATACTTACACTATTGGTACACTGTTCCTTTAGTTGCGGTATATTTTTAATTTGTGTTCCTATAGTTGTGGTATCCGTTGTATTCTTATGGGATCCTCCACTATAGGAACACTTTACCGCAACTATTGGTACAAGTAAGAAAAGTTTTAGCAATTTCAGTGATATTTCATCAGTTTTAAAGCAATTTGAACGCTCTTTTCAACTATTCCGTGTATCAACTAGCCAATACGTCGAATGGCAGTGTCGGTTCTGTAGCTAATGTAATAAAATCAGTGAAAACGGCAATATCGCAACTATAGGAACACCCACAACTAAGGGAACACTTACCCTATATCTGTATTTATTTATAAAAATCACAGATTTTTAATTGCGTTTCATTAACCCGTAAAGTGCCGGGACGAACCTAAAATTTTCAAAATGCTCGTTCTCAGTAATGCTCCAACCGATTTTCGAGATTTTTGGCTTTTAGTGAAGGGGAATAGTTGTACTAACTTTCTGCGTTGGTGCCGCCCCGCCAAAACCCTCCCCGTTTTTTGGAGATGCAAATATGTCTGTGTTTTTTTTCCGTTTTTCACGCTGAGATGACCAAATAGCTCTGGTTCTTAAATGGATTCGTCGCCTAGTTATCTAAATCTTATCAGAGAGGTTCCGTTCAGTGAGAGGATGGTTACATACATCTCGGGAATAACTTGGCTCCGATGGTAAGTAACCTGGTTCTCCGGAAAATCCGGAATATTCGTGAAGATGGTCAATTCGTGAAAGTCGTCCTAAGCAGCTGCGGTTTTTTGCCAAATTATCAGATTTCATTATCAAAGAACGTAATAGATGATCGGAATTGCTTATCGACATAAGTGGCCACTATAACGGCCTCCGGAATATCCGGAACATCCGTAAAAATGGTCATTTCGTGAAAATTATCCTAGACCACCGGGATTTTTTCCAATGATATCAGAATTGATAATTATGGAATATAATGGACGATTTGGACTGTTCATGGACATAGGTGGCCAATATAATGGCCTCCGGAAGATCTGGAACATCCGTAAAAATGGCCATTTCGTGAAAACCATCCTAGACCACCGGGATTTTTTCCAATGATGTCAGAATTGATAATTATGGAATATAATGGACGATTTGGACTGTTCATGGACATAGGTAGCCACTATAATGGCCTCCGGAAGATCCGGAACATCCGTAAAAATGGTCATTTCGTGTAAACTATCCTAGACCATCCTGTTGGGCAACTTTCCCATAAGATCTGCTGGTGAATCTCTTCGGCAGCTCCAAATCAGTTGCATTTTGAGGTGTGTTCATTTGAATTGATGACATCTCTGGCGTTATTGTTTGTTCAGTCTCGGAAATCTCGTCAGTTGGAAGTGGACGTGGTTTGAAAGAATAATACTGTGAATTTGGCGTTTGAAATTTGGTTGCCGATAATAGTCGAATGGTGCCGAAGCCGTAAGTCTCCCTATATAGTGGTCACCAGATAGGCCTCCGGAAGATCCGAAACATCCGTTGATAAGTTCATTTCGTGAAAATCATCCTTGATCAGCGCCACGGATGGATGATTTAGATTATTTATGGAAAAAAGAGGCCATATCCGGAAGATGCGGAACATCCGTAAAAAAAGATCATGTCGTGGAAACCATCCTAGACCACCACGGTTTTTTCAATGATATCATCATTTATAATTGTATAACCTAACGGATGATTTATATTGTTCATGGATAGTAGTGACCACTGTAGGGGCATTCGAAAGATCCGGAACATCCGTAAAAATGGTCATTGCGTGAAAATCATCCTAGACCATCAAGATTTTTTCCAATGATATCAGAATATAATGGATGATTTAGATTGTTCATGGACATATGTGACTACTATAACGGCCTCCGGAATATCCGAAACATCCGCAAACATGGTAATTTCTTGAAAATAATATTAGATCACCTCGATTTTTTTTTCCAATGATATCAGAATTTATAATTATAGAACGTAACGGATGATTTCGGTTGTTTATGGAAATAAGTGGCCACTAAAATGGGCTCCGGAAGTTTCGGAACATTCGTAAAAATAGTCAATTCTTGAAAATCATCCTAAACTACCGCGATTTTGTCCAATGATATCAACATTTATAATTCTAGAACATAACGGATGGTTTTGATTGTTCCTGGACATTAGTGAACATTATAATGGCCTCCAGAAGATCCGGAACATTCGAAATAATGGTTATCTCGTGAAAATCATTCTAGACCAACGCGTATTTTCCAATAATATCAGAATTCCAAATAATCCATTTTGTCTTTTAATTATGAATTCTGATAACATTGGATAGAATCATGGTGGCTTAGAATGATTTTCACGAAATGACCATTTTCACGGATGTTCCGGATCTTCCGGAGGCCATTTTGGTGACTACTTATGTCTATTGACAGTCCAAATCATCCATTATATTCCATAATTATCAATTCTGATATCATTGGAAAAAAAATTCGGTGGTCTAGGATGGTTTTCAAGAAATGACCATTTTTACGGATGTTCCGAAACTTCCGGAGGTCATTATAGTGGCCACCTTTGTCCATGAACAGTCCAAATCGTCCATTATATTTCATAATTATCAATTCTGATATCATTGGAAAAAATCCCGGTGGTCTAGGATGGTTTTCACGAAATGGCCATTTTTACGGATGTTCTGGATTTTCTAGCTGACCGTTTTTTACGGATGTTCCGGATCTTCCGAATACCTTTATAGTAGCCAATAATGTCCATGAATAATCCAAATCATAATTAAAAAATAATAAATTTGTGAATATTAAGCAGCACGCAATTTGGACATCGACGGAAAATTGTGGCAGGCATTTGAAAATTACACGCGTTAGCCAACAGCTGAAGCAAATATGACCATCTGTCAACCAATAAGGGCCCTTCCAAATATATTACAGTTAAATGCACTAGAAATTTACATGAATCTGCCACAAAACAAATCTAGCCACACTCAACAATCACGCGACTGAGAGAACGCTCGGCATTGTTGACTGCTCTTTCAATCACTTCTCGATGGAACCGCCAACCGTCGAAGTGATTCTGTGATACGCTCATTTTACGCAGAACGTGTTCAACTTTTGTCAGTCACTTACTAAGTGGTAAGACAGCCGAGAGAGCTCGGGCGTGTAGCTCTCCAGAGGTCCCTAATTCGAATCCCGTTTAGAACTTTTTTATATATATCCATCAAGTTTGGTAGCTAATTATAGCTCATTTTCAAACCAGCAGCAATGTAATTTTAAGATCGCACATAAATATCTATCATATATAATGGAGTCCTTTTGTTACATTCGACTCGCTATAATTTTGCAGGTTACGTTCGTACTGTGTAATATCATTGGAAAAAATCGTGGTGTTCTAGGATGATTTTCACGAAACAACCATTTTTACGGATGTTCTGGATCTTCTGGAGGCCATTATAGTGGCTACCTATGTCTATTGATAGTCCAAATCATCCATTATATTCCATAATTATCAATTCTGATATCATTGGAAAAAAAAAATTCGGTGGTCTAGGATGGTTTTCAAGAAATGACCATTTTTACGGATGTTCCGAAACTTCCGGAGGTCATTATAGTGGCCACCTTTGTCCATGAACAGTCCAAATCGTCCATTATATTTCATAATTATCAATTCTGATATCATTGGAAAAAATCCCGGTGGTCTAGGATAGTTCCCACGAAATGACCATTTTTACGGATGTTCCGGATCATCTGGAGGCCATTATAGTGGTCACATATGTCCATGAATAGTCCAAATCACCCATTATATTCCATAATTATCAATTCTGATATCATTGGAAAAAATCTCGGTGGTCTAGGATGGTTTTCACGAAATGGCCATTTTTACGGATGTTCCAGATCTTCCGGAAGCCATTATAGTGGTCACCTATGTCCATGAACAGTCCAAATCGTCCATTTTATTCCATAATTATCAATTCTGATATCATTGGAAAAATCCCGGTGGTCTAGGATAGTTCCCACGAAATGACCATTTTTACGGATGTTCCGGATCATCTGGAGGCCATTATAGTGGTCACCTATGTCCATGAATAGTCCAAATCGTCCATTGTATTCCATAATTATCAATTCTGATAACATTGGAAAAAATCCCGGTGGTCTAGGATAGTTTACACGAAATGACCATTTTTACGGATGTTCCGGATCTTCCGGAGGCCATTATAGTGGCCACCTTTGTGCATGAACAGTCCAAATCATCCATTATATTCCATAATTATCAATTCTGACATCATTGGAAAAAATCCCGGTGGTCTAGGATGGTTTTCACGAAATGGCCATTTTTACGGATGTTCCAGATCTTCCGGAGGCCATTATATTGGCCACCTATGTCCATGAACAGTCCAAATCGTCCATTATATTCCATAATTATCAATTCTGATATCATTGGAAAAAATCCCGGTGGTCTAGGATAATTTTCACGAAATGACCATTTTTACGGATGTTCCGGATCTTCCGGAGGCCGTTATAGTGGCCACTCATGTCGATAAGCAATTCCGATCATCTATTACGTTCTTCGATAATGAAATCTGATAATTTGGCAAAAAACCGCAGCTGTTTAGGACGACTTTCACGAATTGACCATCTTCACGAATATTCCGGATTTTCCGCAGAACCAGGTTACTTACCATCGGAGCCAAGTTATTCCCGAGATGTGTGTAACCATCTCCTCACTGAACGGCACCTCTCTGATAAGATTTAGGTAACTGGGCGACGAATCTAATTAAGAACCAGAGCTATTTGGTCATCTCAGCGTGAAAAACGGGAAAAAACACAGACATATTTTCATCTCCAAAAAACGGGGAGGGTTTTGGCGGGGCGGCACCAACGCAGAAAGTTAGTACTACTATTCCCCTTCACTAAAAGCCAAAAATCTCGAAAATCGGTTGGAGCATTACTGAGAACGAGCATTTTGAAAATTTTAGGTTCGTCCCGGCACTTTGCGGGTTAAATTAGAACTAAAATGCACAAGGTGAATAATAGTATTCGATTTTAAACAGAAATATAATGAATTTTTGATTGATGGGAAACAATTTTCAAATTAATTATATTTTGCAGCTAACGAGTTCTCTTGTGTTAACGTACGTGTAGTACTAGTTTTGCAATAGTATCAGTGTGGGCGTTACTTCCCGTTAAGACAAAAAAATATACATTTATAGTACAACCCCAATCACACTGCGGAACACGGTTTACCGCTATTAACTTAATTAAGGATTGCTGAATTCATTGCCATTTTCAGAAATATCATAGCACGTCTAGTTATTGAGATATTGGCTGTTGAAAATGCTAAATTTGACTATTTCAGCTAACTTGCATGCAAGTTGTCCAGCTTGTATGGCAATTTATTTGCCTAATTTGCATCAGAACTCAAACTTTATGTGTATAACAATACTTATAAACAAAGTTCATAATACTTCCGATGCTCAAACGTTATTTTTGTTGGTTTGGAAAAGTATTGTATTTTGCCATATAAGAAAAACAAAGAATTTTGTATGGAGACTGCAAGTATGTTGAAAAAATCGATTTAATCTAAATTTAACCGTGCAATTTCAACCAAATTATATCTGAAATGTAAGTTAAAGTCCTATTTTGCATGCTTGGTGGATTAGATCCCAAAAATTTATGATGAATCATTGTTTAATTTCTATGTAAACATCAATAACACCAGTGTTTTATGCAACTTTGGCGACCTGTAGCTAAAAATTGTGACGTGCTGGAACATTTCTGAAAACGGCATCAGATTCAGCAGTCCCAAATTTACTAGAGACACATAATTTGATTCTTGAGACACGCAAAAATGTCATTTTTGTTACGCTGTGTTATTAGCGGTTAAATGAAGTTAAATCGTGCTTAGTACCTTCTCTATTGGAACATTTACGCTACTCGGTCTATGGCTGTGTCCCTCCAACTTCGATGTTGGACCACGCTCTCCAGATCTTGTTGCACCTGATCAAAGCCACCTCGCTCGCTGTGCTCTACGCCTTCTCGTACCAACCGGATCCAAAGAAGCACAGTTTGTTTCAACTCATGAATAAAATTATCTCTTGAAACTAATCAGAGTTGTCAATTGTTGGAAATATGACACACAATTGCACTGAATAGCAACGCAAAAAGCGCAAGAGGCGGAGTCTGTTTGCAACATATTTCAGGTATATCGAAATCGCTTATTTGTTGCAAAATAGTTAGAAGAAAAAAAAAACAAAAATATGAATGAGAATCGAACTTCCGACCTCATGATCACCAATCTTCCCCTCTACTCACTAGTCCACCAGCTCTTCAAACAATTGCTTCGCCAATGCACTATAAAAGCGACCACATGGCCCATTAATCAAAGCTTGTTGCTTTTAACTTTTAACTTAACTCCTGGACTCTAAAAGAATTTTAAGAAAATTTCCAGGAAAATTTTCAGATGTAATGAAAATATCAATTGAATTTCAGATGAATTAAAAAAATATATCGAAAACATTGGACAGAAACTCTATAAGAATGGTCGGAGGAATTATTGAAAAAAATGCTGTAGACTGTAGCGAAAATTTAAATTGACTTTTGAAGATCGCATGATTTTTTTTGAAAAACTTTTAAGGAAATGTTTGGTAAAACGACAGGAGTAATACTAGGATGAAAGGCTGGAAAAATTCCCGAAGATAGGATTTGTGCGAAGACCCCGTTTGAGGATTTGCTCGGAAGAAGTTCTGTAGAAATCTTAGAAAGATCTCTTAGAGTAACAACTGGAGAATTCGGTTTAAAGATTAGTGAAAAAATATCTAGAAGCAATTCTAGGATAGTTTTCGATCAAATCAAGGTAAAATCTGAGGAAATTACTGGAGGTAGTGGCTTTGGAGTTCTCAAGGAATTCCTGTAACAAATTTTGGAGAAATTATTTTAAGCATCCTTTGAAAGATCTCTGGAATAATTTCTAGGAAAATTTATAGAGAAAATTCTAGCAGTATTTCAAGGGAGATCACTGTTTATTTTTTTCTTGGCACCGAAGTGACCCAGCTAATCGCAAAAGTTTTCATGAGAATTTGAAGATGCTCGAAATACATTTCGTTGCACATAATATCTTTAACAGGTCTGTCAAAAAAAGTTTTTTTAAAATATAGCTCTAAAAGTTTTCATGAATAATACCAGTAGTAATTTTATCGAATCATTTTTCAAGAATTAAGTAAGAACTACTTCCAAAAATTTGTACGGCAAATCTGAATCAGCCATGAACCTCACGTGATTTGTCCCTTGGCTGCAGATATTTTTGAGAAACCAATAGAAAGCAATAAAGAATTGCCTCCAT
Organism: Aedes aegypti; assembly: GCF_002204515.2. NCBI lineage: Eukaryota > Metazoa > Arthropoda > Insecta > Diptera > Culicidae > Aedes > Aedes aegypti. The sequence continues at coordinate 385,169,244 of NC_035108.1, forward strand.
TTGTGTTTCTAACGGTGCAAAAAGTTTCTTTTAGTAATTGTTACAGTTAGTTTCCCAGGATTTTCACTATAGATATTCTCAATCATTCTTCTCATAAGCCAGAATTTTTGGGGGTCATGCACAAACCATGTCACGCTTTACTATGTAAAAGAGTACTATGAAAAACCTTATCGTGCCTTCTATCCACCATAAGAATAAGTATGAAGATGATTGAGTTTGTATGTATATTGTATACAGATAACAAATAATTTGTTTTTTGAGCTTTCTGCTAATTTTGTTTTTATTTTTTCGTTGAATTGTGGGTAGGACAATCGTTTGACTGTCCTACCCAGGTATTTTTGTGCGTAGTACATGTCCTATCCTACTGTCCTACTGGACGGTGTGCAGAATAGCGTGAAGATTTCGGGTGAACATGCCAGTTCGTTCGAATCCCGCCGGGGACTTCGACAGGGTGATGGACTTTCGTGCCTGCTGTTCAACATCGCGCTAGAAGGTGTCATGCGGAGAGCCGGGTTCAATAACCGAGGTACGATTTTCACTAGATCCAGCCAATTCGTTTGCTTCGTGGATGATATGGATATTGTCGGCAGAACATTTGAAACGGTGGCAGACCTGTACACCCGCCTGAAACGTGAAGCGACAAAACAAAATACATGCTGATAGGCGGAACCGAGCGCGACAGAGCCCGCCTGGGAAGCAGTGTTACGATAGACGGGGATACTTTTGAGGTGGTTGATGAGTTTGTCTACCTCGGATCCTTGTTAACGGCTGATAACGTTAGTCGTGAAATACGGAGACGCATCATCAGTGGAAGTCGCGCCTACTATGGGCTCCAGAAGAAGCTGCGGTCGAGAAAGATTTACCCTCGCACCAAATGTACCATGTACAAAACGCTCATAAGACCGGTGGTCCTCTATGGACATGAAGCATGGACCATGCTGGAAGAGGACCTGCAAGCACTTGGAGTGTTCGAACGAAGGATGCTTAGGACGATCTTTGGCGGAGTACAGGAAAACGGTGTGTGGCGGCGGAGAATGAACCACGAGCTCGCTAGGCTCTACGGCGAACCCAGTATCCAGAAGGTTGCGAAAGCCGGAAGGGTGCGCTGGGCAGGGCATATTGCAAGACTACCGGACAACAATCCTGCAAAGATGGTCTTCGCGTCGAATCCGGCTGGCACAAGAAGGCGAGAAGCACAGCGAGCGAGGTGGCTTGATCAGGTGCAACAAGATCTGGAGAACGTGGGCCAAAATCGAAGTTGGAGAGACACAGCCATGGACCGAGTAAATTGGCGTAACATCGTTAACGAGTTTTTATCAAATTAATTGATGTAACACCAACTAAATAACATGTCCTACCCACTTCCCGTGCCACTGGGCCTTTTCAATGCAGTCAATCATGCATTATGAAATACTTCACTTTATTAGAAATATAGATTGAAGGAGCAATTCTAAACTTACTAAATTTTGTCGAATTTTCGAATTTTCATTTGTTTATTTATTTTTGTATTCTTACATAGTTTTAAGCAAATGTCCAGCTCTTGTATAAAGGTCACTTATGTGATTATTGATTTTACGAGGCCCACTCATACAAATAGTGCTCATAAAGCTTCCAAAATATACTTGAAGATTTTTAGGCGTAAAAAGCATGTCAAACTTTTGCCACAATTAACATTACGGGGCTAAAGGTTCATAGCATAGTACAACTCTACGGAAAACAGCTTCGAAGTGAACCGTTCCGAAGTCTCGATGCCAAATGATTCCATAAGAATCATGTAATAACATTGTAATGATGTTTTAAAAACCAATAGTTGAAACATAAAATTTAAAATATGTGTGACGATTTTGGAACGGTTCCCTTTTTGGCAACTGAAAATTTAGACTTTGTTGCCAAAAATAGAATCCCACTGAACTTGGAGGTTCAAGAACATCAACACAACTCAATACAATACTTCGTTTACTAATGTGGATAGTAAGGGGCCTTCGAAATATTAAAGAACTATCTACTGATAATTGGTTACGCTTGTAGATCCTGAAGCCTATACTCGATAGAGATCTTGGAGGACCAAGGGCATCCACATACATTAATACAATACACCTTTCACTCAAATAAATGGTTACGGACTTTTGGAGTATTTCAAAACTAGACTTAAATCATTTATTACGGTCGTAGATACCAAGGCCTATATTCAATGGAGTCCATGAAGGATCCAAAACATCCGTAAAACCAGTTAAATATTCAAATGATTTGAATAAATGGTTAAAATGCTGTACCATATTAAAACAACTATCGATAGACCATTGATCACGCTTTTAGATCTTAAGGCCTATTCTCGATGAAGTCCTTGGAGGACCTAGGACATCGGTACAAATTATAACAATAATCATTTTACTGCTAGATTAGGGCCTGTGCCATGTAAAAAACATCAAAGGATCGCTAAATACGACAGTACATTGTTAGTATATATTCCACGAAAATTTTTGGATGAATTATAACACCTATTGAACTCACTTAGGATCTGACAATACAAACGATTCTTCAAAATTTAAAAATCTTCCAGGGTCCAATATTGTGAGATATTCTTCAACATAGAAATGGTTAATTGATCTCCATTAACTCATATAGAATCATATGGCCAAACTCCAAAGAGTTCTTGGATCAAGAACCAAATATATAAATAACATATGAAGATACTTAAAGTGCAGAATTTATCGAAATAATAAAAATATCATACAAGTATACTTCAAAAGGCAAAACCTTGTTTTACGAACTAAGCCCCCTCATTTTACGCACCAATTCAATTTACACACCTCCGATCTAGTTCGATAATTGAGGTTACAGTGTATTTATGTGTTCTCCTCTCAAATGGACTGTATAAGACCACCTTGGAAGATTTCTGGTTTACATGATACAATTTATACTTTCAAAACTCTCACAGAAATCAAGATCACGACTTGCCTCACTTTTAACTTGAACCTTAAGAGCAATCTGTTGTACACAGTCGCCCAAATAACACTCGTAGGAAGAGTCTCCACAGCTGAACTCCGATCAAAGGATCGTAAAATCAGACCTCCTGGCCATCGAGCGGACAAAGCGTCAGCCGGCACCAGCATCATCATCATCGGTGGGTAGAAATTTATGACCCAGTGTCGAGAGCCGCCGTGCCACCATAAACCTCAAACTCTCCTCCGATAGAACTCACTGAATGAAGTTCAACTCCCGGTCAGGCAGGCGGTCAGACAGGCAGGCAGGTCACGGAAGCTCAAAGCACTCCTCTTCTCGAGAGCTCACAAATGAGCAGCAATAATTTTTAATTAGCTACATATCACTCAATTAACACCTTGCTCTGGCAATAACATTGATGCGGCCATAAATTACCATGTATGTGTATCAGTTTCTGACAGGTAAGTGCAATACACAGCCCGACAAGCGAGCAACGTTGCATCGGACTGTGCGTTCTACCCGTGACTTTTTTATTTGTCAAGCAAAATGTCGCGATTAAAATGGGCACAGGACACGTACAGGAGCTGACCGATTGGTCCACCGAATGCGTGAGCAATTTGAGCCGGCGAAAGGGTCAAGTGGTTCCGGCGTATCAGCAGATGCGACCAGAATGAAGTGCAAGCAGGCAAACATGGACAGCAGACACAAACTATCCATCAATTATAATTATATGTAAATCATTAAAAATAATGAAAGTAAATTTTAATTATCATAAATACCCAGATGATGTTCGCGTAATTTGTCAGCGACACGATATGTTCGTCAGGATTGGTTTATTGGGACGATATAGATTCACTCACTTTACGGATGCTCATTAGCGGAATGCGAGGGTCGCAATTGATGGTACCAGTGTTTTAATGGAGATCACTATCGTGAATGATTCGTTCACAATTGACACCCAGTTCGTAACAAATGGCGCATCTCTGATGAAAAACTATTGGGATGTAGTGGTTATTATTCAACATGTTGTTAGAGAGCATCGTACTATATATACTCGTACTACTATCTTGTGCGCTAACAAATTCTTTCTGTCTAAGATTAAAAAAAAAACATTTCGAAGGTTCAAAGATCGATATAAAATTAATATCTCAACTATCAACTTTCTTCCAAAAAACGGATTTAAAAACTGTCGTTAAGTGTAGTAAAAATGCCAGAACGTTAACCAGACACATTCTATGGATTCACGCTTTTCATTAACATTCCACAATTTCCCGTGAGCGTTCGTAGAGTTCTCCGTACATTTCATAATTAGGTATACAACCAACAGTTGTAGGGATTAGGTATTCAAGCTACCCATCCCTCAATATTCGCAAGAACGTGGCCAGAACAGCTCTCGACTGTTGGAGGATGCGCCAATCTTGTCTTAGAGCCTGGTATCAATCCCAAATCCCTAGCTTTGGTATCGGACGGAAAAGGGATGACCCTCATATTGTGGTCTAGAACTGACCCACCCACGAATTGGAGCAAATTGCCTAACGCTAATGCCAACTGTGTTCTGCATGATGTATTGTTAAGGTGAATATGAATCGAAGCCAAACCTCAAATTTTCAAGGGCACGAATCTGGAGAACCGAACACCCGTTTGAGCTGAAAACTTAATCGATTGGTCACACCCAGCTAGTGACCAATCGATTAAGTTTTCAGCTCAAACGGGTGTTCGGTTCTCCAGATCCGTGCTCTTAAAAATTTGAGGTTTGGCTTCAATTCATCTTCACCTTAAAACAAAGAAACCTAAATTTCTCAACATATGGTCGGCGTTAAGTCAGAGGGGACCATGTACAAAACATGGGAAAATTCATTTGATCAGATTTGATTAATGCGGTATACTGCGAGAGATATGTAATACATTTACTTTGGATGATCAATCAAAATCGATAAAAGTATGCAGTCAGAGTGGACCAAGTTCTTATTACCATTACAGTGAAAATGATCAGCGCGCTGAGGAATGCGAGGAAATGAAAACATTTTAAAAGATTTGTCAGATTTTTTGACATTGAATGTTTTTTCTACTCATCCGTTATTAGAAATTCATAATAATTAGGGTAATTCGCTAATTGTTGAACGCTACTCAAATGTTGAACGATCTATACAAACCATATTAAAACAGGAAATTGAACCATTTTCAAACAGTTTCAATAAATTATACAGATTATTTTGTAAGTTAGCTGTACTATTGGACACAATAAGTTTAATTAGCACATCAATTTCTGAAACGAAATATTTATTGAAAATTTTTATCGGTAAGTGGAACGAAAATTTCAATTCTCTTAAAAAATAACTTAAGCTGGGGCTGCTATGAAATAAGCTGTGTTGTAAAACATACTACGTATATTGGGTTAAGCACCTATTCGCGATATCAGTAAAAGTCTACTTTAGTTATTTTCAAAACATCCGTACAATTTACTCGTATCTATTAATTACATAAAATCATTTTCAATTGCACTTTCGTTTCACGTACATTTTCCATTTGTTGAACACTAGCATAACATGAAAGGCTTGGTTTCATCAACAGTATTGCCAGATTTTTTATTTTCGTACCAAACACCTATATTGAAATGGAATATTGCATTACACAATATAGAATGGTTTTTTGCTTTAAATATCTGTTGAATAATTATTATAAAAAATCCTATAATGGTGTATGTTGCAATTGTGAAAAACGCGATTCAGAAAAGTATAATTAATTGCATCCCATTCCCATAGCCATTCTGATTCTGTTTTTTTTTTTCGAATTTCACTATCTTCACTATGGCACCAATGCCCTCACCGTTTGTTTGTTTACACCATGATTGAAACTTCGCATCGGCATCCGATTTATCCGGAGTATAACCTCAATCTCGCGATTGATGCTGTAATGTCGAAAATAATGTACATTAGGAGAAGCCGCTAAAGTCTATGGAGTGTCGTAGGGGACGATTCACTTCCGTTTCAGCCCAGAGTGGTCAGGGAAAGTGCTTCGTGGACCTAACCCTGGCCTCACAAACGACGAGGAGCGCGAACTTGCAAGTTGAATGAATGCGGGAGTAAAACGGTCAACATTTGGCGACAATCGTTCAACATTAGGATAAGAAGGGTTATGTATGTGTTCAACAATTGGGTATAGAACTATCTTTTTAAATATATGTTTTTTCAATTAAAAATGGACATTACCATGCTAAAAATGTTACAGAAATAATGTTAAACAATCGTCTACGGTGTTGAATGCTTTTTTAGCAACCTTTCTATCAAAATTTCCATGAAAATCAAATAACAAAAAAACATCTATCTTAACCGTTCAACATTTGGCGATTTATCCTACTTAATTCGTCGCATTTGATTTTGATTTTTGACCGTTTACCATATTTGGATGGGTGGTCGGAAATTGCAACAATTTTCGTGCAAACAGAGCGGACCAAGTGTTGAAAAGCAATAAACTGATTGATCATTGCATATTTTTGAGTCGATTTCAGAGTTCGATAGAAGTTTATGGTAGTTCTATGGAGTATGTATGGAATGCCCTAAATAGAACCCGCTCATTGGACCAGTATATTTTGGCCAGTACTCAAGATTTTCACTTGGTCCACAATGACTGAACGCATATTTGAATGGTGATGATATTTATGGTGTTCAATGCTCTAACCCTGCAAAACCCTAATTTTCAAGCTATCGTAATGTCACTGATTTCGGGATTGACGATATGGATTATTTAACAATTAACGATACAAGTGTCGAATGGTCTTGATAATCTGTTTATCCTAGAGATACGCACCCAGATTGACTATGCAAGCATCAATTGATTGTTATTTTCCTAGAAATTGTTCAGTCAGAGTGAACCAACTCACTGAAAGGTGATATTTAGTTCAGTCAGAGCGGACCAAGTACACATAGTCGATCGAAAAATCGTTCTATCAGAGGTTTGGATTATAATTTTTATGACTATCACTTCACTTTATATAGTTTGAAAGTATCACAGAGATGTGTAGAAAAATTTCAACGAGTTAAAAAATTACAAAGCGTTAAAGTCTAAGCCAATTTTTCTCAAAATATTAAAAATGTCACTTGGTCCACTCTGACTCAACGCCGACCAATATAATACACTGTTCGACAAAAAAAGTCGATATGAATGCACAGAGACCGGACACCCCGGGCTTGAAAGTATAAAAATAAACAAAAATAATGGCGTTTTCAGAATGTTCGTGTCTGCCCCAGGTCATTTTTAAAATATACTTGAACTTTTTGCATTTTTTATTTAAAAATCTAATCTAATCAATAAACCGACACAGTGTTTTATATTCAGGACAGGGGAATTCATGTGCCATATAATGTTTTCAACTTTAAATACAATATGAAAAGTTGTAATAAGATTTGCAGGGAGCCCTCCCCCCTTTTTTGTACCCTCCCCATTTTTAAAGTATCGCAAATGATGGAATATTTGATATACAGGAGGTTGTCAAAATAACTGGGACTTGCAAAAATTGGGCCAACTTTGGAATGCTGTAACTTTGACAAAAATTGACCGATTTCAATTCTTTAAGAAGTAATGGACGGGTCAACTAATCTAGTTTTGAGGTGCATCCACGGAGATGAACTATGACCACCGGATACCGGTGATAATCCGGATTTCCGGAAGCATGTCTTATGCAGTAAAATTATGACGTGTTTTTAGCAAAGGTCTCGGCTAAAAAATCAAAATTTTACTACACATGAAGATAGAAGATCTAATTCTGAAGCGATTGGTGCGCCAAGTATTGATATTGGTCCAGAAACAACCAATATATGGCCATTTCCCCGGAATCGGTGCCGGTAGTGGATCCGAATTGGGATCAAACAATTTATTCACTCAAAATATGTCGCGCAATATTGTTTTCTCCCTAGCTTATCACTGGCGCCGCCCAGTGCCACGGGGGAACCTTGCATAGGGGACATTTCGATTTTGACACCAAAGCATATCATGCGACGGCTCATTCTTCATGTCTTGTCGTAAATAGGGCAACTGTCCTTAGACTGAATGATCTCACTGCCTTCAAGGACATGGCCATATGTAGTAGCTACTTTCAGCACTGTCTTCCGTATCGGTACACCTAGAGTTCACCCAAACAGACTGAATCGCAAATCGATTTGAGTGATGGAAGACATTTCTTGAACATTATCGACGTCAGAACCTATCGCGGCGCCAACATTGATTCGGACCACTACCTTGTGATGGTTAAAGTGCGCCAAATACTTTCCGCTGTGAACAACATTTGGTACCAACACCCGCCACGATACAATCTGGAACGACTCAAGCTACTGGAAGTCGCAACTGATTACGCTAAAAGCAAAAATCTGCAGGATGCGGAAGAGCTCATCGAAACCCTTCTTGAGGACTGCTGGAGTAGTGTCAAAGCAGCCATAAACAACGCAGCGAAAGGTGCCATTGGGTTCGTGCAAGCAAATCGACGAAACGGTTTGTTCGACGAAGAGTGTCAGACGATTTTGCACGAGAAGAATGCCGTGCGGGCGATTATGCTGCAGCAAGTTATCCGTCAAAATGTGGTACGACACAAGCAGAAGCGAAGACAGAAAACCCATCTATTCCGGGATAAAAAAAAGCCGTCTGGAAGAGCTGGAGCAGCTGTAAAACACGTAAGCTCTACAAGGAACTCAATGCATCCCACAAAGGCTTTGTGCCGCGAGCCGAAATGTGGCGGGATAAGGATGGAGGTATCTTGACGGACGAGCGTGAGGTGATTGAAAGATGGAAGCAGCACTTCGATGAACACCTGAATGACACAGGGGAGGAAGCCCAAGGCAGCAGAAGGAATCTGTACTGCGGATGAGAGAAACGTGCCAACTCCCACAATAGATAAAGTTAAGGATGCTATCAAACAGCTCAAGAAAACAAAGCAGCTGGAAGGTATTGGATCGGAACTTATTCAAATGGGCCCGGACAGGTTGGCTACTTGTCTGCACCGATTGATAGCCAGGACCTGGGATATAGAACAGCTACCGGAGGAGTGGAAGGAGGCAGTAATGTACCCAATATACAAAAAGGGTATCAAGTTAGAATGTGAGAACTATCGAGCGATCACCATTCTTAACGCAGCATACAAAGTGTTTTCCCAGATCATCTTCCGCCATACATTGCCGCCAGCAAGCAGATTTGTGGTGGATGTTACTAATGTTCGGTTTCGTAGACGGGCGATCGACAACAGACAAAATCTTCATGTTGCGGTAGATCTTCCAAAAGTGCCACGAATATCAAGTCCCTACACACGACAATTTTTTTTTTTTTTAGGTATCATACTACACATTACATCCTTATATCTAGGTATTCTGTGTTATTAGACAACACTATCATCCTCATTTGGTAAAACCAATCTAAGGTTTTATTAACATTTTGTTAATAACATATTACATTTCGTTTGCCGTAGCAGTTCAGATTTTTTACAGGTGAGTTGATTTCACCTGCTTATAAGAGAAAAAAAAACGCTTTGAATATGCTTAACCTAAACAAAAAAAAAGCGTCTAACGCATTTATCGTGGCAATAGAAGATTGTAACGATTTTTGCCTGAAATTATTGATTATTTTATTTGAAATTTGTTCCAATGTTTCAACATTGGATATTCTATGTAACTCATTAGTACTATACCAGAGAGGAAGCCTCAGAATCATTTTCAAAATTTTATTTTGAATTCTCTGCAGAGCTTTCTTCCTGGTATTACAACAGCTAGTCCATATTGGTACAGCATACAACATGGCTGGCCTGAAAATTTGTTTGAATATCAAAAGCTTGTTCTTAAGACAAAGTTTTGATTTTCTTTTAATAAGGGGATAGAGACATTTTACACATTTGTTACAATTGGCTTGAATGCCCTCAATGTGATTTTTGAAAGTTAAATTCTTATCTAGCATGAGCCCTAGATACTTAACTTCATCTGACCAATTTATTGGAACCCCTCTCATCGTGACAACATGTCTACTTGAAGGTTTCAAATAAAGAGCTTTTGGTTTATGTGGGAATATTATTAGTTGAGTTTTGGAAGCATTAGGAGAAATCTTCCATTTTTGCAAGTATGAAGAAAAAATATCCAAACTTTTTTGCAATCGACTACAGATGACACGCAGGCTTCGTCCTTTGGCGGAGAGGCCTGTGTCATCCACAAACAAAGATTTTTGACATCCCTGAGGTAACTCAGGTAAGTCAGATGTGAAAATATTGTATAATATTGGTCCCAAAATGCTGCCTTGAGGAACACCAGCTCTTATAGGAAGTCTTTCAGATCTGGAGTTCTGATTATTAACCTGAAGTGTACGATTTTACAGATAACTTTGAATTATTCTAACAATGTATGTTGGAAAATTAAAGTTTTTCAATTTTACAATCAAACCTTCATGCCAAACACTGTCGAATGCTTTTTCTATGTCTAGAAGAGCAAGACCAGTAGAATAGCCTTCAGATTTGTTGGAACGGATCAAATTTGTTACACGTAAAAGTTGATAAGTGGTCGAATGTCCATGGCGGAATCCGAACTGTTCATTGGCAAAAATTGAATTTTCGTTGATGTGGGCCATCATTCTGTTCAAAATAACCTTTTCAAAAAGTTTACTGATGGAGGAAAGCAAACTGATTGGACGATAGCTAGAAGCTTCTGCAGGATTTTTGTCTGGTTTTAAAATTGGAACAACCTTAGCATTTTTCCATTTGTCAGGAAAATATGCGAATTGGAAACATTTGTTAAATATATCAACTAAAAATAATAAGCTACTTTCTGGAATTTTCTTGATGAGGATGTAGAAAATTCCATCATCGCCAGGAGCTTTCATATTTTTGATTTTTTTAATAATAGGTCTCACTTCTTCCAAATCAGTCTCCCAGGCATTTTCGAAAACGTTCTCTTGATTGAGAATATTTTCGAACTCCTGAGTAACTTGATTTTCAATTGGACTAGTAAGTCCTAAATTAAAATTGTGCGCACTTTCAAACTGCATAGCAAGTTTTTGAGGTTTTTCGCAATTAGTTAGTAATAATTTGTTTTCCTCTTTCAATGCCGGTATTGGCTTCTGAGGTTTTTTCAAGATTTTAGATAATTTCCAAAAGGGCCAAGAGCCAGAGTCCAATTGAGAAATTTTATTTTCAAAATTTTTGTTTCTTAAATCTGCAAAACGTTCCTTGATTTCTTTCTGCAAATCCTGCCATATAATTTTCATAGCAGGACCACGAGTGCGTTGAAATTGCCTTCTCCTCACGTTTTTAAGACGGATCATGAATTTGTTAAAGTTTCAAGAGCATTGTTTAGTTTCTAAAAAAATGTTAACATCAAGATTAGAGTCAACATACGTTTCATATATATTTCAGTCGGCTCGAAAATAATTGAAAGTGGAGCTGATAGGATTGAGAATCGCTTCATGCGATATTTGAAATGTAACAGGGACATGATCAGAATCAAAATCAGCATGAGTAACTAATTGGCTACAAAGATGACTAGAGTCGGTTAAGACCAAGTCAATCGTAGATGGATTTCTAGAAGAGGAAAACATGTAGGGCTATCAGGGTATTGAATTGAGAAATATCCTGAAGAGCACTCGTCAAATAAAATTCTGCCGTTGGAATTACTTTGAGAATTATTCCATGACCGATGTTTGGCATTTAAGTCACCAATGACAAAAAATTTTGACTTATTTCGCAAGTCAGTTTGGAGCAAATTAACTTGCTGTCCAGAGCATGGAAAAGGCAAATAGGCAGCTATGAAAGTATATTTACCAAGCTGTGTTTCAACAGAAACACCTAAAGTTTCAAAAACTTTAGTTTCAAATGACGAAAACAGTTGATGTTTTATACGCCTATGAATGATGATTGCAACTCCCCCACATGCCCCATCAAGTCGATCATTACGATAAACAAAAAAGTTAGGATCTTTTTTTAGTTTGGATCCATGTTTTAAATAAGTTTCGGTAATAACTGCTATATGCACGTTATTAGCTGTAAGAAAATCAAACAGATCGTCCTTTTTACCATTCAGAGAACGAGCATTCCAATTTAAAATATTTAAATTATTATTTGGATCCATTAGAAAAACGTAATCCAATAACAATTTGATTAGTAAATTTTACACCTACTTGGACTGCTTCAGTCATAGTGGTGGCTTTGAATCAATCATTAGATTCAATTGTTCAGTTAGAAAATTAAAATCAGAGGCAGACATATCATCTGATGATTTCCCATTGGAATTTACGGTAGACGAAGAAGCGGGGTAGGAGTTACCTGTGGCGGTAGGGTTTTTCCATTTGATTTGAAACAAGTAGAATGGGTACTCATGCAACGAATAGGGGAAGAGTTCAAATTACCTGCTACGATTGCGGCAAAGAATTTACCGTGGGTAGATACATTCGAAATTGAAAGATTCGAACGGCTACCCGACGGAAATTTGTTTGTGAATGAGCATGATTATGATCTTCCTGATGGGTATGATTCCTAATCAAGCGATCGTTAACTAAAAAATTAGCATTGTTCGATACTCTACCAGGCAAATTCCGGAAACGACCGTTATCGTAACGGATATTATCCTTCATCTGCCTGGCACGAGCCTCAACGACTCTTTTGCGTGAAGGGCATTCCCAAAAGTTAGCTTTATGAGGGCCCTTGCAATTGGCGCATTCAAACTTTCTGGTATCTTTTTTCACAGGACAGTCGTCCTTAGCGTGAGAAGAACCTCCGCAAATCATGCATTTAGCATCCATGCGACAATTTTTTGTACCATGACCCCACTTTTGGCACCAACGGCACTGAGTGGGGTTCTGGTAATTTCTTCCAGGTTTCTGGAAATGTTCCCATGTCACACGGACATCGAACATAATTCTTGCTTTTTCTAAAGCTTTAATATTATTTAGTTCTTTTTTGTTAAAGCGAACTAAATTATATTCTTGAGAAAGCCCTTTCCGAACAATGCCAGATTGGGTTCTCTTTTTTATAATGATTACTTGGACTGGGGAAAATCCAAGTAAATCATTTACTCCATTTTTGATCTCTTCAGGTGACTTATAGTCACTTGAGAGACCTATCAAGACAACTTTGAACAAACGTTCAGTTTTGTCGTCATAAGTAAAAAATTTGTGCTTCTTCTCTTCAAGATGTCTGAGAAGAAGTTCACGATCTTTAAGAGTTTCCGGCAAAACGCGACAGTCTCCTTTCTTTGCGATTTGGAAGGAAACCTTGATTCCCCTAATGGAGTTCAAGATCTCCTGCCTAAATCCCCCAAACTCGGAACAACTGACCACGATAGGTGGCACTCTTTGCTTCCTCACTTGAATCAAAGAGCCTGGGCTAGAGGCTGCTTCGATTTGGTGTTCGGAAAATTTGTCTAGAGCATCGAACTGATTGCTCATTTCGATACAATTATTCATTTCACCCTTGGAAGAAACTTCGCATTCCGGGGAAGCGTCCTTTCTTCCATTCTTGCCACGTGTAGTGACAGTTTTAAAACCCACTTTTTTGGAAGGAAGTTGTGAATTCAGAGATTCACCCTTCCTTTTGTTAGTTGTTGATACCATGTTTAGGTAATGAACGAGAAAGACGTGACCTTCGAGAGGTTTTTTCCCAAGACGGTGTCCAAGAAGGATTACCACCGCTAGCTTTCGCCAACGGGTCCAACGAAAAATCGAAGTCACGGGTCCAAACAAGGATCGTAAAGGGATCAATAGTAGAAAAAATAGTACTGAAAAGTACTGTTTAAGTAGCACTGAAAAGTACCGTTTTTAATTTTATCACTGAAAAGTACTGTTTTATTGCTTGAGGTAGTTTTTAAGAAAACTGCCAAGAGCAGAGAGAATTCGTGTACGCACAGCACGAAAGTACGATACGCACTGGCGCACCACCTATTAATCGGTTTCAAACCAGGCTCCATCGAACACGAAGAGCTATGAAAAACAAGGACGAGAATGGTTTTCCCGGGAAACTGACTAGACTGATCAAGGTAACGATGGATAATGTACAGTACTGTGTGAAGATATCGGATACGTTATTCGACCCGTTTGAAACACGCAAAGGACTTCGACTAGGCAATAGTCTTTCCTGCCTCCTGTTAAATATTGCGTTAGAAGGTGTTATGGAGCGGGCGGGCTTCAACATGCGGGGCACGATCTTCAATAAATTTAGCCAATTCATCAGTTTTGCTGACGACGTGGACATTGTCGGAAGAACGTTCAAGGGCGGTTTGTGCCGGGATTGGCAGACGCGTGATAATCGATGGAATTGAGTTCAAGGTTGTGGACGATTTTGTCTACCTCGGATCATTGGTAACTTCGGATAACAACTGCAGCAGAAAAAAAATCGAAGACGCATAATTGCCGGAAGTCGTGCATCAGTCTTCCCAAGCGAACACCGAACACATTGGTTCAAGCGGTTTTGTACTATCCTTGTACTCTCTTCTCGTGTGCAAACCGAAACGCTCGAACCTGAACCTCAACCCAAACATGTGTAAAGTGAACATTGGTTCAAACCCCGGTTCGAAAACCGGTCCATTTGTACCTAGTTTGCAATCGGAGTTCAAATATTGGTGCAAATTTTCGGTTGCATCCGAGGTTCAGGCAGAGAAAGAGTTGATATCCACGCTTATCAATTTCTACTTATCGTGTCTTGTTGTATGATACAGTAAAATCCTTGTTTTTTTCATAAACTTATCGCTTATAAACTCATGCTTCGAAATTATCACGATCTTATGGATGTAATTTCAGTCATACTCACGTTTATTGTGAGAACTGTATTTTTACTGTAGCCTCCACTGAGACACATCTAATCATTCATCAGCATGACTGACTGCTAGTGAGACAGTAATAAATAGACGGTCATCAGCTCTCGCAATTGTCCACCACACGTACCCTCTAAACAGACACAATGACCAAGAGACACTAACCAGAGGCGGCGCGGTAGTGACGAGAAAAGTGCAATCTTGATAATAAAACATCAGATTGCCATCTCCATCTCGGCAGCCGCAACTCAGGGTCCAGTGCTCCCACCAGTCACCTAATACCTAGACAACGACGATGGCTGACTGAAGCTGGAAAGAAGTAACCCCATCAGACAGAAAAGACGGAAATGCATTTTCTGCGATCGATGGGACCCCAGGGTTTGGATGACAAATCCTCACGACCCCATCGCCGTCGGTTGCACCTCGCGTCCCTCTAATGCCCCAAGAGCCGAGTGGAGGTGGATGGTTTTATTATCGCCCAACACGGGCGAGCACGGTACTCCCGAGGTCGTTATTATGAGAAACAAATCTCCGTCAAATCTGTACTCATCAGTCGGTTGCTAAGGCTTGGCATCATGTCTGAGCAGAAATAATAAAACCAATCTTAGGGCCGGCTTGGAAGTTACGTCCTTTTGATGTCATGAGTCCAGAAAATGTAAGAAAATTATTATTTAGAAAACATTATATTTTTGTGCCACGTCAATCTTACTTACGACTGTGAAAGATATTGATTTACTAAACACTATCAACCCGACCAGACGAGTACAACAACATTGTTACAGAGTTTGTAACTCAGATATCACGTATTTTATAACAAAATATGTCATAATTTTGGCTGATTAGTAGTTTAAATAACAAAAATTAGAACGAAATTAATACAAAGATGTAACATAATTTGTTTTGAATTATACCAAAATGAAACTCATTGTTTTATTTTTCGTAGCTGAATTAAAACAAAATTTGATAAGTCTTTAAATACATTAAATGACAAAAGCTGTATTCGAAATTAATGTTTCTGACTTTATGCCCTACAAATGGCGTAACGCATAAAAATGTTGATCTATTGTTTACAAAGATCCTCACAGAACTAAAGAATACATAGACAAAATCTCTATGAATCATGTTTTTTAGCATTTTTCTCCTGATAATAACGGTAAATGGAAACCTTCGTAAATATTATTGATATCTCTAGAATTTGCGGACTTATGTCATCAAAAAGGCGTAACCCCAAAATGGGTTGTGTGCAGTTAAGCCTAAAAAATCGATTGGTGATCACAGATTTTATTCTGATAATAACGGTCTGGGGAGCACCGTGGCAGGAGCATCCCAGTCCCAGAGTCCAAGCGCAAGTCCGAGTAAGTGTGTCATGAAAAATGCTAAATCGTCAATCAATTTCAGCGTCGTCGTCGTCGTCTTCGTCCGTTGAATTATCCGTTTGCTGGCTGATTCACATCTTTATCATGACCTCTGGTCGGTTTTCTTGGCAATCGGTTCCCGGGAGCGAAGCCGGGCAGATGGAGATGGACGGTGACGAACGGAAGAAGGATTGATGGAATAGAACTGTGCAGTTGGGGACACCACTCTTTCTGCTGACCGTCGTCGTCGTTGTTGATGATGATGGGGAAGGTTGACAGTTAGTCGTCTCTTTCCGCAATGGGACCTCGTCCGCCTCCGTTGGGCGGTTAGCTGGTGGGGCTTTTGGGTGGCATCGAACGACGACGACGACGAAGACGGTGATGACGACGTTGATGATGTTTGCTTAGCTGGTCAAGTATAATTTATGATGGTTTGGTGGAGTTATTACACGTCGGATTGCTTGAACGGGAGGAGTAGCGGGAAAACTATCGTCATAATTGAGTGCGATTAATCACGGTCGGGATAATTTATAATCGAATTGATTCGTTGAGCGAGATAAGAAAATCTTGCAGAATTCGCTAGCGGAAATGTTTATTGGCTGTGGGAGATTCAAGATGTTTGTATTTTCATTGTTCGCTTGATTTTGGGAGCACGTCTTAAAATTTCTAGCATCTAGCAACAATTTCTTTGCATTCGTTTTCAGAAAATAATTTGGCAGAAACAACCTTGAAAAAAGCAGTGTTGCTATGAAAGTAACTGAATGATTATTTCAGCATGATTTAGACTTCGATATCAATAATACTATTTGGGGCCTTCGTTAGACGAGTGGATGCCATCTGGGCATAAAACTAGTGGGTCCCAGATCGTAATCAACAACCAAGCCATCCCTTTTCGTAAAACAGTAAAAAACCCTTGGGATTACCTTCGACCGCAGCCTACTTTTCAAGCCCTACAGTAATGCAGTCAGATCCAACTGTCGTAGCATCCTGAATGTATTGCTGTGTGCGTTTGAAATACAAATATGATATGCGGGGACACCAAACGCGGTAAGATTTTTAACAAGGAAGGCGAAGTCAACGATTGATTTTCTTTGCTAGGTTGTTGGTGATATGAATCTTGGTTACTAAGTATCCTTTGGTTGCTTTGTGTGGCCGCATTTGGAGCCCAGTTAGACTGGATATGCACGCCAAACGCAAACAGCAATAATATGTAAAATCTTTCTCAAGAACACATCGCAGCAATAATCGAGCTAATCGGTTCCATGTCGCTGCAGCGCTTATTTGTAGTAGGCTGTTTTACGGTCTAGAAACCAGATTCTTAGCGATGAACAGACTCAATGACACACTGTTTCCCATTTATAACCGCTAGGTTAGGATTGTTTCAGGTCTCCTCCTTCCGTCTCCGACCGACGCAGCCTGCGTCAAGGCCGACCTTCTGTCTTTCCATTACCTAATTACTGCGACAAGCGCCGCTCATCCTTCAAATTAGATGACAGAATAAAATACAATTCCAGGGCAGGAGACTAGACGGGGTTGGTGATCTAATGGCTACCACTTCTGCTTCATATGAACAAGGTCATGGATTCAATCCCAGGCCCGTCCCTTTCCTCGTACTTTGTAGTTGTATCTTTCACTTACTACTATCTTTCACTCTCAATCTATCACACTCACACTATTCGTTCATAGCAAACGCTAGAACCAGAGACGGACAAGAAACCGTTTTGTAAGGCTTTATTCTTCCATATTTATAAATAGCACGCCTCTCCCTGTGCCTACATACATAGGCAGTCTGCTAACCAAAAAGCAAACATCTCTGCCATGCCTTTCCCCCAACCCACATACTCCCGCATGAACTAGCGTAGATGCAGTCGAACTCCACGGTCAGTAATAAGTGCAACATTATTTCCTTCCTGCATTATGACGTGGCAGGCGCCATTGTTGCCTAAAAATAGTAGATCACCAGCACTGGAGTAGCAACCACAGACGGCTAATCAAATTCAGCTTCAAGGCAGGAGACTCGTCATCGCGGCTGCGACAAACCGTCACTGAAGTCCTACGAAAAAATGATGCAGCAAACAGCGGCGCCATGCAGATGGCTCACTCTCTCAGCGCAAGGGGTTGGAATAGGCTTTGTGGACGACAAACTCACAGTAAGCTTCAGTCTTCCCGGAAAATGTTCGATTTTTTTCTGCCGAAGCCGCAGCTATTTTCTTTGCCGCTACTAAACCAATCACTTGTCTGATCTTCATAATAACCGTCTCAGTAAGTTGCTACTTCACCCTTTAATCGGACGCTCCCCGTCATTCATGGATTCCGGGAATAATCACACATGCATCAACCAGGGTCACCATCATGTGGGTTCCAGGGCACTATGGCGTTCCGGGTAATAGCACAGACGATCACCTAGCAGGGTCCGGTACCCCTGGCCGACACCTGACGTTGGGTAAAATCAACAGTGCGCCGAACTCTATGAAAACTCTAGATTTAAGCTAAAATACATTGTAGCTGTTTTCCAGACCAGCCCTTCTGGAACTCGCTCTGTCTACCGGACTGGGGATAAACCTCCCTATGGCAGAAAATTCCTATATAAAAAAGATAAAAAAAAAACAAGCCACGACAGCAAGTTTAAGGAGATTTACATGAACGGGCTGGCCAGAAGGGTCTGGTGACAACATCGAAAAAAAAAACTGTCTAAAGGAAATAACTTAAAAGGGGCAAAACGACAAAAAAAGAGAAATTGAAGTAATCGAAATCTTCTTAGAAGAATGATTTTGTTTCCAAAAAAATAAAAAGTTTTGGCAATCGACGTTTTGTATTTCGACATTTTGTCCCTCAGCCGGCCAGGAAGAGAGGTACATAACAACGATTGGAACAGGGACATTTGTAGCGCTTACTTCTAGTACAGCGCCCCAAATCGGTAAAACTGTAGATTACAACAGCAGATAGAATCGCAAACCAACCATTTCGATCGAAAAACGGTACTTTTACGTCGAAACCATTGTTGCTGCAACACGGTTCGCGACAAAACGTGGCATGATATAGACTAACGCGGAAACTACAAAGCCGCTCATTGTAGCCTCTGGTAGAAGCGGAATGCCGAGATATGGAGTTGCTGTACCATCCACAAGAAACGCGGACCAGTAAATGCGGTAGACCAGTAGCTCAACGCAACCTACAAAGGCTTCGTACAGCGAGCCGAAATTTGCATGTTTTGACGGACGAACGTGAGGTGATCGGACGGTGGAAGCAGTACTACGATGACTACCTGAATGGCACAAAGAACACAGGCACGAAAGGTCAGGGCAACGAAGGTGAAGGCCACGTCAACCAAGGATTGAATCCTGAGAAAATTGAGAGAATCTCTCATGTATCGCTCTCTGTAACTATCATAATATGCAGCACAATTGTTTATCGTATTTGGCTACTACTTTGATATGATCGGGGGGATAGCAGTGCATGAAAAACCCGTCTAAACAAGCTCCAAACCCGGGGGACACTATTGCTATCGGAAGTTCTGGGATTGTTTATCGTGCCAGACAAGTAAAACACCATCCCAAACGGTAAACAAGCGAGAAAACAACTACCGAAAAACTAAACATTACATATACTTTGCAATTGGATTAAACGGACAAATTGATGTGAAGTTTTGCGAAAAAGTTACACGTCTTCTCGGTGAGAATCGAACTCACGACTCTCTGATCTCTAGTTAGGGCGCGTTACCACTACGCCATGAGAGGACTCATGAACTAGGCATTGGATATATATAGAAAGGCTAGGCATTGGATATAAATAGAAAGCGTATTGTTTGAATGGGCATCTAATTCTTCCGAAAGAGGTGCACTTTGCGAAAAAGGACAACGTGATTATTGAGCTGAAATTGAATTCAGGTTATCTTCCACGTCCATGAGTCATGTCGTGGCGTAGGGATAAGGCAGCGTCCATTTATTACGTAACGCTAAAATTGAGAATTTTTGACCACCTGCCCCCCTCCGTAACGCTTTTTGTATGAACATTTTTGAATTTTTGTATGAGCCGTAACGCTTGAGCCTACTCCCCCCTCCCATTAGAGCGTTACGTAATTTGTGGATGCCGCCTAACCCACCCTAACTAGCGATCAGGGAGTCGTAAGTTCGATTCTTACTGAGAAGACGTGTAACATTTTCGCAAAACTTCACATCAATTTGTCCATTTAATCCATTTGCAAAGTATATGTTGTCGTACCGCCTTATCAATTTTATTTTAATCCACTATCCGCTCGTGACTTAGAACCTCTAAAGACCAAAAACCACGTCCAATCAAGTCAACATATTCCAACAGGCTCTGTTGGAATATGTTGACTTGATTGGACGTGGTTTTTGGTCTTTAGAGGTTCTAAGTCACGAGCGGATAGTGGATTAAAATAAAATTGATAAGGCGGTACGACATATGTAATGTTTAGTTTTTCGGTAGTTGTCAAACTTCCACTCGGCTGTTTAGCCGTAAACCACGTATCATAATTAATTTATAAAACATGTAAGCAAGAAAAATTGATTTTTTCATCGCTCTCTCTCTCTCTTTGGGGCTCTCGTTCGCTGCTACTATTTATCAGACTTGTTACAACTTGCGATATATTGTCGATCGTGTACCGCAACAGATGGGATGTTTTTCTTCGCTTGCTTTGATCGTTCCTCAAAATCAAATGAGAGTGAGTTCGGCAATGCCTGACGTCAACACAGCGGGTAGTGTAAACCTGAGACGAGACTCGCGGAGTCGGTCTTCTATTTCTGCGATTGCTGAGTTTTTTTTTCTTATTCCACTCAGTGCGTACATCAATCTTGCGCAAGCCGTTCAAGCTTTCACGTGACCATCTCAGCAAAAACAATTGCGTTTGCATCACGCTGAAGCATAAACGGCATTTTGAGTGGAATTTCATGCCGGGAAACGTAGTAGCCATTATAAATAATTAGTCTTATGTTTAGATTTATCAGCATCTTTGGAAAAACTGCTCCGCTGACTGAGCTTTTTAATAATAGTTTATTTTGAATACAATACTTTTCACTTCTTCAGCCATAAAAACGATGGGCCGCATTTGACGTTTCGTGACAGCGGAATCTGGGCTGCATATGACGTTGATATTTTTCCTCTTCGCGAGTCTCTTTCAGGTGTAAACCAACCAGCTCCCATAATGAGGAAAGTCTAGGATGCCATTCAACAGCTCTAGAACAACACGCCGCTGTTAAGGATGAATCAGATCTGAACTCGTCAAGAAGAAGTCGGAGAAGTTGGCCACTTGCCTGCATTTATCAGTGAGAATCTGTAAGGAGAAACAGCTACCGGAGGAGTGGAAGCAAGGCCTATCTACAAAAAAAGGTGACACACTGGAATGTAAAAACTATCCTAAATGATGCCTACGCTCTCTCAGATAAAATCTTTTCGTGTTGCAAATCATCCAGAAACGCCGTGAACACTAAGTCCCGGTTTAGGAACAAATCGTCGATAGGCACTTGATAAAGTGATGCAGGAAGTCGGACTTCCCCAGCAACACACATGTTATAATTGTGTATTATTGACTGATATATGACCAAAACTAGTCATATTAGAGTTGATAATACACAATTATAACATGTGTGTTGCTTGGGTTAACAGTCATGACAGTTTCATTAACAGTTTCATGAGATCCTGACAGTTTGTTTGCCTTGCAGATGACATGGATGTTATTGGCAGAAAATTTGAAACGGTAGCAGATTGGTTCATCCGCTTGAAACGCGAAGCAGCTAAAGTCGGACTGGTGGGAAATGAGTCGAATACAAAGTATATGCTGCTATGTGGTGTGGTGTCCCTGATCCGAATTTTCCGACATTTTTAATTTCACCAATTTTTGGTAAAATTAAAAATGTCGGAAAATTCGGATCAGGTACACCACATGTGGAACTGACAGCGAAAAGGTCTGCCTAGAATGCAGTATTACAATTGACGGGGATTCATTCGAGGTGGTGAATAAGTCCGTCTGAGAACTGCGGTCGTGAAAAATCCATGTACAAAACCCTTGTTAGGCCGATAGCCCACTACAGGAATGGAGTGTTCGAACATTGAGTGTTTGGAATCATCTTTGGCGGTGTGCATGCATGTGGCAGTGAAGAAAGAACCACGAGCCTTTTCAACCTCACGGAAAACCATTATCCTGAAAGTCTCATTAACTGGAAGGAACTATGTGCATGTCATGAAGTAAGAAAGATGTACAACAGCCGCTGATGTGAAAGCAGCGCTTCAAATCTGGTCGGAGCAAGAGGGCGTTGGGCTCAACGAGCTAGGAGAATTGACCAGGAACACAAGGACCTGCAGAGCGTTGGTCGCAGTTTAGGATAAAGCGAGGCGGCCATAAATCGAGTGAGTTAGCGAAGGTTCATCAAGGTAATTGAAGAAGATTTAAATTAATAAAATAATAATTGATACTAGTGCTAATACTAAGATTTTTTCCTACTTAAAAATAAAACAAGCGATGATTCGACTTTCTTGAATTACACAGCATAACAAAAATTATACTTTTGCGTGTCTCAACGATAAAATTATGCGTCTCTAGCAGATTTGAGATCTGCTGCCGTTTTCAAAAATGTTCGAGAACGTCACAATTTTCAGCAACAGGTCGTGAAAGTTGTATAAAACACTGGTTTCTTTGTTGATTACATAATATTTAGAGTATGATTTATCATATTTTTTGAAATTTTATACACCAAGCATGCAAAATAGGAATTTAACTTTCATTTTAGATAGAATTTGATTGAAATTGCTCGATCATATTGAAACAAAATCGATTTTTTTTCAACATGTTTGCAGTCTTTACACACAATGCTTCGTGTATCTATAGAGTAGAGTAGTATTTGATCCTTCGACCTTGACGCTTGCTCCTGCGGGGGCGAGCGATGAGGGCAGGATCAAACATGTCGCGCGTTGGTTGCTAGGAGTGAAAAAGTGCGCGGTCCGTTAGTAGTGTTTGATCCTTCGACCTTGACGCTTGCTCCTGCGGGGGCGAGCGATGAGGGCAGGATCAAACATGTCGCGCGTCGGTAGTGAAGCAGTGAAAAAGTGATCGGTTCGTTAGTAGTGTTTGATCCTTCGACCTTGACGCTTGCTCCTGCGGGGGCGAGCGATGAGGGCAGGATCAAACATGTCGCGCGTTGGTTGCTAGGAGTGAAAAAGTGCGCGGTCCGTTAGTAGTGTTTGATCCTTCGACCTTGACGCTTGCTCCTGCGGGGGCGAGCGATGAGGGCAGGATCAAACATGTCGCGCGTCGGTAGTGAAGCAGTGAAAAAGTGATCGGTTCGTTAGTAGTGTTTGATCCTTCGACCTTGACGCTTGCTCCTGCGGGGGTGAGCAATGAGGGCAGGATCAAACATGTCGCGCGTCGGTTGCTAGGAGTGAAAAAGTGATTGGTTCGTTAGAAGTGTTTGATCCTTCGACCTTGACGCTTGCTCCTGCGGGGGCGAGCGATGAGGACAGGATCAAATATGTGGCGCGTCGGACGAGTAAAGTGAAAAAGTGCCGCGTTCGATTAGTCCTTATATGTATATATGATTTTTCAACAAACTATGAATGGTTCGTCACTGTGAGTGTCGACATAAACTCTGATTCATGAATTATTAATATTTAACTTTTTTTTTTTCAAAACACCCCTTTCTTTTTACCTTTATTTTTGTAATTAAAAAAAACTTTGAATGGTTCGACACTACAAGTGTAGACTTCCGAAAGGTTCACTTTATTCAACAAACTTTGGATGGTTCGTCACTGTAAGTGTCGGCATAAGAATAGGAGTGTTAGGAATGTAACATTTAGGTATTTGTTCAACAAACTTTGAATGGTTCGTCACCTCAAGTGTCGGCATAATCATGTTTATATCTCACAAATAATTATTTATCATGGTCTAATCGCTTATCAAAGTGAATCCTGTGACCCAACGACCCTCCCCATTAACAAATATCCCTCCCAGTAACCTTTGTGGAGATGCAGAGGCAAACACGGTCTCCAAATAGCAAAGGTTACACACTAACATTCCTTCCCTCAATCCCACCTGACTGCAAGGACGTGGCCGGCGCCGTTATTGACCCTGTATAAATAGAGGCACTGAATTATGCACACTGAAGAAGATTATGGCCAATCCCAGTCAAACTTCTAGTTGATTCTTTGTGCATTTTCACTGACTTCGGTCAATCACGGAATAGCAACCATTGATATGTGTAGTCAGTCTAAGCTAAGCTAAGCTAAGCTTTACACACAATGCTTCGTGTATCTTTTATAGCAACAAACAATACTTTTCTAAACCATCAAAAAATAACTTTTGATCATCAAAAATCCAATAGACTTTGTTGATAAGTATTGTCACACACATGAAGGTTGATATCTGTGGCAAACTAGACAAATAAACTGCCATACGAGCAGGCAAATTTGCATGCAAGTTACCTGAAAAAATCATATTTTGCATTTCGAACATCTAATATCTCAAAAACTAGACGCGCTATGATATTTTTCAAAACGGCAATGGATTCAGCAACCCTTATTTAAGTAAATAGCGGTGTTTTGGTGCCAGACACAAACACGTATTTCACCGTTTTATTTTTTAGAACAAACAATTCCGTGCCCCTTGAATTATACAAACACATCCAACTTAGCGCATGTCTCATGATTTCCACCGACAGCTGAAAATTCACTCGAAAAAGACCCTCATCCGTCACATCATCAGTCAAGCAAACTTCAAAGCTGTTGAGGCAAACATAAAGAGCAGCAGTAACCAATTTGCGCATACGTCTCGGCCGGCCACTGACCAAGCAGTCCGATCGAAATTTATCATCACCAATTAATCAACCAGACAACGAAAACTCCAAGATGTGCGTCAACTAGCATCACGCCATATCTTTCAAAATCGCTTCGCTGGGAAATATTTTGTGAAACATGAAAAACTCCACCCTCGAATCACCGATCCGTTTTTCGCTATCTGGCGGCCACATTAGGGTGTCCCGGCACAAATCAATAATGGAAAAGTTTGATGCTCAACTGTAGAATGAAATATGTGCTTATTTATAGTAAACATCGATACAAATGTATTAGTAGTATCAAATTGGAAACATCATATTCTATAGTCAATAATTGGTCAAAATATAAGAATATTTTTCATTCTATGATTAAGTCCCATGGCATTTCAAACAAGCATTTTTCCTGAAATACCCTAGTGCACAACCAACTGACTGATGAGGTTGTTTCTGTTTGGAATTTCCACTTCCACGTCGCCTGGCGAATGTGACCGACCAGGGGGGTCCGTGGCGTAGTTGGCTACACGTTCGCTTTGATAAGCGGATGGTCATGGGTTCGATTCCCAGCCCCCCCAACAAAAAAACCGCCCAGTTGCTCAATGATCCATAATATTGAGCGATGATGGAGCCCCACATCTATCCTCAACTGTGGTCGGAGAGCGACTGAGGCAAATTGACCCTCTTCGCAGGTATTCCTGCACACGATTGGATATACACGGTACAACAAACCAGGCATCGAACAATGGATCATGGCTCGGAGAAATAGACATACAACGCCGCCCGATAGGTAGGCAACCGCGACATCATCAGCTGCTGCACGCAATAGGTACACTCTCCGCATCTCGAGATGAGACGACGGACAAGAGTACACAGAATATAAATAGATCTTAGACTCTTACAATACAATGTACAAGTCATAAAGCTATTCAGCCCAGTGGTGCCCAAAGTGGACAAGTGGCTAACCAAATAAAGTTAAGGAAAAAAAAAAAAAAAAAAATGTGACCGACCATCGGTTTTCGTCGTGAGGCAACTCTGTTGATGAATTCCCGCGGTAAGCGTCAATGGTCTAAATCACTCACTTGCCGTCCCAGTTCCCAGTGGAGGAAAATGAAAAACTCAAACGTGTGAATGCGCGCCCGCGAAAAACTCATCCGAAATGAGCCGATTCGTGTCGGGTTGTTGGGTTTGGCGCGAAACAGCAGGCAACGGCACTTAATTTGATGTGGCCATGTCTACATCCTACCGAGTATCATCCATCAAAAATTGTTTTCATTTTTCATTTGTGCACGCCACACCAAATTTAAGTTGAACGAGATGGTTTTCTGTTTATGAATTGGACCTTGTGCTGTAGTTTGGAATCTGGCAGGGATAAGTTAGCACATTTTCAATGAACCATGCTTACTATAAGTGGTAAGGTGATTGTGTTAATGTCGGAATCCGACCGAATTGTTCATTGGCGAAAATGGAATTTGCGTTGAAAAATTCTATTACCACGTAGGGATTTCATATTATTTTTTATAGTTCTCACTTCTTCGAAATCAGTCCACTCTATAATTGCCGAAAAAGTTCTATACATATTTTTTTATAATCTTGAACAAAGTTTATTATTTACTACCGAGTCCACGTCTCATGCTCATAGAGAACTACCGGTCTTATGAGCGTTTTGTACATCGTGCATTTGGTGCGGGGGTGTATCTTTCTTGACCGCAGTTTCTTTAGGAGCCCATTATAGGCACGAATTCCACTGAAGATGCGCTTTCGTATTTCCCGACTAACATTGTTGTCAGCCGTCAGCAAGGATCCGAGGTAGACGAACTCGTCCACTACTCAATGGGTATCCACGTCTATCGTGACACTGCTTCGTAGGCGTTCCTTTGTTTTCGACGCATTCACCATAAGCCCAACTTTTGTAGCTTCGTGTTTATGATGGGTGAACAAATTTGCCACCGTTTCAAATTTTCTCCCATGTCATCCGCGAAGCAAACAAATTTTCCGGATCTCGTGAAAATCGTGCCTAAACTGTTAAGTCCGGCTCTCCGCATGACACCTTCAAGCACAATATTGAACAACACGCACGAAAGTCCATCACCTTGGCGTAGTCCCCGCCGAAACTCACCGTCCATCGTTGCTTTAATCATGCTGTGAAGCAAATATATATTTTGAGCATCCCTAACTTGGCAAATTTTTGTAGATCGCGGAATTTACAGGGACAAATCTCCCCTTGGATTTGAACTAAACAACGATCAGTTTCAGCTCTTGGTTGGAACGCCATAGATAAAAACTTTCTTCTGTCATGTTGTTCAATGATATAGTTTTGACATTTTTCCGACACAAATTTGCTTGAAGATTTGCAGAGAACATATCTGTGCGAAACTATATATTTTATATTACACTCAAATTTTAAATTACTGAAAAGAATCAAGAAACATCTGACTTTTTTAAGCGTTTGTCTATAAACCAAAATTCAAAGCTTTGAAAGGTAGTTTTTTATTCAATTTTTTGACATTTATTTGATAACAGTAGTCTAGAGAACATTTTTGAGTAGAAAGAGAGCTTACACTAAAATTTATTTTAATTAACTAAAATTAAGAACTTTTATTTTGGTGACCTGTTTGCCTAAAAATAAAATTTACACAAAAAATAGGTTACACTGTAACTTAAATTCACGAACTAGATCGGGGTTGCGTAAATTTAATTAGTGCGTGAATTGAATCAATGTGTAAAACGAGGGAGCTTAGTTCGTAAAACGAGGTTTTGCCTTTTAGAGTCTAGTTGCATATAATTAATTTTTATTAAGAGAAATTATACTCTTCTAGTAGTAATATCATTTACATATTATTTATATATTTGGTTCTTAATCAGGCTAGAATGTAAGCAAGTTAAGTTCTCCAAGAACTCTTTGGAGTTTAGGTATACATTTCTGCATGAGTTATAAGAGATCAATGTAAAATTTCTATGAAGAAGAGTATCTCACAATATTGGACCCTAGAAGATTGTTATATTTTGAAGAATCGCTTGTTTTGTCAGATCCAAGTTTTGGTAGCTAAATGAGTACATGTTCTAATTTATTCAAAAACTTTCTGAATTGTATACATGAAATAAGCTGGTGTATTTCGCGATCCTTTGATATGGCACAGGTCATTATCTATACAAAGCAGTAACATGAGTATTGTTATAATTTGTAACGAGGTCCTAGGTCCTCCAAAGGTTTCATCGAATACAGGACCGCATCGGAACCCGAGCTCCTAAGGGTCTCGAAATCGCGAAATGAAAAACAATAAAATAGCTTGTAAGAAATCAATAATTCTAAAACCCCATGATCAAAATGCACATGGCACAGTGATATACTTGATATTTCCTTATTTTGGTTAATGTGGGTAGATTCAAAGTTGGCCAAGGGCTACGGTGCGATCATGGCCTTGGACCCCCACATTTTAGGGACCTCTACAAAAAATAGTTTTTATAATTTTAATTTTAACAGGTGTTGTACAATTGAACATACACATGATGTGGTTCCAAGCCTCCTTTCAGCTAATAGGGCGATATTCAAAACTAAAAAGGCAATAGATGGCTCTTTTTCAATGGTAGTAAAAACTAAATCCTGAAGCAAAGAAAGCACCACGGAAGATGAACTAAACACAAAAAGTTATGTACTCATTTTACACTTGATTTCTTATCACTACTTTTTTGATCCAGTTTCCTAATTGCAAGTATTTAACGATTTTCATTATTTTCCATACTTTTGAGATTTCTCCGACTACCATTCTTCCATGCGCTTTTGTTAAAAGCTTGAGAAATTTGAGAATCCAGTGTAGCGCGATCAGTGAGTGGAATACAAACATCAGTGTCGCCGCTCGGCTGCCGGTAGGAGAAACTGAATGTTCGAAAGGTTGTTGTCTGTATTTTTTGCCGCTGGCGCCAACTGTTAGCGTTTGAGAACAAAATTAACAGTCATTACCCTATTGTGGCCTTGAGGAAGACACAGATTCAAATATTAAATATGTTAAGTCTGAATTACGGTCCTTTGTTCATATGTTATTTTTTCCTAAAGTATGATTTCCAACAATTTACCCAACTTAATAGGCCCCACCATATAATACGATCTGAACCAAGCAGGACTTAATTTTGATTCCAGTACTTGAGATATTTTCAAAAGCTAATTCAGATAATTCAGGAGGACGAGCAGGAGAATTACTGTGTTTCTGCAATGGGTAATAATAATGATTCTTTCTGGCAGTCCTCCTGATAAATTGTGTTAAAATGTATTTTAATGATTCCTCGACGGATTTCACCGAACAATCTCCAGTGATTTCTTCATGAAATTTCTCATAGATTGAGTTTTTTTTAGGTATATTTTTTAATCATCCAAGAATTCTTACCAATATTTATCCAAATTTATCCTTGGGTCACTTTCAGCACATTATCAATTATCCCTGATTTTTTTCATCTTTTTTTTTAGATTTTGTCATAGATTTCACCAACAATTTGTGATTACTTAAATGCATCTAAAATAGTCTAGTACACGACACTGAAGACGGCTTTACAGTTGAGGTCGAAATACGCGTATCTGTCAAAGGATACAAACTCTAGTGGAATTAAATGGTATAGTACTAAATTCGTTTTTTCATCTACTTATATACATTTTTGTTGAACAATCACAAACACATTTCCCAGAATTGGTTTAGGTATTCTTCAGAAATTATAACATAAGCTTTTACTGGTTTTTTATCGGTGTTTACATTACCTACCAATTATTTCAGGATATTTTCAAGCGCTTCCATATTGAGCTTTTTTCGAAGTAATAGGGCCCTAAAGACCTGTCCTAATTTTAGTGCCAAACGCTTAAGTTTAGGTCAAAAACACATGTTTACTCTATTTTATAATGTTTTCCGTTGGTTTAAGTCAAAAATACATATTTTTCAGATTTTGTCACACCCCTTGGCTCAAACTCAAATTTTGGGTGTATTTTGTTTTCCGTATGCCTTCCGAAATGTCAGATAGGAACAACCTCGGTGTTAAAACTAAAAACCCCTGTGGTGTTTTTGTCGAACATGATCAAAAGTGTCAAGGTTCATTTATGGACCCAATTTTTAAATTAAAGTTTAAACATGTTATAGCCGTTGTTTGAGCGGGAAAAATTGCTAAAGTAGTTGCAGTAACATGCTCCTTCGTGTTATTAAATAAAAACAAGATTTTATTAAAAATTTTAGGACCTAATTCCTGAAAGATTCACTTTGGACGAAAAACCGTTTTAACCTAGTACTCAATTGGAAGTAAAAATTGCTTATTAATTTCAAATATGTTATTCATTACCTAACTTGTTGAAACTTGGTTAATAAATTTATAACAATCATAACAATAGTATAGTAACAAGGTAGTTCTGTTTGATCTTTCGACCTTGACACTTGCTTTTCCCGGGGCAAGCGACGAGGGCAGGATCAAACATGTCGCGCGTCGGTCTCGTAAGTGAAAAAGTGGCGTGATCGGTGAGTTCGGTTGAAGAAAGTGAAAAAGTGCCGCGATCGGTTAGTTCTGTTTGATCCTTCGACCTTGACGCTTGCTCCTGGGCAGTGCGTCAAGAAAGCCCGAACAGTTTTTTTTTTATTCTTTTTGGGTCGCGCGCTTATTTTTTTTTTCTTGAGTGCTTTTTTATAGCCGAGCAAACGAGTGAAGCCGAAAGTGGATTGTGGCTGCTCAGTCAAGGATAACGGATCAATTGGTGAGCTCGTTTCATGCTACTATTTCTAATCTATAAAATATGTATGACTGCACATTCAATCGTTACAATGGTGGGATGTAAATATGATTTTTCAACAAACTATGGATGGTTCGTCACTGTGAGTGTCGACACAAACTCTGATTCATGATTTATTTATGTTTAACATTTTTTTTTTTCAGAACACCTCTTATATACCTTTATTTTTGTAATTAAAAAAACTTTGAATGGTTCGACACTACAAATGTAGACTTGCGAAAGGTTCACTTTATTCAACAAACTTTGGATGGTTCGCCACTGTAAGTGTCGGCATAAGAATAAGAGTGTTCTATGATGTCCCAACCAATCGAGTTTTTTGTTTCTTTTCAAATGAGTAAAATATAATAACACATGCTTTCGTCCTGACAGCTGTAGGAATGTTACATTTAGGTATTTGTTCAACAAACTTTGAATGGTTCGTCACCTCAAGTGTCGGCATAATTTTCCTCTACATAGAAATTGTTCATATCAAATGAAAATATTATATTTACGTATAAGCATGTATATATCTCACAAATCATTGTTTATCATGGTCTAATCGCTTATCAAAGTGAATCCTATGACCCAACGATCCTCCCCATTACCAAACATCCCTCCCAGTAACCAACACGGTCTCCAAAAAGCAAAGGTTACACACTAACATTCCTTCCCCCAATCCCACCTGACTGCAAGGACGTGGCCGGCGCCGTTATTGACCCTGTATAAATAGAGGCACTGAATTATGCACACTGAAGAAGATTATGGCCAATCCCAGCCGAACTTCTAGTTGATTCTTTGTGAATTTTCACTGACTTCGGTCAATCACGGAATAGCAACCATTGATATGTGTAGTCAGTCTAAGCTAAGCTAAGCTAAGCTAATAATAACAATAGTATAGTAACAAGAAATTTCTCCTGAAATAATATGATACCATGAACTTTAGTCATTTGTTACATGATAACATGAAATACGAGTTATTGATTTGTTATTCTAAGAACTAACTTTAACATTATTTAATTAAGTCAAGAAAGAGCAAATTACTGTTATTGTAACTCTGGGTTTACCTAAGTAACAACTAGTTTAGTCATTCGGTTATTCACATTCTTGGGTAGTTATCTATCTGGCATTTCTTTATGGAAACTTTACAACAACTTCAGCATGTATTTAAAGAAATTAGAGCAGAGCTTCAGATTTTTTTTTTAAAATAACTCAATCCTCATTTTGTTTTAAGGATTCTTAAAAAAAACTACTACAAGAGAAATTCTAGTTTTTCAGCCATTATCAGATTTAAATGAATCGATCGCCACCAGTGTGGTTTTATAACGGTGTAGTAATCACTGAAAAATATCAACAATCTCCAAATATTATTTTAACCATACCTCTTATTTCTTCAAATTCAGATTCAGAGACCTTTCATTTTCAGATTTCTCTTAGAATTTCCTACTGATATCTAGCCTAGTAATTTGCAATGATTCCTCAGATCAGATTCCTTTTTGATCCGTACTTCAATTTTTCCGGGCAATACTTCTTGAATTCGTCTTGGACTTACTCCCGACATCACAGGAAGGAGATCTTCAAGTCTAACATGCAGTAATTTGTCCAGATTCTTCTCAGTGTTTCTACCAGATTTTTCCTGTAGAATTCTTCTTAGTATTCTTACAGGACTTCTTTCAAATAATTAAAGAACTCCGACAGAGTTCCAAAAATATATTTTAACTTCTATGGTATTTCTAATTTATCTCATTAGGTAGCTAATTTTTACGGCATCACGGCGATGATGCCTCCACTTGTTGTGGCAGTCGATTTGCGAGTGCGGACGGTAGAGCAAGCAGTTCGTTACAATCGGCACCATAAACGGCCAGATTTATCGAGAGGAATGCTTTCATATCAAGCACTGATGATCCTGTTTTTGTAGCTCCGAGAAGTACTGTTTAATTGTTTCTACTAGACTCAAAACTTCCGCCAAAAGAAAGAATTTGTGTGCGCTGAGCACGGGAATATGATGCACACAGAAATTCAGATCTTTTGTTCCTAAGAGTTTCTGATCTCAGACATCCCTTACGAATTTTCAAAAATATTGTGAATATATTAATGCGAAAATTTTAAAAGAAGCTGAAATTTAGAGACGTTTTATGCAATGTTATCTTTCTGGACGAATTATTGTAGATATTAACTTTTGGAGAAGTATTGAAAGACTCTTGCGGAAATTGCTGGACATTATCATAGGTCCCTTGATTAATAGTTGAAACATTCAGCATCAATGAACTCTCTGAGAAGTTCGGAGATAAATTATTAGATAAGCTCTTAGAGGAATTGCTAAATATATTTCCAAAAAAAAAACCGAGAGGAAGACTTCAGAAAGTCCTTAGGGAAATTCAAGATATTCTACTTGAGAAATCTTGAGAGGGACTTCTTATAGTATTATTAGAGGGATTATGGAAGTACCTTTCATCTTTTGTAGAAACATTATGAAAAGTTTCTGATGTTGAAAAAAATAATATGAACTTAAGAATTTACTGAATATTTTCCAAGCTTCTTGCAAAATAAAGGCATTTTCGTTCCCTGGGAAGTCAAGAAAATTTCCATTACGAAAAGATCCTGGACCGACCGGGATTCGAACCCAGACACCTTTAGCATGGCTTTGCTTTGCAGCCGCGAACTTTAACTACTCGGCTAAGGAAAGCCCTAAAAAATCATCTGGAGTCAAATAAAAACCTAACGTTAAAATTTAGAATTATAATATTTCTTGAACATACCATGATTTAAAACCGCTAATTTTAGCAAAGTCTATTATAACTGTGTTTTTTACACTACGTCTATTTGGGCCCAAGCAATTCCAACTTTCAAGTAAGTGGACAGAGTATGGACCAATGCACGAGTTCACTATTTGACGTTTGAGCAGTGCCGTGTTATTAGTAACAAGTGAATTTGTCATCGCTCAAACGTCAAATTGGTGAACTCTTGCATCGGTCAATTTTTTGAGCTTTTGACGACAGCGTGCATATTGGTTAGCCTGGCGTCAATATATCACCAACCGAAGATATCACTCAGATCCCTATCTTTTGCATCTGACGACCTTGGAGATACTGGAAAATTCTCAGTCTATAGTAACAATGAGAGTCTAACTAACATTTCTATATGCCCTTCCCCGATAGCTGGAAAGACGTAACCGGCGCTGTTTAGACTGGGATATCTGTGCAATTTGGATTTTTCTTGTCAATCACAATTTTGACTACATCCATATCTCAGAGGTGAAAGTAGTACCTTGAAGATGCAAAGCATTTATAGACACACTTAAACAGACTGTGAGTGTTCGGTAAACAAAACTACCGAAACTGATCGGTAAATCTTCAAATTACCGACGTTTCAGTAAACGATCACATTTTGACAGCGCGCCGTAATTGAAATTACAGAGTTTCGGTGAATCATGGTATATCCGCCCAATTTTTTACCGACGGGTCTGTAAATCTGAAATGTTACCGAAAACTGTAAAATATTGAACTGAAATTTCGGTAATCAATCTCATGGATTACCGACATCGGTAGTTGGCTAGTTGACAACATAAAACCCTCATGGATATTTTTCCTATTGTCGTGGGGTTGTTATTAGTGTTTGTTCGTTATTAATCTACTAATTGCACATATTATGGCGATGAAGGTAAGTCACACTAGTTTATACATGCTTCAGATAATAACAATCATACGAATCCACAGTTCAGATATCTTCTTTTCGATTGCGCTGAAGCCGGCATCGCGTCAAGTCAAAATCATCGACTGCGTCCCTCTCCTCGTTTTGGTGGATCCTGCGAATTATTATTTCTTTTTCTACGTAGCAGGTTGAATACATTGAATGTATCATTTGTTTATCAAAATAAAGCTTTGGAGAAAAAAAATATAAAGTTAGGTTCTTTTCTTCAGTGAAAATGTGAGATTCCCAGAAAAAAAAATGTACAGCCAGATTACCGTCCTTCGGTAAACGATTACCGAAGCGTCGGTGATTTTTGACAGCTGAGCAGCAATATCCGAATCACCGAACGATCTGTAATCTGTTCGTTTACCGAACGCATTACCGACCGTTCAGCTGTTGAGATTTCGGTAAACGAATTACCGACTTCGGTGATTTGGGCTGAGTGTGGATGAAGGAGATATACTATTCCCAAGAAACACGCAATCTCACCTTTCGGAAAAAATGTATGACTTTTACGAATGCGACTGATTTGGAGATGCCGAAGAGATTCACCAGCAGTTCTTATGGGAAAGCTTCCGAAGAGATTTAGGCTGCTGACAATAGTAACACTGACAAGAGATGTTCGCAGCGTTGTAAAAACTTTTCGAAAAGCATGTTGTCAAGTCTATCGCTGTGAATCGATAGAGGATTGAGCAACGCATAAATGTAAACAGACAAACACGGAATTTGTCTGCTGATGGCCAAGAAAATTACAAAAGAAGCGTGGCATCGGCTTAGACTGACGAGAATACGTAAGATCCCCTAGATCTTTAAACAAATTATCTTAACGCTTTAGAATCTCTATGATCATTTTTTATCCCCAGACCCTCATAACATATTTTGTTTTGAAATTTTAAAAATTTTGTATAAACTGTAATATTTTAAGGACATTCACCCAGCGTTATAAATTTTGTGAATAGGCTCTAAGATGCACGTAAGAGCATCTTAACGGGTGGTGGAAGCAGGACTATGACAAACACCTGAATTCCACTTACAGATAACAGAGGACATCAGAGAATGAAGATTTACTATTCCTTTTTGTTATTTTACGTCCAAAATGTAAATAATATCTTTCAAAATTGATTTAAATTTGAAAAGTTACACTCTTCTTTTTCTCGATCATTTTATACAAATTAAACTCTATAGAAATTATAACTACAGTCACCCCACGCAGTTGAATCACCCACAATTTATGAATCAGCTGACTTCAAAAGACAAAATTATTATCAAACTTGTCACAAAACATCACAGAATTATTTTTACTGATAAGAAACTATGTGTAAAAATAATTCTGTGTTGTTTTGTGACAAGTTTGATAATAATTTTGTCTTTTGAAATCAGCT
Source organism: Aedes aegypti (assembly GCF_002204515.2). Taxonomy (NCBI): domain Eukaryota; kingdom Metazoa; phylum Arthropoda; class Insecta; order Diptera; family Culicidae; genus Aedes; species Aedes aegypti. The sequence continues at coordinate 385,204,890 of NC_035108.1, forward strand.
GATTTATAAATTGTGGGTGATTCAACTGCGTGGGGTCACTGTACTATTGGGATTTATTTTCCTTTTGATCCTCGTTGTCTCTTAATCTCAATAAACTTTAAATAGCAGAGCAATGGTTCGAAGAACTTTTAAACTCCTTAAAGTTCTTTCGACATAAACTTAATTGAAAATATCTATGTGTCAATCCAACAATCATTCGTCACATAAAGGTTCACCGTACGAGCAATGAAAATGATAGCCCAAATACCGTTTTGATTCATATTACGGACAGCTTCAAATTCCGGACACTCTAGTTTGTATGGGAAACATTTCACACGAAATGTTTCAACTTTTGTCGTTCTAAAGTTCTCAATTTCGAGGCTCGTTTTAGTAAGTTTTTTTCATAAATATCTTTGAATATTTAAAATGCCCAACTACCTTAGATGTCAATTTAGTGGTTTGATAATGTTAATGGATGATTTGATTGTTCCATTAATGATTATCATGAGCTGTCCGGAATTCGAATCAAAGTGTCCGAAATATGAGGCAAAAGTAAGGAAGCGTCCGGAAAAAGAATCATGAAAAGGCCACACAATTTGATTTATTAAAAATTATTCAAGTTGCGGAAGTGTATTCTCTACCCACCATTCAAAAGTTAAAGGCTCTCGACGCTCGATAACGCTAAGTAATCATACAGAATGATTTATTTTGTATGCTCTATGCTGGGTTATACTTCACTGAGGCCTTAAGTGTCCGTAATATGATTCAAAACGGTATAAGCTTCGTGCAACGTTAAGCGTCGTTCAAAAGTTGCCAAAAAATCCCAATCAAGCCAAAGGCTGCTTTTCGGAAAAAAAATCGGAAAACTCGGAGGGTTGTTGCTACTGCTTTCAGGTGTGACACTCTCCGGCCATCGTCAGAGTGCAACATCGACACGACGTGGAACATGAGAACCACCCCGTGCGCGGAGAGAGCAATGACGAACCTACAACTTCGATGCTCCGAATGATGATTCGTTTGACAACGACGAGCGATGGTGACGTTGATGTCTATCAATTGTGAAATTGTGATATTTTCAAGCAGTCAGTTTTATTTTTTGGCAAATCGATTATCGATGGTGACAAAAGAATCGAATGCGGGGGAGGCATCGAACTGAGTTTTTTGTATTTTAAATTAATACAACAGAGAATGTATCGAGTTCGAGCGAGTGCTGATGGAAGACGAAATAAAGAGGATGATGATTAATTTGATGGTGTTAATTGAGCTAAATGGTTTTAATTTGGGATTCAAGAGTGCTAAAACAAACAATTCAATCATAACGATAGCTGCATCTATCTTCACCGATTGGCCCCATTCCGAGTATTCATCGATGAGCCGCTAAAGACAGTATGACTCGGTGTTTCTTCGTGTCTACAATGAAAATTAGTGTCCAACTTTCCATTGTTCGTGCCAATTATCATCCGTCAAACATGTTCGTTAATCTATTCACTCGATCACCGATGGCCAACCGGTCGGCTGTCGCGCTTATCGAGATTTTATGAACATATTTATTACAAAGCCTTGCTCGCGTAAATCGTTGTCAATCGAGAGCCACTCACACTTGGCTGACTGTCTCACTCGAGATGGATGATAGATGATGATGAGCCCAGCGATTTCCTTGTTCGACCCATAGTTCATCAAATGCAACACCGCACAGCGGACGGTTTTGTGTTTTAAATGGCAGAAATATCATAAAATTAAGTTTATAAAAGGAAGCTCATTCACTTACTGAAAATCTTTCTAGAGCTACCTCAACGTTTGGAAGCATAATTGAAGTATCATTCATTAAAAGCGCTAATATGAAGAACTCTTCCACTGTGCACCGGACGACACGCGTGTAGGTAATAGTCAAATCCGAGCCGCGAGCTGCCATCCGATGTATTGTTCAATCCGCAACGGAGAAAGAGCGAAGAGTCCATTCAAATCTATCGCGCGCAGTTTGTGATGTCCAACGTTTTGATTGATACTAATACGACTGAGAGTTATCTTGTCAATTATTCACGGCACAAACTGTGATGACTGACGTCGCCACTGCCGTCTCTGACGGATATTTTACCTAAGATCTCATACCATGAGGCTTCACTCGCCACGGGATTAGGATGACCATCGGATACAGTGGGAGATATACTGGTGTCAACTCTACGTATTGAGTTGGCGAGGCTTTGGATTGTGCCATATGGATAACAACGTGACAACATAACGAGGATCGCACACAGACGATGTAATAAATATAGAAACGATTCCTATACATCAAAACAACAATTTATAGATTTTCATATTTTCTTCATGAATATACTGGAACCTTCATTCACGTAATTGAATCATTACGTACGGGTACGAAAACATAATTAAGAGCTTGTGGAAAGCTATGTCAGCTATATGCCAATAACCAGTTTTTTTTTAAACTAGAGTAGGTGTACTAGTTATGGACATAGTGGTTCCCTATTTCGCCATACGGGATTACTTGAATGTTTTCACATTTTGAAAGATCTTGTGTGTTGTAGTAGTAAGATATAAGATGTATCTTGATGTTTAAACATTCAAAATGATTTGAAATGTGAAAGTCATCGAAATTCCACGTATGGCCAAATAGGGAACCACTATGGCCATAACTGGTACACTTTACCTAGTTATATCTCGAAAGTTTATGAACAACATGTCTCGAAAATGGAACTTAAATTTAGTTTACAGTGTATGATAGCATCATAATGAAACACATAAAAAACTATTGACCGGTTATCAAGTAATGACAAACCATCTTCTCATAGTTTTTCAACAACCCCTCGGACCAGCTTTCCATACCCGACTGATACGTCGGCAGTACGCGCCGCGACCGATGAATGCCTTGCCCAGTGTGATGCGACCTCCGACGGTCAATCGGCTTCATCGATGCGGCGGCGGCGGCGTGTCAATCTCTTGCGCGGCGCTTGTGCTCATATGCTCTCATCCAACGCTGCCACAGTGTCAGTGCTTGTTGAAGCACATTGATTGAGAGTGAGCTTTTCGCTGTCAATCATAATCGGAATCCCCCTTGAGCTGACTTTAGATATCATCATCATTATCACGATCCTAGCCCTCGTAGCCGTTTGTTACCATCGACAAGCCAACCGGATCAATATTGCGCTCGTCAAGCTTTAGCTCAAGGGTTGTCGTTTGATCGAACGTAAGTACCTACATTTATGAAATAATAATTCTGCTCGTCAGAAAACTAAACTGGAAAAATCATTCCATCCACTTTCCGAGTAAACCCATTCCATTCCCAACCTCGCCAAACCACTCGCTGCAATTGACGAGGATCTGTGCTGTTACAAGGACCTTTCCCCGTTGATTGACTGTTTCCCTGACACTGACATGTTTATTGTCAACTTCTATCTGTTGTCGTGGTGGTGGCGGCGCATCACATCTCGATAAAGACATCTTCCTTCGGTGATAAGCGACCCCTGCGTCTCCCGTCTTCATCCCAAATTGCCACCAAAGCATACCCAAAACCGCTCGCTCCTGACAACCCTTCAAACATCACTCAAAACGACGTTTCTACGCTTTGTTTGTTTGCGAAAACGACGCAAATCGGGTGATGTTCGGATGTTGATGCTGCGGGTGGTTTCCGTTTTACAGTAAGCTCTGGAATAGTGTGGCGTCATTTTGTAATAATATACGTAGAGCAAAAAGAAAGCCCAAACAAGACGCTTCGTTTCCGGGACGCCGGGAGTTTGGTTTTCGGTTCGCGTGTTGTGCTGGGCAGTGTTTTGGAAAGCCCAAGCAAGACGATTCGTTTTCGGGACGCCGGAGTTTGGTTTTCGGTTCGCGTGTTGTGCTGGGCAGTGTTTTGGAAAGCCCAAGCAAGACGATTCGTTTTCGGGACGCCGGGAGTTTAGTTTTCGGTTCGCGTGTTGTGCTGGGCAGTGTTTTGGAAAGCCCAAGCCCGACGATTCGTTTTCGGGACGCCGGGAGTTTGGTTTTCGGTTCGCGATTTCTCCTGGGCAGTGTTTTGGAAAGCCCAAACAAGACGCTTCGTTTCCGGGACGCCGGGAGTTTGGTTTTCGGTTCGCGAGTTCTCCTGGGCAGTGTTTTGGAAAGCCCAAACAAGACGCTTCGTTTCCGGGACGCCGGGAGTTTGGTTTTCGGTTCGCGTGTTGTGCTGGGCAGTGTTTTGGAAAGCCCAAGCAAGACGATTCGTTTTCGGGACGCCGGAGTTTGGTTTTCGGTTCGCGTGTTGTGCTGGGCAGTGTTTTGGAAAGCCCAAGCAAGACGATTCGTTTTCGGGACGCCGGGAGTTTAGTTTTCGGTTCGCGTGTTGTGCTGGGCAGTGTTTTGGATAGCCCAAGACCGACGATTCGTTTTCGGGACGCCGGGAGTTTGGTTTTCGGTTCGCGATTTCTCCTGGGCAGTGTTTTGGAAAGCCCAAACAAGACGCTTCGTTTCCGGGACGCCGGGAGTTTGGTTTTCGGTTCGCGAGTTCTCCTGGGCAGTGTTTTGGAAAGCCCAAACAAGACGCTTCGTTTCCGGGACGCCGGGAGTTTGGTTTTCGGTTCGCGTGTTGTGCTGGGCAGTGTTTTGGAAAGCCCAAGCAAGACGATTCGTTTTCGGGACGCCGGAGTTTGGTTTTCGGTTCGCGTGTTGTGCTGGGCAGTGTTTTGGAAAGCCCAAGCAAGACGATTCGTTTTCGGGACGCCGGGAGTTTAGTTTTCGGTTCGTGTGTTGTGCTGGGCAGTGTTTTGGAAAGCCCAAGCAAGACGATTCGTTTTCGGGACGCCGGGAGTTTGGTTTTCGGTTCGCGAGTTGTGCTGGGCAGTGTTTTGGAAAGCCCAAGCAACACGATTCGTTTCCGGGACGCCGGGAGTTTAGTTTTCGGTTCGTGTGTTGTGCTGGGCAGTGTTTTGGAAAGTCCAAGCAAGACGATTCGTTTTCGGGACGCCGGGAGTTTGGTTTTCGGTTCGCGAGTTGTGCTGGGCAGTGTTTTGGAAAGCCCAAGCAACACGATTCGTTTCCGGGACGCCGGGAGTTTAGTTTTCGGTTCGTGTGTTGTGCTGGGCAGTGTTTTGGAAAGTCCAAGCAAGACGATTCGTTTTCGGGACGCCGGGAGTTTGGTTTTCGGTTCGCGTGTTGTGCTGGGCAGTGTTTTGGAAAGCCCAAACAAGACGCTTCGTTTCCGGGACGCCGGGAGTTTGGTTTTCGGTTCGCGTGTTGTGCTGGGCAGTGTTTTGGAAAGCCCAAGCCCGACGATTCGTTTTCGGGACGCCGGGAGTTTGGTTTTCGGTTCGCGAGTTCTCCTGGGCAGTGTTTTGGAAAGCCCAAACAAGACGCTTCGTTTCCGGGACGCCGGGAGTTTGGTTTTCGGTTCGCGAGTTCTCCTGGGCAGTGTTTTGGAAAGCCCAAACAAGACGCTTCGTTTCCGGGACGCCGGGAGTTTGGTTTTCGGTTCGCGTGTTGTGCTGGGCAGTGTTTTGGAAAGCCCAAGCAAGACGATTCGTTTTCGGGACGCCGGAGTTTGGTTTTCGGTTCGCGTGTTGTGCTGGGCAGTGTTTTGGAAAGCCCAAGCAAGACGATTCGTTTTCGGGACGCCGGGAGTTTAGTTTTCGGTTCGCGTGTTGTGCTGGGCAGTGTTTTGGAAAGCCCAAGCCCGACGATTCGTTTTCGGGACGCCGGGAGTTTGGTTTTCGGTTCGCGAGTTCTCCTGGGCAGTGTTTTGGAAAGCCCAAACAAGACGCTTCGTTTCCGGGACGCCGGGAGTTTGGTTTTCGGTTCGCGTGTTGTGCTGGGCAGTGTTTTGGAAAGCCCAAACAAGACGCTTCGTTTCCGGGACGCCGGGAGTTTGGTTTTCGGTTCGCGTGTTGTGCTGGGCAGTGTTTTGGAAAGCCCAAACAAGACGCTTCGTTTCCGGGACGCCGGGAGTTTGGTTTTCGGTTCGCGTGTTGTGCTGGGCAGTGTTTTGGAAAGCCCAAGCCCGACGATTCGTTTTCGGGACGCCGGGAGTTTGGTTTTCGGTTCGCGAGTTCTCCTGGGCAGTGTTTTGGAAAGCCCAAACAAGACGCTTCGTTTCCGGGACGCCGGGAGTTTGGTTTTCGGTTCGCGAGTTCTCCTGGGCAGTGTTTTGGAAAGCCCAAACAAGACGCTTCGTTTCCGGGACGCCGGGAGTTTGGTTTTCGGTTCGCGTGTTGTGCTGGGCAGTGTTTTGGAAAGCCCAAGCAAGACGATTCGTTTTCGGGACGCCGGAGTTTGGTTTTCGGTTCGCGTGTTGTGCTGGGCAGTGTTTTGGAAAGCCCAAACAAGACGCTTCGTTTCCGGGACGCCGGGAGTTTAGTTTTCGGTTCGCGTGTTGTGCTGGGCAGTGTTTTGGAAAGCCCAAGCCCGACGATTCGTTTTCGGGACGCCGGGAGTTTGGTTTTCGGTTCGCGAGTTCTCCTGGGCAGTGTTTTGGAAAGCCCAAACAAGACGCTTCGTTTCCGGGACGCCGGGAGTTTGGTTTTCGGTTCGCGTGTTGTGCTGGGCAGTGTTTTGGAAAGCCCAAACAAGACGCTTCGTTTCCGGGACGCCGGGAGTTTGGTTTTCGGTTCGCGTGTTGTGCTGGGCAGTGTTTTGGAAAGCCCAAACAAGACGCTTCGTTTCCGGGACGCCGGGAGTTTGGTTTTCGGTTCGCGTGTTGTGCTGGGCAGTGTTTTGGAAAGCCCAAACAAGACGCTTCGTTTCCGGGACGCCGGGAGTTTGGTTTTCGGTTCGCGTGTTGTGCTGGGCAGTGTTTTGGAAAGCCCAAGCAAGACGATTCGTTTTCGGGACGCCGGAGTTTGGTTTTCGGTTCGCGTGTTGTGCTGGGCAGTGTTTTGGAAAGCCCAAGCAAGACGATTCGTTTTCGGGACGCCGGGAGTTTAGTTTTCGGTTCGTGTGTTGTGCTGGGCAGTGTTTTGGAAAGCCCAAGCAAGACGATTCGTTTTCGGGACGCCGGGAGTTTGGTTTTCGGTTCGCGAGTTGTGCTGGGCAGTGTTTTGGAAAGCCCAAGCAACACGATTCGTTTCCGGGACGCCGGGAGTTTAGTTTTCGGTTCGTGTGTTGTGCTGGGCAGTGTTTTGGAAAGTCCAAGCAAGACGATTCGTTTTCGGGACGCCGGGAGTTTGGTTTTCGGTTCGCGAGTTGTGCTGGGCAGTGTTTTGGAAAGCCCAAGCAACACGATTCGTTTCCGGGACGCCGGGAGTTTAGTTTTCGGTTCGTGTGTTGTGCTGGGCAGTGTTTTGGAAAGTCCAAGCAAGACGATTCGTTTTCGGGACGCCGGGAGTTTGGTTTTCGGTTCGCGTGTTGTGCTGGGCAGTGTTTTGGAAAGCCCAAACAAGACGCTTCGTTTCCGGGACGCCGGGAGTTTGGTTTTCGGTTCGCGTGTTGTGCTGGGCAGTGTTTTGGAAAGCCCAAGCCCGACGATTCGTTTTCGGGACGCCGGGAGTTTGGTTTTCGGTTCGCGAGTTCTCCTGGGCAGTGTTTTGGAAAGCCCAAACAAGACGCTTCGTTTCCGGGACGCCGGGAGTTTGGTTTTCGGTTCGCGAGTTCTCCTGGGCAGTGTTTTGGAAAGCCCAAACAAGACGCTTCGTTTCCGGGACGCCGGGAGTTTGGTTTTCGGTTCGCGTGTTGTGCTGGGCAGTGTTTTGGAAAGCCCAAGCAAGACGATTCGTTTTCGGGACGCCGGAGTTTGGTTTTCGGTTCGCGTGTTGTGCTGGGCAGTGTTTTGGAAAGCCCAAGCAAGACGATTCGTTTTCGGGACGCCGGGAGTTTAGTTTTCGGTTCGCGTGTTGTGCTGGGCAGTGTTTTGGAAAGCCCAAGCCCGACGATTCGTTTTCGGGACGCCGGGAGTTTGGTTTTCGGTTCGCGATTTCTCCTGGGCAGTGTTTTGGAAAGCCCAAACAAGACGCTTCGTTTCCGGGACGCCGGGAGTTTGGTTTTCGGTTCGCGAGTTCTCCTGGGCAGTGTTTTGGAAAGCCCAAACAAGACGCTTCGTTTCCGGGACGCCGGGAGTTTGGTTTTCGGTTCGCGTGTTGTGCTGGGCAGTGTTTTGGAAAGCCCAAGCAAGACGATTCGTTTTCGGGACGCCGGAGTTTGGTTTTCGGTTCGCGTGTTGTGCTGGGCAGTGTTTTGGAAAGCCCAAGCAAGACGATTCGTTTTCGGGACGCCGGGAGTTTAGTTTTCGGTTCGCGTGTTGTGCTGGGCAGTGTTTTGGAAAGCCCAAGACCGACGATTCGTTTTCGGGACGCCGGGAGTTTGGTTTTCGGTTCGCGATTTCTCCTGGGCAGTGTTTTGGAAAGCCCAAACAAGACGCTTCGTTTCCGGGACGCCGGGAGTTTGGTTTTCGGTTCGCGAGTTCTCCTGGGCAGTGTTTTGGAAAGCCCAAACAAGACGCTTCGTTTCCGGGACGCCGGGAGTTTGGTTTTCGGTTCGCGTGTTGTGCTGGGCAGTGTTTTGGAAAGCCCAAGCAAGACGATTCGTTTTCGGGACGCCGGAGTTTGGTTTTCGGTTCGCGTGTTGTGCTGGGCAGTGTTTTGGAAAGCCCAAGCAAGACGATTCGTTTTCGGGACGCCGGGAGTTTAGTTTTCGGTTCGTGTGTTGTGCTGGGCAGTGTTTTGGAAAGCCCAAGCAAGACGATTCGTTTTCGGGACGCCGGGAGTTTGGTTTTCGGTTCGCGAGTTGTGCTGGGCAGTGTTTTGGAAAGCCCAAGCAACACGATTCGTTTCCGGGACGCCGGGAGTTTAGTTTTCGGTTCGTGTGTTGTGCTGGGCAGTGTTTTGGAAAGTCCAAGCAAGACGATTCGTTTTCGGGACGCCGGGAGTTTGGTTTTCGGTTCGCGAGTTGTGCTGGGCAGTGTTTTGGAAAGCCCAAGCAACACGATTCGTTTCCGGGACGCCGGGAGTTTAGTTTTCGGTTCGTGTGTTGTGCTGGGCAGTGTTTTGGAAAGTCCAAGCAAGACGATTCGTTTTCGGGACGCCGGGAGTTTGGTTTTCGGTTCGCGTGTTGTGCTGGGCAGTGTTTTGGAAAGCCCAAACAAGACGCTTCGTTTCCGGGACGCCGGGAGTTTGGTTTTCGGTTCGCGTGTTGTGCTGGGCAGTGTTTTGGAAAGCCCAAGCCCGACGATTCGTTTTCGGGACGCCGGGAGTTTGGTTTTCGGTTCGCGAGTTCTCCTGGGCAGTGTTTTGGAAAGCCCAAACAAGACGCTTCGTTTCCGGGACGCCGGGAGTTTGGTTTTCGGTTCGCGAGTTCTCCTGGGCAGTGTTTTGGAAAGCCCAAACAAGACGCTTCGTTTCCGGGACGCCGGGAGTTTGGTTTTCGGTTCGCGTGTTGTGCTGGGCAGTGTTTTGGAAAGCCCAAGCAAGACGATTCGTTTTCGGGACGCCGGAGTTTGGTTTTCGGTTCGCGTGTTGTGCTGGGCAGTGTTTTGGAAAGCCCAAGCAAGACGATTCGTTTTCGGGACGCCGGGAGTTTAGTTTTCGGTTCGCGTGTTGTGCTGGGCAGTGTTTTGGAAAGCCCAAGCCCGACGATTCGTTTTCGGGACGCCGGGAGTTTGGTTTTCGGTTCGCGAGTTCTCCTGGGCAGTGTTTTGGAAAGCCCAAACAAGACGCTTCGTTTCCGGGACGCCGGGAGTTTGGTTTTCGGTTCGCGTGTTGTGCTGGGCAGTGTTTTGGAAAGCCCAAACAAGACGCTTCGTTTCCGGGACGCCGGGAGTTTGGTTTTCGGTTCGCGTGTTGTGCTGGGCAGTGTTTTGGAAAGCCCAAACAAGACGCTTCGTTTCCGGGACGCCGGGAGTTTGGTTTTCGGTTCGCGTGTTGTGCTGGGCAGTGTTTTGGAAAGCCCAAGCCCGACGATTCGTTTTCGGGACGCCGGGAGTTTGGTTTTCGGTTCGCGAGTTCTCCTGGGCAGTGTTTTGGAAAGCCCAAACAAGACGCTTCGTTTCCGGGACGCCGGGAGTTTGGTTTTCGGTTCGCGAGTTCTCCTGGGCAGTGTTTTGGAAAGCCCAAACAAGACGCTTCGTTTCCGGGACGCCGGGAGTTTGGTTTTCGGTTCGCGTGTTGTGCTGGGCAGTGTTTTGGAAAGCCCAAGCAAGACGATTCGTTTTCGGGACGCCGGGAGTTTGGTTTTCGGTTCGCGAGTTGTGCTAGGCAGTGTTTTGGAAAGCCCAAGCAAGACGATTCGTTTCCGGGACGCCGGGAGTTTAGTTTTCGGTTCGCGTGTTGTGCTGGGCAGTGTTTTGGAAAGCCCAAGCCCGACGATTCGTTTTCGGGACGCCGGGAGTTTGGTTTTCGGTTCGCGAGTTCTCCTGGGCAGTGTTTTGGAAAGCCCAAACAAGACGCTTCGTTTCCGGGACGCCGGGAGTTTGGTTTTCGGTTCGCGTGTTGTGCTGGGCAGTGTTTTGGAAAGCCCAAACAAGACGCTTCGTTTCCGGGACGCCGGGAGTTTGGTTTTCGGTTCGCGTGTTGTGCTGGGCAGTGTTTTGGAAAGCCCAAACAAGACGCTTCGTTTCCGGGACGCCGGGAGTTTGGTTTTCGGTTCGCGTGTTGTGCTGGGCAGTGTTTTGGAAAGCCCAAGCCCGACGATTCGTTTTCGGGACGCCGGGAGTTTGGTTTTCGGTTCGCGAGTTCTCCTGGGCAGTGTTTTGGAAAGCCCAAACAAGACGCTTCGTTTCCGGGACGCCGGGAGTTTGGTTTTCGGTTCGCGTGTTGTGCTGGGCAGTGTTTTGGAAAGCCCAAGCAAGACGATTCGTTTCCGGGACGCCGGGAGTTTAGTTTTCGGTTCGTGTGTTGTGCTGGGCAGTGTTTTGGAAAGTCCAAGCAAGACGATTCGTTTTCGGGACGCCGGGAGTTTGGTTTTCGGTTCGCGTGTTGTGCTGGGCAGTGTTTTGGAAAGCCCAAGCAAGACGATTCGTTTTCGGGACGCCGGGAGTTTGGTTTTCGGTTCGCGTGTTGTGCTGGGCAGTGTTTTGGAAAGCTCAAGCAAGACGGTTCGTTTTCGGGGCGCCGAGAAGTTTTGCTGTTCGCGCTGTGTGAGTGCGAAAAGATATTTGTGTTCAGTCGAGGATGGATTACCAACTGGTGAGCTCGTTTCATGCTTATGATAACACATTTTTTCATGAAAGCGTTACTTTTTTTGTAATATGCAATCAAACTTTGTATGGTTCGTCACTATAAGTGTCGGCATTATGCCTGTTTTATACAATTCTAATAAACGTAAAATTTTTGACATTTCTTAAAATTTTTTTGAATTGTTTGACATCATGAATGTCGACGTTTATTTTAAAACTTCTACCAAAGACTTTTCTTCTTGAGGCATAAATGTTGTAATTTTCAAACAAATTATGTATGGTTCGTCACTACATGTGTCGGCATTATTCCTGTTCCATATAATTTAAGAAAAACGCATATATTTTCCTTTTTTCGCCATTAATAAAAACTTCTTTTGAATGTTTCGACATTACAGATGTTGACGTTTATTTTAAATCATCTACCAAAAACTTTTTGAGACAAAACTGAAAACTAGCTTTAAGTATAAATCGTATTTTTCCTCCTTATGACAGTAGTGTGTGATCCGTTGACTGCGACGCTTGCTCCTGCGGGGCGGGTGATGCGGTCAGGATCGAACGTGTTACGCGTGGAGTGCAGTGAAAAAGTGTATAGTATTTTACGGAAACCCCAGTGCGGCGACGGAGAAAAACTGCTTCACATCCTGGTAAAATCGTTCTTTATTATTTTTTACTTTACTCACATATTACCAATTCAAACTAAATACGTGCCAGGATCGAAAATATAATTTTCGATTCGGGAAGTGTAAAAACACTGCATATATCCATTTGATATCTGGATGTTTTTATGCGGGGCTTACTGTAAATGAAAATGACCTCAGAATGTGTGTGTATTTACTGCCATTCTTGAAATGGGTCGTTGGAATTTCAGTAGAGCTATCACCTTTCATCTCCTGGGCTAAAACTGTCTGCAGATATAAAGATATCGAAGGGTATCATTAAATACATGCATACAATTTTCTTCCATAAAAGCACTGCCGGCCAGTGGGAGGTGGATTGTATCACACACACACACACACACAATATACGTAGAGCAAAAACATAACTTGAAAATTTCTCCTGATGCTTCTGAAACTCAACTTATAATATCCTTACATAAACAAAAAGCTCTTTATTTGAAACCTTCCAGTAGATTAGAGGGATTTCAATAAATTGGTCAGATGAAGCTAGGTATCTAGGGCTCATTCCAGATAAAAATTTAACTTTCTTAAATCACATTGAGGGCATTCAAGCCAAATGTAACAAATATTTAAAATATGTGTATGCACTTATTGACAGAAAATTTGTCTCAAGAAAAAGCTTTTGATCTTCAAACAAATTTTCAGGCCAGTCATGTTGTATGCTGTACCAATATGGACTTGCTGTTGTTATACCAGAAAGAAAGCTCTCGTAATCTTAATCTTCTATTGCCATGATAAATGCGTTAACCTAGATAAGTAAGGTTAAGTTAATTGAAAGCGTTTTTTTTTATAAACAGGTGTCATCAACTCACCTGTAAAAAACTCTTGACTGCTACGGCAAATAAATTGTTATATGTTGTTAGCAAAATGTTAATAAGTGCTTAATTTAGATCTACCAATTAAGGGTGATAGTGTTTTCTAACACAGAAACCTAGATACAAAAAATAAAAGTAATATTTGGAATGATACTTGTTGCTGCCACCACTGCAACGCAATGTTGCTGCAGACAAATGAGTGGATTGAAGAATTGAATTGACTGATGTGTCAAACAAACGAATTACTGGTTAGTCATCATAGTGTGTCAGCAGAAAACGAAGAGAACCACCATATTGAATTAGTAGCAGTCTACATAGTTAAAGCTGATTATTACTAGGTAACTTTATATTAATATAATTACCACAGTTTTCTAACACAGATTATAAACTAAGCTTGATTATAATATTGCTTATTTTGACCTATAGGTAGAGCAATGCATACAGAACTGTTACGGAATTAGCTCAAAATATGGTTAACACCGAAAATTGTAAGTAGCTTAATTCATGCATGAATATAAACATCGCTTTTTTGAACAATACAGCTAATAATACTAATAGAAACAATGTGGAGCGAAAAATCAAATATATAGATGTCTTCAAGAACGGAATCCACATTTTTTATGCAAAAAGATTGTAGATATTTATTTGAAATCTAACGTTATTGAAATTTGCTTTGCATGGCTTTGCTTTGTAGCCATGGACTCTTACCACTCGGCTGAGTAAGAAATAAAAAACTCTAAATTGATAAATTTAAGAGCAAAATTTTTTTTTGTTTAGATGAAGCTGCTTTCAACTGAACGAGCTACAAGTCTGCCAAAGGATGTAAACCATAATTTCTATAAACAAGAAAGTTGGCAATTTCAGTTGGACCACCCTTATTTTAAATAACACAAAACTGCCTAAGGAAGACAAACAACTTTGTAGAAAACAGTTTTTGTCTGAAGTTCCATTTAAAAGTTCTAAATGCATCTTTCCGCGTGAATCTGCTTTTTGGACCACTGTACACTGGTATATCGTATTGGTTTCACCCTCTCGCCCCAAAACCTATGGATCATTGAAGATGACACTTTTGGAACTCACCGCATAAACACAAAGTCTCCACCTACAGAGATCTTTTAGCGCTGGGCTAGTTCATCTCGGGACCAACGGCTTTACTTCCCTTCCGAAAGAAATCGTCACTATAACTTTTTACGTCGTAAGTGATTAGGTGGGGGAGGGGATTTGATCCCAGGTCCTCGGCGTGAGTTTTAACCAGTACACCTGGACCATTCCCCCTATTTTATTCGCTCTTTCTATTGTTAAAAACGAAGAGCAAAGCAACCCAAAAACCAAATCAAACCTTAGTACAGTCACCCCACAGTTATGGATCAGCTAAGGGTCATTTTTTAGAATAAAATATGATTACAAATCATGGTGACCTTGTATAAAACAAATTTACCCGCCAGGCAATGCCGAATATAATTGTTTTCGAGAATACATATAAAAAATCGCGGTTATTTACGAAAAAGTGTCGATTTCGAAAGAAATTTCAAACGTTGTCCATCCCACAGATGTGGATCAGTGGAACAGGAGGGACCTTATTGTGGATCAAATCGACTCATATTATGGATCAGAGCACTATAAAAGCAATTTATCTGTGAAGCAAGCGAATGGTGTATTAGTGAAATTATACGTTTAGGCGTTTCTTTCGGAATCGTCTTATCGAAGATTCATAACTGTGGTACGGGTTTCAATGCCCCACAGTTATGAATCAACGATTCTATGAATGCGGATAACATTTTATTTTATACGGATGAATAAAATATGCTAGGAGATGTTATGATTGATAGCAATGCTGTACAGATTCATGGTTCACGTAGATAAAATGTGTTCTGCGTAATTGCAACTCTATTTGAAGAGATATTCGCCGTTTAAGCCAACTTTGATCCACATTTGTGTGCTATCCATAACTGTGGGGTGACTGTACGTTAATTCAAAATTGAGTAAGTGCTACAGTACTGAAAGTTGAATTGATCTGCAGAATGAGTTAACCAGTAGGTATTTTTTCCGCATGGCTTTATGAAGACACCTTCCACACCTTCAACTCACAAGCCCCTAGAATTGAGTGGAAAGAACTTACTTTTGATTACTTTATTTTCTCCGAAATTTGTGACAGCATTGCTTTTCTGTCAAACACACAAGACTACGGTGATCGATATCTATGCTTTTCAAAGCGCTTTGGTTATTTCATGATCCATCTATACAAGCTCTCTTCATGACTGTAGCGGAAACATTAAGAACAATTTGAGTTGGAATCACATATATACCAATCGGTGTACAACTCCAAATATTCCAATGGTTCTAGAAAACTTCAAACGGATTCCATTGTTTTCAAAAAGTAGACAACAATTCACGATACGTGTTGATCGAAAAAAATGTATGGCAAGAACGCCTGATTTACTTTTGCAGGGAGCAGGGGGGGCAACGTGGCGTAGTTGGGTACATGTTCGCTTCATAAGCGGATGGTCATGGGTTTAATTTCCAGCCACCTCAACAAAAAACCTTTCATCACTCCGCATGAAAACGACACGAGCACTACCCGTCTAACACCATGACCGTCTGATAGCGGACTGTAATTGACCCTCTTCTGAGCGAACATGCTCTACTGAACTCCGATAACACGGCAATCGACCAATGCACTTCTCTCTGGACTTGTACGTATTATCACGTGCTCTTCAATCTACTGGTGATGGTAGAGTGTAAAATAGCTCTGAATAGATTAAGCAAACGAGAATAAAAAAAGTAGAGAGCGAGCATGGAGAAAATTACTCACTCAACCGATAAAAATAGGAAATTCCTGCTGCAACCGAAATTTTAGTGTTCGGCTGTCACTACTTAAATCAGCGCAATACTGAAGAATCAAAAACGATTGAGATAAACCGAAAATCAAAATACTCACGAACTGGAGTGAGTTCCAATCCGCACGTAATTAGGAAACACGACTAAAGGCGTCCAGCATTCAATCACTGAATGTTTCCAGCTGAATGAACGCATTCACACTCATTGAATCATTCCGCCGAGTGTATTGCCATTCAGTGAGCGCTCATCAGCACTCAAATACCGATTCTTTCCCATTACCCCGAATCTCATTACCCCAAATGCCATTAACCCGAACGCCGCCATTACCCCGAACGGCCCATCACCCCGAATTCCAATATCATGAGGAACTGTCATCAATATCATCATGACGAGATAATTTTTAATTAGGGGAGATAGCATTCGGGGTGATGGAATTCGGGGTAATGGTACATTCGGGGTAATGGAATTCGGGGTGATGGCATTCGGGGAAATGGTATTCGGGGTAATGGGGTAGAATCGAACCAGTAGTGACTTATTCTATTGCCGTTTTTGCTCAACTTATCGGTCGGGACGAATTAGAATGCGCATCGAAAATTTAAACACTCAGCTTGGTTGGGGAAATGGCAACCTTGCTCTTGACTGCATGTGAAAGTGAATGAGGAGAACGCAATAATCGAGTGTTTCCCATGCTTGGTGAAATTTCTTAGAGCCATAAAAGTCATAATAGAAATTAGAAATACAGCATATCATTGAAGTTTTTATAGTACCTATTTCTAAGATGTACATATCCAGTGCGATACGCGAAGAAATGTCTTTTGAATTTCTTTAATAGTTTGTTTAAAAATTCATTCAGATCAAAACCCTGAAAAAAATTCCAAAGCGCTTATACCTGAGAAATTATTCTTGAAGAACTTCTTGAAGCACTTTATGGTGGAATCTTTGAAGTTGTTTTAAAAAAATACTACTAGAATTTGCATGCATATTTCCTTCAAAATTACCTCTCAGTTTCTCTAAATTTTTGAATATTTTTTCTGGATATTCCTTCTGAATACTTATTCACGAATAACTCCAGAAAAATCTTCATGAATTCCCTAGGTTTCCTCACGATCTTTGCCCAAAATGCTTCTAGGAATTTTATTATTAGTATTTCTTGCTCTACATGTTAACTGTCTTTAAATAACAACGGATATTCTGTGAAAATGAAGAATGGTGGCAGTAAAAAACGTGGTTATATGTCACCTGTATTTCATGAATAGCATCTTATTTAATATAACTATCAGTATTCTAGAAGATATCTTTCAAAGTCATCTTCCTCAAGCGATTATTATCAAATCTTTTCCTAAGAATTCCACCCAAAACTCCATGAAAATTCCATTTTAATTACAAACAGAAAATCTTTCAAGACTTTCATGACGAACTCTGATTTAAATCCGGTTCATTCATATAGTTATTAACTGAGAGATTTCTTTGCCGATTGACCATTTTTGCATATATACGTGTGGCAGATATATACGTGTGGCAGGTACGAAGATACTCTATGCCTTGGGAATCGAGAAAATTTCCTTTACGAAAAGATCCTCGACCAACGGGATTTGAACCCACGACCATCAGCATGGTCATGCTGAATAGCTGCGCGCTTACCCCTACGGCTATTTGGGCCCCAATATTGTCATTTTTACTGAATCTGAAGTAATCATTCGTTATTTTGTCTGGGTGAGGTTCAATTGTAAGAAATAAGATATAAGAACGAAAAAGCGTTTGGGTATCCAGCTTTAAAAATGAACTAACAAATACCTTGTAAAGTTACTCTGAAAGTCTTGTTAAATAAGCACTAGTTGAAGAAATTTCAGCGAAAAAAGTGCTTTAGCTTACCAGCTTATTTTTCAAACTTTTGCTTTGAAATTCGATATATATACATCAGAAACTCTCATGTCCTGATATTCTTATATATGTATTGCAAGAGTGACGGAGAAAGATCACCGAGAAAAAATTTTGACACACTAATCGATTTACTTATACGTCTTTCAGGAATTTAATTAGACTGAGAGATCCATGCATTGACATAGCTGTTTCCCAAAAAATTCCTCCAAGAGTTCAACCACATATTACTTTGGCTTTCTTCTGAAATGTTTTGATAGTTTCTCAGATGACGAAGAAAACTTTTGTTTTTCTAATACTTACAGTAAACATATCCTGAAGAAACTACCTCAGTGAATACTTTAAAAGATTTATCTAAGAACTTCCTCAAAATAAAAAAATGTTGAATAACGTGCTTATTTCAAGGGAAATTGCATACATTTAGGCTTATTTTGCAGATTTACTTAGTTCAATTTTGCAATAACATGATGATATTTACAAGTTGTAAGAATTTTGACATAAGTTTTGGATTCAGGAGACCCAAACTTAGTAGAAAGAGAAATTTTGCATTCTAAAATATGCTTTATTATATAGTGATCAATTTCGCCCCATTGTGACATTTTGAATTTTTGATATTACAACTAATTTTATGATATGTTAAATTTAATTTCATAAAAAATCGATTACATAAACTGATAGGGGTCAATGAAGTACTGATTTTACCGAAATAAATTTGACAATATTTGAATTCCAAAGGATATCATAAAAAAAAGTTGTAAAATAATGATCAATTTTCCCCCGGATTACGGTACCGTTAAACGGGGTAATTTTGATAGCTTTCTCTAAGAAAACTTAAATAACGCATGCTGTTTCAAAGAATTACAATTAATATTTTTAAAACAAGTACTGACATCCCAGCTATCGATTGCACTTGATAGTTTGCCAAAAGATTTATTCTGAATAGATATATAATTTTTATATAATCGAAAGTCGGTTTTCTGTTTTGGGGTAACTTTTATAATGGAGTATAAATCGAACAAAATTGAATGAATTACAGAACATTTATAGGGCGTTGCATACCTCTAGGCGTTCAAAATTATATGGAAATTTCTGACTTAGATTACAAAAATGGTCCCAGTTTGTAAAAAATGGGTTTCGCTTAGAGATTTGAGACCGAATTCATGTTCTACTATGACTAGGCTGTCAAGGACAAGTGACCTTTATCAAATAGCAGGGTTCTGAATTTTCGTATAAATTATGTGAAATCTACGATTTTTCGCACGTAAGGAGAATGCTTTTTTCGCTTCCTCACGTGAACATCTTTTATCGCTCACACTTATTTTCCCTGGAGCTACGATGGAGGATAACCGAAAATCACTCCACTCTGGAGATAATTTATTTTTCACTCCATAAGTTTTTCGCACACCAACTGCTCCCGAGAATTATCAATATGTGGATAAACAAAAACTAGTGCCGGCGACGGAATTCGAACCTAGAACACTGCTAAAAACAAACCCGCGATGTGTGCACGCTAACCATGCTACCACACCAGATTCGTCTTCCAGTATCAGTGAATCAATTGTCACCCAACACGCAGCAACAAAGACATTGTCATCTCCTATTCTTGTTGCAACAATTTCATTCCACAACATGGGTTTATCATCAGTTGAACAGAATATGACAAAGATCGATCACCAAGTGCGCAGCGATTTTCTGGGCTTCGCATTGCAATTTTTGAGAACTCTCTTCGTGTTGGAAGACATTGACACATTATCAAACAGCATACATAAAACAAAACTGGATTTGTGTTTAAAATAACTGATTAATCGCGAGTTGAAAAGGTTGCAAAAATGTTGTGCTCTGTGTTGTCATGACAATTTTGCTTATGATTGTGTCCTTATCCGCAACAGTTGTGACAAACGGTTGTGAGCGAGCTTGCTTTGTTGTTTGTTTTTCGTTTATTTTGATGGTAATTTGATTCACTGTCCAGTATAATAACTCTGGCAGGTCGTCGTCTCGAAGAATGCATGACTAACTTCAATCCAAAATCGTCAACAAGCAGATTTCTCTTCATTCCGCTTGCAACCCTTACTCACAAAAAGAAAGCGTTTACTGTATATTCGCTTGCTTTGCACCAACCATCGAATGCCTTCACATAATTGCTTGTATTGGCAAGTGAACCATGTCTCCTTATGATTCCATGATAGCTCTGTTGGTAAGCGCGTGGATTCAGAGGTAGTTTATTCGATTCCAGATGCGTTTTGTTTTTGTTTAAATGCTCTTAATCGGTCGAAGACACGATTCATATTTTTAGTCGACTCAGTGTTCCCAAACGAAGATTCGCCCGTAACGAAGGTATCGTATTTGTTCGTCATGACGCCAAGCCTATGTGACTGGATCTCTGCGGCAAATCGGCATCCGACGCTGGTTGAGTAACGACGGAACAGTTTCGTCGCCGACTTACTTCCATTTGATGGTGACGATTGTCTACCCTGCTATCAAAATTACCCGCATTATCAAAGTTAGCCCGTTTTGCGGTACTTAGTTTTTAACTTTTCAAACTATTTGGACAAATTACAGAAAAAGGTGGGCGAAAATTGACACTCCATTTTAGTTCTAATTTTTGCCTCCGTATAATTTACTAACTTTTTATACAGAACTTTAAATAACAACACATCCCAAGCAACTAGACGATCAGATAAAAGAGCATGTTTAAGTTTAATGCACTTATTGAAAGATAATAAATAACATGCTATGCGGCTCAATTTTTATGTAATTACATGAACTTCAGTTCAAAAAAGGTTCTTCACGCTGATGCAGGAAGTTTTTCTGATAAATATTTCTGATAATATTCTCTGAAAAGCAAATTACCTGAAGAGGTAGGTTCTAAAGAATATTTAGAAAAAAAATAAGTGTTGGATTTGAATTTCTGTGGCTTTTCCTTTCTTCGCTGTAAGCCTATCATCGAGCGTATTTTTTTTCAATCCTTGGGATTCAAAAGGCATTGAGAATAAGTGCAAATTTAATATGGCAACTATGTGAAAAGGCAAATATTATGTGACGTATAAAATAAATCATCAAAAGTATAAGATGAAATTGAACTTTTGTTTCAATGCCGTATAATTTATAAAAACGAGTGAACGTTGGGTTTGTAGTTTAAAATAGACTCTTTTAGAATACTACCACTTTAGTACGGTTGGTACTTTTATTGAACTTTGTATTGACCATCTAAACGAGTTCCTTATGAACCAATTCGGAACTATATTGTTGTTTGGAAAAAAGTAAGCATTTTTAATTGTACTTAAAAATTTCTATTGAATAGATATGATGCATCGCATTATAAAAAGATAACGTATACGTTTTTAGAATCAAGTTCTGATTGTAGATTTTTGAATAAGTAATAAACTTATATGTTTGAACCAACTTGAAACTATCTTTGAATCAATCAAGTTTCAAAAAATAGAAACCGAACTTTTAGTTGGTTGAGATGCTTTATATATTATCGTTGATAACAATAATTCAATGATAAACTTTATTGTAGTCTGCAATGAATAGCAATTGATTCCTATGAACATAGTTTGGGACAATAGTACTGAATATATTTTTATCTAACGTTAACAATTGAAAAACGCGATAACTAGTCAGTGGAATATTGTTGTAGAATGGATTTAATCGAACTCATGTACGTGTAATTATTGATAGATATCCAAAAATTACGTTGTTCGATATTAATTTATGTTTGCCATGTAGTGAAAACATATTGTGAAGCTAAATAGTACCTGAATGCTACTACAGAACATATAGAAATAAAAAGGGCATACTTATTGCAGTTATACTGCATATAGCCGTAGTTTTATATTTGTACAATGCCAAAATAAAATGTACACAATTGTCGGATGCTGACTTCGCGATATTAGTGCCTTTAAAGTTTTGGTGCAATATTAGAAGCTAGGTTCAAGCTGTTTCATTTTTGATCTGAATGCTAGTATGGGCCCATAAACACACTACTCATCGACAAACTGTGACTTCATCATCATCCTTCCTCAACATCGCCCAAGACACCGTGGTATGGTGTGGAGGTGAATATTTGTTGATTCTTTCTTGTTTAACCGCACGCATCGCAGATCTAGTCCATCTTCAAACACATGTTCCTCCACGAGAGTTCAATGTCACCGGCATCCATACCTTTAGCTAGTTGCTGCTTTGCTGCTGCCAGTCGTCAGAGGCACGCATGTCGTCGTAGTTTGGTTAATGCCTTCTAGCGGCGCGGACGGAAAAAGGATGAAAGGACGACGAGTCCCGGATTAATACATCCATCCACTCACTAACTAGTGAGTGACTGCGAGAAGATGTCCTTGCTGCGCTCTCTGCCTCCGTGATGGTCGGTCTGTTGCTTGATGGCTTTAGGTTTCGTCTGCCGTTGTCACATCACATAATAGGTACCGTCATGTGGGGCTACTTTTGATTCCGAGGGCTACTTTGTACTTTGCGATTTGGAAGGAATCCTTTATTTCCACAATGGAGTTTAAGATCTTCACCCTAAATTCTCCAAATTTAGAACAACTGACCACGATAGGCGGGACCCTTTTTTGCTCATTTGAATCGAAGATCCTAGAGGCTGCTTCGATATGGTGTTCGGAATATTTGTCTAAAACATCGAACTGATTGTAGATTTCGATGCAATTATCAACATTAACCATTTCACCCTTGGAAGAAAGTGCGTAGTTCGGGGAAACATCCTTTCGTCCATTTTGCCACGTTTAGTCACAGGTTTAAAATCCACTTTTTTGGGAAGGAAGTTGTGAGTTCAGAGATTCACCCTTCCTACAAAGCAAAGCCATGGTGAAGGTGTCTGGGTGCGATTCCCGGTCGATCCAGGATCTTTTCGTAATGGAAATTTCCTTGACTTCCCTGGGCATAGAGAATCATCGTACCTGCCAAACGATATATGAATGCGAAAATGGCAACTTTGACGAAGAAAGCTCAGTTAAAACCTGTGGGAGTGCTCATAAGAACACTGAACTGAGAAGCAGGCTCTGTCCCGATGAGGACATAACGCAAAGAAGAAGAAGAGGATCCATTGCCAGATACACGTATTTAAGCCTTTTTCTTAATTATCAATTCTCAAAGTTAACAAATGTCGAAATAGTGTAGCCCCATCTGACGGTACCACACACTAATGTTACTGGAGGCGCGACGTCCTCGGCGGTGTGATAGCGGTGTAGCGAGGACGACTGCGGCGGCGAAGGCGATGGTGAGTTTGATGTTGATATAAATTAAATAGGGTTGAAGTTGAAAGAGTCTGTCTGTCTGTCTGATTGTGTCTCGGCGTTCAACCCCCGGCGTCGAAGGTAGCGAAAATTGCGTTCTTTCTTTCGATTAGTTGGTTTGGGTGGGAGCTGATAGAAGATCTACCGGCATCGGGAGAGAACAAGATTGGATGGAGATGGATGCTTGCTTCAACTGTGAATGACAGCTGAATCACATTTCAATCAATGTTACCATGTCCTAGTGATGTGTGCTGGTGTTAGGTGATTGCCAATATTGTAAGGCATCTATGAAATGATACATTAGAAATTTTGTGTTCAAAATTACTTATAAGATACACTGAAGGCCTGTTCATAAATTCCATAATGCTGAAAGGGATTGGTGGGTATCCTAGAAATTTTACAACTCATACAAAATACGTTACTAGGGAGCGGGCGGTTGTCAAAAATGGTGATTTTTGACGTCATGAATTTTGTAAATGAACCCAAAAATCAAAAATGCACTATGAATCAACAGACGTAGCGTGCGACTACTTGACCATCTTCATAGCTAAATTTCGTGAATTCCAAACATTATAAAGTTAATAATAACGCTCGGATGTGCTTGATGGAATTGTAGTCTCAGTACCCGACCAGAACCACGTAACAAAATTATAACACATTTCTATCAGCAGCAGTTAAAAATAACAGAAGTTCTCAACTTGTTATATTTTTAGTTACACATTTATAACAACATTTGTTATATTTTTAACATAACATTTATAAGTTTGTTGCAAATAACATCCTATGTCATAAACAGTAACATAGTTTGCAATAATTTTGTTATTCTGTAACATCCTTGCCACATAAAATGTAATAATTTTGATATAATTGTAACAGGGCTTGTTATATTTTAGTTTAATTTGGTGAAAATTTTTGTTATTTTAACTACTAACGGTAAATGTTTTATAACAATTGGTGATATAAAAAATCATATCAGGAGAAAACATTCTATAATAATCTTGTTTCTTCCTGGTCGGGTACCTTGATAGTAAAATCAAGAAAACGTATGAATTACCAAACATCTTCGTATTTTCATGAACATTCCAGGATATAGAGCACTGTAATTTCTACAGTATTCTTTGTATATTAATCCAAGAAGAGTTTTAAAGCTTTCAATGTTACCTCGATGGTTTTCAATAGCGAATAGAATTATTTTTATTGAAACTGAAAACTGTAAACAGATAAAAATCTCATAGAGTCTATTCACTTTGAAATAACAATCTCATGTCATAATATCTCTATTAGAAATCGTATCGAATTTGTATTTTAAATTTAAAATCATTAGGGACCGCCCATGAATAACGTAGCATTTTAGGGGGGAAGAGGAGTATACGATTTTGCTACTAACCATGTATTAGGTATGGGAAAATAGGTTACGATGGGGGAGGGGGTTGAAAAAAATTGCAAAAAAATGCTACGTCATTTATGGACGCTGCCTTAAGCTAAAAAATACCTCATATAATTGTGCTTCACTTCTCGGATGCCCCCTTGATTCGGGGGCCCAGGGCATTTGCCCTCTTGGCACCCCCCAAAATCCGGACCTGACCTCTGATGCAGACTTCCAAAATGTACCGCCTCATGACAGTATTTCGACGACTGTCATCAACTGCTTCCCACCTCGGAGCAGGGTTGCCATTATGCCAGATTAATCTGGCACTGCCAGACTTTTCATCGAGGAAAAGACAAAAAGACAAACTGCTCAATTTGCCAGACTTTTCCCAATCAAGCCAGACTTTGAAGCAATAAACATTTTTTTAGGAATATCCTTAAAAATATGGCACTCTAAACACTTAAAACAGCGGTGTATAAACCAGAACAACAATATTCAATAAGATTTGTATTTTTGTTTAACTTAATTGCTTTACATTATTATACGTTGATATATTGGCATTTAAAACTCATTTTTTGTACACACTACTGCTCATTTACAACTTGACGGTTAGTAGTTCGAACTATTTTCAGATAAATTTTGGAGCGCAGTTCTCATTCATAAAGCGATTAAGATTTTTGTAAACAGATGCATGGCGAAACTTTTTGATGATTCCATCGTTTGAACTAAACTTTTACAATCATGAGAATCTAAGTACCAGTATCTAAATCAAACATATAGGACTCATTTGATAAATACCAAAAGTAATATATTGCTGTTTGCATTTGGGATGCAAATCTAGACTAAACGTCCTCCAAATGCGGTAACACAAAACAATCAAAGGACACCTAGCAACGATTAAATAATTAACCGCCGCCCTAGCAAGAAAAATCTATTTTTGACATCGCATTTCTTGTGAAAAATCTTACCGCGTTTGGTGTTCCCGCATTTGATATTTGCATTTCAAACGCACACAGCAATACTAGAATGTTTTCCAATACAGCCTTATGTATTTAAAAATAAGGCCAAGCTTAAGTTTCAGTGTTTTCTTCACTGAAATTCTGATTGAAGTGAAATTAGGGTTACTTTTAGTTCATTTTCAGTTAATGGCGTATTATTTTTGTTTCGTGGAATTTTTTTGATCTACTAGAATTTCTGAAAAAAGGTGTCTGCCAGATTTTGCAAGACTCTTTATTTTGAGCTCGCCAGACATTTTCCAAAATGTACTGGCAACCCTGCCTCGGAGGAAAGTACACTATACACTTAATAAAAAACAACGTTTTCTCAAATTGCAAGAAAACTCCAGCTTGCCAACGACAATGAAAGCATGCTTGCTGAAAATCTGTAGTTTTCCTTTGGTGTTTACTTTCGATTGATTTCGGAACAAATATAAAAAAAGGACCAAAGTTTTAATATTCTGTTTAAAATGTTTAGCGTGAACCTCCAACCTATCAAATCTCATATTGAAAGAAAGTATGTCATCCCTCTGGCAGCAACTGTGTGTGTGTGGTTGCCATTACGACTGTCGGTTCGGTATTATCGGCTGCTGTCGTGTCGAGGCTGTACATTTGGAATGCCGGCTCTGGTGACAACCACTCTAAAAATTTATAAATTCAAAAAGGTCACTTTAACTTTTGAAGTCATAAGTGACTATTTCGGCGTGAGAGGCGTATGTTCTTACCACTACACTTGGTCTGTTACGTGTTTTTTTTTCCCTGTTGCAGCCTGCAGAAAATGCCACATATATTGTGTCGCACCCTTCAAAGCTTTTTTGTAATTACAAAACAAGTGCAATATGTAGGTATGATGTTAAATATGAAATAAAACATGCCGTCATTTAGTGTGACAAACCAATCATTGCTTTTTTTAAATAAATTCTTAAACGTTACATTCATACTGTTGCCTCAATAAAGACAATTGACAACTACTTTCAATTTTGTTACCAATACAATTAAATAACTAAATAAGCGAAATAAATAAAAATAAAAACAATACAGATGCGAAATCCAACTTGATTGGTTGAGCCATCTCGAAGCACTTTACGTAAGTACATAGTGTGTTACTATTCATAATCTCATAATTGCCCCATGTGAATATGAAACCCAGAAAACATGAAACTGATATGCGTTTATGAATAGTTTACGTAAATTGAAATTTCACTTTCAAAAAACAGCTTCAATGAGTCCTTTGTTTAGGCTTGCGGTTGATGACCATTGGTCAGTGTCAGTTTCTTCGACCTTATCTATTCTTCAACTATGGAGATAGAGTGCATTGTGGTTAATTTTACTTTCTCCATAGATTTGACGGTTTATATTACACGAAATGTTTTAAGTTTCATCGACATTAGAGTTTCTGTTTTTTAGTTACTATTAACAAAATTCATAACTAAGCACAAACGTAACCAAAAATGTTTAATAACAAATCAATAATATATATGTACGATAAAAAATGCTGCAAAGAGAACATCGCTTAAAAACAACTCTGTCTCTATTTGTCGGATTTATGCTAACAAGCATGTTAAAAGTGTGATTTTTTGGAAAATTTTGCAGTTTATTGCGTACCGAAGATTCTATTCCAGGTTAAGTAGTATTTTTTTTACTTATTAATATTTTTTTTAACCACAACCGCAAAGAGGATTTAATTGACCACTTAACCTTAATGAAACCAGCTGACATTTAGAACAAAGACCCGTTTCAGGATGCCAGTCAAGATACAAATTTATACAAGAAATTCAAAGACTTTTTCTGAAAAAGTGGATAGACCTGTTGGCCGACCTTACACATTCGTTATACTATTGTAAGAAAATGTATGTTTGAATCCCGTTTTTCAACCATTCGTAAGTTGGTAGTCCGACGAATGTGTAAGGGCGTCCAACAGGTCTGTCCACTTTTCAGAAAAAGTATTTGAATTTCTTGTATAAATCACTGATTTTAAGGTAAGATGGTTTGTACTAAAAGAAGGTTTTTAATAATCGTTAGCAATTGATTGACTAAAAACTTGATACATTTTGTTCGATTAAGCCTTACTTATTCAGTAATCTTTGAGGAATGGCTGATTACACTGCGGAAAATGTTTTTGTCTAAAGGATCAAAATACCGCTCTTCACTGATTTTTTTCCACTAGACTACGAAAATCACGGGGCTTCTTCTTAATAATAAAAGCATTCAAAACAAGAAGGTTCGTTCAGTAATGAGGATTTTTGCATGTTCCTTCAATACGGCAATGATAAGTAATGATCACTCTTTGAAGAGCTAGTATATTCAGGGATGCCTAACCCATTTTTATCACTTGTGTCAAGTTAGCCTTGGAAGGCCTCCAAGTATTTTAACAATGTACAAGATAATGTACAGTTGTTGATGTTGAATCCAAAAACTGTTGCTGGTAAAAGGACTGAATACAAACTCTTAAATTACCAAAACGATAACCCTAGAATGAAAAGAAGGATGATGCTAAGGTTTGGTAGATCCTTACCTCAAAACTTCACGTAATCACGTAAAGGAATTGTAAAAAAAATACCTAATTAAAATATTAAAACTGGCCATGTTGGCTTCATGCCCGTGCGGTTAGTGTCGTCAGGAATTTAGTCGCCTCATGTCAAGCAGGGTGGGTTCGATAATCGCTTCAGACCGGTAAGCTTTTCGTGAGGAATGTTTTCCAACTGTTCCACGGACCAGTATGCACATTTTCTAAAACATTACAGATTTTCTACAAAAACCGTTCGATATCTGACCAAATACTAACAACAAACAAAATGTACGAGATCGGGTAGCAAGAGAAGAAATTTTAAAAGTGACATTATAAAAAAGACAAGAGCTATGTTACACAAAGAGTAAAATCAAGGTAGCTAGATTCAGTGACATGTAAATTGTGAAAAATTTCCTAAATCGATAAACCCAAGAAGCAAGCAATACATTTAGTTGAACAGCTCTAAGTGTTTGTAAATTAGAGGTTGGAAATTTATTTAATTCACTTGATGAATGATGAAAGTGGAAGACAATCAACAATATAATATATTGCACGAACATGTACATTTTGAAATATTTACAAGTTTTTCTATTTTCCTAAACTTCGGAAGATTTGAAATTGTCATTATTTAGCGATTCTGATGGAATTTAACTGATATGCGTAGAATTGTTTTATAAATCCAGTCAAATAAACAAAGTGTGCTAATTTTATTCAATATTTGAAATATAATTTAAATGAGCATCGTTTATTTTTTTATAGTTCGACTTTTTAGTAACCATTCAATATAGTTAATTCGAAATAGTAAAGTGCAAATAGTGCATAAAAAACTCTGTTGGGTCCTGTGCCAACTAAACTTCGCCTTCGATCTCGGTCAACTGCATGCACATCGTCAGAACGCCAACACTGAGATAGACTTGGATGATCCTGGGGTTTCTAGCTTGCTCTGTTCGATAACACAGGATTTAAAGGGTTACACGCTTATCGTTACTGTGCTTATTGCCCGATGACCGATTCGTGACTCACTTCAATTTTACTCATTCTGCTAATAAAACACGGCGTGTTTTTGTTTGGGAAAGGTATATCACAAAAAAATAGGCATCGCTAAATCTTTCACCATCCGAAAATAAGGGTTTTAAGCTTTCATTTGACGTGTTTCCCGAAAAAATCCACCGAAGGATCCCGAACATTTTTTTATTTAAATTTTTTGTTCTTTGGAATACATTATTTTTATATGTAATCGTTGTGAATGACAGTTTCATTGGACCTTAGCTCAATGAACGCTGCAATTCCAAATGAAAGTTCATAAAATAAATACATATTGAGTTTTATTTTGTAAAAAATAAAACTGGCCTATGTGATTTTGAGGATTTAATGAGCCATAGGACACTTATTCGATTAGATATGTTGAAAATTCGACTGTTAGACACTTATTAGTACTGTGAAAGTATATTGACCCGAACACTGCTTTCTTTCATGGTTAGAATACATTAAATTTCTTTTTCTTCTTCGTTTTCTGTCTGGCATTACATCTCTGCTGGGATATAGCCTGTTTCCCAGCTTAGAGTTCGTTGAGCACTTAGTTATTAATTGAGAGTTTTCTTTGCTAATCATCCGGTAGAGTGATTGATCCATTAGATATTAAAAATTTTATATTTGGAATTGAAAATTTTATTGAAAAAATGTATCTAAATTAATTACTTATCTGCTCCACTTGCCCCAGGCTATCATCTATTAGCACATCAACCATTATAAAAAAAAACACTGTGGACTGACAGATTCATCTCTTATCACTAATTGTTCACTACCAAATTAGTAAATCAAGCATCTTAGCATATCATATTAATTGTGAGAAGGACGAACATATCAACACAGCAGCAAGTTTTATTGATGTATTAAAATGGTTTACAAGAGCTATAATTCGTATGAATCGTTTTCAGCTTGAATTTGTACGGAATTTAACACTGAAAAATGTAAATAAAGGAAACGTGAAATTGTTATGAATTACGTAATTTTTTTCAGGATGGTAGGTCCTATCTCACCGGTCGAGAATATTTTTCTTACATACAATATACAAACACATTAATGAACGATTGGCGAAGAAAATTGTCTGTTAATAAGTATCCGAAGAACTCTAAGCCAAAAAGCTGACTTTGTCGCAATAGGGTTGTAATTCCAGACAGAAGAAGAAGAATGTCATGTACTCTAACCATGAAAAGAAACAATTATACGCTACACACTAAGAAAATCTGAATAATAAATGTGATGTAATTCAATAAATTGACTCAATTGACCAAGATTGAAATTGAAAACAGACATATTTTTCTGTCATTAAAAACGTAAGCACTGTCTTTTTATAGCTTGAAACGTTTTTCTGTGATTTCAAGCGCAAACACGAAAAATTATAACTCATGACAGGTTTTTAGGTTTTAAGTGACATAAATTTACAAGCGTGATGACGTATTCACAGTCTACGCGCTAACGAAAAGTCAAACTTGTTCAAAGTAAGATGCGCACCGCATAATAAATCATGTTACTTAGTAAGTCACTCAAATAGTGAGAATGTTTTATGTTTCTCAGTGGAAAATTGCACTGGCAATGTTTTCTTAACGCAACGAATTCGATCGAGTGAAGCATAAATCAGCCACCATCAGAAGAAATGGAAGGACGTGTGCTCTGGCGTTGAAAAATCTTGAAGGAAAGGAAATTTCTGCGTGTGATTATGAAGTTTGAATGGTGGATATTTATTGTGAGCTAACGTGAATAGATAAATAAATTGAACTTGAATCCAATTGTGTCTTCATTTCTACCGAGAAGTGTAATAAACTGTGGTGGGATCTGGATAATTGTGGGTAACGACTAGATTGAGGTTATGTTTTCCAAAATATCCTGTACAGTAAAATTACAAGCACGATCAGTACTGCTGTAAAATTACAAATATATGGTTTAATACCATCGTGTAAATATAAGATAGCATCTTATTTTGTGTCATTATGCTCGCTTTAATATGTCGGGCATCAATGACACAAAATTACAAGAATTTTTCGAAGTGTGCGGTCATATATTCATGAGTGTAAAGAATACTTCTATTAGGGTACTTACGAAAAGGCATGTTATTTTAAAAATCATTCAATGAGATATTAATATAACGTTACTGAAGAATTCTATTTTCAAACCATTCACTAGCTGGGCTCAAGTGTCGTATAGCTTGACGAAGCCAATATCACATGTTGATAACATAGAATTCTGATGCATGAAAAAATGAAAGAAAATGGGTAAACCATTCGATAATGGTAGATAGTTCCAAAAAATGCTCAATTAAGTCTTTCAGAGTAAAGAAACTTCATAAAAATATGAGAAATATTTTTCAAGACTTTTTTCCATCTTTATATGGAGAGGAATCACTGTGCGCTGTGTTATTATTGAAGGTCCGATACTGTTCTCAACTTAGTTATTGCATAACCTTACGCGGTCGTTGGACTCAAATATGAGTAGGACATATTTTATAGCGCCTGTTTATGTATGATCCTTACTATTTACCATAAAGAATTCACCAGTCATGCTTAAAGATCTGAAGGCCATTACTCAATTGAGAATCCAAAATTCTTGCCATATAGTTCGGCTTGATAACGCTGAAAATGTCATCGACGTATTTCCACCATTTATCCGATAAAAACTCCTTGTTCCTCAAAATTCGCCATGAATAGTTCGCACAAAAACGGGGAAAGAGGGTTTCCCATGGGGGCTCCTGTCGTCTGCCTGTAGAAATTTCCTCGAAATTGAAAGTAGTTCTCGTCCATGCACAATCTTGCCAACATCATGTATGTCATGACCTTTCCGTTCCAGTCGTTTGGGTTATAATCAATCCTCGAGAAGATTTAGGGAATCCTTTACTGGAACGCTGGGGAAAAGACCCGCCACGTCGATAGATTTGGTGTATTTGTGTGTGAACCTTATTTATAAACCTAGTAGAGATCTCTAGTGATGCCACTTGATTCAAACGGCTTTTTGAAGTTTTTGAGTAACTGCAAAAAAATTGTAAACGTCAGAAAGACCATTGGTTACGCTTGTAGATTAAAATTTCTATGTTCTAA
The DNA here is from genome assembly GCF_002204515.2 of Aedes aegypti. NCBI lineage: Eukaryota > Metazoa > Arthropoda > Insecta > Diptera > Culicidae > Aedes > Aedes aegypti. Next base: position 385,236,376 of record NC_035108.1, read on the forward strand.
TGATCACTTATATAACATAATATACGCGTTGGATTTAAAACATAATAGTTCACAGTATTTTGATCTTTGAGTATGCAATTGCAATAACACTGCGGAACACGTTTTTGTCTAAAGCTCCAAAATACCACTATTTACTCAATTAGGGGTTGCTGAATCTATTGCCGTTTTCAAAAATATCATAGCACGTTTATTTTTTGAGATATTGACTGTTGAAAATGCTAAATTTGACGATTCCAGCCAACTTGCATACAAGTTTTCCAACTTGTATGGCAATTAATTTGCTTAATTTGTCACAAAATTCACTCTTCATGTGTTAAACAATATTTTTCAACAAAGTTCATAATTCTTCCGCTGGTAAAATGTAATTTTTTGGTGGTTCTGAAAAGTATTGTCTTATGCCATATAAAAGAAACGAAGAATTTTATATGGAGACTGCAAGCATGTTGAAAAAATCGATTTAAACTGAATTTAGTGGTAAAATTTACAATCAAATTATATCTCAATTGAAAGTTCAAGTCCTATTTTGCATGATTGGTGGATAAAATCACAAAAAAGTTTGATAAATTTTACTTTAAATTTCATGTAGACATTAATGAAACCTGTGTTTTATACAACTTTGGCGACCTGTAGCTTAAAATTGTGACGTGTTGGAACATTTCTCAGAACGGCATCAAATTCAGCGACCCAAAATCTGCTCGAGGCACATAAATTGATCCTTGAGACACGCAAAAATGTTATTTTTGTTACGCTGTGTAATGAAAGTTTCGATGACCAATGGTTTTCTTTATATATCTGAATATCTGAGTTCTAGAAGATAAGATATGTCTTATATGCCAAAACGGAATATACCTATAAGATCCTCCTATGGTTAAAAACAAGCTTTTATGTCCAAATTTGCAAAAAAATCACTTTGTTATAATTGAATGGCAAGTTATCTCAAATGCATACAATTTACATTTACATTATATTGCACAGTTAAAAATAATGAAGTTTACACGTCATGTAAACTTCATTTATGCGATGTAAACATGACGTCATGTAAATTTAAGTCTGAAATCATGTAATACTGTGTTATATGTCATGTAATCACACAGAATCCTGCTGAATTACATGACATATAATTAAAGTTTACATGACATATCATGTAAATATCCACGATATTCCACGCTCCAATTATGTGCATTATATGTCTCAGAAATTTACACGTTTCGTTCGAACTGTGTGCGAAAAGTGGATCAAAAGTTTCTACTTGAGACTTTTAGATCAATTAAAAATAAATAACTTTAAGATTGTCAAGTGGAGCAATGTGGCAACTAAAGAAGGTCTTCAAGCTTCCTTACAGCTTAGCGGAACAACAAGATCGCGTAATTTGATAAATTTTGAAGATATTGATTATTTGTCAAAACGGTCGTAAAACCTGAGATCCGTTCGTAAAAAAGTGGCCACAAAACGAACCGTGAAAAGAACGGTCTTAACAAGGGGTTGAATTGTGTTTGTACTCAAAATTTCTAACAAGATCTTAGAACTTCGACTCGGACTTTCCCAAAAAGATATTTCTACCGATACATAGTATCATCTGACATACACTTCAGATGGTTACATTCGTTGAATAATACAAAACCATTTAGAAGCATGCATTGTTCAACAACAACAACGGTATCGACAACCATAGGAACAATCAGGTCGCTATACTGCCGTCGTGTACATCACCACCCAGACAACCAGAAATCGCATGAAAGTTCACGTTACAACTCGTTTATTCATACTAATTATATCAAACCCGCAAAACATCGTGGATAAACTCGTCAGTTTGATGAGTTTCCTCGCATAAAACACTTCGTTTCTGAGTTAATTTATACATTTTGTTTCGTCTCGTACACTCGTACAAAGTAAGTCGCATCAATCCGTAGCAGCTGTCAAATCAACATTTGTTATCATAAGTTAAGTCGCATAAGATCACAGGTTGGTTCGGTAGAATATTTATACACTCGCATTGTATGTTATTAATCATCACAAAATATATGCATGCATATCGCCTCCACTTTTGTACGTAGAAGGCCTTTTCGCGACATCTTATAAGTGAAATTTTGCACATATAAAGCCTCCAGGTGATTTCGTTATACGTACATTTTGGTTGGCTGGGCAGAAACAACCGAGGCTTTCATGCACATACCGTCATACAAACATCCACCAGCCGGAAAGTAGAGTAAATTGAGGACGATTAATTGACAGCCTGTCAAGGGGCTAACTATATCATTAGGATTTGCATCTTGCTTGTCATTTGTCAAAATGTAAATTTCCTCCAGGTCTTGGGGTACCTTTGCTCGGTGCTTCCCTTCGGCCAGCCAATGCAATAAGCAAGGACACGTCGACGTTCGACTTCGCTATTGTTGCTGAGCTGTAGTCAAGCCTGCCAAGCTGAAGGAATGCCGGGAGTGTCACTCTGAGAGTGAACAAGTTCGAAACCCTTCCTCACGGCGCCGTTCCTAGCTCCGGTAAAGGACCGGTACAATTTTCCCCAATTGTTTCCAGGATCCGCTGTCCTCGGCTGGTTGTATAGCTACATTGACTGTTGCCGTTGCATATTGTTGTTCCTGTTCTCCGAGGCTCACACAAACAACTGAAAGTGTAATTTGTTTAACATGTCAACCGGTAGAAGAAGACTCGTCGTTGATGAACAGCGACGGCGACGATACGAGATGATGCCGCCACGAGTGGTGGAATCAGAAACGAGTTGAGGTTATGTTTTGTATTGTCTGAGACATTTCTGAGCCTCCGATTTGCACATCAACGGATGCAGATAGGAGTAACAGGATCTATTTTATTGCCAAAATGTTCGAAGGCGTTCAAATGGTCCCATAAAAATGCCAAAAATCTGTGAAAGTAAATTTACCATTCACTCGGAGCCTTCTTTAGTCGAGTGGTTAGAGTCCGCGGCTACAAAGCAAAGCCATGCTGAAGGTGTTTAGGTTCGAATCCTGGTCGGTCAAGGATCTTTTCGTAATGGAAATTTGCTTGCTTTCCCTGGGCAAAGAGTATCATCGCACCTGCCACACGATAAACGAATGTGAAATTGGCAACTTTGGCAAAGAAAGCTCTAAGTTAATAACTGTTGAAGTGCTTATTGAACACTAAGCTAAGAAGCAGGCTCCTTAGAATTAAGATAAAATCTTAAAAACGTCAGTTTCGAGCAACTTTGTCAAGAAAACAATATATTCACTAGTATTTGTAATATCGCAACATGACGAAGCACATCTTTAAGTATCTAAAAATATCAAAAGATATGTGAAAATTCACAAAAAAAAATCAATTTATCACCAGGACCGGCCCAGTTACTCCTATATGCGATGCTCCGCAGTCGAGAAGATGGTTCAGAATTTGGGCTGAAAGCGCGGTGATGTTTTGAGCGATGTAATTAATGAAGTATAATGTATTCGAAGGGCATTCGTGGAAAGAAAATCAAGGCAAAAAAATCCTAACTGGAATAAAGAATCATGCGTCACGAGTCAAGGTATGAAACGAGTCAATCCTCGAGAGAATAAATTAGAATGCTAATTATGGTGGATCACGGCTTCGAAGAAAGTGTTTACGCAAGTCTTGTTTGCGCTGCGACAATTGTACGTAATTGTAATACCATTGTCAGAGAACAAGTATTTTGACAGATGATTAAGTGAGTGGTAATAATTGTGACAGCTATTAATATGTGCCTAATTTGAGGGGTGGCAGCTCTACATGGGTTGTCTTTATCTCAAACACGCATTACTGTTTCAATGAACCTCATTTAGGTAAATCCTGGGCAGAACGTAGAAGACATTAGGAAACGACGTCACAAATAACACAGTTTTAGTTTTTCCACCCCATATGCCTAATAATCAAAGCAATTGTCATTCTTTGTTCTTGTTACAAAACTCCAACCTCAAAGTAAAGAACGACACATAAGCAAATCAAATGACTTTAACCCTTTCCCGGTAGGCAATCTACGCTCATTCTCGGTGACGATGAACCTTCGATTGAATTAAATTAAACATGTACCGCTGCCAACTTGAGTCTGAACGAGCGAGAGTGAGAGTACCCACCATGATTCGATCTGCTAATAACACCGTCAAGTGAGGTGAGGTAGCGGCAGAGCAGCCTACATATAAGAAACCACAAAAATGGTGCAACGCAGTAAAGTCTAAAATCACTCTAATTTTACAAGAATTGAGTCTTTCTCCTAACAATTTTTAGGGATTGTTTTCTTAACGTGAACATAATCGAGCATATATTAGCTACAACATAAGATAATTTGAAACTTTGAACAAATGAAAAGGGTGAAACATAAAAAACAAGTGTTACAGAAAGTATCAATTACGCCCTTCCCCGACCAGATGGAAGAAACAAGATTATAACAGAATGTGTTACCCTGATATGATTTTTTTTTTCATCACCAGTTTTTATGAAACATGTACCGTTAGTAGTTAAAACAACAAAAATTCTAACAAAATTTGCACCAAATTAAACTAAAATATAATACTGTTACAGTTATATCAAAATTATTACAGAATGTGTTGCAAGGATGTCACAAAATAACAAAATTATTGCAATTTAATTTTCTGTATGACATCGGATGTTATTTGCAACAAACTTATGAATGCGATGTCAAATATATAACAAATGTTGTTATAAATGTGTTACTAACAGAGAACAAAGCCATCTTGATATCAAAATTTTATCAATTTCTGTTATTTTGAACTGCTGCTGATAGGAATGTGTTGTAATCTTGTTATGTGGTTCTGGTCGGGTCGCCTTAAATTCTATTGAAGTTGGGTGTAAGTTTTAATGCTTTATGATGGAACACGAAACAAATATTATAAGATAACTCCAGCTTTATTCATAGTCCTGATAAATACACAGACAGCATTAACGAAATAATATAAGCTCGATACGATGGGGAACCTCTTCAGAAAAAAATGGGGAAGGTGTGGAGCTAGCCGTACCTGATCCAGCAGAACGCTCTTGATGAAAGAAAAAATCTGCTAATCATCATGTACGAAAACAAAATACTACATGAATACGTTATCATAAATGCAAAACTTTGGTCATGATACTTGATGGGCAGGGATGTGTATGAGAGCAACATGAGAAGGTGTGGTATTCGAAAGCTGATAGCTTCACTACGCCGAACACCTGAATAACAAGAAGAGATCAAAACAGCGGAAATAGAGGTGAATGCCGAAACGTTTTAACTGCGCCGGCAGTAGCGTTGATTACGCAAGGTAGTTAGCAAAATATACTGAAAATCTGATATTTTGATCAGTTTTGCTTTTATTACCAAACTTTAGCATGGCCTTTGTTTGTGAAATTTATCTACCTTCTTTATAAATAAAAATGGATTGATGTGTGCATTTCATGAAATAGCTTGCGAATGGTCTCCCAGATTTTAAAAATAATTTTACCAAAGTGTTTGTGAAGTGCTCCGACATGTTTATGTGTATAAAATGTTCAGAATAAATATCCGCCGAAAAAAACCAGAGTGAATTGAAGTCTTTTTATATCAGACGTTTCATGGCGTTTCTCAACAGCCTACTTGATGGCAAGATGAAGTTTGCTGGGACTACTAGTTTGAACATGTAATAAAATAATTATCTACCAGCGAGTGACCAATTCATCGGGTTTTCAAATGGATTGGCTGTCTGGTTCTCTTGATATGTGGGTTTTGAATGTTTGGGATGTGACATCTTAACTTTGAAACATGATTGATTGAATTTTTGTGAGTGACACGTCTGATTCTCTATGGTATACTTCATATTCATCAATATGGAGTTCTGTTTGATCCTTCGACCTTGACGCTTGCTTCTTCGGGAGCGGGTGATGAGGGCAGGATCAAACATGTCGCACGTCGGTCGAAAAAAAGTGAATCGGTCCGCTAGTTCTGTTTGATCCTTCGACCTTGACGCTTGCTCCCACGGGGGCTGGTGATGAGGGCGTCGCTCGCGTGGCACGGTGGAATAGTATCGCGGGTCGCGGAACGCGTTAGTAGTGTTTGATCCTTTGATCTTGTCGCCTGCTCCTATGAGGGCGAGTGACGAACATTTGTTCGGCGTTCAATTCTTTTATCGAGTAATATCGCAAATCCGGTTAGGCGCGTTAATTTCAAATTATTTATTTATCGTTTACCAAAATTAATCTCTTCACCATATCCAAACTCCCAGTGTTTTCTTGTGGAAGTGCAGAGGGCTCCTCGGCTTCCATAAAGCAAGTAACACGTCAACATTTCCCTCCCATCCCCAAATTGACATGCATTCGGACGCAGCCGGCGCCGTTATTGTTTATTATAATAATGAGAGCACCAGTACTTACACATTGAGGATGCTACTGATCCCGAGTAGCGTCTGTTGGTTCCCTGTGTAAGTACAGCTGTTCTTGCAATAACGGAGTAGCATCTGCGGGCGGTCAATCATGCTCATGCTCATGCTCATAGTATACTTCATATTCATCAATATGGTATGGTTTCAATGCGCTATATCTGACGTTTTATAAATAAAATCATCAGAATTTACTTTATTGAATTCTAGTCTGCTACTTACTTAAAACTCTCAAAATCAAAAATAAAATATAAAAGAAGCTTAGCGGTTTCCTGACAAAAATCATTGACCGATATCCTTAAAGCTTTCCTTGAGGTATTTTCTTAGAACTATTTTAGAAAAAATACACAGATCCTCCAGCACTTATTCTAGAGATTTCTCGAGGAATTTATTCTGGGATTCCTTAAGGATTCCATCCAAAAATTATTGCTGAGTTTCTTTCGAGGGTTTCTTCATGAACTCTTCAAGATTCCTGCATGAAAAAAGAGTCCAGGCGGCATTCCTTTTGAGATTTAAAAATTCTTCCATTGATTATTCTAAAAATGGCTTCTGATATTTAATAAGGCATTCCTCGCGGTATTTTCGTTACTAACTCTAGGAAATCTTTCAGGTATTCAGACATTCAGGGTTTCTTCCAGAATTTCCAACTAAGAATCTATGTGGAATTTTTCGAGCTATTTCTCCTTTAAACTGCCTGGAATCATTGGAGAAACATAGGAGGTAATTATTCTTGGATTTCACTAAGAATTCTTTGAAGGCATCCTCAAAGCCGTCCTACAGAAATTCCGGTATGCATTCTTCCAATATCCTTTTAAGTAATTTCTCATAAGCTTCCTTCCAAAACTACTCCAGTTATGGCTTCGGACAATCTGCTTCAGATTATTCCAGGCCTCCTTCCAGAGCTTGCTCTTTTAATTCTTCTTATAATTTCTTCAAAAATACTAGAACTAATTCAATATGTATGATCCAAGGAATCCTACAAAAATACCCAATCGAACTTCTTCATGTATTTCTCTAGAAGTTCCTCAAGTAAATCCTGGAGATTTTCCTGCATTTTTTTAGTTCCATAAAAGATCCATAAAAAAAACTTGTAAAGTAATTTTTAAAGTTATTCATTCCATTTATTAAGTTAACATCTAAACAGATAACACTGAATCAATAATTTCTCGGTTCGTGGCCGCAACTCTCCTCTTTCGATTCCGCTCCACGCTCGCCAAATCTATGCGCCCTAGATCCGCCCACCTAGCTCGCTGTGCTTTACGCCTTCTTGTACAAACCGGATCCGAAACGGACACCATCTTTACTGTTGACCGGCATTCTTGCAACATGCCCTGCCCAGTGTATCCTTCCAGCTTTAGTCATCTGCATGATACAGGGATTGCCGTAGAGTTGAGTGAGCTTGTGGTTCATTTTTCGCCGCCTCACATCGTTCTCTTGCACGCCACTGAAGTTCGTCCTTTGCACTCAGCGTTCGAAGACTCCAAGAGCTTGCAAGTCCACGTCTCATGCCCGTAGAGGACCACCGGTCTTATAAGCGTTTCTTTCTTCTGGAGCCCATCATCATTCCACTGATGATGCGCCTCCGTATTTACGGCTAACGTTGTTATCAGCCGTCAGCAAGGATCCAATGAAGACGAACTCGTCGACCACCTCGAACGTATCCCCGTCTAACGTAACACTGCTACCTAGGTGAGCCCTGTCGCGCTCGGCCCCACCAACTAGCATGTACCTTGTCTTGGTCACATCCACCACCAGTTGCATCTGTTCAAATCTTCAGCCGACAATGTCCATATCATGCGCGAAGCAAACAAATTGACTGGATCTTGTAAAAGTCGTACCCCGGCTGTTAAGCCTGGCTCTCTGCATAACATCTTCTAGCGCAATATTGAACAATAGGCACGAAAGTACATCACCTTGTCGTAGTCCTCGGCTGGTTCCAAACGAACTGGTATGATCGCCTGAAACCTTCACACAATGTTGCACACCTTCCATTGTTGCTCTTACCAGCCTCTCCGGACCCATCTGTATGAGTTCAGCTCTAATACCATCCTTATCAGCAGCATTATTGTTTTAACCTCCCTGAAAGTGGGGGCTGACCTATTTCCTTCGAGAATTATTTTAGGTATTCTCCAAGGAGTACTTTCAAAAATTTCTACTTGTAACCTCCAGGATTTATCCTAAGGATTTCTCAAGGAACTTGTCCTGTGAATTTCAGTATTTCATCAAAAAATTCTTGCAAAGTTTTCTTTAAGAATTCCTCAAGTTGTTTTTCCAGAGATTCTTACACAACTTGAAAAGCCCAAACGCAAAAGAGTGTAAGAGACAATCTGGCCGATTTTGAGTTGACTATTTTTAAAAATGCTACTATCTCCAGGGATGCCTGTATGCTTTGTTCTAAAGATAACTCCGGAGATTCATCCAGAAATCACACTAGAGATTGCTCCAGAGACTCTTCCACTGATTACGCAAAACAATGAATTTGTTATTTATTAAGACAATTCTTAAAGTATTCGACGTTATAATTATTGGAATACTTACAGCAATTTCTCCAACTAAAATTCATTTTTGAGGATTGAGCTTGCTCTTGAAATTCCTACAGAGCTGACTTCGAATGTTCTGCTAGATATTATTCCAGGCCTCCCTCTATGCCCAGAGATTTCCCATGAATTCCTATAGAAATTCGTCCAAAATTTCTGCCATTATAACTTCGAGCATTATCAGAAATTTTTGGATGAGTTTCGACTGAGGTAATGTTATTGAACCAATGTTGGCTGAGCAGTCTTTAGGGAATTAAAAACGCTAGTTTTTGTTTTTTCCCGACGTTTCGGTCTGTTTTTGACCTTTTTCAAGGGTTCAATCACTACGGTTCCCTAGGCAAGATTCTGTGACAAACCACCTTTGAGTTCGGACGCGCTTTTTTAGCGCTCTTGTAAATATTTTACAACTACAATTCTGACCCCGGGCCCGCGCGCGCACCAGTCAGTCAGAACTTCAATTGTATATATTTATTTTCTCTTTTTGGCAACATAGCTCTGCGCGCTTCTCGTGCTTAGCCAGTAATAGCAATTCAACTTTTTTTTTTTTAAACCCACGCCGCGCGTCAGCGTATCAAAGTAACTTTTTTTTACCTTTACCCCGCGTGAGCGTGTATTTCAACCATGCCGTGTGGTGTTACATCGTGCAGCAATTGTGACGATCGCTTTCTTTGGAGGTGTGAATACTGCAGCAAAAAATACCATGCAGCGTGCATCGGAGTGCAGCGTCATCGGGAGCACATTATCACCGCATTTATGGTGCCTATGTGTGCTGACTGCCAGGACATCTTACGGAAGGAAGCCGACGTGAGGAAACTACTTCACCAACAGGAACAACTTCTGGAAGCAATCCGCTCCCAAACAGATGTAAACCAACGAGTGGCCGCTGACATAAAAAAAATTTACTCAATTTCGGAACTTTTCGACAGCATTGAGATGTTGCTAAATGACCTGAAAGAAACAGTAAACAATAATAACGGTCAAATTACAAGCACAGTCAGTCAGCACGTAAATTTGTGTGACTCACGCATGCACTCCATAATTAATGAGTCCAACTTGGTGATGTCGCAAAAAATCGCCGAGCTTTTGGACAAACGGCTGACTAATGTCCACAAAGACATTCTACGACTAACGGAAAAAACCGAGAATCTTTCGATCCTGAATAATGACCAAACACTTTCAAAAAATAGTGCAGATTCACTTCAGGAAATTCTCGAGGAAATAAAATTTGTGTCCGCAACTATTTCTACGTCAAAAATAACTGAAAATCAATGCCCTCAAACGAGTTTGCAGGAGGAACTAGCAAAAAGTTTAGACAACAATCAAGTGTCTGAGCAGTCACATCAACATCACCAGCAAAAACATTTGAAAAAATCAAATCCACCCCATCTGGAAAATGGTAATACTGCCATCGCTGCTCTATTTGCTGAACTTCGAGCAAAGTTTTCCAATTCAAATGCAGCAGCTCAACTAAAAATTAACACCTCTCGATCTGGTTGGCGTACTTTAGGAAACAAACGGTGTTGGAGGCAGGATTGGTCTGCATACGACTTAAAGCAGACTTATCTACAGCTTCAGGAAAAAGCTGCCGAAAAAGCCAGACAAAGGAGAAAACGAAGAAAAGAACAGATCTCCCGAGTCAGTTATGAGCAAACCGTAGACAGTAGAGCTAAACCTAAACTACAAGAACGAAATCAGGGCTTGGTTTTAGACAAAGAACTACTGGCGATCGCCAAAGCCAAATTTTCCAGTCCACCATCTACCACAGAGCATCCTATTTCCGGTCTATCCGTCCCAAAAAAAATCAACTTTAGAAAGGGTGAAACTATAAACCCTTATCGGGCAGAAAAGCAGAGCCAGCATTCACACAATACAGCATTTTGGAATGAAGCTGCCACACCTCCATTACCGAGCATTAACCGGCAGCCACAACAACCATCAAACCAACACCAAATAATTCAACCTACATGTAACAACACTCTAAATGGAGCTAATGCTAACCAGCATGACCATCACCAACAGCAGCAGCAACACCAACATCAGCTGCCAAATCCGGAAAGCCAATTCGAATTAGACCCGATTAGACTCAGCAATCTACGGAGGGTGATGGCCGCTTCCTAAAGGCAAGACTTCGTGATCCCAACATCATGAAGATCGTCCGGCTGTACCTGGCATACATGAAGGACCAGTCTGCAGATATCTGCATCGATGGCAACACACCAACTAGCATCAAGATGGTACTTGCGTCGGAAGGATTGCCAACGGATCCCGATCATCTTCTACGAATTTTTGCGGACGTACACCAGGAATATGGAGTTGGCCCAGCTGAAGCAGCAGCGGATCTGGAGGCGTATCGTCGGTATCTATCGAGCGAGCGTACTAACCGACTTCAGCAATTGCGGGAGAATTCGCATAAATTCTGCTCTCCCCCACCAGGACGATCAAATTTTCGCAAGTAAGGACGCCCACTTCCACGGAAGAACGTAGTATAATTTTATCAAACGACGTGTCTCCAAAAACTTCTTTGCGATATAAACAGAGTGTGGCTGAAATCTTGATATACTGTCAGAATTTCAATCGCATGAAAAGCCCAGCAAAAATGAAGGAAATCTATAAAAACATTTTAGGCTCATCCTTTTCGGTTATTCTGGCAACTGAAACAAGCTGGGATGAAAGCGTAAAAAGCGAAGAAGTCTTTGGAAGCGGCTTCAACGTATTCAGAGGTGACCGGAATTTTTCAGAGTCCGGAAGAAAATCAGGCGGGGGAGTACTCGTTGCTCTTTCAACTGATTTTAATTCTGAAATTATTAATACGCAAAATTTTAAAGAATTCGAACAGGTCTGGGTAAAGTCACACATAGCAGGTGAAACACACTTGTTTGCCTCAGTGTATTTTCCACCTGACCATGCACATAAAGGCACGTATGATAATTTCTTACAATGTGCCGAACAAATTTTATCACAACTCCCCCCAGAGGTTAAGGTTCACATCTATGGTGATTTTAACCAACGCAATGCTGATTTCATTCGGGACTCTGAAAATGAATGTATTTTACTCCCAGTAGTCGGGGACAATGAAACATTGCAGTTTATTTTCGATAAAACCGCAAATTTAGGACTAAATCAAATTAATCATATTAAAAACAGACAAAACTGTTATTTGGATTTCTTATTGACAAACATTTACGAAGATTTCTGTGTAACTGAGTCATTGAATCCATTATGGAAAAATGAAGCGTTTCACACAGCAATCGAATATTCCCTATTCATCCATAAGAATGCAAGACCCAACGACTATGAATACGAGGAAGCCTTTGAATACAAATCAGCAGACTATGAAAAAAATGAATGTAGACTAAATAGTGTTAATTGGCAAGTAATAATCAGAAATGAAGGAAATGTTGAAACTGCTGCATACATATTCAATGAAATTGTACAAGAAATCATAAAACAAGAAATTCCTTCCAAAAAAATACGGCGAAACCTCAGTACAAAAAATCCAATATGGTATAACAACCACATAAAAAATCTGAAAAATCGGAAGCAAAAGGCACACAAAATTTATAAGAAACACCAGACAGATGAAAACTTAGCAAAATATTTGGACATTTGCAATCAACTGAATCTTGCCATCAGTGATGCTTTTGAAGAATACAATTCAAAAACTGAACTTGAAATAAAGTCCTGTCCAAAGAACTTCTTCAATTACGTAAAAACAAAACTAAAATCTGACAATTTTCCATCCGTTATGCATCTTGATGAAAATGTGGGTGACAACGCAGATAAAATTTGCAATCTATATGCAATTTTTTTCCAAGAAATCTATACTACATTTTCGGAAGAAGACCGCGATCGCAATTATTTTGCGTTTTATCCGGAATTTTCTAGAGATATTGGTGTAAATCAAATCCATGTGCGGGAAATTTCAGACGCTCTAATGAATTTGGACGCTTCAAAAGGTCCCGGCCCTGACACGATTCCACCAATATTTATGAAAAATTTAGCAAAAGAACTTACAGCGTCATTGTTTTGGCTTTTTAATAAATCCCTTGAATCCGGAATCTTCCCAAAAATATGGAAAAGCTCCTTTTTAGTGCCTATCTTTAAATCTGGCCGAAAATCTGACATACGTAATTATCGTGGTATTGTTATTATCTCTTGTATTCCAAAACTTTTCGAGTCAATTGTCAACGAAAAACTATTTCTCCAAATCAAAAATAGAATTACTGACACACAACATGGCTTCTTTAAAGGCCGCTCGACCTCAACAAATTTACTTCAATTTGTTGACTATTCGTTGAATGCAATGGACAATAGAAACCACGTAGAAGCTCTTTATACGGACTTTAGCAAGGCATTTGATCGCATAGACATACCAATGCTACTTTTCAAACTAAAAAAAAAATGGAATCGAGCCAAGACTGCTGAAATGGCTTGAATCGTATTTAACTGACCGCCAACAAATAATAAAATTCGAAGGAAACAAATCAAAACCAATTCAAGTCACTTCGGGTGTCCCTCAAGGCTCTCATTTGGGACCTCTTCTTTTTATTATGTACTAGTGGTCCGGGCAAACTTCGTCTTGCCATCAAGTAGGCTGTTGAAAAATGTCATACAATCTCCCAAACAAAATGGCACATTAGTTTCCTCCCGTTTCTAAGACTATTCCGAAGACTTACCTAAACTTTTTCTACGCACAAACACGTCGGAACCCTTGGCTAATGCAACAGTGAAAGAGTTGTGACAATCCGTTGGACCGTTCTCTACCCATTTCGTGACATACAAACACCATTCCATTTTTATTTATAAAGATGTAAACGACATTTCCTTCGTTTTCAATAAACTCAAAGTGTTAATTTATGCCGATGACATGAAGCTCTACCTGGAAATAAGAAATGAAGAAGACATCAATGTATTCCGCAATGAAATAGAAAAATTCTACATATGGTGCAAAAAAAAGCCTATTAGAACTGAATGTAAAAAAATGCAACCTAATATAATTTAGCAGAAAAAGAACAACACCACGCATTTCAATTTCATTAGGAAATCAAAATGTGGAAAAATGTGAAAGAGTAAGGGACTTAGGAGTAATCTTAGACTCTAAGCTTTCTTTCGTAGACCACTACAATACAATAATTCACAGGGCTAATAACATGCTAGGGTTCATAAAACGCTTCTGCTACAACTTTCATGACCCATACACAATTAAAACTCTATATATTGCATATGTAAGATCAATCATGGAATACTGCAGCATTGTATGGTCTCTTTTCTCAATGACACACGAAGAAAGATTAGAATCTGTACAAAAACAATTTCTACTATATGCTCTTCGTAAATAAGGTTGGACATCATTTCCACTTCCACCCTACAAAGCACGCTGCATGCTTATTGACATACAAACGTTGAAAGAGCGGCGTGAAATCGCAAGAGTTTCATTTGTAAATGATATCGTTTCGCAACGTATTGATTCTACAGAAATCTTATCAAAATTAAATTTCTACGCTCCTTCTAGGCAACTACGAAATCGTAACTTATTCTTGACAAATCATCATCGAACAAATTATGCCAAAAACGGGCCCCTAAATCAAATGATGGCCATTTACAATCAACATTGCGAAACTATTGACTTTACCATGTCTCGGCAAAATCTAAAAACATACTTCAAATCCATTACAAATCGCAAAACATTACATAAAACAAAATGAAATTAACATTACTTACACTACACTTTCTTTTTCAATATTTTTTATAAATTTCATAATTTTAGTATTGAGAAATTAAACAAAAATATGTATATGTAAAATGTACTAGTCTACGTCGGTTGACGAAAATAAATAAATAAAATAGATTGGTTTGCTAAATGCTAAAAAGTCATGCGGAAATCAATCGATAGCAATATTTCCGCATGACTTTTTAGCGTTTACCAAACCAATCTCGACTAGAAAACCGTAGTGATTGAACCCTTGAAAAAGGTCCCAAACGGACCGAAACGTCGGGAAAAACCAAAAACTAGCCTTTTTAATTCCCTAAAGACTGCTCAGCCAACATTGGTTCAATAACGTTATCAGGATCCTGAGAAAATTCAGAGAAGCATCATGATTTGCAGCACTTCATGAGAGCCTGTTTATCGTATACTGCTACAGCTCTGCTGAAGGGTAGCAATGCATGACAAAACCCCTCTAAACAATCTCCAAACCTAGGGGATTTTCTTTGGGGCTCTTATTCGAGGCTCAAACTTGTTACAACTTGCGATAAATTGCCGATTTTGGATTGCTATAGATTGTATGTTTTTCTTCGCTTGCTTTGAACGTGTTTCAAAATCAAATGAGAACGCATTCTGCATTGCCTGAGCGTTGTACAAGAAATTCCTCGAATAGTTCCTCTAAAAATACCTGAATTATTTGAGAATATTCCTCCAAATATGTCACCAGAAAACCCCAAAGGAACTCCTTCAGAATTTCTTCTTGAATTTCTCGGAAAGTGTCTCAACTTTTTTCCTGGTATATCTTCCGGAATACTGTTTGGATTTTATTCAGGGTTGTGTCTTATTATTTCTTCTGTTTTTCCTTCAGGTAATCCACCGAAGAATCATTCGAAAGTTTTGAAAAATATTCTGCTGATTATTCCGGAGATTCCCCAATTACTTCCTGATATTATCCTTCAGTACTTCCAGATTGCTTCCAACAACAGAAATTATTCCAGTTATTCATCCAAGAATCTCCTGAAATTTTTTCGCACTATTTCACAAGGAGTTCCACTTAAGATTTTTCTCTTTTGCTCTGATTAAGATTTGAGTGTGAGTCTATCAACACTGCTTTAAAGAAAATTAATATTTGTATCAGCCCAATAAAGCCAGTAGAATTCAAAAGAATAGTAGATGAAAACCCGAATTTAGTACTATACCATTTAATTCCACTAGAGTTTGTATCCTTTGACAGATATGCGTATTTCGACCTTAACTGTAAGGTCGTCTTCAGCGTCTAGACTCGACTGCTACACGACACTGAAGACGGCCTTACACTTGAGGTGTAGTTGCAATAGAAGAATTACACACTAAATACGCGTATCTGTCAAAGGAAACTCTAGTGGAATTAAATGGTATAGTACTAAATTATGTTTTGCATCTACTTAAGTAAACAACTGTAAAGGTATTCCACTAAACAGCTCGAAGATTTATTATCGAAAGAATAGCCTATGTTCAATAGAAGAATCAAATTCGAATGAAATCATTGAAAATCATTTTAAGCTTCAAAACACCAAAAAAAAACGAACAAAGCATCAGCTTAGAGTCTTGACGCGATGTTTGGAGTTCACAACTTCGTCCTGAATTAACAAGTCGATCAACAAACATGACGTCCTATCCCATCACAGTTATTGGGCCTCTCTTCTGAATCCTATACATCATCGTGTTGTAGCAATTAACATATTTTTTTTTCGTAATACGGCCAAACGGCATTCAGTCAATCGGCATTCAGTATCGTGGTAAAATTAATTGAAAGGTTACTATCAAAACAATCAACTTACATTGCACTTACATCAATTCTTTGCAGAATATCATAATTTCGAAATCAACTTACTACCTCATCGGTATTCATATAATTGTGGTCAATCTACTGTCATAGCATTTGGACAAACCAGTCATTTTAACCTCACCCATTTGTATTGATATAGTTCACATCCATCTGTTATGCCACAGGCGAATCATCCCAACTCAAGCTCACATCCTATCTGGCTGTCGGTCGGGGTATTGTTTCCATTTTTAAATACCAATTAAAACTGTAATTATCACCATACATCACGCTCTCGTTGCAAATTTAAACAGGGAATCAACTTTGATAACAGTTCCCGTTGTTGCCAATAAAACCGATGTGTATTCCATCCGCCTTCGATTCGAGAGGAGATCCGTCTCCTCCTCCCTTCTCGTCGCGAAATCATATCAATGCTATTGGCAATCGTCGATTCGTATAGGTGTATTGCTGTTTTCGCTGTATTTTGGGTCATTCGACGTGCCGCTGCCAGAATGTGAAGGCTGTGAAAAGCACACACACGGGTGACACCGTGCAGAGGAAAACGGGGCGAAATACGCTCCTGAGGCTATTATAGGAATGTATTTGATGCAGTAGATTGGTCAGGTGAAGTTAAGTATCTACGGCCTATGCTAGATTAAAATTTAACTCTTAAAAATCACGTTGAGCGAATCAAGCCAAATGCAACAAATATATAAAATGTCTGTATCCACTTATTAACAGAAAATAGAAACTTTGTCTTAAGATCAAGCTTTTGATCTTCAAACTAATTTTCAGACTTGTCATTTTGTATGCTGTACAATATGGACTAGCAGTTGTAATACCAGGAAGAAAGCTCTGCAGAGGATTCAAAATATAATTTTGAAAATGATTCTGAAGCGCTCTCACTGGTATAGTTATTATGATTTACAATGTTGAGGAATGAGAGTAAATGATGAATAAAATTATTTATAATTTCAAATAAAAATCTTGGCAATCTTCTGCTGCTACGATAAATGCGTTATATATATAGTTTAAGTTATTTGAAAGCATTTTGTTCTCATATAGATAGGTGAGTTTAATTCACCTACAAACATTTTGAACTGCTACGTCAAATGAATTGTGCTACGTTGTTAAAAAAAATGCTAAAGATAACTTCATTTAATTTTACCAAATTAGGATGAAAGTAATACATTACACAGTATACTTGGATAAGAGAAATTAAGGGAAAAGTTTCAAATTATAATTAAGTCGAAATAAAAAAAATATGTTATGTTGATATGATATTAAAAACGGATTTAAAAAAAAGCAAAACGAAAATATGGCATATATATCCTACAGTGTAAAGTAACTTCTCATTGATACAATAGCAAAGTTTAATTGTCTCCAAGCAGTTTTATTCCCACTGGAATTTTGTACCACCATCCCTCACCTTTTCTCATACGTACATACCCTAATGAAGCCCGCCACGTGGAGCACGTGAAGTGACAGGAAACACCACGAGGTGGACTGACAGCCCGGCGGCAGCTGTGCGAAAACGAAGGACCAGAGGCCGGAGGGGAAACAACAGAGCGAACAAAACATGTGTTAATTTGAACATTTTTGATTTCAAGATTAATTTGATTTATATGTTATTTTTATCTGGCGCATTAAATTGAAATTGATTAAATGTCCGCGTTGAAATTTTCGGTCAAGAGTGCGTAATTGCTGCTGTCACAGTGAGGTGCAACATAATATGTTCACCATAGTACGGATTGTGTGCCCGACGAGGGCCCCGCTGCATAGTGGTTGCTGCTGCAAAAAGGGGTGGTCAAAAAACAACACTATCACCCTAATTTGGTAAAACTATTACATTAAATTTGCCGTAGCAGTTTAAAATTTTTACAGGTGAGTTGATTCACCTGCTTATAAGAGAGAAAAAAATGCTTTTAATTTGATTAACCTAACTATTATAGATTTTTGTTATACTCAACTCTTCTCGCTTACATAGTTATAGAACCTTGCCTCACAAGTATTTAACAAGATATCATGGCACAAATATAATAACTTTGTTAAAGTAGACGTTTTGGACCTATGACCTATGCTGGAACCACTGTGCTCTGGCCGTTATAGCCCCGAAATGGGCGTGGGGGTTTGAGGCAGCCGGCCACGAATCTGCTCTGATTTCGGTAATAAGAGCGCAACTCAGCGGCCGAAAGGTGTCAGCGGACCGGACGTCTGTGATTGAAAGTGTACATTAAAAATTTTAATTCATTGTTCGGGCGGCGATCCTCGCGCTTGTGACGGCCATAATTTAAAATCGAAGCTTATCAGCCTTTGAACAATTCATACATGTTTCGGAGATTTTCCCTGATCCGATGATACCGCCGTTGTTGTTGGTTGTTGGTTCCGTTATTGTTGTCCGTTGTCCGGTGGAGCGTTTCATTGGTTGTTTGGCAGTGGAAATCAGAGGATTTTTTCACGATTCAGTTGGCACTGCGAGTGATATGCACGTTTGATGTTCGATTGGTTTGATTTCGTTATGGGGATCGATCGTTTGAAAATTACCTGATTTACACGGATGACGGAGTTTGTACTTTTGTGATGCTTCGGAAAAATCCATCAATAACAAACATATAATAGATTTTTATATTTACGAAAACATTGAAAAATATTGTACAGGGGGATATAACAAATATCTCAAGATTTCTTTTGGATATGAGTATAGTAAAAATTGAAGAAAAGTTCTACATTGAATTCTTCTTTCACTTCAGACCAGTATTTATGCTTTTATGAGTGGTGCTGGACGATTGAATATATAAATTTTAACATATTTAACAGTTTTAGTCAAAAATTTCTCATTTTTGGACAAAGCGTGCTCCAATGTAAGGGATATTAAACCATAACTTCGTTGTTTTCTATCAAATTTTGAAACTTTTAGCTAATTATCATCAAATTCAAATTTACAAATAGAATGTAGAACACCAAATTTGTCTCAAATCAAATCTAGTTTAAATTTAAAGTAATTTACTTCAAACTTTTCCTCATTTTACTAAAAAATATCTTTGTTTGACACTAATATAATAAATACTAAAGTGATTTCAATTGTTTTTGCATGATTTTGAAGCTAATTTAACAGATTACATAGAACACATTTCACTAAAATATATGTTTTTATAAAGTTATTCAAAAAAAAAAAACTTCACAAAAATATGATTTTTACCGAATAATGTCAATTCTATTTTTCAAATTTTTGCCAGTTTAAAAATATCTCTGAAGCTGAAACTGGGTATTCTCATTATTTAAACCTTTGAAAAGGATTTTGCAACAATTATTAAATAATTTTGAAACATACATATTTTTGCTCATGTTCAAAAATCTATGCACTATTCAATTCGTAATTAAAACTAGATGCTTTCCCTACAAACACTTTTGCTGAATAAGAGTTGAAAACATCAATCTAAAGCTTATTTCAGTTTAATAAACTACAATTTTTGGCAAACAACTCAATAATCCAAAATAATTTATTTTTTTCATTGAAGAATCGTGTTTTGTGTAGTTATAAAATGAGTCAAAATCATTTCGAAGAAAATTGTATTGCATAAATAGCATTGCATTTGAAGACCACTAAATGAGTTTCAAAGTTATGTAAAAAGATTTGGAATTGATTGAGTATTTATGAAGTTATACTCAAACAAAGATGAATTTTGTAGTAAAATGAGGAAAAATTGGGAGAAAACTTTTTTTCTCGATATAAGACAAATTTAATGTTCAACAAAAATTTAATAAATTTGTTTTTGTAGATAACAATGCTAAAAGTTTTGAAAATATTTTTCCATTCCATTTACATTCCATTTCCATTCCATTTCCATTCCATTTCCATTCCATTGCCATTCCATTTCCATTCCCATTCCATTCCCATTCCATTTCCATTCCATTTCCATTCCATTCCCATTCCATTTCCATTCCATTTCCATTCCATTTCCATTCCATTTCCATTCCATTTCCATTCCATTTCCATTCCATTTCCATTCCATTTCCATTCCATTTCCATTCCATTTCCATTCCATTTCCATTCCATTTCCATTCCATTTCCATTCCATTTCCATTCCATTCCATTCCATTTCCATTCCATTTCCATTCCATTTCCATTCCATTTCCATTCCATTTCCATTCCATTTCCATTCCATTTCCATTCCATTTCCATTCCATTTCCATTCCATTTCCATTCCATTTCCATTCCATTTCCATTCCATTTCCATTCCATTTCCATTCCATTTCCATTCCATTTCCATTCCATTTCCATTCCATTTCCATTCCATTTCCATTCCATTTCCATTCCATTTCCATTCCATTTCCATTCCATTTCCATTCCATTTCCATTCCATTTCCATTCCATTTCCATTCCATTTCCATTCCATTTCCATTCCATTTCCATTCCATTTCCATTCCATTTCCATTCCATTTCCATTCCATTTCCATTCCATTTCCATTCCATTTCCATTCCATTTCCATTCCATTTCCATTCCATTTCCATTCCATTTCCATTCCATTTCCATTCCATTTCCATTCCATTTCCATTCCATTTCCATTCCATTTCCATTCCATTTCCATTCCATTTCCATTCCATTTCCATTCCATTTCCATTCCATTTCCATTCCATTTCCATTCCATTTCCATTCCATTTCCATTCCATTTCCATTCCATTTCCATTCCATTCCATTCCATTCCATTTCCATTCCATTTCCATTCCATTTCCATTCCATTTCCATTCCATTTCCATTCCATTTCCATTCCATTTCCATTCCATTTCCATTCCATTTCCATTCCATTTCCATTCCATTTCCATTCCATTTCCATTCCATTTCCATTCCATTTCCATTCCATTTCCATTCCATTTCCATTCCATTTCCATTCCATTTCCATTCCATTTCCATTCCATTTCCATTCCATTTCCATTCCATTTCCATTCCATTTCCATTCCATTTCCATTCCATTTCCATTCCATTTCCATTCCATTTCCATTCCATTTCCATTCCATTTCCATTCCATTTCCATTCCATTTCCATTCCATTTCCATTCCATTTCCATTCCATTTCCATTCCATTTCCATTCCATTTCCATTCCATTTCCATTCCATTTCCATTCCATTTCCATTCCATTTCCATTCCATTTCCATTCCATTTCCATTCCATTTCCATTCCATTTCCATTCCATTTCCATTCCATTTCCATTCCATTTCCATTCCATTTCCATTCCATTTCCATTCCATTTCCATTCCATTTCCATTCCATTTCCATTCCATTTCCATTCCATTTCCATTCCATTTCCATTCCATTTCCATTCCATTTCCATTCCATTTCCATTCCATTTCCATTCCATTTCCATTCCATTTCCATTCCATTTCCATTCCATTTCCATTCCATTTCCATTCCATTTCCATTCCATTTCCATTCCATTTCCATTCCATTTCCATTCCATTTCCATTCCATTCCATTCCATTTCCATTCCATTTCCATTCCATTTCCATTCCATTTCCATTCCATTTCCATTCCATTTCCATTCCATTTCCATTCCATTTCCATTCCATTTCCATTCCATTTCCATTCCATTTCCATTCCATTTCCATTCCATTTCCATTCCATTTCCATTCCATTTCCATTCCATTTCCATTCCATTTCCATTCCATTTCCATTCCATTTCCATTCCATTTCCATTCCATTTCCATTCCATTTCCATTCCATTTCCATTCCATTTCCATTCCATTTCCATTCCATTTCCATTCCATTTCCATTCCATTTCCATTCCATTTCCATTCCATTTCATTCCATTCCATTCCATTTCCATTCCATTTCCATTCCATTTCCATTCCATTTCCATTCCATTTCCATTCCATTTCCATTCCATTTCCATTCCATTTCCATTCCATTTCATTCCATTTCCATTCCATTCCATTCCATTTCCATTCCATTTCCATTCCATTTCCATTCCATTTCCATTCCATTCCATTTCCATTCCATTTCCATTCCATTTCCATTCCATTTCCATTCCATTTCCATTCCATTTCCATTCCATTTCCATTCCATTTCCATTCCATTTCCATTCCATTTCCATTCCATTTCCATTCCATTTCCATTCCATTTCCATTCCATTTCCATTCCATTTCCATTCCATTTCCATTCCAATTCCATTCCATTTCCATTCCATTTCCATTTTTGAAGGCCTCGCGACCAAAGGGGCGATTGCTGTTTTCATTTTTTCTTGAAAGTTCAGTAAATTTTGCGTTTACTGACAAATTTACAGCGATTTATGCTTTTTAGTTACTGAGATATAAATATTTTTGAAATTAAAAAATCAGTAATTTTTCATCGGCACACACTGTAGGTCTCAGCGAAATAGATTTTTTATTTTTTTTAAACCATAACTCATGAACAGCTCAACCGATTTCCAATCTTTTCTCATGGAATGAAACCTTAGATTTCAACTTTTCAGAAAAAAATAAAAAACCTCTGAAAAACAATGTTTTTACATGAAAATATATAAAAATTTCCCAAAAAACTAGATTTTTTAACAACTACTTTTTTGTTATATATATTTTTGATATAGATTATTTTGAGTTTTATATTTTTTCAGAAAAGTTGAAATCTTAAGCTTTCATTCCATAAAAAATTTGGGGTGGGTAATGTCTATTACATTACCGCGGGGTTGATGTAGAACTACGATGATTTATAATTTGTCATGTGTATAAATTTGTAAGTGTACTAGTTTTGTGTTGTTATTGATCGGATGAAGTTTTCAAAAGTTAACTCTTTTGGACTCATTTTGGTAGTCCTGAAAAGAACCATTTGTCGTTCGTTGGTTCCGAGAACCAGTGTTTGGTGTTCCAGGAATAATGCCAGATGATTGAATTTGTTTGTTTGGTCGTTGCTTCCTTGTGTTGCTTGGTTGGGTGATCTGGCCCCAGCTGAAGTTCGCCAAACTCCTCCAGTAGATTAGATGTTTGATAGCTCGGGTGCTTCGATCGTTAGAATCGATAGAATCGGTCCAGTGCACAGTGGTCCAGGAATCAGTTTTATGCGGAAAGATGCATTTTGAGCTTTAGAATGAAACATTAGACAAAAACGGTCTTCTACAAAGTTGTTTGTATTAGTAAGGTCCTTTGTTCGGTGTTATTGAAAATTAGGGTGGACCACATTTTCATAGAAATTGTGTAACTAACTTTCTTATTTGTAGAAATTATATTATACATGCTTCAGCAAAGTTGTAGACCATTCAATTTCAAGCAACTTTGCCAAAAAAAGTTTTTTTGTATCTCTTAAATTGACCGATTTAGAGCTTTTTTCCTACGGTGACATAGGGTGGTCCGAACAAAACTGGTTTTCTGGCTCTAGAGTTTTCAATTCAAATTTCTCATCAAAGTAGTCTATGAAACACTTTTAGAGCTCTAAAAAATGCGTAATTTGGTGAGTGAATAAACTCGCTATCTCCTTCCGTTTGGGAGTTATTGTTGTTTTTGTTTCAAAAACATGCCTACTTTGATTGTGAATTTCTCTGATTGGGGCAAATATAAAAAATATCTTTTGACGGCATTGAAAAGGCAAAATAAAATTGTATATTATATCAAAAAATTACAGATGTGTTATTTTTGTAACTCTAATAAAATGCCCTGAAAAACAAAGGATTTTAAGCAGAAAAACTTTAATAACTTTTGAACTAAAATAGATATCACCAATATTTTTGCATGAAAATTTGCGTTTTCTTAATTTCTTAAAGTCGTTCATAGACCGCTTTGACGAGAAATCTGAAATAAGAAAGATAGGGCTCTAAAACTATTTTGAAGATTTTCATGGTATGTACTTCTTCATTATTTTGCATTTTGAGCATGAAAATAAAATTTTAGACAAAAATGATCTTCTACAAAATTGTTTCTAAAAATGTAAGCTTTCATACTGTGTCATTTAAAACTAGGGTGGCCCACAATATCATACAAATCATATATTCAACTTTTTTATTTGCAAAAATACTGGTATATACTCTTAGGCAAAGCAGTAGAACTTGAAATTTTGATCAACTTTGCCGAAAAAAGTTTTTCTGTAGCTCGAAATTTGTCCAATCTAGAGCATTTTTTCCTAATCATCGCAGGGTGGTCCAACAAAAATAAGTTTTTCAACTCTAGTTTTTTTAATATTAGTTTCTCGTCAAAGTCATACATGAACGACTTTTAAAACTTAATAAAACGCAAATTTTCATGCAAAAAGATTGATGATATCTATTTTAGTTCAAAAGTTATTGAAGTTTTTGTGATAAAAAATATTTGTTTTTAAAGACATTTTATAAGAGGTTCAAAAATAACACATCTGTAAATTTTTGATTTAATATACAATTTTATTTTGTCTTTTGAATGCTGTCAAAAGATATTTTTTATATTTGCCCCAATCAGAGATATTCACAATCAAAGTAGGCATGTTTTTGAGAGAAAAACAACAATAACTCCCAAACGGAAAGAGATAGCGAGTTTCTTCACTCACCAAATTACGCATTTTTTGGAGTTCTAAAAGTGTTTCATAGACTACTTTGATGAGAAATTTGAATTGAAAACTCTAGAGCCAGAAAACCAGTTTTGTTCGGACCACCCTATGTCACCGAAGGAAAATAGCTCTAAATCAGTAAATTTAAGAGATACAAAAAAACTTTTTTTGGCAAAGTTGCTTGAAATTGAATGGTCTACAGTTTTGCTGAAGCATGTATAATATAATTTCTACAAGTAAGAAAGTTAGTTACACAATTTCTATGAAAATGTGGTCCACCCTAATTTTCAATAACACCGAACAAAGGACCTTACTAATACAAACAACTTTGTAGAAGACCGTTTTTGTCTAATGTTTCATTCTAAAGCTCAAAATGCATCTTTCCGCGTAAAACTGATTCCTGGACCATAGTGCAGTGCTTTGGGCTGTAGCAATATCCATTGCATGAGCATTTAGGCTCTGTACCTTGCACAGTGGTCCAGGAATTAGTTTTACGCGGAAAGATGCATTTTGAGCTTTAGAATGAAACATTAGACAAAAACGGTCTTCTACAAAGTTGTTTGTATTAATTAAGCCCTTTGTTTGGTGTTATTGAAAATTAGGGTGGACCACATTTTCATAGAAATTGTGTAACTAACTTTCTTATTTGTAAAAATTATATTATACATGCTTCAGCAAAGTTATAGATAATTCAATTTCAAGCAACTTTGTCAAAAAAAGTTTTTTTGTATCTCTTAAATTGACCGATTTAGAGCTTTTTTCCTACGGTGACCTAGGGTGGTCCGAACAAAACTGGTTTTCTGGCTCTAGAGTTTTCAATTCAAATTTCTCATCAAAGTGGTCTATGAAACACTTTTAGAGCTTTAAAAAATGCGTAATTTGGTGAGTGGAGAAACTTGCTATCTCCTACCGTTTAGGAGTTATTGTTGTTTTTCTCTCAAAAACATGCCTAATTTGATTGTGAATTTCTGTGATTGGGGCAAACATAAAAAATATCTTTTAACGGCATTCAAAAGACAAAATAAAATTGTATATTATATCAAAAAATTATAGATGTGTTATTTTTGTAACTCTAATAAAATGCCTTGAAAAACAAAGGATTTTAAGCAGGAAAACTTTAATTACTTTTGAACTAAAATAGACATCAACAATCTTTTTGCATGAAAATTTGCGTTTTGTTAAGTTCTTAAAGTCGTTCATAGACCGCTTTGACGAGAAATCTGAAATAAGAAAGATAGGGCTTTAAAACTATTTTGAAGATTTTCATAGTATGTATTTCTTTATTATTTTGCATTTTGAGCATGAAAATGAAATTTTAGACAAAAATGATCTTCTACAAAATTGTTTCTAAAAATGTAAGCTTTCATACTGTGTCATTTGAAACTAGGGTGGTCCACAATATCACACATATCATATAATCAACTTTTTTATTTGCAAAAATACTGGTATATGCTCTTAGGCAAAGCGGTAGAACTTAAAATTTTGATCAACTTTGCCAAAAAAAGTTTTTATGTAGCTTAAAATTTGACCAATCTAGAGCATTTTTTCCTAATCATCGCAGGGTGGTCCAACAAAAATAAGTTTTTTAACTCTAGTTTTTTTAATATTATTTTCTCGTCAAAGTCGTCTATGAACGACTTTTAGAACTTAACAAAACGCAAATTTTCATGCAAAAAAGATTGTTGATATCTATTTTAGTTCAAAAGTTATTAAAGTTTTTGTGATAAAAAATATTTGACTTTCAAGACGTTTTATTAGAGTTACAAAAATAACACATCTGTAATTTTTTGATATAATATACAATTTTATTTTGTCTTTTGAATGCCGTCAAAAGATATTTTTATGTTTGCCCCAATCACAGAAATTCACAATCAAAATAGGCATGTTTTTGAGAGAAAAACAACAATAACTCCTAAACGAAAGGAGATAGCGAGTTTCTTCACTCACCAAATTACGCATTTTTCAAAGCTTTAAAAGTGTTTCATAGACCACTTTGTTGAGAAATTTGAATTGAAAACTCTAGAGCCAGAAAACCAGTTTTGTTCGGACCACCCTAGGTCACCGTAATACAAACAACTTTGTAGAAGACCGTTTTTATCTAATGTTTCATTCTAAAGCTCAAAATGCATCTTTCCGCGTAAAACTGATTCCTGGACCATAGTGCATTGACACCTACTCATCAATATGCAGGCTTGGCCGCTATGATCCAGTATTTCACGCAGTTCGTCTCAAAGCGTCACTAATCGATGATTGCCTAAGCGCTGCAGCTCATTCCTCAAGTCAACCCTCTTGGGAGAATTGCTGATTTTGACGTGATGGAACTTAAAAAAATTGGAAGAGTTTGTCAAAAATAGTCCTTGCAGTGAAACAACCCGCGACAAAGCAACATATACCAATTGCTGATCCTGGCTTTTGTCATAGTCGTATACGACCTCGGGGAAAGTTCCATCTTGCGACTTATGAACAGTAAAAGCACAGGCACTTACCATCGGGAACAGAATGCGTTTGCATTTGATTATGCCGCACAGTTTGAAAGTAAAATAAAAATTCTCTATACACGAGTGAAATTTGAATTTCAAAACCAAGAGCCTTACGTTGGCATGAAATATTTTGAACTCTTATAACTGTTTGCTGGTTTAACGAAATTCCTTGAATGGCACCTCAATTAAAAGACAAGACATCAAAGGGTCATGTCGTTTACTCACTGAATCCCACATACCTGTCCAAATAGTTTAATTACTGTTTTAAAATAGAACGTTGATTTCAAGCAAATTTATAAATAGGGGTGCTAGAGAAAATTTGACGTAATTTGCTTTCCATTCTCCGCTTGGATCGCATCACAGCAGGCAATAGATCGTCTGGCTCTGACCGGGCGTGCTTCTCAGGCACAGACATCGATAGCGAAGGACGCCCCCGTTTGTCTTGCTTCGCTCAAATCAAACTGTCGAGTGAGCGAGAGAAGATGACGTCCGAAGCCAAAGTCATCACCGCTGCCGCCGCCAAGAAGAAGAAGAAGAAGAAGAGGAAGCAGTCCACAGGAAAATTTGCGGTCGAACTGTGAACACGGTCGGGCAAGTCATTCTCGTTTTGTGCTTCACCGCTTGCTTGCGTTCACCCAGCCATCGTCATCGCCGCCATCATCAGATTTCGACTTAAGCCCGGTGATCCACTACCTGTTACTGTTGTGCGCCATCCACGACACGAAACTTTCGGTTCGTCGTATAAGCAAATAACTTGCTCAAATTTATACATTTGAGTTGAGGATTCCCCGTTTGACTATGGCAATCAACTGATAACATCCCGCAGTGTTATTTATCTGTAAAAGCATCAAAGCTAACAAAGCCATCGGCCCTTTTCAGGGCCATCAAATTAGTGGAAAAGAGTTAAAAGAGAAATATTTCCGACTTTATATATGACTTCTTATATTCCTAAATCAATTTCACAGCTTCATACAAAATTTCATTTGTCATGAATAATTTATGACTAAACATTTTGAGACTGTAATCGCGGACGCTGCTGCAGTGCCGTCGGGGTGAGTGCTCAACATTCCACAATGGTCGGGCTCCATATAAAGGGGCGGCCAAAACTACCAAAAACTTTTTTGAGATTTTCATGATTTTTTAAATTTTTAAATACACCTCATGTGTTATATTATTATGATCCTTTATTGAAATTGAACTAAAATTAAAATTTATATGACTTTTATGACGGCAAACCGGCAAGTCAAAAAATTGAAAAATGTGACAATTCAATAAAGCACAGAATTTGTGATTTAGGAATGCAATATTTCCCCAAAGTTACTAACTATCTGAAAGCTTATAGTTCAACACTTTTATCGAGCATGAGGATAGAAAAAAATATTTGGTTAGAGTTTTAATACTATTTAATATTACACCTTAGTAATTTTGATGATTTTGAACATGAAAAACAACTCTTGTCGCGTCATGTCGCCGCCATTTCGAATATTGCACATCAAAAAGCAACCTTAGATCTTACAAAAAACCTTTAAATTTTTTGCAGAAATTTGCTGATTTGCAAGTTAGAGCTATTTGAATAATTCAATATTTTACATATATTTTGACTATATTTTTCATACAAAGTATATTTCAAATATATTTAACCACTATTCATACACATTTTGATCAAACTGAATTTTAAATTATTATTCTACAGAAAATTAAGATGGCGTTAAGATGCACCTATTCTACATGAAATAGGTCAAATTACTCCAGGGCGTCGATACAGCTTGGAATTTTTGATCGATTTAGTGCGCCTCAACGTACTTGATCTGCATAGGATAGGGTCAAATTTGTCCAAGTAGATACCGCTTAGAATTTCCAATTAATGTTTATCAGAGCGTTTAGATGCAGCTGATCTATATGACACAAGATCAAACAACTCCATTGTGTTGAAGTAGCATGGAAATTTCGATTTATTTTCCAAAGGGTGCATCTGATCTACATAGGATAAAGTCAAATAGCCCTAGGGCGTTGATACAGCAAGAAAACTTCGATTGATTTTCTACAGGTTGTACAAATGCTTCAGATGGATCTCGCCAAATCTTTGTGAACTATTACTCCAGATCGCAGATACAGCTTGGAATTATCAAATTAAGTCCTAAAGGGCGTTCACGTGCCCTTGATCTACATGAAAAAAGGTCAAATTAATCCAGGGCGTTGATCCAGATTGAAGTTTACAATTAGTGACCTACAGGGCGTTTAGTTGTATCTTATATACATGGAATAAGCTAAAATTACTCCAGGGCGTTGATACAGCACGGTAGTTCCGATTGATTTTCGTTCAGATGCTTTAGATTTCGCAAAGATCTGCGTGGGATAAAACCAAATTATTCCAGGGCGTCTGATCTACATGTAATAAGGATACTTCAGGACGTTAATACAGCATGAAAATTTTGATTGATTTTCTACAGGGCGTTGAGATGTTCCTACATAGGGCAAAGTCAAAACACTCCAGGGCGTTTAAACAGCTCGGAAAATTCAATAGATTTTCTACAAGGCGCGAAGATGCTCCAGATCTTGCAAAGATAAGTGTCGAATATAGTAAAATTACTCTAAAGCGATGATACAATTTTAAAATTTTGATTGATGTCCTACAGAGCTGATGCGCCTGATATACACATTAAGGTCAAAAAACTACAGGGCGTTGATGCAGATCAAAAATTTCGATTGATTTTCTACAGGATGTGAAAATGCTTCAGATCTCTCAAGCATATGTGAGGAATAAAGTCAAATTATTCCTGGGCGTTGATACAGCTAGATCAATTGATACATACTGGGCGTTGAGATGCACTTGATCTATATAGGGCAAAGCCAAAATACTCCAGGGCGTTGATACAACTAGGAATTGATGTCTGCAGACCGTCAAATGCACCTGATCTACATAAAATAATGTCACACTACTTCAGGGCGTTTATAAAGCTTGTAATTATTTAATAATATCCTACAGGGCGTTAAATGCAACTGATCTATTTGAGACAAGGTCAAATTACTCCAGGGCGTTGATACATCTTGACAATTTTAATTGATGTTATACAGGGAGTTATGTTGCACCTGATTTATGCAACATAGTTAAATTAATTCCGATCGGTAATACAGCTTGAATTTTTAACTGATGTCCCAAAGGGCGTTAAGAAAAAATCTGAGAAAAGCTTCTTAGTCGTCGACTAAGCGCGACTAAGCAGGACGACAGGGCTGGTTTACATTTATTTTTCTAACCTAAGTAGCTACAAAAAACTCAAGGTTCTAGCCTGTTAGTCTATTAATCAAAATGCGAAGCGATGACACGTTGCTTTTATTTACAATAATTTGCTTTTAGATGTATAGTGAACATGTTTGAGTGACAAGTACATTTTATTTAATATATTTTATATGGAAAATAGGAAACATCCTTTTATTAAACCGCTTGTTACCTTAAATCAAAACTCAAAGTTATGGCATGTTGTGTTCTTTACCTTAATCAAGGGTTTTCGAGGTTATTTGAGTAAAAACAAATTTTGAGTGTAATCAAAAATTTATATTTTAACATAAAATCATGTTAATGATGGTTCCGGAACCTATTGTTCAACAAGCAAATCATAATTCATCACCTTATATAGTGTTTCATTGATTAATTTGTGCTACAAATCCATACCAGATAACACTAGAAAGTACCTTTTGTTGGATGTTATATTAAAAATAATATTTCTTTGTACTAAATACATTCCGTATCTTTTATCTTCAACTTCCTAGAAGAATACCCCAAGAAAAAATTTCTTCCAAATGAGCTATGATGAAAGGTCCCACCTACCACGGATTCTCACTCGCCCCGGGGTAACTTATATAGGAAGGTTTTTAGCTATAGTTGAACAATATGTGTTTTGCATTTGCATTTGATATGTTTTGAATTTTCGGAAGGGGATTTTGACTTGTTTTTTAAATTCCTTATTGTATTTTATGTTGATGCCTCCAAATGTAGAAAATCATGAAATCCAAAACTTCTGAGTTGTAAGTTCTAGTTGACCCAATGCATTGCAATGGGACACATCGTTGCACCAAATTACCAAAACATGCACCAACCGCGGACCATCCTCAGTCAACGTATCACTATCCCTCACAAGCCCAAAAAAACAGTAACTAGATGAATGGATGTCACTCTGGTCTCATCTCCGACGAGACGAGAGCCTAGTTTTTGCCGTATGTACCAAATCATGTTAGACAAAACCGCATCATCATCATATGCACATTTCATGACTGTGGTTTCCGCCAAAAGCCCTCGGATTCGGTATAAACGGAGCGCCTGAAAGCTGACTTTGCAAACACGTGTGCCTTGCTGCTCTCCACCATCATCTAGCTACTAGGTACACGACGAACGCAGACCTCCAGTCATTCCACCGCCCGGGAGGATGCCACCGAAAACAGACTGTGTGACGACTTGATGTATTGTGTTTATGTTTTCTCTATTATCGCACCGCTTCCAAATCCACCACCCGAACTTGACGCCACGGCCACGCAGACGAATGTCGGAACATACGAAACAACAGGCAAACGTGGCACGTGGTGCCAAAAACGCAAAAAGGTACCGCCAAGGGATTAAACGATACGACGACGACGACGATTGCCTCGTCCCTAATGCAAACAATTCATCGTTGCTTTTGGTGCCACAGCCGTCGGTTGGTCGGTCGGTCGGTGATGATACCCCCGGATGGAGTGGCATCATTCCGGTGTCCTACGTGAGGAGCAACAGGATCTCCAAGCCAAAGCAGTCAGGGCGCGAGCACACGGTCGGTAAAGGATTTGACGATGATGCATGAATGCAATTCTCGTCCCTCCATTTCCGACATCCTTCTGGTTTTCTGTCGCTCATCAACAAGTCAGTCATCAAGCAAGCCATCCAACAAGACGACGACTCGACACACGGGTGGAACCGTTTAGCGTTGCATTCGCATTTCGAGTCATGATTGGAGGAACCATCAGAACTTGGTTGGCAGGTCGTGGTTCCGGAGCGATTCGGTTTGCCGGCAACAAGCAAATGCAATGAATGCAGATTTGCGTTTTTGTGACCACGAGTTAGACAGGGTTTCGTCTCTGTGAGGCTGCTTCCGAAAAACCGTTTATCCAGAAGTGTGTTGTTTACTGAGCCGCCGATCATAACCGAATCTGTAGACGTAAGGTTCGGAGTCACGGGAGTAAACGAGGAAGATATCTGGAACACGTATGACAAGTAAGGTGTTACAATGCGGGATACTATGGGATGACAGGGCTGCCAGATTGACTATGGAATTAATGTTTATCTTTCCAAACTAGACATTTGCAGAAAGCCATTTGAAATAGTAAATGGGCCATGTAAAGAATGAAGTGATTTATATAGTGCATCAGACATTCCAGAATATTTTGAACACCTTCGGAAAACTCAAAACCATGTATTCGGTATCCACATATTTCGACAGAGAGAACAAAACTATCCGACCAAACCATCGACGTTTTAATCTCCGGCTAGAGTGCGCATCGTACCTTCGTGCTGTGCATACACGAATTCTCTCTGCTCTTGGAAGTTTTTTAAAAACTACCTAAAGCAATAAAATAGTACTTTTCAGTGCTAAAATTTAAAACGGTACTTTTCAGTACTATTTTTACTACTATTGATCCCTTTACGATCCTTGTTTGGACCCGTGCCTTCGATTTTTCGTTGAACCAGTTGGCGAAAGCTAGCGGTGGTAATCTTCTTTCGTTTATCGTGATCAGTTGTTCCGAATTTGGGGGATTTAGGCAGGAGATCTTGAATTTCATTAGGGGAATCAAGGTCTCCTTCCAAATCGCAAAGAAAGGAGACTGTCGCGTTTTGCCGGAAACTCTTAAAGATTGCGAACTTCTTCTCAAACATCTTGAAGAGAAGAAGCACAAACTTTTTACTTATGACGACAAAGCTGAACGTTTGTTCAAAGTCGTCTTGAAAGGTCTCTCAAGTGACTATAAGTAACCTTAAGAGATAAAAAATGGAATACACGATTTATTTGAATTTTCCTCAGTCCAATTAATCATTATGAAAAAAAGAACCCAATCTGCCATTGTTCGGAAAGGGCTTTCTCAAGAATATTATTCAGTTAACTTTAACAAAAAAGATCTAAATAATATTGAAGCTTTAGAAAAACCAAAACTTATGTTCGATGTCCGTGTGACATGGGAACATTTCCAGAAACCTGGAAGAAATTACCAGAACTCCACTCAGTGCCGTCGGTGCCAAAAGTCTGTGCAGTGAAGGTAGATACCGATAAGTTCATATGCGCCAATTTCGGGGACAATCATAAGTTATAAGGGCTTGCCCTTCGCGTAAGCTTGTCGTCAAGGCTCGTGCCAGGCAGATGAACGATAATATCCGTTACGTTAGGATAACGGTCGTTCCCGGAATTTCCCTGGTAGAGTTTAGAACAATGCTCATTTTTCAGTTAACCATCATATCCATCAGAAAGATTATAATCATGCTCATTCACAAACTAATTTTAATCCGTCAGGTAGCCGTTCGAATTTTTAAATTTCACAAGGAAAATCCTTTGCCGATATCGTAGCTGGTAATTTGAACTCCTCCCCTTTTCATACTATGTGTACCCATTCTAATCGTTTCAAATCAAATGGAACAAACCCTGCCGCCACAGGAAACTTCTACTCCGCCTCTTCGTCTACCGAAAATTCTAACGGAAAATCAGCAGATAATATACCCACTTCAAGTGATATGTCTGCACTGATTTTAATTTTGTAACTGATCAATTGAATCTGATGATTGATGCAACATTCAAGGCCACCGCTTTGAATGAAGCAGTCCAAGTTGGTATAAAATTTACTAACCAAATTTAAAAACACCGACACGTAAATGCTTCCAGTGGACGATTTGCCCTTTGAAGGAAGCACCTCACTAGACAACGGACTAGCATGCAACGCCCAGTGGCACAGTCGAAATGCTTTCCTGACGAAAAGTTTTCCAGACTGAAGCGGGAATCGAACCCACACTCCTTGACACGATGCGGCTAAATGCTTGGTAACACTAACCGCACGGCCACGAAGCCCACAAATTGTTATTGGATTGCGTTTTTCTAATGGATCCAATAAATAATAATTTAAATATTTTAAATTGGTATGCTCGTTCTTTGAATGGTAAAGAGGACCAGCTGTTCAATTTTCTTACAGCAAAGAACGTGCATATAGCAGTTATTACTGAAACATATTTAAAATCTGGATCCTAACTTTTTTGTTTATCGTTATGATCGACTTGATGGAGCATGTGGGGGAGTTGCAATCCTCATTCATAGGCGTATAAAACATCAACTGTTTTCATCATTTGAAACTAAAGTTTTTGAAACTTTAGTTGTTTCTGTTGAAACACAGCTTGGTAAATATAATTTCATAGCTGCCTATTTGCCTTTTCAATGCTCTGGACAGCAAGTTAATTTGTTACAAACTGACTTGCAAAAAATAAACTCGCAATAAGTCAAAAGTCAAAAGTTTGTCATGGAATAATTCTCAAAGTAATTCCAACGGTAGAATTTTATTTGACAAGTGCTCTTCAGGTAATTTCTTAATTAAATACCCTGATAGCTCTACATGTTTTTCCTCTTCTAGAAACCCTTCTACGATTGATTTGGTCTCAACCGACTCTAGTCACCTTTGTAATTTACTGGTCACTCATGCTGATATTGATAATGTCTTTGTTATATTTCAAATGTCCCATGAAGCGATTCTCAATCCTATCAGCTCCACTTTCAATTGTTTTCAGGCCGACTGGAATAAATATGAAACATATATTGACTCTTATCTTGATGTTAACGTTTCTTTACAATCCAAACTTGATATTGACAATGCTCTTGAAACTTTAACAAATTACATTGTTGAAGCCAGGAGCACTGCAATACCAAAATGTGATTTGAATTTAAAACCGTGATTATAGACGATGATCTTAAACTCTATCCTGCTATGAAAATTGTATGGCAGGATTTGCAGAAATAAATCAAGAAACGTGTTTCAAAATAAAGAAACAAAAATTTTGAAAATAAGATTTCTCAATCTTTTGGGAAATATCTAAAATTTTGCCTCAGAAGCCTATTCCGGCATTGAAAGAGGAAAACAAATTATTACTCACAATTAGTTACAATAAATTAAAGCTCAAAAACTTGCTATGCAGTTTGAAAGCGCGCACAATTTCAATTTAGGACTTACTAATCCAATTGAAAATCAAGTTACCCAGGACTTCGAAAAAATTCCTGGGAAACTGATTTGGAAGAAGTGAGAACTATTATTAAAAAATCAAAAATATGAAAGCTCCTGGCGACGATGGAATTTTCTACATCCTCATCAAGAAACTTCCAGAAAGTAGCTTTTTATTCTTAGTTGATATATTTAACAAATGTTTTCAATTAGCATATTTCTTGACAAATGGAAAAATGCTAGGGTTGTACCAATTTTAAAACCAGACAAAAATCCTACAGAAGCTTCTAGCTATCGTCCAATCAGTTTGCTTTCCTCCATCAGTAAACTTTTTGAAAAGGTTATTTTGAACAGAATGTTGGCCCACATCAACGAAAATTCAATGTTTGCCAATGAACAGTTCGGATTCCGCCATGGACATTCGACCACTCATCAACTTTTACGTGTAACAAATTTGATCCGTTCCAACAAATCTGAAGGCTCAAATAAAATAATTATTATTTTCAGGCAAAAATCGTTACAATCTTCTATTGCCACGATTGTTGCGTTATAAATATAGGTAAAGTTAGGTCCAGTAAATTGAAAACGAGTTTTTCCTTCTCTTATGAGCAGGTGAAAACAACTCACCTGTAAAAAATTTGAACTGCAACGGCATATGAAATGTAATATGTTGTTAACAAAATGTTAATAAAATCTTAAATTTGTTTCACCTAATTAGGATGATAGTGTTGTCTTATAACACAGAACACCTGGATATAAGAAATGAATGTAATAGTTGGAATGATACTAATAAAAAAATGTGAAAAAAATCTTGATGTCTTCAGAGCATTTATTTCTCATCACCCTATGAACGAATTTGCTTAGGAAGCTAAGGCGATTAGATGTGCAATTTTTGCTATTTCAAAATTGTTTGGCTAAGTTCTTTTTTGTGTTAACAGTTAACTCATATGTAACTTAAAAAAACAATGGTTTGCACATTTTTTTTTCAAAATTATAAAAACTGAGGTTTTTGTAGTTTTTTTTACAGAAAGATGAAAATTTATCGGTCGGAAAATGGCAGAGATATACCCAAGTTACCATATGCACCAATATTCGAAAAACCCTCCTACTAGGCAACACTTCTTATCCAAGATAACGCGCGGTGAAACACACGATTCACTGTTTGACGAAAGAAGACGAAACCGTTCGTGTGTAGAGAGCGGTATTTATGATACTGCACCGGCCAGCCTCCGTTTCTGTTGCAGTGCTTCAACGCGGTAGATTCGGCACAGCTTCAGCTGCGACAGATTAAACCCACAGCTCTAGGCAATGTCCCGCAGGACGACCATCATCAACGCTGGTCGCGGTTTGGCATTTACAGCATAGGATACCCGTCCGTGTTGACGTGTGCAAGCAGAAGATCATTCTCACTCACTCTCGTCTCTATTTGTTTTGCATCATTCTCGTGTCATTGTCGTTCTGCTCGTCTGCTTGGTAGGTGAAGTATCATCAGTGCAAGGAAGCGATCTCCACAGATGGATGGAACCATAAACTGCAGCCTGTTGTCACATGCTCGTCGTCGTCAGTGGAATTCTCTGTTACTGCACATTTTTGGAAAATTATCTTCTAACAACAAGAGTTGCACAATGTATTACAGAAGGCAATGTGGCATGTCCTGGGTTAAGGCTATGCGATATTTCAAATAGTGAAATAGTTTTCCATACGGATTACGGAATAGGATTCCGCGAAATAACACGAAATTCAAGAAGCCGAAATTTATGTTTTTCAATTTCAATTTTGTCAAAATGAAAAAACATTCACCGATATTTCACGGCAAGAAACGAGGTGTATCGGAATTTCGCAGAATGTGGAGCTGAAAGAATAGATTCAAACTAGTTTTTCAAAGAAAACCACTAATTGAATTTTAACACTTCACTTCACTTTCGCAAAAGCAAAATTAAAATCACTAGTAAGGCGAGCAAATACATTTAAACTCTAATCCGCTCTCGTCTAAACATGTCATATACACTGGAGGGACGAATGACCTTCGGGTTAAAGTTCCTCTAAAACAACAACAACAACAATGTACAATATAAAGGGAACCACGTTATTATTGAGCAGAAATCGAATTTAGGTTAACTTCTGCGTTCACGTAGTGGTAACGCGCCTTATCTAGTGAATTGGGAGTCGTGAGTTCGATTCTCGCCGAGAAGACATGTAACTTTTTCACGAATTCCGCGTAGCCAAGATTTGTGGAAAGAGAGGGTGTATGCCACCTCAAAAATTTGTTCACAAATTTCACTCAAAACGATCATCATTCACTATCTCTACAGCTTTTTTGCACGAAACGTTAAACAATGGCGGTCATCTACTCTCCTATTTCCACAGTAAACAAGGTGGAATCTGAAATGTGTCTTGGTTCAATTTCTTGAGTTACGGGTCTATTGATATCATTTCAGATTAGATAAAACCTGAAGATTTCTATTGGCCGGCAATTCCAGCCTTGCCAGTTGTAGAAACGGAATATGAGGATTTCACATAGTTCAACAAAAAAAATCCTTAAGATAGAGTCCAACATCGTTTCTTCCATGAATAACTCCAGAATTTCTACAGGCATACAAAAAAATCTTCCTCCAAGAAATCCGCCAGAAAATCCCTTACGGAAATGTATATGGATTTCCTGCGGGTAATTTCATTCCTTAACATTTTTTTTTCAGAAACTCCTCAAATGGAATGCTTTAAAGATACAATGCATGAGTTCATGAGCTTTATACTAACATTTATTGCAGATATGCCTTTAAATATTTTCTCCTGATTTTTCAGGAATTACACTTAGGATTAGTTAATTAGTAAGGATTTATTCATGTTCAATTTTACACGAGGAATAATTTCTTATTTTATTAACCGTCTCTCTTGAGACATCCTCAAGATCAGAGTTGGTAAAATTTCTGAGATTCACACTACAGTAGTCAAGCACAGCCAATTACAGTCAGCGAAACCAGTGAAACTCACGCCTATCGTGATTGCAGGCAAAATGTCTTGAAATTAGCAAAACACTTGTTGCTAATGGCAACCCAAAACTACTGTAAAAAAATGTTTTATTTCCCGTTGCATTTCCCGCATTTACCTACAGCCTGGAATGACACTTTAGATTGAGAAAACACATGCACTCAAAATAGGCTACTTGATGAGATTCACGCTTTAAGCTACTGTAGTCAGAAATGCCACGTGAAATTCGCGTAATTCATACTACTATTACCATTCCCAGCCCTGCTCCAGATATTTCTTAATACATTACTACTGGTGTAAGTTTTCTGAAACTCTGTCATACATTTTGGATACATTTCGTCGAAGATTGTTCGATCAATTTCTTGGCGAGTTTTATAAAGATTCAAACAAGTATATTATCTAAAGCTATTTGAGAGATGTTCAAAACTCTTACAGAGATTAATATAGAACTTCTTCACGAATCTCTTCAGGAAGTTTCTAATATATCTCGAGCAGCTTGTGGAATCCCATGAGCATTTTATTAAGAAATTTTAAACTTTTTCTTCTCTTTAAATCAAAACTCTGATAAAATCTCAAAGAATTGTCTGGAGATTTTTTGTAGTAATCGACATAGGATATTTTCATATACAGTATTGGACATAACAAATGCACCAAAGTCGTTCTCCTATACAAAATAATAAACTTCAGATAGCTATATCTCCGCTGTTACTCAACCGATTGTTTTCATTTTTTCTGTGACGAACTACAAATTTCCTCAATTTTCGATAACTATTGTTAAAGTTGTGTGAAAACTATTGATTCAAAAGTTACAGACAGGTTGAATTTTGACATTAAAAATGCACCATGTAGCAGAAAAGCTACGCGTCTAAGCATCTTGGTGTCTTCATCGCATTTGTTCATTGAGTGATAGGGACCAAATGCACTGAAGAAACTCTAAGGATACGACGCATCACTTTTTGACTTGATGCATTTATTATGTCAAAATTCAACCTATCTGTAACTTTTAAACCATTAGATTTCACACAACGGTGGAGATATAGCTCTCTGAAGTTGACAGTTTAACGTTAAGACTATCGTTGAGAGTAGCATTTGGTCGCTTATACCAGAGTGATTGGATAGTTGAAAAATTATCAGTCATTTTACAATCTATATGCGATTAGCAAAATGTTGTTATTCAATTTGATGAACGCTTTCCCAACACATTGATCAATCTCTTGCGTTTTAGACGTTCCATGCTGCTTCATCGCTCAGGTATGTTCAGTAAATCGAAATAAGCTGATCTTAAATATAAGCAAGCCAACTATTGTCGCCTCTGTCAACTCGTCTTTTGTTACCCGATACATAGGATTAGCACAATTTTCATTTTTATAATTCAAAGCTTCTACTGCAAACCATGTTATTCACCCGAGGTCATCAACACTGTTAGCAAAGTCATATATTTGCTTAATGAATGTTATTAAGCTGGTAGTCACAATCAGCCAATTGGCCATATATAGAGTTACCGATGCCTAACATTCACTTCGCCATTAAGGTTTTCCTTAAAGCAAACTTTTGCTGCCGTCTTAATTCTGATTTCCGCATTCAAAAATCTTACCCACGTCCGTAAGCTGCAAGACCAGCAATTTAAAGAAAGATCCCGAGCACTCTCTCCGAATGCTTCCATCAGATGAAGATCAGCAGTTCATTACGAAGAACGATGACATTTCAAAACAATAGTAAATAATAAAAACATTTTGTTCACATCGTTGAGTAATAAAATAACTTGTTAAGCAGTTTTCAAAGAATGATGATATTTTCAAAGAATACTAAATTCACTTGAACTAAATATTTCAGTCAATGTACAAAAAAAAAACACTTTTAAAAAGTTTATTTGAATAATCATCGTAATCCTTGATTTTGGCATAACTTTAAATTACAAATAAAAAGATGTATGAAATTAAAACTCAGAGTACATAAAATGCCCAATTTTTTATTCAACAACACAAAATGATTTAATTTATTCAAGACAATACGTTATCTTACCAACTTTGTAGAACTTAGAACTATAATAATTTTACCACATGATCATTCAATAACCCATTTGATAATAAGGTTTCAATCAAATTTCC
The DNA here is from genome assembly GCF_002204515.2 of Aedes aegypti. NCBI lineage: Eukaryota > Metazoa > Arthropoda > Insecta > Diptera > Culicidae > Aedes > Aedes aegypti. Next base: position 385,277,056 of record NC_035108.1, read on the forward strand.
GTTCAACTAAACGTCATGCGACCAAAATAATTGTTCCAAAGCAATCCGAACAAATGTCCATTCGACCAAATGTGATTCGACCGACCGACATTCGACTAAATGTAATTCGACGAAATGTATGAGTGTATGGGTGGGGGGAAAGGCATGGCAGAGAGGTTTGCTCTTTGGTTAACAGCCTGCCTATGTATCAAGCGTAAGGAAATACGTGCTATGATGATGATAGAGTGGAAGCGTAGGAAAACGGTTTCTTGGCCAACAGCGTCTATTCTCCATGTTAGGAGCAGCTGATTATCGTCCTAGTGCCAGCGTGGGACTCTCAACAGTGCTGTGCACGATGGATCTCCGGCGAGACAGGGGGTTTGTGCAAGCCTTACAACTTCTTCTTCTTGGCATTAACGTCCCTTCTGGAACAGAGCCGACTACTCAGTGTAGTGTTCTAAGAGCACTTCCACAGTTATTAGCTGAGAGCTACGATGATACTACTCTATGCCCAGGGAAGTCAAGGAAATTTCCATTACGAAAAGATCCTGGACCGACCGGGAATCGAACCCAGACACCTTCAGCATGGCTTTGCTTTGTAGCCGCGGACTCTAACTACTCGGCTAAGGAAGGCCCCGTTACCTTGTGACGATTAAAGTGCGTCAAAGACTTTCCGTTGTGAACAACATTCGGTACCGACGCCCACCACGATACAATATGGAACAACTCATGCTACCCGAAGTCGCATCTGATTACGCTCAAAGCCTTGAATCAGCGTTGCCGGACAAGGGGGAGCTTACTGAAGCCCCACTTGAGAACTGCCGGAATAGAGTCAAAGCAGCCATTGACAACGTAGCGGCAGGTGCCATTTGGGCTCGTGGAAGGAAATCAACGGAACGATTGGTTTGACGAGGAGTGTCAGACGGTTTTGGACGAGAATAATGCAGCGCGGGCGATTATGCTGCAGCAAGGCACCCGTCAAAACGTAGAACGATACAAACAGAAGCGAAGACAACAAACCCGGTTTATGGACAAAAGGTCGAAAGACAAAAGGTCGAAAGGACAAAAGGTCGAAAGACAAAAGGTCGAAAGGACAAAAGGTCGAAAACGATTTGCATGGTGGGAAATTTTTCCTTCTTTGAAAAAAGATTTTCGACCTTTTGTCCCTTCTTTTTTGTTCTTCGACCTTTTGTCCTTTCGACCTTTTGTCTTTCGACCTTTTGTCCTTTCGACCTTTTGTCTTTCGACCTTTTGTCATAGATTCAACAAACCCATCTATTTCGAGATAAAAAGCGCCGCCTGGAAGAGTTGGAGCAGCTATATCGTTCTCAGGAAACGCGTAAGTTCTATTAGAAACTCAATGCATCTAGCAAAGGCTATGTGCCACGAGCCAAAATGTGCCAGGATAAGAATGGAGATATCTTGACGGACGAATGCGAGATGATTAAAATGTGGAAGCAGCACTGGGATGAACACCTGAATGGCACAGAGGAGGAAGACCAAGGCAGCAGGAGGAATGGCTTCATCTGTACGGCGGATGAGAATGGTATTGGAGCAGAACTTATTAAAATGGGCCTGGACAGGTTAGTTACTTGTCTGCACCGACTGATAATATACCCAATTAGGGAATAATATACCAAATATACAAAAAGAGTGACAAGCTAGAATGTGAGAACTATTGAGCGATCACCATTCTTAACGCAGGCTTAAACTTGCTTTCTCAGATCATCTTCCGCCGTCTATCGCACTGAAAAGCAAATTTGTGGGAAGTTATCTAGCCGGTTTTGTGGACGAGCGATCGACAACAGACCAAATCTTCACAACACCTAACGGTCTGGTAAACTTCACCTCCGTACTAAGTAAACCATGAACAAGACGTTGATAAGACCGGTAGTCCTCTACGGGCATGAGACGTGATGCTCAAAGAGGACCTGCAAGCGCTAGGAGTTTTTTAACGACGTGTGCTTAGGACGATCTTTGGCGGAGTATGTGAGAATGGCGTATGGTGGAGATGAATGAATTAAGAGCTTGCGCAACTCTACTGTGAACCCAGTATCCAGAAAGTCGTCAAAGCTGGAAGGGTACGATGGGCGCATCACGTTGTGAGAATGCCGGACAGCAATCCCGCAAAAATGGTGTTCACCTCAAATCCGACCGGTGCACAGTGGGACGAAATCAAAAAAAGTGGGACATGTGTGTTTGCGCTGAAACTATTGGGTTTAGCGTTTCGACATGTTCTACAAAGTTTCATCATTTGTTGAGTACTTAATGTAGACACTGAAAAAAATTTAACCTAAAGTGATATACACTGAGAAAAAAAATAAACTTTATTAATTATTGTCAAAATTGAAAACTGTCTAAGGAAGTATTGTAGGCGACCTCATTTCATGAAAGTTTGTCGAAGACGGAAAAGTTCTATCTCCTACACTGACGAAGTTAGGGGGTAAAAATGATGAGTACCCCCTTAAAACTCATATTTTCTCCATAACTTCTAAATTTGAGTTTTTGCATTTTTACAATGTTCTACAATGTTTAAGGTGCTGTGAAAATACACATTTTTGCCAAGGAAACTGAAGCGCTAGCTCTTCATTTTGAAGATTTACGAACGATTTTCTGATTTTTTCACATCAAATTTAAGTGTGTATATCTTGTAAAGTTGCTAATTTTAGCATCATGCTGTTCCTCAAACTATACCCTTTTACTATATGTATGAATAATTGCGGGGTCAAGCGGGGCTCATCGCAGTTTGCCTAGTTGAAAATTGTATTTCCTATAAATATATGTATGTTTTCTAAATTTTAATTATTGTTTTTTTTTCTATCTGTTATTTTTTTATGTTTTGTTATGAACGGCACATTTATAATGTTTATTGTTTTAGTTTTAATTTGACACGGTTGACAGTTGTTGTTTCCATGTATCAGGCTTATTAATAGTTAAACACAGTTTAATCCTTAAATACTCAATTTTGTCCCTATAGTAGTAGATACCGTCTGTCGCTTTTTGTAATTTTGCAAAGCTAGGAAATCAATACATATACAGATATACAGCGTTATAAAGCCTGTCCACGTTAAATTTCGGACACCCAAATAATGGCAGCAAAAAAAAGTTACTCATAATTCAACAAAAACAATTGTTTATTTCAGAATAAAAGAGTTATATCTACAAAATAAACAGTTGACAAGGATGTTAATCCTTCTTTCTGTAAAATTCTCGAACTTTCTGTGGTACACCCGCCATCCGTGTCCGAAATTTATCGTGGACAGGCTTTAATAGACATCTAAGCGATGTCATTGATAGCTATCAAAACAAATTTGTATCTTTCTTTGTTTTAATGTTCTTAGGAGTGAAATTCAATTATTTTTTATTACTTAAGGCAGTGGTTCTCAACCTTTTTGCAGCTGCGACCCCCTTTGAAGTTCTACTAACATCCCGCGGACCCCTAAAATGGTTGGTCTCGAAATGAAAGTTTATGGAAGTCTTCCAAAGATCTCATTATGAACCAGCAGATACTCTTGGAAGGCACACCCAATTTTTTTTTTTAAAGTGACATTGAAACTAAGCAATTTGCATAATTTCGTAAGTGGTACATTTTTAGACTGTTGTATGAAAGTTGCCCCTTCCCTTTTCGTTACTTAAGTCAGTGATTTGAGACTAACTCCTGAATCTCACAAAAAAATGACACATCAACTGGCTACGTCCTTGCAAAAGCTGAGGAATAGCAAAGTGTGAGTAAATGATCACCTTCTTTAAATAGATGCAGAGAACTAAACAAATTTTCATACGTGTGTATAAACATATAATGCAGTAATTCTGCTAAAATTATCTAGAATCCACTAAACTTTCTAAGAATCTTGTCAAGAGTTTACTAAACATCTTTCTAAGAGTCAGATAATAAACTTCTGAGAAGGATTTTGTCAAAATCAACAGAAAATCAGATAGTTGAGATGCTTACAATAAAAGTTCTTGCTGGCTTTTTAAAAACTGTCACAATAGTACAGTAAAGTTCTGTTCGAAATTCAAAAGATTTTCATTAGATTTGAAAGATTTCATTGGGTATTCTGAAGCTTTCCCTCATAATCTTCGAATTTTTCACCAATAAATTTTCCAATGAAAGGTTAAGTTATTCCAATTCCATAATCTTGCAATAAGCTTTGAGAAGCCAGCTGAAGGCCGAAGCATGAGATCGTTAAAATTTCGCCAGGGTTTCTTCAAAAGTCTTGTCAGATCAAAAATCTTTGCTACAATCTTTATAGGATAATTACGGTAGATGTAAGTCAAAAAACTCACTATAGTTATGATAATGAATAATTTAGAAACATAAAAGAATTTCAAAATTTCTTCAATTCCCTCCTTCGCAGAGAAAACTTTCAAGATATTTTCAGGGGGCTCGCAGGAAGCTGGAAAAATTTTGCCAAAGATTAAACCGAAATTAAGTCACGATTTGTTATGGATACCTCCAGGAACGTTGTCACACTTAAACAAAAAATCATGTCATTGTGTTCATTGAACAAATCCTTTTTTTTCAATATTTGAAGTATATAATCCTGCTACTTATGCTCTACTCGAATCAAACCATGTAAAGATTCCTAAATGCATGGATCAATTATATCAATTATAAAGCCAAATTTACAATGGCTTCGCGGACCCCCTGAGATGTCGTCACGGCCCCCTAGGGGTCCGCGGACCACCGGTTGAGAAACCCTGACTTAAGGATTGTAGTATATACAATCAAATTATACATTTGAATCAGTTGAACAGCTGATTTCAACTTTATAGCGGTATTTAGCGCTTTGATATACTTTAAAAATGTTGTCAGATACAAAAAAATAAAAAATAAATATCACTTTAAAAATAGAACTGTTCAAATTTTGACAAAAACTGTAAAACATAACATTTTATCATCGTTTAAAATGGGCAAACATTAAAAATTCCATAGCAAAATGAAAGCAATACTTAAAAACTATACCACATAAATAAAAACTACAAACAACATATGTTTAATTATAGGAAATACAATTTTCAATTAAACAAAGTGCGATGAACCCCGCTTGACCCCGCAATTATTCGTACATATATTAAAAGGGTGTAGGTTGAGGAACAGCATGATGCTAAAATTAGCTGCTACTACTTGCAACTTTACAAGATATGCACACTTAAATTTGATGTGAAAAAAAAACAGAAAATCGTTCGTAAATCTTCAAAATGAAGAGCTAGCGCTTCAGTGTCTTTGGCAAAAATGTGTATTTTCACAGCACCTTAAACATTGTAGAACATTGTAAAAATGCAAAAATTCAAATTTAGAAGTTATGGAGAAAATATGAGTTTTAAGGGGGAACCCATCATTTTTACCCCCTAACTTCGTCAGTGTAGGAGATAGAACTTTTCCGTCTTCGACCAACTTTCATGAAATGAGGTCGCCTACAATACTTCCTTAGACAGTTTTCAATTTTGACAATAATTAAAAAAGTTAATTTTTTTCTCAGTGTATATCACTTTAAGTTAAATTTTTTTCAGTGTCTAAATTACGTGCTCAACAAATGATGAAACTTTGTAGAACATGTCGAAACGCTAAACCCAATAGTTTCAGCGCAAACACACATGTCCCACTTTTTTTTTATTTCGTCCCACTGTGTGGTGGTTTGATAAAGTGGAGCATGATCTTGGAAGTGTGAGGCGATCGAGAAACTGGAGGTTAGCAATCATGGATCGAGTGAGTTGGCGAAGGAACATAGCACCATCAAAAGTGAATTAAGTATTCTTTAAAACAAAATCTTATTCTCGGAGGTATTCTGCAAACTTTTTTGAAGAAGCTCGAGAACTATTTCCAGGGAATTTTCTAGGATAGTTTCCATCTTTCTAGAACTCCTGGAGTTATTTGTCTGGGAACCTCGGCCTTAGGCAATGTTTCCTAGTTCTTAATAAAATTCCTGATCACATCCTTGTCAGGTTACTTTGCTAATCATAGCTGTTTCTGGTGGAATCTCCCAAATTGATTATAAGAATTGAGTTTGTTGTAAATTCTATAAAAACTCCCGGAGGAAAATTAGTAAAATTTAAGTGAAAATCTATTAAGGGGCTCATAAAGGAGTTTTCATAGGTGTTTTTGAAGGATTTTATTATTAGTCTGGGGTTGTAGTTCATAAAGGATTGCCAGAAAAATGTCACGTAAAGGGTTTTTTGGGGGAAAACAGTGTCATTGAATTTCCCAAGGAAAAATATATATAAGCACTAGCAAAATCAAAACTTAATCCAATGAAAGTAGCAACAGTTCAAATAAAACATAACAAATTAGCAATAGAAAAATGCAAAATTTGGTTTTAGGATCGATTTTTTTGAATGTACATAGGAAAATTCCATTGAAAAATTGGACGATTTCTTGAGATTTTCAGCGTTTTCCAAGTGATTTTTTGTATCTCAAAAGAAGTTTTCCAAGAGATCCATTTCCGAGTTGACTTACAAATGCTTTCTATGGGTCAGCAAACCACTTGTCATTTGAAACGAAAATTTTTGAAACTTTGGGTGTTTGTGTTGAAACACAGCTTGGTAAGCATAGTTTCATGGCTGTCTATTTGCCTTTTAAATGCATTGTGCAGCAAGAAAATTGCTTTAGCTGACTTGCGGAAATTGACTCGTAATAAGTCAAAATTTGTTGTCATTTGTAAATTTGATGCGAAACACTCATGGAATAATTTGCAAAGCAATACCAACGGCGAAATTTTGTTTGACTGGTGCTCTTCAGGGTATTGATCAATTCAATACTCTGGTAGCCCATTTTGTTTTTCTTTTTCTAAAAAACCGTTCTACTCAAAACTTCGGGTATCATAAAATAAAGTGCTCGCATAATAAGACTGAGATAACTGTTAGTAAAGGTTTTTTTTTAATAGAACTTAACTTCAATGAATTACCACCAAATTCAAACACTTAGAGGGTATTTGCCCTGGAAACATGGATTTTGGAATGAAATATTGTCAAAATTATTATTATTTTCTTATTTTCTCTAGTACCTGTGTTATCCCAATATTAGAGTGAATGGGTGTGAGCAGTCTAGATCGAGACAGAGGAAGTCGAGAAAGTCGGTCACTGATATGGTTCCTGCAGTGTAAACTACCCGATATAATTGTACCAAATAATCGACTTACAGGATATCACATTGGCGATCCTGCCATGAATATGGTATAAAAATATTCGGTAAAGAATATGCGAGAAAAGTGGATTTGGAAATCAAAAAGAATTCTCAAGCTTGTTTGTTTTTTCGTGGTGGCAAGAGAAGTGAGGAAGCTGTCATATCCACATAAAAACGGTAAGAGTTCATGTGACATGGTTGCCAGAAATGTTGATTGGCAGAAACTTGATAACTTGCGTAGAGTTCAAGCTCATTACCAAGTATCAAATATTGAGCCGGGTGAAGCCCAAGGCCAATGTAAATGGAGATATTGAGTCGAGTTTAGCTCATGACCAATACCATGAAGCATTGAAGAGGAAAGCTTGCGCAGAGTTTCAGCTCATTACCAAGCGTCTTAGACAGTTGAGTCGGGTAAAGCCCATGGCCAACGTAAATATATACGGAGACGTCTGTAGTTGAGTCGGGTAAAGCCCATGGCCAACACAGGTGTATGAGGAGTCGACTGTAATTGAGTCGGGTTAAGCCCATGGCCAACTTACGTACTGAGTCAAGTATAGCTCAAGACCAGAAATCAGAAAGCATCTATGAAAGAAGATGAGTCATTAACTTTTGAGAGTGGACAGCAAGTGAAATGCAAGAAAGATTTTCTTGAACATAGCATCAAGTTTAAGCAAAGAAAAGCTAGATTTGAAAATTTGTTAAACGATAATTATTTTCCTCTCAAGCAATATAATTTTACATTGTGGGAATTGAGCAAGAAATAGATGTTGGCTCTTTGTTTTTGTCTACAATTTCATCTGGCCCCACTGTTCAAACAGAAAAACGAGGCAGAAACATAACAGTTATCATTTCATTTGCCTTTGTGTATGTGTACATTTGCTTCATACGCTAAACAATTTTGATACAAAGTTGTAGCGTTAAAGAATTGGGTCCTAAAATTTTTAATAAAATCTTGTTTTTATTTAAAAAACCGAAAGAGCATGTTAATTCAACTATTTTAGCATTTTTTCCCGCTCAAATAACTGCTATAACATATTTAAACTTTAATTTAAAAATTGGGTCCATAAATGAACCTTGACACTTGAGATCATGTTTGACGTTCGCTTAGTCGACAAAAACACCACAGGGGTTTTAGTTTTAACACTGGGGTTGTTCCTATCTGACATTTCGGAAGGAACACGGAAATCAAAATACACCCAAAATTTGAGTTTAAGCCTAGGGGTGTAGCAAAATCTAATAAAATGTTTTTTCGACTTAAACCAACGGAAAACATAAGAAAATTAAGTAAACATGTGTTTTTGGCCTAAACATAAGCGTTTGGCACTAAAATCGGAACAGGGCTTTAGGACCCTATTGAATATTCATTGAAAAAAATAATCAAGAAAATATATTAAAAAAGCATTTGATATATGTTTGGATGAGGGTAATTTATAGGCGAGTGGAACAGAGTTTTAAAGCCTGCGATATACATAGTACACTGTGATTACTTTAATTTAAAAAAATATGTTGTGCGTTTTGAAAAAAAAAGTTGCAATGTGCACTTCTTAGCGTGCGTGGAATGTATTTGATTGTAAGAAGCAGTGTCGGACAATGTTTCCCTGGGTGAACACTGATCGATGTTCCTCGGTGAGTGCCGGGTAGTGGTTGTTTTGATTGCTGTGCGTTCACTCGGAATCACGAACATGAGCGCAGTTGCTCTCCCAAACGAAAGCGTTATGGTAGAATTAAGCTGCAGCTGCATTAAATGATTGATACACGAAAAAATAAATGTATCGAAAATTGAATTCATTTCTCCCATCATTGAGGTTGCGAGTGGAAATCTCATTTTGAAATTATCGGATTAATGATGAATTTGGTTGTTTTAAATTGTTTGCATGAGAAAAATGCCACCTATATAGTTTGTTTTACTTAACCGTAAGTTCAACTTAATAAACTTTGAGTAAGGTGCAGCTTTCTCGAATTCGAATTCCAACGCAGTTCGGAAACAAAAACTATTGAAATCCACACGGAAAGCCCTAAAGTTGCCTAAATTTTCAAGGTTGACAATGAGTAGTTTACCTTCGATTACAAAGCAAGGTGCGTGTCGCATCTAATAGAACACAGATGGAATACAATAAGGTAATGCAGTGATAGATAATTCATTGTGCGTATCATCATTTTTTTTGAATCGTAGAAAATCTAAAAATTGGATAACTCGACTTTAGCTTAAAACGAAGTAGGCCGATCTCATGATAAAGATCTTGCGAAAATCATCTGGTATTGAGCTGACATGAGTGAAGAAAAATATCAACATACTTTCTGTATGTAAGCGCACATAGTGATATTTTTCTAAATCAATATTTATTAACAATGATGACAGAGTTTTGTTACTTTTAAATTGTAAACTGTAATATCAATATGGCTGCCTAAACAAATAGCGGGCTATTAAGCCTTAACAGAGCCATACACGCTGTAAACTAGACTATCGAAATTCATACATTTTGCCTTATGAAAGGTAGAACGATTATTGCAATACGATCGCTTTATGCACCGTTTTTAGCACCACCTCACATCAAGGCGTCGATAGGCGCGTGGTGTACGCACGGTTCCAGTGCTGGGAATGGTAATAGTAGTAGGCTTGAATTTTCGCGAAAATCACGTGGCTCTCCCAGTACAAAAACGTGAATCTCATCAAGTAGCCTATGTTGGGTGCTCGAATTTTCTAAATCATGTCATTGAAGGCTCTAAATGCGGGAAATGCAGCGAGAAATAGAACATTTTTCTACAGTAGTTTTGGGTTGCCCTTAGCAACGGGTGTTCTGCTATTTTCAAGGTTTTTGCCTACAGCAGCGATGGGCGTGAGTTTCACTGGCTTCGCTGACTGTGATTGGCTTTGCTTGGCTACTGTAGAGTGAATTTCAGATTTTTTCCCAACCCTGCTTGGTTCGATTCCAGGTTGCCGCGAAAACATTTTTTGATTTCAAATTTTGATTTCATAAGGCAAAGCTATGAATTTGAACCCGATTTATTGTGGCGCATTTTCATAAAAGGTTCCTATGTATTTCAATAGTCCATTTGCCTGAGTGTAGATCCTTTGAATGGTCCTAGAATCATCTTTATCAAACACATGTTTTTGGATTTTGTTATCTCTTCTGTATAAGAATCAAACTGAAATTGCTGTTGGAAGTATAATGCTTCAATAGGTTAATTTATTCACAGCTAAACGTTCACTGCGACATTTGGTGACCAGTAAGATAACTGAGGTTTGGTTTAAGAATCGTCATGTGCAGCATAAGAAGGAACACTCTGTTGCACTTTTTCTCAGAGTAGTTATATTATATGGAATCAGAGAGTACCAAAAAAAATATATAAACCTTTTGTTTTTCCTTCGAAAAGGTACCGATCCGGTCGGTGTTCATGTAAGATTAAAACGAAAAAAAATTGAAAAGAGAATGGATTGGCCGGTGAGTAGTAAGAAAAAAGATACAAAATGAGTATGCTGAGCTAATTCTTGGGTTAAAAAATGGATCTCTGGACTAAACACATGTTCTTCCCTAGCGCACTCCATGACAGTGGCGCATTAAATTCGTCAATATAGAAAAGTATTTTCAATGTAAGTGCTATATGAACATGTTATTAATCATTGTCTAGATATTAGAATTATCTAAATGCGGATTCACTTGAAAACAATGCTGTAGGTAAATTTAAATAGCTGTATATTTTATTTTTGAACGGGGAGGAACAGTTGGACTAAATTGCACACAAAAAAATAAGTAAAATGTGTTATTGACAATTATGACACATCTTTCAATAGTTGGAAGAAGTACGGGATAATAAGTTGTTCAGAAAATGATTCCACAGCTATCTTGTATGAAAGAAAACTAATTAACGCTTTGTACAACTCGTATTGTGTTTCTCAATAAATGTTTCGATATAATGTATCAATGCCAATGATTTGGTATTCAAACATTTGTGGCAAAGGGAGGATGTGGTATCCCAATATTAGAGTGAATGGGTGTGAGCAGTCTAGATCGAGACAGAGGAAGTCGAGAGAGTGCGTAAGAAAGTCGGTCACTGATATGGTGCCTGCAGTGTAAAATACCCGAATTATAATTGAACCACATAATCGACTTACAGGATATCACAGTACCTTCTAATGCTTTTGCTATACTGCATTTGATTAAACGTGATGCACCGAAATACAGAACGAAAAACTAGACACAGAACAGTACATTACATACATTTAGATAGAATATCTCATATAAAACGGAATAGAATGAACCAGCTCGTGCAGCTACTGAATTTATTGTAACTTTAAAAACTTCAAGAGAGTTATTTATTCCCTAAAACGCAAATCTAGGAGATTCACCATTGAACTTTGCAACTTTTTTGTTTAAGGGAAAAGACGAATATTGTTGGAACATTTATTTCGATGAATAAAAATCTAAATTTAGTTCTGTTCCGAACAATGTTGTGCCATTTTATATTATGTGTAGAGTTTCAAGAAACATTTTCCTATTTCGTCCTTACCAGTGGTAATGGAATTCCCTGTACGGACGTCAAAAATATTACATATCGCATACCCTTAACCCGGACTGCACCACAGCGTGTGTGACACGTTCTTTTCCGCAAATAGGACATACGCGTTTGCACACATATGGCAAGATTAGAGGACGATTTGCTGACAACCGAAATAATGATACATGCCACTATGATGGCTGGTTGGATACTGCTGCTTCTGTCACAGGAAAACCATCCACTCATAGAGAGTTGATATTTGAGATTCATGAACGCTCAAAAGCAGACTTCTTCACGCGAACCACAAGTGACGTGTTGGCCAGTAGTAATGGAGTACCGCAGTCAAAAAAAATATACCCGCTTGAAAAAACATTGCAGAGTCAGACATTATTCACTGGCAAAAATCAACAAATCATTCTGATTTGTGCAACTTTTGATAGAGTGTGACCGATGTCCGGAGAACGAGTGGACGAGAAAGTGAATTACGACTGACTGCTGGCCGGTTGATGCGCTGCTCATATCCTTGCTCTCGGTGGATGTCATCGTCGTTGTCGCCGGACGGACAGTTGGTTTCGGTTCCAAAGGGATGAATACGAAAGCAGTCAATCGCGGCTCTAAACGAGCCTTGAAATCGCGAAACTGCTAACGTGTTTGCATCCCAGCGGAGAGTGTACCTAGAATACTGGGTGGGGTAACCGATGGTTGAGCAGCTCACATGTGATCGTTGAAGTGACTACCGAGAGGACATTTTTCATCGCGAATAATAGAGAAAGTGGCTCCGGCTTGAGGTTGTCAGTCATATGAATGATTCTGCGGACTATCCACTCATTGGTCGATTTGAATATTTACATCCATCATCGTGAATAATGGTTGCCGAAGTGGAACAATATGTTGAATAAGACATTAGACAATGCGAATCAAGCCGTTTTTTGATGACCTTCTAGAATCGTTTGCCTGGTTCGGATGATTTGCGGAAATATGCATATGGGTTATAAAAAAAAATACGCCAACGTTGCCTAGTGTCCATTGTGGCATGTGGTATTGATCATGCATTTTGTTCGATTATATGAATTAGGACATATAATCAACTTTTTGAACTTTCGATATTAGTTAGATAATTAGAATTTAATTCAGTTGAGATGAATATCGAGCTTTGGAATATCTGATAAGTGAGAATCGTTTTCATTCGATGAGCGGTGAGAGTTATAGTTTTATTTCTTTCATTCAGGCCTATACGAATTAGGGTAGCAAGCAAATCCGTTCATGACTCTTTCCCAAAGGTATGGCATGTAATCCATAAAATTCGCCCGGACAAGCGTGAAGTCGTCATTTCACGTGAAATGTGACACCCTAATTTATTATCATTATTTTAAAACACATTCGGCCCAAGTCTGATCGCCAAATGTAGCTGCTCTCCGATCAGGTGATGGGCCACGACAAGACAACCACCTTCGTACCTCATCAAACTTCCTCCGAGTCAGTCACCGGCCAGTTTGACAAATTGTAACTCACGTGGCAAAATGTTCGTGTCGAGGGAGATGATGATTTTGCGCAGCCCCCTGCCAGATTCTTTCCCGAACGTTCCGATCCAAGACAGAAAAACAACGACGATGACGACCGACGACGAATGTGTTGTGCACCTCGTAATAAATTTATACCCGCATTATATTTTATCTGTCAGCGAAGCGGATGCTCTTTTCTTATTATTTATAACCGTCACTTTACCGTTTTCGATGTGACAAATTGACGGTCAAGCGTCAGAATGATGGATGATGGACAAGGCGTGGTGGCGTTGGTCGATGACTGACTGCAGTGACAAAAATCAATAAAATTCCACAGCATCCCAGTACCCAAACCGAACACTTCCCCGAGGAGAGTGAGCTCGGTGAGAACGTTGGCGATTTGGTTGCTGTTGCACGTTGGGGACAACCGTAATCAATTTTAAGATCTTCCATTGAGATTTAGGTGTTGGAGGTGCGTTACAGCTGTCTTCGGTTGATTGATGGAACGGCATAAAATGTTCCAGATAGATTGGTCACCTTTGACGATGATGAAAAGGTCAACGGTACAGATCTCCCGTGGCATTAAATGTAAACACACCTACAACAGTGGTTGCCAATCAGTGATCCGCGGTTCCAGAAGGATCCGTGACGACTGCTCAAGGGGACTGCGGAATCATTACGTATGACTCAGTAGAAAGTGACTTTTCTTTGTTTCCAAGCTCCTGATTTCTGAAAGGTCAATAGGAATTCCTCAACAAATTTTCAAAGTACTGCAAAAGATTCCCTCACGATTTAAATTAATTAAAATCTTATATAATGGCATTATAATGGCACAAACCTCCCAAATGGCGGGGAACGTGCCTCTGGAGCCGGCCTTCTGATACATATGACCAGATCTGGTTATATGTCAGTTTATAATGTTCAATTATAACATGTGTGCTTCTCGGAGTAAAAACACCGGCTTTATTTTCCATTCAACTTCTACAGTACTACCATAAATTAATGATAGATCCTTCAAAAAAGGTTGTTAAGAATTTCTAAAGGTAACAAAATATGGGTTCGTTCTACATCATGATGTTCACAATAGTATGATGAAACTTCGAAGTTCATACAAAATATTATCTAAGCTTTTAATTACAAATGCTTTCAGTGCAAATTCCATCCGTTTTAACGCCAATCATTTTCAATTAAAAAAGACGAAGTCAAAATCTTAGTAAATCTGATGAAAAATTTCTTCAACAAATTACCAAAAGAATCGTTAGTGCAATTTAAGAAAAAATCTCTGGAAAATTTTTAGATGAATATCTGGTAAATTTTCCAGGAGAATCCTAGAGAAACAATAATACAATTCTCTCAGAAATCTCTGAATAAATTACTCGGGAATGTTTGAGTATTTTAGCGGAAAAATTTTTAAAGGACAGTTGAACGTATTCTACTACGAAGTTTATAGGAATGTTAGAATTCTTTAAACATTTCTAAATTAGGCATTTCTGAAAAAATGAAATAAAAATATTTTCGAGAGAGTTTTGAAGGAATGCGGAATGTTGTTCCTTGATTTGAAATAAATCTTCAAAATAATAATCTGTGAGAAAAATGCAGATAGATTTGCGGAGAATTTCTTTGAGAAACCATGAATTGAACCATTTCCCCAATTGAATTCTTTTCAATTCCTCATGAAATTCTTGTGAATTATGACGAAGAATCTTTAGAGTAACACCTGGAAGTACGTAGAGGACCTTCCAGGAAAAATGATTAACAGAATTCCTTAAGCATTCTCTGACGGAGTTCTTCAAGAGATTTTAAGGCCATTCGAAAAAGATTCTTCGAGAAATATTTTGATGACATCACAAAGTCTGGGAATAATATTCCGTGGGAATCCCAGGATGAACTCAGTGAAAGGAGTTTTTGAAGAAAGTACTGAAAATCACTAAAATAATTCATGAAAAAATTCCAGTAGGAATTTCTCAGAGAAATCTCTCCAGAGCACATGGTTGACTACCAGAAAAAAATGTGAAGAATCACAAAAGGCATTCCTTCAGAAAAATATCTGCAGGAATCCAAGGCTACAAAGGATAATCTCTTCAAATTAACCTCCAGATATTTCCCCAGTCTCTCCAGGAACTTCTCCAATGATACTTAAAGGGATTTTCCCATGTTGTTTTCTCGAGATTTCATCAAACATTCCTTCAGGGATTTAACAAGAAATAATTTCACGAAATCCTCAAGAGATTCCTCAAGAGTTCCCTCCAAGAATTTTCCCAGAGATGCCTCCAGAAAAATCGCTGGATGAGTTACTGCAAAGATTTTTCCAGATAATTCTCCAGGGATTCCTCCAGAGTTTCTCCAGAGATCTGTTCTGTGCTTCCAAATATTCTTCCGGAAGAAGATTTTTATCAGGAATTCTCCTAAGAAGATTCAGTTATTTCTTTTTAAATGAGTTCCTGCATTAAAGCCTGGAGGAGTCTCACAAACGATTCCTTCAAGAATTACTGCAGGAATTTATTTAAAAATGTATCAACAATGGAGAAATCCCTGGAGCAATATTTAGAAAAAAAAAAATGGAGAATTCCTGTACTATTTTATGGAAGAATCACTACAGTAATCGCTAGAGAAGTCCCTTGAGCAATCCTGCAGAAATTACTGTAGGGTTTTCTGAAGAATTATTGGATAAGCTGCTGAAAAAACCCTTGGAGGCAACTCTGGAGGAATCCTTGGAAAAATCTTTAGAGAAATTCCTTGAGGAATCCCTAGAGTTATCTCTGGATTCTTCCACTGTAGTGATATTTTCTTGAAAAGTCCCTGGAATAATCTTTCAAGGAATCCATTGAGAAATTTTTGAAAAAAAAAATAAAGAAACCCATACAGAGGTTTTCTAAAAAAAAATTCAATGTAGAAATTTTCTTTGATTTTTTTATCGAAATTATGCTAAAATTCCTAGTTGAATTTAAGAGGGAATTCCCATAGGATTTTTTTTTTTAAAGTTTTCGAATTAATTTTTGGAAGTGTACAACGAATCTCTGGAGAAATTTCTTAAACAATTACTGGAGCATTGTTTCCCGAACTGTGACAGTCTTTTGTGGGTCTTGAAAAAAAAAATTCAAATATGAATTTATTTTCAAAGTTTTTTTTTATATATCCTGTAACTTTGGCCCCTGGTTGGAATTTATTCATCATATTCTTACTTTATCACTAAAACTGTTTCTTCCAGTTTTCGGGCTAAGGCTAATACCTGGGAGGGAGGCACCGATACTACACACGAAATACAGAACAATGTTTGTCTGAACTGCAAGATAACTCCAGCTTGCCAACAACAATCAAGGCAGGCTTGGGGAAAATCGCTAGTTTTCTTTTGTTGTGTACTTTCGATTTTTCCAGACAAACATGGAAAAAGGGCCACAGTTTTCTATGCACTAAATATTCATTTTTATTGGAAAAAGTAAAACGATGCGTTTTTCAATGCTTTATATTTAATCCGATTGAAAGGTGCTCACGTGACATTACTTGCATTGTGTGCATGAATTGATTTTCATTCGATTTTTGTCACTTTTGATGAAATGCGAAAATGTATTTTAATCAGTTACGCTCTTTTTCCATGTTAGTCCAATGTTTGAGATCTGGGCTCACAGTGACAGTTCGTGACAGCGGAATCCCGGCTCACTATGACGTACAGAAATTTTGTATTGGTTTCTTTCTCCCAGGCTAATACTATCCTGAGGCTAAGATCTAAGGCTTAAGCATTTGAATAACTATTGAAGCAAGGGTCGTCAACAATAGAACCACTAACAGCTTTCTCTGGTTGGTCTTCATAAATAAACCATACTTAATCTTCAGTAGAATTTCCATGAGTCGAAAGGATTATCGGCTCATGGAAATATCGAGAAATGGAACAAATCTACATTGTTACGACAATAGGGCCTAACTGACGTGAGCGATTTCTCTTCCTCGATCCTCTCTTTCGCTAATAACTAAATTAGATAGATTTGACATATATAGTGATTATTTATCCTGCAGCACAAAAATATGTTACGAAAAGAGAATCAGTTTTCTGCAATAACTCAAAGAAAACAACGATGGAGAGATATCGATGAATGTAGATAAGCCCTTATGAAAAATCAATGCTGAAATACTTTTGGGAAGCTGATTGTGAGGAACATCATAGTACACATGATTTTTTTAAATTTAGTATGGTGCAAAGTGTCAAAATCTAAATCTTATTTTAGAACATTCATGCTTCTTCGATATTTCTACGAACACGTTTAATATTTGGCTATGATTTTGTGGTTGGAAGAATAGAAAATATTCTGTCGGAGAAAGTTTTAGCTACCAAATTGGCTGTTTTTGAATTAAGTATTTAAAATAAGCCTTAGATTTGAAAATATCTTATTTTCTCCGACAGAACATTTTCAAACTTTCAGGGTATGAAAGAAACCTTCAGGGTCGAAAGAAAATCGGAGGTACATGCAACTTTGATTACAATCCAAATACTGATTTGGTGAGTCAATATTGAGAAATGGAACATCGACTCATCAAGGTTTGAATTAATCGGGAAGTTTTGCTAGAATTTACTCAGTTCTATATGGAATTTTGATAGATAAGTCGCGCAACCAAAAAGTTTGGAAACCTATGTACTGGAGGAAAACCTGAAAAAATCTTTGCATTTATTGATTTATCGATTTTCTTGCATTTACCCCTTGGAAGATTCCTGGAGGCATATTTTGAGGTATGCCTTGAGGATTTTGTGAATTATTTCTTGCAGGATCCCTGCAGTGATCTCTGAAAGAATCTCGAGAGGACATCTCTGCAAGAATCTTTGAAAGAGCCCAAGGAAGAATTTCTGGAGAAACATCTAGAGTAATCCTTGAAGAGATTATCGATGTATAACACCTGAAGGCAGTGATGCATTTCAAACTGAACACGAGTCAAAAGTGAACTGAACGCGTTCTAATTTTGCACGAGAACGCAACAAACAGTGAACTTGAACTTCACTTTAAAATGCCCAGTGAAGCACAAAACCTTAAAACATTACTTTAGACAACATTGAATTCATATCACTCACAATGTATGGAACCTCAAGTGTCCTTTGACATCTTTTTCAAGTCATTCTGCTTTTAAGCATGTTTCAAATCTGCCATGAAAACAATTTTTATTTCGCGTACATTTTTCGGCTCCCTTGGGTTCAAAATTTTGAACTGATCAATGTTCAAGCCTACTTGATACCTCGATCAAAAATTTGAACTGGAACGCAAACTGAACGCGTTCAAATGCAACACTGCCTGAGAGAATTTCTCGAGAAAGCCTCGGAAACATCTCCACAAAAATCCCTGTACAGATTTTCCCACATTTGTCTCTGAATGAATTTTCTGGGGAATCACTTGAAAAAATCTTGGAGCGCTCGAAGAATCACTGGAGGAATCACCTGACAAATCCCTGGATAAATTCCTGATAGAATTCCTGGAAAGATTCTTGAAGAATCCTTGGAGTCTTTCCAATAGAAATTCCAGTAAAGATTTCATTGTAGGAAACTGTGAAGAGGCCACTGGGAGCATTCCTGGTGGAACTCCTCATGAAATCTCAAAAATAACTCTAGTTAAAGATTTCGCTTCAGATATCCCTTGAATAATCATTGGGGGAATCTCTGGAAGAGATTGTGGAAGAACTCCTGAATGAAATGCTGAAAATTTTCATGGAGCCCCATCGGAACCAGTCTAGGACATCTAGTAGTAATCAAAAGTTCTTCCTGAAAGAATATCTGGTGAAACATTTAGTAAAATCTTTGGTGGAATCACAGTAGGGATTATTTTTGACATTATCTTTGAAGAATTGAATTTTAATGTAGAAATCCCTTGTAGATTTCCCTGGAGAAATCTTCGATGGAATACGTTTAGATATTTCTGGGAGAGTTTAGAGAGATTAGAGATTTGAAAAATTACTGGAGACATTTCGAGATCAATCCTTGAAGGAATCTTTGGAGATTTCTCTGATGAAATTCTCGATTGATTTCGTTGTGTCCTATTTGAACTGGTACCGAAATAGCGATTGCGATCAAAAGTTCTTGTTTGTCAAGCTCTAAACGCAAGGTAAAAGAACATGCTTGATGAATTGTTGAATAATGCTGATTTCTTACACTGATAAATTTTGCCGAGGTGGTAAATGCGCAGCTTCTCAACAAGACCTAGGTGAGGGTCATGGGTCCAAATCCCACCGGATATGGATTTTTTTGAGATGGAAATGTTTTTAACTTCCCCGAGCACAGCTTATCTCCGTACCTGCTAAACGATATATACATGCGAACCAGGTTAATCGGCAAGAAAACTGTCAGTAAATAATTGTAGAAGTGCTGTTGCCTTGGATACGATCCTTTAGGGAATAATTAGGGGAAGTGGTGGTAAAATGAACAGGGGTGGTAAAATGAACACCTTGCCTTTTATCGAGAAAAAACAAATTTTGATGAATTTTTATCACGCACGGACGATTTATAGCATAAATCAGAGTGTTCAAGTTGATACGTAGGTCAATTGAAATGCAAATATCAACGAAAACTGAGATTTTAGAAAACTACGTTTGAAAATTGGAACTGACGTAACTTTTAGCTCGGAAGACTTCAGGTTTTTCAGTGAAGTGAATATCGTTATATGAGGTCAAATTTGATACCTTTAGAATTCTTTTTGAATGGGTTACAATCATCAATGGATATATTTTCGGTAAAACAATAAAATTTTTCAGAAATATTTGTTTTGCTCACGTTTTTTGCATGATGTTCATTTTACCACCAACAGCTGTTCATTTTACCAACATATTGTAGGTAAAATGAACATTTACATCGTTTTTTGCTAGCGACAGAAATATGTGAAAATTCAGCTATTTTAGTATGAATTCGTGTCACTGCTATAGATAACATCCCTGTTTTTGATGTTGTGGGATATAATTATACAAATTCCTCGTTTTTTTATCAGAAACAAAATGATTTCCTTAAGGTGTTCATTTTATCACCCCTTCCCCTACACGGGAGATGATAGGTTCTAATTTACGGTTTTATTCAGACTGATTACTACAAAGTAAAAGTGACATATTTACACTCCGCTCTTTCCTATACAGCTTGTATGGAACATTCTAGTAGCCTATTGTTGCATACAATAATGTAATGTTGCTCTCCTGTTATACGATAAAAGCTACTGCAGAATCTTCAGGAACTGTCAAAAAATGCAAATAGTAAACAATAACAATGCTGTAGCTTGTGTTGACTATCTGTAATGATCGATGGGTAATAGAGTGATGGAAATTTTGAAATTTTGGCTCCCGTATGCCTCAACGATTTTCATTATGAATAGCATCGTCTCAGAGTTTGAAGTGATTCGGAAGAAATTTGGCTGTGCGCACACCATTTAAAGTTTATATGGAGATGGAAAACGGCAACCTTTTGTGTTCAGCCCTCTATCTCGTCGTCATAATATTTTATGATAAAGTGAACTAACTCTACTCATGTGAAACCCTTTCAGCTACAACTTTGCCGAAGATCGCATTTTGATTGGACGTCAGGATAAATTGCTATTCATAATCATAAAGTGGGTTTGCATTTTGCATGCTTTACCAACTGTTCGGCAGGCAACAGTGGTGCTCCTGGCGGGTAGAATAGATCAAAGTAATCCAGGCTACTACAGCAAAAAAGCAGAAGAATGATTTTCATCATAATTGACATCGTTTAAGCATAGGGAAGCAGAAACTTAAAAATTTGCATCAGTCTAATGGGTAAGTTGTTTACTTTGCGTTATATTGAATTTTCTGTTTTTATTTCATTTAACGAATTGAGCGGTTCCACAGAAAATGACGACTTTTTTCCCAAATTTCATTTTTATATTTTTTGATTTGGACAAAATTTTGCACATGCTTTTTTTATGCCCAAAAATGCCTTTTTGCATCATTGGCTCGCCATTTTGACTCTAGCCTTACTTTTGAGAAGGGCCTAAGAAAAAAATCCTTAATAATTTTCAAAAAATTATAACTTAGAAACGCTTTGTCCGATCAGTTTGGTGCCTTCCGCAAAGTTTAAGGTTATTATTGGGACTATCTGGAAAAAATATACACTGTAAAAAAAATGTTGTTATATTTTATATATCGAAAATACAGCTTAAAAATCAATTTTCCTAAAAATCGTATTTTTGATTTTTTTTATTTTTTTATATGTTAAAGTAGACAAAAAATGAAGTCTTTTGCACAGTGGGTCAAGATGGAGAAATCATGGAGAAAAAAGTTATGATTTTTTGAAAAAAGGTGAATTTTTGAAAATGGGCATAATAAACTTTTAAATATTTTTAAACTCGATATTATGAAAGTACGCAAAATTTACAACAAAAAAGGTTTACGGAAAAATCAGGCTAACTTTTAGCGTTTTAAAGATACAGCGATTTTAATACAAAATTATGATATAATTTTCAATTTTCGGTCATTATAATATAACTTAGAAACGGTTTGTCCGATCAGTTTGGAGTCTTCCGCAAAGTTTTAGGTTATTGTTGGGACTATCTGGAAAAAAATATACACTGTAAAAAAAAAGTTGTAATTTTTTATATATTGAAAATACAGCTTAAAAATGAATTTTCTCAAAAATTGTATTTTTGACTTTTTTTTATTTTTTTATATGTTAAAGCAGACAAAAAATGAAGTCTTTTGCACAGTGGGTCAAGATGGAGAAATCATGGACAAAAAAGTTATGGTTTTTTAATAAAATGTTGATTTTTCAATATGGTCTAAATAAACTTTTTGAATGCTTTTCGACCCGATTTTATGAAAGTACGCAAAATTTTCAACAAAAAAGTTATATGAGAAAATTTTGCTAATTGCTACCGAAACATTTGAAATGACCATTTTCAACAAATTCACCTTTTTTCAAAAAATCAAAACTTTTTTGTCCATGATTTCTCCATCTTGACCCACTGTGCAAAAGACTTCATTTTTTGTCACCTTCAACATATAAAAAAATAAAAAAAATCAAAAATACGATTTTTGAGAAAATTGATTTTTAAGCTTTATTTTCGATATATAAAAAATTACAACATTTTTTTACAGTGTATATTTTTTCCAGATAGTCCCAACAATAACCTAAAACTTTGCGGAAGACACCAAACTGATCGGACAAACCGTTTCTTTCATAAAATCGAGAAAATTAAAAATTATATCATAATTTTGTATTATAATCGCTGTATCTTTAAAACGGTAAAAGTTAGCCTGATTTTTCTGTAAACCTTTTTTGTTGTAAATTTTGCGTTCTTTCATAAAATCGAGTTGAAAAATATTTAAAAAGTTTATTATGACCATTTTCAAAAATTCACCTTATTTTAAAATATCATAAGTTTTTTGTCCATGATTTCTCCATCTTGACCCACTGTGCAAAAGACTCTATTTTTTGTCTACTTTAACATATGAAAAAATAAAAAAAATCAAAAATACGATTTTTAGGAAAATTGATTTTTAAGCTGTATTTTCGATATATAAAAAAATACAACATTTTTTTTACAGTGTATATTTTTTTCCAGATAGTTCCAACAATAACCTAAAACTTTGCGGAAGACACCAAACCGATCAGACAAATAGTATCTGAGTTTTAATTTTTTGAAAATTGTTAAGGCTTTTTTTCTTAGGCCCTTTTCAAAAGTAAGGCTAGGGTAAAAATGGCGAACCGATGATGCAAAGGGGGTATAAAGAAAGCATATGCCAAATTTCAGCCAAATCAAAAATATACAAAAGTAAACCGACATTCGAATTCAAATGGAACCGCTCAATTATCAATGATGGGAATGATGATCTGGTAGGTATATAGGGTTGCTAAAGTGGTTAATAATGCGTATTTGTGGCCGGCAGCATGAGGAATGCTTAGATGCAGTACCCAGTGGCTTGCTGTAGGCCTGAACAAGTGCCCATAAGAATACCAAGCTGTGAAATAGTCTCTGGCCCGGTTGGGACTGTCCCGGTAACGTCACGAACAAGAATAAGGGTTTTATGTTTGGTATGGCATGGTATCCATTTTGACCTGTATGAAAAATTATGAATTTGAGCCGTCGCATGATGCAACCAAGAGATTGTCTGAAAATGTCCCCATCACGCCCGAAGTGTTGGTCCTCTCGATGCTCTTGTAGAACGGAATAGAAAACCGTGGAATTTAAACCATCGTACCATACATGCGTATGAACTTTTGAATATGATATGTATTTGTCAATTCCTGCTGAAACAGGCTTCAAATTCGTTTGTGCCCAGAACAGTGCTGTTAAATGTCAAAATTTTGTAAACATTTAACTGCTTTTGGCTCCCTTGCATGCGAAATATCGCATCAGCAAATATTGGCAACCGATAGTAATTCGGAAAAGGTCATCGGGAAAAACATTTTCCGATGACTTTTTCCACTAGGAGAGATGATATTAGCATTATTCAAATGTCAAAGTCACGTGAAATTCATGACATTTAACAGCTCTGGCCCAGAATGACCATACCTACAATACCTGTGCAGGGTTACATTCTAGGGTTCCACATGTTTCATATAAAGCTAAAAGAACGAAAATCGGTTCAAAAATTGTTTTTAATGCATACATTGCAGTATTTTTCTTAAGTACATAACGAAGGTCACTGTAACTTTCATTTACGGTGAATATTTATTAATGTGTTAGTCACACCTTTCTTTGCCAAGTGGTTAGAGTCCGCGGCTACAAAGCACAGCCATGCTGAAGGTGTCTGCGTTCGATCTTTTCGTAATAAAAATTTCCTTGATTTTCGTAATCGTACTTGCAACACGATATACGAATGCGAAAATGGCAACTTTGGCAAAGAAAGCTCCCAGTTAATAACTGTGGAAGTGCTCATAAGAACACTAAGCCAAGAAGCAGGCTCTGTCCCAGTGAGGACATAATGCCAAATTGTTTCGCTTCTACCTATACATAAAGAATGTAAAAAACATCTCGACATACTTTTGGTCAGCTAGATTCACTGTGCATTAAAATAAAATTACTTTTTTTTTTCCATTTATGAAACGAAATACCATACGATTTAGATGACTTTTGAAGATATATTTTTTAGGGGTCACAGGGCATTTGTAAAACCTCGAAAGGGAATGCAACTTTAAAAAGTTTGGGACCACTGTCCTACAACGAAGTTCGCTTTCTTTATAAATACCCAACAGAAAAGCCACTGCTCACAAACCTCATATTAGTTTCATAACCACCAAAGAAGCATCACTCAAAGAACCGCTCGGTACTCATCTTCAAGCATAGGCACAGGGATCACTTATTGGTGCTACCCGGTTTGAGCGTAATCATGACCACGCGGTCACAAGAGTGGCGACAGAAAATATTTGCTTTCCCACTTGATCTGTGCCGAGTTTGCCATAAGACTGCCAGTTACCGCTCATCTTGGTTTCTGATGGAGGCGCACTCGTTGCTTAAATGTTTACTCATCACCTGTCCGGTCCGCGCCGTTGCTGCAATATGAGGGGCTGCGCTGCAGCTCCCTCCACTTCAAGCTAGACCACACACGATGTTGAGACTCGATTTCAAGCCGAGCAGAAGTGACACCAAATAGTCTGCGTACTGCGAGTGAGGTACTGTTATCCACGTTTGCTCGCGAGTTGGTGATTAGTTGCCTTCCTCCAGAGGTTCAGCTCTCTTACCTGAAATTGAAGACAGGAAATAAAAATGAAGAAGGTGGTTAATACACAGAACAAGTTGATAGACATACGTGAGGCTGGAAGACGGTGGTAATTGACCACCAGTAATACCGTCGAAACGTCATATTAGAGAGGAGGATTTGCATTTTTGCATATGATTGAAAAGTAAACTTTCCAAGCTAACAGAATGCATCTCGGCAAAATAGTGACAGCGGACTGGCCATCTCTCATATATGAACGCCGTTCATAAATACAACCAATGGCGTGTGCAGGCAATGTTAAGAGCTGCACCCAATACCAGACATTATTGAAAAATGGAGAAATCATGATCCAATCAAGATGTTGAATTTTTAGAAAAATGAGTGATGCATTTTTCCAATAAAAATTCGACGAATCGACTCATATTTGAACTTAATTTGCAGTGCATCTGAATATTAGATATTTATATAAAAACAATGTACGATTGATTTATTTAAAAACAATAATGTTTTGAAAGTACGAAATCATTTTGAACAATATTGAAGGAAGCTATAAAAAAAAAATTAGTCTTACATCTCCTGTTCCCCAATTTTGAATAAGGTGGTTTTTTGAGGGATATATTTTTTTCATACGTAAAATTTCCAAACAGAAGAAAATAATGTCGACACTTAAAGTGACGAACCATTCAAAGTTCGTTGAACAAATAGCTAAAGGCAACATTCCTACAGCTATCAGGGCGAAAGCATGTACCATCATATTTTACGCATAAGAAACGATTACATGTGCAGTCATAAATATTTACAGATTTGAAATAAAAGCACAAAACGAGCTCACCAATTGATCCTTAATTTTTGAATGAGCAGACATAATCCACTTTAAGCTTCACTTAACCATACAGACCACAAGAAAAACCTATTATAACAAGTCATTTTTTTCCGATTATTGGCCACCTAATCACCCATAGTGCAGTAATATGGAAAAGCGTTTCCTCACCTGTATACACCCCTGGTCAAAATGCGTGCATGAGCAGCGTGCACTTGGCTCCGTGAAATCACATCCCACCAGTCACAAGTCAGTCCATCACTTCGCTTCAGCTCTAATCGGCCTCTAACAGACAGCCACACACCAATGCAATGCAATCCAATGGTGCACCAGCCAGCAAGCAGCACACGATATATCACCCGCGTAGAATTAAGTGTTTTATTCAATATTTGATTTACGTATTTATTTACATTTAGCGGAATAATTATTTTTTCGCTTTGTCTTGTATAACTCATTCGGTTGTAAATAAACACAGACGAGATTTACGACGATGGCAATGCGGCGATGTTGGGGCTGCAGCAGTCAGTCATAGATCTAGCGTAATGTGGGGGAAGTGTGTTAAAAGGGAAATTTGACCTATCATTCTAACCGATTAAGTGAATTACTTACTTTTCCTATGGTAATTCCCATACATACTATGAAGGACTTGTGCAGTCTCAGTTTTCATCCAAATGAGGTAAAATTTTGGGATAAGTCGAAAAATTTTGGTGAGTTTGATAAATTTTGGACAAAGTTAGAGGAAATATTGCTTAAGGTGACACACTTACCCCAGACTCCTCTAATTCGGTGTGGTGTTGCATTGGTGATGGTGCCCTGGCATGCAAGCAAGTGGACGATGGATGGTGCTTAGTTCGATTGAGGTTTGAATCAAATCGACGAATTGGTGGGTGGTGAAGTGGAGGTGAAAGTGGGAAAACCGCTAGACGATGGCCATAAATAGTGGCGACGAAGTGGTTTTGGCGCCTCTATTTTGAGGGCAATTGTGACTGATGGAAACCCTTTGTGGGACGTAATAAAAATACTAGTTGCAGTTGGATTGATCAATCATCCCAGATGATTCATCTTTGAATCATCCATATGTTAATGAACTATTGCGTGGAGACATCTCATCCAGGTAATCGATCAGAAAGTGGAAGACATTGATGATGTCGTTCGTAAATGTGCACAATCTATTGTTTGCTTTCATTCAGTTCTGCAACAAAGACGAGAAAACTGAGAACAAACGGAGGATTGAGTTTGAGTGATTAACTACTAGTTCAACGGCAGTAGTTACAATAATAGCTCCAAACGTCTCGATTACGGTGGTAATTTTTCAGCTTCATTGTAGAACCAGACGGTAATTAATTTTGTCGGTAATTTATGATTGCTATAGAAGTAAAATTGATGGGGTTTGTTATACGACGTTGTAATGTCGATATTGTGTTTGTCGTTTATTGTTTTGGCCAGAATTAACCCAGAAAATCAATGCAATTTAAGGAATATTGGCGTAGGAACAGGGGGACAGCCCCCCTCATCGACAGAAACAATTCAAAGGATTCCTCCTTATAAAAATTCAAAGAAAATAATGATTTACATTATTCTAACGTGAAAAAAAAATCTTCTGAATCAATTGACAATCATTCTTCAATATTGACGTTCTCTTATTATCTGGTGGTTGTTCAAATTTCGGTAAATTGCAAGACTACTGAAAGAAGAACCGTCCGGCTGTCGCTCGATTGATTACCAATGTTACCAGCATGTTGAACGATAAGCGCAATTTTTCGACATCTCTTATACAAAAAAGGTCGTCAGAATTCTGGTATCTCTGTTCTTGAAATTAGTTTTTTTTTTAAATAAGGCAAATAATACTGTTTCAAATGTTTTAGCATAAAGCAATATAATGATTTACCATGATTTTTTTAGAGTACTCTTTTCAAGGTGTCTGGTGATGGTGTTTGCTTTTATAAGAATTCTCTAAAGAAATGCATTTTTTTATTCCAGCCATAAATTCTTTGTTTGACTTTGCTTGAAGTTTATTAAAAAATTTCGCATGAATAACCTTATTGCTTAAACTCTAATATGATTTTCAACAATAAAAATTAAATCTTAAGTAATTGCAAACAATATTTAACTTTTTTTTTCCAACAGATTTGTAGCAAAAATTTTGAAGCCACCCTTCAATATTCCTTTAAGAATTTTCGTATAATCACATTCATTTAAGGAATATTGAAGAGTGGCTTCAAACCTTTTACTACAAATCTCATGGAAAACTATTCAAATAATATAGTGAGATTTCATACCTTCATACATTCAAAGTGAATTCCTCCTGAAGAACAACATTTTCTACTATGTCCACTTATTATCCACAAATTGATTCCGGAATATGTTCCCGGATTAAACAAAAAAAACTTAACCTTTCCAAATTTCAAAATTTTCCCTCGCAATTTCCCCAAAAATTCATTGATTTTTTAAATTTCTTCCGCGAAATTCACCAGAAGCCCTTCTCAAAAAATTTAAAAATTCATTACAAATTTCATAACAAATTCTTCTTTTTTTCTGTAAATTCTATTTCATATTATCGAGACGGGGTTGGTGGTCTAATGGCTACCACTTCTGCTTCGTAAGCAGAAGATCATGGGTTCAATCCCAGGCCCATCCCTTTTCTCGTACTTTGTAGTTGTATCTTTGACTTCTTCTATCCTTCACTCCTAATCTGTCACAGTTGATCTATTACATTTCAAAGCATTTGCTGGAAACAGAGACGGACAAAACAACCATTTCCCTACGCTTCCATTCTTCCACGCTTTTCCTTTCGCCTGACACGTAGTCAGTCAGCAAGCCTCTCTGCCATAAAATCATACCAGCCCTACACCCTTCCGCATGATCTAGCGTAGAAGCAGGGGTATATCTGGTCTATTCTGGGAGCCAGCTCAATGCATTATCAATTTCTTCCCCTTACCATCATCGGTCTGCATTCAGACCTGGCAGGCGCCAATGTTGCCTTAAAATAAAAGATCACCCGCACTTATACACTGGGGATGTTTGTTAGTCCCAAGCAGTCATCTGATAGTTCCTTGTGTAGGTGCAATTATCTACGAAACTTATTGTTGGAATGTCTCTTGCCTTCGAATCTTTAGTAGAAATTTGTTGGTAAACCTTTTTCTTCCGAAATTATATAGCGGTAAGGAAATCTGTGTAAGAATCTTCCTTGAAACATAACTTCGGAAATAGTTTTACCAATTATTGGTAGAATCCATATTTTGAAATTGAATTCAGTAATATTCCGATTTTGCCAGCCCCATACTGCATCTAGGGTTAACAAAATCGGGAAATCGAAAAAAAAATATCGACGGGTTTCAAATTTTATTTTAATTTAAGGACTTAGTTTTATGATTTTGTTAATTCAAACATTGTTTTTTTTACTTCCATTTTCCATGTACCGTAATCCAAGCTAACATTGATCAATTTCTTGAATAATTATTAAATTTCGGTCCTAATTTTTTTTTTTTGTTTTTTTTTTCAATATTTTTTATTGAAGGGATTTTCTGCCGTAGGCAGGTTCATCCCCAGTCAGAATAAAAAAAATCAGGAAAAGCCTGAAGGGCCAGCCAGAGAAAAACAACAAAAATGTTGTAACTAGTCTAGGGACACATAGTTATTACATCGAGTGAGATTTGTATAAAACTAATTGACAAAAAGCCACAAATCAACACAACATAAAGCTGGGGGTACAATAAGGAGCCACTTCTTATGTGCCTAACATTCAGAGCGAACAAATGGACGGATAAGTTTAAAACTATTGCAGAACATGCATATGATAGGACAACAACAGCTAGTGGGTAACGATCACGTGAATTGTACATGGACAATATATCTAAATCTTAAAGTATGATCCGGCGTTCATATTGAAGGAGATAAGCGCCCCCATTGAAGAGAGGTCGTCCTGCAGGGCTTCTCGAATGCTACCAGAAATCCCATACATCTGTCTGGGGCTATCAAAGGCTGGGCAGTTGCAGATGCTCAACTGTGTTACCCGTGCCACAGACCTCGCAGAACCGATGGAAAGGGTGCCCTCCGTAATTGTGGGATATCCTTGTGTGGCCGGATCTCAACCGGGAGATTATTGTTTGGCCCTTCATTGACTTCAGGTCTCAGGTAGGCAGGTAGGCAACTCGTGAGTTCACCCATTCTGCCTGTCATGTCTGGCGTATGGTAGATTTCACCCACCTTCGAATATCAGCAATGGGTACTCTGGTGTTGTAACGAGGGCCAGAAGGGCCGGATCCTGCTAGGAAATCTGCGGTTGCGTTACCAGGCACATTATGGTAGTGTCGCATGAAGCCTTTTTTATTATCCCCTGGATCCACGGGTGACGAGGGGTTTCAGATTGGAGCGCTGTGAAGCAGCTCGCTGAGTCGGTGATGATGACTATAGGGCTGGTAGCAGGTACAGTGGCGGCATACAGAATAACCGCTGCTTCGGCGGAGAAGATAGAGTACTGTCCCGGGAGGCTGAGGCTGGTTGCTAGATTTTCATCTGTTATACCTATCCCAACACCTCGTACGGAGAGGGATCCGTCAGTGTATCGTCGCTGGTGTGCTGAGTAGTCTTTCCGAAGAATCTCGGCGACGGTTTTTCGCAATCGGATTGATGAATTATAAAACTTTGTTTCATCCTGTCGTCGAATTTAAGATTTGAGCTGCGCCAGTCTCGTTCGCCACACCAGTGTGTTTTGGCAATTGGTGGGAGACGTGAACCGGTGGCGTTTTCTAGATGGTGATCTGCTTCTTCCATGAGGCGAGTTCTCTCAGCAATAGCGGTTGCTTTCGTGCGAAGGGTTACAATAACAAGGAAGCGGAATGGAAGAAGCCCGGCTTCAACACATGCAGCGTCTGCCGGAGTGGAAGGAAGAAGCCCCGAGACAATTCGAATAGATCGGCTGTAGATCGGGGATAGCGCGTCGATAAGGATAGCAAGATACGTGATTTCCAATCCGTACAGCAGGCGACTATCGATGTTGGCAGCGGCTACACGGAATCGGATATTGCGGTTGTTGCTGTGATGAGGTGTCGATAAGGATCTCAATAAATTTAGACGACTTCGACAGTTGGCTCTGACTTCTTCATAGTGGGGCTTGAAGGTCAGGCCTCGGTCGATAGTGACACCGAGGATTCTTGCCGTTTTGACTTGGTTGTTGATGTTGATTGGAGCCCACTAACCCTGTGCCCAGATGAGCACACATGGCATCGGACACTTTTAGAAGCCGACGGAGGCCGCCCACTTGGCTACTCTGGTAACGGCAGCTTGACGCCGTTCATCATTATTAGGAACAAAGTCACCGGTATGACGGATCCTTGCGGAACGCCGGTCTCTTCTGTGAATGAATCGGATTTGGTGTTTCCGATGACCACCCTGAAGGTACGATTGGTGAGGAAGTTTCTTACGAAGTGCAAAACGTGACCGGTGAAACCCCAACTGGCCAACTTTTCCAGGACGGGAGGTGTCCAAACCTGGTTGAAATCCTTTGATATATCTAATGAAACTATTTCGGTATGGTGATCCAAAGATTTCACCTCCTGCAGAGCCTCGCCGAGGGCCGTGAAGTAGGTATTAGTACCGTAACCGGGCCGAAAGGCGTGCTGCCGGTGATCCAGCAGGCCGCGTTGCTGGAGATGATGTGTAAGCCGACAGTTTACCATTCGCTCTACTACCTTAGAGAGGCAACAGGTGAGTGCAATTGGACGATAGTTTGCTGGTTCTCGAGCTTAGGGTTTCACAATTGGGACGACGAAGCTCTCTCGCCATTCCGGCGGGTACCCAGACAACCAAAATGTACGCATAACGAAATCACCTGGAGGCATTGTATGTGCAAACTTTAACTTATAAGATGTCGCGAAAAGGCCTTTTACGTACAAAAGTGGAGGCGATATACGTGCATATATTATGTGATGATCAATAACATACAATGCGAGTGTATGAATATTCTACTGAAATAATCTGTGATCTTATGCGACTTAACTTATGATAACAAATGTTGATTTGACAGCTGCTACGAATTGAGTCGACTTATTTTGTACGAGTGTACGGGACGAAACAAAATGTACAAATGAACTCAGAAAAAAGTGTTTTATGCGAGGAAACTCATCAATTTGACGAGTTTATCCACGGTGTTTTGCGGGTTTGATGTAATTAGTATGAATAAACGAGTTATAACGTGAACATTCTTGCGATTTCTGGTTGTCTGGGTATGAGTCATCAGTCCACAGCTGATTTATCAGCTCAAGTGGGATAAGCTTACCATGACCTTCAAGATATTTCACCAATGGGTAACCAACATCGTCTGGGCCTGCGGATTTCCCACTACTGCGACTCAAAGCATACTGCAACTCCCCTAAATGAGAATGGTTGATTAATGATGTGCATTGTCCTCGGGTACAGTGAAGCTGTTTATGTCGTTGGCAGTCGCACCGGTTTGGCGGACGTAGAACGGATCGTACGTCCCAAAGGCTGCGAGATTGGCGAAATACTCTCCCAGGATGTCGGCAATGATTTCCGGATCCGCAGTACTGTTTTCATCAATATCTAGGGTGGGGGGAGTGACGACTCTTTTTCCGTTGAGGGCGTTGACCTTGGCCCATAGGTCAGCAGTTGATTTGGTTGCGTTGATGCTATCCAAGAACTCCTCCCAACAGACTCGTTTGGCGTCTCGGATGGCTTGCCAACAAAACTTACGTTCGTTGTGATACCAATCAACGATTACATCTCGGTTTGGATGGTCAGGCCATTCTCTTCACGGCGTGAGCCTTTCTACGTGCCTTGATAACTTTTTTGATCTCTGGAGACCACCAACGAAGAGCTTTTCGACCAGGCTTGCTGCTTGTTTTCGGAATCGAAACGGTAGCCGCTTCCGTGAGAACGGCAGTGAATTTTGTCATATCACTCGGGTGACGAGAGTGAATTGATACACTGACGCTACTATTATAAGCAGTCCAATCTGCCTGATCGTACAGCCAGCGGGGCCGCCTGGTTGTGACGGGAGCCTCCACGGCTAACGAAATTTGAAGAGGATGATGGATCGCTGCCATGTGGATCCGAATTGACGCACCAGCTGAACCGTCCGAATGGCGATCGGATAGAATTTCGGTATCGCTCTCGGTTCACGAACAAGACAGAGCTCTACAGATGGTTGGCCACCAAATGCAGGGATGTCCCGACGGCAGGAAAAAAGGGGGTTGCAAGGGGCGATAATCGGTGGGTTGGGTTGCTGAGACTTAGAGCTTGGATGGATCTGTGTTTGGAGGTAGCTTCACTTCTCGCGTTGTCCTTCGGGGTAATGGGTAGAGCCCGAAGCATCCCGAGAGCTTGCAGGCCTTGACTTCCCACGTCGTCCAGAGTGAAAGCGACCACGGTGGAGAGGGGTGCTAAGAGAGCATCAGAAGAGCTCACGACGGAGGAGTGGGACTTACCACCCGGGTTGGGGTTCCCGGGGTGTCCAGATGATTGTATAGACGTGGCCAAGATTATAACAGACTTCATGCACTCAATATTGCCAGTATAGACGTGTTTACTCTTTACTTAAAATAAATATAAATTTAAGGCTGAAAAAATCAGAAAAAAAAAGAATACTTAAATCGGGGCACACTGGGGCAGAATCGAAAAAATGCGGAAACAACCTGTAGTTCTTCGGAATGAAGAGATAGACGTTTGATGTCTTCTGCGAAAATGATCCTTCCAATAAGGCCGATGTTTTGACATAAAGTCATATTTTTTAGTGTTATTCGCATAAATGACTCAAATGCCATTTCGGCCAAATGGTAGTTACCGTGTATGGTTTCTTCGGCAAAGTTGATCGTTATTTTATGCTGAAAATAATTGCTGAAGACGTCATATTTGCAACGCCTACTATTTCTTGATATATTAACACTTAAAAAAAAATGTACCTAAAACCGAAATATTTGAGTTTTGTTTGTAATTTTTCAATTATAATACCATATATCGCCTATGACTATGTGAACAACTAACATAAAGCAGGTCTGGTGAAAATTTGATGGTAAAATGAAAAATTTGTTTGTTTTTTTCAGTAAAATTACCAAAAAACAGGAATATTGCGTATAGGCCATTCTTGCGATCGGGCAAGTTCGGGCAGGTGTTTTCATCGCCATCCACTTACGAATGGTCAGAACATTCATGTCTAATTTTTTCAAGGATATGATATTTAATATATATGTTCTATGCGATCTGAAAGTATGCTAAGCCTATAAAAAAGTTCAAAATTATTTTACATGACAATGTAACAGTTTTACAGTAAAAACAAAAGTTCAACATAATCATGAACATTCTTGCGGTTCACTTATAGCTAAATGTACTTGATCATTTGCTTTTTACATTGCTTGTATGTTTGCTATTCGCAAAAACGCCCTAAGCGCAAGACTTATTATGTCAAATCATTTCGGTCGAGTGGAAATTTAGGTATATAGTTTCTTCGGTAAAGTCGATCGTTATTTTAAGCTGAAAACAATTGCTGAAGATGTCAAATTTCCAAAACCCACTATTTTTGAAAAACTAACAAAATTTTGATAAATTGTGCTAAAAAACGTTATATACATAAGTTCAGTTTAAATACCATTTACCGTCTATGGTCATGTCATTCATTGGCATACGGCAGAACTGGTAAGAATTTGATGGTAAAAAAAAACAAAAGAAAACAAGTTTTATTAAAAATAACAGGGATATTACCTATGGGCTATTTTTGTAGCAACCAAACATAACTTTTCTTTTTACCATCAAATTCTTATTAACTTAGGCAATGAATGACATAATCTTAGGCGGTTAATGGTTTTAAAATGAAAAAAAAACACGAAATTTATGTATTTAACATTACATTTACATTAGCACAATGTATCAGAATTTTGTTTGTTTCTCAAAAATAGTAGGCTTTGGAAATTTGACATCTTCAGCAATTGTTTTCACCTCAAAATAAACTTTGCCTAAGTTTCCACTCGAGCAAAATGGTTTAACATAATGAGTTTTGCGCATAGGGCGTTTTTGCGAATAGCAAACATACAAGCAATGTAAAAAGCAAATGATTAAGTACATTTAGCTATAAGTAAACCGCAAGAATGTTCATGATTATGTTGAACTTTTATTTTTACTGTAAAACTGTTACATTGTCATGTAAAATAATTTTGAACTCTTTTATAGGCTTAGCATACTTTCAGATCGCATAGAACATATATATTAAATATCATATCCTTGAAAAATTTAGACATGGATGTTCTGACCTTTCGTAAGTGAATGGCAATGAAAACACCTGCCCGAACTTGCCCGATCGCAAGAATGGCCTATACGCAATATTCATGATTTTTGGAAATTTTACTAAAAAAATCAAACAAAATTGAATTTTTACGATCAAATTTTCACAACACCTGCTTTGTGTTAGTTAATCACATAGTCATAGGCGATATATGGTATTATAATTGAAAAATTACAAGCAAAACTCAAATATTTCGGTTTTAAGTACATTTTTTTTAAAGTGTCAATATTTCAAAAAATAGTAGGCGTTGCAAATTTGACGTCCTCAGCAATTATTTTCAGCATAAAATAACGATCAACTTTGCCGAAGAAACCATACACCTAACTGCCATTTGGCCGAAATGGCATTTGAGTCATTTATGCGAATAACACTAAAATATATGACTTTATGTCAAAACATCGGCCTTATTGGAAGGATCATTTTCGCAGAAGACATCAAACGTCTATCTCTTCATTCCGAAGAACTACAGGTTGTTTCCGCATTTTTTCGATTCTGCCCCAGTGTGCGGGGGTAGACAAAATTGGGTCAAAAAGGGTGCTTAAACCAGGGGTAGACAAAATCGGGGGTAGACAAAATCGGGTGTAGACAAAATCGGCGGTAGACAAAATCAGGTCATTTCTGTATTTCAAGTGTCTCATGACCGATATCTCTTGATCGATCCTCTTTTCAGTAAATAAAGATGACAAGATGCAATTTTTTAAGCATTTTTCCACCACACGACGAAAGATTGCAACGTTGCCAAGCGATCTAAAGCTATTAAATGCTACCACACTTGCTTCTTGTCACATTTTCTTCACAGAAGAGTGGATCGAAGAAGAGAAATCGATCATGCGACTTACGCCTTGATTCTAGCACACGCTTGATTGTGCCAATCCACGATGAAATTCCCAGAGGCTTCCGGAAAATATTCTCGAGAATCCAGAAGTTAAAGAAGGAATTATGATTTCAAGGATTATTTCTAAATCAGACTCTGATTGAGCTCGTTGAGATTGTTTTTTTTATTCACCATAACTAAATTCTAGAAATTTATCACCTATCTAACTAATAACTCATCTTTACTTGTTGCATTGCCCATCTGTTGTTTCTATCGGCTTCAACATTTTGTTGCATCCCATTCTTCACATGACGCTTTCTTGAGCCACTTCATACAAAAAATCTTTTTACCTTCTTAAAACAACATTTTAAAGAAAAAAAAAAGTGAATTCTAGGAGTTTTGAAAAATAACAGCATTTGTACACGTATGGAAAGCCCAGCAGGAAAACCTCAACAAATTTTCAAAAAAATAGTAAACATTTTCTCCTACAGTAGTTAAATAGTTCCATTTGCATTAAAGTAAATTATAGTCCATTATAAAAGACGATTAACACAGAAAAAGAATTTTTGAGATAAATCATATAATAAATCATCTGAGCTTTTCTATGATGTACCGCCGCAATGTTTCAGAAATTAAGAGGTAAATTTCTGAATTTTATAGTTTTTTTTCTGAATTCAATTTAAGCTGAAATCATTCAAAAAGTTTTGAGATGTTTTTTTTTATTATATGGATATGGATAAATCCCTAAAAGTATACTGAGGTGTTTCAGTAGTAGTGGATAAATTTCTAGATTTTATTTATGGAAGAATCCCTGAATTTACATTTAGAAAATATATGGAGTATTTTTAAGAACCTAAAATAATGGCCGAAAAAAATTTCTTTTGAGATCTTCAAAATTGAGTTGCAATCTCCTTTACCAAATATTTTGATATTTTTTATTTCCCAGAAGTTCGCTAATGCTGTTTACAGTAAAAAAAATCTGTGGAAAATACTTGGATGGATCTCTGATGAACTTTTCGGAAGAATCCCAGGACGACATCCCGAGGCAAGCAATAATGTAGTTTTTCGAATAAATCCCTGAACAAATAGCTCGGAAGTTTTTTACGTATTTTTGTGGAAGAGAGAAAACATTAAAAAAAAAATAAAATATTATTTTTGAAAGAGAATTTTAATATCAAATATATATTAAGATAAATCCAAAATAACACTTACAATAAGAGAATTTTCTTCGAAAAAATGCTGAGAGATCAGTGAAGAACTTCTCTGAGAAATCGCTAACAACGTCATCTCGATTGAATGTTGTTCAATTGTTGATAAAAATCTTGTGTAATATTTGAAGTAGTTCTTAGAGTAATCTTGATGAATCAATCATTTTTTTTTGCGGGAGGTCCTGGATCTGTTTTTATATGAATTTTTCAAAAAATCCTTGGGAATTTTCGAGAGATTTTCTGAAAGATATGATGAAGAAATCTGAAGTGAAATTTAATGAAGGACCTCGAAGGTAAAGTTAAAAAAACCTTTCTGCATTCTCTGAAGAATTTGTAGTGATTTCGCAGACAATTTTGGAAAGACTCCTAGAATGTTTTGCACTGTTTCTCAGTAGTTGCAGGAAATCTTGAACAAATTATAATGAACAATTATATGATATTTTAAAAGGAAAATGTGAAATAAGTAAGAAGCGGCCCTTCGTGAAGAAATGTTTAAACTGTTTAGGAGAATTTTGACAGCATTCTCTGGCGGAATTCTTCGAGAGATTTTTTAAGCAATTCAATACAGGTTATTCTTGAAATTTTCTGGTAAGATCAGAAAGTCCCGGGAATGATTTTCCGTGGATATCCCAAGAGAAACTCAGCGAAAACAGTTATCTAAGTTTTTCAAGAATTCACTGGGAAAATACGGAAATAATTCGTGAAGAAATACCCGATATCTGAAAAGTTCGTGGAGGAATTACAAAAGGATGTTTCTCGTGCGTATCAGTATCACTGATGTGCAGCGATATGAGGCAAAGTTACTAACAAATAACATCAATATAGATATATGTAAAGCGAGGAGATTTCGACTGATGTGGGAGAATTGGAGCCACTAGTTTCGGCGCTGCAGTCTTGGGTAATCAAAACGACTGTGTAGAGTGTAATGCGAGTAACGAAGATGAATGATTCGGTGATGAAAAGTTATTAATTAAAAAAATCATATACAGCCTGAACTGGTTGCACTGTTTGAAAATAGCGCACAAGTCTATGACAAAACGAATCGGTTCGGCGTCGCTTAAAAGCTCTACAACATGCTCTGACTATATGATCATGTGAAAGTTCAATGATCGCATTGGTGTGTGTGTGTGTGTGTGTGTGTGTGTGTGTGAAGAATGAATGGGCAACGAGAATCAGAAAAGCTTTACGATGATGGATGCTGGTGAGAGTAGGAGCAATGCAAAGACTGTTTGAAAGAGCAAGATGGAGATAAAATTGGAATTCTTTCAAAGAAACATATGCAAGACGCTTTCTTCATTCTGTTGACGATTTTATCGACGAATGGACGCGTGTGAAAATTTGGGATTTTTATTTCGGACGCTCGGATAAATACGGTTTACTACAGACTGTATTAGATTTTTCCCGACGTTTCGACTCTAATCCGAGTCTTCTTCAGGGGAGAATTCTGTTTAGTCGATTTCTTTATTATAGAGGCTTTCAGCCTTAGGCGGGTTCACCTATTTTGTTTAGTCATATTTCGTAAGGTGTAACATGTAACGAAATACGACTAAACAGAATTCTCCCCTGAAGAAGACTCGGATTAGAGTCGAAACGTCGGGAAAAATCTAAAACAGTCGTTTTGATTACCCAAGACTGCAGCGCCGAAACTAGTAGCTCCGATATATGTAAACTACGAAATTTATGAATCATTACGACCGACATTACTTCGGTAAACCATGAAAAAACTACAATTGGACTGATAGCTCTGAATAATTCTTGTAGTGTGTGTTGGATTTCTGTTGACAATTCGTCATTCGTGTTGGCAGTCATGTTGATTTTGCAGCTCGCAATTTCAAAGTGATAAATCCTAATCTCCATAGGTAATGTTCATTCGAAAAAGTATCACTACTTGCGTTTACATGCAAAAAGTATGCTGATACTTTTTCTACTAAGTCAGTGCAACACCAAACGGTTTTCATTAAATCGCAATCGTGAGACGAATTAGCAACAATCATCGATGCCCAGTACACATTTCAATGACGGGCTAATTCGCCTTAGACTGGTCTTATATTGCTTTGAATGAATCAAATGCGTTAAAGGTAGAAGTCGATGGGAAGTCAAAAGTCAATTTCGGAATCCAAACTGTTCGTTAGCCAAAAAATAGTTTTCTGTTAATATTAATATTAACAGGTTAACAAAAACTATTTGAAAAGTTTCCCGATCAGCAACATAATTTTAAAAGATTTAAACTCATTTCGAGTTTTTATTAAAGAAATATGTTTTAATTTTGGCTGATAAATAGTTAAAAAACCAGAGAGTATAACTTTAGTTCCACTACACTAAACAAAATTGAAACAAAATATATTATTATTTAAACAAAAATGTAACTCATAATGATTCAAATCAAATAAAATATAACACATTTTGTTATTTTTTCATGAATGAATTATAACCAAATTTGTTATTATCATCACATCAATAATAGCGCACAAGTATGAGCAATTGCTTTCAGGTTTTTTTTTAACAAATTTTGTTATAATTATGTTATAAATCGAAACAAAAATGTATACAACCTTTGTTTTAATAACTAGTTTTGTTTTAATTATGTTGTAATTGATTCTATCAGCTCATAATGCTTCTAAAAAAATGAATTAGAATTGGTTGTTAGTAACAAATCTTGATGTAACTGTGAAACAGTGCTACTATAGGCACATGTGGCACAAGCGATATCAAACACAAAAAAAGATGGTTTTGTTTTTCGATGTTGCACGAATATTTGTTTTTAGCTGTGCAGCTATTAGTACACTGCCCCTATTCTTCAGTTTTAATCAAAACTATTTAAAATTCTTACCTTGTTGCACCTTCCCTTCGCCAGCGCTGTATCTGTTTTATTCGAACCGGACCAAAAAGCACGCACCATCGAACGTCAAAAATAACAATAAAATATGAATTTGATTGAAGTGCTCAAGTGGAGAGTGCCGTAAAAATCTCTGACCGACAGTTGATTGGTCGTTTTATCCGTTTCTTCGGCATCCCCTCGTTCCGTCCACGTCCACAATGCGGAAAGCGCAAATGGATCACAAATGAATCAAAAATCGTCATCCGCTGCTTCGTTCGTCGTTCTCCCTGTCCGTGGCCAATTGACCAAATGGCGAGAGATGAAATAAAACTGCGCGCGCGAAAGCTGGCTCCTTTGCTTGATGAGGCGGGGAGATGCTGGAGGTAAAAATATCATAAATATCATAAATTAAGTTTTAAGCTGACAATTATCGAGTACGTTGACCGTATTTACACCTTCTTTGCCGACGAAGACGACGAAAACGACTTCGAATCAACGCTAAAGAAAGGACAGTCAGTGCCATCGCGGGCAGCTTGAAGTATTATGTGAATGTCTTGACGCAACCATTGCATTGGCCGGTGAGGACACTTTGGAGCCGAAAGATCAAAGATGAGAAGGACCTACTTTTTTCAGGTGGAATTGGGAAGAAAGTAATCTCCGACAAATCTAGGGAGAGGGGGCGGCAAAGGATCCGAAAACGAATTGCACTTTTTCGAAAATGATAATAATAAATTTCTGCTCTAAGGTCGTAAAATTTTACAACATTTTTATTATCCGGCAATGCGCTCGAGATCCGAGTGTGGACGAAGCCCAACGGCTCCGGAAAGCATGTGGCTCTTTTGCAGCGCTCTCCTTTTTCCGCGATTATTTCAAACCAATTATTCAATAATCAAGTTAATAAAATATACAAGTTATTAAATTATAAATATTATGGCAATAAAAATATTTATTTATACCATACGGTGCTGTCGCTGAGTAGTTCTGCTCTTGGGGCCGATGGTGTTGGACGGTATTATTCTGCCATGTCATGTTTATTGCAGGTTTTCTCTCACTCATTTTTATCCACCGAAGTCGTGCGCGCTGTTTATGCCGAATATGCGAGTTATGTAGCCGAACCAAAGGCTCTGGAGGCTCGGGAGGCCCAAGGGGGCGACCGGCCGATCGGTGGCAACTCTTTCATTACGTTCAAGCCCATGCAGGCATATTGTTAGCTTGTACACACTTTGCAGTGGAGCTGGCGTGCGCCCATTTAACAAAATAAGAGAAAAATTGGCACGAATAAAGCGTTGGATGTGGGCGCGAGTCGGCGTGGCTTGGTAAACGAACGACAACAGAGGTGATAATAGGATCTGCGCCGCTTTTGCTTTGACTATCACGCTCCGATGGCGATGGTGATCGAGAGCGCGAAGGAAGGTCGACTTCGGATGGGGAGCCGGTTCAAGACTAATGCGTTCACGTCCGATGATGTATGATGATTAATAAGACATGAACGAGCTTTTGAAAGATTGAGGGTGTATTATCCTATGCAACTTATTTAATGCGACTTTAAGAAATAATGAGAAATTTAATACAGGTTTCATAGAAAATGATATTCTTTTTCAACTTAAATACAACTACAAGCCAAGAGAAATGCACAAAGAGGGTGATGTGCTAGTATCCATCATATTTTGCTTATTTCCGTTGGCAGTGTATTTTTGACGTAGGACTACGTCTTTGTTTTCTATATTGTGGTGCACTTTAAAAGTACGGAAAATGAGACATGTAACGAAATTAGGGGAGATTTTGAACGTTAATAACTCAGATGTTTATGAACCAATTATTACGATTTTAGTATCATTCGATCAGAAATGTATCTACGCATCGTAAGTAATATATCCGATAAGTGAATTTTGTTGTTTAACTATTGAAAATTTGATAAATGTTGACCCCTTTCTTATCCAACCAATCGCGTCCGAGCATTTTTCGACGGTATCGCTTCCCACTATAAAACCAAACGG
Source organism: Aedes aegypti (assembly GCF_002204515.2). NCBI lineage: Eukaryota > Metazoa > Arthropoda > Insecta > Diptera > Culicidae > Aedes > Aedes aegypti. The sequence continues at coordinate 385,318,734 of NC_035108.1, forward strand.
GTCCCTGCTTCTTCCCTCAGTCTTCTTTTTGCGGTCGGACTGTGAACACGATCGGGCGAGTCATTCTCGCTTTGCGTTTGCACCCGCGTCACAGTCCAATTTGTGTCGTCGGAAGAGGAAGACGCAAGATTGATTTGCGGCGGCGATGACGTTAACTTGGTCGGTTCTCCGAGCGGCAGTAGTCATTGTCATCCCCGCCGCAAATTTATCCGCGCTCCCAGATTTCGACTCGTAATCGGTGGTCAAGAAGCAAGCCCATTAGGAACCAGAAACCAGAAGCCCCCCAGAGTTACTGATCCGAGGAGATGCTGCTAATTGAGCGTTGGACTGGTTGAATCGCTCAAGATTTCAAGAGTGGGCATCGTTTCCGGATTTCGACTTGTTCCAGGGAATCCACAACCCGTTGCTGTTGTGCGCTATCCACGTCACGAACCATTCAGCTGGTTCGTCGTATATGCAAATTCCCCGTTTGACCATGGCAATCAACTGATAACATCCCGTAGTGCTATTTATCTGTGACCGTATCGAGGCTAAGAAAGCCATCGGCCCTTGTCAGGGCCATCAAATTTGTGGAAAAGAGTCGAAAGAATAATATTTACGACCTTATTACATCTTATATTCCTCAATTAATCTCGCAGCTTCGTACAAAATTTAATTTGTTATGAATAATTGATGGCACGACAATTTGAGACTATTCGTGGACGCTGTTGCAGTGCCGTCGGGGTGAGTGCTCAACATTTCACAACGAGTGTAAACTAGAGTGGAATTTCCGACAGTGTCTTTGAATTGCCATATTTTATGAGAATACTTCGATTACGAAAATGATCACATGTAACAAAATTGCGACATGTTTAGAATGCTTTTGAAAAGAAATTGTGATTGAACAATTTTCATAATTTTGGCACCCATGGATCAGAAATTTATTAAAGAAAACAATTGATTATCAATAGCGACCTATTGAATATTTAGTAAATGCCAACCCTTTCATTCATGTTCGACCAATTCCTCACGCATTATCATTTTCCGCAATTATCGAGTAATTCTAAGTCCAACTCATTATTGGTACATATGCATTTCCCAGCTTGGTCGATTAGAAAGAGAAGAGTACGAATAGGAGGAGCATAATCTGCTAATCTAAGGGTATATAACATGCTTCCTTCGTTGGATTCGGTTTCATTCCGTTTCGACTTCCGAGCTGGCAAGAGCTCCTCCGATCCTGTGCAGCGACGTCCGCACCTGCTGACCTTCAAGCTAGCGATCCAGCGTCTGGTGATCGGTGGTCAAGAAGCAAGCCCGTTAGGAGTCAAATACCAGAAGCCCCCAGAGTAGCTGATCCAAAGAGAAGAGAGCAGCAAATCAAGCGTCGGACTTATGAAATCGCTCAAGATATCAAGAGTGAGCATCGTTTCCAGATTTCGCCTTGTGCCCGGTGATCCACTACCCGTTGCTGTTGTGCGCCATCCACGGACCATGGCAATCAACTGATCAATCCCGCAGTGCTATTTATCTGTGACCGCATGGAGGCTAAGAAAGCCATCGGCCCTTGTCAGGGCCATCGGTCCTTGTCAGGGCCATCAAATTTGTGGAAAAGAGTTGAAAGAATAATATTTCCGACCTTATTACATCATATATTCCTCAATTAATCTCACAGTTTCGTACAAAATTTAATTTGTTATGAACAATTGATGGCACGACAATTTGAGACTATTCTTGGACGCTTTGTATTGTAAACTAGAGTGGCATTTCCAACAGTGTCTTTGATTTGCCATATTTTATGGGAGCATCTCGATTATGAAAATTATCACATGAAACAAAATTGCGACATATTTAGAATGGTTTTCAAGAGAAATTGTGATTGAACAATTTTCATCATTTTGGCACCCAATAATAAGAAATTCACCTTCATACTAAAGAAAACTATTGATTATCAATAGCTAACTAGAGAATATTTAGTAAATGTCAAGCATTCCAACTATTCATGTTTGATCAATTTCTCACGCATTATCATTTTTCGCAATTTTCAAGTAATTCTAAGCCCAACACATTATTGGCACATACCCATTTTCCAGATTGGTCGACTAGAAGAGAAGAGCACGAATGGGAGGAGCATCATCTGCTAATCTAAGGGTTTAAAGCATGCTTCCTTCGCCGGATTCGGTTCCATTCCATTTTCGCTTTCGAGCTGGTAAGAGCTTCTCCGAACCTGCTTAGCGAGAAGCACCTCGTAGCCAGAAGCCTGCTGAGCTGTTGGTCAGCATCTAGTTTATGAGTTTCGGCTCGTGATAAACTCATCTGTCAAGAATCAAGCCCGTTAGGCATCATTACTACTATTATTAGACAAATCGAGCGTCCGGCTTGTGGTATCGCTCAAGATTTCAAACTTAAGCTACGTTTTCAGATTTCGACTTCAGCCGTGTGATCTAATACCTGTTGCTGATGTGTGCCATCCACACCACGAAACATTCAACTGGTTTGTCTTTTAAGCAGAGAACTTATACAAATTTCTACACTTGCGTTGGGGATTCATCGTTTAACCATGGCAATCAACTGATAACATCTTGTAGTGCGATTTATCTATGACAGCATCCGAGCTAACAAAGCCTTTGGCTCTTTTCAGGGCCACCAAATGTGTGTAAGAGAGTTAACAGAGTAATATTTCCGACTTTATTTATCACATTGCCAAGCAATGAATAATATTTCTCTCAAACCATAAGATCAACAAAGCGATGATTGAAGCTTTCATAATAATCCTTGAATAACTTCCTATAGACACGTTACTGGTAAATATTCTTTTATTAGAATTACTTAGATTTTGCTTCAGCATACCGAACAAGCCTCAATCACTACTATTCTTTCCAATGCTACCATATATTTCATAGGAGGTTACTAATATAATTTCAAAATGATCATACAACCTGAAGTGAAATTTCACATTTTCATAGATAAATATGACGAATTCATCGGATAACGATAATGTTTATTTGGGACATGATTAAACGTACACTTGGTTGCAAATCGTTATATGCATAAATATTTACGAAAGTTTCGAGCACTGAAAACAGTATGAAGTCAAAACGAACAAAAAGAACGACATCAAATTCAGTTAAATTAATCATCGTGGTCCTACGTCACCAGTTCGTACAACCCCATAGGGATGTACCCTTTTAGTTATTTATGTTTAATTTCAACTGCTGCATCGGAATATCGGAATCGTCTAATTGCAAAATTTTTAAAATGAAAAAGAACGCGAAAGAAGTGGTTACGAGTTTGCTGCTCGTACAGAAGAAGCCGAAGGAGGTTGCTAAGGTGGTGAGATGTCATTAGGCCACAGTTTATCGCATCGAAAACTGTCTGCAGGTTGGTCCTGAGTAGCAAAAGCCGGAAAGTGGAGGTTCACGGTTTGCATCCAATGGATTGAAAATGCCACCTGTGTTCATAGAAGCTGGTGTTAAAATCAATACCAAGGTGTATATCGGTATTTTGAATGATCAGGTGCTCCTTGGGGTGATGGTAATTTTTTCTGAGGATCAATACGTGGTTCTACAGCATGAAGGAGCACCGTGTCACACATCAAGCTGAACACAACGATGGCTGAAGGAGAACATGGAGTTTTGGCCGAAGGATTTATGGTCCCTAGCAGTCCGGACTTTAACCCATGGTATTATTCGATTTTGGCGTATGTTAAAGCACAAGCCTGCAAAACTTCCCACCCTAGTGTGAACACCTTGAAGTCTGCTATAACGCGCACATGGCAGTCGATGCCCGAGGACTATGTTCGTAAGACGTGTGCTAGCTTCCGGCGTCTTCTTGAGGATGCCATTCGTGAAAATGGAGGACACATTGAGTAAACTTGTTCAAAAGTACGTAATGAAGATAGTTGAGCTCGAAAATATTGGTGTTATTGCTCAAAGTAGTTGATAATATGGTTTGAAATAAACAGTACAAGTTTTGCTGCCGCACCCTGTAGAAATACGCACATCTGTCAAAAGATAAGCTATAAAGACACCCATACGTTAATGCTTCCAGTGGGCATTTTGCCCTTTGAAGGAAGCACCACACTAGACAACGGACTAGCATGCAACGCCCAATGGTACAGTCGGAGAACATTTCTCACGAAAAGTTTTCTGTCCTGCAGCGGGAATCGAACCCACTCTCCTTAGCACGATGCGGCTAAATGCCTGGTGACACTAACCACACGGCTACGAAGGCCACAAATAAGGGTAGAATGTAAAAAAAATGAATAATAAATGGAGGTTGCGATCACTATTATTGGAGACTTTACATACAATGCCAAGTGAAAGCGCGTTATTAATTACGTACTAAGAAATCCACAAGCAGCTCTCCAACTGTCTGATGGACTCCTTGACTTCCAATGAGTCACGACGTTCTCGAACGAACTGATACGGAATAGGAGTCTATGGTCAGGTTGGGTATCTGGCTATATAGTCAGGTGAGGTGTCTTCTACGTTATCGGGTTCTCTCGAGTGATGTAGTTAATAATTCGCCTATCTTCTGAATTGTGACTTCGATTCTCAGCAAGGAGACGTGTAACTTTTTTGCAAATTTCACTTACAGATGTTCATTTACTTCAATAGTAACGTAGATACAATATCTAGCTTTTTGGTAGCCATTGTATGATGCTATTTAGCTACACATGTCAGTACACGGAGCCATATATTATTCCAGCGGATTAATTTATTGATAACACATTGGCTACTTAGCCACAGAAGTCGAATACGGTCGAACCTGATTGAAATGAGCTGTCGAATACTCTATCGCTACCGTTGTTATCGTCGTCGTCGTCGTCGGCAGTTTGAATCCTTGGCTCCAAGGGACCAGCCGTCAACGAAGCGAAGAGGATGGCAATGAGATTGTCGCGTGCTGCAATTGCAACAACCGTGCGACTGTACAACATTTAGCTCTCCTACCGAGAGTACAAGCACTTGTGATTTATCTAATTGAATAATGAAGGAATGCTTGAATCCGTTGGTACTTAATATGGTAAAGTGTGATTTGCATGGATTAGCTATACGGCAGGGTTTCCCAACTAGCGGTTTGCGGACCTGAAAGGATTCCGTGACGTCTTCTCAGGAGGGCCACGAAGCTCTTGCAAATACTCGTAGTTTTTAACGATAAGTGTTTAAATATAAATGCAGATTTTTTTTTCTTTGCATTAACGTCCCCACTATGACTGAGCCGGCTACTCAACGTAGTGTTCTACGAGCACTTCCACAGTTATTAAATGAGAGCTTTCTTTGCCAAAGTAGCCATTTTCGCATTCGTTTACCGTATGGCAGATACGATTATACTCTATGCCCAGGGAAGTCAAGGAAATTTCCATTACGAAAAGATCCTGGACCGATTGGGAACCGAACTCAGACACCTTCAGCATGGCTTTGCTTTGTAGCCGCAGACACTAACCACTCGGCCAAGCAAGGTCCCAAGCAAAATAATTTACCTTGCTTAATTTTAGGAAACAAATTAATATATTTTATTTTGTTTTATGGCTGTAGCGGTCATGCGACTCAAAGCTAAGGGAGTCTATAGAAGCAAATGATGGAAATGAATAGGTGATAGGCGTCGCAAGGGAGCGACAAGATTGAAATTTAATTAGGTGGTGAAAATTGCGAAACCCATCAATAATAATAAATTAATTCATATATGATTAAATGCAACTTAAATCAGTATTTTAACTACGAAAATACTGATAAGATACTTTCAATGCCGTTATGTCAATTAAAGCTTCCCAGTCAGTTTTAATTACTATTGAGATCATCTCTGAAGGTATAAATTGCTAATTTATGGTATTTTGACAAACATCGGTACTAAAAATCTATTTACAATTGTTAACGAACAATTACTTTTAGGATTTTTGTTTTTTTTTTACGTGACTCAAGATTAATAGTAAAGAACTTCATGAGCAAGTAAACTAAAATATTCATAACAGATTTCAAAAATGTTCAACTGTAGAAATATCTTTAAAGAATTTGTGAAGATTTTGTAATACAATTCTGGTGAACTCCTGTGAAAATGCCTGAGTTTATCTCAAACCATTGGAAATTCTATAAACAACGATTAATTCTTCTGCAGAAATTAGTTAAGAGATCTGTGGTACACTTCAAAAGTGATCTTTTCATGTGTCTGCTGAGGAATCAATTAATTTTAAGATCTTTGAAAGATATTTCTTTCAATTTCCAACAGATTACTACTAGTAAAATCTGTACATGACGCCTTGTGAGTTCGGTGTCTAATCCAATCAGTTTGATCATTATTTAGCTTGATATTTGGGAATTTTGACAGATGTTTAGTGACATTTTATTACCTTTTTTAAGATTTACTAAAACTACCCGGCTAAATTCTCGTAATTTTGGTGAATTCTGCTTCTCTTCAAAGTTTGAATTCAAGATCTCCAATATAAAGGGTTCCGTAGGATGCTAATAGAAAATCAAAAGAGTCCACACTTTCTAAAAGGCTGGTAACCACTGCTCTACAGATAATAACATCCCATTCGTAATGAGATGCTTCGTAAGATTTCAGAGAAATTCTCAAATCACTTCCCACTCCCGATCCGATCGCTGCTGTCAGCTTGGCTTCCTAGTAAATAAACAAGCTCATGTGATGAACATCAATTAACCGCCCGTCCGGTGCCGATTTCAATTTCCCAAACTAAGGTCGTAGTCATGTGTAGAAATACCCAACTAGAAGGTGATTTGTCGTGCTGGAAAACCTCGGCACCGCACCTGGCCGTAAATCAATCAAGCGCGATTGATAAATATGCTCGATTGCTGCAAATAGAGACCAGTTTCTGGAATGGGTGCCGAGAGTGCTGCTGATTAGGGCGGTTCAAAATTGGAACAAGTTTGAAAATGCAATCTCCCTTATCTTTTTTACCATTCTCATGAGGAAAATTATGTTCTGTAATTTTTTTTTTTGCTGGTACTGATAAACCTGCTGCCTGTAGATATTGAGGTTTGCAGAATGAGTTTTTACCTTGAAATGATAAGTTTGTACTTACATTATACAGTGACCCTACGCAGTTGAATCACCCACAATTTATGAATCAGCTGACTTCAAAAGACAAAATTATTATCAAACTTGTCACAAAACATCACAGAATTATTTTTACTGATAAGAAACTATGTGTAAAAATAATTCTGTGATGTTTTGTGACAAGTTTGATAATAATTTTGCCTTTTCAAATCAGCTGATTCATAAATTGTGGGTGATTCAACTGCGTGGGGTCACTGTAATACTAACGTGTTTGGAACATTTTTCAAAATATCTTCATGGTATTTGAGTTTATACATCGTCTATGGACTTTGTTTAATTCACCACCAAAAAGCAGAAAATTTTACAGAACTCTTGTTTTAATGGACTCATATTCCGAACATGGGCTTTTGTGTTTATTATAGATGATTTTTATTAATTTTTAATTATTTAATTTAATGATAATGATTCTAACTCATTTTTATTATTTTCGATAATAATTATTAGAAAGATTGGATTTCCAAACCTTTTCAAATGTTTAACCGCCCTACTGCTAATGACTGTTGGTTGGCGTAAGTATAGTTTCGATGACGTGCTCTCCATGGTTGACATCATTCGAATTTAAATATACTACTTAATCAACGAGTGGGTAACGGTTGTCGACCGAGGAAGCGTGCGGGCACATCTTCGGATCGACTCGGACGAATCCCACGAGACACTTTTCGTTGCATCACCGCCCGCCTGGCCGTCGTGATGAGCGCCTTCCGTACGCGTTCTGTACTTAAACGGGGGTGGTGATTAATTACTTTCACTATTCGGAAGAGGCTGCTGTTTCGTGGAATGGCGTATGTGTGCCAGCTGAGGTTTACGTTGTGCCCAGATTGGTAGTGGTTTGAAGGGTACAGTAACTGGAAATCGCAGGTATGCGATTAATTTTAATTATTACTAATTAACACCTTATTAGCCAGGGATCTACGCAGATCGTATTGGACGGTACGACTTCCCTGTTTTTCAGTAGGTAACTACTGGTTATAATACAAGGCGTAAGAAAACAGGACGATTGTAATGAAGAGAAATTCATCAAGACAAGTTTTGCGTCAACATTTGCGTAACCGACGTCTGTTTTTTGAGGATTTCCAAAACATCAATCAGTTTTTAAATATTAAACTATCGGTTTTGATTTAACCGGTTCAGCTAACAATTCCGGAGTAAGTTGGTCCGAATTTGAAAGATTTAGGCAATAGGTCTTGAACTTTATTAGGAGAATCAAGGCTTCCTTCCAAATTGCAAAGAAAGGAGACTGTCGCGTTTTGCCGGAAACTCGTAAAAATCGTGGGGACGGACCTGGAGTAGTGGTTAGAACACTCGCCTCTCACGCCGAGGACCTGGGATCGAATCCCATCCCCGACATAGTCACTTATGACGTAAAAAAGTTATAGTGACGACTTCCTTCGGAAGGGAAGTAAAGCCGTTGGTCCCGAGATGAACTAGCCCAGGGCTAAAAATCTCGTTAATAAAGTCAAATCAAATCAATCAATCGTAAAAATCGCGAACTTCTTATCAAATATCTTGAAGAGAAGCAGCACAATTTGTTTACTTTGGAAGACAAAACTGAACGTGTGTTTAAAGTCGTCTTGAAAGGTCTATCAAGTGACTATAAGTCACTTGAAGAGATAGAAATGAAAAAAAAGGTTTATTTGGATTTTCTCCAGAACCCAATCCAGAACCCAATCTGGCATTCGTCGGAAAAAGCTTTCTCAAGAATAATATTTGATTCACTTTAACAAAACTGCTCTAAATAATACTGAAGACTTATATTATTTGTACTTTTAAGGCGAAGGAGGCCGTCATTGAAATTTGTACGTGTCGTTGATGATTGTTGCTAATTCGTCTCACTATTTCGAAAAAAAATCAGTTGGTTTTGCACTGACACAGCTGACAAAGTATCAGAATGCTTTATGCGAGTATGGTGGTACTTTTTCAAGTCAATATAAACTATCAAGACTGAGTTTTATCACTTTGAAATGCATACTGAAAATTCATCATTGTTGCCAAAACAATTGACGGGCTACTTAGCCTTAAAATTTAATTTAAATTTAAATTTAATTTAATCATCCGTAGGCTTCAATGATACCTTGGATACCGTCTTTATGATTGTTGTTTGTTGATATTTTTCAAAGCGTTTTTTTCTTTTAAGCATACAATGATTGAATTGTTTGCTTCAATGGTAGAATGATTTCGAAGCCTGCGGTAGAACTTTGACAGCTGCGGTAGAACTCTGCGGCTACCGTAAACCGGAAAATTTTCTTAATAACCATAATATACAAATACAAATGAGGTGAAGTATAAGTAGCTATATGTACAGATAGAATCATGAATTTTATATCTTTCTTAGTATACACTCTTTTCTTAGTATACTGATCAAAATTCACGTGAGTCCTTGAATTACTTCCAGTTTCCAGTTTTTGTTGAGTTACTATTTGTGATTGTTATCCTGGCTTCAAGTGTAGTCTCGGGGCTGACCAACTCCGAATCTTTAACCATCTGCCAGGTAAAATAGATACAAGTTCAGATACTATTGCCAGTAACAAGGACTTTGTATCGCGAATCCTTGAATCACCAGAACATATTACCCTAGCCCGACAAACAAGATGAGACTAGGGTTCAAATTGGTAGATATTACCCCGTAACGCACCACGAAAAGGTGATCTACTTGCTTTACGGGTTGAAGAACGATACATTTTTTTCCTTTTTCTTCCATCGACCTTCGAGGAGGGGGGATAATAAAAGTTGGGCATTTAGATTGGAAAACATATTACGGGGAAATTTAAAAATTTGTATTGCTTCGCGGAAATAACGGGGCCATGGGTAAACCATATAGGGTGCAGAGCTACTTGGACACTTCCATGATTCACTTTGGCATGGGGTTTTTTTCTCGACCGAATTGTCTGAAACTTTGCAATAAGGAGCACTTCAATTCGACGCATATTGTGGCTAAATATGAGGTCTGTAGCTTTCAAGAAACCTTACTGCCGAAGTGAATCAAAAGTGCCAAGAATAGGGTCCGGCTCCCTACATGCCGTATCGTAATTTACAATTTACAATTACAATTTCGAAACCAATGTAGTTAGAAACCGCACTTATATGAGAGATTGTGTCACTATTGCTTTATCAGAACGCTTCTTATGGCCCCTCTATGTACAATGTAGAATGTACATCATTTCCATCTGCGTGGTATCAATAAGCGTCTCACATGTAAATCGAAGAAAGACCAAAATGAGAGCTAAACATTCGTTTTAGGTACATTAAGCAAATTTAGCTGAAGGGCGTAATGGTGCATTAAACTTAGAGGATTTTTACTACCAGGATCTCCATGGCCTATAATTTTTCAGACAAGGTTCATGTGAAAACAGAGGAATCCATCGAAATCCGTTGCAATCATATTTTTTATGGTGACAGCAGACACGACATGAACAGTTACCGTTTTGTCTCAAATTCCGAACAGACTCATATTCCAAACACTCGGTTTTTGTATGGCGATGAGGTTGAACTGTTTCGCTGAAATATATCATCAAATTACCAGGAAGTGGCAGTTAATAACAATTCGATTTAATCATCTTCCAATCTATTTTATACTTTGGGAGTAGTGATGTTCTCTAGTGCGAGACCAGTTAAACTAGCTCATATAAATTTATTTGCGAAATTATTCATTTGAATACGATTTATCCGTGCTGTTCGGAATTTGAATCAAGGTGTTCAGAATATGAGACAGAATGAACACAGTGTTCGACATTTGAATGAAAATGTTGTTCCATACTTTTACGTTGAAACAATAATAATCTAGTTTAAATGAACTTTTTTATCAGTACACCCAACAGCAAACAGTATGACATTGCTTAGAAATTAAAATTTTCATAAATATCAACTAATTTATGTCTACCAGGTGCATTTGAAGTCACTGTTGGCCTTAAGTGTTCGGAATATGAGTCAAAACGGTATAATAGTCTTCAAAATCATCGGTGACTATGATGATTATGGAGGAAAATTTTCCTGATCAATAGCTCAATAATAAATAATAAATAATAAAACTTATATGATTTGTTAAGAATATTTCGAAACTCTTCAAATTTTGAAAAAACAAATTTGACGGTGGGAGGGGAGGGGTTCGGACAAAAATTAAAAGTTAAATGTGTATTTATTGGCCTTATTTTGTATTGAAGTCTTAAGAAATTCCAAACAATATTTGACTAATTTCCTCCAGTTTTGTAGCAAAATGTTTGAAACCGCTTTGGAAGAATTTTAGTATAATCAAACCCCTCAAGAAATACCGAGAGGTGACTTCAGAGCTTTTGCTAAAATTCTCTTGGAAATATTGTGAGATTTGACCATAATTTCAACGTGAATTCGTCCTGGTAGACAACCATTCCTTCTACGTCTACTTTTTATCCACAAAGTGATTACGGAAAATATAACCGGATTCAACTAAAAGGCCTTTCAAAAGACCAAAGTTGTTTCTCGCATTTCTTATACTGAGATATACAGCTGAAAGTTCTACTAGAAAGTTCTCTGTGAATTCCCTCAAATAGTTTTTCCAAAAATTTTATTTTAAATTCTTTCTCAAAATTAATTTTAAGTCCTTCGGAAATATTTCAAAAGTACATCACAATTTGCGTCAGAAATTACATTGTTTTAATTCTGCTTCTAATCCCCGGATTATAAAAGAATTATCTACGAAAAGTGTTTTCAAAATGTTTCTTGCCTTAGAATTTTCAGAGGAATCAAAAAACCCCAATATTTAATACTTGTGCTTCCCAAATCAGCATAGCGGAATCTGTCGACAAACATTTGACAAAATAACTTAAAAGGGCAAAAATTTTATTAAGATACACATAAAGAAATTTGTAAGGAGCTTCCTTAAAATATTTATTGAAAAATACAAAGATTTCATTTAGCCTGTAATCATTCGGCACCAGAGAAAAGATTTCAAATAATCACTTATTTCTTCCGTCTTTAATACAGTGGGATTCCGTTTTTGGCAACAAAGTCGAAATTTTCAGTTGCCAAAAATGGAACCGTGCCAAAATCGGAACCCATTTTTTTATTTTCAAAAATATCATTTTGACTTTGTTCCATCATAATTATGGAACCAAATGATGGCCAGACTTTCGAACGGTCCATTTCTAAGTAGATTTCCGTAGGATAGGACTATGTTATAAATCTGAAGATCCGTCATTTTTTTTTGCGTTCTACACACTTTTTATAGCTGAAATATCTTCAATGATGTTTTGTAAACTATATGTATACTATTTGTATACCTAGTTGATGTAAAAACAATAATCGCATAAGTGACCTTTGTTCAAGAACAGAACAATTCCTCAAACTAGTGTAAGAATACAGAAATTTCATTGGAAGTGTATTTACAAAAAAAGTTCTAGGTGTTACAAAACTGAATGATTCTAGTTAAATAAACTCATAAAAACGGTTTCTATTTCAATCCCAAGCGTAAAATTTGGCAATATTCGATAATTTGAAAATTATTATTTTAAATTAAATTTCTTGCATAGTAAGGCATCTGATATCAAATAATGGACTACAGTCAAAGAGCACACAAAAACAGCTGAAATCATTTGCTGTACCAATATAAAACTATTATATGTTCTGGAACATAATATTGACTAAGCAAGGATGGGGGACGGGCCTGGTGTAGTGGTTAGAACTCACGCCTCTCACGCCGAGGACCTGGGATAGAATCCCATCCCCGAGATAGTTACTCATTACAAAGATGTTATAGTGACGACTTTCTTCGGAAGGGAAGTACAGCCATTGGTCTCGTGATGAAGCCCAGGGCTAAAAATCTCGTTAATAAAGATAGAAAAAAAAACTAAGCAAGGATTTCCCATAGAAATGTGGGCTTCGTAGCCGTGAGGTTAGCGGCGTCAATCGTTTAGGCGTATTGTACTACGGAGTGTAGGTTCGATTTCGTGGAGGTTCGCCCCTGTCGGAGGAATCTTTGCGTCAAACTAAAATTCTTCATGTTCAATGAATGGTTGTTCCGTGTGTCCGTTGTATAATATAAGTGCAGCCTTTGGTTTAAGACGGTGTATATTGTCTTTTAAATATGGGTGAAAAATTCCTCTGAAAATTATTACAAAATGGTATAGAACCCGTTTGCATTCGAAACTAGCTTGCTAGGAATCCACATAATCTTGCTTAGAATTCTTTGGATCTTACTTAGGAGCCAGATAGGAATTCACATCTACCCAAGTGCTTGCTAATAATTTTGAAGAGCGCTTAAACTTTGAAGATTCCGCTGCGATATTGCTGAAAATTCTCAAGTTTCCGATCTAAATTCTCAAAAGTTCATAGGGACTTTCCAGAGTGCCACTAGCAATCCTCACATTCCGCTGGAAACCTATTCGGAATCCTCAAGATCTTACCAAAAATATTCAAAATACAATTAAGAACCCTCAGTATTCTTCTAAAAATTCACAGGCTGCCTTAGAAATCTTAAGAATTTACAAGGAATCGATAGATTTTGCACAGCATCCACAATATACATTCTCAGGTTCCAGCAAGAAACGCCTAAGTAATATCCGATAGACCTTCCATAGCCGAGTGGTTAGAGTCCGCGGCTAAAAAGCAAAGCCATGCTGAAGGTGGCTGGGTTCGATTCCCGTTCGGTGCAGAATCTTTTCGTAATGGAAATTTCCTTGACTTCCCTGGACATAGAGTATCATCGTACCTGCCACACGATATACGCGAAAATGGCAACTTTGGCAAAGAAAGCTCTCAGTTAATAACTGTGGAAGTGCTCATAAGAACACTAAGCTGAGAAGCAGGCTCTGTCCCACTGAGGACGTAATGCCAAGAAGAAGAAGAAGAAGAAATTGCCAAATTTCGCTCAGTATTTCTACTAGTTCGCTGAAAACTCTCAGAAGCTCTTATTTAAAACATAGGAGTCAAAAAACGTAAAGATTCTCCAGAATCTCCTAAAGGTCACCTAAAGGAACATTTTGATAATTTCATGCGGCAGGCATACCGTTCTGATTCAAATTCCGGACAGCTTCTAATTCCGGACACTCTAGTTTGTATGGGAAAGGTTTCAACTGAAATGTTTCAAAATTTCCCGTTCAAAAGTTCCTATCTTTCGGGCGCGTTTTAATGATAGTTTTAAAAAGCAACCCATGAAAAATTTTATTTGCGCAACTAGTTTTGACATTGCTTTTTCGATTGCGGGAGTTTAATTTATAATTTTACTAGTTAAGTGTTGGTTTTCGAGAGCTGTCCGGAATACGAAACAAGGTGTCCGTGAAATGGAGCAAAAGTGAGGTTGCGTCCGGAATAAGAATCATGGAAATATCATTAATTTCTATTTATTTTAGGTAATTCAAGCTATGGAATCCGAATCTTCGCCCACCGTTCGGAAGCTGAGTGTTTTAGAAGCCTGGTAACGCACAGGTATCTTATATTATGTGTCAATTTATATGCTTTTCAATCGGTTATACATCACTGAGCCCTTAAGTGTCCGTAATATGAATCAAAACGGTACTTGAATTAAATTTTGATATGGAACGTAGTATACTCTAGCATGAGTAATACTGGAATACAATGTTGGATCGTTTCTTAAAAAAGTGATTTGCTTCTTTTGCTATGGTATGTTCTACATAAGCAATGCATGTAATTCTACAATAAAAAGAACAGTGAGCTGAAATGGCGAAACAAAGTTGTAGATGAAAACTCTGTGTGCTTTTAGACTTTTTGTTCCTCTTATATCAATGTTGCTTTGTTGAGAAAAGCTGTTCCAAATATGAAGAAAACTGATTTTTACTTAATTGTCTACCGGCATACTCAAGTGGGCTGGCCATAAAGCGTGAATGCCTGTGAAAAGATCTTGGAGCTCTAGTTGATACTAGTAGAAACTCATTGAGATTAGTGACTTCATGGAACGGTACGACTATATGGCCATCTATAATTAAATAAGCTCATACGGTGCTCCGAGAAGTAGGTGACATTCTGAGAAATATCGGCGAAAATTAAACTCTGGAATGCGGTAAGCGTGAAGCTGGATTGCTTTTTCAAATGAATAAAACGAATGACACAATAATATTTACAGAAAAATAAAAACTTTAATGATATTGAAAAATGTTGCCAAAAACGGATCCATTTTGTTGCCAAAATCGGGGGGTGCCAAAAACGGAGCATGCCAAAAACGGAGCGTGCCAAAAACGGAATCCTACTGTATTTTGTTGTTTCTCCTTCCTTCGCATGACGTTTCCTTGAGGAACTTCGTTTTGAAATCTTTTCATATTCCAAAGAGCAACACTTAACCCTTGGCGGTATTAAAATAATTTCAAACCTGTTTTTCCGTTATTTACACGGAAAATTAATATATTTCCAGAAAAATAATACAAACTTATTATTTTTAAAAGTACCGTTAAGACATTAATTTTTATTATTGCCAAAAATTAGTAACTAGAAGAGGCTTCAAGCAAAAATGAAAAAGGATAGGGATGTTCAAAAATAAAAATTATAAAAATCAAAAACCAAAATTCATAGATTTGCGAATAGAAATGAAACATTGGCCAAAACGTGTTTAGAATGATTTTAGATAAGTAAAAATGATATTCAGATCAAAAATAAAAAAGGGTGCTAGAGGGTTATAAGAATCTAAAAATTAAAGGTGAATTCTAGAATTTTTGAAAAAAAAAACAATTGAAAACCCATCAGGTCCTGAGGAAGCTCCATCAGGAGTTCCTCAACCAATGTCCAAAGTACCGTAATTCGGGGTGACATCGATTATTTTTTTTTTATATTTATTCAAAATCTCATTTGAAAATGCAAATGTTGCAAGTTATCCAGCTTTTTACGCTAGCTTGCCATAAATTTTGAACCACCCCCTTGTGACGTTTCATGTCTACACTATAATTTATTTATAGTTCAATCAAAGCAAGCCTTATGGTTAAGTTTTAATGCCGACTATGTGTTTATGTCAGAAATTTTCACATTTGTGTTCAGGAATTCCAAAAAGGATAATTGTTTTTCATTAACTTAATGTTCTTCATTTCTTTTTAGTTTGATAAGCTTACTAAACTTCATAACCTAGGCGTACTAAAATAATGATGCGATACCGATTTGAAAAAAAAACTGTATACAATGTGTGGTGATCGGATTAGCAAACGTTTAAATCAACGTGTTATAATCCAAAACATATGATAGGTAACATAAATCTGAATGAATTCCTCTGAACTGCGGTTTGTTTCTTATTTAAGACTAAATGGAAAATGGCGATAAATACGATCACCTATGAGAATCGAATGCCTTTAATTTAAAGAAATTCAGCGTCGGCGATCTAATGCTTGGCTTGCCAAAAAAGGCGATTCTTTTAAGTCGAGAAAGATCTTTTTAATGGCACATCTTCAATTCATATGCATAAAAGCGGCTGTATAGAAAACAAGTGCTGCAAGGGCCACGGCAAGAGCTCATATTTCCCAAGGATTAGTATTGGAGTTGCAATGATTCGTCATAATTTTATTTATTCCTGTGAATGATAACGAGGTCTTCCTTTCATTGTGTACCTAAAATAAAATAAATGAAGCTTAGTTAAATTAAATATAGTTAACGAATTAGTAATTGAATACGAAACATGAATTGGTTGGTGAAAATTTTTGACAGTCGGGTCAACGAGCCTCGAGTCACTGCCTACTACGACCCAGCAATAAGATCTGTACGCAAAACATGTCAAATTCGAATCACCCCCTGTTTTTTTTATAGCCAGCGTAACAAGCTGGATATATTTTTAAAACTAGTACTGGTACCCATTGCTCGTGACTGTATACTGTATTTTGTTTTCTAAAAGCTTGAAGTATGTGTAAAAAATGTTTTAAACATTTTTTTTAGCTAGCCGAAATGTTACGATCACCCATGTAAATAATGATGCGTAATATTGAAAATTGAACTCCTGAAACCAAATATGAAGGCTAGACTCTTACAAGTCATTTACTTTTTGAGTTATTTTAAATGAAAAACACCTTCAACCGCGGAATACGCCTAAAGATAGTCAATATCCTAAGCAAATTCTGCGTTCATCCAAGTTATTCGACAATTTCGCTGAAAATATACCTATATAAAAAAATTGACGACGGAATCGCTTTTGACGCTGCCTAGTTCAATAAAAGACGCATTTCCCTTGCTTATATCATTTAAAGAACTCGTTTGAGACATGATTGTTTGGTAGTGTCATCCATAATCATGGAAATCATTGTTTCGAAAAGTTAAAAAATTACGTACGAACAAAAAATAATTTCTACCAGAATCTTATTTTTTTATTAGGCCATGAATACAAAATAGAGCTAAACCATTCATGCATCGAAAATATTCCGTCAATAAATGTTGATTCGAACTTCTGACCAAAGACAAATTAAAGACCTCCATGTCCCTTGCAGTTGCCCAAAATTTTATGGCTCATAAGGTAATCTAGAATGCCGTGAAAAGTGTACTGCGAACTGTCAAGCTTGGGTACCTTTTGTACTACCGAGGGACGAAATGAAGTACTAGAAGTGGTACCGAATCTGAGCTCGAGTGTGACGGACCTGTTCTGACTAGAAGGGACATTCCGCAAAATTTTACTCCGCTAATCAGAGTAACCCCGTTTTACGGTAATTCAAAATTCCCTACAACAAATTTACCGAAGACGCCATCTTTATAAGTGGTCAGCCTACTGAGCTATCCACAAAACAAAAATTCCATGCTCACTAGTGCCGCCTAGGGGAAAATTTTTGAAACTTTCGGCTCAAATAATAGTCCTTGTGGTACTGAGCAACTTTGCCGAAGACGCCACCTTTCTAAGTGGTCAGGCTAGTGAGATATGCGAAAAACAAAATTTCTTTGCTCACTAGCGCCACCTAGTAACAAAATTTCGAAACTTTCGGTTCAAATAACGTTAGCCGTTGTGATACTGAGCAACTTTGCCGAAGACGCCATCTTTCTAAGTGGTCAGCCTACTGAGCTATCCGCAAAACCAAAATTGTTTGCTCACTAGCGCTGCCTGGTGGCATAATTCTGTATCAGAATGACCATCGCATGTCAGCCTTGGAGCAACTGAACAACTTTTCCGAAGCCACCAACCTTCCATAACATCAGGATCTAGAGATATCATATGTTACAAAATGTTACATTCTTATCCCTCATGGTTCATATAGTGCAAATCAGAAGAAGCGCCCCTATCAGCCAAGTTCTCGACTAAAAAGATGATCCTCAACTCCTGAAGGAAGATCGTACTTAGCACTGAAACTTCGCCGAAGACAGTACTGTACTATCTCTTTTGGCATACGAGATATTCAACAACACCCCCAAAGTGATGAAATCCCATAAGCCCTGGGTCTCCTATAACGCTCTGGTGTCTAATAGGAGTGCGCGTTATAGGAATGCGTTTAATAGGAGACCCAACTGTACGAAATTTGTGAAAACCAAGAGTATAGCGACCGACATTACTTCTGTAAAATAAGAAATTGCTACCCCCCCTCCCCGTCTAGGCCCCTCCAGAAAAAAAATCCTAGCTACGCCAATGCCATTCCAATTGTTTCAAATCTTAAGTTCTAGTTCATCTCTTCATTAACAGAAAATCTCAAAGGAGAAAATCATCAAAAACTCCTCATATTTCTAGAAACATGTGTCCCTCTGATTTTGAAATTAATAGGCGTATAAAACATCAGCTTTTTTCGTCATTTGGAACCAAAGATTTTGGAACTTTGGGTTTGGGTTTTGAATCTTAGAGATAGCGGTTTTTGATACTTTGAATGTTTCTGTTGAAACAAAGCTTGTTAAATATTCTTTCATAGTTAATTCGCAGTTAAAGTTTTTTGTCATTGGTGACTTTAAGGCCCAAGTAAAAATGGTGCTAAAGGCAAAACTGAAAAAGCAGTTTTCTCTTTTTAAATAGACAAATCGAAGAAAATAAAAACACACAGCCCTTTTATTTGCCAAATAAAAAGGTTGTATGTTCTTATTTTCATCAATTTATTGTTTTAAAAGGAGTAAACTGGTTTTTCAGTTCTGACTTTTGAGCCATTTTTTCTTGCACCTTAATGCCAAACATCGCTCATCGCAAAGTAATTCCAAAGGCAGAAATTTAATTAGGAAGTGCTCTTCCGGATATTTCTCAATTCTATACCCTGTAGCTTTACGTATTTATCCTCTTCTAGAAACCCCTTTTACGATTAATTTGGTCTTAACCGACTCTAGTCAGCTTTTAAGCCGATTGGTTACTTACGCTGATTTTGATTCTGATCATGTCCCTGTTACATTTCAAATATCCCATGAAGTGATTCTCAATCATATCAGCTCCACTTTCAATTATTTATGAGCCGACTGGATTACATTTGAAACATACATCGATAGTTTTATGTTTTTTAACATAGTTTTTCAAGCACACCTATGTATCCCTGTTTATTCTTTTGAGCTATCGTTATGTTCCGTAAATGCGTTATTTGTAATATTAGTATATTAGTGAAGTAAAATTGATGGCGCAAAATCACGATCCCCAAATGCTAAAATTAAGTATTCCAATTGAGTATCCCTTTCCTCTCTTTCTGGAGCTGAATTATCGAGTATTTAAAATTTTTGTACGTTCTGTATCGCTTTAATCTACTCTTTCTTCCCCTTGTGCGTTACGTAATTTATGAACGATGCCCTAAACTGGTAGACACAATGAATTAAATAAAACGCGACCACACTGTGAATGTCAACGGACGACCCGGACAGCAAAGGTGTAGCAGCACCGCGCTCAGCGAGGACCAGTAGTCGTTAGTCTTCGGATTATTTGCATAATTAGTGGAGTGATCACTTTGTGGCACTCATTAATTCCAAATAGGACGACTGGCTGTGTGGACGGACCGCAGACTGATCGACGTGATTTGTTTGTTTTGTTTCGATTTTTTACCCATTCAGAGGCGACCGATTTCTCCGAAAACGATACCAGTCAGCAGCCGTGACAGCAAGTGCGTCAGTCACAAGGAGGAGAAATGGTGGAATGGGCAGCCGATTTTTTAATAGTGTGATTTATTGATTTTGGCATTTCGGGTGAACATTATCAGATGGGGATACCCTATTGGTTTGTGCTGTTGAATGCTATCTATCTCATTAGGGATCATTTTCGAAGGAGATTCAAGGCGCGTGAAACTTTTTGAATTTGTAATCTTGTTGAATAACATGAGACGATGTCGTTGGAGAGTGATGATATTGGAGTTTTTCAACATCACATATCACTGAAATAAGGTTGATTGTGATTTGGACAGCAAAATAAATCAGATTTTTCGTTTGTACATTAATCAATCGCTGTTCATTATGATTATATCAAATATCTGTAAGACAGGATCTTGAAGCGAGCGATAAGACTTTATCATATAACCTACCAGAGCTCCCTCAAAACACATAAGTTTTACACAGTTTTGTTAAAATTTCAAGAGCATGGTCAATATCAAAATTTGTTTGCAAAGAAATGTTAACATCAAGATGAATTCAAATGTCCAGTCGGTTCAAAAATACATGAATGTGGAGCTGACATGATTGAGAATCGCTTCATGGGATATTTGAAATGTAACAGGGACATGATCAGTATCAAAATCAGCATGAGTATTCAGTTTGCTACAAAGCTGATTAAAGTCGGTTAAGACCAAATCAATCGTAAAAGAGTTTCTGTAAGGGGAAAAACAAGTAGTGCTATCAGGGTGTTCAATGGAGAAACATCCTGAGGAGCACTCATAATATAAAATTCTGCCGTTCGAATTGCTTTACGAATTATTCCATGAGCTATGTTTCGCATTAAAGTCACTAAGGACAAAAAACTTTGACTCATTGCGAGTCCATTTCCGCAAGTCAGTTTGAAGCAAAGTAAATCCTGGCCAGTATATTGAAAAGGCAAATAGCAGATATGGAAGAATAAATCTCTAAGAGTTTTCGACAAAACGTTATAGTCTCCATTCTTTGCGATTTGGAAGGAAACCTTGATTCCCCTAATGAAGTTCACGATCTCCTGCCAAATCCTCCAAATTCGGAGCAACTGACTACGATTGGCGGCACCCTTTGTTTCCTTAAAGGAATCAAAGAGCCTGGACTAAAGGCTGCTTTGATTTGATGTACGGGATATTTTTCAAAAGCAGCGAACTGATTGCCAAAAAATGCTCCATCATTTTTGGACGTTCCCATATGTGCCAAAACAACACTTTCTCGAATCCGGTAAAACCACGTGGTTATCTTTGCTACACCCCCAGCGTGGATTTTCGCGGTCATTTGGCCAACATCCCCTTCCCCGCCCAATGACCACGTAGTTCATAGAAGTCCCCCAATTTGGGAATCATCATTACACACCACATTAAATGAAATACCCATCAAGACATATAAAAGAATCACAATTCCATCACACTGATCTCCATTGCAAAACGTCTCATCCATTCGGTACATTCAATCAACACCTCACATGCGCCAGAAATGTGTGTCATTCCATCTCAACTGACACGGAAAACACGTCATTCCGCTTTAAATTGAGTTACGCTTGTTACCCACTATGCTCTGTTCTGTATAACTGCTGGCTGCTGCTGGGCTGATGGTTGTCGAGACATTTTTCACCTCATCACAACACAACGACGGACTACGGGGACGACGACCGCGGCGAGACGCTGGCAAGTTAGCGAGCAAGCAAACCGGGCAGGCGACCGAAAGCAGTTAATCTCTCACTCGTGCTGTCACATCACAGGGCGGAAAAATTTCTTGTCCGGTTTATGTTTTCCACCCGTGTGTGAGTGTGTGTGTGTATGGGAATGTGTGTTTCATATTTTGCTGTACTTTTTTCCATTTTGCCCGCTTTTCGCTAACAGCTCTTTCATAAATTCTTGTGTGCACTTGTGACAGCCACTCTCTTGGTCGTCATCGTCGTCGGAGTGTCGCCCCGATTTCCACTCACTCATCCTGGACAGTGTTCCCTGATGCACAGTGGGGTAAAATTGATCTACAATTCTTATTTGTATGGCTGTTTTTTTTTTTTGCCAAAATCGGAAATTTATTCCATATTTTATTGGAAAATCGTCAAGATATGTAAATGTGCCATCATTCTCTAGAATCTCAAGAGAGCCCGTTTTGATATATTTTATCCTATATAATAATATGTTTTTTGAATAAAGAAAATTTGAAACTGATAGTGGCCTAATAACTATATGTTTTCTAGTGTGGAATAATGTGGGCGTTAAAAAAAAAGTACTCTTCGTTTAGTGTCATTTAATTAAGAAGTCCATTGTATGTAATTTTCTCCTAAAATATTTTTTTTTTCATATTTAGAAGTATTGAATACTAACTGCAGCAGTTCAAATTTTTTTTACGACACGAATGCACTTCGATGTAAAGTGTCTCAAATAAATAATAATAATAATAAGTTCAAATTTTATTTTCTGATGTAGAATCATCTTGGGTATACAATAGACGAGTTTCTAACTGACATTGGTTGACATGTATCAAATAAGAATAGTTGTATTTGATTGTGTCTAACTTAATTGTTAATTTTTCTAGTCTAGAATAAAATAAGTAATGAAATAAATCACCTTATGTCTAGTGCGGACGACTTAAAAAATCCCGTTTTCTCCACTTTCTTTTATTTTTTTGTGTATAAGGGTATCAACAATTCTCGATTAATTTTTCAAATCGACGTAAGTAACTTCCATCCGGTTTAAAAAAAAAATAATTCAGAAGAATCACAACCTGTCTTCTAAAACTGTTTTAAAATAAATCACCTTTTTAACATTTTTTCGCCGTGTACATTGCTTAAATTTTGCATACAATAAACTCGCATTCAAAAACTAGGAAGTTCCTATTATATTCCACAAAAACTTTATGACAGAATGATAAGCCGTTTTATTCATTTACTTGCGACGTTTTTGTACCAGTGAAAAATCGACTCGAGTAGTGTTTTGTTTTGATTCGTGGTTAAGTCGTTTATCTCTCCATACAGCGGAGCGGCGAAAGTAGTGGTTAGGTTGAGAAAGTTGAACTGGAATGACATTTTTTTTTATACAGTCAATGTTGCTGCCCTAGAAAGTTCGGATGTATTCAAAATCTAGGGGGGTCAAGAGTTTTCGACAAAAAGTCTACGACAAAAGCACACGATGGAACTGAAATTCTTGAAAACAAAATTTACTCATTCGACGAAAACATCGATTTAAAGCTTTAAAAGTTAGAAATAAATTTATTTTGCAACGTTGTATTTTTACTGCCAAAGGGTGGTCCAGTATGGAAAAATTAAAAGAAAAATGAATGTCCAAAATTTTGACGAAATCGGTGATGTTCGATTAAATGTGATGCGTACACTTTAAGCCAAGATAACTAATGTATATTGCTTCCAAACGAATTGTAAATGGAGTCAGTGCTGTAAACATTAGACTCTTTTTGCGACGTTCGTTGCTATGATCAGCAGTAATTTTATTTTTCTGCATTAATCTGCTGCTGTCACCTTTCACACATAACACGTGCAGGAAGAATGGACATCTAGAAATTCAAAAAACTGGCAATCGCATGCCGTCTGACACGATGACATTTGCATAAATCAAAAGTTTTACATAGAATTTAGGTATATCGGATCATATACAACATGAATAGTTTGATTTTACTTGTTATATCGAATGTTGCACACATACAGTGAAAGCAGCGTCTATTACAAAAAATGATAGAATCAAACAAAACCGTAACGTTTCCTAACGAAGCTATAGTGGTCGTGGTGGCGTTCAATAGACATTTTTCTTTCCGACATTCGTTTGATCGCTGGTGCTGTGAATGTCTAAGGGAAGCGCTGCCGAATAACAGCGAAAACATGTCGACTACCTTGATTGTTATCACAGCGGATTTCCTATCGTGCTCTACGCAGCTGAGTTTGATCCCATCGATTTTATAACAATATTCGGCTCAAATTGTAATCGCATTCGATCAACGTGAATACCAAGAAATACATTTCGAGTAGTAACACAAAACCAGCCTTTAATTTTTCTTCCTTCATCGTGGTGAGATGACCGAGAGGTCAATCTTTTACATATATTTTGTTATCTTATATAAAATGTTATAAATTCAATCCTTTATATGGTCCTTACCATCCTTGCCATAAAAATAGTATTCTGTGAAATTTTCAGCTTTCTTGGTATTTATTTAAATGTGACTCAAAGACAATGTAGGTTTATATATATGGAAATTACTATGGAGGAATTTTAAGAAATGTTACCAACACGCTAGTACTGTAATGTAAGTAGAAACTTACCATCTCATACTGAAAACTCATTCTTCAAACCTAATTGAAGGATGTTGCTGAAAAAACAAATCTCATTTAACCTTCCTAATGCATTAAGAAAAAGTTACACATTATGCATTAAGGGTCAAGAATGACCCATGACTTTAAAACGCTCTCAAAAATCCATTTTTGAACCGATTTTGGTTCTTTTAGCTTTATATGAAAGATATGGAACTCAAGAATGGAACCCTGGAAATTTTTTGTCAGTATGGCCATTCTGGGCACAAGGGCACAAGGGAACCTGAAACCACGTTTCAGAAGGAACTGGCGTATATTATATTCAGCAGTTCATACACATGTATATAACGACGTTTCGAATTTCATGGTTTTTTATTCCGATTTACAAGAGCACCAAGAGGACCAACATTAAGATATGGCCGGTATTTCGGAGTATTCCGGAACCGGTTCCGCTAGGGTGTGATGTGGACATTTTCAGACCACCATATAGTACCATCATGCGACGGCTCAAAATACATGATTTTTCATCCAGATGTAAATGGACACCATGCCATATACCTGGCGTTACGCACCTAGTAAAACAGAGCCTGCTTCTCAGCATTCATAAACGGAGAGGTTTGCTATCTGACTAATTTTGCCTATGTATATATGCTAAGGCATGATGATACCTGGGAAGTCGAAAAAAATTTCCAACCCGAAAGGATCCTCGACCGGTGGGAATCGAACCCATGCCCATTAGTTTTATCTTACTGAAGAGCTGCGCGTCTACCGCTGAGGATATATGAGTCTCTTAAACATAAAGTTATCATACTTGAATTTTATTTCCGTTATTACCAAATTAGTAAAAAAAATGTAATATAAGGAATCGAAATCATTCGACATAATTCTAACTTATAACTATTATAATCCAGACAGGATAATCCAGAGAATTCTCCAGGAATTATTTCGAAAATTCCTTCACGAATAATCTCTACCATAATTCTTTCAGCAATTTCTTCACTAGGGCTTTTGTCAGGGATTGCTCCAGGAAGAAATATTTTTATCCATGATACATTTTAGACCAGTTTTGATAGGCTGAATATCTTAGCAATTCCTCCTGGAGTTTCTCCAGGGATTCGATAAGCAATTCGTCCTAGGATTCCTGCAAACAATATTTACAGGCATTTAATTTGGTTACCGGCATATCGGTCTATTTTACTTGAAGTAAGAGGGAACATGGAGAAGAAAGCAATGAATACTAGATGGATAGGTACCGTAAGGGAACGGCGAGAGAAATTGGATTAGATGTTGAAGAGGGCATACCATATAGAACAGTATTACTTGAAACGTCCTTCTTTTCGGCTAACGTCCCCTATGGGAACGACTTGGCGTGTTGTTCAAATAACACTACCAAGACAGCCAAGACATTTACAGGGATTCCTTTAGAGATTTCGCAAGCAGTTTCTGCAAAAATGTCTCTAGTGATTACTAAAGTAAATTTTTTACTGGGATTCTTCCAGGAGTTTCTCCTAGAAATCCTCCAAGATCTGTTCCAGGAATTCTTTCAGGAAAGCTGCGGAATTTCTCCAGATAATTTTTAAGTGATTTTTTCTGGTATTCTTTTAGAGATTCCTCTAGAAAATAAAGGATTCTTGCAGAGAATCTTCAAGGCAACACTTTTTTTATGAAGGGATTGTTAGAGAATGTTAATGTTCATATCTTCAAGGTTTCCCCCAGGAATTTCTCTAAGAGTTACACTAGGACATTTTGTTTCAATGGTTACTTAAGATCTAGTGATTTCTTCAGAATTTTCTCTGATGATTTTTCCACGGAAACATACAAAGATATCTCCAAGAGTCCTCTAAAGATTCTTCCAGGAATTATTCCGAAAATTACTCCAGGGATTCTACCAGGAATTTTCAACAGGTTTTCACAACTTACAAATTCCTTAAGAATTTCTTGGAGGAATTCTCCCAGAGTTACCACAAGGAAAATCGCGACATGAATTATTTTAATAATTTCTCCAGACTGACTGGGACTCGTTCTGAACCACCAACAGGGATTCCTCTAAGAGTTCTTCTTGAAATTCCTTCAGTGATTTTTCTATGAACTACTTCAGGGGTTATTTAACTAAAATCTTTACAAATATTCCTTCTGTAAATGCTTTACATTGATTTTTTGTTAAATCTCTCCATGGAATCATGCATTTCTCTAGTAAAACCTCTACAGCGATTCCTGCAGGGATTTCTTCACCTTTTTCATCAGGAATATCATAAAGGATTGCTTTTAAAAAAATCTTAATGATTTCCTCTAGAAATTGTCCAAGGATGGGCTGGTAGACAATCAACTGCACATTTTAATGAAATATGCTTTTCGTCTACGTAGACTTTATTATAAAAAAAAGCCGGTAAAAAAATAAACAGCGGAGCCAAAAAGCATATTTTATGTTCCAGGGATTTTTTAATCAATTCCTCTAGAGAATTCTTCTAAGAATCCATCGATTGGCTCTTGCAAGAATTACATCAGACATTTTTCCAGGAATTCAACCGGGGATTCTTCAAGGAATTACCTTATTTTTTCTAGAATTACAACGCATTCATCCGCATCGATCAAGGAGTGTGGGTTCGATTCCCGCTTCAGTTAGGAAACTTTTCGTCAGGAACGTGTTTCGATTGTGAAATTCGACGTTGCATGCTAGTCCGTGGTCTGGTATGGTGATTCTTCCAAAAAAAAAAGGTCCACTGGAAGCATTTACGTGAAGGTGTTTTTTTTTAAGGTTTCTCCAGGGATTGCTCTAGGAATCTTTTCAGGACCTCATCTATTTTCTTTCAAACATCTTCTTGATAAAAGGAGTTCCTAGAGGAATCTTTAAATAAATCGCAGATGAAATTCAGGATGAATTACTATTCATTTTGATGAAATCTCTGGAGGAATTCATGGGTAAATCTATTTAAGAATTTATAGAGGATTCTCGAAGAATTGCCCGGAGCGGTTTTTGGAGGCCCAGAACGAGTCTCTAAAGAAATTTTAAGGGGAATTCCTGGAAGATTATCTGAAAAAATCCTTAGAAGAATTCATGTAGCGATTTTCTGGATGCATGCCTGAGGGAATTCTTAAAGTAAACTTTTGAGGAATCCCTAAAGGAATTCAGGAATTATTTATTGTAGAATCCCGAGATGAATTTCTCCAGAAGAATTTCGGGAGCGATCCCGGAGGAAGTCTCAGGAATAATTCGTAGAAGAATCTCGAGAAGAGTACCCGAGAATATTCTGGAGAAACAAATGGAGAAATATCTAGAGTAATGCTTCAAGAAATCGTTGTATTGTAACTTGGAGGAAGCCTTAAAGACATTACTGCATAAATCCTTGTAGAAATATTCCTGGAGGAATGCTAAGATGAGTCCCCGACCAGATAGAAGAAACAAGATAACAACAGTTTTGCTCTTAAATGATTTTATTATAAGACCAGTTGTTATAAAACATATACCGTTAGTAGTTGGAATAACAAATCGCCAAATAAATATAGAATATAACAAATCCTATCAAAATTATACCAATATGATTACAAAACGTGTTACCGACCTGTCGTAACAAAACAACATTATTGCAGATTTTGTTATTGTTCATAACTTTAGATGTTATTTACAACCAACTTACACATGCAATGTAAGAAATATAACAAATGTCATGTAATTAATCTGATACAAAAAATGTGACAAGTTAAGAACAAAGCCATCTTGACAAAGTTATATGAACTTCTGTTAATTTAACAGCTTTTGTTACAATATGTCATAATCTTGTTATGTGATTCTAGACGGGTGTATAAGAAGCCTGAGTGTTATATCTGAAAAAGTTCCCTGAGGAATCGTTCGAGAAATTCCTGTAGAGATTTTAGTTAAAATTCTAATCAAATCAAAAATCAAAATCTATGCAGGAATCACTGGAGACATTCCCGCAGTAAGTCTTGGCGAAATCCCTGTACAAATATCCCTGCAGAAATTCCTGGAATAATCCTTGGAAAAATTCCTGAAGGAACTTCTGGCAATATTCCTGACGGAATTGCTGGTATTTCTGGAGTTCTATCGGAAACGGTCTGGTAGCGAACAAAATTTGTTTCTTGGAGAAATCTTAGGGTAACCGCTTGTGCAACCCATGGAAAAATCGCTGTAAGGATTACAGTAGAGATTATCTTGGATCTTATGGCTCCTGCACATAAGGCTGCAGCACGTGCACAGAATGCAATCAGTGGATTACAACAAAATTGTATCACAATTATATCAAGATTTGTTAAAAATATCAAATTTTATTTCATTTTTGTTCATGCACGTTGAGTTGTAACAATGTCCTTAAATAATTAAAACAAAATCAGTTATAATAACAAAGGCTATTTCAAATTTGTTTAAATTTATAACATAATTTTAAAACCAATCGTGATAAACAATCTGAGGGAAGTTACTTATACATGTGCGCTTTTATTCATGTAAAAACCATAACAATTTTGTTATAATTAAGTTATTAATAATGGCAAACTGAGTTATATTTTTGTTTGATTTGAAACATAATAAGTTGCATTTTTGTTTAAATTATATTATATTTTGTTTCAATTTTGTTTAGTATAGACGAAATTGTATTGATTTTTTTGTTATTTTATCTACTACTGTCCAGTGGATTACAACAATATTGTAGCACGATTATATCAAGATTTATTACAAATATCATATTTTGTTTCATTTTTGCCAGAAGTACTTTGAATTCATGGAAGAAATTTAAACATAATTGAAACAAAACCATATGAACAAAAGCTGCTTAAAATTTGTTACTAGTTAGAACATAATTATAACACATTTTTCATAAAATTTGTGAGAGAAATTGCTTATAACAAATTTTGCTATAATTCAGTAATGGAAAATAACAAAATGAGTTTTATTTGGGTTTGATTCGATATATATTGAGTTACACTTTTGTTTGAATTATAACATATTTTGTTTAAGTTTAGTTTAGTTTAGAGTAAATTGTGTTATAATTTTTATTGTTTCAACTACTAATCATTAAAAATTATAACATACTTTTTTTAGAAAAAACGCGCCAACGGAATAGCAAAATCTGTTTCAACTCTGTTGTAATCCACTGGTCAGGTTACTTTAGCTTTTACTGTATACCTCCCTTGTTCTCTGGTCCGTTCAAAATCCAGTTATGCTGAGTTGACTGTATAATCATTTTTTTTTCTAATTTGGCCGTAACGGAAATGATATTCTTATATAATATTTTTATGTTTGGGAAGCCCAGCGGCTTCTCAGCTAGACCAAACTAAGGGGCATGGGTTCGATTCCCACCGGTCGAGGATCCTTTCGGGTTGGAAATTTTTTTCGACTTCCCAGGTATACAATATCATCATGCCTTAGCATATATACATAGGCAAAATTAGTCAGATGGCAAACCTCTCCGTTTATGAATGCTGAGAAGCAGGCTCTGTTTCACTAGGTGCGTAACGCCAGGTATATGGCATGGTGTCCATTTACATCTGGATGAAAAATCATGTATTTTGAGCCGTCGCATGATGGTACTATATGGTGGTCTGAAAATGTCCACATCACACCCTAGCGGAACCGGTTCCGGAATACTCCGAAATACCGGCCATATCCTAATGTTGGTCCTCTTGATGCTCTTGTAAATCGGAATGAAAAACCATGAAATTCGAAACGTCGTTATATACATGTGTATGAACTGCTGAATATAATATACGCCAGTTCCTTCTGAAACAGGTTTCAGGTTCCCTTGTGCCCTTGTGCCCAGAATGGCCATACTGACAAAAAATTTCCAGGGTTCCATTTTTGAGTTCCATATCTTTCATATAAAGCTTAAAGAACCAAAATAGGTTAAGAAATGGATTTTTGAGAGCGTTTTAAAGCCATGGGTCATTTTTGACCCTTAATGCATAATGTGTCACTTTTTTTGTAGCGCCGCTCCTAGAGGTCGCTGAAAGCTTCTTTTAGCACGAAAATGTTCGTTTTCAAAAGTTAGGAAAAGTCAGAAAATTTCAGATTTATATCTCTTTTCTCTACAAAGTTACAGCTTATTTACCGTGCCGATTGGCCAAAAATGACCCCAATGCACAAGGAAGGTTAAGCTAATTTTGTTTGGGATTTGTGTACATGTTTACAGGGCTTTAATTCCATATTCAGCTAAATAATAGCAAACAAACTCATGAATATATCTTCTGCTATCCATTAGGTTGAGTTTCTATCTTCTTCATTATGGTATGAAGAATGAGTTTTCACTATGGGATAGTACGTTTGTGCTTACATTACAGTACTAGCGTGTTTGGAACATTTCTCAAAATTTCACCATAGTAATTTTCATATAAACCTACATTGTCTTTGGGCCACTTTTAAATTACCATCTAGAAAGCTGAAAATTTCACAGAACACTATTTTTTATGGTAAGGATGGTAAGGAACATATGGGAGATTGGATTCCTAAACTTTTTTAATTTTGAACCGCCCCAATGTACAGTACCGTCAAGCTACCATTCACCGTGCTTTCAGAAAGATCTGCTCTTCAAAATATTAAATAATTTTGCCAAATCACTTAAAGTGAACTAGAATATCACTACGAAGCGTAAAATTGTACCATAATTCAGGGAAAAATCTAAAATTAGTAATGCATAACAAAAAATTACTCAAAAGTTATGTTTACAAATGTCATATTGAGGTCGCCTCGTACCGTTCTATGTCACCATTTACCGTGCATGCTTGTGCACCATTCACCGTGTGTATAGTTTTCGTCATGATTTATTATTTAAGGTTATCTGTATATAAAACACATCAAAAGCGAATCAAACTATTCTTCAAAATATGCGTTATCCTCTAAGTATACAAGATCATTTTCTGGTTGTTTTCCTAACCCCTCTCTTCCATGGCCATATATATTATTTTTTTTAATGAGAATCAAAAATCAATTGTGAGATGCGTAAAAAATTTCAAACTGTCTTCTACCTTTTTTGTGGCCCAACATAAAATCTTGTGAATAAAGAGTAACAAGAAAAGGTTTTTGGATTTATAACTGGGTTTCAGCAAACAAATTGTCAGATTTCCTAGTGAGAACCTTAAATTTCTCCAGTATTGTAGTGAATGATGCTGATACAAACCGATGCCAAGCTATTTTTTTCCTAGAGGGTTTTCGCTTTGTGCAATAAGATTTTGATAAATTTTCATCTCTCATTGGAAATGATGCATTGAAATTATCGCTTATCGTGGCCGACATTCGTCGTATCCATTTTTATTTCGGTCGTTATCAGTTTTGATTCGTCTCACAACTAACGGCTCACTGTGATGCAGTGAGTAGTCAAAAAACATCACTTCAACGTTATAATAAAACGTTTAAATAGATTATTTAGATCTTCGGTTAGCCACCTTGATTCCCACAACATGATAAAATATGTGGATTTCCCTTAAAACTCACTGGCCCTATCAAACTATAGCTCAAATATATAAGACGAATAACTATTGTCTGAACAAATACCTGGCGGCTCACAGTGCAGCAAAAACAACTACAATCAAAGAAATCGGTTTCTACGCTAAAAACAACGCACACATTGATGCGCACAAATTTAGTTTTTCTCAGTCCAGCCGGATGAAAACCTTTGTTTACGTTCTCAATCATACGCAGTCGTTGAGGGAATATTTAAAATCTTTGGAATTACAGTTTTACGATATGTGATTGGAATGAAATCCTTCAGTGAAGATGTATGAAGGTTTGAATGAAGGCCACACATGGGGGCGGGAAGAAATTTTAATCGTAATGTGGTATGGCACATTCGATCGCTAATCAGATTCCACAAGGGATGTCTTCGTCTCGGTGAAAAATTGTAAAGCGGAAAATTGAACTGAAGTTGTTTATCTACATACAATAGTTTTTTTTGCATTTTTGGTGTACCATTGGACGAACTATAACAGCTTTCACAAAATTATACTTGGAAAATGAATCTATATTGTACACAACAAAAAAAAATCTTAATTTGCCAAGACGTACTTCTTCGTAACGTATTTTAAAAAATCGCGTCATCGTTAAGCTTACGCAAATCAACTTGCTTTTCAAATATTTTATGCATCGCCCGTGCTTTATCACACTCCACTTGTCCAACACATAAGATAATTTTAAAAATATTTTTTTACAAGTGTCTTTCTGTCCAAGGCCCCCTAAAATATCAATGTTTTTCTTCGTAAAGTTAGGTTGTTGGTCACTTAAACCTTTTGGCCTTATCTCGTTACTTGAAAACGATGGAATGGTGCCTACTCTTTTAAATCACATCAGAAGATTCAAAGGCTT
Source organism: Aedes aegypti (assembly GCF_002204515.2). Classification (NCBI taxonomy): domain Eukaryota; kingdom Metazoa; phylum Arthropoda; class Insecta; order Diptera; family Culicidae; genus Aedes; species Aedes aegypti. The sequence goes on from NC_035108.1 coordinate 385,351,301, forward strand.
CAAACTAATTTCAAGAATTTAAAATTTTAGCAAAATTTGCGTGAAAATAATCATGTATGAGATTTAGTGGATTTCACGACATTAAAAAAGATTTAGAATAGTTCAAATCTCGTGTGCATAATATTTCCTCAATATTGTGGATTTTACTCCAACCGACACTCTTAGATATTATTCAACATACTACAAAAATGATTATAATATCATGAGTTCCAAACTCCAAACAAATGTTGTAGTATGGTACAAAAACTGTGAACATACCACTTACTATTCTCATTTTATCAAAGGATCACTTAAAATTTTGAAAGTTCATGAATTAGCCCAAAAACACAATAATTGAACGCGGAAAGCATATGAAATCTTTACAGATACATAGCGATAGTAAACTTCATTCCATTTTCAAGACCGAAAATTTTGTTTTTCAAAAATAAGCCATATCTTAAAGAATTTATAAATCAAGTAAGATTAATGATAATTCTGAAGCTGCTCAAAAACAATATCTGGTAATAAGAAACTTATCCAGAAAAATATCTTGCCTCTTAGATCTCTTATGCAAGCTATTTCATAGTATCAGAATAGTTTTCTGGGAAAAAGGCTCAGACAAAACTGTGGACCTGTCCCCCCACATTTGTAAATCTGGACTTGGGTTTAATAATGAAAGAATGCAAATTTTAAATAAATCATTAGAAAACAATGAGTATGGAAGATATATTATGTGTTTTATAACATCGTCTTTTTTAAGCCTTATTCACATGTCATTTCCTTAATTTAATGAACATTTGTACCTAACCTTTTTCAAATGTTGAAAATAAAAGGTAATACTACATCACATTTGCAACACAAAAGATGTGCTTCAAATAAGACGTCATATTACACATCAAGTAAGTAATAATATATCGAGTTTTCATATATCGAGTGTTGGAATATTTCAAGTTTGATACGACGAAAAATAGCACTTGCGACAGAATAGATCGAAAAGGTCGAAAACGACAAACGTTCGTAGTGATCCAACTGTTAAGTACATCCCGCAAAAATTGCGGATCTCTTCTCCCTACGATGCAATTTTTTATGAAATTTCCCCCCTTATTGCATGATGTACTTTATAAATGGATAATGATGAACAAAACAATTCCCATGAAACAATTTTTTAATCTGATATTCTCTCAACTTTCGTTTACATATTATCTTTTCATTTTTTGTTTCTTTATATAATTTCAGTGTCTGTTACGAATAACCGTTATGATTCATATTACGGACAGCTTTTAATTCCGGACACTCTTTTTTGTATGGGAAACATTTCACACGAAATGTTTCAATTTTTGTCGTTCAAAAGTTCGCACTTTCGAAGCTTGTTTTAATAAGCATTTTTCATAAATATCTATGACAAATTACAATGCTCAACTGCCTTAGACGTCAGTTTAGTGGTTTGGCGATTTCAATCGATTATTTGACTTCTCTATTTATGATTTTCATGAGCTGTCCGGAATTGGAATCAAAGTGTCCGGAAATCAAGGCAAAAGTAAGGAAGCGTCCGGAATAAGAATCATGAGAAGTCCACACATTTCCATTTATTTAAAATTATTCATGGTGCGGAATCAAAATCTTCACCCACCATTCGAATGCTAAAGGTTTTCAAGGCTCGACAACGCGGAGAAATCATACAAACTAATCTCTTTTATATACTTTTTGATGAGTAACACTTCACTGAAGCCACTGAAGCCTTAAGTGTCCGTAATACGAATCAAAACGGTAGAATTGTGTTGATAAGGACAAAAACATGAATTTTCAGCACCCTAAGATCCATTCACACACGAACTACACGAAAAAAAATCGTAATGGAAGCGAGCGAATAATCGTAATTGGCGAATGAGTGGTTTCTATAGCTCAAATCAATGTTCATGAATTACGAATTATTTGAAGTGCTGCAATCAGATGTAAATACTCTTGGACATCAAAAAATCGATTTTTTGAATCAAAATTGGGCAAAACGAGCTCATTTCAAAGCGGTTGAACCGCAATAAGACCTTTTAATTTGTTGCCATTTTGGGTCCAATCTTTCCACTGTGAGGTGGATTGGATTGGATTGGTGTCGTCGGTTCTTCTGCTGAGTGCAAAAGGGATCCGTGTTTTGGCCGAACGTGAGCCGACGACGTTTGCATGTAACATTCCCGCTTTGAAGCGAGACGTGTGACGCGAGCTAAATAGTTGATAAAGTTATTTTAATTTAATTAATTTCACTGATGAAAAGACACCTAAGCCGGAGGTTCACACAAACCCGTCAGGTGACATGTTATTGCTCAAAACGATCTGTCACGACGACGGACGAGAGGTTGTCTGTCTGTGGTTGGTCGGCTCCTCGCGGTCGCTCGAATGACTGGTGACGTGTCGGGGTTTCACCTGAGAAATGTGTCACACGATGCAAATACGAGTGACAGAAAGCGTTTCGAATGATTCTTAATGTGTTTAATAGCCTGGTGTTTACCAAACTGTCAATCACTTTTTCTTAATCGTAGAGACGGACAAACACTTTAGAGTGATGAAAAATCTTGTTTTTATTTCTTGCAAGGGTGCCGATATGAGAGAGTAAAATAAGGAGAGTTGATATAAAAATCATCAATTCCGATCAAAATATTTTGTTTGTCTGTGGGAAGATTTGTTAACTTCAGATATCTATCTTTCAATCGGCTTGGAACAGAGGAATACATATTTATGGGAGCTGTTGCCACACTGTCTATTGTGGATACGGCGTTCACATTAAATTCAAAATCCAGCAAAACCCTTTTTCCAAAACTCCACCAAGAGCAATATTTTCCAAAACCATCATCCTATCATCACACCGCAGTCAAAGACTGTTTGTAGCCAATCTCGTTCTTCCTTGACTTGCTTCACCCTTTCTCGTACCACTCCTTATTTTATTCGCATTTCTTTTTCTTCGGCAGCCCTTCACATCCGATGGTGAGTTTGGGGCAGCCTCGCAGGCTTACTACGTGCATGCAGCTGTTCGCGATGCGGAAGTATCGGTAAGAAATCAAAATGATAGATTTATTGATGATCTTCCCTTCGTTATTTGAAGAATTTATGTTGTTATATGAACCCAAATCTGCAACTTCGTGGAACACGGACTGGGCCTGAAAAGGGAAGACAAGTCGATGTGCGAGCTCCATCAAAATACTCACTGGCATATGGTAGACTCTCGACCAGGCGGATGGATGGAAGGCATTTTCTTTGCTAGTTTCTTACCGATATGATTATATACACTGCCTTGCAGTGACAGGAAGAAATGACGAACAAAATCCACTGAGTGATTCATTCAGACAGTGAGAATGTTTTAATTTTCTTACGATAAAGTTAAGGCTTTAGAACCTAGACATCTAGGTTCGATAGGGTTTACTTAGGACTTTTTCTAACTGAAAAATACATAGGGAGCCGATTCCTATTCTTAGCACTTTTAATTCACTTCGGCAGTGGAGTTTTTTGAAAGCTATTGAGCTCATATTTGCCCAAAATATGCGTTTTATTAAAGTGTTTTTGATAACAAAGTTTCAGACATTTCGGCCGAGAAAAATCCCCTAGCTATGCCAAAGTGAATCATGGAAGTGCTCAAGTAGCTCTTCACCTATCAGAAGCATCACCTATCATGTTACATATTGACAACTAGAAATGCTCTTTAGCTTAGTGAGACTTCCTACTAAAGGTTCTCCTACGAATTCGATTCCTCGTAAGTGTGAATAAAGTGTAAAGCACTTGATTTATTAAAATTCGTCTAGTTAAGTGACCAGTTAAACAAAACCATCAACATAAACCAACCCATAACAGCCCACTAGAACGAACAGCACACCCAAACCCTCTCGTTCATATATCACAAACACGCTAAAGTGTACTTCTCCAGTCACCATAAATCTCGGTCGAAAATTATAAATTTTCCAACCTGCTAACCACCCGCAGGGCGCCAGGTATGTTGCTAAATAAACCTTAAGTATTATTATTATTATTGTGTCATGATACACTCTCTCTTTCGCTCGCCCCTTTACCTCATGGGGTGGCGATATGGCGGCGGCGTTTGGTTCTCCAGATTTGCTGGGCTCGGTGAACAACATGTGTGACTTCACCTGACGACGACTCACCTGCAGAGGTGGATTGCCTGGCCTGGGCTGCGAACCGAAACTCCGTTCCCAAACGGAGAAACTATGTCTCCGCCGACCGCAGACTTTGACCGGCGTTGTACAGTAGTCCAATTTGAAAAGTCATGGCAAAAGTTCTGCATTCTCAATATTGTACTATTTTTAGCCATGTATTCGAGTAGGTGAGCATAAGAAGTGGCGTGAAACATAATAAGAACATTATTCGTGTATGGAATTCCTTGTTTAAAACAGATCTGATTTTACAAAAGAAAAAAAAATACTAAAAATCGCTAGTAGGGCGAGCAAGTACCTTTAAACTCTAATATGTTTTTATTTTTTTCTTTTGCAAAAGTGAAGTGGAGTGTTAAATTTTAATAAGTAGCTTTTTCCCAAACAAACTCTTATAATCCCTTCGAAAAAAATATCTGATATTGTTGATGGAAGTTTGAGTTAGTTTTTCAACCTTGAAAATTGGGTTTTTGCAGCATTTTGGAAACTGAACCACCGTGCGCAGGCTGCTATGACTTGGCCGTGTTGATGCTGTGGAATCTTGGCGAACCTGGCGGGTGGAGAGGGATATCCATCCGAAGGAGCATAAATATAAATCGAGCTATAAATCTGCGAAAACGCTCGCGCACACACTGAGAGCCGAACTTGGTTCATGTTGAATCGAGTAGTTCCTACTTGTTTCGGTCGGCAGCGCACTCGAAAGCTTCGAAGAAGTTGTTGTCGCATATGATGTGATTATTGGCGTAGAGGTTTTCCCACCATATTCAGCTGATCGACTGGGCTGTTTCAAGCTGTGTGACACCGTTGTGTCATACATTCAGTGTGGCGTGAGGGACAGTTGGGTAAGGGTGAAACGTCTAGAAGTTATCAGTATCTCGACGAAGTGTTTTAATGAATAAATAAAAGAGCTAGTTAGATTAATTTTTTTATTTGACGTCACATCCCAACTGGGACAGGACTTGCTTCTCAGTGCTCTTTGAGTGCTTTTACGTATGGTTTCAAAGGGTAAAGTATCTTACGCGGCTGTCTTCCAGAGCGGAAAAGTTGGTGCGAGCCGAGCTCCGCGAACAAGAGGACATAGCAACAGTGGAGAGGCCAACATGTCTGAAGCCATGAAAGACAAGAAAAAGGAGTCACGGGATAGGCCGAGCCAGGCAGTGCTTCCCCCAGAACCACGGGTGCAAAGCAATAGTAACCCATGGATACGAGTCGGAAAGAAGAAAGGAGAAACCCCAAAACGGTGACCAAGAAGAATTCTGATTCGTAAATAGCGAAACGTAGGATTTTAGGCGAGGTCTCGTTATCAAAACGTAGAAGGCGAAACACGTCAAGGTTCTGAAGACGATGCGAAGATCGGTGAAGTTATTGGGATTGGTGAAATGATCCTAGTCTTTAAGAAGGACACCGAGCAAATGATGCAGCATATAAGCAACTGGCAGAAGAAGTACATGGCGATGAGGTTGATGTAAGATCCTTGACTGCAGAAGTGACAAATTCATTCTTCTGCTTAAAATCAAAATGACGTCAAATCCAAGATGGCCGCCCGATTTTTTCATTTAAAATAATATTCTTATTCTTTACTCGACTCGATAAAACACCAAAGATTGAAAACTTGTTTCTTTGTAGTACAAAAAAAAGATTTTTGTATTGATTGCATTCGCCATATGCGTCAAAATCGTAGAACATGATTTAGAAAATCGTTCATTTGATAGGGTAAATACCATTGCTCACCAAGTTTCTGTAGCCTATCTTACGCAATTTTTCCTCAGCTTTCTGATGGTGATCTCAGAATTCAAAACTAGCGGTGCGCTAATGGTGAAAAAAACGATTTTTCTATCAAAATTCAAGATGGCGGCCAAATTTAAAATGGCCGCCAAATGTTTTTCGATTTCAAATGAAAGCTATATCCTTTCTCTATACGATTCCTTTAAGTTTGCTATGTGTTCCAAGCGAAATATGAGACATATCACGTGACGAAATACCCAATATTTATCAAAAAATGGGGTTTTTTGCAAACTGTTCAGCTAGCTGGCATACGAGGGGTCCACCAATTTGAGAAAACAGAAAGGACCACCCTTAAATTTTATCAAAAACTAGCGATCAGTGACATAAAATTGGAATTCTAACGATGGGTGCCGATGGCGGCCTTGTTTCAGCGAGAATTGCTCAAGTAACACAGTTAAATTTAAACCACTGTGATGCAGCCCAGCAGCTGCTTTGGCTGTCAGTCTCGGAAACCAAGACTGACGTGGTGCTACTATCGGACCCATACCGTATAACAGCCAACAACGGGAACTGGGTGGCGGATAGGTCTCAACAGCTAGCAACTATAGGGACGACAGGACGATACCCAATCCAAGAGGTAGTCTCTTTCTTAAATGATGGTTTTGCTATAGCAAAAATCAACGGCGTGTTCTATTGCAGTTGTTACGCGCCCCCAAGGTGGTCGATTGAGGAATTTTCCCACATAGTTGACAGGATGGTAGCTGAAATAGCTAATTGGCAGCAACTAGTGATAGCTGGCGACTTTAATGCATGGGCAGTGGAGTGGGGTAGCCGCTGCACCAACCAAAGAGGCCAACTATTGTTGGAAACCCTAGCCGCATTAAATGTAGAGCTGTCAAATGTAGGTACATTGAGTACCTTCCACAGATATGGCGCAGAACCAATTATCGACGTGACGTTCTGTAGTCCTAACCTTTTAGGTACTATGAACGCGTTGATGACGGTTATACTCATAGCGATCATCAATCGATTCGTTATAGTATAATATCAGGCGAGTGGAGGGCAGTGCGATGCCACTCGACCCAAGCCCGAGGTTGGAAAACAGCGAGCTTTGACAGCGAAGTATTCACTGAAGCTCTGAGACGCGAACGGAACACCTGGACCTGGAAGGTGAAGAGCTAGTTGCTGTGATATCACGAGTGTGTGAAAACCGAGAAAAGCCCCTCATAGAGAAAGCAGACCGCCGGTGTACTGGTGGTGTGAATCAATTGCAAAACTTCGAGCAGTCTGCCTTAGGGCTAGACGAAGATTGCAACGCGCACGCACAGAAGCACAAATAGAAGAACGCAGATCAGCACTCAGAGAGGCAAAGTTAGCTCTCAAAAAGGAAATCAAGAGTCAAAAACGGGCATGCTTTGTTAGTCTATGCCAGAGTGCCAACTCTATTCCGTGGGGTGAAGCCTACAGAGTGGTAATGGCCACGGTAAAAAGAAGCAAGGTATTATACTCCGAAAAATGACATTTGACAGTGACGTCATTCCTATCGCAAACTCGAACGAGTGCAAAAGAATGCAAGACCTGCTCTCCTTTACCTCGGAGGGAGAAACCGATACAAAATTTCTGTACATTAAGGTGAGCCGAGATTTTGCTGTCACGAACTGTCACTGTGAACCCAGATCTTAAGGAGTGGACAAACATGGAAAAAGCGCATAATTCATCAAAATATATTTTTGCATTTTATCAAAGATGACAACGACCGATTGAAAATCAATTCCTGCACATCTAAAGCAATGTCATGATCAGTGCCGTAGCGTGCCGTTGGCCAGGTTGGCACCCGCCAAGGGCGCCAAAACGTGTTAACGTACTTGATAAATTTTTTGGATATACCTATTTTGTATAAGTGCCTCTTAAGTCACAGTTTTAAACAAATCTTTGACTTAAATATGATATGTTGAAAGAATTTCTTAAACGATTTTGACAAAATATGTTGGAAGCATCCCAGAAGTTATGAAAAATAATACATTATTTTAATTTTTTTGATAGAATTCTTAAACTTAACAATAAAAATACTCTGGAGATCTGTTTAAAAATAGTTCTTAATAGCATTATTTGTGAATCATACACGCAGGACTCGTGGTAAAAATTATTTTAAAACAATCAATATCTAGAAATATTCTTACAAACGGTTATGTTCTAATGACTCAAAGTTAAGACTGCTGGATTTTATAAAATTATTGTCCGGCTTCGGGACATAACTATCTCAGGAAATCATAGACAGATTTTTCCAATAGAAAAATACTATGCGAGTTTCAAACAGAATTTTGAGCGAAATACTTAGGTATTTCTAGACGGTATTCTCACGGGATCTCGGGTTGAATTTTTAAAGAATCATAATCAAAATTTTGATGGAATACTGAGCCGATTCCCCGAGCATATTAGTACATTGGAATGGGAACTTGAAAGCAACAGAATTGGTTACTATTTATAATAACATGAATACTTTTTTGTTTCTCTAAACGAATATTCCAATCTGGCTAATAACCGTTTAAATTTTTAAAAATGTTCTAAGTAGAAGGATTGTTCGTTTAAAAGAATTCCTCAAAAACCCAGAACTCTTCATAACATTTTAAGGAAGAGTTGATTGACTAGTGAAAGGATTTTCTATTTAATTTCACGCTGCCGTTTTAATTAGGCATCTGAAGGATATCTAGGCAAAATTTTCTTACAAATCTTCTTTTGATCTTTTTGGGTATATCCTGGAAGAAAAAAACTTCCAATTTTTCTATAAGAGATCTGAGCTACCGTGACAACAATTTTAAAATAATTACATTATTACATGATTCAAGACAAACATTGCTTATAGAAGGAATTGCTTAAGAACTTCTTAAAAAAAGTGAACAAAATGTGGCTAGTAAATTGCATAACATTGACAAATGTATTAGAAACCAAGAAATTCATAAACATAAATAGTTCAGCCATTACCATTTTCATTTGTTTAAAATATACATTTTACTTTGTAACATTATTTAGTTAATGGTTTTGCATATCAAATCATATTGGTCATATAAACATAAATTTTATTAACAACTTATTTGAAACATGTTCAAAATTATTTATTCGCCCTTAAAATATATTATAAATATTTAGAATGTCTTCTCAAACTTCTCAAAGAAGTTTTAGCAGTTATTTATAATTGTAAATTGATACTTGAGTATTCATGACAATTTTTTAGAATTTCTATGGATAATTATTGCAGATGTCACCAAAGACTTCCAAAATGAATCGTTGCATGTTTCATTTAACCTTTTATAACGCAAAAAAAAACTTTGAGTAGGGGCGCTCCAATGACGGTTCGCCAAGGGCGCCATGAAGTCACGCTACGGCTCTGGTCATGATAGCACCTTTTATTTTGATTGAATATAAAGTATTGAAACACGCATCTTTTTACACTTTTCCAATAAAAATGAAAATGAAATGCACAGAAGACTTTGGCTATTTTCACATGTTTGTCCGGAAAGGTCGAAGGTGCACAACAAATGAAAATCAGCGATGCCTTGATTGTCGTTGATGAGCTGGAGTTATCTTGCAGTTTGGAAAATCGTTGTTTACACGTGGGAATAGCCTACCTTGCTGTGTATACCGTGGGTAATGGCTAAGACCAAAGGTGCCATAGTGCCCCAAGAGAAGTCGTCCGAGGTTGCTGCGATCGATGTACTCTTCAGGCATCATCACACAATCCCTTGGCCCCAAGCGCCGTAAGCGGCAGATAAAAGAGAAGAAGTAGCGCAAGTGGCTGACGAAGAGCTGGCAGAAGTCGTGAAATTGTTCGCGTCATATAAGGCAGCGGGACCCGATGTATTCCAAATGTTGCCCTAAAAGCGGCAGTCTTTACGGATCCGGATATGTTCAGAACTGCGATGCAACGGCGTATCGAACGAGGAACTTTCCCGAATGTATGGAATCAACAGAAATTGGTGCTACTACCAAGGGCGTTATTGGAGAGGTTGATTCTCAACAGGCTAGTACCGTATAAGGAGAGTGCGGACGGCCTGTCCAACAACCAGTTAGGATTCAGGAAAGGTAAATCTACTCTGGACGCTATCCAGTCGGTCGTTCAGACAGCTGAGGTGGCAATCGAGCATAAAAGGAGCGGCATGCGTTACTGCGCGGTTGTCACTCTGGATGTGAAGAATGCGTTCAACAGCGCTGGGAAGCGATAGCACACGCACTTCACCGCCTCAAGGTACCGGTGCAGTTGCGTCAGTTTCTAGAAAGCTATTTTGATGGTAGGGTTCTACTGTTGTAACCGTTTCCCTTATAGAGTAGGGTATGGTGGTTATTTGAAACTAAAATATTTCTAGATAAAATCGCTTTGAAATTTGGGCAGTGCTTCTATGGAAATATTAATGGATACACGATAAACACGTGGTTCACCAGGTTTCTAGGCACCTCTTAAAACTCTTTATTCTTATCTACGGGTCAGGCCGGCTAGCCACGCTATGTGTAGTGCGCTAGCGCCGAGGGGGACGGACCTGGTGTAGTGGTTAGAACACACGCCTCTTACGCCGAGGACCTGGGATCGAATCCCATCCCCGAGATAGTCACTAAAAATTTTAGTGACGACTTCCTTCGGAAGGGAAGTAAAGCCGTTGGTCCCGAGATGAACTAGCCTAGGGCTAAAAATCTCGTTAATAAAGATAGAATAGAGGCTAGCGCCGAGGGAACCATACAAAATGACTCAAACAATAGAAATCGGTAGTGTAAGGAATCGAAGCTACTAAATTCAGTGACCTAACATGTTTTGCTTCGGTTCACTCTGATACCTCATGTCCATGAGCATTACTGTTTTTTAATGCTAAACATTATTTCTACTAACTAAAGTTATCGTTGGGGCCCATTCCGCTGCATACGATGCATCCTTCTATTGGCAAGCTTCATCCATGCACGTCCTTATGTGGCGCGACAGAGAAGGCCGTCGTCTTGTCACTCCTTTGCACTTTGTCACACCTTTGCAACGTAGTCGTCACACTAAGAGCGATGTGACATGATTGTTGATGCACTACTGTGTTGCAAGCTCAAAGGCTTGTGACATACCATCATAGCGACGTGACCATTTGCCTCTCCGCATGTAGCATCGCTTGCACCTTGTCGACGTCGCTGGCGGCTTTTCTATGCGATGCAGTTTGATCCCGATCTCTCTCAACTGGAGCTTGCGGTTGAACCTCTGCGGCCTCTGGTTAGGGTATGTGAGATGACGTCCTCCGCTTCAGTCTCCTGGACCGTGGCAGCTCTTCCCGGACTTCCTGAAAACTTCGTCTCTTGAAACACCGTAAGCATTGGAGCCTACATATAAAAGGCCCTCTATTGAGGTGGCTGTCGTTAGCTCATCAGTCAGAAACGGCTGTAATGGTTATATTTACCTGATGAAGGCTTTTCTGAGCTAAAAATGGGTATTCTGCCACGAGCTGGTCCAATAGTTATTGGCACTGGTAAAACCCCGCAATAGAATTAACAATAGTGCTAAAGGTTTACGACAACCAAGGTTACCTCATGTAATTCTTCTAGATTTGTCAACTCTAATGAGGCTCTGAAAATGTGGTCTATACTGGTGTTTGGTGACCTAATATGCGAATGTAACACCGTCGGACATGCAGTCTAGGCTTAAAATAACTCGATCAGTAATGAGCCAATCCGGTGATATTTACAGTATTGGACAACACATTTGCAACTTTTTCGATTTTCCATACAAAATGACCAACTTTGGTAAGCTAGATCTCAATTATTTATGGGCCGATTTGAATGAAACTTTCACAGAACATGAGATATAAATTTGAATTTTAACATATATTTTTGAATAATTTTTCCAATCACGAGTTTATAAGTAATAACGGTTTGACTAAAGTGTAATTTTCGACGAAAAATTCAAAACTTTTTATCTCAAAATCTGATAGCCCTACACAAAAACTGTCTTCAGCAAACTTATTCATCTCGTCAAAATGTACAACTTTGTTCATGGTATGAAGCTAATCCTTCAATATGTTTAGTTATGTCAATTATAAAAAATCGTCAGAAAATTCACTGTTGGTGCACTGGCCGCACTGCGTGAGAAATCTTTTTCTCACTGCATTTATGGTGCTACCGGGCACCGTATTAGACGAGTTTTTCCATGTTTCTGGCAGCTCGGTCGACCCAGCTGATCGTACCCAGAGCTAACCAGCATACTCGTCGTCTCGCCAGGTCTCATTCGTAAGCAAACTAGCAAGTGAGAAAGTTCAAATCCATCGATCGAAAGTTGTAGCTGAAAAGAAAGAATAAAGTTATTAGTGCATGTGAAGTGTAGATTGATTTTCAATAAATATAGTCGTATGTGAAGTGTACTTACTCGAAAGTGGAACATCAGGCTTCGCCAAAGCCATTCGTCCGTGCCCGTGCGCTGTGCTGTTCATTTGTTCTGTTGCTGCTACACACTCTCCCCCAGCTGATTGGGTGCCACCCACCCACTTGCAGTAAATTTTGGTGCTGTTGCGGATAGGGTACTGCGCCGATAGTGAGTCAGCAGGAGTTGATTTCGCCCAAAAAACACGACACAACGTAGGTAAGCGCCAACATAATTTGGTGCCGTGACCAGGATCCTCGACGCCATCACGGAATAGGAATCACATGTGACGATCCACTGGGCGCTGCCATTTTGCGCGCGCCATACCGCTGGAGGAATTCAATTGATACAAGGCCCTAATCAATCGGGCATCAGGTAATTACCTGTCCCAAACGCTTTTGGAGGCTCACAGGTGCCCTTTAGATTCTCGTTTCCTTTCTTTCATGCACTATCGATCGACGGACCGGAGTTTTCTAATTGCTGCCACACAGTTTTGGGGCACGCTTTTCGTCCGGCTTCCGCCATCGTGAAGACATTCCGTCCGGATTTTCACGTCGTCCGAATACCGCCATCACGTTTCGGACATTCAGCGCCATTGTAGTGGAGTAATAGCTACTTCCCAGCTAGTTCAGTGGCTTTGCTGGAGCATCCACGCACTCTCAAACACATTGGTAACGCCGTTCCGGCGTCGTGATTGCGTTTTACCTGAAGTTTTGTGGATTTTTCAACGGTTTTCATCATCACTGGACTCAACTAGCATCCTTGCACCGGGATACGGTTCAGTGCGCAGATTGTTTGGAGATACAAGGCATATACTTGCCTTGGAACTGGTGAGTACCATTCCAAGTGGCTTTTTCTCTTTTCTCCGGGCCTACCGTGGTCTTTTTGTTTGGCAGATTCGTCCGTCGCTACCATCAATCGCCAGTTCTCTCGCTTCTGCTTTCGAAATGGCGCTTCAGCTGCAGAAAGCGACTCTACTTTCCCGGAGAGCCACGATGATCGCCGCGCTGGGTCGGGCAGAGGCCTTCGTGAATTCCTTCGACCCACAACGTGACCAAGGGCAGGTTGCGCTTCGGCTGGAGTACCTCAACAGTATGTGGACCACGCTGGAGGAGGTGCAGGGGCAGCTAGAGGACATCGAGGACACCGAAGAAGGTAGGCAAGCTCACGCAAATGTTCGTGCCGATTTTGAGCCTCGGCTGTTTTCAATAAAAGCCGACTTGATTGCTAAACTTCCTGTTATCACTCAACAAGCTCGCATCCCTGAAACTCCCTCGCATACTTCCGCTCTTTCTGGGTTGAAACTTCCGACAATCTCTCTTCCTGAATTCGATGGGGATTATATGCAGTGGCTAGGGTTTCACGATACATTCTTGGCTTTAATTCATTCGAACGTAGACGTACCAGCAATCCAGAAATTCCATTATTTGAAAGCAGCTTTAAAAGGCGAAGCGTCGCAGCTCATTGAGTCTATCGCTATTAGTTCTGCCAATTATAATCTGGCGTGGCAAACGTTGGTGGACAGGTACGCTAATGACTACCTATTGAAGAAGCGACATCTCCAGGCACTTTTCGATATCCAATCGGCGAAGAGAGAAACAGCTGCATCGTTACATTCGCTAGTGGACGAATTCCAGCGTCATACGAAGGTTTTGGGTCAGCTAGGAGAACCGACGGGCTCTTGGAGCAGCATCCTGGAGCATCTCTTGTGCACGAAGCTTCCTGACGATACACTGAAGGCCTGGGAAGACCATGCGTCAACCGCCGACGATCCAAACTACGATTGCCTTATCGAATTTCTTCAGCGTCGTATGCGAGTGTTGGAATCTATGTTGGTGAATCATCATCAGTCAGCGTCTGCATCAAATGGGTCTGCACATGTCTCCAAACGACAGTCCCACCTCCGTGTTTCTTCGTGCGCTTCCACTTCCGCTTCTAACAGCAAATGTCCGGCATGCAATCAGGAGCATCCGCTGATAAGATGTGCGAAATTCTACCACCTTTCGAACCCAGAAAGGCAGCAACTCGTTTCGAGCAAGCGTCTATGCCACAATTGTCTCAAGGGAGACCACTTTGCTCGAAATTGTCCGTCAAACTACAGGTGCAAGCACTGCAGCAAGCGTCACCATTCCATGCTCCACTCTGGCGAGAATTTTCGGCAAAATAGCGAACCATCTTCCTCTCGTACGTCCATGCCAACACAAGCTATTCAGTCCAGCGTTGCCTCCGTGGCAGAACCAACTGCTCAGTCCAGCGTTGCAGCATCCGAAGGTGTTCCCAGGGTCGTTGTAAGTGCTTCCGCTCCACAGCCTCGTGAAGATGTTTTCCTGTTAACAGTATTGGTGAAGGTTGTCGACGCCTATGGTCAAGATCATTTTGCTCGTGCATTGCTCGATAGCGCTTCTCAGCCGAACCTTATCACCGAACGCTTGGCTCGCCGGTTACATTTGAAAAGGAGTTCTGTAAACGTGACTATCCAGGGGGCTGGAAATCTGTCCAAGAAGGTGCGTGAATCTATTTTCGCTCGTATTAAGTCAAGAAATGATGGTTTCGAATGCGGCGTTGAGTTCCTACTAATGGATACTGTGACTGCTGATCTACCAGCACAGGACATTTCCGTCAAAGAATGGCGAATTCCTGAGAATCTAGCGTTGGCTGATCCCACGTTCAACAAATGCCAACAAATCGACATGGTTTTGGGAGCTAAGCATTTCCATGCATTCTTTCCTAGCACCGCTCGTCTCCAGTTGGCCGAAAATCTTCCGATTCTGGTGGATAGTGTGTTCGGATGGGTCGTTACGGGGTCAGCAAGCATGAACTATCCCGTTCAACAACAACCAGCCACTTCTAGCGTCGTCGCAGTCTCCATGCTGACACTAGAAGAAAGTATGGAACGATTTTGGAAGACCGAAGAGCTCAAAATCAATGACGGCTTCTCCATCGAAGAACGCCACTGCGAAGATTTGTATCAATCTACCACGTGCCGGGATGAAACCGGCCGGTATATCGTCCGACTGCCACGAAAGCCCGATTTTGATGCGATGTTGGGAGAATCGAAGACCTGTGCTCTGCGACGTTTCGATCAACTCGAGCGGCGACTCGATCGGGACCAGAAATTGAAGGAGGAATACCACGATTTCATGAAGGAGTACCTCTCCCTCGGCCATATGCGACTGGTCGAGACGGATGACGGAAATCACTCCCACACATACTATCTACCCCACCACCCCGTGATAAAGGAGGAGAGTACGACTACGAAGGTGCGAGTCGTGTTCGACGGCTCGGCCCGTACTTCAACCGGCTTCTCGCTCAATGAAGCCCTCTGCGTGGGTCCGGTGGTCCAAGATGACCTTCTCGCCATTATCCTCCGCTTTCTGACCTACCCCGTAGCTCTAGTCGGCGATATAGCAAAAATGTACCGACAAGTCTTGCTACACCCAGAAGATTGTCCTCTGCAACGAATCCTTTTTCGATTTTCTAAGGACATGCCCGTCCAAACATACGAGCTGCGAACTGTGACCTACGGTCTATCACCCTCTTCGTTTCTAGCGACGCGTACGCTTCAGCAGATTGCGAAAGATGAAGGCAAAGCATATCCGCTAGCTGGCCCTTCGGTCCCCAAAAATTTCTATGTTGACGACTACGTTGGTGGAGCAAACTCTATTGAGGAAGCTATCCAGCTTCGGGGGGAGCTATCCGAAATGCTGGAAAAAGGCGGTTTCGTTCTGAGGAAATGGGCCTCAAATCGCCTGGAAGTGTTGCAGGGACTTGAAAATGACCAGATTGCGACTCAGTCAAGTTTGCAATTCTGTCCGGACGAATCCATTAAAGCGCTGGGAATCCGTTGGGAACCAGAAACCGATCAACTTCGTTTTGATTCCCAGGTTCAGCCACGAGATGGTTCCCCGACGAAGCGTTCTATACTATCGGATATAGCTAGACTCTTTGATCCACTCGGTCTGATTGCTCCTGTTGTAGTTACAGCAAAGATCCTAATGCAAGAACTGTGGTCACTCTCCTGCGACTGGGACGAGCCTGTACCGCATACCATTCGGCTGAAGTGGGAAAACTTTCGAAACGAGCTACCGAAGATTGTAACCTACCGAATCGACCGATACGCCTTCTTGCCGGAGGCCAGAATAGAACTGCACACCTTTGCCGATGCCTCAACGTCCGCTTATGGAGCATGCACATACGCCCGCTGTGAAAACGCCCTGGGAACCGTCAAGATACGATTACTAGCATCGAAGAGCAAAGTTGCACCGCTTAAAAGACTGACTATAGCCCGTCTCGAACTGTGCGCTTGTGTCCTGGCTGCACATTTGCACCATAGGATAAAGGACTCAATCAACGTCCACGTGTCCACCTCTTACTTCTGGACAGACTCAGCTGTCTGTTTGTTCTGGCTTCGCGCTCCTCCCAGTTCCTGGAAGACCTTCGTTGCCAACAGGGTGTCGGAGGTACAGCACTACACCCATGGTGGCATTTGGCGCCATATATCCGGTACTGATAATCCAGCAGATTTGGTATCACGAGGAATGTCGGTGGAAGAATTCATCGAAAGTGCCATGTGGAAACATGGTCCGTCATGGTTGGCTCACCCGCAGCAGTCCTGGCCGATCTCTAGTCCACCTGATGTCGTTGAGGACATCCTGGAGACGAAAAATGTAGTTGCATCCATCCAAACAACACCCAGCGTCAACCCATGGTTCCTTCAATGGTCATCATACAACCGGTTACTCCACGTTATCGCATACTGCTTACGCTTCGCTGCCAAAACTCGTTCTAAAGCCAGAACTCAGCCACTTGCAACCCCTACAGAGATCGAATTCCACCAAACGTCGCTTACCGTCAAAGAACTCGCCAATGCCAACGCCGTTTTAGTCCGTTTCGCCCAAGAAGATGTATTCCAACAAGAGATCAAGGATCTGAAGCGAGGAAATGCGGTGTCAAAAAACTCACCTGTGCGTCGTCTATCGCCTTTCATCGACCCAGATGGAGTATTGCGAGTTGGAGGTCGGCTCAACCTATCTCAGCTTCCCTACCAATCGAAACACCCTGCCCTCCTCCCCAAAAATCATCCATTCACCTGGTTGATTGGCGAGCATTACCATCGAAAACTTGTTCATGGCGGCGGGCGTCTTCTTCTGTCCATGATCCGTGAAGAATACTGGCCTCTCAATGGTCGCCGATTAGTTCACAGCATTGTCCGCAAATGTTTCCGTTGCTCACGTCAGCATCCGATTCCGGCGCAGCAACAGATTGGCCAGCTACCAGCCTCTCGAGTTTCACCAAGTCGTCCGTTCTCCAATACAGGTGTCGATTATGCTGGTCCGCTATACATTAAACCCATTCATAAACGTGCCGCCCCCGCTAAAGCTTACCTGTGCATATTCGTATGCTTTGTAACAAAAGCCGTTCACCTAGAACTAGTTGGAGATCTATCTACCCAAGGATTTCTAGCGGCCCTACGCCGGTTCATATCAAGAAGGGGAATTCCAGCCCACTTGTACTCGGATAATGGGAAAAATTTCGAAGGTGCAAAGCGTGAACTGGCCGAGCTGTTTGCCAGATTCAGGAGCAACATTGAACAGAGCGTAATCGCTTCTGCCTGCTCCGAGCAAGGAATTACATGGCACTTGACTCCCCCCAAGGCACCACATTTCGGTGGCCTTTGGGAAGCGGCGGTCAAGACTGCCAAACGACATTTATTTCGCCAATTGGGAAGTACAAGATTATCCTTTGAAGATTATTACACTATTCTTCACCAAATAGAAGCTGCGATGAACTCTCGTCCTCTGCTGCCAATGTCGGATGATCCGAATGATCTCGCTGCGTTGACGCCGGCGCACTTCCTCATCGGAACCTCGCTGCATGCCCTGCCCGACCCAGACTTTCTGCACACACATATGAGCGCCCTCGATCATCTTCAAAAGCTTCAGCAACACGTCCAGAGATTTTGGAGCCACTGGAAGACGGAGTATCTGCAGGAGCTGATGAAGGACACGAAGATCGCTGTTCGGAACGACGAAATCCAGCCTGGACGAATGGTCATCATCGTGGACGAAAATTTGCCAACAACCCGTTGGCCACTTGCCCGTATAACCGAACTGCATCCTGGGAAAGACAAGTTAACACGAGTGGTTAGTCTTCGCACTGAGAAAGGGGTCATCACAAGACCAATTACCCGGATCTGTTTGCTGCCGTTTCCAAGAACGAATCCCGACGAAGAACAACAAAATAATCCAACCAGAAGTCTCTGTGCCATCGAGAAGGAGTAACTAGATTTAGATAACTATCTGAAATGATATTAGAGAACACAAATTAATTGTTAAATACTCACCTGTATGTACACTTGATTAGGAGACGATTTGTTTTTGTTTACACTTTCTGTGTTGAACATAATCGTTCAAGGCGGCGGGTATGTTGGTGCACTGGCCGCACTGCGTGAGAAATCTTTTTCTCACTGCATTTATGGTGCTACCGGGCACCGTATTAGACGAGTTTTTCCATGTTTCTGGCAGCTCGGTCGACCCAGCTGATCGTACCCAGAGCTAACCAGCATACTCGTCGTCTCGCCAGGTCTCATTCGTAAGCAAACTAGCAAGTGAGAAAGTTCAAATCCATCGATCGAAAGTTGTAGCTGAAAAGAAAGAATAAAGTTATTAGTGCATGTGAAGTGTAGATTGATTTTCAATAAATATAGTCGTATGTGAAGTGTACTTACTCGAAAGTGGAACATCAGGCTTCGCCAAAGCCATTCGTCCGTGCCCGTGCGCTGTGCTGTTCATTTGTTCTGTTGCTGCTACACACTCTCCCCCAGCTGATTGGGTGCCACCCACCCACTTGCAGTAAATTTTGGTGCTGTTGCGGATAGGGTACTGCGCCGATAGTGAGTCAGCAGGAGTTGATTTCGCCCAAAAAACACGACACAACGTAGGTAAGCGCCAACATTCACTTTATTCAAACCGTTACTGCTTTTCGACTTGTGATTGGAAAAATCACTCAAAAATATATGTTAAAATTCAAGTTATGTCTGATATTCTGTGAAAATTTCATTCAAATCGGTCCATAAATCACTGAGATATAGTTTATCAAAGTTGGTCATTTTGTATGGAAAATCGAAAAAGTTGCAAATGTGTTGTCCAATACTGTAAATATCACCGGATTGGCTTATTACTGATCGAGTTATTTTAAGCCTAGACTGCATGTCCGACGGCGTTACATTCGCATATTAGGTCACCAAACACCAGTATAGACCACAGGGAAGGATAGTTGTGTTGCTTCAAGAGTACAAGTTGACCCTTCTGAACATCTACAAATGGGCGTCTCCGCTTGCTGCGTTGATGTAGTTGGCTTACGTAGTCCCGTGATCAGCAGCGCCACAGGTCCTGGACCGAGCGTTGCATTTCCTGCAATCTGGTGATGCGATTAAGCGACTTCTGTAGCAAATCCGGTTCGGAAATGGAGACAAGAGGCTTTCCAATTAGGCAATTTCCAGGAGTTAGGACGGAGAGATCATTGTAAGAATCGGAAATAGGGACGAGGGGACGGGAGTTCAGGACAGATTCAATCTGGGCTACTACAGTAAGGAGCTGGTCCAAGAGAGTTCAACGAAATTGATACTTTAATGATTTCACTTCAGCTTCCCAAATGCCTTCAAAATGTGGAGAGCGTGCAAGAATGAATCGTAAGGAAATTCCATTTCCAGAGCAGTTTCCGGTGACTTGAACTGCAGCTGGTACTCCTTTCGAAGTTATCTGATCTAGCGATCCACACCGACGAACGTAGTTGGGTTGTCGCAATGTAACTCGAGACCGTGATGAGCCACGAATGTTTAACTACGGCGATGCAAGCGGCGGACGACAGATTCGGCACAACTTTAAGGTGTATTGTCTTCACCACCAGGTAGACGAACAACGCGACGAACCTTTACCGACGTACCTTTCCCAATAAGCGGACGAACATAAAACGGCATGGCAACGGTACCGTAATCTGACTTGCGGCTGTTGGGTTGCATTGGAAACATGTGACGCATTGACGAACAACCTTACGAGCCAAGTCTCTACCTCGATGTAGTCAAAAGCGTTGACGAATTGTAGCGAGTAGCAGCGAAGACCCACCGTGTAAAATCTACAGATGTACGGACCTTGCAATCAACCAGCAAAGTTTATGGTTTGCTGGTAACAGAATTGGATAACGTGTGTCGCAAGAGATATTCAACATCTTCTGCCATCCATCAATCCGAAGAAGTCCAAATTCGTTCATGAAAGTATTGAGATTTTTGGGTGGCGATTTCGATGCGATATTGACAGTACTGTCTGATTCATTGCGACTATTCAAGCGAATTTTTGTTGGAAATTCCTGGCGCAGGGCAAAACAAAACCATTGAATTCAGTGCGAAGTCCACTTCTTCAGGCGACATTGATGAAAGGACTCGTAGATTATTGGGAAGTTTTCAGTTTCGAATCCCGTTAGCTTGGCTAGTTCAGAGAATGTGCTGAAGATGGAGGTATCTTCGTACGCATCTCTTCCTCTACTTCCAGCTTGGTCGGCATCAAAATCGCACGCTTTGACCACTGTTCGACGGGGGAGGTGAGAAACGCTGAACCATGTCACCACAGCTTGTCGGTTACGATCGGGCTTCAAATCGGTCGGTACGTGCATCCACGTTGAATTCTTCGACAGCCGCTGAATCTCAGCGACTCGGTCCGAACAAATTCTTTCCAGGAATTTGATCCAGTGAAGTGCGATAGACGAGTCGGACCAAAAAGTGAGAAGTGGTGATCGTAGTGTCTCTAAGCATCGAAAGATTATCTACCTTAATAAGAAAACGAACGACATAGCAACATGAATTGTCACGAGAAACAGTGCTTTGGAAGTGATCTTCGTAGTATTGTTAATCTGGAGTGTATGCTTGTAGTTCTCGCTTTCCCAAAATCGCTGAAGCATGATATCGAGCTGATCTTCAACGCCGATATTGCAGGACGGTATTTTTGTGATATAGGGCATTTGCTGTTCTAGTTTTCCACAGACGATGTATCCAAGAACCGTTTTCGGCACCGTTGAATACCCAGATGCGAGCGAGATTTGATCGTGTTCCAGGAAATCGAAGAACAGAGCAGCTCCAATAATGATGTCCACACCTTGACTGATGTTGAACTGTAGACCAGCGAGAGGAACATCCCTTAGAATTCTCCAGCGAGTGACGTCGATGTGGTGACTGGGCGATACAACGGTTAGCTTTGGCAATACTAGGCAGTCTAGTTGAGCAAAGTAAGTTTCGAAACGAGATTTTAGCGATAGTGTCACAGCGCAGCTCGCGTTAATGACGGGTTATCCGTTCCCACTGACGGATGAATTCAACTTTGACCGAATTTTTTGACACAGTGGTTCAGAGATTGAACTTGACTGTGATCCCATATCTAATAAGGCTTATCACTGCAGTTAACAGAATGACCGTTGACCGACGAGGTTGGGTAGAAACTTACGATTTTGACAGGACGTGTTTGGAAAATTATCAACGAAATCAACCGACGAACTTAGGAAAGGATTACCGCGCGACGACTTCAAACTAACCGACGCCAAGACAGGTGGTGAGGCAACGGCAAACTCTTCCGACGTTCTACAACGTTCGGAACTAAACGCGACATTTGACATGATTGAGAATTGCTTGCTTCGGCGGATCTAGGGGGACTGGGGGTAGTTTGCCCACGTTAAGGAGAACAGCGATTTTAGATGTGAAAAACATTATTTTGTGCTCTTTTTTTTATTGTGGTCGGATAGACAAACATGTTTTCTACCAAATAGTAGAAACAGCTATCCATTCTAACTTTTCTGGGGTTTATAAATTAATTTTTAAAAAATGCTTGCTTAAGTGCATATGTATTGTTTTGTGGGGTAAAACGCCCCGCTTGAGTTCAGCGTTAGCCATGCTGTAAACGAACGCACACAATCATGCATGTACGTTAGGAACAGAGTTGCCCACGTGCCAGCCAATCAGAACGAACCATCGATCGGCCCATCGATCGATGCAACATAGAAGTGATGACCCAGCGGATTATCGAGGTGCGATGGCAACATGCACCCAACCGACGAGAACGACGACGGATCGGAAGGTGTCGATGCAGACTTTGACCGGGACCGTTTTGCTGAGTCGATAGGTTTAGTCAATAAAAGGTTTAGCGGTAGGAAAATTCAATCAGTCTCGAGTGTGAAGTGATTAATATTTGTTGTAACTTAGCTTAATAGTGAAATAAAATTATTTTTTTATCAAACTCTGATCCTTCAGAGCATTTCTGGCGCAGTCGTGTAGTCAAATGGTTAAACTTGGTGCGAAGTGCTAACGCGAGCGAACATCGGTTATCACAATCATCGAGTTTTCAAAGGAGGAGGAATTCTACGCGCAACTGAGGGCACCTGTAGTCCACCACTAGCTGTCGTGGAGCGGATATCCAGGATTTGAGACTACCGGAGAATTGTTCCCGCCATTTGGAACCCATATCCCAACTGCACTCGGACTCCCTGATGAAAGCAATCATCTTGTAAGTACTAAACTTTTTGTTACCATTACAAAGTGACAAGTGTATCTCGAAAAGTGCATTAGTGAAAATTCTATTTGAGGGGAGAGTGAATATTGAACCCAAATAATTTTTGTCTTAATGCTCATTTAAAAAGTGCACTAACAGAATTTTGTTTGTGGGGAGAGCGAATATTGAACCCAAATAATTTCTGCATTAGTGTTCTGCAACCAAGCAAACAATTGCTCATTAAGTGTGTTGGAATTCTATTTGGAGTAAGAGCGTATATCGAGCTCAAATAAATTTCGCTAAACACAACCAAAATTAGCTCGAAACAAAAAGAGCCATACTATTCAACGCGAATAGGAAAGTGGATATGACTAACGAATTGACCAAAGAAGAGCTTATTGCTCACGTACAAAGGTTAACGGAGAACCAGCAATCGCTATTTGATACAATAGCCAGATTGCAAAATAAAGCAGAGGATCCATTTTTGGTATACAATACGCCCGATCCCATAAAAATTTCAAGCCTTTTTAGCGGCAACAAAAAAGAAACACAAGCGTGGATCGAAGACGTTGAAGACACCTTAAGTCTCTTCGAAAAGCATAAAAATACGCCAACATACTCCCAGATCATACGCGCGGTTAAGAGTAAAATTACTGGCAATGCAAAAGAAATACTTATTGCAGCCGGAAACCCGAGCACTTGGGATGAAATTAAAGAGGTGCTACTAAACGCGTACGGGGACAGGAGGGACCTGGCCTCGCATTTCCAGTCGCTCTTTTATATCAACCAGGGCAACAAAACAATCACAGAATACTACAATATAGTTAAAGGCATAGATACGGCGATAAAATCAACAGCTGCGGTAATGGATGATTACAAATCTAGTACGAAAGCGATAAATAAATTGATTGGTCTTATGACTCTCACAAGATTTATTGACGGTCTTGGGGAAAAGTTATCAATGCACGTCCGAAGTTATCGTCCCGAAACATTAGAAGAAGCTTACAACATAACGATGCAATACTCAAACGCTGCTTACAGACAGAAATTAGAACAAAAACCTAATATTCCACAGCAACATTTTTCCAAATGCCCTTCAGGCAATCCAAATCAATATAATAAACCACAATTTAACAATTCAAATAACAATCAAGCCTCAAGCCAGTCTGGACAATTTAAAAATCATGCATCCAAACAGCTGATCGATAACGATGTTTCAATGAGAACCTCCCGTTCAAAAATGCAAATTAACACACACGTAAACGGTAAAAGCGACGACAGCAAACATGAGCCAGACGAACCAGAATTTGACACCCCACCGGTCGTCGACACTACTTTGGAATCCGAAGAAGACGATTACTTCATTGGAGAAGAGCTAAATTTTCTCCAGGGTCTAAGCGACGATCCAAACAAATAAATAATAACAACTTTCTGCCGTATATTACTTTCGTCACCACTAAAGGCGAGTTAAAATTCTTAATCGACACTGGCGCGAATAAGAATTACATTTCTGCTGATAAAGTAAACCTAGATTACTGTGACGTTGTAAAAGGTGTAAAGGTCTCAAACATTAAAGGGGCCCACAAAATTACACATTCGGTTTCATTCGATCCGTTCCAGATCAAGAAGAAAGTGAAATTTTATGTTTTTAAATTTCACGAATTTTTCGATGGTCTGATCGGATACGAATCCTTGAGAGACCTAAAAGCTCAATTGAATATTTCCAAGAACACATTGAAAGTCGGAAGAAAAGAGTTTAAAATGAAACAAAAATTTCTCAATGACTTAAGGATCAATACAACGGAACAAGAATTTCAATACTTGACTTTAAAAACTTCAATGGACGGAGATTTTACAATCACCGATGAAAGAAATTTCGGTAAATTTTCAATTTTACCTGGAATTTATAGAAGTCTTAATGTAAAGGCAACGGTAGCAATTCAGAATCATTTGAAATCACCTCTTGAGATAAATATGAACCAAATTGATATCAAGCCGGATAAATGCGAAATTGCAGAGAAACCAAACATCGAGATTTCTCCTAAGAACGTTGATTACTGCTTCAGGAATGAGCATATGAATAATGAAGAGAAAAAAGCTCTCGAAGAAGTGATCCATAAAAACCTAGAAATTCTTTATGACGAAAACGAAAAACTTACGTTTACGCATAAAATAAAACATAAAATTAGAACTACCGACAATTTGCCGATCCACGTTAAATCTTACAGATATCCACAAATTTTTGAACAAGAAATTCAGAAACAAGTGAAAAAAATGTTGAACGATGGTATAATTAAAGAATCAATTTCTCCATATACTGCACCTGTATGGGTCGTACCTAAAAAGGCCGATGCCTCTGGGAAAAAGAAATTTCGATTAGTTATCGATTACAGAAAACTAAACGAGAAAACCATAAATGATAAATATCCTATACCCGATATAACCGATATATTGGACAAGCTAGGTAGAGCCCGTTACTTTTCCACAATTGATCTGGTATCTGGTTTCCATCAGATACAACTTGATGAAGAAGACACTGAAAAAACCGCGTTTTCCGTGAATTCAGGCAAATACGAATTCACCCGAATGCCTTTTGGGCTTAAGAACGCTCCGGCAACATTCCAGCGCGTAATGGATTGTATGCTCAGAGATCTGATCGGAGTTTGCTGCTTCGTCTATATGGACGATATAATTATATTTTCTACCTCCCTTGAAGAACATCAACTTCATCTTGACATGATTATGAAGCGATTAAAGGAGGCCGGACTAAAGATTCAGCTTGATAAGTGTGAATTCTTTAGGAATGAAGTTCAATTTTTAGGTCACACGGTCACCAAAGACGGAGTGTTACCAAATGAGGACAAAATAAAAATCATAAGAGAATGGCCAATACCAAAGAATGTCAAAGAAATTAGACAGTTTCTGGGAACTTTGGGATACTATAGAAGATTCATCAAAGATTTCGCTAAACTAGTGGAACCTTTGACGAACTTACTTCGCAAAGACACCGAGTTTGAAATCACTCCAGAAATGGAGGAATGTTTTCAAAAATGCAAGGAAATCCTTATTAGAGATCCAATACTTATCTACCCAGACTTCGAGAAAGAGTTTATTTTAACGACCGATGCGAGCGATTACGCCATTGGAGCGGTACTTTCTCAAGGAACACTTGGAAAAGATCGGCCAGTAGCATTTGCATCTAGAACTTTAAACGTAACAGAAGAAAGATACAGCACAACGGAAAAAGAACTCTTGGCAATCGTTTGGGCTGTAAAACACTTCAAATCTTATTTATATGGTCGCAGATTTAAGCTGGTAACAGACCATAAACCTTTGATATACTCACTAACTAACTCGAACGATAAAATTGTAAGATGGAAGTTACAATTGAGTGAATTTAATTACGAAATCGTCTATAAACCCGGAAAGCAAAATGTCGTAGCGGACGCTTTATCGAGAATACAGGCGAACGAAGAATTAAACGTGAATACAGCGGATACTGATGATGACTTGGAAACCATTCATTCCGCAGATACTAGTGACGATTACTTTATAAAGTGCACGGAAAGACCGATTAATTTTTTCAAGACTCAACTGTTATTCAAAATTTCCAGAATTAAAACAGATTCTCATGAAGCAGTTTTTCCAAAATATAACAGATACATCATATCCCAACCGAGATACACGGAAGAGGATATGGTGAATGTATTTAAAAGATGCCTTAACCCTAATGGAATTAATTGCATAAAAGCCCCTGTTTCACTTCTACAGCTTATTCAGGAAACATACAAAAATCATTTCTCTGCTAATAAATTATACAAGGTTTTCATTTCAGAGACACTGTTGGCAGACGTCAGAATGGGCACCGAGCAGGACGAATTGATCGAAAAGACCCATGAATATGGACATCGTGGATTGAAAGAAAATAAAAGACAGATTCTCCAAAACTACTTTTTCCCCGAGCTAGAAAGAAAGCTCAAAATTTTTATAAGCTCTTGCGACACTTGCAAACGTAGCAAGTATGATCGCAATCCTCCAAAATTAATACAAAAGAGTACTTTTGGTGACACTGTCTTTGATAGAATTCACATCGATGTATTTTTCATGAAGGGACAAAAAATGGCTTACTATAGTGGATTCGTTCTCGAAATTCGCAAACATAATTTCGATACAAACTAGAACCATAGTTGATATGAAAAGGGCAATCACCGAACACATTAGACAGTTCGGAAGGCCGAAAACTATAGTATGCGATCAAGAACCTTCATTTAAATCCATTGATTTCATCGGGTTCCTGAATGACTTAAATATTGAAATCCACCATGGGAGTAGCTCTTGCTCAAATGGAATTGTCGAGAGATTTCATAGTACTCTAATCGAACTTTATCGGACTCTCCATTCAAAATTCAAAGATCTCAGTCTTAACGAAATAATGAACGTTTTGGTCGACATCTACAATAATACATTTCATTCGGCTATCAATCAAAAACCACGGGAAGTAGTCTTCAACACATCGAATTTAACCAATCAGGAAGAAATAGCAGAAAACTTCCATAAAATTCAATCAGCCGTTAAACTCGAGTTAAATAAGAGAAAAATAAATCACGAGAAAAAATTCTCGGATAATGAAAGCCCTAAACAATTAAATCAAAACGACAAACTTTTTATTAAAAACAGTCAAAGGCTAAATAAAAATCAAGACCCGTATAAAATTTCAACAGTTAAAACCAATAATGAACTCACATACATAGATAGTAACGACATTAAAATACACAAAAATCGGATTAAACTATAAAAAAAACAACACATAAGACCCCAAAACCCATAACAGAATAAAATATTAAACAATTAAAATATATTCTTTTTCAGACTAATCCTCATCCACATGCTAAACGCGACCACATACAAGGAAATATCCAATAAAAATGGCATGGTCGCCATAAAAATAAAAACAGTGCGGATAAGGACAGGATTTGAGAGAACGTTACATAGGATTAATTTAGTATCTCTAGAGGATAACATTAAATACATCGAAAAGATCACTCACTCGTATAAAACCGTTGAACATTTAGAGCAAACCCTTCAGGAGAAGTTAACAATAGCTAAAGAAAAACTTTCTAGTTTGATCCCACGTAGGACAAAGAGAGCACTGATAAATGTCCTTGGAACAGCGATTAAATTTATTGCGGGAAATCCCGATAACGAAGATCTTGAGATCATACATGAAGGATTAGGAATATTAAAAAATCAGGAAAATAGGTTAACTCAAAATCAAATCAAGCAAATCCAAATTAATGAACTTTACAAAAACAAAATCAATAACATAACAGATTCTTTAAGGAAAATTAGTTCTACAATCTCTAGAGAATTCAACACAGTTCAAAACCTTAGATCAAACTTAGAGTTCATCAATCTCATTTGGAATACGGATAGAATAATTCACATTTTGGAATCTATAGAAGAACAAATAGAGTTCTCCAGATTAGGCCTCATAAACAAGAATATCCTTTCGTTAGAAGACAAACAGGCAATCGCAGGGAAACTTAGGAAGCAAAACATCCCACTTAACTATTTTGACGAAATCTTTCAGTTTTGCTCAGCAACTATCGGTATCAGCGGTGGACAGGCGATGGTACTTGTGAAGACACCGGTACTAGACGATAAGGACTACGACCTCCTGGAGCTTCACACGCTAAAGGTCAACAATTCGAGGATAGAAACTGACATAAACCTGGTGGCAAAGCACGGCAACCTGATCTACGCCCAAACGGAAAAATGCGACATTTGCGATGGTATCAAGCCCATTGAGGACGAATGCATCTATAATATCTTAACACATCAATCACCAAAATGCTCATTCGTAAGTACAAAACGAGGATTCCAAGCCAAAGAGATTACGGACAGCGTGATCCTAATTGACTCAACAGAGAACATTGAGGTAAACGACTCATGCGGGGATTCAAGAATCATTACCGAACCAACAATAATAGAGATCGGGAATTGCACAATCAGAGCACGCAATTTCACATTCTCCGGTAAAATAGATGTCATAAGCCAAGACAACTACCTAATCCCAATTTACAGCAAACCTCTGCAGAAGCCAAACTACACATTCAAGGAAGAGGAAAACGTTATGTTGCGGATTCAGAATCTTGAAGAACTAAGCGAGATTCAACTTTCCCTTAACAGCACACATAAAAGGGTAACTTTTGGAGGCTTAGCCCTCCTGGTTTTAATATCTCTTTGGTTCGTCATTGTTTTTCTTTACAAGACAACTCACAACAAGGATGTCAAGGAAAACCACGTCGACGCTCTGCTGCTTAGAACAAGGAATCTAGGAGAAGTAGAAGCAACCGATGGTCCAAATACTCAAACAACAGGAAAGGATCCCGAGAAGAAGCGGTTGAAACTCATCCCAGAACCAAGGTTCGAGCTCCTGAAACATCAAACGAGGACGCTTGATACTTGAGGGGGGAGGCGTTAGGAACAGAGTTGCCCACGTGCCAGCCAATCAGAACGAACCATCGATCGGCCCATCGATCGATGCAACATAGAAGTGATGACCCAGCGGATTATCGAGGTGCGATGGCAACATGCACCCAACCGACGAGAACGACGACGGATCGGAAGGTGTCGATGCAGACTTTGACCGGGACCGTTTTGCTGAGTCGATAGGTTTAGTCAATAAAAGGTTTAGCGGTAGGAAAATTCAATCAGTCTCGAGTGTGAAGTGATTAATATTTGTTGTAACTTAGCTTAATAGTGAAATAAAATTATTTTTTTATCAAACTCTGATCCTTCAGAGCATTTCTTGTATATGTGTTGCATACATCCGGGCGTTTGTTCAGATGTTATTGTTCAATAATAGTATACATGCTGATGCGAAAAATGTACATTTGTAAGGTTCCAATTTTTGTGTAACTTCAACGTGGCATTACGTTTGGTAGAATTTGAATTCAAACGGCTGTTTTGGTATATGATATAGGGGTGGGCGTTTTGCCCCCAAAGTTGATTAAAGTTTAGGTCCTTCAATTAGCTTTTTGAGGGCAAATTTAACATATATTTTGCACGTAATACAAACTATGACAGTGCACAAGTTGGCTCTTGGCAATAGTTTCAGTAATTTGGTTATTTATCGACCTAAAAAATGACATTGAAAATCGCACAAAATTGCAACGAAAACAGCGAAAAACGTTTTTATACGATTTTATCGATTTGGTTGAGAAAAACACATAAAAACATATTAGGAAAAGCATTTTCATCCATTTTCTATGATCTAGGGTGAAAAAAAGCATTGTAAAACTCATCGT
Source organism: Aedes aegypti (assembly GCF_002204515.2). NCBI lineage: Eukaryota > Metazoa > Arthropoda > Insecta > Diptera > Culicidae > Aedes > Aedes aegypti. The sequence continues at coordinate 385,381,368 of NC_035108.1, forward strand.
TCGTCCAAATCGATGGAGGCGCGTTTTGCCCCCTATGGGCATATTACCCCCAGTTCCCCTACTCGATGATGTTGCTGGTTTAGAACCAGGAACTGACGAAAACGGTGGCAGATGTAGTAATGAGTGATGTTTCCTTGCATAACTTTTACAAGAACCGCTGGAGCAATTTTTTGCTTGATGTGTTCCCTTCAGACAGTTAAGACACGGGTTGTGCTTCTTCGCTATTTTGAACTGTTGTTGCGATTCAAATTGTTCACACTGAAACAGGAAATGTGCCTGATTGCAGCTAACGTATTAGGCAACATTGTCCGAAACAACGTGAGAAACGATTCGTTATTTGGGATGTTTTATCTCAGATTGGGATGTACGGAAAATGAGCCCGCGAATTGTCGAAGATGATAATTGGATTCCTACTGTGAACGAAATTCAACGGCGCCAGCTAGGAGGCAACTGAGGCAACACAGCACAGAAGGCATGTCCTCGACTATCGGTGTCAGATTATGAAAAGCTACTTTTATAATCTTGGTATACTCCAACCACATAAAAAACTCATATCTAAGTATAGACGTGAACACACTGACCAGTGGCAACCTCTAGCTACTTTTCATCGCTGAGCTATACAGACATTATTGTGGTCCACGCTGGGGCAGATTTTAAGGCCTTCTCACAGACGGGGTTGTTGTGGCTGTTAGAAGCGATCGATAAGCTTATCAAATGAAAATTTTGGAAAGGTCGACATCTAGGATGACTGGCTTCGAAAAAAGAGGACATTTAGATTTTTGTGTACTGGCCATGTTCGCATGGTCGACGTAATCGCCACTAGTGTTTAGAGCATATTTTAGTTATTTGAACGACAAATAACGAATGTTTCAAGATTTTTTTTCCACAGATTAGAGTAAGAACAAATAACCTATCGATATCACATCATAGCATTAATAATGTAAAGGCAATTTCAATTAGTGTTGTGAGTGGAATGGAAGTCAAATATCATATGTCATCATTTCGAAAAAGAAGGAAAATTTTGTGTTTAAAAAAGAACATATGATTGAAAATGAAGACGTGTACAAGGGGGCCTTCATTAGCCTAAAAATAATACCCGCGGCTACATATCAAAGCCATGCTGTAGGTTTCTGGGTTCGATTCTCGGTCGGTCCAGGATCTCTTTCGATAGAAATTTCCTTGACTTCACTGGGCATAGAGTATTATCGTGCTTGCACCACCAGCTTTTGCTTGGAGAAGATAGTGAATTATTGGCCTGCTTAATGCTTTAGGTTTTATGATGCGCTTTTTCAAGTAAGAAAAGGTTCAAAATTCAAATAAGTCTTTTGTTGTTAATCTGATAAAATATATCATCAAATTAACTCAAAGACAATAAAGAAATAATCATAGAAAACCCAAACAATAGAAATAGAGTGTTGTAATTATTGTTGTGCCAAACAATAGAAATAGAATGTTGTAATAATACTCATTCAGAACTGGTTCTCGGTATTCGTAATAAGTATCCAAATGTAAGACAGTTTAAAACACAATAATACGACACGTTGAAATTCAGAATGTTCAATTCCTTACCTTAACCTGGTTCGATGCAAGGAAGCCCATAAGATCATTATGCATTTGCCACTAAATTCTACCCGATTCGTTATCAACCATAAATCATCACCTCAATCGCCTTTCGTGATTAAATCTGACCACTCAGCAAGACTCAGTCTGCAACGCGACAACGACAATCTTCTGTGGCAATAATTCGTCTCCTCGCCGCATCGCGCCCCCACTCGGCCACCCACTTCCAAGCTCAATGTTAGCTCGACTGCCACACATTTCTCATGTGCGCATTCAAGCCAATCAACGGATATAAAATGCCCATGATGGCTTCTCTCCTTCTGCACGGCGGGCAGAAAATTTATTCCATCCCGAATCATTGACGCCCACGCTCTGGACTTTTTCTTTGCTGCATTTATTAAGTTTTCATTTAGCCTTTGGCGCGCGAAACTCTCCGTTGGCTTCCCCAACACTATTGTTTGCAAACGCTTCTGATGTTGCTGCCGCTGCAATCGAATCCCTTTGCAGCATGCATCCCGACTTGCTAAGACTATCGGAATAATAACTAGATGTGATATTTAGTTAGGGTATTTTTTTCACAACTGTTGTTATAAAATAAAAACAGGTTTTTGTTAAAATAACTAATATTTGCACTAAAGCATATCCAAATTGTAACATATTTTGTTGCGAATATTGCATTGGGTATTTGTTTGTTGTCAATTTTATGAACGGAATTATCAACAAATTCCTCAAGAATTCGATATGATCTGCTAGTCGGGATGTGATATCATGGGCAATTCCTCATACTCTCCGGTTCCAATGGAAGTGATGGGATCCCTTACCGATCGGAGGGTAGAAGGGGTCAGCAGCGATGGTAGATTTGCATCATTTTCTGTTGAATGAGTGGTGTGGATCGCAACGAAGCAATAAGCGCAAGGAGGTCCATCTTTTCTCGACGAAGCCTGATGGACACGGTATAAATGCAATCTTGTATTTATCTTTATGCAAATCAGACTTTGAGACGTTTTTCATCTCTCGTGTGCATAGTGGGATTTTTTGAATTGGTTAATATTCTTCTGTTTCACATGTTTGGGAATGTAACTAAGAATCTTTCATCACTGTTTCAGCGGTTGTTCATCCTCATACATCACCGTTCTCTTGTATGATTTCATCTTTTTTGGAACTGGTTCTCCTGTCGTTCCAAGTTCAGTAATTTATCTGGTTCGAGTCCAATATGCCTACTGGCTATTCGAATCTAATATTTCCGTCTGGTGCTCCTCGGTAAACATCTTCTTCTCCTTGGCATTAACGTCCTCTCTGGGACATAGCCTGTTTCTCAGCTTAGTGTTCTTATGAGCACTTCCACAGCTAACTGAGAGCTTTCTTTGTCAAATTGCCATTTTTGCATTCGTATATCGTGTGGCAGGCACGATTATACTCTATGCCCAGGGAAGTCAAGGAAATTTCCATATCGAAAAGATCCTGGACCGACCGGGAATTGACCACTCGGCTAAGGAAGGCCTCGGTAAACATGTTTTCTCCTATATTGCTTTAAACCCGACATGCGCGGGGTACATCATATCATATCATAGCATTTATTAAATAAAACGATTGTCCGATATTTCCCCGAGTTAACTGTTTCCCCGAATGTACTATTTCCCCAAAAGCTTTTTCATTTGTTTTTTTTTTTTTTTTAATTAGGCTGATACAAATATTAATTTTCTTTAATGTCACCCCTGAAAATTTGGAATGGGAGGAAAAAAAAAAAAGATTCTTCATTTTTCTGACATCAGTTATGTTTTTTAAATTTTTACTAAAATTTTTGGATGGATCTAAAACGCGTCTACCGTTTTGACTCATATTCCGAACACTTAAGGACAATAGTGACTTCAAATGCATCTAATTGGCATAAATTGGCTGATATTTGTGTAAATTTAAATTTCTTCGCAAAGTCTAACTGTTAGCTGTTTTGTGTACCAATAATAATGTTCATTTAATTAGTTTTAGTATTGTTTTTACGTGAAAGTATGGAACAACATTTTGATTCAAATGCCGAACACTGCGTTCATTCTGTCTCATATTCCGAACACCTTGATTCAAATTCCGAACAGCACGAATAAATCGCATTCAAATGAATAAATTCGCAAATAAATATATCTCAGCTTGTTCTACTGGTCTCAAACAAGAGAATCATCACTACTCCCACGGTAAAAAAATATATTGGAGAGGTTAAAATTGAATTTCAATTGACTACCATTTCCGTGTTATTTGGTGACATATTTCAGCGAAACATTTCAACCCAATCGCCATACAAAAATAGAGTGTTCGGAATATGAGTCTGTTCGGAATTTGAGACAAAACGGTATATGGATCTTAAAGTGCAAGAAAAGTGTAGAACTAGAAAGAGGCCGTTTTCAAATGGTTTGCAGCACCCTTTGAATATACTATACTTGCTATGCTGTATGATATCAAAAATAAGTTCAGTGGTTCATACTTAAGCTTCTTCTTCTTCTTCTTCTTCTTAGCATTAACGTCCTCACTTGGACAGAGCCTGCTTCTCAGCTTAGTGTTCTTATGAGCACTTCCACAGTTGTTAACTGAGAGCTTTCTTTTCCAAAGTTATCATTTTTGCATTTGTATATCGTGTGGCAGGTACGATGATACTTTATGCCCAGGGGAGTCAAGGAAATTTTCATTACGAAAAGATCCTGGACTGACCGGGATTCGAACCCAGACACCTTCAGCATGGCTTTGCTTTGTAGCCGCGGACTCTAACCACTCGGCTAAGGAAGGCCCCCTCATACTTAAGCTTACACATCATTTTGAACACTCAAAGATGACATGTAGGCATAACACCAGTGGATTGTTTAGCACCGACATTTCTAACAGTATTGTTTACACCCTCAAAAAGTGTGCAAAACTGACCCTAATAAATATGAAATAGTTCAAAATCATCATTAGACAACTATAAACTAAAAAACAAGGAATGTCTGTGGTGCCAACGAAACTTTCAGCATCCTTGGGAGGAATTTTTTTTGGTACCGACCTGATACAAAATTCACCCCAGTGATCTATTTGCCCCCGGTACGGTATGTCAATTACATTACGATTTTTTCGGGAAAATAGTTTGCTGGGAAATAGTTTATTCGGGAAAACGTCATTCGAGGAAATTGCATTCGGGGAAACGATTTTCGGGGAAATGTCGTACAATCAATAAATCTGTATCTAAATGGCACGGTGAATGGCTGGGCATGGCGTTCCATTGGCACCTCGCGTACCTACAGGAATGAAATACACCCCTTTGTGTGGTTGCTGGGCAAGAACTCCTATCCGTACCTCCTCGTGGTACTGACCGTGGTACGAGTAACCTCAGGGAAGATTGAGTAATCAACTCCGGTGGGAACTGCCGAAGGAAATGGGAGGTTGGGGATGACCTATTTCGCATGAAGACGTTTCACATAAAGCAGTTTCATACAAGAACAGGTAGCATTTCAAAAAAAGGCATATTATTCTCATTATGCCAAATGTCCTTATGCGAATCGTCCTTATGCGAAACGTCTTTATTTGAAACGGTCCACCCCCGGGGAGGTTTGCTTTTGCTTCTGCAAACCTGGAGCGTCTATACTACACTCTACACTCCATGTTAGGAGTAGCTCACAACAGCGTCTGTTCCCCATGTCAGGGGCGGCTGATCATTAGAGCGATTCAAATTTCAAAAATGTTTGAAAATCCAATCTCCCATATGCTTCTTATCATCCTTACCATAAAAATTTTCAGCTTTCTAGGTAATGATTTGAAGGTGGCCCAGAGACAATATAGGTTTATATGGAAATTACTATGGAGACATTTTGAGAAATGTTCTGAACATGCTAGTACTGTAGTGTAAGTAGAAACTTATCATCTAATATTGAAAACTTATTCTTCAAACCTTAGTGAACAATGTTGTTGAAGAAACAAATCCCTTTTGATCTTAATTTGTTTGGGATTTTTCTACATGTTTGCAGGGTTATAACATCATATTAAGCTAAATAATAATAATCTCTTCAGCAAATTTCTTTATAATGGTTTGAATAATGAGTTTTAACTATGGGATAATAAGTTTGTACCGCAATCCGGGGTAACATTCATCATTTTTTTGAGTATTTCTTAAATTTTTCATTTCACAATATAAAAGTTACAAGTTTTATATTTTTAAAACAAGTACTGGCACCCACCGCTCCTAACTATACACTTCATTTTGTTTTTCGAAAGATTTAAGCATGTTTAAATAAATCTCCCAAGTAAACAACGTTCAGTAATATTGGGATTTACGTTACTTACTAAAATCATGGTCCCTGAAGCCGAAAATGAAGACCAAACTCTTTCAAGTCATTTACTTTTTGAGTCGTTTCAAAATAAAAACACCTTGAACCGTGGAATTCGCCTAAAAGTAGACAATTTCCAAAGGAATTTCTACATTCTTAAAAGTTATTATTGAATAAACTTATAAAAGATTTGACAACGGGATCGTTTTCAGCGATGCCATATTTAGTAACAACCGCATTTTTCTTGATCACATCGTTTGCAAAACTCATGCGAAACATGAATTATTGGTAGTGTCAGTGAAAATGATAGAAATCATTGTTTCAAAAAGTTGATAAATTTACGCATGGACTAAACGCAATTTTGGCAAAAACCTTAATTTTCACTAGCTCATGAATATAAGAAAGAGAGGTACCATTCATGATTCGAAAATGTTTCATCAATAAATGTTTATTTGAACTCTTAACGAGATGAGCCATTCCGATCAATGTTACCCCGGATTACGGTACTTACATTACAATACTAGTGTGTTTGGAACATATCTCAAAATTTCCCCATAGTAATTTCCACATAAACCTACATTGTCTTTGGGCCACCATTAAATCACCGCCTCGAAAGCTGAAAATTTCAGAGATCACTATTTTTATGGTAAGGATGGTAAGGAACACATGGAAGATTGGATTCTCAAACATTTTAAAATTTTGAACCGCCCTACTGACCATCGCCCAAGTGCCAGAGAAGGACTCTAACCTGAACTGTGTACTATGATCCTCCAAACATTTAGGGGATTGGTCCTCAGCAAATCCAGGGGGTTGGTGTCAGGCCCTGCAAGCCAACCGTAAAACACATCAGCACAGGCACGTCAATGAGAGAATACGGACCAGAATTATCGGAAAAGACCACAGTGACGAAAATGGACTAGCGATGGGAAACTCGGTACGTGGAACTGCAAATCTCTCAATGTACTGAAGACCCGCGGTTTCGGCATCGTAGCACTGCAGGAGGTGTGCTGGACAGGTTCGAAGGTGTGAACGTTTAGAGGTAATCATACCATCTACCAGAGCTGCGGCAACACACGGGAGCTGGTAACAGCTTTTATAGTGATGGGTGATATGCAAAGGCGCGTGATCGGGTGCTGGCCGATCAACGAAAGAATGTGCAAGTTAAGAATCAAAGGCCGATTCTTTAACTTCGGCATAATCGACGTGCATCGTCCACACTCCGGAAGCACTGACACATTTTACACGCAGCTTGAACGCGAGTACGACCGCTGCCCAAGCCACGACGTCAAGACCATCTTACGAGATTTGAACGCTCAGGTTCACCAGGAGGAGGAGTTCAGACCGACGATTGGAAAGTTCAACGCCCACCGGCTGACGAACGAGAACGGCCTAGGACTGATAGATTTTGCCGAATCCAAGAACATGGCCATTCGTAGCACGTATTTTCAGCACAGCCTCCCGTATCGGTACACCTGGAGATCACCTCAGCAGACAGAATCGCAAATCGACCACGTTTTGATCGATGGACGGCACTTCTTCGACATAACCGACGTCAGAACCTATCGTGGCGCTAAAATTGACTCCGACCACCACCTAGTGATGGTGAAACTGCGCCCAAAACTATCCGTTAACAATGATGTACGGTACCGACGCCTGCCCCGGTACAATCTCGAGCAGCTGAAACAACCAGATGTCGCCAAAGCGTACGCGCAGCATCTTGAGGCAGCGTTGCCGGATGAGGGTGAGCTCGATAGGGTCCCTCTTGAGGACTGCTGGAGGACAGTCGAAGCAGCCATTAACGACGCTGCCGAAAGTATTGTCGGATATGTGGAACGGTGCCAGGAGGTTTTAAAGGAGAAGATTGCAGCGCAGGCTGCAATGCTGCAGCATGGTACGCGGCAAAACGTGGAACGATACAGACTGAAGCGAAAACAGCAAACCCGCCTATTCCAGGTCAAAAAGCGTCGCCAGAAAGAGGTGGAATGCCAAGAGATGGAGTTGCTAAAGAAACGCGGAAGTTCTATCAGAAGCTCAACACATCCCGCAAAGGCTTCGTGCCGCAAGCTGAGATGTGCCGGGATAAGGATGGGAGCATCGTGGAAAGGTGGAAGCAGCAACGACGATGAACACCTGAATGGCGCAGAGAACACAGACACAGAGAGTCAGGACAGCGAAAGCGAAAGCTACGTCAGCACAGCACCAACGAGCTCCCACGATGGGGGAAGTTAAGGATGCCATTCAACAGCTCAAGAACAACAAGGCCGCTGGCAAGGATGGTATCGGAGCTGAACTCATCAAGATGGGCCCGGGCAAGTTGGCCGCTTGTCTGCATCGGCAGATTGTCAGAATCTGGGAAACGCAACAGCTACCGGAGGAGTGGAAGCAAGGCGTTATATGCACTATCTACAAAAATGTCGCCCACTGGAGTGTGAAAATTATCGTGCAATCACCATCCTAAACGCCGCCTACAAAGTGATATCCCAGATTCTCTTCCGTCGTCTATCACCTATAGCAAACGAGTTCGTGAGAAGTTATCAAGCAGGTTTTATCGACGGCCGCTCGACAACGGACCAGATCTTTCCCATGCGGCAAATCCTCCAGAAATGCCATTAGTACCAGGTCCCTATGCACCATCTGTTCATCGATTTGAATGCGGCATACGACTGTATCGACCGCGTAGAGCTATGGAAGATCATGGACGAGAACAGCTTGTCCGAAAAGCTAACGAGAAGATAAGAGCGACGATGGAAGATGTTCAAAATTGTGTGAAGGTATCAGGCGAACACTCTAGTGTGTTTGGATCCCGCCGGGGACTACGACAAGGTGATGGACTTTCGTGCCTGTTGTTCAATATTGCGCTAGAAGGTGTTATGCGGAGAGCCGGGCTTAACTGCCGGGGTAGGATTTTGACAAGATCCAGTCAATTTGTTTGCTTCGCGGATGGTATGGACATTGTCTTCCGAACATTTGAAAAGGGGTTAGACCTGTAGACCCGCCTGAAACGCGAGGCAGCAAAGGTTGGACTGGTGGTGAATGCGGCCAAGACGAAGTACATGTTAGCTGTTGGGGCCGAGCAAGACAGAGCTTGCCTAGGTAGCAGTCTTACGATAGACGGAGATAATAGGTGGTCGACGAGTTCGCCTACCTTGGATCCTTGCTGACGGCTGACAATAACGTGACCGTGGAAATACGGAGGCGCATTATCAGTGGAAGTCGGGCCTACTATGGCCTCCACAAGAAAATGCGGTCAAAAAAGATTCACACCCGCAACAAATGTATCATGTACAAAACTCTCATAAGACCGGTAGTCCTTCACGGGCATGAAACATGGACGATGCTCGAGGGGGACTTGCAAGCACTTGGAGTCTTCGAACGTTGAGACGATCTTTGGCGTTGTGCAGGAAAACGATGTGCTACGGCGAAGGATGAATCACGAGCTTCCCCAACTCTACGGCGAACCCAGTATTCAGAAGCTGGCCAAAGCTGGAAGGATACTATGGGCAGGGGATGTTGCAAGAATGCCGGACAGCAACCCTGCACAGATGGTGTTCGCTTCGGATCCAGTCGGTACAAGGAGGCGTGAAGCGCAGCGAGCTAGATGGGCGGATCAAGTGCGTATCGATTTGGCGAGCGTGGGGCAGAACCAAGGATGGAGAGATGCGACCGTGAACCGAGCATAGTGGCGTGATATTGTTGATTCAGTGTTATCTGTTTAGATGTTAACTAATTAAATTAAATGAAATGTTATTTCATAGAAAACACTTTTGAAGAATATTTATCCATTATCCATTAATCATCTCATTCATTACACAAAACGTGAGGAACTAGTAGTATCATTTCAATACCAAAATCAGCATGAAAGGTGTAAGAAATTATTGTTTTGCTTGAAAGTTGCAAAATATCTCGTTCGCAAATCCTCCCGTTGAAAAAGTTGGGCTACGTTGTAGATTATTTGCATAAAACGCTTCTACCTACTAAAACCAGACGATTAGACAAACATAAAACCAACCCATGAGGAAGAAAGCAAACCTGCTCAAAATAGTACACATTCCTTTACCCCCAATTTGAACTCTTCGATCTCTCTATTTTCACATATATAACTAATTCTCTGACCGAAACTAAAAATCGAGCAGCGAAAACATCAGCAGAAAGAGAATCGTACGGATTGTGAAACAAAAGCTGTCACTTTATGTTAATGTTGATGAAGTACATTATCCTCATGAGACAGCAGCAAATCACCTCTTCCAGCTAAGTAAGTTGCAGTCAACCAACGCAACCCTTACTGCTCGACAGTGTCCAATCCGGTGGTCGACAGGGATATACCAACTATAGTATCGCACCGACAAACTGACTGACTGACTGGTGTATGGCGTGCAAAATAATGCTGGTTGGCGACTGTGACAGATTGCTTTGACTTTCTTTTATACACCGACCGCCCACCCAACCAACCCAAGCGCATGGACTCCTCCGGTGTGTCCACTAAATCGTTGTCGCGACCAGTTCCGTCGTCAGCTCCCAGTCACATTGCGGCCACTAGGGTGGCCAGGACTACCGATTTCTTGGTAGTCCCACTGATTTTTATCATACTTACCAATTCATAGGCCTGCACCAATAAACTATCTATAGATTTCCACCAAATCGTTGAAAAATTTTCCTCGGGATTATTCATAAAATCCACTTCAAATTCATAAAACGTTTTATAAGACATTTTACCCATAATTTTCAAAAGAAATCCATTTTAATTTTTTAGCGATATATATCCCAAAATGTTTTATTTTTTCTACCAAACACTCCAAGAAATTGTACAACAAATTTAAACATGTTCTTGGAAGTTTTTCAATCAATCTCATCAAATATTTCTATAGAGATTCAGCTCTCTTTTTAACAAGGGTAAAATCTGTAAACTGACCCCTGAGAAGGTAACTCAGGGAGTGTGGGGATGCCGCACCAACGACGACCCAATAAAACCAGTCCATGCACTGTACTGAACGAATTCTAGCTTAATTGCTCAAGTGATGTACCTACTGATTTCGGAAAAACCAACCTGGCCACCCTGGCGACAACCGACCGAGGAAAAGGCGAGTATAAAACTTGCAGCATAAATAATTTTCACCGACCTCGAGTACACAAAACGGACTACCACACTGCTGCTGCTGTTCTACTTAGTGCTGTTAGCTGGTGGGAGTGCAAAGTGAATGCGACGATTGCGAACGGTAACTCAATTCCCAGGCCAGCAGGTCAAGGGTTCAAATCTGACTGGACAGCCCCCGCCTCCACCACGTTCACGGAGACTAGACGGAGGACTTCGAGTATGAGGAAGTTTATCGTTATGGTAAGATCTGAAACAAATCCTCAAACGATTCGTCGGAAGCATTTTAAAACTATATGGGACGTTTTTGTGTGATTTTATGCCTCACTTCATCCTCAATTAGTAATCTTCCCCGTCCGGTTCAGACTGAGTGAATGTCACCGGAGTTGACAGCCGAGTGACAGCACAGTTCCTGTCTATATAGTGAACGGCTGTCCGTTCCGTGTGCAATCGAAACTCCCTCATCAGCAGCTGACTCACTTGATGGTTGTATATTTTGCGAACACTAAAATCTCCATTTACGTAAGTCGCATATAAGTAATTCTATATAAGAAGTATTCTGATGCTCCATACCTAACAATATCATATCTATCTCTGTAGAAACAAAAATGGAATGGTGTTTGTATGTCACGATATGGCTTGAGAATGGGTCAACGGAAAGTCGTTATTTACTTAAGCAAATTAGCATATGGTCGACACAGTTTTGTACAAGATTTGTCATGATTCTTATTTTCAGTTTACTTGATATCAATCAAATAAATTTCACGCAAACGTTTCTACGATTCTGTTTACGTTAAGGCTGTTGACGTATCCCCATTACAGCAAATGGAGGTTTCAATGTAAACAACAAAAAATACAGTATTGCCTCAGCTTGTCACAAGTAACCTAATGCTTCACTTGACAATCAAATAAGTTCCAAATTGTAAGAGTCTTTGGAATTTTGGCAGTTCTCAAATTCGTCACCGGCAGACAGGCAGCGCAGAGAAACAGAAGGAGATGCAGTTTGCACTTCTGCTACTGGGCACTATGGGCCAGAAAACAAAATTTCGCGACAAAATTCCAAACACTTCCAAAATGAACAAAAATTAATCGAAAAGTAATACAAACTTAAGGAAGCATGCAAATGTCGTGTTTGGGATAACTAAGATTCATTTTGAATTGAATTGAGAATATTTGTAAGGATTCTGAGTTTTTGGGAAAATATTTTAATAAAGGCATTATTATTTCATATTCGCTAATAAATCATTTTACAAAATATATAGTACATTTTCAAAGATATGTTTCAAACATTTCAAAGTATTTTGAAGATACACTGTTAAGTTTCTCTGAATAGTAAAAAAAGCATGAAAAATGTGATCATATTTATCATAGTTGTTTGGAATGCATTGGCAACTGTTTATTTGATGTATTTATTGGTTTTTCAGCTTACTTTCTCTTCTTTCTGGGACAGAGCCTGCTTCTCAGCTTAGTGTTCTAATGAGCACTTCCACAGTTATTAGCTAAGACCTTACTATGCCAATGACCATTTTTGCATGTGTATATCGTGTGGCAGGTACGATGATACTCTATGCCCTGGGAAGTCGAGAAAATTTCCAACCCGAAAAGACCCTCGACCGGTGGGATTCGAACCCACGACTCTCAGTTTGGTCTTGCTGAATAGCTACGCGTTTACCGCTACGGCTATCTGCTTACATTTGTATTTAATTTACTATTGAAATTTTCTAACGCAATATTGTTACTGTACATAACCTATGAAAAATCCATACAATCATCAAAGAGTTATATAGGCATGGTCCAAAATGGAACAATATAAGATGAATTACATATTTGTAGATGCTATGCTATTTCAAAATGTGACAATTCAAATTGTTTGAAGCGTTTCAATCAAAATCACTTTCAAATTATTATTTTCGGAAATATTTTAGCTGTAATGGAGGCCTAACTTGATATGTTAAAACATCAGAACATCTGGTTTACACAAGCTTATGAAAATCATTATAAGATTACGTGCATTAAGTTCTTATATAATAAACGTGAATTTTTGTCCAGATCTCGTACTTGATTGATTTTAAATTGAAATAAATCAAGTAGAATTAAAAATCTTCATTTCCTTTCGCCGGAATAAGATGATTGTTTTGTGTACAAATGAATAGTTTATCTGATTAAACTAGTAACATTCTCCAGACCACATTATGCTTATATATCCGATATTTCTGGTAAAAATTTAAAAGGATTCAAACGATTTTTTACGTTCTTCGTTGATGGCCATTGACCTGGCCATTTGGTGCTGTCTTTTTTATTATCATTTTCTTTCATTATTTTGTACTGTATTTTTCTGATAATCCAGCGTAGTTTGGGAAGATAGTACAGGAGGTTGCCTAATTCTTTTATAATCTATGAGGGCAAATTTATTCACTCTATGTGAACCATCAAACTTAAAAACGAGCAAGTTTTCGCTGTTTTTACTTAATGTTTATAAATTTTGTAAAATATTATACCGTTTTTTTAATCCTGCTTGAAAAATAACCAGCAGAGTTTGTATGATAGCTTTTAGAAAATTTTTACTAAATGTCTATATTCAATTTAAGCCACTGCGATTTGAACAAAAAAAAACATACACACACAACAATCTCAGCCGTCTTATATTTCTTCAAAAATCTTTTACCTGAATGTTGTCCAGAAACCACGCATTAGTTCTTATCATACCATACAAATCATGGCCTCAAAGAATAATAGCAAAATTATTATTTTTTGTAATTTTTCAACCGACTCTACCCAGATTTCTGGATGTCACCTAGCTCATGAACGAAAACTTGCTCAAAAGTAGTGGATTATGACTGCTTGAGTTGTTTTATATCAATCAAACTTATTTAATTTGTGATTGTATGAACAGCAGCGAAGTTAAAAATATGGGGTTAAAAAATCAACCAATTTATCGCATGTACTTAAACTGATGTATCTCGGCCATCCGCAAATATATGCAAAAACTTTTGGTAGCACATGAAAGAGTGGAGTCTAGGCTTCCACCTCATACTGGTTGCAAGCCGAATACGGTGGAATACCATAACTTTTAAGGTGAAATAGTAAAAATATAGTGAATATTACTGGTACATTGTAAAATCAAGGCTTCAATTTAAAATTAACATTATTTTTATACCAGACATGTAAAATGCACTTAATTTGCTTTCCAAAAATTTACTCACAATAATTTTTCTTGCCATTTTCCCCCTCAAACCAAATTTTCTTAAGATAGGGTGAAATTCAAGTTCTGCAGTATAGACAATATTGAGCCCCATAAAGTGCAATGAAATAACGTAAATAATCAAATAACATAGTTGGTAAACAATCACACATGTTCTCAATAATGAGAAATTCATCTCAATAATTCATTTTATTGAAAAAAGGTTTTTGGACTTTTGTCGCGAAATTTTGATTTCTGGCCCATAGTGCTGGGGTTTCCTCTTTTCGAGTCTGCTGCAGCGGTGCACGGAATGTGTCCACCGTCATCGTCCAGTTCCAGTCGTCTTGTCAGCTTTTTCTCCGGCCTCTGGCTTGCCTTCGTCTTCGGTGGGGACAACTGTCACGCGGCAAATTGCAGTAGCGTGCGAGGCAAGACAAGACAAGAGGACAACCGAAAAACTGGACAGCCCAAACGAGATAGATATCGGTGACGCGGTGACAGTGACAGTTCATATGGTCGTTTATCTGGAGGAATTGGGGAGAATGGAGAGCAAGATCAGTACGGCCGAAAGTAGCAACCGTTTTGTCACTCAGACTTTGTTCTGCTGATTGGGATGGTCATTGTCGTCGTCGTCGTCACCATCGGTGGTGTTATCTGCTGGGGAAAGAAGCAGCAAGCGCCTTCCAAATTGATATTCTTGCAAGCTGACTGAATGACTGACGTTTGGCAATAAAAGTGTGGTATCATTGAATTGCAGCTGTCGAATGAGATCGATAGATGTCATTAAAGGGTATTTATGTAGGGGTTATTTAATTGAAAGTAAACATAAAGAAGTTGCAATTTAGAATGAAAGAATCCATTTTTATGTTAAAAGATTCCTTGATAGAGACTTTCCTTAGCCGAGTGATTAGAGTCCGCGGCTACAAAGTGAAGCCATGCTGAAGGTTTCTCGGTTCGATTCCCGGTCGGTACATGATCTTTTTATAATGAAAATTTCCTTGACTTCTCGGACATAGAGTATCATCGAACCTGCCCTACGATATACGAATGTAAAAATGGCAATTTTCGCAAAGAAAGCTCTCAGTTAACGTTCAACGCTCCGTCATCGTAATTATCGTCATCATCGAAACCTCAAAATCAATTTTTCTGTTCAAAACTAAAAATCATTCGATGAAAATGTATTCACTGTGGTTCGGTTGAAGAGTACAACACAGTGAACACATTTTCCAGTAAATTTCCTGGATTTTGAACGAAAAATTGATTTTGAAAATTCTAAAATCAATGAGGGATCCTGTCCCCATAATAACTGTGGAAGTGCTCATTGAACACTAAGTGAGAAACAGGCTCTCTCTCAGTGAGGACGTAATGCCAATAATCAAAAAACGAAAAAATAAGAATTCTTCCTATTAAAGGTTTTAAAATACTGTATGACTACAATACCGAAATGATTGCGATATAATCAGCATACGGGGCTAAATTGGAGATTGTCACCGCTGACATGATCGATAATTAACCATACTTACTTACTTATTTGGCTTTACATCAATTATCTTGATAAAGCCTCGCCAACAATATTTCGCCAATTCACTCGGTTCATGGCCGCTTCTCTCCATCCTCGACTGTGACCCACGCTCTCCAGGTCCTGGTGCACCTGGTCAATCCACCTAGCTCGCTGCGCCCGACGCCTTCTTGTTCCGACCGGATTCGTAGCGAACACCATTTTTACAGGGTTGTTGTCCGGCATCCTTGCAACATGCCCTGCCCAGCGTATCCTTCCAGCTTTAGCTACCCTCACGATACTGGGTTCGCCGTAGAGTTGAGCGAGCTCGTGGTTCATCCTTCGCCGCCACACGCCATTCTCCTGCACGCCGCCAAAGATCGTCCTTAGCACTCGGCGTTCGAAAACCCCAAGAGCTTGCAAGTCCTCCTCGAGCCGTGCGGTTAGCGGCGTCAGTCGTTTAGGCGTATTGTGCTACGGAGTGTGGGTTCGATTCCCGCCCCAGTCGGAGAAAACTTTTCGTCAAACGAAAAATTCTTCACTGGTCCACTGGTCGTTCTGTGTGTCCGTTGTCTAATGTTAGTTATGTTCAGTCTGTGCAGCCTATGGCTGAAGACGGTGTAAATTGTCTTTTTTTTTTTTCTATCGTAACACTGCTTCCTAGGCGGGCCCTGTCGCGCTCAGTTCCGCCAACCAGCATGTACTTTGTTTTCAACGCATTCACCATTAGCCCGACTCTTGTTGCTTCGCGTTTCAGGCGGGAGAACAAATCTGCCACCGTTTCAAATTTTCTCCCAATAATATCCATGTCGTCCGCGAAGCAAACAAGTTGTCTGGATCTCGTGAAAACCGTGCCTCGTCCGTCGCCCTGTCGTAGTCCCCGCCGAGACTCGAACGAACTGGAGTGTTCGCCCGAGATCTTCACGCAGTTTTGCACACCGTCCATCGTTGCTCTGATCAATCTTGTGAGCTTCCCGGGAAATCTGTTCTCGTCCATGATTTTCCATAGCTCTACGCGGTCGATACTATCGTATGCCGCCTTGAAATCGATGAACAAATGGTGCGTAGGGACCTGGTACTCACGGCATTTCTGGAGGATTTGCCGCACGGAAAAGATCTGGTCCGTTGATAACTTCCCACAAACTCGTTTGCTATAGGTGATAGACGATGGAAGAGAATCTGGGATAGCACTTTGTAGGCGGCGTTTAGGATGGTGATTGCACGATAACATTCACACTCCAGTTTGTCGCCCTTTTTGTAGATAGGGCATATAACGCCTTGCTTCCACTCCTCCGGTAGCTGTTCCGTTTCCCAGATTCTGATTATCAGCCGATGCAGACAAGCGGCCAACCTGTCCGGGCCCATCTTGATGAGTTCGGCTCCGATACCATCCTTGCCAGCGGCCTTGTTGTTCTTAAGCTGTTGAATGGCATCCTTAACTTCCCCCATCATTGGAGCTGGTTGGTTTCCGCTGTCCGCTGTGCTGACGTAGCCATCGTCTTCGCTGTCCTGACCTTCTGTGCCTGTG
Source organism: Aedes aegypti (assembly GCF_002204515.2). NCBI lineage: Eukaryota > Metazoa > Arthropoda > Insecta > Diptera > Culicidae > Aedes > Aedes aegypti. The sequence goes on from NC_035108.1 coordinate 385,398,507, forward strand.
TTCCCTGCGCCATTCAGGGGTTCATCGTAGTACTGCTTCCACCTTTCGATCACCTCGCGTCCGTCCTTCAAGATGCTCCTATCCTTATCCCGGCACATCTCAGCTCGCGGCACGAAGCCTTTGCGGGATGTGTTGAGCTTCTGATAGAACTTCCGCGTTTCTTGAGAACGGTACAGCAACTCCATCTCTTGGCATTCCACCTCTTCCAGGCGGCGCTTTTTGTCCCGGAATAGGCGGGTTTGCTGCTTCCGCTTCAGTCTGTATCGTTCCACGTTTTGCCGCGTACCATGCTGCAGCATTGCAGCCCGCGCTGCATTCTTCTCCTCTAAAACCTCTTGGCACTCCTCGTCGAACCAATCGTTTCTTGAGATCCGTTCCACATATCCGACAATGCCATATTTTGATTAATTAAAGGCACTTTTCCGACAGAACCAATCACATCCAATGTCCTATAGAAGTGGTCCGGGTCTTAGTATGTATTTGCTTGTATTAGTCACCAAAAAGATGTAAGCAAAACCGATCAGCTGATGCAGTCTGGGGGATACATACAACCAGGCGGTCATTTTATTTTACTGTTATAGCGTTTTTTCATGGATGGAAAGTGGCGAACATATCTGCTAAACTGAAACAAAAACAAAACCAAACGCTCCCGAGCGTCAGATCGCTGGTTTACTCGCATCTGTCATGCTCCCGAGTAACCGAAGCTAAAAGTGATTCGCGAACGTGTTCTTAGCTGTTCAGAGTCATATTGTGCTGTTGAGAAAAAAGCTGCTTCCCCTCCGAGATTTATGGTTTCCAAGGGTTTTTGACTACAAACTGCGAAAATCATCATATCATGTTTTATGGTAATTTTTACATAGAAAATGTGAATGAAACATAAATATTATTCATTACTTGTATTATTTAATCTTTTTAGACTCAGTTTTTCGGTTTGGACATGATTTTTATCTGTTACTTTCACCTTACCAGATTGGAATTGGAAGCATACCTTCAAATTTTATCATGCGGACGTCGAGTTCAATATATGTGTAATGAAAGCTTCTAAAACATCAACGATGGCGTGAGATTCTTCACAGGCCTTGTCTCCAGCATACGCCCATATCAAATGATAGAACCGGTTCATTCCTGGGTAAATGGACACTTAAACATATTTTCGCAAAAACGGCTCATTTTGGAAAGCTTTGATTGAACCTTCATATAAGTGTGATAAGCGGCTCCGTTTTGCTCAAAACCTAAGAGCTAGTATTGATATAAGTTATCTCTAACCAAAGGAACAAATTTTATCCTCAAAAATCTGTTGTAGGCCTCCGTATTTATTTTTTATTCAACTTTAACAAAAAATAAAGACATATCAAACCTATAAGACACAAATGCCCTCAAAACTATGACCCTGGCAAAATATTTTATTGTGATCATGAAGAACACGTTCTCTTAGCACTCCTCCATCCTCTGATACCTAACAAACTAAAATTTTCAATAATAAAGTGTGATTTTTGAAGGTGGAAAATTTATCACCAGAGTATACGACAATCAGACGCTGTTTCTAGCTTTGGGCAGACAAAACCTTTGCACTTATGTGCTTTATAACATTATTTAGGACAGTAAGAAAATATGACAAAAAATGTCCTGGATAACGAAGTTGTGTCAGAATATACTAAAAATAATCAGAAATTACATTCACTTTCAAAAACAATGAAAAAAACGCATGTGGATGCTATATTTACGTTTAAAAAAATTGCGCATTTTTTATGGGCCATACTGTAATTAATTTGTCTGTCAAAACCATAATCAATCACACCTTACTCGGTTACTCGCGAGAAAACGATCCGGAGCTTGTTGTTACAGTAATTTCTCGATTATATCACGGGTCCAAAATTTTTTGGCGTGATATATCGAAACGTGATATTATGAAAATGTTTTTTATGCCATATAATTTCCATAAAAAATTGCGCTTTTTTTTGCAGAAATAGAGAAAACGACATGAAAACTACGTGAGAGATTGGTCAAATAGATATATGTTGGTTGTTTAGGGTTATTTTTCAACCGTGCTAAAATCGAGAGTGATAAAATTAAGCGATATTAAAACGAGCAGTGATAAAATCAAGAAACTACTGTACTTTTTTTGACACGTTCAGTAGTATTCGTGAGCTGCTTCGTGATGCGAACTTTTCCAGCACTGGCTAGGGGGCAGGTATTTGTCACAACAAGCTTTCTTTTTAATTTTTGAAAATCGATAGAAAAAAGCCATAAGAAGCGAAAGGAAGGCAATCTTAAGAAATCTGGACATATATCTGGGTTTTCTTCTTTTTTCACATATTTGTTTTATTATTTTTTTTTTTCATTTATCACAGAAACACTACAACACTCTTCTTCATCTTCTCATCCACAAAATGTTCTTGAATTTCTACAACGACGTGCATCAGATCATCTAAGGTGTCATCAGATAAATCATTTTTTTAGAATCCTCGAATATCATAAAGCTTCGCACTACTTCAATGTAACTCATAGATTTTTATTTGTTTTCGCTTCGTTACCCATATGGAGCTTAAAACTGGAAATGACTCATGCCAAGCGCAAAGAAAAACGTCATACAAGCTGGCCTCTCTGAATCGTTTTCTTGCATGGTGGACCCTATTTTTTTTCTCAAAAATTTGTGGTGGTATTCAGCAGTTTCTTCGGTCAGTGAAGCTAAAGGTGCAGGTGAGTGAATTATTATTTCACCAGCATGAGCTAGAAGCTTATGAACAGTTGTATCATACAGATTGAAATATTGTGGATAAGTAGCTCTACAATACTCATCCATTTTTTCTGGGTATATTGGCTTTTGGGAGTTGATGCTATTAGAATATTATGCAACCTTTCAATAACATTTTAATATAATAAGCTTCCTTCCACTTTGTTACAAATTTACACTCCAATTTATATAACTTATGTTTTAAGTTAGGAATCATCTTCTGTTATTCCATAATTGGCACAAATATGTTTGAAAGCATTTCCAATATTCTCCATATGATTTAATTTTACGTCGAAAAGAGAAATAACAGCGTGATTATCCATAGCTTCGCCTATCATTGTTTTTGATGGCGCTCACACTTTTCTATTTTTTTTTAACAAAAACATCATTTTCAGAAGCACTGACAGTCAAATACTCTACTCATAAATAAAATTCAATTGCCAGCATTAGGTACTAGCTAACTAGCTGTTGTTGAAGAAATCCAACAAACATATTTTTGTTTGTGCTCAACAAAGAGCGATTGATGTTTTACATAGGGTAGGTGTACCAGTTATGGACATAATGGTTCCCTATTTCGCCATACGTGATATTTTGATTTTGTTTCAAATTTTGAATTATTCTGTGTGTTTTAGTAGATTGATATAAAATGAATCTTGATGTTAAAACATTCAGAAACTATCAAAATGTAAAAGTTTTCGGGAAAACACATATGGCCAAATAGGGAACCACTATAGCCATAATTGGTACACTTTCCCTTTGTACTTAATGGAGAAATATTATTCCGAAACTCATGGTGGCGGTGGTAGTCGTGGTTTTGAATAAACAAGTAACCAAACCACGAATTTACTACCTTTGGTTTAAAAATAACCGATTGAAATACCTTTCAATTCGTATTCCTAAAATAATATTTTCTGTCTACCCTATCCTCAAGATGAATACCTTAAGGGCAAAATAAAATATTGGTCCGAAATAAATCAAAAACTTGTAGGTCAACTAAAAATAACGAGATACTGAACACCTGTAAACTTTGTTGATGTGGAAGGAAACTTGTTTTAGGAATGCACGGTAAAAAAAATCAAACGACAAAAAAAAATAAAAAATGATTTTTCAAAGTTGCAACTTGTTGCAAGATTTATCTACGGGACATGTTCGTTGAAGCTTCAAGCTTGATTTGTATCTGAACAGAAGTGTGGGGAAATGCGGGGAAAAAAATCTTGACTATCAAAGTTCAAATTTGGCATTTCTTTCCAAATATTTCAATTTATTTTATTTTTTAATATTTTCCTGTTAGTAATATGACATTATTTTAATAGTCCCGCAGAAAGCTAATGTAAAAATATTCATAAGAATGTATTTAGATGAAGGGCTTTAATGAAAAAAATATGATTGTTTAATAAACTTGAAGAGAACGGTTTTTTTCGCCGAAAAATGTAAATTTTGCATCTAGTTTTGACTTTGATACTGTATATCTCAGAATCTAAAGCAAGTGGCATCTTCAAATTTTATATTTTCCTTAATAATGTTGTTAGTAAGCAGTATGAAATAACCAAAAATGATTTAGGAAACAAAACTTTTTAGATGTATGACTGCCTGATCCCTCATAGTGTGATGGTGACGACAAGCCTGCGAAAAATTCTGTTCGCAGCTTTGCCCGAAGTTGGCGTTGCACAAATACCACTTCTAAACTGATGTTATCACAAATACTAATTTAATGTTCGACCGCACCTCTGAATATCCCACATCGAATCACATCGCTTGCTTTAACTCCGACTACTACAATGTCATGGTGATGGTAAAATTGCATCTAAAACAATTCGTATTCAAGAATGTACGATACCGACGCCATGTATCATCTGCAAGCAGTACGATGGAGCTCTCTTGAGGATTGCTGGAGGACAGTCAAAACAGGAATTTTCGGATAGGTATGAAGAAGCTCAAGAAATAATTTGGTTCTTATCACTTAATGAACAAATGCGCTGAAGACACCAAGATGCTACGATGCGTAGTTTTTCTGCTACATCACTGTTGCTATATTTTTTTAATGTCAAAATTCAACCTATCTGTAACATTTAAATCAATAGTTTTCACACAACTTTGGCAATAGTTGTCGAAAATTGACGAAATTTGTAGTTATATAATTCCTGTCACTAAAAGTCGTTTTTATTTAAAGTGCAATCCATGAAGTACAAGAATAATGCTTCGTAGGATCATATACATTTAAAATTTTGTTTTTGTTAGAAGTATTTTGGTTCTCAATAGTTTTGAGATGGTGTAAGATTGTTAATTTTTGGCATATGAAGGATGCTTTTGCTTTGTTCTGCAAATTCGTGTAAAATATTACCAATATTTTTTTTATTTTAGGATAATTTTGTTAGTTTACTATTTATAGGTATTAAAATATGATTCTACCCTATTACCCCAATTCCCATTACCCCGAATGCCATTAACCTGAACGTGTGATGAGTGAAATATTATTAGCGAGGTTTTATCAAAGGAATTGATGTAGAATCAAACAAATAAATAATAAATAATGTTTTCTTTATTTCTGAGATTGTTAAGGTGGTGGATTTAGTTAGCTAAATTTAAAACAAGACAGTTACCGTGTTGATTCGAATTGCCTGGACGCTTCTAATCCCGAACATCGGCCTAATTTCACTCAAAAACAATTATTTCATCGACTTCTACGAGTGCAGAATGTAGAAGACGTCATAATCAGAGTTTAGTCAAAAATGGTTAACGTTGTAAAGGCGGACAGATGGGGTTGATAGTCTAACGACTACGGATTCTGCTTCATAATGAGAAGGCCATGGGTTCAATCCCACGCCCGTCCTTCAACTCGTACTCTGTAGTTGTATCTATCACTTGTCTCTATACAGCTCCTCACCTATACAGCTTTAAAAAATCATGTGATTTTACGTATTTCGGATGCACATAAAAGAAGCGAGCCGAATTTCGTAAATTTGTGTCATATTGTATACGTTAGTGTCTGATTCGGGAATTGTGGATCACAATGACATCGTTTTCATGTTCTTTAACTTGTAAAATCACTTTTTTTTCAATACATCTTCAAGCACACTTTTTTTTCGTTATATGGTCGGCTTTAAGTCAGAGTGGACTAAGTGACATTTTTCATATTTTGAGAAAAATGGGTAATTTTTGAACTCGTTTTAATTTTGGTTCAATATTTCTACATATTTTTATGTTACTTTCAAACAATATAATGTGATGTGGTAATCATGGAAAATCATAATCCAATCCAAAATAAGGACCCAACTCAACAATCAATTTGGAACCTTTGCATAAACGGAACAACTTTTCTGAAGACTTCATTCTTCTAGCATAACTAAAACTTGATATATATGAGTTCGAAACATTTCAAGCTCCCTAGCACCTCCTAGTAGCAGTTTGTTGAGTGCAGCAAACATGTAGCGTACAACCCTTTATTCAATGAGCAATTTTGCTAAAGTTTTCATTCTTCCTAATCTTCAGACTCTTGAGAAATAGAGCATCATGATTAATTCATGGGCCCCATTTTTCGAATTAACGATATATTTTAAGTTGAACTCATCTTCTATCTTTCCAGTTTCCAGTTAGTTTTCCAAAACTGTGGAAACACCGAAAATCCGTTTAAATTTTGCATACAACGTACTATTTACAAGTAATTTACTCTAGAAATTTTCAAGATGTTTGAAAAAAAAAACATACGTAGAACAAATAACTCGCGGAAATGCACCGACGTATTAAAACACTTATTAAAAATCGTTTCACATAAACGTTACTGCTCTTCGAAGTGACTCCTGAGCACATTGACCCCAGAACACAGAAAATGTGTTATTTGATTATAAAGAATAAATGTCTTATTATTAATTACAAAGAACAAAAGTCTTGACTTCTATATGAACTATTAAGAGTGTCAAACATTTTAACATTGGTTCAATAAATTAAATTAATTTAAACAATTAAATTAATTTCAAGAAATTGTATAGGTGAGATCTTAATAAGTGAGGAATCAAAGTATTATGAATAGAGAGTCAATGTCTTATAATGGAAGGATCCCCCATCCGGTCAGAGTATTGTAGTGTTCTCAGGACTAGACCAACAGGAATTCGAACATACCAATCTTAGCTTGGTCGATTACCGTTATTGCTATTTTGATCCCTTATAATTTTCACATAATACCATAATACCCATTTCACATTTCACCCTTATGGTCAAACTGCTTCCACGGAATTAATTTCTGTTAAATCGAAGAGCTAATCGGCCTTATCATACATGCAAGGATGAGAATATCAGCCCGTCGCTAACGACTTTTCAATCCCATCTGTGGAAAACATAAAACGACTGCAACCCTCTTGGGACATTTTAATCGGCCTATAGGTACGTACGCAGCTCACAAATCTGCATAGCTCTTCAGCCGAATAAGTGTGAAACACTAAGTTTACGTATGAAGCACGCGACAAACTTCTATTCGTTTTCTATTAAAACACACAACAATCAGGTGTCAAATCATGGTGCCCACCACTGTTTCTATCTCGAATATCCTTGCCAAGGAGAAGCAAAGTGCGAAACGGAAGCAGGTTCAACCTTATGTCTCCCCAGTGTGCCAGACGAGCCGTGTATTTGAATGAGTAATTGAAATTGGTCTCTCGGTGAACTGTCCTCCCTTTCGTGATCCTTCTGCAAAACAGGGAGACAAACTTTGCATTCCAGACCGTTGTCGGAAGATGAGGCAAAAAACACAATTAAATCATTTCATTTGGCCACCTCAAGCGACATCATCTAGTAGTGCTTTGGTGGAGTGGGTGGGAGGTGGACTACAAATCAATCACGTTCGCCTAATGGTCTGTCGGGATCCGTTTTCCAGAGCAAGGCGTAGAAGGAATTCATCATTTGTGTACATGTGCTCCGCAGCCAGAGCGTCGTCGTCGTCGTTGTCGTTATTCCGATCGGAACATGGGTCCTCCTGAGTATGTGTCGGTACATTCGAACATCTTTGGAATCGGAAAATGTAATAAAGCCATATGACGGACAGCCCCCAGACGTCGTCGGCCGGCACACGAGATCGGACAACGTTAGAGATCGGAACGTTCTTGCCGGCGGAATCGACGACGACGACGACAATGTCAGCTCTTGACTGCTTTCGCTCGGGTAAAATGTGTCAATGAAACGTCTTTGAGTCCGGTTATGACCTAGGAATTCCCCCAAGAGTTTCGGGAGCTGGAATCGAGATTTGCAAGTGATGTCAGATTGGTCAATTTATTCAGTATCAAATATGGGTTGTGTTCGTCATTTTTTATTTATTTATTGTCGTCAATCATGTTTGAAGACTTTTACAGAGAATTTCTTAAGCGCTTGTTTAACTAATACATTCAATTACCTAGTTTTCCTTCTTAAGATAATGTGCGGAAGTATTGTTTTAGCTTCGCTTTGGACCAAGTTAAGTCAATTGAATCGTAATGTTTATTATAAGTAGTCATCATTTGGTTTATTGGTCCGAATTTTGCATAATTAGTACGGTGATAGTTGATTGCAAATAGTTCTCAATGACGTAAACGTCTGGTTGGTACATAGAAGTTTAATTTAGAAAAGTATTCTGGTGAATCAACTTAATGAGAAATATTATCGTTTATAAATGAAATCGTTACATATTCACGACGCTCTCTTAGTGTTTGAATATCAATCAACATACATCAAGCTTTGTAAGTTGGTAATGGAAATTAGGTCCAGCTTAATTTGCGAAGAGCATATAATGAAAATTGTTTTTGCAAGTTTGGCTTCAATACCCAATACGCAGTTCCAATAGAAGCATGGGTATATCAGCACGGTCAAATGCTTTACTAAAATCTGTGTACAAAGCTTCTACATAATTTCCTTTTTCCATAGCACTCAACGAATAGTCTACAAATTCGAGCAAATTGGTGGATGTCGATCGCCCTTTAAAAAGCCGTGCTGCGCTGTAGTTATTCTATTTTTGATTTGGATGAATACTTTTTCATTAATAATGTCCTCATAGAGCTTCGAGATGCACGAAATAAGAGTAATGCCACGATGATTAATTACATCAGTTTTTTTTTTGCCAGATTTGAAAATGGGAACAAGCTATGAGCTTTTCCACATTTTTGGAAAGACTCCAGACTCTAGTGACATAATAAAGAGCCAAAATAATGGAGTAGTCTAATGTCTTCACGAAGATTGGTGGAACTCCATCCGGTCTATTTCCTTTGGTTGCATCCAAGCTTGTCACACCATTCAATATTTCATGTACATTTATATGACTTATATCAACATCGTTACGAAATTCAGGATGATCATCAAAATTTTCATAATCACGATCAGCTTTAGAATATGTTATATGAACCTCTTCAAAAAAATGGAAATAAGTTGCATATTTCTTGTGAGGTATGGCCAACCTTATCATTAAAATACATTGCAGAAGGATAGTTTTTGGATTTTAGATTTAGATCAACATTTATAAGACAGATAAGATTTTAAATTATAAGACATCCATCTTTTGAATGATTATTGAAATTAACAAAGAGGGTCGTCCATTCCCAACAACATGGTAATTTATCATGACTTTTCAAAACCCTTCCCCCCCCCTCGTGGCTCAGCTTAATTTTGGCCAATAAACTCCTCGCTATCCCTATGACCATGGGTTTTCCATGAACTAAATATGGAGCTTAAAATTAAAAAATAACACCACCACCATATTGCACTCCTCCAATATTTTTTATGTATCTGGTCTTATAAGACTGTTAGAATTCCAAAATTGTTTTTTGATAAACGTGGAAAATAGTTAGATCCTTCCTTTAATTGTTTCTTATAGTGTTGTTTGGGACTTCCTGGAGGAATATTATGAAACCTTGAGATATTTTCTGTGGTGACCTCTAGCAGAATATTTAGAGAAACAGGCACTGCGACGGGATTTTTTTTTTAATTCATTACGCGTGGTAAAGATGGAAGTATTATGGGTGAAATTACGACAAAAACCCACGTGCTCATGTGGGATTTGAGCTAGTGACTCTTGTATGCGAGACGAGTGCAACTAAGCTACTGAACCACTAAGTAACCCAATAACTCAGCATACACGTTTCGAATTCAAAACCCCACATACATGATATGAATGGATATGGATTGTAAAAAGGTCTGTGGAGATTTGAATTCATAACTTGTATCCTGAGTTATTGGGTCACTTAGTAGTTCGATAGCTTAGTCGGTAAAGCACTCGTCTAGCATACAAGAGTCATGGGCTCGAATGCTGAGCACAAGTTTTTTTTGTCATAACTTCATCAATAATTTATCCATCTTTACCACGCGTAATTAGTTAATAAATTTTAAAACCATGCGGATTGGATTATCGAACAGCTCAATATGTGTGTCAATATATATTTTTTTTATATTTTAGGGTTCCATCACGACTGTCGGTTTTGTCTTTTTATCCGACGGTTTTTTCTTTAATCCTTGAAAAAGGTTAAATAATAGCCGAAATCGTCGAATTAAAAGAAAAACCCCTGTTTTGGCTACCATATAGACTGCTATAGCCGAGAATATCTCCCTTACGCCAATTATTTTTATTTATTTTTTTTTTTTCATTATTTGTGGAAACTAATGACTTCGAAAAGACTATCAATCAAAATGAGGCTGTTTAAAGACTTAAAAAAAACCCTAAAATTGTTTTAGAACTGTGTTGGCAAAACAAGGAAAAATCTAAAATTAAAGCAGTTTATTTGTGATTGCTAAGGACTTCTTACATAACTAAGAATGTTGAGGAATATGGACAATTACGAGACTTTTTATCAATAAATTCAATCTTCAAGGTATTTCTTTACTCCTTACTTCTACTATTGTTTAGGACTCTGTAATAAATATTCAATGATTTTTAGGAAGATTCTTTCATTGCTCTCTTCCCTGTGGAAATTCTCTGAAAACTAATAAAAAAAATGCTTCCAACAGATTTTGATTTTTTGAAAATGTCTGTAAGAAAACATATGAAATCAGAATTATTAGAGTTCACCACTATAAAAATTCATGTGAAATTTCCTTCAGAATTCCTTTCCGAGATTCTAGAAGATTTACCACCAAAAACTAGGGCAAGATTTTAAAAATGTATCAAAGATACCCAAGTATCAATTCCATAGCAATTTGACATTCGTGTGGATATATTAATATTTTATGACAGTTACGTGAATGCTGTGATAGCTAGAGGTGACATTTAACGTTGCTAGAAGACGATATTTTGCAAGTCAGCTCTTAGTTGTTTTCAAAACCTTTAGAGTCAAACTATAAAGTTAAAATTTTGTGGCTATAAAACCAACTTTATTGCAGCATATAATACCTCATTTAAACTGCTAGTGGTGGCTGAATGACACTTTTTTGTGACGGCTATGATAAAATATTGTGTAATACACCTTGTTGGCATAAATTCTGCTTTTAAACTGATTGACTTGCACTTGAATCTTGATAATTTACCTTATTTATACCTCTGAAATCAGAATTTGGGCTCTTCATATGCATTGCGAATGTATTGCCATGCATTGCAAACACTTATCCTTGATGAAAAAACGACAAACTAATGTCCGTTTTCATTGTTTTTGTGAATATTCTTCATAATAACATACCCCAACTGCAAATTTTTTTGAATGCTGCTTAGTTACCATAGAAAGCGAAAAAAATCTGAATCATCTTCAATCAGCATTTATTAAGGCAATTTTACATCCACAAATGCCGAAGCATAACAGTGTGCCCTTATTTGTGTATTTTTGATGACATAACAGCATTTGTCGATGGCAATCTATCATTTATGGTTCCGCCATATTAATTTCACTCCGGTTGCCACAATTTCATTTTTTCAAACCATATTATCTCCACGAATTCACCCATAAGATGCCATGATGTGATGATTAAACTGATTGAATATAATTTAAAGCACACAGCAAAAAATTCTCAAATTTACATGGCACGTAATTTTTTATGATAATCATGTAAAAGGAGTTGCAACTTAACATTCAACGATAATTATAGTAAACTGTCTCATTGCATTCGAAAATGTGTGAAACTGAAACATTTCATGATCTTACATCCAACATTCGTCAATATTGCATGCTTTCTTGCATCTTGAAAGTGAAATTGCAAACAAGAATGCTCGGTTTACATGATTCTACGCTGAATATACTGTCAAAAATAATGCACATGGATGGACCAACGGCTTGTCATTCCATGTGCATTATTTATGATTGAATTTTCAAAGTGAAAATCATGTAAACCGTGCCGTTTTGCGTGCAACATGCTTCGAGAGAAGTTGTTTCGCGTTCAATATTAAGGATTTTGGTACCGTAATCCGGGGACAAATTGGTCGCCGTTAAGTCAGAGTGGACCAAGTGACATATTCATATTTTGAGAAAAATGGTTTAAAGTCTAACGCTCTGTAATTTTTGAACTTGTTTAACTTTTGGTTCAATATTTCTTCACATCTTTGTGTTACTTTCAAACAATATGATGTGAAGTGATGAAACTTTTAAAAAATTTTCTTTAATAAAACAATCGAACAAAAAAAAAAAGCTTCTCGTGCGTCCCGAAGATCAAATCGAATCATTTGCCGCTCTCAGAAATGTTACAGCGCGTCACAATTTTGTGCTGCAGAACTTCATAGTTGTATAAAATACTAAAAATCGATTTAATTGAACTTTTTAATGGGCTTGCAGCATACATATAAAAATGTCCACTTACAGTTCATCAAAAAGCACCTTTTTAGCAACGAAAATATCACAAACCTTTTAAAATCGTGGTAATTAGTACCTTAAATCTAATTTATGTAGTAAAATTGGCTCATGAATCATTATAAAAGCTGGTAACCTTGCTTGCAAGTTGACTGAAATCGATAAATAATACATTTTCAACAGTCAGTACCTCAAAAACCAGACGTACAATGACATTTTGAAAAGCAGCAACCTGAAATTAAGTGAAAAGTAGTATTTTTGTGCTTGAGACAGTGTAATCTTAGCAATTCTGTCAGAACTCCCGAACAAATTTCTTGTAGTATCGAAAGTATGTCAGAATCCCATATTTAACACAAAATCCATTAAGTGCTATAAAAAAAACTTTAAAATAATTTCCGCTCATTTTTGTTTTTCAAAAGCCTGATTATTTGGTAGACTCTATTAAAAACAGTGAAACACTTCGATCTATAAAATCTGACAACACTTCCCTTAGCAAACCTCTGGGTCAACCCGTGACGGAACATTTCCAATTACGGCAATGCGTCATAAAGTTGCAACTGCAAATGTCAAGAAAACTATCTTCGGAATAACGAGAAATGGATGTCCGTCCAGCAGTAGTAGCAGCAGCAACAACGACACGGCGTGAACGGCACGGGGCGGGCCAACTTTGGCAAGCAAGTCACACAAGAAACATCACGATGACGATGACGACGACGGTCGGGGAAAGCCATCGATTGTGAAATCCCTCAGCGTTCAATCAAACATTTTCCGAGCTTCCAATATATTGCCACTGCTGGCCGGGATCGTAGACGAGACGGGCCGAGCTCGGCCCGGTTGCTGGCCATCAGGACAGTGATGCTGCACAAAGTTGAAAGATGAGACTGTGTGGATGTAGGGGTACTTGGGGTAATATGCACTGACGGGATAGAAGGCATCACATCGATTCATCTGGGATAAACGACTTTTGAGTTCACACCCTGAAAAATATACCCATATTTTGAATAACTAAACAGGATGATAGAACAATGAATCGAAAATCACGGTTCTGATGTACTTTTTCAATCCTATCGATTGTGGTTTTGAAAGTGATAAATTGAAATCTTTTACAAAAGTTGGTTATCAAACATATGTTTAGATATATTTTCAACCAACAAGCGATCCAAAATATCCTGTTTAAGAATTACTAACAATCCTTTTTTCATACGATTAATCTCTTTATAACTCACAATATTCAGGTTAATTACGACAGTAAACTTCTAACTTGCCGATTCATTCAACCTTCCTGATGGACAGTCTTAGTCTCTATCTAAATGGTTAAATTCATTCGGAATAAATTTTAAGTAATATGGTTGTATGGCAGAACACCTACATTAAAAAATGTATTGGTCTATACAAACATTCACTTGCTTGGTGAAATGCTTAATTTATGAATTTACTTGATCACTTGATACGATTCCAATTCAAGTTTTTCCTCCTGTTTCTCTCAATAAAAGATGATTTGACACTCGCTTCGAAGTGTCACAAACATAAATGTTGACAGCTGTCGAAGATTGAAGCGATGCGCTTCGAATCGATCCAAACCGTATTCAAGAGACCGGCGTATCAGTCTTCATTTCGGCACATATTTCTGGAATGGTGCACACGCAGTGAAATGGACTATCGAAAACCATACATTTTGCCTTATGATAGGTGGAACGATTATTGCAAATGAACGTCTATAAACGCATGGTATACGCATGGGCCTATCGATCGCAAAGTTCTTGGTTCGATTATAGGTTTCCGTGCAAACATTTTTTGTTTTCAAATTTTGGTTTCATAAGGCAAATTTATGAGTTCCAACCAGATTCCTTGTGGCGAATTTTCATAAGGGGTTCTTATGTATTTTGATAATCCATTTGCCTGAGTGCATTTTACTCCATGTCCCCCTATGTGTTGTGCGCCATGGACACAATCTTAGAATGTCACACAGCCAAGCGGAAAGCAGTTCCGAGCAAAGAGAGCGATCCCCGTTTGGGGACATCAGGACGGAGCTGTCTTCATCGTCGTCGCCATCATCTTGGCAGATTCTCTTGAAACGTGTCCATCCGAAGGATGATTGCTATACTCGGAATCAAAGACGGTTCCACCCTCTCATCCCCGGGCATCGTGACCTGCGGAGGATAGTATTTTACGCTATAAATTGGATACTGGCTGTTACTGCTTCTTGCATACTTGCATTATGGCAACAAAGATCGACGTCTTCGTCGTTGACGATGGCAACATCATCATCATCAACGGGCATCTTCACCCAGGGGCCAAACGATAATGCATGGAAGCATAACATGCAAATGACAGTGATTGATACCTTCGCCATTGGTCCATCATCAGCCAATGTGTATGATTTATGTACGGAGCAGTACAATGTTTATTGTAACCTAATAGAGAACCGGGCATTTAACCAAGGTAAAGAAGAAGAAATTTTCTTTCAAATGTCCTAGCAATGTGCACGAACATTGTTATTTTTTTCTGTTTTTATTAACGAGATTTTTGAATTTAAAAAATCCGATATGTAGTTCGTTCTCGAGCCATTTCATGACATAAAATCACCATGCCATTTTTATTAGGATAAATGCATGTATGTATTGAAATATAAAGCCACCACCAGCTCAGACCTTGCCATGTCGTATGGTTCGTCCTAATTGAAATTAAGATTTCCCATCTGGTGGTTTGACTTTAAGACGCTCATCGCGGGCTGTTGAAGTAGAATGAATAATTTTTCTCCGTGATTTGGACCTGGTATCCACGACATCCTCATCCAGTCCACGAACTGTCTGCCTATTTCCCAACCGTACATAGGGCATTGTATAGTGTTTGAAAATTGGATATTTACTTTTCTTAGTAAAAACCACAAGAGGAAAATTAAAAATTAATTCTAAAAAAATCCTTATTCTATCTCTGTACATGATGGTTAAAGCACAGACAAACAACGCTCAACGCGGCAATAAAGCAATCTCAAAATGTCAATATTCGAACCCCTTACAGTTCGTTATATTTTCTTTCTGAGAGCTCTCTTCTCTGAACATTATTTCTAACGTGTCCCTCAAAATATGCACATGCAAAAATGATAGCATTGTCAACGCAACCTAAGCTATGAAGTAATCCCTGTTCCAGTGTTGATGTAAGGTCGTAAAGAAGGAAAATATGCAGTTATATCTGCTCGTCTTATGGCTCATCCATTAAATAGGTCACGCTTCCATGGGATAGGGGATTTTGGCAAAGTTTTAAGATCATACAAAATTTCTGAATGTTCCATATAAAAAGTGTGACATACGAGGGAAAAGAGGTGTCAAAATAGTAAATTTTTATGTGACATACTTAATGTACGACCCCTTAGAGACCGTCCATGAACGACATAGCATTTTAGAGGGATGGGGGGAGTCTACGATTTTGTGACGAACCATGTATAAGGTATGGATAATAGGCTACGATGGGGGAAAGGGGTGTCGAAAATTGGCCAAAAATGCTACGTTATTTATGGATGCTGCCTTACTATGCCAAACATTTATTTTAAATCACATTAGAAATTTTCTAATTATTATTTATGTTAAGATCTTCGACGAAACGAGCATCGTTGAATCACCACGCTGCCAATCTGGTTCATTGATAGACTGATATTTCCTCCTTCACCAATACCATAAAACCCTTTGCCCCCCTTGGCAACACCAAATCACCCGCTGCTTTCCCGCAGTTGATTTCGCTAAAAAGTCATAATTTACGACAATCGCGCATCGAAACCGAGTGTAAGTAACTCATTATTTTTTATGTATTCCATAAAATTTTACGATCGAGATCCATCCGACAGACTCTTGACGCGCGCTCTCTCTCTCTTGGAAGCGCAAACCGCTCATTCTGTGCGACGTCCATCAAGCACTCATTTTCCTTGCCCCGCTCTGCGATTTCCTTCGATGCCATATTTTTCCATCTTCCTCCATGAGCCTGGATACTGCTGGGACTGCTTCATTCACTTGTCTTCGACTGGGAAGATAAACATGATTTGTGCCTCGTTTTGGCTCGCTTGCTCCCTACGAAGATATCGCCGCTCCGTCCGTCATCCATTTGGCGTCGAGTTTGATGCCTTGCTATCAGTCTGTCTCTCCCGCCGGTCGGTTCGCGCGCGCTTTCACGAGGTCGTTACTTTTGTCGCCCCTTTTTCACATCCTTGGAGCCGCAGCCATCGATTTGCCGATGGTGCAAGCTGGAGACCACTCGCTGGCACAGATGATTGAAGCCCCTTACAGCTGGTTGGTCGAGTGGTGTGCGCTGATGGTCAAAGGGGTCTCGAAATTGGCATTCTCATTAACGCTTAATTCGTTTGTTTACTCTAGTGAGTGCAGTCGGAAAAGTCAGGGTAATAATAATTAGGGAAGAAGTATTATCAATATGAGGTTGGTGATATTGGGCTCCAAAGAGACCAACGGTTCATGGTTGAGCCACGATCGAAACTAGGGTAGATGTACCAATAGTGAAGGTATTCAGCACAATTGAACTTCATTTAACCACTTAATATCCAGAAGCGCAAATAATGTACATGGTAATGTTGTAACGGGAAGTATCAACCCTACATCATTGTTAGCACAACACTGAGAATAAGAAACCTGTTTCCACGTAGAATTTGGTTGATTATTCCATAAGTCTTGTGCACAAAAGATCGAAGGCAAAGGTCGAAATTGATTAAAATGGTGGAAAATTATCTGTTTTTTTATCCTCTTCGACTAAGGTATCCGTCCTCATATGGAGAACCTAAGCGTGGTGTTAAAATTAAAATTGTATTTTTGTGAACAATTTATATATTGTCGTATTTCACAATGCGCACTACTCAAAAGGACTTGTACAACACTTGGACCAACTTTTTCTTTGCGTGGCAGTTCATTTTTCTTCATGTCTTCCTCCGATTTCACTTCTGTAGGATGCTTCCGAAATATATACTGAGTTCAATTGGCTACAATTATGGTGCGTTTGGGAAGTTGAGATGCTTCAGCACGAAATTGACCTTCTTTGCTTTGTACCCCTCCAAATGTCTTTCGAGTAACGTCACAAGGCCAAATCCGGCCAGAAAATGGTAGGACCATCATGTGACCTCAGAAGAAGAAGTAGATGCTTTTGGAGGCATTCCATAAGTTACACCGGCCCATTGACCGTTCCAGTTGCCACGAATGGGGTGCTCCTCTTTCCACACGAGCAAATTGCTTGCCAAATTATTTTTGTTTTTGGTGAGTTTTAACATCTTCTGTTTTCTAACGTCTTCAGGAACATCGAATTTATGATGAGTAGTGAAAAATCGGAAGCCCCGTTTATCGAGATTAGGTGCCTTTTGGATTTTGTACGTACAGTCAGTGACATAAGTTAGTAACCAAATGCTGTTTTTCCATACAAAATGCCTAAGTTATTTTGAACATGGTTAACCGGATTGGTGACTGACCCATGATCCATTTTTTGTATATCCGTGTTGCCAAAGTCGAACCAAGCCAAAATCGAACGTAAGAATTGCCTAAATCGACCGTGCCAAAATTGAAAGTGCCATAAATGAACCTCGCCAAAATCGAATGAGCACTGTACATTCTAGGAGTTTATAAAAACTGTAGAATTCTCATATGTATGGTTTCTGATAATTGAAATTCCATCAGGAATTGCTCAAAAACTTGTTAAAGTAATGCAAACATTTCCTCCAACATTAATTAGAAGCTTATATTGCAAATTTTGCCATAAGACATCTTTGGCAAAGCTCTTAAAAATACCGTCAATATGTTTGTGTTAGTTTTAAGTTTTAAAAGAAAGTCTCTCCAAAACAGTTCTTTTGGAATTTTGGCAAGTAGAAAAACAAATTTCATCATCAATCTGTTTGCCATACTATTATGTAACTTCAGGGTTCTTGAAAAATTTCTTTTTCAAATGTTATACCGTTTTGATTCATATTACGGACACTTAAGGCCTCAGTGAAGTATAACCCAGCATGGACCATACAAAATAAATCATTTTGTATGATTTCTTTTCGTTATCGAGCGTTGGGAACACTTAATTTTCGAATGGTGGGTAAAGAATACGCTTCCGCAACTTGAATAATATTAAATAAATCAACATTTGTGGCCTTTTCATGATTCTTATTCCGGACGCTTCCTCACTTTTGCCTCATATTCCAGACACTTTTATTCGAATTCCGTACAGATCATGATAATCATTAATAGAACAGACAAATCATCAAATGAAATCGTCAAACCACTAAGGAGACGTCTTAGGTAGTTGGGCATTATACATTTGCATAGATATTTACGAAAAAAGCTTGTTGAAACGAGCCTTGAAAGTGAAAACTTTTGAATGGCAAAAATTGAAACATTTCGTGTGAAATGTTTCCCATACAAAGTAGCGTTTGAAGCTGTTCGTAATATGAATCAGAACGGTACACAATTTTTTTCATTAATTCTATGGATTTTATGCATTTATGTTATACATTACAAACTACTAAGGATAGAGAACAAGATTTTTTGTAATAAAGCTTACAAAAACCACTTAAGCAGACAGAAATACATGTATCGTAATGCATTTTGACAGAAAGTTTCAGAAATTCCAAGTACGTTGAAATTTGGTATTTTTGACAGGAATTTAGTTTTTTTTACATTAATTAATATTAATTATTGAACTTATTGAGAAGTTCCTTCATGTTTTGCATGTATCACTTTATGAATTTGATATAAACACAGAGTGATAAGTAGAGTAATTTTTAAAGAAATCCCAAAAAAAATGTTTCAGGCGTTCCTGGAGGAAAAAAAATTTTTGAACCTGAAATAAACCCTGATGAAATTTATGGTAAACTATCACTACTGTGAGATACAAGACGGTTATCTCTTCATCGTAACATTGTTAACAACGTGAAATTTTATTCGTTTTCCCAATAACAATAAGCCACACAGTTTTTTTTCCAATAGGTTTCAAGGCGAAATCATAAATTAAGCAAAAACTGCTTATGCTAATCTTGTGGGATATTAGGAGGCATCCTTAGAGTAACACCTGGAAGAACTATTGATTGTTTTTTTTTATTAAAGTTCTGGGTAATTTTTTTTATGGATTTTCTGAAAGATGTGTTAATGGAATCTGAAGAGAAACTTTGAGAAAAATATCAGCGGCAAAGCTGGAAAAACTGTTGTAGAATTATTTGAAGAATTTGATGAAAGAATCCTTGCTTAGCTATTTGGAAGACAATTAAGGTGGAGCTCCTAGAAGTTTTGGACTGTTTCTTAGGGAAGTCTTCCTCCAGAAAATCCCAAACAAATTGGTAAGGAAAAACTGGATGATATTTCAAACTTACATACTTATACTTTCAAAGGATTCTCTGGCGGAAATATTCAAGAGGGTTTTAAGCAATTTGATAGAGATTGCCTGAAAAAATTCTGATAAGATCAGAAAATCTAAGAAATTGCAGGAGAAAGTACTCGATATTCTGTATGTCGACATTTTCTCTAACTCGATGGAATGCGCGGATCCTTCAATTTAGCATACTTCGATCTCTCTGTAAACCAATACCACTATGAATCGATGCTATTTGTTTCAGTTTCCCATGCAAGTTTATCTCTCTAGCTTAAAACTTTCATAAAAAGTTTCAGTTTCAAAAAATAATAGATTTCATAAATTGGGATATTTAAACTATGCTGATAGTAAAATACCTCCCTGACTCGAAGGTCGCTTCAACATTGAGTTAGGGAGAGATGACTGTAGAATAATAACTTTAATCCCAACTCAGTGAAAACTTGTAATGGAGTTCTTGAAGAAGCACTTAAAAGTTCGAAGAAATCACCGTAGGAATTTTCAGAGGAATCTCTCAACAGCACTTGGTTGAATACCATACCTGAAAAGCTGGTGTAAGAATTACAAGGGACATTCCTCATGAATAATAATTTGCTAGAAACCCCCCAACTCCCCTCTCTAGGTCGCCTCTAAAAATACACATTCGAAGCTTTCGTTTGAAAAAATATAATAAAATGTTGACCATTTGAAAATCGTTTTATTTAGATCTTTCCTGTGAAGTCAAATGGAATTAACGAATTCCGTCCAGAATGATTGAAGAATTCATGAAAATTCATCATTTTCACTCAAGAATAACTTTTGTAAATGACTAATGAGTTTTGAATACAATTTATTTGAAAAATGCCAGCTTCAAAACTATAGATTTTATTGAGTAACGTTATATGGAGTGACCCGTTCGGCCTGCAAGAAAAAAATAAACTTAAAAAATACTTCAATTTCTGTCTTGAAACAATTCAATAATAACACTTAAATTTCAAATTAAACAAATTCGTATTTTAAACATTTTTTTTTAATTTTCACAACGTAATAGACAACAACTCGACACGGGACAAATATTCTTGATAGAGAAATTCTTAACAAAAAAGTTTTTAAAAGAATCACTTTTGATGGATTTTCAAAGTTTTTTTTGTTCAAAATATATGTTGAATTAATAAACAAGAATCTTGAAATTATTCTGAACCTTACTGTTAATCATTATCACTTCTATAGAAGAAGCAATTTTCGAGTTAATTCAAGACTTACGCAAAAAAAATAAAAAATAACGAAAATGGTCATTCCATCAGTTATTCGCATTTACCATCAAGAAAATTTAGTCTGTAGAGAGGAAAATGACCCACAGTCTCGAAAATCTATTGTTCTTGTTTGAAAGCCGCGAATAATAAAAAATGGTATACGTTGATATTCAAATAATACGTTTTTAAATTAAACTTGATGTAACTCAAGAATGGCTACTTCCAGAGAAGTGATCATACCAATCATTATGGTTTAGAATAATTTCAAGATTATGTTTTTATCATTAAAACGTTACTCTAAGAAAAACTTGTTTTAATGTCTTTATCTTGAAACATTGTCCCAAACATATCTCACGTTCAGTATCATTAGGGCGTTACTGTGCAGATCGATTTCTTTTCATCGATTTTCTCTTTAGCTATACTTGGCCGCTTCACTGTTTTCGACTACTATTTTTGTTTGAGTATAAAGTTCTCATCGCTCTTCAATTGAATTTCTTGTACGGATTTACAGAGCAAATCGACGAAGTGAAATCGATCACTGCAGATACGCGAGATATGTTTCCTATCTAGGTGAAAATTTTATTTAAAAAAAAAAAACAAAGGGATTGTTGTGTAATCCAAAATTCAATATTATTTCTGAATTTTCATATTTTTGATATATTATACAATATTTTTCAACGGTTAGCACCATCTTGTCCATCAAACGTTTTCTTTTAAAATCAACAGTTTCGGAGCAAGAATTTTTCAAATAAGATTTATATTGTAAGAAATTGAATTATTCGTCATATTATATAATTTCTCATGTTTTGTTTTTTTTTCTGTTAACTGTTCATAAAGTAAGAAATTTTTTTTTCCGTGTACCCTACAACATGGGATCCACGAAGCTTTCATTCAAGTTTTACTAGTGCTGCCACCTCATTGTCAAAAAAGCTCGATTTAGATACGTTGACATGATATGAAATCAAAAGCCCGCGCGTGTTATACAAATTGCATATTGATTGGCGAATTGACCTAATCATGTTAATTTTCTTTCTGCACAATTTCCACTGTGGAAAATTCCATCCTTTTTCAAATTCCCAATCAGGAAAAGGCTTCTTAAAAATTGTACAGCTTGCAGACAAACTGCGTCGTAGCTTTTAGGTCTAAACCAATTTGTATCGAGAGCATCGTTTTTTTTAAAGTGGAGTGCTCGAATTGACAAGTCGATATTTTGTCGGAGTGATTCTAGAAGAAAATTCAAATTGTAAAGGTGTATTAGCTTCAAACTGAAATCGAAGTTTTTTATGAGTTGTTTAGTGAAGAACCGTGTGACAACCACGTGTGCTTTAATAGTGGTTTAGTTCAGGCTTTGTCCATCCAACGTGAGCGGTTCGTCCGGAGTTGGTCCATATTTTTCCAGGACGAAGTGGAAGCAAGCCAGACCAGAACTGTCAGTCCACGTGGTTCGAGTTGGCAGACCGAATTAGACTCTGCGGTGCCGTAGCGATCAACCGTTGGCGCGCAGAAAAGCTAGGCATTGAGCGGAGACACAGAGCTAGCAATACTCCTCGAATTAAGATCCGTTTAGTCAAGTGGGACGGTATCGAGCCTCGTCCACGTGCTCGTCACTCCACTAGACAGGGACGCATCTACCCTGAGTTCATCGTCGCCCACGGATCGTGCTAGTGTTTGCTCTATGGTAAGTCCAAGGTAATCTCACCGCCAACAATCAAACCACCTCTCGAACATCCACTGGACTTCCAAGCTTGGCAACGAAACCACTGTAACTAATCGCCCAAGGACAGCGTGGGAGCCGCAACGTTCCCGGCTTAAGGTCAGACTAGTTTATTGCCTAAGAAGAAAGAAATACTATTTTTAGTAAAAGGTTCAAACATAAGCCAATACAGTTAGCCGTGACGTCAGAAAAAAGGGTAGGGTTTTTCTTGAACTGAATCGATTCGAATAATAAACTGGTTCCTCTTATATGTGAAGCTTATAACAAACCTGATCAGTCAAATTTTAAATGCGAAACTTGATGAGAAATAAATGTTACTTCGAATTCAATTCTCCCTCCACTAGTTCGTGACGTCATTTAAAGTGAAACTTTCGCAAATTGGTTGGCCTAGTTAGCAAAGACACAACTCGACTGCTCGACCGTACGATTTTTCTTTAGTTTTACAATTTTTGTCGGATTTACTAGTCGTTAGTAAAGTTTGCTTTATTGGTTGGGTCAATTTGTACACAATTCGGTCCGTCATTAACTGTTGGCCTGCTCTGAGATAGCGGTCTCATGCTGGGATCTAAATCCGAGTTAACGGTCCTTCAATTAGAAGGTGGCGCATAAGCCGTTAGCTTTACGATACAGAAAGGATTGTTACAATATGGCGCATTCATGGCCTGATAAGAATTACGTAAGGTGGAGGTTCATCCCTCTATGTTTTCAATTCATCTTCGTGAGCATGCGATGAGCCGGTGGGTCGATCATCCTTTCTCTACACCAGGGGTTTTCTACCTTTTTGACTTGCGGAGCACCAAAAATTGTTGCGCGATGTACCTATTCTTTATTATCATTTCGTTCGAAATGTTTTCTTTTTACATGCTCTAATAAACCCTTTAATTCCTACCAAAAACGGTAGGTAAGATTTCTGCTAGCCAAGCACCGAATATTCAAGAGCACAAATCTAGAGATCCAGACATGCGTTTGAGCTGGAAATTGAACTCACTGGTCATCAAATCTATAACAAAAAGTCGAAATGACAGAAGGTCGAAAGACAAAAGGTCGAAAGTACAAAATGTCGAAGAACTAAAGAGAAGGCACAAACGTTCAAAACCATTTAAAAAAAAAGGAAGCATTCCCCATCAAGTAAATCGTTTTTGACCTTTCGTTGCTCAACCTTTTGTTGTTCGACCTCTGTCCATAATCCCTGGTCACCACCAGAGAGTGACCAGTGAGTTAAATTTTCAGCACAAACGATTGTCTGGTTCTCTGGATTTGTGCAATTGAAAAATCGAGGTTTGGCTGCGATGAATCTTCACCTAAAACTGTGACAATGTGGCGTCAAAATAAAACTTTATTTGGGTTTTCTTCAAATATTTAAAAATTATTGGTAGGGCACGGCAAAACTCCTATGGTCAGGAAATTTTAAAATTTTTGTTTCTAGTTCGAACAATTGAGCGAGTTTCTGTAGCTTAATGTTTCTTTTTTTAAACCTATATTTATGTGTTTGAATAGATTATTCACAAGTTCAGCCTTCACAGAAACATGCATAATTTTGATAAATCTCGTTAAATACACTCAATTTTCTATCACGGTACCAAATTTCGATTATTATCGAAATGGCATGTTATTCCGATCCCTACAAAATTTTCAAACCCAGAAAGTTTCAAAATATGTTATAGAGGAAAGTTGGATTTCAACATGAAAAGCTTTTCTCCATACAAAATTTCAGAACCCAATTTGGTCCCTTGGTACAGTAGACTCTCCACATCTCGATATCGAAAGGACCATAGGGAAAGATATCGAGATGTAGAATATCGAGATGTGGAAAAACGACTGTATTATCTCACATGCCTTAAAATTTAAGAGAACTGGAAATAACAATGAATGAATTTTTAAGATTTGGTTTTGTTGCTGGTACAATTGCATCAAGGCAATAGATGAACTCCCCTGAATGGAAAGTGAGGAGCGAGGAGTGAAAAATAAGGAGTTAGGATTGAGAAGTGAGGAATTATGAATGAGAATTTAGGAATGAAGGATGATGAATGACGAATGAGGAATGAGTAATGAAGAGTGAGGAGCAAAAAGTGAGGAATGAGGCTTGAGGAGTGAAAGGTGGGGAGTGAGGAATGTGAAATAAGAAGTGTGAATTGAGGCATGATATGTTTAGAGGGGAACAAGCTCCTCACCTGCTTTCGGAAGTTCTGAGATTGTTTATAGTGTCAGTAAAGTAAAACACCTATCCCCAACGGTAAACAAGCGAGGAAAATGTATTGTATCATCACTCTCTCTTTGGGGCTCTTATTTGCTGCTCCTATTTATCAGACTTGTTACAACTTGCGATACATAGCCGATCACGGATCGTAACAGATGGGATGTTTTTCTTCGCTCGCTTCGATCCTGCATCACAATCAAATGAGAGCGAATTCTACAATGCTTTATGAGGAATGTTGAATCAGGAATGAGGAATGAAGTGTGAAGAATAAAAAGTGACTAGCAATAAATTAAGAATGAGGATTGAGGAGTGAAGAGTGAGGAACGAATAATAAGGAGTGAGGAATGAGAAATGAGGTGTGACGATTGAGGAATGAACAGTAAGGAATGAAGAGTGAAGAAAAAGAAAAGAAATTTGTGGTAATCCACTGGTTGACTAATCGTTTTTAACAAACAAAAAATTTAGATTAGGTATAGGGAGTCGGATTCTATTCTTGACGCTTTCGATTCACTTCGGCAGTGGGGTTTTTTGACAGCTAAAGATTTCATATTTAGTCCCAATATGCGTTGTACTAAAGCGCTTCAAATTGCAAAGTTTCAGATAATTCAGCCGAGAAAAATCCCCTATGCCAAAGTGAATAATGGAAGTGCCCAAGTAGCTCTGCACCTTATTTATCTATATAAATAAAAATGGAGTGGTGTTTGTATGTTACGAAATGGCTCGAGAACGAGTCAACGGATTGACGCAAGTTTTTCACTGTTGCCCTCCACAAGGGATGTGACGTGTTCATGCGAGGAAAAAGTTCAGGAAAGTCTCCGGAATAGTGGGGAAAACGGGAGAAGACTATGGTATCATTTTGTATAGGGGATTTCCTGACGTTTTCCAACAGCCTACTTGATGGCAAGACGAAGTTTGCCGGGACCACTAGTTATAAATAAATCTTTTGAGCTATGTTCACTTCCAAAGAGGTTGACTACAGGGCGGTTTTATTATTAAGATGCATGATTACCTATTTAAATAGAAATTTTCCCCATCTACATCTTGAATCTTCTCAGATGACATTCGTAATTACCTGCAATGGAAATAAATGGAAACAACGATTAGTTGATCATTTGATGTATATGATATATGCATTTGAGTGTAAAAAAATTATAGCTTTGTTGTGATAATAAATCTTAGAACTGTTTGTGGGATTCTCGTAAATAAATAAACTCCGAGTTTAGTACTATTCACGATACTGAAGACAACTTACGGTTACAGGTCGAAATACGTATATCGGTCAAACGCTACAAATTCTAGTAGAATTTTATGAAAGTATTAAACCAGAGTTTCATTCACTTAATATTTTTGTAACGTTATCTTATGTTTTGTTTATTGAATTGTTGAGAAACTTTAAATTTGAATGTCACCATTTGCCAGACATTTATATATAGTATACTTTACGCACATCGATAAAAGACGGGAATCAAACCCAGCATCCTTCAGTGAGCCCTTGGTTCATAACCATTGCGTTTGCCATCTGAGCCATCTGAGGCTCCCAGAGATTGATTTAGATCGGTTTTAATTACAGAAACTTCCGCCAAGTAGATAACAGCTGAATTTCGCGCCACTAATACTACAATTTGGAACAGAATGCCGCTCTGAGCAAACAACAACGCAGATCGCCCAGAAATAATGCTCATTGGGGAAAATTGAATGACACCAGAACAAGAAAAATCAATTAGCAAAAAAGAGCGAAGATTGGCACGCACTCCGCCGGTTTGCCACCCTGAGCCCCTGCCGAGTCACCGATCGCATGTGTGTGAATTTCTTCAAAGTTGCACCGCTTCTTCACTTTTACCTGTGCACATCACCTTGGCGCTGCACACAGGAGTAATTGGGATCAATTTTGTTAATAACTATTTTCGATTTCAACAGTATTGTACGTCTTATTTTTGACTAAAAAACGGATTTTTCTTCTTTTTCTTCTTGGCATTACGTCCTCACTGCGACAGAGCCTGCTTATAAGTAAAGTGTTCAAAGAGAACTTCCACAGTTATTAACTGAGAGCTTTCTTTGCCAAACTTTTCCATTTTCGCATTCGTATATCATGTGGAAGGTAGTAACATCGTACCTTCCACATGATATACGAATGGCAACTTTGGCAAAGAAGCTCTCAGTTAATAACTGTGGAACACAAAACAGAGAAGCAGGCTTGCCCAGGGATGTTAAGGAAATTTCCATTACGAAAAGATCCTGAACCAACCGGGAATTGAATCCAGACACCTTCAGCATGGCTTTGCTTTGTAGCCGCGGACTCTAACCAATCGGCTAAGGAAGGCCCCAGTTTAAACTTAATAACATGAATTTTATTGAATTCTGAAATTTTTCAAATGTGAATCAAGTCGATGCAAATCAGAATCTGGCCTAGACTAATCAGTCCTCAAATTGGTAGGCTCAATATATATGAAATATGGCCAAGAATATGTTCTAGTTACCCCTCTGTGACGCTGGTCCAACTCACAATTATATTTCATTACCGGGCCACAAAGAGCCAGCCAGTGACGCTTCCTTCAACTCCCGATAAAATATGGCAAAAAATTGTGTGTGCATGTCAACCGGCAAATCGAACCGATGTCAGAGCGTGGGGACTCACTGCCCGGCATCGACACCACCGTACCACCGATCGATCTGCAGGTATGCGCTTGGGCTTTGGGGCTCGAATGCCCGTGGAGCGTAATTTATGTGCTCTTTGACTTGGATCGCCTTAATTTAAAAAATCAGAGAAAAAAAGAACACAAAAACAACGGCAGCCGGATCGATGAGCTTTGACGATGCAATTTCTTTGCATCGTATCGGCGATGGCTGCGTCTCGAATGATGAGAGGAATCCAAGAAAAAGAACCGTGCGCGCGTGAAGTATGAGGCGTTTCCTTGGACCAATAAGGCCATTTTGCTTTCCTTCACCTGACCAGTCGTGAAAATCTTCGCCATCGACAGTGTCACCAGTAATGTTGAGAAATCGGAATATCGTAAGAGCCGAAGACTATTATTATTATTACACTGTATGTGTGCCATCTTATTCATGGCATTATGTCTCCACTGATATAGATATTCTCAAAAATTCTTAATAATTGAATTCCATCGAAAAATAGACGTCGATAAAGTGATCCAAACTGCAAGAAACATGTCTCAAAAGTTTTCCTTCACTACAGTTATTGCCTCATTCGTCATTCTCAAACCCCCACCCATCCGACATCGAAACTCATCCGGGGGAACATATCAGTTTGACAATCGATTGATGGCTGTCGCGTCTCATTTTATTCATCCATCTCTCATCGTCGTCGTCCCAGCGAGAAAACTTGGTCCCGTTTGGCTTGGCTGTCTTGGCCCACACTACTCCAAGTATTCGTCGTTGCGATCCGGAACACCGGAACGAATGTGTCTCTATTTTAGTTTTGATACGTGATAGAACGATTTCTTCATTTCTCATCCCCAAAGGAGGATTCACTTCAGTCGGTCGGTTGGTCGCCCAGGCTCGGGTTTTCGATTTGTCTGTGCTATATCCTCAAACCCGTATTCCACACGACAAAATTCGTCTACTTGCTCTTCATTTGGGTGACAGCAGCGAAGTAGAAGAAGTCCTCCTGGGAGGGATCTGCTGCTGACCACCTTTCCGCGCTTCTTCTGGTCTGGCTTCTCTTCCGGAAACTCTGGAAGACAAAACCGAATTGTGAAATAAGTTTCCTCCGGATCGATCGATCGAATGTGAATCGAGTGGCCGTGATGGAGAGCGAAAAGAAGAGGAAAAGTATATCTAAAATATAGTGGCTCCATGCCGGATGGAGTTGCACCGTGTACCCCTCACCACACATTATGGGCAGAATCCTACTTAGGTTGACCAAAATCTCTAGCAAGCACTAGATTTTCGCATTCGTATATGGTGTTCGTTGTATAATCGTATATACTCTACGCCCAGGGAAATCAAGGAAATTTTCATTACGAAAAGATCCTGGACCGACCGGGAATCGAACGCAGATTCCTTCAGCATGGCTTTGTAGCCGCGGACTCTAACCATTCGGCTAAGGAAGGCCCTCACAAAATACAGCTCGATTAATAATAAAGCATCCCAGAACGCTAGAAATTTTGGCCAATTAAATAAGGTTTTCGTCCCATATTGCGACATGATGTTCGACCAGGTTGCTGCCCGGGTCCAACCATACGTCGATGTCACACAGTCGGTTCCACTCGGGTGTTCCGTTGATGCAGGAAGAGTGACCAATCTTCTGTCGCCGTCTTTCGCACGGATGCCACGGTCCCCCCACGTCGTCGTACAGATTTGCTACATAACTCTAAATTCTTTCCGATTGGGACGATCAAACTCGGAGTTGCAATTGTCGGTGAAATGCTCGCACATACACGGCCTTTGGGGGCACTCCGGGATGATTCGTGACAGTTGGCTTCGGTGGTGCCGACTCGCAAAAATTTCCCTCCGTGTGTCTGCAAATAAACAGTGAAACTGAAGAGAGACTGCGGCAATCAAGATGGACAGATGAATTTTCTTCTCCGGTTCATCTATTTATTTCACGTACGTGAATTGAAATTCGCTCGGTAGTCGGGAATGGGCGTTTTACAAGGGTGAGTGGTAGCATAATGGCAAAGGCTGATATATTGTCTTGGGTAGCAGGGATCTTTTTTTTCTGGTATTGAAACTCAAAAACGAAAAATGTATGTATTTATTTAGTACCCGATCGATAAAATCCGTGATCTTTAAACAGTACATGGTTGCATGAAGAGAAAGATGCAGGTTGTGTTGTGGTTGAGGCAGTGCTTAATGGAGATGTAGTTTAAATTTTCGAAGAGCCTTGGAAAACTTTTGACATGTGACAGTTATATATTCCGTGCAGTAAAAACCCTTGTTCTGGCAACGATTTTTATTTTTTACGGAAACGTTACCTTTTTTCGTTAATAATTTTCACAAAATAAAGACCTCTGCAATGCTTCTATCTTACGATATCGTGATCCTTTATCGTACAACAGTGTTTCAAAAATCAGGTTTCAATAATAATTAAAAAAAAAACAAAGTACATTATCCCGTACAAAGTACAAAATACATTATAGGAGGTCTAGAAAGTGGGAGTCTTAGTGATGTTGGAACTTGGATAGTATTTATTGGGGATATGCTAGAAGTAAAGTGTTGAGACTGACGAATACTTGACGTATACATCAAGAGTAGTACCATATGTACAAAGAAGCTTATATTATTAGGAAAACTAAATGAGGTCTACCTCAGCGGGCTGGTCACTTAGGGTGAAAGTCGAAAAATAAGCTGAAAATAAACTATATTCAGCATTGAATGTTTCCCTTTTATCGATCATAACATCAAAATTATTTTAAAATTTATTTTTTGGATTTCATTCTTTTAAACTAAAGTTATTAAAGCCATATAAAATACATACTCAAACCACTCTGGTAAATTAAGTCAGTTGCAAATATTTTTAACTAGATCAACTTTAATAATTATATAAAAGAGTATCCGTCCTATTATGGAGGACTTAAGCACGGTGCTGAAATTAAAATCGTATTGCAGTGTCCAAAATCTAAATATTATAGTATTTCGCAAAAAACTATCCTTTATCTGCAGTATAGTGGAGTAAAAAAGTATTTTTTGGAATCATACATTCCTTTTTTTTGTCATAAATCTGAAGCTCTTACTCTGTCCTATTATTGCGGTATTTTGTACTATTATTGCGGTATGTCAAAAATCATAGATTTTATTACATTCAATATACATTCAATACCACACAATGTTCGAGCATTGAAATCATGCTCCCTCCATTTTAATGACACTGCACGGTACTGTCAGTTTGTGTGACTTTGGACATATGTATCTATGAGGAAAACTGATTCATTACTTTATGTCACGATTCAAAAACAAATCAACAGAATCGAATGATTTTCAGTCGGTTTCGTCTCCTCTTTCGTCGTAGTTGGACAATGTTAAAGTGAATAGACAAGGTTCTTCCATCTGAGACCACTAGTCGCTATATAAGAAATTAATTTGTTTACTTAAGTATAACCTACAATTTTGATGCTTTTAAAAATATTTTCCATTAGCAACGCAATTTTAAAATATTGCTTCATTGCGATCATCTTGTATCTTAGTTTTTCAACGTATTTTTGGCATGTGTTCCGATTTTCAGTCAGTTTACGTGATTTTTTGGTAAAGCATTGTGTTTATTTGCAAAATATTTGTAAATAAGAGGAATTACAGGGTAAAAATAAACATAAACCTTTTGTTTGACTAAATAAATGTATGAATAACTCAAAATGATGTCCCTAATTAGTGTCCTAATAATATAATTAATGTTTCCAGCAATTACACTTAAAATAATTTGGGGACGGACCTGGTGTAGTGGTTAGAACACACGCCTCTCACGCCGAGGACCTGGGATCGAATCCCATCCCCGAGATAGTCACTAAAAATTTCAGTGACGACTTCCTTCGGAAGGGAAGTAAAGCCGTTGGTCCCGAGATGAACTAGCCCAGGGCTAAAAATCTCGTTAATAAAAGAAAAAAAAACTTAAAATAACTATTGAAATATCGAATTTTTGAAAGAGATTTACAGATACCGCAATAATAGGCAAAAGCTATTTTCATTGTCCTGTTATTGCGGCATATGATTTTTCTCAAAACTATAGAATTTTTATTCAAAATTCAATATCTATCATGTAACTACATCTATACTGAACTGATATACCCGCTACATATAATTGTTTTGGTTCTAAACTTAAAAATTGAAGCTTATGAAAACCCACCCGTAGATAGAGAGACTGGTTAAAAATATAGGCTTTTCTTGATGCATCATTTAAAACTGTTCTTCCAACGATCAAAATCGTTTAGTTTTTAAAGCATTCATCTGGTACAGCTTGGGAATACTATAAGCTTACATCATCATCAATAATATCCATAGAAAATAGTGTTTTCGATTAATAATAAGGGTTTAATTCTTATACCGCAATAATAGGGAATACCGCAATAATGGCCAAATTACCCTACGTAAGAACAGCTTGACCCACTTTTTATGCGATATATTAGTTTTTTCGGTGGTATTGTATTGTTTCAATCAAAATCATTTGTTTAAAAAGGACACTGGTAACACTGGCTTTTGTATCGTCAAGGTTATCAACTGAAAAACAACGGGCAGTCTTAGTTGAGCTGTCACGTCCTGTCCTAAGGTAACACTAATCGCACGGCCACGAAGCCCACATGGTAGGTATGTTTCATCATGTTGGAGCGTTTTGAGAGAACTGCTACGCTACAGCTTATGAACAAAGAGCAAGTTGAGAGGAACGCTGAGAGAAAATAGGGTGAGTGCTCATTGTGAGGACCACCATCTTTTACGAGCAGTGAAAAATAGCGAGTTGGAGGACGCATGAGTTTTCATGAGTGATGATAATCTTGAATCAGCTGGATTAGGTAACGTACGTACGGATAAGGCTTGGCGCGCAAAGGAAAGTGCAATGAATGAACTTCCCAGACAACCAGAAGTCTTATCAAAGCTAACGTAATAACTCGTTTATTCATACAAATTACATCAAACCCGCAAAATACGGTGGATAGAATCGTCAGATTGATGTGTTTCCACGCATAAAATGCTTTTTTTCTGAGTTCATTTGCACTTTCTGTTTCGTCCAGTACACTCGTACAAAGTAAATCGAATCAATCCGTAGCAGCTGTCAAATCAACATTTGTTATCGTAAGTTAAGTCGCATAAGATCACATGTTAGTTCGGTAGAAAATTCATACATTCGCATTGCATGCTATTATTCATCACATAATATATGCACGTATATCGCCTCCACTTTTGTATGTAGAAGGCCTTTTGGCGACATCTTATAAGTGAAATGTTGCACGTACAATGCCTCCAGGTGATTTCATTATACGTACATTTTGGTTGTCTGGGTTATATTTTCACTTTATAATTTATTTAACATCATACCGTTTATATTGCAGTTTTTAGGAATGCTTTCTAGTCTGCGGTAGCCGCAACTGCCAAAGTTCTACCGGAGACTTTAAAAAGCATTCTATCAATGATTCAATCAATCATTACACACATGGAGACGGAATTCAACTCAATTTTGGTTTGTTGCTACGCATTTCCGTAGTTGAGGCCAAATACTCAATTATGGATAAATTTCCTAAATCCCCAACAGAACGATGCACCATTCATCTTCGTTCATCCACGGTGGTCCTGTATATAGAAGTGTTGTTGGATCATCTCTGTCTATCCGGTCAACTTCAAGATGAAGGGATCATGGTGGTGTATAAAAGGCCGAATTGTCATCACGGGAACTCTCTTTTACGACAACTCCGTCAACATCATCGATCGACAACGAAGCAGTGAATAATAACAGAAGTGATAAAATGAATTTGAGTGCGATTAAAATAGTTGAAAAAAAAGTTAAGAAGATTAATAAAGTTAAGTGAGTTATTTGATGAACCTGTGAAATAAAGTTAATAAAAATAAACTAACCTGTGTAGCCACCATTGAACTGTAGTGCCTGAAAGAAACCTGAAAAAGAGAGAATATACTTACCATATTGGAAACGTCCCCGTCGTGCTTCGCGTCTGTGCTTTTTTGAGCAAAGAATTACTGTTACCCACTGAGTGATTCAACAAAGTGTTTATCAGTTGTCTTCAGACGAAATTCCAACAATTTCTCAAGATCGCTTCTTGTTTATAAAGCTGTGGTTGTCGATTAGGAAATTACGGTGGTTCAGGATTTTATTGCGAGGAGTGCTGGAGTTGAATTAACTTCCGTAAAGATTCAGTAGGTTAATAGCGGATCGTTGAGTTAATGATGATTAAAATTTTGATTATTAGATGAAGTAAAACCAATCATTCTTTAAAGTGTGATACATTCGTTGCATTTAAGTGTTCTGGGACGTTTAGGGCTTCTTCAAAATCAGTTTATAATTATTTCTATTATTTATAATTGATTAATGACTAATAATCCAATGGCTTATGATTAAATGCCCGAGAGTATGCAACTAAATGCACTGAAGTATGCAATTTCTGGGTTGAACACTAGATAACGATGAATATTACTCATGATTGACAAGAATAAAAAACTATATAAATTTTTTTTAACTCTGTCATGGAATTTTTTAAGCTCCGTCGAGACAAATAAATCACAACTTTTAATCACAAATCGTGATTAAATACATGGCTCTGTTCAAAAGCCAGTTTCCCAGGGAAGTGGTCTAAGTGAAACTAAGCTTTGAACATATCGAACTACATTAATTTGCAAACCAGGTGATTGAAATGTTTTTTGAAGGAACTATCCCAAATTAGCTATTTGATTTTTTAAAGGAATTCTTGGAGAAATTTTGGGCGAAATCAGTTTGAACATTTGGTAGAAATTTCCTGATGAGATCTCTATGAAAAATGGAGATATATTTTTCAAACAATGTTCTCAAGGAATTTTCGAGTTTCATGGATATTTTATTTAATCTAGATTTTATTTAAAACAAAAAAAAAAATGGTATAACCATGTATAGAATATAGAATGTATAGAAGCATGAGTCGCTATTAAAGGAAATATCAAGTCTTGAAAATATCAAGCTAGGAACATCAACTCTTTGCCAGGCTGTTGTATTTTGTCATAGAGAAAATGATTTGTGCACACTTCGAAAAAATCAAGCGATTTTACGTGTTTTGGAAGCACATAAAAGAAGCGAGCCAAGTGACGTAAATTTTTGTCACATTTTAAATACGGTAGTGTCTGATTCGGGAAATATCAATCATGGCGGCATCTTTTTCATGTCCTTCATAATGTAAAATTACATTTTTCTTTCAATGCATCTTTCAGAACCCATTTTTACGTCATTTCGTCACTTACATCATGTGTCATTCAGTCATAATATGTGTTACGTCCGGAGTGATTTTCATTATTTTTAAGAGTGTGGTATCATTAATCAATATTGATATGAACATCAACTCATGCATGTATCCTGTTCTGAGTACACCAAAATGAAGTAAAGCTGAACTAGTCGAAAAAATGGTCACTTATCCCTGGGACAATTTTCGTTTCCATTTCTCGGAGAATTCATTTGAATTATGGTCGAAAAATCTAAAAGGATTTTCAAGTGAATGCTACATGAATTTTATTTGCAGGCAATTTTAAACATCAAACATGAAAAGAAACAGTTCAGAAGCAGTTGGCAGAATAACCATCTGCTAGGGGAAAAACACTAATGTCGTTCGTTGTTGATTTTATGCCAATTTTTGAATTTTCACACAAAGTATAAAAAAAAAGTATGAAAGCATAGCATAGCATAGCATAGACTGACTGTACATGTCAATGGTCGCTACTCCGTGATTGATCGGAACTGGTAATAATTGTACTGCGATCCAAATTAATAAGGGATGGGAGTTTCCGCTTACTCTCGGAGTGCAATTTAAGCAGATCTAATATTATTGATCAATAACGGCGCCGGCCAAATCCTTACAGTCAGTTGGGATAGGGAAGGAATGTAAGGGAGTAATGATTGTTGCTTCTAGAGACCGAGAATACCTCTGCATCTCTACAATCATCACGGGAAGGGTGTTTATTAGTGGAGAAGGAAAAGATCTGGGAGTCACCTTTGGTCGGTGATGCGATCCATGGATACGGAGGAAAAATACGGTTTATACTTAAAGCTAGTTTTTAGTTTTGTCTCAAAAAGTTTTTGGTAGAAGATTTAAAATAAACGTCAACATCTGTAATGTCGAACCATTCAAAAGAAGTTTTTATGGTGAAAAGAGAAAAATATATTCGTATATTTGAAATTATATGAAACAGAAATAATGCCGACACTTGTAGTGACGAACCATACATAGTTTGTTTGAAAATTACATAAAAGTATTACTAAACATTTATGCCTCGAGAAGAAAAGTATTTGGTAGAAGTTTCAAAATAAACGTCAAATGTCAAACAATTCAAAAAATATTCTTAGTAATGTCAAAAAGTTTATATGTTTATAAGAATTGTATAAAACAGGCATAATGCCGACACTTGTAGTGACGAAAGTTTGACTGAATATTACAAAAAAGTAACGTTTACATGGAAAAATGTGTTATCATAAGCATGAAACGAGCTCACCAGTTGGTAATCCATCCTGAACTGAACACGAATATCTTTTCGCACTCACACAGCACGAACAGCAAAACTTCTCGACGCCTCGAAAACGAACCGTCTTGCTTGGGCTTTCCAAAACACTGCCCAGCAAAACCCGCGAACCGAAAACCGAACTCCCGGCGTTCCGAAAACGAAACGTCTTGCTTGGGCTTTCCAAAACACTGAAAAGTATAATAAAATAGTATGAAAGGCTCAAAAACTAATGCTAGGTTAAAATTTGATGCTCTTCCCATTTTTACAACAACCCTCCATGTATAATGTACAAACGCTCACAAACCGACAACCGCGTCTTCAAATTCAGATCAAATACAACTGAGAAAAAGCACCGCCTTGAAGGGAAGAAACACTGGAGATGATTATAAAACGAAGCCAAACCTCGAATTTTCAAAAGCACTGGTCTACCCAGACAACCGGAAAGTACGTAGGGGAACTGGGGGTAAAATGAACACCCTTAGCAATTTTCATGTTTTCTTGCTTATGAAGCTGTCAGATCCTTTTTCAATTGCTCAAAATGAAAGAAGGATGTTTATGCAATGTAGCAAGTTGAAATATTGTGATAGAAATAGAATTTTATGAACATTATTATAATTTTGAAAATTTATTTCCACAAAGTCAATGTTCCAAACATGTGGGTAAAATGAACATGTAACGGGGGTAATATGAACATATACTTGGGGGTAAAATGAACATACAATGGGGGTAATATGAACATATACTGGGGGTAAAATGAACATGTAGGGGGGGTAAAATGAACACCATTCAAATTTAGCGGGTTTCGGCATGATGCTCGGCATCTGGTACATGTTCAATGCATATCTCACGGACAATCTAGAATCGATGGAACGTTTAGCTGCGTCCATTTGGATGGCTGTCCATGTATGTCTTTGTATTTTCTCCACAAAACTCCCGACATCTGAAATAAAATCCGGTAGTATTCTCCCTGCGATGGTGTTCATATTACCCCCATCTCGAGTGGTTCATTTTACCCCCAAAGAATCAAAATGTTCAAATCATTTGTTCTAAGAATTTAGAAGATAAAAATTTCCGTCTTCTTATCATAATTAATTTAAATATATGACGTGATACGCAATTGAATAGATTTTTGATGATTTTAGTCATAAAAACCTTAAATTCCAGGAGTGAAAATTTACATCATATGAGAAAACGGAGAGGCGTACTTTGTTTTTGTTTACTTTTTCAGCTTTTGATAGTTCAAGATCGCGCTAGAGTTGTCGAAATAGTTCCTTAGTCTGAGGATTATTGATGGTGCAATGTTTTGCATAGTTTTGTAGCATAATTACCGTAAAACACAAACCTGTTCATTTTACCCCCCGTGTTCATTTTACCCACAGTTTCCTATAACGAAATCACCTTTTGCGTCAGCGATGCTTATACGTGTAAAATTTCACGTATAAGATGTTGCGAGCAGACCTTATACGTACAAAATTGGAGGCGATACACATGCATATTTTATATGATCAAAAACATCACGCAATATGCATACTAATATGTACCATTATGCGACTTAATTTATGATAACAAAGTTGATTTGACAGCCTCTACGGATGGATCCGATTTACCTTGTACGAGTATACGGGACGAAACAAAATGGACATATGAACTCATAAAAGAGCGTTTTATACGAAGAAACACATCGATCAAAAGATTTCAGTCACCATGTAGTGCGAGAGGTATGCAATTTGTATGAATAAACGACTTTGTTCGTTAACTGTTATGCGACTTCTGGTTGTCTGGGTAGAGCAGGCTAGACAGAAACTCCTCTGCGATGCAAAAAATGAGGCGATTCCGAGCTTTTTCTGACGAATAAATCTAGGTTTCCTTGGACATAAACGTGTTTGCCATACAATACATCTTTTAAAACATTATTTTTAGGAAATGTTGTAAAATTTGTTGAATTTTATTCAATGATTAATTGATGATTGATTATGGGTTTGACTTGTGCTTAAGATTATTAATATTGAATAAAATTAACGATCTCTATGATAATGGTTTATTCCTAATAATCATTGATGATTAATGATTAATGATTAAATTTATGATTATTCCTTATCGCTCTGGTCCCCACCTACTAGGGTAGATGTATCAGTTATGGACATAGTGGTTCCTTATTTCGCCATACATGATTACTTTGATGTCTTAAAATTTTGAAAATTTTTGTTTGTTGTAGTTAGATTTAACATATATCTTGATGTTAAAACATTCAAAAAGATTTGAAATATGAAAGTTATCAAAAATTACCATATGGCCGAATAGGGAACCACTATGGATATAACTGGTACACTTTCCCTAGTCTGGCTTTGATTCCTTTAGAAAAATAAACTCAATTTTCGGTTGATTTAACGCAAAATTGAGTTCTTTCGAGCCGTACATAAGAGAAGTTGCATTTACCCAAATTTGGCTTATTGGGCCAAAGTACCCCTATTGGGTAAATGCAGCTCTCTCTATTTGTGTGTGTTTTTTTTTTTTTTTAGTTTTAGAAGGTGGTAAATTACATTTACGAACTAACCCAGCGTTTCACGTTCGATATGGAGGCTAGTCATATCGAATTCGTCCATCGTGCGCCAGAGTGTCGGACTCCTTTATACCGACTAAAGTCCACCTTCGCCCACGAGCCATTCCCCCCGGAACTGCCTCTTGGCATTACTTCATGGGGGAGGCTATTGTGCTAAGCACTGCACTGCTCCTTCTTACGCTCCTGTACTTCCCTTGCTCTCTTCGTACTGCTGGCATCGCGCCAGGGCCATGTTTCTACTACCGCTTCTGTCATTGCTACGCTTCGTTGCTCTGCTGCGACGTGTTTGGGGCTGACATCTCGCCAGAGCCCTGCGCAACTGTTGCGCCTGCTGTTAATCCGCCGATTCTCGAGTTCTCCAGGTTGGACCAGTTGGATGCCGAGGTCGGTCCAGCGATTCCGGTTGGAGGGTAGCTTCCGGTTCACTGGCGCCCCGACGACCCAAAACTGGTGGTTGTCACGATCGCTACTCGGCATAGTCCCCGACGGTGGAGCTAGCCTACTCCAGCGGAGAGTTCCTAACGTAGGAATGTCTCCCGAAACCGATAACGTTACGCGTTTGTTCCCGCATCACTGCTGCTGACCGGTGAAGTGCCGAGGTCGATCCAGCGATTCCGGTTGGAGGATGGCTTCCGGTTCACTGGTGCCCCGACGACTTAAGCCGGTGACTCGCTACGGACTACTCAGAATAGTCCCCGACGGTGGATCTATCCTACTCCGACGAAGATTTCCCCGACGGCGGAAGATCTCCCGAACCGATGCTTTCCGGGCTGATGCCGAGGTCGGTTCTGCGATTCCGGTGGAGGGAAACTTCCGGTTCACAGGCGCCCCGACGACCATTTGCCGGTGCAACTACGCGTTCTACTCAGTTAGTCCCCGACGGTGAACTTAACCTACTCCGAAGCTGACCGGGCTGATGCCGAGGTCGGTCCTGCGATTCCGGTGGTGGGAAACTTCCGGTTCACAGGCGCCCCGACTACCATTTGCCGGAGCTGTTTCGCGATCTACTCGGCTAGTCCCCGGCGGAAGGACATAGCCTACTCCGACGCGATGTTGGTCGGTAAGTGCCGAGGTCGGTCCTGCAATTCCGGTTGGAGGATGACTTCCGGTTTGCAGGCGCCTTGACGACTTATTACCGATATTACGCTACGCCCGCTCTACTCGGTCTAGTCCCCGGCGGAGGATCTAGCCTACTCCGGTCGCGCCCGTTGGTCTCCTTCATATGCTCTCTTCAACAGGCTGACTTGTCAAGCGCCAAGGTCGGTCCGACGATTCCGGCTGCCCCAACGATTCAGAGCCATGTGCTGTCCGCTGTGTAGAGTGCCGCTGCTCCTCTCGCCATCTTCGTTGTAAAAGAGACATCATCTGAACGATAGTTCTGTTTACCGCGTCCCATTTCTCTTCGTCGGCACACATTCGTTGGACGATATTGTGCACATTAACGTCATTGCCGACGACGGATGTCATCTCGGCTCGCTCATGCTCGAAGCGCGGACATTCGAAGACCACGTGCTCAGGGGTTTCGTCAACATCGCCGCACCCGGTGCATAACGGCG
This sequence comes from Aedes aegypti, assembly GCF_002204515.2. Taxonomy (NCBI): domain Eukaryota; kingdom Metazoa; phylum Arthropoda; class Insecta; order Diptera; family Culicidae; genus Aedes; species Aedes aegypti. Next base: position 385,438,684 of record NC_035108.1, read on the forward strand.
ATCTTGCGTGTCCAAACCTATTGAGGTATTTCTTGAAACAGCCATGGCCAGACAAAAACTGCGTCAAGTGGAAATTCACTTCTCCGTGTTTTCTGTTTACCCACGTCGACAGGCACGGAATTAGACGGTGGGTCCATCTACCGTTCTCAGCGCTATCCCATTGCTGTTGCCATTTCCTCATGGTTTCATCCCGGGCTCTTTTCCGAATTCCCCGCGTGCGTCGGTCCCTGTAGCACTCGCTGTCCTCTTCGAGTTGAAGGCTTATAGGGATCAATCCTGCAATCACACAGGCTGCCTCAGATGATATCGTACGATACGCGCTCGCCACACGCATGGCCATCAGTCTGAACGTACTGTTCAGCCGGGAGCGGTTCCTCTTCGTCTGCAGTGCTGTCACCCACACGGGACCAGCGTATCTGAGTACCGACGTCGACACGCTCGCCAGTAGTCGCTTCTTGCTGCTGCTGATCGCTGAGTTGTTGGGCATGATCCGGGATAGAGCTGATATCACCTTCACGGCCCTCTCACATGCATAATCGACATGGCTGTTGAAGCTCAGCCGATCATCGATCATCACTCCCAGGTGTCTGACTTCCCGCTTTGAGTCGATGGTACACTGTCCAACCGAGATTCTCGCCTTCTGCACTGCCTTTCGGTTGCTTATCATCACAACTTCGGTTTTGTGATGGGCTAACACAAGCTTCTTCCCTCGCATCCATTCTTCCATTCTATTTGTGTGTGTGTGTGTGTGTGTGTGTTTTTTTTTTTTTTTTTTTCATGCATCTCTAGGAGTTAAAAAAATCTTCTCAAGACTGGCCTGTATTTGTTCATGCTCATGCCACAGTGTATGGTTTGGCACTGTGTGGGATTCGCAATGGGGCGCCTACCCACTAAAAAACAGTCTCCTAGGTACACCGTCACCGTAAAGAATTCTTCTCCGGCACCACCTTGCGGTATTACTTCGAAGAAGAGGCGACACATGCTACGCGCACCCTTCATTAAGCCCTTCGGCTCCATCATTAATTTGTTAGTTCCTAATCCATGCCATGCTGAGCCCTTCGGCTCCCATTAATAATTTGTTAGTATTCCTTGTTTGTGATCTAAACATGCCATATTCAGCCATTCGGCTCCCGATACCATGGGTGCCAGAAACTCCCTGACGAAGGAAGTTCTCTCGGTGCTGGACGCATGCCATTTAGCACTCCAGGTTCTCGCGCACTATTCGGATAGTCCCCGGCGGTGAATCTACCCTACCCCGACGAAGACTTCCCCGGAGGTGGAAGTTCTTCCGGTACCGATGCTGCCCGGATAGGTGCCAAGGTCGATCCTGCGATTCCGGTTGGTGGATGACTTCCGGTTCACAGGTGCCCTGACGACCAATTTGGCAAGACAATTTACACCGTCTTCAGCTCAAGGCTGCACAGACTGAACAATCACAAACATTAGGCAACGGACAACACGAAACACCCAGTAGCCCAATGATGAATTTTTCGTTTGACGAAAAGTTTCCACCGACTGGAGTGGGAATCGAACCCACACTTCATGGCACAATATGCCTAAACGACTGACGCCGCTAACCGCACGGCCACGAAGCCTACAATTTCCGGGGCTTTTCCACGATCTACTCGGTCTTGTCCCCGACGGTGGATCAAGCTTACCTACCGGTTGGGTGCCGAGGTCGGTTCGGCGATTCCGGTTGGAGACTGACTTCCGGTTCACCGGCTTGTTCCTCCCTCCACTTCCGCTGAAGCAATGACATTATTTTCGTCACCGCCATGTTCACCGCGTTCCACATCACCTCATCGCTACACATTCTATCCACTACGTTGTCTACGGTTACGTCAGCACCGCAGACCGCTGTCATCTCGCTACGTTCCGCAGCAAAACGTGGACACTCGAAAATGACGTGTTCCGGCGACTCCTCTACGACTGGGCACTCAGCGCAGAGCGGCGACTCTGCGTGGCCGAACCTGTGCAGATATTTCTTGAAGCAGCCGTGACCTGACAAGAACTGCGTCAAGTGGAAGTTGACTTCTCCATGGGATCTGCTCACCCATTTCGCCAGATTTGGAATAAGGCGATAAGTCCACCTTCCCTTCTCAGCGGTATCCCACTCGCGTTGCCATTTCACCATCGTGTCGGCTCGGGCAATCTTCCGGGCTCCTCTAGTACTACTAGCTTCGTAGCACTCCTTATCCTCTTCCAAAACGTAGCCGATAGGGACCATTCCGGCAATCACGCATACTGCCTCCGAAGATATGGTTCGGTAGGCACTCGCTACCCGCATGGCCATCAGCCTATACGTGCTGCTAAGCTTGACTCGGTTCCTCTTCGTCTTCATTGCGGTTCCCCACGCCGGGCTAGCGTACCTCAGGATCGACGTAGCCACGCTAGACAATAGCCTCCGCTTACTGCTGCAAATCGCCGAGTTATTCGGCATGATCCTGGACAGCGCTGTGACTGCCCTTGCTGCTTTCTCGCACGCGTAATCGACATGGCAGTTGAAGTTCAGCCGATCGTCGATCATTACGCCGAGGTGTTTTAGCTCCCGCTTTGAGGCTATGGTGTGTTCTCCCACTGTAATCTCAGCCTTCTGCACCACTTTTCGAGTGTGTGTGTGTTTTTTTTTTTTTTTTTTTTTTTTTTTTTTTTTTTTTTTTTTTTTTTTTTTTTCATGCATCTCTAGGAGTTAAAAAATCTTCTCAAGACTGGCCTGTATTTGTTCATGCTCATGCCACAGTGTATGGTTTGGCACTGTGTGGGATTCGCAATGGGGCGCCTACCCACTAAAAAACAGTCTCCTAGGTACACCGTCACCGTAAAGAATTCTTCTCCGGCACCACCTTGCGGTATTACTTCGAAGAAGAGGCGACACATGCTACGCGCACCCTTCATTAAGCCCTTCGGCTCCATCATTAATTTGTTAGTTCCTAATCCATGCCATGCTGAGCCCTTCGGCTCCCATTAATAATTTGTTAGTATTCCTAGTTTGTGATCTAAACATGCCATATTCAGCCATTCGGCTCCCGATACCATGGGTGCCAGAAACTCCCTGACGAAGGAAGTTCTCTCGGTGCTGGACGCATGCCATTTAGCACTCCAGGTTCTCGCGCACTACTCGGATAGTCCCCGGCGGTGAATCTACCCTACCCCGACGAAGACTTCCCCGGAGGTGGAAGTTCTTCCGGTACCGATGCTGCCCGGATAGGTGCCAAGGTCGATCCTGCGATTCCGGTTGGTGGATGACTTCCGGTTCACAGGTGCCCTGACGACCAATTTGGCAAGACAATTTACACCGTCTTCAGCTCAAGGCTGCACAGACTGAACAATCACAAACATTAGGCAACGGACAACACGAAACACCCAGTAGCCCAATGATGAATTTTTCGTTTGACGAAAAGTTTCCACCGACTGGAGTGGGAATCGAACCCACACTTCATGGCACAATATGCCTAAACGACTGACGCCGCTAACCGCACGGCCACGAAGCCTACAATTTCCGGGGCTTTTCCACGATCTACTCGGTCTTGTCCCCGACGGTGGATCAAGCTTACCTACCGGTTGGGTGCCGAGGTCGGTTCGGCGATTCCGGTTGGAGACTGACTTCCGGTTCACCGGCTTGTTCCTCCCTCCACTTCCGCTGAAGCAATGACATTATTTTCGTCACCGCCATGTTCACCGCGTTCCACATCACCTCATCGCTACACATTCTATCCACTACGTTGTCTACGGTTACGTCAGCACCGCAGACCGCTGTCATCTCGCTACGTTCCGCAGCAAAACGTGGACACTCGAAAATGACGTGTTCCGGCGACTCCTCTACGACTGGGCACTCAGCGCAGAGCGGCGACTCTGCGTGGCCGAACCTGTGCAGATATTTCTTGAAGCAGCCGTGACCTGACAAGAACTGCGTCAAGTGGAAGTTGACTTCTCCATGGGATCTGCTCACCCATTTCGCCAGATTTGGAATAAGGCGATAAGTCCACCTTCCCTTCTCAGCGGTATCCCACTCGCGTTGCCATTTCACCATCGTGTCGGCTCGGGCAATCTTCCGGGCTCCTCTAGTACTACTAGCTTCGTAGCACTCCTTATCCTCTTCCAAAACGTAGCCGATAGGGACCATTCCGGCAATCACGCATACTGCCTCCGAAGATATGGTTCGGTAGGCACTCGCTACCCGCATGGCCATCAGCCTATACGTGCTGCTAAGCTTGACTCGGTTCCTCTTCGTCTTCATTGCGGTTCCCCACGCCGGGCTAGCGTACCTCAGGATCGACGTAGCCACGCTAGACAATAGCCTCCGCTTACTGCTGCAAATCGCCGAGTTATTCGGCATGATCCTGGACAGCGCCGTGACTGCCCTTGCTGCTTTCTCGCACGCGTAATCGACATGGCAGTTGAAGTTCAGCCGATCGTCGATCATTACGCCGAGGTGTTTTAGCTCCCGCTTTGAGGCTATGGTGTGTTCTCCCACTGTAATCTCAGCCTTCTGCACCACTTTTCGATTGCTGATAAGCAACAGCTCCGTTTTTTGGTGGGCTATCACCAGTTTCTTCTCGTACATCCAGTTTTCGACTGCGTCCACTGCTTCTGTAGCGAGAACCTCCACCCTTTCCAGTGAGTCACCAATGACCACAAGCGTGATGTCGTCTGCAAATCCAACGATTTTGACGCCTGTTGGCAGCCTAAGCGTCAGCACTCCGTCGTACATAGCATTCCACAACGTTGGACCCAGGATAGAGCCCTGTGGAACTCCCGCATTTACCGACCTCGTCTTCTGTCCTTCGCTAGTGCTGTAGCTCAAGACCCGGTTTTCAAAGTAGCTTCCTAGTATCTTGCACAGATAATCCGGAACCTTCATTTTATGTAACGCCACAGCAATGGCTTCCCAGCTTGCACTGTTAAAGGCGTTTCTCACATCTATCGTCACGACAGCACAGTAACGGTTACCTCTACGTTTTTTTGTCCTTGCTTTGTCGGCTGTGTCAATCACTGTTTTGATGGCATCTACCGTTGACTTTCCTTTCCGGAATCCATACTGCCACTCCGACAGTCCACGCTCTCCCTCAGTGAACGCCATCAGTCTATTGAGGATGATCCTCTCCAACAGCTTTCCGAGTGTGTCAAGCAAACATATCGGCCGAAACGAGCCTGGTTCACCGGGGGGCTTACCCGGTTTCGGTAGCAGAACCAGTTTTTGCCTTTTCCACTGTGCTGGGAAATGTCCCTCATCTAAGCAGATCTGGAGTGATGTCCGGAACATATCTGGGTTGGCCGTGATAGCAGCTTTCAACGCTACGTTGGGGATACCATCAGGGCCAGGCGCTTTCTTCGGCTTCATTTTCTTGGCCGCCTCTATGAGCTCCTCATTGGTAATGATTGCTCTTTCTTCACCTTCCTGGCCATACGGTGTCGGTGGCCAGACCGTTGGCGCGTGTTGTGGGAACAACCCGTCGACGATAATCTGCAACTTCTCTGGGCATGTTTCAGCGGGTACGGCTGGACCACTGATCTTGGCCATCGCCACCCTGTATGCATCTCCCCACGGATTTGCATTGGCATCGCGACACAACTCCTTGAAGCACGTTCTCTTGCTCAGCGAAATTTCTCTTTTCAGATCGGCTTTCGCCGCCCTCAATGTTACTCTTCGCTCTTCCCTCTCACCATCGGTTTTGGCTCTTTGCATCCGTCTCCTGGCTTGGAGACATCTTTTGCGGAGGTTGCCAAGTGTCTCATTCCACCAGTATACCGGACGACGTCTGTATTTCGGCTCGACCTTCCGTGGCATGGCAATGTCGCATGCTCGTACCATCGCAGCCGTTAACTCCTCCGATCTCAAGTTCAGAACCTGCTCTTCTCTTCTGAGGGCTTCCACGAAAAGCTCTTCGTTAAAACGTTTCGTTTTCCACATCTGCCCATGAGGTGTACTCGCTCTCTGTGAGCATTGTGTTCTTCCACCAATTCTATACCGGACCTCCTGATGATCGCTATGAGTGTACCCATCGCAGACTCTCCAGTTCAGGCCTCCCGTCAACACAGGACTACAGAAAGTGATGTCGATTATTGATTCCCGGCCATCTCTACGGTAGGTGCTGGTTGTTCCTTCGTTACCCAAGTCTACGTCCAGCCTTGCCAGCGCTTCTAGTAGACTACGCCCTCTTGGGTTGGTGAGACGGCTGCCCCACTCAACTGCCCAAGCATTGAAGTCGCCAGCGATGACGACTGGTCTCCGGTCGGCTAGCTTATCGGTTAGCTCGTCCAGCATCTCGTTGAACTGGTCCAATGTCCAGCGGGGGGGTGCGTAGCAGCTACACACGTACACATCGTTAAGCTTTGCAATAACGAAGCCTTCGTCCGCCTGGAACACTATTTCCTGGATAGGATACCTCCCCATCGTCCAGATTGCCGCTGTCTTCGCCTTATCAGCGATCCAGTTACCGTTTCCAGCTGGTACTCGATACGGCTCGGCAAGGATAGCTACGTCGCACTTCGATTCCGATACGGACTTCCACAGCAGCTGTTGCGCTGTGTCACAGTGGTTGAGGTTTAGCTGAGTTACCTCCACTGCGGTTTAGAATTTCTCGCTTGCTTGAAGGCCGGACACTTAGGGCCTCCCGTCGCGTGTCTGTTGCGACTTTTGTCCTTGCAGATCAGGCACCTTTGCTTATTGTTGCAATCTTGCGCCTTGTGACCTTCGTCGCCACACCATCTACAGAGCTTACTTCTGTCTGGTCCTTCGCAGTTCCGTGCCAGGTGGCCGTATTCCAGGCACCTGTAGCATCCCTCCGGTCTCTGGGAGATCTTCAGTGGACATACTGAACAACCGACTCGAATTTTCCCGACTTCCAGCGCTTTGTTGGCTGCGTCTACTGGGAGCTTTATGGACGCCGCCTGTGTACCAAGCGGTGCTCTTCTTAGCCGTACTGTCATCTGCACCGTTTCCAGATCGCACTGCTCCTTTATGGCGGTCCTCACTTCCTCTTCGGTGGTGATCCAATCCAGATCCCGCAATTGGAGTGTCACTTCAGGGCACATGGCTTTCACCTGCACCTTTTCGCCCATGACTCTCTCGGTTAGCTCTTTGTATGTCGAGCTTTTGTTCACCGAGTCTTTTTTTAGCTCGATGAGCATGTCTCCCGTCTGGGTGCGTCTGATCTTCTGAACGTCGGCACTAAACTCCTTTAGTTGAGGGTCCGTCCTCATGGCCCGCAAGACTTCAGCATAAGTGTCCTCGCTAGTTTTGACGACAACAGCTTCGCATTTTGCCTTCTTCCTGATTGGCCTTTGCTTTCTGGCACTCTCCTGTTTGCCTCTCTTCTTCTTGTTCCGGACCTCTTGCCATGGGATATCGCCAGGTCCCCCTCTGAGCACTTCATCCGCCGGTTTTGGATTTACGTTTTTCGGCTTCTTGGATACAGCCTGTCTTTCGTCTCCTGGTGACGACCTATGTCTTTTGGGGGTGAAACTTGGCGTAGTTCCTATTCCCGCTGACCTTTCTTTCCCCTTGCTGTCTTTCCGAGGGGCTATGCCGGTTTTTTCCGGCTGCACTACCGCAGCTGCCAGGGCCTTTTTGGTCGCCGCTAACTCGGTTTCAACAGCTTCAATCCTCTGCATCACTTTCCTCCAGTCCTTGACGGCGGATCCGAGGGTTCCTTGAATCCTTGCCACGAGGTCCTTAATGTCTTTGTGCACGTTGTGCCTCTTATCGACGAATTCCCGAAGCTCATCTACGACGGTTTTCGCCGCTTCCACCTTCGATTGCCTCGGGGGTAACTTCCACGCACTTTGCAGCTGATGTTGCTGCTGTCTCTCACGCTGCTCCTGCTCACTTTGCGACTTATCCCGCCGCTCCTGTTCACGTGTTCGCTGCTCGTGCAGTTCATCTTCGCTCTGCTGGTGTTCCAGCTGCTGCTGTTCCAGCTCCTGCTGTTGGCATTGCTTCGGTGGCGACCTCGGCAAGCCACTTTTTGCGAACGGATTCGCTGTTTCACCTACGTTGATGTTGTTAACTTCCATGCTTAAGGGTCCCCCCTCCAAGCCGCTATCTCCACCCGTCGTAAGTAGTCGTCCTTGTGATCCCATGGGTACCTTTGCTTGCAGTGAGGTCCACGCGAGGGCTGACACGGTCCTTCATGGGGTACCGGGTTCAGAGCCAGATCGACGCTAGTCAGGAATATCCATCTGAGCCTACTTCCACCAGCTAAGGTGGCGAGCTTTGAACGTACTAGGAGGCCTGCCACGGTTTTAACGGGACGGGGGCAACCGTTCCATTAGCCCACCTGCCGTTTCAGAATAGTGTCACCCATTCTTACTAAGGAAGTGGAATAGAGCGATTGTCAGCTCTATAACGTCGTGTTGATACAGTCCTTGACCTTGTCCTTGTCCTTGCAGCCAGTATGCCGTAATTAGGATCTTACTGGCATCGATCCTAATGTGCCGGTTGGCACTCCAATGGTTGGGCTAAGGCACTTTGAAAGCGGTACCAGGTCGCTTGTTCAGGGTTACTTACAGATATGTGGTTTTTTGTAGAGATTCACCAGAGCCCACTGATGAACCCCCGCCACATCCTAGGTAGACCATGCTTGAGCCCCTGGTCAGATGGACCAGACGCTCGGCCACCTCCCGAAGGAAGTACCAAAGGTGGTATTCCATAAGGCTGTATGTATGAGTTTCGCTTGGAAAGGGTAAAAATCCCAAGCTTCCACCTGGCACCTCCTCACTCTAGCTGATGTCAGAAGGACAACAGTGCCCAGGTTGCACTACCAGCTAAGTACGCAACCCTTAGCTGGCGGTCTTTGTCATCGTTAGACCCGTGGAAGCGTGAGGTAGGGGCTTGTGAGGACCAGAGCTATGTTGGACGCTCCTTCCTGGTTGTCGACTCACCATTTTGCAAGTGTGTGTGTGTGTGTGTGTGTGTGTGTGTGTGTGTGTGTGTGTGTGTGTGTGTGTGTGTGTGTGTGTGTGTTTTTTTTTTTTTTTTTTTTTTTTCATGCATCTCTAGGAGTTAAAAAAAATCTTCTCAAGACTGGCCTGTATTTGTTCATGCTCATGCCACAGTGTATGGTTTGGCACTGTGTGGGATTCGCAATGGGGCGCCTACCCACTAAAAAACAGTCTCCTAGGTACACCGTCACCGTAAAGAATTCTTCTCCGGCACCACCTTGCGGTATTACTTCGAAGAAGAGGCGACACATGCTACGCGCACCCTTCATTAAGCCCTTCGGCTCCATCATTAATTTGTTAGTTCCTAATCCATGCCATGCTGAGCCCTTCGGCTCCCATTAATAATTTGTTAGTATTCCTAGTTTGTGATCTAAACATGCCATATTCAGCCATTCGGCTCACGATACCATGGGTGCCAGAAACTCCCTGACGAAGGAAGTTCTCTCGGTGCTGGACGCATGCCATTTAGCACTCCAGGTTCTCGCGCACTATTCGGATAGTCCCCGGCGGTGAATCTACCCTACCCCGACGAAGACTTCCCCGGAGGTGGAAGTTCTTCCGGTACCGATGCTGCCCGGATAGGTGCCAAGGTCGATCCTGCGATTCCGGTTGGTGGATGACTTCCGGTTCACAGGTGCCCTGACGACCAATTTGGCAAGACAATTTACACCGTCTTCAGCTCAAGGCTGCACAGACTGAACAATCACAAACATTAGGCAACGGACAACATTGTGTGTGTGTGTGTGTGTGTGTGTGTGTGTGTGTGTGTGTGTCTACAATCCACCGCCCACTGACCGGCAGTGCTTTTATGGAAGAAATTTGTTTGCATCTATTTATCGAGACACTTACATGTCTATATAGATGCAGACAACTTTAGCCCTGGAGATGGAAGGTGATAGCTCTACTGCAATTCCAACGACCCATTTCAAGAATGGCTGTTCATACACACACATTCTGAGGTTGTTTTCACTACAGCAAGCCCCGCATGAAAACACCTAGATATCAAATGGATATCTAAAATGAGTTCACACTTCCTGAATCGAAAATTAAATTTTCGACTCTGGCACGTATTTAATGGTTTCAAAAGGTTTTATAATTAAGAACGATCTCACCCGTTTGTTGATCTTTCCATCGCTGACTTATGGCACCCGCTCTTGTGCTCATCCCCGCAAGAGTTAGCTAAACACTCGAGAGATCGAAGACGACGCGATCCGCACTACTCTTCGGTTACCGCTCCAGGATGATGAATACTTTCTACTGGGTCAAAAATAGGAGTCGAAAACAATCGCCCGGCCAAGTAATTAGCTAAAGAGAAAATCGATGAAGAGAAATCGATCACTGCAGTTACGCCCTTATGATACTGAACGCGAGAATTGTATCTTGTTTACAATACTAGTTGAAAAGTGTCAAAGATCTCCGTAAATGCAGCTCTCTCTATTTTTGACAAAATTCGTGAGAGAAAAAGGAAATACCGAGAGATTTTGGATTGAACCGTAAGTCGGAAAATTCTCTAAAATAGCAATACTAGTTTGAAAATAATGCATTTTGTACAAATTGAGTGCAGATTTTCAAATGAATAATAGAATTTAGAAGAATTTTCCTAGTTTGTCGTTTTACATTATTCTTAAGGCAAAAATATTTTTTTGAAGAACGATAGAACTGTTTGAAAAAAATTCGGATTTGAGAACAGAACGAACGGGAACTGTTCTTTGGACTGTTTTGCCCTTCTCTACTACGGTGGCTCTATCTATGCTTTACATAACGGCCGTTTTTGGTTATTTCAATGATTCATTCGAGATAACATAGAGATTCCACAAGCAGGCACCTCAACATCATTAGAGCTCGGTGAAATACTCTAGAGCAGCGTGCTGCCTTTACTTCTTTGCGAGGGAGCGAAAAAATGCTTAGCAGAGAGGCAACGAAAAATGAGCGAGGAAGATGCAGCACAAAACACAACAGAGTAAAATTCCATCAAAAAAAAAAATATGCTCTCACTACTCCCCGAGGACTATTTGTTCGGACGGCAGACTCAAGAGTTCTTTTGAAGTGTGAGTTAAGGTGAGCATCGCAACAAAGCAGTGAATCAAATTATCATCAAAATAGACAAAAAACAAACAACAAAACAAGCTCGCTCACAACCGTTTGTCGCAACTGTTTCGGATAAGGACACAATCAAAAGCAAAATTGTCATGACAATCACAGAGCGCAACAATGTTACTAACTTTTAAACTCGCAATTAAACACTTATTTTAAACACAAAACCAAATTTGTTTTATGGATGCTGTTTGATAATGTGTCAATGTTTACCAACACGGAGAAAGTTCTCGAAAATCGCAATGCGAAGCACAGAAAATCGCTACGCACGTAATAATCGATCTTTGTCATATTCTGTTCAAGTTATGATAAACTGATGTTGCGGAATAAAATTGTTGCAACAAGAATAGGAGGTGACAATGTCTTTGTTGCTGCGTGTTGGGTGACAATTGATTCACTGCAACAAAGAGAGAATACCTGAAAAACCCTCGCATTTTATTGCACTCTCACTCGAATCGCTTGAGGATCTGTATTAAAAATTTTGAGTTCAGTCTTTTCTCCTCAGAAAACGGCAAAATCGCCTCCTCTTTGCCAAGCCTGTCCACAAGGCACTAATATTTTCGGACTCACACAAACCGAAGGAAACATCACCATCTTCGTAAAATTGATTCTAGGTGGCGTTTGTCAGTTATGTTTTTTGACTGATGGTCGAGTCATGGATTGCGTCGTGAGTGAGAGTCGATGATGCATTGTTAGTAGCACTGGTCAGAAATTTTTGTGAAGATAAAAACTATTCTCACAGGGTCCACCAAACATAGGAGTGACTGAGCCGGAGGTGCATGTGATTCCGTTATGGTTCGTTGGTAAAATAAGTTGTGCGGAACATGATCCTTCAAAAGGAATATAGTTCGCAGAGTATACAGTCATTGCATTGTCGTGCTGCTATCATAAGGAAGTGTGGTGATAAAACGTGGGTTATTGGCATTGATTCTTAGAAAAAAAACATAAGCAGTTGCTAGAAACAACATTCGACAAAAGAAGGTATTGAGTAAATGGAATATCAAGTAAGAAAATAAAAATTAAACAACAACGCAAAGGACTTATTTGAAGTTAAAATTTTGTACATTGTTTGCATGTTGGACGAATAGTCAAAAAACAATTCTGATAGAATTTTCATTCCTTATTACGTGTTTATCATTTGAACACTCTGCGCGATATTAGCTCAAAAATTACAAAAATAGCGATCGAATGTGACAAATAAGCAGTTTCGGGTAACGTAGAGATATTTATTTGGACTATCACTGAAGAAAGAATTGTATAATTATATTATTGTATATTTTTTTTAAACTGCCTATTATGTAAGCATCTCACTATCATCGCAGTTCTTGAGCAATCCATACATCATGAAGTGAAAACCCCATGATACTGCTGACATCTAGTTTACCAACAACGACAAGTATAATAATACCAGGTGACACCAATAGACGAAAACGACGGTAAAGGTGGCCTCCATCAGAACTAACGGCATCACTACTGCTACCCGAAAATAATGTACTGAAATTAATATTCCTCAGCACACCATCGTTGTCACCATCACCAGGATCAAGAAGTTTTGCGCTCTGCCTTGGCGACGTCCGATGGTTCCTTACATATAGCGTCACTAGTACTGACTGTCAGCGTTCGTTCATCAAAGTCATTATCCCAGCAGACAACCATCAGGGCATCTGTGAGTGAGCAAGGAATAGTTATAGGTACTATGAACACAGTGGCAAAGCTAGGCTTTTACTGTGCGGAGACAAATTTTGGTAAATGGTCATTTGAAACACAAATTGGAATATCAAAAAAAAAAATAATAAAAAAAAACCGGTTTAGGCAAACCAATGAGTTTTGGGCAATTAACAATAACGAAAGATAATCCTAGTTCTAACATATAAAATATCACAGAGGTTTTTTATAGAATTGATGGAAAAGTTGATTTTATTTAAAGATCGAAGAACAGAGAGCCTTGAATTGCGTATACATTCGAAACATTATTTTTTCAATTGAAAGTTGCAACGATTTTTGTCTTAAACTAATGTGATTTTGTACGATATTTGTTCCAATGTTTCTATACTATACCAGTAAGGGAGCTTCAGAATCATCTTATCAATTTTATTCTAAATCTTCTGCAGCTTTTATCCTAATATAACAACAGATGAACAACTTTTGGTCGATTTTATGAATTATGACTTTTTGTCAAAAAAAATACGGTTTGAATGATACAATAATCATCTAAGAATTATTCTTTACAAAATTAATTATCTTGATCACTTCTCTAGAAGTAGCATTTTTCTAATGATTTCTCTGGAGCCCAAAATCATTGCAGGCCCAAGATATTTGAGCACCAGAAAATAGACGTTAGATTGAATTTTGCACTGCCATGGGAAATAATAATCACAATTTTAGGGTCTTAGGGCCTACTTTAGCCGAATGGTTAGAGTCCGCGGCTACAAAGCATAGCCATGCTGAAGGTGTGTGGGTTCGAATCCCGGCTAGTCCAGGATCTTTTCGTAATGGAAATTTCCTTGATTTACCTGGGCATTGAGCATAATCGTACCTGCCACACGATGTACGAACGCGAAATGGCAACTTTGGCAAAGAAAGCTATCAATTGATAACTGTGGAAGTATTCATAGAAACACTAAGCTGAGAAGCAGGCTCTGTCCCAGTGAGGACGTTAATGCCAAGAAGTAGAAGAAGAAGAAGTATCATCAGAAACCAGGGGCCCATGGTTGGACATCAGCCCTGGCTGAGCTTCTGACCAACCAGCCAAGTGCAATATCAAGCACGAAACTATAAACAGCCGTGTGCAATCTACTCTCCGTCAGGACCTCGTCGCGAAGTGAGAATGATGCACGCTCACACACCTGTCAGCAGTTCTTCATCGCGTTTCAGGATTTCTGCTCTGCGACGAAGACGACGATGACGGTGTAATCCATCTCAACTACTAAAGGCTAAACTATTGCTGCACCATGATAGCTAGAGAGGCCGCATGATACGACGACACTGAGGAGTTAGTTGACTTCGCGACGAACCGTGGCATCTTTCTCGGTCGCGAATTAGACAGTGACATTAAACTGCCAAGAAGTCCACACACCGTTTCAGTTTGGGCGGGTGAAGACGATTGGTCGGTTGTTGGTGGCGTCAGAAGAGATTTTGGCCCAGACCATGCCAAAAGTGCAAAACAAGTGCTGAATGGCATCCAGCCATGATATCTCCGACAAAACACGCGCGCTTTCGGTGATGAAGATGAGTTTGGAAATGACACTCTTCGCCCTGCTGCTACTGGTAGACCTGCTTCCACGTTCTAATACACTTTGAGATTGACTAGACGATGCACACGGGAGTAGTTTGGGTCAATCGTGGCCGAAATGATTCTCTGTCCTTAATTGTCTTCTTATACCCTCATATTGATAAAGTTGTTTAAGCTAAACTAGAAATAATTTCTAACTGTTTCATGATACATTTTCACTTACCAGTGAGTATTCGTATTAACAATCATGAGCTTGAGCTTGATAGGCCACCCGTGACAATTTCTCCAGTATCGCCAGATCAGCTGCACTCCCACAAGGAACCAAACAGATGACTGCTTGGGACTAACATACACCCTCAGTGTATAAGTGAACTATGGGCGGTTTCCATACAGACTGGCGGCCAAAAATATGTTTTCCATCTCATGTCGTATATATGAGTTTTGTGATACAAATTTGATGTTTTATTTTCAAAATCAAGTTTTCGAGACTAACTTTTGAATAGGGCCGATAGCGAAATAATAAGCTTTGTTACTAATTATGCATATGAGCCAATTATGCGATTTACGTTGTGCAAATCATCATAAATATTAGAACTTACATAGAAATGATGATATGAATGATTTAGCGATATTCAGTAATCCTCTGAATTATTTTTAAGTCGTTTTTAATAGAAAATGGTTAAAAATATTGGAAATATTCAAAAAGCCCTAAATCATAAAAGTGCAAATTTGTGCAGCTGAATTCTTCACGATCGTTTAGTTTACATCTCAAAGTACCCTTGGAAATGAATTTCAGCCTGGGACAACTTGGGACAAAAAAGTATGGGATGTGTAAAGTTTCGATAGAAAAATAAATATTTTTTTTCAGTGTACTCCCCGCATTTTTCCGACCTAAAATACGAATTTTTATTTCACATTATTTTTCTAAGATAGCTTTTTGAATAAGCTTTCGGACAGTGTACAAAGATCTGTATAAAATATTACGATTATGCAGTATATTATATTCCAAGCGTACCTTGTGTTTACACTAAATTTTTGATTTGTCTTAAAAACTCCAACTTTGACATACTGTATCAATTAAACTATAAAGGATCTTGCATTTATATTCCAGGATTATCTTGATAGAAGTGTTTACTATGGAATGATGTACAAGAAAAACCTATCAGAACTAGTCATTTTTTTCGATTATTGGCCACCTGATCGCCCATAGTGCAATGGCGCCTGCCACGTCATAATGCGTACCAATTAGAGTGTCCATCCCGGGACATCCCGGGACAAAAAATCCCGGGATTTGACAAATTTCGGGATTTCCCGTTTCCCGGGATTTTATTTCTGACATCCCGGGAATCCCGGAATTCCCGAAATGTACGTAGAATTTGATGAAAACCACTAAATTTCAATGAAAAACAATGACATTTTTTCTCACTATCACTTATTTGATAAAGTAGAAGAGCATAATCAAAAAGAGAATGAACGTGTAATTATTTTCATAAAAAGAGCAATTTACGAATCAACGAAACACAAATGTTTATTTATCTAGTTGCGAAGTTTTAATGCTTTTATTTTCAACATTAGCCGTTATTATCAGCCTATGCTGAGATAACAAATTTGAAAGTACACCTCAACTGCCGCAACTCGTAAGTCAGTACCATCTGTAAAAAGTAAGCATTGAGAAAATTGACTGAGAAGTTTTTAATCTCGTTTTCCATACAAATATTAAAAAAAATTCCAGGAGATTGGAACATGTTTCGATCTCAATGAAATTTACACAATTTGCTTTTCACTCCGTTACCTTTCCAAGAAAAATATAAAAAAGACTAAATAACGATTTATTTTTGTGTTACACGATGTGAAAATCTGCAGTGGGACTGACATGCGTTTATTTTTCATTATGGGACAAATCGACTTGATAATTTTTCCTAATTTTACTGAACAAAAAGAGATTTCTCGTTAGTGCAGCTAAAACATCATTAGAAGATATGATAAAAACTGATATAATTCAATTTTCACCAAAATACAGATGGGACTGATTTGCAATTCACGGCAGTAAAGTCCAGTCAATAAGTTTCAGTTAATAACTTTAAGAATGATCTACAATACCTTCAATGATCTTCAACCGTTTCTCATATTCTAAAGATTTTATGACTTTTCAAATGAAGCAAATTGCTTTAAAATTATGACTTAAGTTTTCACCATAATTCCATGCATAAGTGTTATAGAGAATTTGAAAAAAAAAAATCCATAGCAAACCCGTTATTAGTCAAGCTAAGATTTGATTTTGTTGGGTTACTTCATCAAAATAAGAAAGTCTTATCTGAAATGTGATTTGCTATAATTAACATATTATTTTGAAAATTTACATTATCTGTTTATTTCATTGAAAAAATGGTAGTGTTAGATTTGTACTTCCATTTCAACCGAAATGCGTTTTATTGAAAATTTGCTAAATCCCGGGACAAGCATAGATATTTGTCCCGAATCCCGGAACGAGCAAAATGGCCGGGAAATGGACACTCTAGTACCAATGCGGGAAAGGGGGAGAAATTAATGGTGCATTAAACTGGCTCCCACAGTAGACCGGATATACCCCTACATCTACGCCAGTTTATGCGGGAAGGTGTAGTGGTGGTAAATTTATGGCAGAGAGGCTTGCTGTTTAGTTAGCGAACTGCCTATGTATCAGGCGTAAGGAAAGGCGTGGTTTAATGATGCAAGAATGGAAGCGTAGGGAAACGGTTTTTGCCGTCTCTGGTTCTAGCAAATGCTATGAACTGTGATAGCTCAACTGTGATACATTAAGAGTGGAAGATAGAGACAAGTGAAAGATGCAACTACAAAGTAAGTCCGCGGTAGCCGTTGGACCCAATCCCGTCTAATGACTGCCCAATTGCCAAATAGTATTGAATTCAAAAACTACCCAACCACGATACTGAAATTTAATATTATAGCCACGAATTTGTTCAAGTTACTCCTCTGTGCGATAATCATAGAGCGCACAGGGGAACCGTTTCTGAATTCAGGCCATTGAGATGCACACACATGTATCACGATCTCGTCAACTTCCAGACGTTTGAGGAGGGATCTTCGCACCGCGCGCATGTGGGTTGTTTGATTAATATAGATTTTGTCAAATTTCACGTTCACTTTGGATGGATCGTTGTTTGTCGCGACACTTCATTTCAGTGTGCTGTCCGGAATGCTTCACCATGAGCAGCGAGGTGTTGTGTTCGGGAAAACATGCTGATGCGACAAAACACCGTGCTAATATTTATCGACATGCATTAATCTCCGACTAGATAAATGTGTGTCGGGTTCTGACGAAAGATTTAAGATGCGCGCCCGTGATGATGGTGATGGCGATGTTGATGAGACTAAAATTAAGCTGAGAACTGTGCACTATTCGGTGATCTCATCACGTCTTCCCCATGTTATGTACACTGAACTAAGTGATCATGTCAGATTCATCTTATATTTTTTCCATAGTCGTTTTTCAAAGAAATTTATCAGTAAAAATTGACCTTTTGCGATTCAATGTTGATTAGATTCATCAGATACTACACTTCTTCTTGGCATTGACGTCCTCACTCGGACAGAGCCGGCTACTCAGCTTTGTGTTCTTATGAGCATTTCCACGGTTAGTTACTGAGAGCTTTATTTGCCTAAGTTGCCATTTTCGCATTCATATATCGTGTGGCAGGTACGATGATACTCTATGCCCAGGGAGGTCAAAGAAATTTCCATTATGAAAAGATCCTGGACCAACCGGGAATCGAACCTAGACACCTTCAGCATGGATTTGCTTTGTAGCCGCTGACTCTAACCACTCGGCTAAGGAAGGCCCCTAACAATACATGCATTTAATCAAAAATACACATGTGGTTGGTTGAATTTTGTCAAGGGATTCCATAACACACATAATGTGTTCTTCTGCCCTAAATGTGTGTTTTATTTTTAATACTTCATATGACGTATCTTGATTCAGTGTACCGATGATTTGTGCGACCAAGAAAGCTGAACAAAGCCACAAGGGATAGGTAAAAATGTCAGCGGATTGGGGGGATATGATGGTAGTGTGAAAAATTATCTCAATTTCATCGTCATTCCGCACGTTCCAATTCATTCACGTCATCTAATAATTTCGATTCACCGGTGGAAATGAGTACGTGTCCTACATAGAACATTCGTGTGTGCCAGGCTGGACGGAATTGATTTCTGCCATTGTCTTCAATTTTTCCCAACAGCCTCCCGCCAGCGAGAAGACAACGGTAGGTAAGTGATAGGATTCTTCCGTTGCACGGTGATAGGTTCCGTTTCGTGTGGGGGATCGAGGATTTCGTATTGAAACGCTAGTTATTGGCGTTATCTGCGGCGCGTTTCACTCATAAACTTTACGTTCTCATTTGAGTAGTTGTACCGACACATGACATTATGGAACGTTTGAGGTTTTTGTACGGAAATAGATGAAGAATATTATGTGATTTACAGCAAAACGTTTGCAACTTCGAATAATGTTTTGAATTCCAAAAAGACATATTGATTGTATTGTAATACGAGGGGTAAAAATGCAGCGCTCGCGCAGCTTTTGGAAAATTGTAATAAACGCTGAAGGGCACGTCCCTATAAGTGCTTGTTTAAAGATCTGAGGCATAGGCCTGAGGGTCGATTTCTTCAGCTTAGCTTCTGTCGTAAACTACGTTTACCCATATGATTAAACAAGGTTAAAGGCCTCCACTTAGGTGCAAAAATTCGACCTTGAATTAACTCCGTTAGCGTATGATGGCTCACTAACGTAAAGAACTTAAAACTATTACTATATTCTAATCAGAGCTAGATGTCCAAATCCCTGATAAAATTGGATGGTTGTGATGGCTATAACCGTGGTCATTATATAAAGAACAAACGGAAAATGCTGTATCGTGTCAGCACCGAGGTGTAAGGGTATGCGAAATATCGATTGATTCCGTCAAACAAACTTTGGAACGAAATTCCTCGAAATTCTACGGAACTCATACAAGCGGAATTTTCATTTTGTGATTTCGTTTCGTTTTGCCAAATTGATAATGTAGTTCTCTGAGAATATGCATATTTCATTAAAATTTCGTATACTGTATGAAATCTGCATTCTTCGTGAAATGTTTGACGATATAATAGTATATGTTTTGCTTCAATTGTCCTTTGAAATTAGGATTTGAGTTTTTCTCAGTTTCAAACAGGAATATAAGCAAGGCCGTGGAAGAATTTAATTTTTGAGAAAAGTAACCAACCAGAAGCAATGTTTTTCTTCCTGGTGTGTTTGAAGAGGAGTCGTTTTACAATCCTGAACTGTATGATCGACACTCATTGATAAAATTGTATTCCTTCAAGTCCACGCAAGTGCCCCTATACCTTTTTAACAGCCTTGTTTTTGACACAATTTTCTATCTAGTTTTTACGACATTTGATAAGATTTTTGTCACCATGAATATATGCAGCACATCGTATTAATATCAAGCTTGAAAACTAGTCTTGTGTAATTGGAAAGTATTGTCATTTTATGATCATAAGTTTGATTGATGTGTCCATTATGACCTTGAGCATTTCTGGCAAGGAATTTCGCATGCATCAAGATAGGCGATTACTTTTCTGTTCTGCCTTAAATGAAGAAGATGCTTATCAACATTATTTTATATAAAAAAAAATCATGCTCGGTTTGTTCATGCCTCCCCATGTCTTATAGCGAGACATAATTTCTGCACGGTCTCAATTCAAATAAATGCATTTTTTATAAATTGTTTAATAATGATCAATTGTTATCAAATTGTTTCAAGTATCGAATGGCAATACCTTTACAGTACTGAGATCCGACACCAAAGTTTCAGAATTCCATAGATTCGATTGATTTTGATTATATTTTTTAGAAAAAAAAAATACAAAGGATTATATTTTTCATTCAAGCATTTATTATTTTGAATTTGATGATGGTTCTGGATTTAGATCCAAAGTAGTTGGGATACCTAGGGTATTTCAAAATGGAAAAGCACAACAGTATTTTTATCCGATTTGTCGCACATCTGAACCGCACGATATCAATATATAAGGCAAACATAAGGTTTCGCTCATTGAAGGACAGATTTTCTGAACGAACATGGATGAACTTTTCAATCTAATGTACAGTTTCTCAATGTTAGGGGAAGTGATGGTAAAATGAACAGTGTTGGCCTTCTTCCGAGAAAAAAATTTCAATGATTTTTTATCACGTACGGACGATTTAGAGCATTAATCGGAGTGTTCGGGTTGATACGGAGATCAATTGAAGTGAAAATATTAACGAAAATTAAGATTTCAGAAACTCACGTTTGAAAATAAGAACTGGCGTAACTTTCAGCTTGGAAGTCTTGAGGTTTTTCAGTGAGATGAATATCGTTATGATATCATGACAATTTTGATACTGTTAGTTTTCTTCTTGAATGTGTTACAATCAATAATGGATATAATTTCTGGAGTGCAATAAAAATTTCAAAAATATTTGTTTTGCTCACGTGTTTTGTATTATTTTCATTTTACCACCAACAACTATTCATTTTACCCACATAGTGCTGTTAAAATGAACATTTGAATCGTTTTTTGCTTGCGATACAAATGTGTAAAAATTTAGCTATTTTAGTCTGAATTCATGTCGCTGGTATAGATAATATCCCTATATTTAATGTTGTGTCCCTATATTTAATGTTCTTGTTTTTCTACCAGGAACAAGATGATATTCTTTAATATTTTCATTTTACCACCCCTTCCCCTATGTTGTCCAGGTCCAAATCTTAAAAAAAAATACGATCATTTCTACTGCTTCGCGTTGACCAACGTGCGAAGTTTGAGTTTTTACCAACTTCGCCGCGTCGCAATTCGATTCTGAATAGTGCGCATAATGTACACGGTGAATGGCATAGATGCACACTATAGCGAAGCGAGTGGTGCAAAAATCGAACTTCGCACATTAGTTAACCGTTTTTTCGACGCGAAGCAGTATATTTGCTCAAGAAAACTACCGAAACTACCTTCAGAATGTCCACACAGATTACCCTAAAACAATTATTTCCTCTAGATTTTTTCATTTTTTCTCCCAGCCATTTGTGGAATGATTCCGCCATGAATGCATCCACATTTCCTCTGGGGAATTTTCCAGGAAATTTATTAGGAACTCCTAATTAAACTCAATCGGGGAATCGAAGTTAAGTTCATCCAGAAATACTGCCGTTCTACACATATATGTCCCGCAATCCATAGGTTTTACATAAACCATGGTACAGATAGGCGTAGAAGGGCAGAATATCTCTTGAAATTTATTACTCTTGCAGTTCTTTTAAATAGCTCGATTGCAGTTGATTGATTTATCAAGTATCGTTAATGGATTTTTTAAAATGCAATTCAATTTAACACTTCAGCAAATACTACAACAATTATTCTTTTGCGCTAGGTTTCATCTGGGACAGAGCCTGCTTCACAGATGAGTGTTCTCTTGGGAACTTATCTACTTTACATTCACTCCTATTCACATTCTCAAGCACATAGCATAGATATGGCCAATATGCTTAAAATCAAAAACCATTATTTCATGTTCAATGGTAGTTAGTGACATAACAGCACCACCATATTTATTTTAATACATTGAAAGGCATTTCTTAAAATTAAATTGTTTGTGGGCTGAACTCAATTTTCTTTAAATTGTTTTAAATGTTTGCGACTACATTTCAATGTTTGAATTTTGATCCGAATAAGCCAATGTAACAGTTCGTGGCACATCGCAATCGGAGAGCCCTATGAATGTAAACACTCACTCTCTTGTTTGGTACGTGTCGCGAGAGCGTTCAAAAGCAGCAACTCTCACAGACTACAACAGTATCGAGCCACTCGGGTGATTTATGTTTTGCATAAAATTGGTAATAACTTTCATATTTTCTGTTAATGGCCTTTAACAATCTAACTATAATCTATTGGATCATCAAACACCCATTTGGTTGTAAAAATCGCACAGAAAATTGAAAGCCTCTGTTTCTTCATCAGAGTCAGAGTGTGTCAGCGAATGTTACTTGTGGTGATATACAGTAATCGATACCAAACAGTGGGTGGTGTGAGTCTGTCTTGTTTTCGTTCATGGTTCGTTATCTTTCACGAACGATAATTGTCATGCGTGTTGTATGAACGTGGATAAATGGGATGAAATCATGGGTCGTGTGTCAATGATCGTTAAATTTTCCAAAGTCTGCTACTTTTCGATCCATTTCTTAGTTGTAACAATTTAAAAACGTCCACCCATCCCATGAAATTTGTGAACGGGCTTTTATCAAACAAGACAAAATACATGTTGATTAGTCCTTGACAGTCGTCAGAAAAGTTTCCAACACGAAAAAATTCCAAACCGGATCGGGATTTAAACCTGTTACCCTCAGCATGGTTTGGCTGAATACCGTTTACGCAACTGATTTTGCGCAGCGGTAAACAATTCGGTTTTGGCTGAAGTAGTAAATATCATGCTGCAATATTTTTTTCGTTTTAATTTTCCATTGTTTGAGATAAATTAAAATGTAACCAAAAACAAAGTTTACAAGATTTTTAAAAAGTGCGCAAGATTACGCCCCTCTTTATCATGGAACAAGTTTGTCAAAAATTCGAAGACGTATCATTGCCGAAAGTCGTGCTTACTCCACAAGACCTTGCGGTCCGGTAAACTTAACGTCCGTACTAAGTGTGTCATGTACAAGACGCTGATAAGTTCGGTAGTCCTCTACGAGCATGAGACGTGGACAATGCTCGAAGAGGACCTGCAAGCGCTGGGTCGTTTTTGAACAACGTGTACTTAGGACGATCTTTGGCGGAGTATATGAGAACGGCCTATGGAGGAGAAGAATGAACCACGAGATTGCGCAACTTTACGGTGAACCCGGTATCCAGAAAGTCGCCAAAGCTGGAAGGGTACGATAGGCGAGCACGTTGTTCGAATGCCGGACAACAATCCCGCAAAAATGGTGTTCACTTCGAATACAGCCAGTACAAAACGAAGAGGCGCAACGATCTAGGTGGTTTGACCAAGTGGAGCAAGGTTCTTGAAAGTGTGGGACGATCGAGAAGCTGGAGGCAAGCAGCTACTGACCCAGTTTGCTGACGGTGACGCAGGTCATGTCTTGAAGGCCATAACGCCATCAAAACAAAAAAAAACATTCGAGGGGAAACAACCTGCTCTGTTTAAGCCAATGCAATTTATTGAACCTAATTTTTCAAAATAAAATTCATTCACTGCACATAGGGCAATGCAGTTCACAACTGAAGTTGGAATCAAGTATGTATTTTAAATCACACGCAAGCAGTGAGCTGTTCCATAGACCTGCCAGTAATAAACTCATGACCCCTGTGGGCAATTCAAAACAATCGACATTTTATTGCTCCCTCGTTATGATAGCACGATTCATAAATTTTGATCGGGTTTCCTTCGCGTTGACACCACATTTCTTTGGAGGAGTATCGTACGTGTAGTATTTGCATGTGATACAGTTACTCTGACGATATCATTTATGCATGATTCCAGAGTTCCTCAATCTAAGAGAAATCCTACCGTTTTCGGTAAGAAGAATCATCTCTTAATAGACCAATTTCAATTTTTATACTGCCAAGGTGATGAACTAAGCCTGAGCCATCGGTTACGATTTGAGCGTGCATCGTGTTGAACTTGAGCAACTGTTTTCGAAACAATTTTGAAGGACTTGCCACTGAACAAATCCCTTGTACCTTTGTATTAAACTTTTAATTTGATACTAAATCATAAATC
This sequence comes from Aedes aegypti, assembly GCF_002204515.2. NCBI lineage: Eukaryota > Metazoa > Arthropoda > Insecta > Diptera > Culicidae > Aedes > Aedes aegypti. The sequence goes on from NC_035108.1 coordinate 385,462,749, forward strand.
TTCTACTTCTTCTTATTCTTCTTGGCAATAACGTCCTCACTGGGACACAGCCTGCTTCTCAGCTTAGTTCTTATGAGCGCTTCCACAGTTATTAACTGAGAGCTTTCTTTGTCAATCTTGTCATTTTTGCATTCGTATATCATGGGGCAGGTACGATTATACTCTATGCCCAAGGAAGTCAATGAAATTTCCATTATGAAAAGTATCTGAACATGGCTTATAATCATAAATCAGTTGAGCAGAGCACTATGAATGTTTGGCAATGGGAAAAAGGATAAACCAATATCTTATGATAGTCATACATAATTATCATCGACTTTATTCGAAATATATTGTGTAGCGTAGACATATTTTATCAGAAAATTGATTAATTCAGCAAATCGCCATTCACAATTTAATATACTTTGAATTCATCAAAATCTCTAATATCCTGGCATATTAATATCAAATCGATTATGAACGGTTTTGAATCCACGTCAGATCTCTCTCAGTTGTTATCCGGTTGAAACAAATCACAGTTCAAATGAAGATTAGCAATGAATCAGAAATCCATCACAATAATTGTTTCATATTAGCTCCGACATTTATTCTAAAAACAATTCCGATAAAACACCTCATCCTGTCGGTTCCCAAGTAGGCATCCTAGCCGAGCACAGACACTCGGTCAAACCGGAACAATTTCCCTCCGTCCACCGTTCCTCACCACAAATGATGCAGAAAGCAATGCCATTTGATGTGCTCTGCACTTTGCACACAGGGCTCATCGGTCTTCTCCGACGGAGCAGCAAAACTGATTGAGGAAAATAATAACATAACATACGATGCGCCTTATTCGATATCGATAACCCAAAGAGGAGACGCTTCTCCAGGTCAGTGCCAGAGTCACGGTGCGCCAGATACAGTTATTATCAGGGAAGAATCTTTATCGAATCTATTTTCAACGATTGATTTCTAGAGCTAAACTGCTTGTCCATGCAAAATTTGTAAAAATATCGTTGGACTCGTTTTACACAGATTCTAAGGAAACTGTGATATTTGCTCTTTTTTTTAAATGGATTAAAAGTTAGTTAACACAGGTATGCTACAAATCTTGGTGATATTTTTAAACAATACAACATTCGGGTAGGTGCCGAGGTCAGTCCTACGATTCCGGTGGAGGGAAGCTTCCGTTTGACAGGCACCCCGACGACCTTTTGCCGCTGCTGATTCGCGAATTACTCAGCTAGACCCCGGCGGTGGACTCAGCCTACTCCGTCTCGATATTGGTCGGCCAAGTGCTAGTGTCGGTTCTGCAATGCCCGATGGAGGATGCCTTCCGGTTTGCAGGCGCCCTTACGTCTTTTTTTCGATAATCGAAAAAAAATTTGTTCGACATGATCTGCGTTAATCCTCTGTTCGTTCACTGCATCCCGAGGAGGAACAAATAACTCCCCAATAACTTATGCATACCATTTTTTGGTATCATACCAAAATTAGGTATTGTTCAGTTGTCAATACCTCAATTCGGTATTATAGTGGTATTGAAAAAAATCTTTAAAACAATTAAAAATACTTCATTGAGGTATAAAACAGCTATTGAGGTCTGCTGGAGGTATTGAACTACAATTGAAAAATTTCATTTTTATATGAAAATCCATCAAGTATTATTGAGGTATTACAATACCTGATCTAGTTATCAGTTTGGTGTTCGTAGAATATGCTTGAGATATTATTTGAGGTATTTTACCTCTTATGCAGGGCTAATTCATACCTCATTCAGGTATGTGGTATTGGAAATTATCTGGTATGGAATACCTCAATTTGGTATTCAGTAGTTATTTTCTTCTGCTCGGGATTCCAACCCGAGCAGAAGAAAATAATGCAACTAGGAGTTTAAAAATCTTCATAGACTGGCCTGTATATGTTCATGCTCATGCCAGTGTAATTTTTGGCGCGGTGTGGGATCCACTTAGTGCCTTCCCCACTAAAAACACTCTCCTAGGTTTAGTACCATCACCATCACCCTCCGGAACTACCTTCCGGTATTACTTCGAAGGGGAGGACAACGTGCTGAGCGCACCACTTCAATTTGTTATTCTACATGCTGAGCCCTTCGGCTCCTGAGCCCTTCGGCTCCTGAGCCCTTCGGCTCCTGAGCCCTTTGGCTCCTGAGCCCTTCGACTCCTGTTAGCAGTTTTAAAACCGTTCAACGACGTGCCTCATGCTGAGCCCTTCGGCTCCACTCGTTAGTAATTTGTTAATACCTATTTTCGCCCTTTGGCGACCCGTCAATTTGTTAGTACCTACATGCAACATTCTGAGCCCTTCGGCTCCAGTTTGTGCACCACTCTGAGCTCATAGAAAGCCCGCACTCGTACGGTTACGGCGACCATCTCCTTTCCATAGTTCAGCTGGTAAGATGCCGAGGTCGGTCCAACGATTCCGGTTGAGCATAACTTCCGGTTCGTAGGCGCCCCGACTATTCAATACCAGCGTTCCGACGTATTCTACTCGACCAGTCCCCGACGGTGGACCTAATCTACACCGACGGAGAGTTCCCCGGCGGTGGAATTTCTCCCGACACCGATTCTTCTACTTCTACGATACGAGCCGACCGGAGGGGTGCCGAAGTCAGTCCAGCGATTCCGGTGGAGCCTAGCTTCCGGTTCACTGGTGCCCCGACGACCCTCAACCGTCGCTATGACACGTCTACTCAACTAGTCCCCGGCGGTGAACCTAGCCTACACCGACGAAGAATTCCCCGGCGATGGAAGTTCTTCCGATACCGATTCTTCTTCTGCTGCTGCTACTGCTGCTCTTCAATTTTTTACGGGCCGACCGGTAGGGTGCCGGAGTCAGTCCAGCGATTCCGGTGGAGGCTAACTTCCGGTTCACTGGTGCTCCTACGACCCGGGACCGGTGCTACGTCGCGTCTACTCAGCTAGTCCCCGGCGGTGGATCTAGCCTACTCCGGCGGAGAGTTCCCCGGCAAAGGAATATCTCCCGGAACCGAGCAGTATCACTTTCCCTTCGTCCGCTCTTTTAGAGTGTCGAAAACAGTCCGGCGCCCTTCTTCGTTCGGCAGGGCTGCCTACGTCATCTGACGCTGCTCCTCTCGCCATGTCCGCTGTAGTGTTGACATAATCTGAACAACAGATCGGTTCACCGCGTTCCACTTATCTTCATTACTACACATCTTTAGGACGATATTTTCCACGTTCACGTCGTCTCCGACGATGGCAGTCATTTCGCTTCGCTGCTGTGCAAACCGTGGGCAAGTAAAGACTACGTGCTCTGGTGTTTCTTCTATGTCTCGGCATTCAGGGCACAACGGTGACCTTGCGTGGCCGAACCTGTGCAAGTACTGCTTAAAGCAGCCATGACCAGACAGGAATTGCGTCAGTTGAAAATTAATCTCGCCGTGCGCTCTAGTAGTCCATATCGACACGTTTGGAATCAGTCGGTAAGTCCACCTGCCCTTCTCTGCGTTGTTCCATTGCTGCTGCCATTTACTAAGCGTGTTGGCTCTCGCTCTGTTCCGGCCTCTCCCTGTGGCTCGATCCCTGTAGCACTCGCTATCCTCCTCCAGTAGAAGGCAGATAGGAATCATTCCGGCTATTACGTGCACGGCGTGCGATGATATCGTTCGATACGCACTCGCTACACGCATTGCCATCAGCCTAAACGTACGGTTCAACTGGGCACGATTTCGTCCTGTCTTCAGTGCCGCCGACCACGCTGGAGCTGCATACCGGATGATCGACGTTGACACGCTCGCCAGTAGCCTCCTCTTGCTACTGGTAATCGCAGAATTGTTAGGCATAATTCGGGATAAGGCCGATATCACCTTTGTCGCCTTATTGCAGACGTAGTCGACGTGACTGTTGAAATTCAAACGGTCGTCCAACATCACGCCCAGGTGTTTCACTTCTCGCTTCGAGTTTATGATGCACTCACCGACCATGATGCTCACATTTTGTACTGCCTTCCGGTTACTGATCATAACCAATTCAGTCTTTTGATGGGCCAACGCTAGCTTCTTCTCTCGCATCCAATTTTCCACGGCATCTATCGCCTCCGTTGCCAGTACCTCCACCTCTTCCCGTGATTCGCCGATCACTACAAGCACTACATCGTCCGCAAAACCGACAATCTTGACTCCTCTGGGCAGGTTCAGCTTCAGCACTTCATCGTACATGACATTCCAAAGGGTGGGACCCAAGATGGATCCCTGTGGAACGCCCGCCGTAACCAACAGATTTCTGATCCCGGCATCTGTTTCATATATCAGTGTCCGGTTCTGAAAATAGCTTTTCAGAATCTGACATAGATACTTAGGCACCCTCAACCTGTGCAACGAGTCGGCAATTGCTACCCAGCTGGCGCTGTTGAAAGCGTTTTTAACGTCAAGAGTGACAACCGCACAATATCGGTTCCCTCTCCTCTGCTGCTTCTGTGCCGTCTCCATGGTTTCCACTACCATTCGGATGGCATCTATCGTAGATCTACCTTTCCGGAATCCATACTGCATGTTCGATAGACCGTTCTCGTTCTCCGTATACTTCGTAAGCCTGTTAAGAATCACTCTCTCCAACAGTTTTCCGACAGTATCCAACAAGCATATCGGCCTATATGCAGAAGGGCCGCATATGCAGAAGGCCCGCATAAGAGGTAAAATACCTCAAATAATACCTTCTGCATATTCTACAAATACCAAGCTGATAATTAAATCAGGTATTGTAATACCTAAATAATACGTGATGGATTTTCGTATTAAAGTGGAATTTTTCAATAATAGTTCAATACCTCCAGCAGTCCTCAATACCTATCGAATACCAAAATGAAGTATTTTTATTGATTATAAACAATTTTTTCAAATACCATTATAATATCAAAATGAGGTATTGACAATTGAACAATACTAAATTATGGTATGATACCAATATATGGTATGCATAAGTTATTGCGAGTTATTCTTTCCTCCTCGGGAAGTGCTTTCATGCTGGCACAGTTCTGCACGATGTTGTCTGGATGTAGGACGCTTACGGTTTCTGACATCATCTCGCTTCGTACATCCCTGAATCGAGGGCAGTTGATATTTGGACAGGCCGAACAATGTGGAGACTCTGCATGTCCGAATCTGTGCAGATATTACCAGAAGAAACCATGGCCTGACAAAAACTGGGTTAACTTCTCCAAGTTTTCTGGTCGTCCACACCGGCACGTTAGGAATGAGTCTGTAACTTCACCTTTATTTCTCCGGTTTATTCCACGGCTGCTGCCAATTATCTATTGTTTCCAATCTGGTGGTATTCCTCACATTCGATGTTTCTATTTGCTGGTAGAAAGCTATGTCTTCAGCCAGAGTGATGCAGATGGAGATAGTTCCTGCGATAACGCACACTGCCTCCAACGAGATAGTGTGGTAGGCACTTTTTAGCCGTATAGCCCATTCCAGCTCATGAAAGTACCTGTCAGCCAGCTCTCGATTGCGTTTGGTTCTCATCGCTGCAGCGCAAGCCGGTACTCCGTATCTTAATATGGACGATGATACGGTCGGCAGAAGACGCCTCGTACTGCTTCTTGTCCTCCAATGTTCAGCATAATCCTAGCTACAGTGTTTCACTGCCTGCTATCTGCTATCACTGCCTTTCCGTTTAGGTGGTTGTTGAAGTATCGATTGCCTCTCGTCTTCCGCTTGAACGATTTCTTCGCGCACGCGATGACTGCCCGAATAGCATCCACCGTCGAAGTCTTTTTACGGAATCCGAACTGCCTTTTCAACAATCAGTTCTCGCCTTCCGTGTAGATTGTCAGCCTGCCGAGGATGACCTTCTCCGGGGGCTTTATTCAGCTTTAATCCTATCGCAACCGTTATTAGCTCGGCGTTAGACACTTGGATACCGGTATTTTCTTCATCAACGTCAGCGTACGGTGTGGGCGGCCACGCGTTGGGAGCATGTGTAGGAAAGAGATCGTCCACTATCAACTTCAAATTGTCAGGGCACATTTTAGCTGGTATTACTGGGCCCTCGATCTTTGCCATCACTACTCGATACGCGTTGCCCCAGGGATTTGATTCAGCTTCCCGGCACAGTTCCTTGTAGCAGTTCGATTAGCTCATCGCAATCTCCCGTGTGAACGTGGCTCTGGCTAGCCGATACGTCGCCTTCCGCTCTTCCTTACTGTCTTCCGATCTAGCTCTCTGCACGCGTCTTCTGGATCTTAAGCAGGCTGCACGGAGGAAGGGTGAGTCTCTCGTTCCACCAGTATATAGGACGCCGCTAATTCCTTGGCTCCAATTTTCTCGGCATAGTTGCGTCACATGCTTTCGTCAACACTTCTGTCAGCTCTCCTGCATCCATGTTTGGACAGTAGCTAACTGCTTGAAACGCTTCGACGAAAAGTTCGTTGACGAAATGCTTCATCTTCCACCTTCATTCTCCCTTCCTCATCTGCCATAGTGCACAACTTCTCTGGCAGTAGTGGATTGCTTGATGGTCACTATGGGTGTATTTCTCGCTAACTCTCCAGTTCATATTAGTGATCAGCGACGGTCTGCAAAAGGTCACGTCGATGATGGATTCCCTACCGATTTGCGAAATGTGCTAGACCGTCATTGATGCCTTACGTCGAGCTTCACAGAAGCTTCCAGCAATCTGTATCCTCTCGCGTTGGTCAATCTGCTACCTCACTCCACGGCCAAAGCGTTGAAGTACGTACGTCCGATCAGCTAGTTGGTTAGCACATCCAACATATGGGTGTACTACTCCAGTGTTCATTTCGGGGGTCGTAGCACCTACACACGAAGATCTCACTAATTTTGACGAGCACTAAACTCTCGTATGAGCGTTTGACTAATTCTTGGATAGGGAATCGGAATCACTTGGATTGCCGTCGTCTCTGCTCTGTCTGCCGTTATGGTTCTGCAATGATCGCAATGACGCACTTTGTTTCTGTTGTCGACTGCCACTACAGTTGATTGAGGTTCACCAGCGTTATCATCATCATCATTAATGCCCTGTTTTCACCTTCTGATACTTGGGGAATTTATTGCCACCCGTCCTATGGGCGTTACCATCCTCCACCTTACACAGCATGCGCCAAGCTATCTTCAGACAGTCCCTACCAAAGTGATCTAACTCACCACATTCCCTGCAGTGTTCAGACATGTACGGGTCTTTGCAATTCGTTGCCTGGTGGCCGAAATCCATGCATCTGAAGCATCCCTCCACCGAATTTGTCTCCCGAGGGTTCGGATTCAGCGGGCAGACCGACCATCCTACCTTGACCTTAATAGACTCAACGAGTTTTTCGGCTGCTGTGACGTACTCTCTACTTCCGACAACTCCAATTTCTCGTGCTGCCGGTCGTCTTGAACAGTGCTACTCCCTGACACATGTGTGAACATATGACATGTGAACATATGTTGCAGTTGCTACCGTCTGTGGTATCACTAGCTATCTCTGCATCTTTCCGCTCCTTGCGAATATTATCGCGTCGTCGTTTCCTTCACTAGATCTTCCATTCAAATCGATTATTTGCTCCTTCAGGCCGCTATCTCTACTTGTTGTATGTAGTCACCTCTCGTGATCCCTTGGTTGTCCATGCCAGCAGGAAGGCTATACTAGGGTTGACACAATCCTTCATGGGGGTTGTGTTCAAAACTGGAACGGCATAAGTTAGAAATGTTACACCTGAGCTCACTATTCACCGAGGTTGGTGACGAGTTTCGAACGTACACGAAGACCTGCCAAAGTTTTATCAGGACGGAAGCAGTCTTCTTATAGTCCTATTCGCCGTTTCAAGTTGGTGTCACCCATCCTTACTCAGGGAACAGTAAAGTACGCTGCAAGCCCACGACTGTTAGTCGACGTATCCAATTCATAATCCGTGTCCTGTCCGTTGTTCTACGCTGTGACCAGTATACCATAATCAGGATTTTACCTGATGTGCCGGTTGGCACTCCATAGGGCTGAGGCAATTTGAAAGCGGTACCAGGTCGCTTGATCAGGGCTACTTGCAGATATGTGTGTTTTTTTTTGTAGAGATTCAACTTCAGAGTAGTTGGGCAAGAAGAGCATCTAGCAAAACCGATCCTTTTGCAGAAGCTAGTGGACAATATATCAGCCACGGTGAAATTCAGTTGGGCGCTTCACTGCCCTGAAACGCATATCAGTCCCATGTTTGAAGGATTTCCATGTTTGTATTCCAGAAAAGATTGACACGCGCTGGACAGATCGGATCTCTGTATCTTTCCTCTCAGCAGTTGCATACTTCCGAATCGTAGACCAGGAACAGATAAACGCGTCTATATCGTCAGTTTGTCGCCTTCAGAGTTGATGAAATATGTAGTCTTTCCAAAATTGATGAATGGCAGTGGATTGGCGTGGCGTAGCGTACATCTTCAGTCATTATATCAAGAAGCCAATGATGACCATTGGAAACGGCCAACCAGGAATCACTAACCCCGAACCATTTTAGACATAGACATCATGACCCATGCCTACCGGACCGTCTGACGTCGACAAAACTTTAAACTCGATGACTCGATAAGAAGTGATAAAAGGATTGTTTATCAACTGTGCAATAGTCGGTGATAATTTGATTCATTGATTAAGAATTAGAAAGTGTTTGGATTTGTGTACACTCAAGTCTAGATTAAAACTTACAAGCTGAATAATACTTACGGGCTTATATTTGAAACGTTAAAACTCAGTAGTATGTAAGATAAAATCTAGTACGGAGATTGAATTTTAAGTAGAGCATGAATTTGTCATTGAACATATCCCAAATTTGAAAAAAAGATCTATGTTTTACCTCAAGCTGTTCAAACTTAAATTTGGGTTAAATGATTGAGCTTGAGCTTGAGCCTGATTGGTCGCCCGTGGATACTACTCCATTATCGCCAGATCAGCTGTACTTACACAAAGAACCAACCAGATCACTGATTGTGACTAACAGACACCCTCAGTGTATAAGTGCTGGTAATGTTCTATGCTGGTAATGTTGTGGACTTCGTAGCCGTGCGGTTAGTGTCACCGAGGCATTTAGCCGCATCGTGCTAAGGAGTGTGGGTTCGATTCCCGCCTCAGGCTGAAAACTTTTCGAGAGGAATGTTTTCCGACTGTGCCACTGGGCGTTGCATGCTAGTCCGTTGTCTAGTGTGGTGCTTCCTTCAAAGGGCAAACAGCCCACTGGAAGCATTAACGTGTAGTGTCTTTTTTATTTTTAGGCAATAATAGCACCTGCCACGTCAAATGCTGACCAATGTGGGAGGGGGAGGAATTATACATTATTCACTTTTACTAGCCCACTGTAGACCGGGGAGTCCGACTGCATCTACGCCAGTTCATGCGGGAGTGTATGAATTGGCGGAAAGGCATGGCAGAGAGGTTTGCTTTTGTGGTTAGCAGGCTGCTTATGTATCAGGCGTAAAAAAAGGCGTGCTATGATGATGGAAGAATGGAAGCGTTAGGGAAACGGTTTCTTGTCCGTTCCTGGTTCTAGCTTTAACTATGAATGAGTTGTTTGAGTGTGATAGATTGGGAATGGAAGACAGAAGCAAATGCGAGATACAGCTACAAAGTACGAGGAGAGGGACGGGCCTGGGATTACCCATGACCTTCTGCATATGAGCCATTAGACCACCAACCCCGTCATTAAATTTGGGTTAAATGATTGCTGAAAGACTCCCATCGAATCTTCCCTAACATAATTGTTTATCTCAATACTTCTTCTTCTTCTTTCTGGCGTTACGTCCCCACTGGGACAGAGCCTGCTTCTCAGCTTAGTGTTCTTATGAGCACTTCCACAGTTATTAACTGAGAGCTTACTATGCCAATGACCATTTTTGCATGCGTATATCGTGTGGCAGGTACGATGATACTTTATGCCCTGGGAAGTCGAGAAAATTTCCAACCCGAAAAGATCCTCGACCGGTGGGATTCGAACCCACGACCCTCAGCTTGGTCTTGCTGAATAGCTGCGCGTTTACCGCTACGGCTATCTGGGCCCCCATCTCAATACCTATATTCGATTTAGTCCTTGGAGGACCGTTAACAATCGTACAAATTAAATACTCCGTTTCGTTATATGAATTTATATAAACTATTCCATAGAGTCCTTGGAATATTGATCCTTATCTTTTTAATACTACGTTCACCTATATGAGTCGTTAAGGGTCTGTGCCATATTGCATGCGCCTCAATGATTGCTTACTACACCAGTAGATTGAAGGTATTTTTTTTCCAGAAAGTTTTACTATGAACTAGAACACCTGTTGTACTCACTAATATACCAAAACGGGAAACTGAACAAAACAAACCATTGTATGAAATATATCATCTCTTTAGACACCAGAATGAGCACAAATTTGATGTAGATTGTGGGCTTCGTAGCCGTGCGGTTAGTGTCACCGAGGCATTTAGCCGCATCGTGCTAAGGAGTGTGGGTTCGATTCCCGCCTCAGGCCGGAAAACTTTTCGACAGGAATGTCTTCCGACTGTGCCACTGGGCGTTGCATGCTAGTCCGTTGTCTAGTGTGGTGCTTCCTTCAAAGGGCAAATAGCCCACTGGAAGCATTAACGTGTAGTGTCTTTTTAGATTATTTAATTTATAATAACGGTCTGATGAGCACCGTGATAGTGTATGGTACACAAATGGAAAAGAGCATCCAGTCCAGAACTCCAGTCGAATCCGAAGCCATCAATGGTGATCTGCATTTTGCATCATCATAGGACTCACCCAAAACGCCACCCACTTCAGGCGACCGAAGGCCGGGCGATTCTTCACAGTACCTAGTAGTCATCCATCGATCCATCCGTCCCGAAACAAACCGGAAAGAGCAGAGGAGCAGAGATAAGCAAAAGACCCCGATAAGAGCTTGCCTACAGAGCAGGCTGGCTTTCTATTAGGGGAATGTCATTTGCATGCATCCTCACTACTCGAGCCGGGGAATTCCAAGAGTCGGAGAGTAGTCCCGATCAGAAGAAAGTGGCAAGTGGCAATCAGACACCAGAAATTTGAATTTATGCCCTTTTCAATTCAAAGTTTTCAGCTGAAGTTCTCTTTTGTACGGCTTGGGTTGAAATTTCTCAATGCAAGATTCGGACCATATGTTTTTCACACTAAAGTTCCAGTTCAAAAGTTATCAAAATGTTCAGAAAAAATGATTGTGTTGATTAAAATATATTTCTATGGATTACAGTCATGTTTAAATAGAAAAGTTTCAAGAATTATGACCAAAAATGCTAAAAAATACATTTTTCTTAGTTTTTTTTTTGCTTTAACACTACGAAAAAAATAAATTAAAATACTGTGTGTGTTTTAGTAGAGTTTGCAGTTGTCGGTGGGTAGTTTCAGAATTTTGTAAATACGGTTTTTTTTCTTCCACAACACTATAACAACATTATGCAATACCTTCGCAATATTTTTGAAGCTTTTGGAAAAGTCTTACAATTTTTGATTATGCACACAGAATTAAAAATATTAGTCTATTTTTTGGCAAATATTGTTAAAAGCAATTATGTATATTGATTTTTAGTATACTGTCCCTAATTCCCACCTTTTTAGGTGCATACTATAGGAAGCTGGTAATTAATTAGAATACCATGATATGTTATTCGTTTGTCACATTTTTCCGCTCGGGACATGCTGCAAAGCATTCGGATCCGGGTTGATGTGACTGCAGCAACGACCGATGACGACACAAACGGAGATGACGACCAAGGCAAAGACTTGAGCAGTTCCAGCTCGATTCGTTCAATCGGCTGGTCGGCTTTGAGATGTCCGGACATAATTGCAGCAAAAAGGGACAGCCTTAATCGATCCTAATCGACCGGAGTGCATCCTGGTGATGCGTTTGATGCATAAAAGTGATGCGAGGAGGGGACGGGACGAGTGCTGCCTATCAAATCACTCAAAGTCAATGAAAATTTAAAACTACCCTGCAAACTGCATGGGGGGCACGAATGGACACTCCATCAGCCTTGTAGGATTGTTTGGATTTCGAGATTGCAGGGATGCAGGTGACTTGTGACAATTGTTTTCGATTGGGGTAAATCGATGAGCAGATTGAAATTAATTTAGCATACTGGTGGTAACATAGTCTTATAGTCGGATTGTAATATGGAGATGGATTTATTTGATTCCTCTTGATCTTCAGTAGTTCGGTTTCAACAATTCAGAAGTGTGATCTTACTTTCCTGAGTTACTTCAGGGATGTCAAAAATCTTTGTTTGCGGATGACACAGGCCTCTCAGCCAAAAGACGAAGCCTGCGTGTCATCTGTAGTGGATTGCAAAAAAGTTTGGATATTTTCTCTTCATACTTGCAAGAATGGAAGATTTTATTTGAAACCTTCAAGTAGACATGTTGTCACGATTAGAGGAATTCCAATAAATTATGTTGATATAAGTTGTGTAGAAGAATAGACTATCTTGAACCATTTTTATGGACTTTCTCCATCATAGCCCGAACATTTATCTCGCTTTAAATTCTCTTTTTCTCATTTAAAATCTCCAACTGTACCGCAAGAAACATAACCCTGACGCCAAAATTATCATAAAATGCGAAGGCAAATAAATGCATTTTATTGTGCCACTCTTTGGCTTATCAACTTCCGAAATCTGCGCAATCGATAGTGTAAACTGCTGACCTGTCAGTCCCTCTTTAGATTCCGTTACAGTCTGTGAGCTCATTTCTCGCTCTCATTGCCTTCCCAACAGCCGCCCCCAACAACATATCTACCGCAAAGAGAAAAGGTGGTGTATGAATATGAGGAGTGAGCGGAGGAACCAATTGCATGAGAACGTCGGATAAATTTATCGAAAACAACAAGGTGGCAAAAGTGTGGAAGTGAATATTCAAATCGGTGAAAGAAATATAGCGGCTCAGTGCATATTTTCCGCCACCATTGCCATCATCATCATCATCAGCACCCTCACCAGCGATTAAGGGTATGCGATATTGTTTTTTTTTTCAAAAATTCACAGAAAACTGTTTTTTAGATAATGTTTACACCAGACCTTGCAGAATTCGCTCTTATATGTTTTCGAAGCATGACATATCCTTATGATGTTACTGGATGTAATGATAGTTAATATATAGAGAGAAGAAGAGAGAAAGATACAATCGAATTGTTAATTTAGGATGAAGCTATGAATTCCGTTAAGATCTCAACAATAAATTATGAAAAATAATACCCTCAGTTATATTCCACGGAATTAACTCTAAGTTTCGTTTCGTTTCAGGGCCAAATTCAGGGCCATATCTGATTTAGTATCAAGCTTCACGAAGCTTTTCCACATTTTGTTATTATGGGTGTTAGATACGTCGTTTCGTTTTATATCGACAAATGCATATCGCATACCTTTGATTGCCATGCGAGCGATAGAGGGAGCTTCTCGGCAATCATACAAACGCTCATATGCTCGCTTTATGCGAAACCAAGGGTAAAGAGGGGGGATCGGGAACTCAAACTCACATGTAGGTATGAATTGCAACTCAAACCTTGCGTCAAAAGGCGGGACCAGATGCATGGGGAGGGGGCCTGGAATGGATGACCACGATGCGACGACGGTGGAAAAAATCAGCTCCAGCACTCGACTTGCCTTCATTCGGTACATGTTGTGCAGAAAACAGAAAAGTGGAAAATAATAAATTTTAAACAACAGAACACTGTATACTGTATGACATAAATTATGTTATTAAAATATAATTATGATAATACGTGAAATGTATATCCAGATATTTTATGATTCTGTCAAACTTTTGTACAACCCAAACGAGACGACTACGACGTGGACGATGACTGCTGCTGCTGCTTGTTATTGGACTTTTGCTGGACTTGGTGGTGATGTTGCTGGCCGTCACTTTGTTTATGTGAAGTGTGTGCTGCAATGGCAATTTCAAGCAGCAGTAGCAGTAGCAACAGCAACTCATTTTCGCCGGGCAGGTTTTTAAAACGCTTTCCTTGCCCTTCCACTGGCATCAGTTGTTGACTATAATAAGGGGTCAGCAATTCAACATTTCGCATTCACTGGTGATGTGCTCATTTAGAGCTTCCGCGGTTTTCCTGTGATGAGGTATACACTTGAAAGAGCTTTCCCTGATTCAATGGGACATATGTAATAATAGCCAGAAATATATATTTAAGAACATTATCATTAGAGTATTGAAAGTATCTTCAAAATAAATAAAAATCCAATGATGTTCGTATGACGCTAGTTGACTTGAGAGCGGGCTATTGGATTTTGAAAATTCTTTTATAGTTATATTACTGAAGTGTTCCGACGTGTTTGTGTGTATAAAAAGCCCATGATATTTACTGGGAAAGTAAAAAAAACGAGATAATGTGGATCCGTTATTTTGTATGGGATGTGTCTTGGTGTCTGGGTCCATAAGGTAACCTAGATAAAAGTTATCCTTACGATAGTAGGGTTCATGAACTAGCGCCGATTGGGCAGCATCATTTTGCATGAGTCTGCAAAGATTGATTGTTGCTGTTCTTTTATGCTGGAGCCACTATCCAAACTAGGGAGCATTTAGCTGTTTGCAATTTCAGCTCGAAAAAGACCAACAGCAAAAACGCCAGATCGCCGAAAGGCTTAAAAGGCGGAAAAGCACAGAATACATTGTGAAAAACGTATAATGCAAATCTATATAGATCAGGGCTGCCCAACGTACGGCCCGCGGAGGATACAAAGATTCTTCGCTTATTTGGCCCGTTGAGTATTATACCAACCCGAAGTTCGAACATACTAAACCTATTTAGTTTTCAATTTAGTTTCAACCTAATATTTTAGCTTGGTATTGAATAATCGTTTGTTTTTTTTTAACTTCTTAGATATTTAGTTTAATGAATGATTCGACTTTTAAATTTCAAATTCTGGGTGTTGCATTAATGTTTCTACCATCCTTTCCTTAGACATTCAGAAAATGCAACCAGAACAAAACATATGGACAAAAGGCAAAATTGTCATACATAATTTCACAGAATCCTGGAAGTAAATTTTACCAACACCTGGACGTAATCCACGCAGAATCCTTGAGGCTTTTAACAAAATCTCAAACAATATTTTTTAAAGAATTCTGGACACGACCACGACCATTATTATATGACGCTCGGAAGGAATCCTAGGCACGATTCTTGTAAAACCTTGAAGATTCTGACCAACATTTTCGTAAAAACTTATTCAGGGGTTTGGCACATTCTGGCTTATGCTAATAATATTACGTCGGTATCTGAAATAGTTTGGGGCACGATTTAAAAAAAATGTTTTTGACATTGTTCTTGAATAATCTAAAATTTCTGGGGTAGATTCTTCAAAATATTCTAAACTAGATTATTATATTATTTCAAAAGGGACTCTCACAATATCCAGCAGAATACTTAGAAGCAATTATCTATTTTTTGACATATTCAAAATAAATATACTCCATTGACTGATTTTTGTCAGATATATGAACTTTATTTACTGATTTAAGTCGGACTTCATGGAAACATTTGTGCGTTAATAGATTTGGCCCACGACACAACATTATTTCTGCAATTCGGCCCGCGGTTCAAAAAGTTTGGGCAGGCCTGATATAGATGGTATAGACTGAAAAAAGGGCAGCCGATTATCTTGGAGAAACACAAGATCGCTTGCACCATTGCTCAGGGTAGCACAGCAAGAGCACAATACTGTGGAGGGTGCCCTGGTGATCCACAGGCTTCATTAGCGGTTTGTTTTTTTAAACTTCGCTAAGCATCGAACCATCAATAAAGAGTCACCTATGAGGTACACTTTTACCATCGAAACAAGCAGTCCGTAGCGTTAATTCTCTGCCAATTGAAACAATCGCTACCGACACTACGTGGCTATCTAGGCTGATTGGCAAAAAGGGGTTCATATTGAAGGTTAACTCCCGAACCAGCCTGTAGTATTAGAGACTGAGCCGTAAAAAATGGGTAAATTAAAAAAGCTCGGTCGATCAACGGATGATTGTCGAAAATTAACTGAAAAAGAGGTTATAAAAGAGCACTGCATTTAAGTGTCAGATCAGTAATTTTAAGTCCATCCTCGAGTCTGTTCAGACAAGTTTTTGGTTCACTCGTAAAGTCCACTCGCAAAGTTAAGTTTTGAAAGATTACGCGTTGTATCACGCGCAATGGGATAGTCCGATTCCTCCGGGATGCATGAACATCGCGCTGTGCTCAACTACAATCATTTCGCCCTCCTCGCGGCGGATAATGCTGAGAAAAAGGAGTGTCTGCCGCCATTTTACACCAAAGGATTCCCGGAGAATCTATATGAAGACATGGATTACTATGTCAAACAGGGCCGTCGATGCATGGTCGGCTTCAAAATCACCGTTTTTACAATCAAGCACTACCGTGCGATGGTCTCCTACCTGTAGAACATCCAATTCTTCACCCATGACATCGAGGCTGACATGGACGATTCTTCGGAATCTTGACGACATGCAAGACAGCAACCCTGTCAACTGCAACAAAGAGCTTTTTTCAACAAGCTGCCCGAAGAGAGCTGAATTCATTTAGTTACGGAAGCAAGCGAATCAACGGAAGCGTTACCCGAGGAAGCAGGATTCCATTGATCTTGGCCACGATTTTTTCCGGAATTGCCCACCCCTAAACAAACAAGACCAGCCTACTCTGGCTAGCCTCCTGGCTTTAGGGGGCTCCCAGCTCTGGATCTTCGTTCCAGCAACGTCAACCGACCGTGCCTCCTCCCCCGGATGCCATGACGCAAACCATCAATTAACTGGCACCTCTAGTCACCGAGATACAAAAGATGATCATGTAGATGATGCAACTCTTTGTCCATTGCAACATTCACCCTCAAGCCCACTCCGTGCCTAAAAAACAGCTGGAAATCATCGGCTTTCTGCAATTTTCTAAGTCGTACTCCATCCAGACTTACCATCGTTCTTCTCACCAACTGGCGTAGGTTCAACGCTTGACAGCATTATCACCAACACGGCGGATAGCTGCTCTGCCTTTCGTAGCTTCATTGACCAGTCGTCTGACCACCTACCGGTGGTTTTTGAAATGGACCAAGCCGTCAACCAGCGCCAGTGTCATCGAACTAACTGGCCACGATTGAGTCGCTACATCCCGTATTCCTGTCTAACGCAAGACATCAGTGAAGCTGAGCAACGGTTAATTCCATCTTCGCCAGTGACACGTAAGTTTGCCAATATTGATATGCAAACAAAAATATTTAACTCGCTCAGGTATACACTTGGGTTTCAACGTACGAATCAAATCGGGGCCGGAAAGTTCACTACCGGAAGTTTACTAAGATCTCTGATTGAGATAAAGAGAAGATCAGAAATATTCAATTCCAGAAGGACATTTGCAGTATGCCTAGTCCTTTTGAAGACTCAGTATGCAGTAGTCCTTTTAGAGACTCACGAAAGCCTTTAAAAGCAAATCTAAGCCCATCCATACATTAACCAGTGACAAGAGGGCCAATCTCTGGGGCGAAAGCCTACTCTCTTGCTTCCTTCAACTTGGGTCGCGACACTGTCAGTGTCGGTATTTGATAGTGCTTTTCAATTGGATAGCTCGCCAACTAAACTCCCCAAAGAGCAGCAGATCTCTCTGGATGAACTTACCACAGCGGTTGAATCTTGGCGGAAGATGAAAGCTCCTGGATTTGATGGTGTTTCAACATTGTCCTCAAAAACTTCGGCCCAGAAGCCCTGTCACTTCTCGTAAGCATTTATAACCGTTGCTTAGTGATTGGATACTTCCCATCTACTTGGAAGCGATCTAAAGTGGTAGCCATTGCTAAGCCAGTTAAGGACCCCTCCAATCCTTCGAGCTACAGATCGATCAGTCTGCTTTCCTCGATTAGCAAACTATTCTTCGAAGAGTTAATCTACCTACTCCATGCTTCTGTCCCTTACAGAATCCATCACATAATAAGTTAGCTGTCATCGAAATGATCTCACGGAGTTACTACGGTTGAATGAATGATGATTTATTTCAGTTTTACTCTTATATACTAGTTTACAAATTGTCTTAACTTAGGTAGAACAAAATGTTTTGTGTAGCAAACAAAACAGTATGGTATGGCAGTGATTTTACCTGCCTGCACATGCTTGTAGTGAGAAAGCAAATTTATTCTTGACATTGGACGTGGTTGTGTTTTGGTTTTTACTTTTATTATGCGGCCATTCCATGAAAAACCGATCTATTTTGTTAAAATAGGGTGAACAGGAAAATCGCAATTTTGCAAAATTTTTATTTTTTACTTAATTATAACTTTTGAACCGATTGACTGATTTTCCTTATTCCTTATTATACATCAGAGGAAGCATTCTGGTTCCACTGATGTATAATTTGTACACATTCATCCTCCGCTCCCAGGATAAGGCTCCTTGTTACTATTTGCAGTCGATTCAGCAATCACCTACTCAAGACGTATTATACGCCCCCTTGTGGCTAGGCTCCACAGCGGTCTTGACACGGACATCAAGTACCTCACCGACTGGAAGATACGTGTTAATGGCGCCAAAATTCAAGCAATAGTTTTTTTCTCATTGGAACTCTGATCGACTCAAACCACAAACAAAAAACCGTATTCAAAATGTGGAAATTGAGTGGTCACCTGAGGTCCGCTACATTGAACTTATACTCGACACAAAAGGTCTTCCGACAAAGAGGAATCAAATATGGTGGAATCAAAAAATCCATCATGTAGTGAATGCGCGAAGAAAGGCTTTGAGAAAAATTCAAGAGGCTCAAAAATGATGATCCAGATAAAGAAGAAGCGAAGCAACATTTCAATACAATTAAACATGAAGCAAGAAAGAAGCCATGGTTAGTTTTCAAGAAATTTTCACAGGGAAATCCAGCACCTCTCAATTGTGACAAAGTATGAGGGAAACGACGAAGTAGAGCCCCAGGTCTCACTATTGATTTTCATACAACGACGATACATCCGTTATAGCGGATCACTTGGCGGACTTTTTCACAGGCACTTGTTCTACGGCAGCATACCCAGAAGATTTCCTTCAAAAAAAAGCAAGCATGAGAAGAAGACAACCTTTCATTTTTGTCGGATAGAGCATCCCCGATTGATGAGAAATTTTCTGTTCACGAATTATTAGAAGCATTATAGAGCGCGAATGGAACATCAGTTGAAGACGATAATATTGGGTATCTTATGATAAAACATCTCCCATTCCATTGCAAAAATACTCTACTAAATGCCGTTAATCGCATTTGGGAAAGTGGTAATATCCCTTTTATTTGGAAAGAGAGTATCACAATTGCGATTACAAAACCAGGCGAAAACACTTGTCCAATAGCTTCCGACCAATATCTCTAATAAGCTGCGTTGCCAAAACAATGGAGAGAATGGTAAATCATCGACTGATGAACCATCTAACCCTTGCGGGATGTGAGCTTCTGATAGAACTTCCGCGTTTCTTGAGAACGGTACAGCAACTCCATCTCTTGGCATTCCACCTCTTTCAGGCGGCATTCTTCTCTCGAAAGTGGTCTGCTGTTTCCGCTTCAGTCTATATCGTTAGACGTTTTACTGCGTACCATGCTGCAGCATTGCAGCCCTCGCTGCTTTCTGCTCCTCCAAAACCTCCTGGCACTCCTTGTCGAATTATTTGTTTCTTGATCTCCGTTCCAGGCGGCTCTGACTGCCCTTCAGCAGTCCTCAAGAGGGACCCTATCGAGCTCGCCCTCATCCGGCCACGCTGCTTCAAGATGCTGCGCGTACCAACATCCGGTTGTTTCAGTCGTGCTAGATTGTACCGAGGCGGGCGTCGGTATCGTACATCGTTGATGACGGATAATTTTGAGCGCAGTTTCACCATCACCAGGAAGTGATCAGAGTCAATGTTAGCGCCACGATAGGCTCTGACGTCGGTTATATCGGTGAATTGCAGTTCATCGATCCAAATGTCTTGCGATTCTGTCTGCTGTGGTGATCTTCAGGTATACCGATACGGTAGGCTGTGCTGAATGTTGGTGCTGCGAATGGCCATATTCTTGAAGGCGGCAAAATCTATCAGTCGTAGGCCGTTATCGTTCGTTAGCCGGTGGGTGCTGAACTTTCCAATCGTAGATCTGAATTCTCCTCCTGACCAATCTGAGCGTTCAAATCTCCTATAATGATCTTGACGTCATGGCTCGGACAGTGGTCGTACTCGCATTCGAGCTGCGCGTAAAATGCGTCCTTGTCATTATCAGTGCTTTCAGAGAGATGGCTGTGCACGTTTATGATACTGAAGTTGAAGAACCGGCCTTTGATCCTCAACTTGCAAATTGTTTCGTTGATCGGCCACCACCTGATCACGCGCTTTTATATACCTCCCATCACTATGAAAGTTGTTATCTGCTCACGCGTGTTGCTACAGCTCTGGTAGATGGTATGATTACCTCTAAACGTTCGCACAACTGCTCCTGTCCAGCACACCTCCTGCAGCACTACGATGCCGAAACCGCGGGTCTTCAGTACATCAGAGAGTATGCGTGTGCTTCCAATGAAATTGAGAGATTTACAGTGCCACGTACCAAGTTTCCAATCGCTAGTGTATTTCCGTTGTTGTGGTCTTTGCCGATTGTACCGGTCTGTATTCTCTCGTTGACGTTCCTGTGCTGATGTGTTTTTATGATTAGCTTGCAGGGCCTGACACCAGCCCCCTAGACTTCCAGAGGACCATTTCCCCTAAATGTTCAGAGAACCATAGTGCATAGTTTAGCTTAGAGTCCTTCTCTGGCACTCGGACGGTGATCAGCCCCTGACACCCCTGACATGGAGCCGCTCCTAACATGAAGTACAGGCGCTCCAGGTTTGCAGAAGCAAAAGCATAAGCAAACCCCCTCTTCTCTGTCAGCATACGATCAGACTTCCCACCGGGGTTGGGTACCCGATCTTCCCTAAGGTTACTCGTACCCCGGCTAGTACCACGAGAAGGTAGGGATAGAAGTTGCTGGACAAGAGGCTAAGGATCGCACAAAGGGGTCTATTTTATTCCTTCAGGTATGCGAGGTACCAATGGTACGCCATGCCCAGCCATTCACCAATCATATTCGACGTATCTACCAAGTAAAATGATTCTGGCTTGTTAGTGACTGGTTAGATATATTGTCAAGAGCAGAAGAGCGGTCGGCAGAGCTGAGCAGTTAGTGTGCGAGTAACTGGTTTAGTCGTAAGGGGTTGTTCATAAGCCATTTACCAACCTGTCTAGGCTTCACTAACAGCTAAGAACGCAATTTTTACCTGGCGGTGGTAAAAATCTCCCAAATGACAGAGAACGTGCCTCTGGAGCTGGCCTTCTGATACCTGAATCCTGGCGGTCCCCCAAAAATATCAACAATCTGCAAATATAATATGAAAACATGTGCAATCGACAAAGAAAGCTCTCAGCTCAGGTAATAACTGTGAAAGTGCTCTTGAGCTGAGTAGCAGGCTCTGTTTCATTTGTTAAGTAGCATCAGAGAGAAGAATTAGAAAACGAACTCTTCAAAACACAATCGAACACTTTTTCCATATTGTCAAGCTCTTTAATTCCTTACCATCTCCTATTGGAACAAAAAATATTAAATTTTTTTAATTAGCAATAAATTTGTAACTGAACATCAGTAATCACGTCAGACATATTGCAAATACCGTCACATACAATAATCAATTATTTTTAGGTGTGCGACTCGTAATCCGTCAATCTGAAGACTAACGCCAATAAAACTTGAACCAGACCAACTAATAGACAGCAGCAATGAGAACAAAAGCTCGTCTGTCTCGTCTATTGTCTTCAGCCACTAATGCGAAGCCGATCACAATCAATCCGAAGAGCGGAAGAAAGCATTTTTAAATTGATGTCACGTCAAAGTGAGCTACCATCAACTTGACCATCCGCTCTCACTCTTTCTAGCAGCTCCGCAGAAATCCAATTCAGAAAGTTCCACCGGACCGGACCTGGTTCGAATCGACATTGATGGTGTGCTCCCATCACCGGAGAAAGAGTGATGCGAGCCATATTCTGCTCCCATTTTGTGGCCGTCTCATCACCGCTTCCGAATGGCAAGTCTGAGGCGTCCGAGGAGGATCGGAACCGTGGAGATGGACATCGGTGTGGCATCGAAGTGACAGCAAATCCATCCCGCAGAGTTGCTTCCTCTTCTACTTATTCGTGTTCTGCTGACCAAACGGGATCTGCTCCTGGAATTGCGATTTATCCGACAAGGATGAGGACGATGTCCGCCAGCAGTCACTTGTTACGGGCCTGGACCTGGGTCCTGTCCGGCGTTGGGCGTTGAATCGGAGGGAAATGTCCACTCCGAGGAGGTGGATGCCATTATTCTCGTCGTTCCAGACAGAATGCTAGTGTACTCAAGGAAGGGACCAAAGAAGACGTCAAAGAATATTAATTTGGCTTTAATTAAAAAGTATTTTTATTCCGAACGGTCTCGGGAAGGAACGTGTCCTCGGTGATGTGTTGGCCTGTATGGCATCGGCGTCGACGTCGAATGACGGTAGCTGGACTGGGCAAAGGTGGATGGTTTGGCCAGTACATCTCATCGTCATTGACATTGTGTCAGGTTGAATTTATAGCATCCATAATGAAGGGTGTTACTTGATTAATTGTTGCATTGGCAGGCAAGAACATGAAAGGGGGCAATCATTGTGATGATCGGCTGTAAGGGGTTGGGATTAATTTATAGTGTGAAAAAATGCAAGAGAATGAAACGACTCCTCATTTGTAAATCGATAGAATGTTACTAGATTCAAAAACAAAATTGAAACCTAAACACTCACTCAAAACCAATGACCTCTCTGTGAATTTAATTTCAGGAACGATCCCTTCCCATTCCGTCTGCCGCACTTCAGGAAGTCCCACAATTGCATCGAAAAGTAATTTCCAACATGTGTCTGTCAGTCAGCATCAGTGCGGAGAGAAACTCTTCCCTTCCAACCGAATTTTCAAACTTTCCTCCCGGATCCGAAAAGATGTTTCCATTATTCGCTCTGTCCATCATCCGTTTTCTTCAATGTCACTCCTCGAGGAACTAGCAGCAGCATTCTTCCTGCAACGAGCACCAGAAGACTGACGTAAGACGACTGCGTTGTGTCCTCCTCGCCACCACCCAGTTGCACATTCCTAACCCCCCGTAACCATGAGTTGAACCGAGTGAATGAGTGAGTGAGTGAGTGACTGACTGGTTAGCACAAGGACGACGACGAATGGATTGGGATTGGGTTGTTGCAGCAGCAACCCGCACTCCAAAACTTGAAGAAATTCTGCTACTCTGTAGAGGGTAAGAGTACATGTCGGAGCACACCACCCAAGCTCAGATGCTGCCGCCTTCATAGTTTAGTGTATGAAAACTTTGAAGAAAAAGATCTGTAAGTGACACATGAAACTGTCGTAGACAGGCGACGTCAAGTTGTCAGTCATTCCAGCTTCAAGCTCCCATTTTCAGTCCAGACTTCCGCAGACGAAATGAGTTTTAATGTGCAGTCCCATGTCCTTCCTGCGATTTTTTTTTCTCATGTTGCCTCCTGTCTGGGCTTAATAAAGGCAACAATAATGACAAGAATATCATTATGCAACGAAATAATGCAAAGTGCCGTTCCCGCACATGGCTTCATTTCATACAACAATGATATAATGGTATGTGATGTTAACAGATTTCATTCGCATTTCATAAATTTATGCGCCACAACCACAGAATGCTCCTGGCTGTTGCTGGCAAAGGCTTGAATGAGGACCGATGGTGGAGCGTTGAGGAAGGTCACGTAGACGAAGATAAGGCCGGCCGGTGGTGCGTAGGAGCGGACATGTTTATGTGTCTACTTATTATGTGAGCGACTGGTTGTGCATTTCCCGGTTTCGCCGGCTGCAATTGCAAACCTAACCATCTGAGGGGGGTGTAGGGAGTAATGAGGTCGCAGTTTGCCCACGACGGATAGCGATATACGCTTGAGCTCTGTTCTTATTCACTAGTTGACTGATTTTTTATGAGACCATGTCAGGATTTCAGCAGCACAGACTAATCGCTGTCAACGCACAGTTGATGAATTTGATGTAAGGTAAAGAACTTCTTGGGCACTTCCAAGATTTACTTTCACATGATAGTTAGTAATTGTTATACAGTCAACTCTCCACTTCTCGATATCTAAGGGACCATCAAGATAGGGAGAGATCGAGACAAAGAACGTATTTTGAATGAATACTATATTAAAACCGCGCAATCGATGAGATCTTGGTTGGAGAAAATGATCGTGATCCAAACCGAGGGTTGTTAGTAGTAGTAGTAGTTCATTTATTTATCTTGAGATAGTTTGCAAAATGTTATACAGAGGACAAATAAAAATTAATGTAATGACAACTTACTCTATACTTATTTTTATACACTCAGAATATTTTCGTTTAAATTCACAAAGCGTTCGTTCATTTTTCACATCTTGGGCAATTGATTAAATGTTTTTATTCCATTGTAGTAAATTGATTTTTGATTTGACGTCATTGTAAACGACACAACAGGTGTATATTTTTTCCTCTTATAATAATGTTACACAGGTACGCTGGTGAAAGATTGTTCGTCAGTTTACATATATAAGCAGAAGTGCATTGAAAGTTATACGTTGTTTACCGGAATGCAATTGCAGTGTATCTATCATGGTACAAACGGGAGTACACTTATAACTACATAAAATAAATCTCATAAATTTGTGTATGTCAATAGCAAGATATAGAACTGATGAACAATAACACAGCGTAACAAAAATGACATTTTTGTGTGTCTCAAGGGTCAAATTATGTGTCTCGAGTAGATTTGGGGTTGCTGAATCTGATGCCATTTTCAGAAATGTTCCAGCACGTCACAATTTTTAGCTATAGGTCGCCAAAGTTGTATAAAACACTGATTTTATTGATGTTTGCATAAAATTTAAAGTATAATTCATAAAACATTTTTGTGATCTAATCCATTAAGCATGCTATTTTGCACTTAAACTTTCATTTTGGATTAAATTTGGATGAAATTGCTCAATTAAATTTAGATTAAACCGATTTTTTCGACATGTTTTCTGTCTCCATACAAAATTCTTTGTTTCTCTTATATGGGAAAATACAATACTTTTTTTAACCATCAAAAAACAAATTTTCCGCATCAAAAGTATAATAAAATTTGTCGATAAGTATTGTTACACACATAAAGTTTGAATACTGTGGCAAATTATGCAAATAAATAACCTTACAAGCTGACAAACTTGCATGCAAGTTAGCTAAAATAGTCAATTTTTGCATTTTCAACAGCCAATATCTCAAAAACTAGGCGTGCTATGATATTTTTGAAAACGGCAATGGATTCAGCAACCCTTAATTGAGTGAATAGTGGTATTTTGGTGCTTGAGACAAAAACGTGTTCCGCAGTGTAATTTATGTTTGGTGAAATCAAAGCTTTATATTAAAATATTTTACTTCAAAATGTTAACTGGCATTTAAGACGAACTAACATTCCACATTATCTTGCCAATAAACTATCTATATGAACCTTGAATGTCAACTTCTGGTCAATATGAACTCCTAAATATTTAAATACTTCTCTACTTTTGATTTCAGCTTCATCAATTTCAAGCTTAAATTCTCCAAGATTTATTGGTTTTTTTATTTGTTATAATCATAAAAATATGTCTTTTGAACATTCAATTTTAATTTCTTAAATTTCAGCCGTTTGGCGAATGTTTCAATATCCTCTCATTTTTTTCTAATTGCTGTCACAAAATGACCAAATAGTATCGTCTGCAAACAGATTGATTTAGCAGTGATTAATTCATTTTTTCATGTAATTTATGTACATCTATATAAATAAAAATGGAGTGGTGTTTGTATGTCACGAAATGACTTGAGAACGCGCTATCGGATTTCAAAATTTATCATGTAGATATGATCCTGAAGTGTTCCGACGTGTTTGTGTGTATAAAAAACTCAAGATGTTCACAGGAAAGTTAGAAAAAAACGGGAGCAAACGGAACTGCCTGTTTTGTATGGGACGTCCATGACGTTTTTCAGCAGCCTACTTGATGGCAATACGAAGTTTGCCGGGACCACTAGTTATAAATAAAAATGGTCCTACTACTTGCGAATGTTGCGAAAGGTGGACGTACAGCACCTCATTCTGCACCACTGAAAATTCGACAGTGAAAGACGGAAAATTATATTAGTTCAACTAGTTTGCCTTAGGAAATGAAGAAAACGTCATTAAGAAATGAGAACAAAATTACAATAACGTGAATTGTAAAATGAAATGTTTATAAATAACCGTTCCAGAATGACACGACATGAATGCACCCTTCTGGTGTAAAGTACAATAAATAAATAAATAAAAAAACTACCTTGAGGTACTCCAAATTATTATTATTATTATTATTTTTTTTGTTGGGATTTGAACCACTGCGACCATTAATTGATCTATTGTGGTATACCCCTGTTTGCTATCGCAACGTGCTCAGTACGGAGAGTTACCATTCAGGATAACTGCCATTATCTGATGATGCGAGGTATCCCAATCCGGAATGACCTTTAAAATAAATTTAACTTCTAGATTAGGGTTCTGTAACCAAATTTCAGAAGGATTTAGAATGCCCTTGTTGAAATATTTTTTCCTACCTGCAAATAATGCTGGACAGTCACAAAACAGATGTTGAGAGGTCTCTTTTTCACAGCCACAAAACCGACAGACATCAATTTGACTTCGACTTATCGTTTTCAAATGATATCTTGCCGGACAGTGTCCCGTAAGCAGCCCAATAAATATTCTTAGTGATGTTTTATTTAAATTCAAGATTTTTTTCCGTTATTTGTTTGTTTGGAGTTTTGAAGAATTTTGATTGCCTTAAATTTTTTATAGCTTTCCAATTGAACTGAATCATATTGTCCTTCCATTGCTTTAATTCCAATTGTGTTACACATTTAGATATTCCACAGAAAGGTTCTGGTCCTACATACTGAGAACTTGCGCCTTGTCTGGCAAGTAAATCGGCTTTCTCGTTTCCTTCAATCCCACAATGGCCTGGCACCCAGTACAGATGAACCTGGTTTTTCATAGCCAATAGGGTCCTAAAGCCCTGTCCCAATTTTAGTGCCAAACGCTTAAGTTTAGGCCAAAAACACATGTTTACTCAATTTTCTAATGTTTTTCGTTAGTTTAAGCCCAAAAAACATTTTGTTATATTTTGTCACATCCTTTGGCTTAAACTCAAATTTTGGGTGTATTTTGTTTTCCGTGTCCCTTATGAAATGTCAGATAGGAGCAACCCCAGTGGTCGAACTAAAACCCCTGTGGTGTTTTTGTCGACTAAGCGAACGTCAAACATGATCAAAAGTGTCAAGGTTCATTTATGGACCAACTTTTTAAATTAAAGATTAAACATGATATAGCCATTATTTGAGCGGGAAAAATTGCTAAAGTAGTTACAGTAACATGCTTTTTCGTGTTATTAAATAAAAACAAGATTTCATTACAAATTTTAGGACCCAATTGCTTAAGAATGGTTATACATTCCCAAACCAATTTTGATTGGCATGTGAAACATTTTAATGCATTCAGAGCCGCCTGACTGTCTGAAAATATGCAAATCCTTGCATGTCTGTAATTTCTTTTCAAACATATATATGCACATTCTAAGATGGCGTATACTTCTGCAAAGAAGACGGTTGTCCATCTTCCCATAGGTATTGAAACATGAATCCCCGGGCCTATAATACCAGCTCCGGCGCTATCATTCATTTTGGAACCATCTGTGTAAAAAATAATCGATCCTGGTGATATAATAGGCCCTCCTGATTCCCATATTTGGCGATTCGTATTAATCACTTCATTGGTTTATCTAGGTTCAGGATTTTTTCCATCCAGTCTTCGATCATCTGTACTGTTTTATCAATACGAAAATCTTTCAGTATACTAAGATGCCCAGAAAGATTGCCTTCTAGAAAAATGGTAGTTCTTCGCAGCCTTAGCGCACTCCTTTCAGCTTCCATTTGCACGTATTGATGTAATGGAAGCTTATAAAGAACTACCTCTAAGGCTTTTGATGGTGTACTGTGCATTGCTCCTGTTATAGCCATACAGACCAAACGTTGAAATTTCGCTAACTTTTGTTGGGATGTAATTTGATTTGTTTTAGGCCACCAAACAAATGAGGCATAAACAATTCTGGGTCTTACAATAACCGTGTAAATCCAATGAATCATTTTTGGTTTGAGTCCCCATTTTTTACCACATGTTTTCTTACTCACTCAGAGAGCATTTGTGGCTTTACTTATGACCTGCTCTAAGTGTAAGCTCCAGTTTAGTTTATCATCTAGAATGACCCCTAGATACTTTACACTGGATGAATATTGTAAAATGGATCCATTAATTGTCAAGCTTTTGAGTGTAATTTTCCTTTTACGAGTAAATGGAACTAAAACTGTTTTTGATGGGTTTATATTTGGCCCTTCGTTTTGACACCACTCAATAGTGCAGTTTAGTGCAGATTGCATTCTATCTGTGATGATATTATCAAACTTTCCACGTACTATTATGGCTATATCATCAGCAAATCCTATAACTTCGAAGCCTCTTTCTACTTGTTTATTGAGAATGTCATCAACAACAAGGGCCCATAATAAAGGCGACAATACACCTCTTTGAGGACAGCCCTTAGTAGTCCTTATCGTTATCGATGATTCCCCCAATTCGGAAGACACTTCTCTACTTTTCAGCATTTTCATTATCCAAACTCTAACGCTGGGGTCAAAGTTTCTTTTATCCATTGATTTTTTTTATAGATTTGTAAGTCGTATTATCAAAAGCACCTTCCACATCAAGATATGCAACGAGATCAATTTCTTTCTTGTCAAGAGTACTTTCTATTTTTGTAACTAGATTGTGTAAAGCTGTGACAGTAGATTTATATGGTTGATAAGCAAATTGAAACCCATTAAGAGGAATTGTGCGCAAATATTCTGATTTAATATATTCATCTATAATCTTTTCCATGATTTTAAGCATGGTGGATGTAAGACTTATCGGTCTAAAAGATTTTGGATTTGTTTTGTTCTTTTTTCCGGCTTTAGGAATAAAGACAACACGAACTTGAGTCCATATCTTTGGTATATGACCAAACGTTAAACTAGCTTTGAAAATATTTGTTAGATAATCAATCAGTGCTTCTCCACCCTTCTGTAGAAGTGCAGGAAAAATTCCGTCCTTCCCAGGCGATTTGAACGGTTCAAAGGAGTTTATTGCCCATTCAACTTTAGATCGCGTGAAGATGGTATTAGGTATGGATGAATTGCTTATAGTCCCGGTTGGCCTACAACTCTCATCAATATGAGCACCCCGTTCATCTTCACTTGACGCTAAATATGATCCTGGGAAATGCGTCTCCATCATTATTTTAAGAGTTTCCTGTGTATCAACAGTGAATTTACCGTTTGTTTTCCGTACAGTTACCAAACCATTTGAATGGTCTTTAGAAAGCACTTTTTGCAGTTTCGCTACATCTGGAGTTTTCTCCATGTTTTCACAATAAGACCTCCAGGTTCGCCTTTTTGATTTTCGTATTTCTTTATTGTACATCGTAAGGACTTGTATTGATCCCATTGCCCAGAAACTTTCGCATGGTTAAAAAGTTGCCGAGATTTTTTCCTTAAATTGTTTAAGGTTTTATTCCACCAAGGAACATCCCTGCTTGTTAGTTCTTCTTTGACTGGATAGCTTGCATCATATGCCTGTAATATTTTTTCAGTTATATTTTCTGCAATTCTGTCCAGTTGTTCTGTAGAATCGATTACGTTATCCGAGGTTATATTTTCAAATTGCACTTTTGACGCATATTGCTCACAGTTGGTATTCCTAGGATTCTTGAAAGCTATTTTGATTAATGCACCAGCAATGTACTCAAAAACAATGTGTTTATGGTCAGATAATGATTCGTCATCTGAAACATGCCAGTTTTTTATGTTTGTTGAAAGTACAGGACTACACATTGTTAAGTCCAATACTTCTTGTCTAACTTTTGTTACAAATGTAGGTTGATCTCCTTTATTACATAAATCCATATTATTTGAAGATATGTATTCAAAAAGGTCTTCACCTCTTTTGTTAATGTTGGTGCTTCCCCATATTGTGTGATGGGAATTCGCATCGCATCCAATTATGAAGTATTTATTGTGCATTTTACAGTAATTTACGAAATCTGCCAGTTCGGGTGGAGGTACTGTATCCCCATCTCCAGGGAAATAAGCAGAAGCTATATAGGCTTCTGTTTTCTCTCGGGATGTAGGAATCGCCAACCGAATCACAACTATATCTTTGGTAATGAATTGTGTTATAGGTACGAATTTGATTCCCCCTTTTATTAAAATTGCTGTTCGCGGTTTTGAACTATTTTCGTCATAAATTAGTTTTCCTATCAGACTATTGATTCCAAGAACTCGGCTTTTATGAGCCCAGGGCTCTTGTATCAATGCCACGCTAAAGTTTTCTTTCTTGAATCTTTGACAAAGGACTCTGGTTGCTCCTTTGGCATGGTGAAGGTTTATTTGAATAAATTTGATGTTATTCATTTTGTTTTTACTTTTATTAGATATATTCAATTTTAAAAACGTCTATGATCTTTTAATGATTCAGGTGGTTCTGTTTCTTTTTAGATTTTGCTGAATTCCGGTCCTTTGATAGCCCAGAACAATTCCGTTCCTTCGAAAGCTCAGACACATTCCGGTTCTTTGGCGGCCCAGAAATAGTCCGATCCTTCGAAGGGCCAGATATATGCCGGTCCTTTTTTGCCCCAGAGAAATTCCGATCCCTTGAAGGCTCAGAGACGTCATGGTACTTTGAAGTCCCAGGACAGTTCTGGTTCTTTGGTGGCCCAGTTTCATTTTTGTCCGTCGCTAGCCCAGGAGTATTCGGGTCCTTTGAACCCTCTGAGGAATTTGGGTCCGTATGTGTTCTGGAGTACTGCTGGTCGTTTGAATGCCCAGAGCACTTCCCAGTCACTGGATGCCCAAAATAACTCGAGGATTTCGAGGTCCCTGGATGGTTCTGGGCTTCTGGGATCCCTTGAGGAATTTGGTCCTTAGGAAGTCCAGTATTTTGATTGGTCTGTTGATGGTATTTAGAGGACTTTAACTCCGGCAACTTGCCGTCTGTCGCGCATGTCGCCGGGACATGAAGATTCCCAGAACATACGCTACTTACCAGCTCTTGCCCTTTGGGATCGTCACTCGATTTAGCCATTCCATCTGAACCAGATTTGTACATACCTTTTTTTCGCAGAGTTGTTTGCCCGAACTTGTAGTTGATGAGGAAATTACATGCTTTGAAATGCTGCATGGATGCCTCATCAACAGTGAAGAACCATTCAACATGTTTCTCGTAGAGAACGTTGCGTTGAATGATTCTCCATTTGTCGGTACTCAAGCCATCGTTTTGACTTTCAATGAAAATTCGGATAGTGTCATTTTCGTCGTTTACACTTTCGGGGAAAAAGCCGATCATCACCTCCAATCTTGGTATATCGTCCGCATCGATTACCGCTAGTTCCGCGCCTTCCCATGGGAGTAGCGCAGGAACCACCGAATTTAACCAATCTGCCGTATTCGTTGACAGTTAATTATCAAATGCCCAGTTCTTTGCCAACAGTTGGAAAACTTCGGCTTGAAGGACTTTTTTCTTTGCTGTGTAACTTTTTGTAGAATGGCCCCCTGTACGATGTCCATCTGTTCCGTCGTCAGTTGGGTTTGTGGGTAGTCCGTTGGAAGTATTCCTACCCGTACCTATTTAGCCACCTCACTGTATGTTGGTTGTTGAACTACACTCATTGTTGTCGGCTGATCCTGCCTAATATTCTCCATCCGTTTATTGACGGACTGGTGAATGAGCAGTCCCTTCTGTTTTTTGGGAATAGGTTTTCCATCACTGTTGGTACTGCTGTTGATGTTTCGTGGTCTTTTTGGGGTCGACACGTTTGATGGTGCAAGGACCATCGAAAGTGCTTCCTCCCGCCCATGACCACTTATCAACAGTTTTTTAAATTGCTTCTTTTTTGCCCCACTCAATTTTGGCTTTAGAATTTCTCTTTGCTCGTTTTGCTGATATTCCTGCATATCAGTGCGTGTAGCTATGATGGTAATATTCACCCCGTCGTCTTCATCATCGGAGTTCAGAATGGAGGACGAGACGGATCCCGCTCCCCCAAGTTCATCCGCTGAGACACTTTGTAGAAGATCATCTTCTTTCTTTCCTTCGTCCACTTCCATGATTTCGGTAGGTACAGTATCCATGGATTCTTCCTTCGACTCCATAATGACGACCTTTCTATATGTGCACTACTGTCACTACTGGCACTCAACGAACAATGCCGCCCGTTGCTGTTGGGTTGTATCCCCCTTCTACTCCACTACTTGTAACCCTTTACTTCACTCCAAATGGTACAAGCTTAGGTGCAGAAGTTGTATTATTGTATTCACAAAATTGTGTTCGGTTTGACAAATATGATTCAAACCATTTCAAGACTTATTTAGCAATTCCATATTGACATAATGATGATTTTAACAAGATTTTGTTTTAAACGCTCGTTTCAAATGCAAGAAAAGAACGTCATTTGTTTTTTTCACTTCAATCATTCGCTTCAACTTCTACAAATGTAAATTTAGTGCTGATTCACAACAGTGCGTCTGTCTAAATTCAGATTGTTCATCGATTAATAAGTTTTAATTACTTAGATATTAATAAGTTTTAATAACTTAGATATTCTATCTAGAGTGTTGAGATATTCTGTTGACCACCGTCTGCCAAAATGTTCAGGGAGTGATTGTTAGTATTTCCATCGGGTCAAACGGTTTGCAGGGATATCGGAAAACCTCAGCTTGGTCATTATCACAAAAATGGATGATGCATCGACAAAGGAATTAGGGTCAAATGGTCCAAAATGTCACTGTAAGGATTTGTGTCGCTTTTACCTAATGAAATCCACATTTTAACGCCATTCAAGGTCCTAACAGTAACTTTACAATATTTGCTACCATCATGAAAACATTTCCCAAACTTGAGTTTTTTAACGGATTTAAATCGTGAAGAAAATTTGGTTGAAAAATGGGGGTGATTCAAAATGACCAAATGGATGTGGTAGAATACCATTAAGAAAGGAGAACTAGTAGTTAGCAACCTTGTTTCTCCATCAGTTTGCTCTGTGGTATGGAAACGCTTATTCCTTAATGAAATCATCGGAAAACCTTAATATTTAGGCAAAAAAGGGAAAAATATTGAATTTCATCGGTAAATTGAGGAAAAATCTGTGAGTTTATTTCCAAGGTTGCGACGGACACTACACGTAAATGCTTCCAGTGGGCTGTTTGCCCTTTGAAGGATGCACCACACTAGACAACAAACTAGCATGCAACGCCCAGTGGCACAGTCGGAAAACATTCCTCTCGAAAAATTTTTGGCCTGAAGTGGGAATCGAACCCACACTCCTTAGCACGATGCAATTGAATTTTACACTGCTCAAGCGCCAAATTAGTGGGCAAGTGCATTGGTCCCTTCTGATGACCCTTCGGGTCGCGGCATATTGCAATAATGAATGTTTTTACTCGTTTTACTTTTGTTTATTAACGAATTCTTCTAGTCCATAAGACAAACTGGAATGGGTTAGATCATATAATGTGGTTTGCCTCTGATTTATCTCGACGTTACTGAAGAAGTAGGGTTTTCTGTTTTGCGAAATGTGTTCAAATCATGTGGGTTGATTAGTCGCTGTATTTTGGCTCAGCGCGTTGTTGAGTAGACAGAGAAAGCGGTTGGATATGGTTTGATGGCTGCTTGATCTTCTCTATCGTACCTGACAATTTAAGTGGCTTCTGCAGTTGAATTAGGCATTTCACGACGAAATTCTATCTCTTTCGCTCTTCATCAAAACTTGAAAACAATGGTGCCAGTACCTGTCAAGTTTGATAGGTACTGGCACCGCTGTTTTCAGATTTCCCGAAGGAGGGAAAGAGAGCGATTTTCTGATGACCTCACCGTGCAATGGGCAACAGAAGGAATGTTATGGTTTTTCTCAGGTGGCGAGGATCTTCGAGGCGTGCCACTGGTTCTCTCTTTTATTCTCCCACTGTTGTTGTTCGGAGCGAATAGCAACGTCACTATTTGCTCTGCATAGGGGCAGCGGTGGAGTGGAGGAGGGAGCTAGTGGTGCGCTTCGGTGATTTGCGCCATCTGAAAATATGTAGAACATTGGAATTGCGTGGAATGGAAGCGCAAAAGGGACGGTAGAGATGGTTTGTTTTCTTTCAACGCGTTCATGGACTCGAGCACATTGAGTAGTGATTATCAAGATTTTACTCCATGTTTTACTCTGTAACCAGAGAATTAAACCCGCCTTGGTGATTATATTAATGATTTCTTAGTTGCTTACTAGGGGAAAGAAACAGAGCGATTTTCTTTTGTATCTCACGAACATGTTATTATTTCGCTATGAATTTTGATTAATATACGAGAGGAGAGAAAGGTGGATGCAATGTTTTCTCTTTGTTTTGCTGGGTACGTGTGTGGATGGTGTGGATGTGTTTTAATACGTACTTTATCTTCCCTTTCTTTGCGTGGGGTGTTTGTGTCGCACAATGCCGTTAAATGCGCTAAGTGAATAAATCTCGAAAACTCATTCAAATAGTCTCACGTCAGAAAAGTAAACAAACTCACTTTATCGATCCTACGTATTTCGCAGACAAAGTTCTACACGTTCCGTTCTTACCCCACTAGATTTTTCACTTTAAGAACGTTTAATTCTGGAATAACAAATCGGCGTAAGTAAGACTTTCAACTTTCGCAACTCAACCGCTACTTTCACCGCTCCAATGTATGGAGAGACGAAGTGACCTAACCACGAATCAAAACAAAACACTACTTGAGTCGATTTTACACTAATAGAAAAATGTCGAAAGTAACTGAATGAAACGGCTTTTCATTTTGTTAAAATTATTTTTGTGGGAAATCATAAAAACTACCTAGTATATGAACAAGAGCTAATTGTATACAAATTTTAAGCGATGTACACGGCGAAAAATGTTAAAAAAGTGATTTATGTTAAAGCAGTTTAAGAAGACAGGTTGTGATTCTCCTTAATTAACCCCTCTACCGGCAGCTTCATTTTTTACCGCAAGAAAAAAATTCAAATCGCGATAACTTTTTTGTTTCTCAATATTTTTGCACCTTTTTTTCA
Source organism: Aedes aegypti (assembly GCF_002204515.2). NCBI lineage: Eukaryota > Metazoa > Arthropoda > Insecta > Diptera > Culicidae > Aedes > Aedes aegypti. The sequence continues at coordinate 385,497,974 of NC_035108.1, forward strand.
CAAGTTCTCAAAAAACTCTTCTAGTTTCAGAATCCGTGTCGATATTGATGATTGGTGATCTGGATCAAAAGATATTCCAATGTTCCTTGGGGGACCGACATTTTCCATATAAATGTCTTAGGCGGTCATTTTGGTGTACGTCAACTTATCGAAAAAATCAAATATGGGCTATATAACGCCATGTAAGATGGAGCTACTCTGAAAAAAACATGCAAATTTGTCAAGTATTCTTAGAGATATCTGAAAATTACGATATGAGGTTTTTTTCAAGTTTTCAAGATCTTTATTTGGCCAGCGTGGTACAAGCAACATAAATACTCATTATTCAAAAACGGCTGCACCAAATTGCTTCATTTTTTTACAACATACTCTCATTAATGTATTGTTCTGAATGGTAAACATCTGAATACGATAAAAGTTCTGTAGCTTGAAATATATACGTGAGTTATGGTTACGTGTCGGTCCCCAAGGAATTTTGGAATATCTCTGGATCCAGATGACCAATGATCAATATTGACACAGATTCTAAAACTAGAAGAGTTGTTTGAGAACTTGTGAAAAAATGGTGCAAAAATACCGAGAAATAAAAATGTTATCGAGACTTGAATTTGTTTCTTGTGGTAGAAAATGAAGCTGCCGGTAGAGGGGTTAATTTTCTCAAAACCGTATGAAAAATACTTACGTCGTAAAAAGTAATCGAGGAATGTTAGATTTATGAAGACTTTAAAGGTTTGGTGTAGAGAGGGGATATATGATAATCGACGGTACATGTGCTAATAAAATGCGGGACAAAAGGGAGCTGGTGGATACAGAAATAATTTCGTAAATAATGAAAGTACCCATTGTGTGATGAATCGAGGTCTGGTTTTAGGCGGCATCGAAGTGCTTTTTTTTTTGGTCCACGCTCTGGATGCTTAGCGGTTTACTTTGAGTTCAGATTTCACGCGGCTCCGGAGTTTTTTTTTTTTTTAATACCGTTTTGATTCATATTCCGAACACCTAAGGCATACAATGACTTTAAATGCAAATCATAGACATAAATTAGATGATATTTGTGAAAATTTCAATTCTTCTCAAAGTCTGACAATTAGCTGTTGGGTGTGCCGATAAAAATGTTTTTTTTTAACTTGTTTAGTATCGTTTTTATGTTAAAGTATGGAACAACATTTTGATTCAAATGCCGAACACTTGGTCATATTCCCATCACTTTGATTCAAATTCTGAACAGAACTGTTTTGCGGACCTCGAACTAGCGAGTCGTGTTGACTACCGAGGTTTAAAATATTGGAATATGTTTAAATTGAAATACAATTGACTGCCATTTCCTGTCAGTTTGATGACATATTTCAGCAAAACATTTCAACCAAATCGCCAAACAAAAACTGAGTGTTCGGAATATGAGTCAGTCCGGAATTCGAGACAGAACAGTTTATGGCCGTTCAATCTAGTGGGCTTGTTTCATGCTTCTAACTTATATGTATCAGAAGCACATTTTTATCATGAAAACGGTAGGAAGGTTACTTTAATATTAATTGTTTTTAAAAACTTTAATGTAGTTTTTCTACAGAGTATGAATGGTTCGTCACTGAAAGTGACGACATGATCTCTTGACCGTAATTTATTAATCATTCTTCTTGTAATTGAAGAACAGACCTTGGAATGGTTCGAAACTAAGGGTGTCGACTTACAATAGACTCACGGTGTCTTTGAAAGCTGATAGGTGACTTTTTTTTACTGAGGTGGCATGAATCGCACCATTTATCAAGGTGAATTCACATCATGCAGCTCATAACTCTTCCCACTAAAACACTCCTTCCCGTGAAAACCATGGAGATGCAGAGGTGATCTCGGTCTCTAGTAACAATGGATGTCACGCTCATTATCCTTCGTTTCGTTGACTTTATAATTTGGATCAAGGTGTTCGAAATATAAAACAGAATGAGCACAGTGTTCGGCATTTGAATCAAAATGTTGTTCCATCTTCTTCTTTCTGGCGAACGTCCCAACTGGAACAAAGCCTGCTTCTCAGCTTAGTGTTCTTATGAGCACTTCCACAGTTATTAACTGAAAACTTTCTTTGCCAATTGACCATTTTTGCATTTGTATATTGTATGGCAGGTACGATGATACTCTATGCCCTGGGAGACGAGAAAATTATCGACCGGTGGGATTCAAACCCACGACCCTCAGCTTGGTCTTGCTTAATAGCTACGGCTATCTGAGCCCCTTGTTGTTCCATACTATCACGTAAAACAATACTAAAACAATTTGAACAAACATTTCTATCGGCACACTAAAAGGCTTACAGTTAAACTTTGCCATGAAATTGAAATTTTCACAAATATTTGCAAATTTAAGCCTGCTAGTTTCACTTGAAGTCACTGCTAGCCTTAAGTGTTCGAAATTGGAGTCAAAACGGTACTTAAATCAAGATTTATTAACTTTTTATTTCCACTTTTTTGTCAATGGACTTTTGAGCACTACTGTACGTAAGATTTTTGTGACGTTGTAGTTGAGATATGTAATATCGAACATTTTTTTGTAAGGTACATGGGGGCAAGTTAAAACGGCTGGGGCAAGGTGAAACAGCGCATTTCCATGGTGTTTCTTAACTTTCATGGATACATTTTCTATTGGAGCTTCTACTTTTCAGTTCAAACAAACTGCAAGTGCAGGAAAGTGTACCGAATTGTATTATTATCACTTTAAAAACGTTGCATTTCATTTTTTTTTCAACTTGTTTGAGCTTTGATGCGTTTTACAGGATTGTGCTACTTTTTCTCAAATGTTTTTTTTTTTCAAACATCACTTCCCTGAACGCCATTTCGCCGAATAGTTTAAGGTCCACATGGTTGTCATGACTTCATACATTTTGGGATGGTCAACGAACCGGTCGTCTGTTCTGCTCCCTTCTTTATTTGATTCGTGATTCTTTCGAGGTTCATCATCTTCGGCATCTTTGGCAATAGGTGTTTAGTCGATAACGACCAAATATTTCCTTCTTTCGATTGCTTATCGTCCTTTCTAGGTACCAGCTTGTCACTGAAGTATTCTTGCGTCTGTTCGAGGGAAACGAGTTATTTGAGAAACGGAAGTTCTAGAAAATGACATTCGAGGAAACGACAATCGGTGAACAGAAGCACATTCATATTTCATAGGGATTATTAACTGTTAGGTGTGAAAAACAGCAATAAATTCCAAGTCATTCATGGTTGGTCTCTTATCACGCTTTAAATTGTTTCCTGCAGGGTAGGCGTACCAGTATTCGACACCACAAGGAAATATTTTTTTCTAAATCAATCTAAAGACTTTTGGAGTTCATCAAATAAAGTATAAGCACTGAACAGAAACATTGTTTTCGTATTGATAATTGGGGTGGCGGATACTGCGCTTGCACCAGTATTCGCCACACTTTTAATTTCGGATGGTAATTACGCTGAAGGGTGACGAATCAGGAATATCATAGGGAAATAAGATGCAAAAGAGCAAAAATGTTAAGGAAAATGATTTTTTTCTATTATTTTCTTGTCATATTTCTAAAGTTCAGAGAATGTTGCCAAAGGGTGTTTCTGATACAATGGCGAATACCGGTACACATTCCCTTGTTTGAAACATAGTTTAGTTAGTTGCTACCACACCAAATTGTGAAAAAGGTTATCTTGAATTTTGAATTATTTCTGGGTTGTTACCTTGCATGTTTCTTATGGTCACAAAACACTAGTACCTCCGCCAAAAATTCCACCACCACAATTGATCCCACGGACGCTCAAACCACTCACAGGCGGTTCATGTCCTGCGAGATCGAACACTTGTCTGGTGCAGATATAAATTTTCTGCTTTCAATTCTGATTTTATTCCGTTTGCTGCTCCGATTTTTTTTCTCCGCCGTATCAAAGCATCACCCTCTCTACCACCCCAATAGGGCTACGTCAATCGTATGTACTCTGCGGGCCAGAGATGTCCGTCTATTCTGCTAGAGCCCCCTCCCGGATTTCCCGTTTAGTACATTCTTCGATGGCACTCGATCAAAATGGAAAATATACGACAATAGACAGAGAGCGGCATAGATAATCTCGAAACATACCAAGCGGATAATCCTTCGGACTTGTTCTTCGTTTTGTTGTGAGCTGATATGCTTCGGAAGAAAGAACTGACAGCATTCCAACGAACGAACGAACGGTGATGTCACACCCCCTAGGAGAGCCTTTCCTCGTTTGACAGTGTGCAGTTCGGTCAGAGTCCGAAGCAGTCCAGAGGAATGGAGTTGGAGGGGGGTCACCGAACGAGCAGCAAAGATATATAGATTTTCCGGAAGATGTGCTGGAAAAATAGGATTCGATCCCGGGTCTTCGGGAGCGGCGAGGAGGAGCACATGTATGCAAATGAAATTTGTCACTCTCTTGAAGGACTGCTGCCTACAATTGCTTTTGCGAATAGGCATCAGAAGGACGAACCGGGTGGTGGATACTATTTTGGTATGTTGAAACGGACGGGTAAATAAACACACAGAAATCTCAAACCCGTCACCTAGCGGAGTAAGTAGAAAAAATCGTGGCCAGAATTTTAAATGTGAAAAATAAAACGAAATCTTTGATCTTAAAACATAATTAAAAGTTTGCCTATATTAAAGTTCAATGGTTACCATCAAATCGTTCGTTTATTTCAGCAATCCCAAAGCTTCCGGGACTTTACAGGTTATATCCCGGGAAACAGGAAAACCCGAAGTTAGTCACATCCCGGGATGGACACTCTTGTTCGTAGAAAATGTCAATGAGAGCATAAAAACTATTTGATGACCTGTAATGGTTCAACATTAACCCTCATTATTAGACCATTATAGGCAAAGCATAATTTTAGCCACGTTCGACCCAAATTACTCCTGTGAGCGTCGTCAACGGAAGAAGGGGGTGATCTGCATCGAAAGTGACACACAAACGTTTTCTTCTCCGGATTCTATGGCCTCACCCATAGCATAACCAGATGGACTCTGTCTTGCTTCTGGTCTAGTTCAATTTACAATCTTGAAGAGTAGTTAGGTTTTGGTATCGTTGCAAAGACACAGATGCCCTATTCTGGTTGGCCGTCATGGAGCAAACGAAGAGATCCACTCAATCAGAAGATTGATAAACGATTAAAATTTAAACATGAAATTGTGCTTTCGATACGGACCGATACTGCGCCAAGTAGATTGGAATACTGGCTGCGTTGATGTTGGACGTTGTCGTTGCCGTGCTGTGATCCTTGCACCATTTCTTCCCAGTTTCCCAGCGGAGAAATGGTGCACTACTAACAGGCATGCGTATCGTCATCGTGTTGTATCGTCGTTTATCCGGTCATTGGAACAGTGGTGCAGTCAATTTGATTGTCGATTCAATTATCTGCTCATAAAATAATTGATAAAAGGTGTTTGTTGGACACATAAATACATATTTGTGTCGGAGTTTGCATCGGATCTGGACAAGTTACAGCGTACCGGCTGGTTGAGCTTGGTATTTACCGAGCAGCTACGACCTGTGAGAGATGAGACTGATAGTGGACAATAGCGGTTGAATTAACCTTCGGGTTGCCGCGCTGTTGTACTTTGAACAACAGTTGAAATTTATAAGCTTTCATTTTGCAACAGAGATATCTATCGACACAGAACCAAATTGTATTCCTCAAGAATTTTCTTATGGACAATGATCAACTATTTTTGTTTACAGTATGGACCTTTAAATGCGATTTAATCAACAAATGTACACAGAAGTCGCAAAATAATGAATGCACTATATACGGTTCGAGTAGGCCACAATTTGAAATCGTTATATCTCAAAATCCAGATATCTTCGAAACTTGGGGTCTTCAATTAAGGTTATCTGGAGGTGACACTTAAAGTGTCATCAGTAATATTAGTCTAAGAGTTTGCTGCCGAATGCTGGCTACAGAATTCGATTTTATTCGTATATGACTGAATTACAGCCATTTTCACATGAATAGTCCTATATAAATCCAGATTCCCGGTGTCCTCTTCCGGGAGATCATAATGGTCCAAATTGCCTACGTTAGACTAAGTTTATCATTTCGACCAGTTTGGAGAGCGAAAATTTGCATGGCATTTTTGTTTTCATGATATTTAGTGAAATTAGTATAGAAAAACACTAAAAAGTCAATGTGTTTCGAGTCAAACAAAAGCAGGGAGGGATATGGAGGGATGTCGCTGATCAATGTTACCCCGGATTACGATACACTTAAACCTTTTCTATATTTTTGTAAATAATTGGATTCTAATGATTGTTGACTGAGATCGGATCATTTTTGCGAACTAAGATATTTTGCTTTCTTCAAGAATTTCTACAAAAAAAAAATCTTAATTTTGTTTTATCTTATACATTTCCTAAAATTCATAAGTTTTGACATTAAATCTTTTCTGTGCAATTCCTCTATAGATTCATAATGAAAGGCATCCAAAGATTTCTCAGAAACAGCTTCGAGAGTGATCTCCAAGAAAACCTCTTAAACTCTATTGAAGTTTCCCACAGCATTCATTCTGTCCACATCATTAGAAGATTCTTTCAGAACTGACACCATAAAATACTGCAAGGATCCAAGTACTTCTCTCAGATCACTGGAATTCCTACATAGGATTCTCGTGATTACTTCAAAAACTCCTCTAAAAGGGCGAAATTTATTTCCTTTCCTTTTTTGGAATATCTTCCAGCAAAAATCTTCTAAAAATTCAACCAGATATTGCCTTAAAATAAGCAAAACAAAACAAATTTCCCAAAATGTTTGAAAATTCATCTCAGAGGTTCTCAAAGAATTTATTCAGTAAATTGTTTGTAAATTTCTCGAGCCATCCATCAAAAAATTGTAGAGGAGTTTTTAAATACTTCTTGCTGTATTTTTTACAGTATTATTTACATATTATTTTCACAGAAATCAATGAGACAAGTTTTGGATAAAGTTTGCTCAAATTTGTGGAGAAAATCATGTTATAGTACTTTGAGGAATACTTTACTAGGCCCTTCTATTTAAATTTTTGAATAATTTACTAAAGGCTACTCTGCAATCATTTGACCTTGAGAGTATTCTAGGAGGAGATATTAAATTAAATTCTAGAAAAAAATCTTCATTAAAATCCAAAAGAATTTAGGCAAATTTTTTATGTAATGCCGGATCCGATTTCTTAATATATTATCATGAGCATGAGCATTGATGACCGAACAATTCGTAGCCACTACTCCGTGATTGACAAGAATCATCGAAGTTGTAGAGGGAACTAACAGATGTAGCTTGGGAGTAGCATACCATTTTCAATGTACATTTTCGAGTACTCTGAAATTAGTACAGTCATCCCTCCATGAGTCAATGTTCCATTCCTCGATATCGACTCATGGAAACATACTAAAAACATAAAATCATGGTTACTATGATGGTCCCCTCAAACAGCTTTCCAAAGAATAGCTGTTCCATGACTCGATATTTCCATGAGTCGATGGTCCTTTCAATATCGAGTCATGGAGGTTTGACTGTAATGTCAATAACGGCGCCGGCCACGTCCTTACGATCATCGGGGAAGGGGAAGAATGTTAGTGTGACATCCATTGTTACTGAAGACCGAGTATACCTCTGCATCTTCATGGTTGCCACGGGAAGGAGTTTTGTTAGTGGGAGGGCTTCAAAGCTACATGATCAGGATTCCCCTTGGTAAGTGATCCGATTCATGTATCCTCTGTTTAAAAAGTTTTCTATCAATGCGTCGACATCTTAAACATCAAAGTATTCAAAGGTTTTAATCTCTAAATTTGATAAAACATGAATAAGCGCTTCTGTCAACACTTAAAGTGACGAACCATTCATAGCTTGTTCAACAAATTCATAAAAAATACATGCTTCGATAGAAATGTGTTATTACAAGCATGAAACGAGCTCACCAGTTGGGAATCCATACTCTACTGAACAGTTACAATCGCAACGTCAACACGTATAAGCAGGAATATAAAATAACTCTGATGGCGCGCGAATGAAGTGCTAACTGAAAAAAAATCATTCCGAGCACGCGAAAAATAAATCGGACTGCTTGGGCCTCCGCAAAGCGCTTTGATCCAATTTCTTAATATAATGCAAAAAGTAAGGCTGATACAAATATTAATTTTCTTTTATGTCACCCCCCCCCCCCCCTTCGAAAATCCGAAAATTTTGAAGGGGAGAAAAAAAAAGATTCATCATTTTTTTGACATCAGTTAGGTTCAAGGATGGAAAAAAATCAGCTCTAACGACAAACAACACGGTATTTGAATGGTCCAAGAGGACCATCGCTCTTGCACCAACATGATTTCAGCATCTCACCACGCGCGCTAATCATAGATATATCGAGCATCCGATAAACTGTTTGTCGTAGGACAAAGGGTTTGTCGGATATTGTAACAAGTTGCGATTAATGCGAATAAATTTAAAATTCACGGATAAACTTTTTCACATACCATGCACGATAGACTTTCAGATTAAAAACGACAAGCTAGGAGACAAATCGTGGAGTGCAATCAGAAAAATCCTCTAAAATTAGGACTTTGATTCGCGAACAATTGATCGTCAACTCACAGGCCGGGCGATTCATTTCTCGTGGAGCGGAGTTTGTTATGATGGCTTGACGACTAAGAGTTTATCGTTGTTGCTATGATCGCATGATAAAGAACAACCACGATGCATCATTTGTTTTATCATGATCACTAGATTTCCATCCTTGGTTAGGTTTTTTCAATTTACAAAGTAAAAAACAAGTAAAATAATGATCCAGAGGACGATTAAAAACAGTTTAACAACTATCATTAAAAATAAAAATTCGAATAAATAACTTTTTTTTCATTTTTATTTTTTGTTCCTTATTTATTTTAATCCCCCCCCCTCGTACCTTCCAAGTGGTCTCGGACATAAAAGAAATTTAATATTTGTATCAGCCTAACAACAAACAAGCCTAACGACAAACTGGAGTGTGAAAATTATCGTGCAATCACCATCCTAAACGCCGCCTATAAAGTGCTATCCCAGATTCTCTTCCGTCGTCTATCACCTATAGCAAACGAGTTCGTGGGAAGTTATCAAGCAGGTTTCATCGACGGCCGCTCGACAACGGATCAGATCTTTTCCGTGCGGCAAATCCTCCAGAAATGCCGTGAGTACCAGGTCCCTACGCACCATTTGTTCATCGATTTCAAGGCGGCATACGATAGTATCGACCGCATAGAGCTATGGAAAATCATGGACGAGAACAGCTTTCCCGGGAAGCTCACAAGATTGATCAGAGCAACGATGGACGGTGTGCAAAACTGCGTGAAGATCTCGGGCGAATACTCCAGTTCGTTCGAGTCTCGGCGGGGACTACGACAGGGCGATGGACTTTCGTGCCTGTTGTTCAATATTGCGCTTGAAGGTGTCATGCGGAGAGCCGGACTTAACAGTCGAGGCACGATTTTCACGAGATCCGGACAATTTGTTTGCTTCGCGGACGACATGGATATTATTGGGAGAAAATTTGAAACGGTGGCAGATTTGTTCACCCGCCTGAAACGCGAAGCAACAAAAGTCGGGCTAATGGTGAATGCGTCGAAAACAAAGTACATGCTGGTTGGCGGAACTGAGCGCGACAGGACCCGCCTAGGAAGCAGTGTTACGATAGACGGGGATACCTTCGAGGTGGTGGACGAGTTCGTCTACCTCGGATCCTTGTTGACGGCTGACAACAATGTTAGTCGGGAAATACGAAGGCGCATCATCAACGGAAGTCGTGCCTACTATGGGCTCCAGAAGAAACTGCGGTCAAGAAAGATTCACCCCCGCACCAAATGCACGATGTACAAAACGCTCATAAGACCGGTAGTCCTCTATGGGCATGAGGCGTGGACTATGCTCGAGGAGGACTTGCAAGCTCTTGGGGTTTTCGAACGCCGAGTGCTAAGGACGATCTTCGGCGGCGTGCAGGAGAACGGCGTGTGGCGGCGAAGGATGAACCACGAGCTCGCTCAACTCTACGGCGAACCCAGTATCGTGAAGGTAGCTAAAGCTGGAAGGATACGCTGGGCAGGGCATGTTGCAAGAATGCCGGACAACAACCCTGTAAAGATGGTGTTCGCCACGAATCCGGTCGGAACAAGAAGGCGTGGGGCGCAGCGAGCTAGGTGGATTGATCAGGTACACCAGGACCTGGAGAGCGTGGGTCACAGTCGAGGATGGAGAGAAGCGGCCATGAACCGAGGGAATTGGCGAAATATTGTTGGCGAGGCTTTATCAAGATAATTGATGTAAAGCCAAATAAGTAAGTAAGTAAGTAAGTAATCAGCCTAATTCTTTTAAAAAATCTGTGAAAATTCCTTAGGAATATTTATATCATCTCAATTTTCGGCAACGCAGTCTTTATTAAGATAAAACGAGATGCTTGTTTGTAAGTTACAACCACAAAATTTTATAACACAAATAGTACAAAAATTAAATTACAGTACCCCTTGAGGAAGATACACTACTCGTGTTCCGTGTCGAAACGTCGATCATAATAAGCATATAAGCATCTCGTTTTATCTTAATATAGACTGCATTGCTGGAAAATTAAGATTCAACCATAAGCCTAGTTTGCTACTGACAAAAAAAGGAATCGCCTATCTCGATGCGTGGAAAATTTCTTCCCAGAAATGGTCCAGAAAATCACATTTTTCTGATCGCAGTACGCAGTTGAAAAGAAATGTCATTTCAAATGGGGCTCTCTGTAGGAAATTTCTTGACCCATTCAGTAAAGGAATTTCATTAATTTCTTGAGCGAAACAGCATACTTAGCTATACTGTCGATACTTCACAAAAATAATTAGTTCAATTAGGGACTGTGAACCGGTTGTTGCCATAGTACAGGTTTGTTCCATTTTTGTTACGTTCCAATTTTGTCACGTTCCGATTTCATCAACAAACTTTGAATATAAAATAAAGACTCATTTTAAGCAATTCAAATGTTTTTTTTTTCAATAGCCTCAGGATTGAATTTTCGACAATATGTTAGTGTTAGCACCTACGATACATGGTAGGTGTCAAGTTTTATACCATTCAATAAGGTTGCTCCTTCCTGTTCGCTATTCAACTAGAGATTTTTAACTTAGTATGGGCTATTGGACAAAATTGACGCATCCTTCAATCATCGCCAAAACTGGAATCTGAATACGTAGGGTCGGTGTTCCCTTAGTGGACAGTCCCCTATAGTCACACTAGTGGCTTTTTACGGCCGTTTTGCTATAAATCTTTTCAAAACAATTTTTTAAAAGAAGGTCGGGAGCTATTTATCTAAGTACCATTGATACACAGCTTGATTTTGTTCAAAAATGATCGAAATAATTAGTTTTGCTTAAAATTTAAGCTCCCTTGCGCCTATAGTAAACCTATTGTTCCTATAGTAGCACTACTGAGAGAAACTAATTTTTTATTATAGGAAATAATAGATGAATTAAGAACTTTTTTACATCAAACGAAAGCTTTTGATCCACACTTTGTAGGAAAAATATAAAAGTTTTGTAAAAATACGGTTTTGATAAGTATTTTGCCAACGCCGTGATGATAGTGCTACTATAGGAACAGAAATTAGAAATAGTGCTACTATAGGCACATGTATTCCTATAGTGGCACACGCGATAATAAATACAAACATTTGAGTTTTCGTAGTTTTCATATTTTTCCCACAAAACCAAGATAAAAATCTTTCAGATGATGTAAAAATAATGACGCTAGCGTTATTTCTCGATTTTATACGAATTTTTGTTCTTAGCTATGCGGCTATTGGTACATCGACCCTACTTAATAAAGTTGCAGAGATTTTTCCTTTTTCTTATATGACATGGCATCGTAGAATGTTCGACTTGAAAGTGATAGACGAATAGGTTTAGTCAATTTTCAGTTTCTTGTTATAAGCGATAAACTTGGGAATGACTTCAAAAATGTTTGGGTAACGGCAAGAGATATGATCGAATTTGTTTAATAGCATTTAAAAGATTATAGCAAAAAGCCATTATTTAGGTCCTACTTCATGAACGTTCATACGTCATACACGTTTGAACATACATGCACCCTTTCTCCATATAGAGACCAATGCTATATGCTTATCCAGAAAACCCAAAAAAGGTTTAACTATATGATTCTAATTTGAAAATGCTTGTTCTGAAATACGCATATTTGTTTGTTTTCAATAAACCTAGCCAATTTCAGTTTAACTGAACACAAATCTATATTTATAGATTGCCACCACCATCAAATCTTGGATGAGGATTAATAGTGGTGGAAATGCTCTAAATTGCTAACGGGATGTGATGCCATAAAGACCAAGAAGATGCAAGTTACCACCAAGGCACGGTACAGCAGCAAACCAGAAGGCCGCGACCCGATGCACCGAGCCGTGGATACATTTCCTACTAGGTCATCATCAGGCAAATGAGTTGCTAGGTTCAAAGTTCAGTATAACATAAAGCAGCTAGGTTATCAATATTTTTTGCAATTTCTCATCGAAATAGGCTGTTTTTCATCACGCTAATCTGTCTTCTACGAAATTGCTAAAAATATTGTACGTAACTCGTTGAAGAACTCGATTTTTACAGCACTCGTCGTAATTATCCTACTCGGTAAGCCTCGTAGGATAAATTTACGACTCGTGCTGTAAAAATCATCATTCTGCAACTTGTTCCGTAAACTACTATTTGCAATTCCGTTACAAATCAATCAACTTTTTATTGAGAAGTTAATCAACATAACGGCCTACTTTTCCTACCGAGACAAGCAATGCTGAAAAGTGCTACTTTTCAGCACTCTTTTCCGTGCTAAAAGTAGCACTTTTCAGTACTGTTTTGGTAGGCGTCCACCAAATTACCCAGACTCTTCTTGCCATTTGTGCTTATTCTGCGCGTCGTTTGAGGCGAGACGAGTCGTTCTTATCTCAGGTCACGTGAGGCGACTAATCAAATGGGAGTGAGTTGACACCTCACCGACTCGTCTCGCTTTACATGCCGCACATAAAAAGCACAATTACATTTTTTTTTAATTTCTTTATTAGTATCATTCCAAACATTACATTCATTATTTCTTATATCTAGGTGTTCTGTGTTATTAGACAACACTATCATCCTAATTTGGTAACACAAATCTAAGATTTTATTAACATTTTGTTAACATATTACATTTCATTTGCCGTAGCAGTTCAGTTTTTTTACAGGTGAGTTGAGCACAATTACATCTGATTCTTGAGTTTATTCTACGACTTGCGTGATGTGAGAATTGTCGGTGTCGTATAGCGAGGTGACAACTCTCGACTCGAGTAAAGTGACTTTCCATTTGGTATACACGGAGAGTCACTTTTTTTTTTTTGATTTATATATGGATGTATTTTTTTTGGAAATAGAAAAAGTGTCTTTTTTTATCGGCACACACTGTAGCTACACTGTAGGTCTCAGCGGAATAGATCTTTTATTTAAAAAAAATCATAACTTCTGAACAGTTCAACCGATTTCCAATCTTTTTATATGGAATGAAAGCTTAAGATTTCAATTTTGCAGAAAAAATTTAAAACCTTGAAAACATTTTTTTTCACATGATCAAATATAAAAATTTCCTAAAAAACTAGATTTTTTTATATTTTGTCATGTAAAAAATGTTTCTTCGGAGTTTGATATTTTTTTCTAAAAAGTTGAAATCTTAAGATTTTATTCCATTAAAAAAGTTTGAAAATCGTTTGAGCTGTTTAAATGTTATGATTTGTTTTAAAAATAAAAGATCTATTCCGCTGAGACCTACAGTGTGTGCCGATGAAAAATGACTGATTTTTTTTTTTCAAAAAAATACATCTCATAAAATAAAAATAACATACATCGCTGAAAATATGACGGTAAACGTAAAATTTACTGAACTTTCAAGAAAAAATTAGAACAGCAATAGCCCCTTTGGTCCCGAGGCCTTCGAAACACGAAAAAACGGAAGTTATTGATTTTTTTCAATGTAAAAATATAATTAATAAAAAAATAATTAATATTATAATCAATATTTAATAGTAAAAAATAAAAAATATTTTTTTTCAAAAAGTCAAAATCTTTGGCTTTCATTTCAGCCAAGAAAATTGAAAATCGGTCAAGCGGTTCAAAAGTTGTGATTTTTAAATAAATAAAAATTTTGCAAAATCGAGATTTTTCTAGTCATCTTATTTTGGAAATGGTCACCCTAATAAAAAAAAAATCAAAAACACAAAATACCAAATTTTCACGGAATTCGGTGACAAACTCGATCGGTTTTTCATGGAATGGCTGAATAGCAAAAAAAAATGTTGTATGCAACTCGTTGCTAAACTCGATTTTTTAAAACTCGTTGTATTTATCCAACTGTACAACTCGTGCTGAAAAAATCATCATTGTGCAATTTGTTGCATAAATAACTATTTCATCGACGTTATCAGTTCAATAAATAGACAGTCTCTATCAGAACTCCTTTCAAGCAAGTTAGGTTATTTTTACAAATCTCGAAACTCCGTCTTCGGAAGTAACTTGCATAAATATGAAGATGAAGAGAAGAAAAAGAAAACTACTTGTTGAATATTTCTTGGAAATAAACAGTGATCAACTTAACCCACATTCTTGTTGCTATTTTTACAAATATGACCCATCTCATGATGCAAAGTACATTTATATGATTATCGTTTTAATATTCGTTATTATATTTATTGAGATTATGTATAAAAAAACTGAACCTAATAATGATTTATCAATGAATCATGTTGATTGATTAGAGTCTGCAATCAAATTTCATTACAAACCTATACGAATGATCAATCAGAATGCTCCTCACAGCTCCTTAACATCAAAATTGTACATTTTTATGGTGAAAATGAGTATTCTTGTCTAACCTGTAATTTCCATTTGAAATTTGTAAAATATTTTGTCGATGAAAACTAATCCGTTTTTGTCAATTGAAAATTGCCAATCGTGTTGATAAAAACGAAACATACCTGTACCAGTGTTCGTCACCCTGGATTCTATACTGTTTTACGGCCTAAATGAGCGCCAATCGTTTAGTGTTCGTAAAACTACTTTAAGGTGATACAAAAATATTCTGAAAAACATAAAAATTAAATATATTTAATTTTTATCAAATGTTAGAAAAAATTAATCATTTTCCTCAAAATATTTGCTCTTTTGCAACTTATTTTGCCATGTTCCTGCTTCGCCACCCCCATGAAAAATCAAAGTAAGTGCAAATTCAGGAATTCAAATTGAAAACGTGGCGAATACTTTTGCAACTGGTCCAGTATTTGCCACCGAGTTTTCAATACAAGAACAAAGTTACTGATCAGTTTTATTTAATTTTCCTGCTGAACATGGATTGAAAGCTTTCGTATAGCATATTGAGACTAAGACCCTCTTTGGTGTAATCAAAAGCAGTAGTTTATCTGAGGATGGCGAATACTGGTATAGTTCCCCTATTGTGAATACTCCCTCGTACAAGCCCTGAAAACATTCCGAATTGAACTGCTAGGATATTATCTAAAAATGTCTACTAGACTACTAGAAGAATCGTTCGATTAATGTTCCGTGAGATTCAAGAATAAATGGTAGGTATTATTTCAGAAAAAAATTCTTGAGGACAGCCTAACAAAAGCAAAGCTAGGAGATGTTCTTAGTAAAATTCCCAGAGGGCTACCATAAACCACGTGGCCATTTTTCTGACACCCCCACCATGTCATGATTTATCTTTCATACAAAAATTTTAAAATAATACGATTATCAAACCAGATTTATCCATATATAAGAGTAATGGATATATCATAGATATATCCTTTCAAGGATTTAAGCATTCGAATTTAATGTGAATTGTATATAGCGAACTACCAGAAACATGAAAACAATATTATTCTGTTCTACGTAAAAATTACCCAAAAATACCATGAAAATGCTTGAACACAATAGAATTTTTAGTGTTCTGCATTCAAAACCCACTAAAATGCCACTTCCACCTCTTTGCTTTTGAGCCCCTTAATCACAATTCAACTTATAACAATAATAAATGAAAATGAAAAGCATTTTCTAATAGATATAGGGTGTCTCAGAAATTATGGACACGACTTCGATAACGAGAACCATAATATTTTCCAAGCAAATAAATACTTTTATATTTTTGTTTATTTGCTTGTGTTCATTTTAAATGCTTTTTGTGAAAATTTTGTTTGAAAAATAGCTTTTAACATTAACATTTTTGATTTAAGAATATCAATTATTATCTAGCCAACGCATACCCTACTTTTGTGTTTTGTTTAAACTTAACCAGCAATTAATGATTTTTTATCAAATTCTTTTGATGTGGTGAGTATAAGTTCATTGTATCTGAGATGATGCATAAAAATGTTTGGATTAAAAATTTATTTGGCTTTGCTAGAAAACATTTGACAAAATGGTAAAATACGAAAACATCACTAATTTCCCTCTCCGCATGAGACAACTTCACGAAATCATAGCTTTTCAGTTGTTTTTTTATATGTATAAAAAAAACATTTACTTATGTCACGTATTTATAGTTTTTGATAAGCAACAAAAATTTCAGCTGTTTACATGTTTGAACCTGTATAAGGCACACCGAGGCAAGTTGAAACGGATTAGGCAAGATGAAAGTTTTGAAAATGATAGCAATTGATTTCAGCATTATCCTAATGTTTCTTTATTAAAATTTATCATTATTATAAAATTTCATTATGATACCTTGCCATTTCATCTTACCCCAGCTGTTTCAACTTGCCTCACTGTACCTTATATAAGGACTTAATTTTAACCTAGGTTTTTACCCTTTTGTAAATCGACTACAAGTGGAATCGAATTTTTAAATTCCATTCAAATCTCATAGACTTCAATCTAGAACTTCCATCACAATAAGTGATAGTCGGCAATGATATTTTTTTTAGATTTTTATTGTACGTTCTGTATGACTTGATTTGTGCAAAACTGATAAAAGGAGCTTCTAGAAATATAATTCCAAATGTAACGGCAGTATGATAAAGTCGTGCTCATACTTTCTGGGACACACTACAATTGAAAACTTCTATGGAATAAATCCAGCAGTTCCATTATAGAAAAAATCAATTTTAACGAATTTCGACTGGAAATCATTCATCTGTTCGTGTCTGCTTGTACTTGTTCCAACTGTGCAGAGAAAAAGGAAGTAAATGTAGGAATATCATCGGATTGGGGTTAAAAGAAGAAATCTTTTTATTCGGAACACTCGGGAGCTGAATGGCCAGAAGTCAGCATTTCATGGTTCATCTAAATATTTCAACATACTCAATTGTCGAACAAAACCGATAACAGACTACGAACGTATATTATGCCAATAAGAAAATTGTTGTTTGGACAGTGAATCAAATAAAGGGTTCGTTCGATTGGTTGATGCTCGCCGCTTTCACTTTTTCGGTCGATGGACGTACAGAATTCAGTTCCGTGATTTTCGACTGGAACACGGACAGAGACAATCTGAGATGTTATCGGCTTTGCTGGAATTTGGCATGTGAATCAATATTGCCTTTTCTTCCTCGAATGTGACAAGACATTCGCTTCTGTCACTAAATTTGAAAACCAACCAATTTGACAGCAACTGATTTCATCAATCTCAACCCCTCGAAAGAAGGTGGATGGGAGAAATTCAACGAGACCATAAAAAAATTGTCCAACACACAGAGCGGGGAAACTCCAGTGGGAAATTTAATTAAGTCTCATCCAGCATCATTGTTCATCTCGTGACAATACCGGCAAAAGCAGAAGACGACGAGCGTCTGACAAGTGAGTGGGGTTTCGCGAGGAGTCTCTGCCTCAACTACCGTCAAGTCCTGTGACTGATGTCCTGATGGACGGATGACTCCTTTTTTCCCTCGTCGCATATCCGCGGGCCTCCGGTCTCTGGTTGATAGTCTTCCAAGCGGATGGGTGACAATGTCTGTACTGCTGCAAAGTGATGTTGATGATGATGATGATGGTGACGGTGAAGGGTAGAGTCTGTTTAGGGACAGACGACGACTGTCACACAAGAGGGGGGGATGGGACATTTAAGCTACCAAGTCTTTCTCATTTCAACTAGCTCATTGCAAATGAGTGACGGATGGATGAGTTTTTTCCGCTTTGCTTTGTTCTGTTGGGTGGATATGATTGAGAAGTGAGCACTAGGAATTGGATGTGACGGTGGAAGCTGACAAAATGTCATGAAATTCATGGTGCTCATGGAGTGACTTTCCTGGAGTGTGATTGATTTATAATTTTGAAGGACGAAACAAGTTTTCTGTTTCCAGCTAGAAGCTGGAAAGTTAATTATATACTAATGCTTTCAGCTGGCGCCAGCAGCAAACAAATATAAACAACAACCTTTCAAACGTTTCGTTTCTAACACTGAAAATCGATCGGTGAAACTTTTTTAACGTGCTACGCTCAGTTTTCAAGTTAATCAAAATTTCAACACAAGCTTATGTAAAAATTGTAGTCTAAAACTGTCAAAAGCAAAGGAAAATAATTAATATGTATATTTCTTGAAATAAGGCTATATCAAAAAAAGGGATGATTAGAAATTAAGCACGGTGTCTGTGTGGATGAACTTTATTACAAAAAAATAGGTAAGTCTGAAATTTCGAACTAAAAACAATTAGACTTTGCTCTTTCATTTGCGACCAAAATCAAAATAATCGGTCGGGGGGTCCAGAACATTTTTTTTTATTTTGTGTGAAGTATTCATGGATATGTGTTTTTGTACCGACACACATTGCGTTGAACATAGATGCGGGACAAACTGCAAGATCAAACAATTTGAACACCTTGGCTTGGAAGGTAAAGTTGTTCTTGCTCAAAAGAGCTGTAATAAGCATATATGACATATGATATACGCATAATTGCAAAACTGTCCCAAACGTCATTTTAGTTATTGTCCACGAAAAACCTTGAAAATCGTACTTAAATTGGTCATAATGATGTAAGAAGTTAATAGGAAATATTTTTAATAGGTGAAGATGCATCGATATCAAACCTCGAATTTTCAAGAGCTTGTTTGTAGATTTGTATCTTGAGAACCTGACAATCTTTTGCGTTGAACATTTTATTGATTAGTCGCGATCAGCGAGTGACCAGTGAGTTACCGGTTGTCTGCTTCTCGAGTCTTCCGATAATTTTGTAAGGCTTGTCACGCATGGCTTAACCCCCCCCCCCTTGGAGCGTGACGTTATTTGTGCATGACCCCTAGATACAAAAGTGACTTATCCGCCTTTCAAACAACACAATTTCAGTTATTCGAATTAACAAGTAGAGGGCTTCGCATGTGATAAACCTTGTTATAAGGCATGTATTATACTTGCCCCATGGTGCTGAAAAATACGCTAATTTGGATAGTATTTGAGAAGTTTCAAATCTTATATTTTTTATGTTATTTTCTTAATGGTACAGTGCTTATGAAAAGATCAGAAACTAACATCATGAGGCTAAAATGGGTTTGGGATTTTCGTACTTATTTGCAGTACTATAACCCCATATTAACCCATCTACCGGCAGCTTCATATTTTCAAAATATTCAAATCGCGATAACTTTTTTGTTTCTCAATATTTTTGAAAAAAATTTCCACAACTTCTCAAAAAACTCTCTTATTTTCAGAATCTATATCGGTTTTGAGCATAGGTCATCTATATTCGGAGATCTTCCAAAATTCCTTGGGGGACCGACGCATAGCCATAACTCTCGTAATTATCTTTGGCTACAGATTTTTTCTCATATTCGGTTATTCGCTTTTCAAAACTGAACTTTGATGAAAGTCTATTATGAAGAAATTAAACAAATCGGTGTAACTGTTTTTGAGCAATGAGCTTTTATATTTTTGGTACCACTCTAGCCGTAACTAGATCTTGAATATTTCTTAAAACATCATATTGAAATTTCATATGAGAAGTGTCGGTCCCCCAAGGAACACCGAAATATGTTTAAACCCAGTTGACCAATGGTCAATACCAACATAGATTCCAAAAGTAGAAGAGTTTTTTGAGAAGTTGTGAAAAAATGGTGGAAAAATATAGAGAAACAAAAAAGTTATCGCGATTCAAATATATTTTTGTGCTGAAAAAAAGAAGCTGCCGGTAGAGGGGTTAAGCTAAATAATAGCAAACAAACTCATGAATACCTCTTCTGCTATCTGTCGAATTGAATTTCTCTCTTCAGCGAATTTCTTTATTATGGTTTCAAGAAAGAGCTTTTACAATGGGATAATAAGTTTGTACTTACATTACAGTACAAGCGTGTTTGGAACATACCTCAAAATTTCTTCATAGTAATTTCCATATAAACCTACATTGTCTTTGGGCTACCTTAAATCACCACATAGAAAGCTGCGAATTTCACAGAACACTATTTTTATAGTAAGGATAGTAAAGAACATATGTGAGATTGAATTCTCAAACACTTTTTAATTTTGAACCGCCCTAATGTACATAAACACATAGATAGGCAAATTCAAACACATGTGCAAATCTCTCGAAGTCAAACAAAAAAAAAATTACTCTGGACCCCCCGACCGATTATTTTGGTTTTAGCAGCAAATTAACGCGAGAAACCTAGACTTTATTGTGGAGAAGTTTCAGACTTACCTATTTTTTTGTAATAAACTTGTTCTACGAAACACACCGTGTAAGCGTGATGTAAACAGATGATTTTGTGTGTTCAGTTCTTCTTTAATTGTGCTTTATTCGCATCAGAATCTCGTTTTTTACTACCAATGAAAAAGAGCCACCTTTTGTCATTTAAATTTTGATTCCCATTTTACTTACGTACAGCCCTGTCGTCCTGCTTAGTCGCGCTTAGTCAACGACTAAGAAGCTTTTCTGAGATTTTTTTCTTAACGCCCTGTACGACTTCAATTGAAAATTCAAGCTGTATCATCGACCAGAAGTAATTTGACTTTGCCTAATTTTGGTGCAACCTAACGCCCTGGGGGGCATCAATCGAAATTGTCGACCTGTATCAACCCCCTGACATAATTTGACCTTGTCTCACATAAATCAGCTGCATGTAAACGCCCTGTATGGCATCATTTGATAATTCCAAGCTGTATAAACGCCCTGAGGTAGTCTGACCTAGTACTATATAGACCAGTTGCGTATTAACGCCCTGTAGGTAATCAATTGTAAGCTCCAAGCTTAGTCAACAGCCTGGAATAACTTGACCTTATTCCATGTAGATCAGGTGCACCTTAACGCCCTGTAAAACTTTAATTGCAAATTACAAGCATTATCAACACCCTAGATTATTTTGAGCTTATTACACGGAGATCAGATGCATCTTAACACTCTGTATAACATCAATCTATTAAGCTTTTTCAACGGCCTGCAGTAATTTGAATTTATTCCACATTGATCTCTGCGAGACCTGGAGCGTCTTTACGCTTTGGAGAGAATCTATCGAAATTTCCTAGCTGTATCAACGTCTAACGTCCTGGCTTTTTTTTTACTTTATCCTATGTAGATCAAGTGCATCTCATCGTCTTGTGAGACATGAATTGAAAAATCCGAGCGTTATCAACGCCCTGGAGTATTTTGACATTATTTCACGTAGATCAGATGCATCTCAACGCCGTGTATGACATTAACCGATCCAGTTGTATAAACACCCTGGGGTATTTTGGCTATATTTCGCATATATCTATACGAGACCTGGAGCATCTCCGAGCTGTATCATCACCGTTGAGTAATTTGACTTTATTCTATGTAGGTCAAGTGTATAGGGCATTTAAAGGGCATAAACTGAAAATTCCAAGTTTTTCAACGCCCTAGAGTAATTTGACATTATTCAATCAAGCTGTGTCGATGCCCTAGTTTAATTTGAGTTTATTCCACACATATCTTTGTGAGAGCTTGAGCATCTTCACGCCCTGTAGAAAATCAATCAAAATTTCCAAGCTGTGTCAACGCCGTGGAATTTTTTGAGCTTATGTTATATAGATCAAGTCCATCTCAACGCCCTGGACATCAATTGAAAACTCTAAGCTTTATCAACGCACTGTAGTATTTTGATTTTTTCCCGTAGATCAGATGTATCTAAATGCCCTATATGACATCAATCCATCAAGCTGTATGAACATCCTGGAGTAATTTGAGTTTAACCCACATAGATCTTTGCGAGATCTGGAGTACCCTTACGCCCTGTAGAAAATTTATCGTAATTTCCTAGCTGTATTAACACCCTGTAGTATTTTGACTTTATCGGATGTAGATGAATTGCATATTAATATCCCTGTAGGACATCAGTTGAAAATACCAAGCTTTATCAACGTCAGGGAGTAATCTGATATAATCTGATCAGATTCATCCTACCGCCCTGTAAAGCATCAATTGATCCAGCTGTATCAACGCCCTGCAGTAATTTGCCCTTATTCCACATAGATTTTTGCAATCTGGATTATCTCCGAACTGTATAATCGCACTGAAGTAATTTGACTTATCCTATGTAGATCAAGTGCACTTGACGCCCTGTGAGACATCAATTGAAAGTTCAACGCCCTGGAGTAATTTGACTATATTCCACAAAGATCTTAGCGAGATGTAAGTGTTTGTAATTTGACTTTATCCTACGTAAATCAGGTGCATCTCATTGCTCTGGTTGTTATCAGTTGCAAATACTAAGCGGTATCTACGCCCTGGAGTAATTTGACCGTATCATAAGTAGATCAGCTGCATCTTAACGCCCTGTATGATATCAATCGAAATGGTTGAGTTTTATCCTCTTCGTGAAATAATTTGATCTTGTTTCATGTATACATCATCTTGATGCCATGTAGAACGCCCTTGACCTTAGTCCACATAGATCTGGACGTTCTGTTGAACATCAATCGACATTTTTGAACTGTGTAAACACCCTGGAGTATCTTAACGCCCTGTAGAAATCAATAGAAATTTCCACCCTCTTGTCACCTATAAATTCTGATATTCTGGTATCTCTCTGGTATTAATTACCTTTTTCACGAGGAAATGTTGAAATTATTACGTTAACTCTAGCATTAGTGAAACAATATCGATCAAATAATCTCTTGAAGTTTGATGAGATATATGGAAGTTTAAACCTAGAAAAAAAAAAACTTCAAAAAATAATATACATAGAAACAGTTTACGGCGGTTGGTGCAATTTACCCCGATTATATGTTCTAAAAACAGTTAGTTAGTATCCTTATTCATTTTGGGCAAATAATCTATCTATATAAATAAAAATGGAATGGTGTTTGTATGTCACGAAATGGCTTGAGAACGGTCTATTGGATTTTGAAAATTCTTCCATAGATATGATCATAGAGTGTTCCGACGTGTTTATGTATTTGAAAAGAATAGGATATTCAACGGGAAAGTCGAAAACCAGGGAGCGAACGGAGCCGACTGTCATTTTGTTCGGGACGTTTCATGGCGTTTTTCAATAGCCTACTTGTGGCAAGACAAAGTTTGCGGGTCCACTAGTTTGTAAATAATAGTGACGAAAGTTCTTTATCAAGCATGCTTCAAAACCATCATGTTTGAAATGAGTTTGAACAGCAACCTGTAAAAAATTTGTCAATTCTAAAACCCACTAAAAGATCCAACGCAAAACAGCAATACAAAATCATAGGGAAATATATATAAATAAAGAGATTGTCAACTATTTTGCACTTTTATATCACTTCAAGAGCGACAATTGATTTTAAAATAGAGCGATATATTTGACTGAAAATTGAAAACCCCTCTCACAAAAAACGTTTAAATTTTCTAGATGTCATGTTTAAAGAAACTTCAAATTATTTTTGTGAACAAAAGTTTCCGTTTATTTTTTTTTAATCATATCAAGTCTGCTTCATCACGTTCAAACACAATCAAACATTCTATAAATCAAATCTTAAAAATCTCTAAAAATATGTATTAGTATGTTTTACTTTATAACTTGCCTTTGCACCCTATTTTGTATAAAAAAGAAAAGTTGCGTCGGTTATGGTTGAGAAACCTGACCGCCATCAGCACATATCGTTACAATTTTTGTTTTAGTTCGCTAGAATAGGCCAAAACTAGAAGAGATGCGTTTTGGTTAAATCATATTGGTAGAACCCTCGTACGCTAGCTAGCTAGCTAAACATTTTGTAGGGAAGCTAATTTTTGGATAAAGTTAATGTATTTCTCAATTGTCTTTCTTCTCAGATATCCCCCGAAACACAAAGCAAACTTAGTGGCATCGTATGTAGGAATATGTAACTTTCAAATGAAATAATTTTGGTGGCCATTTTAAATTTGGCCGCTTAATTTATCAGGAAAAACATGTTTTCACCATAAGTACATCGCTCGTTTTGAATTCTGAGGTCACCATCAAAAAGCTAGCTAAGAACTATTTTTTCGTGGATAGATCACCTCTAGTTTAGTTGATATGCTAAATTTCTGCTCTCAGGTTCTGTGCCACGAACCGGAAAAAACGGGAAAAGCGGGAAAAAGACGGGAATTCGATTCCACCGGGAAAAAGACGGGAAATCCGAAAATTGGAGATGGTAACCGGGAAAATCGTTTTGAAAGAGCATTTTCGAGCTATAAACCTACAAACCAGAAATTGTGAAAAATCGTTATGTTAGAATATGTTGTAATTCAGCATTCGTGAATTTGAGCAAGTAATTTGGAATGCTTTGATTATTTCTGTTTTAATACACAATGCATTTGAAAAATGTTTCACTTTTCTCACAACACCGCTAGTCGTGTTTGGAAATAATATTCTAATCTTTTCACTATTATCATGAATAACATTTTTTGAACTTTTCCCAAACTGTTTTGACTCAATGTTTTCATTAATTTAGAAGATTTTGGCACTTAAACGTATTGGAAAAATACCTTGAGTTACTGAACATTTATATCTCAATATATCCGGATATGTATTCTTGAAAACAATCCTTTATTAATTAAAGTTTATTCATAAAATTTTTAGGGGACGTCCATAGACCACGTGGACATGTATGGGGGGAGGGATGGTTTGACCGAAGACCATGGTCTATATAAATTTTAGAATTTTGGTGTGAACAAATAACCACGAGGGGGGAGGGATCCCCCTGGTATCCCAGAAAAAATGACCACGTGGTTAATGGACAGTCCCTTAGAGTATTTCTCTAAAAAATTGACTAAGTGTTGAATAAATGAGTTGCTTCTACACTAGGTCGGTTCACAATTTAAAAATGTTTGAGAATCCAATCTCCCATATGATCCTTACCATTCTTAACGTAAAAATAGTGTTCTGCAAAATTTTAAGCTTTCTAGGTGATGATTTAAAGGTGGCCCAAAGACAATGTAGGTTTATATGGAAATTACTATGGAGAAATTTTGAGATACATTCCAAACACGCTAGTACTGTAATGTAAGTACAAACTTATTATCCCATAGTAAAAACTCATTCTTCAAATTATTATAAAGAAATTTGCCGCAGAGAAAAATTCAATCCGACGGATAGTAGAAGAGATATTCAAGAGTTTATTTGCTACTAGTTAGTTTAATATGGGATAATAGCCCTGCAAACATGTACAAAAACCCCAAACAAAATTAGATCAAAAGGGATTTGTTTCTTCGACAAAATCTTTCATTAAGGTTCAAAGAATGAGTATTCAATATGGGATGATAAGTTTCTACTTACAGTACAGTACAAGCGTCTTTGGAACATTTCTCAAAATTTCTCCATAGCAATTTCCATATAAACCTACATTGTCGTTGGGCCACCTTTAAATCACCACCTAGAAAGCTGAAAATTTCACAGAACACTATTTTTATGGTAAGGATGGTAAGAAGCATATGGGAGATTGGATTTTCAAACATTTTTAAAATATGAATCGCCCTATTCTACACATGTGGCTTTGTTTCATGTTTACCTCAAAGTTATTTGCTTTAGAAGTTCCTTCATTTTCATGAAAAAAATTGAGAGATTTAAATTGAGTTAAAGTATTATCAGCAAAATAAAGAACCGGGGCAAAAGCTGGAATTTCAATATGTAAATTTGGTGGCCATCCTGTGCTTTTTTCTGATCAAAAAGTCATATAAATATTTTTTTTTTGTTTTCGCAAAACAATTAGTTCCCTTTCATCAGGAGTTGCCGTCCTGTTCCAGTAGTGGATCAACTAATGGAAGCAGTCTTGAAAATAGACATATAAAAATGAAGAAAAGTTCTAGAGGTCACTTTAGGCTTTATTTGAGAGATTTCAGTAACTGTTACGAGGGAAAATTACTGATACACGCGTACCAATTGTAGCTTAAGCGATTTCATTTAAAACATAGTAGTTTTGTTGCAGAATGATGATTTTTACAGAAGGAATCGTATATTTACCCAACGAGGCTTGCCGAGTTGATTAACCCCTCTACCGGCAGCTTCATTTTTTACCACTAAAAAAATATTCAAAATGCGATAACTTTTTTGTTTCTCTATATTTTTGCACCGTTTTTTCACAAGCCCTCAAAAAACTCTTCTAGTTTAAGAATATGTGTTGATTTTAATAATTGGTCATCTAGATCCGGAGATGTTCCAAAATTCCTCGGGGGACCGACGCTTAGCCATAACCCACTTGAATATCTCAGGCAACAGAATTTTTATCGTATTCGGATATTTACTCCACGGAATGATACGTTAACGTTGGTGCAGCCGTCTTTGAGTAATGAGCATTTATGTTTTTGGTACCGCGCTGGATAAATACAGATCTTGAAAACTCTAAAAAACCTCATTTCGTAATTTTCAGATTTCTCGAAGAATGCTGAACAGATTTGTATGAAATTTTCAGGGTAGCTCCTTATTACCTGTCATTGTATAGTACATATTTTATTTATTTGACAAATTGACCAAAAACAAAATGGCCGTCAAAGACATTTTATATGAAGAATGTCGGTCCCTCAAGGAACATCGGAATATTTTCAAAACTAGATCAGCAATGATTAATATCGACACGGATTCTTAAACTAGAAGAGTTTTTTGAGATCTTGTGAAAGAATGGTGCAAAAATATCGAGAAACAAACAAATTGTTTTTAGCGGTAAAAAATGAAGCTGCCGGTAGAGGGGTTAATTTCGATGATTATTGTAATAAAGAATTCTACATCGAGTTGGGTACAATATTTTTTGCAATTAGGTAGAAAACCACTTGAGGATGTCAGATATCATTCTGGGACGTATTTACCATATTTTTTGCATTTTTTGAGAATTGTCTTCCGAACTTCCGAGGTGGTGCTTGTCCTGCTCTTAGTTCAATTCACAACGCGTTGTAGTTTCATGTTATTTATTGAACTTCTTTAATCAGATAATGTGTACCAAATTCTATTCATTATGAAACTAAAATATTTATTCTAATTTGAGCACCATCTCTACAACATTGACATGTAAAGAATGCGTACATCTCTTAGTACAAATTGTGGGACCAATTTTTTTGTAAGCAAAACAATGTTGTTGCATATTGGTTCTTGTGTGTTTGGATACATATTTAGGTATTTGTGACATTTTTTCTTATGAAACACCCTCATTAACGCCTGAGAGTTGAAGCGCCCTCTGGGCTATAGCAGCGCCCCCTCAAACGGAGACGACTAAGAAGCTCAAATTTTACGACGACAGGGCTGCTTACGTATGTATGTTACGGAGCTTCTGAAATTTAATACAAAGGTATGAGATTTTTGCAATACCCCTACTAATTATTCCATTACGTGAATGAAGGTTTCTACATTGCATACCTTAGCTTTGAAAACTTCATAAATTATTACGTTTGTATCAAACAATTCATATTGTGAACTTTTTATTTTTCCGAAATTGTTTCCATTTTATTAATTTTTGTCATCGACCGACATCAATAAGCCAAATTAATTTCCATCGAAAAAATTAAAGCAATCACTCCAATTCAATTAATGAATTTTTAACCGCTGTACTCATCTGTAGTGCGCCACTAGCCACTCGAAAAAATAAGCACCAATTAGCCAAACACTCAATCTAGGATGAAAACCGAGCGAACGATCCAGGCCAGTCACAAACGCAAAAAAAAATGCTATGTGACAAAAAACACCAACTGAAACCCGACACAGCCTCAAGTGCAAATTTAATCGCTCTTTGTCCAACCCCGCAACTGACCACGTGTCAGTTGCCTATGAGTGACACATGAAGTGAAATGCATCCATAATTCACCGGAGGGTCCCACCGTTGTTGCGTCGCGCGGTTGGGGAGATAACATCCAAACGAAGCAGACTGCATCCAGTGCTGCATCAGCCCGGAAACCTCACCGAAAAAAAAAAGAAACGACAACGACGTGGCTCATGACGATCTTTCCGCACGTCCAAATTGGTTGGGTACACATCAACTGGAAGCATCCTAGAGAGGAACGACCATTGAGAATGTCCTCAGCAAAAAAATCCACAATCGACCTACCGACGACTGACGACTGACTGCATGTGCACACGTCACAAACTGCAAAGTGGCTCCACTTTACGGCAACCGTCACGCTAAAAGTGCAGTCCATCCATCGGGGGCCTTATGCATTGTGTGATGGAAAACTCTCTCGCATTCACGACTTTCCGGGGACAGGCGATCGACAAAAAAATTGCAACTGAAATCACCGAAAATTTCCCAACCAGTTGCGGGTGTTAAGGAGAGACAGATGAACGCTTCGGCAAATAACGCAAAAGGCACAAACTCAGTGCGTGGGAGAAAGGAATGGCAAAGCGGGGAATAAACAAGACAAGCGGAACTGTGCGTTGATTCCTGGCGTTTGCCAACGGTCTCTGGACGAGCACTGATGGAAGAGTTTTCCGGTTGTAGAGAAAAATGCAACAGATTCGAGTGATGGTTGTTTTTTTTGCGGTGTTTCAAGTGCAGCGGATTAAACGGCTAGTGGGTTCGGTGAAGAAGGTAAGGTGTGCTTACGGTGAACGGTGTTGATTTAGTAGAACAATTCAGAAAAAAAAAACTAATTCTATACCATTTGTGTTTCGACATTTTGTCTTTTTGACCTATTGTCATAGATTCGAATTTGATAATCTAATTCCGCTTAACACTACGGTGAATTTTAGAAAGACATATGTAAGAAATCATCTGTAGCTTCGAGGCTTCAGTGCAGAGTCGTTTTTGATCCTTTGATCGCGTCGCTTGCTGCTGCTGGGGTGAGCGACTAACACTTGTTCGGCGTACAATGTGATTATCAGATTATATCGCGAATCCAATTGGGCGTGAATATATCTTGGATCGCAATCACTTACCAAATATCCTTTCCATGACAATTGTGGGGATTTAGAAGATATTCGATCTCAAGTAACAATTGTCGTCAAACTAACATCCCTTCCCTTCCCCGATGGCCGTGAGGGTTTACCATCTTAAATATTGAGCTCTCCATTTGTGCACATTGAGAATGGTAAGCTATCCTCAAGCCCCATTCATTAAATCACTGTACAACTTCCAATTGCTCTGATCAATCTCGGAGTAGCAACTACGAATTGTACAGTCATTTAGGCTCATGCTCATGTAGCTTCGATATTTCCATACATTTTTGTTGTCTTTCTAGGGTGTAGCTTATCAGAGCGTATGTTCTCGAAGTTTGGAGCGGCTGATCATCGTCCTAGTGCCAGCGTGGGACTCTAAACAGTGCTATGCACGATGGTCCTCCGGCGAGACAGGGGGTTGGTTCAGGCCTTACGAACCAGCCGTAGAAATTATTAGTAGAGTAAAGTGGGGCAAGAGTTTCTTTTTAATATTTCTAGCTCAATTCAACACAAAACTTATAAATGTCATGGCGGTTCGAATGCTATTCAGGTAAGAGACTTTCACTTCTTATATCATAGAAATCGATTGAGATTTGGAAAAGTTATGGCTTTTTGTTGTTGCAATATTAGTTTTGGTCAAACTTTCGTTGCATGGATCCAAATAAGGATAAAAATATTTTTCAATATTTTATGTAAGGGCGTTTTTAGACCTATCATAAGGATGCTTTGAGGTGTATTAGTTTTTCCATAAATGCATGGAAACCATTTTTGGCCCATAGTGGGGCAAAAGTTCGAATCAGCGGGGCAAAAGTTCGACCCATGTATAAACTCATTGAAAAATTTGCAAATTCCCTAAAATCCACATACCGTTTTGATTCATATTACGGACAGCTTCAAATTCCGGACACTTTCGTTTGTATGGGAAACATTTCACACGAAATGTTTCAATTTTCGCCGTCTAAAAGTTCTCATTTTCGAGGCTCGTTTTATTAGGTTTTTTCCATAAATATCATTGCAAATTTATAATGCCCAACTACCTTAGACGTCTCTTAAGTGGTTGAACGATTTCTATTGATGATTTGACTTTTCCATTAATGATCATCATGAGCTGTCCGTAATTCGAATCAAAGCGTCCGGAATATGAGGCAAAAGTGAGGGAGCGTCCGGAATAATAATCATGAAAAGGCCACACGTTTTGATTTATTTAAAATTATTCAAGTTGCGGACGCGTATTCTTTACCCACCATCCGAAAGTTAAGGGCTTCCGACGCTCGATAACGCTATAAAATCACACGGAATGATTTATTTTGTATGGTCCAAGCTGGGTTATACTTCACTGAGGCCTTAAGTGTCCGTAATATGAATCAAAACGGTATTACCTTCATATTTAGCGAAATTTGCCTGATCGTGCGAAAAAAGACACCAATATTTCACATTTTCATATAAATTTGCGAAAAACTGCTATTTTTGGGTATATTACAACTAACCCTGTTTTGGGCAATTTTTAGAAGGAAATTTAGTGTGTATTTTTTGACAAACATAAGTTCACGGTTAGTAAAAAGCATGCCTGTAATAAAATTATCAATATTTTGTGTTTGAGGCAGCGAAATTTTGTCCCACACTAGACAATCAACTTCGAAACTGTTATAACTAAAAATGGGTGATTTATTTTGACACAAGTTTGTTCAGCAAAATTATAACCAATATGTTGAAGGTTCACTGTATGGTATTTATTTTGTTTCAACTGCTATTGTTTTTCTGGAAACTTTGATTATACCACTAAGGTCGAACTTTTGCCCCACCTTACTCTACAGGAAGCATATAATGTAAATTCGCATCGGAACAATTGGCTTAGACCCAGGCATCGAATACGGACTGACGATTGGAAACTCGGATCATGGAACTCAATTTCTTGCTAAGTACCCGCATTCTTTCCGACTTATTGAGGGTCCGCAAGTTCGACACCTTAGTGCTGCAGGAGGTTTACTGGAAAGGGTGGACGAGACATACGCGTAGGGATGGTTATACCATCTACCTGAGCTAGGCACAGTTTTATTGTGATGGGTGAAATGCAGAATCACGTGATTGGGTGGTGGCAAATCGATAACAGAATGTGCAAGTTGAGGATCAAAGACCGTTTCATCAATATCAGCATAATCAACATACACAGCCCTCACCTAGAAAGTGACGACGACGATAAGGACGCTTTCAACGCGCAACTGGAACATGGATACGATAGCTGCCCAAGCCATGAAGTCAAAAACGTTATCGGAGATCTCAACGATCAGGTTGGCCTGAAGGAGAAATTCAGACCGATCATAAGGAAGTTCAACGTTCACCAACTTACGAACGAAAACGGCCTTGTAGTGATTGATTTCACCGCCTCCAGGAACATAGCCATACGTAGCACCTACCTCCAGCACAGTCTCCCGTATCAGTACACCTGGAAATCACCCCAACAGACTGAATCAAAAATCCACGTTTTGATTGTTGGAAGTCACTTCTCGTACAATATTGACGTCAGAACCTATCGCGGCGCAAACATTGATTTGGACCACTACCTTATGATGGTTAAAGTGTTGTGAACAACATTCGGTACCGAAGCTCGCCACGTTACAATCTGGAACGGCTCAAGCTACCCGAAGTCGCAACTGATTACGCACCAAGCCTTAAAGCAGCGTTGCCGGATGAGGGAGAGCTCACCGAAGCCCGTCTTTAAGACTGCTGGAGAAGTGTCCAAGCAGCCATTAACAATGCAGCGGAAGGCGCCATTAGGTTCGTGGATGGAAATCAACGGAACGGTTGGCTCGACGAGGTGTGTCAGATGGTTTTGAACGAGAAGGATGCAGCGCGGGTGATTATGCTGCAGCAAGGCACCCGCCAAAACGTAGAACAATATAAATAGAAGCGAAGACAGCAAACCCATTTATTCCGGGATAAAAAAAACGTCACCTGGAAGAGTTGGAATGCGAAGCAATGTCCAGGGAAAACGATGGATGTATCTTGACGAGCGAACGTGATGGGATTGAAAGGTGGAACAGCACTATGATGAACACCTGAATGGCGCAGAGAAAGAAGACCACGGCAGCAGGATAATGGCTTCATTGGTACGGCGGGTGAGGGAGACGTGCCAACTTCCACAACATATGAAGTTAAGAATGCTATCAAACAGCTCAAGAATAACGAAGCAGCTGAGAAGGATGCTATTGAAGCGGAAGTTATTAAAATGGGCTCGTACAGGTTGGCTACTTGTCTGCACAGATGGATAACCAGGATTTGGGATACAGAACACCTACCGGAGTTGTGGAAGGACGGAGTATTGTACCCAATATACCAAAAGGGTGACGAATTAGAATGTGAGAACAATCGAGCGATCACCTTTCTTAACGCTGCCTATGAAGTGCCTTCCCAGATCATCTTCTGCCGCCTATCGCCGCTAGCAAGCAGTTTTGTGGGAAGTTAGCAAGCCGCTTTCATGGACGGGCGATCGACAACAGACCAAATCTTTATGTTTCGGCTCTCAACAACATCCCGAAAAATTGGTGTTCACGTCGAATATAAGACGAAGAGGGGCGCAACGAGCTAGGTGGTTTGACCAAGTGGAGTACGATCTTGGAAGTGTGGAGCGATCGAGAAACTGGAGGCACGCAGCCATTGAACTAGCGCCATCAAGAGTAAAGTAAGCAATAATTACCGATGACGTCATCAAGATAAAACTGTTACAGGAGATTAGAGTGCCATTGATCCAACATCAAGTGAATAAAGCATCGTCTTCCAACATAATGCAGATTGCAGTCCCGCAGCGAAAAGCCGTACGACTAGACCTGGGCGATCCGTTTCCGTTTGGATCTCGGACCGGTACATATATAAGCAACTATCGTCAATGATGAAATAGTGCCTTTGGAAGAACATCAATCAAGCTCTGAAGATGAAGAATTTCTTGTACCCATTCGTGACGTGACACACTTTGCACTCCTTCCGCGATCATCTTCAAATCCGTCCGAGTCACAGGCGTTGTTTAAGATTTTTTTGTTTCCGAGAAGAGGACTCTTTTCCGCTCGATTTTTAGACAACGAACCCGAATCTGATGTCTACGTAGTCTCAGCAAAACTTCTTCGACTTTGCTGGACCCGCAGCTAGTGACCGACAACAAGGACTGGCAGCCAAGCGTCAACCGTCAACCTATGGTGACCCAGTGAACACACGATCGTATATAATAGGATCCAATAGTACAAATGTGGAGGCGATATACGTACACATTGCATGCAGCTTAATGGCGCATGTACGTATATCGCCTCCACTTTTGTACTCATATGCGCTGTCGTATACGAGTTTGTGTTTACTGGGGATCCATGTACTCCTTCTGAAGCATTGAGGGGACCTCAATATCGAGCTCAGATCCATCATCGGCGGAACCCTGTCTGTACGTGCGGAGGAAAGGAAACGCTTACGCGTACGTTCTACTCTATATCGATGACAAGTAGTTTGTAGGAAAGCAGTTTAAGGCAATTCGGTAACGACTGTTTATTTCGTTCTTAAACGCTAACAGTTGGCGCCAGCGGCAAAAAATACAGGCAACAACCTTTCGAACATTCAGTTTCTTCCGCTGGCCGCCGAGCGACAACACTGTTTTTTGTATTCCACCCACTGATCGCGCTGAGTTTGAATGTCAAATTTCTCGAACTTTACCTCTAGAGAAAAGATAACAAATAATCACTTATCTTTCGTTGGTCATCTGTTGTTTCTACCAGGATTAATATTTTGTTGTTCCTCATTCCTTAGCATAACGCTTTCTAGAGAACTTCGCACATTTTTTTATGCTCCAAAAATCAAAAACAACAAAAACTAAAGAAAATTCCACCAATACTTTTGCGATCACCTACATCAGTACTACCACAATAACTGAAAAAAATCGTTCCAAAAAAGTTTTTTTTGGGATTTCTGCAAGTAGGGAAATATTGGTTTGTATATCAGTCGGTATGCTATGTTATCACGAAACTTCGGAGTTCATGAAAAACATGTTCTATGATTTAACCAAATATCTTCAGTAGAAAATACATCCGTTTTAATGCCAATCATAGTCTATCAGAAAAGACGAAGAAAAAAGAACATTTTTTTGGGATATTTCCTACAAAAACCATTAGAGCTTTTCTGTGTGGTATATATTTTCATGAACTTCGACAAAAAATTTAAAAAAATTTACGGTGAGCTTTTGAGATTTTGGACAGGAATATAGTACATATGAATATAGAACTCACTATAAGCTGAAATTGTCCATCAAATGTCTTGAAATGTTTGTAAAAAATTTTGCGTTTGTTACTTTAGAAATCTAATATCAATTGGGTATGGACATGAAGCGATTAGTAGAATAATTGTCAAAGAAATAATCTTAAAAATAAAAATGATATTTAAGAACCTTAAAGAATACCTGATGGATATTTTGAAGAAGTACAAGAATAAATTGCAAAATTCTTTACAGAATAAGTTCAAAAATTTATTCAAAAAAAATATACAAAAGATTCGCTAGTGCTATTTGAAGAAATACAAAACATCCCAGAAAAATACTTGAATGAATCTCTAGAATTTCCTGGAAATTCTCAAACAAATTGTTAGTGATTTTTTTTGAGTATTTTCGTGGTAGAGTTTTTGAAAGAAAAGTTGAAAATAATTCGTAATAAATTTTATAGGAATGTTTGAATTTCTTTTGTAGGCATTTTTGGAAAAAATTAAAGTACTATTTTCAAAAAAGTTTTTGAAGGAATGGGGTAACAACATCACATTGATTCTTAGAGAAATCTAAAGGCACACTTGTAGAATTTTCTGTGAACAAAAATGCATATGGATTTGCGGAGAGCTTTTCTGGGAAATCGCCAAGAACATTTTCTCGATTGAATTCTGTTCATTATATTTGAATTGAAAAACATACAATGCTTATGAAAATCTCTCGTGGAATATTAGGTGGAATCCTTAGAGCAGGGGTTTTCAGCCTTTTTGGCTCACGAAACACTTTTTGAAAAAAACACCTGTTCTTCATCACCCCTTCGTTTGAAGTCTAAATTTTTTTACACGCTTAATTTGACCCTATAATTTTTATGACCACCGTTAAGAGAGATCTTTCATTAATGTTGATTTTATTATATTAATGATTTTGATGAAACTCCTGAAATATACTTAATTTTGTATCACGATGTCACAATTTCGATTACTATCGAAGTTGCATGTACCTCAGATTTATTTATCTACGAGGATAAGTATCTCATCAGAACATCTTGTAAGTTTCAAAATATTCTGTTGGGAAAAATATGATTTCTTCAACTTTAAGGATTGTTTTGCATATTCAATTTACTAAACTTTTTTTTTGTCACTATAACTGTTTCAAACAAAATGTATTTTCACTGATAAAATATTCAAGCTTTCTAATTTTGTAAAATCTGTGTAAATATATTGACACCGTGTGTCGTAGAAACTGTGTTTCGTCATCTATGTCATGTCGAAAACATCGTAAAGCGAAGATGAATTAAAACCACCGCTAAATTTTCAGAAATACAAAACAAGAATACAAAGCAGTGTTGTTGAATGAAAATTTCAACGAGTTGCTGATCGATCAAATTTTTAGCGCGATTGGCTGTATTGTTCTTTGAATTAAAACTCTCGAAAATTCTAGATTTGGCTTGAATTTGTACGATAAAAAGTAATTTTCTTTTTTTTTTCAGTAGACGAATTCCATGTCAAATCGGTCAATCACAGAACTCGACCATCTTCGAATTGGATTAAATTTTGCACATGTTTTTGATATGGTAGAATAAGTGTTTTCCATAGAAAATCTGATTATTTTGACTCAAGCGTAACTTTTGAAAACGGCCTATAAATTTTTGCATGCAACTTATTTGAAAAATTCTAACTCCGAAACTGTTGATTATAGAGAAAAATGTTCTGTGAAGAAGTTGTATTGAACGGTTTTGACTATAAGAAAAAAATATACACTGAAAAAATATTTTATTTATTTTCATAAAAAAATGAAAAATAAAACTTAAATTTTAAATTACACAAAAACCCCATTTTCAATATTTTTTAAATTTTCACCATAGAATCTTGATAGTAAACAGATGTTTGGGACAAAGTTTCATGATGGAGAAATTTTTAATAAAAAAGTTTTTCTAAGAACACCTTTTGGTTGATCTTCAAAATTTTGATTTTTTGTCAAATTAAATACGAACTGATGATACAGTAAGCATCTTAAAATGATTCTTAGTCAGAATGATTATATGAATAATTTCTCTAGAAGCAGCCATTTTCGAATTATATCAAATTTAATGCAAAAAATATTGTTTAAATATTAGAATAGGCCATTTTCATAAGATATTCGTGTTTCTCCATTAATAATAATACGTTTTCGAGAGTAAAGACCATATTTCTTTCTACTTACTTATTTTTCTTAATGGAGAATCGCGAATAACTAATAAAAATGGCCTATTTTAATATTTAAATAATATTTTTTGCATTAAAGTCGATATAATTCAAAAATGGCTACTTCTAAAGAAATTATTCATATAATCATCATGGCTTAGAATCATTTTAAGATGCTTACTGTATCATCAGAACGTATTTATTTTGACAAAAAAAAAATTTGAAAATTGACCAAAAGTTGTTCACAGAAAAACTTTTTTATTAAAAATTTCTCCATCATGAAACTTTGTCCCAAACATCTGTTTACTATCAAGATTCTATGGTGAAAATTTAAAAAATATTAAAAATGGGGTTT
This sequence comes from Aedes aegypti, assembly GCF_002204515.2. Classification (NCBI taxonomy): domain Eukaryota; kingdom Metazoa; phylum Arthropoda; class Insecta; order Diptera; family Culicidae; genus Aedes; species Aedes aegypti. The sequence goes on from NC_035108.1 coordinate 385,534,974, forward strand.
TTGTGTAATTTAAAATTCAAGTTTTATTATTCATTTTTTATGAAAATTAATTAAATATTTTTTCAGTGTATATTTTTTTCTTATAGTCAAAATGATTCCCTACAACTTCTTCATAGAACATTTTTCTCTTAAATCAACAGTTTCGGAGTTAGAATTTTTCAAATAAGTTGCATGCAAAAATGTATAGGCCATTTTCAAAAGTTACACTTGAGTCAAAATGATCAATTTTTCTATGGAAAACACTTATTCTACCATATCAAAAACATGTGCAAAATTTAATCCAAATCGAAGACTATCGAGCACGATTTTTATTTTTTTCGACTCATTCTGGATGGAATTCGTCAGTAAATCTAAGTTTGAGGTTTGTCAAGCCATTTGTACAAATTTTCAAAAGTGTCGTGGAGCACCTGGAAAGGCTTTGCGGATATGGAAATCGCTGTAACTAAAACATGGAAGAACCATTTTTTTGTATCGGAAGTCCTTAATATTTTTTTATGCGATTTTTAAAAGCAATCCTTGAAGAATTCTCAAGAGGTTTTCCGAAAGGTTTTTTGGAGGAAGATGAAGTGAAACTTTAAGGAAGCTTGAGGTGAAGTTATAAAAACTGTAAGTGAACTATCTGAAAAATTTTCCCGGTCGCTCCACGATCTTTTCGTAATGGAAATTTCCTTGACTTCCCCGGGCATAGGGTATCTTTGTATCTATCACACGATATACGCTCGCAAAAATGGTAGCTATGACAAAGAAAGCTCTCAGTTAATAACTACATCCCTAATATTCGGAAATACATATTACGATTGACGTTACCCTTCGTTTTTTCACTTAAATCAATAAGTTTGAGATAGAGACTGCTTTTGTTTGCTGTCTTACACATCGAATTAATTGCTTATTTCCTGGACAAGAAATATAAGCTCAGGAATTCATCCTTCCTTTTGTTTGTGGTAGCAACAATATACAGTGAATATACTAAAGGCTTTTTTTCAAGGCGGTGTCCGAGAAGTATTAACAACGCTGACGAAATTTTACTTCCGTCAACGGGACCAATGAAAAATTTAAGGTTCGGGCAGTGCTGTAAACATTCGACACTTTGCGCGACGTTCATTGCGTTGCCATGGTCAGCAGTCACAGCAGAGCTTAAGAATGAAAGTCGACAAACACAAAAAAGTGTCAATTGAATATCGTCTGACACGATGACATTTGCATAAATCATAAGTTTTGCATAGAATCCAGACATAGAATCTTAAACAACATTAATAGTTTGGATCTCGCCGGTTATGTCAAATGTGACACACATACAGTGAAAGCAGAACAGAAACAAACAAAGCCGTAACGTTTCCTAGCGAAGCTATTGTGGTCAGCGGCATTCATTTGACATTTTTCTTTTTGACATTCGTTTAATCGCTCGTGTTGTGAATATTTAAGGGAAGCGCTGCCGAATATCAATGAAAACGTGTCGACTACCATGATTGCTTACAACACTGGGTTCGGGTCTTATTAAGGCTCTTGAGCTTGAGCTTGATTGTCCGCCCGTGGTTGCTACTCCAGTATCGCCAAATCAGCTGCACTTACACAAGGAACCAACCAGATGACTGCTTGGGATTAACAGACACCCTCAGTGTATAAGTGCTGGTGGCCAGCTACTTTTAGGCAACAATGGTGCCTGCCACGTCAGAATGCAGGCCAATGAGGGGAAGGGGAAGGAGTTGATGATGCATTAAACTGGCTACCACGGTAGACTGTATATTTATTTTATTTTTTTTATTTATTTTATTTTTATTTATTTCATTTTTATTTGAAGGGGTGGGGTGGGGTAATTTTTATGGCAGAGAGGCTTGCTGGTTTGGTTAGCAGACTGCCTACACCAGGCCTGCCCAAAGTACGGCCCGCGGGCCGCATCCGGCCCGCCACTCCATTTTGTGCGGCCCGCGAAGAGCTTGAAGATTATTCTTACACCTGGCCCGTTCATTCGTCTAGAAACTCTAAAACTAGATATTTGAACATTTCAAGTATGATTTGAGAAGGCTGATTGTATTGATTTTTTTATTTTGTAGATACTCTAGATTTTTTTTATCTACACAAATTTGCTTGATTTCTTGAATGATGGAAAATTTTCCATTTAAAAATATACTAAATTTCATGAGAATAAATATGCACAAGGAATCTCAAAGAAATAATATTCTTCACTATTATATGGACAAAACTGTATATATATATATATTAAATTAAACACTTGAGCATGAATTTTATGCATGAGAAAGATTATATGGCAGAATCTTACGAATATTTCTTATAGAATTCTGAGGATGATTTTTATAAAATGCTGAGCAACATTTCTGGGCTGGATTCAGGCTTAATCATAGCAAAATTCTCACAGAATTATTTAGATTACCATGGAAGCAAATACTATTGATATGTCTCCAAAAGATTTTTTTGGTAAAATTTATTTCACCCCACCTTTTTCTAATTTCTGCATTAAAAAAAACATTGGCCCGCCGCAAAATATTGTTTCTAAGATTTGGCCCGCGGTTCAAAAAGGTTGGGCAGGCCTGGCCTACACGGAGCTGCAAATCAACCTTACTTTGACTTCTTTTGACGCAATTCGGCTCTTCCGTGGAATAACCCAAACTTGGGTTAACTGATAAATACCTATCATTAGGTTGTTTCCATTTGACAACGGCAAAACAAACAACTCAGTGCAAAAAAATCTACCCAGCGTTAGCTTTCGAAGTCTCCAGGTTGGGTTAAAACAACTTAAGGTTAGGTAAACTTGATAGAACCCAAATTTGGCTTATTCCATTGAACTTCAACGCTGGGTCGGTGCGTCTCTCTCTGTTTTTGACAACATTGCTGTTGCGAGAGAGGCAAAACAACCCAACCGTGGGTAAAAACTTAATGCAGTTTACCCAAATTTGAGTAAAAAGAGCTAATTTTTTAGTCTGATTTCTCCGTGTATGTATCAGGCGTAAAGAAAGGCTTGCTATAATGAGGAAAGACTGGAAGCGTAGGGAAACGGTTTATTTCTGTCCGTCTCGAGTTCTAGCAAATGCTATGAACTGTGATAGATCGACTGTGATATATTAAAAGTGGTAGATATAAGCAAGTGGAAGATACAACTGCAATGTACGAGGAAAGCGACGGGCCTGGGATTAAACCCATGACATTCTGCTTATGAAGCAGAAGCGGTAGCCATTAGACCACCAACCCCGTCTTCGGGTCTTAACAAGGATCTAAAAGAGATGAATAAGTATAAAATAGCTCTGAAATCGTTTTCTTGCTTTAGGTAATTTCTAATCTTATATCAGCAAAACAATTTGTTTAATATTTGTTTTTTTTTTCTTGATTTATTGTTAGACTGCAAGGAGCTGTAAAACCGCAAAATTATTGAAAACCACACAAAACGGTTGAATCATGTAGGTTAACATACAGTCGAAGCTCGTTATAACGACAACTTTTATAGCGACAAAAGCTCTCTATAGCGACATTTTTCGGTCCCCTGAAAAATATATTGATGCTATAGCTGTTCTCTATAGTGACTTTTCTCTATTACGACGGTCCCTTGCGATGTCGCTATAACAAGCTTCGACTGTATCTTGCAAATGTCGATAAAAACTCTTTTGTTCAAAAAACACTTTTCAACGCGTCGTGCTGCTTCCCGAAGCATACGCATCATTCAATCTCCTTGCTCGTCGTTCTACAAACATCTACCATTAAATCAGGAGTCACTGCCAACGCAACCAAAGAACAACAGCAACAATAGCATCCCTGAATGCAACAGATTTCGGGTGAGGAACTACGTTCGTGACTATGTGGGCCGTGATGACATCGCTCAGGACGAAAAACGACTACGAAGACGTGAGACCATTTCCCAGCGCGAGGAACCGATGCCGATTGTTGCTGCTGTGGCTGTTGCACCAAGCAATGCAACGAAACAAAAAATGGATCTACCCTTACTCCGCAACTAAGGCAACGCAGCCAGCGCACAGTGCAATTGCCAATGAATTCATATTATGCTGGTTGGTCGTGTTGTTGCAGTGCCGAGCCAATGCTCGAGAGACTCGACCAAGCCAAAGGTTTGAGGTCGGAAAAACAAGCCCAAAGTGAAAGCAAAACACACTCGCCGGGCGAAGGAAACACGAAAAAAAAGAAAAGCGCAACTTTTCGGCGGGAGGAAAAAAAACTGCGAATTAAGCGTTCATCGCTTTTGCAATTGTTGAGCCGCATTCGCTCGCTTGCACGTTGGGCCGGCATGGCTACAGTGGAAGTTCGGGGGTGGAACAAAAAAAGAAAATGGGGCTACACACAGGATCAACTCAGGATGAGCTTGTTTATGGGATGTGCTTTTCCCGTAGCGACCGTACGGATTGTGAATACCTATGCTGCCGTTATACGCATAATTGTCCCATGTTAATTTTTATTATTTTTGACTGTTGGCCAGCTAGTTCGGAGGATTGCTAGTTGCATGGTGTAGTTCGTTGTCTATCCATATAAAGTATTGTGAATTTTAGATTATAACTTGCAGACTCACTATTTGTTAATTGATTTAAAGGCAGTGTATGACTCAGTGGAAAGAAATGAGCTGTGGCAGATAATGTCTGCACATGGTTTTCCGGCGAAACTAATAATGATACTGATACGTGCTACACTGGATGGTTAGAAATCAAGTGTTCGGTCGCACATACTCCATGGCTATGCGACCTTATTAGAATCGATCGCAGGTCAGGCGGTATTCGTACCCGGGAAGAGGGAGACAGCGAGGATAGGCCTGACCATTAATTCTATCAGAACGAAGTACATGGTTTCAGGTATGTACGTTATGAGGACCCCTGCCGCCATCCAACATTAACACATTCACCTGGCCACATAGCAACATCAATTACGATGCACGCGCATGGACGAAACCGATGAGCTACGCAAGAATCCAACGGTGACGGGAACGAAGGTCGCACGGAAACCACGCCACTCCAGGAATGCAGAATCATCAGTTCTACTCCATAAAAACCATTTGGGAATCAATGTGAAGTTTAGTTCTAAGTGTGATGTTGTAGATGTACGATTACTTTTATGAATAAATGTTTTTTTTATGTTAGCTCGGTGAAACGTAGCATAACTGGCGCAGTCGGTAGGATAGTGCAAGTGGTAATTAAGTGCAAAAACCTGAAATCTTCTGACTTAGTGAATATAAGGACAGTGATTCTAGCGACTGCGCCAGTTATGCTACGTTTCACCGAGCTAACATAAAAAAAAACATTTATTCATAAAAGTAATCGTACATCTACAACATCACACTTAGAACTAAACTTCACATTGATTCCCAAATGGTTTTTATGGAGTAGAACTGATGATTCTGCATTCCTGGAGTGGCGTGGTTTCCGTGCGACCTTCGTTCCCGTCACCGTTGGATTCTTGCGTAGCTCATCGGTTTCGTACATGCGCGTGCATCGTAATTGATGTTGCTATGTAGCCAGGTGAATGTGTTAATGTTGGATGGCGGCAGGGGTCCTCATAACGTGTATATAGGCAGGCTTGGTGGTGTAGAGGCTGAGGTAGTGTTTGATGGGGATGTGTTTGAAGTTGTTGAAGAATCTGTTAACCTTTGAACACTTGTGGCATGTGACAACTATGAATTGGAAAGACGTTGAAAAAGGCAGACCGGAAAACCTTCGGTGTTTTCGAGCGTAAAGTGCTACGGACAATACTCGATTGGAAACTCGATAATGGTGTGTGGCGCAGGCGCATTAATCACGAGTTGTATCAAGTGTGCAAAGATGTGAATATTATCAAGCTTGTGAAATACGGCAGATTTCAGAGAGCTGGTCACTTAGTGCGAATTTCGGAAGGAAGAAATGCCAACATAATATCCAGCGGGGAACCAGGTTGCATATTTTGCAACATGGGACAATGATGCATAGAACGAACAGTATGTAGGTGCATCTACGTTACGCAAATCAGTTGTTGCGGCGCGTGTGGATAAACACTAGTAGCACTGGACGGAAGAGCAGGAATCAACGGTAAAAATCTATCAAGAAGCGTGTTGACCGTGAGCTTCTCGATGTATGTGTGTGTTTGTATGTGCCCGCTGGTCATGTTTGGAGTGGTCCAATTTTTTGTGCGATCACTTTGCCGAGCGGGGTGTTTTATTAACGTGTGATAGGTGCTATTTTTGGGGGTTTGCTTTTATCACCAGCCGACCGCAGATAGTGATTTAAGGTTGTTAGAGATAATTGGTGAAATGTGGATTGGGATGGAGAGCTTTTTGTGGGAGTGATGCAATTGTTGCTTGTCTTCTGCTATCAAGGGTTTGAGTTTTGGAAGGGAGCAGTGCTTTTTGGTGAAAAATATTCGCTTGTTTCTTCTTTTTTCAGGCATTTTGTCTACACTGGGACAAAGTCTGCTTTCTCACAAGGGAAGGTCACGATGGTGTTACACGTGGTTTTCAACCGGACTATTTTTGGTAGATTCTACATGTCGAAATATGAAAAACCCCAAAGCCTTTCGGGTGATGGACCAGTGGTGTAGCCAGGAGAAGTTCTGAAAGGGTCGATTTTGTACTAATATAATATTATTGAGTCGATTGAAAATTTGTCAAAAAGATTTTTTTTTGTATTTAGTACGATAGCAATGAACAGAACTGACATTAATGTATGTTTATAATGTATTTTTATGCCATTGGCGCAACTAACATGGAATATGGACACCACAACAAATTTGCTTTTATTAGAATAGTATACCAATAAAAAATTCATCTCGATTGCGCCTATGACATGAAAAAAATACATTTTAAACATACATTAATGTCAATTCTGTTCATTGCTATCGTACTAAATACAAAGAAAAATCTTTTTGACAAATTTTCAATCGACTCAATAATATTATATTAGTACAAAATCGACCCTTTCAGAACTTCTCCTGGCTACACCACTGGTCCATCACCCGAAAGGCTTTGGGGTTTTTCATATTTCGATTATGATTTCCATCATAATAAATACTAAAAAAATATATTGGTCAAATTTCCAATTAGCCTAATAATATGATATACGTACAAAATTGCCCCTTTGAGAGCCCCTCCTGGCTACACCACTGTTCCATCACCCGAAAGGCTTTGGGGTTTTTCATATTTCGACATGTAGAACCTAACAAAAATAGTCCGATAGAAAACCCCGTGTAACACCATCGCGACCTTCGCTTGTCAGCTTAGTGTTTTATGTGCACTTCATAAGCAATTGATTTTGCCTAAGTTGTATTTGTAAATTGAAGGCAGGAGTTTCATAGAGCTTCAAAAAGTCCTCATATTTCAAAAAAGGATTTTAGGAAAAAAATGAAGCATATGAAAAAAAGGCATTTTTGGGATCACATAGTCCTAAATATAGTCAGAAAGCAATTTTGATAGATCCCTCAAAGTTCTTAAAACAAGTTGATGATTCTCTCGATGTTCTCTAGGGCTCCCAAGAGGTGTTTTTATTTTTCAAATAAGTTTATAGAGGTCCATATGAATGTTTAACATTTATTTATTAACCATTTTGTTTAAACATTTTACTTTAACATTCATTTGAAATTCTTGGATGGCTTCAAATCTGTTTTGTACAATATAGCCCTTAAAAATCAAAAAATTGTTAAGAAGTAAAATAATACTTCTGCGATAAAGATTGCAAAATCACACTTATTTGTTGAAAATATTAATTTGCTTGGTATCAGAGGATGAAGAAGGTCTTAGAAAACGAGTTTTTCACGGTCACAATCAAATATTTTGCCAGGAACATGGTACAGGTCGGACTGAATTATCTGGAGACTCGATTATTCGGTGACTCGATTATCAGCGATTCGATTATCCGGAATTTTTGACTCGATTATCTGGAATATGTGTTTTGATATTATTGTTTTTCAGTTTGTATGCATACATTTAAGATAATTTAGAATTGCAATATACAATATGGATGGTTTAACAGTTTTGGACGTATGTAGGGAAAAAAGGGTTTGAAAAAGGTTTTTTTTCTTGTATGCTGGTCAAAATAATTTGTTCTTCTCAAAACCTCTAATGCTCCTAGAAATAATTTCTGGCTACGCCACTACATCATATGAATAGAAAAACGAACAAAGATAAAATTTAAATTTATTATTATTATTATTATCTTTATTAACGGGCTGCAAGAGGCTGGGGGGTCGGACCTGGTGTAGTGGTTAGAACATACGCCTCTCACGCCGAGGACCTGGGATCAAATCCCATCCCCGAGATAGTCACTGACAAAAAAATTGTAGTGACGACTTCCTTCGGAAGTAAAGCCGTTGGTCCCGAGATGAACTAGCCCAGGGCTAAAAATCTCGTTAATAAAGAAAGAATGAAAGAATGCAAGAGGCTGGCTCATCTCGGTGTTAAGTTCTTTTATCGCAGATTTTAATTTTTCTTCAAGTGATTCTATTATCCAGAATGAAAAAAAAAAAATCGATACTCCAGATAATCGAGTCCGACCTGTATTGGGAGCATTTGCGCCTCAAGGGTTTGATGTGCTTTTATTTTTAATGAAGGTTAAAAACACGGAGATGTGAAGAAGAAGTTTGTTCCTTTGGTTAGAGACAACTTGAATCAATACCTGCTCATAAGTTTTGGTAAAACAGAGCCGCTTATCGAACCTATATGAACGATTAATCAAGGCTCTCCATATTTATCCGCTTACTCTACAATGTAGAGTAAGCGGCTACTACAATATGTTTAAGGTGAAAGTTCAATGAGCACGTAAATATAATGTTGCCATCCATTCGAGCCACCCGCTAAAGCACCCTCTCGAGCCATCGAACAAGGCGGAGCACGGTGGTAGGTCATTTGGCATAAAGTCGTTTGGCATAAGGTCGTTTGGCATAATGGTCATTAGGCATAAAGTCGTTTGGCATAATGGTCGTTTGGCATAATAGTCGTTTGGCATAATGAGTCTGAAATCAATAATTTCTTAAGATGACATTCGTTTTTACGTTTCTATTCAATATTTCTGATGATATCAGGCTTGTTTTGGAGTCAATTGACACATAACGACACTTTATTAACAATCATATGCTCTTGAATAAACTAAACCAAATCAGGGAAATTATTGCTAATTGTATTTTATTATTTATCCAAAAATTACCCTTCTTTCAAATATTAGTTCTTATTTTAAGTTTGGAATAAATTTTTGCACTGAAGATTTTGATAGCACACATTTACCCTTCTTTCAAACTTTCTATTTTTCTTTTTTAAGTATGATGTAACCGTAATTATAGGAATAAAAACTGTTGATATAAAATTTAAATAAATTTCACCTTCTTTTACACATAGGCTGTTCTTTGGATCTATATTTATTAAATATCTTATTGTCTCCAACTGACAAAAATACGATATTCGATAACATTGGTCTGTTCAAGTTTTCAGCGAAAAGAGACGTCGATTGCTGCATTTACTTCGATGGGTTCTGCTACTTTTCCCCAATTATCGGTTCCCGAATGTTGTTTCCCTGATCGCCAGTTCCCCGAATGCCACTTCCCCGCATATCCAATTTCTCCGATTAGCCCATTTCCCCGAAAAGTTTTTAGCACTTATAATTGACGTAACTTTATACATTTCAGGGTGGTGAACGAACTGGCCATCTAATATGCACCCTTCTTTATTTAATTGGCGGTTCTTTCTAGTTTTACTGTCCTCAGCATTTTTTCCAACATGTGTATAGCCGAGAATGACAGAATACCTCTTTCTTTTGATTGCTCATCGTTCTTTCTCGTTCACTTTCCCGCCACTGAAGACTATTATAGCACCTATTTAAACTGCACCACTTTTAGGGGAACTAGCGTTCGGGGACCGACGGTTCTGAACGCAATTTTTGATGTCTTTTCGTTTTATTATGCCGCAATAATTTTTGGCGTCCAATCTTCTATTGGTTTCATCATAAATTTTGCCTTCTTTTAAAAATAGGCTGTTCTTTATATTTATACTGTTTTATTTTTTTATCATTTAGTTAAGTTAAATGTTAACCATTTTGCTGTATTATCAATTCTTGCAATTCTTAGAATGATAATTACTTTAAAACCTGCCAATATATAACTGTTTTTTTTTTGTTTTGCAATTTTTCATTTGAGTTATGCTGTGGAAAGATTTTTTTGCGTTGCAGCCTCAAACATTTTAAACGAAAAATCATCTGCTCTCGTATATAGGCTATTTTTGCATTATGCTGTAATAATAGGTTTTTGGATTAGAGCTTTTAATAATTTGCAAATAAATTTTCCCTTCTTTTATCAAGTTATTTTCATCAAGTGTTACGTCCAAACGGGAACAGAGCTTGATCTGCTGCGAAATATTCTATGAGAGTTCCTCTTATTAATAACTGTGAACTTTCTTTGCCAATTTAATATTTTCAAATCTGTATACGCAACAAGCTCAAAGATACTCTATGTTCTGAGATGTAGAGAAAATGATTATTCTGAAAAGAACCTCCATCAGACCCGTTACGAACTTTATTCAGTAATGCTCTCTAATGTCACAACAATTTTCGACATTCCTAGCTTGGAAAGTCTCTGAAAGAAAACCATGCTTATTGAAAACCTACCAAAATGTTTTGCTATGGGCTCGGCGGTGTTGATCTCGGTATAAGCTTCAAAAATGCCGATATTGATTCTAAGTCAATCATTATGCCTAACGGCCATTATGCCAAATGACCATTATGCCAAATGGCCATTATGTCAAACGACCATTATGCCAAACGACTTTATGCCACACGACTTTATGCCAAACGACTTTATGCCAAACGGGGTACAATCGCGGAGCACAATGCTATGTGCGTCGGCCAAAAATAAATCATCATGTTCCATGTATACCTCCACCCACAGAATTATGTAGGCAGTATTACTAGCACACGTTTCCTACAAAGGTATTATTGTCGATATGAATTCATAAACAACTTCATAAAAGCTCAAAATCACAATGTATTTCTGTTGGTAGTGAAAAACATGTTTTGACCAACATTATAAGCATTTTTCACATTGTGCGTGTGTTGTTTACTTTTTTGTCAGTTTCCTCCTCTCTTCTCTCGCTTCTCACGGACGGAGAAAGTTGCCATCAGTATGCATTTGTACTGTATAATATCTTATACACTCAGGTCTCCTATTAGACACATGGTTGGGGGCGTAATAGGAATCTGTGTTATAGGAGACCCAGGGCTTATGGGATTTCATCACTTTGGGGGTGTTGTTGAATATCTCGTATGCCAAAAGAGATAGCACAGTACGATCTACTTTTAGGAGTTGAGAATCATTCTTTTAGTTGAGAACTTGGCCGGTAGGGGCGCTTTATCTGATTTGCACTATAGAGTAAAGTGGGGCAAAAGTTCGAGTGGGGTAAGAGTTTCTTTTTAAGATTTCTAGCTCAATTCAAAACAAATCTTATAAATGTTACGGTGGTTCGAATTCTATTCAAGAAAGAGACTTTCAATCCAAATATCATAAAAATCGATTGAGATTTGGAAAAGTTATAGCTATTTGTTGTTTTTCGACGTGAATATTGTAATTTTTGGTCAAACTTTCGTTGCATGGAACCAATTGAAGATAAAATCTTTTTCAAAATTTTATGTAAGGGCGTTTCTAGGCCTATCATAAGGTTGCTTTGAGGTGTATTTGTATTTGCATAAATGCTTGAAAACAATTTTTGGCCCATAGTGGGGCAAAAGTTCGAATCAGCGGGGCAAAAGTTCGACCTATGTATAAAATCACGGAAAAAATTGCAAATTGCCTAAAATCCACATATTATCTTCAAACTTAGTTAAATAAGTCTGATCGTGTGAAAACTGTCACTAAAATTTTACATTTCTACTTAGTTTTGCGAAAAACTGGTATTTTTGAGTATATTACTATTAACCCGGTTATGGGTAATTTTTTGATGAAAATTTTGTGTGTAATTTTCGTCAAACTTAAATTTACGGCTTGTGTAAAGTATGCCTGTCATAAAAGAATCGATATTTTGTGTTTTAGCCAGCGAACTTTTGCCCCACACTAGATTCGAACTCTTGCCCCACCGGTGGGGCAAAAGTTCGAATAAGACAATCAATTTTGAAACTGTTATAGCTAAAAATGGGTAAATATTTTGACACAAGTTTGTTCAGCAAAATTATAGCCAATATGTTGAAGGTTCACTGTATGGTATTTGTTTTGTTTTAACTGCTATTGTTTTTCTGGAAACTTTGATTATACCACTAAGGTCGAACTTTTGCCCCACCTTACTCTATGAACCATGAGGGATAAGAATGCAAAATTTTGTAACATATGATATCTCTAGATCCTGATGTTTTGGAAGGTTGGTGTCTTCGGAATAGTTGTTCAGTAGCTCAAGGGCTGACATGCGGTGAACATTCTGATACGGAATGACGCCACCAGGCGGCACTAGTGCGCAAATAATTTTTGTTTTGCGCATAGCTTAGTAGCCTGACCACTTAGAAAGATGGCGTCTTCGGCAAAGATGCTCAGTATCACAAGGGCTAACATTATTTGAGCCGAAAGTTTCGAAATTTTGCCACTAGGTGGCGTTAGTGTGCAAATAATTTTTGTTTCGCGGATAGCTCAGTAGCCTGACCTCTTAGAAAGATGGCGTCTTCGGCAAAGTTACTTAGTATCACAAGGGCTAACATTATTTGAGCCGAAAGTTTAGAAATTTTGACAGTAGGCGGCGCTAGTGAGCAAAAAATGTTTGTTTCGCGGATAGCTCAGTAGCCTGACTACTTAGAGAGATGGCGTCTTCGGCAAAGTTGCTCAGTATCACAAGGACTAACATTATTTGAGTCGAAAGTTTCGAAATGTTGCCACTAGGCGGCGCAAGTGATCAAAGAATTTTTGTTTCGCGGATAGCTCAGTAGCTTGATCACTTAGAAAGATGGCGTCTTCGGCAAAGATAATTGTTTTTCTTTATGTTTTTAGCCTAAATAAGTGTACAAGTTCGAAAACTTCAATTTTTGCACTAATATTGAGGTTTTCATCCTCATCAAAACTTGCCGAATTTTAGTTTTCAGCCGATAACTGATTTTTACCTAGGTTTAACTTTAAATTCATTTCCATATGTCGTTAAACCAATCAAATTAACAGCTATTATTGTAGGTACGTAAAATAATAAGAAAAAACAGCTTATTTTGCCCAAATGCTTTTTAAAGTCTGAGGAATAGTTTAGAGGAAATGCTTCGGAAAGTTCAAGCAAGACGGTTCGTTCTCGGAACGCCGAGAAGTTATGTGATTTGCGTTGTTTGAATGCGAAAATATATTCATGTTCAGTCGAGAGTGGATTACCTCGTTTCATGCTTATTATAACACATTTTATATGACACCGTTACTTTTCTGTTATATTCAAGCAAACTTTGTATGGATCGTCACTGCAAGTGTCAGCATTATTTCTTCTTAATATAATATTAAATACATACATATATTTTTTTCCGTTCGCCATTACTAAAAACATGTTTTGCATGATTCGACTTTATGAACGTTGACACATTTTTCAAAACTTTTCATCTCGATACCCTTACGTAATTTTTATACAAACTATGCATTATTCGTCACTTTAAGTGTCGGCATTATTCCTGTTACATGAAATTTAAAATATATACATATATGTTTCTCTTTTCGCCATTACTAAAAACATCTTTTGAATGGTTTTACAATATGAATGTTGACGTTTTTTTTTAATTTTCTACCAAAAACTTCCGGAGACAAAAACAATACAAAACTAGCGCTAAGTATAAGTCGTATTTTTCCTACTTATTCGTGGATCGCATTACTGACCAAAGGAGACTCCCAGATCTTTTCCTTCCTCACTTATAAACGCCCTTCCCTTGAAGATTGTAGTGATGTAGAGGTCTTCTCGGTCTCTTGAAGCAACAATCATTACACCCTAACATTCTCTTCCTATTTAAACTGACTGTAAGGACTTGCCTATGCTTAATGCCTATACGCAAATTTTTCTAGAAGTTTCTTTGAATTCATCAACAAATTTCTAAAACTTTTTCAGCAAATATTTATTATCTTAAGACACTTCCTACAATTTACCTCTGGAAGCTTTATAAATTTGTTTTACAAAAGAACAAACAATTACATAATGGAATCTTTAGGTGATATTAGCAAAAGAAATACTGGGCAGTTTGTAGGAATTCCTTCAAGTACACATCTAAGATTACGTCCGGAAATTTTTCTTCATATTATTAGGAAATTTATCATGCGTTCCTTCTCAAGCTTGTTTGGACATCACATCCATAATTACGCTATAGGAAACATGTTTTTGAAGCAATAACACTGTTCGACAAAAAAAAGTCGATCTGAATGCACAGAGACCGGACACCCCGGGCTTGAAAGTATAAAAATAAACAAAAATAATGGCGTTTTCAGAATGTTCGTCTCTGCCCCAGGTCATTTTTAAAATATACTTGAACTTTTTGCATTTTTTATTTAAAAATCTAATCTAATCAATAAACCGACACAGTGTTTTATATTCAGGACAGGGGAATTCATGTGCCATATAATGTTTTCAACTTTAAATACAATATGAAGAGTTGTAATAAGATTTGCAGGGAGCCCTCCCCCCTTTTTTGTACCCTCCCCATTTTTGAAGTATCGCAAATGATGGAATATTTGATATACAGGAGGTTGTCAAAATAACTGGGACTTGCAAAAATTGGGCCAACTTTGGAATGCTGTAACTTTGACAAAAATTGACCGATTTCAATTCTTTAAGAAGTAATGGACGGGTCAACTAATCTAGTTTTGAGGTGCATCCACGGAGATGAACTATGACCACCGGATACCAGTGATAATCCGGATTTCCGGAAGCATGTCTTATGCAGTAAAATTATGACGTGTTTTTAGCAAAGGTCTCGGCTAAAAAATCAAAATTTTACTCCACATGAACATAGAAGATCAAATTCTGAAGGGATTGGTGCGCCAAGTATTAAGATCGGTTCAGAAACAACCAAGATATGGCCATTTCCCCGGAATCGGTGCCGGTAGTGGATCCGAATTGGGATCAAACAATTTATTCACTCAAAATATGTCGCGCAATATTGTTTTCTCCCTAGCTCATCATAAAATACCCTATTATAAATTGAAAATGAGTCTTGTACAGATTTGACCACTCATGGCACCGCCAAGTGCCCCGGGGGAACCTTGCATAGGGGACATTTCGATTTTGACACCAAAGCATATCATGCGACGGCTCATTCTTCATGTCTTGTCGTAAATAGGGCAACTGTAGACTCAAAATGGATAGTTGACTACAGTGACTACTTCCGGGACCACCGGATGTCCCCGAGGGAATCTGCAATCAGGGACAATTGAAATTGAACTCCAATACATATCGTGCGACGGTTCATTTTTCATGTCTCGTGCTAAATAAGGCTATTGTAGACCTTAAGTAGATATTTGACTACAGTGGCCATTTTTGTGACCACCGGATATCCCTGAGGGAGGCTGTGATAGAATTGTGGAACATGTATGGTGGAGTCCCAAGAAAAATTACTAGAAATAATGTTTTAAGGAACATCTTAACGATATTCAAATAAAAAATAAATGATAGAATTTCAATAAATTTTTTCATACAATTTCGACCACCTCCTTCAAGTAAACATTGACAGTATCCCGATAAAATCCCTAGAAAAATACGAAACGATATTCATGAGAAAATTGAAATGGAAATATTCGAATGAATTTGTTGAGAAATTGGATGTACAATTTGTTGAACTCTTGGAAAAATGCTTAGTGGAATTTAGAAAAAAACAATACCGTCAAACGGGGTTACTTTTGATTCCGGGGGCTACTTTGGACATTCGTGTTTTTGATTTATTTGCAGCATAAATATTAATCTGAGCTATTTTGTGTCTTCAGCACTTTTATTGACCAAAACATGCTCTACAACCAGACATGAACATTGTTCGGAACAACATCAACAATAACAGGATAAACAGGAAAATATATTTAAAAATTCCGAACACATATTCACAAGGCACAAAACATTTGCTATGTAAACATTGTTCGAATTTTTCACATATCGTGGAAAGTTGTTGGGAGCGTCACAAAACTACCGAATCATCATGTTTCATAAAAATTTGTGATAATTTTATGTTAAAAATTGTTGTGTTACAAAAATAATTGATCAAAGGTCTTAATTTTACGACTTTTATTTTATGTTAAAGCGTTGGTTTCTATATTTTACAACAACAAAAAAATTAACCAAGGATTCAGGAAAGTTAATAGTCATCAAATATATATGTTTTATTACGTATTAGTAGTAAACTCAAACCATATTCCTTGAAAAATTCATTCTCGATCATTTTTACATGATTCCGTAGTACAAAACAATTTCATTCTTCATCTGCTATAAATAGACTACCATTAAGCCATATCAAAACTATTGAGAACCAAAATAATTACAAATGTAAAATTTGAATTGCCTACGATCTTGCGAAACATTATTCTTGTACTTCATGCATTATGTCACGCTAAATTTCGACTTTTTCGACCCACGTTGTCACGTTTTTTGTATGAGTCCTTCGAAAATTTTGTAAGGCTTGTCACGCTTGGCTTGACCCCCTCCTCCCTTGGAGCGTGACGTAATTTACACATGACCCCTTACAGTTTAAATAAAAATTACTTTTATTTACAGGAATTGATGAGATCCTTCTACATATCATTAATATAACATAAGGAATTTTAACAGATGTTAATCATTATTAATCAGACCTTATTAATCGTCGCAGTACTTGGTAGTTGCATCATTCGATAGTGTCAACTTAAACAATCAAGCAGTCGTAGCAGACAGTTTTATTTAAAAGAAAGTAAAACTTAAATTTCATACTAGAAATTAAACACTACAAAACCATATTTTGCTGAAAAGTGTTATATAGGTATGTGTATTTTTTCGCGCTTTACAATTTTATTAATTATGTTTATCAACGAAAAACGTTCAACAACGTCAAAATAGACGTTAATCTATAGAATCAGTTCAAAATTTATGCGAAAATAATCATTTTATTATCAAATCGTATTGCTTTCTAAATGTGTCCAAAGTAGCCCCATTTTTGTCTTGAAGGACACATATTTTTCGCTATTCAAGCATTTTTTTTATTTCTTGATGAAGTTGCTTCATATTTTACGCATTTGTTACGTACATATACAACTAAGATATATGCAAGAATTATCGAAATCCATCCATAATTCTTAGAGCTACAAATCCTCAGAGTTGAAGAATGTGGAAATAATGTCAAAAGAAGCCCCGTTTGACGGTACTTGAGAAATTAGAGTTTCGCATTTAATAGACAATACAACCAGAGAAAAGACTGAAATCAAATTCCAAAGAAATTTCTTTAAGAATCCCGAAACATTTGCTTGGAAAATTTCTGACATATTGCTTAGACAAATACTTCGAAAAACTGATTTGGGATGTCTGCAGAAATACGTGAGCTAGTTTTGGAAGAAAAGTCGGTGGAAGCTATCATAGGACAGTATTCAATATTTAGTTTTCCAAACCAAGACGTGTTTTTTGATTCCAATTTTCTGATTGTGAATGAAAAAAGAGGAGGAGGAGTGCTTCATCGTTCAACGTTACCGGTACCGAGATTGTGTATAATGATCAATTTCGCGTAAACTCGTGAATGAACTTTCAAAATCGTTCGCCTCTCCCTGACGGAAATACTGGCGACGCCCATGATGAAATTTAAAGGTTTTTTCAAATGCTAAACTCATTAAGCTAAGAGTTGATCTCAGGAATTGAAAATGCGGGTATAGCCTAGTGGTAAGAATCCGCGGCAAAGCAAAGTAATGCTGAAGTGTCTGGGTTCATTTCCCAGTCGGTCCAGGATCTTTTCGTTCCCTGGACATAGAGTATGATCGCACCTGCAACACGATATACGAATGCGAAAACTTCTGTAAAGAAAGCTCTTAGTTAATAACTGAGAAGCAGACTCTGTACCAATGGGGACGTTAGTCCAAGAAGAAGAAGATTTGTAGGCTAAGCAGCTTTGTGAAAGATTTGCGTTAATTTTAATACTGCGAAATCCTGCCAATCATCCGTGTATCATCCACATCCCCTCCACCTCTTCCATAATTAACCCCCCAAATGGCTCCACCAAAACCATACAGATATCTTTGTTGTTGCTACGTTAGCGGAAAACTGACGCCTGATGGTTCTCCTGAGCAAACACCCGTCAGCCGGTGTCGTCAACGGGTCGTCGGTTTTTGCTCAACTCCCAACTCCGCCAACTGTCAGGGAGTCACATGGTAGCTAGCTACCGTTGTCCTTCGGTCACACTCGCGCAAGGCTTCGGCTTCTGCTCACACACACCCAGGAGATGGAAATTGAATTACTTCAGTCATTATCTTGGAGAAAATACGATAATTACTGACGCTTCACGTTTCAGCATGGTAATGAGGTTGGAAGTGTGTTGTGTGTGCGGTGGATGGGGATGAAGATTGGTTGGTCGGATCCACCCGTGTCGTGTCGGTCGTCAGCCAGTCAACTCTCGGTTGACGTCGGGAAAGTGGGTTACAATGCCGGTTTAGGAACAAAATGTCGAAAGGCAAAAGTCGAATTTTTGGCATTGTCGAATCCTAAAACGTTGAAAGGAACAAAACGTGGAAAGGACAAACCGTCAAATTACTGATTCTTTTAAAAGATATATTGAATTAATTAACTGATTGCGCGTTGTAAAGATGAATCAATTATGAAAAAATCCACGTGCTCGGGTGGGATCCAAACCCACGAATCTTGTATGCTAGACGAGTGCTTTACCAACTAAGCCACTTGGTGACCCAATAACTCAGAAGGACACAAGTATGGTAATAAAATCCCCAATAACTACAAATTTCTTTTATTATTTTCTGGTAAAGTAGATCAATGAGACAAAAAAGTTATAGTCGTTATAGTCGTTATAGTATTAATGGAATGTCTCCAGGCGGTTTCCATCCAGGAAGTAGGTATTTTATATATCATTAATTTCAACTGAATGTGAACTAGGACATTTCACCCCATTTTCCTCTACTTAGTCAGGACACCAGGCGCAAAATCATTTCGTTTCGTCCTACTGCTGCCGATGTTACGGCTTCTGGCCCGCCGGTGGTTTGTTGGGCTGTCAGAGGTGGGTGGTTGATATAAACATCTTTGTTTTAGTTATTCTTTCAGCAATTTTATGACAATCCACGTTTTAATCACCCCCACATAAATATCGGTAAATAGCACACTGACGTTGCCGTTGGATGAGCTCGGGCAGAATGACGACCCGAAGGTCTGACACCGTGGCGTGGAGCTGTCTTCTATACCTATACCGACGCGTTTGACATGATGGGACTAAAGTAACGCGACGCCCTCGGTAATGCTGCCTATACTTGCTACAGGTGCCTGGCATGTGGAGGTCGTCGTCATTACGCGGTCATGGCGTAAATTTCATTATAAGCAGCGTGTGGCAGCTAAGGTTCTGAGGGGGGCCATTGTTGATGGTTTCGTACTTTCCTGTGGCTATCTGTGCGGTGAAGATGGACGGTACTATTGTCTCAATAGATTAGCATTATGTGTCGTGGAAGCGTTCGTCCGATATGATGGTGTTCGTAAATTACCTGAAAGCGGAAATAAAAATAACAAACTTATTATACAAGTATTTCAAAATTTACAATCTAGGTAAACATTAGCAGAGGTGCTACTGCCTACATGAAAATAGTATATGGTATATTGAAATCTGATGGTATCTTAAGGAGAAGATTAATGCCCATATATCGTTAGCATTATTTCTGTATAGATCTTTTGGATAGGACATTTGATATTCCTGCACAATTTCTCATAAAACTTTTCATTCTTCTTAAGAATATGTGTTGATTCTGATTATTTGGTCTTCTAGTTCTGGAGGCATGCCAGCATTTCTTTAAAGACTGATCCGTAGCCATAGTCTATGTTAACACCTCATTCTACACAATTTTGGTTAATTATTTGAATTTCGAAATAATACTTTGAGGACTATCTGCTGTTGAAAAATTGTGCAACAGTTTTTTAACGATGAACAGTTATGATTTTGATCATTGAATCAAATGTCATCCAACACACAGCAACAAAGACATTGTCATCTCCTATTCTTGTTGCAACAATTCTATTCCGCAACATCAGTTTATCAGCGCTTAAACAGAATATGAGAATAATCGATCACTACGTGCACAGCGATTTTCTGTGGTTCGCAATGTAATTTTCCAGTACTTTCTCCGTGTTGGTGAACATTGACACATTATCGAAAAGCATACATAAAACAAATTTGGTTTTGTGTTTAAAATAACTGATTAATCGCGAGTTGAAAAGGTTGCGACAATGTTGCTCCCTGTGATTGTCATGAAAATTTTGCTTTTGATTGTAGCCCAATCCGGTTGCGAGCGAGTTTGTTTTTCGTCTGTTTTGATGACAATTTGGTTCACTGATTCTGATACTACTTTCGCCGTATATTCTTCTTCTCGTTGGCATCACAGTCTGACGATTTTGTCCACCGTGCTCTCCGGTTTCGATGTCGTTTGTATGAATATTCGAGTTATTGACGTGAAACGTGAACTATCTTACTACTTCTGGTTGTTTGAGTAGTAGTGCAACCTGGGCACTGCTCGCTTTCTGACATCAGCTAGAGTGAGGGGATACGTTCTTAGCGTCTGCATAGTGTACACCATTAGGTGCGATTCAAACAGCGTCTGGCATCCAACGGCTGAACAAAAAATGCTGTATCACGTCAACTAAACCTAAGATGACTGTCTAATCAACGTGATGCAGGTAAAACGACCCTGGTCAGGTAGCATACGTTATGATTTTCTGCCATTTGGTTTGGAAGCTTATTCAAAGTTTCGGATTTTAAAGTTAAAAATACTGCTGCCACAGTAGGTTCGCTTCCGAGGGAACAATTTTGGGCTCAGAGTTCTCCAACTGTGTTTCATCTACGCTGCTCTCCACCACCTGGACCACATCATTGTTCTTTTTTTCCGCCTCTGTGCTGCTTACCACGGTGCCACCAACTTTGTCTTCCTGCTTCTTTTCCACCTCATCATCATGCACTTCATTTGTATCAACCTTTGCGCTTTCCTCCTCCTTCTTGTCATCATTTTCATCGTCCTTATTGGACTCCTCTTAGTCATGCTTCTTTTCCGCTTTGGCCTTGGCCGAAGGACATCTTCGTTCTTCGGGGTTGCACTGGTTTCCAACGATTTTCCCTCATCGTCGTCCCTCGACTCTTCCGCGAAGAAGTGGCCTTTTTAGCCGGAGAAATTGGGGCACTGATACCACGTGTGCTGGCTCGGGTTCGTCGTCGGCCACCATCCTCGAGGATTACTCAAAACCGTAGTTTTTGTTTGCTTGTCGGGGGTAAGAATCACTGCGTCCATTGAGCTGAGCTATTGTGGTATACCCCTGTTTACTATTCGCATCTCAAAGGCTGATCACCATTTATCAAGTAATCAGTCCAAGACACGTATTTTCCCAGTCTGAAAAAATTGAGTTTATGATACCAATTTTTCACAGTCTAAATTTCTCTAAATTGCAAAGATATATTGTTCCGGAGTTTGAATCTGCGCTTGTACAAAGCACCACAACAGCAGAGCAGATATTCCGAGGATTCTCGTTCCGTGTTACGGAAACGAAAAATATCATTCTCAAGTTGGTAGAGATGTTTTCCAGATGAACCTAGCAAGTGACGATGACGATAAGGACGCTTTCTACGCGCAGCTGGAACGTGAAAACGACGGCTGCCCAAACCATGATGTCAAAATCGTTATCGGAGATCTCAACGCTCAGGTTGGCCAGGAGGAGGTATTTAGACCGATTATAGGGAAGTTCAGCGCTCACCAGCTTACGAACGAAAACGGCCTTAGACTGATTGATTTTGCCGCCTCCAAAAACATGGCCATACGTAGTACCTAATTCCAGCACAGCCTACCGTATCGGTAAACTTGGAGATCACCCCAACAGACTGAGTCGTAAATCGACCACGTTTTGATTGATGGAAGACACTTCTCGGACATCATCGAAGTCAGAACCTATCGCGGCGCAAATATCGATTCGGACCACTACTTAGTGACGGTTAAAGTGCGCCAACGACTCTCCGTTGTGAACAACATTCGGTACCGACGCCCGCCACGGTACAATCTGGAACGACTCAAGCTACCCTAAGTCGAAACTGATTACACGCAAAGCCTTGAGGCAGCGTTGCCGGAAGAGGGAGAGCTCACCGAAGTCCCTCTTTAGGACTGCGGAGTAGTCTCAAAGCAGCCATGAACAACGCAGCGGAAGGTGCCATTGGGTTCGTGGAATGAAATCGACGGAGCGGTTGGTTCAACGCGAAGTGTCAGACGGTTTTGGACGAGAAGAATGCAGCACGGGCGATGATGCTGCAGCTAGGTACCCGTCAAAACGCGGAACGATACAAACAGAAGCGAAAGCAGCAAACCCATCTATTCCGGGATAAAAAGAAACCTGGAAGAGTTGGAGTGCGAAGAGATGGAGCAGCTGTATCGTTCTCAAGAAACACGTAAGTTCTACAAAAAACTCAATGCATCCCGCAAAGGCTTTGTGCCGCGAGCCGAAGTGTGCCGGAATAAGGATGGCGGTATCTTGACGGACGAACGTGAGGTGATTGAAAGGTAGAAGCAGCACTACGATGAACACTTAAACGGCGCAGATGAGGAAGATCAAGACAGCAGGAGGAATGGCGTCATCAGTACGGCGGATGAGGGAGACGTGCCAACTCCCCCAGTAGGTGAAGTTAAGGATGCTATCAAACTGCTCAAGAACAACAAAACAGCTGGAAAGGATGGTATTGGAGCGGAACTTATTAAAATGGGCCCGGACAGGTTGGCCACTTGTCTGCACCGATTGATAGCCAAGATCTGGGATATAGAACAGCTACCGGAGGAATGGAAGGAGGGAATAATATACCCAATATACAAAAAGGGTGACAAGTTAGAATGTGAGAACTATCGAGCTATCACCATTCTTAACGCAGCCTATAAAGTGCTTCCCCAGATCATCTTCCGCCGTCTATCATCACTGGCAAGCAGATTTGTGGGAAGTTATCAAGCCGGTTTTGTGGACGGGCGATCGACGACAGATCAAATCTTTATGTTGCGGCAGATCCTCTAAAAGTGTTGCGAATATCAAGTCCCTTCGCACCACCTATTGATCGATTTCAAAGTGGCTTTGATACCATCGACCGCAAAGAGCTATGGAAGATTATGGACGAAAATGGTTTCCCCGGGAAACTGACTAGACAGTTAAAATCAACGATGGATAGTGTACAGTGCTGTGTGGAGATATCATGTGCATTATCGGACCCGTTTGAAACACGCAAAGGTCTTCGACAAGGCGATGGTCTTTCCTGCCTCCTGTTCAGTATTGCGCTAGAAGGTGTTATGAAACGAGCGGGCTTCAACATGCGGGGCACGATCTTCAATAAATCCAGCCAGTTCATCTGCTTTGCTGACGACGTGGACATTGTCGGAAGAACGTTCCAGGTGGTTTCTGAACAGTATACCAGGCTGAAACGTGAAGCAGATCGGGTTGTATTGAAGGTAAATACGTCGAAGACGAAATATCTGCTGGCTGGAGGAACCGAGCGTGATAGAGCTCGCATTGGCAGACGCGTGATGATCGACGGGATGAGTTCGAGGTGGTGGACGAATTTGTCTACCTCGGATCATTGATAACGTCGGATAACAACTACAGCAGAGAAATTCGAAGACGCATCATTGCCGGAAGTCGTGCTTATTACGGACTCCACAAGACCTTGTGGTCTGGTAAATTTCACTTCCGTACTAAGTGTACCATGTACAAGACGCTGATAAGACCGGTAGTCCTCTACGGGCATGAGACGTGGACAATGCTCGAAGAGGACCTGCAAGCGCTAGGAGTTTTTGAACGACGTGTGCTTAGGACGATCTTCGGCGGAGTATGTGAGAACGGCGTATGGAGGAGAAGAATTAACCACGAGCTTGCGCAACTCTACGGTGAACCCAGTATCCAAAAAGTAGCCAAAGCTGGAAGGCTGCGATGGCCGTGACACGTTGTGAGAATGCCGGACAACAATCCCGCAAAAATGGTGTTCACCTCAGATCCGGCCGGTACAAGACGAAGGGGAGCACAACGAGCTAGGTGGTTTGACCAAGTGGAGCAGGATCTTGGAAGTGGGGGGCGATCGAGAAATTGGAGGTTAGCAGCCATGGACCAAGTTAGTTGGCGTAACATTGTGGCGCAGGTCATGTCTTGAAGGACGTAGAGCCAACAAAAGTAAAAGCAAAGTATCTGGTGGCAAAGTAACGAATCACTTGAGTTAAATAATAATAGCCTTTGAGCTGTTGAACAACTTTGCCGAAGATGCCATCCATCCAAATCTTCAGGATCTAGAGATTTACACTGATTCTGTTTTTGCACGGGGGATGCGTACAGTGCAAAAAAAATTTCAGTTCGAAATTTCGAAAAGCGTGCAAAAAATATAACGCCATTTTTCAACGTTTCATACAAAAATAAGGTTTTGGCGGAAAAAAGGTATGGAAACTTTTTTTGCACGCCCGTGTAAAAAGAATCCGTGCAGAATCAGAATCGGGTTATTTTGTATTTAAGGGAAAACATTGATAAGTTGTTTGGCTATTTCTTTAAAATTTAATTGAAATTGCGGATGTTTAGTATTTTTAAAGTTTTATATTGTTAAAACAAGTACCGGTATCCACCGCTCTTGATGGTTTCCGGCAATTTGGTCAAATCCCATTAGGCTGAATGCCATTTGGCCGAATGCCATTTGTACGATCCGTTTTTTGGCCGAATGACGAAAAAAAAATTATCAATCGTTTTCAATGCTGATGTGTAGGATTCATAATGGTTTGTCTCTGGATTACCAACAGTATGCTTGATAATTTTATATGAAATTTTTCCTTCTTTTAAACACAGGCTATTATTTCAATTTGTACTGGTCTCATTATTATTGGTAATTCATGTAGAATTTCACCTTCTCTAAATTGTCAGCAGTTATTTGTTATTTTCTGATATAACAATTATTTGCTTTACCCTTGATCAAAGTTTTAAATCATTTCAAAATTAACACATCCAATCTGGAAATATGTCTAAAGAAAATAAATTTCGCATTCTTAATAGTAAAACTGCATTCTTTTAGTCAAAACTCTTTCTTCAAACCGTAGTAAAGAAAGTTTCTGAAGAGTTTTCACAATGTATTTACATTACAGTACTAACGTTTGTGGATTTTTTTTCCAAAGTTCTCCTTAGTAATTTCTATAAAATCTACATCGTCTTTCGGACACTTTAAAATCTACACCTGAAAAGTTGAATATTTTACAGTACACTATTTTTATCATAAGGATCATAGGTAAGATATGGAAGATTGGATTTTCAAACTTTTTCATATTTAGAAGTGTCTTAGAATTTACGAACCAACATTTTTACCAGAAGTAAATTTTTTTCGCTTCCGTAGATTTATTAACGATTGTTCCGAATTAATATTTAAGTATATAATTAGTTTGATGATAGACATAAATCTTTTGGGAAAAGTTAGTTTGAAAAAAAAAACAGGCAACGAAAAGTTCGTCACAAACAGGAATAAGAAATCTGGAAATCATTAAGTCCATCAAGCTCTCACGTGCCCATTTTCGAGCCCAGGTCATTATGAGTTCATTATTATGTTATTATTAAGATCACCACATTGGAAGACACAATACGATCCCGGCGAAAAATTCCTTTCAAAAGCTCATTTATCGCCCAGCAGGCGCCCGATGGATCTTCTGCGCACGGCAAACCAAAACACACCAACCGACACGAGGCAACTTCGGACTCGTGTTGAGTTCCTACTGCCATAAAACCGAGAAATCTAGTATCAATTTGTTACACTAACCCCCGGACCCCTGGATTCTCTCTCTTCTTGCCTTTTTGAACATAAAGAGAGGCTAAGCTGATGAACCAGGTTCAACATGGCGATTGATCGACAAAGTCCCCAGCCCATGCTTTCTTTCCCGTGTAGCGCGAGTGTTGTCCGTTGGCAGGTCCCGATGTAATTATCAAAAGCCCATAAAAAGCGCGTCGCCATCGCAGTCTTGTCCAGCCGCCGAATTCCTCCACTATCGGGCCACTAAGGGATAATTGGTGAATTTTGATGGGAAAAAGTCATTTTTTTTCAATTTGTTTAGGTTTGTAAGTAATTTTCGGCATATGACATATAAATATTTGTAAAATAATGCTGATATGTTTGGCCAATTACCAATCAAAACAATCTTTGCATTTTTATGCAAACATCACTTCTTGATTGGTAGAAGGTATTTAGTCACAATAATATCAATATTTTGTGTTTTACTCAGCGAACTTTTGTCCCAAACGTGTTCTGAACATTTGTTTGGACAATTAATTATCAATCTGTTTCAATTCTGACATAAGTCTCTCCAGCAAAACCGTTTTTTTGGAAATGTTTATTATACCACTAGGGTCGAAGTATTCGTTCAAAACTTAAAGATCGTAGAACGGTCTCGAAATACTTCTGGCCGGCTGAATTGTCGAAATACCCCTTAGTGCGGCCCAAGATCGCTTATGATAGGCGTCTCTGCCCATTGCTCGCTGTGATAGTGAGACCTGATTTACTCGTGTGCTCAGTTGCCCAGGTCTCCGAGATAGTCGTAAATTAAAATGTCGGTCGTCGTGTTTTCAAATAATCTGTTCCCCACTGTTCGCCCTTCCCCGTGACCATCGTTTGACGGTGGTGATCGTCCATCAATACGCGCCCCGGTAGTAGGCAATTTCAAATCTACAAACCCATGGGTCCGGAGCCCGTGCGCAGCTCATCAGTCAGCCATTTTTCTTAGCGCGAGCTTCATTTTCCACCAATCTGCGCCCTCTCCGTGTTCCGTCTTCATCGTCACCGTCTTCTGCACTGCAATCCGGCGGCTTCGGAGGCAAACTTCAAAAAAGGTATTTTTGATTGAAAACTTTTAATTTATCATATTTCTGAGCTTGTTTTAAGCGTTTGCTGCGAGTGCTTTCCGGTTAAGGTCGCATCAGCGCGCAGTCGACCGTTGATTGGATCTGCTGGGGATCGGATTGGTTTCGTTTCTTTTTCTGTCTCTCCATCTACGGCACCTTGGAAGAAGATTCACGGTGGGTTTCGAAATGGACAGTCGACGCAACGGTCTGTTAGGAGGCGTTCACATGTGAGAAACGAGTGTGGATGGCTGAAATATGTTTCTGCGATATATTATGGTAATTAATTATTTTACATTTTTTCAATTATTTAACGGAGAGAATGATGGCTCGACATTTTCTCTGAGTTGTACGAGGCGAATGGTGAAATCGTTCACGTACAAGAACTGCGTGCCGCACGTATTGATGAATGTAGGCTTGATCGGTTAACTCTCCAGTGGAGAAGCATGAAATGAAATTGAAGCTCTCTGCGTACAAAGTGTTTCTGAGTTGCCATGGCTTGTGTTTGATTAATGTGACCAGTTCCGATTGCATATTGGGAAGTCAAAAAGGAAGTTACAGAAACGAAGCTTCCATACATTGGAGATTTCTTCTGGAAGGTTTGAATGATTAACGACGGACTATGTGGTACCTTTTGAGAAGGATGCATTTATATAATTTAAATTGGTTTACAATTTTGCGTGGACGGATCGATGACTTCATTCCATGACTATATACAATTAGTACATTTGATTGGATTTCAAATTATTATTTGAAATGTATTCAGAATAAGAACGATTGACGGTTTAGTATGGGTGATGTACACTACACGGTTGGATTAAAGAATGTCCAAAAAACACGAAACACTGTTGTAAACTGGGATTTATACAGAACGTCCATGCTTTGTGAGATTGATTTGGATCACATAAGAAACGAACAGCTCTTCATCTGTTGGGTGGCCTACCTCGCGAAACTGGGATAGTTGTAAATCTCTCGCTACTAAGTACTTCAGCTCCCCCTTTCCAGATAACTTCAATCGCTTGATGCCAGAGATTCTGCCATCTCATGCGTAGTGTATTACCGCATTGTTTCAATATTCCACTTTCATGTTTGACATTTATGTTGTGCTGGTTTGCGCAAAAAACTTAGATAGCAATTTTGAAAGTTTGGTTATCCCCTCTCTGGAATTGAAAAGAATCGTCCCGAAGATTCGTGTATTGGAGACCTTCAAAGGACTTCACACTTACGTTGACAATCATCTAGATCTATGAATCGACTCCACCACCATTTTAGGCTGAATCCGGTTGGAACATCAACAATATAATAAATTAGTTGCGGTCCGTATCTGGAAGATCCTTTCATTAATCATCATCTGCAAGTAAAGAAGGGATACGGAAAGACCTCACAACGGAATGGAAAATGGGCTGATCTTACCTCCAAGAATCCAACAAAGGTGATCTATAGGTCACGGAATCAGTTCAGGATAAAGTACGAAGTGTACAGAAAAATCAACAAATAACTTCGTCTTGCTATTCAGCTGATGTGAATAGTGTAAATTGAACTGTTTTCGATGGGTGTCAAATGACGGGCTGATATACTTCATGATTTGTTTTGATTTTGCCTATTTTTAAACATTGAGTGTTCGAGACTTGAATATTTGCTCCAAATGGTCCACTTGCCGCACTATGTTGGGATAAGTGGATAACCAGTAAAAACCTCATCTATTCCTTAAACTGGTGATCAATATTTCCCTTCATCAGCAAAATGAAGAATTGATTAGAACGCTTATTTGGACTTACTTACTTAAAACTTCCAAAAAGCAAAACAAAGCATATCACTACGAGTGTTCGACACCAGCACTTGTTTATAAAACATTAACTTGCAGCATTTGTAATTTAGAATGCTTTTCGGAGTAATATCCAAAAAATCGTTCATGGAAATGGATTCCTTGGTAAAAACAGTAATTTCGTAGCTTTCAATATTTTCAATTCAAAGGTTTGATAAAAAGACATAAACAAAACTATTTTTCTACAAAACATTGGGTGTCATGAGCTCGACAATTAAGGATTGAGAAGAAGCATTCATGCATTGAAAACATTTCAAAGAAAGAAAGTAGTTTGAACTTTTCATAGCAAGCCAAACTTTCCTCCGCAGTTTTTGAGTTTTAACTCCTAAGCCAATGAACTGGAAAACTGGAAAACAAGGAAAGGACGTTATAAGCCAACATCGAAAAAAAGATAGACGGCATATTCGGAGTGCTTTGACGACACTCACCCCTATCACTGAGTCCATGGAAAGAGTTTCCATCCTTTACGACAGACATCACTTCGTCCAAAACTAGGGAATTTCTGGATCAACTTGGTATTTTCCAGAAGAGACAACCAACTCAAGACTTCGGTATGCTCTACCAACGATCCGGGTAACACAATGAACAAGGATGGCGTCTACAAAATCAGTTGTCATCACAGCATCAAATTCAAAGTTGGTCAAACAAAGCAATCTCTTCATGCATTTATTTATTTATTTAGTTAACATCTTAACAGATAACACTGAATCAACAATTTCACGCCACAATACTCGGTTCATGGTTTCATCTCTCCATCCTCGGTTCTGCTCCACGCTCGTCAAATCGATGCGCACTTTATCCGCCCACCTAACTCGTTGAGCTCCACGCCTTCTTGTACCACCGTATTCGAAATAAACACCATCTTTGCAGGGTTACCTTCCGGCATTATTGCAACATACCCTGCCCAATGTATCCTTCCAGCTTTGGCCACGTTCAGGATACTGGGATCGCCGTAGAGTAGGGCGAGCTCGTGGTTCATCTTTCGCTGCCACACACCGTTTTCCTGCACATATGCTGATATGTTTGGCCAATTACCAATCAAAACAATCTTTGTATTTTTATGCAAACATCACTTCTTGATTGGTAGAAGGTATATTTAGTCACAAAAATATCAATATTTTGTGTTTTACTCAGCGAACTTTTGTCCCAAACGTGTTTTGAACATTTGTTTCATTTGTTTGAACAATTAATTATCAATCTGTTTCAATTCTGACAAAAGTCTCTCCAGCAAAACTGGATTTTTTTGGAAATGTTTATTACTGTATTCGTAATAAACACCATCTTTGCAGGGTTACTTTCCGGCATTATTGCAACATACCCTGCCCATCGTATCCTTTCAGCTTTGGCCACGTTCGGGATACTGAGTTCGCCGTAGAGTAGGGCGAGCTCGTGATTCATCCTTCGCCGCCACACACCGTTTTCCTGCACACCGCCAAAGATCTAAGAACTCGACGTACGAAGGCTCCAAGTGCTTGCAAATCCTCTTCGAGCATCGTCCACGTTTCATGCCCGTAGAGGACAACCGCCCTTATGAGCGTTTTGTACATGGTACATTTGGTGCGGGTGTGAATCTTTTTTAACCACAGCTTGTGGAGACCACAGTAGGCCCGACTTTCCCTGATGATGCGCCTCCGTACTTCATGGCTTAAGTTATTGTCAGCATGAATCCAAGGTAGAGGAACTCGTCGACCACTCGAACGTATCCCCGCCTATCGTAACCACCAGCTACTAGCTAGCATGGACTTTGTCTTGGAAGCATTCACCACCAGTCCAATTTTTGCAGCTTCACGTTTCAGGCGGGTGTACAGGTCTGCCACCATTTCAAATGTTCGGCCGACAATGCCCATATAAACTGCGAAGCAAACAAATTGACTGGAACTCGTTAAAATCATACCCCGGCTGTTTAGCCCAGCTCTCCGAATAACACATTCTAGCGCAATACTGAAGAACAGGCATGAAAGTCCCCGGCGGAATTCAAATGAACTGGAATGTTTGCCTGAAACCTTCACACACCTTTGCATACCTTCCATCGTCGCTCTTATCAGTCTCGTGAGCTACCCAGGAAAGCTGTTCTTGTCCATGATTTTCCATTGCTCTACACGGTCGATACTGTCGTATGCCGCCTTAAAATCGATGAAAAGGTGATGCGTTGGGACCTGATATTCACGACATTTTTGGAAGATTTTCCGTACAGTACAGATCTGGTCAGTGAACGATCGGCCGTCAACAAAGCCGACTTGATAACCCGGCCCATCTTTATGAGTTCAGCTCCGATACCATCCTTACCAGCTTTATTGTTCTTGAGCTGGTGAATGGCATCCTTAACCTCCCTCAAATTGGGGGCTGGTTGGTTTCCATCGCCCACAGTACAGACGAAGGCAATTCCTCCGTTGTCCCGTCCTTCATTGACTGTGCTCTCAGCGCCATTCAGATGTTCGTCGAAGTGATGCTTCCTTCTTTCGATCACCTCACGCTTGTCCGTCAAAATGCATCCATCCTGATCCCTGCCCATCTAGGCTCGCGGCACGAAGCCATTTCGGGATGCGTTGAGCTTCTGATAGAACTTGCGTGATTCTTGATACCAGCACAGCTGTTACATCTCCTCACACTCCATCTCCTCCAGGCGGCGTTTTTTCTCCCAAAAGAGGCGGGTCCGCTGTTGCCGTTTCCGTCTATAACGCTCCACGTTCTGCCGGGTCCCTTGCTGCAGCATAACCGCCCGTGCTGCGTTCTTCTCCTCCAGAATCTGCCTACATTCCTCGTCGAACCAATCGTTCCGTCAACTCCGTCCCACGTACCCGACGTTGCTCTCAGCTGCATTGTTGATGGCTGCTTTCACTGTTCTCTAGCAGTCCTCAAGAGGGGCTTCATCCAGCTCACCCTCTTTTGGTAATGCAGCCTATAGTTCCACGTACCGAGCTTCCAATCGCTAGTCCTTTTACTTCGCTGAGGTCTTCGCCGATTGTCCCGGTTCGTATTCTCTCGTTGATTATTCGTTGCTTGATTTTTTTACGGCTGGCTTGCAGGGCCTGACACCAACTCCCTAGATTTCTGGAGGACCAGTTTGGCTTAGAGTCCTTCTCTAGCACTCGGACGATGATCAGCCGTCCCTGACATGTGGAACAGACGCTCAAGGTTTGCTGAAGCAAATGCTAAAGCAAACCCCCCCTTCCCTGTCAGCAAACGACCAAAGTTCCCACCGGGGTGGTTACCAGATCTCTTACCCCGGCCAGTACCACGAGTAGGTAGGGATAGGAGTTGCTGGGCAAGAGGCTAAGGACCACACAAAGGGGTCTATTTTATTCCTGCAGGTACGCGTGGTATCAATGGTACGCCATGCCCAGCCATTTATCAACCATAGTAGGATAACGTATTCTTTTGAAAAATCTGAATTATTATTATTGTTATAATTGAATATTTTTTTATGTAGTCTTATCTTTAAATTTCATGCATCTTTTATATGTGATTTGAAGTTATGCCAATAACAAGGATTTCGATGATTATTCAAATGAACTTTTTAATAGAAGTTTTTTTTGTACATCAAAATATTTAGCACTAGTGAATTTATTATTCTTCGAAAATATCATCATTCTTGAAATAACTGCTCAACAAGTTATTATTATTATTATTTATCTTTATTACGGAAATTTTCAGCCCTGGCAAGTTATTTATTAGTCAACAATTTGAACATTATGCTTTTGAAAAAACCTGAAGGTCGTAGACACAAAAGTCAATTTGGACAAAATTGAGATGTAAAATTTTAAAAAATAATAGACGCGTTCTGGTGGGCTTCAATCCCACGACTCCCAATTTGCTAGACTGGGCGCGTTAACCAACTACGCCACAGAACGGGTAACGATTCTGCAGCGCAATCGGCCAACCTGAAACAAAAGTCCGTCACGACCCCATATTCTCCTTCACAACCCAATACCTCCTTCGGCTCTCTGAGATGCCCAATTGGATTTTCCTAAGCGTGCCTACGAGATTTTATTTTTAGCTTTGCTTTTAGAAGCTTTGAATGATTAAAAATGAAAATTGTGCTTATTCCATGTATCGGGAAAAAGAAGACGAGTTGACTAAGGCGACAAAAGTTGGCTTGCTTCCATTTAAGATCAGCTTATCGCAAATCGCCGAACGTGCCTGAACGAAACAGCAGCATGAATCGTCAAAAACGCAAGAGGTTTATACATATGTTCTGAGAGCGTCCATCAAATTGAATAACAAAATTTTGCTAATCGCATATATATTCTTGGTAAAATTGCTGATACTTTTTCAACTATTAAATCACTCTTGAATTAGCGACAAAATGCTACTCTCGACGTGAGACAAAACGTAAAACTTTTTTTCCACACTATTAAGATTCGACCATTATCATTTCCACGAAATGTCGATTCGACCAAATATCATATGCTTTCTGTTGCAACTGAACCTTTACGACCAAATGTCCATTCGACGAAATGTCCGTTCGACCAAATGCACTTTCGACCAAACATCAGAATCTATGAGATTTCAATGGAATTTCTGCAAATTCTGATCCAAATCTTAAGAATTCTTGTAAAAACTTTTGAGATTCCGTTGATTTCCAGTTCTGTTGGGATTTCAGATGAAATCTTTAAGCCCGGATTTAAATGTTGGTAATCAACTGGATTCCGATGTGAATTTTTATGATATCGATAAGAACCTTTTTAATCTATATGAGGATCTTGATGTTTCAGAGGGAATACCCTTTGATTTCTAACGATTCTACCAGACTCACTATCATTCATCCAAAGACCCGAATGAAATACAAGAGTTTAATAAGAAAGTCGGCAATCTCGCAGGACTCATAATTTTTTAACCGGAATTCCTAGAGATTCCTTTCAAAATTCTTTCCTTAATCCAACAACTATCGTGATATTTTTTTTTTCATTCCTAGAAATTCCAGGGATACTATCAGAAGACCTTCCGAAATAACTAGAATACCACAGCATTATTTAGAATCCCATATCCATCATCGGAATTCAACATGCTGTGAAAAATCGCAGTGGAAGCTCAAAGTTATACCTCTGATTCATCAGACTCTCACTACTGGAACCTTAAAAATGCTACGAACTTTATAATTTCATGATTGCTGTAATCACAACGTCTCTTCATAGGATACAGATTTTAAGCTAAAATTTCAAAAGTCACAGGAGTTGTCGAAGACAGAAAACCACTCAGAAAATCATTTATGTCAAAGTAGATGAAAAAACCGAATTTAGTACTAGACCATTTAATTCCACTAGAGTTTGTATCCTTTGACAGATACGCGTATTTCGACCTCAACTGTAAGGCCGTCTTCAGTGTCGTGTACTAGACTCGACTCGACTAGACTCTTCTTGGCATTTCCGTCGATTGAAACCGATCACATTTTGAGTGGAATATTGATGAAAAATGTCATCGGATGCAATTACGTGCCAACATTTACGACGGATATTATAAATTTTATTTTTTTGCTGTGTAGAACCTTGAAAACCTGGGGCCTTCCTTAGCCGAGTGGTTAAAGTCCGCGACAACAAAGCAAAGCCATGCTGAAGGTGTCTGGGTTCAATTCCCAGTCGGTCCAGAATATTTTCGTAATGGAAATTTCCTTGACTTCCCTGGGCATAGGGTATCTTCGTACTTGCCACACGATATACGAATGCAAAAATGGCAACTTTGGCAAAGAAAGCTCTCAGTTAATAACTGTGGGAGTGCTAATAAGAACACTAAGCTGAGAAGCAGGCTATGTCCCAGTGTGGACGTTAATGCCAAGAAGATGAACCCTGAAAACCCTGCAAACTCTATGCTGCACACACCTTTGTCCAAAAAATTACCCATGTTTTATCAAAACAATTGAATCGGATTACCTCAAACGAACTTTTGACCCACCAGTGTGGCAAAAGTTTCGAACTTGACAAAAAAGAAGCAAAAGTTTGACCGAAATTTGAACCGTGGTCTAGCGAGTGAGAGCTGCGCCGATACCTTTCAGTCTTGAAGGAAGTGAGTTAAACTTGATACAAGTATCGTGTTGCTTCTCGAAATGGGTTTTTTGGAAGTTCTGTCGGCAGATTCCTACATCAACATCTTGCGGGAAAATCTGGAGGTTTCGCTGATCCAGACGGGCCTTGAAGAGAAATTTATATTTCTCTAGAACAACGACCCGAAGCAGACTGCCAAGAAGACCAAGTCTTTCTTCCGGTCTTGTCGAATTAAACCGCTGAAATGGCCTCCACGAAGCCCAGACCTCAACACCATCGAGAATTTGTGGGCGATTCTCGATGCCAAGGTTGACAAAACTGGTGTTACCAACAAAAATGCCTGGAGCGTGCCTGGGAAGAACTAGATCCACAACACCTACAAAACCTGGTGAAAAGCATGCCGAAGCGCCTCCAGCAAGTCCTTAAGGCCAAAGGAGGACACATTAACTATTAAATTGCTTTTTATTTTTCTTAAATCATCTTTTCTTGGGCCAAGAAGGAAGTGTGCACTTTTTTTGTCACTATTTTTTTCAATACAAATTAATTTTCTTTTTCTTTGAGTAAAATTCTTTTTTTTATCAAAATTTCGTAAGCGCAGCTTTAAAAGAATATCAAAAACAAAATATCAAAAAAGATTTAAGTGTGTTAACTTTAATTTGAACCAAATCAATGAGAGAAATTCGAAAACTGGTAAGGCAGGCACTTTATTTTGCCTATACTATGATCGAAAATTCGCAAAAAAAATCAAGTTATATTTAATTACAATATCACAGTAAAACCAAACACAGAAGTTTTTCGCAAAACCGAGGTTAAGGCTCATTTAAGAATGCCGGATCCCGGGCAAAAAAAAATCATGAGATTCCAGAAATAAAAGCCAATAATCAGTAAATGGTACTTTGTTATTAAGCAACCTAGATGTTTGTTTGCTGAACATCGGTTGAAATCGCAGATCCGCACAGCCAAACTCGTAAAAATAAAAGTTAAGTGTTAAAGTTCAATTGGTAATGTTCTTAATCATACTATTATAAACCCTCCGTAAATTTTAAAAAATGTATTATTACATTTTGAACAATTTTCAACTTTTAGATATTGTATGGTTAGAACTTTTTGCTTGCTGGCTCATGTTTTGTTCCAAAGACCTGACTGCTCTCACATACATTTTTCCACACTTGATGCCGCATCTTGGCTTATTTTAATCGAGACTTGCCTTTTGTTACGGGCCGTCCATTGATTAGGTAAGAATTTTTTTTTTGGGATTTGACAACCACCCCTCCCCCATGGTATGATTTTGTTGTATACAAATATAAAATAAATTGTATGGCGCGTTAGAAATATCACTCCCTTACGTAATTACTAAGTAGAAGGCCCCCGGTTTAAATTACCCGAGTGCTCGAATCCCAGACACAGGTCCTAAGAATGTAGAAGACGTCATAATTATAGATGTTGAGTGAAAATTATGCAATTAAGTCTAAAATACCTTTGAGAAGGCGAGTGTCCGGCTGTCAAAGCGTCCGGCAATTGAAGCAGCACGGTATATTGATGGAATTTGGGCAGAAAATAACAGTTCTAGAGTCAAGCTTACCCCAAATTTCAATCGATTAACATAATTCAATACCATTTTAACCAACATGGCATACTTTACCCAACAAAAATATGGAATCGTTGCAATACAGAGTATTGCACCACTTTTAAGTTTAGCATCACCCAAAATCTAGTAATAAAAGTTATTTCAACTAAAATGAAAAGTTTAAGGGGCTCAAGGACGCATTTTCAAGGATAGACTCAAAACTATATAGAGGTAGCATCTAAGATTTACGAGATATTATTCATTTAGGTGATGCTAAACGTTTCGAGATGCTGCAATATTCAGTATGAGTGTTGCAACACGCGATTCCATACTTCTGATGGATAGTGTATATGACATTTGTTTGTTTTGAGCTAAAAAAAATAAACGGAAAAGAATCTACTGGAATATTTACTCTTAAGTCAGATCAAATCATTACTTAGAATCTGACAAACGCAGTCTCCTTTATGCTGCCTTTTTTTGTTTGCTCCTCAAGCCTTAAATAAAAATTTACGTCAGGACAGTTGTATTTATATTTTAATGAACGTTGAGCCACTCATTTCACGTCAAACTTCTTCTGGCAACACTAATTTACCAAATAATGCTCAACAGCACATCAACTGCGGCTTATCCAACACCCCGAAACATCTCACGAAGCAATAAGTTCAAAAACATAGAAAAGCTTTTGTCATCCTTTCACCACAGAGTCTCAGTGAGCAAGACAAAACACGTACATCGTGTCCCATTCGTCCGACCCCAGATGCAACACAAAACGGCTCCAGTTTATGTTGTGTGACTTCACAAAAGACCGAGCGTTAAATTATCCACTTCCACCCAACCCAACGACGAGAACACAAACGGAAACGTGTGATTCCGTCCAACCGCCTCCCCCAAAATTATGTGTGACGTGCAAAAGTTTTTAAAACTGAATATATTAAAACATCACATAAAATTTTAATATAGCACTTCCTTTGAAGATTACTTTTCGTCACACACTCGCATCCAGCAAGCAGCTGCTCCACACTACTAAGGGGACGAAAAGGAAAGGCAAAACCGCTATCAAGCAGACCAAGTTTAGACAAAATTCATCCTGTCACCGGCACATACTCATACTCGCACACACACGATGACGAGCGGGAAGACTCGACAACGACTTGACGCTCGAGCAGAATTTTGATGAGACCACCATCGGCCGACCTTCCGACCATCATCCGACCCTGCCGTCCATTGCGACAATGAGTTCCTGGACCCAGAAGGAGATGGCCACCAGGCCTCGGGGAGGGAGGTCGGTCAGAAGGATGTGAAGAACCAGACTGTGTGGAGTAGATCTTTTGTTATCCAAATCATCACATATCGGTTAATTCTGACAGGCAACTATAAAGTCCTTCCCGGGGCGGTAGGAGCAAAAGCATCAGCCAGAAGCAGCTCATCAACGGTCGGCCAGAATGAGAGAATTTAACATGAACATGATGTTGTAATAAACATGACATATTATATTCGTCCGTGTGTCAGCTCAATTCATGTCCCCCTGTCTCGGGCTGGAGCTTTTATAACTATTATACAATGACACATCCCCACCGTGGTCACCGCGTTGGAGAGCAGGGGGAGTGATCCTAGCCAGTGTGTGTACATCTTTCTCTTCATCGTCATCATCGTCATCGGCCTCGTCAAGCGGCGTCGTCTTCACGATATATGTTCTACGCCGGAGGAGTTAGTTGCGAGTTTGTCTCTACATTTTAATTGTAGTTCTGGATGATACTGGATGAGCTGCTCTGCTTACGCCAGCTCAGGATCAGCGGTTCTCAACGTGTTGTTCAATGCGGAATATAAATGACTATGGGAGTTATGGGAGCATATGTCAAATGACGTAATGCCCATTGAAAACTTCGGCACATTTTGGCATACATTGCTCGTCTTCTATGTAATGCTTGTAATCGAAAATGAATTTTCCCATTGAAATTATAAGTATTTTCCCAAGCAACGTTTAAAAAAGGACCTATCAAACAATAAAAATAATCATGCCAAGTCACATTCATTGGAATTGAATTGTTTAGTTCAATTATATGTAGTGAAAGGCATAATACAATAAAATCAATCTGATGGTTTATTAACGCGTATAGCAATGCAGGCATCGAATCTACTAACACGATTTTTAATTTGCGAGCCACTGCACTGCTCCATACCCATCGGAATCCCGAACAAGAGGATAAAGCATTCATATGCTTGCTTTGACGACGATGACGACTACTCCTCGGTTGGTACAAGGAACCAGTAGTGTCCGTCAACAACTTTGGAAGCTGCTCTGCCGCTGTGTGATGATGCGGTTTGCAGCTTACATTGGAATCCTTTCTCACATTGTAGGCCTTCGTCGTAATCATCGTAGTCGTTGACGGTCACCATCGCCATACACAGAGCTAGAGAGAAGCCGTCAGCAGCGTCATTGTCGTCGTACATCGCTCTCTGTCTCCGGCAGATTTGCTAGGCAAAGCAGCAGAGGATAGTGTTCTCCACTTTATTGTCAACTCGTGGGATCATCTCGCAACCAGTCAGGCAGGCAGTGTGTTACAAGAGACCTGAGAGTGTAAAATGGGCGAGGGAGGTAAAAAGTGTTCACCGGGAGCTGATTGACTGTAGTGGGCCGAGCGGAAGATGACGGAGAAAGGGCCAGGGAGCGCCCGGACAGAGCTTTCATAGTTACATGAGTTGTTCACTTGATCGTGATTCCCGGCACAATGGCACCTGTCCATCGGATGACCGGATGGCCGGAAGTGATAAACGGTCCCGGTTGGAAGTGTTCTGCTGTCAGAGTCAATTATTCATTGACATTCGTTGAGTGGGCCGGTAAAAGTGAGCAATATGCTTCTGAATATTTTTATGCTGCTAGTTTTGTATGCAAAAAAATAGTGATGAAGCAATTGCAACTTAAATTGGTGGCAGGTTGACTACGAAGTATTTTTTTGCATCTTACATTACATTATATTTTGTAGTACACAATGTTGTAAAAATCTTAAATTTCGATATCTCATACTTAAGGTTTTTCTTGCTTCAGTTGGGCTCACGCAACTCAACAGCTGGTAAATCATGTACCAGTTGGTTCATCCGTTTGACACATTGGCTGTTTTTCTTTGAGAAATGTAACAACGCTTTCTGATCTAAACAATTACATTGTTTTTCACATATTTCCGAAGAGCTTTATAATTGGATAATTTTTGACGGCAATAAAGTGAGCGAGTGATTTTGCATCATGTGTAAGTTTTGCGAAGTAGATCGCAAATGATTGTGCTCTCGTGGAAGAACTCAATGATTCAGATTTGAGTGTGAGTCTATCAACACTGGTAGTACATAACATAGTTTTGTGTATTCATTCCATTTTGTCCTCTCGTCACTTGTATGAAAACTGTTATTACTATAAATACTGGAAGAGTATATCTCTAATTCACAAAAAGGGTTAACTGGATAAACCAAATAGACTCTTTTTGCCAAAAGCGAAACTCCACTATCAAATTGAAATTATATCGAAATTCAGTCAATTCGATGCATTAGCCAAATTTTCTTACCAGCAGAAAAAGACAGCCTCTTGCCCAGGTTCTTTTATTCAAGTGAGGGAGTAAAAAGTACCGCAAATCGTGGCCAATGTTTCCAAAATTTTTGGATTTTGACAGAAGATCATGAACTCCACTGGGAAAATCAAGTGTTCCTTCCAAATCAAGCGATTCTTAGATTGTTGTGTTCGCTAGAAACCTTTTTAAATCTGCTTTTGAAACATCTAGAAGAGGAAGGGCTAAATTTGTTTCACACGGGTAGAAATCAGAATCCAAAAACAAGATTATGACTCATGATATCATGATTCCAGCGTGTTTTCATCTTATGAAAATACACCATTATTTGGACTCATGATATCATGATTCAGATTACCGTAACTCAACACACGCGTTAGGTTTTTGTTGCTAATTGCTCGGAATCATGATTCAAATGCCAAAAATGCTGAGTTGCACATCCGTTTATGATCGACAAAATAAAAAAAATAGCATACGCTGAGACTCGAGCCAAGAACCTTCTGATTGATGGCCAAGTGCCCTATCACTTAACCACTTCGTAATCTTGAATGAGCTGAAGTAAAGTGAACCGCTTAAAGTTTTCACTATGGATGTTACGTTTATGCAGAATCATGATTATGACTCCAGGAACCATGATTTGTGATCCTGATATTATGACCTAACCAATTTATGAATTTCATGATTTTATCCGTGCACTTGGGAAGACAACATTAAACGATTGTTTAGGATCGTCTCAAGAAAGTCCTCAAGGGGTGATGAATCACTCAAAGATATAAAAAAGAAAATGATTCATTTGTTTTTGTTTCAGTCCAAGTAAAAATAAAATCGTAGGAGAGAAAAATTTCCTTAAATTCGCTTAAGAGAATCGGTAAAGCAGATTTTATTATGGAACCTTTTAATTCCACCCCAAATTCTTATCTTTTGAATGATACGCGTATTCTGCTAACCACTTGTAGTTTTCACCAAGTTTCTACAAGTGGTAGTTAGAATACACGCATCTGTCAAAAGATAAACAATTGAAGTTGGTTTGAAAGGTACAATCTCTAAATATACTTTTTTAAACTCTTTAGTCCGATTATACACAGTTTTTACATAGCTATACAGCACCTTTTGTGTTCAGTAGATCACATTCACATGGTAGAGTTCCATTCATTTACTCGTCAAAATTTATTCAAAACATAGGAGCAACTATTCATTTTCCTTAAAAATTTTAACTTCCATACTCCTCATCCGGCTACTCTTATAAGAAATCAATATCATTGGCCAATTTAGGAACCAAAGTTAAATCTCTGGCCAAAACTGGTTCTGGTGGCCTATACAGACCAACGAGATTTTCAACGCGAAAAAATAATTCAGCTTGGTTTCGATATTTTAAATACATAATATGGATTGAAAGCTTGCATTTGACATGTTTGTAGTACAAATACGGCATCCCATTTATTTTTCATTGACATTTTCTCTTAGGCTGGCCAAAACCGGTGATTTTTCCTATTGTTAAATAATAATAAAAAAAAATACCACACAAAATTTCTGGCTGGTCCTGTTGTATGCTTGTTGTACAGAGTGCAACACGCAAAATGTAAACAAAATTTTGACGGCAGTTCTTAGCAGTTGGAGTAACGTCGGTTTCAATTTAACAGCTGAATTTTTCCTTATTACAGCTATACCTCATAAACTATTACAAAATCCTCAGCCTTCGAAAAAATGTTTTTCACGCAAAAAGACACATCATCTATGGACATGTCGTAGCCGTATTTAAAGTTGCTAGGATATCGATCATGGTTGTTAAGTATCCTTTGTATTACCGCATTTGAAGCTATGATAGACTGTATTTACACGTCAAACGCAAACCACAATACTACAAATTTGTCAAAAGCAAGCTTTTAATCCATATTATGCATGTGAAATATCGAAACTGAGCTAAAATCATTTTTTCGCATTGAAAATATCGTTGGTCAATATAGGCCACCAGAACCAGTTTCGGCCAGAGATTTGAGTTCGGTTCCTAAATTGGCCAATCACATTTATTTCTAATGAGATTGGCCAAATTAGGTGTGATGGAGTTAAAAATATGAGGAAAATGAATTGTTTTTCTTATGTTTTGAATCAATTTGGACGAGTGAATCAATGTAGCTCTATCATGTGAGCTTGATCTACTGAACACAAAAGGTTTCACACTGATTAGCTATGTAAAACGGTGTAGAATCCACTATGGCTTCAACTGGCGTATGACCAAAACCGGCGCTTCTACCCTATGAACATGATAGACCGCCCGTCGTTGCTACTCCGTTATTGCAAGAACAGCAATTGGTCGGGGTTCTGCTAAACCGCACCAAGTGCCAAAAGTATTATTTTGAGATATTTAAGTTTAAAGTTCTCTCATCTGCGAGAAAATCGCAAATGTTTCTTTTGAAAATTTCACCGTTCACGAATGACTAACAGGGTCCAATAAGTAACTCAAGATAGAATATTCAAAAAAATCATCAAATATTTTCCATTTAATTAGATCTGATTTCAAATCAAGAGGTACTCAGTTCACTCTGGCTGAACAAAATTTGTAGAAAATGGTTTTCAGTTCGGTATGGCTGAATGTGTTTCATGATTTCCAAGAACAAAGAAAAAAAAGGGGAAAAAAAGGGTTCATATCATCGCCATACATGTTGGAATGCTTGTCACAAATGTTTATGCACTATAAACGGAAAAGATTTGTAATTTTCCATAGAACTGGTCACAATGTAGTGGTATGAATGGGTACAAGCCAATTCGTATTCTAACGTATTCTACCGACTTTCTCTTGATGGATTATCTATTTCAACAGAAGATTTATTGAACCAAGTCCCTCACGCATTCAAAGATTTGAAAAAGACAATAATGATGTAGTTAAAGAATGTGACGATCGAAGAAAACCATGAATATGTTCTGCCAGAGCGCACCAAGTTACTCCCATTTAGCACACTTTGGCTGAACAAGTTCACGATTATTTATGTGAAGTGCATACCAGGAATGGCATCCATTTCATCATTCCCGTTGTACATGAAACTGCTTGTGCTTTATTGTTCAAAAATAGTCATAAAAGCTGAAAGTTGATTGATTTTTTATGACTCTTTGTTAGGGACAACGTAAAAAAAATATTGATCGGGATTCGAACTCGTGTCCTTCGAGTGGTGATTAGGCGTGCTGCCTCTCGGTCATTTTGAACTGTTGAATTCAGAGCGAATAACTCGAAACAAGCTGTGCGCGATCTGATCAAGGAGGCTTGATGCTGAAAACAGGTGTAAACGTCATTTTCTGAACAGCTAAAGCGCACCAAGTGCTTCCAAATTATTCAGACAACATCAAATTCAAATGTCTTGTTATTTCATCACGG
This sequence comes from Aedes aegypti, assembly GCF_002204515.2. Lineage (NCBI taxonomy): Eukaryota > Metazoa > Arthropoda > Insecta > Diptera > Culicidae > Aedes > Aedes aegypti. The sequence continues at coordinate 385,578,218 of NC_035108.1, forward strand.
TTCCTGCATGGACCTATCGACATATTATATATAAAGCGAAGGCAAGCGTTTAGCGAATGTTGATATCCTTTCTTCATACAAAAACAAGATTTTTATATAAATTGTACTTGGTGCGGTGTGGCTGAACAAAATTGGAATGATATAAGATCAGCACCACCGAAACAATACTGTATTTTACAAAGCCGTTAACTTACATGACATACTAAAATCCGTTGGTGTTGTTACTGTATGTTGTCCGGAATGGCCACTTAGCAATATTTGAGGAAGAATTAAAAAAAATGCCGTCTTTAATCAGAATTTTAAATTACCTCCAATGACAAGCTAGGTTTATGGTTCGCTCTGGTTGGATACAATTTCAGTTTTACATATCCTGCTAGAGAAATATTTTGAATTTACTCAACGAGGGATGGTTCAAATTATTCGATATCTTAAATGTAGATAGGTTACGATAATCTGAATCCTCTAGTGTAAATAACTCATTTTTGAAAAAATTGGCGTTTGGTGCGGTTTAGCAGAACCCCGACCAATTCTTACACAGAGAACCAAAAAACGCTACTCAGGATCATTAGCATCCTCAATGTGTAAGTACTGGTGCTCTCATCATTACAACAAACAATAACGGCGCTTGCTGCGTCCGATGCAGGTCAATTTGGGGATGGGAGGGAAATGTTGACGTGTTACTTGCTTCATGGAAGCCACAAGAAAATACTGGCAGTTTGGATATAGGAAAGGATTCGTTTTGGTGAACGATAAAAATATAACATGAAATGAATACTTGAGCATTTACACGGATGATCGATACCGATAGTGCGGTTACTTCGCGATTACGTCACTCGTCCACAAAAAACAAGCAACATATTCAACGGATCAAAATCTATTCGGAACATATCATAAGCAATGAGAATAAATGTATTCTCAAACGTGTCATCCTTTTGTACAAGTAGGTTTTTCTGGGTGTTCTGTTGCTAGTTTCTCCCTACTTTTAGTTTTTAGCTTAAAGTCTTCTTGATTCTTGTTTTATTATTAGTTTGAAGCCACCATTGTTATAGCTGGATAATTAACGTTAACGTTACGTTAAAATTAGCAAATTTATTACCCTTGTTTATCTTTAAGGGCAAGTTAGGGTATTTGAGAAACTCAAACGTATAGATATATAAATAGCTGAAAAAAATGTCATGCCATTTTTCTTAAATGCAGATTTTTGTCACAGTCTTTGCTTCTAACCCCCTTATTAATAGTTTTTGTATGTACTACATGTAGGACGGTTGTCTTAAATATGGATTCAATTCATAGAACATGTATGTCATTCCTGACCTGATATAGAAAGACTTTTCATAGGTTTCTGGTTTGGCTAGGCATCAGTTCGTTTGCTTCATTCAATATTGCATGAATATACAATAAACTGGCCCTTTAGCAAAAGAGTTGTAAAACTCAACGGGGCACCCCCTAGATATGTGCCTTAGGGTAAGAAAGCAGCTCCCCCAAAATTTCAACTCATTTGGTTGTTTTCCCAGCTGGCGCATTCAATTCAAAGTTTGTATGGAATATTTGTTTCAAATATAACGAATATTGACCCTATGCCACTGTTTCGTTCCGTATACTAGCTAATCGCGTTCAATTGAACCCAAAATAATAAATTCACTAGTTGATACCCTAATACACCTAGTTGCAGAAGGTTGTATCTAGATTTAAGCTCATTTTTATTAACTTTTCAGTTGTTGAAAGTTAGGCTTAGATCAGCAGTCCCGTACAATCACATATATGCATGCACCTTATTCCGCAGCTCACCCAGCGTCATAGGTGGCTATGATTCGCTAAGTGGCTTTCACCCAGCTATATTGAATAAATACTAAGAGATACAAACAAATCTACTTCAGACGCTAAAAGAGTCGACTTATCGTATGTTCACGTTGTCTTTAGAGTACTTATTGGTGATATTTTTGAACTGTGGTTGCATGAATCGCATCGACTCTATGACACTACCCCGAACGCCACTACCCCGAATGCCACTACCCCGAACGCCATTACCCCGAAAGCCATTACCCCGAATGGGTCATTACCCCGAACGCCACTACCCCGAATGGGTCACTACCCCGAACGCCATTACCCCGAATGCATAACATTTTGAGACATATTCTAGTTAGAGATGAGTATTCAACAAATTTGGCTCAACAATGTATTTTTCAAATATTAGAAGATAAAAAAGCATGGGCCTTTCTTACAAAGCAAAGCAAAGCGATGCTGAAGGTGTCTGGGTTCGAATCCCGGACGGTCCAGGATCTTTTCGTAATGGAAATTTCCTTGAAATCCCTGGGCATAGAGTATCATCGATACACGAATGCGAAAATGGCAAATCAGGCAATGAAAACTCTCAGTTAATAACTGTGGAAGTGCTCTTAGAACACTACGCTGAGTAGCCGGTTCTGTCCCAGTGGGGACGTTAATGCCAAGAAGAAGAAGAAAATAAAAAAGCAGATTTGTGCCTTTCAAGCTTTAGTGCAATCTTAGAAGTTGATTTCAAACTGTTTCACCTTAAAGCAAATAATGTACATACAAGGTTTTGTTCAGATTTGTCCTCTAATTTTGGTTAGATTCACACAGCTTCATTGCAATACTTTGAAGAACAGCCTATTTCGAAAAGAAGGGTGAATTTATTATGAAATGTATAGCTATAATATGCAAAAAATTAGGATGTACTAAAATACTCATTTTTGCAGGTGACGCGCTACTAGCATTAAGATCTTCTTAAAGATTTTGTTTCGTAAACGATGGTAATGGAAGATCACCTTGAGATAGTCGCTGCAAGTGTTGTTCTATGGAACCTGCTTAGAGACCAACCTGATATACAAACGTTCCGCTGTACATGTTAATAAAACGGCGCACAGTATTTCGATCGGCCGAAATCGTGAACTTAATTCTGTAGCACCTTTAAACGTGATTTTTTCGGAATGGTGTCTTCGGACGAAAATTTTCTAAAAATATAGCGCATATATTGACGGTAAATGTTAGTTCGCAACTTTGCCACGGGCGGCGCTGCGAAAATAATTTGTTTGAAATGACGATCTTTAAATATGATGTCTTCGGCAAAGTTGTAGATAATTCAATTACAAACAACTTTGCCAAAGACACCTAGTGTATATTCAGCCGCATTTCCAAAATACGGGAGTATTTTATGAACGACCCCCTAAAACTAGTTTTTCACGTATATTTTGAAAATACGAAGTTTCCGGTAGCAACAATGTTCTACAAAATTGTGTAAACAGTCAAAATAAATCATTCTCTAGAAGACACTAGGTGTCTATAGATCAAGGAAAAGCAGTTATAACCATTTAAGTGCAAAAATCAGTCATTTTTGGGGTCCGTGTATTTATTCGGGTGGCAGCTGGTGGCAGATGAAACCTAGTAGGATTCAAAATACATCATTAGTAGTTGTAAATGTCGATAGTGTCATTAGTATCACCGAGTATCCCTTTTACTTAGAGGAAGATTCATCAATGACTTTTATTACCCTATAGTATTTAGTTATATGATGGGTAGAGGGCTATGTGGCTCCATACTTCTTCTTTTTCTTCTTCTTGACACATTCTTCATCATTACGCACAACCAAAAGGTTTCAAATACATTTTTGAAGAAAGTTTTCAATCTCGAGAAATGACGCTTTACGAAATGACTTGCCCTACAACTATTTTTCACTTGAGATTTTTGCGTTTTTTCGTACATCGCAAGTAATTAAATAGCACTTTAATTCGCTCTGCGTGTTAGCATTATACAGCTGACATACTTAATTGGTCGAATAATGGCACTAAAAGACCAAAAAGTTGAACTAGCAGGTTAGTGTTTACTTGAGATATACACTATGACACGTGCAAGCACGATGCGGTGGGTAGCAAATTAAGTGATGTATCAAATTCAAATCCAAAATCAGGCAAGAGCCTCAATATCCGATCATTTTGTAAATGAATGTTACACCATAAGAATTGCGTTAACATTTAAACACTGATTTAATTCACAGAATAGTGATTCAATGATTTAGTCTTTTCTCAACAGAATATTTCTCCAAATTTGCATAGCTTGCACTTGCTATAGTGTCTATGTACGAAAAATAGCTAAAACGCAAACGAAAAATAGTTGTATGGCGGGACATTTTGTAAAGACTAATTGAGAACTTTCTTCATAAAAGTATTTGGAACCTATTGAGTGTGTATGTATAAAGATGAAGAATGTGTCAAGAAGAAGAAAAAGAAGACGTTTGGAGTCACATAGCCCTCCATCCATCATATAACTAAATACTTCAGGGTAATAAGAGTCATTGATGAAACTTCCTCTAAGTAAAAGGGATACTCGTGGATATTAATGACACTATCGACATTTACAACTACTAATGATGTATTTTGAATCCTACTAGGTTTCATCTGCCACAAGCTGCCACCCAAATAAATACACGGACCCCAAAAATGACTGATTTTTGCACTTAAATGGTTATAACTGCTTTTCCTTGGTCTTTAGAAACCTAGTGTCTTCTAGAGAATGATTCATTTTGACTGTTTACACAATTTTGTAGAACATTGTTGCTACCGGAAACTTCGCATTTTCAAAATATACGAGAAAAACTAGTTTTAGGGGGTCGTTCATAAAATACTCGCGTATTTTGGAAATGCGGCTGAATACACACTAGGTGTTTTTGGCAAAGTTGTTTGTATTTGAATTATCTACAACTTTGCCAAAGACATCATATTTAAAGATCGTCATTTCAAAAAAAATATTTTCGCAGCGCCGCCCGTGGCAAAGTTGCGAACTAACATTTACCGTCAATATATGCGCTATATTTTTAGAAAATTTTCGTCCGAAGACACCATTCCGAAAAAACAACGTTTAAAGGTGCTACAGAATTAAGTTCACGATTTCGGCTGATCGAAATACTGTGCGGCGGCCTATGATTGTCACTACAGTAAAAATATCGTTGGTTTGTGGGATCATTGGTTTGAATTTCGATGAGATAACCACAAAGGATTTTTTTTTCTTGAATCAAGACAATGAAGAAATGATGATCACAAAAGGTGGTGAGCAAATTCACAAGAGACCTGTCTGTTTCCATACAAGAAGATAAAAAAGGAAAAAGAAATATGAGAATTATAGCAGGATTCACTTTAGTGAATGCCTTCAGGATATTCCTTTAAAAACCTGTTCTATATAGAAATATTAGTGACTAGCTTATCCAACGAAAACTGGGAAGAACAGCCTATTTAAGAAAGAAGGGCAAATTTCTGGTGAAATTTTTGCAGCTATGACGTAAATGATCTCTTTAACAACGTGATGCTATGGAACAACCTCTATTTATAAGAAAGGAAAATATTGAATTATTACCACCAAGAAGTCCAACCACCGGTGATCACGCAGCTGTTCAGCAAGACCATATTGAGGGCTATAGGTTCGAAGACCTCTGGTGGCGTATTTTATGCATTAAACATTTCCTTGACGTCCCTGGGCACATAGGCATATGTACAAGAATCCAAATTGACAAGAAGAGCTCTTAGTCAATTGAAGGCTTATTTTAGTAATTACCCTCAAAATGTAACAACCCATATACAATGTGTAGAATTTCCATACAAAAAATGGGGGTGTGTAGGTGTCTAAAATAGTAATTTTTGGCGTTATGGAATTTGTGAATAAACCTTTGAACTGCAAAAGTGCCTACTGAGCTGATAAACAGGCACTCTCTCAGAAAGAATGAGAAAAAGATAGTTGCCAACAAGATATTTCGAAAAAATAGCTGACATATAAAAAAAGGGAAAATATATCCTGAACATTTTACCGACGAATTTTTGCGCCATTAAGTACCAGTTTTCATTGAAGACGCATTTTTGCCCGCAAAACACTGTATTTCATACTATTCGGGGTAATGGGTCATTCGGGGTAGTGGCGTTCGGGGTAATGACCCATTCGGGGTAATGGCTTTCGGGGTAGTGACCCATTCGGGGTACTGGCGTTCGGGGTAGTGGCGTTCGGGGTAATGGCGTTCGGGGTAATGGGATGGAGCCATCGCATCACTTACCAAGGTGAATCATGATCATGCAGCTATAACCCCTCCCACTAACAAAACTCCTTCCCATGACAACCATGGAGATACAGAGGTGATCTCGGTATCTAGTAATAATGGATGTCACACTAACATTCCCATGTCTGGAGTTCTCGAAAGTGTATATTGAAGATGGAAAGCTACTCCCAAGCTACATCTCTTGGTTTCTTGTGCAACTTTGATTATTCTGGTAAATCACGGAGTAGCAATTACGAATTGTACGGTCATCAATGCTTGTGCTTATGCTTATGCTTTAATCATGATACAACCTTCTACAATATTGTTCGCTATAGTATCAAGTAGTGTTTTTGACATTCTAGGTTAACTCATTTTAAAAAGACACCGACACGTTAAAGCTTCCAGTGGACAATTTGCCATTTGAAGGAAGCAGCACAATAGACAACGGGCTAGCATGCAACGCCCAGTGGAACAGTCGAAAAACCTTCCCGACGAAAAGTTTTCCGGACTGAAGCGGGAATCGAACCCACACCCCTTGACTCGATGCGGCTAAATGCTTGGTAACACTAACCGCACGGCCACGAAGCCCACATTTTGCATCAATTGATCATTCAAAAATATGAACGTGAATACAATGCACGTAGATAGAGAACCTTCCTGGAGAAATGTTAAAAGAATTTCTTAAGTATTCTCCGGTGGAAATTTTCCAGGAATACTCTGTGAGTTCTTTAGAAGGATTCTTTAAGGACTTTTTACTGTATTAGACAAAGAATGAATATTTCACATAGTGAAAATTGAAGTTCACAAATATCACTAATGTACAGCGATATGAGACAAAATCACAATCAAATAAAATCAATTGAAATCATTGCAAACTAAGAGATTGGTGAACAATGTTATTATTGCGACTGACTCCATCTCGAAAATTTTATCCCTAGTTGATTGTTAAGCACTCCTACAAAAAAGACACTAGTAACTCGTGACTCCTTTGAAAAGAACCATGATTCAAACACTCATTTTCGAAAATCGAACCTTTTGAATGATTTCAAAAGTGATAATAAAACAAGAAAAAGGATCGTTTGTAGGATACTGAAATATGCAGCACAACAGCTTGTGTTGATTAGGAGCATATTTTTGTGGACAGTCATGCTAATACATTTACGGTTTATAAATTATGACCATAAAATGTGAAATATAAAATTTTTGGAGGTATTTTACCAAAAAAAAATTAAACATAATGCCACAACTGAACAAGTTGTGCCTTTTTGGCGTAAAGAACACATCCGAAGGTTGCACTGAAGTTTCCAATAGATTATGAGATAATTTTGCCATTTTAAAGAAAATCAAGTTGCAACATAGGGCGTAACTTGAAGTTTTGAACTTGTCAACATTCAAATATGATTTTGCTAGTATGGGTCTAAACGTTCAGGATCTGCAGAATTTTGTTTGTTTTGTTGGTTTGTGTTTTATACATATTAGAAATGTCCTCAATTGGTTTATTTTTTAACGTTTAATGAAAAGATTAAAAAATAAACACCACGTAAATAAACGCGTAATCATCACCTCTAGGTTCAATGCAAGCGCAAATGAATTGACCTATCCGACAGGAACAATCAAATGTCCACAATAATTTTGATTTACGGTTGTAAAAAAATGAAATCAATTCAAGCTACAATTATGACCGTTTGCATCATTGTAATGCCTTTAATCATCTAATTAAGCCTGATGTAAATTGACCGGCATCGACCGGCTCCAGTGCTTCCCCAACCCGCCGGCCAATAAATAGACAGAACCTAATCAACCTCAACTACAGCGGTAATCGAACAACAAACATTCGATTAAAAACACTCCAACCGAACCCGAGTCGAAACTTCCTGTGCCCTTTGCCTCCGGGCTTCTCTTGGCGTGCTTTTCGTTCGAAAGTGAACGGAAATGGCTTGTAATAAAATGCAAACACAAATACTAATCCACACACACAGACGCACTTAGTCCGTGGCAGCACTACGCATGGATTGAATATTTCATGAAGTTTCCCGACCCACTATTCCTAAACAGTAAGCCTGTAGGCTACAACTTAGTTCTCAACTACAGTATCTGATCGAAAAGCGAGATATGGTTAAATTGTTCTGTCTATCTCAAAACCTTCCTTAACTCCTCAACAAGAACAAAAAAGTTAATTCGATTTTTTTGTGGCAAATTCCGGTGAAGGCATTAATTTTCGATAATTTCTTTTTAAAATCTACTTGGTTATCCGTCAATGATTGTAACATTATCCCCTTATCGTTCTCATCCCAATTACAACTGAATTGCATTCTGTTTAATTCAATAAACCTGCATACAATTTGATAACCTACTGTACCCTTAACTACACACAGGCATAATCGCAGTCTCCTGAACATGATTACAGCGATTTCGATATACCGGAAAAACATCAGCTAATCAGTTGAAAATCACATATTAAATACCTGCCCTGCTGCTGCTGTTATTGTTGCTGCTATTTCGGAACCACATTTTCCAAACGAAATACGGAGTATTGGAGGGGTGAAGGCTACCCGGAATCGGATCCAGTCCACTAAATGACACGGCCACAGTTAAAGTGCAGCTTATACCCGGGCCACATTGAGCGACGTTTTCCCCCTTGGCCTAGCCATCTCGAAGAGGAAATATTGACAACAATTGTCATAAACTAAGCGGCATTAAAATGAGGTTTGGCTGATGTTGGCGTGTTGCGTCCGGTGTTCGGTGCGTACCCGATTATCGGTGTTTAGCAAAATTTTAGCAAGCTGAGATATTTATTTCTAAGCATTTAACAATAGAATGTGTTGAAAAAATAGCTTGTGGAATAACAAAAATAATTCTATACAATTTATTCTCATCAAATTTATCGTATAATGAGATACAATCATCAGATATTATATATAAAAGAATAACTTATAACATTTTGTGTGAAACCGATTTTGTAATAACTTTGATTTAACTTTTCCAGACCACTTGAAAGAAAATATCGGGAAATAACAAACATTGATATGAGTTACAATCAGTGATATGATTGTGTTATACATATCTTATCGGGTATGCATGTGTGTGTACGTGTAGTTGTGTCCAGGTATCTACTTTTCGCATTGCGCATAGTTTTATTATGTTTATGGTATCAGGCAATGACGTGATTAATAAGGCAGTTGGTACAAAAGCGACAATACACGGTGATTAGCTCTGCAAAATGTGAAGATCATAAATTGTGGTATTGTTTTGATTTTGTGAGGGCGAATATTAGCGAGTCGTTTTGAATATTTGGATAAAATTAAACAGGAAGAACCGTATTTATGTGCATGAGTTTATATTTCAGAGCTAAGCTTAACAGCCATGACGCTTGATAGCAAACATAATTAGAACTATTTGAGACAAAGTATCTCAACAGCTGTAAATGAATCCACCAGAGAATAAATGAATCGAGCATGAAACAAGACACCCATCACCTCCATTTATCACCCGGTACAATTTGCATCACAATATTCCATCCCTTTTAGCTAGGCGAAGAAATTTGAACCCCTCGGCAGCCGATTCGCAAATCCTTCTTCAGCCTAATTGACTTACCTGTGGCGATAAATCAGCTTTCACCGGGAGGCGCGCAAGATTAATGCCGTGGGCAATTAGCATCAACGGTTTCTTAAGCGCGCTAATAATTGACTGCTGAAGCACCACTTTTTTTGCTTCTTGCCAGAGAGGCTGGCAGGCGAGACGAGTGGCGGCAAACATACTCCAATCGCAATCATGATTAGTTGTAGCTTGGACAAACTCATTTTTTCCAGTTCATGTTACCGATGGTTGGCGTGTATCGCCACATGAGCTAGTGGATATCTTTCTGATTCACGGTCGTAGAAATTCCGATACTCTGCATGATGGTGAGGGTCATTTATATTTTAATCTTTCATTTCACTGATAAAGCAATGAGCGCTTCTGAAGTTTAGCTAACGTTTCGATGTGCCAAACTAGCGTTGGGTCAAAGATGGTAAAAAGTTTTTTTTTTCTAGCAGCTCACATGTTTTAAATTGACGATGCTTCAAGATCAGTCTCTTGCCAGATGCCATGTTTCCCTTGAAATGATGAATGGAATCCTGAATTTCCCATGTCCTAGAAACTGATTGCACTGAAGTAGTCAATAACCTCATTCTCCCTTGTGAAGATATGTGAATCCAGTGTAAAATCCGAACACCTGCGTTTCAGTGCTGGTATCAAATTTCAAATGTTATACACGGGTAGAGATCGGAATCCAAAAATCCAAGTTTTAACTCACTATAATGAAGTATCCATATAATCATTATGGTTTAGAATCATTTCAAGATTATTATTGTATTATCAAAACGTATTGATTTTGACAGAAATCAAAATTTTGAAAATCGGCCAAATGTTATCTCAATCATCTATGTACTATCAGTAGGCTATTTGCCCTTTGAAGGAAGCACCACACTAGACAACGGACTAGCATGCAACGCCCAGTGGCACAATCGGAAAACATTCCTCTCGAAAAGTTTTACGGCCTGAGACGGGAATCGAACCCACACTCCTTAGCACGATGCGGCTAAATGCCTCGGTGACACTAACCACACGGCTACGAAGCCTTCAACGCACTTCAATGTCAACTAGTACAATGGCTCGTTTGTAAATGTAAGCTCTTGAATTTGCAATCATGATTTCCATTCTATGCGATTTCTATTTACCTTTCATTTAACCTGTTGTCCATTATGCAGCCCACAGACGCTCAGACGGTTTGACCAAAATTTACTTTGCCCCCAAGTTAGTCAAACCGATTTCTGTTGATGCAACCATTTGACCGACTGTCAAAGTTCGTCACCATTGGCGTAGGAACAGGGGGGGCCAGGGGGGCCTGGCCCCCTCCAGAATCTTCCAGGCCCCCCCCAGAATTTTTTATGACAATAAAAAAAAAAAAAATAACAATTTTACATGGAGCAGAATCTTCTGAATCAATTTACATAACATTTGTTATTGATAAAAATCTCTTCAGTAGTTACGTTATTTTATGTTAGAGAGAAAATCTCGCTTGAGTTACACCGCATCAGCGTGGCGGTTCTGAGTTCGTTGAATCATCCCATCCCCGACATAGTCACTTATGACGTACCGTAAATTCGGGTGAAATTGATCAGTAGGGTGAAATTGATCACTGTGTCACTCGATTTTATTTCTTCCTAATGGAGCACAAATATCAATGTAACCTGCAGTGAATAAACGTTGTTTGTCGTAAGTATGCCCAAATTGTGTGTTGTGAAGTTTTTTGCGTTCAAAAAGGTTTATTAACTTCTAGTTCTAGACAAGGATTTGGACATGGTATAATCCTGAAAGTTTGTGAGGATACTGAAGATATATCCCCAAACTAGATTTCATAACCAATACTCGTACCATTTCGTTGATTTGGTTGAAATAATTGAATTTCCGTTATATACCAGGAAATTCCTTAGGAAATTGCATACATTTAGGCGTTTTCTACATTATTCTTGAAATTTAAACATTCATTATTTCTATAAATATTGTGTTGTTAAGAATTTGGAAAACATATTCGGATTCAGGGAGCTTAAATTTATTAAGTAAAGTTGTTTTGAAAACTTACAATAATGGAATTGATAAGTGATCAATTTCACCCCGAAATGAGATCTCCCGATTTTTTATTTTAGACATATTTTTTAGCACTAAAATTACATTTGTTAGAAAATTTCGGTACTTGAGTCAATGAGGCTCCCCTTCATACTTGTTTTTCTGCATTCAGTTGTTTGGCATTGTCAACATTATAGAAATCAGACAAGAAAAACCGTGAAAAGTGATCAATTTCACCCGAAATTACGGTAAAAAGTTATAGTGACGACTTCCTTCGGAAGGGAAGTAAAGCCGTTGGTCCCGAGATGAACTAGCCCAGGGCTAAAAATCTCGTTAATAAAGTCAAATCAATCAGTTCGTTGAATCGCGCGACAACCTTAAGCTTAACCGTCCGGCTGTCGTTCAATTGACTGCTGTTAGAACTAGCTTCTCGTTGTATGCGTTAAGCGCAATTTTTCGACATCTCAGTTGCAAAAAAAAATACCTTGGTGTAAAAAAGCGTCAATATCCTGGAAATTTGATTTCTAAAATTTCTTTTTTTTTTCTTAATAACACTGTGGAACACGTTTTTGCCTCAAGCATCTAAAAACCACTATTTACTTAATTAAGGGTTGCCGAATCCATTGCCTTTTTCAAAAATATCACAGTGCGTCTAGTTTTTGAGATATTGGCTGTTGAAAATGCAAAATTTGACTATTTCAGCCAACTTGCATGCAAGTTTCCCAGCTTGTATGGCAATTTCTTTGAATAATTTGCCACTGAATTCAAACTTTATGTGTATAACAACACTTATCAGTAAAGTTCATAATACTATCCATGTTCAGAAGTTTGTTTTTGGTGTTTTAGAAAAGTATTATATTTTTTCATATAAGAGAAACAAAAAAAAATTGTATGGAGACTGCAAGCATGTAGAAAAAATCGATTAATAAAAATTTTATCATACAATTTCAACCAAATTATGTGTAAAATGAAAGTTGAAATCCTATTTTGCATGCTTGCTGGATTGGAGCAAAAAAAAGTTTGATAAATCATACTTTAAATCTCATGTAAACATCAATTTAACCAGTGTTTTATACAACTTTGATGACCTGTAGCTAAAAATTGTGACGTGCAGGAACATTTCTGAGAACGGCATAAGATTCAGCGGCCCCAAATCTACTAGAGACACATAATATAATCCTTGAGACACGCAAAAATGTAATTTTTGTTACGCTGTGTAATCCAAATAATTCTGTTTCAGTATAAAGCAAGTGAATATGCACTGTTTTTGTTTTTTTTTAGGATACCCTGTTCGAGGTGTCCGGTGATTTCTTTTATCCTCATAAATTTCGGCATAGCCAAGTTTTCTTCAGATAAATGAAAGAAATTTAACCTGGTGTGATATGTAACAAAATCGACCATATTGTTTTATTCCAGCAATAAATTCTCTCTTTGATTTTGATTTATTTTTTTAAGTATTCTCGAATGAATAAATTCATTGCTTAAACAATATTTTTTCAAGAAATCTTATAATTTCTAGCAAATATTTAAAAAAAAACTCTTAGATGTTCTTTATACAATTTTAGTGGCTTCAGAAATTTTGCAAATATCTTGGAAATTAGTCAAATAATATTGTGGGACTTGTTCATCCTTTCAAAACAAGTCTTCCTATTGGACATCCATTCCTGCCCTGTCCATGTCTACTTTTTATTAGCAAATTGATTCCGAAATATGTTCTCAGATTTACCTAAAATATGTTACCCAATCTTTCAAAAGTTCAGTTTTCCCTCACAATTTCTCCAAAAAATAATTGATTCTGTCAAATCTAATACTGAGGTATTTCGCTGAAAATTCTACTAGAAATTCTTCTGCGAATTTTTGTAGTTTTCACAAAATTGTTATTACAATTTTTTTCGCGAAGTTCATCAAAGTCCTTAAGAAATGTTTCCAAAATCTGTCACAAATTACGTCAAAAATTCTTCTATGTTTTTTTTTCTTGAAATGTTGATTCAAATCCCCAGATTGGAAAAAAAACATTGATTTTAAAAATGTCTCTTGCCTTCGAATCTTCAGAGGAAATTTGTTGAAAAACCCTAGACAAACTTAAGCTTTCGAAACTAGCATAGCGGTAAAAGAATTTGTAGAGAAACATGTAGCAAAATAACTGAGAATGGGGAAAGCATTTTTTAAGATATTCATGAAGAAATTTGTATTGATCTTCCTTAACACACTTCTCTAAAAATAATGTATTTGATAGTGTGTCAGAGTCCATTTTTTGTTCCACCCTCGAACTTCTAGATGTTTTCTGGCAGAATTCTAGAAAATCAGAAGTCAAGAAAGAATAGATTTCAAGGATAATATCTAATGAAGATCCGAAGGAACTTCTTGATAAGTTTTGTGTTTTATTTTTAAATTCATTAGAAAGGTTTAAATTATCATGTAATTGCACCTCTAGAGAAAAGATTATAAATTATCTCTCAATGTATCATTGCCCATCTACTGTTGCACCAGCTTCAATATTTTGTTTTTATCCTTCCTTCACATGATGCTTTGAGAAACTTCGTACAGAAATCTTTCCATACTCCAAAAAACAACATTTTGAAGAATCTTAAAACGGTAAATTGTAAGCGTTTTGAAAAAATACAAAATTCTTATACATATACGTATACGTTCCTGATTTCTGAGAGTCGATCAGGAATTACTCAACAAATTTTCAAAGTAATGTTAAAGTTTCCCCTAAGATTTAAATTCATTAAATTCTTACATTATGAATTTTACCACATTACACCTTTGGTAATGTTTTAAAAATATACGGGCAATATTTCGCGTTAAACTTTTACAGTACTACTTTCAATAAAAAGTCCATCTGTTTCAACAACAATCATTTTCTATTAAAAAAGACTAAGAAAAATTAACAAGATTGTTTGTAGTAAATTCGACAAGGACCACCTAAGCTTTTCTGTGAGGTTACATTGTCAACAAGTTTCAGAATTCTTAAATTCTTGCATTTTACGGCAGGAATAAGGTATTTTTTTCCGAATTATATTTAAGCTACAATTATTAAAAAATACCAACAAAGTTTTTTCAAACCTTTTTTTTTTTGTAAGTGTTTCCTTAGGAATCTAAGGAATTTGTATAGCAATCTCTAAAGATATGGATATATTTTTGGAGTAATTTTTGAACCAAAACATTATTTATAACAGAAGCCTGAGATTACAATTCGGAAAAAATGGTGTTATTTCTAAAACCCAAAAAATAGTTGTTGTAGAAGTTTTTTGTGAAGTTCAAGAAGGAATTGCAAAATCTTAGTAAATCTGATGAAAATTTCTTCAAAAAATTCCCCAAAAAAATCGTTAGTGCAGTTTAACGAAAAAAGTTTTCGGAAAATACTTAGATAAATCTCTGTTATTTTTTTCGGAAGAATCTTACGGAAACAATAATATAATTCTGTAAGAATAAATTACGTGCCTATTCTCTGAGTATTTTCACGGAAGAGTTTTTGAAAGAACAGTTGAACGTATTCCGCTAGGAATTTTATAAATTGTTAGAATAATTCAAACATTTCGTAATTTATGAACAAAAAAAATCGAGACAGTTTTTTACGGAATATTGCTCATTGATTTTAGAGAATTCCAAAAAAATAATTATCTGTGAAAAAATGCAGACAGATCTGCGGAAAACTTCTTTAAGAAATCATGATTAACATTTTTCCAATTGAATTATTTTTAATTGCTAATGGAATTCTTGTGGAATATTACGAGGAATCCTTAGAGTAACACGTGGAAGAATTTATGCAGGAAGTCTGGAAAATTTTTGCTGAGATTTTTTCAAACAATCCTGCAGAGGAGATTTTGGAAGTTTATAAAAGCAAAATTATAAAAACTGTAGGCGAACTCTTTGAAAAATTCGTGGAATGAATCCTTGCTTTGTACTATTTTCTGGGAGAAATCTTCAGTAATTCCTGAAAATCCTTAACAAGTTGCTAATGAACAACTGCAGGATATTTTAAACTAACAATTGGTATTTATACGTAATAAGTGCGTAGAGAACCTTACAGGAGAAATTATTAACATAATTTCTAAAACATACTCTGGCGGAATTCCCAATGAGTTTTTTAAACAATTCGAAAGAGTTTCTTCGTGAAATATTTTAGTGAGATTAGAAAGTCTCAGAACGCTTTTCCGTGGGAATCCCAGGACAAACTCAATGAAAACTGGTTAAGGAGTTCTTGAAGAAAGCGCTGAAGAGTACGAAAATAATTCATGAAGAAATTTCCGTAGGAATTCTCTGAGGAATCTCTTCAAAGGACATGGTTAAACACCTGAAAAACGTGGAAGAATCACAAAGGACATTCCTTGTGATATTTTTTTTTGCTAGAATTAAAGGAATTTTGACCGGATTGTAAAAAAAAATGTTTTCCGTAGCGAAAATTGAAATTTACAAACATCACCCATGTGCCACGAAATGAGACAAAATAACAAATAAATAAAATCAATACAAATCTGTTAAAACTAAGAAATTTGTGGGAACCATAATTATTGGGACCGGCATTACTTCTGTAAAAGAAGTATTTGCTAGGCCCCCCCTAGGCCCCCTCCAGAAAAAAATTCTAGCTACGCCAATGTTCGTCACAGCAACACGATAGTTCTTCGCATGTTTTGAATCTCGGCAATTCTAGTGGAAATGGAATTGTTTTTTTTTTTCGCATTCTGTGACTGCGGAGAGAGGGTTTATTCACATATTTCATAACGCTGAAAATGGCAATTTTTGACACCCACTCACCTCCTCGTAACGCTTTTTGTATGAATATTCGACTAATTTTGTATGAACTGTAACACCAGCAGAACACCCACCCACCCCCTTTAGCGTTATGAAATTTGTGAATAAGCCCAGAATATCTCTACGATTTTTGGAGCAGACTTTTCAAAAGTATCGAAAAAATGTATGTGGATGAGGAATTTCAGTTCTGATTCGCACGAAGTGTTCCGACAAAACGTTATAATCATAAGGAGTTTTTTTTTCAGGGATTATTCTGAGCAGTCATCGTAAAGGGAACGGCTATAGGATTTTATCATGTAGGGTAAACGCACCGATTTTGGCCAGCTTAAGAGATACTACAAATATGTCAAATGCAAGCTTTCAATCCATATTATGTAAGTATGTAAAATATTGAACCTGAGTCAAAACCATTTTTTCGCTTTGAACATTTCGTTGGTTAATGTAGGCCACCAGCATCAGTATTGGCCACAGATTTAACATCGGTTCCCAAATCGGCCAATCGCATGGATTTCTCATGAGAATGGCCAAATTAAGAGTACCCTGGCCAAATTAGGTGTATGGGAGTTAAAATTATAAGGAAAATGAATTGTTTTTCTTATGTTTTGAATCAATTTTGACGTGTAAATGAATGTAGCTCTATCATGGGAATGTGATCTACTCAATTCGAAAGGTTCCATACTGATTAGTTATGTAAAACGGTGCATAATCCACTATGACTACAATTGGCGTATGGCCAAAAACGGTACTTCTACCCTATTCTATCTAGAATGTTTTAGTGGATACCTCTGGTTATTCTACTTTGAATATTTTTCAGAAATCTATGTGTTATACTAGGGATTCCACCAAAAAAATGTTGGGACTCTACCAGGAATTTTACCAATAATTCCTCCGGGGAAAATACTTCAGGCATATCTTCAGGTAGCATCCTTTCAGAGATTCCTTCAAATGTTTCTCTACAAACTATTTAGGATTTCCTCCAGTGATTCTTTCAAAGATCAATCCAAAAACTTCCTTTAGTATTTCCTTTAGTAATTGTTCAGGACTTTTTCTAAGGCTGCCTCCAAGAACTCCTCCAGACATTGATTTTCGAAGATTCCTTCAGGAATTCCTCTAGGAGTAAGTTCCACGGATGCCATCACGCATTATCCAGGAATCACATAACATATTTTTTTTTTCGGATACTTCTCAAGGGGTTCCTCAAGAAATTCATCACCAGAAATTCCCTTAAGAATGTCACCAAGACTTTTTTGAGGGCTTCCAATGATTAATTAAAGAATTTATACAGCGAAAATTTCAGCAATTTCTGAACAGATCCCACCAGGATTTTTTTTCCAAGAATTCCTCCAAAGCTTTCAGGGTTTCTACTAGAAATACTGCAAAAGAATTCATCAAAACTTCACACACGGGATATCACTAGGAATTTAGTGAATCCACTTACAATTTTTTGGGAGGTTCCTGCCAGGTCATCCTTCGGTAGAGAAATTAATTTTAGTTTAGTTCCTGTTCAGGGGAATCGAATACTTTAAAAAGAGGTGTACCGTAATCCGGGGTATCATTGATCAGCGTTGTAACATTGATCGGAATGATTTATCTCATAAAAAGTTAGTATTATCATTTATTGATGAAATATTTCCAAACCATGAATGGTGCTTCTCTTTCTTATATTCATGAGCTAATAAAAGTTCACATTTTTGCGAAAATTGAGTTTACCTTATGCGTAAATTTGTTAACTTTTCGAAATAATGATTTTACTTGGTAAAGATGACACTACCGAATATTCATGTCCCACATGAGTTTCACAAACGATATAAGCAAGGAAAATGTAGTTCTTACTAAAAATGGCCTCGCCAAAAACGATTCCGTTGTCAAAACCTTTATAAGTATGCTCAATTAATCAACATTACCGAATTACTGTTAAGAATATAGAATTCCCTTAGGAAATTACCTACCTTTAGGCGTATTCCAAGGTTCGAGGTGTTTTTAATTTTAAAATAACCTAAAAAGTAAATGACTTGTAAGCGTTTGGCCTTCATATTCGGCTTTGGGTGCCATGATTTAAGTAAGTAACGACATTTTCAATATTACCGAACATTCTTTACATAGGTGATCAATGTTACCCCATATCAGCTAAATCAAAAAATCGCCTAAAACATTTTTTTAAACATGCTTAAATCTTTCAAAAAACAAAATACAGTGCATAGTCACGAGCTATAGGTGGCAGTACTAGATTTAAAAATAAAAAAATTGCGACATTTGCAGTTTGGAACGAAATATTTAAGAAATATTCAAAAAAATGATCAATGTTACCCCGGATTACGGTACTCCGGGATTATTCTGGGAAATCTTCAATAACTTCTTTTATACATTTCATCAGTATTTCCTTCAAAGATTTTTCCTTGTATCTCTGAAGGGACCCTTGAGGCATTCGTCCTGGAATTCCTGCAGGAATTACTTTAAGAATCTACCAGAAGTTGTTCCGAGGATTCCTAAAGGAATTTATTCAACATTCTAGTATTTCTTGAATGAATTTTTCCAAGGCATCCACTAGGAATTACCTTAAAGAATCTATTAGGAACTTCTTCAGGTATCCCTGAAAGAATTCTTGTTTCAAATCCCAGGATTCCCTGTATGAATTACTGGTGAATTCCCAAATCAAACCCTCAAGAATTCCAGTAGACATTCCGTGATAAACTCCTTGAAAAAATCCGAATGAATCCCTTGAGGATTTTCGGGATTGATTCCTTAAGGAATTTCGGGAGGAATCCCTTGATGAATTCCGAGAAGAATCCATTCAGGAATTCTGGAAGCAATCACTTAAAAAAATCCGGTGAAGAAAACCTTACAATAAACTTCTGGAAAAATCCCTAGAGGAATTCCTAATAACTCTCTAAAAAACTTGGAGATATTCCAGTAGAAATTCTTTGAGGATTTTGGCAAGCATTTCTTGATCAATTCCAGAAGAAATACCTTTATAAATTCCGAGAGAACTGTCTTGAAGAGTTCCTGGCGCAATCTTCTGAAGAATCCCCTTGAAGAAAATTCTGCTAGATTCCCTCAATTAATTCCGATACGAATCCGTAATTAACAACCTGATGGCACACAAAATAACCCTAGAGGAATTCCTGACGGATACTTTACAAGAATTGATGGAATCACTGACAGAACTTCTGATGGAATCCCAGAAGGTGTTCATGATGGAATCCCAGGAGGATTTTATAATAATACTTTAGAAATATTTCTAATGAAATACATGGAAGAACTTCCGATAGAATCCATGTAGAAACTCCCAATGAAATCTATTGTAGAGCTCCTTTTGAAATCCCTAGAGAAACTTCTGATGAAATCCTTGGAAGAACTTCTGATGTAATTCCTGGAGGAACTCCTAATGGAATCCCTGAAAGAAATCCTGATGCATTTCCTTAAGAAACTCCTGATATAATCTCTGGAGGAATTCCAGGTGGAATCTCTGAAGGAACTTTTGTTTGAATCTCTAGAGGAACTTCTGATTGAATCCCTATTGGAACTCTAGATTAAATCCCTAAAGTAATACCTGATGAATTTCCTGATGGCACTCCTGATAGAATCTCTAAAGGAACTTCTTCTGATATCCCTAGAAAAAATCCTGATGTAGTTTCTCGAGGAACTCCTCATAAAATCTCTGTAAGAACTCCTGATAGAATCTCTGGATGAATGCCCGGGAGAATCTCTAGATGTAATTCCTGGAGGAACTCCTGATTAAATTCCCAGAAGAACGCTGATGGAAGCCTTTAAGCTGCTCCTGATAGTATCCCTGAAATCCTAATAAAATCTTTGGAGGAACTCTTAAATATATTCTTAAAGGAACTCCTGATGGAATCATTGGAGGAACTCCTAAAGATATTCTCAAAGGAACTCCTGATGGAATCCCATTTGGAACTCCTGATGAAATCCCTAGAGTAATTCCTGACAGAACCCCTAGTGGAACTCCTTATGACATTCCTAGGAGAAATATTGATGAAATTCCTCAAGGAACTCTTGATACAATCTCTGGAGGAAATCCTGATAGAATCTTTGGCGGAATTCCAGGTATAATCTCTGAAGGAACTTCTTATGGAATCTCTAGAGGAACTCCTGATTGAATCCCTATTGGAAGTCTTGATGAAATCCCTGATGATATTCCTGATGGCATTCCTGATAAAATATCTAAAGGAATTCCCTAGATTTAAAGTATTCTAAAATATCCCTAGAAAAATCCTGATGAAGTTCCTCGATAAACTTCTCATACAATCTTTAAAATAATTCCTGATTTAATCTCTAGAGGAATGCCAGGGGAAATCTCAGAAGGAACTCTGGATGTAATCCCTGGAGGAACTCTGAAAGTTATGATGAAATTAAAAAAAAAAACTTTGAATGGTACCCCTCATAGAATCCCTATAGGAACTCCTGATGGAATCCCTTTATGAATCCCTGATGCGATCTTTGGAGGAATTCCTAAAAATATTCTTGAAGGATCACCTGATGGAATCATGGGAGGAGCTCCTGATGAAATCCCTAGATGAACTTTTGATAAAATCGCTGGAGAAATTCTTGAAAAGATTTGTGATAGAATACCTTATGATACTCCTAGAAGAAATATTGATGAAATTCTTCGAGGAACTCCTGATGCAACCTCTGAACAAACCCCTGATAGAATCTTTGGCGGAACTCCAGGTAGTATCATAGTATTTTGAAAAAACTCCTGATGGAATCATTGGAGGAACTCCTGATAGAATCTTTTGAGGAATTCCAGGTAGAATCTTTGAAAGAACTCTAGATGGAATCCCTGGAGGATCTCCTGATGAAATGCACAGAAATACTCTGATGGAAACCCTAAAAATACTCCTGATAGAATCCCTATAGGAACTCCAAATTTTTGGAGGAATTTCTAAAGAAATTCTTGAAGGAACTCCTGATGAAATAATTGGAGGAACTTTTGATGAAATCCCGAGATAAACTCCTGGTGGAATCCCATGAGGAATTCCAGGTAAACTTTCATAAGGAATTTCTGAAGGAACTTCTTTGTGAAATAATTGACAAAATCTTTAATAAATCTCTGGAGGAACAGCTGGTGGAATCGTGAAAGAATTACCGATGAAACCATGAAGGAATTTTGGTAGAATTCCAAAAGAAATTCTGCAGCTTTACCTGGAGGAATTCTTGGTGAAATTCTTGACAGATTCCTTACAGAAATTGCTTATTGAATTTTTGATTGAAGAAGAAGAACACACATTTGCTAGACAACCATGGCGACGATGCTGTGTAAAATCGCACATTTTGACTTGCCACCCATCGGCAGTTGATGGGACGTCGAGGCTTCAATTTGACATACTGATGTCGATGTTTGCGTATCAACCTTACAGACAGTACTATCAGTTCGTCAAACATTTGGTTTCGCACCTGGTGGCTTGAGCAAAATCAAACTCGTTTGGTTTTGGCCGATCGATTCGTCAACTGTCAAATCGGTTGGTACGCAATCAGCATGATGCACCCCACAGACCCTCAGACGGTTCGACCAACATTGACTCCGCCCCAAGTAAGTCAAACCATGTTATGTTCGTGCGACCACTTGACGAACTGTCAGATTTTGTTGCACCAACATTATTCACCATATTTCGAGTGATCTCTGCTCGTATAGTGAAGATGTGATGATGCATTCGGAACTATCTGGTATAGAGGATGTTTTCGATTGTTTCGTGAATGTGATGCAGCAGAAGAAGACATCAGAATGCAATCAAATAGTGACTCTTGAACAATTTTACACTTGATTATTGTGGTGGCGCATCATCAAACACCGGTATTTGATCATTGAAAGCATGTAGGGAGCTGGATTCAAGTTACAAAACAAGAAAGTAATCAAAGTTGAAATTCGTTACCCTACTTGGAACTAAAATTGTTGCAAGGGGTATTTCCGAAGGCAATAGTGGAATTTATTATTGAATTTTGCGATGTTACTAGGACTGCCTAAATAAAATACTCCAGAATATCCTCTCCACGATTTTCCCCAGTGATTCCTCTAGTAATGTTTCCAGGAATTCTTAAATGGAATCCTCCACGAATCGCTATACAGAAACTCATCCAGAGAATCTTCCAATAATTTCATCAGGGATTACTCCAGAAAATCTTACACGGATTCCGTCAGAAGTTAACATCAGAGAGTTTTTCAGCAGTTCCACAAAAAAATCTGTCAGGAATTCTTAAAATTTCACCAGGGACTTCTCAACAAAATCCAACAAAGGTTTTCTCAGAACTTCCTCCAGGAGTTTCCCCAAAAATTGCATCAAAGAATTCTTCAGAATTTCCTTCAGAAATTTATATAAAAAATCCTCAACAAATTATTCAAAGTATTTTTCCTTTAGAAAATCTTCCAAAGTTCCACCAGGAATTCATCCAGAGAATTCATTAGGGATTTCTTCAGCGGTTCATCCAGAAATCCAACCATGGATTACTGAGATTTCTCGAGAAATTATTCTAAGAACTATTATTATTTAATACTATTATCAAGAATTTCTAAACAATTTCTATGAAGTTTTTCTGTTTTAGACATCGACTTATTAAACCAAGTACTTTATGGATTCCTCGAGAAATTTCTTCAGGGATTCCTCCAGAATTTTCTACAGAAATTACACTATGAATATCTAAAGAACCTCCACCAAAAGCGACCATAAAAGATTCCTTAAGGATTCTATTGGTGATTGCTCCAGAGATTTATACATAATTTTCTGCAGAAACTGCGCCAGGAATTCTTGGCTTTGCCAGGAGAGTTGTCATCAGAGATTCGTTCAGAAATTTCTCTGAGAATTCATCCAGAAAATTCCAGTTCTCCTTCAGAAGAATCTCTTTTCAGGGATGACACAGATTCCTCCAGAAATTGACATCAGAGTTTAGTAAATAAAATTGTTTACAAATTGACTACAGAACTAATATATAAATAAATAATTATTCTGCAGAAATTACGCCATGAATTCCTAAAGATGCTCCACCAGAAGCAGCCATCAGAGATTCCATTAGGACTCCTACCAGATATTACAACAGGAAATCATCCACAAATTCAACCAGGATTTCATCAGTAAAATCCCCCAGCGATTTTTCTATAGGTGATTCCTCCAGAGATTTCTACAGAAAATCTTTCAAGAATTCTCCAACAAGTTCCATAAAGTACTTCAGAGATTTTTGTAGAAATTCCCCAAAGAATTCTTACAAAATATCCTTCAGCATTTTCTCTAGTATTTGATTCTGTAATATCTCCTTCAGGCTGTTTTCCATCAATTGCTTCAGGAATTTCTCCAGCAATTGCTGCTAAGGGTTTTCTGAAAATGTCACTAGGAATCCGTCCGTATATATTATCAGAAGGTACTTAATCCTTCAAGTATTCCTTCAGAGATTGCTTCTGGAATTTTTTAATCTTTCCTTCAGAAATTGCTTCATAGCATCCACCAGATACTTCCATGAATTCTCCAAAAAGTTTCTACAGAATCCCTCAAGAATTAATACAGGAGTTAGTATATTGAATTGGAAAAATCTGGAAGCTATTTTTTTTTAATTCAAACTCAGCAAAACTTGTCAGTGGGTGGTTTTAGGAAGTTTATTCAGGATTGCTCTAGGTATTTCTCCAGGGAATCATCCAGGAATTTATCCATGTTTTTCTGTTTTTGAGAATGATCCATGATCTGGAAATTAACCATAAGTTACTTCATGCTTTTTTCCGGGTATTTATACAAAATTTTTCCAGCTCTTACTCTGAAAATATTCCAGAGATTCTTCCTGGAATTCTTCTCGAGATAAGTTCAGAATTCCTTCTTTGATTTTTTCTCAACAGGTTCTTTAGGTATATCACTGTCAGAAATTCCTATGGAAATACATCGAGGGATTTCAGAGTCGTTCAGAAGTTCCTCCATAGACTCCTTTTAGAATGTTTGCAAAAAAATCTCTTTTTTTCTTGCGGTATTCATCCAGAAATTCTATGGAAATTCTCCAAAAGATTTATCCTTAAATATATTCAGAGATTCTTCCAGTTATTCCTTACATTTTTATAATATTCCAGTAATGCCTACTTATTTTTTTTTGGATTCTAGTACAAATTTCTCCAACAACTAATCCAGTAGTTCCGTCATGGTTTCAGCAAGAAAATCTATAATTGGTTCCTTCAGAGAATCCTGCAGGAATCCTACCAGGTATTTCTTTAGAAGTATTTGCCGAATTTTGTTAATAAATAGGTATATTATGATTTTACAAGGGATTTCAAAGTCTTTCAGAGATAACTTTTTTTTAAATGAAAACCCCTTTCTGTTTTAGTTAGTTAGATTACTCATCGTTTTTTTTCACATCCGTATAAAGATTGATAACTGTAGTGTCCAATTTTATGAAAATAGTGACTAATTTTTATTGCAAATAATGAGCAGGATACAAGTGACTAAGGAGTTATTCGCTACCAGTTCTGAGAACTTTTGGGGGTATACCTGAAGATATTTCTCGAGGAACTCCTAAAAAAATACACATAGAATCCCTTAACCAATAATACATGAGATCATTGAGAGATTATAAAATTAAATAGGGAAAATATCGATAAAGAATTTCAAGGATTTCTGATACACTGAAACAATTCTTGATTGCTCTGAATTTCTTAGAAATCTACAATAATAGTCTCAACGCCCTGCCGAACAAGCTGACGGATGGGACAAAAAGGTGGCCAATTCATTCGGCGCTATCGAACCGTTCGAAGAGCTTCTCGTATCCACAAAGATTGACCGGCAATGTTTTCCTCCTGTGTATCATTTAACACTTCAGTTGTCGCGCTTTTGTATTTTGTACAACACTGTTGAAAAAACCTCGCTTGTCGTTAGAACAGCAGCGCGCTGGTTTTGACGGTGGCAAACCGCACGACGACTGGAAGGTTAATCGAATTCACTTCTCGTGGATCTCTGTTCAGGTGGTTTTTTGCACCAAGAATCCTTTCAGAACTTAATGCTGCTGCTGTTTATTGCATTTGCAATTGCAATCGTAATTGCGACCGCGAACAGTATCGAAAATAACTGAAATTAGGAATGCCTACAGACAGTACGGTCAGTTCGTCAAACATTTGGCTTCGCCTAACGGTGGTTCGAGCAAATTCAAACTCGTTTGTTTTTGTCCGACCGATTCATCAACCGTCAAATCGGTTTTACAAACTGTCAAATTGGTCAAGCAGCATCACACACATTCAAACATCCCAGACAACCAGAAGTCGGATAACAGTTTACGAACAAAGTCGTTTATTTACACAAATTTCATCACACCCGCCCAACATGGTGAAGGATATCGTTTGATCGATGAGTTTCCTCGCATAAAACGCTATTTTATGAGTTCATACGTACATTTCGTTTCGTCCCGTATACTCGTACAAAGTAAGTCGGATCAATCCGTAGCAGCTGTCAAATCAATTTTGTTATCATAAATTAAGTCGCATAAGAGTACCAACTAGTTCGCAATAAAATTTACACACTCGCATTACATGTTAGTTTTCATCATATAAAATATGAACGTATATCGCCTCCACTTTTTACGCATAAGGCCTTTTCGCATCATCTTATATGTGAAACTTTGCGCATTTAAGCATCGCATAACGCAAAAGGTGATTTCGTTATATGTACATTCTGGTTGTCTGGGATAGCACTAACATGAGCATCAATCAGGGGAGTCAATGTTGGTCAAACCGTGTGAGCGTCTGTGGGCTACATAAAACTTTCTGTCCTTCAACCTTTTTGTGTTTCTAGCTTTCGTCATAGATTTTTCAAAATTTTGCACTTCCTTTTAAGTGATGCAAGAGAAAGTCTTGTCAATGTGAATTGATATAATTTCGAATAATAGGGGTTTCTTGTTATTTTTACATATCGATCATCTTATTGTTCTTCCTTCAACTGAAGCAATATATCAAAAGTTGTATTCTCATTCGCTTAATTTAGGTATTTGGTTCAAAAGTTTCATTCCAGTTCTAAATCACCCGTATAATAATTTACCTCACTTTCCTCCGTCACACCTCCCGCTTCGATCAAGCCACTTCATTTCCCTTCAAAGTCATCATCTGCGACGAATTGGTGGTGGTGGATCTCATGGCAACTGACGCGAAGATTTTTCGGAGGCCCACACATCCAATCCAATCCAAATCTGTTGTTCTTCTCTCGCTTTGGTCGTCCATCGTGTCCACAAGACATCGCGCGGCCGCGCACTAATTTGAAAACACAATAAATAACATTTAGAATTCAAAATTGTGCCCAAAAAGAGATACTGCCCGGTGAGCGAGCATTGTGGCGCAGGTTACCTCGACGATCAGAATGATAAACGTCAAAGCGAATCAAATAATTTAGAATTATAAGGCCGATCTTGGGGGCCCACCGCGATATATTGACGTCGCTTATGTCGTTAGGTTTCCGAGAAAACGATTGACTTGCTCTGACGAATTCCAAATTTGTTGCTCAGGTGATTATACGCATACCAATCTTAAAAGGTCGAGTTTCGGTTTGAATTTGGAAAGAATTAATGACAGTTGGCAATGTTTTTTATTTGAAATTCAAATTAGTATTATTTGACTTACATGTTTAATGTTGGTTGCCGTAATAGTTTTAAATGTTGCAGGTGAATTGGTTTAACCTGCTTGGAAAATAAAACAAATTATTTTTAAAATAATCCACTTTTGTCATCAAAGAGAATTTGTGCACGCATAGTATGAAAGTACGATGCGCTCTGCGAGCAGATGGTAATTTTCCATTCAAATCTAAACCATAACTCGTTGCACTAATTACTCTCGATAGTGCGAGGGAACCAATCAAACCAACGGTTTCTCCCCTCGTCACAAATTGCTGGCCCACACTCAGTGTTGTAAAGAAACTTCCGGTCGCTTCCCGTCTGTCGCCAACCAACTTATAGCTTGACACTTTTACTTGGCAGCCCATATTTATCATCATTTACAGTGCAGAAAAACACTATCCTCGTTGCTGTTGTTGTCGTCGCAATGCCAGAAATAGCACACCTGATTGCACTTTACATTTCCTCCACCTGCCCACAAACAACAACATCAACTGCCTTTCGGTAGTCGGTGCCTTCTGTCTTCGGTCGTCGACGACCTGGAAATGCTGATGAAGACGACGACGACTCCTCTTTCAGGTGTGCGCTTCATTTTTCCATTTCACAAAACTTTACAATTGAGCCGGCGAAAAACTGTATCACCTCTCGGTGCCACTTGCTTGGTTGGTTCCAAGTTTGACGTGCTGTTTGAATAAATTGAGAAACTATACACATTATTATTATTCATACTGGCGTCACTCATCTAAAGCCTCGCCCCCATCAATACCTCGCTTGTTTCGACCCCGAGTCCTTAAGATAATGAGGAAAGGGTTCTTCACTGCATATAAAACGTATTTCGGTTCCCTCTTCCTACTGCCATCATCGGCGTATCAGCAAGAGTGGAAGTCTTGTCTCCTGGATGCGATGACATTTGCCTTTGTTAGTACCGTTGTTGATGCCTTTGTCTGGGCCCCAGTCCCATCATGTAATTTTCCGAAGGAAGGACCTTTTTTTCACGCCGATGCTCAAACAAATAAACCGTGGAGCTCGAGTGGGACGTTACTCTCCCCAAGCCATGGGCGTAGTAAGTTTTTTTTTAAAGATTTCTTAAGTAACATAGAAACTTCACGAATTTTCCATAAAATCCTTGAAATCTATCATTAACTCCTGTAGGGGTTCATCTCACCGATTAGCAACAGGGTGCACCAGCTTTTCCTTCCTTCTAACCATGTTCACAATGAATTATCCCAAAATTTGAACAACAAATTCTCCTACACAACTCTACATTTCCTTCGGTTCTATTAGCTTGGGAGCCAACCAGAACAATTCCATTATTTTTCACAATTTTAATCTCAATTTGTTCAAATTGACTTTTGTATTACGAACTTCAGTTTTGTTTTTAAGAACCGCCGGCTAGTTTAAGCTGTAAAAGACATGACAGCTCTAGTTGCGTAAGTAAGTATTTTTCAATAGATTCCTTCAGATATAACCCAGATGTTCTTCCTTAAATACCTGTAAAACTTTCACAAGGGTGGTTGGGTGACAAAACAATGAAAGGAAAAAACTTCGAATGCACAAATCGTCGAAATGACAAAACGTCAATAAGAGAGAAGAAGAATGATTCTGTTCCGAAAGAATAAATACTTCGCTATATGCTAAGCGCATATTTCATTGACCAGGATGCGAAAAAGAAAATCTGGTACACAAATCCAAATCGTTCTTGGAATTTTACTGCTTTCGACGTTTTGTCCTTTCGATGTTTTGGGATTCAACGTTCTGTCTTTCGAGATTTTTTCTTTCGACATTTTGTCCCTAAACCCACTAAGGCATCTCAATGGATTTCTTTCTAGAATCTTGCAACAATGCACAGAGGAGCACCTAGAACAAATTCGTGGCCATAATTTCGATTTTGAAAAATTGTGATTTTTGACCCCGCTATATTTTTTAAACATAGCTAATAGTATGCCACATGTTGTGGCTACATTGAAAAGACGTCATATAACCTTGAAAAAACGTTAAAAGATTTCAAAAAAGCAGCATTTTCAATGGTTTTTTTTTTCATTTTTTTATATTATTTAATCAGAATTATTTTTTACACGAGAAAATTTTCCCAAAATAAACATATATTTTTTACTGAACTTTTTGTTTATAAATACACGAAGAACTTCTGTATAAAATTTTCCAAAAAAAATTTTTTATTTGTATATTTTTAAGACTATTTTGCAAAACGAACTTTTAGTCATTTTTCGTAAACTTCAGTATTGAAAAAGTTACCTTATACGGCAATATCCGGCTGTGAAACTTACATATGTTATCTAACAGTTACAGCATAAAACTCTTCCGCATATTTCCGCACTTGAAATTTTAAGCCTTTTGAAAATATCAATTTTTATCATTTTTTTTCGAATATTTTTGCCCGCTTTTCAATAACCTTCTATCCCTAATCAATTGAAGAGCATGTTCTGAATGCGTTTGTTCAATGTGATGTCCGAGAAAATTGTAATTTAAACATATTTCTTTTATTTGTATTACTGACTTAAGTAAAATTGCTAATTTTAAAAATAACGTATACCACAGTTCTTACACATGACATCGCCAAATCAGATTGAGCAAATTTTTGAAATAAACAGAAATGCTTTGTAAGAGACGTAATGGTGCCATGGTTTTAAATTCCATGTCTTTTGAATTTCTTCTTCTTCTTGGAATTACGTCCTCACTGGCACAGAGCCTGCTTCTCAGCTTAGTGTTCAATGAGCACTTTCACAGTTTTTAACATCACATTATTAGGTTTTCAGGAATACCGTAATTTCGGTTGAAATGGATAAAAATTGGTTTTATCTGTTCTCTTCAATGTTGACAATGCCAAACAACTGAATACAGGAAAATAAGTACGACGGTAATCCTCACGGGCTCATGTACAGAAATTTTCTATCAAATGTGGTTTTAGTGCTGAAAATAATCTCTAAAATAAAAACTGGGGGGATTCCATTTCGGGGTGAATTTAATCACTTGTCAATGCGATTATTGTGAGTTTTTGAAATTACTCCACATACTGAATTCTGGCTCCCTGAATACGAATAGGGGAAGGGGTGGTAAAATGAACACCTTAAGGAAATCATCTTGTTTCTGATAGAGAAACGAGAAATTTTTATAGTTCTATCGCACAACATCAAAAATAGGGATGTAATCTGTAGCAGCGACATGGATCCAGACTGAAATAGCTAAATTTTCACATATTTTCATCGCCATCAAAATGCGATGCTAATGTTCATTTTACCTGCACTATGTGGGTAAAATGAACAGCGGTTGGTGGTAAAATGAACACCACGCAAAAAACGTGAGCAAAACAAATATTTCTGAAAATTATCATTGCTTCACCGAAAATACATCCATTAATGATTGTAACCCATTCAAAAAGAATTCTATAGGTATCAGATTTGACATCACCTCACCGAAAAACCTCAAGTCTTCCGAGCTAAAAGTTACGTCAGTTCTAATTTTCAAAGGTGGTTTTCGAAAATCTTAGTTTTCGTTGAAATTTTTACTTCAATTGACCTACGTATCAACTCGAACACTCAGATTTATGCTCTAAATCGTCCGTGCGTGATAAAAATTCATCAAAATTCGGTTTTTTCTCCGTAAGAGGCACGGTGTTCATTTTACCACCCCTGTTCATTTTACCACCACTTCCCCTATGCTTCCAAATTTGGAAAAATAACTATATTTCTGGAAATAATTTAAAAAAAAATCAAGAATTTCGCGAAAAACGCCTCAATGCACAGTGATATTTTTTGCCGATTTTGTGATCGAAATAGAATAGCGTCTAAACCGTTGATTTTAGCGAAAAAGTTTGTTCAGGGAAGTTTCTTGATTTGTAAAAGCGCTTCTTTTGATACTAGCGGCCAGGTGATTAAATCACTTAAAAGTGAGATAAAAAAATAATTTTATTATCTGTTGAAGATAGACGGTCGGTGTCTTCAGCAAAGTTGTAGCAAATGTTAATTCAAGACACTTTGTCGAAGACACCAAATTTCTATCTCTTATACATTACAAGATATGTCATATTTTCTTAAAATGACCCTTAATAATCAAAATTTTAATATAACTTTTTTCGAACATTTTTGACATGTTTTGTACCTTCTACAAAGTTGTTCATCTACCAAAACTACAGGTTTTTGCTGAATATGGCAACTTGCTATCTCTTATGGTAAAATAGTTATTTCTAAATAATCGATTTTTATGGGGCTTTTTTGGACTAATAGCATTAGTTTGGACGTAAATTGACGCACTTGACGATTTGTGATTTTGAAAGGGCTATTTTATTACTTTCAAATGACACTAAGAACTTTTGGCCAGAAGCGGTCTATTGATTGTTATGTTTTAACTAGTTAAACCATAAAAATGCGTTTAATTGCGGTTTTACGACTTTTTTCTCATTTTCATTGCGTTATTTCATATGACACATACTGCATTTGATACGTTATGGCCATTTTCATTATTTATACTTTATTCCCTTATCTACAGACTTCATTTAGCAGAGTAGTGTTTGATCCGTTGAATCTGTTGCATGCTCCTTTGAGGGCGAGCGACGGAATCCGGATCAATTGTGTCCGGATCGCGTTTTTCGGAAGAAAAAATGAAAACAAAGTGCGGGTGAAAAAAAAAGAATCCACGCGTCAGTAGTGTTTGATCCGTTGAATCTGTTGCATGCTCCTTTGAGGGCGAGCGACGGAATCCGGATCAATTGTGTCCGGATCGCGTTTTTCGGAAGAAAAAACGAAAACAAAGTGCGGGTGAAAAAAAAAGAATCGACGCGTCAGTAGTGTTTGATCCGTTGAATCTGTTGCATGCTCCTTTGAGGATGAGCGACGGAATTAAGATCGTGTCCGGTTCGCTTAGTAATCGCACTATCGGCATCGATCATTCGTGTAGAGTTCTGTTTGATCTTTCGACCTTGACACTTGCTCCTACGGGGGCGAGCGACGAGGGCAGGATCAAACATGTCGCGCGTCGGTCTAGTAAATGAAAAAGTGGCGTGATCGGTTAGTTCGTTTAGAGTAAGTGAAAAGTGCCGCGATCGGTTAGTTCTGTTTGATCTATCGACCTTGACGCTTGCTCCTACGGGGGCGAGCGACGGAGGCAGGATCAAACATGTCGCGCGTCGGTCTAGTATGTGAAAAAGTGGCGTGATCGGTTAGTTCTTTTTGATCCTTTAACCTTGACGCTTGCTGCTGGGCAGTGCGTCAAGAAAGCCAAGTTTTTTTTTCTTTTCGGTTCGCGCGCCTATTTTTTTCTGCTTTTATAAAGCCGAGCAAACGAGTGAGGCTGAGAGTGGATTGTGGCTGCACAGTGAAGGATAAAGGATCAATTGGTGAGCTCGTTTCATGCTACTATTTCTTATCTATAAAATATGTATGACTGCACATTTAATCATTACAATTGTGGGACGTAAATATGAATTTTCAACAAACTATGAATTGTTCGTCACTGTGAGTGACGACACAAACTCTGATTCATGAATTATTTATGTTTCACATTTTTTTTTTTTTAATTTTCACCCCTTTTTACCTTGATTTTTGTAATTAAAAAAAAAACTTTAAATGGTTCGACACTACAAGTGTAGACTTGCAAAAGGTTCACTTTATTCAACAAACTTTGGATGGTTCGCCACTGTAAGTGTCGGCATAAGAATAAGAGTGTTTTATGATGTTCCAATCAATCGAGTTTTTTGTTTCTTTTCAAATCAGTAAAATATAATAACACATGCTTTCGTCCTGACAGCTGTAGGAATGTTACATTTAGGTATTTGTTCAACGAACTTTGAATGGTTCGTCACCTCAAGTGTCGGCATAATTTTCCACTACATAGAAATTGTTCATATCAAATGAAAATATTATGTTTACAAATAAGCATGTATATATCTCACAAATCATTATTTATCATGGTCTAATC
Source organism: Aedes aegypti (assembly GCF_002204515.2). Taxonomy (NCBI): domain Eukaryota; kingdom Metazoa; phylum Arthropoda; class Insecta; order Diptera; family Culicidae; genus Aedes; species Aedes aegypti. The sequence goes on from NC_035108.1 coordinate 385,611,123, forward strand.
GCTTATCAAAGTGAATCCTGTGACCCAACGATCCTTCCCATTAACAAAAATCCCTCCCAGTAACCTTTGTGGAGATGCAGAGGCAAACACGGTCTCCAAATAGCAAAGGTTACACACTAACATTCCTTCCCCAAATCCCACCTGACTGCAAGGACGTGGCCGGCGCCGTTATTGACCCTGTATAAATAGAGGCACTGAATTATGCACATTGAAGAAGATTATGGCCAATCCCAGCCGAACTTCTAGTTGATTCTTTGTGCATTTTCACTGACTTCGGTCAATCACGGAATAGCAACCATTGATATGTGTAGTCAGTCTAAGCTAAGCTTATCTACAGACTTCATTTAGCATGGAAATGTTTTTCTTTTTTATTTTTTTTTAGTTAGACCCAACTTTTTACTCTCCATAGCGTTACGTAATTTATGAATGGTGCCATTTGTTTGTCACGCAATTTTTATTTTTGTTGCTACCATGTAATTTCCTTGTTCCTTACAAAATCTCACGACACGCGACATAGCTAATAAAAATCGTTTTTGTATTATACAAATTCTTCTATGATGTAGGGACAACATTTAAACAAAACTGATCGTGAATAATATGTGTGCCGACATTTCTATAGTGAATGTAAATTTCACTCATACTAATGCAGACAAAGTATTTACTGATTTTAAATTAATAAAAATTAAAATAAATAAATAAAACTGTATCAGTGAGCGCTGACTGCACATGAATCGGAACTTTAATTCTTTAACAGTGCATGTTTTTGAATTCTGTTATAACTGTTATAAACTCCGTGAATTCAGTGAGAGTATAAGCAAGTATGTTACGCTCTGCCACTAACAAATAATAGTTGCGTGACAAACAAATGGCATCGTTCACAAATTACGTAACGCTCTATGAAGAGTCAAAAGTTTAGTGAAACGTTATGACTCAAACAAAAATAAAAAAAGATAAACAATTCCATGCTAAATGAAGTCTGCAGGTGAGTAAGTAAATAAAAATATATTGAAAATTACCATGACGTATCAAATGCAACATGTTTCAAATGAAATAACGTAATGAAAATGCTAAAATGTCGTGAAACCGCAATTATATGCATTTTTATGGATTAACTAGCTAAAACATAACAATCAATAGACCGCTTCTGGCCAAAAGTTCTTTATGTCAATTGAAAGTCATAAAATAGCCCTTTCAACATCGCAAATCGCCAAGTGCGTCAATCTGCGTCCAAACTAATGCTATTAGTCCAAAAAAGCCCTATAAAAATCGATTATTTAGAAATAACTATTTTACCATAAGAGATAGCAAGTTGCAATGTTCAGCAAAAACATGTAGTTTTGGTAGTTGAACAACTTTGTAGAAGGCACAAAAAATGTCAAAAATGTTCGAAAAAAGTTATACTAAAATTTTGATTTTTAAGGGTCATTTTAAGAAAATATGGCATATTTTGTAATGTATAAGAGATAGAAATTTGGTGTCTTCGACAAAGTGTCTTGAATTAACATTTGCTACAACTTTGCTGAAGACACCGACCGTCTATCTTCATCAGATAAAAAAAATATTTTTTTATCTCACTTTTAGGTGATTTAATCACCTGGCCGCAAGTATCAAAAGAAGCGCTTTTACAAATCAAGAAACTTCCCTGAATAAACTTTTTCGCTAAAACCGACGGATTAAACGCTATTCTATTACGATCACAAAATCGGCAAAAAAAATCACTGTGCAATGTAGGCAATTTAGAAAAAAGAATGTCCTGATGTCTAACCGATACTGAATTATTTCAACAAAATAAACTTTTAGACTACTTTTGAATGTTTGTTAATATCGTACCGTACATGATTCATGAATTTAACATTATTTTCTTAGTAATAAACATTCATCAACGCAAAATAAATTTTCACAACTCTCGATCCAACAATAGCCAACAACGTTAATTCACACCATTGTTTGAAAAAAAATCGACACTATTATACGCATAAAAGTCCTTTTCATCGAGTTTTATGGTCCCAACTTTCAGAAATGACGGGTATCTAAAGGATTTTCAATGGACTTGAAAGTTGTGGGTGAAAATTGAATGATTTAACCAATAAATGTCATGATTTTACATTCATGGGAATAGGAGTTGTTCCAGCTGTAAAATTTTTACCTGATTATGCTGTCAAATTTTCACCTAATTATGAAGGAATTCTTATGAATATTCGTCTACTTTTTTATTTAAATTTTAAGACTGATGGGCTTAGGCTGACTCCTAGTATTGTTGATGCGATTCACATTTACAAAACATAGAGAGTCAAAGTAATACGTTCGTGATATCTTGAAATTTGTGGATCAGATTATTTGTATTATTTGTAATGAGGCATACATAAAATTTTTGTAGAAGGCATGGAGAAAGCGTTCCAGATAAAACATACCAGTCAGTTTTATTATTCAATTAAAAAGAAATTTAATTTCATGAATTGCAAATGCAATATTGCATTGTATTCTTTTTGACGAGAAATCCAATAACTGTTAAAATTCTAATTATTCATCGATTGCTTATCCTCTTGGCGAGCTAGATACGATCAACTTATGACGTACAAATCTATTTTCCATCTGTTGGTTGAATTGGCCATCAAAAATTAAATCAAAAACTGTTTGTCTACAACGGTATTTTTTTCGATACGGATACTCACTGATATGTGGATAAATGTCCTGAAACGGTTCGAAATTAATCCTAATTGAGTTATAACAGTTTTTTAGTCAATATTAAAGTATGAGCAGATCATTTGGGGTAAAAAATAATTTTGGCCATGATTTAACCAAATTACTCTTGTGTGCAATGTTCTGATTGCAGTGGAAATTTCGTTAGACGGTGTTTTTTGCATTCCTTTTAAATTATCTCTAAGGATTGATATATTCGTTCAAAGGATCCTTTCACAAAAGAAAAATATAAAAAAAAAATCAAGGAAAACAAGAATTTATTACTCATAATATTTTTTCTGAAAATCATTCCGGTTTTTATAGAATTCCGTTCATTTATTCTGTTATATATGCATTTTTAATAAATTTATTCTGAAAATGCACAAGTAATGCTTCAAGTAATTTTGCGTAATATTCATTGAGAATTTATTAAGAGAGTTTATCAAGTCAGTTTGACAATTTATCCATGACATCATCTTTGCGTTTCATTAGGGAGTCGATCCGGATTTTTATGTTTCCTTGATCCGTTTATTTATTCAACAGATACTGAATATCAAATTTCTTCAGCGTTTTTTTAGTCTTGAGATTTGTCCTTGGTTTGTGTCAGGAATTTCTCTAAGTTTTTAACCTGAAATTGGAATAAATTCTTCTGGATTTTTTGAAAAATTCCTTCACCATTCACACAAAAACAAATCTGGGAAACTAAAAATAAGAAATGTTTAGACATAAGTAGGGGATCATGGTCCAATTCGAACCAAGTAATAGTTTTAGGCCATACTTTTCAGCATAGTCTGAATGTACATTAGTGTGGGACAAAATTTAGATTCTCGCTCCAGTCCACTTTTAGGATTGCATTTACGTCCCGTAACAACTGTGCAAAATTTCAGCTCGATCGGAGAAACTATATTTTAGCGCCAGCCGTTTAAAGTTTGTATGGGATTTACTATGGGAAAACTTACTTTTACAAAGAAAAATCGCCAGAGGTCACCCATTGTCCTCTATTAAATTTCTGCACACAGAACTCGATAGATATTTTTACGATGAACAACATTGCCGAAGACCGCTAAGCAATCCGACACTTGTGAAAAAAGTTATTCAATGAAAACCTATTGGCAAGGCAACGTTGATTAACACGTAATAATAACAAAATCGGGCAAAATTTCCGAACAGTCTGTGCTTAATAACTTTTTTCACAAGCATTTTTTTCATTTTTCAGCATGACTTTTTTCTTAAGAACCATGTCATATAATATTTTTTGCTGATAAATATATAACAAACGCAAGCTCTGGTGGGAAAAAAATATTAATACGACGCATAAAACTTAAGATATTATGAAAAAACTTGAAAAATAGAGCAATTTTTGAACCTTAATATCTCTAAAAGCGCAAAAAATCGCAAGCTCAAATTTTCAGGCAACATAGAGCAACACTTGATAAAACGGATGTCGAAATTTCAGAGAGGTATTTTTTGGTGTTTTTGAGATTTTCAAATGTTTTTACGGCTTTCTTTTCATTACGCGATAAATATTTTCGTAAGTGTAAGTGTATCTTAAAATTAGCGGAAAATTATATTTTATTATTTTATGAAATTATTATATCTGCTCACAGTTCAAGCTGGCTTTGGATTTCACTTCGAATTCGTTGGTACAGTTTTCCGGAAGCTCAAAATTTAAGTAATCCAGTGATTAAACACATATTTGAGGTTAAACAACCTAACAGTTCTCAAAATCGAAGGAATCTCCAAATTGATACCTTTGATCTGTATCCTCTGTTTCGAAACATCCAAGGATCAACGCTCTGTCCGCTTTAAAACAAATCTAGTTCGTGCGCTCTGAAATTTAAGTATTTAGAAATATCGACATGAATATGCTTTAAAATTTGGTTTTCCGTGTTAAAAGTAACACATTCACAAAAAAAATGCTCACCTCGAACCATGATGACAACAATTAACTGACACATGATCAAGTTTTTCATGGCATACTTTATCATTTGAATTATTGAAAAAACACAAGTATGTACCCAGTTTAAGTATACACTTTCACCTACATTACTCGATATCAACTCAAGGAACTGCTCTTAAACTGAATTTCATGGCTACTATGATGGCTTTTTTAAACAGTTTTCTGAAAGTTGATCGTCCGTTCCGATTCCTCATGGAAATTAACTGTATTGGAGTAATATAATCATTGTTAAGAAATGAAATATCTCAAAAACACCAAAATATACCTCTCTGGAATTTTGACATCCGTTTCATCAAGTATTGCTCTATGTTGCCTGAAAATTTGAGCTTGCAATTTTGGAGAAATTAAGATTAAAAAATTGCTCTATTTTTCAAGTTTTTTCATAATTTGTTAAGTTTTATGCGTCATTTTACTAAAATTTTTCCACCAGAGCTTGCGTTTGTTATATATTTATCAACAAAAAAATATTGTATGCCATGGTTCTTAGGAAACAAGTCAAATTCGGTGAAAAAAATCGTATTTTCACTAATTTTTTCTAATTTTGCCAATAACTCGAAAACAGTAGGCTGTGGAATTTTGACGTCTTCGAGAAAGTTGTTTATTTTATCAAAATGAACCGCCGCCTATGCGGACGATTTACGAACTATCCGTTAATGGCAGTAGATGGTCCTCGTTGTTACAAAAAACTTTGCCGAAGACACCAAATACCGGAAACGCTTCGTTACCGAGTTATTAATTTTGTCCCGCCAGATTGCGTCCCTGGCCCATAGTGCAATGGTCGCTACTTCGTGAATAATGGGAACAGGTAAGAATTACACTTCGGATATGTGAACATTTTAGGAATTTCTTTTTTAGTTTTCACTTCGTCTCAAAACACATGCTGTTTCCGATTCCCGACTCGTGGCACTCACCCGAGTACAGCCCCTCTTAACCAGGGTTGCCACATTAAAATCTGTATATTTAACTTCAGTTATCTGTATTTCTGTATCCTACAATAAAATATCTGTATATAAAATCCGTGTGCATCATTGAGAAAGAAGTTAACATGATGCAAGAAATTCATTAAAATACCAACAATTTGTAACTACATTGCGGAATCGACACATCAAAGATAAAATTTTAAGGTTTTCAAAAAAACAAATTTTCATTTTTCTCACAAATCTGTATATTTTTTGCCAAATTCTGTATACAGAATCTGTATATCTGTATATTTCCACAAAATCTGTGATCTACATATATACAGATTCTTGGTCACAAAATATTCGAGAAAATCTGTAAAATACAGATAAATCTGTATATGTGGCTACCCTGCTCTTGACCCATCCTGACTATGCCACTGAGTCCACGAGTATCAACAGTAAGCGTGAGTACCACGTGAGTTACCAACAGGAACAGTTACCTATGGGTGATGTAACCCCAACGAGAGTTCCAGTGAGTTCCGTCAGTGAGTGCCAGCTGTTTGAGAACCTTCGACATTCTTCTAGAACACGTGTTAAGCGAATAAAATACCGTAGTGTCATTCCTTTCATCCGAAAAATACCGTCCACCCCGACCTGACCGGGCTTGGCCACGGTTAACACGCTAACATAGATGTCCTTCGAGCCGGATCCAGCACCGCCGGCCGCAGGAAAGGAATTGACACATCCGCCGCTCGTCAAGAGCTATTCCGACACGCTTGCTTGGTGACCCAGACCAGAGCGTGTATTCCAAGGAAGATTTTGCTAGACATTGCCACCGACACGTCTGCTTGGGGACCTCACCAAGACGTATACCGTTCCGACCCAAGGAAGTGATCATCCACCAACAACGCCACTCACTCCGAGTATTTCCGGCACGTTTGCCTGGTTGTGAACCCAACGTGTATTCCATGAGGTGTAGATCACTATCACCGCCCTATCCGACACGGTTCACATGGTATCTGTATCACCCGTGTTCCTTCCAGCTGTTCACTTTCGTCACCGCTCATGCGACACGTCTACGCAGTACCAATAGCGGGACGTGTTTCACCGAAGAGAGTAGCACCCGTTTCACCGCTTATCCGACACGTCTGTGCGGTACCTATATGACACGTTGATGGCCTTTCTCCATCTATACACTTCCCCAACACAGTTGTTGTGGAAGCGATGAGGGATTGATAGGCAAATAGTTTCAACACAAAATAAAGCGCACTCGCTCTGCGCGCGTGTGTTGTATATGCAAATATTTTTTTTTTTTACCAATTCATTTATTTAAGGCTCTATCGCGTTTAACGCTTTACGGAGCCGAGATTCATTTTTGTACTTTTTTACAATTGTTTAACTTCTTAAGTACCAAGTTTAGTCCGGGTTGGAGCCAGGGTACTCGTGGCAACTCGAGGTTAGTGGTCACAAATATTTTTAGGAAGGGCTAGGTTGGGATTGGGTTACAGGGTTCTTTGCAGCTCATCCGGGAGGTATTTCATGGTTGCTCGTTTGTCGTATCATGGCGTATACCAACTTCATGTGGGTTTTCGATTGCCGGATGGCCAGGAACATCAATCCAACACAAATGGGACATAACACAGAGAAAAAAAAAAAAAAAAAAACTGGGGAAGAGAACACAAGAGAATTAAACTTTTATACAACACAAGCGAAGATAATCGTAAATCGACAACATGTAGACGAGATCGCGGGAGCCCAGCACATCTCTAACTGAAACATAGGGTTGTCTACCTCGGGCCGCAAGGGTATCCATAAGTTGTGCTCTGGAGGCGTCCATATCCGGGCACTGCCAAACTACGTGATCGATGTCATCATAACCGGAACCACACCTATTACATATATTGCTCAGCGCGAGGTTGATCCTGTGCAAATGTGCGTCTAGCGAGTAATGGTTGGACATAAGTCTTGACATCACGCGAATGAAATCTCGACTTACATCCCAACCTTTCCACCACGCTCGCAAGGAAACTCTAGGGATTATGGAATGTAACCACCGTCCCAGTTGGTCATTTAGCCAGTCGCTTTGCCAACCGTGAAGAGAACTTTGACGTACTAAATGAAACAATTCATCGTGTGAAATTCTTCTATCATATATCTCACCTTCCTCAGCGCCCACCTTTGCGAGAGAGTCCGCCTTCTCATTGCCATAAATTAAGCAATGTGAGGGGACCCATACAAAGGTAATCTTATATGATCTTTCGACCAGTGCACACATCTGCTCTCTTATTTTTGTAAGAAAGTAAGATGCATGCTTTACAGGTTTCATCGATCGGAGTGCCTCAATAGAACTGAGACTATCCGAGAAGATGAAGAAGTGGTCTGCGGGCATGTTAGAGATCATCCCCAAAGCGAAGTTGATTGCTGCCAGCTCAGCAACATAAACCGTGCAAGGATCCTGAAGTTTTCGGAAGGCGGAAGAGTTTTCATTGAAGACACCGAAGCCAGTGGATCCATTTATACGGGACCCGTCAGTGAAATATCTCCTGTAGGAATCGACATTCTGGTACTTTGCGTTAAAAATACGTGGGATAGTAATACATCGAAGTTGATCTGGAATTCCATGAATAGCTTGTTTCATGGACAGATCATATTCAACAGAGGAACTGTCATTGGTGAAGCGTACACGTGGAGGGTTATAACATGGAAGGCTAATATCAGATGACATGTAGTAGAGATAAACTCTCATGAATTTTGACTGAGTGTTCAGTTTGAGCAATTCTTCGAAGTTTTCGATGACGAGTGTGTTGCTCACTCCACACTTAATAAGTATTCTTAGCGAGAGCTCCCAGAATCGGTTTTGTAGCGGTAAAACCCCTGCCAGAACCTCTAGGCTCGCATTATGTGTCGAGTGCATACACCCTAAGGCGATACGCAAACAACGATATTGAATTCGTTCCAATTTAATCAAGTGGCAGTTTGCTGCTGAGAGAAAACAGAAAGAGCCATACTCTAGAACAGAGAGAATGGTTGTTTTATAGAGTTTTATGAGGTCTTCCGGGTGAGCACCCCACCATGTTCCGGTAATTGTTCGTAGAAAATTGATCCTTTGTTGGCATTTTTCCGTTAAATACCTAATATGAGTTCGCCAAGTGCCTTTTGAATCAAACCAGACCCCAAGGTATTTTGAAGTCAAAGACTGGTCGATGTCTGTTCCCAAAAGCTTAAGCTTTAGTTGGGCAGGATTCCGCTTCCTTGAAAATACGACCAGTTGAGTTTTTTGCGGAGCAAACTCGATCCCTAAATTTCTAGCCCAAGTGGATAGATTATCAAGGGAATTTTGCAATGGTCTTTGCAAGATTTCCGCTCGTGGGCCCTTCATAGAAACCACAGCATCATCTGCAAGTTGTCTTAGCGTGCATGGTTCTTCCAAACAGTTGTCAATATCTTTAACATAAAAATTATAAAGCAAGGGACTCAGACATGAGCCTTGGGGAAGGCCCATATAGCTAATTCTGGAAGTTGTCAGTTGACCGAGAGTGAAGCTCATGTGTTTTTCTGACAACAGATTGTACAAGAAATTATTCAATATTCCAGGTAATCCACTATTGTGCAGGCTTTCTGACAATATTTCTATGGAAACTGAATCAAAAGCGCCCTTAATATCCAAGAAAACCGAAGCCAATTGCTCCTTGTCCGCAAAGGCTAGTTGAATATCTGATGAAAGCAACGCTAGACAATCGTTTGTTCCTTTGCCCTTGCGAAAGCCAAATTGTGTACTGGAAAGCATGTTGTTTGATTCGACCCAGTGATCAAGTCGGGATAGGATCATTTTTTCTAACAATTTCCTTAAACATGATAACATAGCGATCGGGCGGTACGAATTATGATCAGACGCTGGTTTCCCAGGCTTTTGAATAGCTATTACTTTGACCTGTCTCCATTCAGGTGGAACAATGTTGTGCTCCATGAATAAGTTGAACAGGTCAAGCAACCGTCTTTTAGCGATATCAGGGAGATTTTTAAGAAGATTGAACTTAATCATATCGCGTCCCGGAGAGGAGTTGTTTGATGAAAGAAGAGCCATAGAAAATTCCAGCATAGTGAATGGTCTGTCCAACGCATCGTCTCTCTGGGTTTCCCAGGATGGCGGTTGAGCTGGAACTGAGTCTGGACAGACCTTTTTCGCGAAGTTGAATATCCAACGATTGGAGTATTCGTCACTCTCATTTGAGGATGAGCGGTTTCGCATGTTGCGAGCCACTCTCCAAAGCGTCGTCATTGAAGTTTCTCGTGAGAGGCCATCGATGAAACGTCGCCAATAGCTACGCTTCTTCGCTTTAATAAGATTCTTCAGTCTTTTTTCGAGCTTCGAGTACTCTAAATAAAGTTCTGAGGTACCATATCTACGAAAAGCTTTAAAGGCATTGGATTTTTCTCGATACAACTGAGTGCATTCATCATCCCAACCAGGTGTGGCTGGTCGTCTTTTGAAGGATGCACTTGGAACTCGTTGCTTTTGGGATTCTAATGCACTTTTATAAATCAATTCTGTTAGGAATCGATACTCATCCAACGGTGGGAGAGTGTTGAATGATTCGATACCAAAGGTTACCGCTGATGCAAATTTTTGCCAATCGATATTCCTAGTGAGGTCAAAAGGAACCTGAATTGACTGTTCTGACCTTTCAAAATTATTTCTGATAGAAGTTATTATGGGCAAGTGATCACTACCATGGGGGTCATCGATCACCTTCCACATGCAATCGAATGATAGTGAACTTGATCCCAAAGACAGGTCAAGGCGGCTTTCTTTGCCGTCGGATGAAATACGTGTCACTTCACCTGTGTTCAAAATGTTCAAGTTGAAATCGTCGCATAAGTCATAGAAAATAGCCGCTCTATAATCGTCATAAGATTCGCCCCATCCAGTACCATGTGAGTTCATATCACCCAGTATTAAAACTGGAGATGAGAGCATGGAGACTGCATTCCAGAGATGACGGCGGTTTATTGAAACTCTTGGAGGAATATAAACAGAAGCTACGCAAAGGTCTTTACCCTTTACGCTTATTTGGCAAGCAACGATTTCTATGCCTGGATGAGTCGGGATGGGGATTCTGTAGAATGAATGGCACTTTTTGATCCCTAAAAGCACTCCCCCGTAATTATCATCTCGATCCTGGCGTATAATGTTAAAATCGTAGAAGTTAAGATCATCTTCAGAAGAAAGCCATGTTTCACAGAGTGCAAATATATCACAATCGGAGTTGTGAAGCAAAAACTTAAATGTGTCTAATTTAGGTTTTAGACTATGACAGTTCCACTGTAGCACAGTGATCATATCTTGTACCTCACTCGATGAATTATCCATCGAAAGATATGATCGAAGCAAGGAGGGGCCACGAAATAGTCAATTCCCTGAGATACTCTTCTATTGCGGGGAGAAAAAGGTCGAGTATGCCTCTGAATGAGTCTGAAACTCCGAGGGCATTGCATATGCGATCCACAAGGGCCGTAAAAGTTATCAGTCCTCGCTTGGCCCCGGGGGTTTTCGAGGAAGAGCGAGGGACTTCAGTAGCTTTTTTCTTGCTATCTTGTCTAGAGCTTCTTTTTGAAGTATATTTAATCGGTGGAGGCGGGGGCGGCAGATCTTTGCTGCAACACGGAACGGAAGCATCAAAGACCTGTTTCTTCGGCAATTTCAAATTTGCCCCACCTCCTTTTGAATTAGGCAAACTTTTGAGGGAAGATTTCATTACCTTTCGGCGCAGTCCCGGAGAAGATTGAGACTTTCGTTTACCGGGTGCGTGTACCTCCGAAGAATCTCCCCCATCGGTTTCGTCGTCGTTCGCTTCGTCGGAAGACAACTCTTGAAAAGAGTTACCAACTGGGATGGCTGATGAAGACTCTTTTGCGGACGGATTTAAAGATTTTACCATTTCCGCGTATGTCTTCTTGGAGCGCTTCACAATTGAGCGACTCTCATTTCGAATGCGTCTTTTATAAGCCGGGCATTTCTGCAGGTCATGAAGTTCCTCGCGACAGTAGCTACATTTTTCGGCTTCCTGTGTGCAAGCATCTTCCAAGTGAGCTTGGTTGCATTTGCCACAACGGGGCTTGTTGTCGCAATAGCTAGCACTGTGGCCAAGCTGCTTGCAGTTGGTACAATTGAATACCTTCGGCACGTAAAGACGCACTGGGTAAAAAGCACTGTCAATACAAACAAATTTCGGGAGGACGGAACCGGGGAAAGTCACTCGAAACGAGGCTGACGGCGAAAACACTTTCTTATTTCCTTCCATGGAAACTGATTGTAATTGTTTACAATCCAGTATAGCCACATCAGGAATGGACCGGTTCTCAAAGACGCCTTTGCCAGTCTTAATGTCTTCGCATGTTAGACTCGCGTCGATAATTTTCCCTTCCACCTCGACTTCTCGTGCCGGCACATAGACGCAATATTCCACAGTAAAAGCCTCATGCTGAGCAATTTCATTCGCTGCTTTGTAACTAGGTGCAGTTACACGCAGCTTGGATTCTTTCACTTGGTGAATAACGGTCCCAGGATATTTACGCGTCAGCTCCCGAGAAATCGAGAGCACGTTCAAAATCTTCTTTTTGCGCCGGAAATAGACAACCCAAGGCCCAGCCGAAGACGGTTGATAGAACCGCGTTCGAGCAACGAGATCTCTAGGAGGCGTATCGCCTCCATCCGATTCATCCATGCGGAAAAAAGCTTAACCGCAACCAAATGAAGAAAAAAAAAAAAAATAATAATAAAAAAAAAAAAAAAAACAAAAACAGAAAAAATATGTGTAAAAAAAAAATTATTAATCAGTGGACTATATTGTACACACCTCCCCTAAATGGGTAAATCAAATTCACAAAAAAAAAAAAGAAAAAAAAATTAACCAATCAGTTTGTTTGGGCTATTTTGTACCCAACTCCCCTATATGGGCAAAATTGCACCGGGAGAGAGACAGAGGAGGAGCGAAAAACAACCTTGAACTCAACACTGTTGTTCGGAGATGCGAAAGCAATTCAATAGATAATGTATACTTATCCGTTCTACAGCAGGAGAACGTCCACGCGCCGTAGGTAGTAGACCGACCGGGTCGGCCTTCTGCCTTGTTGTTGTTCTCGGTGCGGGAGAAAAATCAATCACCGATAATTGATGATGGGCGATGATTTTATTGCGGTGGAACGATACTAGTTTCACTAGTTCGCTTCCTTCGCAAAGCGCAATCGTCTAAGCACTCACTTTGCACAAAACTGAAACTTGTTTAACTCACTAATTAAACCAAAAACCCACGCGGGCGGTGGGGAAAAAGGCCTAAATGAACTCTGCAAAAAGTGCCGTACGATGAGACCGGGATCCTGTCGACCGACTCGTTCAAGCGCTAAGCAAGGATATATGCAAATATGCAAGAGGTCTGCGTGATCTGTGGGGATTTGAATTCGAAACTTATAACCATCTGAGTTATTTGGTCACCAAGTGACTCGGTAGCTTAGTTGGTAAAGCGTTCGTCTAGCATACAAGAGTTATATAATTTCACCCATAATTTATCCATCTTTACGACGCGTAATGAGTTAATTAAGAGTATATCAGCTTCACAGCCGCCGGTAATCCGACACGTCTGCGCGAGACGTGTATCGCCAGGAGCAAGACATTCGTTTTGCCGCCCAACACGAATCACCGACACGTTTGTATGCACTTTCCTGAAGCGTGTAGCACTAGGAGAAAGCGTAACCCGACTAGGCGTCACGTCTGTGTGGTTCCTTGTTCCGCTAGTTCCTTGAAGGAATTTTTCGAATATATTTTGCAAACTCCCTAATAATTCTGTATTTTTAAAGCAAAAGCTGTTTGAGAGGGATTACATAACCTTGAATAAACTCCTCTACTAGCAGCATTATTTCTCAAAAACTAGAGAATAATCAAATCGTGGTATCTTTTCTATTTCCCAATATTTTTGCATATTTTCATCACATGTTCTTAAGAAAATCTTCTACTTTCAGAGTCTACGTCGATTTTGATCAATAATCATCTCAATCTAAAAATATTCCAAATTTATTTGAAGAACCGACGCGTATCCATAACCCACGCAAACATCTCAGGCTACAGATTGTTTATTGTGTTCGATTATTCCCTTTTCGAAACAATACTTTTATAAGACCCTGTTATGAAAAAATGAAGCAATTTGGTGTAACCGTTTTTGAGGAATGCGCATTTATGTTTGTGATGCCACTCGAACCGCAATAGGATCTTGAAAACTTCAAAATACAGCAAACAGTAATTTTGAGATTTATTGGAGACAACTTAACCGATTTGTATGATTTTTGTCGAGCTGCTTATTCTTGGCAGGAGCTTCTTATTACCTATCATTGTGTAGCACTTCTGCGTAGTTTTTTTTTCGATAAATTGATTAAAAACAAAATAAAGGCAAAGTAATTTTTATGGGGAATGTCTTAAAATAGAAGAGTTTTTTTTGAACTTGTGATAAAATGGTGCAAAAATACCGAGAAACGAAAAAGTTATTGCGGTTTGAATATTTATTGTGGTAAAATAAATTTAGTTGCAGCTAGGGGGTTAAGGTGAAGATGTATCGAAGCCAAATCTCACCTCAAATTTTCAAGAGCACGATTCTGGAGAACCGAACATCCGTTTAGGGTGAAAACTTAATCGTCTTTAGTGCACTTCGTGCAAAAATTACAACTTCTCGAAGCGGAATGTCAAGCTGGTTCGAATGAAAATCATTTTTTGTTTCCGATTATCACAAAGCGGTTGAGTATCAGTTGGTTAAAAGGAAACTGACAATCTTGCAGCAAGCGCTTTGCCAATCTTTGTTGTGTTGTCAAGGTGAGGATAAAAACAAATAAAAATCAACGAAGATTCTACCCAGCAAGCGTCAAAATAGGCGAGGGTAGATTGAGTATTTTCGTCCCTGATCAAAACTGTTAAGGTTAAATTACATGGAATTATTTTAAATTAAGGCCAAAGTCAAAGTGGCGCAAAAGTCACAACTGAAAGAGCGGTTTTCTCCTTTTAGAACAACAAATCGAAAAAAAATAAAAACAGACAGCCTTTTTATTTGGCAAATAGATGAGCAGTTTTTATTTTCTTCGATTTGTTATTCTAAAAGGAGAAAACTGCTCTTTCGGTTTTGACTTTTGCACCATTTTTACTTGGGCCTTAAAGTCATGATAGTCAGAAGGTATGATTTTTCTCTTTATCATATTTTTCAACTTTCAATTCAACACTCAGGATTGTTCTGCATTATTATTATTGACATATTTTATTTTCTATGCATTTTTAATACGTACGATTTGTAATCAAATGCTGTTTTTTCCACACAAAATGCCCGCTCAAGATTGGGGAGTTGTATCTCCGTTTGTGGCAGTCAGAATTCACTGAAATTTGGATGATGAGCTACAAATAACCTGAAGTTTTGTGTATATATACTGAGGTCATTAAATTTCAGTCAATTTCCAAAGAGTTTCAGAGGGTTGTTCAAAGACAAAAGTAAGTAACCGAGAGATCTTTCAATTTATTTAAAAACTGTTAGTCGTAGATAGTTGGTTTGTTCGACTAAGTTCACTTTTGGATTGCTCAAACTATTTATACACACTAGCCACTTACAACTGACCGTTTTTGGATAAATTAAAAAAATCGGAAAATGGTTGAAATTTAATGCACTCAGTATACATTTTTGACTCATATTCTGAACACTTAAGGCCAACAGTGACTATAAATACATCTCACAGGCCTGTGCCTTTGGCTTAGACAACATTTGTGAAAATTTTGATTTCTTCGCAAAGTTTGACTGTTAGCTGTTGAGTGTGCTGTTAAAAATGCTAAGTTAAACTTGTTCAGTATTGTTTTTATGTAAACGAATAGAACAACATTTTGATTCGAACGCTGTGTTCATTCTGTCTCACATTCCGAACCTTAGATTCAAATTCCGAAAAGTACGAATACATCGTATTCAAATAAATAATTTTGCATACAAATTTATCTGAACTAGTTTTACGGTCCTCGAACTAGCAAACCATCACTACCCTCGAGGTATAAAATAAATTGGAATATTATTAAATTGAATTACAATTACAAACTGCCAATTTGATGACATATTCCAGCGAAATATTTCAACCAAATCGTCATATAAAAACCGAGTGTTCGGAATATGAGTCTGTTCGGAATTTGAGACAAAACGGTACACAAAACTTCAGGTTATTTATAGTTCGTCACTACCACAAGCTGGAAAACGGATTCATTTCTTCTACTTCTTGGCATTAACATCCACACTGGGACCAAGCCTGCTTCTCAGCTTAATGTTCTTATGAGTGTTCATTTTCGCATTCGTATATCGTGTGGCAGGTACGATTTTACTCTAGATTTTACTCAATGCCCAGGACATAGCAAACAGCATTTGGTTACTAGCTTTTATCACTAATTGTATGTGTTATGAAAACTTTCTGGGGGCCTGGCCTCCCTGTTCCTACGCCTCTGCTCCAACCCCTGATCAATTGGTACAGGAAGATTGGGGTAACTACTGCAGTACCATCACTATGATGACGACAACAGCGACAACATCGAGGACAAGGACGGAGCCGCTTCGGTCTTCAAACGCTTTCACTCTCGACTTATGATGCCTTGCTTCGTCCTGTTGGGAGGCACCTCCTCGTACCCAGTCCATGTCCCTATTAATATTTTAAAGATTTTCTCCTTTCTAGTCAGTCAGTGGGGTAGCACCCGGTTCAAATGCAACGGCGAGGTGAGGTGTTCTGCTCACTCATTCACAATCGGGTCCTTCGATAGGTTCGTCGTCGGTTCGGTTGATTGGAAATGTGCAGGGTGGAAAATTAAAAATAATGTTGACATGTTGGAAAATTTTAATTAATTTTGACACTCGCTTCAAGTGAGAAGTGACGGCGACAGCGAAGTTGCGAGTACGATAAACTGTCTCTGGCTGAAAGTGGAGGCGGAGAAGAACGGGTGTTGTGTTCAATAAGAGAGTCACAACATCGACGGGTTTGATGGGGGTGTAGAAACGATTGGAGGAAAAAAATACATATGGGAGAATACAATGAAGATTTGATGAGGAATGACAATTTTTCCCCGGGTGCCTGTCGATTAGAATCAACAAACTTTGACGAAGGAACGATGTCTGGTTGTTTCTAACTGTTTTTTTTTTTCATATTGAATCGTTTTCGATACAAATTTGTTGCACCAGAACTATAGTTATAGCCATCAATAAATGTTCTAAGTTAAATTGATTTGCACTAAAAACTATGCAATAAAGGAAAAATATGCTCAACTGATGAACCCCTCCCCAAAAATGTACCAGTTGTCAAGCGTATAAATACACTCCAGTAAGTGACGAGCAGTGCAATGGAACCGACAGGAGATGGACAGTCAAAACCCAAGAGCTGCAAGAATATGTTAGTTTTCTGCAAAATCAACTGCATGCATGGAAAGACACATTCCGTCGCTGCCATACGATGACTGAGGTGACATTCAGCCAAAGGAACTGCTGGACTTTATTTCCAAGGACTCTTGATGCCTGAAAAGAGTAACAGCCAGCGCCGGGTACACTCTCTGATCGCTTCCATACCTTCAGGGGGTTGGGGGCTTACGGGCTCGAAGGAAAAGCGGGACCACCATTCACCAGGCTCTGTTCTATTTCTACAACTGTCAAGACTATTTAAGACAGGCTATGGTACCCCGGGGCCATCCTGAGTTTCATTAGCATCCATCAGCCGGCCAAGACCAAGGAAGAAGCGCATCCTGCCATCTCATCCTACTTTTCGGACTCAAAACAAAAGGAATTGCAGATGGAGTGGGGGGTCGTCCATAAAAGACGCAGCGTTTTTGGAGGGAGGAGTGACGATGTGTGACAAGGAATCCCTGAATAGACGACAAAGCATCTGATTTTTTTATTCTTTATCAGTATCATTCCAAACATTAAATCAATTTCTTATTTCTAGGTGTTCTGTGTTAGAAAACACTTAGTTGGTTAAACTAAATTAAGCATTCATAAACATTTTGTTCACAATATATTACATTTAATTTACCGTAGCAGCTCAGAATTTTTGCAGGTAAGTTAGTTTCACTTGTTTGTAAGAGATAAATTTTTATTTATTAATATTTTTGTCGAAATTTGTTTCAATGTTTCAACATTGGATATTTTATTTTACTCATTAGTATCATACCACGGAGGGAGCTTCTATATAATTTTAAAGATTAACTCTGTAGTGCTTTTTTTCTTGTATTACAACAGCTAGTCCACATTGGTACAGCATACAGCATGGCTGACCTGAAAATTTGTTTAAATATCAAAAGCTTGTTCTTAAGACAAGTTTTGATTTTGTATATATAAGTGCATGAATACATTTTATATATTTGTTACATTTGGCTTGAATGCCCCAAATGAGATTTGGAAAATTTAATATTTATCTAGCATTTGCCCTAGACACTAACTTCATCTAACCAATTTATTGGAACCTCTCTTATCGTGACAACATGTCTACTGTAAGGTTAAAAGCTTTTGGTTTATGTGGGAATATTATAAGTTGAATTTTAGAAGTATTAGAAGTAAGCATCCAAACGTTTTGCAGTTTATTACAGATGACATCCGCAAACAAAGATTTTTGACATCCCTGAGGTAACTCAAGTAAGTCAGATGAGAAAATATTGAATAATATTGGTCCCAATATGCGACCTTCAGGAACATCAGCTGTTACAGGAAGTTTTTCAGACCTGCAGTTCTGATAATTAACCTAAAGTGTACGATTTGACAGATAACTTTGGATTTTTCGAAAAATGTATGTTGAAAAATTGAAGTTTTTTATTTTTACAATCAAGCTTTCATGCCAAGCACTGTCAAATGCTTTTTCTATGTCTATAAGAGCAAGACCAGTGGAAAAGCATTCATATTTGTTGAAACGAATCGAATTTGTTACACGTTGGAGTTGATGAGTGGTCGACTATCCATGTAGGAATCTGAACGGTTCATTGCCAAAAATTGAATTTTCGTTGATGACCATTATTCTGTACAAATGACCTTTTCAAAAAATTTACTGATAGGGGAAATCAAGCTGATATAGCTGAAAGCTTCTGCAGGATTTTTGTCTGGTTTTAAAATCGGTACAACCTAGACATTTTTCCATTTGTCAGGAAAATATGCCAACTGTAACCATTTGTTATATATATCAACCAGAAATGATAAGCTACTCTCTGGAAGTTTGTTGATGAGAATGTAGAAAATTACATCAACGCCAAGGGCTTTCATAGATTTGATTTTTAAATAATAGTTCTCACTTCTTCCACATCAATCTCCCAGGAATTTTCTGAATCGTTCTCTCAATTGAGAATGCTTTAGGAATCATGAGTAACTTGATTGCCAATTGGACTAGTGCGCCCTCAATTAAAATTATGCACGCTTTCAAACTGCATAGCAGATTAATGAACTTTTTTGCAATTAGTTAGCAATAATTTGTTTTCCTCTTGAAATGCCGGAATTGTCTTCTGAGTTTTTTTTTTTTATTTTAATGATTTTCTACAGGGCATAGAGTCAGGATAAATTAAGACATTTTATTTTCAAAATTTTTGGTTTTTAATTTACAATTTTTTTTTCTTTTTACAGATCCTGCCATATATTTTTCATAGCAGGATCGCGAGTGCGTTGAAATAGAATTCTCCTTACGTTTTCAAGACGGGTCAATCGTTTAAAATCATTGTCTATAATAACGGACTCGAATTTCATTTCAAATTTCGTTATTGCAATGCCTCTTTTTTCAACAATGGAATGAGTTAAAGCTTCGAGAGCATTGTCAACATCAATATATTTGTTTGGAAGGAAATATTAACATTCATTGGAATAACTTGGCGAAATAATTGGCATCAAAGTCGGCAATGATAAAAAATACGTTTTGCGAGTCAATTTTCGCAAATCAGTTTGAAGGAAATTAACTTGCTGCCCACTGCATTAAATAATTAGCTAATAAGCAGCTATGAAGATAAATTAACGAAGCTATGTTTCAACTTTCCCCATGCTCCATCCAGTCGACAATTCAATAAAAAAAATTTGGATTTCTTTTTCGATTGGATTCTGGTTTCAAATAAGCTTGAATAATAACTGCTGTATGTATGTTATTGATTGTTAGAAAATTAAACAGCTTGTCAGGCGAGATTGGCCAACCCTGGCCTTAGCCTGTCACACCAGTGATACATGCAAAGGTAAAATAAACAGCTCGTCCTCTTCACCAATCAACGGACGAACTTGTCAGTTGGTATAAATTGTCTTTACAGTCACATCTTTTTTTTTCGTGCCTTACAGTGAATAATGGTATATAATCCTAAAGGCTGTAGAGAAATCTTCAGAGACTCTTACGTGATTATTTTCCCGGACTTTTTAAGATTCATGGAGAAAAATACTGGGAAAAAGCTATCTCAGTGATTTCTCATAAGATTTCGTCTTGAACACTTTTGAAAGCTCCTCAAAGCATCCCTCCAGAAATTTCTCACAAATCTTCTACGAATTCGTTGAGACAGTCTTGTTGAGAAGACAAGAAGTTGAGAAGACTTTTTAAACAGGATTCAAAGGATTTTATTCTAAATTTGCTCCAGGAGATCTAACGCCACAACCTCCAGCAATTTTCACAGTAATTACTCTGGTCCAGGTTTTCCGGTTTCATCCTAAACATTTACACCAATTGTTTCACCGATTTTGACAGTAGTTACTCTATCAGATTTCTCTTTCTATAGTTCTTACAGGAAAATTCTCACTGATTTCTTCAATTTTTTTTTTAATCGATGGAACATTTCGCCAGAAAACCCTATAATGAATCCTTAGGGAATTCTATCAACTGTTTTTTCATTTGTTCTTACATTAATTTCTTAATCGTTCAATCAATGGTTAAACTTTTAATTTTTTCCAAAATTTCTCCAGAGCATATTCCACAGAATTTTACCAAGGATTGCTTAATAAGTTCCTTTAGATTTATTTTTAAGACTTTCTTCAACATTTCGTCCACAACTCTTGCAATTTTCCCAAAACTTTTTTTTATTTTCTCAAGATTTCACACCAGAAAATATCATAGAATTTATTCCGATCATTCCTATACAAAATTTCTTCCATGTTTGCTTTTGATGTTTTTCAACTAAAATGCCAGAAATTTATCAAAAAACTCAGCAAATTTTACACTTGAATTGAAGAGCTCTTTCAGAGATCATTTCAAGAGTGTACCAGAAATTTCTACGGCATGATATATCATTTTTTTAACAATGCTTCACGATTTTTAAGGAATTTTGCCAACAATCTCAAAAATTAACCCTGGAATATTCCTGGTCTATTTTTTTCAGTTTTGGTCTTTATTTTCAGTTTTTTCAGTTCCTTGAAACTATCGAGGACTCCCAGAAGAAACCTTGAGAAGAATCTCTTGAGTGTAATTTGAAGGTATGCTTAGAGAAATTTCTTGTTAAATCTTAAAAAGACCTGAATGTTAACTTTGGAGCATATCTTAAGAAATCGGTGGGGGTATCTATGTAGTGGAGGCATCTTTGGACTACTGTTTGAATTCATGCAGACATGCTAAACAAGAATCTAGGACAAAATCCTGTGTTGAGTGGCTCAAATGTGATTATAATAGGTGTATTTTTTTTCCGATTTATAAGGTAACGATATATTTTTGAACTGTATTATTTTCACAGTCGGGTCTCCTATTAATCGCATTCCTATAACGCGCACTTCTATAAAACACACTACGTGACCCAGGGCTTATATGATTTCATCATTTTGAGGGTTGACTATCTCGTATGCCCTACAGTACTGTCTTGGGCAAAGTATAAGTACTCAGCTAGGACAGGACGTGACAGCTCAACGAAGACTGCCCCATTGTTTTTCAGTTGATGATCTTGACGATACAAAAGCCAATGCTACTAGTATTCATTTTAAGTTAATCTTGTGAACAAATAAAAAAAAACTAAGGGTCATAATTTGGATGTTTCTTACATGCTCAATTTATTTACAGCAATAGAAAATCTGATTTATATTGAAAACCGGTAATATTTTTAGAGAAAATTGAAACAATTTCCATTTTGTTGCTCCTCATTATTTATATTTTTTCGAATATAAATAGATTATATAACTCAAGGACTGACATACGGTGGGCATTCAGATGTGGAACTTCGCTACTGTGCATGTAACTTTTGTTTTCTGATATCTCAGAGTCCTGCCTACTTAGAAAGATGGCGTCTTTGGTAAACTTATTCATTAGCGCAAAGGCTATCATTATACAAGCAAAGAATTTCGAGATGTCGCCACCAATTAAGATAATTATTAAGCTAAATAATAGCCCTTGTACTACTGAACAACTTTTCCAAAGATGCCATCTTTGTAAGTGGTCAGGATCCTGATAAAAAAGTTGCATGCGCACTAGTGCCGCCTGGTGACAAAATCTCGAAACTCTTGGCTTGAATAATTCTAGTACTTGAGCTACTGAACAACTTTGCCGATGACGCCATCTCTCTAAGTAGGCAGGATCCTCAGATATTCGTAAAAAAAAACAAGTTTCATGCACACTAGCGCCACTTTGTGGCGGAATTCCACATCTGAAATGACCCCCGCATGTCAGTCCTTGAGTTAGTGAACAACTTTGTCGAAGACACCAACCTTCCAAATCTTCAGGATCTAGCGATACTACATATTATGAAGTTTACATTCCTATCTCCCAAGGTTCATATAGTGCACGCTAGAAAAAGCGCCCCAATCGGCCAAGTTCTCAACTACAAGGATACTCGTCAACCCCTAAAGGTAGATCGAACTGAGTACTGAAACTTTGCCGAATACAGTACTTACTGTGCTATCTCTTAAGGCATACGAGATAGTCAACCACACCCCCAAAATGATGAAATCCCATAAGCCCTGGGTCTCATATAATGCGGATTCCTATGACGCCCCCAACCATGTGTCTAATAGGAGACCTGCCGTAGTATTTGAAACAAGATATTCATTCAGAGAGTAACGCTTTAAATATTGTTAGAGGTCTCATCTATTTGACTCGATACATTAAATGCTCTGGTAGAAATTGCCTGGATAGTTACAAATAGGGATATCAATTTTAAAAATAATCCATGGATTTTCCAAGCATCTCGGTAATATAAGTATAATTTGTTCAGGAATACATCTGAATGGAATGGTAATGAAGTTTGATTAGAATATTTATCAAGGTGAGTAAACATTTTTTACAACTTATTTTTCAACAAAATAAAATATGGGGTCTATCCTGGCCAGCTAGGAATTGATTTCTTAAATCAAAATTTCTAATATCAAAGGTATTTCGGTGGAACAAAATTAGCACAGATTGCAACCTAAAGAAAAATGATTAAATATAAACATATTTGTTTGTCAGACAAAAGAACTTATTCCTTTATATCAAAGTCGTACTCATGCTTTCTGTGACATCCTTTCACTATGAATAATTTGAAAACGCAAGTAATCAAAATGCTTCACATGTTTTATGAATCCTATGTGTAATATTATTCCAAAACAAATAATCAAACTAAAATCCTCTGATGTTACAAAATTTCTCTCCTTTAAAAAAATTAATGGACGACTGAACAATTCTTTAACGTGTCGGGTGGATTGGCTCGGCATTATTGTTTAGAAAACCAAGCGAACAAAATTCCACTCGCTCCAACGTTTCGGTTCTGGATTAGGATCTTCCTCAGGGATCTTAAATCGTTTTATTAATAAAATTGTTGTACATACAAATTAAACAATTCACGATACCGTTTTGATTCATGTTACGGACACTTAAGGACTCAGTGAAGTATAACCCAGTATGGAGCTTACAAAATAAATCATTCTGTATGATTCCTTAGCGCTGTCGATCGACGGAAGCCCTTTACTTTCGAATGGTGGGTAAAGAATACGCTTCCGCAACATGAATAATTTTAAATAAATCAAAATGTGTGGCCATTTCATGATTCTTATTCCGGACGCTTCCTCACTTTTGCTCCATATTCCGGACACTTTGAACCGAATTTCGGACAGCTCACGATAATCAATAATGGAACAGTCAAATCATCAATTGAAATCGTAAAACCACTAAAGAGACATCTTAGGTAGTTGGGCATTATCAATATTGAAAGATTTTTATGCAAAAAGCTTACTAAAACGAGCCTCGAAAATTAGAACTTTTGAACGGCAAAAATTTAAACATTTTGTGTGAAATGTTTCCCATAAAAATTAGAGTGTCCGGAATTAAAAGCTGTCCGTAATATGATTCAAAACGGTATATGAAAAATAAAACATTTTTTGAATATATTAATATAAACAAAAAGCTAAACGACAAGACCATTTTTTTTTTGCTTAAGCTAAGTATGCTGTTCCGCTCAAGAAAAGTAAAAATTTCTGCGGAAGAAATGGTCAAGAAATTTTCTACAGTTAGCTCCATTTGAAATGACATTCCTTTTCAACTGCGTACTGCGATAAAAGAAAAATGCTTTTCTTGACCATTTCTTGCAAGAAATTTTCCACGCATCGAGATATGCGATTACTTTTCTGTTGAAGTGCATATTGATCGTTACAAGGAAACGACTGCTCTAGTCCTAAGAATTTAAGCGTGTCTTGTTGTCGGTATTGACAAACATTTGTGGAATCCTAATTTATTGTATATTGCGTTACCATGACTGGAAATAAGACGACACCAATATACGATGCATTTCACTGTCGGGTGTAAAGAAGTTTAAAGATTTTTTTGGTTTTGTTTTTGTGTTGTGTTCATTCTATTGCTATTTGTGGTGTGGTGGTTTGTTTGGTTTCTGTTTGTGTGTGCACTGGAATCATAGTGTAACTAATACAAAAACCTTCGGTATGGTTCCGTTTGTTGATGATTTTCGTAGTTAATTTGTGGCAAATTTCAAGCTTAGGGAGTCTAGTTGGTTCATTACTTGAGTCTAATATATTTCGGTTGTGTAGTCAAAAATATGTCCAGTTGTCGCAGAATGTTGCACTTTAACTGTCCTATGTTTCAACTATTCGAGTTGTATCTTCGAACAATCGTCGTCTTGCATGTCAATGGTTTTGTCCTACTTGTTTTTGTCATATTTGTAGTTTGTTTGTTGTTAACCCGACATAACTAGTTTCGCATATGAAAAATACTCATGTGATTAAGACAATTGTCAAATCAATGTATTTGTTTACCCATCAACTATTCCATCCGAAAACGAAACACATACAGCGAACTAAACAGTACAAAAATATCAAAATATGCAACTACAACATTAACACCATGAAGTTAAAACAATACCGACAAAAGTTTTAGAACAAGAGCAATAATTCTCTGTGAGTAAAAAATATTTTTTGGTCATTTAGATTTTTGTTCATGTTCTTTTTCTTCTTCTTCTTGGCATTAACGTCCTCACTGGGACAAAGCCTGCTTCTCAGCTTAGTGTTCTTATGAGCACTTCCACAGTTATTAACTGAGAGCTTTCTTTGCCAAAGTTGCCATTTTCGCATTCGTATATCGTGTGGCAGATAAGATTATAACTCTTTGCCCAGGGAAATCAAGAAAATTTCCATTACGAAAAGATCCTGGACCGACCGGGATTCGAACTCAGACACCTTCAGCATGGCTTTGCTTTGTAGCCCCGGGGTCTAACCACTCGGCTAAGGAAGGCCCCTTTTTTGTTCATTTTAATGTCTACAAAGTGTTTTGTTAAATTTTTTGTATGTCGTGTTTTGTCCAATTTGTGTGTATATATTTATATATAAAAAAAATATTTATGTAAAAGTATTTCACATCCCTGAACAAGGTCCCAGGATCGAAGCGAGTAGAATTTAGTTCGCTTAATTTTTTAAATAAGACTGCCGAACCAAATCTCCCGACACATTAAAGAAATGTCGGTCCAATACAACATAAAAATATAGTTTGTGCCTTAACTTTTAACCCAGCCTGCTTACCTCACTGATACCAAATGGCGTGAGTTCCACCTATGAGTGACCGTGAGAGATTACTGCCATCATTGCCATCATCATCGAGATACTCACTGGAACTCACCACACAAACAGCGAAAAGATGAGTGCTAGCGCTTCCTAGAACGCGTACGCGCTAGTATTAATACGCGACCATCTCACCCGTTCGATCAGTATTGCTTTAACCTCCACGCGATTTAAATCGAAGTGTGTAACAGTGAACAAATAAAGTAGAAATAGTTAAGTTCAGAGTAATAGAATAAAGTAAAGTATGTAGTGATTGATACCAGTAGTGGTGTTGTCTTTTTATTACGAATTCCCAACCCACGAAGTTCAGTTTACCTGACCAGACCAGACTAGGCCACGGTGAACAGCGCCATCTATGGGCTGAAGAACTTCGAAATAAAGCTGATGATATTAATAAAAGAACAAACATAGATTATTTTCCTTTTTTAAATTTTGAGTCGTGAACTTGTTTGAAGTTATCATTGTTCTAACAATAACAACATCAAAAATTTGTAAAATGTTTTGCATTGTAATCACAGTGTCTTTGTGGAACAACATTATAACAAAAAAAATAGGTAAGTCTGAAATTTCAAACTAAGAATAATTAGACTTTGCTCTTTTATTAGCGACCGAAATCAAAAAAAATCAGTCGGGAGGTCCAGAACATTTTAATTAAATTTGTGTAAAGTATTTATGGATGTGTTGTTGTACCGACGCACATTGCGTTGAACGTATGGGGATACGGGACAAACTGCAAGATCAAACTATTTGAATACCTTGGGATGAAAATTAAAGTTGTTCTTGGTCAAAAGAGCTGTAATTGCATAAATGACATATGTCATACGCATAATCGCAAAACTGTCTCAAACATAATTTTAATTATTTTCCACGAAAACCCTTGAAAATCGTACTTAAATTGGTCATAATGATGTAAGAAGTTATTAGGAAATATTTCTCGCATAACTTATGATCTCGTCCTAAGGTGAAGATGCATCGAAGTCAAACCTCGAATTTTAAAGAGCCCAAATCTATAGAACATGGCAACCTTTTGCGTTGAACATTTTATTGATTTGTCGCCACCAGCGAATAATCAGTGAGTTATCGGTTGTCTGCTTCTCTAGACTTGTGCTTTTGAAAATTCGATGTTTGGCTTCTATGAATCTTCATCCTAAAAACCATTGGTAACTGAGTGTGTAGCTCGTTGTTATTAAGCAGATAAACGACTCAAATTAAAACTGTCTCCGCTGGGAGGCGGAGGAGGATCTCCATGTCTTCATCGTAGCAATGTGGAATAAAGTGTAAATCCATTCGTTTGCTCAGTAAAAACAAGCTACACACTTGGTCACCTATGGCTTTTAGGACGAAAATCATAAATTATGCAAGATTTCTATTTTCTCTCGTAGATACAGAAGTGAAATATCAAAATCTTTCCAAATGTATACCATACTTGCACATAAATTACAAATCTTCATAATTTAATTTATTTTTATGGCAATAGTAGCTTTACTTGTTATTATAATAGGTGGAGACTTATAGATGGATAACAGTTTTATAAAATAACCGGTCGCATTTGAAATTGCACTGAAATCTCGACTAATATCAATTCTCCAATATTCCTAGTATACTTAAATATTTACTTACAGATATACATACGTACATTCATTCATGTATACATCCAAACATATGTACATTAGGGTGATTCAAATTTTAAAATTGTTTGAAAATCCAATCTCCCATATGCTCCTTAGCATCCTTACTATAAAAATAGTGTTCTGTGAAATTTTCTGCTTTAAATCATAATAAAGAAATTTGCTGAAGAGAGAAATCCGAATCGAAGGATAGCATAACAGGTATTCATGAGTTGGTTTGCAATTATTTAGCTTAATATGGGATTATAGCACTGCAAATATGTACAAAAATCCCAAACAAAATTAACTCAAACGGATTCCTTTCTTCAGCAACATCCTTCATTAAGGTTTGAAAAATGAGTTTTCAATATGTGATGATAAGTTTCTACTTACATTACAGTACTAGCGTGTTTGGAACATTTCTCATAATTTCTCCATAGTAATTTCCTAATAAAGCTACATTGTCGTTGGGCCACCTTTGAAGAAAATTTCACAGATCACTATTTATATAGTAAGGATGATAAGGAACATATGGGAGACTGGATTCTCAAACATTTTTAAATTTTGAACCACCCCAATGTACATAAAAACACAGATACGCAAATACAAACATATGTGCAAGACTCTCGAAATAAAAAAAAAAATAAAATTACCCCCCCGACCGATTATTTTGATTTTTGCAGCAAATGAACGCGAGAGACTTAGACTTTATTGTGGCGAAGTTTCAGACTTACCTATTTTTTTGTAATAAAGTTGTTCTACGAAACACACCGTGTAATGAAATTGAGCCAGTTTAGATCTTCGAATTCGAACTATTAAGTTCAATTGCTTTTATTAGGTATTTCCAATACTTTTACCTGTTTATTTTTTCTTTTGAAATCTCAGCTTATGTGTGATTCAATATGAAAGCTGAATGTCATTGAATCTCAAACATAAACCAAAATTAATTTTCTCCAACTCAGACTCTCTCCTGTTCCGGTCCGTCACTACGACCAGTTTTCAATCTATTGTGATATCACCCGTATCTTTAGTGCAGTACATATCGTATTAACCCACGGTGTACTATATTGAGTGATATATTCCGAAAACTGACAGCTACTTGACGACGTCATTCCTATCCATCTCGAACAAATTTGTGAAAAAAATGTTCAAGTGGTCCGGAAGGTATATGGTACGATAGGAGTGACGTCACATGTTTACAACCAAATTCGATGTTTACACCAGTAAAGAGCCTGCCTTGTTAATTTTTATGACGTGGTAAATACCAATGTTAATTGATGTGCAAATAGAATATCGATTTTGATGCAGATCTTATGTTATTTCCTTAAAAACATTTGAAGGAGTCAATAAGTCTAAATAGCCATTCACAGAGCATTAACTCAACGAAGGCGTGCCCCTTATCAATAAAAAATGATTCATTTTCTGAGAGAGAGAAAACATTAGTACTGATATTTGGCTATGCATTGTAAACCTGGAGGATAATATCTCTGTTAAATTGATTCAGTAGGCTACGGAAAATCCAGTGCTTCTTATTAACAACAAAAGCATTTTAAAAATGGAGGTTCGTGCAGTAATAAGGATTCTCGCTAGCTGTTTCAAGTAATTCCCGAAAAGTTTTCAAGGATTTTGCAGCATTTAAAACCAAACGCTACTAGGGGGAAGTATTATAAAAAAAACAGTAAAAAAAATGCTACGTCATTTATGAATGGTCCCTATGTGCATGAGGGGTAAGGTTGGATGCTCGTTCGGTGGGTCGGTCGGTCGGTCGGTACACACAATCACTGGTTGCTCCGGATCTTCTCCACGGCTGTCCGAACCTGGGTGAGTCTAATGCATGTAGACGGATGCTGGAAAAGTCCTCTTGAATCGTCGGTCTCTTTCTCATTTTCCGCCTCCCGAGCAGCAGCAACCAAAGGAACAGAGCTCTTTGGTGCATGGTGATGATAAGAAGCCTCCGATGCAGTGAGGGGAAGGGTGGGAAAAAAACCTCAACTAAAAAGGAAATCAGAAAGAAGACGTGTTTGCTAATAGATCATTCAAGGAGTGTCGGCCTGCCTGGGAAGTGGGTGGGCTGTGGACAGCAAAAACAAGGGCATTCCATCGCCTGGGAGACAAAAGGATTGCTCATGATGAGAAGACAGCCAGAAGGACAGTTGAAGGAAAAATGAAAAATTCCCATGCACTAGAAATGGACAGATGTGGAGATGTGCTGCTTTTGGTTTTCCAGGCTCTTCCGATGACGCTCGGGGGGCTGTGGCTTGGGCTGAAAATTGTTTTTCTTATACGGGGTTTTTCAAATTTTATACAATCAAATTGACTCGAAATAGCACATGTTCATGTCGTTCGGTGGATACAACCAAATCACTCCCATCATTTGAAATTGCATTTTTCCCAGTGTCTGTCGAGTACATCAGGAGTTAATCATCAATATTAACTTCCGTTTCTTGATCACAATAGATAGCCGTGTTGCAATTGGCTAAGATGTATCACTGCGAGATGTCTGTTCTGGTGAAAGCTCGTAGGCTAATTCATGACGTGATGCGATTTCATGCTAACCGTTCCTAGAAATGGATATTTAAGGGGGTCTAAAAACACCTAACCGCAAACGGAGCTTGTATTTTCTGCTCTACCTGAAGTAATGGTGCAGGCGACCTTGTGTTTTTCAGAGATAATCGGATGCCCATCTATAGTATTGAGCCTAAGGCTAAATATAGGAGGGATCATTATGCGTGTACACAGTGTATTCTGTGCTATTTAGCCTTTTACGACTTTTAATGGATACTGATCTGTTTTTTCACTGTTGGTCTTTTTCGCGCGGAGATTGAGAAACGCTTAGTCATGCACAAAATTTGCGTTTTAGGAATCTCCGGTCAACAAACTGGGAACTCTACATTAATTTGGTGGCGTTCGTTTAAATTCCTAGTGGTATGGATGATGCCGTTTATACTACAACACCCTACATTATGGAAACTTTTGAAGAAGCATGTCCTCTGCGGTCTGTGAAGACTACAAGCAATAGCAATTGGTGGAATTCTGATCTCACTAGACTCAAGAAACAATGTAGAAGAAGTTGGAAAAGATACCCTTCAGCTAGATTGGAGTCGTTCAAGTTGGCTCGCAAGGCTTGCAAGAATGTTCTTCGATCTGCTGAAAAATCTTTGTACACATGTTTCCAGTTTAGATGAAGTCAAAATCCTTGCAAAATCTAAGGATTTCCAAGTGAACGAAATTCGCTTACCTAATCGTTGCCTCTATACGCTCCAAATTAATTCAATTTCATATTTCTTGTCTTACGTTGATCGGAGAGGCTCGTCGAAATTGCTTCACTGTGTAGGTACTCACGATCCTTGGAAATTTTCAAATTAAATATGGCTTAAATGCCATATATTCTATATTTACTTACAATTATGAACCTACAAAAAACTCCAGCCAGAAATTTAATTTGTTAATGGCTCTTCTCATACACAAAACCCTTCCACTCAATTCAAACATCATCTCCTGTAATCTGTCTGGCTGCTGCAATCGAACAATTCATAGATTTGCTAAAACTCGTCACTAAATGCTCCCCTCGTTGTGGAACCGACGTGTTCCATTGACGTTTTTAGACTGATTGGACGTAATATAAATTTTAACAAATCAATTGTCGTTTGTTTTAATTTATTGTCAAATTGCATACGAATCGCATGCATATATGTGGCAACTGAAACAGACAAACGCAAGTAAACCGCTTAGGACACGTGTGGTTGGTGGAATCGTCCGAACGCGACAACGAGACGACGACCGACGACCCATTCGTCGCTGATAGATAAAGGCATTTGTTTTAATTTTAGGTTATGGATTCGTGACACTTTTTGCCGCTTTCGGTGGATGGATCCGGTGTGCGTCGAGGAATGGTGGACAACTGTGTGAGCCGAAGTCCTCATCTGTATCCGCCTATCAGTTAGTGCTTATTCGTGCGAAAATGTTAATTTATTGGCTCGCGATGAGCCTCTGATCGGCCCTATGTCGCGTCGTCGTCATCGGAGTGTGTTATCTAACCGGTCACAGTGAAATGTGTGTAGGTTGGATCACTTTTGTTACGATGACGACAACATTGACAACGTGACGTGTGCACACATTTGTGAATTTGAATCGAATCGGAACAATAGTAAATTTAGAGTTCGATTGCTGCTGTGGCAATTTCGGTGGCTTTTCGGCATTTACTGGTTCGTGGATATATCAACTCTCAAATCGCAAACTCGTTTTGATGTGTCAAATGTAGAATGCCATTTCGAATGATGGGAGCAATTTGAACACAAATTCCTGGTAGTAATAGAATCGATTCGACTTATTTACATATTGGTTGCATCCGCAGAGTGAAATGAACAAGTGCCATTTCGAGTCAATTTGATTGTATACAATTTGAAAAACCCGTAAGAGAAAAACAATTTTCAATCTAGGTATCATATATCTAATATCACAGAGTCGGATCCAGAGGCATGTTCCCCACCAGTTAGGAAATTTGCGCCATCGCTTTTTTTAGCCTATTTCATCATCTACCCGGTTGGAAATGAAAGTAAAGGAAAAGGTGGGAACCTTTCAAGAGCATTTTGCCAGGCTTGATCCTTGCTATTGATATAACAGTTTTTATCTTTGTTTTAGGGGGGTCTCGTAGCCTCGAGGTTACGGTTTCGCTTCGTAAGCGGAAGGTCATGGGTTCGATTCCCAATCCCCTCACACAAAAAACTCCGTCCAGTCACCAGAAGACGCCGCACGAAGGACTGTGTATAGGGGAACACATCCATCCTTCGTCAGTCGGATGGTGACTGAGACACACTGACCCTCTTTGTAGGCTGTTGCCTCACACGACACATATACATGGCAAAATGAACCAACGCACACCAATGGACTTCGATATGGATATGGATTGGACCAACGACAGCACTCTCCTCTACCTGCTCGGTATGAGAGAAATAGCAATAAGAAGTAGGATATAAATAGAATCTGTATATATGATCCTCGGCATAGTAGTGGCCAAGTGCACGGAGTGCCTAACAAAAAAAAAATCTTTGTTTTCATGATCAACTACAAAAAAGTATTACAGTGACCGGGAAAAGAAAAGATCATTTTAACGTTTTCCATGCAAAATGACCAAGTTTGGTGACTTGAATCTTAGCTCCGATTAGACTGAAATTCTAACCGCAGCCCTGTCGTTTTGCTTAGTCGCGCTTAGTCGACGATCAAGAAGCTTTTCTAAGATTTTTTTCTTTACGCCCTGTAGGACTTCAATTGAAAATTCAAGCTGTATCATCGACCTGAAGTAATTTGACTTTGTTTCATGTAGATCAGGGGCAACCTAACGCCCTCAAGAACATTAATCGAAATTGTCGACTTTTATCAACGCCCTGACGTATTTTGACTTTGTCTCACATGGATCAGCTGCATCTTAACACCCTGCAGGGCATAATTTAAATGTTCCAACCTGTTTAAACGGCCTGCGGCAGTTTGATCTTGTACTATGTAGATTACATGCATCTTAATGCCCTGTAGAAAATCAATTGTAAATTCCAAGCTTAATCAACGCTCTGGTGTAACTTGACATTATTCCATGTAGATCAGATGTATCTTAACGCTCTGTAAAATTTCAATTGCAAATTACAAGCTTTATCAACATTTTACTTTATGTAGGTCAAGTGTATCTCAACGCCCTATAGGGCATCAATTGAGAATTACAAGCTTTATCAACGCCCTGGAGTAATTTAACATTATTTGACTTAGATCAGTTACATCTTTACGCCCTGTATAACATAAATCAAACAAGCTGTATTAATGCCCTAGAGTGAATTGAGTTTATACCACACAGATCTTTGCGAGATCTGGAGAATTTTCCTGCCCAGTATAAAATGAATCAAAATTTCCAAGCTGTATCAATGCCCTGTAGTATTTTGACTTTACCGTATGTGAATCAGGTGCATTGTAGCACCCTGTAGGAAATCAGTTGAAAATACTAAGCTTTATCAACGCCAGGGAGTAATTTGACATTACAAAACTAACGCCCTCTAGGACATCAATTGATCCAGCTGTATAATCGCCCTGCAATTATTTGACCTTATTCCGTATAGATCTTTGCGATCTGAATTATCTCCGAACTGTATAATCACCCTGAAATAATTTTACTTATCCTATGTCGATTAAGTGCATTTTAACGCCCAATTGAAAATTTCAAACTTTATCAACGCCCTGGAGTAATTCAACCTTATTTCATGTAGATCAGATGCATTTGTCCGCTCTATTTGACATCAATCGATCAATATCTACCAAAGTCCTGAAATAATTTGATCTTCTTCCACGTAGATCATAACGCCCTATATGACATCGATCAAGCTATATCAACGCTCTGGAGTAATTTGACTTTATTTTACATAGATCTTTGCTAGATGTGAGTGTGTGTAATTTTGGTTTGATGTAACTCGTACAGGTATACGACTTTTTACATAAATTTGTATGCGTCTTCTGTTTCTCTGGGTAAATTACCTTTTCCACACAGTTAAAAATAATGAATATTACACGTCATGTAAACTTCATTTATGCGATGTAAACATGACGTCATGTAAATTAAAGTCTGAAATCATGTAAAAATGTGTTATATGTCATGTAATCACACAGAATCCTACTGGATTACATGACATATAATTGAAGTTTACATGATATATCATGCAAATATCCATGATATTCCACGCTCCAATTATGTGCATTATATGTCTCAGAAATTTACACGTTTCGTTCGAACTGTGCACGTGGAAAGTAAAATTATGTTGAAATTGTAACGTTAACTCTAGCAAGATTGAAACAATATCGATCGAATTATCTCAAGCGACTCTTTAAGTACGATGAGATATATGAAAGTTTGAAGCTGAAAAAAACTTCAATGCATAATATATTTCTCAAAATCAGATTTTTGACGCTTGGTGCGGTTTACCCCGCTGTCAGGTAACATCCTTATTAATTTTGGATCAATAATTTATATGTAATAGTGACAAAAGCATTTTCGCATTGAAATGAGTTTGAAAGTCATCTGTTAAAAGCTATCAATTATAAAATCCACACAGTTCGAACAAAACGTGTAAATTTCTGAGACATATAATGCACATAATTGGAGCGTGGAACATCATGGATATTCACATGATATGTCATGTAAACTTCAATTATATGTCATGTAACCCAGCAGGATTCTGTGTGATTACATGACATATAACACATTTTTACATGATTTCAGTCTTAAATTTACATTACGTAATGTTTACATCGCATAAATGAAGTTTACATGACGTGTAATCTTCATTATTTTTAACTGTGCACTAATAAATCCAACGCAAAACTACAATACATAATCATAGCGAAATATATAGAAATCCAAAGTAATTGTCAACTGTTTTGCACTTTATTATCACTTCAAGAGTGACAATTAAAAAATAGCAAATAAACGATATATTTGTCAGAAGCTCGAAAATCTCTCCTAAAAAACGTTCAAACTTTCAAGATGTCCTGCTTTGAGAAAATTAGTTCGTAAACAAAAATTCCCGATTCATTTTTTCAATCATATATTTCTCCAAGTCTGCTAAATACATTACTTCACGATCAAACACAATCAAACATTCTAAAAATCTAATCTCAAAAATCTCTAAAACTATATTATAATAAGATCTACTTTATAACTTGTCCTTGCACCCTCACATATAGCTAGAATTCCATTTTTTTGTTTTATTTCGCTAGAATAGGCCAAAACTAGAGGAGATGCGTTTTGGTTAACTCATATTGGTAGATCGCTCGTACGACAGCTAGCTAAACAGTTTGCAGGAAAGCTACTTTTTCTTTCTGGCGTTACGTCCCAGCGGGAACAAAGTCTGCTTCTCAGATTAGTGTTCTTATGAGCACTTCCACAGTTATTAACTGAGAGCTTTCTTTGCCGATTGACCATTTGTGCATGTGTATATCGTGTGGCAGGTACAAAGATACTCTATGCCCTGGGAATCGAGAAAATTTCCTTTACGAAAAGATCCTCGACCGGTGGGATTCGAACCCACGACCCTCAGCATGGTCATGCTGAATAGCTGCGCGTTTACCGCTACGGCTACCTGGGCCCCCAAAGGAAAGCTATTTTTCCGATAAATTACACCATTAGCGCACCGCTCGTTTCAAATTCTGAGGTCTCCATCAAGAAGCTAGCTAAGAAATTTTTTTTCGGGTGGCCTCTACAGAATGGCCCATAAAAAATGTTATTCATTATTTGTATTGTTTGATCTGTTTAAACTCAGTTTTTTGCTTTGAGCATAATTTTTATCTCTTACTTCCAACTTACTAAAGCGGAATTGGAAGCATACCTTCAAATTTGATCATGCAGTCATCGAGTTCAATATCTTTGTTACGAAATCTTCCAAAACATCAACGATGGGGTGATGTTCTTCACAGTTCTCCAGCAACCGCCCATATCAAATGATAGAATGGGTTCATACCTAGATCATTGCAGATTTAAACAGATTTTTGTAAAAACAGCTTATTTTGGTGAGTCGTTGTTGAACCTTCATATAAATGTGATAAGCGGCTCTGTTTTAATCAAAACCTATAATCTAGTAGATAAAAATAACCGAATTTAGTACTATACCATTTAATTCCACTAGAGTTCTAGTGGAACTAAATGGTATAGTACTAAATTCGTTTTTTTTTTCATCTACTTATAGGTATTCTACTAAACTGCTCGAAGATTTATTATCAACTATAATCTAGTATTGATATAAGTTGTCTCTAACCAAAGGAACGAATTTCTTCCTCAAAAAACTGTTATAGACTTCTGTGTTTATTTTTTATTCAACTTTAACAAAAAAATAAAGGCATTTCAAACCATATTTGCGTCCCTCAAAAATAAAACTCTGGCAAAATATTTTATTGTGACCACAAAAAACACGTTCTCTAAGAACTTCTCCATCCTCTGATAACAAACCTTTTAATGTTTTCAACAATAAAGTGTGATTTTTGAAGGTGGAAAATTTATCATCAGAGTATACGACAAAAAAAACGCTATTCCTAACTTAAAGCTGACAAAACCTGATAAAACTTCTTTGCTTTATTGCATTATTTTGAACAGTAAAAAAATATGACAAAAATTGTCCTAGATAGATGATATGTCAGAACATACAGCAATCAAAAATTACATTCTCTTGAAAAAAACGCTTGTGGATAATGAATTCACGTTCAAACAAATTTCGCATTATTTTTTGGGCCATAATGTAGTTTAGTTGACATGCCAAATTTCTGATTTTTATATGCTCAAAGAGATATATAAATATTGAGGTTTTTGCAAAAATTATGTTCTCATGCATCAGTAGTTGCCGTCATGCTCATGTAGTGGATCAACCAATGCACATTGGTCCCAAAGCCATATCTAGGAAGACAAAAATGATTGCGCCTAAACCGTCAATTTTAGATATATGGTGTCTTCGGCAAAGTTTCTCCATATTTTTCAGACATTTTTTTCAGGGATTTGAAATTAGGGTGGCCCACATGGTTTACGAAATCAGCACATAAACTTTTTTGCTGACGCATTTAGGACTACACAATGTCCTACAATGTTTTAGAAAAACCGATTTACAGCAACTTTGCCGAAGAACCCAAATTTCTATCTCTTATGGTTCGCGAGTTATGATTTTTTTTTAACAAAAAAGTTAGGGTGGTACTGAAAAATCAGTTTTTTCTTGATAACTTTTTATACGATAATTTCTCGCAAAAAATTTGTTCCGAGCACTTTTAGAAC
This sequence comes from Aedes aegypti, assembly GCF_002204515.2. Lineage (NCBI taxonomy): Eukaryota > Metazoa > Arthropoda > Insecta > Diptera > Culicidae > Aedes > Aedes aegypti. Next base: position 385,648,058 of record NC_035108.1, read on the forward strand.
TTTTGATTGCGCAACTTTTTGCCGAAGAAACTACTGTTCTATCTCCTATGGTTACACAGTTATAAGAAATTTTCTTCGAAAAAATGGTTGTTTTCAAATGCCGATATCTCAGAAAGGCGCAAACGGATTTTCAATCTTTTGTCGGCATTAGAAAGATTATTTCTTTCTCTGTTTATGGTGAAAAAACTGTGACGACGTTTTTTGTTTGAAAAGATTGATAGAATTTTGAAAATGATATGTTTTCAACCGAAAATTGTCCATAACTTGAAAAATATTCGAGATAGCTCTTTGGTGCCTTGAGCAAAAATGTGCAAAATTGAAAGTTCTGAAAGTGCTTCATACAAAGTATTCATAAAAAAATCATTGTTTCATGATATATTCACCATAAACCGAATTTTGTATGGTAAAAAAAGCGAAAAAAGAGATATTTGCTGGAACAACCGGAATAACTGTATGTGAAGTCATTTTAAATTGAAAATATATGTAATGAAATAAGATCGATCACAGTAAGGGAAATGTTTGGAGTTAGGGAAAGTTAGTTGCTGAAGCAGTTTTAACAGTGATCCATGGAACATTAATCCATAAACGGTGTCTTGTTATTTCACGCGACATAATGTTTGTCCAGCTAACCTATGCCGTGGTTGGTTATAAATTGCTACCGCTTCAGATTACTGAGCAGAAGGTCATGCATTCAATACCGGATCCGTTCATTATATTATCAACCCCAAACGATAACAAAACGTATACTTTGAAGAAATCCTTCAAATTACCAAAACCTTACACCCAAAAGTTGAAACCGTCATTATAGGCGTTTTCTGCGTCTATTGATGGCGGAAAAGTGTTCTTCTGAGCGACATGACGTTTTTGAGCGTCTATTGATAGGCAGATAATCCGGTCATTGAGTCGAGCAGTTTTTACGGTACAAATGGGGAAGTACAACTTGATATGCTTTTTGAACCACACATACCAACAAGCGGGTTTAGTGCTGTGGTATAGTATGTGGTTCTCACGCTCATGACCATGGATCGATACTGGTTGATGTCGCACGTGTATTTTTTTTTCATGTGCGTGCATCACCAACACATGTATTAAAAAATAAAACTTCCACACATATGCCTCTTTTAAGTGCATGTATTGGAAGTATGGAAATACGCAAAAAACCGAGAGGGAGCAAACCAGATTCGAACCATTATCATCGGATCGACTAGCACACTGTGTATCTACTGCTCCAAACTTACCACTGAATGAAGAGTAACCAAAGTCGATGTGCTTTTACGTTTCATATGCATGATTGCTCATGCTGTTGATAAACATGTGAACATGTGTTATCCCCAGCAAAATAAAGATGTACAGTCAAGTCTCCTTTAAAGCGTTAATCATCGTATGTTGACAAGTTTAATGTATATTCATAATAATTTATCACCTACCAGAGTAGCCACATTCTCTATTGAAGAACTTACTTAAGGACTGTTCATTTTATAAAGTGGACACCTTGTGCATGCTATATCTATATAATATATCAATAGAATCGTAATCGGTTTTCTGTATACAGTATCGTTAGACTATTATATTATTGCACGATGGTGTTATAACAAAAAAGCCATCAAAATAATTATAATTCACACGAATAAGGAACAATGTTTAGAATGGTCAAAGATTGGTAGGTCTGGAGCCAAGTATAATAGTTGAGTATACCAAAACACAATTCATTCATAAAAATTCGGATTTTTGGTATGTGAAAAATATTGTTTAAGTTTGAAGAACATCTTTTCTATGAAGTTTTTGTCGAAACTTCTTTGTTCTTCTTTGTAAGATCTTATATTTCCATATAAGAGGAAAATAATAGTATTAAGATGCACAGAAAACCGATTATGATTTCATTGATAAACTAGCTAACCCAGCGTGGCTAGTCACGTTCCATAAGAATTTTCAAGCAAAAACCTCTTTCAAAGATTAATAATGTTTATGTTCAATTGCAAAATGATAACATGGACAGAGAAATTTCTCTGTTGATTAATATGCCATTGGTGTATGAATAATAAGCTGAGACACGCATGATATTTATGAACGCAAAATCGCCCAAATTTATGCTCTAACCATACTCCACTGTTATAGTGCCGTTATTCTGATCTGAAATAATTACAGCCTTAAATGCTGTTGTGAAATATTTCAAAAGTTCCAGAAGCTTCTATAAATTAGAGAGAAGAATCTGACTGAAAATTCTAGAATATTCTATTGAATCCCGATTAACCAGTGCTACAATTTCTGTATAGATCTTTGTGCTGCGATGGCGATCGTCAACGATATACAACGAATCGAATTGTAATGCTTTGGAAAGCTTTTTTAGGGGACCATTATAGTTACCATAAAAAAATATTTTTATTTTGCCTTCATAAGTCGATATCGAACCATGGAACATCGACTCAAGAAGGTTGTGTAAATAAAAAAAAAAAACTAGAATATTCGGCCCACAATCACGTTTATCTTTCCTTTGCAAATATCTTATTTGGTTTTGAACCTTATATTGAAATGACGAAACCCGTAATGAATCACATTTTCAACTTGCATCGGAATTTAAGTGCGGTCGAACAGCATAAAGTTGGTTTGTTTACATTTTGATTACCGTCCAAGTTCATAAAACCGGAAAACTACAATGATAAAAAGATCGTGACTTTTATACGAATTAGGAAGGACAAAGCTCCGGAAAACTCTAGAACACCCTGTGCAATAGCTGTTATAGTGCTCCACAATTTGCAATAGGGTCCTGAAATGGTTAATGAAATCTTGTTTTCATTTAATAACACGAAAGATCATATTACTGCAACTACTTTAGCAATTTTTCTCGCTCAAATAACGGATATATCATATTTAAACTTTAATTTCAAAATTGGATCCATAAATGAACCTTGACACTTGAGATCATGTTTGACGTTCGCTTAGTCGACAAAAATATCACAGGGGTTTTAGTTTTAACACTGGGGTTGTTGCTATCTGACATTTCGGAAGGGACACGGAAAACAAAATACACCCGAAATTTGAGTTCAAATCAAGGAGTGTGACAAAATCTATAAAAACATAAAAAAATGTTTTTTGTACTTAAACAAATGAAAAACATTAAAAAATTGAGTAAACATGTGTTTTTGGCCTGAACGTAAGCGTTTGGCACTAAAATTGGGACAGGGCTTTAGGACCCTATTGTAATGTTGTTACATTCAAATGGACTTTTGCAGTGCTCTTAATTTGACTGTTGTTGTGCTCTTAAATTGCTGTTGTATGCTGCTCAATGAAACTTTTCAAAGCGTTACTGACAGACAGAAAACTCTGGGATTTTATATACATGATAAAAAAGATATAGCATAAACAAGGTGTCCTCTTTATAAAATGAATAGTCTTTATAACATGAAAACTCTGTGGAATCTTTTGCTGGTGCTATTCAAAGAAAACAAGATCACGGTTCTACTTTCACATTGATAAAAAAATATCGATCCAATGCTGATGAATGCTACCCAGAATGAGCCGATTATAAGAAACCGTGCCCCATATATGGGATTAAATTTTAACCATGGTTTTAGTATAATAGTAAAAGAGTTTTCTATAGATGAGTCGATCATTTTGACTCAAGAACAACTTCTGCAAATTGGCTATTAGTTTTTGCAAGCAATTTATTTTTAGAATTATGGCACCGATATGTTGATTTTAGAACAGAACGTTCAGTGGGGAGATTGTAGTAAACCGTTTGGAGAAGTCAAGAGAACATATATACTGATTTTTTTTATCATGAAAAATATGAAAACAAAATTTCATTTTTATATAACGCAATAATCTTTTTTTTTATCATTTTTAATTTTGACTATCTATGAATTGTGATAAAAATTAGTTGTTCAGGACAAAATTTCAGAGACATTTTCGATAAGAAAGTTTTTCTAAGAACAACTTATGCTGTCCATAAAGGCCCATATTGAAAAAAGTAGGCACTGAGAAAATAGCTCTCAAACTTTGAAGTTTTTCTTTCATACAAATGTTTATAATTTTCTATTGGGGGCCGTCCATAAATAACGTAGCATTTTTCACTGATTTTTTACACCCCCCTTCCCTCTCGTACCGTTTCGTCACAAATGCTGATACTTCCCCTTGGAAAATACGTAGCATATCAAGCACCCCCCCCCCTTCTTCTTCTTCTTCTTCTTCTTCTTCTTGGCATTGACGTCCTCACTGGGACAGAGCCTGCTTCTCAGCTTAGTGTTCTTATGAGCACTTCCACAGTTATTAACTGAGAGCTTTCTATGCCAAGCTTCCGAATTCTCACTCACTCTCGCGATAATGGATTTCTCCATCACCACAATTTTCAGCGAAAAGCTGCCTTGCGAAATTATACTTCTACAAAACAAAGCGAAAATAGATAATGGCACAACTCCGCAGCTATGAGAATTTTATTTTATCATTCTCCTCTCCATGGAGAACTTTTCATGTGTCCATCGCCACAAGCAGCAGTTGCTTTTATGCATCAAATTAACTGCTGGTTTCGTCAAGTTGATGTGGTAGCATGGATAGAGTGCACGCATGGCGGCTGTTTGTAGCAATGTTGTAGGTTCGAATCCCGTCGGCGGCACCAGTTTTTGTTTATCTACATAGTGATAATTCTCGGGAGAAGTTAATGAGCGAAAATATATGATGGGGTGAAAAAGAAATTATCCCCGGAGTGGAAAGATTTTCGGTTATCCTCCATCGTAACTCTAGGGAAAATAAGTGTGAGCGAAAAAAGATATTCACGTGAGGAAGCGAAAAAGCATTCTCCTTACGTGCGAAAAATCGTAGATTTCGCATCATTGATACGATAATTCAGAACCCTGATCGTGTGGCAGGTACGATGATACTCTATGCCCAGGAAAGTCGAGAAAATTTACAACCCGAAAAGATCCTGGACCGACCGGGAATCGAACCCAGACACCTTCAGCATGGCTTTGCTTTGTAGCCGCGGACTCTAACCACTCGGCTACGGAAGGCCCTCCCTTTGCATTTTTTATTAATTTTCCTCAGTGATTGGGTTGAAACAAAAAATCAGAATTCAGAAGTTCAATACAAAATTTGATATTAATTACTGACTAAAATGTAAGGATAATCTAATCTAACAGTATGATATACAGTAGCGCTCGAAAGTAATTTGGAAAACAGTTTCAAATAAACTCAGTTCCTGTTACATAATTTTGGTATCTAGTTTCATATATATAAATTGTATTACTTTTGCTGTTGTCAGCAAGCCAAACAAGTTTACTATAGAAAATGTGAAAAAAAATTGATTGGATTGATGAAGCTCGTTATTGTTGAGTTAGGGTACAATATATTTTTAGTTTATTTTTAGTTAGAACAAAAATTTCGTTATTAAAGGATTGTTTTTTTTTTTAAATTATTCTTTGTTAGGAAATAGATTTCAATGAAAATGAACAATACAATATATTAATTCGAAATGAATTATTATCCAAATTCAAATCCATTTGGCAATCAGTGGCCAGATATAGAAAAAATTTCACTTGATATATTTGGAATGTTTAGAAAATTTTAGCGATTATTATACAAATTATTTATCTCTATTAATATTTCAGCTGAACTTCATTATCTTTCTTCATAATAAAATAAACCTACACAACCTATAATGAAACAGTTAAATAATAAAAAATTATCAAATTACCAAGTTATCAATAAAATTGAATGATAGGGCAATTCGATATCACTCGAATCTGTTGTCCTCATTAATATTCAGGCTATTCCATCAAGAGCATTGATACATCAAAACAAATCGATGAGTTGATTGAGTGAGATCTCCTGCAACATTGAATGCATAATACACGGTATAAATATCTTGTTTCATGTAATATTTGCCGAAAAGAGCATATTTTATTGTCTTGAAAACGGCTGACTTTATGACTTGTTAACAAATGAGAAAACAATGTACTCCAAGTAGTTAAAGCATTGATTTTTAATTTATTTATTAAACTTTGATTTTGTTTATTTATAAATTTATCAATTAAGACACGAATATAATATAATATTTACATAACCATTTAAAGCTTTGAAAAATCTGTTTGATTGCATTTATCAAGAAAATCTAAAATTTCTCAGATTTCTTTTCAATCTTGATGAATGTTTTGAAGCTGAATCATCATTTTATAAATCAAGTTAAGTCAAACAAAACAGAGGACAGAGCCTGCATCTCAGTGTTCTTATGAGCACTTCCACAGTTATTAACTGAAAGCTTACTGTGCCAATGACCATTTTTGCTTGCGTATATCGTGTGGCAGGAACGAAGATACTCTATGCTCTGGGAAGTCGAGAAAATTTCCAACCCGAAAAGATCCTCGACCGGTGGGATTCGAACCCACGACCCTCAGCTTGATCATGCTGAATAGCTCCGCGTTTACCACTACGGCTATATGGGCCCCGTAAAGATCCCCCTCCCCCCTAAATAGCTACGTCATTTATGGATGACCCCTTACATTTCTTCCTGACATATTTAACACAACCGCATAGCTTACTAATTTTGCTTCTAATGATCAGCAAAAAATAATAAACTTGAACACAATTCACGTTTGCAGCTGAAATTTAAATTAAAAGTTCATATGGAGACTGGTATGCCTTTATTTTTCAATATGCGACTGCACCAACTTCATATTTTCCAATACATTTTCAAACAATGTGTTTATTTTTATATGCATAATAAAATGCAGATTAAAATAAGTTTTATTGCACTCATTCGATAACTGTCAAGCAATGATACATAGTTTTGACATCATGAATGCTCTAAAGCATGACTTTAAATCGACAATATGTTGAGCATTATTATTATAAGTAAATTTTCTGGGATGTAGAAAAAATATTGTTCGGAAAAGATCTTCACGAGTTGTATATAGTTATGCGGCTTGGCAAACCTCTGAACGAACACCAACACCAAAAAATCCACTTAAGGGTTGAAGAAATCATTTCGTGACGCGTTCACCATTATTTTGCGATTATGTTGTGCACATAAGTTTTTTGAGAATTATTATTTATGTATATCAATTCCAAAAATATAGAAAATCTGGCTTTGGTGTAAAATGTTGAGTGCGATAATTCAACCTTATTGTAATTTCTGTAAATTCCAGTTAGGTACTATTGCATCTTCTTTACAAAAAAAAAATATAACGGTAAATGTAAATGACTGCTAATAAGAGCGGTTTTAAATTTAAAAAATTTTGAAATTCCAATCCCCATATCTTTCTTAGGGGTCGTCCATAAACCACGTGAACATTTTTCCTGACTTTTCAGTCACCTCCTCCCCTCTCGTGCTTTTGTGTGGTTTTGACGAATAACCCCCCACTTGCCCAATGATCATGTGTTTCTTTTGTTCATGAATGAAACAGAAATTTGAAAAATGGGAGAAGAGATATTTATGAATTGGTTTGCTATTATTAAGCGAAATGTGAGATTATAGTGTGACAAACTTCTGCAAAAATCCCTAACAAAATTAGCTCAAGAAAGATTTGTTTCTACTGCAGTGTTCCTTATTATTGTTTGAGGAATTAGTTTTCACTTAGAGATAATTTTGTATTAACATTAACATGTGGGGAACATTTTTTTTTTTTTCAAATTTTGTCATAGTAATTTCCATAGAAAGCTTAATCGTTTCATTAGCAGTCGGATGGTTCAAATAAAAAAAAAGTTTTAAAATTCAATATTTCATATCTTTTTTACCAACAACGATTAGAAGTTGTTGGTAAAAAAGATATGAAATATTGAATTTTAAAACTTTTTTTTTTAATTTGAACCATCCGACTGCTAATGAAACCTTTCATGTTTAGTTGATGGCGGAATTTTCTTTGAAACACAAATGGGTGGACCGTGGTCTTTGGCTAGATACCCCCTCCCCGCTAAATGATAACATAGTTTATCAACGGCCTCTATTTTGATAAGTAATTGTTAAAAGAATTACGGTAATTAAGTTTGCTGTATGCACACTTAGATGTTTGATTACAATATTACATCGTCAAATGAATCGAATCCCACAAACCCTGGGTCTCCTACTTCGAGGAGTCTCATACCGTCCCCAACCATGCGACTAATAGGAGACCAAAATGTGAATAAATGAAAAGTAAATCAATCAGCAAACGTCAACGATAAAATTCTGCTTATAAAGCGCCCGACTGTTATAGTCAAGTGTGTTTATTTGTTTCTCCCTAATATATTACCCAATCCAACACGCACGGCATGAAATTCTATTTCCACTGCAAATGTATAAGTCATTGCCGATAATAAAGATATACAAACACATAGATTTTGACTCTGGTATAAGTAAGAAATTCCCGCAGCACCGCGTTGGTACTTTAAATATATTTATAGAACATATCATCTCACCCCTTCTCGCACTTGGCTGTCCAACGGGTGTTGTATTTTGCTCCTCTTGCAGGTTGTCCTCCGTGACAAGATGGTTCCATGTTGTGTGATGTAGAGAATTCCACACATGAAAAATTGTGGTAGGCGAGTGGTGTAGGTTTATGTTTGAGGATCCGAAGGTTGCGGTTTCGAATCCAGTCACTGTTATTATTTTTTTGTTTTTCATATTTTGGTGTCTAAGGCAAATTTCTTGTGGCGGAGCCTTGGAGCAATCGGGTATATGGGGTAGCTAACAAGGGAAGGTCACGATGTGTTACACGGGGTTTTCAACCGGACTATTTTTGTTGGATTCAACATGTCGAAATATGTGAAACACCAAAGCCTTTCGGGTGAAGAGCCAGGGAGATGTAGTATGTTGTTAACAAAATGTTAATAAAATCTTAAATTTGTTTTACCAAATTAGGATGATAGTGTTGTCTAACACAGATCACCTAGATATAAGAAATGAATGTAATGTTTGGAATGATACTAATAAAGAAATTAAAAAAAAACATGTACATCGTAATGTTCTGAATGGCTTCAACGGATGACGCATGAATTTGGATACTAGGTTCAAATAATGACTTATTCAGTAGGTACAAGAATGTTAATACTTTTGACCGGGTTAAATCCGCTCGATAAAGGCAATAAATACATTACTTAGAAAAGAGATAACTTAACTTTATATAAAATGAGTAGTAGAAAATCGGTAAAATAAATGGAATGGTGTTTGATTTTCGATGATGTTATTACTTTCAATAAAAGTAACATTGTTGCTAAATAAATAACTTTACTCAAGAAAATTGTTTTAAAAAGAACAAAATGTTTATTATTTATGTGTGATTTTTTGTGTATTCATACACTAACAAATGAGGCCATTTGAAATCACAGATCTGACTGTTATTTTTTTAGTTTCAGTTCAGTCATTTAAAACGACAATATTTTCACTTGTCCCACTAGTTTCCAAAATTTTCAATATTTACCTTGAACTTTGGCACAAACATTAATTTTAAATATAGCATAGATTTAGTAGGAAACAATCTGAAAAATATAGTAGATCTTATTCATTTTATTTTTTTAAGAACCCTCTCTATACGATTTCCTTTACCCATTTGTCACACGGTACCTTATTTCGATAGTCACTCAAGCAAAATGATTATCTAAATACAGGGACCGGAATCTATTATGATAATTCGCCACAAGAAATTGGGTTGAATTTCATAAATTTGCCTGAAAACCAAAAAATAAAAACAAAATATATATTTGCGCTTATTCAGAATCGAACCAAGGACCTCCCGATTCATAAACCATTACTAACTCCACGAACCTATCGACGGCTTGATGGGAGAAGTGACAAAAGCAATATATAAAGCGTTTTATATTGCAATATTCATTCCATTCCTCTGACATGTCCACCATCCATTTGCCGCGTGACCATTTGCCTAAGTGTGCGTTTCCGATGCCATCATTCGGCTTCGGATTGGTAGTGCAATTGTGTGGGTCGGGCGTAAACATTCAGATTGCTCGAATTTTCAAGTCCAATGTGCTCGATTTCAATTGACGGGTTTGCCCGTCTACGCTTAGGAGGCGAATCTTACCATCAATAGGTGGATTTAGCACCTAATACGCTAGGAGGGAAATCCGCCATCGGAATTATTTTGGGTGTACTTCCCATGATATCCTCCCATAGAAATATAGAAGTATCTGCAATTATTCTATCTGGGCATCCAACTTATCCCATTCAACTCGATCAAATCCAATAAATCTGCTACAACGAATTAGTCAGGGCAGCATTCGCCTGTTGAAGAATGCATGAATCTTGACAATGTGCCAGATATAAATCCCAAATATCTGTCTAAGGTAACGAACCAGAAAGTGGGCCTTGATCACTTGCTTCAGCAAATAATTTTACTTTTTTCAACTCCTTAGATTCCGCTTACTATGATCGATATCAATACATGTGTATTCAATTTTAAATGACATACATACAGTTATTTCGATTGTTCTAGCAAATATCTCTTTTTTCGCTTTCTTTACCATATAAAATTTGGTTTATGGTGAATATATGTGTAAGCGTTGATTTTTCATGAATACCTTGTATGAAGCACAATCAGAACTTTCAATTTGCACATTTTTGCTCAAGGCACCAAAGAGCTATCTCGAATATTTTTCAAGTTATGGACAATTTTCGGTTGAAAACATATCATTTTCAAAATTCTATCAATCTTTTCAAACAAAAAACGTCCTCATAGTTTTTTCACCATAAACAGAGAAAGAAATAATCTTTCTAATGCCGACAAAAGATTGAAAATCCGTTTGCGCCTTTCTGAGATATCGGCATTTGAAAACAACCATTTTTTCGAAGAAAATTTCTGATAACTCTGTAACCATAAGAGATAGAACAGTAGTTTCTTCGGCAAAAAGTTGCGCAATCAAAAGTTCTAAAAGTGCTCGGAACAAAGTTTTTGCGAGAAATTATCGTATAAAAAGTTATCGAGATAAAACTGATTTTTCAGTACCACCCTAACTTTTTTGTTAAAAAAAATCATAACTCACGAACCATAAGAGATAGAAATTTGGGTTCTTCGGCAAAGTTGCTCCAAATCGGTTGTTCTAAAACATTGTAGAACATTGTGTAGTCCTAAATGCGTCAGCAAAAAAGTTTATGTGCTGATCTCGTAAACCATGTGGGCCACCCTAATTTCACATCTCTGAAAAAAATGTCTGAAAAACATGGAGAAACTTTGCCGAAGACACCATACATCTAAAATTAACAGTTTAGACGCAATCATTTTTGTCTTCCTAGATATGGCTCTGGGACCAATGTGCAATGGAAGCAGGTTTTTAAAATAGATAAGATAATAAAAATAAAGAAATGTCCTAGAGATGATCTTTATGCTTCATTCGAGACATTTGAGTAGTTGCTACGATGGAAAACTACTGGAACACGCGAACCAATAGTAGCTCAAGCGATTTCATGTACAAAACAGTAGTTTACGTAACAAGGTGCAAAATGATGAATTTTACACAACGCGTCGTTCATTTACCCAACGATGCTTGCTGAGTTGGTTAATTGCGACGATTGTTGTAATAAAGAGTTCTAAAACAATAAGCGTACAAAATTTTGTGCAATTTGGTAGAAAACCACAACGGACGTATTTACCATTATTCTACAATTTTTGGAAATTATCTCCCGAACATCCGAGGTTGTGATTGTCCTGTTCTTAGTTCAATTCACAATGCGTTGTAGATCCATGTTATTTATTGAAGTTCTAACCTGGGAAACAATCAGATAATGTATACAAAATTAAATTCATTATGAAACTAATATATTCCTTCTCAATTTAAGCACCTTCTATACAACATTAACACGTAAAGAAGACATACACCTGTTAGTACAAGTTGTGGTAAATTTGCAGACCCTTTTTTTACTGAACAATGTTTAAGTCCATGAACTTGATCTTTTCGTTCCACATTTTAGTTGAAACGAAACACAAACTAAACACATGCAAATACATCTTGGTTCTTGTGTGTTTGGAATAATATTAAAGTATTCGTGACAATGTTTCTTATAAAACGGAGACACCCTCATTAACGCCTGAGAGTTGAAACGCCCACTGGGCTACAGCAGCGCCTAAGAAGCTCAAATTTTACGCCAACCGGGGTGTTCTAACCGCAACTAGGAAATAACTTGAAATTTGTGCAGTGGAACACATTTTTTTCTCCCACTTTAGATTTATCGCAAATGCCCCATTTTGTAAAAATGCGAAACTTTTCATTTTGAACTATTTTTGAAACGAAAGGATTGAGAGCAATATACCCTTTGACAAAAGTGTTTAATTTAACAAGAGAAACAAATATGTAGAAACAAATTTACCTGTAAAATCCATACTACAGTGAAATCTCCATGAGTCGATATTAAAGGGACCATCAACTCATGGAAATATCGAGTAATGGAAAAGATATTCTATGGAGAGCTGTTTGAGGGGACCATAATAGTAACCTTGATTTTTTTGAATTTAGTATGGTTCCATGAGTCCATATCGAGTAATGAAACATCGACTCATGGAAGTTTGACTGTATTCAGAATATATTAAAACCATTTGACATTTCATCCAATATGGGACATTTGCGAAAAATTCAAAGTGTGTTATTTCCTAGTGGCGGTAAAAATTTCAGAGTAATCGGAAAAATTGTGATTTTTTTTTTCGTCGGTCACTTTAGTGTGTGGTCTTACGATTCCGTTGCATGCTCCTATGTCCTTAAATTCTTAAATATATGAACTAAAAATAAGGAAAGAAAGCTGCATGATGTACCAAGTATTGGGAAAAATTCCCTTAATGTTGGGTGTGTGATTGCCCGATACCTGATTTTGAAATTTCAAAAAAAAAATATATCTAAAAAACTAAAGAACATACATTATTGAAAATTTGAGAGTAAATGTTAAATTTTCTGAAAATTCAAGAAAAAATGAGAACAGCAATACCCTATTTGGTCTCAAAATCGAAAAAAAAAAATCCAAAAAACTTTAAAAAAGCCAACAACTAGAAATTTTTATATTTTTCCAAGTAGTTTTTTTTTCAGAGTTTAATTTTTTTTTTGAAAAGTAGAAATCTTAAGTTTTTATTCCATGAAAAAAGATTGGAAATCGGTTGAGCTGTTCAAAAGCAAAGGTTTTTTTTTTAAATAAAAATTCTAATGCGCTGAGACCAGTGTTTGCCGATAAAAAATGACTGAATGTTTATTTTCAAAATAAATATATCTCAAAAACTTAACAAGATATAGCGTTGAACATTTGATAGTAAACGGTAAATTTTCTAAATTTACAAGAAAAAATGAGAACAGCAATAGCCTCTTTGGTCCCAAGGCCTTCAAAACACAAAAAAGGAAATTTTTTATTTCTTTTCATGTAAAAAAAAAAACAATTTATGTAGAATTTTATATTTTTCTTGGAAGTTTTCATTTCGTCCAAGAAAATTCAAAATCTGTCAAGTGATTCAACAGCAATGATTTTTTATAAAATAAAAAATTTGCGAAGTCGCAATTTTTTTGGTCACCTTATTTCGGAATAAGGATAAGGAACAAAATAGCAAATTTTCACGGAATTCGGTGACCCACTAGATCGGTTTTTCATAGAATGGCTGTATATACATATACATAGTTGTCGAAATCATATTTTTTGTGTGAATTAGGGCTGGTGTCCGGAATTGGAATCAAAATGGTACTGTTGCATCCATGCAGATGGTTCAATAATGTACAGTAACGTAGCCTATTTCAATTTGAGAAAAATCAACTGTAAAAATCTTAAATTACACAGCGTAACAAAAATGACATTTTTGCGTGTCTCAAGAACCAAATTATGGGTCTCTAGAAGATTTGAGGTTGCTGAATCTGATGCCATTTTCAGAAATGTTCCAGCACGTCACAATTTTTAGCTACAGGTCGCCAAATTTGCATAAAACACTAGTTTCCTTGATGTTTATATAAAAATCAAAGTACGATTTATCAATCTTTTTAGTGATCTAATCCCTCAAGCATATAAAATAGGACTTTAACTTCCATTATAGATATGATTTGGATAAAATTTCACGATTACATTTAGACTAAATCGGGTTTTTCAACATGCTTGCAGTCTCCATACAAAATTCATCGTTTCTCTTATATGGCAAAATACAATACTTCTCTAAATCATCAAACAATAACTTTTGAGCGTTGAAAGTATTATGAGCTTTGTTGAGAAGTATTGTTTAACACATGAAGTTTGAATTCTGTGGAAAATTAGGTAAATAAATTACCATACAAGCTGACAAACTTGCATGCAAGTTGGCTGAAATAGTTAAATTTTGCATTTTCCACAGCCAATATCTCAAAAATTAGACGTGCTATGATATTTTTGAAAACGACAATGGATTCAGCAACCCTTAATTAAGCAAATAGTGGTATTTTGGCGCTAGAGACAAAAACGTGTTCCTCTGTGTTACAGCTCCAAAACTGTTCAATTGAACCCGCAGAGACCGATGTGAATATTTGAGCAAAGTCCGTTCACTCTAAAGGGTGGACTGAAAGAACTTAAAGTTTATATGGAGAAAATAAATCAAACACATTCATTATTGATATGATATTAGAGACTGCAACAAATCGGTAGTTTTTTTTCGATAAATAACATAAAAAATTATACCTTTATAAGAAAATTGAAATTCGGTTACATAAATTCCAATATTAAAGATATTTTGCACTTGTTTCGTCGTCCCTACTTGAAAAGCATTTTCATTAAAAAAAAAACTTTAGAGCTCGTCTGACTTCAAATTAAAAAGAAAGCGTTATGAGGATTTGGAGAGCACACAAATATGCCACATTAACCTTCAGTAACTCTCAATAAATATAATAACATTAGACAAGTAAAATCCTCCGAAACAAATCAAAATATTAAAGTATGTAAATTTAAAAAAAGTCACAAAAATTCTGTTCTAAGACATTATTGGGAAAAATCTGACAATTTTCCAATTTTCTTACATCGACTGGGACAGCTAAACAAATTGACTGTTGACAAAATAATAATCCAAGAAGTCGACAGGTCTTTCGAATGCACCACATACTTAAACAGTCATGTGTCAGCAAAATACATCTATGAACTAGAAGAATGAAAACTAAACTGACCTCATTCTGCGTTCCGTCATTCTCGGTAGGTTCCTCTCTCGTCGCCAGCGGAGATCCCTGCCCGCTCCGGAATCACTCGCATGCATTATATTATGCTAAAGTTAGAAAATTTATTACTTTTTACCAGTTTTTGGCCAGATGGGAATTTTACACACAGCGCTTTCATTGCTCGGATCCCCCTCTCCATCCACCCGCCGCTGACAAAGCAGTGCAGTCTCACACATGTTTAACGCCTGGGAAACTGCCAACCGAACTGCACAGCAAAAAAAAATGAATTAAAATATTCCGAAGTTATTTTTTGGCTATGTGTCAATAATATCTTCTTCTTCTTTCTGGCGTTACATCCCAACTGGGACAAAGCCTGCTTCTCAGATTAGTGTTCTTATGAGCACTTCCACAGTTATTAATCGAGAACTTTCTTTGTCGATTGACCATTTTTGCATGTGTATATCGTGTGGCAGGTACGAAGATACTCTATGCCCTGGGAATCGAGAAAATTTTCTTTACGAAAAGATCCTCGACCAGCGGGCTTCGAACCCACGACCCTCAGCATGGTCATGCTGAATAGCTGCGCGTTTACCGCTACGGCTATCTGGGCCCTAATATGTCGTAAGTAAATTCGATCACATTCGTTTTACAAGAATTTGAGTTCTCAGGTAACCCACTTCAAATAACGAC
Organism: Aedes aegypti; assembly: GCF_002204515.2. Lineage (NCBI taxonomy): Eukaryota > Metazoa > Arthropoda > Insecta > Diptera > Culicidae > Aedes > Aedes aegypti. The sequence continues at coordinate 385,663,796 of NC_035108.1, forward strand.
ACAAAACTTGTAGCGACCTTGACCAAAACATTGACGTTACTGTATCGGAAGTTCCACAATTATAAACTGAGAGGTTTCTTTGCCATTTTCACATTCGTATATCTTCTTTATAAATAAAAATGGAGTGGTGTTTGTATGTCATGAAATGGCTTGAAATCGGGACAACCGATTTGCACAATTCTTTCACTGTTGTCCTCTTTAAGAGTACCGACGAGTTTGTGTGAAGAAAAAGTTCAGGAATGTTTTCGGAAAATTTGATTATACGGGAACGAAATCATATGTCGTTTTATATGGGATATTTCATGGCATTTTTCAACAGCCTACTTGATGGCAAGACGAAGTTTGCCAGGAACACTAGTAATATATATTATCGTGTGGCAGGTACGATTATATTCTATGGCCAGGGAAGTCAAGGAAATGACCTTTACGAAAAGATCGTAGACCGACCGGGACTCGAACACAGACACCTTAAGCATGGTTTTGCTTTGTAGCCGCGGACTCTAACCATTTGGAAAACGAAGGCCCTGCATAAGACCAAAATAAAAGTTGCACTACTGTGTGATGCTTTCTTCGTGCAATTTGTGCCTTAGAAATTTCGGTACAATCTGGAAGTTAAATTTTGAGATATTCCTTAAGATCTGTTAGTGTACACCATATTTGCGAAGTTTTTTTTGTTCTAAATGGAGGTGATATTACAATTTTTTTTACAGTGCATCAGGGTGCGCAACATTAGAATCCGGGAGGTGGCAAGCATGTGGGGTACCATTTTTGGTGCCAAATGTAAGAAGGAATAGGAGACGAATGAATCAGGAGCGCACTCCGGCCAACACGCCAACGTCAATGCCAACAGGAGCACCCTGAGTTGGGGAAGGAACAGGGACAGAGGAATGTGGTGTGGATGAGAATTTCGTTCGTCCAGGCAAACATATTAAATGGACAACTGCAGCTGACAGGATGTCAAGCAGGAAAAATCAAACTTTTCCACTGGAGAGAGAGCGTACAACAAGCGTCTCCGGACATCATCGTCACCGAACCTTACCAAGGTTGGTAAGGAGGAACATTAGAATGTAAAGTAATGCTTGTGGAAATCGAGATAGTGAAATTGGAATTTTGAGAATATGTCAAGTGTGACGAGAAGGACATTGGTTTTTATAGAGTACACACGCGAGCTGTCATGCTGCATTTATGCTTCATGGCTAGACCTGTTCAAAGGTTAGGCCTGTTCAAGTGGCGTCGCAACAGTTATGATTTGGGGAGATTGATAAAGTTGACAATGTTTCGGATGTGATGGTTTTTTCGATAATATCAGAATATTAATGTAACAGGTAAAGATGTTTTATTGAATATAGAACAAAGAAAGGCTTGAATTACCTTGCTTCCTGACCTTGCTACTTTTGAAAATCTTAGCTCAGAATGCGATGCTCACCTGAAAGTAGAAAGATGAATTTTATTGAATAAGAATTTTTCATGCTAACTTATCAGATTTATTATCATTTAATTTTTGATAACTGTTTCATATTGCCAAACGATTTCAATATAAGAGCTTGACATAACAATTCTAACAAAACGTTCGATGTTATGATATATTGGCACTACTGTTTAACGAATTTCATGCATTCCTTCAGCAATAACTTTTGATGTTCTTCATGTGTGATTAGTAGTGTTATAGGTGAAGGATAGTAAGTAAGAAAGGATTTTCACAAGGCCTAGGAAAAATTAAGCGAACCGTGTTCTCTGGAAGAATAAATGAAACACTTCCTGAAGATATTGCTAGATGAAAACCTGAAGCATTGTATGGAAGAGAACTACGAAATAACTATGAAATAAAAGTAAAATTTGTAAAATAAATGTTCTCTTATTTGAGAACTTTGAAAGCAAAATCGATTTCATTTTACCCCTCTACGGACTTCAATATTAGAATACAACGCATATCTCCTCAACCAGCCGACCATCAGCCACCGGATCCTTAATGTGCCCGGACATCCATCAAATGAATCACATTTCTCATTGTAACGGCCACTATTTCATCGCATTTCTCGATTTCTCATCCATGTGATTTTTCCATCATCATCCGTCCTGGCAAGAAACCTACAACAAACTCCCATTCAGTCCCATTCTAGTGAGGCATCAAATCCACTCCACATCCCGTCACATCAACATCCAGAAAGATGACGATGACCGATTCGCACCTCCACCGCCGACCCCTCTCTACCTCTTGTGGGATTCTGGTTCGTCCTCTCAAGGGGGACACCCGCACACAGAAGGGAATCAAGAAAATCGAGACCGAGTTAGCAGTAGCGAAATCAGACGAAAAATGATTTCCCTTTCTCCGGGACTCGTCAGCCATCAGCCCATTCCTCAGTGGTTCGATCTAGAACAAATTTTGTTTAGTTTGTATGCTGGGCATGTTTTCTAACATATCTTGCCATTATGGAATTTTATTTTAAAATGTTTCTTGTTTTGGACTGATAGTATATATCATTCTTCAGAATATAATTCTGTTAGTTCAAATATTTAACCTGAACATCGAATAAATATGATATTGAAAATGATAAGCTTCATACTTATAAACATAAGTTGAAGAGACAAGTACAAATATCTTTGAAAAATAGTTTATATTCAGCCTCAATGAAATTATGACGTAACAAATTGTATAATACTTGAACACTCCTGTTTTTAGCTTTCGAATGTACTTAATCTTATCGCGGGCTACTGTAGTCTTTGTTGTGCTTTTCTAACAAGAGGCATGTTTTTAAAGAGTACATTTTGTGTTAATTTACTTTGTATGAATTCGAATTTACTGGAAATATCACAATCAAGATTCACTCAAAGAGTTGTTTGAAATTGAAAAAAACTACAAATTTCCTTCAAACATTGGATTAATGATTGAAAACGAAACATTAAGGAAAATAACGCCAGAACATATATTACCGTAAGAAAAAGATTTTGAGGTTAAGTCCGCCTTCGAACCACTGTACCTCCCCACCGTAATATAACGTGTGGATGGATATCGCAGTTGAATGGCATGTAGCAGAAGTTGTCGTCTTGGTTCGGTTCGTCATCATCCCCAGACCAGAAGAGGCTGCTCCCAAAAGTAAAATTAAACATCAGAAAAATTAGACGAACGTTTTTGATTGATTTGCTCTGAGTGTGACACCCAGATAGGTATACACATTTGCGGGTGGGTGAAATGGAGCGCGATGGGAGAAAGGTCCAAGGACCGGAAAGTGACCATTTCGATGATGAATGCCACGAGCTCGTCTCGTCATCGTCACTTCGAGTAGACTTCCCACTGGGCGAAGGTTTGGAGGAGGTTTTGGATTGTGCTACTTTTCCCGAATGTCGTTTCTGCGAATGTTGGTGGTCTAATGGCTACTGCTTCTGCTCCATAAGCAGAAGGTCATAAGTTCAACCCAGGCCCGCCTCTTTTCTCATACATTGTTGTTGTATTTCTCACTTGTTTCCATCTTCCACTTTTTAATCTATCAACCTTATTATTCGTAAATAGCAATTGCTAGAACCAGAGGCGGATAAAAATCTATGTTTTTACGCTTCGGCTCTTGCTTAATTATAGCTCATCTTTCCTTACGCCAGATACATAAGCAGTTTACTGACCAGAAAGTAAACCTCTCTGCTATAAAACAATTATTTTATTTCTATACCTTCTCGTAGATCCAGCGGTATATTTGGTCTACTGTGGGCCAGATTTGAAAATGCAACACAAATTCCTCCCCTCCCCTGCTGACTTGACCGGCGCCATTGTTAACTAAAAATAAAAGATCACAGCACTTATACACTGTGAGGTGTCTGTTAGTGTTTTATTTTTTGTTCATTTTTTTTCTTTTTCTTTCTGGCAGCACTGTTCTGGTAGTTGGTGCAATTACTATTAGCTCAAATTAGATTCTGTAATTTATAGTGATTTTCTTCTTTTTAACTAGTATTTCATTTTTTAAAGTGTGAATGAATATCGGATCTCGTTACATAAAGTCTTGTAATGAAAGTTTGCTGTGGTTATAAAAAGTAAAATCAATTTACATTTTGTCAAGTGAACATTTACGGTTCTTGTCTTTTTCCAACAATACATCGTTTGTTTGAGTGTGTGTACTGTAACTGTGGCCCAATCACTTAATTATCGTCATATCTGTGTTGAAAAGTCTTGTTGGGCGACAGCTTGTGAGTGCCAGTTGATAACTATTGTGTGCGGAGTATATCCCTTAGTAGCACACAACTGTGGTTGCTCTGGTCTCTGGCAAGGGCCATCGTCGCTACATACAACTGCCACAAAGTAGTCTGTAGGTATGCAAGTGGTCGCTGTGTTACATTGCAGAATTTAGCGAAACGGGATAGAAAGGTACCAATAGCATAGCATAGCATAGCATAGCATAGGCTGACTGTACATGTCAATGGTTGCTACTCCGTGATTGATCGGAACTGGTAAGAATTGCACTACGATCCAAATGAATAAGGGATGGGATTTTCCGCTTACTCTCGAAGTGCAATTTTAGCAGATCTAATATTATTGATCAATAACGGCGCCGGCCAAGTCCTTACAGTCAGTTCGGATGGGGAAGGAATGTTAGGGTGTAATGATTGTTGCTTCTAGAGACCGAGAATACCTCTGCATCTCCACAATCACCACGGGAAGGGTGTTTATTAGTGAGGGAGGAAAAGATCTGGGAGTCACCTCTGGTCGGTGATGCGATCCATGGACAAGGGGGAAATATACGACTTGTATTTAAAGCTAGTTTTGCATTTTTGTCTCGAGAAGTTTTTGGAAAAAAAATACGTCAACATCTATAATGTCGAACAATTCAAAAGACGTTTTTCTTAATGACGAAAACTGAAAATTACATGTATATATTTTAACTTATATGAAACAGGAATAATGCCGACACTTGTAGTGACGAACCATACATAGTTTGTTTGAAAATTACATATAAGTATTACTGTGCATTTTGTCTCGATATGGTAGAAGTTTTAGAAAATACGTCAACATTCACAATGTCGAACAATTCAAAAGATAATTTTTAATAATGTCAAAAAGAGAAAAATATATGTATAATCAAATTGTATAAGAAAAGAACGTAATGCCGACACCTATAGTGACAAACCATACAAAGTCTGTTTTAATATTACATAAAAGTTACGCTTTCAAGAAAATATGTGTTATCATAAGCATGAAACGAACTCACCAGTTGGTAATCCATTCTCGACTGAACACAAAACTTCTTGGCGTCCCGTAAATAAACCGTCTTGCTTGGGCCTTCCCAAATACGTACCCAGCAAGACGCTCCAAAACAGGGAAAAAAAAATCTCTGGCGGCGAAAACACGCGCGAAACCGTCAGCAAAATCTATCGGACGACGCAAAACCGAACTGTCCTGCTTGGGCTTCACGAAGCACTACCCAGCAAGACGCTCCAAAACAGGGGAAAAAAAATCTCCGGCAACGAAAACGCGCGAATCCATCAGCAAAATCAATCGGACGACGCAAAACCGAACTGTCCTGCTTTGGCTTCACGAAGCACTACCCAGCAAGACGCTCCAAAACAGGGGGAAAAAAAATTCTCCGGCAACGAAAATACGCGAATCCATCAGCAAAATCAATCGACGCAAAACGAAACTGTCCTGCTTGGGCTTCACGAAACACTACCCAGCAAGACGCTCCAAAACAGGGGGAAAAAAAATCTCCGGCAACGAAAACGCGCGAATCCATCAGCAAAATCAATCGGACGACGCAAAACCGAACTGTCCTGCTTGGGCTTCACGAAGCACTACCCAGCAAGACGCTCCAAAACAGGGGGAAAAAAAATTCTCCGGCAACGAAAATACGCGAATCCATCAGCAAAATCAATCGACGCAAAACGAAACTGTCCTGCTTGGGCTTCACGAAACACTACCCAGCAAGACGCTCCAAAACAAGGGGAAAAAAATTCTCCGGCAACGAAAATACGCGCGAATCCGTCAGCCAAATCAATCGACGCAAAACGAAACTGTCCTGCTTGGGCTTCACGAAGCACTCCGAAACGGGATAGAAAGGTACCAATACCTTATAAACTCCTTTTATAGCCAGTAGTTCTGTTGGATCTCTTCCTCTCTTGATGAGTAGTTGAGTGGGATCACGGTTTGGCTCATTTTTGTTTAACTGATGTTTGTAAGAACAAGACTTGACCATTTGATTCTTTTTTATGTGTGTTGTATCTTGTGTTACCTTTTTATACCATATGCTCTGTGATACACATTCATTTTAATTTGTTTTGAACCTCGAGGTTTGTAGTAGTATTTATTTTAAATTTACAACCTTTGTTTTTGTTTTCGAGTCTCAGGTTTTTATCTCAAAATGTTGAATGATCAGACTGATGATGCTGTTTATTGTGTTGAGTGTAGAAAGCAGGAAAATGATTTGAGTCAATTAATTACATGTTTGTACTGCTATTCTAATGCTCATTTCACGTGTCGAAATATAATAGGCTCTGCGGTCCGTAAAATGAAAAAAAATGTACTTTTGTACATCAAAATGTTCTGATATTTACAAAAAAATAAGTGATATGCAAAACAATCGTACACCAATGATCGATAGAATTAGTTCAGAGTTCCAAAAAAGTGTGGTCACTGTTGTATAAGCTCTATCTAAATTCGATATTTCTATCCCCAGCTACTGTCAATGAAATTACTATATTGATAAATGAATTGAAACGTAAGATATGTGGTGGTCCTGATAATATTATCGCTGATATTCTAGAATTTTATCTGAGGTATTTAATAAAATTTTAGAAACTGGCTGTTATCCACAGTGTTTAAAGATTGCTAGGGTAGTCCCTGTTTTCAAATCAGGTGATGCGTCTGATGTAAATAATTATAGACCCATCTCAACGTTATCTACATTTAATAAAATTATAGAAAAGTTGTTGATAAACAGATTAGTACCTTTCCTCAATCAGCACAATGTGTTTTAAAAATACCAATATGGGTTCCGGCAAGGAAGCAGCATGGAAACGGCACTTTTGGAGCTTCTAGATGATGTTATCAAAAGTATTGATAATAAGAAAGTTGTGGGATCATTATTTTTAGACTAGTGGTCCCGGCAAACTTCGTCATGCCATCAAGTAGGCTGTTCATAAACGCTGTGGATAGTCCCATACAAAATGACAGTTCCATTTACGCTCGTTTTTTCGACTTTCCCGGTGAGTATCCTGGGATTTTTATACACATAAACACGTCGGAACACTTGAAAAATAAAACGGAGGAAGAATCATTCAAATCCGTTGACCCGTTCGTACGCCATTTCGTGACATACAAACACCATTCCATTTTTATTTAGATAGATTTACGGAAAGCATTCGCTTAAACACACAATTCTTTTAAAAAGCTTGAAGTATACGGTATCAGAGGGTTGACGAATAAAGTCTTGCAAAGTTATTAATTAGATAGAATGCAATTTGTCTCTATTGGTGACTCCGTTAGCTCCCTCAGACCAATTACGGTAGGTGTGCCTCAAGGGAGCAACATCGGCCCATTGTTGTTCCTCTTGTACATCAATGATCTTTGTAGACTCCCATTGAAAGGTGTTCCACGCCTATTTGCTGATGATACAGCTCTCTTCTACCCACGATTTGATGAGCATATGGTTGTAAACGATATCAATGATGACTTGCAAATTTTATCAAAATACTTAGCTTCAAATCTTCTGTCCCTAAATGTATCCAAAACTAAATATATGATTTTCCACTCACCCAGGAAGCGGAGTCAAGATCATAACGTAGTTATGCTAAACTCATGCTGCATTGAAGAGGTCAAATCATTCAAGTATTTGGGAATAATTCTAGATGCCACTTTGAATTGGTCTGAGCATATAGAATATAACGAAAAGAAAACATCTTCACTGTGTGGTGTTTTAAGGAAAGTAAGCTATTTTGTACTTCGCAGTATTTACAAAAATTCTACTTTGCGCATATCCATTCAGCATTCAACTATTCAATAGTTGCTTTGGGCCGTGCTTGTAAATTCCGTCTAAAAAAGCTTCAAACCATACAAAATAGGTGCCTTAAAACTATACTTAAAAAAAAACATTCCTATTTCCTTCAATCCAGCTCTATTCTGATAGCTCTCACAATATCTTACCGATCAATGGTCTTTGTGATTTACAAACTGTAATATTTTTACACGACATGCTTCATAGGGTTGATTTTCATCACAATGTTCAATTGCCAGTAGTTCCTCACACTTACCCAACTAGGCGCCAGAATAATCTGCTTCAAAGTCGAGCTAACACAACATTTGGCCAAAAAGGAAAATCGATCATCGGACCAACCAAGTACAATCAACTACCAGATGAAATTAAGCAGATTTCCAATCGTCATATTTTCAAAATAATATTAAAACAACATTATAAACTGCATCTTTCTGATATCCTTCGTTAATACATATACATATACATATATATTTATTTTGCACCTACAACCAGTAACACGTTATATTTAAATTCATTTGTATAATATAGTTTTAAGATGGTTCCATTAAAAGGAACATTTTGTTCCACTGGGTATCATGCCCTTCACATTCGAATTTATTCTTAATTTTATTCAATATATTTTTCCTAGTAATTTTTTTTTTGTTGCATCTCAGCTCCGTATTACGTTTGTGTTTTTGTATTGCTGTTCAGATAGAGCTGAGATAGTTGCGTCCACTACCAGGAAGCTCCCTTTCCATGTGAGTTTTTTGGTGTGGGGGATAGTGGCGTCCCTGTGTAACTGCAGTAGATCTGGCGATACTAGAGTAATAACCACTGGCGACCAATCAAGTTCAAACTCAATGTCGTTTTCTCGTACATATGTATGTCATTTCGCTGAACTCCATCTCCACGGAAGTATCCCTGAAAGAAAACTTTTATTTGATCTCTGTATTGGTTTGTGGAGGAATATTTTAAATTAGTGAAAAAAATATCTTGGTGGAATATCCTGGAAGAATACCTGGTAAAGTGCCTCACGGAATCTCCGTTGGTGGAGAACTACTGGAGGAATCCCTTGTGGAATTGTTGAAGGAATCCATGGTTAATATCCTTATGGAGTCTCTGATAGAATTTTTAGAGAAATCCCTGGTAGAAATCTGATGGAATCACAATTGGAGTTCCTGGATGAATTCCTAGTGCAGTTGCCGTAGATTGTCTGGTACAATTTTTGTAGGGATCGCTGGAGGAATCCCTGGTGAAATCTCAGGTGGAATTCCTGGAAGAAACCTTTACGGAATTGCAAAACAAATCTCTGGAGAAATCTCTGGTGGAAATCCTGGAGGAATCTCTAGTAAAAAGCATGGAAAAATCACTGGTAGAGCTTTTGGTTGAATCTTTGGCAAAATTTCAATTAAAATCGCTGGTGGAATTCTTGGAAGATCCCATGTAGAAAATCCTGGCGATATTATTAGCAATCGTTAGTGGATTCTTGACAGAATCCCTGATGTAATTCCTTACATGATGTAAGACTTACCCAGAGAAATTCCAAGACGAATGCCTCATTAAATTCCTATAGGAATACTTGATCAAACTCTTGGAGGAATCTCTGGAAGAACTGTTGGTGAAATTCTGAAAACAATTCCTGAAGAAATGCAGTGTGCCAGCGCAAGGAGAAATTGCTGTAGGAACTCTTGGAGAAATCCTCATCTACACCTGTAGAACGGAAATCCGTTTATGATCTGTATAGACTAGATTGATAGCCGAAACCCCATAGCACCATAACCTCAATCATAGTTGATCCTTGTGTATTTCTGCAGAAATCTATGTTGGAAATCCTGAAGGAATCTCCAAAAGAATTCCTGGTGGTATTCTTGAAGCCCTAGCAGTCAGATGCTCTTCATAGTCGAAAAATTCTAATCGTTTTACTCCTGAAAAAAAAACATCATGGTTTTTTGCCTGTGGAATGATATCTATTATTATTATATCAAATTGCTCTGATATTGCAAAATAAAGATCGGTGATGTGTATCCGGATATAACTGTTTTTATTTGGTCTTTGGCACGGCGTCTGTGTGAAAAATCATACATTTTGAGCTAAAGGTGATGATATTGAATGATGTTCTGAATATCCACACACACACACGTCTTACCGGAACAGTTCCAAAATAGTCAAATCCATTTGTCTATGAAAATGATTTCTTGTAGAGAGAAGAAAAAAACACAGATTTTTTAACCGTCATTGTATGCAGTAATACATAAATAGTAATATCATGTCATTTTAGCTGCCCATCAGTCCTAGTATCAGTCCCATCGCAAATATGATGTACAATCAAGCATGGAAAAATTCACTCACTCACCCGAACGCTACCGAAAACAAATAGCAAAGTATCTGCTGCCAGCGAATGTTCAGTGAGAGCCGAACGCAACTAGGCTGAGCGCGATGCCGACGAATCGCAAACGATTCAGATAAACCGAAAATCAAAAGACACACGAAATGGAGTGAGAACCAATCCGCTCGTATCTGGGAGATACGAGAGAACGCGTTCAGCATTCAATCACTGAATACATTGAGCCGAATTAATGGATTGCGACTCACTGAATCACCACGTTCCAATGCCCTGATTCAACTAGCACTGTCAAAAAAAATCACATTTAATGTTTTTAGGTGTACTTGAGATGTGGGTGACCCATCTCGCATAGAGACGTTTTGTATAAGGACGTTTGGCATAAAACAGTTTAATACAAGTACAGGCTGAGTATTCCCTTATTAGGCATAAGGATGTTAGGCATAAGGATGTTGGCATAATTGATGGTAGGCATAAAATACGTTAGGCATAATGGACGTTTGACATGAAATTCTTTTTGACAAGCTTCGATCGGATAACATTTCGAGCCCAATGACAAATTACATAATGATGAAGGAGGAGAGTAGTTGTCCTTGAGAGTTTACAGGTCATAAAAAATCTGCAATATGCATATACAAATCGTTCCAGAGGGGTATTTCCGTGTTAATTAATTGAAGAATGGAGATGTCACAATTTATACAAGCAGACAATGACAACAATGATCATGTAGCTCAACCCATTTTCGTAAATTGTTAGTTATTTTTGAGATATTCAATCAAAGTATGATTTGTAAATTACATTCTTATGTGTTATACTTCTTTGGAAATTTCGTGTATAAATATAATCGAACAATCAACATTATAGGTAATACCATCTTCAAATGTAATATTATGATGATGTTTTTGGCGCACATTTTTACTCACAGCCAGTGAATAAATTGTCACCCAACACGCAGCAACAAAGACATTGTTATCTCCAATTCTTGTTGCAACAATTTTGTTTCGCGTATGTTCAGTTTATCACCATTTGAACAGAATAAGACAAAGATCGATCACCACATGCTGTTACCGACGATATCGGCATCAATAGAGGCCTTCTTAATTTGAGTTTTCAATAAATAATTGTATTAGTATTCCCTTAGCTTATTAGTTAAAATATCTTATCATATGATATTAAATAACTAAAACTTATCCTATTGTTAGTGTTTCAAAAACACAACAACACTAAATCCTGTAGAATTGTAAAGAGGAAGGGAGTGGAGCAACGGGGGAATGGGAGGAGGATGGAGATGGGGACTTGTAAAAGGAGAGTGGAGATCAATTGACGGGAGCTCGAGCACTTAAGTCTGGGATCGGAAGCAAACAACAAGTTAAGCGAAGGTTCCTCTGGAAGAATAGAAGTGAATTGCTAAGTCGGACTGTTGTGTTCGTGGTGTGGAAAACTCTTTCGTGTGTAATTGCCGAGCCCACGGACTCCAACGCAACGGTGCTTCCATATATCACCAGGACCACCCCCCCCCCCTTCAGTGACCATACGTTAACGGCCTGCGGAAGAAGGGCTGCAAACCCGCTTCGGATTGTAATAGTTTTTCCCAGTGTATCCTCGTGTGTACGCGGTGGCGCGAAGATGACCGACAAAACGACAGTAAATTCTCCGCCGTCGAGCGATGCCGACGCCACTCTTTCCGACGTCTCTTCAACGAAGTCTAGCACGTGTTGCAGCAGGTACGTCATCATCTCCTCCCTTCCTCCACCACCATACACCGCGACGCTATGGGTCCCAACGAACAAAGAAATTGTAATTAACCCTTAAACACCCCACAATAAATTTATTAGATCAAACTTGATTGGATTCCTTAACTATTGTTTGCGAGAGATTACCCCTCTGTTCCCTTTGTTCGTCCGATTGTTGGCAGGTAAGTGTAGGGTTTCTCAGTCCTCCCGGGTCTAAAGCCGATCCTGAGGTGACTTCCAAGGAGAGCTGGCCGAGGCGTATGGACGTTGACACCCCAGGACGTGTGGACGTCCATGGGTGGTTACAATGCGCAGCGATTTTCTGGGCTTCGCTTTGCATTTTTCGAGAACTTTATCTGTGTTGGTAAACATTGGCACATTACCGAACAGCATGCATACAACAAATTTGGTTTTGCGTTCAAAATAACTGACTAATCGCAAGTTGAAAAGGTTGCAACATTGTTGTGCTCTGAGATTGTCATGACAATTTTGCTTTTGATTGTAACCCAATCCGCAACAGTATGGATAAACCGGTTGTGAGCGAGCTTGCTCTGTTGTTTGTTTTTCGTCTCCTTCGATGACAATTTGATTCACTGCTCAAAGCTCAATTAGTGTTGTGAGAACATTTCTTTGCCCTTTCAGCCAACATTTTTTGCTGAATTTCAAATGATTCCAAGCTAGTAAAGAGTTTGATAAAACCTCGATTTTTTTTTAAATGAATCAGTCAGATATTTACAAGCTTCCATTTGTGGTTAAATTTGCTGATATCAGATTAGTTTTGCGAACGTAACAACTACTTGTCGAATAAGAAAAGTTGGACAGATCTGCCTTAGAGCTTATCCGGATCCCACGTGGGCTTCGTGACCGTGAGGTTTGCGGCGTCAGTCAATTATGCGTATTGTGTCACGAGGTATGGGTTCGATTCCCGCTCCAGCCGGTGCAAACTTTTCGTCAAACGAACAATTCATCACTGGACTACTAGGTGTTTCGTGTTGTCTGTTGCCTAATGTTAGTGATTGTTCAATCTGTGAAGCCTTTGGCTGATGACGGTGTAAATTGTCTTTTTTAATCATCCAAAAGCTAGTTAGAAGGAAAATGGCTGATGGAAACATGTACAGCTACAATGCCAATAACTGTTATAACATTATGACTCAAAATAACAGCATAATATGAAAGAAAGGATAACTTAAGATTATTTGTAGCAGCTTTCAATAGAAAAATTTATAAAACTATGAAGAACAATGTAAAGAAGGAAAAAAAGGTTTTTTTTTGCACATTATTTGGTGAAAAGGTATGAGTTAAAAAAAAACAGTATATTAGTCAAATGAAAAAAAAAGAGAAATTACCCTTGAACAATAGCAGTTCTAACGCCAACAGTACTCTCAATCGGATAACTATTAAGAACAACCATCAATATAAATAAGGGAAAATCTCTGATGGAAGCAATAGTACCGTAAACCGGAATAACATTGATCAGTTTTTAGGATATTTCTAAAATATTTCATCCAACAATGTAAATGTTGCGAGTTTCAAATTTTTAAACCAAGTACTGCCACCCATAGCTCGTGGCTTTACACTGTATTTTGTTTTTTGAAAGATTTGAGCATGTCCTCAAAAATGTTTTATGTGAATTTTTCATTTAGCTGATATGGGGTAACATTGATCATCCATGTAAACAACGTTCAGTCATGTTGAAAAAGTCGTTACTTACATAAATCATGGCCCCTGAAGCCGAATATGATGTCCAAACGCTTACATCTCATTTACTTTTTAAGTTATTTTAAAATTGAAAGCACCTCGAACAGCGGAATACAATTTCCTAAGGGAATTCTACATTCTTAACAACAATTCGTTAATGTTGCCTAATTGAACATACTTATAAAAGTTTTGACAGCGGAATCGTTTTCAGCGATGCCATTTTTAGTGAGAACCGCATTTTCCTTGCTCATATCGATTGCAGAACTTATGTGAGACATGAATCTTCGGTAGTGTCATCTTTAACCATTGAAATCATTGTTTCGCAAGCTTGGAAAATTTACGCATAAAGTTAACGCAATTTTTGCAAAAATCTTAATTTTTAATAGCCTATAAATATAAGAAAGACAAGCAACATTCATGATTTGGATTATTACGAGATGAGTCATTCCGATCAATGTTACTTCGCTGATCAATGATACCCCGGATTACGGTACCAAGTTATATATATGTCTACAACCACTTACAAAAAATGAGCAGCAGGTCATGTACAGTACATTTTCATTCTACACATCTAATACTTTTGCTAGTGCATTTGCTCAAAGCCCAGTCAAGTTCGCTCAAAAAAAAAATCTTGATTATCTATAAGTCGTAGTACTATAAGCAGTGGGTGGCAAAAGACCATCCATTAACCATTAACAGCTATAGTATAGTTCCGATACCCGAACATAATGATCGTTAGCAGTAAGTTTTTTTTTTTACATGAATATGTACGATTGAAATGTTTGGATAAGTCAGATAATTTCAAATAACTTTATTTCTCTCTACAATATTGTACCGATTAGCCAGAAATGATCTCAATGTCTGCACATAAGCGAGTTCAGCCATATTTTTCCGTATCAATATTTATCATAAGGCCTTGGTTTTATTATTTTGAAATTACGAGCTGCAAAATCAACATGGCTACTAAAAATATGACGGACTACTAAGCCTTATACAAAGAAGGGTGCATATCAGATGACTTGATTGATTGCCACCGTACAATGCATAAAGTTGTTAGTCATAACTAATGACAATAATGAGCGCCAAAAACTTTTCGGCAAAAAGGGCTATCCGGAGAAATGTATTCGGGGAAAAGTAGCACAACCGAGGAGTAGTGTGATATCGTTCGTGATGTGAGAGGTCCGGTATGGATGGATGACGATGACGAGGGAGAGTGCAAACGACGGGAGAATAACTAGACCATCATATTTAATATGGGGAATATTTGGTAGGTACTACCCGCCACCGGTTCGCTTGTCGGAGGCAACATCTTGGAAAGGATGACGGAGTGGACATTTGTTGTTGGATTGGGCTGATGGAAACCTGGGCATCGTTTCGTGCTATTTCTTGGCTTCCCATCGACCGGACGATAGTGCGGCGGAAGGAACGATATCCGTGATAAGAAGCTTGAAATGAGGGTTGCCCAAGATGCTTTGAATGGCGACAATGAGGGTTCGGCGGTGGAAAAGATCTTGCCAAGTTCACTCGATGGGTGCTTCTTTTTATCGGATGTAGTGGAACTTTTGCTTGAGAACTTATGAGAAAAAAGTGGAAAATGTAAAATCATCATGATTCTTGTGGTGCACAACAGAATCTAACGAAACAGGCTCTAGTAAAATACAGGTTTGATGATGGTACTTTCGTTCGATTCAACCCTGTGCATTCAGTCGTGGGTGGTATGCCAAGGATGTAAAGTTGATGGTGTCCATCAACAACCATCACTTTATGGTTCACTTTCTTGCACCCTGCTTTCGGCCCACAATTGAGTTTTGCTGGTGATAGAAGAACGAGAAGTAAGCGTGGGTGGAATAGAGGGTAGGAAAACTTAGGGATGACGAACACAATGATGATGATGACTCTTGATTGATGTGAGGTGAAGAAAGATAGATTATTATACATTTTCACTGTTGCATATTTTCTATTTCAATGATATCAAGGACATTGAGGAATTTTGGAGTATATTTTTGCTCTTGGTTTTTCAATTTTGTGTACAAAATGAAGCAAGATCTCACCTACTTATGGTAATATACATAGGCAGTCTGCTAACCAGAAAGCAAGCCTCTCTGCCATGAAACTGCCACCTCCACACCTTCTCGCATGAACTGGCGTAAATGCAGGGGTATATCCGGTCTACAGTGGGTCCGTATTAAATGCATTATCAATTCCTGCCCTTTCCCTCATTTGTCTGCATTCCGTTGTTGCAGGCGCCGTTTTTGCCAAAAAAAATTGAAGATCACCAGCACTTACATACTAAGGGTGTCTGTTGGCCCCAAACATTCAACCAGTTACTAATACGAATGCATTATCTGAATGGTGTGTAGTTAAAAAAAAAACAACCTGTTGGTTTCTTGTGAAAGTGCAGCTGATCTGGCGATACTGGAGTAACAACCACGGGCGGCCAATCAATCTTTAGCTCAAGCTCAACTCAAAATTCAAGAAATCAATTCAGTGTTAAGAACGCCCCCTAGATATTAACACCACATTATCACCCCTTCCACAAAAAAAAATTCTCGAAAACAAATTATTTTTATCGATCCTAAACTTGCACGTAGCACATCTTCTATCGCAAATCCATTCCGACAAAATCAACACTCCTACGCTTCGAAGAATAATGTTCCTTATAAATCAAAATATTTTATTAGTAATATGTCAAACATAAAATAACCCATCACTCCAGATCCCATGTTATATTTCATCTTCGATTTGTGCCTGTCGGATGTTGCTCACTCTTTATCGCTCCGTCTATCACTCACTCACCAGTCACACACCGTCTGAGATGGCCATCAGTCGTAGCATTTCCTCAAGAATGGTGAAGATTGCTTGCTGCCGTACCAGAGGGTGGGAAGACACGGAGACGACCCTTCCGGGAGGATTTCGATCGTCACTCGTTCTTGTTTCCTGACCTTTTCTCTTGAGAGAACCTCCCTCTCCTCCACTCTCCAGACCGAGAACATAAAGAAAGTGTGATGATTCCCCAACTTTTGACGGCGTTTGTCTTCGTCGATTGATTTTTCCCCGACTCCTTCAGGACCGTAAATTTCTCGTTTCTTGTGCACTGATGCATTCTTCTGCTTCTTCTAGACATCTACCAAAAGGATGCTGAAGCTTTGTCTTTATTATGAATGCTGCCGGTGCGCTCCGTTTGATTTGAAGATGGGTATAGGGTACAGAAAGTTGCATCACTTTGGATGGGGTTGAAGGTCGAGACGACACACCGTCCTTCCCGACATTGTTCTTATTTACTCTATCGTCAATCGAAGTTTATGTTGCTGTTCTGCTGCATACTATCGTTCAAGTACAATCACACAAACTCACACACATACACACAGTGATACCGATCGAAAAACCGATTTTCAACGTTTCATCATTCCATCAACCCGGACCGGCGGCGGCGGACGATGGACGTCGTTTTCTCGGGAAGCAATTTTCTTCCAAGGATTGTGAAGACCAGCAGAACCATTCTCCATCAGGCAGCCGCAAGAAAAGCAAGAAGAATGCAGCGCAATCCCATTCGTCAACTATCTCGGAACAGGCTGCCTGAGCTGAGGAAGGTTTGATGTGAGGACCCGATGCAGAAGCAGAAACCAGATAGACTCCTCGGTGCACTCTTTCCACCGGCCTCGAGCTCGGAACAGATTGGATCTGTGGATGGAAAATTGGCACACGCTTCCAGAAGAACCAAGAGGCGGGCGGCGGTTGAGGCCTCGAAGAAGGGAAATGGATCAATATGTTTGATTTGGTCAATCAGTATCAGACGTCCGTTCGAGAATTCATGGCGACATGTGATGCATTTTCTTTTCTTCATTTTCGTCCTTTCGGGTTGAAATTTTCCTGAAGACGGAGACCTGACGTCTCTTGGAGATGCGGAAAGTTTCCCCGAGCACAGGGCGAAGCTGCTGGTGGCTGGGCTCACGTCAAGAAGGAACAAATATGCAATCGGACAGCTTCAGATGAAGATGTCCGAAGCGAGCAAAGAAAATAAACCCCGGTCGACTCGGTGCAGATGAAGGCGGAAAAAAAACCTTCCTTCAGAGGCAAAGTGCTAGCGAGAGCAACCTAATGAATTAGCCGGAGTCGTTACGGACGTTTGACGAAAAATGACTCGAAAGCAGGAGGAGAGAAAAAATCAAGGAAGTTTCGCAATCTATTCTATTCAATTAAATTGTCTCGAGTTATTTTTCTTGCCCCGTTCCGACTTTGAGACACCATCTCACTGCTGCTGACCATCCCTAGTTTACTCCTTTCTCGGGTGGGTGGGAACTTCCCACTGGGAAGGTACCGCGTCGTCACCATCGAGAGGGTTCATACACGTCCGAAGAATTTGATGAAAAATTACGGTGGCATTCATCTCGTTGTTTCTTTCCCGCATTTCCAGCTCCATCTTCCGCATCCCGCTGACTAACTTAGGGCACGGCTACTTTCTCGCCCGGTGTTCCTGCTAAGCAAACACACATCCTTCTTGTTCGAAGTTTGTGCATCTTGTCCTTCGCCACACATCACCTCCCACACGGGTGATCGGATATGACGAGAGAGAGCCTTAGTAGTGCCGGGTCACAGAGGCATCAACTACTGTCTCGGGGATATGGGAAAGAAAAATATCATGCCAATCATTCAATTTCTTATGCTGCCTTCCGCCGTTGGATTTCCTCACGAAGTTCAAGCATTACATCTTACGGCACGATTCATGCGTTGTATTAAGCCCGTCGAAGAGCTTCCTTCAATGTCGTGAGGTGACGTGATGTGATGTGCGATGAGTGGATGGATGGATGGGATAGACGAACGAGCAGGATATAAACGAATACATTTTCCTCAGACGGATGACTGATTTGGCTCATAGTGATTGACTGGTGAGCAAAAATAGGAAATATGACTGAAACTTAATCTGATTGTTGAATTTATCTTGAAACAACTCTGATATTTGCTCAGGTACATTAAGTAGGATACCAAATATAAATGGTCACATAAATGAATTATCCCCGCCCACCTTCATGCAAAATACGTAGCACAACGAAAACGGTTCAAATTGCAAAAAGATTTTTTAAGGCACAGAATTTACCAACAAAAGTTCTCCAAGAGCTCATGGAAAACATCCGTGATAAAATCGTAAATATTACTCCAGAATTACTGTTACATTAATTCAAATGTACAGGGATTTCACCAGCAGTTGCTCTGGGATTTACTGTAGAAATTCTTCCACAGATTCAGATTAAGATTCCAGAAATCACACTTTAAGATTTTTTCATCAACGATTCAGAATAACGATTGATGACATAAGCATATCGATCCATCGGTGAACCTATTTTGTCATTGACATCATTACCTATGGAGAATATAAACGATTTATTTCGAGAATTTTCCTCCACCCGACGCCGCTACGTTCACGACGACAACGTATTTTCTTCACCTCAACACAAATTATGATTGACACCTGTCAGTTATCGCGGCGCGCCCGTCGATTCGATCATGCCATCAACGTAATCGTCTATGATTCATTTGATGCTTCCTAGTGGCCACATAGATATAATCTTGTTTATTTTCCCGTAACGTTGTATCATATCGTGGATATTATTATTATCGATTCTGAAAAACTTTCTTTGAAAATTAAAAAGAAAACTATCACAACATTTGCAGATAAAAACAATATGATGGGAATTTCTCCAACTCACTATATCGGTGTCATTTGCCCCTCTTACCTACCTTGATACCTTGACCACTACAGCGAGAGCTCCAAATTCGTCGGTCTTGAGTGATACTTCTCCAGTTGCCCCGAGCGTTTAGAGCCGCCAGGTCTTTTTTCACTGTGTAGAGCCAGCATATTCGTGGCCTTCCAACCCTGTTCGCAGCCGCAAAACGTCTTTGCATTTCACGGGAAACGTCGTTGTCACATGTCACAAGTTTTCCATGATAATCAAATTCTTCAACAACTTCAAACAAATCTTTATCGAAGCCTGACTCTATCTCTACCTGCAACCATGTACTTCGTTTCGGTAAAATTAATGGTCAGGCCTATCCTCGCTGGCACGAAGGCCTCTTCCACTGACTTTGTGATACCGTGTGATGATAGTGCCTTTTCACTGCATGCCAGATCTCCTAATAGCATCCTCGAGTGCACCTCGAACTTAATAAACAGATCGTGAATCTGCAAGTTATAATCTATGAATTTGTAAAAAATTCTCCAGGCGACGGATTCAACGCCAACTCGACACGCGATTGGCAGCACCCCTTTCTGGATGTCAAAAGTATGTGAAACTATGATATTTTGCATATTTTGCTATTTTCAAAATCGATCTAGGCTAACATTTGTAAAGGGTCAAAGTTTTATTTCTTTTTTTTTATACACCCGTATAACTCGAAAACTACTATGGGCTCCAGAAGAAACTGCGGTCAAGAAAGATTCACCCCCGCACCAAATGCACGATGTACAAAACGCTCATAAGACCGGTAGTCCTCTATGGGCATGAGGCGTGGACTATGCTCGAGGAGGACTTGCAAGCTCTTGGGGTTTTCGAACGCCGAGTGCTAAGGACGATCTTCGGCGGCGTGCAGGAGAACGGCGTGTGGCGGCGAAGGATGAACCACGAGCTCGCTCAACTCTACGGCGAACCCAGTATCGTGAAGGTAGCTAAAGCTGGAAGGATACGCTGGGCAGGGCATGTTGCAAGAATGCCGGACAACAACCCTGTAAAGATGGTGTTCGCCACGAATCCGGTCGGAACAAGAAGGCGTGGGGCGCAGCGAGCTAGGTGGATTGATCAGGTACACCAGGACCTGGAGAGCGTGGGTCACAGTCGAGGATGGAGAGAAGCGGCCATGAACCGAGGGAATTGGCGAAATATTGTTGGCGAGGCTTTATCAAGATAATTGATGTAAAGCCAAATAAGTAAGTAAGTATAACTCGAAAACGGTAAGATCTACAAAAAAGTGTTGTATGGGGGACTGTCGTGAAATTTTCTGAAGTTTTAGAAAAAAATATATTTTCTACACTGAAAAATAAATGATTCAAAACCTTAAAAACGTTTAAAAAAAACGGCCATCTCAGATTTTGATCATACTTAAGCAAAAAGTTTCGTAATTAAATTTATTAAAAGTCGTCCATGCATTGCACATTGGGCATACTTAAGGGAAAAAAGTTTTTCATACATCGAATTTTTTTAGTTATATTTTCAAGTGATAAATGAGTTTCAATCACAAAATAGATAATATTTGTTTTATTGGGAGTAGTTAAAAGAAATAAAACGGAATTATACAGTTTTTTTTTAATTTAATACAATTGATCTCGCACCAAATCGCTTATGAGAAAATCAACTCCGACTAACAATCCGATGGGTTTTTTTATGGTTGGAAAGATATCACAATAATATTTCATTTCTTATTTGGTCAAAGTCAAGCTTAACAGGTATCTGGAAAGGGTCAATATTATGCTTATGAAAAAAAGTCGTGGTTTGTTTTTATCGTGCATTATTATTTTTATTATTGTTTCATATCCTAAAACGTAGTATCTGCACATGAATATTTATATATTTTTTTGGACTTTACTGAATAAATTGAATATTTGTGGTTCATCCTCTGAATTGGTATACCGTTTGGCTGCAATTTGTGTATCACTAATAGGCATAAAACAATAATATTTTTGGGGGATAGTTTTAACCTTATCTACCAATCTACATTTAAGCGAGGAGATTTCGACTGATGTGGGAGAATTGGAGCTACTAGTTTCGGCGCTGCAGTCTTGGGTAATCAAAACGACTGTTTTAGATTTTTCCCGACGTTTCGACTCTTATCCGAGTCTTCTTCAGGGGAGACTGTAATTGGGCTTGATTAGTGGTAGGATTACATAGATTTTAAGTGACTTACATTCTGTTTAGTCGTATTTCGTAAGGTGTAACATAAAACTGTCGGTGTCAAGTTTGGGGAAATACATCGGATTATTCTGTTAAGTGAACTGTAGCTTGTGTTTTTTCAAAGTTTCACTTTATATTGCCACTACTTTGCACTGCACTTGTGAAGGCGGTAACGGTTGGTTCAAAGATGGTGGGTTGATTGATTAGTTTCAGGTTTGAAACATTTCACCCATAAATTTTAGAATGGCTGCGTACGTTGTGTTTAACCCTTCTATGTCTGTTCGGTGATTAACTGTATTTGGTGTGTTCACTATGTGACACATTTCTAGGAATGTTAATGTATTTGTATTTCTACTACTATCCAACACTGTTGTACGATTCAGATCAAAACGATGGTCTAGATCTATGCAGTGTTGGATGAGTGCTGTTTTTTCTTTTAGTGTTATTATTTCCATATCTGTCTTGGTGTATCCTAAATCTGTCAACCTGTTTAGCTTATTGAGGTGTGTTTTGTGTCCATACAATCTTGTTTGCAGTCTATTTTGTGTCATACCTATGTAACAATGTTGACAGTTGTTGCAAGGTATTTTATACACTATTTTGCTTCTGTCTAGTTTGTTTACGGGGTCTTTTACTAGTGTGTGGAATTTGTTGATGGTTTTGATTTGTTTGCATGCTATAACAATATTATTGTAATCATTACTGAGGATACGGACGATACGTTCTGAGAGGCCTGCTACATATGGGATGGATCTGTACATACGATTTTCCTGATTGTTTGTTGTTGCTGGATTTTCATCTATTGCTGGGTTGTGTTGAGGTCTGATGTCTGGATCTGAAGGAACTGAAGTGTTTGGGAGGGAAATTTGTTGTGGATTTTCTTGGGATGTTGTCGTTTGATCAGTTCATAGCAGAGAAGTTGGTGACTTGACACCGACAGTTTTATGTTACACCTTACGAAATACGACTAAACAGAATGTAAGTCACTTAAAATCTATGTAATCCTACCACTAATAAAGCCCAATTACAGTCTCCCCTGAAGAAGACTCGGATTAGAGTCGAAACGTCGGGAAAAATCTAAAACAGTCGTTTTGATTACCCAAGACTGCAACGCCGAAACTAGTAGCTCCAAATCTACATTTAAACATATTGTTTATTTGATATATAACAGAGATTTAATTTGGTGATACATGTATCAGTTTGTTTCACTGCTCAGTCGAATAGTTCTCGCGGAGTAGCAATTGTGTTTCCATAGTCTTTTGCAAGACTTGCTTTTTTGCCATTCGCTTGAGAATGCCACCAATAGCGTCACAGGGGCTTGTGCCGTGGGATGTGGCAAAAAAGTGCCACTCTGCTTCCAATCCATGTATTTTCATGAATTTACATAAGCTGGAATTTTTTTTATAATGAGCTGCCGCTCTATCGGACATAAAAATAACTTTTGAGAAATTTATTTTTTGTTTGAAATAAATAGCTGAAGTGCTACTGTGTCATGGGTCATCACTACTGATATAATAATATAACTAACGTTTTCCAATTTATTATCTTTTTTATAATAAATCTCAAATGGGTGTACCGTGGTGCATCAATACCCGGACGCTTAAGTCGACACAAATGTTCAAATGCTAATATCAAGGTGTTGTTTCAGAAAACCTTCAATGTAATATTGTTTCGAACCTTGTTTAACTCACGATCTTTACGCTACTGATGAACTTTTTGGTAAAAATCATGATTTCAACATGAAAATCATTCAAATACTTGAACATGTCTTGTCCATAAATCCGGACAACTGATGCAAACGGTGTATTTAAATCCGGACACTTATGAATCAAAATCCGGACACTGTGTAATAGCACATAATATTCGTCTAATTTTAATGAAAATCCTATCAAAACACAATAAAATATAGATATTAAAAAAGCTTGATGTCTGCGTTTGCCCTATAATGTCAAAAAGAATAGCACGTTTGTAATATTAGTGATTTGACTACCTGAGCCGAGGTGCGTGTGACTTGAACTGCAGTCGGTGCAGATCAAACTGTTATTATGAAAGTTTAACACTATTTATTTCACATCGAGTTAAATGTTGAATACTCACAAAGCTTCCAATAGTTATTTTTCAAGTATTCTCTTATTTTTTCTTGCACAAAGCTCACTTACACTAATTATATCAGGGTCTTTTAGAAGATGTCCGGATCTTAAAACACTGGCTCGAAATCCCGGACAGTCTCTAGAAGCACCGATAAATATGTATTCCCGACTTATTCACCAACATTGGAGTCACCAAACTTTTGAAATATCTTTTCCTAAACACTTATGGTTAAAACTTGCTATAAAATATAGTTCAAAAACTGTTCCTTCAATCAAACAATGTTCGCGCGGTCATCGATCGTTAAACTTGAGTTGGAGTCAGAACGCGGAGAAAAGACGTTCAACGCGAACAAATTATTTGTTTTTATTTTTATTAATTGTTTGACGATGGTTACTAGATTAAACATAAATGTAAAGTTATAAGCATTGTTAATAATCAACGGAGTGAATAAAAACCCAACATATTGTCATTTAATTTAACTCTAATTGACTAATATAATCAGGTGTCCGGATATTGGTACCGTCCGGATTTTGATTCACCACGGTATCCCAAATTATTCCAGTGATTTCCTTGAGCAGCGTTTTGTATGCTAAAACTATAATTTTCAGAAAACTAGCTAATTACCAGTATTTCACCTTGTTTTAAGGAGTCATTTTTGTTTAGTAGAAAAGAAGACTGTTCTTTGCAAATAAAATCATGAGTTATGAGCTTATCAACTTTCTCCACGAAATACGTAACAAATTTTTCAACAGGTTTTATTATAGCTTCTAAGTTACAGCGATCGGTAGTGAGCCATTGCTGAAAAACTACATCTACTTTGTCGCTTTCCTCTAAAAGCGAGATTAGTTCTCCTGTAATATTTTCTTTGGAATTACAATTTTCACATTCTCGAAAATAACAATCAGTAGTTCTTACTAAACCATCGTAAAACAGTTTTTCATCAATTTCTGCCTAAGACACAATTCCTAAACTAGAATTAATTTCATATTTTCGTGGTATGTGCACACACATACATTGTGAATTCCCGTGCTATCGAGAAGCCTACAATGTTTAGGCCTCAACATAGTAAACAAAGCAAAACCAATTTCTACATTTTGGCATCTTTCTTCAAAAATCATGTATGCCTCTTTAAGAGACATCATCAATAGACGCACTTGAACTTGTTCTTTACTACCATTTCGGTACTCAGAAACGAAGTCATCGGCTCCTGGCATAGGCCTACTATTTATTTATTTCATCCATCTTCGACCTACTGGGTCGCTCAGACTATTGGCTACGGCATTGAATATTACAAATCATCGGACAAGGAAATACAAGAGTGACTGAATAAATTCATTGACTATGGAACTTAACAATTATAAAACAAATATTACAAATGACATGAGAATATTGTACAGGAAAATTCATATTGACATTTGACCTACACGGGTAGTTGGTCGCCTCACTGAATCTGAGAGATCTCTAAACATACGGCATCGTACTCCACTGGGCCAGCTCAATGATCTTAATGCAGCATCTCGAAACTGAGCATTGACGGTAACTTTTTACGAGACATAATTTAAGGATAGTACGTCTTTTCACGAGGGTACTAAGCATTTCACGTGCAATACATCCTTAGCTCCTATGGATTCGCTGACCATTTTCTTCACTTCATTCGCGGTTAAGTCAGGAGCGATGTTGGAAATGTACAACTGTCCAATAGATTCATCGGGAGCAGGCACTAGAATATTTTGTTCAATTTTCGTAGAAGATAACGGGGAATTCCATGCCCACTTCGAGTTCTTGTGGTGCATAGAATGCCCTGTTCATGAACAAGTTTTTTTACTTGTCTTACCATGTAAATTGGTGCCTCGAACTCCTCGACAATTATGTTGATCGACCACGACTTAGGAAGAATCGATAATATTTTCAACTGGTCATTTCTGTCAACACCAGGTGAGTTGAATTTTTCTTTCAACTGATTGATGATTTCCTCGATGGGGTATGGATAAGGTTGTTACTCTTCAATGTTTGCAATACTGTTGCGATATCTTTCAAACCATAAAAATCCATCGGATTGTTAGACGGAGTTGATTTTCTCATAGGCAGAGGCGAAGTCCATTGATTGCCATCATTTAAAAAACATAATCACTGTAGAATTTCATTTTTTTAACTGTTCTCAATAAAAAAAAAAACAATCTATTTTCTGATTCAAACTCATTTATCACTTGAAAACACGATTTAAAACAAAATCTTTGAGATTTTTTTTTTAACATAGCATAGCATAGCATAGCATAGACTGACTGTTGCTACTCCGTGATTGATCGGAACTGGTAATAATTGTACTACGATCCAAATGAATAAGGGATGGGAGTTTCCGCTTACTATCGAAGTGCAATTTTAGCAGATCTAATATTATTGATCAATAACGGCGCTGGCCAAGTCCTTACAGTCAGTTGGGATGGGAAAGGAATGTTAGGGTGTAATGATTGATGCTTCTAGCGACCGAGAATACCTCTGCATCTCCACAATGACCACGGGAAAGGTGTTTATTAGTGAGGGAGGAAAAGATCTGGTCGGTGATGCGATCCATGGACAAGCGGGAAATATACGACTTATATTTAAAGCTAGTTTTGTATTTTTGTCTCGAGAAGTTTTTGGTAGAAGCTTTAAAAAATCGTCAACATCTATAATGTCGAACAATTCAAAAGACGTTTTTATTAATGATCAAACTGAAAATTACATGTATATTTTAAAACATATGAAACAGAAATAATGCCAACACTTGTAGTGACGAACCATACATAGTTTGTTTGAAAATTACATATAAGTATTACTGTGCATTTTGTCTTGATATGGTAGAAGTTTTAAAAAATACGTCAACATTCACAATGTCGAACAATTCAAAAGATAATTTTTAATAATGACAAAAAGAAGAAAATATATTTATAATGCCGACACTGATAGTGACGAACCAACAAAGTTTGTTTTAATATTACATAAAAGTTACGCTTTCAAGAAAAAATGTGTTATCATAAGCATGAAACGAACTCACTAGTTGGTAATCTATCCTCGACTGAAGATAAAACTCACACTGACAGCAAAACTTCTTGGCGTCCGGAAAACAAACCGTCTTGCTTGGGCCTTCCCAAATACCTACCCAGCAAGACGCTCCAAAACAGGAAAAAAAAATCGGCGACGAAACCACGCGCGAAACCGTGATCAAAATCTATCCGACGACGCAAAACCGAACCGTCCTGCTTGGCCTTCACGAAGCACTACCCAGCAAGATGCTCCAAAACAGTAAAATAAAAAAATCTCCGGCGACGAAAACACGCGCGAAACCGTGAGCAAAATCTATCGGACGACGCAAAACCGAACTGTCCTGCTTGGCCTCACGAAGCACTACCCAAAATCTTTGAGAAAAATTTTTTTGAGAAAAACTTTTTTCCCTTAAATATGACCAATTTGCAATGCATGGACGACTTTTAGTAAACTTAATTGCGAAACTTTTTGCCAAAGAACGAACAAAATCCGAAATGGCCGTTTTTTTTAAATCGACATTTAAGTTTTGAATCATTGTTTTTTTCAATGTAAAAAATGTTTTTTTTTATTTTTTCAATATTTTTTTCTAAAACTTCAGGAAATTTCACGACAGTCCCCCATACAACACTTTTTTGTAGGTCTTACCGTTTTCGAGTTATATGGGTTTATAAAAAAAAGTAAAAAATCTGACCCTTTCCAAATGTTAGTCTAGATCGATTTTGAAAAAAAAAAAAAAAAACGAAGTGTGTAAAGTATCTTAGTTTCACATACTTTTGACACCTAGAAAGTTTCATTGAATTCTGAAGGGATGCTGCCAATCCCTTTGTCGAGTTGGCGATTTCACGTCAGGTAAACTTCTGGTCCACTCTCGAGCCGTCATAAACAGCACGTACAATCTCGCAAGTCTTTAAATTATTTTGATATAATAAATTAATTTCTTATACAAATCATTTTGTTTTAATTTGCAACAAGTTAAGCCATACAATAGAAATTTATGTTGAAAAGTAATAAATCAATTCGATCTAACCACACTTACTTACAAGCAAACTCTTTGTAGGGTAACAGTATTCTGAATTTTTCCAGCTAATTCAGATGAACCCATTAAACTCACTCATAGTGCAAGTTATTTGCATTCCTTCTGGCAGCAATCCGTCTGTCTGCCCTTCCAGATGTCATTTAGAACAGACAGCTTGCACAAACTTAGCCTGATGCAGTGAGGAACGTTCCTCTGCTCTCAATTTACTTGATATTTACGGCCTATTCCGATGGACCACACTGGACCACTCGCCAATCTCCATATCCCCATCCAACCATTCCGGCTACAGATCCGGAGAAACATATCAGGAAACACATTCCATCCCAGGAAGACGTTTCGTCTAAACAGCATGTGACACTCATTCATTCGGTTCGGATCTTGGAACATGTGTGTGCTCTGTGCTGTTGCTGCATTTCTGCAATGTTCTGTAGCACTGTCCACATGACAAACGCCATAAATATACAAATGAAGACGAAAAACCTAAGCCCCGGACAGTGTTCCCCCCTTTTGGAACCCTTGCCGTTCCAGTTCGGTGCCAGTGACACAAATTTACCTTTTAGATTCATAATTGCTCGGCTTGACCCCGGTTTATTCGATGAAGAAGGGTAGCAATGTTTGACGAAGAAAGCAAAAACAACACTTTGGTAACCGTAAATTGGAGGAAAATGCTTCAGTTTTTCTTAACTTTCTGAGATTCCAGATATTTTTAAACTAATTTGATTTCTGAAAAACAAAAACAACGGTCGACATTTGATATAATATTTTAAAACAATTAAAATTAGTGTTATCATTGTGAAGCGATATGGATAACTGTACAACAAAATTAGTACAAACAACACTTATTCACTAATTTTGACTACCCAGAATCAGACAAAGGCACCAAATCTTTCACATATTGAAATTTCACTATCTAATTGCAGAAATAATTAGGCAATTTCCTTTGAAATACGTACGTTACCGGGAACGGTTTGTTATAGAACAGCAAAAAAAAAATCTGGATCTGTATTTCACAAAGACGAGTTAATTATGTCACTCTTAAGCTAAAACAACATTTCAAATAGTCACAACTTGCATGTTGGCTCAGCATAAACATATCGTCAGTACTAATTTTGTCATTTATATTGGTAATATCTTTGGATAACTGAATAATTTTATACAAACATAACTTTTTGAAAAAAAAAAACTCAAAAAGGTTAAAATCATTCTTAGAGGTTCAAAAACAAGAAAAAATAATTCTCAGTTATGCGAATTGAGATGAATTATAAATATGTTTACAAATTCATCCCAATAATCAATTTGCCCCCGACATACGGTACCAACTCAATGTGGGCGACGACGACGACCAGGGTTGCCTTGAAGAAAGCAAACGAATCACATTTTCGGTAGTTGGAACAACAACGACCGGTCGGCTTCCAGTATTGTGCTGTGGGTGTAGCAGCAGAGGTAAGAACACCCGGATGAAAGTGTCTAATGAAAATTTAAATATTAATAATCATCTCAAAGATCATCACAAATTAAAATTTGCTACCGGAGTTGTGCACCTTTCAACAAAACACGTGTGCTGAGTACCGGTTTTTGCCTATTCTGGAGAAAGACACCTCGGATTGAAAGGACTACCCAAGAAGGTGCCATTCATATACTCGGAAATTTATGTTGCCTTCTTCCTGAGCTATCATCAAAGTGAAGACCTTTTTGATGTGGTTCGGCCAGAATGATGAGAAAGTTGGATGCATATGGATTATGGCATTAGCAACTCATTGCTATGTTTCTTTGGTAGGCTAGTGATTATAAGAAAGCATTTTTTGTCGTTTCAACAAAGAATTTGCAGTTGTTCATGCAGATTGAATAAAAAACGTATGACACTTTTGCGTGTCTCAAGAATTATATTATGTGTCTTTAGAAGATTGGGGTTTGCCTAATCTGAAACCGTTTTCAGAATTAATCCAGTACGTTACAATTTGCAGATACAGGTCGTCAAAATTGTATAATACACTTGTTTCATTGATATTTACATGAAATTAAAGTGTGATTTATCTTAGTTTTTAGTGATCTAATGCATCAAGCGTGCAAAACAGGACTCAAGCTTTTTTGTACAAACTCCTTATTTGAAGAAATTTTTGAAGAAATCCATGGATACATTCCTAATGGAATCCCTAGACCAATTGTTTGCGCCATCCCTGAAGGAATCCCTTGAAAAAAAGAATAAGGAAAACACCTTGTAGGATGGCATGAAGAAATTCTTAGAGTAATCCCTCGAGGGACCTGTAGTAAAATTTATGGAGAGATCCCTTTGGGATTTCGTGAATGAACCTTTAAAGTAATCTCTGGAAAAATTCCTCAGGGATTCCTTGGTTAAAATACTCGAAGAATTCCTGCAGGAGTCTCTGGAAGAATACCCGAAGAAATATCTATGAAGGAGTCCTTTCGAAACAAAGTTTTACAAGGACCCATGTAGAGATTTTTATGAAGTAATTCATGAAGATTTCCTGATGAAATTCCTCGAGAAACTTCTGGACGGATCCCTTCAGAGATATTCCTGGAGGATTCCCCATAGGAGTTCGTGGATTTATCTGAGGGGTAAATTATTAGATAGATCTATAAAAGCTTACCAGGTTAACCCCTCTACCAGCAGCTTCATTTTATACCACAAAATAAAAAATCAAATCGCGATAACTTTTTTGTGTCGTAATATGTTTGCACCATTTTTTCACAAGTTATGAAAAAAATCTTCTTATTCAAGAATCCTTGTCGATATTAACGTGAAGATGAATCGAAGCCAAACATTGAATTTTCAAGAGCACAAATCTAGAGAACCAGACAACCGTTTGTGCTGAAAATGCTACTCACTGGTCACTCGCTGGTGGTGACCAATCGATTAGATTTTCAGCACCAACAGTTGTCAGGTTCTCTAGATTTGTGCTCTTGAAAATTCGAGATTTGGCTTCGATGCATCTTCACCTTAATCATTGGTGAACTGGTTTTGAAGATATTCCGATGTTCATTTGGGGACCAACATTCTCTATATAAAATATCTTTGGCGGTCATTTTGTTTTTGGTCAATTTATCAAAAAAAAAATCAGGTTGCAGGTGCCCTTGACTACAGTTTAATTACAAAAATCCTGGGACTTTTTCTAGGGTTCCATATCTTTCATGTAAAGCTTAAATAAGGAAAATCGATTCAAAAATTGATTTGTGAGAGCGTATAAAAACCATGATTCATTTTGTTGCCCTTAATGGGGATATTTCAAAACATTCCTTTTGCTGTTCGTTCATTCTCAGTCAAATTTTAAATTTTATTCTAAAGTTTAAGCTCATTGGGATAAAAATTGATACTGCGAAAGCTTTTCAAAGTTCGTACGGGGATTACTATGGGGATTGTAGATTAAGTGATCAAGTTATTATGTTTGATAATAGCCCATGCTTTTTCAACAGAATTCTTTCTGTATACCAGCTGTTTGTTTAGAGTTCAGTTTGTTGGTGACTATTAGTTTTCAATTCTAGTTTTTTTTTCAACAGAAATTCTTCTTTGGATAAATGACTCATAAGTACTTAAAAGGATGTTGATTTTAATTATTTTGTTTCTTTTGATATCGGCTGTTCTTTTGAGTTATATGTTTGAAAATGTTGTTGGCATTTGAATTGTGAATGTTTGCAATAGCGAGGCAGTTCTTGCGATGCCTTGATGCACAGCCGCTCTTGAGTTGAACAAAACCTTTGCAGTGAAAGCCGTTTGTTTTTCAACAGGAATGTTTTCTTTAAAAAAAACTTTAACTACTCAGTAATGGCTTTCATTTTTTCAATTGGCATTGCTTTTCAACATCGGTTTTATAAGTCATGCTTTTATGTATATGTATTATAGTTTTTTTCAAAACAGAGGCTGAACTGTTTTATAATTTTCAACGGTTTAATTGTAAAGTATCTCTTGCCATTGTGATTTTGTACGAGCAAACAAGAACCTACCTGACAGGATAGGTCTCTTAAACCGGTTTTAAAACATATTTACATTACTTAATTTGGTGGCCCAGTTCCATTTTTGTTTGGCAATACTTAACAGAAATCCATTATTCCATATATTGCTGCTTGCATTTGAGGAGTAAATCTTGACTAAACGTCCTCCAAATGCGGTAACACAAAACAGTCAAAGGACACCTAGCAATGATTAAATAAATCACCGCCGCCCTAGCAAGATAAATCGAGCTTTGACATCACATTTCTTGTGAAAAATCTTACCGCTTTTAGTGTTCCCGCATTTGATATTTGCAGTTCAAATGCACACAGCAATATTTTTATTAAGCTAATTAGCTAAAAAAAATAAAAGACAAAGAATACTTAGTGTATCAGTGATTTATTTTTGCATTCCCTGAACAATTTTCCATGACTGAAACGATAATTAACTTTAACGTACAGGCTGACACCACTTACTATATTTCAATGTTTCGTTGTAAAACTTTAATTTTTCTTATCCCTTTCACACATTTTTTCCAAACATTTTTTTGTCCATTCGACCCTTTTTCCTTCGACCTGTTGTCCATTCTACATTTTGTCGTCCGATCTTTTGTCTTTCGGACTTTTGCCGCTAGACTTTTTGTGCTTTGACCTTTTGTCCATACAACTTATTCCATTTGACCTTTTGTTTATTCGACCTTGTGTCCTTATGGCTTTTTGTTCATTCGACCTTTTGTGTTCTTCGTTGTCTGTTGTCCCTTTGTCATTTGATCTGTTGTCATAGATTCTTCTAGATCATTAGGGATTGGCATGGGAATTTTACTCTCTTTTTTAGTTTCATAATATGGTTATATGGTTTGTAGACAACCAGGCTAGTTAAAGTCAATAACCCATACTAAATCAAAACAGTTCAGTGTTCTATAGAGATCTTGGAAAAACTGACGCAGTCATTGGATTCAAATACGAGTAGGACATACCGTGCTGCTTCGAATTACCGGACACTTCTGAAGCCGAATAATGGCCTTTTTCACGGTGTTGAGTAGTCTAAATTCCGATTTTTTCGTCTAGAACCCATGATTGATACGTCTTCTATACTCTCCATGCATTTGGTATAACGAGAATTATATTCCTTGCGAAATGGATCACCCCCATAAAAGTTATCGAAATAATATTTTTTGAGTGGATTAACACCGGCATTCGAAACATCCAGACACTTCGAATCAATACGGTATTTCATTCTGCCTGTTATGTTGTTTCTTTACTCGCGAACATTCAAGAGATCACCAGTTATGCTTGTAGATCAATAGACCTTCACTCGAAGGAGCTCAGTGATAACCTAAAGGTATATTCGGAACCAAAAGTTGGTTAAATGTAATTGTATAAACCCACATGGCTGTAAGCCTTATTATTTTATCTTCAAGATATTGTACCTTGATGGTTACGTGTAGCGTCACGCCATTGCCGAGCGAATTGTTTAACGAGCTCCATCTTCGTCAGGCTTCGACGGTATTTCACCAGTTGCTTCGAACGCTTAGGGTCGCCACGGTATTCCACCAAGACACTGACCTCTACCGTGTTGCCTACTATATATTCCTTTCACAATTATTTCTTCCAACACTCGCACTCAGTGACCAGCCCACTGAAGACTGTCGTTTATTAATGTTCGCATCTTTATCCACTTGGTATGACTCGTAGGTTCGGGGTCATTTGGCCGAACTGCATTTGTCCGAATGTCATTTTGCAGAAAGGGACATTTGACAGAAAGGTTCATTTGGCCGAATGCCGTATGGCCGAAAATGAAAACAAAAGTGAACTACAATTAGCATTCATTTATAATGAACTTCAAAATTGAATTTCGAAGAACAGCTTATTCTTAAAAATAATAAATCATGATTGATATACAAATAATTAGCTGTTCAATGTCAGTTCATGAAACAGTCAGAGCTGAAAGAAGAATATAGACTCTTTATGAACATGTTATAAGCCCTGGTTAAGACTGTTATGCCTTTATTTTTCAATATGGGACTGCACCAACTTCATATTTTTCCACAACATTTTCAAACAAACTGTGTTAATTTACATATGGAGAGTAAAGTATATATTGAAACATGAATGTTGCGACGAAAAAAGGTGTTAATCCAAAAATCCATATGGGACAGTTATGCTTTTATAGGCAGTTAAATGCTGGCCAAGCAGAGCGCACATCAAGTGAGCACTATGTACCCAGATCTGTGCCGAGATATTCATGGACCAGATGCGTGTCGCGCCCGATTCTTTTGAGAAACGTCTCAAGCTCGTCATAAAACACAAAGGGGGTGCCTCCTAGCTTATATACCCCAAAGGTTTTGAATGAACATTGCTTCAATATAAATTTACTTTGAAAGGAATATCTTGTATTTTCATTGTTTAACAATTTTTTAAAGTGTACACAAACTTATTGAACAACCTGTTTATCGCTTTTCAGATATTTTTTTTTTGTTTAGCACAAGCTAAGATATATGAGGCCTTCCTTAGCCGAGAGGTTTGAGTCCGCGGCTACAAAGTAAAGCCATGCTGAAGGTGTCTGGGTTCGATTCCCGGTCGGTCCAGGATCTTTTCGTAATGGAAATTTTCTTGACTTTCCTAGGTATAGAGTATCATCGTACCTGTCACACGATACACGAATGCCAAAATGGAAACTTGGGCAAAGAAAGCTCTCAGTTAATAACTGTGGAAGTGCTCATAAGAACACCAAGCTGAGAAGCAGGCTCTGTCCCAGTGAGAACGTTAATGCCAAGATGAAGAATAAAGATTAGATATTACAATTTTACAAAATATTCATAACTATGTGCTGAACAAGTGTCAACAAAATGCTTTTAAATTAATTTACGTATTATTACGTGAATATAAATTTAAATGCTGAACTCTCAGGAAATCAGTTGCATCAACATAAAAACGATTCAAATACCAATGTTCTATGATTAGGTTCAAACCACTAGTTTTTCGACTTGCACGAACTCTGTCAAAGAGTAATTTAATGTTAATGCATGCCAATATCATAGCATAAATCAAAAACAACAAAGCCGAAAAGTATCAACTTTCACCGCATGAAGGAACAAACTTCTCTTTAGTGAACCTGCTGTCCGATTTTACCCACTCCAATATTCCGATTTTTGCGCCGCTTCATTCGATTAAACACACTGCAAATAATTAATTCATTCAACGGAATGACATAATTCAATGAAAATTACAACTGTTTAATCCCTATAAATATCAAAATGTTGCACCCCCGACTCCCATCACAACTCTTCCCTCCCTCCTTCGGATTTGTAATTCCCCATCCGGAGTAATCCAGGAAATCTAACGGGGTGGGGAGGCAAAGGCTAGTTTGTGCGATTGTGACCTCACTTGGGTACCCTTCGCTTTCCCGTTGATGCCATTCTATTTTCACGTTTTTCAAATGACGACGCTGCTGCTGCTGTTGTTTGTTATGATGATGATGATGATGACGGTAAAACAACAGCTCAACCAAAGCGCGCTCGCACACAATAAATGCATCCTCGACTGTTCTAACTGTCGGGCGCACAGTGGCTCCTCATTAAAAATAAAATCTATGACAAAAGGTCGAAAGACAAAACTTTGAAACGATAGAAGGTCGAAGAGTAAAATAGAAGGAACAAAAGATCGAAAAAATTACAAAAAACAAACATCATGGAAACATTTTTCCAAATTCTTGTATGCCTCCTTCACTGACATTGTTTTTTTACCATAGTATTGTATTTAAAAATTAAATTTTTGACAGTTTTCATAAAAAACAGGACCTCTATGCGGCGCTGGATTTAGGTTCGCGAGCTGCCGCTACCCTTTCGCACCGACCGACCAAACGACAACGGGAGCAGAGGAAAAATGCACAACTGAAACATTATTTATTAGACCATTACATTTCATATTCACATATTCCGCCAAAAAATATAACAGTCCCAAGCCGTCGTCGTCGCCGTCGTTTTGTTGGACGTCCCAGGCGTCAGTGCTCGAGTGTGCAAACTCTCTTCCGCGGGACGGTTCGGGTTGTTACAGCAGCAGTACGGTTTTCCACGGAGTTTTGCGTTTTCAGAGAATTGCAACGAAAAGTCTGAATTCCACCATATATTTGTACGAGAATTTTCGTTGAAGATTGAGCTTGACCATGTATAAGTGCTGGTGATATTTTATTTTAAGGCAACAATGGCGCCTGCCACGTCAGAATACAGAACAATGAGGGGCAGGTGAAGGAAGTGATGAGAGCATGCAGTAATTTGTTTAAAATTTGTTAAGTTATTTCTACCAAAATTTTACCTACAAACATGACAGATATTATTCAAAAATTCTTCCAATGATACCTCCAGAGACTCCTTCAAGATTTCTTCATCAGATTCATCAAGAGATTCTTACGAGATTTCTCAAAGGGAATCCTCCAGGATTCCTCCAGGGATATCTCCTGCTGTTCCTCCAAATAATCCAAACTTTCCTCAGGAATTTCTCAAGAATTTTTCTAGGGACATATAAACAAAGATTCCTCCAGGAATTTCTTCGGCAATTTCTCCTGGAAACCTCCAGAAAATTCTTTAGGTACTCACCAAGGAATTTCTCTAGGAAAATTTCGATTCAGATTCGAATTCAGATTCTTTCGGAAACTCCTCCAAGGATTTCAGTAAATCTTTGAAAGATTTTATTTTGAAATAATTTAGATACTTTCCAGAAATTTCTCCAAGGATTACTTCGGAGACTCCTTCCTGAATTCTCCTACAGATTTCTCCAGGGATTCTTTCAAAAACTCCCAAAGAGACTTCTCCAGGGTTCCATTACACAGTCCTGCAATTTCTCGAGGATTTTTTCCACAGGGTTGCTCCAGGAGTTCGTCTAGAGACTCCCTCAGCGATTTTTCAAGGAATTGCTCCAGGCAAATTTCACCGCCTAATAATTCAGAGATTTTTTCGAAAACTCCTCCAGCGATTTCAGTTATTCCTTCATAGATTTCACCTCGACATAATTTAGACCATAATTTCATCAGATATTGTTCCAAGATTTACTTCTTCAATTTGTTTCCTAAAGAGAATCTTCCAGAGATTTCTCCTCGATTCCAGGGATGCCCCCAAGATTTCCTCCAAAATCCACTTCAAAGGCATCTCGAGGATTTTTTCTAAGATCATTTTGACAGGAAATAAAGGATGTTTTCGAGAACTTCTTCGGGTATTCCAGCAATTCCGTCAAGGCTTTCTGCAAAGAATTCACCAAGAAATAAATGCAATATAACCTACCCGGAATTCCTCCAGAGAATTCTCCAGAAACGCTACTATAGATGCATCCAGGGATTCTTCCGAAAATTCCTACCTAAATTCCTTTGGGGATTCACCAAGGCTTCCTCCAGGAATTTATCTTGCAAATGTCTCCAGGGATACCTCCACTGTATTCCTCAACAAAATCCTTCAAATATTTCTTCAGAAATTTCTCTAGGAAAATTTTTCCATGAAACGATTAAAAATTCTTTCGAAAACTCATCCAAGTATTTCAGTAAGTCTTTCAAAGACATAATTCAGAAATTTTCCAGAAATTCATCAACGGGTTCTTCCAGAAACCGCTCCAGAAATTTCTCCGACAATTCCTCCAGAGTTCTTTCAAGGATTTCTTTAATAATTCCATCAGTAATTTCTCTTTTTTTGCAATTGCTCTTAATAATTTTTCAAAAAGATTCCTCCAGGATTTTTTCCTAAGAATTCCTCCAGGAATTTTTCCAAAGAATTCCTTCAGGAACATCCTTCTTCAAGTATGTCTTTTAAAGGTTTCTCTAAGAAATATTTTAGACATTTCCGAGAAATTCCTCTAAAGAAAGCTTCAGTTTTTATTCCGAAGATTTTTTCAAAGAATTCTCAAAGGGAATTTCTCGAAATAGTTCAAACATTTCAGCAATTCCTTCAAAGTTTTTTTCTGGACAGACATCTAAATTCAATTTCTAGAAATTTCTTCAGCCATTCCTCTGAGCATTCTTCATGGGGATTCTTCAGAGTTCCACAAAAGATTCCTCCAGGAATTCCACATTTACAACTACTAATGATGTATTATGAATCCTACTAGGTTTCATCTGCCACCACCTGCCACCCGAATAAATATACGGACCCCAAAAATGACTGATTTTTGCACTTAAATGGTTATAAATGCTTTTCTTTGATCTTTAGAAATCTAGTGTCTTCAAGAGAATGATTTATTTTAATTGTGTACACAATTTTGTAGAACATTATTGCTACCGGAAACTTCGCATTTTCAAAATATACGAGAAAAACTAGTTTTAGGGGGTCGTTCACAAAATACTCCCGTATTTTGGAAGCACGACTGAATACACACTAGGTGTCTTTGGCAAAGTTGTTTGTATTTGAATTATCTACAACTTTGCCAAAGACATCATATTTAAAGATCGTCATTTAAAAAAAATAGCATCGCAGCGCCGTCCGTGGCAAAGTTGCGAACTAACATTTACCGTCAATATATGCGCTATATTTTGAGATAATTTTTGTCCGAAGACACCATCCCGAAAAAATCACGTTTAAAGGTCCTACAGAATTGAGTTCACGATTTCGGCCGATCGAAATACTGTGCAGTGATTCCTCCATAGATTTCAGCTTGACATTTTCCAAAAATGTCTTCAAGGATTCCTCCAGAGTCCTCTGGGATTTTTCCAAGGATTTCCTCGGAAATTTCGTCACGAGCTACTTGAGTTTCTCTTAGATCATCTCTACAAGGAATAAGAGATATTTGAGACTGCTATATGGATTTCATTATTTTTTCAGATATTTCACTTAGGATGAAATTCACATATTTTCTAGAAATCCCCCCAGGAATACTCTCCGAGAATTACCTCTGAAATTTCTTCCAGAGTTTCTCCAGTAATACCGCAAGGGATTCCCTCTGTAAACACACTGAAACTTCCCCAGAAAATTCCTTCAATGATTAGTCCAGAGAACGGTCGTCCTCCGAGTTTCTCAATTGATTTTTATCAGGAATTCTTCTAGAGCTTCCTTCAAAAATTTCTTCAAGGATTTTACCGGATATTCTTTTCGGAATTGCACTTATATCTCGTCATAGAATTCCGATGAAAATTGTATGGACCGTTATATTTTGCCAAACCCACCATTGAAAACTTCAGTGATTCCACCAATACCCGCAGGAACTCCAAATTTCCCTGCAAGTTCATCATGAACTCTTCCAGAAATTTCACCTGGGGTTGTTTCAGAAATATCACCACAATACCTCCATTATTTCTGCCAGTAATTCCTTCATGACTTCTGCCAGTAATTCCTCCAGAAATTCCACCAAAAAAATCTCCGGAAATTCCGCTAGGAAAACTGTCAGAGATTTCTCTAGGAATCCCACAAGGTATTCTTCCAGGAAGCCACTCAAGGATTGCATTTCACATAAGGATTTCACTATCTATTGTACCAGGGGTTCCTCCAAAAATTCTACCAGATATTCCTGCGGAATTTGTTCCAGGTATTCATCCAAAAATTCCACCAGGAATTACATAAGACGTTTTCCAAGAAATTCGCCAAGGATTCCTTCAGTGATTCTACCAACTATGGGTCTGATAATTTAACCTGTGACTGCTTCAAGAATTCCATAAGTGTTTTTCTTATTCTTCCCTTGTTTTTTCAGGACTTCCACCAGGGAATTCAACAGGAATTTTTCAATGGATTCTTTTGAGAATTCCACCAGGCATTGCTCTAGGAATGCAGCTAGTGATTAATTCAAAAATTTCACCCAAAATGCTTCCTAGTTTTTCTACAAAACATTTAGATTTCTCCAGTAATTTGCCTCCTCCAGATAATGCTCCTGGGTATCTTTCATGGCCTTTTTCAGAAATTTGACTTAAGATCCTCCAGGATATTTCACAGGAACTTCTCCACAAATCCCTTCAATAAACTTCCAAGGATACCTTCAAAAGGTCTATCTGAATTCCTTCCTGGGATACCTGCATTAATTCTTCAGGAGACTTTTCTGGCAGTATTCAATGGATTTACTCCAAACAATCTTCCATAAATTCCAGGTATTATAAATTCCTTCAGAAAATGCTCCATGGACTTCGCAAGTTTTTCCTTAAGATATTACGCCTGAGATTTATCCAGGAATTCGTCCAGTTTCCTCCAGGAAATCCATCAGGATTTCTTTAAAAGAATCCTCAACTACAGACTACAAACCCAAGCACGATCTCATCAAAGGTTTTCCCATGGTTTTCGAAAATGTTTTAAAATATTTTTGAATGTTTGTTTCCAGGATTTCTAGTTATAATGACAACGTTTTCTGAGAGACTAGTCAGGAAACTCTTCCAGAAATTTGTACATATATTTATATAGAAATTTCTCTTTGATATTGCTCCAAAAATACTGTTGCTTTTGCTTCTCCTGAGGAACTCCTATAGAATTTTTTCTTGTATGCAGGAATTCTAAGATGAATCGATGACGGCAGTTTTTGAAGATCCTTTTGAATAAAATTGTGGAAGGCCTTAATGAATCTTGAAAAAAAAACTCACTAAGAAATCATTGGGAAACGGGTATTCGAAGAATAACACAAACAGTACGCACTACGTACATGGTAAGGACAGACTGCTCCCACATATCCCAAAGAGGAAACCCAGAGCGCCCAGAAGGAGCAACGCGGAAATGCACTGCTGGTTTGATGAACCGACGGAGACGAAACGAAGCAGCGGGTGGCTAATAAGGACGAAGACAGAGAACGTTAGTAGAAATATGAATAGTGTTCAGATGTAAATCACAGAACGGAATAAATCATGGCATAAGTTTTGAAATTACAAAACTTAAAACGTCATTTCATTGCCATCGCGCACTCGTCCTGGTGACTGGTTTGCCGGGTGGAAGCTCGGTTTAGCTAATGTGAAAGATTGCAGTTACTTTTCCAATCGTTGGTGGTGGAAGGTTTGATTTTGATGGTGGTAATCGAACAGTAATTACATTTTTCCAATTTACACTCATTTAAGGTTTCTCAAAATGAGTTTCCATCTGAGAAGGACCCCGTTTCACGAATCTATGACAAAAGGTCGGAAGACGTAAAACTGAAAGAACAAAAGATCGAAAAACCAAATGTCGAAAAACATTGTTTGAAGAAGGGAGATTATTCCACAGAAAGGAATATCATGTGATGAGTCCCGAAATTTTTAATGACCAGCAAAGTCAAGGAGAATTTCAAAATGATGAGATACTGGACCGAACCGTTGATTCAACACAGGCACCTTCAGTATACTTCATCCAAGTACGTTGTCACCAAAAGGCAAATAAGGCTCTCGTTTTATGCCCATAGTGGATTGCGGAAAGTTGGTACCGTCGTTTTTGGAGAACAGCCGACAGAAGTGCAGGATGTTCTTCATTTTTCTCGTCCAAAAAAAAAAACATTACATTCACGAAAACTCATATGCATTGAAATTTATTTGTGCACTTTAGATTTATTTCACATTTGGAACCATCTGCTACACTCAAAACTGCACCGAGTGCCTAACAAGACGGGACGGGACCAAATGCAACCGTTGTCGCTTTGTAGAGTTGTTTAGTTTTTAGGATTTCCCAGAATGGGCTGCAAAGGTGAGCATTTCTTTTTTATGGCTTGCATAGTTCTGTCAGGGTAGTAGCGATGGAATTCGCCTGTTAAAAGTTTTTCAAGCTTTGCTTCCTCGAGTGGTTTAATTTTCGAACATCATTGAAGATAAGCAGCACAATTATTTTACTTATGACGACAAAACTGAACGTTTGTTCAAAGTTGTTTTGAAAGGTCTCTTAAGTCACTATAAATCACCTGAAGAGATCCAAAATGGAATTAATGATTTACTTGGATTTTCTCCAGTCCAAATAATCATAATGACAAAGAGAACCCAATCTGGCATTTTTCGGAAAGGACTTGCTCAAGAATATTATTCCAGAAACCTGGAGGAAATTTCCAGAACCCCACTCAGTGCCAAAAGTGGGGTCATGGAACATAACATTACCGTATGGATACTAAATGCATGATTTGCGGAGATACTTCTCACGCTAAGGACGTCTGTCATGTGAAAAAAGATACCAATAAGTTCATACGCGCAAATTGCGGGGGCAGCCATAAGTCTAATTTTTGGGTTTGCCCTTCGCGTAATCGAATCGACAATGCTCGTATCAGGCAGATGAACGGCAACGTTTTTTGAAGCAGGAATTCCCCAGGAGATCCTCTAACAATTTTCATGTTTTCATTTAACGATTGCTTACCTTATATATTCATGCTCATTTCCAAGCTAATTCTCTTCCGTCGATTATTAGTTCGAATGGTAATATACGAGCAATTTTTTATGCCCATGTTGTCGCAGCTAATTTTAGCTCCTCGCCTTTGAATTAATTTCCTACGGATAATTGTTCCAATTTTTTTCAAA
The DNA here is from genome assembly GCF_002204515.2 of Aedes aegypti. Taxonomy (NCBI): domain Eukaryota; kingdom Metazoa; phylum Arthropoda; class Insecta; order Diptera; family Culicidae; genus Aedes; species Aedes aegypti. The sequence goes on from NC_035108.1 coordinate 385,705,907, forward strand.
GAAAGTGGAAAACAAATTATTTTTAACTAATTGCGAAAAAGCTCAAACATTTGGTATGCAGTTTGAAGGCGGGAACAATTTTAATTTACGACTCACAAGTCAATAGTAAATCAAGTCATTCAGGATTTCGAAAATATTCTCAATCAATAAAACGTCTTCGAAAATTCCTTGGATACTGATTTAGAAGAAGCGAGAACTTCTCTTTCAAAGCTCGGAAATATGAAAGCCCCTAGCGATGATGGAATTTTCTACATCTTCATCAAGAAACTTCCAGAAAGTAGCTTATCGTTTTAGTTGATATATTTTTTTCTGTAGGTATATATATTTTCTGACAAATGCAAAAATGCTAAGGTTGTACCAATTTTATAACCAGACGAAAAATATGCAGGAGCTTCTAGCTCAGCATGCTTGGCTCCATCAGTAAACTTTTTGAAAAGGTCATTTTTGACAGAATGATGGACCAAATTAATGAAAATTCAATTTTTGCTAATGAACAGTTCGGATTCCGACATGGACATTCAGCTAGTCTTCTTCTTCTTCTTTCTGGCGTTGCCTGCTTCTCAGCTTAGTGTTCTTATGAGCACTTCCACAGTTATTAACTGAGAGCTTACTATGCCAATGACCATTTTTGCATGCGTATATCGTATGGCAGGTACGAAGAAGTCGAGAAATTTTCCAACCCGAAAAGATCCTCGACCAGTGGGATTCGAACCCACGACCCTCAGCTTAGTCTTGCTGAATAGCTGCGCGTTTACCGCTACGGCTATCTGGGCCCCACATTCAACTAATAAAGAAATTAAAAAAGGAAAACTCTGTAAAGAAACGTCAACAAATCACAATTCAGTTGTTTATAGTTAGGATGATAGTATTGCCTTACGCAGAACATCTACATTAAAGAAATAAATACAATGTTTACAACGATACTAACAGAGAAATTAAAAAATTAAACTTCGGTTATTGATCGATAGCATTATTCGTTTTTAAATTGTTTCATCCTCATCAATCGACGAGAACTCTCGCTGACCGATCATCCGAATCCTCCTACCCTCCTTACTATGCCATCCAATCCATATTTATAGATTTTTATTTGGATTATCCATCCATCATCGGATCAATCAATTCTCGTCAGCCAGCCGGTCTTCTCATATGGAGCACACGCACGCCACTCAATTCGGTTCTTCGATTTCTGCGAGCCATCAATCCAGTCCAGAGGCAGAGCATCGCATCTTCGTCGTCATCATGGTCCCCTGCAGCGGAACCCCTTCCCCTCACCAAGGGATCGTGTGGCCATCGCTTTCCGTCACGCATCAGAGCGTGCACATTTCTGCTCCTCTTCCGCTGATGGGTTCTTCTGCTCCAGTCCAGGAAAACACACATTATAAAATTGAGCCATGAATCAGTCAATCAATCATGTTTTATTTCGTGTCGGGAAAGAATTTATGACTGCTGTTTTCTGCAAATATAAATATACTTAGCGAGCGATATAGACTGTGCTACATACAGTTTTGGACAAAAAATTTGCAACTTTTTTGATTTTCCATATAAAACGATCAACTTGGAGGGTTAGATCTCAGTTATTCATAGGCTGATTTAAATGATGAAATAGCTTGATTTTCAACAAATTTTTAAGTTATTTTTCAAATTACGAGTTCAGCATTAATTTAGGTTTGACTAAAGTAAACTTTTTGATTTTTTTTTTAATTTCATAATAAAATAAAAGAATAGCTTGATACATTCTACAAAATTGGTAATTTAAACTAACTTGAGCAAAATTTAGATTAAGTTAAAGATAAATAGTTTATAATTTTTTATATAAACTCAAAAACATATGTTGAAATTTAAGTTCTTCTTCTTTTTATTAGCATAACGGCTTCACTGGGTCAGAGCCTGCTTCTCAATTTAGTGTTTAATGAGCACTTCCACAATTAATAACTTAGAGCTTTCTTTGCCAAAGTTGCTATTTTCGCATTCGTATATCGTGTGGCAGGTACGATGATACTCTATGCCCATTGAAGGCAAAGGAATTTCCATTACGAAAAGACCTTCAGCATGGCTTTGCTTTGTTGCCGCGGACTCTAGCCACTCGGCTAAGGAAGGCCCCTGAAATTCAAATAATTTAGCATGACTAGGGCAAATTCATTCAAATCGGTTTTGAATAGCTGAGATCTAGCCCACCAAATTTGGTAATTTTGTATGGGAAATTGAAAAAGTTTCAAATGTATTGCCCAGTACTGTACGTGGATGAAGGAGCAGCCAACGTTGGTAACTACGGGTCGCCAAGTAAGCGATGGACGATTCGAGCAATATGCACGGTATGTCAGCGAAGGTGATTGAAACTTTTGCCATGCAGGAGATGAGAAGAAAGTAGAACCAGATGGGTGGATGCTGGATGCTGATGGACGCTGTGGTAGGTTGTTGGTTTGGAGTCTAGTCACACTTCAACGTCAATTCAGAGCGCATTGCGTGAGGCGTTAAACAGGTGGAGCAAGAAGGTTTTTCGTCAGCAGCATAATGTCAATTCCTATTTCCTATTTGTTTGAATACAATTGCTTGGGATAAAAAAAAAACACATTTTTGAGGAACTTAACCTAAATTAACCTAATCACTCAAAACATTTATCGTGGCATTTGCAATGATGTTTGTTTCAAATTACAGATCATTTTATTGGTCATTGGCCTCAATGTTTCGATCTTGCAATCTTGCACCCCTTTTCTCTAGCTGATCCGCTCTCACAAAGAACATCAACTTCATCGTCCATCTCTCGTTCATCCACTTATTGTCGCTCCAGGGGCTGCTTTGCTCTACAATGGAACCTTCGTGGCCTTAGGGCCAACGTCAAAGAATTGAAGCTCCTCATCACCGACTTCGAACCCTGCGCGGTAGCACTTCAAAAGACCAAAATAGGAGAGCACGGTTTCGTCGGCAAGCAATACACACTGCTACTGGCATACAATACCACACACCATTGGCAACACGGGGTAGGCCTAGCTATTCGGGAAAGCATACCCTTCTAGCGTTACAGTACACCACTCTGCACATCGTGCAGATCCAGATGACCGTGATATCAGTGTACATTCCACCTAGTGCAGCTCAATGTCAGGCCTTATTGGGAGAGCAGTTAGAAGGTCCGGTTCTTTAATGCGAACCATCTAGCGTAGGGGTCTTACCAGTCAAACGCGCTTGGCAGATTCATTGCCGAAACTACCTTGGACAAACAACTGGTGACCTTTAACTACGGCACCCGACTCGTGTCGACCCGACAACAGATAATATACCTTAGCGATCGATGTGTCTATCTGTTCTGAGGGTCTGGCACGAAGGTTCACTTGGCGGACATTGACGGACACACACAATAACGAACATTTTACGATTGTGGTGTCCATACCTGGGTGGCACAAATATTGAACTACACGTCAAAAACGTCTATATGGTCAAGCGGATTGGTCGTTGTATGAACGTCTCATAGCGGAAACCATTCGCTCAGATGTTGAGTGGGACGGGGAGAATTTTACGGAGAAGATATTGCAAAGAAGCAAGAGCCATCATTCCAGATGGCGAAATCGGCAGCTGAACGGGAGGCTATGGGTTTTTCGCCTAACACCGGCGATGGGTATAGCATCGACATCACCCTAACTAAACTTCTGTGGGCGAGAAGCATCAACAGGTGCCGATTCAATAGGGTACCCCCTGTCTGCTGACGCTTCTTGAGCTGCTAAATAAAATCTGGCTCTTGTCGTTCTTATCCCAAAAACCAAACTGCCAGGATTCCGGACCATTTCTCTCACCAGCTGTATGGCAAAGTTGTTTGATCGCATTATGAACCGCCGTTCAAATACGGAGCTAGAGTCGAGTGCACTGCTTGACAAGCGCCTGCACGCCTCTCGTGTGGGACATGGCATCGACATTTACTTTAGGGTCATGCACAAATTACGTCACGCTTTAAGAGGGGGAGAGGTGGTCAAGCCAAGCGTGAAAAGCCTTACAACATTTTTGGTGGACTCATACAAAAAACGTGACAAAGGGAGGAGATGGGACAAAAATTATTTAAATTTAGCGGTGATCTGTCTGCAGGCCCTGGAAGCAGGAAAATCCATGATGTCAAAATCGTTATCGGGGATCTCAACACGCAGGTTGGCCAGCAGGAGGAATTTACACCGATTATAGGGAAGTTCAGCGCTCACCAACTTACGAACGAAAACGGCCTTATACTGATTAGTTTCGCCGCCTCCAAGAACATGGCTATACGTAGTACCTATTCCAGCACAGTCTCCGTATCGATACACCTGGAGATCACCCCAACAGACTGAATCGCAAATCGACCATGTTTTGATTGATGGAAAAAACTTCTCGGACATTATCGACGTCAGAACCTATCGCGGTGCAAACATCGATTCGGACCACTACCTTGTGGCGGTTAAAGTGCGCCAACGTCTCTCCGTTGTAAACAACATTCGGTACCGACGCTCGCCACGGTACAATCTGGAATGACTCAAGCTACCCGAAGTCGCAACTGAATACGCGCAAAGCCGAAAGAGGGAGAGCTCACCGAAGCCCCTCTTGAGGACTGCTGGAGTAGTGTCAAAGCAGATATTAACAATGCAGCGGAAGGTGCAATTGGGTTCGTGGAAGGAAATCGATGGAACGCTTGGTTCGACGAGGAGTGTCAGACGGTTTTGGACGAGAATAATGCAGCACGGGCGATTATGCTGAAGCAAGGCACCCATCAAAACGTGGAACGATACAAATAGAAGCGAAGACAGCAAACCTATCTATTCCGGGATAAAAAGCGCATCCTGGAAGAGTTGAAGTGCGAAGAGATGGAGCAGCTGTATCGTTCTCAAGAAACGCGTAAGTTCTACAAGAAACTCAATGCATCCCGCAAAGGCTTTGTGCCGCGAGCTGAAATGTGCCGGGATAAGAATGGAGGTATCTTAACGGATGAACTTGAGGTGTTTGAAAGGTAGAAGCAGCACTACAGTGAAGACCTTAATGTCGCAGAGAAGGAAGATCCAGGCAGCAGGAATGGTTTCATCAGTACGGCGGATGAGGGAGACGTGCCAACTACAATAAGTGAAGTTAAGGATGCTATCCAACAGCGCAAGAACAACAAAGCAGCTGGAAAAAATGGTATTGGAGTGGAACTTATTAAAATTGGCCCGGACAGGTTGGTCACTTGTCTGCACCGATTAAAAGCCAGGATCTGGGATACAGAACAGCTAAAAGGGTGACAAGTTAGAATGTGAGAACTATCGAGCGATCACTATTCTTAACGTAGTCTATAAAGTGCTTTCCCAGATCATCTTCCGCCGTCGATCGCCACTGGCAAGCAGATTTGTGGGAAGTTATCAAGCCGGTTTTGTGGACGGACGATCGATGACAGACCAAATCTTTATGTTGCGGCAGATCCTCCAAAAGTGTCGCGAATATCAAGTCCCTACGCACCACCTTTTCATCGATTTCAAAGCGGCCTATGATATCATCGACCGTGAAGATCTATGGAAGATAATGGACGAGAATGGTTTTCCAGGGAAACTGACTAGACTGATCAAGGCAACGATGGATAGTGTACAGTGCTGTGTGAAGATATCGGGTGCATTATCGGGCTCGTTGGAAAAACGCAAAGGTGTTCGACAAGGCGATGGTCTCTCCTGCCTCCTGTTCAATATTGCGCTTGAAGGTGTTATGAAACGGGCAGGCTACAGCATGCGGGGCACGATCTTCAATAAATCCAGCCAATTCATCTGTTTTACTGACGACGTGGACATTGTCGAAAGAACGTTCCAAGTGGTTTCTGAACAGTATACCAGGCTGAAATGTAAAGCGGATCGGGTTGGATTGAAGGTAAAAACGTTGAAGATGAAATATCTGCTGGCTAAAGGAACCGAGCGCGATAGAGCTCGCATTGGCAGACGCGTGATGATCGACGGAGATGAGTTCGAGGTGGTGGACGAATTTGTCTACCTCCGATCATTGATAACGTCGAATAACAACTGCAGCAGAGAAATTCGAAGACGTATCATTGCCGGAAGTCGTGCTTACAACGGACTCCACAAGACCTTGCGGTATGGTAAACTTCACTTCCGTACTAAGTGCACCATGTACAAGACGCTGATAAGACCTCCTCTATGGGCATGAGACGAGGACAATGCTCGAAGGGAACCTGCAAGCGCTAGGAGTTTTTGAACGACGTGTGCTTAGGACATCATCGGCGGAGTATGTGAGAACGGCATATGGAGGAGAAGAATGAACCACGAGCTTGCGCAACTGTACGGCGAACCCAGTATCCAGTAAGTCACCAAAGCCGGAAGGATACGATGGGCGGGACACGTTGTGAGAATGCTGACCAACAATCCCGCAAAAATGGTGTTCATCTCGAATCCGGTCGGTACAAGACGAAAAGGAGCGCAATGAGCGAAGTGGTTTGACCAAATGAAGCAGGGATCTTGGAAGTGTGGGGCTATCGAGAAACTGGAGGTTAGCAGCCATGCATCGAGTTAGTTGGCGTAACATTGTGGCGCAGGTCATGTCTTGAAGGACGTAGAGCCATCAAAAGTAAAGTAAGTAGTTAAATTGAAAATCAAGTTAGTCAGGATTTCGAAGGCATTCTCAATTTAGTGAACGTTTTCCAAATTTTTCGGGGAGTCTGATTTGGAAGAATTAGAACTATAATTGAATAAATGAAAAATGTGAAAGTCCCTGGCAACGATGGATTTTTTTTACATTCTCATCAAGAAACTTCGAGAAAGTACACTCATCCCAAACTCAACTTATTATATTCCCACATAAGCCAAAAGCTTTTTTTATCTTCTCTTTTTATCTTGAATGAGACACGAAGAGAGCGGTTCTAACAAATTGGTCAGATGAAGTTTAGTGTCAAAGGATTATGCTACAATACAAATTTAACTTTGAAAAATCACATTGAAGCAGTCAAACCACTTATTAATCGATCCGCTAATTAACAAAAAAACAAAATTTTGTTTTAAATAAAAACTTTCGATCTTCAAACAAATTTTTAGGCCAGCCATGTTGTATGCTGTAAGTACCAATATGGACTATCTCTTGTAATACCAGGAAGAATGCTCTGCAGATGATTCGAACAAAAATTTTGAAAATGATTCTGAAACTCCCTTTTTGTATATAGTACTAATGAGTTACATAGAAAATCTAATGTAGAACCGTGAGACCAAATATCAAATAAATTTAAAGCCTGTCCACGATAAATTTCGGACACGGATGGCGGGTGTACCACAGAAAGTTCGAGAATTTTACAGAAAGAAGGATTAACATCCTTGTCAACTGTTTATTTTGTAGATATAACTCTTTTATTCTGAAATAAACAATTGTTTTTGTTGAATTATGAGTAACTTTTTTTTGCTGCCATTATTTGGGTGTCCGAAATTTAACGTGGACAGGCTTTATTGATAATTTTAGACAAAAATCGTTGCAATCTTCTATTACCTCAAATAATACAAAAAGTTAAGTTAATTGAAAGCATTTTTATTCCTTATAGGTACATAGGTGAAATAACCTCACGTGTAAAAATTCTGAACTGCTAATAAAATGTATATTGTCAACAAAATGTTAACAGAAACTTAATTTAGTTTTACCAAATCAGGATGATCGTGTTGTCTAACACAGAAATGAATGTAACATTTAAAATGATACCTATTAAGGAATACAAAAAAAAACGTTTTTGACTGTTCCGAACAGTAACCAATATATGTGGTGGTTATTGAACAATCATTGGAATGGTTCTTAATTTTGCTTCTTTGGTAGTTTAAAAGCGTTTGTTATGAGAATTGTAGAAAAATAAATGGGTAAAAGAGGTTGTTGCAGAACATATTAGTTAAAACTTGATTTGAAGGAAATTTTAAATCGCATATACAGTCAGTATGCAAAACACTTGATAATTTTAGAAGTGTCGTTCGACACATTCGTGAAAGTTGTTTAAAGTATCTTGTCAGAAGCCTTAATTTTTAAACATAATTAGTTTCCGTATTCATGAACTGGATTTGATATTGTTAATGAGTCCTGACAAGCGACCCATCTGCTTAATTTGTTCAAATCCAACACATTATTCAACAGGATCAAATTCCATGAAATATGATTTTATCGATCCATGTCCATATCGGTCTACACTAACCCTGTTTGAGAATCGAGAAAAAATGAGAAACATTTTTCCTCCCATTTTTCTTTGAAACCTTTTCAGCTGACCAACTGTTGCCATCTATACCCAAGGCAGCAGCATAATACCGTCGACATCGACCTGGACCTGAATGCATACAGACGATTACCATCGTCGTCATCCAGCATCATTGTAGCCTTCGTCATCATCACCATCGAGGAGGGTATATGACGAATAGATATCACACACAACACGACGAAGATAATATGTGTCCTGAAGATCACAGTCTGTCCCACTCTCTTGTATACTGACTGCCCATCATGGAGAAGAAGCGGATCATTAATCACAAATCTCCTCAACAAAATGGCTCATTTGTTGGCTGTCAATACAAGTCCTATTCACCCAGCGCGGATCGAAGCTCCTTCCCATATGGCCACAATGTCGTCGAAGCGTTGTCCTCTCCTCGCAAATAGCCATCCATCCGCAAGGGAAGAGGTTGATGCTTGAAGATGACGTTTCGCAGCTTTGAATCTGTTTAATGAAAAATTGAGAATTTATAGCACCTCAATAGCTCATACCCGCCTTGCATGATGCCACACGAAGCGAGCAATGGATGGATGAGAGAAAGAAAAAGGCTCAAAGGTATGCGACGATTCTCTGGAATGGTGGTGGTGGTGGTGGTGGTGCAATAACCGAGCGCAACAATTTCCCAACGAAACGGCAGAGGGCGGTGTTTGGCTCACCGAAATGATAAATTATCGCTATTAATTAATGTCTATTTCCAACGATACGAGTTAATAATAAAGCTTACATGCACCTCAGTGCAGTTGCTGCCTCCTGCTCTGGCATGAAGCGAGAGCAAAAACAAGATGCCAAACAATGATGTGCCATCCCTTTCGCCCTTGGCAATGGTGATGAGAGCACTTCAATTGGCAGTTGGTTCTCGTCGCTCGAGCTCGGTCTCGAAGTCCTCATCAGATCAAACTTTTATCCGCAACGCAACATAACACGTTGGAGTAACCTAAACAAACTCGTGGCTATAATATCAAATAAAACAAACTAAGATGTTTATTCCTTCTCATACATAAGGGGCCATCCATTATTCCCGATGAAAAATGTAATTTCATAACTTAAGAACTAAGAATCGATTTTGAAAGTAAAGGTTATGTGTTTTATTAAAAACTAAGTGAACGGCAAAAAAATTAAAAGTATTTTTTAATGACAAAAATAGCTACCTTTCATCATGACGAAACAGTTTTGTTCAACAATGAAGACTATTTCTAAGAAATGTTGAGAGCTGTTGTAACTCTCGGATCACGAGTCTTCGATCGTATCATGTAGATCACCTACACACCTGTAGAATGAGGTGAATATAGTTGTGCACATCACCTAGCGCGAGCTTCCAGAATTTTCGTGAGCCTCCTACTAGCGCAGCACACTGTGTTGCTGATGAGCTGAGATGAATTGGTTGGAGACTCGACAGTACATTTATGTGCTCCTGAGAAATAGATAACTCTAGTTACAGAACACAAGACCAGTGCAACTGAGATCGAGGTAGTCATGAAAACCAACTTTTACTATGGTTCTCTAACTCGATATAGAGATACGAAAAATCGAGTAAAGTAGTGCTAAATTAGCGAGTAAGCTGTGTCGCCTCTTCCACATCTCGATAACCAAAGGACTATCAAGATAGGGAGAGATTGAGACAAAGAACATTAATTTAATGAACACTAGATTGAAAATCACTCCGTTTTTAGGAAAATATTAAACAAACAAACTTCATTTCGAGTTTCCAAATTGCTCTGAATCACTTTAATCTGATCTAGAAACCTTTGATTACCGTTTTGTCTCAAATTCCGATCAGACTTATATTCCGAACACTCGGTTTTTGTATGGCGACTTGGTTGAAATGTTTCGCTGCAATATGTCATCAAATCACTACGAAACGGCTGTCAATTGCAATTAAATTTTAACGTCTTCAAATCTATTGTATAGCTCTGGAGTAGTGATGATTCTCTAGTTCGGAACGCGTAAAACAAGCCCAGATAAATTTGTTTGCGAAATTACTCGTTTGAATACGATTTATTCGTGCTGTTCGTAATTTGAGTCAAGGGGTTCGGAATATGAGACAGAATGAACACAGTGTTCGGTATTTGAATCAAAATGTTGTTCCATACTTTAACGTAAAAACAATAGTAAACAAGTCTAAATAAATATTTTTTTCGGTACACCCAACAGCTAAGGGTTAGACTTTGTGAAGAAATTTAAATTTTCACAAATATCGCCTAATTTATGCTTATCAGATGCATTTGAAGTCACTGCTGACCTTAAGTGTTCGGAATATGAGTCAAAACGGAATGTTCATATCGACATATGGAGAGAAAAAAGGGAACAAAAAATCAACAGGATCACATCGAGATATAGAGATATCGAGATAAGGAGGATATCGAGATATGGAGAGCGAAATCGTATGTAGAATGAAGGGACCGAAGCGATCAATGACATAGGGAGAGATATTGAGGTGTGGAGAGTCGACTGTACAACTTCGAAATATGAAGACCAGTTCAAATTGTGCTCCAGTAAATCCTACAGAACTGCCTCCAGATGTTCATTCAAGAATTCCTCTTGAAATATCTCCAGAGATTCTTCCGGAGATTTCTCCAGGAATTATTTCGAAGATTCTATCACGGATTTTACCAGATATTGTTTCTGCCGGAATTGCTCTAGTGATTCTCTAATAGATTCCTCCAATAATGTCTTTACTAGAATTTCTCCAGGAATTTTTCCAAGGATTCCTCAGGGAACTTCTCCAGACACTTCTGGGACTCCAATCCACTTCTAGGCATTATTCCTGAGGTTTCCACCGAGATCGCATTGATTTCTCTTAAAATTTCTCCTGAGATTTGTTCTAGGCCTCTTTATCCTCCTGGGATTATCTATAAAAAAATCTTCTGATATTCCTACAGAGATGAATTTTATGAATTCCTCCAGGGATCTCATCATTAACCCCTCTACTGGCAGCTTTATTTTAATCCACAATGAAAATATTCAAACTTTGATAACCTTTTTGTTTCTCGAAATTTTTGCACCATTTTTTCACAAATTTTCAAAATAAATCTTCTAGTTTAAGAATTTATGTCGATATCTGTCATTGGTGATCTGGTTTTAAAGATATTCCGATGTTTCTTGGGGGACCGACACTCTCCGTACAAAATGTCGTTGGCGGCCATTTTGTTTCACGTCAATCTATCAAAAAAAAAATATATGGGCTACACAAAGCTAGGTGATAAGGAGCTACTCTGAAAAAATCGTACAAATCGGTTAAGTATTCTAGGAGGTATCAGAAAATTACGATATGATATGTTTTGAAGTTTTTAAGGTCAGCGTGGTACCAGATACATGAATGCTCATTACTCAAAGACGGCTGCACCAAATCACTTCATTTTTACATAACATACTGTCATTAATGTATTGTTTCGAAGAGTTTATATCCAAGTACGATAAAAATTCTGTACCCTGAGCTATTTAAGCGGATTGGAGCTACGTGTCGGTCCCCCAGGAATTTCGGAATATCTCATGATCCAGTTGACCAATGAACAATATTGAAACATATTCTAGAACTAGAAGAGTTTTTTTGAGAATTCCTGGAGAATCCTTGAAGGTATCCCAGGAAGAACCACTGTAAAGACTGTATAGCCCTGTAGAGATTTTTCTGGAGAAATTCCTGGTATAGTCCTTGGAATCCTTGGAAGATTATCTGAAAAAATCATTAGAATAAGTCATGTAGTGATTTTCCTCGCGGCAACTTTGGAGAATTCCTGGAAAAAGATCTTGAGAATTTGTGAGTTGAAGACTACCTATAGAAATTCCTGGTAGAATTCCTTGAGCGTCTTCGGAATAATTCTTGGACGAATCTCGAGAGGACGACTTGAAAATATCTGGACGACTTGAACATATCTTGAAAATATCTAATATATATGTATCCATGGAAAAATCCTCAAAGAGAATTCAGGAGAAATATCTTGAATAATCATTGATGAAATTGTCCTAGTGTTACTCTTAGAGAAATTCCTAAAGAAAACCTTGAAGATATCCCTGCAGAAATCCTTGGATGATTTGCTAGGGGAATCTCTGGTATTCCAGAAGAAATCGTTTGAAAAGTCCCTCAGAGAAACCTCCAGTGAAATTCCGGAGCTTTCATGGAAGAATTCCTGAAACAGGTCCTGAAGAATTTGTTGGATAAATTTATGGAAGAGTCCCAGTAAAAATTTTACTGGAGGAATCTGTGAAGGAATCACCGGAGACATACCTCCAGGAATGCCTTACAAAATCTCTAAAGAAATTCCTGTATATATTTTCTCGCAGGAATCCTTAGACTTAGATCATCTCGTGTGAAAGAACTCCTGGAGCAATTGCTAAGATATTCTTTGAGCCCCGGAACTAGTCTAAAATGTGTTCCTTGAGGAATCTATGGCAAAATACCTAGTGAAGGAATCACTGTAGGGATTATGGTAGAGATCATATTGTAGAATATTCGGGTAAAATCTCTGAAAGAATCTTCGAAAGAATTCCTGGAAAAATCTCTGGATTTCTGGAGATATTTCAAGAGGGATTCTTGAAGGAATCTCTGGTGGTTTTTCTGAATGTACGTCTGGTGCCCCATTTCAACAGGTCTTTTAATGATTGTACTCCATTTGGCATGAAGTCGTTTTTCATAATGATTGATTTAGAATGAATATCGGCATTTTAGAAAGCTTTTAAAGAGATCAAAAGAAGGGAAAATTTATTAGCAAAATATTAAAAGCTCTTATCGAAAGATCTATTATTGCAGCATAATGCAAAAATAACCTATATACGAGTGCAGATTAATTTTTGTTTGAAATGTTTAAGGCTCTAGTCTTCAATGGCTGGATGGTGAACGAGAAAGAACGATAAGCAGTCAAAAGAAGGAGGTACAATTATGAGTGCCAAAAACTTTTCGGGGAAGTAGGCTATTCGGGGAAGAGGCATATTCGGGGAACTGGCATTCGGGGAAAAGTACCACAACCCATCGAAGTAGCTGTAGTAATCGATTTCTCTTTTCGCTGATAACTTGAGCAGATCAGGTGGAAGCAAAAAAAATATCTATAAAATTTAGCTCCAAAGAAGGTGAAATATATTTAAATTTTAAATCAACAGTTTCTATACTCATAATTATAGTTACATCATAATTAGATGTTTGATTAACAATTGGAATGTTTGAAAGAAGGGTGAATTTGTATTCAATACATCAAAATCTTCAGTGCAAAAATTTATTCCAATAACAGAACTCAAAAGAAGAATTAAAATTTGAAATAAGAGTATTTTCTGGATAAATAATAAAATTGACTTCACAGGCTTGTTATCATCAGAAAGATTCAATAGAAACGTAAAAATGAATGCCATTTTAAGAAACTCTTGGTTTCAGACTCATTATGCCAAACGTCTTTAGGCCAAATGACCAACCAACCTTTAAATTGCAATATCTGCCAAAAGTTATTATTTGCCAGCGATTAAATGCCGTTTTGCTCATGCAAAACATAAGTTATGACTTGTCGAATGATTCTGATTCCTTATATTATTTTTTTTTTTTCTAATTTAGCCGTAACGGAAATGATATTCGAATACATTCAATTTTCGTTCGTTTTACTAAGCTTGTAGCTCACTTAGTGAAAGACTTTCAATAATCGGACTGAGTTTTGAGTTGTCAAATAAAATTGATAAATTGTGTCCAATGCCAGAAAATGACGTTTGCTATAGCCCGACTAACGGGAGCTTAATTAAAACGTAACCAACGGAAAGAAAGTGCAACGAACGAAATTCGACTGTATAATTATTTTATATTTGGGAAGCCCATATAGCCGTAGTGGTAAACGCGCAGTTTTTCAGCAAGACCAAACTGAGGGGCTTGGGTTCGAATCCCAACGTGCTTGACACACGATATACAAATTCAAAAATAGCCATATGTCAAAGCTCTCCGTTAAAAACTGTGGAAGTGCTCATAAGAATACTGAACTGAGAAGCAGGATCTGTTACAGTAGGAACGTTACGGCGTGGTGTCCATTTATATCTGGATGAAAAATCGTGTATTTTGAGCCGTCGCTTGGTGGAACTATATGATGGTCTGAAAATGTCCACATCACACCCTTCCGGGCCGGTTCCGGAATACTCCGACCAAATCTGGCCAAATCAAATTGTTGGTCGTCTCGATGCTCTTGTAAATCGAAATAAAAAACCATGAGATTTGAACTGTCGTACTACACCCAGTGAACCACGTATCGTATAAGAATGTGCATCTAAAATCACATATTCATGCGTCCAAAATCAGAATCGCGCAAGATGCCAGACAAAGCGTTATCAATGTTAATACAAGTTGTATATAAATCCCCAATACGATTCATAAACGACAATCTGTGTTGACAACAAAACATGTCGTAAATAGTGCAACATAGAATCACGTTATGTTATATAAACTGACAGATCATATATCAATCCAGAAAGCATCGTATAAAATCGCAATAACTTAGCAAAAATTGCCACCCAAACTTTGTATCTGCAGCCGATAGGCCTCAAAGAACAACAAAGTATGTGTCGCTGTACATGAAACATTAGCAAATATTGGCAAATAATCACCCGTCTGATGTGTAACCCTTAGTGGCACAGTGGTAAGGTGTCCGATTCCTGATCCAAAGGTCCCGCGTTCGAGACTCGCTGGATACTTTTTTTTTTATTTTCATTCAAATTTTGTGGCATCGTACATCTGATCGCAGAGAGTCTGAAAAAGTCGTGCCAAGTACGCATATAGCCTCCACTTTGGTAGGTATATAGCCTTTTCATGTATTATATACGATTGAATAAGTTCATATAGAATGATGTATAACAAAAGTTATACCAACCAAAATGTTGACTGGGCATATACATGTGTATGAACTGCTGAATATCATATATGGTCAGTTCCTTCTGAAACAGGTTCCAGGTTCCCTTGTGCCCTTGTGCTCAGAATGGCCATACTCACAAAAAAAAACTGTCCATGATTCTATTCTAGAGTTCCATATGTTTCATATAGAGCTAAAAAACAAAAATTGGTTCAAAAATGGATTTTCGAGAGCGGTTCAAAGACATGGGTCATTTTTGACCCATAATGCATAATGTGTCATTGGTTTTGTAGCGTCGTTCCCAAAGGTTGCTGAAAACTCCTTTAAGCACGAAATTGTTTGTTTTCAAAAGTAGGAAGAGTCAGAAAATTCCAGATATCCATTCCTTTTCTGTACGAAAATGACCCCAATGCATAAGGAAGGATAAGTTGATTGAAAGCGTTTCTTGTTTATTTTATAAGGAGGTGAATTCAACTCACCTATAATAATTCAAAACTGAAATGTAATATGTTGTTAACAAAATGTTAATAAACGCTTAATTTAGTTTTACCAAATTAAGATGAAAGTGTTTTCTCACTCAAAACACCTAGATATAAGAAATGAATGTAATGATTGAAATGGTAGTAATAAAAAATAAAAAATGATTTAAATCAACGCAGATTGTTAAAACATAAGAAATTATGACAACTTTTCAAGAAATTATGCAAAAATGTCGAGAAAACAAAAAAAAGTTATCACAATTCAAATATATTGTTTGTTGAATAAATGATGCTGACCATTTTTATCGTCTGTAATAGGGCATAAGAACACCATTAAATAATGAAATCAATTTTAGTCACTATTAAACCAAATGACTCCTGTGTGCTTCGTTTGTGTAGTTGTTCAACGGCTCTGCTTCCTCGCCGTCAGTAGGAAGGCGCAAAGGGAAATCAATCCCCCGCAGCCGTGGGCCATTCTTTTCTTCATCTCGTATACGTTGCAGAACAACAACTGAGCGCGCGGTTGCAACCAACCGTCTGGTCTGGGACATGAAGAAGACGAAAGCCAAAGAGAAACTTACCAAGAGTGACATAAATCAACTAATCAGTATACCTTTATAATGTTTAAATTCACATAACTCATACTCGGAGCCATGTTTCATGTCCGGGACACTCTTGGGAACAACATTACCTCCGAAGGGATCGCAATTCGTAACGCATGGAAAGAGGCAGAACGTTTTTTTTATTTTTGAAAAATTTTCCTCATCAACGAGAATCGGAGTATTGGAAGACGAATGGTCGGTGCCGAGGAACACCTACCGTGGCACGCATCGCTGTCGTAATGAAGCCCGAGGAACCGACGAAAGGCAACATCGACGACGATGAAGAAAACATTGGCCATCGGACAGAGTGAGAAAGTAATCGGGAAGGTGCTGGGAAATGTTGGAAAATGAAGAATTCAGCTATTAATTTCTGGTGGATTTGTGATTATGACGATACGATGGAAGATAGTAGGAGGCTCAGCAACTGGTCTGACAACAGCAGAAGGCTAGCGTCATTATTTTCGGGTATCTTGATTAGGTTGTACGAAATGCCGAGAAATAGAGATGTAATCATTATTATTAATTTCGGGTTGAGTGGTGGTTGGACCGAGATGAATAACTTTCTTTTGGAAATGTGTGACCTTTCTGGAAGATTAATGATTCACCGATACCGTAAAACTGGATTACTTTGATAATGCGGGTAACTTTGATAGTGGGAAACCCACAAAATACTAAACGTACATTTGAGGATATAGATGCAAATATAAAAAAAATATAAGATTTTAGCATTTTTGAAACGATCACAAACAATCTGTTCTACGATCACTATTTCATGAAGTCATAATGAGTTCGTCATTTATCCTTGACAGCCTAGTTGTAGTAGAATATGAATTCGGTCTCAAATCTCTTAGCGAATACCATTTTCACAAACTGGGACCATTTTTGTAATCTAAGTCAGAAATTTCCATGTAGCGTTAAACACCTCTAGGTATGCAACGCCATATAAATGATTCCGCAGTTAATTCAATTTTTTTCGATTAATACTCCATTATCGAAGTTACCCCTAAGCAGAAAACTGACTTTCGATTATATGAAAAATTATATTGCCATTCAGAAAAAATCTTTCAACTGCAATCGATAGTTTCGACACCAGTATTTGTTTTAAAAATATAAATTATAATTCTTTGAAACAGCATGTATGAATATTCAAGTTTTCTTCGATAAAACTATCAAAGTTACCCCGTTTAAGCTACCACCTTCAGAGTAAAATTTCAAGAATTCCAAAACACATGAATTACCAGAAATTTTAATAAAATTTAATTTTTAAATAATATGAATCATTATTTGAAAAAAAAAATGGACTAGAAGAGAGATTCATCCCTATACGCATACATGTTGCTAGAAAATTCTTAGGTGAAAAATAATAAACTAAATAATGCCTGGAAGAAAATGAGCCATAAAGGCGACCAACGACGATACTTTCCGTCAGTATCGAAGGCTACAGTACATCTTGCAACTCACCATTACAGTTAACGCCCCGACCACACGGGTTCTGTGATAATGGAAGAGGTGCACTGATCTTTGGACTTGTCTCATCCTTTGCCATTTGGTGCGCGCGATGAGGGCAACTGACACACTATCATCCGAGAACGAGATGGACAGACATCTTCCATGAAAAAAAAGAACCACAATGCCAGTGATGGTGCTTGCCGCTGGATGAAGGATATGACTCTCATCATTTACTTTAATGGGTATGAAAGGCGATAATAAATGTGTGAAAAATATATATAATATGTGCAATCTAGAGATAAATGTTTCGTTATTCTACCCGACGATGACGAACTGCCACTTCGTGTCCAGCGGGTGTCATCCATCATGCGGTGGTGGTGTCATTTCTGCGGAATAATGACGGAATTTCATGTGCAGCTCAGCTCAGGCTTACGTATCATTCAAATGCATTCCACCGTGCATCGTGTTGGCATCGACCAACCGCATTAATCCCTCATCTGCATTTAGGTCACATCGCTCGTGCTCGATTAGCCCGTTCTAGCAGGTCATTTCACTCAAATCTCAAACAGATGTTAACACATTACACTCTCGTCGTGTTGCATCGATCACTCAATCGTCAGGCCGCAGTACACACCGTGGCGGTTGCAATTGCCGGAGAAATGGCCGGCAGCATCCGCTTGTTAATCTCTAGCTAGAGTGAGCCCCCTTCCTGCTGTGGGCGAAGGCGTGAGACACGAGATGCAAAAACGGTCTCAGCATGTGAAAATCCACCAACACCACCGCCATCGCTTCCCTCTCAGCTGATTCTAAGGTGCTCCCCCGCTATGGACGACTAGGGCCATATCGGTGTGCAGGGCAGGGAGCAGTATAGCAGCAGAACAACTTCATCATCTGCACTCGCGTGTAGTCACCGTGTGGATCACTAACTGTTGCCAAGAGTGTGATGAGTTGCCAGTACCAGTACCTAAATGCAATCGAGGGGCGGCGATGACGAAGACGACGGACGAGACACTTGGAGGAGAGCAATGGGCACATATTATTAGTAGGAGAAACTATATGCCTTTTAATTTACAAATTTATTGCTCGTAAATTCACTCGTTCAAAACTGGAACACGTCTCTCGCTGACTTGATTACCAGCGAGAGAGTCTAGATTAGACGAGGTGACGAAGTGCGGGCGGCAAATCTACCGTGAGAGAAGATTTCTATGGGATGACTAGATTTTTATATGGTGTTCATTGGCTTTTGATTAAAAAAATGAAATTCAACATAATCATATGAGATAATGATAATGAAAACAACATGTAATAGATGTAATATGACTTTTGTTGCCAGCCTTAGGCACGGATTTTCGGACACTCAATGTAGAAAGCTCGAATTTGATGAAGTATTGCTATTAGCTGTAGAGTATAGTGGGTCAAAAGTTCGACCTTAGTGATATAATCAAAATTTTCATAAAAACAATAGCAGTTTAACAGATATGAATACCACACAGTGAATCTTCAACATATTGGCTATAACTTCACTGAACAAACTTTTGTTGAAATTTTCATCAATTTTTATGTAAAAACAAATACACTACAAAGCATCCTTATGATAGGCCTAGAAACGCCCTTACATAAAAAATCGAATAGGATTTTATCTTTATTTGATTCAATGCAATGAAAGTTTGAGCAAAAATCACAATTTTCAGGTCCAAAAACAACAAACAGCCATAATTTTTCCAAATCCCATTCGATTCTTATGATATTTGTAGTGAAAGTCTCTTACTTGAATAGCATTCAAACCACCATGGTATTCATAAGTTTTGATTTGTATTGAGCTAGAAATCTTAAAAATAAACTCTTGCCCCACTCGAAATTTTGTCCCACTTTACTCTAATTTTGTATAGTTAGTGTCAGTATTTGTCTTAAAAAGCCCATGTGTTTTTACAAAGTAGTGTTTGATCCGTTGAATCTGTTGCATGCTCCTGTGGAGCAACCAACCGAAACCATGATCGGGCCCGGTTCGCGTAGTAATAGCACTATCGGCATCGCTCATCCATAAATATGCTCACGCATTTATTTTAAATTACATCTGTATCGTTTACCAAATCAAATCCTTTCTCATATCCAAACTTCCAGTTGTTTCTTGTGTAAGTGCAGAGGACTCCTCGGCTTCCATGAAGCAAGTAACACGTTTACATTTCTCTCCCATCCCCAAATTTATCTGCATTCGGAATCGGCCGGTGCCGTTATTGTTTTGTTGTTTGTTACAGTACTTACACAATGAAGATGCTACTGATCCTCAGTAGCATCTGTTAGTTCCCTGTGTAAATACAGCTATTCTTGCAATAACGGAGAAGCATCTCCCCACTGGGACAGAGCCTGTTTTCTCAGCTGAGTGTTCTTATGAGCACTTCCACAGTTATTACTTGGAGCTTTCTTTGCCAAAGTTGCCATTTTCGCATTTGAACGATGATACTTCATGCCCAGGGAAGTCAAAAAAATTTCCAGAACGAAAAGATCCTGGATCGGCCTGGAATCCAATTCATACACTTTCAGCATGGCTTTGCTTTGTAGCCGCGAACTCTAACCATTAGGCTGAGGAAGGCCCTGATGAGATAGTCCTTAGCGCTGTATTCACCGAACACACAAGACGCTCCCATACGCCACCCATAAGTGGGGTAGCAAGGAAGGTTGAAGCGCCATTGTTTGTCGGCGTAGGTGAACGTTCTAGCCATATCCCTGTTGATGCTTGCTATCTTCTCCTTAAGCTCTCGGCTTGCACCAACAAAGTTTGTTCCCTGGTCGCTATATTTCTCTACCGGTGATCCTCGTCGCGCTATAAATCGTCGGATGGCCATCTTGCATGCCTCCGTCGATAGGCTTTCGACTATTTCAAGGAGTACTGCTCGTACCGTTAGGCATGTCACTAGCATTACTTCATACTGCGTATCGAAAATGGTCCGCTATAATCCTATATGCCGATATGCGTAAATGCACGGACATAGGGGGTCACTCGACCTCCTGGAAGAAGTGCCATTTTGGGGAATCTTGGGCCTGCCTTGAAGACAGTACACCAAGAATACTGCCGAGCAATCTGTCGAACAATGATTCGTAGACAGGGGGTGTGAAATTTTTGGCGCATTTAATTTATCACGTTTTGACCATTTCCAAGTGCGAACCGTTGATGGAACGAAGATACGAGCAATCCCGTGAAGTAGTGGTTCTTCGATAAAATAACTGGAAATTTTGCCGGATACAAAGCATGCGGAGAGTTTTGCAGTCTTCCATCCAGTCTCATCTCACCGGTGTCGTAAAGGAATGGACGGTTTCCCCAAACTTCTCACGTTGATTGGTTTGAAGTTGCTCGTTGTTACGTAACGTCCGTAGTTCGCTATGATACGTTTCCGCCTCAACCACAAGGTGAATTCGGCTTCCTGAACCTCTAGGTGAGACAGTATCGCAGGCGCTGGAATTTCAGCTGCGAACATCTTTCTAGTAGCGGCGATTAAACAACGTACAAAAGCGACGGTCCTAATTAGTCGTTGAAGATTGGTGAGCCTCTGGAAATATACGAGAGGTTCCCTTGTTGCCTGATCATGTGCATACAACGGGTGTTGTTCTTCCGATGCATCTGCTTCCGATAGTTCCTGTGTCGGACACTCCGATTCTTCGTTGTACATAAACTCCGGCCCGCAAAACCATCGACTGCGTTCTTGTATATTCGGTCCGTTACCCTATTTTGTCGCTACGTTGAGGTGTGATGGGATCCATCGCCATTCATCCAGCTAGGTTTTGTTCAAGATTTCGCTAACACGAAACGCAACAAACTGCCGGTTCTTCCGATGATCTGATTGAATCCACGACAGCACGGTTCTTGAATCAGTCCAAATAACTTGCCGGCAGATTGGCAATTGGACAGACTTCATGAATCGTGTACCGAAAACAGCCGCCTGGAGCTCAAAACTTGGTATATGTGTGTTACGGTGGTAGGGCATTTGGCATAAAATCGTTTGGCATAAAGCCGTTTGGCATCAAGTCGTTTGGCGTAATGGTCGTTTGGCATAATGTATCTGGAACCAAAAATTTCTTACCATGACATTTGTTTTTTCGTTTCTATTGATTATTTCTGATGACATCAGGCCTGTTTTGGAGTCAATTGACACAAAATAACACTTTATTCAACAATCATATGCTCTTTAATAAACTGAAACTTTCCTAATGTTATTGCCAACAGTATTTATTTATCCAGAAACTACCCTTCTTTCAAATATTAATTTTTGCTTTTGAGTTTCGTTATTGGAATAAAGTTTTGCACTAGACTGGCCCACCTTAGTATGGGAGAAAAATAAAGTTGTATAATTCCACGGGGCACCCACCAGGATTATTCTTTAGGGTTAGAGGAAGACTTCCTGAAAGTTTCAGCTCATTTGGTCGTTCCATGAGCTGGCGCAATTGAATTGAAGTTAATATGGGATTTTCAGCTCCAAAATATAGGAAACAGCACATCATCTCCTGTTTGAGTCAGGGAAATTGTTGATCGCGTTCAATTGAACCCAGAATGTCAAAAACACTACTTGATACTATAGCAAACAATAAAATTGATATAATTGCTGTTTTAACTATCTGAAGTAGATTTGCAATATTGCATAGTATTCCTTCAACTTAGCTGGGTGGTAGCCACTAAGCGCATCATAGCCACCTATGACGCTGGGCGAGCTGCGGCACAAGGTGCATGCACATGTGTGATTGTACGGGAGTGCTGATCTAAGCCTAACTTTCAACAACTGAAAGCTTAATGAAAATGAGCTTAAATCCAGATACAACCTTCGGCAACTATGTTCATAGGCGTACCAACTAGTGAATTTGTCATTCTGGGCTCAATTGAACGCGATTAACTAGTGTACGAGACGAAACAGTGACATAGGGTCAATTTTCAATATATTTGAGACGAATATTCCATACAAATTTTGAATTGAATGCGCCAGCTGGGGGAGAAACCAAATGAGTTGAAATTTTGAGAGAGCTTTTTTCTTACCCTAAGGCACATATCTAGGGGGTGCCCCGTTGAATTTTACAACTTTTTTGTTTAAGGGCCAGTCTATTTTGCACTGAAGATTTTGATATATTTAGCACAAATTTACCCTTTTTTCTATTTTTGTTTTTTAAATATTATGTTACCATAATTATAGGTATAATAAATGTTGATATAAAAATTTAAATATATATCACCTTTTCTATGAATAGGGTGTTCTTTGGAGCGATATTTTTAAAATATTTTATAGTTTCCAACCGACAAAAAGGCGGCATTCGATAACATTGATCTGCTCAAGTTATCAGCCAAAAGGGTCATCGAATACTACATGGGTTGCGCTACTTGTTCCCGAACGCCAGTTGCCCAAATGCCATTTCTCCGAATATCCCGTTGCCCCGATTAGCTCATTTCCCCGAAAAGCTTTTGCATTCATAATTGTCGTAACTTTATATATTTCAGGGTGGTGAACGAACTGGCCATCTTATATGCACCCTTCTCTATTTAATTGGCGAATCTTTTGAGTTTTACCGTCCTCAGAATTTTTGCCAACATATGTATAGCTGAGAATGACAGAATACCTCCTTCTTTTGATTGCTTATCGTTCTTTCTCGTTCACCATCCAGCCATTGAAGACTATTATAGCACCTATTTAAACTACTCCACTTTTCGAGGAAACCGGTCATTCGGAGAAATGGCATTTGGGGAAATGCGTCATTTGATGAACTGACATTCGGGGAAAAATGGCACAATCACTTCGACGATTCTAAACGCAATTGTTTTAGTTTTTTTTCGTTTTATTATGCTGCAATAATGTTTTGGCGTTCAATTTTTTATAGGTTTAATCAAAAGTTTTGCCTTCTTTTAAAAATAGACTGTTCTATATATTTATACTGTTTTAAATTTTATTATTTATTAAAGCTAAATGTTATATTTTGCTGTTTTATCAATTCCTGCAAGACTTGCTGTTGTAATGATAATTACTTTTGAACCTGCCAATATTCAACATTTATTTTTTGCAAACACATTTGCAACGAAATAGGATGTAATAGTAGTTTGCGGAACAAGTTGCAGAAAGATGATTTTTACAGCACGAGTCGTAATCGAGTTCTGCAACGAGTTACGTACAACATTTTTTGCAATTTCGTAGAAGACCACTTGAGGGTACCGTAAAACGGGGTAACTTTGATAGTTTTTTCGAAGAAAACTTGAATATTTATGCATGCTGTTACAAAGATGTACAATTTATATTTTTAAAACAAGTACTGGCATCCTAGCTATCGGTTACAGTCGATAGATTGACAAAAGATTTATTATGAATTGATGTATATTTTTTCATATAATCGAAAGTTGGTTTTCTGTTTTGGGGTAACTTTGATAATGGAGTATGATTCGAACAAAATTGAATGAATAACGAACATTTGTAGGGCATTGCATACCGCTAGGCGTTTAATGTTATATGGAAATTTTTGACTTAAATTACAAAAATGGTCCCAGTTTGTGAAATTGCTTTTCGCTAAGAGATTTGAGACCATATTCAAGTTCTATGATAATTAGGCTGTCAAAGATAAGTGGCCATTTATTAAAAACTACATCAAATAGTGGTCGTAGAACAGATTGTTTGTAAGCGTTTCGAATATGCAAAAATTGTGATTTTTTTTTAAATTCGTATAAAAAGCCTAATATGTTCTTGATTCAAATGAAAACCGCTCTAACATGAAGTGTCATACTAATATTCTTTAGTTTTGCATTCGTTTTGCTTAACTGATTAACATAAATCATGATATTTCGTTTAGTATGTGGTGGGTTACGCACTATCAAAGTTACCCGCATTATCAAAGTTACCCCGTTTTACGGTATCAGAAATTATATCGGAATGCATTCACCATTTTACAATTTCTGTGTTATGTTTCATTACGCAACTCAAAACAGTTGCGTAATGAGAAAGCGTTGCATAATGAATCATTACAGCACTGGTTTCAGTTAGGTAATGACTATTCCCGCACTGCATACTTCAGTGCAGGAAAGTAGGCCGTTTCATGACAGATTGGCGTGATGAAAAACAGCCTATTACGATGAGAAATTGCAAAAAAAAATATTATCTCATTCACAAATGTTTCCTTCTTTCAATAATAGACGGTGTACATCAACACTTCCAAAATTGAAATTAAGATTGAATCGTTGAAAAGTTTTGTCACAAATATTTTCTTTTAAAAATGTGTTGTTTATTTGAGTTTGAGTCACTTAAAAAAAAATCAGTGACGACTTCCTTCGGAAGGGAAGTAAAGCCGTTGGTCCCGAGATGAACTAGCCCAGGGC
This sequence comes from Aedes aegypti, assembly GCF_002204515.2. Lineage (NCBI taxonomy): Eukaryota > Metazoa > Arthropoda > Insecta > Diptera > Culicidae > Aedes > Aedes aegypti. Next base: position 385,730,788 of record NC_035108.1, read on the forward strand.
TAAAAATCTCGTTAATAAAGATAGAAAAAAAAAAGATTTATTTGCGTTAGAGCCTTTAGCATTTTAAACGAAATTGGTAAATAAATTTGCATTTGGGAAAGGTAAGTTTTGTTAAAAATGAGATACCAACCAGAAAACTTATGCAGAAAACTAAAATTGAACAAGTTTTGATGAAAATAATTTGAGTTTTAAACAAAATATTGAGGTCTTTGGAAATGTACACCTATTTAGGGTAAAAACACGAATAAAAACAATTTTTGTATGAGTTCTTATTTATTTGGTATTGTTGATGAATGTTTTCCTTTGTTTTTCAACATAGAACCTACCGTTAGTGGGTACGCTCGTGCCTTTGATCAGCGATTGGACGCCGGCTCAAAAATTGGCTGCAAAGGTGTCCTCATTAGGCGCCCAACTCATTCCCTGTACTGTTTCAGTCTGCGCTCCTTTTCTGACAGTAATTTCCTTCGGAATCTGGTGACTTGGGTCCCCGACCCGTTAAATGACCACTTCAGAATTTGACAGCCCATTCCGGATCTCGAATCCTACCTTAGCATGAACGGTATTCACGTCGAGGGCCAGCCATACCGCTTATCCTTCGGAGTCTAGTATGTCCAGATAGTCATCTACGGCGGGAACTTGATGTAGTTGTATCTCCATTGATGGCCGGTTCGATACCTTCCAGACGGAGTTTGGATAGTGGTTTCTTCCATAATAATTCGAGCTCGGCGATCGTCTTCTGCTTCGATCTTCGACAAATGGCAACACCAACGCTTTCTACTGAGAAGAACTCGTTGACTTTCTCATGAAGTTCATCGTCTGATGATCGGGCGCTTATGTGAAGAAGCCTATGTGACGATCCGCAAAAGCCTTCCACGATTCCGAAGATTGTAGCCAAGCCTAGTTTTGGTGGCCACTGTTTTCCAACTTGTCAGCCTTCGGTGATGTTAAACACTAAATAAAACCAAATTTCGGTTCAATGTTGATATAAAATGACACAATTCTATCAATTATAATCGACTCTATTATAATTCTGATATTTTGTTTCCAGACCACTCAAAAGTAAAATATCAAATTATAACAAGCTTTGATATGAATTGCAGTTGGTTATTTAATTGTGTAGTAATTGTGTTGAGCATTTTAGATCGGGAAGAGGGAGCATGAAGAAGAAATCAATGAAAATCAAATGGATAAATACCGCAAGTGAACGGTAAGAGATGTTGAATTAGATGGTAGAAAAGCATATCATATCCAACAGTGTAACTTGAAATGTCTTCGTTATAGCTTTGTTTATTGGAAGTTTATCATCTTCAATTATTTTCTCTATCAATTTAGTTATTTTGTTACTTATACAATTTTGTACTATCTCGTATAAAACTCGTAAGTCTTTAATCTGATTATATAATTTACAAAATTTTGGTAAACATTTTTACGATAAAATAAATGACGAAAACTATTAAAAAACAGTCGATTTTGTGGCTAGGGCATCAGATAAAAGCACATTTTTCATAAGATAGCAAAACAGAATTCAAAATTCTTGTATAAATAAAAAAAAACGAGAAGTCAATGCAATAGAATTCGAAACTGTTGATTGAAGCCATCCGATACGCAATAACATGACCATAATTTGTTTTGATAATATCAATAAACCATCCAAATGACTTAAGCCCCTCCTAAATCACCTCGTATCTATGACTCCTTGTTATTTTCTTTCTGATTGATTTTTCATATACCCGAGCGACCAATTGATTTACCGAAATTCACCCGAGCCAAAGCTGTAAATCCGCATTTAACAGCCCGATCTTTCCTCACCTGGCAGCGTTTAATCGAACATTAAAAATATAATTAAAAACCTTCCGTCCGCCGCGCCGCGGGATGGGAACTTGCCCCCGAAAACAAGCCATCCTAATGGAAACGTAAAGTCAACCATAAAATTTACAGTGCTATTTTTTTCCTCCTCATTCAAACTTGTATCACATTTCCTGGCCCACGATTAAATACGACGATCCACCGAAAACTGCGACGCCGAACGTTCCAATGCGGTGGTGGAAGGGTTATAAATTATTTCCTAGAGATATATTCCGGTAGATTTCGGCGGCCAGCAGTCGTCGTCGTCTCCGCCGTATTCGTTGTTGTCCGAGAGACGAATAAATATCGCTGACGAAGGTGGGTCATCCATCTGTCCGATCGCGTGAGTTATGATGGAGTGTGAGAGTGCTTTCGGTCCCGTGGACGGCGGCGGCAGAGAATCGGTTCGAATCCGGGCGGACGAACGACTTCGGTTATGATCCAACAAAAGGTTATCCAGCATGGGCGTAGTCGGAGAGTAAAGGATCGAGCAAGCGGAGTTACTAGTTAAAAATAAAAATAATTGTATTCAGGAAGGATGATAGAAATTCTCGCTGAGACTGGTCCACTATTTACTATTTCTGCGGAAGGTGGACACTACTGTTACCATTTCTGCATTTAATGCGGCTAAGGTTTCCACTCCGGCTACCTCACTCCGCTGCCCATGCATTGAAGTCATCAGCTATCACTTCTGGCTGCGCGATACACAGATATGGCTTCATTTAATCAACAACAAGTAACAATTATAAAAAATTGATGTTATACCAAAAAAATGATAATAACAAGATGGAACACCGGAGGGCTTTTCACTGAAAATCTCTTAAGGCTGATTTCAGTCCTCTTTCGCCTATTTTCTTTTCCAATTCGATCAAAATCATTACCTAAGCCTGTTTGCTTGTTCAGAAGATAAATTAAATCGCTTTTTGAACTTAACTTTTCTGACTAACTGTAGACTGGATAGTTTGCATCTTTCATAATGCTACGGTTCATGCAAAATTGTGGACAAAAAGAATGCGAAAAGTGTCGAAAATAGTCATTTGGTAACAAATTGCAAAACAATGCCTTAGAGGACGACGAATCCCTTGCTACGCCCATTGCTATCCATCCACAGTCATAAGGGTGGGGTGATGGCAAGATGGGTTCTTTTTAAATACTGCCGAGGGGGAGGGGACTTGAATGGAATTAATTTCGGTCGAAGGTATTTTCTGGCTGATGGACCTGGGAGAGGAATTAGAAGGGCATAAATCTCGCTCCATTGATATTTTTTAGTTTATGAAGTTGAAATTTTTCGGGGCCGAGTCGGCATGGTGTTTGTTTTTAATTTAGTATTAAATTCGTTTCGGATCGAAATGGGATTTTTATATCGGTTCACCAGGGGCCAGCCGAGATCGACAACGGTGAAGAACTGGTCGGTCCGTTTTGGGGCAGTATTTTTCATTAATAAACTTCGCGTCATTGTGTAGTCCTCCTTCGATTTCAATAAAGATTTTTTTATCTGAAAGCTATAAATTTTCAACGAGACTCGAAAACACGTTCCCTCGGGGACAAGGAGGAACGAGTGTCACACGCGGTTCGTTGTCGCTGGTGATGATCATAAACATATCACTCCCTGGACGTCATTTGGTTGTTTATGGACACCGTTGCCTTTGGGGTCTGTCTGCACAGCAAGATCCATTGGAGGAGAGAACGCGATCAGGCTGAGGCTGATGTGTGCTGAGCAGTTGATGGAGTTTTGTGGATCGTGCCCAGATATGAGTGAAAGGAAACGTAAATTATTATTACACCAGCAGCAGTGCTGATGAACATGCTCGGAAGCATGTGGGCGACTGTCCAAACAAGTTGCAAGTCGACACCTTGAGTTGTGGACTGTTAACATAAAAATTTTGAGTATGCTACGAAGCTGGGTGCCTGAACAAAATCAGTTGCTGTACCTTCACATTCCCATATCATTATGAGTGGATAAACCCATAAATTTCAACGAAATTAACGGACGGGTTTTTATCTTCAGTGCACATTACAGGTGAGAATGATAAAATCTCTGTAGTACACAAAAATTTAGCTTAGAATCAGCATTTGTGTTATTGCAATAACTTTGAAGCTTCAAATTTCTTATCATTACATTACAAAAACTCTTAGCGAGTAACGATTGTTAACAGAATATGTTCAAATTGAATCCAAACTCCGAAGCAAAAATGTTCTAATGTTCCACCTTTTTTTTACTCACTTTTTATCAGAGATGAATATGTGCATTAAGATAGCATTACAGGCAGGGACGCTTCATAACAGCATTCATACAGTAAAGGAATCTTATTTCCGCTTTGCAGTCTAATGCATACAAACACTAAATTAGTGTTATATTGGCTCTATGTTCACATGAAAGGAATCTCTCAATGCTATCCTACGTTCACATGAAAAAAAGGTATATGCCATTTGTTTCAAATTCAAATTTATTTTCGAGTTATCACACACTTTGATAAAACCCTTCCAAAACTTATCTCTAGTAGAATATACATAACAAATAAAAAAAAAACAAGTTTGCGATTGTTTCTAACAGATGGACTGTCAAAATTTCGGTTATCGAAAAGAAAAAACAAAACATTATAATGCGAAAAAATCAAAAGGACTGTTCATAATCCATTTGATTTGTTCATGGTCATTTGAATGGATCTTCAATTATTGATTATATTGTATATGAAAAAGATCATTTCGAGTTCCAAATGCAAACTTTTTTTAAACCGACTTTTTTCCATGTAAATGCAACTACACCCCAACCTCTTTGTACGAGCGTTAAGGGTCGTAAAAAGAATAGGTCGTAAAAAAAATCAATGTTGTAATTGTGTGTTTATAAAAATGCATCGTCTAGGTGTGGAAATACTGATCCGAGATTTTCCGCAAAGCTTAAGCATAGATTGAGAACATTTCAAAATGGTCATTCAAGTTTTCATATTTCACTGCTTGATTGTTATCAAAAGAGCAAATTGTAAGGGTGTTTTCTATGCAGATACCTATAAGTTTCAAACGTAACGATACCGAATCTTCACCAAAGTTAAGGAAAGTGTTGCATGCCATACAGTCGGCACAAATGTTCATATAGCTGGGAACTCTGTTTAAGAAGAATTGAGAAACATTAGATGCTTAGCAACATAGGAATACTCTTCAACTGTTAACCAGTTTTTCATGAAGGGTTTAAAATTTTATCATAGCTGGCAACACTGCTCAAGTAGAATTCTGCCCTCAGGCAGTGCTAATGTGCATGAAATTTTTGTTTCGCGGATATCTCAGGATCCTGACTACTTAGAAAGATGGCGTCTTCGGCAAAGTTGTTCAGCGGCTCAAGCGCTGTCATTATTCTAACCAGGAGATTTGAGATTTTACCACCAGGTATCGCAAGCGAGCATAAACTTTTATTTTGCACATATGCCAGGTTCCTGACTGCATAGAGAAATGACGCCTCTGGTAAACTTGTTCAGTAAGTCAAGGGTTAGCATTGTTCGACCATGCAATTCAATGTTTTGCCCCCAAATGGCACTAGTTAGTTTGATTTTTTTTTTTGCCGAAAATCTCGAACCTCTTGGCTCGAACAAACATTTTTTGCGAAATCGTTATCTTTCTAAGTGGTCATTAGTATCACCTAGTGACAAATTATCATATCTCAAGATAAAATTTCTGAACAATTTTGCCGAAGACCCCACATTTTTTAAGTAGTAAGGTTCCGGAGATATTTTCAAAACAACATTTGTATGCTCACAAGCGCCTCCTGTTGGCAAAATTTCAAATCTCTTAGCTGAAATAATGATAGCCCTTGAGCTACAGAGCAATTTTTCAGAAGACGCCATCTTTCCAGCTGGCCAGGCTCCTGAGATATCCGAAACAAGATTCACCTTTACTAGCGCCACCTGGTAAAAAAATCTCGAATTTCAAGGGTTGAACAATGACAGCATTTGGCATACTGAACACGACGGCGCCTTCTCTATAAGTAGTCAAGATTCGGAGATATCGGCAAAACATGAGCATGATCATGAGCAAAAATAACTGTACAATTCGTAGTTGCTTCTCCGTGATTGACCAGAGCTTTCGAAGTTGCACAGACATTTAACTAATGTGGCTTGGGATTAGCTTACCATTCTCAATGTGCACCAATCAAAAGCTCAAATTTTAGAAGTCAATTACAGCGCCGGCCACGTCCTTACTATCATCGAAGAAGGGAAGGAGTGTTTGTTAGACAACCAATGTTATTGGAGACCGATTATACCTCTGCATCTCCAAAGTTGTTGTGGAAAGGATATTGGGTTTGTAATGATAGCTGCTGAACTACTTTGCCGAACACGCTATCATTCTAAGTAGTAAGGATCCGGAGATATCGGAAAAACAAAATTTCTATGCCCACTAGCGTCGCCTGATGGCAAAGTTCTGCATTTCAATGACCACTGCATGTTAGTTATTTATGTACCGAACAATTTTGCTGAACATCATTACCCTCTATTTTGATTACTTCTTAAGATATTGATTATTTATAAAACGGTCGTTAATCTGAATTTTGTACGTTAAAAGATCCGTCGTTAAAAGATCCGTCGTTAAAAGAACGGTCGAAAAAATAGGTTGGAGTGTATATGCATTAGAGGCTAACAGATATGACGTTTCACATTAAGATTTTGCCACACTTTCTAGATTACGTTTTTAAAAAATCTTATCAAAAAAGAGGATTTCGTTCTTTTGAAAATGTATATCTAAAAAACTGTACGTTTGATAGGAATGGGTTCTTCCCATTCCCAAGTAAATGAAGAAGGTTTTTAGAAAAACACACATTGAGCTAAATAATCATGGTGCATCTACGAAATTTTGACTTATTTCGAATTGTGTTCGAGATGTCTAAATTTGTATTATATTTATTTTTGTTTTAGGCATTATCAAACCGATCTAGGCTGTATTGCAAAGTATGAGCAAGGCTTTTAGCTTTTTACGTGAGAAAATATAATAATTACTACAAAACGGAAGATATGGTATTGAATGACGTAATCCAACGTAGTTTAACGAGAATTCATTCTCTGAGTACTGTAACATAAATGTTACATTTTTCCACTTATGCTTGTCAAAATAAGTAAATACAAAAAATCATTATGTCTTTTTTTTTATTCAAGAAAACCAAAATTATTGCCATCATATTTTGAAATACAGCTTAGGATGTTTAATCATTACCTATAAATTATAATAAGCACAGAATAAACTCAGACAACTTGGATATCATTCATAATGGTTCAATATAAAAATATGTTTTTATTTGCGATAATTTGAGAACGGTGATAGAAAATAAATAAATTACAATAACCAGAAAGAATATTTTACGTATAACCTGTTTTTGATTCTGTATTATTAATTTGCTATTTTGACATGCTTAGCAAATCATCAAACATTAAAATTCATTAATAATATGTTTAAAAAATTAGCCGTCATAGGCTGCATGGCCAAAGTTAGGGATGGTACACAAATTATGTCACGCACAATTTCGACTTTTTCGACCCACTCGCTTCCCCCCCTCCTTGTCACGCTTTTTGTATGAGTCCTCTAAAAATTGTATATGGCTTGTCACGCTATGCCTGATCCCCTTGGAGCGTGACATAGTTTGTGTATGACCCCTTAGGGCTAAACTTCAACTCCCTTTAAAAATATATGAAAAAAAGTTAAAAGGGAAGGGTTTTGAGTAGATAAGCTTCATATTTAATCTAACGCGGAATCACTACTGCTCAGTATGTTTTTTTTTTCTTTTTATAGTCTATTCATTAACAAAGACTTCTGCAAAGACACTCTTTAATTCAAATGCATGATTTTTTTAATTTTAAAATTTTCTAATGAATAATTTTTTTTCATTTGAGAGGCCGTTTCCCAACTTGGCCTTAAAAATGTTGCATAATATTAATGATAAATGCCATAATTGACAACGTCGTATAAATTTTCATATCATTCTAAAAAGTTGGCATCTACGCGACTTGCGCTTTGGTTTCCATGGGTTTTGTTACTATTTGGTAGACACTTGTATATTATTGAGTTTATACTAACTAAATTGATCAAGGTTTGCATACTCAATTTCAGGATGATTTCTACTAAATTGTAAGCATTGGTTTTTGTGGGATCCTGTGAGAGACTTAAGTTGAATTCAGGCAGAGGTGCTACATGGAATAAAAGATACGATTTTCTTCAACGAACAAGTAACATGTTACGAATTATATTAAAACGATTGACGGCACATTACTATTATTTCTATTTTCTATATAAATAATAATGGAATGGTATCTGTATGTTGAGGCCTTCCTTAGCCGAGCGGTTAGAGTCCGCGGCTACAAAGCAAAGCCATGCTGAAGGTGTCTGGGTTCGAATCCCGGTCGGTCCAGGATCTTTTCGTAATGGAAATTTCCTTGACTTCCCTGGGCATAGAGTATCATCGTACCTGCCACACGATATACGAATGCGAAAATGGCAACTTTGGCAAATAAAGCTCTCAGTTAATAACTGTGGAAGTGCTCATAAGAACACTAAGCTGAGTAGCCGACACTGTCCCAGTGGGGACGTTAATGCCAAGAAGAAGAATCTGTATGTCACGAAGTGGCTTGAGAACGGGTCGACAGATTTCATTGATTTTCTTCTTCGTTCCGTTTGTTAAGGGTTCAAATAATACTAGATGGAGTTCTGTTGGTAATCTATTCAGATTTCTTTTTATTTACTCTTGGGGATTTTTTTTATTATCGTACAGATTTTCATGAAACTTTTTCCACAGGCAGGGCTCATGGATATATGAATAAAAAAAAATGAGAAAAATTCAGGGTCGCCTATTTTTCCGGAAAACTCAGGTGGAAATTTTTTGTTTTCCCTTGACACTACTTACTTTGAAAAATCATAACTCAAGAACGAAGCATCGTAGAAACAAAGTTTTGATATGAAAATTTAAGCAAATTTTCTCAAAAATCAAAAAAAAAAATATGAACTGAAAAAAGTTTTCCACAAAATTTTTCACCGTTGGGAAAATTCGTAAAGAAAAGCCGGAAAAACTATGCCCGAACTCGTGGAAAATTTCCAAAAAAAATATGTTCGAGAAGGTAATTTTATAAGCTTTAATCACTGAAATTTTTGGAATGCACTTTTTTTTTCGTTATTGAATTATGGCCAATTTTGTGAAAAATGTCCAGATGTGCCATATAAGACTTTTCTTTGAAAAATCATAACTCAAGAACGAAACATTGTAGAAACAAAGTTTTGATATGAAAATTTAAGCAAATTTTCTCAAAAATCAAAAAAAAAAATATGAACTGGAAAAAGTTTTCCACAAAATTTTCCACCGTTGGGGAAATTCATAAAGAAAAGCCGGAAAATCTATGCCCGAACTCGCGGAAAATTTTTATTAAAATATTTTTGAGAAGGAAACTTTATAAACTTCAATTCTAGTAACTTTAAGAATGTACTTTTTTTTTTGTTTCTGAGTTATGATCAATTTTGTGAAAAATGACCACATTAGCCTTTTCTTTGAAAACCCTTATTTCAATCGAAGCATCAGAAAAACAAGGTTTTTTTTATCAAAGCAATTGCAAATTTTCTAAAAGATCTGAAAGAAACGATATGGGATTGGTTTTAATGAAGTATAAGTCGGATTGGATTACATTTTTCATGAAACATTACACCGTTAACCAAAGCTGAAAAAACTGTTTCTTTTCCATTCCAAGGGATTCTTTCTCTTCTATGGAACAAATAAGATTCTTTTTATATTTTTCTTTAATTTTATTTATTCAGTACATAACTTACATTTTAACTTAAAACTATCTATTTTTTCAACCGGGAAGATTGCCTTTAGTTGCTACCACCAGAAGATTTTCGTTTCTTTGTAGTATTAAGAACAAAGCATGCTGTATTTTCTTGGTTTTCATGTGCATCTGAGAATTCACTCGCAAAAATGCTTCGTTCGTCTTTTAGAATAAATGAATGATATTTTTTTGTTCCAGGAATTGGAACAAGGTTAGAAAATCTCTCCTGAAGTAATTTTTAGGCCTCTGAATAGTCATTTTCAGTTGCATAGATGGATTCCCAATCATTTTCAAAAAGGTCTTTCACCTTTTGCGACACAGCCCAGTCAAAAAATTGTTTGGCGTTATTAATTTCCGCTGACTTTCTAATACTAGCATCTCTAGCCATTCGCTTAATATTGCCACCGATACCATCACATGGACCTTTTCCATGTGAGGTTGGGAAAAAGTGCCATTCTGCTCTAATTTCAAAATCATGTTCATGGTTGCATACATTTTTGAAATTTGATTTATTTTTGTACTGCTCTCCGCAACCATCAGAAAGATAAATGATTTTTTCAAGCTCAGGAAATGTATTTTTCAATCTTGAAATTAGATTTGTTTGAAAAGCATAAACTGATGTCGTGTTATGCTTTTTTATGACAGCAATTACAACAAAATTTAAGACTATGATCGAAAATTTGTCTTTGTAATAAATAACAAATGGATGTATTGTTACTTGAGATCGTACAAAGTAATGGCTTTGAATGGAATCTTGTATCACGCACGAATAATTTTCCGCGAAATCCATCTGGCACATTATTTCTTTGTTTTCAACTAGTGATTCCTTTTTAGCTCTTATAAATTTATTTTGTTTATCTACTTTGAATTGATGCACAAGAAACTTCTCTGTGAGATTTTTCAAGTTTTCTATAAAATCATTTACATTTTCCTCTTTGTTGATAATTTCACAACGACGAGAAATAATCCAAAAACAATACTTAACTTCTTCAACGTTGTTTTCATCTAAGCGATTGGCAACAAAATCTAATTTCTTTAATTTACAATCCTCACAGTACCTCAAGTAACAATCATCTGTAGTATCTGGACATATCATTTGACTAGTCAAAAAGGTGTTAAGTTTTTTTTTTCTGTATTATGAACTTCAAAGCAATTAGTTTTTTTCAATGCATCAACCATGAATTTCATATTCTCATGTATCATGCAAACACAAACATTCATGGCCGATGAATCCTTTGTATAAACACATTGTTTTGGTTTGGTTTAAGTTTCCAGACCGATGTGAATGAGACAGATTCCTGTTCACTCTTACAGGTTTCCAAATATTGTTTATATAAAGTATCCAAAGGGTCAAGCAAAAGGCGTTTTTTAACATTTTGGCGCACTCCATTGGGTAACTTAATAGATATGGTATCTTTCAAGCCAGGAAATGGCCGACTGATATCATCCCTTAGGTAAAAATTTGAAACTATGTCTTGGACATCTGATCAATGCGAGGGTCGTCCTACTTTTGAAAGTGGTTGAATCCCTAAATTGTATTTTTTTGATTCAGTTATAACGTGTTGAGACACGTCAAAATGAGCTTTAACTTTGGCATATGACCAATTCCTAGGAAGTAATTTTAAAAGTTCAATTTGCTTGTCAGGTTCGGCTTTTGTAACAGCTGAGTTCAAATTTAATAAAACGGAATTCAAATCCTTTGTAACATCGACAATATTAGGCGGAAACCAAGTCTTTGTTTTACTCAAAATTTGATTGAACATTTCGTCCATAGAAGCATTGCGATATTTACTACTAGAAGCATCCGAACGTGAAGATTTTACTTGAAAAGAAATTTCCAAGAATTTAGCAAGCTCTTGTATTTTTTGTACATTATTTATAGAACCATCTGACTCACCCGAGGAAGGAGTTTCCTTTGGCGACGCCAACGAAGATAGTGGTGAAACTTGTTCCTCAAACGCCATTGCTTCTGGAAGATCCGTTACGAGAGCCTTCTGGTCACCGGTAATGGAGCACTTCACGCAAATTTTCATCTTTTCCGTAATCCACCGAATTCGAATGAAGCTTACTAATGAGGCCTTGGCTGATCGATCGTAGATTTGTCCTTACTGATTTGTGGCCGTCCAGTCCGAAGGAGTTACAGCATAAATAATTGTATTCGTAATATTGAACTTTGTCCATTTCAACAGCTTCGGGTAAAATTTTTTCACTTTCCAAAAATTAATAACGAGGAATATACAGCTGATAGACAACACTTGCACTTTCTCACTGCTCTTTGTTAGTTTTTGGTAAACTTATGATTCTCAAGCCATTTCAACGCTTTAAACTTGAATTGGTAAATACCTATTTGTCATATTGTCTACTCATTTATTTAACTGTCAATTTTGTAGTTACCTAACAGAAAAAAATTGCCTACATTCTGATTGAAGAAAACTTTGTTTCTATGTAGTTTCGTTCTTAAGAAATTCTGTTTATGAACCTATAAATTTGTAAATATATGATTCAAACAGCTCATCCTAGCAATATTTGATCATGTTTTAGGAACGAAAAATGAGCGAATTGAAAAATATTGTAGGATTGGATCTTATTGATCGCTCTTTTCAAATATACTTTGTTTTAAAGCTGGAATAGCTAATCGGGTTTTCATTATTTGTTTTCATAAACAGTGAAAAATGTCCTGGGAAACTGATTCCATTTCAAAAATTTCATATTTTTGGGATAATTTGAATCCGGTTCGACAAGTCATGATGAGTCTTGAGTCATGATTTTTAAACGAAAAGGCATGTATGGCAAATCTTTGCATTTTTTACAAAATTGACCATAGATCAGGAAATAAAGAAAAATACATCCTAAAAGTTACCAGAATTGAAGTTTATAAAGTTTCTTTCTTAAATATATATTTTTTTAATTTTCCACGAGTTCGGGCATATATTTCCGGCTTTTCTTTACGAATTTTCCCAACGGTGGAAAATTTTGTGGAAAACTTTTTCCAGTTCATATTTTTTTTTTGATTTTTGAGAAAATTGCTTAAATTTTCATATAAAAACTTTGCTTCTACGATGCTTCGTTCTTGAGTTATGATTTTTCAAAGTAAGTTGTGTCAAGGGAAAACAAAAAATTTCCACCTGAGCTTTCCGGAAAAATAGGCGACCCTGAATTTTTCTAAATTTTTTTTTATTCATATATCCATGAGCCCTGCCTGTGGAAAAAGTTTCATGAAAATCTGAGACCCTTCGGCCCAAACCCGTACGGTAATAAAAAAAAATCCCCTCTTGTTAAATAAAATATTGGATTCTTCGTATTATAAAATCATGGACATCATTCCTACATAGTCCGTGAATGTTTTCTTAAAGATTTTTATGTTTAATTGTGACTTGGAAAGGTTAATCAGTAAAAGTAGTAAATCTCATATGGTGATACTGGACCTTCTTTACAAGGAAACAAACAGTAATTTGCATAACATTCCACCGCCCGCATCCCACAGTTCGATGGACATTCATTCCGCATTCTTGCAATATTTGTATGCCTATCCGCAGAACGAATCGTCGACGGAATATTATTAATTGACTCGTTAGTGTTAATAATTATGGGCCGGTCCTTTGTTGTTGCTGCTGGCATAAATATATGATCCGCGCACCTATATGCTGCATTCGAAACCTTTAAGCTTTCGCACAAACATAACCTCGCAGAATGCGTGAAGGCCCCAATGACGACGACGACGGCGATCAGAGCCAATCGGGTGTGGGTGCCCGACCTGGGAAATTTATGCCCGCAGCACCTCTTTTGGACGGCATAAGGCAGCCGCCTCAGTCAGTGGCACTCATAGTCGCACCTTTTGTAAGCCAAGCGGTCTTCCGGCAACCCTTCCCTGCCGGTTGCACCGCTCGCTCCAGCTCAAGGAAGAAAGGTGCAACAATAAATAATCGCACATGTGAACCCGAGCGGCCCACCGTAAATCGGTAACGACTTGCTCCGGAGTAATTGGCGCTAATTTGGTTCGGGTTCCGTTGGTCACGATGTGTGAAAATCAGACTGCCACGGCTGCCAATGGTTTCTGTCTTTCATCCGTTCCGATTCCTGCCGCCACCCGATCGATTCCTTCCAACGTGGGACCAATTTTGAGTTATGAAAAGGATTTATTCTGGAAATATTGAACCGTACTGATTGAGTGGCTGCCAGATCCAGGAAAAATGCCATTTTTCATCGTTCAAGCAGCTTGCGAAAATTGAAAAGTTCTGTCAAGGGAGCGAATAAAAAATCAACACCTGCAAAGAAGACGTGTGTCGTGTCGATATGGATGTAGGTATGTGGAAGAGCGACACCGGTTAGTTCTGAAGCAATTGCAGTGAAATTTGATTGATTGTATATTTCATTGTTTGAGAAAAGTCTCAGTCGTGAACGACTGCTCTAAACAGTTAGTCGGGGGTGATGGCAACGAGGGACATTCTTGCACTTTTCAATTTTCAACTCACCTTTGCCAACTTGGCACCGTCAGCGGGGGAATCTGTCAAATGCCCTACATCCAGCCATATCCATAACAGGGTTACTATTTGTTTCATTCCAAACATTTTTCTACGAGAAGGTTCGAAAAAAAAACTTAGTCTTAAAAAGAAACTATTGTCACCATGATGTTTTTGAAAAATGCAACGACTATATGGAAAAAACAAATCCAAGAAATTCGACAGAGTTGAAGCATGATTTAAGAACTGTCAATAATGGTCAATCATATCTTTCAACTCATACTTCAGATGGCAACTTCGCTCGATTGTTATTGAAGGAACCAATATATGGAACTGCTACACTGCTGATTGTAAAAAAGTCGCAAAAAGAACGATCGTTAAAAGAGGTAGAATAATACTAATATCCAATGCTGGAAACCCTATCAATGATCGGCTATCATCAGAAGCCGTTCCCTCCGATTGCTGCTGCTGCTGTTTCAACATCGCTAGATCCGACGTTCAACTTTGCACACCTTTTATCTGCCCCATTACATCAAAATGATGTGTTCAACCGACCAGTTTTTTCCGCGCCATTTCTGCAGCATCCTGATCCCGTACATTGCTCAAACAGCGCCATTACTCAAAAAGTGCTCGTTTTGCACGCTGGCAAGCACAAATTAATCAATAGCTGAAGAATAATCAAGAAATGTTCGAATCATTTAAAAAATTACACCGTGCAGCGAAATATGACCAGCCGGAGTCCCCTCTCTCAATTTCCACCCTTCCTCAGGGAGTCCCTCAGTTTAAGTGACTTGGTCCGGCCACAGCTCTGTTGAACAAGAGTGATGCGGAAGATGGAAAAGCGCGCGCTTCTTCTTTCATTCCGGGGGCTCACCCGTTTCTCACTCTCTCTCTCGTCGATCCAGGAGGAGGTAATTTATGAGCCCAACCTTTTGCACATTTAATAACTCTTTTTTTGCTTCTTCGGCTGACTTTCCTTACAATGGAAGGCAACCGCTCACCACCCTCCGCCACCGTCACCACTTTTTCGTACTTATTCAAACACATACACACCTGCATCTGATCTTCATCATGACCGGCAATAGCCATCGCCAAACGACACGGAAGGATCGTTTGCTTCTCTGGCCCTGGCGGGATGATTCTTTCTTCTCACTCAACTCATTTCTGGAAAATGAAACGAAATAAATCAAACTCCGTCGATTCTGCGATGGGCTGTTTTGTTCCTTAGATGCTTGGTGGTGCACAGTGGGCCGAAATTTAAAAAGTGACAAAATTACTCATTCTTACTATTTTAGAACCCTACCGTGTATCGTATTTGTGTCCCATGCCAAGAAACATTCCAATCACTTAATTTCACGCAAGTGTTCATTTTACCCCGATACCGATACCTTCTTACCAGCCTTGCCGGGCATATTGTAGAGCTCCATCTTCGTCGGTCTTGGGCGAAACTTCTCCAGTTGCCCCGAACGTTTAGGGTCGCCAGGTCCTCTTCCACTGCGTACAGCCAGCGTATTCGTGGTCTTCCCCGAAACCGCCGACCTCTACCTGGTTCCCTGCTGAATATTATTTTCGCCATTCTTTCTTCCGACATTCGCACTAAGTGACCAGCCCACTGAAGTCTGCCGTATTTCACACGCTTGATAATATTCGCATCTTTGTACACTTGATACAACTCGTGATTCATGCGTCTACGCCGAAACACTTCTTTTCACTTCGCGGGAAACATCGTTGTCACATGTCACAAGTGTTCCAAGGTAAACAAATTCTTCAACAATTTCAAACACATCCCCATCAAACACTACCTCAGCACCTACACCACCATGCCTGACTCTATATCTACCTGCAACCATGTACTTCGTTTTGGTAGAATTAATGGTCAGGCCTATCCTCGCTGTCTCCTTCTTCAGAGGCGCGAAGGTCTCTTCCACTGACCTGCGATCGATTCCAATTAGGTCTATATCGTCCGCAAAGCCGAGGAGCATGTGCGACCTTGTGATAATAGTGTCATTTCTCTGCACGCCAGATCTCCTAATCTCCTAACCCTCGAGTGCAATGTTGAACAGTAAATTCGAAAGTGCGTCTCCCGGCTTCAATCCGTCTAACGTCACGAACGAGGTTGACATTTCGTCTGCGATCCGAACACTTGATTTCGAATTATCCAGCGTAGCACGTATCAGCCTATTAAGTTTCGCCGGAAAACCATTTTCAGACATAATCTGCCAAAGCTCATTTCTTTTCACTGAGTCGTACGCCGCCTTGAAATCAATAAACTGATGATGAGTCTGCAAGTTATACTCCCGGAATTTGTCTAGGATCATTCGCAAGCTAAACATCTGGTCCGTTGTCGAACGGCCCTCACGAACACCAGCTTGGTATTCGCCGACGAAGTACTCCTTGAGCGGTGTCAGTTTGTTGAACTGGATGCGCGACAGAATTGTGTACGTCGAATTCAGCAGGGGTCCTCTGTAATTGGCGGCACTGGTACGGTATTGTGCCGCGCACCATTGACCGTTGCATAGAATCTCCGCATATCATTCCGGTTCATGCTTTCTTGCGCGTCAGCTACCACACTTTCATCGTGCTGCCTTTTCTTTCTGCGGTGGATTCGCTTTTCTTCGGCTCTCGCTGCCTTGTACCGCTCTCTGTTCTGTCGGGTACCGGTCACAAGCATGCGGCTTTAGGCGACATTCTTCATGTCTGTCACTCTCTGGATAGGGTCCCACAGGCTGTCGTTGTCTCCAGCAACGTAGATTCTTTCCGTTTGCTCGTCTAGTTGCTGACGGTACTGCGAAGCTACCCCATCAGTCGACAAGCGTTGTATATTGAAGCGCAGAGTTCTGTTTGCTGTGGAACTCGTGACGCTGGATAACCGCGCCCGAATTTTAGCAATAACGAGATAATGATCCGAGTCGATATTAGGGCATCGGGAGGTCCTGGCATCTATGACATCTGAGAAATGTCGCCCAGCACGTGGTCTATTTTGGAGCTGGCATCGCCACTCGGGTGAATTGACAAAGTTAAACTGACATTTATGACAATAGAACACTTGCCGAATTAAAACACTCCGAAATTTGTTTAAACAGTTATTTCTTCTGCAAAAAACATAGAATTTTCATTATACAAATTTTAGTAAGGCTACCGAAAGGTCCACTATGGAATATAACTGCCAATTCGATTCCTTCCCTTCAATTGCCCATCATATCCTGTTTCCTTTTACCAATTATGGGTTCCTTACTTCTAACGACCGTATATGAGTCTGGTATTGTTTTGAAGGATTTATGTGTTTTATCACGATGCAAATGGAGCTGCAGTGAGTGAATTTATAGCTTCATGCTAATTAAATCCCCTTCTGTCTGCTTTGGATCGACGAGCGAAAAAAAAAACGAAATTGTTGCTTTCTTCGGGATTCGTAACATATGCCATTGCCATATTACGACATTCTACGAATTTGCTTCCCGTGGTGCAACGCCGCCGGTGTTAGTACAGTGACGGACAAAACCGTAAGACCACCTCACTAAAATGTAAAAATTTGGTCCTTGTCACTCAATAGACAAATGCGCTGCAGACACTAATATGATTCGACTTTTAGTCTTTCTGCTACATACTCACATGTGATACCTCTTGGTGTATTTGTTTTGTCAAAATTGAACCCATCTTCAATTTTTGAATCAATGGATTTCACACAACTTTTTCAATAGTTATCAGAAACTGAAAAAAAAGTAATTGATCCCAGACAAATTAGAATAATCTTTTGATAAACGGTGAATATAGACCCGAGCAAAGAACCACATAACATGGTAATAATAAGATTTATTATCATGAATTCAGTTTGTTATTTTTTGTTATCAATGGGAAGATTCTTTCTATTGGCAAATTTCGAGCTATCAGATCAAGGATGCCATCAACAAGTGAATTAAGTCATATGTGTGCTGTCATAATTCGAAATTTATAACTAATCGTTAACATAATGAGATATCAATGGGAGAAAATTGACGTTTAACAGAAGATGTTATCAACCTGTTTCTAATTATCGAATAACTCAAAGTTTTATCTATTTGTTATTAAACTTTGCTCGGGTGGCTATCTTAAGTTGATCATTTTGTACAGTTGAACCGCTTTACATTTCCGATACACGTTCCCGCTAATTATTTTTCCTCCATTTCGTTCTGAAAATGCGGTTTTTGTTAACTAGAATATCAAAATGAAATCGTAAACGCAAAATTACAATAGCAGAATGCTAAGCATACAGAATTTCGACAAATGCGGAAATTTTTATAAAGCTATTTTAAAGTTTTGTGCGTCACTGTGTGTCATAAATTTTGACACGCGCAAGTTTTCCAAATCACTCGGCTTCGCAAACGCTAGCAAAGTCAGACCGAACGGCAGAGTGTCATTCTCGGGAATTAAGGAGCGTACCGAAGATTGATAAAAATTATGATTCTGGCAGCTGTGTGTGAGCGCGCGAGTTCCGGGATTAGGTGTCCGCCGGGCTCGGTGAGTGATTTACGATCGGTTTGGGCTTAATTCGGAATTAATATCCTTTTTTGTGCCATCGGTCGAGCTCGCTCATGATGAATGGCGGCAATGGATGCATTTGTATTCCTATGACCACCATCACCACCGTCATCGAACTATCGGGACGTCGTCGGTTGGGTGATCGAAGGATTCGTTCCAACCTTTTTGGAGTGTGTAACGAAATGACGAGGAAATGGGAATAGCTCATCTCATAATTACGACCGATTGTGCGAGAAGGGGACGACACCGAAAGAAAAGAGCTGATTGAAGCGTGATTTATGGCCTGTTTTGTTATGTGGGCAATAATTTATAGATTAAAATTATGAGCACTGATAGGAGCAGCGTGGTATCCTATCGAGACCGGGACTTCTTGGTGGAACTCATGCAAGGCGGTTGGTCTTTCGGCGCTAGGATGAAAGTATAGGGCTTGGTGGTGATTCACATCATGGGAGGGAAAAATTTATAGAGCTACGATGCCTTTGACTGAGTGTTGCGGGTAACGTTTATTAATTTTATTAAAGACATAAATCGTAAAAAATGTATCCTTTTGAAGTTCTCAATAGTTACGCCTTTTGCTTTTTTTTTTGCCAAAGATGACAGTACTTTGTAAGAAAATTTCAATATCATTACTGATATCAATTCACTATTGATTGTCAAAAAAATCCCACTGATAAAAATTTGATTGCATAACGTTGTTCGCTATCAAATGACAGTCGATCAGCTTTTGATTGAACTTACTTCTTCTTCTTCTTTGCATTACGTATTAACTGGTACATAGCCTGCTTCTCAGCTTAATGTTCTTATAGACACTTCCTCGATGTTACTCAATGCCCAGGGAAGTCAAGGAAATTTCAATTACGAAAAGATCCTGGCCTGACCGGGAATCGGACACAGACACCCTCAGCATGACTTTGCTGTGCAACCGCGGGCTCTAACCACACGGCCAAGGAAGGCTTGGACATTCATGACTCATGAGAGTTTCAAAACGGCTATGATCGTTGCCATCAGAGTAAATATTATTGAATATCATTAGCTTTCCGCACCACTGTAATAAACACTTTCACAAAATTTAACATTGTAGTATTCGATTTGTTCTATAAGATATTGTATTGAGCCACGGTGCTTCAATTACCGTTATTATCAAATAAAATATACCATCCAAACGGCAGTCGGCAGTTGATTTCTAACGCTGTTCTGCAGCACTGGGCCAAATTTGAAAAAAAATTAGAATTTTGAGTTACGCCCTTTTGAAGTTTATATGATAGAAATCACATGAAGTATGCCACTTTAAATAGTTAAAACAAACAGATTATAATTTAATTGTGTTGTTTTATTTTTTATCTGGTTTAAGATATTGGGCCGTATGAATAAAATGTAGTAAAGTTGAGTTCACTACATTCTCGGTAGTAAACGCTATATGTGGAACACGAGTGGAACATGTTTGTGTCATTTTCCTTTCTACACCTTTCGAACATACTACAAACAACGCATTGCTATGAATAAAGGTAGCATTTACTACAAAGCTACTGGTAGTTAGTTTCAGAGGTTGCTACTCATGCTTTGAGATTGCGGAATTGAATGGAATAATTTACTTTTGAGTAAAAATCATGGGAAAACGATATAAGTTTTGATATTTCGGAAGGTATTTTGAGTTTTGCTTAAGAATTCTGAGGTTACGAAAACATTCGCCCCGCCAATTCTGAGATTCCGGTAAGATTACCGGCAGTAGCAATTTGTAATATCCGTGTGATTTTTGGCATTACGATAATTATGTTATTTTCTAGGAATTTTAGGATGTCGGTAGGAATTCAGATATTTATAATGTAACTCTGAATTTTACGTGTAAATTCTGCCATCTCAGATTCACAGATTTCCTTTGGAATTCCGCAATTCCTGTAGGAACTTTAGGATTCCGATAGGGATGTCGGGTTTGTTATGATAATTCTGGAAGTTTAAATACCATTCTAGGAATATTGCGGAAATATTAGAAATCTGGTAAAAACTCTAGAAATGGGATGGGATTGGGATTCCGGATATTATTCTCTTAGAACTCTGTGGTTATCTTTGAGACGGTATTTCTGTAAGAATCTATGAGATTGCGGTGGGATTCCTGCGAATTATTGTGTAAATATTTGTAATTCTGAAAATCAATCTTTGTAATTATTGTAAAAACCTTTAAGATTCCGTTGATCTCCAGTTCCGTTGGAATTTCAAAGCAAAGCTTTAATATAAACCTTTTGAATGTCGGTAAATATTTTATAGATTTCAATGGAATTTTTTGTGTTATCGATAAGAATTTTAATGATTTAAAAGGGAACCCTGGAGTTTTAGGAGAGATCCTCATTGAATTCTAACGACTACCAATGGAATCACTACAATTCCCATAAAAATCTCAACATTCTAAGTTCTAGAAATTCCAAGGATACTATCAGAAGCCTCACCAAAACAACGAGAATATCACAGAAGAACTTAGAACTTCCGGAATTCAACATGCTGTTAAGAAAACACACGAGGAGCATCAAAATTCTACCGCAATTTCACCAGAATCTCAGTACTGGTGCTAGAAAATATGTGATTCCTAATTTGATAGCTGTAGTCTCAAGATCTCTTCATAGATGTTAAGCTAAGGGCCCATTCACAAATTTCATAACGCTAAAGGGGGTGGGTGGGTGTCCTCGTGGTGTTACGGCTCATACAAAATTTGTAAAATATTCATACAAAAAGCGTTACGAGGGGGTGGGTGGGTGTCGAAAATGGCCATTTTTGGCGTTATGAAATTTATGAATAAACCCTTTAAAAAAAAAAATCATCAATAACTGGCGTTGGCGAAGACCGAAAACCACTCAGAAAATTCTTTGATGTACCATCATCATAAAATCATAGACGTAAATAGAATACCAGACTAATCGCAAAATTACACTACAAATCTTGTCAAACTACAGCACCTTCATGATTTTGTGCAAATTGTCATGTAATCGATTAGATTCCATGCATTTCCGTCATATGCATGATTGTATTAATTTTAAGCGTCACTCTGAATAGATTGTTCTTTACGTGCAGAGTCACTCTGCACTCTGAATGGAAATTTCTTAACGTGCAGCTTCAGTCACTGCTCATGTTCGAAAGTAGTAAGTACTACATGTTCGAAAAGATTTTTATTTTATTTTTTTTTTTTTTTCGGTAGCGATAGGGGTAGTACTGGCACTCTTAATCTGCCCTAAGCTCCTTCCCAGCATTTGCTTTTATAAGCCTCTATTGCGTTCATCACACAGACGTTCCTACGCAATGTTGCTCAAAAGATTTTTATTCATACCAAAAGTGTAGTAAACTTTGTGGATTTTGTTTTTGAGTAGATGCTACATGTAGTAAAGTTCAACGTTTTTTATTCATATCACCCAATGGGCCGTATGAATAAAATGTAGTAAAGTTGAGTTTACTACATTCTCGGTAGTAAACGCTATATGTGGAACACGAGTGGAACATGTTTGTGTCATTTTCCTTTCTACACCTTTCGAACATACTACAAACAACGCATTGCTATGAATAAAGGTAGCATTTACTACAAAGCTACTGGTAGTTAGCTTCAGAGGTTGCTACACATGCTTTGAGATTGCGGAATTGAATGGAATAATTTACTTTTGAGTAAAAATCATGGGAAAACGATATAAGTTTTGATATTTCGGATGGTATTTGAGTTTTGCTTAGGAATTCTGAGGTTACGGAAACATTCGCCCCGCCAATGTTGAGATTCCGGTAAGATTACCGGCAGTAGCAATTTGTAATAACCGTGTGAATTCTGGCATTACGATAATTATGTTTTTTCTAGGAATTTTAGGATGTCGGTGGGAATTCAGATATTTATAATGCAATTCTGAATTTTACGTGTAAATTCTGACATCTCAGATTTCCTTTTGAATTCCGGAATTCCTGTAGGAACTTTGAGATTCCGATAGGGATGCCGGATTTTTTATGATAATTCTGGAAGTTTAAATACCATTCTAGGAATATTGCGGAAATATTAGGAATCTGGTAAAAACTCTAGAATTGGGGTGAGAATGGGATTTCGAATATTAATCTCTTGGAATTCTGTGGGTGTCTTTGAGACGGTATTTCTGTAAAAATCTATGAGATTGCGGTGGGATTCCTGCGAATTATTATGTGAATACAAATATTCTGAAAATCAATCTTTGTAATTATTGTAAACACTTTTAAGATTCAGTTGATCTCCAGTTCCGTTGGAATTTCAAAGCAAAGCTTTAATATAAACGTTTTGAATGTCGGTAAATATTTTATAGATTCCAATGGGTTTTTTTTGTGAAATCGATAAGAATTTTAATAATTTCAAAGGGAACCCTGGTGTTTTAGGGGAAATCCTCATTGAATTCTAAAGACTACCAAAAGAATCACTACAATTCCCATAAAAATCTCGACATTCTAAGTTCTAGACATTCCAAGGATACTATCAGAAACCCCATCAAAATAACGAGAATATCACAGAAATACTTAGAACTTTCGGAATTCAAGATGCTGTTAAGAAAACACACGGGGAGCATCAAAATTCTACCGCAATTTCACCAGAATCTCTACTGATGCTAGAAAATATGTGGTTCCAAATTTGATAGCTGTAATCTCAAGATCTCTTCATAGATGTTAAGCTAGTATTTAAAAAATCATCAATCACTGGCGTTGGCGAATGCCGAAAACCACCCAGAAAATTCTTTGATGTACCATCATCATAAAATCATAGACATAAAGAGAATACCAGACTAATCGCAAAATTACACTACAAATCTTGTCAAATAACAGCACCTTCATGATTTGTGCAAATTGACGCGTAATCGATTAGATTCCATGCATTTTCTTCATATGCATGATTGTATTAATTTTAAGCGTCACTCTGAATAGATTGTTCTTTACGTGCAGAATCACTCTGCCCTCTGAATGGAAATTTCTTAACGTGCAGCTTCAGTCACAGCTCATGTTCGAAAGTAAAAGTACTACATGTTCGAAAAGTTTTTTATTCATACCAAAAGTGTAGTAAACTTTGTGGATTTTGTTTTTGAGTAGATGCTACATGTAGTAAAGTTCAACGATTTTTATTCATACGACCCAATGGGTGATATGAATAAAAAACTTTAAACTTTACTACATGTAGCATCTACTCAAAAACAAAATCCACAAAGTTTACTACACTTTTGGTATGAATAAAAAACTTTTCGAACATGTAGTACTTACTACTTTCGAACATGAGCAGTGACTGAAGCTGCACGTTAAGAAATTTCCATTCAGAGAGCAGAGTGATTCTGCACGTAAATAGCAATCTATTCAGAGTGACGCTTAAAATTAATACAATCATGCATATGAAGGAAATGCATGGAATCTAATCGATTACGCGACAATTTGCACAAAATCATAAAGATGCTGTAATTTGACAAGATTTGTAGTGTAATATTGCGATTAGTCTGGTATTCTCTTTATGTCTATGATTTTAAGATGATGGTACATCAAAGAATTTTCTGAATGGTTTTCGGTCTTCGCCAACGCCAGTGATTGAAGATTTTTCTTAATATTAGCTTAACATCTATGAAGAGATCTTGAGATTACAGCTATCAAATTAAGAACCACATATTTTCTAGCACCAGTACTGAGATTCTGGTGAAATTGCGGTAGAATTTTGATGATCCCCACGTGTTTTCTTAACATCATGTTGAATTCCGGAAGTTCTTCTGGAAGTGTTTCTGTGATATTCTCGTTATTTTGGTAGGGTTTCTGATAGTATCCTTGGAAATTCTAGAACTTAGAATGTAGAGATTTTTATGGGAATTGTAGTGATGCCATTGGTAGTCGTTAAAATTCAATGAGGATCTCCCCTAAAACACCAGGATTCCCTTTGAAATTATTAAAATTCTTATCGATTTCACAAAAAAATCCCATTGAAATCTATAACATATTTACCGACATTCAAAAGGTTCATAAGGACTGTTCATTTTATAAAGTGGTCACTTTGTTTATGCTATATCTTTTTTATTTATTGATAGAATTGTAATCGGTTTTCTGTGCATCGTTCAACTATTATTCTACAATGCTATAAAAATTTAATATCCTAGAAAATGCTTTTGGTTGAAGAGCTAAATAGTTTTTCCAAAAACTCTTAAGAAAAGCTGATTGTCAAAGTTTAACACTATTTTAAGCAAAACAAAAATCCTAATTTTTATGAACAAATTGTATGTTTGTATCGTTTACTATTCTACTAAAGGCGTAGCTTCAAAAAAATGAATTATATTCCACCATTCACTGACATTAGGTAACATTAGTGATTTATCCATATATGTCCAAATTTGTTGATACATCATCTTTTCACTCCCAGCAAAAGAGTAAAGTAAAAAGTGTGTTCAAAACTAGTTTAGATTACCAAAGAAACTATATTTGTATAAACGAGAGCTTAATCGTGAGTTTAAACCACAGCCTTCAGTATAAGTTCTTCACTTTATGGTCGTTTTACTAAAAAGTCTCATACTTTTAAAATCATGTACGCATATTTATCGATCTACAGCAAATTGTAAACGTTTTTCTCCGAATGTTTCAATTGGTTATCTCAGAATAACACATTATGAAAATAATATGTGGAAAATAAAATCGATTTTATAACAGCAGTGTTGCCAATTTTAATTATTGTCATTGTGCTTTGAAAGGTCTTCTAAGAATAAAGCAATTGTTTTTCTAATGTGATTTAAATGTGACGTGGGGACTAATTAAGTGAATCTTTGAAGACGTAAATTATTTCAAATATTAATACTATATAAGCACTTCCGTCAGGACGTGCTTTAAACTAAAAAAATCTACTCATATTAGTTCCCTTCAAATTTCAAATATTTTTCTCCAAAAATATTGAGGAATAATGATTATATTATATCTGTAAAATTGTTGCTCCAAAAATAACTTGATTTTTTCCATCAAACTTCTGATTGATGTTGCTTTCGAAGAACAAGCTTTTTTTGAAAATAAAAAATATAGATAGAAGAATTTTCCAGCCAATTTATACCAATCATTGATTTTGAAAACCTCAAAAAATCGACCGTTCTAAACGTTGTTCTATATTCGTGTGCAATTAAATTATTTTGGAGAATATTTTATTATTACAACATTGTACAATACTAGTCGAACGATGTACAGAAAACCGATTGAAATTTAATTGATAAATTAAAAAGATACAGCATGCACAAAGTGTCCACTTTATAAAATGAACAGTCCTTATCAAAGCTTTGCTTTGAAATTCCAACGGAACTGGAAATCAACTAAATCTTAAAGGTTTTTACAATAATTACAAAGATTGATTTTCAGAATTACAAATATTCACACAATAATTCGCAGTAATACCACCGCAATATCAGAGATTCTTACAGAAATACCGTCTCAAAGATACCAAGAGATTAATAACCGGAAGTCCCACTGCACTTCCAGAGTTTTTACCAGATTTCTAATGTTTCCGCAATATTCCTAGAATGGTATTTAAACTTCCAGAATTATCATAAAAAAACCGACATCTCTATCGAAATCCCAAAGTTCCTACAGGAATTCCGGAATTTACATGTAAAATTCAGAATTACATTATAAATATCTGAATTCCTACCGAAATCCCAAAATTCCTAGAAAATAACATAATTGTCGTAATGCCAGAATTCACACGGATAATCTTACCGGAATCTCAGAATTGCCGGGGTGAATGTTTTGTAACCTCATAATTCCTAAGCAAAAATCAAAATACCTTCCGAAATATCAAAACTCATATTGTTTTCCCATGATTTTTACTCAAAAGTAAATTATTTCATTCAATTCCGCAATCTCAAAGCATGTGTAGCAACCTCTGAAGCTAACTATCAGTAGCTTTGTAGTAAATGCTACCTTTATTCATAGCAATGCGTTGTTTGCAGTATGTTCGAAAGGTGTAGAAAGGAAAATGACACAAACATGTTCCACTCCTGTTCCACATATAGCGTTTACTACCGAGAATGTAGTAAACTCAACTTTACTACATTTTATTCATACGGCCCATTGAAAAATGCTTTTTCCAAAACTGTTTCTAGACCGACATATGAAAAGGACCTATGCTATGTTTAGTTATTACTAATCAGCCAATACACGAAACATTATATCTATCAATCTAACGTCTGATAGTGATTTTAGGAAATTGTCCAAAGCATTCACATGTGTATGTATAAATTCTTGGACATGATATGCAGATACGCCCTATTGAAGTGTATGGAAATATTACACGGTGAATTCCGTTCCATCTATAATTAACGGTTCGATGCATATATAATCAATACACCTTTGCGGTTGTTCTTACTTCATTCAATTTAGCAAATTGCTAAAAATTATTACGTACACATATTGTCTAGAATGATAATAGAAAAGGGCCAAAGTATAATTGAAATATATACAAATCAATATAGCTGAACAATGACTGTGTCAAAGTTGATCGAAACACTCGAACATCACATATCTTCATCTATATTATATATCTGCCATCTATTCAATTCTATTAAATTCTTTTTTATTCTAGTCTGTTCTTTTCTACTCGACTTAACTTTATTCTATTCTGATCCTCCCTACTTGTTCTTACACATATTTTACTAATGCCAATGTTATAATCAACAACTGCGCGCAAATCATTTGAACGGTACACTTTCGACTTTTGTACGACTTTATAGCACTGACAGGTCTGTGAAATAGCGCTATGCACAGACTACGACGCCTGCTCATTATGTCAGCTCAGTCCTCGACCAGTCGCATTGCAGAAGGCTTTTACATGAAACTTGGTGATATGATATTTCAAAGATCTCGGCAGACTCAGCTCTTCCCAGCTCTCGTCAAACTTGTTCAAATTATCTTTGAAACTGGGATCCAGTTCAAATGACAAGCATTTTGTCCGATCACGGACAGTAGTTGACGAGGGCAATCCTTTCGGTTGAAGGATCCCTGCTTCGGTGGCCAATTCCTCTTCGGAATGCCAGGGATGATCGGCCAATTCCTTCCCCTGAAGGAATGCCTGGGGTGTCGATAGCTCAGACTGTGAATATGATTTCTAGCAACAGTCCTGAAAAGGACTACTAGGTTGGGCTGCTTTCGGTGAGGGAAACACTTTTGTATCGGTTTTCGAACTACGACGGTTTATTCGCGTGCCATACAACGGCTAGAAACTGAATACTGAATGAATGAATCTGTGCACGCAAGCTCCTTAAGTAGGCTGCAGGTAGAAGGACTCATTGCATGCACAGTGAAATGGCTTCGGTGGGAAATTTCCACTGTCTTATGTACTGGATGCTGCAATCGGTGGTCCGGGTGGTGTGATGATGGAGAGCTCAAGCTAGTCGGTCGGGTTGCGTGAAGTAGTGAGTGTGAGGTTCAGGTAGGAAAGGGTTTTTGTTAGTGGTGGTAGCCGAAATACTCGCGGCGACTCGAGGTTAGTTATGTGGTTACTTTACATGAATGGGAATAGGGGGGAATGGATTACATAGACAGGATCAACAACAGGGTGAAAACGACGACTGAACAAACCAGGGTTGAAACGTTGCACACCGTTCGCGTTGTGCGTGAACATTCTCCCGCCAGCGAAAGGTGTGAAGCCGGTGGATTTAAAGGCATTGATTCTACAGCGATTTTGGGATTCATTACGGGTTGGGTATCTGACAGATTAGCGGAATCACTTACATTAACGGTATTAACGGAAAGTGGACGTTGTTGACCTGGATTGATTACGATGGGTTTGGTTGTAACGGTTTGATTCTGGTTAACGAGTAGTGTGGACGAACTAGACGTACGGTTTGAGTTACTGGGGGAAGAACGAGAATTCACTAAAGACTGTCGGGATTCTAGCAGAAGATCGTAAAGCGGGTTTTCAGCACATGCGGTTGGAGGATTCCGTGACTGTTTGGATTTCAGGGGTTCATTTACTTGGATTGGTAACTGACAACTTTGTGGGTTTGTGGACTGACGGATCTGTTTCATGTATTGCGTATCTTCGAGGTTTTGGGAAACAAACGGATAAACAGGGTTTCTTTTTCGTGCGATTGATCGTTTTGGGAAAGATGGAAAATCAGGCGAATCGATAGGGAAATCATCTGTGGAACTATACACTGTACGACGGGGCGGACGGTTTTGACAGGAGGGATTCACTTGACCGGTTAACGACTGTACACCAACTGTGTATTTGTCTGGCTTAGCACGAGCAGAATTAACAGCTCCAGCGACCACCCATCCAAGACGGGTTTCTTGGAGGATAGGAAGATCGTCGGAGAGTTTGATTTGTCCTGGCATCATCAGCTTGAAGAAGTGCTGAATGCCAATGAGGAGATCGATTTCACCGGGAATGTGGAAATTTGGATCGGCAAGGGCAAATCCGGGCGGAATGTCCCATGATTTGATATCGATGGGAGCTGACGGTATTGGGCCAGTGACTTGATCAGTAACAAGACACTCTAACTGTGCACTGTAGTCGGAATAACGAGATTGGATTCTGAGCTTCGCTACTTCTGACAGGGATGACTTTTGATTGTTGGCTCCAACAATATCAACCTTTGTTTCTAGCCGAGGGAGTTTCAGGGATTGGACAAGTTTACGTGAAACAATGTTTGCTTGGGAACCACTATCGAGGAAGACTCGACAAGGCTGAAGTTTACCATTAGCATCGAACACTTTAACCATTGCGGTCATCAAGAGACTGTTGCACATATGGTGGACTTTCTTGGCGGGATAGACGGCAGAAGTGGACTGTATTAGATGGGATTTTGTTTCGGAATTCGAATCATCGGATCTGGATTTGGGTGGAGACACATCAGATTCGTTAGGGTGGAGAAGGGTGTGGTGTCGACCTTCACATTTCCAACAGTTAAAGAGGGATTTACACGCACTACTCCTATGACCCGTTCGCAAACAGTTAAAGCAAGACTTGAGCTCTCTTACCTTGGCTTCTCGTTCTGGAACGGACATCTTGCGGAGGGCGTCGCACTTGAAGATCGGGTGGCTTCCACTGCCACACACTTGGCAGGTCGGTTCTGCTGGTTCGGTGACAGCAAAGGTCTTCATTTGGCTGGAACTCTTCGCTGGGATCGGCTTCACGGTGGGCTTCTCGATTGCGTCTTCACATCGCTCGAGGATTGAACAACGCTTCTTCAGGAAGTCCATGGTCTCGTTGTAGGTGGGAATTTGCTTGTGGGGCACCGTGGATTCCCACTCCATTCGGGTTCGGTTGTCCAACGCTGTCGCAACCAGGTTCACGACGAAACGCTCGGACATTCCAAGCATTTGCTCCTCCATCAGGGTCAGACCGTCGATGTGCCGGGTTACATCGTCGATCAGTTCACGGAGCTCCTTTGCACTGGGTCGGGACATCTTCTTCAGGTGTAGCATACCCAAGATGTGAGTATCTACGATGAGGCGCTTGTCTTCGAATCGTTCTTCCAGCAGCTTCCATGCGTGGGCGTAATTGTTGGATTGCATGGTGCAACCATCGATGATTCCCGCTGCACTGCCGATCAAAGCTCGATCAAGGTGGTAGAGCTTGATGGCGTTGGAATCGGTGGAGGTTCTCATCACATCGAGAAACATGGCCTTGAAGCGTGGCCAGTTCTCTGGTTTCCCATCGAAAGTGGGGATGGGTGCTTTCAGCGGTTGCTGCTGGACGATGATGCGGGGTGCTTCTTCTTGCTGGCTTCTTCGTTGCAGTCTCATGTCGGTGGTGTCGGCCATGGCCTGGATGAGTGTCTCGACCAGCATGCAGGTTTCGTTGTGCTGGGCTTCGAACACGATGTAGGCTTCATCCTGTTCGATCAGCTTCTCGGCGGGCGTCAGAGTCACAATTTGGCGATGCAACTCACAGTACTCTCTGTAGTGGGTTTCCAAATTCCGCTGGTACAGCTTCAGCTGGATCAAATCCAACTGCACTGCTCCTGCTCCGGATGATTCTTCGACGGATTTGCGGATGCGCGTCACTTTCGCTTTCACCTGTCCGCGTAGGTGAACAAGCGATTTCAGCTCAACCATCCTCTCCTTCTGGTCGGTTTTCGTTGGTGTGTGCTCGATCGGCATCGAACACGGCGATGGTGCGTCTTGCTTCCGCACGACGACGACAGGTACGAACGTGTTTCGACACGTTCAACAAGTTGCACAAGTGGCAACTTTTCGCACTGGTGGATAAATTTTCACTTCCGCGGCGATGATTCCACGCACTCTCGGAACAGTTTTTAACTCTGTTTTGCACTCACGTTCCGTGAAATGTTTCTCACTCGCGGCTTACTTTCGTTTACGTTTTTCACTCGCGACTTACTTTCGCACTTACGGAAGGCAATTTCCCTCATCGAAGCAGCAAGGAATATTTTCCTAAGCAACTCTGCTGAGCATCGACGGGAACGATGGGCAATCGGCTGATTGCCAAGCCACGGTTGCGGGTGCAACACGCTGGATGTGGATCACGCAGATCCGGCTCGAAGGACCAAAATGTCCGATCACGGACAGTAGTTGACGAGGGCAATCCTTTCGGTTGAAGGATCCCTGCTTCGGTGGCCAATTCCTCTTCGGAATGCCAGGGATGATCGGCCAATTCCTTCCCCTGAAGGAATGCCTGGGGTGTCGATAGCTCAGACTGTGAATATGATTTCTAGCAACAGTCCTGAAAAGGACTACTAGGTTGGGCTGCTTTCGGTGAGGGAAACACTTTTGTATCGGTTTTCGAACTACGACGGTTTATTCGCGTGCCATACAACGGCTAGAAACTGAATACTGAATGAATGAATCTGTGCACGCAAGCTCCTTAAGTAGGCTGCAGGTAGAAGGACTCATTGCATGCACAGTGAAATGGCTTCGGTGGGAAATTTCCACTGTCTTATGTACTGGATGCTGCAATCGGTGGTCCGGGTGGTGTGATGATGGAGAGCTCAAGCTAGTCGGTCGGGTTGCGTGAAGTAGTGAGTGTGAGGTTCAGGTAGGAAAGGGTTTTTGTTAGTGGTGGTAGCCGAAATACTCGCGGCGACTCGAGGTTAGTTATGTGGTTACTTTACATGAATGGGAATAGGGGGGAATGGATTACATAGACAGGATCAACAACAGGGTGAAAACGACGACTGAACAAACCAGGGTTGAAACGTTGCACACCGTTCGCGTTGTGCGTGAACACATTTAATACAAAATGTTTCAAATCCTTATAGTACATAAAAAAAATAACATATATAAAATAAAACCCTTATTTAAACTTACAGTGAAATAATCATTCCTATCTTCATTTTCTTGGAGCATATGAGAAGCAAGGATTTGGAGAATCTGTGCATAGCAGTTTTTCACAGACCTGGGAGCGTTATAAAGTCGTACAAACATCGAAAGGGTACCGTTCAAATCTTTTGCGCGCAGTTGTTAATTAATACAGTGTTCATTTGTAAAAAATATGTATAAGAACAAGTAGGGTGCCAGAATAGAATAAATTTAGGTAAAGTAGAATTGAACAGAATAGAACAGACTAGAATAGAAAAGAGAGAGTGAAGTGAAGAGTAAAGTGGGGCAAAAGTTCGAGTGGGGTAAGAGTTTCTTTTTAAGATTTCTAGCTGAATTCGAAACAAATCTTATTAATGTCATGGTGGTACAAATGCTATTCAAGTTAGAGACTTTCACTCCAAATATCATAAAAATCTATTGAGATTTGGAAAAGTTATGGCTATTTGTTGTTTTTCGACGTGAATATTGTAATTTTTGGTCAAACTTTCGTTGCATGGAACCAATTGAAGATAAAATATTTTTCAATATTTTATGTAGGGGCGTTTCTAGGCCTATCATAAGGTTGCTTTGAGGTGTATTAGTTTTTGCATAAATGCTTGAAAACAATTTTTGGCCCATAGTGGGGCAAAAGTTTGAATCAGCGGGGCAAAAGTTCGACCCATGTATAAACTCACGGGAAAAATTGCAAATTGCCTAAAATCCACATATTATCTTTAAATTTAGCATAATTTGCCCGATCGTGCGAAAAATTTCACCAAAATTTTGCATTTTCACTTAGTTTTGCGAAAAACAGCTATTTTTGAGTATATTAAAATTAACCCGGTTTTGGGCAATTTTTTGATGAAAATTTAGTGTGTATTTTTCGGCTGGTATAAAGTATGCCTGTCATAAAAGGATCGATATTTTATGTTTTAGCCAGCGAACTTTTGCCCCACACTAGACTCGAACTCTTGCCCCACCGGTGGGGCAAAAGCTCGTTTAAGACAATCAATTTTGAAACTGTTATAACTAAAAATGGGTAAACATTTTGACACAAGTTTGTTCAGCAAAATTATAGCCAATATGTTGAAGGTTCACTGTATGATATTTGTTTTGTTTTAACTGCTATTGTTTTCCTGAAAACTTTGATTATACCACTAAGGTCGAACTTTTCCCCCACCTTACTCTAATATAGATAGATGTGATGTTCGAGTGTTTCGATCAACTTTGATGCAGTCATTGTACAGCTAAATTGTTTTGTATATATTGAAATTATACTAAGGCCTTTTTCTAATGTCAGTCTAGACAATATGTGTGCGTGTAAATTTTGGGATCATTCAAATATTACGTTACACAATAGGGAGTGGGAGGGGGTGTTCAATAGTGTTAGGGTTCATAGATAAATTTTAAATTATCCGTTCAACAGCTGTTACGTGGGGCAGGGAGGGGGTCGCAAATTGAAAAAAATTGCGTTACTTAATATTTGAATCATCCCTTTTATGCAACTTGCATAATTGAATGAAATAAGATCAACCGCAAAGGTGCAATGATTATGTATGCACCTAACTGTTGAATATAGATGGAATGGAATTTACAGTACAATATTCTTTCCATACACTTCAAAAGGGCGTATCTGCATATCCTGTCCATAAATGTATACATACATTTGTGAATGCTTTGGACAATTTCCTAAAATCACTATCAGGCGTTAGATTGGTAGATATAATGTTCCGTGTATTGGCTGATTAGTAATAACTAAACATAGCATTGGCCCTTTTCAAATGTCTGTTAGAAAATTCAAAAAAAAAAATATGTTTCAATATCTTAAACCAGATAAAAAAATTAAACTACATAATTAGATTATAATCTGTTTGTTTAAACTATTCAAAGTGGCAAACTTCATGTGATTTCTATCTTTATATGATAGGGGCGTAACTCAAAATTCTGACTAAGGATTTTTTTTCAAATTTGGCCCAGAGGTGCAGAAAAACGTCAGAAATCAACTGCTGACTGCCGTTTGGATGGTATAATTTTATGATAATAACGGTAATTCGATCACCGTGTTGAGGTTATTAAGAGCGTTAAAACCAATTTCAAAGAAAACAAATCTTTTCAAGCATTATGCTGCCATTATTATCAATTAAAAAAAATACTAATTCTGAAGCATTTGTATGTGTTTCTCTGGTTCAAAGCAAGCTCAATATGGGAGTAATAGATTATTTTATTTAGACATGTAATATTTGGCATTTAAGATTACCGCAACGCAAATCCTGAATAACGTTAGATTTAATGTACATAGGTTGTTACATACGTTGCGGTGAAGTTGTCGTAAACGTTAATGTGGCAGTAAATACCATGATGTATATTGCGAGGATGCAATCATGCATACTTCAGCCCGCAATTTTGATTTATTCTCAACGAATCTGTGATACCTAGCGTTCTGTCTCTCATATGGACCGGCTCTAATATCTTAGGTTTGTATAATGGAATCTATGACAAAAGGTCGAGAGGCAAAAGGTCTAAACGACAAAATGTCGAAAAACAAAAAAATAAAAAAAAAGAGGTAGAAAGCATTATTTCAAAGAAGGAATAATTTCCAACCAAGCAAATCATTTTCGATCTTTTGTCCTTTCGATCCTTTGTCTCTCGACCTTTTATCCTTTCGATGTTTTGAGTTCAACCTTTTGTTCGTAAACCGTATAATGAATTTTTCGATTTCCATTTTTAGAGTACAGAACACGATTTCAACAACTTTCCATAGAGAAAATCAGTAACTTAATATGGTTGTACTACCTCCTTTTGACCCTTTAAAGCCCAAGACGGACCTTGAATTGTTAAATGACGGACCTTGAATTGTTAAATGAATGCGATTAGTTGGTCTTACAATCCTTGGGTGATACATTCCCCCTGACTCCTCCCCCTTCTCATGGTAACGGAAAAAGCGTGGACAGGAGGGGTGCAAAATTGGTTTCAAACGGATATCTCAACATCCAAATGAGCGGGAAGGTTGATGTCTTCAGAAAAGTTATTCAGCCGATCAAGGACTATCTGGCGATGAAAAATCTGATTGAGAATTCATCCACTAGATGCCACTAGTGGCAAATTTTTTTCAATCACCTGTATCTCAAGATCCTTATTAGCTAGAAGGTTGGTGTCTTTGGCAAAGCTTTTCAGCAGATCAAGGGCTATCTGACAATAAACAGTCTGATTGGAAGTTCATCCACTTGTTGGCGCTATTAAAACACATCTTCAATCTTCTCTACCTTAAAAGCCTTAACAGCTAGAAGGTTGATGTCTTCAGCAAAGTTATTCACCAGATTGAAGGCTATCTGGTGGTAGAGCCTGAATGAGAAATCATCCACTAGGTGGCGTTAGTAGCAAATTGTCTTCAATTGTCTGTATCTTAAGAACCTTGAAAGCTAGAAGGTTGGTCTTCGGAATAGATGTTCAGCATATGGAGACTATCTGACGGAGAAAAGTCTGATTGAGAATATATCCGCTAGGTGGTTCTAGTAAAAAGAAATGTACAATCTTCTCTACTTCAAGGTTCTTAACAGCTAGAAGGTTGGTGTCTTCGGCAAAGATATTCAACAAATTTCGGGATTTCTGGCGGTGAAGAGTCTGAATGACAGTTTATCCGCTAGGTTGCGCTAGTAACAAATTTTGCGCAATTGAAAACCATTTTATTGTCAGGAAAATAGGAAAAATAGTACACAACCAAATGTCATTGCGTTTTTCTACATTATTCAGTTTCACGAAAATTTTGTTTAGTATACAGATAATGAACATGGAACAAAAAAATCGGGAGTGGAAATCACTTCGAGATTAGGAAGATATCGAGATATGGAGAGGGAATTTGTATGCAAAATTTAGGAACTGAATAAACATCGACATAGGGAGAGATATCTAGTTGTAGAACATCGAGATGTGGAGGGTGAAATGTAATATTTAAATTCTTTCATCGAAGATTTTAATGTTTCTTTTAGTGATTCGATTATCCGTAACATTTGATTATCCGGAATGAAGAAAAAATCGATACTCCGGATAATCGAGTCCGTTGCGTAGCAAAAATCTCACTTTCTCATTTCTCATGCATGAGACTTTTTACGCTTGAGTTGTAACACACGTAACTCAACAGCCAAAAAAATCATGCATGAGTTGGCTCATCCGTTTAACTCATTGGCTTGTATTTCCACAGTTTTTGAACGCAAAGCACATATCATTTATTTTTCTGCAAGAAATATAACAAACACTTCCAATGTAAATCATAACATTGAGTTTTGGCAAAATTTCGGTGGGTTTTATGATTGAATCAATTTTGACGGTGTGAGCGTGAGCGAATGATTTTGCATCGAAATCTCATGCGTGAGTTTTGCGAAGCTCAAATCTCAAATGAGTTTACTCTGTCGGGAGAACTCAATGATTATATTTGAGGGTGAGTATGCCAACACTGCCTGTACTATGGAAACTTATGAAGCTCTTTATATCTGTTAAAATAATCAGACCGTTTGTTATTTGCACATTTGGTTAAAATGGTCAGAATGAATTATCTTAAAGATATATTGTTTTGTTCAAACCTTTGTAGCAGTGTGTGACGGGACCATTATCATCATCATCATAATCAACTTTGGGAATAAATTCTCAATTAGATTTTTCACCTCCACAAACCAGTTTTTTGCTAAATTCAGCAAAATCTCACTAAAAATTTCAGCAAGGCAAAATTGATCTGCAACCATCTACTCGCAATAAAGCTAGTAACACATTTTATTTAATTGCTTGTATCTCAAAAATTTAGAATCACCGCCAGCAAGCCCTTCATATGCCGAGCAGCCTTGCCGAAGACACCAACCTTCTAGCTGATAAGCATGTTAAGATACAGACAATTGAAGAACATTTGTTGCTTCCGCCACCTAGTGGATAAATTCTCATTCATGCACTCTACCACCAGATAGCCTTCAATCTGATAAATAACTTTCCCGAAGACACCAACATTCTAGCTGATAAGGCTCTTAAGGTAGAGAAGATTGAAGATTTATTGTTACTAGCGCCTCCAAGCGTATGAATTTTCAATCAGACTGTTCACTGCCAGATAGTCCTTGATCTGCTGAACACCTTTGCCGAAAACACCAACCTTATAGCTGTTAAGGATTTTGAGATACGGACAATAGAAAAACATTTGTCACTAGCGCCACCTAGCGGAAAAAATCTCGATCAAACTTTTCACCGCCAGATAGTCCTTGATCTGTTGAACAGCTTCGCGAAGACACCAACCTTTTAGCTAATAAGGATCTTGAGATACAGATGATTGAATAAAATTTGCCACTGGTGCCATCTAGGGGATGAATTCTCAATAAGATTTTTTGCGCCAGATTGTCCTTGATCTGCTGAATAGCTTTGCCGAAGATACTAACCTTCTAGGTCATTTGGATGTTGTGATATCCGTTTGAAACCAATTTTGCACCCCTCTGGTCCACGCTTTCCCGTTACCATTAGAAGGGTGGTGGTCAGGGGGAATGTCTCACCCAAGGATTGTAAGATCAACTAATCGCTTTTACTTCAAAATTTATTTCAAATCGATTGATCTACTAGTCTCCGAATTGTGGTCATTTAACCTTCGGGCTGTTGCGCTGTTGTACCTTGTACAACAGTTGTGATTTATATACTATCATTTTGCAACAAAGATATCTATCGACACCAAACCAAAATGTATTCCTCAAGAATCTTCTTAAGAACAATACTCGACAGTTCTTATTTACAGTATGGCCCTTTATAATGCGGTAAAATCAACAAATGTACACGAAAGTCACATAATATTATTATTATATTAACGCACTATATACGATTCGAGAAAACCACAGTTTGAAATCGGTATATCTTAAAATCCCGTTAATATAGAAAATTGGGGTCCTTAGTAAAGTTGTTCTGAAAGTGAAGCACTATCTGATGGTACCTCATTTGATTCGGAATTTAACCACTAAGTGGCACTAATGGACATGGAACTTTTACTTTTGTTTTGCAGATTTTTCAGGATGCTGACCATTTAGAAGGATGGTGTGTTCGGCAAAGTTGTTCAGTAAGTTAAGGACTATCATTGTTCAAGCTAGTTGATTCGAAATTTTGCCACTAAGCGGGGCTAGTGAGCATGATACTTTTGTCTGCAGATATCTCAGCCTGACCACCTAGAAAGAAAGTGTCTTCGGCAAAGTCGTTCAGTAGCTCAAGGACTATCATTATTTGAGCCAAGAAATAGGATGTTTTGCCACCAGGCGGCGCTAGTGAGCATGAAATTTTTGTTTTGCGGTTACTGCAGGATCTTGACATTTTAGGCAGGCACCTTCGGCAAAGTTGTTCAAAAGCTCAGGGACTTCAATTATTTAAAAAAATCTCGAACTTCAAGGATTAAACGAAGAAATATTTTGAGCTACCGAACAACTCTGCCAAAGACGTAATCTTTCTAAGTAATCAGGCTGCTGAGATATTTGCGAAACAAATGTTTTATGCACACTAGCGCCACCTGGTGGCAAAATTTGAATCGACTAGCTTAAACAATGATAGTCCTTGAGTTACCGATCAAAATTACCGAAGACGCCATCTTTCTATGTTAACTAGCAGAAGAAAGCCCCTAATGTGATTTTTTAAAGTTTAATTTTTATCTAGCATAAGCAGTAGATACTCAACATTATCTGACCAATTTATTGAAACGCTTTCCATAGTGACAACATGACTTTTTGTATGTGTCAAATAAAGAGCTTTTGGTTTATGTGGGTATATTATAATATGAGTTTTGGAAGCATAAAGATAAATCTTCCTTTCTTGCAAGTATGAACCTCCAAACTTTTTTGCAATCTACTTCAATTTAACTCCACCGCAAATATCATCCAAACATTAGCACCATCACTATCACCCTATTTCCGAAATCTTTATGTAGATTGCTTCCAGCACCAAATTACCATCTCCAGTGAATAATAGTGAACTTCCAATTTTCCCAACCGGTGAGATTCACTTGCGGTGGTCAACCCCGAAAAAAGAATCAAGAAACGACATGGCCAACGATGCCATTCTTCTGCAAATGTTTATGGACAATGGATCTGCTGGACGTAACTACATAGAAGAGTGCCAGTGTTCTAAGGCCTGACATCGGACGGACCGACCACGGGATGGATGTATCTGGGCCAATAAAAATAAATGACCACTTTTCGCCTCACCTAATGAGAGTGCATTGAAACATTTAAATAGACGGTCGAAAAGGTTCGCCCTTCTCCCTCTCGTCATTCCGTGTGGCGTGTCCGTATTTGTTTATGGGGATACCGCACCGCACTAATGGTCCAGAGAGAACATCACCACCGACCGGGGCAGCAACTCATCGTAGATTACGGTCAAAAAAAGAACCACCACCTCCTTCGACCACACCAAGGAATCGACCGGAATTGACCGGTCCAGAGACGCGCGAACGAACAGTTAGTCAGCTCCATCAGACACCATTGTTAAGGGTATACGGTGTGCATTTTGTTCATGTCGATACGAAACAAAACGGAATTTCTAACACTGATAGCACTGCGGAACACGTTTTTGTCTCAATCACCAAAATACCGCTATTTACTTAATTGATATTTGCTGAATCCATTGCCGTTTTAGAAAAATATTATAGCAAGTTTTGTTTTTGAGATATTGACTGTTGAAAATCAAAATTTGACTATTACAGCTAACTTGCATGCAAGTTTGCCAGCTTGTAAGGCAATTTAATTGCTTTATTTGCAACAGAATTCAACCTTCATTTGTAAAACAATACTTATCAACAAATTTCATAATATTTTCGATGCTCAAAAGTTATTTTTGAATGGTTTGGAAAAGTATTGTATTTTGTTGTGTAAGAGGAACGAGGAATTTGATTATTATTATTATTATCTTTATTATCGAGATTTTCAGCCATAGGCTGGTTCATCTCCTAGTGTAATTTGATATGGAGACTGCAAGCACGTTGAAAAAAAAAAACGATTGAATCTTAATTTAATCGTACAATTCCAACCATATCATATCTGAAAGAAAAGGTGAAATTCTATTTGGCATGCTCCAAATGACAAAAGTTACACACTAAAATTCCTTCCCTTCATCACTTCTTTCGAGGTATAAAACAGATCGAAAGATGTTTAAATTGACTTCAAATGGACTTTCATTTCCTGGTTTTGAAGACATATTTCCGCGAGGCATTTCACCCAAATCGCCATAAAACAAC
The DNA here is from genome assembly GCF_002204515.2 of Aedes aegypti. Taxonomy (NCBI): domain Eukaryota; kingdom Metazoa; phylum Arthropoda; class Insecta; order Diptera; family Culicidae; genus Aedes; species Aedes aegypti. The sequence goes on from NC_035108.1 coordinate 385,770,870, forward strand.
CGAGTGTTCGGAATGATTGTACCCCGTTTGGCATAAAGTCGTTTGGCATAAAGTCGTTTGGCATAAGGCCATTTGGCATAAAGCCGTTTGGCATAAAGTCGTTTGGAATAATGGTCGTTTGGCATAATGGCCGTTTGGCATAATGATTGACTAAAAAGAAAAATCGGCATTTTTTAAGCTTTTGCCAAGATCAACACCACCGAGCTCATAAAAAAAAAATTGTAGGTTTTAAACAAGCGTGGTGTTCGTTCAGAGATTTTTTCAAGCTAAGAATTTCAAAAATTGTTGTTTCAAAAATTACTTGATAAAAGAATGTTTTTTTTTGTAAAATATCCAAAGCTCTATCAATGCGATTTAATGCAAAAATGGCCTATATACGAGAGCATATTATTTTTCGTTCAAAATGTTTAAGGCTCTAACGCAAAAAAATATTTTCATAGCATAGCTCAAATGAATAACACACCTTTAAAAGAAAATATTTGTGGCAAAATGTTTCAACGGTTCAATATATTTTTTTTATTTTGGAAGTGTATATTAAAAACAGCTAATATACGAGAGAAGGGAAAATTTGTGATTGAAATAATATTTTTTCCAGCATATCGCGGAGGGAGATCACGCGTTTGCTCCAAAAAAGTATATGTTGAATATTGGCAGTTTCTAAAGTAATTATCATTCTAACAACACATTCGGCAAGAATTGATAAAACAGCAAAATATAAAAATGGTTAACATTTAGCTTTACTAAATAATAAAATTTAAAGCAGTATAGATATAAAGAACAGCCTATTCTTAAAAGAAGGCAAAATTTATTATTAAACCAATAGAAGAATGGACGCCAAAAATTATTGTTCTCCCGAAAAGCGGTGACGAGAAAGAACGATAAACAGTCAAAAGAAGGAAGTATTCTGTCATTCTCGGCAATAAACATGTTGGAAAAATGCTGAGGACGGTAAAACTCGATAGAACCGCTAATTAAATAAAGAAGGGTGCATATTAGATGGTCAGTTCGTTCACCACCCTGAAATGCATAAAACTACGACAATTAAGAGTGCTAAAAACTTTTCGGGGATATGGGCTAGTCGGGGAAACGGGATATTCGGGGAACTGGCGTTCGGTTAACCGACATTCGGGAAACCGACATTCGGGGAAAAGAAGGACAACCCATCGAAGTAACTGCAGTAATCGATTTCTCCTTTCGGTGATAATTTGAGCAGATCAATGTTATCGATTGCCGTCCTTTTGTCAGTTGGAAACAAAAATATGCCAAAAAATATAGCTCCAAAGAACATCCTATGCATAAAAGAAGGAGAAATTTATTGAAATTTTAAATCAACAGTTTTCATACCTATTATTATGGTTACATCATATTTAGAAAAAAATAGTACAATTAAAAGAAGGGTAAATTTGTTCTTAATATATAAAAATCTTCAGTGCAAAAATTTGTTTCAATAGCGGAACTCAAAAGAAGAATTAATATTTGAAAGAAGGGTAATTTCTGGATAAAAAGTAAAATACTATTGGCAATAACTTTCCTAATTTGCTTAAATTTATTCAAGAGCGTATGATTATGTGTCATTTTGTATCAATTGACTCCAAAATAAGCCTGATGTCATCAGAAAGATTCAATTGAATCGTAAAAACGAAAAATTGAGAAATTCTTGGTTTCAGACTCATTATGCCAAACGACTATTATGCCAAACGACCATTATGCCAAACGACTTTATGCCAAATGACCATTATGCCAAACGACTTTATGCCAAACGGCTTTATGCCAAACGACTTTATGCCAAATGACTTACCACCGTTCGGAATATGAATCTGTTCAGAATTCAAGACAAAACGGTAGTCCGCGGAGTGATTCAAAAAACCGCACACCCTTACACCAGACAGGGGGAGGTAGAGTGAAGCGAGATTCATGATGCTGCCTGGAGATTGACCCTTTCGGACATTATTTGTACACAGAATGTTGGTGGTCTGACCCGTCGTCCTCTTCCTTGCTTGGCGTCCTCGGTGGTGGTGGTGCCGTTGTCGTAAACGTAATGACACTTGGTCGGGGTTCTAGCGACGAACTTCTGGGGAGGTGGTCCATCCATCGATGTAAGGAGCATACATCGTCTACTGGGCGAAGAAAATGGATTGAGCTCTGCTGGCAGCAAAAATAATGCACATGACACACACACGCTAAAAGCAAAAATAGATTATTCAACGTTGTTTTGTTCCTTCTTGATCGGAGACGCGAGATTTCGCTGACGGCTCGCTCCGGTGATGCATACCGAGTATGACCGGTCAGAAGTGGGCGGATGAGTGGACGTACACTCTTGTGCAAAAATGTAGGGCCACCCCTTAAAACATTCAAAATTGTTTTGTTGGAATCTCTATGATTGAAGGTCTAATGCGTTTCTCTAGCACAGTTTATACAGGTTTAGAGTTAAAATCGATACAATGCTGAGAAAAAAAATAATGTTTTAAGTGTTATTTTTTAAGCTTCAAGTAAAAATGTTGTTCCCAAAATTCAAAAAACGTTTTTGTTAAATATCTACGAAGTAAAAATACCTAATTTTCAGTCGAATTAAAGAGATCCAATTAGACATGTAATCACCGAGATATGGACGAAATACCATTGTATGTTTTTAGAGAATTACCCAAAACTTTTACACGGGAGTGTATGACTGCTTCCTCCAGTTTAGTCACCTCCGTTAGCTCTACGGAAGGGAAGAAGGTGGAAATTGATTTTGTCGTCGAGATGTATCGGGAGAGCGTCCGATGGATACTTACGATAAAAGGTCAATTTGCAATGAGGTGCACGTTTCGATTAATGTCTTAGGCGTGGGTGGACGGAACGGAATTAGACAGCGAGGTTGGGTGATTTAGTGACGAGAGCTTGGCAAGGAGGGATTGAGCTGAACTAAGAATGTGGAAAAGCCCGTCACATGAGTGTGTAATGATTTGCAGAAAAATAACACATGTCTTCTTCTTCTTGGTATTACGTTCTCACTGGGACAGAGCTCGCTTCTCAGCTTAGTGTTCTTAAGAGCACTTCCACAGTTATTAACTGAGAGCTTTCTTTGCCCAAGTTGCCATTTTCGCATTCGTATATATCGTGTGTAAGATACGATGATATTCTAGGCCCAGGGAAGTCCAGGAAATTTCCGTTACGAAACGATCCTGGACCGACCGGGAATCGAACCCAGACACCTTTAGCATAGCTCCGTCCTTTCGAAATTATAGTGGTGTGGATGTTTTCACTACTGGTGTATTGAAACACAATTGTTCTTGCTCCGAGTGATCTCACAATTGCTTGTCACTTTCTTTATAAGAAATTTTCCAGAATATCCCTTCACGAGAAGAGTGGACGTCTGGCTACAAAAAAGTATGTCAGGTTGCTATAAAAGTTCTTGCTTTGGCCAACTCAAGGTCTAGAATTGTTATTGTATGTCGAACTCAAATTGGGGAACTAAATTTAGTCAACTCTGTAAACCTTGTATGGGCACCTGGTACCTTCCATCGCTGGAAATGAATTGGCTGATGAGCTGGCTCACGATGGAGCATCGCATGACTTTATTGGCCCTGTGCCAGCAATTCCAATTTCTAAGGGCTGTGTGAAGCTTCAGAAACTCTTGGGGGTCAACTCAGCACAAGCAATATTGGAATAATTTGGAGTGATATCGTTGAATAGTACATACTGAGCCAAGGGTGATGAAGTATTTAACAAACCGGTCAAAGCAGAATTGCAATCTCTTGGTCAGAGCGGTAACAGGCCACTGCCGTCTCAATATCACATGGAAAATATTCAGCGTGCTGACTTATTTATGTGTGATAGTTGTGATATCAATCATGGAACCTCGCATCATCTGATATGTAACTGTCCAGTTTTCGCACAACTACGATTCCAATCACCTGTTGAACACTGTTAAATCTGTCTCTATTTCCTCCCATCTTTCCCATCCCTTTTCTTTCCCATAGGGTAAATGAAAAAACAGGCTGAAATAAGGCGATGGCTCAAAACTCCCAAATGGTGGGGAACGTGCCTCTAATACCTAATACCTGATTGATGGAGCTGTGTCATTTTGCAAGGTGAGCCACCTTCCTCCGGGGCACCTGGAACAGGTTCCAGACAAATACTAGTTGTTAGTATTCTCGCCTGATACTAAAAAGTTGCAATGCTTTATGAAGTCATCGAAAACAAGATGACATGATGGAATTCTGTTGATTCCTAGGCTCTTGAATCTAATTCCGAAACGTTATATGAAGATATTGAAAATGTGCCCATAATCTATCAATGTTGACGAGGCGCAATCTTTAAGGCTGGATCGGTAAGTGATACAATAACCAGAATTTCGTGACCAATTTGAATGAAAGTTTCAAAAATTAAGACGGTAACACTGATGGTAATAACTTTAGTTGAATGTTCAAAACAAATTGTCCAGTTTTATAAAATTCAAAATGTTAAGAGAATACATGTTAAAAGAATTTCTGATCCTGGAGATTTTTTGTTGTCACCGTATTGATATGGAAATTAAGGTTCCATTTTTCAATTTAATTTATTTTGATTTCCAAACCAAATTCCCTTCCAGGGAAAAAAATATTAAAATTTTTGCTGAAATTAGAAATTCTGATGAGCGTACTTTCTCGAAATGTACCTAATTGGTTAACCACAGTTCACGAACAGTTTAATGAAATCGTAAATTATATTAGTTCGTAAAGGGATAGCATACATATCATACTGTTTTTATTATAAGTCCTCCGAAAATTTTGTGAGATTTGCCACGCTTGGCTTGATCCCCGCCCTCCCTTGGACATGGCATAATTTGTGAACAGGCTTTATTTTGCTCATCTTGATCTGATAGATTAAACAAACTCATAAGCCCACTACAAATTTTGCTTAACTTTTTGAATCTAACATTGAAAATCTCTCTTTGTTTACTTTCTCGTTAAGGACATATCTCCTTGAGTACCAAAATGGCCTGCAACATGGCACCTTACTCCCCTCTTCACTTTCCACTCTCTCCTCCCACGCTTCTCGCAGTGTTTTTGAGAGCGATCACAAAAAATGATTATTTGATGTTACTAAGCTTATTGTAGAGGAGTGGTTTCTTAACTGGAAGCATTCCATAAAGTGCTTTTCACAAATTACCAGTTTTTGAATGCAAACACTTAGTTATTGCTGTGATTTGTGTCGTAAAATACCACGCACTACCGAATCACTTCTTCTTCACGCACCGAGATATTGTTTGCTGGCTTTTCGGTTATCTAAAACTCACTTTAATCGTATTTCTACTCACCGTAGCAATTCAAAAATCTAATGCGATACTTGAAACACTTTGATTTTTCACGCACAATGCTCCTGAAAGCAATAAATCATTTATATTCGTCAATTTGTGCTCAAAAACAGTACCAGAACGCGAATTCACTGAGCCAACTTTGTTGATGAATCGGATGAGCCGCTCTCACTGATTGAAAGTGATGTCAGTTTTTATTATTATTATTATTATTATTATATTTAAGAGGTTTTAAATTTTATAAATTCATTCACCTCTAATGAGAAGAAAAAGGAAACAAATTGGTTTTGCATTAGCCTACACAATCAAATCTTATCAATAAGTTGACTATTTTTAAGAAACAGCAAGAGTTGTTCTTCAGTGTTAGAATCGTTACTTAGAATATCTCGTACTGATGCAGGTAGGTTAACATCGTTCCGATAGTTGTCGTAGATTGGGCAGGATACAAGCAAGTGCTCCACTGTCAGGCGACACAGGCATACTTCACATTCAGGAGCATCACGAGCGCTTCCTAAATAGTGTGCGTGTGTTATTTTTGTATGTCCAACTCTCAGACGGGATAAAATCCTTTGCTCCTTGCGCTTCTCTCTGTCGTTCCACTTTTCTGTAGTTCCTTTTACCTTCCTCAAGAACAGGTCAGTTTCCTTCGACCACGTAACTTTCCAGGCAATTTCTATAGATGACGCAATATATTTTCGAATGTCGTCACCTGGTACCTTGGTGCTTTGACGCTGGCTGGTTCTACCGACAGCTGCGAGTCTATCAGCCAATTCATTGCCAGCAATTCCCTTGTGTCCAGGAATCCAGCAGAATGATATGTTGCTTTTATACTTATTTTCAATGAGCTGTACCCATGGATGTCGTGATTTCCCACTCTCGATTGACTTTAGGACACTGGCAGAGTCAGTAAAAATCACTACAGGAGCATCTGATGGATACATTTCTTCAACGGCTAGCTTCAAGGCGGCTGCCTCAGCGGAGAAAACGGAGCAATAATTGGGTAACCGAAGCGATTTGTTGATACCCGGACCATATACCCCAAAGCCTACATCGTTTCCGAGCTTCGAACCATCTGTATAAAGTTTAATGTGGGATTTGTAATTTGTTTCTACTGTTGAGCGGAACTCGGCTTGTACTTTCAGTGGGGAATCTTTCGTTGAGAGTTTATGTTTCAGTCCCCAGTCGATTCTAGGGCTGGGCATATTCCATATGCGATCGGATATTCGGATCAGCTGTAGAACTTTTGGTAGTCGACTTCTTGTTAGATTTTTGAACAAATTATTAGCAACCGTTGATAAAAGACATTGGGGAGATTTATGCTTCGCTTTTTCGGCATATGATGTTGCACGTGTGGCAACAACTTTTGCTAACAAAGAATCAAATGGGAGAAGTCCAGCCTCTACGCACGATGATTTCGTTGGTGACGACGGGAGTAATCCTGAGGCTTCTCGTACCATTTTGTTATAAAATGGTGAAAGCGATTTTTTGAATTGTTCAGTATTGCGGCATGTTGCTTCTACACCGTAGAAGATTTTTGACAAAATCAGACTATTGCCAATGTTCATGATTGTTTTCCGGTTACTGGTGGATTGACACCGACTAATTGTCCGAACTAAACAGCTTCTCTGTTTCAGATTGGTTTTTAGCTGTTCGAAGTGATGGTTAAACGAAAGATGTCTGTCGAAGTACACTCCTAGTATTTTTGTCACCTTTCTATATGGAATGCGAATATTGTCCACTGTTACTTCCCTAGACCATGGATTATGCCGGTGGTTACATATGTGAGAGATAGAACATTTCTCTGCCGCCATTTGAAATCCAGTTGAGTTTGCCCACCTTGCAACTGCTCTAATAGCTGCTTGGAGCTTGATGCGAACTCGAGTTGCGTTGTTTCCCACAACAACTAAGACTATGTCATCTGCATATACGAATATTAGCACATCTTTCGGGAGAACTTTGAAGAGAGACTCCATAGCGATCAAAAACAAAGATACTGCCAAGACCGAGCCTTGAGGAACTCCGTTTTCTTCTATACAGGTGCGTGATAACTGATGTCCTATTGCTACTTGGAAGCAACGTTTTGATAAGAAGGATTGAATAAACAGGGGTAAATTGCCGTTCAATCCCCATTCCTGAAGCTGACGAAGAACACCTTCACGCCACACTCGATTGTAAGCTTTCGAAAGGTCTAGGGTAGCTATGTCGATGTGCAGATTTTCGTTTATCGCTTGGTTCAGTGTATTACCTAAGTCCGTCATATATGTTGAAGTGCCACGACCTTGACAGAAGGCATGTTGATGAGGGTCGAGCAGCTTCCTTTCTCTGAGACATGTCATCAAGCGACGATTCACCATGCGCTCCATAATTTTCCCGTTGCAACTAGTTAAGCTGATGGGACGAAAATCTTGCACATCTTTCGACCTTGCTCCTACTTTGGGAATTGGAACGACGGTACTATTTTTCCACTCATCTGGAAAGCATCCATTGACCCATAACAGATTATAGCTATCGAGAAGTTTTTGCTTTACGTGGATAGGGAGCCTTTTGAGAAGTGGATATGCTATTAAGTCAGGCCCGCATGATTTTCCCTTGGCATGATCTAGCGCCCAAAATAGTTCTGACATAGTGAACGCTTTGTTGTATGATTCGTCAGAGGTGAGTGTGTCGAGGGAGAAGCTTGTTGGGTTGACTTCGATTTTTGTTTTCTTGGCCAAAAATGATTCGGAGTACAAAGCAGATGAAGAGATAGAGCTAAAATATTTCCCTAACTCATCCGCGATATCCTTTGGATTATCAGTATAATGTCCATCAACTTTTAGTTGAAAACCAGAAAAGCGTCTTTTTCCTCTTAAGGCATTCAGTCGCTGCCATATTTCCTGAGTGGATGATTTGGGGCTGATACCATCGATAAAATGTTGCCACGAAGATTCTTTAGCTTGCTTAATTATTGATCTACATACTCTTCTTGCCTCCAGCCAACGTTCCTTCTTCGCGTCGTGAAATGGATCATCTGATTTTGTGCGCTTCCAGACACGTAGGGCCTTCCTACGCAATTTAATCGCGTTTTTGACCTCGTCACTCCACCATGGGACGGCTTGTCTTCCTGGCGTTTTCGAAGTCCGTGGGATGTGTTGCTTGGCTGCGCCAACGATTATTTTGCCTAATTCTACTGCTGAATATTCCCGATTCATTTCGATTTGACTGTCGATGTTTGACTCAAAGGCTTCCCAGTTCGCTCGATCAAATATCCAACGCCGTCTTCTTCCAGTGCATGGGGGGCTGTCATTCCCAAGGATTTCTATAGGGCAGTGATCGCTGCCTGCTGGGTCACGGTGAACATGCCAGCGGAGATGACCAATAATACTGCTGGAACACAACGATAAATCAATAGCGGTTCTCCTTTGTCCGCTGATGTAGGTATCGCTACCATCGTTCAAAACGATTAAATCGTATTTTTCGCAAATCCGCATTATCGCTCTACCTCTGGGGTCATCCCGTGAAGAACCCCATGCCCTATGATGTGCATTAAAGTCTCCCAGAATCAAAAAAGGGGGCTCCAAATTAGACAGTAGATGGTCGAAGTCGTGTTCAAATGTAGGGTACGGTTGAACTGGAATATAGATGCTTACCACGGTACAGTGAAAGCGACCCTCAAGCTTTGTTGCCAGAGCGAGCATTGTTGTGTCCACAGGTATATTCGAGTGAGGTTCGTCTATACGTACAGCAAGGGCGGATCCTTGGAAAATGTTGCTACCGGTCAGTGTACGCCACGTATATCGGCCCCGGAGCAAGGAAGCCAGATCACGTGTAGCGTTGGAGCGCAGATGATGTTCTTGTATAGCCAAGACTGTTGGTAGGTTTTCTCCTTTGATCAAGGCATCCAGGTCGCTTAGGTTTCGGTATAAGCCATTAATATTCCACTGGATAGCTAAACGGCGGCGGTTACTTGGTGTTTCGGTTAGGCTACTGTGTGTACTTGTTGGAGATGGTGGCGCTTCTTGCACATGCTGCCTGTTAGGGTTCCAGAGGGTGTACTCTAGAGGGTTCTCTCGTTGTTGTAGGGTGTTTTCTGAAACGTTTTTAGAAGCACGATGCGTTGGGAGAGTCTTAGTGGGTAATTGAGAAATACTTGCCCTTGATGGAGGGCAGTCCACGCCGACTGCCGCCAGAGGCTCATCGAGCGAGCTCGGAACATCCCTGGTCAGGGTCGGCGTGGAAGGCCTCGCGCTTGGCGAATCAGAGGTTACGGCGGTATCTGCTTTTGAAGACATCTTCTGGGGGTTGTGTAGATTTTGCAGTTTGTTATACATGGAGGAGTTGCAGCCAACATCGGCAATAGTTTGGGTTGCTGAAACGTAACGTTTTGAAGTATGGTGCGTTGGGTAATAACTAGCAATCGAATGAAGGATACTTGCCCTTGATGAGGGCCAGTCCACGCCGACTGCCGCCAGAGGCTCATCGAGTAAACTCGGAACATCCCTGGTCAGGGTCGGCGTGGAAGGCCTCGCGCTTGGCGAATCAGAGGTTTCGATGACTAATAATTTCGACGAGGTACTGGGTTCTACTTGGAAATTGTGCAGCTGGTCATAGATACAGGAATTTGATAAGGCAGCTTCCGGTAGAGGTTTTCTTGTGTTTTGATGAAGTTCGAAAGCGTAATCCGATTTATTATCCATTGAAAAGCGATTTTCGTTGGGTATCCGTTGGGTATCCGTTGTCTTGTCCATATGTATTGCGAGGTCCGTTATATGAGGGTTGATTTTGCGAAACTTGTGCTACTGATTACTCATCTACTTCAACGGTGCTTCCATTAGCATCTGGCGGAAGGGATGGGCGTTTGATGTTTTTAAAGTTCATATCAGTAGGGGAGATTTCCATGGCATGTTTCCTGCTTTTGCTTCGCGTTCGTCTTTCGTTATCAATTTGCCAATTTTTACTTTCGTTTCTCCTTGCGCTGTCGCAGGCCATGGAGGGTGGGGATTTGAAGCTTTGATCCTTTCGTGACAATCGTTGTAGGCTTTGGCAAGATTCTGAAGATGATGGTTTCGTTGAAGTTTGGGCCATTCCCGGTTCCTTTCGTGATTCGGTATTATTTTTGGCTTTTTGTTCATTCAAAATAGTAGTGAGTTTTGTTTTCAACGATTCAATTTCAGCACGTAGTTCAGCAATGATTTTATCCTTGGCAGATTCAGATTGGTCTAATCTCTTTTGAACCTCACTTGCTAATGTTTCCTTCGTGGTCTCTGCAAAATAGATTTTCCGGGCCTCAGCAGATGAAATATTGCGGTCGATTTTCATGCGAATGATGTTTTGCTCGTCCTTGTACTTTTGGCATGTGCGTGAAGTAACCGGATGAGAGCCCTCACAATTCTTGCAATAAGGAGCATTGCTGCACTTTTCTCCATCCTCTAGGCTGTGAACTTGAGAGCATTGAAGACACACACCTGCCTGGCCACAGAATTTTTTAGAGTGTCCGTAGGAGCCGCAATTAAAACAAATCATCGGTGTTGGATAGTAGGGTCTCACTTGAACACGAAGTTTGCCAAATAGTACGATTTCAGGAAGGATGGTTCCGTGAAATGTCATCACTATCAGCGGTGTGTTACGAATAACTCCATTAACCCGCTTAACGATACGGCGAACCGATTTCACACCTTGGGGTTCGAGATATTTCAGAAGAGTATCATCATCAACATCTGTGGAATCCGCTTCATAAACTACTCCTTGCACAACATTCAGCGTGGGATGGGAAATTACTTCAACCAAAGTACCGTCAGTGAGTTGTGAAATTTGGCACAATTTTTTCATTGCTGCCTTCGAGCTGGTACGGAGCAGATAACGGGTTCCTCTACCCTCTTTGGTAATCGTGACTTTCGATGATTCTCTTAAACCTACCGCTACATCAATCGATGCACTAACAATGAACGGATTTGGTAGTGCTTTATGGTGATCACTGCTTGAGGCTTGAGTTTGCGAGACAGCATCTTCTGGCTTACGACGCATTAGTAGTACCATAGTTTGTCCTAGCTCATCTTCGCTTAACATCCAGTCTGGTTGCCTTCTCACTAAAACTGACCCCCCCGGGTCATTTTGTGGCCCCCCATGGGGGCCCGATTGGACCCCGGCCATGAGGCCACGATGACGATTTTTTTTTTACACTTTTATACGTCCCACTTCTTTTATTTCACAACCCCGATAGGTACCGTTTTATTATCAACTTGCACTCGGGTTGAAGCAGACTACGATTGTTCAGTTCACAACACAATAGAACGCAAAGCAATAACGCGAAGCCACATTCGTTTGCTTATTGGCGACGCTATTTGGCAGTAGTATTTTGTGGTTTTAACGCACTATATTGCCCTTATCACAAGTGCTGGTTACCGATAATTGTTCCGTATTTCGAGAGTCTCTAGTTGAACTAACTTATTATATTAAATTAGTCGAAAAACCGACGAGTTTTTGCAAAATAATACGAGCGATCGCGACACAAGTGTAGCTAGGTATAGTATCCCGAACTCGATGATGTCAGTTTTTATGTTTGGAATTAAAATTGTTTGGATATTCACACACTTGCTACAACCACGTATTTTACAATTTCGTAAGCCTCAAAAGGTGCACAATGTCACAAGTGTTGCATAACATTTTCATGCGTGAGAAAAACAGCGTACGACGCAATTTAACAGCAAAAATGAATATAAGATATTATACAGTACAATTGACTGTAGAATTCAAATGCATACTGATGGCAACTTTCTCCGTCCGTGAGAAGCGAGAGAAGAGAGGAGCAAACTGCCAAAAAAGTAAACAACACACGCATGGTGTGAAAAATGCTTAAAATTTTGGTCAAAAATCACGTTTTTACTACCAAATAAAATAAATTGTGATTTTGAGCTTTTATGAAATTGTTGATGAATTCATATCGACAATTATATCTTTGTATGAAACGTATTAACGTATTCTATTGCGTTTCTTGTATGAAACGCTAGCCAAAAACCTTGTTTTCGATCTATAGTGAAAAACTTTCCAAAAGCTTCAGTAACGCACCATTATAATCAAAAGAGAGTGAGAGAAGAGAGAATCTCTCATTTTACATAATTCCTTCTGAAAAGTTACGCGAGAATCATGAGTCAGTAGGGAATTTGAGGGAAAATGAACACCCCAAGCAATTTTCATGTTTCCTCGCTTATGAATGTGTCAAATTCTTTTTAAATTGCTCAGGATTGAAGAAGAATGTTTATGCAATGAAACAAGTTGAAAAATTGTGATGAAAACAGAATTTTATCAACATTATTGTAATATCGAATATTTCTTTCCACAGCGTCAACGTTTCAAACATGTGGGTGAAATGAACATGTAACGGGAGTAAAATGAACAGATGCTGGGGGTAACATGAACATGCTGTGGGGGTGAAATGAACAACATTCAAATTAAACGGGCTCAAAGTGCTTAAGCTGTTCACTTGATTCATGGTGGACAGTTTTAGTTCCTTCAATGATGCGAATAGTAAAAAGGGACATGCCACAAAAGTTCAATCCAATGGACGCAGTGGCTTAACCTTCCCAACAAAAAAAAAAAAAAAAACGGGTTGTGGTATGATTCTGAAAATGCAGTACATGATCAATGCAGATCTCACAGACATTCCAGAATCGATGGAAAGTTTAACCGCGGCCTCTTAGATGGCTATCCATGTCTGTCTTTGAATTTTGTGAACTCTAGGTATCTGAAATAAAATCCAATAGTATTCGCGCAACCCCGGAGGTAATATTAACCCCATCTTGAATGGTTCATTTTACCCCCAATAATTCGACATCTTCATATCATTAGTATTGAAAATTTAGATGATAAAAAAACTTTCAATTTCCATCTACTTATTATAAATACTTGAAGGATATGGTTTTGCCTTTTGGAGTGTGTTTGTTTGAAATTGAACCTTAATATTATGAGAAACTAAGCAATTATACATATCGTTATTTTTCTTTATTTTGATCTGGCTTATATGTTTGTAGGTTTAGGTCTTCCAATAATCAATTACAGTTTACAGCATATGACTCGATAAACGCAAATGGACATCTATCCATAGTATATAAACAGCTCATAACTGTAATTACTTAGAGTGCTATTTCTAAGCCGAAAGCTCGAGACTGCTCTAGGAGTCAAGTGTTTTCGACTGGATATAGAATCGTTATTTAAAAACCAAAACGTATAAATATGATACAAAATAGATTTTCAGTTTCCAAATTTAAAATAAATATATCAATAGGGCCTGCCTTATCCGAGAAGTGAGAATCATGCTGAAGGTGTCTGGGTTCAATTCCCGGTCGGTCCAGGATGTTTTAGTAATGGAAATTTCCTTGACTACCCTGGGCATAGAGTATAATCGTACCTGTCACACGATATACAGATGCAAAAATGGCAAATTTGGCAAAGAAATCTCTCAGTTAATAACTGTGGTAGTGTTCTTGAGAACACTAAGCTGAGAAGTACGGACGTAAAGCCAAGAAGAAGAAGATAACAATATATGGGTTCAACCCCTGGCCTGTCCCTTTCCTTGTACTTTGTAGTTGTATCTATCACTTGCTTCTATCTTCCACTCTCAATCTATCACACTCACACTATTCGTTCATATCAAACGCTACAATAATATCTGCTATGCCCATGCAAGTGGACGAAGGTCAGCAAAAATGTCCGCGGAAGTTCACATTTAAAAGTCAAAAATGGTTGTTGATGATCTGCAAAGATCTGAGAAGAGACTTATGTTAGTCTGTGAAGATCCACGAAAGTTCCTTGAAAATCATTGAACTGCGTGAAGGTAAATGAAAATCTGAGACGGCCTGTGATGCTCTGTAAAGTACCTGTGAAGTGCTCTGTGAAAGTTTCCAAAATCTCGCTTAGAGGAGATTCAAATACAACGTCCATCATATTTCAGGATTTCTAGAACCACCCCCCCCCCCCCTCTATCACGATTTTTTCAATACCTGTTGCACGCACTGTCACACTTCCGTAGACCCCCTCCTCCTTCAAATCATGGACGTCATTTTTGAATGAGCCCTTAGTTGCTGTGAGCATTAATTGAATTAACAATTCATCAAAATGTCACGTTTTACGCTCGTAGACACGATTGTTCTACTTTTTCTCGAATGTCCCGTTTTCCCGAATGTAAATTTCCCGGATGACCCATGCCTCCGAAAAGTAAAGCAGTTCAAATAGGCTCTATAATAGTTTTCGGAGGCAGGATGGTGAATTAGAAAGAACGATAAGCAATCAAAAGAAGGAGGTATTTGGTCATTCTCCACTATATACATGTTGCCAAAAAATGCTGAGTACGGCATAACAGATGACCAGTACATCCACCACCCTAAATGTATAAAAATATGACAATTATGAATGACAAAAACTTTGTGAGCTATTCGGAAAAATGGGATATTCGAGGAACTGGCATTCGCTGAAACGAAATTCGGGGAAACGACATTCGGGGAAAACCCGTAGATACAATGACCTTGAAACCAGAAAGTTATCGGACGAAGAAATATGCACTTTACTCAACATTGTCTGACCATTCCGCAATACGAGTTTACTGAACGTAAAGGAAGACGGGGTAAGACCGGCCCGCCTAAGCAATTTAATTAATGTGTCAAAATCAAGAATAAATAAATATTTTTTCGGTGCAGCATGTTGGTTTTTGAAGCCTTGGGCATGATCAAGTGCTGGATTTGCGAAAATTTATACATTTTATGAGACTTGAAAAAGTGTTTACTTATCTCAATTATTTTTAACGACGGGGTTAAACCGCCCACAACGATTTTTTTTTGCAAAATTTCGAAAAAAAAAACATCAATTCACTGTGATTTTAAGGAGTATGAAGTTTTATGAATTCAACATTGTTTAACCTGGATATTTTCATCTCTTTTTTCGGTATATTTGTTCTTAATTCTTACATGCATATCATTGTCACATTGCGATACCCATATTTTGGAAAAATATCTAGATTTGACTTGCATTTTTGGCAAAATTGACTTCATTTTACACGTTAAACAAAGATATAACTTTTAAAATTGTTTAGACCTTTTTTGAAATAAATTTGGGGTGGTGTTCTTACCCCATCAACAGTGGCCCCTCTTGCGCAATTTTCCCAATTAGAGCCTTATTTGAAAGCTAAATATTTACAATTACTATTACACTTCACTGGAGCATTTTTCACATGTGTGGCAATGCTTGAACGGATAGTTTGTTGCGTTTCCACAAAAATTACCCTTACGGAATCCTTAAGTGAGCATCTGTTAAATTAGATCAAATTCAATATCGATGAGCAAAAACAAAAATCTTATGTTTAATCATATTGGTAAAAAAAGTTTTTGTTACAACTTTTGGCATGATCGAGCCCTAAGGAGAGAGATTTGATAAAATATTTTTTGTTGTCCGTTCGGGGTAGGTGTTTACTGGCACGATATACAATCCCTGAACATGCGATAACAATTGCACAGACAAACAGACGTCACACTCTCATCAATGGCCATCGATCATTTGAACGGTTGATGAAGTATTTTTAATTGTTTTAAGGCTAAGTAGCCCGTCATTCGTTTTTGCAACAATGATGACTTTTCAGCTTGCATTTCAAAGTGATAAAACTCAGCCTTGATAGTTTATATCGACTTGAAAAAGTATCACTGTACGCGCCAACATGCATAAAGTATGCTGATACTTTTTCAGGTGTGTCAGTGCAAAACCAACTGATTTTCTTTGATTACAAACCCGTGAGATGAATTAGCAACAATCATCAACGACGCGTACAAATTTCAATGACGGCCTACTTGGCCTTAAATCTTGATTGTTACAGAGAGCGATAAGTGAGAGTTTCTCTCAATTTTCTCAAGATTCAATCCCTGTTGAGGGCTGAAGTTTTGGAAGTCCAGAATTTTTTTACTCATCTGAGATATAAGAGAGATGAATGAAATGTATTTCAGGTAGATTGGTGAAACTCAGGATGGGTGGTACTCAAAACTGTCTGAAGAATTTTTGGCGAAAACTTCAGTTTGTATATGTTCAATCGTGGACTACGAAAAAGGGATGATTTTTGACCAGTCAATTTGTTTGTTCCGTGGATGATACAAACCAGTAGTGGTACTCATACTGCGGAACTCGAAGTCGAAGATTTTATCACCAAAACTCGTATCAATTAGCTCATATGGTTGAAATAATTGAAATTCTGTTAGATATCATTGAATTCCTTAGGAAATTGCATACATTTAGGCGTTTTCAGCGTAATTCTTGAAATTTATTTATTCGTTATTTATGTAAATATTGCATTGTTAAGAATTTTACAAGCATATTCGGATTCAGGGTGCTCAAATTTATCATATAGAGTTGTTTTGGAAACTAACAATAATGGTATTGACAAGTGATCAATTTCACCCCGAAATGAAATCCTCTGATTTCTTATTTTAGAGGTATTTGTTAATACTAAAATGACATTTGTTAGAAAATTTCGGTATATAAGTCGATGAAGCCCACCTTCGTACTTATTTTCCTGCATTTAGTTGTTTGGGATTGTTAACATTATAGAAAACATACTAGAAAAACCGTGAAAATTGATCAATTTCACCCGAAATTACGGTAACGATTCGCAGATAATTTTGTTTTTTTATAAAACTTTTTCAAAAGTTTAAGAATCACAAAAAAACACAACTTTAAAGAATATAACTGTGAAAACTATTGACATTACCAGTGTTAATACAAATCAAACTAAGTTACTGCTATGTAGTTGTATGATGTTGATAGTGTTGAATTTCAAAAGTATACTTGGCAACCCTTGAGATTTTTCGGCTCTGGGGGGGGTTTTGACCCCCAAAACCCCCCCTTGGTTGCGCCACTGGCGTAGATGGAGGAATGGTATAAGAATGTATTACTTGTCTTCCTTGTTAAACAAATATTTTCAAACATTTCCAATAAAGATACTCTTTAAACTTGCAACATAACTTCAGTGTATTGCAATTAAAATCATCCATTTACAATGTTGCATCCATCCCTTCACAACCAAGACATTAAATCATCACCACCAATGCAGAAGAAAGTCTGCCCAGCATGAAATGAGCAACGACCTGTCTCGCAGGGGGCACACTGTTCATAAAAAAACAATCCCAGCTCATTGGTCGGGGGCATACCGTCCCGGCACACTATAATTGGCTGCCTGTACCCCTTAAATCATCACAGATAAGACAGTGATTCATGGCCCAAGGACACCCCGATGCGTTTTCATGGGCTGCGCTGGGTTTTGCAAGGTGGATGTTCCATGTGCACATTACCTCGGAGAAGAACGTACACGCGTGAGATGAACATGTTTGTTTTCGACCAACAACGTCAACCCTTTAACTGGTGAAATTAATTTAAATTTGATTTTAAAACAATTCTTATTTCGCTTTGGGATCATCTTTGGTCCACCCTAACATTCCACCTCATATCACATCTTCCAAGTGATATACTGCAGAGTTTTTAGCTGAAAGCGATTGCTCTTCGACAGTGGTTCGACAGCACCGTCCAAGACGAATGTCTTCCTGAAGCTCCCTCAGTCCTCCCTTCATATCCTACGCCGTCCAAAACTGCCCGGCTGGTCATTTTATCCTTTAAAATTCCCTTTTCATAGGTCCCCGGTTACCATCGGATAGCACAGTAGATATTTTCCGTATAAATCACTATTATTGGCATTATTTTCCTTCACGTGTGAGATATGCTTTCATTCAAACTGCGCCACTGTCTGCCATATTTCATGGTCGGCTGATGGGTGTCTTTTGGAAGGCTGCTGCCGCACCGCTTCTTCCCATATGCCAGTGGGTTTTGGTGCACACGTATTTGACGCAAGACAACCTTTCGGGTGACATTTCATATCTTTAGAAATGCAGAGGTTTCAGGGGCCGATATTCCAATGGAGATGTAATGTCATACACAAAATAATATCCGATGTGCATGTACTACAATATGCTTACGTATCTGTTACTTATAGTATTGATGTGTAAAATGTAACATTTAATAGAGTTTCTATCAGTCAGACTACTATGAGATTTTGTACATAATGGCGTCACTTACCGTTTTCGTGTCTGATCCAACGATACGAAGGCCTGGGTTGCTGCTTGGAACGCATTGTATTGCCAATTAATTTAGTTGACAAACGATTCACAAAATAACTCTTTCACAGGTTGTTTCACAGTTGTATCACAACACAATCACTTCTCACACTACGATTTCTATCCACTCAAAGCACCTGCAACGAAAAAAACGAAAAGAGAATTCAAAAGATTAGTGAGCTGTAATTTGTGCCATTCAGACTTACATAGAATGACCAATTCATCGAAATGTTTTGCTTTATCTGGTAAACAATCATCAGTCGCTTTAAAATTTGACTCCATTAAGGAAAATTAATTTTCTTCCGACGATTTGGCCCGGCTCTTCAGCCGCGTTCACTGATGGGTCATTACAGGTGCGTTATTTAATGGAAAATGTATTTATCTGCTTGACGAAACACTAAGCAAAATTCATTCGCTATCACATCGTCAAGCTGAAAAGCCTCTTTCCGTAGATTCCATCAACCAAATCAGTTTTGACACTGACACTCTAGTTTAATTTTTAGTGCGGATCCAGATCATTTCTTGGCGATAAGCGCCTACAAATTTCACCAGCGTCGTTGAGCATCTTGAAGCGATAATTAAATTACGTGTGCCATGGAAGATTACGACTTCGATAACGACGTCGCACCGTGGACCCCGACTTCACGGTGGAACTGTGAAGTACCAATCAACATTTAACTCCTGGCAGAGCTGTTCTGTTTTATGATCAACGTCCATCGCTGCTGGGCCGATTGTCGCATTAGGGATAATTAGGAAAAACAAATTTGGACTCTGCCCATCGGATAGAAGGTGATTTGGAAATTTATTGCGACGCTGGCGGGGTTCGAGTTGATGGAAATGCCTAAATAGTGTCGATATCGGTTCTAATTATGAGAACAGATGTCCGTGGGCCCAGATAGCCGTAGCGGTAAACGCGCAGCTATTCAGCATGACCATGCTGAGGGTCGTGGGTTCGAATCCCACTGGTCGAGGATCTTTTCGTAAAGGAAATTTTCTCGATTCCCAGGGCATAGAGTATCATCGTACCTGCCACACGATATACACATGCAAAAATGGTCAACCGGCAAAGAAAGCTCTCAGTTAATAACTGTGGAAGTGCTCATAAGAACACTAATCTGAGAAGCAGGCTTTGTCCCAGTTGGGACGTAACGCCAGAAAGAAGAAGAAGATGTCCGTTAGTAGGGTGGATGGGGACTATTGCTTAAAGTGCGATGTTTTAGCTGA
The DNA here is from genome assembly GCF_002204515.2 of Aedes aegypti. Classification (NCBI taxonomy): domain Eukaryota; kingdom Metazoa; phylum Arthropoda; class Insecta; order Diptera; family Culicidae; genus Aedes; species Aedes aegypti. The sequence continues at coordinate 385,790,487 of NC_035108.1, forward strand.
ACTAAGTTATCTTGAGCTCACCATAGTTCAATAGAAAATATTATTATTATTAGCTTTATTAGGGAGATTTTACATTTATTTTATGATTTTAAAATTAACATTTGGGGCCTTCCTTAGCCGAGCGGTTAAAGGAGGCGGCTACAAAGCAAAGCTATGCTGAAGGGTTTGAATCCCGGTCGGTCCAGGATTTTTTCGTAATGGAAATTTCCTTGACTTCCCTGGGCATAGAGTATCATCGTACCTGCCACACAAAGCTCTCAGTTAATAACTGTGGAAGTGCTCATAAGAACACTACGCTGAGAAGCAGGCTCTGTTCCAGTGAGGACGTTAATGCCAAGAAGAAGAAGGGAGATTTTCAGCCCTTGGCTGGTTCATCTCCAAATAGAAAAAAAAAATAATAATAATCATACTCAAACAATTCCAAGTTTATTTTTTACTGTTCTTTCATGAATTGTAATTGGATTGAAGGGTAGATGTTTATTGAATGTTACTCTTAAATACATTCAAATATTCAGAATAAGCCTAATTGATACCTTTACGATCTTTGTAAGGACAAGTGCCTTTGATTTTTCGTTAGACTAACGAAAGTAGGAAAAAAATATTTCAGAGGATCGCTTCTTTGACTATGGTATTATCCTACAAAAAAAAAAGATGAATCTAAAAAACTGTCACTAAACGTGACAAAAAAAGATAGAAATGACGTTTCTCCGGAATGCGAGCTTTCTTGTAAGGATGAAATGGTTAATGTTAATAATTGCATTGAAATGAGCAATCAGTTAGATAATTTTGACAAATTTTCCCAACATCAAATCGAAGCAGCCTCTAGCCAAGGCTCTTTGATTCATATGAAAAAAACAAAGAGTGCCGCCGGCGTAGCACCATGAAGGGCCAGGCAGGCCCGGATTTGGGAGGGTGCCAAGGGGGCAAATGCCCCGGGCCCCCCGATGAAGGGGGCCCCCCGAGGAATCAAAATTAAAAACAAAAAACATTTTGAAATACCTTACAATAGTTTCTCCTTAGACATTTGGACATATAATTCTAAAGTCAAAGTCAACTCTCTAATTTTTTAGTTATTTTTTTTTTCATTGCCTAATCTTACAGTATGTTAAGTAACGAACGAACGAAAACGTTGATTACATTACCGTAATCCGGGGTAACATTGGTTATTTTTTTTAGTTTTTCTTAAATTTTTCATTTCACAATACAAATGTTACAAGTTTCATATTTTTAAAACAAGTACTGGCACCCACTCCTCCTAGCTATGTACTTTATTTTGTTTTTCGAAAGATTTAATTATGTTTAAATAAATGTTTTAAGTGATTTTTTGATTCAGCTGATATGGGGTAACATTGATCACCCAAGTAAACGACGTTCGCTAATATTGAAAATGTCGTGACTTACTAAAATCAGGGCCCCTGAAGCCGAATATGAAGACCAAACTCTTACAAGTCATTTACTTTTTGAGTTATTTCAAAATTAAAAACACTTTGAACCGCGTAATACGCCTAAAAGTAGGCAATTTACTCAGGAAAGTCTACATTCGTAATAGTAATTAGTTAATGTTGCCTAATTGAATAAACTTATGAAAGATTTAACAACGGATTCGTTTTCGGTGATGCCATTTTTAGTAACACCCGCATTTTCCTTGATCACATCGTCTGCAGAACTCATGTGAGACATGAATTTTCGGTAGTGTCAGTGAAAATGATAGAAATCATTGTTTCAAAAAGTTGACAAATTTGCGCATGAACTAAACACAATTTTGGCAAAAACCTTAATTATCATTAGCTTATGAATATACGAAAGAGAGGCACCATTCATGGTTCGAAAATGTTTCATCAATAAATCTTTATTTGAACGTTTAACAAGATGAGTCATCCCGATCAATGTTACCCCGCTGATCAATGTTACCCCGGATTACGGTACTTTGAATTTAGGACCCTCATATGTTTGGACCGACCATCTCGTTAAAAACTCAAATTAAATACGTTAGTTTGTGGAATCCCAAAACGTGCTGAATTTATCATAAAGGGCCTCCTTTATGAGATCTGACCCGGGCCCCCCGAAGCCCGAATCCGGCACTGGGGCCAGGTGAGCTAGCCCCATAGACCAATCCAGGCCCCATCCAGAATGTTGGATGGAAGTGAATATAAATATAAAAAAACTTTTTATATGCAAAAATAACGTTGGGGCCCAGATAGCCGTAGCGGTAAACGCGCAGGTATTCAGCAAGACCAAGCTGAGGGTCGTGGGTTCGAATCCCACCGGTCGAGGATCTTTTCGGGTTGGAAATTTTCTCGACTTCCCAGGGCATAGAGTATCTTCGTACCTGCCACACGATATACGCATGCAAAAATGGTCATTGGCACAGTAAGCTCTCAGTTAAAAACTGTGGAAGTGCTCATAAGAACACTAAGCTGAGAAGCAGGCTCTGTCCCAGTGGTGACGTAATGCCAGAAATAAGAACGTTAAGGAAAATCTTTTGAAACAATTTACATGACTTATTATATACTAATAACTATTTAAAAGTTAGGTACGTTCTTTTATCTCGAAAAACTAGCTTGATATACACAACATTAGCGTGTCGGTCCTGACATCGATGAATCGCACGGCACCCGAAAGATTTACCGTCCAGCTGTCACTCGATTGGTTAAAATCAGCTAGTTGTTGTGTGCGATAAGCGCAATTTTCCCATATTTTCGTTGCAAAAACACCATGGTACAAAATAGCGTCAATATACTAAATTCGGTTCCCAAAATTCGTATCACTCACTGTATTATAATTTCCCATGGTTTTGGAGGATGCCCTGCTCGAGATGTCCAGTGATGGTGATTTTTCTAATAATAATTCACTAAAGAAATCCCTACATTAACTACAACTCGCATGATATCTGACACTGATTGAAAAAAAATAGACGAAAATACTTCGTTGGAGATTTCTTCGATAATAGATGGTAGGATTTTTTTGCGAAATATTAGGCTAAATTCCTTACAATTATTTTCAAGGAATTTGAACTTGGCAATGTTTTCTTCAGATGGATAGCAAAAAAAATTACCTGGTTTAAAAAAGCGCAACAAACTCTACCAAAGTTATTATTTCAAAAATGAATGCTTTATTTGATTTTGTTTCATTCTTCAAAGTTATTTCGCATGAATGAAGTTAAACTTCGGCAAATAAACTCCGAAAGCAATTTATTAGGATACACATAAATAAATTTTTAGGATCTTCCTTAAGGTGACTCCATATCAGACTCCAAAGATGGCATACTTGTTACCCTACTCGATTTTCAAAGTCACTAATCTTAAGAAATAATGAATCAACGAAGCTGATCTTCTTATTTTAAGCTTTCTGATGACAATCTTATAGAATATTGGTAGGAATCATTCAATTTTTTTTTTGCGATAAGTCTAGGATATTTTTTGCCCTGAATTTTTCAAGCATTATTTAAAAATTACCGAGAGATTTTCTTAAGGATTTGTTGAAGGACTCTGAAGAAAAGCTTTAGGAAGAATCTCAAAGGAAAAGTTGTAAACACTGTTGCTGAACTCTATGAAGAATTTGTGGAATGAAACCTTGCCTGGTGATTATGAAGATAATTGTGGTTCGCAATAAGCAGGTGAAGGTCCCTTCTGGAGAAGTGTTCAAAAGAATTTCCAAAGCATTCTCTGGCGGAATTTGTCAAGAATTTTTCTAAGCAATTTGATAGAGATCCGTCCAAAATGTTGTTGATAACTTGAGAAACCCTTAAAATCTTCGGGAAAAATCTCTTGTATAATAACTACTAATCCCGGGAAATATTTCCGGTGGAAACTTCAGGAGGAACTTAGCGAAAACTGAAATAGGAGTTTTTGGGAAACGCACTGGAAAAGAACGGAAATAATTCCTGAAAAAGTCTTCATTTATTTAATAACATGGATTTTCCCCAATCTAAGTAATGATTACGAAAAACAAAACCCAATCTGGCATTCGTAGGAAAAAGTTCAAAACTGTTATTTTATTCACTATTACAATTTATATTGAAGTTTTAGAAAAAGCAAGACTCATGATTGTTGCCCGTGTGGCATGGAAACATTTCCAGAAACCTGGAGGAACTTTTCAGAACCCCACTCAGTGCTATCGGTGTCAAAAGTTGAGTCATAGATTCTAAATGCATGATTTGCGGAGGATCTTCTCACGCTAAGAACGTGAAGGGAGATACCAAAAAGTTTGTATGCGCAAATTGCGGGGGTAACTATAGTTCTAACTTTTGAGACTGCCCTTCGCGCAAACGAGTTTTTGAGGCTCGTGCTAGGCAAATGACCAGCATCGTTTTTCGTCGCCAGAATTCCCAATCAGAATCCCCAAAATTTCTCATTTCTCAGCTAACGATCGCTTGCTTTATAATCATAAATAATAATCATGCTCATTTGTATACTTTTCTTTCTTTTTTCGTCAGGTAACCGCTCGAATTGGAATACCCAAGAAAATTTATCGAAATGATCGAATGGATGGAGCATGTGGTAGAGCTGCTATCATCATTCATAGGCGTTTGAAACTTCAACTTTTTTTCGTCATCAAATACCAAAATTTTTAAAGCTTTAGGTGTTTCTGTTAAAACACAACTTGGTAAATATACTTTCATAGATGCCTATTTGCCTTTTCAATGCTCTGGACAGTAAGTTAATTTGCTCAAAACTGACTTCGGTCATGGAATAATTCTCAAAGAAATTCCAACGGCAGAATTTTATTTGATGATTGCTCTTCAGGATATTTCTCAATTCAATACCCTGATAGCTCTACATGTAAAAATCCATCTACGATTGATTTGGTCTTAACCGACTCTAGTCATCTTTGTAGCCAATTAGTTACTCATGCTGATTTTGATTCTGATCATGTCCCTGTTACATTTTAAATATCCCATGAAGCGATTCTCAATCCAATTAGTTCAATTAGAAATATATATGAAACATATATTGACTCTAATGTTCATGTTAACATTTCTTTACAAACAAAGCTGGATATTGACAATGCTCTCGAAACTTTAATAAATTCCATTGTTGAAGCCAGGAGCATTGCAATTCCAAAATGTGAAGTAAAACTTGAATCCGTGATTATCGACGATGATCTTAAACTCTTGATCCGTCTTAAAAACGTGAGGAGAAGGCAATTTCAACGCACTCGCGATCCTGCTATGACAATTATATGGCAGGATTTGCAGAAAGAAATCAACGTTTTCCTCAATTAAGAAACAAAAATTTTGAAAGTAAAATTACTCAATTTAACCCTGGCTCTAAGCCCGTTTGGAAATTATCTAAAATTTTGAAAAAAACCTCAGAAGCCAATACCGGCATTGAAAGAGGAAAACAAATTATTACTTGAAAGCGCATACAATTTCAATTGAGGATTTACCAATAGAAATTCAAGTTACTCAGGACTTCGAAAATATTCTTAATCAAGAGAACGTTTTCGGAAATTCCTGAGAGACTGATTTGGCAGCAGTGAGAACTATTATCACAAAATTTAAAAATATGAAAGCCCCTGCCGATGATGGAATTTTCTACATCCTCATCAAAAAACATCCAGAAAGTAGCTTATCATTCTTAGTTGAAATATTCAGCAAATGTTTTCAGTTGGCATATTTTCCTGACAAATGGAAAAATGCTAAGGTTGTTCCAATTTTAAAACCAAACAAAAATTATGCAGAAGTTTCTAGCTATCTTCCACTCAGTCTGCTTTCCTCTATCGGTAAACTTTTTGAAAAGGTCATTTTGAAAAGAATGATGGTCAACATCATTGAAACTTCAATTTTTGCCATTGAACAGTTCGGATTCCGCCATGGACATTCGACCACTCATCAACTTTTATGTGCAACAAATTTGATCCGTTCCAGCAAATCTGAAGACTATTCTACTGGTCTTGCTCTTCTAGACATAGAAAAAGCGTTCGACAGTGTATGAAGGCTTGATAGCAATATTAAAAATAACCTTTGATTTTCCAACAAACATTGTAAGAATAATCCAATCGTACACTTCAGATTAATTATCTGAACTCCAAGTCGGAAAGACTTCCTGTAAGAGCTGATGCTCCTCAAGACAGCATTTTGGGACCAATATTATTCAATATTTTCACATCTGACTTACCTGAATTACCTCAGGGATGTCAAAAATCCTTGTTTGCGGATGACACAGGCCTCTCCACCAGAGGACGCAGTCAGCGTGTCATCTGTAGTCGATTACAAAAAAGTTTGGATACTTTTTCTTCATACTTGCAAAAATGGAAGATTTCTCCTAATGCTTCCAAAATTCAACTAATAATATAAAAAATAACACATAAATCAGAAATTCTTTATTTGAAACCTTCAAGTAGACATGTTGCACGATGAGAGGGGTTCCAATATATTAGTTAGATGAAGTTAAGTATCTAGGGCTCATGCTAGATAAGAATTTAAGTTTCAAAAATCACATTGAGGGCATTCAAGCCAAATGTGACAAATATGTAAAATGTCTCTATCCCCTTATTAACAGAAAATCAAAACTTTGTCCTAAAACAAGCTTTTGATCTTCAAATAAATGTTAAGGCCTGCCATGTTGTATGCTGTACCAATATGGACTAGCTGTTGTAATACCAGGAAGAAAGCTCTGCAGAGGATTCAAAATAAAATTTGTAGAATGAATCTGATGCTTCCTCCCTGGTATAGTACTAATGAGTTACAAAGTATATCCAATGTTGAAACATTGGAACAAATGTCAAATAAAATAATTAATAATTTCAGTCAAAAATCGTTGCAATCTTCTATTGTTACGATTATTGCGTTATATATTAAGGTTAAGTTAGGTTAAGTATATTGTAAGCGTTTATTTTGCTCTACCAAAAAAACTCTTTCTCTCTTAAATGAGACACATGTTTTACATTAAAAATCATACAAATGTAAAATTGTTGGATAAAAAATTTAAACATCCAAACAACATTCTTATTTTATTATCATGTTTATTTAGTATCGAATATTCTGGACAGCCGTCACACAGAGCGATTGTCCATAACATTATTCGCACATCATTAAACACTAATTGTACCATGATATATCCTCTCTACAATGTTTAGAAATCCATTTCAATCAGCAATTTCCCTTCCCGGAGCAAACGGGGACAGCGGAAAGATGGCGGAGGCTGGAATTTTCTCCGCGAAATGAAAATATAAATGACTAACATTTGTGCGAGACACATTCACATCATCATCGTCACCACAGTCATTCATGGGACCTGTCAGCAGCGCATCATCGCATCGAACCGTTGTCGAGCAACAACATCCGAGGGCATTCTGGTCGTTGTTCGTTTCGTGCACTCTCTGTATTATGGGCATGCGATACTTTGAATGATATTGTCAAACACCGTTGAAAACAAAATTCCGTAGAATACCACTTAATCCGTAGTGCGATTTTTTTTTTTTTCGGTATGTTTCGTCGTATTGAAAAAAATCACAAAACTTTTACGATAATTAACGTTATTTCGCGAAATATCGAGATGAATTTCTGGAATATATAAATTAAAAAAACAATTTAATTACCTCATTATGCGTGAAAAAGATGTATAAATTATGAATGAAATTATGAAAAAAAATCATCTTCTGATGTGGTATTTGAGTTCATGACTCGTGTATGCTAGACGATTGCATTTCCAACTAAGCTACCTAGGCACTTGATGATCTAACAACTCAGAAGGTAACAAGTTTGGAATTAAAATCCAAGACTCTTAAAAACAATGAAAATTACGCTAGATGTAATTAACACTAAACTAAACGAACTAAGCGACATAAAATTGCGTTCTTCAAGATGTATTGAGCAAAAATGTAAATTCACACGTTAATTGACACAAAAACGATGTCACTTTAATCAGCATTTCCCGAATTAGATGCTATGGTATTTAGAGGCTACCACTGGGATGGAATACCTCCATTCGTTTCGTATCACCATGGAAAATAGCATATCGCATACCCTTACTCCGCATGCGGTATGTAAATGAGTGGAAACACATTTCCCGAATATTGATCAGCAACAACAGCGAAAATTTTGGATTTTGATGAGCGATTTTCCCCGCATTCCACCCCCCTCGGAAAGGCCGGATGTCACATCCGTGGAGCACTGAACGACCCCGGTGGAGGTGGTGGTGGCGGCAGAAAGCGTGCCGCGGCGTGCTGCTAAGCTAAATTCATCTCGCACATGGAATTTGTGCGGTTTTATTGTGCTGAGACTGACAATCTGTTGCCATTAATCAGCAGAGCAACTGTGTCACATTCTCCGAGTGCGACAAATGGATGGATTGGATGTTATGGAGCACGATGACAAACTCGATCCTGAGTGAGGGCTGAAACAACGTGAATTCCGAGTGCATAGTTGTGGAATTTGGCACCGCAACGGGATGATATTTTGTTCTTTTTTAGAATTATTATTTCCGTGTGGATGTCCTAATGGCTTAATATAGCCGTGACATCAAATAAAAAAAATAGCGTTTGATTTTTCAATCACTCACTCTATTACTTTTCTCGAGCCGGTATTGAATCGTATAAACTCTTCAACTCTTTATTTGTACTCCATCGTTGTTGAGTTTTCTACAATCGCACATGTTTTTCATTTATAAAGTTATTTTGTACTTAACGGCTATGATGAGGATTGCGGGTTTAAATACCACCAATCGAGTAATTTTACTAGTTAAGACGATATTCTCTGCTTTCCAGGGCATTGACTATTTTGAAAATCATGATTTTATTTTGTTAGACATCGTCGCTATCTGCACCGATGCAGAAACAGGACATGCATAATTTACAATAGAATCTAAAGATCCCAACTGAAATTCACTTCTACCGTCAAAAATGATAGCTCGCTATCTGTGAAATCAATAATTCAAACCAGAACAAGTAATGCGTACATATATGAGTCCAACCTCCACGCAACTAAATTCATACACTATCTAACAAACAACGCGTCCATCCCAAAGTCAGTCCCAATTAGCTCAAACTTTCTGAATCGTCTGACATTTGACGCATCGCAGCCAGGATGCGTCGCGGAAATTTGAGAAAACCGCTAATAACAATAATTGCAAGTGAGTTTTATTACATTCACCAACTGGTGCCCGTGGCTACAAATTGATGTCATTTAGCGCGGATCATTTAGTTTTTCGCACTATCGTTCTGTGTGTTTCCACCGGACAAACCTGAGCAGCAGCAGAGTGCAACATGATGCATGGGGCCTATTTATACCGCGTGTATGTTTACAACGGCGCAGCCAAAAGCATTTTCCCTCCCGGACCGTGGATGGACGGATGGATCAGATCGTGCATACCTTTTCGACGGCGAACCTGCGCGAATATGCAAACAGATGAGTGACTGCTCAGCTCAAAGTGTGACAGGATCTCATGTGTTTTCAAATAAACCGTCAGATCTGGCTGCCAAAATGTGAAACGAACAAATGCAACGGCGCGGCGGAATTGTAAACGGAACATGAAGTCCCAACCGTTTAATTTTAAGATGATGACTGGTGGGTTTTGTACGGAGCAATTCGTGCAATAGACGTTTCGATGTGAAAATAATGAGATTTTTTTACAAAAATGGCTGGCCTGAATATTTGTTTGAAGATCAAATGCTTGTTCTTAAGACAGAGTTTTGATATTATGTTATGAAGTTTATACTGTCATTTTATATATTTGTTTCACCTAACTAGAATGCCCTCAATATATTTTGTTTAGATTATTTTTTTATGTAGCATAAGTCCTATATACTAAATATCATCTGACCAATTTATTGGAAACCCTCTCAACGTGACAACATGTCTACTTGCATGTTTCAAATAAAGAGCTTTAGGTTTACGTAGGAATACTATTTGTTGAGTTTTGCAACCATTAGGATAAATCTTCTATTTTTGCAAGTATGAAAAAAAATATCCAAACTTTTGCAATCTACTACAGATGACACGCAGGCTTCGTCCTTTGGCGGAGACACTTGTTTCATCTGCAGGGGGATGGAGGGGGTCTTCCGTAGTGTTACGGTCCATACAAAAATTTTAATTGTTCCATACAAAAGCTGCTCCGTGGGGGGGAGGTGGTCTAAAACTGGAAAATTTTGCGTAATATTCGAATCATCCCAAAGAAAACAAACTTCTCTGCTGATTATCAACGCGTGCTGGACATTTTGTTACTGGTGGCTTTTAGTACTCATGCTGTGTGCACTAGAGCAGCGAGCTCGATTTTGCACACGGGGTCATCTACGCCTAATTCCTTCAGGGCCGTTGGGGGACCACTTAGCGTCCACGTACGGACTTCGAATTGTTACCTGATTTTTTTCCTACCAAAATGAGCGCTTTACAATGACGAACTTATAACATTTCACATTATCGAAAAATAAGGGACGGCCTAATGTACAGTTGTGTTCAGAATAATAGTAGTGTAAGTCGATTTTTATACAAAATGCTCAACTTTGGCATGCTGTTTCTTCGTTTCCCTATGAGCGATCGGCATGAAATTTTGGCAGAGAACTACAAATATCTTCAATTTCATTATCATTAACTTAGAACAGTGCCGATTAAAAAGTTAAGCACTAGGTGAAATCGCTCAAAATAAAAGTAGTTTTAGTATTTCAAATATCTGCTTTATTTTGAGATTTTTAATTTTTCTGCACTCATCGTTTTAGTTATTTTCACCCTAGCTATAAATGTATAAACAAGCCATCTTTTTTGCAAAATTATGGTTGAACAAAAAAAAATTACTATTATTTTGTGCGATTTCACCCGGTTATGGAAGTTTTAGCCGGTACTGTAAAAAAAATCAAGTATTGTGATAATGAAATCGAGGAGATTCATAATTTTGAGCCAAAATTTCATGCCGATTGCTCATAGAGAAACAAAGTAAGAGCATGTCAAAGTTGAGCATTTTGTATGAAAATTGACTTGCACTACTATTATTCTGAACACATTATGTTATTAGCTGCTAGAAAATTAAACAGCCCGTCTCTTTACCATGTGCATTCCAATTCAAAATATTCAAAAATATATTTAGATTCTCTAGAGAAACGTAGTTCAATAACAATTTTATTAAGTATTTTTTTTTTCATAATTGTGGACTTCTCCAGCCATAATGGTGGTTTTTAACATTGCATCGATCATTTGATTCAATTGTACAGTTAAAATTCAAAATCAGAGAAAGACATATAACTTGAAGTAGGTAGTTTTTGTTGATTTTCTTTTGAGTTTTTTTTTTCGTTAAAGAAGAGCTGGAATATAAGTTACCTGCTATGACATGCGCATGGGTATTTCCTTTTGAATTTAAAAGCAGGAATTTTTTTGGGTATTTCCATTCGAATTCAAAAGATTCGAATGGTGGTAACCCGATGGAAGAAAATAAGCTTGTAAATAAGCATGATCCTAATTTACTTGATGGGCATGATTATTAACCCTCAAAGCCCCGGAACAGACCTATTATTTTCAATGGAACAGAAACAAAAAAGGTTAATGAAAAGTGGTTTTCACTATGACCGATGAGATGAGTTAGACTTCCTACGAGTGGGGATTGCACATTCTGGTTGGGACATGTGTTTTAATCGGAAATAAGTGTTCCCTAGTCACAATTGTTGCAACCTCAACTAAGAAACCAGTGTTTAACGATAGTTTAGCTATTTCTAGACTTTAGCTAACGGACCTAGGCCATAATACATCATTCGGTTTATTTTCTTGCATGGGACGAAAGCCAGAACCTGGTTCCGGAAGTGCTTTTCGGGTATGTGCCGTGGCCAAGGAACATATGTTAATTTGATCAAAAGTTCCTTGGCTACTTGAACGTTATAAAAGCATCTCAGAAACTCAAAGCAAGACATCAACTTTCAAAATAATATTGTGAATTTTACCATAAGGCCAAGGCTTTGTTGTAGGGTCACTTCCGGTAAACCAGTAGACAAACAAGGATGAAGCTCAAAACTAAGCTAGCGACTGCTCAAACTTTATGAAAGGACCGCAGCTTTGCTGTAAAAACATGCTTCTTGCTTGTAGGGACACTTCGGCCGGATGACCATTTCATAAAATCTGAACAGTCACAAACCTAGTCTTTAGCTTCGTCCATGTTTGTATCCTGGTTCACCGGAAGTGACTCTACAACAAAGCCTTGGCCATATGGTAAAATTCACAATATTAAGGGTTGATGTCTTACATTGGGTTTCTGAGATGCTTTCATAACGTTCAAGTAGCCACCTCAATGAATCACGTATCGTATAAGAATGTGCATCTGAAATCGCATATTTGTACGACAAAAAATCAGAATCGCACAAGATGCCATTTAAGACGTTATCAATGTCAACACAAGTTGTATATAAATCCCAACTATGATTCATAAACGACAATATGTGTTGACAACCAAACATGTCGTAAATAGTGCAACATAGAATCGCGTTAAGATGACAGATCATAATCAATCCAGAAAACATAATATGGAATCGCAATAACTGCCTCCTAAACTTGGTATCTGCTGGCAATGGGCCTCAAAGAAGAACAAAGTAAGTGTCGCTGTACATGAAACATATTTTTTTATGAATTTCTTTATTAGTATCATTCCAAACATTACATTCATTTCTTATATCTAGGTGTTATGTGTTATAAGCAGGGATTGAATCCTGAGAAAATTGAGAGAATCTCTCACGTATCGCTCTCTGTAACTATCATAACATGCTGCACATTATGAGAGACTGTTTATCGTATACTGCTACAAGTTTGATCAGATTGGGGGGATAGTAGTGCATGATAAAACCCCTCTAAACATGCTCCAAGCCTGGGGGACACTGTTGTTATTGGAAGTCCGTGGATTGTTTATCGTGCCAGTTAAAAAAAACCCTATCCCCAACGGTAAACAAGCGAGAAAAATTGATTTTATCATCGCTCTCTCTTTGGGGCTCTCGCTCGCTGCTTCCATTTATCAGACTTGTTACACCTTGCGATACAATGACGATCGTGGACCGCAACAGATGGGATGTTTTTCTTTGCTTGCTTTGAACGTGCTTCATTCTCAAATGAGAGCGAATTCTGCAACGCCTGGTTATTAGACAACAATATCATCCTAATTTGATAAAACAAATTTAAGATTTTATTACTATATGTTAACAACATATTACATTTCATTTGCCCTAGCAGTTCAGATTTTTTACAGGTGAGTTGATTTCACCTGCTCATAAGAGAAAAAAAAAACGCTTTGAATTTACTTAATCTAACTTAACGCATTAATCGTTGCAATAGAAGATTGTAACAATTTTTGCCAGAAATTATTAATTACTTTATTTGACATTTGTTCCAATGTTTCAACATTGGATATTCTATGTAACTCACCACCACTGTACTATACCAGATAGGAAGCCTTAGAATCATTTTCAAAATTTTATTTTGGATTCTCTGCAGAGCTTTCTTCCTGGTATGATAACAGCTAGTCCATATTGGTACAGCATACAACATGGCTGGCATGAAGAGAAAGACCAGTAGAATAGCCTTCAGATTTGTTGGAACGGATCAAATTTGTTACACGTAAAAGTTGATGAGTGGTCGAATGTCCATGGTGGAATCCGAACTGTTAATTGGCAAAAAATGAATTTTCGTTGATGTGGACCATCATTCTGTTCAAAATGACATATTTCAAAAAGTTTACTGATGGAGGAAAGCAAACTGATTGGACGATAGCTAGAAGCTTCTGCAGGATTTTTTTCTGGTTTTAAAATTGGAACAACCTTAGCATTTTTCCATTTGTCAGGAAAATATGCCAATTGAAAACATTTGTTAAATATATCAGCTAAAAATGATAAGCTACTTTCTGGAAGTTTCTTGATGAGGATGTAGAAAATTCCATCATCGCCAGGAGCTTTCATATTTTTGAATTTATAATTGTTCTCACTTCTTCAAAATCAGTCTCACAGGCATTTTAAAAAGCTTTGAGCTGATTGAGAATATTTTCGAAGTCCTGAGTAACTTGATTTTCAATTGGACTAGTAAGTCCTAAATCAAAATTGTGCGCGCTTTCCAACTGCATAGCAAGTTTTTGAGCTTTTTCGCAATTGCACAATGGTCGGGCTCCATATAAAGGGGCGGCCAAAACTACCAAAAACTTTTTTGGAGAATTTTATGGTTTTTATCATTTTAAAATATACCTCATGTATTATATTATTATGATTCGTAATTGAAATAGAACTTAAATTTAAATTTCTTTGACTTTTATAACATCAAATTGGCTGAAGTCAAAAAAATGAAAAATGTACCAATAAAATAAAGTACAAAATTCATATTTAAGGAATACAATATTTCCCCAAAGTTACGCACTATCTGAAAGCTTATGGTTCAACACTTTTATCAAGCATGAGGGTGTAAAAAAATATGTTGTTGAAGTATTAATACTATTCAATATTACACTTTAGTAATTTTCATGATTTTGAACATGAAAAACAACTCTTGTCGCGTCATGTCGCCGCCATTTCGAATATTGCACGTCAAAATGCATTCTTATATCTTACAAAAAACGTTTAAATTTTTTGCAGAAATTTGCTGATTTTCAAGTTAGAGCTATTTGAATAATTCAATATTTTCATACATTTTGACGATATTTTCCATACAAAGTTGATTTAAAATATATTTAACCACTCTTCATGCATATTTTTATCAAATTCGGTGAAATACAAACAAAATTTGTGTTTTCAGCCAAATTTGATTGCTTTTCTAATATAAAAAATTGTTATTAAAAAAGTTACGTAATATGTGAAAAACCCCTTCGAAAACAATAAAAACGCCAAATAATATATTCAGATTACATATTTCATTGATTAAGGCGATAAAACTAGTTTTGGCCAAACTTCGTATTTTTCCGACCATTGTGAATTGGTTAGTAATAATTTAATGAGATGAAAAAACCGAATTAAATAGGTATAGTACTAAATTCGGTTTTTTCATCTAATTATAGGTATTCTACCAAACAGCTCGAAGATTTATTATCATAGTAGGGCCAGGGATCAATTAAGAAATCTTATTATCAAAATTTTTGGTTCTTAATTGAGGAAAACGTTTCTTGATTTCTTTCTGCAAATCCTGCCATATAATTTTCATAGCAGGATCGCGAGTGCGTTGAAATTGCCTTATTCTCACGTTTTAAGGTGGATCAAGAGCTTAAGATTATCGTCTATAATTACGGATTCAAATTTTACTTCACATTTTGGAATTGCTCCTGGCTTCTACAATGGAATTTGTTAAAGTTTCAAAAGCATTGTCTATATCGAGTTTTGCTTGTGAAAAAATGTTAACATCAAGATTAGGGTTTTAATATATGTTTCATATATATTCCAGTCGGCTCGAAAATAATTGAAAGTGGAGCTGATAGGATTGAGAATCGCTTCATGGGATATTTGAAACGTAACAGGGCGATGATCAGAATCAAAATCAGCATGAGTAACTAATTAGCTACAAAACACCAGCGTCCAGATTGTGAAATCGTTCAAGATTTCTCAATGGACTCACGCTTCCAGAATTGGCGCTGCAGGGATCGGGGCGCAAAGGTGAGTTTGTACGAGGTGGCCAAAGAAAATCGACCAAAGCCGCTTGTTGAAGCGCACATCGTCATCCGCACCGCAAATCTCATCGGGCGAGTAGGATTGCAACCAATGCGCCGTCAAAATGTGTCCGTGTTACGCAAATTCAACAATTCAATCGGCCGTTTCCAGAGCCAACAAATGTGTTTTAAAGAGTTAATTGTGTGATATTCCCTAATGAGTTTACCACATACTTGCTATAATTTCTTAATTTATCTCATAGCAGCATACAATAATTGATTTATTACGAATAATTGACAATACGGCAATTTGAGGATGTTTCCGAGGACGCTGCTGCAGTGCCGTCGGGATGCTATAACAGCATAATGCTAATCTTGTACATCCCTTACCCAGACATCAGTTTCATATAGCCTATTTCCCAGATAAGAAAACGAAGTATTTGAAAGGAGGAGCATCACCTGCTATTCTAAGGGTATAAAGCATCCCTTCTTCGTTGAATTCGGTTTCATTCTGTTTTCGCTTTCGAGCTGGTAACCAAACCTGCTAAGCTCCTCGCTACCAGAGGCAAGCTGTTTATACGAGATGGTTGAAGAAAATCGACCAAAGCCGCTTGTTGAAGCGCACATCGTCATCCGCACCGCAAATCTAATCGGGCGAGGAGGACGCAACCAGTGCGCCGTCAAAATGTGTCCGTGTTACGCAAATTCAACAATTCAATCGGCCCTTTTCAGAGCCAACAAATGTGTTTTAAAGAGTTGATTGTGTAATATTCCTTAATTTGTTCGAGATGGCTGAAGAAAATCGACCAAAGCCGCCAAAATGTGTCCGTGTTACGCAAATTCAACAATTCAATCAGCCCTTTCCAGAGCCAATAAATGTGTTTTAAAGAGTTAATTGTGTAATATTCCCTAATGTGTTTACCACATACTTGCTATAATTTCTCAATTCATCTCATAGCAGCATAGAATAATTAATTTATTACGAATAATTGACAACACGGCAATTTGAGGATGTTTCCGAGGACGCTGCTGCTGTGCCGTTGAAATGCAATATATTGACATTGATTCTACCCCATTACCCCGAATCCCATTACCCCGAATGCCATTAACCTGAACGCCATTACCCCGAATTCCAAAACCCCGAACGTCCCATCACCCCGAATGACATTACCCCGAATTCCAATATCGCGGGGAAATGTCATCAATATCATCATGTCATGATAATTGTAAATTCGGGGAAATTGCACTCGGGGTGATGGAATTCGGGGTAATGGTACATTCGGGGTAATGGAATTCGGGGTGATGGCAATCGGGGAAATGGCATTCGGGGTGATGGGGTAGAATCATTGACATTAACTACGTCTTACGGCAATATACTGGGTGTCAATTGAAAATCTATAATGTTGCGACCGTTACGATATTATGTTAGAGTTTGAACTAAAGGAAGGCTGCAACTATGACAATCGACTAAAATTCAAATGCAGAAAATCACTTGGCGTAGTTAACGTCATGCGGTCGTGTCTTGTACACCCCCCCCCCCTGATTTTTTCTTCTTGGCATTAACGTCCCCACTGGGACAGAGCCGGCTTCTCAGCTTAGTGTTCTTATGAGCACTTCCACAGTTATTAACTGAGAGCTTTCTTCGCCTAAGTTGCCATTTTCGCATTCGTATATCGTGTGGCACGTACGATGATACTCTATGCCCAGGGAAGTCGAGGAAATTTACATTACTAAAAGAACCTGGACCGACCATGAATCGAACGCAGTCGCCTTCGCAGTGGCTTTGCTTTGTAGCCGCGGACTCTAACCACTCGGCTAAGGAACACACAATACTATGCGCACTATAACAGATTTTGGAAAATGTTTCGAAAATATCTTTAAAAAAGTTTGCAGTTTGCATATTATTTTTTTGTAAAAATTATTATACTGTCGGTACTCTAACAATCACTTCAGAACAAACCTACACCAAGTTTTATTTGGATCAACCATTTATTCAAATGAGCTTACGATTCAAGCAACGAGTGAAATGCAGTTTTGAAGGCAAAAATGCACTGCGTTGTGCACTCTAGTAGAATCAGCGCGTTGCTACGACCTAGTACCTATATGACGAGCAACGCAGAGGCAGCATGTCTGGGGCTGCACACAGGCAAAGTTGGCACGTCTGTCTGTCTGTTCAACTCACGTCAGATAAATTTACTCCTTTGAGTGACAGCGCCAATCAGTGGCGCGTTAATGTTGCGATGCGATAATAATAGCAATAATAATAATAATAATCGCGATGCGCTTCTGTCGCATCACACACGCGTTGGATCATTTTTGCCAGTCACATTTTTCGGTTGGATTAAGGTGTGCTGGTGGAAGGGGCCGGGGAGCGGAACGGATGAAAGGTTTTCGGTAAATGTCATGTAGCTGAGTGATAATGGTCATGATGAGCTGAGAGCACTGTGGTACTGCATCAGAGTTTGATCTTCACTTTGGCAGCGTCAACCTGGGGGCTCATGTGTCACCACGGTGACATGTGAGTGGTAGGTGACATATGGTTGCAGATGAAATGATATGTGGGATTAAATGTGGAACCTATAATGTACGTAATGTGTGGAGAGCTGTAATTTAATTGCTCTGGAGAGCTTAACTATTTGCACAGGTTTTGATGTTACATCAGTGATATCAATATTAGGGTGGTTTAACAAATCGTTTTTGCTCCACATCGCTCATTTGATTTGAGATCGAATTCTGAGTGTTCTCCCAAAATTTGAGCTCATTTGGATTTTAATCCAAAGCATGCACAAGTTTGTATAGGAATTACTGTGGGAAAAGCAAGCAATTCATTAACGCCCCTGAGAAAATTACCTAATTTAATTAATTTTCAACTGTTCTTGTTTATTTTATTCTCTATCCAATTGAAATTCAGCCGAAGGAGGTGTCGGGTTGTAAAGGAGAATATGGGGTCGTGACGGACTTTGGTTTCAGGTTGGCCGATTGCGCTGCCGAATCTCGGCTAATTTTAACTGAGATCCGCACAGCCGAGCAAACAAAATTCCAGGGATCTCAGGAAATAAATGTCGAGTATCAGTAAATCGTGCTTCGTTGCTAAGCAACCTGACAATTTGTTAGCTAAGTCTTAGTTAAAATCGGGACACCGAGATTCGCACAGCCGAGCTCGTGAAAAAAAAATCTATGTGTGCAGAATCGTTACCCGTTCTGTGGCGTAGTTGGTTAACGCGTCCAGTCTATTGGGAGTCGTGGAATTGGAACCCACTCAAACGATTCTATTATTTTTCACAATTTTACATCTCAATTTGTACAAATTGACTTTTGTGTCTACGACCTTCAGGTATTTTCAATGAGGACAGTTAAATGCGGAAAACACTTGAAAACGACACAAAATATAATGATAACATGTTTGAACAACTTGTTTATAAACCTGATATCTTCCACTCAGTGCACATTATATTTCGGAATTAACTTCATCTGGTGAAGCGCTATAATATGATCAAATGTACCTTACACCTGCACAAACAATCCTCTGAAAAAGTCGGAAGTCCATCTATGACTATGCATATCTCTGTTGTTATCAATGTGATTTCAATCCTTTCAGCAATGGAACCATTTTATTTGTTTCGAAATAAATGTGTCTACCTAAAGTTATTAGGCAAAAGACACTTTCTAGTGGACAAATTCCTCTTCCTAACCTTCAGAATGAATTATATTAGTATAGGCCTATAAACTATATCCTGCACAATTTTGCTGGTTTGTCCCAAAAATGATGAACTCCTGTAAGCACTCTGAGTTAATCTCTTTCGTTATGTGTAACAAATTCTGATATAATTGAGAAATAGCTTTTCTGTAACTTATTAGTCGAAAAGCCATAACTTATTAGTCAGAAGCTAAAACCAGGATACAATAACAATACTGTCTCTAATAGCGTTAGCGTTAGCGTAAGCGTAGTTACTGTATACTTCGTAGATTGGATACTAACAACATTTATGTTTCTTTGTGATAATCTCATTCAGACTGCTCTCAAGAACAAGGATGGGGAGTATTCCTTGATCCAATCTTAAACAAGAAGACCAAAGCTTAAAATTTTTATGTTTGTGACGAATCAAGTGTGGGTATCTGCTTATTAATGATTTAAAAGCAGAACCGATCCCTCAAGGGTCATCGGAGGAAAATAATAGAAGACAACAGAAAATCGCTACGCGTGAGATCTACAAACCTAGTATGTTATTTAACTTTTCGGAAATTAAACATTAGAAACAAAAAAAAATATTTAACTTATTTTGAAAAAATGGCAGCGATTACTGAAAAAAAAAAATTAAAAAAACGCGCATCTGTATGTTTGAACAAAAAAAACTCATAAAGGAGAAAATGTAGCAATAGTGGCAAATTCAAAACATATTTCCTCCCACAGTTTTGGCAAATTTACACAAACTCTAAAAACATGTAGAATTCCTAAAATTTTTAGTTTTTTTACGGGACTACGACGCAATTCGCATGTAAATTTATTAATTATGCAATTATAATCAAATCATAGAAACTGCTATAAACTGGAGGATCAAAATCTGTCTTGAAATTCACCTACCTGTGACAGCGTGTCTTCAGAATAGCTGCTCTTTAGGAAGGAAAACTTCCATTTAGACACTGAACAATAATAATACTGGCTCTAATTCATATTAACTATGCTATCGCTGTTTTTAATCCCTTAACTTTGAATAGATTAAATCAATCAGTTTTTGACTTAATCCTTTGACTTCTGGTGAGAGCTCCAGTACATTAGCAGAAACAGTGCCATAACCATGCAACAAAAATGGTGTAAACAAATGATCCCTTGACATGCTAACTACCAACAGCTTAAAAAGTTTTCCCTGCCCTGGTCCTGTAACGGATAGCCTTTGTTCCTTGCCGTTATTTTTGAACCCTCGCTCCATCACAAAAAAAAACTTTGTCCACCACCGACACGAACAAAAAAAATCAACTCAAACACATCACCATAAATTTGTCGGCACCACCGCCGCTGTAAATTGGTTGCCTTTTTTTCTTTGGAGGTGCAGCTTTCGAAAAGGCATTTGATAATTGTTTTGATTTGTGCTAAATTGTCACAGGAGGACCGGAGCGCGCTCTCGCCAACCACCAACAAGCGACGTATTTATGGGACCAATAAATTGAGCAAGTGGAAAAAGTTTTTCCTCCACCGACGTCCACCTCGCATTCCGTTTCTTATTATGCATCTCTCCGCTCACTCAGCCCACAATTTATGGCCATGGAAAAAATGGGTAGGGCACAGGGGCTCAAAATGCTTTTATGGGGTAAAATGTGTCAGTTTACATATAAATTTGTCAATGAGATTTTTAGCTCAGGGCTAGTTCATCTCGGAACAACGGCTTTACTTCCCTTCCAAAGGAAGTTGTCACTATAACTTCTTACGTCATAAGTGACTATCTCGGGATTAGGATTCTATCCCAGGTTCTTGAAGGGAAATTCTTGAAAACACTGCATTGGATAATATAAAACCAAAAACTTTGGATTTGTATGAATAAAAGGGACTTTTGCCCCACTTAAACTTTTGTCCAACTTCATTCGTAGCTTGCATTTTGAATCATCTTCCCCTAAGCGGTACCGATCCACGCTTGAAAATAGACCGAACCCGTCGTCACGAAAAGTGGGTACCCCTCTGTGAGTCACCGTCATTGTTTCCATATTCGACGACCAGCGAGCAGCAATGATGAATGTGGGCCCTGTTCTTCACTTTTCACCAGGTTGACATTCTTTCCAGCTTCAAACATACCAACCAGGCAGAGACAACAGGCAAACGTGTAGGCGAAGAAAGGAAAACTTCGCACGAATAAGCACTTGGCGAATAGGCATTGAGTTTTCCTTACAGGATTTGTAGTCTTAGCAGTTTGGATTTTGACTTGCGCCACCCGAGTAAAAGATTGTTTTGAGTTGTACATATTTTTTTCCTCGATAATAATAAAGGCGCGTATTTAATGGAAAACAGCAAGACCAAGCAGATTGTCGTGGATTCGAAGCTCACCGGTCGAGGATCTTTTCGTAATGGAAAGCCGAGAAGTAAGCTCTTTCCCAGTTGGAACGTAACGCCAGATAGATGAGGGTTTTTAACTCATCTCTTCATCATTTTCATACAATTCTTTAAGTAACCTTAACAACAAATTCACCAGTAATCCAAATCATCGTTTTGGTCCTAATTTCTGGCCAAGTCATTGATTGGATCTCGCAATGGTAATCAAAATCCTGTTCTAAATGTATTTTATACTTGTATAAAATAAATACAAGTATAAAATAATGAAAATGTTATTATGTCTGGTTTCCTTCTGATCAGATTTGTAAAAAAAATTTCGCTGTTCCAAATCCGTTTTGACAAATAAAATTGTTTTTTTTTGCACAGCAGATGCCATTAGGGCGATGTGCTATTATCCATCGTATTGAGCTTTGATCAGTGAGAATCTGCAATTCACCCAGTATTGCAGTAAATGATGCTGATACAAACCAATTCCAAACAATTCTTTCCCAAAACGGCTTTGTACTATTAGATTTTGATAAATCTTGATCGTCTTTTTGGAAAAAAATGCAATGAAATTACATCTGCCGTCTTCTCAATTCGTCGTATCGTTTTTATTTCTGTCGCAATCAGTTTTCAGATTCGTCTTACAACTTACGGCTCCCTGTGATATAGTGAGTGGTCAAAATACAACACAACAGAATATATAGAACTACGGGCATCTCCCTCCATTCCTTCAACATGATGGAATATATTAATGCCCGTTAAAAATCATTATTCGTCATCAAAATTCAGCTCAAACATATAAACAGAATTCATTTTGATCGAACAATCATGACATTTGCTCACATTACAGCGAAAACAACACAATCAAAGGAATCGTTTATTATTTTTTTACGCCGAGCATCGCGCACACATTGATGCGCACAAGCTTTTTTTTCCAGTACGACAGATTGAACTTTGTTTACGTTCTCAATTATACGCGGTCGTTGAGGAAATTCCATAAAATTTCGTGAATTATAGATCTTTTACGGTGTGTGATTGGAATGAAATCCTTCCGTGAAGAAATACTAAGGCTTTTCATAGTAAGTGCCCGGCGAAGTAAGTCACACAGAGAGGCGGGAAGAAACTTGTATCATAAAATAGTGTGACTAGTGTCGATCGCTAAGCATTTCTCTCAAATCCTGTTCGTCCATGCGAGATCGGTGAAAAAGAGCAAAGTAATTATTGAACTAAAGCTATTTAACTAAATACAATAGTTTTATTGCATTTTTGGTGTTCAAGTGTACGAACCATAACAGCTTTCACAAAATTACAATTTGGAAATGAATCTATGTTGCAGATAATTTGGAATATCCGCCGTACTGGAACATTTTAAGTTTGATACGACGAATAATAGCGAATAATTACGACGAAGTAGAACGAACCCCTATTTCAAAGTTTTCAGAAGGAAGAGAGTTCGAAATTGCATTTGATTAGCTCAATTGGCTCAAGGAAGCTGACGATTTCAGACAAATCCATTGGAAACAGCCCCGATTTTTCTTACTGGTATTCATCCATGTTCTTTCAAAGATTACTTCGAAAATTCCTCTCAATCATAGAAGTTTCACAGAGAAATACTACAGAAATTCCTATAAAAATATCAACCTACGGAAATTAACTTGAAAATTCATTCGGGAATAACTGCCCCAGAGATTTCATTAGAAACTCATTTCAAACTTATTCAGTACCATTATTAAGAGCATAGAGTAGAGTGGGGCAAAAGTTCGAGTGGGGCAAGAGTTTCTTTTTAAGATTTCAAGCTCAATTAAAAACAAAACTTATAAATGTCATGGTGGTTCGAATTCTATTCAAGAAAGAGACTTTCACTCCAAATACCATGAAAATTGGTTGTGATTTGGAAAAGTTATGGCTATTTGTTGTTTTTCGACGTGAATATTGTAATTCTCGGGCAAACATTTGTTGCATGGAACCAAATGAAGATAAAATCTTGTTCAATATTTTATGTAAGGTCGTTTCTAGGCCTATCATAAGGATGCTTAGTTTTGCGAAAAACTGCTATTTTTGAGTATATTACAATTAACCCTATTTTGGGCAATTTTTTGCTGGAAATGCAGTGTGTATTTTTCGGCAAACTTAAGTTTATGGCTGGTATAAAGTATGCCTGTCATAAAAGTATCGATATTTTGTGTTTTAACCAGCGAACTTTTGCCCCACACTAGATTCGAACTCTTGCCCACCGGTGGGGCAAAAGTTCAAATAAGACAATCAATTTTGAAACTGTTATAACTAAAAATGGGTTAATATTTTGACACAAGTTTATTCAGCAAAATTGTAGCCAATATGTTGAAGGTTCGCTGTATGGTATTTGTTCTGTTTCAACTGCTATTGTTTTCCTGGAAAATTTGATTATACCACTAAGGTCGAACTTTTGCCCCACCTTACTCTACTTCTGGATATTTCTCCATGTATTTCTACAAGGATTCTTCTTCTTCTAAACGTACTTGCAAAGTCATCCTTAAAATACTACTTAAAATCTCTACTAATGGAGGCCGGCCTGATGTTATGGTTAGAACTCACGCCTCCTACACGGAGGACCTGGGATCGAATTCCATCCTTTACTTCTGACGTAAAAGTCATAGTGACGACTTCCTTTGGAGGGGAAGCAAAACCATTTGTCTTGAGATGAACTAGACATAAAAATCTCGTTAATGAAAATGGAAAAAGAAAATCTACAAAATTTATATAAGAAACCCTCGACAAGTTAATGATCGAAATTCCTGATGAATTAAATAAAATTAAATGAGGAATTTCTGAGAGAAATGCCATTTGGTCGAAAGGGTAATTTGGTCGAATGCCATTTGACCGAACTCCGTTTGGCCGAAATTGAAAACAATAGTGTACCACAATTAGAATGCATTTGTAATAAATTTCAAATTTCAATTTTATTCTTGAACAAGGAGAAATCATCATTGATATACAGCTCTTTAGTAGAGTAAAGTGGGGCAAAAGTTCGAGTGGGGTAAGAGTTTCTTTTTAAGATTTCTAGCTCAATTCAAAACAAATCTTTTGAATGTCATGGTGGTTCGAATACTATTCAAATAAGAGACTTTCAATCCAAATATCATAAAAATCGATTGAGATTTGGATAAGTTATGGTTATTTGTTGTTTTTCGACGTGAATATTGTAATTTTTGGTCAAACTTTCGTTGCATGAAACCAATTGAAGATAAATTTTTTTCAATATTTTATGTAAGGGCGTTTCTAGGCCTATCATAAGGTTGCTTTGAGGTGTATTAGTTTTTGCATAAATGCTTGAAAACAATTTTTGGTCCATAGTGGGGCAAAAGTTCGAATCAGCGGGGCAAAAGTTCGACCCATGTATAAAATCACGGAAAAATTTGCAAATTGCCTTAAATCCACATATTATTTTCAAATTTAGTTAAACTTGTCTGATCGTATGAAAATTGTCATCAATATTTTACATTTCCATTTAGTTTTGCGAAAAACTGCTATTTTCCAGTATATAACAATTAACCCGGTTTTGAGCAATTTTTCGAAGCAAATTTAGTGTGCATTTTTCGTCAAACTTAAGTTTACGGCTGGTGTAAAGTATGCCTGTCATAAAAGGATCGATATTTTGTGTTTTAGCCAGCGAACTTTTGCTCCACACTAGATTCGAACTCTTGCCCCACCGGTGGGGCAAAAGTTCGAATAAGACAATCAATTTTGAAACTGTTATAACTTAAAATGGGTAAATATTTTGACACAAGTTTGTTCAGCAAAATTATTGTCAATATGTTGAAGGTTCACTGTATGGTATTTGTTTTGTTTTAACTGCTATTGTTTTCCTGTAAACTTTGATTATATAACTAAGGTCGAACTTTTGCCCCACCTTACTCTAATAGTTCAAGGAACGGTCAATGCTGAAAGAAGAACTTCCTAAATGTAAGCAATTATTCACTTCTTTGCTAGCGGTTTCAGCTGCTAACATGGGTTTTCGCATTGCATTTGTAGTCTACTTTTGACAATTACTAATACGTTTCTGTAGCATCGATTTTTTCGTAATTCGCCCAAACGGCAATCGGCCAAACGGCACACAGGAATCTCTCTAGAAATTCTTCTAGTGATTCCTTCACCAATTCTTTCAGAAAATATTCCAGCGATTTTTCAAAGAATACTCAGAGGATTTTAACTAGAATTTGCTCCAAAAATTCCTTTTCAAAGACTATACTAGGAGATCCTCCAGATAATTTTTCACTAAACCTTACTAAACATACTTAGGAAATCGAAGGATGAATCTACCGGAAAAAAAATCTGGAGGATTAACGACTTTCTTGAAAAATATCGCATAGAATCTTTGTAGAAATTCCTAATAGACTTATTTTGGTAATTTCTATGGTTATTGATCATTCTTGGAGGTACGACTGTTATGTTGATGTTTGAGGTTATGGCTCTCAGTCTTAAATAAAACTCAAAAACGGATTTTTGCTTACATTTGACGTTTTGGACACATGTATTGTGCCTTTTACCCGAACGGGGAATTCGTTTTAAGCTGTTGAACAAATGTTGCCTATGTTGTGTCCGAAACGTCGGATGTAAGCAAAAATCCGTTTTTGAGTTTTATTAAAAACTGAAAGCCATAACCTCAAACATATGGTTATTGAGGTGGTTCAGAAAATGGTTTTTACTCCACACCGCTCATTCGATTTTAGTTCACACAGTAATTATTTTATTTATTTATTTATTTATTTGTAATAATTATTGCGACGTAAGACATTGTCTTTTAAATTGCCACAAACTGACTTCAAATTGGAGTTCATGATTTAATTCACTTATCTTATACAACTCTATTTTCCTAGTTCCTGAAGGTTCCGTACTACCTAATTCATGTTGCTGAATCTGATAAGATCCCGCCTAAAACCAATAACAGAAGAACATAATTTAATACTGATGGGTAACGCATTCCAGTGTACGATGCTTCGCACAAAGAAAGATTGACCGTAATAAACAGAATAATGTTGAGGGATGCTAAAATTCATTGTACGAGGCTGTCGCATACGAGTTATTTTTGAAAATAGATAATTCGGGGTTCTAGATTTAATTATTTTATGAAAATTTAAACATAATCTGTATTCATAGAAACGTCGGAAAGAGCATCCAAGTAATGATTCGTGCAAATGTGAAACTCTGGAATATCTGGGAAGGCAATGGACATATCGCAAAATCACAGTAGATAAAATGCGGTAGTAAGAGTGCTTTGAAAAGTTTGGTTTTTATTTGAGCATCCAAATGAATCGTAACTAAGTTAAGTTGCTTCAAAACATAATATATTTTTCTACATTGCTGGTTTATCTGAGCATCCCAACACAGATTAGATGTGAAAATCATACCAAGATTAGAAGCTTGATCAACAAACTCTATATTTTCGCCACCCAAATATAAATCTGGTGTTCTCAGTGCATCTCTAGATTTATTGATTAAAAGAGCTTTGGTTTTGGTTGAATTAATTGGTAAGAGATTTCTGTTTGACCATTCAAAAAGTTTTTGAAGATCAGAATTTATTCTTCTTGCTACCTCGTCTAGACTCATATTTTTATGACAGCAGAGATAAATTTGCACATCATCTGCGAACAGGTGCACAGCGCAATATTCTAAAACAGACGGTAAATCATTAATAAATAATGAAAATAATAATGGTCCAAGAATTGACCCTTGTGGTACGCCAGATTTAATATCTACGAAAGATGAATATATCATGTTGTGAAAGACAGCTTGATTACGATCACAAAGATATGATTTAATGAGAGAGACAGCAGTGTTCGAGAAAAGAAACTTTGACGATAATTTGTTGAGCAGTTTATGATGGGATACACGGTCAAAGGCCTTAGCAAAATCTATTAGTAGAAGTATAGCGATTCCTTTTTTGTCAATAGCTTGGGCGATGTCATCGTGTACTTTCAAAAGTGCAGTAGTGGTACTGTGTTTTTTACGAAAACCAGACTGATGTGGATCGAGGAAGTTCATATGATCTATGTATTCACTGATCTGAATCTTCAAGATTTTTTCGAAGACTTTCGAAAGTGAACACAGTAAACTAATTGGCCTAAGATTCGTAATATCAGTACTTTTGGATTTCTTCTTAATCGGAATAACCTTGACTTGCTTCCATACAGTGGGATATTTGCCGGTCAATATAATCCTGTTGAAAAGGTGTTTAAAATGAATAATTGCTAATGGTAAAACTATTTTAATAAACTGAATGGGGATGTTATCTAGTCCTATAGCATTAGACTTGATATCGAATATAGCATTCACGATTTCAAAATCGTTAACTTCACGGAAAACGAAACCATTTGAATTAGCTGGAAATGAATGATTAGGATAACTATCAGAAGAGAAATTTGAAGAGAAGTAACGGTTAATGTCGTCTGGAGAAGCATTACAGTCAATACCGGAACTATTATCTTTGGAAACACCAAGCCTTTTAATGTTACTCCACAATTGTTTGCTTGGCATATTAATATTCAATACACGTTTCTCATAGTTTGACTTGGCATTTCTAATCATGTTGGTAACTCTATTACGAATCTGCTTATATTGTAAACTATTGACACTTGTTTTATTCCTAAGCCAATTTTTATAAGCAATATTTCTTGAAATAATCGCTCGCTCTATATCAGATGTGAACCACTGATTTTTTTTGGGTCTGATCATTCTGAGAGGTATGTAAGAATCATGCATCATGAGTAATTTTTCATTCAGAAATTGCAGAAGAAGATCGGGATCGTCTTGTGAAAAGTATTCGTTCCAGTTTATAGCATTGAATGCATTTTGTAAAGCATCAGCATCGAAATGAGCGTAATCTCGGTAGGATGCATTGACATTTACATTAGGTGCTTCTATTTTTAACGATACAAATATCATGTCATGATGGGAAATTCCAGGCAACGAAATCTGGTCATGCTTACATACTTTATCCAGTGAATCAGTTAAAAAGAGGTCTAGCATCGAGCATCCTGTGTTATGAAAGTATGTTGGTTCATTATTGACGCATACATAAGACATGCCTGAAATAGCATCTCTGAATCGTCTTTGTCTGCTATTATTTTTGAGAAGATCTGTATTAAAATCACCTATGAAAAAGGTTGATTTATATTTCACAGTGAACTGATCAAAGTGTTGCATTAAAGTATTTGAGCAATCTACATCTGGGGGATTATAATATACTGCTAACATAATCCGATCTTTGCCACTCATGACTTCAAAACACATAAACTCCGTAATTCGTGCGTCATTACCTACTATGGAAGATGCTTCTAATACACGGCATACTAAGTTTTTACGAACATACACACAGATTCCCCCACCGTGTCGGGTACGGTCGTTCCTATAAATTTTGTAACCATCTACAGCTATCATTCTATTTTCAATGGAATCATCCTGGGAGGGAGAAACCAATACAAAATTTCTGTACGTCATAGTGAGCCGAGATTCCGCTGTCACGAACTGTCACTGTGAGCCCAGATCTCAAACATTGGACTAACATGAAA
This sequence comes from Aedes aegypti, assembly GCF_002204515.2. Lineage (NCBI taxonomy): Eukaryota > Metazoa > Arthropoda > Insecta > Diptera > Culicidae > Aedes > Aedes aegypti. The sequence continues at coordinate 385,819,583 of NC_035108.1, forward strand.
AAAGCGCGTAACTGATTAAAACACATTTTCGTATTTCTTCAAAAGTGATAAAAATCGAATAAAAATCAATTCATGCACATAATGCAAGTAATGTCACGTGAGCACCATTTAATCTGATTGAACATAAAGCATTGAAAAACGCATCGTTCTACTTTTTCCAATGAAAATAAATATTTAGTGCATAGAAAACTGTGGCCCTTTTTTCATGTTTGTCAGGAAAGATCGAAGGTGCACAACAAAAGGAAACTACCGATTTTCTCGAAGCCTGCCTTGATTGTTGTTGGCATACTGGAGTTATCTTGCAGTTCAAAATAACGTTATCTTATATTTCGTGTGTAGTATTGGTGCCTCCCTCCCAGGAATCATCCAACCATGTTTCTGTCATACAGATCATATCCAAATTACAATCAAACAAATTCATTTTTAGTTCATTGAACTTTGAAAATCAACGGCTGTTAAACTCTGAACATTGATATGACAAATGTTGAACAAATCTGAATCTAAAGCCGACCTCAAAACCGCCCTGGGTATCAAATTACTTGTGGAAGCATCATCACTGTTAACGTTATTCAGCATTTATAGGAACAAGAAGTTGGATTAAGCTAAGATCATTATCGAGACCCACACAACATGAACAGATACTAATTACCAGGAACCATAAACTAAAATTTCTAACTAACATAATTTTCACAGACTCTGTGGTGCAGTCAAGTGGCTCTAAGCTAAGCAACTGAAGAAAAACAAAACGTGGCACTCAATAATCCATTAGCAGCATCGAGCATATTAATGTAGTAATCAACAGCAAATTAGTCATTCGTATTTATCGAATCAGATATTCTTCAACGGTGTTCATTTCTATTTTCAACAGGCAACAATGCTGCATCTGGTGCGCACACAAATTATGACTAGGATAGATGTACCAATAGTGGAGGTACTAAGCACGATTGAACTTTATTTAACCGCCTAAATTCAAGAAGCGCAATTAATGTACATATTAATATTGTAACGGGAAGTAACAACCATTGACTTAATGAGAAAAATGATTTCATCGCAGTAATCCACGACATGTCAGTGAAAAATAATACCTCCACTATTGGTAAACTGTTCCTTTAGTTGCGGTATATTTTTAATTTGTGTTCCTATAGTTGCGGTATCCGTTGTTTTCTTATGGGATCCTCCACTATAGGAACACTTTACCACAATTATTAGTAGAAGTAAAGTTTAAGCAATTTTAGTGATATTTCATCAGTTTTGAAGCAATTTGAACGCCATTTTTAACTATTCCGTGTATCAACAATCCAATACGTCGATTGGCAGTGTCGGTTCGGTGGCTAATATAATAAAATCAGTGTAAACGGCACTACCGCAAGTATAGGAACACCCACAACTAAGGGAACACTTACCCTACTATGTTTTATTGCATATATCCAGTGATGCCTGCAGAGCAGCTCAAGTAATGAAGCCAAAGATATTCAATTCAGACAGAAGACAGAAATTTATAACTAATTACTGAGGCGTCCAATTTGAAAACGGACTTCGGCAAAGTTGTAGCTGATGAATGGATTTAACAGTAACAGCGTAGCTCTAACCCTCAAAAGTACATGGGAGAACACTATGACTGTTTGAATGAATTGCTCGCTTTTTCCATAGTGATTCCCATACAAACTTTGACAGGCTTGTGCAGTCTCAGTAGTTTTCATCCAAATAACCTTGTATTTCGTAGAGAGTACAACCTTGAGAACTATCAAGTGGAGTAGTTTGTGACGATTGGGAGTAACGAAAACCTTTCGCGTCGTCGGTGTGAAACCAAACTCGTTCGTTTTTCGCGTCTCGGTTGCCCGCCAGGGGAAAGCTGGTGGCTTAGTCAGTGATTTGAAAAAACCGAAAACATTCGCATCGTCGGTATGCGTCTGGTTTAGTTCGTTCTACGCATTTCAGTTAAACACCATTAGAAAATTGGTTTGGAAAGCGCAACTATGAGAGGTCGTAGAGTTCTCTGCATCTTTCTTAAGTAGGTGTTCAATTAACTATTCCTTCCCATCCCTCAGCATTCGCAAGGACGTGACCAGGACAGCTTTCGACTGTTGGAGAATGCGTCAATCTTGTCCAAGAGTCAAGGATTAATCCCAAATCTTTGCCTTTGGTAACGGACGGGAAGGAGGCAACCCTCATACAACAATCTAGGTCTGTACCACCAACGAATTTGTGCGAATCGCTTAATGCTAATACTAATGCTAAATAACCTCGGATTTCAGGAAGACGCTCAGAATTTGAACTTGAATTGAATGAGCGGTGTAGAGCAAAAATGATTTTTTGAACCACCCTAATGGTTATCCTTGGAAAAATTCAAGTCATGTTTTAGAGATATCCTGGGGGATATTTTGAGGGGATGTCTTTGGAAAATTGTTGGAGGAATTCCACGAGGAATAATCACTCAATAAACTCCTAGAGAAATCTTCGGAATAATCTCTGAAGCCTCGGAAAAACACCTTTATTCTAACAAAATACGAGTACTAATACTGTCGTCATGTCACGAGGAATTACAAAAAAAAAAGAGAGTAATGTCTGGCCTGCTTCTGTAATTAAGGATCAAATTCTCATATTCTGGTTCCCTTTAGGTTACGTTTCGTTTTTCTGATTCTTGTTTGGTGCATTTTTAGTCTCTTTTTGGTTTCTGTCTGGTCTCGTTGTGGTCTCTTTTTTAAACTAGAGGTTTCTAATGTTCCTGTATTCAAGGTCTGCTTTGATATATAAAGATCTGCTTCGATATATAAATTAAACTCAAACCTAGTCCAAAACTTCGTTGAGAAAGGAAAAATCACGTTAGAAAATCGTTAATAATTCAAGTAAAAGGATGGCCCTATCCGAGCAAAGTCCAACATCAAAAAGAAAGCAAATCAAAAACATATCTTGTTTTCAGCAGCAATTTGATATCACAATTAAATATCAATTTGTCATTGAAATGTTCGATATCATATATTGTTTTCGTTCTGATGTCATTTTACAATTTTTGTTAATGTTTTTATTTAAAATGATTATAAATTCATTCGTGCTCCATGTATAAACACTCTAAACACTCTAATAATATAAAAATAAAGCATTTATTTTGTCGCAGACTCGTTTCAATATCAATCGAAAATATGTATATCTCATTGAGTTCTCAATTTGCTCTCCATGATAGCAAAAACAGTTTTCAATTTGTTGTAATTGATAGCAAAAAAAGTTTTCAATTTGATTTCATGGGAACAATTTCCTGCTCTCAGTTTTGATATTTTAACCGAAAACGACCAAAACGAAAACAAACTGAGTTATCAAAATTCGCGACATCACAACATCAAAATTAGTTTTCAATATGATCTCAAGCTTTGCTCGGGTATACTTGTGCATTCAATTTTTTTTTTTTTTTTTGAATGTTTCTTGTGAAATCAACAAGATTTCTCAAAATGTTCTAATATTTTGATTTAGTAATTTGATTTGAGTTTCTCTGCATAAATTTTACCCATTATTCCGAATATATGAAAAGGATAATAATTCAAATCATATGATGCTATTTCAAAAAGTATGTACTATTGCAATGAGTTTAGTTATCTGTAAAATATTAACTATAAATATGTTGGTCGAGACTTTTGGATGCCCCTACAATGTGTTGGCCCGCGGGCCATGACCCCCTCCCCCAAGTAAATGCGGCCCTGACTGGAAGAATTACTAGAAATGTTATTGAAATAATGCATGGGTAATCTAAATGCCAAGTCTAGGAGAAATCACTACTCAATTTCCTGCAGTAACAACCAGAGAATTGTCTGTGGAACTCGCGCAATAGTTTTCAGACATTTCTTGAAGAGATTTCTGATGGAATTTCTGAAGATATATTCAAAGATATTTGCGGAGAAATGATTGAATAAGCAGTCCTCGTGGCCGTGCGGTTAGCGGCGTCAATCGATCAGGTGAATTAGGAATGTCACGAAGCATGGGTTCGTTGCACGCTCCAGTTGGTGGAAACTTTTCGTCAAATGAAAAAACTATCATTGAGCTACTGGATGTCTCTTGCTGTCCGTTGCCTTATGTTAGAGATGGTTCAGTCTGTGCTGCCATTGGCTGAAGACGGAATAAATATCTTTTATGGAAATAATTACTGTGCAAACCCCTAAACCAGGTCTTCTTTACCAGTGGTCCAAGACAACTTCCATGCCATTTGAAATGAAGGTCGTATTTCTTGATTGTTTAATATTGGGTATCTTTCATTTCGCAAGAACTTTGCATTACTACGGGGTTCAATTGCAAATAAAGTAAGGAATGTTCATTTTATAAAGGGGACACCTTGTGCATGCTGTATCTTTCTTATTAATCAATGAAATTTCAATCGGTTTTTTGCTTATCGTTCGACTAGTATTGTACAATGTTGTGATAATAAAAATTCTCCAAAATAATTAAATTTCACACGAATATGGAACAACGATTAGATCGGTCGATTTTTTGAGGTTATCAAAATCAATGATTGTAAGAAATTGGCTGAAAAATTCGATAATTTATTTTTTCTATTTTCAAAAAAGGCTTGTTCTTCGATAGCATCATCAATCAGAAGCCTGATGGAAAAAAATCAAGTTATTTTTGGAGCAACAATTTTACAGATATAATTAAATCAATTTTCCCGTATATTTTTAAAGATTTTTTTTTTAAATTTGATGGGAATTGATATGTGTAGAATTTTTTGTGTAAAAGTACGTCCTGACGGAAGTCCTAATATAGTATTAATATGAAAAATAACTTACGCCTTCATAGAGTTACTTAGTAAGTCCCCACGTCACATTGAAAGCACAACAGAAACACAATTGTTTTATTCTTAGAAGACCTATCAAAGTACATTGACAATCATCAAAATTGGCAACACTGCTGTAATAAAATCGATTTTATTTTCCACATATTATTTTCATAATATGTTATTCTGAGATTACCAATTGAAAAATTCGGAGAAAACTGTTAACAATTTGCTGTAGATCGATAAATATGCGTACATGATTTCAAAAGTATGAGACTTTTCAGTAAAACTACCATAAACAGTAAAATTTATACTTAAGACTGTAGTTTAATCGATTTAGCTTTCGTTTATACTAATATAGTTTCTTTAGTAATCCAAACTAGTTTTGAACACGCTTTTTACTTTTCTCTTTTGCTGGGAGTGAAAGGATGGTGTATCAGCAAATTTCACCATAAATGGGTAAATCACTAAAGTTACCTAATGTCATAGAATGGTGGAATATAATTGATATTTTTAAAGCTTCACCTGTAGTAGAATAGTAAAGGATACAAACATACAATTTGTTCATAAAAATAAGGATTTTTGTTTTGCGAAAAATAATGTTGAACTTTGACGAACAGCTTTTTTTTAAGAGTTTTTGGAAAAACTATTTAGCTCTTCAACCAAAAGCATTTTCAAAGATTTTATATTTTCATAGCATTTCTGAATAAAAGGTCAACGATACACAGAAAACCGATTACGATTTTATCAATAAATAAAAAAGATATAGCATAAACAAAGTGTCCACTTTATAATATGAACAGTCCTTACTTAATGGTAAGTCAGCTATTTAGAAATTTATTTGAAACTAACTTGTGCCCGCCAAAAATGTTGATTCATAAATAGAATCCGTAAACTTTCAGTCATTTTAAAGGTGTTCGTGAAATGTTTGCAGCAATTCCAAAAACTTACGGATAAAATGCCGGACGGGTTATTTTAGAATTACAGAGATCAATCTCTGGAAGCTTTCCTGGAAAAACATTCTTCATCTTTTAGAAAAAAAAATGTTGGTTTTTTCGAAGAAATTGGCAAATAATTTGAATTGAACTGTTGTAGCAAAAGTTCGGTCACGCTAGTTTGAATTATTTTAGGTATTGTCTTATGGGAGATAAAACATTGAAATATATTACTCGGCACAAAAATATTCATAAACAAAAGTATGCATAGAAACGGTAAACAAAGGTACATCATCGTTCCACAGTCCATGTGCAAAAATAAAAACCGCTATGACTCTTGTGCTGCAAAAGAGCAATAACACGACATCCAAGCACGTTAGAAACACTGCACACCCAGCCAGCGATGATGGATTGTTGGTTCCATGTGTTGGCAATAAATCAAATCAATCACTTCGTCAGACCAGAAATAGCTCCGTTTCACACTTTATTTTGAGGACGGCTTTCGGTCACGCCATCAGGACCACATAGAGAGGTACGTGTACAATGAAATGCATTGTTCCATGGCGGGGCCAGAACTCAATCTCGCGCAGATCAACAGATCAATCAGCCACGAATCAACGGGAATTAACATGTTTTCAAGAGAGAATCAACCGAAATCACAACCTCACGGTGAGAGCATTGATGGATGTGAAAGTGAGACTGCCTTTCGGGTCTAAAGACTCTATTACGGGTCCCAAGAAGAAATAGTGAGACACGACGGCCGCTTGTCGAAAACTAAATAGATCTTGACAGGCTGATAATTGGCCAACTAGCATAGCCAAATACGACGCGCATCATTGTTTGATCCGGATTGGTCTCATGTCAGTTCGGCGCTTTATAATCCGGTATCGGCGCACGCGCTTGTCACGTCAAACTTTGAACTCTCCACGACCGATCGGATCAATGGCACAGAAAATCGATGGTTATGAGCTGATTTGTATAGAAAGATCAATTGCTGTCCATTGCTGTCTATTGCTTGGAACACATTTTACGTAACATTTGTTTGGTACCAAATTGGACTGAAACATTTTTCTAGTTGATTTGAAGCGTTCATCGGTAATAAACGCGAACCCAATGCAAAGCCAATTATTTACAGCCTGGGTTTAGCTTGAAGCTATGAAGAAGCTTTATACACAGTGCTTGACAAAATTTGTCGATTTACATATCAAATTGTCATGCTTTGAAGCTTAGATCTCGTGTGAATAAAACGTAGGAGAGGCTTTTCCAATAAACCTTAAATATTTCACATTCACCAATAAACAAATACATTAGAAACATAATCACTCCCCTCCCCGCAGCAGCCCAAAAAAAAAAAACGAATGCCCCAAATTGCTCCCATTGCCACTAATTTTGAAATCCCAACTGGTTTCGCAAATTACACGATTTGTGCTGCATTTCATCAACTATCGTCGTTTAATTCGATAAAATTACCCACTAATGGCTATTGCCTGCAGTATTTATCGCATCATCTGCCCATTCATTACAAACTGCCCGACTGGACAAAAACATAAAATGCATCATTGATTTGTAATAAATTTACCAGTCACCCACACCCGCGTACCTTACAGACCAATACGCACATGCTGCTGTGCATGTTGATGCTCAACGCACGGTGTGTCTGAAATCGTTAATTGCGAAACAAAACTGTTCATCGATTCTGCTCCTGCTCATCCTTGTTTCCTGCTTTTCCTCAAATGAAATTTCCCCGAACGTAACAACACCAAATGTCAATTCCCCGAATTGAATGTCCAAAGTCATTCTCAAAGTCACGGAGAAGGTGCTGAGATCTCATATCTTTCAAACTTTGGGTGCAGAATCGATGGTCATTTTGTGTCGTTAATAACGGTTTCAGACACACCGTGTAACCCCCCTCCACCCCAATCAAACTCCCAATACCAAGTTCTGTATCTCTATGTCTGCTCGAGCTCGTTTGTTACTCTGCATTTGCCGTGATATACCATCCAACAGCATCCATCCGATCCCGTCGTTCACAATAGCAGATTTCAATCAAAATTTATGTACCACACCGCAAAGTGGACATGATTTGAATAACAGCAAAAGCTTCGGAAATCACATAATGGCCTTTTCCCCCCACTTGGGTCCTTTCCGCCCCCACCACCCAACCAATCGCTTTCCAGTGCCGTCAGATTAGTTTCCTGTTCAAAGGTCCCAACTGTCAATAAATATTTCTCCTCCCTGAAAAGCTCTGACCTTAGCGTGATGTGAGAGTGATTAGGATTTTCTGCATAGCCGGCGCAATTCAATACATAAATTATAATTACTATCATATTGTGCGCTCGGGATGTTGTGTTGCCCACCAGCAACTGCACAGCTAGAGAGCATACAGCCTTTTCGGGATAGTATCATCAGCATCATCATCATAGTCATCGTCATTGATGTCGTCCATCCGAGTCAGCTTCCAAAGAGGCCTTAGCAGGGAGATTTACCATTCAATTTTGAATTAAATATAATTCAAATCCAATTCGTCCAGATGTCTATAGTTTGAATTATGAGGACATATCTATCTGAGTTGGAATTGAAACGCTTCGTACGGTGATCTCAACATAGATTCGACTCAAAGTCGATAGCCCATATCAGTAATGTGCGTTCCAAGATTAAGATTGATGAGTAATTGCAGTTATCCTAGGAAATTTTGAGAAATGAATAAATGCACATGGACAATCCTTAAATTTCTAGAGTTATTCGCAAAAGTTGTCTGATGAAATCATGCAGAATATACTCATCGAAAAGATTCCTCATGTATTTACGTGGAAGAATCACTAAACGGGGTACAGATAGCCGTAGCGGTAAACGGTCAGCTATTCAGCATGACCATGCAGAGGGTCGTGGGTTCGAATCCCGCTGGTCGAGGATCTTTTCGTAAAGGAAATTTTCTCGATTCCCAGGGCATAGAGTATCTTGTGGTTGTCACACGATATACACATGCAAAAATGGTCAATCGGCAAAGAAAGCGCTCAGTTAATAACTGTGGAAGTGCTCATAAGAACACTGTGTTGAGAAGCAGGCTTTGTCCCAGTTGGAACGTAACGCCAAAAAGAAGAAGAAGAATCACTAGACGAGTTTCAGGAGCACACCATGAAAAAAAAAATGGTCGGAATTTTATTGAGGGAATGTCGGAATTTCCTAAGGAATTCTTGACAAAGCAGGTACTTCAGACTGAACTGCGGGGCAATTTTTTTCAAAGTTTTTACTGTAAAAATCCTTAGAGAAATAAATGTATGTACTTGCTGCACTTTTACAGGGAAACAACAAACGCTACTCGGGATCAGTAGAATCCTCAATGTTTGACCCCTCTACCGGCGGCTTTATTTTTACCGCTAAAAATATATTCAAAACGCGATAACTTTTTTGTTTCTCGATATTTTTCCAACATTTTTTCACAAGCTCTCAAAAAACTCTTCTAGTTTTAGAATCTGTGTCGATTTTGAGCATTGGTCATTGAATCCGACGATATTCCAAAATTCCTTGGGGGACCGACGCGTAGCCATAACCCACGTAAATATCTTAGGCTACAGCATTTTCCTCGTATTCGGATATTCACTCCTCGGAATGATACATTGATGCGAGTATGTTGTGAAAAAATGAAGCAATTTGGTGCTGTTATCTTTAAGTAATGAGCATTTATGTTTCTGGTACCACACTGGACAAATAAAGATCTTGAAAACACTAAAAAACCTCATATCGTAATTTTCAGATTTCTCCGATTTGTATGATTTTTTTCGATTAACTCCATAGTACCTGGTATTGTAAGGTACACATTTAATTTTTTTGATAAATTGACCAAAAACAAAATGACCGCCAAAGACATTTTATATGGAGAATGTCGGTCCCCCAAGGAACATCGGATTATCTTCGAACTAGATTACCAAATATCAATATCGACAAGGATTCTTAAACTAGAAGAAATTTTTGAGGTTTTGTGAAAAATTTGTGCAAAAATATTGAGATACAAAAACGTTAAGAATATTTTTTTAGCGGTGAAAAATGAAGCTGCCGGTAGAAGGGTTAAGTACTGTGTCCTCATTACAAGAAACATTACCGGCACCAGTTGCAATCGAATGTAGATCAATTTGGGGATGGGAAAAAATAGATTGATGCTTCAAGAAGCTTTAAGAAAAAAAAACTATTAGAAGGCCACTTTTTCTTTCATTTATTCACTGATCATGGTTGCAACCACGAACAATAAGAAGGGGCAAGCCAAGGGGCGGGACAGTTTTGCACAGAGTAACACTTTGGACATTGAGCAAGCTTGAGTTACTCACATTTTGCTCAAAATTATGTGCGATAACTTGGATCTCAATACCAACCGACTTAAATTGTGCGCAGTAGTCAATCTGTCAAATCTGTTTTTCGACAACAATGATTAGTACTAAATCCAAAATTCCTAATACTGATACGGAATATTCCGTGATGGTAATATTTTCACGCCAACCAATCTAAGTAAACCGGAAGATTATTTGAAATTAAATCAAAACTGATCAAAACTCATTGATGCCTTATTTTTCAGCTGTCTTATACTTAGGGTAAGTGTTCCCTTAGTTGTGGGTGTTCCTATAGTTGCGGTAGTGCCGTTTTCACTGGTTTTATTGCCTTAGCCACAGAACCAACACTGCCAATCGACGCATTGGCTTGTTGTACACGGACTAGTTAAAAAGAGCGTTCAAATTGCTTAAAAACTGATAAAATATCATTAAAATTACTAAAACTCTTTCTGCTTGTACCAAAAATTGCGGTAAAGTGTTCCTATAGTGGAGGATCCCATAAGAAAACAACGGATACCACAACTATAGGAACACAAATTAAAAATATACCGCAACTAAAGGAACAGTGTACCAATAGTGGAGGTATTATTTTTCACTGACATGCCGTGGATTACTACGATGAAATCATTTTTCTCATTAAGTCAATGGTCGTTACTTCCCAGTACAACATCAACATGTGCATTAATTGTACTTCTTGAATTAAGGTGGTTAAATGAAGTTCAATCGTGCTTAGTACCTCCACTATTGGTACATCTACCCTATATGAAATCTATGTCGGTCTTAACAGAGGCAACAAGAGCTTTAATCCGAGGCAGATGTAGTACCGCGAAGATCGCCTGTCTCGTATCAATGAAATTAAAACTAAACACACCAAGCTCATGCGCGATCTGATCAATGAGGTCGTCGTACATGCCACGTTCAAGAAAAAAAGCATGCAATTGCTACAGAAGTTCCATGATAAGCTAGCTCTGAGGTTTATGAGTGGCCCACCGCACATCCGCACATTTATTAAGAGATAAGCATTAAAACCGCGATACAAGTATCTATAAGAATAGTCTAGGGAACAGAATATTTTGGGAAAAGTCAGCCATTTCAGAGAAGATCTCGCTGTTTGATTTTATTCAGCCGGTTCATATGTGGTCGTTTAATGACAACTGACAATTCGTGCGTAAATGTAAACTTCTACGTTAATCCCTTTTGATAGAAAAGCGAAACTCGAGTCAAAGGCAGTGTCGGAACTTAAATTAAACGAAACTACATTCTCCAATGCACCTCATTGATGCCTTTGTTTTCATTACACTAACGGCAGGTTACTACATGGGTTGCTATGCTCGCTTGATATCGAGCAACAAGAGTTACTCAGAGTTACTTTGAATCGAGCTCAAGAGCTTGCTCAAAAGCAAAAGCTGTCCCGCCCCAAGGGTGAAGCTTTTAATTCACAAATTCTTGCAAAAAAGTGGGTTTTAAAACTGTTACTTTACGTGGAAAAAATTGAAGCATGGACGTACCGTTTTGTCTCAAATTCCGAACAGACTCATATTCCGAACACTCGGTTTTTGTATGGCGATTTGGTTGAAATGTTTCGCTGAAATATGTCACCAAATAACAAGGAAATGGCAGTCAATTGCAATTCAATTTTAACGTCTCGAATACAATTTATACCGCAGGAGTAGTGATGATTCTCTAGTTTGAGACCAGTAGAACAATCTCAGATAAATTTATTTGCGAAATTTTGCATTTGAATACGATTTATTCGTGCTGTTCGGAATTTGAATCAAGGTGTTCGGAATATGAGACAGAATGAACACAGTGTTCGGCATTTGAATCAAAATGTTGTTCCATACTTTTACGTAAAAACAATACTAAAACTAATTCAATCAACATTATTATTGATACACTCAACAGCCAACAGTTAGGCTTTGCGAAGAAATTAATATTCACACAAATATCAGCCAATTTATGCCAATCAGATGCATTTGAAGTCACTGTTGGCCTTAAGTGTTCGGAATATGAGTCAAAACGGTATCTCCGGAATGTGGCTTCCTTCCAAGGCTTAAATGGTTAGTGTTGCTTTAGACAAATTTTCCGAACATCAAATCGAAGCAGCCTCTAACTCATGCTTTTTGATTTAATGAGGAAATAAAAATGGCCGCCAAACGTGGTCAGTTGTTCCGAATTTGGAAGATTTAGGTAGAAAATCTTGAACTCCATTAGGGAAATCAAAGTTTCCTTCCAAATAGCAAAGAAAAGAGACTCTCTCATTTTGCCGGAGACCCTTGAAGATCGCGAACTTCATCTCAAACATCTTGAAGTGAAGAAGCACAATTATTTTTTACCTATAACGACAAAACTGAACGTTCATTCAAGGTCGTTTTGAAAAATTGCTCAGGGTAGTATTATATAAGTATTATAATAAGTCACATGAAGAGATCGAAAAATCGAAGAAATTATTTACTTGGATTTTTCCCAGTACAAGTAATCAGTATGAAAAAGAGAATCCTATTTGTCGGAAACGGCTCTTTCAAGAATTTCATTTAGTTAATTTAAACAATAGTAATCTGAATAATATTCAAGCTTTGAAAAAAGTAAAACTCTATGCCTGTGCGACATGGAAACTTTATCTCGCAAGAAGAAAGCATTGATTGTACATATATTCGCTTGCTACGCACCGAACGCTGAATGCCATCACAGATTTGCTTGAATTTACTATTGAACCCGCTCTCCTCAACATACTACAATAGCTCTGTTGCTGGGAGCGTTAAGTTGACGATTCTAGACGTGTTTTGTTTTTGTTTTATTTTTCCAAAAAAGGTTCATAATCTGTCGAAGACACTATTCATATTTTCAGTCGGCTCAGCGCTCCCGATCGAAGATTCGACTATAACGAAGGAAGCTTATTTGTTCGTTATGACACTGAGCCTATATGCCGGTTGAGTGACGAATACGATTCTTCTTACAGTTTCGTCGTCGACTTTTTCCATTTGACGGCGACGATTGTTTATCCTGCTTGAGAAAATATCTGTCTCTTATGTTAAAATGTCTAAGGTATTGAATGAAAGTGATTCTGATGACCGTACGGATAGTTATCATGCCCATTTCATCCAAATTACCCATTTTATCAGATTTTTCATATGATTTATCATGTTACACGCAGGGAAACCGTTTATTATTTATTGACATAACGTTTTCCAAGCGGTAATAGCCTGGAGAAAGGAGTGCATGAATTAAAACTAACCGCACGGATCAGTATCAAACTCATTTTACCCGGATTCCCCAATTTAACAGGTTTTTGATAGGGCTACTCATGTTGTAAGCAGGAAAACCGTTTATTAGCTATTGAAAAAAAAAACATTTTATAAACTTTTGAAGTCTGAGTATGTAAGCACAGGTATTGAAACTGATCATTTCACCCAAATTCCCTATTTTCTCAGGTTGTCCATTAGATTTATCACATTATATGCTGGGAAACCGTTAATTAGCTATTGGCATAACATTTGCTTAGCGATAATAGTCTGGAGAAGGGAGTGCATGAATTAAAACCTAACCGCTCGGGTCAATCATATAACTTTTCTAATTAAAGTTTCTTTATATATAATAAAAGAAGTCCAATCAAGGATCAGATATATATATATATATATATATATATATATATATATATATATATATATATATATATATATATATATATATATATATATATATATATATATATATATATATATATATATATATATATATATATATATATATATATATATATATATATTTATATATATATTATATATATATATTTAATTTAATTTCGGTGAAATGAGTATGATCACAACAACTTATTATTTCAGCACTCATTTCTAGCGACTATAATTGCCGATTTATATATATTTGTTTTGCTTATGATATGAGAAATCAACCAGAGCAATTCTCGCTGAAACCAGGCCGCCATCGGCACCCATCGTTAGAATTCCAATTTTATGTCACTGATAGCTAGTACTTGAGAAAACTTAACGATCAACGCTCTGTCATCGTAATCATCGTCATCATCGAAACTTCAAAAGCAGTTTTTCTGATCAAAACTGAAATTTTTTCGATAAAAATGTGTTCACTGTGTTTCGGTTGGAGAATAGAATACAGTGAACACATTTTCCTATAAACATTCTGGATTTCGAACGAAAAAACTGCTTTTGGAAATCCCGAAATCAATGACGGATCCTTTCGGTTTTCTCAAATTGGTGGACCCCTCGTACGCCAGCTAGCTAAACAGTTTGCGAAAAAGCCCATATTTTGATAAATCATGGGTATTTCTTCACGTGATATGTCTCATATTTCCCTTGGAACACATAGCAAACTTAGTGGCATCGTATAGAGAAAGGATATAGCTTTTTTTGAAGTTAAAAAAAAAAATGGTCGCAATCTTGAAATTTGTAAGAAAAATCGTTTAACCGATAGCTTTGAATTCTGAGATCACCATCAGAAAGCTGAGGAAAAATTGTGTGAGATAGGCTACAGAAACTAGGTGAGCAATGGTATTTACCCTATGAAATGAACGATTTTCTAAATCATTTTCCACGATTTTGACGTATATGACGAGTGCAATCAATGCAAACATTATTTTTGTACAACAAAGAAACAAGTTTTCAATCGTTGGTGTTTTATTCGAGTCAGATGAAGAATAGGAGTATTATTTTGAGTGATAAAATCTGGTGGCCATCTTGGATTTTGACGCAAAAAATTTCTTGAGAAATCTTATCGAAAACCTAATAAAAATGGGGAATTTGGGTAAAATGGGTATGGAAACAAACCGTGCGAACCTCTCAATAAATTTTGAAGAAATTTTTTGACGAATCCCTGGAGAAATCTCTGAAGCAATTTTTTGGTGACTAAGAAAATTCCCACAGAAGTCATAAGAAGAATCCTTGTCGGAATTTTTGGAAAATACTGGAATAATCTGTAATAGAATACCTGCAGGAAAACCTAGTAGTTTTTGGCGGGGAGTCCTCGAATAAATTCTTGACAAAAGTTTTAGCGGAATGCCTGGAATGATGCCAGTAGAAATATCAGCATGAATCTTAGAAAGATTATCTGAGAGCAGTTTTCGAATATGTTTTGAAGATGTTACTGTGAAAATTCCCCTGAGGAAACAGTGGAAAACTCATTGAAAACTCTTGACTAAATGTTGTCAAAAAGAAGAAGTACTTTGAGAAGCAATAAAAGATTTTCAGAAGCAACTTTATATTATTTTTGAAGGATTAGTAACGCAAAAAAAGAAGGAAATCTTTAGAAAGTATCCAAAGAAATCATTTTACTAAACCTTGCAAAGTTTTTTTTTTTTTTTTGAAGAATACTTTGGGGAATTTGTTCGTAAAGTTTCTGAAATAATATTTCAAAGAATACCTACAATCTGCATGATTTCATGAATGTATACTTGAAGGATATTCAGGGGGGAATTTCAGAATGAATCTGGAAATATTTTCACCACAATGTATTATATGATAGTATTTGCAGATTAATCATTATAGAAATCCATAGAAACGTTTCTAGAGGTATCTTTTTTTTTTTTTTTTTTTTTTTTTTTTTTTTTTTTTTTTTTTTTTTTTTTTTTTTTTTTTTTTTTTTTTTTTTTCTTTATTAGTATCATTCCAAACATTACATTCATTTCTTATATCTAGGTGTTCTGTGTTATTTGACAACACTATCATCCTAATTTGGTAAAACAAATTTAAGATTTTATTAACATTTTGTTAACAACATATTACATTTCATTTGCCGTAGCAATTCAGTTTTTTTCAAGGTGAGTTGATTTCACCTGCTTATAAGAGAAAAAAAAAACGTTTTTAATATACTTAACCTAACTTAACCTAAACATATAACGCATTAATCGTGGCAATAGAAGATTGTAACGATTTTTGCCTGAAATTATTAATGATTGTATTTGACATTTGTTCCAATGTTTCAACATTGGATATTCTATGTAACTCATTGGTACTATACCAGGGAGGAAGCCTCAGAATCATTTTCAAAATTTTATTTTGAATTCTCTGCAGAGCTTTCTTCCTGGTATTACAACAGCTAGTCCATATTGGTACAGCATACAACATGGCTGGCCTGAAAATTTGTTTGAATATCAACAGCTTGTTCTTAAGACAAATTTTTGATTTTCTATTAATAAGGGGATAGAGACATTTTACATATTTATTACATTTGGCTTGAATGCCCTCAATGTGATTTTTGAAAGTTAAATTCTTATCTAGCATGAGCCCTAGATACTTAACTTCATCTGACCAATTTATTGGAACCCCTCTCATCGTGACAACATGTCTACTTGAAGGTTTCAAATAAAGAGCTTTTGGTTTATGTGGGAATATTATTAGTTGAGTTTTGGAAGCATTAGGAGAAATCTTCCATTTTTGTAAGTATGAAGAAAAAATATCCAAACTTTTTTGCAATCGACTACAGATGACACGCAGGCTTCGTCCTTTGGCGGAGAGGCCTGTGTCATCCGCAAACAAAGATTTTTGACATCCCTGAGGTAGCTCAGGTAAGTCAGATGTGAAAATATTGTATAATATTGGTCCCAAAATGCTGCCTTGAGGAACACCAGCTCTTACAGGAAGTCTTTCAGATCTGGAGTTCTGATAATTAACCTGAAGTGTACGATTTGACAGATAACTTTGAATTATTCTAACAATGTATGTTGGAAAATTAAAGTTTTTTAATTTTACAATCAAACCTTCATGCCAAACACTGTCGAATGCTTTTTCTATGTCTAGAAGAGCAAGACCAGTAGAATAGCCTTCAGATTTGTTGGAACGGATCAAATTTGTTACACGTAAAAGTTGATGAGTGGTCGAATGTCCATGGCGGAATCCGAACTGTTCATTGGCAAAAATTGAATTTTCGTCGATGTGGGCCATCATTCTGTTCAAAATAACCTTTTCAAAAAGTTTACTGATGGAGGAAAGCAAACTGATTGGACGATAGCTAGAAGCTTCTGCAGGATTTTTGTCTGGTTTTAAAATTGGAACAACCTTAGCATTTTTCCATTTGTCAGGAAAATATGCTAATTGAAAACATTTGTTAAATATATCAACTAAAAATGATAAGCTACTTTCTGGAAGTTTCTTGATGAGGATGTAGAAAATTCCATCATCGCCAGGAGCTTTCATGTTTTTGAATTTTTTAATAATAGTTCTCACTTCTTCCAAATCAGTCTCCCAGGCATTTTCGAAAACGTTCTCTTGATTGAGAATATTTTCGAACTCCTGAGTAACTTCATTTTCAATTGGACTAGTAAGTCCTAAATTATAATTGTGCGCACTTTCAAACTGCATAGCAAGTTTTTGAGCTTTTTCGCAATTAGTTAGTAATAATTTGTTTTCCTCTTTCAATGCCGGTATTGGCTTCTGAGGTTTTTTCAAGATTTTCGATAATTTCCAAAAGGGCTTAGAGCCAGGGTCCAATTGAGAAATTTTATTTTCAAAATTTTTGTTTCTTAATTGAGCAAAACGTTTCTTGATTTCTTTCTGCAAATCCTGCCATATAATTTTCATAGCAGGATCGCGAGTGCGTTGAAATTGCCTTCTCCTCACGTTTTTAAGACGGATCAAGAGTTTAAGATCATCGTCGATAATCACGGATTCAAATTTTACTTCACATTTTGGAATTGCAATGCTCCGGGCTTCAACAATGGAATTTGTTAAAGTTTCAAGAGCATTGTCAATATCAAGTTTAGTTTCTAAAGAAATGTTAACATCAAGATTGGAGTCAACATACGTTTTATATATATTCCAGTCGGCTCGTAAATAATTGAAAGTGGAGCTGATAGGATTGAGAATCGCTTCATGCGATATTTGAAATGTAACAGGGACATGATCAGAATCAAAATCAGCATGAGTAATCAGTTGGCTACAAAGATGACTAGAGTCGGTTAACACCAAATCAATCGTAGATGGATTTCTAGAAGAGGAAAAACATGTGGGGCTATCAGGGTATTGAATTGAGAAATATCCTGAAGAGCACTCATCAAATAAAATTCTGCCGTTGGAATTACTTTGAGAATTATTCCATGACCGATGTTTGGCATTAAAGTCACCAATGACAAAAAATTTTGACTTATTGCGAGTCAATTTACGCAAGTCAGTTTGGAGCAAATTAACTTGCTGTCCAGAGCATTGAAAAGGCAAATAGGCAGCTATGAAAGTATATTTACCAAACTGTGTTTCAACAGAAACACCTAAAGTTTCAAAAACTTTAGTTTCAAATGATGAAAACAGTTGATGTTTTATACGCCTATGAATGATGATTGCAACTCCCCCACAAGCCCCATCAAGTCGATCATTACGATAAACAAAAAAGTTAGGATCTCTTTTGAGTTTAGATCCAGGTTTTAAATACGTTTCGGTAATAACTGCTATATGCACGTTATTAACCGTAAGAAAATTAAACAGCTCGTCCTCTTTACCATTCAGAGAACGAGCATTCCAATTTAAAATATTTAAATTATTATTTGGATCCATTAGAAAAACGTAATCCAATAACAATTTGATTTGTAAATTTTACACCTACTTGGACTGCTTCAGTCATAGAGGTGGCTTTGAACATTGCATCAATCATTAGATTCAATTGTTCAGTTAGAAAATTAGAATCAGAGGCAGACATGTCATGTGATTTCCCATTAGAATTTCCTGTAGACGAAGAAGCGGAGTTACCTGTGGCGGTAGGGTTTTTTCCATTTGATTTGAAACAAGTAGAATGGGTACCCATGGATCGAACAGGGGAGGAGTTCGAATTTCCTGCTACGATATCGGCAAAGGATTTACCGTGGGTAGATACATTCGAAATAGAAAGATTCGAACGGCTACCCGACGGATTAAAATTAGTTTGTGAATGAGCATGATTATGATCTTCCTGATGGGTATGATTCATGATCAAGCGATCGTTAACTGAAAAATGAGCATTGTTCGATACTCTACCAGGCAAATTCCGGAAACGACCGTTATCGTAACGGATATTATCTTTCATCTGCCTGGCACGAGCCTCAATGACCTTTTTGCGTGAAGGACAATTCCAAAAATTGGACTTATGGTTAGCCCCGCAATTACAACATATGAATTTGGTGGTATCTTCCTTCACTGGACAGACGTCTTTGGCGTGAGAAGAACCTCCGCAAATCATGCATTTAGCATCCATGCGACAATTTTTTGTACCATGACCCCACTTTTGGCACCGACGGCACTGAGTGGGGTTCTGGTAATTTCCTCCAGGTTTCTGGAAATGTTCCCATGTCACACGGACATCAAACAAAAGTTTTGCTTTTTCTAAAGCTTTAATATTATTTAGTTCTTTTTTGTTAAAGTGAACTAAATAAAATTCTTGAGAAAGCCCTTTCCGAACAATGCCAGATTGGGTTCTCTTTTTCATAATGATTACTTGGACTGGGGAAAATCCAAGCAAATCATTTATTCCATTTTTGATCTCTTCAGGTGATTTATAGTCACTTGAGAGACCTTTCAAGACAACTTTGAACAAACGTTCAGTTTTGTCGTCATAAGTAAAAAATTTGTGCTTCTTCTCTTCAAGATGTCTGAGAAGAAGTTCACGATCTTTAAGAGTTTCCGGCAAAACGCGACAGTCTCCTTTCTTTGCGATTTGGAAGGAAACCTTGATTCCCCTAATGGAGTTCAAGATCTCCTGCCTAAATCCCGCAAATTCGGAACAACTGACCACGATAGGCGGCACTCTTTGCTTTCTCACTTGAATCAAAGAGCCTGGGCTAGAGGCTGCTTCGATTTGGTGTTCGGAAAATTTGTCTAGAGCATCGAACTGATTGCTCATTTCGATACAATTATTCATTTCACCCTTGGAAGAAAGTTCGCATTCCGGGGAAGCGTCCTTTTTTCCATTCTTGCCACGTGTAGTGACAGTTTTAAAACCCACTTTTTTGGAAGGAAGTAGTGAATTCAGAGATTCACCCTTCCTTTTGTTTGTTGTTGATACCATGTTTAATTAATAAACGAAAGAAGACGTGACCTTCGAAAGGTTTTTTCCCAAGACGGTGTCCAAGAAGGATTACCACCGCTAGCTTTCGCTAACGGGTCCAACGAAAAATCGAAGGCACGGGTCCAAACAAGGATCGTAAAGGGATCAATAGTAGAAAAAAATAGTACTGAAAAGTACTGTTTTAGTAGCACTGAAAAGTACCGTTTTTAATTTTAGCACTGAAAAGTACTGTTTTTGTAGCACTGAAAAGTACTGTTTTATTGCTTTAGGTAGTTTTTAAGAAAACTTCCAAGAGCAGAGAGAATTCGTGTACGCACAGCACGAAGGTACGATGCGCACTGCTAGAGGTATCATTTGTTTACTGCACGAATGTCAAGCAAAAACACATGAAGAAATATCTGAAAAACAATTTATGAAGGAATCCCTGAAATAATATCTGGGGAAAAGTGCGGCCTATCTTTGAGAATCCATGATGGAAAGAACTTGAAACATAGAGAAAAATGCCCGCGATAATAAATTTCATAAGAATGTTTCAAAAAGCAAAGATCTACGGTGAATCATTTTAATAAATTTCTGAATGAACCATATTCCTTGAAAAATCTTCATCATGAATCACTAAAAATAAGAGATCAAAAGACAACTATGAAGAAATTGCTTTGATAAAATGCTATGAATATTAACCACTGGAAAATCCCTGTAGGAGACTATCCCTGGAAGAGCCGATGAAAAAACATTCCCGGTAGAAATGCCTCAATTCTTCATTTATTTATTTAAAGATAATTTATGGGAAATATCTTTACAGTTTTCTGTATAAAATTCTGAAACAACTATAGAAGGATTTTTTTTTCAAAAGGAAGAAACACGTGAGGAAGAAAAATAAATCTTTCTCAAAATTCCTCGACGAATACTTGCGTCATTTCCTGAAGGTATTCATTGAAGGCCTTAGTCGAATTTCAGAAAAAAAAATCACAGGAGAAAACTTTTCTGGAATCCCTGAAACAGAGTTATTCTAGTATGAATGCTAGAAAAAAAAATTAAGCATCGCTAGAATAACCGCAGGAGAAGTGGTAATTTTTTGAAGCAGTTTCAGAATAACTTCCGAGGATATCTTACAGTGACAATGGAAAGATATTCTAGAGTAATTAGGTTTTCGTTAAGATGATCCGTAGGTAGATTCACGTGATTTATGGACAGCCCCTTGAAACACACGTTCTATTTAAAATAATATTTTATTCCAGCGATCTGTCGCCCAATAAATATTTATTTTGATAACTTTGATATATATCCTAATGAAATTACAGGTAAAATTATCATAGAAATTCTTTAAAGAATCCCTAAAAAAATCAGAAGAAAAGGAGTGAGAATTTCAATGAAGTGATTTATCAAAAAATGTATAAGTGTCCCTTTGACTTGTAATACATTCTTGAGATATTCTCAAAAAAAAATCCATATATAAAGGAATAAGAAATTTACTGGAGACATATCTGGAATAACCTATTTTTCTTTTAATTGTTCAATCAACTCTGGATGAATACTTGAAGAATCTCTTGAAAGAATATCTGGAGCAACACATGGTAAAATTTCTGAACATCTCCTCTAAAATGTCAAATACAGAATCGTTGGAGGGTTTGTTCTGGAGTTATTAAAAAAAAAGTTGCAATAAACAAGCAAAATATTCTTGGAAATTGATGTGGAGCAATCCCTGGAAAAAAACTCAAGACACATCATCAAACAAATCACTGGAAAAACAATCCAAAAGCAATCCTTGGAAAAAAAAACTTGGAGGTTTTTTTGAAACAATTACTTGATGAACTTATGTGAAATTCAAGCTGATCCCATTGGAGTTGTAGAATAGATATCCATGGAGGCATTTCAGGTCATATGTTTGGAGAAAACTTTGTATGAATGCCTGTCAAGATTTTTCAGTAGAAGTTCTATGATATTATACGTAGCAATATAGCAATAGTAGCATAAAAAATATCAATTTTCACAAAAAAAAATCTGGTAGAATCACAGTCCAAATTTGTACAGAAAACTTTTCAGGAGTTTTTCACTTTAATGCTGCATGAGTACTTGGAGAAATTTTTTAAAGAATACAAGGAAAAATCCCTGTAGAGATACTTGCAGAAAATCCATGATTATGCAATTAATCCCCAAAGAACTCCAACTTCTGAAAAGTATCAGTTGAGTGACTGATTTGAGGAAACGAAGGAGAAATTCCCAAAGAAAAGTAGAGACATTTAATGAAGAATGGGTAACATTTTTTTGTTGGAAGTCGTTGATATTTAGGTGGCAATCATTCAAGAAATTCATCGAGAGATTAAAAAAAAAATCTGATACATATTTTAAACATTCTCTGTAAACAAAAATCTGTAGAAATTTCTTTAAAGAACATCTTAGAGGAATTATAAGTAATTTCCAATTTTTTTGTGGAAATAATTTATGAGCTTCTTGGTTATTCGAGCAGGTTTGATACTATTGTTTAAATCCTTTTTACATTGACTTGAGGAATTTCAGAATGAGTTCTATAGTTAACCTCTGAAAACACCAGTAGAGGAACGTTTGAAGATGTCAACTAGAGGCCACAGATTTCAAATTAAGGCCACTTAAACAAATTTTATTTAATGACAACTGAGGAAAAGCAAGGGATTCTTCAGTCTCTATAAGAGATCAATAACTAACATTATATCCCTCTACTCTTCACCATATGGATGTGACTGTTAACGCTGCTGACTTTCCGATTTTACGGCCTCCAATTGCTCACATTGTGAATGGTTATTTGATCCTATCCTACCGCTGTATGATATCAATTGTTCTGGTCAATCATGGAGTACCAATTTCTTACTAGATGTTCTGTCATCATTGCTCATGTAATGTTAAAATCAATTTAATTTGTTTCAATTATTGAGTAAATGAGTTGCATTCATCAGATCAGTTTTCACCTTTAGTAAATGATCGTATGAAGATCTATTCGATTTTTGTTAAATAAGATTTGCAGTTTCTGGAAAACTTGCGTTTTTCTATCTGAAATTCAGTCGGTGATCGAAGCGCTAACCAATTATATATGATAAAAATCAGTCTCAGCAGTGAATTGACAGTACCTTTATCAGTTCCCTGAATCAAACGCACTACTTGTGCTGTTACTGTACCTACTGGCAAAACTTGGACAATAATCATCAAAAAACGTCCATCATTCAGGATTGTTTATGGCCATCAATCGTATCTCGCATCGTATCGCCACACATCATATCGTATGAATCACCCGGCCAGGTTGATTAAGAGTGCAGAGCTGCAGAAACCGAACATCAAAATGCAGTTGCAATCTGTCTGGATAACAATAATAAGGATTGGGGATGCTTGATTTGCGTTTTATCTACCAACCGACTATTCCATCTGCAAACGTCCGGAACATCCCTTCCCATAGAGCTTCGAAACCAGCAGCGATGATTTTCTCTCTATCAAATTGACTTTCATTATATAGGCCCGAAGGATTTATACGCCACACCGGGACTGATAAACAATGGACAGTAATAGTTATCATAAATACGTAATAATAATTATCATCATCGTCATCTTTCATTCCAAATCAACATTGCATGCGACGTGCACTAGATAGGTTAGTCAGTCGGCTGGCCTGCTAGCAACGTCAACGTCTCAACCTCTGCACAGATGAAATATGGCGACAAACGTGCCTACCGACACCCAGCGAGATAAAAATAGAACCACCCTGTTTTGCCACTGCTACGCAGTAGTTATATATGCAACCAGTTGCAAAATGAGTATTTTTACAGCACGAGTCGTACGTTTGTCCAACAAGGCTTGACGAGTTAGATAAAAACGAGGAGTGCTGAAAAAACGTTAGTGAATAGTTTCACGGAGCATTCATGTCCATTCAGAATCCCTAATCTTAGACGAATTCGGATTATCAAACGGATGAAGAATCTGGATCTAATTGATGAAGTTAAGTTTCTAGGGCTCGTGCTAGATACAAATTTAAACTTTAAAAATGAAATTGAGGGATTTCAAGCCAATTGTACCAAATATATAGAATGTATGAATCTGTAAAAGTAAATGAAAATCCGAGTTTCCTTTGACGGATACGCGTATTTCGACCTCAACTGTAAGGCCGTCTGCAGTGTCAGGTACTAGATTCGACACGGCCAAGTTTCAAGTGGAACAGACTACATCAATATTTTTATGGAACTGTGCTGAAAT
The DNA here is from genome assembly GCF_002204515.2 of Aedes aegypti. Classification (NCBI taxonomy): domain Eukaryota; kingdom Metazoa; phylum Arthropoda; class Insecta; order Diptera; family Culicidae; genus Aedes; species Aedes aegypti. Next base: position 385,843,807 of record NC_035108.1, read on the forward strand.
TTACATGATCTTCACAATAAAACTCAACTACGTTCAGATTTGGCATAATTAGCATCAGAACGAATAGTCTTTGTAGATCAGCATAAAAATAGGATTGTGCTATCTTGACTTCGCTAAGTGTAGGATGCATTCCAGTCAGGCACCATGTGACGGCAAATGATGCGGTCGAGTTCTTGGAGAAAGGTCACCCAGGATGATCCCGCCATACTCTGCATGTTGAACAAGCCAAACTGAAACGGTTCCGTTGTTACTGTTGTTCTTGTTGTTTGGGTTCCAGAGGGATTCATCCCAGACGCAATGCCTCGTCAGCACATTTTCGAAAGTGAATGCGTGGTGCCGGTCAAGTGACATGGACAAATCGCACAAATCAACCAGGCGTTAACAGTGCGCATCGTACCTTCGTGCTGTGCGTACACGAATTCTCTCTGCTCTTGGAAGTTTTCTTAAAAACTACCTAAAGCAATAAAACAGTACTTTTCAGTGCTACAAAAACAGTACTTTTCAGTGCTAAAATTAAAAACGGTACTTTTCAGTGCTACTAAAACAGTACTTTTCAGTACTATTTTTTCTACTATTGATCCCTTTACGATCCTTGTTTGGACCCGTGCCTTCGATTTTTCGTTGGACCCGTTGGCGAAAGCTAGCGGTGGTAATCCTTCTTGGACACCGTCTTGGGAAAAAACCTTTCGAAGGTCACGTCTTCTTTCGTTTATTAATTAAACATGGTATCAACAACTAACAAAAGGAAGGGTGAATCTCTGAATTCACTACTTCCTTCCAAAAAAGTGGGTTTTAAAACTGTCACTACACGTGGCAAGAATGGAAGAAAGGACGTTTCCCCGGAATGCGAACTTTCTTCCAAGGGTGAAATGAATAATTGTATCGAAATGAGCAATCAGTTCGATGCTCTAGACAAATTTTCCGAACACCAAATCGAAGCAGCCTCTAGCCCAGGCTCTTTGATTCAAGTGAGGAAGCAAAGAGTGCCGCCTATCGTGGTCAGTTGTTCCGAATTTGGGGGATTTAGGCAGGAGATCTTGAACTCCATTAGGGGAATCAAGGTTTCCTTCCAAATCGCAAAGAAAGGAGACTGTCGCGTTTTGCCGGAAACTCTTAAAGATCGTGAGCTTCTTCTCAAACATCTTGAAGAGAAGAAGCACAAATTTTTTACTTATGACGACAAAACTGAACGTTTGTTCAAAGTTGTCTTGAAAGGTCTCTCAAGTGACTATAAATCACCTGAAGAGATCAAAAATGGAATAAATGATTTACTTGGATTTTCCCCAGTCCAAGTAATCATTATGAAAAAGAGAACCCAACCTGGCATTGTTCGGAAAGGGCTTTCTCAAGAATTTTATTTAGTTCACTTTAACAAAAAAGAACTAAATAATATTAAAGCTTTAGAAAAAGCAAAACTTTTGTTTGATGTCCGTGTGACATGGGAACATTTCCAGAAACCTGGAGGAAATTACCAGAACCCCACTCAGTGCCGTCGGTGCCAAAAGTGGGGTCATGGTACAAAAAATTGTCGCATGGATGCTAAATGCATGATTTGCGGAGGTTCTTCTCACGCCAAAGACGTCTGTCCAGTGAAGGAAGATACCACCAAATTCATATGTTGTAATTGCGGGGCTAACCATAAGTCCAATTTTTGGAATTGTCCTTCACGCAAAAAGGTCATTGAGGCTCGTGCCAGGCAGATGAAAGATAATATCCGTTACGATAACGGTCGTTTCCGGAATTTGCCTGGTAGAGTATCGAACAATGCTCATTTTTCAGTTAACGATCGCTTGATCATGAATCATACCCATCAGGAAGATCATAATCATGCTCATTCACAAACTAATTTTATTCCGTCGGGTAGCCGTTCGAATCTTTCTATTTCGAATGTATCTACCCACGGTAAATCCTTTGCCGATATCGTAGCAGGAAATTCGAACTCCTCCCCTGTTCGATCCATGGGTACCCATTCTACTTGTTTCAAATCAAATGGAAAAAACCCTACCGCCACAGGTAACTCCGCTTCTTCGTCTACCGGAAATTCCAATGGGAAATCACATGACATGTCTGCCTCTGATTTTAATTTTCTAACTGAACAATTGAATCTAATGATTGATGCAATGTTCAAAGCCACCACTATGACTGAAGCAGTCCAAGTAGGTGTAAAATTTACAAATCAAATTGTTATTGGATTACGTTTTTCTAATGGATCCAAATAATAATTTAAATATTTTAAATTGGAATGCTCGTTCTCTGAATGGTAAAGAGGACGAGCTGTTTAATTTTCTTACGGTTAATAACGTGCATATAGCAGTTATTACCGAAACGTATTTAAAACCTGGATCTAAACTCAAAAGAGATCCTAACTTTTTTGTTTATCGTAATGATCGACTTGATGGGGCATGTGGGGGAGTTGCAATCATCATTCATAGGCGTATAAAACATCAACTGTTTTCATCATTTGAAACTACAGTTTTTGAAACTTTAGGTGTTTCTGTTGAAACACAGTTTGGTAAATATACTTTCATAGCTGCCTATTTGCCTTTTCAATGCTCTGGGCAGCAAGTTAATTTGCTCCAAACTGACTTGCGTAAATTGACTCGCAATAAGTCAAAATTTTTTGTCATTGGTGACTTTAATGCCAAACATCGGTCATGGAATAATTCTCAAAGTAATTCCAACGGCAGAATTTTATTTGATGAGTGCTCTTCAGGATATTTCTCAATTCAATACTCTGACAGCCCCACATGTTTTTCCTCTTCTAGAAATCCATCTACGATTGATTTGGTCTTAACCGACTCTAGTCATCTTTGTAGCCAAATGATTACTCATGCTGATTTTGATTCTGATCATGTCCCTGTTACATTTCAAATATCCCAAGAAGCGATTCTCAATCCTATCAGCTCCACTTTCAATTATTTACGAGCCGACTGGAATATATATAAAACGTATGTTGACTCCAATCTTGATGTTAACATTTCTTTAGAAACTAAACTTGATATTGACAATGCTCTTGAAACTTTAACAAATTCCATTGTTGAAGCCCGGAGCATTGCAATTCCAAAATGTGAAGTAAAATTTGAATCCGTGATTATAGACGATGATCTTAAACTCTTGATCCGTCTTAAAAACGTGAGGAGAAGGCAATTTCAACGCACTCGCGATCCTGTTATGAAAATTATATGGCAGGATTTGCAGAAAGAAATCAAGAAACGTTTTGCTCAATTAAGAAACAAAAATTTTGAAAATAAAATTTCTCAATTGGACCCTGGCTCTAAGCCCTTTTGGAAATTATCGAAAATCTTGAAAAAACCTCAGAAGCCAATACCGGCATTGAAAGAGGAAAACAAATTATTACTAACTAATTGCGAAAAAGCTCAAAAACTTGCTATGCAGTTTGAAAGTGCGCACAATTTTAATTTAGGACTTACTAGTCCAATTGAAAATGAAGTTACTCAGGAGTTCGAAAATATTCTCAATCAAGAGAACGTTTTCGAAAATGCCTGGGAGACTGATTTGGAAGAAGTGAGAACTATTATTAAAAAATTAAAAAACATGAAAGCTCCTGGCGATGATGGAATTTTCTACATCCTCATCAAGAAACTTCCAGAAAGTAGCTTATCATTTTTAGTTGATATATTTAACAAATGTTTTCAATTAGCATATTTTCCTGACAAATGGAAAAATGCTAAGGTTGTTCCAATTTTAAAACCAGACAAAAATCCTGCAGAAGCTTCTAGCTATCGTCCAATCAGTTTGCTTTCCTCCATCAGTAAACTTTTTGAAAAGGTTATTTTGAACAGAATGATGGCCCACATCAACGAAAATTCAATTTTTGCCAATGAACAGTTCGGATTCCGCCATGGACATTCGACCACTCATCAACTTTTACGTGTAACAAATTTGATCCGTTCCAACAAATCTGAAGGCTATTCTACTGGTCTTGCTCTTCTAGACATAGAAAAAGCATTCGACAGTGTTTGGCATGAAGGTTTGATTGTAAAATTAAAAAACTTTAATTTTCCAACATACATTGTTAGAATAATTCAAAGTTATCTGTCAAATCGTACACTTCAGGTTAATTATCAAAACTCCAGATCTGAAAGACTTCCTGTAAGAGCTGGTGTTCCTCAAGGCAGCATTTTGGGACCAATATTATACAATATTTTCACATCTGACTTACCTGAGTTACCTCAAGGATGTCAAAAATCTTTATTTGCGGATGACACAGGCCTCTCCGCCAAAGGACGAAGCCTGCGTGTCATCTGTAGTCGATTGCAAAAAAGTTTGGATATTTTTTCTTCATACTTGCAAAAATGGAAGATTTCTCCTAATGCTTCCAAAACTCAACTAATAATATTCCCACATAAACCAAAAGCTCTTTATTTGAAACCTTCAAGTAGACATGTTGTCACGATGAGAGGGGTTCCAATAAATTGGTCAGATGAAGTTAAGTATCTAGGGCTCATGCTAGATAAGAATTTAACTTTCAAAAATCACATTGAGGGCATTCAAGCCAAATGTAACAAATATGTAAAATGTCTCTATCCCCTTATTAATAGAAAATCAAAACTTTCTCTTAAGAACAAGCTTTTGATATTCAAACAAATTTTCAGGCCAGCCATGTTGTATGCTGTACCAATATGGACTAGCTGTTGTAATACCAGGAAGAAAGCTCTGCAGAGAATTCAAAATAAAATTTTGAAAATGACAGGCGTTAACAGATTTGAATTTGTGGGCTAGGGTGGATCGGAATTTAAATATTGCTTAAAATTGGTAAATTTTGGTACATTCTAACAAGGGAAGGTCACGATGGTGTTACACGGGGTTTTCAACCGATCTATTTTTGTTAGATTCTACATATCGAAATATGAAAAACCCCAAAGCCTTTCGGGTGATGCACCAGTGCAGTGGTGTAGCCAGGAGGGGCTCTGAAAGAGTCGATTTTGTACGAATATAATTTTATTGAGTCGATTGAAAATTTGTCAAAAAGATTTTTCCCAGTATTTATTACGATAGTAATGAACAGAACTGACATTAATGTATATTTATAATGTATTTCAATGCCATTGGCGTAACCAATATAGAATATGGGAACCAAAACAAATTTGGTTTTATTAGAATAGTATACCAATAAAAAACCCATTGCGATTGCGCCTATGGCAAGGAAAAAAACATTTGGAACATACATTCTGTTCTACCATCACGATAAATACTAAAAAAATATTTTTGTCAAATTTCCAATTAGCTTAATAATACAATATACGTACAAAATTTCCCCTTTTAGAGCCCCTCCTGGCTACACCACTGGTCCATCACCCGAAAGGCTTTGGGGTTTTTCATATTTCGACATGTAGAATCTTACAAAAATAGATCGGTTGAAAACCCCGTGTAACACCATCGTGACCTTCCCTTGTAAGTTAAAAATTTTCACGAAGAGTAGATGAGCTGCATTTTTCTTATAGTGATCGAAAAAGATTCACTGTCATTTCATAATTGGCTTTCGATATGAAGAAAATGACCCATTCTGGTTTACTATTTCTCAAATGAAATCGTTACAATCTCCAATTTAAAAAAGAAAGTAGCTAAAAAGTAATGCTTCGAAAAAAAATTATAAATCAGAAGCAGAAGCAGTATTTTTTGCATTACAAAACAGTTTGCATTACAAATTTTTTTTCTTAGGACTATTTTCACATGTACTTATTTTTTAGCGTACACAAAAAAAATTGAAATATATGTATGAGTTTTGACATTACATTTCGATGATGTATCCTAGTACCAAATTGACCAGTCATTGAAGGTGGCTTCCAATACCGGACACAATCTGGAAATAGCTCGATTTCTGTAAATTTGTACATCATCGAATGTTTTTACTCCAATTAACAATTTGAGCTGATCTTAGCTTGTAAGATGTCCATCAATAACCTCTATCATATATGATGAATAATAACACATTTTATGATGTTGTTCTGAAAGTTCATTCTTCTTTTTGACCAAAATTGTAGTTGGTCCTCATTTAGTTTCAATATGGTACAAAATACATTCATTCTTTAGAATTATGGTAATATTTGACCATGCGTGCGTGCAAAATAGTTTGAATTATTTTGCAATTCTCAAAATAATTACTAATTAAGCTCAAATTTAGGGCGATATGTCAAATTTTTAACGATTTTCGAACACTCTTTTTCAAAAAAGCATGCATTTGTCGAGGATGTGTAATTCCACACAAACAATACTCTGCATAAAAGCTTTCTTTTCTTCTAATACACCATCTTGATTGGATCGTGATTTCTCAATTTTCAACGGTGTCCCGGTATTGGGTGCTGTCCGGTACAAGGGGATCTCCCCCTACTTCGGCTTTCAGAATGGTGTTTTGGGCATTTAAGTGTACCTAATCGTTTATCTTCATTCTAGTGCAATTCATTTAAATAGCTTTGAACTGAAATTCTTAATCATTAAAAAATGTGTCAAGAATCATTTTGGATTACCCTTATACTCAAGGTGCGGTATGTCGTCGTTACTAGGATGGTGAACAGTAGGTGCGATGATTTTCACACGACAGTAGGAGTGCATCGCGATGCTGTACTATGGTTGCTAAAAGATAATCTCCCAATGGATGTTTATTACATACATCAAGCGAAAACGACTATGAGAACTAGGATACCCTAGGCAGGAGATCTTGAACTCCATTAGGGGAATCAAGGTTTCCTTCCAAATCGCAAAAAAAGGAGACTGTCGCGTTTTGCCGGGAACTATTAAAGATCGTGAACTTCTTCTCAGACATCTTGAAGAGAAGAAGCACAAATTTTTTACTTATGACGACAAAACTGAACGTTTGTTCAAAGTTGTCTTGAAAGGTCTCTCAAGTGACTATAACTCACCTGAAGAGATCAAAAATGGAATAAATTATTTACTTGGATTTTCCACAGTCCAAGTAATCATTATGAAAAAGAGAACCCAATCTGACATTGTTCGGAAAGGGCTTTCTCAAGAATATTATTAAGTTCACTTTAACAAAAAAGAACTAAATAATATTAAAGCTTTAGAAAAAGCAAAACTTTTGTTTGATGTCCGTGTGACATGGGAACATTTCCAGAAACCTGGAGGAAATTACCAGAACCCCACTCAGTGCCGTCGGTGCCAAAAGTGGGGTCATGGTACAAAAAATTGTCGCATGGATGCTAAATGCATGATTTGTGGAGGTTCTTCTCACGCCAAGGACGACTGTCCTGTAAAAGAAGATAACAGAAAGTTTGAATGCGCCAATTGCAAGGGCCCTCATAAAGCTAACTTTTGGGAATGCCCTTCACGTAAAAGAGTCGTTGAGGCTCGTGCCAGGTAGATGAAGGATAATATCCGTTACGATAACGGTCGTTTCCGGAATTTGCCTGGTAGAGTATCGAACAATGCTCATTTTTCAGTAAACGATCGCTTGATTAGGAATCATACCCACCAGGAAGATCATAATCATGCTCATTCACAAACAAATTTTAGTCCGTCGGGTAGCCGTTCGAATCTTTCAATTTCGAATGTATCTACCCACGGTAAATCCTTTGCCGATATCGTAGCAGGTAATTTGAACTCTTCCCCTATTCATTCCATGAGTACCCATTCTACTTGTTTCAAATCAAATGGAAAAAATCCTACCGCCACAGGTAGCTCCGCTTCTTCGTCTACCTGAAATTCTAATGGGAAATCACATGACATGTCTGCCTCTGATTTTAATTTTCTAACTGAACAATTGAATCGAATGATTGATGCAATGTTCAAAGCCACCACTATGACTGAAGCAGTCCAAGTTGGTGTAAAATTTACAAATCAAATTGTTATTGGATTACGTTTTTCTAATGGATCCAAATAATAATTTAAATATTTTAAATTGGAATGCTCGTTCTCTGAATGATAAAGAGGACGAGCTGTTTAATTTTCTTACAGCTAAAAACGTGCATATAGCAGTTATTACCGAAACTTATTTAAAACCTGAAGCCAAACTAAAAAAAGATCCTAACGTTTTTGTTTATCGTAATGATCGACTTGATGGGGCATGTGGGGGAGTTGCAATCATCATTCATAGGCGTATAAAACATCAACTGTTTTCATCATTTGAAACTAAAGTTTTTGAAACTTTAGGTGTTTCTGTTGAAACAAAGTTTGGTAAATATACTTTCATAGCTGCCTATTTGCCTTTTCAATGCTCTGGACAGCAAGTCAATTTGCTCCAAACTGACTTGCGAAAATTGACTCGTTTTTTGTTTTTTTTTTGTCATTGGTGACTTTAATGCCAAACATCGGTCATGGAATAATTCTCAAAGTAATTCCAACGGCAGAATTTTATTTGATGAGTGCTCTTCAGGATATTTCTCAATTCAATACCCTGATAGCCCTACATGTTTTTCCTCTTCTAGAAAACCATCTACGATTGACTTGGTCTTAACCGACTCTAGTCATCTTTGTAGCCAATTAGTTACTCCTGCTGATTTTGATTCTGATCATGTCCCTGTTACATTTCAAATATCGCATGAAGCGATTCTCAATCCTATCAGCTCCACTTTCAATTATTTACGAGCCGACTGGATATATATTCCAAACGTATGTTGACTCTAATCTTGATGTTAACATTTCTTTAGAAACAAAAATTGATATTGACAATGCTCTTGAAACTTTAACAAATTCCATTGTTGAAGCCAGGAACATTGCAATTCCAAAATGTGAAGTAAAATTTGAATCCGTGAGTATAGACGTTGATTTTAAAATCTTGATCCGTCTTAAAAACGTGAGGAGAAGGCAATTTCAACGCACTCGTGATCCTGCTATGAAAATTATATGGCAGGATTTGCAGAAAGAAATCAAGAAACGTTTTGCAGATTTAAGAAACAAAAATTTTGAAAATAAAATTTCTCAATTGGACCCTGGCTCTAAGCCATTTTGGAAATTATCTAAAATCTTGAAATATCCTCAGAAGCCGAAACCGGCATTGAAAGAAGAAAACAAATTATTACTAACTAATTGCGAAAAAGCTCAAAAACTTGCTATGCAGTTTGAAAGTGCGCACAATTTTAATTTAGGACTTTAATTGGACTAGTAATTGAAAATCAAGTTACTCAGGAGTTCGAAAATATTCTCAATCAAGAGAACGTTTTCGAAAATGCCTGGGAGACTGATTTGGAAGAAGTGAGAACTATTATTAAAAAATTCAAAAATATGAAAGCTCCTGGCGATGATGCAATTTTCTACATCCTCATCAAGAAACTTCCAGAAAGTAGCTTATCATTTTTAGTTGATATATTTAACAAATGTTTTCAATTAGCATATTTTCCTGACAAATGGAAAAATGCTAAGGTCGTTCCAATTTTAAAACCAGACAAAAATCCTGCAGAAGCTTCTAGCTATCGTCCAATCAGTTTGCTTTCCTCCATCAGTAAACTTTTTGAAATGGTTATTTTGAACAGAATGATGGCCCACTTCAACGAAAATTCAATTTTTGCCAATGAACAGTTCGGATTCCGCCATGGACATTCGACCACTCATCAACTTTTACGTGTTACAAATTTGATCCGTTCCAACAAATCTGAAGGCTATTCTACTGGTCTTGCTCTTCTAGACATAGAAAAAGCATTCGACAGTGTTTGGCATGAAGGTTTGATTGTAAAATTGAAAAACTTTAATTTTCCAACATACATTGTTAGAATAATTCAAAGTTATCTGTCAACTCGTACACTTCAGGTTAATTATCAGAACTCCAGATCTGAAAGACTTCCTGTAAGAGCTGGTGTTCCCCAAGGCAGCAGTTTGGGACCAATATTATACAATATTTTCACATCTGACTTACCTGAGTTACCTCAGGGATGCCAAAAATCTTTGTTTGCGGATGACACAGGCCTCTCCGCCAAAGGACGAAGCCTGCGTGTTATCTGTAGTCGATTGCAAAAAAGTTTGGATATATATTCTTCATACTTGCAAAAATGGAAGATTTCTCCTAATGCTTCCAAAACTCAACTAAAAATATTATTAATAGAAAATCAAAACTTTGTCTTAAGAACAAGCTTTTGATATTCAAACAAATTTTCAGGCCAGCCATGTTGTATGCTGTACCAATATGGACTAGCTGTTGTAATACTAGGAAGAAAGCTCTGCATAGAATTCAAAATAAAATTTTGAAAATGATTCTGAGGCTTCCTCCCTGGTATAGTACCAATGAGTTACATAGAATATCCAATGTTGAAACATTGGAACAAATGTCAAATAAAATAATCAATAATTTCAGGCAAAAATCGTAACAATCTTCTATTGCCACGATTAATGCGTTATATGTTTAGGTTAAGTTAGGTTAAGTATATTCAAAGCGTTTTTTTTTCTCTTATAAGCAGGTGAAATCAACTCACCTGTAAAAAATCTGAACTGCTACGGCAAATGAAATGTAATATGTTATTAACAAAATGTTAATAAAATCTTAGATTTGTTTTACCAAATTAGGATGATAGTGTTGAATAATAACACAGAACACCTAGATATAAGAAATAAAGAAACTAAAAAAAAAAAAATTGGAAGCGTGGAAGCAGCTAGCATGTGATTGATCTATTCTTGTGTAATGATGAGTTTTTTTTATGATGGAATGCAAACGAGGGGATCATTGAGATTATTGATAGAATTTTTGAATTGCGTTATAAAATTTCTAAACAATAGACTCATAAAATACGTATAATTTAGATTAAAGGATTGATTAGGTACAATGTGCCCATATTGCTTGCCCTAAATGCATATAATTTTAATTCATGATCCACACTACATATAACAGACTTACACGATCTATGGCAGCTTATTTTTTTTAACTTCAATTGCTTCATTGCGTGAAACATCTTGGACCTTAGTCTGAGAATCTTCGAAGGATCTCTACTGGAATTCCTCAAAGGATCACCCCATGGATTCGAACATGATTTCCCCTAATTATTTCTCCCGGATTTTTGCAGCATATACGACTAATGGCTTAGCTTCACATGTAAACGATTAACCAGGCACATACTTGTCAAGTGCTGTTTATACAAAATACATTGATCATTCAAATTAATTTAAGATGCAAATTATCATGGTTCTTATGTCTAAAAGAAATTAAAGAAACACTTGTATATCCTGAATCAGCGAACAGTGATAGAAATTATTTGTATATCTGATGAAATATGACTGGTTTAGAATACAAAATATGTTTACCTGGGACAATAAGTAAAACCAATGATAATCAAAAGCATAATGTGTATTCAAAAGTTTGGAGTTTGACAGCATATAAGAACCGATGTTTCTTTGAATGAATATTTGAAAAATATCAACTGGTTCAAGCCTCTAAGTTGCACCCAAAGCCATTGTAAGCTTGAAATGTTCGAAATAAGAGTTTAAATGATATGCAATTATTGGAGTACTATGTTTAAGCTGAGCTTCTCCCCTTACACTAACCGATATTAAATAGCTTTGTTTATTTGTTGTATTTAATGTTCCCTCTAAACCCTTTTGATTGGCTTCACTCTTCATCACGAGCTATCACCACCCATCATCGTCAGCATAAATATCCGACTACATCAAAAGAAATGTCTATCACCGATGTGAATCATATCCGCTTCACTCTCCAACCCCGGCCCAGCAATCATGTTAAGGCAATCCTAAAGCATCAAGAAATGGAAGGGTTGCGCCACAGTGTCTAACCAGCTTCATCTTCAACTCTTCTATAGCATAGTCTCTTCCTAGAAGTGCCAGGTGGGGAAGGTAAAAAACAACATCATTCGGGAGATGCTTCCCCCAAAAACAATACAAATTCTTCCGAAGCATAAATAAATCATCTTAGTATTGACAGTTCAATTAATAAAACATTCGTTCTTTTATCTTTTGGCCCGAAGTTGGGTTGGGTGGAACTCGCGCGCAGTTCCAATGGAGCTATTTCGGATTGAGTTGGTTCTTCCTGTTCATCATTTTTCTTTCCGACTCATCCGTCAGAATGCAGATGTCGATACGTGCATGATGGGTGGATACACTGGAACCTCCATAAACGTAACTTTTATTGAAGTAAATTTTATTTTCGTGCTAAGTGACGCACGGGGCAGATAGACGTAGCGGTAAATGCGCAGCTATACAGCATAAACAAGTTTAAGGTTGAGTTTTCTCGCGGAGTTCAGAGCTAATCGAGAACACTTAAGGGAATTAGCATGCAGCTGACATATTTTTCTTCATTTTTAGTCTATTTCGGGTGAACCTGTAAAATTCCATGCAAATCGGATTTGGAGGGTGTAAATTCCAATTTCCTAAAATTTATTGGGAGACGGTGCTGGTGTTCTGGTTAGAACGCATGCTTCACACGTCATATAACTGTGATCGAATGCCATCTTGAGATAGTCCTTTTGGCCCCGAGACTAACTAGCCTAAGACTACAAATCTCGTTAAATATAAAATTACATGAAATTCTATCCTATACTCCAGCACCATATCATAAATTTAGGTTTCAGTGTATGGATCCCCATCGGGTAAAGTGATGAAAACTTCAAAACAATACTCCTTTCCAGCTGTTCACCTGACTCAATCGGCATAGATAGGACAGAACGAGCTGTGGAGCATTTCTATGCACACCGAATAGTATTCGATACAGACATCGGAATTGTCTATCGCCACCACAATCGAATCATCATCATTTCTCGTTGCTGGTGGGTTGCTCACTTCAAAAGAATTAATCATAGATACTGGATGGATACCGATGAGAGGAACCCAACCATCTTCGGGCATCTCAAATTTCGGACATTCTGGATGGCTCTCTATCTTCATCATTCTCGTCATCATATCGATCAGCTTGGGTCTTCTCGCATTCGTCATTCTCCACTAACTAGTCACATCAGCGTAGCACACGACACGTATAGGGCAAAGTGGTACAAATTGTGTCCATATAATGGAATGACCCAGGTATACATTTTAAAGAAATTACGCGGAGAATTATTATTACACAAATTGATAGCTTTTGGTGAACGAAGTTCGTAATGAAACAGTTTCATAATGAAAAAGCGTTGCGTATAAGTCTTAACAAAACTAAAATCAGCTGCGTAATGACTTTTTTTGTAATTTCTCTTGATTAGGTGTTTTTCACCATACCAATCTGTCATAAAACGGGCCAATTACCTGCACTGAATTAAGCAGTGCGTAGCTTAAAACAGTTACGTAATTACAATTACGCAACGCTGTTGAATTACACAACAATTTTTAGAAATTGCTAAATAAAGATTGTTTGCATCCCGATATGATTTCTGATACCCTAAGGTGATCCAGAAGTTATTTTTTCAGCACTCGTTGAACTAATGCTGGCATTATGAACCATCTAACCCTAGATGTGAATGATGATGGAAGGATCTCCTCCGTCTTCACTCCACCTCGAAATAAGCGCGCAATCATCGTCGTAGTTCTCGAGACTCTGGCAGAGACATAGTGCAAGTGGTTCCGTTGGTCGGTACCATCCCTTTGGATAGCCCCGGCCAAGATAGGTACAATGATGATGTTGTAGAAACCGTGTTGGCCGGCGAAACGCTTTTGCGTGTCAGGAATCATTTCGGGGTTCAAGAAAACGATGAGCTCAACGTCAAACTCGATTAGACGGAATCGACTTTGACAAAACGAATCAATCAAATTAGTTTTTCGTCTGTTCCCGAGAGTGAGTGGGCGATCGGGGCATGAGAGGGGGGTGGTAAGTGCGGTTGAATGTTTTGTGGATTATGAATGATGAAGCAAATTTTGGGACAAATTTAGTTTGTCGGTTGAATAGAGATGAGTTGCGAGCGATATGCTTGATTGGTTCAAGAATGTCTCATTCACGCAATGGTTTTCTTTTCTTGGGAGGTCATTAGCATACTTAGCGCATATTTGTTCATATTTGCCGAATAACAGTTTCATTTTCAGCACATGAAATTAGTGCGTTTAGCTTTGATCACATAGACTGTTCAGAACATGTTTATGCTTGGGCTTATTTAACTTGCACTATCGCATGACAGACTGTTCAAAATGAAAGTAGAAAACATCAGCCAGTAACGGTGATTTCATTTCCGCAGCCATAAATACCTAAGCTGCCTGCCAGAAATGATCAACTCATGAAAAATATTCGTTAATAATTAGCTGCACTCTTTTCTTTTTTTATTTTCGAACCAACACCTTTTTTCATCGCAACATTCAAGTTTTAATATATACATCACTATGCATATAAAACTAAACAAACTTTGTTTGTAAATTTTGTGGAAAAAAAATGAAGTTAGCGTAGTTCCACAATTCTCGATTTGTTGCCGCATCTTCCCATCCTTGGTTCTGCCCCACGTTTGTCAAATACTTGATCCGTCCACCTAGCTCGCTGCGCTCCACGCCTTCTTGTACCAACCGGATCCGAAACGAACACCATCTTTGCAGGGTTGCTGTCCGGCATTCTGGCCACATGCCCTCCCCATCGTACCCTTCCAGCTTTGGCCACCTTCTGGATACTGGGTTCGCCGTAAAGTTGGGCGAGCTCGTGATTCATGCTCCGCCGCCACACACCGTTTTCCTGCACACCACCAAAGATCGTCCTGAGCAAGTAATTACTGTTTCAATGATTTTAAATATTTTTGTCGTAAATTGGCAGGTGCTCTTTACAATAGTTTGGAAAGAGCTTAGAATTAGGAATCTAATTCCACATTTATATCATGTTGTGGTCGACCGAATGCTGCAAAATAATCATATATGTAAGCGCCAATTTTGAAGCAGTTCAAGTTAAAATTGTGTGATAAAAATAATTAAAAAATGTTTACAAGTGAGATTAACCTTTCAGTCGTCGCGCGGTTTGCCACCATCAGACCACATATGATATGAACGGAAAGCGAGTTTTTTCAACAGTGTTGTACAAAATACAACAGCGCGACGACTGAAGTGTTAACTCAGTGGCGCGGAAAGTGGGTAGGACAGATAGGGCATGTACTACACACAAAAACACCTGGGTAGGACAGTCAAAGGATTGCACATTGGTCCGAAAGTCATATCTAGGAAGACGAAAATGATTGCGCCTAAACCGTCAATTTTAGATATATGGTGTCTTCGGCAAAGATTCTTCATATTTTTCAGCCATTTTTTCAGAGATGTGAAATTAGGATGGCCCACATGGTTTACGAGATCAGCACATAAACTTTTTTGCTGACGCATTTACAATGTTCTACAATGTTTTAGAACAACCGATTTGGACTTTGCCGAAGAACTAAAATTTCTATTTCTTATGGTTCGCGAGTTATGATTTTTTTAACAAAAAAATTAGGGTGGTACTGAAAAACCAGTTTTTTCTTGATAACTTTTTATACGATAATTTCTCGCAAAAACTTTGTTGCAAGCACTTTTAGAACTTTTATTTGCGCAACTTTTTGCCGAGGAAACTACTGTTCTATCTCTTATGGTTACAGAGTTATCAGAAATTTTCTTCGAAAAAATGGTTGTTTTTAAATGTCGATATCTCCGAAAGGCGCAAACGGATCTTCAATCTTTTGTCGGCATTGGAAAGATTATTTCTTTTTCTGTTTATGGTAAAAAGGATGTGTGTGAGGACGTTTTTTGTTTGAAAATATTGACTAAATTTTGAAAATAATATGTTTTCCAACTGAATATTGTCCTTCACTTAAAAATTATTCCAAATAGCTCTTTGGTGCTTTAAGCAAAAATGTGCAAAATTGAAAGCTCTGAAAGTGCTTCATACAAAGTATTCATAAAAAATCATTGCTTTAAGATATATTCACCATAAACCGAATTTTGTAAGGTAAAGAAAGCGAAAAAAAGAGATGTTTGCTGGAACAACCGGAATAACTGTATGTAAAGTCATTTAAAATTGAAAATATGTGTAATGAAATAAGATCGATCACAGTAAGCGAAATGTTTGGAGTTAGGGAAAGTTAGTTGCTGAAGCAGTTTTAACAGTGATCCATGGAACATTAATCCATAAACGAAGTCTTGTTATTTCACGCGACATAATGTTTGTCCAGCTAACCGTGGTTGGTTATAAATTGCTCCCGCTTCGGCTAACTAAGCAGAAGGTCATGCGTTCAATACCGGTTCCGTTTATTATATTAACAACCCCAAACGATAACAAAACGTATACTTTGAAGAATTCCTTCAAATTACCAAAACATTACTTCCCATGATATCCTCCCATAGAAATATAGAAGTATCTGCAATTATTCTATCTGGGCATCCAACTTATTCCATTCAATTCAATCAAATCCAATAAATCTGCTACAACCAGTGCCGAACTTGGCCTTCGGGGGGCCCAGGTCAGATCTTATAAAGTGGGCCCTTTTATACAAAATCCAGCACATTTTGAAAGTCCACAAACCAACGTATTGAATTTGAGTTTTGAACGAGATGGTTGGTCCAAAAATATTAGGAGCCCGAATAAAAAGTGAGTTTCAAAATTCAACTGTTTTTTTTTTTTCAAGTTTTCCAATAGTGTTTTTAGGTGGTTTTTCCGTTCAACATAACAATTCGTAGAAACTTTTAAGCTCGTTTTGATTCCATTTACTACAAGTTTCCAATTTGTCTCCGGTATCAACGCCATTAAACGAAAATCGAGCTACCACGATATACCTCCCGGATGAGCAGCAGAGAACCCTGGTCCCAATCCCTACCATGTTCTTCCTTCAAAATTTTTGACCACTAACCTCGAGTTGCCACGAGTACCGCGGCTCCATCCCATATTAATTTTGTACTGCAAAAATCAATGAATTGTATACACTACACGGCGTGTATATGGGAAAGGTTTATCACAAAAAAAATAGGCATCGCTAAATCTTTCACCATTCGAAAATATAGGTTTTTAGCTTTCATTTGACGTGTTCCCCAAAAAAATCCACCGAGGGATCCCGAACATTTTTTTTTTTAAATTTTTGTTCTTTAGAGTACATTATTTTTAAATGTAATCATTGCAAAAGACAGCTTCGTTGGATAAAAGTTTTATTTCCATATTAAAGTTCATAAAATAAATATACATACATTTCTATTGAGTTTCATTTTGTAAAAAACAAAACTGTCCTATGTGATTTTGAGGATTTATTGAGCTATAGGACACTTATTCGATTAGATATGTTGTAAGTTCGACTGTTCACTTATTCATACTGTGGAAGTATATCTAACCGAGCACTGTTCCTTTTCATGGTTAGAATACATTAAATTTATTCTTCTTCTGTCTGGCATTACACCTCTGCTGGGACATAGCCTGCTTCCCAGCTTAGTGTTCGTTGAATACTTAGATATTGATTGAGAATTTTCTTTGCCAATCAACCGTTAAAGATTAAAAGTAGAATGGATCAACATTACAACGGCCTACGAAAGTAAATGGAATATGCTTAAACGCCCTGTTACCCAAGCCTTAGAAAAAAGCTTAAAAATCCTCATTAAGAATATTATCCAGGCACCCGGAGTAAATGACACTACACAGACTTTTTTTATAGTATTGAAGTTATTTTGATGTTTTTAGCTTGGAATTTCAAAATTTAATAAGAATATAGTGGAAGATATTTCCTGTTAAATCAAATCATAAAAATAATTCCACCGTGAAAGTAGTTTTCTGACAAGCAGAACAACAATAATACAATTTTCACAATTACTGTAGTAATTAAAACACGTAAGTAGCTTTCAAACAAAAAAGTTTTACTATTTTATACTCCTTTAAGATTGATATATGTTTTCAACATTAGATATGGTTAATTATGTGATTATTAGCAACGGTATGTGTTATGAGGAAGAATAAAAAGTTAAATTTCATGTGCCCACTTGCCCCGTAGAGTTGAGTAACTGCATTTTACAGTAGATTATTATGACTTTATTCTAAGGGTTTCAATATCTCGAAAGGATACCTTCCCATTCGTGCGGACATCAGCGAATACAGGGTGCAACTTTTGCAATTTTTTGGGCTATTTCATGAAAGCAACATCAATCAAGTGGCTGCATTTATTGGTCGTAGCAGCTCCATACAGCATGTATTTTACATTACCTTTTGGAGCTTTTTGGGGGGTTTTGCGATGATAGCGACTCAAGAATCTGCCTTGAGCTCTACCTCTGTTTTTACAGTAGCTCCATAAATTTAAGTCAGGAGGAGTCAAATTAGGATCTCCTAATTCAAATCATGTGTCCCTTTTTTATGTCAGATGTCCATGAAATTTCCGTTGCAGAGACATAATGAACAAACTTCCAAAGATATAGAATTTATCGACTGTTTCGTGCTGGTTGAAAAAAAAAATGACTCAATGATTCTTTTGGTCTGGTCCAACTGTTAGTACTTACTTGGTCATGGAATGGCGTCTCTTGAATCTTGAATAGATTTTCTGTTCCTCAAATGTGGCATTTTTGCTTATTTATGAAGCCAGATTGCCTGTGCCTGTTGACCACGATATTTTCTAGGATTTAACAGTTGAGTTAACACAAGTGCAAGACTATTTTCAATTCAAAGAGTCACTATTTTGGCATGTTGTTTTTTTTCATATCATATTAATTGTGAAAAAAAAATTACAATATTAAACCAGCAGCAAGTGATATTGATTTGTAAAAATAGTTCAAAAGAGCTCTATTTCGTATCAATCGTTTGGCAGCGTCCATTTATTACGTAACGCTAAGATCGTAAATTTTTGGCTACCTCACCCCATCCCCCTTCGTAACGTTTTTTGTATGGAAAAATTAAACGCTATTCCCCCTTCCCCCTAGAGCGTTATGTAGTTTGTGCAATTTTCAGGATGGTTGATTAGATCTCATCGGTCGAGTATATTTTTCTTACACACAATATAAAAAAATAAAACAATCATGATAGGCGAATCAAATTCTTAGTTAATGAGTAACCGAAGAACTCTTATTTGAGAACTTGGCTTTGTCTCAATAGGGGTGTAATTCCAGAAAGAAGGAAAAAAAATTAATCTTTTCTAAATATGAACAGAAACAGTTATACACAAGAATCAAATACACACTTAAATCCGAATGCCGATCTCAGCTGTGAAAATCTCGGTAAAAGGTCGTTTGTTGACATCTTAGTAAAAGTGACGTTTGGTAACGGCACCCAAAGGTGATGTTATAAGTATACTTCTGGACAAACATTTGAAAAGGGCCCAAGAGGTCTTGAGCCTTTTTTTAGAAACGTTGCTGTTGAGCCCTTCATAGCCCGCCCACGCAAACTAACACCGTTATCAGGAAGATTGGTGTTAGCTCTTCCTGATAGTGGTATTGGTGAGCGTGATCAAGTTGAATTGGGCACAACAACGTCTCGCAAAGCCAATGTTTACCAATGTCGATGTGCCCTTTTGAAATGTTTGTCCAGACTTGATGTAAGGCTGACATATCAGTTAAAATTAATTTGCTTACCGCTCAGCTGTGCGGATCTTGGTAAAAGAATGAAAATTAGTTGAACTCAACAGAGTGTGTCCTCCACTGTACGAGTAAGTGTCGTATCCCCAAGATCACATAGGACAGTTATGTCTATTACAATATGTAATCTTATATATCTATGTATATCAACTTTCATTTAAAATTTGGGCTACCATCGAGCTTGAGAGAAAAAAAAACTGGGTTTTACCATAATTATATTTGAAAATATTGTACTTCAAGGAACAAAAACTTAAAATAAAAAAAAGTGTTCGGGATCCCTCGGTGGATTTTTTTGGGGATCCCGTCAAATGAAAGCTAAAAACCTATATTTTCGAATGCTGAAAGATTTAGCGATGCCTATTTTTTTGTGATAATATTGTTCTACCAGACACGCCGTGCACTAGAAATTAATTTAGGCTCCGTAAAGCGTTAAACGCGATTGAAAGTGAAATTTTTTTGCAAAAGCATGCCTACTTCTAAATATCAAGTCAAATCAAATCAAATCAAAGACATTCCAATTTAAATTTTCTGGCATTTTTTTTTTCAAAATAGTATTTATTTTAATATCTCCCAAACTCTTGATTAGAATATGATCAATTCCCCATGAATTAAATTTCAAGTTATTTATGAGATGTAATTCAAATTTCAGGTCAGTCGATTCGTTAGAAGTTGTTATACAGTTCCCTAAACTTTAACATATTTTATGAACATCGTATGCATATTCTATGAATTATATTCAAAGCTAAACCATTATTGAAGCAAAGCTAAGCTTATAATTAATTCAAAAAAAAAACATTATCAACTATGGCATACAAAATAGAATAGATATTCAAAAATACTGACTACTGCGTCACAAAAGAATTTCTCTTACACTTCAAGTTTCTGATAGAATCGCAAATATATTTGAATAAAAAAGTTCTGATAGGAGCCCAATAAACTCTTTGAATTGAACAGTTATTTACAGGTTTAGCCGTATTTTTTAAGATCATGAAAAAACATTGAGCGCATCCTAAATTCCAATATTTTTTTAAAGCTAATTAGAGAAGAATTTTGAAGATTTTGGCTTAACATTCGTATTGTTCTGTAATATATTGAAGGATACTCATTGATCAAATCATGCTGTGAGAATCAGATATTAGGCGAAGAAAAACAATTTACTTCAATATTAGAAAGTTGGCTGAAACGTTGTAATTTTATGTTCAAATGGCTAAAGAGAAAATATTGAAAGGTATTTCAAAATGTTTTTTATTATAATTTTGGTTCCTCGGGGGGCCCCCTTAGTCGAGGGGCCCGGGGCATTTGCCCCCTCGGCACCCCCCCAAATCCAGGCCTGGCTACAACGAATTAGTCAAGGCAGCATTCGCCTGTTGAAGAATGCATGAATCTTGAACAAGAGCCAGATGAGCGGTTCCACGCGAAATCGTCCATAAAATGCTGAAATCTGACATGTACCATTCCGATTTGGATGAAACTGCGCAGATGTATTAAGTATATGAGACGAAAATTATCTCATATAATTGGGGATCCTTTAGAATCGAGAGTAACTTCTGATAAGGGCGTATGTATTTTTGGCACCACCATTTAAAAAAAATGTACCTCGGAAACCGTTTGTTATAGAGAAATAGTGTCTGAGGAGGGATGGTAGACAATCAAATAGGCTTTGTAAAAAATATACACTGAAAAAAAAAATACTTTTATTTTCATGAAAAAATCGATATTAAACCTTAAAACACAAATTGCAAAAAATAGGTATCTTCGAATTTTTACAATTTTTTTCTGTAAAATTTCAATGTAAACCAGATGTTTTAAGCACAGTTTCAACATGGTGCAATCTAAAATAAAAAAGTTTTTCAAAGAGCAACTTTTGGTGCATATCTGAAAATTCAATTTCTGGCCGTAGAAAAGACGTTTTGATGCTGTAATATGATTTTTCATCCAAAAACAATTCAAAATGCTAATAACAATGATCTTCCTAAAACTAGCCGTTTTCTAGATATTTAGGATTCAATTATATTAATATCATAAAACTTAAGAAAATACGCCCGTTACTTACATTATTCCAGATGCTCCATCAACAATGTTACGTTACGTGCTGATCTCGTAAACCATGTGAGCCACCCTAATTTCACATCTCTGAAAAAAATGTCTAAAAAATATGGAGAAACTTTGCCGAAGACACCATGTATCTAAAATTGACGGTTTAGGCGCAATCATTTTTGTCTTCCTAGATATGGTTTTGGGACCAATGTGGATTGTCCTACTCATGATTCAACGAAAAATAAATATAAGGACAACAGACAGCTGGACAAATATATAAAATAAATTATTATCCGTTCAATACTTAGTGATTGGGAAGCAGATGAAGCGTATTATTCGGTGGAAACCGATGAGTTACCGAATCTATGTTTTGTGAATGAAGTCCAAGTCCATTCCTGGGAGAAGATTATTGAAGAATCTTTGAATGGTTACCCGGGTAGAGGGGAATAACAAATTAAAGATAAAATAAGACAAATTTTACAATCATATCTATTTTGGCCATTATTATGTTATTAGTATCTGGGAGCCTTCCTTAGCCAAGTGGTTAGAGTCCACGGCTACAAAGCAAAGCCATGCTGAAGGTGTCTGGGTTCGAATCCCGGTCGGTCCAGGATCTTTTCATAATGGAAATTTCCTTGACTCACCTGGGCATAGAGTATCATCGTGTACCTGCCACACGATATACGAATGCGAAAATGGCAAATTTGGCAAAGAAAGCTCTCAGTTAATAACTGTGGAAGTGCTCATAAGAACACTAAGCTGAGAAGCAGGCTCTGTCCCAGTGGGGACGGTAATGCCAAAAAGAAGAAGATGTTATTAGTATATGATCTTAAATATCTTATCAATAACAAAACATACAATCATAGCAAAATGTGTTACTTGTCTGTTATCCTTGAAAGTCATGTAATAACTAATCAATAACAAAATAAAATATCATGGTAAAATTTGTTATTTGTGCAAAAATACTATAAAATCATTAAATAACTAAAGAACTACAAAATTCGCCATCGCAGTTAAATATGCCATTATTTTGATATTTGAAAACTTTTTTAAATTAATTCACGAGAACAAACTAATATCAAATTTTGTCATAATATCTCAGTTAACTATTCGTATGATATTCATTCAAGATTTCAAATGCAAAAGTTTTATATAGGAAAGCAAAAAGTTAATTTTTCAATCCTGCAAAATTTAGATATTAAAGTCAAAGAACTAAAATTACCATTACTTTGATTTACTCATGAATTACTTATTTAGTTATTATTTTTCTATCAATATCTAAATAATAACATGCTTTGTTATCTACTATTGCCGATATTTTTGTTATTACTATGGCAAGATATGATATTATTTAGTTTTTGCGCCATACAAAGATAGTTGTTATTTTTGTTATTTTCGTTCTTATTTCAAACAAACAAAGAACAAATTTTGCTATTCAAACATTCTATTTTCATGGTAGATTATGTTATTCATTTGCCATTCTACTCTACTCACACTATCTAGAAGTTCTTGGCTGAATCCACTTTTAATTCCTGAAAAATGATTTGATCAAATTCCTACTGATGATTTGTGACATCATTCATACAAATATTTAAAGCAGACTATGACGACTTTTTGAAGGATTTTTTTTGCAGTATTATACGCTAAAATTTAATGGAACACGTACACGCTAGTGTGGGGTCGTCCATAAACCACGTGGTCATTGAAAGTGGGTAGGAGGGTGTCAGACAAAACCACACTGAAAGAGATAAGAAGTAGCAAGGTCAACCACCAAGAGTTTTGGGTTGAGTTTTGATTCCTGTCTATTCATCGAAATATTTTCTCAAGCAATCCTAACCATACATTAATAAAATGAACTTAACGATGTTTTGAGAAATTTGATGTGTAAACCTTTAGTAAATTGAATGTAAACCGGCGAAAATCGCTAAACGTGGTGTAATCTACACGGAAACGCGTATTCATTAAAATGACGTATAATCTAAGATGGTGATTACTGGTACTTGTCGAATAGCGTTACATCTACCCTACCCCTTGTATTTTATAAAATTGAAATCTTATAGTTGCATACAAATTTCACACAAATTAACCTTGGATATATTTAAACAAACCTTAATGAAACACAACTCGCATCGGAAAGCCACAGGCAGGCTCACATCTCTTCCCCGAGTCCGACCTGCATTGCGTTTATAATTTGATGAAAATCAATAAACGTTGACACGTAGTCCCTAATCATGATTGACATCTTGTTTTGCAACGTCTTTTGCGATACTGAGCGATGCCTCTCTCTCTCGCGCGCGCCCTGCTTTGTTCGCTGTATAGAGTGAAGCGCAAGGTGGCTAGAGGGTGAGCCGACGACTTGTCAGTCATTTCAGTTTCTGCTCAAGTCCGATTGCTGACTGACTGCGAAGGCGGCCGTGGGGCTCCACACCTCGGTGGCAAACGAGAACTACAGTCGACTTTTCGTAACTCAATATTCAAGGGACTACCATTACAACTTCCATTGCAACTTCAAAGTCTTTTTTGACTCCTAATCAAAAAGGAGCCTTTATTTTATCGAATAAGAATGGAGAGAAGAAAAATTTGCCTTACTCGAGCTATATTAATTTACACTTTTGAAAAGTACGATGTATTGAAATTTGAAGAGACCAAAGAATCCATTGAGTTGAAGAAGTAATAAAATTTCAAGTTGTGGAGATTCGACTGTAGCCCACAGCTCAGGAAGGCAGGTGGGTCAGCGGAACGAGAGCAACTCCAAGCAGGAAATGCGGTTTTACAAACGCTCCTTGCTGCCCTTTTCTTCATCTACCAAGGGGGTTCAGAAGAGCTGCAGTAAGCTTGGCAGGGATTTGCGGACAGGGGCGAGTGTTGATCAGCTGTCATCTTTCGGGTGTCTGCGCTGGAGCGGTTCCTTGGTGCAGTTTCATATTTCTGATGGCCACCCTCCCGAAATGTTGTGCGATGGACAAGCTGTCACTCATATTCTTAGCCTGTCAGAGTTTCTCGGTGATGGTTGTGTCGGGGTGATTGAAGCAGAGCTCTCCACTCGGACTGGTCACATGGGAGTTATCTTCAATTACTTATTTTGGATAAATTCAAGGTCAGAAAAAAAAGTTCAATTGCGACAATATTTTGAACTTCATTAAATGACAAACCTTTCATTTCGTAGTTCAATTTTCAGCGCAAATGAGCTCAAACCATCACTATAATTATTTAATCAAACAGATTTATGTATATTGATCGAATGGAAATGAATTTTATTTGTACAGCAATTTAAATGCGTGTACTTCAAGTCCAATATACTGGTGCTCCCCGTCTTGCTCTACTTCAACTCACATCTCTACAGACATACATGCAGTAACTGACCAACCGGACCTGATTGATGCATTACAATAATTATTTGCATTTCCAATGGCAGTTCAGTGATGGAGGATATGGTGAGTCAATCTGCATTCAAGCAGTCTAACGAGGGTGTGTGATACGGACTGGAATGGAAATGGAATGGAAATGGAATGGAAATGGAATGGAAATGGAATGGAAATGGAATGGAAATGGAATGGAAATGGAATGGAAATGGAATGGAAATGGAATGGAAATGGAATGGAAATGGAATGGAAATGGAATGGAAATGGAATGGAAATGGAATGGAAATGGAATGGAAATGGAATGGAAATGGAATGGAAATGGAATGGAAATGGAATGGAAATGGAATGGAAATGGAATGGAAATGGAATGGAAATGGAATGGAAATGGAATGGAAATGGAATGGAAATGGAATGTCAGTGGAATGTCAGTGGAATGTCAGTGGAATGTCAGTGGAATGTCAGTGGAATGTCAGTGGAATGTCAGTGGAATGTCAGTGGAATGTCAGTGGAATGTCAGTGGAATGTCAGTGGAATGTCAGTGGAATGTCAGTGGAATGTCAGTGGAATGTCAGTGGAATGTCAGTGGAATGTCAGTGGAATGTCAGTGGAATGTCAGTGGAATGTCAGTGGAATGTCAGTGGAATGTCAGTGGAATGTCAGTGGAATGTCAGTGGAATGTCAGTGGAATGTCAGTGGAATGTCAGTGGAATGTCAGTGGAATGTCAGTGGAATGTCAGTGGAATGTCAGTGGAATGTCAGTGGAATGTCAGTGGAATGTCAGTGGAATGTCAGTGGAATGTCAGTGGAATGTCAGTGGAATGTCAGTGGAATGTCAGTGGAATGTCAGTGGAATGTCAGTGGAATGTCAGTGGAATGTCAGTGGAATGTCAGTGGAATGTCAGTGGAATGTCAGTGGAATGTCAGTGGAATGTCAGTGGAATGTCAGTGGAATGTCAGTGGAATGTCAGTGGAATGGAATGTCAGTGGAATGTCAGTGGAATGTCAGTGGAATGTCAGTGGAATGTCAGTGGAATGTCAGTGGAATGTCAGTGGAATGTCAGAGGAATGTCAGTGGAATGTCAGTGAAATGGCAGTGGAATTGCACTAGGATGGTAAGCTGAAAATATTCATTTAAAACTGATTGATTGTGTGCATGTTGCACACCCTCACTCCCATCATGTTCGAAAGGGGCAGTATTGCAATCGAATATCGTCCTACAGACACTGCTCTCCGGATTCACCCTTGAGCCATCAACATCATCATCATTGGTCCCCGCGTAATGCAGATCGATTCGTCTGTCACATGAGACACATACAGTCAACGTGTTGGAATTGAGTTTGAGGCCATCCAGCCGGTGGGGAGCGTTTCTCGGAACAGCTCCCGTAATACTGGGCTACATTCCGAAGGTTTGTGCGGAAATGTATATGTGCGGGTCCAGCTGATGATTGTTATGGACTGAAATTGGTTTAAATCCATTTTCATGCTCGGAGAAGTGATCTGTAATTGAGGCTTGTGGTGCGGCCGTGTGACAGGAGAACACGAAGTGGCAGCGGCGGTGGTTTTTGCAACGGAAGATTGAAGTTGATGCAGATTTACTGATGGATTTTATTGCTCTTTGTCGGGTGGGTAATTCATCCACCTACCACCACACTGCCACACTTTCGCGCATTGCTATATGGATAGTTCTGGTTTTACGTTGATGTAAATTGCATATCGAATCGAGCTCGGATGGACAGCTGGATGGATCGATGCGAGGAAAGGGAGCTGAGTAAACTATGAATCAATCAATCAAGCTCGAACTATGATGGATTGCTAGCGAGAGAATATAAGTTGCAATGCACAGTTTGCTGGCTTGCAGCAATCAATATGAACTGGTTGTCGTCGTCTTCGCTCCTCGGACAGGTTCATGAATGTCATCTTTAAGTGGAACGGTTTACTGAGGCGGACGGCGAGATTCTTTCGATATCGTGAAACGGAAGTGTGTAGAGCACCCAAATAAATTCAACTGAAGACAATCTATAAGGCACCTCCACACTGACTGTCTGTTCTTGCCCTAATTCTAAAAGAAATCATTTGTAGATATTTCATTTTTGGGCCTGATGGAGAACCCTTATCAATCAAGCAAATCATCACACTTTTGACATTTTAATGCTTACCGCCCATTCTTTTGGCATTTGCACAAACGTCTGACTGACGAACGCAAATCAAACCAAGACCGTAGAAAACCGAGGAAGTGGACGACGGCTGAGAATCGACGATGACGGATTGATTTCCCTTCGCTGTCGACCGGCTGGCTAGGCGCTGCCGCAATTCTCGTTAAAATATATTTCTGATTAAAATACGCGTCAATGAAAAGAGACGCTGTCGTCTCGACGTCAACATTATTGAGTCTATTTCTCTAGGTGATTGTAAATAATATTAGTAAATTAAAAACTGGTAGCCTTGAAACTACACTACCACTCAAAAATTTGAATCCCTTATAATGGTCATTTCATCATCAATTTGCGATCAGTTTTGGTAAACTGTAGGCAAACTCACAGTGGTTTGCAAATGTAATATGTTTATTCTTCTTTTCAGTAACTTAACGATCACACTTCAATTCCATATTACACTTTTTCATCCATTGCTTATGTTCGACCTGGCCTTCTGTAGCCGGCTACGAAGCAAAGCCATGCTGAAAGTGTCTGGGTTCGATTCCCGGTCGGTCCAAGATCTTTTCGTAACGGAAATTCCCTTGACTTCCCTGGGCATAGAGTATATCGTACATGTCACACATTGGCGTAGGAACAGGGCCCCCCTGCCCCTCCTGAATCATCCAAGCCCTCTCTCCAACACAATTTTTGATGAAAAGAAACATAAAATCTTCTGAATCAATCTTCTGAATCAATGTACGTGTTATTGACTAAAATCTCTTCAGTAGTTACGTTATTTTATGTTGTACAAGTGAGAAAACCTTGCTTAACGTATACAGCATCTGCGGCTGTCGATCGAATCGTTACTGTTAGAACTAGCTGCTTGTATGCGATAAGCGCAATTATTCAATATATCCGTTGCAAAAAAAAAACGTCAAAATCCTGTAAATTTTATTCCCAATATTAGTTTATTTTCTGAATTATCCAAATACAGTTGTTTCAGCATAAAATGCCTAAAATATGTCATCCAGCTAAGAGCAAACCGTGGATGACCCGTGTGCTCAAGACAGCAAAGAAATCTGCTCTAAGGAAATATTCCAAACACCACACAGTCTCGCTGCAGGAACACTACAGAAAACTAAATTCCGCCTACAAAGTAAGCAGTCGAAATAGTTTTAGACGATACCAGCAGAAACTTTAGCGCAACTTAAAGGCAAACCCGAAATTCTTCTGGAAGTATGTAATAGATCAGCGGAAAGAAGCCGGTTATCTGAATAAAGACGGATAACTGGATGATATCAACATGATAACAACTTTTATTATCGCTGTTATCATTTTGATATGATGTTATCAATGATAACCGAATGATAACAACATTTGTTATCATTATATCAGCGACAGACATTTTTGATAACAGGTTGATAACAAAATATGTTATCACAGCACTTTCCTATAACATTTTTAAAAAGCGTGTGTTATTAAACAAAGTTGACTTTTCGTCATACATAATTTTGTAAAATTATTCAAAGCGTAAGTTTAATCAAAAACACTCATCTCTCAAAATTTTTCTTTGATTCAAGAGGTGCGCCGTAACATCGCCAGAGCAATGTTTGTAACCGACACGCTACAAGGAAGGATCGACTGTTCGACTTTTTTGAGGACGATTGATCTATACGTTCGTCCCAGAGTGCTACGTAACAACTCACTGCTGAGATTGCAATTTCGACACACAAACTATGGCCAGCATAGCGCCCTAAATGGAGCGCTACGAGCAGTGCTGGGAATGGCAATAGTAGTAGGCTTGAATTTCACGTGGCTCTCTCACTGCAGTAGTTTAAAATCGTGAATCTCATCAAGTAGCCTATATTGGGTAGGGTAGATGTACCAATAGTGGAGGTACTAAGCGCGATTTAACTTCATTTGACCATCTTAATTCAAGAAGCGCAATTAATTACATGTTGATGTTGTAACGGGAAGTAACGACCATTGACTAAAAAAGAAAAATGATTTCATCGCAGTAATCCACGGCATGTCATTAAAAAATAATATCTCTACTATTGGTACACTGTTCCTTTAGTTGCGGTATCCGTTGTTTTCTTATGGGATCCTCCACTATAGGAACACTTTACCGCAACTATTGGTACAAGCTAGAACAGTTTTAGCCAATTTAGTGATTTTTCATCAGTTTTCAAGCAATTTGGACACTCTTTTCAACTATTCGTGTATAAACAAGCCAATACGTCGATTGGCAGTGTCGGTTCTGTGGCTAATGCAATAAAATCAGTGAAAACGGCACTACCGCAACTATAGGAACACCCACAACTAAGGGAACACTTACCCTACATGATTTTCTCTAAATCAGTAGTGTCATTGGAGGCTCTAAATGCGGGAAAAGCAGCGGGAAATAGAACATTTTTCTACAGTAATTTTGGGTTGCCCTTAGCAACGAGTGTTTTGCAATTTTCAAGGCTTTTTGCCTACAGCAGCGATGGGCGTGTGTTTCACTGGCTTCGCTGACTGTGATCCCGACCAGATGGAAGAAACAAGATTATAGCAGAATGTGTTCCCCTGATATGATTTTTTTATAACACCAGTTGTTATAAAACATGTACCGTTAGTAGTTAAAATAACAAAAATTCTAACAAAATTTGCACCAAACTAAACTAAAATATTACAAACCCTGTTATAATTATAACAACATTATTACAGAATATGTTGCAAGGATGTTACAAAATAACAAAATTATTGCTAATTATGTTACTGTTTATGACACCGGATTTTATTTTCAACAAACTTATAAATGCGATGTCAAAAATATAACAAATGTTGTTATAAATGTGTTACTAAAAATATAACAAGTTGAGAACAAAGCCATCTTGATAACAAAATTATACCAACTTCTGTTATTTATAACTGCTGCTGTTAGGAATGTGTTATAACTTTGTTATGTGGTTCTGGTCGGGATTGGCTTTGTTTGACTACTGTAGAGTGAATTTCAGATTTTTTCCCAACCCTGGCTACGAGTCTTCAATAGAGCAGCTTCTTGTTTGGACTTAATTTGTCCCGTGCTACAATCCGACGTAACCTTACTGTATTTTTTTCAAGAAGAATGGACGAATAAAGATTTTATTTTATTTTCGTGTTGCGCACCATGACTTTTGTTAAATTTAAGATAGTAATCACCATTGGGACATAAATCGTCTGTTGGTGTAAGATAATAATAAATAAATAATAAATAAATAAATAAATAAATAAAGCAGCATATTCACTGCACTATTATTTCTCATGTTTTTTTGGGATACCTTGCAAGAGTTGCTCGGTGATTATGATTCACTAAAGAAATCCATACATAACCCTCAACTCGTATAACGTCCGAAAAAAAAAATGAAAAAATATACAAAATTATTAAAGAAATTTCTCAGATAATACAGCGGGAATTTTTGCCGAAAAATAAGGCTAAAGAATACTTCAGGCATGGTCAAGTTTTCTTCTGATGAATGGCAAAAATTTAACATTTGTGAAAATATAACAAAATCGACCAGAGTTGTGTTTGATCCTTCGACCTTGACGCTTGCTCCTGCGGGGGCGGGTGATGAGGGCAGATTCAAACAAATCGCGCGTTGTTTGCGTAGTGAAATGAAAAAGCGCCGCGGATCGTTAATAGTGTCTGGTCCATTGATCACATCGCTTGCTCCTGCGTGGGCGAGTGACGAACACTTGTTCGACATACAATGCGATTATCGAATTATATCGCGAATCCAATTAGGCGTGATTATATCATGGATCGCATCACCAACCATTGGTGACTCCCAGATCCTTACCTTATCCCACTAACCCAATATCCTATCCATGACAACTGTGGAGTGCAGAGGTATACTCGGTCTCTAGTAACAACGGTTGTCTAACTAACATTCCTTCCTTTCCCCGATGACCGTAGGGACGTGGCCGGCGCCATTATTGACTTTTAAAAATTGAGCTCTTGATTTGTGCACATTGAAGAATGGTAAGCCTCATTCATTAATTCCCTGTGCAACTTCGCTTGTTCTGGTCAATCACGGAGTAGCAACTACGAATTGTACGGTCATCTATGCTCATGCTCATGCTCAATATAACAATTATGACGACAATAATTGTGCGGAAACCGATGCTCACCAGGACCTGATGACTTCTCAGCCGTTTACGCTCAACCTGACGCAGTCTCCAGACGTAGGCCATGACGATCCAATAGTGGGTGATATTCAACAAATTGTTCTAGGTAATATTTTAAATAATGACAATGTGTCTAATGAAGGATCTGGAATTTCAAGTAATGCTGTGCAAAGGGGTGTGTTTCCAAAAACTTCTTCAGAAGCTACCGAAATTTTGGTATATTGCCAAAATTTCAATCGCATGAGGAGTGCATCGAAAATGAACGAAATTTATAAAAGAATAGTAACTACATCCTTCTCGGTTGTTTTGGGTACTGAAACTAGTTGGAACGAAAAAATTAAGAGTGAAGAAGTTTTTGGTAACGATTTTAATGTATTTAGAGATGATCGCGATCTGGTTCTTACCCAAAGAATGTCTGGTGGGGGAGTTCTCATTGCAATATCTTCGAAATTCAATTCAGAATTAATTGTTTCATCAAAATATAAAGAGTTTGAACACGTATGGGTAAAAGCACATATCGCCGGTGAAACACATATATTTGCTTCTGTGTATTTTCCGCCCGACCATGCTTGCAAATTATCATATGAAATTTTCTTTCAAACCGCTGAAGAAATTTTGTCGCAGTTTTCTCCAGAATTCAAAGTGCATATCTATGGCGACTTTAATCAGCGTAATGCTGATTTTATTCGTGATTCCGAAAACGAAAATGTTCTGCTGCCGGTTGTTGGTGAAAATGAATCATTACAACTTATTTTTGAAAGAGCTGCATTTTTAGGTTTAAATCAAATCAATCATGTGAAAAACCGACAAAACTGTTATTTGGACTTCTTATTCTCAAACATAATGGAAGATTTCTGTGTGAACGAATCTCTTTCTCCACTATGGAAAAATGAAGCGTTTCATACAGCTATCGAGTACTCAATCTTTGTTCATAATTATCATAATTCCGACTACTATGACTTTGAGAATTTCTTTGATTATAAAAACGCCAATTATAACGGCATCAAACAGAAATTGAATAGAATAGATTGGCAATCCGTTTTGAAAAATCAGGAAGATTTGGAGTATGCAGTGACGGGTTTTTATTCAATTTTGTCGGAAATTATTCAGATGGAAGTTCCACTCTTGCGGAGACGTCGTAGGAATGGGTCAAAAAATCCTGTTTGGATCAATAAGCAAATAAAAAATTTGAAAAATCGTAAGCAAAAGGCTCATAAAATTTACAGACAACAAAAAACTCAAGAAAGTTTAGAAAATTATTTGTATATTGTCAACCAACTTAATCAAGCCATATCCACTGCACTTGAAGAGTACAACACAAAAATTGAAAATGATTTAAAATCTTGCCCTAGGAATGTCTTCAATTATGTTAAAACTAAGATGAAGTCTAACAACTTTCCATCTAAAATGACATTGGATGATAAAGTAGCAGATAATAAAGATGACATTTGCAATCTCTTTGCTGATTTTTTCCAAGAGACTTATACAAACTTCTCGGATAATGACCGTGATTTTGAGCACTTTTCTAGTTTTCCTAATTTTACAACCGATGTAGGCGTTAGTCAAATACAGGTACAAGACATTTTAACAGGACTGAAGAATTTAGATTCCTCCAAAGGATCAGGGCCTGACGGAATCCCACCTGCTTTACTGAAAAACTTAGCCAATGAATTTACAGCACCACTATTCTGGCTGTTCAACATGTCACTTGAAAAGGTCAGATTTCCAAAAGAATGGAAAAGGTCATTTCTTATACCCATTTACAAGTCTGGTAAAAAATCTGATATTCGAAATTATCGTGGAATTGCTATTATTTCATCCATTCCAAAACTATTTGAATCAATCATTAATAAAAAAGTATTTAGCCAAATAAAACATAGAATAACTAATGTTCAACATGGTTTCTTTAAAGGTCGTTCTACTACAACAAACCTTTTGGAATTTGTAAATTACACTTTAAATGCAATGGATAGAGGTAACCACGTCGAATCACTTTACACCGACTTTAGTAAAGCATTTGACAGATTAGATATTCCTATGTTGATTTTCAAGCTAAATAAAATGGGAATTGCAATGAGACTCCTCAACTGGATTGAATCGTATTTAATAGATCGCCAACAAATAGTAAGATTTGAGGGAAAACTATCTAAAACTGTTCATGTTACATCAGGAGTTCCCCAAGGTTCACATTTAGGCCCATTGTTATTCATATTGTTTGTTAATGATATTTCATATGTGATAAAACATGTTAAAATTCTTATTTATGCTGACGATATGAAACTTTTTATGGAAATCAATAGCAAAAAAGAGAGCGACATTTATCTGAATGAAATAAGTATATTTGATAAATGGTGTAGTAAAAGTTTACTTAAATTAAACGTCAAAAAATGTAATCTAATCACATATAGCAGAAAACGTAATACACCACAGATTACTGTCTCTTTAGAAAATCAAGATGTTCAAAGGTGCGATAAGATTAGAGATTTAGGTGTTATATTAGATTCTAAACTTACATTTACTGACCATTATAATACTATTGTCCATAAAGCAACCAATATGCTAAGCTTTATTAAGCGTTTTAGCTCCAATTTTCGGGACCCATATACGATTAAAACCTTGTACATTGCTTATGTAAGATCAGTTTTAGAATATTGTAGTATTGTGTGGTCCCCACATATGAAAACACATGAGGATAGAATCGAATCAGTACAGAAGCAATTTCTTTTATATGCCTTACGCAAATTAGGCTGGACAACGTTTCCACTGCCATCATACGAGGCTCGATGCATGCTTATTGACATCCAGACTTTAAGGGAGCGTCGCGAATTAGCCATGATTTCATTTGTCAATGATATAGTATCGCATCGTATTGATTCCACCAATCTCTTATCTAGTTTGAATTTCTACACGCCCGCCAGACAGTTGAGGAATCGGAATTTGTTCACCTCAAACAATCATCGAACTAATTATGCCAAATTCGGCCCAATAAATCAAATGATGTCTCTTTATAACCAGCATTACACAGAAATTGATTTGACCATGTCGCGAACGAAGCTTAGGCAATATTTTAATTCCCTGAGATATAATACAACATAGTATTAAGCAAACATATAGTCTACAATTGATTGACGAAATAAATAAATAAATCGACCAATGTAGTAATATTTTTTTCGAGAACGTTTCCGATATTACATATTCATAGAATTTCAGTATAATCAAATTCTTTAAGGAATATCAAAGTGTGGCTTCAGAACTTTGAAATTAGTCAAACAATATTGTGGGTCTTGTTCCTACTTTCATAACGAATTCCTCCTTGTAGATGTTCATAACTTCTTTGTCTACTTTTTGTTAGCAAATATATTTACCGGATAATTTATCAAAAGTTCAGTTTTCTCTCGAAATCCCTCCAAAATATCGTCGATTCTGTCTACTCTTAAACTGAGAAATCTCGCCAGAATTTTCTCTGAGAATTCTTTTGAATAGTTTTCCAAAAAATAATTAAAAATTCTTTCACGAAAATCATCACAAGCCATTAAAAATATTTCCAAAATTACAATTTGCGTCAAAACTCGTCTATGTTTCTTTTTCTAGAAGTTTTGCTTCAAATACCAAGATTATTGATGAATAAGAAATAAACTTGTTTTTGAAATGTCTCTTGCCTTTGAATCTTCAGAGGAAATTAGTTAAAAAACCTCAGGAAATTTTTTGCTTGCGAAATTAGCATAGCGGTGAAGCAATCTGTAGAGAAACAGGTAGAACTATAACTGAAGAAGAGGAAAGGATTTATTAATATATTCATAAAGAAATTTATATTGATCTTCCTTAAAACACTTCTTTAGAATTAATTTTCCAAGGGCCTTTTTTAAGGGGCCCTAAAAAGGGGTTTTTAGGAGCCTTCCTTAGTCGAGTGGTTAGAGTCCGCGGCTACAAAGCAAAGTCATGTTGAAGGTGTCTGGGTTCGAATCCCGGTCGGTCCAGGATCTTTTCGTCATGTAAATTTCCTTGACTCCCCTGGGCATAGAGTATCATCGTACCTGCCACACGATATACGAATGCGAAATGGCAACTTTGGCAAAGAAAAGCTCTGGGGACGGACCTGGTGTAGTGGTTAGAACACTCGCCTCTCACGCCGAGGACCTGGGATCGAATCCCATCCCCGACATAGTTACTTATGACGTAAAAAGTTAAAGTGACGACTTCCTTCGGAAGGGAAGTAAAGCCGTTGGTCCCGAGATGAACTAGCCCAGGGCTAAAAATCTCGTTAATAAAGTCAAACCAACCAACCAACCAAGAAAAGCTCTCAGTTAATAACTGTGGAAGTGCTCATAAGAACACTAAGCTGAGAAGCAGGCTCTGCCCCAGTGAGGACGTTAATGCCAAGAAAAAGAAGAAGGATTAATTTTACCAATTATTGGCAGAATCCATATTCTAAGTTTGAGTTACTGTGCAATACCAGGGCACAATTTCTAGAGACTTTCTGACAGAATTCTAGAAAATCATAAGCTAAGGACGAATAGATTTCAAGAATAATTTCTAAAGAAGATTCTGGTGGGACTTCTTGAGAAATATGATTTATTTCAAATTTCATTAAAGAGATTTTAACTATCCTGTAATTTATCCCTAGACAAAGGATTAAAAATTATCTTGCATTGTACGATTGTCCATCTATTTCTAACCTGCTTCAACATTTTATTGTTTCTTCTTCTTTAACATGACGCTTTGAGGAGCTTTGTTCAAAAATCTTTCCATATTCCAAAAAGCCACATTTTGAAGAATCTTAAAAAGCAAATCTAGAATTTTTAAAAAATTGAAGAAGTTTTATACATATGGTTGCTGATTTCTGAAAGTTCGTTGGGAATTTGTCAACAAATTTTTGAAGTTATGCAGAAGTTTCCTCTAAGATTTAAATTAATTATAATCTTTCATTAGGAATTTTACCACAATACATATAAGTTAATGTTTTTAAAAAATACTGGCAATATTTTCGCAGTCAACTATTACAGTACTACAAAATAATCAATTATAGACCCTTTAAGAAAGTATGTTTGGAATTTCCAAAGGTAGGAGAAAATGAGTTCTTCTTAAAAAAATGTTCACCTTGGAACTTCAGAGTTCATGCAAATTATTATCTAAGATAAGTAAAAATTCCATCCGTGTTTACACCTTTAATTTTCTATTATAAAAGACGAAGAAAAAATAACAAAAGCTTTTGTAGTAAATACTAAGCTAAGTAAAGCTTTTCTGTGACGTACTACGAATTGTACGGTTCTTAAATTGTACGACAAGCATTGAGTATTTTTTCTGAATTATGTTTAAGCTGCAATTATTCAAAATATTCTTCCTTCAAGACTTTTTGCAGATGTGTCTTTAGAAATCAGATATGGAGTGATGCGTAGAGGAATTTGTTAAGCAATTAAAAAAATATCGAGATATTTCCTAGAATAGTTGTATAACCTTGCAATGGAAAGTGGATGAATTTTTCAATGTTATCAATGGAAGAATCCTGAGATTACCATTTGGAAAAAAAAGAAAACAATTATTTCTAGAACCCGAGAGAATACTTGATGGAACTTCTAGAGAAAAGTATTTCGAGAGAATCTTAGGGAAACAATAATGTAATGCTCTAAGAAATCCCGGAACAAATTACACATGAAATCTTTGAATATTTTCTCGGAAGAGTTTAAAAAAAACTGTTGAACAATTTCCGAACTTTATAGGAATGTTAGAATTTTTAAAACATTTCTTAGATAGGCATTAAAAAAACGATCGAGAGTGTTTTAAAGGAATGCTGGAACAACATCCTTGATTTTGGAGAAATCTAAAAAATAATTATCTGTAAAAAAAATCAAATAGAACTGTGATGAATTTCTCTGAAAAATCATTTTCCCAATTGAATTCTTGTTAATTGCACATGAAATTCATGTGGAATATTAAAAGGAATCCTTAAAGTAACACCTGGTGAAATTTTTGTTTCTTGCTGTAAGTCTAGATAATTTTTGCTGCGAGAAACTTCAGGAAAAACTTCGAAAGCAAATTTGAAAAAAACTATTGGTGATTTTACTGAAGAATTCTTGGTCTGAATCCTTGCTTGGTGTTCTTGAAGACATTTTTGGCGAGACTCTTAGAATGTTTTGCACTTTTTTATTAAAAATCCTCAGTAGTTCCTAAAAATCTTAAACAAATTATTAATGAACAACTGGAGGATACTTTAGTGATTAGAGTCCATGGCTACAAAGCAAAGCCATGCTGAAGGTGTCTGGGTTCGATTCCCTGTCGATCCACGATCTTTTCGTAATCTAAATTTCTTTCCTGCCACACGATATACGAATACGAAAATGGCAACATTCCCAAAAAAAGCTCTCAGTAAATAACTATGGAAGTGCTCATTGAACACTAAGCTGAGAAGCAGGCTTTGTCCAAGTGAGAACGTAATGTTAAGAAGACGAAGAAGAAGAATGATACTTGAAACTAGCAATTGGAATTTACGTGTAACAAGTTTGTAGAGAACTTTCCAGGAGAAATGATTTAAAGAATTTCTCATACATTCTTTGACGGATTATTCAAGAGATTTTTTAGCAATTCGATAGAGTTTGTTCGAGAAATGTTCTGGTGAAATCAGAAAGTCTGTGAATGATTTTTCGTGGGGTTCCCCGGATGAACTCAGTGAAAACTGGTGAAGGAGTTCTTGGAGAAAGCATTTAAAATTTATGAAGAAATTCCCGAAAATAAATTCCTGAAAAGTTCGTGGAAAAATCACAAATGACAATCCTTGTAAATTGTTTGCTTCTTCTTCTTCTTCTTTCTGGCGTTACGTCCCTACTGGGACAGAGCCTGCTTCTCAGCTTAGTGTTCTTATGAGCACTTCCACAGTTATTAACTGAGAGCTTACTATGCCAATGACCATTTTTGCATGCGTATATCGTGTGGCAGATACGAAGATACTCTATGCCCTGGGAAGTCGAGAAAATTTCCAACCCGAAAAGATCCTCGACCGGTGGGATTCGAACCCACGACCCTCAGCTTGGTCTTGCTGAATAGCTGCGCGTTTACCGCTACGGCTATCTGGGCCCCCAATTGCTTTGCTACAATTCTTGAAAATGTTTTTATTGTATTACAAAATAAAAGAATCTTTTCCGTAGCTACGAAATGAAACAAAGGAACAAATAAATGATTTGTTATTTTATTCATTTTTTTTAACATAATTTATATATAACTTTATCAAAGTCAGGCAAAATTATGACATCATTTCATAAATTTAAGTAACAGTTTTTATGATTTTAACTTCTAATCAGCTGTTCTGTATAACGTCTTCGGGTTGTCACAAATAATTCTTTCTGCAAAAGTCTTCCCAACTTATTTATTCGCATACAAATTGTTCGCCTCAACTTCTATATGTGTTTTTTTCTGCTAGCTACATCAACAAAAACAATTGGTCGCATTCCACTCTACAAAAAGTAATGCCTGGATCTGTCAGTTAAAGAATCTACCGCCCGAAGGCTGAGCTCACAATCCGTCAGACATTTTAATCCATACCAAATTATAATAAAACCAGCCCTCGTTTGATGTACCATTCAAATCAAAGGACATCAACAATTAAATCTAGTGTCCCAATCAGGACTCCCCCTTCCTTTTGCATCTGCACATCCACCTAGCTCAATGACGGCACCACCATCAGCCGGCAACAACATTGTGTAGGTTGTGTTCAGTCAGTCAAAGCGATTTTCAAAGTCTGCAGGGAAGGGGCCAGAATTTAATTCAAATCTTCAACCTTGCGGTTCCCTGTGTTTAACATTTGCACATGTGCGTGTAGTGGTAGACATTTCAATGTCTCAAATCCTGACCTGCTCCGTGGGTGGAAAGGTGGTGGAATCCGTGAGTCATTTGCTGCTACTGTTTCCAACCTGGAAAACGGAAAACATCCGGAGAGATTAGCTTCTGCTGCCGGGTGGTTATTGATGTTGCAGCTCTGCTGTACGAAACCAGACGAGATTATGCGGTAGGTTAGATTTGAAGTGATCCAATTGTCTCCTGCAGAAGAACCGTCCCCAAAAGCATTTCCGCTCGGCGCTGTCATGTTCAATGCTCTCTTGATGCCATCAGCCTGTGATAGCTCTAATATGCACCTCAAGTGAAATCGGAATGCTCTTTTCCATCGGGCCGAGGCTCTCGAGAGTCGATAGATGATTGCTTTTGGGTGGATGAGAGACGAGTTGATCTTCACCCATGGGGAAATTTCATATTGCTTTTTAACCTTTCAAAAATGATGTTTGGTTCAAAAAACGAAACCACGTGACAGGCCACATCATAGAACCGAACCCAGGAGAACACGTCCAAAACATTGTCTCCACCAAACTCGGGCTCGATTGACCGATAGACCGACCGACCATACGACCGCACATAGGAGTAACAGGACCATTTTAGTGGGCAAAAGTTTTTGAGACGTTTAAATAGGGTACGACTTATTTTTCGAAAGTTCTGCAAATGAAAAAAAGGTGCGCTCTTCTGAGTTCAAATCATATAAAAAGACAAGCAGTACATAATACTAAACTTTTTTCAATGGGCACTAAAAACATACACGGGCAAAAATGTGTTCCTGAAACTACGAAAATTATTCATGAAATCATTAATACCCATATTCATGGCACTCTTTTCCATACAAAATCGGTCCATGAATATGGATTTTCATGATTTATTCATGATTCCAAGAACAGATTGTTTTCCGTGTAGTTTTTACAGATTGTGATAAAGCTTTGCATAGTTGTCACAGGCCCAACATTAAACGGACGGGCAAAACTCCAAAAGGTGCACTTAAATGTTTAATGTCTATGAAATTTGTGTTTTTTTTCCAAGCATAACATAAAACGTTGGATTCAAGAACTGTTCTTTTAAAATTGTCAAGATCAAATAGTAGTGCAAATCCAATAGCAGAACTATGTATATCAACGTGATTAATTTTTACCCTTCATGTCTGGGAGACAGATGATGATTTTTTCTTCCTATAATGGTTAATGAACAGCATGTAAATCAATTCAAATACTCAAAAACATCGAGCTATACACGTTGTTGACTTTTGAGTTCTTCTAAATTATGCGAGATTTTTTTTTTTCATATGTTATGAGTAAAAAAATTGTAATTTTCTAGAGACTGCTTCAGTTGAACAATCTGCTTAACTGTATTTGTAATATCTTTACGTATATAAAAAAATAATAAAATGTATTTGAAATCCCCAAAAAACACATTTCGGCTTATGGCCAAAAATATGGATCAGTTTCTCCTACGTGATCCCAGCCATCTGACTGGGTGCAATTTTTGACTTTGACCAAGCATCGATCCACCAGGACAAAATAATTCGTCAGAGAATCCTTCTGCAGTCACCTTCCGGGACTGGTTGTTCGGATAACAATCGCTGCCATTCGATGCTATAGGAAAAATTTCCCCCAGAAAAATCTAAACTCCTGCTCCAAATCAGCTCAGGCACTCAGAGAGTATGGGGCACGGCCCGACACAAAGGAAGAACAAACGTTTTAAATCAATTATGTGTCATATTCAGATTGAAATTTTATTTATTTTTCTTCAAAAATCAAAAGCAAAATGAAACGCTCTGGAACCGAAGCGGGAAAACACAAACACCCGTCGGTTACGGATTTGGAGTTCCCCACCCGTCCGGAATGATGGAATGTGCGGTGGAAGGAAAATTCAATGCCAAATGCGAGACAACATCGGGCAATAGCGGTGGGATCAACATCTGTAAGGTGTGCTCTCGTATGGTTTGGCATGGAAGCAGCCGGTGAGTTGAGGAAGAAACTGTAGGATTGAAAGTCAGAGATGGCAAACCCTGGAGGAGTGCAGATGTGATGAGCCAGTTATTGTCGATTTGCCAAACAAACAAAAATCCTTGATGTATTATTCCAATCTGAGTTTTGACATATATCAATTATGTTTTAAACGTTTCCTAAATCCTGTGTTGATATATGATGTTCTCATTTGTTTGTCAGAAACGAATGTCGTCAATGTGTTGTAATGTGAATACATATTGGATTTTTAACATTTTTTGATGTGTCAGATAGAAAACATATTTATATGTATTATATTACTCATTTATCCAAGGGCGAATTGTTGAAATATTGTTGGTGTAGTTTTATTGAGATGTCTTTCTTTGAAAGTAGGAAGAGGCTACAGAAATAAAGTTAATACTCTATCAGCCATTCCATGGAAAACCGATCTAGTGGGTCTCCGAATTCCGTGCAAATTTGCTATTTTGTTCCTTATCCGAAATAAGGATACACGTATTTTTGGATTTTTTGATTAGGGTGACCATTTCCGAAATAGAGTGACCAGAAAAATCGCGATTTTGCAAAATTTTTATTTTATAAAAATTATAAATTTTGAACCGTTCGACCGATTTTCAATATTTTTGGACGAAATGAATGTTAAAGATTTTGACTTTTCAGGAAAAATATAAAATTTCACAAAAATTGTGTTTTTTACATGAAAAAACTCAATAGTTTCCGTTTTTTCGTGTTTTGAAGGCCTCGGGACCAAAGCTATCGCTGTTCTCATTTTTTCTTGAAAGTTCAGACAATTTTACGTAAACTGTCAAATTTTCAGCGAAGTATGTTTTTTAGTTTTTGAGATATATTTTTTTGAAAATAAAAAATCAGTCATTTTTTATTGGCACACACTGTAGGTCTCAGCGCATTAGATTTGTAATATTTAAAAATAATTATAACTTTTGAACATCTTAACCGATTTCCAATCTTTTTGTATGGAATGAAAGCTTATAATTTCAACTATTCAGACAAAATTAAAAATTTGATAAAAATATGTTTAAACGTGAAAAAATATAAAAATTTCTAGTTTTTTTTAGAAATTTCATATATTTTATGAATATATATGAATGAATAAATATATATGAATATGAATTTTTTTTTTCGAAGTTTTCTATTTTTTTTTCTATTTTTTGTGAAAAGTTGAGACCTTAAGCTTTCATTCCATAAAAGAAGATTGGAAATCGGTTGAGCTGTTCAAAAGTTATGCTTTTTTTTAAACATTACAAATCTAATGCGCTGAGACCTACAGTGTGTGCCGATAAAAAATGACTGACTTTTTATTTTCAAAAAAATATATCTCAATAACTTAAAGACATACATCGCTGAAAATTTGACAGTTTACGTAAAATTTTCTGAAATTTTAAGAAAAAATGAGAGCAGCAATAGCCCCTTTGGTCCCGAGGCCTTCAAAACACGAAAAAACGGAAACTATTGATTTTTTTCATGTAAAAACACAATTTTTGTAAAATTTTATTTTTTCCCGAAAAGTCAAAAACTTTAGCTTTCATTTCGTTCAAAAAGATTGAAAATCGGTCAAACGGTTCAAAAGTTATAATTTTTTTTTTAAATAAAAATTTTGCAAAATCGCGATTTTTCTGGTCATCCTATTTCGGAAATGGTCACCCTAAACAAAAAGTCCAAAAATACGTGTATCCTTATTTCGGATAAGGAACAAAATAGCAAATTTGCACGGAATTCGGAGACCCACTAGGTCGGTTTTTCATGGAATGGCTGCTATTGTTTATTTTGCTTGAATAATGTTTTAAGATTCCCGGAAAATCGTGGTTCACTAAGAGCATCAAAAATAGTTTCACTCAAACCTTTGTTTTGATTTTTCTTAGTTAAATAATCTTTTCTAGTTAACTAAGCAATTTAACCCTCTTGATTCTGACTCGAACAAAATTGTATAACGTTTTCTTCACTGTCTTTCAGCTGGGCAAGCGAAAGAGATTTTTTTTATATTTTCTTTTTCAATTAAAGTATCACATCTTATCGGATTTCTAGAAACTTCGAAATTTTGACAAAACCCTTTTAGATAAGTGTTCTTAAGATAGCTTAACTTTAGCTGCTATAGATTTAAAGAATATAAATTCCAATTATTTCTCAAGTTTTACATTTAAAAAAGTACAAGATCCTTCAATCAACTAGAATTAAATTTTTGTCGCTTCATTCCCCAGGAGCCATCATCGCTCGTCTTAGTCAACCACTGTTAAATGATGACCAAATAGTGCCTCGTCAGCCGGTGGTGATTTCATGCACTGGTGAGCACCTTCGCTCTTCAACGTCCTGTTTACTGACTGAGAGCCTTCAGCGATGGCACCATGCTGAAGTATACTTTAAAATTATCGATCCAAATATGAGCAAACATATATCATCTAGTTAATCCAGCGGGAGGCTATCCCTGGGCCTTGCTTGTTAACATTCCAGTCCTGTCTCAATTAAAATACCAACCGTTGCGTTTCGTTGCGTTGTTGGTCACCAATCGTCAGCACAGCAAGCAAATAAAAACTCCGTTACATCTCAATAACTCTTCAATCAATTTTATTACACGCGTATGCCCAAGAGTGACTGCTTCCTCGGACTCGGACACTCATCCACACACCCGGTAATCAATTTTACTGACACCATTCCGAGGCGACGTCTTTCAGTTAAACCTTCAAGCTCGAATCCGATTTGACGGAGCTTACCGCTTATGATGTACCTTATAGCCGTTTATATCTGGAGAGTACCGGTCGCGGAGAGCCAAGCAGTGCGCACGTAGTCCTCGACCGTCGTTGGTCGTCGGTTGGTCGATGCCTGTCAGCTGTCACTCACGGTATGAGTGATTGGTTCGCTTGACGTGGAAATGCACTTTGATATTAATAAGCGCTGGATACGAGATGTAAAAGAAAGAACAACGCTCAAGTGACGGAGCGGGATTGAACCTGAACTGCAGTTACTAAAGTTTCATAATAATCTCCGCACTTGCCATCACGGACGTAGCCATGGGGAACAGGGAGAATGGTGATGCGTTCCCCCTTCTTTAACCGAATGACAAAAAATAAAATCAACTGGTACGATAGAAGGTAGATACAGGTTTGATCTTTTGAAATATTGTATCTACATGTCAAAAAAAACATACTATCAGTGACACAAGTTGGTAACCATATGATGTTTTCCATACAAAATTCCCAAGTTTGGGGATCTGTATCTCAAGAAAGAGTTTCAGATAATTCAGACCCATTTCACGCCAAATCGTATTCCAAGCTGGCAGATTCCAATGATACTTTTAGGATGTGAAGCCACTTTGTATACATAATATTTTTCCGGAATTTATCTGCACGATGATTTGAATAGAGTCAAACTCTTTTCCATGATTTTTTTATTTTATTATGTGATCGAAAAATGTCAAATTCTAAAAAATAAGTGTTCCTTTTTTATATGGAATTCCCGATAATTTGAAGCTGATAAGACAAAATTGACCCGCTCCATTGAATTCTGAGAAAAATTTTAATTTCACTTGTTTGGTTTTGATTGAATATGATACGCAAAAGTCAATTTGGACAAAATGAGATGTAAAATTGTGAAAAATAATAGAACCGTTCAGGTGGGTTTCGATCCCACGATTCCCAATACGCTAGACTGGTCGCGTTAACCAACTTTGCCACACGGGTAACGATTCTGCAGCGCAATTGGTCAACCTAAAACCAAAGTCCGTCACGACCCCATATTCTCCTTCACTACTACATCTTCTTCGGCTCTCTTAGATGCCTAATTTAACTCTCCTTAGCGTGCCTACGAACAACAGTGAGAGACAGTGTTTTATGACCAGCAAAAAATTATGTTAAAAAAACTTTTTTTTTTCCTTCAAAGTACCTATCTCGCGATGTATAGTCGGTTGGTAGTTAACATTATTACTTATATTGCAACATAAGTTAATTAAAATAAAACATTGTTTGAATCAAATTATTATTTTGAGAATATTTTTTTCAGTTTAAGTCCTCAATGAGATTTGTTCAAATATTTTTATCAGGAAATTAAACAATTTGTTGCAAGTGACTGTGAGGGGATGCAAATAAACCTGACACAG
Organism: Aedes aegypti; assembly: GCF_002204515.2. Classification (NCBI taxonomy): domain Eukaryota; kingdom Metazoa; phylum Arthropoda; class Insecta; order Diptera; family Culicidae; genus Aedes; species Aedes aegypti. The sequence goes on from NC_035108.1 coordinate 385,888,754, forward strand.
CACCGACTGACTAAATAAAATTTTCAAAATTAAACAAATACTTATGAAGTTGTTGAAGCTCTTCAATGGCATTGAGGGAAATCATTTTGTCAATCTCCCTCTTCACCTCCTGCAGAACGTGTGGCGACATGGGATATTGCCGTTGCTTGCGATCGATACGATACTCGTGAAGCTTCGTGTGGCAAAGTTTGCCCATAACTGCTTTTGGAAGCTTCCGGATCGCTGTTTTTGTTCGGATGTCGGTTGTTTCAGCTCATGCTCCTACGACTTCTTCGTCCTGTTTCGCTTCAATTGTGCAGCACACAGCTTTCTCTCCAAACTTGTACCAGAAATTCATCCCTAAGATCCGAAATCAAAGGTACAAACAGTACTGGAAGGACTTCATTTCGATTGTTCTAGACTATGGGAAAGTAGAAGAAATTGGTGATTTTTTGCTTCGTATTGTCCGTCGCTTCTATCTCACCGCAGACGATTCCTTTCTGTAATCCGCATTTCTCTTCTATTCCAACTCCTAGCAGAAAACAGTTCACTCTGCTATCGAGCAACGCGGTCAGCTCCTTCCCTTGCACATAAATTACGGTGTGCAGTCGATTGTCGCTTCCGGGATTGGTGATTAACAAGTTCAGGATTCGCAGTTCGGAGGGGTTTGGTTGTCCGCTGAGTTTATCGCACCTGTGCGGCACGTGAATCAGCTGCGAAACGAGTAGCCTTTTCCTTCACACCGGTAGCAGAAAAGGATCGCTTTCGGCTTCAGACAATCCATAAACCTATGGCCTTATTCGTCGTAGTTTCAGCAAATCAATACCAGTTGTTTCTGTTTTCCTACTTCTTGCTGTTCTTCCGACTGGCGACCGGCCAGTCTTACTGGATCTTGTTGGCGGGTTGCAGTTTTGCTACCTCTATTGTCGCGTTTGCCACCCTCTGTTTGAACCATTTGTAGCTGCTTTTGCTGCTGATCTGGTTGCCGTGGCTGGTACGCAAAGGCTTGTCGATGTTTCTTCTGTTCTCTGATGCTCTATCGTTCCCTCTATTCAGTAACGTTTCGAAGTGCTCTTTCCACTTGGCAGCCACCATCGTTTTATCTGTCAGCAAATTACCTTCACGGTCGTTGCACATGACGGGAGATGGCGCTGAATTTCTTCGCACGCCATCAGTGAACCAAAATGTACCGTCAAAAACTGTAGTGAGCGTGACAATCACACATAGACTACCATGACTTTCATGCAACAAAAACTTTCATGTGATACTGAAAATAAAAGTCATGCGCGACTGTGACTATTTTTTGGTCAGCAATAAATGTATAATGGTTGTAATGAATTACTGTAGTGCCACTCACAATGTGCACCGATTGAAATATGTTTTTCTTTTCATTCTTGTATCAACCAGCCGCACCAGCTTGAGGGCTGTCCATAACTCACGGGTTATTTTTCTATTTTTAGACTCCTCTTCCTTCGTCGGTCGGTTTTACGTCTATACAAAAAAAATGTGCCGATCGTGATCTTTGGTTAAACAAACTACCCCCGCCCTTCTCCCCCCATGGATGACCACGTTGTTTATGGACAACACCTTGTGCGAGAACGGCTTGAAGCAGAAACCTACGAATAAAGAGGGTAGAAGCAAACCTTAACAAAACCCTGGTGCTCCGTTTGTGCCACTTTTTTGTTGCTTCCAATGAGGGCGTTCCTCCAATGGACCAATGCACGAGTTCAGTCGTTGACGTTTGAGCGTTACCATGGTAGCTATTGAATACGGCACCGCTCAAATGTCAAATTAGTGAACTCGTGCAAAGGTCCATGGACCAATGCACGAGTTCACTAATTTGACGTTTGAGCGGTGCCGAATTCATTGGTTGCCATGGTCGCGTAAAAAAACACGGGACCGCTCAAACGTCAAATAGTGTACTCGTGCATCGGTCCATTGTGCAGCAGTGAAAACGCAGCTGTGTTGAAGTGGCGATTTGGACCAGAAGCAAACGAATGAAGAGTTGTCGCTACGATCGCAGCTGCGTCGTGATTGTTTTTTACATTCATTTCGCATTCCCGTCATCCACAACAGCATAACGTTCATGGGAGGCTGAGAAGAATTGCACGCTACTCTTATCCATGTCAGGTAATACATCCATGGCTGCAGTAAGAATGTATCAGTAGCAACCTGAATGTCACAAATGAATGTTTTGAAACCTCTTGCATGTGAATGTAACAGCAATGCGACAATAGCATCAAAAATGTATTATACGCTTCACTGCACGCCATTGACAGTTTCATAGAATCGTCGCATATCGTTCTGTTCCATACAGTTTTGCGTCTCGTATATCACATTCTCATCATACTCTTTTTTCATCCTGCGATGGATTCGCTTTTCGGCTGATATTGCTTTCTTGTACTGATCTCTGTTCAGCCTGGTACCAGACACTAGGATCCGACGTCTGGTCACGTTCTTCTCATCCGTCACCCTCTGGCACTCCTCATCGCACCATCCGCTTCTGGGGCGTCTTCGAGCAATACCTATCACTTCTCGCGCTGTTTTATACACCACTCAATGGATTGCATCCCAAAGATTGTTGAGGTTTTCGTTCACATTGACCTCACTTGTCCGCTCGTCCAGCTTTTGATGGTATTCAGCTGTTACACTGTCTGCTGAGAATCGCTGGATATTGAATCCCATTGAGGTAGTGATCCGAGTCAATGGTTGGACCCCTGAAACTCCTAACATCGATGACATCTGAGAAATGTCGGCCATCCACCAGAATGTGGTCTATCCGGTTGCTCCAGGTGCGCTTACGAATATCCTTGCGTGCAAAGTAGGTGCTGCTGATGGCCATCCCCCTGACAGCAGCAAAAGTCACTAGTTGTAGGCCGTTATCATTGGTAACGGAGTGAAGGCTCCCCTTACCGATGATTGAACGGAAAAAGTCCTCTCTTCCGGAGGATGCAAACGCGATCTCCGATGACGATTTTCACGACATGTTTTGGGCACTCTCCATAGGCCTTCATAGAACGCATCTTTCACGTCATCGGGTTTATCGTTCATCGGTATTCTTTGCCAAACGATGTTAAAATATGTTTACCCAAGAGTTGCCGCCACAACCCTTGGACATAAACTCAAATATTTTTCCTTAACTTTCCGGTGAAATTGATCATTTTTAATTTTTTGCCCAAATATTAAGGTTTTCCGATGATTTGAACCGGTTGTGCTACTTTTCCCCGAATGTCGTTTCCCGGAACACCAGTTCCCCGAATGCATGTTCCCCGAATATCCCGTTTCCCCGAATAACCCACTTCCCCGAACAGTTTTTGGCAATCATAATTGTCATAACTTTTTACATTTCAGGTAAGTGAACGTACTGGTCATCTGATATGCACCCTTCTTTATTTGATTGGTGGTTCTTAGGAGTTTTACCGTCCTCAGCATATTTGGCAACATGTGTATAGTCGAGAAAGACCAAATACCTCCTTCTTTCGATTGCCTATCGTTCTTTATAGTTCACCATCTTGCTACTAAAAACTTTTAGAGCTCCTATTCGAACAGTACCACTCTTCGGGGAACTGGGACATTCGGGGAAAAGGGTCATTCGGGGAACTGGCGATCGGGGAACCGACATTCGGGGAAACGACATTCGGGGAAAAGTAGCACAATCGATTTGAACCACCCCCATTTTTCAACCATCTTTTCTACACGATTTGATCCCGTGAAAAAACTCAAATTTGGGAAAAGTTTTAATGATAGTAGCTAGCAAATAGTGTAAAATTACTGTTAGGACTTCGAATGGCGTTAAAATATGGATCTTATTAGGAGAAAACGACATAAATCCTTAAAGTGGCATTTTGGACCATTTTACCCTACACAGATTCGCTCCCTAATCGGTTTCCACTTCATAAAGCGTTTCATTTGCTTCCCGATCACTATGAAACCGCCTGCATGTTCTGCCTTACCACCGCCGCTGAGGTAGCTGTTACATTTGAACGTAGTGTTGGCGATGGGATTTCACGTTCTCCAGATTTAGGCCACCGCACTTCTTGAATGGTGGCCACGCCCACTACAACCTTTTGCAGTTCACGAGCTAAAAGGCTCGATCGTCCGGGTTCATTTAATGTCCTGACATTCCAGGTACCAAGTTTCCATTCATAGCCCTTTTCTCATTGTCAGGTCGGTTGCCGAAAATATCGTTCGTTATTTCTTCTTTCTCCATCTCTCGTAGTAGGCTAGAAATTTGGTATGCTACCTTACTGGGGTCGCGCTACCTACATGACGTTGATGGGGCTGCCACCTTAGGTTAGTTGACGTGATACAACATTTCATACACAGCCGCTGGATACCAGAACAGACGCTGTTTGAGCCGCACCTTCTGGTGACCAGACGCTCGGGACGCACCCCTCTCTCTAGCTCACGCGGGCCGCACGCGATGTCTGTATTTTTCAAATCTTGTAAGTTCCGCAAAGTTTTTCTTCGGGGAACTGTTCTCCTGCCAAAGTAAGCAAGAACATGAAACTGAATTATTACGAGAACTATCCATAATCAGAAATAAAAATGGTTGAAAGAACAGGCCTGATGATCACAGTCTAGCTGATATCAGAAGGACAGCGCCCAGGTTGCACTACCAGCTAAGTACGCAACCCTTGACTATGAAGCGGTCTTTGTCATCGTTTGACCCGTGGAAGCGTGCGGTAGGGGGTTGCGAGGACCTGAGCTATGTTGGACACTCCTTCCTGGTTGTCAACTCACCATTTTGCAACCCATTCACCGGATTAAGGCTCCCCCAGATCTAAGCGACTTTTTACGGCGACAGCGACAAACAATGGACCTATGCACGGGTTCACTATCTGACGTTTTAGCGGTGCCGTGTTATTTATGGGACCATGGCAACCAGTAAATTCGGCACCGCTCAAACGTCAAATTAGTGAACTCGTGCATCGGTCCATCGTAGCGATTTCGATTGATTGATGCTTCGCTGCATGCACTGTTTGATGAGCGCGTCTCAGCCACAGCGACGGATTTTGCTGCGATTCGCGTCGTGTCCGTCAAGATGGTTCCATAGAAGAGTGCTTGCAGCGACACAACAACGAAATCACTGCGATTATTTGTCGCTGCCGCCGTAAAAAGTCGCGTAGATTTGGGGGAGCCTTATGTGTTAACATATTAGGGGTATTCACTTAACAGCGTAAACTGCTGCGTAAGTCCTGCTAATTTGATTATTTGAAATGTTTCAAGATATTGCGTAAATAAACAATGAAGCAATTCAGAATGTTGAAAATCAATCTAAGAATGCTTTGGTAATATCAGTATGACAGTTTTGAATTCAGTATTTATTAGGATTCTAATTCTTCTTCTAAATTTTGTTTTTCTTTTGAAATAATTTGCATGTTTTCGTTTATCCATTTATTACTTGAGCTTAGAAATAATGAACAATCTTTCCCAGGTAAGTTGATTTGTGCCTTCTCGTGTTTCGTGTAAGTGAGACAAAGGAAGATTAAATCATTAATAGCTCAATGCGAGTGCCGATGTCCTGTGGATATAACAAGCAAGAGAACCTTCAATTCGGAGAAAGCGTGCCGGAGGTTCCAAATCCAACAATTCTATTTCCTTCGGATTTATTTGGCAGTCATAAATGAGTTAAGACTAATGTGCATATCGAAGAAAGTGATTCGTGATTGATTTGTTCTATTTTAGACAGACACCAGAAGCTACAGACCGAGAAGATCTTCGACAAACATTGCTAATAGTCACAGTAGCGTTGCTACGAGATGAGATTTTACAATAGAAATATTAGTAGTAGAACGGTAGTGGCGTTGTTGTCACAAAATTGATTTTAATAATTATTACCTTAAATTATGGGTTTTCATTGTTTGTTCAATACCATGTTGTTGTTTTGGTTTTGAAAATTAATCTGACACTTTGAAGCCCGGTACTCACGCTGTCAGTTCGTGGCACACTAGATGTTGGTAACACGGACAGCAGCGACATTAGCATTCTTAGGTTAATGCTTCTACTGATTTTAAGCAGTAATTTCCAATTACAAATAATTTTATGAAATAAAGTACTATATAATGTTGCCGTAAATAATATTTGCCTTATTTTTTTCCTTGAATTCATCGCTTAATGTCCAGCTCTTTTTTTCAACTATTGCCGATTCCCGAATACTTCAAACGGTTAGTGTTGTTAGAGCCATTACCATAAACCATTTTTCGTAGTGTTGTGGAAATATGCGGGCGGTTGCAGAAAAATGCTGAGAACTAAGGATTTCCATTAAAGTTGGTGTGGAGTTTTGTAAACGTAATTCCACTTTACAATTGTGCAAGAGGATAGGTTAGATTGACACATCAAAAGCGTTTAAAGGCAAAACAATGCAGATCGGGCTGTCTCTTTCCCACAGATTACAAGAGCGATGATAGTTGATGATTTGAAGCTAGCTGCAAGTACCCGACGAATTATTCCTGCAGTGCATTTGGCCAAATCATGCTGTACATCCAACTTGGTCGTTTCCGGCAAAATTTCTATAAGCCAACAGCAAATTATTCAAACTCAACCAGTTTGACGATAAAGTGGGACTATGAGTAACTTGTATTTGAAAGATTTGAATTCCCAAATTGAATCTAAAACATATTTAGTCTTGAACAACAACTTTTCAATCGAACGGTTGACGTTCCCAGCGGACGACTAGATCATTTATCTCTAATTTGACATTTGGATGGAATATTTCATGCGAAATATTTCATTCCTGAATATACGCAGAATTACGTTTTACGCAGTTTTAAGTGAATACCCCTATTGTTTAAAACGGAATACGAAGCATGCTTCTCAGCCAAGGATGGAAAATATCTGGGAGGGAGGCACCGATACTACAGACGAAATATAGAACAATGTTTTTTTGAACTGCAAGATAACTCCAGCTTGCCAACAACAATCAAGGCAGGCTTGGGGAAAATTGCTAGTTTTCTTTTGATGTGTACTTTCGATTTTTTCTGACAAACATGGAAAAAGGGCCACAGTTTTCTATGCACTAAATATTCATTTTTATTGGAAAAAGTAAAACAATGCGTTTTTCAATGCTTTGAATTCAATCCGATTGGAAGGTGCTCACGTGACATTACTTGCATTGTGTGCATGAATTGATTTTCATTCGATTTTTGTCACTTTTGATGAAATGCGAAAATGTGTTTTAATCAGTTACGCGCTTTTTCCATGTTAGTCCAATGTTTGAGATCTGGGCTCACAGTGACAGTTCGTGACAGCGGAATCCCGGCTCACTATGACGTACAGAAATTTTGTATTGGTTTCTCCCTCCCAGGAAAATATCACCTCTAGCGACTAACAACATAGTATTTGAATGGTCTAAGATGGCCGTCGCTCTTGCAGAAGCATGATTTGAACAGCTCACTACGCGCGCATAGTAAGGTCCGTCGCACTCGGGCTCACATTGGGTACCACTTCTAGTACTGCATTCGGTCCCTCGGTAGTGCAAAAGGTACCCAAGTTTGACAGATCGCAGTACACTTTTCACGGCATTCTAGATTACCTTATGAGCCATAAAATTTTGGGCAACTGCAAGGGACATGGAGGTCTTTAATTTGTCTTTGGATATATGGAGCATCCGATGCACTGTTTGTCGCGGGACAAATCGTTTGTCGGATGTTGTAACATGTTGCGATTAACATGAATCATAATGCGTTCACGGCATAATTTTCCGCCCAAACCATGCCCGATTGGTTTTCTGATCAAAAATGGCATGCCAGAAGACAGACCGCGGAATAGAAGCTTTAAAATCCTCGAAAAGTTATGACTTAGGTTTGCGAACAATTGAACGTTAGCACACATGCCGAGCGATTCATTTTTCAGGTAGCGGAGTTTGTTGTTAGGCCTTGACGACTAATGGTTTATCGTTGTTGCTATGCTCGCATGATAAAGAACAACCGCTATGCATCATTTATTTTGTCTTTCAGGCATTGAAGACGTGAGCGATCGTAGTGAGCATGAGCTTTACGCAATCATGGCGACCGTGTTCGGCGAGTGAACTGTGCCACTCAGTCAGATTACAGTTAGCGATCATGAGCGATCACTGTTGAAGTAAACAATGAGCTTGAAATATCACTTAGCAACAACCCTACATCAAAGCGTATTATTATCATGGAAGCAAACCAATTGTCACGGTAAAAATCAGTAAAAATCTATCTTACTAAAGTGGTATCAACAAGTTTACCTCTATGGCAGTCGTGTCCTCAGTAACCTAGTAGCACCAGGCGGACGCGAAAAGCATGCTTTTCTCAGACTGCGTGTACAGTACATGATGCGAAAAATCTTAGTTTAAAACAGCCACGGTCATGACCGATATTACTCCGTGCCCCATCTTCTATAGTGCGCAAATATACACGCATCACATAGGGAGCCGGAGCCGGATCCTATTCTTGGCACTTTGGATTCACTTCGGCAGGGAGTTTTTCGAAAACATTTGGATTCAAGTTTGGCCAGAAGATGCGTCGCACAGAAGTGCTTTCTATGGTAGGATTTAAATTAATGCGAACCAGAAATACCGCTATGGCAAAGTGGATCATGGAGGTGCCCAAGTAATTCTTCGTCTGGATGCCTGCTGGATGGCTACAGTACTGCTTGTCTCAGACAACTGAATGGTGTTAAAAACGATAACGGACGCACGTTGGATTTATGCTTCGTTAGCGATGAAATGTGCGCTCATTGCAATATCACACGAGCTCCATCTATGTTGGTTAAGGTGTGTAGGCATCACCCTCCTCTACAACTTTCGATAAAGACCAATACTAAATTTGCCTTCGAGGATGCGGAAGTTAGTACTTTATTCTATGATTTCGGTAGTGCCGATTTTGATAGTATGAACTCGTTTCTAATGAATGTACATTGGGCTGAAGTACTTCGCGATTGTGATGCCGATCGGTCTGCTTCAATACTTAGCAATATTTTGCTCTACGCCATTGACCAGTATGTACCAAAAAAGCTTAACCGAGTAATAGCTCACCCTGCCTGGTCTAACTCGCACCTTAAACGTCTTAAAAGGGAAAAACGGAAAGCTTTGAGAAAATTCAGCAAACATAAAACTCCATCATCCAGGGCACGGTATTTACGAGCAAATCAACATTATAAGCGATTGAATGGGAAACTATTTCTTGCTCACCAAGAACGCTTACAGAGACGCTTGAAATCAAACCCTAAAAGTTTCTGGCGGTATGTTAGCGATCAACGCAAGGAGACTGGACTCCCCCGTTCAATGACCAACGGAATGTTGGAAGCCTCTTCCACTGAAGAAATTGCCGAACTCTTCCTTGTGCAATTCAGCAACGTTTTTTCCAATCAATCGACTAGTAGCCGAGACATAATGGATGCAGCTGCTAGCGTACCAGCTTATTCGGCTGTAGGACCTCATCACTTGATAACTGATGAGATGGTTTTGTCTGCTGCGAAGCGCTTAAAAAAATCAACCGGCTGTGGCCCCGACGGTATTCCATCTGTCGTCCTCTAACAATGTATTAATGCAATATCTTCTCCTTTGACGTTGATTTTCAACTCATCGCTGGAAACTGGATTGTTCCCCAGCTGTTGGAAAGAATCATTCGTTTTTCCAGTTCATAAAAAAGGTTGTAAGCGCAATGTGTCAAACTATCGTGGAATTGCCTGCTTATGTGCTACTTCTAAACTATTCGAACTGATAGTCTTGGACTTCTTATCATCAAAATGCTCGCATTACATTTCATCAGATCAGCACGGGTTTGTGGCTAAACGCTCGACAAATACTAATCTTGTCACTTACACATCTTTCATCATTTGCCGTGTAATGGAAAACGGCTTACAAGTTGATGCAATATACACGGATCTGTCAGCAGCTTTCGACAAAATGGACCACGAAATCGCCTTAGCCAAGTTTGATAGACTGGGAATAAGTGGTAGTTTGCTCACCTGGTTGCGATCGTATCTAACAGGACGCACTATGTGCGTAAAGATTGGAGATCATCGTTCCGCATCGTTTCATGTTACATCCGGAGTACCGCAAGGCAGTCATCTTGGGCCGTTTCTCTTCCTGCTCTATATGAACGACATTAATTTCATTTTAAAGTGTCAAAAAAAATCGTACGCAGATGACCTCAAACTGTACTGCGTAATTTCAAAACCAAGTGACGCCCTATTTCTGCAACAGCAGTGTTTGCAAACTGGTGCGAAAAAAACAGAATGGTTCTCAATGCTTTCAAATGCTCTGTTATTTCGTTTGGCCGTAAACGTTCAATGTATCTCCACGAATATACTTTGGCCGGTGCAGCTGTAAAGCGTGAAAATGCTGTGAAGAATCTCGGAGTAATCTTGGACTCCAAGCTGACGTATAAAGAGCATGTATCCTACATCGTATCGAAGGCGTCATCTCAACTAGGCTTTCTATTTCGTTTTGGCAAACACTTCCAGGACATTTATTGTTTGAAAGCCTTGTATTGTGCCTTGGTGCGTTCTACGTTGGAGTACTCGGCCGTAGTGTGGGCACCGTTCTACCAAAACGGTATGCGCAGAATAGAGGGTGTGCAGCGGAAATTTGTACGTTACACGCTTCGTAATTTACCGTGGAACGATCGTAATAATCTACCCAGCTACGTTGACCGCTGTAAATTGATACACCTTGACCTCTTGAGTGTTAGACGTGACGTAGCTAAAGCCTGCTTCTTCAGTGACCTCCTTAATTCGAACGTTGATTGTCCGGAGCTTCTGAGTCAACTGAACGTGAATTTTAGAAGACGAGCACTACGTTCGAATGATTTTCTGCAAATCGACAGATCGAGGACAAACTACGGCATGAATGATCCCGTGAAAAGTATGTGTCGTGTTTTCGTTGCCTGTTTCGAGAGCTTTGAATTTGGTTTAAGTAGAAATAGATTAAGACAAAATTTTTTGAGTGTGCTTTCTGTGTAATGTTAGATTTTTGTGTTTTATAATCTAAGTTTTGTCATTTGGGAGTTTAAAACCTGTTGACGTACAAAAATATAAATAAATAAATAAATAAATAAAACCCCCAAGGGGTAAAGTACTACAGTGTTTGCTGATTTAGCGCATGTCCTTTTTAAAATTGTGTTATCTACAACACTGAGATCTACAAAAAAAAAAATGAAATGTATTTAAGCACTGTTTAAACCATCCAGCAACGAAATTGTCTTACCGAATGAAGTTAATTTGTCCGGCACAACCTGAAGCCCCCAAAAATATCATAACCTGAATCGAACACACTTTATCTGACCGTAAAACTATAGAGCACTATCATTTGAGAAAAACAAAATTCATCAATACGCTTCAGTTAGGTCAAAAACTGCTGTGATCAGCAGATTTCTGTTGCTGATTTGCGCTAATCACACAGGGTTTCATCAATGAGCTTCAATGCTCAACGAGCTTGACAAATCACGGCCTACCCCTTAGCTGATCATCAAGTGCGCCTAAAATAGACTGATTTTTGCTCATGAGCTGAGCATTTTCAATACCTGGTCATGATCACTAGATTTCCATCCTTGTTCTCAGCTGCTTCCAAAACCAGACAACAATGGGTATGAAGTGAAATGTGCCTTTAAATTCAATTAAAAATTGGTTAAAAATGAGTCAAACAGCTCTTTGGTAGTCTCAGAAGTGTTTATGAAACTCTCAGTGAAAAACTTGGTGTTTTTTTGTCCTGGTGAAATAATTCCCTAACAATGTGACGAGTTCTAGTTGATGCATGTAGCTGAACCAGAGGCAGCAATAGGAGAGAGTTGTTCAAATTTCCCACATTGTTCACCTCATTTTTGAATGCTTATTAACCAATGTTACTGGAGCTTGCCCAGAAAACTGGTGAGATTATCTTCGATAAAGTATAAAGAATTAGTCATTTCAGATCGATTTGAATGAAATACTTTTAAAATCTTTGAATATACTAGATAAATAGATGTGTACAGAATTCAAAACATATGTGTCTGGAATTTGAATCAGCTCTAAAATGCTGTCCGGATTTCGAAGCAAGAGTCAGCATTAAAATTTAAATATTTTAGTGACTTCTGCTAATATCCTGTTAATTATTCAAATAATAAATACATCATGAACAACATTTGGAAGACTCTCTCTTCATTTTTCTCTTCCTCCCTCTTTCTCTCTCTAAATCTTTTTCTACTTCCCACTTTTCTCTATCTTACGTGTGATTTTTCTCACATATTCATGTAACCATTTACGGCTGCACTTTGCTACATGCCACATGAGCCTTTTCTGGACCTCAAATAGGCTTCACAATACACATCTTCCACTTTCGGTATAAAATTCACTTCAAAGCTACTTTCAAGAGTAAATAAGCTACCTTATGTGTAAAAATTGCTCAAAAACTCGGTATTACTAGACATAACAGTTCCACTGTTGCGCCAAAAACTTTAATCGCGTTTTTTCTCGATTGCATATTTTGGAACATGGGACAATTATGCGTATAATGGCAGCACAATACTTTTCTAAAGCACCAAGAAATTTATATTTAAGCATCTGAATATAATTAACTTCATTGATGAGTATGAATTCTGTGGAAAATTAAGCAAATAAATCGACTGTTCATTTAAGAAATTGGACACGTATTTTTTAAAGTAAACTGTTCATTTTCGAACAAATTCATGAGTTCTCTTGAAATACATGAAAATCAAAGTAATCTCGACCGAATTCACATAATTTTGAACATTCATTGAGCATTCCTGGATAATGCTTTGACTTTTCTCTTGATGCCTACCATCGGATTCCGCACAACTTCCTTCGTAACTTTTCTTTGTGTTGCTTACCACATTTTCTTGAGAAAATCCATGGAACTTTTTTCCCAAATTTCGGATGTATTGCACGTCGTCATAAGCATCTGTTTTTGATAAAGTGTTGAAAAATTGGAATTTGGACACTTCGCGATTTAAGCCAAATCTCGGAACGACAGCTTTTTTGAACACCATTTGTGCAGAATAAATCTGCGTGTCGCCATGTTAAACCGACCTATCGCTTGGAATTTACAACTGTTTGATGTCAACTTTCTTCTTCTGTCAAAATAAACACTTGAGTACACACTGAAACAAAATTTGATTTTTTCCTTGGAATTTTCACACCAAAATGTTAACAATCAGGTGTCCACTTTCTTTAATGAACAGTCCTTATCAGCTTATAAACAAGCATGAAAGTTGACTTAAATTGTAAAATAATGAATTTTCTTCAACAGCTCTATCTAAAAAATTATACCGTGTTGTCTCAAATTCCGAACAGACTAATATTTCGAACACTCAGTTTTTGTATGGCAATTTGGTTGAAATGTTCCGCTGATATATGTCATCAAATAATCAGGAGATGGCAGTCAATTGCAATTCATTTTTAACGTCTTCAAATCTATTTTATATTGCTGTTTGTGTTTGACGTGCAAATCCAGCCCAACTGGACTTCAAACGCGGTAACACAAAGTAACCAAAGGATACTTAGCAACCATGATTCATATCACCGCCAACCCAGCAAAGAAAATCAAACTTTGACGTTGCCTTCCTTGTTAAAAATCTTACCGCATTTGGTGTTCCCGCATTTGAAATTTGCATTTCAAACGCACACAGCAATATCTTGGAAGTAGTGATGATTCGGCTCCATCCCATCACCCCGAACGCCATTACCCCGAATGGGTCACTACCCCGAACGCCACTACTCTGAATGAGCCATTACCCCGAAAAGTATGAGATACAATGCAGTATCTTGTTTTGCGTGCAAAAATATTAGCCATACTGTTTAAGAGAATTGACCATTCATATACACTACCCACCATAAGTATGGAATCGCATAATTTAGTATTGCAACACCCCAGTTGAATATTGCAGCACCCCGAAAAGTTTAGCATCACCCGTAACTATAACACTAATAACGCAATATCTTGGAAACCTTACTTTCTAGAAAGCTGCGGTCTTCAGCAAAGTTGTTCAGAAGCCTTACGGCGTTCATCAGCTGAAATTTTTAATGCGCCATTTTGCCACTACGTGGCGCTAGAGTGCATGTAATTTGGTCATATTCTAGGAGGCTCTAGCTCATGAACCTGAACACTTAGAATGTTCGTGTCTTCAGCAAATTTGTTCAGAAGCTTAAAAGCAATCTGAGGCAGCACTGATTGGTTAGCAATTTTGCCGCTACGTGGCGCTAGTGTGCATGTAAATTGGTCATATTTTATATGGCTCTAGCTCATGAACCTGACAACGTAGAATGTTCGTGTCTTCAGCTTAGTTGGTCAGAAGCTTAAAGGCAATGTGAAACAGCACTGATTTGTTAGCAATTTTGCCGCTACGTGGCGCTAGTGTACAGCTGAGAGAAGTGACAGCTCACTGACAGTTGGCATGTTTTCTTGCCTTCTTAGACTTCTTTATTTAGTTCTTGGGTTGTGCACAACGGTCTAATGATCTTATTTTGGTCAAAATCATTCACTTCTTGTTTTTCACTATGAAAAAGGTATGAATGAAAAAAATCAATAGCAGTTTGCCACCACACGACTATATTTAAGTATTCAACTTTTTAAAATGTGCAGTCATTGAAAAACACATAGCAAGTTCAATTACGTTTACTAAAATTTTGACGGTAATTTACGCTTTGCTCTTCAAATGTGTGGTTTTCCAGTGGCAGTTTATGACAGGTACCCTTGTCTTTTGGGAGCTAACAATCTAAGCCATCTGCCTCCTCTCTCTCAGGTGTGCAGGTAGATTTGGTCATATTTTCGTGGGATCTAGCACATGATCTTGACCACTTAGAATGTTCGTATCTTCAGCAAAGTTGTTCAGAAGCGAGAAATAGTGAAATTTTCAAATTGAATCATTTTTAAAGTACGAATATTTAGAAGAAGGCATTTTCTACGAACCTGTTTACTTAGACAAAATTTTGGAATATAATGAAATAGTTTGTTCACTGTGTGTCCAAAAAATTCAAAATTTGACAATTTTTGTCAAAATAGGCTATATTTAATGCCTTAAGGAATCGTACACAGTTTTAATTTAAAGTTATTTCCAAAATTCAGTTCAAATTTCGGATACATCATTTCGCTAGAAGCAGGGCCACCGTCGTCAAAATTGCTAATCAATCAGTGCTGCCTCACATTGCTTTTAAGCTTCTGACCAACTTTGCTAAAGACACAAACATTCCACGTGGTCAGGTTCATGAGCTAGAGTCGTCTAAAATATGACCAATTTACATGCAAACTAGCGCCACGTAGCGGCAAAATTGCATACCAATCAGTGCTGTCTCACATTGCTTTTAAGCTTCTGAATAAGTTTGCTGAAGACACTAATATTCTAAGTGGTCAGGTTCATGAGCTAGAGCCGTCTAAAATATGACTAATTTCTTCTGAATAACTTTGCTGTAGACACGAACATTCTAAGTGGTCAGGTTTATGAAGTAGAGCCATCTACAATATGACCAATTTACATGCACACTACCGCCACGTAGCGGCAAAATTTCTAATCAATCAGTGCTGTTTCACATTGCCTTTAAGCTTCTGACCAACTTTGCTGAAGACACGAATATTCTAAGTGGTCAGGTTCATGAGCTAGAGCCTGCTAGACTATGATCAAATGATATACACACTAGCGCCACGTAGCGGCAAAATTGCTTACCAATCTGTGCCGCCTCAGATTGCTTTTAAGCTTCTGAACAACTTTGCTGAAGACGCGAACATTCTAAGTGTTCAGGTTCATGAGCTAGAGCATGCTAGAATATGACCAAATTACATGCAATCTAGCGCCACGTAGCGGCAAAATGGCGCATTAAAAATTTCAGCTGATGAACGCCGTAAGGCTTCTGAACAACTTTGCTAAAGACCGCAGCTTTCTAGAAAGTAAGGTTTCCAAGATATTAAGTCATTAGTGTAATAGTTTACGGGTGATGCTAGACTTTCTGGGGGGTGCTGCAATATTCAATTGAGATGTTGCAATACTTGATGATGCGATTCCATACTTATGGTGGGTAGTGTATGCGTTTCAAATGTAAACTGGTAATCAATTGTGTGCAAAAATTGTCGGTAATATATTCATCATATATTTTCCCTTTTTCATAAGTCAACCACTCTTTCGAAATAAATTGTTGGCAACTATCTTCTTCTTTTTCTTTCTGGGACCGTGCCTGTATCTCAGCCCAGTGGGCACTTTCGCAGTTCAAGAATTCATTTACAAATTTCATAACGCCAAAAATTGCCATTTTTGACACCCATCACCCTCTTCGTAATCACTTTGTACGGAAATTCTACAAATTTTGTATGAGGTGTAACATTTCGAGGAGAACCACTCACAAACTCCTTCAGCGTCATGAAGTTTGTGAATGGGTTTTCAACAAAACAAGCCTTTTATTGACTGAGAGATTTCCTTGTCAATTTACCATTCTTGTAAATGTGCCTCTAAGCCCAGGGATGTCACGGAACTTTTCAATGCAATAAGATCCACCATCGGAGGGATTCGAACCCATACCCTGAATATGGTCTTGCTGAACATCTGCGTGCTCACCGGTATTTGAACTTCTTGGTGGTGTTAAGGCGAAGTAGGCCGTCATTGACATTTGTACTAGAGTTTTCAATCCCGGGAACATTTCCCGGGAAATGAGATTTCCCGGGATTCCCGTTTCCCGGGAAACGATTTCCTGTTTCCCGGGATTCCCGTATTTCCCGGGATTTCTGTATTTCCCGGGTAATTCTATTAAAAAATCATTGACCATCCATTTTCAAATCAAAACTATCGTATAATTTACTTTTCATATCATTCTAACCAATGACCTTACTAGATCACTAGTTATACTTCGATATTGATTTGTTGTTTGTTTCTAATCAAATGGATAGCTCTTTGACGATATGTTTTGTTTTCCAAAATAGATTATATGCTATACAAAATACAGGATTTTTCGAGGGATCATCCATGAATGAGTATGCTCATAAAGTTTTCATGGATTTAAGCGTCACATTTTCCATCGTTAGACTCTAGTTGGTTTTTATTCTAGTGCTTGAAAGGTTCGATTTAATGTTGGTACAGGTTGGACTCGATTATTCGTTGTATCGATTTTTTTTTCACTCCGGATAATCGTATCTTCCTAATAATCAAATCACTAAAAGAAAAAATAAAATCTGCAAATATTATCTTTATTTCGTTGTTTTATTTATATAATGCAGTGGCGTAGCCAAAAGTTATTTCTAGGAACATTAGGGGTCTTGGGAAGAAATTATTTTGGCCGGCACACAAAAAACCTCTTGTTCAAACCCCCTTATTTTACCTTTTAAGCTGCAAACTATTCATATTGTATATTGCAATACCAAATTATCTCAAATGTATGCATAAAATCTCAAAAACAAAAATATCAAAGAACAAACTTCGGATAATCGAGTCTAAAAGTCCGGATAATCGAGTCCGTCCTGTACATATTTGAACTTCATACGATTTGTCAAGAATCTCCACATGGACTCAATATCATAATTTATGTTGTTCTGAAGCGTAGCGTACACAACGAAATCAAAAGATTTTTTTTGAGAAACATAAATAAATTTCTTACCAAAAAGAGAATGTACATAGGTACCATACAAGTTTACTGGTATAAAAATAATATAACAAAAATACGAATAATTAAAAAAAATCATCAAATTTGCTTTATTTTCACTTTTTTGAAAATTTCCCGGGATCCCGGGATTTCCCGGGAAATGGCAAATTTATTTCCCGTTTCCCGGGAAATCAAATCCCGGGAAATTTGAAAACTCTAATTTGTACGCATCGTTGATGATTGTTACTAATTCATCTCACGATTTCGAATCAAAGAAAATCAGTTGGTTTTGCACTAACACAGCTGAAAAAGTATCAGCATACCCGAGCAAAGTAGAATAACAAAATGATAAGAAGGCTTATTACCTGGTTATCATCATTTGATAATTGATTTTGTTATCACCTTGGCTGAATTAACAGCCAATATAACAAAAATGAGAACTCAAATTTGTTTGTCGAATAACAAAGTAATAGCAATTTATGTTATCATTGAGATCAAGTTGATAACTAAATTTGCATCATCACATATTTTTGAATTTTATTGTCATTCTTCTTCTTTCTGGCGTTACGTCCCAACTGGGACAAAGCCTGCTTCTCAGATTAGTGTTCTTATGAGCACTTCCACAGTTATTAACTGAGTGCTTTCTTTGCCGATTGACCATTTTTGCATGTGTATATCGTGTGGCAGGCACGAAGATACTTTATGCCCTGGGAATCGAGAAAATTTCCTTTACGAAAAGATCCTCGACCAGCGGGATTCGAACCCACGACCCTCAGCATGGTCATGCTGAATAGCTGCGCGTTTACCGCTACGGCTATCTGGGCCCCGTTTTATTGTCATAAATCAAGGAAAAATTTTGGATTAAATTTAGGCTTCAAATAATTTTACAAAATTTTTGTATTACGAAAAGTAAACTTTGTTTAATAACACACGCTTCATAAAAATGTTATAGGAGAGATGTATGATAACATATTTTGTTATCAACCTGTTATCAAAAATGTCTGTCACGGATACAATGATAATAAATTTTGTTATCATTCGGTCATCATTGATAACAAAATATCAAAATGATGACAGCGATAATAAAAGCTGATATCAATTTGATATCATCGAGTTATCCGACTTTGCTCGGGTAGGTACTTTATGCATGTTAGCGCGTACAGTGACACTTTTTGAAGTCAATATCAACTATCAAGACTGAGTTTTATCACTTTGAATTACAAGCTGAAAAGTCATCATTGTTGCCAAAACGAATGGCGGGCTACTTAGCCTTAATATTTCAATTTTGTTTTCACCAATTAGAATTAGAAGTCAAACCCAAACAAAACTTTTACATACTAAAAGTTGTTTTATAAAAATCTGGCTCCTCTTTTATCTTCTAATATTTGAAAAATTCGTTGTTAAGTCAAACTTTTTCATTACTCATAAGGAATCATACAATTTTCTACCCACCTTCTAACTAGAATTAGTCTCAAAATGATATGGATTCGGGGTAATGGCGTTCGGGGTAGTGACCCATTCGGGGTAGTGGCGTTCAGGGTAATGACCCATTCGGGGTAATGGCATTCGAGGTAGTGGTTTTCAGGGTAGTGTCATAGAGTCGATGATTCTCTAGCTAAAAGCTAGTTAAAATAGCTCAGAAAAAAAAAAAACCATTATTCGTGCTGCTCGGAATTTGAATCAAAATGTTCGGATTATGAGACATAATGAACACAGAGTTCGGCATTTGAATAAAAATGTTGTTCCATACTTTTACGTAAAACAATACTATAAGAAGTTTGAAAAACGTTTTTATCGGCACATCCAACAGCTAACGGTTAGGCTTTGCGGAGAAATTGAAGTTCTCACAAATATCAGCTAATATATGCCTACCAGATGCATTTGAAGTCACTGTTGGTCTTAAGTGTTCGGAATATGAGTCCAAACGGTACCTTAATCAAACAAATAACGGTATATTGGTGCTTGAAACAAAATATGTTCCATAGTGATGTTGCTTCTGAGGTCGTTCACCTCCCTGACGAAAACCCCGGCTACCCCCATGCAAGCGACCGACCGGTTGATGCAGTTGAAGACCTTTTCCATCGCTGGAGCTGTCCACTTCAGTTTGGATCGTGAATGTTCACGCCTCGGCAGAAACCCACTGTCGTCGCCAGCCACTCACCCCGGGAGTACTAACCTCGCCCAATTAGAACACGCAAAACAGGTAGTCTCACATTGATACAGACAGAAGCCTCCACCGAAACCGCTTATGAGCCGCGATTTGCGTAACCATAATTCACCAAACAAATCAACCCCCAAACCACAGTCGACTCTCACGCATCAAACTTTGACTTCTATAAATTTTATTGGTTCAAACAGTCAGGAACTAGGTACCGCCGAGCTCGTTTTCGCTATGAAACGCTAACACCAAAAGGATCAGAACCAAGCAAGGACTTGACACGGCACGCACGCATTATTGGGCTCAACAAGTTGCTGCTGCTGCTTTGGCTGAAATTCATCGTGGAGTCGTCGTCATCGTTCAAAACGTGGAAGCCACAAAGACCAAATTCGAGTCAGTGGCCAGAGGTCCCGGAATAGGGGTGGTGTTTATGCGTGTCTAGTCGGTGGGCTGCGAGAAGAGGATACTCCCGTTTCATGCCTCGTGTCAGCGAATGTTGCCTTCCGAGAGTAAGCACGTGTGTGCAACTTGGGGAGCGCGTGCAATGATTTAAATAATCTGAAGTACCAGTTTGGCGTACGAAAGAGCAGCTTTAATTGCATAATGCATCACTTGAAATGGGTGTTTACAGATCCTACCTATGAGACCTTTCTTAACTTAGTAGTAACGTCCACGTCATTTGGGCGTTTGGAATTTGGGCGAATGGTTTTTGGGGAAATGTGAGACTATCTCTACCATTCCGCCAGGGACGAATGTATCAAATGGAAAAACTGAAATTATCTACAACACGTGTTCAATTTTCATAAGATCTTGTTTTTCCTCTATGGTTGTTCTCTCCTATAAGGCCTTTAGATTTCCGTTTGAACTCTGACTCGAAAATACATTTTCTGGCATTAACAATATCGCCAATAATTGGAAACAAAAAAATAAGACGAATGATGGGATTCGAAACTTGAGCTCATGTTTACCTCAAAAACTTACCTGTTCTATAAACTCAAACGATTATTATTCAACCCTGAAATGAAAATAGAAAATAATGATTATAAGTATTTTCTAATTATGCCTGAAAGAATACACAGGAGACGTTTTTTCCCAAATTTTTCATGGCAATGAAAAATCGTGTGATACCCGTCCCCGTTTTAGATTTTATAATCTTTCACCATATGCTATTCTTCTATAAGAATCTTGATTTCTGTCGTTGCACCATACTAATTTCTCAGATTATACAATTCAAACACAGGCGTACATCTCTAATGATCTGAAAATGCCATAATCTCACTCAGCTAATAATACTCAAAAGCACAATCGTTTTATCTACTTCGATGAACATGGGATGCGATCATACTCTGCCTTTTTTGCTATCCCGACGCCCTTCCCATTCTAAGCAACATCCTGTCCGCATCCAACCACTCAGAAGCACACAAATGTCTCATCTATCACATCTCGAAACACTAATAACAAAGGTAAAGAACAAATGCTAATCGAAACTGAATTAAACATAAAATCAGAAACAAAATGCATCACAATGGATTTAGCAATTTGAAACAATTCAAGAGAATCATTGTATATATCGTTAGTCCGAGCGTTTCTCTCCAGACCTCAAGCAAGTCCCGTTGTGAGAAATGAGTGCATCAAGGCAGGTAGATGGCTGGATCTGTTCTTGTGCAATTGCGTTCTCCACCTCCTGCACTATGGGCCAGAAATAACTTTGCAACAAATTTAAACATCAGAAAAAATTATGCTACAAGTTTAGGTTTTAATATAAAAAGCTTAGGTTAAATAGATAGTTCATTTTGTAGGTGCTTGGAAATTTGTCGCTAAATTTAGATACCTGGCCCATAGTGCCTAGCCCCGTGCACTTTGCCATTGCAAGGATATTGGCCATGTCGTCGTCGTCGTCGTCTGGTTTGTCGAAGGAGACGCAGGCCCTCAGCAGGAGCATGCTGTTCGTTATGTTAACCTAGAAAATCGGCAGACGTATGATTGTTTAGATTTTCATTTCACAGAATCTGCTTCTTCTGTAGCTTCAGCAGGAACGACGATACACCTGGCCCGGTTCAAAACCTGGAACATAATTTCTGTGTCTCCCGTGTGCCTCAATCCTCCTCAGCTCTTGGTCGTATTTGCACTCACTCTGATTCATTCACTCAAATCTTATCTGGTGTTTCCCCTCTGTTCCCCAACTGATCCAAACTCAAGCCGGGTGCCACTCAGTCGACGTTGTTTCGTGTGTCTTTCTGCAAGTTGAAAGCATCGCTTTTGATTTGCCTGTGCGCTAATGCCAATTGGACTTGATCCAGGAAAAATATTATCATGCTCTAGGAAAAAGAAAATCAAAATTCCAAAATATTTATGAAAATTTGATTATTTTATTTTACGATTTAATCGCAAGAAATGCCAATAAAAATCAAATATTAACATTATGAAATCATGCCTTTCAAAAAGGAAATGGAAACAAGTACTGCAATATTTTAAAATTTTCATTTTTTTCATTTGAAGCTTTTTTTAAATTTTTTATTAGGATTTTCTATATTTTAATTGCTTAGTAGCAATTTATAACTGAAAACTGTTTTGGTTTATCTGTGATTTTATGGCTTTTGCAGTCTAGGGGAATCATAACGGAAAATTTCGTTTTGCCCTGTATTTTTGGTTTATTATTTAAAATTTTTTTGCATTAATTTTGATTATAATTTTTTGCTCATTCACAATTTTCCAAACAAATATCTATTATCTTTAAATGCTTGTCAATTTGCCTGCCAACTCAATCCGGTGAATTTGTGTTGGGGGTGAGGTTCCTTCCGACGTTGGACGCGTCTCAAGTGGCTCTACGGAAGATATCCACCTGGAATACATCCGTAACGAGCTGCTGGCCATGAGGGATGGAGGAGGCTTCTGGTGATGTGGAGACCGATTTTCCCAGCATGAACGAGCAATTGCATCAACCAGCATGCAGGAGATGTATGCGAATTTCTACACGATATACATCGAACCGGATAATCTTGGAAGCACTCATGCCTTCGTCAGCATCGAGACTTTTGGTGCTCGATGATCGAACGGTGACGGTTTTAATCATTTTGTTACGAAAATCAAGCTACACCTATTCATAGATTCAATTTTGATACTTCTTGATGCTTTACGATTTTTTTTTAAATCTCATTTTAAATCCATAAGGGTCACTATTTTGCACGATACATCAATCCATACAAGTGCATTTGCAAATTTAATGAATTTTCATTAAAATTGCAGCTTCACATGCCGTGACTCCATTATTGAGAGTAGATCAAATCATGTGCATTCGATTGTACAAAACTTTCGATACAAGAAAAAGGCATGGTTGGTGGGCGATGATTTTCCCCTCGTGCCAAACGAGCTTCTGCTTAGCATAAAGGCAGTGAGCTGGGCACTTTATGCATTCCTATCAAATTCATTTGAGAAAGGGGCGATAATTTCTTCGAGCGATAATTTCGTTTCTAGGTGCTTTCAAACACGGATGAGATAGATTATTGTCGATAGGTCCCAAGTGAAGAGAAGAGCGATAAGCGTTTTTGTTCTCAATTAAAATCATCATTGTACTCTCCACTGAGTAGGCAATCATAGAGGTATATTGTTTCTATCATGAAAATGTAAAAAATCTGTATCATGGAAGAAGAAGGTTGAATAGATAACATGATATTTTATATAAAAATGAAAGTTAGGCAATAAACTTGTAACATAGGCAACATAATTGTAGGAATATATTTTAAAGTGATATAAAAAATATATTGGAATTGTAAATGACAAAAAAATTAGAAATAAACTAGACTAGTATGTTCAAGCATCATGAAAAAAAAATGTAACTTGAATATGTTATAAATTCTTAAAAACAGTTTAAAACAAACTAAAATGGCTTGAAAAGGATCATAATTCAAAATTCAAAGTTCAAAATTCAAAACTTAACAATCAAAAAACTCAAAAACTCAAAACTCAAAACTCAAAACTCAAAACTCAAAACTCAAAACTCAAAACTCAAAACTCAAAACTCAAAACTCAAAAACTCAAACTCAAAACTCAAACTCAAACTCAAACTCAAAACTCAAAACTCAAAACTCAAAACTCAAACCAAACTCAAAACTCAAAACTCAAAACTCAAAACTCAAAACTCAAAACTCAAAACTCAAAACTCAATCAAACTCAAAACTCAAAAACTCAAAACTCAAAACTCAAAACTCAAAACTCAAAACTCAAACCAAAACTCAAAACTCAAAACTCAAAACTCAAAACTCAAAACTCAAAACTCAAAACTCAAAACTCAAAACTCAAAACTCAAAACTCAAAACTCAAAACTCAAAACTCAAAACTCAAAACTCAAAACTCAAAACTCAAACTCCAAACTCAAAATCAAAACTCCAAATAATCCAAATTCCAAATTCCAAATTCCAAATTCCAAATTCCAAATTCCAAATTCCAAATTCCAAATTCCAAATTCCAAATTCCAAATTCCAAATTCCAAATTCCAAATTCCAAATTCCAAATTCCAAATTCCAAATTCCAAATTCCAAATTCCAAATTCCAAATTCCAAATTCCAAATTCCAAATTCCAATTCCAAATTCCAAATTCCAAATTCCAAATTCCAAATTCCAAATTCCAAATTCCAAATTCCAAATTCCAAATTCCAAATTCCAAATTCCAAATTCCAAATTCCAAATTCCAAATTCCAAATTCCAAATTCCAAATTCCAAATTCCAAATTCCAAATTCCAATTCCAAATTCCAAATTCCAAATTCCAATCAATTCCAAATTCCAATTCCAAATTCCAAATTCCAAATTCCAAATTCCAAATTCCAAATTCCAAATTCCAAATTCCAAATTCCAAATTCCAAATTCCAAATTCCAAATTCCAAATTCCAAATTCCAAATTCCAAATTCCAAATTCCAAATTCCAAATTCCAAATTCCAAATTCCAAATTCCAAATTCCAAATTCCAAATTCCAAATTCCAAATTCCAAATTCCAAATTCCAAATTCCAAATTCCAAATTCCAAATTCCAAATTCCAAATTCCAAATTCCAAATTCCAAATTCCAAATTCCAAATTCCAAAATTCCAAATTCCAAATTCCAAATTCCAAATTCCAAATTCCAAATTCAAATTCCAAATTCCAAATTCCAAATTCCAAATTCCAAATTCCAAATTCCAAATTCCAAATTCCAAATTCCAAATTCCAAATTCCAAATTCCAAATTCCAAATTCCAAATTCCAAATTCCAAATTCCAAATTCCAAATTCCAAATTCCAAATTCCAAATTCCAAATTCCAAATTCCAAATTCCAAATTCCAAATTCCAAATTCCAAATTCCAAATTCCAAATTCCAAATTCCAAATTCCAAATTCCAAATTCCAAATTCCAAATTCCAAATTCCAAATTCCAAATTCCAAATTCCAAATTCCAAATTCCAAATTCCAAATTCCAAATTCCAAATTCCAAATTCCAAATTCCAAATTCCAAATTCCAAATTCCAAATTCCAAATTCCAAATTCCAAATTCCAAATTCCAAATTCCAAATTCCAAATTCCAAATTCCAAATTCCAAATTCCAAATTCCAAATTCCAAATTCCAAATTCCAAATTCCAAATTCCAAATTCCAAATTCCAAATTCCAAATTCCAAATTCCAAATTCCAAATTCCAAATTCCAAATTCCAAATTCCAAATTCCAAATTCCAAATTCCAAATTCCAAATTCCAAATTCCAAATTCCAAATTCCAAATTCCAAATTCCAAATTCCAAATTCCAAATTCCAAATTCCAAATTCCAAATTCCAAATTCCAAATTCCAAATTCCAAATTCCAAATTCCAAATTCCAAATTCCAAATTCCAAATTCCAAATTCCAAATTCCAAATTCCAAATTCCAAATTCCAAATTCCAAATTCCAAATTCCAAATTCCAAATTCCAAATTCCAAATTCCAAATTCCAAATTCCAAATTCCAAATTCCAAATTCCAAATTCCAAATTCCAAATTCCAAATTCCAAATTCCAAATTCCAAATTCCAAATTCCAAATTCCAAATTCCAAATTCCAAATTCCAAATTCCAAATTCCAAATTCCAAATTCCAAATTCCAAATTCCAAATTCCAAATTCCAAATTCCAAATTTCCAAATTCCAAATTTCCAAATCCAAATTCCAAATTCCCAAATTCCAATTCCAATTCCAAATTCCAATTCCAAATTCCAAATCCAAATTCCAACATTCCAAATTCCAAATTCCAAGATTCCAAATTCCAAATTCCAAATTCAAATTCCCAAATTCCCAAATTCCAAATTCCAAATTCCAAATTCCAAATTCCCAAATCCAAATTCCAAATTTCCAATTCCAAATTCCCAATTCCAAATTCCCAAATTCCCAAATTCCAAATTTCCAAATTCCAAATTCGCAAATTCCAAATCCAAATTCCCAAATTCCAAATTCCCAAATCCAAATTCCAAATTCCAAATTCCAAATTCCAAATTCCAAATTTCCAATTCCCAAATTCAATCCAAATTTCCAAATTCCAAATTTCCAAATTCCAAATTCCAAATTCCAAAATTCCAAATTCCAAAATTCCAAATCCCAAATTCCAAATTCCCAAATTCCCAATTCAATTTCCAAATTCCAAATTCCAAATTCCAAATTCCAAATTCCAAATTCCAAATTCAAATTCCAATTCCAATTCCAAATTTCCAAATTCCAAATTCCAAATTCCAAATTCCAAATTCCAAATTCCAAATTCCAAATTCCAAATTCCAATTCAATTCCAAATTCCAAATTCCAAATTCCAAATTCCAAATTCCAAATTCCAAATTCCAATTCCAAATTCCAAATTCCAAATTCCAAATTCCAAATTCCAAATTCCAAATTCCAAATTCCAAATTCCAAATTCCAAATTCAAATGGCCTAAATGGCTTTAAAAAGGCTCCAAATGGCTTATAATGGCTTAAAATGTTTCAAATGACTTACTTATTCTAAAATGCCTTTAATATGGTTAAAAATTTCTTTTAGCGGCTTCAATAGACTTAATATGGTTTAAAATTGCTTAAATTGCTGAAAATGACTTAAAATGGCTTAAATGGCTTTAAATAGCATAAAATGGCTTAAAACGGCTAAAAATGGCTTAATATGACTTAAAATGACTATCGAAAGGCTTAAAATGGAAAAAAAATTACTTTTTAAACGAAGAGAAGAGTCAGCCTCGGGCTGCAAATCTCTTTAATAAAGATATCTATCTATCTATCTACTCTATAAGTGGCTTTGAATATCGTAATATGGCTTAAAACGGCTTAAGGTGAAGATGAATCTGAGCCAAAGTTCAAAATTTCAAGAGCACGGATCTGGTGAACCAAACATCCGTTTGAGCTGAAAATCTAATCGATTGGACGCCACCAGCTACCCAGTGAACCACGTATCGTATAAGAATGTGCATCCAAAATCACATATTCATGCGTCCAAAATCAGACTCGCACAAGATGCCAAATTAAGCGTTATTAATGTCAACACAAGTTGTATATAAAACTTCAATACGATTCATAAACGATAATCTGTGTTGTCAACAAAACATGTCGTAAATAGTGCAACATAGAAACGCGTTATGTTATACAAACTGACAGATCATATATCAATCCATAAAGCATCGTATGAAATCGCAATAACTTAGCAAAAATTGCAACCCAAACTTTGTATCTGCTGACGATGGGCCTCAAAGAACAAAGTATGTGCCGCTGTACATGAAACATGTATTCATATTGGCAAATAATCACTAGTCGGATATGGAACCCTTGGTGGTACAGTGGTAAGGTGTCCGATTCCAGATCCAGAGGTCCAGCGCTCGAGGCTCTCTGGATTTTTTTTTTTCATTTTCATCCAGATTTTGTGGCATCGTATTTCTGATCGCAGAAAGTCTGAAAAAGTCGTGCCAAGTACGGATATAGCCGCCACTTTAGTAGGTATAAAGCCTTTTTATGCATTCTATACGTTTGAATTGATTCATATACAATAATCTATAACAAATGTTATACCAACCAAAATGTTGACTGGGTAGTGACCAATCAATTAAGTTTTTTGCTTAAACGGATGTTTGGTTCTCCAGATCCGTGCACTTGAAAATTTGAGCTTTGGCTTCCATTTATTTTCACCTTAAAATGGCTTAACACGACATAAATCTGCTTCAAATGGCTTAACATAGCTAAAAAATGTTTAAGACGGTTTGAAATGGCTTAAAATGGCCTTATATGTCATAAAAATGGCTTAAAATGGTTGCAAATGGCTTATCATGGCAAAACGGCTTAAAATTGTTTAAAAATATCTTAAAACGGTTTGATTTTTTCAAAATGGCTTAAAATATTTTGAAATAGTTTAGAGTTACTTGAAATGGCTTAAATTAGCTTTAAATGGCTTAAAACGGCTTCAAATAGCTCAAATTAACTTGAATGGTTTGGAATAGCTCAAAATGGTTAAAAACGGATTAATATGGCTATAAAATATCTTGAAATGATTTGAAATGGCTCAAAATTGCTTGAAACGGATTAAACTGGCTTAAAAATGGCTTTAATTGGTTTAATTGACTAAACGGATTCAAATGGCTTTAAATAGTTCAAAATTGCTTAATGACTAAAACGGCTTAAAATGGCTTTCAAATGGCTTAAAATTGGACAAATATGGTTCTAAATAGAATAAAACTGCTTCTACAAATGGCCTCAAAATGGTTCCAATGGTCTGAAATTACTTAAAATTGCATGAAACAGCCTGAACTGGATTAAATGCGGCTTCAAACGGCTTCAAATGGCTTAAAATGCCTCAACATTGCCTCATATGGCCTAAAATGGCTTAAAACGACCTAAAATGGCCTTAAAATGGCTTAAATGGCCTAAAATGGCTAAAACGGATCAAAATGGCAACGGTTTGAAACGCTTCAAATGGCTCAAAACGGCTTGAAACGACTTCAAATAGTTTTAATTGACTTGTATGGCCTAAAATAGCTTCAAATGGCTTAAAACGACTTACAAAGGCTTCAAATGACTCACATGGCTTAAAATGGCACAGAATTGTTCGAAATGGCTTAAAATGGCTTTAAATGATTCAAATAGTTTTAATTGGCTTAAAGTGCTTTAAATTGCAGAATACAGTCAGGTCTCCTATTAGATACATGCTTGGGGGAATCCGCGTTATAGAGGACCCAGGGCTTATGGGATTTCATCACTTCGGGGGTGTTGTTGAATATCTCGTATGCGTTAAGAGATAGCACAGTGCTGTCGTCGGTGGAATTTCAGAACTCAGTACGATCTACCTGCAGGAGTTGAGGATCATCCTTTTAGCTGAGAACTTGACCGATAGGGGCGCTTTTTCTGACTTGCACTATATGAACCATGAGGGATAGGAATTTGTAATGTATGAAGTCTCTAGAACCTGATGTTTTGGAAGGTTGGTGTCTTCGGAAGAGTTGTTCAGTAGCTCAAGGGCTGACATGCGATGGTTATTGTGATACGCCACCAGGCGGCGCTAGTGAGCATCGATTGCAATATCTTTAAAAAGACAAACTACACCGTCTTCAGCCAAAGGCTGCACAGACTGAACATAACTCACAACCGACAACGGACACACGGAATGACCAGTGGACCAGTGAAGAATTTGTCTTTTAACGAAAAGTTTTCTCCGGCTGCGGCGGGAATCGAACACACACTCCGTAGCACAATACGCCTAAACGACTGACGTCGCTAACCACACGGCTACGAAGTCCACAATGGCTTATATTGGCTTAATACGCCTTAAAATAGCTTAAAATGCCTTTAAAATGCTCAATACGTCTAGAAATGGTTTAAATGGCTTGAAATGGCTCAAAAATGCTTAATATGGTTTAAGATGGTATAAATGGCTTAGAATGGCTAAAAAACGGTTTGAAATGGCTTAGAATGGCTTAAAATTGCCTAAGGCCTACTTTGTGTTGCAGTCATCAAACTGTTTCCCCACATTAGACTCGAAGTTCTGAATATTCCGTTTGTGATATATATTTCTTTTAAACTGTTCATATTATTAAAGAAATATTTATCATTATACTAAGGTCCAACTTCTACCCCTTGCTATGCCTATTATTTATACGATGTAATCAACTCAAGAAAAACTAGCCAATATTCACCAAATACGAACTAACATAGTAGAAAAATATTTCAACTATCGATCAGCCACGTTTCAGTCTTTCCAAAAACCCACCCTCGAACGAAGAATCGGAAAAGTTCGCCACGTGGTACGCATGATGACGATAATCATAATTTCACGTTACTTTACGAGCGCACCGTCATTCGTTTACTCACTCCGCTCCTGCATAGCGTAGGAAAGGAAGACGCAATGAGCTGACTGACCAACCATTCATCCATCGGTGAGCCTATTCATCCCCAACCCCCGCAGAAGTCACTCGTTGGGCTCGAGAGATGCCACTTTGGATATAGACTTTCCTCGAACTCGTCATCGCAGCGCAACCAATTTCAAGACATTCCTGCTCGTTTAGGGTGCGGCTTTTTTCTGAAAATTCTCAAAACCAATAGTTCGTACGCAAATAAATTGTATCACATAAATGGAGAAACGTCAAAGTTTAGGTTCAAAATAATGAGATTAAAAAAGGCGAGCAACTGGAAGGTGAATTTTCAAGTTATTAAATATAACCTTTTATTACTGGTCGATCGAAGTTCATTAAACTACTTTTATTTTGCACTAGCTATTTTTTTAAACAATTTTGATGTTACATAAAGCTTTTATTTTTTTTTTTTTAATAATAGAATTAAAAGATACAATATTGGTGTAAAATTGATCAAGTTATGTAAATTTTAGTGAAGGTCATATCTTATAACTTGAAAATTTACTTCAGTTCGCTTCCGCAGCTTTTATTTTTTGTTCTGGCTCCAACTTTTTAGTTTCTTCTCTTATGAACTTTAATAAAATAAGCCGCACCCTACTTCTCATACCACCGAATTTCGGTATCCTTTGCGACGATGGGTCCGGTCAGTCAGTGTGGTGGTGGCGCGTCTAGGTTTTGATTCGTGTTGTGTGCCGTGAATTTATGAATATTTCTTGCGGTCGAGCTCCGGTCTACGACGGTCCAGGACGGGACAGGAAAAAATACAAATAAATAAAACGGTTTTCCAGCAGTCACTCAGCACTGACGCCACCCCTCGTCCCTCGACTCAACTGCCTGCATGACGTGGTCGCTGGTCAGCCACAACGACGCAACGAGGAAAAGTCAGATTAACTGTGGAGTTATTACGGCGATTCCGGCTAATTTATGTCCTCGTCAGAGCCGGTGGCACAGGTTCCGAGCGGAGAAGCACACACCTTTGATGGAATGGAATGCGACAAGTATCCTCAAAGGTAATACTGCGGTCAGTAAGGGTTCGCTGTGACTGGTGGCGGGAGACTTCTCCGCTGTTTGATGTGTGAGTTGTGATTACTGCGGGATTGTGTGTATTTGGAACGAAATTTTTACGAAGAATGGTACGCAACGGACACAGTTAGGAATCGGTTTAAATGTAACTGCACTATTACTATGGAGTGATGAATAGTGCTACTTTTCCTTTCATGAATATTATACTACTTGTACTAATTGTTTGATTTAGGACTATATACAATAATCAAGCAACTAGAAGGGAGGCAAAGCATTTCACTTTTAGAGAAATGTCCATGGCATGTGCTAAGCTAATTTACTACCTATATCGTAGAGATGGTCGGATTTGACATTTTGCAAAACCCGAAGAGCTGAATTATTTTATTTATTCAAATACAAACCCGATTTGAACTTAAGACAATAATTTAATACCAAACCCGAACCTGACCCGAATCCGAAAAAAAAAATCATTGTTCTAAGCCAAAATCCGGAAAATGTTGAGCTAATTGTTTCTGATGAATAAGGAAGCTTTTAGGTGGTTTCACTTGGTTGATAAGCAGTGTGTTATCAAAACCAACCAAAATTTGAATTTTGTCAAGCCCAAATCCGACCCACACCCGATGATTTTGTAGCTTTCCAAACCCGACTCGAATTCGGAAAATTTAAAATATTCAAACCCGAACTCGACTTCTTAACGTCAGAGGCACGTTCACATTCAAAACCATGGGTGTCGGTCATTAACACAAGACTGAAAAAGCTTCAAGATCTTTGATTAGATTCACTTCATTAGCGATTAATTATTCAATCAACATTTAAAATCTTTATCGGAACAGTCGACTTAGAACGATTTGACAAAAACTAGTACCGTAATCCGGGGTAACATTGATCAGTTTTTAGGTTATTTTTTAAATATTTAATTCAAAAATGCAAATGTTTTTAGTTTTATGTTTTTAAAACAAGTACTGCCACCCATAGCGCGTAATTATATACTGTATTGTTGTTTTTGAAAGATTTAAGCATTTTTACAAAAATGTTTTAGGTGATTTTTTCATTTAGCTGATATGGGGTAACATTGATCATCCATGTAAACAACGTTCGGTAATATTGAAAATGTGGTTACTTACTTATGTCATGGCCCCTGAAGCCGAATATGATGTCCAAACGCTTACATCTCATTTACTTTTTGAGTTACTTTAAAATTAAAAACACCTCGAACAGCAGAATACGCCTAAAGGTA
Organism: Aedes aegypti; assembly: GCF_002204515.2. NCBI lineage: Eukaryota > Metazoa > Arthropoda > Insecta > Diptera > Culicidae > Aedes > Aedes aegypti. Next base: position 385,921,034 of record NC_035108.1, read on the forward strand.
GGCAATTTCCTAAGGGAATTATACATTCTTAAAAGAAATTCTTTAATTTTGTCTAATTGAACATAGTTATAAAATTTTTGACAGCGGAATCGTTTTTGGCGATGCCATTTTTAGTGAGAACCGCATTTTCCTTGCTCATATCGCTTGCAGAACTTTTGTGAGATATGAATCTTCAGTAGTGTCATCCTTAACCATTGAAATCATTGTTGCGCAAACTAGACAAATTTACGCATAAAGCTAACGCAATTTTTGCAAAAATCTTAATTTTTAATAGCTTATAAATATAAGAAAGAGAAGCAACATTCATGCTTTGGAAATGTTTCATCAATAAATGATGATACCAACTTATTATAAGATGAGTCATTCCGATCAATGTTACCCCGCTGATCAATGATACCCCGGATTACGGTACAAACCGCGAAACTCTACAGCCAGTGATATTGTTCTAAAATTTATTTCTTGAAAAATCAAAATTCTGTTAATATTTTAGTTTTCTGGATTCTTTGCATTAAGTGAGAAATATTTCTTAGGTATCTTAACAGAGCTTATAGCAGGGCTGATAGCAGATTTTTTTTAACTTGGTCTCTCTTTTAATGCATGTTCCTAAACAGAGTCTTTTTTTCTTGACGGAAGGACTTTAAAGTGTGTATTTTAAGAAAAATGGTCTCTAAAATCACTTTCTTTAAATTCTGCTGCCAAATTTTGAAAGGTTTCAGATAAATCTGCAAAGACTTTAAAGCGTCTTCACAGGTTATCCAATTTTTTTACTCAAAAAAACCGTCAGGAATTCTGTAGGTGTTTTCTTTGGAGATTTCTTCTTGCATACTTTCAGGGGTTCCTCAAGAGCTCCCATTAGAAATTGATATTCAGATTCTTTTGATAATAAATCTTCGAGCTGTTTAGTAGAATACCCATAAGTAGATGAAAAAACCGAATTTAGTACTATACCATTTAATTCCACTAGAGTTTGTATCCTTTGACAGATACGCGTATTTCGACCTCAACTGTAAGGCCGTCTTCAGTGTCGTGTACTAGACAGATTCTTTTACCAATTCTCCACACAGACAGAAAATTCCATGTAAATTTCACCGTTACATCATGCACAAAAAGAAAATGCCAGATTTATCGGAAATTTACATGGAACATCGTTTAAAAATACATTAACATCGCACAGTTCGAACGAAACGTGTAAATTTCTGAGACATATAATGCACATAATTGGAGCGTGGAATATCATGGATATTTACATGATATGTCATGTAAACTTCAATTATATGTCATGTAATCCAGCAGAATTCTGTGTGTGACATTGCATGACATATAACACATTTTTTCATGATTTCAGACTTAAATTTACATGACGTCATGTTTACATTGCATAAATGAAGTTTACATGACGTGTAATCTTCATTATTTTTAACTGTGCATGTAAATTTATGCGAATTGTATTGTAATCAGTTAAAGTTGGATTACACGATGTTTAGCGGATATTTACATGATGTTAATTTTTTTTTTTAACTGCGCTAGCGGCTTTTTTTTTAACTGCGCTAACGGCTCACCATAGTAGCATGTCCAAAAAAACTTGAAACTATTCAGAACCAGAGCTACAGGTCCAAAGCCCTGATAAAGGTGGATGGTTGTGATGGCTATGACCGTGGTCATCATGTAAAGAACAAGCGGACGATGCTGTATCGTGTCAGCATCGAGGAGGCAGCCCCTCTAGCACGATGTAGGTAGCGCAACTCTGTTTAGGTGGCCTATCGAAAACTCTTCACCAACCAAGAAAGGCAAAAGTAGAGCAAACGGATTAATTAAACGGCAACAGACCCGGCAACGAATAAAGGACAACGATTGGAAATGTGGATCTTGGAACGTGAGAACTTTGAATGAACCCGCGCGTGTTGGGCTCCTGGCTCGTGAACTGCGGAATGTCGGCGTGAACGTGGCAGCTATCCAGGAAATACGCTGGCCGAGAACCGGAGAACGCGAATTTCGAGCGGTGGACCCCATCGCCAACACTTCATTCAAGTACCACATCTACTACAGCGGTGGCGACAGAGCAGAACGTGGAGTTGGCTTCATAGTGATTGGGAAGCAGATGAAGCGAATTATTCGGTGGAAACCGGTAAGCGACCGAATCTGTGTGTTGAGAATGAAGGGCAAGTTCTTCAACTACAGCCTGATCAGCATATATGCGCCAACGAACGATAAGCCCGATGACATGAAGGATGAGTTCTATGAGAGCCTGGATAAGGCCTACGGAGCGTGCCCAAAACAAGACGTCAAGATAGTCATTGGCGACGCAAATGCGCAGATCGGGAAAGAAGATTTCTTCCGACCCGTCATTGGAACGGAAATCCTTCATTCCGTTACCAATGATAATGGCCTGTGGCTAGTAACCTTCGCTGCTGCTAGAGGGATGGCAATCAGCAGTACATACTTCGCGCGAAAGAATATCCGCAAACACACCTGGCGACACCCGAGTGGCGATGCCTGCTCCCAAATAGACCACGTTCTGGTTGATGGGCGACATTTCTCAGATGTCATTGATGTCAGGACCTTCCGAGGCCCTAATATCGACTCGAATCATTATCTCGTTGTAGCTAAAATTCGGGCGCGGTTATTCAGCGCCACGAGTTCCGCAACACACAGAACGCTACGCTTCAATATACAACGCTTGTCGACTGATGGGGTAGCTGCGCAGTACCGTCAGCAACTAGACGAGAAGTTGGGAAGAGTCAACGTTGCTGGAGACGTCGGCAGCCTGTGGGACCCTATCCACGAAGCTGTGACAACAACGGTGCGGGAAGTGATCGGCACTGGTCAACGACGAAGACGGAACGACTGGTTCGATGAAGAGTGCCAGAGGGTGACAGACATGAAGAAAGTCGCCAGAAGCCGTATGCTTGTGGCCGGTACCCGACAGATCAGAGAGCGGTACAGGGCAGCGAGAGCCGAAGAAAAGCGAATTCACCGCAGAAAGAAAAGGCAGCACGAAGTAAGTGTGGTAGCTGACGCACAAGAAAGCATGAACCGGAATGATATGCGGAGATTTTATGCAACGGTCAATGGTGCGCGGCACAATACCGTACCAGTGCCGCCATGTGCAATGACCGAGAAGGGAATTTGCTGACCGATAAAACGGCGGTAGCTGCCAGGTGGAAGGAGCACTCAAAAATTGTTGAACGGTGAGAATGAAAATGTAGCGAGGAACAGGATGAACATAGATGATGACGATCAAGCTGTGGACCCACCGACCATAGGAGAGGTTAAAAAGGCTATCAGCGAGCTGAAGAACTGTAAGGCTGCTGGGAAGGACGAGATCCCGGTCGAGCTTCTCAAGCACGGAAGCGAGCAGCTTTACCAGTCGATCCACCGAGTACTTCTGAAGGTATGGGAGGACGAAGAATTGCCCACCGGCTGGTTGGATGGCCTCATCCGCCCTATCTACAAGAAAGGGCACAGACTGGAGTGTGCCAATTACAGAGGAATTACCATGCTGAATTCGGCGTACAAAATTCTGTCGCGCATCCAGTTTAACAGACTCAGACCGCTCGAGGAGTCCTTCGTCGGCGAATACCAAGCTGGTTTTCGTGAGGGCCGTTCGACAACGGACCAGATGTTTAGCTTGCGAATGATCCTAGACAAATTCCGGGAGTATAACTTGCAGACTCACCATCTGTTTATTGATTTCAAGGCGGCGTACGACTCAGTGAAAAGAAATGAGCTTTGGCAGATAATGTCTGAAAATGGTTTTCCGGCGAAACTAATTAGGCTGATACGTGCTACGCTGGATGGTTCGAAATCAAGTGTTCGGATCGCAGACGAGGTGTCAACCTCGTTCGTGACGTTAGACGGATTGAAGCAGGGAGACGCACTTTCGAATTTACTGTTCAACATTGCACTTGAGGGTGCTATTAGGAGATCTGGCGTGCAAAGAAATGGCACTATTTTCACAAGGTCGCACATGCTCCTTGGCTTTGCGGACGATATAGACCTGATTGGAATCGATCGTAGGTCAGTGGAAGAGGCCTTCGTGCCTCTGAAGAGGGAGACAGCGAGGATAGGCCTGACCATCAATTCTACCAAGACGAAGTACATGGTTGCAGGTAGAGATAGAGTCAGGCATGGTGGTGTAAGTGCTGAGGTAGTGTTTGATGGGGATGTGTTTGAAGTTGTTGAAGAATTTGTTTACCTTGGAACACTTGTGACATGTGACAACGACGTTTCCCGCGAAGTGAAAAGATGTGTTGCGGCTGCGAATAGGGCCTTTTACGGACTACGTAACCAGCTTAGGTCCCGCAGCTTGCAAACCGAAACAAAATTCGCCCTGTATAAAACATTGATTCTTCCGGTGGCTCTCTACGGGCACGAAGCGTGGACGTTGAAAGAGTCAGACCGGAAAGCTCTCGGTGTTTTCGAGCGTAAAGTGCTGCGGACAATACTCGGTGGGAAACTCGAAAATGGTGTGTGGCACAGACGCATGAATCACGAGTTGTATCAAGTGTACAAAGATGCGAATATTATCAATCGTGTAAAATACGGCAGACTTCAGTGGGCTGGTCACTTAGTGCGAATGTCGGAAGTAAGAATTGCGAAAATAATATTCAGCAGGGAACCAGGTAGAGGTCGGCGGCTTCGGGGAAGACCACGAATACGCTGGTTGTACGCAGTGGAAGAGGACCTGGCGAGCCTAAACGTTCGGGGCAACTGGAAAAGTTTCGCCCAAGACCGACGAAGATGGAGCTCTACAATACGCCCGGCAATGGCGTGATGCTACGCTGTAGCCATCAAGGTATCATGGTAGGTAATTTAATTTTACTCGATGTGAAGTGTAAATTTCCCGCAAATCTTCTTCTTCTCCTTTCCGGCGTTACGTCCCAACTGGGACATAGTCTGCTTCTCAGCTTAGTGTTCTTATGAGCACTTCCACAGTTATTAACTGTGAGCTTTCTTTGCAAATTGACCATTTTTCGCATTTGTATATCGTGTGGCAGGTACGATGATACTCTATGCCCTGGGAGTCGAGAAAGTTTCCAACCCGAAAAGATCCTCGACTGGTGGGATTCAAACCCACGACCCTCAGCTTGGTCTTGCTGAATAGCTGCGCGTTTACCGCTACGGCTATCTGGGCGCAAATCTGCTATGATTTTACGCTGAAATTAACATGTAATTTTCTTTCTGTGCAAGGAAATTTTCTAGCGACTAGGGAAGATCTATAAGAATTCCTACGTCTGTTTCTTCAGTTACGCTGCCTTGCATTGTTGTATGAACTCAAACAAATCTTAATACACATTTACCCAGGAATTGCTGCAGTTTATTCAAAGCTTAATGCAGCAGTTCTTCATCTTCCAAATAATTTTTCGAGCAATTCTTCAAGTAAACGATATTTCAAAAATGTATTCAAAATTTCACAGCAGACAATACTTCTGTTATGATTTCTCCGATCTCTCTTCACAAATTTCTCCAGGGTATCCGTCCGATAATTTTCAAGGTATTCCTGCAGGATAGTAATTTGCAATTCGCACAGGAAATCCTACAATATTTCCTTGAGATTCAAGAAGCTCTGACACAGAATTTTGTGGGACTGCACTAGGATTGCTCTAGAATTCAATCAAGTTTCAACAGATGCAATTTAAGGATTTCCCAAGTTATATAAAAAAAATCTTCAAAAGATTTCTGAAAAAAATCCATGTCATTTTCTTGAAGATATCCCTGAAAAAATCACCGGAAAAAAAGATTGAAAATTTAGAGAGTTTCTCAAAAGTTGTCTGGAAGAATTTCTGATGGAATCTGAAAGAAATCTTGTACTACAATTTTGTGGAGACCCTAGAAAATGCCTGGAGAAAAATGTGATTGTATCCTTGCAAAAATGTCCTAAACAAGAATCTTGGAAGATTTTTTTTTTTGAGAAAAGGATAGTTAAAACATTGAGTAAATTCTTGAGTGATTTTAGACTTTCTTGAAAAAAAAAATATGAGAAAATGTCTGGAGGAATTCATGATGAAATCTCTGAGACAGGGGTTTCCAACCTTTTTGGTTAGGGTAGCTCTTTTCTAAACATAATTGTTGCATGGAGCACATGTTCTTCACCATCACTCCATTTGAAATTGGGATTTTTTACACGCCAAAGTCGACTTTATAGTTCCTATAAAAATCGTGAAATAGGAGGCCTTATATTGGCATATGAGCAAGGTGTTGGAAGAAACTGATTTTTGAGCAAAGAGGTTCTTTTTGGCTATTATGATTGATGGGGCCGCATGAGGTATCGACGGCGCGCCCTATGCTGATCAGCATCACGCTGCTGATTTCGGATTTTCAGGCAAAACAGTTATCCATCTCAAGAAAAAATGATAATATTTTTGGCAAAAAATGAACTAGAAGTTCTTACATGAATTTTTATAGAAATTCTTCAAAGGAATGTTTAATGGCTTCCATCGAAAAAAAATTCGGGACGCCTTCCGGAATTTTCCTAAAAATTTATCCAATAACTTCTCCAAAGATTCGTTCTTAAATACATGCAAGGATTCTTTTGTGAAAACTTCCAGAATTCCAGCAGTCTTCCCTATTTTTAAATAAATTCTACAAATTTATTCGATTCTTTAGTGATCCGTCTGGCATTTATTCTATCAATACAACCAAGGATTCTTTCAAAAATTATTCTAGAAATTCCATCGTGAATTTTTTCAAGCATTTCCTTTATTTTTGCTAAAATCCCTTAAGATACACTTCCAAGAATTTATGCAGATATTCTTTTAGTAATTCCTGTACAAAAGGATTGCTTAGTGTTTTTTTTTTTATAAATAAAGCATAAGCTTACTCCAAGATTTCCTTCAGCAGATCCTTAAAAAAATCGATCAGAAGGTTCTTCAAAAATATCATAACAGAATTTCCCTAGAATTTCGTACGATGTATGTCCAGAAACTTTTTTCACAGAATTCTATCTGGGAATTTCTCTAGAATTTTGTTTATTTTTTTATTTCAAGACTTGCTTTACAAAAATATCAATGAAGTTACCCGACACCTTTTTTCCAATGGTTACTCAAATATTTTTTTCCGGAATTTGCAAAAGGTTTACAATATGATTTTTTTTTGGGAAATTCATCATAAGATTCATTGAAAAGTTTTTCCCTGCAGACATTATTCCAGAAATCACTTCTTCAAATACTTCAGATTATCCCATGATTTCTCCCATCGGTTTGTCATTTTTTTTTTTTTTCTACAAATGTTTCTCTGGAGATTCTACCAGAAATTTATCTATGAAATCTTCTAAGTTTTATCCTAGGATTTCTTTCCATATCTTTCAAGTGATTCTGCTAAGGATTTTCCATTGGAAACTCATTTTTCATTGGAATTTTTCCAGGGACTCTCACGGAGCTTTTACTTGTGTATGTTTATGCATTTCGTAGCACTTTCTATACTTTTATGTTTAAATAAATCCTCAAGATAATCCCATAATATTTTTGCTACATAACATTATTGATTGATTCTAGGATTTTTTACAGGAATGTTCAATAAGAGTTCAGCAGGGACTCGCACGAAGAATTGTTTAAGAATATGCTAAGAGAGTTTTCTAGGAATTCCCTCAATTATTTTTCCACGATCTTCTCGAAAGAATTTTTTTTCAGTATGTTTCAGTAGATTTTTCTAACAATTCCTAGTGGAATTCTTTGAACAATACTTTTAGAATTTATTTGTGGTTTTCTTCAGAGAATCTTTTACAAAAATTTCTCAAGGAGTTTCACCATGCATTCTTGTAAGAATCCCTCCTACAATACCTTTAGAATCGTATCCAGGATACTTGCAGAGTTTTTGTTTTCGAAGGTTTCTTCAGCTTCCAAATGCTTAAAAAAATATCAGTTGTACTACAAAATGTAGAATTGATCAAAATTGACATTTTTATAGTCTTTTTTTTTTACTTTTTTTTTCAGTTATAACTACACATTCTTCAAGAAATTATTCAAGGAATTCATCCAGATATTGTCCTATTTTTTCCGAAGAATTTTACGAATAACTGTACGTTATGCTGTTCGGATTTAATCTAGGACTTTTTTTTTAATAATTCTTCGAATAATTCTCAAAAGAAATTTACAAGCGTTCGCTCTTAACTTTAAAAAGGGACACTTTTCAACGCGTTTTGAGGAGATTTCTCCAAATGGGGCCGTCCAATATCAATGTTAGACAATTTTGATGGGCTTTCGACCCCACTTCTTCCATGGTAAGACTTTTTGCATTTAAATTAGAAACAATGAGGTACCTTTCTGAAGGCTGTGCTATTCTTTGAGCACATATCTGAAACAACTTCTGGAGGAAATGATGTAATGAAAACATCATACAAAAATACGAGCAATATTATTTGTCGTAATATCATGAGGGTTCCCCAAAAACATATCGTTCAAATATTCTTAGTGAAATGTCAGATTCCTGCTTACCAGCTTAGTGTTCTTATGAGCGCTTCCACAGTTAAAAACTGAGAGGCAGTTTTTCCTAATTGACCATTTTTGAATTTGTATATCGTGTGACAAGCACAAACATGCTATATTTCGTGGAAAGTCTAGAAAATTTACATTTCACACTCTTCGCAATTCCATCAATTGAGGCAGCATCATCCTTTTCATTGTACCGTCCTTCTTTCAATGGAATGTAATCATTACTCAATTTCCATTTTTTAACTCAATCCGTTCGTAATTATAATTTTTAACTCTTCTCACTGATTCATTTCCAATCACATCTCCTCTAGGGTTCATTTTTCTGTGATTCGCATTAAACTTTATTACATTAATAAAACTGTAATTAATACCGAAGAGTCCTGCCGGTGTGCTATTGGGTTCGGTATCGCGTCCGAACAAAAATGTTGCTTCAAAATTCGCATATATCTCGCAGCTCATGGAGACGCACAGTGGACCAATAAAAAAAAATCTCCCGTTTCTGATAAACAAACAAATAAAAACCGTGTGCTCGCTTCGCATATATAGTAATTTAATTATCTTAAATATATTTTAATTACAAAGTAAAATATTATTGTACCAACCGCCCGGACACTCTCTGTCACACACACACTTCACTACCCGAGTGCTATATAGTTTGCTCTTTTCGGTTCAATTTCAATTGCATTGTTTCCTCATTTTGTGGACCACCGCGGCCCTCCGTCACCCACGCGTCAGAATCACTCATTTCGGTCCCGTATTGGGGATGCCCGAGGTAAAAGGTTGTTGTAGCAATGAAATATTAGAAACGAAAAATTGATTTTTTTACGGAGGATGAAGGAAATTACAATAAGAATGAACAGTACAAATTTGTTGATATTTTCACAGGATACAACGATTTATTCTAAGAATGTATATTTTTTGAAGGAGCACAATCAATATATTGTGATTAGCTTTTGTTATTTTTTTTTATGAATGCATTAAATAGACTGCCGCTGCCCGAGGTTACAACCCCGTTGTCTCTCGGAGCATTTGCCCCAAATTACCCCCGACTGAAACCAGAAAAACACACGCTCACTGGAGGGTGATGTAATTAAAATTTAATAATCTGATCCAGACCGAAATTGGCCCCGTAACTCTAGCCATTGCCCAACCAAACGTCACCAACGAAGCGCATCGGCAACTGGGGGAGGGGGAGCAGAAAAATGCACAAAATCACGTCCAACCAAATCAATCCATCGCGTTCACTGGGGACTAACTAGTTAAACGGGTGCTGCCATCAGTCGTTTGAAGGGTTGGAAAAATGTGACTTTGGGGGGCAGTGAGTGTCTGATTAAGTCAGACGGTTTACTTCATTATGCACTCCCCATTATAGCCACTTCGCCACCCAAGCATACCTTCCGCCCATCTAGAAGCTCGAAGACGACGAACGACACCGTTGTCGGGTCAAGAAATCCATCGTGGCTTATTTCGGGGGTAGTTTGTCATTGAATTTCCATGGCAAGTTGGTCATATCTTTCCACACTTTACAGCTGGTTGGCGATATCAGATAGCCTTTTGGGACGTGACGAATACTGAACGGACGTTACACCGAGAACGAAAACCGAACGGAACACGCTGCAATGAGAAACATTCGTGATTTGTACTCATAAAGTCATGTGATGGATTAATCCACTCCAGGGAGTGTGGGGGAAGTTTCAGGTTTATTTTGGAGCAGTCGATGATGGCTGATTGTGACCGATGGACGATTTGGATTATAATCACTTCTGCTGTGGTGTCTTAAACAACTTTAAGGCAAAACTGTTATACAGTTGAATATTGAACCAGAGGTTTGTATTGCAGGACCATGTTTTTTTGACGTAGGACTATGTCTTTTTTCTCTGTACAGGAGTGAAATTGAAATTTCAAAGCCAAGAGCGTTACGTTGGCATGAAATATTTTAAAACGTTTATAACTTTTGGCTGGCTTAACGAAATTCCTTGATTAACACCTCGATCGACAGACAAGGAATCAAAGTTTCATGTCGTTTACTTACTGATTCCCCCCATACCTGTTCAAATAGTTTAATAACTGTTTTAAAAAAGAACGTTGATTCCAAGCAAATATATACATAAATAGGGGTGCTAGAGAAAAGTAGACATCATTTGCTTTTCACTCCTCGCAACAGGCAACAGATCGACTTGCACTGACCGGGCGTGCTTCTCAGGCACAGACATCGATAGCGAAGTCATGCTTTCCTCAAATCAAATTGACCGTCGACCGACCGAGAGAAGATGCCGTCCGAAGCCAAAGCCATCACCGCTGCCGCCGCCAAGAAAAAGAAGGGAAAGCAGTCCACAGGAGAATGAGATAATTGTGGGCAATATCGCAGCCCTCAACGAACGGGTCCTCCCTGCAGAAGATCGAAACTACAACTGCGATGTCGGCAAGATTGGATGATTGGCAAGGGTGAAGTGAAATCCCGGGAAACTGTGGCTGTGGCTGCTATCCTAGAAGGAGGAGGAGAAAAAGGTAGTTCCTAAGCAAAACCCTACCAAGTTTCAAAGACTGCCGCGATGTAGAAGATCCCAAAGAAGCCGCCACCGCAAACCTTATCGGGCGAAGAGGATTTCAACCTGTGCGCCGTCAAAATGTGTCCGTGTTACTCAAATTCAACAATTTAATCGGCCCTTTTCAGAGCCAACAAATGTGTTGTAAAGATTTATTTGTGCAATATTCCTATTATGTTTATCACATACTTGCTATAATCTCTTAATTCTTCTCGTAGAATCATACAATGTCTGATTTATTACGAATAATCGTCAATACGGAAATTTTGAGGATTTTTCCGAGGACGCTGCTGTAGTGCCATCATGATGCAATAACAGCATAATGCTCATCTTGTACATCCCTTGCCAAGACATCAGCTTCATATAGCTTAATTCCCAGATCAGAAAGCGAAGAATATGAAAAGGAGGAGCGTGATCTGATATTCTAAGGGTATAAAGCATACCTCCTTCGTTGAATTCGGTTTCATTCTATTTTCACTTTCGACCTAGTAAGAGCTCCTCGTTATCTATGCCACAGAGCTCTTAATCATCAAGCTGCTGCAAATACTGAGTCCTGCTTGTGAAATCGCTCATGATCTCTAAATTGACTCCCGCTTCCAAAATTGGCTATAAAGGAATCGGTGCGCTAACGCAAGATTTGTACAAGATGGCTGAAGAAAATCAGCCACAGCCGCTTGTTGAAGCGCCTATCGTCATCGCCACCGCAAACCTCATCGAACGAGGAAGATTACAACCAGTGTGCCGTCAAAATGTGTCCATGTCATTCTAATTCAATCGGCCCTTTTCAGGGCCAACCAATGTGTTCTAAAGAGTTAATTGTGTAATATTTCCTAATGTGTATACCACATACGTGCTATAATCTCTGAATTCTTCTCGTAGCATCATACAATGTCTCATTTGTTAGGAACAATCCACAATTGCCAATTGGGGCCTTCCTTAGCCGAGTGGTTAGAGTTCGCGGCTACAAAGCAAAGCCATGCTGAAAGTGTCTGAGTTCGATTCCCGGTCGGTCCAGCTATATTTTCGTAATGGGAATTTCCTTGGCTTCCTGGATATAAAGATTCATGGTACCTGCCACACGATGTACGATTGCGAAAATGGCAACTTTGGCAAAGAAAGCTCTCAGTTAATAACTGTGGAAGTGCTGATTGAACACTGAGCTGAAAAGCAGGCTTTGTCCCAGTGAGAACGTTATGCCAAGAAGAAGAATTGACAATAGGCAAATTGAAATTTTCGGTGGCGATGACGATATCGATGACTAGGGCACTTCTTCGAACGGAGAGCTCCTCACTGTTTTTAAATTCACAAACCAATACATTCTGAATAGTAACTAAAGGAAGGTTGCAATTATGACAACTGACTTAAATTCAAATGCAGCAAATCACATGGCGTAGTTAACGTCATGCGGCCGAGTCTTGTACACAACCCCAACTGATTTTTTAAAGTATTATACTTTGAAATTCGAAACTTCGAAAAAGCTTCTAAACCAAATGACAGATTTCCCTTAAAACCATAATGTAATTATATACTCAGAAGCACAGCACCATCTAATATCAAACATCCTATCATCAAACATCCTATCATCTGCAAAAAACTACCGCACTGTTGTTAGAGTCTGACCCAGAATTGATCGAAGTTTTGTCCATAGTAGTCCTTCGTCAACCCCGCGGTAGTGTAACAAACAACACCTACCCCAATTTGTTTAGATATCTGTTTCCAACTGATATAAAGGTGATAACATTGATCTGCTCAATTTATCAACGAAAAAAAAAAAAAACGATTGCTGCAGTCACTCCGATGATTCTGAGCGCAATTTTTAATGTTCTTTGGTTTTATTATACCGCAATTATTTTTGGCGTCCAATCTTCTTTTGTTTAAATCATATATGTTGCCTTATATTTTAAATAGGCTGTTCTTTATATTTATAATGTTATAATATAAAATTTAGAAAGGCTGAATGTTTTACAATTTTATATTTTGCTAGAATTATTATTACTTTAGAAGATTGTTAGAATTATTATTACCTACTTCAGAACCTGCTCTCATTTCATTTTTTTTTAACAAACGCGTGATCTCCTTTTGAGATATGCTGGAAAAAATATTATTTCAATCACAAATTTTTCCTTCTCTCGATAATGGAGGGTGTTTTTGATTTACTACTTAAATTAGTCAAAATTAAAATTATTATTGAATCGTTCAAGAAGTTTGCCACAAATATTTATGTTTAAACATGTATTTTTCATTCAAGTTATGCTGTGAGGAGATTTTTTTGCGTTAAATTTTCAAACGTTTTAAACAAAAAATAATTTGCTTTCGTATATAGGCTATGTTTGAATTATGCTGCAATAATCGATCTTTGGATTAGAGCTTTCAATATTTTGAAAATCAATTTTCCCTTCTTTTATCAAGTAATTTTCATCAAGTGTTACGTCCCAACTGGGTTAGAGCTTGATCCGCAACGAAATGTTCTAGGATTCTTCTCTTTATTATCAACTGCGTACTATGTTTGCCAATCTACTATTGTAAGATATGTATATCACAACAAGCTCAAAGATCCTCTATGTTCTGGGATGTAAAGAATATTTTTACTCCGAAAAGATCTTCCACCAGACCCGTTACGAGTTTTATTTAGTTATGCTCCCTAATGTCAGTTCGTTCAAAGGTTTGTCAAACTATGGATATAAAAAAATATACATCCATAGCATGACAAACCTTTGAACGAACTCCACGCTCGTTGAGTACCTACCAAACATGTTTGCTACGGGCTCGTTGGTGTTGATCTTGGTAAAAGATTAAAAAAATGCCAATATTCACAGTAAATCACTCATTATGCCAAACGGCCATTATGCCAAACGGGGTACAATCATATCAAGACCTAGATCAGCTTTTTTTTCTCGGTCTTCGGTAAATTTGTTCAACAGATCAAGGGTTATTTTGCAATGAAACATCCGGTTGAGAATTCATCCATTTCCATCATTTTTAATCTGCTTTGTATCGAGATCTTGAAAAGCTATAAACTGGTGGTAAATATGAATGAGAATTCATCTGCTTGGTGGTGCTAGTAACAATATTTCTTTAATTTGCGAATTTTGCCATACAAAGTTGTTCCGTGTTGACCATCAAATCTATCGGTACAAGAATGCCTTTGAATTTTGATAATTAGTGGAAAAAACTTTTTACACTTTTTCAGTAAATGAATGTTGTCGATATCGAGTTGAGAAACATCGACTCATGAATGTTTTTAATAACTCTAACTCAAAGAAATGTTCAATAAGTTTTGTTACCGTTGACATGATATGGTATTACCATGGCATATACTTGAACTCAGATTGCTCCAACTTTAAACTTTAGCGTTGAGGAAGTTGAGCACCAATTATGAGAAGGATTACCAAACAAACCAACTTGATCCCTATAAGTAAGATTTCATTCATCCATTTTTTTTCCAAAAACCTAACCTTTTTGCTTATCATATTGTTGAATTAGATAAATTATCTGAAAATATCATTAAAGTGACATCTGGGGAACAAAATTTGGATCAATTTTATCACTTTCAGACAGATCTTGGGGCTCTGGACTGTTTGGTAAAAGCACATTTTTTTAGCCATTCAGGATTACCAAATTAAGAATATTGTAGACAATTTGTTGCTAGCGCCATATAGCGAATGAATATTTGTCCAGTTTTCCACCTCAGATGGCCCTTGATCCATTGAACAACCAGTAGTGTTGGTACAATGCAACTCAAATGTCAATAATGCGGTTCTCCCGAAAGAGCAAAATCATTTAAGATCTGCTTAGAAATACTCACGAATGATATTTGAATGCAAAATCACTTGCTCACGCTCATGCCGTCAGAAATGATTCAATCATAAAACACATCGAGGACAATGTTGCTGAACAACGATCGGAAACGCGAGGCACGATGAATTTTCGTAGGCATCAAAACAGAATCTGCGAATAAACACAAACAACCGTTCGGTCGCTTCATTCGTTCGTGTTTTATTTTCGGATCGCTGTTTCTCCCGACGCTATCATCGGGTGATTTTCCATCGCTCGGTAATGTGAAAGGTATGATCCACGCTGCCTGCTCTTCGCGAAGAGCAGGAAAATATTCATTTCGATCATCTTCATGCGGGCTCGCAACAATCACACTAAACTTACTCCGCTCAAGAGCGAGTGCCGAGCGCACAAAATTGGCCTCTTTTTGTGCAGCACAGATTCTGTGCAAAGGGGCTGTACACAGTTTTGTGCAAACGGTAGTAACTGTATGAGTGAAATGCGCACGGAGGAGGAACGCTTGAAATGCGGAATTCACTTCCATTTTTGTTTTGCTTCTGAAAATATTAAAAAAAAACATTCCAATTTTTAAGTTTTTCAGAGATGTTTTCATTTGAATAGCCGAAGTGGAAGCAAATGGGGAAAAACTTTCGCATTTGCGACCATCTTCCGGCTTTTCGCTAGAAAACATCTCAGAAACCTTCCTATCTTACCAACGGCCAACTGTTTGCTGCCGCGCGGGAGATCATTGACAGTTCCGTTTCCATCGACCCCCGCACAGGCGAAGGCCAGCACGTCGGCAACTCACAGAATGAGTGCGACCTACACTGAATTTTCACTCAGTAAGCCAGTTTTGCATTGGTTGCCTCATTCTGTGTATTTTTAACACATGCGCTGCGTGGAGCTGGCTTAGCGTGGAGTGTTTGCTTGACTTTACGAGAAGAAGCAACCATGCAATGAATCACGAGAATGAACAGCGCGTGGATAAATGAATCCTACGAGTGGAAAGGCTTCGCGAACCACTTATCGGTGTGTTCATTTGGCTTCTTCGGCGTTGCATCCGTTCCCTTTTTGCGATGCTCTTCGTGACGCAAAAATGAAAAATGAATTTTGGCGATGTTGGATCGCGAAGATGGGTCGATCATGGTTCACGAAGAAGATCCATCGCAACACAGATCGAGGGTCTGTCAAAACCCTATGTTATTGTTTACATTTGAAAGGTTCGTCATAATTCTAGCAGCAGAACAAGGAATAATGCCTTTATGTGGAGACGGACCGTACGCCTCTCAAGCCGAAGACCTGGGATCGGACCCATCCCCGAGATTGTAACAAAAAAAAATCAGTGACGACTTCCTTTCGGAGGGAAGTAAAGCCTTTGGTCCCAAGATGGACTAGAATTGATCTGCTTGTTATCTCTTGATCTGCTGAATAACTTTGCTGAAGACTAGTTTATCAGGATGTCGGGGTAATTTGTTACTATCGCCACCAAGCCGATAAATTCCGAATTGGTTGTTACTGAAAGATAGCTCTTGATCAGCTTAACAACTTTGCCGAAAACACCAACCTTTTAGTTAATGATAATAATAGTAATAGTAATATCTTAAGCTATAGAAGATCGAATCAAATTTGTTACTAGTGCTACTTATCGAAGAAATTCTCAATTAGCTTTGTTACTGCCGGATAGCCCTTAAAAAGAACATAACCATCATCGTTTCGCAAATTTTCTAAACCATTTTTTTGACTTAAAATTGAAGCAATCTTCAAGAAAACTTATCATTGCATTGCACTTGCTATGTATAATGCAATGATAGATTTTTATGCGATTTTTTTTTAATTTGAACAAAATAACTGGTTTTGAATTTTTGATGATTAAATTATGGATTCTTGAGCCTTAATCTGCTGAACAACTTTGCCCAAGACACCAACCTTCTAGCTCATCATGATCTTGAGATATAGAAGATTGAAGAAAATTTGCTACAAGCGTCACCTAGCGGAAAAATACTCAAGTAGTTTTGCTATTGCCAGATAGCCCTTAGTCTGCTAAACAACTTTGCCGAAGACGGGAGCAGGCCCTTAGGCCGAATGTCGTTAGGCCGAAGGCAGTGATGCATTTCGAACTGAACGCGAGCCAACAATAAACGGATCCCGAGTCAAATTTGCACCAGAACGCAGTAGTCAATGAACTTGCCTGTGGTTGCTCAAGAACGGTCCGTTCAGTTGGCAATTATGATCAGAGCTCTCGCTTGGGAAATAATGGAATGAATCGCCGTAAACTTTCATGAAGCGAAAAAAAAACATACAGCCCTTGATAGGGGAACTTACGTATTCTCGGCAGTCTAAGCCGATGCCGCGCTTCTTTTGTAATTTTCTCGGAAATCAGCAGACAAATTCCGCGTTTGTCTATTGACATTTATGCGTTGCTCAATCCTCTATCGATTCATACCGACAGACTTGTCAAAATGCTTTTGGAAACGTTTTTACAACGCTGCGAACATTTCTTGTCAGTGTGACTATTGTCGGCAGCCTCATTCTCTTCGGCAACTTTTCCATAAGAACTGCTGGTGAATCTGTTTGGCAGCTCCAAATCATACATATTTTGAGGCGTGTTTATTTGAATTGATGATATCTCTGGCGATATTATTTGTTCAATCTCGTAAATCTCGTCAGTGGAAAGCGGGCAGAACAAAGAATCATCTGAATGTTTTCATTGACGTTTTCTGATAGAAAAATACTGTGTATTTGGCGTTTACAATTTGGTTGCCGATAATAGTCGAATGGTGCCGAAGCAGTAAGTTTCCCTATTATGCACATCAAAAACAAAGCTTTGGCGTACATTTTTGTCGTAATTCAGTCAACATTTATTGGGTTCAATTTTCGGCTCGCACGGGTTCATATTTTTGAACTGAACAATGTTCAAGCCTACTTGATCGATGCGTTCAACAAATTGAACTTGAACGCGTTCAAGTGCATCATTGCCTGAATGCCGTCGAAAAGGTCGTTAGACCGAAAAGGTCGTTAGGTTGAAATTACTTTTGACCATTTATCACATTCATCAGTGTTTTTTCCTTCTTTTAGACTAAGGCTGTTCTCTCTAGTTATATTTCACAGCGGATATTGTGAAATTCTAGGTAATTCAAATTACCCTGACCTAACAACAAACACCCCATTTGACCTTAAAATTCTTTCGACGGGTTCTCGGTAATGCAAATTATCCAGATCTTAACAACTAACAACCCATTCGATCTAAAAATTGATGCAACTATCGGCCATTTTCGACCTAACGGCATTCGGTCTAATGAGTACTCCAAGACAATCCGGAATAACTCCGAAACCACTTGGACCATATTCCCAAGTTTCCTGGGACATTTTAAAAAAATCCATCGAGAAACAAAAAAGTTTTGCACATTTCAGTGTATATTTTGCATGTAAAAAGTATGTTGGCTGGATGAAGGTTAAAATAAATAAAATCTAAGTATATTTAAATTCTATCAAACTCAGTTATACGTGTTTGATATAAAGAATCATAATTATAAAACTGTCCAATATACGATGTAACTCATTTATCAACAAGGCTTCCAGCCTAATAAAATTTGGGTTTGAATTTGAAAAAAAATTGTAGTTGAGATTTTTAAAGTTCTAAAAAAAGAGATTTATTATACGTTGGTTTGCTCTTTTTTCGAAAAAAATAAATGAAAGTCATAGCTATATGTTTTCCAAAATTCAACTTGGTTCCTCAGTTTTGCAAAAACCTGTTTATATACAATTGTACTTTGTATTATTAGCCCTATTAACAAATACTTTTATGTCTTCTATAATAATCTCACTATATATCAACAATTTCACTCCTCTTTAATCTAGCAATGGCTTAAATTTTGAAGTATTAAAAGATTGGCATCAAATATGATTGGAAAGGTAGTTCCTGAGCCGATATTGTCAGAACAAGGCTGATTCCAGAATTTTATGATATGCTGGTGTCTTTCCTTAACCATCAACGAGCTCTAAAGATCAAACATGATGAATAAGCCAAAAACAGTGCCGAAGTCAACATCCAACGAGCCTTCAAACTTGAATTCAGAAAGATTAATTGCCCGTACTACAATCAGGTTCATTACAAATCAATAGTGATCGGTTAATTTGTTAAGTTTTCAAAGATTATTAGCCAATTCGAAGTTAGTTGTGAATCAATTCGCGGCACACCTGGTGAAGTGCTACGGCGCACCAACATGCCTCTGTGTGTAGTTTGAAGTAATGCGATTCGGATATTCCTTCGACATGATTTCTCTGATACTGATAAATCCACATAGTGCACAGCCTTATACGTAATTTTATGGTACGAAGAAATCTAATTTTATGGTACGGGCAATCTACTAATAGTTGGGGAAATCATTCAAACATCGATGAAGATGGAAATTGACAAAGAGGTCGTACATGGACCATGGGTTACGATTGAAGTCTGTTTTTCATATCTTCTCTTCTCTTCCATCATTCTACGTGGTTTGTACAAAAAATTTGAAAAATTCCTTCCCATTTCGCAAGCCAATTGCGCACGTATTTATGATTATCTAATAATCATATGTTAAAAAAAGTACTATGAATTCCAAGCCTTTGAAGAATCTAATAAATTTTGGTTTATTTTCTACACCCTTGAATAACCTGTGAGCAAAATGCCTTTCAAGAAACAGCATTAAAGAGAACGTGTTTTGAAAAATGTTTGTATCAAATTGAAAATTTCTTTTGCTTCTGCATAAAACTCACATGGAAAATTACAAAGTTGTATACAAAGATAATGAATCGGCGTTAATTAATCGTAAATATCTTCTCTTCAACGACCAAAGAACTCAAACCAAGATTGTAAAACTGCCATATTAAACTGAAAGCTTCCAACCAAAAACTTGCTTTCACCGCCTGGAGCCATCCCGGACCTCTCAATTTGTCATTTCATAGCTGCACCATCGACACCGAGCGGTTATTGCTATCAGTCGATTTTCTGTATGATTTTATTTCTGAGTGATTGAAATTTTACGACCACTTGCAATCCGTATGTGCCTGGGTACAAGTTTTTCACACTCATAACCATAGATAAAGAAGGCATAAAACTTGGAACGCGTGAGAAGAACTCCGAGAGTCTTCCCTCGCTCCTGCGCTGCAATGGGGCAACCCTTTTCCCATTCGCTTCATAAATACTGGCCAAATGTCCAATAACTACAAACGTACCGCCTCGAAATGATAAAAATGATGGCTCTTAAGTCCACAATTTATGTCATTCTTCTTCCTTCAAACAACAAATTGCTACAGCAACAGCAGCCGTAACTTCCTTCATCGGAGTTCTTTGCTTGATTGGATATTAATTTCCATCATCATCATCATCACGACGACGACGACGACGACGACGGTCAATTCGAGATCCCACTATATACAGGTAGGCATACCTTCCAATCACGACATCAAATCACTCTCCAAGAAGTTAAACCACGCGGTCACTTATGGCGACAGACGGGACGAGATGTTTCTGATGAGTTGGAGCCAATCAAAATTAAGACCATCCATTCCTTCCCAGTCCTCGACCATTTTGCTGACCTCCTCCACCGCCGGCACAGTGGGAAAAATTGACCAAAAACAGCATCTAATTCATAGGTCTAAGGGCCGATTTCTTCACCTTCGCTTAAGCCGTAAACCACGTTTACCCATACGATTAAACCAGGTTTAAGGCCTAAGCGGTGGTGAAGAAACCGCTTATAAGTGCAGTTCTCGAAAATCTCTATACATATACTACGTAAAAAACGTTAAAGAATCGAGTGATGATAGTTTCATTCACCGGAATCGTGTAGATGTTCCCGTTGATTCCATTTTGCCCTATAAATGTTATTTTATGGAATATGAAAGTTTTCGAGAACCGCAACGATCCACATGATTACGATTCCATTTTTGTTCCAATTTTTCCCACTATGCTTGAGTCCAAGACCAGTTCATTTTAAATGAGTCAACTTTTCGATTTATTGTTATTGAATCGGTTTCATTTCTAAATATCTGAAGCCGTTTCGTCTCCGCCGGTATCTTGGCCGCATCCATCGCTCTGCCACCGCCATTCCAGTTTGATCTACGACCACGACACCAGAATGCGCATCTTGGACTTGGACCTGGACTGGACCAAAAAATCACCATTCGATCGGTGCGCGCCTTCGTTGGCAGTCTGGTTGATGGCCCCGAAGTTCACTCTTGCTCTTTCACTCAGAGCCTTCCGAGGGGAGTCCGACAGCAACGAAACAAATATAAGCGCATCGAATTGAAATGCTGATAACAAAATTTATGACTCTCGGGGTACGTTTCCAGCTCACCTTCTTCGTGTTGAAGCGTCGTCGTCGCTCCGCGGCCAGTTCGATTCACAATTTGGGTGAGTTTCAATCGCCGACTTGGGATGCTGGTGGGCTCGTACAAGACAGGCGGGAAGAAAATCGTAGGGGTGAGTACTGCAGAATGTACGTATTGAGATTTTCCTGCCATTATTACAGAAGGGTTTTTTTGAAGACAACTATTTGTTGCTTTAACCGTTCAGACTCTTCTTTGCCGCTACCTTATCGATGGAAACTTTGTAAGTAGAGAACAAAATTATTTCTCTTCTTCTTACTGGTGTAATGTTCCAACTGGGACAGGGCCTGCATCTCAGCTTAGTGTTGTTATGAGCACATCCACAGTTATTAACTGAGAGCTTGCTTTGCCAAATGGCCATTTTTAAATGTGTATATTGTGTGGCAGGTACGAAGATACTCTATGCCCTGGGAAGTAGATAAAATCTCCTCAATGAAAAGATCCTCGACAGGTGTAATTCGAACCCACGATTCTCAGCTTGATCTTGTTGAATAGTTTTGCGTTTACCGCTACGGCTATCTGGGCAACAACAACAAAATCATGAATTCATAAATGGCGACTCAGAGAGCCTTGGCGGCAAACGCACAGCTAATCAACAAGATAGGTCATCAAATCGAATATTGTCAGTCGAAGATTTGAATTATCTTCGATGAATTCTCGCGTAACTTTTTGGAAAACCTATCTAGTATTAGGAGGCTCTTTTTATGTACTTTCTTTTCAATCAATAACTTAGCCAATCTTCTGTTGCATTTTTTGTATGAAACGCTAGCCAAGTACATAGTCTTTCTATCAATACTAAAAAACTTCCCAAAAGCTTAAGTATTGCACTGTTGTAGTTGAGAGAGAGCGTGAGAGGAGAGAATCTCTCACTGCATTGGTTCTAAAGTAAAGTTCAGCGATAACTTCAAAGAAATACCTGTCATGTTGCTCGATGGTGCGTTTTATCTACTTCTACCCTAGCTGTGCTCGCCATGCGAGACATTTGACGTTCACTGATTAGACTGGAACTGTCACGATCTTTGGTGAAAGGAGACCGCAACGCAAATGTTCAGTGCTCATCGGTTTATCGTGAATTACGACCGGTGATTGAGCGATTAATCATGCTGTGTGTCGCTTGTTTTTTGAAACCGATACACTATGATGAGCAATAAAGCAGCGAAAGGTGCAATCACCTATTTTTGAAGAATTGATCAATTGAGAATTTTGCTCTCCTGGAAATACTTTTTTTTTCAAACCTAATTTATTTTTATACGTAGATAATATGAAGCTTTAGCTAAGAAAATGGTCCAGATCTCCTCAGAGATTCCCTCAGATCTTCATGAATAATGTTTGATCAATTTCACGTAATTTAAAATGGGGGTCTTTGGAACCACATGTGTTGCTTGTTGTATTCGAGTGTACGAATGGAATGTTATTTGCCATTGCTTTCATGAAGAGTGTGGTAGCGCCTCCATTAACACTCGTTTCTCGCGTACTTTATGGTGGCCCGACCGACATCCTTCCGAATGCCTAGTGATGCATTCGATCAGTCGATCTAACACGTTGAACGAGGATAGCTCGTTTAGCATCGCAGCGCGCGTGTCATTTTGATTCAGAGTCCCAAGGTCGTTACCACAAGATGGCGACGAGGATGTAGAATCCTTATTTAATGTTAAGAATATTGTTCTTATTAATTATGTAATAATTTTCGTGAGTGAACGATATCAAATAATAGAATATTTAAAGAAATTGTTTTGCAATGATGTGCTGAGTGGATAATTGATTGCATCGAAAAAAATGGGAACCGGACACACAGTGGAACGAACAAAGGTGCGCTTGGTTGATTTGTTTTCCTTTGTTGCGCTGCTACGTGAGCAGCGTGCTGTTTGTTTTGTGTGAAGGTCAAATGTGCGAGAAGGCGAATCCGGATCTTGTATGTGAAGAAGCTGTTAGTAATTAATATCATGTGATGTGTTTGATTGATGTTTTATGCATTGTAATGCATTGATGATCGTTTTGGTTATAGTGGTCAGGCATGTTCTCGGGCTTATATGCTGTTATGCAAGGTAAGTTGCTATTAACACTGAGATTTATTGACCATGATTGTTGTTTTGTTTTACATTTGTTATGGCTGTAACGGTCATATGACTCAAAGTTGAAGGGAGTCTGTAGAGGATATTTTCTAATATGAATTAGGTGGATTTATCGATCATCGCTTTACTTTATGAGTATTGTTGGGCGGTTGTCGTAAAATAGCATCGTTCACTGTTTCCGAGTAAAACGAATGGGTAAGTTCTCCAACGTACAATGGAATCATATATTTTATTGTAGCAGAAAGACAAGAATTTCACTTGATTTTAATGATAGTCGGCGTATTATGTGAATCATTGAGAAGCATTAATGAATTGATTTTTGTAATAACACTATGTGCAAATGCTTTCTGAAGGCGAGATTACCTTTATTAAAAGGGATCACAATGGCAATAAATTGCGCAAGGTAGACATATGAAAAATACAAAGATATTGACAAATTATGCATATTGGATTCCAGAACATTGTGATCACTGAGCATGCGACTAAAACTTATTGACCTTAAAGCTTAGAAACTTCAAGCTGTAAAATATGTCAATAAGTTTCAATAATGTACCATGATGCTTGCTTATGGAATTTAATCTTATCGTTTGTAATTTTGTTAAGATTTTTATTTCTCTGTTTTATAAGATAATACATATGAACTCCTTATATTTATTTATCTAGTTATATGTTCAGTAGTTGCTGTAGCAGTTATCGGTACTGCTGGTTTCAAAAGATCGTATTATGGATAATAGTCCTTGATAATTGATAGATAGTATGAAATCGTTAACTCTGTCTGCCAATCGCATAGCGTAATCAAAACTTTCAGTAAGACGAAAGTAAGCAAATGTTTGCTGTTAAATGAAGTGCAAGAAAAATCAACTGACGCAAGAGGAAAATCTTCAATAATGCAGAACAAAAACAAAAAAAGTAATCAAAAATCTATCTCAAATTTTACGGAAGAGATGGAAAAACAGATCGCTATTGAATTGTGTGAATGAAACAGATCGCTCTTGAATGATGCGAAACATGAGCAAAGAAGAATAAAATGCTCATGGATGATGCAAAACAAAGAAAAGAAAGTTCATGAACAATGCAAATCAGAAGACTGAAAAAAAAATGAAATGGATGATGATCGTTCTTGAATGATGCGAAACATGAGCAAAGAAAAAAAAAGCTCATGGATGAAGAAAAAAAAAGAAAAAGTGATCGCTCTTGAATGATGCGTATGAAAAGAAACGAGAATAAAGAACGCTCTTGAATGATGCGAAAGAAAAACAAGGAAAATAGAGAACGCTATTGGATGATGCAACTGCAAAAAGAAGTGATCACTCTTGAATGATGTGAAACATGAGCAAAGAAGAAGAGAATGCTCATAGATGATGCAAAACAAAGATATAGTGATTGTTCTTGGACAATGCGAATGAAAAGACTGAAGAAAAAAAAATGAAAATAATGATGATCGCTCTTGAATGATGCGAAACATGAGCAAAGAAAAAGAAAATGCTCACGGATGAAGAAAAAAAAACAGAAAAAGTGATCGCTCTTCAATGATGCGAATGAAAAGAAACGAGAATAAAGAACGCTCTTGAATGATGCGAAAGAAAAGCAAGGAAAATAGAGAACGCTATTAGATGATGCGACTGCAAGAAGAAGTGATCGCTCTTGGATGATGCGAATGAAATGAAAAGAAAATTGAGTACGCTCTTGAAAGGGAAGCAAAGAAAAATTTAACGCTCTTGGATGATGCGTCAGAAAGAAAAATTGATCGCTCTTAAATGATGCGAATGAAAAGAAAACAAAAATCACTCTTGAATGATGCGAAAAAAAGTAAAGAAAGTATGGAACGCTCTTGAATGATGCGTCAGAAATAAGAAGTGGTCGCTCTTGGATGATGCGAATGTTAGGACAATTATCGCTCTTCAATGGAGAATGTTATAAACGCTGGATGATGTGGGAGCAGTGATGCATTTTGAACTGAACGCGAGCCAAAAATGAACGGAGCCCGAGCCAAATTTACACGAGAACGCAGTAGACAGCTAGCCGATGCTCAAGAACGGCCCATTCAGTTTGCATTAATGATCGGGGCTCTCGTGTAGTAAATGATTGAATTAATCGTTGTAAATGTTCATGGTTAGGGAAATCATACAGCCCTTGGTATTTGGAATACCAGAAAACATATATCTGCCAAAGTTTACTATAATAATCAGTCAAAATGAACTGGGTTCACAATGTTCAAGCCTACTTGATCGCTGCGTTAAAAAAAATTGAACTGGAACGCGAACTGAACGCGTTCAAATGCATCACTGTGTGAAAGAATAAAAAAATGAACGCTCTTATATGAGAGGAAAAAAAATCAGATTATCACTTAAAATGTGATCGAAGATGTAAGAAGGCCGCCCTTGAAAGATACAAAAATAATTATTGAATGCCTTTCCTAGAGGCAGTAATATGTATTCTTCTATGTTGCCATCGTTCATGAACAAAATGAAACAAATACTTTCTAGAATGGATTGATTACCTCTCGAATGAAACGTAGATCTGTCAGATGGTATACAATTTTATTATGTTTGTACGATATGTCATAAATGAGATGTTTGGTACTGAGGAAAATAAACAAAGTCATTTTATAATGAATATTATGTATAATAGTAAATGAAGAGTCATACTGTTTCAAATTTAGAGAGTTATTGATTGAACATGTTGTATAATGCAAGAGCCTTAAGTTTTATTCCACATGTACGTTACTACCAAATAATTAGTAGCAACAATTACAGTTATGAAATTCAGTTAAATAATCGTTTATGACATAAAAGTTGGAGGACTCGTGTTTTGAAATTTGCGAAGATAGTCATTTTTGTTTTTGTTTTATAGGAAACTTTCAATTTATATGCTGGACTTAAAGCTGACAAATGTTTGTTCGGCCTGAATGTACATATTGACGCTTTATTGCAAAAATCATTCAATCGATCTTCCCCATTGTGTGTACGAGACATGTAAATTAAAC
Organism: Aedes aegypti; assembly: GCF_002204515.2. Taxonomy (NCBI): domain Eukaryota; kingdom Metazoa; phylum Arthropoda; class Insecta; order Diptera; family Culicidae; genus Aedes; species Aedes aegypti. The sequence continues at coordinate 385,947,207 of NC_035108.1, forward strand.
TATGAGTTCGGTACGTTTTGATGATATTGAATAGTTGTTAAACACTCTTAATTTAATCGAAGACATGATGCCAAAAACAAAACAATCGCATTAGTGTAATACAAGGTTAAGTAGACTTGTGGAAGTCTCGTTTGATTTGTAGCTCATGCCAGGCAAAAACTAGAAAAAAGCAGGTTTACAGGTGCATAAGTTTTTGGTATTCCTACAGCTCAATTATGTTGAGCAGCACTAGTGAGTTGCCACAAAGATATGACCATCGTAATAAATACAGAATGATAGACGTAATAATTACAGTACGACAGACTTATTTGTAATACGTAAAAGTGGCTCACGTAGAAATGGAGAAATGGATTGACACTAACAGGATTAACCGGGCGAAACTTTACAGTAAATTTTCAATATATTTCACTGAAGTTTAGGAATTAAAAATCCATAACCATACACTCCCATTTCAAAGAGATCTCTGCCGTTACAAATCAGAAAACTGAGACCCTAGTTTTTCTCACGAAAGAGATAATGGTGATATCAAGTAGCTTATGGATTGATAAGCAGGAACCATAACAACAGAGGTCAGCCGATTACCTAAAAGGTAGGATTCTTAATTATATTGCAAAACATTGTTTAGATATAGATGGAGTTTCATGAATATTTGGTAATCTCGATACTTGAAATCTGTCCCGTTAACGTAGAGTACGACAAAAGGATAATCATTTGATATATCATGAATATTGATGACGATTGCACATCATAACGTTGAAATTTTATTGACATTATCAACAGAGAATACATGGTATACAAGAACTGATGTTTACATATTTCTAGTTCCATGAGATGAAAATAGTATATAGGTAGAGGTGATTTTAATAAGTGAGCACTTTGATGTCATTCACCGATGGAAAAAAAAGTCGACAATCTTAAATCTTCAAAGAATCACAACTTGAATAACGTTGGATTATTGGCAAAAAAAAAAAAACTTTACAGCTGTAGAGTTTTCTGCTTCAGAGTTAGGTAAAGTATGCAGCGCAGCCACTTATGTTTTGAAAAAAAGAAGATTGATTTATTGACGAGATATTCACATTATTTCAAACAAACCAAAAAAAATATATCAAATCTATTGAGTACTTTTCCGTGACATTCGATACAAAAAAAATCAATATTGAGTCCAATAAGCTATGTCAGCATTTAAATGAAAATTTAGAAATGTCAACGCTGAGGCATCATAAACTGTTATAAATTAATGATGTAGGCCATATTTGTTTTTATATGTATTCCTATATTAAGCTTCTATAGAATAACATAGTTCAGTGTTGTAAAAGATAAAATAAAGCTACTACTTTAAGAAGAAAATAGTAAAATAAGAAACTCGGAGGTATCGAAAAGACAGGATATGTTGTCGAATTCCAACCAAACGAGCAGCTTGCAATGGAAAAATAAAGGAGGAATCAATAGTTGGATCATGTATAAATAAGTAACATATGCTGTAAATTGTATTCATATTTGTTACCGTTACTGATAGTTTTAAGTAGTTTGAAATCAGGGCAACATTAACTCGTGAAAGGAAGCGTTGATGTTTAACCAATTTGTTTCACAACAACTCAGAAGAAATTCTAGTAAACTATATTCTTTTTTTTTTAGAAAAAAGGGGATGTGGTAGCGCCTCCATTAACACTCGTTTCTCGCGTACTTTATGGTGGCCCGACCGACATCCTTCCGAATGCCTAGTGATGCATTCGATCAGTCGATCTAACACGTTGAACGAGGATAGCTCGTTTAGCATCGCAGCGCGCGTGTCATTTCGATTCAGAGTCCCAAGGTCGTTACCACAAAGAGAAGATCATTTTTTTTTAGAAATGTATAGGATTCGATCCAATTTTATAACTAGTGAAAAATCGCAATGCTGTTCGGTATTCGTTCAACATGCCCTTCTCATCGTATTCTTTCAGCTTCTCAATACTTAATTTGCGGTACACTATTGAAGATGGTCCTAAGTATACGACGTTGGTTGGTTGGTTTGACTTTATTAACGAGATTTTTAGCCCTGGGCTAGTTCATCTCGGGACCAACGGCTTTACTTCCCTTCCGAAGGAAGTTGTCACTATAACTTTTTACATCATAAGTGACTATGTCGGGGATGGGATTCGATCCCAGGTCCTCAGCGTGAGAGGCGAGTGTTCTAACCACTACACCAGGTCCGTCCCCAGTATACGACGTTCGAACACCCCAAGTGCTTGCAGGTCCTTCTTTATTTATTTATTTATTTATTTATTTATTTATTATTATCGTCAATCAAAGTAGACTACATGTTAACACTTAAATCTATATACTGCTATATCTTACAGAGTTAGGTTACTACGCGACATTGTTAAGTCTATTGTTTCGCAATGTTGATTATATAAACTCATCATTCGGTTTAGAGGAGAAAATTTTGCATAATTAGTACGACGGTGATTAATAAAAAACTAGTTACGATTCCTCAATTGCCGGGAAGGAGTATAAAAATTTAAACTGTTTAAAAGGTTAGGAGAATCAATACGATGCGAAACAATATCGTTCACGAATGAAACCATAGTGAATTTGCGGCGCTTTTTCAATGTCTGAATATCAATGAGCATGCATCTTGATTCAAAAGGTGGAAGATGGATGTCCAGCCCAATTTACGAAGAGCATATAACAGAAATTGCTTTTGAGCTGATTCAAGACGTTCTTCATGCGTCTTCATAAAAGGAGACCATACAATACTACAATACTCTAATATAGACCTCAAATAAGCGACGTACAAAGTTTTGATAGTGTATGGATCATTAAAGTTAAAACCAAAGCGTTTGATAAAACCGAGCATATTTGTTGCTTTATGTATAATGGTGTTGTAATGATCGATAAAAGTGAGTTTTGAGTCTAAAATTACGCCTAAATATCTGACCCTATCGCATTTTTCAACGATTTGATTTCCTAAAACTACAGTTGTTTCTTCTGTGTTTCGCTTTCTGCTAAAAGTAATTGAAATTCATTTTTTAACATTTAACTGAAGTAGGCTTTTACTACACCATTCATCAAAAATAGATATTTCACTCAGATAGATGCCAATGTCGTTGGCATACTTGATTTCCATGAATAACTTCATATCATCGGCATAGATAAGAATATTTATATGCTTAAGAATGTAGGAAATATCATTTACATATAATATGAAAAGAAGAGGTCCTAGATGTGAGCCTTGAGGAACTCCTGATGTAACATGGATAGGATTCGATTTTTTACCATTATATCTCACTATTTGTTGCCGATTTGTTAAATATGATTGTATTCAGTTTAAAGATGGTTTATCAAATCCTATTTTTTCTAACTTGAAGAGTAACATAGAGATGTCAATGCGGTCAAATGCTTTGCTGAAATCAGTATACAGAGCCTTTACATAGTTACCATTGTCCATAGCATTCAAAGTATAATTGATGAATTCTAGTAAATTTGTAGAAGTGGAACGGCCTTCAAAAAATCCATGTTGTGCATTTGTAATTATGTTCCTTAATTGCCCAAACAATTTTCTATTAACAGTGGATTCAAAGAGCTTTGAAATACAGGAAATTATAGCAATTCCACGATAATTACGAATATCAGTTTTCTTCCCTGATTTGTAAATAGGTACTAAGAATGATTTCTTCCAGATTTTAAGAAATTTGCCGGATTTTAGTGACATATTGAACAGCCAAAACAAAGGAGATGTTAGTTCAACAGCAAGCTTCTTCATAAATACTGGAGGGATTTCATCAGGTCCAGCACTTTTTGTGGCATCCAATCCTTTCAAGCCTGATAAGATGTCTTGTACACTTATCTGGTGCACACTAATGTTTTTTGAGGGAGCAGGGAAGAATGAAAAATAATTTAGGTCCCGATCCTCTTCTGAAAATGTCGTATAGATTTCTTGGAAAAACGTTGAAAAGAGGTGGCAAATTTCTTCCGGGTTGTTAGCGACTTTATCGTCAAGTTGCATTTTTGATGGTAGATTGTTTGATTTTAATTTTGTTTTAGTATAGTTAAAGAAACTTCTTGGGCATGACTTTATATCGCTCTCAATTTTCTATTGTACTCTTCAAGTGCAGAATTTATAGCAATGTTCAACTGTTCACATAAGTCCTGGTATTTTTGCATATTATCATCACTTTTATGTTTTTTATAAATTTTGTGAGCCTTTTGCTTTTGATTTTTTAAATGTCTGTTATTTCTATTGAACCAGATGGGATTTTTTGAATTACCAAAAAGTTGTTTCCTTTTGAGAGGTACCTCTTCACGAATAATTTCCATTAGTAAACTGTAAAAGATATCAACAGCTTTTTCGGCATTATTTTCTTCTCTGATCAGTGAGGCCGGAGAATTTTTTTCCCCCTGTTTTGGAGCGTCTTGCTGGGTAGTGCCTCGTGAAGCCCAAGCAGGACAGTTCGGTTTTGCGTCGTCCGATTGATTTTTCTGACGGATTCGCGCGTTATTTTTGCCGGAGAATTTTTTTCCCCCTGTTTTGGAGCGTCTTGCTGGGTAGTGCTTCGTGAAGCCCAAGCAGGACAGTTCGGTTTTGCGTCGTCCGATTGATTTTGCTGACGGATTCGCGCGTTATTTTTGCCGGAGAATTTTTTTCCCCCTGTTTTGGAGCGTCTTGCTGGGTAGTGCTTCGTGAAGCCCAAGCAGGACAGTTCGGTTTTGCGTCGTCCGATTGATTTTTCTGACGGATTCGCGCGTGTTTTCGTCGCCGGAGATTTTTTTTTTTTTTCACCTGTTTTGGAGCGTCTTGCTGGGTACGTATTTGGGAAGGCCCAAACAAGACGGTTTATTTTCGGGACGCCAAGAAGTTTTGCTGTCAGTGTCAGTTTTGTGTTCAGTCGAGAATGGATTACCAACTGGTGAGTTCGTTTCATGCTTATGATAACACATATTTTCTTGAAAGCGTAACTTTTATGTAATATTAAAACAAACTTTGTATGGTTCGTCACTATATGTGTCGGCATTATGCTTTTTTCTTATACAATTTGAATATACATAAATTTTTCTCTTTTTGACATTATTAAAAATTATTTATTAAAAAAATCTTTTGAATTGTTCGACATTGTGAATGTTGACGTATTTTCTAAAACTTCTACCATATCGAGACAAAATGCACAGTAATACTCATATGTAATTTTCAAACAAACTATGTATGGTTCGTCACTACAAGTGTCGGCATTATTCCTCTTTCATATAAGTTAAAATATATACATGTAATTTTCAGTTTTCGTCATTAATAAAAACGTCTTTTGAATTGTTCGACATTATAGATGTTGACGTATTTTTCCAAAAACTTCTCGAGACAAAAACACAAAACTAGCTTTAAATACAAGTCGTATATTTCTCCCTTGTCCATGGATCGCATCACCGACCAGAGGTGACTCCCAGATCTTTTCCTCCCTCACTAATAAACACCCTTCCCGTGGTGATTGTGGAGATGCAGAGGTATTCTCGGTCTCTAGAAGCAACAATCATTACACCCTAACATTCCTTCCCCATCCCAACTGACTGTAAGGACTTGGCCGGCGCCGTTATTGATCAATAATATTAGATCTGCTTAAATTGCACTTCGAGAGTAAGCGGAAACTCCCATCCCTTATTCATTTGGATCGTAGTGCAATTCTTACCAGTTCCGATCAATCACGGAGTAGCAACCATTGACATGTACAGTCAGTCTATGCTATGCTATGCTATTATTTTCTTCTCTGATCAGTGATTGCCAGTCAATTAAATTTATTCTATTTTTTGTGTTTTCATAATTTGCATTATCGTATTAATAGATATCCTCATATTCGCACACTGTGGGTCTGTAGTTATTGTGAATAAATAATGAATATTTTAGTGCTGTATGAAATGCTTCATTTTTCCACAAGGGTGCAATACTTTCATTAACGTAGAAATCTTCTTGGATGTTTGTCAATAGAAAGTCAAGGTAACAATTTTGCCGATTTTTTACATGATCAATTTGGTTCAAGCCCAAAATTGCAATTTTGTCGAAAATTAATTGTAACGTTTCATTTTCCCCGACCACTGTAAGCATGATGCACTCATTTTCAAAATCAGGGATGAAGTCAGCATTGCGTTGGTTGAAGTCACCATATATGTGTACTTTCACCTCAGGGGGAAGGCCAGATATGATATCTTCAGCATTTTTGAAAAAGGAGTCGTAAGCATGTTTGTTCGCATGATCAAATGGAAAGTACACTGATGCAAATACATGTTTTTCGTTTTCTATATTTACTTTCACCCAAACATGTTCAAACTCTTTAAAATTCGAAGAACATATAATTTCATAAACATAGTTTACGTTTCGTGTCCGTAGAGAAGTACCAGTCTTATATTTATTTTGTATATGGTATATTTGGGGCGAAAGAGAATCTATTCGATCATAGCATCTTCTAGAGCCCAGCAAGTTGGATAATTTCCTGAAAAAAGTACCTTACACGTATCTTCCATGATAACAACACTGTTTCTAGGATCATTCAACCCTGTCGCGGCAAAAAATGAGCTTCTTAGTCGTCCTTTTTTGAGGGAGGCGTTACTACAACCAGTGAACGAAAATGCACTGTCAAAAACTGTAGTGAATGTGACAATCACGCATTAATTGCCACTACTTTCATACATCAAAAACATTCATGCGATACTGAAAATAAAAGATACCCTCGACTATACCTGTTTATCCTCAGCTAAAAATGTATCATGATTGTAATGAACTACTGTAGGGACGTTGAACCTGTATTTTCATAATTTGCCACTCACAATGTGCATCGATTGAAACATTGTTTTACTTTGAATCCTTGTATGAACCAGCCGCACTAGCTTGAGGGCTGTCCATAAGCTAAAGTTTTTTTTTTTAATTTTTAAACCCATCCCCCCGAATAATTTAAACAATAGGAATTTAATGTTGTGGAATAAAAGTCCCCATTATTAATCCGGCTATTCAATATATTTTGGTATGCTGCTTAATATATAAATAAGAAGCGCTTTGTCGTTTATTATACAGCGCACATACAGCAAAAAGTTATAAAATAACAATATGTAGCACAATGTTCTGGCTAGGTTGATGAACTCAAGTACTCACGATTCATTTACATGCTACATATATATTTTTAAAAGTACACCCCTTAACTTTAAATCCCATATAACCACGAATACCTGAAGGCCATCACCGCGAATTCCTAGAATGGCATAACTTCGTTCAAAGTAATAATATATTAGGGACAATAGCATTCAGCGTAACAGTGCGTTCAGTGTGATGACACTCGGGTTAATGAAATTCGGGGTTTAGAGTTTTAGCAAGAGAGGTTTGATACTTAAAGTAACATTAAGCTCTGCAAGTGTTCTGATTTAAAAATCAATGAAGCCAAATAATAATGCATGTTTCTTATTATTCTTAAGCGTATTTCAAGTACTGAGGCTTTCTCTTCACGAATTAGCGTAAGAATGAGTTGATTGATTATTACAATTATTTCACTATTGTGTTTTTCCAGGGCTCTTATATGTGTAATCGAAAAGGCCGGAAAATCCAAAGGAAAAATTGTAGATTTGTGCAAAAAAAAAGTGGTAATGTATGCTACAAATGATCATAAAAGTATTGACGGTTGTCTTGCGTTACAAAGTTTGGCCAATAGACCATTAAACAGCGATTGAAGTTCAAGCTCTAGGACAGAACAAAATTGCCGGAACAGCCGAAGGGGTAGCTACAGTATTGGGCAAAACATTTGCAACTTTTTTGATTTTCCATACAAAATGACCAACTTAGGTTAGCTAGATCTCAATTATTTATGGACCGATTCGAATGAAATTTTAACAAAACATCAGATATAACTTAAAGTGAGGACGTAACGCTAGTAAGAAGAAGATTACTTGAATTTCAACATATATTTTTGAACAATTATTCCAACCACGAGTTTAAATGTAATAACGATTCAGCTAATGTGAAATTATCGAACAAAAATTAAAAACTGCTTTTTCAAAATCTGATAGCCTTACACAACAATTGTCTTCAGCAAACTTGTTGATTGCGAAAAAATCTACAATTTTGCTGAAGATACCCTGAAGCTATTCCTTCAATGTGCTTAGTTATGTGATTTATAAAAAATCGTCAAAATATTGACTTTAGTCAAACCGTTACTGCTTTTAAACTCGTGATTGGAAAAATCACTCAAAAATATATGTCAAATTTCAAGTTCTGTCTGATGTTCTGTGAAAATTTCATTCGAATCGGTCCATAAATAACTGAGATCTAGCTTATCAAAGTTGATCATGTTGTATGGAAAATCGAAAAAGTTGCATATGTTTCGTGCAATACTGTAGTTGAGCTATAACAATATTTTTTGAATAATAATAATATCACAAAAGTGGCTCCGCAATGCCTTACAGCGCTTGCGCCTTTGAAGAATAAATCAATTGTGAAAGATTTTGGCGACATGTAGGTAAGTACAATGTATCATTAAATTATTTGAACATGCTTATCGGACTCGATTATGAATAGGTACGACTCGATTATCCGGAAACTCGATTATCCGGGGACTCGATTATCCGGAATTCGATTATCCGGAATTTTAGACTCGATTGTCCGGAATTTGTTTTTCGATGTGCTTGTTTTTCAATTTTTATGCATAAATGTTATTTAATTTGGTATTGCAATATACAATATTAGTGGTTTTGCAGTTTTGAACGTATTTAAGAAAATGGGGGTTTTAAAAAGTGTTTTATTAAGTGTAGGTTGCTCAAAAATTTATTTTGCTTGTAAAGACCCCTACTGTCCCTAGAAATAATTTCTGGCTCCGCCACCGCATCATATAAATAAAACAACGAAAACAGATAATATTTATTTTCTATTATAGAAGATTTCATTTTCTTTTCTAAGTGATTCGATTATTCGAAGGATTCGATTATCCGGAGTGAAAAAAAATCGATACTCCGGATAATCGAGTCCAACCTGTACTCTATTTGAAATTAGTGTTTTCAATGTTTACATCTCAAAAAGGGCGTAGCGTTTATTTTCTCAAAACCTCACCAAGAGATTATAAATAACTAAACAAACCAACTTTGAACCAAATTTTGATGGTATATTTCTTCTGATAATCAAAGCCAATGAAAATCCGTTCAAATATCTCAGATTTTCTTTGAATTAGAAGAATTATAGAATCAAAAGGGCGTAACTTCAAAACGGGCCCTACGATTTTTTTTTTAATTTTGCCCTGACAATGGTTGAAAAAGCGCCTTCCGAAGATGTTATACAGCTAGGTACTTGGCCTATAGCAGTCGAGACAAAACCATGATCGGTATGCATAAGAGCTGCCAACACAGCTTAAAAATAGCTGAGTAGATTCGCCAGATTTGTTGCTAAAAGGATCGCATATAAGTTTTCGTTCGTATGTACAGCGCATTTACTCAGCATAAAGCCGTATAAGGAAAGCTTCGACAATGTTCACATCTGCACTAAATGTTAGCTGGGGAATCATTCTTCCTAGCAATTCTCGTTATTTGAATATTCTCTCCTTTCGACTTTTTGTCACACGACGTTGACAGATCATTTGGAACATCTTTAAAACACTCTTCGTGAGATTATCTTGATTAGATGCACTTAATATTTTTGATGAATTGCTAACTATACTTTTGACCATTATTTGAGATTATGCCTATTGAACTTCTTTTAAAATATACTTAAAATTTCGTTAAAACGTTCAAACATACGTCGTTTAAAATATTGGAAAATTGTTGACGAAAACTTCATCATGTTAAGCTTTGAGAGTTATAAATTTTTATTGAATGATTATGAACGCAGTTTATACATGAGGAGGTTCTAGCGATTGAATACTTAGAATTTTGTAGACATATTAACTTAACTTTGAAATCCCAGGAATATTTTTTATACAAAAACTTTTCTTACAATGGAACTTGGTTTGGAATTTTATGAACAAGTAGGTTTGTTATAGAATACAGAGATGAATAGATATATGGAATGAACCTTTTTTGTTCACATTAATGGATTTGATTGATGGATAAGCTTTGAAATGACCTAGAATACTGATCATCTAACATAAACTACGATACTTACGGTTCAATGTCCAATACCCGGAGACACTTCTCGCCGGCTATTTACATTCAAACAACCCAATATATAGGGCAGTTTTTCATTTCCCCCAATTTTTATTACTTGAAGTGCCATCTGTTGCTCGGTTCCGTTTCTACACGACGAAGCATCCTCTCACTCCGGCACCTGCAGTATGCAGCACCACCACCAACACCTTCATCGCTACAATTCTTGCTTTTGATCGTTCTCTTCTTCACACCGGTTTCTTATGGCCCTCATCCGCCAGTAGAAGCAGAAGCAGTGTCGCACTGGAAAAACGGAAAATGCGTGTACACATACACGAAGCATAAGAGCCGTCGTCGAGGGGTTCGCTCTCACTCTCGTAAAAACGCAATATCGAGACCGAGAGGCGCACATAAACATAAATTTCACGCGTATATCACTCCGGCGCTGCCTGTTGTTGGCTGACCTGACTGTTTCAAGTCCTACACACAGTCATTATTATGAGTATTCGTCGTATGCCTTTTAGAGCCAGTGTTCGTACCGTACACAAACATGTCACTCTTTTTTTTTTTGTTGCTTTGCGCTACGAAGCCGGTGTTTTGTTATTCTCTACGGCCTTTCGTGAAAAACATGTGATTTTGTGTTTTCGTTTTCCACTTGACGGCGTAGACAGCCGGCAGCACGCTGGAAGAGTTTTAATGTGATAGATTTGGAGTTGAAGCGTTCAAAAATGGGGGAACTCTGAATTCGGAGTGACTAACGATTGTAAGTAATGCTTAAATCACGACTACAGTAACTATCGACACGACACTAGCAAATAGGACGATTTATGTTTCCAAATAAAATTCGTATCGAAAATCTTCAATAAATCATGTCGATATAATGAGACGTTCAACGCGACGATGCCAACGACTACAACAACCACGCATCAACTTCGGGCAATATGCTCGCATACAAAGTCAACCTGAATTACCGACGTGATCCCGTTCGTTCGTACCGACGGGGTTTGCAATTCTGGTTTGGTTCTGCAGAATGACACTCTAGTTGACCACGCGTTGCCGTTGTTGTGCAGTTCTGCTGTTGCTGATATTGCTGTTTTGGGGAACTCGTCCACCCTCTCCGGTGGACACCAACGGCGGCCCAACGACTTGGTACCGGAGTAAACGAGATGATTCGAATGTTCCGGAAGACGAACTGCATCGTTGACCAGAACAAGATGGCATGAATGCATAATATCTCCCCAAAGCGAGCTCTCCGTAGACATGCCGCCGAGAAGTGAAGAAAAATTGGCAGCAATCAGTATGGGTTCCCAGCCCCCACAAAAGATGACCACCTGTCAACTCACTGTAGTGGTGACTGTATTTAGCAGTAGTTGTAGTCTACGCTCTCGGAGGGGAACCTCTACATAATACATAAATTCCCCTCCCGGCCGAGAGACTCTCCGTTGAGTAACTTCGCTCTGAGATGAACAACGGTTCCATACATGAAACTTCCCCTTCAAATTGAGGGGAAGATCCGAACACAACTCAACACACCAAAAACCGGATACTCGTTCTCTCCAAGGCACATTCCCCGCAGTCCCAACATAGAGACAGATCCATTCGAGTCTTGTCAACTGAAGTCGTGATGCCATCCATCTCCGGAGTGACAGCTTCTCATCCGAGAGCCCGTCGTCAATCCCGCTTGTGATCCACCATGGAGCATCCGTGAGATCTCTCGTTCGTTCGGTGTATTCTGCTGAGAGAGAAAGACCCCTAAATTGCGTGTGTAAGCGCGGAGGAAAACCATCAGACTTTGAGGAACTCAAAGAAAAGTGTCTCACCACTTTGATGGATCCGTCCCGAACCTAGGCGGCAGGAAATGATGACTGTGCTGACTGGAGGTGTATGTGATGGGGGGAAGTTAGCAGTTTGATGATCGACGCTATTGGGCGTGCGCCTCGAAGAGCAGTGTGACGGTTGTAAAACTGAATGAATTATGATGCCCTTTGCGTCTCCGCTTTTTTTCGTCTCGTCCAGGGCGTTTTGGTGATGGTGAATTGTACTTCGGAAATAGTGCGAATAAAAAACAGTTTTTTCACTCTTTGCGGATCGCAAAAAGTGTTAGACATTTCGTAGTAGAAGAAAATAAAGCACATTTCAATAAAGATTCGAAAACATTGCAGGAGCTTTTGAAAAAATATAGCTTCTGCTATTATTCGTGAACTCCGTACAAGTGTTGAAAACAGAAGTAGTCGTCTTCTACTTTCTTAAAGTCATTGTTTTTCTGTGAAAGATGTGATTTTGACCCATGAATAATGGGAAAAGCCAACACTAAGCAATGTTCTGCAGCATTCTTAAATTCACTAGTAAAGGTGTAACATTTGTAATTTGTGTGTCAAGGATTATGTATTCTTATATGTACGCATTTCATTCCTTTCCTAAAGTCTTAATCGTTATATGGGATGTTTAACGAATTGAAAATACGTATTAGAAATGGTATTGGATACAATGCTGTAGCAGATACACGGCAGCGAGAAGTTAGAAAGTGCCGACGGCATTTCAGCTCAAGCCATTGCGTTTGTTGGTACACATATATTTAAAATGAATGTTCAGTTTTTCAAATATATGAGATATCAATAAATTCAAAATGATATTAAAATCAGGTGTTAAACGCGCCCAATTAAAACATCAAAGTTAGATTCTGCTTTTTATTGAATTTTCATGAAGGTGCCAAATATTTCTACGAGATTGGACCAAGATTAAAATGAACAAAATTTTTATCCTCGGAATTGAAAAAAAAAACTTGAACCCATTTATTTATGTTCTTACAAGTTGACTCGACAAACGTTGTATTTCCACCCAGTAGACCGTTTTATTCCTTACAAAGTGACACTTTTATTTTCACTCGATTTTATATATTTTTCCGGTGAATTTCTTAAACTTCTTGTTCAGACGAACATATTGGAACGCTAGACGAACAGAACGTAGAAAGAAGCATTTGAATCCGTAGTCCCATTTTCAATCCAACTCGTTACATATACATTTCAGCCAATTTTTATTAAGTTAGATAGATAGATTCTAAAATTTATAATTTTCAAACATGGCTTTCAATCGTTTGATATTACCTCGTTTTGCGTATAGGCGATTGGTCACATGCACTTTTGGCTTAATTTATTTTTAACCAAGTGGAATTCTCGCGTAACTTTTCAAAAGGACCTGTCTAACATTGAGAGGCTCTCTTTGTTTACTTTTACTTTTATCATTAACTGAGCAACTTTAAACACTTCTGTTTTTTCTATGAAAATCTATTGACTGTTTTACGATAAACTTGCGACGATCGACGCGCCACCATATTTCATATAACGTAGGTTATTAGAACTAACTTGGAGGTGATGTTTTGGAAGTTGTTTGGCAATTTGGAGGTTAAAATCACCTAAAAGCACTAGCGATTTTGCCGTAGATGTTGACGTTTTATCACGAATCCAAAGACATTGTATTTCAATGTATAATAAAACGACGTCTTGGCATTTGACGTTTTCACCAACTTGTCCTAGAAAGTATGGGCACAATATTGATACAACAGAGTACAACATTTTTGGTGGTGGTAATTTTGTTTGATACAATGCATTTTTGTATGCATAGCACAGTACCAGCATATACTAACTTTAATTTGTATTTAATATTAACAACTAGTATTCTTCTAATATATTTTGAAGTGATGAACTCAGGTATATAGCAGAGTTTCCATTCGAGTTTGGTAAGATGTCTGAAAATTTCTTGTTGATAGAAACAATCCGTACTAAAGTTGTACGGCATTTTTGTGGTAAGAATATCTACGGACTTGGCACCATTCGACTATTATCGGCAATCAAAATTAAAACGTTAAATTCACGGTATTTTGAATCAAACCGAAACCAATGAAAACGTTTAGAATACTATTTGATCTGTCAGCTTTCCCTGACGATATTTCCTAGACTGGACGAACAATTTTGCCAGAGAAGTCATTCATTGAAATAAATTCGCCTCAAAATACAGCTGATTTGAAGATGTCAAACAGATAAACTAGCAGTTCTTATGATAAAACGACAAGATATGTCCCACGGAACGCGTCCCCAATCAAACATCAAATATATTCGATGTATATTCCACGATTTGATTAGACCTAAATCAGTCAATTAACTACGTCTGGTCACCTCAAGGGAAAGGCTGCCGAAGAGACCAAGGCTATCGACAATAGTTACGCTGACATGAGATTTCAAAAAAGTTTTTTATCAAGTCTGTCGGTGTAAATCAATAGAGTATTGAGCAACAAACGGCGTAAATTGATAGCTCAAATGAGCAGCAAATTATGTAAATCGATAGAGTATTGAGCAACACGTATGCGTTTGTCCGAGAAAATTACAAAAAAAGAGCGACATAGGCTACGTTGATTCCCCTTTATCATTTGAAAACAATTATTCGTAAATTGTATTCGAAAGTAACTATTGAACATTCTTTTCAAACAAATAATAAAAATTATTGATATATAATCACAAAACTCGACAAATTTTGGTAAACCTTTCGTGTTTTACTCTGTGCCAAAATTGAACGATGTATTATCAAAATCAAACCGTATCATGTTCCTAACAGTGCTAAATTCTAAGGAACACAATAAGGTATAATACTCCCTTCTTAGGACGAACTACTAAATCGCAGTTGCATATGCATTACTTCTATAGTTTTTTTATGTCAAGCAGATATTTATTCAGTTGGTCATGCTTTGCATGCAACTTTCTCTTATCAGGTAGATTCAAACAAGGATACAAGATGTTTTATTGTAAACGGTCCAAATTTTTACGTTTCAAATCAACCCGGGCAGTATGCCCCTCCCGTAGAAAAAAGTTCCACAGAGAAATATATCTAAAAATAATTCCACCACTTGTTAAGCTTAAAAGGGTCCATTAGTAGTCGTCTTTTGGTAAAAGTTTTTGTTACAATTATAATAGTACAAAATGGGCTTCATTATCGGACGCAAAATTTTATGCCAAAAAAATTTGGAATTTCTGTTGGTTGCTTATACTTGTCAAAGGACGCAGCAAGTTTTTTCGGCAATGCAGTCGAATGCAAATCCAAAGCCCTTTTTGTTTAAAGACCTGATAATGTACAATTTATCTTTTTCAGGGATCCAACAAAAATACATAATTATTACAAAAACACATTTATCGAGAGCATTTATAATTCTCACAGAAACAATGGCTCTTTTGTCTGGTCAAATTATGCGCAATGGTCGTCGTTCAACATATCTATCTATATAAATAAAAATGGAATGGTGTTTGTATGTCACGAAATGGCTTACGAACGGGTCAATGGATCTGAATGATTATTTCTCCGTTTTGTTCGTCAAGGGTTCCGACGTGTTTGTGTGTATAAAAATCCCAATATATTCACCGGGAAAGTCGGAAAAACGAGAATGGACGGAACTGTCATTTTGTATGGGACGATCCATAGCGTTTATCAACAGCCTACTTGATGGCCATTGGCAAGACGAGGTTTGCCGGGACCACTAGTTAATAATAAAAATTTCTTACAAACATTACAAAAAATTAAACACACATTTGGAAAAACACAACAACACAGATAGAACACGACATCATGTGGAAGACAAAAAACAGGAACATATTCCACCGAACAATGTACAATCTTTGTTGCCCACTGAGAAGCTATAGTTTCTGTGAGAATTAAAAGTGTCCTTGATAACTGCGTTTTTGTAACAATTACGTAATTTTGTGCACAGATAAAAAAAATAACTTTCTATGTAATGTAATCAGAAGAAGATAGTAAAAGTAAATTAAAATCACCTATTGTTACAGCATCAAGTTTAATTTCCAACTATAGATGCTTGAATGTAACATGATCGTGTAAATTTGAAGTGCATTCGATTGAAAAATAAGCGATTTGTCGTTGACATTTCAATTTATTTTGACGCTCCAAATATGTGCATGAAAATAAACTGAAATTTACAGCATATTTTTAGCTGTGTAGAATCCTTTAAAAATATGTAAGGTACAGTGGGGGAAGTGTATCAGTGGTGTAAGTGGATCATTCGTCAATATTAGGCATTAATACTTGAATATGTTAAATGTTTTCGCACCATTGCTTCGTTTTAGGTTATATTCTTACGCCCACACTGATACTATTGCAAAACTAGTACTGCACGTACACTAAGACAAGCAAACTTGTTAGCTTCAAAAATTAATTATTTTGAAAATTGTTTTCCATCAATCAAAAATCCACTGTATCTCTGTCTAAAGTCGAATACTATTAGTTTTTTCGACACGTGGTGAGCATTTCAGTTCTAATTGAATGATTCACAATGAAAAATATGTGATTTTTATAAATAAATACAGATTAATTCTACATGGTACACTTACCTCTACTTTTTAATGGGGTGGGGTAAGTGGATCAAGTATTATTATTATTTATTGGCAGACTGCTTACGATAATTTTAAAAAGTTTGAGTATCCGCAAGTGTTGTTTTCCCTTAACTTTATTCATCCCCAGCTTAAATTTGTCAAATTGTCCAAAGAAAATTTGAATTAATCCACCTAAAAGTTTTTTAACCTTTTTGATACATAAAAAAAATAATTTTAAAATTTACACGAAACTTTCCGTGGTTTATCTAAGCTGAGTTGTAGAAGAGCGAAATATACAAATTTTCCAATTGAAAGCATATAATCGTACCTTATTTGACCACATAAATTGTTCTAGACAGATGATACAAATTTATTCATAAATGGAATAAAAGGATTTC
Source organism: Aedes aegypti (assembly GCF_002204515.2). Lineage (NCBI taxonomy): Eukaryota > Metazoa > Arthropoda > Insecta > Diptera > Culicidae > Aedes > Aedes aegypti. The sequence goes on from NC_035108.1 coordinate 385,964,053, forward strand.
AGTTTATTATTCAAAAGTAAATGTAACTAATATTTTTATACTACGAGTGTTTTTATAAAACATCGTTAGGAATAATCCTACCACACTTCTATATAACTTATGTCTAGAAATGGATGAATTTTCTTCAAATTATTCTAGCTACAATATATTTTTTGTTCGAATTAGTGGGAATCAATGTATAAAATATGTATATACATATCTCTTGATTAAATAATGATACTTTTTAATTTCAAAGTATGAAAATGTAACACTACTAGCATTAATTACAAGATCAATAGTAATATCATTCGTGATATACATAATTACACCACATTTGTTTTTAGAACAAGAGTTTTTTATTGGTGATCCACTTACCCCACCATGGTGGGGCAAGTGGATCATTTGGCGCAAATTTTCAAGTCCCTCAGACTCAATACATAACAATCAGAAAAATCTAAATAAATGACGATTTGAAGAATATTAGTCCCTCATTTGTTATCCACAGAAAAAAGTTTGAATTGCATTATTCTCGTTAGCTGTACATAACAATGAAGTTAATTTTTGATTTTTCTGTATCCACTTACCCCACGGTACCTTAATTGAAACTTTTGACCTTGAAATAAAAAGGGTTTTGATTTTTTTTTTTGACTGCATCGCCGAAAAAAACACTCTGTAAGCTTTCCAGTCGAGAAAATTCAAGAGAATCAATATGCGCAACATCGCGGATATTTAAGGTCCGTAATCACACTTACGTGTGAAAGATGCCGCAATAGGGCGATTCAAAATTTAAAAATGTTCGAAAATCCAATCTTCCACACCTGCCCTACAATCCTTACTATAAAAATAGTGTTCTGTGAAATTTTCTGCTTTCTAGGAGGTGATTTAAAGAATGCCCAAGAACAAAGTAGGAAATTACTATGAAGAAATTTTGAAAAATGTTCTGAACACGTAAGAACTGTAATGTAAAAAAATATCATCCCATAGTTTAAACTATTTTTTCAAACCTAAATGAAGGATGGTGTTGAAGAAACAAAACGCTTTTGAACTAATTTTGTTTGAAATTTTTGTAAATGTTTGCAGGACTATAATCAATGTAATATTATAGCACTTTGGGCTATAATTCCATATGAAGCTAAATAAAAGCAAATAAACTCATGAATTTCTCTTCTTCTATCCTTTGGATTGAATTGTTTTTTACAGTAAATTTATTTATAATGGTTTGAAAAATAAGTTTTTACTAAAGGATGACAAGTTTGTAACATTCCAGGACATGTTTAGAACATTTCCAAAATTTCTCCATAGTAATTCCCATTAAAACCAATACCACCAATCACCACTTAGAAGGCTGACAATTTTACAGAACACTTTTTTTATGGTAAGAATGATAAAAAAAGTTTGAGATTGGATTTTCAAACATTTTTAAATTTTGAACCGTTCCAATGCCGCAATCACTCGAAAATGAAGTGGGCGTATTGCCCCGTTAAGGCGCATTATCCAGATTTACTTTATACAGTCAAACCTTCATGAGTCGATATCTGTAATGGAAAGAAATGCCTCGGAGAGCTGTTTGTGGGGACCATCATAGTGATCATGCAATTATATTCTATGTAGGGTTCCATGAGTCAATATCGAGTCATAGAACATCGACTAATGGAGATTTCACTATTTAAGATATTTCTCAAAGATTTTCAATACTTTGGTTAATTTTTCGAAAGAGTACGTAAAACTGCCTAAAATTTTTCTGGTTATTATACAAAAATGACAAAGTTTAAATTATTAAAGATTTTAATTTAAGATGAAGGAAAGGCATTTTTAGGCATTTACTAGAGCAAACCCAGACTTTTTTTTTTATTGAAGAGGAATTCTCGATGACAACGGCCCACTATTTACACATAGTTCATCGAAGTGTGTGGAATTATGTTTTTGTAAAAAAAAAAAACTACAGGCATGTTGTATTTTCCGACCATCGATTTTAAAAATGTTAGTGACATTGAAAATCTGAGAAGAAGTTTGAATATAAAATGTATAAAATTCAAATGTGTTCGAAGACAAATGTTTTCAGCGGTGTTGATATAATTTTATATTTGAAATCTTGAAATAAAGGTAAACTTGAATCCAATTTTTCATTGATTTTGGTGTTCAATTATTTTATAAATATATTTGACATTTGCAAAAAATATGAATTGAACTATTATGTGCTATTATGTGCTCTGCACAGTGAAGAAATGTGTATGGATTCTGGTCAAAACGTTCTGTCATGTTGTAAGCCAGACGACAACAAATGATTTTTTAACTTCCTGATTTTAATTATCTGCGTGTTATCCAGAGACGTAAAATATGGGTGAAAATTCATGGGTCCTCAGAATACATTGCGCTATTATCTTCTATCTTTTATATGAATAAAAATGGAATGGTGTTTGTATGTCACGAATTGGCTTGAGAACATGTCAATGGATTACCCTGATTATTTCACAGTTAGGTCCTTGAAGTGTTCCAACGTGTTTGTGTGTACAAGAAGTCGTAGTAAGAATAACAGGGTAGAAAAACTGACAATTTTGTTTTGCATTATCGGACAGCCTACTGCGTTACCCAAGTAGCACGCGAAACATCTTCCAAAGATATGCTTTTCAAAAATGGTTTCAATCGCGTATCAATAAAAGCATCTGTAACTTAGCTGGTTGTAGTTCGGTTGCATGTCAATATCAAGGCTCATAAAGTTTCATTGCCGTTCCAATGAATATGCATTTAACTCCTTGTTTGAAGTTCAACATTTTTGAAACGACAAGATTTGCTGCAAATGTGCTTTGCAAATAGCAATGAAGTCAAATTCATCAAGATGTTTTCAGCAACTTTTCAAACAAACTCTTGAAACTTCTCCCAAAATGCCAGTTTTGATGTTATGTTTCAAATAACTTTCATTTAAAGCATCCGCCACTTGCGTTCAATTTTCGTTCCCATACCCACAACTCAAGAAGATTCATCCAAGTTGCAAGAAAGTTGCACTAAACTACGTGTATGACAGCTAGAAGTTTGTTTGTTTCAATCCAGTTTCAATATGGTTAAGTTGCACCTTACGTATCATCTAACAACGAAAACATGGTCTAGCAACAGTTTGTTTGTTTAAATGGTGTTTCTCATGTGTTGCATGTAAGTTATTGCGGAAAGTTTAGATTAGTTCAGGCGTGGCCTAATTTTTCCAGTAATGAACTTGTATTCCGAAGGCTGCAGTAAAGTTATAAGCAACAAGCTTTGATTAATGGACAATGTGGTCGCTTTTATAGTGCATTGGCGAAACAATTGTTCGAAGAGCTGATGGATTAGTGAGTAGAGGAGAAGATTGGTGATCTTGAGGTCGGAAATTCGATTCTCGTTCATATTTTTGTTTTCATTTTTTTCTGTAAGTTTTTTACAACAAATAAGCACTTTTGATAAAACTTAAATATGTTGCAAACAAACTCCGCCTCTTGCGCTTTTTGCGTCGCTATTCAGTGCAATTGTAAGTCATATTTTCAACAATTGACAACTCTGATTAGTTTCAAGAGATAATTTTATTCTTGAGTTGAAACAAACTGTGCTGCTTGGGTACAAAACCAGGTTTGTCGAGTCAACTAGTATAGAATACAAAATAGGTGTTTAAAAAACAATTAAAATTTATCTTGAATTACTTACTCAAAGTCGTATTTCATTGATGATATTGCGCCCAAACAATGGCTTGCAATGATGCGATGACGATTTGCACTTACCTGTACCGTGTTATCTTAAATTCCGAATAGACTCATATTCCGAACACTCGGCATTTGTAAGTCGATTTGGTTGTAATGTTTCGCTGAAATATGTCATCATTTTTCCAAGAAATGGAAAATAATTGCCATTCAGTTTCAATGTCTTTTAAGCTTTTTTTACCTAGGGAGTTGTTTTGGTTTTAGTTTGATAAATTTGTCTGCAAAATTGTTTATTTCGATTCTATTTATTTCTGCTATTCGGAATTTGAATCAAGGATGCCGAAAAATGAGAAAGATGCCGAAAAATGTAAACAGTGTTCAGCATTTGATTTAAAATGTTGTTCCAAATGTTGTTGAAAAAATACTGAGAGCTTGAGCTTGAGCTTGATTGGCCGCCCGTGGATGCACTCCAGTATCGCCAGATCAGCTGCACTTACACAAGGAACCAACCGAATGACTGCTTGGGACTAACAGGCATCCTCAGTGTATAAGTGCTGGTGATCTTCTATTTTTAGGCAATAATGGCACCTGCCACGTCAGAATGCAGACCAATGAGGGGAAGGGGGAGGAATTGATGATGCATTGAACTGGCTCCCACGTAGACCGTATATTCCACTGCATCCACGCTAGTTCATGCGGGAGTGTATGGATGGGGGGAAAGGTATGGCAGAGAGGTTTGCTTTTGTGGTTAGCAGACTGCCTATGTATCAGGTGTGCGCGTGGAAGTAGGAAGCGTTAGGGAAACGGTTTCTTGTCCGTCTCTGGTTCTAGCGTTTGCTATGAACGAATAGTTTGAGTGTGATATATTTAGAATGGAAGATAGAAGCAAGTGAGAGATATACAACTACAAAGTACGAGGAAAGGGACGGGCCTGGGATTGAACCCATATGCATATGCATATGAAGCAGAAGTGGTAGCCATCAGACCACCAACCCCGTCTTGCTGTTAAAAAAATACTTAAACAAAAAATACTGATGATTTAAAACATCATTTTCATCAGCACATCCAACAGCTAACAGTTAAGCTTTGCTAAGAAACTAAAATTTTCACAAACATCAGCTAATTTGTGCCTATCCAGTGTATTTGAAGTCACTGTTGGTCTTGATTATTCGGAATATCAGTCAAAACGATATTTAATTGTGAAAATCTATCTCTTGTTAAGTTAAGTCATCTATTCATGGAACTAAACATAAACAAAATCACGCGAACAGTCAACCATAATGCAGCTTTCTGTTTTTTGTAAAGGAAACTCTTCTAAATCATTCTCGAGCATTTTTCGTTAATCCCAAATGGGCCACTGTAGTGAAATATCCACTTTGAGTCTACAATTGCCCTATTTACGACAAAACATGAAGAATGAGCCGTCCCATAATATTTTTTGGTGTCAAAACCGAAATGTCCTTAAGTAAGGTTTCTCCGGGACACTTGGCAGTGGCCAAATCTGTCCAACACACATTTTCAATTTATATAAGGATTATTCATGATGAGCTATGAAGAAAAAAAAACTGTACGACATGTTGTGATTGGATAAATTATTTGATCCCAATTCGGATCCACTACCGGCGCTGATTCCGGGGAAATGGTCATATATTGGTTGTTTCTGGTCCGATCTGAATAGTTGGAGCACCAATCACTTCAAAATTTCATCTTCTATCTCCAAACTAAGTAAATTTTTTGATCCAACTGATGTCTTTGCTAAAAACACGTCATAAATTTTCTGCATAAGACATGCTTCCGGAAATCCGGATTATCAGCGGTAACCAGTACACGTTATTTCTGAACCAGTAGATTATAAAAATCAAATATACATCGGATTTTTTCTTGCTAACGAATTTAAAAAAATATTCTATCGGTATTTTTTTTCCATACATTGTGTATGGGCAGATTTCTGGTTTAGACATAGCATGCAGTGATCTTAGATCATCTGAGAGCATGAGCATGAGCATGACCATGAGCATGAGCATGGTTGACCGCCCGCAGATGCTACTCCGTTATTGCAAGAACAGCTGTACTTACGCAGGGAACCAACAGACGCTACTCGGGATCAGTAGCATCCTCAATGTGTAAATACTGGTGCTCTCATTATTATAACAAACAATAACGGCGCCGGCTGCGTCCGAATGCAGGTCAATTTGGGGATGGGAGGGAAATGTTGACGTGTTACTTGCTTTATGGAAGCCGAGGAGTCCTCTGCACTTCCACAAGTAAACACTGGGAGTTTGGATATGGGGTAGGGATTCGTTTTGGTAAACGATAAATATATAATTTGAAATGAATGCGCCTAACCGGATTCGCGATATTATTCGATAAACGCATTAAACGCCGAACAAGTGTTCGTCACTCGCCCCCATAGGAGCAAGCGACAAGATAGGAGGATCAAACACAACTAACGCGTTCCGCGACCCGTCACACTATTTTACCGTGCTATGCGAACGGCACGCAAAACGATTGATCCTGCCCTCATCACTCGCCCCCGCAGGAGCAAGCGTCAAGGTCGAAACATCAAACACAACTAACAATCGCGGCACTTTTTTCATTACTGATCGACCGACGCGCGACATGTTTGATCCTACTCTCGTCACCCGCCTTCGCAAGAGCAAGCGTCAAGGTCGAAGGATCAAACACAACTCTGGTCTTAGATCATCTGAAAGCACCTCGAAACTCATAAATATTATAAAAAAAAAATCTAGATTAGTTGATCCGTCCAGTACTTTAGATTTTAAATCGGTCAATGTTGGGCAAAGTTGTAGCATTCCAAAGTTGTTCCGAATTTTTACTTGTCCCAGTTATTTTGACAACCCCCTGTACATTAGGGCGATTCAAAATTTGTAAATGTTTGAGAATTCAACCTCCCATATGTTCCTTATCATTCTTACCATAAACATAGTGTTCTGTGAAAGTTTCAGCTTTCTAGGTGATGATTTAAAGGTGGCCCAAAGGCAATGTAGGTTTATATGGAAATTACTATGTAGAAATTTTGAGAAATGTTCCAACACGCTTGTACTGTAATGTAAGTAGAAACTTATCATCCCATATTAAAAACCCATTCTTCAAACCTTAATGAAGGATGTTGGTGAAGTAACAAACCCCACTTGAGCTAATTTTGTTTGGGATTTTTGTACATGTGTGCAGGGCTATAATCCTATATTAAGCTAAATAATAGCAAACAAACTCATGAATATCTCTTCTACAATCCGTCGGATTCAATTTCTCTCTTCAGCAAATTTCTTCATTATGTTTTGAAGAATGAATTTTTACTATGGGATGATAAGTTTGTACTTACATTACAGTACCAGCGTATTTGGAACATTTCTCAAAATTTCTCCACAGTAATTTCCATATAAACCTACATTGTCTTTGGCCACCTTTAAATCATCAACTAGAAAGCTGAAAATTTCACAAAACATGGTAATGATGATAAGGAACATATGGGAGATTGAATTCTCAAACATTTTTAAATTTTGAACCGCCCTACTGTACATATGTGCCCAATACACCCACCCAGACAACCTAAACTCACGCAAAAATATACGTAAAACATCATTTACGTGTACAAATTACATCACATCCGCACATTACGGTGCATGAAATCGTTTAGTTGATGTTTTTTTTTTTGCATAAAGCGCTATTTTATTATTTTATAAATGCATTAAGTTCCGTAAACGCGTACAAAGTAAATCAAATCAATGCGTAGCCGCTGTCAAGTCGTGTTTGTTATCATAAATTGAGTCACATAAGCCACACAGTTTAGGTCGCAATGCAATTTCAAAATGAAATGTAAATCTAATTGATTAAACCCTAATATGTACGTATGATTCTGAGTCTATCAAAAGAAATCAATCTGAACCCCGTGTCATTTTCATCAAAGATCACTTAAATCAACTCACTCTCTAGATCGCATTCATGATGTTTCTACAGTCAACTCCTTATACGGGACAAGCAATAATTTTAGAACAACAAAACATATGTGCCAATTTTCGGATTTTCATAAAAGTGCGCTAAAATCGGATGGATGGGTAGAAAATTGTGACTTTCATTACATAGACAATTACACTATTTGTCATCTGGACTTCCTTCCAGAAGTAAATCTAATAGCGACGTATTATTTTGTTCAATAAACCTTCTTTCATTGCTGCAAAAAAAAAACAAAATTGTGATGAGATGCCTCGCTAAAGAGCATTGCATGACTTTATTGGCTCGGAGCAGGTTTTTCAGAGTTCCAAGTGCTGGGTCTTCCTTAGCCGAGAGGTTAGAGTGCGCGGCTCCAAAGCCATGCTGAAGGTGTCTGGGTTCGATTCCCGATCGGTGCAGGATTTTTTCCTAATGGAAATTTACTTAATTTCCCTGGGCATAGAGTATCATCGTACCTGCCACACGATAAACGAATGCGAAAATGACAACTTTGGGAAAGAAAGCACTGAGTTAATAATGTGGAAGTGCTCATAAAACACTAAGCTGAGAAGCAGGCTCTGTCGCAGTGAGGACTTAATGCTAAAAATAAAAGAAGTAGTAACTATAGTTTTCAAAGTTTACTACAACAACGTTTGTAATCAAATGACAACTTTTCAATAGAAAATCTAACTCATTTCATGAATTATAATGACATCCATCACAAGATCGAGCCATAAATCAACCCGGTTTGATCGTTCCAACTCGATTGCCACGTATTGGACATACCTTCCAGCGATGAACCGCATTTCACACCTTTCCACGCTATAAAACCAATTTGAGCACGAGTTAAGGTAAAAACCGAACTACCACGATCATATGACCGGAGGGACCTTTTTTTGTAAAGTTCAGTGTGTTGACGGCTTTCGCCGATGGCGGTTAATATTTTATGCAGTCCGTGTGAGCAGCCACAATATCGTGCCATACGCCTATTGGCTACCGCCGTTGGCGTTTAGCAATCCTGAGCCGTCAGCTTCTCCGGCTTGGTGGTGATAGATGGAAAACAGCAGAAAAAATCGCCACGGCCGATCTGCGACGTTGTCTTTTGCGGTGTCGAGAGCTGCTGGTCGCAGCAGCAAAGAAATGAGGAAAACTTAATGGCTCTAAATTGGCCATAAAAATAATAACATAATTGCTCGAAATGAACCCGTCAAATGTGAGCTAAGAAGGTTTTTGTTTCGGTGTTTTCGTTTTGCTTCTTTTCGTGCATGCTCGGTATGCAAGCGGTGCGAAGGAGAGTGTCGATCACTGCGGCTGATGATCTGTTTGTTGTTGTGGTCATCTTCATCGTCGCTGTTGTTCGTAGCTATAATGATCTCCATCTTGTGCCACCGGAGATTGCTGTGGGGTGTTTAGTGGCGTGGACAATAATCGGGTTCATAAAATTAAAGAGTTGTAAATAGTTACCTGGATCACCTTCACGATACTGTCCTTCGTGCTATGCGTACACGGATTCTCTCTGCTCTTGGACGTGTGTAAAAACTACCTAAAGCAATAAAACAGTACTTCTCTGTGCTACAAAAACAGTACTTTTCAGTACTACTTTTTTTTTCTACTATCGATCCCTTTACGATTCTTGTTTGGACCCGTGCCTTCGATTTTTCGTTGGACCCGTTAGCGAAAGCTAGCGGTGGTAATCTTTGTTAGACACCGTTTTGGGAAAAAAAACGTTTTTGGAAGGTCACGTTTTCTTTCGTTTATTGATAAAACATGGCTGCAACTACAAACAAAGGGAAGAGTGAATCTCCGAACTCACAACTTCCTTCCAAAAAAGTGGGGTTCAAAACTGTCACCAAACATGGCTTCCAGAAACTTGGAGGAAATTACCAGAATCCCACTCAGTGCCGTCAGTGCCAAAAGTGGGGTCATGGTACAAAACATTGTCGCATGGATGCTTAATGCATGATTTGCGGAGGTTTTTCTCACGCCAAGGACGTCTGTCCAGTGACAGAAGATACCGATAAGTTCATATGCGCAAATTGCGGGGGAAATCATAAGTCAAATTTTTGGGCTTGCCCTTCGCGTAAGCGAGTTGTCGAGGTTATCTTTTTGAAAAGGTCATCTTGAACAGAACGATGGTTCACATCAACGAAAATTTAATTTTAGCCAATAAACAGATCAGATTTCGTCATGGACATTCGATCACTCATCAACTTTTACGTGTAACAAATTTGATTCGTTCCAACAAATCTGAAATCTTCTTTTCTGAGGGTGTAGCTTATCAGAGCGTCTGTTCTCCATTCTAGGAGCGGCTCAAAACAGCGTCTGTTCTCCATGTTAGGAGCGGCTGATCATCGTCCTAGTGCCAGCGTGGGACTCTAAACAGTGCTGTGCACGATGATCCTCCGGCGAGACAGAGGATTGGTGCAAGCCTTACAAGCCAGCCGTAAAAATCATCAGTGCAGGAAGCATACAATGTAAATTCGGACCGGAACAATCGGCATAGACCCAGGCATCGAAAACGGACTAACGATTGGAAACTCGGATCATGGAACTGTAAGTCTCTCAATTTCTTGGGAAGTACCCGCATTCTTTCCGAACTATTGAGGGTCCGCAAGTTCGACTTCGTAGCGCTGCAGGAGGTTTGCTGGAAAGGGTCGACGGTACATACGTAACAGACATGAGCTGGGCACATCTTTTATCGTGATGGGCGAAATGCAGAGGCGCTAGATTGCGTGGTGGCCAATCGACAACAGAATGTGCAAGATTAGGATCAAAGGCCGTTTCTTCAATAACAGCATAATCAACGTGCACAGCCCTCACCTAGCAAGTGACGATGACGATTAGAAGGCTTTCTACGCGCAGCTGGAACGTGAATACGACGGCTGCCCAAACCATGATGTCATAATCGTTATCGGACATCTAAACGCTCAGGTTGGCCAGGAGGAGGAATTCAGACCGATTATAGGGAAGTTCAGCGCTCACCAGCTTACGAACGAAAACGGCATTAGACTGATTGATTTCGCCGCCTCCAAAAACATGGCCATACGTAGTACCTACTTCCAGCACAGCCTCCCGTATCGGTACACCTGGAGATCACCCCAACAAACTGAATCGCAAATCGACCACGTTTTGATTGATGGAAGACACTTCTCGGACATTATCGACGTCAGAACCTATCGCGGCGCAAACATCGATTCGGACCACTACCTTGTGTCCAGCTGTATCGTTCTCAAGAAACACGTAAGTTCTACAAGAAAATCAATGCATCCCGCAAAGGCTTTGTGCCGCGAGCCGGAATGTGCCGGGATAAGGATGGAGGTATCTTGACGGACGAACGTGGGGTGATCGAAAGGTGGAAGCAGCACTACGATGAACACCTAAACGGCGCAGAAAAGGAAGATCAGGACAGCAGGAAGAATGGCTTCATCAGTACGGCGGATGTGGGAGACGTGCCAACTCCCACAGTAGGTGAAGTTAAGGATGCTATCAAACAGCTCAAGAACAACAAAGCAGCTGGAAAGGATGGTATTGGAGCGGAACTTATTAAAATGGGCCCGGACAGGTTGGCCACTTGTCTGCACCGATTGATAGCCAGGATCTGGGATACAAAACTGCTACCGGAGGAGTGGAAGGAGGGAATAATATACCCAATATACAAAAAGGGTGACAAGTTAGAATGTGAGAACTATCGAGCGATCACCATTCTTAATGCAGCCTATAAAGTGCTTTCCCAGATCATCTTCCGCCGTCTATCGCCACTGGCAAGCAGATTTGTTGGAAGTTATCAAGCCGGATTTGTGGACGGGCGATCGACGACAGACCAAATCTTTATGTTGCGGCAGATCCTCCAAAAGTGTCGCGAATATCAAGTCCCTACGCACCACCTATTCATCGATTTCAAAGCGGCCTATGATACCATCGACCGCGAAGAGCTATGGAAGATTATGGACGAGAATGGTTTTCCCGGGAAACTGACTAGACTGATCAAAGCAACGATGGATAGTGTACAGTGCTGTGTGAAGATATCGGGTGCATTATCGGACCCGTTTGAAACACCAAAGGACTTCGACAAGGTGATGGTCTTTCCTGCCCCTGTTCAATATTGCACTAGAAGGTGTTATGAAATGGGCGGACTTCAACATGCGGGGCACGATCTTCAATAAATCCAGCCAGTTCATCTGCTTTGCTGACGACATGGACATTGTCGTAAGAACGTTCCAGGTGGTTTCTGAACAGTATACCAGGCTGAAACGTGAAGCAGATCGGGTTGGATTGAAGGTTAATACGTCGAAGACGAAATATCTGCTGGCTGGAGGAACCGAGCGCGATGAAGCTCGCATTGGCAGACGCGTGATGATCGACGGGGATGAGTTCGAGGTAGTGAAAGAAATTTGTCTACCTCGGATCATTGATAACGTCGGATAACAACTGCAGCAGAGAAATCCGAAGACGTATCATTGCCGGAAGTCGTGCTTACAACGGACTCCACAAGACCTTGCGGTCTGTTAAGCTTCACTTCCGTACTAAGTGTACCATGTACAAGACGCTAATAAAACCGGTAGTCCTCTACGGGCATGAGACGTGGACAATGCTCGAAGAAGACCTGCCAGCGCTAGGAGTTTTTGAACGACGTGTGCTTGAGACGATTTTCGGCGGAGTATGTGAGAACGGCGTATGGAGGAGAAGAATGAACCACGAGCTTGCACAACTCTACGGTGAACCTAGTATCTAGAAAGTCGCCGAAGTTAGAAGGGTCCGATGGGCGGGACATGTTGTGAGAATGCCGGACAACAATCCCGCAAAAATAGTGTTTACCTGTAATCCAGCCGGTATAAGACGAAGGGGAGCGCAACGAGCTAGGTGGTTTGACCAAGTGGAGCAGGATCTTGGAAGTGTGGGGCGATCGAGAAATTGGAGGATAGCAGCCATGGACCGAGTTAGTTGGCGAAACACTGTGGCGCAAGTCATGTCTTGAAAGACGTAGAGCCAGCAAGAGATAAGTTAAGTAAGCAACAAATCTGAAGGCTATTCTACTGGTCTTGCTCTCCTAGACATTAAAAAGAATTCGATAGTGTTTAGCATGAAGGCTCCAACATACATTGTTAAAATAATTCAAAGTTATCTGTCAAATCGTACACTTCAGGTTAATTATCATTAATTATCATTAGCTCCAGGTCTGAAAGACTTCCTGTAAGAGCTGGTGTTCCTCATGGAGGCAGCATTTTGGGACCAATATATACAATACTTCATGAATGTCAAAAATCCTTGTTTGCAGATGACACAGGCCTCTCCACCAAAGGACGAAGTCTGGGTGTTACCTGTAGTCGATTGCAAACAAGTTTGGATATTTTTTCTTGATACTTGCAAAAATGTAAGATTTATCCTAATGCTTCCAAAACTCAACTAATAATATTCCCACATAAACCAAAAGCTCTTTATTTGAAACCATCAAGTAGACATGTTGTCACGATGAGAGGGGTTCCAATAAATTGGTCAGATGAAGTTAAGTAGGGGAACTGGGGGTAAAATGAACACCCTAAGCAATTTTCAAGTTTTCTTGCTTATGAAGCTGTCAGATTCTCTTTCAATTGCTCATAAATGAAGAAGGATGTTTATGCAGTGTAACAAGTTGAAATATTGTAATGGAAATAGAATTTTATCAACATTATTATAATTTTCAAAATTTCGTTCCACAGAGGCAATGTTCCAAACATGTGGGTAAAATGAACATGTAACGGGGGTAATATGAACATATACTTGGGGGTAAAATGAACATAAATACAATGGGGGTAATATGAATATATACTGGGGGTAAAATGAACATATGCTGGGGGTAAAATGAACATGTAGTGGGGGTAAAATGAACACCATTCAAATCGAACGGGTTGCGGCATGATTCTCGGCATCTGGTACATGATCAATGCATATCTCACAGACATTCCGGAATCGATGGAAAGTTTAGTCGCGACTATCTGGATGGCTGTCCATGTCCGTCTTTCTATTTTCTGCGGAAAACTCTCGGCATCTGGAACAAAATCCGGTAGTATTCGCCCTGCCATGGTGCTCATATTACCCACATCTCAAGTGGTTCATTTTACCCCCAAAGAATCAACATACTCAAATAATTTGTTCTAAGAATTTATAAGATAAAAATACTCTTAATTTCCGTCTACTTATCATAAATACTTTAAAGATATGGTGTGCTACGAAGTTCAATAGATTTTTGATGATTTAAGAGCCAGTTCGCGAAAGCCGCTTCCCCTTCTTGTATTGATGTTCTTCGATCAGGCTGAAATTTTCAGGGATTGTTCTACTATATAAAAGATGCTGTTTTGCAAAATTTTAGATTTTTATATTAGGGGGAAGTGGGACAAAATGACCCCCAATGATTTCAAGTCACTAAACATGAAAAATCACAAAAACTGAAATAACTATAGTAAAACTGCACGGATTATGTTGAAACTTGGCTTGATTACTCTACGTTATATAAACTTTGAGATAAGCATGGTATATGAATTTTAAAAGTACTTCAAATCGAGAAAAATGAGTTTTCATAAAAAATTTAGTGATTTTCAAATCGATTTTTTTCTTACCAACCGAACTTTGTCAAAAAACTAAATATGACGTTTTGTAGGGTAACTCATGGGCTTTCATTTGAGGTGTAATCCAAATATGCCGTTTCAAAAATTTTCGAAAAAAATTTTTTTTTCGGGGTAGTGTTTGAACTTGAGCCATTTTGCGAGTACCGCAAACGCCTTGTCTAGAGAGGTTGTATTGATGTTCTCCGATCGAGCTGAAATTTACAGGAGTTGTTTTCCTATATAAAAGAATATATTTCGCAAAATTTCAGATTTTTATATTAGGGAGAAGTGGTACAAAATAACCATCAATGATTTAATATATAAAAACATACTAAATCAATTAAAGTGCTATAATAGCGATAGTAAAAATGCACGAATTTGCATGAAATTTGGCATGTTTACTTAACGTAATATGAACTTCAAAATGAACATGGTATTTGGATTAGAAAAAAATTTCGAATTGATAAAAAAAATTGTTTTATTTTTTTTTAATAAAATTATTTGTTTTTTTTTTTCAAATCGACTTAAATTTTTGTCAACCGAACTAGGTCAAACAACTAAATATGAAGTTTTGTAGGGAAACTCAGGAGCTTTCATTTGCGGTGTACCGTAGTGAATCAAAATTCAGACGGTACCAATATCGGGACACTCTGATAATATTTACCAATAAAATGCTAAATTGACAACATTTATACAACTATATTGAATGAAAAAATAGCTGTTTTTGTAGTTATTACGATGTATTGGCCTTACGGAGGTCTGTTCAACAAACTCATCAATGTCCCCGATGAGATCAGCTCAAAGGTATAAATTTATTGGTTAGAGATAATCGTATAGCATATTTTTATTACTTACATTTGGTCTCTTACTAGGCAAACAAATTCAAATTTTTAAATTTTAAATGTAATTATTCAGTTTTAATAAGCATAAAGTAATAATATATGAATTAAAATTCACTTAATAAACGATTTTGCATTCACATCGATCAATCAACAATGAGAAGTTAATTTTTTCAATTCTCATTCCCCCACTTGACATTTCCCCCACTCATTCGCATGGATGATATATATGCATTCATGGGGCGCTTAGATGGAGGCAATCGTCGCAGCAGTAGTGATTGTAACATAATAATACACAAAGTTATAGTTTAAAAGTTTAGTGACACCATATTGAAAACAATATGCTGTAAATATAGTTTAAAATAGTAAAGGCTGTCCGGAATTTGAGCCCAATGTTTTTGAATCCGGACATTGTATTGGAATTGTATGTTTCGATGCCGTAAGTACACAATTTTCAAATAAAACTGGAATAATACTTTGAACATCATCAAAACATGAGTAATATGTAATAGGAACAATACTGTGCGTCGTTCATTGAACCAATCAGTGATGATTGCAGTTTAAATCACCAACATGTCTGTCCAAACAAATAAATCACAAACATTGCTTACACAATATGTGTTCATAACTATTCAAAAAGAAACCCATTTGGCAGAACTACACTTTTCATAAGGGAAAAGTGGGTCATAATGACCCCCAATATTTGTGTGTCGTAAAACACACAAAATCACAAGAACTACTGTAACGTTTAAACGGATTGTTTTGAAAAATATTTTTTTTTGTAAAAAACATACAATTTTCCGTTAAAAAAAAATGCAATTTTTAACAATCTTCGTCTCTCTTTTACTCTTTCGAGAAATTTGCAAGCATCAAGGCTAGTAAAAGTCAAAATTCCATTCAAGATTTAAACAGTACAGTGTCTCATAGCAGCCATATGAACAGTCAGTCTAAACTTAGCTAAACTCAATTATTTACAAATTTATCTCTAGCAAACATAACATCATATACACATACATGTGACCCTCCTAATCAAACCCATCAAACATTATCCAAATTAAAAAAAATGCGGTAGTTGATTCCCACCTAAACAGCGTGAGAAGAAACAACGCTTACTACTGAACCGCCGAAGCTGCTAACGAAAACATTGGTGCAATGACTTATTGTTATCCACATCATCACTTTTGCAAGAAAGTGACATTTCTTTCAGATATGGCAGCGGCAACACGGTATGATATATTCGGTATTACAACTACCGACAAGAGGCCTCCATACGCTGCTCATACCGCCCGGATTTTGATTCACCACGGTACACCGCGAATGAAAGCCCTTGAGTTGTCCTACAAAACTTCAACCTAGTTCGGTTGACCAAAAATAAGTCGATTTGAAAAAAAAAGTAATTTTACAAAATAACAGGTTTTTCTCGATTTGAAACATTTTTTTAACCAAAATGATCATTCATATAACGTAAAGTGAACATGCCAAATTTCATACAAATTCGTGCATTTTTACTATCGCTATTCCTCTTTTTCTTTCTGGCGTTACGTCCCAACTGGGACAAAACCTGCTTCTCAGCTGAGCACTTCCACAGTTATTAACTGAGAGCTTACTATGCCGATTGACCATTTTTGCATATGTATATCGTGTGGCAGGTACGAAGATACTCCATGCCCTGGGATGTTGAGAAAATTTACAACCCGAAAAGATCCTCGACCGGTGGGATTCGAACCCACGACCCTCAGCTTGGTCTTGCTGAATAGTTGCGCGTTTACCGCTACGGCTATCTGGGCCTCTACTATCGCTATTATAGCAGTTTAATTAATTTTGTATTTTTTTATATATTAAATCATTTATGGTTATTTTGTACCACTTCTCTCTAATATAAAAATCTGAAATTTTGCGAAATATCTTCTTTTTATAGGACAACAACTCCTGCAAATTTCAGCTCGATCGGAGAACATCAATACAACCTCTCTAGACAAGGCGGTTGCGGTTCTCGCAAAATAACTCAAGTTCAAACACTACCCCGAAAAAAAAATTTTTTCGAAAATTTTTAAAACGGCATATCTGGATTACACCTCAAATGAAAGCCCATGAGTTACCCTACAAAACGTCATATTTAGTTTTTTGACCTAGTCCGGTTGGTAAGAAAAAAATCGATTTGAAAATCACTAAATTTTTTATGAAAAACTCATTTTTCTCGATTTGAAGTACTTTCAAAATCCATATACCATGCCAATCTCAAAGTTTATATAACGTAGAGTATTCATGCCAAATTTCAACATAATCCGTGCAGTTTAACTATAGTTATATAAGTTTTTGTGATTTTGCATGTTTAGTGACATGAAATCATTGGGGGTCATTTTGTCCCACTTCTAATCTAATATTTTGCAAAACATCATCTTTTATATAGAAGAACAATCCCTGAAAATTTCAGCCTGATCGGAGAACATCGAAACAACTTCGATACAACTTGTAAAGGGGGTTGCGGTTCTCGCGAACTGGCTCTTAAGTCATAAAAACCTTAAATTCCACGAGTGAAAATTTACATCATATAAGAAAATGGAGGTGCGTACTTTGTTTTTGTTTACTTATCCAGTTTTTGACAGTTCAAAATCGCTCTAGAGTTGTCAAAATAGTTCCTTAGTCTGAGGATTAGGGATGGTGCAATATTTTGCATAGATTTATTGCATAATTACCGTAAAACACAAACCTGTTCATTTTACCCCCCCCTGTTCATTTTACCCACAGTTCCCCTATCTAGGGCTCATGCTAGATAAGAATTTAACTTTCAAAAATCACATTGAGGGCATTCAAGCCAAATGTAACAAATATGTAAAATGTCTCTATCCCCTTATTTATAGAAAATCAAAACTTTGTCTTAAGAACAAGCTTTTGATATTTAAACAAATTTTCAGGCCAGCCATATTGTATGCTGTACCAATATGTACTATCTGTTGTAATACTCGGAAGAAAGCTTTGCAGAGAATTCAAAATAAAATTTTGAAAATGATTCTAAAGCTCTGGTAGAGTGCCAATGAGTTACATAGATTATCGAATGTTGAAACATTGGAACAAATGTCAAATAAAATAATTAATAACTTCAGGCAAAAATCGTTACAATCCTCTATTGCCACGATTAATGCGTTATATGTTTAGGTTAAGTTAGGTTAAGTAAATCTAAAACGTGTTTTTGTTTCTCTTATAAGCAGGTGAAATCAACTCACCAGTAATAATTCTGAACAAATGAAATGTAATACGTTGTTAACAAAATGTTAATAAAATCTTAAATTTGTTTTACCAAATAAGGATGATAGTGTTGTCTTATAATACAGAATACATAGATATAAGAAATGAATGTAATGTTTGGAATGATATTAATCAAGAAATTAAAAAAAAGACGTCGGTGTCTTTGAATAAAAATCTCAAATGTTTTTTTTCTAATACCACGATGGGCTCTAGTAAATTAGTAAAATGAATATATTTAGGGCTTATGATAGATACAAATTTAGCTTTCAAGAATCTCTTCGAAAGTATTAGCCCATCAATTCACAAGCCAATGAATCCAACCATCCATCGTGAAAAACCATATTTACAAATAGAATAAATCACATCCATCAATAACATCCATCCTAGATTAACATTCTAATTACGAACCAATTAGCCAGATAGCTCATTCCAAATCGACGACTCAATTCCAGACATAAGTATGGTGGCGCCCTCTACGGGGAGCAGTCGGTCAATACTTCCTATTAAATTCTCTCTAACGGTCTCCAAACTCGGTTTCTCACTCACGGGAAAAAGTGATATATCGATCTCGAGCGAGACTAATTAATCAAACTGCAATCAGACGAATGGAGGCGCCACTGTCTCGAGTCCGAACACAACTCTCATTCCGCTCACTTTCTTCCACATCAATAAGCTCCATTTCCGGTGGCAAGGTGCACCCGAAAGTTCCCTCGCCTTAGGAAAGATGATGCAAACAGGTCACTTTATCATCACTTCTCCGGGGAAGAAATTTCTAAACAATCTCAAACTGCTTGGCGCTGCTGCTGCTGCTACTCAATTGTGTGTACAATAAAACAGAGGCAAAAATCTATTATAATTAACAGCTGAGAGTGTGGCGCGTGTTACTCAGCACTCGATATATTTTGAAAACGCTTCTTTTGGATTTCGTGGATCGATTGTTTTCCCACCAAGTCGTTATTTTGAAAAATTTCCCTCCAACCAGTGCACAGTGGTTCGATGGCTACCGAAAACTCAAAAATCGAAACGGTTTACCCCTAGCGGTAAAATTATTCTCTGTTTCCTTAACATTTTTGAAGTTTTAATCCAAAGTTCGAACCCCTGTGCACCGACTGCCCGGGTGCGAGTGGGTGCCAAGTGCCTCGACGGACAACGGGGGGTGCTTTATAGTTTCAACTATTAAATTTATAGGCGAGCGGATGAAAAATTACACGTCGCGCACGTTTGCTAGACATAAACATTGACGGACTGACAATAACCTCGTTACTTTCATTCATTCATTCGGTCAGAATGGCAGTGGAGTGGTGTCTGCTGGTGGTAGTGTGGTTAAGCTGTGGCCACGTAGTGTGGGGCCCATGGTTGGCGAGTAAACCAAACCAACCGGGTGGTAATGAGCATAATTTCTCCACAACGGCTCTGCAATGCCTGCCAGCTGAGATTGCCACCAAGTGTTCTCGGTGGGAATGGTGAGACCGTACCGTCATGAGAGGTAAATTCGGGTAGCTTGAGACAAACGCAAACAAACAGCACACCATGACTTGTACTGTGCCGGATAGAAATCCGTACACCTTCTTCTCCTTCTTCTTGGAATAACGTCCTCACTGGAACAGAGCCTGCATATTCAATGAGCAACCTGCACAGTTATCATTTGAAAGCTTTATTTATCAAAGTTGCTATTTTAACATTTGTATAACGTGTGACAGGTACGACCTACTCTATGCCCAAAGAAGTCAAGAAAATTTCCAGTACGAAAAGATCCTGGACCGATCGGGAATCGAACCCAGACACCTTTGGCATGGCTTTGCTTTATAGCCGTGGACTCTGGACACTCAGCTCCACTCCGTACACCTAAAAAGGATTTAACGCCTGTACGGATTCCGGTCCGCTACTGGAAAGTGACACAAATTTGAAAAGCGTGTAAGTTTACGTCATTGATGACTGTCATATTAAAGCGAGTAAAATGACAACAAATAATTTTCCGTCAAACTGAACTGGGGCACAATTAAATGCAATTTATCTCAAATTTACGCCATTTCATTTTTACTTCGAGTATTTTGTTTAACCTAAAACATGACATAATGTGTAAAGTAGCTCAATATACATTGATGGATTGTGCGAAATCGTCAGAAAACTATTCGCCTGAATGTACCGTTCACCAGAAAACCATTTGCCAAAAAGTACCATTCGTCAGAAAATACCATTCCCCAGAATTTTTTTCTTGTAGATTTTGATCAATTAATTCATGGTGAAACATCCCGGAATTCATAGATGGCCGTCACAATAGTCCAATAGTCGACTAGTGCCCCTATTCACATCTTCAAGAGTATTTTCTTTTTCCGCGAGCTGTTCTTTATGAGAAATATTTAATTTTACAGAATTTGTCGTACATCTACTAGGTAATTGACGGTTTATTAGGGTTGTCTTACTTTTTCCCAGATATAAGTATCCCGAATATCGTTTTCCCGAACACCAATTTTGCGAATGCCAGTTTCCTGGATATATTTGAATCAATATATCGATGGTATCGATACTTTGATTTGATAATCGTGTCGAAACAAATATCGATACTTCTAAATATCTGAACGTCCCTACCTGGCAAACACCGCACAATGGTCGGAAAAAAGTGAATTTTGGCCAAAACTATTTTTATCGCCTTAATCGATGAAATATGTAATCTGAATATGTTCTTTGGCGTTTTTGTTGTTTCAGAAGGTGTTATTCACAAATTACGTAACTTTGAAAAAAAAGATTTTTTTTAAATTAAAATTGTTATCAAACTGGACTGAAAGCACAAATTTTGTTTATATTTGATCGAGTTTGATCAAAATGTGTATGAATAGTGGTAAAATATATTTTAAATAAACTTTGTATGAAAAATATCGTCCAAATATATGTAAAATATTGAATTATTCAAATAGCTCTAACTTGCAAATCAGCAAATTTCTTGTGGTTTTTTGTGAGATCTAAGGATGCTTTTTGATGTGCAATATTCGAAATGGCGGCGACATGACGCGACAAGAGTTGTTTTTCATGTTCAAAATCATCAAAATCACTAAAGTGTAATATTGAATAGTATTAAAACTTCAACCAAATATTTTTCTCCAACCTCATGCTCGATAAAAGTGTTGAACCATAAGCTTTCAGATAGTGGGTAACTTTGGGGAAATATTGCATTCCTTAATTATAAATTTTGTGCTTTATTTTAAAGTTACATTTTTCAATTTTTTGACTTCAGCCAGTTTGCCGTCATAAAAGTCATAGAAATTTAAATTTTAGTTCAATTTCAGTTAAGGATCATAATAATATAACACATGAGGTATATTTTAAAATTAAAAAAATCATGAAAATCTCAAAAAAGTTTTTGGTAGTTTTGGCCGCCCCTTTATATGGAGCCCGACCATTGTGCACCGCCCCCCCCTTCCTCCAGTGGGAAAAAGGTTCCCGCTTCATTTCCCATATTATTAGCCTATGATGACACTACTGATTTAGAAAATTCATACTCCCAACAAAGGCTACTTGATGAGATTCACGCATTTTAACTACTTAAGCCATGTGAGTTTCCTGAAATTTGACCCCTAATCCTCGGTACAAAATGCTCCAAGTATCGCATCAGAGGAATTGATGGAATAAGTTCAATTATTTCCAAGAAATTAAGCAAAGATTCCAAAAAAAAAACTTGCCTTGGAATTTCCCAAGCATTGCGCAAAGTATTCGTCAAAGGAATTATATCAAAGATACTGCCGGATCAAGGATACCACGTGTCATTTTTTCAGGGACTAATGTAAGATTTTTTTTCTAGAATTTGTATCTTAACCTATATAACCTTTGTCTTAAGATATCCATAGCATATTTTACTCCATGATTGTCCGATCGCATCCATTTTTGGAGGAATTTCTTAAAAGATTTTTACGCAAATGCAACCTAGAAGACATCCAAACGTTAATCTGAAGATATCTACAAGAGCATCAATTTTGTGAGATCGTGAAAATGTATAACATAAATTCCTATAAAAATCTCTGCTTCATTTATCATAAAAGATTCTGCTTTCACGAAAAAAAATCCGTTTTTGTGTTCTGATTTTTTCTAGAAGGTTCAGAAAATTTTTCGTTTACTGTAAAATTTTCGGCCATGTATGTTTTTAGTTTTTGGGATATATATATTTTTTTTTAGATATAAAAAATCAGTCATTTTTATCGGCACGCACTGTTGGTCTAAGCGCATTAGATTTATTATTAAAAAAAAAATTATTAATTTTGAACATCTCAACCGATTTCCAATCTTTTTTAATGGAATGAAAGTTTAAAATTTCAACTTTTCAGAAAATATAAAACTCTGAAAAAACATGTTTAGATAAAAAAATATGTTTACATGAAAAAATATTAAAAAAATCTAGTTTTTAAGGAAAATATTATATAATTTCATGTAAAAAAAAAAATTCCAGACTTTTATATATCTTCTGAAAAGTTGAAATCTTAAGCTTATTTCCATTAAAAATGTTGGAAATTGATTGAGCTGTTCAAAAGTTATTATTGTTTTTAAAATAAAAAATCTAATACACTGAGACCTAGACTGCCCATAACTGCATAACAGTCACATTTGACATTTTTGACAAATTGGAGTTAATGCCATGGAGAGTCATCAAATGATAAATACTTTCGATCAACTTACTAAAATCTGTGAGATTGTTCTAGAAAATTCGAAAAAAATACCAAGTTGTTTTGTCACATTGGCAATTGTAACCGCATAACAGTCACATTGAGATTATACATGAGCCAAATCATGTAGTAGCAACGAAATTTCTATCAGAATTATTTTCTGACTATTCGCCCAATATGCGATTTGAGTTGTACAAAATTTCAGCCTCAAATAAGCTCTTTTGAATTCATAATGATTTTTTGAAATTTCAGTTCCCACCCATACTACAGTAAAATGCAAACTTGGTATCCCATTTACTCAATGCCTACTTTTGTCGAACGTTACAAATATGCAGTTATGGGCAGTAGAGTGTGTACCGATTTTAAAAAATATTTCTCAAAACGAAAAAACGATGCAGAAAATGTGAGAGTAAACGTAAAATTATCTGAACTTCCAAGAAAAAATGAAATAAGCAATAGCCCCTTTGTTCCCAAAGCCTTTAAAACAAGAAAAAAAATATGTTTTTGAATTTTTTCCATGTAAAAACCAATTTTATATGCAATTTTATATTTTTCTTGTAAAGCCAAAATCTTTAGCTTTCATTTCGTCCAAAAAAACTTGAAAATCGGTAAAGCGGTTCAGAGTTTTTTGAAACACTTACACACTTACAAGAGCATCATTTTCCACTTCCCGATTTGCAATTATCACCGGATGAAGTTCTAGAAGCTCTACGAGATCTGGATATAAAAAAGGGCTTGTAATCGATTTGCGACCTTGATGTTGCGATAGATTTCAAGGTGATATTTAACGAGCACATTGAGATGACTACCGCGAAAGCCTTCTCCGTTCCAGGAATGATTCGAAGCCCTACCAACACTTTCACAGATGTTTACGCCTTCAAAACGCTACTGTTCATGTGTTCATTGGTGCGGAGCATCTTAGAATATGCCTCTCCTGTCTGGTTTCCATCTCATGTTAAGCAAATACTTTCGATAGAACGAGTGCAAGAAAAAATAATCCTGAGGTTTGCACTGAGTAGCTACCGTGGAAAAATGCAAGGAATTTGCTGAGCTACTATGAACGATGCCAGCTGATAAGATTGGAATCTTTGTCAGTTAGACCTACCAATTAGCAACGTTTGTCCATATTCAATCTCATCAAAGGTAGAATAGATTGCCCTTCACTGCTGGAGCTGCTGAGTTTCAAGGTTCAATAATCCATAATTCAATCATCAACAATCATCAAAAATGAGAAAACGGTTTTTTCGTTCAAATATAAAGAAATGCTCATAAAAATCTATCATTGCAATTCAGATAGAAAATGTTGTGCAATGATAGATTTTCTCGAAAAACACTGGTTTTGAAAACTTGTAAAACGATTATGGTTATTTTCCTCTTAATATATATAAAAAGTAAAATCAATTATTCTTCTTCTTCTTTCTGGCGTTACGTCCCCACTGGGACAGAGCTTGCTTCTCAGCTTCGCGTTCTTATGAGCACTTCCACAGTTATTAACTGAGAGCTTACTATGCCAATGACCATTTTTGCATGTGTATATCGTGTGGCAGGTACGAAGATACTCTATTCCCTGGGAAGTCGAGAAAATTTCCTAACCGAAAAGATCTTCGACCGGTGGGATTCGAACCCACGACCCTCAGATTGGTCTTGCTGAATAGCTGCGCGTTTACCGCTACGGCTATCTGGGCATTTATTCTTATTCTATTTAAAAATATGTTCTTCGTAACGTCGCAGAAATAGCTGCAATACACTACGCATTAGAGCGAATTGCCTCTCGATCCTCTGAGCAATACTTCATTTCTACGGATAGCCTTAGCTCAATATGGGCTTTTCGTTCAATGAGGCGGGTAAAGCGCTCGTCGTATTTTTTTACGGGAAATACGATCCACATTGAATGCTCTGTCGAACCACACTATCACCCTGGTTTGGGTCCCTTCTCATTGCCCGATTCCATGAAATGAGAAGGCGCCTCATTTCATGGAATCGGGCAATGAGAAGGGACCCAAACCAGGGTGATAGTGTGGTTCGACAGAGCATTCAATGTGGATCGTATTTCCCGTAAAAAAAATACGACGAGCGCTTTACCCGCCTCATTGAACGAAAAGCCCATATTGAGCTAAGGCTATCCGTAGAAATGAAGTATTGCTCAGAGGATCGAGAGGCAATTCGCTCTAATGCGTAGTGTATTGCAGCTATTTCTGCGACGTTACGAAGAACATATTTTTAAACTTAAACTTGTTCGCCGCTAAGTGAAGTTGATATTTACGAACGGCATATCACCTTCAACGATTTTATTTTGGCTTTGTGCACTATCAGAAATTTTAAATCAGGGTTTCTCAACCCTAGGGGGCCGTGGAGAGTTCTCAGGAATTCCGCGAAGCCATTGAGAGCAAGTGTCGTTTCACCTAATTGATGAATAAGTCTCGCGTAACAATTAAACAGGGCCAATCCTCAGATCGTTGATTCAGAGAAAATTGAAATTTTTTCACCACATTTTCAATTCCTATTTCTCAGTATTCAATTCGGACTACATTTCTTGCTCGTTAATTGACGATTTACTATTACTACACGTTGATAATTGATTTTATTCTGAAAACAGCCAAAAATATGGAAAAACTTATGAGTTTAAATGCTTGGCCCATTTTTGATTTTCAAGCAGTCATTGGCTTATTTATGAATTTTGTTAGCGTGCCATGGCTCAAGGCTAGCCCCTTTTGATGTTCAACGAATGAGCAAGAGAGAGTCATTGGCCTCTCACCATGCTAAGGCTAATGGCAGTTTGTGAAATTTTCCAATTTTTGATTCCTTTTGATGGAGAGAGATCCGATCATTGGTCGTTTTAAGCAGGGGACCAATGAATGATTTGGAAAAAAGCGGTTACTGGCCGTTTTGAAAATCGGGTTTACAACGGTAAGTTTTATGATTATGTTGATAATGTTTGCATAGTTGGTGGGTGTTCTAAAAAAATATCGAATGGTATCAAAGCCCGAATTTGTTTACCATTTGATCATTGGATTGTCCTTTAGAACTGTAACGCGAGAAATGTAATGAATCTTTAATTAATTTTGTTGCAAATTTTGCATCTGTGAAGTACTTTAAAACTGCAACTTATTTTGCTCCTTTCAGCTATGAAAGTACTGGGAAATATTTTCAATGTGATCATGTCAGTTAAGGATTGCAATTCAGCTATAATTACTCACCGCACATCCATGCAAATTATCTAGTGTGAACTCCAAAACTACGATAGTTTCTGGAGGAATCCATAAGAAATATCTAGAATATGTGTAGCCTAATCCTTAGTAGATTTTGCCAGTCTACTGACGAGATTCAAGGTTTTCGATGCTTTCCTGACGATTTTTTTGATAATTCTACCTATGACTTCTAAGGAGCACATAAAATCTATAAGGTACCCCGGGGGAAAGTGAGCTTGTTTAGGAAAAGATTTTCAAGCGGGTATTCTTCCAGAAAGTTGAAGATACAATAATAAGGAAAGTATTTAGTGAAAAAAAATTGTTAGTTTTAATACCATGTGCTCCTTGTAACAGTTGTCAGCTCACCACCATTTTCAACTTGCATGGTAAATTGTGACATTGTTCTGCATTGGCTCGCAAAAAATAATTGTGCAATAAATCGAATTACCATCGATAAGCTACACCTTCAAGTATTGTTACAAGCTGCTTACGATAAACAGGTATTTCGTTTTCATTTCATATGAGAATTTTTATAGTCTAACTTACCCCAAAATATCTTTATACCCGGGGTAAGTGGGACCTATCGAAACAAAACCCAGAATTAAAACTTTTCCTACACGTTTCAAACATTTTCCTAGAGAGTAGCTCTGAAACATTGAATCAAATGATTTTTATAAAAAAAAATCAATCTTATTTTATATAATTGTTGAATAGGGAAAAAAAAGACTACTTTTTCTAAAAAAAAATTTCTTTATTTTTTTTTTTTTTTGAAATATGAGTTTAGAATTGAACGAAGACAGAGATAAAATTTTAAATACATCAAAAGAACGATTACTATACGATTTTTATTGAACTTTATTTGATATTTCTTCCAAATTCAGGAGTTGCGGAATACAGTTCCATCTCATTAAGTGGTTTTCCGCCATGCATAGCAGTAATAACAAATAATAATAAAATATTTGAAAATTCGACAATTATTGAAAGTTGACGTGCTGCATTCGATAAATAACTTATAAATGATATATTTTGAACATGTTTTATTAATCTCTTTACGCTTTAAGTGAGGAATTTCCAGTTAAAATTAAATGCGATGTAACATAACCTTACATTTACGTTTTCTTCGTAAAACGTTACGTATTTTATGGTTGATCCCTTATTTACACTTATTTACATCAAATATGTACTCAAAATTGAAAATCTATGATTTATCAATCTTATTATTGCATTGGTTGACTTACTGATGTGGTTTGACGCATGAAACTGGATGTGTCCCACTTGCCCCGTTCAGCGTGGTAACTGCGTCTAATGACTCATTGTCCATCTTTCTTCCAAGATTTTCACAATTTCGAAATTATTCGAAAAAATCATGCACACATTAGCAAATATGTGACCGTGTTGTTTGATTTGCAAAATATTGACATTTTTAAATTATATTGACCAATCTGTTTGAACTATCTTTTTTTTTGTGTCCCACTTTCCCCGGGGTACCTTAATAAATTCCTGGAAATATTTCTGACGATTTATTAGCGGGATTCGGAGTGTTTCCGTGTGAAGTATTCTATTCTTTGCACTCCTGATACACTTCGACGGAAGTTTTTTATACATTATATACATTATTTTCAAGCACTTCTTATTAACAATTTCAGACAATTCGGACGAGAAAATTCTCCCTGTCAAAGTAGATCCTGGAAGTGCCAATGTTCTATGGACCAATGCACGAGTTCACTATTTGACGTTTGAGCGGTGCCGTGTTATTTATGTGACCATAGCAACGAGTGAATTCGGCACCGCTCAAACTTGAAATTAGTGAACTCGTGCATCGGTCCATTGGTCCATACCTGAGACGAGACTCGCGAAGACGGTCTTCTTTTTCTGTGATTGCTGAGTTTTTTTCTTATTCCACTTTGTGTTCATAATAATTATGCGCAAGCCGTTCAAACCTTCACATGAACCTCTCAGCAAAAAATGATTGAGTTTGCATCACATCGAATCATAAATAGTCGTTTGAGTGAAATTTCATGCCATCAAACGTAGCAGACATTAGAAATAATTAATCTTTTGCTTAGATTTATCAGCAACTTTGGAAAAAACTGCTCCGCCGACTGAGGTTTTTAATAACAGTTTACTTTGAACACAATACTTTTCACTTTTTCAGCCATAAAAACGGTGGGCTGCATTTGACGTTTCGTGAGAGGGGAATCTGGGCTGCATATGACGTTGATATTTTTCCTCTTCGCGACTCTCTCTCAGGTCCAAACAAATTGCGGGTCACTGTCAGTGAGCATTTTCTAAGGGAGTACCTTGTCTATGTCCAAAGTCTCAAGGTCGAGTGTTCTGGTGTGGTGGTTACTGAACCGTTTTTGACATGTTCAGAAATCATGTCTGGCATTGAAGGTTTTTAAAATCGTGCTGTTCCTCCAGTACAGTACTGATAGTTCCAAAACGCCCTCAAACTCGTTTCGTGTAACCTTTTCTGGATCAGCTCTCCCGGATGTCCACGTGGTTGGGCTACTTCCTTAACTTGCCCGTCTCTATACACCTACGGTCATGAATTGCGCAAAGATGGCTACCATCGAAAGCTTAACAATCACAATAAACCAAAAAATGTTAAAATATTAACAGGTTCATAGTTTTGGGTTTTATCACCACAACTAACAAATTCAAACACTATGTAGAGATATGTGCTGGAATTTAAAGATGAAGATTAGTAAATATGATCAATTGAGAATTGAACTGGGATCCACTGATTTATAACCACTTACCTTGGCATCCGCTTCACACGAGATTGCGTGAACATCATCAACAGCAAGGGAATAACTCATTGACTTGTCTGAATAAGGGCTATATAAAAGGTTGCATTGATGCTGGAGAAGTGATAATAGTTCTATACAAAAACACTTAAGTTAGTTGTCAAAATGTGTTGTGATTTTTGTTTTAAAAAATAAGATTCACCGATATGATGGACAATTTTTCGACTATGGATATTGATTTGATTAAAGCTTTAAATAAAATTCAGGATGGCTGAACAAAACTTTAAACTCTAAATGGAAAATAGTTTGTTCAACTTGATATTCAGCATTGCATATACTGCTGAATAAGAGTTTTCAATAAGCTTTTCTTCAAATTATTGTTCAGCTGTCACGGTGTTCAGCCTTGTACACCATTAATCAGCCAAAGTTCAGCAAATACTCCTGCTGTTCAGCTTTCATTGTTACTTCGGTAGTCATTATGAAACTATTGTTAGTCGCGTAATGATTCATTTCGTAACGCTTTTTCATTTCGCAAGTGTTTTGAGTAGCGATTTTAACAGCACTCGTCGTAATTATCCAACTTTGCAAGCCTCGTGCTGTAATAATCAACATTCTGCAACTTGTTGCGTAAACTACTAATTATGAACAAGCTCATCATGTTCATTCCGCATGCCCGAAGTTTATAGAGCTGGAGCAGCAAACCATTAGATCTTTTCATTGTTATTAACACAGGAACTAAGAAGAAGTGAGCTATTGCAAATGGCTCAAGTAACCCCAGCGAAACTGTTTCCGATCAACATTTTCGCTGCGGTTCTTCAGTCATCTCTGGAAAAATCAAGAAGAGACGGAAACCGTACTAAGGTTCCACCTCCAGGTTTTAAATTCTCAGCTGGATACTATCCGTCTCTTTCTGAAGCATCCAAAACTCCAGACGCCTCAGTTTTCTGTTCAGAAAACCAACGAGCTTGTCAACAGGGCTGCGACAAGAAAATGTCAGTACTTCCGAAAAATTTACACTTTCTGAGTTAGTGGATGTCATGTTCGAAAAGTTGGATGTCTCACCCGCTTAAGAAATCCCATCAATATGATGCTTTCTTTGCTGAAACCTCTTCCAAAGCGACTGGTTTCAAACTGGCCGATTATTGACTCTTTAATATCCTTCGATGGTTAATTTTTCCATCGAAGTCAGGGATGTGATCGAAGTACTACAGTGGAATTGTAGAAATATTATAATTAAATTAGACGCGTTTAAATTTTAAGTTCACAGAAGCCACAGTGACATATTTAGTTTTTGTGAAACATGGCTAACTTCTGTCTTCTCTTTCCATGATTTTAATTTTAATATTATTTTCCTAGATCGAGTGGATGGATATGGAGAGGTGCTCTTGGGGATCAACAAACTCCACTCTTTTTATTTAATTGATTTCCCCCATGACTGGCACTGAAATCGTGGCATGTCCTGTTACTATACAAGGCTAAAATTTCAGCATATGCATACCGCCTATGTGGATCAAAAACATATGATTCCACTGGATTTGGTGTATTTAATGAATTTCATAGCGCCGCCCACTAACTCCATTTTTTACCACATTTTCAATTCCTATTTCTCAGTATTCAATTCAGCTAGATTTCTTATTCGTTAATTGACGATTTACAATTACTACACGTTGGTAATTGATTTTATTCTGAAAACAGCCAAAAATATGGAAAAATTTATGAGTTTAAATGCTTGGCCCATTTTTTATTTTCAAGCAGTCATTGGCCTATTTATAAATTTTGTTAGCGTGCCGTGGCCTAAGGTTAGCCCCTTTTGATTTTCAACGAAAGAGCAAGAGAGAGAGTCATTGGCCTCTCACCATGCGAAGGCTAATGACAGTTTGTGAAATTTTCCAATTGTAGCCCCTTTTGATGGAGAGAGATCCGATGATTGATCGTTTTAAGCAGGGGACCAATGAATGATTTGGAAAAATGCGGTTATTGGCCGTTTTGAAAATCGGGTTTACAACGGTAAGTTTCATGATTATGTTGATAATGTTTGCATAGTTGGTGGGTGTTCTAAAAAACTATCGAATGGTACCATTTGATCATTGGATTGTCCTTTAGAACTGTAACGCGAGAAATGTAATGAATCTTTAATTAATTTTGTTGCAAAATTTGTACCTGTGAAGTACTTTAAAACTGCAACTTATTTTGCTCCTTTCAACTATGAAAGTACTGGGAAATATTTTCAATATGATCATGTCAGTTAAGGATTGCAATTCAGCTATAATTACTCAACGCACATCCATGCAAATTATCTAGTGTGAACTCCAAAACTACGATAGTTTCTGGAGGAATCCATAAGAAATATCTAGAATATGTGTAGCCTAATCCTTAGTAGATTTTGCCAGTCTACTGACGAGATTCAAGCTTTTCGATGCTTTCCTGACGATTTTTGTGATAATTCTACCTATGACTTCTAAGGAGCACATGAAATCTATAAGGTACTCCGGGGAAAGTAAGCTTGTTTAGGAAAAGTTTTTCAAGCGGGTATTCTTCCAGAAAGTTGAAGATACAATAATAAGGAAAGTATTTAGTGAAAAAAATTGTTATTTTTAATACCATGTGCTCCATGTAACAGTTGTCAGCTCAGTCCATTTTCAACTTGCATGGTAAATTGTGACACGTTACACGTTCTGCATTGGCTCGCAAAAAATAATTGTGCTATAAATCGAATTACCATCGATAAGCTACACCTTCAAGTATTGTTACAAGCTGCCTACGATAAACAGGTATTTCGTTAATAAATCTTCGAGCTGTTTAGTAGAATACCTATAAATAGATGAAAAAACCGAATTTAGTACTATAAGGTATTTCGTTTTCATTTCATATGAGAATTTTTATAGTCTAACTTACCCCAAAATATCTTTATAACCGGGGTAAGTGGGACCTATCGAAACAAGCACCAGAATCAAAACTTTTCCTACACGTTTCAAACATTTTCCTAGAGAGTAGCACTAAAACATTCAAACAAATGATTTTTATAAAAAAAATAATCAATCTTATATTACATAATTGTTGAATAGGGAGAAAAAGAGACTACTTTTTCTACATAATTTTTCTTTTTTTTTTTTTTTTTGAAATATGAGTTTAGAATTGAACGAAGACAGAGATACCAAGGATGGAAATCTAGTGATCATGATAAAACAAATGATGCACACTAAGATTTTTTTCACGAGCTCGGCTGTGCGAATCTCGGTTTCCCGATTTTAACCGAGACTCAGCTAACAAATTGTCCGGTTGCTTAGCAACGAAGCACGATTTACTGATACTCGGCTTTTATTTGCTGAGATCCCAGGAAATTTGATTGACGACTACTCGGCTGTGCGGATCTCGGTTAAAATTAGCCGAGATTCGGCATTCTGAATTAAGTGTGTGCATCGTGGTTGTTCTTTGTCATGCGATCATAGCAACAACGATAAACCCTTAGTCGTCAAGCAATTACAACAAACTTCGCTCCGCGAAAAATGAATCGCTCGGCATGTGTGCTAACGATCAATTGTTCGCAAACCGAATTCATAAATTTTGGAAGATTTTCACACTTTCACTCTGCGATATGACTTCTAGCATACCATTTTTGATCCTAAAGTCAATCGTGCATGGAATGTGAGAAAGTTTATCCGTGAATTTTAAATTGATTCGCATTAATCGCAACTTGTTACAATATCCGACAAACCCTTTGTCCTAAGACAAACAGTTTATCGGATGCTCGATAGGGGTTCCTGGGGTAATATGCATCACTTAAGGAAAATTTGCCGAAATGAACACTAAACAACATGTAATTAGTGTTTTAATACAGGAATCTAGTTGGGTTGGGTTCATCCTACATGGTGTTGAGCGAATTTTCATAATAATTTCATTAGATTGTTGGAAAATTTTAACTTTTGTCAAACACTACTTTTGCGTGAATTAAGATTGATGCGGGGCACGATGCACCGCTTTTTGGGGCAGAACGCACCACAACATTCAGGCAAGACGCACCTAAACAAAGGGGCATGATGCACCACATCAATGAGGCAAGATGCACCATCATGTTTTAAACGTAATTTAATTTATCGTAAAAACACGAGATTTTGAAGGTTTTCGTCTACAAGATGATACAATTGTGCATAAATACGTTAGTAAAGACTTCAAATGACCTAACTTTTATGATTGTAGTTAATTTAGGAATGGATCGTTCTGCCCCGACCAATGGAGTGCATGTTGCCCCAACCGGGTGCTTAACAGAAAATGCTATGGAATATAGAAATCGTTGTGTTATTTCGAAAAATAATGTCATCAACAACTTACCCAGTCTTTAATCATCTGTTTTATGATGAAAGATTGTAAAATTCCTCAATTCATCGCTTTCAAAACAACAAGTGAAATGATCGGGAAAGTTACATCAGAATCGTGCTTTTCGAATTTATTGTTCTATCTCCCTGTTAAGTTTTTCAAAATGCATCAAATTCTCAGGGTATCTACAATTTGCTACGTTTCATCAATCCGCATAGTGTTTTTCTCTCAAAACTCGTTTATTCCAGAGAAATTGGCAAGGTGCGTATTGCCTCGGCAGTGCATATTACCCCAGGAGCCCCTATATCTATGATTAGCGCGCGTGGTGAGGTGTTGAAATCATGTTGCTTCAAGAGCGATGGCCCTCTTGGACCGTTCAAATACCGTGTTGTTTGTCGTTAGAGCTGATTTTTTTTCCATCCTTGAGAGATACAAATTTTAAATACATCATAAGAACGATTACTATACGATTTTTATTGAACTTTATTTGATATTTCTTCCAAATTCAGGAGTTGCAGAATACAGTTCCATCTCATTAAGTGGTTTTCCGCCATGCATAGCAGTTATAACAAATAATAATAAAATATTTGAAAATTCGACAATTATTGAAAGTTTACGTGCTGCATTTCGATTAATAACTTATAAATGATATATTTTGAACATGTTTTATTAATCTCTTTACGCTTTAAGTGAGGAATTTCCAGTTAAAATTAAATGCGATGTGACATAACCTTACATTTACGTTTTCTTCGTAAAACGTTACGTATTTTATGGTTGATCCCTTATTTACATCAAATATGTACTCAAAATTGAAAATCTATGATTTATCAATCTTATTATTGCATTGGTTGACTTACTGATGTGGTTTGACGCATGAAACTGGATGTGTCCCACTTGCCCCGTTCAGCGTGGTAACTGCGTCTAATGACTCATTGTCCATCTTTCTTCTAAAATTTTCACAATTTCGAAATTATTCGAAAAAAATCATGCACACATTAGCAAATATGTGACCGTGTTGTTTGATTTGCAAAATATTGACATTTTTAAATTATATTGAACAATCTGTTTGAACTATCGTTTTTTTTGTGTCCCACTTGCCCCGGGGTACCTTATTAAATTCCTGGAAATATTTCTGACGATTTATTAGCGGGATTCGGAGTGTTTCCGTGTGAAGTATTCTATTCTTTGCACTCCTGATACACTTCGACGGAGGTTTTTTAGAACTGCTAAGCTCATATTTGCAAACAATATACATTGTTTTCATGCACTTCTTATTAACAATTTCAGACATTTCGGACGAGAAAATTCCCCCTGTCAAAGTAGATCCTGGAAGTGCCAATGTTCTATGGACCAATGCACGAGTTCACTATTTGACGTTTGAGCGGTGCCGTGTTATTTATGTGACCATAGCAACGAGTGAATTCGGCACCGCTCAAACTTCAAATTAGTGAACTCGTGCATCGGTCCATTGGTCCATACTTCATTCTGAAACGTACATAAATGCGGCCTACTGTTGTGTTCCAGAAAATTGGACGGTGGAAACTCCAAGTGGTTCATTCTACTTGCCTTGCACGAATTGATAATTTTTGTCAAAATCCCTTATGGAGGTTCCTTGTCGTATTATTGAAAAATACTAGGTAGAATCCTGACTCAATTCAAAGTGGACTCTTTCAAAAGATTACAGCAGGATTCTTGCATTGACAATTTCTTCATTAAGATCCGTTGTGGATTACAGACATAGTTTGTGCGACTGCCTGTCCAGTACATCAGATAACACTTCAATAGTCACATTGTGTAAATTGTACAACACAGTTGAGAAAACTTCGCTTTTCGTGCACACCAACAGAGAGATTCGGTATTTCCGTAGACATTGATTTTAAGAACATTTATCTTTAGGGGTCCGTGCGACGATTGTAAAGCTTCAAAGGGGGTCGCGGCTTCGAAAAGGTTGAGAACCACTGGTTTAAAATAAGAAGATCAAGTACGTTTGCCTACTATTTTTTCCAGTTTAGTGCCCTTGAAAACGTGAGTAGCGGCACAACCCGGATAAAAACGTATCATTCAGTGAATGGAATAACCCATTAATGTACTATATAACGTATAGGATACAATACAGCGTATTGTAATTGAATGTCGAAGCTACATTATTCTGGTTTGAATTATCAATTCAAAAACAATATAATTTATTGTAGCAGAACACTGTATTGTTTTTAATTGGTTTTATACCTTACAATTTTGATCAAATTCCTATTTTTGCATAAAACAACTGTTGCTTTTTTCTATGTAGCTTTGCTGAAAGAAGTAAACAAAACAAGTTCAGAGAGCAAGAAATGTTGGGTGAAAAATATTCAAAAAGTAAAAATAAGTAGTTTTTTAGACATTAGCTGTAACGACGAATGCAACTATGATAAATATCTTTACTTCTATAGGAGTTAAAATTATTTTGCTACTTTTGACACGAATATCCGCTAAGTTGGGGGACAATCCATACAAAATACAAATTCTATACTTTTCACCACTAATTTAAATACAGTTCGTTGAATTGTTTTTGTATTGTACAACAGTTCACGAATTGCTAATCACGACAATACATGAACAATATATCGTATTATATTTTCAAAATATATGTATGAGAAAATATCTATATTTGTATTGTTACGATACTTAACCACCCATACATTATATTGCAAAAATCTCATATACCATACAGTGAACTGTTCAAAACAATATATTGTACTGTAATTGTATTGTCATTTTACAATATACTGTATTGCATTTCCAATATATTGAATGGTACTGTTACAATACGTTATATTGTTTTTGTATTGTATTTTTTATCTGGGAAGTCGGCCATTGTTCTTCTGATTCCGAGATGTTTCACCTTAACAAGCGTACAGATACCGACAACTTGATCGGTCCATACGCTGGTATGTTATACACTACCAGAACGATACAATACACAAGACGTAGAACAACAAAAATAGAAAATACACAATAGTATCATAGCTATAATTTCACACACATTGAAAATGATATCTGACACGAAAGTCACGTAAGTCTACTAGTAGATCCTTCGTAAAGGGCGCAATGTATGTGACCGAAACGTCAGGTGAAAAACGCAAATCCGTTTATGATCTGTATATAGACTGAAAACCGAAAACCCATAGAAACATAACCTCAATTATAGTCGATTCCTGTACATCTATAAACTTATCAATGTTACCCCGGATCACGGTACAGACCAAGGTATGCTACCAATTGGCCGTTAGTATTCCAAGATTGATGTGATTTATTACATTCTAAATAATCGCACTCGTCTGGGTGCTCTTCTTTCTGCTCAAACGTACGCCACTTTGTTCTGGCACAGTTGCGTTGTTGCAACAACAGCGTAGTGACGCCAAGATTCCTGCCTCAAACCATGGATCCCGGCTGAAGAACGTGAGGATGTGAGGGAAATCTTCTCACAACTCACAATAATCGTAAGCGGAGAGGTTTCGTCTCAAGCAGCTATATAGGCACGAGCAATATAACAAATGACTGCGTTTTGAGTGCACGGTTACATATGGAAGACGTACATGTGTGAATTTTGAACTAGAAATTGAATCAGTTGATGAGTTAAATATTTATACGTGAGGTCTGACAGTGGAAAAACAAATAAAAATTATAGTTTCTAAGGTTTTCCCATGGAACTTGTGCTAGCAATTGCTTCGTTGTAGGTGAGGTGTTACAATTCGAAGCACATCATTTGCCACTCATTCGATGAATAGGGATTGGGATCGAAATTTCGACTCTGTGCTAGATTTCGACGTATTGGTAGAACAATCTCAATGTAAAGTAGTTTGTTGCATGCAGGGTAGACAATCGTCACCGTCAAATGGAAAAAGTCGTCGAAGAAACTAAAAAAAGAATCGTCATCGTCACTCAACCAGCGTTAGATGACGATTTGCTGCAGTGGTCCGCCACAAAGGCTCGGCGTCATGACGAACAAATAAGCCTCCTTCGTTAGCGTCGAATCTTCGTTCGGGAGCTCTGAGCCGACTAAAAATATGAACCGTGGCGTCGATAGATTATGAGCCTTTTTTGAAAAAATAAAACACAAACAAAAAAACAAAACGTGTCCGGAATTGAACAAACGATCTCTGAATCGTCAACGTCACGCGCTTACCAACAGGGCTATAGTTGAAGCTTGAGGAGTGCGGGTTAAATCGCCAATACAAGCAATTTTGGGATGGCATTCGCCGTTCTGTGCATAGCAAGCGAATATACAATAAACGCCTCCTTCGTTTGATAAAGGGGAGCGAACGGAATGAAGACACAGTTGTTCGTTGACGATTTTGGATTGACGTTCGTCGTGCATTCTTTCGTTGATGACGAGACGACGAACCGCCATAGTTATTATACTAGATGACGATGTCTTTTTTTATTTCGTCATCGCACTGTGACGAATCTGACGATTGCCTGCCCTGGTTGCATGCTCTTCTCGGGCGAGCGGCGGAATCGAAATCAATTGTGTCCGGTTTGCGTTATGTGAGTGCGATAATATATTTGAGTTCAATCAAGCATGGATTACTAACTGGTGAGCTCGTTTCATGCTCATGATTTTCATATTTCAACTTGGCTACGTGAATACAAATTAAACTATTTATGGTAGTAAATTTTGAATATAAATTATTTTTTATTTGTAAGTTTTTCAAGGGATTGATTTTTATCAAATTGTATGTTTTTTGATCGAAATATAGAGCTTTCACCCTATTAGAATCGGTAGCAAACTGGTGGTCACTCCGTCCAACCGGCAACGAGAGGCGAGATTTTGTTTTCGCTCTAAATTATGGCAAAACCACACGTGGTTGTCGAAGTGAACTACCCAGCACGCAGTTAACGCATATTTATAGCGCCACTCATAGTATCCAGCGATGTTACTCATGTTGTTTGGCGGAAGTGATAAATCGTACAGTCGCGATAAATATTTCGCTCCTGTCCGCTGCTGCCCGGGAGGGAATGACATTGGAATTGCGCACTTCTGTCACAGCCGGTGATTGGATTCTGCTGAACAAGTATTGATGAGCTGCAGCCGGGATCCACCAATGGATGGCCGTTGAGGTGGCCCATTTGCATAAGGAAAAAAACTACTTGACAAAATCATCTCAAGTCACATCCGCAATTTTGTTTATTTGGTCCACTAGGAGCTGTTTGTGAAAATTTTAGCAGAATTCCGTCAATTCCAAGGGGCTGGGGCTAAACAAGCTTAAAGGTTGTATGAAGAGAATCAAACCACATTATGGGCCACCCTGGTGGTCGTGTTTGGTTTGGTTCATTTTCCACAACAATACGACTAATTTGGTTTAAATTACTGAACGCGAATGTGACTGGATGGGTCAAATCAACCCCGATATTTTATGGTTATGAGGGAAAATAAATAATCACGCAGTGTATCGCACAGGTTTCCCACCAATTAAAATCTCTTCCCAAAGCTGAGAAACGGAAATCGTCGATCAACTGAGCAGCTGAAAATGTATTTAACAGTAGATAAATGCAACAAACGGGCACAGGCGCCAAACAGCTAATTTACATTTTATGCATAAACACGCTTTTTATCCTAAAGATCTCTCTCGTCGTAGTCGCTTGTGCGCTGGCTTCCCAAAATCATCAACCAACCAAATAGCGACGATCGGCAATCAGACACGTTGTAGCCACCATCGAATAATAGAAATAGCGGTTCCCCATCACTAATGAAGCCATCAGTCTCCGAGCGGACAGGAGGCCCCCGTGAGTCGATTGCTTTGGTGGGAGATTGGGCATTCAGCTGTTTTCTAAGGCTGTTTCTCTGAAGTTTGAAGAATGAGAGAAGATTGTGTCGTCTGGTTGCTGATTGTGTAAATAATATTCAATGCAGCTTGAATGATATTTAATCCAATGTTTGTGGGTAAATTAATTACTCATCGTGTAATGTATTGATTGAATAAAACGTAACCGTAGTGGACAAGGGAATCCTCTTCGACAGACTTTTCGCCTACTACGGCGGAGTGGACAATCCGGGATAAGTCACTGGTTCACCGGGGAATAAGAAACACTGTACCATGGGTTTTTTTGGCCGAGGGAAAACTAAACTTCACTTCGTCACTTCAACAACAACAGTATATTCGACTGGACGGATTTGAAGTGCGATAGTAACAACTGGATTGATTTTCGTGTGATCGATTGATGATTGGTCTTGAAGACGGCCACCATGAAGTATTTCATTAATACTCAAGAGTTTATTGTGTACTTATATCTAAGAAAATCAGTGGTCTTAAGATCTAAGATTGGCAGCGAATGCTGCACTGTAGCTTTGGATGCTAGGCACTTCGCCAGAAATGGAAGCGGAACGAGCGTCATTGTCGGTGGGAAGAAAACAGACCTTCACTATTAGCCAGTCGCAGACTGCGCCAGATGCAAGTCTGATCTTCACTACGCATACCTATACATCCGCGCCGGGGTGTACCGATGCGATACGACCTATATGCTCCACTTGAGCGTACGCAAATCGTCATCGTGAGTACTAGCTTGCCGACCAAAACGTTTGGTTGCCGGAAAAGTGATCTGTTCGCTGTTGCAGTTGGTGGAGGTAGTCTTTAGACCAGACCTTCCAAAACGTCTGAACCCTTCTTTGCATTTCCATCGAAACCCGATTGCTGGGAATTTGAGACTGGGAACATGCTCGCCCATTCCGACGCGTCAGATGCTATCGAATGTGGGCCTTTCCACCACAGGGTGACATTGTTGAGCTCGCAAGTATCAGTACCTCGCGAAATGAGATCAATTAAGGTTTTCAAACCGGTGACGTGGTTCCAAAATCCTAGTCCCGTCAAACGTTAAACCTTGGACGCAGTCTTGTCTTTTCAGAAAATCCAATGGCGATGGCGATCATCAGCATATACCCACATCTAGCTATCTGGCCCAGACAACTATCTCGTTCAGATGAAACCGCAACACGATGGAATATAAAGTTTCCTGCATGGTAGGTCCGACCAGGAGACCTTAATTGAGCGAGATCCCCGTAGAAGACTTGTTGGACCCATCGAAGATCACTTTGCACTTGGTGGTAATGCTAATTGTCTTACTCACGACGTGATGTGGGAGATAGAATGAGTGAAGATTGGTGAGGCCTTGTGACGGATCTACGACAATCATGTGGCCAAGATCGATGTACTCAGCCATGGAGTCAACGTATTGAGCGTTCAGCTCTGGATTTTCGGCCAGCCGACGCTGCATAAAGTGGAATCGACGGAGAGCGGCAGTGTTGGAGTTGCAAAGTTGACTCAGAGTTTCGTCCTTCTTCGGTAAACACACAACGAACCGGCCTGATTCATCACGGATGGTGAATTCTGAGAAATTCTTTTCGCAGGCTTTTTCCTCTTTGTAAAGGCCACGATTGTTGGGACAACTCTCGACTTCCCAGAAATGAGTCAACGGTTTGTCGAGATCATCAGTGGTACAAAGCGACTCTTTCGGAGTCTCGAGATTGATCATGGGTGCTTACCGAACCGCTAAATACCCAGCCAAGCACGGTACGTTGGACAGTTGGCTGAATTGTTGCCAGTTCGCTGAAGGCTGAAGAAAAGCTGAGTAGCGATAACCATATCGATCCTTTGCGGCTTGACAAAATTTGGATCGTGTAGGATCACAATAGAAACAATATTCCGATTGGAAACATCAATCTTTGTTTCCGGCAAATCATTGGTGATTTTGGTGAAAATGCTGAATGTTAGTGTGTTCGAATAGGTGGAGTCAACGAAACTGAAAGTGGCCACGCGTACACTGATAGCTGTTGACTGTGGATCAACTCATTCCAACGATGACTGCTTGCTTTTGTCGCTTCTGCTTGTTCGGCGTACAATTCGTATTTCAAATAATATCGCGAATCCGGTTAGGCAAGAATATATCATGGATCGCATCACCAACTAAAGGTGACTCCCAGATCTTTAACTAATCCCACTAATCCATTATCCTTTCCTATGACAACTTCGGAGATGTACATGATAATTCGG
Organism: Aedes aegypti; assembly: GCF_002204515.2. Classification (NCBI taxonomy): domain Eukaryota; kingdom Metazoa; phylum Arthropoda; class Insecta; order Diptera; family Culicidae; genus Aedes; species Aedes aegypti. Next base: position 386,005,242 of record NC_035108.1, read on the forward strand.
TCTCTACTAACAATGGTTGTCTAACTAACATTCCTTTCCTTCCCCTGATGACCGTAAGGATATGGCCAGCGCCGTTATTCACTGCTAAATTTTGAGCTCTCGATTTGTTCACATTGGTTAGCTCATCCCAAGCCCCATTCATCAAATCTCTGTGCAACCTCGATTGCTCTGGTCAATCACTCATGCTCATGCTTATCTCCGACAGGGTTTTGTGGAGCATTCTTACAAGGGAAGGTCACGATGGTGTTACACGGGGTTTTCAACCGGACTATTTTTGTTAGATTCTACATGTCGAAATATGAAAAACCCCAAAGCCTTTCGGGTGATGGACCAGTGGTGTAGCCAGGAGGGACTCTGAAAGGGGCAATTTTGTACGTATATTATATTATTAAGCTAATTGGAAATCTGGCAAAAATATTTTTTTAATATCTATTGGGATAGTAGAGAACAGAATTGATATGAATGTATGTTTAAAATGTATTTTCCATGCCATAGGCGCAATCGAGATGGGTTCAGTATTGGTATACTATTCTAATAAAACCAAATTTGTTTGAGTGCCCATATTCCATGTTAGTTACGCCAATGGCATGGAAAATACATTTTAAACATTTATTAATGTCAATTCCGTTCTCTACCATCACACTAGATACTAAAAAAATATTTTTGTCAAATTTGCAATTTGCTTAATAATATATTATACGTACAAAATTGCCCCTTTCAGAGCCCCTCCTGGCTACACCACTGGTCCATCACACGAAAGGCTTTGGGGTTTTTCATATTTCGACATGTAGAATCTAACAAAAATAGTCCGGTTGAAAACCCCGTGTAACACCATCGTGACCTTCCCTTGTTAGATTAATCGGCGACAAACCATTCCAGCCCAGCTCCTTCTTTTGTACGGTGTCTTGCTTCTGCTGTAGTTGCATCTGCTTGAAAACTTCGCAATCGTAGATACGGTGAGATTAGTTGCATATTATGACCCTGGTGGCTTTGGGTGAAGACTGTACAGTGAAAACAGGATCCAGGCTTGATCCTTTAGAAAGGTGATTAGTTCATTGTAGGTAGAAATCTTCGTTGTTTTGTCACTTTTTGATCTCTTTCTTTCTCGCAACATCAGTTATTAGGTATCAGAAGACCGGCTCCAGAGGCACGTTCTCCGCCAGTTGGCAGATATGTGCTATCGCCATATAGAGGTCCCCAAGCAAACTGCCACGAACACCAACGCAGAATCAATCTTACACAAGTCGATTTCCTCAGAATAAAAACGTATCGATGTTTGTTTGACGCTATTGAGCTTTCGGTCAACGGCAGGCCTACAAGGAAGCAATTCTGTTTATATTTTGATTCTCACAGCATTCAAAAGCAATGCTGTGACAGTTCTCACAGCAAACAAGGAAAATTTTGTCAACATCGCACTACTACTCAGGCAACTGGATTGGTCTATATGAGCCTATTGCATCATCACCTGAAAGGAGAGCAAAGGGGAGGGGAAGATGGGAGTAAATAGGAATGAGGTCCCTTGAAGAGGGAAGATCGCATAAGAGGAAATGAGAGTATGGAGCTACAATCCATACCGGGGCCTTCCTTAGCCGAGTGGTTAGATTCCGCGGCTACAAAGCAAATCCATGCTGAAGGTGTCTGGGTTCGATTCTCGGTCGGTCCAGAACCTTTTCGTAATGGAAATTTCCTTGACTTCCCTGGGCAAAGAGTTTCATCGTACTTGTCACACGATATACGAATGCAAAAATGACAACTTTGGCAAAGAAAGCTCTCAGTCAATAACTGTGGAAGTGCTCATAAGAACAATTGGCTGAGAAGCAGGCTCTGTCCCAGTGAGGACGTAATTCCAAAAAGAAGAAGAAGAAGATGTATTTTCTTAGTCAAATATAAGTTATTTATATATTATATAGAACAAGTGCAACAAAAGCAAAATTTCATACTTTTGATAGCATGGATGACACACTGCCGATCAAGAATTTTGTCATATGGTATTTATTTAGAACTTTCAACGAATGTTTTATGAAAATTTATATCTTGAAAGAATGCTATAAATATCGAATACTGAATTTATATTAAAAAATGTAGTGGTGTTTGTAAACCACTGTTTAGTACGAACATTGTTTTGAAAAGATTTTCGTTATGAAGATTTTAAATTAATAAATGTAGTTTAATTAAACTGATGTTTAGGGGATGGACCTGAAATCGAATCCCATCCCCGAGATAGTCACTGACAAAAAGGTTATAGTCATGACTTCCTGCGGAAAAGAAGTAAAGCCGTTGGTCTCGAGATTAACTAGCCCAGGGCTAAAATCTCGTTAATAAAGAGAGAAAAAAACGGATGTGTTTCAGTATAAAATGAAATTAATGAATGTATTTGTGATGATCTTCATTAAAAATTGTTTACTAGATTTGGTGTCACACAAGGCAAATAATACGGTTTAAAAAGGCGAGCTGTTTTATTAAAGTAAAATTGCGCATTTTACCATAAATTTTGGATCGCACATGAATTTACTGTTATATAGCAACCGTAACTTCAGCCGGTATCCTGCAATTGAAAAGAAGGCTTGTAAATGTTTTCACTTGTACAATTTTGCTTAGTTGAACAAAGCATAATACATATTTATGTACCCCTAACCTTAAATAATACATAATTTTGACAAAAAGAATATGTTGCACAAGCCCACCTTCTGCGCTTTTGCAGTCCTATATAAGTATAACGGAGTATAAGCATATTGGAGTCATTGCGATTCATATGAGACATATTGTGTTACTTGGGTAACATCCGACTTCTGGCAACATTTTTGTCAACCATCACATTTTGGTACTCTTCATCAAACCAATTATTTCTGGGTCGTCTCTGAGTAGGTGATAGGTACTCTCGCTGCTGTGCTCATCGCACCGTGGATCAACTCCCGAAGATTCTTCTCCGAGTTGATTCGAACACATTAAAAGAGTTCCGCAGATTGTTGAAATTGTCGTCTTTACGTTGGTTCCTCTTATCCGCTCATCAAGCTTCCGGCGGTATTCGACTGCCACACCTTCTGTTGGTATTTAGATCAAAGTCGATGTTTAGACCTCTGAAATTTCGCATCGTTGACATCTGAGAAATGCCGGCCGTCCTCCAAAAACGTGGTCTATTTGGTTGCAGAGCTCGCCATTTGGGTACATCCAGGTGTATTTTCAAAGCTCTTTGCAAAGTAAATGGTGCTGATGACTCTTTGTACCAATAAATGGACGGAAAAATCCTCTCTTCCGACCTGATCGTTTGCATCACCGGCAACAATTTTTACGTCATGTTTTGGGCACTCTCCGTATACCTTGTCAAAACATTCATAAAACTCATCCTTCAAAAATCCGGTAAACCTGATGTTCGATCGTAGCAGTTTTGCTTAGAATTACACCGCGGCTCCCAATATAACCGGTGTATAATGCGCTACTTTTAGATTAAAATTTAGATTAACCGGCGGCACTGTACCCGAACACCACCGATCTGACCGGCTCCATGTATATTATTCCCACTAGCCAACCACTGAGAGATCAGCTGTGTCGGTTCGTAGAAAGTGAAAGTTCAAGTTCGAGGTCAGAGTTGTTTTGACTAGCACGAAGAGCAGGTCTAGAAGATAGCATATAGTGAATTGTGTCTCCAGAATAAATTGCGTTATGTATTGGAAAAGTGTGCTATTATCAATAAACGGATGAGTGTTTTCTGCAAATTTGTGTGATCTATTGTGAAGTTGGCCAGTTAAGGTAACTGCCAAAAGTACTTAGAGTAAGGTGGGGCAAAAGTTCGACCTTAGTGGTATAATCAAAGTTTCCATGAAAATAATAGCAGATGAAACAAAACAAATACCATACAGCGAACCTTCAACATATTAATTATAACTTTGCTGAACAAACTTGTGTCAAAATATTTACCCATTTTTAGTTATAACAGTTTCAAAATTGATTGTCTTAAACGAACTTTTGCCCCACCGGTGGGGCAAAAGTTCGAATCTAGTGTGGGGCAAAAGTTCGTTGGCTAAAACACAAAATATTAATACTTTTATGCCAGGCATACTTTATACCAGCCATAAACTTATGTTTGCCAAAAAATACTCACTGAATTTTCATCGAAAAATGCCCAAATTAGGGTTAATTGTAATACACCCAAAAAATAGCAGTTTTTCGCAAAACTAAGTGAAAATGTAAAATTTTTGTGACATTTTTCGCACGATCAGGCAAATTTCGCTAAATTTGAAGATAATATGTAGATTTCAGGAAATTTGAAAAAATTTCCGTGGGTTTATATATGGGTCGAACTTTTGCCCCGCAGATTCGAACTTTTGCCCCGCTATGGGCCAAAAATTGACTCCAACTATTTATGGGAAAACTAATACACGTCAAAGCATCCATATAATAGGCCAAGAAACGCCCCTACATAAAATATTAAAAAAAAAAATATCTTAATTTGGTTCCATGCATCGAAAGTTTGACCAAATATTACAATATTTACGTCGAAAAACAACAAATAGCCATAACTTTTCCAAATCTCAATCGATTTTAATGATATTTGGAGTGAAAGTCTCTTACTTGAATAGCATTCAAACCACCATGACATTTCTAAGTTTTGATTTGATTTGAGCTAGAAATTTAAAAAAGAAACTCTTGCCCCACTCGAACTTTTGCCCAACTTTACTCTACCTGTGTCCCATCGCCGGAACCGATGCCATTCGAAAACCTGTAAAAGAGAGAAGAATACTTACCTGTGTGGTGCCATTCGATCGCAAGTCCTCGCCGCCCTGTGGGTGAAAAATAGAAATTCAACTAGAAAACACAACGTAGGGGATTTGTCTGCGGGCTTTTTATGGTAAGAACGACTACCTGATGTATCGTTTGCAGAGACGTTGATCAGACTTTGCAGTTGAAGAATTTGCCCCGTATCCTCAATTAACAGCCATTATGGTAGATGTTATAACACAGCTTTGTTGGCGACGGAATCCACCGCCCTGAATTCACGTTCTTCAGATCCAGGCCACACAGTGCGCATCGTACCTTCGTGCTGTGCGTACACGAATTCTCTCTGCTCTTGGAAGTTTTCTTAAAAACTACCTAAAGCAATAAAACAGTACTTTTCAGTGCTACACAAACAGTACTTTTCAGTGCTAAAATTAAAAACGGTACTTTTCAGTGCTACTTAAACAGTACTTTTCAGTACTATTTTTTCTACTATTGATCCCTTTACGATCCTTGTTTGGACCCGTGCCTTCGATTTTTCGTTGGACCCGTTGGCGAAAGCTAGCGGTGGTAATCCTTCTTGGACACCGTCTAGGGAAAAAACCTCTCGAAGGTCACGTCTTTCTCGTTTATTAACTAAACATGGTATCAACAACTAACAAAAGGAAGGGTGAATCTCTGAATTCACTACTTCCTTCCAAAAAAGTGGGTTTTAAAACTGTCACTACACGTGGCAAGAATGGAAGAAAGGACGCTTCCCCGGAATGCGAAGTTTCTTCCAAGGGTGAAATGAATAATTGTATTGAAATGAGCAATCAGTTCGATGCTCTAGACAAATTTTCCGAACACCAAATCGAAGCAGCCTCTAGCCCAGGCTCTTTGATTCAAGTGAGGAAGCAAAGAGTGCCGCCTATCGTGGTCAGTTGTTCCGAATTTGGGGGATTTAGGCAGGAGATCTTGAACTCCATTAGGGGAATCAAGGTTTCCTTCCAAATCGCAAAGAAAGGAGACTGTCGCGTTTTGCCGGAAACTCTTAAAGATCGTGAACTTCTTCTCAGATATCTTGAAGAGAAGAAGCACAAATTTTTTACTTATGACGACAAAACTGAACGTTTGTTCAAAGTCGTCTTGAAAGGTCTCTCAAGTGACTATAAGTCACCTGAAGAGATCAAAAATGGAATAAATGATTTACTTGGATTTTCCCCAGTCCAAGTAATCATTATGAAAAAGAGAACCCAATCTGGCATTGTTCGGAAAGGGCTTTCTCAAGAATATTATTTAGTTCACTTTAACAAAAAAGAACTAAATAATATTAAAGCTTTAGAAAAAGCTAAACTTATGTTCGATGTCCGTGTGACGTGGGAACATTTCCAGAAACCTGGAGGAAATTACCAGAACCCCACTCAGTGCCGTCGGTGCCAAAAGTGGGGTCATGGTACAAAAAATTGTCGCATGGATGCTAAATGCATGATTTGCGGAGGTTCTTCTCACGCTAAGGACGACTGTCCTGTGAAAGAAGATACCAGAAAATTTCAATGCGCCAATTGCAAGGGCCCTCACAAAGCTAACTTTTGGGAATGCATTTCACGCAAAAGAGTCGTTGAGGCTCGTGCCAAGCAGATGAAGGATAATATCCGTTACGATAACGGTCGTTTCCGAAATTTGCCTGCTAGAGTATCGAACAATGCTCATTTTTCAGTTAACGATCGCTTGATTAGGAATCATACCCACCAGGAAGATCATAATCATGCTCATTCACAAACAAATTTTAATCCGTCGGGTAGCCGTTCGAATCTTTCAATTTCGAATGTATCTACCCACGGTAAATCCTTTGCCGATATCGTAGCAGGTAATTTGAACTCTTCCCCTGTTCGTTCCATGAGTACCCATTCTACTTGTTTCAAATCAAATGGAAAAAACCCTACCGCCACAGGTAACTCCTACCCCGCTTCTTCGTCTACCGAAAATTCCAATGGGAAATCATCAGATGATATGTCTGCCTCTGATTTTAATTTTCTAACTGAACAATTGAATCTAATGATTGATGCAATGTTCAAAGCCACCACTATGACTGAAGCAGTCCAAGTAGGTGTAAAATTTACAAATAAAATTGTTATTGGATTACGTTTTTCTAATGGATCCAAATAATAATTTAAATATTTTAAATTGGAATGCTCGTTCTCTGAATGGTAAAGAGGACGAGCTGTTTAATTTTCTTACAGCTAATAACGTGCATATAGCAGTTATTACCGAAACTTATTTAAAACCTGGATCCAAATTTAAAAAAGATCCTAACTTTTTTGTTTATCGTAATGATCGACTTGATGGGGCATGTGGGGGAGTTGCAATCATCATTCATAGGCGTATAAAACATCAACTGTTTTCGTCATTTGAAACTAAAGTTTTTGAAACTTTAGGTGTTTCTGTTGAAACACAGTTTGGTAAATATACTTTCATAGCTGCCTATTTGCCTTTTCAATGCTCTGGACAGCAAGTTAATTGGCTTCAAACTGACTTGCGAAAATTGACTCGCAATAAGTCAAAATTTTTTGTCATTGGTGACTTTAATGCCAAACATCGGTCATGGAATAATTCTCAAAGTAATTCCAACGGCAGAATTTTATTTGATGAGTGCTCTTCAGGATATTTCTCAATTCAATACCCTGATAGCCCCACATGTTTTTCCTCTTCTAGAAATCCATCTACGATTGACTTGGTCTTAACCGACTCTAGTCATCTTTGTAGCCAATTAGTTACTCATGCTGATTTTGATTCCGATCATGTCCCTGTTACATTTCAAATATCGCATGAAGCGATTCTCAATCCTATCAGCTCCACTTTCAATTATTTACGAGCCGACTGGAATATATATGAAACGTATGTTGACTCTAATCTTGATGTTAACATTTCTTTAGAAACTAAAATTGATATTGACAATGCTCTTGAAACTTTAACAAATTCCATTGTTGAAGCCAGAAACATTGCAATTCCAAAATGTGAAGTAAAATTTGAATCCGTGATTATAGACGATGATCTTAAACTCTTGATCCGTCTTAAAAACGTGAGGAGAAGGCAATTTCAACGCACTCGTGATCCTGCTTTGAAAATTATATGGCAGGATTTGCAGAAAGAAATCAAGAAACGTTTTGCAGATTTAAGAAACAAAAATTTTGAAAATAAAATTTCTCAATTGGACCCCGGCTCTAAGCCCTTCTGGAAATTATCTAAAATCTTGAAAAAACCTCAGAAGCCTATACCGGCATTGAAAGAGGAAAACAAATTATTACTAACTAATTGCGAAAAAGCTCAAAAACTTGCTATGCAGTTTGAAAGTGCGCACAATTTTAATTTAGGACTTACTAGTCCAATTGAAAATGAAGTTACTCAGGAGTTCGAAAATATTCTCAATCAAGAGAACGTTTTCGAAAATGCCTGGGAGACTGATTTGGAAGAAGTGAGAACTATTATTAAAAAATTCAAAAATATGAAAGCTCCTGGCGATGATGGAATTTTCTACATCCTCATCAAGAAACTTCCAGAAAGTAGCTTATCATTTTTAGTTGATATATTTAACAAATGTTTTCAATTAGCATATTTTCCTGACAAATGGAAAAATGCTAAGGTTGTTCCAATTTTAAAACCAGACAAAAATCCTGCAGAAGCTTCTAGCTATCGTCCAATCAGTTTGCTTTCCTCCATCAGTAAACTTTTTGAAAAGGTTATTTTGAACAGAATGATGGCCCACATCAACGAGAATTCAATTTTTGCCAATGAACAGTTCGGATTCCGCCATGGACATTCGACCACTCATCAACTTTTACGTGTAACAAATTTGATCCGTTCCAACAAATCTGAAGGCTACTCTACTGGTCTTGCTCTTCTAGACATAGAAAAAGCATTCGACAGTGTTTGGCATGAAGGTTTGATTGTAAAATTGAAAGATTTTAATTTTCCAACATACATTGTTAGAATAATTCAAAGTTATCTGTCAAATCGTACACTTCAGGTTAATTATCAGAACTCCAGATCTGAAAGACTTCCTGTAAGAGCTGGTGTTCCCCAAGGCAGCATTTTGGGACCAATATTATACAATATTTTCACATCTGACTTACCTGAGTTACCTCAGGGATGTCAAAAATCTTTGTTTGCGGATGACACAGGCCTCTCCGCCAAAGGACGAAGCCTGCGTGTCATCTGTAGTCGATTGCAAAAAAGTTTGGATATTTTTTCTTCATACTTGCAAAAATGGAAGATTTCTCCTAATGCTTCCAAAACTCAACTAATAATATTCCCACATAAACCAAAAGCTCTTTATTTGAAACCTTCAAGTAGACATGTTGTCACGATGAGAGGGGTTCCAATAAATTGGTCAGATGAAGTTAAGTATCTAGGACTCATGCTAGATAAGAATTTAACTTTCAAAAATCACATTGAGGGCATTCAAGCCAAATGTAACAAATATGTAAAATGTCTCTATCCCCTTATTAATAGAAAATCAAAACTTTGTCTTAAGAACAAGCTTTTGATATTCAAACAAATTTTCAGGCCAGCCATGTTGTATGCAGTACCAATATGGACTAGCTGTTGTAATACCAGGAAGAAGGCTCTGCAGAGAATTCAAAATAAAATTTTGAAAATGATTCTGAGGCTTCCTCCCTGGTATAGTACCAATGAGTTACATAGGATATCCAATGTTGAAACATTGGAACAAATGTCAAATAAAATAATCAATAATTTCAGGCAAAAATCGTTACAATCTTCTATTGCCACGATTAATGCGTTATATGTTTAGGTTAAGTTAGGTTAAGTATATTAAAAACTTTTTTTTTTTTCTCTTATGAGCAGGTGAAATCAACTCACCTGTAAAAAATCTGAACTGCTACGGCAAATGAAATGTAATATGTTGTTAACAAAATGTTAATAAAATCTTAGATTTGTTTTACCAAATTAGGATGATAGTGTTGTCTAATAACACAGAACACCTAGATATAAGAAATAATGAATGTAATGTTTGGAATGATACTAATAAAGAAATTAAAAAAAAAAAAAAAAAAAAAAAAAAAAAAAAAAAAAAAAAGATCCAGGCCACTTTTCTTCCTGAACTCCAACCTTCTGCAATCCACGAGCCAAAAGACTCTCGTCCGGGTTCATTCAATTCCGAGTTTCCAATCATAGTATTTATTTCGTTGCCAGGTCGGTTGCCGAAAGTATCAATTTTTATTTCTCCTTACACCATTTTTCTTGGTAAGTGAAAAATTTGACCTTACCAGGGTTAGACATCACAATGGTTAGGCTGCCACCTAAAGTGTAGCTAACGTGATACTGCATTTCCTATTCAGCCGTTGGATGCCATAATAGACGCTGTTTGAGACGCACCACCTTGTGGAAAGACGCTCGAGACGCACATCCTCACTCTAGCTGATACCAGGAGGACAACAGCAATACCAGGCGGTCTTTCGTTTGGCCAGCGGATACGTGAGGTAGGCTCTTGTGAGGGCCAGAGCTATGTTGGACGCTCCTTCCTAATTGTTAGCTCACTATTTCAAAGCCCCGTACTTGTTATGCGAAATGAATTCAGTAACATTTTCTTTTATACATGATGCATGAGCTTACAGTGGACTGCCTAAGAAGAAGGAAGAAAAATGCAAATATTCGAAAACAATATTAGTAAGTTTGCATTATAAAAAAAACACAATATGCAGGTTCGATGCTCAACATGTTTTAATATTCAAGTTTGTGTGCAGAAACAAGTCTCTAGAATTTTACAGGGAGAATAGATAAACCGTTTACGTTATATTTAACACCAAACGATGTCAGAAAGCAACATAATTCACCCTCTCGTATTCAATGTTTGATGTTGGTATGAAAAAACTTTCATCTTTTTGATTTGAATAGAGTCCCTAATAAAGCCTCAACATGGACTGAAATGAAGGCAAATGAAACTTGAAGATTTTTTAAAGAATTATTCATAAGAATCTCCTGAAATATCATAAATTATGATTAAAAAAAAATTTCCCAAAAAACACACAGTTTTACGATTTTTTGAGGAAAAATAAAATATTCTGGTAAGAGGTGCCATTGATTGTCTGAAGTTTGTCTAGAAGGGTTTTAAATATAAGATTTAGATTAACGAGATTCTTATTATTTAGCAAGAAATGGTATAGGGGGAGATCCCCCAGTGCCGGACAGCACCCAATACCGGACAAAGTCGAAACATTGAGAAATCATGGTTCAATCAAGATGGTGTATTAGTAGAAAAGAAAGCTATTATGTAGACTAATGTTTGCGTAGAATAACACATCCTTGAAATATGCATCCCTTTTTAAAAAAGTAGAAAAGTTTGAAAATCTTTAAAAAATTGACGTATTTTTTTAATTTTGAGCCTATTTAGTAATTATTTTGAATATGAAAAAATACTTTGGATCCCGCAAGCATGATCGAACACAACCCTAATTTGATAGTATGAATGTATTTTGTACCATAATTGAAGTAAATATGGACAAATTACAATTTTGGTTAAACACCTCCTGTCCCTCAGTTTCAGACAGCTTGATTGTTATACGATATCTTTGTAATTATTGCATCAGTGTCACAAAATACTTTCATTTTTCATGGGTTCCGTCGACCATGGTATCAAACATGCAATAAAATTAAGAAGAATGAACATTCATAACAACATCGTAAAATGTGCTATTTTTCATCATATATGTGAAAGAGGTTTTTGATAGGCATCTACCAAAATATGTTGAACTAGTCAACGATTGTATTTCACAAACAACATTTCCAGATATACTAAAAATGGCAAAAATAACTCCGGTGTTTAAAAATGGGGATAGAACCAATGTATCTAACTATCGCCCTATTTCAGTTCTCAATTCTTTGTCCAAGCCATTTGAAAAAGTTTTGCGTGATCAAATCGAAAACTATCTGCATAGAAACGATATAATCCATCAAAACCAATTCGGTTTCGTGCGGAACTCTAGCACATCCATTGCAGCGACAAACTTAATGAATACAATTATAAGCAGTGTTGACCGAGGATTTACAGTATCAACGCTTTTCATTGACCTGCGGAAAGCTTTTGACTGTGTTAATCACACTATTCTGTTAAACAAACTTGAAAAAATTGGATTCTCCGCTAATGCCATAAATTTAGTTAAATCGTACTTGAAAACCCGTTTTCAGTGCGTTAAAATAGGTCAATCGCAATCTGCCTTTCAAGAAATTCTATTTGGGGTCCCACAGGGATCAATTTTGGGCCCCACATTATTTGTGATATTTATAAACGATATCTTCAATTTACCTCTTAAAGGGAAATTGCAGTTGTATGCCGATGATGCTGCCATTACTTACGAGTCTACAAATGCTACTCAGTTGGCAAACGACATGGAATATAATCTAAATTTAATAAACACATGGTTTGAGCAGAACGATCTATCAATGAATTTAGATAAAACCAATTTTATAGTATTTTCATTAAGAAATGCCCCTCCTGCAATCAATCTAACTTTTAATAATACTATAATATTGCAAAAGGAATGTGTTGACTATCTTGGACTGTGGATCGACCAAGGTTTAAACTGGAAGAAACATATACTTAGTGTTACAAACAAAATAAATTCAATTGCATTCGCCTTACGAAGAGTTAGGAAATATATATCTGTGGATGTGGCATGGAAAATATATTACGGATACATTTATCCCCACCACATGAACTCCATATGGGGTTGTTCTAAGTCACCCACAATTCATTCTCTAGCTCGTATCCAGAATTCTGTTATTAAAACCATAATGAGGCTGCCAAGATTATTTCCTACAAATCAACTATATTCAGAAAAAATATTGCCGCTATCCTTACTTCATAAATATGAAATCTGTGTGCTTTTTTATAAAATTATTAACAAGAGAATCAAATGTAATTTCACGCTGATAACAGTTTCTGACATACATAATCATCATACTCGACAGCGATTTAACTTACATGTTGTTCTAACAAGAACAAGTGTTGCCAGGGATAGTACTATGATGAAAGGAATCAATTTATATAATTCACTGCCACAAAACATAAAAGAAGAACGCTCCTTCAATATTTTTAAATCCAAGATACGATCCTATTTATTCAATCAATGACTTTAGTGCGTTTATGAACTTTTCTCTTCAGTGAACCCGTACTGTACATAGATGGTACGATTAGCTTTGGTCAAGTTCTAAACACACTTTTAAGCGCTAAAAACTTAATCTTAGTGTGGCCACCTTAGGATAATCAAAAGGAACGCGTGTAGGCGCGGGACTCCAACCGGAGTCATTAACCTACTTACATGGGCTCCTAAGGTTGTTGGTATTCCCACTAAGCTGATGCGAGGTGGGGAAATGGTACCAGTTTGCTGCACTTTAAACGATGTCCATCAAATGTCGCCGTAGATTCAGTTGTGATTGCTTGGTAGTTTAAGTGGTTGGCAAAGTAGGGCTTTAGATAATAAGTAGTATTAAGTAAACTATTATAAAACACACACACACTCAACACTTATTAGCATCACTGCTTAAGCAGCTGCGCACAGTTTAAGAACTTTTTCAGTTGCAATCTCTCAATAAAGAAAAAAAAAAAAAAAAAAAACTCAAATTGTTTTTGTAAATGTTGCAATTGCATTGAATTGGTAATTATAAACTATTTCTATAGTGTACACATTCAATGATGTTCAAATTTACAGAATTCGAGGCATTTCCAGATCGTGTCCGGTATTGGGTGCCACCTTTCAAGATCGATCAATTTGGTACTAAAATACATCATCAAAACTCAATGTCAAAATTCATATTTATATCTTCAAATTTATTTTTGTACACTATAAGAATGATAATATTTATCATAAATGGGTAACACGAGCCCATCAAATCAATATTTTTCGAATTATGAATTTAGTGGCTTAAGTGTCCGGTACTGGGGGATCTCCCCCTATCCATAATGTTGTCATAATATCCATGAAATACTCTTAAGTTTTGTTTTTTTTTTCGCTTTTATCTTATTATTTGCGCGTATTTTTTAAATAGAACAGTTGAATTATAAAGACATCGATCAATAGATTACATTGAATGTTGGTGTTTGAAACACTCAGTATCCATAAATGGATTTCCAGTTCGGTTCCAAATACATCAAATTTGCCTCAGTAAATAATCAATTTGAATCCAGATTGCGGAACTTTGTTTGAGTATGTGAGCATAAGTCCTCGCTCATAAATATTATTTCATAATGCAACTTATTAAACCATGCATATAACTTATTAAACCATGCAGTTTATAACTCGACCTTGGGCAACGTGACAAAAGTTGACACACTGAACCTCATAAAATTGAACCAAAGTTCAGTTGGTTCTTCATTATTCCAAACGTTATTTCCACAAGATTTTTACTCTTCCATTCAACGAATATAAAACTCCTTGGGACCAGAAACCCTTCTAAGCACACCGGTTTCTGAACGGCGTCGTGTGGCTTTTTTGCATACCTCAATAGGTCTCTTCGCACTGGTAACCCAATGTCCTGATTACTCTTCAAGGTGCCACAGTCTCGACGTAATAAAATTTTATTGTAATGAATATTTCAAAGATTTTATAACTGTCACTCAAACGTCCGAAAAATTTAGCTCGCATTCATACCACAGCGCAGCAATCATATCAACAACAACTGATACCTACGAACTGACTGAGCGATGCAAGCGCATTTGAGTGACATTGATGTGAAGTGCATAAAGGTGGAAAGGAAATCTTGTTGCGCGTCTAAGGCTTCACTAAGGGATATTCGAACAACCAAGCTGGTCAAAATAATTTCAAGACATTTTTCGCATTCTTCTTGTTCAGTTAGTAGCGAAACGAGCGTTGAACGATATTTTGATGTATTTACTCTTCAAACAAATCACCGGTATCGTCTGTTTTCTCAATCTTGATTAATTTACCTACTAGTTTCAAAATCATGTTTCTTTTTCTGAAAGCATGTGCGTTTGTGGAATAAGATGAAGCACTCTGTAACTCGAAGAGTCATTGAAGGTTTAAATAAAGAACTTTTGGTTTATGAGGGAATATTATTAGGTTGATTGTTAGCAAGCATGAAGAAAAAATATCCAAACTTTTTTGCAATCTACTACATATGACACGCAGACATTGTCATTTGATGGAAAGGCCTTTGTCATCTACAAACAAAGATTTTCGACATCCCTGAAGTAACTCAGGTAAGTCAGGCGTGAAAATATTACATAATATTGGTCCCAGAATGCTGCCGCTTATGCTCATGCTCATATGAAGAACTATATTTCAAAATCTGACCAAGCTTTTAAAATGACTTTTGGCCAGCAAGATTCGCTCATACCTCTTAGTGGACCCCATCTCATCTTCCAAGAGGC
Organism: Aedes aegypti; assembly: GCF_002204515.2. Classification (NCBI taxonomy): domain Eukaryota; kingdom Metazoa; phylum Arthropoda; class Insecta; order Diptera; family Culicidae; genus Aedes; species Aedes aegypti. The sequence goes on from NC_035108.1 coordinate 386,020,342, forward strand.
TGTAGCTTTTTTGCATTTCGCAAAGGAATTCTCCGCAGACACCTCAACCGCAGAAAAGTCTATCCGGCGCGCAAAATCCGCAGATGATCCAATGGCATGGACATACAAGCGAGCAAACGGCTGCGGTGGTTGCGTTCTGCCGCTTGACGAACTAAGGAACAGATTGAGTGACGGGTGTCTGTCGAAATGAATGTGCATCCGAGTGTGATGAGGGTGCGATGCACGTCTCGTCGTCGTCATCGTCGGTTCATCACTGCTCCGTGTCAGATTGCAAATTGAAACGCGGTTCCGAGCAAACCTGGATTCCACAGCCGGCTAATGCTGGAGGTGTTCTGAGATTGCCCAAAATATAAAACAAAGCTCGCGAAACGCTCCAATTCTTGGAGAATGGCGATGGACGAGACCAATTTCGCAATTTGGTATTAAATAAGTTTGAGGATGAAATTATAAGACAACTAGGGTAGGGGTACCGATAGTCGATCAGCTAAGATATTTGAATAAAATCGAATAATACAGACTGTGGTATTATTTTTACGTCATCTGATTTGTTTTTTCGTCTTGGCTTTGTTGTGAATAAATAAAATAAAGAGAAAATTTTATTTCTCTATAGCATTGCTTGAGTGACTATAGGTACACAGGTACCAAGTGTAGCACTATTTATAATTTCGGAAGGGAATTCTCGCGGAACATTACTAAAGGACCTATCTAACATTGAGAGGCTCTCTTTGTTTACTTTCTCTTTCATTAATAACTGAGTCACATTAACCTCTACTGTTGCGCTTTTTGTATGAAACGCTAGTCAAGGAAATTGACTTTCGATCTATAGTGAAAAACTTCCCAAAATCTTTAGTATTCCACTGTTATAATCGAAAGAGAACGAGAGAGGAGAGAATCTCTCATTTGTACATAGGTCCTTTAGTAATGTTCCGCGAGAATTAATCGAAATTATATATAAGAGACAGAGGGGCCCAGATAGCCGTAGCGGTAAACGCGCAGCTATTCAGCAAGATCAAGCTGAGGGTCGTGGGTTCGAATCCCACCGATCGAGGATCTTTTCGGGCTGGAAATTTTCTCGACTTCCCAGGGCATAGAGTAGTATCTTCGTACCTGCCACACGATATACGCATGCAAAAATGGTCATTGGCATAGTAAGCTCTCAGTTAATAACTGTGGAAGTGCTCATAAGAACACTAAGCTGAGAAGCAGGCTCTGTCCCAGTGGGGACGTAACGCCAAAAAGAAGAAGAAGATATGAGAGACAGCTTAGTGTTAAGCTGAGAAGCAGGCTCTGTTCCAGTGAGGACGTTAATGTCAAGAAGAAGAAGGTGCATGAAGGCTGAAATTTTAATTGAAACGAATTATTTCAATCATCTTTTGAACAAAACTAAGCTGTAAATCAATAGTTAGTAGATGAATAGCTTCTGATCTTCAAAGCAAAAAAATACTTTGCTACGAATCATAGTAAAACTACCAGAAAAGCCAATAATGCGACTACAGAGGAATTCCTACTAAGTGTACACGTACCCTAACTTCATTTGATTTCCGTTTGCTCTGAAGGCGTTCTGATTTTTTGTTGCTTATTAATGCGAGTGACGTACCGGAAGATGATCAAACGCTAGCATTGAACGCGTGTCAGTGTGGTCTACCTAAGAAGAAACATTTCTAGGATGAAATCGTAATTTCTACCAAACAATAAAACACATCGTGCCGTGGGTTATCATCGGATGTACCTTTTTGCTTATTAGATTCCGGATGGAATTGGAACATACACCGAACGAAGATGATGACGGCATCGGTACAAACGACCCGTATGCCCGAAGGCGTCGTCATGTTTAGATATGCTGCTCAAGGATTTTCTTTTATCAGCTGCTCATTTTCTTGCCATCTCCTAATAGATTTTCTCTTCCCTTCACATTCATATCACTTTTCTTTGTTCACCTGATAGCTTAATCTATGTGAACTTCAAAGGTGTATTTCAAAAATTTTACCGTGCTTTTGAACAATATCAGAAAAATAATATTTTATATTAAATATAGCATTAATTATAACATCATGGAACTGTATACCAATTGTAATTTAACACGAAGTGGAATGTAAATTTGCATTCCCTTTTTTATGGTTTTACGCAGGCTAGACAATCATCACCGCCAAATGGAGAAAGTCGGCGACGAAACTAAAAGAAGCATCGTCATCGTCACTCAACCAGCGTCGGATGACGATTTGCCGCAGAGATCCGATCACATAGACTCGGCGTCATGACGAACAAATACGATTTCTTCGTTACGGGCGAATCTTCATTCGGGAGCACTGAGCCGAAGCCGACTAAAAATATGAATCGTGTCTTCGACAGATTGAGAACATTTAAAAAAAAAAAAACAAAACACGTTAGAATTCATACCAAAGATTTTTGAATCGTCAACTCCACGCGCTGACCAACAGAGCCATTATAGAATCATTAGGTAAGCGGGTTCATTTGCCAATACGAGCAATTTTGTGATGGCATTCGTTTGTTGGTGCGAAGCAAGCGAATATACAGTAAACGCCTTCTTCTCGTGAGTAAGGGTAGCAAGTGGAATGAAGAAAAATTTGCTCGTTGACAATTTTGGATTGAAGTTAGTTATGCATTATTTCGTCGATGACGAGACGACAACCTGCCAGAGTTATTATACTGGATGACGATGTCTTTTTTTTTTATTTCATCATCGCACGGTGACAAATCTGACGATTTACGCCAATATTTGCAAAAAAAAATTCTTTCTGTGTAGTCTGATTCCACGTACTGTTCATCAAAGCATAACTGTCCCATACAGAAAAGGCGGTGTCCTGCCGTTTGGCCGAATGCCGTTTGGCCGAACGCCATTTGGCTGAATGCCATTTGGCTGAACGGGTCATTTAGCCGAATGCCGTTTGGCCGAATAACGAACAAAAATATTTATTTTTTTAACACTGATGTGTAGCATTCATAAGTGTGACCCAATAACTGATCAACTAATTAATTTGTTGATCTTGACGATGAGGCGGGATGTCATGTTTGTCGATATATAAGTGCTCCAAAAGCATAATTAATACGATCCGTTCATTCAGGACGAAGTTGTAAGCTCGCGTCAAGACTCTAAGCTCTAGATTACCAACGGTGTGCGAGGTTTTGAAGTTTTTTATTAATTTTCATCAGAAATTTTTCCTTTTTTTAAACATAGGCTTTCCTTTCGATTTTTAAGGGTTTCATTATTGTCGGCAATAATTTAGCTTATATTTTCAAAGGGAATTTTACCTTCTTTAAATCATCGGCAGTTCTTTGTAGTCATACTGATATAACAATTATTGCAAGTGTAAAATTTATAAGAGATTTTTCCTTGTTTTGGTCATATGCTGTTCTTTCATATTTGAATATTTTTCATAGTTATTGGAGTTTAGTCTTATAACATTCATAAAGAGTTTTATTAAAAACATATAGTTTTCAACACAAGGTATGATGTGATGTCATTCTCCACCAAGGTTAATATCACAAAGTGTTAACTCTGCGCCGTTGATTGCGTATATTGGTAAACCGGACGAGTCGGAAAATTCTTACGTCAAATAAGCTCACTGTTTCACTGTTGTGGAGAAAAAACTTGTGGAGATTTTTGGCCCTGGGCTAGTTTCATTTCGGGACCAACGGCTTTACTTCCCTTCCGAAGGAAGTCATCACTGAAATTTTTAGTGACTATCTCGGGGATGGGATTCGATCTCAGGTTCTCGGCGTGAGAGGCGTGTAATCTAACCATTACCAGGTCCGTCCCCAAAAAAAAATTAATTAATTTACTTAGTACGATATGAATAATTGTAGCAAACTGATGCTACAGAAGGACGAATAGGTCGTAAACCGTTTTTGTAACTGTCAAAAAACTTATGCTGGCAGCTATTTCCGCTAGCAAAGAAGTGAATGATTGCTTAAATCTAGGATGTTCCTGAAAACTGTTCTTTGAAATTCAGCTTTGAAATTAATTACAAAATTCATGAATTTCACTATTTTTTTTCAAATTCGGCCAAACGGCATCCGGCCAAATGGCATTCGGCCAAACGGCATTCGGCCAAATGGCATTCGGCCAAATGACCCTTTTGGTCAAACGGCATTCGGCCAAACGGCGTTCCGCCAAATGACTCGGAACCGAAAAGGCAGGCATTGAGAAAATAGCACTCAAAATTTAAAGTATGTCTTCTCACACAAATGTTCATAATTTTCTAGTACATTTCTGCATGTCATATTAATTCTTTACGCTATTATGTTTTTGAAAAATGCTAAGTCTAGATGTGGAAATACTGATCCGAGGTATAGCCAAACCTTTTTCTACGCCCCTAACTAGGGGGGAATGAAGCGTAAAAAGAGAGAGCGTAAGTTGGAATTCGGAGCGTAAAAAGAGAAAGCGTTATTTGGAATTTGGAGCGTGAAAAAAGGAGAGTAAGTTCGAATTTAAGGGGAAAAATAATTAGCAGCAAGAAAAAGCATTTTGTTTGTTCTCAAGGAGTTGGAGTGGTTCTTCTTAAGAGTATCAATAGGAATGACGGAAACTATAGTCTAACGCCATTTTGAAATCCAAGATGGCGACTTCCGGTTTGTGAAAATCACTTGAAACCCATGGAATATGGGTATTTTTGGAACGAGACCAAAGGGTACATGACGAAAATCATTGTCTGACGCCATTTTGAAATCCAAAATGGCACCTTCCGGTTTGAGGAAAACACTTTAAAACCATGCAATATGGGTATTTTTGGAACGAGACCGAAAAGTAATAGTATATTTTTGAAACCAAGATGGCTACTTCCGGTTTGTAAAAATCACTTGAAAATTATGCAATATGGGAATTTTTAAAAACGAATCGATGAGTAGAATACGTCTTATAAATAATTAATTTTAATGTGATTTCCATCAGCAACGTTAAATAGTATCAAACATCGATTTCCGGAATCTTCTCATCGGTTCCAATTCGTAAATTTCAAAATGGTGTCGAATATCGATTTCCGTCTTCTAATCGATCTCGTTTTATAAACACCCATATTGCATGGATTTAAAGTAATTTTCAAATACCGGAAGTCGCCATCTTGGATTCCAAAATGGCGTCAGACATCGATTTCCATCATCTACTTTTAGGTTCCGTTCCAAAAACACTCATATTGCATGGATTCAAAGTGAATTTCGCAAACCGGAAGTCGCCATCTTGGATTCCAAATGGCATCGGACATCGATTTCCCTCTTGTACTCATCGGGGAATTTTGAGCGTAAAAAGAGGGAGCGTAATAAAGTGAGCGTAAAAAGAGGTACACCCGATTCTGTTTTTGCACGGATTTTTTTTACACGGCCGTGCAAACAAAGTTTCCATACATTTTTTTCGCCAAAAACTTATGTTTGCATGAAACGTCAAGAACTGGTGTTACTTTTTTTTGCACGGTTTTTGAATTTTTGAACTGAAAACTTTTTTTTGCACGGTACGCATCCCCCGTGCAAAAACAGAATCGGGAGTATTCGGAAAATTTGAAGCATGGGTTAAGAACTTTCCAGAATGGCCATTCAAGTTCTCATATTTTGGTAATAGATGGCAACACTGCTCGATAGTTGTTAAGAGAGCCAATTATATGAGGGTGTGATATGCAGATATCAATGTTTTTTTTAAGATAATGATACCGAATGTTCACCAAATCACCAAAGTTGAAGGAAGTGTTGCATTCCATACAGTCTGTCGAAACAAAAATGTTCATGTGGCTCTGTTTAAGAATAATTAAAAAAATATTTATATCATAAAACATACGTGAAATAGAGAAATATAATGCCCAGCTACATAGGGAAACTCTTCAACTGTAATTCAGTTTTTCATGAGGGGTTCAAAATGTTGTCATAGCTGTGCATGAATCTTTTGTTTTGCGGATATCTCAGGATCCTGACCACTTAGAAATATAGCGTCTTCGAAAAAAAAAGTTTATTCTAGTCAAGAGGTTCAAGTTTTTACCAACAGGTGGCGCACGAAGCATCATGGCTTTTATGATTATAGCGCTTGAGCCGCTGAACAACTTTGCCGAAGACGCCATCTTTCTAAGTGGTCAGAATCCTGAGATATCAGAAAAACAAAATTTTGATGCCCATTAGCGCCGCCTGGTGGCCGAATTCCGCATTTCAATGCACAATGGTCCAGAAAGCAGTTTTACGCGAAAAGATGCATTTTTTGCTTTAGAATGAAACATTATACGAAAACGATCTTCTACAAAGTTGTTTGTATTAGTGAGGCCCTTTGGTTGGTGTTTTTGGAAATTAGGGTTATTCACATTTTCATAGAAATGGTATAACTAACTTTCTTATTTGTGGAAAATATAGAATATATGGTTCAGCAAAGTTGTAGGTCATTCTTTTTTAAGCAATTCCCTAAAACAAATTTGTTGTAGTTCTTGAATTCATCGATTTAGAGCTTTTTTCCTATGGTGACATAAGGTGGTTCAACGAAAACTGGTTTTCTGGCTCCAGCGTTTTTAAATTCTAATGTCTGATCAAAGTAGTCTATGTAACACTTTTTGAGCTTTGAAAAATGCATAATTTGTTTAGTGAAAAAAAGTTTTTCTGTAGCTCAAAATTTGACCGATTTAGAGCATTTTTCCCCAATCAACGTAGGGTGGTCCAAGACAAATATATTTGTTAACTCTAGTTTTTCTAATATTTACTTCTCGTCAAAGCAGTCTATGCACGACTTTTTAAGCTTGAGAAAACACAAATTTTCCTTCAAAAAGATTGTTGATACCTTTTTGCAGCTCAGTCAGCTCAAAACCTATTGAAGTTTTTCTGATAAAACATCTTTGTTTTCAAGGCATTTTATTAGAGTTACAAAATAACACATCTGTAATGTTTTGTTATATTATACAATTTTATTTTGTCTTTTGAATGTCGTCAAAAGATATTTTTTATGTTTGCCCCAATCAAAGATATTGACAATCAAATTAGGCGTGTTCTTACAAAAAAAAAACAACAATAACTCCCAAACGAAAGAAGAACGAGTTTCTTCACTCACAAAATTACGCATTTTTCAATGCTCTAAATGTGTTTCATAGACTACTTAGATATTAGAATTGAAAACGTAGGAGCTATAAAACCAGTTTTCGTTAGACCACCCTATGTCACCATTGGAAAAAAAATCTAAATTGGTCAATTTCAGAGTTACAAAAACAACTTTGCTTAAAATAGAACAACCTACAACTTTGCTGAAGCATGTATTCTATACTTTCTATACATAAGAAAATTAGTTACCCCATTTCTATGAAAATGTAGACCACCCTGATTTTCAAAAAACACCAAACATTCATTCTAAAGCTCAATATGTATTTTTCCGCGTCAAACTGCTTGCTGGACCAAAGTGCAATGACCATCGAATGTTAGCCCTTAATCTACTAAACAATTTTGCTGAACGTCATGTCCCTCCATTTTTATTAATTATTAAGTTATTGATCATTTTAAAAAACGGTCGTTTATCTAAATTTTGGTCGATAAAAAGTGGTCGTAATAAGAACCGTCTTAAAAAGAACAGTCGTAAAAAGAGGTTGGAGCGTATATTGTAACATGAACATTGCGATGAGAAATGGTGCTAATTCATAAATACATAAGGGACAGGTATGCTTTTATGGCAGGATTTAGAATTTATAAGCAGAGTCTGTTCAAGCGAATATGTAATGCAATGAGAAAGGCAACGAAAAGTTTTTGAAAATGATGCAATAAACAAAATTAAGTTGAAATTTATAATGAAAACTGTGACAAAAAGTAGTCGTTAATTTTTTTAGTAATTGTTTATTAAATTTGAAAACAATCAGAAATTGCATATTATTTTATGCCAAATGTCTCTAAGCCCAATTAAGTATATTCGAGCCACTAATCTACATGGAGTAAAAAAATCGATTAATGCTTAAAATTTCTTCACCTATTTATTATTAGCTGTTACAGTTTTCTTAAAGTACAACATCTAGCATTTCACAATAATCTAAATCCAAATTATCTTGTGAATAATAACTGAATGATTAAGGAGAGAGCCGGATCATATCACCCGTTATCGGGAAAATGAAGATACAAATCTTACAAAAGAGCTGCAGGTAATTCGATGGCTCGATGTGTCAGGTAATTCAATGACTCGATGTGTGGTAGCAGTATATATAAAAATTGCTCTTTCATTGCTGTAGTTTTGAAAAAACATTCTATATTTTTACAAAAGTGCAAATCATCTCTTGCTGTTGATAAATCCTTAATAGGGTGCGGCTTATTTTTCAAAAGTTCTCAAAACCAAAAATTCGTGTGCTCTACTGAATTTAAATCACATTAAAAGAGAAACCTCAAAATCTGAGCCAAAAATATTTATATTTAGAGGTGGCGCACGCGTCTTGAAGGTGAATTTTAAAGTTATAAAAAATTACCTTCAGTGAAGTAAACATAACTTTGTTGTTTTCCAACCAATTTCAAATCTTTTAGCATCATTATCTTCAAAATTAAATTTATGAAAACTTTTTAGAACATCAAATTTGTCTAAAATCAAAACTAGTCATAGTTTAAAATACTTTTATACAAATTTTCACTCATTTCACTAAAAATTTCAAATTATTTGGACCATAACTTCTTGAATACTCAATCGATTCCGAATCTTTTTACATGTTTTTGAAGCGAACTTAGTTGTTTTCAAACTGTTCATATAACACATTTTTCTAAAAAATTGTTTTGCCTAAGTTTTTCACCAAAAACTATCCAAAAACATGATTTTTTAATGAAAAAATCAAATTTCTTTTGATTATTTAAGTTTTTTTTGCCAGAAATTGCATTTTTTCTATAAAACTTAAATTTAGAAAGCATATTTCCTTTATTACGAGTTGAATAGAGCATATATTTTTCATCATATGAAAACATAGTTTTGTTTCAAAATTATTTAAAAATTGTTGCAAAGTCCTTCTCAAAGGTTTAACAAATGAGAAAAACCAGTTTCAGCTTTAGAGATAATATTTAACTGGCAAAAATTTGGAAAAACTGGCATTTTTCGTTAAAAAAAATCATGTTTTTGTGCAGTTTTTGCTGAATAACTTCTCAAAACATTTATTTAGTGAAATGTGTTGTATGAACAGTTTGAAAACAATTAAAATAGCAATGTAAAAAGATTTGGAATTGGTTGAGTAATCATGAAGTTATGGTTAAACAAAGTTGAAATTTTTAGCAAAATGGGGAAAAATTTGGAATAAATTACTTTTAACTAAAACTTGTTTTGATTTTAGACAAATTTGATGTTCTACAAAGTTTTTGTAAATTTAATTTTGAAGGTATTGATGCTAAAAGTTTTAAAATCGCTAGAAAAATAACAAAGTTATGTTTACTTCACTGAAGGTTATTTTTTATAACTTGAAAATTCACCTTCAAGGCGCTTGCGCCACCCCTAAATGTTAATATTTTTGGCTCAGATTTTGAGGATTGGTTGTATGACATTTGCCAGAAAACCATTTGCCAGAAATCCGTTTGCCAGAATTAATTTGCCAGAATGGACCATTTGCCAGAAAACCATTTGCCAGAATGGACCATTCCCCAGAAAGTCATTCCCCAGAAAGACCATTTCCCAGAAACAATATTACTACATTACTTTGCTTTGTGTAGCAATATTTAGGTGTGTAAAATCTTTCGAATCATTATGATTTTCAGCGTACGATACATAATTATATGCAAAATAATTGTGACGTAAGTTTTTAAGCTTTTTGTTTGATAAAATGTTTTAAACTAATAATGATATCATAAACTTATTATATAGATAGCTGTAGGGGTAAACATGCAGCTATTCAGCAAGCTGACGGACGTGAGTTCGAATTCCACCGGGTGAAGATTTTATTGGATTGAAAATTTTCTCGATTTCCCAGGGCATAGAGCATATTCATATCGGCAATACGTTATACACATGCAAAAATGATCAATTGGCAATAAAAGTTCTCAGTTAATAACTGTGGAGGTGCTCGTAAGAACACAAAGCTGAGATTTGGCTCTGTCCCAGTTGGGACGTAACACAAGATAAGAAGAAGAAGGTGTAATAGATTTTCGAGGTTTTCATAGTTTCTGAGAAATAACTGTTTTTTTATTCAATGTTAAAATAGTCATCAATTTTATACAAGCTATTAGGGGTCGTCCATTAACCATGTGATCATTTATGGGAGGATGGAAGGGGGCCTGGCCAATGACCACGATACAAACAATTCTTTTTAAATTTTTGTATGGACGAAAGATCCCGTGGAGATAAAAAAATCCGAAAGAATTGACCACGAAAACCCCTTATAGGCAACTGTATTTTCAACATTCTATTAATGATTTTCCCTTCTTTGAAGATTAGGCTGTTCTTTAGGGCTAACTAATTCAAGGACTTATGAGCCAGTTCGCGAGAACCGCAACCCCCTTTCCAAGGGAAGTTGTATTGATGTTCTCCGATCAGGCTGAAATTTTCAGGGATTGTTCTTCTATATAAAAGATGATGTTTTGCAAAATATTAGATTTTTATATTACGGGGAAGTGGGACAAAATGACCCCCAATGATTTCATGTCACTAAACATGCAAAATCACAAAAACTGATATAACTATAGTAAAAGTGCACGGATAATGTTGAAATTTGGCATGAATACTCTACGTTATATAAAATTTGAGATTGGCATGGTATATGGATTTTGAAAGTACATCAAATCGAGAAAAATGAGTTTTTCATAAAAAATTTAGTGATTTTCAAATCGATTTTTTTCTTACCAACCGAACTAGGTCAAAAAACTAAATATGACGTTTTGTAGGGTAACTCATGGGCTTTCATTTGAGGTGTAATCCAGATATGCCGTTTCAAAAATTTTCGAAAAAAATTTTTTTTTCGGGGTGGTGTTTGGATTTGAGCTATATTGCGAGTACCGCAACGGCCTTGTCTAGAGAGGTTGTATTGATGTTCTCCGATCGAGCTGAAATTTACATATAGGAGTTGTTTTCCTATATAAAAGAAGATATTTTGCAAAATTTCAGATTTTTATATTAGGGAGAAGTGGTACAAAATAACCACTAACGATTTAATATATAATAAAATACAAAATTAATTAAACTGCTATAATAGCGATAGTAGGGGCCCAGATAGCCGTAGCGGTAAACGCGCAGCTATTCAGCAAGACCAAGCTGAGGGTCGTGGATTCGAATCCCACCGGTCGAGGATCTTTTCGGGTTGGAAATTCTCTCGACATCCCAGGGCATACAGTATCTTCGTACCTGCCGCACGTTATACATATGCAAAAATGGTCAATCGGCATAGAAAGCTCTCAGTTAATAACTGTGGAAGAGCTCATAAGAACACTAAGCTGAGAAGCAGGTTTTGTCCCAGTTGGGACATAACGCCAGAAAGAAGAAGAAAAATAGCGATAGTAAAAATGCACGAATTTGTATGAAATTTGGCATGGTTAATTTACGTTATATGAATGATCATTTTGGATAAAAAAATTTTCAAAACGAGAAAAACCTGTTATTTTGTAAAATTATTTTTTTTCAAATCGACTTATTTTTGGTCAACCGAACTAGGTTGAAGTTTTGTAGGACAACTCAAGGGCTTTCATTCGCGGTGTACCGTGGTAAATCAAAATCCGGGCGGTATGAGCAGCGTATGGAGGCCTCTTGTCGGTAGTTGTAATACCGATTATATCATACCGTGTTGCCGCTGCCGTATCTGAAAGAAATGTCACTTTCTTGCAAAAGTGATGATGTGGATAACAATAAGTCATTGCACCAATGTTTTCGTTAGCAGCTTCGGCGGTTCAGTAGTAAGCGTTGTTTCTTCTCACACTGTTTGGATGGGTATCAGCTACCGCATTTTTTTTTAATTTGGATAATGTTTGATGGGTTTGATTAGGAGGGTCACATGTATGTGTGTATGATGGTATGTTTGCTAGAGATCAATTTGTAAATAATTGAGTTTAGCTTAGTTTAGACTGACTGCACATATGGCTGCTATGAGACACTGTACTGTTTATATCTTGAATGGAATTTTAACTTTTACTAGCCTTGATGTTTGCAAATTTCTCGAAAGAGTAAAAGAGAGACGAAGATTGTTAAAAATTGCATATTTCCTCGGAAAATTGTGTGTTTTTTTACAAAAAAAAAACATATTTTTCAGTACAATCCGTTTAAACGGTACAGTAGTTCTTGTGATTTTGTGTGTTTTCCGACACAAAAATATTGGGGGTCATTTTGACCCACTTTTCCCTTATAAAAAGTGTAGTTCTGCCAAATGGGTTTCTTTTTGAATAGTAATGAACACATATTGTGTAAGCAATGTTTGTGATTTAGTTGTTTGGACAGACATGTTGGTGGTTTAAATTGCAATCATCACTGATCGGTTCAATGAACGATGCACAGTATTGTTCTTATTACATATTACTCATGTTTTGATGATGTTCAAAGTATTATTCCAGTTTTATTTGAAAATTGTGTACTTACGGCATCGAAACATACAATTCCAATACAATGTCCAGATTCAAAAACATTGGGCTCCAATTCCGGACAGCCTCTTTTTACTTTTTTAAACCATATTTACAGCATATTTTTTCAATGTGGTGTCACTAAACTTTTGAACTAAATCTTTGTGTATTATTATGTTACAATCACCACTGCTGTGACGATTGCCTCCATCTAAGCGCCCCTCGAACGCATGGCGGAAATGTCAAGTGGGGGAATGAGAATTGAAAAAATAACTTCTCATTGTTGATTGATCGATGTGAATGCAAAATCGTTTATTAAGTGAATTATAATTTATATATTATTACTATATGCTAATTAAAACTGAATAATTACAGATAGCGACCTGAATTACCCTATATTAAATTTAAAAATTTGAATTTGTTTGCCAAGTAAGAGACCAAATGTAAGTAATAAAAATACGATTATCTCTAACCAATAAATTTATACCTTTGAGCTGATCTCATCGGGGACATTGATCAGTTTGTTGCACAGACCTCCGAAAGGCCAATACGTCGTAATAACTACAAAAACAGCTATTTTTTCATTTAATATAGTTGTATAAATGTTGTCAATTTAGCATTTTATTGGTAAATATTATCAGAGTGTCCGGATATTGGTACCGTCCGAATTTTGATTCACTACGGTACACCGCGAATGAAAGCTCCTGAGTTTCCCTACAAAACTTCATATTTAGTTGTTTGAACTAGTTCGATTGACAAAAATATAAGTCGATTTGAAAAAAAAACTAATTTTATTAAAAAAATAAAACAGATTTTTTTTATCAATTTGAAACACATTTCTAATCTAAATACCATGTTCATTTTGAAGTTCATATAAAGTAACGTTAATTAAACATGCCAAATTTCATTCAAATTCGTTTATTTTTACTATCGCTATTACTTTAATTGATTTTGTATGTTTTTATATATTAAATTATTAGTGGTTATTTTGTACCACTTCTCCCTAATATAAAAATCTGAAATTTTGCGGAATATATTCTTTTATATAGTAAAACAACTCCTGTAAATTTCAGCTCGATCGGAGAACATCAATACAACCTCTCTAGACAAGGCGGTTGCGGTACTCGCAAAATGGCTCAAGTTCAAACACTACCCCGGAAAAAAAAAATTTTTCGAAAATTTTTGAAACGGCATATTTGGATTACACCTCAAATGAAAGCCCATGAGTTATCCTACAAAACGTCATATTTAGTTTTTTGACCTAGTTCGGTTGGTAAGGAAAAAATCGATTTGAAAATCACTAATTTTTTTATGAAAAACTCATTTTTCTCGATTTGAAGTACTTTCAAAATCCATATACCATGCCAATCTCAAAGTTCATATAACGTAGAGTATTCATGCAAAATTTCAACATAATCCGTGCACTTTTACTATAGTTATATCAGTTTTTGTGATTTTGCATGTTTAGTGACATGAAATCATTGGGGGTCATTTTGTCCCACTTCCCCCAAATATAAAAATCTAAAATTTTGCAAAACATCATTTTTTATATAGTAGAACAATCCCTGAAAATTTCAGCCTGATCGGAGAACATCAATACAAGAAGGGGTTGCGGCTCTCGCGAACTGGCTCTTATATGCTTCATAGGAGATTTACCCTTCTTTATATTATTGGCTAGTCTTTATAATTGTACTGTGTGTTTCTGCAGTTAACAGAAGGAATGGAAGTAATGTAAACAAGGTTATGTCATCTCAATTTTAAATAATTACAGCTAAAAATCATGCTGTCAATAAAAATGTCTGTAAAAAGGATTTATGTAAAAAAATGCAAATACCGGGAAATGGACGATCAATATATGTCCTGAAATAAAAAAAAAAAAATAAATTGAAAGTGATTCAATAATGGAATATTTACCATGACCTTCATCTAATTTCTCATTGAAGATTACTCGAGTGATTCCGAAAACATTCATCTTCATAACCGACTTGTTTCGTAGAGCAAGCGACAGAATATGAGAAACCAATATATATGTGTTTTTTTGGTTTTCACCATTAATCATGGCCACGTAGCAGTCCTGCTATGAATTTCAAAATATCTCCGGTTCCAGATAGCTAAAACTAGCAATCGGGGTAAACACTGAAGATTGAAGAGTTTTCCGGCAGCCTGTCGCAAATGTTGTAAAACTACTTGAAAACAATAAATAATGCGGTTCAAATTATTATTAAGAGTAAAGCAGTTTAACGTTCTTTTCAAGGACTGAATAATGTATTTAAATATATGACCAAAAGAACATTGGGTAGTCATTTGAGTTATATTGTTCCAATGATTATTGGCGCTAAACTGAGCACATTCCAAACATAATTTTCCCTTCTTTCACTCAAAGGCTGTTCTTTTTAGTTGTTTTGCATTTTTTCCGCAAAGATACACTATTCATATTTCAGAAATTATTCAACTAAACTAATTTGTGTCAAACGTTTCAGCTTTTTTGTTCCCAGACCAGCTATGTAAGTAGTGAAAATTGCATAAAATTGTATGCGAAGGATTTTAACAACATAGACTAAATAACACGTGTAACAATGTTACAAGAGAGTATAATAGGTATTAAATTTTTTCTTTGATTTACGTTGGATTTACTTCTTCTCGGGCTACCATAAAGCTGAGAGTAAAAAAAAAACATGTATATAAGAGACGATATTTGAATTCGAGCACTTTTAGCCGATCGCAACGCCATGGGTGGCGAGAATTTGAATCACCCATTTTTTAACGGATCGCGAAACAGATCACATCACTCCGATCCTAAAAATAGGCAGTATAGCCAATGGTTCAGAGAAAAAAGATTTGCTATTTTTAGATGTATGTTATTTTTAGATTGTATGTGTGACCTTGGAACCCCACGATTTTCGCGAAGGCCAAGAATTGAAGGCCATCTTATTTCGCCAAATTAGCGTTCTTTCTCGATTCGATCGGCGTAGTGAACGGACGTAGTCCCCAAAACCTAGTGGAAGATATAGTTAGAAAACTTCGTGTTAGCCAGTCGATAGTAAAACTGTGAGTTGTACCTGTGAATCCAAAGAAACCGATAATTAATGTTCATTGTAATTTTCTGTAGAAATCGAGAGTATTGTCTAGTGGTTGAGACCGTGATCATAGGCCCAAGTGAGCCAAGTCTATTGAGCTAGTCAAGTGAGTGTGGAATTCTAGAGTCTCGTGGTGTAACCTAATTGTTCTATGTTCTATGTTAGATCCAAACCAAGCTCTAAAATTTCCTACCATTTTTGGAAATCGTACAGCGAAATTCGCTCGAGGTCAAGGTAATTATTTAAATCAGAACAAAATTTGTTAATAGAGATGACCAAAATTGTAATATTAATTTGTTCTCGCTTGAAGGACCAACTATCCTTCAAGTGAAGGTGTTTCGTCCGGGTAGGTGTAGGGAGTTACGCACGCCGCGTGACTTCTGGGCAGGTCCGAAGACCCGACCGCTTGTAGCTGGTCTCGTGGCGGGTTAGTGATCCAGCCCCAGCGCATCTACGGGCCATCGGAAGTCGTAACTACTTCCGGGGTGCTAATCGGTCGCCAATTGCCGGTTCCACTCCATTGTTGGCCTCGAAGCGACACTCGCGAGTGAATTCAGCGGGCCCGCCATCAAGCAAAAAAAACCGTGTACACGTGTGGTTCTAGACGGCAAGCCATCGTAGCCGAGGCACGAACCACTGACAGCACAGGAGCAACAGGTCGATCGTCATCGGCCAATCGCAGCGGAAAAACGAACAGGTCAGAATATCTCATTAGGCTAATTAACAAATTATAACTATTACTCCACCCCGACAAGTGTAACAAACGGGAATATCCCATTCTAGAATAATAAATTGTTTAAGTAGAGGGACAGTAGTACGGTAGCTACCGGTAGAAGAATTCAGTGAGAGTTATTTTTAAACACTGAGAGTCGGTAAAGCAGAACCCCGACAATAGGTTGTGCAAGTTTGACCCTTTTAATACCGAAATAAAAATTTATGCGAAAATTCACGACTGTCGAAAGAGGAGAGAAATTTTGATAATTTGAGTTCGTTGCGTAAATTAAATTTCACAGTGGTTCCCCATTGATTATCCCGTCTCAAATTAAGATTTGGAGCTAGTGGTGTGGAGCGAATCGCCGGTTCGGTTGTAATTTTCGTTTTTGAAGAACTCGCCTTGAGAGTCTCGCCGGGTACACAAATCTCGCCTCTTCGCATGCAAGTGGAACTTGAAGCTTGCTTGGCGCTTAAGCGAAGTGGTTAATCCAACCGATTCGGGTTCGAATCTAGTCGCCCGTTACATTTGGCGCCCAATTCGTGGGTTTTGGTACGGTTAATTAGGACGCGTAAATAAATTCTAGGTTGTTTCAAATTCTTTGCAATAATTTTTAAAATTAAGGTTCTACTTACGATTCGATTAGTATCCATTGGGACAGAAATTGGGAATAGTATCCGTTTGGTATTGAGTTGAACTGAAACCTGACCCGAGCAGAAGAAAATAACTACTGAATACCAAATTGAGGTATTCCATACCAGACAATTTCCAATACTGCATACCTGAATGAGGTATGATTTAGCCCTGCATAAGAGGTAAAATACCTCAAATAATATCTCAAGCATATTCTACGAACACCAAACTGATAACTAGATCAGGTATTGTAATACCTCAATAATACTTGATGGATTTTCATATAAAAATGAAATTTTTCAATTATAGTTCAATACCTCCAGCAGACCTCAATAGCTGTTTAATACCTCAATGAGGTATTCTTAATTGTTTTAAAGATTTTTTTCAATACCATTTTAATACCAAATTGAGGTATTAACAACTGAACAATACCTAATTTTGGTATGATACCAAAAAATGGTATGCATAAGTTATTGGGGAGTTATTTGTTCCTCCTCGGGGAAGTATAATAAATAGGTAATTGAATTAGTGGTGAATTTATTGAAGTGCGTTTGAGATTTAGGTGTAACAAAATAATAGTTAGTTCTTTTTTTAAATTTTTTTCGTAGTCTTATATTATCATTTTATGGTGTTTGGTTATTGGTTTTTTTTTTGGTTAATTGAATTGAAACATTGAAATTTATTATTGAATTTACTTAAATTGTTAATTATATTTTTGTTCTGAGAATTGGTATAAAAATATGGCTTATTCAGCTAATCAAGTAGGCCTGGGATCCTACTTAAATCCCAACGATTTATTGCCTGATGAAATCAGTTATGAACTTAACCTGAGAGGTTTGAATTTATCTGGTTATTGTTTGGATGATCAGAAGCAAGCCCTTCGAAAAGCACAATTAGATGAAATTCAAAATTCGAAAGTAATTCACTCTACGAAAACTATCATAGATGATCTTTCAATAATTCAAATAAAGTTAACGACTGTTCGCCAAGAATTGGAATTATATGGCCCAACGAGGCAGTTGATGTCAAGATTGAGACACTTGCGTTTGCGTGTTCTGCGATCAAATGCAATGGACAGCTATCAAGTGAAAATTAAAGAAGAATTGCTTGAAGAATTGGAGCTTATATATGAGGTATTTGCTACACCGGAAGACCAAATTTCTGGACTTCGTAGGTCAACATTAGGAAGAAAGTCTCTACCATCAAACATAGGAACTATGGCTAGAGATCCAGCTTTGGAGTTTCCGCCACCACCACAAATTCCCCGTTCTTCCGAAATCGGAACAACTGATAATCAACCTCGTATATCATCAAATATTCACCAAGAATTACCAGCGAATCCAGGAATAATGCAACAAGATGAAGGACAGGTACAAGGAAATCTATTTATGACACCCCCAATTCAGAGACAATATCAACTACGCCAGCCTGAGCACCAGCAATGGGAGCAAGAACAACCCCAGCAACAAATCCAACCAGGGAATGAGCCACAGTACGTGAATCGTCAGCCACAAGTGCACCAACAAGAGGAAGGCGATCAGAATCAACAGGAAAACCTCAACCGACAACAGCTACATCAAATTCAACTGCAACAGGAGTTACAAGACCGGAGACAACGTCCAAGACAAAACAATCAAGAAGAAAATTCAAGACAAAACCAACTGGTTTCAGGAGCCCTTGGACCAGAAAGCTTCCAACGAAGGTTCAATCAAATTGAACGAGAAAGCTCTATAGATCACGAACTACCTCCAATACCGGAAGGGGATGAACAAGGCCTGACTAGATTGGATGTGAGCAGAATTGTGGAGGATGTAATGGCAAACAGATTGGAGGAGATGATGGCAAAACTCATGGAAAGCATGCAGAATCTGGTAGTAAACCAGGAGAGACAAAATAGGGATAGACAAGACATGAGGGACGATACCCAATCATTTAGACAGGCAGTGGACAGACTGAATTTTTCGAACATTACAAACCCACAGGTACAGCAGCAAGTCAATCAGGCCACCAATTCGCCAGGTTTGCCACCCAATTTTCAGGATAGTAGATTACCGAACCGCAATAATGAGTTCCATTCAAGAAACGAATCACAACAGCGAAACAGGACAAATAATTTTTCAGGCAACGAAAGGGAAAATGGTTTTCGAACTCCAATAAATAAGTGGCAAATAAGGTTTAGCGGTGAACCCCGAGGTATGTCGGTGGAAGAATTTGTAAAAAGAGTTGAAGTATTGGCCAAAAATAACCAAATTTCGGATGCAGAACTGCTAAGCAAAGCGAATTTTCTGTTTAAACCAGAATCACCTGCGGAAATTTGGTATTATACTTTTTGTAGCAAATTTACTTCATGGGCTGTTCTCAAATACCATTTACGCCTTCGTTTCGAAGTGCCAAATAAAGATAAAGTATTAGAACGACAAATAAGGGAAAGAAAGCAGCTACCAAATGAGACTTTCGTTGCATACTTAGGCGAAATAGAAAGACTTTGTCAACAGATGTCTAAACCTTTAGACGAAAAGATGAAATTGGACATAATGTTTGAAAACATGAAGGATTGGTACCGCCCTCACTTGGCGTTTCTGAATACGACTCAGCTTACGGTGGAAAATTTGTGCAGCCTTTGCTATGAACTGGATAAATCTGTGTATAGATCCTATGCTCAGAGAAATAGAACCTACAACATTAATAATGTGGACGAATTTGAATCAGAGAGAAGTGGTGGGTTCGAAGACGAGTACACAGAGGAAATAAATGTGGTAAACAGAATTCGGCCTCAACGAAACAGACGATTGGAAGATAAGAAGGAAGACAATCAACCAGCCGTGCCGACAACAGAAAATAACATTCTTTGCTGGAACTGTAACCAGTATGGACATTTTTGGAGAAACTGCGAAAAAGGAAAACGAATTTTCTGCCATGTTTGCGGACGACCTGATGTAGTGTTATCGAATTGCCCAAGCGATCATAATAATATGAAACCCAGCAATTCAAAAAACGAGTACAGGGGAAGCAATTAGGGAGTCAGCTTTCCACGGTTCAGAAAAATCCTCCCCAAAATACAGCATTTGATAAATTTTCTCAAGTTATGCATATTAATATTGAGGAAAACAGATGTCCACATATCTGTGTGTCCATTCTTGGATCGAAAATGGAAGGGTTATTGGACTCAGGGGCAGCTGTAAGTATTTTGAGCAATGATGAATTAGTTCAGAAACATAACTTCAAGACATCACCAACTAAGCTACGAATTAAAACTGCTGATGGAACTATTCATGACTGTCTAAGTTCAATATGTATTCCGTATACATTTAGAGGAGTGACGAAAGTTATTCCAACACTTTTTGTCCCTAATATTTGCAAAACATTGATTTTAGGAAACGATTTCTGGAGAGCTTTTAAAATTATGCCAGCAATTGATGAGAATGGAAAATTTTCAAAAATTCAAACTAATGGAATATTTGAAGAAGATTTATCCATAAATTTAGTTGAAAACTTTTTCTCAGAAGAGAACCAAATAAAACTAACATTGGAACCATCAGCAGACTTTATCAAATCAACGGAGATTGAGGAAGATTTAAGCCTAGAACTGCCATCGATAGAATGTCCAAACATAAAAACAATTACAGAAATTGAAACAGAACATCAGTTACCAGCTAAAGAAAAAGGAAAATTACTGGAGATCGTGAACAAATTGAGAGGCGACGGGAGTTTAGGAAGAACGGATGTCTTAGAACACAAAATTGAGATTATACCTGGAGAAAAACCGAAGAAACCACCCAGATATCGTTGGTCACCAGCAATCCAAAAAGAAATGGAAAAGGAAATAGAGCGTATGCGGGAGTTAGACGTCATCGAAGAGTCCGAATCTGACTGGTGTAATCCATTGTTACCTGTAAAAAAGTCTTCGGGAGAATGGAGGTTGTGTCTTGATTGTAGGAGAGTCAACGAAGTGACGAAAAAGGAAGCATATCCGTTTCCTGATATGCAACTGATATTGGGAAGGATTGAGAAGGCAAATTATTTCTCAATCATAGATCTTTCAAAGGCGTACTGGCAGATTCCATTGGCAAAGGAAAGCAGAGACTACACGTCGTTCAGGGCAGGGAAACACTTGTATCGCTTTAAGGTAATGCCATTTGGGTTAACAGGAGCACCTGTTACCCAGACAAAATTAATGAACAGAGTTCTGGGGTATGACCTAGAACCACAGGTTTTTGTGTACTTGGACGACATAGTCGTGACGTCCAAAACCTTGTCGGAGCATCTCGAACTGCTAGAGAAAGTCGCTGAAAGATTGAGGAAGGCAAACTTATCCATAAGTGTGGAAAAATCAAAATTTTGTAGAAAAAGAATTTCATATCTCGGATATATTTTATCTGAAGAGGGCGTTTCAATTGATAGCTCGAAATTAGAGCCAATTCTCAGCTATCCGTCACCAAAAACCGTGAAAGAGGTTCGTAGGTTGATGGGAATGGTTGGGTTTTATAAACAATTTATACCGAATTACAGTACCGTATTAGCACCAATTACGGACTTATTAAAAAAATGCAAAACAAAAATTATTTGGACGGAAGAGGCAGATAAAGCTTTGAATGAGATAAAAAGTATACTCACATCACCGCCCGTTTTGGCGAATCCAGACTTCGGTCTCCAGTTCGTTATCGAGTCGGATGCGTCCTTGGTTGCAGCTGGAGCTGTTTTGGTTCAATACCAAGATGGAATACGGCGCCCAATCGCATTCTTCTCGAAGAAATTTTCATCAGCCCAGAAGAAATATTCCGCAACTGAGCGGGAATGTCTGGCAGTGATATTGGCCATCGAAAAGTTTCGGCACTATGTTGAGGGTACACAGTTCAAAGTTGTTACTGACGCGCAATCCTTGAAATGGCTGAACCAAGTAAGTGTTGAAGGAAACTCCGCAAGGCTTGCTCGATGGGCCTTAAAACTGCAACAACATGACATGGTGCTAGAATATAGAAAGGGAAAATTGAATATTATAGCCGATGCGCTGTCTCGAGCGGTAAATGAGATAGATATACGTACCATCGATCTGGACTTGGAGAAGTTGAAGACGGATATCGCAAAGGACGAGCAGAAGTACAAAGACTTCAAAGTTGTTCGAGGGAATGTGTACAAGTACATCCCCAGCTGTAATCCTGAAGATCCGCGGTTTGATTGGAAATTTATTCCTCCCAAGAATGACCGTATTCAAATTATGGAAGCCGAGCATAGCGTAGCACACTTTGGGTACTACAAAACGATGAGGAAGATCCGTGAAAAGTACTATTGGCCCGGAATGTGCGAGGAAATCAAGCGTTTCTGTCGAGGTTGCCAAACGTGCAAAACGGCGAAACACCCGAACACCGCACGTGTCCCACAAATAGGCCGTCCCAAATTAGCGACTATGCCTTGGCAAGTGGTATCCGTGGATTACATGGGTCCATTTCCTCGGTCCAAGAAAGGTAACTCTATGCTTCTGGTAGTCACCGATCATTTTTCCAAGTTCGTCATCATCCAACCAATGAGGGAAGCGAAGGCAGGGCAGCTGGTGGCTTTCATGGAGTCGATGATATTCCTCCTTTTCGGGGTCCCAGAGATACTAATATCGGACAATGGGCCACAGTTTAAATCGGCTATGTTTGCGTCGTTGCTGAAGAAGTACCGGGTTACCCATTGGAAGAATGCGAATTACCATCCATCCAATAACCCTACGGAACGAGTTAATCGAGTAATTGTAGCTGCGATCAGAACGTACCTTAAAAATGAGCAGAAGGAATGGGATGAGAACCTACAGAAAATTGCGATGGCTATTCGAACAGCAGTTCATGAGTCAACCGAGTTCACACCCTATTTCATAAATTATGGAAGAAATTACATAAGTTCAGGGGATGAATACTCAAAACTAAGAGAGTTAGGAGAGGATGTGGAATACAATCCGACGGAATTGAGCGAGGAGAAGAATGAAAAATTTGAAAAGGTCAGAATTAATTTGAAAAAAGCGTACGAGAAATACGGAAAATATTATAATCTAAGGTCAAAAGCAAAACCAATGAATTTTGAAATCGGGGAGATCATTTTAAAGAAAAATCATTTTCTTTCAAATAAAGCAAAAGGCTTTAACGCCAAACTAGCAGATACCTACTCGCCCGCTAAAATCATAGCCAAACTTGGTTCAACCTGTTTTGAGCTGGAGGATTTGAAAGGAAATAAGCTGGGAGTTTACAGGTCTGCTGATCTTCAAAAGAAATAATTAAGTACAAACTGAACTTCATCTAAGCAAAAAATCAAAGGGACATTATGTGAATTAAAATATGAGATCTAATGATAAGCTATGTAGTCACCAGAGCTCATTAGAGACCAGAAAATATCGATTGATTGATTGCAAACAATGTAAAAATAGAACCAATTCTCATCAGAACAGTAGCATTATAAACACTATGGAGGTTTCACTTTCATTAGCAGTGAACAACCCCAGTTGTAAACAAATTTGCGTTGTGGAAGTCCTAGATCGAGTATTATTTCAAGCTATGTACGTAAACAAGAACTCTCTAGAGGCACAAACACACAAAACAATAGTTTTGGCGAGCTGAAAAGCGAAGGTGTAAATAGTTGTATATAGCAGATAGTCAGTAGGTAGTCTTAAGGGAATTTGAAATCGGCCTGAATTCGTTGGTGTTGGGTAAATAGAGATAGGTATATGTAGGCAGAGATAGGTTTAGGACACTGTTGAGATTAGCCAAGTATGAAATGAATTCGAACGTTAATTAATTGGATTGGATGTAGGATAATTTCACTTTAGCTGAAGTTATTGCTACTCACCTATAGCATGAAACTATGGGCCAATTTGAAAATTGAGTCACGACGTGATCCTGTAAAACATTCCATAGACCGGTTCTCTGCAATAGAAATCAAAATCATGCCCAACATTTTCACAATAATACCGTTTTGACTCATATTCCGAACACTTAAGGCCAACGGTGACTTCAAATGCTTCTGATAGGCATAAATTAGCTGATATTTGTGAAACTTTTAATTTCTCCACAAAGCCTAACTGTTAGCTGTTGGCTGTGCCGATAAAATTGTTTATTTAAATTTGTTTAGTATTGTTTTTACGTGAAAGTATGGAACGACATTTTGCTTCAAATGCCGAACACTGTGTTCATTCTGTCTCATATTCCGAACACTTTGATTCAAATTCCGAACAGTACAAATAATTCATATCCAAATAAATAATTTCGCAAATATATGTATCTGAGCTAGTTCTACTGGACTCGAACTAGAGAATCATCACTACTCCCGAGGAATAAAATAGATTGGAAGACGTTAAAATTGGATTGCAATTGACTGCCATTTCCTTGTAATTTGATGACATATTTCAGCGAAACATTTCAACCAAACCGCCATACAAAAACCGAGTGTTCGGAATATGAGTCTGTTCGGAATTTGAGACAAAACGGTACATTAAAATGCATGACCATAGCATAACACTGCAATAGAAGCGCGGAAGCACAGATTAGCACGTTATTTAGTCCCAATTTTTCGATAAAAATTGAGGAAACTGAAACGCTCGCGGAAGACGCGTACTTGTGTTGCAAGATTCGTGATGAGACTGACGATGGTTGGTATCGTACGATGTAGTATACTATAAATAATTAATTAACAACAGAGTCGATAAAGTAGAAGCATGAGTTTAATTTAGAATAATGTATAGCATGCACTAGGTAGATGAATTACAGTAGAGGCCGAAGAGTTGGACCACTGGAGATAGCAAGGGAAATGAGAATAAATGGGGAGTTGTTTAAGGATGTGATTTGAGAGTAGCTATTGTATTCGAATTGTGATTCGGATGTAAGAAACTTTTCGTTTCAGTTTGATTCGGTTCGTCGGGATGTACACCACGAAAGTAGTTTGTCGAGTCGTTACTTGACGGTGAGGTTACGTGCCTCTTTAATACGTTGTAGTGTCGGATAGTGATCTGAAAAAGCCTGGGATGGCTGATGTGCAGTTGTAGGATGGGGAACAAAAGATTGTAGAAAATGTGTGGGGGGAGTGTAGATATGAGAGGAGAAGTGGAATATATTGAAGTGGTCCAACGAAGGTGTGAATAGCAGAGTACATAAAGAAAAAAAAAGTGCATGAGAAAAAAAGTAGTGATTAGGTGGAAAAAAGCAGTGGTTAGAGTACGGAAGAATAAGAAGCGAAGGAGAAAAGGTGTAGACCATACTGAAATCATCGGCAAATTTGAGAAGCATTTATGCGGAAGATCAGAGGATTATTCAGCAAGGAGGACGGATTAGGATACGTGTAAATATAAAATCGTAAGTAGTTCTTTAATTTTTTTTGGTGGATTCGTTTGTTAATATATAAATCTCTGTAAATATATAAAAAAATATTTTCGGGGTAAATATTTTTTTCCGATTAGGTAGGGGTAATGTAACAATGTTACAAGAGAGTATAATAGGTATTAAATTTTTTCTTTGATTTACGTTGGATTTACTTCTTCTCGGGCTACCATAAAGCTGAGAGTAAAAAAAAAACATGTATATAAGAGACGATATTTGAATTCGAGCACTTTTAGCCGATCGCAACGCCATGGGTGGCGAGAATTTGAATCACCCATTTTTTAACGGATCGCGAAACAGATCACATCACTCCGATCCTAAAAATAGGCAGTATAGCCAATGGTTCAGAGAAAAAAGATTTGCTATTTTTAGATGTATGTTATTTTTAGATTGTATGTGTGACCTTGGAACCCCACGATTTTCGCGAAGGCCAAGAATTGAAGGCCATCTTATTTCGCCAAATTAGCGTTCTTTCTCGATTCGATCGGCGTAGTGAACGGACGTAGTCCCCAAAACCTAGTGGAAGATATAGTTAGAAAACTTCGTGTTAGCCAGTCGATAGTAAAACTGTGAGTTGTACCTGTGAATCCAAAGAAACCGATAATTAATGTTCATTGTAATTTTCTGTAGAAATCGAGAGTATTGTCTAGTGGTTGAGACCGTGATCATAGGCCCAAGTGAGCCAAGTCTATTGAGCTAGTCAAGTGAGTGTGGAATTCTAGAGTCTCGTGGTGTAACCTAATTGTTCTATGTTCTATGTTAGATCCAAACCAAGCTCTAAAATTTCCTACCATTTTTGGAAATCGTACAGCGAAATTCGCTCGAGGTCAAGGTAATTATTTAAATCAGAACAAAATTTGTTAATAGAGATGACCAAAATTGTAATATTAATTTGTTCTCGCTTGAAGGACCAACTATCCTTCAAGTGAAGGTGTTTCGTCCGGGTAGGTGTAGGGAGTTACGCACGCCGCGTGACTTCTGGGCAGGTCCGAAGACCCGACCGCTTGTAGCTGGTCTCGTGGCGGGTTAGTGATCCAGCCCCAGCGCATCTACGGGCCATCGGAAGTCGCCACTACTTCCGGGGTGCTAATCGGTCGCCAATTGCCGGTTCCACTCCATTGTTGGCCTCGAAGCGACACTCGCGAGTGAATTCAGCGGGCCCGCCATCAAGCAAAAAAAACCGTGTACACGTGTGGTTCTAGACGGCAAGCCATCGTAGCCGAGGCACGAACCACTGACAGCACAGGAGCAACAGGTCGATCGTCATCGGCCAATCGCAGCGGAAAAAACGAACAGGTCAGAATATCTCATTAGGCTAATTAACAAATTATAACTATTACTCCACCCCGACAAGTGTAACAAACGGGAATATCCCATTCTAGAATAATAAATTGTTTAAGTAGAGGGACAGTAGTACGGTAGCTACCGGTAGAAGAATTCAGTGAGAGTTATTTTTAAACACTGAGAGTCGGTAAAGCAGAACCCCGACAATAGGTTGTGCAAGTTTGACCCTTTTAATACCGAAATAAAAATTTATGCGAAAATTCACGACTGTCGAAAGAGGAGAGAAATTTTGATAATTTGAGTTCGTTGCGTAAATTAAATTTCACAGTGGTTCCCCATTGATTATCCCGTCTCAAATTAAGATTTGGAGCTAGTGGTGTGGAGCGAATCGCCGGTTCGGTTGTAATTTTCGTTTTTGAAGAACTCGCCTTGAGAGTCTCGCCGGGTACACAAATCTCGCCTCTTCGCATGCAAGTGGAACTTGAAGCTTGCTTGGCGCTTAAGCGAAGTGGTTAATCCAACCGATTCGGGTTCGAATCTAGTCGCCCGTTACACACGGATCGATCAGTTGCGTTGTTTTATACTTGTCATAATATT
This sequence comes from Aedes aegypti, assembly GCF_002204515.2. Lineage (NCBI taxonomy): Eukaryota > Metazoa > Arthropoda > Insecta > Diptera > Culicidae > Aedes > Aedes aegypti. Next base: position 386,047,443 of record NC_035108.1, read on the forward strand.
ACAAAGATATAAACATTATTTGGAGCAATATTCACGATGCGAGTGAAGTACTGTAGAAGTGACGCTAAATTTTAATTAATTTTGCGCTGCAGCTGTGCAGTGCTAGTAGTCCAATCCTCTTGATGTAAATAATGTGAAAGTTGACTACACAATGTTTCATACTATAAGTGCAAATAATATGAGTATATTCAAGATACAAAAATGACAAATATCGAATATCGGTAGGCTTGAGGTGAAGATGCATCGAAGCCAAACCTCAAATTTTCAAGAGCACAAACCTCGAGAACCAGCCAGCGGTTTGAGCTGAAAACTTAATCGATTGGTCACACGCTGGTGGTGAACAATCGATTAAATTTTCAGCTGGAATGGCTGTTTGGGTCACTAGATTTGCGCTCTTGAAAATTTGAGGTTTGGCTTCGATGCATCTTCACAAATATGTCGATCAATTGATATCAAGGTTGAAAACGAATTACAAAAAATGATTCTGGGGAATGGTTTTCTGGCAAATGGTCCATTCTGGGGAATGGCTTTCTGGCGAATGGCACATTCTGGGGAATGGTTTTCTGGCAAAAATCATTCTGGCAAATTGATTCTGGCAAATGGTTTTCTGGCAAATGTCATACAATCTGAGGATTCTCTTTCCATGTGATTTGAATTCAGTAGAGCACACGAATTTTTGGTTTTGAGAACTTTTGAAAAATAAGCCGAACCCTAATCCTTAAGCTTTGAATACGTTGATGAAATAATCAATAGTCAAAAACGTAAAAATTCTATCAAGTTTCAAATTATTATTAACGTTACCACACTAAAGCGAGTAATTTTAATTAAAATATTCCCCATTCCTCCAACAACTCTTCAAGTTCTTAATTCAAAGCAGCCCCGCCTACGTCTAGTCCATGTGACTAGTTTTACTCATGCATGCATGCAGAGCATCTCGCAACAAAAAAAAAACGGCTTTAATAGCTTCCTCATACCCTGAAGACCCCTGTTTTTGCTCTGCTTTCAGCAGTTGCGAATACTTTCTTGACATATGATATAAGTGCCGCATCAAGATTCAGACACCCAACCGGACCCGAACCTCGCATAACCTCTGCCTGTATCGTTCACTCGCTGAATGGTCTTCGCCGTGGGTCTGAGCTTGATGTTCCACTTCGGTCCGTGCAGAAACTCATGGCACAGTTCTTCCCAAGGTGAATGTATTTGTAGGTGATCTGGGATAATTCTAATTCGTTTTGTTTACAACATTTCCACGTGATTTCTATATTCTATTCAGCGTTCTGTACTGAAAATCATCAATTCGGTTTGCTAAGAATGTCAGCTCGGATAATTTAAGAAAAAAATACAACTGTTTTGAGCAAATAATAATTTTGTGTGAAGATCGGATTCGCCAACAGTACAGTAACTACAATGTTAACGCTACATCGAATGTTTGTAAACAGTGCTACCCTCGTTTTCTGCTTGGTGTAAAGGTGTAGTTTTGGTGTAGCAAATCACCCTTCTTTTTCCAAACGCTGCATTACGTCACAAACTTAGTAAAACAGATCACCTACAAATGTACACACCTTGGATCTTCCCGGGCGGCGATGGTGTAGAAAATTAATGCCATCTCACAAACCCGACTGCAAGGGGCAATGAAGGAGCCGTCGCAAAATTACCCAACACTTTTTTTGTTTTCTCCTATTCTCCAAGTTTGTTTTGCTTATTGTTTGCGGAAGTGCTGTTGCAATTATGCACTTACACACACACACATTGTGTACTGCGTTAGTGTGTGGCTTGTGCTTCCTGCTTGCATCACACATTGAGCAATGGAAAGTGCCGGGGTCCGAGAAGGGAAATTTATCGACTGGAATAAACAATCGAAAATTTGGCTGCAAATTAAAATTACTGGGAAAGTTTTGCAGTGCATTGCAAATTTGAAGGTGCTTCCTCAAGTTTTTGCGGAGTAAATTTGAACGCCCACATTCGGAGTTCGATTTGATTGGTGTAGTTTGAAGACGGAAAGGGCAAATACTAACAGATTTATTAGAGAAATGTCGTTTGCAATGATGTTTGGGACCATTTTTGACATGAAAATAACACAATAAGCGTCAAAAAACCCAATAAGTTTGAAACGATTTTTTTTTTTATTTTTAACCTATTCTCTTGAACTCCAACGAAAGCTCTGGAATGGGAACTCTGGAATCGATCTCAGATTGTTTGTTTTGTTTTGTTAGTTTGGTCATTATAGACACAAGGGCACCAGAATCTACTACAGAAGGAACAGGCACAATTATTTTCAGAGTTTCATACGTTTGGTACGACGGCTTATGTTTCAAGAACTTTAAATTTGATTTAAATGTTATGAGTCAGATAAGGATAGGAGTTAGTAATGGGATTATCGTTAGACAGCTCATAATTTAGAATTTTCAATCCAGATTAAAATGGACGCCATGGCAAAGTTTTATCCAGGGATTCCTTCAGGATTTTCTCCATAATTTCCACAAGAGTCTGGGATTCCACCAGGGTTTTGTTTAGGAATACAACCATTCATTCATTCTATTCATTCGTACATGCCACCAGGAATATTACAAGGAATCCGTTCCTCCGGAGATTCATTCGGGAACCTTAACTCAAATCTAAGTATTACACCAGAAATTCATCCCGGCATTTCCCCACAAAGTCCTCTAAAAATTTCATCACGCAATTCTCCAAAGATTGCACATAAAATATTATTTATTAGAATACGACTGTTGTGTAACTTCTAAAATTAACGGCTTTTCAGTCTTACGGATGAATCAAAACGCTACGTTTTTTTTAAAATCCAACGTTTCGGCCATTGGACTTGGCCGTTAATTTTAGAACATAAAATATTCGCAGTTCATTGATCTGAGTCGTGTCCAAAACGGACGACATAGCAAATAGAAAATAATAATCCCTCATGGATTATTTCAGTTTTTTCGTTTGAGATTTTTCCAGGATTTTTAAGTGATTTCTGTAGGAATTATCCACAGGTTTAAACAGTCATTTTACCAAGGATTTCTCAAAAAAAAAAACATGAAATTATTATTACCGCTTTTAACTTCTTCAGAAATCCCTCTTGAAGTTTCTCCACAGATTATTTCAAGAATTCTTCAAGGGATTTCTTCTGATATTCATCCTGAGAGTTTTCTAAGGGACTCCTTCAGGAATTTTCCCAAGGATTCTTTCAAGGAGTTGTCTAGCGATTTTTGCAAAGATTTCTTTTTGGCCTTCGATAAAATCAGTCACCCTATAGCTATTGCTTGGTTAAAAATACTTGGAATCACCGATAATATGCTGCGCTGGCCTAGTTTGTACCTCGTCGGTCGTAAATTGATCATTGCTGTCGGAGGTTTCAAGTTCAACGAGGTCCCAGCCTATCATTTGCCTATGATCTAAAAATCTATTTCTACTAAGATTCGCTCTACTTCGGTTGCAAATGACCTTCAACAAGATCTGGATATCTTCATGGAATGGTGCATGCTGATCAGAATGTTCGTAAATCCAGGCCAATTCTCCGTCATCTCCTTTGCACGGGGTCGGATTCTAGATATCTTCGTACAACGTGTTAACTCAGTGAAAGACCTGGGAGTTGTGCTGGACGCTAGATTGACGTATAAGTAGCATGTTTCATATGTAGTCGAGATAGGTTCTAGAACCATGATAGTGCCCGTATTGTTAAGAACTTCATCGATGTGCACTTTTTAATCAGTACTGCTCACTGGTCTGATCTCAGGTATTTCTGCATGGAATCTTCTTCCAGTGTTTTTTTTTCACGGTGTTCTGAATTACTGTCAAGTCGTTCTTCAAGAATTTCAAAATATTAAAAACAAATGGCCCTTGCCATCAAGTATACTTTTGAAAAACGCCATGAAACATACCGTGCAAAATGACAGTTCCGTTAATTCCCTTTTTGGTTTCTATTTTCTAGTTCAATATCCTGTGCTTATTATATCCACAAACACGTCGGAACACCTTAGGAATATAACTATGGAGGCATTTTTTAAATCCGAAAACCCGTTCTCAAGTCATTTAGTGACATACAAATACCATTCCATTGTTATGTAACAGACAGATAAATAACTATATATTATTTAAATTAAAATAATATTATACATATTAAAGCGATGTCTGCAGACCAAAGTTTATTAGCCTGATTGGGTTATTAGGCTGAAGTTCGTGAGGTCAAAGGGTTCATTGAGCCGCCATATTCAAAACAAATAGGAACCAGTTTTCTTTTACTTCTTTTATTATAGGCTTTCTTTTTTCGTTTTTAACTCATTCGGCCTGATGATACATTCGGCCAAATTACATATTCGGACTAATTATTCATTCGGTCAAACGTACTTTTGTCTAACGAAGTTCAGCCTAACATACTTGAGACTAATGACCCAGCACTCATTCCTGTAATTCTGCCGGTTATCTCTCTTACAGTTCTCCAGATTTGTTTCTGAATTACTCCAAACAATTTCTCAAGGATTCTTCTGGAAATTCCTGCAAGCATTGATACAGATATTTTTTCAGTAATCCCTCAAGCTTGAATTCCAGTATTTCCAATTAATTTTTTTTTTTGGTGATGCAGAATACATCTCAAAAAATCTTAAAGGATTCATTTAGGAATTATTTCAAAGATTCCTTCAAAGATCCCTCCAGGGATTTCTCCGTGATTCTGCATTTATTCATTCAGAGATTCCTGCTTTAGTTCCAGGATGTCTTAGAAGCGAAATTTACCTGTGAACTCCTCTACTTTTTTTTTCAAAGCATAGTCTACGACGTTTACCTCGATTTTTCAGAGATTTTACCATGAATTATTCAAGGGAAACCTTCAACAATTACTAACTCAATATCTCTGTAGGTTTCTTTATTTTTTTCTTTAAATTGTTCCAAGTATTTTCCTACGGATTCTTCAAGAAATGTCTTCAATAATCCATGTGAATACTAGAAGAAATTTTGTACAAATTTTATAATGGGATTCCTATAAGGAATGCTGGAAAAATTTCTAGACAAACTTGTGAAAAAACCCCTGGTTGGTAGATTGTTGGTGAAATCAACTTAAACATTTTTGGAGTTATTTTCTTTGGCTTCCTTGAATTATATCGGTTTAGCAAAAAAATGTCGTAAGATAAAACGTCGAAAAACAAAACGTCAAATTGGACTAAACAATGAGAGCAGGTAAATTTGAATAGCGATTTGGAATTGTTTCCAGATTATTATTTTTTCACACTGTGTTCTTCTCTTCTTTTGCATGATAACCATTTCCACAAAATTTTCTCTTTCTTTCAATTTTTATTTTTTGACGTTTTAGCATTCGACGTTTAGAGATTCGACGTTTTATCACCCAACCAATACAACGCGTTGTACAAGACTCTAATTCATCCGGTAGCTCTGTACACGGCCACGAATCTTGGACGTTAAAAGAGGTCAACCGGAGAACTTGTCACCACTCCGCAGAGGGCGCATGAGACTTGGAGACAAAAGATAATAAGATAGAAGGGTGAAAAGCATTGGTCCCCCGACCCTAAAACTTGACCCTTAGCAGCAATCTGGTTCGGTCAAAAGCGGAACCACAACGCTGACTACCACGAGCCATCCCAAACCAAGAATGAAATTTCAGCTGTACATATAAAAATGGAGTGATCAAATGAGGAGTACTTACGTTTATTGTTGAACTTATCCTACTCTTAAGTCTAGGGTTCTGTTGAGTGTGGTGGAAGTGTGGCTGTGTATCCCACGGCGACTTCTTGGGATTATCCTGCCCGGACAGTTGGGAAGAAGACTACCGGCGCCATGCCGGCGAGCCCCGCTGCTTTGCACGCCTATGGCGTTGCACCACCACGACATCACCACTTCATCCAGAGCAAAAAAACCATCACCATGCTTGGTGGAGACAAAGAAAGGCCTATTGAGGCATCGTAGAACAAAATTAGTTTCCTCCATCAAAGCACACTTAGGGATGATGTTAGAAATCCGTCCAATAATCTCTTACCGATCTCCATAGAAAATGTTTACTCCCGTCGACGCATCGGAAGATAATCTGCAGCCATCCTTAACGTTTTTGGGAACTGTTCTGCGAAAATAATAGCTCTCTTGAAAAGACGGGTCAGGCACTTGCACTACACAACGCACATTGGTCGAACAAAAAAACCGCAATAAATTTAGTTTAGTTCTAGTTTCACACGACCAATCTGGCTAATATACAACCGATAACTGAAGGCTCTCATCACTCTTCGATATGGTCTTATTGGTTTGCGATTGCGTGTGCGATACCGAGTGGTGTTTGAGCAAGTGGTACCCAAAGCCGATCGACCCGATTGATAACGGGAGATCTCGTCTATCTTATCAGAGCATGAGTGCTTGCTATAAGGGTTCCTGATACGGGTCCTTCATCTTTATGGGGGTGATGCATATATTACGTGATTTTACTTATTGGGGTGATATTTGGGTGGCATGGATTGCATGATGTCGGGTAATCAGAGTAAGTGAGAATGAAGCAGCTTGCGCCCAGCGGAGCATCCATTTGAGGCATGCGGCGCGATTGATCGACAATTAACAACGATCAATCTGATGGGATGTTCTGTTGTTAATGTTGTGAAGGTGTGATGGTTTGACATGATGATCATTTACCCAAAACTCCTGTATTGGTTGGTAAGGCTTTGAGCCCATCAGTGGCTTGATGTCCGAGAGTAATGATCACCCGCTATAGCCATCAAGCTATAGGAGCAGGTTACAAACTTTTGGGGTCTTTAAACGTAAAGTGCTGCAAACAATGGACCAATGCACGCGTTCACTATTTGACGTTTTAGCGGTGCCGTGTTATTTACGTGACCATGAAAACTAGTGAATACGGCATCGCTCAAACGTCAAATAGTGAACGCGTGCATCGGTCCATAGTGAAACGGATATGGACCTTTGCACGAGTTCATTAATTTGACGTTTGAGCGGTGCCAAATTCACTGGTTTCCATGGTCACATAAATAACACGGCACCGCTAAAACGTCAAATAGTGAACATGTGCACTTATCCATTGTTGAGCGTATAAAACACGGCAGGCTGGGCATGTAACTCGCGTGTCGGAGGAGCGTCAAGCGAAACTAAAATTCAACAGAGAACAAGGGTGAGGCCGTTGCCTCCGTGGCAGAGGAGGATTTAAGAACGCTTAAAGTTCAGGGTGACTGGAAGCAATTGGCCCAGGACCGGGTACAATGGTGAAAGCTTCTTCATTCGGTGTAGATTCAACGCAAGGAATTGTTTCCCATCCAGTATCAAGAAAGTATACTGATATATCACCCAACCAGTAGAAAAAACAAGAGATTCTTGAGGCAAGTACTATAGGTGCTCATGAAGAAATTTTTGTAATAATTCTTGCAGGATTTCTTTAAGAATTATACAAAGAAATTTTAGAGCTTGAGCTTGAAGCTTGATTGGCCGCCCGTGGATGCTACTCCAGTATCGCCAGATCAGCTGCACTTACACAAGGAACCAACTGAATGACTGTTTGGGACAAACAGACACCCTCTCAGTGTATAAGTGCTGGTGATCTTCTATTTTTAGGCTATAATGGCGCTTGCCACGTCAGAATGCAGACCAATGTGGAGAAGGGGGAGGAAATGATGTTGCACTTATACTAGCCCACTGTAGACCGTGGAGTCCGACTGCATCTACGCCAGTTTATGCGGAGTGTATGTATTGGGGGAAAAGGCATGGCAGAGAGGTTTGCTTTTGTGGTTAGCAGACTGCCTATGTATCAGGCGCAAGGAAAAGCATGCGCGTGGAAGAATGGAAGCGTTAGGGAAACGGTTTCTTGTCTGTCTCTGGTTCTAGCGTTTGCTCTGAACGAATAGTTTGAGTGTGATAGATTTAGAATGGAAGATAGAAGCAAGTGAGAGATATACAACTACAAAGTACGAGGAAAGGGACGGGCCTGGGATTGAACCCATGACCTTCTGCTTGTGAAGCAGAAGCGGTAGCCATCAGACCACCAACCCCGTCTATTATACAAAGAAATTTTAGGAGGAATAAGTGAAAAGTAGTTTGCATTATTGCAAAAGAAATCTCAAAAGAACTTTTTGTAGAAAGTTTTTGGAAAAATGCGTGGAGAATGTTGAAAAAAAAAATCATGATGGAATCAGGAGGAATTTGGTGAAAAGACTAGATTTTGTGATCAACAATTTCAGCAGGAATTCAAGAAGCTCTTTAGAAGATTTGATGAATTTACCCGCACAATAAAAAAATGGAGGAAGCGCTAAGGAAATCTCTGATATATCCGAACAAGAATTTTTGAATGAAGCGCTCTAGGGATCTGTGTAGTAATTCCCAACTGAAATGCTGTTGGATCTACATGAATTTTTGTAGTATCTACTTCTGGAAGCCCTGAAAATATTTCTAATAGGTCACTTTAAATGATTATTAAAGTATCCAACGATCACGAAATATGTTCCACAGTTTTTCATGAACGGGAATATGACCAAAATCAATGTTTTATATGTTATGAAGTGTCGGTCGATGTCAGTGATAGAGCATAAATAGTTTCGAAAGAAATGTCAAAAATTCTTCAACGAACAACTTTGCAAGAGAAAGTTTTTTCCTTGGACGCTCCGCTCAAAAGAAAAAACCAATCTTGATCAGTTCAAAATTATGTAGATCAAAGCCAAATAAGTTAAAATGTAGTACACATCATTCCAAAATACTTCAACGAAGACACCAAATCGCTTGGATGCATATCCAGATTACTAGTCGTTTTGGTTGTTGAGAACAGGGATCTGCCCCAGTGTCAAATAGTCAAATAGTGAACGCGTATTTGAACGTGTATTTTGATTTCAGTATTTTTTTAAAGCTTCATATAACAGTTACACTCGATCAACAACATTCTTCAGCTTGCGAATCGTCCCAGTTTGCTTCTCCGACGATAACTCCTGTAGGAAAACTCAAAAATATCGAATCGTTCTGCACCAATGGACGATGGATGGACGGAAGGCGCAGTGTCGGATGTGAATGCATAAATATATTTTCCCAGCCCCATCCCATTCCGGGCCGAGCCATCCGGAATTGAAATCGTGGACCCGGCAAGGACGACTTACCACCACCCATCAACGGCCATCCATCTAGTCTTGTCGGTCTCGGTGGGCTGCTTTGGCAAACCGAAAAATGCTGATGATGCGCAATGTGCCAGTTGAAGCTGTCTGCACGGGTGGTACCGTTGAGTGCCAAGACACGGAAATAAACTCTGTGTCAGTTCACGGAAAGGATGGACGAATGGAGGATGCGCTTTCTTCTACTTGCCCCGGAGAGGATGCAGGAGTAATTTGGGTCCATAATGGCCAAAATTATTATCTTCTTTCAATGTACTTAATATACACTTTTGCTCATGTATTTTACAGAATTGAACAAATCATAGAACAACCTGCTTTTTTTTACACTCTCATCCAAAATTTTCATTGTTTTTTATCCTTCTCTCAAAGTAGCCACAAAGAGCAGTAATGTTCAAAAGGTTGAAATTATAACCGCAAATTCATTCCAGTTACTCCTATGTAGATCGCAAAAAAAAAAAGGACGGCTCTGCTCTGAACGAGTCCTTCTGACACGTTCGCACACCGCGGGATGAGAAAGTGGTAGCGGCGGCATGCGGTGGGAAAATGCACCGAACGTTTCTCGTTTCCTTCACAGTGGTGTCGATAAATCAAGGAGCAGCTCGACCCGAAGAAACTCGATGACGATGACGTTCCAGCCAGCCAACCAGGCCAGCCAGCATCAGGCAAGAAAACCGGGAGACGACTCCGGAGCGATAGCAGTAAATGTCAGAAAATCCAAATATATTGTGTACATAGGAATTTTTCACTCAAAGTGTTTTCCGCAAACGAGCCATTTTGAAATGGCGATTTAAAAGCGAGAAGAAATGCATTTCTCACTGGAATTTCTTCTGTTACTTTAATTGAATAATCAAACGGATGGATATATTTTATCAAAGCCATAAAATTACCTCAATTATAATTTCTTTGAAAACAGTATTTATCTAAATTATCTCTCCTCATCAATCAAACTTGTGTTATCCAGTTTCTACTTTACACACCATATTCATGTTCGACCAACTCACTGCTATGCTCAAGGAAAACTACTGAAGAGAAAAGAAACAAAAGTAAATATGTATACAATCAATTAGTGATGAAAAATATGACTACATTTACTCGCATCATTATCACCACAGCTCAACAACATGCTGCACACTATTATGGTGGCATTAACATGAGCAAGGTAGCAACCGAAATAAGTAACAGAAAACATCAAACGGGAGCCAAGGAATAACCACAGCCATAGCTTAACAGCTTAATTTATGCCTCGTTGAACCAGCCACTACTATTCATCTGGAAGAAGCGTTGACCGGTTTGAATTTGAAACGAATGTTTTAGCAAGACGGACAGGTTTGTGGAAAAATAGAAACGTGACATCATTTTTGCATTTACTAACTATAGTAAATTCAAAGCGGTATGAACCCAATAATTATGACGATATTTGCGAATACAATATCGAACATCAAAAAGTGGATTATGCTAAGTAATAAAATCTCATCAAGTATACACTAAAACCTCAATTTACGAAGTCTTTTTTTACGCTACCTCAATTTAAGTCACTTTTTTTACGAAGTAAACTCAATTTAAGTCACTTTTTTTACGCAGTGCGTAAATTGAGTTTTGACAATTCTGTGGGAAATCATTGACCTTCGGTTTGGGAAAACCGTTGAAAACCCATACAATATGGGTATTTTTGGAACGGGCACGACTAGGGGATGACGAAAATCGAAGTCCGACGCCATTTTGGAATCCAAGATGGCGACCTCCGGTTTCAGAAAATCGTTTGAAATTCATGCAATATGGGTATTTTCGGAACGGGCACGGCGAGTGGTTGACGATAATCGATGTCCGACGCCATTTTGGAATCCAAGATGGCGACCTCTGGTTTGGGAAAATTGGTGGAAACCCATACAATATGGGTATTTTTGGAACGGGCACGACGAGGAGATGACAAAAATCGATGTCCGACGCCATTTTGGAATCCAACATGGCAACCCCCGGTATGAAAAAATCGTTGGAACCTCATACATTATAGGTATTTTCAGAACGGGCACAACGAGGGGATGACGAAAATCGATGTCTGACGCCATTTTCAAATTAAATTCATCTAAACCTCAGTCAACGAAGTCAGTTTTTACGCAAATTCAATAGACGTCACTTGTTTAACGAAGTAAATTCATGAACATCAGTACAGATCAGTACATTGATCCATTTGCTCATATTAAGGCGAAGTAGGCCGTCATTGAAATTTGTAGTGGGCATCGATGATTTTGGTCAAACCGTCTCACGATTGAGAATTAAAGAAAATCGTTAGGTTTTGCACTGACATTGCTGAAAATGAATCAGCATATTTTCTATATGTAAGTGATACTTTTATGAATCAATATTACTTAACTGAGTTTTATCACTATGAAATTGCAATCTTGAATATCAACAAGGATACCAAACCGAATGACGGGCTACTTAGCCTTAAGAGTTTCTATTTTATGCTATAAATAAGTATCATCAATGTACAACTTCTTAAGTTTGTAGATACTCAGGTATATATATCGTGGAGTCCTCGGAAGTACAAAAACATCGACACAATTCAATACAACACTTCGTTTGCAAATATGGACAGTAAGACGCCTTTGCAATATTGAAGAACTATCTATTGATGATTGGTTACGCTTGTTTATCCTAATGCCCATATTCGATAGAGATTTTAGAGGACCAAGGACATCTCCACAAATTCATACAATACACCGTTTACCCACAGAGATGGTAAGGGGCCTTTGGAGTATTTGAAAACTATTTTCTTATCACTTATTATGGCCGTAGATCCAAAGGCTTTTATTCAATGGAGTCCTTGGAGCACCAAAAAAATCCGTATAAATCAATAAAATATTCCGTTGACTTAAATGAATGGTTAAGAGACTGTGCCATATTAAAAAAAACTTCCTATAGACCATTGATCATGTTTGTAGATTCGAAGGCCTCTATTCAATGAAGTCTTTGGTGGACCTAGGATATCGGTACAAATAATAACAATACTCATTTTACTGCTACATATAGATAAGGGCCTTTGCCATATCAAAAAAGCATCTATTGATAATTGGTTACGCTTGTAGATCCTAAGACCTATATTCGATATAGATCTTGGAGGACCCAGGACATCCACACAAATTATTACAATACACGGATTACTCACATGACTGCTTAGGGGCTTGTGGAGTAAATGAAAAGTAACCTCTAATCTATTATTACGGTCGTAAATCCCAAGGCCTTTATTCAATGGAGTCCTTGGAGGACCTAGGGCATCCACACAAATTATTACAATACACCGTTTACTCACATGAATGGTTAGGGGCCTGTGGAGTAATTGAAAAGTAACGTCTATTCTCTTATTACGGTCGTAGATCCCAAGGCCTATATTCAATGGAATTCTTGGAGGACCTAAGACATCCGCACAAATTATAAAAATACTCATTTTACTACTACGAATAGATAAGGGCCTGTGCCATATCAAAAAAACATCAAAGGATAGCTGAATATGCCAGTACATTGCAGGTATATATTCCAGGAAGTTTTTGGATGAACTAGAACACATGTTGTACTCACTTAATTACCAAAACTTGGATCTGACAATACAAACGCTTCTTAAAAATATAACAATCTTCTGGGGTCCAGTATTGTGAGACATTCTTCTACATAGAAATGATAAATTGGCAAAACCTCGTTTTACGAACTGAGCTCCCTCGTTTTACGCACTGATTCAATTTACGCACCAACTCAATTTACGCACCCCCGATCTAGTTCGTAAATTGAGGTTACAGTGTATATTATGCTCGATAACCTACTACACACTTGAAGGTCTCGAGAATGTACTAATCATGTAAACTAACTAATTTGAAATGTACAGCTACTTTAAACAAGGAGTTTCTTTACTTATAAGATGTGATGTTATTCTATTTAACTTATTTGAATTATTAATTTACTTAGGTTGATGACAAGCATTGTATTTGCCTTCCCATGTTATTAGATCCTGCGGTTGTAGAACAGATGATCAAAGGACAGAAGATTGAACGGTTGAACGATGAAAAAACATATATAATGAATTTGGGAATTGAACAATAAATATAAAGTGATCCACATCGGAAGAAATGGTGGAAATATCTAATCCATTGTTTGAAATATCTGAAGCTGCGAATATTTTCATCCGAGATTTATTTTTTTATCATTTTATTTATTTATTTACTTATTGAATCGTGTTTAACGATTGAGGCCCCAGTTGTTATTTCTATCGAACATTGCAAAACTTCTGAGGTTGAAAAACCTCCAACATGTCCGAAATCGATCGAAATTAATAAATAAAATAAACGGAAATTGAAGACTTCGAGTGTTCGGTGTTTGTTGTTACCGATTCTGATAAAAAATACTTTTATTACAATGATTCTAAAATTTAGTATGGAAATTGAGAAATAAATTCAACATGTCTTTGGTACATCAAGTAAGGGGTGATCAATTTCGCATGAAGACGTTTCGCATAAGGACGATTCGCATAAGGACGTTTGGCATATTGGACGTTTCGCATAAAGCAGTTTCAAACAATAACAGGTAGTATTTTAAAGAAGGCATATAATTCTCATTATGCCAAACGTCCTTATGCGAAACGTCTTTACGCGAAATTTCCCACCCCTATCAAGTATGTTTAGAAGAGTAGTTAACCGGAATGCAGCTTTGAAGTGGAATTAGCAAAGTTGTAGCGAAACCTGAATCTGAAGTTTTCACCCTCAGGGGATTAAGGGATAATCAAAGCTATTTCCCTTTTGAAAGTATAAGTTTTCGCCGCCAAACAGCAGTCATTCGCATATCCAAGAATAAATAATACCAGGGTACACAATCGTCGCCGTCAAATGGAAAAAGTCGGCGACAAAACTAAAAGAAGCATCGTCATCGTCACTCAACCAGCGTCGAATGACGATTTGTCGCAAAGATCAGGTCATATAGGCTCAGCGTCATGACGAACAAATACGATTACTTCGTTATTTCTTTCGGAAGCACTAAGCCGTCTAAAAATGAAAACGTGTCTTCGACAGATTATGAGCATTTAAAAAAAAACAAAACCTAACACGTTTGATTTTATTTTCTTAGTTTGATGGCTCAGACCTTTTGATCCATAAAGACGTCTGAAATTGAACAAACAATTTCTGGATTGTCAACTTCACGCGTTCACCAACATTTTCTCGATGACGATTTTGGATTGAAGTTCATCGTGCATTCATTCGTCGATGACGAGACGTTATTATACTGGATGACAATTTTTTTTTATTTCTTCACCAGTATTTGACGAATCTGACGATTGTCTGCCTCGTATAATACAATGATTATCGTAATCTAAAACGAAATATGTTTAAGAATGTATGGCTATCCTTGTGTCGAATTGGTTGGAATTTTGTTACAGCTATTTGAACTGAGCTAGATGCACTTTTGTTATCTGGACTTTTCTTTATGGTTATATTTTATAGTGACTACTGAAGGTTTAGTTTCGAGTTGATTAGACGAAGTACTTTTCTCTCCGTATGCTTATGTTATGTTATTTTAAAAATTTCAGCATTTCAGTTTTGACAGAGATTAATAGGTCTTTCAAACATTAGCTGTCCCCGTATCGCAAGTAGATCACCTTTATGTGAGGCGTTACGATGTACGGGTCGCCTTTCCGGACCGAACGTTGGATCTCGAACGGGCATGAGAGACGCCCATTGATGAGCAGCCGAGAGGTGGATCGACTGGCAATGCGCGCGAGAAGAGCGAAGAGATCTCGACTGAAACCGAGCGAGCACATAGTGCCGAAGAGGAATGAGTGGCGAACACGATCGAACGCGTTCTCCAAATCAAAACTGATCAGCTATCCGGTCTTTCAGGGCAAGAGTGGCTTGAAAAATATTACGCTCCGAGTTGGAGCATTTCTGCCCGTCACTCAGCACGTGGTGGGCTTGCATGACGCACTCAAGCCTGGTCTTGAGAATGCGCGAGAGAAGTTTATAATCGCTGTTGAGCAGCGAAATGGGTCGGTATGATCGGGCCGTGTTGCCTCCCTTCTTCTTCACCAGCACGATGATGCCCCCCACAAAAGCAGGGGGAAGGTTGCCTGCTAGTGCTTCGTTGAGCAGGAGATTGAGCTCCCGATGAAGACGCAAATTAAATTCACGTGGGATACCATCATTGCCGGGGGAACGCCGTGGGGAACTCGCTCGGATGGCAGAGAGGATTTCTGCAGTGGTGATTTCGTCCGTGCATGCTTGATTTATAGGCACACGCTAAGCCTGCTCAACGCAGCGCATGTGTTAAAACTACACAGAATGAGGCAAACAATGCAGGACTCTCTTGCTGAGTGAAAATTCTGTGTAAGTCGCACTCATGTTATGTGTAACCGATGTGTTGGCCATTGGCTGTGCGCGGATCGATGGAAATGGAACTGACAATGTATTTGCAAAGAAAGTCTGGTTTGGAGGGAACCTAAATTGGTTATATGGAAGAACCCTTATAGCATTCCGTATATTTATAAAGCTGGTTTCAATTTCAACGTTATAGTATACCTACTTTTTAGAAAAACATCGTCTTTTGGATTCTGAAACACAATCATCGAACATCCGGGGTCCTCCATAACTTGAGCCATAAAAAATCAGGTAAAGAAAGGTCTCTAAAGTATTTTTTACACAAACAATATCTACAATTCCTTTTTTGCAATCCCATTGCATATGAGCCTACTTTAAATCGACGGGCTGAGCAACAAAACGGCTTATTTTTCCTAACGAAAGAAACTCGGATTTTTGATTGACGACTCCTAAAACAGAACTTAATAGTACTACTTTTCAGCACCGATAACAGTGCTGAAAAGTAACGAAAAAAAAGTTTGAAACTATAAGGTTCATATGCCTACAAAATAAACAAATTGAATTATCTTTGAAGAAATGAGTTATAGAAAAAGAATTGCGTCACACAGTGGTCCGAAGCTGGTAGAAGTCGAAAATATTAATTTTGCCTATATCGTCACATATTTTTTTATTCGATAACAATTCTTCAAAGTTTCAGATCAATCAGTGTACATTTTATTATTCATTATTATCTTAATTATTATTATTATCTTTATTAACGAGATTTACAGCCCGAGGCTGGCTCATCTCAGCTTTATTTTTCACACCATGTGATCTGAAGATAATGTCAGCTGAAATTGACCCTTCATGAAATTCTTCAATTTTCGTGGTAGTTGTTCCATAGAAATTGTAGTTTCTGTACTTATTCATGACAAAATTTGTCTCAACCGGTCTCATTTGAAAGAATATAGAGTATTATAGTTTAAAAGATGTTTCGAATCGTATTTGACATGATTACCATTTGAGAATGTGTACCAACAAGTGTGTACCACAGAGCTCCTCCAAAACTGCCAATTTGCTAAATTAGTGCAGCATTTAAATCAAATAGGCCGAAATCTTCATTTATCCCTCAATGCCTTGCAAATGTTCCATATTATTCGATTTATTTTCGCTTTTTTGCGCCAAGATATGAAAATGTATGATTTTGTTACAGTACGAATCAGACCATTAGATCATCATACTTGTTATGAAGATCCTATTTTTTACCACAATTAGCTCCCGAATTCTTCTCTATCACTATTTATTTTCGATATAAAAAAACACAGCATTGTCTTCAACGGGAAGATCCATAGGTTAGACGGTCATTCTCATCGACTATGTATCTGAAAAATCCTGTGAACCCGTTGGGGATATTTTTTTTTATTTTGAGTTAATTTTTTTACACTTCATGTTGTGACCAAACCTACTATCCATGCATTTCCTAACCGTTTAAAACGCGACGTCTAGAAAATGGACCCCAAACTTTAATTGTCGATCAGTTCATTGAGAAATGTTATTTCTTTTTTCATAAATGTTTATATTTTTCTGTCGGGCGTTATATCTAAACTGAGAAAAAACCTGCTTCTCAGCTTAGTGATATTATGAATAATTCCACAAACTGCGAGCTTCTTTTGCCAATTGATCAGTTTTGCATTCGTTTATCGTTTTGCAGGAACGTAGATCTCCTCTGAAAAATAAGGATGAAAACCAACCCAAAATTAGTATTGACCAATGAGATTCGAACCCACAATACTTGACATGGTCTCGCAAAACAGCTGCACATTTACCGCTACGTCTATCTGGGCCTCATGAGCTGTAATAAGTGGATATTGTCAGCTCATAAAACATGGAATAAATTCTGGAAGAAGAGATAATGAAGATGAATAATCTTGGACAAAGAACCAGGGTGATATCGTCGACCTTATCATTAAAACTCGTTTCAAACTTTCTATATTCAATTTGGATTTTTTTTTTCTAGATAAAAGTACCTATGTGCCTGGATTGTGTTGACTTGAGTATGTTCTCCGTCATTCTACTTCGAAATAATCAATATACTACCCACATCATTGAGTGTTATATCTACACAAAACCAACAGTGAGAACCAGTACTCTCTGGAGCATTATTTTGAGGATTAAATGATCAGTGACAGCAAACATCTTCCGGCTGCTGTAATTTACGTCAAATGGTTTGGCATTATCTCCCGTATGATATCGTGTGAAGAGGGACCAATATTTCTAGTCAACGAAGTCGTAGGATAAGCTCGTCAAATGTGCAGTTGACCAGAAGGGAGGATTTCATGTACCTTCAAACAACACAAGATACTTATAGTCACGTCAAATGCGATAAAACAAATCTAACTCATTCTGTCACGTGCGCAAAATTGAGGTTGCAACAAAATGTGATTTGTACTGCGTTGGGTGCACCAACTATCGTTCGTCCAAAAATTCACTAATCCTATAGTGTCCCAAAATAAATCACAAATCAGGCTTTCACGGAAAAGCTTTTCCCGTTTCCAATCACCACCCCTCCGCTCTGTTTCTTTCCCAACCTACGACCTGATGGGGGTAGCATGAATTATGACAGGCCATCCCGAATCATTATTCTAAAATTTATAACCAACCAATGGATGCATCCGAAGAGCTACGTATGACTGGGTTCCATGATTCGAACTAGCCATTCAATAATTTATCAATATTATAATAATATTATTTAGTTTGCAATAAATACTGAAATTGCGTGAATAGAAATGAAATTTTGATGATTTATTACTAGCGCTGGTCGGATGCGTTTAGAGAAGAACCTATTTGGTGTTGTATTCGTTCGTTGTGGTGTTTTGCGAACTGATTTTGGTCGACTGAGTGTGCAATTTCTGGTGACTCTAAGCTCCTCGTTTTCGGCACACACCTACACCTACACGTCGCGACGTCCATAAATACTAACGGCTCATGTTTACGTCCAATTCACGGCGCCAATGCCCCCGAACGGATATGCGTTCGATTTGGGGGGGCAGTTTCCCGTGCCCAGCTTTTTTTTCCCTCGTGGTATTCATGCGATGTGACTCTTTAGTAGGGTGTCCTTAAATATCCCAAACTTTGGTTGGTGGATGCCTATTAGCTATTTAGATGGGTTTTAAGTATACAGGTCCTATGGCTGTAACTTTTTATACGTTGGGTATATTCTATTGAAATTTTGGGTATAATTTGTTCATTGCGTATTTGTTTACGCTGCGTAAGTTTCACTAGGAGATGACGATTATTGTGAAGATCTAGACGGAAGAACAGCTACGGCGCAAAGAAATTTTGCGGCTTAAGCTGGAAGAATACGCTGGGCAGGGTATGATGCAAGAATGCCAGACAACAGTCCTGTAAAGATGATGTTCGCCACGAATCCGGTCGGAACAAGAAGGCATGGGGCGCAGCGAGCTAGGTGGATTAACCAGGTGCACCAGGATCTGGAAAGCGTGAGTTGCAGTCGAGAATGGAGAGGAGCGGCCATGAATCGAGTGAATTGGCAGAATAATGTTGGCGAGGTTTCATCAAGTCTTTATCAAGTTTTGCTGGTTCTCTAACTCGATATCGAGGTACTTAATATCGAGTAAGGGAAAATTTACTGTATTTGTGTTTTCTGTCAAAACAAAATTTTGGGATACTCTAATCATCAACCATGTGAGGTTGGTGACGGTGGTGCAGAGTTTTATAGTGGGGTCAACAATTTAGGAGCTAGTTTCGCAAAAACGAACGCTGTAATTCAACCGTAACCAGAACAATCATCATCGGGAAATTCAAATGATAATCTATTTAGCTTTGATTCCTGCAACGAGCTTTTTTTCTATATGGTTTTTGTTCGTTTGTTGTTGGAACAGAAATGTTTTGAATTTCCGAACTAGCTTCGGTATGTAATAAAATTATGCGCTGATGAGGTTCTAAAATTGGTCGATTGAAATCATCCCAGATGACAAATGAGTTTCCCGGTCTATGCGCGGGAAGTTAATTAGAAAAAATAACTTCGAGACCGGACTACCGCAAATGATTCATATTGAGTGGAATCGCATGAATTATACAAATTACAGCACAATTTAGAGCGGACATGAATTACAAATCGTTTGACCAAAGCGGTTGTCACGCAGCGCCAGATACCTGAAATTGATATCCGAAGTACAAGACTTCGCTTAACATATCTAATTAGCCTAGACGGGCTTGAAGGTCCGACGCACAAACGATTGGTCAGTTTACCCGAGAAAATAGTAACTAGCGGAAACGGTTGCAAAATAGAAAAAACGCCATGCTGATAAGTGAATACAGATTATGCTGTGTTCCGTTGCGCGAGGTAACTTTGATAATGCGGGACTCACAGCTTACTTGACGAAATAACATAATTTTTGGTAATCTGTTCAGCAAAACTTGTTAATATGGCACTTCATGTCAGCGCTGTTTTCGATAGAATCAAGAATATGCAAGG
Source organism: Aedes aegypti (assembly GCF_002204515.2). NCBI lineage: Eukaryota > Metazoa > Arthropoda > Insecta > Diptera > Culicidae > Aedes > Aedes aegypti. The sequence goes on from NC_035108.1 coordinate 386,067,359, forward strand.
CTATCTACTCTACCATAACTATTTTATGACATTATAAAGAGTTCGTCACTTATTCCTGAAAGCCTTTTACAAGCAGGGGCCATTTTTGTAATCAAAGTCAAAATTTTCCATGTAACGTTATTTGTTAAGCGTCTAAAGGTATGCAACTCTGTATATACCGGACTGTTTTGAAAAAAAAAAAAAAAAAAATTCTGTATGGAAAACAGCTTTTAGTAACTAATTTTTGTCTTTGAATGTATCTTTAAGAAAGATTTCCTTCCAATTTCTATCGAAGTTACCCCGTTTCACGGTACCACTCTCCAGAGACTTGCACCGTTGACTACTGGGTTTCTTCCCAGCTGCTTGAATTGAACCTGAAGATATAAAATTGTACTACTCGGCAAACTCCGTGAACGTTTGAATTGCATAAATTAATTGTATATTTATGGTATTCAGGGGGCCCAGATAGCCGTAGCGGTAAACGCGCAGCTATTCAGCATGACCAAGCTGAGGGTCGTGGGTTCGAATCCCACCGGTCGAGGATCTTTTCGGGTTGGAAATTTTCTCGACTTCCCAGGGCATAGAGTATCTTCGTACCTGCCACACGATATACACATGCAAAAATGGTCATTGGCATAGTAAGCTCTCAGTTAATAACTGTGGAAGTGCTCATAAGAACACTAAGCTGAGAAGCAGGCTCTGTCCCAGTGGGGACGTAACGCCAGAAAGAAGAAGAATGGTATTCAATCGGGCGATCAGTTTGTTGGTTTACACAATAGAATACCCGCGGCACGCGATGCCATTTTAATTTTCCACCCGATGAAACTGATACAAAATAGCAGTTTGTCGATACCCTGGTCTCACGAAAAAAAACTTTAAAGGAGTATAGCAAGCTACTTTCCAATTTGATGGATGGCCGGTCTAAGATGTTTCCCGAAAGTGTTCTCCTTTGGCAGGGTCTCCCGCTGATCCGGACTCAAACGTTGCAAAAAAACGATACCGATTCTAAGGCACCAATCCGTTATGCAAAAATGTCACCAGAAACGAATGCAAATTTATTGCTAGCCATAATTTACGCACCATACCCGTTTCCAGCGGGTGGTATATAGGTCGAAAGCGTAGGAAATTGCAGAACAAAGTCCAATTCCTTATCTGGCAACGAAGATCGAAATGTTTTGAATTGTTATAAAGTTCCTGCTGATAAAGTAGGGCTAACATAACTGTAGCACATTCATTCGTGATGCAAAATAGAAAACAGCTTTTGTGATGCATGACAAGTGAAACAAATTCGATATTGTTCTTGTTGAAAGCGTCATGTTTGCAAAATGTGCCGCCACACAGCAGGGTATGTTATGCAAAAGCAGGACAAAATCAATTTAGAAAAAAACAAGGAGAATGCCATTGAGGACTGCTTTGCTTGAGGTTTATATTTATTGATATATTACAGAATTTCTTCTTCAAACGAATAAAATTCAATAATTCAAAAAAATCTCACTATTCAATATATTATTATGTGATTTATTCATAATCCCTTATTGGCTAAGAAATAAATCTAATAAGGCACAGTTAGGTAAGATTACGTTTCAGTTCTAATTGAAAGAAATGTGATTTTTATAAATAATTACAGTTATATTGGATATGGTATGCTTCTCTGTACTTTTTAATGGGATGAGGTAAGTGGATCAAGTATTATTATCATATATTAACACACTGCTTACGTGAATTTGAATAAACTTTAATATCCTCAAATGTTGTTTTCGTACAACAAATGTCGTTTTGTACAACAGCGCGACAGCCCGAAGGTTAAAAAAACAAGTACTGACATCTTAGCATTCAAGCCAAATGTAACAAATATGTAAAATGTCTCTATCCCCTTATTAATAGAAAATCAAAACTTTGTCTTAAGAACAAGCTGTTGATATTCAAACAAATTTTCAGGCCAGCCATGTTGTATGCTGTACCAATATGGACTAGCTGTTGTAATACCAGGAAGAAAGCTCTGCAGAGAATTCAAAATAAAATTTTGAAAATGATTCTGAGGCTTCCTCCCTGGTATAGTACCAATGAGTTACATAGAATATCTAATGTTGAAACATTGGAACAAATGTCAAATACAATCATTAATAATTTCAGGCAAAAATCGTTACAATCTTCTATTGCCACGATTAATGCGTTATATGTTTAGGTTAAGTTAGGTTAAGTATATTAAAAACGTTTTTTTTCTCTTATAAGCAGGTGAAATCAACTCACCTGTAAAAAACTGAACTGCTACGGCAAATTAAATGTAATATGTTGTTAACAAAATGTTAATAAAATCTTAAATTTGTTTTACCAAATTAGGATGATAGTGTTGTCAAATAACACAGAACACCTAAATATAAGAAATGAATGTAATGTTTGGAATGATACTATTAAAGAAATTTGTTCGGGAATACAACAAAACACCGATTCTTTAGCGTGATGCTCTAAGCTAAAATATAAATTTATTATTTATGAGTTTAATTTACCTATAGAATACCCACTTACAAATTCGGTTTACTCATAGAAGCTAACTATTCCACGAACAAATTATATGGTGCTGGGTGTAGCGGGTGTCTATAATGAATTTGCATTGGTCAATTAGAAAGTTAATCGAAAAAGGAAAAACAACTCCAGATCTTACTTATTTAATTTACTCGATAAATTTATCGAAGTGAGAGTTACGTTTAGTTGTAGGTGACTTCTAGGATTGCTATGGGGACATAGATTAATCTTTAGAAAAATCATGAACAATCATCAAATTTCACATCTAACCTCAATTCACTAGTGGCTTAACATATTTCAGCTAATCTCGAATTCATTCACTGCCACTTTTCCGAATTTTAAAGCAACTTAAAGATAAGCTAATTATTCACCCAAGTAATTGTAGAAGTTAATTTATCAATTAGAAAATATAATAAATTAGCATAAGATTCAAGAATTAGGATAACAAATTCACTGCATCTGCTTCACTACACGTATCATTGCTCTATCCTTCTCTATACATTCTGTCTAATAGCTCTCCTGCTTTCTGACACTTCGTTTTGTCGGTTGTAGAAACGGCTGCCGTTATTAGACGGCTAGGTTGCCAAATGAGGGGTGGCGTCGCCAACATTCCCCTCCCCGTAAGGATGAGTGTCCACGTCTGCCTTACTGCTTACTGCGACGTCCAGCAAAGCCAGTTTGGAAACCGGTCTTTTGAACACTCCACTCGATGTTTGAACAACAGCCTGGCGAATTCTTCTGTCCTTTCCCTTAATCACTTCAAGAACTCGTCCTCGAACCCATCCATTCCTTTTCATGTCTTCGATGATGACCACCAAATCACCAGAATCGACGGACTTATGATCACCAAACCACTTCGTTCGTCTTGTAAGTGTAGGGAGGTATTCCCGGATCCAGCGCTGCCAGAACTGGTCGATGGCCACCTGCAGGGTATCCCAGGTGTTGCGAAGCAAGCGAGTTGGGCATCCTAAGTCTCTTGTCGGTTGTTTCACGCCACTTGAGCTGCCCAAAAGAAAGTGGTTAGGCGTGAGGGCCTCTTGTTCGGGCGTATCAAGCGGCAAGTACGTTAAAGGACGAGAATTAACGATGGATTCTGCTTCTGCTAGATATGTTAACAGAGCTTCATCATCTAGCTTTCTGTCCTGTGGTATGTTGATCAATGCTGCCTTTATGGAACGCACAAGGCGCTCCCATGATCCTCCCATATGGGGAGCAGATGGTGGTATGAAACACCATTTCGTCTGTGCATTAGTGAACGTTGCTGCAGCCTCTTCATCGATGCGCTTCATCTGTTCACGTAGAACTCCATCAGCTCCAACAAAGTTTCGTCCATTGTCAGAGTATATCTCCAACGGTGCTCCTCTGCGACAGACAAATCTGCGGATGCAGGCTATGCAAGATTGGGTGGATAGGTCAAAGGCAACCTCAACGTGCACCGCGCGAATAGTTAAGCAGGTGATGAGACAGACCCATCTTTTTGCGCTTGAGCGACCCACTTTCACAAGGATCGGTCCAAAATAGTCAATTCCGATGTAACTGAACGGTCGTACTCCGGGAGATAAGCGAGCCTCAGGTAGCGGACCCATTTTTGGCACTTTGCACCATTGGCACAGCCTTGATTCAGTCTTCACGGCAACTCGAATTCGGGGTATGTAGAACTTCTGTCGAAGCTCATTCACGACAGTCTCTGCATTACAGTGAAGGAACTTTCGATGGTAGTGATCGATCAACAAACGGGTTACGTGGTGTTTCTGTGGAAGTATAACAGGATACTTCAAGTCAAACGTACTCACCCGAGCCGCTCCTGTGCGGCTATCGATACGCAAGACTCCGTCTTCGTCCATCATAGGTGTGAGTTTGTAGAGAGGGCTCGATTTCTCCAGTGGGCGTTGTTGGCTGCTCGGCAAATTTCGGTTTTGTGACATAGTGGTTATTTCATCCGGATAGACGGTACTCTGCACTGTTCTCCAGATCAGAATTTCGGCTGCTTTCAGATCTTCATGAGTTGGTCCTTGCTTCACGTTGATATTCAACTTCCGGGCCTTGTAAACGGTGAAAGGATGGAAAACGAATGCCACTGATCGCAACAATCTATTCCAGTTGGAAAACCGTTCAAATTCGATCAGAGGAGTAACTACTTCGTGGTACAGATGGCATGGACGTAGTTCCTCATCAGTCGAGAGTTCTGCTGGTTCCATCCTCGGCCAATGTTCCTCCGGTAAGCTCAAGAACTTCGGACCTTGGATCCAACGACTGTCTGCGTCGAAACAGGGTCCCTTTCCCCATTTTGTGGCCTCGTCTGCAATGTTCAACCTGCTTGGCACCCATCTCCATTCATTAACTTTCGTCAACGAAAGAGTTTCTCCTACACGACACGCTACGAATTGTTTATACCTGCGATGCTCGGAACGCAGCCAGGCCAATACGGTACAGGAATCAGACCAGCAGAAACGTTGTTGAATCGGAACCGTGTGGTTATCTCCTACAAATGCTAGTAATCGAGCTCCCAAAACGGCGGCCATCAATTCCAAACGCGGAACGGATACATATTTGATGGGTGCGACTTTAGTCTTAGCAGTCACCAGCGAACATTGTGGATTGCCTTCTCCATCGATGATCCTGAAGTAAACGACGGCAGAATATGCAGCCTCGCTGGCGTCGACGAACAGGTGTGCTTGTAGAGTTCCATACCGTTCAGTGCTGGCTGTCACGAAGTAGCACCGAGGAATCTTGATCTCATCTACTCGCGCGAACAGCTCGATCCAGTTGTGCCACCGCTGTTCAGTTCGGTCGTCTACGCGTTCGTCCCATTTTATACCGCTTCGCCAAACATCCTGCATGAGGATTTTACCATGCACTAGAAATGATGCCAGAAGTCCTAGTGGGTCGAATAGACTCATTACCGTGCGTAGTATTTGCCTTTTTGTCGGTCTAGCCTTCGAGCGAATAAGTTCATCGATGTCCGCCCTGAACGTCGTGGAAAAACACAACATGTCTGTTTCGGTTATCCAGAGCATTCCGAGTACTTTTTCTGATTCTCCGTTTCCCGCTGCTGTTAGGTCCTTCATTGCAACCTTCGATGCTTCACCGAGATGTTCGAGTACCACCATGCTGTTGCTCGACCAGTTTCGGATCTCAAATCCACCGTTCAAATGGACGTGCCGAACTTGTTCAGAAACTAGTTTCGCGTCCACCTCGTCCTCAAAACTGTCGAGATAATCGTCGACATAATGACACTTCACAATCCCCTCAGCTGCCCTAGGAAATTGGGCTTCGTGTTCCTTCGCATTTCGGTTTTTGACGAACTGTGCAGACGAAGGTGAGCTCGCCGAGCCAAAGGTTAGCACGTCCATCAGAAAGACCTTGGGAGGTTCTTCAGGCGTTTCTCGCCAAAGAAAGCGCTGGGCATGTCGGTCAGCTGCGATGACACCAATTTGGTGAAACATTTCTTTGATATCACCGCAGACTGCTACCGGATATAGGCGAAATCGAAACAAAACGGCAGGTAATGATACCAGAAGATCGGGCCCTGGCAGAAGAAATGTATTCAATGACACCCCGTCGACCTTCGCGGCAGCATCCCAAATAAGCCGTACCTTAGTTGGCTTTTTTGGGTTCACGACGGTACCCAACGGAAGATACCACGTTCGTCGGGGGTCAGCCTCGTTTAGCTCGGCTGTTGAGGCTTGATGAGCGTAACCCTTGTGCTCGTATTCTTTAAGCTGCTTGTGCAAGTTGTCTTTGAGGATCGGATCGCGTGCCATACGCCTCTCTAAGCACTTCAACCGCTGAAGAGCCATTGGGAAACTGTCGGGAAGCTCGATATGATCGTATTTCCACAACAGTCCGGTAGTGAAGCGGTTTTTATCCCTCTTTGTAGTTCTCTCGAGAATACTTTTGGCTCTTTGCATTTCGTCCGATTCAATCTGCTCTGTAAAGCGTAGACCAGTGTCTTCTGCATCGAAATATTCGCGAATCAGGTTGTCCAGCTTATCTCCCGCATCACATTCGCAGATATGGTAGCTGAAATGATTCTGTTCACGATTCTCAGTCAGGTTTCCGTAAACGCACCAACCGATACGTGTTTTCACTGCTATTGGACCTCCTTTCCCTTCTCTGATCTTTTGTGGCACGGCCAACGACAAGTTCCGCAGTCCGATCAGCAGTCGAGGAATCGCCTTCGTGTAACTACGAATCGGCAATCCAGCCAGGTGCTGGTACTTTTCTTGAAGTTCTTCAAAGCAGAGCGTTTGAGTGGGAAGATTTAAGCGTTCCACTGTTCTGGCATTATCCAAGCGGTATTTCCTAGCGCGTCCTGATTCTGAGATTTCCAACGAAACTATTTGTGACCTCTCTTCCGAACGAGATACATCGGCTGTCCATTTTAAACAAAGAGGAATTACAGGACCTTGGAGTTCTAGCTGTTCCGCCAAACTTTGTTCCACTAATGTAGCGGAAGATCCCTCATCCAAGAAGGCAAAAGTGTCGATGGTTTTCGAAGGTCCGGTCACAGTCACCGGAATGATGCGGAAAAGTATGGATTGTTCACAGTGATGGTACGTGTGGCTTTCCGTCGTGTTAGTGGTCGAAGCATTATAGCTATTCGTTTGCTTCGGCGGGTGTAATAGTCGGTGATGGCGATATTGGCAACCGTCGACCTCACATCGAGCTGAGCTTCTACAAACCCTTCGTCCATGTTGACCCAAACAACAGCGACAGAGCTTCAAAGATGAAACCGTTTTCCATCGACTGTCAACGCTGCTCCTCTTGAATGAGTCACAGTCCTTTATCCGATGATCAGCCTTTCCGCATACCGGACAGGGTTTCGGAGAATCAATCTTCTGTTGCCCAGGTTCGATGGCTTCAACATGGGCATGCGAATATCCCTTTTCCTTGGATCTCTGCTTTTCCGGTCGGTGACTTTGGCTACCAGTGTACAGCACCACTTTGCTCACCGATTCCACCACAGATGACATGAAATTGCTGAAGGTTTGCAGAGTCATATCGGGAAACTGGATAAGATGTTGAGCCCACTGCATCTTCACACTGGCTGGCAGTTTTTCCACCAGTTCTTGCAACAGCACGGGGTTGGAGAGGTGGGATCGCTGATCTGCGGCGATTAGATGGCAGACTAAATTTCTGACTGCCATGCCAAAATCGATTAGCGTCTCCAATCGCTCGGATTTTGGTGCTGGGGCATCGCGAACGCTTTTGATCAGCTTGCTTATAATCACTTCAGGACGCCCATATAGTGTTTGCAGCGTCCGAATGACTTCCGGTACAGACTCCGGATCGAGCAAGTTGTATCGCACTGACTTGAGTGCGTTGCCTTTTAGGCAACGCTGCAGCCTAGCAAGGTTTTCAACCCTGCTGTACCCGCAAGCGGATGTACTGTTGCGAAGACTGCTTATAAACAACGGCCATTCTTCAGGGTCTCCATAGAAGTCTGGCAGATCCCTGGGCATCACTTGCCTCGCCGCGAGTTGCTCTGGTGACGGTCGCCGCACTTCCAGGAACAAAGAATCTGCTACTTGATTGTAGCTACTCGACTGAAGAATCTGCGGACTATTGGCAAGGCCGATCTCCGCTGAGCGCGCGAAATTGGTACGCATCTGCTCGTGGCCTCCGTGGTTACTCGATTGTGTTTGCTGTGGAGTGCTGGCTAGACCTATTTCCGTTGAGCGCGCGAAATTGGTACGCGACTGCTCGTGACTACCGTAGTTATCCAACTGTGGTTGCTGTGGAATACTGGTGAGATCGATTTCCGTTGAGCGCGCGAAATTGGTACGCGACTGCTCGTGTTGAGACTCTACTGGTGCTGGCATAGTTTGGATGGTCGGTTTTGACTTCGGAACTGCTCCTCTTGAAACGTCTCGTAACGGCCAAATCGACTGCGGATCAGGTACTTGTGGTTCCTCACTGCGCTGCTGCAGTTGCAGCTGACATCTACGAAGCTGATTTTGTAAATCTTTTATGATCTGGTGATCACTGATGGAAATCTCCTGGCACTTTTGAAGCTGCATTTCAAGTTGTTTTTGATTTTCGTTGGCTGTTGCGTTTTCATCTCGTCTGTTTTGGCTCCGTTTCACAACAACAGCGCGTCTAGGTGGCTCTTTATTTTTGTGGCGGTCATTCACCTCGCTCAATCGGTCATCGATTACGTCGAGTACAACATTTGTTTTTGTTGTGTCTACTGCGGTCGCTTTTCCCAAGTGGAAAGGATCGGCGGGAGTACTGTCGGCTTTGGGAATAGAGAGGATCTTCGGGTCAGTGAGCGATCTGCTCTTCTGGAGCGACGCTGCTACTTGACCTACCCAATCGTTAACGTGCCTCTCTCGATCTCGGGCTTCGAATTCTTCGATTCGATCGCGTACGCTGTGAGATTCGGCTTCATCATCTAACGCACACTGCTCCAGTAGATCGTATTTGGCCTTCACGAACTCTTTCTCCATGCTGATCTCCAATTCCTTTTTCCGCAGTTCCTTCTCTTCGGCGAGCCGCTGTAGGTTTATGGCTAGCAAGGCTCTCCGATTCGATGACGTCGTTCTGATCGTGGTAGATCGCGGAGGTGGCGGTGGGGTCGTACATTTGGCGCACATCCAGCAAGTGCGATCTGCTACGGATGCGTCGACCTTGGCACAGGAATAGTGCCACCAAGCAGCACATTTATCACACTGCACGATATCATCGGCAGTATCGGGGCGATCGCAGCCAGCGCATCCATAGATGGTATCGGGATTGGAGCTTGCATTCGACATCGGTCGAATTTCTTAGAGTTTTGTTCGGGAATACAACAAAACACCGATTCTTTAGCGTGATGCTCTAAGCTAAAATATAAATTTATTATTTATGAGTTTAATTTACCTATAGAATACCCACTTACAAATTCGGTTTACTCATAGAAGCTAACTATTCCACGAACAAATTATATGGTGCTGGGTGTAGCGGGTGTCTATAATGAATTTGCATTGGTCAATTAGAAAGTTAATCGAAAAAGGAAAAACAACTCCAGATCTTACTTATTTAATTTACTCGATAAATTTATCGAAGTGAGAGTTACGTTTAGTTGTAGGTGACTTCTAGGATTGCTATGGGGACATAGATTAATCTTTAGAAAAATCATGAACAATCATCAAATTTCACATCTAACCTCAATTCACTAGTGGCTTAACATATTTCAGCTAATCTCGAATTCATTCACTGCCACTTTTCCGAATTTTAAAGCAACTTAAAGATAAGCTAATTATGCACCCAAGTAATTGTAGAAGTTAATTTATCAATTAGAAAATATAATAAATTAGCATAAGATTCAAGAATTAGGATAACAAATTCACTGCATCTGCTTCACTACACGTATCATTGCTCTATCCTTCTCTATACATTCTGTCTAATAGCTCTCCTGCTTTCTGACACTTCGTTTTGTCGGTTGTAGAAACGGCTGCCGTTATTAGACGGCTAGGTTGCCAAATGAGGGGTGGCGTCGCCAACAAAATTAAAAAAAAAAAAAAAATACTGACATCTTAGCTATCGATTGCACTTGATAGCTCGCCAAAAGATTCATTCTGAATGGATATATTATTTTTCATATAATCGAAAGTCGGTTTTCTGTTGTGGGGCAACTTTGATAATGAAGTATATTTCGAACAAAATGAATGAATTACGAAACTTTTATAGGGCGTTGCATACCTCTAGGCGTTTAACCTTCGGGCTGTCGCGTGATTTATATGCTATCGTTTTGCAACAAAGATATCTATCGACACCAAACCAAAATGTATTCCACAAAAATCTTCTAAAGAATAATACTCGACGGTTTTTATTTACAGTATGACCCTTTATAATGCGGTAAAATCAACAAATGTACATAATAATGAACGCACTATATACGGTTCGAGTAAACCACAGTTTGAAATCGGTATATCTCAAAATCCAGATAATATAGAAACGTGAGGTCTTTAGAAAAGTTGTTCTGGATGTGAAGCGCTATCTGATGGTACCGCATTTTATTCGGAATTTGACCGCTAGGTGGCACTAGTGAGTATGGAAGTTTTACTTTTGTTTTGCAAATATATCAGGATCCTGATCATTTAGAAGGATGGCGTCCTCGGCAAAGTTGTTTAGTAAGTTAAGGACTATCATTGTTCGAGCTAGTTGATTCAAAATTTTGCCACTAGGTGGCGCTAGTGTGTATGAAACTTGTGTTTGCAGATATCTCAGGAGCCTGACCACTTAGAAAAATAGTGTCTTCGGCAAAGTTGTTCAGTAGATCAAGGACTTGTATTATTTGATGGAAAAAATAAAATATTTTGCCACCAGGCGGCGCTAGTGAGCATAAAATTTTTGTTTTTCGGATACTGCAGGATCTTGACTTTTTAGACAGGCAGCTTCAGCGAAGTTGTTCAGAAGCTCAGGAACTATCATTATTTTACAAAATCTCGAACTTTTAGGATTAAATAAAGAAATAATTTGAACTACTGAACAACTCTGCCGAAAACGCCATCTTTCTAAGTAATCAAGCTCCTGAGATATTTGAGAAAACAAATGTTTCATACTCATTAGCGCTGCCTGGTGGCAAAATTTTGAATCAACTAGCTCAATAATGATAGTCCATAAGTTACCGAGCAACTTTGCCGAAGACGCCATCTTTTTAAGTGGTCAGGATCCTGAGATCTATGATACAAAAGTTTCATGCTCACTAGCGTCGCCTAGTGGCAAAATTTCGAAATTCTTGGCTTAAATAATGATAGCCCTTGAGCTACTGAATAACTTTGCCAAAGACGTCATCTTTCTAAGTGGTCAGACTCCTGAGATATTCGCAAAACCAAGGGTGTTGTACAAAGTACAACGCGCGACTACTCGCGTTACAAAAATTCGCGCGACGACCGAAAGGTTAAATATAAATTGTAATTCTTTGAAACAACATGCATATATATTGAAGTTTTCTTCGAAAAAAAAAATATGAAAGTTACCCCGTTTTACAGTACTTGAAAATACAAACTTTTCTAATTAATGTTCTTCCATCATGAACACCGCAAATAACAACGCCGCATATCGGAAATAACGGCATTTTCAATATGAATTGCCATCTCATTTAAAGTATACTCACCTTTCCCATAAGGGATGGTACACAAATTATGTCACGCTAAAATTCAACTTTTTTGACCCCCTCCCCACCCCCTTTGTCACACTTTTTGTATGAGTCCTGCGAAAATTTTGTAAGGCTTGTCACGCTTGGCTCGACCCCCTCCCCCCCCTTGGAGCGTGACGTAATTTGTGCATGATCCCTAACCGTAAGTGATCACCCGTGAAGTAATAACGCGCCAATAAACTTTACAGATTATAGTCATCCTCGCAGTACCTGTCATCCGGCGCAGCAATGCACTGCGCAATGAAGTTACGAGAATTTCTCAATCGAAAAGATTATTAAGTCATAACTTGAAACGCAGTTGGCATTTGGTTAACTTACTTCGCCGATTGCATCGGTTCATAATTTCTCGACGAGTTGAATTGTGGAACGATCTATCGAGCGGGTGGTATGACAATTAGATCGTATCAATCGAATCTGACAGCATGAGAATCGCACCTGTCCGAGCAATGAGAACGATTGCCAATATATCAGTTTCCCCCGTCGGCTGACTGACATCCCAATTCTGAACTTATCGTATGTTCCAAACCACAAAAACACCAAACAATCTGCCGAGAAAAAAACAGAATCGCCATGCATAAAACTGATTGAATCGTTAATCGGCCGATTGTCGAACAAAGCCAAATCGAAAGACAGGAACATCAATTGCACGTCACCGATGTCGACGTCCTTGTTGTTCTCATCCGTCACCATCGAGATGCACTGAAAACTGCATCAATTTCAATCTCTGCACTTTTTCGGCATTCTCTCGTGTCAATCTTCTCTTGCGTTGAATTCGTACTGAAAACCTTCCCAGATTACGAATGGATTCATGTGGCGGTGATTGACGTCGTTCTCAGCCTATATCTGATGCACGGATTGAACGATCATTGATGTGACATTTAGAGACGGGCATCCATTCCAGGTGGATATAAATCTCCTGCTCGGACGGCTGTTGGTATCGGCGAGTTATTCATCTTTTCGATCGTATGAAGTTCTCCTGAGGCGAACGGTGAAGAAGAATGATGCGGAATGAATTTTGATAACGTGATGGATTGCATCACTACAGCTGAGATGCTGGCGTAGGTTTGTGGGAGAATCGCTGTAGGTGTGAAGACTAAAGTGCGGCGTGATTTTGACACATCACATCAAATGCATTCCTTCATGTCGGTCGGTATCGGCCTACCGATGAATTTTCCCAGCTGTATTTTCCCGAGCAGAAACGAATAAGTCGTAGTTATCTATACATACCATATTTTGGTAAGGTAGTTCAGGTCCCAAGTAACAATGTTGATTCTCTGGTTTGATTAATGATTTGAGTTTGAGTGACTCTTATCAAGTGAGAATGATCGTGAACCACTTTTGGTTTTAAACAGTTCTCCGCTTACTTCAAATTAAATCGTATCACTACTTATATCTACATGAAAAGCGTATTGAAGAAAGCTACTGAATTTAATCAATTTAAGATTATTTTTTCTACTCTCCTGAAACTTGTTGAAATTGATTTGTTCCATTCCCGCCACGTACAAACCAGAAGCAACAAGTGTTCACTAGACTATCCGGTAGTAAAACACATTCCATCACTTACTGGGTACAAACATGTTCTGCAATTTATTTGCACACAATTTTATGTTTGCCGAGCTTCCCACAGCACTGTATCGTACCGTAAATGTTTTCCCTTGTTCATAAAAACCCTGTCGTCTCTCTCTCTCTGAACATTTCCTCCCCACATGCATTGCTCATTTCGAATAATACTTCCGAATCTTAGGCCGGACCCAGTAGGTATGGTCCGACAATTCCCAGACTACAAACCAATAAAAGGACGACACCAAGTAATAGATGTCCATTCAAGTTTATTATTTTGATTCCCTCGAAAAACACTGCACTCTGAACGAACCGTTCTGTAGCAGCCAGTGCAGTAGGACCAGCCGGAATGCAACCACACGTCTATTGCCCCAGGGATCCTCAAAGTGGCTCTGACTGCAATCTGCATGTCGCAAATTGTACGTACCTGCATCATGTAGGCTGTGTCCACAGAGTTACGATGCACGACTGTGAGGAGTAGGGTGAAGTAGTTCAAAACGCACACATGGGGTCAATTGAACAAGTTAACAATTTTATTAAATTAACCCACTACCGGCAGCATCCTTTTCTTACCAGAAATGTATATTATAACAGCTACTTCTTCTAAGACACAGGGTAACAAAAATGACACTTTTACGTGTCTCAAGGATCAAATTATGTGTCTCTAGAAGCTTTGGGGTTTCTGAATCTGATGCCGTTCACAGAAATGTTGTCACCAAAGTTGTATAAAAAATGTTTCAATGGATGTTTACATGAAATATAAAGTACGATTTATCAAACCTTTTTGTGATATAATTCAACGAGCATGCAAAAAAAAGGACTCAAGCTTTCATTTCAGATATAATTTGGATGAAATCGCACGATTAAATTTGGTTTAAATCGATTTTTTCAACATGCATGCAGTCTTCATACAAAGTTCTTCATTTCTCTTGTTTGTCAAAATACAATACTTTTTCTAAATCATCAAAAAAATAACTTTTGGGCATCGAAAGTATGAATTTTGTTGATAAGTATTGTTATACACATGGAGTTTGAAATTTGTGGCAAATTAATCAAATAAATTGCCATACAAGCTGAAAAACTTGTATGCAAGTTGGCTCAAATTAAATTTTGCATTTTCAACAGCCAATATCTCAAAAACTAGACGTGATATGTAATTTTTGAAAACGGCAATGGATTAAGCAATTCATAATTAAGTGAAAAGCGGTATTTTGGTGCTTGAGACAAAAACGTGTTTCGCAGTGTAATATTACTCAAAATAACATAAAACCACAGAATAAAACGGAAAAAATGACTAAGAACGGCTATCAACAGCTTAAAACGGCTTAAACTGCATAAATCGGCATTGAACATCTTGAAACGGCTTGAAACGGCATAAAATGGCCCAACATAGCTTGAAACGGTTTAAAATGGTTTAAAATGGCTTAAAACAGCTTAGTACGGCTTTAAACGGTTTAAACGGCTTAGAACGTCTTTAACTGCTTGAAATGGCTTGAAACGGCTTAATATGGCTTAAAACGGCTAAAAGCGGCTTAAAACGGCTTAAAACCGCTTAAAACGGCCTAAAACGGCTTAAAACAGCTTTTAACTGCTTAGATCGGCTTCAAACGGCTGTAGACGGCTTGAAACGGCTTAAAATGACTTAAAACGACTTAAAACGGCTTTGTAAGGCTTAAAACGGCTTTAAACGGCTTAAAATGACTTAAAACGACTTAAAACGGCTTTAGAAGACTTAAAACGGCTTCAAACAGCTTTAAACGGCTTTGAACGACTTGCAACTGCTTTAAACGGCTTAAGACGGCTTATAACAACTTAAAACAGCTTAAAACGGCTTAAAACAGCTTAAAACGGCTTAAAATGGTTAAAATCAACTTCAGATGGTATAAAACGGCTTAAAACAACTAAAAACGGTTAAAAGTGGGTTAAAACGTCTGAAAATGGCTAAATATGGCTTCAAACGGCTTTCAACGGCTTCAAACGGATTCAAACGGCTTCAAACGGCTTAACACGGCTTTTAACTGCTTAGATCGGCTTCAAATGGCTTTAGACGGCTTTAAACGGCTTTGAACGGCTTAAAATGACTTAAAACGACTTTAAACGGCTTTAAAAGGCTTAAAACAGCTTCAAACAGCTTTGAACGACTTTCAACTACTTTAAACGGATTAAGATGGCTTAAAACGGCTTTAAACAGCTTAAAACGGCTAAAATGGCTAAAACCAGCTTCAAAACGGCTTTAAACGACTTCAAACAACTTGAAACGGCTTAAAACGGCCTTAAATGGCATAAAACTGCATAAAATGGCATAATAGCGGCTTAAAACGGATTTAGCGGGTTGAAATGGCTAACAACAACTCCAAATGGCATAGAACGGCTTCAAATGGCTTAAAATGGCTTAAAATGGCTTAAAACGACTCAAAACGGCTTAAAACAGCTTAACAGCTTGAAACGGCTTAAAATGGCTCAAAACGGTTTAAAATGGCTTAGAATTGCTCAAAATGGCTTAAAACGACCTAAAACGGCTTAAAACTGCATTAAATGGCATAATATCGGCTTTAAACGGCTTAAAATGGCTTAAAACGGCTTAAAACGGCTTAAAACGACTTTAACAGCTCGATTTTGCTTAAAACGGCTAACAAACACTTCAACTAGCATTTCATGATGGCTTAAAGCGGCTTTCCAAAGCTCTAAATAACTTATAACGGCTTGAAAATGCTTAAAACGGCTTAAAATGGCTTGAAACGGCTTAAAATGGCTTGAAACGGCTTAAAATGGCTTGAAACGGCTTAAAATGGCTTGAAACGGCTTAAAAAAGCTTAACACGGCTTAAATTGGCTTAAAACGCACACTAAAAAAATCTTAGATTCACACGTAACGTTATTTTAGTTTCAATCATGTAAAGCCATCTCTCATGTAGTATTCAATGATAAAACCTATAAACACATCTATTATATACAACATTGTTACCAAATTCCTTAATATTGAACGCGAAACGCCTTCTCTCAAAGAATGTTGCTTGCAAAACGACTCGGTTTACATGATTTTCCCGCTGAAAATTCAATCATAAATAATGCACATGGAATGACACGCCGTCGATCCATCCATGTGCATAATTTTTGGCAGAATATTCAACGTGGAATCATGTAAACTGAGCGATTTTGTTTTCAATTTCACTTTCAAGATGCAAGAAAGCATGCAATATTGGCGAATGTTGGATGCAAGGTCATGAAATGTTTCAGTTTCACTCAAGTTTGCAAGCATTCCTGAATGCAATGAGGCAGTTTACATTATTTATCGTTTAATATCAAATGATAGGGTAGAAGTACCAATTATGGCTATAGTACCAATTATGGCAATAGTGGGAACAGAAAGAGATTTTTCTTATTGTTTCCCTAGACTATAATGGCTTATATTCACAGGAATGATTAAACTATTTGTTTTTGATGGTAACTAAACCTTGAAAAGAACATTCGTGCAATAAGCTTCGAAAAATGAACATTTGAAAATTTTGCCTCACATATATGTTACCTTCTTAGCAGTTGGCTAAGGGACCTCCGTTACGAAATGTATGTTTTCATCCGGATAAACTGTTTCAACCGATGAATGTATGTTGCCTAGTGAGAACAAATGAATAAATTTAGCTGGTATGCAATCAATTCTACTGTTTTAAGTTGGAAATCGTGTTATTTCCACTATGTTGATAACTGGTACAAAGAGTGTACGAGAGCCCAATTATGGCAATACTCTGGAGGCGGTTTGTTTACATTTTTTGATCAGTGAAATAAAAGAAGTAAAGCTATTTTACGGGTGACTTCCACGACGGGACGGTTCGGTAAGGCATTATCTTCATGTTTTGTACTCAATTACTAATATTCTTCAATCACACGTTCGAAAACGTTCGCGAGCGGAAGATGCTAATTTCATGGTAGAGAGGGGTTTTCAGCGACACTCGATTTTTGAATTTTCGCTCTTTTTTCGTTAAAAATTGGCACTGGAAAGGTAATGTGAGATCATTAATGCTGTTTTGTATCATAATTTGCATTTACACTACATTTTGACTACTTTTTCGAAAATTATTTTTCTCCCATGAACCCATTGCAAAAAATTGATTTAACATCTATTCAACCCAAAATTTTTAGAAAATTTTATGAGCGATATCTTTGTTACATATTAGCGTTGCATTATCATTCGCTCTTTATGGCGTTTGAGTTCATTTCGTGCAAATATTCGATAGTCCATAATTGGTACACTTTTATGTCGAATGCTAGGAACGCTATTGCCATAATTGGTACAAAGACAACGCTTTTTAAAATCCATTTTTGGAAGCTTAAAGTAAATATAGTACAAAAAATGTTTAAATCAAGAGATTCGCAAGGCTTTAAACTAGTAATTGACACCAACAAGTCATGCTTGCGTTTTAGAAACGCGATTACAACTTGATTTTTATCACTACTGTTGACATATTGCATCCATAATTGGTACACCTACCCTAATTCGATTCACATGACAATCATGAAAGTTTACGTGCCATGTAAATTTAAGATTTTTTTGCTGTGCGGTTTAAAACTTCAAAAACGGCTTTAAAAGGCTTTTATCTAATTAAAACGGTTTTAGACGGCTTAAAACGGCTTTAAGAGGCTTAAAAGACTAAAAACAGCTTATAATGGCTTAAAACTGCACACCAAAAAAATCTTAGATTTACACGTAACGTAGTATTAGCCTCAATCATGCAAAGCCATTTCTCATGTATTATTCAATGATAAAACCTATATACACATCTATTATATACAACATTGTTACCAAAATCCTTAATATTGAACGCGAAACGTCTTCTCTCGAAGAATGTTGCATGCAAAACGGCACGGCAATCATAAATAATGCACATCAAATGACAAGTCGTCGATCCATCCATGTGCATTATATTTGACAGAATATTCATCGTAGAATCATGTAAACCGAGAATTCTTGTTTGCAATTTCACTTTCAAGATGCAAGAAAGCATGCCACATTGGCGAATGTTGGATGGAAGATCATGAAATGTTTCAGTTTCACTCAAGTTTGCAAGCATTATCGAATGCAATGAGACAGTTTACATTGATTATCGTTGAATGTTCAGTTGCAACTCGTTTTACATGATTATCATAAAGAATTACGTGCCATGTAAATTTGAGAATTTTTTGCTTTGTGCATAAAACGGCTTTAGCTTTTCAAACGGCTTAAATCTTTGAAACTGCTTAAAGTTTAAACGTCTCAAACAGCATCAAACGGCTTATAACTGCTCAAAACGGCTTAAAACGACCTAAACCAGCTTTGAACATTTCATAACGGCATAAAGAAAAATAACTTATTTTGTTTTTACGGCTATAGCGGTCATGCGACTCAAAGTTAAAGGGAGTCTATAGAAGCAAATGATGGAAGCGAATAGGTGCATAGGCGTCGCAAGGGAGCGACAAGATTGAAAATTTTTAATTAGGTGGTGAAAATTGAGCAAGCCATTTTTAAAGTCAGTAAGCATCGAAGCGTCCTGTATTTTGCCTAGCTTCTCTACTGGAAAAGGGTTGGCTCAAAGCTTTGAGCTTTGCTACCAACACAGGCAAAATACAGGAGGCTTCAATGTGCTCTTATACTGACGGCAATCAACCGAACGGTTCTATCGATCGATGACTGATATTGGGAATTAACACGCAGTCAAAGATGGTTTGTCTTTATCATGTGTGCTCTTCCCGTCAGTCACCACATGATCCTATTAGAACTGCATTTCTTATTAGCCAAATTTTTCATACATAGGAGAAGGTATCGACCGTGATTGTTTTTATTTTTTTTTTTTGTTTTTACGGCTATAGCGGTCATGCGACTCAAAGCTAAAGGGAGTCTATAGAAGCAAATGATGGATAGCTAGGCAAAATACAGGACGCTTCGATGCTTACTGACTTTAAAAATGGCTTGCTCAATTTTCACCACCTAATTAAAAATTTTCAATCTTGTCGCTCCCTTGCGACGCCTATGCACCTATTCGCTTCCATCATTTGCTTCTATAGACTCCCTTTAGCTTTGAGTCGCATGACCGCTATAGCCGTAAAAACAAAATAAAATAAAACAATCACGGTCGATACCTTCTCCTATGTAAGAAAAATAACTTAAAACGGCTTGAACTAGCTTAAAACGTCTTAAAATGGATTGAAACGGCTTAAAATGGTTTCAGCCGCCTAAGGCGGTTGAAAACTGCTTAAAATGGCTTAATACGGCTTAAATTTGCTTAAAACGGCTGAAAAATGCATTAAACGGATTTAAACAGCTTTACACGACTGCATGCGGCTTCAAACGACATTGCACGGATAAAACTGCCTAAAACGGCTTAAAATGGCTTGTAACGGCTTGAGGTGAAGATAAATCGAAGCCAAACCTCAAATTTTGAAAAGCACAAATCTGGAGAACAACAACATTCGTTTGAGCTGAAAACCTAATCGATTGATCATTAACTGGCGGTGACCAATCGATTAGGTTTTCAGCTCAAACGGGTGTTCGGTTCTTCAGGTTTGTGCTCTTGAAATTTTGAAGTTTGGCTGCTTTTTATTTTCACCTTAAAATTGTTAAAAACGGCCATTCACGAACGTCACGAAAACGGATTTAAACTGCTTTTAATGGCTTTAAACGACTTTCAACGGCTTCGAACGGCTTTTAACGGCTTTGAGCGGTTTAAAATGACTTTAAACGGATTAAAGCGACCTTAAACGGCTTGAACAGCTTAAGTCGACTTAAGACGGCTATAATTTCCTAAAACGGTTAAAAACTAATTGAAATGACTTCAAACGGCTTAAAATGGATTGAAACGGCTTGAAACGGCTTTCATCGGCTTTGAACGGCTCTAAATGGCTTTCAACTCCTTAAAACGGCTTACATAGCTTAAGTCAGCTTGAAACGGCTTAAAACGGCTTCAATAGTTAAAAAAAACGTCTAAGATCGGCTTAAAAAGGCAAAGCTCAAAATATGCACAGCTAAAAACGGTTTAAAACTGCTCAAAACGGCCTAGAATGGTTTGGATTAAAACGGATTTGAACGGCTTGAGTCGGCTTGAAACGGCTCAAAACGGCTTCAAATGGCTGAAAACGGCCTAAATTGGCTGGAAATGGCTTAAAGCGGCTTACAATGTCTTAAACAAGCTTTAAACAGCTTACAATGGTTTAAAAACGGCTTAAAGGGCTAAAAACGGCTTTAAACGGCTTAGAATGGCTTAAAAAAAAAGCGTAAAACGGCATAAAACGACTTAAACGGCTTTTAATGGCTTAAAATGGGTTAAAACGGTTTCAACTGTCCAAAACGGCTATTACGACTTAAAACGGCTTAAAATGACTTAAAATATACTGCTTAAAACGGCCTAAAATGGCTTAAAACAGCTTTAAATGGCCCGAAACAGTTTAAAACAGCTCAAAACGGTTAAAAATTGATTTAACCAGCTTAAGATGACTTGAAACGGCTCAAAAAGGCCTTAAACAGTTTAAAACGGCTTAAAATAAATTAAAAAAGACACGGACACCATCTTCAGCCATTTAGCTGCACAGACTACAGTAGACTAGACAACACTAGACAACGGACAAGCATGCTCCAGTGGCACAGCCGAGAAACATTCTTGACGAAAAGTTTCAATGGCTGAAGCGGGAATCGAACCCACACCCCATGACACGATGCGTTCAAATGCCTGACGACACTAACCGCACTGCCACGAGGCCCACAATTAAACGGTTTAAAACAGCTTCAAAAGGCTTGAAATCCCCATTAACATTTAGTGCAAATTCTCGAAGCCTTCTTTATACGGCTTTCTACGAACGGAAGCTTCTATGCGGTGCTTTTACTAACAAATCTAATGAATCTACTCAGCTATCTTAAAGTTATATTGACGGCTATTATGCTTACCGAACAAATTTATGATCTAGCCTGTTATGAAAGCTCCTGCAGGATTCTTATACGGTTTCAAAATCGCGATCGTTAACTTATAAATTAACATTCCTCGGTACTCTACCAGGGAATTCCGGAAACGAATAACATTACCGTTCATCTGCCTAGCACGAGCCTCGACGACTCGTCTACGTGAAGGGCAATCCCAAAAGTTAGACTAATGATGGCCTCCACAATTAGCGCATACAAACATTGTGGTATCATCCTCCACAGGACAAACGTTCTTAGCGTGAGAAGAATCTCCGCAAATCATGCATTTAGCATCCATGCGGCAAACGTTCAGTTATGTCGTCACTAGTTAAAAATATGTGCTTCTTCTCTTCGAGATGTTTGAGAAGAAGTTCGCAATCTTCAAGAGTTTCCGGCAAAACGCGGTAGCCTCCTTTCATTGCGCTTTGGAAGGAAACCTTGATTCCCCTAATGGAGTTCTCTCTTTGCTTCCTTACTTGAATCAAAGTGCCTGGGCTAGATTCTACTTCGATTGCCAAGAAAATTATTTTCTTATGTTCAATAAAATGTTTTTGTAGGAAAATATTAATTTCGGCAATAAGAAATATTGTAGACTACTATGATACGTTACAAGCTCCTTGTAAACCTTTGTTATATCGCTGTCAAATGCGACTGAGTTTTGGTTAACATCTCGAACTATCTTCCCCTTCAATCCCAAACGCAAGCTCTGCTTGTTCGTTTTGATTCTGACGAATGAGTTTGGCTAACAGGACGACGACGATGACGATGACATGGTCCGAAAAACGGCCTCCTTCAGCTTCAGTATGCAGCAGCCAGATGCGTTGACGATACCGCTTTAGGAGTGATTCCATCGAGTGATACGTTGCGTACGATGCAGTTTGCATACTCCTTCTTCTCGTCAGGATAATTTTATTAGAATGGGTTCGTCTATGGGACCCGGTGCACAACGGAGCGAATCCACCTCAGACGGATTTTGTCGAAATGATTTTAAATCTTTTCGTTTGCAATCTGCAAACAAACGGACTCAGTCAGACGAGGAGCCTTGTTGTGATGTTGTTCCTATTAGCTGCAGGCCACTTCCGTCGTAAAACACCATTCGTCTAACTGGTTGGTTGTCGTTCCGGCAGCTTGCACGCAATCTGGACGTCATGCAAATAAAACAAATGCAATTTGTAGGGCTCGTGTTAGGGGAAATGCTAAATGGTTGGATGATACCATTATGATTGAAAAGTGCGTTCATTCATAGACAAAGAAATAGAACAGTTAAATGTTTGCATGGTTTTTGTGTATCTACGCTATGAGATCACCTGTACCAAACGAATTGCGAGGAGATAGAGCAGCTGTGCCTTAAGCTAGGTATGCTGTTCCGCTCAAGAAAAGTTAAAATTTCTGCAGCAGAAATGGTCAAGAAATTTTCTACAGTGAGCTCCATTTGAATTGACATTTTTTTTCAACTGCGTACTGCGATCAAAGAAAAAAACTGTTCTTGAGCATTTCTTGCAAGAAATTTCTCACGCATCGAGATAGGCGTTTACTTTTCTAATGAACTGCATACTTCCCATTAATCGAGAAAAAAAATCGTAGGTTTCATCAGAATTTAAACTCATTTCCTAGAGGATTTTAGCCTACCCAAATTCATGCATCAATAACTATGGGAGCCTTGACCATTGAAAGGTAGAAGCAGTACCACAACGAACAACTGAATTGTCCAGCATCCAGATCCATAGTCAGTTGATGCAAAAACGGCAGTGTCCTCTGAGCAGGATCTTTAATCAAGAGGATCAAAGGTAGATTTGAGTATTTTGTATCGTTTTATACAGCTCTAATTATTTATCTTTTTGTGCCTAAAATGCAGAATTTCATATCTCGGTATCGAGTTAGAGAACTATAGTTAAAGCTGATAATCTTTAATACCCCGATGAACCCTAGCATCGCAGTTGCACTGATTTTGTGTTGATCACTCCCTAACTCGATGATCTTTTCAATATAGAGTTATGGAGAGTTCACTGTATTCATATTCTGTAAGAGAAAAAAACAGTTTTATCCGCTAGAGGCGAATGTTTTATGATCAGTGAGAAAACATCTGATGAAGTTTATGTCTTGGCAAAGCAGATTTATACTTTGTAATACAATATTTCTGTATCAATAACAAAATTCAACTTCAATCCGATTTGCCGTAAAAAAAAAATTGCGTCTGGGAAATAAAAAAGAATGGTTTTGTCAATAGCTACTATTTATAATCATATATTTGACGCAAGCTTCAAGCATAATTCTGCAAAATATATTATTATTGTTATTCTATTACCTGCCGTATGAGTGCAAGCGTAATTTACTACTTTATTGTTGTTTTAATCATTAATTTAAAAACTATATCATGTGTTTTATCAACATCCATCAATAATTCTTCGAGAAGAGATGCATAAATACAGTATCACATACGTCAACTTCGCGATCACTGTCAGAGTACTGGTGACAAACATCGGTACCATCCCTTCATCAAAATCTCAGCTTCAAACCGATCCGGCGAGATCAAGCGTAGATAAATTACAGCCGCTTCTAATTAGCCATTATTTTACATTATACTTTTTAATATCCAACCACTCGCTTTATAGGTATATTAAACCTATTAAACTAAATTATCACCCGCAGAACTGTTAAGCGGATTTTGAACTCTCCAACTCGCACCATCATCATCAGTCCGGATGGCGGCCGCTGAAATCTTGAAGACGTGCGATTGTCAACTCGCGCCTGTATGTTATTTAGCACATATTGACAACCCGGTTGGGTGTCCCGATTGTGTCCATGCTTGTTTGTGTGTTTCCTGCTGGGGTGGTGCACGACGCAAATCACGCGTCTCCTCACGCAAGTGACAAAAGTTCCGATCGAAACGAAGTGATCTTCTGTCGGAGCGACTCTATTAATCAGCGAATGCAACTTTTTCCTGTACTTTATATTGCGCACTTTGTCCGTTTTCCGACCTCCAACGAATCCACTGTCGCACAATGGAGCAGATATTTGTTTTCGACGGACAAAACATCTAATACTCCGGATAAGCTTCCTAGAGGATTATGTTTTGAATGAAGTGTTTTGATTCCTTCCATCATAGCAAATACATCTAAACAGATAACACTGCATCAACAATTTCACGCTACAATACTCGGTTCTAAGTCGTTTCTCTCCTTCCTCGGTTCTGCCCCACATTCACCAAATCACTGTACACTTGATCCGCCCACCTAGCTCGCTGCGCTTCACGCCTTCTTATACCAACCGGATTTGAAGCGAACACCATCTTTGCAGGGTTGCTGTCCGTCATTCTTGTAACATGCTCTGCTCATCGTATCCTTCCAGCTTTTTTTTCCACCTTCTGGCTATAGAGTTGGGCGAGTTCGTGTTTCGTCTTTCGCCGCCACACACCGTTTTCCTGCACACCACCAAAAATCGTCCTAAGCTCCCGGCGTACGAAGACTTCAAGTGCTCACATGTACTCCTCGAACGTCGTTCACTACATGCCCATTAGTGTGGGACAAAATTTAAAATCTCGCTCCAGTCCACTTTTTGGATTGCATTTAGGTCCCATAACAACTGTGCAAAATTTCAGCTCGATCGGAGAAACTATATTTCAGCGCCAGCCGTTCAAAGTTTGTATGGGATTTACTATGGGAAAACTTACTTTTGCAAACAAAAATCGCCAGAGGTCGCCTATTGACCTCTATAAAAATTCTGAACACACACCTCGATAGGTATTTTTACGATGAAGAATATTGCCGAAGATCGAGAAACAATCCGACTCTTGTAAAAAAAGTTATTGAATGAAAACCTATTGGCAAGCTGACGTTGATTAACACATAAAGGAATAACAATAATAACAAAATCAGGTAAAATTTCCGAATAGTCTATGCGTAATAACTTTTTTCACAAGCATCCGATTGCTTTGCGGTCTTCGGCAATGTTGTTCATCAAAGAAATGCCTATCGAGATCTGTGTTCAGAATTTTTATAGAGCAATATGGGCGATCTCTGGCGATTTTTCTTTACAAAAGTAAGTTTTCCCATAGTAAATCCCATACAAACTTTGAACGGCTGGCGCTAAAATATAGTTTCTCCGATCGAGCTGAAATTTTGCACAGTTGTTATGGGACCTAAATGCAATTCAAAAAGTGGACTGGAGCGAGAATCTAAATTTTTCATATAACCGTGTCCCAGGCTAATGCCCATAAAGGACGCATTCACCACCAGCCCAACTTTTGCTGCCTTGCGTTTTAGGTGAGTGTACAGTTTTTCCACCTTTTCAAATGTTCGGCCGACATACGCGAAGCAAACAAATTGACTTGATCTTGTGAAAATCGTACCATGGCTATTAAGTCCGGCACTCCGCATTACACCTTCTCGCGCAATATTGAACAACAGGCACGGAAGTCCATCACCTTGTCGTAGTCCTCGGCGGAATCCAAACGAACTGGAATGTTCGCCTGAAACCTTCACACAATTTTGCACATTTTCTATCGTTGCTCTTATAAGTCTTGTTAGTTTCTCGTCCTTGATTTTCCATAGCTCCACGTGGTCGATACTATCGTATGTCGCCTTGAAATCGATAATGTGTATCGACCTTGTATTCTCGACAGTTTTGGAGGATTTGCCGTACAGTAAATATCTGGTCTGTTGTCGATCGGTCGTAAACGAAGCCGGCTTGATAACTTCCTACGAACTCGTTTACTACATGTAACAGACGACGGAAAATGGTCTGGGATAATACTTTGTAGGCGGCATTGAGAATGGTGATCGTTTGAAAGTTCTCACAATATAACTTGTCACACTTCTTGTACATTCTGTTTAGATTGTTTGTTCTGCTCGATGTCGGAGTCAATGTCTGAAGACGTTGACTGGGTCCACTGTGAGAAGTGTAAACACTGGTCCCATTTTTCGTGCGCTGGTGATGACCAAGGGGTTGTCAATAGTGTTTGGCTTTGGCTACAGTGTGTCCCAAGTAGTATTCAGCAGCTAAAAGTTCCTGATGCGATCTACAAGAAGAGAAGTAAGAAATCCGGCAACAGAAGCGATTGAAGTCTGATCAAGGAGTTGGTTCCGACGTAGATCCAATTGAGAAGCAGTTGGAAGAGGAACAACTGGCCAAGAAGAAGGCCTTCGCGAAGCAGATGGCGGTGTGGAAGAAGTAACTCGCTCGGCAGAAGCAGCTGAAGCAAGAATGGGACATGCGTGAGCTGGAACTCCAGGTTCAACGCGGACTGAGGCTGCTGCTCCTCAGTCCGCGTTGAACCTGGAGTTCCAGCTCACGCATGTCCCATTCTTGCTTCAGCTGCTTCTGCCGAGCGAGCAGTACGAGCAAAACATGTTAGATGCTCAACTGGCTGCGGAGAGGGTTTTTTTAAGACACGGGATGCAATCCAGAAGCAGTTCGCTAACAGCATTAGTAGGATCAACGCATTGAAGAACCAAGATAGCGCTGTTGGTGGAGCTTCGGCAGACAATCCAATGCAGAAAGTGTACGAGTGGTTGGACGAGCAGAAGGATGTTGCCAAAATACCGTCGGCCGTCGATTTTCGTGGATCGTATCCGAAGGGAGATCCGCTGCGAGCAGATATAAAGTCAAAGAGAGTTGACATGCCGAAGCTGATTAAGAAATTGGGGGAAATAGTCGACACCGATTCGGAATCAAGCGAAGAAAACGAATACAGCGATTCGTCGAAAAATCGAGTGAGAAGTAGCCGTTATAGCATCAGACCCGGCGATGGGCCGGGCGAAGCGTTGGTCGAAGCTCGAAATGTAGCGAAGTTGGCCGCTCGGAAAGCGGTGTCGCAGCACCTTCCAAAGTATCGCGGAGTAGTGGAAGTTTGGCCGCTATTCATCAGCAGCTCCGAACACACCACAGCGGCGTGTGGATTCACGAATTTGGAGAACCTGAAGCAGCTGCAAGAAGCCGAGCTCGATGCAGCCAGGAGCTGATTAGTTCTGCTGGATTCAGTTCCGGATTTTATTCGGGACCTTCGAAGCCTATTCGGGAAGCCAGAATAGTTGTTGAAGACGCTGCTGACGAAGGTGAGGAGCGCTGGTGCAGTAATTAGTCGACAAGCTGCCGCCAAGCTACAAGCTAGATTGGGTCCGGTACAAGCGGGGCAGAATGGACAGTCCACTGAGGATGTTTACACATAACCCACACGACCGACATAGTTTTTGACGGCGTCTCCAAAGTGGCGGAATTCACCACACTGTCGATGACCGATCGGTTGCGGCGTGGGAAGGAGAATAATCGGAAGAAAGAGCTCGTGCATGTGCACTAGGGCGATTCAAAATTTAAAAATGTTTGAGAACCCAATCTCCCATATGTTCCTTATAACCATAAAAATAGTGTTCTGTGAAATTTTAAGCTTTTTAGGTGGTGATTTAAAGGTGGCGCAAAGACAATGTAGGCTTATATGGAAATTACTATAGAGAAATTTTGAGATATGTTCCAAACACGCTAGCACTGTAATGTAAGTACAAACTAATTATCCCATAGTAAAAAATTATTCTTCAAGCCATAATAAAGAAATTTGCTGAGGAGAGAAATTCAATCCGACGTATAGCAGAAAGGATATTCATGAGTTTGTTTGCTATTATTTAGCTTAATATGGGAGTATCGCACTGCGAATATGTACAAAAATTCCAAACAAAATTAGCTCAAAAGGGGTTTGTTTCTTCAGCGGCATCCTTCATGAAGGTTTGAAGAATGAGTTTTCAATATGGGATGATAAGTTTCTACTTACATTACAGTATTAGCGTGTTTGGAACTTTCCTCAAAATTTCTCCATAGTAATTTCCACATAAACCTACATTGTCTTTGGGCCACCTTTAAATCACCACCTAAAAAGCTTAAAATTTCACAGTACACTATTTTTATGGTAAGGATGGAGCATATGGGACATTGGATTTTTGAACATTTTTTAAAGTTTGAATCGCCCTAATGCGCACGAGTTCGAGCCGATGCGAAGCGAAGGTACTCATAGCGATATGGCCAGCCGGCCTTGCTGGATTTGTAAGCGAAACGATCATCTGATTCGAGGTAGTCAGGTGTTGCTGTTTCCGTCTATAACGCTCCACGTTCTGCCGGGTCCCTTGCTGCAACATGACCACCCGCGCTTCATTCTTCTCCTCCAGAATCTGCCTACATTCCTCGTCGAACCAATCGTTCCGTCACACGTACCCGACGTTGTTCTCAGCTGCATTGTTGATGGCTGCCTTCACTGTTCTCCAGCAGTGCTTAAGAGGAGCGTCATTCAGCTCACCCTCTTACGGTAATGCAGGCTCGAGGTACTGTGCATACGCAGTTGCGACATCCGGTTGCTTAAGCCACTCTAGGTCATATCGGGGTGGTCGTCGGTACCGTATGTTGTTGACGACGGAAAGTTTTGGGCGCCGTTTAACCATCACCAGATAGTGGTCAGATTCGATGTTACCGCCACGGTCCTGACGTCGATAATGTCGGAGAAGTGCCGTCCACAAATCAGAACGTGGTTGATTTGTGATTCTGTCTGCTGCGGTGATCGCCAGGTGTATCGGTATGCAAGGCTGTGCTGGAAGTAGGTGCTACGAATGCCCATATTCTTGGAGGCGGCAAAATCAATTAGTCGTAAGCCGTTTTCGTTCGTCAGCCGGTGGGCGCTGAACTTTCCAATCGTCGGTCTGAACGACTCCTGGCCAACCTGAGCGTTTAGATCTCCTATGATAAATTTGATGTCATGGTTTGGGCAACTGTCGTACTCGCATTCGAGCTGCGCGTAAAAAGTGTCTTTATCATCATCAGTGCTTCCGGAGTGAGGGCATTCCACGTTTATTTTACTGAAGTGGAAGAACCGGCCTTTGAGCCTCAACTTGCACATTCTCTCATTAATCGCCTACCACCCGATCACGCGCCTCTGCATATCACCCATCACTTTAAAAGCTGTTCGCAGCTTGTGTGTGTTGCCGCAGCTCTGGTATATGGTAAGGTTACCTCTAAACGTTCGCACCATTGATCCCTTCCAACACACTTCCTGCAACGCTACGATACCGAAGCCACGGTCCTTCAACGCGCCGGCGAGTATGCGTGTTCTCCCGATGAAGTTGGGAGATTTTAAGTTCCACGTACCGAGCTTCCAATCGCTAGTCCCTTTCGCCGATTGTCCCGGTTCGCATTCTCTCGTTGATTATTCGTTGCTTGATTTTTTTATGGCTGGCTTGCAGGGCCTGACACCAACCCCCTAAATTTCCGGAGGATTATTCCCCCTAAATGTTCAGAGGACCATAGTGCGCAGTTTAGCTTAGAGTCCTTCTCTGGCACTCGAACGATGATCACCCGTCCCTGACATGGGGAACAGACACTGTTGTGAGCCGCTCCTAACATGGAGTACAGACGCTCCAGATTTGCAGAAGCAAAAGCTAAAGCAAACCCCCTCTTCCCTGTCAGCATACGACCAAAGTTCCCACCGGGGTTGGTTACCAAATCTTCCCTAAGGTTGCTCGTACCACGACGAGGTAGGGATAGGAGTTGCTGGGCAAGAGGCTAAGGACCACACAAAGGGGTCTGTTTTATTCCTGCAGGTACGCGAGGTACCAATGGTACGCCATGCTCAATCATTTATCAACCATGCATTAACACTAACGTTAGAATTGCGCGATCCAATTTTGATTTTAACGATCTTTCAACATGCCTGCAGTCTGCGTACAAAATTATTCGTTTCTTTTATACGGTAAGATACAATATTTTTCTTAGGCGTCAAAGAATAACAAACGCTTGTGCCACATCTAAATTTGATATTTTGGGCTGAAACTTTGAGATTTCTCACTTTTTGAAATTTGAATCTCTTCTGAATTTGGTTTTGAAAACTTTCGAAAAATAAGCTGCACTCCAATGCACTTCCAAAGTACTAGAGGTTTTGGCCGTCGAAAACAGTGATCTGCCCAGTGTGTGTCACTCGCTTAGGTCCACTGAGGATCGCGTTGATTGTGCACCGCTGCAGTCAGGAATATCAGGTTATAAAATAAAAATGACAATTCCATGCACCGCTCGCGTTCAGCGCGTTCGGTGAGATCCTAGCCATGGCCCGGCGAACGAATCAACCGCGTCAACCACGTTTCAACAGATCGCTGTCTTATATCTATCAGCTCGGTATAAATCAGTGTCATTAAATCATAAAAATTTCATTAATTTAAAGACAAGTGATCTTTTTTCCGTCCCCGTCAAGAAGCGCTTTTTGTGTGTCAACCGGCCAAAGAGACGCGACAAGAGAGCAGCGCTGCTGGTGGATGCGAAGTGTGATATTTTGCCGAGCGATGTCCAATGGAAGTGAAATAAAAGAAACCAGAATCATCGAGAGCCGCATACCGGTGAGAGATGCCCCGGGGGAAAAAATGAGCGGTGCAAAATGAGTTATTGATATTTATTGCGTGATATTTTGCGCGGTCAAAGCTAACATGTGTCATCCGTGCCGTTCGCCGAAAATAGAGTATGTGGGATGATGGCGGATTGTTTGTGCAGAGATGGCTGCCTTAAATGGTCACTAAGTCAAATAAATGTTATCAAAGATTTCCTTAACGCAAAATTTAAGCTTTGTGAAATAATGTGAGGCAAAAGTTCAACCTCAGTGGAAGAATTGATATTTCCACAAAAAATAAATGTCAAACAAAACTAACAAAATTTCAATACATGGGCTACAAATTTGCTAAAGAAACATGTGTCGAAATATATATCCATTTTTAGTTACAACAGTTACAAAATATATTGACTAGTTTCAAATATATTATATTAACTGGGCAGACATACGATTAAATTACCAGAATACTTTCCAATTAATTTTGTCAGCAGAAGTTCCAAACAAAAACATGTAAGAAACTCATAGAGGAAACTCAGTATAAACACCTGGAGTTATCTCTGGAGGGTTTGTTTTGTGATCAATGGTAGGTTGACTTGCAAGATTCTTGACAGAAAACTACACCTATAGGTATGTTAACAAATTCAATGTTAATTCCTAGCGAATTATTTGCGGAATCTGGAGTGTATTTCTGATTGAATCAAAAGAAAGACCTTTTGTACAGCCCCCGGATTTTATTAAACATAAATTGAAAGTCATATATTTTAAAATTATACCGTAGATTTTTTTAGGCTTAATCAAATCTAGAAAAGCTGTAGTAACAGTTTGATTGACTCAACTTTAGCGTATTTTTCAGTCCATCTGTTATTTCATTAGTTAAATTTAATGTTGTTATTATCAAGTCATCGTTGGATGAATGAATAACATATCTATATCATTTATTTTTCCTCGATTAATTAATCCTCGATCATAAATCTGATATAAAGTCAGAATAGCACTGTAAAAACCACAAAAATATCATTGCCCTAATCATATTAAGCCCAGCTAAACTTGCGAGCAACAACCCACCGTCACAAGCCATTAATTCCGGTTCTAACTAGCTTGTGAATTAGTGCTCCCGTTGTTGTAGTTGTAATTAAAATTCACGCTTTCCCGATGCCCGATGATCACCCCACTCCGTTTTGTCTATAGATAAGTGTACAAAACCATCATAACGCGTATCGTGTTGGTCTGGCTGCTAGTGCGCGCTTTAATGTCTTACAATGTGTCTACAAACACGTTCCCATGTAACATTACCACACCGATTACGACCGGCTAGAAGTGCCACTTATCCACCTCGCGATGAGCGATTCAGCTCCATTCTCTTCATATTGGGGACAGCACTAAGGCAGGGTGGGACAGGTGGTCATGCCCCCTGATCACTGACCTAAGACAGTTGTAAACTGCGGTGTTTATGAACGAAAGTTGAGTTCCATCCTGCATCTTACTTCTCCGCACCTGGGGCTTTAACGTACAGAACCTGAGCTGGTAAACTTGAGCAGAAGGAGGGGTGAAGTCAGGGTGCGTATCATTGATTTATTTATGATTCGCGTGTGTGTATCATTTTTGAACAACAAATGGCTGTAGGAAAACAGTGGAGCAACATCCTGTGAACCGTTTCCATTGCGGTTGACGAATTACTTACAGTCTTAGCTCGATTTAACGTAAGCTCTTTATAACGTAACTCAATATATAATAACTTATAGTCTAAGTCTTAGACCTCCATATAATGTAACTTTTTCTTGTTTCACTTTTTTGCAGTTTTATTAATAAACGTATATTTGACCAAAAAAAAAAAATACTCCACTCAATACATACCAATTCAGAGTGTGAGCGTTTATTATCATAGAATACCGTCACATGGTGATTGAGTGACAGAACGTCGTAAGACAAAAGGTCGAATGCCAATGCGTCGAAAGGACAAAACATCGAAAAAACAGAACGTCGAAAGAAATGGAAGAATGATTTTTGTCTCAAAGAATAAATGATTCACTTTTTGCCAAACGTTATTCATGGCATATTCAATTGAATACAATGTGAGAAAAGAAATCCTGGAAACGATTCAAAATCGCTGTTGAAAATTGACAATTAGACTTTTTGTTGCAAAACTGTCAAAGGGTAGTTAAGCCGTTCTTCATCTTAGTACTATTGGTACTGATCTGTTATTGGCGTTGTAGTAAGTATAAATCAAAAGCTGATTCGTTTCAAATTTCCGACGATTTGATGTAGGGAAAGTGTACCAGTTATGGCCATAGTGGTTCCCTATTCAACTTCATCAGGAGCACACGCATACTCGCCAACGTGCTGAAGGACCGCGGATTCGACGTCAGGACCTATCGTGGCGCTAACATCGACTCTGACCACTATCTGGTGATGGTCAAACTGCGCCCAAAACTCTCCGTCGTTAACAGCGTACGGTACCGACGGCCGCCCCGGTATGACCTAGAGCGGCTCAAGCAACCGGATGTCGCAGCGGCATACGCGCAGCAACTCGAGGCTGCATTACCGGAAGAGGGTGAGCTGGACGAAGCCCCTCTTGAGGACTGCAGAAGAACAGTAAAAGCAGCCATCAACGATGCAGCTGAGAGCAACGTCGGGTACGTGGGACGGAGTCGACGGAACGATTGGTTCGACGAGGAGTGCCAGGAGGTTTTGAAGGAGAAGAATGCAGCGCGGGCGGTCATGCTGTAGCAAGGGACCCGGCAGAACGTGGAACGCTATGAACGGAAACGGCAACAGCAGACCCGCCTCTTTCGGGAGAAAAAACGCCGCCTGGAGGAGACGGAGTGCAAGGAGATGGAACAGCTGTGCCGGGTTCAGGAAACGCGTAGGTTCTATCAGAAGCTCAACGCATCCCGCAACGGCTTCGTGCCGCGAGCCGAGATGTGCAGGGATAAGGATGGGAGCATTCTGACGGACGAGCGTGAGGTGATCGAAAGGTGGAAGCAGCACTTCTACGAGCACCTGAATGGTGCTGAGAGCACAGGCAATGAAGGACGGGACAACGGAGGAAATGCCTTCGTCAGTACTGCGGAAGATGGAAACCAACCAGCCCCCACTTTGAGGGAGGTTAAGGATGCCATTCACCAGCTCAAGAACAATAAAGCTGCTGGTAAGGATGGTATTGGAGCTGAACTCATAAAGATGGAAGGAAGGGGTTATCTGCCCCATCTACAAGAAAGGCGACAAGTTAGATTGTGAGAACTTTCGAGCGATCACCATTCTAAATGCGGCCTACAAAGTATTATCCCAGATCATCTTCCGTCGTCTGTCACCTGTAGTAAACGAGTTTGTGGGAAGTTATCAAGCCGGCTTCGTTGACGGCCGATCGACAACGGACCAGATCTTTACTGTACGGCAAATCCTCCAAATATGTCGTGAATACCAGGTCCCAACACATCACCTTTTCATCGATTCCAAGGCGGCATACGACAGTATCGACCGCGTAGAACTATGGAAAATCATGGACGAGAACAGCTTTCCCGGGAAGTTCACGAGACTGATAAGAGCGACGATGGAAGGTGTGAAAAATTGTGTGAAGGCGAACACTCCAGTTCGTTTGGATCCCATCGGGGACTACGACAAGGTGATGGACTTTCGTGCCTGTTGTTTAATATTGCGCTAGAAGGTGTTATGCGAAGAGCCAGGCTTAACAGCCGGGGTAAGATTTTTACGAGATCCAGTCAATTTGTTTGCTTCGCGGATGATATGGACATCGTCGGCCGAACATTTGAAAAGGTGGCAGACCTGTACACCCGCCTGAAACGCGAGGCAGCAAAAGTTGGACTGGTGGTGAATGCGGTCAAGACAAAGTACATGCTAGCTGGTGGGGTCGAGCGCGACAGGGCTTGCCTAGGTAGCAGTGTTACGATAGACGGGGATACGTTCAAGGTGGTCGACGAGTTCGTCTACCTTGGATCCTTGCTGACGGCTGACAATAACGTTAGCCGTGAAATACGGAGGCGCATCATCAGTGGAAGTCGGGCCTACTATGGCCTCCAGAAGAAGCTGCGGTCAAAAAAGATTCACGCCCGCACCAAAAGTACCATGTACAAAACGCTCATAAGGCCGGTAGTCCTCTACGGGTATGAAACGTGGACGATGCTCGAGGAGGACCTGGAAGCACTTGGAGTCTTCGAACGTCGAGTGATAAGGACGATCTTCGGCGGTGTGCAGCAGAACGGTGTGTGGTGGCGAAGGATGAACCACGAGCTCGCCCAACTCTACGGCGAACCCAGTATCCAGAAGGTGGCCAAGGCTGGAAGGATACGATGGGCAGGGCATGTTGCAAGGATGCCGCACAGCAACCCTGCAAACATGGTATTCGCTTCGGATCCGGTTGGCACAAGAAGGCGTGGAGCGCAGCGAGCTAGGTGGGCGGATCAAGTGCGTATCGATTTGGCGAGCGTGGGGCAGAACCGAGGATGGAGAGATGCGCCCACGAACCGAGTATTGTGGCGTGAAATTGTTGATTCAGTATTATCCGTGTAGATGTTAACTTAATAAATGAAAAATGAATCGATTTCCGTCATGTACTCGTCAGTCCTGTTCCAAAAATACTCATATTGCAAGGGTATCAAGTGCTTTTCACAAACCGGAAGTCGCCATATTGGAATCCAAGACTGCGTCAAACATCGATTTCCGGCGAATTCTCATCGGCTCCGTTCCAGAAATACCAATATTACATAAGTTCTAGTAGGTCATCAGGCAGGAGCGTAAGTTGGAATTTTTGGAGCGTAAAAAGAGGGAGCATTAGTTGAAATTTGGAGAGTAAATAGAGGGGGCGTGAAAAAAGGAAGTGTAAAAAGTGGTGAGCGTAAAAGAGGCTGTACGCCTTCAACGTTTTTCATAGAAAATGGTCAGCTTGAGACCTGGATCTCAGCTTCTAATGGTATGCTTAATAATGTTTAAAATTCTTTATAATTCAAACACAAACTTGTTGGTTATTACAGCATTTCAATTTTCTTGAAAAGTGGATATCATTTATTTTAGAGATAGTTTCAGTTTTACTAAAAACATATAATACGGACTTGTTTTTACTTTACCAATAGAACAATTTTGCAGAAAGCAATATTTCTCTAAATAACTCAAAATTTATCAAATTCTGAGATTTTTTTTACGAAATTTCAGGTCAATCGGAGCACTAGACGTCAAGATCCAAACTTGAAATCTGATGGCTTTCTTTGAGATCCTATCAGAGTTTATTGATGATTGCAAAGATTACTCCAATAATATCTATTAGTATTCTACTAGGAACCATAAAAAAATAATTTCCAGAAATTCTACTAGGTACCCAAAAGAAGTCAGATTGATATTCTGTTGTCAACGATTATCGAACGAGAACTAAATTGTATCATTGTATCCGTGACAGATATGTTTGATAGCAGGTTGATAACAAAATATGTTATCACACATCTTTTCACAACATGTTTATAAAACGTTTGTCAAATAAACAAAGTAGACTTTTCATCATACAATTATAAAAGCAAATATTTAGAGTATTAGTTTAAAACAGAATATTTATCTCTCAAAACTTAGTGATAACAGAATTAACTGTTACGTTGTTATTCGACGAACAAATTTGAATAATGATTTAGATTAAGTTTTTTGTTTTGTCTGCTGGGATTAATTCTTCCAGATATTCATCTATAAATGCTTCTAAGAATTGGGTCCAGGTATTCCACATAATTTTTTTTCTTGAGATTTCTTCCAAGTGATTCTAGGGGAATGGAACTCCAATTTTTGACCCGTCCATGCGATTCTAGCCTACTTTGTATAAAATACAGAATTGTTGTAGGTTGAAAAATAGCGCATCTCCCCTATAAGGATTTTATCAGAATTGAATAACCTGATTCCTTTCAAGTATTCTTCCAAGATTTTTTTCAAGAAGTTCACCAAGGATTATTCAAACAATGGTTAAGTTGAATTTCTTATTCAAAACACTTTGAATCTCTCCAATTGTTTATTGACATAAATATCAAAGGTTTCTAGGCGATTGATCAAATGTTTCAATAAGTTATTTCTTCAGGATTTCAAATAGATACCAGTATGGATTCATCATACAAATTCCTTATGGGATGTATAAAAAAATCTGAGATTATTATTCGTGAAATTTTGCTACAATTTATCCAAAAATCTTGCGAGAATTCGAAGAAAGTTCTTAAAGAATACCCCCAAAAATTTAAATATGAATTGCTGCAGAAGTTTCTCCATTTCACGAATATCTTAAATTTCTCTAAGGATTTTATGTGGAGGAAAATGATTCCACTAGAAATTACGAAAGAATGTTTTCAACAGCATTTTTAGTGATTATTGAAAAAATGAGTATTCCTCCAGAAATTTTGCCTTAATTTCTTCTAGGTTTTTATTTCTTCAGGGAATCCTCCTGAAACTGATAAGGTATCCATCCAAAGATTTCTCCTGGAAAACATCCAGTAGTTCTCCCCGGTATTTGTTTAAGTTTCTCCATAAATGTACTAAAATAGTTTAGTAAATTTCTTTTGAAAATTTGTTCTGATATTTTTCCAAAAAATTAACAAAAGTTGTATTCAAGAATTTGATTATGATTTCTTTAGGAATGTCTCGTAGATATCTTTCATATTTTCTCCACAATTCCAGCAGAACTTTTTCCAGAGATGCTTTCTAAAATGTCTTACCAATTACTTGGAGTTGGTTCGGTCTTTTGGACATTCCTCAATTTATATTTTATTTTTTCAGGAGACGGGATTGTTGGCACATAACATATATGGAACTTGAGCTCAAAGAGTGGTACCTACCTTTCATCTTTTGACCTTTTGTCCTTTAGAAGTGTTGTCTTTCGATATTTTGTCTGTAAACCGTGAATAACATACATTTTGTGATTGTTCTGTCAACAAATAATATCAAACGAAACGAAGCAAAAATCGAGTAACGTTATGTCGAGCTATTACTGTATATCAGTTCGGAAAAATAAAAACTGTAATGACGATAATTTGAAGCACGATTGATGCTCTTTAATGGAGCTACGCAGCAAAGTTTGACGAGCTCGAAAGTGGCTTCAAGTGTAAATACCGGCACTAACCAGGTACCCGATCGTTTCAGCGTTGTTTGAGTTCGTTAGCATTCGCAAGCGGAGTGATTACGGAAAATTTATGACCGAATAAATCATTAATTGTCAGTAATTAGTTTGCGATTTTGACGTTTATATTGAGTAAAATTTATATCTCTTATTCTGGTGCGAAGGCGATTTTCTCCGGCACCACCACCCGGAGTCCGCAGTCGGAGAAAGAGCTTTGACAGCCTATTTTGCTAAAAGCTGTTCATACAACTGGCAAATACAGCATGTCTGCATGATGTCGCATCGAGCCTCAAGGCTGCGAGCGAACTTCTGCCCGACGCCCGACAAAAGCCATTTGCATCGACCGACTACCCAATATACGAAGCACTCGAAGTGTGTCGCAGGAGAAGAATAAACGGTTCGGTTCTGTATCATTGAAACCATTTTAAAATTGTCAATTAAAATGATTGATAGACTGATATCTTTAATGTGCACTAGGAATTAGCGCATAATGACACCGATCGCTCGTTTCCCGAAGCGTACGATGCAGCTAAACGCCGACATACTGACTGCTGAGACTGCTTGTTGTTCCAGTTATAACAAAACAAGTCGAGACGGAGGGGTGGACTGCAATTGCACTGCACACAGATTGGCTTTCGTGTGAGGAATTGATAGGGCGGTATGCACCAACGGCTTCAAATAATGCGAAGGCTTCAACTATTGATATTAGAATTTTGGAATTCATTACATTTCACTCATGATATTAAATAAAATCAACTATGACCACTCTACTGCCGCCTCTAACCCTGCTCGAGAGAACTAGAAACTATTGATAACCACAGCTACGTATCCAACAAAGTAGAGAGAAGAATCCTATTCTTGGCACTTTTGATTCAATAGGCAGTGGGGCTTTATGAAATCTACTGAGCTCCCATTTTTCCAAAATTTGCGTCGTATTGAAGTTCCGTAAAACGGGGTAACTTTGATAGTGCGAGACCCACAACTTATCAAATGAAATAACGAAGTTTCTGTTAATCAGTTAAGCAAAACGGATGCAAAAGTAACGAGTATTAATATGACACTTCATGTCAAAGCTATTTTCGTTGGAATCAAGTGCATTTGAGGATTTATACACAAGTATTAAAAATTCATAAGATTTTGGCATTTTTGCAACGCTTACAAACAATCTGTCCTACGATCACTATTGGATGAAGTCATAATGAGTTAGTCACTTATCCTTGACAGCCTAATTATAGTAGAACACGAATTCGGTCTCAAATCTCTTAGCGAAAAGCATTTTTACAAACTGGGATCATTTTTTTAATCTAAGTCAGAAATTTCCATATAGCAATAAACGCCTAGAGGTATGCAACGTCCTATAAATGTTCCGTAATTGATTCAATTTTGTTCGAATTATACTCCATTATCAAAGTTACCCCAAAACAGAAAAGCGCCTTTCGATTATATGAAAAATAATATATCCATTCAGAATAAATCTTCTGGCAATCTTTCAAGTGCAATCGATAGCTAAGACTACTACTGACTACTGACTTGTTTTAAAAATATAAATTGTAATTCTTTGAAATAGAATGCATAAATATTGAAATTTTCTTCCAAAAAAAAAAAAAAACTATCAAAGTTACCCCATTTTACGGTACCACAAAATAAAAGAATCCTGCTCACCAATGACATCTGATGGTAAAGTTTCGAATTCCTTGGTTCAAAAATGTTAGCCCTTGAGCTTCTGTACAATTATTTTACCGAAGACGCCATCTTTCTTAATGGACAAGCTCCTGAGATATCTACAAAACAACAGTAAAAGGTTGATGCTCACTAGTGACCACCTTGCGGTCAATTTCTGAATTAAATGAGGTACCATCAGATAGCACTCCACCTCCAGAACAATTTCACTGAAGACCCAAAATTTCGAAGATATCTGGATTTTAAGATATACCGTATTCAAATTGTGGCCTACTCGAATCGTATAGGTATAGTGCGTTCATTTTATGCGACTTCTATAGACATTTGTTGACTTTACCGCATTTTGAAGAGCCATACTGTAAATAAAAACGGTCGAGTATTGTTCCTAAACAGAATACATTTTTGGTTTGGTGTCTATAGATGCCTTTGTTGCAAAATGAAAGCATACAAATTACAACTGTTGTACAAAGTACAACAGCACGCCAGCTTAAAGGTTTATGGAATCTCATATGGTCGGCGTTAAATCAAAGTGGACCAAGTGACATTTTTGATATTTCGAGAAAAATGGGTTTAAAGTCTAACGCTCTGTAATTTTTAAACTTGTTTTAATTTTGGCTCAATTTTTCTGCACATCTTTGTGTTACTTTCAAACAATATAATGTGAAGTGATAATCATGAAAAATCATAATCCAAACCTCTAAAAGAACGATTTTTTGGATGGCCTATGTGTACTTGGTCCACTCTGAGTGAATTAAAGACCACCGTTCAGTGAGTTGGTTTGCTCTGACTGAACAATTTCTTGGAAAATAACAATCATGTAATGCTTGCATGAGCAAACTGGGTGCATATCTCTAAGATGAACAGATTATCAATACCCTTTGACACCAGTATCGTAAATTGTTCAACAATCCATATCGTCAATACCAAAATCAGTGGCATTATGATAGCTTGAAAATTAAGGTTTTGCATAGTCAAGGCATTGAAGACTAGAAATATTCAAATATGCGTTCAGTCAGAGTGGACCAAGTGAAAATCTTGAGTACCGACCAAAATATGCTGGTCTAATAAGCAGGTACTAAGACATGCCGTACATACACCATAGAACTACCATAAACTTCTATCGAACTCTAAAATTGACTCAAAAAATGCAATAATCAATTAGTTTATTGGTTGTCAACATTTGGTACGCTCTGTCTGCACAGAAATTGTTGAAATTTCTGACCACCTATCCGAATATGATAAATGGCCAAAAACCAAAATCAAATGCATTGAATTAAGTAATATTTATCAATTTCTGTTGAAGGATAAGTAGAAGAATCATTCGATGTCGAAAAATCTGACAAATCTCTTGAAATGTTTTCCATTTCCCCGTATTCCCCAGCGCACTGAAAATTTTCGCTGTTATGGTAATAAGCACTTGGTCCACTCTGACTGCACACTTTTATCGATTTTTATTGATCATCCAAAGTAAATTTATTACATACAGTGAGTCACAGTGAAAATCGTCTACCCTCATATTTTTCTTTCAAAGTTCTGTTATTATTATACAGCCATTCCATGAAAAAACCGATCACAAAAGAAAAAGTATCATACTGGAACAAACTCACCGGATTGATTCTCTAAATTTATGGCAGCACATGTCACTTCCGGATGGTTCGGTGAACTTAGGGCAGCCAAAAACCAACAGTACTGAGGACACAAATCAAACAAATCACTTTTTCATTTTTCACTTTTCACTATTCCATTTCTGAATGTAAAAACTTTCCTGCTTGGGCTTCATGAAGCACTACCCAGCAAGACGCTCCAAAACAGAAAAAAAAAAACAAAAAAAAATCTCCAGCGACGAAAACACGCGCGAAACCGTGAGCTAAATCTATCGGACGACGCAAAACCGAACTGTCCTGCTTGGGCTTTACGAAGCACTCGTCGAAACGAAAAACAATCTCCTGGCGTCCCAAAAACAAAGCGTCTTGCTTGGGCTCTTCGAAACACTGCCCAGCAAAACTTGCGAAACGATAAACAATCTCCTGGCGTCCCGAAAACAACCGTCTTGCTTGGGCCCTCCGAAACACTGCCCAGCAAAACTTGCGAAACGCGTGATCGGGCTATTGCTGCTCTCATTTTTTCTCAAAAGTTCAGAAAATTTTACGTAAACTGTAAAATTTTCAGCGATGTATGTTTTTTAGTTTTTGAGATATATTTTTTGAAAATAAAAAAAAATCAGTCATTTGTCATCTGCACACACTGTAGATCTCAGCGCATTAGATTTGTAATGTTTAAAAAAAAATCTTAACTTTTGAACAGCTCAACCGATTTCTAATCTTTTTTTATGGAATGAAATTTTAAGGTCTCAACTTTTCAGAAAAAATAGAAAAAAAGTAGAAAACTTTGAAAAAAAAATTTTTTTTCAAACTAAAATATATGAAAATTTCTACAAAAAAATAGAAATTTTTATATTTTTTCACGTTTAAACATATTTTTATCAGATTTTTCAATTTTGTCTGAATAGTTTAAATTTCAAGCTTTCATTCCATACAAAAAGATTGGAAATCGGTTAAGCTGTTCAAAAGTTATATTTTTTTTTAAACATTACAAACCTAATGCGCTGAGATCTACAGTGTGAGCCGATAAAAAATGACGGATTTTTTATTTTCAAAAAAATATATCTCAAAAACTAAAAAACATATATCGCTGAAAATTTGACAGTATACGTTAAATTTTCTGAACTTTCAAGAAAAAATGAGAACAGCGATAGCCCCTTTTGTCCCGAGGCCTTCAAAACACGAAAAAACGGAAACTATTGAGTTTTTTTTTCATGTAAAAAACACAATGTTTGTGAATTTTTATATTTTTCCTGAAAAATCAAAATCTTAAGCCTTCATTTCGTCCAAAAAGATTGAAAATCGGTCGAACGGTTCAAAAGTTATATTTCTTTTTCAAAATAAAAATTTCGCAAAATCGCGATTTTTCTGGTCACCCTATTTCGGAAATGGTCACCCTAATCAAAATATCCAAAAATACGTGTATCCTTATTTCGGATAAGGAACAAAATAGCAAATTTGCACGGAATTCGGAGACCCACTAGATCGGTTTTTCATGGAATGGCTGTATATATAAAAAGCTGTGGTTTTCTAATTCATACAATTATTTGCATATTTCCATTACTTCATTGTGGCACTGTTTTAATAAATATTAAAAACAAAATGGAATCGAAAAAAAGTAAAGTAAATTTAAACCTCAAATATAAGTCACAGTGAAAATCGTCCACCGATATCAATTTATAGTTGATCTAAAAGAATTGTCATTTTTTAAGGTGTCAACCCATAAACTAGTATCGAGTAGATAAGCCTTTGCTCTTTAAAACTTTCATGAGACGATTTGGCAT
The DNA here is from genome assembly GCF_002204515.2 of Aedes aegypti. NCBI lineage: Eukaryota > Metazoa > Arthropoda > Insecta > Diptera > Culicidae > Aedes > Aedes aegypti. The sequence goes on from NC_035108.1 coordinate 386,109,990, forward strand.
AGATCGCACAAGTTTCTTAGTTTAAGTTTTAGCGATCTTAATCCACTCAATAGTAAGCGCACTTTTCAAAGTATATCTGCTCGTTATTTGATGTTTCCTGATTTAAACATCCAACAGATGCCACAAGTTCTCGATAATGTCGAGATTTGTAGATTGTCTCGGCAGATTGATGATTGATGGGCATTTTTTAACCAAGCTTTCGGTTTGTCCGCTGTATGTTGCATATGTTTATCCTGGTAGATGTAATGCCCATTTTTTTTTTAATAAGGTAGATAGGTAAATTAAAAGCCATATTTTACACTAGGCTTTCGATTCTTCTTCAATGAATCAAGATAGACGTATTGAGCCATGATCCCGTCGATAAAGTGCCAGTTACTAACATCAGATGCTGGTATGAAGCCTCAAACTATCACGGAACTTATACTGTGCTTAGCAGTTTCACAAAGATTTTTCATTTTCAGGTCATCATTCGGTTTCCGGCAAACTATAACCCTGCCGTCAGATCCGAAAATATTAAACATGCTCTCATCTGTGAATAGTAAGTGCTTCCAGAAGTTGAAATCCTTTCCAACGTGTGTTTCTGTAAACTCCATACGACATTTCACGTACTTCGGTGATACAAACGTCTTCCGACTTGCAACTCGGCCATGAAACGTTATGTTTTTGAAGCACTCTATGCATAGTTTCTGGCTTTATGAGATACTTTTTCTGAGATACCTGCTTCCTGAGATACTTTTTCGCTTTAATTGCGAGTTTCGGTGCACTTATCTTGGGATCAGCATCAACCTGGCGAAGAAGCTAACGCTCAACCGCTCCATTGATGATTTTCTTCAACGATGTTTTGGGATTTATTTTACTTCAATGCTTAATTTTGTAGCGATTTATTATACTCTATACGGTAGTACACCCTTTTCCAACAAATTTGGTGATTTTCAGTTGATTTTTGCCATTTTTGTGTAGTTTTATCACAAGTTTTCTTATATCTGACGATGTCTGTTTATTTCGTCTCATTTTAATGGAAATACTCTAAAAAATTAAACCTTTTTTATTCTTGCATAGCAGATCGTGCTTGAATGTATGTGTGCGCGCGAGTTAAAGAAATGATATGAATGAAAACTGTATAATATTACCCCAAAAATCATGCATAACGGCAAGGTGGACGATTTTCACTGTGACCTTATTATTGGTTATTTTTACAAATTTATTCTTTTAATATTCGGGTGTCCTACGTTAGGCAGAAACACGAAAGGCGGAAACACATAAGGCGGAATTTCAAAAGGCAGAATTAACAAAAGGCGACTACACACAAAAGGCGGAATCACGAAAGGCAGAAACACGAAAGGCGGAATCTCGAAAGGCGGAATTACATAAGGCTAATTTGAAAAAGGCGGACTTTTTGAACCAGCAGAGCAAACGGCCGGCCGTTTGCTCTGCTGATTCAAAAAGTCCGCCTAATTTAAATTAGCCTTATGTGATTCTTTGATTTGCTTTTACAGTAAAACCTCCATGAGTCGATGTTCCATGACTCTATAACGACTCATGATATCATATTAAACCTAAATTTCATGGTTAATATTATGGTCCCCTCAAACAGTATTTTACGGTGTACAATATTAAAAAGGTGATATATGGTAGGTGTACCAGTGATGGACATAATGGTTCCCTATTTCGCTATACGTGTTAATTTAATTGTTTTCATATTTTGAATTTTTGTGTCTCGGTTGTGAGGTATTAAATATGCCGTCACGTTAAACCATTTAAAAAGATTCAAATTGTGAATGATTTCGAAATTTATCATATGGCCAAATAGGGAACCACTATACTGCCGTGAATCGAAAGTCAGTCCCATCTGTAAAAAGTAAGCACTGAGAAAATGGGCTGTGAAGTTTCCATCTCGTTTTCCATACGAATATTCAAAAAATTCCAGGTTTTAGGAACATTTTCCAATCTTAATGAAACTTTCACAACTTGCTTTTCACTACGATATCTTTCCGAGAAAAACATAAAGATGATCAAAACAAGTTACATTTTTGTGTTCCACGGTGCAAAAGTCTGTAGTGGGACTGACATGCGATTACTTTTCATTATGGGACAATTTGACTAGCTGTTTTTTTCCTAATTTTTTCGAACAAAACATATTATTTTATTAGCGCAGCTGAAAGAGCATTGGAAGAGATGTTGAAAACTGAATTCAACTTAATTTTGACGAAAATGCAGATGGGACTGACTTGCATTCACGGCACCCATAACTGTTATACTTTTCCTAGGTCATTCCTACCCACCTCGAACAAATTTAAAAAAAAAAATATCTAGTTGTCCGGATGGTAATGTCACATGTTCACAAATCAAATTTGAGTTTCACAAGTTAAGCAGAGTATAAAGAGTATGACTTAATAGTTTTGTATTCTGTGCAGCTCTCCAAAGCATTTCTGTTCCATGACTCGATGTTTCCATGAGCCAATGCGAACATTTGCGAGACAAAGTTTCAAATGAGTAATTGTTCTAGCTGTTACGTCTGTTTTTCTGTGCCATAACATTAAGGTGAAGATGAATCGAAGCCAAGCCTCAAATTTTCAAGAGCACAGATCTGGAGAGTCGAATACCCGCTTGAGCTAAAAACTCAGCTAGTGACCAATCGATTAAGTTTTCAGCTCGAACGGATGTTTGGTTTTTCAGATTTGTGCTCCTGGAAATTCGAGGTTTGGCCGAATGCCGTTTGGCCGAAATTGAAAATAATTGACGATAGATAATATTTAACATGAATTTTCAATGAATTTCAAAGAACAATTTATTCTTAAAGAAGGATAAATCAGCTCTTTAGTATTAGTTCAAGAAATAGTCAATGCTGAAAGAAGAACATCATAAATGAAAACAATTATTAACTTCTCTGCTAGCGGTAATAGTAGCCAGCAGAGGTTTTCGCATTGCGTTTGTTGTCAGCTTTTGACAGCAACTAAAAGACAGTTTAAGACTTTTTCGTCCTTCTGTAGCATCGGTTCGCTTCAATGCTTCGAATCGTATTAAGCGATTTTATTCATAGTTCTAGCAAACACGAGTTTTGGCTTCTTCTTTTCTCGACGGAGAAACAGTGAGCCTATTTCAGGGTGGCCACCATATTTTCATTTTGAAATTCCCGCTTTTTTCCGGTTTTCCCGGTACAATCGCCAACATTTTCCCGGTTTTTGATATAGCTAATTGAAGATATTTCAACTCAATTTCTAATCTTTTGATCTTTTCTTCATGAAAGTAAAGAGTTCTCCAAAGCAAACAACACACTTAGAATGAAAGAAAAATCTGTGAAATATGATTCAACAGATTTTTCTGTGGAACAACAGTGGTTTTTACATAACTGTCAAAAATTCGGTGAAAGCTAAAATATTACAAAAGAATCGAATACCCGCTTGAGCTAAAAACTCAGCTAGTGACCAATCGATTAAGTTTTCAGCTCGAACGGATGTTTGGTTTTTCAGATTTGTGCTCCTGGAAATTCGAGGTTTGGCTTCGATTCATCTTCACCTCAACGTGAATATGAGCAGCTTGAATACCACTAGCAGCAATATTAGATGAAAAACAGTATATGTTTCAAAGAAGAATCAATTTCAACTGGCTCTTTAGTTGCTCGGGCGCCAAACATAATCAAGGTGATAAGTTCAGAAAGAATAGCCGATGATTAAAAGAAGGAAAAATCCCTGATAATGTATTAGATATTTCTTTCCAAAGAATAGACTATGTCCATCATTCGGGGAATGTTATTTTCGAGCAAGTGTCTTTCGGGCTAGTGACGTAGAATTACACGATATAAGAATGCGAAAATGACAACTTTGACAAAGAAAGCTCTGAGGTAATAACGGTGGAAATGCCCATTTAACTCAAGCTGTGAAGCAGACTGTGTCTCAGTGGGGGCGTAGTGCCAAGAAGAAAAAAGCAATGAAATTGGCTAGATTTCTCGAAAATTTAGCGCAAACCTAAGGCTGAACAGTCGACAATAAATAGAAGAAATAGAAACAGGCAACAGATATTTCACCTAACATCAACCTGGTGTGGGAAGATATTTCTTGGTTATAGTGGTTAATACGTTCATATAAATTTAAAAACAAAAAAACACCGTTTTTCAAAAGTAATTCTAAGTCCGCTTAGAGATTTTGAAAACGTCGATATGAATAGGAACCTAAACAGCTCAGTCTAATTATCGTTTGGAAGCTTAAGTAAGCATTTTAAAATCGTTTTTGGACAATTCCGCCTTTTTAGATTATGCCTTATGTTATTTTCCGCCTTTTGTTACACGTCTAAGTTAGTCTGCCTTTTGAGTTTCCGCCTTTTGTGATTCCGCCTTTCGTGTTTCCGCCTTTCGTTAGGGTCCCCCCAAAAATCATGCATAACGGCAAGGTGGACGATTTTCACTGTGACCTTATTATTGGTTATTTTTACAAATTTATTCTTTTAATATTCAATGACTTGAATTGCATACAATCATCAAGATCCTTGCCGAACTAACGTAACGAGCCATTTAATTTTAATTCTTGTTCTATACATGAATAGTACGTACTGGTAATGTTCAAGGTGGACGATTTTCACTGTGACTCACTGTATCTCTCGCAGTTTACAGAATTCATCATATCAGATCAAAGTGTAACGAAGGTAAGGTAATCTCGCATCTAATGAGACAATAACCAAATTTTCCCAAGTTTTGTACTTGGTCCCCTCTGACTTAACGCCGACCATATTTGGTTTGATATACTTAGGCAGCGTCCATTTATTACGTAACGTTAAAATTGACAATTTTTGACCCTCTCCCACCCTCTCCGTAACGCTTTTTATATGAAAAAATTGAAAATTGTGTATGAGCCATAACGCTTGAGCCTACTTTCCCTCCCCCTAACGTAATTTGTGGACGGCACCTTACGTTTGTTTGTTCTTTTTTCACTTTGTTTAGATGTCACGGTCTTCTCTTCTTCCTTGGCTTCTGATGATACTCCTAATTTATCACCGATGGTTGTATTTCAAGATAATTGCTCTGTAATGGCTTGTTACCGTGCAAGCCTTTAGTTTGTTTGATTTGTAACATTGAATTTAAAGATAAAGAGGTTTAGTGCCTCTTTGAGAAAGTTTTCGAATAAAAACCACTCAAAGTGGATTTTCACCTCTCAAAAATTTTAGTAGAAATTAACAATAATAGTCATTATAATAATAATATCCAGTGAGAGTAATGTAAGTGGCAGGCAAACGTAAACAGAAACGAGAAATGCTCTTCTTCGAATTGCAAAATGTGCATTTCACGATTATTTTATATAGCTATTGTGTCAAGTACCTACACTTATTTTCAATGTTGTGTAAAAATACCGTTATATGTACGAAATTTTGTTTTACGAAATTGATGTTAGGAAAAAAACGTATAGGCTTTTTAAGAGCTGATTATTCAAACGCCTTCAAAATGTGCTCAAATAATGTTACAATATATCACTAACGCCAGTGATTCATCCCTATGAAGATGAATACCACCCTCGGCATGAGATATCTCCGTCATATCAGCAATACGACAACTAGTCTCGCAGTACTTATTCACACTTGTGCCTATCGCAGTAAAACGGGAACAAGTGGAAGCAGTTATGTCCCTCTCCCGCACCCTGCGGTGGCATAGGAACTGACTTCAGCACCCTCTGGTCCAACCAAATGCATGCAACGATACTCGGATGAAGAGCCGTCTGTCCACCGGTCTTCAGTGCATCGTCCAGCTCATCGCATAGCCAGCAGTTCACTTGATTACGACGACGCCTTCCAGACACACCAACAACGGAATGTTGAACGGAAATAAGCCCAAAATCACCTGCTGCGTGTCTCGGTCATCGTTCGATTGTCACTCGCAAAGCAAACGAGATGCCGAGGCTCCGATGCTTCGCCATTTCCATCTCCGATATCTCCGCTTGGTTGCCATCGGCAAGCAAGAAGCCTCGCACTCATTACTGCCCGTTCAGAGAGGAATATCAGAATTATAACAACTAGAGATATTATTCAAAAAAAAAAAATGGAAGAAAGAATTGCGAAAATAACATTGGTACATGAAGACGACTTCGTGGAAGACCATTGCCCTAAACGTTCTGGGCTGGAGAAGCATCGCTCAAGACCCGACGCTATGCTGTAGACATCAAGGTAAGTAGGTTATATAGTGTGCAATCATTACTAATCTAGTAATAATGATTTAATGGTAAGGTGTTATATAAATATAACAAACGATGATATAAATAATAAATTCTCATACAACTGAGTTATTCCTCTGTTATGCCTTTCTGATCGGGTGCACAATACAAACTTGCACACATACATTCCTTCTTTGTGGCTCTGGCTCACCAAAGTGTTGCATCAACCAGGCGGCAGTGCAGCAATTAAGTGTATAATTTTTCGACATTAGATTCGATATCTGCATAAAATTATCGCTTAATTGGGTGATAATTAGCTATCATTAGAGAGTGACGAGCACTCATTATCTACGACGATGGTGCCATCACGATGTTGATGATGATGCCAACCGACTCAACTCCGAAGAAACACGTGAGAGCGTGACCTGTTGATTTTAGATGGTCATAGAAATCGTTATGACGGAATCGAATCACATCCATATTTCAACATAATCTCCAAACAACTTTGTAGCAATTCCACGCCACTTTACTGGTGGCATAATCGTTCGCAGAACTCGCGGCTTGGCAGCGCTTTCTGACAGATCAAATTGATGGACTCCGTTGTCGTCAAGTCGTCGCCAAAGTCGTCATAGTCGTGCGAGTGCCAGAGCCAAGGACGGAGATGATGGGTGACAACTAAGGGACTTGGGCGTAATCGGGATTTCCGTCAAGGGGGTCAAGTTACCTCAAAAGTTCATGCTCCAACTAGGTTGGAACCAGGTTGCATTCAATTCGGAAAAGGTAGCGTGCGTGAACTCATGGGAAAATTCTTCGAGGCATTCCCAAAAATCGTCCTAACGTGTGATTGACTCGCTGGACAAACTCTAGGTTCTCTCAACGGCTCCCCCATGTTCCCTCATGCTACGCCCATGCTAGAGGATCTGACGAGTTCGTTTAATATAGCGCACATATGCGTGGCATCTGATTTATGATTGAGCGCTCATAAATCTGCCATTTCTCCTTTGTGTAAACGATTGTCGTGCTTTGTCCCGCGTAGATATAGTCAGTCACCACATCGAAAACTGCCTGCCAGACTTCGCCCCCATCATCATATCACAGACACCTCGGTTGGAGAGATGGATGCCATTGGCACTTAATATGTTGTTTGTCGCTCACGGCTGATGGGTATTCGAGCGATGTTATACGAATGGAGTATAAATATCTAGTATTGGATCGAAAGTGACAACCACAGCCGCGAGCACGTCAACCAACAGACATAATGTGCGAGTCGCGGTATGGATTTGATTTGAGGAATGTTAGCTCATGGTCGTAAATTATATTGCTTTGGGAGTGTGGCATGTAATCGGCAATAAGCTGCGCTGATTACAACAAGCATCACTTCCTGATTGTGCTAAATTCAAAATTTTCGATTATTGAGAATAAATTCAACATTTTGAATTTGAATTAGCGATATGGGTATAAATAAGGTTGGCAGAATCACATCACACAATATATCGACCATCCCTACATCTTCTTTGAACACTCGAAGGTTACTTTGCAGACTTTGCGTTTTAGAAATTCCCGGTAAGCAAACTGGGAGCTCTATATTGAACTGGTAACGATCAATTGATTCATTCAAAATCCTTGTGGCATGGATGATGTCGTAGATGCAAAGACAAAGTCTTACATTAAGGTGAAGATGAATCTAAGCCAAAGTTCAAATTTTCAAGAGCACGGATCTGGATAACCAAACATCCGTTAGAGCTGAAAACCTAATCGATTGGTCACCACCAGCTAGTGACCAATCGATTAAGTTTTCAGCTTAAACGAATGTTTGGTTTTCCAGATCCGTGTTCTTGAAAATTTGAAGTTTGGCTTCGATTCATCTTCACCTTAATGAAGCCTCTGCGGTCTGTGAAGACCGTAAGAGGGAACCCAGGGTGGAAATCAGATCTAACAAGACTCAAAAAAAAAAACACAAGAAGATAAACGTATAATTCCAAAATTATTGATTTTGATGCAACAATGCCAATTTATGATAAACCTTGTAATTTTATGATTATGACGGACCTGTCAAAATGGGCTGTCCTGGGCTCTAAATACCGTTTTGATTCATATTACGGACAGCTTCAAATTCCGGACACTCTCGTTTGTATGGGAAACATTTCACACGAAATGTTTCAATTTTCGCCGTCCAAAAGTTCTCATTTTCGAGGCTCGTTTTATTAGGTTTTTCCATAAATATCATTGCAAATTTAAAATGCCCAACTACCTTACACGTCTCTTAAGTGGTTGAACGATTTCAATTGATGATTCGACTGTTCCATTAATGATTATCATGAGCTGTCCGTAATTCGAATCAAAGCGTCCGGAATATGAGGCAAAAGTGAGGGAGCGTCCGGAATAAAAATCATTAAAAGGCCACACGTTTTGATTTATTTAAAATTATTCAAGTTGCGGACGCGTATTCTTTACCCACCATCCGAAAGTTAAGGGCTTCCGACGCTCGATAACGCTAAAAAATCATACAGAATGATTTATTTTGTATGGTCCAAGCTGGGTTATACTTCACTGAGGCCTTAAGTGTCCGTAATATGAAACAAAACGGTATAAGAGAATTTCAATTTTTGCGTTTGATTTAACTTATTCAAATCTCCAAGTTGTAGAAACTTGAAAGGTTCCGATGGATTATACGCACAGCTGATGATAATTTTTGAGAGACGTTCAAAAGGTCATCATTTTGTTCGATCTCAACTGAAATAAACTGCTATTCCCTTCGTTGTACATTCTGCTAAGCTATCAGCTCTTACATTGTATTTCATAAAAACATAATGTTGCACAAAATTTACTACTTCTTCTGTTCGTATTACTCTATTTCTATTGAAAGGCTATGAAGAATGAATGTCTCTACAGTTCTTGTAAAAAAGAGTGGGTATAGCTTTAGTTTGCTTTAATAAAAACCTCTGCAAATATCGCAGTCCAGCGTAGTTCTCATATATCTGCAAAAGTAAACCCTGAAAAATCTTCTCAAGAGTCTAGATATTTGTGGCGAAATTATTAGAAACTTTGAATTATTTTTCGTAGGTATTTTTAGAGAATCAGATTGGGAGATTATAAAATCATGCATCGTTTATTTGGAAATAATCTATTTTTTTCGTCAACCCAAAAAATCATCAACCTTTTTCAAAAGCGATTGACATTTTCACCTATTCACTCATAGTTCTGAAATGATTTATGATATTTTTTTTTGTATTCCTCCAATCATAAGTCATTAGCTTTCACCCAAAATTCAGAAACAAGAGACTTATTATAATAAATCTTCGAGCTGTTGAGTAGAATACCTATAAGTAGATGAAAAAAAAAGAATTTAGTACCAAACCATTTAATTCCACTAGAGTTTGTATCCTTTGATACCAGATACGCGTATTTCGACCTCAACTGTAAGGCCGTCTTCAGTGTCGTGTACTAGACTCAACTTCGAGGAATTAATTAGTACTATACCATTACTAAATTCGGTTTTTTCATCTACTTAAGAGACTTCTTCCTCATCGCAGTCCCAATATGCCTAAATATCCTTCCACAAGTCATACTGATTTTGAAAACATCTAAGATTTTCATAATATTCCTCCAGGAATTCCCAATCAACCGTGGACTCTAACCACACAGCTAAGGAAGGCCCCATGGAGAGGAAGCTTATTATGTTTTAAATTCTAGATAAATAAAATAAAACGTATTTCCAGTAGATTTTAGTGAAGTTTCTGTAGCCACTTTTTGATTTTATCTTTAGTACAATCAAATTTCTCGTTAAATATCGAAGAGTTGCTTTAGAACTCTTGCTGCAAATCTCCTGAAAACTAGTCTAATGATATAATCAGATTTGTTCAAACTTTCAACGTTCATTTCTCCTGGACATCAACGATTCATTATATGTCTACTTCTTATCCACTAATTGATTCTGGTATATGTTCCCGGAATCAACACTACAAAATTAACTGAACCTTTAAAAAAAATGAATTATTAGCTTGCAATTACTACATAAAATCATTAATTTGGTCAAATCTTATGCTGCGGCATTTTACAGAAAGTGAATTTCTTAAATTACATTTACAAAAACTTATAACCAATACTTTTGCGAAGCTCATCAAAAGTATTTCATAAATATTTCCAAAATATATCACAAATTTAGTCAGAAATTTGTCAATTGTTTTTTTTTTCTAGAAATTATGCTTCAAATCCCAGATTATACAAGACTTACCTACAACAAATGTTCTTGAAAGGTGTCTTGTTTCTTTTAATGTTCTTAGGGACGCATTCCTGAATAAATTTTAAAATATTATTTTCAAGATAGTTTTGTTTTACGAAGAAATCTTAGCACTCAGAGAATTTTCAATAAAAATGGGTATGGATCTGCGGAGAACTTCTCTGAGAAATTGCTAAGAACACTTTTCTAATTAAATTCTGTTCAAATATTGTATAATATTAAGAGTAATCATTAGAACAACACTTGTAACGCGTTTATTTTTTCAACAACCCTTGAAACATTTCCGCGAGTTTTTTTGAATTTATTTTTTAAGGAATCTGAATAAAAAATTTAGGAAGAACTTCACAGGCAAAGTTAGAAATTTTTTTGATAATCTTTTAAGCTTTTTAGTGTTCTTCTAGTCAAGGATACATAAATACATCTTTTTTAAGGAGTTACAATCAACTCTCCCTTACTCGATATTCCTTATCTCGATATCGAGTTAGAGAACCATAGTAAAAGTTGGTTTTCATGGCTACCTCGATGGTCCTTTGGTTCGCATTTGCACTAGTTTTGTGTTCCATAGCTCGATATCTCCCTAACTCGATGGTCCTTTCAGTATTGACTTATGCAGAGTTGACTGTATTATCAAAAATATAGCGTCCATTTATAACGCAACGCTAAAATTGGAAATTTTTGACCACCTCCCCGCTCTCTCCGTAAAGCTTTTTGTATGGAAATTTTAAATTAGAGCGTTACGTAATTTGCGGATGCTGCCTTATATCTGAAAAAGTAATGAAGTTGTGAACTTGATGTCTTCGACAAAGTTGTTCAAAACAATATTTTCTACAACCTTTGTGAAGACTCCAATCTTGTATATTGGTAATTCTTAAAATGAATTTTTCATCTGACTTTTAAGAAATAGAACAAAATTCTAATTACATCCAAAGTATAAATGCATACTTGTGGAAAAACTTTTAGAAGACACCAAAATACTTGGAAGCATAATAAGGCGTTATTCACTAATAAGCGGTTTGTTCACCACCGCTTAGCCCTTAAACCTGGTTTAATCGTATGGGTAAATGTGGTTTAAGGCTTAAGCGAAGGTGAAGAAATCGTTTTTTTTTGTTTTTTGATTCACACAAATTAATAAGAAAAAACTGGTTAAATTTACGAAGAAATAGGGTTGAACAATTCTCCTCGGGAATCCAGTCTACACTATCAATGCATCAAAGGCCACTTTGGCTAAGAAAATTCTCAGAGGAGTGGGACTGCAGAATAAATTAAATAATGATCAGCCGAAAGTGTTATCCCACTTGCAACAAAATGTCGAGAAATGCTTTAAGTGACACTATTTATTAAAGCCGCTTGCGTCAAATTTCAATTGAATATTATATGTGAGCGAATTGGTTTGGTAACGTAATTTCGGGTGAAATTGATCATTTTTCACTGTTTTTCCAGTCTGTTTTCTATAATGTTAACAATGCCAAACAACTAAATGCAGGAAAACAAGTACGAAGGTGAGCCTCATCGACTCATATACCGATTCCACGACATACCGGGGAATACCGATTAAAGGACCCCCTCCCCCCTCTCCGTAACGCTTTTTGTATGGAAATTTTACAATTTTTGTATGAGTCGTAACGCTCGAGCCTACCCCCCCCCCTCTTCGAGCGTTACGTAATTTGTGGATGCCGCCTAACTTCGTCCATAATAGAAAGATTGTTATCTGTCAAACGTCAAATGTCGGTGTTTACTTTTCAGTTTTGTAAAATTTTCAGTAATAATGACGGTCGGTAATCGCGCAGGAGCTGTATTTTTATTCTTTCTGGATTATCCAATTTTGGGTGCGCTTTCGATATAAGCAGAGGTCTTGGCCAACATGCAAGTGAACTGTCGTGGTAAATTTTAATAAGTAAGTATGAATGGAAGAATCTTCTATCACGATCTTATGTTTTTTTTCTGATTCCATTGATGCTTAAAATTATGTTGAACATTCCGGATTGTGTAATACGTTCTAAATCGCCTTTAACATACAATGAACCTCACCCGCACTCTATCAGAAAGTGACACTTTTATGCCATCAGTTACCTAAACTTTGCAAAGCTCAATCCTTTAGGTGGATGCCTTCATTCCGACGACGGAGCATCGAGTTCTAGCAGAAGAGACAAAAGATGTTACTTCGGCCCTGCAAAAATAGCTCGCTCTGTCAGTTTTCGGTTAATCTTCTAGAGGTTCAGGCTATGGATAGTTTATCTGGCAAATCCTTGTGGAAATCAGTATGGCTATGTGGAAAGTTGATGATCCAAAAAGACCTGGTGATTCAAATTCTTCAAAGGCTTCTAAATGTCAAATGGGAACAAAAATTATCTATGCCTAAGTATTTATCGGCATTAAAATCTTGTATAAAATATACTTCAAAAACTTTATTACAGCTTAAATTTTATTTACGTCGATACATAATGTATCAATTCTAATAAAGTTTAAACGACGTTTGTAGAGTTATAATAAACCAATACATGTTTTCACTTTTTGAAAGTTTTGACAAAATATGTTTTGTGAATCCTTTTGTATAGCTTTTATACAACGCAAGATGTCATTGAATTCACCTTTTTAACTCATATATAACAAGATCTGCTTTCTGTTATCCAAAAAGATGTTTTCGGTGTTTCTTGGGTAACTTTGTGCATTATAATTTTCTGACTTATTACAAAATGGAAAAGAAAAAAATAGATTGAAGTAGATTCGCTGAAATTACCAGTTTCATAAACTAAACGTGAGCACTAAATTTTCCAAGCAACCAACAATTTGACCAACTTTGTATGTCCGTTCGCAAATTGTCATAGTACACTACAAACAAAATTCAATTTAAACCTATAATGAAATCGTTCGTTTGAACTACTTTGTTATTTTTTGCAACAAAACATTGTAACCAGCTGATAAAACTAAGAGCTTGAGTACATTTAACGAAATAGGCTCTTGAATTTTACAAAAGATATGAAAAGCTGAAGAAAAAATAAACAAAATTTTCTACAAAATGAGCTAACGAAAGAATTTCGTTGCACAACTGAGACAGAGTTTGCTTCTCAGCTTAGTGCTCTAATGAATACTTCCAAAGTTATCGAGTTTCTTTTTTTATGAGGTTAAATTTTTAAGCCTTCTTTTCCATTTGATTGTTTTTGGGTGCATCGTGCTGCAAGCACGAAGATAGTAATATCCTTAACCGGTATGATTCAAACCCATGAATCCTTACAAAAAATGATCATTGTACTACTTTTTAGTGCCCTTTCAAGCTACTTAAATGTTCTAATTGCCAAAACCCTCAATATTAGATCATACATTAATTCTTATCTACACGTCAGCATAATTTATCTGTTTCGATTGTTGTGTTCTCGACTGGATCAGCTATTCCTCAAGTACCAGTGGCCTCCAGTTTTGTACGAGACAGCATACGAGTATTTATATTATAATACTGTTGTTGTGGACATTCGGCTGCAAAAGTGTCACCGCAATCGATCGGCTGACTAGGTACCAACAACAGGGAACGGATTGCTCGGCAGGGGATGGGCAAGTGTGTCATTGTGCTTGCGTATAGTTTGGCAGCTAGTCGAGTGAAAGCCGAGCAGTAGGGAATGTTATGTCCGTCCACCCCCTTCAATCCGGTGTCGTTCGGCATCCTGAACTACAGCCAAACACTGACTGGAAATTCAAAACAACAACGGAAATGTGTCTCGCACCGAACACTGCTGGATAAGTATAGTGTGCGCTGTTCCCCACCAGGAAAATGTTTTGCAATTTTCCGCGCGAAAATATTTTACCGGGCTGGAAACCGATAAGTTTTATTTATGCGCGCGTTTATATGTGACAATGACAGTTAATTATTATTAAAACGACATCTATACGGACATGACACACAATCAGCGAAATAATATTAGACAGCGACCGAGCGGGAGCGAAGGCGCGAAATGCTCTATCTGCTCCTACCGATCTCGAACGGTAATGGTAATGGGGCAAACCGGGAAGGCCGAAGAGCGGTCACATTTGCTAACGTGTGTGGGGAAGTCGGGACGGATTGTCAAGTGGATTATCGTGGCCGGTATTAAGGGTAGGTGATATATTGGCTTTTCAGTCTTGACAAAATTTAAAACTGTTATTTTATTTTGTCCAACGTTTCGGTCCGTTTGGGACCTTCCTCAGTAAGGGGTTAAGGGTATGCGATATTTTTAGCGATTCTGTCAATGCGCAGTGGTCCATCAGTCTTACGAGGAAGCATGTGTTTTGAGCTTTAGAGTAAAATTTAAGTTGAAAACTGTTTTACACATCATCTTCTAGATATCTGTATTTATTTAGTGTTGTTTAAAATAAGGTTCACATTTTCATAGAAATAGAATAAAAAGAAAAATATGTAATGATTTTTAGAAATTTTCAGAAATTGCTTTCCTGAATTTTTATTGTTTTCGACTAGCATTTAGCGTTTTCAATTTCAATATCTTAATTAAAAGTATGAAGAGGCGAATCAATTGGCTAATTTAAAGCCTCTATAACAGTGATTCCCAAAGTGGGCGAATTTGCTCCCTTATGATGTTTTTCAAATCTAAATAAGTTAAAATTTGTTAAGTTAAATTCGAGGCGAAAGCATTAGTTTGGAAGTATCTAAAGTAAGAAAACTTCTATTATGTTTGTAGAAGACACTAAACATATTGAAAGATTATACTCTATAAGATTCGAAAAATAATCAATTCCACACCGTGATACGTTTCTTTTTTAAGCACGCACATTTTTGCGGTTATGCATTAGGTTTCAAAAACAAAACAAAAAATTCAGATGGACAAATAGTTGAAAGGACAAAAGCTTGAAGGACAAAATATCAAATGTTCAGACGGGTTGCAGATTAAATGGATAAAAATATTTAATAGATAGATGGATTAGCTATCGAACAGAAGTTTATACCGACTTTACTTCACTTTTGATATTGATATGTCCTTAGTGACATAAACAATGCTACAATGTAATGCAGAGTCTTATCAAGAATTATCAAAAAAAGTACAATATACAGTCAAACCTCTTTTTACGCCCTTTACTGACCGAGCGTAAAAAGCGGAAGCGTAAGTTAAAACTTAGAGCTTAAAAAGAATTAGATGCGAAAAAGAGCTTTGCGAGAAGGAGCGGTTTATCATTGGTTCTTCTCAAGGGTATCAATAGGGACGACGAAAATAGTAGTCTGACGCCATTTCGGAATCCAAGATGACGACTTCCAGTTTATGGAAATCACTTGAAACTCATGCAATATAGGTATATTTTTTTAACTGGACAGATGAGTAGATGCCACAAATCGATGTCTAACGCCATTTAGGATTCCGGTTTGAAAAAATCACTAACAACCCATGCAGTATGGGCATTTACGAAACGGTAACAATGAGTAGGATATGTAAAAGTATGTTATGTGGAATTGCGCCATTTTGGAATCCGAGATGGCGTCTTCTGGTTTGTGAAAACCTTTTGAAACCCATGCGATATAAGATTTAACGGATTTCATGGGTTTTTCGTGATTAAACCAAAATCACCAACTTGCATTTCAAAATGGCGTCGAACATCGATCTACGTCATCTACTAATCGATCCCGTTCCAAAAATACCCTTATTGCATGGTTATAATGAACCTTCGAGCTGTTTAGTGGAATAATTATAAAAAAGACACGGACGTCTTCAGCCATTTAGCTGCACAGATTGTAACTTAACACCAGACAACGGACAAGCATGCTCCAATAGTACAACCGAGAAACATTCCCCGCGAAAAGTTTCAATGGCTGCAGCGGGAATCGAACCCACACCCCTTGATACGATACGCTTAATTGCCTAACGACATTAACCGCACGGCCACGAAACCCACGAAATGAAAGATCGAATTGATTCTACCCCATTACCTCGAATGCCATTTCCACGAACGCCATCACCCCGAATTCCATTACCCCGAATTCCATCACCCGGAATGATATATCCCCGAATTTACAATTATCTTGACATGATGATATTAATGACATTTCCCTATGATATTGGAATTCGGGGTAATGTCATTGGGGGTGATGGGTCGTTCGAGATTTTGGAATTCGGGGTAGTGGCGTTCGGCTTAATGGCATTCGGGGTAATGGGGTAGAATCCGGTAAGGTTATCTTCAGTGTCGTGTACTAGACTCGACTAGTCTAGTACATGAAACTGAAAACGACCTTACAGATGAGGTCAAAATACGCGTATCTGTGAAAAGATACAAACTCTAGTGGAATTAAATGGTATAGTACTAAATTCGATTTTTAATTCATTCCTATTGCATGGGTTTAAAATGATTTTCACAAACCAGAAGTCACCATATTGGAATCCAAGATGGCGTCAGACATCGACTTCGGGCATACTCATACTCATACTCATTACATTGGTTCCGTGGGTCGTCATCAGGCAGGAGCTTAAGTTGTATTTTGTAGAATAAAAAAGGGGACGTAGAAAAAAGTGAGCGTATTAGAGGGTATTTATTTTATACTGATTAGTATTTGGATAACACTGCTCTATGCTACGACCTTTCAGTATTTTTCAACGGGTTGCGAAATCTGTTCAAATTAAAGCTGCAACTCTAATAATTTTATTCCAATTGATTCTAGTTTTAAAATAGTCGCTTTTTTGGTTCTGTATAATTTTGTTAAATATTTCATAGAGAACTCATAATGCCAAACAATTCTATAAGGAACTATGTACTCCTCGCCCTCTCGGAAGCCGGTAAAATATAAAATCTGTAACCTTTCTTAAAAGCTAAATTCATGACGCATTACCAGTCATCCCGAAAAAATATTTGCAATCGGAGAGGGGATTTCCATGTACTTTTCTGGATGTGTAAGTAAGCCACTTGGCATACTTAGTTTCTCCAAATTATACCTGGACTACCATTTGAATACGGTCTAACTTTATCACCCATTTTTGTTTTCAAATAAATATAATCAAAAAATGACAACTTCCATTAGAAAGTCTTGTAGAAAATTGTCTACATTTTTGAATGAAAATACTGAAAAATATCATTTGTGACCTAAGGACTGATTATTTTAAACAGTGTACGCTTTGTTTATGCTATATCTTTTTATATATAAATGAAATCGTAATCGGTTTTCGGTGAATTGTTCAACTACTATTCAACGCTGCTATGAAAATATAAGATCTATCAAATGATATATCAAAATCCATGGTGCTCCCAACACCGATATTATAAGAAGAAAATGACCATCAACTCTGAGCTTACCAGTCGTTTTCTATAGATGTCATGGAAAAAAAATCGTAGGGCACGTTCTTAAGTTACGCCCTTTGACAGTATAAGTCGACAAATTCGAAGAATATCTCAGGTATTCAAACGGGGTCTCATTAAAAATTATTATTTTTATTATTAAGAAGAAAAATACCATAAAAAAAGTTCAATGTAGGTTTGTATAGTTATTTGCAACCTCTGGGAGAAGTTCAAATGAAAAGATAGACAAAACCACAAGTAACGCCCCTTTTCGGGGCGTAAACATTGTTTTTAATGGTAACGCCTCAAAAAGGGGTATAATTAAATTGTTTCAAATGGATTAATGAGCACTCTTAAAACGTTAGGCATGTTCAAATGTTTCAATACCGAACTGCAATTAAATGCCAGAGAAGTCATCACTTAATCAAATTTTCATAAGCTCAAGCGCGGTATGGCATTACGGAGCCAATATAGCTACCAAATTTGTTTTGTTACACACTATTATAGAAAGTTTGCTGAACTCTGTTTCACCCATAATTACCATAGCACATCTTGTAAATAATCAACTTCATAAACCAAAATTTCACAAACTCGAAGACCAGCACCCCTAATTCTTAATATAAATTTATAACACTGAAAATCATAAACTTCCCGATTTTCAGCTTGTATTTATTCATACCAAACGTTTAAAAACTAAATTATCGATGGAATATTTTTTTTAATTTCTGTTATAAAAATTAGCTCAAATATTGATCTATGGTTAGCGAAAGCCAATTCCACTTTTATTATCAACTTTTCAGACAAAGCGAGCCAAAGGTTGCAATTTAACTTGTGAAAAATTCAAATGTAGTGATGTATAGGGCCGACAATAAATTACGTTAGTTTATGAGGGGATGGGGGCTTGAAATTTCATACGCATTTTAAAAAAAATATGTTTAATTACCATTTTAGACCAAGTGACATTTTGAATATTTTGCGAAAACGGGTTTATAGTCTAACACTTTGTATTTTTTTAACTTGTTCAAATTTCGGTTCAATATTTCTACAAATCTTTGTATTACTTTCAAACAATATAATGTGAATATAATATATCGCGAATCTTATATTCGAAACTCCTGCCAGATGTTACACATATTTCAATGATCAAACTTAGAACTAGGTTTTGGTATATTTCTTCTAATAATAACGGTGAATTTAAATTAAAGAACCTAAGATTTCCTTCTAAGACTCTAAGTTTGTGGACTTATACTATCAAAAGGGCGTAACTTCGAAACGGGCGCTATGATTATTTTTTTTAAATTTTGCTCATACATGCAATTTATCTATGAAAAAGGCTGATGAGCAAAAATTTAATGGAGATTTTCTTCTGATGATAACGTTCATGGGAGTACTGTGGCTTATGATTGTTAAAATAAATATGACCAAATTTGTTGAAATAGCAACCTTTTACTCCCAGAAAAAAGGGAAAGTGAAAAGCATGATCTAAAAGAGTTTTCATTATTTGATAAACTATATTTTTATAATATACAATTTATACAGTTTTCGATACATTCTCAAGTTTAAATTAAACCCTTTATGGTCGTTTTATTGAAAAGTATCATGCTTTTAAAAACATTCGCGCATATCTACTGAAATACAGAAATTTGTAAATGTTTTTGTCCAACTATTTCGATTGGTAATTGCAAATTAACATATTATTGAAATAAAACATAGAAAATAAATTCCAATTCATTACAGCAGTGTTGCCAATTTTGACGATTTTCTTTGTGCTTTGAGAGGTCTTCTAAAAATAACGCATTTTTTTCTATTGTACTTTAAATATGACAGGTTATTTTTGACGTAACGATAATATTAATTTTGAAATTGTTTATCGGCATATCGGTCTATTTTGCTCGAAGTAAGAGGGAGCATGGAGAAGAAAGCAATGAATACTAGATGGATAGGTACCGTAAGGGAACGGCGAGAGAAATTGGATTAGATGTTGAAGAGGGCATACCATATGAAACAGTATTACTTGAAACGTCACTTCCTTGTGGCTAACGTCCCCTATGGGAACGGCTTGGGTGTGTTTTGAGAATGACACTACCAAGACAGCCAAAAGGAAGGAGGTCTCAAGCGCCCTAATACTGTTTGGCGATCAAGCAGGTTCTATCGATCGATGGCTTATATTATTGGGGAATCATTACACAATCATGGATGGTTTGTCAATCATCACGGTCGATACCTTTGTATGTAAAATAACAAAACGGCTAAAAAGATAAAAACGCAGTTCATAAATAATGATCATGTGTGTGGCTTATCGGGGAGAAATACACATGATATGGACAAACCATCCATGATTGTGTAATGATTCCCCAATAATATAAGCCATCGATCGATAGAACCTGCTTGATCGCCAAACAGTATTAGGGCGCTTGAGACCTCCTTCCTTTTGGCTGTCTTGGTAGTGTCATTCTCAAAACACACCCAAGCCGTTCCCATAGGGGACGTTAGCCACAAGGAAGTGACGTTTCAAGTAATACTGTTTCATATGGTATGCCCTCTTCAACATCTAATCCAATTTCTCTCGCCGTTCCCTTACGGTACCTATCCATCTAGTATTCATTGCTTTCTTCTCCATGCTCCCTCTTACTTCGAGCAAAATAGACCGATATGCCGATAAACAATTTCAAAATAAAATCATCACGGTCGATACCTTTGTATGTAAGATAATATTAATATTTCCGTCAGAATGTGCGTCCAACCTTAAAATACTATTCGTTTCAGTTTACTTGAAATTCAAAGATAAATTTAAATGAATTTTTGCTTCATAATTACTTTATTTTTCAGGAGGCTTCTTATTCATGATACTTTTGAAAATGCCTCTTTTCAAATCAAAATATTTAGATTGTCGAATTTTCAGCCAATTTCTGATAACACTCGGAACACGTTTTTGTCTCAAGCACCAAAATACCGCTATTTACTTAATTAATGGTTGCTGAATCCAAACGAAGAATTTTGTACGGAGACTGTGAGCATGTTAAAAAAATCGATTTAATCTAAATTTAATCGTTTAATTTCCACTAAATTGTATCTGAATTGAAAGTTTAAGTCCTATTTGCAATGCTTGGTGGATTAAATCACTCGAACAATACACCAACGATTGAAAACTTGTTTCTTTGCTGTACAAAAAATGATGTTTGCATTGATTTCAATTCGCCATATACGTCAAAATCTTAGAAAACGTTTTAGAAAATCGTTTATTTCATAGGGTAAATACCGTTTTGACTCATATTCCGAACACTTAAGGTCGACAGTGACTTCAATTGCATCTGCTGAGCATAAATTACTTGATATTTGTGTAAATTTTAATTCCTTCGCAAAGTCTAACGGTTAGCTGTTGTTTGTGCTGCTTACAATGTTTGTTTTAACTTGTTTAGTTTTGTTGTGACGTAAAAGTACCCAACAACATTTTGATTCAAATGCCGAACACTGTGTTCATTCTGTCTCATATTCCGAACACCTTGATTCAAATTCCGAACAGCACGAATAAATCGTATTCAAAAGAAGAATTTCGCAAATAAATGTATTTGAGCTAGTTCTACTGGTGTCAAACCAGATAATCATCACTACTCCAGAGGTATAAAATAGATTGGAAGACGTTGAAATTGAATTGCAATTGACTGCCATTCCCTTGTTATTTGATGACATATTTCAGAGAAACATTTCAACCAAATCGCCATACAAAAACCGGCTCACACTCAAATCTCACTCAATACGCTCTTCCGTGAGAGCAAACTCATTAGAGATCTGCTTCGCAAATCTCACGCTTGTGATTTTGATACAAAATCACTCAATCAACTCAAACCGTTGGAAATGTTTCAGTCGCAAAACCCGTCAGAAACTCTTGAAACCCGAATGTTGTTGTTTACGTTAATCCTTTCTAACTGTAATTTTACTAGATTAACAAGAAATTATTGCCGTGTGTGAATAAACTGTGGAAATACAAGACATTGAGTCAAAAAGGTGAGACAACTCATCCATGATTTTTTGACTGCTGAGTTGCGTGATTGACAACTCACGCATGGAAAAACTCAAGCGTGAGTTATGAGAAATTGAGATTTTCACAACACTACTCTGAACTGAAAACCAGCGGAGCGCTAATGGTGATAAACCGATTTTTCAAACAAAATTAAAAACTTGAAATGAAAGCTATATCTTTTCTCTATACGATGTCTTTGAACTTTCTATGTGTTCTAAGGGAAATATGAGACATAACACGTGAAGAAATACCCAAGATTTATAAAAAATGACCTTTTTTAAACTGTTTAGCTAGCTGGCGTACGAGGGGTCCACCAAATTGAGAAAACCGAAAGGACCACACTTAAGTTTAAGTATATACTAGCGATCAGTGACATACAAATAGAATTTCCACGATGGGTGCCGATGATGGCGGCCTAGTTTCAGCGAGAATTGCTCATATAAACTCCATTTAGTTTCAAAAAATCTTTCCGTAACGCTTCTCGGGACATTTTCATATTTTCGTTTCCACACGAACAAAATAAATGCGTGACATATACCCTTACCACACCATGGATAAGACATATGCGGAACTTGAATCAGCAGAGATGATGCATTTTTGTGAGGATAGTTGTAGAAATACTAATTGACAAAAATAACAAACCGTTTGATTTGAACTTGTACATGGAATAACTAATACATACTACAAAGTTTTACAGACATTTCAAGAACAAAAATGATTCCGCAGATTAATTGGATCTTTTTCTCTCAAGATGCAGTTCCTCGAACCACTCAAAGTTGTTCAAATTGTATCAAACAAACGTTGATTTGATCCAGTTGGCCAGTTGACCAACTCCAAACTATCGGGAAATCCCTAACTATACGAGGAACTCGATTCGACAGGCTTTCAACGGTAACGGTAACAGCTATCTGTTTATGCTGATTTGGCAAAGCCATGAACATCAAGAATGATAAAGTGTGCTCTCGTGGGTGGATTGTCGGGATGGAGTTGCGGTTGTTTTCGGTTTGGATCCAGTATAGAAGTTTTGCATGGGGTAGGAGGGTGCAGTGCACTCTGTTCAAATCGCATATCTGCGATTGTCTCTTCCCACAATTTAATGTTTTTCGGCGGGGTGTGTTATTCTATAATGAATGAATGAGGTATTATCATCCGCAATAAGGCCATAAACGATGCGCTCATATATTATATCAAAATGTGAATTGTGTGATTGTGATTTAAACATCACACGCATTTAGGAGCACACTTCGGACTACGACACGGCCACCAGTGTCCAGAGCCGTAGCGTAGTGTCAGGGGCTCTGGGTGAACTCTCTCCACTTAGCTAGAGTTTTGTTACGTTCATTGTCACAATTCAAAAGAAACGTACCAGAAAAATCTCATGTTTTTCAAGTTTTTTTTTCTGTATTGCAGCTTCTGTTAGAACCTTTGCAGTTCTCCAAAAGTATAAGGATAAGGCTTAGGAATTTATTCATATACATTCAGATTTAATTGAACTATTGACAAACAATAATTCAGCTGAAAAACTTATCGTCGAATGAACTAGGTGCCTTTAGTGAGCTTGTTCACTGTGAAGTTTATCTATCTATATAAATAAAAATGGAATGGTGTTGACTTAAGAATGGGCTATCGGATTTTGAAAATGTTCTCATAGTAATGTAGATGAAGTGCTCCGATATGTTTGAGTATATAAAATTTTAGGATATTCACAGGAAAAGTCGGGAAAACGAGAAGGAAAGGAAATGTTATTTTGTTTGGGATGTTCATGGCGTTCTTCAGCAACCTACTCAATGGCAAGATAAAATTAGCTGGGACCACTAGTAAGAAATAAAAGTTTTTCTGCTATATTATCATATGCCCGATACTCTAGGTGTTGAATAATTTAAACAAGTAATTGAAACTTCAAAGAAAAGTTCGAATGATCTAGCTGCAAACATTTTCAATTATTTCGGCAATAGTTTAAGAAAAGAGAAGATTGCTTCATTTTTTGTAATTACTTATGACTACGCAACTTTATTGGTTTGGGAGCCCTTCTCCAATATGTCCCTTCTAAATGTTTTCTAAGTGCACAGCACATTTTAACACCTCCTAAAATCTGGCGTCCTCGTCGAGGGCCAACCTGCCCAACCGCCTGCAACGGCACTGCTTGTCTCAGCTGCATAACATCGAGAGGGGGACGCGAGGAGCGGAAGATGAACCGTTTTTGGACGTCCAGTGATCAGAAGTGTGAAATTCACTCACGGGACAGTTTCCGTGTCGCGATTTTCGGTAAATGCCATTAGCGAGCCGAGCTCGCTGGCTGCTCACTCGTTATTGTTATTGTGGATGGATGGGGAGGACAAAAGCACTGAAGGTGGAACTTTCACTCAGAATCAGTGTCTTTTGTGAGTGCATGTAAATAAATGAATGTCGGAATTGGTGACATATCTGAATTTGGCAGAACCGTGTTCCTCTGGTCAGAGCTCGAATGTTTTGTTCCAGGCGTGGCAAAGGGGGCTCTGCTGGCATCCAGTGCCCATTCTTAGTTGGAAAATTTTGGATAGTGCTGGCAGCGGGTAAAATTCATAACGGACCATATTAGCATAAGCGAGTGATATATTTCATCGCGGACAGGATATGGTTTTGCACAATTGCGGATAAATCACGTGACAAGTTTGATGCTAGTTTCACACAAATCATGCTGACGAGGGTATTAAACTATCGACCGAAAATATGACTTCTGTTGAGTTTGTAATTTTATGGGATAGTGTTGATAAATGCTTTTAGACACGCTATTGAATTGAATTGCTGCTTCTTAAGGTTAGTTCTCAAAATATTGGAATTCTATTGAACAAATTATATAAAATTTCTGGTGCTTTTGTATAAATACCTTTCAAGATGACCTTTAAACTATACGACAACTTGAATAGCAACAAATTCGGAGCTATAAAAAGGCCCGTTAACAGTACCAAGTAGGCAGATCAAACATCAGCTAAATAGAAATGCTTTTGAACGAAATATTTTTAAACAATGTTCGATAAAATCGAATCCCTTCTGGAGTAAAACAGCTTCAATTTCATCTGATACGTTAGATTTGAAAGGAGCAAAACTTTTAAGTGCATATTGAATTGAAATTATAGATATGATACTACGAGCCGAAGACAGAGACTTTAAAATATAGGGAAAGATGTTTGGTTCACCTACAGATGCTGCGTCCACCAGTCCAGGAAAACCTCAATTGAATAAATATTCCAAGAACAATTAATTACATGATTGATTATATTGGCAATCCTAAGATTTTCCAAGGACTATGTCCATCTGGCTGACTTCACTCAAACTGGAAACATTTGTACGAAGTACGATCCGGATTGCTCAGCAGAACGCAGAGCCCTCTTGTACGCTTTTCCAGCCGACCTGGACGATACTGACCCAATTGAACGGTGTCTGTTTCAACTTCTTATACCTCGTTGGTCAACCGCCCAGATCATCACTTTCACTGAGCGGACTAACCGATCCTAGACGCCTCACATGTGCGGTGTGACCGGAGGTTTAAACGTTTACTTCGTTCTCACGTTCGTCAATAGGTCTGCACAGTCATCTCTGATGCCCTGCGTAGCATCCACTACTTTCTTGCTGGCTCCTCGCAAATTCGTCCAACGTCCGAGAATAACTTGATCGGCTAGCCCCAACGGCCGATGAACCGGTGTATCGCCATCAAACACGACTGAGTTGTCACCATGCTGATAAACAGAGCGATCCACCTCTTTTACGTCTTATGTCCTATTGTCCCATCGCACAGTTCTTCTGCGGGCCTAAACTCGTAATCGAAAATGTTTTGCACCAGAAAAGTTGGTTTTAGAGGTATGGTGTCTTCAGAGAAATTGTTCAGGATGTCGAAGCCCTTCTGCTGTCCTCATACCCTGTTTAGGTGTACTTCCGGGTTCTTCCCCCACTTCGTCAGCTGGTCTGCCACGTTCAACTTCGTCGGCACCCATCGCCAGTCGGCCAGTCTCGGTAGGCTCAGGATCTCTCCATTACAAAAACCAACGAACTGTTTACAGCGGCGCTGATCTGACCGAATCCACGATACTACCACCTCTGCGTCGATCCAAAAGACTACCTTCGTAATGTAGAAATTGTGGTTTTCGCGTACCGTCTGCTACATCCGTGCGTCAAGCACTGCTGCCAGAGGTTCCAGGCGCAGAATCGACAGCTGCTTCAACGGTGCCACCTTCGCTCGACTCATCACGAGCGCACACATAACCTCACCACGTACAATGGCTCGAAACTACGCCACGCATCCATCCGCAAATATATGCAACTGCACAACCTGGACCTCTTCCGATAGCACACTGCCGAAATAGCTGCGTGGCACCACTGTTTCCACTTGACGAACGATGCTTACTCCACCACTTCGTCCCATTGACGTCCTGTCCGCCAGAGGTCCTGAATCAGCATCTTTCCTAGGATGGTGAATGGCACTAGGTACCCCACTGGATCAAACGGCGCCATTACGATACACAGCACGATTCGCTTCCTCGGACGTTTATTACCGCTGAGCACTTCAGTGTACTCCGACTGATGCGGTGGCGAAACAAAACATGCTCTCAACCGTATCTCATACGATCCCCAGCACACGCTCGTACTCGGTACTCTTATTAAGGCTGAAACGTACCGACGGCTCACTACTCCGCTCTCCAAGATTCTCCAGATATTCACCTGAATTGGACACCCAGTTTCTGAAACGGAAACCTCCGCGGGAGTGTAGATATGTATTTCACCTCGTTTGCTCGCTGAACCGCATCTTCCACCGTGTCCACGCTGTCAAAGTAGTCGTCGACGTAATGCAGCTTGACGATTGCTACCGTAGCCTCCGGGTACCTATCCGAAAACTGCCCGGCGTTCAAGTTCTTCACGAACTGTGCCGAACTGAGCGATCACGTGGAGCCGAAAGTCACTACGTCCATAACGTGCACCTGTGGAGCATCGTCGGTGTTGCCTCGGAAAATGAATCTCTGCGCTTGCCTCACGAACACGCTGTATCGTTCAGCATGTACTGGTACCGGATCAGGTCTTAGAGCTCCTGGTTGCTCACCAGTGCGATAGAGTGCAGATTCAAATACGTCTGCGCCGTATACTTTAGCTTCTCGGAACCGTAGATCGTTCAACCCATCTTCGATCGTACAGCGATTGGTTCGTTCGAGCGATTGGCGTTTCGACACGGCGAGACTCGTTCTCAAACCGGTTGATGTTCCCGTGATGATCAACGGCTCGAGTGTCCCTTCTGCCTTCAGCCGTTTTGCGACCACATCGTCCACCAAAGATACGGTATCATACTGTCGCTTGTCGACGTAAAGCGTCACCGACATCGTCCGGAAAATCACCGTGCAGTCCGATTTCGCTTTCTGCAACTGCAATGATTCTTCTACCCGGTGCAACAGAGGATGATGAGCTCCCTAACAATTCCGCATCACACACAGGATTTTGAACGACATCGGCTTTCATTGTGCTTGTTCAGGCAGACTTTACAGAGTTTCTGCCTCTCGACTTCTCGTAGCCGCTCTGCGATGTTCATTTTACCTGTTGACTACCCCGAGCGCGTCTCCTTGCAAACTACTACTGTACTTCCGCTTCGCTACAAACTTCGGAAGGTGCTGCGACACCGCTTTTCGAGTGACTAGCTGTTCCTCTTGTAATTCAGCCAACAGCTCGCTCTGACCTTTCACCAATTTCGCTACTTTTCGAGCTTCGACCTACGCTTCGCCCCGGTCCATCGCCGGCTTTATTGCTATGACGACGGCTGCTTTTCACTCGATCCTCCGATGAATCGCTGCTTTCATCTTCTTCGCTTGATCCTGACTCGGTCGCGTCCACTTGCCAAATTTTCTACATACGCTCCACGAAAATTGACGGCCGACGGCATTTTAACAACTTCCTTCTGCTCGTCCAACCACTCGTACACTTTCTGCTTCGGATTGTCTGCCGAAGCTCCACCAACAGCACCATCTTGGTCCTTCAACGCATTGACCCTATTAATGCTGCTAGCGACCTGTTTGCGGATTGCTTCCCGCATCTTGAAAAAACCCCTCTCCGCAGCTAGTAGAGCATCTAATATCTCTTGCTCGTGCTGCAGCTGCTGCTCTTCCATCTCGCGTTGAACCTGGAGTTCTAGCTCAGGCATCTCCCGTTCTTGCTTCAACTGATACTTCTACGCCTTCTGCCGAGCGAGTACCTTCTATTCTTATAGAAATTCATCAAGGAATTTATCTTAAAATTCCTCTACGAATTTTTCTAGTGACGTCAGGAATTTCTCTATCAACTCCATCTTGGAACCTTTCAGAGATTCTTCTGGGATTTATCCTGTAATACCTACACTGATTTCTCCTTGAATTCTTTCAGAATTTCCTGTACGAATTCCTTCAAATATTACTTCAGAATGCCTAATTACTGGTCTTGATTACTCTAGAAATACGAATAGAGATTCCATCAGTAACCACTCTACGGATCTCAAAAGATTCCTCGATAAAAATCAATTGAAATTTCTCCAAGAGTTCTTGCAAGACACTATCAAGGAATCTTCATAGGAGTTCTATCATATATTCCTCAAAGAATTGTTGCCCAGGAATTATTTCCAAAGACATTTTTTTAAGTTTTCTTTCATATGTTTGTTTTAGGAAATCCTCTAGTAATTTTTTCATGAATAATTTCAGAGATATTTCAAAGATTCCTCTGGCATTTTTATAGGAACTCTTCTGAGATTTTTTTTTTCCAGTCCTTTTCAAATATTTTTAGATTGATTTCCAGAAATATGTTAGAATTCAAAATATTCTCATTTATTACTTTAGAGTTTCCCCTGCAGTCTATTTCGAATAGAATCGTGTTATAAAAGATAATCCAGGGATTTCTTTAAAAAAATCCTGCGGAATTCTTCTATAAACTTAAAATACCCTTCCGGGATTCTTTCATATGTTTCTGCACGGATTTCTTTAATCATTCCTTCAGTAATTTCTTCGAACATTGTTAAAGAAATTCAATAAGAAGTTATTGCAAGGATTCCATCAAGAATTCTGTCAGCTGATTTTCTGGAATTTTTCAAAGCACTACATGGATATATGATACCTTCATTTATTCAACGAATTCATGAGTAGTAGGGTGCGGCTTATTTTAAATTCGCGAAACCAAACCTTCGTATGCTTTTATGAATTCAAATCACATTAGAAGAAAAATCTCAAAGTTTGAGCTAAAAATAATAAGATTTAGAGGCAGCGCAAGCCTTCCTTAGCCGAGTGGTTAGAGTTTGCGGCTACAAAACAAAGCCATGTTGAAGGTCTTGGTTTGATTCCCGGTTGGGTCAGGATCTTTTCGTAATTGGCAAAGTTAATAACTGTGGAAGTACTCATAAGAACACTAAGCTGAGAAGCAGGCTCTGTCCCAGTGGGGCGTAATGTCAAGAAGAAGAAGAAGATGGCCTTCTTCAAGCGTCTTGAAGGTGAATTTTCAAGTTATAAGAGATGGCCTTCAGTGAAGTCACCATACATTTGTTATTTTCTAATGAATTTTAAAACTTTCAGCATCATTATCTTCAAAATTGAATTTATGAAAACACCGTCAAACAACAAATTTGTGTAAAACCGAACCTAGTCTTATTTAAAATAATTTTCACCAAAATTTACCTAAAAAGTTCATCTTTGTTATGATCATAACTGCATAAATATTCAAAGATTCAAAATCTTTTTACATATTTTTGATGCAAATTTAGTTCAATTTGTTCATACGACCCTTTTTTTCTAAAAAAAAATGGTTTTGACGTAGTTATTCAACAAACACTACTCAAAAACATAAATTTGAGAACTTTTGAAAAATTAGTCGCACCTTTATGAGTAGATAATCCGCTAAGGGCTTATTCACAAATTTCATAACGGTGAAGTGGGTGTGTGAGGGGTGGCCCAGATAGCCGTAGCGGTAAACGCGCAGCTATTCAGCAAGACCAAGCTGAGGGTCGTGGGTTCGAATCCCACCGGTCGAGGATCTTTTCGGGTTGAAATTTTTTTCGACTTCCCAGGGCATAGAATATCTTCGTACCTGCCACACGATATACGCATGCAAAAATGATCATTGGCATAGTAAGCTCTCAGTTAATAACTGTGGAAGTGCTCATAAGAACACTAAGATGAGAAGCAGGCACTGTCCCAGTGGGGACGTAACGCAAGAAAGAAGAAAGGTGGGTGGGTGTCATGCAATTGTTTCAACTCACACAAAATTTATAAAATATCAATACAAAAAGCGTTACGAAGAGTGGGTGGGTATCAAAAATGTCCATTTTCGGCGTTATGAAATTTGTGAATAAACCCTAAGGATAACTCTTGAAATTTTAACATGGATCTCCTTTATCGACTTCTCCCGGAATACCACCAAAGATACATCTTCGACTTTCGTCAATTGTTCGTCATTTTTTTTTCAGGGGAAATTGAGGGGTTGTTCCAGAATTCTCTAGTAGATTCTTCATGATTCCCCATATATTAC
Source organism: Aedes aegypti (assembly GCF_002204515.2). Lineage (NCBI taxonomy): Eukaryota > Metazoa > Arthropoda > Insecta > Diptera > Culicidae > Aedes > Aedes aegypti. The sequence goes on from NC_035108.1 coordinate 386,140,123, forward strand.
TTTCAAAAATTCCATTGGTAAATTCCACAAGAACTTTTTCAAGAATTTTTTAAGGGGTTTTTGAAAAAAGTACTATTAATTCTTGTATGGCGGCTATGGAAATTTCTTTGAGAGCACCTGTATTTTCTATATGGTACTTTTTACTGAATTGATAATCTAAATAAAATCACACCGCATGTTTTTCCAGCAAAAAAAATTGGAACAATTTGTAATGGTTTCAAAAGTAAATATTGACATCTATATAAATAAAAATGGAGTGGTGTTTGTATGTCACGAATTGGCTTGCGAACGGGCCACCAGATTTTGACAATTCTTTCACTAAAGTGTTCGTGAAGTGTACCGACATGTTTGTATGTATAAAAAGTTCAAAATATTCACCGGGAAAGTCGAAGAAACGAAAGCGAACGAAACTATAATTTTGTATGGGACGTTTCATGGCGTTTTTCAACAGCCTACTTGATGGCAAGACAAAGTTTGCCGGGACCACTAGTTTTATATAAAAAAAAAGTTTTGCAAATTTTTTTCGCTGTTTCTAAACAGTTGGATGAAAGGTTTTTAATCTTGTTATTGACTTTACCACTTTCATTGAATTAAGAATATTAACAGAAAATAAAAACAAAAATAAGCTTATGGAATAACATGATAACCAAGTCATTATCATGTTCAGTTTTTCATTCCCGTTAGACTTTCGGTTATTATTCATAGAATGTATACAGCAATCTATATTTATATGCGTTATTGTCAGTATTGGTATTGATGTTCCTTAAAGTACTATTATCAAAACATAAGATCGGAGAAAATATATTATGTTTGTTGAAAAATAGGTATGCTAATAGGAGTTCCAACCACTATAGATATTCCTCTTAGCGCTCCTTCAGAATTGTTTCCAGGATACCCGAAGCAGAATCACAGATCTTATCACCTTTCAAATGCATAATAAAATATCGCCTTATGATACTGCATGTAAATTTGTTCAAAATTGATCATGATACTCTAGTTCGTGAATTTGTCGTATTTGTGTTTTTTAGAACTAAACCAGAGATTCATCGAAGAGCCACTCTAAAAACTCCTCAAACAATTTTTTGGTGATACTTCTTTAACTTATACCCAAAAGTTCTTCCAGAACATCTTCAATGTGTTTCTAAGGGATTTTTTCAAAAACTTCTCTTGGGATTCCGCAAGGATTTCCTTTAAGATATGCTCTCCCAGAACTCTTTCTTAATACTTATTACAAAGCTCACAATATTTTTTCTTGTGTTTCTGAAAGAGTTCACCCAAAATTTTCTCCAGAACATCTTCCAAGCAAGTATTTATTAGCACATATATTGCTACTAGTATTTTTAATAGGTTGATTTTAAACCAGGATTGCTTTTAAAATTTCTTCCAATATTCGTGCATGAAAACTTCTTAAAAGTTTCCTAAAAGTACAGCAACAAATTCACAAAGATTCTTCTTACACATTTTTTTCCGTAAAATCATACAAATTTTTCTGGAGATTTTTTCCTAAATATTACTGCGAGTTCTTTTCTGGTTCTTCGAGTACTTTTTCTTGTTATTCTTTAGTTTTCCCAAAGATTCGTCCAGGAACTATTTTTAAATGTTGCCAAGAGGTTATAAACAATGAATATTTTTTCTTTCAAGTTTTGTTGTAAAACTGAACGCCAAAAACTGGAGACAATTTTCAAACTTTTTGATGTTCAATTTTCTTCACGCCGATGTACGCCGCCGTCTCAGCCGTCTGCTAATTTCCATCCAAGGTGATTGAAAAGTTCAAAGTAGATGTAACGATGATCAGATAATGATGCCTCATATGGAACATATCAATTCATGACTGATTATGTTTGGAGCTGAGCGTTATTAATCTCTAGTATAGTTGTGAGGAGTATACGTGTTACTACGGACAATCAGCTAGAGGCCTCTTATTGTCATTGATTCTATAGGTGTTTCGAGAAAGTCCTTCAATAAATACCTATGCTACATTCTATATAACATAATCCACGCACTATTAAAATTAAAATACTCTATCTTCCATCTCTACGATGCAAATTTACATTAAATCACCTCGCCAAACATCCTCCATAAATAATTCAACAGTAGTTACCTACGACCATACAAAGCAGCATTAATTACCCCGCCACTAGAGTTGAGCAGGATCGCAACCGAAAAAAAAACATTCCATACATCGCCAATTGCATATGTAAAAACGCCGTGATTAAAAGCTACAAACAAATTAAATTATACCGATGTTTTAATGCTTTATTGTACAACATTGCAATTTATGTAAGAGTGCTCTTACCGTTTTCTTTTATTCCTGCTTTCAATTGCGGTTTCCCTTCCGCAACCCCGATTTGCATGCATCGCCTTCCCAGTTGGTTTGAAACGGTTGAATTGCATGTCGCCCCATCGTCGTCATGGCCGAACTAACTAGTCGTACAGTCGTTTCTGCCGTTGTCATCGTTCCCGGGGAAATCTTTAATGGTTGATTTGAATCGGGTTGAAAGCTCAGCTCTAGGCAATCCAAGGCAGGTTTGGGCGACTTTTCGACGGGTAAGGGCTGTTTTTTTGTGGTGTCGTGGGGTATTTTCTATGCCGATTGAAAGTAGCCACTTTAATTCCTAAATGGATTTGAACAAATTGTACCGCAGTTGGTGCTAAGCTCGTGGCATGTTTGGCTTGTTTTTGCTCCCATCATCGATAGAAGTTGTGGCACAGAAAAAGGAGTATTTTATGCTAATGAGTGCGAGCACTGATCGATCAGGGTTTTTTTCCCTGCTTCGAATCGGGGGAAGACAAGCACTCCAATGAAGGAACGAATGGTCGCCGGTGAGTTATGAATACGAGAAGCAGCAGGGATTTAATTGAATTTAACTCATCAGGTTACCACCGAATGGGGCTGCAGGCTAATTTGGCTCAGCTGAATGAGACCTGTGTGGAGTCAGAAGAATGGAGATGACCAGCGATAAGCTTGAATTGAATGTTCAAGGCACAGATTGTAGTTTGAAGATTGGGGCAGATGCCAGGCAGGTTGTGCAGTGGTGGAAAATTAATTCCCTAAAACTCCACAAGACGTCATCGGGACGGAACTTTATCAAAATTCGACATCTTCGAAATGTGTCATCCGAAAAATTGGGGTTATAATTTTCACCGATCTCGCTAATGAACCAGCACGAAGCGATCTCTGATTGATTAATGTCCGTTCCAATTATTTTTTGTTCACGCTGAGAGATTCTCCGGACACAATTTACGTTACCAAGACTAAAGAGCAGATGAACCATGATGATTATTAATCCATCTTTGAAATATAATAATGATGGGACTGTGACGATGCTGTTCGGAGACATGGTGACATTTTCCAGCGCTCACTTATGAATAAATCTTCAGTCTGTGGCAGTTGAAGATACAAATGGCCAAATAAGGTAGACGCGAACTCTTGATCACACTCGTTGAGGCGTGCTGATCCATTTTCGGCAGGGTAGATGTATAAAACTGGAACAGGCAATAAATTTGTTTGATATTCAAATGGGCGAAGATATTTAAAAAATATGTGGCATTTTAGGCGATTTGTATCCAATGCCTAGTCAGGAGACATAAGTCGTAATAACTGAGAGAAATGAACGAAAAGTTGAGGATTGCTTGCATCACACGCTATATCTAAACCAGTAGATTATGAAGATCGAATGTACAGTCGAAGCTTGTTATAATTACATCGCAAGGGACCGTCGTTATAGAGAATAGTTATAACATTAAAATATATCTCAAGGGACCGAAAAATGTCGCTATAGAGAGCTTTTGTCACTATAAAAGTAGTCGTTATAACGAGCTTCGACTGTACTTCGGATTTTTACCGCTAGAGATCAGTACCGTTTTGTCTCAAATTCCGAACAGACTCATATTCCGAACACTCGGTTTTTGTATGGCGCTTTGGTTGAAATGTTTCACAGAAATATGCTATCAAATTACAAGGAAATGGCAGTCAATTGCAATTCAATTTAAACGTCTTCAAATCTATTTGATACCTCGGGAGTAGTGATGATTAGGTAGCTCGAAAATAGTAAAACCAGCTCAGATGAATTTATTTGTGGAATTATTCATTTGGATACGATTTATTCGTGTTGTTCGGAATTTGAATCAAGGTGTTCGGAATATGAGACAGAATGAACACAGTGTTCGACATTTGAAGCAAAATGTCGTTCCATACTTTTACGTTAATATATTACTACAGTTAACTCTCCCTTACTCGATATTCCGTATCTCGATATCGAGTTAGAGAACCATTGTAAAAGCTGATTTTCATGGCTAACTCAATGGTCGCTTGGATCGCAGTTGCATTGGTTTTGTGTTCTGTAACTCGATACTCCCTAACTCGATGGTCCCTTCAATATCGAGTAAGGGAGAGATGACTGTAAGCAAGCTGAAATAAACAATTTTTACTGCACATCCAACAGCTAACAGTTAGACTTTATGGAGAAATTGAAATTTTCACAAATATCAGCTAAATTATGCCTACAAGATGCATTTGAAGTGGCTATTGCCCTGAAGTGTTCGGAATATGAGTCAAAAATTGTATTTGGTCTAATCGAATCGAAAGGTTTTAAAATATTCTTAGGGTAAATCTTTTTCGTTAACGTTATTTTCATGGGCTGTATATGAGAAATAGCTTAAAAGTAGTAAAATCAAAAATTCACCGATGGAATATTTTAAAAATCCTTGATTATTAATATATAACCCAAATACTAAACTCTAGCGGAAAAAAAAATCTGAGGTACATTCAATTTTCATAATCTGCTGGTTTGGACATAGCGTGAATCATTGCAAACCAGGAGAATATGAAGGGAGCCCAAGTGGTCGTAGCGGTAAATAGGTAGCTATTCAGCAAGACCAAGCTGAGAGTCGGCGCGGTAAAAGGCTGGGCATGGCGTACCATTGGTACCTCGCGTACCTTCAGGAATAAAATAGACCCCTTTGTGCGGTTCTTAGCCTCTTGCCCAGCAACTCCTATCCCTACCTCATCGTGGTACTGGCCTGGGTACGAGTAACCTTGGGGAAGATCGGGTAACCAACCCCCGGTGGGAACTTTGGTCATATGCTGACAGGGAAGGGGGGGTTTGCTTTTGCAAACCTGGAGCGTCTGTACTCCACGTTAGGAGCGGCTCACAACAGCGTCTGTTCCCCATGTCAGGGGCGGCTGATCATCGTCCGAGTGCCAGAGAAGGACTCTAAGCTAAACTGCGCACTATGGCCCTCCGAACATTTAGGGGGAATGGTCCTCCGGAAATCTAGGGGGTTGGTGTCAGTCCCTGCAAGCCAGCCGTAAAAACACATCAGCACAGGAACGTCAACGAGAGAATACGGACCGGAACAATCGACAAAGACCACAGCGACGAAAATGGACTAGCGATTGGAAGCTCGGTACGTGGAACTGCAAATCTCTCAACTTCATTGGAAGTACTCGCATACTCTCCGATGTACTGAATTGGTGCGAACGTTTAGAGGTAATCATACCATCTACCAGAGCTGCGGCAACACACTCGAGCTGGGAACAGCTTTCATAGTGATGGGTGATATGCAAAGGCGCGTGATCGGGTGGTGGCCGATCAATGAACGAATGTGCAAGTTAAGAATCAAAGGCCGATTCTTTAACTTCAGCATAATCAACGTGCATAGCCCACACTCCGGAAGCACTGATGATGACAAGGACGCATTTTACGCGCAGCTCGAACGCGAGTACGACCGCTGCCCAAGCCACGACGTCAAGATCATCATAGGAGATTTGAACGCTCAGGTTGGCCAGCAGGAGGAGTTCAGACCGACGATTGGAAAGTTCAGCGCCCACCGGCTGACGAACGAGAACGGCCTACGACTGATAGATTTTGCTGCCTCCAAGAACATGGCCATTCGTAGCACCTATTTCCAGCACAGCCTCCCGTATCGGTACACCTGGAGATCACCTCAGCAGACAGAATCGCAAATCGACCACGTTTTGATCGATGGACGGCACTTCTCCGACATAACCGACGTCAGAACCTATCGTGGCGCCAACATTGACTCCGACCACTACCTGGTGATGGTGAAACTGCGCCCAAAACTATCCGTCATCAACAATGTACGGTACCGACGCCCGCCCCGGTACAATCTCGAGCGACTGAAACAACCGGATGTCGCCAATGCGTACGCGCAGCATCTTGAGGCAGCGTTGCCGGATGAGGGTGAGCTCGATAGGGCCCCTCTTGAGGACTGCTGGAGGTCAGTCAAAGCAGCCATTAACGACGCTGCCGAAAGCGTTGTCGGATATGTGGAACGGAGCTCAAGAAACGATTGGTTCGACGAGGAGTGCCAGGAGGTTTTAGAGGAGAAGAATGCAGCGCGGGCTGCAATGCTGCAGCATGGTACGCGGCAAAACGTGGAACGATACAGACTGAAGCGGAAACAGCAAACCCGCCTATTCCGGGACAAAAAGCGCCGCCTGGAAGAGGTGGAATGCCAAGAGATGGAGTTGCTGTACCGTTCTCAAGAAACGCGGAAGTTCTATCAGAAGCTCAACACATCCCGCAAAGGCTTCGTGCCGCGAGCTGAGATGTGCCGGGATAAGGATGGGAGCATCTTGACGGACGGACGCGAGGTGATCGAAAGGTGGAAGCAGCACTACGATGAACACCTGAATGGCGCAGAGAACACAGGCACAGAAGGTCAGGACAGCGAAGGCGATGGCTACGTCAGCATAGCGGACAGCGGAAATCAACCAGCTCCCACGATGGGGGAAGTTAAGGATGCCATTCAACAGCTCAAGAACAACAAAGCCGCTGGCAAGGATGGTATCGGAGCCGAACTCATCAAGATGGGCCCGGACAGGTTGGCTGCTTGTCTGCAACGGCTGATAGTCAGAATCTGGGAAACGGAACAGCTACCGGCGGAGTGGAAGCAAGGCGTTATATGCCCTATCTACAAAAAGGGCGACAAACTGGAGTGTGAATTATCGTGCAATCACCATCCTAAACGCCGCCTATAAAGTGCTATCTCAGATTCTCTTCCGTCGTCTATCACCTATAGCTAACGAGTTCGTGGGAAGTTATCAAGCAGGTTTCATCGACGGCCGCTCGACAACGGACCAGATCTTTTCCGTGCGGCAAATCCTCCAGAAATGCCGTGAGTACCAGGTCCCTACACACCATTTGTTCATCGATTTCAAGGCGGCATACGATAGTATCGACCGCATAGAGCTATGGAAAATCATGGACGAGAACAGCTTTCCCGGGAAGCTCACAAGATTGATCAGAGCAACGATGGACGGTGTGCAAAACTGCGTGAAGATTTCGGGCGAACACTCCAGTTCATTCGAGTCTCAGCGGGGACTACGATAGGGCGACGGACTTTCGTGCCTGTTGTTCAATATTGCGCTTGAAGGTGTCATGCGGAGAGCCGGACTTAACAGTCGAGGCACGATTTTCACGAGATCCGGTCAATTTGTTTGCTTCGCGGACGACATGGATATTATTGGGAGAAAATTTGAAACGGTGGCAGATTTGTTCACCCGCCTGAAACGCGAAGCAACAAGAGTCGGGCTAATGATGAATGCGTCGAAAACAAAGTACATGCTGGTTGGCGGAACTGAGCGCGACAGGGCCCGCCTAGGAAGCAGTGTTACGATAGACGGGGATACCTTCGAGGTGGTGGACGAGTTCGTCTACCTCGGATCCTTGTTGACGGCTGACAACAACGTTAGTCGGGAAATACGAAGGCGCATCATCATCGGAAGTCGCGCTACTATGGGCTCCAGAAGAAACTGCGGTCAACAAAGATTCACCCTCGCACCAAATGCACGATGTACAAAACGCTCATAAGACCGGTAGTCCTCTATGGGCATGAGGCGTGGACTATGCTCGAGGAGGACTTGCAAGCTCTTGGGGTTTTCGAACGCCGAGTGCTAAGGACGATCTTCGGCGGCGTGCAGGAGAACGGCGTGTGGCGGCGAAGGATGAACCACGAGCTCGCTCAACTCTACGGCGAACCCAGTATCGTGAAGGTAGCTAAAGCTGGAAGGATACGCTGGGCAGGGCATGTTGCAAGATTGCCGGACAACAACCCTGTAAAGATGGTGTTCGCCACGAATCCGGTCGGAACAAGAAGGCGTGGGGCGCAGCGAGCTAGGTGGATTGACCAGGTACACCAGGACCTGGAGAGCGTGGGTCACAGTCGAGGATGGAGAGAAGCGGTCATGAACCGAGGGAATTGGCGAAATATTGTTGGCGAGACTTTATCAAGATAATTGATGTTAAGCCAAATAAGTAAGTAAGTAGTCTTCCAATCTATTTTATGCCTTGGGAGTAGTGATGATTGTCTATTTCGAGACCAGTAGAACTAACTCAGATGAATTTGTTTGCGGAATTATTTATTTCAATATGTTTTATTCATGCTGTTCGGAATTTAAATCAAGGTGTTCGGAATATGAGACAGAATGAACACAATGTTCGGCATTTGAATCAAAATGTTGTTCCATACTTTTACGTAAAAACATTACTGAACAAGTTTAAATGAACTATTTTATCAGAAAACCCAACAGATAACAGTGACCCTTTTTGTAAAAATAAAAAGCCAATTTATGCCTATCAGATGCATTTGAAGTCACTGTTGGCCTTAAGTGTTCGGAACATGAGTCAAAACGGTACAATTATTTTAATAATAAGTTATAATTCAAAATATGTATATTAAAATTGCATTCCTCATTTAAATTTGGTTAATTCATAATATTTCTTGACAATATTGCTGCGGAACTAGTTTTTGTCTCTACCACAATTTACTCAATTTTGGGTCGCTGTATCTATTGCCGTTTTTGAAAATGTCATAGCACGTCTGGTTTTTGAGATATTGATACAGTGATACCTCCATGAGTCGATGTTCCTTAACTCGATATCGACTCATGGAACCATACTAAAAACAAAATTTCATGGTTAATATGATGGTCCCTAGAAGCAGCTTTCCAAAGGATTGCTTTTCCATGACTCGATATTTCCATGAGTCGATGGTCCCTTCAATATCGACTCATGGAAGTTCCACTGTAGTTTAAAATACATTATTACTTAATGTAATATCAGTATTTAGATGCTGAAGAATATAAATCGACGCAGTTTCTAAAAAAAATCGTATGGAGATTGCAGGAATGTTCAAAAATTCGATTATTTTGATATTAAATCGTGAAATTTCAATAAATTATGTTTAATATAGAAGTTTAACTCCTATTCTGCATGCTCAATATAATGATTTACCAACAAATTTCATTAATCGTAGTTCGAATTTCCTTCGAACATCAATAAAATTGATTTTTTATACAACTTTGATGACCTGTAGCAAAAAATTGTGACGTGCTGGAGCATTCGAAAGCGGCATCCCCAAATTTATCGGAGGTTCATTTTAGTCCGCTGTGTATTTCCTCTACATTGTTTTTAGTTACAACGCAAAACTACCATATGTTTACTCAATACTTGAATGTTAAATTGTAACCTGGTAACAGTGGGCAATGATTCAGGACTAGCGTTGGGAAAATTTCACCAGAACATCGATGTTACTGAATCGCTTCAAATTCAATATATGGAATCGATTCACCGATAAAATGGAATCATTTAAATCGATGTTTTGGAATCGATTCGAATGTCAGGCTCACATGAAAATTTACAAAAACAAGCTTCAAAATAAGACCACATGAAATTGCATATGATTGTTGAATTCCTCCAATTGAATAACGTTTGAGTTTGAAAATTATAAATTAAATACTTCAAGACTGGTTCAAAACTATGTAAACTCATAAAAATTCTAATCAACTGCATCATTTTGAATTGAAACAAAAAATCGGATGAAGAAAATCGATTCACTCGATTTTGAGTGTTCCTAACATCGATTCAAAAAATCGATTAACCGAAACAAAAATATCGATTTTCGTAACATCGATTCAAAATCGCCCATCGCTATTCAGGACGCAGATATACTATGAAAACTGCATTTAGAGCTTTAGTGGGCTTCGTAGTCCACTGTATTTATTTTGCATAATCAATGTACTTGATGTTGTGATATTTATTTTGAAACTTAACACTGTATACATGGTAGCATTTCGAGAAATGCACTTTTTCAAACATCACACTACAATAGTCTATACTTGCTCTGATATAAATTTAAGAATCCGGGTAGAATTGTATTGATTGAAACCAGAGTGTGGCTGGAAGGACTGGGAGGAAATATTGCTCGACTCAAGTCGAGCACTCGACACTGAAGAATTCTGTAATCCGCAGACAAATTAGGCCTATCTGTCAAGATAAGCAACATATTTGAGTTTAGAGGTTTAGGCGAGCAAATGAACTAGTGATTTTGGTATTTTCATATGTTCTTTTGCAAAAGTGAAGTGTTAAAGTTCAATTAGTAGTTTTTTTTTCTCTTAGACATACTCTAATAATCCCTTTTATAAATTTACGTTACGTCCCCAATAGAATAGAGCCTACTTCTCAGCTAAGTGTTCTTTACGAGCACTTCCACAGTTATTAACTGAGAGCTTACTATGCCAATGACCATTTTTGCATGCGAATATTGTGTGGCAGGTACGAAGACACTTTATGTCCAGGGATGTCGAGAAATTTTCCAACCCAAAAAATCCTCGACCGGTGGGATTCGAACCCACGACCCTCAGCTTGGTCTTGATGAATAGCTGCGCGTTTACCGCTACGGCTATATGGTCACAAGTTATTGATTTATTATTATTTATTTACTTGATGTTACATCAATTAGTTTGACAAATCCCTCCAACTTCGATTTTGGCCCAAAGCCACCTTGCTCGCTGTGCCCACGCTTTCTTGTACCAACGAACGAAATAACGCGAACACCATCTTTGCAGGGTTGTTGTTCGGTAGTTTTGCAACATGCCCTGCCAGATGCACCCTTCCGGCTTTCGCAACCTTCTGGATACTGGGTTCGCCGTAGAGCCTGACGAGCTCGTGGTTCATTCTCCACCACCACACACCGTTCTTCTGCACTTCGCCAAAGATGGTTCTCAGCACCCGTCGTTCGAACACTCCAAGTGCTTCGTATCATCTTCCAGCATGGTCCATGCTTCATGTCCATAGAGGACCAATCTTTACGCTATTCTGCACACCGTCCATCGTTGCTCTTATTAGTCTTGTGAGCTTCCCGGGAAAGCTGTACTCGTCCATGATTTTCCATAGCTCCTCGCGGTCGATGCTATCATAAGCCACTCTAAAATCGATGAACAGGTGATGCGTTGGGGCTTTGTATTCGCAGCATTTCTGGAGGATTTGCCGTACAGCGAAGATTTGGACCGTCATCGAGCGGCCGTTGATGAAACCAGCTTGATAACTTCCCACAAACTCATTTGCTATGGGTGATAGACGACGGAAGATAATCTGGGATAGCACTTTGTAGGCGACATTCAGGATAGTGATCGCACGATAGTTTTCACATTCCAGTTTGTCGCCCTTCTTGTAGATGGGGCATGTGACCCCTTGCTTCCACTCCTCTGGCAGCTGTTCCGTTTCCCAGATTCTGACAATCAGCCGATGCAGACTGTCGGCCAAACTCTCCGGGCCCATTTCGATGAGTTCAGCTCCAATACCATCCTTACCAGCAGTTTTTGAGCTGGTTGATGGCATCCATTGAGGGAAGAATGTGAGAACAGGTTGGTTTCCTTCATCCGCAGTGCTGACGTAGTCACTTCCTCCGCTGTAGTGACCCTCTGCCCCTGTGTTCTCCGTGCCCTTCAGGTGTGCATCGTTGTGCTGCTTCATAAGGGGCTCTACCCCATTTGGCATAATGCCATTTGGCATAATGCCGTTTGGCATAACGCCACTTGGCATAATGGTCAATTGGCATAATGGCCATTTGGCATAACGGCTATTTGGCATAACTTGAAGAATAGATTTCCACAAATTGTTTTTCTCATCTTTGAACTCGATAAATTCAATGTATGTCATCTTCGACTCTTAACAACATAATTGAATCTCTTCCGAGTTCCGTCCGGTGCCTTCCAAGACTGTGAGTACTTATTCGTATCGTTTCATGAAAACATAATATAAGAAGTATAAAATTTGGCATCATAGTGTGAGCTCGCATTACTCAAATTAATTATGCTCTCTTTGACCATGGCTTGGGTGTCACGATTTTTTCATAGCTGAAAACACAGTTACATGAAACCGTTTAGTCTAGCATTAAAATTATATTAAAATTGATTTGATTTTATTTATGAGGGCGTAGAAATTAAATATGGAGAACATTCAATGTTATAAAGAAGAAAAGTCTCAAAAGATATGCTTTGCCTCACATGCTATAAAAACCAGTTGATACACTGTTATTAATTCAGTAGGGTAATTCGTCTATTGTTGAACAGTACGTGTATTACTAATGACGTGTTCTACAATTAGCGAGCATTTTAGGCATTCAAAAATTGACGAATTACTCTACTATAAATTCCACCTTCTTTCAAAAATAAGCTGTTCTTTTTAATTTGCAGCGTAACGAATCATAGGCACGCCAAGATCGATGTTTATTCACATAGGGTTGCCTTGATATTGTGTTGTTTAGAATTGCCCGAACTTTTGGAATACCAGACACCGGGCATAATTCACCCAAAAATAATTTTTTTCAATTACATTTATGCATGGAGATTGTATAAGATGTCGCAATTATGGACTTTAGACAAAAAAGTCTTCTTTATCTTTTTTTCCCTGGCCTACTAGCATTTGGGTTTATTCTTAGGGTGGCGTGAGGTGAGAATCGTCGGTTTCGTATAGCGAGATGACAACTTTCGACTTGATTGAAGTGACTCTTCATTTGGTTTGCACGGCGAGTCACTTCACTTGAGTCGAGTTGTGATACCTCGCTATACGAGACCGGCAAATATCACCTCATGCCACTCGTAGAATAAACCCAATTGTTCGGCACCAGTTGTTTGTTTAACGTCCGCTGGGTCTAGGATAGAAACCTTAAAGTATCGACACTCAGAGATGCAGCCACACACACCTGGGACCCTTTATATCGAACTCATCAACTCATGGGCCAGGACCAACGGTTTTACTTCCCTTCCGAATGAAGACTGGATCAGGAATTTTATGTCTTAGAAGATCACGACGGCATCGGCGGGCATAGACACCCAACCGACTGGGGTGAGAGGCAACCACACTTACATATATACCACCGACACCGCTACGAAAAAAGTCGGATGTAAGTTCAAAAAAAACACCGTGAAATAGGCCACTGCCCGACATTTGAAGTGTACAGCATTTTGTTATAAAAGTTAAGATTCGCCAAACTGCAAACTCAAAAGAACTGCTCATGTTTGAAAGAAGGTGAAATTTACTAATATAAAGTAATTAATATGCTTCAAAGCTTGCTAAGGATGCTGTATTTAAATAAGTTATCCTATATGGTTAGATCTTCATCTACACAATACCTCTTCAGCAATATGATCAACCTCAGATGTGACTTTACGTTACGCCTCAAATATATACTTTGAAACTTTTTTTAATGCGAGAATAGCTCGATTTGGAATATTCTTGTAATCCATTTTTCAAAAAAGCAGAGAAAGGGGTCCAGTTTGTTCCGAAAAACCTTAACCCACCCAACTGCCCACAATTCCGTTCTATTGAGAAATACTGGGCAATCATGAAGAGAAGATTCAAGGTAAAGGGAAAGGTTGTCAAAGACATCAATCATATGAAGACCTGGTGGAATAAGATAGCTAAAACGATGGACGAAGAAAGTGTGCGCCGCCTAATGAGCCATATTACAGGAAAAAATCGAGAATTCCATCGAAACCATGACGAATTATTTTATCCGCATTTTTTCTTAAAAGTATGAAGAAAACGCTACATTTGTATAAAAAAAGATATTGGATTCAATAATAAATAACTGAAATACAGGCAATTGTTTTTGTTCCGATTCTATCTGAAGCAAGCTGTATGTGCATAATTTTAATGATAAAAATTGACATACAATTCGAGTGTATAGATTTTATTACGAATTAATCTGTAACCATATACGACTTAATTGATTTAACAGCTGCTACGGAAAGATTCGACTTCCTTTGTGCGTTTATACGGGACGAAACAAAATGCACTGATGAACTCTGAAAATAGCGTTTTATGCGAGAAAATTTATCAATCAATCAATTTCATTCTCCATGTTATGCGGGTGTGATATAATTTGCACAGGTAAACAACTTTTTACGTAAATTGTTATGTGACTTCTGGTTGTCTGACTGGAAGCATCTTGACGGATAAAGATCCCTACACATTTCAGCTCCCCTCTTCACATTCCGCTTCTTCCAGGCGGCGCTTTTTATCCTGGAATAGACGGGTTGCTGCTTTCGTTTCCTTTTATATCGCTGCAGCCCATGCTGCATCCTTCTCCTCCAAAACCTGACTGCTTTCTTCGTCGAACCAATCCTCTTTTCCACGTACCCGACGATGCTCTCGGCTGCTTTTATGGTGCTCTAACAGTCCCCAAGAGAGGCTTCGTCAAATTTTCCCTCTTCCGGCAACGTTACCTTGAGATGCTGTGCGTATGGCGGGCGTCGATACCATACATTGTTGATGACGGATATTGGCTAAGGACCACACAAAGGGGTCTATTTTGTTCCTGCATGTACGCGAGGTACCATTGCAATGGTGCGTCATGCCCAGTTTTTACCGTGCCATCGGGATTCCATCTAACGATCGTTTCACAAATTTTTCAAGGCATTTTAAGTTCTCCAAAAATTAGTCCATTAATTTTCCTATGTTTCCAACATTCCCGTACTTCAAGAATTTAAAATTCCTTCAGTAATTCTTCCAAATTGGTTTGAAAAATTTCCAAAGGGTGTCTTTAAAAATATGTTCCAGTTATTCATCCAGAGATGTTTCCGGGGAATATGAAGAATAATTTTAAAAGGTTTTCCGGAGAAAATCTGTAACCTCGTGTAAGTTCTACTCCTAGATTTTAGTTGATTTTTTTCCCTATGATTTTCTTAACAAATTGATAAGACAAGGCCGACAGAAATTTGACTTTAACTTTTAGTCTCTCTCCTTTCTTTTTGACTTTAACCCTTTTGGTATTTTGAGTGGGGAAATGAAAAAAAAATATTCCGATAAGTTTTAATTTTTTTTTTTTTAGTTTACTGCTTATTTTTCACTATCCTTCCCTCTAAACCGTCTACAGAAAAAAAACACCATTTGATTTTGATATTGACGAAATTTTTTGAAGAAAAACGGACAGAATCCCTGTAGAAAATAATCTATGAATGATCTGAGCAAAAACTTTAGTATTACCTGGTGGGGATCCTTGAAATCCATGGGGGTTTAGACATTTTATTCCAAACTTTTATAACAGATTTAATCGAATAACGAGCAGGATTTGTTTTGCAATTTCTGAGAGTAACCGTGGACGAATTTCTAAAATAATGCGTTTGAAAATTGTAGGGTTTCTTTGAAAAATGTCGATATCAATTCATGAATAAACCTTTGGAAAAACATCTGGAGATTTTTTTTTCAGAGTAATTTACGGTAAAATTACTGGAGGAGGTAGAAGCGTTGGAGTGGTCTGGTTTGCCAAAAATTACGTTAAGAGAAATTTGTTCCGAATAGTCATGAACTAACGAAATTTCAGACGTAGTGCAGTTAAAGATAGACCAGAAACTGTACAAAAATGATAATTTTATTTCCCTTGAAGAAGAATAAATCCCCATGTCGAAACTTCGAGTTAAAATAATACTCGTTTGATTAATTCCAAGACTGCGTAGTCGTGAATTCCTCCACCAATTCTTCCCCAGATTCTTCAAAGATCATCTGATAATTCTCTATGGATGCTCCAGAAGCTTTTCAAGAATTTCTTCCAGGGATGCTCAAGGCAAATTTTCATTAATATATAAAGGATTGGTCGTAGATATTTTTAAGAAACCATATACTGATTCAATCAGTAAAACGACGGGATAACGACGATCATACAAATTTGAAACTTTTTTGATATACGGGACCCAGGGATTGATTTTTTTTAAATTGAAAGCATGTCTGACTTATCGCCCTTTGTAACAATCATGATCCGCATTACACAATAAAAGTATTTTTGTCATCTTTTGCTACAGCTCTGATCAGATCGGGGGGATAACAGTGCATGATAAAACCCATCTAAACAAGCTCCAAATCTGTAGGACCTTATTGCTATCCGATGTTTTGGAATTTTTTATCACTCCTGTACAAAAAAAAAATAACTACTTCCAGTGGTGATTAAGCGAGAGAAATTGGTTCCATCATCGCTTTAGTTTTGGAGCTCTCTTTCGCTGCTGTTATTTACAGTATCGGACCTATAAAATGCACCAAAGCCGTTTTCCCATACAATGTGGTCAACTTCAGAGAGCTATATCTCTGCCCTTTCTCCACCAATTCTTCTCATTTTTTCTGTGACAAACTACAAATTACCTCAATTTTCGATAAATTTTGAAAAATGTGTGTGAAATAGTTGGTTCAAAAGTTACAGATAGGTTGAATTTTGACATAAAAAATGCACCAAGACAAAAAGTGATGTAGCAGACGATTTGTATACGCCATACGATTTGTTTAATCAGATTCTTATAAATATAGATTGTAATAGAGCAAATTTGTCTTAGTTTGATGCACTTCTTCTGATTCCTATACATTGTTCAATATCATAAAACTAGTAAGGAAGATGCAAGTTCAATTCATATAATTCATGGATGATTTGCCGCTGGCAAGATAGCCTAAAAGCCACAAGGCAAAGTCATGTTGACTTAAAAAAAAGTAGTACAATTCATTTACTCTTAAAAATTTAAACACACACAATTCACAGGTCTTCCACCACATCGTTCAAACTGTATCGCATCGATCATTCGGCATGGGTGGGAACAGGCTTCAAAGTCGGTCCGTCTAGACGTGCATTTCAAGTGCCACAGGACGACATCCATGCCCAACGCCCAAATGCGGAATCTATAAATATAAATAATTTCTGACGTTAATGGTGTTAGTTTTATAAGTCAGAAAATTTCTCCCGGCCCTGGGTTCGGCTGTGTAGCCTGTCTGCCCGTTTGAGATTCTTGTGCAAAGTGCTTTGTTGCAACACAAAAAGCGATAAATCTTGGCATTGATGGCTGGGATGCCAAAAGCTAACATTCGGAGAGGACGACTGCTGCAATAGGGTGCCTTAAATTTCTAAGGGTTTGAACATTCCATCTCCTTTATCTGTTTTACAATCCTTAAGATCTAAAAAAGGACCCTCTTAATTTGCAGCCATTTTGGAGAAGCTTTGACAGTTATTATGAAAATTTATATATGCAAATAAAGTATTTTTTTTTTTGTATGAACCTATTTTGTTTTCGAGGTGGTCCGCAACCGAAAATTCTGAAAATTTCACAAAACACATTTTTGTAAGAAAGATATTGGTGATATAATTTTCAAACTTTTTGGAAATTTGAACCACCCTACTGTTCCAAGTGCATACAATTCTCTACTCAAACGCGCATTCAATCTGGCGAGAGAGTGGTCGGCTTCGGATGAAAATTATAAAGTAATCAAAATCGTCTCCTCGTCCGAAGGATGATGGGAGAAAGGGTTTTGGTATGTCGTAAATTTAGTGCTTGATTGAATTGAGGTTAGGTTGCACGGACGGGAAGGGTAGGCCATAACTCAAATCAGATTACGGGTTGATCTGAACGCTGTCGAACCGTTTGCTAGTCGTTTAGAACTAGCGCCAAGCAGTAGTGGCTTTCATTGTTCTTATGTTGGATTGTGGAGTTTGTTGATAGATTTAGGTTCAGTAGGTAGTTTGAAAATGCTGTCGTTTTAGGTGTATAGTTTGGTAGGTAACAAGCCAAATGCGAGTTTAAATTTCCAGAAATTTTCATATTTTTAGTTATCTTTTACTTATTTATTTTTGTTTTGAACCATATAATGCATGAGAGTGCCAAATAATAGACCATTGGTTATTCATGTAGAGTAGAGTTATGGCCTTTACTTCATGGTGTCATCGTAAGGGCTTTGGGATGCTTGGTTGAATGACATTTGGTCGGAAGTAC
This sequence comes from Aedes aegypti, assembly GCF_002204515.2. NCBI lineage: Eukaryota > Metazoa > Arthropoda > Insecta > Diptera > Culicidae > Aedes > Aedes aegypti. The sequence continues at coordinate 386,158,175 of NC_035108.1, forward strand.
ATTTAGCCGAAGGACATTCGGTCTAATAGTCATTTGGTCGAAAATTAGCAAAACATTCCGAAAGCTTATTTTGAAATGGTTTATGAAAATTGTACTTATTCTGTGAGGCATTACGAGTTGACTGAGTCGGACTAAACGTGCAACCTTCTTTTCATATTATTAAGATTCGGCCAAATGTCTCTTGGAATATATATAGGCTCGACCAAATATCATAGTGCATTAAAACGTTATCGACCATATGTCCTTTCGATGAAACATCCGTTCGATGAAACGTACTTTAGACTAAACGTCCTTCGCACAAATGTCAACAGGAAGATATTCAGAAAAGTTGAAGACCAAAGCTGACGTAATATCGAACTGCACTCACCTAACAAGACATCAATGTCATTTCAAAATGAATGCTTCCACGTAGAGCTGCACAGCAACTAGGTACCATTACACTTACTAACAAGCACATCGAAGTCAGTGCACCACATTCTCAAACATGGATCATAAATGTTGCCAAAAAGTAATAAATAAGAAAAATAAATTATCGCGCACTTAAATTGCATCCCAAAGCTATCCAGAACAAGCCTTAAAAAAAAGTGCACCCACATCAAACTGCATCGGATTGGGTGTTGCATTCTGCGCCGCCATAACAATCCGTTGACACCGCCGCCGCGGCGTTCGGATCCAGAAGTGAAGACCTGACTGACTGACTGACAACGGATCTCGCCTGCCAGAAGAGTTATTGCGCAAATGTCTGTCTCCTGGCTGGCTTGCCTTCTCGGAGGAGATGGTCATTTCGACGAACGCGTGAGATAAAGAAAGGAGTTATGGGCATAAATATATCTTCCAGTAGCCTAGTTTATACACCAATAGAAAATCAAAAAAATGCTGCTTAATAAAAGCAGGTATTCACCTTTATAGTTGGGAATTGCAAAGGCAAATAGTATGCAAGTATATTTGACAGAAGTGTTTCAACAGAAATACCCAAAGTTTCAAAAATGCTGGTGTTTTAAATGACGAAAAAGATGATATTCAATATGGCCATGAAGGACCACATGCTCCATCCAGTCGATCATCATGATAAAAAAAATGTTTGGGTCTCACATGACTTTGGAACCGTTCACTGAAAAATGAGAATTGTTGGAGATTATGTCTGGGGAAATCAGACTACGAAAAACGTTACCGTTTATCTGCCTGGTACAAACCTCAACGATTCGTTTGCGCAACGGGCAATCCCAAAAGTTAGACTTATGGTTTCCGGCAAAACGCGACAGTCTCCTTTCTATGCAATTTGGAAGGAAACCTTGATTCTCCTAATGGAGTTCAAGATCTCCTGCCTAAATCCTCCAAATTCGGAATAAATGACAACGATTGGGGGCACTCCTCGTTTCCTTATTTCAGTAAAAGAAACTGGGCCAGAGGCTGCTTCGATTTGATGTTCGGAAAATAAGCCTCAAGCATTTGCCAAAACTGATTGTTAAGTTCGATGCAATTATGAATATTAACCCTCCAGCGCCCAAAAGTGAACTGTTATAGATAAAAATTTAATTCCAACGGGTGGTGAAACGTTTTGCTTAATCTTGTTCTTCGATGAACCGGTTCAATTTACCGGTTCACTTTAGAACCGGTAAAATCCATTTTTTTTTTATTTCAGGAGATAACCGCTGAAGTTTGCTGCTATAATTTGGTAGCAGTTTAATCGTAAACACAAATGTTCCGTGAAGTTAACGGTTAACGTTTGATAGAAGATTAATCCTACAAATGTAATGTATAACTAATTGCACCGGTTCATTTTACCGATGCACTTTTGAACCGGTAAAATATTTATACAAGATAATTAGAAAAATGCTGTTTCATTTTGATGGAAGAAAAACCGTTCGACTGAAATGTGTCATATTTTGAACCGGTTCATTTTACCGTTCTACTTTTGAGTCAGCATATAAGGAAACTTATGCAGTTAGTGATTCTTCTTCAGTTGGACGTATTTTTAAAATAATGAGAATCAACGTGTAATGTTATATATTCTTATTTGATGAGCCGGTTCATTATACATATGAATTTAATCAAAATTTAATTTCGATGTTTTGTGAAATAATGAATCTTGTTTTTTTGAAAAACTGTTCGGTTTACCAGTTCACTTTCGAACCGGTAAAATCAATAATATTTATTTCAGAAGATTACTGCTTAAGTTTGCTGCTATAATTTGTAACTTTTTGAACCGATTCATTTCACAGATGCAATTGTGAACCGGTAAAATCATTTATTTTCATTTCAGAAAATAACCCGTGAAGTTTACTGTTTTCAATTGAATATAGCAGATTATTCGAACAACTGAAATGTGTTGTTTTTAAACCGTTCATTGTACCGATTCATTTTTAAGCTGGCATAGAAGAAAACTTGTGCAATTCTTCATTTAGACGATAATAAAGAAATATGTTTATAATGATGAAAAACGAAGTATAATGTTAAATCTTGTTATTAGATGAACCGTTTCAGGAAGTGAAATGTTGAGAAAAATCTTTCTTTTCGAATCGGTTTACTTTTAAAGCAGAGTTGTTAGGTTAAGTGGATTAGTCTACTCATCCATAATTTTTTACGTTTTGGCTATTGACTTGCGTGAGCTACAATCCATCGTGAAAAATCCCAAGTAAGAGGTATGAGCATCTGAGATTTTTGCCACGCTATTTAGACGATAATCGCTGTAGTTTGCTGCCAGTATACGTTTTATCGTACAACTGAAATGTGTAACTTTTTGAACCGGTATTTTTTTTTTCAGAAGATAAGCCGTAAAATTTTTTGTTATCATTGGATATCGAATTAATCATACAACTGTAATGTTGTACTCTTTGTATTAGTTCATCACTTTTGATCCTGTACATTTTTCATTTTTAGTTTTCAAGATACTCAGTAAAGTTTGCAGTTTTATTGTGATAGAAGTTTGAAACTTATTTGTAACTTTTTGAACTGGTTCATATTACCGTTTCGCTTTTGAACCGGTAGAACCATTCATTTCTTATTTCAGAAGATTTCTTTCAGAATATGAGCGGTGAAGTATACTGGCATTATTTGATGGACAACTGAAACGTGCTTTGATCGGTTCATTTTACCGATTCCCTTTAGATCCAGTAAAATCATTTTTATTTCAGTAGACGACAGCTACAGTTTGCTGTTATATTTTGAAAGCAGTGGTACAACTGTAATTTGTAACTTTTTGAACCGGTTCATTTTACCAATTCACTTTTGAACCAGTAAAATAACTATATCGGCATTTAAGAGAAGTTGTGCAGTTTGTGATTCTATTTTGGTTGAACGTATTTTCATAATAGTAAACATCGTAGTGTAATAACATCTTGTTATTAGATAAAACTTGTTTATTACCTGACCAGAACCGTATAACAAGATTATATCACATTCCTATCAGCAGCAGTTGAAAATAACAGAAGTTGTTAAAATTTTGTTATCAAGATGGCTTTATTCTCAACTTGTTATATTTTTAGTAACACATTTATAACAACATTTGTTATATTTTTGACATCGCATTTATAAGTTTGCTGCAAATAAAATCCGATGTCATAAACAGTAACATAGTTTGCAATAATTTTGTTTTTTTTTTTGTATATTTTGCAACACATTTTGTAATAATTTTGATATAATTGTAAAGATCTGTTATATTTTAGATTAATTTGGTGCAAATTTTGTAAGAATTTTTGTTATTTTAACTACTAACGGTACATGTTTTATAACACTTGATGATATAAAAAAATCATATCAGGGGAACACATTCTGTTATAATCTTGTTTCTTCCGTCTGGTCGGGTTTAATTTAATTAAGTCATGCCAATTTATTCTTGAATTGGTATTTTTTCTGTTTTCTAATAGAAATTTTATTGTACGACTGGAATGCGTACTGAAATGCGTTACTGAGTTGTTCATGAAACGGTTTGAACAAATATGCCATTATAAAATCAAACAAATCATGTTTATGATTCTACAACTCATAATATTGAACGGACCATCGAGCTAGGAAGATATAGTTACAGTTCAGAGCGACTGCGATTTAAGTGATAAGCGAGGTAACCATGTAAACTTACTACTACTCTTGTTCCTTACTTCGATATTAAGCTACGGAACATTGAGTTAGGGAAAGTTGATTCTATGTCGATTGGAGGTATAATTATAAGATTGAAAAGATTTTATTGACTAGAAGCGTAACGGTCATATTGTTACATATTTGTTTAACAGATTGATGGGTCTAAATAGTACACTTTTGAACCTTCAAACAATATTGAATCATAACGAGACCATTCATAATTTACAACAAATATATGTAAATTATTGAACCGGTCCATTTCATCGCTTTCAAAAGCATTATATATGAAATATATGTTCCTATATATGGCATATATGCCATGTAATAATAAAAAAAGATTGTATTATTTGCTTTTGTTTTTCTTTTTGTATATTGATAGTACTAAGAATTTAATAACGTAAATTGTTCTATGTAGAAGTTGTAGTGAACTGTTTGGCCTACAAGAAAATATACACACTGAAAAAATATTTGATGTTTTCTAATAAAAAAAATTTTTTGGCCGATGTTCAAAATTTTGTATTTTTGTCAAAATAAATACGTTCTGATGGTACAATAAAAATCTTGAAATGATTCTGAACCATAATAATTATAACGATAATTTCTCTAGAAGTAGCCTAGTCCTGCAGCATATTCAGAACCATTAGATGCACAGACTACACTATAGAAGGTTCCAAGTACCCTGGGGGAAGTGGTCAATTAGGAACATATCCGGAACCATATCAATATGGGCATCAAACTTCATGATTTTTAAAGTTTATGCTTTCCGAAGCATTTCCAGCATCACCAGCTGCCATGACCACTTTATAGTAGGTTCCAGGTGCCCCGGGGAATGTGGCCGATTCGGAACATGTCCGTTCATCTGTTAAGAATCACATTCTACCATAAACAGTAAGATCCATGGGACTTGGAAAATGGCGATCATTTTCAGAACCACATGATGTAATAACCACTCTATAGTAGATTCCAGGGGCTCCTAGAGATGTGGCCAATTCGAAACATGACCTCATCCCCCAGGGCCCATGGAACCTACTATACAGTGGTCGTATAAATAAGTTGCGCTGTAAATACTTCTATTAGCATCACCTTCAAAAATCTTGATGTTTATACCCATATTGATGTGTTTTCGGGCATGTTTTGAATTGGCCACATCCCCCGGGGCACCTGGAACCTACTATAAAGTGGTCATGGCAGCCGGTGATGCTGGAAATGCTTCGGAAAGCATAACCTTTGAAAATCATGAAGTTTGATGCCCATATTGATATGGTTCCGGATATGTTCCTAATTGACCACTTCCCCCGGGGTACCTGGAACCTTCTATAGAGTGGTCTGTGCATCTAATGGTTCTCAATACGCTGCAGGAAACATCATTTTTAAGGTTGCTGTCCGCTTGGATATAGCTCCGGATAATATTTACATGATTTGAAATACAAACATGACTGACCATGCTTTCCGGAACCAGTTTTACGGAAATGGTCATATTTCTGAAGATTTCCAACCAATCTTAATGCGTCCAGTGGCATTCAACTTCCTATTAGTTCTAGTTTCTAGGAAAATTGCAAATATCTATCTAACTTTACACCGCACAAAAATACAAGCGACAGAAAAAATGACATTTGGACATGACCTCAGAAAATCCGGAACATCTACGGTGTCCAGTGGCAAATATGCATGGCCTAGAAAGTTCCTAAAACTGGACCAAATTTGCCGTCGACTGCTTTCAGATGCATCCAATTTCATCCATTTTTCATAAAGTTATAAGCATTTGAATTTGGGCAAAATTTTGCCTATCTCAATAATTTTGCCTATCCCCTGTATATCGAGTTAAAAGCAAAAAATAATTATTAAAATAGTAAAATAGGTAATTTTCATTAGTTATACGCGATTCTCCATCATTAAATATACGTTTTCAAGAATAAAGACCATATACCTTTCCATTTACGTATTTTCATTGATGGAGAATCGCGAATAACTAATGAAAATCGCCTATTTTAATATTTAAACAATATTTTTTGCATTAAACTCGATATAATTCGAAAATTGTTACTTCTAGAGAAATTATCCATATCATCATTATGGTTAAGAATAATTTCAAGATTCTTTTTGTATCGTCAGAATGTATTTATTTGGTCAAAAAATCAAAACTTAAAAAATCGATCAAAAGTTGTTCTTAGTAAAAAATTTTATCAAAAATTTCTCCATCATGAAACTTTGTCCCAAATATCTGTTAACTATCAATATTCTATGGTAAAAATTTATAAAATATTAAAAATGGGGTTTAGTGTAATTTAAAATTTAAGTTTTATTTTTGATATTTTTTATGAAAATAAATAAACTATTTTTTCAGTGTATATTTTTTTCTTATAGTCCCAACGGTTCACTACAACTTCTTAATAGAACATTTTTCTCTGAAATCAACAGTTTCGGAGTTAAAATTTTTCAAATAATTTGCTTGCAAAAAATTATAGGCCATTTTCAAAAGTTATTCTTGAGTCAAAATGATCAATTTTTCTATGGAAAACACTTATTTTACCATAGCAAAAACATGTGCAAAATCTAATCCCAATCGAAGGCTATCGAGTACGATTTTTATATATTTTCGACTCATTCCGGATGGAAGTCGTCTTTTGGGACTCTGAGATGCTTCCCAAAACAAGTTCTGGGTACCATAATAAAGACCGCGGTGGCAATTTCTGATTTTTCTCGATATCTTACGACTATTATTCATTGCTTCTTACAGTTACTTTCTGAATATTATTGCAATCCATGTTGAATGCATAGACAAAAATTTGTCAGAGATGAAAAATTGGAATGAAAAGAACATACTCTGTCCAAAAATTAAATACCTCAAATATATTTGAAGCACAGTTGTAAACAATGCAAACCACGTTTGTTTTGAAATAAAATGTCGTTTTGATATCCTGTTATAATAGAAAACAAAAAAAGGACTTTTTCTTCTTGGAGTCGATTCCCGGTGGCCACTCCGGATTGATGTGGACCACTTTAGGAAAAAATCAAACTAGATAAGTGTAGCTTTCATTTACAACTAATTTCACGGAAATCAAAGAAGAATTAGAATTTTGACAAGCAAAACAAAACAGGTGTCACCTAGAGGTGACACTGGGCGTTGGGGGGTTAACCATTTCACCTTTTGAAGAAATTACGCATTCCGGAGAAATGTCCTTTCTTTAATTTTTGTCACGTTTAGTGACAGTTTTAAAATCCATATTTTTTGGGAGGAAGTTGTGAATTCATAGATTTAGTCTTCCTGGTTTTTCGAGATAGCATGTATATTTAGTGAATATATAGAAATTACGAGAGATTTTTCGCTAGACAGTGTTCAAGAAAGATTCCCACCTCTAGCTTTCGCTAACGGATCCAATGAAACATCGAAGGCACGGGTCCAAACAATGATTAAAATGGAACGAATATGATAAAAAAATAGCACAGAAAAGTACTGTTAGGTTTAGGTAGTTTCAAAAACTTCGGAGAGCGGGCAGAAATTGTGTTCGCACAGCACGAGGCTACGATACGCAGTAATTTTCATTTCCCAATTGTCACAAAAACCTTTTGCCATTCCTGCCAGAGGCCCGAGAAGCTGAAACACGCGTGAAACGAGACTGATCGTTTGTCGCTGATGAGGAATGTAAATAAAATAAATTAACACGTCAAATGTGAATATTATTGATTTATTGTCTTGTTTTCGAGGTTTATAGATGATGCGTTTGCATGTGGCGCACGGGCAGCTAAGCGAAGGAAATTTCGTCGACTTGTACGGCCATTGGTTGGGGATATTCGTACGGAAAGTCAGCGTGAGACTCATTTGAAGAGTTGGTCGCGTTTAGCCGCGTGGAGACAGGTTGATTGAGGTCGCGTGAGTGCTGGATTCGCCAGTGTGGATTTTTCATATTCATATAAATTTTTACGACCGTGACACTTGCAACGCTGAGCCTGTCAATCGGAGTGATTTGTGTTCGACAGTTTTGAGCTATCTTAATGAAGCCATACATGGGCACCGATAATGAGATCCGAACGTGCGGGACTTGTACTGTTGAGATGAAACTGGATGTTTTAATGAGTTATCAAGGAAACCGCCGAAATGCCAAACAGTTCTGAAAGCAATTTCAACGGCAGATGGTTTTTTGACGAGTGCTCACCAGGATATTTTCTATTTAAATTTCCTGTTATCCCTAATCTGCCCATAAAAGCATAAATAACCCATGTGGGAAAAGTAGGCATTGAGAAAAAGTTTTAAGTTCGGCTTCTCAATCAAATGTTTATAATTTTCTCGTATATTTCTGCATACCACATTTAATTAGCACCACTGTGCAGATAACTCATTATGCTTTTATAGATAGGCAAAAACATAAACTTGAAAACAATTTACGACTGTTATGCCTTTATTTTTCAATACAGGACTGCACCAACTTCATATTTTTTCACAAAGTTTGTTAATTTCAAATACGCGTATATGTCAAAGGATACAAACTCTAGTGGAATTGAATGGTATAGTACTGAAAATGGGTTTATCATTTATATACACGGAGAAATCAATCATCAAAATCGAACAAAAATATACATTCAAGACTATTCTAAAATCTGTTTATTCCAAATCCGTATTTTTACGACCTATCAAGTGCCCGTGAGTTCTTTACGCGATCATCTTCCAGTCGCCTCCTCGTGTCATTCATACGCTCTGGCTCTAGTCAGCGAATCTGTTTCCCGGCTCCACTCGGTGACATTAACGGTCTGATATAAGATTGAATGATTTACAGCTGTCAGCTTTGGTACGTCTCACTCGACTCGCATGCCATGTAAGAAGACTCTCGGAACATTCATCCCATAGAGCGAGCAACTTATTTGCGAGAATGATGTGGCCCTTCTCGTCTGTCACATCGCATCATCTGGAGGCACGATTGCCCTCCTCCGCTGCCATCGGCGTAAATAAGGCGGGACCAGGGGGACTTCCTAGAATTGTTTGGTGACGAGATAGTTGAATACATCAAAGTTTTTCAAGCAATAGCATTTTTTTTTTCTTTATTAACGATATTTTTAGCGCTGGACCAGTTTATCTCGGGACAACGACTGTACTTCCCTTCCAAAGGAAGACGTCACTATAACCGTTTTTTGTCAGAAGTGACTATTCACTTAACCAGGCCCGTTCCTCGACACTAGCAATATGTAGCTTTAAAATATTCCATATTTCCAAAGTTTTTTTTAGTTCTTCATGTACTCGATGTTGAAATTTAACCGAGAGGTACGCTTCAGAATTGAAAAAATACGTTTCATCCTTTTATAGTCTTAGGGAAGATTCAAATATGACGTCCATCGTTTTTCGGGATTTCTAGAACCCCACATGTCCCCCCTCTGTCACGCTTTTTCCAATACCTAATACATGCACTGTCACACTTTTATAGACACCCCCCCCCCCCCTCCCCTCAATGATGGACGTCATATTTGGATGACCCCTTATTGTTAATCAGAAAACCGAAGCATTTTATGTTATTAAGTAGGATTACATATTATAAAAATGAGAAACCAGTTATCTTAATTACTAGGGTGGAAGACAATTTTGTCTGAAGCACCAAAATACTGCTATTTACTTAATTGAGTGTTGTAGTTTTGTAGTTTTCAAAAATATCAAAGCACGTCTAGTTTTTCGAATATTGTCTGTTGAAAGTGCAAAATTTGACTATTTCAGCCAACTTGCATGCGAGTTTGCCAAATTGTATGGCAGTTTGTTTGCTTAATTTGCTACAGAATTTAAACTTCATGTGTATAACAATACTCATCAATAAAGTTCCTAATGGACCGATGCACGAGTTCACTAATTTGACGTTTGAGCGGTGCCGAATTCACTTGTTGCTATGGTCACGTAAATAACACGGCACCGCTCAAAAGTCAAATAGTGAACTCGTGCATCGGTCCATACTATCGATGCTCAAAAATATTTTTTTGGTGGTTTAGAAATGTAATATGTTTTGCCACATAAAAGAAACGAAAAATGATATATTATAGAACAAACTTCATGTTAACATCTAGGAAACCAGTGTATTAAACAACTTTGGTGATCTGTGGCTAAAAATGGTGACGTGCTGGCGTACTTCTGAGCAAGGCATCATTTCTCCGAGATTTCTCCAAGAATTTCTCCTCAGGAAACATGCTCTGGAATCATTACAGAAATTTAAGGACTTCTTCAAAGATTTTCCTAGCGTATTTTCCTGATATTCCTCCAAAAATTCATAGTCTTACACTATGCAAATTCTTTAAGAATTAGGGAAAGTGTACCAGTTATGGCAATAGTGGTTCCTTATTTGGCCATTTGTACAATTTCAATAACTTTCAAATTTGTAATCTTTTCGAATGTTTTAACGTCAAGTTTTATCGTATATCTAACTGCTTAAATACACAAAACCTTTTGAAATGTGGAATTAAACAAATTATCACGTATGGCGAAATTGGGAACCACTATGGCCAAAACTAGTACACTTACCCTACTTCTGATATTTTTCCAGAAGTTTTTAGGTTGTCTTCTCGAGATACCTCTGGGAATTATTCTTGAGATTTCCTCCAGGAATTCTTGCAGAAGATCCACCGGAAATTTATCAAGTGATTCTACAAGAGAAAAACTTCAAACATTTTTATAGGGACTCCTCAAGAGTTTATTTCAGGGAGTTCTGTTTGATCTTTCGACCTTGACGCTTGCTTTTGCCGGAGCGAGCGACGAGGGCAGGATCAAACATGTCACGCGTCGGTCTAGTAAGTGAAAAAGTGGCGTGATCGGGGAGTTCGGTTGGAGTAAGTAAAAAAGTGCGGCGATCGGTTAGTTCTGTTTGATCTTTCGACCTTGACGCTTGCTTTTGCCGGAGCGAGCGACGAGGGCAGGATCAAACATGTCGCGCGTCGATCTCGTAAGTAAAATAGTGGCGTGATATGGGAGTTCGGTTGGAGTAAGTTAAAAAGTGCCGCGATCGGTTCGTTCTTTTTGATCTTTCGACGACCTTGACGCTTGCTCCTGGGCAGTGCGTCAAGAAAGCCCGAGCTGTCGTCCGTGTTTTTTTTCGGGTCGCGCGCCTTTTTTTTTCTGAGTGCTAGCCGAGCAAACGAGTGAAGCTGAAAGTGGACTGTGGCTGCTCAGTCAAGGATAACGGATCAATTGGTGAGCTCGTTTCATGCTACTATTTCTAATCTATAAAATATGTATGACTGCACATTTAATCGTTACAATGGTGGGATGTAAATATGATGTTTCAACAAACTATGGATGGTTCGTCACTGTGAGTGTCGACACAAACTCTGATTCATGATTTATTTATGTTTAACATTTTTTTTTCAGAACACCCCTTATATACCTTTATTTTTGTAATTGAAAAAACTTTGAATGGTTCGACACTACAAGTGTAGAGTTGCGAAAGGTTCACTTTATTCAACAAACTTTGGATGGTTCGCCACTGTAAGTGTCGGCATAAGAATAAGAGTGTTCTATGATGTCCCAACCAATTGAGTCTTTTGTTTCTTTTCAAATGAGTAAAATATAATAACACATGCTTTCGTACTGACAGCTGTAGGAATGTTACATTTAGGTATTTGTTCAACAAACTTTGAATGGTTCGTCACCTCAAGTGTCGGCATAATTTTCCTCTACATAGAAATTATATGAACAATTATATTTACGTATAAGCACGTATATATCTCACAAATCATTGTTTATCATGGTCTAATCGCTTATCAAAGTGAATCCTTTGACCCAAAGATCCTCCCCATTAACAAACATCCCTCCCAGTAACCTTTGTGGAGATGCAGAGGCAAACACGGTCTCCAAATAGCAAAGGTTACACACTAACATTCCTTCCCTCAATCCCACCTGACTGCAAGGACGTGGCCGGCGCCGTTATTGACCTTGTATAAATAGAGGCACTGAATTATGCACACTGAAGAAGATTATGGCCAATCCCAGCTAAACTTCTAGTTGATTCTTTGTGCATTTTCACTGACTTCGGTCAATCACGGAATAGCAACCATTGATATGTGTAGTCAGTCTAAGCTAAGCTAAGCTAAACTCCTCAAGAGTTTGTTTCAGGACTTCTTCCAGGAGTGCCTCCAAGAAAATCGCTACATGAATTATTCTAAGGATTTTCTCAGGTAATTCTGCAGGAATTCCTTCGAAATTTCTCCAAAACTTCGTTCTGGGCTCCCAAAAAAATACTCAATGGATTCCTCCATGAATTCCTCTAGAAATTCCAAAAGAGGTTAACTTATGAATTGCTCCAGCGATTTAATCAAGAAGAATAAGCATTCCAGGGTTTTCTCCGTGATTTTTTAAGATATTCCAACAGAAACTCCTTTCCTTAAGAGGTTTTTTGAGTAATCCCTGAATACGTTCTTGGAGGGATTTCAGGGGCAATCAATGGAGGAACCGCTAGAAAAAAAAACTTGAGTGATCCTTAGAGGAATCCCCGGTTAAATTCCTGGAAGATTTCCTAACGAAAATCATGCAGGAACCTATGAACGGATTCCCGAGTAAAAACCCTGGAGGAATTCCGGGGACGGACCTGGTGCAGTGGTTAGAACACTCGCCTCTCACGCCGAGGACCTGGGATCGAATCCCATCCCCGACATAGTCACTTATGACGTAAAAAGTTATAGTGACGACTTCCTTCGGAAGGGAAGTAAAGCCGTTGGTCCCGAGATGAACTAGCCCAGGGCTAAAAATCTCGTTAATAAAGTCAAACCAACCAACTGGAGGAATTCCTGAATAAATCCCTGCAACATCAAATATGCTTTTTAGGTATACAGTCTTTATTTTTTAACGTCTTTTTTATAATACAGACTGCGTAAAAAGAATGCACATTTCATTTGAATATACACACGATTCTGTTTTTGCACGGATTTTTTTACACGGCCGTGCAAAAAAAAAAAGTTTCCATACATTTTTTTTGTCAAAACCTTATTTTTGAATTAAACGTCGAGAAATGGTGTTACTTTTTTGCACGGTTTTTGAAATTTTGAACTGAAAACTTTTTTTGCACGGTACGCATCCCCCGTGCAAAAACAGAATCGGGTGTACAGTCGAATCTTTACCAGCTCTTCCCTGGAACAATTTTTAGAGGAAATCATGTAGATATTTTTCTGGAGCAATCCTCGGAGAAATTCCTACTGTGAAAGCTGGGGCCTTACTTAGTCGAGTGGTTAGAGTCCGCTGCTACAAAGCAAAGTCATGCTGAAGGTGTCTGGGTTTGAATCCCAGTCGGTCCAGGATCTTTTCGTGATGGAAATATCCTTGACTTCCCTAGGCATAGAGTATAATCGTACCTGCCATACGATACACGAAAGCGAAAATGGCAACTTTGGTAAAGAAAGCTCTTAGTTAATAACAGTGTAAGTGCTTATAAGAACACTAAGCTGAGAAGCAGGCTCTGTCTCAATAAGGACGTAATGCCAAGAAGAAGAAGAAAAGTTGGAGAAATCTCTGCAGGAATCCTTGTAGAAATGTTTCTAGAGAAATCCAACGATGAGTCTCTGCTTCTCCAGGTATCTCTGTTGGATTATTCAAGTTGATTACTGGAGAACTCCTAGAGGCATCTCTGGAATAATCTCTGGAGAATCCTTAAAGGTGTTTCAGAAAGAATCACTGTAAAGATTTTGCTGGTGAAATCCCTAGAAAAAAAAACCTGTAGAAAAATTGCTGGTTAAATCCCTGAAATAATCCTGAAAATTCTGAAGCAATCCCAGGGGAAATCTGTGGAAGAATTACTGAAGAGATTATCCTAAAGAAATGTATCATAGATTTTCAAAGAAGGAATTGGAGGTACAGGAAGATGGATTGTAAATTACTGGGCATGGAGTACCATTGATACCTCGCGTACCTACAGGAATGAAACCCCTCTGTGCGGTCCTTAGCCCCTGCCCAGCAACTCCTATCCCTATCTCCTCACGGTACTAGTCAGGGTACGAGCAACCTTGAGGAAGATCGGGTTATCAAACGCGGTGGGAAATTTGGTCGTATGCTGACAGGAAAGTAGGGGGATGTTTCTCTGCAAACCTCGAGCTTCTGTACTCCATGTTAGAAGCGGCTCAAAACAACGTCTGTTCCCCATGTCAGGGGCGGCTGATCATCGTCAGAGTGCCGGAGAAGGACACTAAACTATGGCCCTCCGAACATTTAGGGGTAATGGTCCTCAGGAAATCGAGTGGGTTGGTGTCAGGCCCTGCATGCCAGCCGTCAAAAAATAAAGCAACATATAATCAACGAGAGAATACGAACCGAGTCAATCGGCGAAGACCACAGCGACGTAAAGGAACTAGCGATTGGAAGCTCGGTACGTGGAACTGTAAATCTCTCAACTTCATCGGGAGCACACGCATACTCGCCGTGGATTCGGCATCGTAACGTTCCAGGAAGTGTGTTGGAAGGGATCAATGGTGCGAACGTTTAGAGGTAACCATACCATCTATCAGTGCTGTGGCAACACTCAGTGCTGTAAATATTCGACACTTTGCGCGACGTTCGTTCCGTTGCCATGGTCAGCAGTCACAGCACGAGCTTCAGAATGAACGTCGACAAACACAAAAAAGTGTCAATTGAATGTCGTCTAACACGATGACATTTGCATGAATTATAAGTTTACTATAGAATTCAAACATCGGATCATAAACAAAATGAATAGTTTGATCTTGCCTGTAATTTCGAATGTGACACATATACAGTGAAAGCAGAACAGAAACAAACAAAACCGTAACGTTTCCTTTCGAAGCTATGGTGGTCAGTGGCGTTCAATTGACATGTTTCTTTTCGACATTCGTTTGATCGCTCGTGTTGAGAATGTTTAAGTGAAGCGCTGCCGAATATCAGCGCAAAGGTGTCGACTACCGTGATTGCTTACAACACTGGGCAACACACACGAGCTGGGAGATGTGCAGAAGCGCGTGATCGGGTGGTGGCCGATCAATGAGAGAATGTGCAAGTTGAGGCTCAAAGGCCGGTTCTTCAACTTCAGCATAATAAATGAGCACAGCCCTCACTCCAGAAGCACTGATGATAAAGACGCTTTTTACGCGCAGCTCGAACGTAAGTACAACAGCTGCCTAAACCACGACGTCAAAATCGTCAAAGGAGATCTAAACGCTCGGGTTGGAAAGGAGAAGGAATTCAGACTGACTATTGGAAAGTTCAGTGCCCACCAGCTGACGAACGAAAACGGCGTGCGGCTAATTGATGTCGTCGCCTCCAAGAATATGGTCATTCATGGCACCTACTTCCAGCACAGCCTTCCATACCGATAAACCTGGAGATCACCACAGCAGACAGAATCACAAATAGACCACGTTCTGATCGATGGACGGCACGTCAGGACCTATCGTGGCCCTAGCATCGACTCTGGCCACTATCTGGTGATGAATAAACTACGCCCAACACTCTCGGTCGTTAATAACGTACAGTACCGACGGCCGCCCGGTATGACCTAGAGCGGCTTAAGCAACCGGATGTCGCAACTGCGTAAGCACAGTACCTCGAAGCTGCATTACCAGAAGAGGGTGAGCTGGATGAAGCCCCTTTTGAGGAGTGCTGGAGAACAATAGAAGCAGCCATCAACAATGCAACTGAGAGCAACGTTGGGTACGTGGGACGGAGTCGACGGAACGGTTGGTTCGACGAGGAATGTAGGCAGATTCTGAAGGAGAAGAATGCAGCGCGGGTGGTCATGCAGCAGCAAAGGACCCGGCGGAACGTGAAACGTTATGAACGGAAACGGCAACAGCAGACTCGCCTCTCTCGGGAGAAAAAACGCTGCCTGGAGGAGACGGAGTGCGAGGAGATGAAACATCTGTTGCGGTCTCAAGAAACACGTAAGTTCCATAAGAAGCTCAACGCATCCCACAACGGCTTCGTGCCACGAGCTGAGATGTGCAGGGATAAGAATGGGAGCATTTTGACGGACGAGCGTGGGGTGATCGAAAGGTGGAAGCAGCACTTCGACGAACACCTGAATGGCGCTGAGAGCACATGTAATGAAGGTCGGGACAACGGAGGAAATGCCTTCGTCAGTACTGCGGAAGATGGAAACCAACCAGCCCCCATTTTGGGGGTGGTTAAGGATGCCATTCACTAGCTCAAGAACAATAAAGCTGCTGTTAAGAATAGTTTCGGAGCTGAAATTATAAAGATGGACCCGGAGAGGCTGGCCATTTGTCTGCATTGGCTGATAGGCACAATCTGGGAAACAGCTCAGCTACCGGAGAAGTGGAAGGAAGGGATAATATGCTTTATCTACAAGAAAGGCGACAAGTTAGATTGTGAGAACTTCCGAGCTGTCACCATTTTAAATCGACAACGATCGACCGATCGACAACGGACCAGATCTTTACTGTACGGCCAATTCTCCAAAAATGTCGTGAATACCAGGTTCCAACGCATCACCTTTTCATCGATTTCCAGGTGGTATACGTTAGTATCAACCGTGAAGAACTATGCAAAATCATGGACGAGAACAGCTTTCCCGGAAAGCTCACGAGACTAAGAGCGACGATGGAAGGTGTGCAAAATTGTGTGAAGGTTTCATGCGAACAATTTAGTTCGTCAGCGGATCCCGCCGGGGACTTAGACAAGGTGATGGACTCTCGTGCCTGTTGTTCAATATTGCACTAGAAGGTGTTATGCGGAGAGCCGAGGTACGATTTTTACGAGATCCAGTCAATTTGTTTGCTTCACGGATGATATGGACATTGACATTGATGAGGGCAGGATCAAACATGTCGCGCGTCGGTCGAGTAAAGTGAAAAAGTGCCGCGTTCGATTAGTTCTTTTTGATCCTTCATTCTTGACGCTTGCTCCTGGTGTGTCAAGCAAGCCCGAGAAGTCGTCAGTGGTTTTCTCTCTCAGGTCGCGCGCCTATTTTCTCTGAATGCTTTTATATAGCCGAGCAAACGAGTGAAGCTGAAAGTGGATTGTTGCTGCTCAGTCAAGGATGACGGATCAATTGATGAGCTCGTTTTATGCTACTATTTCTAATCTATAAAATATGTATGACTGCTCATTTAATCGTTACAACGGTGGAACGTAAACATAGTTTTTCAACAAACTTTGAATGGTTCGTCTCTGTGAATGTCGCCATAAATTCTGAGTCATGAATTATTTATGTTTGACTTTTATTTTCAAAACCCTTTTTTCTTTTTACTTTCATTTTTGTAATTTAAAAAAAACTTTGAAGGGTTTGACACAGCAAGTGTAGATTTGCGAATGGTTCACTTTTTTAAACAAAATTTGAATGGTTCGTCACCTCTAGTGTCGGCATAATTTTTCTCTACATAGAAATTGTTCATAACAAATGAAAATATTATATTTACATATAAGCATGTTTAAATCTCACAAATATTTTTTAATCATGGTCTAATTCCTTATCAAAGTGAATCCTGTGACACAACGATCCTTCCCATTAACAAACATCCCTCCCAGTAACCTTTGTGGAGACGCAGAGGCAAACACGGTCTCCAAATAGCAAAGGTTTCACACTAACATTCCTTCCCCCAATCCCACATGACTGCAAGGACGTGGCCGGCGCCATTATTGACCCTGTATAAATAGAGGCACTGAACTATGCACACTGAAGAAGATTATGGCCAATCCCAGCCGAACTTCTAATTGATTCTTTGTGCATTTTCACTGACTTCGGTCAATCACGGAATAGCAACCATTGATATGTGTAGTCAGTCTAAGCTAAATGCATAATGTCTAACATTTTCTTAATGCATAAAGAAGTGTAACTGTCTAACAATATAAGCTCTTGCAGAATCAAAGAAGGTAAACAATAACAACATTGTGTCAATCAAGAATGATCATAATGGTAAAAAAAAATAAGACATGGTTTATATATCATTCAAATAACCTCAATGTTTTGATGACATTCTAGATATGGCACTGTTCACTGAATGATGAATGATTGAAGGTGAGTACAAGTGTTGCCAGCATGCAGGTGATATTATGGTGCAGTATGATTCACCCCGTTATCTAATTGTTGACCACAACATGGGCTGTGGGCTCCCCCTCTAGGTCCGATGGCTATTCACGCCTCTGTCTGCTGCTCAATTCCATTCAAGCATTGCAGGCAGGCAACAGAAACAAGCTGCTCCCATCAAGATTCTCGCCTTCCATCCCATGAAGATGAGGAAATCTTTTTATGAGAATTTTATATAATTCGCCCATAAATTACCCCGTCCAATTCAGCAGCGCGGGTTGAAGGCGATAGATCACTTGATTTCTCTGAATGGCAGCGTGGTCGAAAGGCGATGACCATCATCGTCGAGTGAGGTCGATGAGCTAGGCTGGAGGCGACAAAGGAGGACAAGGGGCCACCAAACGAGACTTTCCTTGCTGGCTGCTCTCGAGTTGCGGAGCAATAAATTATAAACATCCATGTCACACACTACTGACTGGGCCCTCATTCCGGAGAGCCATACTTTCGCACAGTACTTCAGCTCAATTGAAACGAATGTTCAATTATTTTACATTCTTGTGACGACTGCGTGACGGTGCGTTTCACAATGTTTGCATACGCAATTTGTACTCATTTGTTGAATTTTGCAGCGGTGGTCGGTAGTAGCTGACATTATATATGTGTGAATTGATATGCTTATGGATGTAACTGTAGGAAAAAAAGGTTACTTGATAATTGTGAATGAAAGCAGTTGTTGGCGGTATCTGGTAACTGGTTACAGAATACCAGTACCAGAGACACGTTTCTCGCCATTTGGAAGATTTGTGCTAAAGCCATTTGAGCCTATTTAATTTGATCCTGATGGAATAAGGAAACACAAGGCGACAACAAAAGAGTCCATAAACGGATTCTAGTGAAAATTTGACAGGTTTGTTATTTAAAAAATACCATTTTTACTGATTTTATTTTGGATGCTTTATATCAATTTCAAGACAAGGTCGTCTTCTTTTTTGTCATATTACGTCCTTACTGGGACAGAGTCTGCTTCTCAGCTTAGTGTTCTTATGAGCACTTTCACAGTTATTAACTGAGAGGGGCCTTCCTTAGCCGAGTGGTTAGAGTCCGCGGCTACAAAGCAAAGCCATGCTTAAGGTGTCTGGGTTCGATTCCCGGTCGGTCCAGGATCTTTTCGTAATGGAAACTTCCTTGACTTCCCTGCACAGTAAAAAATAATGAAGATTACACGTCATGTAAACTTCATTTATGCGATGTAAACATGACGTCATGTAAATTTCAGTTTGAAATCATGTAAAAATGTGTTATATGTCATGTAATCACTCAGGATCCTGCTAGATTACATGACATATAACTGAAGTTTACATGACATATCATGTAAATATCCATGATATTCCACGCTCCAGTTATGTGCATTATATGTCTCAGAAATTTACACGTTTCGTTCGAACTGTGTGGGCATAAAGTATCATCGTACGTGCCTCACGAGATACGCATGTGAAAATGGCAACTTTGGCAAAGACAGCTCTCAGTTAATAATTGTGGAAGTGCTCATCAGAACACTAAGCTGAGAAGCAGGCTCTGTCCCAGTGAGGATGTTAGTGCCAAGAAGAACAAGAAGAAGAACTGAGAATTTCCTTAGCCAAAGTTGCAATTTTTGCATTCGTATTTCAAGGAAGTCAAGGAAATTTTCATTACGAAAAGATCCTGGACCGATCAGGAATCAAACCGCTTTGTAGCCGAGGATTCTAACCACTCGGCTAATCCTGTACGTAATGACAGAAAAAATAAAGAGGGAAGGTCTTGTGGGCACCTGTCGCATAAATACATCAGTCTATCACAAGTACTTTTCGTCATCAATATCGACAATTCCATTTCACTTTGCTGGAGTCATAAATAATCGATATGTCGTAGCCGATGCACATACTTCAGCAAAACCTGCTAGCATTGCCAAACTCCACCTCCACATTCATCCATTTCTCTTGAATTTTGATGACGATGGGTAGAAATAAAACAACACACTCGCTCGTTAATAAATCAATCATGGAACCAAAGTTTTACGATATGAAATCCCCACACATAAATACAAACACACGAGCAAATCCATCCATCGAGTGCTGAGCAAATATTGACCATCAAAGACCAATTGCAATGCAGAGTGACTGACGGACTGACCGCAGCAGTTGGCCAGTCCTGAAAGCGTCACATAAATCCCCACGCAATCTACCAATACCCCTCCCCTTTCTTTCCTGTGCACCATCATTTTTCCCCACCCAAAAAGGACACCAACCCTTTGGAACGGAACCTTCCCGCGCCATAAAAGTAAATGATTTAAGTAAAATCATAAAAATAATTGTTGAAACAATAATACGAAAACGCATAAAAATGCATTCGCGCGGTGCTTTCTGTCCGACCCATTTATCATCTTCATTGCACTCATTGTCAAAAAACGTGCTGCACGGATGCGCTATCGCATATACGGGACGAGTTCCAGTTTCAGTAGCAGAAGCAGCCAAAGGTATTCATCGGTGGACCTCTTGCGCTGATGCTCGTTTTACAATTGAAGTATGTGTCCCCATCACACAAATCATTCAGAAATTTGGTGCGCGATTCTCCTCCGGTCAAGCGTTTTCCCCAGCACTCACAGTGTGCTGTTTTGGGGGAATTGTTGGACGCAATTCAGCGGGTGATCGAACGATGTATGAAAAATATGATACCCTAAGCAAAAAATTACGAGGAAATAGTGTTTGCTCACCCTTCTTCTGGGGACGGACCTGGTGTAGTGGTTAGAACACTCGCCTCTCACGCCGAGGACCTGGGATCGAATCCCATCCCCGACATAGTCACTTATGACGTAAAAAGTTATAGTGACGACTTCCTTCGGAAGGGAAGTAAAGCCGTTGGTCCCGAGATGAACTAGCCTAGGGCTAAAAATCTCGTTAATAAAGTCAAACCAACCAACCAACCCTTCTTCTTCTTCTTGGCATTACGTCCTCACAGAGACAGAGCCTGCTTCTCAGCTTTTTACACAGCAAAAAATTCTCAAATTTACATGGCACGTAATTTTTTATGATAATCATGTAAAAGGAATTGTAACTGAACATTCATCGTTAATTAATGCAATTTGTCTCATTGCATTCGAAAATGCTTGCAATCTTGAGTGAAACTGAAACATTTCATGATCTAACATTCAACATTCGCCAATATTGCATGCTATATTGCATCTTGAAAGTGAAATTGCAAACAAGAATGCTCGGTTTACATGATTCTACGCCGAATATTTTGTTAAAAATAATGCACATGGATGGATCAACGGCTTGTCATGTCATGTGCATAGTTTATGATTGAATTTTCAGCGTGAAAATCAATGAAACCGAGCCGTTTTGCATGCAACATTCTTCGAGAGAAGAGGATTCGCGTTCAATATTAAGGATTTTGGTAACAATGTTGGATATATTGGTGTGTTTATAGGTTACATCATTGAATAATACATGAGAAATGGCTTTGCATTATTTAGGCAAAAATTACGTTACGTATAAATCTAAGATTGGTGTGTATGAGCGCTTCCACAGATATTAAATGAGAGCTTTCTTTGCCGAAGTTGCCATTTTCGCATTCGCATATCGTGTGGCAGGTACGATTATACTCTATGCCCAGGGAAGTCAAGGAAATTACCATTACGAAAAGATCCTGGACCGACCGGGAATCGAACCCAGACACCTTCGGCATGGCTGTGCTTTGTAGCCGCGGACTCTAACCACTCGGCTAAGGCAGGCCCCTAATTTGCTCACCCCTTTCCTGTAAAAAAATCCGTAAGTGTTCTATTTTTCCCGATTCCTCCTATTTGTACAAAAATCTCATATATTTTACTTAAGACACCGTATACTTTAAAATCTTTTTGAACGAGGCTGGGTCCTTTTTCCACAAAGTAGAACACTATGATGCGACAATGATGGTGTTTGTCTTCTACCTATGCTAGGGCAGGTTTTCGTTTCCGCAGATATGATGCATATATGACCAACATTTTTTCGTCGTCAACCCCCACTGGAGCGAGAGGAAGTGCAGTCGACTGGGGGCCATCCCTCTGAGGGAACGGACCATCAGGATGCGAGGTTGATGGGTGCAAAAAGACTTATGGTATTTTCCAGCGTAGGGTGGCCAAGCTTTGGGAATGTCTGGTAATTTTCCAGATACTTTCAAAGAGCTGTTCCAGGAATTTCTTTCAACATTAGTTTTGGGATGTTTTCCAAACATTCTTCCTGAAAATCTTGCAAAACATTTCATCTAAGAAGTACATATCTATTATCAGTGAGGTATGTTAAAAGTGTCATGAAGTCTATCAAGAGTTTCCCAGGGATTCACAAAACTTCTTATAAAATTTGTTTTCAGGAATCACTCGAACAATTCCTTGGAGAATTTTTCCCAAAATAATTTAATCTTTGTTGGATGCCTAGCACTTATTTTCCAATTACACCTTATGATTGTTGTAGGCCTTCCTTAGCCGAGTGGTTAGAGTCCGCGGCTACAAAGCACAGCCATGCTGAAGGTGTCTGGGTTCGATTCCCGGTCGGTCCAGGATCTTTTCGTAATGGAAATTTCCTTGACTTCCCTGGGCATAGAGTATAATCGTACCTGCCACATGATATACAAATGCGAAAATGGCAATTTTGGCAAAGAAAGCTCTCAGTTAATGACTGTGGAAGTGCTCATAAGAACACTAAGCTGAGAAGCAGGCACTGTCCCAGTGGGGACGTAATGCCAAGAAGAAGAAGAAGCAGAAGATGTTAAAGAATTCCCTCAAGTCCATCAAGAGTTTCCAAGGGATTCACAAAATTTCTTATAACATATGTTTTCAGAAATCACTTAAACAATTCCTTGGAGGATTTTTTTTAATAATTTAATAATTTTCACTAATTTTCCAATCGAACCTTGTGATTATTGTAGCATTTTTCCTTAGAGAACTTCCCAACTGCTCGTTCTGTTCAGGGTCTCCCATGGGCATTAGAGGGGGCAAGTGATTATAAAAGTTCGTTCATGAAACGTCTGAAATGTTAACCTAGGAAGGACATCTATCTTTTATTTTTTATTTACAGTTAGCAAAGTGAAGTTCAAAAACCTTCTTGGTTACTTTTTCTGAGTAGCATGTCCATTAACGGTTTGGAAAATTCAATATTGTAAAAATTGCTAACATTTGATTGGTGGATAGCCAGGCTAATGATTGACACGTGATAAAACACGTTCAGATAGTACTTTCAAGGATATTAGGATTCTACCAAAATTTCTCCTCTACCTGATTATTGTATGATTTTTCCTTAGAGAACTTCCCAACTGCTCGTTCTGTTCAGGGTCTGCCATGGGCGTTAGAGGGGGCAAGTGATTATAAAAGTTCGTTCATGAAACGTCTGAAATCTTAACCTAGGAAGGACATCTATCTTTTACTTTTTCTTTACAGTTAGCAAAGTGAAGTTCAAAAACCTTCTTGGTTACTTCTTCTGAGTAGCATGTCCATTAACGGTTTGGAAAATTCAATATTGTAAAAATTGCGAACATTTGATTGGTAGATACCCGAGGAGGAAAGAATAACTCGCCAATAACTTATGCATACCATATTTTGGTATGATACTATAATTAGGTATTGGTCAGTTATCAATACCTCATTTTGGTTTTATAATGGTATTTGAAAAACATGTTTAAAACAATTAAAAAAAATTCTTTTTGGTATTCGATAGGTATTGAGGACTGCTGGAGGTATTGAACTATTATTGAAAAAAAATCACTTTTATATGAAAATGCATCATGTATTATTTAGGTATTACAATACCTGATCTAGTTATTAGCTTGGTATTTGTAGAATATGCAGAAGGTATTATTTGAGGTATTTTACCTCTTATGCAGGGATCATTCATACCTCATTTAGGTTGTAAGTATTGGAAATTATCTGGTATGGAATACCTCAATTTGGTATTCAGTAGGTATTTTCTTCTGCTCGGGTAGCCAGGCTAATGATTGACACGTGATAAAACACGTTCAGATAGTACTTTCAAGGATATTAGGATTCTACCAAAATGTCGTCCAAAAATAACTCATGAATATCTGCAGGTATCCCTAAAACAGTTATTCGAAATACTCCTTTGAGGAATCCGTCAAAAAATTTCCAAGAAAATGTATCGGGATTACTGTAGATTTCTTGGAATATGATTTTAGTTATCCCCAGATTATTCATACTATCAAATGAAAAAAAGAAATACAAAAAAAGAATGCAAATAGAATTTTATCGTAAAATTTGTTGTGAAGATTTCTATTTTTTTTCCTTGGATTCCTCTTACAATTAGTACTTTTCTAGGAGTTCCTCCAAGGAAATATTGAATTTCCTTCGAATATTTCCTCTTGAATTACTTAAGTGATTGCACAAAGGAATTGTTTCAGGAATACTGTCAATGTTTGTTTCAGGAATCAATTCAAAATTATTGCAAGATTTCCTTTAAAGTTTCATTCATATTGTTTTTTTGAGAAATTTCTTTAGACATTCCTCCTTGTATTTTTTCTGGTAATCTGCCAAACATGTACTTGGCAAGCCATATAATTTTTCGGCTCTGGGGGGGGGTTTTGATCCCCAAAACCCCCCCTTGGTTGCGCCACTGATACCGTAACATAAATTTTAAGGTTTCAACTTGAAACTCTCAGGAATTTCGAAATTTCAAAAATCTCTTGATGAATTTTTAAGGAACCTTCTTAAAAAATACCAAATCTAACTCTAAGGATTTAGATTAAACTATTTGAAAAATCCCTAATGGAATCATAGAGATATTCCTGCAGGAATTATTTTATCTTCCCTTCACCCTTAAAAGCCCGAGACGGACCTTCGGAGACTAGTAGATCAATTAATCTATATAAATAAAAATGGAGTGGTGTTTGTATGTCACGAAATGGCTCACGAACGGGTCAACGTATATGAATGATAATTGCTCCGTTTTGTTCCTCAAGGGTTCCGACGTGTTTGCATGTATAAAAATCCCAGGATATTCACCGGAAAAGTAGGGAAAACGAGAGTGCACGGAACTGTCATTTTGTATGGGACGATCCGAAGCGTTTTTCAATAGCCTACTTGATGGCAAGACGAAGTTTGTCCCGGCACTAGTTTGAAATAAATTTTTGAAGTAAATGCGATTAGTTGGTCTTACAATCCCTGGATGAGACATCCTTCTGACCCCTCCTCCTTCTCTTGGTAATGGAAAAAGCGTGGACAGGAGGGGTACAAAATTGGTTTCAAACGGATATCTCAACATCCAAATAAGCTAGAAGGTTGGTGTCTTCGGCAAAGTTATTCAGTAATTCAAGGACTATCTGGCGGTGAAGGGTCTTATTGAGGTTTTTATCGCTACGTGGCGCTAGTGACAAATTTTCTTCAATTGTGTGTATCTCAATATCCTTAACAGCTGGGAGGTTGGTGTCTTCGGAAAAGCTATTCAGCAGTTCAAGGGCTATCTGGCAGTGAAGAGTCTGATTCGAAAATCATCCGCTAGGTGGCGCTAATAAAACAAATCTTCAATTTCCTCTACCTCAAAAGCCTTGTCAGCTAGAAGGTTGGTGACTTCGGCAAAGTTATTTACCAGATTGAAAGCTATCTGGTGGTAGGGGGCCTGAATGAGAATTAATCAACTAGGTGGCATAACGCATTAGCAAATTTTCTTCAATTGTCTGTATTTCAAGAACCTTGAAAGCCTGTCACCTCCCCAGGGGAAAGGTCGCATGAGACGGAGACAAAGATGGTAGAAAGTAGAAGCACCGGGTTCGATTACAGGGAAACCCGCTGAAATCATTACGAGTCATTCCATGGCAAAATCAAAGCAAAAATTTAACATAGTAAAGTTAATAATTGTTCTATTACTTACGGTTAGGGTGGTACTAAAACCTAGGTGAAGTGAGCGTTAGTGTTCGGTGTATCCCTCGGCGACCGTAGAACCAGGAGCTTGTCCGGACAAACCGTATTGCCGGTAGGACAGCAACCACTCCACGACAAAGCCCACTATGACCGTCTGGGATGCCCAAGCACTGAGCCAGGCTGATGGTCACCACCGCCATCGATTTAGGGGTTGAAAAGAAAGGCCTGAATAGAAGTGGTTGAAGAGGGGAGCACATAAGTTTCGGCTTAGAAGCACAATTCGGGATATGCCGTAGAATTAATTTCTCCACGCTTATCGATCTCAAAACAACTTATACGAACTACTCCATCATGGCATGCATCGACATGCAGCTAACTTGGGTGTTCTGGGCATTTAGGCGGCTGTAGAAAACAAGCACTTCTTATGTATCACCTGCAGAACTTCATCAACGAGTTTACCTTTCCAGCCCGCACTTCTACATTTTCTCATCACAGAGCCACTTAATACGCACTTAATACTCACTACAAATCACAAAATGCCAGTCAGGCGCAATAGTAATTATTTTAGACTTTGCCTAGGACTTGCCTGCTTTGGGATTAATTGGCTACTGATCGAGGCACTGACGGTTCAAGACCATATATGAGCGTAGATAGACAACTCCCTTACCTCTACACAGATCAGTCAGTGGTGTTGAAGTTCAGAGGAGACGGTGATCATGATTAACTATGGTCGATTATAGCTGATCGGAAGATGTGTTGTGTTGTTCTGTTGTGAGTGTGATGAGGTTTTGAACATGGTAAGATAATTTTTGCTCTCATTTATTGTGGTAGACCTTGAGTTCCATAGGTACTCACGCGACACAACAGTGACGGTCATGTGTAAGGTTACAAGTGTGAAGGTTGGTGTCTTCGGAAGAGATGTTCATCATATGAAGAACTTATTATATTCATATTATATTATATTATATCCAGAAGCAAAATGGAATTTCAACAGATATTGAACCGAGCTAGCAAATTTGGAAAAAATCTTAAGTTAATTTGGAGCATTTTTTTTTACCAGAAGTCAATAGCGAATCTATCTGCATGATCATTATTACTAATACTAAATTGTAAACGTTGTAAGTATGTGTTGTACTTAGTGTCTATGTAGGATAAATTATTCTTGAGAATGTTCTTTTCCTCCATCCATTTTTAACTGGAAAATGGAACGTTTTGTTTTTCTCAATTTTGTAGAAGTTCAAAAATAATTGTCCCTATTTAATACTCAACGTTAGAATGATCTGTTGAATTTATTATTCTTTTGAAAAACATGGTGCTTTGAAAAAAAATCCTCCTAAATATGGTCGTTTCTCAGTTGTTAGAATATTAAACATTATAGAATTTATAATTATTTCAAAATGTCATAAATCTTTGTATACAACTGCTGATGTTTATCCAATTGCAACTTCCAGTGTAAGTGCTCGGAGCCTTAATTACCTATCAAGTTATACAGCGTGACTATGAGTCAGAATGTGGAATGCGGTACCAGCCTGATACAGTTGGGCGTAGAACAATTTGGCCACCTTAAAATGACTGAATATAATGGACTTTTAGGCGTAGAATGAAAGGATCATTTTAACCCGTATAGGCCTGAGTGAATGCAAAAATTCTAAAAATCTCACCGCTCAGCGAATTCTTAATGGATTCAAATGATTTTTTGTCAGTATACTGGTACATATATCTAGTTTCTAGAAGTGTACAGAGGAACGCGGAAATATTCCTGTGGCCGGAGTTATACCGGTGGGTCACTGGGTCAGGTCGGTGAGAAGGGTACTGTGCGTTTGTGCCCCTGGAGGTAGGCAAATTTCAAGTCACAGATGATTTCCGGAATCGGCTATAATATGGCCACTACATGACGAAATTTGAAGAAAATTGCATCAGAGTAAACGTTTTAGGAAATGATTAAATTAGATAACTATGAGTTTTGCATTTGATTTATCCTACAAATGACCATTTTCGGGTCTCGGAACGCCTCAAACTTACGATAAAGTGGCTAATTTTTATCTGAACATTTGTGCCAAGCTTATGGGAACGCATTTTAGTGCACAGTTATGTTTGAAGTCTACTTTTCGAGAATTGAAACGTTTTAGTATCCAACAAACCTATAGCCGGTTCGTCCGGACATTGAGTCCGAATGGCCACATCTGGTTTATTTTGAACGTTGCAAAACTCTTCATTTATAACGTTGAATATCAGATCTTAATGATTTACGCAAATTAAAATGATTGTCATTGCAAATAAATAAAGGTAACTCGGCATGTCCCATAAAATAGCCCTTTTTTACCCGACTTGACCCAGTAACCCACCGGAATAACTCCGGCCACAGGAATATTTCCGAGTTCCTCTGGCTACTTCTAGAATCTAAATAAGTAGGCCAGTGAACTGACAAAAAATTATTTGAATCCGTTAAGAATTCGCTGAGCGGTAAGGGTTTCAGTATTTTTGCTTTCACTCAGGCCTATACGGGTTAATGGCCATGGCTTTTAGGAAACGATTTTGACGAAGTGCATAATAGTTCCTGTAGGATACGATTTCCTTTATTGTTGTGATTGTGACTTCCAGCTATCTTACATCCACTAGGCGAACATGCGGCTTTGTTACCGGAGTCAACGACTTCGAATAATAATAAGGGGCGATCCATTAATTACGTAAGACAATTTTCAGGGTTTTACAATACCCCCTCCCCCCATAGTAAGATTTTTAGTATGAAAATCAAAAATAAATTGTATGGCGCGTAAGAAATCCCAAAACCCCCCCTCCCCCCGTAAACCCTTACATAATTAATGGACAGCCCCTAAGTTGATAATTAAATCAAAAGAAAATAATACAGCGGAACACGTTTTTGTCTCAAGTACTAAAATACCGCTATTTACCTAATTAAGGGTTGCTGAATCCATTGCTGTTTCGCAATAATTTAGGTAACTGAATCTCTATAAAATATTTGAGTGCAATTTCTGGAGTTGTACTCATAGACTATCGAATTCGGTACATGGTTTGTTGGAATCATCATAGATTTTTGTTTCTCGTCAGTTGAAAATCATCGCGTCCCTCTCCTCGTTTTAATGAATTCTGATTTTTTTCCTGTTTCTAAAAGGCAGGTTTAATAAAATGAAGATTTCTGATCGGTATAATTTGTCGAGTTTGCTTCTTTTTCTCATTTAAAATGTGAGATTCCGAGACAAACACCAAGACTATCGTTCTTCGGTAAACGATTACCGATGATTTGATTGTTTTGACAGTTGAACTGCAATATTCAAATTACCACCTATTCTGTAATCTATTCGTTTACTCAACGAATTACCAAACGTTCAGCTGTTAAGGTTTCGGTAAACAAATTACTTATTTAGGTTATTTGAGCTGAGTGTGTTATGTAATGTAATGATGTAATAGGTATCTATATTCACCACTTTTTGACACACTATGCTGTATGGTCCAGCTGCCCGAGCAGAATAAAATAATTACTGAATACCAAATTGAGGTATTCCATACCAGATAATTTCCAATACTTACAACCTGAATGAGGTATGAATGAGCTCTGCATAAGAGGTAAAATATCTCAGAAAATATCTCATGCATATTCTACAAATACCAAATCCATAATTAGCTCAGGTATTGTAATACCTAAATAATACATAATGGATTTTCATATAAAAGTTAAATTTTTCAATAGTAGTTCAATAACTCCAGCAGTCCTCAATAGCTACCGAATACCAAAATGAAGTATTTTCAATTGTTTTTTTTTTAAACATGGATATCTGTTGCTCTATGTTTCAGTAGACTTTTCTATATAAATAATAGTTCAAACAAACTCATTGACCGTCCAAGATCTTCTTCTTCTTACTGGCGTTACGTCCCCACTGGGACAAAGCCTGCTTCTCAGCTTAATGTTCTTATGAGCACTTCTACAGTTATCAACTGAGAGCTTACTATGCCAATGACCATTTTTGCATGCGTATATCGTGTGGCAGGTACGAAGATACTCTATGCCCTGGGAAGTCGAGAAAATTTCCAACCCGAAAAGATCCTCGACCGGTGGGATTCGAACCCACGACCCTCAGCTTGGTCTTGCTGAATAGCTGCGCTTTTACTGCTACGGCTATCTGGGCCCCCAAGATATTGAACAATAAAAAAAATCGTTGCGTGCAGCGACATATTATGTCTAGTTATATTTTAACAAATATTGATAATATGTTAATAACCGATTACCGCCAGACATTGTGTGATGTCATATGATCCACCCTAATGCTTCAGGTTGCATTCCTCCATTTCACTCCACGGGGTAATAAATAATTTACAATTATCGTGTCATTTTTTCTCTATGGGATCTTTCCACCGAAAAATGCTCCAAAACCTGGGGTGGGCTACTCTTTCAGCAGTGAAGTGATATTTCAAAGTGTAATCATTGGACACTTTTGTTCAACTATTCTCCCATACAACACCCTGAACCAGTATCCACCATGCAACTAGGTCCCGACAACAGTATGGAAGGCTGGTGGTTGGGGTGCGCAGGAAGGTGGCTACATTTGGCAGCAGCCATTCATGTGGATTTTTTCCTGCACTCCCACTCAGTGGAACTTCTTTTCCTGCTTTTCAAATTCAAAAACTGACGGGTGTATGTACTTTTTCATCGGATACTCCGGCTCCAGGTCCAACCAGAGGATTGTGTTATATGTTGCGGTCGTTAGCTTGCGGCTCCATATTTCACGTTGACGAATGATCGGTCTCAGAAAAATATTCGACTGAAGCTATTGGACTTGTAGTTCAGACTGTGTAGTCACCAATGGGAATTTCCGGAACGGGAGCTAGAAAAAAAAAAACTGTCGCTGCCCACGAGCTGATGGGAACGCTGGGCAGAAGGATTTGTCCACTGACTGGTCAAACTGGCACGAAAGCTTATGATTTATTGGGAAAATAACTGCACCGGAAAAGTTATAGCATCGAATATTCGGGGACTGTTTGAATGCATTTCCCCCCTCCAAGCTTTGGTGTCGAGTTGGGTGGGTTCGTCAATGTAATTGTTTGCAGCATTTGAACATTAGAAACGTTGCACTGGACGGTAGAGCATGTGAATGGTGGAGGTCCGTCACAACCCAGGTGCCGGAAATGGATCTCTGCTCAATGGTTTTGCAACAACCGACAGAATGCAACTGCAATGAATCCTGCAACGATGACCAATCTAATTCAAATGTAGATTATGGGAACGTTCGGTCATCGAGTGCGGCAATTGAATGGGTCCTGGAAAGCTGTCGAACTTAATATAAATCAAACGGAAAATTGTTACCTAGCGTTGGTCTGTGCGCTTGGGTGTGTCAAATAATGATACATGAACTTGAAAAAATATAATAGAATACATTTAATTAACGATGATTATTCAATTCTATCATTTTGGTAATGATCAATAACATATGATCGATGAAACTAGATAACACAAAGAGACAGAATTCTCTAATTCCGTTACGATATGTATGAGTAGAAAAAGTCTATCAAGTAATTAACACTTACTTCCACAACAAAGTTCAGTGCTCCTGACCAGTAGAGATACGGAATCTATTGTTAACTGACACCTACCGCATACGGCGTCCTGTTGGCGTTTCACTGACGTATCATAGACGTCATAGTTTGATCTGAAATGACACGAGACATCACATGAAAAAACAAACTGTTGCTGAGTAGGTATTGCTTTATTCAAATAAATTGACTAGCGACTGGAAGCTCAGTATGTTGAACTGTTAACGTCTCAACTTGGTTTGGAGCACACGCATACTCGCTAAGGTGCTGAAAGGTCACGGATTTGGCATCGTAGCGTTGCAAGAGGTATATTGGAAGGTATAAATAGTGCAAACGTCAAAAACCAACACACGACCTGAGAACTGACTTTCTAGTGATGTGCTCCTCTGTATGGAGCATAATTCAGCATAATAAACGTGCGCTGACCAGAAGCATTGATGATGATAAATATGATTCAAAGAAGATTAAAACGCTCAGGTTGGCCAGGAGGATAAGTTAAAACCGACTGTTTGAATGTTCAGTGCCCAACGGCCGACAGGTATCAGGTATAAGAAGGCCGGCTCCAGAGGCACGTTCCCCGTCATTCGAGAGATTAGTACCATCGCCATATCTGAGCCTATTTCATCATCTAACCGATGGGAGAGGAAAGGGAAGGGAAAGATGGGAGGAAATAGGAGTGGAGTCCCTTGAAGAGGCGCGAAATGGGAGCATCAATCACTCGAGAATAACTTTTGAAAATGGCCTATACATTTGAAAAATTCTATTTCTGAAACTGTTGATTTAAGAGAAAAAAGTTCTATGAAGAAGTTGTAGTAAACCGTTTGGCCTACTAAAAAAAATACACACTGAAAAAATATTTTATGTTTTTTCATAAAAAAATATCAAAATAAGAACTTGAATTTTAAATTACATAAAAACCCCATTTTTAACATTTTTAAATTTTCACCATTAAATCATTATTAAGTGTAGAACTAGCCCTCGTGTGTTAAAATACACTCAAATAAAGATTTAAAAAAAAAAAAAATTAAATCATTATAGTAAACAGATGTTTGGGACAAAATTTCATGATGGAGAAATTTTTAATAAAAAAGTTTTTCAAAGAACAACTTTTGGTCGATTTTCAAAATTTCGATTTTGATTTCATCAATATTAATACGTTTTTGAGAGTAAAAACCATATATCTCTCCACCCACATATAGATCCTTTATCGAGAATCACGAATAACTAATAAAAAAGCCAAATTGAATATTAACATAATATTTTTGCGTTAAACTCGATATAATTCAAAATTGGCTACTTCTAGAGAAATTATTCATATAATCCTAATGGTTCAGAATAATTTCAAGATTCTAATTGTACCATTAAAACATATGTATACTATAAAGAATCTATGGTGAAAATTAAAAAAAAATATTAAAAATGGGGTTTTTGTGTAATTTAAAATTAAAGTTTTATATTTGATTTTTTGATGTAAATGAATAAAATATTTTTTCAGTGCATATATTTTTCTTATAGTTCAAACGTTTCACTACAATTTCTTCAGAGAACATTTTTCTTTAAAATCAACAGTTTCCGAATTAGAATTTTTCAAATAAGTTGCATGCAAAAATTTATAGGCCATTTTCAAAAGTTATTCTTGAGTCAAAGTGATCAATTTTTCTATGGAAAGCACTTATTCTACCATACCAAAAACATGAGCAAAATTTAATCCAGATCGAAGACTATCGAGCACAATTTTTATTTTTTTCGACTCATTCTGGATGGAATTCGTCATTAGCCAATTCACTCCCAGCAATGCACTGTGTTTTATTTCGTCGAGTTAATACGTTTTTTGAATAGCAGCCAAACCGTTGATTTTAGCGATATAGTTTGTTCGGAGATGTTTCTTGGTATATTGAAGCGTATCTTCTGATGAAAAATGTTTTGTGATCAATCCACCAAGCAGTGAGATAGAAAAACTATTTGTTCGAAACATTTAGATAGACATACGGTGTCTTCGGCAAAGTTGTAGAATTGGCCATTTGAAACAACTTTGTCGAAGACATAATTTTTTTTGTCTCTTATACTTTTCGTTGCATGTGAATGGCCCCTAAAAATCATATTTTTAATCATAACTTTTTTCCAAGAATTTGGACATTTTTTGTGATTTTTACAAAGTTTTTTTGTCATAAAAAAAAACCGTGTTTTTGCTGAACATATCATCACCCTATCTTTTGAAGTAACAAAGTTATTTATGGATTACTCTTTTTTTCAAGGAGTAGTTTAGGCTTCAATAACTGCCTTCAAGAAGAAAGTTGTATAGAAAATTTGCTACAAGGAAAGTGACAAGCAATTGTGAGATCACTCGGAACAAGGACAATTGTGTCCCAGTTCACCAGAAGTGGAAACATCAAAATCATTATGATTTTCAATAGACGGAGAGAATCCAACGAATTTGGTCACAACCAATTCCCAGTTTGTGCAGTATAAAAAAATGCAAAGTCTGCGCAGTTATGTTCAAATGTTCATAGAAGATGTAGCGACGATCCGATAATGATTCATCATCTGATGCATGTCAATTCGTCAACTCGTGACTGGTTCTGTTCGAGCAGAGCATTATGTCAAAAACTTCTTCTCTAGCAGATACCATGAATGTTAGCGTTAGCGTTAGCGTAGTTACGGTATACTTCGTAGATTGGATACTAGCAATATTCATGTTTCTTTTTAGATAATCTCATCCAGACTACTTTCAGAAACAAGATTGGGGAGTAAACCTTGATTCAATCTTGAATGAAACAACTTATTAGTCTTTTGCGTAATGTGTATCCAGAACTCAGTTAACAACATAAATGTTTTAGGTAAATTTTTCCGCTCATAAACAAATAAAGAGCAGAACCGATCCCTCCAGGGTCATCGGATCAACGAAAAAAAAAAACAAAGAACAAAAACAATAAAAAAAGACAAAGAACAAAAACATTATACACGACCGAGATATAAGCGTTACACATATGTTTTCTATTTTCGAACGAGAAACTGTCTATTTCGGGTCATAACATCCAGAAAAAAAAGAATTGCGTTCTAACTAGCATAGCAAGAGATATTTTAAACAAATAGAAAAAAAATATGTTTCGTGTAAATCATATTTCCGTATATTGACATGAGGAATGAACGCGCTGATTTAAAATAAAAAGGGTAGAATCGGAACAAACTCACCGAATCTTCCAATCATTTTTTGGACTGCCTCCAGTCCAGCACACCTCTTTTGTGGGACGTAAAACCACATGCAAAACTGTTGTTCTCTCACTCATCCACTTCACTTATCTCCGATCCAATATTCGTCACTGGTTCACACCTGAGACGAGACTCGCGAAGACGGTCTTTTTTTTCTGTGATTGCTGAGTTTTTTTCTTATTCCACTTTGTGTTTATACCAATTATGCGCATGCTGTTCAAATCCTCACATGAACCTCTCAGCAAAAAATGATTGAGTTTGCATCACATCGAATCATAAATAGCCGTTTGAGTGAAATTTCATACCAGCAAACGTAGCAGACATTAGAAATAATTATTCTTCTGCTTAGATTTATCAGCAACTTTGGAAAAAACTGCTCCGCCGACTGAGGTTTTTAATAACAGTTTACTTTGAACACAATACTTTTCACTTTTTCAGCCATAAAAACGGTGGGCTGCATTTGACGTTTCGTGAGAAGGGAATCTGGGCTGCATATGACGTTGATATTTTTCCTCATCGCGAGTCTCTCTCAGGTTCACACGTCAAATATCCATTGTTTTCTTTTCCACAAAACAAATGTTGATTTTCGTTTTGCACTACATTAAGCACTTCGAATGAATTTATAAAGAAAATAAAATAAACATTGTTGTTGTGGAGAAACCGAAAAAAAAAACAATATTTTTTGAGACGAATTGACAGCAGCAAAATTTTGTACGTCCGTTCATTTTCGCGCACCGCCAACTTCTCCACCTCTCTAGCAGAGTAGCAGATACCATGAATGCTTGGCGATTACCAAGATTTGAACTACTTAAGCATTCCATCAGACAGGAGCTTCCCTAATTGATATCTGAGCTGCTCCAGATGATGTGATGAGTATTACCATCACTGCCCATAACCAGCAGAAGGCCTTTTCGTAGGCAGTGTACGACAACTCGTTTGAAATCATCCGTTGGGGATGGTGCATCATGTGGTTCATACACCACAAAACGAAAGACGTTTTTTCTATTGAGGTCATTGTAGGAAACATAATAGGTCTGGTTAAAAAATCTAAATCTAGGAAAAACATGTAATTCATCCTGGTCATTTAATTTAAAACATGTTTATGTTCACTCTTGCAACTATCATCGAATAAGAAATGTTTTAGATGATATGGAGTGAATATTAATAAAATCAATTAGGGTAAGTGTACCATTATGGACATAGTGATTCCCTATTCCCTATTTAATGTCATCAAAGTTTGAAAATTGTTGTGTGTTGTTAGCTTATTTTGGGAGTTTCGGCTTGCAGTCTTTCAAAATTGCGTTGATTAATTACTTCCATCTTCAGGGCTCGATACAGAAATCAACAAGTTAAAAATATTTTGTTAATATAAAAAATGTTGGGTTGAAAAGGGTCACACTGTCTGGTACACCTTGGGGCCATCCGTTTTGGTAAGTTTGGGAAAACTTGTGGTGTGTTGTATTTGTTAGATTTAAGATATAAATTGATGTTAAATCATTCAAAAAGATTTAAAATGTGAAAGTTATCAAAATATCACAGATGGCCAAATAGGGAACCACTACAGCCATAGCTGGTACACTTTCCCTATACAAAATTTCGCAGAGTAGAAAGCGCTTCGTATATGACAAATAGCCGAAATCAGGGATCATAAAAACTTGCGGATCGTTGAAGCTTCGAGTTACACAGAGCAAACTTTTCCACTGACATAAGTCAAAAGGAAATAGCTTCATGTGTAGCATCATGAGTGAAAGAGATTAAAAAAAAAACTATTTACAGAAAGCTTTGCAAAAACTATGCGACGGTGAAAGAGGGAAACAAGGAAATAGAAAAACAACGTTGTCTGTATGCGTTTCGAGTTCGACTTCCTTGATCATTCAGTGTACGCTAAAACGCAACGCCAACACCAAATTTAAAGTCGATCGCGATAGAAAAAAAAATAACCACACTCACTCGGTAGAAAATGATAATGAAATTGAGAGTATTTTGAAAACAACGTGCTATCGCACCAACAATATTCATCTCACTTAAAGCGCCATAGGCGGTTAGTAGCTAGGGTACGTGTAGCAGTTATGGACATAATGATTCCCTATTTCGCCATACGTTATATTTTTATATTTTTCAAATTTTTAATCATTCTATGTGTTCTAGTAGTTTGATATCAAATGAATCTTGATGTTAAAACATTCAAAAATATTCAAATAGTGAAAGTTTTCGAGAAAACACATATGGCCAAATAGAGAACCACTATAGCCATAACTGGTACACTTTCCCTAAATCAAAATTGAATTAAACGTTGCGTAATTGTAAATTTGGATTTGAACTACATGATTTTCCTATGTTTCGATTATTTAACCAGACCTATTATGTTTCCTACAGTCACCAACAGAAATATCATTTGTGACTGCACATACATATCTAGTTGTTATCTCAGAAATGAGTGTAGCAACGATAGCGCTATTTAGGTTGGCCAGGAGGATAAGTTAAAACCGACTGTTTGAATGTTCAGTGCCCAACGGCCGACAGACGAGAATGGTCTACGACTGATTAAGAGGGCAGGATCCGTCATCAAGTTTATTATCACGATCACTATTCGGCATAGTCTCCGACGGTGGAGCTAGCCTACTCCAGCGGAGAGTTCCCGACGTTGGAATATCTCCCGAAACCGTTAACGAAACTCGTTTGTTCCCGCTTCACTGCTGCTGACCGGTAAAGTGGTCAATCCAGAGATTCCGGTTGGTGGATGGCTTCCGGTTCACTGGTGCTCCGATGACTTAACCCGGTGACTCACTACGGGCTACTCAGAATAGTTCCCGACAGTTGATCTATCCTACTCCGACGAAAATTTCCCCAACGGCGTAAGATATCCCAAACCGATGCTGTCCGGGCAAATGTTACGATTCCAGTGGAGGAAAACTTCCGGTTCACAGGCGACCGGTTCTACTCAGCTAGTCCCCGACGGTGGATTTAGCCTACTTCAAAGCTGGACGGGCAGATGCCGAGGTCAGTCCTGCGATTCAGGTGGAGGGAAACTTCCGGTTCCTTTCGGTTGCTTATCATCACTACTTCGATTTTGTGATGAGCTAACACAAGCTTCTTCCCTCGCATCTATTCTTCCACGGCGTCTACTGCCTCAGCAGCAAGTATCTCTACTTCCTCTAGTGATTCGCCGATGATTGGTCGGCGTTAAGTCATAGTGGACCAAGTGACATTTTTCATATTTTGAGAAATATGGGTTTAAAGTTTAACGCTCTGTTATTTTAAACTCGTTTAAATTTTGTATAGGGAAAGTGTACCAGTTATGGCTATAGTGGTTCCCTATTTGGCCATATGTGTTTTCCCGAAAACTTTCACATTTTGAATCTCTTTGAATGTTTTAACATCAAGATATATTTGATATTGAACTACCTCAACACTCAGAATGATTAAAAATTTGAATATAAGCAAATTTTCACGTATGGCGGAATAGGGAACCATTATGTCCATAACTGGTACACCTACCCTATTTTCTGATGGACTATGTGTACTTGATCCACTCTGACTGAACTAAAGACCACCGTTCAGTGAGTTGGTTCACTCTGACTGAACAATTTCTAGGAAAACTGGTCAAACTGGTTGCATATCTCTAAGATAAGCAGATTATGAAGACCCTTTGACACCAGTGTCATAAATTGTTCAATAATCCATATCTTTAATACCGAAATCAATGGCATTACGATAACTTGAAAATTAAGGTTTTGCAGGGTCAGGGTATTCAATACCCTCAAGGCCAGAAATATTCAAATATGTGTTCAGTCAGAATGGACCAAGTGAAAATCTTAAGAACCGACCAAAATATACTGGTCCAATAAGCGGTGCAACAATCAATCAGTTTATTGCTTTTCAACACTTGGTCCACTCTGTCTGCACAAAAATTGATGCAATGTCTGACCACCCATCCAAATATGTTAAATGGTCAAAAATCAAAATGCATCGAATTAAGTAATATTTATAAATTTCTATTGATGGATAATAAGCATTCCTCAGCGCGTTGCTCATTTTCGCTGATATGATAATAAGCACTTGGTCCACTCTGACTGCACACGTTTATCGATTTTTATTGATCATCCACAGTAAATTTGTTACATATGTCTCACAATTAGCAGCATTCATCAAATCTGATCAAAGTGAAACGGAGGTAAGGTAATTTTGCGTCTAATGTTAGAATAATCAATTTTCCCAAATTGTGTACTAGGTCCCCTCTGACTTAACGCCGACCAATTGGCATTCAGACAGACTTTCTTGCTGAGCCTGATTTCCCAGTTAAGAGCAATTTTTGCCGCTCTTTCAGTGTCGTTGCGGGCTCTCTGCATCCTTCTCCTTGCTCGGAAACAGCTTGCACACAGATCGACAATCGTCGAGTTCCACTAGTAGGCTGGGCAATAGACTGTCCCAGCTCAGTATGGGAGAAAAATAAAGTTGTATGATTCCACCGGGCACCCCCCAGGATTATTTCTTGGGGTTAGAGGAAGCCTTTCTGAAAAATTCAGCTCATTTGGTCGTTCCTTGAGCTGGCGCATTTGAATTGAAGTTAATATGGGATTTTCAGCTCAAACATATGAGCAACAGTACATCATCTACTGTTTGGTTCAGGAAAATCGAAGATCGCGTTCAATTGGACCCAGAATGTCAAAAACACTACTTGATATAATAGCGAAGAATATTGTAGAAGATTGTCCCATGATCAAAATTAATAAAGTTGGTGTTTTAATCATCTGAAGTATATCATGCAATACTGCTTGTATTTCTTCAACATAGCTCGGAGGTAGCCACTAAGCGCATCATAGCCACCTATGACGCTGAGCGAGCTGAGGCACATGTCGCATGCATATTAGTGACTGTACGGGAGTGCTGATCTAAGCCTAACTTTCAACAACTGAAAGTGTTGCCAGAAACAAACTTCGCACTAATCCTGATAGCGACTTTATTGTAATTTGCTTCAAGCTGAAAATATTTCTTCATAATTATTTATGCCTTGTACAATATTGAGCTACTTACATTTAATAGTGCGCTATTATGGAAAACACGTTAGGTAACAATCCAGTTTTTATCGAAGCAATCTGCTAGGATCATTATAGAAATATAATACATCTTAAGCATACATTTAGTTTTAAATTTTTACCTACCGTTTTGTAGGATGATTAATTTAAGTTCAATAATTCGGTTGATAAAGGCGCATAGCTCTTCCTGTAGAAGATTCATTACATAAGGATTACATAATTCAATAATTTTGGTCAATGTATAACCTACCAACTCGTTAAGCCTATTTATAACTAATTTAAGACACTTCTAGTGCTTTTTGGAAAAATATCTTATCTGTAATTTTAGAAGCAAATGTTAGCTTTTAAGCAATTCAATTTAATAATAAGACTTTTACTTTTGAATAGAAATATAAAATAATTTTAGAATGTTGGATAGCACATGAGCACAATAGTTTCCAAATCAAAACATTGGTGATTGAATTTTCTCTGTATTAAATCTGTCTGTCTGTTCAGTAGCGCTCCTAGCGTTGATGGAGAGAATTTGTTGTGAAGGTGTAGCGGGCAAGGTTGCTAGTGCCACGGTCGTAGCAACATCCCCCTCCCCGTGAGGATCCCCCTCACTGCATCCAACTACGTCGAGCACTGCCAACTTGGAAACAGGTCGTCGAAACAATCCACCAGATGTTTGAACTATCGCTTGCCTAACTCGACCATCTTTGCCCGCTGTAACCTCTAGAACACGACCACGTAGCCAGCCATTTCTTCTGGTCTCATCAATCACGATCACCAGATCTCCGATTTTAATAGGTTTCACTTCGTTGAACCACTTCGTACGTTTGGTAAGTGTAGGCAGATATTCCAGAACCCAACGTCTCCAGAAGTGGTTAGTGCGTCGCTGTATCAAATCCCAAGACGCGGTAATTCTGCTCGCAGATTCTTGTATAGCTATTGTTGGTTGTTTTATTCCGGACGAGCTTCCCATGATGAAGTGGTTTGGGGTTAGTGATTCCTGTTCAGCCGAGTTGAGCGGTAAGTAGGTAAGTGGTCGCGAGTTAACAATGGCCTCGGCTTCCACTAAGACGGTCTGTAACCCTTCATCATCGAGTTTGTTATCTTGCGGAAGGCTTGCCATGGCTTTCTTTACTGAGCGTACCATACGCTCCCACGAACCGCCCATGTGAGGACAGGACGGAGGAGTGAAAATCCACTTTGTCTCCGTATTAGTGAAAGTCGTCGCCACATCTTGTTCGATGAGATGAATTTGGTCTCTTAGAACGCGATTCGCTCCAATAAAGTTCCGTCCATTGTCGGAATATATTTCTTTCGGTGAACCCCTGCGACCAATAAAACGACGGAGGCAGGCAATGCAGGACTTCGTCGAAAGATCATGCGCCAGCTCCAAGTGCACGGCACGGACTGTTAGGCACGTAATCAAGCACACCCATCGCTTAGCTACGGATCGATTCACTTTGACCAAGATTGGCCCAAAATAGTCGACGCCGATATAGGTGAATGGGCGTATTCCTGGAGATAAACGTGCTTGCGGGAGAGGACCCATTCTTGGAATTGAAGGCTTGGCTTTGTACACCTTGCACCATTGACACTGTTGCTCTACTTTTCTTACTAGGGTGCGCAATTGAGCAATATAGTATCGCTGACGTAATTCGTTGACCACTGTTTCAGAGTTTCCGTGTAGGGATCTTCTGTGGTAGTCATTCACGATAAGGCTGGTAACATGATGTTTTCTGGGTAGTATAACTGGATACTTCACGTCTTCAGCTACTCTTTGAGCTTCCGTAATGCGACTGTCGATTCGAAGAACTCCGTTGTCATCAAGCATTGGAGTTAAACTCCAAAGAGGGCTTGACTTCTCAAGATCTAACCTGTCGCCGACTTTCCTGGTCTTGTTTTTGAAGAGAATCGCAATCTCATCCGGATAGACTTCTGATTGCACTAGTCTCCAACGTAGAATTTCTACTGCTTTCAATTCTTCGTGAGTCAATGTTTCGCTAGATTTCTTTTCCACAGCGTTTCGAAGATTTACAAAACGAACTATATACGCCGTGGCTCGAAGCAATCGATTCCAATTGGAAAATCGAATGTATTCTATTGGTGTGCGCAGAACATTGGCTTCTTGATGTAGGTAACATGCTCTCAGTTCTTCATCCGTGGCCGTGATATTCTTCTTCGATTTCGGCCATTCCTTTTCCGGTAACTGCAGAAATGTTGGGCCGTTGAACCAACGGCTTTCAGCGCTAAGCCTTGCTCCGTCATTCCACTTGGTAGCTTCATCTGAAACATTCTGTTTGCTGGGAACGTATCGCCAATCGTTTACATTGGTCGAGAGCAAGATTTCTCCAACGCGACAGGCTACGAACGGGCGATATTTTCTATGTTCAGATCGAATCCAAGCCAGGGTGACTTCTGAGTCAGACCAATAGACTACTCGGTTGATTTTGACGGAGTGATTTTCACGGACGAACAGAAACAACCGGGCTCCCAAAAGTGCGGCCATTAGCTCCATCCGTGGAATAGAAACATAACGCAACGGGGCAACCTTTGTTTTAGCTGTCACTAAAGCGCATTTCCCTGTGCCATCTTGCTCAACTATACGGAAGTACACCATAGCAGCATAAGCTGCTTCGCTAGCGTCGACAAAAACATGAGCCTCTAATGAAAGGTACAATTCGGCCCCCGCATTCTGAAAGTAGCACCTAGGAATCCGAATGTCATTGACTTCATCTAATAGTCCAATCCATTTCCTCCACACTTCGTAAGTGATTTCATCGATAAAGTCATCCCATTTTATGTCACTGCGCCAAATGTTCTGCATCATGATCTTCCCATGTACTAGAATGCACGCCAACAGCCCCAACGGATCAAACAGGCTCATGACACATTTCAGTACTTGACGCTTGGTTGGTTTTGTTTCCGTTTCAATTAGCCCTGCAATTTCGTCCTTGAAGGTTGTAGAAAAACATAGAATGCCTTCTCCAGTACTCCACAACATTCCTAGAACACGTTCTGTATCGTCTTTCAATGATAAATCCTTCGTTTCTTTCCTCGGTTGGTCACCAAGATGCTCCAATACCGCTTTTTCATTCGACGACCAATTTCGGATTTCAAATCCTCCTTGTGCGTGAATCCATTTTACCTTGCTTGATACCGTCCTTGCTTCCTCGATTGTCTCAAAACTGTCGACGTAGTCATCGACGTAGTGCCTTTTTATTATGGCATCTGCTGCCCTTGGACACTTATCTCCAAATTCCTGTGCGTTTTGATTTTTTACAAATTGAGCCGACGTAGGAGAGCTAGTGGCTCCGAAAGTCAACACGTCCATAATGTAGACGCTAGGCTCAACTGACGGGTTACTGCGGAACAGAAAGCATTGAGATGGCCGATCTCGCTCAATAACACTCGTCTGGTGGAACATTTCCTTGATGTCTCCACTGACGGCTACTGGGTATTGACGAAAAAGAAACTGAACCGATACCAGCGATACGAGAAGGTCTGGACCTGGCAGTAATAGTGAGTTCAGCGAGATTCCATCCACTTTTGCTGCTGCGTCCCAGATTAGCCGCACTTTTCCAGGTTTCTTTGGATTGAAAACTGCTCCTAGTGGGAGGTACCAGATCCGTCTGGGGTCCGCCCTGGAAAGTTCGTCT
Source organism: Aedes aegypti (assembly GCF_002204515.2). NCBI lineage: Eukaryota > Metazoa > Arthropoda > Insecta > Diptera > Culicidae > Aedes > Aedes aegypti. The sequence continues at coordinate 386,201,517 of NC_035108.1, forward strand.
TCCGTTGCCAGGTGAGCAAAACCCTTCGCTTGATATTCCTGAATTTGACGATGGATGTTTTCTTTTAGTTCGGGATTCTTCTCCATGCGTCTCTCCAGACACTGCAGACGGCGCAAAGCCATCGGAAAACTATCAAGCAGCTCGACGAAATCAGTCTTCCATAAAAGACCAGTTTCGAAACGGTTTCCTATCCTGCGGGTGGTGTCCTCCATGATCTTTCGTGCTCTTGCGTCCGCATCGGATTCCATAATACTTCGACGCACTACTCCACAGTCTTCAACGTTGAAATAATCTTTGACTAGCTGTTCTAGTCTTGCTTCAGAATCACACTCACATACGTGATAGTTGAAATCTTCACTTTGTCGTTCTCTATCCAGGCTGCCATACAGGCACCATCCCAAACGAGTTTTAGTCGCTATTATGCCGCTTTTTCCTTTCCTGATCTTCAATGGTACCGCTAACTGCAAGTTTCGAAGGCCTACGAGTATCTTGGGGGTGCCGTTCTTGTAATCATGGACAGGGAGGCCCCTAAGGTGTGGATGATCCTTTTGGAGTTCCTCAAAACATATCGTCTGAGTAGGCAGATTCAAACTTTCCACCGTACGTACGTTCACCAAATGGAATCGATTCTTTTGATCTATCCCGGATACTTCAAGTGACACTATCTGTGACTCATCCTCATTCCTTGTCATATTAGCTGTCCATTTGAGGCAAAGTGGCACGTTTGGTCCTTCCACCATAAGTTCTTCGACTAAACTGCGTTCAACGAGTGTTGCAGAAGAACCTTCATCCAAGAAAGCGAACGCAGTAACAGACTTTGTGGCCCCATGGATTGTTATGGGAATGATGCGAAAAAGAATGGATTGCTCATGATGATGATGTGCGTGATCTTCTACTCGTGAAACCCCAGCCGACTTCTTGGAAGCTTCTCCATCGTTTTTGTGCAACAAGTGATGATGACGGAATTGACAACCGTCGATTCCACAGCGATTCGAATTTCGGCATGGGCGACGTCCGTGAGGATTAAGACAACTTCTGCAAATCTTCAAGACCTGGACATTTTTCCATCGTTCTTCTACCTGAAGTTGTTGGAACTTCAAACAATCTTGAACACGATGATTCACTTTCCCGCAAAATAGGCATACTTTCTCGCGTTCTTCTTTTTCCTTCACAGCATGACCAGCTGTTGAGCTCTCGGCGTGAGCATGAACAAAACTTTTGTCTTTGTTCCGCGGTTTCTCGTTCTTTACTGTGCTTTGTCCGCCGGCAAATACAACCACTTTGCTGACCGATTCGACTATTGCTGACATAAAGTTGCTGAAATTCTGCAGGCTAGCCTCAGGGTAGAATGACAGATGCTGGGCCCACTGGAGTTTAATATTGGCTGGTAATTTTTCAACCAGTTCTTGTAGTAGAGCCGGGTTCAGTAGGTGAGCTTGCTGTCCCGCTGCAATAAGATGTTGCGTCAAGTTTCTAACGGACATTCCGAAATCAATCAACGTGTCCAGTCTCTCGGACTTTGGTGCTGAAGTCTCGCGCACAGTTCGAATCAGCTTGTTGATAATAACCTCCGGGCGGCCATAGAGCGTTTGGAGAGTATTAATAACGTCGGGTACAGAGTCGGGTGACAAAAGGTAATATCGCACGGACTTTAAGGCGTTTCCTTTAAGGCAGCGTTGCAAGCGGGCAAGATTTTCAACGTTGTTGAACCCACAAGCAGTCGTGGAATTTGTAAAGCTGCTGAAGAAAATCGGCCATTCTTCTGGATCGCCTGTGAATTCAGGTAAGTCACGTGGCATCACCTGCCGTGCTGCGAGGTGTTCTGGTGACGGTCGACGCTGAACCTCATTTGGTGGTGCGGCCGAGAAATTCGGAGGTGCCTGAAACGTATGTAACTGTTCGAAGGAAATTGGGGCATTGCCAGGAGCATCATAGTGGGCATGGTGTGTCATCGATGGTCGGCATGGAATCGATCCAGGAGGGAAAATAGTTGATGAGGCTTGCAGGGTACGCGGCTGTTCGTCTGTCACCCGCTCAGATAAGATTGGATTTGAGTGCGCGTGATACGTTCGCGTCTGCTCGAACGAAATAAGCTTATCTGCCGAACGATTTGGCAATACATTCTGCCGCGATTGGTTCAGCGAGACTGTCGTTGGGAGCGACTTCTCAAACGATCGTTGTATTTCGTTGATTTGTCCTGCTTCCTTTGCTTTAGGGATCGCACCTTTAAATGTGCTTCGCGCAGGAAGTCCAAGAGGAGTAGAGTGATTTCGTTGTTGAACTTGAATCCGGAATCTTTGCAACTGTGTTTCAAGCGCCTGTATTTGGGCGAGCGTCGGTTCCGACTGCTGTTGGCATTGTTCCAGCTGTTGCTGTAGCTGCTGGAATTCAGTTTGCACTTCTTGCTCGGCTTTCTCCATTTCGTGGGGAGTAGGATTTTTACGTCGCCCGTATTGGATCGAGGGATCGTTTCCTCCTACGGTGCCATGTATATCTTGCTCATCATTTGCTTGGTTGTTGGTGTAGGATTGCATCGAACGTGGAAAAGCAGTAAGCGCTGCTGCGGGATGTGAAGACTGGTCGACTTGTTATTGTATTACGGGGGCATGCTGATTAATCCACGTGGATACCTGCTTATCTCGTGACTCAATCTCGAGTATGCGGTTTCTGACACTGTGATTATCTTCCTCTTCCGCTATAGTCTCCTCCAGATCAAATTTCTCCTGCGAGTGCTTCTTCTGAAGTTCCAGTTGCTTCTTCTCCAACTCCAACTGTTTTCTCTCTAATTCTTGCTGTTCGGCTAGCCGTTTCATCTGGAGAATCGCTCTGCGACTTGATGTAGTCGATCGCACTGATTGTGGTATTGTGGGAACAGGAAGACAATTCCTGCAAGTCCATTCCTGTTCTTTAACGGAATCGCTAACTCCCGCGCATGTATAATGCCACCACAAACTGCATTTATCGCAAGCAACGATATTGTCCGCTGAATCCGGTCGCTTACAAGCGACACAACTGTACCCTGGACGAGGGGTTGGGGTAGCGGTATGTCTTTCCATGTCGATATTAAATCTTGAAGTTTGTTGCCAGAAACAAACTTCGCACTAATCCTGATAGCGACTTTATTGTAATTTGCTTCAAGCTGAAAATATTTCTTCATAATTATTTATGCCTTGTACAATATTGAGCTACTTACATTTAATAGTGCGCTATTATGGAAAACACGTTAGGTAACAATCCAGTTTTTATCGAAGCAATCTGCTAGGATCATTATAGAAATATAATACATCTTAAGCATACATTTAGTTTTAAATTTTTACCTACCGTTTTGTAGGATGATTAATTTAAGTTCAATAATTCGGTTGATAAAGGCGCATAGCTCTTCCTGTAGAAGATTCATTACATAAGGATTACATAATTCAATAATTTTGGTCAATGTATAACCTACCAACTCGTTAAGCCTATTTATAACTAATTTAAGACACTTCTAGTGCTTTTTGGAAAAATATCTTATCTGTAATTTTAGAAGCAAATGTTAGCTTTTAAGCAATTCAATTTAATAATAAGACTTTTACTTTTGAATAGAAATATAAAATAATTTTAGAATGTTGGATAGCACATGAGCACAATAGTTTCCAAATCAAAACATTGGTGATTGAATTTTCTCTGTATTAAATCTGTCTGTCTGTTCAGTAGCGCTCCTAGCGTTGATGGAGAGAATTTGTTGTGAAGGTGTAGCGGGCAAGGTTGCTAGTGCCACGGTCGTAGCAACAGAAAGAGTAATGAAAATGAGATTAAATCCAGATACAACCTTCTGCAATTTTGTTCATTAGGGTATCAAGTAGTGTATTTGTCATTCTGGGCTTATTTTTACGTGAACAATTAGTATACGGAACGAAACAGTGACATAGGATCAATTTTCAATATATTTGAGACGAATATCCCATACAAACTTCAAATCGAATGCGCCAGCAGGTGGAGCAACCAATTGAGTTGAAATATTGAGAGAGCGTTTCTCTTACCCTAAGTCTCATATCTAGGGGGTGCCCCGTTGAGTTTTACAACTTGTTTGTTTAAGGGCCAGTCTACTGGGCAACATCTACGTTAAGCTTTGCTAAGGCCTCCAGTAGACTGCTCCCTCTTGAGTTGGTGAAGCGACTGCCCCATTGTTTGGCCGACGTGTTTCAATCTCCGGCTATGAAGACAGGTCTGCGATCAATGAGCTCATCAGTCAGCTTGTCGAGTATCTCGTTTATTATTTCTCTGTTAATTTTGGCTATAACAAACCCTTCATCTGCAACATCTGCCAATTTCTTGGAAAGGATATCTTCCCACCTTCCATATCGCTACTGATTTCGCGTTGTCTGCTATCCAGTTCTCATCGCCGGCCGGAACACGGTATGGCTCCGATATGATAGCCACATCGCACTTGTACTCCGCCACAGCAAGTATTGTGCTGTGTCACAGTGGTTGAGGTTGATTTGCATTACATCCACTGTGGTTTAGTAGCAGTCGCCTTTATGAAGGCCGGTCATCGCAGGCCTCCTATAACGTGGTTGTTACTCTCTTTGTTAGCGCAGATCAAACACTTTGGAGGCTTTCGGCAGGCTTGCGCCTTCTGGCCTTCTTCTCAGGAGGTATGTGGGTTCAATGGTACAAGTGTGTATCTGCATCTGCAAACAACTCGAAGTTATATTAGTGGTAGAGAAACAACAACTCGAAGTAACATCAGTGTTAGAGAATACGCTTGTTTGACTGCCGGAGCACATTGCGAGCAGCTATCAACGATGCAGCTGAAAGCATCGTCGGTTATGTGGGATGGAGTCAACGGAATGATGGGTTCGACGAGGAATATAGCATCGCGTGTACTGAAGCAAGGGCCCAACAGATCGTGAAACGTTAAAACGGCAACAGCAAAGGAGGATGAAAGAGATGAAGAAAGGACAAAATTATTTAGAAGATCAAGGACTGACATGCGGTGACCATTCAGATTCGGAAATTGGTTATTAGGTGCCGTTGTTTTGCAAATATCTCAGAAGCCTGACCACTTAGAAAAATGGCGTCTTTGGTAAAGTCGTTCATTGAGGATTAAAACATAGGCAAAATAAGCTCGATGAAAAAGATGATCTCTGGGAACATCTGTTAAAAGTAATAAAAATTCCGTGCTCGCGCTTATTGTATGTGTATTTTGTACAAAACTTGTAAAAAAAAACTTCGTTTGCAACATATCGTGTGATGGACGGAAGTTCAAAGAACGATATACTGCAAACAAAAGATCTCTTGAAATGTTCATAAATCCAACAAGACGATGCTTCGATAATTCAATATACAGTTATTTTCTGGATATCTTAAAAGTTCTCAGAAAGTAGCAGAACAGTATTATTTGTAAATGAATTCCAAATAGATATCCTGCTCTTATAGAAGAACTGTAGGATGCTGACACGCAATCTAGAAAATCATATCAATAGTAAGTACTGACATTACCATAAAATTGTAACCCCCTGTTAAGAATTGATGCCACTACTCTAGCTACTTGTCAGCTAAATACGTTTCAAAATCGAAACCATTTGCTATGATTTGCTATGGGTTTAAAGTTTATTTTTTATTCATCCATGGATTGCGGTTAACGTAACGTTGTCCGATTGACGCTTGATTGAGGCAATATAAGAATTGCGCAATTTTCCGTGGACCCTCTCAGCAGCGTATGACGTCTACCAGTGTGATTTATGTGTTGCTGTGCAAAGCCGGTATGATAAACTTGAATTATGAGCACGTTGGCTTGTGATCCCCCCTTGGTTCGCTGTTTCAAACTGCAATCAATCTAATCCGGTGACGTGTTCGGTTTGGGTGTAAATGTGTGTGTATTTGTAAACCCTCCCTTTTTATTCGACATATTTGTACAGTCGTCAGGGTTGAAAGATGATTGATTGTCTTTATCAAGCTGTCTGTCGGAGTTCACTTTCTTCAGCACACACAAACACATACAGAAGCGATGAAATTCCTCCCTATTTTATAGCCTTCAATAAGCCCTATTTAGTTCCAGTGTCCAGGATTATTTTCTCGGTTTCTCTCTTTCTGTCGGGCTTTCGTTTGAAAAGAAATGTCAGATAGGGTGTGAATGATATTCTTTTTTTGGGTGATTTCTCGGTTCTTCCAACTTGATCTAACGAATGAATCAAGGGTGGTGAAATGCTCGGCAGATTTACGTGTTTCTAACATATCTCTTTCTTAGAGGGGTTTCAACCAGTATGTCAGCTGCTGTTTTGAGATGGGATTCAAAATGGAGAGTAGAGTTTGATTAATTAGAATTTATGGTGGAACGAAGTCCCTTTGTTTGAGAACGTGATCAACAAACGCTTCGGAAGGATTTATTTGATATCAGCGGGAGTTTTATGTTATGCAATATTTTACTGCCATCACTATTTCAGTATGCAGTTACTATAAATTTGGCATAAAGACATATAAGTTCATCACATTAAATTATTTTTTAGCATCACACTGCGCTTAAACAGTATCAATAAAAAATAATCATCTTCTAAAACATTGAGTGGTTCCACATTTTCAGCTTGAGTGTCTGTAACCATGCCCAGTATTTACCAACCTGCAATGTGGAAAAACATCCACCGAGCAAGTTTTATATTTCTGCGACCCGTTTCACGTCAACGGCAAACCGAATTCAACGGTAGTTGAAATCGTTCCAAAGTGATAATCGCCTTTATCATCATCACTCAATCTCCACCCGAAAACATCGACATTTTATGGTTTAATTGGCAATCACGCAAATACGTCCCACCGCATTCGCCATCCGGACGCTGCTGATGTCGAACGTAAAACCGCAAACAAACTTAGTTGATTCATTCGACGGCCATAAATCTCGCGCCCAGCAGGTTTAACATACACGTTTTAACGCCCAAACTACCATCAATTAATTAAATGGTTTTCCCGTTGAGCGACTCAAAAAATTAATCACCTAAAACCCAGAATTAAAACAAAACCCCAAGTTGCACCGTACCAATCCTGGGACCTGGGTTTAGGTAGCTCGGCCGAAAAGGAAGTTCGCTTGCGGAGAGAGGTCACGGTGTGTCTTAAACCGTTTTTAACGAAAATTAATGTTCACCACATTGGCACCCACCACTGGAAACTAATCGAGCATTTTCATTCGTATTCATTTGAATTGATGACATCTCTGGCGAAATTGTTTGTTTATTTCGGAGATCTCGTCAATGGGAAGCTGAGAGAACAAAGAATTATCTGGATGTTTTCATTGATGAGGTTTGATAACAAATACAGTGTATTTAGCGTTTGAATTTTGATTGTCGATTATATTCGAATGGTGCCGAAGCCGTAAAAATCATAGGGTGATGTGCTAGTATCCATCGTATTAAGCATTGATCAGTGAGAACTCTAATTTTCCCAGTATTGCAGTGAATGATGCTGACACAAACCGATGCCAAACAATTCTTTCTCAAAACGGCTTTAGCATTGTACAATAACATTTTGATAAATCTTGATCTCTTTTTGGAAATAATGCAAAGAAAATGCATCTTACCGTATTCTCAATCCGTCGTATCGTTTTCAACTCCGTCGCAATCAGTTTCCAGATTCGTCTCACAACTTACGGCTTTCTGTGTGTATTGAATGGTTGAAACACAACATATCAACGCTATAATAAAATGTTTTACTAGAATATATAGATCTACTGGCAACTCCCTCCATTCCTTCAGCATGATGGATTATACTAATTTCCTACAACGAATAGTAGCGCTTACGACGAAAATGAACAAAACCCTATTATCGATTCAGTCACCGTAGAGTCATTCTGAAAAACGTCTCGGATGCTGCCTGAAAACCCGTCCATCTGCCTGGAATTTTCGTAAAGCAGGCATCCCCAGACAACGTGTTCAACTGTGTTATTTGTACCGCAGACCTCGCAAATTTGATGGAAAGGTGTCTCTCCAAGATTGTGAAAAGCCCTTGCATGGCCAGTTCTCAACTGGGAGATAATTTTCTGGTCCTTCATTGACTTAGAATCCATCCAAGCATCAACACATTACTTCACTTTCCGTAAGTAGGCCCTCGCGAGCTAGTCCACTCAGTCTGCCATGCCAGTTGACTATTGGAAAGTTCAGCGCGCACCGACGAACGAAAACGGCCAATGACAAATTGAGTTCGCCGCCTCCAAGCCACAGAAGACGAAATCAAAAAATCGACCACGTTCTGATTGATGGACGGTACTTCTCCGACATTATCGACGTCAGGACCTATCGTGGCGCAAACATCGACTCTGACCACTATTTGGTGATGGTTAAACTGCGCCCAAAACTCTCCGTCGTTAACAATGTACGGTACCGTCGGCCGCCCCGGTATGACCTAAAGCGGCTTAAGCAACCGGATGTCGAAGCTGCGTACGCGCAGATCCTCGAGGCTGCATTACCGGGAGAGGGTAAGCTGGATGAAGTCCCTCTTGAGGACTGCTGGAGAACAGTGAAAGCAGTCATCCTCAATGCAGCTGAGAGCAACGTCGGATACGTGGGACGGAGTCGACGGAACGATTGATTCGACGAGGAATATAGGCAGACTCTGGAGGAGAAGAATGCAGCGCGGGCGGTCATGCTGCAGCAAGGGAACCGGCAGAACGTGGAACGTTATAGACGAAAACGTAGACAGTAGAACAGTAGACTCTTTCGGGAGAAAAAACGCCGCCTGGAGGAGACGCAGTGCGAAGAGATGGAACAGCTGTGCCGGTCTCAAGAAACACGTAAGTTCTATCAGATGCTCAACGCATCCCATAAGGGCTTCGTGCCGCGAGCCGAGATGTGCAGGGATAAGGATGGAATCATTTTGAAGGGCAAGCGTGAGGTGATCGAAAGCAGCACTTCGACGAACATCTTAATGTCGTTGAGAGCACAGGCAATGAAGGACGGGACAACGGACGAATTGCCTTCGTCAGTACAGCGGGCGATGGAAACCAAGCACCCCCACTTTGAGGGATTTAAGGAAGCCATTCATCAGCTCAAGAACAATAAAGCTGCTGGTAAGGATGATATCGGAACTGAACTCATAAAGATGGGCCCGGAGAGACTGGTCATTGCACCAGCTTATAGGCACAATTTGGTAAACAGAACAGATACCGGAGAAGTGGAAAGAATGGATAATATGCCCCATCAACAAGAAAGGTGACAAGTTCAATTGTGAGAACTTTAAAGCAATCACCATTCTAAATGCGACCTACAAAGTATTATCCCAGATCATCTTCCGTCGTCTGTAACCGGTACTAAACGTGTTCGTGGGAAGTTATCAAGCCGGCTTTGTTGACGGCCGATCGACAACGGACCAGATTTTTCACCTTTTCATCAATTTCAAGGCGGCATACGAAAGTATCGATTGCGTAGAGCTATTGAAAATCATGGACGAGAACAACTTTCCTGGGAAGCTCACGAGACTGATAAGAGCGACGATGGAAGGTGTGCAAAATTGTGTGAAGGTTTCAGGCGAACACTCCAGTTCGATTGGATCCCGCCGAGGGCTTCGACAAGGTGATGGATTTTCGTGCCTGTTGTTCAATATCGCGCTGGAAGGTGGAGAGCCGGGGTAGGATTTTTACGAGATCCAGTCAATTTGTTTAGTTCGCCGATGATATGAACATTGTCGGCCAACCATTTAAAAAGTTGGCAGACCTGTACACAAGCCTAAAACGCGAGGCAGCAAAAGTTGGACTGGTGGTGAATGCGACCAAGACAAAGTAAATTCTAGCTTGTAGGGCCGAGCGCGACAGGATTCTACCCCATTACCTCGAATGCCATCACCCCGAATTCCATTACCCCGAATATATCATTACTCCGAATTCCATCACCATAAATGCTATTTTCCCGAATTTACAATTATCTTGACATGATGATATTGATGACATTTCCCCATGATATTGGAATTCGGGGTAATGTCATTCGGGGTGATGGGTCGTTCGGGGTTTTGGAATTCGGGGTAATGGCGTTCGGGTTAATGGCATTCGGGGAAATGGGACTCGGGGTAATGGGGTAGCATCCGCGACAGGGCTTGCCTGGGTAGCAGTGTTACGATATATGGTCCTTGCTGACGGCTGGCAATAACGTTAGCCGTGGAATACGGAGGTGCATCATCAGTGGAAGTCAGGCTATGGCCTCCACAAGAAGCTGCGGTCAAAAAACATTCTCACTCGCACCAAATGTACCATGTATCCAGAAGGTGGCCAAAGCTGGAGGGATACAATGTTGCAAGATTGCCGGACAGCAACCCTGCAAAAATGGTGTTCGTTTCGGATCCGGTTGGTACAAGAAAGCGTGGAGCACTGCGAGCTAAGTGGGTGGATCAAGTACGCATCGATTTGGCGAGCGTGGGGCAGAACCGAGGATGAGGAGATGCGGCCACGAACCGAGTATTGTGGCGTGAAATTGTTTATGCAGTGCAGCGCCATCCATCATAATCAGAAACAGGGTTACCGATATGACGAATCCCTGTGGAACATTGGTTTCCTCCTTAGAGGATGCAGACTTTGTTTCTCCTATGACTACCCTGAAGGAACGGTTTGCTAGAAAATTTCGGATAAAATGCAGAATATGACCGGCTAGGCATCAGCTGACTAGTTTTTCTAGCACTGAAGGTGTCCATGTCCGGTTAAAGGCTTTCGAGATGTTCAACGAGATCATCTCGGGATGATAGTTCTTATCTTTCGTTTCTTGCAAGACCCCACCAAAGGTGGCAAAGTAAGTATTAGTTCCATACCCCGGTCTGAGAGCGTGTCGCCGGTGGTCGAGTAGACCATGTCGCTGTTGTAGATAGTGCGTTAGTCGGTGGTTTACCATTTTCTTTACTACCTTCGAAAAGCAGCAAGTGAGAGAAATTTCCCGGTAGCTGGTATAACAAAGTTTGTAATTGTCTGTTGTATAACCCTTCGTTAAGGTAACTTCCTTATGGGGCACACACGCTTAGACACTTCATTGTTATGTACCTTGAGAAAGACCGTCAAATAAATCAGTATGTTCAAGACACGCGTCGGAGTTACACATCATTCTTACAGTTGGCTGATTCCCGCGTTTGATTTCCGGGCTTCGGGATAGGAACGACGATACTTTCACGCCACTCAAGCGGGTAAATTTTGCCAGTTGTTGATCAGCTCTAGCAATACTAGTTTCCGTGGTTCATCAAACCTCTTCAACATAGGGTAGCCAATGTCATCAAGATCGGCAGATTTGCCTTTACTTCGGCTTAGAACGTAGTGTAGTTGGGTGTTGCTCTAAGGTACGTTGAAGTTGATTATTGACATCAGTCTAGAGACGTTCCGATATATCAGAATATCGATATTTTGCTTTCGATATTCGATATTTTAGTATCGATATTTTCTATTCAATATATCGGTGGTATTGATATTTTCTTCCGATATATCGTAAACCAATATTTGGTAACAATTGTAATTAATTTCTAAATATATGAAAGCAGTTCACATACCAATGGATTACCTGTTTTGCTCTTGCCCACAGTTGATCAGCATAAGTTTTCTAGTTTCATTTTATATGGGGAAAGGCATCTAACTTCAAATATCTCGTAAATGAAAGCTTTAATCGAAAAAATATTTGGTAGACGTGTTAGTCATTAGGTATTATTATGTACAACCGGTACCAAATATTTTTTCGAAAATAGCTCCCAATTTTGAGAAATAATTTGTTAGATGCATTTCGCCATACAAATATTTTTCGCGTTACCTTTTAGCGATTTTCGTGCATAGATACTAGCGCAAATGCGATACTATGTGGCGAGTAGCCAATCAGGGCATGCATGTGACCCATTGTTATATGATGTATCGTAAAAGAAGTTATGCGTATCGATCAAAATTCCGATATTATTGAGGGTTCAAAAAATTGTTTGCAAATCATAGGAAACTCAACGTCAGTAAACAGCAGTTTATACTCGGACGCTGTAGAGTGAACACGTACTCGAGAGTGCTTGTCAAGTTATAAACGTTTTGCTCACACCTAGTGTGATTTTTTTCTTTTGTTAAAAGCGGAATCTATTCAGTGAATAGATAGAATGGAGACTAGAAAGAATACGGTAAAACTGGTTTTTGCTACGTCAGCAAGGGTTCCGATACATCTGGACGTTCTTCGGTTCATGATGCGCGTGTTGAAGATTCCGGCGACCGATGTACACTCGGTGTACAAAGATGAAAATGATCAGCGTTTCTACGTAAAATTCATCGACGAGAACAGCTTTAACCGGTTCAGCAGTACAATGGAGGAACAGTACTGGTTCGAATATGCAGATGGGGAAAAGATCCGAGTGCAACTCGAAATGGCAAGCAGACAGTTCAAGTATGTCCGAATTTTCAATTTGCCCCCTGAAACAGAGGACAAAGATATCGCAGCAGTCCTGGGACAGTTCGGAAGGATTCGGCAACACGTGCGTGAGAGATATCCTGCAGACTATGGCCACCAGGTGTTCAGTGGCGTAAGAGGAGTCCACATTGAGATCGAAAAGGAAATTCCGGCGAATTTGTACATCGGCCACTTTCGTGCAAGATGCTATTACGAGGGATTGAAGAATAAATGTTTCTTCTGCAAGGCGGAGGGACACAATAAGGCCAACTGTCCTAAGCTAGCGGAAATCAAGGAAAAAGGAGTCTCTGGTCCAGCCAACAGCAGGATGTACAGTCAGGTGGCAGCAAATCTACGAATAGCAACTAGTTCTAGTGAAAATGAGAGCAGGCCGTCTTCGTCGATGACGGTGCTCCAAGTTCCGAGGCACCCAAGTGCAGGTAAGATCCAGGAGAGAGGGGAAAAAGCGACGCCAGGGGAAACAATAGGGACATGTGCAGAGCAAGTGAGTGCTGAAAACGTGGCTGAAATCCAGCCGGCTCAAATAGATGTGCAAGATTCGCACACTAACGACGGAGACAATGCTGGTTCGATGGAGACGGATGATACATCACGCGCACACACGGAGGAGAACGGTGTGAAAAGACCGCCGGCGACCACCAGCGAAAACGATAGTTCAGATGTGGAGAAAGGGAAAGGTAAAGGACGTGGACGTAAAAAGAAGCAGCACACCGGGAATTCATCGAATACTAGCAGAAGCCGCTCGCGTGGTAACTCTCGTGGAAGCTTCTGATGGAATATAACACGACTAAAATAGTGACGGTATGTGTGAAAATATTGGACGTTTTTGGGTGAATTGTTTATAGCCCTGGTTTCGATGGTTTCGGTGGAGTTCTATTTGGACTGTAGTCGTTCTATTACTGAGTATCGTAGTGTAGAGTGAACATGCCATACATTCGAAAAATAGCTACAATTAACTTGAACGCTATTAGTTGTCGAGTGAAACAACACCTACTGAAGGAGTTTGTGTGGAATAATGATCTTGATGTAGTATTCATGCAGGAGGTGGCATTTGAAAACTTTTCATTTGTACCAACACACACAGCTGTGATAAACATCAGTGAAGATGGTAAGGGTACTGGGATTTTGTTACGGAACAACATCAGTTACACAAATCTTGTAATGAACACTAACGGTCGAATCACATCACTTGTAATTGACGGTGTAAATTTCATCAACGTCTACGCGCATTCCGGTTCGAAGTACAAGCGAGAAAGAGATAATTTGTTCACTGATGAAATATTAGTGCACTTGGGCGAATTCGAAGAGAACGTCGTTCTCGGAGACTTCAATTGTATAATTGATAAAAAGGACTCTACGGGCGCAGTGAAAAACATTTGTAACGGACTGAAAAAGTTGGTTGGTGAACTCGATCTTTTAGATGTTGAACTTTCAAAAAATTCGCATCGCGTTTTTACCTTTCTGAGAGGTGATTCGAAATCCAGGCTTGACAGATTGTACGGTACGAAAAATTTCGTAGAACGCGTAAGAAAAGTTGAAATACTTGCAGTTCCATTTTCCGACCACCACAGTGTAGTTGTGACGGTGGAAATAATCAACAGTGAACAAATGAATTTTTATGGTAGAGGGTACTGGAAGATAAATTCTAGCCTATTTGCGGATGAAGTTATAAAAGAAAAATTTAAATCTTATTATGCCCAGTTGAAAACCAGAAATTCGTTTCAAAACATCAGCTTTTGGTGGAATAATGATTTGAAAAGAGGGATTAAAAATTTTTTTAAGGGTGAATCGTTTAAGATGAACCAGCAACTATCTCGTGAAAAAAGTTTTTACTACAAATGCTTCAATGATGCAGCAAAATATCAAGCTTTAAACATAGATGTTTCAGAAGAATTGAAATTGGCAAAGTCTAAACTGATGAACCTGGAACAGAGTCGTTTGAACAGGTTCAGAAGTAAACTAAAAGCGAATTCTTTGCACTCGGACGAAAAGTTGTCTTTTTTCCATGTTACTTCATTCATAAACAAATCTTCAGACTCAAAATTGTTGAAATTGAAATTGGATGATGGAGTCACCTCGAATCCATCGCGGCTAAAAGAAGAAATTTTTAATTATTTTTATGAAAAATTTAAGATCGATGATAATGTGCGAAATGGCTGTGGAAATACCCTAGAATATCTTGACAGGCGGGTAGACGAAAACGATAAACAGCGTTTGATTAAACCGATTGAAATGATTGAAATTGAACATGCAATCAAAGAAGCATCCAAGAACAGTTCACCTGGTCCGGATGGTATCAATTATGAATTTTATTCAACGTTTTTTGATCTACTTAAAGATGATATGCAGACATTATACAATTCTTACTTTGTTGATGGAGAATGTTGATGGAGATAACTTCGATCTAGGCAATAAAAGGCCGATCAGCATGCTCAATAGTGACTATAAAATTTTTACAAAATTATTATGCAATCGTTTAAAACCAATAATGGAGAAACTACTAGGCCCAGGGCAGACAGCAAGTATTGAAAATAGTTCTTGTATAAATAACTTGTCGTTATTGAGAAACATTATTATTAAAGCAAACAAATCTAGGAAATTCAAGGGTATTATATTGTCCGTAGATCTGGAAAAGGCCTTCGATCGAGTTGATCATCAATATCTTTGGGATATTTTGAAAACTTTTGAGATCCCGAATAGATTTATTGAGTGTCTGCAAAAGTTATATAAGAACGCAAGCTCCAAAGTTCTGTTCAATGGATTTTTGACAAATTCGTTTCCAATTAAATGTTCTGTAAGACAAGGATGTCCATTAAGCATGGCACTATTTTCGCTGTATATTGAGCCTTTGTTGAGGATGATTGACAAACATATTAAAGGTGTACTTATTGATGATGTTTTCGTAAGAGTCATTGCTTATGCAGATGATCTGAATATTTTCATTAGAAATGACGAAGAATTCAGCATTGCATTGGAACTGATAAATTACTTTAGTATATATTCAAAAATTAAAATAAATTTCAGTAAATCACACTATTTGAGACTGAACAATTGTTCTCTTGGTCCTCAGCTTATAAGTGAAGCGAGAGACATTAGGATACTTGGACTGACATTTGATGAAGATTATAAAAAAATGATCGATTCAAACTACAATGAATTAATTAGGAATATCAATTACTCCTTATCTCTGCAGTATAAAAGAAGACTGAATGTTGTTCAAAAAATATGGATTTTAAATACCTATATTCTGTCAAAATTGTGGTACGTTGCACAAATCATACCACCGGAAAATAAGCATATTGCGGTGTTGACGAAAAAATGTGGGGATTTTTTGTGGAAAGGATATTTTTATAAAGTGGAGCGGAATGAATTATATGCTCCTGCTCTTAAGGGCGGTCTCTCGCTTACATGTGTGGAATCGAAAGCCAAAGCACTTTTTATTAAGAACTTACTGTTATCTGGAAAACAAGCCACTACTGATAAATTTATGATGGAGCAAATAATGAATAACAAATTGAATCGAAACACGAGAGAGTGGATTAAACTTGCAGTTAAATTTGAAGAACGGAATTTAAAAACAAGCAAACAAATTTACGATGACTTAATTACAGAAAAAAATATAAAAATTAAACAGCACGATAAACAGCTCCATTTGCAATGGGAAACCTTGTATGAAAATGTTAACCAAAACTTTGTATGCAGTGAGTCCAAGTCGATTTTATTTTTCGTGTTTCGGGACATAATTCCATGCAAATCTAAACTCTATATAGGCACAGAGTGAGAGGGATTGATTCTCCAACTTGCGATTCTTGCGGAAGAATCGACTCTGTTGAGCATAGGATCAAAAATTGATCGGGATCTGAAAAAATATGGAGCTGGTTAAATGGTGTAATGAAATCAAAATTTAAAATAAATGTAGAAGACGCGATAGATTTAGTGCAGTTCGGTATAAAACCTAAAAATTGTAAATTCAAAGCAGCTCTGTGGTTAGTCATAGAAACATTAACCTATTGTATTAAAAATCATTCAAGTGGTTGTATAGCAGATTTAAAACAGCAAATAAGTGTTAAACGCTGGAATAACAAAAAACTGTTCGATTGTCAATTCAAACAATACATGTATTTATTGTAAGTATTTGTAAATAGTCTTAATCAATGTGAAGAACTTTGTAGATATAATGAAATAAATAGTTAAAAAAAAAAAAAAAAAACTTAACGATACAAGAATTTTGCGCGTTTCAAATATATCAAATGATATAGCGATATATCGATATTTTCATTCAATATATCGGTGGTATCGATACTGCGATTCGATAATCGTATCGAATTAAATATCGATACTTCGCAATATCGGAACGTCCCTACATCAGTCGTAACATCGGATGGTCAGATAAACTCTGGATCGAAGCTGTTAAAAGCAATTATAGATTAGCGAAGTATTTGTCAACCAAGACCATTCGCTATAGCCGTTGGTTCCGCAGTATGGTTCCTTCGATAATGAGTGTGGACAGAGCGGCAACTCGTTTGTTACCAAGGGTATTAACTTTGGCGGCTGTTGTTTGAGTAGAATTAATACTTGTCAAGAAAGTCTTTCCAACAAGCTCTTTTGGCATCCCGTATAACTTGCAGATATTCGTTGCGCTGATAACGATATCCGAAAAGCGTCGCATCTCGATAAGGATGGTCAAGCTCCATTCTTTTGGGAGTTGGGAGAGCCGTTATTAAGAATAGCGATATCATTATGCTCGAAGAGGTCAAGCAAGCCATTGCCTCTAGCGTCAGAGTGAGAGCAACCCCAGGCTGGGTGGTGTGCGTTGTGGTCACCGACAACCATTCTTGGTTCCGGGAGTTGATGAATGCATTTCCCACTTAACTACAGATATTGGGATACTTCCTTGGAGAATCAACACGTATTTGCCGCCGAGAGAGCGGTTGAGCTGTTCGATGTTGACCCGGTTGATCTCCTGTAGGGTTAGGATCCAGGGTGGATCGTTGCTTATCAGGATCTCTAGGTCACCTAGGTTGCTGAAGAATCCGTTGATGGTCCACTGTAAGCAGAACTTTGCCAGTGGCGCTGCTGGAACAGAGTAACTTTTATTGGCGTATGGAGTTTGGTAATGGTAGTTGTCGTTGTACGAATATTCCGGGAACATTTCCGGGAGTTGTCCCATCAAATGCAGGGTTGACTTTGCAGCGGAAAAAAATGGTTGGCAAGAAGCGATGGTCGATTTGTTCTGTCATCCGGATAGTGGAAACGATGTAGGTATGATAGGCAAACAGTTTCAACACAAAATAAATCGCATTCGCTCTGCGCGCGTGCGTAGTGTATATACATGAGATGGATGGATATGGGTTATGAAAAGGATCTGCGTGATCTGTAAGTATTTGAAATCGAAACTTGTTACCTTCTAGGTTATTAGGTCACCAAGTGACTTGGTTTGTTTGTAGGTAAGTAGCTCGTCCAGCATACAAGAATTCTGGGTTCAAATCCCAGCCGAGCCCGTGGATTTTTTTTTTCCTAATTTCACTCATAATTTATCCATCTTTACCACGCGTAATGAGTTAATTGATTCATTTTTAATTAAAACAGTGTCCCAGCAAACACATGGTTGTATATTTTAGGGTATACAAGTACACCAGTGGAGGCAATATACGTAAATTTTGTCTTCTAATGAGCGATGTTTATATATCACTTTCACTTTTGTGCTTATATTTTCTATCGTATACGATTCTGTGTTTACTTGTGTTCTTCTACTGTCCGACGTTTCGGCACCTGTTTTTTGTCTTTAAGAAAAAGAGATCTTTAAGAGAAAATTGAATGTAATATGTCGTTAACAATCTGTTAATTAATGATAATTTTGGTTTTACCAAACTAGTTTAATAGTGTGATATAAGAAATGAATTCAATGTTAAGAAAAATACTAATAAAAAAGTGATGTGCACCTTGTGAAGGCTTTCTATTCAACCTTGAAAACTTACAGGTGATAGGCAAAATTCTGTCCAAATTCAAATGCTTATAACTTTCTGAAAAATAACCTCGGAAAATCCAGAACAACTCCGGTATCCGGAGGCCAATATACATGGTCAAGCAAATTACTGAAATAAGACTAAATTTTCCGTCGAGTTCTTTTAGATGCAACTTATTTCATCCGTTTTTCAAAAAGTTATAAGCATTTGAATTTGGGAAAAATTCTGCATATCTCAATAATTTTGCCTATCCTTCTTCTTCTCCTTGGCATAACGTCCTCACAGGGACAGAGCCTGCTTCTCAGCTCAGTTCAATAAGCACTTCCACAGTTGTTAACTGAGAGCTTTCTTTGCCAAAGTTGCTATTTTCGCATTCGTATATCGTGTGGCAAGTACGATGATATTCTATGCCCAGGGTAGTCAAGGAAATTTCCATTACGAAAAAATCCTGGACCGACCGGGAATCGAACGCAGACACCTTCAGTATGGCTTTGCTTTATAATCGCGAACTCTATCCACTCGGTTTAGAAGGCCTATCATTATTTCTTGAAAAGTGAGTGTCAAACAAATGGACATTTTTTTCCGTTTATAACGGTTCCAGACACACCGCACAGAGTAAAACAACAAGAAATCCAATAAAAAAAAATCCCCGCAACCGAAGATCGCAACCGAACGATTTTGGCTCGCACACAAGTTGGAACATATTGCCATTGAAATCGCATAAATTTCTTCATCAACCCATATATCGCTCACGGCCAGCAGCAGCCTCAGAATCGTCGCTGGAACTGGTGGTGTGGCATTCCAAATCGTGCACACATTTCACTCGGAATACGAAGGATGATAAAAAAAAAACTGCAGTAGAAGCAGCAGTCGGGCAACCAAACAGCAAAGTGAAATTTATAGTTCTCAAGTCTGACGAACCAACGAACGGATTGAGATCCCGATTTGGAGGGTTCCAGTTTCAAACGGAAAGCATAGCACAACGTAGAAAAAAAAAACAAATTCCTGCAGGAAACCGAAGCTGAACAGGAGGAGATGCTGAGCAGAACTATGTTGGAAGTAGATTTGCTCCGTGATGAACTGGAGCATTCAGTTGGGCATTGCAGATTGTCACTCTGTTAATAATGGACTACAAACATTCACGGCGTGACCTCTATCTTTGGAACAGTAGATAGTCCCAGGATTGGTTTCTAAGATTATTATGAAATATTGAAAAAAAAAACTCAACACCACTTTTTTATTTTGTTCAGGGTAGTCTCTGTCTTTTCATCAATCAAAAATCCCAACAGAAAATTTACCTACTTCTAGTTGCATGACTCCTCTGATTTTGATTTTTTTTTTTTTGTTTTTAACTGAATATTTGAATCATTGGATTACGTTTCTCTAATGGATCCAATTTTTTTTTTTTTTTTTTTGAATACTTTGAATTGGAATGCTTGTTCTTCAAATGGCAAAGAGGATGAACTGTTTGTTTTCTAACAGCTAATAACATACATATAGCAGTTATTACTGACACCTATTTGAAACCTGGATCCAAACTCAAAAGAGATCCAAACTTTTTTGTTTATCGTAATGACCGACTGGATGGAGTATGTGGTGGAGTTGCTATCATCATTCATAGTCGTATAAAACATCAACTCTTTTTGTACTATAGAACAAAAATGTTGAAACTTTGTGTTTTTCTGTTGAAACACAGCTTAGTAAACATACTTTCAAAGCTGCCTATTTGTCTTTTCAATGCACTGGGCAACAAATTGATTTGTTAAAGTTGAAAACTTTTCACATACAAAGTATGTAAAAAACATTCAAAAAATTCAAAAGCTAGTAATCAATCCAAAATCTGTGCTTTTCGCTACATTTATTCAGTAAGGATCATCACCGCTTCAATCATCATATCTTCCACACCTAAAGCGCCAGGTCTGGTTCCTACATCGAACGTAACCGCAATTCCTTGTCGGTAAATTTAAATTCAATAAAAAACCACAATATCCGCATAAAAAATTCAACACTTTGTTGGTGGCCAGTAGTGTGATCGCAGTTTTTTTTTTTTGCATGCCTTTCGATGGCTTCTCGTGTTTTGTCTCGCAAACTTGTTGGGTGCTTCCCAAACTAGCATCAGCGTCAATGACGCTTCCATTAGGTAAGGTATTAAGTGCGGTAGCAGCGTGTGTGTTGTGTGTTGAATGCAAGCTTGCCCTGGGACCAGAAGCCATGCAGCGGAAAAACGCGACCATAAAAAATGCGCTTTCATTTAAAAATCCTAACCGCTCGAAGCAGCTACTGATGATGGCGATGGTGTATAGTGTTCAGTTAGAAAACATTAATTTATCTATAATAGGGACAACAGGTTGCCGGTAGTAGAGAATAGCAGCGACAAAAAACATTCGCATGACACTCGCGAGGCGCTACATGTGGACACATATGTTTTGAGCCGAAAAAAAGCGCCTCGCAGCCACCCACCCGCACTCGCACTTCGCTGGTGTCGTGGAGCTGGAGCGAGTGCGAGGCATAGGTAAAGGGTGGCTTGTCGATAACGCGCTGCACGTTGGTTCGGAAGCTAGCCAGAGAGCTGGCGGGTGGCAGAGTTGTCTTTTTTTCATGTGACTACATAGTTGTTAAACAAGCCTCTGCCTTAGGGGAATTAGGCAATTTTGTCAAATTGTCAGAATCAATTCAACGGAAAAACGAAATAATTTTCCTGCACGAAAATTCCATGTGTGAAGTCGTTACATTTTATCGTTGCAACTCGTCACACGTTTAAGTCGAGGGATTCAATTGCAGGTCGCATGCTGTGTGTCGGAACATGTGGCAGCAAATCAGAACTATTTTGGAATTGATTTTTAATTGTTGGCTTCGCGTAAAGATTGTTGCTATTGTTGATGAGCATGGCTTCAAGAACAACTAAGACGAGGCTTAACGCATTCCGGTAAAGGCTTCGTACAATGAGACGAAATGTATCGTGATAATGATGGAACCATCTTGACGGACGGACATGAGGTGATCGATAGGATGAAGCAGCACTACAATGAACATCTGAATGGCATAGGCACAGAGGGTCTGCTGTTACATTGAAGGAAGTCAAGAATGGTATTGGAGCTGAACTAATCAAAATGGGCCCGGAGAGGTAGGCTATCTGCACCGGCTGATTGTCAGAATCTGGGAGACGGAACATCTGCCGGAGAAATTGAAGCATGGGGTGATATGCTTCATATACAAAAAGGCGAGCAATTGAAATGATAAAACTGTCGTCGATCACTACTAAGTGCTAGTTAGAGCAACGATGGATTGTGTGTAAAATAAACACTCATGCAGACTTTGCGCGTTCGGTAAATAAAATTACCGAACAAATCAGTAACTCACAGGAACGCCGATTATTCGGTAATACAGCAGCTTTTGACAGCTCATTACAAACAAAACTACTTAACTACGGTGAATTATAGATGATCTGTCAAAAAAATTACCGAAAAATCTATGAATTTTTAGATCACCGAAAACTGTAAAATATTCAACTGATCTTTCGGTAAAATGTGCGTTAGATTACCGACTTCTGTAATTTGAATGGATGACAGCGTCAATCAGTTATATACGTTTTCTCCGGGCGTTTCAGTAGAATCTTTCGTGAAATGCCTGAAATCGGCATTGTGCCAGTATCTCAAAGATATACTAGACAGACAATTGTAATGGAAGTGAATTTAACGTAGCATTGTTTATCTATAAACTAACGTAATTTTTTGCAGTCCTGTTGGCAGCGTCCGTTGCCCACTACAGTTTTCTTGCGCATCCAGCTTTATATTTCCGATGTGGCATCGATCCCATCATCGGTTGATTGTTGATGTTACTTTTTGATATTGCTTGTTGAATAAAGAAACGCAATCATAAAAATCCATTTTCGTTATTTTTGTTCCTTACGAGAAAACAAGGTTCCAAGAAAAATTATCAGTGCACCGTATGTACAGTTCTTTGGCAAACGATTACCGCCGATTCGGTTATTTTGACAGCTGAGCTCAAAAACGCGGATTACCGAATTACATGTAATCGGCTCGTTTACCGAACCGGTTACCGATCAGCTGTTGAGATTTCGGTAAATGGATTACCGAATTCGGTAATTTTATCGAAGTGCGTAACGTTTAGACTTCTCACGAACTCTCAAGTTCGTTAGAAATCCGCCTTGGATTTTGACAAGGTATAATTGGAGTAGCAAGATTTTTTTCTGGAGGGGACCTAGCGGGGGTAGCAAATTCTTGTTTTATGCAAGTAATGTCGGTCGCAATAATCACGATTTTAACAAATTATACAAAGTTTACATCGATTTGTGCCGATTTTATCAATTTTTGATTTCATCTCATTTCGCTGCACATGAACGATATTTGCAAATAGATAATCCAGTAAGGGGCCTTCCTTAGTCGAGTGGTTAGAGTCCGCGGCTACAAAGCAAAGTCATGCTGAAGGTGTCTGGGTTCGATTCCCGGTCGGTCCAGGATCTTTTCGTAATGGAAATTTCCTTGACTTCCCTGGGCATAGAGTATCATCGTACCTGCCACACGATATACGAATGCGAAAATGGCAACTTTGGCAAAGAAAGCTCTCAGTTAATAACTGTGGAAGTGCTCATAAGAACACTAAGCTGAGATGCAGGTTCTGTCCCAGTGCGGACGTTAATGCAAGAAGAAGAAGAAGAAGTCCAGTAAAAAAACACTTAAGGCGAAGTAGGCCGTCATTGGAATCCGTACGCGTCGTCGATGATTGTCGCTAAATAATACCACAATGGACCGATGCACGAGTTCACTATTTGACGTTTGAGCGGTGCCGTGTTATTAACGTGACCATGGCAACGAGTTAATTCGGCACCGCTCAAACGTCAAATTAGTGAATTCGTGCATTGGTCCATTTCGAATTGAAGAAAATTTGTTGGTATTGCATGAAAGATTGCTTAAGATAGGTATGCTGTTCCCCTCAAGAAAAGTAAAAATTTCTGCACAAGAAATGGTCCAGAAATTTTCTACAGGGAGCTCCATTTGATTTGACATTCCTTTTCATTCCATTTCTCCAGTAAGACCATCTACGTGTTTTTTTTTAAATAGTGTCAATTGTCTGTTGAAAATAGCATCCAGTCGTTTCTCTAATAGTTTGGTCAGGAATTTCTATAATCACTGAAGATTTCTCCAAGAAAAAGTACAAGTAATTTGATGAGTCTCATCAGAATTGTATTCAGGATCGTTTTTTGTTGCAATATCTTCACAGAGTTCACCAAGAAATCTCTATTGCTGCCTTTGAGGTTCTTCTATAGGTTTCTCTTCAAATTTCTCTCGGACTTACTTACAGGAGTGGTTTAATTTCAGCTGCAATAATCCAGGATTTCTAGCCAAAAAAATCCTTATAAGGTTATCTCGATGAGAAATTGAAAAACATCCAATATTTCTGGAGGTATGTTAAAAGCCATTACACATAATTCAATTGGGGAAATTATTATTATTATTATTTATTAAGGAGGTTTTAATCAAGGCGGTTTCAATTCACTTTCTCTGGCTACAGAGTACAATGCTCACACCTTGGTTTTAAGTACAGAGTTATTTGCCTCGAGAGAAAAGAATTGAGAAAATGTTCATAGTGATTTCTTCGAGCAGTTTTCTGCAGATCTATTTTTTTCAAGTGTTAAGATTCTTTTAAAAATCATGTTGATATTGCTGCCCCGAATTCGTCGAAAGCTTTCCAGAAAAATATAAATCTATAACATTTCCAGTGAATAAAGTTTCAAGTCGTATTCTTTTGCACACTTCTGCGAAAAAAAATACTTTCTGAGAAATTAGTTCAAAGATTTTATGGAGAATTTTATTATTGTTCCACTGGGATATTGTCCTAATACTCTACCGTTAAATCAATTAGAGTTTCATCCACGTGTTTTCAAAATTCAAAACTCAAAAATTCGCCGTTTAATTTCTGGAACTTCTTCACACAACTCTTGCTCATATGTCCAATGGCTGTATATGTTCACCAAGCGGGCAAAGCATAGAAATTCATGTTTTTTTCTTCTTTCAAAATCGACAATGATTTTAACAGTGACGTTCGTACAAACAAAATAATTACTAGAGATATTTGAATCTAATAAATTTTCTACAGGAACCCCGAAGTTTCCGGACACTAGAGCCAACAGATTGAAACGGAAACAAATTTTCTCTTTATTTGAGGTAGAACGTTTCAATATACCTATTCAAAATTGAAATCAGAAGAGTATCAGTGAAAGTTTCATATTTGGCAGTATTTTTCAAGATCATTGCCAAAGATGTCTTCCAACATACTCTTTCAAAGAAATTCTCCTATAAATCTATCGGAATTCCTTTGATTTGCCTCTAATTGTGCCTGCAGTTATCCAGAAATGTTTTAAGGAAGATCGTTATAAATTTCTTTTTCTCTATTCCATGTTAGAATTGTAGCGGAAAATTTGCCTTCCCGGTTGTTTCGCTAAATATTTCAGAAGCATATGTTTTCCTCACAACAAATCTCCGCATAAATTTACAGAAACATTCTAGAAACAATTTAACCTTCCTTAGTCCCTGACAAAAAGTTACAAATTGTGACTAAGGGTCGTTTTTGGCCCGAACATTTAAACAGCTCGCAAAAATCAATGTGTTGACCGAATTTAGTTATGTTGGGTTTAAATGAAAGGTACACTTGTCTAGTTTCAAAAACCCTCCCGGAGATCTGGATTTGGCATCTGTGGCCATCTAGAACCTGCTTCATCTGAAAAAAGTCCCTTTGGAGACCCTTACTTTGACAACCTATAGTTTCGTAACTAACCAAGTAATCTGAACCGTCCTCATATTGTTGAATAGATATTCACGTGAACTGTGAATGAAGATTCTCAAACCCGGCTAAAGGAAAGTTTGAGACAATTGATGGCATGAATATTTTCCACAGATAGTGCTTCACTGATCATTTGTTTCACTTCTTCTTCGGTGACGTTGTTCGCAATGTTCCAGATGTAAAGTTTGAAAGTTTTATTTTCATCATCAGAATGATGCACACGTTTGGCAGTTGACACATCAGGCCAAACTTTAGTAGATGACAGAAGTGGAACTTTATCGGATACCGATGGCATTTCTGTATTCGATATTGATTCGGGTGTATTGAGCAAAGATCCGATTGTTACATTCAGTTGATTTATCAAGTTGGTCATTTTGGCTATTTCGTTCGTAGGATACAAACAACATTTTTTTCAACGTGATTTTCTGGAACTCTCATTGAACTGACGATAGAAAACGCACATTCTCTATTAACTCTCGACAGTCATCGCACATAAACATACATTACTATGCAGACAAACGCCGGCTTCTTCATCGGTGAGTTCAGCGCAACTCGCATGGAACCTTCGAATGCTTTCGCAAAATCCTTCACAAACGACCAAGATTTCTCCAGAACAACAATCCTTTTTGCATTTATGACATACTTGATCCATTTTGTCACACCCTGTTCACATGCAGTATTCTGCTTCACAAGTAGATGGCGTGCGCTTGTATATTCAGGTATACTTTGGTGAGTGTGACTGAAGTGCGACGATGATGATGATCATTTGTCTCGATGAGCAATCCACCAGGAAAAAGTTTTTAACTTTATCAAACGTTTTCAACACAAATAAGCATCGATTGTGCAATCCTTCAACATACAACGGTTCTAAGGAGTATCAGTTGCCTCGACGAAAGGTGAGATTTTAATAAGACGTTCGGAAACACGCAGAAAAACGAGAAAAGATTGGTGGTAAACAACACAGTCAACTACATTACGGGCAAACGAACTACTTATTTTCCAACTTGTTTGTACAAAATAGATTAATGTAACCATTGAAGTTTTTTTTGTCAGCAAGATAAGTCATGTAAATTGATTCAGTATGTTTTTCATCACAATAGTGTCATGTATATTGATGTTTATTGAAAATTGCGCTAAAAGGTGTCATGCGGGGAGCAGGGCATAACAATCGAGGTACGATTATTACAAGATCACCGAATTGTTTGCTTCGCGGAACATGTCTAACGATGACTGTCACATTGAGATGCTTCCTACACAGAAAAAAATAATGTAATATCACGTCGAATAAGAATTAGATCGCATATATGCGCATCATACACGTCTCAATTGTGGTCTATTTACGTAATTATTTTGTATTGATAAAGTTTAGAGTCGGGAAAAAATGCGACACTTTGTTTTGGGTGTTAATATTTATTGGATAAAAATTAATGATATTTTGGGTAATACTAGTTTAGAGTGTATTTGTGTGCAAAACTTTATGGCGATCTGTCAATAGGGCGGTATTCAAAACTGAAAAGGCAATAGATGGCTCTTTTTCAATGGTAGTAAAAACGAAATCCTGAAACAAATAAAGCACCACGGAAGATGAACTAAACACAAAAAGTTATGTATTCACTTTACACTTGATTTCTAATCACTACTTTTTTGATCCATTTTCCTAATTGTAAGCAATTCACGATTTTCATTATTTTCCATACGTTTTGACAGTTCGCCGACTACCATTCTTCCATGCGCTTGTGTTGAAAGTTTGAGAAATTTGAGAATCCAGCGTAGCGCGATCAGTGAGTGGAATACAAACATCAGTGTCACCGCTCGGCGGCCGGTAAGAGAAGCTGAATGTTCGAAAGGTTGTTGTCTGTAATTTTTGCCACTGGCGCCAGCTGTTAGCGTTTGAGAACAAAATAAACAGTCATTTCCCTATTAGTTTTCAAGATACAATCGAAACAATAAGAGCTACACCAGCAAATCTTGGGCGCGGTGATCGATAATCATAGTTAATCGCACAGATGGATCGGCAAAAGGCTTGTAATCTATCATTGCACAGTACCACGCATTGGAACATCTTCCAGGAGACGAAGACCATGGAGCGGCTCGCTGGAAGCGGCCGAAAACGGAACACCCACAGAAGACGTGGAAGATAAGGCAGTACTTTAGGAATAACCCGAACCTTTCTACCCGAGACGTGGCCAAAAAGGTCAATTCGTCGAAGTGGTTAATCCAGCAGCCCATGAAGGCAGCCCATGAAGCGGGCTGGGATACGTGTTTTCAAGATCAGGAAGGCACCAAACCGGACTGACAAGCAAAATATGGTGGCCAAATTGCGTGCGCGGAAGCTATACCGGGAGTGTCTGGTCAAGCCAGGCTGTCTCGTCATGAACGACGAGACATACATACACCAAACACATCCCTGATCTCGAGTTTTTTTTTTTTTTGTCGGTACGTCCCGCATGGAGGTTCCGGAAGCAAAAGATGGACAAATTCGCGAAGAGGTACCTGTTGTGACATGCGATTTACGAGTGCGGACGGTACAGCATACCGTTCGTTACAACTGGCACCATAGACGGGCAGATTTATCGAGAGATTTGCTTGCAGAAGCGCTTGCTGCCCTTCCTCCGCTCTCATCGTGGTCCCACGCTGTTCTGGTCGGATTTCACTTTGTGCCATTACGCCAAGCCAGTAATAGATTGGTACGAAGCGAAGGAGGCGAACCCACCAAATACACCAGAACTTTGTCCGATCGAAAAGTTTTGGGAGATTATGAAGAAGAAGTTGAAAAAAGCGGAAAAACACTCAAATCCGATGAAGCTTTGAAAAAAATCTAGAAGAAATTGTGTAAGAAAGATGGGCAAAGCCTCGCACAAGATATCATGAGACGTGTTAAAAGAAATGTACAAGCCTCCAGCTTGGGAGAGGAAATTCAATAAATACTTTTTTCCAAAACATAGCCAATATATAGTTATTAAATCCCTAAAAATTTGAGAAGTATCTGATCTAAAATGAAATTTTGGTTATCATTTTTGTGTGTTTCATTTTTTCCAAATCCAGTCTTTATAATGACATGTAATGTCAATTGAACGTAAAAAAGTTGATGCAATGAAAAACACACGTAATAAAGCTTTCGGATGGTTTTCATCCATATGTTTTGTTATCGAACACAATGTATTTTTTTAATTTTCGCACTTTTTCACTTTTAAATTACTTATGATAAACCATTCTTAGTGATGCAGAAACCTCAGAAAAAGACACCAGATAACAAGAGAATGTCAGAGATATTTATTATTTGGGTCCAACTATCAAATGGAGGAATTCAAACAATCTATGTCAATGATAAAATATTTAGTTATAAACTCACTTCAGTGTTTGGACTGAATGACAAGTTTAAATGAATATACCTAGGTTTAAAATTAATCGCGAAAAAGAATTTTGTTTCATTATGATGTTTTGGAATGTAATAGAGCAAACATTATGTAATAAAACTTTGAAAAGCACGTTAACTAGTGACGGCATGACGATTACATGAATTTTTAGAATACGTTGCGGAAAAGTTCATTTACCTTGAATCCATCGGATAGTCCTAAAATATTGTGGCATATAATCGGTGAAAGTCTGGTCCACGGTCGAGAAAACTTCACTCCAAAACGCCAATAAGACCGGTGGTCCTCTATGGACATGTCTAGGGACAATGGAAATTCGCGGCAAAATTCTTGAAATTTCGCGGCTTCGTCGCGGTCTCATAATTTTGGCCATATTTTACACAAAAATACACGTCGTCTTTCTGGCGTTACGTCCCCACTGGGACAGAGCCTGCTTCTCAGCTTAGTGTTCTTATGAGCACTTCCACAGTTATTAACTGAGAGCTTACTATGCCAATGACCATTTTTTTGCATGCGTATATCGTGTGGCAGGTACGAAGATACTCTATGCCCTGGGAAGTCGAGAAAATTTCCAATCCGAAAAGATCCTCGACCGGTGGGATTCGAACCCACGACCCTCAGCTTGGTCTTGCTGAATAGCTGCGCGTTTACCGCTACGGCTATCTGGGCCACATTTTCGGTGAAAACAGTATTTATGTGTGTAAATTCCGCGAAGTTCCATTGAATATAGTTTTTATTTTACAAATTAAAAAGATAAATTTAATATCAAAATGGGAAATGCAAAATTTAGAATGATAGTGATAAGCCAGAATGCCGTCCTAGTTGAACTAAACGGTTATAAAATTTTTCATTGAACTTCCACTTCAAGATGAATAAACCATTTTCATAAGCAAAAAACTGAAATTCACTGTGCTGCCTGTAACTGCATATTTGTCACATTCGACACTTTGCGCGACATTCGTTTCATTGCCATGGTCAGCAGTCACAGCACGAGCGTTAGAATGAACGTCGACAAACACAAAAAAATTGTCAATTGAATGTCGTCTGATACGATGACATTTACATAAATCATAAATTATGTTTAGAATTCAGACATCAGATCATAAACAACATGAATAGTTTGATCTTGTCTGTTATGACGAATGTGACACACATACAGTAAAAGCAGAACAAAAACAAACAAAATCTTAACGCTTCCTAGCGAAGCTATCGGGGTCAGTGGCATTCAATTGACATTTTTCTTTTCGACATTCGTTTTATCGCTCGTGTTGTGAATGTTTAAGAGAAGCGCTGCCGAATATCAGCGAAAACGTGTCGACTACCGTGATTGCTTACAACACTGGTCACATTTGACATTTTATTTTTCACAATCCAGTTAATACCGGAGAGAGTCATCAAATGACAAATATTTTCGCTCAACTTACTGAAATCTGTGAGATTGTTCTAGGAAATTCGAAAAAAAATCATTGAGATTGAGATTATACATGAGCCTACGAAATGCAGTAGCATCGAAAAGTCTATCTCAATTATTTTCTGAATATTCACCCAATATGCGATATGATTTGTAAAAAATTTCAACCTCACTTTTAACGCTTAGTGATTTTTTGAAATTTAAGTTTCCTTCCATACTGCAATAAAATGCACACTGGGTATCCCATTTACTCAATGCCTACTTTTGTCGAATGTTACAAACATGCAGTTATGAGCAGTGTGGTTTTCATACAAATTCACAAAATTTAACTTATTTCGCGGCATTTCGCGGGATTTCCTGAATTTCGCGGCGAAGGCTTAATTTCGTGGGTTTCGCGGCTACCGCGAAATCGCGAATTTCCATTGTCCTTCACATGAAGAATGGACCATGCAAGAAGAGGACCTTGGAGTCTTGGAGCGTGTTCCTTTTCTTCTAGTGAAAGCTTGAGTAATGCCCCAAGATATGTTTTGCTTCTAATGTGTTTCTAGTTTTCCTCCTTGAAAAACTCAATAAGCTTATTCTGCAATGCAATCTGTGACTGATTGAAAAAAATCCCAACCAGAATCATATAAAAATATTAAAACACATTTCTATCAACAACAGTTAAAAATATAAAACTTTGTTATCTAGATGGCTTTGTTCTCATCTTGTTATCTTGTTTAAAACAGATTCACAACAAAATGTGTAACATTTTTCACTATGCTATTGTATGTTTGTTGTAAACATCATCCGAAGTTATGAACAGTAACATATTTTGCAATAAAAATGTTATTTCGTAACATCTTTGGAACACATTCCGTAATTAATGAGAAGGGCGTAACTCAAAAATTTGAACTTTTCTTCCAAAACCGAAATATGGTTTTTCTTATGTAAGTGTGAACTTCAAAGAACTGCACTGTGTAATGTGGCACTGTGTAATGGAACATGCACTAACAGTGATCAAACACCGAACAGTTTCCATAAAATTGGATTCAAAAACGAAGAATTGCCGAAAAGCTTCGAAAGAGCGTTCCGAAACATTCTAACATATGAACTTTATTGAAACTTGAAATGATTCATGATATGCTTTTCAAATAAATCTGTGCCTTCGGGCTCCTTCCAGCTGTATTCCACCGGCCCAGCTTGTTAGTTACCCTGAACTACAAGTGTTTCGCGCGGTAATGAACCGGGAGGTTCCCACCTGGTAATTAATCAAACTGCCATGAGCTAAGACTCCATTTGAAACCCGCTCTGCAAATGAGGCGGTCGGAGAAGAAACGAACAGATTATTCATATTTTCTTCATGTGCGTTGCAGTATGGGCATTCTTTTTGTTATTTTGCGCCTTTTGGCTCAAAGCTCTGAGCTGAACTAACCATCAGACAGGACTGGCGCGGAGTAAGATAAAAATTGATTGGTTTCTTAGCTGCTCCAATCAGAAGAATCCGCTTTCTGAGCGGTCTCGTCCAACCACAGTCCCATTTCCTCCGACGTCTGCCGTTCCTAATGGATGAATCAAGTATATAATGTAGTGGAAAAAAACTGCTGACGAACTGTCCACCAGCCACCAACGTACGGTGGTCCGGATTCAAAAAAAATCATGACAAACATTAAACTTTCCTAATATTTTACAAGCTTTGATTATGGTAAGTAGTGTGGAGCTTGTTTTCAGGTTTCAGACCCTATTTTGGGCACAGTCATCATACTCTAATTTTCATTGAACAAAATTTTAACGAAATTGCTTTTTTCATACATTTTGAGGCTCTCAACTATTCCCAGAAACAATAGTTTAAGTAATCTTTGGCAAGACGATTCTTTTTTAAACAATTCCTTAGATTCAAAAGAGCATTTGACCTGGCTATCTCCACGGGGAGCAAAATAGTGCGATGTGTACGATATGAAGGAGCTATCATTTTATTATTTCACATACCTACAAATTAGCTACTGGCAATTGGCAATAAAATACAAAGATAATTAATAATTTAATAGGACTAACAGCAGATGAAAATAAGTTTTCATCCGACTCAGCCATCCAGAAGTCGCATCAGAGTTAACGTAGAAACTGGTTTACTTGTACAAAAGGTGATTTCGGTTTAGGCACGTACGTTCTGGTTGTCTGGGTGGAATACTGAATGTCGGTAAAAGTGAGCTACCGGATACAAAAATTTATGCTGGAAACTAATTTTGTTCTAGTTTTTAAGAAAATTTAATAATTGAGTTCTTAAGCAAAACTCAAGATTCTGTTACAGGTGAACCTTAAGGTCCAAACATGAAGAAAAACTTTTTTTATTTGCGTGTATTTTTAAATATCTGATATTCTAGATGAATGTTGGAGTTTGTGTTAAGGGTATTATCAAATGAAGCCAAACTTCGAGTTTTCAAGTTCACCGATCCTAACAACCGTTCGCGTTGAAAATTTGATGAATTTGTTGCATTCTGGTGATGATCATATGATCAAATTTTCAGCTCAGAGCACTGTTAGGTTCTCTAGACAAGTGCTCTTAAAAATTCGAAGTTTGGCTTTGTTTTATAAGCATCTTAAACTAAAAACATATTTGAGAATCGGATTTTTGCCAGCATTTTAGAACACTGGACCTCTGTACAACTCCATTTTACCGGCAGCACAAGGCCGAAGGAGGAGGCAAAGCCGTATGTGAGTGGCATTTGAAGGGAACCAAGCGAAAACCCTATTTGTAATGAGAGATGACAATGATTGATTACCGCCGCCGAGTCATTTTGATTATTCACTCCCCGTTTTGCTGGCCGTTATTGTTATAATCGTCGATGTCTGTGTGCAAAGCATATGGATTGGATGTGTAAGAGGGTTGGATATGTTGGTATGACCATGCAGGCGCTTTTGAACACCATGGCTGACGCTGCGCAGTTGTACGACGTTCAATGATGAAGACCACCACCTTTGCGTCACGTCTTCACCGAGAATGATCACAACAGAAGCGAGAAAACCATCACTAATGTCGCGACTTGGTAGTTCAGCAGTTCTTGGGATGTAGGCAAGCAAGACAATTTTGCAAGATGGGCAATGATGCATTAGTGAAGAGTCTCACGCGTTAATACTTCTAGTACCTGTACAAGATTTGTATAAATGTATAATTTTAAATTGTGATCTCGAAAAATTATTCAGCCAGCCTTAAGCCAGAAGAGTGAACAAACTTAGTTTGTCGATCTTTTCTGAGCCAACTCAATTTTCACTTTTATAAAGTAGGGTTTTGTTCTACTTCGTCGTAAGCGCTACTTTTCGTCGTATCAAACTTTAAATATTCCACTACGGCGGATATTCAAACTTACCTGCATTCATTATCCAAGTGTTATTTTGTGAAAACTGTTATGGTTTGTACACTTATACACCAAAAATGCAATGACACTACTGTATTTCGGTAAATAACTTCAGTTCAATTATCCACTTTGCACTTTTTCACCGAAATCGCATATACGAACACGATTTGAGAGAAATGCTTAGCGATCGACTGAGCCACACCACTTTCCAACACAAGTTTCTTCCCGCCCTCGTGAGTGACTTACTTCGCCGGGCACTTATTTTCACTATGGAAAACCTTCGTACTTCTTCACTGAACGATTTCATTCCAATCACACGCCATAAAACTTCAATAAATCATCAAATTTTACGAAATTTCCTCAACCGCCGCGTATAATTGAGAGTGTTAACAAAGTTCTATCCGTCGTACTGAGAAAAAAAGCTTGTGCGCATCAATGTGTGCGCGACGCTTGACGTAAAAATACGGTTCCTTTGATTGTGTTGTTTTCGCTGTACTGTGAGCAAATGCCATAATTGTACGGTCAAAAGGAATTGTGTTCATATGTTTGGGCTGAATTTTGATGACGAACAATTAATTTTAAAGGAAATCAGTATATTACATCATGCTGAAGGAATCGAGGGAGATGCCCGTCGATCTATATATTCTAGTAAAACATTTTATTATAGCGTTGATATGTTGTGTTTTAACCATTCAATACACACAGTGAGCCGCAAGTTGTGAGACGAATCTGGAAACTGATTGCGATGGAGTTGAAAACGATACGACGGACTGAGAATACGGTAAGATGCATTTACTTTGCATTATTTCCAAAAAGAGATCAAGATTTATCAAAATGTTATTGTACAATGCTAAAGCCGTTTTGAGAATGAATTGTTTGGCATCGGTTTGTATCAGCATCATTCACTGCAATACTGGGAAAATTGCAGTTCTCACTGATCAATGCTTAATACGATGGATACTAGCACATCACATCTAGTTGAAGAAACCGGTGAATGATTTTGTCATTAAGTTTTCGTGGTAGTAGGGAGACTTACGGCTTCGGCACCATGCGACTATTATCGGCAACCAAATTTCAAACGCCAAATACACAGTGTTTTTCTATCAAAACACACCAATAAGGGATCATGCACAAATTACGTCACGTTCCGAGGGGGGGGGGGTCAAGCCAAGCGTGACAAGCCTTACAAAAATTTCGGAGGACCCATACAAAAAACGTGACAAAGGGGGGGGGGGAAGGGGGTCAAAAAAGTTGAAATTTAGTGTGACATAATTTGTGTACCATCCCTAAAAACATTCAGATGATTCCTTGTTCTGCCAGCTTTCCGCTGACGAGATTCTCGAGACGACACAAATAATTTTGCCAGAGATGTCATCAAATCAAACAGTTTATTCAGCTGAAAAGAGGCTGAACTTATAAACAACATTTTAGCTGTATAAGCTGTTATTCAGCTACCAATGTTCATAGAAAATTACTAGTCTTATTAGCGTTTTGTACATTACACTTTTAGTACGGGGGTGTAGCCTTCTTGACCGCAGTTTCTATGAAAGTACGTAATAAAGTAAAGAAGATAAGAAGAAGAAAAGTTGGACGTTATATTGTGAATTTCTTTCACTACTGGACTGCGTAGTGCGGCTTCAAAAGCGCGAAATTGTGAATAAAAATTCGGGATTGCATCGAATCATGTTGGTATCTTCAGAGTTCTTATTCTTTAGACTGTGATGAATAACCCTGCTGAAGACACCGACTCGATTTGATGCAAACGCGCACTTTAATCAACGTTCTAGCACTTGTAAAAACTTCTGCGATAATCCAGTGCTGAAAGAAACGTGCAATATTACTTTTTATTTGAAACTGCGAAAAAAACACGATGCCGATGTCTAAAAATAATATCTCGCTCGCTTTGATGTATAAATATACACGACGATGTATGTGTCAAATGTACATCTCATACATCCGAACTATGTTTAGATTGCGAAATGATGATCCCATGTGCTTTGGGGTAATCGATTTCAGTTCGCCTTCGAGCGTCGGGGTCTCTCAAGGGGCTCCGCAGCTTGTTGGTTGAAGCGCCCTTCTAGCGAATAGGGAGTCGTGGGTTCGATCCCCACCGGAGCACGTTCAATTTCAATTTGTACTTTTGACACGTGTTTCGTCGTGTACATTTAAACTTCAAAAATGTCAAAACCTTATAACAGTATGTTATTTAATGATTTTCAATCACGTGAAGCTTTAAGTGTCCGTAATATGAATCAAAACGGTACTATTTAGGTGTTTTCACACAGGACCTTAAGACAGCAGTAAGTATATATTTCCTTTAACATTTAGCCATTTATCAGTATTAAGTTGAATATGCCCAATTAACCAAATAACAGTTTTTTTTCCCGTGTGCTTGTATATAGTGCTAATATTAGCAAACAAGACATACACTCCCGTGCAAAAGTTTGGGTTCACCCCCTCAAAAACATACAAAAGTGTTCAATCCATATCTCTGTGATTACACGTCCAATTCAAACTCTTTAAGCGGCATTCGAAAGGCAAAGAGTTATTCTTACTTCGTATGTATTTTTCCAAAAACACTTTTTTAATTTTGTATACTAAATTTAAACTTAAAGTTGTGACATTTTTCAAAAAACACACTGAAAAATTATATCTAATTTCCTCAGCATTGGGTCGACCCAAAATTTTAAATCAAAGTGTCATTAGAATCGTAATCTTATATTCTTTTAAGAGCACTCACGAAAATTTGGCGGGAAAATCTGGAAAGTATTTAAAACCAATGAAACAGTCAGTCAAGTCATTGTGCAAAAGTTTGGGTTCACCCCTCAGTATGATGCAAATCGTGCAAAAGTTTGGGTTCACCAGAGCCGCACGCACATCATTTTTGTCAATATCGCTGCCATTTTTCAACCGATTTTAAAAGTTTAAAGCTTTTTTGAGCGCAAATAATGGCGCGTACATGATTGGTTTTAGATTTCACAGATTTAAGTAAGTTCAGGTGAACAAAAACTTTTGCACGATACACCATACTGAGGGGTGAACCCAAACTTTTGCACGATGACTTGACTGTCTGTTTCATTGATTTTGAATACTTTTCAGATTTTTCCGCAAAAAATTCATGAGTGCTTCAAAGAATATAAGATTACGATTCTAAAGACACCTTTTTTTAATTTTAATCGATCCAATGCTGAGGAAATTAGTAATGTTTTTCCAGTGTGTTTATTGAAAAATGTCACAACTTTAAGTACATATTTTGTATACTAAGTTCAATGAATGTTTTTGGAAAAATACATACGAAGTAAGAATAACTCTTTGCCTTTCGAATGCCGCTTAAAGAGTTTGAATTGGACGTGTAATCACAGAGATATGGACTGAACACTTTTGTATGTTTTTGAGGGGGTGAACCCAAACTTATGCACGGGAGTGTATATTAGTCGTATAACACCCAAAAGGCAAAATCGTGTCTATCATGTGTATTATGTCTTCAGCAAAGTTGTTCAGAAAGTCATGGACATTAGGAAGACAGGTAGTGTCAAACAGGTTTAAAATGTTCCGTCAGGTGGCGTTACTAAGCATGTAAAATTAAACATTTTATGCAAGTTCGATCTTGTGATCCACATGAGATAGATAGATCGGAAAAAATGTTCAGAATGTCAAGGACATTCGGAAGACAGACCTTTTAATTGAAAAATGTCCACAAGAAAATGGAGTGAATCAAAACTGATTCATTGAAATATGAAGTGAATCAGATCTAAAACTCTTGAAAATGATGTCAGACTTGAATCACTTAATAATGAGGGGAATCAGATATGATTTGATAAAAAATAAATAGACCAATTTAGAGTCTCCTGAAAGTGAGTTAGACTAAAATTATTTGAACATGAGGTAAATCAAACATGATTCATTAGGAAATGAAGTGAATCAGTCCAAAACTACTTATATATAAAAAGAATCAGACAAGAAACACAGTTAAATGCAGTTAAACAAAAAATAATAACTATTGTTATAAATGAATCAGACTTGAATTACTTGAATATGAAGTAATTTAGACCTGAACACATGAATATGAAGTAATTTAGATCTGTTTTACTTGAATATAAAGTATATCAGACGTGTTGCACTTGAATACGAAACGAATCCGACGTGAATCATTTGGATAAGGAGTGATTTTAACATGAAGCACTTGACAATCAGTCCTGAATCACTTGAATTAGACTTGAATCACTCGTATATTAAGTAAATCACCCTTGAAAAATCTGAATCACACAAATATATAGTTTAACAAACCTCGATTATAAGGAAATTTCAACATAAATCATTTGAAAATTAAAAGCACTCGAACAAATATCAAAACATAACTTATTTACTCGAAAATGAAGTAAATCAGACCTGAATTCCTTAAACATGAAGCAAAAAAATATAATTGAATTAAACTTGAAATACTTTAATATGAAGTAAATCAGACATGACCTTGACCTTCTGAACAAAACTTTGCCAAAAACTTGAACATTTTTTTGAACTATGATATAGAACTAGTAATAAGTACTCATTTAAAATCAATAACGCCACCTGACAGTAAATCCATGTCTTCCGGATACCCTTGACTTTCTGAACAACTTTGACAAAGACTCGAGCTTGCTATCTCATCCTGTTGAGAAGATAGAATTCGTTTAATATGATTGATTGAATATGCTCATTGGTGCCACATAGCGGCAAAATTATGAATTGAACGGTTTACGTTTCGGGTGTCCTTGACATTCTGAACAACTTCACCGAAGACTCGATCTTTCCATCCCATTTAGATCCCAAGATAAAACTAGTTTAGAATGCTTTTTCATATGCTCTATTGCGCCACCTAGTGCCAAAATTTCAAACCAAACTGTTTGTATTTCGGATGTTTTAGGCCCTTTGAACAACCTTGTCGAAAACTCGAACTATCTATGTTATCTTGAAGATAAGATAGATGCTTATATTTATATACACACTAGCGCCATCTAGTGGCAAAATTTAGAACCAAATTATCTGTCTCCCGGATGTCCTTGACTTTCTGCACAATTTTGCCAACTCGAATTTTCGATCACAAGATACAACATGCTTAAAATGCTCAACTTTACGTGCTGACTAACATCACCTAGCGGAAACATTTCGGACCCAACTTTTTGCCTTCCAAATGTCCTTGATATGCAGAAAAGCTTTACTGAAGACCGCACCATTATAGATCATCAGCATCTCGAGATATAGCAAGGTGATGCTAAAATTTTCAGGCTGGTTCAATATTCAGCTGAGTGTTGCAATAGGGTAACGACTGTTTATTTTGTCCTCAAACGCTAACAGTTGGCGCCAGCGGCAAAAATTACAGACAACAACCTTTCGAACATTCAGTTTCTCTTACCGGCCGCCGAGCGGCGACACTGATGTTTGTATTCCGCTCACTGATCGCGCTACGCTGGATTCTCAAATTTCTCAAACTTTCAACACAAGCGCATGGAAGAATGGTAGTCGGAGAACTGTCAAAACGTATGGAAAATAATTAAAATCGTAAATTGCTTGCAATTAGGAAACTGAATCAAAAAAGTAGTGATTAGGAATCAAGTGTAAAGTGAATACATAACTTTTTGTGTTTAGTTCATCTTCCGTGGTGCTTTCTTTGCTTCAGGATCTCGATTTTACTACCATTGAAAAAGAGCCATCTATTACCTTTTGAGTTTTGAAAATCGCCCTATTCAAGCGAGTCCTTATATATGACGGATAATGTACATGTTCAAAAGTTACCAAAGAAGCAACTCAAAAGACGTGAAAGAATTCTGCACAATAAGGTTGAATCCCAACATAATCGAGAGAAATGATCGCAAAAGTTCTTAAATTCATAAGTCATGAGTCAGATTTCCGTAAACGTAATCATGACGCGCGCATTCGTTCATAATAGGGCAATATTCAAAACTGAAAAGGCAATAGATGGCTCTTTTTCAACGGTAGTAAAAACCAAATCCTGAAGCAAAGAAAGCACCACGGAAGATGAACTAAACACAAAAAGTTATGTATTCACTTTACACTTGATTTCTAATCACTACTTTTTCTGTTCAGTTTCCTAATGGCAAGCAATTTACGATTTTCATTATTTTCCATACGTTTTGACAGTTCTCCGACTACAATTCTTCCATGCGCTTGTGTTGAAAGTTTGACAAATTTGAGAATCCAGCGTAGCGGGATCAGGGGGAGGAATACAAACAACAGTGTCGTCGCTCGGCGGCCG
Source organism: Aedes aegypti (assembly GCF_002204515.2). Classification (NCBI taxonomy): domain Eukaryota; kingdom Metazoa; phylum Arthropoda; class Insecta; order Diptera; family Culicidae; genus Aedes; species Aedes aegypti. The sequence continues at coordinate 386,241,016 of NC_035108.1, forward strand.
GTAAGAGAAACTGAATGTTCGAAAGGTTGTTGCCTATAATTTTTGCCGCTGGCGCCAACTGTTAGCGTTTGAGAACAAAAAAAACAGTCGTTACCCTATTGACAAACTGAAAAAAGGTAGAGCAATATTCGAACCAAGAACATTCCTAGAGAGCTACGTAGCCGTGTGGATTTATGCAGATAAATTCACTCGCAAGCAGGCTTCCGAATTCTCACTCACTCACAGCAATTTTCAACGATAGGCTGCCTTGTGATTTTATCCGTCCACAAAACAAAGCGAAAGTAGATAATTGCACAATTCCACAGCTGTGAGAAGTTTGTTTTCTCTTTCTCCGATCCATGGAGAACTTTTCCTGTATCCATCACCACGAGCAGCAGTTGCTCTTATGCACCAAATTACACACTCCTCTCGTTAAGTTGGTGTGGCAGCATGGTAACGTGCACACAATGCGGTTGTTTTTAGCAATGTTCTAAGTTCGAAACCCGTCGCCGGCACTAGTTTATGTTAATCCACATAGTGATAATTCTCAGGAGCAGTTGGTGAGCAAAAATATGATCGAGTGAAAAATTAATTATCCCCAGAGAGGAGTGATTTTCGGTTCTCCTCCGATACGATGGAAGTATATGACATGGCAAGATATCGCAAGTATATGACATGGCAAGATATCTGCGGTTATGGAAGAAAAACATCACTGGTTTTACTACTAAAGCAATAAATTAGCATGTTTACAAAGACAAGTAAATTTTCCCATTCATTGAATCGTACAAAGGTCCTGTAAAATTCAGATCCTACTTAGCCAGCTGCAATTACGGTCGTGATGTCATAGAATGATAGTTTCAGAATCATGTAAATTTTAGTGAGAAAAGTATCCAGGGAGAAAAGTCCACATATACAACCGATCGAAAAACTTCGGGAAATTATCAAGCGTAAATTTAAGATCTATCTCAAAATAATTCAATCACCGTCTGACTTTGAAATCTTCTTCATAAATGGTAAATAAAGTACACAATGGAATAGGGGTTTATATCGTTCTCAAACGCTAACAGTTGGCGCCAGCAGCAAAAAGTAAAGGCAACAACCTTTCGAACGTTTCTTTCACTGGCCGCCGAGCGACGACACTGTTGTTTGTATTCCACCCACTACGCTACGCTGGATTCTCAAATTTTTCAAACTTTCAACACAAGCGCATGGAAGAATGGTAGTCGGAAAACTGTCAAAACGTATGGAAAATAATGAAAAAAGTAAATTACTTGCAATTAGAAACCTGGATCAAAAAAGTAGTGATAAGAAATGAAGTGTAAAGTGAATGCATAACTTTTTGTGTATAGTTCATCTTCTGTGGTACTTTCTTTGCTTCAGGATTTTGTTTTTACTACCACTGAAAAAAAAAGCCATCTATTGCCATTTCAGTTTTGAATATCGTCCTATTGTGAAAGTATTTATGAGTAGAATTCAGCAAAAAGTTAGAAAACTCAACCGAAAGGCTGGCAAACATTTTTTCTTATAGTAATATCTTGAAACTTAAAAAAAATTCAAAGTAATGCGCTAAGAATTTTTGTAGGTTTTTTTCTTCTGGAGAAATAACTCATCTTGTGCGGCCAAACTCTAAGCGGAACTGACTTCAAGACTAACTTTTATTCACATAAATAATTCATTACAAAATCTAAAACATTCGACTTTCCCAACATTCGTCAGTTGAATTCTCCCAGTGGAACAGCACGATACGGCCTTTCGATCAGACTGTTCGGGTTTCATAAATGGCAAACACCTGTCGAATGGATTTCTGTTCCCGATGAGAGAAGGAATTGTGCTGCACCGAGCTTGTACCCCACAAATCAACATGTCTATATTTGCCTCCGGGGCACACGACTGACTACGCTGTTCAACCGACGAATGATACAGAAAGAAAAACATATGTTTGAACTAAGCAGCAGTTAGGAAAGAAACACAAAACGGATCGAAACAGTCGGAGTGGGAATGAAGAGCGGAAAATAAATGAACCCAAAGGCAATGAGGTGTATTTGTTTCCAGAGTTCAAGACCAGGGATAGAACAAACGTTAGATGCAGTAGCAACTGCAAAAAAGTACAAATGGAAAGTCAAAGCATAATGCGGTAAAGAGAATGTGACGTAGAATAACTTCACATGTTATCTATTTATGTTGCATAGAAAGGCATAACGAAAAATCGTTCAATGTAACGATATGTTGACCTATAAACCAAAAAGTATCATGGTGAGAGAAAGTTGTCCTTGTGAAGAGTGATTGATGGGAGGTCATTTTTCGTCCATCTCCTTATTTTTGGCTCTCTGAGCTTAATCTCAAATATGAAAATGTGAACCGAACTATTTCCTTGTAGTATCAAAACTATCAAATTCCAATCTTTCCAACAGTATTACATACACGCTCATTGATTTCCTTATGATTTCCCATCATCGAACACCAATCGCAACAACGCGACAGCATCATGAGTGTCTCGAAATGGTTGCGGGAATTATTTATTTTCTTCCTGTCGGCTCCATGTGCGGATATCGCATTTATCAACACGCTGCTATATGTTGGCAGTAAACAAATCCAACCGGGCTGAGAACGAGTGTAGCGAGACCCGAGGGTATCCGTTGATACATGAACGTTCGAAAAGTAATCGGAACAGCTCTGCGTTTTGCACAATGTATAGTATTCAGGCCAAGCAAACGATGCAACGTGCAATATTTTTACATGAGCAATGCACGGTGTGTCTCCTGTACGTCTAAGAAACTGGAGGAAAATGCATACAGTAGATCAAATGTTGGAAGGCTTTACAGGGTTGCCAAACTTTGGGCGTGTTGGGACACCATGACCAATTTAAATTGACCACGTGCCGGTTGATAGGTGACAGTTTTCAGTTGTTGAAACTGTCAGGACTTTTGGAAGCCCTTACATATCTCGATCATTACCTTGTTGTAACATCACGAGTTTTAGATAAAACATCAATGCTATTCAACATGTAACGATGTTCGACAGATAGACTAACTAGTTGCACAGTACCGCAAAGCTTGATGAGCAGTTGGGATAAATATTTCTGGAGATATCAACAGCTTATTAATTTTTTTCCGCAAAGCTATGATTACAAAAACGCGGGACGAGATACCAGTGCAGATCAACGCCGAAGGTGAAACAATCAATTCAATGAAGAGTAACGGATGGTGCCAGAGGAGATGTTATTAGTCGCTAATTGGTCAGTGCGCATCGTACCTTCGTGCTGTGCGTACACGAATTCTCTTTGCTTTCTTAAAAACTACCTTAAGCAATTAAACAGTACTTTTCAGTGCTAAAATTAAAAATGGTACTTTTCAGTGCTACTAAAACAGTACCTTTCAATACTATTTTTTCTACTATTGATCCCTTTACGATCCTTGTTTGGACCCGTGCCTTCGAGTTTTCGATGGACCCGTTGGCGAAAGCTAGCGGTGGTAATCCTTTTTTTTTTTTCTAATTCGTTTATTTGGTAGGCCCAAACGCCATTAAGCTTAACGGGGCCGATACGTATAATACATTTACATGAAAATAAACACACTATTTGGGATCACAACTGATTTGCGTACCCTGAAATGCACATATTTTTTTACTCTCTTTCTTGCGCCGAGCTGACAGCCTCCGCTTGCTGGTAGAATCGCCTAATTCATATGGTGAAGAAGAGTCGCTCCCGTTGTCATCGTCATCATCGACCCTGATCGTCGGTTGTTTTGCATCCGTAGGTAGTACTATCGGTGTTGACTCGGTTGATGCTTCGTTGTTGTGTGTATCTGGATCATCAAGTGAGTTTATTATTTCGACGAGTCCGTCACTGCTGATCGGGGGGAAATCAGCGTCGCAGAACATGGTTTCGGTTGGTGATTGTGGAGTGGTTGATGTGGTTGCTGTTTTTTCGTTTTCAGCTGCGGTTACCTCCAAGCATTTCTGCTTGGGATGAACCGCCCTGGAGCACCACTTGCATGTCCTCTGCTGGTTTTTGTGCTCAACGAAGCAGACCTCGTTCTCGATGTTAATGTAGGACGGAATCGAGCCCCTTAGTCGCATTTGCAGCACTCTTACCCCGTTGGGTATGCCCGGAAAATACTGTCTCCATCGCTCGCTTTGGATCGATATGACTTCTCCAAACTTGGCCATAAAATCACCGACGGTTTTGTGAGGTACAGAAGGAGGGAGATCATGTACCCTCACGGTAACTGCCTCACTGTCGACGTATACAGGAATCTTGAATTCCTTGTTGTTCCACACAAAAACGCGCTTTATATTGTGCGCTTTTTCATAACGCAGCGCGGTCTCATTGTTCACCATTTCCAAAAATACACACTTTCGTGTGTTGTGCAGCTGTATACTTTTCACATCCGAAAGTTGCAGCTTGATTTCGTTAACCAGAAATTGATGAACCTTCCCAGCTTCAGGTCTCGCTGGAAGAACGCTCAAATCTACTACCAGAGTATTTTTCCTGATAATACTCATTTTAGTCGAAACAAAGCTCGCGATACAAAGTAAACACGTCTGCTGAGTACGAAGAAAGACTGTCAACTGGTGGTAATCCTTCTTGGACACCGTCTTGGGAAAAAACCTCTCGAAGGTCACGTCTTCTTTCGTTTATTCACTAAACATGGTTGCAACAACAAACAAAAGAAAGGGTGAATCTCTGAATTCACAACTTCCTTCAAAAAAAGTGGAATTTAAAACTGTCACTACACGTGGCAAGAATGGAAGAAAGGACGTTTCTCCGGAATGCGAACTTTCTTCCAAGCGTGAAATGAATAATGTTGACAATTGTATCGAAATGAGCAATCAGTTCGAATGTCTAGACAAATTTTCCGAACACCAAATCGAAGCAGCCTCTAGCCCAGGCTTTTTTATTCAAGTGAGGAAGCAAAGAGTGCCGCCTATCGTGGTCAGTTGTTCCGAATTTGGGGGATTTAGGCTGGAGATCCATTAGGGGTATCAAGGTCTCTTTCCAAATCGCAAAGAAAATAGACTGTCGCGTTTTGCCAGAAACTCTTAAAGATCTCAAATATCTTGAAGAGGAAAAGCACAATTTTTTTATTTCTGACGACAAAACTGAACGTTTATTCAAAGTTGTCTTGAAAGGTCTCTCAAGTGACTAAAAGTCACCCGAAGAGATCAAATATAGAATAAATTATTTACTTGGATTTTCCCCAGTTCAAGTAATCATTATAAAAAAGAGAACCCAATCTGTCATTGTTTGAAAAGGGCTTTTTAATCCGTCGGGTAGGCGTTCGAATCTTTTAATTTCAAATGTAGGGGAAGGGGTGGTAAAATGAACACCTTAAGTAAATCATCTTGTTTCTGATAGAAACACGAGGAATTTGTATAGTGCTATCCCACACAATCAAAAACAGGGAGGTTATCTATAGCAGCAACACGAATTCAGACTAAAATTGCTGAATTTTCACATATTTTTGTCGCTAGCAAAAAACAATGGAAATGTTCATTTTACCTGCACTATGTTGGTAAAATGAACAGCTGTTGGTGGTAAAATGAACATCATTCGAAAAACGCGAGCAAAACAAATATTTCTGAAAATTTTTATTGCTTCACCGAAAATATATCCATTAATGATTGTAACCCATTCAAAGAGAATTCTAAAGGTATCAAATTCGACCTCATATCATAGCGATACTCACCTCACTGAAAAACCTCAAGTCTTCCGAGCTAAAAGTTACGTCAGTTCTAATTTTCAAACATGATTTTCTTAAATCTTAGTTTTCGTTGATATTTTCACTTCAATTGACCTACGTATCAACTCGAACACTCTTATTTATGCTATAAATCGCCCGTACGTGATAAAAAATTATCGAAATTTGTTTTTTCTCGATAAAAGGCAAGGTGTTCATTTTACCACCCCTGTTCATTTTACCACCACTTCCCCTATCAACCCACGGTAAATCCTTTGCCGATATCGTAGCAGGTATATCAACTTCTCCCCTATTCGTACTATGAGTACCCATTCTACTTGTTTCAAATCAAATGGAAAAACCCTACCGCCACTGGTAACTCCTACTCCGCTTCTTCGTCTACCAAAAATTCTTACGAAAATCATCAAATGTACCCACTTCAAGTGTTATGTCTGCCTCTGATTTTAATTTTCTATCTGAACAATTGAATCTAATGATTAATGCAATGTTCAAAGCCATCACTATGACTGAAGCAGTCCAAGTAGGTGTAAAATTTACTTATCAAATTGTTATTGGATTAAGTTTTTCTATCGGATAATAATTAAAATATTTTAAATTGGAATGATCGTTCTCTGAATAGTAAAGAGGACGAGTTGTTTAATTTTCTTACACCTAATAACGTGCATATACCAATAGGGCGATATTCAAAACTGAAAAGGCAATAGATGACTCTTTTTCAGTGGTAGTAAAAACGAAATCCTTAAGCAAAGAAAGCACAATGGAAGATGAACTAAACACAAAAAGTTATGTATTCATATTACGCTTGATTTCTAATCACTACTTTTTCGATCCAGTTTCCTAATTGCAAGTAATTTACGTTTTTCATTATTTCCCATACGTATTGACAGTTCACCAACTACCATTCTTCCATGCGCTTGTGTTTGAAATTTGAGAAATTTGAGAATCCAGCGTAGCGCGATCAGTGAAAGGAATACACACATCAGTGTCGCCGCTAGGCGGCCAGCACAGATAAAATGAATGTTCGAAGGGTTGTTGTCTGTACTTTTTGTCACTGGCGCCAACTGTTAGCGATTAAGATCAAAATAAACAGTCGTTACCCTATTGTTACTGAAACGAATTTGAAACCTGGATCTAAACTCAAAAGAGATCCTAACTTTTTTGTTTGTTGTAATGATTTATCAAGTCAGGCATGTGGGGGAGTTGCAATCATCATTCATAGGCGTATAAAACATCAACTGTTTTCGTTATTAGAATCTAAAGTTTTTGAAACTTTAGGTGTTTCAATTGAAACACAGCATGGTAAATATACTTTCATAGCTGCCTATTTGACTTTTCAACTCGACTCTTGACTTGCAATAAGTCAAATATTTTTGTCATTGGTGACTTTAATGCCAAACATCGGTAATGGAATAATCCTCAAAATAATTCCAACGGCAGAATTTTATTTTATGAGTGCTCTTCAGGATATTTCTCAATTCAATACCCTGATAGCCCTACGTGTTTTTCCTCTTCTAGAAATCCATCTACGATTAATTTGGTCTTAACCGACTCTAGTCATCTTTGTAGCCAATCAGTTACTCATGCAGATTTTGATTCTGACCATGTCCCTGTTACATTTCAAATATCCTATGAAGCGATTCTCAATCCTATCAGCTTTCAATTATTTTCAATTATTATAATTCAATTTATTTTTTAATAATCCTATTAACTTTCAATTATTTTCGAGCCGACTGGAATATATATGAAACATATATTGACTCTAATCTTGATGTTAACATTTCTTTACAAACAAAGCTTGATAATGACAATGCTCTTCGTGAATTCGTGATTATAGACGAGGATCTTAAACTCTTGATCCGTCTGAAAAACGTGAGGAGAAGTCAATTTCAACGCACTCGTGATCCTGTTATGAAAATTATATGGTAGGATTTGCAGAAAGAAATCAAGAAACGTTTTGCTCAATTAAGAAACAAAAATTTTGAAAATAAGATTTCTGAATTAGACCTTGGTTCTAAGCCCTTTTGGGAATTATCTGAAATTAAAAAAAAACTTCAGAAGCCAATACCGGCATTGAAAGAGGAAAACAAATTATTACTAACTAATTGCTAAAAAGCTCAAAAACTTGCTATGCAGTTTGAAAGTGCGCACAATTTTAATTTAGGACTTACTAGTCCAATTGAAAATCAAGTTACTCAGGACTGCGAAAATATTCTCAATCAAGAGAACGTTTTCGAAAATGCCTGTGAGACTGATTTGGAAGAAGTAAGAACTATTATTAAAAAAATCAAATATATGAAAACTCCTGGCGATGATGGAATTTTCTACATCCTCATCAAGAAACTTCCAGAAAGTAGCTTATAATTTTTAGTTGATATATTCAACAAATGTTTTCAATTATCATATTTCCTGACAAATGGAAAAATGCTAAGGTTGTTCCAATTTTAAAACCAGATAAAAATCTGGCAGAAGCTTCTAGCTATCGTCCAATCAGTTTCCTTTCCTCCATCAGTAAACTTTTTGAAAAGGTCATTTTGAACAGAATGATGGCCCACATCAACGAAAATTCAATTTTTGCCAATGAACAGTTAGAATACCGCCATGGACATTCGACCACTCATCAACTTTTACGTGTAACAAATTTGATCCGTTCCAATAAATCTGAAGGCTATTCTACTGGTCTTGCTCTTCTAGACATAGAAAAAGCATTCGACAGTGTTTGGCATGAAGGTTTGATTGTAAAATTAAAAAAACTTTAATTTTCCAACATACATTGTTAGAATAATTCAAAGTTATCTGTCAAATCGTACACTTCAGGTTAATTATCAGAACTCCAGATCTGAAAGACTTCCTGTAAGAGCTGGTGTTCCCCAAGGCAGCATTTTGGGACCAATATTATACAATATTTTCACATCTGACTTGCCTGAGTTACTTCAAGGATGTCAAAAATCCTTGTTTGCGGATGACACAGGCCTCTCCGCCAAAGGACGAAGTCTGCGTGTCATCTGTAGTCGATTGCAAAACAGTTTGGATATTTTTTCTTCATACTTGCAAAAACGGAAGATTTCTCCTAATGGAAGCAAACCCAACTAATAATATTCCCACATATACCAAAAGACATGTTGTCACGATGGGAGGGGTTCCAATAACCCAGTAAACATTTTGGTTGGTATAACTTTTGTTATACACCCTTCTATATGAATCAATTCAATCGTAAAGAATGCATGCAAAGCCTATATACCTACCAAAGTGGAGGCTATATGCATACTTTGCACGACTTTTTCAGACTTTCTTCGATCAGATATACGATGCCGCAAAATTTGGATGGAAATAAAAAAAAAAGTTTCCAACAAGTCTCAAACGCAGAACCTTCATGGGTTGCATGGTGGAATGGTAATTATTTGCCAATATTAATACATGTTTCATGTACAGCGACACATACTGTGTTGTTCTTTGAGGCCCATCGTCAGCAAATATCAAATTTGGGTGGCAATTTTTGCTAAGTTATTGCGATTTCATACGATGCTTTCTGGATTGAAATATGATTTGTCAGTTTAAACAACTTAACGCGATTTTGTGATGCACTATTTACGACATGTTTTGCTGTCAACACGGATTGTCGTTTATCTATCGTATTAGCTTAGCTTAGCTTAGCTTAGCTTAGACTGACTACACATATCAATGGTTGCTATTCCGTAATTGACCGAAGTCAGTGAAAATGCACAAAGAATCAACTAGAAGTTCGGCTGGGATTGGCCATAATCTTCTTCAGTGTACATAATTCAGTGCCTCTATTTATACAGGGTCAATAACGGCGCCGGCCACGTCCTTGCAGTCAGGTGGGATTGGGGGAAGGAATGTTAGTGTGTAACCTTTGCTTTTTGGAGACCGTGTTTGCCTCTGCATCTCCACAAAGGTTACTGGGAGGGATGTTTGTTAATGGGGAGGATCGTTGGGTCATAGGATTCACTTTGATAAGCGATTAGACCATGATAAACAATGATTTGTGAGATATATACATGCTTATACGTAAATATAATATTTTCATTTGATATGAACAATTTCTATGTAGAGGAAAATTATGCCGACACTTGAGGTGACGAACCATTCAAAGTTTGTTGAACAAATACCTAAATGTAACATTCCTACAGCTGTCAGGACGAAAGCATGTGTTATTATATTTTACTCATTTGAAAAGAAACAAAAAATTCGATTGGTTGGGACATCATAGAACACTCTTATTCTTATGCCGACACTTACAGTGGCGAACCATCCAAAGTTTGTTGAATAAAGTGAACCTTTCGTAAGTCTACACTTGTAGTGTCGAACCATTCAAAGTTTTTTTTTTTAATTACAAAAATAAAGGTATATAAGAGGTGTTCTGAAAAAAAAAAAATGTTAAACATAAATAAATCATGAATCAGAGTTTGTGTCGACACTCACAGTGACGAACCATCCATAGTTTGTTGAAAAATCATATTTACATCCCACCATTGTAACGATTGAATGTGCAGTCATACATATTTTATAGATTAGAAATAGTAGCATGAAACGAGCTCACCAATTGATCCGTTATCCTTGACTGAGCAGCCACAATCCACTTTCGGCTTCACTCGTTTGCTCGGCTATAAAAAAGCACTCAGGAAAAAAAAAAATAAGCGCGCGACCCAAAAAGAATTAAAAAAAAACTGTTCGGGCTTTCTTGACGCACTGCCCAGGAGCAAGCGTCAAGGTCGAAGGATCAAACAGAACTCCGGATTGTCGTTTATCTATCGTATTGAGGATTTATATACAACTTGTGTTGACATTGATAGCGTTTAATTTGACATCTTGTGCGATTCTGATTTTTGACGTACGAATATGTGATTTTGGATGCACATTCTTATACGATACGTGGTTCACTGGGAAATTGATCAGATGAAGTTAAGTATCTAGGGCTCATGCTAGATAAGAATTTAACTTGAAAAGTTCACATTGAGGGCATTCAAGTCAAATGTAACAAATATGTAAAATGTCTTTTTCCCTTTATTAATAGAAAATCAAAACTTAGTCTTAAGAACAAGCCTTTGTTATTCAAACAAAATTCCTGGTCAGCTATGTTGTATACTGTACCAATGTAGTTGTTGTAAGAAGAAAGCTCTGCAGTGAATTCAAAATAAAATTTTGAAAATGATTCTGAAGCTTCCTCCAATGAGTTACTTAGAATATCCAATGTTGAAAAATTGGAACAAAATTTAACATTTAATGTCAAATAAAATAATCAATAATTTCAGGCAAAAATCGTTACAATCTTCTATCTCCACGAGTAATGCGTTATATATTTAGGATAAGTTAGGTTAAGTAAATTGAAAGGTTGTATGACATTTACCAGAAAACCATTTGCCAGGAGGCCGTTTGCCAGAATCAATTTGCCAGAATGGATTGTTTGCCAGAAAACCATTTGCCAGAAAGACCATTCCCCAGAAAGTCATTCCCCAGAAAGACCATTTACTAGAAAAATATATTACATCATTACTAAGCAATACTACTCCTTCGAATTATTATGATTTACAGCGTACGATATATATTTATAAAAATAATAATTGTTTTGTAAGATTTTTAACTTTTTGTTTGATAAAATGTTTAAACTTATTATGGTATTATAGACTTAGGGGGTAGATAGCTGTAGGTGTAAACGTACAGCTATTCAGCAATACCAAGCTGATGGACGTTGGTTCGAATCCTATCGGCGAAGATGTTTTGGTATTGAAAATCCTCTCGATTTTCCAGGACATAGAGTATCTTCGTACCTGAAATACGATATAGAAATGCAAAAATGGTCAAATGGCAATGAAAGGCTTTAAGTTAATCACTGTGAAAGCTGAGAAGTAGGCGCTATCCCAGGGTGGACGTAACGCCAGATACAACGAAGGTATTATAGACGAGTTATCCAATGTTTCCAAGAAATAACTATTTTCGTAATGTGATGATGAACATCTCCCAGATCATAGAAGCTAGCATTGGCAACAGTATTTTCAACATTCAACACATTGTACATTCAACATCTTCTTAATTTATTAATGAAATCACAATCGGTTGCCTGTACATCGTTTGACTAATATTGTACAATATTGTAACAATAAAAAAGTCACAAAAGTAATTAAATTTCACACTGATAAGGCACAACGTTTAGAACAGTCGATTTTTGAAAGTTTTCAAAAACAATGATTAGGGTGCCGGTACCAATGGTTGTAATGTACCAGTAGATTGGACTATGGAATAAAACGTACATTTTTTGATAAAAATGACATGTGCTATTTTTGTTGGATAGATCGTCTCTAGTTTAGTCGATTTGCCAAATTTCAGCTTTTTATTTCATCAAAAAGTCATATAAATAATTAAGTTTAGGCAAAAAATTTGCTCCCTTGCACCAATAGTTGCCGTCGTGTTCCAGTAGTGGATCAACGGATGGAAGCAGTTTTTAAAATGGATGTATGAAAATGAAGAAAAGTCCCAGAGATGTTCTTAATGCTTCATTCGTAAGATATTAGTTGCTGTTCGAAGGAAAAAATGTTAAACCTGTGTAAAAGTTTGCCTTTTTGTTTAAAATTCCTTGTATAATTCCAAAACGTCTACTACTGGAGCACTAGCGCAACTACTGGAACACGTGTACCAATAGTGGCTCAAGCGATTTTATGTTAAAAAATTAGTTTTATCACTCTTTTTATATTTTTCCCATATAGTAGAGGTTGAAATCTTTCTGTTGACGCCAAAAGATCTCTGCTAAGGCTTTTCGTTATTTTGTTATGATTTTTTATAGCTTAGGTAGTCCACTAATGGCACCGGCACCCTATTAGGAATTTGATGGAAAATTCAACAATCTATTTTTTTTTATTTTTAGAGAAGGCTTGTCTTCGGAAGCATCATCAATCAGAAGGCTGCTGAAAAATATCAAGTTAGTTTTGGAGCAACAATGTTCAAGATATCATAAAATCATTTTTTACCGATTTTTTTTAGAAAAAAATATTTTAAATTTAAATGGAACTGATATGAGTTGAATTTTTAGGTTTAAAGTACGTCCTAATGAAAGTACTAATGTAGCATTATTATGGAAAATAACCTACGCCCTCAAAGAGTTGCTAATTAGGTCCCCACGTCACATTTAAAGCACAATAGAAAAATAAATTCTTTACTTCCAGAAGACCTTCCAAAGCACAATGACAATCATCAAAGTTGTGAACACTGCTGTATTGAAATCGAATTTAATTTCCATGTTTTCATAATGTGTTATTCTGAGGTAACCCATAAAAATTTGGAGGAAAACACTTACAATTTGCTGTAGATCGATAAATATGCGTACAAGATTTTAAAAGTATGAGATATTTTAGTAAAACGACCATAAAGGGGGAAAATATGCCTAAGAATGTGGTTAAGACTCGCGATTTAGCTATCTTTTATACAAATATAGTTTCTCTAGTAATCTTTAGCAAATTTGGTCATAAAGGATCAATCACTAGAGTGACTTAGTGTCAGAGAACGGTGGAATATTATTGACTTTTTTAAGCGCTACGTTTAGTAGAATGGTAAAGGATACAAACATACAATTTGTTCATAAAAAATAGGATTTGTGTTATGCGAAAAATAATGCTTAACTTTGACGAACAGTTTTTCTTGGGAGTTTTTGGAAAACCAGTTCAGCTCTTCAACCAAAAGCATTTTGTAAGATTTTGTATTTTCATAACATTGTAGAATAATAGTTGAACGATGCTTAGAAAACCGATTACGATTTAACAATAAATAAAAAAGATATAGCAAAAACAAAGTGTCCACTTTATAAAATGTCCTTATTAAGCTGTTCTTAAAAACAAACTAATACATGCTTCATAGGAGAATTAACCTTTTTTAGACCATTGACTGTTCTTCATAATGGTACTGAAAAAATATTTTGCTGCCATTAGATTGCTGCAGCTAACAGAAGCAATGGAAGATAAATAATATGTCATTTTAATTTAAAATAATTATATTTTTAAAAAAATCAAAGAAGGACTGGTCGCAATAAAAGTGTCTGCAAGGAGGGTTCAAGTGAAAGAAAAATGCAAAAATTGGGAAACGGATAGCCAGTACCTGCCTCCAAATAAAAAAGCAATATTTAAAGTGAGTCGATCATGGAATGCTAACTATGACGTTTATCTAATTTGTAATCTTGAATGCTTAGAGTGATTCTTAAAACATAAATCTTCATAACTGATTTGTTTCGTATATGTGGAAATATATCTGAGTTTTTCGGTTTCCTACGGCCATGTGGCTGTCTTCCAAGGGATTTCTAAAAATCTCTGGTACTGTAAATACTGAAGATTGAAGATTAGTGTGGCAACCTGTCACAAATGGTGTATGTGCATATATGAGCGAAAGAACGTTGGTCTGATTCATTAGAGTTTATTGTTAAAATGATTTTTGGCGCTAAACTGATCATGTTTTAATCATAATTTTCCCTTCCTTCAATAACAGTTTGTACTTATTAGTTGTTTTGCCATATTTTGCAATATCTTTTTTCAGTATTATATCAGTTCAACTAAACTAATTCGTGCCAAACATCTCAGATCTTGTTGTTTCACTCAGGTCAGCTATACAGCAAAAAATCTAATCTAACGTCAGCTCCGCCACACATCTATCACTTTGTTAAAATAGCATAAAGTTGTATGCAAAGGATTGTAACCAAATGGAATAAACAACATGGATCGATCAATCGCGTCTTCAATACTTGTTATAATATTATTATGATATAAATATTATTTGGCGCAACATTCACGACGCGAGTGATGTACTGCAGAAGTGACGCTAAATTTCAATTATTTTTTCGCTGTAACTGTGCAGTAGTCCAATTCTCTTGATAAAAATAATCTGAATGTTGGCTACACAATGTTTCATGCTAAAAGTAAAATCATATTATAAATACATTCAAGATACCAAAATGATAAGTATCAACAAATTCGGTAGCATTAAATTTTCCATAAATTTGATGATGAATTGATATCAAGGTTGATAAATGATTCTGGGGAATGGTTTTCTGGCAAATAGTCTATTCTGGGGAATGGCTTTCTGCGAATGGTACATTCTGGGGAATGGTTTTCTGGCAAAAATCATTTTGGCGAATTGATTCTGGCAAATGGTTTTCTGGCAAATGTCAATCAATTGAAAACGTGTTTTTTTCTCTTATAAGCAGGTGAAATCAACTCACCTGTAAAAAATCTGAACTGCTACGGCAAATGAAATGTAACATGTTGTTAACAAAATGTTAATAAGATCTTAAATTTGTTTGACCAAATTAGGATGATAGTGTTGTCTAATAACACAGAACACCTAAATATAAGAAATGAATGTAATGTTTGGAGTTAAACTAATAAAAAAAATTAAAAAAAAAGAAAAATAAAGAAAGAAAAATTATACAGTCGACTCTCCACATTTCGATGCTCTACATCTCGATATCTCTCCCTATGTTGATGTTTTTTTTTTTGGTCCCTTCATTCTGCATACATTTTAACTCTCCATATCTCATAATCCTCCTTATCTTGATATGTATCTCCCTATCTCGATGTGAATTTCATTACCGATTTTCTCTCAGTATGTCAATATGCTCATTATCAAAGGTTACTAAACTAGATTTTAGGGAATCAAAACAATTTGCAAAGACGAAATGACGTCTGTTTGTTTTTGATTTTCCTGGTAACGGAGTGATTTTCAATCTTGTATTTATCAAAAATTTCTTCTATGTCTCCATGGTCCCTTCAATATCGAGATGTGGAGAGTCGATTATAGAAAGAAAATCAAAAATCGGTTCACATGTCGCTGGAAACATTTCACAATTTTAAATGTTTTGCTTGCCTTTTTGAGCACAGGATTGCCATAAAGTAGCACAATACGTTTAGATGACTCTTTTGAGGATAGTTTAAAATAAGAAACCTACGACCAAATGTTAAAAAAAGTTTCACTAGTGCAGTACTACTTCCAACACTGCCATACCTTGCAACAAAGCAAATTTGCGTTGGTAGTTTACACCTTTCCACCGCAGTCCCCAGGATACCCTGGTGAAACGCTAATAGACCCGTGATATATGGGCTGCGACAAGTGTTGCTCGTTGTTGCTGCAGCAGTACCTACATATTCGCATTACAACTGCGTGAGTGGAGTTCGCGAGTGGTGAGCGATCTTTAATGGCATTTCGAAGAATTCCAAGCTCGATGACTTTCTATTTTCACACACGGCATAAGGCACTACTGACAGACAGACGAGGGGTCTTCCATTTAGTACGTCACGTGAAATTCGGTGAATTTAAAACCCTTCTTCTCCTTTCTTGGATTTTTATATTGGGTATACAATACAAAATTCAATGTTTTCTCCCCTTATAATTGTAAAGTACGTAATGAATGACCCCCACCCGAGCGGGCGTTGGTTGCTTGGTCTTTGTTGTTACACGCCCTCGAGGAAAAAGGTATGGTTTCAGTCAATCGTCCCACACACGAGTGCGCGACTGACGTGTATTTATACGATTATTGATATACAAATTGTCACAATTACAATTGATTATGACAAATTGCAGACGGTACCGGATTGGCCCGGAGCGATTTTTAATGAAGCTCGATAGGACGGTTGGTTGATTTGAAGTCGTTTCCAAGTGGCTGCATGACAGCAGCAAAGGGAGAGGTAACAAGATCGAACAGTAAGGGTTTGCGATGTTTTGAATGATTTCTTCAAGTTCTGTAGAATATCCCGGAATTCAAAACGAGGAATTAATTTTTCCGATACATTGTATTAAAAAAAATGATAGCAAACGAAAGAAAACCGAATTTTACTTTTAAGCTTTTATTGGCCATAAAATTTGAAAATTTTCAATTTTCAACACTATAAAACCTATCCTAGTTTAATACTTTAGCATCAATCTTAAAGCATGTTTTTGAATATAATAAAATGGAAGGAACGAGCAGACAGGTGCAAAGTTGGCACCATGTTATCAAAAGAAGAATTCGTTAATATTATAGCATACACAAGAAATAATGAAAGAGAACCTTTTTTTTCAAATTTATTTGGGAAATTTTTTTATGTGGGATAAGTTCGAAATTTTGTTTTTAAAAATTCGATTGTTTCTTTGTTATCAATATAAGGAGTTTCCTTCAAAAAAAATGCCTATCGCATACCCCTATCGATCATTTCTGGAAATGGGGCTACTCTTCGACATTGATTGAATCAAACGGCCTTAACCGAAGCGACATCCAGCTCAATCGTGAGTCATGCCCAGCGCTCTACCGAATGAATTATGAAACCTTTCAGAAAATTGAATTCAATGTATCATTCTCCCGGGTTTCCTACGTAACGTCAATCTCTGGGGTCACCGCCTTCGTCGTCATTCCTGGTTCCCCCTTAATTTGATCGTTAAAAAGCAATTTTTAATATTTATCCACAAAACTCAGTGAGCGCAAAAACGCAACTCAACTCAACGACAGAATAAAGCAGTTGGTTGAAAACGTAAAAAATAACCAAAACAAACTGGGCTGAATCTCCTCTGAACTGCATTATGGCCCATCAGCTGCACAGAAAAAAATGCATCATCGCTTACTCCCCATCCCTGTGGCATCCATGAGAGGCATGTAGGCACCACTATTGCCTAGCGAACCGACCGAGGCAATTTGTTCCCACTTTTTGCACGCGCGCTCTTTTTGCTCCCTCTGGAAGCGAGTGTAATCAACATTTTTACGCGCGCATTTTTTACCGAAAGAAAATAAGCGTTTTTCCCAACAAATTTCCCCATAACAGTGGTTTTCAAATTGGGATATGAACTTCTGAATGCATTCTAGCGAGCTTGTTTTACCAAACATTACCGATTTTCTCTTTTTAATGTATTCGAATTATTTGAGCAGAATCTCAATAGAGAAACTTAAAAGAAGATTGGAGTGCGTTCTACCTTTTAATTTCGGAATTAAAAGGTATAAGGTACTCTAATCTACTTTTAAGTTTCTCTATTACCGATTTTGTTTAAGCTTTTTACTGCCCATAACACATTCGACATTTTCGACAAATTGGAGAGTCATCAAATGATAAATACTTTCGATTAACTTACCAAAATCTGTGAGATTGTTCTAAAAAATTCGAAAAAAATGTCAAGTTGTTTTGTCACATTGGTAATTATAACCGCATAACAGTCACATTGAGATTTTGAATGAGCCTCGCAAAGAAAATTCTATCAGAATTATTTTCTGACTATTCATCTAGTATGCGATATGAGTTGTACAACATATCAGCCTCAAATAAGCACTTTGAGTTCCTGGTAATTTTTATAAATTTTAGTTTTCTCCCATACTGCCATGAAATACACACTTGGTTATCCATTAACTCAATGCCTACTTCTGTCGAATGTTACAAATGTGCAGTTATGGGCAGTTTAGTATTTCCATAAACCGAAACATCCATATACATTAGTTCTGTTAAAGTGAATTCTATTAAATTAATACAAAATTGTCAAGTTTGCACGTTTAGACTTCGGCTTGTAGAAATCCTATTGGCCTGCCATTTTCACCATATTTTAGAAATAATTAAATAATAGCTTATAATAATAGCTTATAGCTAAATAAATACTTTTTAGTAAAATTTATTGTTTTCAAAATATTTCAGAAAAAAACATGCAGTTTTCCACGCCTAAAATAAAGACTATGAATGACTTGAATAATTTATTAGAACACAATCTGAAAATAATAAATTTTGAAAACAATTCCAAGTCGCTTTTGAAAATTTACTGTTTTTACTGATTTTGTAGTTTTAACAATAAAAAAACAATTTACATTATTTCAACGTAAGGAAAAATCTTCTGAATCCATTCACATGACTCATTGCAAAACGCTCTTCAGCAGTTACGTTCTTTTATTTTGTACAAAAAGAGTGGGAAAACCTCGCTTGTAAAAAGTGCCATGGTACAAAAAGTCGAAAATTTGGTTCTAAATAATGCAAAACATTTTGAACATAAAATCAAAATGTTTCAATATAAAGCAGTTTATTCACTGAATTATGATTTCCCATGTATTTCGAGGAAAATATAAAGCTAGATTCATAACAGATTCTTAAAGGATTTAGAACCTGGCTAAGTTTTCTTCAGATGAATGCCAGAAATTTTATCTGGTGCGCAAAGGTTCAGCAACATCGACCACAGTTTTTTTTTTAATTGAGCAATTAATTCTTTTTTTGCTTTTTCTTCGACCTTTTAACATTAATTTATTATGTTTAAATAATAAAGCAATTCCCCTTATTATTCGACTACCTTCCAAAATATTTGTAGCAAAACTTTTGAGGCCACCCTTGGTTATTCATAGAAAAAATAGCATAATCAAATCCTCAAGAAATACAAAAAGGGTAGTTTAAGAAATGTTTCTACAAATCTCTTGGATATTAGTTAATAATATTCTAAGATTTATTCATACTCTCAAAGTGATTTCCTCCTGAAGCACTATTATTCCTTCTATGTTCACTTTTTATCCACAAATCCATTCCGGATTATGCTCCCAGATTTAACAAACTGGGAACTTCCTTAGCCAAGTGGTAAGAGTCCGCGGCTACAAAGCAAAGCCATGCTGAAGGTGTGTTGGTTCGATTCCTGGTCAGTCCAGGAAAACTCCGTGGCTTCCCTAGGCATAAAGTATCATTATATTGCCACACAATATACGAAAGCGAAAATAACAACTTCGGCAATGAAAGAAAGCTCTCATGAGTTAATAGCTGCTCATGTACACTAAACTGAGAAGCTCTGTCCCAAAAAGGACGTGAAGAAAAAGTTCCAACTAAAAAATACTTAACCTGTCAAAAGTTAAAAGTGCTCCGAAAAATAAATTGATTCACCGAAAGTTCTACTAGAAAACTTATGTGTTTTCATCCAAATGGTTTTCCAAAACAATTATTACAAATTGTTTCGTGAAGTTCATTAACAGTCCTTTAGAAGTGTTTTCAAAAACGTCACAAATTATGTCAGAAATGCTTCTATCCTGGAAATGATGTTGCACACTCCTGGATTATATAAAAAATGTTTACGAAAAGTGGTTTTGAAACGTCCCTTGCCTTAGAATATTAAGAGGAAATTTGTTACAAAGATCCAAGTATACTTTTTCTTCTGAAATTAGCATAGTGGTAAGGAAATCTGTGGAGAATCATTAAGCCAAATAACTGAGAAGGGGTTTGATAAGATATTCATGAAGAAATGTGTAAGGATCTTCCTTAAAACATTTCTTTAGAAATAGAAATAATCAGAAGAAATATGATATTAAAATTTGAATCAAAATTGGTTTTAACAGTTATGTGTAGCTTTTGGGCGAAGTTTTAAATAAGTAGATAAAAATAAATGAGGTTACGCGCTTTTTGAAGTGCAACCATTGAAAACACTAATTTTAAACAGAATAATTAGGCATTAGAATGCCCGTTGAGCATGTTCAAATGTATTCAATGACACATTGCACTTAGATACTAGAAAAGTCTTTCACAATCTTCTGATTTTTCAGTAGCTCGAGTGCTTTAAGGCATTACGGAGCTAATATCATCATATAACAATATTAGTGATTGTTGCACATTTCTGGTTGGCGTGTGAACCCATGTACCCACAGATTATTTTACATGCAATCGATTGCTACCTGCTATATATCGAAGCGAAGTATACGTCAAGGAATAAGTTAAGATTTTAAAATAAAACTAATGACGCAGACAGCAGCGATACAAAATGGAAGAAAATAATACAAAGTCATCCGTTATTATTTTGTTCAATGTGATACAAAATTGTAGCATTCACAGAGCTTAATTTTAAAATTTGATCAGCTCCCAATGTATGTTTTTTTTTTCGTTTGTGAAGGGTCATGTCGAGTCTTTACTTCGCAAGCACAGTAACCGATCGAAAAAAACAAATAAAAGTTTGAATAGAAATCTTCAGTATGTGTAGGATTCAAACCGTATTATGGTAGGTAGACTAGCAGATAAATCAACAAGGCCCTAAGCTTTGAATTTCATTACCCCGAATACCTGAAGACCATCGACGCGAGTTACAGTTCCTAGAATGGCATTACTTCGAATTCCATTATCTTAAGTGTTTGTGTAATCAAAAAGTTCGGGAATTCCGAACGTACAATTGTAGATATGTGAAAAATCTAAATGTAGCAACGTATGCTACTAATGATCACAAAAGTACTGACAGTGGTCTAGAGTTCTATAGTTTAGACAAAAGTAAATTACTCAACAATTGAAGTTTAATTTCTGGGGCAGTTCACAGTTAGCCGGAACAGCTGAGGGGATATTATTCTATGAATAATAATAATAATAATGGCACAAAAATGGCTCCGTAATGCCTTACAGCACTTGAGCCTTCGAAAAATTTAACAATTGTCAAAGACTTCAGTGGCATGTAAGTGAAATGTTTCATTGAAAACATTTGAAAATGCTTAACGGTATCTGAATGCCAAATCAATCTATTTAAAATTAGCGTTTCCAATGGTTACACCAATGGTGAAGGGCGTATTTCCAAATTTCGCCTATGTTTTCATTCAAAACTCCACAAAGAAGTTCCAAATAACCAAACAAACCAACTTCAAACCAAATTTTGATCTTCTGATAATCACGGCGTAATCTGTAAAAATATTTCAGATTTCCTTTGAATTAGTGGACTTACACATTCAAAATGGCGTAACTTAAAAACGGGTCCTACGATTTTTTTAATTTTGCCCAGACATGCAGCTTACACATTAAAAACGACTGGTGAGCACAGATTTGATGCAGATTTTTTTTCTGATAATAAGGGTCAGGGGAGCACCGTGTATACGTTATTTATGAAAGTTCATCAGTAATTCTTCAACACATTAACAAAGTATTGCAAAAAATCCTCCAAGATTTAATTTTAGTAACATCTGTCATTGCGAAGTTTACCATAAAACATCTATGGCAATGATCTTGAAAAATACTGCCAATATTTTCTCATTTAACATCTACAGCTCCACCACTATAATTAAAAATAGTCCCTCCAAAAAAGTTAGTTTGTTCGTTTTCCACTAGAAACCTTCGATCTGTTAAAATTTCCTTGGGTAGGCATTTTTGAAAAAAAAAAAAATTCGAGAGAGTTTTGAAGGAATTCGGGAAGGAACATCAATCTGATTTTTGGTTGTGCTACTTTTCCCCGAATGTCGGTTCCCCGAATGTCGTTTCCCCAAACGCCAGTTCCCCGAATGCCAGTTCCCCGAATATCCCGTTTCCCCGAATAGTCCACTTCCCCGAAAAGTTTTTGGCACTCATAATTGTCGTTAATTTATTCATTTCAGGGTGGTGAACAATCTGGTCATCTAATATGCACCCTTCTTTATTTGATTGGCGCTTCTTTCGAGTTTTGCCTTCCTCAACATTTTTGCCAACATGTGTATAGCCGAGAATAACAAAATACCTCCTTCTTTCGATTGCTCATCGTTCTTTCTAGTTCACCATCAAGCCACTGAAGACAATTTTAGTACAAACTGCAGCACTTTTCGGGGAAACGGGTCATTCGGGGAAATGGCATTCGGGGAACTGGCATTCGGGGAACCGACATTCGGGGAAACGACATCACAATCCTGATTTTTATATTGATCTCAAGAAACACTAAGAGAATTTTGTGCGAAATTGCAGAGAATTATAATCATTTACAATTTTTTGTTCCAGAAGTTTTGGATATTTTTGTGCTGTGAAATCCTTGAAAAAAGCCGAGAGAATTCCTAAAAGATTTGTTGAAGGATTCTGAAGAAAAGCTTTATTGCAAATTTGGAAAACTTTTGGTGACTACCTGAAGAATTTTTGAAGAGGAGTGCTTGGTTGTCTTGAAGACAATTTTGGTGAGACTCCCATAATTTCTGATATTATTTTTTGAAGAATTTGAAAATTCTTATCGAAATAATAAATGACAACTGGGCAATATTGCAAACAAACAATTGGAAATAATATCTAATGGGTACGTGGAGGACCTACCTGAAAAAATGTTTTAAAGAATTCTCTGGTGGGGTTCTTCAAGTGATTTCAGAATCATTTTTCAAGAAATTTTCTGGTAAGATCAGAAAGCCTACAAAACATCAGAAAAAAATGTTGAATAATAATTACTAAGCACGAGAATGTTTTTCCGTGAAAATCCCAGGAAAAACTCAGTAAAAACTGATGATGGAGGTTTTAAGGAAGCACTGAAAAGATACGGAAATAGTTGACGAACAAATCCCAGAGGGAGTTCAGAGATGAATCTCTTGAAAGCACATGGTGGAATACCTGAAAAACTCGTGGAAGAATCGCAAGAAACACCCAGGTAACCAATGAGTATTTTTTTTTTGTTCGGGACATAAACCACTGCGACCAATATTTGATCTATTGTAGAATATCCCGTGTCCTTCGTATAGTGCATGTTGTGTTACTTTGTCACTATCGAGAAGTGATAAAGTATTCGGTTTTTTTACAGTTGTCATTCCCAACTTTATCACAGGAATGGATTCTTATTGAAAGGTTCCGCTTTTTAAACCCTTCAAAGGGTGCACTCTTCGCAGGCGCGCCCCTTTATCAGTCAAAATCGGATCTCTTGATAAGTCGAGAAGTGACACCGATATTGTCCATGCATCAGAATCCTAGTCCTTACTTCTTCAAACTAGAGAACAATAAATAAAAGATTAGAAAACAATTTGTTGATTTCGACTAATTTTTTTTTCCTTGTCTCAAGGTTATTCTCGGCTACTGGAAAACCGAGACTTGTCGCTTTCAACAAGGTTTCTCTATTCTATTCTCTTCGTTTGAAGCAGTCAGGACTAGGATTCATTGGTAGATCTTTACCCCATAACGCACCACGAATAGGTGATCAACCTGCGTTATGGGTGATGGATATTTTAATAAGCTGATCAGAATTTCAATAGCTCGCAGTCCTAATGAAGTGGTTTCACTCGAATCTTTGTAGATCTGAAGCCCTATTTCAAAGAATTAAACGGTTACTGAGCTTAACATAAAAATTGTATAAGGAGGGAGCTCATCGTAACGCTTTTCGCAGGAAAAAAATGTTTTTTTTTTTTTTTCAATAGAGTATAAGGGACATAATTTCGAAAGGCAAAACGTCGAAAGGACAAACGTCGAAAGCGGTGAATTGTTTGTCAGACTCATTTCTTTTCAAATCGGGATCAATTAAATATGTCATGAATAACGTTTGGCACATAATGAATTATTTATTCTTTCGGAAGAGAATCATTTTTGCACGAAATTTCGTTTGCTATAGTTTCTTTCTTTCTAACATTTTGTCCTATGGACGTTTTGTTCTTTCGGCGTTTTATCCCTTTGACGTTTTGGTATTCGAAGTTTTGGGATTCAACGTTTTGTCTTTCGACATTTTGTCACCCAACTTCCCAAGAGCGTTACGTAACTTGTGGACGGCGCCTTATTTAAAAAAACAACTTTAATACAGTTTGTTATTAGTAATCTAAAGGCAAATAGTCGATTGAAAATAACAAATGTTGTCATATATCAGGAAAAGAAATAACATAATGAGTTATACTCTTGTTAAGTCTGAAACAACGTGAGTTATAATTTGGTTTAAATCATAACTTATATTGTTCTAATCCTGTTTAATGTAGAGGAAATCTTGTTATACATTTTGTTGCTTTAACTACTAATAAGCAAAATTATAACATTTTTGTTAGAACAACCGTGTTTTTTGAGTAACAAAATCTATTACAACTCTGTTGAATTGCACTGATCGGGTAAATTCTCGACAGAGCACTGGTTACGCTTATAACTCTGAAAACCGTGTTTCCCACAGAGTTCCTCGCTGACCTAGAACGTCTTCTTCTTGGAATTTCTTCCTCACTGAACAGAGCCTGCTTCTCAGCTTAGTGTTCAATGAATACTTCAACAGTTATTAACTGAGAGCTATATTTGCCAAAGTTGCCATTTTCGCATTCGTGTATCGTGTTGTAAGTACGATGATACTCCATGCCCAGGGAAATCATGGAAATTTCCATTGCAAAAAGATCCTGGACCGACCGGGAATCGAACCCAGACACCTGCAGCATGGTAGCCGCGGGCTCTAACCACTCGGCCAAGGAGGGCCCCAGAACACCAAGTCGAATTTTCATCAAACATTATTCGGACATCAGAAACACCTTTCCCAGATAAGTACCTCATCTGATGACATCAGTGAAGGAAGTTCGAGAACCCCTGTTTCACTCCATGAATCGGCCAAGCGAGATGAACATATCAACATTCGGCGCACTGGTGGTGAAAATGCGTTTGTTCGATCTCGCTTTTTTTCCTAGCGTTCTTTGTTTTGGCGGCTTGTTGCTCCCCATTTTGAAACATGGGTAAACTGGGAAGTGGTACGATGAAAAATCAGTATGTTTTTCCGAACTAACGTGGTAGGAAAAAAAAGCCGCCAGTATTCTAGGTATGTACCATCAAACAACTACGACTCGACGGGATGGGTGGCATGCAGTTAAAATTTAATTCAATTTCACGCTTCAATAATTGATTAATGTTATAATTATTGAAATAAACATAATCGCATGAAAAATGGACCGAGCCAATTATGATGAACTCTTTGATCTCAGTCAGCTCTCGCGTTGCCCTTTTCATCTTTGGGTTCGGGTTCATTTTGCGTCGATGATTTGTTCAGGGCCACTGACACGGAAGTTGATTTTGTGTTGTTTGTGCTCTTTTTTCCTCTTTTTAAAATATATTATTTTATTTAATAGAGAATGGCTAAGTTATGTGTTGTGTTAAGTGACAATTCATATTACATACGGTTAACTGGAAATATAGATGTGTCCTTATTGCCCTCTTTTTAGATACACAAGTGCATAAACAAAAGTATTGATCAAAAGTGCAGAGTGTTTTTGAATGATATAGTAGTAATACTGACCAAAACAAAATTATACCCCAAGTAAACAAACAACACTTTAATTCGCCCTGCGTGCCAACATACTGCTATTACAGAACTGACAAACCCTTCAAAAACAACCAATCAAATTTCTTCACAGGGTTATCTATGATTCAAGTCCTCCACATTTAAAAGTTGTGAAAACATCAATTCTAACCATTGAAATCGCCACTGTTCTGAATATGAGTAATGTATTAAATTTGAGACAAATGAATCTGAATGGATGCAGTACCGCATTTCTATTCATATCTCTACAGTTTTAAGTCGTAGTGCAAAATTCCAGTAAGGAAAGAAACGCACTACAGCTTCTTTTTAAACATGTCGACTTAACCGACTCAACATACCTACTTCGTCAAAAATCAA
The DNA here is from genome assembly GCF_002204515.2 of Aedes aegypti. Lineage (NCBI taxonomy): Eukaryota > Metazoa > Arthropoda > Insecta > Diptera > Culicidae > Aedes > Aedes aegypti. Next base: position 386,266,965 of record NC_035108.1, read on the forward strand.
ATCGCCCTCACTTATTTCTCGATAGCCCGTTATTAATTTCCCTCGCTCTCGAGAATTGGCTCACTTTATCTTTGTTGCCATTTTCGTTTTTCCTCCAACGTTCAGCAATGCCTTCATCTCCATCATCTGAAAGGTGTGATTTAGCTTTGGCCCATCGACGGCAACCGGCGGCGTCGTCGGCGCCTCCTGAAAGCACCGCCGCCGCCTGTTAATAAAATGTTTGTGCTTGTTCCACTGACAACGACAATGACGACGACGCCTGGCTGGGTAAACATCTTGATAAAAAAGCGAAGGAAAAATATTCGTACCTTTATGAAGGTGTAATTAATTTTTCAATTTAAATATTGATACACATGACTGTATACGTATATCTGATGGTTGGCGATTTGCACAACCAAAGGATTCATAGTTGCCGCCGACGCCTCTTCGCTCGGTGCGTGTTTTATGTATGCGCGCAAATTAATTAGTTAATTAAATTAAAGCCGCGATGCGGAGCGTCCTCTTCTCTTTCCTTTGCGAGCTATTGTATGGGGGAGGGGTGACAACACGTGAGGCGCCTACGTAGGTTGGCAACAGCCCGCGGCAAGTGAAGAAGGCTTTGATGATCACTGTTGAGAAGCTCATGGGGAATAGGAAACAAGCTCCTCGGTCTGCTTCACATTTCGAAATTTTGTGGATTTTTTGACAAGAAAGGGAGAAGAAATCGGACGAAACGTGATAAGGACATGCAAGCAGCGATGCCAGATTTCCAGGGGTTGAATTCTGAGAAAATTGAGAGTATCTCTCACTTAAGGCTTTCTGAGACAATCATGATCCGTCACACATCATGAAATCTATTGATTGATTATAATTGGTTGGGAGGGGGGATGTCGATGACAGTGCATGGTAAAACCCATCTAAACAAGCTCCAAACCTGGGAGGTGGCACTATTGCTATAGGATGTTGGGGATTGGTTATCATGCCAATAAAGTAAAACACCTACCCTCAATTTTAAATACGCGAGAAATCTCTTTGAGGATCTCTTTCACTGCTGGTATTTATCAAGATTGTTACAACTCGCGAAACATTTCCTATTATGGACCCATACAGATGCGAAGATTTTCTTCGCTTGCGCTGATCGTTCTTCGAAATCAATTGAGAATTCGTTCTGCAGTGCCTGAACGTTTTGTAGTTAGCCTCAATGACTATTCTGTTTATACGACAGGTTCATGAATGCATATTCAAGGGTGTTAGAAACAAAGTGGTGTAAGTAACGGAAACCTAGTTTTGGAAAATCATCTTTGAAGTTTTTTAGCAATTTTTCCTTCCAAATATATTGCATGGGAGCCAAAAAACAACAAGCCAATCTTCAGAGAATTTTGTTATTTTTTCAGTTCAACGGAAATGTCACCTAAAAATACTGTTCAAAAGCTTGAAAACAGTGGCCATTCTTTAGCGTACCTTACACAAAACCGTCCAAAATGTCACTTTCACTCCTTTGCGTTTGGGCCCCTAATTTGTAAGATTCTTCTGAAGACCGGTACATATGTAGGGCTAGTTGAGATGGATTCCCAATTAAGCCATGAAACTTTTCGTGAAAAATATTTCTAGGCTGTATCATTAGGGAATGTTGGTTCGTTTTCTTGAATTGAGTTACAGCCTGTTAAGCTGAATGGCTTCGAACACATTTCCTCGAAGAGTTTTTATGAAATTCATCTACAGATTCTTTCAGAGATTCCGAGACATTTTACAATATATTTTAGAAGGCTGTGGATTGCTGTATGACTTCTGTATGGATTCTATTTGATATATCAAGCGTGTGCTAGAATAAGGGCGTAAGTCAGATGATCGATTTCTCTTCATCGATCCTCTCTTCTGCGAATAAACGTGACAAGACGCAAGTTTGTCAGCATTTTTTCACCTCAGGAGGTAAGATTGCATCGCTGCCTAGTGTCCTGAAGTGAAAAAATGCTTACAAACCCACATCTTGTCACCATTATTAACAGAAGAAAGGATCTATGAAGAGAAATCGATCATGCGACTTACGCCTTTCCCAACAAACATTTTTACTGAATAAGAGCTGAATAAAACACTCTTAAGCTCATTTCAGCTTGATAAACGATTGTTCAGCTACTAATGTTACTTGGGTTATTCTAGCACACGCTTGATATTCAATTTATCACATCATTTCTGGAAAATTTTCTGAAACCATCTCTAAAGAAAGAGTTTTGTTTCATTTTTTTATCATGAATTACTGAAGGCATATTTTTTTATATTTCACCCAGTAATGTTTTCGATTCTTTGTAAAATCTTCCACTTTTTTCCTGAATGTTACTTAAAAATCTTATTTTTTCTCCATGGGAACTTCTGAAGAATACTCAAAAGATTTTCTAAGGAATTCTTTCAAGTTCTACTGTAAATTCATTATGCTCTTATATTATTCTGTCTTTATTAACGAGATGTTTAGCCCTGGGCTAGTTCATCTCGGGACCAACGGCTTTACTTCCCTTCCGAAGGAAGTCGTCACTATAAGGGCCCATTCACAAATTTCATAACGCTGAAGGGGGTGGGTGGGTGTCCTTAGCATGTTACAGCTCATACAAAATTTGTAGAATATTCATACAAAATGTGTTACAAGGGGGTGGGTGGGTGTCAAAAATTCCTATTTTCAGCGTTATGAATTTTGTGAACAAAGCCTAACATCTTTGTCATGAGTGACTATCTCGGGAATGGGATTCGATCCCAGGTCCTCGGCGTGAGAGGCGTGAGTTCTAACCACTACACCAGGCCCGTCCCCCTCGTCAATGAGTGTCACTAGAAATTCTGCTAAAAAAAATATTCAGAAATTCTTAGAATAATCCTCTTGAATCCTTGATTTTAGGAAATACTTGGAAAAATCTAGGATCTAGGACTTCGCTACAATTTCGCTCTTTCAGAGATTTTTTCCGAATAACATTGACCACAATTTGTACATGAATCTGATTTTTTTAAAAGAGATTCTTCCAGTAAATAATCTACGAATTCATTAAGATGTTATTTCAGAAATCATTCAAAAAACCTTCGAGTATTTGTCTTGTTGAGACGAAGCTCTTGGGTTTAGGTGTGCATGGATGCCAGAAAAAATATTCGAATTACATCAAATAAGATTCCTCCTGGGACTCCATAAAAGTTCTTCATATTGTTAAAGGTGACTTTTTCTTAATTTATTCATAGCGGAATATGTACAGAGATAATAAAATCATTCTATTAATTCCTCCAAGATATCTACGCATAATTCTACTGTAGGATGTAAAAGAGTTTTCAGCAATGCACTGCTCCAAAAATTGCACTACAACATTTTTAAGAGTATGCATTTCGTATCAAAGAATTGCCAATAAGGGACTATAAAAAAAACCTTGATAAACTTATTTTTTTGTTTCCTAAGAAACATCTGAAAGAGCAACCGACTCATGTTCCGTAACTGGTCGTTTGAGAACGTCGCGACCCATTGGAAGCCCACACAATAGAAACCTCAGCCAGCACAGTTGCTGGCTAGTGTTGTCTAAATAATGCGCTCTCGGGCTAGGCATTGGATATAAATAGAAAGCGTTGTGTTTGGGTGGGCATCTAATTCTTCCGAAGAAGGTGCACTTTGCGAAAAAGGACCACGTGATTATTGAGCTGAAATCGAATTCAGGTTAACTTCTGCGTCACATTTTCATAAATCATAAATTAAGCATATTTTTTTTTTAGATGACCAGTTATAGACAACAAGAATTGATTATTCGTTTAAGCTACTTACATGTTATTTGAAGGAAACTAAATGGAAATGGTAATGTTTCTAAAAGCTTGAAAAAGAAGATTTTTCAAATTAAATGGAACATTAAGCTTAAGTGAAATTATTAGGCATCATTCTTTGAAAAAGACAATGGATTATTATTTGTTGAATTTATTTATCTTTCAAAATATTATCATCTTCTGAAAAAAAAAACTGATTTCTAAGTAATGTTTTTGCTCATTGCCAATCGAAATTAAATGTGTTGTTGAATTCTTTGAAAATTACATCATACTTCATAATTCATTGAAAAAATACAGCAAGCAATGTAAAAACGCATGGATGTAGGTGCAGGGCTGCTTAGGCACTTCCATGGTTCACTTTGGCATGGGGGGGTTTTCTCAGCCGTATTGTATGAAAGTTTTCATTCAGAAGCACTTCGATACGATGCATACTGTGGCCAAATATGAGCTGAGTAGCTTTCGAAAACCCTCCACTGCCGAAGTGAATCAAAAGTCCCAAGAATACTCTTACTGGCAGAGAAACGTTGATCGAATGGAAACACAAAATAACACCATTCGGATACTGATTAGGGGTTAGCCATCTTGTAGTTTTTCAAGAGATATCAAAGTATATGAAAACGGACCTCCATACCCAAACATATTTTCCCTAACTTCACGCACTATGAATCAAGCAAATGTCACAAATGTCATTGAAATAAATATCATTTGACAAAATGGTCTATAGCTATTCGACGAAATGTCCATTCGATCAAATGTATTTTCGACCAAACGTCTTTCGTACGAATGTCTTTCGACAAAATTTCTTAAAGCCCATTTTACTATTTCATTCTTTTCGACCGAATGTCCATTCGACGAAATATCCGTTCGACCGAACGTCATTCGACGAAACGTCATTCAACCAAATGTCTTTCCACCAATTGTCTTTCAACCAGATGTCATAGATTCGCTTACAACCCTGTTCCATACTACAAGCAACCGAGCTTCAATAAGAAGCCATGCAAATGAATGACGTAGATACTTTTTGTTTACGGTTGTTCTGCTAACGAATACAAGGCCATTGCTTGTGCTTCCATACCCTAGTATATATTATAATTGATCCACAACCCATTTTATTGTTTATATGAAGTTTAGCCTTGGCTGAACTCCAAGTCTTTTTTTGATTTTTTGAGGTAATGTTAAGCAATTAATGTTCAAATCAGAAATTGTCATTGGTAATTAGGAATAAGGAGTGTATCGAAAAGTAGTCGCAAACATTTAAAACGGTATATCTCCGAGCATAGTTCATATTTTTGAAAGCTTTTTTCACGCAAATCCTCATCATGTCATCAAAAATTGAAGCAGCTAAAAAAATATTGAATAATATGCAGTCGTAATATAAATTCAACAAGGTTTATAAAGCATGGAAAATAAAATCTTGCACAAAATTACACACGCTATGTCTGAACCAGACGATTATAAAAATCGAATGTACATCGGATTTTTTCTCGCTAGAGATCAATATTTGATCCATATTTTCATAATCGGAAGGTTTTAAAATATTCTATCGGTGAAATTTTGATTTTTTACACTTTTCAGTTATTTTTCATACTAAAATCCATGAAAACCTCGTTTTTCGGCGCATTTCAGCCCATACAAAATGTATGGAAAAAATTCACCGATAGAATATTTTAAAACCTTCCGATTATGAAAATATGGATCAAATACTGATCTCTAGCGAGAAGAAATCCGATGTACATTCGAATTTTTTAATCGTCTGATTCAGACATAGCGTGTTACATTTTTGAAGTGTCTTCTAAAGATTCGATGATTTGTATTGAACAAAATGTATATCAAACAAAATGGGATGAAAAGCTTATTCTATCGGAAAATATGTTTACTTAACACAGCACGTAAAAAGAAATTCAAAAAAATAAATGATTGCTCTAAAAAAGCTCAATAATTAGAACAAGGTCGGTTTTAGAAAGTCACTTTTGTTTAATCAACTTTTGACGCTCTGTCATATACAGCGGTAATTATATAGAGTAACATTTTTTGCTTACGTTACTTCATAAATATGCAAAGAAAGTTTTCTAATCAAAAAACAGTTTTTTATTCATTACAATCATTCGGTATTGGAATAACCGTGTAGAAAGAAAAAATCAAAAAACGAGGTCCTTGAAAATCGACTTTTTTCGATTTTTTTGTTTGCTCTTAAATGCTTGTTAATGAATTTTTCAAAATATTGTTTACACTATGTCATGAGAGTTATGGCACAGAATATATTAGCATAAACAAAAATATTTTTTTCTTAAAATTAAACACATTTATTAACATATCAATTTTTTCAGAGGTGTGCAAGATTTTCATCGACATCTGTTAGTAATTTGCAAAATTATCATGCAAAATGCCACTTTCTTGAAATAATATCAACGCTTCTTCTTCTTTCTGGCGTTACGTCCCCACTGGGACAGGGCCTGCTTCCCAGCTTAGTGTTCTTATGAGCACTTCCACAGTTATTAACTGAGAGCTAACTATGCCAATGACCATTTTTGCATGTGTATATCGTGTGGCAGGTACGAAGATACTCTATGCCCTGGGAATCGAGAAAATTTCCAACCCGAAAAGATCCTCGACCGGTGGGATTCAAACCCACGACCCTCAGCTTGGTCTTGCTGAATAGCTGCGCGTTTACCGCTACGGCTATCTGGGCCCCGATCAACGCATCATCATTTTTAATTAATCATCATTTTTAATTAATTAATCATCATTTTTAATTACATTGTAAAGCATTTCTGATCAAATCATTGTTTGTAGGTTCAACCCATTATTTTTGAGACTGTTTTGAAAGTTTGCGACTACTTTTCGATACACTCCTTAAAAGCTGAAAGCCCTTCATTGATGAATAATAACTCTAGGATGATAAAGAATGATACCGTAATCCGGGGGCAAATTGATCACTATTTTACAGCTTTTAGTTCTGGTGTCCTGAATCTGAAAATGATGTCAAAACTCTTACAACTTGAGTATTTGACCATTTTATTGGAAAATAAAACTTAAAAAATCTGCCTTATACGCCTAATAAGCACATTATTTGAGAATAAATGGTTTTATGAGCAAAAAACTATACGTTCTATGCTGTATGATATCGAAAATGAGTTCAGTACTTAAGCTTATACATTATATTAAACACTCAAAGTTGGCATGTAGGCATGGCACCAATGGATTGTTTAGCATCGACATTTCCAACTGTATTGCTTACACCTTCAAAAAGTGTTTCTATGCAAAACTGATCCTAATAAAAATTAAATAGTTCTAAACTATCAACTGCCAACTGCCAACGAAATCTGCAGCATTCTTGGGAGGAAATGTTTTTTGGTACCGACCTGATCAAATTCTACCCAGTGATCAATTTGCCTCCAGATTACGGTACTAGTGTTCGGCAGCTATAAAATCCCTGGAAAAATTCTAAAAATAAGATTAAGATAAGATTACAAGACAATTTCTTGAAAGCATCTCTGAAGGAGTCTTTTTACTCCTAACGCAGGAAGATTAAGCGGTATGAGGCGCACTTAAACTTAAACGTTATCTACCTGCGTTACGAGTAGAAAGACTCCTTCAGAGATGCCTTCAAGAATTTGTCCAGGAATCTTATCTTAAAATATTTATAGAATTTTTTCTAGGGATTTTGTAAGATTTATTTCCTTATAGAATATATCCAAGAATTCTAACAAAAAAAAATCTTGATTACTATTGGATTCCAAACAGGAATTCTACAAGGGTTGATTTAAGGACAAAATGTCGAAAGATTTTTATTTATGTGTTTAATATTACAAAACGTCGAATGTCAAAACGTCGAAAGCAGTCAATTGTCAACAACAATTATTTCCCAAAATGTTTTTCCACATCTCATGTTTGACACAATTTGACAATTATGTATTCTTTCGGAAGAGAATAATTGTGTCAAAAGATTTCCGTTCCTTTCCAATGAACTCCATTCGTCGTTTTGTCGCTTCAACATATTGTTATTTCGACGCCATTCTGACATTCGACGTTTTGAAATTCGATGTTTTGTCACACAACCACCAGAGTTAACTCTTACTAAATATTACAAACATCCATCTATACATGGAATCTATACATATTACGCACATCCATCTATACATGGATTGAGTGACAAAATGTCTAAAGACAAAAGATAGAATTAAAAAAAATCGTCCCAAAGCCCATTGACTGTTAACTGGATTTCCTCTATTATTGTTCCTAAAATTGGTCAAAGTTTAATTACTGGAATTACTTCACCTCATACATTTTATCAGTAATACGGCAAAAAAAACATCAAAGCCTTAGATAGATAGATTCTGAGAATTCCTCGGATAAAATCATTTTATATTGAAGTTAGTTTCACTAAATAATCTGACATCATTTTTTCTCACAGATTCATTCAATAAATCTACTAATTTTGCTATAGATACTAGATCATTTGATCGAAAAAATATTAGGAAGTAAATTTTAGAATATGTTTAATGTTACAAATTTCTGTATGCACAAACGTTTCAATTATATATCTTTTTTTTTAATAATTTCATATTGATCAACTGCGAACATAAGTAAAGCAGAAAGTCCATCCCACAACGGGTCCCACAGAGACTTCAAAAGAAGTTCTTAGTGAAAAATGCCCAGATAATTTCTTCCGAGATTCTTCAATGTGTACAAATTTTCCAACAATTTCTGAAGAGGGTCGGTTGCAGGCAAAAGTCTTCAAAAGTCCTTTCAACGATTTGATTTTTGTTGTTTGATTTCAGAAACAATCAATCTCTAGAACGATCTTTGGATTTCAACATTTAATATACCTTAACCCCTTTAAAAATAGAGATTGCACGGGCACTGAGAAATCCGTAGATAATAATTATATTCCGTTGAATTTACAGAACTCGAAGATACGCAGAAAGTCTCCAAATTTGTAGAAATACGGAAATTACTGGCGCTCTGGCATCGCTGGGATGGAACAAGCAATATCATAATTTTATCAAAACGAAACCTTTTTCACCGTAAAATGTATCTAGGGTGTATACATAGCAAAACACAAATGAGATCGCTCTCATTTGAATACCAGACACAGACGGAGTTGAAACTCGCAGGATTGAGTTTCCGTACATAATGAGTTTGTTTTTCGCGCGGTAGGGTGAGGGAGTAGGTGTTTGGAAATGGAAGAGATATGATTCTGAAGGATTTTTTTTCTTCCTGTCGTAGAGCTCGATATTGCACCACTTCTTGCTGCCGGTTTCAACGATTCAGAGTTTGCAGAGTTTTGCGCATGCTTGGCGTTATATTTTACGACCTCTGCCAACACCATCATCGTCATCACCGTCAGCCGTCGTCGTCATCATCGTCAAAGACAGCAGCATCAACTTCGGCAGTCAGACACATTGGAAAAAGTTTCCTTCATATATAGGATTTCCACCACCGCATTGTATTGCTGGAGGAATACACAGGTGTATCATCATTGCCGGAGAAAACGAAGACTACCGACGGCACCGAGCAGCAATCCAAATATCGCCTACACCGATGGCTCTTTTGGGGCCATGACTTCGGTAGAAGAAGAAAGAAAACTAAATGACGAGCTTTTGGCACAAGACTGCAATTCAACATGACAAAAGGAAAGTTTTCCCTCGTTCGTAGCAGAGGGTGAGTTCTTCCAGGAAATCGATAATTATTGCTTTCTCCTCCTCTGCGAAAAAGATATTCTGGACGGAATGGCACCTACCTTTTTCTTGTGACTGTTTGGCAGAGGACTAACATATAACAGTAAAACAAACTTCATGTGTTTTGTAGGATATTCTTGTACACATATACAGCACTTCAACCATTGATGGTTTCAAAGTAATACATACTAAACGAAAACATAAATCACATGCGGCAAGCAACAGTCACAACAAAATCACATGTGAGTATATGTAAGCATAAACGCGTGACGTCGCAATATTGCACGCGTGACGCAATCGCCACTTGTTCGAGTAACCGTACGCTGGAAACCACGAAGTCGCCGTCTAGGCTCGCCACAGAAAGCCGTCTTAGACGCTACATGAACAGAGAATCTATTGCCCCAATGCACCTACAATTAGGTGTGCCTGGCTTGTGGGTCGACTCCAATGAAGCCGCCAATGAGCAGTAAAACCGCAACGCGTTACGCGGGAATAAATAGTAATAATAATCCACGACGACGACGACCCGACACGGGAGACTGCAAACGGAATCACTGACTAATATCGACGCTGAAAACGAAACGTAATACCATACTAAACTACTACCATTCCGATGCAATTCCGCGAAGTTCGCTGCTTCTGCTGCAGCTTCCACAGTTTGCAGAAGCTGCAGGTCTCTCCTGGTGCCTAAAAGCATAAGCATGTTGTGTCCAACGGCAGACGTCGTCGTCGTGTGCTATGGCACAAGTGCCGACCGTCGACAGAACTCGCCATCGGAAGGTCGCGAGCATCTGCGGACGGAATACGGTGCAACTGCAAGGGGTAAGAAACAATATCGGCAGATACGACCTGCTGCTGTTGCCTACAAAACGTGGAGTACCTCGGAATGCGCTCTTTTTCACCATTCGTTGTGGTGGATGCGAATTCCGAGAGTGTCTCGGTTCTCTCTGGACTCGCGGCGCTAAACCAGACACGGCTACGAAGTAGAGACAATCTCCTTTTCGAATGATGTATATAGAGGATACAGTGTGGAGCTATACATTGTACATGCTCCCGGTTGAGCAGTTGCACACTAGGGGTAGTCGGGGCGGTTTGGCCAATGGGGTGGAATGAGCACCCCCTTAAAACTGCATAGATTCTTTAAATTTCATCTGAAATAACATGAAACCCCAAAGCTGATGAGGAAATAAAGCAATAGGCATGTTATAAGACAATATTCAAAACTCAAATAAAAATAAATTAATGATGTTCGAAAAAACTGCCCATATCGCCCCGAATGACACTTTTAAATTTCATCATTTCAGAATTATGATGTTTGACTGTTAGAATGTTTTAAAAAAATTATATCTTCCTGCACGGAGTATTTATAAATACTAATAACTTTCAATTGTGGTAACAAAGTAATTCAATTTTTAGATTACATGAGATTATTTTGCAGTCAAAAATGGGGTGCTCATATCACCCCATCAGTAAAAAATCGACTCAAAAAATGAGAAATTTTGAAAAATCAATCATTCATCCGTGAACTTTATAAGACAAAGGAAATCATGCGGATCTAGTGTATTCATCTAAAAATTGTTGGAAATCATACAAACATTCGAAAAATTCATAATATTTTCAGCACTTTTATCGACTTTTCCTTAAGGTGGCCAAACTGCCCCACTTTCCCCTACTTCAAAATGTTTCGTTTAGCTGTGGCTCGATGAATCTTCGCTGCGTAATGTCATCTTGGATTTCTTCTGTAGCTTTGTCCGCATCCAAGTCATTGACACCTGATAGCTCTGAAATAATCAAGCTGAAGAAATAAGTTTATCGAATAGCTCTACGACTTAATAGGTACAGCTTCCTTGTAAATATGTATGTAAGCTAAACATGAAATTAACAGAACATATATCCTACAAAATATAACATCTATTGCTTAAACCCTGACCAATTACAATGTTCAATCAACCTATTGCTAACCACCCACCATTGCTTATTCCCCGACTGCTTCCATCGCCCGCAGTTTAGCGCATCAAACGCATCTGTCGTGACGACAGATAAACTGCCTTGATCTGTCCCTCAGCAAAATACCAAGAAGGTACAAACTCACACGCGCTTGCGATGCTTGCGTTTACCTTATACGCTGATAGCTTGACAAGCGATACGACCGAAACGCTTGTCAACCACGATTGACAGATAGGAGGAGCAATTCAAATGACTACCCATTAATAATCGGTTGCGCTCTCGTTCTCTGCTTTGGCAAAAATGCACGTCACTGTTCGTATTTCTCTTCAATCTCAAGCCGACTCTTGTCGCACAACTACAACGATGTGGCTACGACCACGTCCAGACCAAGCCACCATATACGCAACAGAACTGTCAAAACCCAAGCGTATGTAGTGGTGAGATGGATTGAACGCAAGCAGGATCTTGCTCTCTCAGCTCGTTGCAGCTGGCCCGTGTGTGTTGTTGATATTTTGTGTAAAGTGATAACTACGGGTTTAAAGTGAAGTGCTGTGAGGTACCAGTGACACTAAAGTGATCGATTTGGTAGTAAACACAAACAGGTACCGTACCAATTATAGTAAACACATTAAGTAGTCTATACCTTGTTATTTGGATAAATGTCCGAAGGAATGTAAACAAACAACTCCCGGACAAACCATATCAGTAAAAAGCAAACTAGATTAAACATGTCACACCAGACATTCAACTTTTATCTTTTATTTGAATGTTTGTGAATCTATTTACGACCAATTAAACCGATGACAATTTATTAATCGAACAAAAATCAAAGACATCAGCTTTCCTGCACTCATAACCTCACTTTTCTTACTCTCCGCGGCCCTTCAGTGTGTTGGTGCAATCCATCAAAGCCACCTTGCACCTCCACACACACACTGCACTCACTCGCCCAAAGCTTATAGATGGCAGCACGTACCGGTCGTTCAGTAGCATTTCTGATGCAGCAGCGCGGGTAAAGACTTGCCTGATTCTCTTTTGCCGACGGCTCTCGCACACGCTTTTCCATATTTCGTTATCCCCGTCCGTCGGTAGATATCGGGTCCATTCATATCCCGTACGGTGTTGTGTTATTATTCCTGGAGTTCAAAATATGTATAAGCACGCTGCACCCAAGCTCGCTGGTGTTGTACAGTCTGTGACGAGGCTGACGACGGCAACGGCGACCGACGGTGTGTTTTTACGTACCGCCCTTTTAAAAGGTGTGGCTTGCTAATAGTTTTGCTCTTGTTGATGCTGATGTTGGTGTTTTTGTTGTTGCTGACTTTCTGTCGATTGCTGTGTCCCACGCTGAAGATGGAACAGTGTGCGCGCTTGCTGTCTGTCTGTCTGTCTCGTTTTTGCTCGCGTGCTTTTTGACGGCGTTGACGAGCGCGTGAGTTGATGATGATGCCTCCATACATTTTTGAGAGCTGAGCTGCTTCGGTTTTCGTCATCTTCCATGTGTTTTGTTCCTTCATTCGTTGATGCTTGCTGCCATTGTCGTTCGTAATAGATCAAATCATTGACAGGCGGTTAGCGATATTATTTATTGCGGATGGTTATGGCTGCCGGAGTTGAATGGTGCGTGCACGGGAAGAGAACTAAAACGAAGCAGAATAGACGAAACGACAGGGGATATGGTGGCAACTGTATTGCGCTGATATCGTTTACAGTTGAAGAAGCTTCTGTTGAACATATTAAATGATTGAAGAAGATGGATTCGGCATGGCTCTATGAACCATGTCCTTAGATCTTTTAAACAATATTCTTATGATTTTTTATAAATTTATTTCTTCATTGATATTATTAAAACCTTCGATTTATTTATAATAAACATTTCAATGCTTTTGAAGTTACCGTTGAATAATCAATTGAAGAAGATTTATACAAAAAGTTAATAATTTACACTTATTTAATTAACGTTATGTAAAAGTGACATGATTTCATGAACGGTATTTATGTCATTTTTTATATTTCCAACATATACTTAAAGAACGCTAAGAACCGTCTTATTTCTTAACCATTTCAAACGATTTACAATAAATATTTAGTTTACGAGATAAATCTCTAACACTTCAGTGATCGCATTGTTGTTTTTTGAACAACACATGGGAATGAACTTCTAATGTTTTCTATATTAAAATACAGATATTTTAATACGAATTAAAAAATAATTAGAAAATATTAAAATACATCAAATAATATACAAAGCTTGCATTCATTTAGCTTTTAATAATATACATATTTCTGAATAGAAAGTATTGCTAGAAATATCGGAATGAATAAGCATTTCTACCTGAATCAAAAAATTCTTAAACGAATTCTGTAGATATTATTAAACCATTTTAGACTTGTCAATAGGATTGCAAATAAATTCCTTGAAAACTCTAACCGCCGGGCAATCATAAAAAGAATAGAATCAAAATTTGGAAGGATTTTGGATAAGATTCGCTTAGTTTTTATGACTTAAAGCCGTCTGACCTCTGAGAGTAGGTAAATGCTATAGAAAACTAATTCAACATAAATCTTGCCTGAATGATGTGAAGATTGTTGCTAGAATTCAATGAAATTTACAGTCAGAAATCTTCAAGAATCATTTACAGTACCATGTGTTGATTTTAAACATATTTCTCTATGAATCCCTCATACTAACTTGTTAAGGATTATACGTTAGTCAAATTAGAATTTTAAATAAAGCTCTGTTTGAATACCAATCAGAGCCCAATGAAGATTTCGATCAGAATCATGAGCATGGCTGCCATAATGTCAGATTATTCTGGCACTGCCAGACTTTCATCAAGAAAAAGGCGAACTGCTCAATTTGCCAGATTTTTACAAATCCAGCAAAACTTTAAAGTACTAAATAAAACATTGAAGGATACTCTAATAAACATAATTGTGGAGTTAAAAACGCATGAAGCGGCGAAAAATCTCTTAGTGGAGACGCATTATCAGCATTCAATAAGTCTAGTATTATTGTTTAACTTTTATCGATGTACGATGATATTTTGGCACTTAAATCCCATTTTCCGTAAATACTCTCATTTACAAAACGATAGTTTGTAATTTGAACCTTGGTTTGAACTGTGTTCAGATCAGTGCTAGTGGAGTGTATTTCTCATGCATTAGCTCTTAAAAGGCGTGGACGACATTTTTGGCCTCTTTTGCTCTTATCTATTGATTCCATTGATCAATTCTCAAAATTTGAACAGATTTGAAAACCAGTGGCCAATCAAGAAACACGGCCGGAAAAGTAGTAAACACCTATTCCACCAGTAATTCTTTTAAAAAATCCAATATATTTTGGATTAATTCATGTAAAAGCGACCTCATGGGATACATTTTTGAACCACAATAATCACTTGGCTACTTGACATGTTCAGAAACAGGAGACCGTAAATCTAAGTATGCGATCCCAGAGAACCATCCCAAATCAAATGATGATTTTCATATTGTGTCAAATAAAATCATAATTTTTCGACCAAAGATGACCATCAGAAGCCTTTCTGGTCATTTTGAATACCGGTGATCAATTTAAGTCCAGCTTCGGAATCCCGTTTTTTGTTTCCAAAAGACCAGTTTTTATCATATATTTGTTCAGTAACCTCGGTGATTGGTTTTGAAGATTTATAACAACATATCAATTGGCAAACACATGAAAACTTGAATAAAATTAATATCACGAGAAATATAATATCCAACTGTTTCGTAAAAGTAAAACTATCGGAAGCCAAATTTGAGTATTTTGGAATAATCGGTCATTGTACTGAAACTGAGGTTATGTAACAATATTCTAGTGAGTTATTTTTGAAATTTTGATTCCATTTTGAAGCCTCTCGCTATTCTCATCAGTGTCTTTTAAGGATTCTTATTGGATTGTCATAATATTCTTCGCGGGATTCTCATCCGAATCTATTCATGATACTAATAATAATTTATCAAAATGATCGCAGGATTTATAACAGATTCCTTGGGATTCTCTTCAAAGTTGGGTCAGAATTCTCCAGGATTTTCATCAGAATTCTCTCAGGATTCTCATAAGAGATTATCTCTGAACAAACTTCTTAGAATCCTTCTAGAAATCAAAAACCTTCCCAGAATTCACATCAGAATACTTTCAAAACTTACATCAGAATCCTCTCACGACTCTCATCAGCAGAATCCCTTCAGGATTTCATCAGCATCGATGCAGAGTTCTCATCAAAATCGTTCCAGGATTATCATCAAAGTCCTTCCAGGATACTCATCAGAATCGATTCAGCATTTTCAACAGAATCTCTATAGGTGTCTTAGATCATCTCATTAAAACTTTGCCATTTTTTCTTTAGAATATTTCCAGGATCCTCATCAAAATCCTTCCAGGATAAATATTCACAGCAGAATCCTCCCAGGATTTGTATCAAAATCCTGCAAGTATTCTGATTAGAATCCTTCTTGATATAGATGATATGATTCATATGAAAATATGAATATGATATGAAAATATTTTTTTCTTGGAAATGTTTGCATTCCGGAACCAAATACCGGAGTAACTTAACAAAGCTCACAATGACCCCTATACGTACATAGTATTCAAACTTTAAAAGTTTCAATTTGCCGAAATAGTGTTACTTGATGTTTCGCATAATGAGTGTTTGGGTATTTAAAAACCGATCTTCTGACACCAAACACGTGGTTCTGAAACTGGACTTGCTCAGCTGTAATTAAAATGACCGGAAAGACTTCTAATGGCCATATTTTTTCGAATAAATGTAATTTGAATTAGCACACTATGGAAATCAACTTTTGGTTCTCTGAGATTTCATACTAAAACTTTAGGTTTCCTGTATCTAAACATGTCAAGTGGCCAAGTAATTATTGTGGTTCAAAAATGCTCCTCGTGACCTCTGAATCATTGATCCCCATCCATCCATCCATCACCAATCTGAATTGAAGATAGCTTCAAAGATGACTATTAGCTTCGTTGTCGTAAGTAAAAAAAAAAAATATGTTCTCTTCAAGATTTTTGAGAAATAGTTCGCAATTTGAAGGGTTTCCGGAAAAATGCCGCAATCACCTTTTTTGCGATTTGGGTGAAATCAAGATCAAGATTTCCTGCTAATTTCCATCAAATTGGTAAATACTGATCACGATTGGCGGCAAGCTTCACTTTTTTACTTAAATCGAAGAACATTTGCTAAATGCTGCTTAGATTTGCTGCTCGAAAAATTTATCCAAAGCTCATTTTGATGCAATTTCCATCATTATTTATTTCACTCTTGGAAGGAAATTACAAAGAAACGCATTTTTTCTATGTTTGCCATGATGAGCGAATGTTTGAAACACTCTTTAAGAGGCAATCCTTTTATTCGTTGTAGCAAATATATCCGGGGCCGGGCTTACAAATGTGGGAACCCGGGGGCCACAGTCTAGTGGGGTCTTCTTCACAAAAAAAAACATTTTCGATAGATATATAAAAATGGACTTGAAAACAATTTCTCTTAAAAGTGATTCTGAGTAAGGTTTTAAAAAACAGAAATCAATTCAGAAATCACACTGTTTAAAAATTGTTAAAAATGTAACTTTTAGAAAAGAGCTACTTTTGAAAATTACAATTTATAATTTGGAATCAAACCGTCATATAAATAATCATACATTTCTAGTGGTCCCGGCATCTGTTCATCGAGTAGACTGTCGAAAACTGCTGTGAAAACTCCCATGCAAAATGACTGATTAGTTTTCTCCCGTTTTCCTGGCTATTCCTTAAGAACTTTTTGATTGTCTGACAGTTCCCCGAAAACCATTTCTCCAAATGCAATTTCCTCGAATGACGTTTTCCCGAATGAACTATTTTCCCGAAAATTATTTTCCCGTAAAAATCTTAATGTAATTGACATACTGAAAGCTATTCATGATGCTGACGCCAAAAAGTATTTAACGTGCTAGCTGATGCAAGGGTAGATGAAAAATGATTAATTTGTTATAAAATCCATGTGTTTAAAGTAACAGATGTTCAAAATAATGTGCCACGTGCATTTGATTCAATACAACTTAGATTTTTTGTGATAGCATGAGGAAAAAAGTGAGCACATGATAGGCAGTATTGTTGGAAGCGGTATTTTTGGAGTATAGATATTAGGCTTATGGACATTTGGCCGAATGAAAATTCGGCTTAGTTTTGCCTTCTAAGAATAATAGACTTTCCTTTATATTTATACTGTTCCAATATTTTGTGGCATTTAGCTGATAATATTTCAATATTAATTTTCCCTTTTTTTAATAAAAAGGTGTTCTTTCACATTGTTTCGCATTATTAAGCGAGATGCCTTATTTATTTATTTCATTATACTTAGTAACAGAAGCTATGGACTGACATTGACCCTTAGAATCTATTATATCTTGCACTACATAATTGAACATCGAGTCGTCCTTCTGGATATTTTTGAAAGACAACATGCTTTTTATTGATTTACTGACAATCAACATCAGTTTTCCAGATAAAAATCTTATTGAAATCTTTTTATGTCTTTATTAGAAACCGAACGTATTTTTTTCCGAAACGTTCCTAAATAGGTCATCCAGTCAGAATACAGAGAGCGAATACAGAGAGCATGTTAGTAATGAAAACTGAAAATATTGATAATCACTAATTTAATAAAAAAAAATCTTTTGAAAAAAAAAAATCTTAGTTAAGAGTGGATCGAAAGCGTTGAATATGTTTCACAAATGACATTTGAAGTAAGAGCATATAATTACCAGAACAAATCTGATTAGAGTGCCAGTTGCTCTGTTAATTTTTATAGATATATTTACCTACAAAAAACAGCATTTGATAAAAGAAGGCAAATTTCTAATGATATCAGTAGCAGCTGTAAGCTGAACAATATTAATGAAGCAAAGCTTAGAAGAACTGCCTACGATGACAAGAAGGCAAGACTAGCTTAAAATTATCATCTATTTTGACGCCAACGAATATTAGTACAGTAATATAAGGAAAAACAACCGATGTTCTAAAGAAAGGATATTTATAGAATTGAAAACAAACCTTTTCAACGTTATGAGTTGTTATTCAATAAAAAAAACACCCATCTGCTTATGATTTAAAAACAGAAATTACTAAAGTGGAAGTAATGATCGTATGATAGCCTGAACCCGTCGAGCTGAACTGTCGGATGCGTTCCAAATCATTTATTATTCCTTAGTTTTCATGCCGTCTTCACTGCATCTCATTTGTCTCACGTTTTTGAATCCTGCTAACTGTTTTCAACCAGTCAAACTTTATTTCATGATTCTGTCGTTGCCAGTTCAGTCAAATGTCATTCAGATGAATCGGATAAAATACATTTAGCATAATATTTTTTTTCAAAACCTACCTTCTGAATTTCATGCATTTTTAGTACAGTTCTTTGCATAATAAAATATGAATACCGAACTTCATTTTTTAACATATTTTTGAAACAGACATGCTAATCAAAACTGTCATCGATTTCCAATCCAAATATCACATTTTTTCGATTCAAATCATTCATAAGAGAATTATTCGTTTGAAACGATTATCAAATTTGCTGATTATAGTCTATTACACAGATTATTAAAACAAAAGGAATGAAAAATGTCTTTAGAAAAAGCTTTCGGGGAAACGACATTCGGGAAAACAGTTCATTCGGAGAAATGGTTTTCGGAAAGAAATCCTTCGGGAAAAAATCATTCGAGGAAATGTCGGACAATTGAACTTTTCTAAACCTTTTCTTCGAATGACCACGTCGGAGTGCTGGATGAATGCCACACTGGGAGATTTTTTCAAATCCGTATACCCATTCTCAACCAACTGCCATACAAACACCATTCCATTTCCATTTATATGTAAGTTTTATATGTTTTATACACGTTACATTCTTGTTTTGTGCATTTTATCATCAACAACATTGATTTAATGGCTTTCTTAATTTGAGTTCTTGTATAGTTTATTAATTTATATTATAGCATTTGTATCTATGCACTTAATTTATAGTTTCAGACTGAAACAATCTGTGTGATTCACTGATGATTTTTAAAATCATTTTCAAAATACAAAAATAAAGCGCATAATTCCCCGATTCTACTCATTTCAAGCTTTTCTTAGTTATCAAAAGCATAACCGTCCCATAAAGATTTCTGTATCATCATATCAATGTAAATTCCTGTATTTGTTGATACCTTACTAGACATTAAAAAAAAACATTTTTTTAAATGTTGTGAAAAATACATAGTTAATACTTGATAATAATTTCCAATAGCGACTAAAAACGAAAATAATTTATATTTTTTGCTAACTAAACAGGGCCACAACGAGTAGTCTGTGCGGTGGTGCTGAATAAATATGACATGCAGAAAAGTACTAGAAAATTTTAAAGATTTCAAGAAACTGTAAGCGGCATTTTCTCAGTGCCTTTATTTTTCATACAGAACGATTATGCTTCTATGACCATTACGATCCTACCCATAAAAATTTGAATGTTGTTTCAGTTTTGCATTAAGTATTTGTAAATCTTGCCTTTTGTTTTGAATTGGTTTAAATATTTTCAAATCTTTGGAATCACCTTAAATGTATCCAAAGTGCGGCTCTGACCATATCAAAGCAGTGAGCTTCTTAAAAAGGTTATTTTTTATTGAGACGGTATCGAAGTGCCCCGTTAACGAAATTGTATTTTTGCCAACGGGTATAATGAAAAATCCTAACAAGGATCGAATAGGTAGGATGGATTGCATGTAATTGGCAATTACTATTTTGAATTTTTACCAAAAATCAACGGTAGTAGGTATGTTAATTTATTAGCTAACAAACTAACAAATGTTGCACTTTAAAATGGTGATAAATCATGTTTGAAATTTGGGCACAAGGAAGTAATGGTCAATCGGCAAAGAAAGCTCTCAGTTAATAACTGTGGAAGTGCTCATAAGAACACTAATCTGAGAAGCAGGCTTTATCCCAATTGGGACGTAACGCCAGAAAGAAGAAGAAGAAGTACTGTGAATGACAAACCATAACAAAACTCATGACCCTATAAAAATTTCATTAATGCAACGTAACAAAATGCAAATCTCATTTCAAAGCAATTCGCTGGTATTCATTTCATTTTATTGTTTATAGCAGAAATTAAAACAATAACCTTTTTCTTAATTTCTTCAAAATTAAAAAATGTATTAATTTGTTTCAAGTTTTTAGCTTCATCCTTGCTGGATGATATATGTATATGCTCATATATCATTGTTTTTCCATACTGATGATGATAACATGATTGACTTCGTCGTTCCTCTCTTTTGTGCATAAAGATGACAAGATGCAAGTTTGTTGGCATGTTTTCACCTCAGGATGCAAGATTGCTTAGCTGACCAGTGTTCTGAGAAGTGTTGAGAAACTTGCAACTTCTCAACTTATTCGCAGAAGACAGGATTGATGGAGAAAAATCTTACGCCTTTTTCTAGCACACGCTTGATGTGGTTAAAGGGTTTTCAAATATCCTAATTATTATGGTGCTCAATTTCTTTTAACTTAAAAAAAATACTACAAATTATATAATATAATAATAATCTGAAAAAATTGCCTTTTGACGCAAAACATAAAATTCAACAAGCAGGCTTAATACTTTTTTTTACCATTCCTTTTACTATTTTGTCTCGCCGATAGTCGTGGCGGAATGGACCCAAACCTTTTCGCAAATATTCGTCCAGACGCCTAACACCTTTTATTTTTCCCATGTGATTAATTTTTCCTGGAACTAATGTGCACTTTTTCCTTAAAACACCCTCAACAATCATCGTAATTCTATCCTAATGGCATTGCGCTGATGTGCTAGTACTACTTTACTACACTCTTCCTCGATCGAATGCTGCATTAAACTGCCGGACTGCTATATTCCGCTTTTCTACTTCGTTCCGTTCAGCAGCAGAGCAACGAACCAGTATAGTTATACATAGCAACTGCCGAGTGTCAATCGATATTTCAAGGCCATCGAAAGCATTTTACGACCATATACTGCTTATTTTCTTTTTTCCGAAACTTTCACAATCTTGCAAGGATCCTTCTGGGTTTCGGGTCGAAGGAGTACCTATACCACCACAGGCAACCGAGAAGAATGGCAGAATCAGGCAACAGGCATGCAATTTTCTGGAAGTGCGTATACCGCTGTGCACGGGAACTGTATTGTGTAATGTGTGCGGATCTCAGTGCAGCCCGCCCGTAGCGTGGAATGGTCCTTATTCTAGTACAGTCGTCCCACAAAGTTGAATCACTCACAGTTTATGAATCAGATGACTTTGAAAAACATAGTTACTTTAAACCTAGAAGCGAACCAGCTGCGATAGCTGGAAACCTCTATAATAAAGATAAAAAAATACAATGAAATTTACACGCTCGTGCAAAAATTTGACAATGAGGTAATCTAACATCTTGGGTATTTTAACATAAACATTTTTTGAAATTTTCTAACTGAGTTTTTACTCAAAGTTGTGACATTTCTCAAAAAACATTCAACAAAAATGACTCATATTCATAGCGTTGAATGGACCACAAATTTAAATTTTAAATTAATTACAATGCATCATTGTAACCGTAAACATATATTTCAGAGAGCATATTTAAAAACGATTTTATGCAATGTGCAAATAATTGACAATTTTATTTTTTTTGCTTTCGTTATTCGTTTTCCAAAGTTGCGCAAAGCCTTAAATGATTCCTAATTGTGGGACCAGTGTATTCTATACAGCGATGTAGAGCAGCAGTAAAAAAGGCATTAGATTGTTTTATTGCCATACGCGTTAACCTTGCGTTATGGGGTTTTCCTTTCGGTGTGGTTCCTTCTTTACTCTCCTGTTCTGTTTTGGAGGGTTCACTTTTATGACTTTCTTTCACAATTTTTCCTGTGCATAGGGACGGCTGAGTCGTGTGTGGGGTTACGAAAACGACTACAACGCAGACAGCCGTCCTCGCGATGCTGGTGTTGGATAATGTTGCGAAGTCGTCGTCAGCCAGCGACAGAATCGTCGTCTACTGCACCACCGACGACGACACTGTCTAGTAATAACGGTTCAGGAAGGGCAATAAAATAATGGGCCCGTCCGCAGTTTTGCCCAGGGGCAACATTGCTGTGGAAGAGTGGTGGATGGTGTTTCGGATCTTGGCCGCAAGGTGAAGGACGCACTTGGCTTAGGAAACATAAAATGTATAAATTTTATTGCTCGCTGGCAGGGAACAGGTAGGCTCTTCGTTTTGTTGGAATAGATTTTCCGAAAATTGAGCAAAACAAATAGACAAACATATGTTCAGCTCGGTGGATGTAGAGTGATTCCAAGCAACAGCACCAAAATTTGGTAAATTTTTTAATTCATTTTTTTCTATTGAGCTGAAACTTTGCACAGTTTTCCAGTTCCATCTAAATCGTCATTTTCCGATATCAAATCTTCAAGTTGAGTCACGACTAACTTTTCAAAAGGGTGTATGTGAAAATGGTTCAAAAATATTCAAAAAGCTGCACAGCAAAAACGGTTCGTTCGATTGTTAGACAACTAAAGAAACAATGTTAGACAACTAAATAAAGATTCCAAAAAAAATACACACAGTAAAAAAAAATTTGTTTTGCATTAAAAAACATAATTTTTGTCACAAAAACTCAAATATCTCAAAACCCTATCGGAATAATTTTTTGAGGGAAAACGGTCCATTATATTAGCTATCTACCATAAAAATTTGGTGATGGTAAACCAATAAACAAAAAAGTTATGACATTTCAAACATGTCACAATTTTCACATTTAGTAGAAAAAAAATTTTTTTTTCGGTGTAAATTATTACGGGAACCGCAGTTTGTTGCTGATTTTATTGTTAAGGGCCTTGCGTGAATTAAACAAGTCGTTTTCATGTATTCATTAGTATTATGTATATAATATGTATAAATATTATGTATATGTATAAATATTATGTATATGTATAAATATTATATGTATATGTATATATGTATAAATTAAAATGAATTAACAGATCACACGGAAATAATTTTTTTTTTTACCAGGATATTTTTTTTTAGAGTATGATCGATGAGTTTCTAAATGTTATATATAAACTTTAAAAGTTTTGGATTTGGGTATGCGTTATGAGATCATGAAAACATTTTATTAATACTTATTTATTTATTTATTGTTATTCAATTTTTTTACAATATCGAACACTTTTGCATCATTATCAGTACAGTTTGAGTATAGTTTTGCTTTAATTTTATTTTCTGACAATGGAATGAAACAGTGAAATTTTTGGGTTCCTTGGATCGTTTTCGCGTTATTATATTGCTCGCTGAGCTCTGATGCCGTTAAGGCTAAGTAGCCCGGCAAAAATGATGACTTTCAGTTTGCATTTCAAAGTGATAAAATTCAGTCTTGATAGTCCATATTGACTTGAAAATGTATCACTGTACACGCTAACATGCATAAAGTATGCTGATACTTTTTCAGCTGTGTCAGTGCAAAACCAACTGATTTTCTTTGATTCGAAATCGTGAGATGAGTTAGCAACAATCTTTAACGACACGTACAAATTTCAATGACGGCCTACTTCGCCTTAATTCGTACTCTTCAGTATTAGTAAAACAAAATGATAATTTTGTTAAATCTTCTTCTTTTCTGCGATTCACCCAATCAAATAGTTCTTTTGCAGTTTTAATTGGATGCTCACGTTCTTTGGCTAAACTTGCTCTTGTGGCCATGCGCTTTATGGTTCCTCCAATAGCATCATAAGGACCTTTGCCATGTGACGTAGCAAAGAAATGCCATTCTGCATCAATTCCGTACTTTGATTTAAATTGACATAGGCTCGAAAAATTCTTACGGTTTATGTACTGCGATGCTGCTCCATCAGACATGAAATATATCTTTCTGATTTCTTTATCCTTATCAACGCGTAAAAAGTTAATCATTTTGGCAATGAACAAATTTACAGATACTGAGTCGTGTCTTAAATCTTCGGAAATTACAATAAAACTAAAATGTTCAATTTGCGTACTTCCATTGAAATAAATAACGAATGGATGAATTGTAGCTTGTTGTACGTTCCAGTGATGGGACTGCACTTCATCTTGCAATACAAAGCTATAGTTTTCAGAAAAATCACAAATGACTAAAAATTCACCATCTTGTAATGTATTTTTCGTATTTTTTAAAAAGCGGGATTGCTCTGTTTTAATAAAGTCGTGAGGAATTAAACTTTCTAATTTCAAGCAAAAAAATGACACAAACTCATCTACAGGTTTTACAATAGTTTCTAGGTCACACCTATCCGTGGTCACCCATTGCTCAAATGATAACTGATCAATATAATTTTCTTCAAACTCAGCAAATAAAGTATTTTACAATGATGAAGAATCTGGACAATCCGAACAAGATCGAAGATAGCAATTTGATGTTGTATTTTCACACAAAAGACTACCAGTTAACATTTTAATATCCTTTGATAAATTGATTCTTTTCAAACTATGTAAGATTTGGTTAATATTTTCGTGTGTTGTGCACACACAAACATTATGTGTTCCTGAATTGGATAGAAGCTTGCATTGCCTTGGACGAAGGCTTGCAAATGAGGAAAAACCTACCTTAATATTTTCGTTAATTTCCTTGAAGCGTGTATACGCTTCTTTCAAAGTAGTCATCATTAATCGTTTTTGGATTGCTTGACGCTTTCCATCTTTTTTTACAGATACATAATCTTTTTGGCCAGGCATAGCTCTACTTACTTCATCGTCTTCAAAATATTGAATTATTTTTTCTTTTGTCTCATCTGTTAATGAAGTACTCGACCTAGCATTTTTGGTTGCAAGACAGTTATTTTTGAATTGTTTTGCCTCTTTTGCTGTATTTCTATTGGTTTTGAACTCATCAATGGCGTCTTGAATAGACCACGAGCTTGGCAGCATCCACAAAATCAATAATTTTTCTTTCCTTGTCGTGGCTAGATTCGAGAACCTTTCCTTCATATTCATAATTACCTCATCGTAGTCTGTATTTTCCACATCCTCAGGTCCTAATTTGAAGAGGTTTCTTCGTACAGCTTCGTTGATTTCACGGTATTTTTTCTCGGGATAATTGACGTAACCCATCTTCGATGTTGACCTTCTGGATGCACTCATCTTCTGATTGATTTGTTGAAACAGATGTCGCTGATGGTACCGTGGCAAGACTATCTGCACTTGGTACTTCTGGTAACTCCTCAGTTGTTGTCGGTGCATCTAGTAATTCCTCAGTTGTTGTTGTTTTCGAACTTCCTGCAACCTGATCCACCGATGATGTACAGATTGCCCGTTTGTCAACGTTTAAACGGCAGGACGTACAAATGCGTAAATTTGTATTCAATGTAGACATTGGAGCATAACCAGCCGCTTTCAGTTTATCTATGGTGCTTTCGGTGAGGTTTCGTAGCTCTTTCGAACACTTTTTTTCTGCAAACGGCCTGCAGTTGAGAAAGCGACTACTCATGTTGCTCGTTAGATTTTAATAAACAAAATCATTTTTAAGTTTTTACTGACTAGTTTGGTGTCGTTTGCTTGACTGAAGAAAAATTTTACAATTAAATCTTTTATAACCATAGTGGTAGTATATTTTTAGCTTTTTCGTGAGTATGTTCATGGTATGTACCTATCATGTTTTTGATGTTTTTGAAGTTACTCGCTTTCTCCCAAATATGATTAACAAAGTCTATTCTCTACCAAGGCAGGTCTATACCCAGGTGTAATCAGATTTTAACTTTGTGGAGAAAACCAGCGCCGAGAAAACCGACCTGCTTTACGTATACTAGATCATCTGGGTATAGACCCGCCTTGTTCTCTACGAGGTAAACTTTTTGCAGGTAAACTAGTCGTATACCTGTATAGAAAACTTTTTTTGTAGCTTTTGTCTTCAATATTAGATTTCTTATAGGTTTCTTTTATCAAAAGGTTTCAACACTATTGAGAGAATTTTTCTTCAGTTACGTACAATAAAAAATATGACACTATCAAGACTTTAGATCACAACACTGGATCGCGTCTAACTTTCTAATAGATGCTATAATAGTTATGAATAATTAAATAAAATATCATGAAAACAACTTGTTAACCTCATGTGGTACCCTTAACAAAAAATTCAGCAACAAACAGCGGTCCTAAAAAAAATTAACAATGAAAAAAAAAATTTTTTTCACTAAGTGTCAAATTTGTGAAATATTTGAAATGTCATAACTTTTTTGTTTATTGGCTTACCATCACCAAATTTTTATGGTAGATCGTTTTCCCTCAAAAAATTACGTTGGTATTCCGATAGGGTTTTGAGATATTTGAGTTTTTGTGACAAAAATGATGTTTTTTAATGCAAAAAAAATTTTTTTTTTACTGTGTGTATTTTTTTTTGGAATCTTTATTTAGTTGTCTAACTTTGTTTCTTTAGTTGTCTAACAATCGAACGAACCGTTTTTGCTGTGCAGCTTTTTGAATATTTTTGAACCATTTTCACATAGGGTAAGTGTTCCCTTAGTTGTGGGTGTTCCTATAGTTGCGGTAGTGCCGTTTTCACTGATTGTATTACATTAACCACTGAACCGACACTTACAAACGACGTTTTGGCTTGTTGATGCACGGAATAGTTGAAAAGATCGTTCAAATTGCTTTAAAACTGATGAAATATTACTAAAAGTGCTAAAACTTCACTTGCTTGTACCAATAGTTGCGGTAAAGTGTTCCTATAGTGGAGGATCCCATAAGAAAACAACGGATACCGCAACTATAGGAACACAAATTAAAAATATACCGCAACTAAAGGAACTGTGTACCAATAGTGGAGGTATTATTTTTCACTGACATGCCGTGGATTACTGCGATGAAATATTTTTTCTCATTAAGTTAATGGTCGTTACTTCCCGTTACAACCTTAGCATGTACATTAATTGCGCATCTTCAATTTGGGCGTTTAAATGAAGTTCAATCGTGCTTAGTACCTCCACTATTGGTACATTTACCCTACACCCTTTTGAAAAGTTAGTCGTGACTCAACTTGAAGATTTGATATCGGAAAATGACGATTTAGATGGAACTGAAAAACTGTGCAAAGTTTCAGATATTTTTGAAATGGTCGATCAGAGTCGACTTGCATGCCTCCGTGGAATCCCTCTGTAATGTTTATCATAATCCGACTGGCAGGTGATTCAGAACGAATATTGAACACTGTCATTGCTAAACCACTTCTGACTCGCTTGAAAAAGTATAGGAACAATCATCTAAATATTGCATCAACTTGAAAAAAAATGGCGTCACCTAAATGATGCAATCTTGACATCCTGGGTATCTAAAACGGCGTGATCTTCGGGGAAGTTATTCAATAGTTCAAGGATAGTCAAATTCAGTATTGCAGGTTACCAATTCTGCCGCTACTAAAACTGTCCAGTTCACTAACTTGATCTAGACAAGATAGAAAGCTTGAGTCATTGGCAAGGATGTTCAGGAGATCAAGACATGTGAGGAATTTGGGTTGGTATGGTGTCGCTTGTGAGCATACTAAACTAGTTCTGTCACATGCCTCCGCTGGAAAAAGGAAGTCTACAGGCAAGTTCTACGAAGGGCATTCGGGAGGCTGTTAGTTTGAATTGCAATACTGTCACTACCAGTAGTGGAGG
Source organism: Aedes aegypti (assembly GCF_002204515.2). Taxonomy (NCBI): domain Eukaryota; kingdom Metazoa; phylum Arthropoda; class Insecta; order Diptera; family Culicidae; genus Aedes; species Aedes aegypti. The sequence continues at coordinate 386,295,029 of NC_035108.1, forward strand.
TATTTGCAACGAAGTACGCTCACCGATCATGTTTCGTGAGTGTGTTACTGTGGCTCACAACGCTGCTAGATGAAAATCATTAATGCTAATTAGCGTTTGCTACCTGACTTAGCCCGCGCTTTCGGCCTGTGTTTTTTGGGCCGGCGTGAGAGATGATAGTTAGGTGAGCATTATTCGTAGATGGTTCATAATTATTCAAGACTTTCCATGCTCACTACATAGTGCTAATGACCATGTAAAATTGAACATTTCCAACTAGTTCTATCCTTCGATTTTGACAAAACAAAAAGTTCGGACTTCATCGAAGTTACGCAGAAGTTCAAGGAGATGCAGAATGTGGAAAACTTGATTCTAAATTCTTCCACTGGCGCTAGCGAGCATGTTCAAAAGAGAATGTTGAACTAATTATGATCTGTGTAAAAATCTAGATATCGCTAGCTCACAAAAATGATCATGAAAGTATTAAAAGTAAAGAGATTTGTTCCTATTATTTTAGAATTTTATGTGTCGTTATGACCTATAGCTCGATGTTTCTATAAGTCGAAGGACTTTTGAATATGAACTTATGAAGAATGGATTGTTTAGAACGCGAAATCGGAGCAACAGCTATTCGAGAGAATATCGAGGTAGTCATAAAATCCAACATTCCCTCCAGAATCTGATTCACTACACATTCAGGAGTGATTCACATTCCCCATGCCACACCGTCTTTGGATTTTTAGATCTTGAGCGGTTTTTTGTGCTTTTTCGCAGTTTGGAAATAAAAAAATACTTTTATTTTCAATTTTTTAATAATAGTTTGGGCTGTTACACGCAAGAAAGAAAAGCTTTTCATTGCTTTCGAAACATTTTTGGATTCTTGAAATTAATTTGAAAAATGGAATTACTCTATAACCAACAAGTGTCATCTTCAATGTGTTATAATTAAAATTATTCCACGATAAACCTAATAAAGAGGAAAGACCTGTAGTGTGAAACTAATCTTGAAGCTGTTTTTCCGTTAGTTTTACGAAAAACATTTCTTAAAAAATTGAAACAATTTACAAAAGTATCGTAAAACTCCACACGTTTTCACCCTGACGAAATGCAACTTTGTTAATCAAAATACGAAATTCATTCATCGACTGATAACAAATTCGTTGCACATTTGAATTGTAAATTTCTAGGTTACATTTTTGTGATACAATTTTGATTCTCTTCATGTTCAAACAGTCCAGGTCCGATCCAGATTATATCCAAGCAATTCAGAACTGATTCACTTCATATTATAGTTATTCAGAACTCAATCTCGTCTTCTTCTTCTTCATGTAAATTTTTCTTATTTGAGGTGATTTAAAATTTTTGAGGGGAAGCTATGGTATTCAACTGAGTGTTGCAATACTTTTCCAAGTGAGTCCGCACTAGCCCCGGGATTTTGGACAAAAAACAAGGCGTGTTACGGGCTTCCGGGATTTCTTAGATTTTTAATATAACCACTATTACCGTTCAAATGGAAGTCATATTTCAGCTGCAAAATGCTTTAACGATTGAATTAAGAGAGAAAGTATTTTTAAGACAAAAAGTTATAATAAAATAGTTATTATGCTATATATGAGCTTGAAGTTCTTATGATGTAACTGAGCAAAAACTTATCATGACTACGGATCTTCTAGGGGAGGTGTGCTCTCAGATTGCTTTTCTCAGTTAAGGTTTATAGAAACGGCTAACGTTGAAGAGAAACGCAATATTTAATAAATGACTTACAAAATATTTGTCACTTCTTTGATAATTTAGCCTTTTCATTTAAATTTTTAACTATTCATTCTCCTTGTTTTATAGAAGTATCATGAAAGAGCAAAAATGTTATTGTTTTGCATTGAAAATAAGTGGTTTTCATCAGATTTAACGTTCTTCTCGGATATCCTGGGATATCCAAGACGTAAGAATTTAATTCTAAAGACACGAGAAATCCCGAAATTTCTCAAATCCCGGGATTGTTTGTTGGATACTTTAATCCGTACCTAAGTGATAACTGGCAGTATGAGTACTATTGAAGGTATTAAAGACCATCGGTTTTAAACTACTGTTTCGGTTACGAGACATCGGGCAATATTACTTAGAAGGTTTTAACTTGGACATAAAGACTGACAAACAAGAATTCTTTTAATATTCCAATTGCAGTTATGTTATGGTACTTTTAGTATCTTCTTTCATTAAGCCTCAAGTTTCTTTAAACCTCTGAAGATCTTTCTGGAATCACGAATTTGTAAACACACTAGCGTTGATGGGCAAGCTTACAAAAGCATTTATAGAACTATACCGATCGAATTTAGTTTTGATTTGCTGATGATGTCTGCTTCCGATTTCTTACAATATTTTGCCTGTTAGAAATTTTCTGTTTTCCTCAGGGCATACAGTATCACCGATACGAACGCGAAAATGATAACATTGGAAAGAAAGCTCCCAGATTTTGACTGTGGAATTGCTCTTTAAAAACTTGGCTTAGGAGCAGGCTCTGTCCCAGTAAGGACGTAATGCCAAGCAGGAGAAGAAGACATTGATCGTGGGTTTATCGATAGATAGCTCAACCCAGCACTTAGTTATATAATTCAACTCCATGAATTTCCGTATTCCTCAACAAAATAGAGCACTGCAGCGATAAATCTCCTCTGTGGTGTGATGACACTACCATTTCACTCGTTAAAACTATATCTAGTCATAAATTATCGGAACTACATGAAGCTTAATTGCTTCGAATCCGAAGCATTGGAGGAGCATCGCGAAGGAATCAAATCACATCCATCCATTAAATCCAAAACTTAATTGCCCCATCGTTCTTAGCCGGCTCCAGCAAAATGTGCAATCTTAGCACCAAGCGCTTGGAGGAAATTGCGCGCAGCCGTTTTATTTATTCACATTTATGGATGCCGATGAACCACACTACTTGCTAACTGCTCCACTGACTGCTGGTGCATAAGTACTACCAGCACTCATTCAAACTATTTAGATCGAGCGGATTTATTGTTTTCCAAACTCACATTATCCGGCATAATTTACAGCGCGCAGCAGGGCAAATTTATATTCGTAATATTCCACACAACCCATTCGAACCATGCGGCCAAAACTCATACAACGCATATCTCACCCCGGGAAATAAAACACGTACAGAAATTGATTTCAAAAATTAGATTCCCGCTCACTGATTTGGCGCCACATCAATTATTCTCTTGTGAATTTCCTATGGATACATTTCATCGAATCGCCGAGCAACGGCTCTGACGCGGGGCGAGAGCGAAATCGAATTCCCGATCGAAAATAAGACAGACGAGCGAATAAAATAAAAAAACTGGAAGAGTTTGAATCGTTTCCCTTTCCAGCCATAAACCATATGAATTGATGAATTATTTAAATGAATCACTCTCCGGCGATCACAGCTCTGGTCGAGTGGCAGGAGTGTGTGTGTTTTGGAAAGACCCAAAAAACTAGATGGATTCTCTCGAACTAAAATCGTAAATAATGATTATGAGTGGAACGTTCGGAAGAGTGTCCCAATTACTTGATTTATCAGAGGAGAAACTTTGTCTTCTAAGTGCAGTAAAGCATTAATTTGATGAAATTCCAGCAGTTTGGATCGATGGGTTTGTCATTGGGAGATATGCATCTCTCATCGCCAGGTCATCAACGATAATTTGATGTTCTGAAATATTTGTGAAACATTCTTGCAAATTTTGTTATCTTGAAAACCTGTCGTACTATTTTAAGTTTCATGTGTGATTCTTTGTAACACTATACTATTTTTTAAATTTATCACCTAGAATTGTATGCTGGTATAGAAAAGACACTAAAATAGTCCGCCCGAAGTTCGTTAAATGTGCTGTTAAATGTCAAATTTTCCAAAGCCCAACAAGTCGTTGTTCAACTGATCAAGATTTCGATCACTTTCCTGTGCATCCATTTCGAACATAGCTATTGCTTTACCACAGCAGAAATCCCTGAAGAATACTGTTCCAGTTGAGCAGAAAGAAGAATCCCACACCCGCAAAGCAAATCCCACAATCTTATCGAATCGATTGCTCCATAAAACCAAAATCATTCCCGCCAACTTTGGCCCAAATGAGCACAAGATTGTGACTTCGCCATAAAAAAAATCAATCACATTCCAGCTCCGATCGGCAGCCGAATTTGAATTCGCTCACTCTCGGTGAGTGCTGTGAACCAACGCTTGAATGATGACGACTCGGCCGCACATTTAAGGCGGAGGTGTGCGCAACGGGAAAAGATCAAAACAAGATCCCTAATTTAATAACAGTATAAATCCGAAGCAATATTTCACTGTCATAAATTGCCGTATGAATACATTTTCATCGGCATTATCGGATGGAAATTAAAAAATCGTAAAACTTTTTACGACGCTTAATTTTCTGCGTTTAAATTCTTATCGGGTTTCTTGCCCTGGTCTCGCCGCGTGGACCGGGGACGGAAGTGAGTGTGTTTGGATTGGACTTTGTGGCCACGAGTGAGTGCTTCGGGGCCGGTGCTAGATGTTAGTGGTGATGGAGATCGGTACGGTATCCGCTCGGTGGTGGCAAGAGTGTGGTGTGGAATGAACATGATCAGCAGCGCCGCCGGGAGGTGTTGAGGTGTGGGATCAGTTCTGACGAGTGGTTTTACGAGGTATCTTGCAGTTCTTACGATTGAAGTCATGTGCCTCTAGATTGCTTCGTGATAGTAGTTACATGATGTGTGTAATGATCTTTAGAATATTTTGTCAGAGATTTTTTTGCTAATTGCGTATTTTAGCATTTGTTTATCTTGTGGCCTTGAGAAGTCTTGAGAAGTTGGAAGAATTTCCAAAACATAAAGATCTTCGACCGACGTTAAACCCGCTACCCTCAAGTATCAGCTATCAGGTATCAGAAGGCCGGCTTCAGAGGCACGTTCCCCGCCAATTTGGAGATTTGTGCCACCGACATATTTGAGCCTATTTCCTTATCTACTCGATGGGAAAGAAAAAAAGAAGGGAACGATGGAAGGAAATATGTAGGTGGGTGGATCCCTTGAAGAGCAAAAACCGCATAAGCGAAATATACTACAATGGGTTCAAAAAGCGCCCTTAAAATGCACTGTATAACGCATGAGCGTAAAAAGAATGTATAGCTCATTACCATGGCGGGTTAAGCATAACAGAATGTCCTGAAGATTCAGGCTGAAATCAGATTAATACGGTATTGGTACAAGTGAGTCAAGTTTAAGCAGTTTTGGTGGTATTTCATCAATTTTGAAGCAATTCGAACGATGTTTTCAGTTATTTCGTGTATCAATAAGGCAATACGTCGATTGGCGGTGTCGGATTTGCAATCAATTCAATTAGATTAGTGTAAATGGCACTACCGCGAATAAAAGAACACTCACAACTAATGGATCACTTACCTTAAGTGTTTACCAACTAATCGTAATCGCAGCTGCGTGAACACTGGACAGTAACATGTCAGATGATACGAAGTTCCATAATCGGAATCACAGCTATCATACACAAATAAGTCAGCAAATACTCAGTGCAATGCGATAGTTGAGTAGGCAGTGGCCAGTGAAGGTTGACCAAGAGAGTGCAATTCTGCTTTGACAGATTTGTTAAATACTTTGCCACCTTTGGGGATGTCTCAGTAATGTGCAATTTTGATTGACCACTTTATATGACTCCAAATTATTCCAATATTGCTTGGGCTAAGTTGCCACCCAAGAATTTCTGAAGCTGCACACAGCAATTCGAAATTGATTTAGAGCCAATGAAGTCATACGATGATCAATTAAAATTTCCCATATGCATAGTGACAAGTAATTGTGAGATCACTCGAAGCAAGGAAAATTGTGTCCCAAGTGGAAACATCCAAATCACTAAGACAAAGAGAATCTATGAAGTTTGGTCAAAACCATGCCCCAGTTTGGGGAGTATAAAAATGCTAAGTCTACGAATTTACATTCAAATAATCATAGAAGATGTCGTGATGGTTAGATAATGATTTATCATCTGAAACATGCCAATTCGTCAACTCTTGACTGATTCTGTTCGAGCCGAGCAGTATATCTAAAACTTATTCTCTAGCAGATACCATGAAGGTTGGACCATTGTCTATAATAAGTAATCCAAGATCTATACTACTTAAGTATTCGATCAGACGATCAGACTGGAGCTTCTCAAATTGATATCTACGACTCGTTTGAAATCATCCGTTGGGGATGGTTCATCATGTGGTAAATACACCAAACGATAGACGTATTCCCCATTGTGGTCACAAATAGAAATAATAATTGTGACAGCACATACATTTCTGGATGTTAGCTCAGAAATACATGTAGCTAGGATTGCTTTATCAACGAGCAAAGCACGTGTGCACATGTATGACAGTTCACCATTTCAAGTTTACAGAAAGTAACAAAAACTGTATCCACAACTTTACCAATATAGAAATTCCCCTACGAAAGTAAGGTTCTTGAATAAACACCACTTCGGCTGTAACATTTTGCATGGGTATGCAAAAATTGATCGCTGCTAAAAAAATGATCTGAGCTATCCTAACCGTAGCCACTACCCAAACTAGGTAGGATTAAGCTTCTTACAATCTCAGCACGGAAAAGACCAGCAGCAGGAAAACAGATCATTTTCTCTCAAACCCCTGATACATACTCCACTAGGGCGGTTCAAAATTTAAAAATGTTTGAGAATCTCCCATATGTTCCTTACCATCCTTACCATAAAAATAGTGTTTTGTGAAAATTTCAGCTTTCTAGGTAGTGATTCAAAGGTGGCCCAAAGACAATGTAGGTTTATATGGAAATTACTATGGAGAAATTTTGAAATATGTTCCAAATACGCTAGTACTGTAATGTAAGTACAAACTTATTATCCTATAGTAAAAACTTACTCTCCAAACCATAAAAAGAAATTTGCTGAAGAGATAAATTCAATTCGACGGATAGCAGAAGAGATATTCATGAGTTTGTTTGCTATTATTTAGCATAATATGGGATAATGGCCCTGCAAACATGTACAAAAATCCCAAACAGAATTAGCTCAAAAGGGACTTTTTTCTTTAGCAACATCCTTCATTAAGAGTGGAAGAATGAGTTTTTAATATGGGATGATAAGTTTATACTTACATTACAGTACTAGCGTGTTTGGAACGTGTCTCAAAATTTATCCATAGTAATTTCCATATTAACCTACATTGTCTTTGGGCTACCTTTATATCACCACCTAGAAAGCTGAAAATTTCACATAATCACAGCTCCGTTTTCGGTTAGGTTTCATTTAGAACCTCCTAACCATTCATTCTTAGGTACGGTAAGCTTGAAACCGCATGAATTACGGGTCACCTGAAAGGTGGACTTTTACCATCGGAACAGGCAGTCTGTAGTGTTTATTCCTTGCCAATCGAAACAATCGTTACCGACACTACGCGGATATCTAGGTTGCTCGGGAAAAGGAAGCTAATACCGTTTTGACTCGAAATCCGAACACTAAAGCACCGGATAAACTTCAAACACCATTTTTATAATTGATTATAACTATTTTCATAAGTTACTCTGATTTATTATGAAGTTAAAATGTTTATTATTTAGCATGATGTAATAAAAATAGTGAGTTTTTAGTTGAAAAACATTTAAATATGCAAAAAATAGAGATGTTTCCTGCGTCGAAATCCGGACACTATTATTAGGTTGCTTAAAATTTCGGACATTCTTGCTTCGAATTCCGGACACTTGTTTTTGGCTAAATATATGCATATTTTGTATAGAGTTCAATTCAAAAACACTTAATTCCATAATTTCAAACAATTTACTATACGTTATCACAAATATTTTCAGTCGGGAAGACCCTGAAGCTGCCAGAAAAGCAAAGGAAATTCCGGCTTAATTGCTCCACTCACCTTATGCTAGCGCCTGGATTTACAATACAGTGTATCACGTGTAATTTGTTCCATGGTAATACTGTTGATTAAACTCACCAGAAACGAATGTAACACATCTAGCAACATGGTTTTCTAGACAGGACAGATCACAATATTGGATTAAGTTCAGTTTTCATTTGATTCTCGTATGCGTCCGGCCTTCGAATCAGTCCGAAAATTTATCTTAAATAATCATTGATTCGAGCACTTTTCAGCTATTTCCACTTTACAGCAATTGGGCACATTAGTTCACTTTTCATTTGAAACATGTACTAACACCAAACACTGTTTTCAATGTAAAATTATACGTATCTCTCCTTAACAGAAGCTGTGAGGTTCAGTAAAAAAAAACTGTAAAGTGTAGAGTATTGATACACATTTTGTTTTTTTATTTTTAAGTAGATGAAAAACCGAATTTAGTATTATACCATTTAATTCCACTAGAGTTTGTATCCTTTGACAGATACGCGTATTTCGACCTCAACTGAGAGGCCGTCTTCAGTGTCGTGTACTGGACTCGACTTTTTATTTTTGTTTTCAATATATTACAGCCTACTGCGATACATTAATTTCTAGAATGTACAACAAACCTTAAAGAATAGTTTCGTATATAAGTATTGTATGAAATTTTGAGTTTACATTATTACAAATGTAAAAATAGTCGTAGTGTCCGGCTTTCGAAGCGTCCTGCAATTTGAAGCAAACGTGCACAAGCAGCCGAATGAATTTTCTTGTATAATGCATTTTTGATAATAGAATGATATATCGACATATCTTTGAATTAAGGAATAATGAATAACCATTGATTGACATAAACAAACATTTTTTTAACCATGTGCATTGTTGTTCATTGAATGAAGTTTCTAGATTGAGCGTAGGACATTAGTAAGTCTTGTGGTAATGTCTGTAATTTTGAAATGTTTCTTAAAGTGTTCATTTATAGAGGAAATCTTAAGCTTTTGAGCTAAAAATTCCTCGATTTTTAAAGCTGTAAAGTATCATTTTAACTGCCGCCCAACATACATGTGAAAAAAAAGCGAAATTTAACAGCAAGCAAGCTTTTTGCCAATGTAGACGTAATGCCAATACTCAAGAGTATCTTTTTGAGATTGAAAAATATGGCGGCCATCTTGGAATTCGACGCCATTTTGGTTTTTAGCAGTTGAATGTATTCTTACCATCTTGGCGCTCCTCATGTCGAATTATGATGCATCCGTTAAAAAAACAACCAGATTCTTTCATTCTTATCTTGCCTCAGCTGTTCAATTGATTGTTCATTTCAATCAACGGTTCTAGACCATAGAAATGAAAGAATGAATGCTATTCCTGAGCTCGAAATACGAATATGGATTATAAAATAGAATTCCCAAAAGCTTGTTTCTAGCAATGCTAGAATAGAACAGATAGAATATTCTCAATATTCAGATTATTAAAATGTATACCAAATACTAAATATGGGTAAAAAGGAGAAGCCATCGTTTTTTCGAAGTCCTGAGTTTTTCCAGTTGCCAATGAAAACCGTGTTCATCCGCGATCCTTCGTAATTCCACACGATCGATAGTCACTGCTCTGGTAGCTGTCCTCTATCCTTATGCCAGATTGTCAACCAGTGCAAACAAGTTACCAACATACATATCTAGGCCCATAGCTTTCGCATCAATACCATATTTTCTCGTTTTTTTTTTAATTCATTTATTAGTATCATTCCAAACATTACATTCATTTCTTATACCTAGGTGTTCTGTGTTATTTGACAACACTATCATCATAATTTGATAAAACCAATTTAAGATTTTATTAACGTTTTGTTAACAACATATTACATTTTATTTGCCGTAGCAGTCCAGATTTTTTACAGGTGAGTTGATTTCACCTGCATATAAGAGAAAAAAAATAACGTTTTCAATTTACTCAACCTAGCTTAACCTAAACATATAACGCATTATTCGTGGCAATAGAAGATTGCAACGATTTTTGCCTGATATTATTAATGATTTTATTTGACATTTGTTCCAATGTTTCAACATTGGATATTCTATGTAACTCATTGGTACTATACCAGGGAGGAAGCCTCAGAATTATTTGCAAAATTTTATTTTGAATTCTCTGCAGAGCTTTTTTTCTGGTATTACAACAGCTAGTCCATAGTGGTGAAGCATACAACATGGCTGGCCTGGAAATTTGTTTGAATATGGGGCACGATCATTAAGATAAACAAAAAAGTTAGGATCTCTTTTGAGTTTAGATCCAGGTTTTAAATACGTTTCGGTAATGACTGCTATATGCACGTTGTTAACTGTAAGAAAATTAAACAGCTCGTCCTCTTTACCACTCAAAGAACGAGCATTCCAATTTAAAATATTTAAATTATTATTTGGATCCGATAGAAAAACGTAATCCAATAACAATTTGATTTGTAAATTTTACACCTACTTGGACTGCTTCAGTCATAGTGGTGGCTTTGAACATCGTATCAATCATTAGATTCAATTGTTCAGTTAGAAAATTAAAATCAGTGGCAGACATATCACTTGAAGTGGGTACATTTGATGATTTTCCGTTATAATTTTCGGTAGACGAAGAGGTGGAGTAGATGTTACCTGTGGCGGTAGGGTTTTTTTTTTTCATTTGATTTGAAACAAGCAGAATGGGTACTCATAGTACAAATAGGGGAGGAGTTCAAATTACCTGCTACAATATCGGCAAAGAATTTACCGTGGGTAGATACATTCGAAATTGAAAGATTTGAACGGCTACTCGACGGATTAAAATTAGTTTGTGAATGAGCATGATAATGAAGGGCAATCTCAAAAATTTGACTTATGATTGGCCCCGCAATTAGGGCATATAAACTTGGTGGTATCTTCCTTCACTGGATAGACGTCCTTGGCGTGAGAAGAACCTCCGCAAATCATACATTTAGCATCCGTGAGACAATTTTTTGTACCATGACCCCACTTTTGGCACCAACGGCACTGAGTGGGGTTCTGGTAATTTCCTCCAGGTTTATGGAAATGCTCCCATGTCACACGGACATCGAACATAAGTTTTGCTTTATCTAAAGCTTTAATATTGTTTAGTTCTTTTTTGTTAAATTGAACTAAATAATATTCTTGAGAAAACCCTTTCTGAACAATGCCAGATTGGGTTCTCTTTTTCATAATGATTACTTGGACTGGGGGAAATCCAAGTAAATCATTTATTCCATTTTTGATCTCTTTAGGTGACTTATAGTCACTTGAAAGACCTTTCAAGACGACTTTGAACAAACGTTCAGTTTTGTCGTCATAAGTAAAAACTGTGTGCTTCTTCTCTTCAAGATTTTTGAGAAGAAGTTCGCGATCTTTAAGAGTTTCCGAAGAGTTACAACGAAAAATCGAAGGCACGGGTTCAAACAAGGATCGTAAAGGGATCAATAGTAGAAAAAATAGTACTGAAAAGTACTGTTTCAGTAGCACTGAAAAGTACCATTTTGAATTTTAGCACTGAAAAGTACTGTTTTTGTAGCACTGAAAAGTACTGTTTTAATGCTTTTGGTAATTTAAAAAAAAAACTATCAAGAGCAGAGAGAATTCGTGTACGTACAGCACGAAGGTACGATGCGCACTGACCATATTTTCTCTTCATCATCAACTTCACTTAACATGGGAGTGCGTGCAGCTTCGCCATTTCAATATTCTGCGTTTATACCATTCATGTGCTCATCGTAGTGCTTCTTCCATCTTTCAATCACCTATCGCTCATTTATCAAGATACATCTAATTGAATAACTAATTACTGTGGCTTCTGATTTAAAAACGGTCTTCGGCATAGGGACGATTCAAATATGACGTCCATCGTTTTTTGAGATTTCTAGAACCCCCCCCTCCCCCCTCTGTCACGCTTTTTCCAATACCTTCTACACGTACTGTCACACTTTCGTAGACCCCCCCCCCCCCCTCCCCCTAATGATGGACGTCATTTTTGGATGATCCCATAGTTGTTGCTGACAAATATATCTAACAGTATCAGCATAGCACGAACCCTCGAAAGCGCATGGACGAAAACTCTGACCGATTAAATAAATTGTTTGTTTTCCTGATCTTGCCTACAGATATAGTTCCCAGCTCGTGTGTTCTGCCGCAGCTCTGGTAGATGGTATGGTTACCTCTAAACGTTCGCACCATTGATCCCTTCCAACACACTTCCTGCAGCGCTACGATGCCGAATCCGCGGTCCTTCAGCACGTCGGCGAGTATGCGTGTGCTCCCGATGAAGTTGAGAGATTTATAGTTCCACGTACCGAGCTTCCAATCGCTAGTCCCTTTCCGTCGCTGTGGTCTTCGCCGATTGTTCCGGTTCGTATTCTCTCGTTGATTATTCGTTGCTTGATGTTTGTACGGCTGGCTTGCAGGGCCTGACACCAACCCCCTAGATTTCCGGAGGACCATTCCCCCTAAATGTTCGGAGGGCCATAGTGCGTAGTTCAGCTTAGAGTCCTTCTCTGGCACTCGGACGATGATCAGCCGCCCATGACATGGGGAACAGACGCTGTTGTGAGCCGCTCCTAACATGGAGTACAGACGCTGCTTCTCAGATTAGTGTTCTTATGAGCACTTCCCTTATTAACTGAGAGCTTTCTTTGCCGATTGACCATTTTTGCATGTGTATATCGTGTGGCCGGTACGAAGATACTCTATGCCCTGGGAATCGAGAAAATTTCCAACCCGAAAAGATCCTCGACCAGCGGGATTCGAACCCACGACCCTCAGCATGGACATGCTGAATAGCTGCGCGTTTACCGCTACGGCTATCTGGGCCCCATTCGGATCGAGGATCTTTTCGCAATGAAAATTTCCTTGATACCTCAGGGTATAGGTAGAGTAACGTCGAAAAAAATTATCTTTTGCTAATTAGGCTCACAGTTAATAACTGTAAAACTGCTCATAAAACACTACATTAAGAATCAGGTTTTATTCTTGTTTGGATATAACGTAGAGAAAAAGAAGAGAGTTTTATCAGAACCCTGTGGAAATCTTGTCATAACTATTTAACATGGTCCTCGAAAAAAGTGCTTTCCTGTCTCCTATATAGTGATATTCATTCTTACTATGCGAGTGAAATATTAGCCACATCCTAACTAGGCTCGAAGGACATTGAGATGTGAGCCTTGAATGGCAACTGACCTTTTCAAACACTACTTATAGAAAGCAAATTTGGCCCACAATCCTCACAGTACTGGTAGTAATTGCACCATTGCTACAGCTTATCACGCTCAAGCTTCCAACTGTGTGGCTCACTTGTATCGGTTTGCTTCACGCATAGATCAATTATTTACCAGTCACTAAAAGCCCCGTGCATATATTACCGGATTTAATCACAAAATTAAATTAATGTATATGCTTGTTTATATAACTAAAGCCACTCTTCAAGCGATTCAAGCCCGACCATGGTGGTGCAGGATCGTCATTCGTTTGCGTACTACGTGGAACTAAAACTACGAGTAGGTATTCCCCTCAATCTATGTTTAGGATACGGTTGTGACGCGTCCCAAAGTACTTGGAGTCAGCATCGAAAGCGTAAACGAATTGCCACCGCTGTCAACCCTCCCAAACATGGCACCCAATGTCGTCGTAGGGTAGATGCACCAATATTTGCCAACCTGAGAAGAAATATTTTTTTTTAAACTGTAAAAGATCTGTGAATTCTGTCCATATGTTAAACCAAAGCATTCAATCTATATTCGTAGGAAACAAAGAAATTATTATTAAATACTTGAATCACTTGATGTAGAATTCGTAATGTTTATAATTTTGGTTGCTGAGTTCGTCACCTATTGAGGAAAAATATGGAATTGAGAAACACCATGGCGAAACATGGTGCAAGAAACAAAACATGCAAAAATAAACTTTTTCTATTACTGTTTTAGCAAATTTTTAGGTTTTTGAGAATGTTTCTAAATTGTATTATATTGATTCAGTGAATATTTAACAATGTATACGTATTGCCATCGTAAAACAGATCATAATCCGGGGTGGCGAATACTGGTATATCTACTCTAGTCAGCGTCGTCATCATCATCATCACCGGGCTTGATCTTCTAACCTGCTCCCCACTTTTCATGCCTCTGTGCGCCAACCACTCCGTTAATATTTGAATAATTTACGTTAAACACTCGCTAATCGAATGTTGCCACCGGACAACCGTCCATCCAACGACAACGAATTGGGTGTTGCGTTATAGCAGTAGCTTCCTCTGCTGGTGCTACTCATCGGCAGCTTTCTGCACTAGCAGGGTTGTTTGTGCCCACACCAGTGTTGCCACATTTTTTCCGAATCTCATCTGTGTTTTTGACCGAAAAATCTTTTTTATCTTAAGTCATCCAACAAAAATATTGGTAAAAATCTGTGTTGTTGAAAAATCCAAAATTAATTTTTTAAGGCCAGAAAGAGTCTTCGCAAACGTATTATAGATGTATTTGGAATGCCAACCATTATTAGTTTGAATCAATTCTACCAAAAGTAAGTTAAAAATGCATAATTGTTTCTCAAAATTTACAAAAAAAACTCTGAAAAACTTAACTGAGTAATGGTATTTCTGCGTTATATCTTCCAAAACTGTCCTCAACTTATAAAATATCCTAAAATCTTAAAAATCTTTCTTATCAAAAAACAATCTGTGATCTGTGATCACAGATATCTGTAGGCAAGATTAGGAAAAAAAATCTGTGTAATTACAGATAAATCTGTGTAAGTGGCATCACTGGCCCACACAACGATACATCAGGATATGTGTGAATGCGGAGCAGCCAGCCACAGAGCTTATAGCCATTTGTCCGTCTCTATTTGCCAAAGTGGTTTCGGAAACTATTTGCAACGGTAGGCGAGATTTGCTTGGATTTTTGGCCGTTTGAATGTTGTACACATAGGTTTGACACATAAATTTATTATTGAAGATGTAGGATATCTGATTGAACAAAAATAACATCCATGTGGAAAAACTGTCCCATAGAGTAAAGCACGCTATGTCTTAACCAAGATATTTAACAAATGTAATGTACATCGGATCTTTTCGGATCATCGGAGGGCTTGAGATTAATATTTGTTCTATGTTTTCATAATTCGACTATGATTAGAAATTAGTTTTTAAGATTCACTTCTTGGTATGGATTTATTTTCAACTGGTTTAGTTTAACTGAAAATATTGATTATCACACAAGTGTGCATCATACTCTTGAGCTGTGCGTACACAAACTCTTTCTGCTCTCTGAGGGTTTTAAACTACCTAAAGCATTAAAACAGTAGATCTACAAAAACAGAACTTTTGAGTCCTTTTTGTATCTATTGATCCCTTTTCGATTTTTCGTTGGAACCGTTAGCTAAAGTTAACGGTGGTAATCCTTATTGGATATAGTCTTGGGAAAAACACAATTTTAGAAGATCACTTCGAATATTCATTAAATAAGATTGCTTCCACAACCACATTTTACAAGATATTTGCATCGAAATTAGCAATCAAAACAATCAATTTTCCAAACATCAAATCGAAGCAGCCAAGCTCCTTGAATCAAGTGAGGAAGCAAAGGGTGACGCCAATCGTGGTCAGTTGTTCTGAATTTGGAGGATTTAGGTAAGAGATCTTGAATCTTCCAAATAGATTCATCTTGATACTTTATATTCAATGATTGTACTACATAAAAAATGGTCATCGAACCATCATTCACAATAATCATAATCATTAGCTTCAAATAGCAGTCGGCAAAGCTTAAAAATTGCTAATAGCTCTCTGCGCTTCCGCTAGTTCTGGTGAAGAAAAAAATGAAGTTCTCTTCAAAACCCAGATTCCTGCCCTATCAGACAAAATAGAGAAACACATTTCGCATGAACATTCCAACAGCAACAGTAGTCGTTTAAGAGAAATACGTCGTTGAAGACGATAGCGACGACTACTGCTCTAGCGATGATGAAGTGGAAGAAACAGTGAAATAAAAACCAAAGCACTTTGAGGGGTGTAAATAGTACAGTTGGTCTATTTTCGGACATAATTCAAACTCCGAGACAGGCCGATTGTAATAAATCTGTCAGAAAATTCTTCCTCTGATGGTGCTTTCTTTCGCCCGCTCTGTGCCAACCAAGGGAAGTGGCACTTTTTGAATCGACGGCGTAGACGATGGAAGTTTCTTTGGATGGATGAAATGCGGGTCTCGGACGTCTTTCCCTGCCGCCGCTACCAACTTCCAGGCTGCTTACAATCGACCGTCACGTCACTCGCTTTTTCCCGAGCTGGATAGTCGTCGCACAGTGGCACCCAACTGAACAAAGCCTTTTAAATTGAAGCTCTTAATATTTCCTGTTTACATATTTTGTAGATTTCTTGTATAAGATGTTTTCCTAAAAAATTAACTTGATCGGAATAACCCAATCACGGCAGTCAACTACAATTAAAGCTAATTCATCAAATTTTGTCTCCTGGACAAGAAATACCCATCAAACGCTTCATTACCCAGATGTAAGCGGTTAACGACACAGCAAACAAAAATTAATGTCAGCCAACGTAATTTTTGGTAATGTAGCAAGACGCGATAGTAAGTGAATTTGTTCGCTACAATTCATTGGCTATTTCAGTTCAACTTTAATATGGGATGGAGCCAGGGTACTCGTGGCACAATATCTGAATGAAGGACATGGTAGAGATTGGGATCAGGGTTCTCAGCAGCTCATCATAGAGCTATAACGTGGGATCTCGATTTTCGTTCCATGGCGTTGGTAGCAATTTCTTGCCAGTATGTGTCTGCCGAAAGGCCAGGATCCTAAATCCATTACAAAGGGGACAAAACACAAAAAATAACTAGAGGAGAGACCACAAAACAATTGAGCTTTTATACAAGACAAGTGAAGGAAATCGTAAATTGCTCCATATAAATAGGATCGCGGATGCCCAACACATCTCTAACTGGTGCATAGCGTTGTCTGCCTCGGGCCTCAAGGGTATCCAAAAGGTATCCGCTCTGGAGGCGTCAATATCCGAGCATTGTCAAACTACGTAATCGATGTCATCATAACCGGAAACACACCTATTACAAATATTACTCACCGCAAGGTTAATCCTGTGCAAATGTGCATGTGCGAGAAATGGTTGGACATAAGTCTTGACATCACGCGAATGAAATCTCGACTTATTTCCATACCTTTCCACCAGGCTTACATGGAAACTTTAGGAATTATGAAATGTAACGACCGTCTCGGTTGGCTATTTTGTCAACTGTGAAGAGAACTTTGATGTCCTAACTGAAAAATAGATCATTGTGTGTTATTTGTCTATTTCAAATCTCACCTTCCTCAGCACTCACCTTTGCGAGAGTGCCCGCCTTCTCATTGCCATAAATAAAGCAATGTGAGGGGACCCATACAAAGGTAATCTTAAGTGATCTTTCGACCAAAGCCACATCACCACATCTGTTCTCTTATTTTTTTAAGAAAGTAAGATACATGTTTTACAGTTCTCATCGACCTGAGTGCCTCAATAGAACTGAGGCTAGAAGATGAAGAAGTGATGTATGGGCATGTTTGAGATCATCCCCAAAGCGAAATTGATTGCTGTCAGCTTAGCAAAGTAAACCGTGCAAGGTTCGTGAAGTTTTCGGAAGGCGAAAGAGTTTTCATTAAAGAAACCGAAGCCAGTGGATCCATTAAAACGGGACCCATCAGTGATATGACTCTGGAGGGGCCTAGCATTCTTATTTTTTATAGAAAAAACGTCATTCGTAATAACCATGATTTTCACAATTAACGTAGTTTCCATAGATTTTATTCGTTTGTTGTTTTATCTAACATCACTGCACATCAGTGATTTTTGTAAATTATTTTTTTCGCTACGGAAAAAACTCCTTCTTTATCTAATCCTGTTAAAAACACATCAAAAGTTTTTCCAGAGAACTCACGATGAATATTCCTTGTGATTTTTCAACGAACTTTCAAGGTATTCACCCATAAGTTTTTAAAAGATTCCTCTGAGGATTTCCACGGGAATTTCTTCATGAATTTGACCGTACTTTTTCAGTGCTTTCTCCAAGAACTCATTTAACAGTCGTCACTCAGTTCCTCTTGTGATTCCCACGGAAAATCATTTCCGGGACTAGGAGTTCTTATTCATTAGATTTTTCCTGAAGCTACTTTAGGTTTTCTGAGCTCACCAATTCTCGAAGAATCTTCGCCGAGCATGTTCTAGAAATTCTTTTAAAATTTCTCGATGAAGATTCTCTACGTGTTTCTTACATGTAAATTGCAATTGTTGTTCTAAAATTTCATCCAGTTGCTCAATAAAAGTTTGTTTACGATTTTCTGGAATAACTGAGGTTTTTTTCTAAAAAAAAATCTAGTAATCACACCACAATTATCTGCATATTTTTTTTTCACAGAAAATTCTCATAGTGTTTCTTGAGATCTTTCCAACAATCAATTTAATGTTGCTTCCCGCATCCTTTCAAAACTCTCTCAAAATAATATTTTTAATTTCTTCAAAAATGCCTACTTGAGAATATTATGATATTAAAACATTGCTATACAATTTCTAGCGGAATACGTTCAAAAAGTTCTTCAAAAGCTCTTCCGTGAAAATACTCAGAAGTTATTCGAGCAATTTGACCAGAGATTTATATTATTAGGGGGGTCTGTAGCCTTGAGGTTACGCTTTCGCTTCATAAGCGGAAGGTCATGGATTCTATTCCCAGCCCCTTCACAAAAAAACCGTCCAGCCACCAGAAGGCGCTTCACGGAGGACTGTGCTTTGGGGAGCACATCCATCCTCCGTCAGTATCAGATGGTGACTGAGACAAACTGACCCTCTTCGCAGGCAGCAAGCCTCACTAACAGCAGAACTCTCTCCTCCCGACCAGAACCAAATAACAAGATTATAACACATTACTATCGACAGCTATTAAAAATAACAGAAGTTTATAAAATGTTGTTATCAAGTTTGCTTTGTTCGAAACTTGTTATATTTTTAGTAACAAATTTATAACAAAATTTGTTATATTTTTGACATCGCATTTATAAGTTTGTTGCAAATAGCATCCGATGTCATAAAC
The DNA here is from genome assembly GCF_002204515.2 of Aedes aegypti. Classification (NCBI taxonomy): domain Eukaryota; kingdom Metazoa; phylum Arthropoda; class Insecta; order Diptera; family Culicidae; genus Aedes; species Aedes aegypti. The sequence goes on from NC_035108.1 coordinate 386,314,022, forward strand.
AGTAACATAGTTTGCAATAATTTTGTTATTTTGTAACATCCTTGCAACACATTCTGTAATAATTTTGATATAATTGTAACAGGGTTTGTTATATTTTAGTTTAATTTGGTGCAAATTTTGTTAGAATTTTTGTTATATTAACTACTAACGGTACATGTTTTATAACAACTGTTGATATAAAAAAATCATATCAGGGGAACACATTCTGTTATAATCTTGGTTCTTCCGTCTGGTCGGGCTACCTGCTCGGTGTGAGAGTAAAAGAGTAGGAGAGAGTGAAAGAAGATGTAAATATAGATAAGTTAAAAATAGATCTGTATCGGTAAAGAAGGTACAGATCAACTGATTCCGGCACAGTAGTGGCCACGAGCACAGAGTGCCTCATAAAAAAAAATATATTATTGTTTCCTTCGGTATGTTGTCCTTCTTCCAAAAAATTCACCAGGCATCGACCCAATTATTTTTCGAAGAATTGTTTCTTCAAACCAGAGGCGCGTCCACTTTTGAAACCATGGGTAGGACCTGGGAGGGAGAAACCGATACTGAATTTATGTACGTCATAGTGAGCCGAGATTATGCTGTCACGAACTGTCACTGTGAGCCCAGATCTTAAACAATGGACTAACATGAAAAAATTTCATCAAATGTGACGCTTATTTGAAATTAATGTCACGAAAGCACGTATTCAAATACGCATTTTCTGGTAAAAACGCATAAACCACTTTGGCCCTTTTTCAATGTATGTCCGAAAAGATCGAAGGTACACAATAAAAGAAAACGAGCGATTTTCATCAAGTTTGCCTTGATTGTTGTTGGCAACCTGGAGTTTCTTTGCAGTTTGAAAAAAACTTTGTGCCGAATTTCGTGTGTAGTATCTGTGCCTCCCTCCCAGGGTTGGACAAACGTTGGCAAATATTTTGTACACAGTGAGACTAAAACCAATTTTAACCCTGGACTGGAAATTGAAAGTAACTGTACTTGAAAGACTCAAACGAAAAAGGTGTAAGTGACATTTTGGTCGGTTTTGAGTTGATGATAATTTAAGCATTCTAGCGATACTCTCAAGTGATTTTCCCGCTCAATTGCAAAAATGTCACAATTCATAGAAGACTGGCTTTTTTGACTCCCATACAATTTGTATGAAATGAAAATTACTAGAAAAACTTCAATGTAGATTTTTTTCAAACTAGGTTTTTGTCAATATTGATAATTTTGGTTAATATGGGATTAACTTCAATTCAAATACGCCCGCTCATAGGACGACCAAATGAGCTGTGATATTCAGGAAGTCTTCCTCTATAATCCTAGGGGGTGCCCCGTGGAATTAGAAATCTTTATTTTTCTCCCATACTTAGCTGGGCCAGTCTAATCCACATGAACAGGCGGAGGAATTCTTCTATACAAGAATCTTTGGGAGATATCCAAGAATAACAACTGGAGAATTCGGTTCAAGGACCAGAAAAAAACATCTGGAGGAAATTTCTAGGACAGTTTTGAAAAAAAAAAATATATGGGGAGTTTACTGGAGGTAGTAAGTTTTGGAGTTTTCTGTAGAATTCCCCGGAATAAATTCTGGAGATATGCCGCTAAGCATCCTCTGACAAATCTGGAAGAAGTGGTAGATAATTCTCCCTCTGTAAGAGACCCTGAAAATATTATAAGACAGACCCTGAAGAATAAGACAAAAAGAGACTTTTAAGACCATTTTGGTTGATATAGAAACTTTCATCACACAGAAATTACATAAAATATAAAATATTTCGGTGGAATTACTTATACAATTTTGAAATTAAAAATCTTTCAAAAATCGTCGTGATATGCTCTACACATTTTTATGGATGATGCCACAAAATATCAGTAGGAAGTTGATCAAATCATTTTTCAGGAATTAGCTAAGAACTACTTCTAGAAATTTCTACGGCAATTCTGAACCAACCAAGAACTTCTAGAGACTGTATTTTGGGAGTTCTATAGAAATTGTTCCGAAAAACATCAAGATGCCATAGAGGATTGCTCCATATATTATTCTAACGATTAAAGAAGTTTCTTGTAGCAATTATTACTGTTAGTTTTCCAGGATTTTTACTAAAGATATTCTCAATCGTTCTTCTAACGAGCCAGAACTTTTGGGGGTCATGCATCACGTTTTACTAGCCATGAGACTACCATGAAATCCCTTATCGTGTCTTCCATGCTCCATAGCAATAAGAATGACGTTGATCAAATTTGTATGTATATTGAACAGATGATAAATAGTTTATTTTTTTTTTCATGCTTTCTGTACCTTGTTTTGTTTTTGTTGAATACTCCCTTGACTGTCCTACTCAGGTGTTTTGTGCGTAGTACATATCCTACCTGTCCTACCCACTTCCCACGCCCTTGCTTCAAACATCACTTGTGATTCTCTTGAAACTTTTCAACAAATTTACTTAAAAAAAATTGTTATTCATTCTCGAACTTCTCGAAAAATTCTCCAGAAATAAGTATTTTTTTTTTCAGGTTTCAAAAGTTACCCTGTAAATTCTCCGCATATTAATCGCCCAATTCTTCCATAAATAACATCTAGAATTCTATTCACAACACAGTCTAACAAATGGACCGTCCAGCAATAACTCAATATTATTCTAAAGATTTATTTACAAATTACTTTACGAATCACACCATATCCATATCTTATTTATATCAGATTATTAATACATTTTATAATTTCGGTAAATTTTTATTTTTGATAATTTCAGCTAAATTAAATTCGAAAAAAATACTAAATCTCGGAAAAAAATACTAAATTTCGGAAAAAAAACTAAATTGGTCGAACAATTCAAGACTTCAACGTAGAATTTCTGAAACTTTTTGACGAGTATCCTTTCGATATACCTGACCGCAAAACAAGCGATTTTTAGGAATAACTGCAAAATTTCTTGTTTCATTTGAAAAGATAACTTTAATTTTTACGGAAGGTATTTGTATCGAATACTTATAATATGTTTTCGATGAACTCCAAAGTTCAATAAAACTATGGCTTACTAATTTGAAGGAGAAACTTTTTTTTCTACTTACAGAAATTTCAAACTTTTCGGTGGACTATTTTAAATTATCGTAGTAAATAGAACTGCAAAAATTAAGCGCAAAAGTATTTGTAGTATTTTTAAAAATATTTTCAAAAATATTTAATGTCATTGAGTTTCGTAATGTAAAATTTTACCGGATGTAAATCTTGAAGGAAAATTTGCATAACTTTGAAAATTTGTTGAGAAATTCCTAATCTTGTTGATTTTTTTTAAAGTTGTGGATTTTTTTGTGGAAGTTGAACAAAACCTAGTGAAGTAAATTACCATAGAAACTGTACATAATGGTCATTTCATATCAGGCCTATCTTCTTATCTAGCAATTTACCAAAGATGCGGAAGGAAGTTTCGCTCTTTGCTAGAAGCAATACTGAACACAAATTACTCAATAGTACAGTATGGCCCATAAAAAATGCAAAAATGGTCATATCATGTTTTATGGAAGTTTTTACATAGAAAATGTGAATGAAACATAAATATTATTCATTACTTGTATTGTTTAATCTATTTAGACTCAGTTTTTCGCTTTGGGTATGATTTTTATCTGTTACTTTCACCTTACCAGAGAGGAATTGGAAGCATACCTTCAAATTTTATCATGCGGACGTCGAGTTCAATATCTGTGTGATGGAAGCTTCTAAAACATCAACGATGGCGTAAGATTCATCACAGGCCTTGTCTCCAGCATACGCCCATATCAAATGATAGAATTGATTCATACCTGGGTAATTGGAGACTTCAACATAGTTTCGAAAAAACGACTCATTTTGGGGAGCTTTGATTGAACCTTCATATAAGTGTGATAAGCGGCTCCGTTTTGCTCAAAACCTATGAGCTAGTATTGATATAAGTTGTATCTAACCGATGGAACAAATTTCATCCTCAAAAATTTGTTATAGGCCTCCGTATTTATTTTTTATTCAACTTTAACAAAAAAAAAGTGATCATGAAAAACACGTTCTCTAAGAACTCCTCCATCCTCTGGTAGCAAACAAACTAAAATTTTCAACAATAAAGTGTGATTTTTGAAGGTGGAAAGTTTATCACCAGAGTATACGACAATCAGACGCTGTTTCTAGCTTTGGGCGGACAAAACCTTCGAACTTATTTGCTTTATTACATTATTTAGGACAGTAAGAAAAATATGCCAAAAATTGCCCTGGATAGCGAAGTTGTGTCAGAATATACTACAATAATAAGAATTTACATTCACTATCAAAAACAATGAAAATAACGCTTGTGGATGCTATATTCACGTTCAAACAATTTTCGCATTTTTTTATGGGCCATACTGTTCTTACTAATTTGCAGTAAAATTGGAGGCCAGCAAGAAAAGTTAAAAACATTGGCGTTGCTCAGCACACCAGACAATCGGAGAGTATGTTCCCAGCCTGAACTTGACAAAGACTACACTAGGGAGTCGGATCCTATACTTGGCACTTTTGATTCACTTCGGTAGTGGGGTTTTTTGAAAGCTACAGAGCTCATCTGAGCTTCTTATTGCAAAGTTTCAGACAATTCGGCCGAAGAAAACCCCCCATGCCAAAGTGATTCATGGGAGTGCCCAAGTGGTTTTGCACCCTATTTACAGCAAAAAATAAATAGTTATATCACGTCATTCCGTATAAAACCAGCCGTAGACATCATTTTTCTCTTTCGGTTTTCGCTCAGCAGCAAACTGTCACCTGATTAATTTGAAACGAATTCAATATCGTTGTTTGCGTATCGACACTTAACACATAATGCGAGCCTGGAGGTACTAGTAGGAGTTTTACCGCTACAGAGCCGATTCTGGGAGATCTTAATGAGAATGCTTATGAAGTCTGCAGTGATCAATATATTCGTTATCAGAAACTTCAAAGAAATGCTCGAATTTAATACTTAGTCAGAAATCAGAAGATTTTTTTTCTAATACATGTCATATGGTATAAGTCTTCCATATTATAAATTTCCACGTGTACGCTTCACCAATGACAGTACCTCTGTTGAATATGATTTGTCCATGAAACAAGCTTTTCATGGAATTCCAGGAAAACTTCGATGTATAACTACTCCACGTATATTCAACGCAAAGGTTCAGAATGTCGATTTCTACAGGAGATCATTAGTGTAGGAACAGGGGGATAGTTTTCTTTAGATAGCTGTCAAAAATTCAAACCGGCGTGGAAAAGTCTAGCAAAATGGACCATAGTTTTTATTCCAGCTGTGAATTATTTTTTTATTTTGCTTCATCATTTTGGATGAATGAACTTCAACTCCAAACTACATTGTACTTCGAACACTTACTATGCTTTAAATTGTAAAGAAATTAAAAAAAAATATTTGACTTATTTCCTACAGATTTGTAGCAAAATATTCAAAGCTACCCTTTGATATTCCTGGAAGAAATTTAGTATAATTTAATTCCACAAGGAATACCGAAAGGTGGCTTCATAACATTTGATACAATTTTCTTGGAAATCAGTCAAAAAATATTGTGAGATTTGTTCATACTTTCAACGTAAATTCCTCCAGGACGACAGCCGATTCTTCTATGTCCACAATGATTGTGACTACTAGCTGAAATCCAAAAATAAGTTTACTATTTTGTTAATTTAAATAATCCACATTGAATATGAAGTAAAGTTGGTAAACTATCGTTTTCAAATCTATTCGCGCCACTGTGCATCGTCGTCGGCGCTGAATGGTTTGATTGCTGCACAGCTCAGTGAGCACTTTTGTGTTATTAGACACCACTAAATTATATCTTGCACGGACTTTTTGCGCCTTTCGACACACTATTTCCGAGGGTTGGGAACGCTGAGAACTGTACAAACGTGGCTGAAATGGAGGCGACCGGTTTGTCACTTTCGGAAGGGGCTGTTTTAAAAAGCGAATTTAAAGGGAATTGGATAAGATGTTGAATTTTCGACGATAATGTGAGTTATATTCGCATTGAATTACAACTTTGATTTTCAAATGTTTGCCATCGACGTCATACATGTGTGTATGGAACGGAATGATACCCAAGGAAATAAAAAAATAATCGTCCCAGTCGGCTCCAGCGATGCCAATTAATCACCATCACTGAGGATTAGCTGGAAATCGACATTTGCATAACTAAAAGCGATAATTTGAAGATTCATTCAAATGGAATTAAGCCAAACGGAGGCCAGAAAGACCAGCAGTGAAAAAATAAAAAAAAACACCGCTGAAAAAATGTCGCAGTTCTCCGCACGCAGATGAGCAATAATTTATTCAAAAAATCTTCTCAATGAATCTGTCACCCTCTCCCGTCAACGAACGGTAAAGACAACTAACAAACACGGTGGGTCTGAAATCGTTATTAACGAAAAACAATGATCATCAATTCTGAACCACCATTATCTTAGCATCCTCCCCATGAATTTGGAAATGTGTCATCGAGGAAAATAAAAGTAATAGGTATGTCAAGTTTTTGAGCCATTCTAGTGGATGTTTAAAAAACATTCATAGGCAATTGTCAAGTACGAAATCAGAATTCGAAAGAAGTGATATCTTAGCATCTTCCATATAAGTTTGAGTTCCAAGAGTTCAATCAGGTACTAAACGGACCGAAACGTTGCGAAAAATTAAAGATTAGAATTTGCATTTTCCTAAGGACTGCTTAGTCAGCATTTTTTCACGAAGAGGATTCCATGTTACCATAGTTTTCGAATGGTGTGTTCAGAATTAATGCTAGATTTTTCGTTAATAACGGTATAAGACACACCATGACAATACCACAAAAGGAGCCCATAGCGATGATGAGTGAAACACTTCGCAAAGAGCTCTGATTCAAAAGGCAGTAACCGGAGACCAGAAGGAAACGCCAGATACATCTCCGCTTCGCAATGGCGGGAGCGATGATAATGAATATGCGCGATGGAGGGCACCAAAAATTCGTCGATATTTTAGAGCAAAGACCGTAAGCTTCCTGCATCCATTTCCAAACGATTTACTTGCTCGCTCCAGAAAATATCACGAAGATGATGATGATGATGACGACGACGGTGGCAACTGGCAGCCCGCTTGTCTGTCGCTTAGGCGGCTCGGTCTCCAATCTATACAACAGCCACCAGATGATGAAGGTGCCGGAGTCTTCAACTTTTACGAAAACTTCAAAACCAGAGCTCAAAATAAAATAATATTAATAACACAATGAAAGAAAAACCATAAATTATGAAGATTTATACTTTACTCAATCTATTCATTCCATTTCATTTTCTTAATGAATGATTTATATGCAACGAAACAAAGCGGCGCACTCAGAGGGCATACGCCAGCGACGAAGACGACGACGACAAAGATGAGTTGGACGATGATGACGATGGACTTTGAGAGATGGCTTTTCGGTTAGGAGGGTTCCGGAGGAAAGCGATACCGTTTTGATATGGGACCGAAGACGACGACGACGGTGGCTGTGTCTGTTGAAGTTAGGTATCGGATATGGTTTTCGATCGGTCGGTAGAGTGAGTTTCTTGCGAGAACATGTGTGAAGAAGCCCGGATACTATCTTTCTGGCGTTGTGTTATATGGGTTGAATGGTTTTGAACTTTTGATTCCCGATCAAATCATTAGAAACACAAATAAATTTTGATTTTCATACATTTCGTCTCTTGACGGTTTCTCTATACTGCATTACTTTAACTATTTCCACCAGAGAATGGCTTACATTAGCATCACTTTGCCAATTGAACAAGTAAATTTATATATGTGCTCTGTGAAGCTCTTAATTTGGCTTCTAATTACGAAACAGTCAGTACAAGTTTTAAATTTTTTTGAAATTTTCCTTTATTCTGTGGATCTAAAGACTGGAACGCGCAAAAATTGTTCAACTTCAAATTGATGTATTTCTATTAAAATGCTTTAAAAAAAACCTGAAACGCTGTATTTGAAATTTAAGTGTATCTATAATGGTTGCTATGATTAGTTTTCACCTTTTGCTTTCCAGTTTTCAAAATGACGTTCAAGTAAAAAAAGCTGCGTGTCAAAATTTTGCTCGCGCAACAAGGGAACCCAAAGTTCTCGAACAAAACTTATGTGAAGACAGATTTTAAGCAGCTTCCGGGACAGGAGTTTTATACCGCATCAGGAAAAAGGGAAGGTGGCTGAAATTTTCAAAACTATCAAACTATTGAAATTCTCGAAACAATACCTCGTTCGGCATGCCTTATGCAGGTGCGGTCTAATAAGTGACATTTTCATCACTACGGGAACAATCAATCAAGAGACCAACGTCTAGAAGTGAATCGAAAAGCAGCTGCTATCATTCCTAAAGCAACATAATAGACCTGTCCTGTTCTGGTCAGACTTAGCGAGGTGCCACTATGGGGAAAAGGCATTCGAGTGGTACAATGCGAGCAACGTGATTTTGGTAACCAGAGGCCACAACCCTCCCAACAACTCAGAACTCCGCCCTTTCGAACGATATTGGACCTTAGTCAGATAGAATTAAAAAAAATAAATAAAAAAATCCATGAAAAACTAGCAGCAGTTAAAATCAAATTGGCATTCGGCGGCGATTTTGTTTGTTTCCTGTGGTGGGTGTATAACCACTGCAACCAGTTGTTTCACCTATTGTACTGCAACATACCACCCATTTTAATGTATAACCGTGTTCAACATGATGGATTACTATGAATAGTTATCCTTATTTAACGATTTCGTTATTTTCAAAATAGGGAATAATATGTCGTGTAAACCGAACTACTTTAAATGGAGCTAAGGGCCATATATCAGAGGGCTGTGAAACCCTTGATCAAGATACTTTACTCTCACAGCGAATAGTGCAACACAGTTATGCAGAAGGTGTTCAGAGGTTTCTGTTTCCTTACTAAAAAAGCCAACCTATCATCAACAAGGAACTACAGTCCAACTACCAACGTTACTAAAAAAGCGGCAAATATCAGCTTCAATTCTCTTGATTAGTCGTAAAATATATTTAACTATAGGTATGTTTTTGACAGGGCGAGCAGTCTTTGTGTATTTGATGTATTGGGTTTTTTAAACGAGCTTTAACAATTCGATTTCAATTGGTATTTTCCAAGGCTTTTTCCCAGTTAATGGCGCATGGTGAGACTCTACAGAAAGGCTCTGGCCATAGTAAATGTTCAGGCGATCCAACTCTTGCCAGTTCATCTGCCTTTTCATTTCTTTCTATTCCCTGATGCCCAGGCACCCAATAAAGAACTATAATATTATTGGCTGACAATTTTTGAAGTAAGAGAGTACATGTGTTTGATTTCAAAGCAGTGAGCGTGCATATATTGGATTGCTTGTATTTTCTTTTTAAACAAATAGAAGCACATTCTAGTAAAGCTTGTATTTCAGCCTGGAAGACGGTTGGCCATCTACCCATTGAAACTGATAAACATACACCGGGACCTGTACCACCAGCTCCCACTTGATCGTTTTTGCCTTCAAATTTGCACCATTAAATTGTGTAGTTTATAGCTGCTTGCATTCTGCTTGCAATGATATTGTCATGTTTTCCTCTGACTATAATCACAATGTCACCTGCATACCCAAGCATTTCAAATCCCTGTGCTTCTAAACTACTCAGTAGTTCATCAACGTTAAGTGACCAGAGAAGAGGCAAAAGAACGCCTCCTTGCGAAAATACTTTCACTGCTTTAACAGATATTAATGAACTACCGAGTTTTGCTAATATTTCACGTTTCGATGACATTTCATTAATCCATTGACCGATACATATGTCAATCTCTCGCTTCAACATTGTCCTCGTCATGGATCTATGAGGTACATTGTCAAACGCTCCTTCAATATCTAGAAAAGTAGCTAGTAAAATTTCTTTTGCTTCATACGTTTTCTCTTTTTTAGTTATAAGTGCATGCAACGCAGTTGTATTGTAGTTGATTTACCAGCCTGATAAGCGGATTGATTATTATTTAGAGAATACTTTCTCATATATGTAGATTTAACATATTGATCAATTAGTTTTTCCATAATTTTGAGCATTATAGATGACAAACTTATTGGTCTGAATGGTTTGGGCGAAGTGTTATGTTTTTGCTAGCCTTCGGAATAAAAATCACTCATATCTGTCGCCATGACTTGGGTATGTATTCAACTATAATACTTGCTTTACAGATATGAGGTAAGGTTAGATTAGTTTATAGATATGGGGTAAGGATACCATTACTTTTTTTTGCAAAAATGCTGGAAATATTCCATCTACACCAGGAGATTTGCATGCATCAAACGAATTTATTGCCCAATCAACCTTAGTTACATTAAAAATTTATTCAGCTATATTTTTTGCGTCACGACAAGAGGTCGAGAAGTTTTTACTGTGTTTACCATGACGGTTCATCTCGATTGTTCCATTTCCAATAATGTTTTCTGACATATTTTCATCATTACTACTAATTAGTACCGAATCAGGAAAATGTGTCTGCATCATAACTTCTAACGTTTCTTTTGCGTTCGATATAAGGCAGTTATTTTCTTTCTTTATAGTACCTAAACCATTTGTATGATCTTTCGATAGGACTTTTTGTAGTCTTGCAACTACAGAAAGTGTTTTCAATGCTTTCACATGTATGTCTCCAATTCAGTCGTTTAGATCTTCTTATTTATTTATTATATTCATTCAGAGCATGTTTAAATTGGTCCAGTTCCCTGGTCCTCTTTGTTCATTGTATAGTTTTCTAATATTTTTTCTAAGAATTTTTAGGCGTTTATTCCACCACGAAACGTCTTTGTTTGTAAAACGTACAATGATTGGACAACTCGCATGGAATGGATTGATTGTAACATGAGCACCGAAACCTTTTCAAGTTCTTGAACTGTGTTTATGTTCTTGTCAGGTATCAGGTATCAGAAGGCCGGCTCCAAAGGCACGTTCCCCACCAGTTGGGAGATTTGTGCCATCGCCATATTTGAGCCTATTTCATCATCTACCCGATGGAAGAGGAAAGAGAAGGGAAAGATGGGAGGAAATAGGAGTGGGGTCCCTTGAAGAGGGAAGATCGCATTAGCGAAATGAGAGCATGTAGCTCCATACCACAATGGGTTCGAACAGCGCCCTAATAAGGGCACTGCAAAACGCATGAGCGTAGAGAGCCTATAGCTCATTACCACAGCGGGTTAAGAATAACCGAATGTCCTGAAGATTCAGGCTTCTGAATTCAGTTTCACTTAATAAGTGTTTACCAAGTAATTGGAATCGCATTTGCGCAAAAACTGGACAGTTACATATCAGGTGATACGAAGTTCCATAATCGGAGTCACAACTATCACACACAAATGAGTCAGCACGCTGAATATTTGCCATGTGATAGTTGAGTCGGCAGTGGCCTGTCAACGCTCTGACCAAGAGACTGCAATTCTGCTTTGACAGATTTGTTAAATACTTTGCCACTCTTGGAGATGGCTCAGTAATGTACAATTTTGTTTGACGACATGACTCCAAACTATTCCAATATTGCTTGTGCTGAGTTGCCGCCCAAGAGTTTATCTGAAGCTTCACCCAGCACTTCGAAATTGGAATAGCCGGCTCAGGGCCAATGAAGTAATGCGATGCTCCATCGCGAGCTAGCTCATCAGCCAATTCATTTCCAGCGATGAAAGAATGGCCTGGTACCCATACAAGGTTTACAGAGTCGACTGAATTCAGTTCCTCAATTTGAGTTCGACATGCGATAACAAGCTTCGACCTTGAGTTGGCCGAAGCGAGAGCTTTTATAGCAGCCTGACTATCTGAACAGAAGTATATGACTTTACCCATTACGCGCTGTTGAAGTGCTGATTGCACTCCACACATAAGAGCAAATATTTCCGCCTGAAAAACGGTGCAGTTTCTACCAAGTGAGTAAAACTGATTCAGCCTTAACTCACGAGAATATACTCCTGCACCAGCTCTACCTTTAAGAAGGGAGCCATCAGTGTAACATACTATATTGTTTGATATACTTCTTTCCAAATAGCAAGACGTCCACTCTTCCCGTGAAGGGAATTGTGTGGTAAATGTCCTGTAAGGAAAGTGACAAGCAATTGTGAGATCACTTGGAGCAAGGACAATTTTGTCCCAATTCACCAAAAGTGGAAACAACGAAGTATGTGTAGATCTACGATTCACTGGATTTTTCTCCAGTAGATCCAGTACCCATAAATGGTAAGAGCAAGAAAGTGCTTCTTGTTTAAGATATATGTGTAGTGGCGCAACGTCGAAAATGGCCTCAAGCGCTGCTGTGGGAGTTGTAGAGAACGCACCAGACATCGCCATCAAGCACATCCCTTTGGAGATGGCCCAATTTTGATTGGATTGTTCTCACTTCGCCCTTTTGCCACCACACAAGACATCCATATGCCAATATTGGTCGAACAACTGTTGTGTAAATCCATTTGATATATTTGGGTTTGAGGCCCCAAGTTTTACCAAAGGTTCGCCGGCATTGACCGAAGGCCATGCAAGCTTTTTTTGACTCTGAAATCAATGTGAGCTGTCCATGAAAGTTTGGAATCTAGAATGACTCCGACATACTTTACTTGATCAGTCACATTAATCTCAGTGCCAAAAAGACGTAAAAGTCGAATTCCATCGCGGTTTCGTCTTTCCGTAAAAAGAACAATAGATGTTTTCGTCGGGTTAACCGAAAGGCCATATTGGCGACACTAACTCTCGACTACCTGAGCACTTTGCATCAGGTCGAATAGGGTGCTTATGCACATACCAACTATCAGAGCTAGATAGTCGTCGGCAAATCCATAAGTTGGAAAACAGCAATTATTGAGTTGCCTCAATAGCGTATTTGCTACGAGATTCCACAAAAGTGGTGACAAGACTCCCCCTTGAGGGCATCCGCAAACACTCAATTTTCGAATCGCTGCTTGACGCAATGTCGAGAAGAGATGTCGGTTTTTGAGCATTTGATGAATCCAATTAGTAATCATTGTAGGTAGCCCATGGTTTCGTGCGGCTTCCAATATGGCATCGAAAGACACGTTATCAAAGGCACCCTCAATATCCAAGAAAACACCCAAGCAGGATTGCTTCTGAGCGAATGCTTTCTCGATATCGTACACAACTTTGTGTAAAAGAGTCACTGTGGACTTTCCAGATTGGTAAGCATGTTGATTCACATTAAGGGGCATGTTTGCCAAACAAACATCACGGATGTGATGATCGATAATGCGTTCCAGACATTTCAGAAGAAAAGAGGTCAGACTGATTGGTCTAAAACTCTTCGCTTCTTCATACGACGCACGTCCTCCTTTTGGGATAAACTTTACAGTAATATCACGCCAGGATTTGGGAATGTAACCGGTAGCAAAACTGCTTACAAGTATCTTTTTCAAAACATGTTTGATAAACTCAAATCCCTTTTGGAGCAGAACAGGATAAATCCCATCCACTCCTGGAGATTTGAAAGGAGCAAAACTATTAAGTGCCCATTGAATCGATTCAGTAGTTACGATACTGCGATCCGAGGCCAGAGACTCGTAACTACATGAAAAGACATTTGGTTCATCCGTAGATGCTATGTCCACACATCCGGGGAAGTGTGTATTGAATAAACATTCTAAAACTTCTTCATCGGAAGAAGTAAAGTCACCATTAGGTAAGCGAATTTCGTTCACTTGGAAATCCTTAGATTTTGCAAGGATTTTGTTCAACCGACTGACTTTGCTCAAACTGGAAACATTTGTACAAAGGTTTTTCCAGCCGGATCGTTCAGCAGAACGAAGAGCCTTCTTGTAAGCCTTGCGAGCCGACTTGAACGACTCTGATCCAGCTGAACGGCGTCTGTTCCAACTCCTTCTACATTGTTTCCTGAGTCTAGTCAGATCGGAATTCCACCATGGGGTCCCTCTTGTAGTCTTTACAGACCGCAGAGGACATGCTTCTTCAAAAGCTTCCATAATGTAGGATGTTGTAGTATCAACGGCATCATCCAGATCACTTGGATTTTCAATGGACGGAGAATATCCATGAAATTTGGTCGCAACCAATTCAATATAGAGTTCCCAGTTTGTTGACCGGGGATTCCTAAAACGCAAAGTCTGCGCAGTTACATTTGAATGTTCAAAGAAGATGTAGCGATGATCAGATAATGATTCCTCATCAGATACATGCCAATTCGTCAACTCGTGACTGATTCTATTCGAGCAGAGCGTTATGTCTAACACTTCTTCTCTATTAGAAACCATGAAGGTTGGGCGATTGCCTATGTTAAGTAATCCAAGGTCTGTACTACTTAAGTATTCCATCAGACTGGAGCCTCTCAAATTGATATCCGAGCTGCCCCAGATGATGTGATGAGCATTGGCATCACTGCCCACAATCAGCGGAAGGCCTTTTGTTACGCAGTGTACGACAACTCGTTTGAAGTCATCCGTTGGGGATGGTTCATCATGTGGTAAAAATACCGAACAATAGACGTATTTCCTGTTGAGGTCACCAACAGAAACATCGATTGTGACAGCACATACATCTCTGGTAGTTAACTCAGAAATGAGTGTAGTAACGATTGCTCTATTAACGAGCACGCATGCGCGGGGCATGGAGCGCGAGTTTGCTATTTCAAGTTTGCTGAAAGTAGCAAAAACTGGGTCCACAAGGTTACCTAGATAGAAGTTCCCTCTACGAAAGTAGGGTTCTTGAACTAGCGCCACTTGGGCTGCACCATTTTGCATGAGTCTGCAAAGATTGATCGTTGCTGTTCTTTTATGCTGAAGATTGATCTGAGCTAACCTAACCTTAGTCACTACCCAAACTAGACAGGATTGAGCTTTTTGCAATCTCAGCACGAAAAAGACCAGCAACGAAAAAACCAGATCGGTATCTATTTAAAGTCGCCAAAGGCGAAACAGCACAGAATACACTGTGTAAAACGCATAATGCGAATCCATATAGGTGATAATTTAAATTAAATGTCAACATATTCATAATCCCACCCTTATTAAGCCTCAGGATAGAGACTGAAGAAGGGCAGCCGATTATCTCGGAGAAACACAAGGTCACCTGCACCATTGCTCCGGGTAGCACAGGAAGAACTCGATACTGTGGAGGGCGCCCTGGTACCCCACAGGCTCCGTTAGCGGTTAGGTTTTATTTAGACCCCCCTAACCATCCATTCCTAGGCACGGTACGCATCACACCATAAATTAGGGGTCACCTGTGTGGTGGATTTTTACCACCGGAACAGGCAGTCCGTAGTGTTAATTCTTAGCCAGTTGAAACAACCGCTACCGACACTACGCGGCTATCTAGGCTGCTCGGGAAAAGGAGGTTAATATTGATGATTAACTCCTGACGTGCCCAAGCAGCCCCAAGTTTGTAAAACGTACAATGATTGGACAACTCGCATGGAATGGATTGATTGTAACATGAGCACCGAAACCTTTTCAAGTTCTTGAACTGTGTTTATGTTCTTGTCAGCAAGCTTACACTCAGTCAAAAGCCGTCTGTAATATAAGAATTTGACAGGATGGATTTTTACGTAAGAAAAATTTCCTTAACGTCCCCGAAAAAAAAGTATAATTTGGCCTGACAGCACCATATAACCTGCTACTCATCATGGTTTAAATGCAACTATGCATTGCCATATTAACCTCTCTACCGGCAGCTTTATTTCTTACCGCAATAAAAATATCCAAACCTTGACAACATTTTTGTTTCTCTATATTTTTGTACCATGTTTTTACAAGCTCTAAAAAAATCCTCTAATTTAAGAATCTATGTCGATATCTGTCATTGGGGAACCGACATATTGCACATAAAATGTCTTTGGCGGCCATTTTGTTGTACGTCAATTTATCCAAAAATAAAATATGGGCCATATTTACCGACTAATAGAGAGCTATTCTGAAAAAATCATACAAATCGGTTCAGTATTCTAGGAAATATCTGAAAATTACGATATGATGTTTTTGAAGTTCTTAAGATCTTTATTTGGCCAGCGTGGTACCAGACACGTAAATGCTCATTACTCAAAGACGGTTGCACCAAATTGCTTCATTTTTTTCACAACATACTCATTACACAAGTAGCACTGGTAACAAATGCAATATTTAAGAAAAATGAAACAAATTACATTGCCGTTGCATTTGAGATAATT
This sequence comes from Aedes aegypti, assembly GCF_002204515.2. Taxonomy (NCBI): domain Eukaryota; kingdom Metazoa; phylum Arthropoda; class Insecta; order Diptera; family Culicidae; genus Aedes; species Aedes aegypti. Next base: position 386,330,169 of record NC_035108.1, read on the forward strand.
TGTAGCATATCTCATTGACGATTTTCCATTTTGGTTACTAAGCCTTGTAACGTAAGCCTTGTAACTTACGCTTTGTTTACATTACATAGGTGTTGCATTTTTACTTGCATGTAACTTAGCCTAGAGCTGTCAAAATGAATGAGTTACATTGAAATTGAAACTGTGGTTGCAAAGAAACAAATAACACACTTGGTTACATACAGATTGCTAAGTCACATGTGTGTAACAGCATATTTGTTTACCATGTGTCATAGGGGAAGGGGTGAAAAAATGAAGAGGGTGGTAAAATGAACACCGAATTTGTTACGCATCAACAACAAATTTCAATAATTTTTATTACGCACGGATGATTAGAGCATAAATATAAGTGTTTTTGTTGATACGGAGATAAATTGAAGTCAGAACCACGTTCAGAAATTAAAACTGATGTAGTTTTAGGCACGGAGGTGTTGAGGTTTTTCAATGAAGTGAATATCGTAATGATATGTGTCGAATCAGAAACCTTTAGAACTGTTTTTGAAGGGGTTATAATCATTTATAGATGTATTTTTAGGACTGTGATAACAAATTTCAACAATATTTGTTTTGCCCGTGTGTTTTATCACCAACATAAAATGAACATTTCCATAATATTTTAATGACGATAAAATATGAGAGAATTTAGCTATCTTAGTCATAATTCATGTCGCTGCGTTAATTATCATCTCTTTTTTAATGTTGTGCGATAGAACTAGTTATAATAAATAAACGAATTAATTAATGATGGACAATTTCGCGAGTAGCCATATCACAGAGCATCGAGTTACATTTGTAATGTTCTCTTTACTACTTTTGTGGGGAACGCCAATCCTTGAGCCGATGACACGGAATGACGTGGTTTCGTTTAACGTTCAACGCTCCGTCATCGTCATCATCGTCATCATTGAAACTTCAAAAGCAGTTTTTCTGTTCAAAATTTAAAATAATTCGATGACATATGATAGTGACGTCATTCCTATTGCAAACTCAACGAGTACAAGAGAAAGCAAGGCCTGCTCTTTTTTACTATCCTTCAAGCCCCATGCTTGACGATAGGAATGACGACACTTGTTTTCATTCAAAATCGTTCTTTACACGAGGGAATAGCCTACCTTGTTGTGTATACCGTGGCTTGTTTGAGCTACGATCTGTTATTCGGTTCGTTTAAGCCAATGGTTCACCATAGTTGAAGTCCGTTTGGCTGTTTCCTTCACGGCACACATATATTGTTTCCTGATAGTCACACCTCATGCAATTTACTTTCGACAAAGTGGTAACGACCGCTTCTTGTTTATTTCTCGCAAACATTTCAAGTGGTCCAAAGTGAAAATTGTGTTTGTTTCAGAATCGAAATCAACGCGGTATCGTACCCTCAACTAGTCAAATAGGGGAAAAGTACCAATTTTCGACTCAGCACTAATTTTCGACCCATCCATACGATTTTGGCCTACTTTGTATGGAAATCCGAAAATTGGCACAGAATTCTTGTGGGTCGAAAATTAGTGCTTTTCCCCTACTTTACTAACCTTTACTGACTAGAAAAAATTTTGATGACAAATAATTGGAGTCGTTGCGCGTTGCGTTCAGTGTGGTCAAGACTTGACATATGGATCCATGCACGAGTTCACGATTTTGACGTTTGAGAGGTGCCAAATTTACTTGTTTCCATGGTCACATAAATAACACGGCACCGCTCAAATGTCAAATGATGAACTCCTGCATAGGTCCATTGCTTAAACTCAGACACGATATTCTGTCACCGAATGGTAACTTTCGTTCCTCATTGTGGCATTTGATTCATATTCATATTTTGATTCATATTACGGACACTTAAAGCCTCAGTGAAGTAAAACTAACAAAAGAACATGTAAAATAAATCATTCCGAATGAATCACCATGCTATCGAACCTTTAACTCCTTAACTTTCGAATGGTGAGTGAAGATTTCGATTCCGAAACATGAATGATTTTAAATAAAAAGAAATATGTGGACATTACATGATTCGTATTCCGGACGCTTTCCTACTTTTGCTTCATATTCCGGGCACTTCGATTGGAATTCCGGACAGGTCAAACAAATCATAAATAGAAAAGTCAAATCATCAAATGAGATGCCTAAGGAAGTTAGACATTATAAATATTCAAAGATATCTATGAAAAATGCTTATTGAAACGAGCCTTGAAAGTGCAAATATTGAAACATTTCGTGTGAAATGTTTCCCATACAAAGTAGAGCGTCTGGAATTTGAAGCTGTCCGTAATATGAATCAAAACGGTATCCGGTAAAAGTACCAACTCTTTCATTTGAGACTGCTCGCTCCACGATCATACTAATTGCTTACATATATTTGTTTTTTCCCCAGTCATTGTTTAAAAAAACTCCTCCGATTCTATGGAAAATCCTACTCTCACCATGGATTTCCAATTGTCTTCAATGCTCTGTCATAAATACAACTTTTTAAACCTAGATTCAAAGCAAGTTTTCTATTAAACTGCGTTTCGAAATTTGTTGTTTGTTGATGAATAACGGTTGGTATAATGACCCGCGCATTCTTAGATCAGTTGACTGTTGAATATCAACACTTGAAACATTTCCTAAGCAGTTAAGGCAATTTTGTGAAATATTTGAGTTAACAAGTTTATCACGATACGCGCGAGGTTTTACGCCGTTAAGTAATAGGGGTATTATTAATTAATAAACCATATTCGAATGCAAAGATTACAGCTTTGACAAACAAGAGCTGTCAAAAAAACTGTTGAAGCGCTACTAAAACACAGTTAAGAAGCAATGCTGTAATTCAAAAGAAATTAAAAATAAAATTTCAGAAACAGTTTATAGCTTCTTCGATCATCACATACATGAAATATAACCCGTCAGGATCTTGTTTCAACATAAGTTTTGTTTAAACGGATGACTCACCAAAAAAGATACAAAGAGGCAGGATCTCTGCCTCTGAAATGTAGTTGAGAATTTTCAAAAGCAGTTTTTTCGTTCATAATCATGAAAGTTTACATGTTCACTGTATTCTATTTTAAAAACCGAAAAAAGTGGACATTTTTCGTCGAATAAATTTTAGTTTTGAAAATAAAAACTGCAGTTGAAGTTTTGATGATGGCAATGATTACAATGGCGGATCCTTGAACGTTAAACGGCTTGTGCTATTTATTATCACCTAGGTTCACGAAATTAAACTTTGACCAGACCTCTTGATGAGTACGCATTGCATTTTATCTCAGGTTACTTTTTGGATCCTGTTGATCATTTGTGAGAGGCAAAATTAAAAAAAAAAGTCGTTCTCGATCGTACACTAGGGTCAGTGTTCCCTTAGTGGACAGTCCCCTATAGTCGCACTAGTGGCTTTTTACGGCCGTTTTGCTATGAATCTTTTCAAAATATTTTTTGACATGAAGGTCAGGAGCTATTTAATTAAGTACCATTGATACACAGCTTGATTTTGTTCAAAAAATGATTGAAATAATTAGTTTTGCTTAAAGTTTGAGCTCCCTTGCGCCTATAGTTAACCTATTGTTCCTATAGTAGCACTACTGAGAGAAACTATTTTTTTATTATACGAAATAATTAATGAATTAAGTACCGTAATTCGGGGTGTAGTTGATTAGTGGGGAGAAGTTGATCATTCCCGTACCCACATGTATGAACTGCCAAGAGAGCTATTAACCGTTTTCAATTATCACAAGTTATGTCATATCGTATTACCTAATAGCTGCTCTTGATGTTTCTAAATTCGGTTCGTCGTTCAATATAGTTATACTATGGAAAAAACAGATTTTTAAGGAAATGTTCGATGAACTGTTCAAGGGTTCTACCCTAAACATTCGACTATTGCCAGGGCTATGTAAAGACAACATTTAAATAAACTGTTTTGTACATTCCATATATGTTCAGTGAACCCAGTTTTATGATTTCATTGAGTATAAAAAATCATTTTCAGAGATAAAAATGTTCTTTTTGTGAGCGAGTTGCCAATTTCAAAGAAAATTGCATACCTTTAGGCGTTTTATTTGGTGTATTCTGGATTTCACAACATTCAATTCTAAAATTGACCGATTTATCAACAAGTTGTAAGATTTTTGAGACTTGATTCGGGATCAGTGATCCCAAATTTAGTAATTAGCATGTCTTTCTATTTTAGGAAATATGTCACAGTAATTGATCAACTTCACCCCGGAATCAAAAATTCCACTTTTTGATTTTTACAAATTGTTTTTGATATAATGACAACAATTCGTAAAAATATCATTTCTATAATTCGATATACATCCAACCAGTACAGGTTTTAAAAATATTTGGATGAGAATACATGCATCCTACAAGGAATTATAGAACAGAATCGCTCAAAAGTGATCAACTTCACCCCATTTTACGGTACTTTTTTTACATCAAACGAAAGCTTTTGATCCACACTTTCAGGTGAAGATGAATCGAAGCCAAAGTTCAAATTTTCAAGAGCACGGTTCTGGAGAACCAAACATCCGTGTGAGCTGAAAACCTAATCGATTGGTCACCACCAGCTAGTGATCAATCGATTGAGTTTTCAGCATAAACGGATGTTTGGTTTTTCAGATCCGTGCTCTTGAAAATTTGAAGTTTGGCTTCGATTCATCTTCACCTTCAAGGAAAAATATAAAAGCTTTGTAAAAATACGGTTTTAATTAGTATTTTGCCAACGCCGTGATGCTAGTGCTACTAAAGGAACAGAAATTAGAAATAGTGCTACTATAGGCACATGTATTCCTATGGTGGTACAATAGGATGGTTCGAATGTTTGAAAATCCAATCTCCCATATGCTTCTTACCATCCTTACCATAAAAATATTGTTCTGTGAAATTTTCAGCTTTCTAGGTGGTGATTTAAAGGTGGCCTAAAGACAATGTAGGTTTATATGAAAATTACTATGGAGAAATTTTGAGAAATGTTCCATACACGCTAGTACTGTAATGTAAGTAGAAACTTATCATCCCATATTAAAAACTCATTCTTCAAACCTTAATGAAGGAAGTTGCTGAAGAAACTAATCCCTTTTGAGCTAATTTTGTTTGAGATTTTTGTACATGTTTGCAGGGCCTTAATCTCATATTAAGCCAAATAATAGCAAACAAAATCATGAATATCTCTTCTGCTATCCGTCGGATTGAATTTCTCTCTTCAGCAAATTTCTTCATTATGGCTTGAAGAGTGAGTTTTTACTATGGGATAATAAGTTTGTACTTAAATTACAGTACAAGCGTGTTTGGAACATATCTCAAAACTTCTCCATAGTTATTTCCATATAAATCTACATTGTTTTTGGGCCACTTTCAAATCACCACCTAGAAAGCTAAAAATTTCACAGAACACTATATTTAGGGTAAGGATGGTAATGAACGTATGGGAGATAGGATTCTCAATCATTTTTTTAATTTTGAACCGCCCTAGTGGTACAAGCGATAATAAATGCAAACATATGAGTTTTCGCAGTTTTCATATTTTTCCCACAAAACCAAGATAAAAAGCTTTCAGATGATGTAAAAATAATGACGCTAGCGTTATTTTTCGATTTTATACGAATATTTGTTCTTAGCTATGCGGCTATTGGTACATCGACCCTACAAGATTTCAAATTTAAATTCTTCAACATAAAATGTTGGCATTTGGTGTAGTTCAGCACAACCCCGACTATAATAGAGATCGTAAAGTTCTCTGCAATATGGGCTTTTCTGAGCCTAATTATTACGTCAGCGACTACAAAGCAAAGCCCAGCTGAAGGTGTCTGGATTTGATTTCCGGTTAGTCCATAGGAAAGTGGCAACACTTGTAAGTGATGCAAACTCACGCCCTGAAGTACAAACATGCTTTCAAATATTTACTAAGAGTTCGATGATTGTTCTAGCTCATATTTGTGTCACATTTCATGTATGCAATGTGCCATTGATCCTAAACATATTATCTATCGAACTTTTTCATTAAAAACCTTCCATTTGTTTTACGTGACTTTAGTAGAACATAAGCAACAACATTCTATTTCAAATTCTTTTTAATAAATAAGCTAATCACAAACTTCTACTGAGAACTCTTTTCCGAAACTTTGTGCGCAAATTGCATGATTTCTAATCACAATCCCTTGCATATTGATTGTGTCTTCAATCTCCACACCACACTGACGTTCACCTTCCCACCTCCAAGAATCAAAAAGCAACGACCACTATCACCACGTTTCTATCGTCTTCTCCAAATCATGTCAACCCACCCTCCACATCGTCGTCAAGCTCATCCATCCATCTGTTTCCACCATCGTCATGGCACTGACTGCTACTGATGTGCGCCAACAAGAGCAGCAGATTATATACCAGAGCAGCGAATCAAAGCCCCGATATAGGAACGGAATGCCACAAGGAAAAGCGTGTGTATTTGTTAAAAATGGATGGTTTCAGTTCTGTACGGATGATCATGACGACCCGGTAGCCGATGACTGTGGTGACTGACGAGAAAGATCCTGGCGAACCCAACCCCTCTCCAGAAAGGAAAAACGGAATGGAACCGAAAGCGGGAAAAGAGAAAAGACACCCTGGCGACGACGACGACGATGATGAAATGAACTGACGACGACGAATCTGCTCTGGAGTACGGAGTGATGCGAGAAAGGACGAACAGTTTCTGGTGTGTGGTGGTGGAAAAAGGGGTTGCCAACCTATTGGATCAGATTCAGAAACACCAAGTAGTCTATGATTGACTTTACAAGTTCATTTTGCGTTCAATATTGAAAATTTTCACATAAGTGAATCAGTTACTTCAGGGATGTCAAAAATCTTCATTTGCGGATGACACAGGCCGCTCCGCCAAAGGACGAAGGTTGCATGTCATCTGTAGTGGATTACAAGAGAAAGTTTAGATATTTTTCTTCATACTTGCAAAAATTGAATATTTCTCTAAGGAGTTCTTATGCTTATCGATTGTCCATTTGCCTGAGTGTGCAATGAAGTCCTAGAAAGCAGATAGCAAAAAATGAAGTAACTAAATCAGTTCACAAATGTTCAGATAGAGCAGTACATTTTAATTGGAAACCACTGTCATGGAACATCAGCCGCAGCAAAAGGAAAATAAATAGCATTTTGACGAGGGGTTGAGAAAGTTGCTCTGCCAAAAGTGGAAACGTGTTTCAGCCATCAACGGGCAGCTCTGCAGTAGCAAAAGGGACGATTTCAGTCTTCTTCTTCTTTTTCATCTTCTTCGTCTCTGTTTGATTTCTCAACGGTGTTGTATTCGAAACCGAGATCGGTGTATGAGTGCGGGTCCTGTCTCTGATTGCTGACTCTGTGACGAAGACGAAAGCGATGATGATGTTCTTCCATTTTTTGTCGGCATCCTTGGTTGATGATTTCTTCAGCTGTATCTACAGAACTTCGCCTTGTATGTACGCGGATGACGAGTATAGATTTGCTATAAGGTTGCGGGAGCGGAATGATACAGATGGCAGGCGTACAAATAAGATGGAATAAAAAGACATTTCTACGGTGACGTTGATGGCCTCGGAACCGAGAGCTGTCTGTCAAGGAAAACGACAAGAATTTAACGATTCTGTTGTACTATAGCGCAGAGCCCAGAAAATTATATGATAAGCGGCGATGGGGGTGCCCTGGTGGGTAGGAGGATATCGATTTTTTAATTATTCTGTCAGTTGCCCGACGGAAGACAAAGAAAGACTCTAGAAGTTGATTGGCGCCTCAGGAATGAAATCCTTGTAGAATGAAATGGAATAAGTGTGCCATAATTTGTTACAGCAATTATTTCAATATTAATAAACTCATAATACGTATATTCACCGACAACTTATTATGATTATGTTGATCGATTATAATTTTAATGAAAAATGTATAACAAATGTCATACACCTGTAAAAATAAAATTCTTTATAAAGCCAAAACTTCATTCCAAAACTTGAAAAATGCAATAGTTTCCAACACATACATTACTGAAAAACGCAATAGTTCTTGGCACACGTTTCGATTAATTTTTGTACGTAGAGGAATTTACGTATTCTCGGCAGTCTAAGCCGATATAGCGCTTCTTTTGTAATTTTCTCGGGTATAAGCAGAAAAACACGGGGTTGGTGGTCTAATGACTACCGCTTCTGATTCATACGCAGAAAGTCATGGGTTCAATCCTAGGCACGGCCCTTCCCTCTTATTGTGTAGTTGTATCTTTCATTTGCTTCTATCTACAACGCATAATCTATCATAGTGGCCTACTATTTATTTAGTTTAGTGCCTTTGAAATCTTAAGTAAGAGCAAAGTTGGCCATTGCGATAGGCATCTTTGGATTTCGAGATGTTTCACCTTAACCTTTATCACTGTTCACTAAACGTTTCTACAGTTATTCTTTTAATTTGAATAATAACCTTCAGTGTAATAATTCAATACAACACTGGACAGTCGAATATTGTATTACTAAAATCGAACCATTGACAGCTACATGGAAGCCATCATTCAGAACATAAATAATAAGAAGCAAATCGAAACCCGTCGTCTTGCATGGCCCATTACTTCCATTAGCCATCCAATACCATATCCTACGGTTAAGCTAGAGATTCCACCAGCACCACCACCAGCCATCAGCTCCTCAGTTTTTTTTTAAACATTCAACCGCTTCTTCTGCGCTGCTCCTACACCCCAGCGTGATCACCGCACAAAGCTCATAACTTGCTCGTAAAAATAAAACTAACGTATATAGCGGGGTATAGTGCACATACACCGGTGTACCACCGGAGCGAGATGCGAAATTAAGATAGGAAATAATGTTGGTATTTATGAAAACGTTTATTAACAATTTATATTGTTAAATTATGATATCATTTGAGTGTTAAATCATTTTATTGCATCCAATTAGGAAGGTGCACTCGGGGTCTCTGCTCACGGAGGCTCGGGATCTGTCTCTCGGCGAGAGCTTCTTCGACCGTCTACAGCTACACACATTGAAGTAATCCGTGCATCTTTTAGCCCGGTTGGTTAGTCGTAGGAACTGCGTTCGGAGGAAAGTTTCATCCATTGGACATGGCTTTCCGACTGTGCCGATGGAAAAAGTGGCACGTTTTGCTGTCGAACGTGCCTCTTTAACAAGTTCCTTTCGGATGATTCCAGATGAAACGGGTATACTGTTTTGTCTAAAATTCTGAACACTCGGTTTTTGTATGGCGATTGATTTGAAATGTTTCGCTGAAACATGTCATCAAATTACCTGAAAATGGCAGTTAATTGCCATTTTACTTTATTTCTTCCTATTTATTTTAAACCTCGGGAGTAGTGTTGATTCTCTAGTTCGAGGTCACTAAAACTAACTGAGATAGATTGCCCTTCAGACAGGAGTACGATTGAACATAAAGAGTTATACAGTCTTGAACAAATTGTTTTGTTAGAATAGACCATTGCTACCGGTGGATACCTTGCTACAATAGATGGCAGCTCATATCATCATCATCATCACTAAAACTAACTAAGATAGATTTATTTGCGAAATTATTCTTTTGATTACGAACAGCACGGAATTTGAATCAAGGTGTTCGGAATATGAGACAGAATGAACAGTGTTCGACATTTCAGCTAATTTATGCCTTTTAGATAGATTTGAAGTTACTGTTGGCCTTAAGTGTTCGTGATATGACTCAAAACGGTACAAAACCAATCAATTTCAATCTCTAAGAGGAAAACAAAACAATAATTATTTGTCTGTTGCCAATGAACTCGATAATGCTATTGAATTTTAAACGAATTTATCTTTAGCTGAATTGTTATCAATAATTTATATTATAGAGTAAGTTAGGCAAAAGTTCAACCCAAGTGGAATAATTAATATTTCCAGAAAAAACATAACAGATAAGAAGAAATAAATACTACACAGTGAACCTTGAACATAATGGCTACAATTGCTTAACAAACTTGTGTCAACATATTTATCCATTTTTAATTATAACAGTTCAAAAATTGATTGTCTTAAACGAACTATTGTCCCTAACGGTGGGTAAGTTTTGTGTGGGGTGTGGATTGTGGAGCAAAAGTTCGCTGGGTGAAACACAAAATATCGATACGTTTATGACAGGAGTCTTAGACTTATGTTTGCAGAAAAACACACACTAAAGTTTCATCAAAAAATTGCCCAAAACTGTGTGATAAGTAATATAGTGTAAGGTGAGGCAAAATTATAATAGCTGAAAAGAACTTTCAACATATAGGGAAAGTGTACCAGTTATGGCCATAGTGGTTCCCTATTTGGCCATATGCAAATTTTAGATAACTTTTACATTTTTAATCTTTTTGAATGTTTTAACATCAAGATTTATCCTTTATTGTACTGCTAAAACACAAAAGATTTTTCAAAATTTGAAGACATCCAAGATATTACGTATGGCGAAATAGGGAACCACTATGGCCATAACTGGTACACCCACCCTAGGTAACAGTTTTGCTGGAAAAACTTGAGCAAAATAATTACACTTTTTCAGTTATAACAGTCTCAAAGTGGTTTGTCTTAAACAAACTTTTGCTCCACTGGTAGGGAAAGAGTTCGAATCTAGTGTTGATCTTTTGTCTCACTATTGACCAAAAACGTTTTCTAAGCATTTATGCAAAAACTATTGGACTTCAAAGCATCCTCATGATAGGGCTAGAAATACCCTTACATGAAAATCGAATAAGATTTTATCTTCATTTTGTTGCCATGCTATGAAAGTTTGACCTTAAATTAAAATTTTCATACCTAAAAATATTAAAAACCCACAAATTTTCCAAATGTCAATCCATCTTTTTCAACACGTTTTCATAACAGTGACATACATCACAGGTTTCGGGAAATCTTAATTCATTAACATTTATGATGAGGTTGAGCTATGTGGAACGTACGGTATCCGACCGTTAGGCCGAAGTGTATCATTCAACAAACGAAATTTTATCAAGATTTGCAAAACTGAATTCAGCATTCTGATTTAAAGTGAAACAGTTTAGAATTTATCTTCTAAGATTGCATTAAAACTTCAGATGTACTAATCTCGCGAAGGAAGCATCCAGCAGCAGTGCACTTTTTATTTTGGCTTTGTTCACTAGCAGTAAGTTTAAAATAAGAAGATCAGGAACGTTTTCCTACTATTTCTACAGTTTAGTGCCTTTGAAAACGCGAGTAGGATAACAAGTCGGCCATTGTGACGACCATCTTTGGATTCCATGATGTTTCACCTTAAATGTGTAGATGATCCCTTATTGTTATGAAAAGAAGTTGTTTTGATTATTGGCATTGCAGTTGCTGATAGTCAGTTAAATATTTTACTTTATTTTTATTCTAAGCTTTTCTTACGAATAAAACTATGATATATACATAAAATGAATAGATTATTTTTTATAAAATATAAATAAGCTTTATATAAAATACATAGTCCCAGATAGCCGTAGCGGTAAACGCGCAGCTATTCAGCAAGACCAAGCTGAGGGTCGTGGGTTCGAATCCCACCGGTCGAGGATCTTTTTGGGTAGGAAATTTTCTCGACTTCCTAGGGCATAGAGTATCTTCGTATCTGCCATACGATATACGCATGCAAAAATGGTCATCGGCACAGTAAGCTCTCAGTGTTAATAACTGTGGAAGTGCTCATAAGAACACTAAACTGAGAAGCAGGCTCTGTCCCAGTGGGGACGTAATGCCAGAAAGATGAAGAAGAAGAAGAAGGCTTCATAATGTAACAATAACAATAGACACTAATCTCTTATCTGCATGAAATGGCCAGTAGTTATGTTATTTAAGGCGGCAGGATATCATTTTTCTTAAAGACTCACACACGGTTTTATTCAAAACGTAATATCAGACATGCTATTTACAAATTCCCATAAGTGTCTATTTTCGACCAAACGGCATTCGGTCAATGACCCTTTTGGCCAAATGGCATTCGCCAAATTACCCAGAACCGCATTGAACAGTGCTCTGTGCTGTTTTTTTTTTTGTTCATAAATCCAATTAGCAAAGAATTTTATCTTAAGTTCAAATGGTATCGAGGGGCTTATTGAAAAATGCACGAAAAATTTATTCAAGAAAAACTTGACTTTCAAATTAACATAATCTCACGCGATATATCAAATTGCGTTTTTTTTTTCGAAAACATAGTCAGTTGTGAACTTAAGTGACCACCGCTTGTGTTCCAAAACTTAATTAAACATCAAAGTTTTAAAAAATGACGAAACCTGCATAGCAAAAAACAGATAGTTTTGTAACTTTTTCCTGAATACCGGTTCGCCGAACGCCATTCTTCGATTGCTAGTTTCCCGAATATTCCGTTTCCCCCGAAAAGTGAGTGGAAAACACTCAAAATTGTACATTATACTTTTCATGGTGGTATCATATTAATTATCGAGAGAGAGAGAGAGAGAGAGAGAGAGAGAGAGAGAGAGAGAGAGAGAGAGAGAGAGAGAGAGAGAGAGAGAGAGAGAGAGAGAGAGAGAGAGAGAGAGAGAGAGAGAGAGAGAGAGAGAGAGAGAGAGAGAGAGAGAGAGAGAGAGAGAGAGAGAGAGAGAGAGAGAGAGAGAGAGAGAGAGAGAGAGAGAGAGAGAGAGAGAGAGAGAGAGAGAGAGAGAGAGAGAGAGAGAGAGAGAGAGAGAGAGAGAGAGAGAGAGAGAGAGAGAGAGAGAGAGAGAGAGAGAGAGAGAGAGAGAGAGAGAGAGAGAGAGAGAGAGAGAGAGAGAGAGAGAGAGAGAGAGAGAGAGAGAGAGAGAGAGAGAGAGAGAGAGAGAGAGAGAGAGAGAGAGAGAGAGAGAGAGAGAGAGAGAGAGAGAGAGAGAGAGAGAGAGAGAGAGAGAGAGAGAGAGAGAGAGAGAGAGAGAGAGAGAGAGAGAGAGAGAGAGAGAGAGAGAGAGAGAGAGAGAGAGAGAGAGAGAGAGAGAGAGAGAGAGAGAGAGAGAGAGAGAGAGAGAGAGAGCTGATGAAACCAATTTTTCTCACTTGCATACTATAGGGGCTGCCATATGTTAGACTTAAAATACCTCTATAAACCCAGATAGACGAATTAGCGGACTTGTGGTTACTTGGGATTATTGGCTATGTATAGATAATCGAATGTAAGTGAATTTGTTCTAATAAATTTCATTATAATGATCGGCTTGAAACGTTATCCATTTCCAATCGAAAAAATAATGCTAAAAAAGCATAAGCAGTAACAAATGTACAATATGTAGTGAACTAAACTCTTCTCTATACGTGTACGATGATCAGGATACATACAAAAAAGGCAACTAAAACTATCAAAAATTAATTTCACATGTTTATTTGTTTTTCAGTAAATAATACGTATTACTTATATATTTATGATCGCTGGTCGAAATTGCTTTGAATATCAAACCTAACTAGGTATAAAATTTATATTTTATGTATGTCATATTTAACAAATGTTATGCACCATTGAAGGTCCAACTATTTTTCCGCGCTTCATAAAATTAATAAAAAATAGACTAAAATTTTAGTACTATTCAATGTTGGACCATTGCACTTTTGTGTCGTGATTTATTTTGTTGGCTTCGTGCACTTTTTGAGTAGCGATTTTAGCAATAAAGCTTGTTCGGAAAAGTTTCTTTGTATATTAAAGTAAATCTTTTGAAACAAAAAGTTTTGTGATCTATCCACCTAGCAGTGAGATAGAAAAACTTTTTTTTCTCATAACATTGAGATAGACACATTGTGTCTTCGGCAAATTTCTAGACTTTCTAGATTATACTTTTTAGGATATATGCCGTAGTATGTGAATGACACATAAAAATTAATGTATCGATCATAACATTTATTCCAAGATAATTACAATTTTTGTGTTTTCTACAAAATTGATTATCACAAAAAAACATGTCTTTGCAGAACATGTCTTTACGCTCTTATTTTTGAAAGAACAAATTTCTTCAAAAATTACTATTTTTTCAAGGTGTCGTTTCCATATACTTCCTACCGGCAGGTGTCTTTTCATGCGTTTTCCAACCAAACGACCATTATGAAACGAAAATCAACCGAAAACTTCTTTACTTTAAGAGATAGAAGTTTGCGATGTTCCTCAAAAACAAGTGTTTTAAGATATAAAACAACTTTGCAGAAGATATGAAAAATGTTAAAAATGTTTTTGCCTTATATAAAAAAGTACAATAGATAGAAAATTCACGAGTTCAACAAAGTTGTTTTAAATTGACACTTCTACAACTTTGCCGAAGACATCAAAAGTCTATCCAAATGTCATGAAAACATAGTTTTTCTGTCTCGCTGCTAGGTGGATTGAACAACCTTTGGCAATTTAAAAAATATTGTACGAAATACGCGTATCTGTTAAAAATGCTCAGATCTAAAGCCTGTCCACGATAAATTTCGGACACGAATGGCGGGTGTACCACAGAAAGTTCGAGAATTTTACAGAAAGAAGGATTAACATCCTTGTCAACTGTTTATTTTGTAGATATAACTCTTTTATTCTGAAATAAACAATTGTTTTTGTTGAATTATGAGTAACTTTTTTTTGCTGCCATTATTTGGGTGTCCGAAATTTAACGTGGACAGGCTTTACATATTTGATTTTTTATTGACATTTTGCTCAGAGTTCTCGAATACTTTAAAATAGAAATATTATCAGCCTAAAATGAATGGTGTTAACCTTCTCTCTGCTATGAGCATAGTCAAAATACACAAATTTATTTGTTTATTATTGTAAATCATCGGACATATACGTCTGAAAGACAATTGAAGGTGCATTTAATTACTGCTAACAAACTGCCAAAATTGTCATTTTGACATTCGTATATCTGATGGCAGGTACGATGATACTCTTTGCTCAGAGATGTCAAGGAAATTTCCACTACGAAAAGGTCCTGGACCGACCGGGAATCGCACCCAGACGCCTTCAACTTTGTAGCCGCGGACTTTAACTACTCGGCTTAGGAAGGCCCGACCGACAAATAACGACCCAAGTAACCATATAGCACTTTATTTCGCCTTCCGTGCTAATATGCGGTTCGTTTTCGGGACGCTGAGAAGTTCTACGGTTTGCGTTGTGTGAGTGCGACAAGATATCCGTGTTAAGTCGAGAATGGATTACCAACTGGTGAGCTCATTTCATGCTTATAATGATACATTTTTTCATGACAGCGTTAATTTTAACTATATAATATTCAAACAAACTTTGTATGGTTCGTCACTGCAAGTGTCGGCTTTATTCCTGTTTAATATAATTTCAATTAACATATATTTTCTCTCTTTAACATTACTAAAAACATCTTTTGAATGGTTCGACATTATGGATGTTGACGTACATTTTAAAACTCCTATCAAAAAGTTTTCATCTCGGGACAAAAATGTACAGCGTTACTCTTCTGTAATTTTCAAACAAACTAGGGAAATTGTACCAGTTATGGCTATAGTGGTTCCCTATTTGGCCATATGTGCTTTCTCTAAAAACTTTCACATTTTGAATATTTTTTAATGTTTCAACATCAAGATTCATTTGATATCAAACTACTAAAACACAAAGAATGATTAAAAATTTGAAAATGATCAAATTATCACGTATGGCAGAATAGGCAACCATTATGTCCATAACTGGTACATCTACCCTATGTATGGTTCGTCACTACAAGTGTTGGCATCATTCCTGTTTCATATTATTTAAAATATATACATATATTTTTCTCTTTTCGCTATCACTAAAACATCCTTTGAATGGTTCGGCATTATGGATGTTGACGTATTGTTTAATTCTTCTACTTCTTGAGACAAAATGCAAAACTAGCTTTAGGTTGTATTTTTCCTCCTCATCCATGGATCGCATCACTGACCATTGGTGACTCCCAGATCTTTTCTTCCCTAATAAATACCCTTCCCGTGGTGATTGTGGAGATGCAGAGGTATTCTCGGTCTCTAGAAGCAACAATCATTACACCCTAACATTCCTTCTCCATCCCAACTGACTGTAAGGACTTGGCCGGCGCCGTTATTGATCAATAATATTAGAGCTGCTAAAATTGTACTTCGAGAATAATCGGACACTCCCATCCCCTATTCATTTGGATCGTAGTGCAATTCTTACCAGTTCCGATCAATCACGGAGTAGCAACCATTGCCATGTACAGTCAGTCTATGCTATGCTATGCTATGCAGGCATCTAGATGGGGGTTAGAACAAACCCCCTTTAGAAATCAACTCGTGTTATTTGCAACCATACGCCGAATGATGTAGTTGGAATGCTACAATTAGCAATAGCGCTTACACCGACCTTGTGAACATAGACAGACCATTCGCAATCGCTTAATAGGATTGATAAAAAAAAGGTTGAGCAGGTTCACAGAATTCGTATTCCTCTTCTACTATTGATAAACCTTAACATGGCAGAAAATGGTCATTGCATTCAAATGACATTTTGAACTGTTACAGTTTTCAGATTTTTCTGCTATCGAGTTAGAGAGGCGTCACCTTATAGAGGGGTCAAAACATCGAGATACAGAATATCGAGTAAGGGAGAGTTGACTGTATAATTTTTGGGGAACAGGGGATATTCGAGGAACTGGCGTTCAGATAAACGACATTTGGGAAAATGTAGTACATTTTTTTATACTGCTCATAAGTACAAATCGCTTGTAGCATATGGCATTACGGAGCCAAATGAATTTCGAATTTTTTTTGTCATTCATTCTATGCAACCTAGCTATCTCTGTCAGTTTGAAGACCTACTCGTCTTTGGACTAGTTAGCTAGAGATAAGCTCTGTTTTTATATGTTTTCGCCATTCAGCTATATTCTGGTGATGGATATTAGAAAAAATGGTTGTAGCGGCTCACTAAGAAAGTTGGACATATTTGCTATCTGTAACGACTAACGATACAGCGTTGCAACATGTTTATATTACATATAGTCAATACTACTCGCTTGTTATGGAGCATATGCTATGTCAAAGGGAAACTGAAGTGCATTAAACTACATTTGACAATTGTGTATGATAGAGTATCAAATTGCTTTTTAATTGCAACATGTGGAAGATTTTCAATAAAAGAAAAAGTGACTTTCGAATGTTCATGTTATTTAATATTGCCATGAGACTGACAAATTGGAATCGTTTATTTCGTATTCTATGCAGTCCCAATAACGTGATTGATCGTGATAACAAATTCTTTAAGAGTGTTTGGCGAAATTATTATTATTATCATCATCACCCTTTAGCTGTTTAACTTATTCTAGAAAAAGCTAATGAATAGCTGAATGTCAAAGAAATGATTCAATAGTTGTTATCTATTTAAACACTGAGAACATTTATTCCCAAAACCGTCATAGATAGTAAGTTGTAGTGTTGACATAGGAAAATAATTTCGAAACTTAATCGGCTCCGCTAAGGGTCATCAATGATACACGCTATGTCTGAACCAGACGATTATAAAAATCGAATGTACATCGGATTTTTTCACGCTAAAGTTTAGTATGTTTAGTATTTGGGTTATATTTTCATAATCGGAAAGTTTTAAAATATTCCATCGGTGAAATTTTGATTTTTTTCACAAAATCACGTTTTCGATGCATTTCAGCCCATAAAATTTTCACCGATAGAATATTTTAAAACCTTCCGATTATGAAAATATAGACCAAATACTGATCTCTAGCGATTTTTTCTAGTTTCTATGCAAACTTAAGGACAAACTATGTTTATTTTCCATGGAATTCTGCTACACTTTTGCTCTAAAAGGTAGCACTGCGATGGACCATTAGTTCGCGCGTGCACTTATATATGGCATCCAACAAGAAACAACAACTACCTACTTGTTCTGGATCACGGAAAAGTTGGGCCGGCAAGCAAAACCAACAAAAAATGAAAAGAAAAACTGTGCGATACTATCGATACTGGTTGGTAACAAAGGGTTCGAAGCACAGTGGTTCATATATAGAAAATCATGGTAAGTTTCCTCATTCTCAATATTTACTATTATTAACTATCAAATGTGTTTGGTAACATGTTTTAGGGTTAAAAACCCTATTCTCGGCATAATCACCAACAATGTTACAAATTGTACAGACCACCTTAGGCAGAAGGGGGCTTTATATGAGAATTCCCCATAGATATCTATGAAACTTGATAATTTTCTACTGCATTAGAGGTCTTTCTATTAGCTTGATAGGTTCATTAATGATTCGAGTTTGTTTATTTTGATATTCATGAGCTGCCGGGAATTCAAAAGCTGAAGTAAGGATGCGCTCGAAATAAGAATCATGGAAAAGGCCACACGTTTCTATTTATTCAAAATTAGTTGCGGAAACATAATCATTACCTACCATTCAGAAGTTAATTGATTTCAAAGGTTTATAATGCGCTTTCTATTCACTGAGGCCTTAAGTGTCCATAATATAAATCAAAACATTCTTCAATAGTAACTTCTAGTTACATAAGACTAAAATCAGTTCATTGACTTGAAAAAAAAATATATTCAAACTTAATTTCGCACGGCTTTTGATGAAAGTGAAACAGTCAAGTTTTAAAGCATACAAAAGTTTTAGGGCTTGTGTAGTTATATGATAGAAAAATATTATTTTTTTACTCGTATGTCTTCTTAACTATCTGATGTTGTAGGTGAATGTCTGACTTTGTTTTGCAACTCAAATCTATGTTTGAATATTGGATTTTTCCCAGCCTTTTGTTAAACTGGACCTCCGCTAAACGGTTCGAGAGAGACAACCGGGCAAGTGAACGAAGCCAGCGGCGGCCGTCTCAAAGGTAGCGAAATAGAATTTATTCCGGACTAACCACGGAAAATATTCCAATTCGTGATTATCCAAAAACAGCGCGCGACCATTCGTTTGTTTTTGGTGCCCCTGCTGCTGGTGCTGGTTTGCTGCCATGCCGGGATGATTTAGTGCGAGGACAGAGGAAGTACAGATTCATTAAATTGATAAAGCTCGGCGATACAACGATACCGGTAATTATACATAAGCCCGATCGAGTGCATGTTTTTAATTTTCGAATACGAAACTCTGGTGGGGGAGGGGGAAGGCATCGGTCACGGCGTGCTTGATAGAAAATTATTGTCACAAAATAATGGCATCACCAAATCATCCACTATTCGTAAATATAGACTTATAGTTTAAATTTAGAGTGTTCTTCTAAAACATCCACCGAGGGATCGGTCCAGGATCTTTTCGTAATGGAAATTTCCTTGACTTCCCTGAGCATAGAGTATCATCGTACCTGCCACACGAAATACGAATGCGAAAATGGAAATTTTGGCAAAGAAAGCTGGAAGTGCTTATTGAACACTAGGCTGAGAAGCAAGCTCTGTCCCAGTGAATGTCAAGAAGAAGAACAAGAAGAACACTTATTCAGCACTTATAAGCACTAATTATAAGTCCCAAATGAGCATCACAAAAACATTTATGCACTACAAATGATAAATTGAATAAAATAACTTGAAAGAAAAAATCACAAAAAACTGACTAAAATTTATAAGCAAAGGCCATTTTTACAAAAAAAAAAAGTTGTTCGGTATCCCTCGGTGGATGCTTTTTTTGAAGAACATTTAAAATAACAGCGGAAATTCAATAAATTTGTACAGTACATGATTTGGCGATTCCTATTTTTTTGTACTAAACCAGGGCCGTATACACAACGTGAGGCAGAAGAAACCGATTTGCTCAGGCGTTGGAATGTGGGTCCCAATTTGTGTGCGAACATGTGCATTCAACCGGCGAGTTCTGCGGCATGGCCAACGAACACCAGGAAAACGATACGGGATCAGAATTTTCCCTCCGGCTCGAAACAGCAGGAAGCGTTCTTATTTTTTTTTTTTCGAAAATGCTTTCTCTTTAGTCCTTTTTCTGGGATGTTTACGCTGGTGAGAATAGAAAGTGGTAACCCTGGGATATGAAGTGTGATAGTGGCGGCGCAGAGACCCGACTATATCTACAACTCAATAATCCTAATCGATGATTTATGTGCGTCGATTTGTTACTGTAGCTTACTTGTAGGGATTGGGTAAAATTGTAGGTGGATACTTCTCATTTTCAAGTTTACCACCATGACATGACATTCAGTACATTTGTATTGAATTGAGCTAGAAATCTTAAAAAGAAACACTTGGATCACTCGAACTTTTGCTCCACTTTACTCTACTGCTGAATCCCAAAAAATACTAAAGGAATGCTTCAAAAATGACGTTGAAAATCTCCTAACAACTTCTTAGAATAAGAATTCTCCCAGAGAAATCTTCATAGGAATATTGGTGGTGATATCTCTGATGATTTTTTTTATAAAACTATATCGGTCTAAAACAAAAGTGTCCAGAATACTGCAATACTACTGTGCACCATGATTATGACTTGAGACAAAGTAATTGGAGAAAGCCGTGATTATTGTGACTGGTATTCCATCCCCAGAACCAGAATTTGCTGAGCCTCTCAAGAACACTAGTAGAGATGTTTGATGTTTACTTCTTGATGAGTAGAAATCTTGAAATCTGTTAGGAATTCTGACAGTTGAGTAGAGAAGGAATTTTTAAGATCTCTTGAGATTTCAATGATACAGTTAACTCTCCCTTACTCCATATTATTATAATTATCTTTATTATCGAGATTTTCAGCCGGATGCTGGTTCGTCTCCATCGTTGGGTTTACTCGATATTGAAGGGACCATCGAGTTAGGGAGGTATCGAGTTACAGAACACAAAACCTGTGCAACAGAGATCCAAGGGACCATCGAGTTAGCCACGAAAACCAACTTTTACTATGGTTCTCTAACTCGATTTCGAGAACGGAATATCGAGTAAGGAAGAGTTAACTGTAATTCTTGAGTTCCCGTAAACTTTGAGATGTCTTTGAATGTTTTTAAAATCCGGTAAGAGTTCCAGAATTTCAAAAGAAATCTACCTGAGATTTCGGTCGAAACTCCAGGAGCTCTTGGATTCCGGTAGAATTTTACGATTCCCGCGAGTATTCTTTGAATCTGAAAAGAGTTCTGGTATTTCGAAGGGGCTTTGGGCATTCCAATAGGAATGCTGTGACTTCAAAGATAGTAAATGTTTCATGATTTATGTTCTAAATACTTGTTGAGAATTCTGGAATTACAATCAGTATTCTAAAATTGTAGTGCTTCGATGGAAGTTTTGGGATTCCAGTGGAAATTCTGGGGGAATTCTGGTTTAACAATGAATGTTCTGGAATTAAGGCTAAATTTCTAGAAATCCAAATAACATTCCCAACAACCATTTTTGCTGAATAAGATTTGATGACCCAATGTCAACCCGCACGACGGTAACTGTAATTTGCACACGGAATGACTTGAGAATGTTAAGTTTGTTTAAAATGTTAACTACACAGTACCAAAAAATAATGTGATTTACGTCTTTTGGGATGCACATAAAAGAAGCGAGCCGAATGACGTGAATTTGTGTCCAATTTCAAATACATTAGTGTCTGATTCGGGAAATGTCGATCACGGTTCCATCATTTTTGTATCCTTTAACATGTAAAATTACATTTTTTGTTCAATACGTCTTCAAGGACACGTTTTTGTGTCGTTCCATCACTTACATCATGTGCCATTCAGTCATAACCAGAATTACGTCCAGAATAGTTTTCATTATTTTTAAGAGTGTAGAAGCGACTGGTTTGCCATTGAAAGAATCTGTTTTTTATTCTCAAATAGTTTTAGTAGCAAATTTAAATTATTATGGGCAGTTATGTTCAAACACAATAAAAACCGTTTTAGTTCTCAAGCAAGCCACCTCTACTCCAGTAGTAACGGTGGCTCTAGGCCTACATGTTCTTAAATTAACTAAGCTGTCATGCGAATGGGATTCTAAATCATTGTCAACAGTTTTTATTTAACAATCAATCCCTTCGTAAAACTATCTATAGCTAATAAAAAATTTTATGATTTTAACTCAATCAAAGCATTTACAACGCTTTAGAACTACTCGGCATACACATTCTCAACAAAGTCATGGCAGCTTTTCACCGGCCATAACTCATTCCTCCGATTTTGAGCACAAAGGAATTCCCGCAACAATCAACTCAATCTATACCTTCAATCCAGATAGTCCACATCGTTTTGCCCGACATATTCCAACTGATCCGAATCGTGTATCACACACCACAAAAAAACACCGTAACAATCCAAACAAAAGTTGCTCTAGTGGTGTGATCCACGAGCTCGTAAAAATTATACATCTAATAAAAAATTTATTCGATGTTTAACTTCGGTTTTACTTTTACAGTCCCGCCATAAATAAACAAACACATCTCACTATCCGTGAGTGGAAAGAATACCAGCCTCCAGGTTGAGCAAATTTGAATCCTACTTCGAGTCGGCATAGTTTCCGATGATGAGTGCTTCGGTTATCTTGTAGGGTAGAAGCACCGGTTGTGGGCATAGCACCAACCATAATGGACTATGTCGTTTTCTCTCAATTTCTGAACATGAGTCATATTCTGAACAGTGACGATTTTGAAGATTAAAACTAATATTTATAATACTCTTTCACATGGAGAAATTTCTAAAATTCAATTGAATATTAGGCATCACAGACCAATCCGGTTTTTCATACTAAAACAAGGTTTATGATCAGGTCCTATATTTTTCACAAATAGTATGGACTAAGAGCTTACATTTGGCGTATGTGACTGACCAAAACCGGTGCTTCCACCCTACATTTGGTTCATGGAGGGGTACAAACATAGCAGAGATGAAACGATGAATTCGTAAAACGATTAGAATTTGATGGCAGCATTTCAACACCATTCTTTTTATGCCGAGCTGGTCGCTATGCACCGTCTTCGACGACATCGTCACCGTTCTGGTCTAGCAGCAACATTGAGGTAAAGTGGAAACGGGCTTGGGTCATAAAATCATCTGTTTAACCACCTCCAACCCACCGATATGCTGCCATCGCATCGTGTCGGACATTATCGATGGGAGAAGTGGCGTTTAACGGACTACTAAATGTAGGGAGCGAGCTTGCTGCCGCAACGTTGTAAAAATTTCATGTGATTTAGATTGCTCCTAATTGCGGCTCTCTGGATGAAAAGTTTTGGGCTTATGATCTTACAAAAGGGAGACGTGCCCTGTGAATCACTAAAGGTCTCACACAATGCATAAGAGGTGGAATAATTTCGTGAACACCTTGAGCAGGTTATTAAATGTAAGTTATTCCTAACTTCACTGTAGAAAAGAAGTGACATTTAACGGACACCTTAGCTGTTAAATGCAATACTTATGATTTTCTTCGATGACCTTCCTTAGCCGAGTGGTTAGAGTCCAAGGCTACAAGGCGCATCCATGCTGAAGATGTCTTAATTCGATTCTCGGTCGATCCAGAATATTATCGTAATGGAAATTTCTCTGACTTCCCTGAGTATAGAGTATCATCGTACTTGCCACACGATATACGAATGCAAAAATGGCAATTTTGACAAAGAATGCTCTCAGTTAATAACAGTTGAACAATTACAATTTCTTAAAATTCAACATTTATTTGTAATCTATATAAATAAAAATGGAATGGTGTTTGTATGTCACGAAATGACTTACGAACGGGTCAGCGGATCTGAATGATTCTTTCTCCGTTTTGTTTGTCACGGGTTCCGACGTGTTTGTGTGTATAAAACTCCAAGGATATTCACCGGGAAAGCTGAAAAACGAGAGTGAACGGAACTGTCATTTTGTATGGGACAAACCGTATCGTTTTTCAACAGCCTACTTGATGGCAAGACGAAGTTTGCCGGGACCACTAGTATGGAAAAAAATTGTTTTTTGCTTTCAATTAGCTTCAACAAAAATAATATATTAAAGCGAATGTTTCTGTAGTATGTTTTGAAAACTGCACGTTGTATAACAAAATATTGTAGTTGTAAATTCTTTTAATATCAATTTTTTGTTTCTTTTAGATGCGACGATATATTAAAACCCAATGAGTTGACACTAAGAAAGCTTATTGGATAGAAGCTGACTAATTATTTGGTAAGTAATTTTGTAATTTTGTAAGTAATTAGTCTCAATACTAATTTTAGAACAAAAGCTATTTGAATATAACTATTTTATATGAGCTTTCAATCATTAGATTTTATCACGATTAATCAGTAATAAATTAACTCATTCCTTTTTTAAAACAATACTTTTTCCCAAAAAACTAAAATTGACTAAATAAAATAAATAAAATAAACTTCATCCTCAACCTACAAGAACAAAAAGAACCAACCGAAATGTGACTGTGTGTCAGCAATCAACCCTTTCACCGAGCCGAGAGGGTGGTGGGTTGCAACCGATCCTCAGAGAGCTACTTTTTCCACCGCATCTGGTATTCCTCACCCAAACCTATGTACGGGAACACCTTTTTCTGTTTCTGATGGCGCAACCATCACTGATGTTCTGTTCACATGTAGGTAGCTAACTAGCTATGCATACCAACCGAGGTGCCACTCTGGGAACAACGCCAGAATGATTTTGCATGTACTAGGTAGATGGAATCATATCAGCTCAGAAAAAGTCCTTCCCCCCCATCCTAGACCACCCGACCGTGACAAGTTATATCTAATCGATGCTGCTGCTGTCGGATGCGCTGGCTGACTTGACGACTGGAACGCTATTACGCACCTTAACGGTTATCTCGCCTGTCTTGGTGCAGTGATGATATGGGAGGGTGGTGGAACTGGCGGTATGTTGGTGTCTGGTGGATTTTTCCCATGTATTGTACCGTCGGACGGGGCTACTTCTGATTCCGAGGCGATCCTCTGGGAATCGCTTCGGAGTTCCTCTAGCGAATTCTCCGCAGTTAAACTGGGTTTTTCATATATCCTCCAGCAATTCTTTCAGAGTTCTTTCGGAAAGTCCTTCGGAGTTTCACTGGTAATTCCTTCAGATTTTATTAGTGGGTCCTCCAGCAATACCTCGGGAGTTCTTCTAGGAATTCCTTCGTAGCTCCTCCAGGAATTCTTCCGGAGTTCCTCCAGAAGTTTCTCTGATAATTCCTTCAGACTTTCTCCGGGAAATATTCCAGAGTTCCTCCGAGACATCCTCCAGAGTTGTGCTGGGAAATTAATTAGAAAGAATAATGCCTGGATGAATGTTTTGAAGAAATTTTATAATTATTCACGGAGGAATTTCTGATGTAAATTCTGAATAATCGTAGGAAGAATGAATTTCCATTCCTTCAAAAATACACATGTTAACCAGTTTGGATTTTTCTCTCTGAAACAACCACCGCCTCTGGTTCCTACTCATTTGAGGCAAGTAAAAACAGGAACAATATTCCATCGCTGCTGTTTTTTTAAACAATATTTATTTTTATGGAGAGCTTTATTTCTCCACTTTCTAAGTGAAGGTGCAACAGTTAAGAGTGGTTTAAGAAGGAAAGTAATTTCTCCGGGGAATCCATAAGGAATTTCAGTAGGAATTCGTCCAAGAAGTCCACAACAAATTTATACGGGAATACATTTAAAGATTCCTCAACGAAGTCCTCCTACAGAAATCTCCAGGAGCTCTCCCAGGCATTCTGTCGTAGTTCCTTTGATGTATCTTACAGAATTTCCACTAGAAATTCCTCCATGGATTTACACCAGAAATTCCTTTTTAGATTTCCTCCAAGAATTCCTTCGGAGATTTCCTGCAGGAAAGCCTACGGATATTTCCATCAGAAATTTCTACATGGATTTCGCCCAGAAATTGTTCCGGGATATCCTCCAGAAAATCTTTTTGGGGCTTCCACTAGAAATTCCTCCGGGGATTTCATGCAGAAATTCAAACGGAGATTTCCTCCATGGATTTTTCTGGAGATTTGCTCCGAAAAAAATCCAGGAATT
The DNA here is from genome assembly GCF_002204515.2 of Aedes aegypti. Classification (NCBI taxonomy): domain Eukaryota; kingdom Metazoa; phylum Arthropoda; class Insecta; order Diptera; family Culicidae; genus Aedes; species Aedes aegypti. Next base: position 386,356,006 of record NC_035108.1, read on the forward strand.
ACCTCCAGGAATTTCTTCGGGGATTTTCTCGAGGAGTTTTCGGGATTTTCCTCCATAAATTCTTCCGAAGATTTTGTCAAGGAATTTCTCTAGATATTTTCCCCTGAAATTCTTCTGGAAGTTTCCTCTAGCAATCCCTCCGGGTATTTGCTCCAATAATTCTTCCAGAAATTTCCTTCAGGAATTTCTCCGAAGATTTTCTCCAAGAATTCCTCTAGATATTTTTTTCCAAGAATTCCTCCGGGGAACTCCCACAAGTACTTCTCCGGATATTCTATCCAGAAATTCTTCATTGGATTAACAATAATTCCTCCGGAGATTTCGTTCAGGGTTTCCTCTGAGGATATCGTCCAAAAATTCATTAAATGCCTCCGTAGATTTATTCCAGGAATTTCCCCGGAGACTTTTTCCAGGAACTCCTCGGGGGATTTTCTCATGGGGTTTCCCAATAGCCATTCCTGCGTTCGGAAATTGAAAAAAATATTAAATAATTGATTCCGACTTTTCCTCCAGAAATTCTTCCGTGGTTTTTGCTCCTGGTATTCCTCTGGGAATATCTCCCAGGAACTCCTCTAGTTCTCCTAAGGGTTTCACAAGGAATTCCTCCGGGGATTTCCTTCAGAAATTCATTCATTATATTTTTTTCAAGAATTCCTCCGGAGATTTAATTTATAGTTCCTCCGGAAGTTCTGTCTGTTCCTCCTGGATTAGCTTCGGAGTTTCTCCAGGAATTCCTTCAGAGTTTCTCTATGCATTCCACCATAGTTCTTTCAGGAGTTCTTTCAAAATTTAAGTTGGAAATTCCTACGGAGCTCCACCGAGAATGCCTTCGGATTCCCTTCATGGATTCTGTAGGAATTCTTTTAAAACTCCTCCATAATCGCCTCGGATTCCCTTCTGGAAATTCTTGAGGATTTTTTTTTTAAATCCTGCAGGAATTTTCTCCAGAGCTTCTTCACGTTCACACAACTAGGGTAAATGTTCTAATAGTGGAGGTACTAAGCATGGTTCAACATCATTTAACCCCTTAAAATTTAAGAAGTGCAATTAATGTACACACTATTGTTGTACCGAGAAGTAACGACCATTAATTTAATGCGAAAATTGATTTCATCGCAGTAACCATCGGGATGTCCTTGAAAAATAATACCTCCACTATGGATCGATGCACGCGTTCATTATTTGACGTTTTAGCGGTACCGTGTTATTTATGTGACCATGGAAACCAGTGAATTCGGCACCGCTCAAACGTCAAATTAGTGAACTCGTGCATCGGTCCATTGGTACAGTGTTCCTTCAGGCTTTAGGACATTTCGTCGAATGACATTTGGTCGAATGGACATTTGGTCGAATGAACATTTGGTCGAATGGACATTTGGTCGAATTGCTTTGGAACATTTTTTTTGTGGAATGCCTTTTAGTTGAACAGAAATTTAGTTCAAAGCTTATTTGAAATGGTTTATTAAAATATCGTTTGATAAAATTAATTATTGTTTTCTGAGTTTTGCAAAGTTGGTAAGATTACGTTTTCTTTTGAGTGATCTGAATCATTAACTGTTTTTGGATAAAGAATGAGACATTTAATGTAGTTTTATTTTCAAATTCCATACATCTTTTGATTGAATGAACTTTTCAAAAATGATTTTTTTTTACCATGACTGAAATATTTAGCTCTAGTGAATTCATTATTCTTTGAAAATATCATCATTCTTTGAAAAACTGCTGAACAAGTTTTTATTTTATTACTCAACGATGTGAACAAAATGTTTTCATTATTTATTATTCTTTTGAAATGTCATCGTTCTTCGTAGTGAACTGCTGATCTTCATCTGATGGAAGAATTTGGAAAGAGTGCTCGGGATCTTGCTTTGTATTCCTCGAGTTCTTGCAGCTTACGGAAGTGGATAAGATTTTAAATTGCGAAAATCATAATTAAAACGGCAGGAAAAATTTGTTTTACGGAAAACCTTTATGGCGAAGTGAATGTTAGGTGTAGGTAACTCTACTTATGGGCAATTGTTTTATTGTGAATTTATAAAATTTTTGAAACCAATTGGCTATCAAAAAAGACCACTTCTTATTGGTCGTTTAAGCAAAGGCCTACTTTGACACCGATGAGTTGGATACAACTAGGCACTTTGTTGCTAGCCCGGCCGTGTTGCTAGCTCACAAATTAGAATTTTTACCAAAAGTTTGGAAATTTTTCATGAAATCAAATTGTTTCAAATCTACTTATATTCCATGTTAAGTTTACCACAATGCTCAAATATATAAAAATACTTAATTGAGAGCAATATAATGGCAATTGTGCCAATTTTCTTAAAAAATATCGCCATTTTTTGAATGAAGTATGCAAAAAAACAGCACTGGCTTTTGTATCGTCAAGGTTATCGACTGAAAAACAACGGAGCAGTCTTAGTTGACCTGTCACATCGTGTCCTAGGGAAAATACATGCGTGCATTTGACGCAACGTATCATTGTGGGTTGCTTGATTGAAAAACATTGCTTCAACCGAGCTGTCAATTGACGTTGACAATGAAGTTGAAGTTGATACCTGGAAAGAACCTTTGTGAGTTTGTTACTTTGCTCAAAAATTAGATTCTTCCATTGTCTTGCTTATATGCCAATTCGAAGCTGAGAAAAAATATCAAACTTTAAATGACAATTGAAGCTAAAAATAAACTTTTATATCGTCAAAAATTTCAAATGCATTACAAATTTCAAGCAGTGTATGCACTTTTGATTTTTAACAACAAAATTCTGGTTCTCGCTCCAGTCCACTTTTTGGACTGCATTTTGGTCCCATAAAACTGTGCCAAATTTCAGCGCGATCGATGAAACTATATTTTAGCACTAGCTGTTCAAAGTTTGTATAGGATCTACTAAGGGTAAACTTACTTTTTGCAAAGAAAAATCACGAGAGGTTTCCCATTGACCTCTATACAAGTTGTGAACACAGATCACGATAATTATTTGTACGGTAAAGAATATTGCCGAAGACCGCGAAACAATCCGACACTTGTGAAAAAAAGTTATTCAATGAAAATATGTTGGCAAGGTGACGTTGATAAACAAGTAAACGAATAACAATAACAAAATTAGGCAAAATTTCCGAACAGACTATGCTTAATAACTTTTTTCACATGCATTGGACTGCTTTACGATCTTGAATATCGTGAAAATACCTATCAAGATCTGTATTTTTATAGAGGCCAATGGGCGCCCTCTGGCGATTTTTTCTTTGCAAAAGTGATTTTTTCCATAGTAAATCCCATACAAACTACAAACGGGTTGGTGTCACCGATCGAGCTGAAATTTTGCGCAGTTGTTATGGAACCCCATTGCAATCTGAAAAATGAACTGAAGCAAGAATTAATATTTTTCATATAACTTTATCCCAGGCTAGTATGCTTATTGTCAGAGATTAAATGGTTGTTCATTTAGCTACGTGTGTTCATGATGTCCCTTATACCCCAATGTGGCCCATTATTTGAATTTTGTGAATATCCAAAATTTCGGTTTCATTTCTGTAATATAATCAATGAATATAGTTGTGAATTTCGGACCGGCAAAAGTGTTACCATTCTCGACCTGGTAAAATCGATATTATCGATAATATCGATATTTGTACAGCCTTACTTTAAGGGTATCATTTCGGTCCCATAATAACTGTGAAATTTTCTTAGCCTAGTGGTAAATTCCTCTACTACAAAGGAAAGCCATGCTCAATGTATCTTAGTTAGATTCTCGGTTGATGCAGGATCTTTTCGTAATGGAAATTTTCTTGAGTTCCATAGGCATAGCAAACAATACACGAATGTAAAAATAGCATTTAAAATTTTCAGTTAAAAACTGTTAAAATTTCAACTTGATCGACAAAACTATAATTTAGCACCAGCTGTTCAAAATGTATATGGGATTTACTATGGGAATTTTACAACTAGATTTGTAACAGAAAACAAAACATGCTTTGATTTTTTTTTTATTCAGTTTAACAGGTTTTGAAACAATAGGAAGTTTTTTAAGTAGGTACGAGAAACTATAAATGTAATTTAAAATTACTATGTTTAAAAATATACATCTTCGAGCAAATTGAAGCCAAAAAATTAAATATTCTTCTTCTTCTTGGCATTATGTCCTCACTGGGACAGAGCCTGCTTCTCAGCGTAGTGTTCTTATGATCACTTTCACAGTTATTAACTGAGAGCTTTCTTTGCCAAAGTTGCCATTTTCGCATTCGTATATCGTGTGGCAGGTACGACGATACTCTATGCCCAGGGAAGTCAAGGAAATTTCCATTAAGAAAAGATCCTGGACCGTCCAGGAATCGAACTCAGACACCTTCAGCATAGTTTTGCTTTGTAGCCGCGGTCTAACCACTCGGCTAAGGAAGGCCCCAAAAATAAATATATAAATATTATTGCTTTGAATTTGAAATGAACTCCATCTGACGGTAATCTGCTTCTGTTTGAGCTGTGCCATTTGCTAGTCTTGGTAGATTCCAGTTCTCTATGGCGGCAACCATCAACCTGATGCTCGAGAGGATCCCTTTTCATCTCTCATCCGGGCCTTGGTCGCGTCGTCATCCAACATGCTCCAGTCCACGTCCTTCGTCGGGTGATGTGTCTTGATGATTGTGCTTTCACAACGACCGACGTCAATCCCCTTGCTGGTGTGTTAAGAGCTAGGGCAAAGACAAGATACAACGTTTCTACATTATACAAACACTCCCTCGGTGGCGGGGCACAGATGAGCTATGGGGGTATATCGGGTTTGTGGCAGCTCATCCGAATTTGTCGGAAAGTTTGTCTTTGTTTTATTTTAAAGTGTAGGATGGGATATACAAATATGAACGTTCGTGCATTCGTAATACATTAATCACGATTAATATATTTTTATGCGTTTTCATACCTGACGTAGAATTTCACTGCTTTTAAATAAATAATGATTGCGCCAAATTCCAAGTAAGGAATAATTGATTTAGCATTTCTAATAATACTGAGAACAGTTTTATTCTAGAATTATAATTTGGAATGTAGAGTACTATAATGTGGTATGATATTGAGCTTAGTGGATGACACTGAAATAAATCACAATTAAAAATAAATAAAATCTGAGAACTTATGTGCAGTTGGAGTACCATAACAGTTTCGAACTTTAACAGACGAATTTAACTCCGTTCACTGGCACAAAATGGAATTGAGTCACCATTTCGTTCAAAATAACTTTTCCAAACAGTTTGTTAATAGATGAAATCAAGCTAAAAAAACGATAGCTAGAATCTTTAGAAGTATTTTTGATAGTTTTTAAAGTTGGTACAACCATACGTTAAAAAACATAAGTTAAGCAGATTATTACATTAATCAATCTATATTATATGTCTAAGGTCTGAATTAGACTATTTTTTTTTCTATTTACATACAATCAAGCCATGCTAAACACTGTCGAATGCCTTTTCTATGAATAGAAGATCAAGAGAAATAGAATAATCTTCTGATGAGTTGGAACGAATCAAATTTGTTACACGCAAAGTTGATGAGTGGTAGTATACCCATGTTGGAACCCGAACTGCTCATTGAATTTTCGTTGGTGTGGATCATCATTCTGTTCAAAATAACTCTTTTAAAAAGTTTACTGATGGATGAAAGCAAGCTGATTGGACGATAGCTAAAAGCTTTTAAAGGATTTTTGCCGGTTTTATAATTGGTACAACCTTGGTATTTTTCCATTTGTCAGAAAAATATGCGAACTGAAAACGTTTATTAAATATTTGTACCAAGAATGGTAAGCTACTCTCTGGAAATTTGTTGATGAGGATGTAAAAAATTGTTGTCTCATTGTGTTCTCTTTCTCATTATCATTAAGGACTGTGGAAAATCCTAGTAAATAATTCATTTCGCTTCTAATATTTTAATGAGATTTATCAACACAATGTGTTTAATAATACACAGGTTTAGGCCTTCCCAAATTTACAGACAGTGTTGGACATTACCACCGAAATGCTCATTTGCCATAAACATTTCCATCCAGTTTATGACAAGAGTGATGCTACGCATCACACCCGTGCCAGGAAAAAAAAAAACAAATCGAAACCTTTGCACCCATTCGAACCCATCTCGCAGTCGAATTCCATCCAATCAAATGGAGCAAACTCGTTATCGTAGATAACTGAGTCGTAACATAAATACTCCCCAACTCTCTCCACTCATCCCCCCAGTTCATGGCCCGGTTTGATAAAGATTTTCTCTCAAGAAATTTGCTGTCTTCCATCCTTCAGCAGCCATCACATACACCCGGATCCCGGTCTAGTCATTGTCGTCCTCGTCAACTTCAACGCTTCGTCCGTAGCTCAGTCTCTGAGAGTAGAGTAATGCGGGGCAAAATTTTTAGTTCAATTCAAAGCAAATGTGACAAATTTCATGGCTGTTAAAACAATGTTCTGGTCAGAGCCTTTCACTCACATCAAAAGTAGAAAGGTTTTCAGAAAAGGATAAAAATAAGTAGGGCTATCAAGGTATTGAATTAAAAATATTATGCCTTTCGAATTTCTTTGCGAATTGAAACAAAAGCGATGTTTTGCATTAACCTCCTTCCAGCCAACATACATACTCAAGATAATGATGAGCTAGAAAGTTGGTGTTTTCGACAAAGTTGTTCAGTAGAACAAGGGCTACCTGGCAGTGAGAAAACTGTTCGGGAATTCGTCCGCTAGTTGGCGCTAGTATTTTTTTCCTTAATTTTTAATAACTCAAGATCCTGATGAGCTAGAAGGTTGGTGTTTTTTGGCAAAGTTGATCAGTAGACCGAGGGCTATCTTGCAGTGACAACTCTGTTTGGAAATTCGTCCGCTAGGTGGTGCTAATAACTTTTTTTAAAATTTTCTATAACTCAAGATCATGATGAGCTACAAGATCGGTGTTTTGGTAAAGTTGTTCAGTATAACAAGAACTACCTGGCAGTAAAAAATCTGTTTAGGAATTCGTCGGCTAGGTGGCGCTTATAACATTTTTCATATATTTATTACAACTCAAGATCCTGATGAGCTAGAAAGTCCACGTTTTCAGCAAAGTTGTGCAGTTAAACAAGAGCTATCTGTATGGGAATTAGAAGCAGAAGCAATTCCTTTTATACGCCCTTCGGAAATTGAATTGGACTGTACTGCCACTTCCGTCGTATGAAGCACGCTGCATGCTCATCAACTTGGAAACACTTAAGCAACGCCGGGAATTCGCAATGATTCTCTTTATAAACAACATTATTTCGAACCGTGTAGACCTGCTGCACTTCTTTCTCAACTAAACTTCTACACTCAAGACCCTGATAAGCTGGAAGGTTGGTGTTTTCGACGCATAGTTGATCAGCAGAACGAGGGCTATCTGGCAGTAGGAAGCCGTCCACTAGGTGAAGCTAGTCAACAATTGTGTTTGAACCTCTACATCTTGAAATCCTGATAACCTAGAAGGCTGAAGTCTTCAGCAAAGTTATTTAGCAGATCAAGGAGTATCTGACGGCAATATATTTGTTTGGGAGTTTATTCGCTAGGGGCGCTTGTAACAAATTTTCTTCAACTTTCTGTATCTCGAGATCCTGACGAACTAAAAGATTGTTATTCTCGGTAACTGCTAATTTAAAATGTTTTGGTGAAGTGAATAATTTATTTTATTTGTCTAGATTATTAATATTTTTGTATGGACCAGAAACCAAGTGGGGGAGATCTTAAAACAATTATCACGTAATGGACGACTAATGTATTGATTTCATTTGCAGAAATGTTCAGGCGGCTCTATTTTCGTATATAAGTTATTTGTCTAGTGAAAAACCTAATTTTCTTTCAACTAACTAACTTTTCTATCTCACGATCTTCATGCACTAAAACGTCGAAGCCTTTGAAATAGTTTTTCAAACGACCAAGATTTTCATAAGTTAGGAAACTTGCTTATTGTAAACCATTTCGATTCAAGTAGGAATAATTTTGATTCAAATTGTGTGCATTTTTTTTTGTGGAAAAACTAGGTGTTATGAGTGTTTAGCAAAGATACTTCAATGCGATTAAAAGCACAACGTTGATTTAGTCTTTTAGTGATAATCCAAAGAAAGAGGTGAAATAAATTCAAACAACTTATTAACGGTTCAAGGAGCCTTCCGTAGCCGAGTTGCTACAAAGCAAAGTCATGCTTAAGGTGTCTGGGTTAGATTCCCGGTCGGCCCAGGATCTTTTCGTGATAGAAGTTTCTTTGACTTCCCTGGGCATAGAGTATCATCTTCCTGCCACACGATAAACGAATGCGAAAATGGCAACTTTAGTAAAGAAATCTCTTAGTTTACAACTGTGGAAGTGCTCATAAGAACACTAAGCTGAAAAGCATGTTCTGTCCGAGTGAGGACGTTATGCCAAAAAGAAGAAGAATTAATTGTTCAACTTAAAACTGTGGGCATATTCATAGATGATACGGAGCTGTGTTTATAATCCCATTCTAGCCAGTTCTATGATTTTTTTTCCTTACTAGTCAACTGATTGTTTTGTATGTAATGCGTTACATGAATTCGTTGGCGTTAGTTCTATTTGAACGCTTACAGATTGTTTGATTTTTGGAAGGGATTTCTAGATGATGGAAATTTATCTAAGACATACAGTTTTAAATAACTTTCATCCTTTATTATGCACATGTATGACGCTCATCGAGTATTATGCTTATTATGATCGGTATATCTTCAACAAGAGGGAGAATTGCCGTAGTTTCATCCCAAAAGAAAAGAAAAAACACGTTTACAGTAAAGTTCATTAATATTACTATCAAAAATATTTTCAATGATATTGCATATATTCTAGTTATCAAACGATCGATACGGTAGTTTTCATTTCTTCTCTCATGGAGTTGAAAAAATATTGGTCTACCATAATAATCTGATTTCTGCGAATCTGTCGTATATCTTCAAACTAAAAATCTGCACAGTTCTTCAATAAATATAGAAAAGAAAATTCCAGAATAAAATGGTATGTACATTATGCATTACAATATTCATAATCACTCACGGTCTAAAAATTATAATGATTCCACAGGAAGGTAAGTAAAGCCTTCCCGAAATAAACTATCCTAGTTCTAAAATTTAGTTGATCAAGGTCAAAAACGAATTCCCAAATAGAGTGCACACTGTCAGAACGCCCCTCATTCTGCTGATCAACTTCGCTCGAGACACTAACCTTCTAGCTCATCAAGATCTCGAGTTATAGGAAATTTAAGAAAAAAATGTTACTAGTGCCACCTAGTGGACGAATACTCAAACAATTTTTACTGTAGCCCTCGGTCACTGATCAACTTTGCTCATCAGGGTCTTGAGCTATAGAAAATTTACGAAAAAAGATATAAACGCCACCTAGTGGACGAATTCCTAACCGGTTTTTTCACTGCCAGGTAGCCCTTGTTCTATTGAACAACTTTGCCGAGAACACTAACCTTCTTGCTCATCAGGATCACGAGTTATAAATAATTAAGAAAAAATGCTACTACCGCCACCAACCGGATGAATTCCTAAACAGAGTTTTCACTGTCAGATAGCCCTCGCTTCACTAAACAACTTTGCCGAAAACACCAACTTTCTAGCTCATCAGGATATTGAGTTATAGAAAATTTAAGAAAAAATATTATTAGCGTCACCTAGCGGACGAATTCTCAAACAGATCCTGAGATATCCGTTGCAGGAGTGATGTGGCCAATTTTGACACCCCAAGACAATCCAGAATAAATCCGAAACCACCTGGACCATATTTCCAAAACTTTCAGACCTTAAACTAGAAGTTTTTCTCGGGAACTTCTGAAAATTTCAGCAAAATCCATCAAGAAACAAAAAAGTTATGTAAGTTTTAGTGTGTTTTTAAACATGTAAAAGTATGTTGGCTGGATGAAGATTTAAGTCAGTTTGAAGCAAATTACTGCATTGGAATTAAAATTTAAAAAACAAAATTAAACAGCTCGTCCTTTTTACCATTCAAAGAACGACTATTGAAATTCAAAATAAAATTAAAAAAATATTTGGACCAATAGAGAAACGAAATCTAATTACAGTTTTATTAGTAAATTTTACCTTGACTTGGACTGCTTCAGCCATAGTGGTAGTTTGGAACATTGCATCATTCATCTGATTCCAATGTTCAGTTAAAAAATCAAAATCAGAGGGAGACATGTAACATAAAGTAGGTGCATTTTCTGTTAGGATTTTCCATTGATAAATTGAATAGAAGTTACCTGCGGGGGCAGAGGTATTTCCATTTGATTTGAAACAATTAGAACGATTACCGGGTAAAAGACAATTTATAGGGGAGGAATTGAAACTACCTGTAACAAAATTCACATTGTACTTCCCTTAGGTAAAACCATTCGAAATTAAAAGATTCGAACGATTACCCGACGGAAGAAAATTAGCTTGTTAATGAGTGTGATTATAGTTTACCTGATGGGTATGACTATTATGCAAGCGATCGTAAACTGAAAAATGAGAATTGTTGGAGTTTCTGCATGGGGAATTCCGGCTACAAAAAACTTTGCCATTCATCTGCCTGGTACGAGCATCAACGATTCGTTTGCGGGAAGTACAATCCCAGAAGTTACAGTTATGGTTGCCCTCGCAATTTGCGCATACAAACTTTTTGGTACATATCTTCCTTCACAGGACAGACGTCCTTAGCGTGAGAAGAACCTCCGCAAATCAAGCATCAAGCATCCATGCGGCGACTTTTGGCACCGACAGCACTGAGCGGGGTTCTGGAAATTTTCTTCCAGGTTTCTGGAAATGTTCCCATGTCACACGGACATCGAACATAAGTCTTGCTTTTTTTAAAGCTTAAATATTATTTTGATCACTTTTGTTATAATGAACTGAATAATATCCTTGAGAAAGCCCTTTCCGAAGAATGTCAGATTGGATTCTCTTTTTCATAGAGATTACCGTAATTTCGGGTGAAATTGATCATTTTTCACGGTTCTTCTAGTCTCTTTTCTATAATGTTCACAATGCCAAACAACTAAATACAGGAAAACAAGTACGAAGGTGAGCCTCATCGACTTATGTACCGAAATTTTCTAACAAATGTCATTTTAGTGTTAACAAATACCTGTAAAATAAAAAATCATACGATCTCATTTCGGGGTGAAATTGATCACTTGTCAATGCCATTATTGTTAGTTTTCCAAACAACTCTATATGATAAATTTGAGCTCCCTGAATCCGAATATGCTTGTAAAATTCTTAACAATGCAATATTTATATAAATAACGAATAGTCAAATTTCAAGAATCATGCAGAAAACGCCTAAATGTATGCAATTTCTTAAGGAATTCAATGATATGTAACAGAAATTCAATTATTTCAACCATATGAGCAGATTGGTACGAGGTTTGGTGATGAAATCTGGTTTGGGGATATATCTCATGCATCCTCACAAACTTTCAGGTTTATACCATGTTCAAATCCTTGCTTATAAATAGAAGTTCATAGGTGTTTGTCAATACTGCACCGTGCATGATTTTGAAATTTTACGTTATTTTCATAGTAATAAACATTCTTTAACGCAAAAAACCTCACAACATACAATTCGACAATAGTTACGACAAGCAACGTTCATTTACTGCAACTTACATTGATATTTGTGCTCCATTACGAATAAATAAAATCGTGTGATACGATGATCAATTTCACCCTTCTGATCAATTACACCCGATTTTACGGTACTTGGACTGGAGGAAGTTCAAGTAAATCATTTATTCCATTTTTGATATCTTCGGGAAACTTTCAAAACCTTTCAAGACGACGTTCAGTTTTGTCGTCATAGGTAAAAAATTGCGCTTCTTCTCTTCTAGATATTTGAGAGGAAGTTTGCGGTCTTTAAGAGTTTCCGGCAAAACACAACAGGGGTCTTTCTTTGCGATTTGGAAGGAAACCTTGATTTCTCTAATGGAGTTCAAGATATTCTGCCTAAATTATCCAAATTCGGAATAACTGATTACGATTGGCGACACTTTTTGTTTCTTCAATAAGCCTGGGCTAAAGGATTTTTTATTTTGATGTTCGGGAAATTTGTCTAAGCATCGAACTTATTCCTCGTTTCGATACAGTTATCAACATTGATCATTTCACCATTGGAAGTTTGGTGACAATTTTAAATCCCACATTCTTGGAAAGAAGTTGTGAATTCAGAGATTCGCCGTTTCTTTTGTTTGTGGTTGGAACCTTGTTCGGTGAATAAACGAAAGAAGACGTGACCTTCTAAGAGGTTTTTTTCCAAGACGGTGTCCAAGAAGGATAACCACCGATAGCTTTCGCTAATGCTTCCAACGAAAAATCGAAGGTACGAGTTCAACCAAGGATTGAAAAGAGATCAATAGTACAAAAATACTGAAAAGTACTGTTTTTGTAGCACTTAGAAGTACTGTTTTATTGCTTCTGAGAGAAAAAATAATTTGTGTACACACAACACGAAGGTACGCAACGCACTTAAGCTTGAACTTTTGCCCCGCCTTACTCTATCAGCTTTTTCGCCAAAGTGTTTTGTTTTCCCTGCTTCGAGCATTGCAACAACACACCACCAGCCGATATCGCGCAATAACACGTACAAGACTTATGGGGGTTATCCTAAGTTATTGTTTATATTTAGTGCGGCAGTTGTATACATGTCCTGTGGCTACTGCCGCCTTGTCGCTCCGCAGCAATATCAAAATATTCCTCCGAATGGGTTGCTTTTCCCTAGTCCAACTCTCGAAGTGAGGCGACTGACATTCGCTATTCTTCTCCCATGTGTGTCTGCAACATTTATCGAAAGACGTGCGCCGTATATGTATTGAATCGATCAACGTAAAATAGAGCCCCGTACGCTGTACGCTGCCTTTGCTTCCAGACAAACCATCCAACTTCGTCAGGACGAAAGCCCCAATCAACTTCTGTGGCCTGCTGTCGAACTACCCGTGGATGAGGGAGCCGAAGCAGAAGGAATCAAAAACATATCACATCTCCACGAAATATGATTACGGTTATGGAAATGGATGGAACGAAGATTGACACCGTAGATCTTCCTCTGGGGGGAAGGATCCTTTTTCTGTATACCCGTGCCGTCCCTTTGGGCGCCTAATGAGTTCTCTGGTGCTGCTTTCGGTTCGATGGACCTTCTGTGAAGCTTTGGGATGGTGTGACCAGTTTTTATTATTTTTTGTATCGATTTTTTTTTTCTATTGCAAGATACAATATAATCATGGTAAAATACGTCATAATCTAAAACATATTAATCTTACTTGTTTTTAATTATGAATCGTGGTTTACGGCTAACCAGCCGAGTGGAAGTTTAACAACTACCGAAAAGCTAAACATTACATATAATTTGCAATTGGATTAGATGGACAAATTGATGTGAAGATTTGCGAAAAAGTTACACGGCTTCTCAGTGAGAATCGAACTCACGACTCCCCGATCTCTAGTTGGGGCGCGTTACCACTACGCCATGAGAGGACTCATGAACGCAGAAGTTAACCTGAATTCGATTTCAGCTCAATAATCACGTGGTCCTTTTTCGCAAAGTGCACCTCTTTCGGAAGAATTAGATGCCCATCCAAACACAACGCTTTTTATTTATATCCAATGCCTCGGGGAGTCGTGAGTTCGATTCTCATGGTTTTGATTTGTAGCCGCGGACTCTAACCAGTAGACTAAGAAAGGATGAGTTTCTTCTGATAATTCCTAATTTTGATAAATAAATTTCTATACCATTTGTTTTGTAAATTCCTGCAGCAATTCTTCCATTCGTTCAAGCAACACATTGCAATGTGCATTGTTCAGAAATATGTTCAACAATTCTCCAATGATCTCCTTACAGATATATATTTATTATGATTCCTTCCAACAGAAATTTTTCAGAACTAAAATCATTATATCAAGTGCATTACTTTCTGCAGGAATGTCTCCAAGAACTTCATTGAAGTGTTTTTATGAAGATTACTTCAAAATAATAGTCATATAAAAGGTTTGCACTTGAACAATCCCTTGTATGGAGTGTTCTTGAAGAAGTACCATCATCAATGATACTTAGAATTCTACAAAACACCAAAACCTTAAAAGAATTAAAAAAAAAAAGAAATTTATTGGAATAAATTCTGGCATCTGTAAGACGGTATTTCTGTACAAAATTCATATTGGATTTCTAGAAAATTTTCTAACATATTTTGAATTGTTGAACATTTAAAGTGAAATTTTTAACGATGTGGAAACGAAAAAAATGATGTTTTTTCTTAGGGTATATTTTTTACTTTTGTGGTAAGCCTTCGCAGGTCTTATTTTCTGAAAATTTAGGTCAGTCATAGATAAATCATTTCTGAAGTCATTTCATGAAAAATCCTTTGGAATAGTTTTCAAAGTTTCAAAAATTGCTTTAGAAATAGTTCAGGGATTCTACAGAAAATCCATCGAAAATTACTAAATAGCATTTAGAACTCGCTACTACACAAATACTGACAGATGTTCACATCGACCTATTGGATGTTTGCAAAATCCCACCATGAATGTTTTGTTATTTTGTGATAATAAGAATATTTTTTTTTATATTGAATTTCTATTTATAGAATATTTTTTATATTGGTTTGAGAAGTTTGAGTTCATTTCTTAATAACTTGAAACCAATGATTCTTCCTAGAAGGGTTTCATTAAAACACATCTCTTGAGGAAAAAAGAATACTGGCGTTTTATTCAAAACAAAGAAAGATTCAAAAATATTTCTGAAATTCTGCGTTTTCAAAATTATTTTAAACAGAAGAAAATACCACTAGGAATTTCTAGTGCAGTTCATTGATGAATTTCTGGCATGATTCTTTGAGAAAGTACTGCGAAACCTCACGAAAAGCAGACACTAAATATGGTTGTTTTCATCTGATTATAAAGCTAATAGTCAAAAATTTGTTTTTTTTTTCTCATTTAGTTTATAAACAGTAAGTTGTGCGGAAATTGAAATGTTCTGCAAATTTGCTATAATTCAATAAATGAATAACTTGTAGAACAAACCAACTATCCCCAAGTAACCAATTCTGAATTAAATGAATAAATCTCTTGATTATTTACTTTTGTCTTTGATCAGCCCTCTGAAACATTCTGGAAGGTTGATGCAATGTAACGAATGAACTACAAACAAAATTTCAAGTTATAATGAAATACAATTATTAACATTTCAGCCAATTCTGATTACCAGAAGCTGGGATATAGAGCTTCAAACTAGGAAATTTTGTATAGAAAAAGGGCATTTGGTCATATAACAAAAACTTATAATAAACTGTTTAGCTTACTGGGTCACGAAGGGTCAATCAATTTAAGTTAACCACAACGCATCTCCCATAGTGTTCACATATTCTAGCAAATAAAATTATGTAGAATCGCAAATACGTCCATACGACAGCATCCTCGTTTTTCTTTCACAATGAGCAAAGTGTAGTTCAAATTACGTCAGGGTTCAATTTATTCACTGAATAACAGAGCCATTAACGGTTTGGAAAATTCTACATTAAGAAAACTTCGGAAATTCGATGCTCAGAAATTAACCTAGTCAGTAGGGTGCGGCTTATATTTAAAAAGTTCTCAAATTAGATTATGATTATGATATCTCAGATTATGATATATGCCCCTCAGTGAGATCCATATAACTTTGTTACTTTCTAAAAACATTTTAAGATCTTAGCATCATTCTCTTCATAATAAAATTCATGAAAAGTTTGTAGAATATAATTAAAACTAATCTTATTCAATGATAGTTTTCTCCAAATTTTTCTTCTTTTTACTTAAAATATCATTTCTGTTTGATCATAACTTCATGAATACTCATGCGATTCCAGATATTTTAACGTAATTTTTCAACCAATAAAGTTGTTTTTAAACTGTGTATACAACAAATTTAATGAAAAAATAGTTTTGATTTAGTTATTTAACGAAAACTACCCAAAAACATATATTTTTTTAATTATAAAAATCAATTTCTTCGAATTGTTGACTTTTTACAACAGAATTTTATTTTTACTGTTTCACTGAAGTTTATTAAACATTTTGTAATAACTACGAGTTGAATAGTTCATATACTTTATCAAGTTTTAAAAATAAGAAAAAAAAATAAGAAGTCGAGTCTAGTACACGACACTGAAGACGGCCTTACAGTTGAGGTCGAAATACGCGTATCTGTCAAAGGATACAAACTCTAATGGAATTAAATGGTATAGAACTAAATTTGGTTTTTTCATCTACTTATCTACTAAAGAGCTCGAAGATTAATCATCAAGAAAAACTTAACAATTACTTAAGAATTCACGTGTAACTGACAAAAATGTGTATTTTAATATAGTACTTTCCGTTGAAAATTCATGTTTTTGGAAGTTTTTTGTCAAATAACTTAATTTTCTGAATATATTTTCGTATTCTCAGTTTTAAAACAATTAAATTTGCTTAAAAAGCACGAAGAAAGATTTAAAATTGGTTAAGAATTCATGAAGTCATGGTCTAAAGGAGATGATATTTTTTAATAAAAAGAAGGCAAATTTGGAGAAAACTATTTTTACCGTCGTTGGGGGTGACAATGGGTCAAAAAGGGATATGTGCGATTTATTTTTTGAATAACTATCGCAATTTAACTCCAATAAACTTCAAATTTTGTGTGTATGTACTTTGATAGTACATTAACAACTGTTCAAAAAATTAAAGACAAATATTTATTCACAGCGGTACCACAAGTGAATGAAAAATGACCCAATCTCACCCCATAGAGGAGGTGACATTGGGTCACTGTAATTAAAATAACTTGTTTTTGAGAATATGATTTCAAAACCATTCACAACTGAAAAATATTGATAAAAAACGATGTAAACAAGACAAAAAGATATCTAAGATGTTTCACAAGTATGATAAACCCACTTAAAAGAAAGACAATACAGAAAATTGAAGAGCTATGAGAAAAAATATGTAAACCCAACATTTATCGTCAAGTTCACATATTTTTTTTTTTGGTTTTTCCCTCAAATTGTCTTCAAAGTCTCATCCCCATTGCTATAAAGCCCATTCAGTTTCCCCAAAGGTGTACTGAAACAGTGATTATTTTAAACCTTCGCAAATAGTTAAATTTCAGTGCGACATTCCACGATCAATAAATTTCTGACAGAAGTTGACGTCATAATCCCAGTATTTCAGCGATCCAACTCATTTGTACTTCCGTGAGATGTTTCTATTATATGAAAACACTGATAAATAATCAAATTTAGAAAAAAAAACACCCTTTTGATAAAAATTTATGATGTTGCTGCGCACGAAACACAGTTGCTGGTTTGAGAAGTTGTCAAAATGCGTTATATTGTTATTCAATGCACGGAATACTCAAGTAGACTTGTTTGATGTTTCAGAGATGCTGTATATAGAAAGAATAAACACATCATAATGAAAAAAGAGAACACCCGGCACCGTAAAATGTCAAAAAAGTGGACTTGGAATTTCATTTAATATCGTTCTTGCTTGACCCAATCTCACCCCCATTTTCAATGTTTTAGACATCGTACCGAAAAAAATGGTTTTTTTGTGGGAAAATCAAACAGATTCCGGAAAATACCTGTGATGTGTAATGAAAAGACTTTCAACATTCTACTAATACAACGATAGAGGCTAGAGTACATGCGTGATACTTTGTACAGGAGAAATTTAATGTTGTAAATTGTATCTAGTTTCAACATGCATGCTTATTGATGTAGTAAACAAAAACCACTATTTCTAAAAATGTATATTGTTATGAATTATGTGTAATAATATGTTCCCTAACATATGAATTATTAATTTTAGTAATATCAGCGTTATTAGCTGAAATATTTCACAAAACATATTTTCCCGTTTTGACCCAATCTCACCCCCTAGACCCATTGTCACCCCCATCGACGGTAACTCAGACTAGTGTTGATTGTAGACAAATGTGGTATTCTTCAAAATTTTCATAAATTAAATTTTAAAGAGAATTGATCTTCAAATTCTATTGAAGAATAACAAAGATATGAAGACTTAACGGGAGGTCATATTTCGTAGCTTGAGAATTCACCTACAAGCCGCTTGCGTCACCTTTAAATCTGAATATTTTTGGCTAGTACTGGCTAGAATAAAATACACAAATGCCTATTTTCAAACAAAATGTGAAGTCCTGTATCTCTGCGAGAAGTGTTTGATCCGTTGAATCTATTGCATGCTCCTTTGTGGGTGAGCCGCGGAATCCGTATTAATTGTGTCCCGTTCGCGTAGTAACCGCACTATCTGTATCGATCATCCGTGTATATAATCATGTTTACCAAAACAAATCCTTTCCCATTTCCAAACACCCAGTGTTTTCTGTGGAAGTGTAGAGGACTTCACGGCTTCCATAAAGCAAGCAACACGTCAACATTTTTCCTCCCATCTCCAAATTTACCTGCATTCGGACGCAGTAGGTCTCCAAACTTGACTATTTTATATGAAAATCGGCTTCTGGTGCTCTGTATCTTATGAAATTTTCTACTATTCTGAGCTTTTTTTTCAGAATATTTCATTTCAATATTGTGAGTAGTTCTGAGAAAAGTATTCTATGAAATTGGCAGGATTAATTCCTTGAGGAAATGTATTCAAGAAGTTGAAGATAAACTTTACTATAATACCTGAAATCAAAAATCTAACACTTTAGATACCTTTAGTTATATTTTTGAAATTCTAGAAATTTCCAAATTCGGAAATCTCTGTATGAATTTTTGAGGTACTTTTTAAAATAGCTCCAAGGAGAATTCCCATATAAAATTCATTGAAATATCTTGTGGAATCCATAGAGAAATTCTGGTGGGAATTGTTATAAGATATTTTTATGTGATACCTTATTCCTGGAAGAATCCGAGAAGGGAAGCTTAGAAAAATAGACAAGAAACATTCTTGAAAAAAATCCAATAATCTGAAAAATTCTATAAACTTCATTGAAGTAAAACTACTGGAAAAATCCTTTGAATACTTGTTTTGGGAAATCTCTATCAAAGCAATGCTTGAAGATGCTCTCAGTGGATTTCCTGGTTTGGTGTCTATTCCGTATTGATTCCAGAAAGAAAATAGAATTTCTGGTAGAATTACTCAAAGATTTCCTGAATGAGTTCTAAAAGGTTTCCCTGAAAAAAAACAAAATGAGTCGCAGTTTATACTTCAAGGATTTTCAAAAAAAAATATAAGAAGATTGATTTATTTTTGAAAAGGCCGTTGAATGACTTTAAGGAATCATTATAGGTAAAATCCCGAGAGAGTTATCAGAATCAATTTATAAAAAAATATTTTGAGGGATTACCCACGTACCTCGGATGATCATTCCTAATAGCTGTGCGTTTACCGCTACGATTATTGGAGCCTAATTTAAGCCCCTTTTTTGAATTTAGTCTTGATTCAATGAGGTTTGTATAGGAATAGTAGGAATAGTAGAACCATATTATCAATTTAGAGAACGAAAATTTCAAAAAAATCGTTGCATCGCAAACTCTATCTGGCTTCTGGCAACCATCCTCAAAAGAAGTATTGCAGATGTTTATAGCTGGTAGTCGTTTTGGGAAAATCCAATAAATTCACTGCTTTTGCTTGCCATTTTCGGTATTTATGTTATTGCGGAGGCCACCGCCATCATCATCATCATCGGTCGTCTGTCTGAAGCTTCATTCCGAACATCTCCGCTCGTCAGGCTCTAGCTGAAGCGAATTGGCTCAGAACCGCACTTTCTCATGACCCCTATCACCCCCGCATTGCGGCCATACAGCAGTCAACCAATCGCTGCGGGACCAGAGTTTTCGCTAGAGCTGAGTTGATGAGCGTACTCCTAATAGCGCCTCAAAAAGCTTCAGCTTCAATCAAGCAAATGCCTGGATATAGCATGTAGAATGTCTGCCAAGAAAAACAACCTCCGCTTCCTTCACCGTTGACGGGGTCCCCATCATGTCCTAGAGAACGAGTAAAACCAACGACGATCGTTCTGCGCGCAGTATTTTCTCCGCAAGCTCCAAGCCGTAAGGGTATACGGTATATCAAATGATTTAGTAAAATACCGCGGGAACGGAATTCTGCTGAGCACCACGGAATCCAATAAGCAGTATTAGTAGACTCACACTCAAATCTCAATCATTGTGTTCTTCCGCGAGAGAAAACTCATTTGATGTCAGGTTCGCAAAACTCACGTATGAGCTTTGATGCAAAATCACTTGCTGACAATCATGCTGTAAAAAATATTCAATCATAAAACTCATAGTTAATCTGTCAAAACCCAATGTTATTTTCTTCGTTAGAAAAGTTAGTTATATTTCTAACAGAGCTACAAGCCAATGAGTCAAACGGATGAGATCACTTATTCATGATTTTTTGGCTGTTGAGTTGCGTGAGCCACAACTTAAGCGTGGAAAATTTCAAGCATGAGAAATGAGAATTTTAGATAGTCGCAACACTGACAATAAGGCAGCATCAATTTATTACGTAACGCTAAAATTGGAAATTTTTGACCCCCTACCCCGTAACGCTTTTTGTATGAAAAATTTCATTTTTTGTATGAGCCGTAACGCTTGAGCTTACTTCCCCCCCTCCCCCTAGAGCGGAGGATGGATTTATGGATGCCGCCTAAGACAACATTTATATTTTCCAATTTAGTTTCATTAAATTGAAAAAAAAAAATCGACGTATGTTTTTATGTAACAATGATCCGATTTTGTAAGCCCTTTTTTCAAATCGTTCTTCAGCCCCTTTTATAATGTAAACAGTTCATCAAAATTCTTTCTTCGCTTCCCCACTCCTTCCATTAAGTGTTACGAGGAAATGTTTTGACAGGTTTAGGGTCAAGATGTCGAAAGACAAAACGTCGAATGCCAAAATTTTTGTTCTTTCGACGCTTTGGAATTGGTCGCTTTGTATTTTAACTTTTTGTCACCCAACCATTTTGACAAAATTTTATTTTCAATTTTTCGTTACTTAAGCATTTTGGTAAATTTTTATCGTTTCAATGTTTTTGTAAATTTGTTTCCCAGAATACAGACACTAAGAAATGTACTTCCCTGGGTCTTCAAGTACCGTTTTGATTCATATTACGGACACTTAAGGACTCAGTGGAGTAAAACTGATCAAAAAGCATATAAAATAAATTAGTTTGTATGATTCCTCCGCATTATCGAGCCTTGAACACACTTAGCTTTCGAATTGTGAGCGAAGATTTTAATTCTGCAACGTGAATAATTTTAAATAAATACAAATATGTGGACTTTCCATGATTCTTATTCCGGACGCTTCCTCACTTTTGCCTTGAATTCCGGACACTTTGATTTAAATTCCGGACAGCTCATGAAAATCATAAATCGAGAAGTCAAATCATCAATTGAAATCGCTAAACCACTAAGCAAAAGTGGAATGCAGTTGAGTAATATTAATTTTCAGAGATGTCGATGAAAACAGCATAATTAAACGAGCTACAAAAGTGCGAACTTTTGAACGGCAAAAATTGAAACATTTCGTGTGAAATGTTTCCCATACAAAGAAAAGTGTCCGGAATTAAAAGCTGTCCGTAATATGAATCAAAACGTATTCCGGATCCCCCCTTAAAGTTGACGAATTCCACGAATTTTACAGTAGCTTCTGGGTACCCAAATGAACAAACTAAAATATGTCGAATCGCCATGAAAAAAATGCATACCGCCCACCCTTACAAAGCCGGGCGGGATGGAGCATTTATCCATCGGAGCATGTAGCCGGCATCTTTCTCCTCCTCTCGTGTACTATGTGTATATGTGTGTGAGTATCTTATGTTTATGCTGCTCGTGGAATGAACCTCTTTTTGCTGGCACGCTGGATGCCTTGTTTCGCCTTTTTTGATGTGCCCTGATGCCACTACACTATCCATCCCATCCAATCAAAGTAATATGCGATATATTTTCTCGTGTCGTCTCGAGATCCTACTCTTGCTGCTACTCTGATGCTGTTGTAATATTTTCCGCAAGCTTCAGCTCTCATAGCGATCTATGAAACGGCGCAAGGCAACTCCCGCCCATACCCCCCAAAAAGCAGCTGCCATGGTCCAAAGATCCATGGGACATGTTTTGCTTGCTTATCTCGTCGTTTATTCCCCCCTCCCTCACCACAGAAAACCGTTCCCTCAGCATCGTATATCCTTTCTAATCCCAGCCAGCTTGACGAACCGGCATATCGTTAGCCATTGGAACTGATGGAGGATTTCTTGCTTCACTCTCTCTCACATAGGAGATTGAATAAAAGCGTGGCCTTATTTATTCATAATTTATTCAAAGATATTATTAGATGAATTTTTGCTCCGTTCTCGCCAGCTTCGTTATAAATTTGGCTCAGTGGTAGTTTTCCCCCGATTCTCTGGTATTCATATTTTATGGGATCAAAGTTCTGATTGATATTTTTGATTACTTGCTACGACTTGGAATCACGCTTACTATGGTGTCTATTTCGAAGCTGAAGGTCGAACAATTTAACTAACTTTGTGTAACCATGTATGAAAATGAATTATTTTGGTATGCTTCAAAGTTAAAAACCAGATATTAAATCAATGACTGGTTATCGGAACATAAGAGCTTAATTGACACTCATGGAGGATGTTGGATGTTGTGATTCATCCAGACATTTCCTGGGATATATGTTTTAAAGTCTGCAAGAAGAGACTACAGACCATTCATTATTCGCTGAAAAATAATATTCAAAAAATTATCTTCAAGGAGAAATCGAATCTAATACAAAATAGAACCAATAAACTAGGTACTCAAAGGTTTTATTTTCACGAAAAAAAAAGTTTAGGACCATAGAATATACTTCGGACACATATAATGCACATAATTGGAGCGTGGAATATCATGGATATTTGCATGATATGTCATGCAAACTTCGATTATATGTCATGTAATGCAGCAGGATTATGAGTGGTTACATGACATATAACACATTTTTACATGATTTCAGACGTAAATTTACATGACGTCATGTTTACATTGCATAAATGAAGTTTACATGACGTGTAATCTCCATTATTTTTAACTGTGTACTTCATACTAGAAGTTCGGCTGGAATAGGTCATAATTTTCTTCAGTTTACATAATTTAGTGCCTATATTTTTACAGGATCAATAATGGCGCTGACCCGAAAGACAGTAAGTTAAAGGGTCACTCGAATAGATAATTCAAATAATGGCGCCGGCCATGCCCTTGCAGTTAAGTGAGATTGGAAGAAGAAGTGTTAGTATGTAACCTTTGCTTTTTGAAGTGAAAGGATTCACCAGTGAATCAAATTGTCATCAAAACAGACGAAAAACAAACAACAAAGCAAGCTCGCTATCAACCGATTGTCCCAACTGTTGCGGATAAGGATACAATCAAAAGCAAAATTGTCATGACAATCACAGAACGCAACGTTGCTGTAAACTTTTTAACTCGCGATTAATCAGTTATTTTAAACACAAACCCAAATCTGTTTTATGGATGCTGCTCGACGATGTGTCAATGATTACCAACACGGAGAACGTTCTCGAAAATTGAAATGCGAGGCTCAGAAAATCGTTGCGCACGTCATGATCGATCGTTGTCATATTCTGTTCAAGTGGCGATGCACTGATAATGCGGAATAAAATTGTTGAAACAAGAATACGAGATGACAATGTCTTTGTTATTGCGTGTTGGGTGTCAATTGATTCACTGGGATTCACTTTTATAAGCGATTAGGCCATAATAAACAATCAAACGGAATGTTTTTGAAATATTCAAAATGAAGAGCTTCTAGAAGTTTGTGAGCAGAAAAAAAGATTTATCTATTCCAAGTTATGTGGTGTATGATAAAGGATTGTTCAAATATTACGTAGCGGGACAAGGGTAGGGAGGGGATCTTACATAGTGTTACGGTCCATACACATGTTAAAAATTATCCATACAAAAGCTGTTATATGGGGAAGGAGGGGGTTTTAATTTGTGCACATCGTACCCTCGTGCTATGGGTACACAAATTCTCACTAGTCTCCGAAGCTTTTAAACCACCTAGAGTAATAAAACAGTACTTCTCAGTGCTACAAAAACAGTATTTTTTAATGTTTCTTTTTCCAGTAATTAACCTATTTTTGATCCTTGTTTGGATCCTAAGTAATCCTTTTTGGAGGAAAAACATCTTAGAATGTCACTTCATCTTTCGTTCATTCACTGAACATGGTTGCAATTACGAACAAGAGGAAAGGTGTATCATTGAATTCACAACTTCCTCCCGAAGAAGTGGGTTTTAAAACTGTCACTTAATGTGGCAAAAATGAGTGAAAGGGCATCACAGTGCCCCGACAGGCCGTTATTATGCAAACTAAATTGTTCATCAAATCTGAGCACTGGGCTCGATTTCTGAGGTCATTCTGCACCTCTGGGCCAATTTTAAAAAAAAATCCTAGGAGCAAGTTCGAGAAATCTTGATTTGAAGTTTTTGACTTAAAAATTCAATATAATCCTTTTTAAAATTTTGCAATAGCACTGAAAAAAACATATTAAAACGCCAAAA
The DNA here is from genome assembly GCF_002204515.2 of Aedes aegypti. Lineage (NCBI taxonomy): Eukaryota > Metazoa > Arthropoda > Insecta > Diptera > Culicidae > Aedes > Aedes aegypti. The sequence goes on from NC_035108.1 coordinate 386,380,565, forward strand.
AAGTTGGGCAAACTGTTTTCAACTAGTATATAACTGTTACCGTTCTTACAATTAGAAATATTTACAACTGACTTTACATACCAGAGTTCAATAAAATGAAATCTAAGAAATAAATTAAATCTGATTCAGCTGACAAATACAATCAAGTGTAAGAATTATAGACGATGCACCTTTCTTTGGAATATTACATGGAATGTGAGTTTGGGAAGAAATGAGTATCAGAATTTTTTATCTGTAATGCCATGTACTCTACCCAAACGTATATGGTTGCATGTAGAGAAAGAAGCAAGTTCTGATATGTTGATGCTGAATCAGTACTTGATGGAGATGTAGATATAGGATAAGAGCTATATAGCACTTTTGACATATGATAATAATGATAACACACGAATACTGGCTGTGAATATCTCCTTTTAAGGTTTACGTAACCAGCTTAGAGATCCGCAACTTGCAAAGAACAATGTCATTCCTACACTGTTGTTTGATAAAGGCTTATCTGATTTCATAGATCCATTATTTCATTAACAATTTCGCCGAAACACCTCGCGATCCTTTATCGTACAACACTGAAAAAGGGTTTCAAAATCTAAATCAGTTTTCAATAATAATGCAGACAAAGCAATGATGTATGCAAGCATGCCCAAATGAAACAACATTGTAAATTTGCCCTGTATAAAACGCTTATTCTTGGCTCTCTAGGCACATTTATTTGAGAAGAGGAGCGAAAGCTGTTGAGCGAATTAAATAGGCAAACCTCAGTGAGCTGGCCATTGAGTGAGAATGCTGGAAGAAAAAGTTGCATCATTCAGATGCAGGTCAGCGGCCCCGTGGAAGACATCCACGTATGTTCATTCTGATATTGACGTGAGCGTACCAGAGCTACCAAATCATTCCAGATTTGAAACAAATGGTTAATCTAGCTCTAATCGACTTTACATGGCTTATCTTCTAACTATTATTGTGCTACATTTATTCTCAGATCCTTTTTCTACGAAAAAACAACATTGTTAATTTATTTGTTTTACATTTCAATCGGTTCAACATAGAAAACAACTAACAAATAAATTTAAACCAGTTAACTATGAAAAAAATACTAAAGTCACTCCGGTACGTTTAGTCAATTGTAAATGTCTAGTTATAACAACGGTAACAATTTTATACTAGTTGAGAACAGTTTGGCCAACTTTTTGAGCGTTTTTGTAGGTATTTTGAGTGCTATTGCAAAGTTTTAATAAGGGTTATATTGTTCCCGGAATTCCCCTGGCAGAATGTCCAACAATGCTTATTTTTTAGTTAACGATCGCTTGCTTAAGAATCATACCCATCAGGTAAATTATAATCATGCTCATTCACAAGCGAATTTTCTTTCGTTAGGTAGCCGTTCGAATCTTTTAATTTCGAATGGATTTGCCAAACAAAACTCCTATGTCGATATTGTAGCAGGCAGTTTCAGCTTCTCCCGTTCAAATTATCTTCTCACGGATAGCCGTTTAAATGGATACAAATCAAATTGAAACACCCTTGCCGCCGCAAGCAACTCCTATTCCATCTCGTCATTAATTCAAAAAAAAATATATCAGAAAATGCACCTACTTCTAGTAACATGACACCCTCTGATTTTGATTTCTTAACTGAACAATTGAATCAAATGATTCATGCAATATTCAAAACCACCACAATGGCTTAAACAGTCCATGTTGGTGTAAAATTTACTAATAAAATTGTTATCGGATTACGTTTCTCTAATAGATCCAAATATTTTTTTAAATATTTCAAATTGGAATGCTTGTTCTTTGTATGGTAAATAGGAAGAGTTGTTTAATTTCCTAACAGCTAATAACAAACATATAGCAAATATTACTAAAACTAATTTAAAACCTGGATCCAAACTCAAAAGAGATCCAAACCTTTTTGTTCATTGTAATGATTGATTTAGGCACGGTAAATGGCTGGACATGACGTACCATTGGTACCTCACGTACCTGCAGAAATAAAATAGACCCCTTTGTGTGGTCCTTAGCCTCCTGCCCAGCAACTCCTGTCCCTACCTTCTCGCAGTACTGGCCGGGGAACGAGTATCCTTAGGGAAGATCGGGTAACCAACCTCGGTGGGAACTTTGGTCGTATGCTGACAGGGAAGGGGGGAGGGGTTTCTTCTGCAAACCTGGAGCGTCTGTACTCCATGTCAAAAGCGTAGCCGTATGAGAGCGAGCTCGATAGGGCTCCCTCAAAGCCAGTAACGACGCTGCCGAAAGCATTGTCGGATGCGTGGAACGGAGTTCAAGAAACAATCGAAACGTTCGACTAGGAGTGCCAGAAGGTTTTGGAGTAGAATAATGCAGCGTAGACTGTAGTGCTGCAGCATGGTACGAGGCAAAACGTGGAACGATACAGACTGAAGCGGAAACAGCAAACCCGTCTATCCCTAGACAAAAAGCGCCACATGGAAGAGGTGTAATGTCAAGAGATGGAGTTGTACCATTATCAAGAAACGCGAAAGTTCTATCAGAAGATCAACGCATCCCGCAAAGGGTTCATGCCACGAGCTGAAATGTTCCGGCAAATCCTCCTGGAATGCTGTGAGTACCAGGTCCCTACGCACCACCTGTTCATCGATTAATATTTTTCGATCTACGGTGGAAAGTAAATCGGAGCTCTAGAAGTCAAGATAAAAGCCTTCAAAAATGACTATTTTGTATGTAAAAACAGCGAATGCGTACCTTCTTTTGTCAAGTACTGTGAGTCTTGTGGTCTATAAGCGTAATTTATGATTTTTTGATATTTTGCAAAGCACTTCTAGACGACCCGACAAAATAATACAAGGTAATAGATAATGCAGTAGGGCAGTTTAAAATTCATAAACAAATTAAAATCCAATCTCCCATATATTTTCGTCACTCATAGTCACAAAAATGATTTGTTTCTTTACCAACTACCTTTATATGGTTTTAAAAGACAGGAACCGTCATCAATTTGAGAATCTTCAAAAGCAGATTTTTCGTTCAAAACTATGAAAGTTTCACTGTACTCTATTCTCCAACCGAAACACAGTGAACACTTTGTCGTTGAATAAATTTCACCTTTGAACAGAAAAACTGCTGTTGAAGTTTCGATACTGCTGATGATTACAATGACGGATCCTTGAACGTTAAATAATGAGTTTTTACTTTAGGGGATTTTTTTTATTATCGTACGGGTTTGGGCCGAAGGGTCTTAGATTTTCATGAAACTTTTTCCACAGGCAGGGCTCATGGATATATGAATAAAAAATTAATTGAGAAAAATTCAGGGTCGCCTATTTTTCCGGAAAACTCAGGTGGAAATTTTTTGTTTTCCCTTGACACTACTTACTTTGAAAAATCATAACTCAAGAACGAAGCATCGTAGAAACAAAGTTTTTATATGAAAATTCAAGCAAATTTTCTCAAAAATCCAAAAAAAATGAACTGGAAAAAGTTTTCCACAAAATTTTTCACCGTTGGGAAAATTTGTAAAGAAAAGCCGGAAAAACTATGCCTGAACTCGTGGAAAATTTTCAAAAAAATATTTTCGAGAAGGTAATTTTATAAGCTTTAATCACTGAAATTTTTGGAATGACTTTTTTTCGTTTTTGAGTTATGGTCAATTTTGTGAAAAATGTTCAGATGTGCCATATAAGACTTTTCTTTGAAAAATCATAACTCAAGAACGAAACATTGTAGAAACAAAGTTTTTATATGAAAATTTAAGCAAATTTTCTCAGAAATTCAAAAAAAATATGTACTGGAAAAAGTTTTCCACAAAATTTTCCACCGTTAGGGAAATTCATAAAGAAAAGCTGGAAAATCTACGAACGAACTCGCGGAAATTTTTTATTAAAATATTTTTGAGAAGGAAACTTTATAAACTTCAATTCTAGTAACTTTTAGGATGTACTTTTTTTTTTGTTCCTGAGTTATGGTCAATTTTGTAAAAAATGACCATATTAGCCTTTTCTTTGAAAACCCATATTTCAATCGAAGCATCAGAAAACAAGTTTTTTTTTATCAAAGCAATTGCAAATTTTTTAAAAACTCTGAAAGAAACGATCCATGGTTTAATGAAGTATAAGTCCAAATGAAGAAGCATCCAAACGTGAAGATTTTACTTGAAAAGAAATTTCCAAGAATTTAGCGAGCTCTTGTATTTTTTGTACATTATTTATAGAACCAACCGACTCACCCGAGGAAGGAGTTTCCTTTGGCGACGCCAACGAAGATAGTGGTGAAACTTGTTCCTCAAACGCCATTGCTTCTGGAAGATCCGTTACGAGAGCCTTCTGGTCACCGGTAATGGAGCACTTCACGCAAATTTTCATCTTTTCCGTAATCCACCGAACTCCATTCGAATGAAGCTTACTGATGAGGCCTTGGCTGATCGATCGTAGATTTGTCCTTACTGATTTGTGGCCGTCCAGTCCGAAGGGGTTACAGCATAAAGAATTGTATTCGTAATATTGAACTTTGTCCATTTCAACAGCTTCGGGAAAATTTTTTTCGCTTTCCAAAAATTAATAACGAGGAATATACAGCTGATAAACAACACTTGCACTTTCTCACTGCTCTTTGTTAGTTTTTGGTAAACTTATGATTCTCAAGCCATTTCAACGCATTAAACTTGAATTGGTAAATACCTATTTGTCATATTGTCTACCCATTTATTTAACTGTCAATTTTGTAGTTACCTAACAGGAAAAAATGCCTACATTCTGATTGAAGAAAACTTTGTTTCTATGTAGTTTCGTTCTTAAGAAATTTTGTTTATGAACTTATAAATTTGTAAATATATGGTTCAAACAGCTCATCCTAGCAATATTTGATCATGTTTTAGGAACGAAAAATGAGCGTATTGAAAAATATTGTAGGATTGGATCTTATTGATCGCTCTTTTCAAATATACTTTGTTTGAAAGCTGGAATAGCTAATCGGGTTTTCATTATTTATTTTCATAAACAGTGAAAAATGTCCTGGGAAACTGATTCCATTTTAAAAAAAAATCATATTTTTGAGATAATTTGAATCCGGTTCGACAAGTCATGATGAGTCTTGATTCATGATTTTTAAACGAAAAGGCATGTATGGCAAATCTTTGCATTTTTTACAAAACTGACCATAGATCAGGAACTAAAGAAAAGTACATCCTAAAAGTTACCAGCATTGAAGTTTATAAAGTTTCTTTCTTAAAAATATTTTATTAAAAAATTTCCGCGAGTTCAGGCATAGATTTTCCAGCTTTTCTTTATGAATTTCCCCAACGGTGAAAAATTTTGTGGAAAACTTTTTCCAGTTCATATTTTTTCTTTGGATTTCTGAGAAAATTTGCTTAAATTTTTATAAAAAAAAACTTTGTTTCTACAATGTTTCGTTCTTGAGTTATGATTTTTCAAAGAAAAGTCTTATATGGCACATCTGGACATTTTTCACAAAATTGGCCATAACTCAAAAACGAAAAAAAAGTACATTCCAAAAATTTCAGTGATTAAAGCTTATAAAATTACCTTCTCGAAAATATTTTTTTGAAAATTTTCCACGAGTTCGGGCATAGTTTTTCCGGCTTTTCTTTACGAATTTTCCCAACGGTGGAAAATTTTGTGGAAAACTTTTTCCAGTTCATATTTTTTTGGATTTTTGAGAAAATTTGCTTAAATTTTCATATAAAAACTTTGTTTCTACGATGCTTCGTTCTTGAGTTATGATTTTTCAAAGTAAGTAGTGTCAAGGAAAAACAAAAAATTTCCACCTGAGTTTTCCGGAAAAATAGGTGACCCTGATTTTTTCTCAATTTTTTTTTATTCATATATCCATGAGCCCTGCCTGTGGAAAAAGTAATGAAAAAAAAAATCCCCTTTAGTCAAACAAACTATAATTGATTCGAGCAAATTCAAGAACAAATCGAGATAAGCGTCACTCGTACAAATTTCTAGCAGCTTTCTAAGTGCAATCCATATGATGAATATCAATTTGGTATTTTAAAATAGTAATCATCCTTCTTGAAATGATAGTTTTATAATATCTCAAAAATAACAATTGAAAACAAAAAAGACTAACATTTGGAAACAACAACAAACAATTGATTTATTGAAACTACGATAAATTGGTATGATGCGCCCCAGCCGGGCAACACGCCCCACTTCATTTTCAAAGGATTAAGGCTTATTTGACACGTAAATATGATTACATACCTTAAATACCTGCGAAAAACTGATGTTGCGCATATAAGATCTCTAAGAAATATGAACAATCAATAGAAATACCAAAAATATCGAAAATCTGCTTTTTGAGGTAAAATTTTGGGATCGATAAGGAAGTCTGGTTGTAAATGAAGCCCATCCTTTAGTATTGTACTTATTACAAAAACTTTTACGGGAAGACGACTGCTAATAGACCCTTTCAAGCTTAGCAAGAGGTGGAATTCTCCTTGGAAACATTTCTACAGCGCTGCGGAACTTTTTCTACGGGAGGGGCATATTGCCCGGTTTGTTTTGAAACATCAAGATTTGGACCGTTTACAGAAAACGTCTTGTACTCTTTTAAGAAGTTATCAGGCAAGAGGAAGTTGCATGGAGAGCAAGACCAACTAAGTAAACAACACTTTAACACCAACAACTATAGAAATAATGCATTTGCCACTGCGATAAAGCAGTTTTTCGTTAGGGGGGGCGCATTATACCTGTTTACCCTACTAGCCCAAAAGTTCAACCCATTGAACGCAGAGGCTTAAGCTGTCCAACAACAATAACTACTAGCTTCTGATATACCCCCCCTAGTTTTTTTATGCTAGATGTTGCAAGGGATACTTCATGACAGTTTATATCAATATTCCCAATTTTTGCTGGAAAATTTCAGATAATGCTTTAGCCTAATATCATCCCTGGTTTCGAGAACAAGAAAATTTTGAGATACTTTTGATGTGCATTGTATGAACTCATTCACACTTTAATTTATTTTGATTTACATGTTTATCAAATTCATTGCATAGGAATATCTTGAACTTGCAACTACGTACTTCTTCTTCTTTCTGGCGTTACGTCCCCACTGGGACAGAGCCTGCTTCTCAGCTTAGTGTTCTTATGAGCACTTCCACATTTATTAACTGAGAGCTTACTATGCCAATGACCATTTTGGCATGTGTATATCGTGTGGCAGGTACGAAGATACTCTATGCCCTGGGAAGTCGAGAAAATTTCCAGTCCGAAAATATCCTCGACCGGTGGGATTCGAACCCACGACCCTCAGCTTGGTCTTGCTGAATAGCTGCGCGTTTACCGCTACGGCTATCTGGGCCCCACGGCAACTACGTACTATTTAAGTTATTTATTGACTTTCTCCAAGCGCAGCAGAATACGTTACCAATTCCAGGTAAAATTAATCTGTTCTCTGAAGCATACTTTAGCTCTGCTGTCATCATGCTCCCAGCCTGCTGAAAGTACACACCACACAAAGCTGGAGCTCGTCTGCCGCATTAAAAACCACTTCATCTTCCTCAGCCTAATTCCTCTTGGAACCGAAAACACCCATCATTCTTACCGAACCCGTCTGAGACTGCTAATTGCCTGCATCATTGCTACTATTTGAGGCTCGTTACTTTTTCATACACATCGCCGGTGCTGTTCTGTTGTTTATCTCCGCTCCTGTCTGCATCATAGAGGATAGGCAAGAATTCTCACCGATGAGATAGGCAGCAGCATCGCAAAAGTGCTTCTCATCTCGGATCTAAGCTTCACGTAAGGTACCCCGGGGCAAGTGGAGCCTAAAAATTGGCAGTTCAGACATGTTGTTCAATATAATTAAAAAAACACACACTTTTGTAATTAATGTGTCAGTTACCTTACGGCTGCTTATTTAATGTTGTTTGCATGAATGGGAAGTAAAAAATAATATTCCACCTTTAAAAAGTTATAAAATCCAATTTAGGTTAACATGAAAATTACTATGGAGAAATTTTGTAAAATGTTCCACACACGTTAGTACTGTAATGTAAGCCCAAACTTATCATCCCATAATCAAAACCCATTTTTTAAACCTTAATGAAAAATGAAGCTGAAGTAAAAAATCACTTCTGAGCTAATTTTGTTTGGGATTTTTGCGGATGTTTACAGGGCTATAATTCCATATGAAGCTAAATAATAACAAACAAATTTATGAATATCTCTTTTTGTATCCGTCGGATTGATTTGCTCTCTTGAACAAATTTCTTTATTATGGTTTGAAGAATAAGTTTTCACTATGGGATGATAAGTTTGTACTTACATTTCAGTACGAACCTGTTTGGAACATTTTTCAAAATTTCTACATAGCAATTTCCATGTGGCGCAATTTTCCATACAACATAAGAAGAACTTAAATTACAATTGTTACAAACGGGGATGATCCACCTTCGGGCTGAATCTCTCCATTATAAAGAGTCAATCAATCAACTGTTACATAATGCATATGTTGGTAAAACCAACATCTTTCAAGAAGAATAGTCCCTTGAAAAATTCACTGTAATGAACTATGTCTGAAGGTCCCACTTACCCCGAATTCTCACTTGCCCCGGGCTACCATAACAAATAGCTACAACACCATCCAGGAAGAAGAGTGATGAATCTCGCGGGAACAAAAATTATTCATTATTTCGAAATGTGCTATCGTCAATTTGTCATCACCTTGTCTTGCGTGTCGGTTGTTAACAATGCTGCCGTTACGTCGTCCTGAAAGCTGAATCGCTACTGCTTACACAGAGGTGGCGAATAAAGTATTTTCCACCGCATGTAAAACATACGGCCACCAAGAGACACGGCAACGACGTTTCCATCTAGCCAATTCTAGAGGAACCTCTTACCCCTCTTCCCTAGGAAGAGACCACACACACGCATGTACCGCATAGAACGCAATCTACGTACCGCTCGTCGACTAGCTAGCTGCCTGGATAAGCATACAAAACATCCTGTAGAACCAGTCAAGAGCTTTTGTCTATTCTTCTCAAGTCTCTCAACGCAAAGAGCGCCATCAGCATCTGCCCAGCGTGCCTCATTGCTACTGCAGAACGCTACTGCTGCTGCTGCTGTTGCTGCGAAGTTATGAAGATGATTGCTGTGAGGAAATAGGCATTCTCCGGTGTGTTAACTTAAATCTACTGTAAAATAGCGAAAATTGCTAACAATCTCCTGATGTAAGTACATTCGCAATGATTTTCCCCACTGCCTATCTGAAACGTGTAAGCCACTTCTGGCAGAGGAACATGTAGCAGAGCGAGAGCACATACACACTTTCCATTCCACGAGCCTATGATGCTCGAGGACGTTAGAACACTTCATACATTTTCGCTTTTATTCAGTAGGATAATCGTACCGAATATGCGTTGCTTTTGCCTCTGCCATGAAGAGATGCGGAAAACGTGTATACAAACATAAACAACGGCCTACAACGCAACGACGACGGCGATGACGACAAGGCCCAGCGTTTGGTACCTACCTAACGACGGTAATCGCAACGCAACCGATTCCTATTCTTGTGGTTTCAGTTGGTTGGGCGCGTTCGGAACTTCTGCACGGAAAGCTATGCTGACACTACTGGTAGCTTGCAGGCACTTATCCTCCACTTCGCACTTCTGCATCCACTCTCCACTTCTGTCTCATCATCATCGTTCTGGTGGTGTACCATTTATCTTTGAGCTAAGCACACGTGAACCGAAACGCGTTAATATGGGAATATTCCGTGACACCTCGCCGGTGTCGGCCTAGGTTCGTGTTCCCGAGTGAAGTTTAAACTTCATCGGGGGTCGACTTGGAGAACACTTTCAAACAGTTGCCAAAAAGGCGAACAAGTGTATTATAAATATGAAATTATCCGTTCTCGTGGATTAGGCCAGGAAAATAGTGAACTCGTTAGTGTTCAAATTGAGTTTTGGACAACACTCAGCGTGTTTCAATAAATCAATCCAATTTATGGTTTGCATTAACTTAGAATCTGCAGTTGCATGAGGATTTGTAGGTAACATGTATATTGTGGATCGTAATTAATTTACCATATTTTATCATTTCAATCCATCAATCTTTAAATACTCTGATAATGATTGAACTGAATCAAAAATCAGTCCGTTAAAAAGGGAAAATGTTGTTCGTAAAACAGGGTTTTGATTTCAAAATCTGTTTGTAAGTACCTTTATTTCTATCGTTATTTATCCTTATTGTTTCAGAAATCTTAATTTATCCCTATACTTTTTGAAACTAATAAGGATATTATTGTTTTTTTTCTGTGAATTTATTATTTCTAAGTATAAGAATATTTTTGAACCATGATCATTAGAGAATTGTTATGTTTGGCAAAATATTTTGTTGCGTCAAGATCCCTGTTTATGTAGGTTATTGAGTAAATAATGTTTCACTCAACAACTTCTTGAACTGAATGCTTTCTAGCGTATTTTGCAATCTTCTGATGCTTTTTTATATGGTACAGACCTTTCATAATTCACTATAATAAACATGGTGTTAGGACAGAAAATGAAAGGCATCACCGATTTATGTAGCTCGATGTATTGCTTCAAAAATGCAATATTATTCCAATTAATTAAGTGATTTAGTAGCATTCGAGGAACTTACATTTCAGTGGCCCTTAGGATTCTGGACCTTTCTATAACACTGTTTAAACTCTTTGTAGGTTATAGTTATTAGCTCCTTGATTGTTGTAGAGATAATCTTACGATTAGATATAAGTTTCAGCATTACGTTCAACAAATTTTACCGGTAATAGTTCGTAACTAGATTAAGAAGCTGATTTTGAGCACTGACTGTTGTTTTTAACTATTGTTTAACAATTTCTCAGTAGAAAATAGCTTAAGAAGAAACACTTGACGCTATCTATGATCGATTTAGTTTTGTTTTTGAATCCTATCCCAATGACGTATTTTCACCAGTGACATGTTATCAGGCAGTGACATGTTCAGACGGCAGATGTTCTGTGATGGTTCGGTGAGAAAACTTCAGAAGCGATTCATGAACAGATATTATTCGCGTTTATAGTTGTTGAAGCTATCAATTTGCGCATAGTATGCACGCAAAACATGCCAAATCAGAACGGCCAACAATTGAAGTTCATTCGATGAGCAGCTGCCGAGTTTTTCACACGAACGCAACAGATTTTCTAAAGAGCAAAAAGAAACGACGTCCGCGATAGTAATAGCAGCTCGCTTTCCTTATGAATGCTACGAACTCGATCATTTTTGTCCAGCGAGTCCATTGATCAAAGACTTCTTCATTTACTGTTTCGTCCCACTCCGTACCGGCTCTCCACCAGTCCTGTATAAGTACCTTCCCGTAGAAGATGAAGAACGACAAAAACCCCAGAGGGTCGAACAGTGACATAACGCACCGAAGTACTTGTCGCTTTGTTGGTCGGGTACTGTTAGTTGCCTGACTTCTTCACTCATGGAGATAGAGAAGCTCAACTCGTCTGAACTTGAAGACCACAGCATCCCGAGTACTCAATCCACATGCTCAGCAGATTCCAGGTAAAGGTTTTTGCTGTCTTCCTTCGCTGATTCACCATGTGTTGCCGTGACACTTTCGCTGTTCGACCTCTAATTTTGTAGATGAAAGCCACCGTTATGATGAACCAGACGTACTTCTTCGACTCACTTTTACTGCCAAAACTGTCCAGATAGTTATCTACGTAGTGGCTCTTTAGTATCCCTTCGACGGCCCTCGGATATTGCTGTAGGTGTTCCATATCATTCAGGTTTTTCACGTACTGCGCCGATGCCAGCGAGCACGTGGCACTAAACGTAGCGACATCCATTAGGTATATCACTGATCCATCAGAATGTTCACTCCACAAAAAGCGTAGGGAGTTTCTGTCGTCTGGTCGAATCCCGACCTGATGAAACATTTGCTCTATATCCGCACTCACGGTGTCTCTGGTAGAAAACATTAATATAAAAAAATCAGTATCGCTAAAACACCCACCAAATGAAAGCTTAGGCTTTCCCCTTTCATTTGAGACCGGTTTGGAAAAGTTCTATCGGGGGGTCCTGAACATTTTTTTTTATTTCAATAAGAGGTAGGTACCATAGGTAATCTTCATTCACCAATAGTATACTACTACGAATCGTTTGTGCCATATGATGACAACTCAATCGAATCGTAGAAGGCCATGACAAATATATCCATGATACAAATATGTTTTTGTTTTGGCAGTGTTGCTTGAGTTGTCGCGTTCTTAGGTGATATATCGAAGAATTAGTGCTTGTGTCGCGTGATAAGTTAAACTTTTATTGCTTGTGTCAACATTTTGGTTTGCTGATTAGAGGTACAATCAAAAATACAATCTAAAACTTTCCACACGAAGCAATAGCATTTGTTTGTGTGAAATATGTAATGCTGCGAGAACAACAATCTCACCGAAACAAAAGGGAAAACGTGGTAGACCCAGTACTACCGATAATGCAAAAAGGAAGTGCCCATTGAACTTGTGTTCGATCTGCTACTCAGAGAAGCACAAAGGCATGCGTCATATTTGCACGAGAGCTACAACGCAACGCAACTTGGTCAGCATCATCCAGACCTGGGAGGGAGGCACCGATACTACACACGAAATATGGCACAAAGTTATTTCGAACTACAAGAAAACTCCAGCTTGCCAACGACAATCAAGGCAGACTTGATGAAAATCGCTAGTTTTCATTTGTTGTGTTCCTTCGATCGTTCTGGACAAACATGGAAAAAGGGCCAAAGTTTTCTATGCATTTCATTTTCGTTTTTATTCGAAAAAGTAAAATTATGCGTTTTAAAGACTTTATATTCAATCAGAATAAAAGTTGCTATTGCGACATTACTTTTGAATAAGCATGAATAGGTTTTCAATCGATTGTTGGTCACATTTGATAAAATGCAGAAATTTGTTTTAATCAATTACGCGCTTTTATCATGTTTGTCCATTGTTTTAGATCTGGGCTCACAGTGACAGTTCGTGACAGCAGAATCTCGGCTCACCTTGACGTACATAAATTTCGTATTGGTTTCTCCCTCCCAGATCCAGACTGCTCGCGCTGGTGAATCCGCGGTTGCCTAATATATGAGACAAAAACCGACAGATGAAGAGGGCCAAGTCCAGCTGTCCAATCTACACGGTTTACCATCCAATTGGAAATCGACTCCAAATTCTGTGCAACCAAACAAACCCCATTTGTCCGCTGATGACTTGTTTTTGATTAAAAAAACGTGTGACTTGAGCAACAGACGAACGTTGCAGCTGAGCAGCTGTCTACGGGGTTTGGATGTTGAAATCGCCCCAAACATCGCTTTCAAAATCAGCAGACTCAACCAATCAGTTCAGGGATTTTTTGAGGTAGCACATCTACACTTTCATGTAAACGATAATGCTGAAACGGTATTAAAACCAGTAATATACTGTAATAACGTTCAGGGGTTGGTTGATTATGTGACGTCCAAAAGGGGGGTTGACCTGAGCAGTTCGTTCTGCAAGATTGGTGTCGATGGAGGAGGAGGGTCCTTTAAGGTGAACCTGTCGATTATCGAGCATAATTCCGACGTCACCAGGACTCAAGGCCGATGTAAGGATACTGGCGTAAAAATGCTGTTGCTGCTTGCTGTTGCTCCTGGCATTCCGGAAAAATATAGCAATATTGAGAAAATCTGGACGACACTGTTACATTTGAAGATTGTCAATCTGCTTTGCGGAATAATGGGACATAGTTCAACATTTCCTTGCCCATACTGTACCGCGCAAAAAAAACGATCTATCCAATGAAGCTGGTCATCCACGAACACTTGGACACATCCGCGAGATGTCCGCAAAATGGAAAAGTCTCGGCTCGGACCATAAACTGGCGAAGCAGTTCTTCAATTGTATTGACGAGCCACTGCTGAATGGATCATCCGACCTACAAATAGTTAATCTTTGCCCACCACCGTCCTTGCACATAACGCTAGGAGTTGTAAATGCTATCTACAAAAAAGTGGAATCCATTGATCTAAATACTGCCGAGGAATGGGTAAGGATCAGCAGCTTGATCGTGTGATTAATAAAAATGACCTTAAAATTAATTCGTTTATCACAGGTGAGGATAAGCAGTTGTCAACGCCACAGTAAATATGGATTCACCGGCCGAAACTGTCAGAAGCTATTGAAAAATCGGCATGTTTTGGAAGCGAATGGGGATCTCAGCTTGCTAGCAACTGTAAGTTATCGTACATTTTCCTGAATTATCTCTTCTCATTGAAAAATTGTATTTCAGGCGCTTGATCAATTTGATCAGGTACATAAAAGTTGTTTTCAAAAGAGTTTGGCTGATGATTATACAGAAAAGATTGAGAACTTTTCGAAAACGTGGATTGAAGCAGGCTTACCCAATAGCTCGAAGTTCCATATATTGCGCTATCATATCCCGGAGTTTTATCAAATCACAGGAAGTGGTTTGAGCAAATACGGTGAACATGCCAGTGAAACCGTGCATTTCGATTTTCAAGTTGCTTGGAATCGTGTTAAGGTTTCGGAGAACTCCGAAGCATATGATCGACAGCTTCTTCGCATTTGTAAACCGTATTGACCGTATTTACCTGGATAAAAATTTGGATTAAATAATTGGATTTAAAAAAATGGTTTAATGCTAAGTCCTTTTTATTTGTTGGTTAACTATTCGCAGCAAAATTTCTCATGGCTACCTACATAAACATGAACGAAAATGACTGTGTAGACCATAATCTAGAAATCAGTAATGAAACAAACGGCATCGTACTGTTTTGAAAAAAATGTTCAGGACCCCCCGATAGAACATTTTCAAACCGGTCTCAAATAAAAGGGGAAAGCCTAAGCTTTCATTTGGTAGATGTTTGAGCGATACTGATTTTTTTTATATTAATGTTGTTCTACAAGAGACACCGTGCACTGATGGCATCGGAATACAGCCGGCAGCGAAACAGTACAGCTGACAACAATGTAGGTTGGTCCGGCCCTTGTATTGATTTGTATCTTGATCCTCCATGAGGTTCCTGTAATACATGCCTTTGAATCTGTGAGCAACTGTATATTGAAAGCTATAATTTATGATATAGCTGAAACTCGTTAGAAAATGACTGCCATGTAATAAATTTACTAAAAACATAACGTTATTTGTAGTTCGTCATTAAAATTCCAGCCAATTTGGGCCACCAGAAACTGAGACACAGAGCTCCAAACTTGATTACTAATTTTTACCACAGGCTGTATTGCACACATTCGTATAAATGATAATTATCATCTCTACAATAAAAAAAAGATGTTCCGTGAAATTTTCAGCTTTTTCGGTGGTCAGTGTCAGTACTGTAATGTGAGCATGAGTATGAGTAAGAGCATAGATGACCGTACAATTCGTAGTTACTACTCCGTGATTGACCAGAACAATCGAAGTTGCACAGAGATGTAATGAATAGGGCTTGGGATTAGCTAAGATTAGCGCCGGCCACGTCCTTACGGTCATCGAGGAAGGGAAGGAATGTTAGCTAGAGAGCCGTTGTTACTAGAGACCGAGTTGCATCTCCACAGTTGTCATGGAAAGGATATTGGGTAAGTGGGATAAGGTAAAGATCTGGGAGGCACCAGTTGGTTGGTGATGCGATCCATGATATAATCACGCCTAATCGGATTCGCGATATAATTCGATAATCGCATAGTACGCCGAACAAGTATTCATCACTTGCCCACGCAAGAGCAAGTGACGCGATCAATAGATCAAACACCACTAACGATCCGCAGCGCATTTTCATTTCACCACTCGACCGACGCGCGACATGTTTGATCCTGACCTCGTACGACCTTTTGTCATAGATTCTGTTGACATGCACTCTCCCATACAAAATGACATACAGTTGACTCTTCACAACTCGACAGTCTGTAACTCGATATACTCTATAACTCGATGGATTTTTTGGTCTAATCATAATTCTATAACTCGATGTCTTCATTATTCGATGTCACGTGATGTCTCTCCATAACACGATATTTGTTTTTAAATCCTTCCTTTTCGGGAAAACTTAGTCTATTTCTTGTTTGGAGGTAAGTAAATGCTTACAAGTTGTAGTAAAAGTTGAAAACCACAAAAATAAAAAAAAAAATATGGTGAGTAAAAATATCATGATTTTTCGAGCATTTCGAAAAAAGTTGTCAAATAATAGTTTGTAAAATACTATCAACAAAATAAAATTGCTTTCTTCCCATATATGTACCGGAAATACCGGAATTTGTTCCTTCGATTTTGGGGTTTTTTTATGTCGGTATATTCTATAACTTGATAGTTCTATAAGTTGATGGACCCTTGAAAATCGAGTTATGGAGAGTCGACTGTATTATTTATCTCCCTTTTAACGACTATTCTGGAGACTTTTCTAAACTTATTCTCCACACGAACATGTCGGAAAAAATAGGACAGGAATACAACAGTGAAAGAATTGTGCAAATCCGTTGATCGGTTCGGGATCCATTTCGTGACGTACAAAAAACCATTACCTTATCATGTTTTTTGTGAATACTTATGTTCTTCAATGCAAATATTATAGTCCCTTGCAACGCTTATATGTTTCTAATAATTATTTATTATTCCAAAAAAAACAACCACCAAAGACACTTAAATTCAAACAATTTCCTAAAGAAATTGAACGTTTAACTACTTTAACTCCCTTCGTAGAACTTCGGTTGTATTCTCTTATATTTGTAGTTAAGTTAATTAAAACTTTTCCCAATACTATTTTTCTAACTCCGACTTCTCCTAATGCAGTAACTTTGCTCATAAATGATCTTGAATCCAAAAAAGGTGATGGTCCTGATCTTATAAAGGCTGATGCTTTGTAAGTCTTTCCAAAATTCTTTCACAGATTTTGGATATGGTAATAGATACCGGCGTCTATCCTGATTGTTTAAAAGTAGCCAGAGTAGTTCTAGTTTTTCAATCTGGCGATGATGAGAGCATCTAAAAAACTATTTCAACGCTTTCCATATTGAATACAATTTTAAAGAAATTACTCATAAATAAACTAATTCCATTTTAAAATCAATATAACGTGCTTCATAAAATTCAATACGGATTATAAGTATTTGGCTGCTAATTTGCTTTCACTCAATGTTTCAAAACAAAACACATGGTCTTTCAGTCCCCTAGAAAACTAGTCGACTACACTCATGTACTTACTTACTTATTTGGCTTCACATCAATTATCTTGATAAAGCCTCGCCAACAATAATTCGCCAATTCACTCGATTCATGGCCGCTTCTCTCCATCCTCGACTGTGACCCACACTCTCCAGGACCTGGTGCACCTGGTCAATCCACCTAGCTCGCTGCGCCCCACGCCTTCTTGTTCCGACCGGATTCGTAGCGAACACCATCTTAACAGGGTTGTTGTCCGGCATTCTTGCAACATGCCCTGCCCAGCGTATCCTTCCAGCTTTAGCTACCTTCACGTTACTGGGTTCGCCGTAGAGTTGAGCGAGCTCGTGGTTCATCCTTCGCCGCCACATGCCATTCTCCTGTACGCCGCCGAAGATCGTCCTAAGCACTCGGCGTTCGAAAACCTCAAGAGCTTGCAAGTCCTCCTCGAGCATAGTCCACGCCTCATGCCCGTAGAGGACTACCGGTCTTATGAGCGTTTTATACATCGCACATTTGGTGCGGGGGTGAATCTTTCTTGACCGCAGTTTCTTCTGGAGCCCATAGTAGGCACAACTTCCGCTGATGATGCGCCTTCGTATTTCCCGACTAACATTGTTGTCAGCCGTCAACAAGGATCCGAGGTAGACGAACTCGTCCACCACCTCGAAGGTATCTCCGTCTATCGTAACACTGCTTCCTAGGCGGGTCCTGTCGCGCTTAGTTCCGCCAACCAGCATGTACTTTGTTTTCGACGCATTCACCATTAGCCCGACTCTTGTTGCTTCGCGTTTTAGGCGGGTGAACAAATCTGCCACCGTTTCAAATTTTCTCCCAATAATATCCATGTCGTCCGCGAAGCAAACAAATTGTCCGGATCTCGTGAAAATCGTGCCTCGACTGTTAAGTCCGGCTCTCCGCATAACATCTTCAAGCGCAATATTGAACAACAGGCACGAAAGTCCATCGCCCTGTCGTAGTCCCCGCCGAGACTCGAATGAACTGGAATGTTCGCTTGAAACCCTCACACAGTTTTGCACACCTTCCATCGTAGCTCTGATCAATCTTGTGAGCTTCCCGGGAAAGCTGTTCTCGTCCATGATTTTCCATAGCTCTATGCGGTCGATACTATCGTATACCGCCTTGAAATCGATGAACAAATGGTGCGTAGGGACCTGGTACTCACGGCATTTCTGGAGGATTTGCCGCACGGAAAAGATCTGGTCCGTTGTCGAGCGGCCGTCGATGAAACCTGCTTGATAACTTCCCACGAACTCGTTTGCTATAGGTGATAGACGACGGAAGAGAATCTGGGATAGCACTTTGTAGGCGGCGTTTAGGATGGTGATTGCACGATAATTTTCACACTCCAGTTTGTCGCCATTTTTGTAGATAGGGCATATAACGCCTTGCTTCCACTCCTCCGGTAGTTGATCCGTTTCCCAGATTCTGACTATCAGCCGATGCAGACAAGCAGCCAACCTGCCCGGGCCCATCTTGATGAGTTCGGCTCCGATACCATCCTTGCCAGCGGCCTTGTTGTTCTTGAGCTGTTGAATGGCATCCTTAACTTCCCCCATCGTGGAAGCTGGTTGGTTTCCGCTGTCCACTGTGCTGACGTAGCCATCGCCTTCGTTGTCCTGACCTTCTGGGTCTGTGTTCTCTGCGCCATTCAGGTGTTCATCGTAGTGCTGCTTCCACCTTTCGATCACCTCGCGTCCGTCCATCAAGATGCTCCCATCCTTATCCCGGCACATCTCAGCTCACGGCACGAAGCCTTTGCGGGATGTGTTGAGCTTCTGATAGAACTTCCGCGTTTCTTGAGAACGGTACAGCAACTCCATCTCTTGGCATTCCACGTCATGTAGTTTCACTCAATTCCTGTTGTGTTAAAAAAGTGAACGCATTTAATTATCTAGGTTTGTTCTAGGATGCAACAATAAGTTGGTTAGATCACATTAGGCATGTAGAGAAAAAAGTTTTAACACTTTGTGGAATTGCTCAAATTCATTCAATATTTAGCTATCTAATAATAGCATGCGATCGTGCGTGCATGTCCCATCTCAAAAAGACCCAGACTATCCATAATAGATGTCCTAAAATTATTTTGAACAAACCGTTTTAATTCTCCTCTTTACAGCTTTGCTCTGATGATTCTCATGATATTTACCCATAAATTGCCTTTGTGAACTACAGACTGGAAAGTTTGTATATGATACACTTCAAAGAAATGGCTTTCACCATAATGTTCAAATGCCATCGGTTCCTCATAGATATTCTACTAGGTGTCGCAATAATCTGCTTCATAGCCGAGTTTCTACAACATTTGGCAAGAGAAGAATCTCTTTTATAGGTCCCATGAAATATAATCAATTATCAAATGAACTTAAACAAGTAACTTACCGTCAAGCTTTACAACCACTTTAAACATAATCTTACCGACATTTTTGGTTAATTTCATTAGCTATATAATAGAATAATTTGCAACCTCTACCAGAAGTAAGTCATTGTTAACTTTCATTCATTTCATTTAAGTTTCACTTGAATGTCACACCCAACACTTTTTCCGTATTTTGTATATATTTTTCTTTTTTTTTAGTAGTAGCATAGTGTTTAATAATTTACATTGTATTCTCAGCGCAGCTCAGCTCTTTTTCACCCACATTTTTTTTCGCTCACTTCACCAGTGAAGCATAATTTTGCTGCACTGGTGAATGTGGGTGAAAAACACACATCCTTGCGTGAAATCTTCTCGGATGACTTAGAACTTCAATTAAGATCACTTAGAACCTCTTTTGGATAACATAGAACTTTTATTTTGATCATCAAGATACGCAGTATTAAAACTTTTTTCTTTAAAGTTTTCTGGTCATAAGTTGAAAATACTTCAGAAAATAATATAGTATGATCATAGATTTGAAGATCTATATTTCATATTACTCTAAGATGACACAACTTTTTTCAAACAATGGGGTAACGATAACCGCTAACAGTTGGCGCCAGCGGCAAAAAGTACAGGCAACAACCTTTCAAACATTCAGTTTCTTTCACTGGCCGCCGAGCGACGACACTGCTGTTCGAATTCCACCCACCGATCGCGCTACGCTGGATTCTCAATTTTTTTTAAACTTTCAATACGAGCGCACGGAAGAATGCTAGTCAAAGAACTGTCAAAACGTATGGAAAATAATGAAAAACGTAAATTACTTGCAATTAAGAACCTGGATCAAAAAAGTAGTGCTAAGAAATCAAGTCTAAGGTGAATACCATTTTGTCTCAAATTCCGAACAGACTCATATTCCGAACACTCGTCTTTTGTATGGTGATTTGGTTGAAACGTTTCGCTGATATATGTCATCCAATAAACAAAAAAATGGCAGTCAATTGCAATTCAATTTTAACGTCTTCCAATCTATTTTATACCTCTGGAGTTTATGATGATTCTCTAGTTCGAGACCAGTAGAACTAGCTTAGATAAATTTATTTGCAAAATTATTCATTTGAATACGATTGATTCGTGCTGTTCGGAATTTGAATCAAGGTGTTCGGAATATGAAACAGAATGAACACAGTGTTCGGCATCTGAAACAAAATGTTGTTCCATACTTTTACGTAAAAACAATACTAAACAAGTTCAAATTAACAATTTTATCAGCACACTCGACAGCTAACAGTTAGACTTTGCGAAGAAATATATATTTTCACAAATATCAGCTAATTTCTTCCCATCATATTCATTTGAAGTCACTGTTGGCCTTAAGTGTTCGGAATATGAGTCAAAACGGTACATAACTTTATGTGTTTAGTTCATCTTCCGTGATGCTTTCTTTGCTTCAGGATTTCGTTTTTACTACCACTGAAAAAGAGCCATCTATTGGCTTTTCAGTTTTGAATACCGCCCTCTTGTAACCAAACTTACAATAATTGAATTATTCATGAAGTTTACTTCTTTGAATTTCTGAGAACATGTACTGATTCAGTGATTATCCTATTCGTCATTATTTACGTGTGCATAAATTTTTTGGATCGCTCAAAACATCTTTTGAATACAACACAACAAAATCAAAGCAATATATTGATCTGAACTCCTTTATATATGCAAGGGTTTTCAAGGGTCCATGGATCACGCTTGTATGCTGTAGAGTAGACGTCTCAGCTGTAGAATATATATCACAGTATTCAAGAAGACCATTTCTGAACTAAATAACAAAACAAAAGTTCAAAACAAATTGCATGATTACCGCGAGAATTATAATTGCAATACAGTGGGATTCCGATTTTGGCAACAAAGTCGAAATTTTCAGTTGCCAATTACGGAACAGTGTCAAAATCTGAACTATTTTTTTAATTTATATTTCAATAGTTTGTTTTGAAAATATGATTGGGACTTTTTTTAATCATCAGTATAGAACCATATAATAGCCAGACTTCGAAACGGACCATTTTGAAGCATATTTATGTAGGGTTGAACTATGATATAAGACCCATGATTTTGTTTGTGACATGCGTTCCACATACTTTTTATCGCTTAAATGTCTTCATTGATTTTTATAAGTTTTAAAATGGAACTCTAGAATGCGGTCGGCATGGACTTGATCTACTGTTCAAATGACTGAAGCAAAAGACACAAAGATGTTTACAAAAAACAAATACAAATTTCAATAGAATTCAAATATGTTTCCAAAGAAGGTTTCATTTTGTGCCAGAACCGGAGAATGCCCAAAACGGAATCCCATTGCATATAATTTCCTGTTCAATTGTTTTAGCTTAATTTAGCAACTTCATAAAATAATAACATGAAATAAATTTATGTAACATAGACTAATAAAAACGAGATTTTGAATTAACTTAAATCTCTATTAAAATAATCAACATTGCAAATTTTCTTTGTCTAAATTTGTCAACTGATGTTCTCAAACATCTAGGTATGCATTACTCTAATGCGTGCACTACAATGTAAAACACCGAAACCACGCCAATGTGAGCGCCTATTCCGGTTAGCCTAATATCCCACTGCCGTCGTCGTCAACGTATTCTCAACTGAATCGAGCCTTAGGCATCATCATCACCGTCGTCGTCGTCGACCTCATCACACGTATTCTTCCATCGGTGCCAAAGTTGCAAACTCGTTCACACGATTCCTGCGTTGTCGTTTGTGGTATTGCGGCTAATAACCACAGGAATTTTGAGGCGCGAATCATTAAATCAGTGCAAGTTATTAGAGTACTTTAAAAAGCAATTGTTATATCATATATTTATTACGTGAAGCGCCAGCCCGAATCTGCTGATGCTAACCACGGAAGTGAGCATCTCAACAACCAACCTAAAGTACACACCGTACTGTGTAGACGATGACGCTGGCTATGGTTTGGCGCGTTTGGCGAAACGTGAAATCGTTCCCTAATGGCCTAATGGAAACCTTCTAGAAAAGTGGCGCGACTTAGACTGCATAGCATGACACCATCACACGGGGCACACAGTGAGTGAATCAGTTTTGGTTACTCTATGCAGAGAACTGTTGACCTCAAGCGACGAGCAACGAACGTTCAGCATATGGAGGCAGTAGATTTTCGATATCGTGAACAATAGCAGCCTCACGGTTGACCAAGTGCCCCCTCTTACAGTGAAGTAAATTCATATTTGTGCAGTGCGCTGGTTTCATGTCAAGCTGGTGAGAACGTATCAATCGATGTAGAGTAGAAATCAGGATCCCAAAATTATGATTATGACTCATGACATCATGATTCCATGATATGAACTCATGATATCATGATAAGGATTCCTGTAACGCAACACACCTGTTTTCTTTTTGTGGCTGATTGCTCGGAATTATAAATCAAATGCATAAATTCACGGCACGTACATTTGTTTATGATCAACAATATGAAAAAAAAAAACACAAAAAAAGCCAGAGCGAATTTGAACCAATAACCTTTTGATTGACAGTTTGGTTCTCTTCGTACTCGTACACAACCATTTCGTCGTGTCGAATTAATCGATGCATAACTCACCGCTTAGTGTTGTCACTCTGGATGGATATTACGTTTTTAAAAAATCATGATTATAACTCAAGAATTAATAATTCATCGTCATGACCTAACCATAAACCTAACCATTTATGAATTTCATGACTTCTTCTTCTTTCTGGCGTTACGTCCCAACTGGGACAAAGCCTGCTTTTCAGCTTAGTGTTCTTATGAGCACTTCCACAGTTATTAACTGAGAGCTTTCTATGCCAATTGACCATTTTTGCATGTGTATATCGTGTGGCAGGTACGAAGATACTCTATGCCCTGGGAAGTCGAGAAAATTTCCAACCCGAAAAGATCCTCGACCGGTGGAATTCGAACCCACGACCCTCAGCTTAGTCTTGCTGAATAGCTGCGCGTTTACCGCTACGGCTATCCGGGCCCCTTTCATGACTTAAATGATTTAAATAGATCTTTCAATAGTGTTTACCAACTTGATGTGAAAGTAGTGCCCTGTACGAACACAAAATTAAATCACTGTATGCTAGGAACCAGTCAGTTGGCCGCCTAAATCTTGTTCGACCACACAAAAACTGCTAGGACGCAATAGACCCGGGTCTGTGCGTAGTTCTCTTCATTCTAGAATCCACTAGTAAACGGAAAATCTCATCTGGAGCTTTCTCATGACATCGCAGGCAAATAATCGTTTGCCGATGCGTACATCTATTCGCCGGAAGGGAAATGCACCGATTGTTGTGGTTCCGGATGGTGGAAAAGATACCGCGTAGTTTTCCACTCGAACGAACCTGGCCAACCACGCTGAAACAGTGGACAACGTGAGGAAATTTAATAGACCTTAGGGAAAATTTTATTGTTTTCAATATCGAACAAATTTCCGATGACTATCAGATCAGGTCGGGAAGCGATGATTGGATGCAATCTTTTAGTAACTAGAGCCTTCTGAGGAACGTAAAAGTTTTCTTCGACGGGGATAGCATAGTAATTACAGCTTAGTAGTGGTTTGATTTTTTCCTTAACTCAAGATTATGTGATCATAAAAATCAATTATTTCCTTAGCCGAGTGGTTTGAGTCCGCGGCTACAAAGCAAATCCATGCTGAAGGTGTCTGGGTTCGAATCCCGGTCGGTCCAGGATCTTTCCATTATGGAAATTTCCTTGATTTCCGTAGGCATAGAGTATCATCGTATGTACCTCATGAAATACGAATGCAAAAATGGTCACTGGCAGAGAAAGCTCTCAGTTAAAAACTGTGGAAGTGGTCATAAGAACACTAGGCTGAGAAGCAGGCTCTGTCCCAGTGAGAACGTAGTGCATAAAAGAAGAAGAAGAATAAATTCCACAGATTCTTTTGATAATTACTCGTGTGAATTCTTCAGAACGATTCCCCAAATTCTCGCAGCAAATTTCTTCAGAGATGCTTGCAGCTTCTACTGCATAAGAAAAATATCGCTTATAATGCCCCACCTAAAATCGATGAACAATGAACTCAACGCACTAGAATTAGTTAATTTCTTAAAAGATGTCCGCGATAAATTCTCTTCAAGTTTCTTATTTCGATTGATTTCTTTAGAAATTTTTCCAAAAAATCGTTAGGTCTTTTTGTTTTTTTTTTTGGCATTACGTACCCATAAATTTTTCCCATGAGTTTCTACTGGGTTTTCTTCATATTCTACTGGGTTTTCTAAAAAAGAATAATAATAATTTTTATGCAAAATTACTCAACAACATTACTAACCAACACAAGAACTGCACTTTTATTTTTAAAGATAATAATATAACTTTTATGCAAACACATATTAAATTTTAAAACTACAATTTATCATTCATTTCAATCCTTTGAAAGCCCGAGATGCCACAATTAATTTGAGATAAATGTTGAAGCATATGCGGTTAGTTGGTCTTGTAATTCTTGGGAGAGACATCCCCCTGACCCCTCCCCCTTTTCTATGTAACGGAAAAATCATGGACACAAGGGGTCCAAAATTGGTATCAAACTGATATCTCAACAATCAAATGAGTTGTTCAGCAGACCTATCTGGCGGTGCAGAATCTGATAGAGAATTTATCCACTAGGTAGCGCTTTATCTCAAGAGCCGTATCAGCTAGAAGGTTGGTGTTTTCGGCAAGTCTATTCAGCAGATCAAGAGCTACCTGGCGGTAAAGACTCTGATTGGGAATTTATCCGCAACGTGGCGCTAACAAAAATAAATTTTCGATCTTCTCTGCATCAAGATCCTTGTCAGCTTAAAGGTTGGTGTCTTCGGCAAATATACTCAAAGATTGAAGGAGAAAATTCTAATTGAGCATTTATCTGCTAGATGGTTCTAGTGACAAATTTTCTTCAATTATTTGTATCTCAAGCTCCTTATCAGCTAGATGGTTGGTGTTTTAGGCCAAGCCATTCAACAGATTAAGGGCTATCTTATTGTGGAAAATATGGTAGTTGGTAGTGCTATTAACGAATTTCCTTCAATCTTTTGCATCTCGACATTGCTAGCGTCACCTAGCGGTTGGATTCTCAATCACATTTTCCATGGCCAGGCTATATGCTGATTAGGATCAAAGGCTATCTGGCCATGGAAAATATGCTTAAGAATCCATCCGCTAGGTGACGCTAGCAACAAGTTTCTCGGCAGTGCCAATTGAGCATGTTTGTCTATTGTCTAATGTTGATTTACATGCTGCGCAGCTAATTGCTGAGAACGATGCCCGTGTAATTTTTTGGAAAGGCGTAGGGGTAACGCGCCCTAACTAGAGATCAGGGAGTCGTGAGTTCGATTCTCACTGAGAAGACGTGTAACATTTTCGCAAAATTTCACATCAATTTGTCCATTAAATCCAATTGCAAACTATATGTAATGTTTAGTTTTTCGGTAGTTGTCAAATTTAGTTATTTTTAAACCGTGTGTACAACTGATTTAATTAAAAATTGTTCTGATTCAGATATTAAACAAAAAGTACCCAAAAACATGATATTTTCATAAAAACTATCAAAATTCGTAGAGTTATTGATATTTTTTGTTCAATAAACGTTCATATTGCATCTTGTTTAAACTACGAGTTGAATAGTGCATATAGGGTAGGTGTACCAGTTATGGACATAATGGTTCCCTATTTCGCCATACTTGATAATTTGGATATTTTCAAATTTTTAATCATACTGTGTGTTTTAGTAGTTTGATATCGAATGAATCTTGATGTTAAAACATTAAAAAAACATTCAAAATGTCAAAGTTTTTGAAAAAAACTCATATGACCAAATAGGGAACCACTATAGCCATAACTGGTACACTTTACCGATATATTTTAAAAATTTCAAACGTAGTTTTGTCATAAAATTTATAAAAATTTGCTTCTAAGACCTTTGTGAGGTTCAACAAATTAGAAAAACCAGTTTTGGCTAAAGTATTGAGATTCAACTGACAAAACATTTAAAAATAAGGTTGTTTACGTTGAAAATTCATGTTTTAAATTATTTCAAATAAATTTGTTTTACTAATAGTATAAAATGTATCAAGATTTGGAATCGAAGTTATGGTCAAACAAAGCTGATTTTTTCAGTAAAAAGTGGAAAAATTTCGCGAAAACTAGCTAACTGAGACTAGTTTTCATTTAGGTAAATTTGATATTCAACAAACTTTTCATAAATTTATTATCGAAGAGGAGAATGATTGAAAGAGCATTAAAATTGGTTGGAAAATGACAAAGTTTTGAAGACTTCACTGGAGGTAATATTTCATAACATGAAAATGCACCATCGAATCACTTGCGCCACCTCTAAATCTTTATATATTTGGCTCTAAACTTGAGGTTCCCATTTTATGTAATTTGATTCAGAAGAGCACACGATTTTTCTTTTTGAGAAATTTCCAAAAACAATCCGCACCGTAGTGCAGAACTTCCATAGCCGATGCAAGAGCTAATTAATTTGACGTTTAAGCGGTGCCAAATTCACTCATTGTTGTGGTCACATAAATAACACGGCACCACTCAAACGTCAATGAGTGAACTCATGCATTGATCTATAGCGTTTGATAACGATTGTACCCCGTTTGGTATAAAGTCGTTTGGCATGGTGATAGGTCATTTGGCATAAAGTCGTTTGGCATAGAGCCGTTTGGCATAAAGTCGTTTGGCATAAGGGTCATTTGGCATAAAGTCGTTTGGCATAACGGCCGTTTGGCATAATGGTCCTTTGGCTTAGTAGTCGTTTGGCATAATGAATCTGAAAGTAAGAATTTCTTAAGATGACATTTCATTTTACGTTTCTATTGAATCTTGCTGATAACATCAGGCTTGTTGTATAGTCAATTGATACAAATTGTCACTTTAAAATAATATAGCAAATAAACTAAATAGGAGAAGGTTTCGACCGTGATTGTTTTTAAATTATTATTGTTTTATGGCTATATCGGTCATGCGACTCAAAGGTAAAGGGAGTCTATCAGGCGTTGCAGAATTCGCTCTCATTTGAGAATGAAGCACGATCCAAGCAAGCAAAGAAAAACATCCCATCTGTTGCGGTCCACGATCGTCATTGTATCGCAAGGTGTAACAAGTCTGATAAATGGAAGCAGCGAGCGAGAGCCCCAACGAGAGAGCGATGATAAAATCCATTTTTCTCGCTTGTTTACCGTTGGGGATAGGTGTTTTTCTTTACTGGCACGATAAACAATCCACGAACATCCAATAACAACAGTGTCCCCCAGGCTTGGAGCATGTTTAGAGGGGTTTAATCATGCACTACTATCCCCCCAATCTGATCAAACTTGTAGCAGTATACGATAAACAGTCTCTCATAATGTGCAGCATGTTATGATAGTTACAGAGAGCGATACGTGAGAAATTCTCTCAATTTTCTCAGGATTCAATCCCTGGAGTCTATAGAAGCAAATGATAGAAACGAATAGGTGCATAGGCGTCGCAAGGGAGCGACAAGATTGAAATTTAATTAAGTGGTGAAAATTGAGCAAGCCATTTTAAAGTCAGTAAGCATCGAAGCGTCCTGTATTTTGCCTAGCTTCTTTACTGGAAAAGGGTTGGCTCAAAGCTTTGAGCTTTGCTACCAACCTATTCGTTTCCATCATTTGCTTCTATAGACTCCCTTTACCTTTGAGTCGCATGACCGATATAGCCATAAAACAATAATTATTTTAAATGCAAATAAACTAAGGCATATTAGGTAAGTTATTGCCAATAGTATTTTATTATTTATCCAGAAATTACCCTTCTTTCAAATATTAATTCTTCTTTTGAGTTCCGCTATTGGAATAAATTTTTACACTGAAGATTGATTTTGATATATTTAGCACAAATTTACCCTTCTTTCAAACATGCTATGTTTTTTTTTCAAATATGATGTAACCACCATTATAGGTATAAAAACTATTGATTTTAAATTTAAATGAATTTCACCTTCTTTTATTCATAGGCTGTTCTTTGGAGCTATATTTTTTAGATATTTTTTTTGTTTCCAACTGACAAAAGGGTAGCAACTTCGATGGGTTTGGCTACTTTTCCTCAAAAGTCGGTTCCCCGAATGTGGTTACCCTAAATGCCAGTTCCCCGAATGCCTTTTCCCCGAATATCTCGCTTCACCGAGTAACCACTTCCCATAAAAGTTTGTGGTACTCATGATTGTCGTAGATTTATAAATTTCAGAGTGGTGAACGAAATGGCCATCTGATACGCACCCTTCTTTATTTAATTTGCGGTTCTTTCGAGTTTTACCGTCCTCAGCATTTTTGCCAACATGTATATGGCCGAGAATGACAGAATACCACCTTCTTTTGAATGCTTGTCATTCTTTCTCGTTCACCATCCAGCCACTGAATACTATTATAGCTCCTATTTAAACTGCACCACTTTTCGGGGAAATGGCATTCGGAGAAAAGAGTCATTCGGGGAACTAGCATTCGGGGAACCGACATTTGGGAAAAATTAGCACAATCACCCAGATGATTCTGAATGCAATTTTTTATGTCTTTTCGTTTTATTATGCCGCATTAATTTTTGGCGTCCAATCTTCTATTGGTTTAATCATAAACTTTGCCTTCTCTAAAAAATATGCTGTTTTTTATATTTATACTGTTTCAAATTTTATTGTTTATTATTATAAGCTGAATGTTAACCATTGTTATATTTTGCTATTTTATCAATTCTTGCAAGACGTGCTGTTAGAATGATAATTACTATAGAACCTAGATTTTTTTTTGCAAACGCAAGATTTCCTTTCGAGATACGCTGGAAAAAATATTATTTCAATCAAAATGTTCCCTTCTTTCGACAATAGACAGTGTTTTCCATGTACACTTCCAAAATTAAAATTTATATTGAATCGTTCAAAATTTTGCCACAAATATTTTCTTTCAAAAAATGTTTTGTTCATTTGAGTCATGTTGCGAAAAGATATTCTGCGTTAGAGTCTTAATAAGCTGCAATAATAGATCTTTGAATAAGAGATTTTAATATGTTTCAAATAAATTTTACCTTCTTTTACCAAGTAATTTTCATCAAGTGTTACATCCAAACTGGGACAGAGCTTGATCTGCAGCGAAATATCCTATGAGCGCTCCCTTCATTAATAACTGCGAACTTTCTCTGCGCAACAAGCTCAACGATACTCTATATTCTGGGATGTGGACAAAATTATTATTCCGAATAGATCTTTCACCAGACCCGTCACAAGTTTTATTTGATTATGATCTCTAATGTCACTACAATTTTTGACATTCATAGCTTGGTATATCCACCACGCTTATTGAGAAACTACGATTTTTTTTTGCTATCGGCTCGGTGGTGTTCATCTCGGTAAAAGCTTCTAAAATGCCGATATTCATACTTGCCGCCCTTTTGTCAGATTGAAACACTACAATATCTAAAAAAATATAGCTCCAAAAAATTGCTATGTATAAAAGAAGGCGAAATTTATTTACATTTTGAATGAACAGTTTTTATAGCTATAAATAAAGTTACATCATATTAAGAAAAAAAAAACATAGCATGTTTGAAAGAAGGGTAAATTTGTGCTAAATACAGTCGACTCTCCACATCTCGATGTTCTATATCTCGATATCTCTCCCTATGTCGATGATTTCTTCGGTCCCTTCAGTCTGCATACATTTTCTCTCTCCATATCTCGATATCCTCCTTATCTCGATATCTCCATATCTCGAGGTACTCCTGTTGATTGTTTGTTCAAAATTTTCTCTACGTATGTCGATATGACCATAATCAAAGGTGACTAGACTAGATTTTGGGGATAAAAAAACAATTTCAGAACGTCTGCTTGTTTATTATTTTCCTGGTAACGGAGTGATTTTCAATCTAGTGTTCATTAAAAATGTGTTTTTGTCTCGATCTCTCCGTATCTCGATGGTCCCTTCGATATCGAGATGTGGAGAGGCGACTGTATATCAAAATCTTTAGAGTTAAAATTTATTTAAGAATTATTTTATTAATTTATTAATTTTATTTAGCGAAACTCAAAAGAAAAATTGATATTTGAAAGAAGGGTAATGTCTGGATAAATAATAAAATTCTATTGGCAATAATTTTCCTTACATGCTTTAGTTTATTCAAAAGCATGATTGTTGAATAAAATGTCATTTTGTATCAATTGACTCCAAAACAAGCCTCAGATCATCAGAAAGATTCAATAGAATCGTAAAAACGAATGTCATTTTATGAAATTCTTGGTTTAAGACTCATTATGCCAAACGACTACTATGCCCAACGACCATTATGCCAAACAACTTTATGCCAAACGGCTTTATGCCAAACGGCTTTATGCCAAATGACTTTATGCCAAATGATCTAACACCTTTGATAACATCTTGGGTATTGTAATTTTTGCACCTCATCAAACGCGATGGTTTGTGAAATTGTCGCCAGCCTACCAGCCACTGCAAATTTGAAGTTTCACCAGTCTTCCAACACAACGGAAAATCACCTAATTTGATTCGTTTGCTAACGTGTAACGACTATTTTGTTGGTCTGTAAGTTGACGACGCGTTTTGGAGTTTATTCTTCCATTAGAGTGTGATTATCATGCAAGTACTAACATTATTATGAGTCACCAAATCATGATGATTAATCTCTCTGTTCTTTATGCAAAGCAAATGGAAAAGACCCATAACAGTGGATGACTCATGATAGTGGGGCTACTGCGAGAGACTTTCTTTTCTGCCCAGTACTGCACATCTTTGCCAGGAGCAGTAACGATTCATCTTGTTTCATCAAAAGCACACTTCAACATGCAACCCCATTGCGGAAAATTGGACCAACCTTTCCCTTAGTCTGGGTTATAATGTTTTAGATTTGGAAACCTACCTTTTCCCAGAACCAATATGAGTGGCCCAACCGAGCAGTACGTTGTTTGTAT
The DNA here is from genome assembly GCF_002204515.2 of Aedes aegypti. Classification (NCBI taxonomy): domain Eukaryota; kingdom Metazoa; phylum Arthropoda; class Insecta; order Diptera; family Culicidae; genus Aedes; species Aedes aegypti. The sequence goes on from NC_035108.1 coordinate 386,412,074, forward strand.
GTGTACATAAATTTGTGTAATAACCATGATATATCACATATATCACAACAGAATTTATTCCAACAATTAGACAACAACTTTGGCCATTCATCAAAATAAGGATTTCAGTTTTATGACCATAACAAGCTCTAGATGGCAGTATAATCATCCTCCCAAGGGATCATATATATTCAAAAGCCCAGAACCAGTCCGATAGTGTACTCCTTGTGCTGTTTCAGTATGCCGTGTTTGTGCCACTCTGTAGGCGAGAGAGTGTGTGCTCCTTGTTTTGAAGCATTTCCAGGACCTGGAGGTACATAGTACTCACATTCGGAAAATGACGATGTTGTACAAGTCACTTCTCACCACATGGCCTTTCCGGTTAGCTGCTGCACTTGCATCAGCCTTCTGCAAGCCGTGCCATGCTGGAGTGATTCCGGCCAAATGGATTCATTTTCGAAAAGTGTATCCAGAACTTTCCCCCATTGTGTGCCCTCTCGGCATCGTCGCAGTCGTCTCAAGTTTAGGTCAGCTTTCTCTCTAGTTCATCTAGCTCAAGCCCCTGCCCGGATGCTACGAACATCATCATCGTCATGTTTTCCTCCTGGAACCAATATTTTATCATTCCGAACCAGGCTTCTGGCTGGCAGCAATAGCAGCACCATCACTTTCGCAGCCAAGAGTGCAAAGTAAGGCAATAAATGTTTTTACATGATATATTTATCAGAAAGTTCTTTATCACCTTGAAAACTACATTCTACACTCTCGCCAACCGGTCATAATTACCGGACTGCATAGTGTGTCTTGCGCTTTCTCGATTTATGCACTTTCAGTATGCTCTGTAGAACATCAACGGCAAAATGTAAACCGAAAGTTTGATTTACTAATTTCAGGCCCCCGGTGACAGGAGCAGCACTATCGTTGCCATGCTGCACGAAGAGGTCGAGCTGGACGATACGCATCTCTGCAACAAATGCGGTCGAACGGTGGTGGGGTTGGAAACTTACATCAAACACCGAAAGGTTGCCTGTGTGCCATCGAAGCCCGCAACGGTGACGATTGCCAGTGGACCTAGTCCTCGGATTGTTCCCTCGGAGCAGGGATACTCGTCGTTTGACTTCGGTGATGCCATTAAAGATGCGGACCACCATAAGAAACTACCAAACTATGGATTTAACTATGATTTGGAACCACACCACAGTGATCCGGTACAACGACCGGATAGCAAAACGGATTACAAAAATGAAGTAAATTATGACTATGAGCTGGGAGCAGATTTGTTCTTTTCATCACTGGAACTGCAAAGTAGTTCGAAGAAAAGTGGAAATTTACATGCATCCACCAGCAAACTGAACGTTCCCATTCGACCGAAGGAGAGAAAATCAACTGTTTCACTTTCGAACACAGATCCAGAACCTGAGCAAGAACATGAAGATGATTGGATTGCTCCTGAACATGATTCTGAAAAACTTATGAAAGCAGTTAGTGACATAAGTGGAACCAAAAGAGTTGAGTTGTTTCCGTTTTTTCAACACGAATCTCCGGAACCATCGGAAGATGAGAGCGAAGACGACGAAGATTTTGATGCACCTCCCAGAACCCACACCGGAGGCAAATGGAAACCGGAAAATCGGCCATCCTCTTCACAGTGGCGCCATTGGCCTGATCAAGATGCTCAACTTGACAAATCGATCGAACAGGATGACGATGAAGATTACAAAAGCTTTTCCCCACCTCCGGGGCACACCAAGGGGAAATGGGTTCCTGGATCGAAAATTACTCGTCTGGAATACAGAGTGCCATCTTTTCCGAGCAAGCCATTTGATGAAAGCTACTGGTGCAGCATATGCAATCGAAAGCTTGCCTCGCGATTTGTCTATGAAAGACACCTAAAATCTAATCTGCATATCAAAAAAGCACAGGAAGAATCAGAGCTGGAAAGAGCAGTCAAACCAGGATTCTATTCAAATGAACTATCAAAAAGAATTACTAAACCTTCTGTCTATTTGGGAGACGATTTCTTCAGCAGTAATCTTAGCCCTGAAAAAAGCTCAACTCCAATTCCCCTGGTGCTACAAGATGACCCTTCACCGACATCTGCTAAGATTAAAAGAAAACGAAAGTGCTACTACACAAAATGTGAGATCTGCAAGACTCGTCTTCCTACCCATCTACTGGGAAAACATTTGATATCACGATACCACTATCGCAGAATGCTCAACCGACCAGAGCAATGCTTCGACGATATTCTGAAAAATATTCATCGCATTGTATTGCAATCACCCTTTCAGTGTCACCCCTGCAGATTCTACGCCAACACCGAAGAGCACTTTATGGCGCATTGGAATTCAGTTGAACACGAAGAAAATGTCAGCTCTGGCGGAAGACTGTGGTGTAGTTTTTGTAAATTTGAGTGTTCAGATAACTTTCAAATGACGAACCATTTGCTCGACCAAGATCACCAAGAAGTGATTTCCGTAATCAACCGTTCAGTACCGATCATCATCCGAAAGATAACTCCCATTCGCTGTGTGTTTTGTGGAGATGAATTCCGCTACAACGCCATGCTGAACAAACATCATGAATACTGTAACGAAGGAACTCCGGAGGATGCCCTTCGTGTGAGACGTACATTCCAGAATGCCTTCAACTGCAATATATGCAAAGCATCCTTTCACAACAATACGCTACTGTTGCAGCACAATCAGAAACTACATCGTATGGCCACCTACTACTGTTCAATCTGTGAGATAACATTCAAAACTCCAAACGAATCATTGAAGCATCGTAAAACAACCGCTCACAAAGTGATGTCTGCTAGAAAACGTAAAAAAGATGCCATCCCACCCAAAGTGTGCAACATCTGCAAGAAGCAACTGCCGGACATCCTGGCGCTGAAGGATCATATCCGCAATGATCATCCGGACATAAGATACAGGTGAGTTAAAAAGTCGTATAGTTACAAGCAATTACAGCTATCCCCCGATGTAAGACGGTAATTGGTTCCAACATGAAATTTACTACGTAGAAAATCCATGTCTATGACAATATTTTTCAACGGGCTAAGTCTGATTCGTTGGTCATTGAATCCATGATGGCAGACGAGAAAACAAAATTACTATCACAAAACTGCTACTTCTGTCACAAAAGCATGTCTGACTATGGGGTGTCCCAGAACTTTGACAACGACAATCACAATATTTTGTCAAACAAATAAATATTTTTACATTTTTGTAATTTTCTTTGAGGAATTTTAAATACTGCCTATGAAAAGTTTGTTTGATTAGATATATTTTTACAATGAAATTTTTGATTTAAAAACGATTTTTGATTCAACGAGTGTTCAAGGCCTTTTAATAATCGACCACAGCTGAAATCGGATTTTTTGTTTTTATTAATTTTTGATATACTTACGTTTATAATTTTTAATGAAATAAGTGATGGTCTGCACTACCCATAAACGCATGTCAGTCCCATGTTTGCTGGATTTCCTATTCACTTGGGACAATTATGCGTTTATGGGCAGTGCAGTGTTGACAGACTCACACTCAAATCCCAATCAATACGCTCTCCCGTGAGAGCAAACTCATTAGAGATCTGCTTCGCAAATCTCACGCTTGAGATTTTGATGCAAAATCACTCAATCAACTCAAACCGTAAATAATGAATCAGTCGCAAAAACCCGTTAAAAACTCGTAAAACATGAATGTTGTTGTTTACGTTAAAAAGGATTACTATAATTTTAACATACTAACAAGAAATTATTGCCGTTTGTGAGTAAACTGTGTAAATACGAGACAATGAGTCAAAAAGGTGAGCCAACTCATCCATGATTTTTTGGCTGCTGAGTTGCGCGATTGAAAACTCACGTATAAAAAATCTCAAGCGTGAGTTACGAGAAATTGAGTTTTTCACAACACTGATGGTCTGATCATTTCTCGTATCGGAAATGATTAATATATTTTTTTAAGATTTTTATTATACGTACTTTTTAACCTAGCTAATATTTCGTACAAGAAAGTCACTCAAATATAACGCGATTTGTGCAAAACTGATAAGAATAAGTGCAAGAATGAAATGTGTGAAAATCAAATGTTTATTTGCAGTAGTCTCGAAATTGCAGTATGTTAAAGTCGTACCCATACTTTCTGGGAAACCCTATAAATTGAATAAAAAATCACTGTAAACTTATACAATATGGATATTTTCGGAGTGCGCCCGGTGAGTAGATGTAGAAAATCCATGGTTGACGTTATTTTGGAATCCAATATGACGGGACAAAGAGCAATATAGCAACTTCCGGTTGCTGAAAATCAATCGAAACCTACGTAGTATGGGTATTTTTGAAATAGGTTTGACAAGCAGATGTCGGAAATTGATGCTAAACGCCATTTTTGAATCTTATTTAGAGCACCAGAGATCAACATGGAGACATTCGGTTTGTGAAAATCAAATCTATGCAATAAGTACATTTTCGGAACGGGCGATGTCATTTCAATATTTAATCTGGTGTACCAGAGAGCTTCCGGTTTGTTAACTTCAATGGAAACCTAAGCACTATAGTCTTTCTAAGTTTCTGATATATCTGCTAATTTTACATACAAAGATATCGACCGTGATAATTATATTTTGAATTTGTTTATCGGCATATCGGTCTATTTTGCTCGAAGTAAGAGGGAGCTTGGAGAAGAAAGCAATGAATACTAGATGGATAGGTACCGTAAGGGAACGGCGAGAGAAATTGGATTAGATGTTGAAGAGTGTCTGGGCTGTCTTGGCAGTGTCATTCTCAAAACACACCCAAGCCGTTCCCATAGGGGACGTTAGCCACAAGGAAGGACGTTTCAAGTAATACTGTTTCATATGGTATGCCCTCTTCAACATCTAATCCAATTTCTCTCACCGTTCCCTTACGGTACCTATCCGTCTAGTATTCATTGCTTTCTTCTCCAAGCTCCCTCTTACTTCGAGCAAAATAGACCGATATGCCGATAAACAAATTCAAAATATCTGCTAATCATAAACTTCGTGATCCTTAGCTCTGCTTGGTAGTAGAATTTTGAATTTGTTTCTTCTTATTCTCATTCTTCTTAATCTTCTTATTCCTCTTCTTTCTGGCGTTAGTTCCCATCTGAGACAAAGCCTGTGTATCCGATAAGTGTTCTTTTGAAAGCTTCCAAATTTATTAACTCAGTGTTTTACCGTGGCAGTTGAAAAAAGTTATGAACATTTGTTACATAGTCCAAACACTGCTTTAGTTAATGTTGATGAAACCACAGGGTAATTCTCGCACTCGAATGAGTGAATCCCGATTACGCCCGTTTTGTTTGAACGATCCGTTGACGGCTACATCACTTGTCATCGGGTGTTCTCTTTTATACTATTGCGCTTATCATTCTTCCAGAAAAAACACCCAGAAATTAGAAGTCCAAAGCCAAGTTATTCTTAAAAGTAAGAATTGGATAATTACTAAATTAAATTATATAAAAGTGGAATGTTATGGAACGCCGCAGCCCGTGCAGAAGAAATTTCATTCAACGACATAATATTGAATGGACCGGACATGTTAACAAAACTTCCGGTCGTCCTTCTGCGCTTCCGCAAGAATCGCATTGCCTTTAGTGGAGACATATGTAAAGAAAATGTTTCATTGATTTCCGACAAGAAGACAGGCAGGCGCTAATGGAGGCGTACCCTGACGAATACGCGGCACTCAAATACAACAAGCGAGGAGCCGAAGCAGTTAGCGAAATCGAGAATGCTGTTCAAGATTTTACGAATGATTGACAACAACGGAGTGCTAAGGATGGACAGTCGCATAGCCGCGGCTCCAATAGCTTCCACCGATCTCAAATACCCCATTTTTCTTCCAAAAGAGCATCGAATAACTTTCCTGCTCGTTGAAAGCTACCACATCCGCTTTCTGTATGGAAACAACGAGACAGCATTTTACGATGTAAGGAAACGCTTCCTAATTCCGCAGTTCCGTTCGGTCATTGCGAAGGTTGTCAACATTGTCGGGTGCAGAAAGCAATTCCCCAAGCCCCAATAGCATCACTTCCTGCAATCAGGCCAACGCCGATTATCCGGCCCTTCACCCACATCGTAGTGGACATTCTTATCAATCAAGGGAGCAGCACAGTGATACGATGGATCGCCCTGTTTACATGCCTATTCATAAGGGCTGTGCCGTCCACAGCTTATGGACACAATCTTGGTTGGAGCAGTGTAGATGTAGGCGCCTATAAATCAAAAGGTTCCTCGGTACACTGACTAAATACCAAATACAGTGCCCATTTGACTTTGGCACGGTTTGATTTTTACAACAAAACTGTTCAAATTTTGGCTACTCGGAAATGCATGAACAAAACAAATGGATTATGGATCAGTCATCAATCCCACCGATTAGTCACGCTTTTTTTATTGTATGTCTTCGAGCTGTTTAGTGGAATACCTACAAGTAGATGAAAAACCCGAATTTAGTATTATACCAGTCGAGTTTAGTACACGACACTGAAGACGGCCTTACAGTTGAGGTCGAAATACTCGTATTTGTCAAAGGGTACAAACTCTAGCTGTTGTGTTTTGTAAAAAAAAAACACTCGCTTTTCTTACACCGTAACAGGCAAGTGAAATTGGTGGTGGTCGACCGTACTACAAATGGTAAGTTAATCCCATAAGCAACGGGTTTCCATTTATGCAGTTTAACCCGTATAGGCCTGAGTGAAAGAAAAAATACTAAAACCCTTACCATTCGGCGAATACTTAAAGGATTCAATTTTTTTTTTGTCAGTTTACTGACCCACATATCTAGTTTCTTAAAGTGGTTGGAGGAGCTCGGGAATACTTCTGTGGCCGGAGTTATTGCGGTGGGTCACTGGGAAATTATCTGTGACTTGAAATTTGCCTACCTCCAGGGGCACAGAAGCACAGAACCCTTGTCACCCGACCTGACCCAGTGATCCACCGCAATAACTCCGGCCACAGGAACATTCCCGAGATCCTATGACCACTTTTAGAAACTAGATATGTTTACGAGTATACTGACAAAAATATATTGAAATCCGTTAAGTATTCGCTGAACGGTGAGAGTTTTAGTATTTTTTCTTCCACTCAGGCCTATACGGGTTAATACCACATGGGATCGTTCGAAACTGTTCCACAACAAAAATCGCGTGAATGAAGAACGTCCTACATTGGAGGATAGTTGCACCTACATTTCTGTATTTTGAAAAGAAATAGAAATACTAAAACCCTCAAACTCTCAAAATAATCTGTAGCTACGCCAGCAAAAGTTACACATTTCAGCGTTGAACAACTTTCCACACCTCGGCTAATTTTGAAATGTTCTCATTTTACCTCTCATCCCTCCCATCCAAAAACAGTTGCCCACAGTGCGGACAAAATTTTGTCCTAGCTCAAGAACTTGGCAGACACGTACGTGACAAAAATTGTTCATTTTTCAATTCCACCACATCATCGTCGACTACTGGGGCAGCAACGGAAGCAGCGTCCTCGATGCAGCCAGACATGGTGGTGGGAACTCTCGCATCAACATCCCGGACGCATCCGGCCACGACTCTGACGACAACGACGACGACGACGCCGGCCGAAAATTCAATTATCCCAAATGATTCAATTAAAGTAAATATGAATGATCATAAAGTAGCAAAGGAGTCACATCTGTATTCTTCGGGCTCAAAAATAGCCCCAACAACTGCGGCTTCTGGGGCTCACCGTGCGGGAGCAACGAGTGAACATGGCATCGCAACGCTTTCCAGGGCAGCAGTTGACGAGTCGGAAGGTATGTATGGCTTTTTAGATAAATTTTTCGCTTACCAAAGCAGATGGTGCTTGCTGTCAAAACGAATTGGTTGGTGGGTAAACGGAAGCGGTATGAATACAAGCATGAGGAGAAAGTTTATGAAAATTTATAACTTTTACACGGACATTTTCGGGACGCTTCGTTTGCTAATCCAAAGGTGGAGATTTCTCGCAAAGCTGATTTGCCGAATTTTTATAAAAGCAGTAGGGTTCATCCTTCAGTGTTTGCATCCTTTGTCAGATATGCGTATTTTAACATCAACTGTGAAGCCTCAAACGCAATAATTGCGGAACTGGTTCGCTAGCATGAACGATAACATGCTTATCGACTTAGTGTTGGTTCACTTTTTTTCGTCGACAACTCTGTCGAGATCCATTCTATCCGAACCGGCTCCGCTTTGGTTGCCGTTCCACTATGATTGCGGTTAGGCTTTAAGGCTGTCTTAATTGTCGTGTACTAGACTTACTATAAATACGAATCATCCTTAATTATATTTAAAGAGCCACCCTGACCTCTAATAAACCATCTTCCTATCCACCCACAGCTTTCGCTTCGATAGCACCGATGACCATGATGGGACATTACTCCACCCTACTGCCCTCAACGGTTCACGGTGCTTTGCCCGGAATTGAGACCCACCGAGTCGTCGTCACCACGACCCACAATTTTCTCCTCCCGGGTCCATCTCCGTCATCCTCGCAGTCGTCCCTATCAGCTCACCAGCCGCTTATCGTTATTCCAACAACGACGACGATGACCCAGTCAGCCTCCATCCCTCCATCGAACGTTGACGACGACGACGACAATGATGATGATAACATTGTCACCAGTGCGTCCACGTCAGCGGAAATCTTTTTCGCCATGGCTAATAATGCGTCCGAAAATAATACTGTTTACGTTGATGAAATCGTTGGCACCACCACCGAGGGCAACTCAGTCGTATCCTGGCAGTGTAAAATATGCCCATTCAGGTACTTTTTGATTGCATTTTATTTTGGAGTTTACCGAATCAGATCGAGTGTGAACGGTGCTCCCTAAACTTTTATAATCAGGAAAAAATCTGTTACCATTAGTCGTTTTCTATAACTAAGCTGCATGCCTGGATAAAATTGAAAAGGATCGTGAGGCCCATTTTAGAGTTACGACTTTTTTATATCAAGTTCCCAAAGTTTCCAAATTTTAAGATAATAATAGACATTTAAACAATCTCTTTATTTACCATGATTATCAAAAGAAATACACATCGAAACTTATTCAAAATTGTGTAATAATTTGCAACTTCCAGACCAGCGCTTTCCAACCCCTAGAAAGTTTGCGACCCCTTTTGACTTTTACAACCATCCCGCAGACTAATAAAAATGGATATTCTCAAAATGAAAGTTGATGGATATTTTCCAAAGATCTCTTTATGAATCAACAAATATCTTTGGCACATTGGTGTCACGAATGCCGCGAAATCCGCAAAATTTGATCATAATTTGTGAAATTAAAACTATAATTAACATAGTTCCGCAAAAATCACACAAACAGATTATTTTTCCAGAGAAAACATGCATTCTTGTGAATCAAAAAGTAGATTGGATTACCTTGAACCTCTAATTCCACCCTAATTGCCTATCTTTGACAGATACGCGTATTTCGACTACCACTTGTAGCCTTCTTCAGTGTCAGTATCCAGTGGATACGAGTAACTGACACTGAAGAAGGCTACAAGTGGTAGTCGAAATACGCGTATCTGTCAAAGAAAAGCAATTAGGGCGGAATTAAAAGGTACTTGGTAGCCAATCTATTTTTTTATTCTCTATTGAAATTCTGCTCTGAGGGTTCGAATACATTAGAAAGAGATGTATTTTTGTGTAAAACACGGTCAAAACTTTAGGACCATGACAAGTCCGCGACATACTGGATTTATCGCTTTTGTCAACCGCAAAATTTTAGGAATTTTGTGAAATTGGTGCCATATAATTCAAGAATTCTGCTAAGACGAGGCTTGAAGAAACTCCTCTGTGATGCAAAATGAAGCGATTTGACGTTTTTCTGAGGAGTAAAAATTGCACTCAAAATTTTCAACACAGATTCTCAAACACGTCGAGTGAGGGTGTAAAAAAATGCGAAATTTTTTTCTGGTATTCTTTCTCTCTTATTGCTATGCTCACCTTTACACACATTTCAAAAGCATTCTTGAGTGTCCCGCCCGAACAAAACAGCCCTCACGAAGTAGTGATGGTACTCTTGACTAATGATATTTTGCTCTATTGTGTTTTGTGCTGCATCTTCCTCGCTCATTTTTCGTTGCCTCTCTGCTTAGTATTTTTTCGCTCCCTCGCAAAGAAGCAAAGGCAGTGTGCTGCTCTAGAGTATGTCACCGAACTCTGATGATGTTGGGGAGAATTATCAAGCCTGGCTAAGACCATCTGAAGTCTGAAACATATTTTCAAGAGTCTGATATTGAAATTCCTTAAATAGATCTTGCCGAAATCCAACAAAAAATCTTGCAGATGAGAAGATTTCAACAAGAACTCACGCCAGCATTTTATTAAAGATATTCCCAAAAGTACGATGAACAAATCTTGGAGATAATTTTCCAGCTTTGTGATCAAACATCTCTTGCTAAACAATAACGCTCCAAAATGAGTTGCACTCCCCATGAGGTCGCCTTGGCTAAGGAGAATTTAAGACGGAGAGAAAGTATATGGGAATCCGGCCATTTTACAAAAAAAAAAATTCCAGCACAAGTGTGGGGCGAAGCAGATAAGGGATAAAATTTAAAATAAGCGTTCCATCAGAAGTTCTCATTGAATAATTTTCTAAAAAGGTCAGGAATCTACCACATCCAACCACTTTGAATATTATAAGAAACTAGCAAATGGGCTGCTTAGGAGCAAAACTACGGTCGTAGAAAGAATTTGTCATAAATTTTACAGGAATTCTTCAATGACGTGTCAGTGTCGTATAGAATCCTTGCAGTCATTTTAAAAGAATCTTTACTACACTGCCCATAACTGCATATTTGTAACATTCGATATTTTTGACGGTTTCGAGTTAGTACCGGGGAGAGTCATCAAATGACAAATACTCTCGATCAACTTACTGAAATCTGTGATATTGTTCTGGAAAATTCGAAAAAAAATACCAAGTTGTTTTGTCACATTGGTAATTGTAACCGCATAACAGTAACATTGAGATTATACATGAGGCTCATAATGCAGTAGCAACGAAATTTTTATCAGAATTACTTTCTGTCTATTCACCCAATATGCGATATGAGTTGTACAAAGTTTCAGCCTCAAATAGACACTTTTGAATTCTTAGTGATTTTGGAAATTTTAGCGTCATACCATACTGCAATAAAATGCAAACTTGGCATCCCATTTACTGAATTCTGTCGAATGTTACAAATATGCAGTTATGGGCAGTACAGATATCAGACAAAACCCCATAAAAATCTTGCTGGTAGATTCGAGAAGATTGCACTAATGGTTTGAGCGAAAACAGTGAAGCATTTCGAATTACTTCAATCCCGTTACTAGTTCCACATGAAAGTTTTTGAGTATCTCAGCAGTATCCTAGTAAAAATTGACAAGAATTAAGCCGAAACATGTTAAAAATTGCAATTTCATTTTCAATTGTTAATTTCATTTTCAATTCGGTTAGGTGAAATTAAATTTACCATTTATCACTAATAGAAATCCATTGCAAGTTTTTTACTAGTATATAAAGACACGACATTTATTTACAATGGCTTCACGACCCTTTAGGAGTCCCTCCTCTGGGCGGACTATTGAATCAACAGATCAACTAAATTTTGCGGAGTAAACATATTCTAACAATTTGAAATAGGTTAATGAGATATTTCGTTAATTATGCTCAAATTTTGTTAAAGATATACCACAATAACATGCTGTACATATTTTTCAACTAATTTATATATTTCACTGCTGATCACTTTATGTTTAAGATCACCTTATGTAAAATACGACATACAGTATATTTTACGGAAATTCAGTTTTAATTCGTTGGAAGAGACGAAAAATGTGCATATTTCAAGCCAACCAGAATTTACCCCCCTTGTACTACTCGAAGTTCACTATCGAAATTTTAACAAATACCGTATTGATTCGAATTGCCATTTCAATTGTATATTTGGACTAAATTATACTTTTTCCGCTCAAGATACATATCAACGACGTCTTCTACATTTGAATCGATAAAAGTTGACGGAATAATATTTTTTGGTGAATTAAGGCCGGTATCTGGGATTCGAAGAGTCCGCACAATTTGAATCAACCCGGTACACCCATATGTTGGTTCCGGGTCATCTGGCCCAATATACTAATAATAAGCTCTTCAGTCTTAGTTCAAGAAACAGCCAGTGCTGAAAGGAGCAATTATTCACTTCTCTGCTAGCGGTATTAGGTGCCAGCAAAGGTTTTTGCATTGCGTTTGTAGTCAGCTTTTGACCGTAACTAGAACGGTTCACGACTTCTCTTGAAAGAACAGCATATGACCAAAAGATGGAAAAATCTCTTATGAAGATTTGAGCATTGTGTGTATATCATTATATCAGTATAACTAAAAAAAACTACTGATGATTTTAACAAGGTAAAATTACCCAGATATGCAGCTTAGTCATAAAAAAAGGATCGGTGACCATTGCAGATTTTTTCTGATAATAATGGTCTGAGGAACACCGTTGTGTCGGGTTTGCTCATTATCCCCGAAAAAAGTTTCATTTTTTCCGTTCCTCTTCATTAATTTTTCTCATCTTTATTTTGTTGTTTTTTTTTCACGCCATTTTCACAGGTCAAACTCGCAGGCAGAATTTTTATATCATGAAATTTTGCACTCATCACAGACCGTTTCCACGTCGCTGGGGACGCCGGATGTGGCAACGAAAATCACCTGCCCACTGTGCAAAAAGCAATTTGCCAAGGCTTCGTTGCGTTGCCACCTGCGACAGCACACGGACGAACGAATTTTCCCATGCGAGCTGTGCCCCATGAGTTTCACTCGAAAGGCCAATCTCAAGAATCACATGGTGAACGTTCATACCAGGAAAGTGAAAGTCAAAGAAGAAGCCATCGACAACGATGCTAATCAGACGGCGATTGTGCAAAAGCCGCAAGAACCTCCAAAAAGTGTCGTCTGTGCTACTTGTGGCAAGGCGTTTCCCAACAGGTAAGTACTATACAACACTATCATGAGTGTACGAAACCCTTGACTTATGGGTTTTCACGATCAGACTCACAACAGGTTAATTACTCCCAGGAAGAATAGAGATTTTCAATAGTCTGCCTAAGACAAGTTTATGACACTTGACTAGACCACCTCAATACAGGCGAGTTGTTTCATTAACATGACACTAAAAACATCCCGCATGTGGGGCCTGGTCCAGTTTTCGTGCTTGCATATGCAATGCATACTACTCGATGTAAATAATTAAATATTTTTATATCCTAACACCCTACTTTACGGCTGTTTAGATAAGCTCTCGGCTTCAATGGTCATACGGCGTCCAATCAATGGCGTAAACTGTGCAATAGTTGACCCTCACGATGTGCCCAAATCGTAATTGCTATAAAATTTTTGTTTATTAATATCATTTTTTATAAGGCACAACATATGAAACTGCACTTGAAGTACATCGAAAACTTTACATAAAACTTTTAATTCGAAAACTTATTTTATTTTTGTTTTTGAGTGGTTTTGATTTAATCTACAATTATATTCGATCATCATTTCTCTAAAATGTAGAAACAAAATGTCTTAAATATAATGACCGAAGTGAAAAAAATGCTCATTCGACATTCGCAACGAATATTCTCAAATAAACTATCAAAGCCTCGAGAAGAAACGAGAATATGAATATCTCATGTAACTACTAATATTGTTTAGAGATAATTGCCCCTTTCTGGGTGAAGTATCTCTAAACAAAAAAAAAAAGATTGTTTTACATTAATTCAAAAAGGATTTACGCATCAAAAAAGTGTAACAAAATTTACCTTCCTTGAAAGCCCAAAAGGCAATCGCGCAGCTATTCAAAAAAAAACATACTGTGGGTGGTACATGAATGTTGGAATCCCAATCCGATCTTTTTTTTTTTCTTTGTAGGATATTTTCTCGTCTTCTTAGAATAAAGTCAATCAGCAAAGAGAGCTCTTGGTAAATATCAAAAGTAGGCTCTGTTTTAGCTGAGATATTGTGGTTCTTTTGAAAAAAATTCCGTTCGCGGTAGCCGCCAAGTAGAGCAGTGCGCCGAAATATTTTTGATCGGCGGCGGTGTGACAACATTTTTGTGTCGGCGGCGGCAGCGGCGTCACGCCGTAGACATGTGGAGAAAATTGAATTGAAAGTTTTTTGCTCAAAGCATTTTTAGCCAATTGATCATTTTTGTGTTTGGCCAAGCTTAATAGTTGTGCGTTTAATGCTATGGCAGTTTGAGTACCGTTCTTCTTCTTTCTGGCGTTACGTCCCAACTGGGACAAAGCCTGCTTCTCAGATTAGTGTTCTTATTAGCACTTCCACAGTTATTAACTGAGAGCTTTCTTTTGCCGATTGACCACTTTTGCATGTGTATATCGTGTGGCAGGTACGAAGATACTCTATGCCCTGGGAATCGAGAAAATTTCCTTTACGAAAAGATCCTCGACCAGCGGGATTCGAACCCACGACCCTCAGCATGGTCATGCTGAATAGCTGCGCGTTTACGCGTTTGAGTACCGTATCGGCTGTAAAATATTGCGTTTCTTTGAAGTTGTCATGGAAGGAACTGATGGAGATTTTCTTAGAAGCAACGATTATTTCAATATTCATTTCACGGCAACCACTCTGCCGTACTTGTATTTTATAACTACCCAATACGGATCCTATGAGGAACATACTAACCTCACTCTGATTACAGAGTTTTCAAATTTCAACATTAAAAATTTCATTCATTGAAAAAAGTATTGAAAAGCCAGACAAATATTCCTAGGAATATTTAGAAAAATTCGCCCATCGATACGAATGTGTTTCATTAAAGGAATTATGTAAGAAGAATGTTTGGAGAAACTTTTTCAGATCGGTTGGAGGAATTGTTTGGAGTATCCTTTCAAATATAGAAATATTTAAGGACTCCTTGAACAATCCAAGTGCCTTCTAATACATATATATAGTAGCAGTAAATGAAAAATATGATAAGGCATCCTTGGAAGAACTTCTGGAGTAATCCCTGGAGAAATATCAGAAAAAAATGCCAGGAACACTCTTGTAGGCTGAAGTTTGGGGATGAAGCCCTTAGAGGATTCAATGTGGAGTCGAGGGATATTTTTTCTTGAAGAATCTCTAAAAGCACGCATTGAGAAATTTCTGAAAAAAAAAATGGTGTATTATGCTGCCCAAGTTGCATGGTCGACGTGACCACCAGCACTATCATTACTGAGAAAATGTGTTTCGTTTTCCCAGCTGCATTCTTGAATCTTTAAACAATTTGGCTCAATTTCCTCTTGTAATTCATATACATATTTCAGAACAAATGAGCGCTGTTCGCATGTCCCGCGAAAGTATTATTATGTAAAGAATGCAAAATCAATGAAAAAATGCATTTTAGTCATATTAGCGCTTACGTCGTCTATGCGACTATTCCATACCCAGCCCCCTTCCCCCTCGATGTCATTTGTCCACAAAAAAACAAAATTTGTGTGGGCCGTGGTCATTGTCCTGATTATTTCTAATGCATTTGTAAGATAAGAGATATCTGAATAATACTCTGTAGGAATTTTCGGAAACACTTCTGAAGGAGGACCATGTTTTTTTTTTAAATTCTTAAGAAATTTCTTGAATAAATTCTTTAAAAAGTTTCCGAAGGAATACTTGGAAATTCAGAAAAAGAAATCACTAGAAAAATAAAGGAAAAACTCTTTAATGATGTTTCATGGAAATCATTGGTGGTATTCCTGAAAATGGATGAAATCTTGAGCAAGTTCGTGAAGGAATCCTAAAATAAAATTTTGTGAGAATTTCTGGATCATTTTGAGAATTTTCTGAACCTAGTGTAATCTCTAGCGAATTTCATCAAACATAAATCGTTGAATAAATTCAGTTGTCCCATATCAATGTAATCCTTGTAGAAATCCTTTGAAAAAAACACAGAAAAAAACGGCTGCAGAATCAGTAATGGAGTAATTATTATGATGCATCCCTACAGAAGCGTTTAAAATTTTCTCTGAAAGAATGCTTGGAGTGCTTCTTGGATAAAAATTGGAGAATGTCCTTCCGAAACTTGAAAAATAAAAATCCCGGGGGAATCTCTGCAGGATATTTTGACGAAATTCCTAGATAATTGTTATTTAATTTTCTATAGAGACTGCAAGGATAATCTTTAAAGTTATTTATGAGCGAATCTCTTGAAAACTTCCTACAGAAATCCCGAAAAAAATAAAAGAAGAAGTGTATAAAATCCCTAAATGAGTTCTTTATACCCAAATAAATTTATAATCCCAAGTGAAGAAAATCCTTAAATTAATTAATTCAATCCTTAAATAAATTCTTTAAATGCCAGAGGAATCTTAGAAATATCTGTGAAGCCATTCATAAAGAAACCATTAGAGAACCAAACATATTGGGAAAAAATTTCGAAGGAAATTCCTGGGCTTGATGGAATTCATTTAGGAGTATCGGATAGGACTCTTCATAAAATTCCTTGGCAATGGAAAAATTCCTGATGATTTTTCGATTTTCTCGCATGGGATTTGTAAAGAAATTGCTGAAGAAATCTCTGTAAGCGTTCTTGTAAGAATCTCTGTCCTTATAGGCATTCTGAAGTTACAGCTCAAAAAAATTATGCAGGGAATCTTAGAGGTGTTCATGAAGAAATCCGAGTATGTATTCCAGGATAATTGAAAAAATTTCAGGAGGTATCCTCAGAAGAATCTATGGAAGGATTCTCTATGGAATTCACAGAAAAATTACTGAAGGATCCCCTAGAAAAAAAACCATGGAGAAATTCCTGGATAAAATCAATGATTCATTTATGTGAGTATGTTTATAGGATGTTGTGGAATATGTTTATCCTAAATACCAACGACACCAAATTTTGTTTTTGTTGAAGAGTTCCTTTTTCCGAGCTATATTATTAATCGGCGTGAAAGTACAAAATTAGTAGTGATGACCGGCGTATGGCGTTACGTAAAATTAATCGGCGGCGTGGCGCGGCGGTGCACAGATCTACTGTCAAGTTCTACCGCAGCTGTCGATGAAAATCAATAAAGCACCAGCTGCGGTAGCTTTCTGTTCAACCATAGAACGGAAAGTTATCTCTAAAAAAGCAATATAACATCAGAATGAGAAGAATAAGAAGATCTCAATATTCTTAGATATTTCACCGCTTAAGAATTTAAGCTTTCACTTTTAAGGCTGGTTTGCTACTGACAAGATAAGGAATCGCCTATCTCGATGCGTGGAATGTCATTTCAAATGGAGCTCTCTGTAGGAAATTTCTTGACCCATTTAGTCAAGTAATTTCTTTACTTTTTCTTGAGTTGCTATATATAATGCTAAAAGTTGTTTGTATTCCCATCGTTTGAGGAAACATTTCAACCAATTTAAGATCTTAAATTTTTGAATTTTAACATCTTAAGCAACAAAGAAGTTTGAAAGGCCCTAAGGAAGTTATTTTAGTTATTTATGAACAGGGAAGACTGGGTAAACTTGATCCCACCCGATTTTGGCGGAGTCTTTTTCGGAGAAATGTGTAGGAATCATTTCTGAACGAAATCTTGAAAAAAATGATATGAAGCTTTTTTTATCTATTAGCTGACCTTCTTCTTTTTCTTAACATTACGTCCTTACTGTGATAGAGCCTGCTGCTCAGCTTAGTTCTTTCACAGTTATTAACTAAAAGCTTTCTTTGACAAAGTTGCGATTTTCTCTTTCGTATATGCCCAATAAAGTCAAAGAAATGTTCATCTCCTTCAGCATGGTTTGCGCTATAGGTGTTTTTACTGATAATTAAAACGTTGTTCATTCGTACTCGAAAGCAATGTTTAAAAGGTAATATTCTATACAATAATTTCAATACTTTTTATAAAGTACATTGATAAACCACCGTACGATTTTTTTAATCTTTCATATGAAATCCATGAAAAATTTAAACAATCCTGGTAAATATATGTAGGTGAAAACAAATAATTGATTTCAAAGCAGCTGGCGATTAAAAGAAGAAAAATACTTTTAAGCATGACGCCAACATAAGAAATATATTATTTTTCTGCATTATATTTCTGCTATTATTACAAAACCTTGAAAATTTATTTATAAAGTTTCTTAGTTTCCTAAGTTTTCTGATGTAATCGATCCCAATCTCTCACTTGAAAAGTTTTTTTTTTTTAATTCTTCATAAAACAGTATTGACAAAACAAAAAAAAAGCTACCGAGTAGTCGAAATAGGAATTTTTCTATTTACTTTTATACCAACAAATCTTCATACTTGCTACACCAATGGTTGCAGTGGATATCGCTCTTACCTTAACATCTACCGTTTCAGTCCAGATCGAGAAACGACCGGGACTAAAATTGTCAATAGAACTAGACTGATCCCTAAAACCACATTCTCCTGTGCTCCCTTATGCCTCCCATTCCTCCCCAATCACATGCATCAGCCACGTGTGTCCCTTCAGCAATCCAGGATAAACATAATACGGGGAAATTACTATCGCCGTTGCTGTAAAGCAAACAAAAACCTCAAATTTTCTGCCCAAACATCGTTGATCCAGCTTGGATCTACTATACGAGACCACCGTTTCGGAATCACAGCGACCAGCGTTGGGCAAATTTGTCTATAACATCGATGTTACTGAATCGGTTCACATTTGAACTGCCGAATCGATTCACTGATTTAATCAAATCCTTTGAATCGATGTTTTTGAATCGATTCGAATCAAATACGATTCATTTTTTTTTAAGTTTTAGATAAGACCAAAAACATTTGCATTCGATTTTAACATACTTAAAATAAATTAGATTTGAAATTCAAAAGAACAGATCTACTACTTCAAAGCTAGTTTAAAATTTGGTTTCGTTTTCACCAGCTTGTTGAGAAATATTCATCAAGTTCAACCAAATGAATTGAATCAAAAAATTGAATGAAGAAAATCGATTCAGCATATTTCAGATGCCCCAAACATCGATTCAAAAAATCGAATGATCGGATTGAAAACATCGATTTTCGGAACATCGATTCAAAATCACCCAACACCAGCAGCGACCATTCACGCAACTACATCACCATCGAGGCTAGGAACAAGCAAGGTTGCTGAAACCGTGTCTTTAGGAAAAAAACAGCATGGCTGACCATCATCATTATTACTATTGGCGTTGACGGCGTTCATTGACTAGCTATTTTTAGTATATATCTGGCAACGTTCCTATTCAAAACTGATTTGAGACGAAATTTTTATCAACACATCAACTCTTTCAAAAAGTACGATGATTCCTTCCGATGATACATCACTTGAACGTCCACTCGGATTACCAATTGCTGTGCAAGGCCTTCTTCGAACCATAGTATACCTGTGTACAGATTTCAATAAATTTATCGGAGGAGAAAGATTCATTGTAAGTGGTTTTTGTTCACCTCTTGACCTTATGACTGTTTTCCTTTCGCTACTTGATGGTAACTCTAATCCCCAATGAAGCTCAACATTATCCCAACGCCCCCCGTACAGGTAGAGTAAAGAGGGGCAAATTTAACTTTTCTAGTTTTTTTAGCTTGATTAAAAACACATGTTATAAATGTCATGGGTAGGACTTACTTTGACTGAGGACTGAGTTTGATGAGCAGTATTGTAGCCGATAAGTTATTTTAATCAACTACTATAGTTTTTCGTGAAGCATTGATTATTCCACAAAAGTCAAACAGCTGCCCCACCATACTCTACCGATAGTGCTGTGCTCTTCCAGGCCCGGTTGATATGCTGTCTGGGTCGATCGTCGTCGCCATAAAAGCAACAGTGTAGCGCCACCTTCCAATGACCGACCGGTAAGCTAACGGCTGGCTGACAAAGCATCCGAAGAAAAAGAATAAGAGCGGGAAACCGATAAAATGCAAAGTTAATTACAGAAAATCTAACGTAATTTGTGAAAATAGCTACTTGACTTGATAGATTTATATAAAAGTGATGCTTCTTACCGGTCCGCTCCTAGCTGGTTGGTGGTGGACGATAAGCATCCCGAGCTACCGGGAAAGAGGGGAGCATTCGGTTCGGTTGTAGTCCGGTAAGCAGCTAATGGCTGGTGAAGGACATACGTGGGGATCAATACACTTATTTATGTGGGTGTTTAGCGTTGGTCTGCTACATAGGTAGATTCAATTTGCACTGACATAGGACATTAGGTAACGCCAGAAGGTGAGCAGTAAAATTATCATCAATAATGGACGACATTCGGGAGATTACTGAAGAAAATATGGGACAGTGTTTTTTGAATGTGTATGGAAAAAAGTACTAGAGTAGATTTTATTTCTTAGATCAATACGTTTGGGTTCAAATCTTAATCCGGTTGACGATTTATGCGGCTTAAGGTAACACGGAAAACCATGTTATTTTCCCTATATTTTGTCTCACTCTAACAATTTTCATCAAAACTTTGCAGAAGCAAATCTCGAATTTTAGTGAATCGATATAGCTGAAAATCTAATGGGTTGTGCACTACATATATTGGATCATTTTTTCATATCGATGTATGGAGTGAAAGTTGAGATTTGAGATTTCTTCAAATGGATAGGGCGATTATAATAACGTCCCGTGTGGCCTTAAGCAATTGTTCCAATTTTCCTGTACAGGGTGGCCGCAAATTATCCGAACAGCAAAGTATGCGAAAGATGATCTCGCATTGAAAACAATGAAAAACCAATGTCCATGTACCTTATATAATACATCTATATACTAACACAAAATACAACTTGAAATAATTTCGAATTGATAGCTTGTTACTAAGAAAGGCAAATTTAAATTTTTCGAAGACGATTTTCCTGAGGGCCGCTAGTCATACTGGAGATGTGTTATCCCTAAAATCTAATAGGAATGAATCCAAATGTCCTATTATTATTTGAAGTAACCTACAGTTTAGTAGCTTCAAGTTAGACTACAAATAGAAAACTATACGGTTCAAATCCAGTGAGTTCTACAGACATTTTTTTTTTCGTCATAAAGCTCAAAAAACAGCTCTCTTCAAGACACCTCTACTCATTTGGCTTGTTTTTTCAAATATTTGAGTTCGGAAATATGTCAAACTTACTTCTTATGAATATAATAAGCCAATGCTTGAAACCATGTAAGAATATTGAATTTATTATGCTTGATTTTATAGAGACATGTCTTCAAAGTTTGTACGGATAATTTGCGGACACCCTGTATTTCTTCAGAAATGCGTCGAAAGTACATTTGTTCCTCTAAATTTATATATTGTGCACATTAAATATCAAATTAGAATTTCTTAAAGACAATCTATGTTTGCGTACTTTGTTGAAAAATATGTAAAATCAATTAAAAGCAGTATTGCCAGTCATTCCTTGATCCTTAAAGATTCAGGACGCACCTTTGTTCACAAAAATGCTCTGTCAGTAGGCAACAAAATGTTATTCTTTGAAAAGATATCAGAGTGTTTGCTAAACCTTTCACCTCGGAAAATTTGACTTTTTAGTGCTTTTATTAAGAAACATTCCTCAAAACCATGGAAAAGAGATCTTCTAAACTGTTATCGTTCTCGAAACTGTTCGAAATGATCAATGACCATGCGGTTAAAGTTACCAAGCATTTAGCCGCATCGAGTCAAGGAGTGTTGGTTCGATTCCCGCTTCAGGTCGGAAAACTTTTCGTCAGGAACGTATTTCGACTGTGTCACTGGGCGTTGCTTGCTAGTCCGTTGTCTAGTGTAGTGCTTCCTTCAAAGGACGATACGTCCAAGGGAAGTGTTAATTAATAGGTGTCTTTTTTAACTTAGTCCAATTTAAATATTTTGTTCTATCAGAATGAGAACACAAGTAAGTTCATTTTAAAATGGCAGTATTTCGGTCATATTGGAACTAAAACAAATCATGAGCCAGCATTCAGCGGATAACCCAAAAGTTAATGTTTTGGTGAAGTTGTTTGGTGCATTCATCTAATCTATCCATCCATCATCTCCATGTTCAAGTAGAATACCTTTGAATAAACTATTACTTACCACTGTAAAGGGATTCTTGGTTTTCGTTAAGGATTCGTTGATTCCATAAAGAATTCTTAGACATCAATGGGTGAAAATCCTGAGGTTTTAGAAGAAATCCGGAGAGAGCTCTTCGGATTTTGATACGAATTAGAGGATGATAATGGTAATTCTATGATTATCAAAGCAATTCTTGATTCTCGACAGGTTTTTCAATAACAATACTCCTAGAATACGAACAGGAGTTCTTGGGATTTCGGAAACAATTTGTCAGATTCCTGCTCTAATTCTGATTCCGTTAGAAACTCTCCCATCTCGGAGAGCATTCTAGTTTGAACTCAGAATATTCACTTTCTGAGTTATAGGTTACTCAAGCCTGACAAATTTCAAGTAAAACTGAACAACTTCCGCATTCGCATTCCGTTCCACGGTGTGAGAACTGGCAGAGATTGAGTGCTGTATTCGCCCATGCTGACAAATCACTTTTGCCAAACGTTGGCATTTGCAAGTGAGCGTCCTGTTGGTGATCTAACGCAAAGCTAAGTTGCGTAGATGGCGCTCTTCTAAAATAGAGATTAATGCAGCTTAATAAAAACTTCTAGTGATAGAGTTGTGTTTGATTCTTCGACCTTGACGCTTGCTCCTGCTGGGGCCGGCGATGAGGGCAGGATCAAACATGTCGCGCGTCCGTCGAGTGAAAGTGAAAAAGTGGCGTGATCGCTTAGTTGTGTTTGATCCTTCGACCTTGACGCTTGTTCCTGCGGGGGCCGGCGATGAGGACAGGATCAAACATGTCGCGCGTCGGTCGAGTGAAAGTGAAAAAAAACGCGATCGCTTAGTTGTGTTTGATCCTTTGACCTTGACGCTTGCTCCTGCGGCGGCCGGCGATGAGGGCAGGATCAAACATGTCGCGCGTCGGTCGAGTAAAGGCTCCCCCAAATCTAAGCGACTTTTTACGGCGACAGCGACAAACAATCGCCGCGATTTCGCTTATGTTTCGCTGCAAGCACTGTTTGAAGAGCCCGTCTAAGCCACAGCGACGCGATTTCACAGCGATTCGCGTCGTGTCAGTCAAGATGGTTACACAGAAGAGTGCTTGCAGCAACGTGCGTCCAGAAAGCCCGATAAGTCGTCAGTTATTTTCCCTCTCGGGTCTCGCTCCTATTTTCTCTAAGTGCTTTTATATAGCCGAGCAAACGAGTGGAACTGAAAGTGGATTGTTGGTGCTCAAGGATGACGGATCAATTAGTGAGCTCGTTTCATGCTACTATTTCTAATCTATAAAATATGCATGACTACACATTTAATCGTTAAAACGTTGAGACGACGTAAATATGATTTTTCAACAAACTTTGAAAGGTTCGTCACTGTGAGTGTCGACATAAACTCTCATTCATAAATTATTTATGTCTATTTTTTTTCAAAACTCCTTTTTCTTTTAACCTTTATTTTTGTAATCGAAAAATAGTTTGAATGGTTCGACACTACAAGTGTAGACGTGCGAAAGGTTCACTTTATTCAACAAACTTGGAAAGGTTCGTCGCCTCAAGTGTCGGCATAATTTTTCTCTACATAGATATTGTTCATATCAAACGAAAATATTATATTTACATATAAGCATGTTTATATCTCACAAATAATTAATTATCATGGTCTAATCGCTTATCAAAGTGAATCATGTGACCCAAAGATCCTCCCCATTAACAAACATCCCTCCCAGTAACCTTTGTGTAGATGCAGAGGAAAACACGGTCTCCAAATAGCAAAGGTTACACACTAACATTCCTTCCCCTAATCCCACCTGACTGCAAGGACGTGCGGCGCCGTTATTGACCATGCATAAATAGAGGCACTGAATTATGCACACTGAATAAGATTATGGCCAATCCCAGCCGAACTTCTAGTTGATTCTTTGTGTATTTTCACTGACTTCGGTCAATCACGGAATATTTGTATTTGTATTTGTACTTCGTCTTCAATTATAAAAATTGTACAGACTGTTCTTATTCTAATCTCCTTATCCTAGATTTAAAATGCGTCTTCGACATACCAAAGTCATGTAATCTGCTTACTTCATTGTATGCTCTTAAACAAGAACTGTAGCTACTGTGTTGTCCATAGTTGGTTCCATGGAACGGTACACTAATCGCGGGATAGCTGCGCAGGTTTCGTGATGGAACTTGAAAGTTTGTTTGTTCCAAAAGCTCTGGACAATCGGTGTTTCCCTCAAGAACGTCAAAAACGAACAATCGTTGGCTGTTTTTCCGTCGATCTGACAAAGTCTCCAGCCCAATAAGCCTGCAACGCGTTTGATAGTCCGGTAAATTTACAGGGTCATTCCACGGAAGTTGGCGCAAGGCGAATCGAATAAATTTCCGCTGAACTCGCTCTATGCGGATGATGTGCGTTGCTTGGTAAGGAGCCCATATTGGTACTGCATACTCGAGAATGCTTCGAACCAACGAACAGAAGAGCGTTTTCAATGTGTAAACATCAGTGAAATTTGATGTGTGTCTCCGAATGAATCCAAGAACCGAAAATGCTTTGGCTGTCATATTTGACATATGTTCATAAAAACGTAGTTTCGAGTCAAATGTAACACCTAAGTCACGGATGGTGTCGGACCGTTCAAGCGAGTGGTTACCGATGGTGTACTGGTAATTCATTACATTTCGACGACGCGTGAACGAAATCACTCGGCATTTCGATATGTTGATCTGCATCCCGTTCTGATTGCACCACAGCAGAAGGTCATCAATGTCATTTTGCAGGGCAAGACAGTCTATTGTTGATTCGATCACTCTGTAGAACTTAAGATCATCTGCAAACAATTGTTTCGGGGACCTGAGTAGGTAGCACACGTCATTCACGAAAAGAGTGAAGATGAGTGGTCCAAGTACACTTCCTTGTGGTACGCCAGACGGTATGGGAAATTCATCTGATGAAGCTGAATTCACGAACACAGCTGCTTTTCTATGCGTCAGGTATGAGAGAAGCCACCCAGTGATGTGTTCAGGAAATCCCATGTGCTTCAGCTTTTCGACGGCGTACACGTGTGGAACAACATCAAAAGCCTTAGAGAAGTCAACATAAATTGAATCAACCTGCTTTCTCTGCTCAATCTCTTTGAAAAGCACACTGGAATAGCACATAAGGTTCGTCGTCGTTGATCTGTGCTCTACAAAACCATGTTGGTGTTCAGAAATCACCGAGTGGACTGTTCTATACAGTGCATCTCGAACCATTGATTCAAAAACTTTTCCGAGAGAGCAAAGAATAGAAATTCCTCGATAGTTTTCGACGTGATTTGAGCTGCCCGATTTATGTATAGGTACTATTCGAGCTGCTTTCCAGGCTTTTGGAACGGTTGTTTTACAGCAATAGCAACCATTGATATGTGTAGTCAGTCTAAGCTAAACTTAATAAAAACTTCTACAAGATTTTTGCAATTCAAGACACAGGAAACCGTAAAAATTAATTTTAATTTGAAAACTTTTATAACCTTACCTCTCTTTTGATCGCCTAAAGCGATCATTAAAATAATCCAAACAGCCGCTATGAAATGCATAGATATCGTCACTGTAGGCTGTCAACAATGCTGTCACAATGTTAATTTTAATACGGTGAGTACCAAATGAGTGACCTTCAATGATCCATTAAACCGTGGTAATTTCTCTCATTTACATAAAACTGAGAGGAAATTTAGAACTTCCAAATCAGCATCAGCCCACTGCAAGTAAAACAGTGTTCTGGTCAAGATATTTTTAAGAGTGGTGCACTGCCGTGAATCGCAAGTCAGTCCCATCTGTAAAAAGTAGGCATTGAGATAATCGACTTTAAAGTTTACAAACTCGTTTTCCATAAGAATAATCAAAAAATTCCAGAAGATTTGAACATGTTCATATGTTGATGAAACTTTCACAATTTGCGTTTCACTATGATATCTATGCAAGAAAAATATAAAGATTATCAGAACACTGTTCATTTTTGTGTTACACTGTGTGGAATTCTGTAGTGGGACTGATTTGCAGAATTAAAGCAGTGAAAGATACTCTTTTAGGCTAACGATCAGTCATTGTTTCATTTTGTTCCGTCGTGTTCTAATGCTAATTAGTAAATACTGTTTGTGGATCCGTTTAGAGCAATTTAAAAAATATATATACTAAAATGGCATGAAAAAAGCCCCATTTGATCAGCTGTCATTATACTCCTTGCCCACATATCTACACAGTAAAATGTTGTAAAAATATTATTATACTTGTGTTGGTTAAATGATAAAACTACTAAAATGAGAAATGAAACGATCGGACGATTGGAATAATTTTATGTTATTAGTGAAAATTATCATGATTTCATTACTTTGGCAGTTTTTATTTATGAGGGAAGTTGTTTTAAAAACAATATAGAGATGCTCTTTCATTACAAATAACTTTCAAATACAAAAACTTGTGTTGATTTTTTTTTTTCTGTGAAGTTATCCATAAAAATGCTTGAAACAGTAGTTTCTAATGAACATTGGAACACGACGGAATAAAATGAAACAATGCCTGATCGTTAGCCTAAAAGAGTACCTTTCAAATGGAAGATGTTTGGTTTGCCGCTCTATGCCGCTTTTCATAATATTTCGAGATAAAAAGTTACTATTTTAACTGAAATTGTTAATAACTTTAAAAGAGATGATATA
Organism: Aedes aegypti; assembly: GCF_002204515.2. Lineage (NCBI taxonomy): Eukaryota > Metazoa > Arthropoda > Insecta > Diptera > Culicidae > Aedes > Aedes aegypti. The sequence continues at coordinate 386,438,740 of NC_035108.1, forward strand.
GAAAATTGGATACTTCGAGAAAAACAATGATTTTTTTATTGTTGGCAACTTTCTAGAACAAATATTTTTGCTAAAACCGTTATGGAAAAAGTTATTTTAAAAAATCTGGTTTAAAGAGCGTTTTATATTTTTCTTGAATAAACGTTTGTACAAAGTTAGGGCCAGAGAAGAAAAAAATTAATAATCATTATCTACAACTTTGCTGAAGACTGCCACTCGATTAGAGCGAATATAAAAAAGCATATTTTCACAGCTATGGTGAGTATACCGGTACCAAAAGTGCACAAGTAGCCGCTCATGCCTAATGTTACGGAATATCGCACCGACCCGTACGATTACCCACAGATCTAGTACCCCTCGGGAGAAGGCGATTGACGACAGTTCAGGTTGTCATCGAGTGCGTAATGAGATATGTCAAAGGGAAGAAAAGGAAAATGACATAAAATCAAACAGGAAGGCTCAGAATTGATAAACATCCTTCTCTTAAACTGAATAAAAGCTAATTAATTGATTTATTTTTTTTATTTTGTACAACAGTAAGTTGGCTATATTTTTTTTCTGAATTGCTTATAATTAGAGTTAAAAACCTCATTAAGGTGGTATTTGCTGTAAAACAACCGTTCTGAATTTGTTATTTGAGATAAGTGTGGTAGGTTGAGGTTAGATACCCGTGAGTATGCTGAAATAATGTTAAACATACGAGTTTTATAATGATTTAGCTATTATTCGAAAGATCTTCTGATCGTTGGGTCACTAGAAGATAGATTGTTGGGACATTAGGAGCTTAGGGAGAGAGACCGATGTAAGTAAGGATGCTCTACTGTTCAACAAAATTATTAATAAAAATTTATAGTTTTTAGCTCACGCAAGTTACACAAAAACAACTGTGTTTGCTCAAAGGACCTTGAAACTCCCACGCCCAACACCCTAATTACCGCTCATTAGCGCGAAAACTGGTTTTTCGTACAAAAACGCAAACTTTTTTGCACGGATATCTTCTAACAATATCCCCAACTATCAAATGAAGTCGTCTGAGATTATTTTCATTTGATTAAATTATTCTTTATATTAAATACACTCTGACCCTGTGAGCGGATATTGCATCAGTAGGTATTTTTGTGTGTTTTAGTAACCGCTCATGCTAAACATTTAACAAAATTTTAAAAATATGTTCATTTTTGGATACAGTCTTCCTTGTTCATTGTTGTAGCTATGGGTTTGGCCATAAAAAATCAAGATAAACAACGAGATTCGAAATACTGCATATTTTAGTATGTTCGTCATGAAAATTTTTACCGTGAGCAGAAATAGGAACACTTGATGCAGTAACAAATGCTATTAAATATTTGTTTATGAATGTTCCTCCAATTCATTTTTTACCGCTCAATTCGTATACTACACAGCTACATCTTGACATAAGTATATTATTGATCGATTCAATAGTTATTTTATTATAAACATTCGAACACAAATCTTCCCTTAAAGAAGCGGAATCTGGTGCACTGATTATTGAATGAATTCTCTGATATCTGAAAATACTTTTTGTGATTCGAAAAGAACGCTGAAATATTCGTGGGAATTCTGGAATTTCAGTGGGAATGATTGAACTCTCGTGGTTATTTTTGAATTTCGAGGAGATTGGATTCCAGAAGATATTCTGGGATTTTGACGAAATTGTTTGGATTCCATAACGAAATTCTTGGATTTGAATAGGAATACTCATGAGAAAGGAAAAGCAATTCCTGGAATCAATTCTTGTGATTTCGGTTGGAACACCTGGGATTACAGTTGGGTGTTCTTATAACCTGATAATATTGATGTTTTGGTAAAATCTCCAGTCGGAGATCAGGTTTTATGGTGGGTGTTCTAATATTGGGTTGGAATGCTAGAATATTGATAGGCGTTCTTGAATTTTCAAGAGCATTCCGGGATTCCGGTTGAAATCTTTCCGGTTGGAATTCCAAGACTCCAATTATAGTTCTGAGTTTTGATAAAAGTTTTAGCATTTCAGTGAATATTTTAGTGGTAGTGCTGGTTTTATGGTGGGTATTTATATGTACTTTTCAATAGGTAGTACAAAGATGCTTTATTAAAGGCAAAGAAACTAACAAATCCATTTGAATTTGATTTGTTTTATCCAAAATTAATGTTTTAAGTATTTTTGTTACATAACTATGGTTAAAATTGGTAACAAAAGCAAATGTATGCAAACTTGACCGAATGTCATTTTATAACTATAAAATTCACCTTTATGTGCGCTTGGTTCAACATTCTTTTTTCATGTGATGCCAATTCAGAAGTTTTAGTTTTGAGTACTTTCGAAAAATTGCTATAGTTATTCATTAATTGGTTCTTAATAAAACCAATCATGTACATCTGTCAAACCTAAACACCGAAATTCTTACACCGTCTAAGTAAATTCGCTATTTACAAGCAATTTCCGAACAGCGAAAGTTTGACATCAAGTAGATAAATTCCAAGTAAACGACGTATTCCCCACATGGTCGAAAATTTGGTAACACATTCGACGCCATCTTTTTTGTGCCCCGGAGGCGTCGAGCTTCCCATATTCAAGTTCATTCTGCTTTTAATTGGTCCGCTAGTTGGATCCCAACCCCTCCCCCCAAGTATCAACGTTCCCCCGTCCGAACGAACGGATGACTGCGTTATTATAGGGACAACCCTTCCAAATTTATGATATTAATATGACACATCGGGTGATATACTTTGGAAGAGCGCATACATTACCAGCACCCTCTGACTGAAAACTCTTCTCGCAAATTACGCCGAAGGGATGAGAAAGGATGTAGGTTTTAAGATTTACTGCACCACTACCACACCACTTGTGTTGCTGCTCTTACAATCACTGCCAGTGCCACCACGCACCCCCTGCATCAAAGAATCGCGCTACAACAATACGAGGACTCCTGGGGACAACCCGGGTAGAGGAGAATTGCAAATGAATAACAAATTCTACAATTGAAATAGAATGTTTGAATGTGAAAAATTGTTATTTTTTAGAGGAGTTTAAATAAAATATATAATAACTCAGTTTGTATGGCATAAAAATTTGAACATAACTTTTTTGCCATTACCAACAACAATAATGAACCAATAGCAAGCATATGAAAAAAAAAACAAAAATTACATTATAAGTTTATTTTTGAATTATTTATATAAAAAATATAACTAAATGAGCAACTCACGTGTAGATCAAGATAAGAGTAAATTCATTTGATAGAATTCTTTTTCTGCAATTCACTTTTATCTTCATTATTGATATCAATATGCTCACTTCTCTTTCACTTTGATTGAATTATTAGAGTATGTATTAAAAAACAATAGAATGTTGACACTTCACTTCACTTTGGAAATGAAATAATAAAAATCACACAAAGATTTTTAAGACACATGCCAGTAACAAATTTTGCTATTGATTTGATGTTGAGTGTTATTTGTAAGTATCATAATACTGGATAAACTAGATATGATAACAAAATTGGTTTTCTAAGATATCTTAATTTTATTATTCACCTCTACCCGGGATTGCTCGGGGAGTGCGAGATGACATCCAAACGAGCTACAATAGCGCTCGCTACACTCGTATACATTACAAGTACACATCCACCGATGCTAGGAAAAATTTATCGAATAAATTTTGGCAGCATATGCACTGCTCTGCAGTCCCTGTTTGGCTACAGCCAACCTTGAGGGTTTGATGTAAGCCAGTTGGAAGTAATTACATATTCATACTGTAATTTAGGAAAATGATATAGTTAAGATCTGCCGGTGACACATCCTACACGGCTGGATACATCTTTTGTTCGCATATCCTTGAACGAGAAAATCTCATTACGTTTGGCTAATGCTCCCACAAACATCAAAACTATGCCATCGTGACAGTCGACGTTATGAGCTTAGTTTTTTGCTTTGTTCTAACTGAGGACGAAGAACGAAGGATACGCTTTTGAGTATCCCACTTCACCCGGAATCAATTAAGGCACCTCGGAAAACCCATCATCATTATTGAAAACCATCATCTTCATTCTTCGATAACGTCCCTCTGGAAAACTTTTCCCCAGGATAAGAAACTTCTTCACGTACTACAATGGTTTCTCATCACCTTCGAGTGAGTGGAAGTTCATCTGCTGTCGTCAAATCGATTTCTATATGAAGGGAGAGTGCAAGGTGCCACGAGGAAAGAAAGAGCAATAGCCATTCGATTGACGATCACTGTCCCGGCTGTCGATGAAGTGCACTTTCATCTGAAACTCCCAGTCATCTCGTCCTTGCCTCATTGAGTAAGGTTAAGATGTAGAGGAACATTGCCCAATATGCACCGATGGGCCATGCTCCTCTACATCTAAAATGGTTCAACTCATTCAATCATTACTAGAAGGAAGTTGTATTCTTTACCAAACGACATATTCCGTAAATTGCATTTACGTAATATTACTTGAATGGAATTTGTATGATTTTGAGGCTACGCGGAGGATGTTGAGCACATACATATTTATGAACCAAAGGAACATCTTAAAGGTAATTAAATCCTTTGTATTAATCTAAGGTATGCCTTCTTGAACTCATGCATTATTTGTCTTTGGATAGACTAAAATACGTTGCAATACATACTCACACAGGATCAAACAACTTTGCCTTTGGAGCCGGCCTGATGATAACTTGGTTCAAGCACATTTAAGGTTATACAAGTTTTTTTTTTTAATGGAACCTGTATTTCAAATATTTCTTAGTTAACCTTGAACAGACATTCTACTAAAATTTTGGAATATAATTACATTAGCCCGTATAGGGCTGCAAAACGGTGTGTCGACAATCAGGAAGGAGTCACCAACACAGCTCTGGTTCTCACAAGTTCCTACCTCATGCTTTCACGGTCAAATGATGACAAAGACCGCCAGCTAAGGGTTTCGTAATTGGCTGGTAGTTCAGTCTGGGCACTGTTGTCCTTCTGACATCAGCTAGAGTGAGGAGGTACGTTCCAGGCGTCTGTACACCAGGAGGTGCAGCTCAAACAGCGTCTGTTCTGGCATCCAGCGGCTGAGTATGAAATGATGTATCACGTCAGCTACATCTACGAAGGCAACCCCATCATTGTGATGTAGGTAGCACGACCCCGGTAAGATTGCATATCGAATTCATTATCCACCACGAAAAATGGAGAAAGAAGAAAAAACGAACGTAATTTTTGGCAATGACAACAGCCTACGTATAGTGAACTTTACTGCCACCAGGGTGATGGCCATCGTTAGCACCTACTTTGCACGCAAGGATATCCGTAAGCGTACCTGGCGACATCCAAATGGCGAACTTTGCCACCTAATCGATCATGTTCTGGCAAACGGCCGACATTTTTCCGATGTCATCGATGTTAGAACTTTCAGGGGTCCTAATATCGACTCAGACCATTATTTCGTTGTAAGTGATATCTAGCATGATTATCAACCGTTTCGAGTTCTAGAAATCGGCAATCGTTGCGTTTCAATATCCAACGCCTGTCAGCAGATGGTGTTGCAGCGAACTACCATCAAAAGCTCGATAAGCGGATTTTTTTTTGTGAAATCAACGAGAGTATGAACCTCTGCAATCTTTGGGAGTAAGTGCACGGAGTGGTGAGCACAGTAGCGCGAGAAGTGGTAGGTACTGCCCAACGAAAACCAAGGAACGGTTGGTTCGACGCAGAATGCCAAAGAATGACGGACGAGAAGAACGTGGCTAGAAGCCGGATGCTGGTATCTGGTACCCGTCAGAGCAGAGAGCGGTACAAGGAAGTAAGGGCACCCGAAAAACGGATCGATCGCAGAAGGATCATGAAGAGGCCGTAATAGTTCAGGTGCAAGAAGCTTTGGAACAGAACGACATGCGACGGTTTTACGAATCTGTCAATGGTGTACGGAGAAAGACAGCGCCGTCTCACGCAATGTACAACGACCGGAAGGAAGGAAGGAAACTTGCTGACGGGTAAAGCAATGGTGGCCGCCAGGTGGAAAGAGTACTTCGAGTCATTGTTGAGCTGAGATAACAGAAGTGGATCTGGTAGCAGGATCCAAATCGATGACGATGGACAGGCTGTGGAACCACCAACGCTAGATGAGGTAAAGAAAGCTATTAATGGGCTGAAGAACAACTAGGCTGCTAGGAAGGACGAGCTCCCGGCCGAACTTCTCAAACACGGAAGTGAGCAACTGCACGAACTCTTTCACCGTATCATTTCGAGGATATGGTAGGAAGAACAAATGCCTACTAGTTGGTTGGATGATCTCATTTGCCTTTTGTACAAGAAAGGGATTTTCAGCGAAACTGAGGTGCAACGCTCGATGGATCGAAATTATGTGTGCGGATGGTGGACGAGATTTCGTCATCATTCGTTATCTTAGATGGATTGAAACAGGGTGACACTCTTTCTAACTTGCTGTTTAACATAGCGTTGGAAGGTGCTGATAGGAGAGCCGGTGTGCAGAGAAGCGGTACCATTATCACACGGCCTCATATGCTCATTGGCTCTGCGGACAATCAACATCATCGGAATTGACCGTCGGCCAGTGGAAGAGGCGTTCATGCCTTTCAAGAGGGAGACATCGAAGATAGTCACGATCAACACCACAAAAACAAAGTACATGATAGTTGGTGATCAACGTGGGTCCGGACGTGTTAGTGGTAGCGAAATGGTGCTAGGTGGTGAAAAATTTCAAGTTGTAGAAGAATTTATGTATCTTCGAACACTAGTGACGTGCGACAATGATGTTACCCACGAGGTAAAAAGATGTATTGTATCGGCGTCGCATAAATCACGAGTTGTACCAAGTGTATAAAGAGGAGGATATTGTCAAGCGCATAAAATACGGCAGGCTGTGTTGAGCTGGTCACGTTGCTCTTATGCCGGAAGAACGAAAAAAAAATATTCAACAGAGAACCCGGACGAGGCCGCTGACTTTGTAGTAGGCCGCGCACACGATGTGTTTTTTTGCATTTCAGGAGGACTTAAGGGCACTTATCGTTTATGGCGACTGAAAGCGATTGGCTCAGGGCCGAGCCTAGAAGACTCATCCATTCCAAACGTCGCAGTTTGAATGTGTTCATTGAGGCGTTGAGGCGTACAAGGTGCAAAAACTGCTCTCAACAGGGAAATCAGGCTCAACAAAAAAGCCTCTCTGGAAGAGCTCTGTCGCAACACCTATTCAAACTCGTGGAGTGACGCCTACAGAGTTGCAATGGCGAGTCTAAAGGGCCCAGGTGTACCACCCGATAGGTGTCCGGAGAGAATGAAGACTATCATTGAAGCGCTATTCCCACGGCACGAATCGATGTCCACACCGTACGGAGCTCGGGACGACGATGAAAAAGAATCCCAGGTAACGAACGATGAGCTGATCGCGGTGGCGAAAGACTTAAAAACCCGAAAGGCTCCGGGACCAGAAGGTATCCCCAACGTAGCTCTGAAAGAAGCAATCCAAGAAAACCTGGATATGTTCAGGATCGTGCTGCAAAAATATGTCGAAGACTCACTTCCCCGTAACTTCCCCAAAATTTGAAAGCGACAAAAGCTGGTGCTGCTGCTGAAACCAGGCATGCCTCCTGGTAATCTTTCAGCATATAGGCAGACGCTGGACACTGTTAGCAAAGTGCTGGAACGAATAATCGGCTAAATAAAACGGCTTCATACACTGATCTACGAAACAGACGTTGGGAAAATGTGCACAACAATCGGCGGGCGTCTCTGGACTCCGACTCCGACTCTCTCGAATGGTATGTATAACGGAGTGTTGAAGCTGAGCTACCTCCGGGGTGTCGGCTTCGCGGATGGCGTGGAGCTCGTAGTCATCGGCGAATCACTAGAGGAAGTAGAGATAATTGCTACTGAGGAAGCAAACACGAGGGAAGAAGCTTGTGATAGCCCACCAACAAACGGAAGTAGTATGAAGTACGTTGATAAACAACCTAAAAGTAGTGCAGCGTGCGAGAATCTTGGATGGACAGTGTACCAGCGACTCAAATTGGGCAGTCAGACACCTGGGAGTGATGATCGATGATTGGCTGAGCTTCAACAGACATGTTGATTATACATGAGAGAAAGGTGATATCGAAGAAAGGTAAAGATGATATCAGCTCTATCATGCTCAATTATTCGGCAAACAGCAGCAGCAAGAAGCGACTACTAGCGAGCGTATCATAATCGATGCTTAGGTACGCTGGCCCCGCCCGCCTGAACAATGCGTTCAGACTGATGGCTACGCGTGTGTCGAGTGCGTATCATACGATATCATCAGAGGCAGTCTTTGAGATTGCAAGATTGATCCTTATAAGCCTTTAACTCAGGACAGGACAGGAGAACAGCGAGTGTTACAGGGACCGAGGCACGCATTTCTCATTTATTTAGTTAACATCTAGACAGATAACACTGAATCAACAATTTCAAGCCACAAGACTCGGCTCATGGCCGCATCTCTTCATCCTCAGTTCTGCCTCACGCTCGCCTAATCGATACAAATTTGATCCGCCCAACTAGCCCGCTGCGCTCCACGCCATTTTTTACCAACCGGATCCGAAGCGAACACCATCTTTGCAGGGTTGCTGTCCGGCATTCTTGCAACATGCATCGTATCCTGCCAGCATTGGCCACCTTATGGATACTGGGTTCGCCGTAGAGTTGAGCGAGCTCGTGGTTCATTCTTCGCCGCCACACACCGTTTTCATGCACACCGCCAAATACCGTCCTAAGCACCCGACATTCGAAGACGCCAAGTGCTTGCAAATCCTCCTCGAGCATCGTCCACGTTTCATGCCCGCAGATGACTACGTGCCGAGCGTTTTGTACATGGTACATTTGGTCCGGGTGTAAATTTGTTTTTGACCGCAGCTTCTTGTGGAGGCCATAGTAGGCCCGACTTCCATTGATGCGCCTTCGTATTTCACGGTTAACGTTATTGTCAGCCGTCAGTAAGGATCCAAGGTAGACGAACTCGTCGACCACCTCGAACATATCCCCATCTATCGTAACACTGCTACCTAGGCGAGCCATGTACTTTTTCTTGGTCGAACTTACCACCAGTCCAAATTTTGCTGTCTCGCGTTTCAGGCGGGTGTACAGGTCTGCCACCTTTTCAAATGGTCGGCCAACAGTGTCCATATCATCCGCGAAGCAAACAAATTGACTGGACCTCGTAAAAATCGCACCCCAGCTCTCCGCATAATATCTTCTAGCGCAATTTTGAACAACAGGCACGAAAGTCCATCATCTTGAGTCCACGGTGGGATCCAAACGAACTGGAATGTTCGCCTAAAACCTTCACACAATTTTGCACACCTTCCATCATCGCTCTTATCAGTCTCGTGAGCTTCCCGGGAAAGCTATTCTCATCCATGATTTTCCATAGCTCTCCGCGGTCGATACTATCGTATGCCGTCTTAAAATCGATGAAAAGGTGATGCTTTGGGATCTGGTATTCATGACATTTTTGTATAATTTGCCTTATAGTAAAGATCTGGTTCGTTGTCGATCGGCCGTCAACGAAGCCGGCTTGATAGCTTCCCACTAACTCGTTTACTTCAGGTGACAGACGACGGAAGATGATCTGGGATAATCTTTGTAGACCGCATCGCTCGAAAGTTCTCACAATCTAACTTGTCGCCTTTTTTGTAGATGGGGCATGTTACCCCTTCTTTCTACTCCTCCGGTAGTCATTCTGTTTCCCAGATTGTGCCTATCAGCCGGTGCAGACAAATGGCCAGCTTCTCTAAAACCACCTTTATGAGTTCAGCTTATATACCATCCTTCTTCTTCTTTCTGGCGTTACGTCCCAACTGAGACAAAGCCTGCTTCTCAGATTATTGTTCTTATGAGCACTTCCACAGCTATTAACTGAGAACTTTCTTTGCCGATTGACCATTTTTGCATGTGTATATCGTGTGGCAGGTACGAAGATACTCTATGCCCTGGGAATCGAGAAAATTTCCTTTACGAAAAGATCCTCGACCAGCGGGATTCGAACCCGTGACCCTCAGCATGGTCATGCTGAATAGCTGCGCGTTTACCGCTACGGCTATCTGGGCCCCACCAGCAGTATTATTGTTCTTGAGCTGGCTTCCTTAACCTCTCTCAAAGTGAGGGCTGGTTGGTTTCCATCGCCCGCAGTACTGATGAAGCCATTTCCTCAGTTGTCCCGTCCTTCATGGCCTCATCACCATTCAGGTGTCGAAGTGCTGCTTCCACCTTTCGATCAACTCACGCTCGCCCGTCAAAATGCTCCCATCCCTACATATCCCGGCTCGCGGCACGAAACCGTTGTGGTATGCGTTGAGCTTCTGGTAGAACTAACCTGTTTTTTGAGACCGGTACAACTGTTCCATCTCCTCGCACTCCATCCTCCAGGCGGCGTTTTTTTTTCTCCTGATAGAGGTGGGTCTAATTGCTGTTTCCGTCTATAATGTTCCACGTTCTGCCAGGTCCCTTGCTTCAGCATGATCGCCCGCGCTGCATTCTTCGCCTCCAGAATCTGTCTACATTCCTCGTCAAACCAATCGTTCCGTGGAGTCCGTGCCACGTACCCGACGTTGCTCTCAGCTGCATTGTTGATGGATGCTTCCACTGTTTTCCTGCAGTCCTCAAGAAGGGCTTCATCCAGCTCAACCTCTTCCAATTATGCAGCCTCGAGGTGCTGCGACATCCGGTTGCTCAAGCCGCTCTAGGTCAAACCGGGGCGGCCGTCGGTACTGTACGTTGTTAACGACGGATAGTTTTGGGAGCCATTTAACCATCACCAGATAGTCAATGTTAGCGCCTCGACGTCGATAATGTCGGAGAAGTGGTCGAATTGTGATTCTGGCCGCTGGGGTGATCTCCAGTAGTCGCCTGTCCGTATGTATCGGGTGCGATGATATTAAGGAAACCCTGTGCACGTGGTCTTTTATGTCTGAGCTTCGAACATGAGCGAGCCGAGATGATAACTGTCGTCGGCAATGATGTTAATGTGCACAATATTATGCAAAGAATGGTTGCTGACGAAGAAAAATGGAACGCGGTAAACAGAACATTCATCCTGCTGATGTCTCTTTTACAACGAAGATGGCAAGAGGAGCAGCGACACTTAACGCAGCGGTCATCACATGGCTCTGAGTCGTTGGGGCATTCGGAATCGTCGGACCGACCTCGGCACTTGACAAGTCAGTCTGTTGAAGGGAGCATATGAAGGAGACCAACGGGCGCGACCGGAGTAGACCTGATCCCCCGCCGCGGACTAGACCGAGTAGAACCTACGCCCGCTACTTAGTATCGGTAATAAGTCGTCGAGGCGCCTGCAAACCGGAAGTCATCCTCCAACCGGAATTGCAGGACCAACATCTCGTCGGAGTAGGCTATGTCCTCCGCCGGGGACTAGCTGAGTAGATCGCGAAATAGCACTGGTAAATGGTCGTCTGAGCGCCTGTGAACCGGAAATTGTTAAGGTTAAGGTGAAGATGAATCGAAGCCAAACTTTAAATTTTCAAGAGCACAAATCTGGAGAACCAAACATCCATTCAAGCTGAAAACTTAATCGATTGGTCACCACCAGCTAGTGACCAATAGATTAAGTTTTCAGCTTAAACGGATGTTTGGTTCTCCAGATTTGTGCTCTTGAAAATTTGGGATTTGGCTTCGATTTATCTTCACCTTAAGTCTGCCGTCTGGGACTAGTTGAGTAGATCGAATAATTACACCAGCTGAGTAAAACGCGTAAGCAACGAAGCGTCGCTAGCACAGAAGCGACAGTAGAAACATGGCCCTGCCGTGACGTCAACCACAGATGTAGTTTGAAAACAGCAAGGGAAGTGCAGGAGCACAAGATACACGTGAGTCACACGCAGGAAGCAAAGCAAGAAGCAGTGCTGATTAGCAAAATAGCTTCCTCTATGAAGTAATGCCTAAAGGCAAGGTGGATTTAGTCGGTAGTGGAAGTGACTATGTAGCGAATGAATCTAAGACTTAAAATATAGTACAAATTAGCATCAAGCGAACATGTGGTGGTTGAAGAAATAAATAAGTAAATGAAGCTCCAGTTTTATCCAAAGTGTATTATACCTGGGGGATGCGAACTAAAAATCAACAAGCTGCAGTATGCCTAGGAGTGTTCAGTCATGATATCGTGACGCTAAAAAATGTTACACAATTTATATAACACCAAGGCTGCCAATTGTTAAGAAAAGTTCTGCTTGGTCTGAATTATGCAAAAGACTTTTACAACTAGATTTGACCCCAAACAAATTTCAGTGGAGAATAAAAATACCATGAAACTGCAGCTCCCATATACCGAATTTGGCCACAGTGTACCCAAATGTGTTATTCTCAAAATAAATCACGGTGATTCGCCAATTTATTAAACGAATTCCAAGTGAAACATCTCGGAATCCAAATATGGTTATCACAATGGCCGACATGAGCACCTACACGTAATTTTAAATGTACTAAACAGAAGAATTGCTAAATTTCAAACAGATCAAATAGCAGTTAATTCAAATATTTTGATAATTCGAATGACTGGAGTACATTTTCCTGAAGTCATTGAAAACACTTGGTGTACTCTGTCTAAAAATCGACCTTTTAAAATCATGAAAAAGATCAAACTAGAAAAAAATGGTGTTAGATAGTACATATTGCATAGTTATTGTTAGCACTTTTAATTGCCTTTTAATGTGGATCTTATTATGCGAAAACGACACAAATCCTCGAAGTGACATTTTGGACCACTTTACCCTGTCCGACATGCACTCAGTATGGCAAAAATACACTACTAGCAGGAGCCATCAGGAAGTGCAAGCTTCCGAAAAAAAAGTTGCACTCTCTGAAATAAGAAAATACGACAGCAGCACAAGAAAACTATACTTGATTATAATAATAAACATAAAAATTTATCACCACATTTATTTAAAAAAATATTCCGAAATGACATTTGCATGAAACGAAAATGTCACACAGAGGAAGATATATATGATAATTGCACCGCTTCCTTTCGGTGAGGCGACGGACCGACGACGACATCGATGTCAACGCGCTCAAGACGGACGAAAGTCGGTGGACACACATACAAATTCAAATATACACGTGCTGCATTTTTTTTTTTTTGTCTTTTGGTTGGGGAGCTGGACTGTAATCCAGAAGAGGACGAATGGCCGAGAAGTTTTATCGTTCAAAGTTGGTGAAGAGATGGTGTCAGGAAAAAGAAAGATAACGTAAAACCATGAATATGCAGATGCACTTGATGTGCGCTGGCACTCTTGTTCTGCTACCGGATAACGAAGCTTCGGACGGAACTTCATGGGGCTTGATTTGTTTTCGATCTTGTTTCTTCTTTTATGGTTCTACGTTCCAACTTAAACACAGCCTACTATCAGTTTATTCAATATTGTTTTTAATAAATTGATATTATACATCAATACATAAATAACTCAAACATTTTTTAACACTTGTATCTTGACTGTCATCCTAAGAGTAGTCAATGACATTACAATAATGGTTTGTGTTTTGAACTACAGCTAAGATTCAAAAAATCTTAACTAAATCCAAACATTACAAAAACTAATTCTTTAATCAACTTGAAACTTTATGTGTCTGCTGAAAGTTTGCGGAATAAATCGATAAATAAAATATTATCTATGATCTACTCATTTGACATTTCATAGTAACTGAAAAGTGTGATATTTTTAACACTTTTTGTTTTGTAATCCAACATTAACTTTTCAATTGTACATGCCACTAACATAATTGGGAGAAAAATGCTAAAAATCTAGAAATTAAGATTCGTATTAAATATGAAACGTTATTTAATTCTTTTGGCTTATGTTCTTGAAAATTCAAAATCTTGGTTCATTCTACCATTTCTTAAAAAAATGTATCAGTGAAGTGCCTATAATGCAGCAAATTTCGCTTGTGACTGGCATGTTTTATTTTATATAATTATAATTAATTCGATATTTGAGTTTGTGTTGGATTTTGATAGGTTAATGAGATTCAAAATCGCTCCCGTTTGTATTAGCATTGGACACTACTATAATATGCAAACGATCTTTGAATCAATTTATTCCATTTTCACGATTCATCCATTTTATTCTTCACCGTAACCTAATTTTCAACCTTCCAATACGCCTTCATCCATCTGACTACAATTGGTGAATCCACGGCAATACCTACATTGGTGTGGACCACATATACAGGGACTCAAAGAGAAAGAGTACATCAACCAGCATCCGGTCCTACCCACCTCTTTCGAGCACAAAACGAATAAATGGTTACCCAGCACTAAACGAGAGCGATTTTATCAACCTGTCAATCATTCTGCCACTGGTGTGCCGTTTCGTTCGTATACATACGCCCAATCCACACTGCATACCGAGAATCCACCATCATCATCCGCCCTATCTGAGGTAACAGTCAGCTTTCAGGAATTTGCCGAGAGAATCCGCAGCTCAATCTCGTCCCTATATCTACATTCCGTTCCGTATGTATCCCCAGGGAACCGACATCGCTCTAGCGCGGCTGATGTACTCTTGACATCTCCGCCTCATCCTGGCTGGTCGGGTGTATTTTTCTCGCTCACTCCGTTGACGGTGTATCAAACATCTACCAGAACTTGCAGAGAAGTGATACAGAGCGATGGTTCTGCGCTGAGTTGTAGTTGTACCTACTGCTGCTGCAAATATAAAGTTTGAGATTTTACACTCCGCATTGAAGTATGACACGGGTGGGGGACGGTATTAGGAGGTGAGTTTACGAATATGCTACGATCAATAAGGGTATGCGACGTTTCGGGGCCCAGACAGCCGTAGCGGTTAACGTGCAGCTATTCAGCTGAGCGTCGTGGGTTCAAATCCCACCGGTCAAATATGTTCTCAAGTATCATTTTCTCAACTTCCCAGGCGTACAACGGTCCAGATTTTCAAATAGCTGGCAAAAACCCAATTTCAAAATCAAGTTGCTAGTTGAAAAACAAAATCAAACATTCATCATACCAGATAGTTAATAATATAGAAAGAAAAATATGTTTCCACATATTCGGACGTTTATTAGTTTTCGCTTCAAAACTCAACTGTTTCATTTCACCAAAACCCGTGCAAATTTTGGGTTGCAGCATATATTTTTCTCGTCGATAACTCATTCTTATAATGATTCAGCATCCTCGAATGCAAGTTTATATTTAAGTGCCGTTAACCTTATTAAATTAATACTTATTGTTGTAGGTACTTCAAACACTTAAAGAAGAGTTTCTTAATACCGTACAAATCGCTCCCCGCCACTCCCCGCGGAGATGTCTTGCCCAAACGAGCTTTTAAATCTAATGAATCGATTAAAGAAGATTACTCTTGCCTGAGTGTACCTAGGGTGCCGGTGCCATTTGTGTACTACCTAAGCTATAGACAATCAAAACATAATAACGAAATGCCTTAACAGAGATCTTTTGGCGTAAGCAGAAAGATTTCATTCAGTGCGCATCGTACCTTCGTGCTGTGCGTACACGAATTCTCTCTGCTCTTGGAAGTTTTCTTAAAAACTACCTAAAGCAATAAAACAGTACTTTTCAGTGCTACAAAAACAGTACTTTTCAGTGCTAAAATTAAAAACGGTACTTTTCAGTGCTACTAAAACAGTACTTTTCAGTACTATTTTTTCTACTATTGATCCCTTTACGATCCTTGTTTGGACCCGTGCCTTCGATTTTTCGTTGGACCCGTTGGCGAAAGCTAGCGGTGGTAATCCTTCTTGGACACCGTCTTGGGAAAAAACCTTTCGAAGGTCACGTCTTCTTTCGTTTATTAATTAAACATGGTATCAACAACAAACAAAAGGAAGGGTGAATCTCTGAATTCACTACTTCCTTCCAAAAAAGTGGGTTTTAAAACTGTCACTACACGTGGCAAGAATGGAAGAAAGGACGCTTCCCCGGAATGCGAAGTTTCTTCCAAGGGTGAAATGAATAATTGTATCGAAATGAGCAATCAGTTCGATGCTCTAGACAAATTTTCCGAACACCAAATCGAAGCAGCCTCTAGCCCAGGCTCTTTGATTCAAGTGAGGAAGCAAAGAGTGCCGCCTATCGTGGTCAGTTGTTCCGAATTTGGGGGATTTAGGCAGGAGATCTTGAACTCCATTAGGGGAATCAAGGTTTCCTTCCAAATCGCAAAGAAAGGAGACTGTCGCGTTTTGCCGGAAACTCTTAAAGATCGTGAGCTTCTTCTCAAACATCTTGAAGAGAAGAAGCACAAATTTTTTACTTATGACGACAAAACTGAACGTTTGTTCAAAGTTGTCTTGAAAGGTTTCTCAAGTGACTATAAATCACCTGAAGAGATCAAAAATGGAATAAATGATTTACTTGGATTTTCCCCAGTCCAAGTAATCATTATGAAAAAGAGAACCCAATCTGGCATTGCTCGGAAAGGGCTTTCTCAAGAATTTTATTTAGTTCACTTTAACAAAAAAGAACTAAATAATATTAAAGCTTTAGAAAAAGCAAAACTTTTGTTTGATGTCCGTGTGACATGGGAACATTTCCAGAAACCTGGAGGAAATTTCCAGAACCCCACTCAGTGCCGTCGGTGCCAAAAGTGGGGTCATGGTACAAAAAATTGTCGCATGGATGCTAAATGCATGATTTGCGGAGGTTCTTCTCACGCCAAAGACGTCTGTCCAGTGAAGGAAGATACCACCAAATTCATATGTTGTAATTGCGGGGCTAACCATAAGTCCAATTTTTGGAATTGTCCTTCACGCAAAAAGGTCATTGAGGCTCGTGCCAGGCAGATGAAAGATAATATCCGTTACGATAACGGTCGTTTCCGGAATTTGCCTGGTAGAGTATCGAACAATGCTCATTTTTCAGTTAACGATCGCTTGATCATGAATCATACCCATCAGGAAGATCATAATCGTGCTCATTCACAAACTAATTTTATTCCGTCGGGTAGCCGTTCGAATCTTTCTATTTCGAATGTATCTACCCACGGTAAATCCTTTGCCGATATCGTAGCAGGAAATTCGAACTCCTCCCCTGTTCGATCCATGGGTACCCATTCTACTTGTTTCAAATCAAATGGAAAAAACCCTACCGCCACAGGTAACTCCGCTTCTTCGTCTACCGGAAATTCTAATGGGAAATCACATGACATGTCTGCCTCTGATTTTAATTTTCTAACTGAACAATTGAATCTAATGATTGATGCAATGTTCAAAGCCACCACTATGACTGAAGCAGTCCAAGTAGGTGTAAAATTTACAAATCAAATTGTTATTGGATTACGTTTTTCTAATGGATCCAAATAATAATTTAAATATTTTAAATTGGAATGCTCGTTCTCTGAATGGTAAAGAGGACGAGCTGTTTAATTTTCTTACGGTTAATAACGTGCATATAGCAGTTATTACCGAAACGTATTTAAAACCTGGATCTAAACTCAAAAGAGATCCTAACTTTTTTGTTTATCGTAATGATCGACTTGATGGGGCATGTGGGGGAGTTGCAATCATCATTCATAGGCGTATAAAACATCAACTGTTTTCATCATTTGAAACTAAAGTTTTTGAAACTTTAGGTGTTTCTGTTGAAACACAGTTTGGTAAATATACTTTCATAGCTGCCTATTTGCCTTTTCAATGCTCTGGGCAGCAAGTTAATTTGCTCCAAACTGACTTGCGTAAATTGACTCGCAATAAGTCAAAATTTTTTGTCATTGGTGACTTTAATGCCAAACATCGATCATGGAATAATTCTCAAAGTAATTCCAACGGCAGAATTTTATTTGATGAGTGCTCTTCAGGATATTTCTCAATTCAATACCCTGATAGCCCCACATGTTTTTCCTCTTCTAGAAATCCATCTACGATTGATTTGGTCTTAACCGACTCTAGTCATCTTTGTAGCCAACTGATTACTCATGCTGATTTTGATTCTGATCATGTCCCTGTTACATTTCAAATATCTCAAGAAGCGATTCTCAATCCTATCAGCTCCACTTTCAATTATTTACGAGCCGACTGGAATATATATAAAACGTATGTTGACTCCAATCTTGATGTTAACATTTCTTTAGAAACTAAACTTGATATTGACAATGCTCTTGAAACTTTAACAAATTCCATTGTTGAAGCCCGGAGCATTGCAATTCCAAAATGTGAAGTAAAATTTGAATCCGTGATTATAGACGATGATCTTAAACTCTTGATCCGTCTTAAAAACGTGAGGAGAAGGCAATTTCAACGCACTCGCGATCCTGCTATGAAAATTATATGGCAGGATTTGCAGAAAGAAATCAAGAAACGTTTTGCTCAATTAAGAAACAAAAATTTTGAAAATAAAATTTCTCAATTGGACCCTGGCTCTAAGCCCTTTTGGAAATTATCGAAAATCTTGAAAAAACCTCAGAAGCCAATACCGGCATTGAAAGAGGAAAACAAATTATTACTAACTAATTGCGAAAAAGCTCAAAAACTTGCTATGCAGTTTGAAAGTGCGCACAATTTTAATTTAGGACTTACTAGTCCAATTGAAAATGAAGTTACTCAGGAGTTCGAAAATATTCTCAATCAAGAGAACGTTTTCGAAAATGCCTGGGAGACTGATTTGGAAGAAGTGAGAACTATTATTAAAAAATTCAAAAACATGAAAGCTCCTGGCGATGATGGAATTTTCTACATCCTCATCAAGAAACTTCCAGAAAGTAGCTTATCATTTTTAGTTGATATATTTAACAAATGTTTTCAATTAGCATATTTTCCTGACAAATGGAAAAATGCTAAGGTTGTTCCAATTTTAAAACCAGACAAAAATCCTGCAGAAGCTTCTAGCTATCGTCCAATCAGTTTGCTTTCCTCCATCAGTAAACTTTTTGAAAAGGTTATTTTGAACAGAATGATGGCCCACATCAACGAAAATTCAATTTTTGCCAATGAACAGTTCGGATTCCGCCATGGACATTCGACCACTCATCAACTTTTACGTGTAACAAATTTGATCCGTTCCAACAAATCTGAAGGCTATTCTACTGGTCTTGCTCTTCTAGACATAGAAAAAGCATTCGACAGTGTTTGGCATGAAGGTTTGATTGTAAAATTGAAAAACTTTAATTTTCCAACATACATTGTTAGAATAATTCAAAGTTATCTGTCAAATCGTACACTTCAGGTTAATTATCAGAACTCCAGATCTGAAAGACTTCCTGTAAGAGCTGGTGTTCCTCAAGGCAGCATTTTGGGACCAATATTATACAATATTTTCACATCTGACTTACCTGAGCTACCTCAGGGATGTCAAAAATCTTTGTTTGCGGATGACACAGGCCTCTCCGCCAAAGGACGAAGCCTGCGTGTCATCTGTAGTCGATTGCAAAAAAGTTTGGATATTTTTTCTTCATACTTGCAAAAATGGAAGATTTCTCCTAATGCTTCCAAAACTCAACTAATAATATTCCCACATAAACCAAAAGCTCTTTATTTGAAACCTTCAAGTAGACATGTTGTCACGATGAGAGGGGTTCCAATAAATTGGTCAGATGAAGTTAAGTATCTAGGGCTCATGCTAGATAAGAATTTAACTTTCAAAAATCACATTGAGGGCATTCAAGCCAAATGTAATAAATATGTAAAATGTCTCTATCCCCTTATTAATAGAAAATCAAAACTTTGTCTTAAGAACAAGCTGTTGATATTCAAACAAATTTTCAGGCCAGCCATGTTGTATGCTGTACCAATATGGACTAGCTGTTGTAATACCAGGAAGAAAGCTCTGCAGAGAATTCAAAATAAAATTTTGAAAATGATTCTGAGGCTTCCTCCCTGGTATAGTACCAATGAGTTACATAGAATATCCAATGTTGAAACATTGGAACAAATGTCAAATACAATCATTAATAATTTCAGGCAAAAATCGTTACAATCTTCTATTGCCACGATTAATGCGTTATATGTTTAGGTTAAGTTAGGTTAAGTATATTAAAAACATTTTTTTTTCTCTTATAAGCAGGTGACATCAACTCACCTGTAAAAAATAACTGAACTGCTACGGCAAATGAAATGTAATATGTTGTTAACAAAATGTTAATTAAATCTTAAATTTGTTTTACCAAATTAGGATGATAGTGTTGTCAAATAACACAGAACACCTAGATATAAGAAATGAATGTAATGTTTGGAATGATACTAATAAAGAAATTAAAAAAAAAAAAAAAAAAAAAAAAAAAATAAAAAAAAAGAAAGAAAGATTTCATTCTCTACTATATGGAAACAATATAAAAAGAGTGATGAGGTGTGTGTGTGCGAATTTGGCGATTCTTCAACCGCTGATCGTCTTGTATTTCACCGCATAATATCGCGAGTTTTGAATTATCAAATTTCCTTTAACTGAATATCCGGCATAAAATAAAATTCTAACCATTTTATCATTTTCGAATAAACTTCAAAATAGCCTTCATTTTACACGCTAGGCTGGAACAAATCCTATTTTTGTCACTCTCCGTCAAAATGTGTCAAGGATTGGGGGTGAGTTTGATCAACAAATAGTGAAATAGAAATTTAGATACATAAAACATTTTTAACCAGTCGTTGAAGCACATCGCGACTCATTGAGAGCCACGTCCAACATGTTGTTGGCGAGTAATGTGTGGACTTTCAATACCTGATAAATAATACGCTCTCGGCGACGCAATGTATTGCAAAGCGTTGTGTTCGGATGGGCAACTAATTCTTCCAAAAAAGTTGCGCTTTTCGAAAAAAGAGAGAAATAACTGATGGAAGTTTTAAAATTTTAAAAGAACTTCACAAAGATGTATGGCGGCGTCCATTTATTACGTAACGCTAAAATTTGAAATTTTTGACCCCCTCCCCCCCTCCGTAACGCTTTTTGTATGAAAATTTTTAAATTTTTGTATGAGCCGTAACGCTTGAGCCTACTCCCCCCTCCCCCTAGAGCGTTACGTAATTTGTGGATGCCCCCTATTATAAAAAAAAATGTTTTCATGGAAAAATTATAATAGTTATAGATTAGAGAAACCAATGAACAATAATTGTAGCTTTTTTTTAATTTGCACTTCAAGATGATGGAACATCCTCACTAACTTGAAACAGCATTAACGAGGGAGCGGGAATCAGTTTCATATTCAACTCTAATAATTTTGATTTTTTTTTTTTTCAAAATTTAACATTTATTTTTCATGACTATTCTAATTCCATGTAATTTGGAATATTTTTTTTTGTTTTCATTTCATATTCAAAATCACGAAAAATGTCTAGGGTAAGGCCAGAAACACTTCTTGTCCCAAAAAACTCCGTATAGTCTACAAAAAACATTGAAGATAAGCCTATGTTGAGGGTGCATGACTCTGTTTCAGATTCAGTCCACGTAATACCGAAATGACGGTATACAGTTATCCCTCTATTTGAGACAACATTACCCACTCACCTCCCATGGCGTTCTCTCAACTATTTACTACTCAAATAAATGTATTTTTCTTGCACAACAAGGGTCATAAATACATAGACTGGGTTCAATTTGAAGCTATTCGATATTTATAAAATTGATAAAAAGCTGTTGGAGGCTAGTGCATGATATGCGCATCCATGGAGGAATAGCTGTAGTGTGCTTCGCATGTCATATAGTGGTTATCACGCTCAATGGTGTGAGTGCTGTAGTGTAGATGTAGTTGTGAAACTCAGAGGAAAAAAATGCACTCGTCTAAAAAATACACCAAGAATCTGGGTTAAAAAAAATGCAAACTGGGTAATATTTCTATATGCGTTTTGATGAGTCTGGAAAGCGTATGCAAGTACCGTTGAGGAAAACAAAAACAAACTGCGCATGATGAGCGTATGCGAGTGTTCGTGTGCTCAAATGTCACTAAGCTCTATAGCGAAGGATGTTGTTTCTCGAGAAGAATTATAAGTGAAATTATTTTTCGTTTCGAACAATTTAGTACTCAGATTTCGTTTCGTTTCGTCATTTGCATCAATATCCGGACACTTAAGTTGAAACAAATTTTCAAACTCTTATACAAGTAGGTTTTGTAAGAATATTCTTGAAGTTTAAATAACTTACACGTTTCTTCATTCCAGATCTTGATGTAAGTGATGAAATTTTCAATGTTAGATGTGTGTTGACTAGAAAATTATCGAAATAAGAGAGCTCGTCTTGTCTTTAAATCTGGACGGGTAAACAGGTATAATACGCCCCCCTTAAGGAAAAACTGCTCTATCGCAGTAGAAAATATATTATTTCTATCGTTTTTGATGTCAAGGTGTTATTTTGTTAGTTGGTCATGTACTGCATGCAACTTTCTCTTGCCAGGTAGCTTCTAAAAAGAATACAAATCGTTTTTCGTAAACGGTCTAAATTTTGACGTTTCAAAACAAACCGGGCAATATGCCCCTTCCATAGAAAAACGTTCCACAGCGTTGTAGAAATGGTCGAAGAGAAATTCCACCACTTGCTAAGCTTAAAAGGGTTCATTAGCAGTCTTCTCCCGGTAAAAGTTTTTTGTAATAAGTACAATAGTAAAGGAAGGGCTTCATTTACAACGAGGCTTGTTTATCGGATGCAACATTTTGCGCCAAAAAGCTGATTTTCGATATTTTTGAAATATCTATTGCTTTTTCAGACTTCTCAAAGATCTAATATGAGCAAAATCATTTTTTCGTGGATATTTAAGACATGTAACCATATTTATGTGTTAAAGAAATCTCAATCCCTTGAAAATGAAGTGAAGCGTATTGCCCGGTTGGGGCGCATTATCCCGATTTACCCTATTTATCCGTAAACAATTATGCTGAAAACACTTCATATAAAACAGGTTTCAGACACTTTTTCGTCAACCAAACCTAGTAATGCCTTGCTCGTGCATTCATGGTCATGGTACTGGAGTTTAAATGAATCACGATGACAAATAATGTCCAACAGGAACAACTTATTTATTTTAAATTTTATTATTTTTTCAGTGGTAACTAGATTGAAAATTATAGTAAAATGATCAATAATGTTGAAAGTAAACAGTACGCATGAAACTCACTAGTTTAATAATAGTAAAATTAAGGTTTAAATGGTGAATATAATCATAGTGTCCGGATATTGGTACCGTCCGGATTTTGATTCACCACGGTACTATAAATTTTGTGTATCGTATCATTTCGTATCGCCATGAAACAAATCATATCGCATACCCTTAACGGCCAAAGGCAACTTCGACTAATTCTGACGTGCGCTTTGAAAGAACATGCTGCAGCACCCCACCCCCAATTCAAGAGCCAAATAATAATATCTGCTGATGTTAGTGTGTGGGTATAAGTCAAACAATTTTCCCATATACCTACGTGCGAAACGGATTGTATTTTTCTGCAAAAGGTAAAACGGGACGTGCTTTCTTCATTTTTATGCCGGGGAAACAGACACGCGTCTGGCGAAGATCCCTTTTATGAGTGAGATGCCACGCTGACTATGCTGCTTTGGTTTGGCTTTCTCATGGAATGCGTTTGACGTAGCACATTATATATGCTACCGAATGTCTGTGCCTCCGGGTGGATATTTGCATATTTATGTTGAGATTATGTTTTTCCTCAAATGAATCAGCCATATTTTTCCTAGATAAGCTTTAATTTGGGGGGATTTTCAACTTAATTGGGTGGCTGTGGCTTTGAGCACTTCAATTTTATACAAAACAACGCACCATACGCATCGTACTCTCGTGATATACCTACGTAGATAAATTCTTTCAGCGGACGAAAGATTTACACCTATCTTAATTAATATGATAGTACTTCACAGTACTACAAAAACAATTATTTTCAGTGCTTATCATACCTATTAAAACTACAGTAGTTTATCGATTATATCACTGCTCAATTTTATTCCTCTCGATTTAAGCACGGTTTTCTTTTCGATTGTTAATTATATGATTTTCTTACATTTTACAATAAATGATGAAATAACCACTATTTTCCCAATTGATCCATTTGATATGTGCTTTGCTTTCGGTTCACTCGATTTTTGCTATAGTTAAGTAAGATTTTAATGAAAATTGTATGGTAAGAAAATATTATATTACATTTCCATCGAGAAATTACTATACACACAGATACATTTGTAATCACTATACTTCCCTAAGGAATGAGATATCCTCATTTAAAAACAACATCAAATGAGATCAACCATAAATCAAGGTCCCACATGGAGTGCCATCAAATTCCCTTCCGAAATGCACCGTTCGCTATTTATCACCGTCAAATGGTCTTCTATGACTGCTCTCAAACTGGCAAAGACCAAAAAAGACATTACCGTTACAGTATCCAATGCCCGCTGGCCGACACTGCTTCAAGATAAGAATGATTTGTTTTCGCCGATTTACGACCACACTCTGCCAAATACATCTCAGCTACACCGTATTCCTACCTCCGTATCCCTAGCAGCACAAGTGTATGTAATAATAATGCAACCATCAAACGGTTTTCCCTGGTAGGTACCACCACCAAAAACGACCCATTTCATGGTCCCTTGAAAAACTCTTCCAAGCTCAATCGTGCATGTGAGCTAGTTTCCGTTCCGAATCTCACCGATGACGACGAGGATGCTGACAAGTGCTTGGTCAGTCAGTGATATGATGCTACTACGCCAAGGGCAGAAGATTTATAAGGATCCATAGAAGGCAGCACACGGAGATCCAGTATCCCTGAGAGAGTTATTGCAATGCACATTGGGTCAGATCGTCAAACTAGGAGGAAAACAAATATTTTGACTATGACGATGAATGTTGGAACAAATAAGTCTTCTGCAAAACTGTTAGGATTATTAGGATTTAGTTTTGGCTTAATGTCGCATTAGGATGGTCTGATAAAATATTATCTATAGTAATATTTTGAACAAAAACTCATATTCATAGTCAAAATAACTTTTACTTCCGAATTTTTCGATCTGGCCCAATGTGCAATGGTGGCTTATGCGTATCGAAACCATCTCTGGACTTCATCTCATCACGAACCGCGCTTGATGGTTCCTGGTCGTCATTATTGACTAGACTCCATTAATAATGCGTTACGATAAACTTCCTACGCTGCACCACACCGTGTAGTCAATGTTGAGCAATCGTCCGGCTAACGAACGGGATGACATTTATGGACCAACCCTCAGCCTCTTACAGGCTAGCCACAGTCCAAGCAAAGGCATCCGTCCATTCGGTGAGAAACGGATTCCTACAAACGTCCACTCCTATACACAGACAGGGGAGCGCAAGGTGATGATATTTTTCAATCGTCGCATACACACCACATTCCTGTGGAATGCAGATACATCGTCGGAGGCGAAAGATTTCGGAAAAACTTTTTATTTCCCACATTTCTCCGTATTTTCCACAACGATTTTCACTTTTCCTGCCGTTTCTGGCGCTTGGTGCCAGGGGCGTAGCCAGAGGGTGGAGTGGAGACTTGTTAGTAGTTTACTAAGTTCCTAGAGAAAGCAATGACGAAAACCCTACGAGATAATTACCGTCTGTCTGTTGCAATTTGCGTAGATTCTTTTCAAGACCCTTGGTGACTTGACTTTTTTATCAGATTCCTTGCAAAAAAATTCAAAAATGATTCTGGATACAAACTGTTTTCGATTCATTTTTTGATAGAAATTTGTCGAAATGCTATCAACATTTTCATGGGAACGTGTAAGAATCTAGAGGAATTCCTTTGAACAATTTTGATAGATTTCTGAAGAAAAATTCTTAAAAAGTCTACTTCAAACTGCTAAAACTCAATCCAATAAAGAATTTAGAACCAAAAAAAAAAAATCTTCAATATATTTTGTTTGTGAATCCTTTTTTCCTTGGTTTGTAAAACTTTATATGATACTCTACCAGCTATCTTTCAATATTCTTCAATCTGATTTTATAACTCAAAAACGTAGTCAATTTTTTTGAAACAATTCAAAGTATGATTCCTGAGAACTTCGAGGAACTCCTGGAAATTTTATCAAATACCCGAACGAATTACTGAAATATTTTCTGGAGGAAACTCAATAAAAACATAGAAATTAATTTATGAAGCAGTTTATGTCAGATTCCTTAGTGGTATACTCCGAGAAACTATTTAGGGATGTCTGGAGAAACTCTGGAAATAATCCTGGAATAAATGCTGTTGAAATTTGTCCAAAATTTTTTTTAGAAGAACTGGTATAAATCCCTACATAATCCAACAGATATACACAATACATAAATCAGGGTGATCCTGGAACTCTAACTGACCAGGGCGACTTCGCCAGTCGGGAACCAAATGAATCTTTAGACTTTCTTTCCGCGTTTCGGATTCCACTCTGTTCAGTGTGAAAGAAAACGGGGTGCTGACTGTCTTACATATTGTTATATTGTAGAAGGCGTGTAAAATGATCCTTGGATGATTTTCAAATTTTAAAGTCGCTTGACCAATCCCACTAATGATAAACCTTGCTACGCCCACGTTTGATGCTGCTGCCAAATACATGTACCCATGTGTGTACGCCGACCGGGATCGCAGTAAATCATGTTCGTTGTATATGAAAGATAAAAGTATTCAATCGAACAGAGCGGCAGCAGCGGTAGAAATTCACTGTGAAATATATCCTTTCCTGATGGCACTTTCTTTCGTTCGGTTCCGAAGAGTTCTGCCAATGATCGCTGGTCAATGTGGACGCTACTGGAAGGCATGCATTTGGCCTCACACCCGTATCGTCGAGAAAAAATGACCGCACACCGAAGTCAACAACGGAGAGAATCTATTATTATTACCTACAGATACTGCCGCTGAATAGTGGTGGCCCGTGAGCCTGAAAAATACCAGTCGTACGATTCCAAATATTTATAGACATTTATGTTATGGTCAACTAAAATAAGAATATTTTTCCACCTATCAAAATAAATGCCTTTCTGGTGTGCCGTTTGGCAAACGGAACTGCAAGTTCGACAAACCACAGTCCGTTGGTACGACCGTCTTACACCACCTTTAACGAATGGCCAGCAGTTTCTACGACGCGGTGAAATCCACCGTGTGGAGGAGCCTTTTAGATCTGCACGAGAAATCTATCCTGTAGGATGTCCTTTTCCTGCTTCGGCAATAAAACATTACGCCGTAGGTAGGCTAACCCCGTGCGCGCTTTTGCATCCATCCTCCCGTTGAACAACTACCCCACATTAGTGCAAGAGTAATGCAAGCGAAAAATAAAACGGTTAAAATAATGGTCTCTTAAGAATGGGAGCATTTGTCCCTTTATTTTCGAGGTCGTCACGCGAATTTTTATAACGCGAGTGGTAGCGCGTTGTACTTTGTACAACACCCTTGTGTATGTGAATATCCCAGGAGTCAGACCATACTTAGAAATATGACGTCTTCGGCAAAAATGTTCAGTAGCTCAAGGGCTATCATTATGTTAGCCAAGAATTTCGGGATTTTGCCACTAGGCGGCGCTAGTGAGCATGGAACTTTTGTTTTGCAGATCTCAGGATCCTGACCACTTAGAAAGATGGCGTCTTGGGCAAAGTTGTTCGGTAACTCAAGGACTATCGTTGTTTGAGCTAGTTGATTCAAAATTTTGCCACCAGGCGGCGGTAGTGAGCATAAAAAAAATTGTTTCGCTAATATCTCAGGAGCCTGATCACTTAGAAAGATGGCGTGTTCGGCAGCTTTGTTCAGTAGCTCAAATTATTTCTTTGTTTAATCCTTCAAGTTCGAGATTTTGTAAAATAATAATAGTCCCTGAGCTTCTGAACAACTTTGCCGAAGGTGCCTGTCTAAAAAGCCAAGATCCTGCAGTACCCGAAAAATAAAAATGTCATACTCACTTGCGCGGTCTGGTGGCAAAATATCCTATTTATTGGCTCAAATAATGATAGCCCTTGAGCTACTGAACTACTTTGCCGAAGACGCTATCTTTCTAAGTAGTTAGGCTCCTGAGATATCTACAAACAAAAGTTTCATGCTCACTAGCGCCGCCTAGTGGCAAAATTTTGAATCAACTACATCGAACAATGATAGTCCTTAACTTACTAAACAACTTTGCCGAAGACGCCATCCTTCTAAATGGTCAGGATCCTGAAATATCTGCAAATCAAAAGTAAAATTTACATACCCACTAGTGCCACCTAGCGATCAAATTCCGAATGAAATACCATCAGATAGCGCTTCACCTGCAGAACAACTTTACTAAAAACCACAAGTTTCTAAATTATCTGGATTTTGAGATATTCCGATTTTAAACTGTGGTTTACTCGAACCGTATATAGTGCGTTCATTATTATGCGAGTTTCATGTACATTTGTTGATTTTACGCATTATAAAGGGCCATACTGTTAACAAAAACTGTCGAGTATTGTTCTTAAGAAGATTCTTGAGGAATACATCTTGGTTTGGTGTCGATAGATATCTTTGTTGCAAAATGATAGCATATAAATCACAACTGTTGTACAAAGTACAACAGCGTGACAGCCTGAAGGTTAAGAACAATGAGGCTGCTGGGAAAGACTAAATTGTGGTCGAACGAAATGAGCTGCTTTATCTATCGAGTCATCGAGTACTTCTGAAAGTATGGAAGGTCGGAGAAATGCCTTCCAGTTGATTGAATGGCCTCATACACTCAATATATGTAATATTGTCGAACATCTTGTTCAAAAGCGATCTCAGACTCGAGGAAACCAAAGTTTCATAGGTGAACACCAGTTTGGTTTGGTGGGCCGATCGAAAACGAACCAGATGTTCACCTTGCGAATGATGTTTTACAAAATTCCAGGAGTATCAGCTATAAATGCTCGTGATTGGAATTTTGAATATTTTATTGTCATTTTGATTGTGCATTAATTCAACTATCCAAATCTATCTGTTGTAGCACTGGAATTCAGAGTAATAAGTTGAAGAAATAAGTAAATGTATAAGCCTTTTGCGACAATATTTATACTTACAATTTGAAATCATAAATTCTCCTACTACGTCTAAATTAGATTAACATTATTGCCCCATCCAACTAATAATGGGAATTTGGAACCTTGCGTTGGGGTCTTCCCATTGTACCCGCGTTTTGTCATCGTGAACGTGACCATCTAAAGACTCAAATGCCTCCCCCGTCGAAGCTTTTGTTCTACCCAAATGCACCCAAAATAGTATGTGACGCTTGTGTACCCATACCTTCCTGGAGAGGCACTAACGACTTCAGTTCAGTCTACACCACTCCTTCGGTTACGATGTAGTTCCTGTTACTATTGGCCAGCCTTGTTGTGCCTAGAAGAGTGGTCCACCAAGTCCAGCTGCAATACCCCCATTAAGCATAAATATAAATCTAAATAGCAAATAAATTATGAAGATTTTCATTTTATTTGCTTTGGAAATTGTAGCTCCGGCTAGTAGGTAGAAAACATTCTGTACGTACACTTGCGCCACCACGAAAAGTGTCCCCAAAATACATGGGGGCATTAGGATGTGTGTCTCTTACTTTTGTACTTGCGGACGCGCAAGATATATTATTTTCTCCCATACGCCTCTGCCTGTCGGCTGCTGGCTGTTTGCTCGTGCACTTATGGACCGCCACACTGGCCAAACCAGACCGAAGTAACGGTAACTCTTTCCGGTGGGCATCAAACCTCAGAGCATAATAGCTGCCCGAAATCCCCTTCTTGGAGGGCAAACCGAGGATAAATGTTACCAAGCGAGGCGAAAGGCGGAATATCGCCAGAAAAGTCCGACCAACGTACACACAAAAAATAATGTTTTTCATGGTTTTTAAATTCTTTTCTATATAATTACATTTGGCAGCAATAAACAAACTTGTAGGCATTCAACAGTGAGGCTAAAGACTTTTCGGGTTTTAGTCTAGCTATGCGAAACATGAAGCACAGTCACTGTCCAGCTTTTGTGTTTTTTTGTATTTCATTGCGGGATTCATACATGAAGCTGATACCAAAGTCGATCCTTCGTTTGCCCTGTTCAATGGTTACGGTTTATTTTGTATAATGCCCGTGTTTGTGGAAAATAAATTTCTTGGACATTTGTTTTTGTGGTTGTAACTATTTCATTGTCGTTTATCGTTCGTGTGTATCGTGAAAAGTGATTGATTTTTCGTACAAAGTCTACTCCGTTCGAACTCGTTTTCCTCCATTCTTCGTTCAAATTAAATTAATAAATAAATTAATTAAATTAATTATTTTTTTCATTTTAGTACTTCTCAATAAAGCTGTTTGAATAAGAGAATAAAAAAAAAGATTCATACATACCTTACAGAGAGGTATTTCATTCAAGTATACACGATGTGTATGCCCATTAATATATGGTTTATCAAATAATTTAAACATGGAGTTACTTTGCTTCAGGTTATAAGTAATAATCTCGAGTATGTAATTCAATACATGCGATCTAAACTTGTATTATATAGATAGAAAAAATCTAGCTTTCTTAGTTAATCAAATATTTCTTCAACCTACTATTGTGCTGTGCGTACACAAATTCTATGTATGTCCTTAATACAGTCCCAAGACAAGCCTTTTCAATTTTTATTAGAACCAGAGCCTTGTTTTTTTTTTTTTAAATTTATTTATAAAGGTAAATTTGTGCTGGCGAAGATAATCCTTCTTGCATGCCGTCTATGAAAAAAAAACTCATAGAAAGTCACTTCTTTGAATATCGTTAATAGAAAAAGAGAATTCACAATTTCCCACCAAGAAAGTGGAGTTCAACACTGTCGCTAAACGTGGCAAAAATTGAAGAAACGTAATTTCATCTGATTGCAATTTATTTGAAGTCAGAACTAGCTCAACTGAAATGGTAATTCAAAATTTAGGGATGGTACACAAATTATGTCACGCTAAATATCAATGTATTGGTCCTCGGGAATTTTGTAAGGCTTGTCACACTTGGCTTGAACCATTACCCCCAACCACCCCACCCCCCACCCCCACTTAGAGCGTAACATAATTTGTGCATAACCACTTAGTGCAGTCAACTGGTCAGTCTTAAATTATAGTGGACCAAGTGACATTTTTAATATTTTGAGAAAAATGGGCTTAAAGTCTAACCCTTTGTAATTTTTTAACTCGTCTATATTTTTGTTCAATATTTCTTCACATATTTGTGCCGCCTTTGAACCAGTGTTGCTCAGACTCAATTCCCCGAAAATAACATTTTCCGAACTACGATGCCACGAACTACTACAACCATGCTCTATCCTCCTAAGATAGAAAAGCAGATGGTTAAGCTTGAGTACTGCACACAAAATCGATCAATTTTGATCCCAGAGAGCCATAATTCAAGTTTCGGTGAAATGAAATTAGTGAGTGAGTGAGTGCGAATCATTTCACCGAAACTTGAATTGCGGCCCACCGAGATCGAAACTGTCGGATCCCATGTGCAACACTCAAGCCCAACCACCTCCCCCTCCATCTCAGAAATACAACGCACAGTTATAACAGTTCATGGCTTCACAATTCGAATTTCGGGGAAATGAGTCTTGTCAACACTGCTTTGAACAATATAATGTGAAGTGATAATCATGAAAAACATAATCCAAACCTCTGATAGAACGATTTCTTGATGGACTATGTGTACTTAGGGGCCCAGATAGCCGTAGCGTTAAACGCGCAGCTATTCAGCAAGACCAAGCTGATGGTCGTTGGTTCGAATCCCACGAGGATCTTTTCGGGTTGGAAACTTTCTCGACTCCCAGGGCATAGAGTATCATCGTACCTGCCACACGATATACAAATGCAAAAATGGCAACTTTGGCAAAGAAACCTCTCAGTTAATAACTGTAGAAGTGCTCATAAGAACACTAAGCTGAGAAGCAGGCTTTGTCCCAGTTGGGACGTTACTCCAGAAAGAAGAAGAATGTGTACTTGGTCCACTCTGACTGAACTAAAGACCACCGTTCAGTGAGTTGGCTCACTCTGACTGAAAAATTTCTAGAAAAATAACAATCATTAAAGGCTTGCATGGTCAAACCGGGTACATATCGCTAATTTCAAAAGATTACCAAAATCCTTCGACATCAGTATCGTAAATTCTTCAATAATCCATATCTTCAATCTCAAAATCAGTGGCATTACAATAGCTTGCAAATTATAGTTTTGCAGGGTCAGGGCATGAAGACCAGCCAAAATATATTGGTCCTATAAGCGGATTCTACGAAATTTTATACAGGCACCATAGAAGTAGCAGAAAATTCTATCGGACTTTGAAACGACTCAAAATATGCAATAATCAATCAGTTTATTGCTTTTTTAAACTTGGTGCGCTCTGTCTGCACAGAAATTGTTGCAATTTCTGACCACCCATGCAAATATGGTCAAAAATCAAAATAAAATGCATAGAATTCAGTAATATGTATGATTTTTTTTGGAATTTCCATGGATGAGAAGTTGAATCACTGGATGTGGAAAAATCTGACAAATGAAATGTCTTTCACTTCCTCGTATTTCTCAGCGTGCTGATCATTTTCGCTGTTATGGGAAAAATCACTTGGTCCACTCTATGTGCATATGTTTATGGATTTTTATTGATCATCCAAAGTTAAATTTGTTACATATATCTCGTAGTTTACAACATTGATCAAATCTGATCAAAGTGATATGAAGGTAAGGTAATTTCGCATCTAATTAAAGAATAATCAAATTTTTCCAAGTTTTGTACTTGGTCCATTCTGACTTAACGCCGACCAACTCTTCATGAATCGATTTTAATGAACTATTAAGTTCGGGAGGTATCGAGTTGCAAAACACACTTCTTTTAATTTTTCTTAAATTTACAAAATACATTCGACATAGTTATTTTAATGTAAACTTATATAACCAACCGTAAACTTATATAAACAACTGTAAACTTATACAAACAACTGGAACAGATAGCATCGTGTTAGTGAACATCGGATTTGAGAGGTATCAACTTACAGATAAGGTCAAAGAATTTTATATCTATTGAAGGGACCGAGCATTCCATCGAGCTACAAAATGGGAAGCTTATTCACTCGTAATCGGTTTTTGGATCGTATCATCAAACTATTCTGGATACAGCTTGACTGTGGAACTGATTTAACTACTTTTTGAATAGCTGATTTATTGACTCCTTTATATTTCGATGGTCTATCGTGCTTCTTAGATGTTTTTTCAATTTCTATGGTTTTCTACCCTGTTGAGAATACATTTACGTACTGAAACTTTTGGAATGGGTGAAATGCTCGTCGAAAATGAAAAGATCCGGATTAGGCCAACATACCTTTTAAGGTTTTCATCTGCCATCTGATCCCAAAATTCAATACTTTCGAAATCCAGATATGAACTCCTCACAACGCAAAATATCACTGAAACGGTTGCATCCTCATCAATTACTTTCTCTAGTACTCCACTCTGACAAGGAAAATAAATTAACAGTGTGATTTTGCTACGCCGTTTTTTTTTTTCTTGTATGTTTTTGTGGGCAGTTTTTTTTTCATCGTGCAAATGCTTGCAGCTTCCAAATTGAGCTGCGATTGCATTTTAGACCTTGACAAAAATAGTACAATATGCACAAGTATGTAGTCTTCTAAACTCGCTGTGCATTCCTTTATTTGTTCAAGATGGCGCTTGTTACCTTATTCTCCACTATTAACGGTCCTCTCAAGTTGTCATCAACTTATTTATAAGCGGTCCTCTCAACTCACTTCAAATCTCTTCACAAGCAGTCCTCTTAACTCGCTTTACAATATAAGTTAAAGGTGGCTGTCCTCTTACCCTTTTTCCGTTGTCAGCAGTTCTCTCGAGTCGCTTTTAATCAATTTACAGACGGTCCTCCCAACTCGCTATTTTTCATGCTATTAGTCAAAGATTGCGGTCCTCACAACGCGCTCTTACCCTATTTACTGATTTCTGCGGTCCCCTCAGCTCGCTACACATTTTTTTTTTTCAAACGGTCCTCTCAACTCGCTTTACAGAATAAATGGTCCTCACAACACGTACTTACCCTATTTTCCGATCTCAGCAGTTCTTTTATCTCTCTTTTTGTTTGTTCGCAAGCTTTAGCGGCTCTTACAATTCGTTCCAAAATGATTGAATATACCTACCAGCCATCTTGGTTGGCTCCGTATTGGTCACACTTTACTTATTGCACTACTCAATGGGTAATTTCCGCAAGATGATTTTTTGCTGAAAAAGTTTTTTTTTTGTGTTGCTATGATATTGAACAAAAATATCAGTAGCAAAACCTGTCACGCTGGCCAATGTGTAACATCAAACTATAACTGGGAAATCACCCATTACGCAGACAACCGCTTCGAAAGGGAACACACGTCTTCCTTTGTAATCTACTCCACAATTACTGATTGATCGGCGAGCAACGATCGGGCCGAGGCGACAATAAAACATAGTTGTCATCTCACCTCACACAGTACTAATAGGCAGTACACCAGAGTACTCCAAAACAACAAATAAACCAATGGATATAAACATCAAACGCAATTACTGAGAAACCCCAACCCAGATGATAGGGAGAAAAATGATACACAAGATTTTTGCACTAGAGCCAGAAGGGTCGTAAAAATTCAGCCGAATGAAGGCTCTCCCAGATCTAAGCGACTTTTTACTGCGACAGCGACAAGAAATCGTCGCGATTTCGCTGATGTTTCGCTGCATGCACTGTTTGATAAGCGCATCTAAGCCACAGCGACGCAATTTCGCAGCGATTCGCAACGATTTTGTGTCGCTGTCGCCGTAAAAAGTCGCGTAGATTTGGGGAAGCCTTGATACCCGATCAGTGCGAAAACGAAAAAAAAAACAAACTCCGCTAGCACGAAGCCAATCTGACTATGAGAGCGAATGCGACGGGAAATAGAGTGGGTGCACCACACGCACACATTCAGTTTTACCCACTGTTGGTGTCATTTCAAAACTCAATTTCACCTAGAGGCACTGAAATTGAAAATAAAAAATAAAAATACAAATGAATTTTATATTACTGGTGTAAGAAAACGGCAATTTGATGCCCAGTTGATGAGTCATGATTGGCTTTTAATAAAAAAAAAACAACTTTTGCAATTTGCGGATGTTTTTGTGGGGTATTCTAATGGAAATGATTATTATCACAAGCGAAATTGAATTTGATGCCACCGAATGTCAGTAGGTGGATGAGAATCAGTTTAGAAAAAGTAATTGAAAACCCGAATGCACGTTCTACCAGATTCGTGCATGTATTGTCAAAAAAAAACATTCACACAAAGAAGAATTCAACGACGACGGATCCTACTAAAGGTCGGCGTTGTTGACTGTATAATGAAATATGCAGACACTGAGAGCCAGTATTGAGAAATATTTGATGGTCCTAAATAGAACAGGGTCCAAATACTAATAAAGAAAAATAAAAACAATCAATTTACTCATTAACCTCTGCTTTGGGTGATGATTATGTATAAATTCTATCCATTTCCATCACAAAGAGTTCGATTACTAATTCAACAAATATATTATCCACATTCCAGAAAAATCTTATCTCAACATGCCAAAGTGCACGTGGCGAGCAAATCAATCAAAGAATTTGCCTGTCAGTACGAAAACTGCTTCTATATCGGACATACTGCGTCAGAGGTGCGAACCCATCTGCTAAGCTGCCACTCAGACGAAAGAAACTACGTTTGTTCCGAGCAGGGATGTGACTACCGAGGCAAAACCATCACTCAACTGCGAAGGTAAGAACGACCAGCATTCGACAGGGGAGTTGAGGTAATTAGACATTAAGCTGTGCGAATTAGAAGACCGGATTGCTCGGATGCTGCATTATTGGTGCTACTTTTCGCACCTCTCCACCTTTAGTGATGATGCTAATTGAATGATGATTGCAATTTTCGAGCAACCAGTCGGTTTCTATCACTTGGGCATTATCTCTGCGTGAAAGCTTCTGCTTTGATCGATTAGTCCCACATCCAAACCGGTCCGTGAGACTGTGATTAATTAATTACATTAGCGGCACCTGAGTGCTGAATGATATCGATGTGAGACGGTATTTAGCCGTGGGGAATATTTCCGCACATTTGGCTAGTCGAGAAGCTATGTTTCTATCTTCCTGGCCGTGGAACAATCCCGCCAAGCGTTAACGCGTTTAAACACGATGAACCATAAGTGTAGACTGAGTGGGGTGCCCCCCCCCCCTTGCTGAAGAAGGAAATAACAAATCTAAAATATCAACCTTGAATTATGTCACCTTGGAG
The DNA here is from genome assembly GCF_002204515.2 of Aedes aegypti. Lineage (NCBI taxonomy): Eukaryota > Metazoa > Arthropoda > Insecta > Diptera > Culicidae > Aedes > Aedes aegypti. Next base: position 386,474,919 of record NC_035108.1, read on the forward strand.
ACCATCAAACAATAATATTTCTGACAAAGATCTTACAGGAAAATATCTCCAAAAAAAATATCTCCAGTTTCCAATAGAATGAAGTATTTGCCAAAAAAAATGTTAACAAATTATTAGGAATTCTCGGAAAGATTGTTCTTCAGAGATACCTTCACGTATTTTACCGGATTACTTGCATGGACTACGATAGGGATTCTTCGAGAAATAGTTTTGTCTTCCAATTTTCAATAAAAATGTTCTTTCGAAAGTTTATCTAAGAAAACCTGGAGATTTTTTCTTGCAAGAAATATAATATTTTTAGAATACCTACAAAGCTCAATATTTCAAATTCAATATCTTGATCATTATGTATTTCTACAGAATATTTTAAACAACTTTTTACTATCAGAAATGATTTATTTTCGCTTAAAATATAGGATTATGCCTTTGAAGTCAATTGCCCTCCCTAACGCAAATCTAGGCTACGCTCATGCGATGAGCCACAAGTTCCCTTCCGTTTGTAATTGGCAACAAGTACAGACGAAATTACCATTCAATGGTCAATTGAATATGTACTTTCTCGCACAATTTTATTCGCTTTTCTCAATTCTGAAGAATCCTATAAAAGGACAATCACGCCATGGTGCCAATATAACAATCCACCACCGCCAATCGATCGACCTCGTTTCGTTCAATGCACACAAAGAAAGAAACAATTTACCTTCGGACTGACTGTAGGGCCACGGTTCGTTTCCTCCCCCTACACGTAGCACAAAAATGCGGATAATTTATCAACCAAGTTGCACCGGGTCCGCTTTGATTCTTGTAGCTCGTTATGGGTCCTAAAAATCTAAGTATCGTACTAAAAAGAATAATTAAATTAAATTAATGCTGAATTCCTCCTGTATCAAACTACTTTTTATTGTTTTTAATTTTCCATCTCACACACTACCGGTTATCCGCATGTTTGTTTTCGCTGTTGCCCGCAGCATAATTGGACGACACGCAGGAGAATGACTGAAGGACGATAGGTCTCGTACTCTTGCTTGTCCCGGGCGAAAAACACACAGCAGAGACGAAAGGAGCGACGAAATACTCTCAACATAAATTCAATTCCCTGCCAATCGCAAAACTAATCGCGGTATGCTTCGCGAGTGAATAGCTATGGGTCGCCAAACAAAACAAAAAAAAACGGGTGGCATTCATCTTCCAGGGATTTGTTACATGTTAAAGGAGACTTGGGCTAGAGAAGAATGAAGGTATATAAAAACAAAGATGAATTCTAGGAAAAAATGAATGCATTAAAATATTGTTCAAAAGCAAGTTCGAAAATAGTTTGAAATGGATTTTTACCTCTGGTCATGGTTAAAAATTAGTAAACTAGGCAAAAGTTAGTTTTAAAGCTATCGTGCTCAAATCGATTTTAATTTTTATCGTCATCTTGATCGTAGCATCGTGGCGTCTTAGGCAAAGTTGATCTACTCAACAAGTTTACCGAAGACGCCATCTTTCTTAGTGGCCAGGATCCTGTGATATACGCAAAACAAAAGTCTCATGTTCACTAGCGTCGCCTGGTGGAAAAACCTCGATTCTCTTGACTACAATAATAATAACCCTTGAGCTACCGAACAGCTTCGCCGAAGACCGCATCTTTCTTAGTGGTCAGGATCCTGAGCTATCCGCAAAACAAAATTATATGCTCACTAGCGACGCCTGGTGGCAAAATCTCGAATCTCTTGGCTAGAATAATGATAGTACTTGATAAAATTGTTAATTTGATGACTTATTATGTACAATCTATACTTAGAAGTATTATTTACAGTGCTAATAATATATCATTACGATATCTGTGACAAAAGGTCGAAAGACAAAAGGTCGAAAGACAAAAGGTCGAAAGACAAAAGGTCGAAAAACAAAAGGTCGAAAGACAAAAGGTCGAAAGACAAAAGGTCGAAAGACAAAAGGTCGAAAGACAAAAGGTCGAAAGACAAAAGGTCGAAAGGACAGAAGGTCGAAAGACAAGGTCGAAAGGACAAAAGGTCGAAGAACAAAAAATAAGGGACAAAAGGTCGAAAATCTTTTTTCAAAGAAACAAAAATTTCCCACCAAGCAAATATTTTTCGATCTTTTGTCTTCCGACCTTCGTCCTTCCGACCTTTTGTCCATTAACCATCATTACGTTAAATCAGAACATTTACCGTAATTTCTAGTCATCGTTGCTGCCAACAAGTTTAAAAGTTCGCTGTCCCAGGATCCGATGGCTTCCCATCGGTATTGTTTTGTCGTTGTACTGTCTTCGCTGAGCCGCTTATGAGCCTCGATAACGGAGTATTCCCCAAAATTGAGAGCAGTCCTATATGTTCCCTGTCTTCGAAAATGGGATAGGAGAAATGTCAGGAACTACAGAGGAATGCCGAACTTGTCAGCTGCGTCGAAGTTATTCAAAACATTACATTTCTATCGATCAACTTGAGTTTTGCCTGGTCCGTCAGTCGTTACGAACTCGCTCAGTTTTACCAATATTGGTGTTTCTGCTATGGAAGTCGATGCCATCTACACCGACCTGAAAGCAGCTTTTGATAGAATTGACCATAACATCCTTTTGCGCAAGCTATCTCGTCTAGGAGCATCCAACAAGCTCGCATCATGGCTCAGTTCTTATCTGACTGGTAAACAAATCAGTGTCAAAATCAATTCGAGCATTTCGTCTACTTTTAGCAACTCATCGGGTGTTCACAAGAAAGCAATTTAGGCTCATTATTGTTCACTTTGTTTTTTTTTTAATTATGTTGCCGCAAAATTAAGTATGAATTGCGTAATTGTTAATGTCAACGACCTAAAAATTTATTCGATGATCGGATCGGAAGAAGACTGCTACCGTCTACAAGTTTTGATCGACCAGTTTTTTTTTTCTATTTTTATTAATTTTTAGCCCTTGGCTAGTTCATTTCAGGACCAACGGCTTCACTTCAAACGGAGGGAAGTCTCCACTGAAACATAAATGTCAAGGGACTATCTCGAGGATGGAATCCCATGGTCCTCGGCGTGAAAGGCGTGTGTTCTAACCACTACACCAGGTCCGTCCCCTGATCGACCAGAGAGTATGGTGCAAACAAAACAAATTAACTGTTAGCATTTCGAAATTCTCCGTTATGACGTTTCATCAATCTAAACACCAATTGCTATTCGATTACCACATCAATGTAGTGAAACTGCAAACACTAGATGAGGTTATATATCTCGGAGTGGTGCCGGATCCAAAATTGACGTTCAACGGCCATTATACTTCGCTCATCAGCAAGGCAAACCAACAACTGGACTTATTTATTTATTTTGGAATAACTAGTAAAACTTTAGAATACGACTTATCCTTAATTTTACTATGATACAATCTCTCCTGGACCACCAAACACCAGCCATCTTCCAGTTCTGGCTACGTCCTTGAAAGTCATGAAGGTTCTAAGGCATCGTTCACAAATAACGTAACACTTCAGGAGAAGAAATTATGCTTTACGAATTCTGATTCACAATCCATTTTGTAGCTTTACTGTTCATACACTTCAACACCCACATCCCCTATTTCGAGATAAGCGACAGGACCTCTCTATCGCACTCAAAGATGAAAAGACTCAGCGCGCAACTGCTGCTGCTGCTGCTGTTACTTACCTCCCATCAGCTGCTTTGGTGCCCGTGAAGGTTTACGCGGAAAAATGCGATACCATATCATGCCCGAAAAAGGCAATCAGCCAACCCATAATGCATATTGTTGTGGCTTCATGTAAAACCCTCACTTCGGCTAAAGGGACGACACCGACCATCACGCCACGCCGCACCGCGCAATGTACTGGATTGCAGGTTCGCCGGATTTGTGCACTGGTACTGTCTTCAGCGTCTGCACCGAATGCTCCCTATGTTCCCATTGGTGATGTGAATAATGCACAACAATTCAACTGCTTCTTGAACGACATCGACCGGATTGGCATTACGAGCAGGACAACGGGAAGAATGCATTTGAGATGCACGTATCGATGATGATAATAAGATGAGCCTTGTCCCCTTCGCTGCGAATAGCAGAAGCGAAAGCACAGCCATCAGAGCACGAAAAAAATCGAGCGAGAATGTACCATCTCCCAACAGTTATGAATCAGTTAAGGTTAATTTATTAAGTTAAAAAAAATAACAAAGTGAACAGAGAATTTTAAAATATAAACAAATTCTCAGTTCATGTTATGGATAACTTGCTGCAACTGATAATATTCAGAATTGAAAATCTTTAATCATAAGGAATGTTGTTCAAAGATTAAATTACACTCAGTATGAGCGAACGAGACATTTTGATTCCATAATAGATGAATTTTAACATATATGGCACAATTTTTGTGGCTGCTTGGGCCCGTCAGGAGTTAATCATCAATATTAACCTCCTTTTCCCGAGCAGCCTAGATAGCCGCGTAGTGTCGGTAGCGGTTGTTTCAACTGGCTAAGAATTAACACTACGGACTGCCTGTTCCGGTGGTAAAAGTCCACCTCACAGGTGACCCCTAATTTATGGTGTGATGCGTACCGTGCCTAAGAATGAATGGTTAGGGGGGTCTAAATAAAACCTAACCGCAAACGGAGCCTGTGGGGTACCAGGGCGCCCTCCACAGTATTGAGTCCTTCCTGTGCTACCCGGAGCAATGGTGCAGGTGACCTTGTGTTTCTCCGAGATAATCGGCTGCCCTTCTTCAGTCTCTATCTTGAGGCTTAATAAGGGTGGGATTATGAATATGTTGACATTTAATTTAAATTATCACCTATATGGATTCGCATTATGCGTTTTGCACAGTGTATTCTGTGCTCTTTCGCCTTTGGCGACTTTAAATAGATACCGATCTGTTTTTTTCGTTGCTGGTCTTTTTCGTGCTGAGATTGCAAAAAGTTTAATCCTGCCTAGTTTGGGTAGTGGCTACGGTTAGGTTAGCTCAGATCAATCTTCAGCATAAAAGAACAGCAACGATCAATCTTTGCAGACTCATGCAAAATGGTGCAGCCCAAGTGGCGCTAGTTCAAGAACCCTACTTTCGTAGAGGGAATTTCTATCTAGGTAACCTTGTGGACCCAGTTTTTGCTACTTTTAGCAAGCTTGAAATGGCAAACTCGCGCTCTTTGCCTCGCGCATGCGTGCTCGTTAATAAAGCAATCGTTGCTACACTCATTTCTGAGTTAACTATCAGAGATGTATGTGCTGTCACAATCGATGTTTCTGTTGGTGACCTCAACAGGAAATACGTCTATTGTTCGGTATATTTACCACATGATGAACCATCCCCAACGGATGACTTCAAACGAGTTGTCGTACACTGCGTAACAAAAGGCCTTCCGCTGATTGTGGGCAGTGATGCCAATGCTCATCACATCATCTGGGGCAGCTCGGATATCAATTTGAGAGGCTCCAGTCTGATGGAATACTTAAGTAGTACAGACCTTGGATTACTTAACATAGGCAATCGCCCAACCTTCATGGTTTCTAATAGAGAAGAAGTGTTAGACATAACGCTCTGCTCGAATAGAATCAGTCACGAGTTGACGAATTGGCATGTATCAGATGAGGAATCATTATCTGATCATCGCTACATCTTCTTTGAACATTCAAATGTAACTGCGCAGACTTTGCGTTTTAGGAATCCCCGGTCAACAAACTGGGAACTCTACATTGAATTGGTTGCGACCAAATTTCATGGATATTCTCCGTCCATTGAAAATCCAAGTGATCTGGATGATGCCGTTGATACTACAACATCCTACATTATGGAAGCTTTTGAAGAAGCATGTCCTCTGCGGTCTGTAAAGACTACAAGAGGGACCCCATGGTGGAATTCCGATCTGACTAGACTCAGGAAACAATGTAGAAGGAGTTGGAACAGACGCCGTTTAGCTGGATCAGAGTCGTTCAAGTCAGCTCGCAAGGCTTACAAGAAGGCTCTTCGTACTGCTGAACGATCCGGCTGGAAAAACCTTTGTACAAATGTTTCCAGTTTGAGTGAAGTCAGTCGGTTGAACAAAATTCTTGCAAAATCTAAGGATTTCCAAGTGAACGAAATTCGCTTACCTAATGGTGACTTTACTTCTTCCGATGAAGAAGTTTTAGAATGTTTATTCAATACACACTTCCCCGGATGTGTGGACATAGCATCTACGGATGAACCAAATGTCTTTTCATGTAGTTACGAGTCTCTGGCCTCGGCTCGCAGTATCGTAACTACTGAACCGATTCAATGGGCACTTAATAGTTTTGCTCCTTTCAAATCTCCAGGAGCGGATGGGATTTATCCTGTTCTGCTCCAAAAGGGATTTGAGTCTATCAAACATGTTTTGAAAAAGCTACTTGTAAGCAGTTTTGCTACCGGGTATATTCCGAAATCCTGGCGTGATATTACTGTAAAGTTTATCCCGAAAGGAGGACGTGCGTCGTATGAGGAAGCGAAGAGTTTTAGACCAATCAGTCTGACCTTTTTTCTTCTGAAATGTCTCGAACGCATTATCGATCATCACATCCGTGATGTTTATTTGGCAAACATGCCTCTTCATGTGAATCAACATGCTTACCAATCTGGAAAGTCCACTGTGACTCTTTTACACAAAGTTGTATACGATATCGAGAAAGCATTCGCTCAGAAGCAATCGTGCTTGGGTGTTTTCTTGGATATTGAGGGTGCCTTTGATAATGTGTCTTTCGATGCCATATTGGAAGCCGCACGAAACCATGGGCTACCTACAATGATTACCAATTGGATTCATCAAATGCTCAAAAACCGACATCTCTTCTCGACATTGCGTCAAGCAGCGATTCGAAAATTGAGTGTTTGCGGATGCCCCCAAGGGGGAGTCTTGTCACCACTTTTGTGGAATCTCGTAGCAGATACGCTATTGAGGCAACTCAATAATTGCGGTTTTCCAACTTATGGATTTGCCGACGACTATCTAGCTCTGATAGCTGGTATGTGCATAAGCACCCTATTCGACCTGATGCAAAGTGCTCTTCAGGTAGTCGAGAGTTGGTGTCGCCAATATGGCCTTTCGGTTAACCCGAATAAAACATCTATTGTTCTTTTTACGGAAAGACGAAACCGCGATGGAATTCGACCTTTACGTCTTTTTGGCACTGAGATTAATGTGACTGATCAAGTAAAGTATGTCGGAGTCATTCTAGATTCCAAACTTTTATGGACAGCTCACATTGATTTCAGAGTCAAAAAAGCTTGTATGGCCTTCGGTCAATGCCGGCGAACCTTTGGTAAAACTTGGGGCCTCAAACCCAAATATATCAAATGGATTTACACAACAGTTGTTCGACCAATATTGGCATATGGATGTCTTGTGTGGTGGCAAAAGGGCGAAGTGAGAACAATCCAATCAAAATTGGGCCATCTCCAAAGGATGTGCTTGATGGCGATGTCTGGTGCGTTCTCTACAACTCCCACAGCAGCGCTCGAGGCCCTTTTCGACGTTGCGCCACTACACATATATCTTAAACAAGAAGCACTTTCTTGCTCTTACCGTTTATGGGTACTGGATCTACTGTAGAAAAATCCAGTGAATCGTAGATCTACACACACTTCGTTGTTTCCACTTTTGGTGAATTGGGACAAAATTGTCCTTGCTCCAAGTGATCTCACAATTGCTTGTAACTTTCCTTACAGGACATTTACCACACAATTCCCTTCACGGGAAGAGTGGACGTCTGGCTATTTGGAAAGAAGTATATCAAACAATATAGTATGTTACACTGATGGCTCCCTTCTTGAAGGTAGAGCTGGTGCAGGAGTATATTCTCGTGAGCTAAGGCTGAATCAGTTTTACTCACTTGGTAGAAACTGCACCGTTTTTCAGGCGGAAATATTTGCTCTTATGTGTGGAGTGCAATCAGCACTTCAACAGCGCGTAATGGGTAAAGTCATATACTTCTGTTCAGATAGTCAGGCTGCTATAAAAGCTCTCGCTTCGGCCAACTCAAGGTCGAAGCTTGTTATCGCATGTCGAACTCAAATTGAGGAACTGAATTCAGTCAACTCTGTAAACCTTGTATGGGTACCTGGCCATTCTTCCATCGCTGGAAATGAATTGGCTGATGAGCTAGCTCGCGATGGAGCATCGCATGACTTCATTGGCCCTGAGCCGGCTATTCCAATTTCGAAGTGCTGGGTGAAGCTTCAGATAAACTCTTGGGCGGCAACTCAGCACAAGCAATATTGGAATAGTTTGGAGTCGTGTCGTCAAACAAAATTGTATATTACTGAGCCATCTCCAAAGGTGGCGAAGTATTTAACAAATCTGTCAAAGCAGAATTGCAGTCTCTTGGTCAGAGCGTTGACAGGCCACTGCCGACTCAACTATCACATGGCAAATATTCAGCGTGCAGACTCATTTGTGTGTGATAGTTGTGACTCCGATTATGGAACTTCGTATCACCTGATATGTAACTGTCCAGTTTTTGCGCAAATGCGATTCCAATTACTTGGTAAACACTTATTAAGTGAAACTGAATACAGAAGCCTGAATCTTCAGGACATCCTGTTATTCTTAACCCGCTGTGGTAATGAGCTATAGGCTCTCTTTACGCTCATGCGTTTTGCAGTGCCCTTTTTAGGGCGCTGTTCGAACCCATTGTGGTATGGAGCTACATGCTCTCATTTCGCTTATGCGATCTTCCCTCTTCAAGGGACACCACTATTTCCTCCCATCTTTCCCTTCCCTTTCCTCTCCCATCGGGTAGATGATGAAATAGGCTCAAATATGGCGATGGCACAAATCTCCCAACTGGTGGGGAACGTGCCTTTGGAGCCGGCCTTCTGATACCTGATAAGTTAAAAAAAATAACAAAGTGAACAGAGAATTTTAAAATATAAACAAATTCTCAGTTCATGTTATGGATAACTTGCTGCAACTGATAATATTCAGAATTGAAAATCTTTAATCATAAGGAATGTTGTTCAAAGATTAAATTACACTCAGTATGAGCGAACGAGACATTTTGATTCCATAATAGATGAATTTTAACATATATGAAAACGACGATAATTCGATAGATGTGTAATCATTGCTGTAAAATGTCAAAATTTCGTAAAAATTCAAATTCTAGCACCCTCCTACGCGAAATATTGCATTAACAAATATTGCCAACCGATAGTGATTCGGAAAAGGTAACCGGGAAAAACATTTTCCGATTACTTTTTCCACGGGGAATGATGATATTGGCAATACTCAATTGTCAAAGTCACGTGATATTCATGACATTTAACAGCCCTGTGTGTAATACCAACTCAAGATTTGTCAGAAACTCCATCATTTTGTGGATGAATGTAAGATTACAAATGCTCGAAGACAATAAGTATGATTAGGCACAATTTTGTCTTTTACGCCAACTTGTCAAGTTTTGAGTGAAATATTCGATATTGATATATACCTAACATAAAAGTGATCCATAACTGTGTGTGATCCGTAACTGTGTGAGCATGGTAATGCAAAAATTTGAAAACCCAATGGCACCACTCCGTGATTCCAATCCGGGTGCATCCTTCGACGGAATAAATTTACCGAAACACATCTCCCACAGCCCAGTCGCCACCACAATATTGTCAAAATCTAGATCAAATAAGATATTTTTGTTTCGCTTTGAGCGCGCTCGGTTCCAATACAACTCATGTGATGATGGGCCCGCGTGGTTGGTTCAACAACTTCGATGTATCGTACATTACATTAAATGCACTGTTCGGCCAGTCAACACACTGGCCGCGATCGGTGCCTTGTCCTGATTGTATTCTCCGCTCTGAGGATTTGGTGCTTCTTGAATCATGTTTGTATACGGATGCCAGCGTTTCACATGCAGTTTATTGGTGATTGGTGAGAAAGCTCGGTTCTTTAACAATGGCGATTTGTGTTCCAGAGATATAATGAAAAAAATCGTGATCTGCTTGGGATTATATTCCTTGACGAAAATTAATGCAACATATGTGTCGATTGTCAATAAATGTATTGTATTTTGGAAAAAAGGCCAAAGAACACTGATTCTGTTCGAGCAAAGAAGACATAATGACACTTCTTCTCTAGCAGATACCATAAAGGTTGGGCGATTTCGTATAAAAAGTAATCCAAGATTTGCACTTCTTAAGCATTCTATCAGATTGGAACTTCTCAAATTGATACCTGAGCTGTTCTAGATGATGTAATGAGTATTTGCATCACTGCCTACAATCGGCAGAAGGCCTTTTCATAGGCAGTGTACAAAAACTCGTTTGAAATCATTCATTGGGGATAATTCATCATGTGATAAATACACCACAAAACGAAAGACGTTTTGTCACCAACAGAAATATCAATTGTGACAGCACATACATATCTGGTTGTTAACTCAGAAATGAGTGTAGCAACGATAGCGCTATTTACAAGCACGCATGCACGGGCCTAGCGCGCGAGTTTGCCATTTCATGTTTCTGAAAGTAGCAAACACTGGGTCCAAAAGGTTACCTAGATAAAAGTTCCCCGACCAAAATTGATCGTTGCTGAAATATTATGCTGAAGATTGATTTAAGCTATCCTAACCGTAAACACTACACTAGGTAGGATTAAACTTTTTGCAATCTCAGTACGAAAAAAGACTAGCAGCGTAAAAACAGATCGGTATCTTTTAAAAGTCGTCAAAAGCAAAAAGCACACAATACACTGTGTAAAACGCATAATGCAAAACCATAAAGGTGAGAATATAAACTAAATTACAACGTTTTAATAATCCCACCCTTATTTAGCCTCTGGCTTGAGACTGAAGAAGGGAAGCCGATTATCTCGAAGAAACACAAGGTCACCTGCACCATTGCTCCGGGTAGCACAGAAAGGACACAATACAGTGGAGGGCGCCTTGGTACTCCACAGGCTCCGTTTGTGGCTAGGTTTTGTTTAGACCCCCCTAACCATTCATTATCAGGCACGGTACGCATCACACCATAAATTAGGGGTCACCTGTGAGGTGGACTTAGACTTAGACTCTTAGCCAATCGAAACAACCATTACCAACACTACGCGGCTATCTAGGCTGATCGGGAAAAGGAAGTTAACATTGATGATTAACTCCTGACGTACCCAAACCATGGCAATAGAACCGTTATTTGCTCACTTGGATGTACCGTTTTGATTCATATTACGGACAGCTTCAAATTCCGGACACTCTACTTTGTATGGGAAACATTTCACGCGAAATGTTTCAATTTTTGCTGTTCAAAAGTTCTCAATTTCAAAACTCGTTTTAGTAAACTTTTTCCATAAATATCTTTGAAAATTTATAATGCCCAACTACCTTAGATGTCTCTTTGGTGGTTTAACGATTTCGATTGATGATTTGACTGTTCCATTAATGATTATCATGAGCTGTCCGGAATTCGATTCAAAGTGTCCGGAATATGAGGCAAAAGTGAGGAAGCGTCCGGAATAAGAATCATGAAAAGGCCACACATTTTCATTTATTTAAAATTATTGAAGTTGCGGAAGCGTATTCTTCACCCACCGTTCGAAAGTAAAGGGCTTCCGACGCTCGATAGCGCTAAGGAATCATACAGAATGATTTATTTTGTATGCTCTATGCTGGGTTATATTTCCCTGAGTCCTTAAGTGTCCGTAATATGAATCAAAACGGTATTGCCGTAGCAGCGATTTTTTTCTGAGTGCCTAACGTCTTATGGTGTGGACCTGGGGGATGCGAAATGAAAATCAACAAACAGCCAGGCTGCTTTCAATCTTAAATTTTCGTAAAAATGATCTGAGTGTGCCTAGAAATGTACGGTCATGATTTCGTCACGCTAAAAATGTTTTATATTTTATATAACACAAAGACCACCAACTGTTAAGAAAAGTTGTACTTGGTCTAATTTATGCATGAGTATTCAACAACTTTTCTGAAATATGTTTATAAGTAACATACGGCTATCAACTTTCTGATTTAGTAAATTTATTGGGTTAATTGCCTACACCGAAATGATGGAGATTTGTGTGAAGTATTTTATGCGTGAACTTTTACTGTGGTTTCCTGCGAGACAACCAAACAAACAACGGTTTCTGATCAATTTGAACAACCAAAATGTTCGAGTCCGCACCCCCTAGGTGTGGATATGTAATCCGTCGCAATAATCATAATTTTCGTAAATCTCACAATTTTTTACACACAGTTACTAAACTGTTAGTTTCAAAATTTAAATTTAGGAAACATTGAGTGTTTGCGAGTAGGTTTTTTTCGTTCTTCCAAGAATTTTATTTGAGAAAACTCTAGAGTAATTCCTCTTGCAATCTTTTTAAAAATTCTGCCAGGAATGGCCGCGGAATAACTTTAACAATTTTCATTTATTTATGAAAAACATCTTCACTTCGTTCCCCAGTATTGTTTTAGGAATTTATTGCAATTTTTTCAAATTTCTCTCAAGAAATTGTGCAGGAAATTCATTAAATTTGAGTTTTCAGGGCCGCAGGATTTAAAATTAAAATTCTCCTCAATCATACGAACTGCACAAATTTGCCAAACACCCACCATTGACTTTTACACGGTATTTTACAGCAATACCTTCAAAAATCTATAAGTGATTTCTCCAGCGTTTCGTTCATTTTTTTTTTTTTTTTTGAAAAGTTCCTCCACAAATCCGATCCCCTGATTTTTTTCACCACATCTTTAAATAATTCCCTAACCAGTTCTTAATTTCTTAAATTCCTCCAGGAATTAGGATTTTGTATGTTTTTCAAGAGCTTTCTCTAGAAAGTCTTGAAGGATTTTATTCTTAAAATCTTCCAAAAGATTTCTATAGATTGTTTTAGAAAATTCTAAAGAAATTGATTCCATTTGATATTGTTTAAGAAACAAAACTTCCTTCAGTGATGTTACAAATGATTGTTCGATCAATATTTAAGCAGGTTTTAGCTTAAACTTGTTCTACTAAACATTTATCCCTAATTCTTTAAGTTCTCAGTAGAACTTAGTCCTAGCATTCTTCTATGAACTTCACCAGGCATTAATCAAAGAATTTTTATAGGTTTTTTTTAAAGCTCTCAAAGTTGAAGAAAATAATCATTAGATATTTAAAGAAAATTTGCATTCTAGAAGAGTAAGCATTTCAAGATATTCATGATATCCTCAATAAATTTCTTCTAAAAATCCTTCAGAAATTATGGCTTCAGTAAATTATTCAGTAATTCATCCCGCTGTTTCCTCAAGAAACTTCACAGATTAGCTCAATCACTCTTCAAGTGCTAATTCTAAGTATGTATTAATGTATAAATATGTTCAAGTATTTGTATGAATATCATTCCATGAAATCTTTAAAGGTATTATCCAAGCTTTTCCCTTCAGGGACAATACTTCATTCAAGACTCTTGAGAAATGTCCATCAAATTATGCCAGATGTCCAAACATGGTTTTATTTTGCCAACATTACACGTTTTGAAAGAATGGGATATTTTTTTTTTTTTTTACGTTTTGAAAGAATGGAGAAATTTTCATCGAAATATTTGGAGAAAATTCCTGAGACACTTTTGAGGAATATCCATCAAATAGCTTGAGACATTTTTGACGTAATGAAAATTTCTTAAGTTGGTTTTGGACATTACGAATAATTGAAAAATCCGTATTGCCAAATTACTGTCCAAATATTCCAAGATTGTTTGTTATATTTCAGAATGGCGGTAGAATAAGAAAGAATTCCTGGCAAAACTCCTACCGATATTTTTTTTTTAATGTCATTATTGACTAAACCCTGTCAATATTTCAAGTTCCTGAAAATATGGCAGAGTTTTGCTTCAGAGGTTCTTATTTATTTTTTCGCCCCGTGAAAAACAGTTAAACTACCAGTGTTATAATTAAGAAAGGAATTCTTAACATTACTGTGATTATTTGTATACTCAGTACACTATTATTGTTTAGCCTTAGTATAGTTCCAGGGAGATATTTTCTTGCAATTTTAGCGAAATCAAGGACAATATTTTGGGAGGAATTGATTTGTACCTTCTTCCAACCATTCTTGATGATCTTTTTTAGTGAAATTTCTTGCGTGCACATGATGCCAGTACAATTTCTTATTGTTTATTAAGATTTTTTAGGAGCACGTCGAATTTTAAAAGTATTTTGTTTGAAATTCTTAAGGGCAATGCTAATAAGTCGTTACAGGTTATTCGTTATTCTGAATTCAGCAGATTTTGCGGTGAAATCACTGGGCATATTTTTGCTGCAAGTCTCGACAACCTTTTCATGGCAAACTCACTTGCTAAAATCCCTGGCGGAATTGAAGAAATGAAATTCTGACAGAAATCCTCGAGTTTATATCACAAAAATCTATTTTTTTTTCTAGAGATTGCTTCAAATTTTCCACCAAGTTTTCCTGAATTTCTCATTTAACTGCTTTAAAGAGTTTTATCAAAATTTCCAGCAAAATATCTGTAAAATATTTATTCAATATTTGTTCCTCGTCCAAGTAAAACAAATTGTCTAGTTATTACTTTTCGAAATCTGCTGATATTTCTTCCAGACATCTTACCTTGAGCTTATTTACTCTCTACAATACTGCCAAAAATTCCTATGAGCATTAAATGAAAAATTTTGTTGTATTTTTTACAAACTGCCAGAAAAAAACACTACTTTTGAAAAATAAAATCAAATTTTGAGTGCATCTTCCAAAGGAAAGTTCTGTTGAACTGATGAAAGTTGTACTCAATCTAGGCTTTTCGATGGAATGAGCGTGACAATGATGAAGGATGAAAATCCCTTGCAGTTTCTTAGAGATAAGACAAGATAATTTTGATGATAATCTAAAACAGTTTGATGATATTTCGGAACTTTATTCTTATCGGACCTCGTGGTGGACTTATTGATGAAAGCAAGAAGTAAAGGAGAGTTTTTAGTAGAAAATAATTATTCAAAGAAGGGGCCTTTCTTAGCCGAGTGGTTAGAATCCGCGGCTACAAAGCAAAGTCATACTGAAGGTGTCTAGGTTCGATTCCTTTTCGGTCCAGGATCTTTTCGTAATGGAAATTTCCTTCACTTTTCTGGGTATAGAGTATTATTGTACATGCCGCACTATACGCGAATGCGAAAGTGGCAATATTGGCATAGAAAGCTCTCAGTTAATAACTGTGGAAGTGCTCATAAGAAGCAGGCTCCGTCGCAGAAGGGATGTAATGCCAAGAAGAAGAAGAACTATTCAAATAAATAACAGGGAGAAATTTACATTGTATTGAATTTCTATGGAAGAACGGCATCAGCGAGATTTTTCTAGTGATGACCACCCAGCCAACATTTTGGTTGGTATAACTTTTGTTATACATCATTCTATATGAATCAATTCAATCGTATAAAATGCACGAAAAGGCTATATACATACCAAAGTGGAGACTATATGCATACTTGGCACGACTTTTTCAGACTTTCTGCGATCAGATATACGATGCCAACAAACTTGGATGAAAATAAAAAGAAAAGTTTGGTGAGTCATTCCGATCAATGTTACTCCGCTGATCAATGATACCCCGGATTACGGTACCACCAAGGGTTTCATGATAGACGTGTCACTATTTGCCAATATTAATACATGTTTCATCGTCAGCAGAACAAAGTTATGGTGGCAATTTTGCTAAGTTATTGCGATTTCATACGATGCTTTCTGGATTGATATATGATCTGTCAGTTTATACAACTTAACTTGATTCTATGTTGCACTATTTACGACATGTTTTGTTGTCAACACAGATTGTCGTTTATGAATCGTATTGTGGATTTATATACAACTTGTGTTTACATTGATAGCGTTTAATTAGGCATGTTGTGCGATTGTGATTTTTGACGGACGAATATGTGATTTTGGATACACATTCTTATACGATACGTGGTTCACTGGGCAATGTAATTGTGCAACAGCTAGAAGAAGGTTAATCGAAATCACCACGTATATGCTGCCCATAAAAGCATAACTGTCCCATATGGATTTTTGAACCAACACCTTTTTTCACCGCAACATTTATGTTTTTACATATACTTTACTATGCACATAAAAATATACACACTTTGTTTGAAAATGTTGTGGAAAAATATGTAGTTGATGCAGTCCCATATTGAAAAATAAAGGCATAACAGTCTCTATATGAACTTTCAATCCAAATAGCATCATCAAAACGTGAATTGTGTTCAAGTTTATATTTTTGGCTGATCAATAGAAGCAAAATGAGTTAATTGTGCGATAAATTTAAATGAATATAACATGCACAAATGTACTAGAAAATTAGGAAAATTTGTATGAGAAGACAAACTTCAAACTTTGAGCGCTTTTCTCTCAATGCCTACTAATTCCATATGGGACAGTTATGCTTTTACGGCCAGTATGCTGTGCATGAAAAGTAAGGTTTATTCAACATACAATCACAGAACTGTAAATAAATCAACGTATTGTTTAACTTGATTTTTATAGCAAATTTCTTATTTCAACATATCAAATTGCTCTACATAAATAAGCTAAGGTACATCGGGGCAAGTTGAAACGGCTGGGGTAAGATGAAATAACAAGGTATTATGATGAAATCGAAATGATGAGTAATTCGATTAAAGAAACATTGAATTAACAGATGGAACAAACTTTTAGGGAAAAATATCTGCTACCATATATTGGTATCCAATTGAAAACTTTGCATTTCATCTTGCCCCAGCAGTTTCAGCTTGCCCCGGAGTACCATAATTCCATTTAAATATTATGCTTTTTAAATTTCATGTTCAACATCATGAAAAAAATTTGGTTAGCTTGGCCCCCCTGTTTATACGCCAATGGTTGAATGTTGAACTTGCATTTGAAAACTTCTAAAGGCAATTTTTCAGTACTGCGTCATATCCCAAGTAACATAGGATGTTAGATAACAGGTTAGTCAGCTGAAATCAAGCTGTATAAATAGCATTTTAGATGAATAAATTTTTATTCAGCAACCAATGTTACTTTGGATATCTTTTCTCTGCCTTCTCGACTAATTTCAATCTATAGTAGGCTCCGATAAGAACAGGCTGTATTTCCTTAATGAAGTCACTGCTGGCTTCAAGGTTCAGAATATGATTCAAAACGGTACTATGAAAAAGGAAGAAGAAATCATCCCAGGAGCAGGTTTTCCAACATGTATTGAAATTATACAACAGATGTGTGTTCTCAAAAAAGCTCGATTTCGTGCAAATCGTACCCAATGTTGTAGAATTTAGCTAAGGCATAAACATCGGGTGATAGCTGTAAGTGATTATCTAAAGCATGGGATTCGAACCCAGATCTAGGGCTTGAGAGGTATGTGTAGGGTGACAACAGGTTCATTTTTTATAACTTTTGGTATCCAGCTACACAATCAAGAATCGTAGCTCATATATAACTGAAACCTGCCTAGGAGCCACCAATATTCTTCATTCCAAAGAGGTAAAAATCAATGCGTGAAAACTGCCATCCTGTAGCAACTGACCAGCTCGAAATCGTCGTTCACATCAGAAACCAAATAGGAATAATGTGCTAGTCGTGACGTGATATTCCTTGCACGCTACCAAGATTGTCCAACGGCAGCCCCTTTTTACAACGCAAATTAAGCAAAACAACCATGCAGAAAAAGTAAAGTTCCCCCAAGCAGAACAGTCCTCATCGATCGTTTGTAAGGAAACTAAGGTCGAGATATGAATTTATTGATGATGACAGAGACACCCACCAGCCAGCATCACGTGCAGCTCCCGCCCGAAAGTGGCTAAAAAGGATTGTGGACAACGGATATGTAAAAATGCAACTGCACATCCCATTGGGCAGCACCATCGCTAGAAGAGACAGAAGGAATGCATAATAATGCTAATGATAATAAAATAAAATAATAATAACATAAAAATTCTTCACAACTTGGCCTCCGTTCGCTATAAGGGTTGTTCATTTTATAAAGTGGACACTTTGTGCTTATATCTTTTTTGATTATTCG
This sequence comes from Aedes aegypti, assembly GCF_002204515.2. Classification (NCBI taxonomy): domain Eukaryota; kingdom Metazoa; phylum Arthropoda; class Insecta; order Diptera; family Culicidae; genus Aedes; species Aedes aegypti. The sequence continues at coordinate 386,492,877 of NC_035108.1, forward strand.
GGTTTGCTGTACTTTGTTCAACTTATATTAAACGATGTTGTGAGAATAAAAGATCAAATTAAATTTCATTGGAATAATCAAAGATGTTCAAATTAGTCGATTTTTGAATATTATCTAAATCAATTATTACTAGATATTGGCTTAAAAACTTGGCAATCATTTTTTTTTTCGTTTAAAAATTATAAATTATATGAAAAATAACCTATGCCTTCTGCATAGGTTATTTTACATATAATAGGGTAACGACTGTTTATTTCGTTCATAACCACTAACAGTTGGCGCCAGCGGCAAAAATTGCAGACAACAACCTTTCGAACATTCAGTTTCTCTTACCGGCCGCCGAGCGGCGGTACTGATGTTTGTATTCCTCTCACTGATCGCGCTACGCTGGATTCTCAAATTTCTCAAACTTTCAACACAAGCGCATGGAAGAATGGTAGTCGGAGAGCTGTCAAAACGTATGGAAAATAATGAAAATCGTAAATTGCTCGCAATTAGAAAACTAAATCAAAAAAGTAGTGATTAGAAATCAAGTGTAAAGTGAAAACATAACTTTTTGTGTTTAGTTCATCTTCCGTGGTGCTTTCTTTGCTTCAGGATTTCGTTTTTACTACCATTGAAAAAGAGCCATCTATTGCCTTTTCAGTTTTGAATATCGCCGTATTACTTAATATTTTCGTCATGACGTACTTTAAACCTAAACATTCTACTAATTCAATTATTTTTTTCATTCAAAAATAAATCAATGAAAATGGATTTTATGATACCTTAAAACACGTTGTAAAAAATTAAAATAATTTAAATTATATGGGAGGCTTGATGATGCTATTAAAGGTTAATTATTTAGTTATATGTAAAGGACAATAGAGAAACAATTACAATGAATAATTATAAAAATAAAAATTGAAAACACTACTGTAATATCGAATTTATTTTCCACGTATAGTTTCATAATATGTTATTCTGAGATTAGACCTTTCTTTTGTATTCTACGTCAAACTTTGAATACGCTTCTAACTTTACATTTTTTGCTGGATGTAAGAGAAGGGTAATTAAAAAGTGTTTGTCTCTAGAGTGACATATTGTATCATAGATTGGTGGATTATTACGGTAGATTGCGTCAATTATTGCACATCCATAAGAAATACATGGGCTGTGCAATAATTGACGCGTTTTTAGCCTGTGCAATAATTTGTTATCAAATCTATTGGATGTTGTTGTTGTTATTTATTAACGACATTTCACACTAAGAGGGGCCTTCCTTAGCCAAGTGGCTACAAAGAAAAGCCATGCTGAAGGTGTCTGGGTTCGATTCCCGGTCGATCCTGGATCTTTTCGTAATGGAAGTTTCCTTGACTTCCCTGGGCATAGAGTATCATCGTACCTGCCACACGATATACGAATGCAAAAATGGCAACTTTGGCAAAGAAAGCTCTCAGTTAATAACTGTGGAAGTGCTTATAAGAACACTAAGCTGAGGAGCCGACTCTGTCCCAGTGGGGACGTTAATGCCAAGAAGAAGAATTTACACTAAGAAAGTAGTTTTAAAGCTATACATTTAGAAGGATAATGGAGAACACAATTTATTTATTTTTTTCATGAAGATGTGGATATTGGTTTTGTAAAGATTAATGTTTAGTTCTGTCCGACAGTTTTTGTAGGGAGTTGGACAAACTATTTATTTTATCAACCAAAAGAATGTTGATGGATTTTATTTTCCATAATATCATATAATAGTAGTTGAACGATGAACAGTAAACCTATTATGATTTCAATAATAAATTAAAAAAAAAACATAAACAAGGTGTCCAGTTTATAAAATGAACAGTCCTTAGTGCAGCATCAAATGATGACGACAACGACGAAGATGATGATGGGGTCGCGTACCATCTGATGGTGCTCCCAGTGGGCAGTCCACCATGCTTTTGTTTCTGTGTCCTTTCGGCGATGGGCAGGAGTGAGGGACAACAGCACTTCTTGTCTTGTGTGTTGTGTAGTTTGTAGCTGTCCCCCTCGTCTACAGCTTAGACGATAATGGTACATTACTTATAATAAAAATAATCATAAAAGCTCAAAAGGGGAGTACGGAATGGGAAAAGGCTTCGGATGAAGCAAACAAAAGAGCAAACGGAAGAAATCTGAAAACAATTGATAAATTCGTGACTATCGATCGGGTGCATTGTACACCGTTGTTAGTAGCGACACTTTTTGTTTGGTTCAGTTGAGCTTATAAAGAACATAAGTTGTTTCTAGAAAATCGAATTTAGGTGCAAATGAAAATGATAGTGTTGTCTTACACAAAACACTTAGATAAATAAATAAATGTAATGTTTAAAATAATACTAAGAAGTGAATTCAAACATTTTTTGTTGAAATTGTAGAGCATCTCACCACGTAAAAAAGCCAAAGGTTACAATTTGCGTAAATGCAAAGTTGCTGTCATCCTGGCCGCGAAGCACAACCACAGTGGATTGGAATTTTTTGTCGCTTGTTGTTCCCTGCAACAACAAAAAATAAATACGACGACACAAATGAGATACCTGCCGACCACTGACGAGGGTTCATGACCAGAACTGTGGAGTGCAGCATGCTCCTCAGCACTTGGATGTACTTTATGGGATTCTTTTTAATTTACGATTTACTGCGTACATACCAAACCGATCAGACTTGAGGTCCAAATTGTTTAAATAGCTTCAATTGTGATTTCCTCTTTTGCAGGCATTCCCAACGTCACGAGGAAACCGAGAAAAAGTACAAATGTAATCAGTGTGAGTTTGCCACCAGGATTCCAGGCCATTTAAAGCGACATCTGCTAGTGCACAGCGGTGGTAAACCATTCCAATGCCCTCACTGCGAGTACAGCTGTAATAATATTGTAAGTGTTTTTTTGAAGAAAAGAAAATTTCCGCCATACATTACCAACTAATTATTCCTTTTGTATTGATTAAGGAAAATCTTCGGAAGCACGTTATCTCCACTTCGAAACATAAGGGTAAATTTTTATATGAATGCAAATACTGCCCGGCCACAACGGAATCTGAAGAAGTCTACAAATCCAACTTCAGCAAAGATTATCGCAATCATCTACTGACACATCATAAGCTACCCAAGGAGGAAGCAAATCAGGCTGTGCGAATTTTTTGAAGGCTTGATATTTTATTATTCACTGAAAATTGATGTGAAATACAAACTCTTGTTAGGTCTGGTTTACCGATTCAGTACTAATTTATAACTGTTTGTTTTTTTTTTATATCGAAATTTCTATCTCATACATCTTGTATAGCTTTTTTTAGATTGTTTCACTACGGGATTTTTTTTTTAATTTTTTTATTCTATGTTTATAGACCTACGCTAGTTCATCTCGGGACTTCCGGCTTTACTCCCTTCCGAAGGAAGTCGTCTCTACAACTTTTTTCGCCATACGTGACAACCTTGGGGATGGGATTTGATTCCAGGTCCTCGGCGTGAGAGGCGTGTGTTCTGACCACCACACCAGGCCCGTCCCCATTACGGGAATGTGAGATAACATATTTGGTGACAAAAATCAGTTCAAATCCGAAAAAAAATATATTCAGCTTGATGAATGATAGGCAAACAGTTTCAACACAAAACAAATCGCACTCGCTCTGCGCGCGTGTGTGGTATTAATGAGATGGATGGATGTGGGTTATGAAAAGAGTCCTAGTGATCTATGGGGATTTAAACTGGTAACCATCTAAGTTATTGGGTCAGCAAGTGGCTCGATAGCTTAGTAGGTAAAAGCGCTCGTCTAGCATACAAGAGTCCTGGATTCAAATCCCAGCCGAGCACGTGGATTTTTATCATAATATCACTCATAATTTATCCATCTTTACCATGCGTAATCAGTTAATTAATTCAGTTTTATTATTTTTTCAGTTAAATTGCTTTTTATGCCCTGCCCTCGACCATCCGAATGTCGCTTTAACAAGAAGACAAAAAAATATATCGGCCTTATTTGTTAATAAACTTAATGTTTTGTACCATAAAACGGGATAACTATGAAGTTTTTAAGAATAAGATTTCAGAATCTGAATATTTCTGGACTCCGACTATTTCGTGTTATATGTTTATAATTCTTCAAAATGCTTTTCATTTGATTCAATGAAAATATTAGCTCTTACTATTAGGGTTTATTCATAACGCAAATGGTAATTTTTGACAGAACACCCACCCACCTTCTCGTAACTCTGTTTATATGAAAATTTTCTAATGATTTTGTACGATTTTCAACACTTTTATGGCACCGACTCAACCCCTTCAGCGTTATGAAACTTGTGAATGGGCTCTTATTAATCCATGAAAGATAAGCAATTAATTCTTGAACAAAAATCAAATACCGTCAGTGCATTATTGACTACTAATGCCAGCTCGCAAGTCCAAAAAGTAAGGCAAATTTTCTACTCAAGTTAAAGATTGCACACATCAATGGTTAGCGGCATACAAATGTTGTTCATTTATAGTTCGTTATCAATCTACTTATAGTTTGCGTGAGGTACTGCGACATTAGCGGGTAATGGTAATAATCCTAAACTTAAACAAACTTCAGATTTTTTTTCCTTTTTGTTCATATAAAATGGACCATTTAAGTTGCAAAATATTGTATCAGTAATTCCATAGAGTATGGTAAATATGTCAGAATTTCTAAGAGTTTAACACTCAAAAGGCCAAGCTCTTTCAGCACACGAATTTTCAACTTTAAAAAATCATAACTCACGTGAATCTTGAGCAATCCTAATGAAATTTTCAGACAAGGTCCAGTTTTTATCCTAGTTTTGATAGCAAGGATAACAATAGTAGAATACCGGATGGTTCCGGAATTATTCCAGATTCCCTTGGGGTACCTGCCTATGGCCATTTGGGGTATTTCAATAATTATTATGTTTTTCCTAAGGATCGTCCCTGAAACAACATCATGAACTCAATCCTATCTAAGGCCGATCACACTGGTGCATCGTACTGAAATTTCAGGCCTTTCAATAAGCTTCCTGGCCTTCAGAAGTGCCCCGAGGGAACCTGTACAAGGGGACAATTACATTTTCTCATCAAAATAGGTCGTGCGACAGCTTCTTCTTCATGATTTTTTATAGGAAGACTTTTTATGTATATGAAAAGGTTCATTGACCACATGGGCTGTTTCTGGAACCATAGGGGTGCCCTCAGGGAACCTGTGACAGGGGACATTTCTATGTCCACACCAAAACATGTCATGCGACAGCTCTTTGCTCATGATTTTTCATGATAAGTATTTAAATGTATTGGAAAAGGATCATTGGTCACTTTGGCCGTTCCTGGAACCATGATGGTGCCCACAGGGAACCTGTAACAGGGGACATTTTCAGTTTTTCACCAAAACATGTCATGCGACAGCTCTTTCCTCCTGATTTTTCAAGAGAAAACTTTTCATGTATTGGTAAAGGATTATTGACCACATTGACCGTTTCTGGAATCATTAGGATGCCCTCAGGGAACCTCTAACAGGGGACATTTTCGTGTCCTCATCAAAACATGTCATGCGACAGCTCTTTTCTCATGATTTTGCTTGAGAAGTATTTCAATGATGGTGCCCACAGGGAACCTGTAACAGGGGACATTTTCAGTTTTTCACAAAAAACATGTCATGCGACAGGTCTTCCCTCCTGATTTTAGAAGAGAAAATTTTTTATGTATTGGTAAAGGTTCATTGACCGCATTGGTCGTTCCTGGAATCATTATGGTGCCCTCAGGGAACTTGTAACAGGGGACATTTTCGGGTCCTCAACAAGACATGTCATGCGATAGCTCTTTGTTCCTGATTGTTCATGAGAAGTATTTCAATGTATTGGAAAAGGATCATTGGCCACTGTGGCCGTTTCTGGAACCACTATGGTGCCCTCAGGGAACCTGTAACAGGGGACATTTTCAGTGACTCAATAAAACATGTCATGCGACAGCTCTTTCCTCCTGATTTTTCAAGAGAAAACTTTTCATGTATTGGTAAAGGATTATTGACCACATTGACCGTTTCTGGAATCATTAGGATGCCCTCAGGGAGCCTCTAAAAGGGGACATTTTCGTGTCCTCATCAAAACATGTCATGCGACAGCTCTTTTCTCATGATTTTGCATGAGAAGTATTTCAATGTATTGGAAAAGGATCATTGGTCACTTTGGCCGTTCCTGGAACCATGATGGTGCCCACAGGGAACCTGTAACAGGGGACATTTTCAGTTTTTCACCAAAACATGTCATGCGACAGCTCTTTCCTCCTGAATTTTCAAGAGAAAACTTTTCATGTATTGGTAAAGGATTATTGACCACATTGACCGTTTCTGGAATCATTAGGATGCCCTCAGGGAACCTCTAACAGGGGACATTTTCGTGTCCTCATCAAAACATGTCATGCGACAGCTCTTTTCTCATGATTTTGCTTGAGAAGTATTTCAATGATGGTGCCCACAGGGAACCTGTAACAGGGGACATTTTCAGTTTTTCACAAAAAACATGTCATGCGACAGGTCTTCCCTCCTGATTTTAGAAGAGAAAATTTTTTATGTATTGGTAAAGGTTCATTGACCGCATTGGTCGTTCCTGGAATCATTATGGTGCCCTCAGGGAACTTGTAACAGGGGACATTTTCGGGTCCTCAACAAGACATGTCATGCGATAGCTCTTTGTTCCTGATTGTTCATGAGAAGTATTTCAATGTATTGGAAAAGGATCATTGGCCACTGTGGCCGTTTCTGGAACCACTATGGTGCCCTCAGGGAACCTGTAACAGGGGACATTTTCAGTGACTCAATAAAACATGTCATGTGACAGCTCTTTCCTCCTGATTTTTCAAGAGAACACTTTTCATATATCGGTAAAGTTTCATTGACTACATTGACTACGTTGATTCTTTCTGGAAACAATAGTGTACTCTAAGCGTACCTGTGATATAATTATTACATACATTTTCACTTGTTTATTTCATGCTGTAAAATTCATGTGATTTCACAAGATAATTTTTTTTTGAAAATACGGGTTTACCATCTTTTTCTATATCAATAAAACGGTTAATACATTAGTAGTAGATAGCAGGTTTATAATTTTCTACCCATGTGTCTTAGATTTTTATAAGGATGTGACAGAATGTAAGAATGTGAGTTCAGACCAGCACTACGTGGTTTATGTTCTATTAGTCTTCTGGCATAATCTGTACATCCACAATTCATAATTGCACCGTGCTTGATTTGCAACGAGCTATTGAACCTTGCCGCAAAAAGGTACTTGATAGGCTAACAGATCAGACAATTCTGAGACAGGACGTGTCAGCTTAACTGTGTGTGCCCCCTTTGTTTTTTTAGCGAATAATCTAGACACCATCAAGATAATTTCACTCAAAAATTTTGTGAACGAACTAAAATATCAAGGTCTCTAATTTGATACATTTTGACACGTGCAAATTAGTAAATTATAGTATATAATCTATTCTAGGAATCTGAACATGTATCAATTTCAATTATAAGACTTTCAAGCGAATATCACAAGTCACTAAAAAAAATGATATACGTGAGTTTGATTTAACATCTGGCTGAAAAAAAGTAATATTTTGGGAAATTCTCAGCAATTCTTGAAATAACTCCAATCTATGAAATAGCAACATAACTGAACTAGCAACAAGTGCCCAATAGATGACACCTGGTTTGCTCTTGCCCACATTTGATCAGAAGAAGTTTTCTCGTTTTATTTTGTATGGGGAAAGGCATCTAACTTCAAAAATCTCGTAAATGAAACCATGAATTGAAAAAATATTTGGTAAGCGTGATAGCCATTATGATTACGTACAACCGGTACCAAATATTTTTTCGAAGATAGTTTCCAATTTTGAAAAATAATTCGTTAGATGCATTTCGCCATACAAATATTTTTCGCGTTACCTTTGAGCGATTTTTTGTGCATGTGACACTAGCGCATGTGCGTTACTATGTGGTGAGTAGCGAATCAGGTCATGCATGTAAACCATTGCAATGCAATTTAACGGATTAAAAATAGTTCAACCAACGACCAATTTCTCTCCTCATTGCTTTTCAAGGAATACAGAAAACAACGGTACCTGTCCAATTTGACAAGTACCGACACCGTTGTCTTCTAAGTTCCCAGAGTAGAAAGAGAGATCACGGCGGACTGGCCTCTAGATCGTTGCATGCCTGACATAACCTTGAAACTCCATATAAGGAAGAAAAACAACATTTCCATCAGTGAATGTCAACTCCATATAAGAAAAATGCAAACAATTCTAGCAGTGAATGTCAAAGTGCAGGACAGTCAACTGAAATTGATAAAATGAGGCGCGAGCTTTGTCAAGGTGGCCAGGCGTTTGCCAATTTTGACAGGCAATTTGTTTTTTTTTTTGTACTGTGAGCTGGTCTGTCTTGTTTTTGCGTATAAATAAAATGTCGTGCTCATCAGAATCTGATATTATCGAAGAAAACTTGGATGTAGACGAAAACGTTTGGGATTTGGACAGTGATGAAGAGTGTAGTGAAGAACATCCGTTCTCGTATGAAGAAGACGAGAATGAATTTTACAATAGAGCAGGAGATTTTAAGTGGTCAACAAAGAAGCCTTCGTTCTTCCCAAAATGTGACAGTGTATCAAACTGTGACAGAAGTTTCAAATTGGATGTAGATAGCATAACGTCACCAATAAAAGCTTTCATGGAATTTTTTGATATGGAGATGATGGATAGGATTGTGGAATATACGAATGGGGAAGCTGCTGCAAAAGGCGATACTCACTATCGTCCTGTTTCTCGTTGTACAATTCAAGCTTGGCTAGGCATTCTCATCAACGCCGGCCGGATGCATGCCAACAAAGTGAACATTGAGGAGCTATGGTCAACAGACTCCGTCAACGGAGTTGTCTTTTATAGAGCGGTAATGTCGAAAGCTCGATATAAAGAGATCACGCGATATGTTAGATTTGATGACACCCAAAATCGACTTGAATCAAACCGTGATTCAAATAGCGAGGGTGGTTCACATGATCGGCTGGTAAAAGTACGTTGGTTCCTTGAAAAATTTCGACAGAATTTCTCTTCAAAATACAACCCAAGCAAAAATTTGACGGTCGATGAGAGGATCGTAGCTTATCGTGGACGTTGTTTCTTTATTGTTTATATCAAAGCGAAACCACACCCATATGGCATAAAAATTTGGGGCATTTCTGATGCAGAAAACTCGTTTTTCATCTTTTTTGAAGTTTACGCAGGTATTTAAAAGAAAAAGATTTTTTCAAAAACTAGACTATATTCCAATGTTTTCAGGAAAAGTCGGAGGAAAAAGTGAAAAAAATCAAGGTCGCCGCGTTGTGCTCGATATGGTCGACAAATTCAAAGAAACGGGCAGACGTGTCTTCTTTGATAATTTTTTCACCAGCGTTCCGCTTTGTGAAGATCTTCTGAAAATTGGTTTTACCAGTGTTGGTACATTACGTGCCAATAAGCGGGAAATTCCTGATGAATTTCTCATGTACAAAAAGAAAAAAATTGATGTTCATCGTGATGTAGGATCATGCTTGCAAGCGTACCATGACAGCATCATGCTTACTTCATGGATTCCGAAAGTAGGCAAAAATATTCTACTGCTATCATCCGATCCTGATGCAATGGAAAATGAAACTATTGAGAATACTAATAAAAACGACGTAATTCAACTAAATGAATCCACTGCATCGAGATCCAAAAATTCTGTAAGGAATGCCGGTGTGAACAGAAGCTCCGTTGGATCCATTATGAAAGCGAAAGTAAGATTAGTGTTGATGTGTGTAGAGTGAAAATATATATAATACTTTTTTTTATTCTATATTCTAGGAAAGAGTACAGAAGCAAGTCAATAAGCCACGTGTGGTTTTGTTGTATAACCAGTACAAAGCTGGAGTCGATTTGACTGATCGCCATACCGGTGAGTATTCATGCCAACGGAAAACAAGAAGGTGGACATTGGGCTTGATGGAAAACTGTGTAGATTTGTGTGTACACAATTCGTACATTCTGTTTATAACGGCCAACCCAACGTGGCAAAAAGATTGTCCTTACAGGAAACGTAAGTATTTGGACTGGTTAGCCAAAGATTTGGCTATTGAAAATGTGCGTAAGCGTCTTGATACAACCGGACATGACAAGGAATTGCGAGGGAACATCAAAACATTCATTGACAATTTTGAGAAACTATACGGCGAAACAACTAGACCAACAGCAATATGCAGCATTTGTAAAAATCACGGAAAAATGGGAGAGTGCTCAAAATGCAGTGTCGTAATCTGCAATGCGCATACCGTTGAAAAACAAGTATACAAGTGCGTTGATTGCAGAAACGGGAAAATTACAAAAATCATGCATTTCTCTAGTAAGAAGAGATGCCAGTTCTGCAATCGTTCAAAGGATCGCAAGACCAGTGTATTCTGTTGTGTGTGTACAAGATTTATGTGTACTTTACATAAGCGCGAAGAGGAAACATTGAAATTTTGTTCTAATTGCTTGCAGTAGTGACTCGTAACACACGTGAATAAAAATATAAAACAGAAAATATGGTTTTTATTCTATATCAATCTGTATCCGATATGATACAGATGTATCTCATACTCCAAGGCAGTGAAGGATTAGGGCTTAGGGGGGTTTGGTGGTGGTGGGGTGTTGGCGCTTCATATTTCACAAAGGAGGTCTAATTACAATTTGTTTCTTACAAACGAAACAATGTTAATACGCAGGAATACTATTTTACTACTACAGTTAACTCTCCCTTACTCGATATTTCGTATCTCGATATCGAGTTAGAGAACCATTGTAAAAGTTGATATTCATGGCTCGACGGTCCCTTGAATCGCATTTGCACTATAACTCGCATTTGTTCTATAACTCGATACCTCCCTAACTCAATGGTCTCTTCAATATCGAGTTAGGAAGAGTTGACTGTATTGTGAAAAAGAAATAAAATTGGTTTACAATAATGTGCAAGTCTTCTACTGAAAAATCAAGAGGAAAAAGCTGTCATATGCGTTTTTGTTTTGTCCTCAAAAGAAAATACCCCCGGTCACAGGTTTCCAAAGGGCACCCGAATCCAGAAACGTCTAATGTGACCAATGATCCTTTTCCTATACATTGAAATGCTTCTCATAAAATATCTTGAGGAAAGAGCTGTCGCATGCCATGTCCTGATAAGGAACTGAAAATATTCCCTGTTACAGGTTCCCTGAGGGCACCATAGTGGTTCCAGAAACGGCCACAGTGACCAATGATCCTTTTCCAATACATTGAAATACTTCTCATGCAAAATCATGAGAAAAGAGCTGTCGCATGACATGTTTTGATGAGGACACGAAAATGTCCCCTGTTAGAGGTTCCCTGAGGGCATCTCAATGATTCCAGAAACGGTCAATGTGGTCAATAATCCTTTACCAATACATGAAAAGTTTTCTCTTGAAAAATCAGGAGGAAAGAGCTGTCGCATGACATGTTTTGGTGAAAAACTGAAAATGTCCCCTGTTACAGGTTCCCTGTGGGCACCATCATGGTTCCAGGAACGGCCAAAGTGACCAATGATCCTTTTCCAATACATTGAAATACTTCTCATGCAAAATCATGAGTAAAGAGCTGTCGCATGACATGTTTTGGTGATGAACTGAAAATGTCCCCTGTTACAGATTCCTTGAGGGCATCATAGTGGTTCCAGAAACGGCCACAGTGACCAATGATCCTTTTCCAATACATTTAAATACTTATCATGAAAAATCATGAGCAAAGAGCTGTCGCATGACATGTTTTGGTGTGGACCTAAAAATGTCCCCTGTCACAGGTTCCCTGAGGGCACCCCTATGGTTCCAGAAACAGCCCATGTGGTCAATGAACCTTTTCATATACATAAAAAGTCTTCCTATAAAAAATCATGAAGAAGAAGCTGTCGCACGACCTATTTTGATGAGAAAATGTAATTGTCCCCTTGTACAGGTTCCCTCGGGGCACTTCCGAAGGCCAGGAAGCTTATTGAAAGGCCTGAAATTTCAGTACGATGCACCAGTGTGATCGGCCTTAGATAGGATTGAGTTCATGATGTTGTTTCAGGGACGATCCTTAGGAAAAACATAATAATTATTGAAATACCCCAAATGGCCATAGGCAGGTACCCCAAGGGAATCTGGAATAATTCCGGAACCATCCGGTATTCTACTATTGTTATCCTTGCTATCAAAACTAGGATAAAAACTGGACCTTGTCTGAAAATTTCATTAGGATTGCTCAAGATTCACGTGAGTTATGATTTTTTAAAGTTGAAAATTCGTGTGCTGAAAGAGCTTGGCCTTTTGAGTGTTAATCAGATTTATCTTTATCAGACATTATGAGAACCGTTTATTTTCTTGCATTTACAGAAAACATATGATGTAAGTTTTCAATATAAAATTTGTATTCAATACTGTTTGTATTCAATACAACATTTGTAATATTTTTATGCTTTATTGTATTAAAATCATGTATCCACTAGTTGGGTGTAAAATGTTCCAAAAATCTGAAAAAAATCAAAATTATATTTTTAAATTTTAAAAAAATATACCATTTTTTACACAACTATTCATGTTTTTAAGTATCTCCAAAACGACTTATCTAAAGTACTGAATTCTTAACATGTTGTAATAATGAATGGTCTTATGAAAATAACGAGGGGTATCTGAGTGAAAACTTAAAAAGGTTGATTTGCAATTTTTGAATACCTTAGCAAATTTTTTCTTCATCCAAGTATTGAAAAAAATCAACAAAGTAAAACATCCAAATTTGGTTCAAATACCAAGTTTTTTAAGATTGTAATTTTTGGTGCAATTCAATAGCGAAATTTAAAAAATGCGGGTCTATTAGTGTTCAGTAAGAATCCACTGAGTATTAAGAAACTGTGAGACAAAGTTTTTTTTTTCTAGAATTACTGTATCACCATAATAACATATTTACATAAAATTAACAATTTACATACAAAAAAACACGAATAATTTTTCATACTAGTCAAAAAGAAACAACCAATTCAAACTTATGAAGATACACTGATTTTGAGTGAAAATGTATTAATGAATAAACAAAAATATTTATGTCGTTTCTATTGTGAGAATACGTCCATTGATCATGAAAAAATATTCGATTTAAAAAGAGGAGCATGAATATAAAATATATCGTTTGCCTGGCCATTGCCAAGTACGGTGCTTTTGAAAATTCTGTGCATATACACGCCATAAATTTGATCACCCTTTTGAATGCACCTATTTCGAACGTATTCTTGAAGCTTACCTGAGCTTCTGAGATCACTTCGGTATTAGTCAATATAGTGGCTTAAATCCATGGCCCAATGTGACCCGCACGACGGTATACCATTCTCGATCATCGTACCACAGCGCCTCAAGTGCCTGGTTCGACAACCATCGAAGCTTTCTTTTCTGAAAGCTCATACATCGCAAAAACGCAACGCAAAATAAGGGTGATAATTTCAAAGCACGGTGCAGTAATGAAAACGCCATCTGCTTCTCAAAACGAAACATGGTTCATAGTCTGAATAGGAGCTTTCTCAGCGCATTAATACACTGTAAAATTGCCTTTACCCATTAAAGAGTATTTCTGATTGTCTGTCTCGCTGGTCTCACTTCAAGGCGACCCGGTACGGTTGATTCGTGATCAAACGTCAACATCCCACCGCAAAATCGCTAGTGTTTGGAGGTGATTTTAACCTCCAAATTGCGAAATCATCACCTCCAAGTTAGTTATAATTCTCTCCGTTATATGAAATATGGTGGCGCGTCGATCGTAGCAAGTTTCTCGTTAAACGATCAATTATTATTTCGATTTTTTTTTTGGCTATTATTTCAATTTTTTTTGGTATCAAGCAACGAATTTGCTTGACTGAAATAATAAACTGGAAATCCTAAAATAATCATTTTCAAATTTTAAATACATAAAGCTATAAATCGAGTACAAAAAATACTGATTTGTGACCATGATTAAGAGTCGTAAAGGAGAATAAATGATTATAGATTGTTGTTATCAAATTATAATTTATAACAGTCTGCCAGAAAAAAGGCATAAAAACATATAGGGAGATTTACGGCTTCGGCACCATTCGACTATTATCGGCAACCAAATTTCAAACGCCAAATACACAGTATTTTTCTATCAAAACAGATCAATGAAAACATACAGATGATTCTTTGCTCTGTCCGCTTCCCACTGACGAGATTTTCCTGGCTGTACAAACAATATCGCCAGAGATATCATCTATTCAAATGAAGACGCCTCATAATGCGACTGATTTGGAGCTGCCGAACAGATAGGGCTTATTCACAAATTTCATAACGCTTTAGGGGTGGGTGGGTGTCCTCATGATGTTACGGCCCATACAAAATTTGTCAAATTTCATACAAAAAGCGTTACAAGGGGGTGGGTGGGTGTCAAAAATGACCATTTTTGGCGTTATGAAATAAATGAATGAGCCCATACGCCTGCAGTTGTCATGGGAAAGTTGCCGAAAAGAATGAGGCTAACGACAATAGTCACACTGACAAGAGATATTCGCAGCGTTGTAAAAACGTTTCCAGAATGATTTTTACAAGTCTGTCGGTGTGAATCGATAGAGGATTGAGCAGTGCACGAATGTAAATAAACAAACACGTAATTTGGCTGCTGATGTCTGAGAAAATTACAAAAGAAGCGTGACATCGGCTTAGGCTGCCGAGAATACGTAAGTTCCCCTACACAAAAAAGCTGAAATAACGAATAAAAATTATCAAAATTGTACCGAATCAAGCTAACAGACAGAGATATTAAGATGTTTGAAACAAAGTTTATATTTCGAATTAGTGAAAATTACTACGCATGATGAATTTCCTTGCGGTTGTCATTTAAATAAGCTTTAACCATAGATAAACAGACAAAACTCTTAGAACAAATTTCTTCAAAATCCATCGGACAGTTTACACCATCATCGTCATATGAACATGTTGCACGAAAGACTTTTTCGTGCAACAAGACCTGCAGATGGCGGTAGAGTGAAACGTCAAATGCGAAGAAAAACTATACGCGCGCCTTTGGTTGTGAGATTAGTAGCATAGCGAGTTTTAAATGATCGTTAAATGAGTGGTCGAAGGAAATTTCGCCAGTGTTACGTCTGTTTGTCTGTGCTTTAACCTCTGTCTATGTAATGGGGTATAATTGACCCCAAATTCAAATCGTAATAATAACAATAACTCCCAAATCGAATAAGTTTTTTCACTCATCAATTTACGCATTTTTAAAGCTCTTAAAGTGTTTTATAGACTACTTTGATGAAATATCTATCTATCTATATTGTGCTCTGCAAGATAAATCCACGTAATGCGATTATCTGAAAATGTCGATATACCGTCGCAGTGATAATGAAAATCACCAAATGTTTCAGGTTGGTCATATTTGAAACATTTGTGTCCTTGAAGGACGAAAAAATCCAAGCCTACTTGAATTTTGACGTTGCGTTTGAATTGCGCGCATATCTTCTGCGCGTTACCGCCGTCGCTGGATGTGGATTTAATATAAGCGCCGCAATATAAATAAAATTGGAGTGGTGTTTGTATGTCACGAAACAACTTGAGAACGGATGAACGGATCGACATAAGTTTGTCACTGTTACACTGAACTACCCGGATAAAATCATATCATTCAGTGAATGGAATAAACCATTAATGTACAATATAACGTATTGGATACAATACAGCGTATTATAATTGAATGTCAAAGCAATATTATTCTTGTTCGGACATACAATTCAAAAACAATATAATATATTGTAACAGAACATTGTATTGTTTTTAATTGGTTTTATACCTTACAATTTTGGTCAAATTCCTATTTTCGCGTAAAACAACTGTTGCTTTTTTCTATGTATCAGGTATCAGAAGGCCGGCTCCAAAGGCACGTTCCCCACCAGTTGGGAGATTTGTGCCATCGCCATATTTGAGCCTATTTCATCATCTACCCGATGGGAGAGGAAAGGGAAGGGAAAGATGGGAGGAAATAGGAGTGGGGTCCCTTGAAGAGGGAAGATCGCATGAGCGAAATGAGAGCATGTAGCTCCATACCACAATGGGTTCGAACAGCGCCCTAAAAAGGGCACTGCAAAACGCATGAGCGTAAAGAGAGCCTATAGCTCATTACCACAGCGGGTTAAGAATAACAGGATGTCCTGAAGATTCAGGCTTCTGTATTCAGTTTCACTTAATAAGTGTTTACCAAGTAATTGGAATCGCATTTGCGCAAAAACTGGACAGTTACATATCAGGTGATACGAAGTTCCATAATCGGAGTCACAACTATCACACACAAATGAGTCAGCACGCTGAATATTTGCCATGTGATAGTTGAGTCGGCAGTGGCCTGTCAACGCTCTGACCAAGAGACTGCAATTCTGCTTTGACAGATTTGTTAAATACTTCGCCACCTTTGGAGATGGCTCAGTAATGTACAATTTTGTTTGACGACACGACTCCAAACTATTCCAATATTGCTTGTGCTGAGTTGCCGCCCAAGAGTTTATTTGAAGCTTCACCCAGCACTTCGAAATTGGAATAGCCGGCTCAGGGCCAATGAAGTCATGCGATGCTCCATCGCGAGCTAGCTCATCAGCCAATTCATTTCCAGCGATGGAAGAATGGCCAGGTACCCATACAAGGTTTACAGAGTTGACTGAATTCAGTTCCTCAATTTGAGTTCGACATGCGATAACAAGCTTCGACCTTGAGTTGGCCGAAGCGAGAGCTTTTATAGCAGCCTGACTATCTGAACAGAAGTATATGACTTTACCCATTACGCGCTGTTGAAGTGCTGATTGCACTCCACACATAAGAGCAAATATTTCCGCCTGAAAAACGGTGCAGTTTCTACCAAGTGAGTAAAACTGATTCAGCCTTAGCTCACGAGAATATACTCCTGCACCAGCTCTACCTTCAAGAAGGGAGCCATCAGTGCAACATACTATATTGTTTGATATACTTCTTTCCAAATAGCCAGACGTCCACTCTTCCCGTGAAGGGAATTGTGTGGTAAATGTCCTGTAAGGAAAGTTACAAGCAATTGTGAGATCACTTGGAGCAAGGACAATTTTGTCCCAATTCACCAAAAGTGGAAACAACGAAGTGTGTGTAGATCTACGATTCACTGGATTTTTCTACAGTAGATCCAGTACCCATAAACGGTAAGAGCAAGAAAGTGCTTCTTGTTTAAGATATATGTGTAGTGGCGCAACGTCGAAAAGGGCCTCGAGCGCTGCTGTGGGAGTTGTAGAGAACGCACCAGACATCGCCATCAAGCACATCCTTTGGAGATGGCCCAATTTTGATTGGATTGTTCTCACTTCGCCCTTTTGCCACCACACAAGACATCCATATGCCAATATTGGTCGAACAACTGTTGTGTAAATCCATTTGATATATTTGGGTTTGAGGCCCCAAGTTTTACCAAAGGTTCGCCGGCATTGACCGAAGGCCATGCAAGCTTTTTTGACTCTGAAATCAATGTGAGCTGACCATAAAAGTTTGGAATCTAGAATGACTCCGACATACTTTACTTGATCAGTCACATTGATCTCAGTGCCAAAAAGATGTAAAGGTCGAATTCCATCGCGGTTTCGTCTTTCCGTAAAAAGAACAATAGATGTTTTATTCGGGTTAACCGAAAGGCCATATTGGCGACACCAACTCTCGACTACCTGAAGAGCACTTTGCATCAGGTCGAATAGGGTGCTTATGCACATACCAACTATCAGAGCTAGATAGTCGTCGGCAAATCCATAAGTTGGAAAACCGCAATTATTGAGTTGCCTCAATAGCGTATCTGCTACGAGATTCCACAAAAGTGGTGACAAGACTCCCCCTTGGGGGCATCCGCAAACACTCAATTTTCGAATCGCTGCTTGACGCAATGTCGAGAAGAGATGTCGGTTTTTGAGCATTTGATGAATCCAATTGGTAATCATTGTAGGTAGCCCATGGTTTCGTGCGGCTTCCAATATGGCATCGAAAGACACGTTATCAAAGGCACCCTCAATATCCAAGAAAACACCCAAGCACGATTGCTTCTGAGCGAATGCTTTCTCGATATCGTATACAACTTTGTGTAAAAGAGTCACAGTGGACTTTCCAGATTGGTAAGCATGTTGATTCACATGAAGAGGCATGTTTGCCAAATAAACATCACGGATGTGATGATCGATTATGCGTTCCAGACATTTCAGAAGAAAAGAGGTCAGACTGATTGGTCTAAAACTCTTCGCTTCCTCATACGACGCACGTCCTCCTTTTGGGATAAACTTTACAGTAATATCACGCCAGGATTTGGGAATGTACCCGGTAGCAAAACTGCTTACAAGTAGCTTTTTCAAAACATGTTTGATATACTCAAATCCCTTTTGGAGCAGAACAGGATAAATCCCATCCGCTCCTGGAGATTTGAAAGGAGCAAAACTATTAAGTGCCCATTGAATCGATTCAGTAGTTACGATACTGCGAGCCGAGGCCAGAGACTCGTAACTACATGAAAAGACATTTGGTTCATCCGTAGATGCTATGTCCACACATCCGGGGAAGTGTGTATTGAATAAACATTCTAAAACTTCTTCATCGGAAGAAGTAAAGTCACCATTAGGTAAGCGAATTTCGTTCACTTGGAAATCCTTAGATTTTGCAAGAATTTTGTTCAACCGACTGACTTCACTCAAACTGGAAACATTTGTACAAAGGTTTTTCCAGCCGGATCGTTCAGCAGAACGAAGAGCCTTCTTGTAAGCCTTGCGAGCCGACTTGAACGACTCTGATCCAGCTGAACGGCGTCTGTTCCAACTCCTTCTACATTGTTTCCTGAGTCTGGTCAGATCGGAATTCCACCATGGGGTCCCTCTTGTAGTCTTTACAGACCGCAGAGGACATGCTTCTTCAAAAGCTTCCATAATGTAGGATGTTGTAGTATCAACTGCATCATCCAGATCACTTGGATTTTCAATGGACGGAGAATATCCATGAAATTTGGTCGCAACCAATTCAATATAGAGTTCCCAGTTTGTTGACCGGGGATTCCTAAAACGCAAAGTCTGCGCAGTTACATTTGAATGTTCAAAGAAGATGTAGCGATGATCAGATAATGATTCCTCATCTGATACATGCCAATTCGTCAACTCGTGACTGATTCTATTCGAGCAGAGCGTTATGTCTAACACTTCTTCTCTATTAGAAACCATGAAGGTTGGGCGATTGCCTATGTTAAGTAATCCAAGGTCTGTACTACTTAAGTATTCCATCAGACTGGAGCCTCTCAAATTGATATCCGAGCTGCCCCAGATGATGTGATGAGCATTGGCATCACTGCCCACAATCAGCGGAAGGCCTTTTGTTACGCAGTGTATGACAACTCGTTTGAAGTCATCCGTTGGGGATGGTTCATCATGTGGTAAATATACCGAACAATAGACGTATTTCCTGTTGAGGTCACCAACAGAAACATCGATTGTGACAGCACATACATCTCTGGTAGTTAACTCAGAAATGAGTGTAGCAACGATTGCTTTATTAACGAGCACGCATGCGCGGGGCATGGAGCGCGAGTTTGCCATTTCAAGTTTGCTAAAAGTAGCAAAAACTGGGTCCACAAGGTTACCTAGATAGAAGTTCCCTCTACGAAAGTAGGGTTCTTGAACTAGCGCCACTTGGGCTGCACCATTTTGCATGAGTCTGCAAAGATTGATCGTTGCTGTTCTTTTATGCTGAAGATTGATCTGAGCTAACCTAACCGTAGCCACTACCCAAACTAGGCAGGATTAAGCTTTTTGCAATCTCAGCACGAAAAAGACCAGCAACGAAAAAACCAGATCGGTATCTATTTAAAGTCGCCAAAGGCGAAAGAGCACAGAATACACTGTGTAAAACGCATAATGCGAATCCATATAGGTGATAATTTAAATTAAATGTCAACATATTCATAATCCCACCCTTATTAAGCCTCAGGATAGAGACTGAAGAAGAGCAGCCGATTATCTCGGAGAAACACAAGGTCACCTGCACCATTGCTCCGGATAGCACAGGAAGGACTCAATACTGTGGAGGGCGCCCTGGTACCCCACAGGCTCCGTTAGCGGTTAGGTTTTATTTAGACCCCCCTAACCATTCATTCCTAGGCACGGTACGCATCACACCATAAATTAGGGGTCACCTGTGAGGTGGACTTTTACCACCGGAACAGGCAGTCCGTAGTGTTAATTCTTAGCCAGTTGAAACAACCGCTACCGACACTACGCGGCTATCTAGGCTGCTCGGGAAAAGGAGGTTAATATTGATGATTAACTCCTGACGTGCCCAAGCAGCCTTGTAACAGAACATTGTATTGTTTTTAATTGGTTTTATACCTTACAATTTTGGTCAAATTCCTATTTTCGCGTAAAACAACTGTTGCTTTTTTCTATGTAGCTTTGCTGAAAGAAATAAACAAAACAAGTTCAGAAAGCAAGAAATGTTGGGTGAAAAATATTCAAAAAGTAAAAATAAGTAGTTTTTTAGAAGTCACTTGACATTAGCTGTAACGACGTATGCAACCATGATACAGTTCGTTGAATTGTTTTTGTATTGTACAACAATACAAAAATTGCTAATCAAGACATTACATGAACATTATATCGTATTGTATTTTCAAAATGTTTGTATGAGAAAATATCTATACAGTACTGACCCGATTTTGTCAGCCCCCGATTTTGTCTGCCCCCGATTTTGTCTACCCCCGATTTTGTCAGCTTTTTGACCCGATTTTGTCAGCCTATTTTAAATTTGTCAAAAAATTGTTACCGTCATGTTTCACCACGTTTACATTGAAATTGATGATGATGTTTGATGTCATGCACGCATGGGCGTAGCCAGAGGGGGCAATGACAATGCCTTTTATTAAGTGTTAAAAATCAATATTACCAATATAAGGGAAGGGGGAGCCCCTGATAAAAAAAACTGGCTACGGCCATGTCCATCGCCCTTTTAAAAGTCCATGTAACACGTTAAAATTTGAAAAACAGGAACAAAATAAAATGACCCGATTTTGTCAGGTTCCCCATTTTGTCAGCCTAAAATTCATCGAGGGGCTGACAAAATCGGGTCCTTACTGTATTTGTATTGTTACGATACTTAACCACCCATACATTATATTGCAAAAATCTCATATACCATACAGTGAACTGTTCAAAACAATATATTGTACTAATTGTATTGTCATTTTACATATACTGTATTGTATTTCCAATATATTGAATGGTACTGTTACAATACGTTATATAGTTTTTGTATTGTATTTGGATACGACGTGATCGTGCGAGGAAAAACTTTAAGAAAGTCTCCAGTATAATCGGGAATAAAGGAGAAGACTAATGAATCATTTTGTATGGGGGATTACATGACGTTTTACAACAGCCTACTTGATGACATGGGGCCCAGATAGCCGTAGCGGTAAACGCGCAGCTGTTCAGCATGACCATGCTGAGGGTCGTGGGTCCGAATCCCGCTGATCGAGAATTTTTTCGAAAAGGAAATTTTCTCGATTCCCAGGGCATCCCGGATAAAAAATACAATACAAAAACAATATAACGTATTGTAACAGTACCATTCAACATATTGGAAATACAATACAGTATATGAAAAATGACAATACAATAACAGTACAATATATTGTTTTGAACAGTTCACTGTATGGTATATGAGATTTTTGCAATATAATGTATGGGTGGTTAAGTATCGTAACAATACAAATATAAATATTTTCTCATACAAACTTTTTGAAAACACAATACGATATAATGTTCATGTATTGTCTTGATTAGCAATTCGTGTATTGTTGTACAATACAAAAACAATTCAACGAACTGTATCATGGTTGCATTCGTCGTTACAGCTAATGTCAAGTAACTTCTAAAAAACTACTTAATTTTACTTTTTGTGTTTATTTCTTTCAGCAAAGCTACATAGAAAAAAGCAACAGTTGTTTTATGCGAAAATATGAATTTGACCAAAATTGTAAGGTATAGAACCAATTAAAAACAATACAATGTTCTGTTACAATATATTATATTGTTTTTGAATTGTATATCCAAACAAGAATAATATTGCTTCGACATTATATTACAATACGCTGTATTGTATCCAATACGTTATATTGTACATTAATGGTTTATTCCATTCACTGAATGATACGTTTTTATCCGGGATAGAGTATCTTCGTACCAGCCACACGATATACACATGCAAAAATGGTCAATTGGCAAAGAAAACTCTCAGTTAATAACTGTGGAAGTGTTACAAATAAGATATAAGATAGATAAGAACACTAAGCTGAGAAGCAGGCTTCGTCCCAGTTGGGACGTAACGCCAAAAAGAAGAAGACTTGATGGCAAGACGAAGTTTGCTGGGACCACTAGTTTGAAATAAAAACGCTAGAGTCAGAAAACCAGTTTTGTTTGGACCACCCTATGTCACCGTAGGAAAAAAAGCTCTAGAACTGTTAATTTAAGAGATACAAAACAACTTTTTTCGGCTTTCTGGACCATAGTGCAATGTGTGAAAAAATGACAAATCGATTAACTAACAAAAAAGTTACATTGAAAGAAGAAGAAAGAGGTTCGACTGATGTGAATTTTATAGCTACTGGATTCGGCACTGCAGTCTTGGGAGGAATCAAAACGATGTTTTTAGATTTTTCCCGACGTTTCGACTCAGAATCGATTAAGTAGAATTATATCAGAAGAAGACTCGATTCTGAGTCGAAACGTCGGGAAAAATCTAAAAACATCGTTTTGATTCCTCCCAAGACTGCAGTGCCGAATCCAGTAGCTATAAAAAAGTTACAGCCCTTCAAAGTTCTCTGGGGTCAGATTGACCCAGGAAACAGACAAAGGGTTAATCAAAATATGACATGATAGTTTCAAAAATGAACAACAATTTGTGGATTTTTTTATAATTTAAACCCGTATCCGCCCAGCAAATAAGAAAAAGTTCATATTGCTGCCATTTCGGCAATTCTTGAGGGATTGTCTTTGTTTAAATTTCCAATCGACCTGGATGTCTAGTTTTTCGATCCCTATTGGCTAATCCCATTGTCAAATTTAGTTCTTCACGGGTTCAGCTCTTTTGACTCGCACGTCCGCACTCGGTCATAACGTTTTGTGGGATATGGAAGAAGAACAATTTTCAAATTGAAATGACTTTCTTCCATCTGGAACCCCCATTTCATGATCTAAGGATATATGTATTCATTCAAAATTGTTGCTTTTTATCTATGAGACTCTTTTATTCATAAGGAGCGAGAAGAAATGTCGATCAATATCTCTCCCCTGAAATCTTTTCAATGCGCTAGGGCTTTGTTTTGTGGGTTAAGTTCTGTTATTTGCTCTACGAGAAAGAATGGTGATCAAATTCTTTCTATTGATGTGAAGGTGAGAAAACGGAATCACTGTTGTCCAATCGCCGAAGAGAATTCTTTCTGTTCGTAATAACTGGACGAATAGTAATGGTTCACAAACATAGTGGCTTCGTTTAAGGTGAAACAGTTTGGAATCAATTCCTAAGATTGCACTAAAACTTCAAAGGCACAAATCTCGCGAAGAAAGCATCCAACAACAGTGAACTTTTTATTTGGGCTTTGTGCACTAGCAGAAAGCTTAAAATAAGAAGATCAGAAATATTTGGCAACTACTTCTCCAGTTTAATGCCTTTGAAATCGTGAGTAGGGAGTAGGGGTACAAGTCGGCCATTGTGACAGCCATCGGGTTTATTCACAAATTTCATAACGCTGAAAATGGCCATTTTCGATACCCACCCACCCCCTTGTAACGCATTTTGTATGAATATTTTGCAAATTTTGTATGAGCCGTAACAGCCTTACGACACCCACCCACCCCCTCTAGCGTTATGAAATTTGTGAATGGGCCCATCTTTGTATTCCAAGATGTTTCACCTATCCTACCTTATCACATCAGCAGCTTTAGCACAGGACACCAAAGCGCCAGGCATCCAGTACAGCATCATCCTAGTTGTGGGTTCGAATCCTGATTCCAACGAAAAAAATCTTTGAGATGGAAGAAAACCATTGGAAGATAGCCAATGGATTCATTGCTTTGTTTACTTTTAACACAAGCCCTAATTATACATTATTTTAAGCTAATATAGATCATGAACCCTAAAAACATAAACATAAATGCTTTAGTAGGGCTTGTGCATTAATTTGGTTATTGTGGGGTCCTTTCCCACTTTAATTATGCTTTATAAAGCTCTTAAAGATTATGTCACTTTAAAACAAAATCTGACACTATAGAGCAAACATAAAGTATTCATATATAGCTTCGTGGTTACTTGGGTACTGTTTGGAATATTGATTTTGTTCAGAATTTGGGACAAAATGGAACTTACAAAAGAGTTGTGAAAATTGCAAAATGTCCTGATTTTGAATCTCTAAGAGATGGTCCCCCTTCGTAAAAAATGTGTTATGTCACCCACCATAACGTTGAGAACAACATAAGCTGAAGATGATTTTTTTCATGTTCTGGTTGGTCACTGCGACCAGTTTTAACTTCTATTGTGAAGATGAATTAAACCCACTTGTAAATAATTTACATTATTGTCAAAAGCACGAATCTACAGAAAAAACTATGGTCCTAAATAAAAATTCGATCGGTTAGTCGCAATCAATGAATTACTAATCGATCAAATTTTCAGTGCGGTCGGTTCATGTACTCTCCAAATTTGTATTCTTGGTTTGTTATAATTAGAATCGTATTTTAAAGCGAAAAGTTGAGCTATTTTAAGACATTGTTATAATTTTTTTTAAACTGGCGTGGAGCACGATATGAAAACCGCTGTCCTATAGTGAATCCCATGTAAATTTTAATGACTAGCACTAAATTATAGTTCAACAAATCGAGCTGAAATGTTGCACAGTTGTTCAAAGCAAAAAAAAACTGGAGTAAGAATTTATATTTTATATGATTGTGTCCAACGCTTGTACACAATCAACATAACATAATGGCTGGTTTGTGGAACTAAATTTCGACCAAATAATATGGTTTTTAAATTGACATTCATCGTCATTCAGTAGCATAGCCTAGATTACTCATTTGTTTCATATATTGAGTCACCAAAACTCAATGATGTAAACAAGTATTAAATTATTAGAGTGCATATAACGGTAAAAAGACAGTTCTGTTCCCCGTCTATCTGGCCACATGGGTCGCACTCTCGCTCGCGACGCTTCTCTACTCTCAGCTGGTCGACGCGAGGTCAAAGAGCCTCGAGCAAAGCATAGAGCTACCTACTTCCATTCATAAAACATCACACAAACATCCATTTTCGTCTCAGAGCGAGTTTGGTTTTCCGTTCGGTCGCGTCGCGTTCCGCGTTCAACCTTCCTTCGTCCTGTGCGTGTGTGTAGGATTTAATATTTTTCTTTCCTGGTAACCAAATTGCTCTGGGTGTACTTATTTGTAACGTGTATAGCTATTGGTAGGTATTCCGCTACAAAGTGAAAATCACACTTTTGTGCAACAATGCCCAGCGAAATAGCGTCATAATAAACGCATTGGGGCTGTGCGAGATTGTTTGGTTTTGAACGAAAAGTTTGTGCATTTTCTTGGATGTTTTCACGCCCCCACTACACGAGTTGTTGATGCATTTTGTTTATCGTGTGATGGTGGCAGGAAATAATTATCATTGATGTTTTAGTGCTTTGGTAGGTGAAATGGTGGGAATGTGACAAGAAGATATACCAGGAGGTCAATATCAAAAGCACAAGGGAATGATAAAATAAGTTAGAAGATTTACTTTTGTGCATCTCAGAAACGAAGAAAACTTGGTGAAGAAAATTGTTTAACTGGTGAAAATTCGCCACCCCTTTCACAACAGCAGTAGCAGCAGCGTTCCAACACACAGACACAAGAGAAGGATTTAAGCAGCGGAAAATGGTGCAGAAGTACGAATCCCCAGTGAGGATATATAAATATCCTTTTGAGCTGGTTATGGCGGTAAGTGACATTTCGATGTAACAATCTATTCTCTAATATATATAGTACCATTTATTCAGTGCCATATTTGCGTCTTAGTACCCCACAAAAATAATGTTCGTTTCAACATCGTGTGCCATTGAGCGAACAGAATTTTGTCACCAGCGCCACTGCACGCGACGGTGTATTTCTTAGTTCTTAAGGAAAAAGTCGATACTGTGTACAGTAGAACGTGGAAAGTTTTGCATGTATCACGTTGCGATAGCAATTAATAATTTTATGCAAGAGGGCTTGCACAGGCATCACGTAAAAAGCCACCGGCACGGTGCAACCTAGACTGTTATTATCAGAAAAAAAAAACTCCATCAAATCTGTACTCACCAGTCGTTTTATTTGACTAAGCTTTCTAATCACAATTTGAAAAAAAAAATAGTAGGGCCTGGTTCGAAGTTACGCCCTTTTGATGATATATGGCTACAAATTCAAAGGAAAACAGAGATGTTTGAATGGGTTTTCATTTACCGTGATTATCAGATGAAATATAACATCATAACACAGACAAACAGACGTCACACTCTCATCATTGTCCATCGACCACCTTTTTGTTTGACGTTTATACACTACCGCCATCTGTTGGCTCGTCGGCCAAACACGCTGATTTTAGCATTGGGCGTACATGTCCTCGTGATTTTGATTCTGATCGAGATTTGTTCTAAGTGTTACGTCTGTTTGTCTGTGATCATAGCTTGGATAGGAGTAGGTTGTTTTAGTTATTTGTAATTTCTGAGAAAAACGAAAAATGTTTATTCAATAAATTTCCGCATGCAAAGTCCTTGTTTCTCATAAGTCGCAGAATACGCGATACATAACGCATTAGAGCGAGTTTCCTCTCTTTCCTTTGATCAATACTTCATTTTCATAAATATCCTTTCCTCGATAGAGGCTATGCGTTCCATGGGACCGGAAAAGCACTCGTCGTATTTCTTACAACAAATACAATCCATATTGAGTGCGCTATCGAATCACACTATCATCTTGGTTTGGATCCCTTCTCATTGTTCGATTTCGGGAAATGGGAAGGCGGACTCGCCTGCCAAGGTGAACGCTATGGAAGGTGAACGCCAACAAGTCATAATCAGTTGATTACATTTTATTATCCTACATGTCAACAGAGAGATACAACACAGAGATAATACTTTATTTCTTGGCAGTTCTTGAAATTTGTCGAATAAAAGAAACGTCGCATCAATATTGTTAATGTGCAGTAGAACATGTGCAATATTGTAATGTAATTTATCTGTGGGATAAGAACCCACAACTCTCGGCATAGTCTTACTGACTAGCACGATGAAATTGGCTCCGTAATGCCTCATAATGCTTGAGCATATGAAAATTGGCCGATCTTCTTATTCAACTCCATCCAGAGGTTACAAACAAAAACAACTAAACAAAACAAATTTTAATGGTATATTTCATCTGATAATGTCGGTAAGTAAACAATCGTCTAAACTTCTCTGATGTCCACTGAGTTTGTGGACTTACACAAAAAAAAATGCGTTACTTTAAGACGAGCCCAAGGAATTTATCCCAGGCATACAGTTTAACCATAGAAAACGACTGTTGGGTCTAGATTTTATGTAGTTTTTTTTTTCCTGATAATAACGATCTGTAAAGCACCGTGACTGGGTGATTAGTATTGGCGCTGATTTTGATATAAATTGCGTTTCTTAGCCCACTTGACTTGATTCTGTTGGACGGAATATAAGTGTGTCCAACAGACTCTCATAACGTTATTGCCACACACCGAACGTCTTTTTCGACAAGTTTCCTACCAACCCCCCACATTCAGTGCAGCCCACCATGCAAAGTAGGTGATACGTCTCTCTCGCTGCAAAGATCAACAAACGATCGCCTCAAATCCCCCTACGGTTGACGCTTGCAGTAGCGGCAAAAACATCAACCTCAACAGTGAAAGACTGTGCAGAGTCAATCACACTTTGTATTTCTGCTAAACTGGCAATAACACGCCAGCCAACCATTACACGAGCCTAGAGCGTTGTGTATTGCATTGCTACATCAACCACTTGGCACTTCTCGCCACCTCGGCCACTTCCTTTGGAAGGTAGGTACCTACCTATGTCTACTATGCACTGTTTTCAGTTTGGTCAACTGCCTGTGTTAACCGATTGGAGGTTCGATGTTTCAAAGATTTAAGTTAACCTTATGATATTATTGGAGAACTTTTGATTAGAATTTTAAGGAACAATTCGGAGTTTAAAAAAATAAATAAATAAAAGCTGCAAAGGCCGTACAAACTGGGATAAGCAACAAGTTGGATGTTGTTGCGTTGTAACAGAGTACTTGGTAGATTGCATACTAAGAGCTAATCCTAACTTTTTTGTTTATCGTAATGATCGACTTCATGGTGCATGTGGGGGAGTTGCAATCATCATTCATAGGCAAACATCAACTTTTTTCGTTGTTTGAAACCAAAGTTTTTGAAATTTTGGGTGTTTCTGTTGAAACACAGCTTGATAAATATACTTTCATAGCTGCCCATTTGCCTTTACAATGCTTTGGGCAGCAAGTTGATTTGCTTTAAAATGACTTGCGGAAATTGACTCGCAATAAGTCAAAATTTATTGTCATTGGTGGCTTTAATACCAAACATCGCTCATGGAATATTTTGCAAAGTAATTCCAATAACCTGATAGCCCTACATGTTTTTCCTCTTCTAGAAACCCTTCTAGGATTGATTTAGTCTTAACTGACTCTAGTCATCTTTGAAGCCAACTGATTACTCATGCTGATTTTGATTCTGATCATGTCCCTGCTACATTTCAAATATCCCATGAAGCGATTCTCAATCCTATCAGCTCCACATATAATTATTTTCGAGCCGACTGGAATTTATATGAAACATATATTGACCCTGATCTTGATGTTAGCATGTCTTTACAAACAAAACTTGATATTGACAATGCTCTTAAACTTTAAAAATTCCATTGTTGAAGCCAGGAGCATTGCAATTCCAAAATGTGAAGTAAAATTTGAATCCGTGATTATAGACGACGATCTTAAAATCTTGCTGCGTATTAGAAACGTGAGGAGAAGGCAATTGCAACGCACTCGCGATCCTGCTTTGAAAATTATATTGCAGGATTTGCAGAAAGAAATCAAAAAACGTTTTACACAATTAAGAAACAAAAATTTTGAAAATAAAATTGCTCCATTGGACCCTGGCTCTAAGCCCTTTTGGAAATTATCTAAAATTTTGAAAAAACCTCTGAAGCCAATATCGGCATTGAAAGAGGAAAACAAATTATTACTAATTAATTGCGAAAAAGCTCAAAAACTTGCTATGCAGTTTGAAAGCGCGCACGATTTCAATTTAGGGCTTACTAGTCCAATTGAAAATCAAGTTACTCAGGACTTCGAAAACATTCCTAATCAACAGAACATTTTCAAAAATTCCTGGGAGACTGATTTGGAAAAATTTTCTACATCCTCATCAAGAAACTTCCAGAAAGTAGCTTATCATTCTTAGTTGATATATTTAACAAATGTTTTCGATAGGCATATTTTCCTGACAAATGAAAAAATGCTAAGGTTGTACCAATTTTAAAACCAGACAAAAATCCTGCAGAAGCTTCTAGCTATCGTCCAATCAGTTTGCTTTCCTCCATCAGTAAACTTTTAGAAATGTTATTTTGAACAGGTCCACATCAACGAAAATTCATTTTTTGCCAATGAACAGTTCGGATACCGCCATGGACATTCGACCACTCATCAACATTTACGTTTAACAAATTTGATCCATTCCAACAAATCTGAAGGCTATTCTACTGGTCTTGCTCTTCTAGACATAGAAAAAGCATTCGACAGTGTTTGGCATGAAGGTTTGATTGTAAAATTAAAAAACTTTAATTTTCCAACATACATTGTTAGAATAATTCAAAGTTATCTGTCAAATCGTACACTTCAGGTTAATTATCAGAACTCCAGATCTGAAAGACTTCCTGTAAGAGCTGGTGTTCCTCAAGGCAGCATTTTGGGACCAATATTATACAATATTTTCACATCTGACTTACCTGAGCTACCTCAGGGATGTCAAAAATCTTTGTTTGCGAATGACACAGGCCTTTCCGCCAAAAAACGAAGTCTGCGTGTCATCTGTAGTCGATTGCAAAAAAGGATATTTTTTCTTCATGCTTCCAAAAATGGAAGATTTCTCCTAATGCTTCCAAAACTCAACTAATAATATTCCCACATAAACCCACATCAAGTAGACATGTTGTCACGATGAGAGGGGTTCCAATAAATTGGTCAGATGAAGTTAAGTATCTAGGGCTCATGCTAGATAAGAATTTAACTTTCAAAAATCACATTGAGGGCATTCAAGCCAAATGTGATAAATATGTTAAATGTCTCTATACCCTTACGAATAGAAAATCAAAACTTTGTCTCAAGAACAAGCTTTTAATATTCAAACAAATTTTCAGGCCAGCCATTTCGTATGATGTACCAATATGGACTAGCTGCTGTAATACCAGGAAGAAAGCTATGCAGGGAACTCAAAATAAAATTTTCAATATGATTCTGAAGCTTCCTCCCTGGTATAGTATCAATGAGTTACATAGAACATTGAAAAAAATGTCAAATAAAATAATTAATAATTTCAGGCAAAAATCGTTACAATCTTCTATTGCCACGATTAATGCACTATAAGTTAGGTTAAGTAAATTTTTTTTTCTCTTAATGCTAATAAAATTTCATTCTGCATGGAGTTCTCTATGTTTCTGAAAGCCAAACAATTGTCGAAGGAATTTTTATTTCTCTCCGTCTGCTTGAACTACGACATATAAAATGATAATCCCCTACTCTTTCTGTTGCTTTAGTTCATTTCAGATTACCGGTTTATATAAAAAATACCAACAATATTTGAATTTGTTTCCATTTTGGAGCAATCATTAGTTTCACATTTTTATTTAGCTTCTCTGATAGACAAAGATAAAAATAGCTTTATTTACACGATATAGGGAGAAGTATCGACCGCGTAGAGCTATGGAAAATCATGGACGAGAACAGCTTTCCCGGGAAGCTTACAAGATTGATCAGAGCAACGATGGAAGGTGTGCAAAACTGCGTGAAGATCTCGGGCGAACACTCCAGTTCGTTCGAGTCTCGGCGGAGACTACGACAAGGCGACGGACTTTCGTGCCTGTTGTTCAATATTGCGCTTGAAGGTGTCATGCGGAGAGCCGGACTTAACAGTCGAGGCACGATTTTAACGAGATCCGGACAATTTGTTTGCTTCGCGGACGACATGAATATTATTGGGAGAAAATTTGAAACGGTGGCAGATTTGTTCACTCGCCTAAAACGCGAAGCAACGAGAGTCGGGCTAATGGTGAATGCGTCAAAAACAAAGTACATGTTGGTTGGCGGAACTGAGCGCGACAAGGCCCGCCTAGGAAGCAGTGTTACGATAGACGGGGATATACCTTCGAGGTGGTGGACGAGTTCGGGAAATACGAAGGTGCATCATCAGTGGAAGTCGTGCCTACTATTGCCTCCAGAAGAAACTGCCGTCAAGCAAGATTCACCCCCGCACCAAATGCACGATGTACAAAACGCTAGTCCTCTATGGGCATAAGACGTGGACCATGCTCGAGGAGGACTTGCAAGCTCTAGGGGTTTTCGAACGCCGAGTGCTAAGGACGATCTTCGGCGGCGTGCAGGAGAACGGCGTGTGGCGGCGAAGGATGAACCACGAGCTCGCTCAACTCTACGGCGAACCCAGTATCGTGATGGTAGCTAAAGCTGGAAGGATACGCTGGGCAGGGCATGTTGCAAGAATGCCGGACAACAACCCTGTAAAGATGGTGTTCGCTACGAATCCGGTCGGAACAAGAAGACGTGGGGTGCAGCGAGCTAGGTGGATTGACCAGGTGCACCAGGACCTGGAGAGCGTGGGTCACAGTCGAGGATGGAGAGAAGCGGCCATGAACCGAGTGAATAGGGTAATGACTGTTTATTTTGTTGTCAAACGCTAACAGTTGGCGCCAGCGGCAAAAATTACAGACAACAACCTTTCAAACATTCAGTTTCTCTTACCGGCCGTCGAGCGGCGACACTGATGTTTGTATTCCACTCACTGATCGCGCTACGCTGGATTCTCAAACTTTCAACACAAGCGCATGGAAGAATGGTAGGGTTTCGTTCTACATCGTCGTAAGCGCTACTATTCGTCGTATCAAACTTTAAATGTTCCACAACGGCGGATATTCCAACTTACCTGCAACATAGATTCATTTTCCTAGTGCAATTTTGTGAAAGCTGTTATGGTTTTTACACTTGTACACCAAAAATGCAATAAAACTACTGTATTTCGGCAGTTCAATTATCCACTTTGCACTTTTTCACCGAAATCGCATGGACGAACACGATTTGAGAGAAATGCTTAACGATCGACTGAGCCACACCATTTTCCAACACAAGTTTCTTCCCGCCCGCGTGGGTGACTTACTTCGCCGGGCACTTATTTTCACTATGGAAAACCTTCGTACTTCTTCATTGAAGGATTTCATTCCAATCACACGCCGTAAAACTTCAATAAATCACCAAATTTTACGAAATTTCCTCAACCGCCGCGTAAAATTGAGAATGTAAACAAAGTTCAATCCGTCGTACTGAGAATCAATGTGTGCGCGACACTCGACGTAAAAATACGGTTCCTTTGATTGTGTTGTTTTCGCTGTACTGTAAGCAAATGCTATAATTGTATGGTCAAAAGGAATTGTGTTCATATGTTTGGGCTGAATTTTGATGACGAACAATTAATTTTAAAGGAAATTAGTATATTCCACCATAATGAAGGAATGGAGGGAGATGCCCGTAGATCTATATATTCTAGTAAAACATTTTATTATAGCGTTGATATGTTGTGTTTTAACCACTCAATACATCACAGTGAGCCGTAAGTTGTGAGACGAATCTGGAAACTGATTGCGACGGAGTTGAAAACGATACGACGGATTGAGAATACGGTAAGATGCATTTTCTTTGCATTTTTTCCAAAAAGAGATCAAGATTTATCAAAATGTTATTGTACAATGCTAAGGCCGTTTTGAGAAAGAGTTGTTTGGCATCGGGATGTATCAGCATTTTTCACTGCAATACTGGGAAGACTACAGTTCTCACTGATCAATGCTTAATACGATAGATGCTAGCACATCACCCTAGTCGGAAAACTGTCAAAACGTATGGAAAATAATGAAAAACGTAGCTAAATTGCTTGCAATTAGGAAACTGGATCAGAAAAGTAGTGATTAGAAATCAAGTGTAAAGTGAATACATTACTTTTTGTGTTGAAAAAGAGCCATCTATTGCCTTTTCAGTTTTGAAGATCGCCCTATTGGCGAAATATTTTTGGCGAGGCTTTATCAAGACAATTGATGTAAAGCCAAATAAGTAAGTAAGGGGGAAGTTCTCTATGCCGGACAGTTTAAATTTTCCAAAAATGAATAATGATATTAAGATTTTAGTATTCCAGGATTATACCAAAACATATTTTTGCAGTATATACAAACTATGACGTTTTCATGTCCAAACGTAAACAAAAAGTAGCTGTTAAAAGATTCACTCTGATACAAACTACCATAAAAATATGAAACGATAAAATTTCATAGGCATTATAAAGTGCTGTAAGTGCTTTTAAGGCAAATGAGCGCACGAGAAGTAGTTACAAGATATGATGTACAGTAGACTGATGCAAATTTTGAAGTTTTTGCTCCCCTATGCTTAAACGATGTCAATTATGATGAAAATGATCCTCCCAAAATTTGAAGTAATTCGAAATAAATTTGGTTGTGCACACGCTATTTCAAGTTTATATGGAAATTACTATGGAAAAGGCAAACTTTTTGTGTTCAGTCCTCTAACTGCTCGTCATAATAATCTATGGAAAAGTGAACACACTCATCTCATGTGAAAACTTCCCAGCTACAACTTTGCCGAAGACTACATTTCGATAGGACGTAAGGATAATTTGTTATTATTGATAACAAAGTCTAAATCATGCTGAGATGATCATTCCATTACTTTCAGAGCAACACTGCTTTTTTGCTGTAGAACATAGTAGCCTGGATTACTTTGATCTGTTCTTCCCGCCAGGAGCACCACTGTTGCCTGCCGAACAGTTGGTGAAGCATGCTACGTGCAGACCAACTTTATGATGATGAATAACAATTTATCCTGAGGTCCAATCAAAAAGTGATATTCGGCAATGTTGTAGCTAGGAGGATTTCACATTAGAAGAATTTGTTCACTTTTCCATAAAATATTATCACGAAGATATAGAAGGCTGAACACAAAAGATTGGCGTTTTCTATAGTAATCTCCATATAAACTTCAAATGGCGTGTGCACAGTCAAATTTCTTTCGAATCACTTCAAGCTTTGGGAGGATACTATTTACCATAATTAAAATCGTTTAAGCATAGGGGAGCAAACATTTCAAAATTTGCATCACTTTAAGTACAGTCATCTCTCCATAACTCGATAATGAAGGGACCATCGAGTTAGGGAGATATCGTGTTACAGAATACTAAACCAGTGCAAATATGCGATTCAAGGGTTCACCTCGCCAAGAACACCTAATTTTACTATGGTTCTCTAACTAGATATTGAGATAAGGAGGTCAAGTAAGAGAGAGTTGACTGTACCTAAGAATACACTTAAACCTTCGAGCTGACAAAGAAATTGTGAAGAACTATAAACGCGTTGAATTCTCGAAGACATTTTCATCTCAATACGAGCAACTGCTAATGCAACATAGACGGCGAAATATGGCGAATCGATATATGGCGCTGATCAAAAAGGAGTTTATGGAAGTGGATTCTATGACACTACCCCGAACGCCACTACCCCGAATGCCACTACCCCGAACGCCATTACCCCGAAAGCCATTACCCCGAATGGGTCATTACCCCGAACGCCACTACCCCGAATGGGTCACTACCCCGAACGCCATTACCCCGAATGGATAACATTTTGAGACATATTCTAGTTAGAGAGTGGGGAGATAATTGTACGATTCCTTTTGAATATATCACGAGTTTGGGTCAAAAATGTATTTTTCAAATATTAGAAGATAAAAAAGCAGCTAGTCGTTCAGCAAATAATTTTTACACACTAAGTTTTGTCCTCTAATTTTGGGAAGATTCACACAGCCACATTGCAATGCTCTGAAGAACAGCCTATTTCGAAAAGAAGGGTGAATTTATTATGAGAAGGATAGCTATAATATGCACAAAATTAGGATGTAGTAAAGTCTCTTATTGGACGTCGGTATCCACTTCCTTTACTCATTTTTATAGGTGTCGGCATTAAGATTAACATCTTCTTAAAGATTTTGTTTCGTAAACGATGGTAATGGAAGTTCACCCTGAGATAGTCGCTGCAAGTGTTGTTCCATAGAACCCGCCTGAAAACCAACCTAATAGACGACCGTTCCGCTATCGAACTTGTACACTTGTACATGTTAGAAAAATCGGCGGCTTTTGATTGACGCAACAGTAAGAACTTTTGTTGATTTGTGGGATAATTGATTTGAATTTCTGTGAGATAACCACAAAAAAAATATTTTTTTGATTCAAGATAATGAAGAAATGATGATGGCAGAATAGTGGTGAGTAAATCCATAAGAGACCTGTCTTTTTTAATACAAGAAGATAAAAGAAAGGGAAAATTTCCGATTAGAATTATATCAGGAATCACTCTAGTGAATGCCTTCAAGATATATTCCTTTATAAAAAGCTGTTCTATTTGGAAATATTAGTGACTAGCTTATCCAACAAAATCGTGAAAGAACAGCCTATTTAAGAAAGAAGGGCAAATTTCTAGTGAAAGGTTTGCAGCAACACCATATTGAGGGTTATGGATTCGAATTCCTTTCAGTCAATAAAAGGCTTATTTTATTAAAGCCCATTCACAAATTTCGTAACGCTGAAGGGAGCAAAAAAGTTTGTGGGTGGTTGTCCTCAAAATGTTACAGCCCATTCACAATATGTAGAATTTCCATACAAAAAAAAGTACGAGGGGGTGGGTAGGTGTTAAAAATGGCAATTTTTGGCGAAATGAAATTTGTGAATGAACCCTTGAATTGCGAAGGTGCCCACTGAGCTGATAAACAGGCACTGTCTCAGAAAGAATGAGAAGAATATAGTTGCCATCAAGATATTTCGAAAGAATAGCTGGCATATAAAAGAAGGGAAAATATATGATGAACATTTTACCGACTATTTTACGTGCCATTAATTACCAGCCTTCATTAGAGACGCATTTTTGCACGCAAAACAAGATACTGTACTGTATCTCATACTATTCGGGGTAATGGCTCATTCGGGGTAGTGGCGTTCGGGGTAATGACCCATTCGGGGTAATGGCTTTCGGGGTAGTGACCCATTCGGGGTAGTGGCGTTCGGGGTAGTGGCGTTCGGGGTAGTGGCGTTCGGGGTAATGGCGTTCGGGGTAATGGGATGGAGCCTGGAAGTGACCTATGATCTCGCTAATATGCTTCATACGCTGTACATCATGCAAAGATTGAACCCACAAGGCGTGTGCTGACATACGAAGCACCCCTTGGCCTTTCTGTGGGTTTGGTG
Source organism: Aedes aegypti (assembly GCF_002204515.2). Classification (NCBI taxonomy): domain Eukaryota; kingdom Metazoa; phylum Arthropoda; class Insecta; order Diptera; family Culicidae; genus Aedes; species Aedes aegypti. The sequence goes on from NC_035108.1 coordinate 386,529,590, forward strand.
TAAACTTTGATGGTGAAAATCATAGTATCCGAGCATAGAGGACATGGTGTCCGGCCATACAGGACGACACATTTCAGTGCACACTATTTTTGGTACATAATGTAATCCACCATAAAAATGAATTGTAAAGGTTTATTTTTGTTCCCACGTGAGTTTTTACTTAAAATAATGTGAATTTTTTGTACTGTGCAAAAATTAACGGTAAAACTAATGTAGATTTTGAAATATTACCAAAAAAAAACTAAAAGTGTCCGGGCACTTCCCCTTAATTTTGAGATTGTTGCCTATTGAACTAGAATTGTACAATTTAAGTCAGTCACCGTGTTTAAAGGTCCCCATATCACAAAGTGATACAATTTGAAATTAAAAGCGCAAAGGTTCAATTGACAACACCTCATTTTAAAAGTGCGACCAGATTCAAAGTGAACCGTGCATTACCATACCGATTTGCAATTTGTTTACATGTTAAGTGGTAAATATTTGGCAACGTTGTTGCCAAAATCGTCACATGCATTGCTGTTTGGTTCGCTGTTTATCGTTTCCACCGAATGCCTTTGAGCGGTAGCGCGCTAACTGTGATAAACAGCCCATACGTAGGAGCATGGGAACAACAAAGGGCGAAAACCTGTTCAGATATAGTCTTTAAAGTCTACAGCTAGCTAGGTAATGATGAGCTGTTCTAATTGAGTTCTATCGCACGATGCAGGCATTCACCGCGTGTTTACAGTATTCTCGCACCAAACAGCTGATGAAATAGTAAACAGTCTGGGATGATTTGGGCATCTTTGGTTCTATACATAAGTGCCGTTGTCTCACATATTGCATTCTGATCTTATCGCATGATTTCAAGGATTTTATAACAGGTTCGATGCGAAGTGCCTCTCTATCCAATATGTTGGATGATATTGAAAGTTTTCCATTAGTTGCTTGAAACAAGAATCGGGAAGATAAAGATATCATTTGTCGAGTTTTATAGCCTTGCAGTGAGAGCGTCAAGAATAAAACATCAAATGTAGGGTTAGTACATGTTATTCAATCGATTTTTGTAATATTTTACTGTGCAGTATGACAAAGGACGAGGAGTTCCTTCTAGTGAATTTGAAAATAACAGTCGAAAAATAGTCGCTCGTTCCAGTAATAAGCATGAAGATAAAATCAACGAAGAGACTTTGATTACTGCAGATACGCCCAAATGATACTTAACGCCAGAATTGGATAGGATTCAGTGGCCACTTCTTTGATGATTGACTTTTATGTCCTTGGTCAAACTCTTAAAACGATTACTTTTTATCTGAAACGCTTTATTTGATGAAACTTAAAGCAGCATACAGCACAATGTTAAATAAACATACCTCCTCAATATTCCACTCAATCTTTGCTAATAAAAAAATTACAACGGTTGACAGCATAGTACCATTTAAAAGTGGTCTCGCTCGCATTATTTGTTTGCATTACCAAGCATTTTCCATCGAATCGATTAGCTCTATGTCTGTATTGAATATCGATACTGCAAACAATGGTTTTAAATTCCGCCACCAGCAGCAATCATTCAAATGCTATGTATATGCACGGTAAGCTATTAACATAACAAATCATCAGGAATGGAAAGTCATCCCGGCTAGGTACCTAGCACTTATATTTCAAGTGGCACACGACGCACAAGGTACTACTTCTACGCATGGTAAACGTTGAAAGAGGTGTTGGGTTACTGGCGAAGCCCCGCAAAATATCGAAAAACGATTCTAATCTTACGTAACCTTCCTGCAGTTCACAGCATTTTCCATTAGCGTCGTCCATTTTTAATATGATTCTAAAACGAGCTGTTAGGTCAATTCCTTTCCCTCAATTATTGTTTTATGAAAAATATCAGTTTCTAGTTTGGGCCAATCACTCAGTTAAACGTCGCCCTTTGCTTGTTATATCGTGTAATTTGTGGGTGTAAGCATACTGCTCAAAATATCTTCTATAGCAAACAAAGTATGCCGATAGGAAGTAGGGTACATGTACCAGTATTCGCAACCCCAGATTATATACCGTTTGGGGACATGAATGGGCATTAGACTGATGCAAATTTTGAAGTTTTTGCTCCCCTATGCTTAAACGATGTCAATTATGATGAAAATGATCCTCCCAAAATTTGAAGTGATTCGGAATATATTTGACTGTGCACACGCCATTTGAAGTTTATATGGAGATTACTATGGAAAACGCCAATCTTTTGGGTTCAGCACTCTATCTCTTCGTCATAACATTTTATGAAAAAGTGAATACACTCACCTCATGTGAAAACTTCCCAGCTACAACTTTGCCGAAGATCACATTTTGATGGGACGTAAGGATAATTTGTTATTCTTGATTCCAAAGTCTAAACCATGCTGAGATGATCATTCAATTACTTTCAGAGCAACACTGCTTTTTTGCTGTAGAACATAGTAGCCTGGATTACTTTGATCTATTCTTCCCGCCGGGAGTACCACTGTTGCCTGCCGAACAGTTGGTGAAGCATGCTACATGCAAACCAAGTTTATGATGATGAATAACAATTTATCCTGACGCCCAATCAAAAAGTGGTCTTCGGCAAAGTTGTAGCTGGAAAGTTTTCAAATGAGGTGAGTGTATTCACTTTTCCATAAAATGTTATGACGAAGAGATAGAGTGCTGAACCCAAAAGATTGGCGTTTTCCATAGTAATCTCCATATAAACTTCAAATGGCGTGTGCACAGTCAAATTTCTTCCGAATCACTTCAAATTTTGGAAGGATGCTATTTACCATAATAAAAATCGTTTAAGCATAGGGGAGCTAAAATTTCAAAATTTGCATCACTCTAATGGGCATTGAATCTCTTTGATGTGGAAACATTCTTAGAAGCCTTATTTTTTGCAAATATAATAAAAAGAAACATTTTCTTTATATTTTTATTTTGCCATAGCTCATAACTTCGCCACTGTAGGTGGCGAATTTAAGAACCGAAGTTGAAACCATCCAGTGATCCAGTATTTGTCATCACAATTTTCAATACAAATAACAAAGTTTCTGATCAATCATCATATTTCTCCTGCATGCAACATAGATTGAAACCTTTCGTTAAACGTATTAGTATTAGTCCCCGTAACGCGGGAAGATCACCTTTTCGAGGTGCGTCACGAGGTAAGAGCTACCATATTGTACTCTTGTTGTATCTGTTCTTGTTAATACTGATAAGTTATGTTCGGAAGAGTATGAGAGAGTAACAAGTAACTATTTGTCCTAGATTATCCTAGGTCGAAGTGGAAAAATGACTCAATCATCATCTGAGGCTAGTTTCAATTAATGAGCCAAGTTCTTTCCGAGCTCATGTGGTTATATTTGGATATATAGGATGTAAACCATTCCGAATCAGTGGAGTAGCAGATCTCCTACATTATAAAATAAGCTTCTTGTTTCTAGGAATCTAAATGTCTAATGTAATGGAACCTGTTCACAGTTCAAAAAACGACTTTGAACCTTATTAGTAAAACCAATAATTTAATCGCTGGATTACCGATACATGGTCAAAAACAGTATCATTCAAACAGCTTACTGGCCGAACATGAATAAATAAAGTAAAAATTGTTGATAAGTCTCCTAATTATTTTAAAAAGTGAATGAAAAAGACAGAAGTCGAGTCTAGTACACAACACTGAAGAAGGCCTTACAGTTGAGATCGAAATACACGTATATGTCAAATGATACAAACTCTACTGGAATTAAATAATATAGTACTAAATTCGATTTTTCATTTACTTGTAGTTATTCCACTAAAAAACTCGAAGATTTATTATCAATTGTAGAAAATTCATTTCCCTTAGGCTGTCGAACACTGGTACACCTACTCTATAAGTTAACCGTTGAACTATGGAAACAACAAAAATATACCTACTCGTTATAATTGCAGGATATTTAATGGCCTTCTTTTAGCTCGTTTCGATGGTGCGAGGTCAGAGTTCCACACTTTTTGTAAGTGGGATAGTGGCACTTGCTAGGTTATATTGTCGTCATAAGGTGATACTTGCGCGAGTGTGAATCACGTTTGAAAGGTCATTATCACATTGACGACAAGCGAAGCTGGTAGCCGTTTGGCATCAACTTACTGTGGTATGATGTATGCGATAAATCTAGCGCTTGATGTTAGTAATAGATATGTTGCATATAAAGTATACTTATCTTTTTTGTTTGAGGGCTCAGAAGGTTAGGCCTTGCTCATCGCACATATATGTGTGACTATATGACTATAGTAAAAGTGGTTCTTGAGAAGTTTCTGGAACATCCATAGAGAATTAACAGAAGATTATTAAAGAACCTTTGGATGAAGTAATGGATTAATATAACAACAGTCACATCGTGTTATACACAGCACGAGTGTAATGGTGTTAGCGATTTCTGAACATGTGATCATTCTTGATATAATCTCTGCTAAAACTCTTGATAATTTTTAGAGCAATTCCTAAGGACACTTTCTGGAAGTTCTTGACTGATTCAGAATTGCCGTTGAAATTTCTGGAAGTAGTTAAAATTTAATTCATGAAAAATGACTTGATCAAATTCCTGCTGATATTTTTTTGCATCATTCATAAAAATATTTAGAGCCGAGTATTATATGTCGAGTATTTTCCTACCAGAACACACCAATGAAAACATTCAGATGATTCTTTGTTCTGTCAGCTTCCCGCTGACGAGATTTTCGAGACGGAACGAACAATTCCTATTTGTTGGAGTTTTTACGCGATGAGGCATTTTTCAAATATCTCAGTTTCTTTTGCGATTCCGGATCACTTTTGGGCCAAAAAACTATACAAATTCACAGAATTTTGGCCTTTGATACATATTTCATCAAATAGATGAAGAAATTAGAACAACCTCACTGATTGTAAAGGGTCTTCCTTAGCCGAGTGGTTAGAGTCCGCACTGAAGCCATGCTGAAGGTGTCTGGGTTCGATTCCCGGTCGGTCCGGGATCTTTTCGTAATGGAAATTTCCTTGACTTCCCTGGGCATATAATATCATCGTACCTGCCACACGATATACGAATGCGAAAAGTGGCAACTTTGGCAAAGGAAGCTCTCAGTTAATAACTGAAGAAGTGCTCATAAGAACACAATGCTGAGAAGCATTCTTTGTCCCAGTGAGGACGTTAATGCCAAAAAGAAGAAGAAGAAGCATGCAAAGTGGCTGACTTAGTCAAGGTCTACACATCCAAATGTTTCATTTAAATCTGAGAGGGTGGTGCCAGCTCGGAATACGATTTGACGTGAAATGGGTCGGATGTTATATGATTCCAAAAAATGAGATCTGCAGTTTACTCTTAAGCTTAAACAACTATTGACTATTCTACCAAAATGAAATTAGAACATACCAAGACTACTGTTTTAAATTTCAATTAAAGTTGAAACAGCTCCAGCTCAGTAGTTATTTATAACATTTTTTCGAATCGTCTTAAGTACATGATTTTATGAATTATTTAAATTCTTAGTTTTAAAATTTGATAAATTATAGGATTGAATTTTTACAGCTAGATTTTAGGCATTGGCAATTGACGTTTTAGTACTGATTTAAATAGTTCTACACATAAATATGATCTGAGAAAATAGATTTTAGTTTTATTATAAAAAAACGTATATCCCTTTCGGGACGGACCATATTTGAGTGATTATTTCAAAATTTACCTTATAAACTCATCATCTCGTAGAACAAAACATTCTTTATTTTGGTTATTCTATCAATCTATGAACTTTTTAGGGTCAAATTCAGACCAGCACAATTGTGCTGGTCCGTCCCCAAGGCGGTCGATGTTCGAAAAAATTTTTTTTTTTATGTTTTAAGAAACTTGTTCCAGTCATGCCTTTTTAAAAAATGTTGGACCCGCATTTTTCTATTTCGTCATTAGGGTGCTTTTTCGTGGAATAGGGTGGCCCAAAAAATCAGAAATAATTTTTTTTTATTACATGTAAATTGAAATTAAAAAAACTTATATTTTCATAAATGGATCGAAAACAATGTACGTAAAAATACTTCATATTCTCTCTAAGATTTAAAGCATAAGGTGACGATGACGTTTATCGCTATAATTCAAGAACTAGTCTACGTCATAGTAAAATGGGTAGACATACATGTGTAAAAACTAATTGTCTCAACCAAACCATCTTGGTTTTGCTATGTTTGTTTATATCCTCAAAAATTATATAAGATTTTTTTTCTCAAAAATAATTTATGGAATAAAAATCAAAATTGAAAATAATAATAAAATTTCAAATTGTTTAGTGGAATACTTACAAATAAACGAAAACCGAATTTAGTATTGTACCACTTAATTCCACTAGAGCTTGTATTGACAGATTCACTATAAGGCCGTTATCAGAGTCATGTGCTAGACTCGAAAAGTAAATTTATTTTTTAAGAGACCCCCTCCAATCTCTTTCACTGACTTTACCTAACATATACATTATACCTTTTGCAATCACATAGCCGTCCTTCAAATGACACTTAAACGATGTTTTTGTAAATATTGGTAACATGGAACTGATTAATGTTCAATAACTGGAATCATTCATTTTATTCCTATAATTTATATGGAAACGTCAAAACAATCAGTCTTCGTAAACAGCTTCACTAAAAATTCACGTAAAATTACGTTTTATGTGCCCGACAGCTTGGAAGTTAATTAACAAGAATGCGGTATTTTTAAGTGCAAACAATTACTACCAAATTTCTTCTTCTTCTTTCTGACGTTACAGAAGCCTACTTCTCAACTTCTCATGAGCCCTTTCACAGTTATTAACTGACAGCTCTGTATATCGTGTGACAAGTACCATCATACTCTACGCTCAGAGAAGTCGAGAAAATTTTCTTTACGAAAAGATCCTCGACCAGCTGGACTCTAACCTACGACCCTCAGCAAGGTCTTGCTGAGTATCTGCACTTTTACTGTTATGGCTATCTGGCCCCTAATATCAAATTTACTTTATTTTAGTTTTTAAATCGAGTATTTTGCTTGAAATTGAATTTACGTCATTATAATATTACTTTTAAGTAGTTTGAAGGACTTAGACAAAAAGCTAACATGTTACAGGGAATTCAAAAACCCTTTTGAATACGTATTGTCAAAATCAGGTCATTAACGGTGTTAAAGCATGAATTTGCTCTTTAAAATTGTTACTTATATTCCAGCTATTTGAAAAATTACATAAAACAATCATTTTTTTATGTATTTAAATATTTGGAAACTATAAGATTTGAAAATAAAGACACTGACAATGCTTCTAATAAGACAATCCATAAGACAGCTGCGATCAGCAGGCTTTTTGGTTTGCCATGAGTCTTCAAAGTTTTGCAATCGGTGTGACCGTTAGATTACAAAGGAAAATGTAAAGCTCTGAGGTACGATTCAAATATGACGTTCATTGTTTTTCGGGCTTTCTAGACCCCCCTCCCCCATCTGTCACGCTTTTTCCAATACCTAATACATGCACTATCACACTTTCATTGACCCCCCCCCCTCTTCTAAATGATGAACGTCATTTTTGAATGACCCCTGACCATACTCGTAAGTTTTGTTTTCCTGTGCGTTTCGGTTGCATGGGCACTTTTAGCTGTCAACCCTACCGTGGAAAGTTTCCTCAAAAGCATTATGTACGATTATGACCTTTGAAGGGAGCATCACGTGAATCAACGGGCTAGCATGCAACGCCAAATGGCACAGTCGTAATACGTTCCTGACAAAAAAAAAATCGGATTGAAGCGGGAATTGAGCCCACATTTCTTTGATCGATGCAACTAGTTACTTTGCAACCCAATACGAACGGCAATGAAGTCCAGATTTTATTTTTAATATATCATTCTCAAAATTCAAGATATGGATATATATTTTTAAGGTAAAAGAAACGAAATGATATTTTTATATATAAACGGATAATCTAGACTCCAGAACTTCATACATTGCTTAATAGTTTAGTTGAATATTTCATAGGAATGTAAAAGTTTAAAGTTTCCCAGTTTAAAACGCATTTCGTAGATCAACATAATAAACAACATTTTTGCAAGTAATACCAGCATGGGCTGCATACATCAATAGTACGCCATTTTAAAGACTCTGCAGTTCCGAAGAAAATATTAAGTAAAGGTTTTCAGCTCCAGTTGTCTAACTTCATAATATTATAGCAGATATTAAACCAACATGCATTGTAGAACACCAAAATAGATTATAGATTCAACATGGTATTGACAGACTATCAAAGGGGACATTCAAATATTACGTCCATTCTTTTTAAATCCTTCCTATGCTCACTATCACGCTTTTTCCCAAGCCCCTTGTACATGCACTTCCAAACTTTCGTACACCCCCACTCCTCTGAATGATTGACGTAATTTGTGAACGTTCCCCAAAAATTGTAATGCTTCGTAAACTTTGCTATAGGAGATTTAAGACAATAAATGTAATTCCCAATCTATTTCAAATAAGGATTTATAAAAAAAGGTTTTAAACCAAAGCTATAGTTGTCTGTTACATAGTTTTTGTACGGTACATAATTTTTATGATTCGTATGTAATCACAAATTCATGTTTCAATACAATATTATGCACTATTGTGGACATTAGATCCAGATTCAACCACTTAACTTGATCAAAATACTGAAAATGAACATTGGTAGTCCACAACGAACATCGACCGGATAAGTGCCGGCACCAGCACAATTGTGCTGGTCCTACTTTATCCCGCCAAAAATCTTTACTGTGTGAATCAATTCACATTTGGTCTTCACCATTTCAAAGAATGACTCTTTCACTCTCGATTCGTATAAGTGCATACCTAAAAAAAACGAATAGTTGAAATGTTGCGACCGATAAAACTATTTCAATTCTTACGGTGTTTGTTTACATTTTGTTTACCCTGAGCTGGTGTGTTCTAAACACGATGTAAACAAAAGATTTTGAGCTTAATTACAAGTATCACTGATAATTCAATAATATAAATCAAAAAAGTTTAGTAAAACAATGGTTTATTGTCTTAAAGAATCATTCAATGTCATGGGTGCCAAACAGCACAATTGTGTTGGTTCGTCCCGAAAGGGATATGTAAGATCAATCTTGCTAGTACTACAACATTTTTTACCATGACTTCCGTCAACATTCGATAAGTGAATCCTGAACAAAAGTCATAGCCAATGATAATGTTTTAAACATATTTTTACTGAATCATAGACTAATAGTCTCACAGAATCCTGGACGTGATGAACGCAGAATCCTTGGCAGAGTTATAAAAATAGTTAGGCTTTCCGAAAAATCTTACACTATTTACAAAGCATTCTAGATACGATTTTCACGGATAACATGGACAAGATTCTCAAGGAATCTTTAACAGGAATCCATACCGTTTTGATTCATATTACGGACACTTAAGGACTCAGGGAAATATAACCCAGCATAGAGTATACAAAATAAATCATTTTGTATGATTCCTTAGCGCTATCAAGCGTCGGAAGCCCTTTACTTTCGAACGGTGGGTGAAGAATACGCTTCCGCAACTTCAATAATTTTAAATAAATCAAATTATGTGGCCTTTTCATGATTCTAATTCCGGACGCTTCTTCACTTCTGCCTCATATTCCGGACACTATGAATCGAATTCCGGACAGCTCATGATAATCATTAATGAAACAGTTAAATCATCAATCGAAATCGTTAAACCACCAAAGAGACATCTAAGGTAGTTGAGCATTATAAATTTCCAAAGATATTTATGGAAATAGCTTACTAAAACGAGCCTTGAAATTGAGAACTTTTGAACAGCAAAAATTGAAACATTTCGCGTGAAATGTTTCTCATACAAAGTAGAGTGTCCGTAATTTGAAGCTGTCCGTAATATGAATCAACACGGTACACGCTCAAAAAAGCGTTCTGGAAAAAGTGAACTGTCAAAAATACACCGTGAACTACCATGAACGTTCTCGTGTACATGATCTAGTTCACGGTGTATTTTTGCTTGTTGACGAGTGCACGCCTGCTGTTCACGGATACGAGAACGGATTTTTTTCTGTGTAGACTTCTGACCAGGATTTTCGTCGAATTTATTTCGTTGTTTTCTAAAATCCTATGCAAAGTTAATAAGAGTTTGTCAGAATCTTAGCATTATGAGCAGGTCCCTTTTTGAATTCTTGACAATATACTCAAAGATTTTAAGGTTGAAATTCGAAATAAACATTTTGCGAGATTCTGAAAGAATCCTAGGCACAATTCTTTTTTATATGAGCAAACACAAAACTATACTCAAATCATGGCCATGATTTTCACAAACAATATTCATTCCATGTCATGAATCTCACAAAATCCTATACAACATTTCCATTTAAGGGACTTTCTGTTTTTACATGTATCAGGAAAAAATATACAAACTGTTTTTCAATTTAAATACATCACCATTAAGTAGTAAAGTAATAGGGCAATATCACCATAGCGTTAAAATTATGTTGAGGTTTAGGTGGTTTACTTGATTTTGCAGAACATAGAGGTACCTAACAGCCCCCAATACTGGACAACATTGGAAAATGGAGAATTCATGATCCAATCAATATACTGTATTGGAAGAGTAGTAAGAGTGTAATGTTGTAATCCTATTTTGCAAGTATGAATCAACTTTTGGACAAAGAATTTTTCAGCAGGATCATTATTATTTTCGCTCTGGTGTCTCAAAATATATTCAATGTTATTTGTTTTTGATGATAATGTTATGAAAATTGTATTAGATGTAACAAACTTCATTGGTTCAACTTTTTTGTGCTTGATATCCCAAAAAAACCCGCTTGCCTTTGAACCTGTTCCTATCAAACAAGCCTTATTTTAACCCTCTAATACCCCACCCCGCCTTTCGACGGGGTACACTTTGGAATTTTGTGTATTTTTTCGTAGCTCGGAAATCAAAATGATTTTATTTTTGTCTGAAACCTTGACTCATATCACGCATGTAAGAAAAGTTTTTTTATGACTTTTGAAACTTTTTTGTATTTTTGAAAATTGTTTGAAAAATTGTATTCTTATATAACCTACAAATGCCTAGGGTTCATTTAACGTGTAATATAAAAAATCGTACCTTCTATTTTTTTTACGATCAACCTATAACAGAATAAGAGCTTGGTGGTATTAAAATAATTTCAAACCTGTTTTTCCGTTCATTAGACGGAAAATAAAAAAATCCCAGAAAAAAAGTTTAAAATTTGATATTATTAAAAGTACCGCAAAATTTAAATTTTTATTAATGTTAAAAATCAAGGCTTCAAGACAAAATGAAAAAGGGTGGGGATGTTTAAAAATAAAAATTATAAGAATCAAATACCAAAATTTAAAGATTTGCGATCATCGCCCAAAACGTGTTTAGAACGATCTTAGATAACTAAAAATGATATTTAGATCGAAAATAAAAAATTGGATATTAGAGGGTTAATCAACTCGTAAGAAGCAGCACGTGCCGCCAAAAACTCGAAAATAGTAACACACACGCTATTTTCGGAGATATTAATGTTCCCTGATACAAACAAGAGCGAAAAAGGAAAAAAATCGAACTAAACGAAAACGACATTTTCTACAACATATATCGACGCCAGTGGGGCGCAAACCACTACCGAAAATCGGAACCATGACTCAACCCATCTTCAATTACTTACGTCCTTCTGGCTACTGCGCTGTCCTTGAAAGGAAGAACCTCCATACATATTTTGTGTGCTCTGGAATCATTTTGCGAGAAGATGTAGTAATCTCCAAAGAGGAGACAAGTGTTTCGAATCATTTCACGCGTCATCGTTATACCTACCTACCTACATATCACATCGAGTAGATGATCCAGCAACAACATCAACAACGAAGCCACAGTTATCCGATATAAAGCTGGAGATTTATGGTTACGAAAGACCAATTTAGCCGGTACATGCTGGTTCGTTCATATGTATTTTATGCGAAGATGCACCGCAGGCAATTGTTGGGACGAATAACGTTCGGAAGGAGAAGAATAAGAGTGGGTAGCACCGAGAGTCTCTCAAAGCTGATTGAAAGAACCTTGAAAGTAGCGTAGCAAAACACCATCATTGTACATTAGGATGGCCCATGATGATCTAACTTCAAATATCTTAAAGTAACACTTTCCAAATTTGTTCATTTGGATCCCCAAAACCTACTGTGAATATTTAAGGCTAAGTAGCCCGTCATGCGCTTTGGCAGCCTTGTTGCCATTGCAGCTCGAAATTTCAAATTGATAAAACTCAGTTCACATAGTACGTATTGATCCAGGAAAGTATCACTATATGCGCTGACGTACAGAAAGTATGCTGATACTTTTTCACTTGCGTCAGTGCAATACCAACCGATTTTCTTTAACTCAAAATTGTGACGTGATTAAGCATCATCAACGACGCATACAAATTTCAATGACGGCCTACTTCGCCTTAAGCGGAATTCATCAACTTTAAGTGGAAGCTATGCGATCTTGAAGTTTAAAAAGGAAAAATTAGGCAAATATATGGGAAAAAGTATTCCTCCTACATTTTCGATCATAGATGACGCCGTAGTTGATGAATTTCTTCCATATAAATAAAAATGGATTGGTGTTTGTATGTCACGAAATGACTTACGAACGGGTCAACGGATTTGAATGATTCTTTCTCCGTATGGCTGTTATTGCATAAGCTACAAAATAAACTACCTTCTCTGCGGAGTCAAAGAGAAAAGATATATCATTAACGTGAATCATGCTAGAAAAATATTAAACTTCCCTCACTTTTCATTTAGATGATTGAGTAATTGCCTCATCTATAACACAGCGTAACAAAAATGACACTTTTGCTTGTCTCAAGAACCAAATAATGTGTCTCTAGTTAATTTGGGGCCGCTGAACCTGATGCCGTTCTCAGAAATGTCCCTACACGTCACAGTTTTTTGCTACAGGTCGCCAAAGTTGTATAAAACACTGGTTTAAGTGATGTTTACATGAAATTTAAGGTATGATTAATGATTTTTTTTTTGTGATCCAATCCACCAAACATGAAGAATAGGACTTCAACTTTCATTTAGGATATTATTTGCTTGAAATTGCACGATAAAATTTAATATAAATCATTTTTTTCGACATACTTACAGTCTCCATACAAAACTCTTTGTTTCTCTTATGTGGCAAAATACAATACCTTTCTAAAACACCAAAAAATAACTTTTGCTTATCAATAGTATCATGTTCTATGCTGATAAGTATTATTATACACATAAAGATTGAATTATGTGGCAAGTTAAGCAAACAAATTGCCATACAAGCTGGCAAACTTGCATGCAAGTTGGCTGAAATAGTCAAATTTTGCATTTTCAACAGCCAACATCTCAAAAACTAGACGTGCTGTGATATTTTTGAAAACGGCAATGGATTCAGCAGTCCTTAATTAAGTAAATATCGGTATTTTGATGCTTGAGACAAAAACGTGTTCCGCAGTGTAATTTGCTTAGACCTCTATTACCTAATGTATATAGTCGAATCTCTTTATAGCGACAATTTTTATTGCGACAAATTACTCTATAACGACATTTTTAACGATCCCTTAAAATTCCTATACTAATTTCGACTTTTATTGTGACGTTCCATTTGTTCATTGGTTGTTATCACACTTTATAAAGACATTTATAAATGACATATGTATGAGGGTCACAATGCACCAACAAAATTGACTTGTTAAGCTATCTCATGCTAATGTAGCTTTAAATGCTAAAAAAATATTTCTAAGTCGTGTGAAAAAAATATGAATCACAAAAATTTTGAAATTGTTGATTCACGACTAATGGCCACAAAATGAATAAAAAGAAGCATTTTGAGTGTGTTTTCTCAATTTATCATAAATTATTACGTGACGCTAGTTCGTTATGCATAACATATAATTTCACAACGAATTTAAAAAAAAATACACGATCTTGCATTTATCTTAATATGATTTCTGATATCTTCAAGTGGTCTTTTACTACATAAAATGCGAAAAATTTTGTTTGCGCTGTGATGAACTTAGCTTTTACAGCATTTATACCTTCTTTTACAAGAACTTTAACATTTTCCAAATCTTTCACAAAGGTGTTAAATGTCTTAAAATACCTGTTTTTAGTGAACATTGCAACTCTCCAGCTCTTAAGGTGAATCATCTCGGAATCCAAAGATGGCCGGCACAATGGCCGACTTCTCCCTCTACTCACGTTTTCAAAGGCACAAAACTGGAGAAACGTTCCTGATCTAATTATTTTAGGCTTTCTGCAAGTGCACAATGCCAAAATAAAAAGTGCACTGTTGTGGGATACTTTCTTCGCGAGATTTGTGCCTTTGAAGTTTTAGTGCAATCTTCGAAGTTGATTCCATACTGTTTCACTTAAAAGTAAAGTAGTTATCAATCGATTTCAGCTTCAAATGGCTCATTTATTTGATGCATAGTAAAATCGCATGAAAAGACTCTTATAGAAAACAGTTTTTATCACCTGCTAGACGAGAAGATATGGCTCTTTCATAATTTGTAAGGGTTGTCTTGCACCATATTGTGCCGAAAGCATGTTTTGGGGCCCAAACTACCCCTTCAATGAACAGTATTTTTGGAATAACTTTGTTATTTCGCAAATAACGTGATGATATGTTCAATAAAGACAAGGGTTTTTGTGTGACAAGCAACTTTGTAGAAAACACAGAAAAAAATGTTGGAAAAAAGTGATGATACAGAATATGATTTTTAGGGGTCATTCACATGCAACGACATAATATATCAGAAAAAGTATAAAAGATAGAAAATCATGTCTTCGACAAAGTAGTTTCAAATTACCACTTATATATCTTTGCTGAAGACACTATATGTAAATGTCATGCAAAAAATAGTTTTTCTATCTTACTAGTAGGTGGATTACTCAACAAAGCTTTTTGCGCTTTAATATATCACTTCTCCAAAACATCTGTATTGTTAAAAGCAATGGTTTGGGCTTTACTCAAAAACCGCAAGAAATCGAGAAAATAAAACACAGTGCAATGTCGAGATTTGAGAGTCAAATATCATGAACAAAAATTTAAATGAAATTAATGAAAGTTGTCAAAAATTTAGAAATTTTCCGATTGCTCTTTATAGAGATATCGAAGTTCTTTATAACGACACATTTTTATAGCGACATCTTCATATAACAACGGTTCCTTGCGATGTCGCTATAACAAGCTTCGACTGTATTTTCAATCAAAATGTAATTTTAATTATCAAAAATAGATCTGAACGCATTCAAAAATGTATTAAGTTTCACGAATATAGAATTTGGTTTTTCAAATTTTATATCTGTCCATTTATAATCTTTTGGATTTTTTTCTAAAGCCTGTTATGTTACTTATAAGACATATTTAAGTTAACACGGTACTTTCAAATGTACGAAAAAAATGTTTTGAGGAACGGAAACATTTCATTTCAAATATTTAATCAATCTATTTACGCAAATACTCAATTTCATAGCTTTAAGTGAATACCCCTATGGTTTTTTTTGTCGAAATATCGGATACTAATCATGAACAATTTAAGATTTTTTACATTAAAATTTAAGATACGTTTAGGATACCTTTAAGATTTGGAAACATGAACATTGTTTAGATTTTGAGTAGAAAAACTGGTTTTCAAAATTTGTAATGATGGTTAATTGGTGGTTAAAGTTTCTTAAAAATCCATATATGAAACATGTAAAAAACTCTTGGCGAAATCATTGGACGTAACTCCTCGGTAAATTCCTACAAAAATACGCTAGGAATAGACATTGTGGAGATATCCTTTGAGAAATTCCTTTCAACTTCCCAGAGAGAATATCGAAATGAGTTGCAGTTGAATTGTTCTGGATAAAATCTCAAAATATTCTATACTAAATCCTGGACGAATTCCTGTAGTGATTGTTGGACTAACTCATGAAAAAATACTTGTGAAAACTTGATGGTGTTTCTATGCTTGTAGGTGTCCTTAGATAAATTTCAGATGGTCACTGAAATATTTCTGCAGCAAAACGAAATTTAAAAAAAAATAAATTCCTGAAATTCTCAAACGGATTTCCAGAATGTCTATGAGATTTTCCATCAAAATTATTTGACAACTTCAAGAATTGTCGTAAAGAAATGCTGCAAAATCATTATCAGTTTGTTTTAAGGACTGTTCATTTAAGTAAGTGGACACCTAAATATTAACATTTTGGTGTGAAAATTCCATAAAAACAAATAAAATTTTGTTTCAGTGTGTACCCAAGTGTTTATTTTGACAGCAGACAAAAGTTGACATAAAAAAATTATAAATTCCAAGCGATGGGTCGAATTGACATGGCGACTCGCAATTTTTTTCTGCACAAATGGTGTACAGAAAAACTGTCGTTCCGAGATTTGGCTAAAATCGCGAAGTGTCCAAATTGATTTTTTTAACGCTTTGGCCAAAACAGATATTCCTGACGACGTACGATACATCCCAACAGAAAAATTTGTGAAAAATGATTTATTATGGCAAGCAATTTGCTCCTGCAGTATGAAAATACTACATATTTCTCGACGGGTTCAATCAACAGCGAAAATTACAGAACTGAATGCATTAAAAAATTGCTTCTGCCCATCTACTGAAAGCATACCATGCCTCCATTGTTTTTGCCAGACTTAGCATCGGCTCACTATGCTTCAGCTACTTTGGAGATGCTCAAGAAGAAAAAAATCGAATTTGTAGAAAATTGATCGAATCCATCAAATTGCTCAGAACTACGTGCCATTGAAACATATTGGGCAATAATCAAACGACATCTTAAGAAGGATGGAAGAGAAGCAAGCTCCATCGATTTTTTCAAGAAAATGTGGTCACAACGAACAGCAGCACAACGAAAAGTTCCGAAAAAAGTTGTGCAGAACCTTATGGGAGGTATAATGAGAAAAGTAAGAGCATTCTCCAGCAATGCTCAATAAATGTTCAAATTTATGTGAATTTGGTCGAAATTACGTTGATTTCCATGTATTTTAGGTAAACTCATAAATTTGTTCGAAAATAAACAGTTTACTGTAAAAAACACGTGTCCACTTTCTTAAATGAACAGGCCTTATGCAGTCAACTCTCCCTTACCATATATTTCGTATCTTGACATCAAGTTAGAGAACCATAGTGAATGTTGGTTTACATGGTTACCTCGAGGGTCCCTTGGATCGCATTTGCACTTGTTTTGCGTACTTGATTAAGGAAGGCCCTCTCTTACCTCTTATTCTTATTATTTCTTATTCAAGGTAGGATCTCAGAAGAGTTATTAGAAGGAGAATTCAAGTAATTACACAAGAACTCGTATGAAAACATGGATTTCATTTTTGAAGAAATCATTGCAACATTTTTCGAAGTGATCACATCAAACCCTCAAAGATTACCTTAAAGAATTCCAGTTGAACTTCCTGTGGACGATATTTCATGAGATGTTAAGGGAATTTGTGAACGGATACTTAAAGGATTGCTTTGAAAATATTAATATGTTTGCAAAATGCACTGGAAAGATTCATGAATTTATAATATTTGAAAAAAAAAATTAAGTGAATTTTTGAAGAAGTCTTAAGATAAAAGGAAGCAAAAATCTGGGAAAAATGCCCTGAAGAATAGCTGAGAACGTAATGAAGATAACGAAAAAAATCGTGTCGAAACTACAGGACAATTTCTGGATTTCTTCTTGGAGCACTTCATGAAATAACCTCAAGAAAACCATTGTAATATCCAGAGGACTCTTTTCGAAAAATTTCATAATAATAATTTTCGGCAGATTCATTGGCAGATACGTTATGCATTCTTGACATAAAATGCAGAGGCATCTCGTAAAGATTTTCATTAGCTGTACACTGATTTGCACAAACCCTTTAATTTAATTATGAATACGAATTTTGCAAATGAGTTTCAAAATGTATTTCAGTAAAAAAAATTACTCACCTTAAAATGTAATTTCCAATACTGGACGTAATCTTCAAATGTCTCGAAGTTCTTATGTTTATTGGTCATTGAACGTTTTTATTTCTATTTTCTTCGTTTTAATCACTCGCTGTTAGTTTCAAGCATTTTGGTTGATACGATGCAAGCCAGAAGGACGTAAAACTTGAAATTGAACGATTAGAACATTTTTTATAAAACCTCGACTTGTTTTGCAATGGAGGTCAAATTTCGTGAATTTCGAAGCCTAGGTGGAAATGCGAATTTTAATTATCTCTAATGATGTTAAAATAATAATTCTTGTTATGTACAGCTTGTTAATTGTATCATGATATGTTAGTTTTAGATTATATCCAGCCCTGGGGCATATCCTTGTGCACTATTTTTGATAAGGTACAGTGGGGGAAGTGTATCAGTGGGGTAAGTGGATCATTTGTCAATATAAAGCCTAAATACTTGGATATGTTGAATGTTTTCGCACCATTGCTTCGTTTTAGGTTATATTCTTACGCCCACACTGATACTATTGCAAAACTGCTACTACACGTACACTAACACAAGCAAACTTGTTAGCTGCAAAAAGTAATTAATTTGAAAATTGTTTTCCATCAATCAAAAACCCATTGTATCTCTGTCTAAAATCAAATTCTATTATTTTTTTCGACACATGGTGAGCATTTCAGTTCTAATTGAATGAATCACAATGAAAAATATGTCATTTTTATGAATAAATACAAATATATTGGACATGGTACACTTACCCCTACTTTTTAGTGGGGTGGGGTAAGTGGATCAAGAATAATTATCATTTATTGGCAGACTGCTTAGGAGAATTTTAATAAGCTTCAATACCCGCAAATGTTGTTTTCCTTTATTTTGTTCCATTCCCAGCTTGAATTTGTTAAATTGACCAAAGAAAATTTGAATTAATCCACCTAAAAGTTTTTTTAACCTTTCTGGTATAAAAAAATATAAAAAGAATAATAATTTCAAAATTAACACGAAACTTTTCGTGGTTTATCTAAGCTGAGTTGCAAAAGAGCAAAATATACTAATTTTCCAATCGAAAGCATAGTCTCGTACATGATTTGACCATATAAATTGTTCTAGACAGATGATACACATATATTCATAAATAAAACAGAAGGATTTCAGTTTGTTATTCAAATGTAAATGTTACTAATATTTTTAAACCAAGAGTGCTTTTCGAAAATATCGTTAGGAATAATCCTACAATACTTCTGTATAACTTATGCGTATAAATGGATGAATTTTCTCCAATTTTTTCAAGTTACAATGTTTTTTTTAGTTCTAATTAGTATGAACTAATATATACATACTTATTATTATATTTTGATTAAATAAAGATACTTTTTAATTTTAAAGTAATAAAATGTAACATTACTAGCAATAATAACAAGTGCGAGGGTAATATAATTCTTATTAAACATAATCATACTACATATGTTTCGAGAACAGATTTTTTTTTAATGGTGATCCACTTACCCCACCATGGTGCGGCAAGTGGATCATTTGGCGCAAATTTTCAAGTCTCTCATTCTCAATATATAACAATCAGAAAAATCGAAATAAATGACGATTTGAAGTATAATAGTCCCTCATTTGTTATCCACAGAAAAAAGTTTGAATTACATTATTCACGTTAGCTGTACATAACAATGAAGTTAACTATTGATTTTTCTGTATCCACTTACCCCACGGTACCTTACATCAAAGCTTTTAAGTGAAATGATCATTGACTGTTGAACGCTGAACGCCTACCGCAATTTCTCATCTGTCACACACGATTCAAGGCACGATTCTCGCAAACCGCGCCATGGGCAATTTATCTCCCGGGTGCACAAAGTGGAGTTCACACAGTGCACCAGATTTTACCTATACAACGCCACTTTTGGTCTAGAAATGCCAACACAAATGCACATTCCTGCTGTGTTCATATACGCTATTTTCGTGCACAAGAGAGAGTACACGGCTGGGCTGGATATTCTCTGCAATACGATGGAGGCGCATGGCAGTTTGTTTTGTTTGCTTTGCTGTTTTCGCTTGCTGGTTGAGCGAGCCCATGGAGGGAGAATCAAACGGTGGAGACTGGTTTTGTTCACTGAGGGCGATGCACCAATTAGGCGAAGAACAGTTTCGAGCAACTGCATATTATGAATGTTGCAAGTATTGGGAAATATAGTGTATATTTGTATTTTATTAGTTTGAAATCTTCGACTGTATAGAGCACCAAGTGTACCTTAGGACGAGACGCCACTAATCTCTAGTAAGATCTGTAGCAGAAGCTTGATTTTTAGTTGGACTCCAGCAAATTTCTTGGATTAGTTTACCATTACGTAATTTTTCATAATATGAAGTCTTAATCGTTCTTTGGAAAATTCTAACATATTACATTATTTTAAAACAATATTAAATTCCGCATGATCTTACTGCATAGCTGTGCTCTTACAGTAAAGCAAGTAATTGAAATGTCAAAGTAATGATTATAACACAATTCCAAAGGATGTAGATTACAATAATATTTCAAATTAATTTAAAAGTCATTTGTGATGCAACTTTAGCCAATAGAGAGAGTATGAGCACCAAGAATGGCCATCAATCATTTATAGACAAAACTTGCCATTTCCTTCCTCGCTCAACTCTACCTACCTACTCCTAATAGTGACGCACTGAGTTTGTTTGCACTTCATCGATTTTCTGCGAACTGTCAATGACAGTGTCGTAAAAGTATATTCATATCTACAGCCATAGTGATGTTTCCAAGTTCACGAAACTTTATGGCCTTTTATGCTGTGTTTGGCTTGCAGCACTGCCGTTGCTGCTTTAGTTGTGCATTTTAACCCATTTTGGAAGCGGGCCATATGTTGAAGCAGCTGCTTTTACTCAAGCGCTTTTTATTAAAATAACAGAATATCTATGCGATATGCATGCTCCATACAAACAGAGTCAAATTTCCAATCAAATATCGTTGGGTTTTTAATGAGATAAACTCCTCACTTCACGTATTCACTTTAATGTCACACACCAAACGTTCCTCAATTAGGTTCATATATGGTCAAAGAGTGAAAAGGACACAACAAGGTGTTAACCAAAAATTACGAGTTGATTTTAGAATAATCGGTCTGACAATCTTAATTTTGACGGTTCGTAATCTACACATGTGGCCCATATGTAATTGTGAATATTTCCACACCCCCACTTAATATGTAGGTACAGATTGGAGAGGCGTGTACCGCCCACAGTACATTATTTCGGTGCCAGGAATTTTCCACTTTCCTTCGCCCACGCTTGAACTGTGAACCAGTGTATGCGAGCGAGGACATTCTGTGGATTGGCTTTGATGTTATGGTGTGATATATTTATCCTGATATATTCGTTTCATCGCCTTCCTTTCATGACAATCCAATCAATTAAACTGTTTTCCCGTGACCTCTGTTGGTCTTGCTATACATCATTTATGGAGAGCACCCACACATCGGTTGTATTAATTATTCACTAATGTCCCGTACTTGGTCACCAGGGTATATGGTGACGATTTTCCAACTAATCAATGTTAATTGTCTCCAATGTAAGCAAAGGATTTATCAATGATTAGATTATCCACCGAATGAGCTGTTAACTCGAACTCAATTTACAAGCAGTTGAACATTATCGTTGATTGATGTCCTTTCTCTATTTTGTCTCGTCTTTAGGCATACGAACGCCGCTTCCCCACGTGTCCTCAGATGCCAATCGTGCTGGACTGTGAGATTATCGATGATGCTGAAACAGACAACGGAGCCAAGCGGGAAACGAAACGACGGTGCAAACTGGCCGTCGATGCACCGTATTTGTTCAAGAAAATCATCGGTATTGACGTGGCTTACTTCATCCAAACTAACTTCCTCGATCTGAAAACCCGCACGCTTAACATCGAAGCCATCAACGAGACGTTTTCGTCCAGAATCGAAATCTTCGAGAAGTGTCGCTACTATGCGCACCCGGAAAATCCAGACTGGACCTGCTTCGACCAGGTGGCCACTCTGGATATCAAGAACTTTTTCGGTTTCGAGCATTCGATGGAGAAGATGGGCATGAAGCAGTACTCTCAAACCACTCAAAAGGGAAAAGAAATCATCGAATACTTCATCAACGAACTTAAAAAAGAAGGCATCTCCCATGTCGACAGGTGAGTGATATGTATTTGTTTGTTTTGTACTAGGTACTATTAGGTACTAGGTTTAGCAATTAGAGCGGTGTATTTAGAAGTCTTGAAACTTCGATATAGGGTTTTCGTAGCTTGTATGAACTTCACTACGTTGTTACATTGTTTGGAGATGTTCTTATCTTAATCCTAGGTGCAGTTCCATGAACAGTATGAGAGTATCTCTCATTTTTTGCTCTCTATAGCAATCATGATACGCAGCATATTAAGAGAGCCGTATACTGCTACATCTTTGATTATATTGGGGGGACAGCAGTGAAAGATAAAACCGCTCTAAATAAGCTCCAAACATGGAGGACACTATTGTTCCAGGATTGTTTAATGTGCCAGTAAAATTAAACACCTACCCCCAATAGTAAACAAGCGAGAGAAATGAATTTTATCATCGCTCTTTCTCTTTGGGGCTCTCCTTTGCTGTTCTTATTTATCAAGCTTGTTACAACTTGCGATACATTACCGATCACGGACCGCTTGAGATGGGATAGTTTTCTTCGCTTGTTTTGATCGTGGTTCAAAATCAAATGAGAACGAATTCTGCAATGGTAATTTGAACTCCTCCCCTTTTCATAGTACGAGTACCCGTTCTTATTAATTCAAATCAAATGGAAAAAAAAAACCCTGCCGTCACAGAAAACTTCTACTCCGGCTCTTCGCCTACCGAAAATTCTAACGGAAAATCATCAGATAATGTAAATACCCAGTCTTCCGAAACGATCATACGCTAGGAAGATTTGAAAAGCATGCCTTAATAATTTGCATTTCCTGATGATGAATTAGAATCCTCGCATTTCAATGTGGCTGTGATCACTAGATCAAAAGTATTGCATCATTGATGCAAATCATTTCAGCTGATCTGGAATAGAACGTTTTAGCCGTTTGGATATTCACAGTGGGATTTCTCCAAGAGTTTTCCTAAGGAATTCCTTGAAGAATTTAGTTTCGAATATCACCATAATATTACCAGAGCTTTTCCAAGGATAATCAAAGAAATTACCTAAGAGATTCCATCAGGAATTTCTCCAAAGATTTTCTTAGATATTTTTTCTTTTCTGCTTTAAGTTCTGACCACTAACATTCGTTTCCATTACTTCCTACAGATGGAAAGAAGACGAAACAACAGAACCCGCGGCTACCGCCACAACAACGGTGTCAATTTCCAGCGAAAAACCGCCCCTCACACGCGATAACAGCATACTGGATGCGGACTACATTGCCACCTACTTAGGCCAGCTGTCGCCGTTGCAGGAATCTAAATTGGTTCAGTTCCGGAAAAAGATCGAAGAAACCAATCACGAAGGCAAAGTACCGGACTACCAGACACTGCTGCGGTTCCTGAGAGCACGTGACTTCAGCATCGAGAAGGCCGCCAGCATGTTGCAGGAATCGTTGCAGTGGCGCGAAGAACACCGCATCGATGACATTCTCGGCGAGTACAAAACCCCAGTGGTGGTGGAAAAATATTTCCCCGGTGGGTGGCATCATCACGACAAGGACGGCCGACCTTTGTACATCTTACGGTTAGGCAACATGGATGTGAAGGGTTTGCTAAAATCCGTCGGCGAGGATGAACTGCTAAAATTGGTAGGTTTTCGAATTAAGCGATTGGTATAACCACTCAGTGATTTCTGGTATTAACACCATGCAATTATTGTGTGGCCAATCACTTACCCGACTCACTCCATATCTGTGTAGTGTGCATTTAGAATCGTTTTCACTTGACAATCACTATCATTCAGTGAGTCAATACGGTTAGCTGCAGCTATCACGACCTTTTGCTTCCGGCTCTTTGTTTGCCCTGCTAGATAGCTATTCGAACTGATTGGATGCCATACGAGATATTAGCGGAATAGCAATTTGTGATTATTGTGCCATTTATTGCTCCATATTTTCAGACGTTGCACATTTGCGAAGAAGGCTTGAAGCTTATGAAAGAGGCGACCAAACTATTTGGGAAACCCATATGGAACTGGTGTCTACTGGTTGATCTGGATGGACTTTCAATGCGTCATCTGTGGCGGCCTGGCGTGAAGGCATTGCTACGGATAATCGAGACTGTAGAGAAAAATTACCCAGAAACCATGGGCCGAGTATTAATCGTGAGGGCACCACGTGTATTCCCGGTTCTCTGGACGATTGTTAGTGCGTTCATAGGTGAGTAGTTATTGTAACATTAAGTAAAATGACGATATGACTTACAATGGCTATGTTTACAGATGAAAATACCCGATCAAAATTTCTATTCTTCGGTGGCCCTGATTGCTTACACATTGAAGATGGTTTGGAGCATTACATTCCCACTGAAAAGATCCCTAGTTTCCTGGGAGGCTCCTGCATAGTAAGTATCAGCTTTTCCGATAATCTCTTTTGTATATATTTTATTCTTTCTTCTGCCTTCTTACAACGGAACAATCTCACAATATGCTTTAATTTTATCTTCTTTTGATCTACTTTTTCTTCGACTATCGTAACTAAAAAATGTCCTTCCGATTTATTGTTTGTACTAACTATCCCTTCCCCTTTCCCGTGTCTCACATGTTCTCTGTGTCTACCACTCTACAACAATCTCTATGTCCGCTGCAAACTCGTACGGTGCGCGTATTGCAAATTGTACTCGCAGCCAACTATTTCAACAGTGGGGGAAGCGGTGCCATCCAAATTGTACACACGGTGCTTTCTGAGCGCGTGTCATTGTGTAAGGAACTCTTATAATGATCACATTTTTTTCCCCGATCTCTGCATACCTATTTCACACGTTCACGCATCCGCAAGCGAAAAATGTTGATCACATGTTCACAAATGCAAAACCTAACTAGGTACCATTGCAGTAGAAAAAAAAAGAGACTCGTGGGAAATTTCATCGGCAATGTTAAGTAGTTGAGGCAAAGAAAATATTATGGCTATTACTTATTTTCTCGATTGATTTGAATTAATTTATACAAATTTCATGAATTATGTCATCACTCAAAACATTTATGTATATGTTTTTTTTCCTTCGGGTTAATATACCGGTTTGGTAATAAAAATACTTTTAACGAAACAAATTACCATATATCATTCTCTCATTAACAAGTATCATTCACCATAAGCCAAAGTTACATAATTGGAAATCCATAAGTCGTTACGAAATCAATTAAAAAAATCATTTTCATTAGAATTTAACTTCTGGGATGGGACTTAGGAGGAGTTATGAATTCAAGTTGAAAATGAGCCAACTCCATTTTCAATGCAAAAAAAGGTTTATGCTCAGTTTTTAGAATATTTATGAAAATAAATAAAAATAAGTGTTTTATTTGATACATTTTCTGTCAGAATTTCAGTGACTTTTTCTAGCAATTTCTTGTGCTCAATCAATTTCAAAACATAGGTCTGTTTCAAAATATTTTCACGACTTTACTTGTAATTTATTCAACAACTACAATTTTTCTCAACATTTCAGCATTGGCGTTGGTACAAGGGGGTAAAACTTTGACGAACAGTACAAGAAAATTATCTCTTTCTTTCTGGCGTCCCTACTGAGACAGAGCCTGCTCCACAGCTTGGTGTGCTTATGAGCATTTCATAGGTTAATAAATGAAAACTTTCTTAGTAAATCTACCATTTTTGCAAATATATTTCGCGAAGAATACCGTACTTTATAAACAATCAGTGAATAACCATAATATTTTATGCCGATCGATTCTCCGATGTATTAACATTATAAATGGTTGTACGAAAATCTGCTCCAAAATGTCCACTACATAAGACGATCGTTGATTTATTAATTATCAAATACAATGCAACATACCACATTTATGCCGCTGCTTGCTCCATTCATATATGTATAATGTTAGTCCATCTCCGAACATGGAACCAGCGACACCATCCGATCAAAGAAATCCTCATTCCAAAGCGATCATTTATATTAAGATTTCATCAATCCATTTATAAAATTCTTTTGGTATGAAGCTGTTTAGTTCATTTTCATTACAGTAGTAGTACAGCTAAATTGTATTCAAAATTTTAACACGATAGTCAGTTTCCATTAAACCTGCTTAACCAACGCTTAACTTTGTTCTTGCAAATTAACACTTCAGCATCGGGATGGAAGAAATACTTAGCACCATACTGTGGTACAAGCGAATCCTTATCTCATTTTAGACTATGATCCATGAAGGTGGTCTCATACCTAAACATTTGTACAAATCGGAGTCTGTAGAAGAGCATAACGGTGTACCCCACGGACACGAACACCATGGTTTGTACAAATCGGTTGATTTGAAACCGGGTCAGATGTTCGAGCTGGTTATCAAGAATACCGACCCCAAATCGGTACTGACGTGGGATATTGACGTGCTCAAGAATGACATTTTGTTTGCGCTGTACAGAACCGATAAAGATCTGGAACAGAGTTTCAATGGTAGGATACGGTAATTTACTGATCTCGGATCACATACATTGATGGGGGTTTTGTTTCGATTGCAGATTCGTTTTCATCCGTGTTCGATAACGCTGACATGAAAGAAGGCGTACACTACACTAGACTCGAAGAAAAGGTCAGGTGTAAACCCAAGGAAGGTGTTCAAGTAAGTATCATGGTTGTTCTTTGATGAGCGTATTCTGATCTAGTATCTCTTCAGGGTTCCCATGAAATGGCCACCGCTGGAACATACGTTCTGCAGTGGATGTGTCCGCCATCTTGCGATGGTCCTGCTCAATTGATGTATTTTCACGAGATTCTTAGCTCCGCCAACTATAAAGGCTCAATGACTAGTCTGCAGTCGGGATTCTCCTCTAACAGCTTGCAATCTCGATGATGCGAAACCTTTGAGACTGATTTTAGCCCGCGCCACTCGGGGGGTCATTAACATGAGCAGCACCCATTATCATTCTCTCAAACAAGCACAGAATCTCCATTACGATGGTTAAAAAGCATACCGACAACCATTTCACATTGGTGACACGAGCAAAGTTGCATTTCACTTGACAAATTACTGCAATTTCAACGGTTGTAACATAGATACAATAAGCAAACAATCAAGTAACGAAGAATCTTTTAACGGCATGTTTAGAAGTGCAAAAATCGGATGCGCGGAATAAGTTATGAACACACAAAAGCGGTAGAAATCTAGCATCAATTAGGGAAAGTGCAAGAAGTAATAATTAGATCAAAAATGAATAGTACATTCATGTCCTCGTGACTTACACATAAGACAATAGCAGGCAGCAAAGTGCGGTAACCTACACGTAAAAACAAAACAACTGTTTAACAGAAGTTCACGATCGCAGATTCTACCTTATGAAAAATACAGCTGACGAATCATTTTATACTACAGAACCTACTACTTTCAAATGTCACAACTTATTGATGTTGCACGAATACACTAGTTGAAGGTAAATCAAACGAAATTCTATCTGGTTCTAGCAAATCCAAATCATAGTATAATTGTGTATACACAGAACAGTACGGAGATTACTCTGCTCATTTTAGAAAAGCCTATAAACCCAGAGATCAATGTTAACCAGAAATCTTTAATATAAGAGATTTTTGGACACGATTTTTTTTTGTTAGGCGAACAGTATCATTTAACTCTTTTTGAGTATAAATATCAGAAATAACTTAAACCCAAATTATTTTAACTGGTTTACAAATCCTTCAAGTCAAACATACTAAAATTGTCTCTCATTTCAACACTTCTCATTGCTCTATTGGCTTACAATGGCCGCTTCCACGAATCTCTTATACAAAAGATCCCTAACGAAAACCACATACTATCTGTACTTCAAACTCGCTGTACATGAAACAAAATTAGAGCTTTGAATGTAGAAGCAACGTAGACCGCATCCAACGTGAAATATGAATCTCTATACCTCACATTCATCAACTTCATTGCCAAGCAGACCATACTTATGAGGCTTATAGCGATTACCGATTCCCATTTTTAAATCTCCTGCTATGTTTTCCTCGTTCTTTGCAGCTTAAGTCCACTTTCGTATCTACACTACTTATTATCGTTACAGATTTTTGTCATTTGTATTTAGTAGCATACGTATCACGGGTAGGTGAATAATAGTAATAACAGTTATGTAAAATGTCAAAGTAAATCTCTGTGATAAATTTAATAAAATACTTTTTGTTGAAAACAGAACCGCAATGTCGATAGATCAGAAACATCACAAACAGTATACGCGCCTATGTTCATCATTGCATGTTTCCCATCTATAGTTACAGGTAACTTTCCCTATTAACTTTAAGTCTCAGACTTTTGAGTTCATCTTTTCTCATAGGTTTAGAAAGTTTTACAAAAAATGTACTTTTCTCTCGAGCACGTCATACCGATAAGTCCAGTCAATACAGCAAACAGATTCCAACCAATGAAATATACGTATAGACATAAGCGAATCATGAAATAAACTTCTGCAAGCAGATCATTCAATGCATGAGAAGGACAGATTATATCCACATATATTTTTGAAACAACTCAGATACAAAATACATACATAATCAACAAGTAGTAGCGCAATAGTATTCAAACACAGACATAAATGCAACATTAAGGCAAGATTCCTGTTTTAAAGTTCAATTCAAATGATAACATTCATCGATACAGCTACTGATTACTACAAATTTCGTTGGATCGATTTTTTAACCTATAATCCGTTATGGCTGCGGCAGTCAATGTTCCTTCTTCTTGACAACGGATTTTGTATGGAAGGTTTTATGTCGCAACTTGGCATCTCCATAATGAAAAGGTTAAACTGACAAGTTCTAACATATTCCAAACAAAATCCATTACCATGAAAAAGGAAAGTCAATTCCCTGGTTGAAATGACACAAAATTAATTACGATGTAGGTTCAATTTAAGCAAAAGGAATCGTACTTTAATAAGGAATTGAAGGTCTTATTATTATATTGAATTGTTCAAGCAAAATTGCTAAATTTGATTATAATCTGGAATATTGAGGCAAAAGTGCAACACAAAAACGGAAAAAACTGATCCAAGATCAATGAAATTACTTAGCCAGAACGTGTGGTGTGGTAGCCGACCGGGAGGATGTGAATAGTAAATGGATTATTATATTTAACTGATATTTTTGTAAATTATTTTATTTATATAGAGAAAACTCCCTTTTGTAGCAGCAGTCGCCTTCTTTTGTCAAGAACGAGTATCGTGAAACGGGATAACTTTGATAATGCGGGTAACATTGATAGTAGGGGACTCACGGCATAAATACTAAACGAAATTAAACATCTTCTGTTAATCAGTTAAGCAAAACGACTGCAAAAGTAGAGAGCATAAGTATGACACTTCATGTCAAAACTATTTTCGTTGGAAGTGATAACATTTGAAGCTTTATACATATACCCTTTTGTCATGTGTACCTTTCTCAAGTGATATTCCTTATGACTCTCGTTTCATGGTACTCGTTCTTGACAAACAAAACAAAAAAACAGTTTCAAAATTGCTTGCCTGATTACATGATCAATCGCTAAATTTGAATATAATATGTGGATTTTATTTGCAAATTTTTCAATGAGTTCATACATAGGTCGAACTTTTGCCCCACTATGGCCCAAGCAATTGTTTCCAAGCAATTATGCAAAAACTAATACATTTCAAAGCATCCTTATGATAGGGCTAGAAACGCCCTTACATAAAATATTGAAAAAGATTTTATCTTTATTTAATTCCATGCAACGAAAGCTTGACCAAAAATAAAAATATTCACGTCCAAAAACAACAAACAGCCATAACTTTTCCAAATCCCAATAGATTTTTTATCATATTTGAAGTGAAAGTCTCTTACTTTAATAGCATTCGAACCACCATAGCAGTTATAAGTTTTATTTTGAATAGAGCTAGAAATCTTAAAAAAGGAAACTCTTGCCCCACTCGAACTTTTGCTCCACTTTACTCTATTTAAAATTGATCTTGTTTCAAATACTTTACCACTCTCCAGAGAACCGCCTATTTGGAATTAGATTATCAAGTCGCGAATGAACGCCTGGCGCATTTGTTGAAATTTCTAGTAAAATTATTCGTGATCAAACGTCAACATCCCACCGCAAAATCGCTACTGTTTGGAGGTGATTTTAACCTCCAAATTGCCAAGTTAGTTCTAATAACCTCCGTTATGTGAAATATGGTGGCGCAGCTATCGTCGCAAGTTTATCGTTAAACAGTCAATTGAATACATTCAGTTTATGTAAGTATTTCTTGGGAAACAAACTACCAAGTATAATTCCAACAAATTTATGAGTAATTTAGTAAATAATTGTTAGTTGAAATGTTAAGGTTTCCTTCTTGAAAGACTTTTGTTGGTATTCCTTGAAATCGTAAGATGTCGCCATTGTTTACTCCAGAAATGTCACCATATGTTCACTAATCAGGTCTGTCAGGAATTTTAATTGTTACATTAAATTTTCCAATTTTTACCAGAACTATTATCACAAACTCTACCTATACCTATATATAACACAGCGTAAGGAAAATAACATTTTTGCGTGTCTCAAGGGTCAAATTATATGTCTCTAGTAGATTTGGAGTTGCTGAATCTAATGCTGTTCTCAGAAATGTTCCAACACGTCAACATTTTATGCCACAGGTCGCCAAAGTTATATAAAACATTGGTTTCTGCTAAAATTAGGTTCCTTTTTGGATCCAGATTTTAAATCCACAAAATGCCGCAGAAAATTCTTAAATACCTCCAAGATTTCAGGAATCTACTAGCAATTTACAGATGTTGCTGGCATCTCTCAGGAAATTTGCCAGAAATTCGCGGGATTTTTTTGAAAGGAATCGTCTTCATATTCCGTTAGATTTTCATACACTCAAAATAATCCAAACGTCATTCTTACGTGAAAACATACATGGCTTTTTCCATCGCACTTTCCACATAGCTCTTACGTGAATCATAGGTAGCCCAGAATGAACGCATGAACTTTTGAACTTCGTCCATTCCACCAGCGTTATACGTAAGAGCTACGTGGATTTTCCGGTAGCCTTTACGAAGCGTTTCAATAGGGTCTAGATGGTTTTGCATTAAATTTAACTGTAATAAAAACCAACCTCATTTCTAATAGGCATTGGAAGAAAACTAATTCCCAATTGGAAAATGTAAACATACTTAAAAGATTGTGATATTATTATATTCAATCTGAACATTTTGAATCCTGTTTCCCAATTTTTGTGTGTTTGGTCTGTGTAGCCTTCGCGTGCTATAATTGATAGATGTTATAAATGAGGTATAAAATGTGAAGTAATGCAGGGATTCTTCGGTATTCAAAGCATATTTACCTTGAAATCAATCTTACACAGGGTTTAAAATTCAGCAGCTTCTGAAGTTCTTTAAAAATTGCCATCTTAGGATTTGAGCTCAACACCGAATGTACGTACAATATGCAGATGTCAAAATTAATTTAGGCACCTACGTGAATTTCACGTAAGTGCGATAGGTAACCTCAGTAACAATTACCGAGTCACTGTTTGGTGATTATGAATAGCTTAGTGATCTTTATCTTGGTCAGGTGAAATGGAGGTAAAATGAATATGGATTAATCTACGATATTTTTCACGTAGCAATGACGTTTGGATTATTTTGAGTGATAGATAATAAAACAAATTAGAGGTAAGCGGGATATAGTGAGTACCCAGCATTATCATCGTAAATTTACCTTCATAAAATTAAAATTAAAATGTAGTCAGTAATACAGTAATCCTTCAATAGTTTGTAAACGCACGACTAGTTTCTTTCAACAAATGTGGGCTTCGTGGCCGTGTGATTAGTGTAGATAGGTACCATTTGATCAATTGAGAAAATGAGGAGATTTAATGTATTAAAAAAATGTACAAAACTTACCTGATTTATTAAGCAATTTTAGCCGAAAAAGGCTGTAAATCAGGACATGTCCTGCTAAATCATGACGGATTGTTGTAGTAACCAAGCATTTAGCCGCATCGAGTCAAGAAGTGTGGGTTCAATTCCCGCTGCAGTCCGGAAAGCTTTTGGTTAGGAGCGTATTTCGACTATGCCCCAAGGCGTTGCATGCTAGTCCGTGGTCTAGCGTGTGCTTCCTTCAAAGGGCAAATGCTTCCAGTGGACGGCATTAACTCGTGGCTAAAAAGCGCAAGTACACAAATTATACACAGATGATCTCAGCAATAAACGATGGGAATTAACACAGAGCTAACGAGCATATAAACGCAATTTTAATATATAAGTTTATTTTGTTTTTTATTTTATCTATAGTTATAAATCACATTTGAATGCAGTTTTATTTTCTCATTTCTTGTTTCATTTTTTCTGGTTTCAAGTGTGTTGCTGCTATCCACATATCAATTGAACAATGTATTTTAACCACTTTCATTTATTAGACTATGAACGGACAGTCGTTCCTGGCTTATGGGGCGTTTAGTTATAATTGTTCACTGTTCCAAAAAACCTGTTATCTTTGTTATCTTGTCGCTCGGTCTTCACATCAAGATATAGATGAACGTTTCTTGGTTTGTTACTGTTAATCGAATGGAAGGAGCAATTTCTTTCCGGTAAAAGAAACAGTGCTATTCTCGCTAGTTTATGTTGTTCAAAAAACGTGTTCTAATATTTCCAATATATGATTTGTTGTTTTCATACTTTTGCTGTACTATTTTTTTATTTGCATTGCATTTGGTGGTTGGTGTGTTGTGTGTATATTTATAAAATGAATGTCCTTACTATTATACGCTGAGTCTTGTTCTACAATGACTGATTTTTCCTACTACAACTATAATGATGATGACTTTTATTCAAAGACTGACGGGCGAAAAAAACTGCTTACTTTTTGTGACTTTTTCTTTTATATTTCTTAATATTGAATTATGTTTGAATAACTCTAAGCGAAAAAAGATGTTACACAGCACATGCTAAAACGGTTCCGGTTGAACTGTCTATTTGCAACCAATCACTATTCTTCAATGAGAATTAAAAATGCTTTACATATTGATCAATAGTGCTGAAAACGAAAGTTACCGGCATGGTCATTTGTGAATAAATAGTTTTGTAACATTTAACTTTTCGATTAGCGCTCCAAACAAGTGCCTTATCCGTTTGCATAACAAAGAAAGTTTCTCCAGCAGAAAAAAAACGGCAGGACAACTAGTACAAGGAACAATTTAGACAATTGGAATTCAAAGCAACGAACCCTAATACGACCTTGATGGATGGCAGTACATATATAAGCGATGAATAAAACGAACATGAGTAAACTTCCAAAGTCGGACGTAACGAAAGAAAAACGTAAATTTCTACATACAGCTTGCGCAGCTAACAATCGCTACAATATGCGTGTGGATGTGCTTGTGAGATTTTCAAATTTTGGGCGATGTTCTGAGCAATTTGGGCAATGCCAATCAACAGCTGAAAGTGGTTAATATTCCATTTCATCTCCCCTTTTTTCGTGTTGGGGGCCTTTCTCTTCTCTGCGGGACTGCCTCTGGGAATTTGGACAGACGGATCGGATGTCTTCGTCTCAAAACAGGATTCTTTGATGCAGAAAACGAGCGCACTGTGCATTGTTCTAGGACGATTTTTACTAAGCGAGTGTGGAACCTGTACGAACCCACTATTTAACATGGGACAAGGGGTACGAATGAAAAAATTCTCACGTTTCTCGATGATGGCGATAGACTTTTACAGTGCGTTTCGAGTTTGTTCAATTTGACCCTTGTTTGTTGGTTTCAAATATGCTTTCAGTATATTTTCCGATTTTTTATTTTTTCAGTTTTCCATTTTTATAATATTTTTTTAAAAAGAAGTTCCACAATCATCGTAGATCAATTCAGGTCCCTGTCTTCTAAGTACTTGTATTCAAAAGTGAATCCTTCCTTTTTCCGTTGACCCCACTTTTCATAGTCGAAGTAGATGTAGGTGCCCTGTCAGGAGGTAAATGAAGTATTATCATACACATTGGCAATTGAACAGCAATTTTTACGTACCTGTTCGAACTCTTCGTTGATGATCTTCGGCTCTTCATGGCGCTGGAACCACATCATATACTTCGTATGAAATCGCCAGCTTTGCTTTTTGAGAGCCTTCGCCGCCAGATATTGCGCCTTGGTGCCCTCCATGTAGTAAAACACAAAGAACAACGTTTCAGGCGAAAGGCGCTGGAAAAACTCTACCGTGTCAGAATGTGGAAGTGGTTGCTGCAAAAGAAGACGGAAGGCATTTTCGGTTGAGGATTTGTATTGATTTTGAACGATTATTGATTAATCAAGTAATGTCAAACAACTTTTCAGTGTGTAATACAATTGTGCGAAATGACCCTATGCCAAAATAGTTTTCCGGGAAATATTACTTTCCGGGACTCGTGTCTTTGGGAAACGGGTTCCCAGGAAATGCCGTACAATGATATCGAACGAGTTTGTGCCAAACCACTTTATGTCACATGAGCTCACCCGATAAGAAAAACTTTCAGACATGTGTTTGTACATCTGTATTGCCTACATGAAAAATATGGGAAACCCATATTTGAGTACCTATTTTTTAACTTACTCTTGAGTAATTTTTCTCCCCCTATTTCAATCATTCCATCTACATCTATTGTTGTCAGAGAGCGAAGAGCAAAACAACCCAAAAACCGAACCTTAGTGCGTTAACTCAAATTTGATTTAATGGCACAGTACTGAATACGTGTTGAATTCGCGTAACACGGACACATTTTGACGGTGCACTGGTTGAAATCCCCCTCGCCCGATGAGGTTTGCGGTGGCGACGACGATAGGCGCTTCAAAAAGCGGCTTTGGTCGATTTTCTTCAGCCTTCTCGTACAAATCTTGCCTTTGCGCACCGATTCCTGCAGGGCCAATTCTGGAAGCGCGAGTCAATTTAGAAATCTTGAGCGATTTCACTATTCGGACGCTGGATTTGCAGCCACTTGATGATCAACAGCTTTGTGCCTCTGGTAGCGAGGGGCTGAGCAGGTTCGGAGGAGCTCTTACTAGCTCGAAAGCCAAAACAGAATGAAACGAAATTCAACGAAGGAGGTATGATTTATACCCTTAGAATAGCAGATGATGCTTCTCCTTACGTATTCTTCACATTCTGATGTGGGAAGTAGGCTATATGAAACTGATGCCTTGGCAAAGGATGTACAAGATGAGCATTATGCTGTTATTGCATCTTGACGGCACTGCAGCAGCGTCCTCGGAAACATCCTCTAATTGCCGTATTGTCAATTATTCGTAATAAATCAGATATTGTATGATGCTTCGAAATGAATTAAGAGATTATAGCAAGTATGTGGTAAACACATTAGGAAATATTACACAAATAACTCTTTAGTACGCATTTGTTGGTTCTGAAAAAGGCCGATTGAATTGTTGAATTCGAGTAATTGAAATCCTCCTCGCTCGATGAGGTTTGCGGTGGCGATGACGATGGGCGCTTCAAAAAGCCGTTTTGGTCGATTTTCTTCAGCCATCTCGTACAAATCTTGCCTTTGCGCACGATTCCTGCAGGGCCAGTTTTGGAACCACGAGTCAATTTAGAAATTTTGAGCGATTTCACATTCCGTCCGCTGGATTTGCAGCCGCTTGATGATCAAGAGCTCTGTGGCACAGATAGCGAGGAGCTGAGCAGGTTCTGACACATTTGGCGGCGCACATACGATGACGATGGACGCATCAACAAACGGTTTTATTCGCGGTGGATCCGATATGCGTGTTGTTCCATTCGCGTCCCATTAAAAACTGAGCTGAGGGTACGAAAGGGACTCGAGACTTGCTCGCCGACCAAATTCACAGTCTGACGGCAAAAACAAGAATGAGCGAAGAAGCTGGAATCAGTCTGCTTTTATAGTGCGAAGCGGAACGCAAAAGAAGCGTGGAAAACTACTTGAACGTGATTTGTTGCACAAGAAAGGGGTCGACATTTTCCCAATTTTCAATAGTTTATTGTCAAAAATCAATAGTTTTCTCCATTCGAGAAAATTGTTGTTTGTGTTGTTCGACCGATTGGTGGAAAAATATTGAAAATCTATCGACAAATGGCTGAGTTATTAGCGTTCAAAATCTAACATAATTTCGTGACGGTCGCAAAACTTTAGATTTTCAATACAGCGGCAATAGATGGCTCTTTTTAGTGGTAGTAAAAACGAAATTCTGAAGCAAAGAAAGCACCACGGAAGATGAATAAAACACAAAAAGTGATGTTTTTACATTACACTTGATTGCTAATCACAACTATTTTTTGATCCGGTTTCCTAATTGCAAGTATTTTACGTTATTCATTATTTTCCATACGTTTTGACAGTTCTCGACTACTATTCTTATTTGCGTGTAGCGCGTTCAGTGAGTGGAATACAAACATCAGTGTCGCCGCTCGGCGGCCAGCATAGCATAGCATAGCATAGCATAGACTGACTGTACATGTCAATGGTTGCTACTCCGTGATTGATCGGAACTGGTAAGAATTGCACTACGATCCAAATGAATAAGGGATGGGAGTTTCCGCTTACTCTCGAAGTGCAATTTTAGCAGATCTAATATTATTGATCAATAACGGCGCCGGCCAAGTCCTTACAGTCAGTTGGGATGGGGAAGGAATGTTAGGGTGTAATGATTGTTGCTTCTAGAGACCGAGAATACCTCTGCATCTCCACAATCACCACGGGGAGGGTGTTTATTAGTGAGGGAGGAAAAGATCTGGGAGTCACCTCTGGTCGGTGATGCGATCCATGGACAAGGGGGAAATATACGACTTGTATTTAAAGCTAGTTTTGTATTTTTGTCTCGAGAAGTTTTTGGAAAAATACGTCAACATCTATAATGTCGAACAATTCACAAGACGTTTTTATTAATGACGAAAACTGAAAATTACATGTATATATTTTAACTTATATGAAACAGGAATAATGCCGACACTTGTAGTGACGAACCATACATAGTTTGTTTGAAAATTACATATGAGTATTACTGTGCATTTTGTCTCGATATGGTAGAAGTTTTAGAAAATACGTCAACATTCACAATGTCAAACAATTCAAAAGATTTTTTTAATAAATAATTTTTAATAATGTCAAAAAGAGAAAAATATATGTATATTCAAATTGTATAAGAAAAAAGCATAATGCCGACACATATAGTGACGAACCATACAAAGTTTGTTTTAATATTACATAAAAGTTACGCTTTCAAGAAAATATGTGTTATCATAAGCATGAAACGAACTCACCAGTTGGTAATCCATTCTCGACTGAACACAAAACTGACACTGACAGCATAACTTCTTGGCGTCCCGAAAATAAACCGTCTTGCTTGGGCCTTCCCAAATACGTACCCAGCAAGACGCTCC
The DNA here is from genome assembly GCF_002204515.2 of Aedes aegypti. NCBI lineage: Eukaryota > Metazoa > Arthropoda > Insecta > Diptera > Culicidae > Aedes > Aedes aegypti. Next base: position 386,567,083 of record NC_035108.1, read on the forward strand.
AAAACAGGTGAAAAAAAAAAAAATAAAAAAAAAAAAAAAAAAATCTCCGGCGACGAAAACACGCGCGAATCCGTCACCAAAATCAATCGGACGACGCAAAACCGAACTGTCCTGCTTGGGCTTCACGAAGCACTACCCAGCAAGACGCTCCAAAACAGGGGGAAAAAAATTCTCCGGCAACAAAAACGCGCGAATCCGTCACCAAAATCAATCGGACGACGCAAAACCGAACTGTCCTGCTTGGGCTTCACGAAGCACTACCCAGCAAGACGCTCCAAAACAGGGGGAAAAAAAATTCTCCGGCATCAAAAACGCGCGAATCCGTCACCAAAATCAATCGGACGACGCAAAACCGAACTGTCCTGCTTGGGCTTCACGAAGCACTACCCAGCAAGACGCTCCAAAACAGGGGGAAAAAAAATTCTCCGGCATCAAAAACGCGCGAATCCGTCACCAAAATCAATCGGACGACGCAAAACCGAACTGTCCTGCTTGGGCTTCACGAAGCACTACCCAGCAAGACGCTCCAAAACAGGGGAAAAAAAATTCTCCGGCAACAAAAACGCGCGAATCCGTCACCAAAATCAATCGGACGACGCAAAACCGAACTGTCCTGCTTGGGCTTCACGAAGCACTACCCAGCAAGACGCTCCAAAACAGGGGGAAAAAAAATTCTCCGGCATCAAAAACGCGCGAATCCGTCACCAAAATCAATCGGACGACGCAAAACCGAACTGTCCTGCTTGGGCTTCACAAAGCACTACCCAGCAAGATGCTCCAAAACAGGGAAAAAAATTCTCCGGCAACGAAAACGCGCGAATCCGTCAGCAAAATCAATCGGACGACGCAAAACCGAACTGTCCTGCTTGGGCTTCACGAAGCACTACCCAGCAAGACGCTCCAAAACAGGGGGAAAAAAAATTCTCCGGCATCAAAAACGCGCGAATCCGTCACCAAAATCAATCGGACGACGCAAAACCGAACTGTCCTGCTTGGGCTTCACAAAGCACTACCCAGCAAGATGCTCCAAAACAGGGAAAAAAATTCTCCGGCAACGAAAACGCGCGAATCCGTCACCAAAATCAATCGGACGACGCAAAACCGAACTGTCCTGCTTGGGCTTCACGAAGCACTACCCAGCAAGACGCTCCAAAACAGGGGGAAAAAAAATTCTCCGGCATCAAAAACGCGCGAATCCGTCACCAAAATCAATCGGACGACGCAAAACCGAACTGTCCTGCTTGGGCTTCACAAAGCACTACCCAGCAAGATGCTCCAAAACAGGGAAAAAAAATTCTCCGGCAACGAAAACGCGCGAATCCGTCACCAAAATCAATCGGACGACGCAAAACCGAACTGTCCTGCTTGGGCTTCACGAAGCACTACCCAGCAAGACGCTCCAAAACAGGGGGAAAAAAAAATTCTCCGGCATCAAAAACGCGCGAATCCGTCACCAAAATCAATCGGACGACGCAAAACCGAACTGTCCTGCTTGGGCTTCACAAAGCACTACCCAGCAAGACGCTCCAAAACAGGGGGAAAAAAATTCTCCGGCAACAAAAACGCGCGAATCCGTCACCAAAATCAATCGGACGACGCAAAACCGAACTGTCCTGCTTGGGCTTCACGAAGCACTACCCAGCAAGACGCTCCAAAACAGGGGGAAAAAAAAATTCTCCGGCATCAAAAACGCGCGAATCCGTCACCAAAATCAATCGGACGACGCAAAACCGAACTGTCCTGCTTGGGCTTCACGAAGCACTACCCAGCAAGACGCTCCAAAACAGGGGGAAAAAAATTCTCCGGCAACAAAAACGCGCGAATCCGTCACCAAAATCAATCGGACGACGCAAAACCGAACTGTCCTGCTTGGGCTTCACGAAGCACTACCCAGCAAGACGCTCCAAAACAGGGGGAAAAAAAATTCTCCGGCATCAAAAACGCGCGAATCCGTCACCAAAATCAATCGGACGACGCAAAACCGAACTGTCCTGCTTGGGCTTCACGAAGCACTACCCAGCAAGACGCTCCAAAACAGGGGGAAAAAAAATTCTCCGGCATCAAAAACGCGCGAATCCGTCACCAAAATCAATCGGACGACGCAAAACCGAACTGTCCTGCTTGGGCTTCACGAAGCACTACCCAGCAAGACGCTCCAAAACAGGGGGAAAAAAATTCTCCGGCAACAAAAACGCGCGAATCCGTCACCAAAATCAATCGGACGACGCAAAACCGAACTGTCCTGCTTGGGCTTCACCCAGTGTCGCCGCTCGGCGGCCAGTGATAGAAACTGAATGTTCGAAAGATTGTTGTCTGTACTTTTTGCCACTGGCGCGCCAACTGTTAGCGTTTAAGAACGAAATAAACAGTCGTTACCCTATTGACACCCAGTATGTTGCCGTAAAACGTAGTTAACGTCAAAATCATGGTGCGCCAATTATCGAGAAATAACGCTCCTTAATTCGGCGTACAAAATAATGTCACGTATTCTGTTTAACAGATTGAGGCAGCTGGAGGAGTCCTTCGTCGGCGAATACCTAGCTGGTTTTCGTCAACGATGGATCAAATGTTTATCTTGCGACAAATCCTTGAAAAGTTCCGGGAATACATCTTGCAGACTCACCATCTGTTCATTGTTTTCAAAGTGGCGTACGATTCAGTAAAGGGAAATGAGTCATGGCAGAAAATGATAGAACACGGTTTTCCGACGAAACTGATTAGCCTGATTCGTCCAATAGATGGATTGGAGCGAGCAGATGCGCTTTCGAACCTTTTGTTCAACATTGCCTTTAAAGGAGCTATTAGGAGAGCAGGCGTGCAAGGAAGCGGAGCCATCATCACCCGGTCGTATGTGCTCTCCTACGTTTTTCGGACGATATCGATATAATCGAACTTGAACAGCGAGAACTGGACTTACCGTCAATACCAGCAGAACAAAGTAATGATAGCCGGTAGACAGTGTGGTTCAAATTGTGATGTTGGTGCTGAGTGGTGAAAAATTTGAAGTAGTTGAAAAATGTGTATATCTTGGTACTTTAGAGCTGTGCGATAATGACGTTACTCGGGAGGTGCGAATAGTTCTTTTTAAGGGATCCGAAACCAGCTTAATTCCCTTGACCTGCAGACGAAGACAAAATTCACGCTATAAAATACACAACTCCTTCCGTTTACTTTATATGGCCATAAATGCTGGACGATAAAAGAGGTGGACCGAAAGATTTGGAGTTTTAGCGTAAAATGCAGCGAGCATAAAATGCTGCGGCGTCACATAAATCATGAGTTGTACCAAGTATATATAGAAGTGGATATTGTCAAGCTCATAAAACATGGAACTTAAGCCCCAAACACAATTAGAACGGCCGTACGGTACAACAGCCCATTTGATCTACACTTCACTTGTCAAATTAATGTTGAATCTTGTTTAGTCGACATTGATCAAAACATTGACACGTCATCGAAATCGTTGTTGCTGTTTTGCCGTTCTTGTCGTAATGCCGTTGCATTGTGTTTGGCTCTTTAAGCGATTGGCTCAGTACCGAGCTCAGTGGAGACTCCATTCGGCGTAAATTCGTAGTGGATTGTAGTCCATCAAGTAAGTACGTGTGGAGCAGGGGTTGACAAACAAATTGATTTTTACAGCACGAGTCGTACATGTTCAGAGCAAAATTGAAGTCAACAAAGTTTAACTCATTTTGTCCACGCTAGTGATCCTTTATAAGAGAGACATGCGGAAGCTGACATTTCTGTCAAAGTGTGAGCCAATCGAGCAGCGAGAACTGTCAAAGCGTGAGCCAAACGAACATGCGTTATGCTTGTTTTGAACTTTTCTTGAGCAGTAATGTAATCCGCTTGAATTTATTTCGATAATATTTTTTTTTTGCTTTGATAAAAATAATATTTAATTGGTATTTTTCTTTTTTGAGTTTTTGTCAATGCGATATTTAGTAGTTGATTTTTTTTCTACTGTTTATTTCTTTGTAAATGAGGCTCAAAGATCTATAACGAAACAAAATACACTATTTAGCAATGAGGAAGTCATGTCCGTGTTACAATATTATTCTCGACGCCGAGCAAACTCAGCACTGCTGGTCTGTTGCCAAATCATTCCATTTTACATCCGCTTGAATCTGGTGAATTTCCAAAGGAATGGTAAAAGTCTTTCTTGGTACCTATTTACAAATCAGGCAAAAAATCTGATATCAGGAACTATCGTGGGATTGCCATCATTTCATGCATTCCAAAACTGTTCGAATCAATTATTAACAAATGTATTTTTGGTCAAATTAAACACAGAATAACTAATTCACAACATGGCTTCTTTAAAGGCCGTTCAACTACTACAAACCTCCTGGAGTTTGTTGATTATTCCATAATGGCAATGGATAAAGGTAACCACGTAGAGGCTCTCTACACTGATTTTAGTAAAGCATTTGATAGACTTGACATTTCAATGTTAATTTTCAAACTGAGTAAAATAGGTATCGAGAAAAAGCTTCTCAAATGGATTGAATCATATCTAACTGACCGGCAGCAAATAGTAAGATTTAATGACAAAAAATCCAAACCAATTCAAGTCACATCAGGTGTCCCTCAAGGCTCCCACTTAGGACCTCTCTTTTTATTTTATATGTTAACGACGTATCTTTTCTTCTTAAAAAAATACGGATTCTTATATATGCAGATGACATGAAATTGTTTTTAGAAATCATGAAAGACGACGATTATGAAACATTCCATAATGAAATACTTTTATTTAATACCTGGTGTTTAAAAATTTTTATTGAAGTTGAATGTTGGAAAATGTAATCTAATAACTTATAGCAGAAAACGAAACACTCCGAATTTAACAATAAGGTTAGGAAACCAACAAATTAAAAAATGTGATAAAATTAGAGATCTAGGAGTAATTTTGGATTCCAAATTAACGTTCGTTGAACATTACAACACAATAACTCATAAAGCGGGCAATATGCTTAACTTCATAAAACGTTTCGGATATCATTTTCAAGACCCTTATACGATCAAAACCCTTTACGTAGCTTATGTGAGATCCATATTAGAGTATTGTAGTGTTGTCTGGTCCCCATATTTGAAATCACATGAAGAACGAATAGAGTCGATTCAAAAGCAGTTTTTACTATACGCACTCCGCAAATTAGGATGGACTGTATTTCCTCTTCCGTCATATAAAGCACGATGCATGTTGATAAACATTCAGACATTAAAACAGCGACGAGAATATGCCATGGTCGCATTTGTTAATGATATCGTTTCACAACGTATTGACTCAACAAAGCTATTATCTAAATTAAACTTTTATGCTCCTAATCGACAATTGCGTCACAGAAATTTGTTTACTTTAGATCGTTATCGTACAAACTACGCCAAATTTAGTCCTCTAAATCAAATGATGTCTGTTTACAATGAGCATTGTGAAATGATTGATCTTAGTATGCCCCGGACCAAATTGAAATCATATTTTAACTCACTAGGAAATCTTAGAATATAAGAAACAATGTAACTATGTAGTCTACAAATGATTGACGAAATAAATAAATAAAATATATTTATCATATAAAGGATTACTAGTTTACGCATACGTCCTGGAAACTGCTCGTCAGTAGGCAAGTGTCAAACTTAATCACTAAGCTCCCAGAAAGAATTCCACCCTTACTAGGATGGAATCTCAGTAAGGGGAAAGTGGGGCAGTTTGGTTACCTTATGAAAAAGTCGATAAAAGTGCTGAAAGTATTATGGAAACTTCGGGTTTTTGCGTGATTTCCAACAATTCTTAGATCAATTCACAAGATCTGTATGATTTCCGTTGTCCTATAACATTCCCGAATGCATGAGAGATTTTTCAAAATTTGTCATTTTTTGAGTCGATTTTTTACCGATGGGGTGATGAAATGAGCACCCTATATTTGGTTGTAAAATTATCTCATATAATCTAAAAATTTAATTATTCTCTTCATTACACTTGAAAGTTATCAGTATTTATAAACACTCCGCGCAAAAATGTTAAATTTTTAAAAACATTCTAACAGTCAAATTTTATCATTCCAAAATGATTAAATTTGAAAGAGCCATTCGGGGCAATATGGGCAGTTTTTTCGAACTTCATTTATTTCTTTTTCTCTGAGTTTGGAACACTGACTTGTAGCATGTATTTTGCTTAATTTCCTTGTCAGCTTTAGGGTTGCATGTTATGTTAGATGAAATTTCAAGAATTTATGCAGTTTTCAAGGGGTGCTCATTCCACCCCATTGGCCAAACCGCCCCGACTACCCCTATGCTAAATGACTATTATGCCGCACAACTTCATTCCATATGGGCTTCCTTCCTAAGAACAGAGATTTCTGTGGAATATATTCGTCACTAAGGGCTTAATAGACTCAATGTGATGTCATAGAAGTGAAGATAAGTTTTTGTATAATACCAACTACTTACGTTTGATATAATTTAATTGGCATTTGGAATTTTATCAGTGTCAATTTTAATGTTTATTTTTTAGAGTATGCCATCTAAGAGTTTGGTGTTTCGGCTGATCAATTTTCATATTAGGTTTTATGGAAGCAACTTAGTTGAAGTGATCAAATGTGGATAGTGTTCAAAATTAATGAAAAATGTGTACAACAGTCATTTAATTTGTAGAAGACTAGTGATAATGATAATAAATCTTCGAGCTGTTTAGTAGAATACCTATAAGTAGATGAAAAAAACCGAATTTAGTACTATACCATTTAATTCCACTAGAGTTTGTATCCTTTGACAGATACGCGTATTTCGACCACAACTGTAAGGCCGTCTTCAGTGTCGTGTACTAGACTCGACTCGAGTCTAGTACACGACACTGAAGACGGCCTTACAGTTGAGGTCGAAATACGCGTTATCTGTCAAAGGATACAAACTCTAGTGGAATTAAATGGTATAGTACTAAATTCGGTTTTTTTCATCTACTTACTAGTGATAATGGTTTAAGTTGATGATCGATGGTCTTGGCTTACTAAAGTAAATTTCTATATAATGGGAGAGGGACAATTTGTTTTATTCGTTTCAGAGAGCGAGTAACGGCGCTTTAGCCGAGGCTATAATGCCAGGACATAAGAAGGAAATATCTTTGTCCCATCCCAGGAAACCGATCTCATCAATGGAGTGTGCATTAACTTTCTTAGCAACGCCACTTCCAACGATTCGATCTATCTCTCCCTGAATGAAACGGTTGGTACGGTTGTCCCCGTTTCTTCTTTCCTTAAATTGAAAAATGTTCGTCTATCACGTTATTCATTCGTGGATAATTTGATCGCCGTGAATTTCGCAATTACCTTCAAACCCAAGTCTGCACAGTGGGCCTGGCCATTTTAATACTTGTATCATATTTTCTATATGCTGCAAATATTAATGCTGACAAGAAAATACTAAAAGAAATTCTGGTGTTTCCAGGATGCTTTTCATTATTGGCTGTGCAAGCACTTAGATTAGATTGTATTAGATTAGATTATTTTTTAGAGTATGCCATCTAAACGGATTAAAATTGACATAATTTCTTCCTTAGAGATAAAGGGAGTCAAGAAAGTGTTCACGGTCATAAGGGGTAAGAACTGGAGAAAAACAATATTTGGGCACCTCCATAATTCATTGTGGTATGAAGTGAAACCCCTTTGCTTCTAGGTCGCCTACTTATACTTTTGAGCATGTGCCAGAGACTATAATTACCTGTGGATAATGCGGAGGTGTCTGCACGGGCTGTCGTTGCAAATAGGACTTCAGCCTTTCGGAATCACTTGGCGTTGGCAAGTGGTAGTAAGCGGCTTCCATCATTTGGAACTGTAAAACAAACGGAATCAGTCAGTGAAACCCCGGCCAAACATGAATTCGAGCGAGAATCGTAATAATTACTTGTATCTGATGTTCTTTCTGCAGCGGCGATGGCCCAAGCGGTGCCACGCCTAATAGCGGCGGTATGTGCGCTTCGTTCGTGCCGCTTACTTTCATACTGGCGCTGGTCACGTTAGGATTCGCCGTATTTGCAACGATACTAGTGCTAGTGTTGATGATAGCATTTGGCCCGTTGCTGATGGCAGTAGATGACGACGTAGGTATCAGAGAGTTCGCACTGTTGGCCGGATCCACCAGGGTAAACGGCTGCTGTTGTTGTGGCTGTTGCTGTGGTTGCGTTTGTTGTGGTGGTTGCTGCTGTTGGGCGCCGGGCTGCTGCTGGCCTGATTGAACAGGCTGTCCACCGGGTTGTCTTGTATCGGGTTGGCGCTGAGGTTGCTGCTGTACCGTCGGAGGTTGCTGCTGCGTTTGGGTACCGGCTTGGGAGGCCTGTTGCTGCACCAGTGTACTGCTGGCAACCGGCGACGGGCTAGATTCCAAACCTCCGCTGGTCCGGTTTATCACTTCCTGGGCTATGTTTTTCAATGTAGACATCGGATGAGTGCTTGCTATATGCATTGATACAGCATGATTGGTAGCATTCTTACCGAGTGTTGTAGGACCGTTTAGGAGTTGCTGCTGTGGCGGGGACATCAAGCTGGGGGATGCCCTAAAAATAAAAACGATGGTAAATTTAGCGGAAATCAATACCGGTTATTCACGGGATCCCCCGACCATTATCAGAAATCAACTCTATGCAGCGAGCCAGATTACATGGGAATCAAATGGAGGGTCCATAATAGGAAACGTCAAATTTGTAAACATTCCTATTATGGACACAGGCGGGGTCCATAAAAGGCATGAGGACAACAGTTTTCCAAACAAGTACTTCACTGGCTAAATCGAATGATTTTGTGTGTTTTAAAAGCGTACTATGAAGTAAAGACATGGAATTTGTTGATAGGCAGCACAAAACGTAAATCCATCCAAGATATTGCAGAAAAGCGCCAAGAATGAACTTCAGCGACTAAGGGGTCCATTACGAGCACTGAAACCCTAGATTTTGATTGAACATTTCATTTGATAATCACGGCAAATGCAGAACCGTTGAAATATCCCTAATTTGTTTTGAATTTCTGGACTTGGTTCCGGGTCATTTGGCCGAATGCCATTTGGCCGAATGTCATTTGGCCGAATACCGTTTGGCCGAATGTCATTTGGCCGAATACCGTTTGGCCGAAGTATGAAATAATAGTGAATTACAGTTAGCATATTATTGAAGTGAGCTTCGAAGATGAATTTCAAAGAGCTTATTCAGCTTATTTTCAAAGAAGGTTAATTATCATTGATATACAGATAATTGGCTCTTTGATATCAGTTCAACAAACAGTCAGTGCTGAAAAAAGAACATCTTTAATGTAAGCAAATATTCACTTCTCTGCTAGTGGTAATAGCTGCCAGCAGAAGCTTTTGCATTGTGTTTGTAGTCAGCTTTTGACAGTAACTAAGACGGTTCACGAGTTATTAGTCTTGCTTTAGGACTGGACTGCTTCGATCCCTCGAATCGTATTAAGTAAATTATTTCATAATTCTAGTAACCGCAAATTTTGGCTTCTTCTTTTCACAAAGGAGAAACTGTGAGCTATTTCCTCGTAATTGTTCACCGAGTCAATCGGTTTACTGCTACACGCAAGCAATGGTGCAGAGCTCAGTTCAAACCTTGCAATCTTAATATTGGAGGAGAAACAGAAAGAGCAGCCTATGATCAAAAGAAGGAAAAAAAACTCTTATGAAAATTTAAGCAAGTGCTATGCAAACAACTTTTATATTAGTATACCTACAAAGAACTGCCGATGATTTAAAGAAGGTAAAATTCCCTATTAACATATAAGCTGAATTATTGCCAACAGTAACGAAACCAGTATAACTCGAAAGAATAGCCTATGCTTAAAAGAAGGAAAAACTTCTAATGAAATCATAAAAAAAAACTTGAACCCTATCATACCGTTGGTAGCCCCTGATGAAATAACCATGATCTTTGAGTTTTGATGAAATAAGTGGAGCTTACAACTTCGTCCTTAATTAACGGGTCAATTTTATCATTCTGAGTGAGCACTTATATAGCGACAAACATGACGTCCCGTCACATCATTAAAGTCAATTAATTAGCTGATCAATTATTGGGCAACACCTAAGAATCTTACACATGAGTGTTGTAGTAATTTGATATTTTTTGTTCGTAATTCGGCCAAACGGCATTCGGCCAAACGACCCGTTCGGCCAAATGGCATTCGACCAAACGGCATTCGGCCAAATGGCCAGACACCGTTTTGAATTTCTGGACTTATATCATCAAAGGTGCATAACTTCATGAATTTTTAAAATTTTGCTCATACATGGAGTTTAGCCATATAAAAAACGACTGGTGAGCACATACTTGATTAAGATTTTTTCTGATTACTGTCTGGGGAGCATCGTGTGATCACGACCAACGATAAATACCTGCTGCTGACAGCCGAATTACTAGGAGATACACAGTTATTGATGATATTCGCTCCACTACTGCTAATCGTTGACGCCGATGAAGTCGTCATTACGTGATTATTCTCGATACCGGACGACGCTGACGTGAGCGCTCCTCCGTGTGGTAGTGGTATGGAATTTTGGCCAGGAACCTGTTGGGGCAGCTGCTGCGATTGCTGTGGCGTGGGTTGCGGGGGCACGTTACCACCGGCCACCACGGACGCGGCATTCGTTAACAGACTGGACGCGAGGTTGGTCTGCTGTTGCTGTTGCTGCTGTTGCAGGGCCTGTTGCAACTGTTGACTAAGCGTAGGTTGAGATGCATTTACAATCTGACTGAGGTTGCTAACTGCCGCACCGGATGCATTAGGTGCTACCGCTGACGACGGCTGACCACTCGAAACCGACGAAGTCGTTGACGAAGATGTGACACTGGTTGGATGCAACGTGCCGTTTTCTGGAAGAGAAAGAACGAGTTAGATAGTTACATTTAAACTGATGGGATCCCAAACTTTTCGAGTGCGTGATCCATCCTGTCGTTAAGCTTCTACCTTACGACCCATCAAGAAAAAATATAAAGAAATTAAACTTATTTGTTCATTTGTTACTTTTGTCATTATTGGTTTTGTAATATTTAAAAGTCACTAACGCCCAAATATCATCTTTTACCATCATGTTGATTGTTAAGGCCGCATGGGACGTCATTATAATTACCCTATCCATTTGAAGAAGCAAATCTCAAGTACCACTCCATATATCGATATGGAACATTTATCATATAATTCTACATATGTAGTGTACATCACATTAAACTAAGATCCTAACTTCTAAGATTGTACTGAAACTTCAAAGTCATTAATCCCACGAAGGAATCATCCAACAATAATGCACTTTTTATTTTGGTTTTGTGCACTAGCAGAAAGCTTAAAATAAGAAGATCAGGAACGTTTACCTACTATTTCTCCAGTGTAGTGCCTTTGAAAACGCGAGTAGGGTTACAAGTCGGCCATTGTAACGGCCATCTTTGTATTCCAAGATGTTTCACCTTAATGTTTATTGAAAGATTATTAAAAGAAATTAAGAGGAACATTATAACGATTGAAATCATGGTACAAATAATTGGACTCGTTGAATTAGCAGGGATAGAATCCTGAGAAAATTGAGAGAATCTCTCACGTATCGCTCTCTGTAACTATCATAACATGCTGCACATTATGAGAGACTGTTTATCGTATCCTGCTACAACTTTGATCAGATTGGGGGGATAGTAGTGCATGATAAAACCCTTCTAAACATGCTCCAAGCCTGGGGGACACTATTGCTATTGGAAGTTCGTGGATTGTTTATCGTACCAGTAAAGAAAAACAACTATCCCCAACGGTAAACAAGCGAGAATAATGCATTTTATCATCGCTCACTCTTTGGGGCTCTCGCTCGCTGCTTCCATTTATCAGACTTGTTACACCTTGCAATACAATGACGATCATGGACCGCAACAGATGGGATGTTTTTCTTCGCTTGCTTTGATCGTGCTTCATACTCAAATGAGAACGAATTCTGCAATGCCGGAGAATAAGTGAGATTCTTAATCTTGTAGGGCGAGGTGACAATACTCGACTTGAATGAAAAGACTCACTTCAAATTAAACTTTCGAATTGAATTTTGTTACTTTGCTAAACACGACTGAAATCTCGCACCTCGTAGAAAAAGCATTGTTATTGTTCTGAAGAATTCATTCATGAACAGAATTATTCAATTCCATGAATATCACATTACCCTTTCCCATAGAAAAAATAATCAAAAAAATTTTTCCTCAGTGACCTTTTCCGAATGACTATCGGTTCGCAGTATTTGGCAATAATTATTGAATAAATTTAATGATTTTTATTTTAGCAAAGTTCTGGGAAATTATAATAACAAAAAAACTAATATGCACGTCTCGACATCTATCGCAAATACATACAGCGACTTTCAGAGCTGGTGATTATACTGTTGACAAACAGTCTTTCTTGGTCAGGCTTTTCGAAAATCATTATAAAATCATGAAAGTACACATCCATAATAACAGAACACTATAAGGATTTTGAAAAATTAGTTTGAGAAATTTGAAGTTACGCACTTTTTAATTTTGGAATAAGGTGTGGGTAGGCATCAGTCCTACTTAATTACATTCAATATTGCATGAATATTTGTTTGTTTCATTACATTTAATATTGCATGAATTGTGTTCGTGTTGGGTACCTCTTAATTTGAAAAACCATCAAAATCAAGCTCATGTTGATTGAAAAATGTAAATGTTGATAAAATTCAATCATGGATGTTCAAAGGCTACACTATTGTTCATATTTGTCTATACCAGAGCTGTTAAATGTCATGAATTTCACGTGACTTTGACATTTGAATATTGCTAATATCATCGCTCCTAGTGAAAAAAAGTCATCGGGAAATGTTTTTCCCGGCGACTTTTTCCGAATTACTATCGGTTGCCAATATTTGCTAATGCGATATTTCACATACGAGGGTGCTATAAGCATTTTAATTTTTCCAAAATTTTGACATTTAACAGCACTGGTCTATACGCAAAGTTAGCAGAATTATCAAATGTATTTAATGATCAAATTTGACTGTGATTTTTGCATCAGCCACGCGTTTTAGAATAGTATGCAGTTGTGTGTTACACGGTTTATGAGCTATGATCCAAAAATGTAAAAATGCCATTTCACGGAATTTTAGTACTAAAACTCTACCGTCACGATATGATTACAAAACAAGAGCCTTTTAGTGTAAAGAACATTTCGTCCGAGAGTTGGATCAAGAAATTCCTAATAGTTTGTGAGATATAGCCGTTAAAGAAAACCCAAGCTAGGGTTTTGCTAGTATGGGCCAAGATCTGGAGAGAGAATTTGACGATGACCTCGAACATTGCACTGTGTAATGAATATCTTCAAATCGCTTGCCAACATTGTATTGCACATTCGAAAACCTAAAAAAATATAACTTTTTTCGCGCTCCATCCGAGCTTTTCTCACGACCTTCCGATGGGGTAGCGACCCATAATTTGAGAAACTATGAACTAATCGTAGCTTAGAATTAAACTTACTGGGATGTTGTTTTGCGACGGCCGCAAATGCAGGACCAATTATGGTCTGAACATGTCCACCAGGAGGTGCCTGTGGAGCAACAATACCGGCAATGTTAGGTACCACCGCTCCGGCCACAACTGCCGCTGCATTCGCGTGGTTTTTACTCGGTGTCGAACTTATCAAACCCGGCTTGCTACTGGACGTATTGTTGGTGCTACTGCTGTTACTCACAGCAATGCTTCCGGCAGTGGCTGATAACGCGCTGATGTCCACTTTGTTTGGTCGGATTGCCGTAGGTTTCACCGGCTGGAATGGACAGTAGTCAAACAAACCATCTAATCACAACCACAACCAACAACTTACCGTTATCTTCACATCTTTCGGTCGTTTGTCGCTACTGCTATCGACGACAGCAACGGATGCATCACTGCTGTGGTTGTGCATCGTAGAAGCACTGCAGTTCATCACAGGCGATTGCGACGGGCTTGTTCCAGAGATTAAGCTGCTGGGAGATCCTGCGGTTTCGTTACTGTTATTGCTTTCCGTTCCTCCCGGACCCATGCCTGCTAAAGGAAGAACTAAAAATCGTAAAGTAAAAGAATTTCAACTTCAAATTAATGAAGCTTGTGTTCAATCTTTCTCACCGGATATTTCCACTTCATCTAGCCCGATGATATCGTCGTAGATGTACTCGTTCTCCTCGAAATCGGGTTCCTGCGAGGATTCGATGTAGTACTCCACGTCTTCCTTGATCTTTTTGATCTGTTCCACCTCCACACCGTCATTATCCAACATTCGGAGTAACGTTTCCAATTTGGTTACGTGGAACTTGTGCCTCTCCAGCTTGCCCTTCAGTTCATCCATCTTCTCTTGTTTGTCCTTATCGAGCTTCTTCTTTTTCCCTGCTATCAGAGATTCGACCTCGCATTCAAACTGGTCGATCTGAATTTGCAGGCTGCTGATGGACGTTGTCAGCCAACTGCTGATTTCCTCCTTCTCACGCTGCGCAGGGTCCATCTTTTGCGCAGCTCCAAGGCCTTCCTTGGAGTATGCTTTCGTTTTCGTCTCCCGCTCCACTACTTTGAAGCGTTCCATTTGCTACAACGGAAACAATAGAATAGATTACCGGATGTCTATGGATGGAACTAGCGATAGTGACACTTACAGTTTCTATGAGCCGTCGATTCTCCAACAACGCACTCTTGTCTTTGATCTCGCCGGATGCGATCCATGATTTGATCTGATCACGTAACCTCTGCAGCTTCTTGATTTCCTTCTTGAGATCGGCTTCATATTTTTCCTGGAAATATCAAACGAAAGTCGTGTCAACATGACGGTACAAATCAAAAGGTATTGACGGACCTTTTGATTACTGTTTGTAGCATTGTGTACTTTCTGCCAGATATCCTCGAACGTTTCTACTCCTTCAGTGACCTTCTTCAGACACCGATCGATTTCACCTGTGTTCAGAAAGGACAAAAAAAGGAAGTTAAGGTCAGTACCATTTTTAAGCGCAATATACATTTTTCGATGACATGAATAATTTTATCAGAAGAGTAGTATATTTTTATGCATTAGGGGGATTAGGGGCATAATGAACATACGGGGCGAAATGGACACCCTCTCAATATCTGATAATACACATATTTCATCAAAAGTTCATTCACTGCATGAAATCTGTAATGCATTTGAAATGCTTGACGGTGAAAAAAATTTTTTTTTTGCTTCAAATGATCTTTAAAATTTGACTTAAAATTTTTCTCTGTTTCAAATTGGCATATAAGCAAGACCGTGAAAGAATCTAATTTTTGAGCAAAGTAACGAACCCAGAAAGGTTCTTTTTAGTTATTATGATTGAGGGAGAGTCCTTTTGCATATCGGAATGATTGACAGTCATTGAATATGTTGGAATAACTAAATTTCATACAGGTGTTCATTTCGCCCCGATACCTTTTTACCATCCTCGTTTTCGACCCAATTTTCTATCTCGCTTTTCTGACATATGATATGATTTTTATCACTATGAATGAATGTGGCACGTCGTACTAACATCAAACTTGAAAACTAGCCGGGGATAAATTAAAAACATTGCCATTTAAGGGTCTTAAAACGAACATTTGCTTAACGTGTCCATTATGCCCCTTATTCCCCTACCACCAAATTAAGGCTAAGTAGCCCGTCATTCGTTTTGGCAGTAATGTTGACATATCAAGTTGCAATTTCAAAGTGATAAAACTCAGTTCACATAGTTCATATTGATGTGGAAAAGTATCACTAAATTCGCTGACGTACAGAAAGTATGCCGATACTTTTTCAGCAATACCAACCGATTTTCTTGAACTCAAAATTGTGACTTGATTTAGCAACACTGCCCATATCAGGTATCAGGTATCAGAAGGCCGGCTCCAGAGGCACGTTCCCCACCATTTGGGAGATGTGTGCCATCGCCATATTTGAGCCTATTTCATCATCTACCCGATGGGAGAGGAAAGGGAAGGGGAAGATGGAAGGAAATAGGAGGTGGGTCCCTTGAAGAGGGAAAATTGCATAAGCGAATTAAGAGCATGTAGCTCCATACCACAATGGGTTCGAACAGCACCCTAAAAAGAGCACTGCAAAACGCATGAGCGCAAAGAGAGCCTATAGCTCATTACCACAGCGGGTTAAGAATAACAGAAGGTCCTGAAGATTCAGGTTACTGAAATCAGTTTCACTTAATAAGTGTTTACCAGGTAATTGGAATCGCAATTACGCGAGAACTTGACAGTTACATATCAGGTGATAAGAAGTTCCATAATCGGAATCACAACTATCACACACAAATGTATCAACACACTGAATATTTGCCATGTGATAGTTGAGTCAGCAGTGGCCAGTTAAGGTTGTAACCAAGCGACTGCAATTCTGCTTTGACAGATTTGTTAAATACTTAGCCACCTTTGGGGTGGCTCAGTAATGTACAGACGTCCACTCGTCCCGCGAAGGGAGTTGTGAGAAACATTTCCTATAAGCAAAGTGACAAGCAATTTTGAGATCACTCGAAGCAAGGACAATTGTGTCCCAATTCACCGGAAGTGGAAACATCCAAATCACTAGGATTTCCAATGGACGGAGAAAATCCATGAAAATTGGTCACAACCAATTCACAGTTTGTGGAGTATAACAAACGCAAAGTCTGCGAATTTACATTCTTATGTTCATATAGAGATGTAGGCGATTTCCTACAATAAGTAATCCAAGATTTGAACTACCTAAGCATTCCATCAGACTGGAGCTTCTCAAATTGATATCTGAGCTGCTCCAGATGATGTGATGAATATCAGCATCACTGCACACAATCAGCAGAAGGCCTTTTCATAAGCAGTGAACGACAACTCGTTTGAAATCATCCATTGGGGATGGTTCATCATGTGGTAAATACGCCAAAAAACGAAAGACGTATTTCCTATTGAGGTCACATACAGAAATATCAATTGTGACAGCACATACATCTCTGGTTGTTAACTCAGAAATGAGTGTAGCTACGTCAGCGCTATTTACGAGCACGCATGCACGAGGCATGGCACGGGAATATGCCATTTCATGTTTCTGAAAGTAGCAAAAACTGGGTCCACTAGGTTACCTAGATAAAAGTTCACAAAAGTAAGGTTTTTGAACTAGCGCCACTTGAGCTGTACCATTTGCATGAGTCTACAAAGATTGATCGTTGCTGACATTTTATGCTGGAGATTGATCTAACTAAGCTATCCTAGCCGTAGCCACTACCCAAACTAGGCAGGATTAAGCTTTTCGCCATCTCAGAACGAAAAAGATCAGCAGCGAACAAAAACCAGATCGGTATCTCTTAAAAGTCGCCAAAGGCGAAAAGCACAGAATACGCTGCGTAAAACGCATAATGCGAAACCATATAGGTGAAAATTTAAACTAAATTACAATGTATTAATAATCCCACCCTTATTTAGCCTCAGGCTTGAGACTGAAGAAGTGCAGCCGATTATCTCGGAGAAACACAAGGTCACCTGCACCATTGCTCCGGGTAGCACAGGAAAGGCATATTACTGTAGAGGGCGCCCAGGAACTCCACAGGCTCCGTTTGCGGCTAGGTTTTATTTAGACCCCCCTAACCATTCATTCTTAGGCACGGTAAGCTTAAAGCCGTATGAATTAGGGGTCACCTGTGAGGTGGACTTTTACCACCGGAACAGGCAGTCCGTAGTGTTAATTCTTAGCCAGTTGAAACAACCGCTACCGACACTACGCGGCTATATAGGCTGATAGGGAAAAGGAAGTTAACATTGATGATTAACTCCTGATGTGCCCAAACCGCCAGCAAGGCTAAGTAGCCCGTCATTCGTTTTGGCAGTAATGTTGACATATCAAGTTGCAATTTCAAAGTGATAAAACTCAGTTCACATAGTTCATATTGATGTGGAAAAGTATCACTAAATTCGCTGACGTACAGAAAGTATGCCGATACTTTTTCAGCAATACCAACCGATTTTCTTGAACTCAAAATTGTGACTTGATTTAGCAACACTGCCCATAACTGCATATTTGTAACATTCGACAAAAGTAGGCATTGAGTAAATGGAATACCAAGTGTGCCCAGATAGCCGTAGCGGTAAGCGCGGAGCTATTCAGCAAGCTGAGGGTCGTGGGTTCGAATTCCACCGGTCGAGGATCTTTTCGGGTTGGAAATTTTCTCGATTTCCCTGGGCATAGAGTACCGTAAATTCGGGTGTAATTGATCACCGTGTCACGCGATTTTATTTCTTACTAATAGTGCGCCAAATTCATTGCAACCTATAGTAAATGAACGGTGTTTGTCTTAAATGATGTATATTTGTGTTTAGTGAAGTTTTTTGTGCCATAGAATGTTCATTTTTATGAAAATAATGTAAAATTCCAGAATCAAGTTTGGTGTGAAATTGAGAGTTGGACATGGTGTGAACCTGAAAGTTTGTGAGGATGCTAAAAATATATCTCCAAAACAGATTTTACTATCAAAACTCTTACCAATTTGCTCGTTTTGTTGAAAAATTTGTTTTTCTGCTACAAAGTAGAGAAATCCTTTGGAAATTGCCTACATTTAGGCGTTTTTTGCAGTATTCTTGAAATTTAATTATTGATTATTTCCATAAATATTGTCTCGTTAAGAATTTGGCAAGCATATTTGAATTCAGGAGGCCCGAATCAAGTATGTAATGTTAATTTCAAAACTAACAATAATCACATTGACAAGTGATCAATTTCACCCCGAAATGGGATACCACGATTTTTAACTTTAGAGCTGATTTTTGGCACTAATATCACATTTGTTAGAAAATTTCGGTGCATGAGCCAATGAGGTTCACCGTCGTACTTGTTTTCCTGCATTTAGTTGTATGGTATTGATAAAATTTTAGAAAGCATACCAAGAAAACAGTGAAAAATGATCAATTTCACCCGAAATTACGGTATCTTCGTACCTGCCAAACGATATACACATGCAAAATTGGTCATTAGCATAGTAAGCTCTCAGTTAAGGTGCAAGAAAAAATGGCTCAAAAGTCAGAACTGAAAAAGCAGTTTTCTTCTTTTAAAACAATAAATTGATGAAAATAAGAACACACAGCCTTTTTATTTGAAAAATAAAAGAGTTGTGTGTTTTTATTTTCTTTGATTTGTCTATTTAAAAAGAGAAAACTGCTTTTTCAGTTTTGACTTTTGCACCATTTTTACTTGGGCCTTAATAACTGTAGAAGTGCTCATAAGAACACTAAGCTGAGAAGCAGGCTCTGTTCCAGTGGGGACGTAACGCCAGAAAGAAGAAGAAGAAGAAGACCAAGTGTGCATTCTATGGCAGTATGGGAGGAAACTAAAATTTTCAAAAATTACCACGAATTCAGAAGTGCTTATTTGAGGCTGATATTTTGTACAACTCATATCGCATGCTAGATGAATAGTCAGAAATAATTCTGATAGAAATTTTATTGCTATTACATTACGAGGCTTATTTATAACCTCAATGTGACTGTTATGCGGTTATAATTACTAATATGACAAAACAACTTGGTATTTTTTTCAAATTTTCGAGAACAATTCCACAGATTTCAGTAAGTTGATCGAAAGTATTTATCATTTGATGACTCTCCATGGTTATTAACTCCAATTTCTCAAAAATGTCGAATGTGACTGTTATGCAGTTATGGGCAGAACAATCATCAACGACGCGTACAAATTTCAATGACGGCCTACTTCGCCGTAAGACGCAGTGATTGTTATTCTGGCTACGTGAAAATCACGTAGGCGCATAAATTCATTTGGACATCTGCATATCGTGTTCATAGGGCAGGGGAAGTGGTTCACCTAGAGTGAATTTATAGCACAGAAAAAGTAGATTTTGTATGAAAATTGACAGGAAAATGAATGACAAGTTCATCCACACTTCTCATGGCCTATTCTCTGTTGAGCTCAAATTTAAAGATGGTGACCGCAAGTTTTTCCATGAGCTGTTGATCTTTAGAATAACTTTTAGATTGATTTAAAGGTAGGGGGACACGGGGCAGTATGGACACCCTAAGGAATTTGCCTATTTTGACTGTGAGGACATGAATATTATACTGTTTTTTTATGTGCAGTATGCTTTTTAGAGTTCTTAAGCATTTGTTAAACGTGGTTGAATAATTGGGAAAAAAAATATTTTGTTTTCAAAAATAGGTTTAAAAAAAGCTTATATTTGGTAGTCGCCATCAAGCTAGCGGGGCAAAGTGGACACCCCCATGGGGCAGTATGGACACTCTAATGTTTATAGGAAAATTTTCCCGCGATCGTTCTCAAAACCTCAAAAAATGAAGTTCATTTTCAGGAAACCATAGTGACAGGTCACTGTACCACTGGAAACATGACTAAAACCAATTTACGACATTTTTCATAAAGATGCTTTCAATATTGCCTCCAGGCTAGTTTTAATCAAGAATTGACGATTTTCAACTGATATGTGGTTCCGCTTCATAATCATTGCATTGAATGCTAAATATTTTTGGATAATTTTGTATTTGAAGTTATATATTTTTTCTCTTTGAAGTGTCAGCTCTACTTTGTCACCCATATTGCCCCAACAGTATAAGAAATTTTTATATAAGTTTTTCAATGTCTTAAAGTACCAGAAAAAAATCTACTATATTTTTGAATATAGCATAAATAATTGAAGATTCAATCAAGAGCTACATTATCGGTCAACTTGCAGTCATTTGCCTCTGAAACCTTATTTGGTGAGGTGTGAATGTTATAATTTTTGAACCAAATAAAAACATGATCAAGTTTTCTATTTAATATCAATGTTTTGAACATTTTTTCTGAAATTTTAGTGGATAATTTACTCCTCCGACAGACAACTGAAATATTGTTTGCATTTAAAGTGTTGAAGTATTCGCTTATGCAAAGATACAGGGGGTGTCCATTCTGCCCCGGGTGTCCATACTGCCCCCGGTACCCCTAAATATGTATTGGATATCGCAGAATAATATGTTTATTCAATTTTTATACCTTCTTTCGTATTCATTACAGCTTACGAAACGTGCCACAGCAATTCGACCAAACTTGTGGAGGCACGAGGTATTTTTGAATGGAAGGGTCCTTGGGGAGTGAAAAGTGTGTTTTTATTCTAGAAAATCGATTTAATCACCTATTCGTTCGAATCCATCTATGGCCCACTTGATTTTGCTGGCGTAAACGAAAGTTTCGCATTCCCGTTCCGGTTTTCGATTTAAAGAGCATTCGAACGTAAACAAGAATATGGTTGAATATAATAAAAAGTTTAATTTCTTTAGATCGTATATTTTTAAATTAAAAAACTAGATTGCATAAACCTCTGCAAAACAGAATCGGTTCCTATGCAATTATCCCAATAACATTCAATGCAAAATCATCTTGAATGTATTGAGACGCTTCGTAAGAGCTATGTGAAAATCCATGTAGCTGTTACGTGAAACTTCGATGGATCTGACGAAGTTCATTTGTTCATGCGTTCATTCGGTGCTACCTACGATCCACGTAAGTGCTACGTGAAAATCCACGTAAGTGCTACGTAAAAAGAGGGATGGAAAAAAACACGTATGTTTTCAAGTAACAATGACGTTTGGATTATTTTGAGTGTATGTAGTATAGTAAGCACGAAGTTAAATACTCAATGCGTAGAGCGGGGCCGGATTGACAAAAGTGAAGGCTCCACAATCTTGGTGGGGGAGTCCCTTTTTCATAGTTTTTTTTTATATAAAATTGAATGTAGGTACTCATATAATTACACTAGTAACTTTTATGGTTCATGAGTAACGTTTCAGTTACTAAAAATTATTTTTCACTGCTTTTAAACTAATGAACGTAGCCTGAGATCTGCATACTTATAGTTATGGGTAGCTATTGAATTATAAAATTTTAAAACATGGAAACCATATCATAACAGTATTTCGATATAACTTTTATTTTTATCACAGACAAACAGACGTCACACTCTCATCGCTGTCCATCGACCAACTTTTTAACGATCGATTCAAATATTGGGTACGTGGTCAATCGACCACCCGCAGCGCTCGCGTCGTTTTTGTTCGTGTTTGACGTTTACACACTACCGCCACCTGTTGGTCCATCGGCCAACTACAGTGTTTTTAGCATTGGGCGTACATGATTTCGCGACTATGATTTTGATCGAGATTTGTTCTAAGTGTTACGTCTGTTTCTCTGTGTTTTTATTTTGAAACGGGTACCATTACTGCACCAGATTCCGCTCATTTAAGGGAAGTTACGTGCTGGAATGTTTATTATAAAATATAAAACTATTGTGTCGATCAATACTTTGCATTTGTTACTGCATCTAAGTGTTCCTATTTCCGCTCATGCAGATTTTGTAACGAACTTACTAAAAAATGCATTATTACGAATTTCGTTAGTTATCTTGATATTTTTCATAGTCAAACCATAGCTACTACTGCAATAAAGAAAGCAGTATACTAAAATCGATATTTCTTTAAAATTTTGTTTATATTCTTGCATGAGCGGTTATTGAAACACACAAATACCTAGTGATCCAATCAGTGCTGGGAATGGTAATACAGTACTGACCCGATTTTGTCAGTCCCCGATTTTGTCTGCCCCTGATTTTGTCTGCCCCCGATTTTGTCAGCTTTGTGACCCGATTTTGTCAGCCTATTTTAAATTTGTCAAAAAATTGTTATCGTCTTGTTTTACCACGTTTACATTAAAATTGATGTTGATGTTTGATGTCATGCACGCATGGGCGTAGCCAGAGGGGGCATAACCAGTGGCGATTCCCTAACCTCAAATCTATCTGTTCCACGAATAGAAATTCTTGACTTTATGCATCCAATTTGCAGCTATCAAGTGAAGATTTGCTAGAAAGGAAGATGCCAATCATTTACTATTTGTTTTATGATCAGGGTGTCCATTCAAAATCAGTTTTCCAATTCCCGGATTTTTCCCGGGTGTCCAAGAAATTAAAAAACAGATAGCAAAAAATCCTGCGTTTTGATATTTTCGTTTTTCTTTTTTTTATGGAGGACATGATCTAATTTATTTATGAATTGATTCTAATACAATTTAAAAAAAAACAGTTTACATTTTAAGAGGGTTATGGAAAAAAAAAAGATTTAAAATATTTCTGCACATCTTCATCGATCCTCTCTTCCGCTAATAACTTTGCTAAAATAAATCTGCCATATTTCCTATTAATGAAGAAGATATAGCGATTCTACATCCTACGACAACAGAATCAGTTTTCTGCAATAACGCAAAGGAAACAATGATGAAGAGAAATCGATGAATGCAGATAGGCCCTTATGAAAAAACAATGCTGATTTGCTGAAATATCTAAAACATCTTTACCCCCTGGAATTCGTAGGAAGTTCAGAGAAATTATGGAATAATATAAATGCCTGCTTTGTGCATCTAAACTTCCACAAAAGGGCAAAGTTCAATACCCAACCTATTACCTTCTAAGAATGCCTTAAGAATTATGCGTTACACATGGCTTATGCTTGATTTATGGAGAAATGATTGATCTGTGATGAATCTCATGTTGGATCCAAGAAAAGATCTTTTAAAAGAAACAATATTTCCAAATACATGTTATTGTTCTCCTATGAAGCTGGCTAAAACATATCACATGAATCCAAGATTGCATCTTCCAAGTAATCTTCAAAAGATTCAATGAACATATTAATAATCTTGTCAAATACTTTACAAAAATCTTACCAAGAATACCTAAAGGACCTCTTTATTTATTTATTCATCAAAGAACTAGCCATGACATGTTTTGAATTATTGAAAGAATTCGCTGTCAATCTGCAGAGATCTATACAAAATCTCGTCAGAGGCCTTATAAGAACCGTCTAGGCCAGTGGTTCCCAACCTTTTTGGAGCTCTGGCCCCTTTCAAGTTCTACAAATATCCCGCGGACCCCTGCAAACAAAAATTGTAGAAATCTTTTTTTGTTAAACAAATAAAAAAGATTTGATTGGTTTTTAGTATAAGGTGACTTAAATGCAGATCAGAAAAAGGATCAAATTCAATTAACTACAATTACAAAAACACATTCTTTCTTGTTTTTCCCAGCATATCTAAATAGATCTCACAAAGGATTTGTCTATGATCAATGACATTGAAAATAAACTGTCAATGAACCAGTGATAAAGGTGGTGAACATCTGCTGAACCAGAACAAAAACAAGCAAAATACTCGCGAGTATAAAAGTGCTGTAATCTGTCGATGATAAATCTTTTCGTGTACGTATTCGGAACTGTTCGAAGTCAATTGGGTTTTTGGTAGAAAAGGCTTCTGAGTTTTCAAGGGAGTTTTATTACAAACTTGTAGTTTACTGTCGATTTGATGGATGTACACTTGATTTGTCTGTCAAAACCATAATAAATCTCACCTTGTTTAGTTGCACGCGAGTAAATGTTCACGAACATTTTAATATTTGTTCTGGTATGTTCTCCCGTGCAGGCAGGTGCAAACCTACTCTCATCAAGTTTGTTCGCGAGTCTGTCGTGTTTGTTTTGCGTTGGTTTACACGCGTAAGATGCTTCGTGATTTCCACCTTGGCAAGGAACCTAATTAGCGGTTTAGGGAAATCCTTCGAAAATTTTTACATTTATCAATAGATATCCTTGACAGGGTCTCACACAGAACACGTCTGGGTTCCATATAATATCTTCTATGGTCTTCTGTATGGATCTACCGTGAAGATATTTTTCCAGGCAATTTTTGGAAGATATTGTAAGGAATATAGCAAGCATCAACTTTGGCGGCTTCTGTGAATATTTCAAGACACTTTCTAATGGGTTTCATAGCCCATTGTATACCGTGGGATGAATTTCACCTGGAACTATCGGAAAAGCTAGTCAGATAACCTTCAAGAATCTTCCCAAGAAGTACTGCTGCAGGAATATGTTAAAATCTCTCAAGGAATTAAATAGAAATCCAGTTAACTGTATGCTAGTTGCGCCAAGGATTTGGGTACAACAAATAAAAATCCACCGAGGAAAATCAAAAATATGTCAGTAATTTTCTGCGCATTCCTCAAGAAAATATCTTAGTGTAAATTTTCAATAAAACAATTTTAAATCATATAAATTCGTCTGTTTTTCTTCTTAAATTCACAGTGAATTAATATGATTTTTCTCAGGAAATTTCTATTTAAAAAATATATATCAGCATTTATGCTGTTTGAATGAACATTTACTATGTGGTTTGTGATTGAAATTTTGAGTAAAAGAGCTCCTGTGAAAAAAACATTTAACGGATAATATTAAAAAAATATATTTTTATCCAAATGTCAGAGGGACATTAACTTCTAAGAATTTAAAGCAAAATTAGCCAAGGACCTTTTCTAGAATCTACTGAAAATCTTATTAGCAATCTACTAATAACTATTTCAGTGATCTCTCAGAAAGAAATTTTAAATACTGGTCGAATATCGGTTCGATTTTCGTTAGGATTCCCGCAAAGATTTCATATGCCATGATTTCAAAAAGAAATCGAACAGCCAAGAACATTGTCAGAAATCCTTAAGTACCCCTTTAAAAAATTTTCAAGGGCCCCTTGTAAAAATTCTAGTTTTACCCCATAGTACTTAAAATTTAAATAAACCGGTAGTCTTATGTTTTGTTTTCCCGGGGTGTTTACCAAATTCCCGGGTATTTCCCGTATTTTTCCCGGTCATTTGTAATTCCCGGGTTTTTCCCGGTTTTCCCGGATGGATGGACACCCTGTTTATGATCTCAATTTGTCGAAAAAGGCATTTTTAGATGCATAGAACAGGTCAAAAGTGAGGTTACGAGTCGCCTCTGGATATAACCAATATAAAGGAGGGGGAGCCCCTGATAAAAAAAACTGGCTACCCCCATGTCCATCGCCCTCTTAAAAATCCATGAAACCATGTAACACGTCAAAATTTGAGAACAGGAACAAAATAAAATGACTCGATTTTGTCAGTTTCCCCATTTTGTCAGCCTAAAATTCATCGAGGGGCTGACAAAATCGGGTCCTTACTGTAGTAGTAGGCTTGACTTTCTAGAAAGCCACGCGGCTCTTCTCAGTACAGTAGTTCAAATATGTGAATCTCATCAAGTAGCCTATGTTGAGTGCATGAATTTTCTAATTGATTAGTGTCATTGAATGCTCTAAATGCGGGAAATGCAGCGGGAAATAGAACATTTTTCTACGGTGTGTAAAACTACGTGAAGTCTCGGGCGAACACTCCAGTTCGTTCGAGTCTCAGCGGGGACTACGACAGGGCGACGGACTTTCGTGCCTGTTGTTCAATATTGCGCTTGAAGGTGTCATGCGGAGAGCCGGACTTAACAGTCGAGGTACGATTTTCACGAATTTGAAACGGTGGTAGATTTGTTCACCCGCCTAAGACGCGAAGCAACAAGAGTCGGGCTAATGGTTAATGCGTCGAACTGCGGAACTGAGCGGGACAGGGCCCGCCTAGGAAGCAGTGTTACGATATACGGGGATACCTTCGAGGTGGTGGACGAGTTCGTCTACCTCGGGTCCTTATTGACGGCTGACAACAAAGTTATTCGGGAAATACGAAGGCGCATCATCAGCGGAAGTCGTGCCTACTATGGGCTCCAAAAGAAACTGCTAAGGACGATCTTCGGCGGCGTGCAGGAGAACGGCGTGTGGCGGCGAAGGGTGAACCACGAGCTCGCTCAACTCTACGGCGAACCCAGTATCGTGAAGGTAGCTAAAGCTGAAAGGATACGCTGGGCAGGGCATGTTGCAAGAATGCCGGACAACAACCCTGTAAAGATGGTGTTCGCTACGAATCCGGTCGGAACAAGAAGGCGTGGGGCGCAGCGAGCTAGGTGGATTGACCAGGTACACCAGGACCTGGAGAGCGTGGGTCACAGTCGAGGATGCAGAGAAGCGGCCATGAACCGAGTCAATTGGCGAAATATTGTTGGCGAGGCTTTATCAAGATAATTGATGTAAAGCCAAATAAGTAAGTAAGTAATCTACCATTATATTTTCATCGCGAGATAGAAATTCTAAACTCATTTTAAGCAGTTTTGTAAACAATCACGGAAGTTGACACGTTTTCGCTGATATTCGACAGCGCTTCCCCTTAACGTTCACAACACAAGCGATCAAACTAACGTCGGAAAGAAAAATGTCAACGGAATGCCTCTAACCACGATAGCTTCGCTAGGGAACGTTACGGATTTGTTTGTTACAGTTTGTTAATTACAGATTTCCGTAATAGGCGCTGCTTTTACTGTATGTGTGTCACATTTGACATAACAAGCAGGATCAAACTATTCATGTTGTTTATGATCTGATATATCTGAATTCTATGCAGAACAAATGCCAATTTCATCGTGTCAGACGACATTCAATTGATAGTTTTTTGTTGTTCATGATATTCATTCTACTGCTCGTGCTGTGTGTGAGAGGTGGCGGTAGCGGATGAATGCAGAAAAATAAAATCACTGCTGATCACGGCAATGGAAGGAACGTCGCGCAAAATGTAGAATGTGTGGCGTAACACAGCTATGCTCCTCAATCACTCAATCATACCACTCACACTCCAAATCATTCCACTCATTCTCACAATATGTAAAACACAGTAGCTACACTCATCTCATTTAGAGGCTCATTAAAGAGCATATGATCGATCCAATGTAAATTATATTTTAGTAATAAATTGACCACAGTACCGACCACACGCATCCCTTTCAATCGGAAAGCCAAGGAATACCCCAAATTTTGGTGACCCCGACGTGATCGGTACCATAAAGTCGCGAGTTTCTTCTGCCCCGTAGCAGAAAGTTCGTAAAATCCGCCGCGTTTGCGAAAATTCAGACCACTTTTGTGAACCAAAATCCACTAGTGTGTGAACTTTTTGCCGTCGTCGAACAATGTCTGAAGACGATAAACAAAGCCTTCCCGGTTCGTCGTCGATCGCGACCAAAGTGAGTGAACCCACTATAATCGCGAAAATCGGATATCCGGAATTCGACGCCGATGACATCGACACCTGGTTCATGTGCTTAGAAGCGGCCTTCAGCGTCAACCAAGTGAAAGTGGACAAACAAAAATTCAACGCCGTCATTGTTGCACTCGGTCCGCGCGCCAAGTTTGTGTATAGCACAATAGCGCAGTGTAATGACGCCAACAACAACGATCGCTATGAAACATTAAAAGCCGCGGTGATCGCTCACTTCCAACCATCGGAAGCACAAAGGTTAACCAGTTTGCTATCTGGAATCACACTCGGTGATCAAAAGCCCAGCATCCTTTTGTCCGAAATGCGTCGACTTGGCGGGAAAGGATGCACTGATAGCGTGCTGATGAATTTGTGGTTACGTGCTTTGCCTACAACAGTGCGTTCTATCATCGCCGCCATGCCAACCGCCACCCTGGACGAACAAGCGAAGGTTGCCGACAAAATCATGGAAGCCCCGAGGAATGAAATTTCGGCAATCCAGTCATCTACTACCCCGCAGCGTGCCGACCTGGAGCAGCGCATCGAAGCATTATCCCAACGCTTGGAACAAGTCCTTTCTGGAAACTTCCAACATCGTCAGCGAAACCGAAATCGCTCACACAGCCGATCCTCTGGACGCCATAGATCATCGACGCCATCGCAGCCGAAGAATCGACGATGGATTTGTTGGTTCCACTATCGTCATGGTGCCCAAGCCAAGAAATGTGAGAAACAAAAAGGCGATAACCCAAATGTTGCCTGCATTTTTTATGACGGGAAAATCCCTGTGTACGTTCGTCAAGAAAAAAATTAAAGTGCGTGCGATCCCCTGATTGCACGGAAAAGCCCAAACCCCTGTTTGAATCATCTATCCCTGAAGAACCCAGCTTTGATCTGAACCGCCCCTCGCACATACGTCGCATCCACGTTCACGACCAAAAATCGACCCAGTCCTTCCTCGTCGACACCGGTGCGGACATTTCCGTGATTCCTCCCTCGCCTAGAGAAAAGTTCCACCCTGTTAAATCGAGACAGCTCTTTGCTGCAAATGGAAGCCCGATCCCAACCTATGGAACTAAACGCCTCATCATTAACATTGGCCTCCGTCGCCCCTTCGAGTGGATTTTCACGATCGCCGATGTGAAGTCGCCAATAATAGGTGCAGACTTTCTCAAACACTATGATTTGCTTGTGGATCTGCGAAACGGCAAACTAGTGGATAACACCACGCGCTTGTGTATCAACACCATCAAAGCAGATTCCGAATCAATTCCCATCTCCACTTTCAACGTGAACAATCCCTTTGCCGCAATATTGAAGGAATTTCAGGATATAACTGTGTTGAACATGCGTCATCAACCAACCCAAACGAAAACTCTCCACCACATCATCACTACAGGCCCGCCAGTTTTTTGCCGTTCCCGAAGACTTCCGATGGACAAATTGAACGAAGCCAAAGCCGAATTCAAATTCCTGATGGAGCAAGGGATTTGCCAGCCCTCCAAAAGCTGCTGGGCCAGCCCATTGCACATGGTGCGGAAAAGCAACGGTAAGTGGAGACCCTGCGGAGATTATCGGGCACTGAATGCTATCACTGTTCCCGATCGTTACCCTATTCCGCACATTCAGGATTTTTCTACGGTTCTACACGGTAAGAAGATTTTTTCGTGTATCGACCTGCAACGCGCTTACCATCAGATCCCTGTCGCGCCGGAGGACATCCCCACAACAGCTATTACAACCCCGTTTGGCCTTTTTGAATTCAAATTCATGACCTTCGGCCTGCGTAATGCCGGCCAAACCTTGCAGAGACACCTTCACGAGATCCTAGGCGATCTTTACTTCGTCTTCCCATATGTGGACGACTTCATTATTGCCTCGAAGGACGAAGAAGAACACAAACAACACCTTCGTAGAGTTTTCCAACGGTTACGTGAAAACGGCCTGGTAATCAATCCCAGCAAGTGCCAGATCGGATTACCGAGCGTGGAATTTGTGGGCCACCTGATAACCGCCGACGGCATACGACCAACCCCGAAGAAAGTCGAAGCAGTGTTAAATTTTCCTCGTCCAAGCACTGCCAAACAGATGAAACGTTTCCTAGGCACCATCAACTTCTACAGGAGATTCATCCAGCATGCCGCAGAACACCAGCGAATCCTGCAAAATATGATCCATGGGAATGTGAAAAATGACCGAACACCGTTAGAATGGGACGAATCCACCAATCAAGCCTTCGAACAATGCAAAAACGATCTTGCACATGCAGCTCTTCTGGCACATCCATCTCCCGAAGCAAAACTAGCTCTCGAAGTGGATGCCTCTGGAACTGCAATAGGCGCCGTTCTCCACCAACTTGATGAAAGCGGCCTACAACCACTGGCATTTTTCTCACGCAAACTAAGCGATGCCAAGCAAAGAGCCAGTACGTACGACCGCGAACTTTTGGCTATGTATGAAGCAGTCAAATACTTCAAAGATCTGATAACCGCCAGGGAATTCTGTATCTATACAGACCACAAGCCTCTCGTTACTGCTTTCCAGCAACGCTCAGACCGAGCAACACCAACACAGCAACGGCATCTCAGTTTCATCAGCGAGTTTACGACCGATATTCGCCACGTTCCCGGCGAAGCGAACAAGGTTGCTGATATGTTAAGCAGAATCAGCTCAATCACCACCACTATCGATTTCGACTGCATGGCTGCACAGCAAAACGACGATCCCGAGTTACAGCAGTATTTGAAATCACCACCACAAGGCAGCGGATTAATACTCAAGGCACTCAAATCACCTTTGTCATCCTTACCCATGTACTGTGATATCTCAACAGCAGCCATCAGACCTTTTGTCCCGAAAGAATTTCGTGCCTCGATCATCTCAAGCCTACACAACATCTCACACCCTGGAGTCCGAGCAACAGTTCGTCTAGTTGCTGATCGTTTCGTCTGGCCGTCCCTCAGGCGGGATTGCAAGCAATTCGTCACACATTGCATCCCGTGCCAAAAATCGAAGGTACACAGACACAACAGATCACCTATACTGCAGATCAACACCCCGATCGAGAGATTCGCTCATGTACACATGGATTTGATCGGACCCTTACCACCATCTGACGGGTTCGTATACTGCTTAACACTAATAGACAAATTCTCTCGTTGGCCAGAGGTTCTCCCTATTCCCAATATGACTGCAGCCACCGTAGCTCGAGCCTTCATTAGTGGTTGGGTCGCACGATTCGGAGTACCCATCCGAGTCACTACCGATCTTGGTCGGCAATTTGAGTCCGACCTATTTCGCGAACTTACAAGAGTATTGGGCATCACTCACCTGAAGACGACGCCCTATCACCCTCAAGCCAACGGGCAAATAGAGAGAACGCACCGACAGTTAAAGGCCGCGATCATGTGTCACTCCAACACCAAGTGGACAGAATCGCTGCCGATCGTGCTTCTTGGTATGAGATCCTCTCTGAGAGAGGAACTGCAGGCATCATCTGCAGAGGCTACATACGGGACAACACTTCGTTTGCCTGGAGAATTTTTTTCCGAAGTTCCCACTAAACCACTAACACCAGAAGTGGTTATGGATCTCAAGTTGACCATGGCTAAACTTCGGCCGACACCCATGAGTAACCACTCCAAGCACCAACCGTACATCCAGAAAGAGTTAGCTGCCTGCTCGCACGTTTTCGTCAGAGTTGGCGCTATCAAGCCGCCACTTACACCACCATACGATGGACCCTACAAGGTACTACGACGGAAAAAGAAAGTGTTCATCATTGAGATAAAGGGTAAAAAGCAGGCTATCTCCGTCGATCGCCTCAAGGCAGCACACATCTCAACTACCGAACAGCAACAAATACAGCCAGCAGCAACTACCATTGACCCAGCGTCTCCATCTAGCCGAGCTCTAAGCCGAGATGAACCAGCATCATACAGAACCAAATCAGGACGTCATGTTAAGATTCCCCGTAGGTTTTGGTAAAGGGGGGAGCAGTGTGGCGTAACACAGCTATGCTCCTCAATCACTCAATCATACCACTCACACTCCAAATCATTCCACTCATTCTCACAATATGTAAAACACAGTAGCTACACTCATCTCATTTAGAGGCTCATTAAAGAGCATATGATCGATCCAATGTAAATTATATTTTAGTAATAAATTGACCACAGTACCGACCACACGCATCCCTTTCAATCGGAAAGCCAAGGAATACCCCAAAAATGTTTACAGCACTGGTTTTAAGTAAGAGTCGTAGTTTTCCTCCCTCGTTATCCATGAATCGCATCGCTGACCAAAGGTGACTCTCAGATATGTTTCATCCCTCACTAATCAACACCCTTCCCGTGGTGATTGTTGAGATGCAGAGGTATTATCGGTCTCTAGCAGCAAAAATCATTGCTCACTAACATTCCTTCCCCATCCCAACTGACCGTCAGGACTTGGCTGAAAGCTGTACACATTTTAGCACTTCGAGTGTTGCTGATTCTTTATATGATCCCTTGTCCTTATTGGCCAAACCCGAAA
Source organism: Aedes aegypti (assembly GCF_002204515.2). NCBI lineage: Eukaryota > Metazoa > Arthropoda > Insecta > Diptera > Culicidae > Aedes > Aedes aegypti. The sequence continues at coordinate 386,599,591 of NC_035108.1, forward strand.
CACTATGTGCAAGAAAACAACGAACGGAGAGAAAACAATCAAGAGAATCGAGCTGAGTAAAAAACGTCGCCTTCCGCTATAAACAACCTCATGTAATTTCAGTACATACATTTCATACACGAAACGGAAAGCACGCCATTTTTCGAAATTTGCTTTAATCCGAGAATTATTCAGTTTTTCGTTATAATTTCGTCGATTTTCGTTCGTCGTTGGCTTCGTCCGCTTTTGCGTGTTGCTCTGTCGATTAACATCGAGAGTAAGCGGAAAGTCCCATTCCTTATAATTTTGGATCGAATTCAATTCTTACCAGTTCCGATCAATCACAGAGTAGCAACCATTGACATGTACCAGTCAGTATATGCGGCTACTTTCAATTTTCTTAGCAGGGACGCTATGTAAATTAGAAAAATGGCGTCTACTTAGGCGGCCCTCTACGGATTGTTTTTCTTCAAGTTATGAAGAATTGACTGTATGAAATACGTTCTTGTGGGAAAGCTTCAATGAATTCTTAGAAAACTCTTGCACGATTTGCTTATGAAAATTTTTGTCGGAATTTTCTTTAGAACTTCGCCCGCATTTTTTTATTCCAGTTTCTTAGCGGAAAGATGCTCGTATCATGGAAAATTTCTTACAAGAACTGATTTGGATGCCAGATCCTTTCTGAGATTCGTGTTTGATTGCTGAGGAAAACTTCGATAGATGTCTGATAATATCCACAGGTATCGTAAAAACCATGGTTTAAGGGTTTGGGCATGAGCCGTGATTACATTCGTGTCATGAGTCAGCTTTTGTCCAATCACTATTCGTTAAACGCGCATACCCACCGTATTGGGCTCTCAGGAACCAATCTCTTGCGGGCTTACCAGAATGTCGAACATGTCGTATGGATTTGGATTATATGAATTTGATCTACCTGTTTTTGAAGCGTATCAATATCCGAGTTTGATTGTCGCTCGTTCCCAGTCTTTCTTTTTCCCCTTCAAATTGTCCTCTTCTCGTCGTGGCTCCCACAAACCGTTTCTGTTTAGTTTCGTTACAGAGCTGGATATCCTGTCCCATCAAGCTTCATCAGCTTAGTAGTCTAAGTAGCTCAAGTATCATTATAAGAGTACAATGGGTCGGTGTTCAGACAGACTGGACCGAGTGCTTTTCAATGGTTTCAGTAAAACGTACCCCAAGCATTTTAATTAACAAAATATTTGCATTGTTTGCTGTAACAATGGAACTTGTCTATTTGATGATACATCTGTATCAAAATAGCAACAGAAAAAGTAGAATCGATGGAGTTCTTAACGTATCTTTGGAACGCCAAAATATCATCAAGTCGGGTCTGTCTGAACAACGACCAATTGAAATCTCGAAAAATCCTTTCCTTTCCTGTTGTATGAATGTATTTCCTCACCTCGAAACTTCCCCAAACTAACATAGTTTTCGAAATAAATACAAATTATAAAATGTAAATAATGTAAAAAATAAGAAAAGATTTCGGCTCTGTCATGTCCTACGGCGCCCGAGCCTGCCAAACAAACGGTATAAATAAAAAAAATGTCTGATAAAATTTTAAAGTAGTTTCAATTAATTCAATTTGATTCTTGTATTGAGATATATTTAAATTCTTAGTAATGTAAGCATAAGCAGAAGTATTGATGACCGTACAATTCTTAATTGCTAATCCGCGATTTACCGGAATAATCAAAATTGTACAGGAGTAGCTTTGGAGTACCATACTATCTTCAAGGTAAAATTTCTAGAAATCCAAACTTAGTAATGTCAATAACGGCGCCGGCTACGTCCTTACGGTAATCGGGGAAGGCAAGTTATGTTGGTGTGAGGTCCATTGCTACTAGAGACCGAGATCATCTCTGCATCTTCAGGGTTTTCACAGGAAGAAGTTTTGTCAGTGGGAGTATTCCAAAGCTACATGATCAGGATTTACCTTAGTAAGTGATGCGATTCATGTAGCCTCAATAATAAAAAAATATCTATCAGTGAGTCGACGTTTTTAATTTCGAACAATTCAAACGTTATTTTCAGTAATTGCGACAAATAGGATAACCATAATAGTTTGGACCCATGCGTTTTTTCCAACAAATTTCCCTGTTTAAAACAAAAGATCAACTCAAATCGCAAGTCATTTGGAAAGAGCACTGGTTTACACTTGCATCAACCGGTTGTACATAGATAATGTCTTTATTTTGACTTAAATTAATTTAATTCAATTGTTTCAGCCATACAACCGTTACAACATGTTTCACGGGGAAAATAAAGCCGGTCAAAATGTTTCATATGTAAACAAAAACTTTTAAAATTTGTGGACTAAAAAGCGAAAATTATTTCCATTTTCCATTGTTATTCGATTGATTAGTCTACGCGCGAGCATATGAAACCAACAGTTTATTAGTTTTTATATAATCTCCAATCAAATGAAAACACCAGGGGTCCAAAATATATACTCTATGGGAGTCCATATTTTGGGGAATTTTGACCAAAATACGACCGTGTGAGCATTTAAATTTCACAGAAGTTTTTCTCTATATTTTGACATGTTCATAACATGATTACGCTGTGTAAATAATTAATCGATACAAAAACCCAAAACCGTATCCATCGAGGGTCCAACATACGACCGTTACCCTAATTATAAAGAATAGTACCTACGTGTACCTATCTAAATATTTTTTTATAAAACAGGAATAAGGGCTTATGCCAGCACATTGGTCAGATGCGTTTGATCCTTCAGAGATCCTTGTTTGAATTCTGGGGATAACTTTGATAGTCTGATAAGTTTTCAATGTAGTTTCAATCAATTCAATTTGTTGTTTGTTTTGAGATACAGTCAACTCTGCCTTAATCGATATTTTATATCTCGATATCGAGATAGAAAACTATAGTAAATAGGTTTTCATGGCTTGGACCATAGTTGCACTAGTTTTGTGTTCTGTAACTCGATACTTCCCTAACTGGATGGTCCCATCAATATCGAATTATGGAGAGTTGATTGTAATATTATTGTAGAGCCTTCAATAAGTATTACACTATTTGCAACAGGACAATTGCATGCATTTTAAAACATAGCTCTTTGACTTCCGACGCTCTGTTTGTTGATTACCAAGAACATATACTTTTTAATCTTCTTATTGTCATTCAGTCAACAAAGCCCAAACGCTTTGTTAAGTATTCTAATGATAATGCCAAACTGAATGAACGAATATTGTTTGCAAATTCCAGCAAACGTTACAGATCACCGAGAAAAGCTAATACAAGCAATATAGGTAATTGCTTTCGGTGGGAATAAGGCTTTCCATTCCATTCCATTCTTGCTGTTGTTCTCACCTTGCAACTTTCGCGTCGCAGCCATGGCTATGTATACATCTGGTCGCAGGGATCAGGCATAATCTGGGCATACAAAACAGGAACCTCCTCCGCTCAATGCACTTGACACCGTTGACTTTTCCTCCCGGTTCTCGATCCGGACCGAAAAAAATCGCAACAAAGGAAGATCGAGGTCAATCCTGGAAGTGGTCCTCCTGATATTCTGCGTAGTTATTCCAACTGGATATCAGCAGCGGCCGCTTCTTTCTCTCCTCTTAGCCGGAACACGGTGGTTCTCGTTCCGCGGTCCGCCACAGAAGGTGCGCATCTACGACGGCAAACAGCCGAATATTACCCTGTACGGATTTGCCGAGCGACAGCACCCCAAGAGTGAAGACGAGGGGAATTAACTTTCAAGATGGCCGTGTGTACTGGACGAGGAACGAGATTTTCTTTCGGATTGCGTTCTTGCTGGGGGACGCGAAATCGCGCAACGACCGGCGGATTCTTCTACTGCTCGAGAGGGACTAGAACGCGAACAATCCGCGGACACGGAAACATTCGTAACAAACGGGAACCGAACGGATTAAAAATGCCTTTTATTGCCACGGTATCCGATAACTTTTTTTTTTCTCGATCGCTTTTCGGGGACACTCTCTGACTGAAGAAACGGTGGTGCGAAAAGTTTGTATGTGTGCAGTGCTGCTGCTGTCCGTATGAGAGTTGATTGGACTTTTGTTGCGCTGTGTGCGTTTTGAATTTGTGCAATTTTTGGCTGCATCGCTTTTGTGTTCGTATGGCAGATGTCAAAATAATGGCTGCGTGCGGCCGCTGTCAGCTGGAAATGTCATGACATTTTTGCGAATTGCTAGGGTACTTTCACCAGTAGGGAACTGCTCGTAGGGAAATCCTCAAAATGTTAAAGGTCATACAGTGACTCAATCTCATTTTCGTACGGGGCACTGTTTTCATATCAAGTTGGTATAAAATCTATTAAATGGTGCATGGACTTCGATATACTTCATCAATAATGAAGGTTATAGGTGTCATCAATTGTTTGGCAATGACAAACTGTATTCTTTTGCTTAAATCTTTGGAATAATGGAAAAGTATTGAGATTGTGTCTATAATTGACCCAATTCCATATTCGTACACCTAACAAAAAAGAAATATACAGCATTCAAAACTAATTTTTAATGGACTAGATGATTACTTAAGCTCTTCGTTGTGTTGTTCAGATGCAGTAGAATACATTTGGAAAATTTAAAAGCGGACATATTTGAAACTTAAGTAAATTTAAGAAAAATACCAGTTTTTCCATGTTTTTTGCTTATTAAGAGACGAACCAGCCAAGGGCTGAAAGTCTCTATAATAAAGATATAATAATAATGTTTTTTGCTAAAATATTCGGTAAGTCGAACAATAAATTGCATTTTTTTCAACATCACTTCCTTAAGAATGATAACTTCGAATGTTGCACAAGTTTCAAAAAAATTATAATCAGTTTTAGAGTAGCTAGGAGTGGATATCGAAAACTTATACTTTTGAATCTTAGGTAGTATAAACACTGACTAAACTGACGTGACTCTCAATTGCAGACGGTAACCGAAAATATGCAACGGTCAATTCAAATGATGAGTGGTCGCAAATGTCAAACTGATGCAACGTCAATAGTACGAAGGTGACATTTATACAACGAGCATCTTCATCAGTCAAACCAAACAATACACACTGGTTTCAAACTAGTAAGGTATGAGTAAAATACTAAATCTAAAATAAACTAAATCAATTTCGTATGATGCATTTTAGTTTTGGCAAAACTATCGACAATCATGTGAGTCTGATTCTAAAGCAATATATTTAAGTCAAGAAAATTTTATTTCGTAAAGGAAAGCTTAGATTTTTGTATTCTCTATTTCCCAAACATGATTAAATATATTCCTCGTATTTTTACCCGAACATGTGTAGTTTTTCCTCGGAGTGCTAAAGATTTGTCCGTCAAAGTGTTTCTTTACAAAAACCACCAGGTGGAGTTAGTGTTCCAACGTATTTTCATTCAAATATTTGGCTATTATTCATGAAGCAAAATGCTCCAGCCTCCACGTCAGTTTAGTCAGTGGTATAAAATTTATAAGGGCAACTTCACCGGTGGTCCATTTTTTGGTCCAAATTTATTCCAAAAATGGACCTGTCAAAATTTATTAGACCAGTAAAAATAGACCAAACTGCACGTGCATGCACCGGTTGTTTTATTTTCCCGATCCATTTCGAACGTGATAAAAAAACAAAAAAAAAACAAAACAAATCAAAATTGTAGAAATTCACGTAAAAACTAACCGGGAACTCAGAAATTCTTGGAGGATCTCCTAGAGTAATTAAAGGGGGGGGGGGGGGGGGGGGAATTTCTGGATAACTCCTGGAGGGATCGTGCAAAATTCCTCAGAGCATTCCTGGAGGAACGCCTGGCGGGATTCCTGGAGGAACTCCGGTAGAATTCCTGGTGCAACTGCCAGCGGGATTCTTGGAACAACTCATGGGGGAAATTCCTGAAGGAAGTACGGTGGATTTTTTGGAGGATCTCCGGAAAAACTCCGGATGCATTTTGATAGTAAATTCTGAGAAATTTCCAGTGGAGCTCCTAAGGAATTTCGAAGGAGTGCCTGGATGAAAAACTTCGAGACATTCACGGCAGAGCTCTAAAGGCATTCCAGGCGGAGCTCTGAACGAAAACCCAGGAGGTATTTCTACTGTAATTCCTCTGAGGCATTCCCGGAGAAAATGTCCGAAAGAGTTCTTAGGGGATATCTTCGGAGGAATCCTTGGAATTCCCATAGGAAATCCCGGAGAAGAGGAAATCCCCGGAGGAAATACCGAAGGAATTTCTTAACTAAATTTCCCGAGGAATTCTCAAAAGAAATGCTCGAAAGAATAGCTGTTGGTAATCCCCTGAGGAATTCCTGGCGAAAATATCCGGAGGAATTGCTACTGGAATTCCCCTGAGGAAGCGAACCGAAGATTTCAACCGTAGGAACTCTTGGAGGAAATCTCCGGAGAAATTCCTAGTGTAAATCCCCAGCGAAATTTCCAAAGGAAAACTCAGGATGAATTCTCTGAAAACATCCCAAAGGAATGTCTAGCGAAAATTCTCTTAGGAAATCCCCGAAAGATTTTCTGAACGAGATCCCCAGAGAAATTCTTGGAGAGAATCCTTGAATGTTTTTTGGGGTAAAATCTCTGGATGTATTCTTGAAAAAAAAATCATTGGGGGAATCCTTTGGAAATTCCCCAAAGAAATTCCTGGAGAAGCTTTTGTTGCAAAAATCCCGAAAAATTTCAAGGTAAAAATCCTCTGAAGGCGTACCCTCCAATGAACCCCAAAAACAATCCCGGAGGAATTCCGAAGGATTTCGCGGCGGAACTCCGAAGGAATTCTAGATGGAGCTCCGGAGACTTTTCTAGAAGAACTACTAGGAAATTCCCGGTGTAGCTCCAGAGGAATTGAAGGAACTCTGAAGAAATTTTCGGAGGAATTGTGGACAAAATCCTATAGAAACTCTAAAGCTGTTCCTAGAGGAACTCCGGATACGTTCCTGAAGAAACTCCGGGTGCGTTTCTGTAGAAACTCCAAAGGCGATTCTAGAGGAACACCGAATAAATTCCTGCAGAAACTAAAAACAAAATACGAAGGAATTCCCGGTGGAGCTGCAGAGGAACTTTCCAGGTATCACCGGATGAAATCCAGAGGAATCGCTGGAAAAATTCCAGAGAAGTTTCTGCAAGAACTCCAGAGGAATTCGTGGAAGAATTTTCGGTCGAAATACGGAGGAAGTTCCAAGGAATTGCTCAATGAGATCCAGAGGAATTTCTGGAAGAACTTTAAAAAAATCCAGGAGGAACTCCGAAGGAATCACAGGAGGACGTCTTGAGGAATTTCCGGTGAAATTCATGAGAAATTGTCTAAGGAACTCTGGATGATTACCAGGAGAAAATGTATATAATTTTCAGAAGTGACTCCTAGAAAATTCCTAATTGAAATCCGGAGGATTCCAAAAGCATTAATGGAGGAACTCTGAAGAATTCCTAGAGAAATTCCGAAAAAAAAAATCCTGGAGGAGCTACAGAGGAAATAGGAAATATACCGGTGGCAGTAAAAAAGAATTGTTGGAGGAAATTTGAAGGATGAACTACGGAGAAATTCCATGAGGATCTCTGGAGAAATTTTGAAGAATCTACAAAGGAATTCCTACAGAGACTCCGGAGCATTTGCTAATTCCACCAGCAATATTTTTATAGAAACTCCGAAGAAATTCCTGTAGCAAATTTTGGAAGAAATCTCCTGAGGAATTCCTGGAGAAAATCACCGAAGCAGTTCATGAGTGATACCCCCGGAGGAATCCTTGAAATTTCCGGAGAAAATCCTGGAGGAAATCTCCGGATTAATACTCTGGAAAAACTTCTAATGAAAACCCCAGAAGAGATCCTGGATCTTCTTCTTCTTCTTCTTGGTATTACGTCCTCACTGGGACAGAATCCGCTTCTCAGCTTAGTGTTATTATGAGCACTTTCACAGTTATAAACTGAAAACTTTCTTTGCCAAAGTTGCCATTTTTGCATTCGTATATTGTGTGGCAAATACGATGATACTCTATAGGTTTATTAACATATTTTATAACGCCAAAAATGGCCATTTTTGACACCCACCCACCCTTTCGTAACGCTTTTTGTATGAATATTCTACAATTTTTTTATGAGTCGTAACATTGCAAGGGCACCCACCTACCCCATTCAGCGTTATGAAATTTGTGAATGAACCCAATGCCCAGAGAAGTCAAGGAAATTTTCATTACGAAAAGATCCTGGACCGACCGACCTTCAGCATGACTTTGCCGTCCAGTCGCGGATTCTAAGCAATCGGCTAAGGGAATCTTCGAATAAATTTTACAAAAAAATCCACGATGGAATTTTTGCAGCAATTCTCTGGAAAAATCACCGAAGGAATATCTGGAGAAAATTCCCGGAGGAATTTCAAAAGGAAATCTCAGGAAGTAGGAATTCCTGTAGGAAACCCCCGGAAGAATTTCTGGACACAATCCACAGAGGAATTTTTGGACGAAATATCCTGAGGAATTATTAGAGAAAATCCCCGGTAAAGTTCTTGAAATTTCCTAAGGAAATCCACAAAGGAATTTCTGGAGAAAATCCCCGGAAGGAATCCTGAAGAAATTCCTCGAGTAAATTTTCGGAGAAATTCCTGGTTCAACTCTCCAGAGAAATTCTGAAAGAAATCTCCGGATAAAATCTATGAAAAAAATACGAAGGAATTTCTAGAGAAAATCCTCGGAGGAATTTCTTAATGAAATCTCCAGAGGAATTCCTGTAAAAAATCCCCGGAATAATTTCTGGACGAAATTCCCAGAGGAATTCTTGGACAAAATCCTCTGAGGGATTACCAGAGAAAATTCCCGGTAAAGTTCTTGAAATTTCCGAAGAAAATTCCTAGAGGAATTTCTGGAGAAAACCCATTGAGGAAATCCTGAATAAATTCCTGGAGTAAATATCCGGAGAAATTTCTGGTTCAACTCTCCATAGAAATTCTGGAGGAAATCTCCGTATAAAATCTATTGAAAAAAAATACTAAAGAATTTCTAGAGAAACCCTTGAAGGAAATCCTGAAGAAATTTCTGGCATAAATTTCGGGAGGAATTCCTGGTTCAACTCTCCAGGGAAATTCTGGAGGAAATCTCCAGATAAAATCTTTGAAAAAATAAAATGAAAAAAATTCTAAAGAAAAACTTCGAGAAATTTCTTCAAATCCCTGGAGGAATTGCTTATGGAAATCCACTGAGAATTTTTTGACGAAATTCCACGGAGGAAACCTTGAAAAAAAAATTCTGCGGAATAATTACTGGAGTAAATTGCCAGAATATTAAAGGCCTCTAGAGGAGTTCTTTTCCTGCAAGAAATCCCTGGAAGAGATCTCTGAAAGAATTCCTGGAGGAAGTATCGGAGAAGCTCCCAGAGAAAAACTCCAGATAAATTCTCTGGAAAAATCACCGAAGGAATATCTTAATGAAACCTCCGGAGGAATTCTTGGACGAAATCCCTTGAGGGATTACAAGAGAATATCCCCGGTAAAGTTCTTGAAATTTCCGGAGGAAATCCTGGGAGGAAGTTCTGGAGAAAACTCCCGGAGGAAATCCTGAAGAAATTCCTGGAGTAAATTTCCGGAGACATTCCTGGTTCAACTCTCCAGGGAAATAGGAATTTCTAGAGAAAATCCTCGTAGGAATTTATTTATATCCCTGGAGGAATTGCTATTAGAAATCCCCTGAGAAATTCCTGAAGAAATTCCCCAGAGGGAATCTTGGAAAAAATCTCCGGAATAATTCCTGGAGCAAATCGCCAGAATACAAATGGCCTTTGGAGAAATTCCTGAAAGAAATCCCTGGAAGAAATCTTCGGAGGAATTCCTAGAAGTTTCGGAGAAACTCCTGAAGAAAGACTCCAGATAAATTATGTGGAAATATCACCGATGAAATTTCTGGAGAAAATCCCCGGAGGAATTTCTGGAGAAAACTCCAGGAGGAAATCTTGAAGAAATTCCTGGAGTAAATTTCCGGAGAAATTACTGGTTCAACTCTTCAGGGAAATTCTGGAGGAAATCTCCGTATTGAATCTATTTAAAAAAATACGAAGGAATTTCTAGAGAAAATCCTCGAATGAATTTCTTAATGAAATCTCCGGAGGAATTCCTGTAGAAAATCCCCAGAAGAATTTCTGGAAGAAATTCCCAAAGAAATTCTTGGACAAAATCCCCTGAGGGATAACCAGAAATATCCCCGGTAAAGTTCTTGAAATTTCCGGAGGGAATCCTCGGAGGAATTTCTGGAGAAAACCCCCGGAGGAAATCCTGAAGAAACTCCTAGAGTTAATTTCCGGAGACATTCCTGGTTCAACTCTCCAGGGAAATAGGAATTTCTAGAGAAAATCCTCCTAGGAATTTCTTTATAGCCCTGAAGGAATTGCTATTGGAAATCCCCTGAGAAATTCCTGAAGAAATTCCCCTAAGGGAATCTTGGAAAAAATCTCCGGAATAATTCCTGGAGCAATCACCAGAATACAAATGGACTCTAGAGAAATTCCTGAAAGAAATCCTTGGAAGAAATCTCCGGATGAATTCCTTGAGGAAGTTTCGGAGAAAATCCCGGAGAAAGACTCCAGATATATTCTCTGGAAATATCACCGAAGGAATTTCTTGAGAAAACTCCCGGAGGAAATTCTGAAGAAATTTCTGGAGTAAATTTCCGGAGAAATTACTGGTTCAACTCTCCAAAGAAATATGAATTTCTAGAGAAAATCCTAGGAGGAATTTCTTAATATCCCTGGAGGAATTGCTATTGGAAATCCTCTGAGAAATTCCTGAAGAAATTCCCCGGAGGGAATGTTGGAAAAAATCTCTGGAATAATTCCTGGAGCAAATCGCCAGAATACAAATGGCCTCTAGGAGAATTCCTGAAAGAAATCCCTGCCAGAAATCTCCGGAGGAAGTTCTGGACAAAAACTCCAGATAAATTCTCTAGAAAAAATCACCGAAAGAATCTCTGGAGAAAATCCCCGGAGGAATTTTTTAATGAAATCTCCGTAGGAATTCCTGTAGGAAATCCTCAGAAAAATTTCTAGACGAAATCCCCAGAGGAATTCTTGGACGAAATACCCTAAGGGATTACCAGAGAAAATCCCCGGTAAAGTTTTTGAAATTTCCGGAGAAAATTCTGGAGAAAACCCCCGGAGAAAATCCTGAAGAAATTCGTGGAGTAAATTTCTGGAGACATTCCTGGATTAACCCTGCATGAAAATTCTGAAGGATATCTTCGGATAAAATCTTTGAAAAAAAAAAAAAAAATAACGAAGTCATTTCTAGAGAAAATCCTCGGAAGAATTTCTTAATATCCCTGGAAGAATTGCTATTGAAAATCTCCTGAGGAATTCCTGAAGAAACTCCTCGGAGGAAATCTTGAAAAAAATCTCCGGAATAATTACTCGAGCAAATCGCCAGAATATAAAAGGCCTCTAGAGGAGTTCCTGTAAGAAATCCCCGGAAGAAATCTCCGGAGGAAGTTTCGAAGATACTTCTGGAGAAAGCTCCAGATAAATTCTCTAGAAAAATCACCGAAAGAATCTCTGGAGAAAATCCCCGGAGCAATTTCTTAAATAAATCTCCGGAGGAATTCCTGTAGGAAATTCCCGGAAGAATTTCTGGACAAAATCCCCAGAGGAATTCTTTGACGAAATACTCTGAGAGATTACCAGAGAAAATCCCCGGTAGTTCTTGAAATTTCCTAAGGAAAACCACAGAGGAATTTATGAAGAAAATCCCCGGAGGGAATCCTGAAGAAATTCCTGGAGTAAATTTTCGGAGAAATTCCTGGTTCAACTGTTCAGGAAAATTCCGGATATTATCTTTTAAAAAAAAAACCGAAGGAATTTCTTGAGAAAATTCTCGGAGGAATTTCTTAATATCCCTGGAGGAATTGCTATTGGAAATCCCCTGAGGAATTCCTGAAGAAATGCCTCGGAGGAAATCTTGGAAAAAATCTCCGGATTAATTTCTAGAGCAAATCACCAGAATAAAAAAAGACAACTAGAAGACTAGAAAAAATCCCCGGAAGAAATCTCTAAAGGAATTCTTGGGTTAAATCCCCGGCAGAATTCCTGGACGGATTTCTTTGAAAATATCTTAAGGAAGTCCAAGGAGGAATTACTGGAGTAAATCTCCGGAGAAATTCTCTGAAAAATTTCCGAAGGAATTTCTCGAGAAAACTCCCTGAGGGGTTTCTTAATGTAATCTTTGGAGAAATTGCTGGACGAAATCTCCAGAAGAATTTCAGAACGAAATCCCCAGACGAATTTCTAGACGAAAATCCCAGAGGAATTGCTTTTAGAAAACTCCTGAGGAATTCTTGGAGAAAATCCTTGAAGGAATTCTTAAGGTAATCCCAGGATTAATTCCTGGAGCATATGGTCAGAGGAATTTCTGGAGGAAATTATCTGGAGAAATTCCTGACAAAAATCACCAGAGTTCTTGGGGATATCCGCGGAGGAACCCCTGGAGGAAATTTCGGGAGAAATTCTTTTTGCAAATTCCCAGAGAAATACTTGCAGAAAAACTCCGGAAAAAAACTCTAAAAAAATCTCCGAAGAAATTTCTGCTGGGTTGTTAGCAGAAATTTCTCAATGAAATCCCCGAGAATCCATGATAAAATCCCCGGTGAAATTTTTGGAGGAAATCTTCGGATGAATTTCTGGACGAAATCCCCGGAGGAATTCTTGGTAAAAATCTCCGGAGGAATTACTGGAGTTAATTCCCAGAAGAATTGATGGCGGCAATCTCCGGAGCAATTTATGGAGAACGTCCCGGTGGTGCTTCTGAAGGAAATCCTCGAAGCAATTTCGCCCCTTGGTGCGGGCACACTGTATGCGGCCCTTGTGGAAGTCACAGATGTAGTTGTGCCTTGTTGGCGTTGATCACGATCTGCAGCAGTTGATTCTTGCTCGGGAGTGTCTCAAGGCGACACACCAGTTGAGGAATGTTTCCGAATATGCACCGCGACGTTAAATCCGACCTGCATGTGAATGTACTCTTCATTCAACGATTTGCCCATTTTGGTAGGGATTCAATTTCCCTTTGCAGCGTGCTGATGATTAGCCTCAAGTGCTGGTCATTCAGTGCACTCGGAAAGTGCCGGATTCTCAGAAACCCATTCAGTTATGAAGTACAGCAGAAGATCAGGAGGTGCGGCCAGTTGGCCTTTTCATGCATTAAGGTACAAATCTGTAACCACCGTCATGAAATTGGCAGTGGCCCCCACAATTGGCAGGGATTTCGGCTGTTCCGAGGATTTGTTGGAGAGTATAACAAAGTCCTTGAAAATGTATTGGGCTAGGTAACTCAAGACTTGGCGGAGATGTGCAGCCCATCTGCCCAGCAGTACACAATAACGGAGCAGTCGATCCGGACACCGCTATACTCATCATTTTGTTCAGAACGCTGCTTCGTACTATGGAACCACCAAAGGACGAAAAGAACACCGCATTCCGAGTGGCATCCGTTTCAGGTCGAGTGAGAAAGTCACACAGCACCAACACTAGCTTGAACTCATCAATAATTGACGACAGCCGTGAAGTGACCGCTTGCTTCTGATACAGTAGGCAACCGCCGCGTTGGTCATCTCGGCGCTCCCGGAACACGCATTGCCCAATCAGAACAGATCAGATCAGAGATCGTATCGCTGCTCGGGAAGAGGAATAATTATTGTTAAAAAACAGCAGCAGGTAAATGTTGTTCCTTTTTTACTTACCTCAAGAGTGGGAACTAGAGACGGTAACTGGTGACTGTTCAGCGAGAAAAATTCGAACTGGTAAACAAACATGTGTCAAACCAGTTTTGGAACAGTTCAAATCTTGGTCCAAATCCGACCAAAAATGGACCACGAAGCTAGCCTGTTCCAAAAAAATAGACCAGAAAACTGGTATAAAATAAAATTGGAACATTATTTGCAACACCGGTGCAAGCTCCAATTTCAAATATGTTCCAAAAATTTGGAACCAAGCCGTGATTTGGACCACCGGTGAAGTTGCCCTAACAAATCCAAAACCAAAAATTTTAGTCAATTTCTTTATGTTTGGCTCCTAAATGTATATACATATTCCATAGTTAATGTTCCTATCAAAACATTGCGTAATTATCATTTTTAATTTACATTTTACTACCAAACATGATTATAGAGATTTAAAGAATAAATATTATTAAAACTACAAATAAACTTTAACACTTCACTTTTTTGCAAAAAAAAAAAAATACTAAAATCACTAAGGTGAGCAAATACCTTTAAACTCTAATATGTGTCACAAAACTCGAGCACTCGACACTGAAGAAGTCTGTAAGTCGCAGACGAAATAGGCCTATCTGTCAAGATAAGCAACACATGTTAGAGTTTAAAGGTATTTGCTCACCTTAGTGATTTTAGTATTTTATTTTTTTTTTTTTTTGAAAAAAAGTGAAGTGTTAAAGTTCATTTGTAGTTTTAAACATGCTCTAATAATCCCTCCCAAAGTTTAATATAAAAAAGTGTAATAAATATTATTGCCAAAACCGCAACACAAACGTTTTTTAAAATGATGAAAACAACAGGATACATTCTTTTAAATAGTACATCAATGCTCTCTGCTCATTCAAGTTATTTTGTATTTTTCTTATAAAATCAATAAATTGCAAAATAGGGTGCTATTTTGAGTATAATTTGAATATTACTCGCGTACTCTGAGATAACGCCCTAAAAGCCATTGGTAACCACGTGTGTGGCTCGTTGTTTCTGAGCAAATGAATGAATAATCATCCAAACCAACATCACTGGCAGGTAGAAAATGATCCTTTTATTACCCTAGCGTTGTTAAATAACGTGTAAATCCATTCAAGTGCTCAGGAACAACGAGCTACACACATGGTTACCAATGGCTTTTAGGGCGAGATCATATGTTATGCGAGATTATTTCAAAGATAATTGAATATTACGATGACATCAATTATGTGGAGGTATGTACAGCGTAGTACTTTATTGTAACACGAAGTTCGTAGTTCAAATTATTTTTATAGACCAATTCAAAATTAACATTTACCTGTTGTTTAGAATGAAAATTTGGTTTACATTGATTAAAAATATCGTTTTAGAAAAGTTTTGAACTTATGGCACAACAATTTTCTGAACTCAAAAGGGATAAAAACTGTTTATGATTTCTGTAAACTAGGGAGTCAATGCCGGTTATGGACCCTTTGCGTATTATGGACCCCTACAGAAAAACATAAAATTAACACTCAAAGCAACTTTATTCCTATGAAAATCCACCGGGGGAACTTCAATTACATTGTTAGTCAGCAGTTGCAGGCAAAATATTTGGTTTGAGACGCATAAATACAGATATTTGAACAGTTTTGTAAATGAAACCACACAAGAGGGTCCATAATACGCATTTCCAGGTGGGTCCATAATAGGCTCGTCGGCAGCGAGCCGGATTACATGGGAATCAAATGGAGGGTCCATAATACGCAACGTCAAATTTGTAAACAATCCTATTATGGACCCCGGGAGGGTCCATAATAGGCATTCGGACAACAGTTTTTCAAATGCATATTTCGCTGGAAAAATCGAATGATTTTGTATGTTTCATAGACGTACTATGAAGTAAAGACATTGAATTTGTTGTTAGACTCCACAAAACGTATATGCGTCTGAGTTATCATTGCGGAAAAGCGTCGAGAATGAATTTCAGCTACTAAGGGGTCCATTACTAGCATTGAAACCCTATATATAAATCAACTAAATTTCTATCAGAGCTTACGAGTATAATCTATAGATTGGATCCAATGACAAAAATAAACTTTATTGTTCGAATTATAGGATTTAATAGCAAAAATCATTGGAAAACTGACATTTCTCATAACTTTACCTTAATTTCATATATGTCCACTAATAAATTGCCCAAATGTATTTCACTACATCTGAACATCATAATAAAGCATTTCAGTAATCAAATAGAGCTTCTAAATTTAGTTTTGAACGTTGTGCGTATGAATTTTGGTAGGTGTACGAATATGGAATTGGGTGAATTTTAGACATCAATTCAATACTTTTCTATTAATCCAAAGATGAATGGAAACATTTTGTGATTGGCAAACAATAGATAACACCTGTTACCTTCAATGTGGATAAAGTATTTGTAGCTCAATACTTCATTTAATAGTTTTTTACTAACTTGATGTGGAAACAGTACGAATATGAAATTGGGCCACTGTACATAATTCGTAGAATAGTCATAAAAAAGCGTTACGAAGGGGTGGGTGGGTGTCGAAAATGGTCATTTTCGGCGTTATGAAATTTGTGAATGAACCTAAACCGGAATAGGGTCCTAAAGCCCTGTTCCGATTTTAGTGCCAAACGCTTAAGTTTAGGCCAAAAACACATGTTTACTCAATTTTCTAATGTTTTCCGTTGGTTTAAGTCGAAAAAACATTTTTTTAGATTTTGCTACTCCCCTAGGCTTAAACTCAAATTTTGGGTGTATTTTGTTTTCCGTGTCCCTTCCGAAATGTCAGATAGGAACAACCCCAGTGGTCGAACTAAAACCCCTGTGGTGTTTTTGTCGACTAAGCGAACGTCAAACATGATCTCAAGTGTCAAGGTGCATTTATGGACCCAATTCGCGACCACGAAGCAAAATTTGACAGCTTGTATGAGTGAAGCGAGTGTAAACAAAGAAAGGTGAAAATTTGATAAGTTTTGAACGTGCCGTTTCAAGTGTTTCGCATTATAATTACAATTATGGTGAGTAGAAATTGAATAATTATAGTTTAGTAATTGTGTTGTGCGCATTTTCCGTCGAATTTATAATAATTATGTTGCCAAATTTTACTTTTCTAATCAGCATGTCTTTTTCACTCAAAAAATAAACAAAGTTTTGAAAGTAAAGTTATGAATGAAAATATATGTTTTTATGACAATAATTAGTGGAAATTGTAAAACAATATGTTTACTATATGTGGTGGCTTTTTTTCATAAACAATTAGTTTCGGACTATGATTTTTTTCAATTCTTGTAACCCTCTATTTGCAACCAGGACGCATTGGAAGAAGCAAATCAAACTTGCAGTGTGATAGTGAACTTGACGGATGTTTTCGACTACGCTGCTGGAGGGAGCCGTTTAGTCATCGAAGGTGAGAGAGTATTTAAGGCTGGACATTTGCTCATAGTTGGCGTTGAGCATATCCACCAGGATGGATTCAGTATTTTTGCAACATGCTTGCAATCGTCCTCACCCAGTTCCGAACCACATGTCATCAAAATCCGCACAAGAATGTCCTTCAAGGACTGGACCTTCCTGTGTTCTTGCAAGGCTGGAAGGGGAAAGTGCAAACACTTGATGGCGGTTTTGTATCACTTATTAAAGTAAGTAATTTTTCACTATAATCAATTGTCCATTGTAAAATAATACGTATTTTATCACTCTAGGAATTCTACTGTGCCTTTTTTGACTGTGACTGATCTAACACAGAAGTGGGGTAAGATCGCAGCAAAAACAGCATCGGATATGTACAAGGCAACCCGCATTATGGAGCTCTGCTATTGTAAAAAGTGGTTGGGCGGCACTTCCACATTGGATACAAGTACTCTGAACGATTCCGTACTTGAAGAACAATCTACGGATTCAAAACGAGGTACAACTTACCAGCATGTGACAACGGATGAGAGCGAAAATACGCGAATTTTGGATTTTTTCACCACAGGTAACTTGTTATTTACCTAATCAACTTCGATTTGAATATTGATGCTTATTTTTATTTTTAGCATTTCCTGAGAGTTCCGTTGGATACGAAGTATTTGGAAGACCCACGATTTCATCTACAGTCGTAAAACAAATCGGCGAAAGGGTGGAACCTGTGGATGAATTTCTTATGCTGGAAATTTGTGATCGACAACTTTCATCATCCTCCCTGAGCTCCCTGATATCTTACGAGGAAGACATTTCGTCAGCAGCAGTGAAGTCATATTTGAATAGTCTTTTCCTGTCTCATCGTGGATTTGACTATAAATATTTCATTGGTCCACTTGAAGCCGATCTGTGTATATTTTATGAGCTCAAAGTGTGTATTTCCGCCCGAGAGAGTATCGATGTATGCTTGCAAACTCTCCAGCAAAATTCAGCAAAGTGGAAGGAAGAACGAAGTTTGCGAATCACTGCTTCTAATGCATATCAGTTGTATACTTATTACAAAACTGACCCTTGCAAACCGAAGGACTGGAAACGAAAGGTAACCAAACTCATACTGCCCGATGATTTGACAACCCCTGCCATTGAACATGGTAGAAAGTGTGAGTCGAAGGCAATCAACGTATATTCCGAAGCTACTGGTAAAACAGTCAGTCGATGCGGGTTGGTGGTACCGCCTAATGTACCATGGATTGGGTGCTCACCAGATGGCCTGATAATAGAAGAAAAGAAAATAGTAGAGATCAAATGCCCGCTGGCAGGAAAATCGTCTTCCATCGATGATTTGCTGCCAAATTTGGCATACTTGACTAAAAGTACCATGACACTGAGAAGAACTCACCAGTATTTTGCCCAAGTGCAGTTGAATATGTATATTCTGAACTGCACTAGTGCAGATCTGGTGATTTTTTCAGAATACAGTAATAAGTGCCACATTATTACTCAACAGTACGACCATGACTATGTAATAAGTTTACTGAACAATTTGAAAGAAGTTTATTTCAATGTGTATTTGAAGTATCTGTATATGCTTAAGAACTAATCTTTCAACAAGAAGTACGATTTGTATAATTTAATAAAACCTCAAATACAATGTAGCTAGAACCTTTTATTGGCTAAAATCGGATTTGACAAGTTTACCACTGCACACGCAACAACCAAAAGATTGTCTAGAACAGGTAAGAATCGAGTGTCAACCTTGGTATTGAAAAAAGAAAAGATTTTGATTCGTTGAATAGCACGCTCTACGTGCACCCGTGCAGCTGCTATTGAAACATTCTGAGTTGCTTCTGTTTTACTTAATTGTCTTTGGGGAGCATGCAAGAAAGGTGGCCTAACTAATTTCACTCCTAATTGTCTACATTCATCTCCAATCATAAAGCCCTTGTCTGTCATAACAGCTTGTCCAGAAGTGAAACGATCTAGCAGTTTCTCCTCTAAAACGATCTGTTTGTCCGATATTTTCCCACCATATCCAGAACTTATGAATGAAATCTCGAAGCCTTAATCAAACAGACTCAAGTCAGAAAAGTTAACAAACTTACTTTATCAATCCTACGTGTTTCGCAGACGAAATTCTACACGTTCCGCTCTAAATGAACCCGATTTTTCACTTTTAGAACGTTTAATTTCCGGATTTACAAAACGACGAAAGTAAGATTCTCCACTTTCGTAACCTAACCGCTACTTTCGCCGCTCTATTGTATAGGAGACAAAGTGACTTAACCACGAATCAAAACAAAACACTACTTGAGCCGATTTTACACTGGTAGAAAAACGTCGAAAGTAACTGAATGAAACGGCTTATCATTTTGTTATAATTATTTTCGTGGGAAATTATAGAAACTATCTAGTTTTTGAACGCGAGCTGATTGTATGCTAAATTTAAGTGATGTACACGGCGAAAAAATGATAAAAAGGTGATTCATTTTAAAACGGTTTTAGAAGACAGGTTGTGATTCTTCTTAATTAATTTTCTCAAAACCGTATGAAAGTTACTTACGTCGATTTGAAAAAGTAATCGAGAAATGCTTCCAGCGGGTGTTACCGCAACCAGATACTTCGCTGTCTCACGTGATTTGTAATGCGAATACGTGTTGATTCGACAGTGTAAGCATTTCGGTTTCATTATGGGGATCTCCGTACAGTCAAGAACAGCAATGACATCTTCGAAATCTGGTTTGAAATACCGCGGCATATTTTTTCTGATTTGGTCTTCTGTAGGCCAATAAATAACAGGTTTGAGGGCAGCAGTGAGAAACGGTAAAATTCTTTGAAAACAAGACGATACAGTTTGCGAATGCAAACGAAATAGAACGGCAATGCAAAGGAAGGATAGATTGGTTTTCAATTTGATAAAAACAATTAACACTTCTTCTTCTAGAGTAACTGATGAATGAGGTCTGTTACGGTACTGTTTGAGGAACGTAATTGCTTTTACGATCGATTCCAGCAATGATCTAGACTTCAATCCGAATCTATGACAAAAGGTCGAAAGACAAAAGGTCGAAAGGACAAAAGGTCGAAAGACAAAAGGTCGAAAGGACAAAAGGTCGAAAGGACAAAAGGTCGAAAGGACAAAAGGTCGAAAGGGACAAAAGGTCGAAAGGACAAAAGGTCGAAAGTACTATATGGTTCCAAAATTCTAAGTGTTTTTATCTGAAATAAAATGCAGTGATTTGGTTGCTTAAACATATCGTATATTTATAGATTAAACAGTCAATATTACTCTTTAAGGATAAGTGCAATTGATGTTATATAATCTTTTAGTTCAATGTTTTCGAATTGTCTGGTTGCCTGAAGAAGTTTCTCATCTTTTTCCATTTGCTTCGCGTTCCGTTTCGGGGCTGGCAAACCTTGAAGGACTCGAAGAACTTCTCCTTCTGTGAGATTTTGCTCTTTCTGAAGTTCAGCAATAACGGCATAAAAACTTTTTGCCGAACCTACGGCTGTCTTCCAGCGGTTGTGCCATCCTTCAAGCCGGTTCGTAGTGCGCGGTTGATTTTTGATTGTAGCTTCGTAGACATTCCAGAAGGGAATTTCAAAAAGCGGACGGTTACGTATTATGTTACCGCTTTTAAGCGTTCGCTTCACCGAACCCATAACGTAGTTCTCCTCGAGGTACTTGAAAAATGTTTCCATTGACGCAGGGCTACTTTTTTCCACATAATTGAACGCCTTCTCTACGAAATTTGCAGGAACAAATGCTAGGGCTTCGACCTTCTTAAAGTTCATAAACACGTTTTTGTCGTTCGAAAATTCGACACTCAACCCGGATTTCTGGATGCGCTTGAACATGTTTTGCGTCCAATGAAAGAAGCATCCCTGTCGTCTTGTTTGCGGAAACAATGTTCCTACTGCATTGATAGCGGCCTTCTCGAAATCGGTTATGATTAGTTCCGGCTCCAGAGTAACGCCTACTTCACCCGCACATTCCATCAGCTCCTCTAAGGCTTCCGTGTAGCATTGTTCGGTCTTACTTGGCAGGAGAAAAAACGCAAATGGTAAAAATCTATCACCGAGAGAACCTTGAACAGTGTAGATTTGTTTGAAATTTGCTGGAGCAGTGTCGAAGGTGCCATCCATCATCCAAACTTTGGACACGGCTAGCCGCTTGATGTTGTCAGCAGTTGAAAACATTAGTAGCCGACCACTTTCAACTTCAATGTTCCTGAGCATGAAAGGGGTGCCATCATTCGTTGTTTTGTATGCTTCTGCAATGTTTTCGAAGTCCTCGGGTGTAATGGGATCCACTGGAATTGATTCCGATTTTCTAGCTCGCTGGCAAATCTTCTTCTGAGCGGCCGCCGTAATCATTGTTTGGACCTGATGTATTCAAACGATAGGAATAAACAAAATATTTTTATAACTCGGTAACGACCAACATTATATGTGAGTTGTGCTAAACTTTATTGAAAAATACTACATTTCAAATATCAGCCAATAAGTACTCACTTCTACAGACGATTCCATGGAACAGTGACGCATTGTCACCAACGGCGGTTCCCTGCTTTCTCCAGCTCTTCGCTTCAGTGATTCCCTCAGTCGAACGCGCTCAATCTGCAGCATATTGGGTGAATGATTATGCTCCGATTGCCCAGGAAAGTTTAACTCGTGGTGGTTGTTCATCAACCTCGAGACTACTTTGCCACTACACGGATTATTCTTCGATCGCTTCTGAACGCAGGTCCAATAGAACATGTCGTTCACCTGTATCGGAATAGGATTTAGATTAGGGGAAAAATGCAGCGAGAGAATTCGAGATGACGCATATAAATACTACTTACATTTTTGTTCAGATGGTACATGTAACCTTCTAGGGCCAGCTTCGGTTTTCCCTTGTTTGTTTCCAACAATTCGTACCTTGGTTCAGCTTGCATTTTCACTTCTTGGTCGGACGAATGACTGCTTGAAAATGATTTTTTTTCTGATACATTTATTTCATGGACCACGTGATAAGTTTTTTTATCGTTGTTATGGAGATTTAGCGTTGTCTTGGATTTTGTTTAAACAATTTGTTAATTGTTCCACCGCAGCGGTCATTAATTTCATGCATTCATTTTTAGAACTTCAGTAGCACCGGATCAAATTGTCAATCAACCTTAATTTTTGTAAGTTATTATTTTATGTCACTATTAGCATGAGTGTTTTTTAGAGATTTTTATTTTTTTCCAGAATACGCTTCTTTTTGTGAAGGATGAATAATCTTCTTCAGGAAATGTCAAAAATATACTACCGGAATGATTACTCTGCTGATATCCTGTTCGAAATCCAGGATATCATTGGGCCTGTATATCGTTGGCCAGCATATATCAAGAAAATCATGCTATCTAGCACCTTTCAGTATTCGGAAAGGATAAAGCTGACAACTTTTTTCTGGGTGAATGGATACCGTAATTGCGATGGCTGGTTGCAATTTGTCATAAGAATAAAAGGTCCAAGCTTTTTCAAATATGCCGAGTGCTTGGCCAAACTGTTTTCGTACTTTCAGGAAATCGGAGTCCAAAGAAAATATTTCTCGTTTTGTGTTACTCATAAAGTTTATGAATATCTTGATGGTACTATTAGACAAAGAAACGATTGTTAGTTACATTTGTTCGGACTTTCATGAAAAATATATTAACGAAGGGTCATGAAAAATATGCTAAAGAAGGGAGAATTCTCAATTTTGAATAATATGTGGTAAATTGATTGCCTGTTTCTATGATATATGAAACAAAACCAAAAACGTGTTCAATTTTTAAGAATGCTCATTGAATAAAGAAGGAAAAATTTCATGTTGTAACGATGTACTATGTTAAATCAATTGTATGTTTCTATTCTGAAGGAATGACCATGTAAAATGAACTAAAATCTTCACATTCACATAATTTTAACCAATTTCAATCTTAAAGAATTCTTGGTAAAAAATTAAGGAAAATCATCATATCAAAATGTAAAACTGTGATATGATCCTGTATTCTTATAATTGCTGTATTTTAAGAAAGAATCATACCTCAATTTAACAATTGTAATTTAAAAATTGTACCGAATGAAAGAACGAAAAATAATTAATAAAATACATAATACTTTATAATTTGTTATTAAAATGAATAAGAAATAATAATGAAAAGAAGCGTGATTTTTTCTATTTTCAAAATGTCTGTATCACTTTAGTGAATTTGTTTCACATATGTGGGTAACACTATGCCGAAAAAACAAAATGTTAAGTAGGGAAAATGAATTGAAATTGTTCTTTGAAATATTTTCCTTTTACATGAAATTTCCATTTGGACCTTTTGTCCTCCTAGACCTTTTTTTCCTTTCGACCTTTTGTCCCTTTCGACCTTTTGTCCCTTTCGACCTTTTGTCCCTTTCGACCTTTTGTCCCTTTCGACCTTTTGTCCCTTTCGACCTTTTGTCTTTCGACCTTTTGTCTTTCGACCTTTTGTCCTTTCGACCTTTTGTCCTTCGACCTTTTGTCCATAAACCGTCCCAATCGGTTGTATCAACTTGAACGGCACAATCAACCATAATACGAGGAGGTCCTAGCGGTTGGCCATTGCTAGTTTCGATGTCGATGAGATCGAATGCATCGTTACCCTCTTTGGAGATGGATTTATCCTGCGCACGTTTAATGGCTCGTGATGCACGTCCTTCTTTGAGTTGTTTTTTCGCAGCAGTCAGAGGAGCTTCTGGTAAGTTTGTATCCGGAATTGCAGAAGGTCGTAGAATCAACCGGTTAGTCAAACGACTGTCCGCTACAAAATAGATTTGTTATTAATAGTGAATAATTGAAACGAACGAAATTTTTAAATAGCTTACAGTGTTTTTTTTTTCTATTTCATTTATTTGAGGCTCAATCGCGTTTAACGCTTTACGGAGCCGAAATTCATTTTTTGTATTGTTTACAAATCATTCACTTTTTTGTACTAAGATTAGTATGGGATGGAGCCAGGGTACTCGTGGCAACTCGAGGTTAATGGTCACAATTTTTGGAAGGAAGGACATGGTGAGGATTGGGTTTAGGGTTTTCTGCAGCACATCCGGGAGGTATATCGTGGTATCGCGATGAACGTGTAGTGGCGTTGGTACCAATTTCTTGCCGGTATTCGTCTGCCGGATGGCCAGGATCCTCAATCCAACATACAGGGGACAAAACACAGAGAAAAAAAAAAAAACTGGAGAAGAGAACACAGGAGAATTAAACTTTTATACTGGACAAGCGAAGAAAATCGTAAATTGCGACCATGTAAATGAGATCGCGGGTGCCCAACACATCTCTAACAGGAACATAGGGTTGTCTACCTCGGGCCGCAAGGGTATCCAAAAGTTGCGCTCTGGAGGCGTCCATATCCGGGCATTTCCAAACTACGTGATCGATGTCATCATAACCATAACCACACCTATTACAAACATTGCTCAGCGCGAGGTTAATCCTGTGCAAATGTGTACCTAGCGAGTAATGGTTGGACATGAGTCTTGACATCACGCGAATGAAATCTCGACCTACATCCAAACCATTCCACCACGCTCGCAAGGAAACTTTAGGAATTATGGAATGTAACCACCGTCCCAATTGGTCATTTAGCCAATCGCTTTGCCAACCGTGAAGAGAACTTTGACGTACTAAATGAAAAAATTCATCGTGTGAAATTTGTCTATCATAAATCTCACCTTCCTCAGCGCCCACCTTTGCGAGAGAGTCCGCCTTCTCATTGCCATAAATTAAGCAATGTGAGGGGACCCATACAAAGGTAATCTTATATGATCTTTCGACCAGTGCACACATCTGCTCTCTTATTTGTGTAAGAAAGTAAGATGCATGCTTAACATGTTTCATCGATCGAAGTGCCTCAATAGAACTGAGGCTATCCGAAAAGATGAAGAAGTGGTCTGCGGGCATGTTTGAGATCATCCCCAATGCGAAGTTGATTGCTGCCAGCTCAGCAACGTAAACCGTGCAAGGTTCCTGAAGTTTTCGGAAGGCGGAAGAGTTTTCATTGAAGACACCGAAGCCAGTGGATCCATTGATGCGGGACCCGTCAGTGAAATATCTCCTGTAGAAATCGACATTCTGGTACTTTGCGTTAAAAATACGTGGAATCGTTATACATCGAAGTTGATCTGGGATTCCATGAATAGCTTGTTTCATGGACAGATCGTATTCAACAGAGGAACTGTCATTGGTGAAGCGTACACGTGGAGGGTTATAACATGGAAGACTTATGTCAGATGACATGTAGTAGAGATAAACTCTCATGAATTTTGACTGAGTATTCAGTTTGAGCATTTCTTCGAAGTTTTCGATAACGAGTGTGTTGCTCACCCCACACTTAATAAGTATTCTTAGCGAGAGCTCCCAGAATCGGTTCTGTAGTGGTAAAACCCCTGCCAGCACCTCCAGGCTCGCATTGTGAGTCGAATGCATACAACCTAGGGCGATACGCAAACAACGATATTGAATTCGTTCCAATTTAATAAGGTGGCTGTTTGCTGCTGAGAGAAAACAGAAAGAGCCATACTCTAGAACAGAGAGAATTGTTGTTTTATAGAGTTTTATGAGGTCTTCCGGGTGAGCACCCCACCATGTTCCGGTAATTGTTCGTAGAAAATTGATCCTTTGTTGGCATTTTTCCGTTAAATACCTAGTATGGGTTCGCCAAGTGCCTTTTGAATCAAACCAGACCCCAAGGTATTTTGAAGTCAAAGACTGGTCGATGTCTGTTCCCAATAGCTTAAGCTTTAGTTGGGCAGGATTCCGCTTCCTTGAAAATACAACCAGTTGAGTTTTTTGCGGCGCAAACTCGATCCCTAAATTTCTAGCCCAAGTGGATAGATTATCAAGGGAATTTTGCAATGGTCTTTGCAAGATTTCCGCTCGTGGGCCCTTCATAGAGACCACAGCATCATCTGCAAGTTGTCTAAGCGTGCATGGTTCTTCCAAACAGTTGTCAATATCTTTAACATAAAAATTATAAAGCAAGGGACTTAGACATGAGCCTTGGGGAAGACCCATATAGCTAATTCTGGAAGTTGTCAGTTGACCGAGAGTGAAGCTCATGTGTTTTTCTGACAACAGATTGTACAAGAAATTATTCAATATTCCAGGTAGTCCACTATTGTGCAGGCTTTCTGACAATATCTCTATGGAAACTGAATCAAAAGCGCCCTTAATATCCAAGAAAACCGAAGCCAATTGCTCCTTGTCCGCAAAAGCTAGTTGAATATCTGATGAAATCAACGCTAGACAATCGTTTGTTCCTTTGCCCTTGCGAAAGCCAAATTGAGTACTGGAAAGCATGTTGTTTGATTCGACCCAGTGATCGAGTCGGGATAGGATCATTTTTTCTAACAATTTCCTTAAACATGATAACATAGCGATCGGGCGATACGAATTATGATCAGACGCTGGTTTCCCAGGCTTTTGAATAGCTATTACTTTGACCTGTCTCCATTCAGATGGAACAATGTTGTGCTCCATGAATAAGTTGAACAGGTCAAGCAACCGTCTTTTAGCGATATCAGGGAGATTTTTAAGAAGATTGAACTTAATCATATCGCGTCCCGGAGAGGAGTTGTTTGATGAAAGAAGAGCCATAGAAAATTCCAGCATAGTGAATGGCCTGTCCAACGCATCGTCTCTCTGGGTTTCCCAAAATGGCGGTTGAGCTGGAACTGAGTCTGGACAGACCTTTTTTGCGAAGTTGAATATCCAACGATTGGAGTATTCGTCACTCTCATTTGAGGATGAGCGGTTTCGCATGTTGCGAGCCACTCTCCAAAGCGTCGTCATTGAAGTTTCTCGTGAGAGGCCATCGATGAAATGTCGCCAATAGCTACGCTTCTTCGCTTTAATAAGATTCTTCAGTCTTTTTTCGAGCTTCGAGTACTCTAAATAAAGTTCTGAGGTACCGTATCTACGAAAAGCTTTAAAGGCATTAGATTTTTCTCGATACAACTGAGTGCATTCATCATCCCAACCAGGTGTGGCTGGTCGTCTTTTGAAGGATGCACTTGGAACTCGTTGCTTTTGGGATTCTAATGCACTATTATAAATCAATTCTGATAGGAATCGATACTCATCCAACGGTGGGAGAGTGTTGAATGATTCGATACCGAAAGTTACCGCTGATGCAAATTTTTGCCAATCTATATTCCTAGTGAGGTCAAAAGGAACCTGAATTGACTGTTCTGACCTTTCAAAATTATTTCTGATAGAAGTTATTATGGGCAAGTGATCACTACCATGGGGATCATCGATAACCTTCCACATGCAATCGAATGATAGTGAACTTGAACCCAAAGACAGGTCAAGGCGGCTTTCTTTGCCGTCGGATGAAATACGTGTCACTTCACCTGTGTTTAAAATATTCAAGTTGAAATCATCGCATAAGTCATAGAAAATAGCCGCTCTATAATCGTCATAAGATTCGCCCCATCCAGTACCATGGGAGTTCATATCACCCAGTATTAAAACCGGGAATGAGAGCATAGAGACTGCATTCCAAAGATGACGGCGGTTTATTGAAACTCTTGGAGGAATATAAACAGAAGCTACGCAAAGATCTTTACCCTTTACGTTTATTTGGCAAGCAACGATTTCTATGCCTGGATGAGTCGGGATGGGGATTCTGTAGAATGAATGGCACTTTTTGATCCCTAAAAGCACACCCCCGTAATTATCATCTCGATCCTGGCGTATAATGTTAAAGTCGTAGAAGTTAAGATCATCTTCAGAAGAAAGCCATGTTTCACAGAGTGCAAATATATCACAATCGGAATTGTGAAGCAAAAACTTAAATGTGTCTAATTTAGGTTTTAGACTATGACAGTTCCACTGTAGCACAGTGATCATATCTTGTACCTCACTTGATGAATTAGCCATCGAAAGATATGATCGAAGCAAGGAGGGGCCACGAGATAGTCAATTCCCGGAGATATTCTTCTATTGCGGGGAGAAAAAGGTCGAGTATGCCTCTGAATGAGTCTGAAACTCCGAGAGCATTACATATGCGATCCACCAGGGCCCTAAAAGTTATCAGTCCTCGCTTAGCCCGGGGCGTTTTCGAGGAAGAGCGAGGGACTTCAGTAGCATTTCTTTTGCTTTCTTGTCTAGAGCTTCTTTTCGAAGTGTATTTTATCTGTGGAGGCGGGGGCGGCAGATCTTTACTGCAACACGGAACGGAAGCATCAAAGACCTGTTTCTTCGGGTTTTTCAAATTTGCCCCACCTCCTTTGGAATTAGGCAAACTTCTGAGGGAAGATTTCAATACCTTACGGCGCAGTCCCGGAGAAGATGGAGACTTTCTTTTACCGGGTGCGTGTACCTCCGAAGAATCTCCCCCATCGGTTTCGTCGTCGTTCGCTTCATCGGAAGACAACTCTTGAAAAGAGTTACCAACTGGGATGGCTGATGAAGACTCTTTTGCAGGCGGATTCAAAGCTTTCACCATTTCCGCATACGTCTTCTTGGAGCGCTTCACAATTGAGCGACTCTCATTTCGAATGCGCTTTTTGTATGCCGGGCATTTTTGCAAGTCATGCAGATCCTTGCTACAGTAGCTGCATTTTTCAGCTTCCTGTGTGCAAGCATCTTCCAAGTGAGCTTGGTTGCATTTGCCACAACGGGGCTTGTTGTCGCAAAAGCTAGCACTGTGGCCAAGCTGCTTGCAGTTGGTACAATTGAATACCTTCGGCACGTAAAGACGCACTGGGTAAAAAACACTATCAATGCAAACAAATTTCGGGAGGACGGAACCAGGAAAAGTCACTCGAAACGAGGCTGACGGCGAAAAAACTTTCTTATTTCCTTCCATGGAAACTGATTGCAATTGTTTGCAATCCAGTATAGCCACATCAGGAATTGACCGGTTATCAAAAACACCTTTGCCAGTCTTAATGTCCTCACATGTCAGACTCGCGTCGATGATTTTCCCTTCCACCTCGACTTCTCGTGCCGGAATGTAGGTAAAGTATTCCACAGCAAAAGCCTCATGCTGAGCAATCTCATTCGCTGCTTTGTAACTAGGTGCAGTTACACGCAGCTTGGATTGCTTCACTTGGTGAATAACGGTCCCTGGATATTTACGCGTCAGCTCTCGAGAGATCGAGAGCACGTTCAAAATCTTATTTTTGCGCCGGAAATAGACAACCCAAGGCCCAGCCGAAGACGGTTGGTAAAACCGCGTTCGAGCAACGAGATCTTTTGGAGGCGTATCGCCTCCATCCGAATCGTCCATGCGGGAATAAATCCAACCGCAACCAAATCAACAAAAAATAAAAAAATGTGGAGAAAAAAAAAAACGTTTGAAAAATATTAATTAATTAGTGGACTATTTTGTACACACCTCCCCTATACGGGCAAAAAATAATAATACTAATTAAAGAAGAAAGAAAAAAATATATAAAAAAAAAACTTAACCGATCAGTGGGCTATTTTGTACAAGCCTCCCCTATACGGGCAAAACTTGCACCGGGAGAGAGACAGAGGTGAAGCGAAAAACAACCTTGAACTTGTTTGTTCGGAAATGTAGAGCAATTCAATAGATATACAAATTGATACTTATCCGTATAGCAGCAGAACGTCCAAGCACCGTAGGTAGCAGACTGACCGAATCGCCTTCTGCTTCGATGTTGCTCTCGGTGCGGGAAAAAAAGTCAATCACCGTTGTGCCGGTGGTGATGACTTTTTTTTTGCGGTGGAACGATACTAGTTACACTAGTTCGCTTCCTTCGCAAAGCGCGATCGCCTAAGCACTTAAATGCACTAATAAGATTATTATTAACCGTCGAAACTAGACCAAAAACCCACGCGGTCGGTGGGAGAAAAAGGCCAAATAAACTTTGCAACTTTGTGCCGTGCGATGAGACCGGGAACCTGTCAACCGACTCGTGCAAGCGCTAAGCAAGGAATGAAGCTTACAGTGTTTAGGAGCAATAAAATTTCCAATACTGAAATGCAGGCTGCACACACGGGAAGTACTCGACGGTTCTATTTTCAACCGGAGACGTCTAATCCAGACTAAATAGCGTTTTTTGTCCGTTCTTGCCGGGAAGACATGAAACGATATTCCCGGTTTATATCTCTGCTTGCAATTAGGCACAAAACACACCATTCGTGAACCAGTTTTATCTTTACTGTCGCCGTAGTCACCGTCAAATTCACGATCGAGAATCACGTTGTCGTCGCAGTCAACGCATCTTTTCGGATCCATTTTTGTGAATTCTAAATTATGTTAGCGGAGAGAATTTTGGATAAATCGTCAAATTGTGAATATATCTGTGTTTGTCATTCATTTCCAAGACGAAAAATGCAAATTTTCATTCAGAAATATGATGCTGAAAATTACCTTGAGAAACAACTGCCCCACAACACCCCTTACGTTTTCAATTATTTCCAGGACTAGGACCCACCTAACCACTATAAACGATTGCAAATCTGATTTTTAGATCTATATTTTATGAATTCCCTGCATTCAACAAACCGAAAACTATAGAAAACATGGAAAAACAGTTGATTTTATATACGGCTAAAAGTGTCGCTGTTTGTTTACATACACTTCACTCATACTGAAAACATAAGCAGGTGGCACCACCGTACCTTCGTGTTGTCGAATTTTTAAATTAAAGTTTAAATATGTTATAGCCGTTACTGAGCGGGAAAAAATGCTAAAATAGTTGAATTTACATGCTCTTTCGGTTTTTTTAAATAAAAACAAGATTTTATTAAAAATTTTAGGACCCAATTTTCGACACGCGAAAAACGGATTTGCTCCATACCCAAGCGTCGGAGCTACGTCGGGGAAGGTGCGCTGTTTAGCACACCAGATCCGCTGTCCAGCTCACTATGCCCGACGTCAGGTACAACGCATAGATTTAGAGAAAAATCAGTTTTCGTGTGTCGATGATTCCGGTTTTCAACAGGAGACGCGATATTCGGTTTATCTAACCACAGTTGCAGAATTTATTTAATATCTGAGGATCCAGATTACATCGAGAGATGGAGTTTTCTGCTATGGTTCAGTAAGTCAAGTACAAGCTTGTGATGGGCCACACTTGATTTGTAATTCTTCCACTAGATAGTGCTCATAAAGTGCTTTCCTCATAAAGATCCTAAAATATCTGCGTTCGGAATACAGCATGATCACTAGCACCGTTTTGTGGAAGAATTCCGAATCAAACGGCACATCATATGTTTAGTCATTGGTCTACTAAACAGCTTTACCGAAGGCACCAGAGAATTTGAGTTGGGTGGCCTCCCAACTTACAATTTTAGCGCTATAAGCCAAGATTATTTGCTTTCTGCTGAAGTAGCCATCTACATACTTAAATTATTTTACGGATTCGTGTGAAATCTAAACAGCTAAACAGTTCGGTAAAATAAATTAACGGAGTACGGTAAATTTTTACAGTATTCGGTAAAAAATCACCGGTATCCGTTAAATTCCGACGAAGTTGCGGTGTTTTATTTCACCGAACTGTTCAGCTGTTGAGATTACTGTTAAATTCACCGTAAGAGCTTAGTGTGAATGTTGTGGAATAAAAGTCCCCATTATTCATCCGGCTGATTCTACGCAATATGTTTTGTTATTAATGCCCAATGGTATGGATGCCCTAGGGTAGATGTAGTTGTGAACCTTAGAGGAAAACAATATGCACTCTGTCTCGAAAAACACCCAGAATCCGGGTGTAATTTTTTCAAATTGGGTAATATTTCCATATGCATTTTGATGAGTCTGGAAAGTGCGTGCAAGTTTCTTTGAGGAAAACAAAAACAAACTGTGTATTCGTCATCAAACGTCAACATCCCACCGCAAAATCGCTAGTGTTTGGAGGGGATTTTAACCTCCAAATTGCCAAATAACCTCCAAATCATCACCTCCAAATGAATTCTTATTTACTCCGTTGTATGCAATATGGTGGTGCGTCGATCGTCGCAAGTTTATCGTTAAACAGTCAATAGAGCTTAGTGACATTTGAACACACGTAGACTAGCATCCCAGGTAACATTGGTAGCTGAATAACAGCTTATGCAGCTGAAAAAAGACTGTATAAACATAATTTTAGCTGAATAAGCTGTTATTCAGCTGCCAATGTTACTTGGGATACGCTCGTCATACACAGTTTGTTTTTGACATTTCAAGACCAACAATTGAAAAGGCCTCAAGTCCAAAATGTAAACAAATCGGTTTTCTGCTGATTTCAATGTATAAGAGCCTATTCTTACTAAAACATACAACAGTCATTTAAAAATATGCATAAAAGTTGAAAAAATAACATTTTTCTAAAAGGCCCCATCTCATTTTCCGCTAACCAGGATGTTCATCGCAAATGCGGCCTTTTCTCAAAAAGGTCTCATTTCTATATATGACGGAAACCGAGTTGAAGCCTGTTAAACAAACATCAAAATTGCAATGTAGATTGCAAAAAACGTTCCAAATTCACTAAGTAAATGCAGGTTATACTACGGAGCGATTGCTCCTTGTATTATTTTATACAGTGGTTGTCTAAACGGCGAACATTATCGGGTTCCTGTAGACTGATGTATTATGTATCATACTACCTAATAGTACCTGTCTGTACTTCACAAATTATCAACAAAAACACGATTTGGTTTCAATTGCATGAAAAATAACGTTCAATTGCAATATTTTTCCATTGAACCAATATTTCCATACATTTTCTCGACGACAAACTCGCGTAGCACATACATGATGTTCATGGATGACGAAGGGTTCAATCAATCACATATTTAATCGACCGCACGAATCTTCTCTTGCTGTAGGGATCCCGAATAAAAAATACAATACAAAAACAATATACGTCTTGTAACAGTACCATTCAATATATTGAAAATACAATACAGTATATGTAAAATGACAATACAATTACAGTACAATATATTGTTTTGAACAGTTCACTGTATGGTATATGAGATTTTTGCAATATAATGTATGGGTGGTTAAGTATCGTAACAATACAAATATAGATATTTTCTCATACAAACATTTTGGAAATACAATACGATATAATGTTCATGTATTGTCTTGATTAGCAATTCGTGTATTGTTGTACAATACAAAAACAATTCAACGAACTGTATCATGGTTGCATTCGTCGTTATAGCTAATGTCAAGTGACTTCTAAAAAACTACTTATTTTAACTTTTTGAATATTTTTCACCCAACATTTCTTGCTTTCTGAACTTGTTTTGTTTATTTCTTTCAGCAAAGCTACATAGAAAAAACCAACAGTTGTTTTACGCGAAAATAGGAATTTGACCAAAATTGTAAGGTATAAAACCAATTAAAAACAATACAATGTTCTGTTACAACATATTATATTGTTTTTGAATTGTATATCCAAACAAGAATAATATTGCATCGACATTCAATTACAATACGCTGTATTGTATCCAATACGTTATATTGTACATTAATGGTTTATTCCATTCACTGAATGATACGTTTTTATCCGGGGATCTCCATGTACTTTACTTCACCACTTAACACTCTTCTACACTTCAAATTTCTTATTTCATCATCAATTTTGAATGATTTTCAAAAGGCCACATCAGAAGATGATGAAAAAACAAGCCACAACAAGAAGGCCTCAACACATTATAGAGTAAACAAAGGCGTCAACTCACAGGCCTCATCAGCGTCGGCCGGCGTCTATGGGCACAAATGAAAAGGGCTGCACAGCTTTTTGTGAAATAAAAGCCTCATTTCCTTTGACTCGTTTTTTAGCAGGACTTTTTGCTAAAACCATAGTAAGGTACCGCGGGGTAAGTGGGAACGAAAAAAACGATAGTTCAAACAAATTGTTTAATAAAATTTTCAAATGTCAATATTTTCCAAATCTAACAACACAATCACATTTTGGCAACATATTTGAGTGTGTGTGCATGAAACTGATCGAATAGTTTCGAAATTGTGAAAACCTTGGAAGAAAGTTTTAGAATGAGCCATTAGCCGCAGTTACCTCGCTAAACGGGGCAAGTGGGACACATCCAATTTCATGCGTCAATAAACATCAGCAAGTCAACCATTACAATAATAGGATTGATAAATCATAGATTTTTAATTTTAAGTACATATTTGATGTACATAAGGGATCAACCATAAAATACGTAACGTTTTAGGAAGAAAACCTTTGTTTAATAGGATGTCACCTCACATTTAATATTAACTGAAAATTCTTCAATAAAAGCGTAAAGAGGGATTAAACGTGTTCAAAATATACCATTTATAAGTTGTTAATTAAAATGTAGCACATAAACAATTGATGAAATTATACATATGTTTTGTTATTATTTATATGCATGGCAGAAAACCACTTAATTGGGTGGAATTGTTTTCCATCACTACTTAATTTGGTAGAAATAACAAAAAAAGTTCAAATAAAATAGAAAAGTGATCGTTCTCATGATGCATTTCAAATTTCTTCTCTGTGTTTGTTCAACTTTGAAGTCGTATATCAAAAATAAAAAATAAAAAGAATAATTACACTTTTCCTCTCCCTCTTATGCAATAACGTAATTTGAGATTGATCTTTTTTGATAAAAATCATTTGTTTGAATGTTTTAGTGCTACTCTCTAGGAAAATTTATGAAACGTATACGAAAAGTTTTGATTCTGGTTTTTGTTTTGATAGGTCCCACTTACCCCGGGTACAAAGATATTTTGGGGTAAAATAGACCATCATAAATTTCATATGAAATGAAAACAAAATACTGGTTTATCGTTAGCTGCTTGTAATAATACTTAAAATTGTAGCTTACAGATGAATATTTGATTTATAACACATTTATTTTTTGCGAGTCAATACAAGACGTGAAACGTGTCACAATTTATTTTTCAAGTTGAAAATGGTGCTGAACTGACAACTGTTACATGAACCACATGGTAATAAAAATAACAATATGTTTAGTACTAAATACATTCCTTTTCATTGTATCTTCAACTTACTAGAAGAATACCCCCATGAAAAACTTTTCCTAAGTGAGCTATGACGAAACGCCCCACTTACCCCGGATTCTCACTTGCCCCGTGTTACCTTAATGAATATTCATAGCTATAAATCAGTTTATCCATCGACTTTCTGGACGATAAAATAACATACAATCTTTAAATTAATAATTTAAATTTGATTTATTGTTAGACAAAACAAGATTGCATTTTTCTCATTGTTTACTTCTTGGAGATGAGGCCTTTTGAATTGGGTCCTAAAATTTTTAATAAAATCTTGTTTTTATTTAAAAAAAACCGAAAGAGCATGTAAATTCAACTATTTTAGCATTTTTTCCCGCTCAAATAACGGCTATAACATATTTAAACTTTAATTTAAAAATTGGGTCCATAAATGCACCTTGACACTTGAGATCATGTTTGACGTTCGCTTAGTCGACAAAAACACCACAGGGGTTTTAGTTCGACCACTGGGGTTGTTCCTATCTGACATTTCGGAAGGGACACGGAAAACAAAATACACCCAAAATTTGAGTTTAAGCCTAGGGGAGTAGCAAAATCTAAAAAAATGTTTTTTCGACTTAAACCAACGGAAAACATTAGAAAATTGAGTAAACATGTGTTTTTGGCCTAAACTTAAGCGTTTGGCACTAAAATCGGAACAGGGCTTTAGGACCCTATTGTTAGTCTTGATTTTTGATCATGTTTGACGTTTGCGTAGTCGACAAGAACGCCACAGGGGTTGTCCCCTGGGAGGGAGGCACCGATACTACACACGAAATATGACACAACACTTTTCCAAATTACAAGATAACTCCCGCTCACCAACGACAATCAAGGCAGGCTTGGGGAAAATTGCTACACTGAGAACAGCGTTGCGGTTGAAAATACTATATCAGAGGGTTAAATTAAATACACAACGCCACTTGATTTGTGCAGACTAAATTCGCATTTATTTAGAATATTTTGTGCATTCAATTTTACCATGGCATCATTTGTATAGTAAAAATTACTATATCATGGTTAAAAACTTGCAGCAGACCAGAATCGAACCGAGGATCTGGCGAT
The DNA here is from genome assembly GCF_002204515.2 of Aedes aegypti. Lineage (NCBI taxonomy): Eukaryota > Metazoa > Arthropoda > Insecta > Diptera > Culicidae > Aedes > Aedes aegypti. The sequence goes on from NC_035108.1 coordinate 386,635,743, forward strand.
TGTCAAGCGCGAACGCTAGCCGCTCGGCTATCGACGCGGTTGGATTGAGAGGGAACAAAACGCAAAAAAAAAGCGTTCATGATAGCTCAATCGTGGTTGGAATAGTAAATTTAAAAACACGTTAATGGTTCTCATTACTGCGACGCTTGTTTCAGTGTAGTTTTCTTTTATTGTGTACCTTCGATCTTTCTGGACAAACTTGGAAAAAGGGCCATAGTTTTATGTGCATTCAATTTTAATGATGATTGGAAAACAGTAAAAAGATGCGTGTTTCATTACTTTATATTCGATCAAATTAAAAGGTACTATCGTGGCATTGCTTTTGGGTGCTGCAGGAATTGATTTTCAATCGACTGTTGTCAACTTTGATGGAATGCAAAAATTTGTTTTGATCAATTACGCGCTTTTATCAAGTTTGTCCATTCTTCAAGATCTGGGATCACAGTGATAGTTCGTGACAGCAGAATCTCGGCTCACTATGACGTACATACATTTTGTATCGGTTTCTCCCTCCCAGGTTGTCCCTACACGGTGGTTTGCGAATACCCTTTAATGGGTAAAAAAATACCCATTATCGAATAGCAATCATTTCTGTCATGAAATGGGGGAATTTTGTAATCATGGAAAGGGTAACAATATACTCATTCTTTTAACTCGCATTCAGAGTAAAAACGGGTAAAATTTTACTCATTAATGGGTGAAAAATTTGTTGGAAACGAAAAATAAAACAATTTTGCGCGACCATCATCAGCTGACGGAAAAAGCCATTTAATTAGAGTTAATAGTAATAATATCATTTTCCAGGACGTCAAGTTCCCACAAGTAAGTATAATACTGTTAAGGCCGCACGGGACGTCATCATATCACCCTATCCATTTCAAGAAGCAAATCACAAGAACCACTCCATATATCGATGCAAAAATGTATCAGTATGATTCTATATGTGTAGTGCACAACCCGATAAATTTTCATCTTCATCGGTTCACTTAAACTCGAGATTTGCTTCCACAAAGTTTTGATGATTATTGTTAGAGTGAGACAAAAGATAGGAAAAATAACACGGTCTCCCGTGTCCCCTTAAAGAAAAACAATTCATATGAAAATATTACAATTGTACTTTAAATTTCTTTCATTTTTCAGATCTTCAACCGAAAAAATGGACGAACCTAAGCTGGATGCTGTGAATGCTGCATATGTCTTTTGCAAAGCAATGTATTAAAGCAAGTGTTAATGATTGAATTTGATTAAATAAAAGCGGCACAAATAAATGTTTAGAATCCATAAATTTACTTCACATGACCAAATTTCCTTATATTATATTGAAACGCCCAGCTAAATATTTTTGCAAAAAAAGGGTATTTTTTTACCCATTTTGTAGAACATTCGACTCCTCTACAACGGGTAAAAAAATACCCATCCATTGACAGAAACCGCTTTTACCCGTTAAAGAGTAAACCGTGTTTACTCATTAAATGTGGAGAGGCACTTCTAGCGGAAATGGGTGAATTTTTACCCATTAAAGGGTAAACGCAAACTACCGTGTACACGGTAGTTTGCGTTTACCCTTTAATGGGTAAAAATTCACCCATTTCCGCTAGAAGTGCCTCTCCACATTTAATGAGTAAACACGGTTTACTCTTTAACGGGTAAAAGCGGTTTCTGTCAATGGATGGGTATTTTTTTACCCGTTGTAGAGGAGTCGAATGTTCTACAAAATGGGTAAAAAAATACCCTTTTTTTGCAAAAATATTTAGCTGGGCGTTTCAATATAATATAAGGAAATTTGGTCATGTGAAGTAAATTTATGGATTCTAAACATTTATTTGTGCCGCTTTTATTTAATCAAATTCAATCATTAACACTTGCTTTAATACATTGCTTTGCAAAAGACATATGCAGCATTCACAGCATCCAGCTTAGGTTCGTCCATTTTTTCGGTTGAAGATCTGAAAAATGAAAGAAATTTAAAGTACAATTGTAATATTTTCATATGAATTGTTTTTCTTTAAGGGGACACGGGAGACCGTGTTATTTTTCCTATCTTTTGTCTCACTCTAACAATAATCATCAAAACTTTGTGGAAGCAAATCTCGAGTTTTAGTGAACCGATGAAGATGAAAATTTATCGGGTTGTGCACTACACATATAGAATCATACTGATACATTTTTGCATCGATATATGGAGTGGTTCTTGTGATTTGCTTCTTGAAATGGATAGGGTGATATGATGACGTCCCGTGCGGCCTTAACAGTATTATACTTACTTGTGGGAACTTGACGTCCTGGAAAATGATATTATTACTATTAACTCTAATTAAATGGCTTTTTCCGTCAGCTGATGATGGTCGCGCAAAATTGTTTTATTTTTCGTTTCCAACAAATTTTTCACCCATTAATGAGTAAAATTTTACCCGTTTTTACTCTGAATGCGAGTTAAAAGAATGAGTATATTGTTACCCTTTCCATGATTACAAAATTCCCCCATTTCATGACAGAAATGATTGCTATTCGATAATGGGTATTTTTTTACCCATTAAAGGGTATTCGCAAACCACCGTGTACCTGTTTTTTAAACACTGCCCAGGACGGAAGAAGTTAGGCGGTTGCCATTGTTAGACATTTGTTAGATATGTTGCCCACCTAAAAAAATCGAAGAGCATAAATCATAAACCCGAATTTATGCTGCATGTTCGATTTTTTCGCACATTGTTGACGGTTGAGAAAACAGTGCGGACAAAACCTGCAGCTATCTTTGCCGCATCAGTTTGTAAAAAAAAGTCGCGTGCGTCGGTCGGAGAAATAAAAGTTCCGCGTCGTTTTGTCAGCTGCCATCACCGGAACCATTGTTGGCGTTAATTTTAAGTGGAAAAGTGTTGCGTCTTCGTTTGCGTCTTGCGTTTCGTCTTCCGTCCTATTGCCTCCACACGGCCGTGATAATTCCCGGATCTCGTCGTCGCCGCTGCTGTTGCTGCTGCCCGTTGTACAATTCCGTAAGAAAGAAGAAATCCAAAAAAGATCTCCTCACTATGCCGGGTCGTGTTCCGGGCAGGGTTATCGTTGGAATTGGTTTCAGGTGTTTTCCTTACCGTTCACACCATGCTGCCAGGATGGCCCGTTATTGTGAACGACAGGAGGCAAACACATGCAACCAATTCAAAACATAACCTAACCGGGACACGGCCCGGCCTAATGAGAATACTCCTTGAACCAGTGTTTTTGTTTGCTCTCTCGCATCGCAACATTGTTGTCCAAAGAAGCGCATTGTAAACCACAAACATTACGATGATTGTGATTCTTTATTTAAATGGCGACAGTGCTGCCAGCTTCTAGAGATCAATCATTCGAAGAATTGTGACATTTTTGTCTTTAGGCCCCTCAAGCCTATCGATCCGAATGGTCACGTTTTTACCATTTTGGAATCGGTTCAGTAGTGGTCCACCGAAAGTGTGTCTCCACACCGCAAAGGTCGATCACTTCACCATTCATGTCCACGACTTATGGGAGTCTAGGAGAGTTCGCACGATCTTTCTTCTCCGCATCAGGTGTCGCCATTCATCATGCGGCAGAGAGAAACCTCCCGCACGATCAACAACTGTAGTTATAGCGTGGTTCCACCTCCACGCGTATGGAGAAAACTGGTCTTCGGAGTTCATTCCAATCCGCCAGCGAGGTAGTTTCACTTGTGCTCTCTTCTTGACGACATCATCGCTGCTTTTTGGCGCCTCTTTCGATATCGCGTGAACCTGGCAACGTGTGACTGCCGAATTGGCGATAATGGGTTTGAAAGTGCTGGCCATTGCACTACTGGTGGCGTTAGCGCTGCTGGCCACCGTCGATGCAGGTCCTATGTACTACAAGAAGGTCTCCGGACAAAAGTACGAACCTGGTAAGTTGGATTGAGACCAACGACGAAATAAAGACGTACTTGTCCTTTGCAGTTGCCCAAGATTTTATGGCACATGAGGTAGTAAAACAGTGTACTACGATCTGTCGATCTTTGGCACCAAGTGTAGTACTAGAAAAAATGAGTGTTCTGAGCCCGAACACTATGTCTCTATTTCGTCTTTGTTGAGACGCCAGTCTTAAGGTAAAAGTTGACTCATCATCTCGTATCGAACTGCGCAGATTGGGTGCCGGTGTCATCGACGGTCATACCGCTGGCCGAATACCGCGTGAGTGTGGGTGGAGGTGGCGAGCAGGGCTCTCTGCTGACCGGGGATGAGTACCGGAGGGCATACCTGAGACACCAGCAACTGTCGGCGGCCGCCAACAACGGTAAAGACAAGTTGAAGACTGTGCCAGGGAAGGGATCGGAAGCTGAAGCGGGAGCAGCGGCTCGCGTCCAAGAAGATCCGGACACGTTGATCACAGGTGGGTGGTTTGATTTCGGATGACGAAATAGCACTACGATGAGTGTGGTGTCTAAATGTGCGGTTTGTTTTGTTTTTTTTTCAGCCAAGAAGAAGTTTTACGAACGGAAAAGCAACTGATTGGTCGTTGGAAAGTGGATGATCGTTTATAGATAGTTTGTTCAATGAATACATTCGTTAATCGTAAATTGTCTACTTGATAGCAATGCAAGAGTGCCAATTGATTCAAAAAAGTTAAATATTAATGTTATGTTAATTTTATTTGATTTGATTAAACGAAAGGTTAACCAATACACACTGACAGATATAGCTTTTTGGTATTTTGGAAGTTTTTTTTTTTTTCAAATGTGATTTTTATCTTCAGAATCAAAGCTATTTATTTAAACTGACATTTAAGCTGTGAATACCGGAGAAGAAAATTGCTGCAGAATACTAAACTGAGGTATTCCATACGCATACCAGATAATTTTAAATACTAATCACCTGAATAAGGTATGAAAGAGCACTGCATAACTACTCATGTTCGCATAGTCAACGTAAGCGCGTATTCTTCAGGATGTTTTTCAATTAATGAGAATGGAACTGGGAGAGTTTAATCCGAATTCACTGAGGAAACTTCTTTGAATCTTCATTGGAATTTTACGCAGTTTCTTTTGGATTCTTCTTTTGAAACATTCTTCGAAATTTCCTTTGGAAGTCTCTTCAGAATGTCCTTCGCAATTCCTCATAGAATTTCCATTGAAATTTCTTTTGCGATTTTCATTAAAATTAGTCCTTATGAATTTGCAACGGATTTTTTTTAATTTTTTGAATATCTTAGGAATTTCCGATGGAATTTCCTTAGAAATTTTCTTTGAAATTATCATAGGAAATTTTCTTTAAAATTAACACAGGAATTTCTTTTGCAATTTCGTTCGGAAATTCCTTTGAAATTTCGTTCAGAAATTCGTTTGAAATTTTGTTCGGTGTTTGCTTTGAAATTTCCTTCGAAATTTTCATTGAGGATTTCTTTTCGAATTTTCTTGGATTACCGTAATTTCGGGTGAAATTGATCATTTTTCACGGTTTTTCTAGTCTGTTTTCTATAATGTTAACAATGCCAAACAACTAAATGCAGGAAAACAAGTAAGAAGGTGAGCCTCATTGACTTATGTACCGAAATTTTCTAACAAATGTCATTTTAGTGTTAACAAATACAGTCATCTCTCCCTTACTCGATATTGAAGGGACCATCGAGTTAGGGAGGTATCGAGTTACAGAACACAAAAGCAGTGCAACTGCGATCCAAGGGACCATCGAGTTAGCCATGAAAACCAATTTTTACTATGGTTCTCTAACTCGATATCGAGATACGGAATATCGAGTAAGGGAGAGTTAACTGTACCTCTAAAATAAAAAATCAGAGGATCTCATTTCGGGGTGAATTGATCACTTGTCAATGCCAATATTGTTAGTTTTCAAAACATCTCTACATGATAAATTTGAGGTCCCTGAATCCGAATATGCTTGTCAAATTCTTAACAATGCAATATTTATATACACTACCCGTCATAAATACGGACTGACTGAAATAAGTATTGCAACACTCAGCTGAATAATTAATCACCCCCGAAAAGTTTAGCATTATCTCAAAACAGGTTAATTCACATTGCTATATCTCGAGATCCTTACGACTTGCAAAGAAGCGATCTTCAGCAAAGTTGTTCAGGGGATCAAGGAAATCCGGAAAGCGAACAGTTTAGTTCGCGATTTTGCCGTTAGGTGGCGCTAGTGAGCATGTAAAATTGAGCATTTTGAACTAGTTTTAGCTTGTGATCCGAAAGAGATAGAAAGTTCGGGTCTTCGGCAAAGTTGCTCAGGGGTTCAAGGACATCCGGAAAGGGAACAGTTTAGTTCGCGATTTTGCCGCTAGGTGGCGCTAGTGAGCATTTAAAATTGAGCATTTTGAACTAGTTCTAGCTTGTGATCCATAAGAGATAGAAAGTTCGGGTCTTCGGCAAAGTTGCTCAGAAAGTCAAGGACATCCGGAAAGCGATCAGTTTAGTTTGCGATTTTGCCGTTAGGTGGCGCTAGTGAGCATGTAAAATTGAGCATTTTGAACTAGTTTTAGCTTGTGATCCGAAAGAGATAGAAAGTTCGGGTCTTCGGCAAAGTTGCTCAGGGGTTCAAGGACATCCGGAAAGGGAACAGTTTAGTTCGCGATTTTGCCGCTAGGTGGCGCTAGTGAGCATTTTGAACTAGTTCTAGCTTGTGATCCATAAGAGATAGAAAGTTCGGGTCTTCGGCAAAGTTGCTCAGAAAGTCAAGGACATCCGGAAAGCGATCAGTTTAGTTTGCGATTTTGCCGTTAGGTGGCGCTAGTGAGCATGTAAAATTGAGCATTTCAAACTAGTTCTAGCTTGTGATCCATAAGAGATAGAAAGTTCGAGACTTCGGCGAAGTTGTTAAGAAGGCCAAATACATCCGGAAGACAAACAGTTAGGGTAGATCTCGCCGCTAGGTGGCGCTAGTGAGCATGTAAAATTGAGCATTTCAAACTAGTTCTAGCTTGTGACCCACATGAGATAGAAAGTTCGAGTCTTCGGCAAAGTTGTTCAGAAAGTCAAGGACATCCGGAACACAGATACAGTCAAACCTCCATGAGTCGATATCTGAAGGGACCATCGACTCATGGAAATATGGAGCCGTGGAAACAAATGCTTTGGAAAGCTGTTTGAGGGGACCATCGTAGTAACCATGAAATTTTGGTTTTAGTATGGTTCCATGAGTCGATGTCGAGTTATGGAACATCGACTTATGGAGGTATCACTGTAGTTTGGTTCGAGATTTTGCCGCTAGGTGGCGCTAGTGAGCATGTAAAACTGAGCATTTTGATCTAGTTCGAGCTTCCGATCCACAAGAGATAGAAAGTTAGAGTCTTCGGTAAGTAAAGAACAGAAATAAAGTAAAGGACATCCAAATATCAAATTTTTTGGTTCCTAATTTTGCCACTAGGTTGCACTAGTACGCATATTTAATTAAATATATGAAACAAATTCTATTTTTCGAGCCAGATGAGATAGGAAGTTTGAATCTTCGGCAAAGTTGTTCGGAAAGTCAAGGGCATCCAGGAAACAGTTTACTCTGGAGGGATGACTGTACCTTAACATTATGAATTTGATAAGATAGAATTTCTAGAATGCTGTTCAGAAATCCTTTGACATTTGGAAGTTGAAGTGATTAGGGATGGAATCATAATAAATTAACGTGATTCAGGTCTGATCAAATGTATATTCAAGTGTATCATATCTGATTCATATGCTAGTGATTCTGTTATGACTTACTCCATGTGCGAGTGACTCAGTCAGGACTCAGCAACTTTGCCGAAGACCCGAACTTTCTATCTCTTATGGATCACAAGCTAGAACTAGTTCAAAATGCTCAATTTTACATGCTCACTAGCGCCGCCTAGCGGCAAAATCGCGAACTAAACTGTTTGCTTTCCGGATGTCCTTGATCCCCTGAACAACTTTGCTGAAGATCGCTTCTTTGTAAGTCGTAAGGATCTCGAGATATAGCAATGAGAAATTACTTGTTTTGAGGTGATGCTAAACTTTTCAGGGTTATTCAATATTCAGCTGTGTGTTGCAATACTTATTTGAGTGAGTCCGTATTTATGACGGTTAGTGTAAATAACGAATAGTTAAATTTCAAAAATTACGCGGAAAACGCCTAAATGTATGCACTTTTCTAAGGAAATCAATGATATCTAACAGAAATTCAATTATTTTAACCATTTGAGCCTAAATGTATGCACTTTTCTAAGGAAATCAATGATATCTAACAGAAATTCAATTATTTTAACCATTTGAGCTAATTGGTACGAGTTTTGGTGATGAAATCTATTTTGCGGATATATCTCAAGCATCCTCACAAATTTTCAGGTTTATACTATGCTCAAATCCTTGATTAAAAATAGAAGTTCATAGTTGTTTGTCAATACTGCACCGTGCATGATTTTGAAATTTTATATTATTTTCATAGTAATAAACATTCTTAAACGCTAAAAACTTCACAGCACACAATTCGACAATAGTTACGACAAACATCGTTCATTTACTGCAGCTCACTTTGATATTTGTGCTCGATTACGCATAAACAAAATCATGTGATACGATGATCAATTACACCCGATTTTACGGTACCTTACTTTTCTTGGATAAGTTTCTTCGGCATTTTTATCGGAAATTTGTTTTGGAATTTCCTTTGAAATTTGATTTGGTATTTACATTGGAATTTCCTTTGGAATTCCTTTTGGAATTTGCTTTAAAATTTCCATTGAAATATCCTTTGGAATTTTCATTGAAATTTCCTTAGGTTTTTTATTGGAATTTATTTTTTTCCAAAGGGAAACCCAAAGAATATTTTGAAGGAAATCATGCGAGTTCCGATGGAAGTTCTAATGGAGTTCCTAATCACGAAGGAAATGTCAATGGAAATGCCGAAGGAAAAAGAAATTCTGCAGGATGTTACAAAGGAAAGAAAAATTTCAAAGGAAATTCCGTAAGAACTCCGGAGAAAATTATTGATTCAGAAGAGTTTAATTCGAATAATATTCTGAAGGAAATTTCTATGGATGTTCCAAAGAAAATTCCGATGGAAATGACGAAAGAAAATACAAAGGGAATTCCAAAAGAAATTCTGAAAAAAAATCATGCCGAAAAAAATTCCAATGGAAATTCCTATGGGAATGTCAAAGCGAATCTCGAAGAAAATTCCAAAGGAAATTCCGATGGAAATGCCAAAGGAAAATTCTAAAGGAAATTCCGAAGAAAATTTCAAAGAAAATGTCGATGAAAATTCCAAAGTGAAATCCAAAAAAAAACACAGAATGTTCCGAGTTCTGAAGGGAATTGAATTCGTAGGAAATTCCGATGGAAATGTTGAAGGATGTTTCAAAGGAAATTACGATGAAAATTCCTGAGGTTAAAGTTCCAAAGTTAAAATTCCAAAGTCAATTCCAAAGAAAATTCCGAATGAAAAGCAAATTCCGATGGAAATGCCGGAGGAAAATTCAAAGGAAATTCCTAAAGAAATTTCAAAGAAAATTTTGGAGGAAATTCCAAATAAATTTCAAAGGAAATTCCAAAGAAATTCCGAAGGAAATTCCAAAGAAAATTTTGAAGGAAATTCCAAAGGCAAAAAAAATCCAATTCCAAATAAATTTCAAAGGAAATTCCGAAGGAAATTCCTAAGAAAATTTTGAAGGAAATTTCAAAGGAAATTAAGAAGGCAGTTCCGAAGAAAATTCCAAAGGCAAAAGAAACTCCGAAGGAAATCCTAAAGGGAATTCCAAAGGCAAGTCCAAAAGAATTTCCGAAGGAAATTTAAAAGAAAATTCCATAGGAAATCTCAAAGGACATTACGGTGGAAATGTCGAAGGAAATCCCAAAGGAAATTAAAAAAAAATAAATTAAAAGCCATGTCCAAAGAAAATTCCGATAAATAATCCACAAATTCTGAAGGAAATTTCGATGGATGCTCCCAAGGAAATTTCAAAGGAAATTGGGATGGATATGCTGAAGCGAATCCAGAGGAAATTCCGAAGAAAATTCCGAAAGAAATTTCGTAGGAAATTCCGATGGAAATGTTGAAGGATGTTTCAAAGGAAATTACGATGAAAATTCCTGAGGTTAAAGTTCCAAAGTTAAAATTCCAAAGTCAATTCCGAAGAAAATTCCGAATGAAATCCAAAGCAAATTCCGATGGAAATGCCGGAGTAAAATTCAAAGGAAATTCCTAAAGAAATTTCAAAGAAAATTTTGGAGGAAATTCCAAATAAATTTCAAAGGAAATTCCAAAGAAATTCCGAAGGAAATTCCAAAGAAAATTTTGAAGGAAATTCCAAAGGCAAAAAAAATCCAATTCCAAATAAATTTCAAAGGAAATTCCGAAGGAAATTCCTAAGAAAATTTTGAAGGAAATTTCAAAGGAAATTAAGAAGGCAGTTTCGAAGAAAATTCCAAAGGCAAAAGAAACTCCGAAGGAAATCCTAAAGGGAATTCCAAAGGCAAGTCCAAAAGAATTTCCGAAGGAAATTTAAAAGAAAATTCCATAGGAAATCTCAAAGGACATTACGGTGGAAATGTCGAAGGAAATCCCAAAGGAAATTCAAAAAAAAAATTAAAAGCCATGTCCAAAGAAAATTCCGATAAATAATCCACAAATTCTGAAGGAAATTTCGATGGATGCTCCCAAGGAAATTTCAAAGGAAATTGGGATGGATATGCTGAAGCGAATCCAGAGGAAATTCCGAAGAAAATTCCGAAAGAAATTTCGTAGGAAATTCCGATGGAAATGTTGAAGGATGTTTCAAAGGAAATTACGATGAAAATTCCTGAGGTTAAAGTTCCAAAGTTAAAATTCCAAAGTCAATTCCAAAGAAAATTCCGAATGAAATCCAAAGCAAATTCCGATGGAAATGCCGGAGGAAAATTCAAAGGAAATTCCTAAAGAAATTTCAAAGAAAATTTTGGAGGAAATTCCAAATAAATTTCAAAGGAAATTCCAAAGAAATTCCGAAGGAAATTCCAAAGAAAATTTTGAAGGAAATTCCAAAGGCAAAAAAAATCCAATTCCAAATAAATTTCAAAGGAAATTCCGAAGGAAATTCCTAAGAAAATTTTGAAGGAAATTTCAAAGGAAATTAAGAAGGCAGTTCCGAAGAAAATTCCAAAGGCAAAAGAAACTCCGAAGGAAATCCTAAAGGGAATTCCAAAGGCAAGTCCAAAAGAATTTCCGAAGGAAATTTAAAAGAAAATTCCATAGGAAATCTCAAAGGACATTACGGTGGAAATGTCGAAGGAAATCCCAAAGGAAATTCAAAAAAAAATTAAAAGCCATGTCCAAAGAAAATTCCGATAAATAATCCACAAATTCTGAAGGAAATTTCGATGGATGCTCCCAAGGAAATTTCAAAGGAAATTGGGATGGATATGCTGAAGCGAATCCAGAGGAAATTCCGAAGAAAATTCCGAAAGAAATTTCGTAGGAAATTCCGATGGAAATGTTGAAGGATGTTTCAAAGGAAATTACGATGAAAATTCCTGAGGTTAAAGTTCCAAAGTTAAAATTCCAAAGTTAATTCCGAAGAAAATTCCGAATGAAATCCAAAGCAAATTCCGATGGAAATGCCGGAGGAAAATCCAAAGGAAATTCCTAAAGAAATTTCAAAGAAAATTTAGGAGGAAATTCCAAATAGGGGGAGATCCCCCAGTGCCGGACAGCACCCAATACCGGACAAAGTCGAAACATTGAGAAATCATGGTCCAATCAAGATGGTGTATTAGTAGAAAAAAAAGCTATTATGTAGACTAATGTTTGCGTAGAATAACACATCCTTGAAATATGCATCCCTTTTTAAAAAAGTAGAAAAGTTTGAAAATCTTTAAAAAAAATGACGTATTTTCTTAATTTTGAGCCTATTTAGTAATTATTTTGAATATGAAAAAATACTTTGGATCCCGCAAGCATGATCGAACATAATCCTAATTTGATAGTATGAATGTATTTTGTACCATAATTGAAGTAAATATGGACAAATTACAATTTTGGTTAAAAACCTCCTGTCCCTCAGTTTCGGACAGCTTGATTTGTTATATGATATCTTTGTAATTATTGCATCAGTGTCTCAAAATACTTTCATTTTTCATGGGTTCCGTCGACCATGGTATCAAACATGCAATAAAATTAAGAAGAATGAACATTCATAACACCATCGTAAAATGTACTATTTTTCATCATATATGAAAGAGGTTTTTGATAGGCATCTTGCAAACTAAGAAAAACTCAAATTAATCTTGTAAAAGTTGCAATTGCATTGAATTGGTAATTATTAACTATTTCTATAGTGTACACATTCAATGATGTTCAAATTTACAGAATTCGAGGCATTTCCAGATCGTGTCCGGTATTGGGTGCCACCTTTCAAGATCTATTAATTTGGTACTAAAATACATCATCAAAACTCAATGTCAAAATTCATATTTATATTTTCAAATTTATTTTTGTACACTATAAAAATGATAATATTTATCATAAATGGGTAACACGAGCCCATAAAATCAATATTTTTCCAATTATGAATTTAGTGGCTTAAGTGTCCGGTACTGGGGGATCTCCCCCTAAATTTTAAAGGAAATTCCAAAGAAATTCCGAAGGAAATTCCAAAGAAAATTTTGAAGGAAATTCCAAAGGCAAAAAAATCCAAAGGAAATGAAGAAAATAGTTACGAAGAAAATTCCAAGGGCAAAAGAAATTCCGAAGGAAATCCTAAAGGGAATTTCAAAGGAAACTCCAAAGGCATGTCCAAAAGAAATTCCATAGGAAATCCCAAAGGACATTACGATGGAAATGACGAAGGCAATTCCAAAGGAAAGGAAATTTCGATGGATGTTCCCTAGGAAATGATGGATATGCTGAAACAAAACCCTGAGGAAATTCCGAAGAAAATTCCGAAAGAAATTCCGATGGAAATGTTGAAGGATGTTTCAAAGGAAATTACGATGAAAATTCCTGAGGTTAAAGTTCCAAAGTTAAAATTCCAAAGTCAATTCCGAAGAAAATTCCGAATGAAATCCAAAGCAAATTCCGATGGAAATGCCGGAGGAAAATTCAAAGGAAATTCCTAAAGAAATTTCAAAGAAAATTTTGGAGGAAATTCCAAATAAATTTCAAAGGAAATTCCAAAGAAATTCCGAAGGAAATTCCAAAGAAAATTTTGAAGGAAATTCCAAAGGCAAAAAAAAATCCAATTCCAAATAAATTTCAAAGGAAATTCCGAAGGAAATTCCTAAGAAAATTTTGAAGGAAATTTCAAAGGAAATTAAGAAGGCAGTTCCGAAGAAAATTCCAAAGGCAAAAGAAACTCCGAATGAAATCCTAAAGGGAATTCCAAAGGCAAGTCCAAAAGAATTTCCGAAGGAAATTTAAAAGAAAATTCCATAGGAAATCTCAAAGGACATTACGGTGGAAATGTCGAAGGAAATCCCAAAGGAAATTCAAAAGGTAAACCATTAACTCCCTGTTTTCATCCGGAAAATATTACACGTAGGAATACGCGGATTCGATGCCACCCTCCGACTTTTAATTGGGACCGGAACTGTGTGCGTCTTAAAGCATGCGATGGATCCATTTCCCAGTATGCTCATTGACCGGTTTGATGTATTCCAATTATGACGGCCCGATTCTGGCACCATCTTAAACTTACGCTCGCTTTAGTCAATTCAGCACACTTTCTACGATGTAGGATAATTCGTTCGTTTCGTCCTGTTGGGTTCGAGCCGCTTCCATCGGAAATCGATAGCTATGCTGGTGCAGATACGGATATGACCATTAAAGCTATCTTTCAGGTGCTTCTCTCAATCCGGCTCATTATAGTTTTGTAGGAAATCAAACGGTAGTTGGGACATTCGTTTTGGAATTGAATAGTCGCAATTTTCACCAAAAACACCGATTGTGGGATTCAGCTCCTGTTTTCTGTTATTTTTATATAGCTATCATTCCATGCTGAGCAGAAGTGAGATTGTAGTGGTAGTGAACATCGAAAAAGTTCACTACTACAATCACACTTCATGCTGGGATGACAGCTGGGATATGCACAAGCAGCATAAAATCCATCTAACAGCCCATACATAATTTTGTCTAACGTTAGGCTAACGTTAGTCTAAATTTAGTCTAACTGATCGTTTCGAACTTGCAGCATATCTAACAAAACTGTGTCAGATCTGTCTAATTTTAGACTAAATTTAGCCTAACGTTAGAAAAAAATTTAGGCTAACAATCTAACTAATTAGACTAAATTTAGACTATAGTTAGCCTAACCTGCCGTACTGGGTGGCGTTGTTACTATATTATGACATTTCGGAACGGACACGGAAAACAGAATACACTCAAAATTTGAGTTCGAACTTCAGGGTATGAACAGATTAGAAAATCAGAAAAAAGCTTTTTGGACAAACAAACGAAAAACATTTTAAAAATTGACAAACATTTCAAAAGGGCACATCGACATTGGTAAACATTGGCTTTGCAAGACGCTGTTGAGCCCAATTCCACTCGATCATGTTCACCACTAATCTTTCGTGGGAGGGTTAAAAAGGGCTCAACAGCAACGTTTCTGGAAAAAGACTCAAGGCCTCTTGGTTGTTTCTGACCTAAACTCAAGCAATTGGTATTAAAATTAGGACAGGGCTTTTAGGACCATATTCTAATTGATGGTTCCTCCTTATTTAATCGAACAAATTATGGCCTCTTAATAGATTAATGAAAGGTGTGTTGAAAACTGAAATCAACTCAATTTTGAAGAAAAATGCAGATGGGATTGACTTGCGATACACGACAGTATACTGATGTGTTGAGTTTAGCAACACATGCATATGCAGAAATTCTTATGAAATTGTCTACCTTTAGGCGTACTCCATGATTAACTGGTAAGTGTTTGGTTTTCATATTCGTCTTCATAAACCATGAATTCGGTTAGTTACGAAATATTAAACACTACCGAACACTCTTCACTACCCCAAATAAGCAAAATTAATGTCGAATTTGTTTTTGAACCTAGGTTGGAACTGGCGAAACCCGTTCTGAGTCACAGTTTCAACCCAAACCCGATTCAGGTTCGACCAAACTACAATTTGTTTGACGTTGGATTGTTCATGTGTTGATCACCGACCCAGTTCCTAAAAACGAAAACAACAAAAGAAATCAATCGTGCCTATTCTGCGCGGCGTGTGAGGTGACACGAGTCGAATGAGGTGGCAATTGTCGACTCGCTCCCATTTGATTAACATTAAGCCCTCAGTACACTGTTTGTCAAGTGTGCAAATTTTTCCGCACGCATAAACCAACATGCAAACATCGGTCTCAACAATGACAAAACATCTGAAGTGTCAAGTGGATATTGAAGTGTTAGTTTATGCGTGTGGAAAAATTTGCACACTTGGCAAAGAGTGTACTGAGGGCTTTAGTCGTCTCACGTCACTCGCGGTGAGAGCGACTCGTTTCTACTCACACGCCGCGCAGAATAAGCACGAATAAGAACATTTTTCAAAAAAATTCATCCCTATCCTTGTTTACGTTTGAATGTGCTTTCATTCGAAATCCGTTTTGCAATATCGTTTACGCCAGCAAAATCAAATGTATGAGATTCGATCGAAAGTTGGATCCGCCGTAAACTTTCAAAAAGCAAAATACACATTCAGCACGAACATCCCAAAAGAGCGTAACGGGATTTGTAAACATTTTTCTTCTGAGCTTTACCCCATTAAAGGAAGGATGATTTGCTCTGTTAGTGTCGATGGAGTCTATGGTTGGGCTTGGAATTTATCTACAGCGCCGTAAAAGGGTATTGTTCAGAACAGCACACTCAAAATAATCCAAACGTCATTATTACGTGGAAAATCACGTAGGCCAGTCATAATTCATTTTGCCCTGTCTTTACCTGACTAAGGTAATGATCACCATGGCATATATAATCATCAAGAAGATGTCCGGTCAGTTTCACTGTGATAGCCCATTACACTTACGTAAAATTCACGTAGACACTTAATTCATTCTGACCAGTTTTGACATCTGCACATTGCGTTCATTCTGTGTTCAGCTCAAATGTAAAGATGGTGGCCACTAGTTCCGCTTGATCGTTTTTAAGGTATATATGGTTTAGATGCAAGATAAGGCTATGTTAATTAACAAATTATCTAATTGATTACAAACACAGAAAGCCGACGCGCAACGAACGAATCAGCTACTGAATGGTTAGGCACCGGCCGGAGTCAAACGGAGAAGTGCATTTACTGTAGTTGTTTACCCATTTCTACAGAGATCATCGAATGCAGCTGTACTATACTGAGAATAAAATTATACAGTGTTTCAATTCTCCTACACAATGCTTTGCTAATTTATGGTGGGTATCGAGTAAATCAAATAAATATTTTAATTTCTTTAGTTTTTTGCTTTTTTCTACAAATCGAAAAAAAAACCTTCCGGAAGCTAACGCAAAACAGGTGGTTTCATTGAAATATATTAATAACTTCTAGTAAAAAATTGTGTGGGATTTATTGGGAACTTTCGTAACAACTACGTGAAAATCCACGTAGCTGTTACTTGAAACTCCGATGGAACGGATGAAGTTCATTGGTTCATGCGTTCATTCGGTGCTACCTTAGATTCACGTAAGTGCTACGTGAAAAGTGCGATGGAAAAAAACCACGTATGTTTTCACGTAGCACTGACGTGTGGATTATTTTGAGTGCAGTTACGCGCTTTGACTAAAAAAAACAGATAAATAAAATTTCAAACTAAAGCATAAAAAATTACGCCTTTTTGAAAAGCAGATGCCGAAATAGTCATGAGTTTTAAATAATCTAAACTAGCGACTTTATCATTTATGAATGAAATTTTTAGGAAATGTCGAAAAAAAACTGATTAATGTTACCTTGAAGCCGAAGCGTAGAAACCACCGCGAGAAGATTTTTGTTCATAATTTTAAACTTTTAATATATTTTCATTGATTATATTATATTCCTTACAAAACTAAATAGTTATCCAGAACGTGAATACCTCAGTAAAAAGCCAACATTTTCTCACGTTGCAGCTGAATAGAAACATTACGTTTATTCAAAAATTACAAATATTGCTTATCTACATAAAGATTAGCAATAGATGGACAACGTGGGCCACCGATGGCGTTGTGGCACGGTGCAGGCTCCCGATGATGTTTATCCACTGGAGCGTAACAGCAAAAGACTGGTTTAGGCTTCGACATCGGCCTGGATCTTGGCCAGGAAGTCGGCCTTGTGCTTGGCGATTTTCGCCTTGCGGGCTTCGAGGGTTAGCTTGGCCAGGTTGAAACGCTTCTTGGTGACCTTCTTCTCCGGCTTCTTGTGGAAGGCTGGATCCTTGCGGATTCCGGCGTGGGCGTTCTTGTAGATGGTTTCAATCTGAAAAAAAAGTGATAATACATGGAATTAAACTCCGTTTAACAATAACTGAAGCTTGTGTGCTGGTCAGAGAGCGTTAATGAAGAATTAATTCAGGATTAACCAGAAATGTCCAGAAGATTTTTTTTCAGAAATTTAAAAAAAAATCCTAGGTTCTCATCCAATGATTCTTCCGTTCAATGATTTTCGTTTAGGCCTTCCAGTGATGGAAAGTGGCGAACGCTTCATCTGAACTGGAACAAAAACAATACCAAACGCTCCCGAGCGTCAGAGCGCTGGCTTACTCGCATCTGTCGACTCCCGAGTAACTGAAGCAAAAAGTGATTCGCGAACGTGTTCGGAGCTGCTCAGAGTCATATTGTGGTTTTGGGAAAAAAGCTGCTTACCCTCCGAGATTTATGGTTTTCAAGGGCTTTTGACTACAAACTAGTAGTTTACTATCGATATGATGGTTAAACAATTAATTTGTCTGTCAAAACCATAATAAATCACACCTTGCTCGGTTACTCGCGAGTAAAGGCTCGCGAGCTTGTTGCTACTTCTTTTGACATGTTCTCCCGAGCAGACGGGTGCGGGCTTACTCGCACCTATCCAGATCCCGAGTCTGTGATGTTTGTTATGCGTTGGTATACACTCGTGAGCTGCTTCGTGATGCGAACTTTTCCAGCACTGAGGCCTTCTTCTAGAATTCAACCAGTATTTTTTTTCTAGAGGCTATTTTTAAAGGATCCAAAATTTATCTCTGATGGAACTACTGTAGAGATTATTTATAATGAGCTCCAGCAAGAATCTATAAAAAAAATTCCTGGACTTTCGAGGAAGGCTTGGGAGGATTTTATAAATGAAATACTGAAATAATTATTGAAAACATAAATCGAATCCCGGGATAGGATTTACTAGAGAAACTGTAATGAAAAACAGGACGTGCCTGATGTGATTTGAGAAAGAATGACTGGAGGTATAACTGGAAAAGGCTTTCATATGAGTGTAAAAAATTCTGAATTAAATGCTGGGAAAACGCCTTGAATAAGGTGCTTCAAAATGTCCTGGTCAAATGTATTGAGGAGCTGGAAGAGTTCATAAGAGATCGTCTGGAATAATTCCTGGAAGAAAAATTCTTGTATAGAGAGCTGGATCCTATTCTTGGCACTTTTGATTCACTTCGGCAGTGGGGATTTTTAAAAGTTACTGAGCTCATATTTGCCCACAATATGCGTTGAATTGAAGTTCTTCTTATTGCAAAGTTTTAGAAGTTTCGGCCGAGAAAAACCCCCTATATGCCAAAGTGAATCATGGAAGTGCCCAAGTAGCTCTGCGCCCTACTTTACTTTGAAAACTTTACTGGTTTACTGAAAAAAAAGTCCCTAATCGTATGTCTTTTAGAATTCTGGAGCCTTTGTGGATTTTTTTATGGAAGATGTCCTGTTACTACTAGAGAAATCATTGGAAGAGTTAGTGGGAAAATCTGTTGAGGAAATCCCTGTGAAAATATTCAGGGTAATCACTGGAGGTGGTAGCTTTAGAGTGCTCAAAGATTGTACAGTAAATTTCTCCAAAAATCCCTTGAAATATCGTTAGAGGTATTTCTGAAAAAAAAAACTTTCAAATGTTTGGCGATGAAATCACTAGTGAAGTTTCTGAAGTGATCCCTGGAGAACTACTTAAAGGAATTCCACAAGAAATCTTTGGAGAAGTACACTCGAAATCAGAGAATGGCAGAAAACTCGGAGCGGTGCAAAATATGCATGTGCTACACCCGACTTTTGCGTGCGTCTCCTGTTTTTGTTGAGTGACACAAAAGAAGGTGCGATATTGCACTAGCACGTCTCTTTCAAATTGAACGTGCTGTCTCCCGGCAGCGCGTGCTGCACCGAAAGAGTCGCACCCTATCCCTGCTCGAAATATTGCGCATTTCTTTCACCACTGGACTATCGCAGAAGTTTTTACAAGTGCGGAAACGCTAATAAAAGTGCGCAATTGCATCAAATCAGGTGGGTGTCTTCGGGGGACTTATTCTTCGCAAATCAAAGAATAAGTGCTCTGAATACACCAACAGGATTCAATGCAATCCCGCACTTTTGTTCACACTTTCGCACTTATGAGGCCGCACTTCGCAGTCCAGTAGTGAAAAAAATACACAATATTCTTCAAGCATTTTCTCGACGAATCGGAGAAGAAATTCAAGAACCTGTAGAATAGTCGGAAAGTCGCTGAAGGTTTCTCTGGAACTTTTAGGATTTCACGCCAGGATTCACGGTGAGCAGAAAAATAGAGTTAAGAGATTGTTTTAAGGCAAAAGTGATCATCCAATAGAAACAGATTTTTAGCGACTTGCTTTAAAATAGTGACCGAGTATCTAAAAAAAGACCTTCCACCGGCGCTGTTATCAATGATCATGATTATATGTTTAATTATTCAATAAAGCTCTGATCATTCATAGTGACAGAAATTTGCACTCATTTGAATGGGTGAATGTTTGATAAAAATTAGGAAGTTTTTAAGATTGGTAGCTCAAAAACTCCGAACTGATTATCAAGAATTTGCTGTGGTCCATTTTCGGAATCGGCTGAAACTGACTATCTGTTTCAGCAGAAATTTGGGAATGGACGTGTCTGACTATAAGAACGAAAACTCATAAAAATACTCACATCATCAGCCTTGATTCCCAGGGCGATGTACTTGCTGAACTGGCGCTTGTAGGCATCCTCATCCTCTTCCTCCAGAGTGCGCATATAGTCGGCGACGTGCTGGCCGAAGATGTGGGCGCGGTGGACTTCAGCGTTGAAGCTCTTGTTCTCGGCGCTGTATCCGGGGAAACGCTTGACGGAGTGGGGGATGTTGAGGCCACCATCGACAGCACCCTTCATGGCACCGAAGATGCGAGCACCAGTGGTGGTACGGGCCAGACCGACGTCCAGATAGCAACGGAACGCTCCTGGGCCATCATCGACTGGTTCGACCAAGTACTCTTCACCGGTCACATCGGTACATCCAGTGTACAAAGTGTCCAGGCGAAGCTTCTGCAGGATGCGGCGGGCAACCAGCAGTCCAGTGCAGTAAGCAGCGGCGTAGTTGGTAAGACCGACCTGAAAAGAGATTATTTGTTATCGATTGCCATACTTGGTGCCTCTACCCTATACATAGTCCCTTCACAAACTCGGACCCGCAATCTTACCTTCACGCCATAGCGCGGCAGCTCGTGGGAGTAAGCGGCGCAGACAATACGGTCCCCTTCAATGCGGGCGTACGCAATCTGGCAGGTGATGTCACGGTTGCTCAAACGGACAATCAGACGATACTTCGGGGTGTTGTATTTGTTCTTGTCCTGGAAGATCAGACGCTTGCGGGCATAGTAATCGGTCTTGCCCTCACGACGCCGGCGGAACCTGACTTGGTAACGCTTGAAGTACTGCTTGTTCTTTACAACCTTCACGAAACCCTGAAAATGAAAACAAAATCGGTAAGAAGATGGCCAACACACAATTTAAGGTTAGAATCGTTCCATGCTAACGGACATCGGAATCTGCAAGTGTAAATGTTTACGTTGATTCCAGTTAAGATTGCTTGATTCTGAATTGATATACTATGTATTTAAAATCTTTATAAAGTAAGTTATCTGAAAGAATTAGAAATATCTTGAAATAATTTAAACCAAACTATAAATAAACCTTGTCGGAAATGGTGACGCAGACTACAATACATGAAAAATCAAATCGCAAATATCTCCACTAAAATCAACTAATTAACAATTATAACATATTTGCACGATATACACTACGCTAAACTAGATTTTTAGACTAAAATACACTAAATTTACTTACCATTTTGCTGAAAAATGGAAAAATAGACACTCGCTACGTTAACACGTTTTCTACACGTCGGTGTCTGCGGGAAAAAGAAAATTTAAAGATGGCGCACTGACACAAAAGATTTCGCGAGAGAGAGAGAGAGAGATTTGAGATAATTTGACAGCAAGAGTCGGGTTACCCGATGCAAAACTAAACGAATGTTTATCGCGTAACATTCAATAAAGTCCGACTTTTTTAAGGTGATTATGGAACGCTGGGGGGTGGCATGAGCCAATATTTACACTGAAATGAATTTTATTGTAGAAACTACTGAATCCATAGTAAAATTAAGAAACGCACCAACGATTTTTAATCGACTACATTAATCTTAAAACTACAAATGAACTTTAACACTTCACTTTTTGCAAAAAAATAAAACACTAAAATCACTAAGGTGAGCAAATACCTTTAAACTCTAATATGTGTTGCTTATCTTGACAGATAGGCCTATTTCGTCTGCGACTTACAGACTTCTTCAGTGTCGAGCACTCGCACTATTCACATATTAGCTGCGACGCACGGGGCCCGAGAAAACAATAATTATAAATAAATGTTGGTCTTGATTTCTACCGGATACATAATATCTTTAACCACACTTTGTTGTTCGGTGGGTGTCACGGATTGAAATACAATGCTTTGTGGTCGACGCTACTATGGACAAATTCACATTTACTGCGCTGCTCAGTGATTTTACCATATTATAGTATATTTAACAGATTTTTGTAGTCGGTTGAAAATCGTTGGTGCAGTTCTTAATTCTACCATGGATTCGGTAGATTATACAACAAAATGTGTTTGCGTGTACCAACCCAACATCAATTCAACATGGCGTTCAGTGTTCTTGTTTTGTTCATTTTGGGAGGGACGAAATATAGGGCCCATTCACAAATTTCATAACGCTAAAGGGGGTGGGTGGGTGTTCTCGTGGTGTTACGGCTCATACAAAATTTGTAAAATATTCATACAAAAAGTCTTACGAGGGGGTGGGTGGGTGTCGAAAATGGCCATTTTTGGCGTTATGAAATTTGTGAATAAACCCATATGTTTTAATGGATAAGATACATCAATGATACCTCGCTGATGCCTAAAACATTTAACAAAATGATGAACTAATGAAAAGCGTCATCGAATACGACGATTCAATGCTATTGGGTAGTATCCACTTCGTAAGTTCTGTGCAAAAGGATAGGACAAGTAATGGCCATGAAATACTTCAGCTGTCCAAATTATTTGAGCTGTATCCAGTTGACAAGTAGAGCTGATTTCGTAACATTAGTAACGCCTGCCGTACAAATCAAATGGAGCTGTCACTATTCCGTACGGAAAAATGTGCCGCACAATTGGGTCCTAAAGCCCTGTCCCAATTTTAGTGCCAAACGCTTAAGTTTAGGCCAAAAACACATGTTTACTCAATTTTCTAATGTTTTCCGTTGGTTTAAGCCCAAAAACATTTTTATTAGATTTTGTCACATCCTTTGGCTTAAACTCAAATTTTGGGTGTATTTTGTTTTCCGTGTCCCTTCCGAAATGTCAGATAGGAACAACCCCAGTGGTCGAACTAAAACCCCTGTGGTGTTTTTGTCGACTAAGCGAACGTCAAACATGATCAAAAGTGTCAAGGTTCATTTATGGACCAAATTTTTAAATTAAAGTTTAAACATGATATAGCCATTATTTGAGCGGGAAAAATTGCTAAAGTAATTACAGTAACATGCTTTTTCGTGTTATTAAATAAAAACAAGATTTCATTACAAATTTTAGGACCCAATTATTCCGTAAGTAAAAGTGACAGTTCGCTCATTCTGGATCAGCTGTCAAAATTAGTTTGGTAATTATCAACAAATTGTACTTGACCGCTCTACTTAGGATGTGGATACCAGGCTTATATGTTTAATTGCCAGAATCTAGCACTAGCAGCGTATGAGCCGTATACTCGAAAATCAGGAGCAAGGTTAGGGCAAACCGACCAGAAAGTGGGTACCAAAACGACCAAAACGCGAAGTACCAAAACGATGTGAGGAAGAGCAGAAATGTATGCAGGATGACAGCCGTGTCAGTCCCCTGATTGAACGAAGCCAAACTTTGAATTTTCAAGTGCACAATATTGGAGAATCTGACAACAGTTCGCGTTGAAAATCAATCAAATTAGGGCCCATTCACAAATTTCATAACGCTTTAGAGGGTGGGTGGGTGTCCTAACCAGAGTTGGGAATGGTAATAGTAGTAGGCGTGAGTTTTAGCGAAAATTTCGTGGCTCTTCTAATACAGTAGTTATAAATTGTGAATCTCATCAAGTAGCCTATGTTGGGTACATGAATTTTTTAAATCAGTAGTGTCATTGAAGGCTGTAAATGCGTGAAATGCAGCGGGAAATAGAACATTTTTCTACAGTAGTTTTGGGTTGCCCTTAGCAACGGGTGTTTTGCTATTTTCAAGGCATTTTACCACAGCAGCAAGAGGCGTGAGTTTCATTGGCTCCGCTGACTGTGATTTGCCTTGCTTGCCTACTGTAGTGTGAATTTCAGAACTTTTCCCAACTCTGGTCCTAACGTTGTTATGGCTCACACAAAAATTGTAGAGTATCAATCCAGCTTTTTACGCTAGCTATAAAACTGCAAGGGGTTATTCAATTTTGACATATTTTGCCAACAGATTTTATAGTTCGGTCTTAGTAGGCAGTGATATTAGATTGGTTATTCGACTGTCAAAAATTTTCACCCTATTTGTTTTCAGCTGTGTTCTTAACCAAACTTGAAAGATTATAATATTTTTCATTGATTAATATATTAATACATTCCTTCAATACCTTTTTAGGCACTGAAGGACAGCACACTTATACGAAGAAATTTCTGCTATGCCAGACCAATACGGAATAACACAAATCTTGAAAGATTAAGTTCAATCATCGCTTTGTTCGTGATAGTTGGCTGGACTATTATTTTAATGACACGAATGGGGGAAAATTCCAAATACATTTTTGGAATAATCAACCATTTCTAAGGTGGTAATGTGGTAATGGGGTTGGCTCAAATGTATGTTTCATTGATGTTGTCTACAAGAGGAAGCGCAGTTTGACACGTTCATTTCTTTCACCGACGTATACGTAATTAATGATTAGCGTCACCTAACAAGTTAGCAAGTTTGTGTGTAAAAGATACAGTAAAACTATGTGAGAGAAACATCATATATTTTATTGATTTCCTGTCAGAACAGCAGTGAGCCTACTAACAGAACCAAAGCAATGGTTTGACAGGACGACCCGTCCACAATGGACCAGTGCACGAATGCACAAATTTGACGTTTCAGCGGTGCCGAATTCATTCGTTGCCATGGTCCCATAAATAACACGGCACCGCTAAAACGTCAAATGATGAACTCATGCATTGGTCCATGGCCGATCCTAGGGCTGTTGATTTAGAGAATGTTCACTAAACTCTCAACATCTCAATTGCTTTCGAATTCATGTTTGATAATCCTTGCAAAACAATTTGGGCATCTATTTCGTTGCTCAGTTAAGAAGACTGGTGGTAACGCCTTTTCCTTGACTTGATCAAAAGTTTTTAACTAATAGGCTTGCACTGAAACAATTATACCTATTTTCCTTCAGCGTCAATCGGAGCCATTGGCTCTGCGGCTTGTTTCTATGTACAACCCTAAAATAGTAAAAGCTGATAATTTATAAAATTTACCGCTTCAATTTCCTCCCAACAAGAATGCGATTTCCTGATGATGTTTTATCAACACGAAAGATTTTCAATCTTGAATAGCTTACTACGATTCAACCATAAACAATTATAGTGTACGCAAGAATTGTCAGAAAGGGATGATTCAAAGTTTATAGCAAGCTAGCGTAAAAAGCTGGATACAAAAAGCGTCACGAGGTGGTATTAGGTGGGTGTCCAAAATTGCCAATTTTAGCGTTATGAAATATATGAACCAGCCCTTACTTGCTTGCTGGTGGTGACAAAGGGGATAAATTTTCAACGCGGAGCGCTGTTTGGTTCTCAAGTCTTGTGTTCTTGAAAATTTTAGGTATGTGGCTTCGTGCTACAGTCATAACCTCTTTATAACGTAACTCGATATAACGTAACATTAGCCTCGATACAACGTAACTTTTTTTTTTAAACTTATTTATTTATTCCAATTTTCATTTAAAATATAATTTATGACCAACAATGAACATTCTTTAAGATTCAACCACCAACCAATATTAAATCAGAACAATACAAGCGTCTACTGTCACTGAAAACTTTCATAAGATGATATTGACTGAGCTATAAGCTCAATGTTGAAACCAACTTTTTGTCATTGCTTTACACATTTATTTGTTTATTTATTTGCCACTATCTCGAATTATTGTATAATCCCAGACTGTTTCTTAATCTACACCCTCAATTCTATTTTTAAAAACATACTTAGACACAATAAAATTGAACAAAGCACTGACACTATTAAACAGACGAAGGCACTTGAACAGCGGGTTGAGTAGCAAGTCTCGTTATGGTTAATTCACAAATTTCATAATGCTGAAAATGGCCATTTCTTGCACCCACCCACCCCCACGTAACGCATTTTGTATGAATATTATACAAATTTTGTATGAGCTGTAACATTCTAAGAGCACCCACCCCCTCCAGCGTTATGAAATTTGTGAATTGGCCCAAAGGGTTTATTCACCGTGCATTTGTGTTTCGACTGAAATCCAACAAAAATTCTAATTTATATAAAACCCCATAACACATAGAATAAAATACATTTTACTAGAAGTATTTAAAGCGAAAACTTGTTAAAATTTTGAGAAATTTGATACTCTAACGTTAAAACAAAAAGTGTGAAATTTAGGCGGTTCTACTAAGAGTGTTAAGAAATCTCATTATTGCACAGAATTCACATGATTTTGACTATACATAAACTAAGTTTTTCAGAATGCATTGTGACAAAAACTACTTCATTTCATCAGTTTTATCTTATTTTGCAGACAACACAAAAATTTGTGAAAATTATATGAATATTCTGTAGGAATCTGTATGAGTGCACGGTGAATGGAGACCGCACGGTGGCTGGTGACTTAACGGTATTGTCATATATTCTATTACTAAACGATTTAGCAGTTTTATTCGTTTCAAGGAAAAAAGTACTTATTTAATTTTTGAAATGTATTCATATATCGTTTATAATGATAATTTTGATTTGTACCGACACTTAAGTTCAATATATTGAAGAATGAACTCTAATTATGTCTCTCACATTTTGAAATTTTAGCCTTACGTAATAAATGGACGCTGCCTTTCTTGTCGTTTCCTCTTGCACAGTATATTGTCGCGCGCCCACTAAATCGGAACGCGCGTGTGGGACGCGCGAAGTGTGACTCGTTCCCGACATAACTGTCAAAATGACATGTGTGGCGCTGCATTCTTACGATGTTTATGAACACAGCGCACTATTCAAATATTAGTCGCGACGCTTGGAGATTGAGAAAAAATATATTAAAAAAATGTTTGTCCTTATTTCTGTCGGATCCATAATATTTACAATATACCCGCATAATTATGAACCATACATCTACTGTTTCCCATTCAATCCACAACAATTAACAACAGTATTCGTCTAATTCGGTGTAAAATTAAAAATAACAATAAACCAACAGTACCATAAACGGGTTTTACAGTTCAGGGAATGGTAATTGCACAAATTACAATGTGGGGAATAGGCGGTTAAGTTATGTAACCATTTAAAAAGGCCGATTTTGTCGAACAAATTTTTTTCATTACAATCTGCCAAACTGTTCACATACCTTCCATTTTTTTATCAATCTACTGTAATCCAAACAGGTAGAGAATGGTTGAACTTTATAATTTAAATCAAAACAAATCCTGTATATGTAATTATTGTTTAATAATTGTGAGGTATAATATTTAGCCCATGAATTATCCTTGTTGTGATTAATCAATGAAAGATGAATGGATTTAATCTTTTATGCATTTTTATTCATATTAGAGCAATCACACTGTAAAACAGATTGCGTTTCTTATTTCACCACTTTTTTCTGTTTTTTTCGCCGTTCCAAACTCTGGGGGTTCTTGCTCACACAATCCTGGGCCTTGGAAGCACGATTTCTCAGCTATAAGATTACGGGAAGATCGGTAACGGTAATAATTTGTTGGTTTCATTTCTAGGTCACTGCAACAACACATCCACAACACACGAGTTTTTTTTTTCACTCCTAAACCAAACAAAACAAATGGCGAAACGATGAAAATATTGTAGGTACTTCGCTCACAAACACTAAAGCGAGCCACTGTTTGCCAAACTGTTAAAAATAGGTTGTATACGGTAAAATGTAAATGTGTTAGTGTTTTGTGATAATGACCGTTTCGCAGAATGTGAAGTAATAATTTTACCATTTCTTGAAGATTTGAAACTCCGTATAATTTTACAATATCTGGACAGTATCTTTTATTGTTACTGTTCGGCATGCATCACGCAAACCATTATTAAACATCTTAAGCCTTAGACTGAATACAGTTCAACATAAAATCAACTGTTCGGAGTACATTAACCTTAACAGATAAAAGTGATTAATTGTTTTGAATGTAAGGCGAACTGTGATTCTCTATGCGGGTACTTATTATCAGCGTGCCAGCCATAAAAGGGTTTATTCACAAATTTCATAACGCCAAAAATGGCAATTTTCGACACCCACCCACCCTCTCGTAACTCTTTTAGTATGAATATTTTACAAATTTTGTATGAGCCGTAACATCACGAGGACACCCACCCACCCCCTTCAGCGTTATGAAATTTGTGAATGGGCCCAAACATATGAATCGCAGATGTTCGATGAGTGTTCGGTGTAGGTCCTTTTCAAATGTTATGCGAATGGAGATGTTGTTTTTCTTTCGTTAAGTTCACGTCATGTTTTCCAGCAGGCCGCAATCTTTGCGTGAGTTTGACAGTTTGTTGTCATCGGTCCCATCAAAGTTGCGGTTCTTGTTTCTTCGAAAATTGTTTGTCATTTTTGCTGAAGAAATTCTGTTAGTTTACCGACTTTGTTCGTTTAAATTGTATTAAAAGGTACGTATCTATATTCATAATTAATTTATTGAAGAAAAGGCTCATAAGCTAAAAGTAATTCATTGATTAAAAGGTATAATTTTCGGCTGACTATCGCTTTTATTATGATTTGCAATGTCACTCGAAACATAACCTTTCTGTCTGGATTGGACCGTCAGAGGCCTATAAAATCTGAACACTGCTTCCAGCTTCTTTGAATTTACTAATTGCATATTCCCGACTTAGATGTTCCTCACCAGATCCGAATATGACCGTGGTGTCAACACCTTCTCGCCAGAGGGCCGACTCTTCCAAGTAGAATACGCCATCGAAGCCATAAAGCTCGGATCTACGGCCATCGGGATTTGCACTCAGGAAGGTAGATGTTTTACTTCTGTTTTTATTGAGATAAGGTTTTAATATGCATTTTCTTTATATATAAGGTGTTGTCATGGCCGTCGAGAAGCGTATCACGTCGCCACTGATGGAACCAACCAAAGTGGAGAAGATCGTAGAAGTTGATCGGCACATTGGCTGCGCCACATCCGGATTAATGGCCGATTCTCGCACGCTGTTGGACAGGGCAAGGGTGGAGTGCCAAAATCATTGGTTCGTTTACGACGAACGTATGTCCGTTGAGTCGTGTGCGCAAGCCGTTTCCAGTTTGGCAATCCAATTTGGGGACAGTGACGATACCGGATCGGCCATGAGTCGTCCTTTCGGTGTGGCGATTTTGTTTGCCGGAATTGAAAACGGCGAACCTCAGCTGTGGCACATGGATCCCTCGGGAACGTACATTCGATATGATGCCAAGGCAATCGGATCTGGTAGCGAAGGCGCACAGCAGAATCTACAAGTAACATCCATTCAGTACATATTAAAATTGATCATAATCATAAATGTTACCACGTTCGCTTTCAGGAATACTACCTTCAAACGATGACCATCAAAGAGGCGATAAATTTAGCCCTCAGCACCCTGAAGCAAGTTATGGAGGAGAAACTTAATTCCACCAACGTAGAAGTAATGACAATGACCCCCGGTGGCCTTTTCCGGATGTTCACCAAGGAAGAAGTCGAGGAGTATATCAATAATATGAGCTAAATGCACCGATATGATGATTGGATAATCGTGGCGAGGGATAAATTTTGAGAAAAAAAAAATGTTAATTTACGTAATGGGGGGATATGAACAATAAATTCTCGAAACCTTATTCAAACAGACTCAAGTCATAAAAGTGAACAAACTTACTTTATCAATCCTACGTGTTTGGCAGACGAATTTCTACACGTTCCGCTCTAAACCAACTCGATTTTTCACTTTAAGAACGTTCAATTTTAAAATTTACAAAACGACGAAAGTAAGATTTTCAACTTTCGCAACCTAACCACTACTTTCGCCGCTCCGTTGTATGGAGAGACAAAGTGACTTAACCACGAATCAAAACAAAACACTACTTGAGTCGGTTTTACACTGGTACAAAAACGTCGAAAGTAACTGAATGAAACGGCTTATCATTTTGTCATACAATTTTCGTGGGAAACGATAGAAATTACCTAGTATTTTAACGCGAGCTGATTGCATGCAAAATTTGAGCGATGTACACGGCGAAAAAATGTTAAAAAGGGGATTCATTTTAAAACAGTTTTTGAAGACAGTTTATGATTCTTCTTAATTAATTTTCTCAAAACCGTATGAAAGTTACTTACGCCGATTTGAAAAAGTAATCGAGAATTCCTTACCGAGTAATCGATTCAGTTTCTTCAATAGCTGAGAACCATTGACAGTATTTACAAATTCAAATTTCTAATGTGCAAAATATTAAATGTATGAGTAGGGAGAAAGCTCCTTCAAATTCCTCCAAATATTTCTCTAGGAACAGGACTGGTAGCAGGTCTCTATTTCAATGCAAGTAGGTATCTAGAAAGTATTTTTAATGGAAGGTTTCTAAAGTATCTACTTTAACCAAAATGGTCTGTAAAGTCACTATTTTTCCCTTCTCCTAATGAATTCCTCCTGAGATATATCAAAAATTCCTCCATCTCAAAAATTCCACTAGAAATTTTTTTTCCAGAATTTTCTACTGGAAATTCTTTAGCACTTCAATGTATTAGATTTTGTAATTTTCATAAACATTACTCTAATAATTACCCAGAGATTATCTTAGTATCTCCTCCAGTTATTTTTCCAGCTATTGTCCACCGATTTATCCAGGTTGTAAAGGAACTCTTTCAATAAGCTTCATTCGACATATGTTGCAGAAATTATGTTCACGATTTTTTTTAGGAAACCCAACAATAATCTTTCCAGGAGTTCCTACGCCGATGACCCTTGGCAAAAATTTCCACATCGATTCTTGGAAGATATCTTTACCAAATTCTTAGAGCAATTTCTTAGAAAGCTTGTTATAAATCTCCATATGAACGTCTGGAAGAAATTGGAGTAATATCTAAAGAAGAGTACCTGCATTGGTTTTGGATTCTTGAGGAATTCCTAAAAACAGTTGAAATATAATCAAATTAGGTAGGAAGTTTGCGAAAAATCTGTTGAAAACTCTCATCTTCTGGTGGCTGCTAGATTTTCTTTAGTTTTCTAGATTCCTGTTTGGTTTCCTATTTTCGATCCCTTTTTGATTCTGATCTGGTCTCTTTTTTTCTGGCATAATGTCACTTGACTAGACTTATTTTAAAGACAGTCATTCACTACCAGCCCTGTACCCCTGAATATTCCAAGGGATCCCACGGAATAATACAGATATTTCTTCTTGGGCTTCTCCAAATAATCTTCTAGAGAAGTTTTTCGATGATTCCATTTAGAAATCAACTAGATGAGGGTTCGTTTTCCGCTTTAGAAGAAAAAAAAAAACTCTTCTTAACCCGTAACTTACAGATTGAATTGATTATAGGTCGGGGTTCAGACAGACCGGACTACATGATTTTTTAACGTTCTAAAGATACGTTAAGGACTCCATCAATTGGGTCCTAAAATTTTTAATGAAATCTTGTTTTTATTCAATAACACGAAAGAGCATGTTACTGCAACTACTTTAGCAATTTTTCCCGCTCAAATAACGGCTATAGTGGTTATCACGCCCAATGGTATGAGTGCCCTAGTGTAGATGTAGTGGTGAACCTTAGAGGAAAACAATATGCACTCAGTCTAGAAAAACACCCAGAAACCGGGTGTAAATATTTCAAATTGGGTAATATTTCCATATCCATTTTGATGAGTCTGGAAAGTGTGTGCAAGTTTCTTTGAGGAAAACAAAAACAAACTGTGTATGACGAGCGTATGCTAGTCTACGTGTGTTCAAATGTCACTAAGCTCTATATCATGCTTAAACTTTAATTTTAAAATTGGGTTCATAATGAACCTTGACACTTTTGATCATGTTTGACGTTCGCTTAGTCGACAAAAACACCACAGGGGGTTTATTCACAAATTACATAACGTCAAAAATGGCCATTTTTGACACCCGCCCATCCCCTCGTAACACTTTTTGTATGAACATTTTACAAATTTTGTATGAGCCGTTACAGCACGAGGACACCTTCAGCGTTATGAAATTTGTGAATGAGCCCAGGGGTTTTAGTTTTAACACTGGGGTTGTTCCTATCTGACATTTCGAAAGGGACACGGAAAACAAAATACACCCAAAATTTGAGTTTAAGCCAAAGGGTGTGGCAAAATCTAAAAAAACGTAAAAAAATGTTTTTTGGACTCAAACCAACGGAAAACATTAGAAAATTGAGTAAACATGTGTTATTGGCCTAAACTTAAGCGTTTGGCACTAAAATTGGGACAGTACTTTGTAGTGATAATGATGCATATGGAAAATTATTTATGATTTAATTGGGTCCTAAAATGTTTAATGAAATTCTCGTTTTTATTCTGTGGTAACTCACTGTTCTGGAACTTCGGGAGTCTACTACTCTTCTCTAGTCCCGGAAATCAAGCGAACAACTTCCACCAAACAACTCATTAATCGTCTACCCTCGTGCTTCCTCGCCTCCTCTACCAAAGTGTCACAGTACACTCTTAACACAGTCTACTCGATATGCGTTCTAAATTACCTTTATTATTAAGGTATTCCATCTAATCACCAAGGTGTATATATGATAGTGAGGTAGAACCACTTACATAGCCCGAGGGCACCACATATTCAATAACACGAAAGAGCATATGCATATGTTCTTGCAACTACTTTAGCAAGTTTTCCCGCTCAAATAACGGCTATATCATTTTTTAACTTCAATTTTAAAAATGGTTCCAATTATCAACCTTGACACTTGTAATCTTGTTTGACATTCACTTTTTCGACAAAAATGCCACAGGGCATATAGTTTTAACACTGGGGTTGTTCCTATCTGACATTTCGGAAG
This sequence comes from Aedes aegypti, assembly GCF_002204515.2. NCBI lineage: Eukaryota > Metazoa > Arthropoda > Insecta > Diptera > Culicidae > Aedes > Aedes aegypti. The sequence goes on from NC_035108.1 coordinate 386,668,373, forward strand.
GGACACGGAAAACAAAATATACCCAAAATTCGAGTTTAAACCAAGGGGTGTGACAAAATCTCAAAAATCATAAAAAAAAATGTTTTTTGTACTTAAACCAATGAAAATCATTTAAAAATTGAGTAAACATGTGTTTCTGCCCTAAACTTAAGCGTTTGGTAATAAAATTGAGACAGGGCTTTAGAACCCTATTGAAACATTTTGTGTATGAAAATATTTGAGAGTGTATTATCGCTAGAATGTCTCGCCGTTAAGCTTTGGTTACAACGAGCTTTCACTTTTTGGCTAGAGTCAAGCTAGTTGTGTAGATGTAAGAGCTTGTTACTTTCACACGCATACTCGTGTTTGCCGTGTGTAGAAGAAAATGAGATGGAATGTGCATAACCGCCGTTATGTCAATGTATATGTATGATTTCTTCGCGTCTTCGTCAGCGGTTGGAAGTTGAGGCTGGCCGGTTGAAGAAAAGCGTGCACTGGGTATTCTGTGATCGATTTTCTTGGCGAATGGCGTTCGTAAAAGATTCGGCTGGAATCGGTTACTACATACTTTAGGACCCTATTCTGTTTATTTTTTCGATGCTATTTTGATACTGATGTATCATTAAATGTATGGGGCCCAGATAGCCGTAGCGGTAAAAGCGCAGCAATTCAGCATAACCAAGCTGAGGGTCGTGGGTTCGAATCCCACCGGTCGAGGATCTTTTCGGGTTGGAAATTTTCTCGACTTCCCAGGGCATAGAGTATCTTCGTACCTACCACACGATATACACATGCAAAAATGGTCATTGGCATAGTAAGCTCTCAGTGAATAACTGTGGAAGTGCTCATAAGAACACTAAGCTGAGAAGCAGGCTTTGTCCCAGTGGGGACGTAACGCCAGAAAAATGATGATGAGATGATGATGTGTCATTAAATAGATAACTTCTATTATTACAGCAAATAATGCGAAAATTTGATATTTGGAATGCTTGAGGTACGTTTTCATGAAACTTTCAAAAAGCACTTGGTTCAGTCTACCTGAACACCGATCATATACGAGTTAAGATCAATATTTCTTATTCAATTTTGAGTAATGTTTGTATGAGAATTGAGAGTCCATCAATCCTCTCCTTCACATGATAGCTCCAGAGCCCCATTGTTTTTCGACTAACTTGAGACAAACCGAATCAGATGAATAAATAATATGCAAAAGTTATTATATGCCATGACTACATTTATGGATCAATTAGTGTCGAATACATACAATTAAATCCAATAAAACAACATGGAAAATATAAACTTTTCATATAAAAGCACGAATTGTATCGTTTCAAATTGGAACTTTGATTAGTTAACTATTTCGTTTGTAATATTCACTCAGAATTGCATAAATGTAAAGACTAGAACGCGCACCACCATTTTGAAAAAGTCGTTGCAGTGTTGTGTTGTGTTGTAATATAAAATCCGTAGTCAAACCTAAAAATTAAAATGCAGGCATGATAGGGCCCATTCACAAATTTCATAACGCTAAAGGGGGTGAGTGGGTGTCCTCGTGGGGTTACGGCTCATATAAAATTTGTAAAATGTTCATACAAAAAGCGTTACGAGGGGGTGGGTGGGTGTCGAAAATGACCATTTTTGGCGTTATGAAATTTGTGAATAAACCCATAGAGCGCTCTCCGTCGCCAATCAGACGACAATCGATCTATAACGGGAGACGATAGACCTTACACCCCTTGAAAAAGGCCAAAACCCATCGACCGAAACGTCGGGAATGTAAAAAACATCGTTTTTCGACTTCCAGACTGAGAAAGCCATCCGAAAGTAGTATTCTAGTTCCAGTCGAAATTGCCATTACCTATTACAAAAAAGGTCAACAAAAAATTGTATCTTTCAGCCAATTTAAAAACCTTATTTTATTCTTTAATGAATGTTCGAATCCTCTGAGCAGAATCTCAAATAGAGAAACTTTAAAGTAGATGGAGTACCGTGTACCTTTTAATTCCGCTCCTAAATGCTTATCTTTGACAGATACGCGTATTTCGACTACCACTTGCAGTCTTCTTCAGTGTCAGTTACTCGTATCCATGGATACGAGTAACTGACACTGAAGAAGACTGCAAGTGGTAGTCGAAATACGCGTATCTGTCAAAGATAAGCATTTAAGAGCGGAATTAAAAGGTACACAGTACTCCATCTACTTTAAAGTTTCTCTACTTATTTTATTTCTTTTCGTAGCTCAATTCATATATTTAAAGTAAAAATGTTCGTTTATTATTTTGGTTTGCCAAACCAAACTGCCGTGCCTTCAGGTTAACCCCTTCCATATTTTTTTTTTCTCATCTACCTTATTGGCCGTCGAACGCCAGTTTGATAGGGCGGAGTTCTGGGCTGTTGGGAGGGTTGTGGGCTTTGGGTACCAAAACCTCGTTGTTCTCATCATACCACTCGATTGTTTTTGCCCATAGCTCGCCAAATCTGACTAGAAAAGCACAGGTCTATCATGTTGCTTCATGAATGATAGCAGCCGCTTCTCGAGGCACTTCTAGATGTAGATTTCTTGATTGCTGGTTCCCGTGAACAACAAAATTCTAGATATTTGGGCTGTTAAAAAAGCTATCCGGTTTTGGGTAGCCTCAAAGTTATAATGCAGCTATCAATGTTCTAGCGCAGGCTTAAGGGGACACGGGAGACCGTGTTATTTTCCCTATCTTTCGTCTCACTCTAACAATAATCATCAAAACTTTGTGGAAGCAAATCTCGAGTTTTAGTGAACCGATGAAACTGAAAATTTATCAGGTTGTGCACTACATATATAGAATCATAGTGATACATTTTCGCATCGATTATGGAGTGGTTCTTGGGATTTGCTTCTTGAAATGGATAGGGTGATTATGATGACGTCCCGTGCGGCCTTAAACATGATTTTACCTTTGAATCAAATAATCAAATTTAAATCATAGTAGCATAGTAGGTATGCTTGATGAAGAAAACGCTTTGATTAATAGCAATAACTAACAATTCTCAGGGTGACATCCAAGGTATCATTGAAGCCTATTGATCTGAGAGAGACTCGCGAAGAGGAAAAATATCAACGTCATATGCAGCCCAGATTCCCCTCTTACGAAACGTCAAATGCAGCCCACCGTTTTTATGGCTGAAAAAGTGAAAAGTATTGTGTTCAAAGTAAATTGTTATTGAAAAACTCAGTCAGCGGAGCAGTTTTTTCCAAAGTTGCTGATAAATCTAAGCAGAAGATTAATTATTTCCAATGTCTGCTACGTTTGCTGGCATGCAATTTCACTCAAACGGCTATTTATGATTCTATGTGACGCAAACTCAATCATTTTTTGCTGAGAGGTTCATGTGAGGATTTGAACAGCTTGCGCATAATTGGTATAAACACAAATTGGAATAAAAAAAAACTCAGCAATCACAGAAAAAGAAGACCGTCTTCGCGAGTCTCGTCCAGACATCATGTATACGCGCTTCATATCAAGAGCTTGAGATCAGCTTGCCATGAGCGCACAAAAATTATCGCGCGCTTGAGCACGTGCTATGGTGAGACACATTTTTTTAGATCTCATGTAGCAATGTACTAGCTCAAACGATCACATCTGCACTGGCTCATGCGCCGTCTCATGAGAAAATCTCAATGTGACAGTACATTTGAGCCTCGCAGGCGAAGGTTTCAGAAGCATGGAAAAGGGATTAAAGTTTAATCATTAAACTATGGATCAAACTGCCCGTAGGCAGTTTCAAAGGACTGATGTGGTTCAACGCGGTTGAGATTCTAGAATTTGAATCGAAAAACTTGGGCTGGCCAACGAAGAAGTATAGGTATAGATCGAAGTCGTATGCTTCCGTGGAGTTATTGTACTAGGCAAACATAACTGCATAAAAGTACTCCTAGTAAGCGCATGTGACGAGCCTCACGAGATGTCTCATGAGACTCGCTCACTAAGATATATTTTGTACGTATCCGCATCTCGTGTCTCACATAATCTGTGAGCTGCGATATGAAATATCGCATGGCACACTAGCTCATTTAGGTATACATGAGAAACACGACAGTCTGGTCTCGTCTCAGCTATTGATGATTCAACAGCAAAGCCCCCCCTGACCCCCACCTGTTTAAGCCAATGATGGGTTGGGAATAATTCTGAAATTCACTCTACAGCCAAGCAAGGCAAATCACAGTCAGCGAAGCCAGTGAAGCTCACGCCCAACGCTGCTGTAGGCAAAAAGCCTTGAAAATAGCAAAACACCCGTTGCTAAGGGCAACCCAAAATTACTGTAGAAAAATGTTCTATTTTCCGCTGAATTTCCCGCACTTAGAACATTCAATGTGCCACGTGACTTTCTCGAAATTCAAGCCTACTACTATTACCTTCCCAGCACTGGATGGAACCTGGGAGGGAGAAACCGATACGAAATTTACGTCAAGGTGAGCCGAGATTCTGCTGTCACGAACTGTCACTGTGAGCCCAGATCTAAAACAATGGACAAACATGATGGAAGCGCGTAATTGATTAAAACATATTTTTTGCATTTTATCAAATGTGACAAAAAATTGATTGAAAAGCTATTCATGCTTATTCAAAAGTAATGTCACAATAGCACCTTTTATTCTGATTGAATATAAAGTATCCAAATACGCATCATTTTACTTTTTCCAATAAAAACGAACATGAAATGCATAGAAAACTTTGGCCGTTTTTTCATGTTTGTCCAGAACGATCGAAGGAACACAACAAAAGAAAATTAGCAATTTTCATCAAGTCTGCCTTGATTGTCGTTGGCAAGCTGGAGTTTTCTTGCAGTTCGAAAAAACTTTGTGTCATATTTCGTGTGTAATATCGGTGCCTCCCTCCCAGGATGGAACCTTTTGTGTACAGTAGATCACATTCACATGATAGAGCTAGGTCTATTCATTAAGGTGAAGATGAATCGAAGCCAAACCTCAAATTTTCAAGGGCACAAATCTGGAGAGCCGAACATCCGTTTGAGCTGAAAACTTAATCGATTGGTCACCACCAGCTAGGGACCAATCGATTAAGTTTTCAGCTTAAACGGATGTTTGGTTCTCTAGATTCGTGCGCTTGAAAATTTGAGGTTTGGCTTCGATTCATCTTCACCTCAAATCATCCGAATTGATTCTAAAATAAGACACATAATTCTTATAATTTTAACTTTCATACACCTTATCTGGCCATGGTTCTCCTAATTTGGCCACTCTAATAAGAAATCAATATGATTGCCAATTTAGGAACCGAAGCTAAATGTCTGACCGAAACTGGTTCTGGTTTGCTCTATTGGCCAACGAGATTTCCAAAGCGTAAAATGGTTTCAGCCAAGGGGGGTTCAGCTCCTACAGAGTACAATGAATCAGCCTAAGTTTCAGCTCTGTTTCGATATTTGTGATACAAAATATAAATTGAAAGCTTGCGTTTGACATATTTGTAGATAAATAGGTAGCCTTCCCATATCAATTTTAACCTAAAAATTTTCAAATAAATAAAGTTCTGCAGTCTTTTAACTGACACTGTTTGAGAATAACCTCTCCCAAAAAGCTACAGTGAGATTCCGTTTTTGGCATGCTCCTTTTTTGATTTTTTAGCGGAACATTGTAGATTTCTGGTATTTTAAGGATTCTGAATAGGTTTCCATCGGAATTGAGGATTGCTAACGGAAGTTTTGAAAGCCTTACTAGACTTTTGGGAACTCACCAAGTGGCTCGGTAGCTTAGTTGGTAAAGCGCTCGTCTAGCATACAAGAGTCCTGGGTTCAAATCTCAGCCGAGCACGTGGATTTTTTCATAATTTCACCCATAATTTGTCCATCTTTACCACGCGTAATGAGTTAATTAATTTAAAAACCATGCGGATTGGATTACCGAACAGCTCAATATAAGTATCAATTTAATTTACCATGTTAGTCAAATGGTATCTTAGTCAATAGTCTGTTTCGAAAAATATAATAATTTGTGTGCATAGCAATTCTGCCCATATTCGCATAACTGTTTCATGTCCCATGCGTTTTCCTTTATACATGAGACAGTTATGCGAATAAGAATTGTTCATTCTGTGTGCTCAATCATTCGATATGAGATGCCTTACTATGCAAAAAACATGATTTTGTAGATCCATTTTCAAATTACCAAATATTTTTCGAAAATCTGCTTCGAAGTCGATCGTTCCGAAGCCTGGCCATTAGTAACTTCCTTCTAATATACTAGCAATTAAAAAAATGGGTTCCCTTTTTGGCAACTGAATATTTAGACTTTGTTGCAAAACCAGAGACCCACTGTATTACAATATGATGTTTTTTTTTAAGTTTTCAAGATCTTTATTTGGCCAGCGTGGTACCAGACACATTAATGCTCATTATTCAAAAAACAGCTACAATAAAATGACTTCTTTCGTGAGATATTTACGTGGGTTATGGCTACGCGTCGGTCCCCTAAGGAATTTCGGAATATCTCTGGACCCAGATGATCAATGATCAATGTTGATACAGATTCTAAAACCAGAAGAGTTTTTTGATAACTTTTGAAAAATAGCTCCATCGACAAAAAGTAGAGAGGTTAGAGTTATTTCGTTTTACGGTACCGTAAACGGGGTAACATTGATAGTTTTTTCGAAGAAAACTTGAATATTTATGCATGCTGTTTCAAAGAATTATGATATATATTTTTTAAAACAAGTACTGGCATCCTAGCTATCGATTACAGTTGATAGATTGCCAAAAGATTTATTTTGAATAGATATATAATTTTTCATATAATCTAAAGTTGGCTTTCTGTTTTGGGTAACTTTGATGATGGAGTATAAATCGAACAAAATTGAATGAATTACGTAACATTTATAGGGCATTACATACCTATAGGCGTTTAACGTTATATGGAAATTTCTGACTTAGATTACAAAAATGGTCCCAGTTTGTAAAAATGATATTCACTAAGAGATTTGAGACCATATTCAAGTTCTATGATAACTAGGCTGTCAAAGATAAATGACCAAATATTCAAAAGTACATCAAATAGTGACCGTAGGTTTGGTTTAGTATGTGAGGGTAACGCACTATCAAAGTTACCCGCATTATCAAAGATACCCCGTTTTACGGTACCTCAAGATGCTTAACTCATTATGTTACGTAATAAAGAACCTTCGTAGAATGACAAAAATTTATCAAACCATAACCATCAATGACATGACGGAGAAGCGCTAAGTGCCTTTCCAAAGCAATTAGATATATTTGTTAAGGTGATATAACTTGAAATCTAACTTAAGATGTGCAAATATCCAAATAACGTGTTTATGGCTGTTTTGTTTAGACTCTAGGTTCTTTCTCACGATGTTCCATTTCACTTCACGCCGTTCCATGAGTTAAATTACGTTTGAACTATTTTTATTTGGAACGATGCGCAGATTAGCGGGGTGTGAATTGAAAAGTGTTCAGATTTAAGTCGTCAAACCAAATGTGGTAGGTACCTGTTATAGTAAAATATGTACCTTAAATAGTAAAATATTTTTTTTATTACTACTTCTGGACAATAACTTTGGGAACATGAAAAGGGATATTTCTCAGTAAATGTTACAACTATTTTGAGGATCCGTCTCCAATATGTTCCACCTTAATACGTTTGATACCGCGAATTGCATCCTCTGATGCCAAGCTCATAGCGTCAGTTCGTCGACGCATTACCTTCAAAAATATGCAATACATCGTGGTCGGACGCGAGAAAGATGGTGCGCGCGATTATCATTAGCATGTGGCTCGCCAAACCGCCACCGAACGTGCGGTTAATTAGGTTGAAATCTCGAAAACTTATTCATACAGACTCAAGTCAAAAGAGTATACAAACTTACTTTATCGATCCTACGTGTTAAGCAGGCGGAATTCTACACGTACCGCTCTGTACCAACTCAACTTTTCACTTTTAGAACGTTTAATTTCCGGATTTACAAAACGACGAAAGTAACATTTTCAACTTTTGCAACCTAACCACTACTTTCGCCGCCCCGCTGTATGGAGAGACAAAGTGACTTAACCACGAATCAAAACAAAACACTACTTGAGCCGATTTTACACTGGTAGAAAAACGTCGAAAGTAAATGAATGAAACGGCTTATCATTTTCTTATAATTATTTTTGTGGGAAATAATAGAAACTACCTAGTTTTTGAACGTGAGCTGAGTGTATGCAAAATTTGAGCGAAGTACACGGCAAAAAAATGTTAAAAAGGTGATTCATTTTAAAACAGTTTTAGAAGATAGATTGTGATTTTTTCTAATTAATTTTCTCAAAACCGTATAAAAGTTACTTACGTCGATTTGAAAAAGTAATCGAGAAATATTGTAATTTGCTTAAACCACACTCGGCTGGCTTGGCTGCTAAGTACCTAAGGCCGCAACATAGAGCGTCCATATCGTAGCTAACTAAATGTGCGATACCATATAAATACATATAAATTATAGCAGCTCAAAAGCGGGTGTTTCGACGTGACTCCTCCAAATAAATATCATGTTGTCACATCACGTTTACTTCATGCCAAATGCTTGCAAATCATCATTCTTGCAGGCTGGGCATAGCATTGAAAAGCGAGTAAGCACAACGATAATTCAAGGATCATTTTGGAATCTTTGAGAACGCTTTTTTAAAGAGGGGCTTCTCATAGTTGTAAGTACCGTGAAAAGGGGTACCTATAATTGATTAGGAAGGATGACTCCTGACGGTTGCTGTAATATAGTGAGATCAGCCATCAACGAAAGTGTTATTCCAGATAGCTTCCGTCGTATTTCACAGTTGTTTAAAAAAAGTTGTTTTACGAAAATATGAACCGTAAATTGCCCAGAAAAGCTTCAATTAGCAAATTCTACATTCAACCGGTTTTGCTCTATATCATGTTTCAATTAGAGATACATTTTTATTTACTTTTCATATGTTCAACTACAATACAATTCCAAATTGCCTATCATTACTGTATCCACTAGTTTAGCCTTGCAGGGCATTTAATTCATTCAGCGGGTCCTTCACAAACAGACAATCAATGTACAAGGTAGCCGAATTTGCAGAGAGAAAAAAACTAATTGCCTACGGAGGCACTGATGCGATTTTCTCCAGATTGCAAGTACCCAACAGCTGTGCAGTGTCGATCGGCAAAATTCAATAGGAAAAATGCGCTATTAATCACGATTATAGTCGACGTTTTTTTCCTCAACTTTTTCAGAGTAGGTTGATAGGAATAGGGGACATGGTGAAAAATGCGCAAATAGGTAACAAAGACAAAGAATTCGAATTTCTCATTAAGAATTGAATATAAAACCATGTCGAGCCTAATACACGACACTTAAGACGGCCTTACAGTTCAGGTCGAAACACGCGTATCTGTCAAGGATACAAACTCTGGTGGAATTAAATGGTATAGAACTAAATTCTTTTTTTAATTTAAACCTTTTTACAAATATATTGGCTAATAATATGTGAAGAAAACCTAGAGACTCTACCTCTTCAGTGTAGAGTCTAAACTATTCATTGTGATTTTCACTTAGAAATTCAGTTTGAATTTGATCTATTTCTGTTGAACTCGATAAAGTACAAATTAAAACCATTGAATATCATATGAGACAAAACCGTTCACTTTGTACCACCTCCCCCCCGTAGGAGTGCACCATGAAGAAACACTCGCGAGGATTTCGCCAAATTGCTACCAACCATCACCTTGATGTGTATGCCTGTGTGCTACTGCAGGTTTTCGCATTGTGCATCAGCCGGCTCTCCGGCTTTGATTCATTACCGATTGCATAAAAATTAAACTATATTATCCACTATTATTCCATTTCCATCAAATTTCATTTTTCAGCGGTTTGTTTTCTCCGGCACGTGGATTTATTTTTGGCCATCGTAATAAATCTGTCTGACCATGCAACGATCTATGAACACAAATGCTCTGATGGAAAAGGCACAACTGCTTGTGGTGGCGCGTCGAAAAGGACTTCCTCTTTTTTGGTCTTTGTATGAATCGTTCATCCTTGGCACTGGTGTCCTTCGAGCTCGACCGAATCCACCTGTCCACGGCAAACAGCTCTAAAGTGCGTCTGCGGATGTTTCCGCAGCCGAACTCGACAATTATATCTACAGCCACAGACAAACAGACATAACAGCTAGAAAAGTTATCAATTTGAACGATACAGTTGACCCTCCATGAGTAGATGTTCCATGACTCGATATCGACTCATGGAACCATACTAGAAACAAAATTTCATGGTTACTATGATGGTCCCTTGAAACAGCTTTCTAAAGGATTTCTGTTCCATGACTCGATATTTCCACGACTCGATGGTCCCTTCAATATCGACTCATGGAGGTTTCGCTGCAGTACAAAAGACAAAATTAATACATAGTAGTAGGTTCAGAATAAATAGAGGAAAGTAGGGCAAAAGATCCCAGAAAAACTTTGACAGTTAAAAACAAATGAAAACCACACAATGAGCCTTCAACAGATTGGATTCAGTGTTGCTGAATAATCTAGTGTCAACCCATTTTTAGTAATAACACTTTTAAAACTGTTTGCCATAAACGAACTTTTGCCCTACCGGTGGGGCAACAGTTCGAAACTAGTGTGGGGCAAAACTTTGCTGACTGAAACACAAAATATTTTTACTTTTATGACAGGAATAACTTCTACCAGCTATCTATAAGCTGTTGTTTGTAGGTTCAGTAATCGCGATATAATTAAAAAAAAAATAGTAGTTTTTCACAGAACTTAGGTAAAATGTAAAATGTTGGATACTTTTTTCGCTTAATCAAGCATATTTGACTACTTTTGAAGATAACATGTAGATTTTAAACAAATGTAAAAACTAATAAACCTCATTGAATTTGGGTTATCTGCAAGGGGCATGAATGACTTTATTTGATATTTGATAGTACCGCGGACAGTGCTATAAATTCTGTGTTTGGCCACCCGAAAACTAGGTGGCGATAATTCGAAAACGTTAAAGCGATACTAGCGCCACTACCAAATATTAGAATTGAATGCTATTTTATATTTTATATGCGCTCGAAGTATTTGAGTTGAACATAATATCTGTTTGCCTGTGCTACAACGTTCATTTGAAGTATTTTTTTCCTACAACAGGTAGTGAAAGTGAGCGCAGTAGGCCTGCTGGTAAGGTCATAGCAATCTAGTAGAAGTAACAGAAACCGTGCGTCGCGTGCGTCGGCTTTGCTGATGATGATGCCGGAAAAAAGTAGGAGGCGTTGAAAATTGATCTTTCGTTCGTGATAACGATTGAAGAGGATCGCACCGCCCGACAAAGGAAGATGACCGAATGAGGCTAGGATGTTAGGCATGGGACCACAATCGGCGGCATTTAGTTAAAAATCAATAAACGCAATATTTATGTCGCATCGGTGGTGATCAGGCTAAACGATAACAAACGGTCAGTGAACATTTGTTTTCGGTAAATTGTTTTACGATTATGGTTGGTCTGCGAGGAGGAGGGTTTAGCCGTGGCAATTCGTAAACGAGATGTCGATGACCATTGTAGGCCAGTGTTCAGCTTGTTCAGAAGTAAGATTTACGACCAAACTTATCGTAGATGCAACGGAATACATCTTAATTGTGTAGATTTTGCTATTGTTAAAACATGCAGGTGGAGAACCATGCTGTTGGCAGAACCATAATTCTGTCTGTTTTTTAATATGCGGTCCACTCTCTACATCTCGATATCCAAGGGAGCATCGAGATAGGGAGAGATCGAGACATAGAACAAATTTTTAATAAATACTAGATTGAAAATCACTCCGTTACCAGGAAAATTAAAAACAAACAGACGTCATTTCGACGTCGCAAATTCTTCGAATCCCTAAAATATAGTCTAGTAACCTTTGATAACGGACATATCGACATTATTTTATTTATTTAGTCGGTGTTACATCAATTAATTTGATAAAACCTCGTTAACGATGTTACGCCAATTTACTCGGTCCAAGGCTGTGTCTCTCCAACCTCGATTTTGGCCCACGTTCTCCAGATCTTGTTGCACCTGATCAAGCCACCTCGCTCGCTGTGCTCCCCGCCTTCTTGTGCCAACCGGATTCGACGCGAACACCATCTTTGCAGGATTGTTGTCCGGTAGTCTTGCAACATGCCCTGCCCAGCGCACCCTTCCGGCTTTCGCAACCTTCTGGATACTTGGTTCGCCGTAGAGCCTAGCGAGCTCGTGGTTCATTCTCCGCCGCCACACACCGTTCTCCTGCACTCCGCCAAAGATCGTCCTAAGCATCCTTCGTTCGAACACTCCAAGTGCTTGCAGGTCCTCTTCCAGCATGGTCCATGCTTCATGTCCATAGAGGACCACCGGTCCTATAAGCGTTTTGTACATGGTACATTTGGTGCGGGGGTGAATCTTTCTCGACCGCAGCTTCTTCTGGAGCCCATAGTCGCGCCTTCCACTGATGATGCGTCTCCGTATTTCACGACTAACGTTGTTATCAGCCGTTAACAAGGATCCGTGGTAGACGAACTCATCAACCACCTCAAAAGTATCCCCGTCTATCGTAACACTGCTTCCCAGGCGGGCTCTGTCGCGCTCGGTTCCGCCTATAAGCATGTACTTTGTTTTTGACGCTTTCACCACCAGGCCGATTTTTGTTGTTTCACGTTTCAGGCGGGTGTAGAGGTCTGCCACCGTTCCAAATGTTCTGCCGACAATATCCATATCATCCGCGAAGCAAACAAATTGGCTGGATCTTGTGAAAATCGTACCTCGGTTATTGAACCCGGCTCTCCGCATGACACCTTCTAGCGCGATGTTGAACAGCAGGCACGAAAGTTCATCACCCTGTCGAAGTCCCCGGCGGGATTCGAACGAACTGGAATGTTCGCCCGAAATCTTCACGCTATTCTGCACACCGTCCATCGTTGCTCTTATTAGTCTTGTGAGCTTCCCGGGAAAGCTGTACTCGTCCATTATTTTCCATAGCTCTTCGCGGTCGATGCTATCATAGGCCGCTTTGAAATCGATGAACAGGTGATGCGTTGAGACTTGGTATTCACGGCATTTCTGGAGGATTTGCCGTACAGTGAAGATTTGGTCCGTTGTCGAGTGGCCGTTGATGAAACCAGCTTGATAACTTCCCACAAACTCATTTGTTATTGGTGATAGACGACGGAAGATAATCTGGGATAGCACTTTATAGGCGGCATTCAGGATAGTGATCGCACGATAGTTTTCACATTCCAGTTTGTCGCCCTTCTTGTAGATTGGGCATATGACCCCTTGCTTCCACTCCTCCGGCAGCTGTTCGGTTTCCCAGATTCTGACAATCAGCCGGTGCAGACAGGCGGCCAACCTCTCCGGGCCCATTTTGATGAGTTCAGCTCCAATACCATCTTTACCAGCGGCCTTATTATTCTTGAGCTGGCTGATGGCATCCTTAACTTCCCTCAATGTGGGGGCAGGTTGGTTTCCTTCATCCGCCGTGCTGACGTAGTCACTTCCTCCGCTGTCGTGACCCTCGTCGCCTGTGTTCTCCGTGCCATTCAGGTGTTCATCGTAGTGCTGCTTCCGCCTTTCAATCACCTCACGTCTGTCCGTCAAGATGCTTCCGTCCTTATCCCTACACATTTCGGCTCGCGGCACGAAGCCTTTTCAGGATACGTTGAGCTTCTCGTAGAACTTTCGCGTTTCTTGAGAAAGATGCAGCTGTTCCATTTCTTCACATTCCGCTTCTTCCAGGCGGCGCTTTTTGTCCCGGAATAGGCGGGTTTGCTGCTTCCGTTTTCTTTTATATCGCTCCACGTTTTGTCGCGTTCCTTGCTGCAGCATTGCAGCCCGCGCTGCATCCTTCTCCTCCAAAACCTGCCTGCATTCTTCATCGAACCAATCGTTACATGTCCTCCTTTCCACGTACCCGACGATGCTCTCGGCTGCGTTGTTGATGGCTGCTTTTATGTTGCTCCAGCAGTCCTCAAGAGGGGCTTCGTCAAGCTCGCCCTCTTTCGGCAACGCTACCTCGAGATGCTGCGCGTATGCGGCAGCGACGTTCGGTTGGGCCAGTCGCGCTAGGTTATACCGAGGCGGGCGTCGATACCGTACATTGTTGATGACGGATAGTTTTTGGCGCAGTTTCACCATCACTAGATAGTGATCAGAGTCGATGTTAGCGCCACGATAGGTTCTGACGTCGGTAATATCGGAGAAGTGCCGTCCATCGATCAAAACGTGGTCGATTTGTGATTCCGTCTGCAGTGGTGATCTCCAGGTGTATCGATACGGGAGGCTGTGCTGGAAGTAGGTGCTGCGAATGGCCATGTTCTTGGAGGCGGCAAAATCTATCAGTCGTAGGCCGTTCTCGTTCGTCAGCCGGTGGGCGCTGAACCTTCCAATCGTCGGTCTGAACTCCTCCTCCTGGCCAACCTGAGTGTTCAAATCACCTATGATGATCTTGACGTCGTGGCTTGGGCAGCGATCGTACTCGCGTTCGAGCTGCGCGTAAAATGCGTCCTTGTCATCATCAGTGCTTCCGGAGTGAGGGCTATGCACGTTTATGATGCTGAAGTTGAAGAACCGGCCTTTGAGCCTCAACTTGCACATTCTTTCGTTGATCGGCCACCACCCGATCACACGCCTTTGCATATCACCCATCACTATAAAAGCTGTTCCCAGCTCACGTGTGTTGCCGCAGCTCTGGTAGATGGTATGATTACCTCTAAACGTTCGCACCATCGAACCTGTCCAGCACACCTCCTGCAGCGCTACGATGTCGAAACCGCGGATCTTCAGTACATCGGAGAGTATGCGTGTGCTTCCGATGAAGTTGAGAGATTTGCAGTTCCACGTACCGAGTTTCCAATCGCTAGTCCATTTCCGTCGCTGTGGTCTTTGCCGATTGTTCCGGTCCGTATTCTCTCGTTGACGTTCCTGTGCTGATGTGTTTTTACGGCTGGCTTGCAGGGCCTGACACCAACCCCCTAGATATCCGGAGGACCATTCCCCCTAAATGTTCGGAGGGCAATAGTGCGCAGTTTAGCTTAGAGTCCTTCTCTGGCACTCGGACGATGATCAGCCGCCCCTGACATGGGGAACAGACGCTGTTGTGAGCTGCTCCTAACATGGAGTACAGACGCTCAAGGTTTGCAGAAGCAAACCCCCCCTTCCCTGTCAGCATACGACCAAAGTTCCCACCGGGGGTTGGTTACCCGATCTTCCCTAAGGTTACTCGTACCCCGGCCAGTACCGCGAGGAGGTAGGGATAGGAGTTGCTGGGCAAGAGGCTAAGGACCGCACAGAGGAGTCTATTTTATTCCTTCAGGTACGCGAGGTACCAATGGTACGCCATGCCCAGCCATTTACCAACCATATCGACATACGGAGAGAAAATCAGGAATGAAAATCACATCGAGATAGGGAGCTATCGAGATAAGGAGGATATCGAGATATGGAGAGTAAAAAAGTATGCAGAATGAAGGGACAGGAACTATCATCGACATAGGGAGAGATTTCGAGATGTGGAGAGTCGACTGTATTTGAACAACAGCTTAATATTCATCAGCAATGTTATAAATACTGTGTTGTTTTTTAACTATTCTGGGAACAATTATTTCAGTGGATACGAGTTACTGACACTGAAGAAGGCTACGATTGGTTGTCGAAATACGCGTGTCTGTCAAAGATAAGCAATTAGGGCGGAGTTAAAAGACACAAGATACTCAAATCTATTTTTTTCATTTATCATTTGAGATTTTGTTTAGAGGGTTGAAAATATTAAAAAGAGTAATAATGATTACTATAAGAGAATCGATAGAAAATTTAGAAAAGGAAAATGATGTTTTTCATTCAGTCTACTCTCCGTTAGTTTATTTTAAATTGGATAGAAGTTGGAATCAAGCATGGGAAAATTCACTCACTCATCCGAACGCTACCGATAAAACATCTGCAAAGTATCTGCTGCCACCGAATGTTCAATGACTGCCGAACGCTACTAGGGTGAGCGCAATCTCGACGAATCGTAAACGTTTGAGGTGAACCGAAAATGAAAAGATATACGGAGCGGAGAGAGCACCTATCCTCTTTTAAATTGGAGACACGAAAGAACGCGTTCCCCATTCCATCACTGAAAGCTTCCTGCGAAATGTACAGATTTTGCGTTCACTGAAACATTTCGCCTTGTGTATTACCAGTCATTGAACGCTCTTCAGCTCTCAAATACGAATGCCACTCGTGCGGAATCGGAATGTAAAGAATCATTCGCTACAGCAATCGGATGCCCTCGGCACAAGGAGTCGGTAGTGAATCATTCTGTTGCCGTTTTTGTCTAACTTGTCGCTCGGCGAACAAGAAGAAAGCGCATTGGAAATTGAAACACTCAGCTTGGTCGGAGAAACGGCAATCTCGCTCTTGACCGCTTGTGGATGTGAGCGAGAGAAATGCAATATTCGAGTGAATGTTTCCCATGCTTGGTTGGAATAGAACAAACATAATATGTTATATATCATCAATATATTATATATCAAGCGTGTGCTAAAATAAGGGGAAAAGTCGCATGATCGATTTCTCTTCATCGATCCTCTCTTCTGTGAATAAAGGTGACAAGATGCAAGTTTGTTGGAACTTTTTCTCTTCAAGCCGCTTGGCAGCGAAGCAATCTTGCGTCCGGAGGTGAAAAAATGCTGACAAACTTACATCTTGTCACTTTTATTTACAGAAGAGAGGATCGATGAAGAGAAATCGATCACGTTACTTACGCCCTTATTCTAGCACACGCTTGATATTTGGTGTTTCCCAACTGAAATCACAATAAATGTTTCGAATATCACAGTGGTTCGAGGGTCACCTATAGGTTATCAATGCAATGACCCGGAGACCACAGTCTCGGCAAGCCTCGATGGATGAATGTAAGAGTGGTGTTGTAAAAATCATGGTCCTGAAATTCGTTGCAAAATATAGCGATTCATTTGAAAATTTTCCGTTCTGCGGTAGCCGCCAAGTTCTGATGCAGTTGTCAAAGTTCTATCGCAGGCTTTAAGGCTAGTAGCCCGTCATTCGTTTTAGCAGCAATGATGACTTTGCTGCTTGCAATTAAAAGTGATAAATCTCAGTCTTGATAGTTCACATTGGCTTGAAAAAGTATCAATGTACGCGCTAACATGCATAAAGTATGCTGATACTTTTTCAGCTGTGTCAGTGCAAAACTAACTGATTTTCTTTAATTCGAAATTAGCAACAATCATCAACGACGCGTACAAATTTCAATGACGGCCTGCTTCGCCTTAAAATCGTTGTATCATTGAACGAAAATATCTAATCAGCAGAAGACAACAGTAATTAGCGTGGTTTCCAAGGTGTCATTGCAGTAGATCGATAATGCTTCGTGAAAATCAGTAATGTGACATCTGCGGTAGCTTTCTGTTCAACCGTACAAAGGAAAGTTACCACTAAATTACAATAGTAGTTTACAAAATAAGTTGCAGAATGATGATTTTTACAGTACAAATCGTAAATTTATCCAAAGAGCTTGTCGAATTGGATAATTACGAAAAATGCTGTAGAAACCAAGTTGTTCTGCAATTAATGAACCATTAAAATAACCAAAACGACCGCTTTGGAAAGCATAGATAGCGCCACCGTAGCCTTGTGTGTTTGACAGAACAGCAATGCTGTCACAATTTTAAATCCCATATACAGTGGCGCCTTTATTTTGATGCGGTGAGCACTGTCAAAAACTATATTCAATGATTCATTGCGTACACTATTTTTTGTAATTGTACCTCAGGCTGAATCATATCAAAATGCGTTACACACCATCATCTTGTTACTATTGAGATTTATCAATAGATTCCTCTAAAAAAACCCTTAGAGACATTCTTGGGTAAACCTGAAACCAGTTTAAGGTAGCGTTGGGAAAAATTATCCAGAAGATCGATGTTACTGAATCGATTCACATTTGAACTGCCGAATCGATTCACCGATTTAATCGAATACTTTGTATCGATCCTTGAATCGATTCGAATCGGATGCAAATTGAAATTTATGAAGTTTGCATGTTAATGCATTTGCATTCGATTTCAACATCTGTAATCAATACTTGTAATCTGTACTTCTTCAAGATTTGTTTTTTTTTTCAGCAAAAAATCAATTTTTTTTCACCGACACATTACGAAACATTTAACGATTTCAACAATATGAATTGAATAAAAAAATCAATGAAAAGAATCGATTCACTCGATTTTAGGTGCTCCAAACATCGTTTCAAAAAATCGATTAATCGGAATGAAAACATCGATTTTTGGAACATCGATTTAAAATCGCCCAACGCTAGTTTAAGGTATCAGGCATCATGGAGAAACTCTTAGATTCTTGAAGTGTTTGCTGGAAATAGTTTTGAATGAATCCCAGTACGTAAGCCCACAAGAATTACTGATGAAAATTAGTTGGTCTCAGAGATATTTCTGAATACAATTTTTGAATCCTTGGTTACATTTAGTTAAGAATGTTCAGATAAATTTCCTAGGAAGAAGATCCTTGGAGTTTGATGATGGAATTTATGTAAACATTGTTGGTATAATCTTATAAGAATTGCTACAAGTAATGCCTAAAGAAATATTTTGAGAATATCTCACAAAAGTAGTTGTTGGAATTCCTTCTTTAATTACTCAATGAAGAAGTATGTATTTGTAAAATGTCCTAGTAATGTCCCCACCCACAAATGGGCGAAATATCTAGAAGGTTTGCTCAGTCAATAAATTGAATCAAGATGCATTATCGACTCTTATTTACGAATGCGTATTTTTCAAAACTAGGTGCAGAAAATGATACATTATGAAAAAAGTGTATACATTGTATACCTAGTAGGTAAGAATAAAAACAGAAGTCCTTTACCGCATGTAGAGATTTAGGTTATCTTCCACTTTACTCCAATTAAAAAAGGTACCAATGCTCAGCCTTTCGCCAAAACATTAAATGTCGCGAAATGACCTTCTCATTCGTGCGATCACCGCCGCAATAAATAACACTTTCCAAGCCACATCGCAACTGCGCGGAAGCTTTCTATATTCGAAAATGAATATGAATCGATACTGATTAACTTTTGTCTTACGTGCGCGCTGCTTCGAGCCCCGCGGAGATTCGCCTTGAAGCAGTTTAGCAATTTACACAATTTCCGAGCGATGCGTTCAAGATTGTATTGGGCAAGAGACCATCAGTTTCGGTCGATCTACTTCTGCTCTTGATCGCAAACCCACGATCGCCTTTTCAAGCCATTTGGTATATACCGTTGTTGGTTTGCTCGGTTGGTTGCCGCTGCAGATGGATTACCGAGATTAATTCAATGAAAAGCAACCCCATACCCACACCAAATGTTGTTGGTTTTCAGCCGTAGGATCATTTTACACGTTTAACTATTAGCCACAAGAAGTTCCAAGCTGTTCTCAAGGTTATAGTCGGTTCTATTGCTCAAGCGGAGTCGCTTTCTCAAATTACCATAATTATTAATGGTTTCAATTAGATTTACTATGTCTGCTGATGAGTTTTGGTTCATACATAACGAAGGATTAGGGAGGCCTAAGAGATTGTGAATCATGTTAATCGAAAAGAAAAACAGCAATTCAACACGGAAAGTGTCACATAAAATAAACCACCCTTGCATTTTCATGTATCATTGGCCACCCTTCTCTGATCATTACAACTGGGTACACTCATAAATAGCGAATCTCAATTAACCTTTAACTAGTACTACAAGGCCATAAGTACCGCATAAAATTTGGTAAGTGCCAATAAAATCATTACAAGAGCTCCATCAAAAGACGATACCCCAATTAAACTCACAGGCAGTTCAGAGCGCGGGAGAGGGTCGTGCCTGGCAGTATACCCTCATTTGGCATTCTGTTGAAACTGAGTGATGGTCAGCAATAATTTTCGGATTTGTCTCCGATACTAAATTTACCCTAGTGTTTTACGCTCCCTAATTGACATTTATGTGTCGTTTCAGTACAATCTGCTACAACTACTCAATGATTTTTTGTTCTGCTAGTAAGAATATAATGCTAAGTGTTGGATGGATTAAGCCATCTGGCTTGAATAGTTCTATAATTATAATTGGATACATACCTACATCTCATTTGTGTGTTCGGCTTTCCTTGTTGTAAAATTGTTGACGAGTTTTTTTTCATCTTTGTTAGTGTTTATTAATTAATGTATAGAACTTTAATGAGTAATATTAGATTTATTAAGGGGGCAGGATCCGTCATTGATTTTGGAATTTTCAAAAGCAGTTTTTTCGTTCAAAATCAAGAAAATTCACGGGAAAATGTGTTCACAGTATTTTCTTTCAACCAAAACACAGTGAACACAATTTCATCGAATAATTTTTAGTTTTGAACAGAAAAACTGCTTTTGAAGTTTCGATGATGACGATGATTGCGATGACGGTGCGTTGATCGTTAAGAACATTATTTATATCTTATGGATAGCTAACAAAATATACGAAATTTTATCATTGACTTTGCTTTGAAGATATAAACCCTCACACTCCGAAAAAAATCATGTGATTTTACGTCTTTTGGATGCACATAAAACAAGCGAGCCGTGAATTTGTGTTGCATTTTAAATACGATGGTGTCTGATTCGGGAAATGTCAATCATAGTGGCATCGTTTTTATGTCCTTCATAATGTAAAATTACATTTTTCGTTCAATACATCTTTCAGAACACATTTTTACGTCATTTCATCACTTACATCATGTGTCATTCAGTCATGATGTGAATTACGTTCGCTGCGATTTTCATTATTTTTAGGGGGCTCCCTAATTTTGACCTATTCATTAATTTAGTTTATATCCAAACAGATAACACAGATAGCCGCATCTCTTCATCCTCGGTTCCACGAAGTCAACAAATTGACTGAATCTGTGCAAAATAATATCTTGTTAAAATTAGTATCATGGTTGGTAATCCCGGCTCTCCGCATAACACTTTCTATCGAATATTGAACAACAGGTCACCACCACCTTGTCGTAGTTCTCGGCGGCATTCAAACGTATGAACGATGATCACCAGAAATTTTCAAAAATACTTTGCACACCTTCCATCGATGCTTTTTTCAGCTTCCCGAGAAAGCTGTTCTCGTCAATGTTTTTCCATTGCTCCAAACTATTAACATTCTATCGTATTTGTTATCATTTGAATCACCAAAACTATGTATGCGATTCACTGAGATGACTGCAATTCAAAAAATCCGTAGTGAGATTAAGACCAAGAGAATTAATGTTTATTATTAGAAGACGATATTTGACGTTGACATTTTTGAAAATGTTTTTGTGTTAATACGTAATGTAATGTTATGTATTTCATATTTTTGTTCAAATTTCTGATGTAAAACTATTATGAACAGAGCAACTAAACAACTTGAGGTGAGTGACGAGAAGGATCTACTTTCATGGCCAGTCGCATTCACATTTTCCCTTTCGTGGAAGGGCAACTATAATAGTGGTGATATGACATATCCTAAAAGAAGGGCAGACGATTTACATGCCAAATCGGTCAGTAATTTTGACTCAAAAATAACTTTTGAAAATGGCCTAAAATTTCATGAAGAAGTTGAAGCAAACCATTTGTACAACCAGAAAAACTATTTATTGTTTTTTTTTTATGAAAAATTCAAGAGTAAAATTTGAATTTTGAATTACACAAAAACCCAATTTTTAACATTTTTTAAATTTTCACCATAGAATCTTAATGAGAAACAGAAGTTTGGGACAAAGTTTCATGATGGAGAAGTGTTTAATAAAAAAGTTCTTCTAAGAACAATTTTTGGTCTATTTATTATATTTTGATTTTTGTCAAAATAAATACTTTCTGAATCTTGAAATCATTTTAAACCATAATGATTATCATGATCACTGCTCTAAGAGTAGTCATTTTCGAATTATATCAAGTTCAATAATAAAATAAGTAATTTTCATTAGTTATCCGCTATTCTACGAGTACGATTTTTATTTTTTTCGACTCATTCTGGATGGAACTCTTCGGCAGTACGACTCATTTATGCCTTCGTAGGTTTAGCGTAAAAGATCGAAGGACAAAACGTTGAAACGACAAAAGGTCGAAATACTAAATGTCGAAAATGATTTGTTTGGTGAATTATTTTCCCCTTTTTGCAAGTTTTTGTCTGTTATATTTTTCCTCTTCGACCTTTTGTCCTTTCGACTTTTGTTATACATTTGCCTTCATAGATGTCTAAATAAGTTGTTTCTCAAAATTCAATTTCATTTCATGTAAAAATTATGTAGCTTATGTTGTTTATCATTCTGAGATTGGGAACATGTTTCTGAATCTTGTGTCCTAGTCAATGAACTTTGATTAAAGTAAAATTGGAGCAAATGTCGTAACTAAAAATGCAGTTTTCTCCGTAATAATCGACAAATCAGGAAAAATAAAAACACAGCTTTTTTGTATCGCAAACAAAATGGCTGTGTGTTTCTAGAGTGAACTGTTTTTTCAGTTTCGACATTTGCTACAATTTTACTAGGACCTTGAGCCAGGGGCATAGACAAGTTTTTTTTTGTACAGCAGGAAGAAGGAAAGCTCGAACGTCTGCAAATTTCACAGATTTTACGCAAAACAAACATTGTGGAATTACAGTAAAATAACGTGTGCTCGTTTTTATCTTGCTCCATTGAAACCTGCACAAATTGCTACATGTTGTGATTCTTACAGAAGACGTCATACAGAAATTGTTAAGGAGAACTAAGTGGACATATCAAAATTTCTGAACCCTTCTAGCAATTCGTCCAGAAATTTGTCATGGATTTTCTTTCAAATATTCAGAATTACTTCATAATTTGTCCTAGGAGTTTTTTCAAGATATCCTTCATAGAGAGCTGGGTGGGTTAATTCAGGATTTTTTAAGGACTCTATGAAGAATTGTACAAATAACAGCTTCAGAGATTGTTCAAAAAATCCTTGAATATCTTCTTGGATCATTCATGGAATTACAGCACTGGTCGAATCAAAAGCAAAATATTACTGAAAGTGTCTTTTTAATTATGTACTCAACCTATCTTTCCTGAAAAAATTTCTAAGTTTTTTCAGGTATTATCCTAGAGTTTTCTCTATAAATACCTTCAGTATTAACCCAGACATCCTACTTCAAAGTACATATGATATCAGAGATTCGTGTAGGGATTGTTACATACACTCCCGTGCATAAGTTTGGGTTCACCCCCTCAAAAACATGCTGTTCAGTCCATATCTCTGTGGTTACACGTCCAATTGAAACTCTCTTAGCCGCATTCGAAAGAGGAAAGTTATTCTTACTTCGTATGTATTTTTCCAAAAACATTCTTTGAACTTTGTATACTACATTTGTACTTAAAGTTGTGACATTATTCAAAACACATACTTAAAAAACATAGCTAATTTTCTCAGCATTGGATCGACCAAAATTTTATAATACGGTGTCATTAGAATCGTAATCTTATGTATCATTTGAAGAGCACTCACGAAATTTTTGCGGAAAAATCTGAAAACTATTCAAAATTAATGAAACAGTCAGTCAAGTCATCGTGCAAAAGTTTGGATTCACCTGAACTTACTTAAATCTGTGAAATCTCAAACCAATCATGGACGCACCATTATTTACGCTCAAAAAAGCTTTAAATTATTAAAATCGGTTGGAAAATGGCAGAGATATTGACAAAAATGATGTGCGTGCGGCTCAAATGAATCCAAACTGTTGCACGATTTGCATCATACTGAGGGGTGAACCAAAACTTTTGCACGATGACTTGACTGTCTGTATCATTGATTTTGAATACTTTCCAGATTTATCCGCAAAAAATTCGTGGGGTCTCTTCAAAGAATATAAGATTACGATTCTAATGACACTTTGATTTAAAATTTTGGTCGATCCAATGCTGAGGAAATT
Organism: Aedes aegypti; assembly: GCF_002204515.2. Classification (NCBI taxonomy): domain Eukaryota; kingdom Metazoa; phylum Arthropoda; class Insecta; order Diptera; family Culicidae; genus Aedes; species Aedes aegypti. The sequence goes on from NC_035108.1 coordinate 386,692,286, forward strand.
AGATATGATTCTTCAGTGTATTTTTTGAAAAATGTAACAACTTTAAGTAAAAATTTAGTATACAAAGCTCAAAGAATATTTTTGGAAAGATACATACGAAGTAAGAATAATTCTTTCTCTTTCGGATACGGCTTGAAGAGTTTCAATTGGACGTGTAATCACAGATATATGGACAAAACACTTTTGTATGTTTTTGAGGGGGTGAACTCAAACTTATGCACGGGAGTGTAGATTTCTCAAGAAAAAGATCAAATTTTAAACAAATTTCTAAATTTGTTGGTGTAATTTCAGAAAAAAATGACATAACATTCAGTGATTCACTTATTGAATTGGTGCAAAATAAAAAATGTGTATTTGCTCCACACCACTCATTCTTTCCTAGATCAAATTTTGAGTATCCTTCTAAAATTTGAATTCATTTGGATGAAAACAAAGACTGCACAAGCCTTTCAAAGTTTTAATTGGAATCACTATTTCAATCGACCCTAGTATCTGCCTTTGTGCTCTTGAGGGTCAGTATTGTACTGATGATGTTAGATACATTCATCAGTTACAATTTTGCTTATAACTTTCAAATTGACGTCCCCACTGGGACAGAGCCGGCAACTCAGCGTAGTGTTCTAAGAGCACTTCCACATTTATCAACTGAGAGCTATCTTTGCTCAAGTCGCCATTTTTACATTATTATATCGTGTGGCGATGATACTCTATGTCAAGAAGTCATGAAAAATTTCATTAGAATGTTGATATCGAATTTAATTCAAAAGTTATTGATGTTTTTCTGATAAAAAAATATATCAATTATCGATATATTGACAATCAAAGTAGGCGTGTTTTTGCAAGAAAAATAATAATAACTCTCAAACGGAAAGAAAGCTCTGGAAGTGTTTCATAGACTACTTTGATGAGATATTAGAATTACTTGAGCAGGAAACCAGTTTTCTTCGGCCCACCCTATGTCACCACGGAAAAAAGCTCTGAATCAGTCAGTTTAAGAGCTATAAAAAAACTTTTCTGCCAAAGTTGCTTGAAATTTAACAATCTACAACTTTGCTGAAAAATTTAAGTTATAATTTCTATGAATAAGAAAGTTAGTTATAACATTTCTATGAAAATGTAATGTGAAGATAACAAACATTTAAGGTGAAGCGGCGTGTAAGTCAAAGAATCATTAGAATCATCATTGATGTAATAGTAGTAGTGTCGCCTTGCCATGTATTATTTCAAAACAAACAAACAAAAATATAACATTTGTGTAAAGCATATTTTTATGTAAACACATGGGAAATTTAGTAGATTGACGAGTATTGGAAATCAAAATCAACTCTTCAATCGTACATATCAAAAGAAAACATTACAATTTAATGAAGGGCAACGAAATTTCTCTGTATTTAATTGGATTTATCGCATATTTTTGTTATGCATCGGTAGGGTTTATGTTTGCAAGGGATGACGGTGTTGCCAGGTGATTGATGACAGATTTTTCTAGAAATTGTTATATGCTTGTTTTCGGAACATTTGCTGCATATCATAAAAACTTATCATTTTGCAAATAGTTTTCCATCACAAGATCACTGATTTAATAAAATTTTAATGATTTTTGTGATCCATTTACATTAAATACTATGATTTTACAGATAGCAACTCTGACATCACTGCTCAACGATCGCGATGATTGTGCACACACGATAGACGCGTCCCGACGCATCCCGACGCATCGCACTGTGGAGCTTTTCAATTATTTCGGGTGGTCCAAATTGATAAACTCTTGGTATGATTTTATGCTTCATAGAGATGGTTTTTGTAATTTGAGAGAATCGAAAAACAAACAACGTATGAATTTCAAGTTTCTATGCATTGCCCAACCTATCCGCACTGAAAATTAATACAGCAGAAAAAAAGTTGGATATTTTAGACTACAAACACAGGCATGTCTCAGTGTGCGGTGGCGGCGTCGATTCGCAGCAAGTGAAAACCACCGCCATAATAGTTTTGAGTGTTGCGGTTGATAAAACTTTATAAATATTTGATTCCCGTTTGAAATGTGTTCCTTTAAGGGAAATGAATGAAAGATTTGTTTAGTGGAAGTGTAGTGAACGCAATATGAAATCCAAAACACAAATGTTTGCTGCAGAATTACAATGGAAAAGGTAAGCACCTTCTATTTACAAGTGTAGTTGTGTAAGGCGATGAAATGCGGCATAAAATCGGAGATTTTTTTTGAGAATATAAATCTCATGTATATTGTCGCCAAATTGATAATGCTGTAATTGAAAGTGTTGATTAAATATTGAAATACCACCTGAAGCATTTTTCTTCGCATAAATAATCCATTAAATCAGGTGATAAGCAGTTATATTTCATCGATGTTGCAAATACCAATACTATCATAACAATATGTTAATGATTTTGGAAGAAGCCATTTTGTGATGACGCACCAAAAGGCCTTAACGTCATTCACCCGTCGATGCCATCCTCAATCTGACGGCTCGAGTCTTTGTATTGATAACAAAAAATAATAAAATGAATTCATGATGTAGGGTATTTTTCGGCTTCGGCACCATTCGACTATTATCGGCAACCAAATTTCAAACGCTAAATACACTGTATTTTTATATCAAAACACACCAATGAAAACATTCAGATGATTCTTTGTTCTGTCAGCTTCCCGCTGACGAAATTTCCGAGACCGCACGAACAAATTCGCCAGAGATGTCATCAATACAAATGAACACGCTTCAAAATGCAACAGATTTGGAGCTGCCGAAGAGATTCACCAGCAGTTCTTATGGGAAAGCTGCCGAAAAGAATGAGGCTGCCGACAATAGTCACACTGACAATAGATCAATGACTAATTACTGAAATGTTTGATTTGAATACGGTCATCGGCAATGTTGTAGCTGTTGAATGTAGTGCGGCGCTGATTTTAAATCCACATCCAGTGGCGGTGGTAACGCGCGGATAATGAGCTACGTCAAAACGCTTAGATTTTTTCGTTCTTGAAGGACGCGAATGTTCGAAATTGACTAAATGTTACACATTTGGCGATTTTTATTATTACTGCGGCGGTATATCGACATTTTCAGATAATCGCATTCCGTGAATTTTTCTTGTTGAGTATAATATTGACAGTCTTGTGCAGTCTCAGTTTTCATCCCAACGAGCTCAAATTTTGGGAGGACAAATTAGCGGTTTGGATAATGTGACCAGATGTGTCCCGGAAAAAATCCGGGACGCTTGTCAGATCTCATCCCCAATGAAGCGTTGCCTATATTTGATGTGCAATTTACATTCATATTCATTCTAAGACATGTACTATATACTAAGTTAAATGAAATAAAAAGTATTGACACTGTACTGTCAAGTTGAAAATTGCTCTGTCCCGGATAATCCGGGACGTCTGGTCACTTTAGGTTTGGAGCAAAAACAATATTTTGAACAGGGGTGATCGATTTCGCATAAATAAATTTCGCATATGGACGTTTGACATTATTGACAACAGTTTCATATTAGAAAAGGCAGTATTCTAAAGAAGGCGTATAATTCTTTTTATGCCAAACGTTCATTATGGGCGTTTTACCCATAAAATTATGCGTCCTTATGCAAAACGTTCCGCCCCCATTTTGCACCACCCTTATACTTATACTCTGGTTTGTGGGGTTCATTTAAAAGTAAAGCATGTAGTACAAGATGTCAAATATGTGACTGAGATCTAAAAGCAGTCGAAACATTTATTTGTCACTAGAGATAATCTGATAGACTGGACTGTTTCCAGATCGCAGTCAAATATTCCACACTATCTAGCTTAACGAATAAACCAAAAAATCGCAAATTTTGATTCGTCAAACTTTAGGTGACACCATTGGTGGTCGTTCACCAGGCAGAAATCAGCCTGGTCCACGTTTATCGCAATATTGATGGAATTCTCACACTTGATTTGGCGCTGAATGGCAATGTGAGTGGATTGGCAATGATTGCCAATAATTGTCAGCCAGTCGGTATCTACACACGTAGTTAGCTGCAACTTGCACGGCCCATGCACGCTAATCCATACGTGCGAAGCGTTTGCGATCAAATCTGGTTTGAATACCTAAATTGGCGCAAGTTGCCTACATAAAAGCGAGCTCAATTGATGGATGGTATCTTAAACTATAGCTTTTAGTTTGTATTTACGAACGGGCGTGGGTGATTTATGCCGGTTAATGGTCATTCGAATGTAAATCTTGTTGATGGTTGTTTGAACGCCGTAGATTACACTGGTCAACAAAATCCTAACTTTTTTTTCGCTTTCTTTGCTGACTGATCATGTTTCATATCAAGTACGAAGATACTATATGTCCTGGGAAGTAGAGGACACGTGTTACAAAAATTCTGAAAACATATTTGACGTCAGTGGACAAAAAACTATCGAATCCATTGTTGCCTAGTGTTATCGATAATTTTCAGTCATCACGCGTTGATGTTGTAAGTTGCTGAACAGCGCTTGTAAATACGGGTCAAGATTAGAAGCGCTATTTTATGGAATTACACTGCCAAATATCAAATCTTCAAGGGCACAAATCCAAAGAACCAAACAATGCCTTGAGCAGAAAATTGGATCGGTTGGTGATCACCGGCAAAATACCAATCGATTATATTTTTATCGTGAACAGCTATTTAGTCGTGATTTGTGATTTTGAATGTTCAAGCGATTGTTTCGTTTCATATATGCCTTAATGGTGATCGCTGCGGAGATAGTATTCTATTCTTAAAATGTATTGACCAGTGTTTGAATTTCGATATAATGTGCAAAGAGTTCTGATCAACACTATGAGAAAGTTTAATTGATTAAATCTTAAAATTAATAGTACCAGCAGATATCAACTATTCCGAGTTAAACTCATCCCAATTAGCTTCAAAATAAAACTAGTTTATCTCGTTGCTATTCTTTAGCAAAACCGCAATACTGCCATGGAAAGTATCAAACCAGTTTCGAATGCAATGTAAACGTTCCAGTTAGAAATGAAGCAATATCCATAGTAATTCACATGAATCGTACAACATTTGCAACTCTCGTTTAACCAATAAACCGCTGTACCTTCACTGACAGCTACTTGCCGTTTAAGAATCGTTAATGGAGCTGGCCCTTATTCAACAACCTCAGCAATCACCTGCACATGGGCACAAGACGGAATTCGAATCGGTGGCATAGATCAAACGACACCCTAGATCTGACCATGCTCCAATCTCGGGACAGATCAGGTTACTGTTGAAGTCCGTCACTTTAGCAGAGAAATGTTTGATTAGTGCAAAACAACCAGTCAGCAGGGTACAATTTCTTCAATCGGAGTATGAATCAGCAGCCCCAGCCAAACGAACTCCAGCTGATGACGATGAACAAATGGTAGGTCAGTAGGTTTCTCTCCTACTGGGAAAGCAAATTGCAACTGACGGTCTTCAACTGGTAACTGCTTTGCGATTGCGGTATGTAAGAAATGCAAGGATTGCGCAACACTTTCTCTGTTTACGGTTGCACCGACTGAGATCAGCTGTAGACTACCGACTGACTGACTGACTCGTCTGCTGGCTGGAGGTGCCGGCACTAAGTAGAGACACTTTGGCACGACACATATGGAACGGATCACCTGTTTTTCTCGTGCTGCAAGAAATCGAAAGCCAACTTGTTAGATCTCCGTGGTGCCGCTCGGCGTAAGAAATGGGGCCGTTTGAAGTCATGTAATGGGTGACTGCTGGCTAACAGCGTATCTCTTAAGCCAGCAAGCCAGCCACCCAGTAGCGAAGCTAGGCGGGGTGCGGTGGGTGCGGTCTGGACCAGGTGCCTGGTTTCTAGGGACTTTCATAACTGTAAAAACTAAGCTGCTATAAACTAACAAGAGAATCAGCAGGGTAAAAAACAGGTTTCTATTTTTTTTACTTCCTTAATCATCTTCCTCAATATCATTCCAAACATTACATTAATTTCTTATATCTAGGTGTTCTGTGTTAGAAAACACTATTAATCTAATTTGGTTTTTGCAAGTTACTTGTTTTTTGTCTGGTATGAGCCCTAGATACTTAACTTCAACTGACAAATTTATTGGAACCTTTCTCCTCGTGACAACATGTCTACTTGAAGGTTTCAAATAAAGTGTTATTGGTTTATGCGGGTATATTATAAGTTGAGCTTTTGGAAGCATTAGAAGAAATCTTCTATTTTTGCAAGTATGTAGTATAAATATCCAAACTTTTATGCAATCTACTACAGATGACACGCAGGTTTCATCCTTTGGTGAAGAGGCCTGTGTCATCAGCAAATAAAGATTTTTGACATCCCTGAACTCTGGTAAGTCAGTGCATTGACAAATATGATATCTTAATCACTGAACAAATACAACAATGGACAGACAAAAGTTCTATTCTTTAAATCACAGTCTTCAAGAAATTATACTTTGTCAACGTCACCGACATTTTTTTGAGACCCCTAAATATGATCCAGCACCGGGGCCCCTAAAATCCTAGCTTTGCCACTGCAGCGACCGTAATGAATTGTAGTTAATTAGATTGTTTGCGTTCACGCGCAGGTTATGAGGGGCGATTATTAGCCCTTCAGCCCCTCTGAAGACCTCTTCACGAGGATTGCGGCCTGAGTGGTTGACGTCGTCGTCGTCATCGGCCAATGTGAACTGTTGTACGTCAAATCTGATTATGGTGATTTTTGCGCGGTGGGCAAACACACGAAACACGTGGATACTTGCGTGACTGGTGCAGACAACTGAGAGAAAACAGGGCCCAAGCGCATGGCTCAAACTTTTAGAGGCCAACGGACTGGATTGGATGCGCTTATTTCGTTTGCGTTATATTTTTACGGTTTTTTGCCCACCCATCGGCACCGAATCGCTTCGAAATGGTTTTATCAGGTTCGTTTCGTTTCTTGCATTCAGTCGGCAGCCCACAATGCCGTACAAAAGTTTGGGGCTACAAAACGTGCAAAAGTGTTTTCTCTGTGACACGTTCAATAGGAACTCGCTATGGCGCATTCGGAAGACAATGGCTTACTTCTTTTACATCTTATGAATTATTTTTATTAAATGTTTACTTAAAGGTGTAAAATTGTTCGAAAGTTATACAAAAAACAAAATTTTGATCGATCTAAAGCTTAAAAATGGTGCCTTGTTTTTCAGTGTAAACTGCAAAAAAATGTACTAAGGAAGATTCGTTTATTGCCTCTCGAATGAGTCATCTAGTGTTCAAATTAGACGTGCAATTACAGAGAGATCGACAAAACACATTTGTATGTTTTGTAAGGAGTGACCCCCATACTTTTGCACCGCAGTGTACCTACGGCCACTGCAGTCAGTCAGCGGGCTGCGAAGAAGCAGAAGCATGCAATAGACTTTGTTAGGTGGCAGTAGCTAGCTATGTATCCTCGCAAAAAGCGCAGCAGTGCTTGCCGATCATTTGGCTGTTTGCACATATTGCAGTTGCGTTGATTGAGAGGAACAGTGAATGGGAAAACGAATCGCGCAAGAGCCTAAATAAAGAAAAGCTTGCTGAAAGCGGCGGTTATACTTGCACTTTTAATCGATACGAAACGAAAGCGACCCATCAGCAATGTAGCAATAATATGTGGCTCTCGTTAAGCCCTAGGATTTTGGATATTGCCGGAGAACATTTGTATTGTTATATGTGTTACATCAGGTGGCTAAAAACTGAAAATCTACATTTATTCTACTTCGAATTTTTCTATGAGGTTTTCATAAAGCTTCACGCTAAACAAAACACTTCCAAGTTCTTACTGTATGAAAATATTGATCTTAACGTAAAAGTAAGGATACATTTTAATTTTTGGCATGTGGCATCCTTCTATTGTCCTGTGGTTCTAGCTTGGTTAATAAGAATTAGCTGCCGGTTTTTTTTAGTTTATTTTACTGGACATGCCAGAGATACCTATGCAGGTACTTCAAAAACAGTTTTTCATAGGTTTTGTTTACGTATTCCATTTGATCTTTGATAAAATTTCTGTATGTTTATCATCCAATGCAGCTTTTTGATGCAAGCTATCTACAACTATCGTAATCAGTTATCTCATAATGTTTTGCCTCTTATAACATAGATAAAACGGAGTCATCACAGGAATCTTACAGGGGATACTGCTGGTCGATAATCGAATGAGGAAATAGAGCTTTACTTTCTTTTGCAAGGTTTCACGCTTATTTTTTCGTCTGCGTGCAAAGTTGGTGTACAAACAGCAGCAATGAAATTATATTATCACGTTGAATTTGCTGCATATCGTGTCGTAAACACTTCGGCACATTGCATTCGAATAATTGTAATTAAGGTGAAATATCTCAGAATTCAGATGGTCGTCACAATGGCCGACTTGTGCCCCTTCTTACGTTTTCAAATGCACTAAACAGGAGAAATAGTAGGCAAACGTTCCTGATCTTCTTGTATTAAGCTTTCTGCTAGTGCACAAAGCCAAAATGAAAAGTGCACTCTTTTGGATGCTTCCATCGCTAGTGCGATTATTACGTAAGACATTTTTCGGGGTTTTTCAACTCCCGCTTACCCTCATGATAAGATTTTTTGTATTAAAATTAAAAATAAATTGTATCGCCTTCAAGAGATCTCAGACCCCTACTCCTCCCATAAACCCTTACGTAATTAATGGACCGCCCTTTCGAAGTTTTAGAGCAATTCTAGAAATTGGGTTCAAAATTGTTTCATCTTAAATCGATCATATATCTCGTTTCATACATGTTAGTAAATAGCAATTTACGTAACAAGTTGCAGAATGATGATTTTTACAGCAGGAGTCGTACAATCATACAACGAGGCTTTCCGAGTAAGAGTAAAATTGAAAAGTCCATAACCAGTTTTAAGGCTTAACGCGGAAAAATAAAAATCATTATTCGCAAAATTTCAGTTTAACAATGTACTTGAAAGATATTGTTTGCAAGCAGTTAAATACTACGTGCCACTGCAGTGTGCAGCTGACAATTTAATCAGCTAATTCTGCTAAATCTATATAAATAAAAATGGAGTGGTGTTTGTATGTCACGAAATAACTTGAGAACAGGACATCCGATTTGCACAATTCTTTCACTATTGTCTTCTTGAAGGGCTCCGACGTGTTCGTGTGACGAAAAAGTTTAGGGAAGTTATCGGAAAATTAGCTAAAACGGGTGATTACTAATATGTCATTTTGTATAGGAGATACCTTGACATTTTTCAACAGCCTACTTGATGACTTGATGGCAAGACGAAGTTTGCCGGGACCACTAGTTATTAATACAGTCATCTCTCCCTTACTCGATATTGAATGGACCATCGAGTTAGGGAGGTATCGAGTTACAGAACACAAAACCAGTGCAACTGCGATCCAAGGGACCATCGAGATAGCCATGAAAACCAACTTTTACTATGGTTCTCTAACTCGATATCGAGATACGGAATATCGAGTAAGGGAGAGTTAACTGTAAAATGTTTTCGATAAAAATTATTACGCCAAACTTTGTTTTGAATTTCTGGATTTTAATATTTTGATTTTGCCAAATCTGTGAAAAAAAGAAATAAAAGATAAATTTAGAGAGGGGGGGGGGGGGGGGGCTGGTGGATGCTCAATTTGCTACGTATTTTCCAATAGGGGGTATCAGAATTTGTGACTAAATGCTACGAGGGGGGAGGGGTGTACAAAATCAGTGAAGAAATGCTACGTCATTTATTGACGGCCCCTCATCACCTCTCTGTTCATTGTTAGAAGAAACTTCAAAAACTGCGTGCGGTTTATTGTGCTATAAGAAACTGTGAGAAAGGAATCCGCGTTATGCAAGACTTGACTGCCTTGGGTACTTTTTAGCCTAATGATAATGCTCGCCGATACAAAGCAAAGCCATACCTTAGGTGTATCAGTGAGCTTGTCCCTGCCACACGATACACGAGTCCAAAAATGGCAACTTTGGCAAAAAAAAGCTTTCAGTTATCAGTCAAGTAGAAGAATAAAAAGAAGAAGAAGAAGAAGAAGACTACGTATATGGTAAGCTTCAGATCAAATTTACGAAAACAACGAATTATTTAGAATTTTCCTTAAAAATGTTATAATGTTTTAATGTTTCAATGATGTACTTTAGCTCCTTTAAAAGTGCAATCCATTGAATTCTTATGGGACCCTCCACTATAAAAAGATTTTAAGGGAAAATAATTTATTTTTGTAGTATTAAAACAAACTTGAATGATATTATTTGTTTGTTGGTCATTTCCACAATAGGAGCTACTTACACTAAGGGAGCTAATATTTTCAGCCAGCGCATTGTTAATAAGGAAAGTCGATAAAATTGAAATCTTATTCTTACACCTCGGTAATTTACAATATATTTAGTAGATTTGAAAATTTCAAATTTGCCATATTTAAAAAATTTTGTGAGATGTACAATTTATGCATAAGTTGTAGTTCCTATAAAATATAAAGAGATTGCATTGAATCACATTTTTCATCTAGTTACTTGATGTATTGTTTTTTAGTTCATAATGGAAGTTCATTCGAGACATTCAAAGCACGATAGACTCACACTCAAATCTGCATAAACGAGCTCTCCATCGAGAGCATACTCATTAGAGATCTGCTTCGAAAATCTCATGCTTGAGTTTTTCGTGAGAAAATCACTAGATCACACCAAAGCTGTCAAAAATGATTCAGTCATGAACCTTGTCAAAAACTCGTGAAAACCGTATGTTGTTTACTTTAGAAAGGATTACTATAATTCTACCAGACTAACAAGCAATCATTGCTTTGTGTGCGTAAACTGTGGAAATATAAGACAATGAGTCAAACAGATGAGCCTATGGTCCAACTCCATCCAGAATGAGTCGAAAAAAAAAATGAAAATCGTGCTCGATAATCTTCAATTTGAATTCAATTTTACACATGTTTTGCATTGGCGTAGCTAGGATTTTTTTCTGGAGGGGGCCTAGGGGGGGGGGGCCTACCAAATACTTGTTTTTCAAAAGTACTGTCAACAGCAATAAGTAGGATTTTCCCAAATTTCGTAATTTCAACGGATTTTTATTTATTTATTATTTTGTTCTATTTCACGGTACATCAGTGATATTTGTTATTTTCAATTTGCACAATGGAAAAGATTCATTTTTTTTTGTAATCCAGTCAAGATTTCTAGAAAAAAAAACTTACAAGGAATGTCCTTTGTGATTCTTCCACGAATTTCGCAAGTACTTAAACATGTGCTTTGAAGAGATTTCTTTGAGAATTCCTAAGGAGATTTGTTCATGAATTGTTTTCGTAGTTTTCAGTGCTTTCTTAAAGAACTTATTTATTAGTTTTCACTGAGTTTGTCCTGGGATTCCAATGGAAAATCATTTCCAGGCTTTCTGATCTCACCAGAAAATTGCTCGAACACATTGGATTAAAAAAATCTCTTGAAGAATTCCGCCAGAGAATGCATTAGAAATCCTTTTAATGATTTCTCCTGGAAAGTCCTCTACGTACTTATTACATATACATTCCAATTGTAAGTTCGAAGAATCCTCCGGCAGTTCATTTATAATTTGTTAAGGATTGTTAGAAATTACTTAGAATTTCTCCAAAAATAGTACTAAAAAATCTAGGAGTCTCACCAAAAATGTCTTCAAGATCACTTAGTTAGTAATCACCCTCAATATTTTTTTTTTTCAAAAATTTCAACTCTAACATTCCAAGGAAGTTCCTAGCGGAATACGTTCACCTGTTCTTTAACTCTTCCGCGAAAATACTCAAATTAGTTCAGGAGTTTCTTAAAGAATTTTATTATTGTTTCCCTAAGATTCTTCCGAAAAATTTACCAGTGATTCTTCCAAGTATTTTCTAGAGATTTTTTTCTTTACATTTTTTTTACCAAATGGGAATTTTCAAAGAAAGTTTTTATTAAATTTACAGTTCCATCAAGTATTTCTTCGGGCTCTAGAAATAACTCCAATTTCTCCAAATCTCAGGATTCTTCCATAAATAACATTTAAAAATGTATTAGCTATCCATATTAAGATTTTTTAGGTAATTGCTTTACAAACTCCTCCTACGAATCACTCCATAAAAAATAAACATGCAAAAAAAAATTGAAAAAACTTTTTTGGTATTTTTTTTAATAATTTCAGCTTAAAAATAATTCGCGAAAAATTACTAAATTCCTGTCGTTTAATTCAAGTAATATATCGTAGAATTTCTGAAATTTGTTGACAATGTATTTCAGAGAAAAAAATGTCCATGCAGGATTCACTACAAAAATTCTTGCTCTTTTTCCTTCGTCTTCTATAACAGAAAATGATTAGTGTTAAAATGGATGGAATTTCAACTGAAAGTATTTGTTATTAAAATCTTACATAACATTTTGTATGAACTCGACAGTTTCATGATACTATGTTGAACATATTAATGTAGAGCCCATTTTCCTAACCTTAGAAATTCCAAGCAAACTTTTTTTAAGGGTGTATTATCGATTATTTTGTAGTACTGTAGAAATTTAACGCGAAAATATTGTTGGTATTTTTTTAAGAACATTATGGAAGATATATTGTGGTAAAATTCGTAATGTAAGATTTTAATGAGTTTTAATCGTTGGGTAAACTTTGCATTACTTTGAAAATTTGTTGAGGAATTCCTGATGGGATTTGAGAAATCCAAAACCATACGTATAAGAATTCTGCATTTTTCAAATTACCATAATTTACCTTTTTATAGATTCTTTGAAATGTTGGTTTTAGTAGTATGGAATGATTTTTGTACGAAGTTCCTCGAAGCGTCATGGGAAGGAAGGAGAAACAACATATTGTTGAAGCAGGTAAAACAATAGATGGGCTGGGCAATGCACAGTGGTCCAGGAATCAGTTTTACGCGGAAAGATGCATTTTGAGCTTTAGAATGAAATATTAGACAAAAACGGTCTTCTACAAAGTTGTTTGTATTAGTTAAGCACTTTGTTTGATGTTATTGAAAATTAGGGTGGACCACATTTTCATAGAAATTGTGTAACTAACTTTCTTATTTGTAGAAATTATATTATACATGCTTCAGCAAAGTTGTAGACCATTCAATTTCAAGCAACTTTGCCAAAAAAAGTTTTTTTGTATCTCTTAAATTGACCGATTTAGAGCTTTTTTCCTACGGTGACATAGGGTGGTCCGAACAAAACTGGTTTCCTGGCTCTAGAGTTTTCAATTCAAATTTCTCATCAAAGTAGTCCAAGAAACACTTTTAGAGCTTTAAAAAATGCGTAATTTGGTGAGTGAAGAAACTCGCTATCTCTTTCCGTTTAGGAGTTATTGTTGTTTTTCTCTCAAAAACATGCCTACTTTGATTGTGAATATCTCTGATTGGGGCAAACATAAAAAATATCTTTTGACGGCATTCAAGAGACAAAATAAAATTGTATATTATATCAAAAAATTACAGATGTGTTATTTTTGTAACTCTAATAAAATGTCTTGAAAAACAAAGGATTTTAAGCAGAAAAACTATAATAACTTTTGAACTAAAATAGATATCATCAATATTTTTGCATGAAAATTTGCGTTTTGTTAAGTTCTTAAAGTCGTTCATAGACCGCTTTGACGAGAAATCCGAAATAAGAAAGATAGGGCTCTAAAACTATTTTGAAGATTTTCATAGAATGTATTTCTTTATTATTTTGCATTTTGGGCATGAAAATGAAATTTTAGACAAAAATGATCTTCTACAAAATTGTTTCTAAAAATGTAAGCTTTCATACTGTGTCATTTGAAATTAGGGTGGTCCACAATATCACACATATCATATAATCAACTTTTTTATTTGCAAAAATACTGGTATATGCTCTTAGACAAAGCGGTAGAACTTGAAATTTTGATCAACTTTGCCAAAAAAAGTTTTTCTGTAGCTCAAAATTTGACCAATCTAGAGCATTTTTTCCTAATCATCGCAGGGTGGTCCAACAAAAATAAGTTTTTCAACTCTAGTTTTTTTTAATATTATTTTCTCGTCAAAGTCGTCTATGAACGACTTTTAGAACTTTACAAAACGCAAATTTTCATGCAAAAATATTGTTGATATCTATTTTAGTTCAAAAGTTATTGAAGTTTTTGTGATAAAAAATATTTGACTTTCAAGACGTTTTATTAGAGTTACAAAAATAACACATCTGTAATTTTTTGATATAATATACAATTTTATTTTGTCTTTTGAATGCCGTCAAAAGATATTTTTTATGTTTGCCCCAATCAGAGATATTCACAATCAAAGTAGGCATGTTTTTGAGAGAAAAACAACAATAACTCCTAAACGGAAGGAGATAGCGAGTTTCTTCACTCACCAAATTACGCATTTTTTAAAGCTCTAAAAGTGTTTCTTGGACTACTTTGATGAGAAATTTGAATTGAAAACTCTAGAGCCAGAAAACCAGTTTCGTTCGGACCACCCTATGTCACCGTAGGAAAAAAGCTCTAAATCGGTCAATTTAAGAGATACAAAAAAACTTTTTTTGGCAAAGTTGCTTGAAATTGAATGGTCTACAACTTTGCTGAAGCATGTATAATATAATTTCTACAAATAAGAAAGTTAGTTACACCATTTCTATGAAAATGTGGTCCACCCTAATTTTCAATAACATCAAACAAAAGGCTTAACTAATACAAACAACTTTGTAGAAGACCGTTTTTGTCTAATGTTTCATTCTAAAGCTCAAAATGCATCTTTCCGCATAAAACTGATTCCTGGACCATAGTGCAATGGTACAATGAAAATTAAGTTAAGGACTGTTCATTTTATAAAGTGGACATCTTGAGCATGCTGTATCTTTTTAATTTATCAATGAAATTTCAAGCGGTTTTTTTGCACATAGTTCGACTAGTATTGTACAATGTTGTGATAATAAAAATTCTCCAAAATAATTAAATTTCAAGCGAATATGGCACAACCATTAGAACGGTCGATTTTTGGAGGTTATCAAAATTAATGATTGTTTGGAAAATTCGACAATTTATATTTTTTATTTTCAAAAAAAACTTGTTCTTCGAAAGCATTATCAATCAGAAGCCTGATTGAAAAAAACTATTTTTGAAACAACAATTTTACAGATAGAATAAAACCATTTTTCCCCTATATTTTTCAGAGAAAACGGGGAACTAATATGAGTAGAATTTTTTGGTTAAAGTTATGTCCTGACGGAAGTCCTAATATAGTATTAATATGAAAAACAACTTACGCCTTCATAAAGCTACTTATCTAGTCCCCACGTCACATTTAAAGAACATTAGAAACACAATTGCTTTATTCTTAGAAGACCTTTCAAATTACAATGACAATCATCAAAATTGGCAACACTGCTGTAATAAAATCGATTTAATTTTCCACATATTATTTTCATAGTATGTTATTCTGAGATTACCAATTGAAATATTTGTAGAAAACCATTTACAATTTGCTGTAGATCGATAAATATGCGTACACGATTTTAAAAATATGAGACTTTTTAGTAAAACTACCATATACAGTAAAATTTGTACTTAAGACTATGGTTTAACGCACGATTTAGCTCTCGTTTTTACAAATATATTTTCTTTAGTAAGCCAAACTAGTTTTGAACAAGCTTTCTACTTTTCTCTTTTGCTGGGAGTGAAAGGATGGTGTATCAGCAAATTTGGCCATAAATGGGTAAATCGCTAAAGTTACCTAATGTCAGAGAATGGTGGAATATAATTGATTTTTTTTAAAGCTATACCTTCAGTGGGATAGTAAAAAATACAAACATACAATTTGTTCATAAAAATTAGGATTTTTGTTTTGCGAAAAATAATGTTAAACTTTGACGAACAGCTTTTCTTATGATTTTTTGGAAAAAACTATTTAGCTCATCAACCAAAAGCATTTTCTAAGATTTTATATTTTCATAGCATTATAGAATAATTGTTGAACGATGCACAGAAAACCGATTTCGGTTTTTATTGATAAAAAGATATAGCATGAACAAAGTGTCCTCTTTATAAAATAAACAGACCTTATTATTTATAACCTAGAAAATTACAGGATAGTTGCAACCTCTCTAATGAATTTACAAATAAAACAAATTTCTCAAGAATTTTCATCAGAATCTCCTTTGGGAATTGTCTTCGGAATCTATCCTTCCTTGACTTCTGGTTTTCTGGAATTCTGCCCAAAAAGCCTCCTAAAATTCCGCCCTCGTATCGCTGAAAAATGCAAACCAAAAATATGGATTCTGCCAGAAAAATAGTAAAATTATTTCTGAAGAAGTTTTTTAAAGGAAGATCAATACAAATGTCTTTATGAATATCTTAATAAAGCCTCACTCCTTCCCTGTTATTTCGCTACATGGTTCTCTACAGATTTCTTCACCGCTATGCTTATTTTGGAAGCAAAAATTTCCTGGAGTTTTTCAACTAATTTCCTCCGAAGATTCGCAGGCAAGAGACATTCCAAAAACAATTTTCTTTTCAATTCTTGAATAATCCGTGGACTTGAAGCAGAATATCTAGAAAGGAAAACATTAGAAAATTTTTGACACATTTTTTTATGTATTTTAGAAATATTTCTCAAGGGCTTTTGATAAACTTCGTGAAAGAATTAGTAATCAATTTTTTGGGAAAACTATTTGAGGGAACAGAAGAATTTCTTAAACAACTTTCAGCGAAATATCTCAGTATAAGATTTGACAGAATCAATTATTTTTAGAGGAATGCTGAATTTTTAAAAGATTAGGTAATATTTTTTTTTTTGTGAATCCGGGATTATATTCCGGAATCAGTTTTCCAATAAATAGTAGACATAGAACGAATGTCCATCAGGAGGAAATTTCTTTGAAAGTATGAACAAGTCCCACTCGATTAATTTTCAAGAGATTTTCAAAATTTCTGAAGCCACCTTTCAATATTTCTTCAAGAATTTCATCATACTAAAATTTCATAAAGAATGTCGAAAAGTGTTTTGGAAAATTTTAGAAAACTTGGCTATATACTGTCTGAGAAATTCCTTTAGTAATTTTGTATATTTTTTCAATATTTTTTTGGACATTACCTTGAGCAGGGTTTCCCCCTAAAACATGAGAAATTATAATGCAGTGAATATGCTGCTTTATGCTGAAACAGCATTTATTTAGATTATTCAGAAAAAAAAAACGAATTTTGGGAATGCAATCTCCTAAATATTGCCTTTTTTTGTACCACGATATTTTTTGCAACGGAAATGTTGAAAAATTGCGCTTATTGCAAACAACAAGAAGCTATTTCTAACAAATAACCATTCAATCGACGGCCGGACGGTTAAGATTCCGGTTGTCGCGCGATTCACCGAAGTGAGAACCGCCACGCTGATGTTGTATAAGACAAGCGAGGTTTCATCACTATAGATGTTCAACATAAAATAACGTTACTATAGAAGAGATTTTTGTCAATAACAAGAGTCATGTACATTGAATCAGAAGATTTCGCTTCATGTTAAATAGTTTTTGTTAAAATTTTCATTTTTATTATCATCAAAATTTTCTGGGGGGGGGCCTGGATGATTCTGGAGGGGGCCAGGCCCCCCTGGCCCCCCCCTGTTCCTACGCCAATGATGTTTTGGTATGGTACAATGAGTGTTTTCCTTAGAAAAATCGATCATTTTGTCTCGAAAATATCGTTTGAAAATGGCCTATTAATTTTTGCATGCAACTCATTTGAAAAATGTAACTCCGAAACTGTTGATTTTAGAGAAAAATGTTCTATGAAGAAGTTGAAGTTAATCGTTTGGACTATAAGAAAAGAGTACGCACGGAAAACATATTTTATTTATTTTCATCAAAAATTCGAAAATAAATTTCAAATGGCACAAAACCCAATTTATTTATATTTTTTAAATTTTCACCATATAATTTTGATAGTGAACAGATGTTTGGGACAAAGTTTCATGATGGAGAAATTTTTAATAAAAAAGTTTTTCTAAGAACAACTTTTGGCCAATTTTCAAAATTTTGATTTTTTGTCAAAATAGATACGTTCTGATGATACAATTAGGATCTTGAAATTATTCTGAACTATAATGATTATCTTGATCATTTCTCTAGAAGTAGTCATTTCCGAATTATCTAAAGTTCAATGCAAAATACTTTGAATCAATTTCGAGACCATTTTCGATAGTTATTTGTGATTCTCCATCAAGGAAAATAAGTAAGTGGAAAGAAATATGGCCTTTATTCTCGAAAACGTATTATTATTAATGGAGAATCGCGAATAACTAATGAAAATGGCCGATTTTAAATTTTAAATAATAGTTTTTTTTTGCATTAAACTTGATATAATTTTAAAAGGGTTCTTCTAGAGAAGTTATCCAGAAAAACATTATGCTTAAAAATAATTTCGAGATTCTTATTGTACCATGAGAACGTGTTTATTTTAACAAAAAAACAAAATTTTGAAGATGGACCAACTTTTTTGTTAAAAATTTCTTCATCATGAAACTTTGTCCCAAACATCTGTTTACTATCAAGATTTTATAGCGAAAATTAAAAAAATATTAAAAATGGGGTTTTTGTGTAACCTAAAATTTAAGATTTATTTTTATATTTTTCATGATAAAACACAAAATATTTTTTTTTTCTTGTAGCCCAAACGGTTCACTACAACTTATTCATAGAACATTTTTCTCTAAAATCAACAAATATGTTGCATGCAAAACTTTGTAGGCCATTTTCAAAAGTATTTTTCGAGTCAAAATGATCGATTTTTCTATGGAGCGCACTTATTGTACCATACCAAACACAGGTGCAAAATTTACTGCAAATCGAAGATGGTCGAATTCTGTGACTGACCGATTTGACATAGAATTCGTCTATGGTCAAACGAAGATGATTTTTTTTAGTAAAAAGAGGAAAAAATTAGAGAATACTATGTTTAACTAAGACTAGTTTCCATTTTAGATAAATTTGATATTCTACAATCTTTTTGTAAATTTACTTTTGAAGAGAATGATGTAAAGAGCTTCAAATTGGTTGGAAAATAACAAAGTTATGAAGACTTCAGTGTAGTCATATTCCATAACTTGAAAATTCACCTTCAAATCGCTTGCGCCACCTTTAAGTCTCAATATTTTTGGCTCAAAATTTGAAGTTTCCTATTTTATGTCATTTAAATTCAGAACAGCACACGAATTTTTGGTTTTGAGAACTTTCGAAAAATAAGCCGTTTGATCCATGATTTTTGACTGCTAAGTTGCGTGATTGAAAAATTTCAATCGTGAGTTATGAAAACATGAGTTTCTCACAACACTGTCCACGGGGCTGTTCATTAATCACGTGGTCCTTTATTTTGGATTTTCAGACTCCTTTCCCTCCTCGCTTTTTTTCCACACAACAATTTTCAAACTTGTATGGACCGTTGTCATACCTCAGACAAGTCAGAACGAATCAAAAATGTTTCCCCGAGCATTTGATGTGTCATGAATAAAAACATGTCTAAATTTCAAAGAGCATCATAAGATCATATACAGTATTTTGATAAAATGATCTTTATACATAAAATTCCATAATGACATTAAAATTTGAATATCCGCTTCGCTAATATAGATGTGATTTTGCTCTTCCAACTCTATTGTAGGATTTTATTTTGTCGAATGCACCCGGAAAATCCAGGACAAAATTATGTTTTCGTATATAATGTTGTCAGATGTATTTAATCTCAAATTCCAATTCCATCGTTACCATTCATTTAACATAAATTTGGTAATCGAAAATAGAGTATAAGCCCCGGTTTTGGCCAGCCTTGGAGAAAATATATTTGAGAATCATATGAAAAGCCCTACAAAAGTTCTCCGGCTCTCCGTGCCACATCAAATTCTGAACTTATTTATCAAAACAAGTTATCTATCCAAAAATTAGCCAGTTCGATTGAGTTTTACAGGTGTATCAAATCGATTTTGTGGTTTTTTGGACCGTTCTACCCAGAAAGCCTTCTTGAAACTCCAAAATATCTTTGAAAATTATTCTGAAATACCACAAGCCTTTCGCTAACACAATAGTCTCTCTCTCAATAATCACAGTGAAAATCGAATCCCACATAAAAACGATGTATGAACGATATGTTCGTAATACTCAGATTAAATAGATAGTTTAATTGAATACAAAATATAATAAGATTTTTATCGGAATTTCATGGCATACTTGAGAAATATAATGGATTTTTTCAAGATTTTTCAGACTAATTACGTTAAAATCATAATGACAAAGCGGTCAAAACACCTTAGTGTCTTCAGAAAAGTGAAAAAAAAGTCTTGTGGTGTTTTTAAATCATTTTCGAAGATGTTTTGGGGCTACTGGAACGGTGGAAAGGTAAATAACCACAAAATCTATTCGATACACACTTAAATTATTTACGGATTCCTGTAAAATCTCAACAGCTGAACAGTTCGGTGAAATAAATTAACGGAGTACGGAATTACGGTGTTTTATTTCACCGAACTGTTCAGCTGTTGAGATTACGGTGAAATTCACCGTAAGAGCTTAGTGTGTACACTTCTAATACTTTACCAAATTGGCTCATCTTTGGACAGATAACTTGTTTTGATAAATAAGTTCAGAATTTAATGTAGCATGAGTGCCTTAGAAACAGTGAATAGGTCTACTCTACATATACTGCAAATATGCGAAATGAAAGCTTTCAATATGAAAAATATCGGAACTGAGCATAAGCTTTATTTTCCTTCAGTTTCCAAATTGGCCATTAGGATTAGGAAGACCCTTGCAATCAAGGCTCTTAGAAATTAAAATCATAATGAAAATCATTGTTTGCTTTCACTTTTTGGAGCAATTTGGACAATTGAATGAATACGCCATTCTCATGTGAATGTGTTCATCTAAACACGAAATCTTCTTCTTCTTCTTTTTCTTCTTGGCATTAACGTCCCTACTAGGACAGAGCCGGCTACTCAGCGTAGTGTTCTAAGAGCACTTCATTTCATTCATTTATTCAGTTAATATCAAGACAGATAACACTGAATCAACAATTTCACGCCACAATATTCGGTTCGTGGCCGAATCTCTCCATCCTCAGTTCTGCCCCACGCTCGGCCCCACCAGCTAGCATGTACTTTGTCTTGGTCGCATTCACCACCAGTCCAATTTTTGCTGCCTCGCGTTTCAGGCGGTTGTACAGGTCTGCCACCTTTTCAAATGTTCGGCCGATGATGTCCATATCATCCGCGAAGCAAACAAATTGACTGGATCTCGTAAAAATCGTACCCCGGCTGTTAAGCCCGGCTCTCCGCATAACACCTTCTAGCGCAATATTGAACAACAGGCATGAAAGTCCATCACCTTGTCGTTTGCCGCCTTGAAATCGATGAAAAGGTGATACGTTGGGACGTACCGTTTTGTCTCAAATTCCGAACAGACTCATATTCCGAACACTCGGATTTTGTATGGCGATTTGGTTGAAATGTTTCGCTGAAATATGTCACCAAATAACAAGGAAATGGCAGTCAATTGCAATTCAATTTTAACGTCTCCAATATAATTTATACCGCAGGATTAGTGATGATTCTTTGGTTCGAGACCAGTAGAACAAGCTCAGATAAATTTATTTGTGAAATTATTCATTTGAATACGATTTATTCGTGCCGTTCGGAATTTGAATTAAGGTGTTCGGAATATGAGACAGAACAAACACAGTGTTCGGCATTTGAATCAAATTGTTGTTCCATACTTTTACATTAAAACAATACTAAAACTAATTAAATCAACATTATTATTGGTACACCCAACACTGTTAGCTTTGACTTTGCGAAGAAATTCAAATTTACACAAATATCAGCTAATTTAAGCCAATCAGATGCATTTGAAGTTACTGCTGGCCTTAAGTGTTCGGAATATGAGTCAAAACGGTACGTCAACGCAGCCGGCTTGATAACTTCCCACGAACTCGTTTACTATGATCTGGGACATAGCTTCCCAAACTTTTTGGTTGCGCGACCCACCTATCCAACAAGCGTATTCTTTGCGACCCACCAGTGAAAAATTGTACAGAAACAAGTTTTGTACTGAAGCTTCTGAGGTCACTTATTACTATGATGGGAATGAGATTTGATCACAATATCACAATACCACACGTAATTGACATTGACATGCACTATGTTTGATTAAAAAAACAGTGAATAAAATCATTTATTTTACTTTTGTACTTGCAACTGCTCGTTACAAGATTTCTGTCTCAATATAGAAAATTCTTTTAACAACACTAAGGATTGATTGAATGTCTCGACATCATTCAAATTTCCATATAGAACTGATTATATTCTAGCATTTTTTTTCCAATTAAGTCACACCTCCATGAGTCGATGTTCCATTGCTCAATATTGACTCACGGAACCACACGGAATCAATATTTCGATTATAATCGAAGTTGAATGCACCACCAATAACTATTCGACCTTGAAAGTTTGCTTCACATACTGAAAGTTTGAAAATATTTTGTTGGAGAAAATGGAATACTTTCAAGTTTAAGGATTGTTTTACAAACTCAATCCAAGACAATTTCGCAGCTAAAATTGTAGGTATGTGAATTTTTTTTCGACAGAATATTTTTTATCCTTCTAACCACAAAATCTTAGACCGAATGCTAAACGTTTTCGTAGAAATATCGGAGAAGCATGCAGGTTTGATGATAATAGAGATTTTGAAACCGTGAACCATATTGAAAATTAAAAAAAACCTGAGTACTATAATGTTCATCACATTCGATATTTCCATGGGCCAATATTCTCTTCGACTCATGGAAGTTCGAGTATAGCTTATTAAGAAAGAACGATTAAAGAAGGCTGTATTGGCGACGTTCTTCTCAGCCTTAGACCTTAACCTTAGAATAATATAGATAGTGCCAACTGACTGAATTCCTGATCATTGGAAAAAACTTGTTTTGTCATAAAGTAAGAATTTAAGTTTAAGGAAACATAGAAAAAAACTTTGGAAATAAATTCGTACTTTGGAATTTTTTCGCGACCCACCAAAGACTAGCTCACGACCCCCCTGGGGGTCGCGACCCACAGTTTGGGAAACTATGATCTGGGATAATACTTTGTAGGCCGCATTTAGAATGGTGATCGCTCGAAAGTTCTCACAATCTAACTTGCCGCCTTTCTTGTAGATGGGGCATACCACCCCTTCCTTCCACTCCTCCGGTAGCTGTTCTATTTCCCAGATTGTGCCTATCAGCCGGTGCAGACAAATGACCAGCCTCTCCGGACCCATCTTTATGAGTTCAGCTCCCATACCATCCTTACCAGCAGCTTTATTGTTCTTGAGCTGGTGAATGGCATCCTTAACCTCCCTCAAAGTGGGGGCTGGTTGGTTTCCATCCTCCGCAGTACTGATGAAGGCATTTCCTCCGTTGTCCCCTCGTCGAAGAGCTGCTTCCACCTTTCGATCATCTAAGAGCACTTCCACAGTTATTAACTGAGAGCTTTCTTTGCCAAAGTTGCCATTTTCACATTCGTGTATCGTGTGGCAGGTACGATGATACTCTATGCCCAGGGAAGTCAAGGAAATTTTCACTACGAAAAGATCCAGGACCAACCGGGAATTGAACCCAGACACCTTCAGCATGGCTTTGCTTTGTAGCCGCGGACTCTAACCACTCGGCTAAGGGATGAACACTAAATGTTCTATGCTAATTTTCTGTGTAAATCGGTGTATAATCGGTGTGGTTACAGTTGGTGCTATGGCCAAAATCGGTACTTCCACCTTATTTCATTCCTTGAAGTGCTTTGAGATAATCCCAAAACAAGCGTCCTGATTTAAACATTCCTCATTTTAAATAGAAAATCACAACTAATATTGTATCTTAAAATGTACATAGAAATAAAGTTAACTTCTGGCCTAAAAAATGTTTAAGTTGGTTGACCCTATTTGAGAAAGTAAACAATATACAATTTAAAATGTGGCAACAATTTTTCTGGTTCGTTAATTTATCTTTTTAAGAATTATTTTTTTCAATAGGTGAAAGATCTATTCAATTAACAATGCAATGGCAGTGTTGTCAGGTATACTATTTTTATTTTAAAATATATATTCATTTAATTTTCTATGGCTGTTGGTTAATTATGTGATTTTGAAGCAGCTTTGAATAAATTAGTATAATATTTTGTTTTATTAATGTAAGCATTTGCAATTGGTTTTTTTTGAAATATTTTTTAACTGTAATACAATGTTACTTGGGATTGGCTTTACCTAAGGGAGTTGTATAAGTTAAGCTGTAAAATGTCGGATATCGTTAGTCGCAAAAAAACAAAAAATAAAACATAAAACTGCTAACTCTACGAAAAATTGATTTCAACTTTTGAGTTTTGCTGGATCCTTATAGTGACTCCTTTTAAAAAAATATTGAAGATATTTTTATTTCCGTTTAATAGTTTCGAAAATATTATTTTAAAGAACCAAGCATTATCATGGGGTTTTGTATGGGAAAAAAAATCGTGATGATCAATTACACGTGCTGTATACACTTGGTATGGAATGACCCATATTCATGTGGTATGTACTAATTTTGATTTCATTTTTGTTAGTATTATGTGCACTTTCAGAAAACTTTTAGCCCCTACATAAATTCACTTTTCACATTTCAAAAAAACAGCAAATTACTATAACAGACTTTATAAAATTAATGAAATAATATTGCCAATCTGTTTAACGAAAGATTTCAATCTACAGGCGACGAACTTCTTCCCTGGAGTCGAGAACACAAGAAAAACTGGTTCCCGTCCAGGCCCGCTACTACAGTGTTGTATGCTGCTGAGTCGGTGTTCGACTTAAGACTAGAGATCCCATGCGGTAGCACAATAATGTTGCGATTCGCCTACGCTCATTACTCTAATTGCTAATCGCATTTATATGAAGCGTCGATCTTGTACATACCAACAAACGACCATAACGAAACCATCGACTATTATTAGTTGCGAAATTGACGCGATTCTTTGCCAACTTACGTCGTTCATGAGGTAAAGCCTGCGCGTAGTAAAACCATCACCGGCTATGTGCACTCTACACTTGTATGTACACGCGCGTTGCAGTGCAACTTTTGTTTTGTTGTGTAAAATGATTGGTTCGAAGATTGGCCACACCGCATGGTGCCGTTGTGTCAGCGAAATCCCGGAGCCAAGCGGCTCAAAGAAAGTGGTTGAATGCGTTTTATGTCCACGGATTGATGATAATAGTTAGACGTCTAAAATTTAAGCAAATCAATGAGATTTAAATTTCATTAGAACATCAGTGAGTTTGGGAATTCAAATAGTCGTAGCGGTAAACGCGCAGCTATTCAGCAAGTCCACGCTGAGGGTCGTAGGTTCGAATCAAACCGTTAAAGTTTTTTTTTTTTTGTAATGGAAATATTTTTTGACCTTCCAGGGTATCCAGTATCTTTGTGCTTGCCGCACGATATACGAATTTATAAAAGATCAATAGGCAAAATAATTGTAAAATGGCTCAGTTGAGTTGAGTTAAGAAGAAGGCGCTATCCCAGTAGGGACGTAACGCCAGAAAAAAAGAAAAAACAAGTTTCATCCTCTATTGTCGGAAGTCTTTTAGACTGTCTTAGTATCAGCCTTGGAACATTATGCCAAATAACTTTATGACAAACGACTTTATACCAAATGACCTACCACCAAAATATCTACATGAACATGTTATATTATTTTTGTTATTATATTATTATTATTTACATACAATTTTATCTATATGAACCATAGATAAAATTGTATGTAAATAATAATAATATAATAGCAATAATAATATAACATTAGAGTGGTTCAAAAAATCGTTTTGCTCCACACCGCTCATTAGATTCTAGATCAAATTCTGAGTGTCCTCCCAAAATTTGAGCTCATTCGGATGAAAACTGAGACTGCACAAGCCCTTTAAAGTTTATATGGGAATTACTATGGGAAAAGCAAGCAATTCATTCAATCGGTCATAGTGTTTGCCCATGTGCTCTTGGGGATTAGAGCTACGTTGATACTGTGAGATACATTCATCAGCTACAACTCTGCCGAAGACCGTTTTCAAATCGGACGTCTCAGTTATTAGTTATTAGTACTGTGAATGCGAAAACACCACAAAGTTCAACGCAGTTGCAGAAGATTTTGAAGTTTCCAATACTATCTTGCAAAGTTTTTGATTATTTTTATACAATTACTAAGCTTTAGTTTAGTTTTAGGTTATGGCACTAAGTCTGATAAAGCTAAGTCGAATCCATCAAGATATAGTTACATTGAGTGGAACGTGCAGTTATTCAGCAGGGTCAAGCGGAGGGTCGTCGGTTAGAATCCCGCTGGTCAAGGATCTTTTCTTTTAAAGAAAATTTTCGCGATTTCCCAGGACATTGAGTATTTTTGTACCTGACGCACGATAACCACATGCTAGAAATGGTCATTGGCAGAGAAAGCTCTCAGGTAATAACAGTGGAAGTGTTCATAAGAACACTAAGCTGAGAAAAAGGCTCTGTCCCAGTTGGGACATAACGCTGGAAAAGGAGATTTGAGATTTACTACGTGCCATTCAATTTATTTTAAATTTACATTTGAGAAGTATTTCTACTGTAGGTTCAAAATCGTCAAAATTAATGATAACCAATTGAGCTGTTTACGTGTATGTGAATAAAAACTCAATACTGTGTCATTCAATACAAACTTGAGATTTGTGCTTCCCACTTTAAATGTCATAAATATTTGACAGATAGGCCGTATGTAGTGACTTTTTTACCCAAAAATATAGACAAAACCGTACTTTATTGTGACGTCTTCTGAAGATCGCTGCAAAATTATACGCAGACTATCTCTATGTCAATCTCCCTTCAAGACAAAAATAAATAAAATAAAAATAAGTTGATCAAAAACAAGTAATTGATCACACGTCCCAATTAAGTTCATACAACGCACGTACACTCGTTTCGGTCTTTTTTTCACAAAATGCTAGCAATGCACATAACACATTGATTCGTACCTCATGCGCATCGAGATTTTTTTACACACTAATGGATGTGTTCAAGGTGAAATTTCGTGAATCAATTAAACAATTTGTGCCCCATGGTCAGTAGAAAACGGAAAACCATGCTTCTGTACGCACAAAGCGTAGAACTGAAATCTAAAGGTTAGATTTCGATGAGACATCGAGCAACACCTTCGTATCCGATCACAGTCAATTGTGCAGCTGTTGAAGATTTTATGGCTGATGTTGGTGCATGAGCGTGCTACCGTCAGTCTTATCTGAAACTATGTTTACCGCCAACACCATCACCCACCGCACTGCTGCCAACATAGGGTCCGGATGGAGCTTCTGACCGGGGAATTTATGCTGCAAACCAGGCAAGCGTGGCTACCGCAAAGTATACCAGGCCTCACCGCACCATACCGGTAGGAGGAAACTATTAATATTTATTCTTTGGGTTTCGCGTGTGGTATGGTTTTTGATTAGAGCGCGGTGAATTTTGTGAATGACGTTCGAACGGCTGACTGGTTTTATAGAGGATGCAGTTGCTTATGGTTTTTTTTGCGAACGTTACTCAAATGGTCATTTTTCGTAATGGAAATCCGTTGAAGCCTTGGAAATAAAAAAAAATCTGAAACAGCTCTTCACATCGTAGAAGTTATTAATGGCCCTTCTTGCTAAAGTCCTTGGGTATAAATATACTGTTTTTTTCATGGTGGCCAAAACTAAGGTAATATGATTGATTCAGCTAAAATTATGATTGGTAGTATGGTGCTCAAATACAATTAATGGAGGAAAGTTTATTTCGTTGAAGAAATACTAATAGAGTGATTCAAAATATCATTAACGCGGTGTGAAGCATACTTTCTGCGTCAGATTTTGGGTGTTCCAAACTGAGCTCATTTAAAGACAATTTACACAGTCTTCAGTTATTGGCTCTGCAAAACGGTCTTGTAAAATTGTATGGAAAAAACTATTTTAACTACATATTTGGCCAATGGGTGCACTGGATTCGATAAAACTCCTTACTTGATGACTTGGACACTCTCCTACCAATAGACAATAGACAAAAACAAACCAGAAGTCATTTCGTGAGGAAATAACATATTTATAGTGTGCCGGTACCAATCGTTGTGATATACCAGTTGATTGAACTATGGAATCAAACGTATATTTTTCGATGAAAACGACATGCGCTATTTTTGGTGGAAACATCGGCTCTAGTTCAGTCGATTTTCCAAATTTCAACTTTTTATTTTATCAAAATGTCATATAAGAAATTATGTTTTCGCGCAAAAAAAAAATTGCTCCCTTGCACCAATAGTTGCCGTCGTGTTCCAGTAGTGGATGAAATGATGGAGGCAGCGTTCTAAATAGATATATAAAAATGAAGAAATGTCACAGCGATGATCTTTATGCTTCATTGAAAAGATTTCAGTTGCTGCTCCGAGGGAAAAATGTTAAACCTATGTAAAAATCAACTATTTTGTTCAAAATTCCTCGAACCATTTCCGAACGTCCACTACTGGAACACTAGGGCAACTACTGAAACATGTGTACCAATAGTGGCGCAAGCAATTTTATGCTCAAAAAATAATTTTATCACTCTTTTTTATATTTTTCCCATATACTAGAGGTTGAAATCTATCTGTTAACGCCAAAAGATCTCTGTTTAATGTTTTCGTCATTATATTATGATTTTTTATTGCTTAGGTGATCCATTATTGGCACCGGCACCATATCTTTAAAATTTAATTAGCTCCGCGTAAGAAGAATATTTTTCAAAAGTGCTCTGATTTCCTTAATTTTTTGTGAGTGTAACAATTGTTCTTAAATATGGGACCCTTATTTTTAATTTTAGCATAAAAGTGTCCTTGTTCCAGTTGAAGTGGTTCAAAATAAGATTGTTTGTGTCCGTTCCACCTCGGAGAGAAACTAATTTTCAGTTTCCGTAGGCATAACTTTTTCGGACCACGTGATTATTGAGCTGAAATCGAATTCAGGTTAACTTCTGCGTTCATGAGTCCTCTCATGGCGTAGTGGTTAACGCGCCCCAACTAGAGATCGGGGAGTCGTGAGTTCGATTCTCACTGAGAAGACGTGTAACTTTTTCGCAAATCTTCACATCAATTTGTCCATCTAATCCAATTGCAAATTATATGTAATGTTTAGCTTTTCGGTAGTTGTTAAACTTCCACTCGGCTGGTTGGCCGTAAACCACGATTCATAATTAAAACAAGTATTTATCGAGCAACGGACTCATGTTCCGTAACCGGTCGTTTGAGAACGTCGCGACCCATTGGAAGCCCACACAATAGAAACCTCAGCCAGCGCAGTTGCTGGCTAGTGTAGTGTGCTATTCCTATACCTAAAAAACAATGCGCTCTCGGGCTAGGCATTGGATATATATAGAAAGCGTTGTGTTTGGATGGGCATCTAATTCTTCCGAAAGAGGTGCACTTTGCGAAAGAGGACCACGTGATTATTGAGCTGAAATCGAATTCAGGTTAACTTCTGCGTTCATGAGTCCTCTCATGGCGTAGTGGTTAACGCGCCCCAACTAGAGATCGGGGAGTCGTGAGTTCGATTCTCACTGAGAAGACGTGTAACTTTTTCGCAAATCTTCACATCAATTTGTCCATCTAATCCAATTGCAAATTATATGTAATGTTTAGCTTTTCGGTAGTTGTTAAACTTCCACTCGGCTGGTTGGCCGTAAACCACGATTCATAATTAAAACAAGTATTTATCGAGCAACGGACTCATGTTCCGTAACCGGTCGTTTGAGAACGTCGCGACCCATTGGAAGCCCACACAATAGAAACCTCAGCCAGCGCAGTTGCTGGCTAGTGTAGTGTGCTATTCCTATACCTAAAAAACAATGCGCTCTCGGGCTAGGCATTGGATATATATAGAAAGCGTTGTGTTTGGATGGGCATCTAATTCTTCCGAAAGAGGTGCACTTTGCGAAAGAGGACCACGTGATTATTGAGCTGAAATCGAATTCAGGTTAACTTCTGCGTTCATGAGTCCTCTCATGGCGTAGTGGTTAACGCGCCCCAACTAGAGATCGGGGAGTCGTGAGTTCGATTCTCACTGAGAAGACGTGTAACTTTTTCGCAAATCTTCACATCAATTTGTCCATCTAATCCAATTGCAAATTATATGTAATGTTTAGCTTTTCGGTAGTTGTTATAACTTTTTTGTTTCTTAACGAAAAGATTTATGGTTCGTTGCAATATCTTTTCTTTTGATAGGGGAATGCCTAAGGGTCGATTTCTTCACCCATGCTTAGGTCCTAAACTAATCCTAAGTCACTAATGGCCGATTTTTTCACCTGCGCTTAAACCACGTTTACCCATATGATTAAGCGAGGATGAAGAAATAGGCCCTAAGGAAAGAATTTCTTCGACTACAGCGCACCATATGGCCAAAAATGTAATTGAAACAGTTGTTCACTTATATTTGATCGATTTTCTCCATACAAATTGCAAGCTCGTTTAGCATTCCTTAGAGTTGACACAGAGTTCCACTCAACTCCACTCACAGCAGCTTCTAGAAGTCCAAATTGAAGGGTCAGGGTGTGTAACTTAGGATTATAACAATATAAACTTAGATGTAACTTGGATATTTTTCATTTAAAAATGCGCACCCTCTTCTATCCCACGTATGACCGCTTCTCTGTAATTGGTCAGAAAAATCGTAGTTGTACGGAGATCCAATCAATGGAGCTTTGGATAGGTAACTATTCTCAATGTGCAAAAATCAAGAGCCCTAAATGTAAAAGACAATAACAGCACTGACCACAGTCATTGGGAAAAGAAAGGAATGTTAGTTAGACAATCATTGTTGCCAGATATCGAATATATCCAACGAATATTTGGTTACACAGAAACAAACAAAAACTTTGTCACAAATACATGTGTAGTTATAACAGCATAATGCTTATGTTTGGTTACCACGTGTCTTGCCATGTTTCATTATAGTCACACATCAGTTACACATTTTCGTAAGATTACTGGGTAACTAAAGAGTCTCGTTGGCAGTCCACATTACATGCCAAAAGTTTTCATTTACATGTATGTTGTTAATTTTGACCTTTACAGTCTTATGATCTGTTGTTATTTTTATATAGAATTAATTTCAAAGATTAATTGAAATCACCTGTTCATTGATTTTAAAGCGGCATACGACAGCGTCGGCCACATGGAACCATGGACGAGGACAGATTTCCCGGGAAACTCACAAGATTGATTAGAGCGACGATGGACGGTGTGCAGAACTGCGTAAAGAGTTCGGGCGAATACTCCAGCTCGTTCGAGTTTCGCCAGGGACTAAGACAAGGTGCCTGTTGTTCAACATTGCGCTAGAGGGTGTCGTGCGGAGAGCCGGGTTTAACAGCCGAGGCACGATTTTCACAAGGTCCAATCAATTTGTTTGCTTTGCTGATGGCATGAATATAATCGGAAAAAAAGTTTGAAACGGTGGCAGAAATATACACCCGCCTGAAACGCGAAGCAACAAGAGTCAGACTGGTGGCGAATGCGTCGAAAACAAAGTACATGCTGGTAGGCGGAACCGAACGCGACAGGACTCGCCTAGCAACCCGCTTTACGTTTGACGGGAATACCTTCGAGGTGGTAGATGAATTCATTTACCTTGGATCTTTGCTGACGACGGACAATAATGTTATCCTTGAAATACGGAGACGCATCATCTGTGGAAGTCGTGCCCACTATGGACTCCAGAAGAACCTGTGGTCAAAAAAGAATAGTCCCCGCACTAACTGTACCATATACAAAACGCTGATTAGACCGGAGGTACTCTACGGGCATGAAACGTTGACGATGCTCGAGGAGGACCTGCAATCACTCGGAGTCTTCGAACGTCGGGTGCTTAGGACGATCTTTGGCGGTGTGCAGGAGAACGGTGTGTGGCGGCGCAGGATAAACCACGAGCCTGAAGGTAGCAAAAGCTGGAAGAATTCGTTGGGCGGGGCATGTTGTAAGAATGCTAGACAACAACCCTGCAAAAATGGTGTTCGCTTCCGATCCGGCAGGTACGTGAAGGCGAGGAGCACAGCGGGAACGGTGGGCAGACCAGGTGCCGCATGATCTGGCGAGTGTAGGCCGCAGCCGAGGATGGAGGGAGGCAGCTGCGAACCGAATTGTATGGCGCGGTTTTATTGTAATAACAATGTAATACCGTAATCCGGGGTATCTTTGATCAGCGGGGTAACATTGATCGGAATGACTCATCTCGTAATAAGTTGGTATCATCATTTATTGATGAAACATTTCCAAAGCATGAATGTTGCTTCTCTTACTTATATTTATGTGCTATTAAAAACTATGATTTTTGCAAAAATTGCGTTAACTTTATGTGTAAATTTGTCAAGTTTGCGAAACAATGGTTTCAATGGTTAAGAATGACACTACCAAAGATTTATGTCTCACATAAGTTCTGCAAGCGATATGAGCAAGGAAAATGCGGTTCTCACTAAAAATGGCATCGCCAAAAATGATTCCGCTGTCAAAACTTTTATAAGTATGTTCAATTAGGCAACATTAACGAATTACTGTTAAGAATGTAGAATTCCCTTAGGAAATTGCCTACCTTTAGGCGTATTTCGCTGTTGGATGTGTTTTTAATTGTAGAATAATCCAAAAAGTAAATGAGATGTAAGCGTTTGAACACCATATTCGGCTTCAGGGGCCATGATTTTAGTAAGTAACGACATTTTCAATATTACCGAACGTTGTTTACATGGATGATCAATGTTACCCCATATCAGCTAAATGAAAAAATCACCTAAAACATTTTAATATACATGCTCAAATCTTTCAAATAACAAAATACAGTAAATAGTCACGAGCTATGGGTGGCAGTACTTGTTTTAAAAATATAAAACTCACAACATTTACATTTTTGGGTGAAATATTTAAGAAATATCCTAAAAACTGATCAATGTTACCCCGGATTACGGTACCAATAAATGAATGATTAATTGTAATTGTGAAGTTCACAATTTACAGCACATCCAACATTTTTTCTCGTTAATGAAGCGAAATATGTTACGCAAAGGGAATCAGTTTTCTGCAATAATGGCTTCTATGTTTGGCTTCTATGTATCTCCACCTTAAATACAGAAGAAATTTCTAGAACACTTCAAATCACTAACTTGAAAAGCAAAAAGATTGGAAAAGTATTTCTACAATGTGTCATATAATGTCAAAATGTATCAATTCCAAAATACATCAATGTTTGTTTTCTCTGTTTTCGTCGATATTAAACTTTCGATGTCTTCATAGAAGTTATTCGTAATTGGGTTTTGCATCCTATAAGAAAAAAAGTTGAATAGGGTGGCCCTTATTTAAGTTAAAATTTTGACTCAAACTTTTTTGTTTGACGAAATTTGTGGCTGCGCTCTTCTTAGGGTGGAGATACCGAGATGAGCCAGCCTCGGGCTGCAAATCTCGTTAATAAAGATAATAATAATAATTCTTAGGGTGGACCCAAAAAATCAGTTATTTTGGTCTAACTTTTTTATATTCAGTTTCACGTGGATGTGGTCTTCGGAAGAGCTGCAGAGGAAGTGAAGATACATATTTTTGCTCAGAGGTGAATGAACCGCGTGGTTTAAAACCTCTATAATGAACATGAAAAAAAAATTGCTGAACATCGCAAGTTTGTAATTCTTGTGATTTTGAAGTTATAAGCAAATTTAAGTGAAAAACTATGAAATCTTCAGATGCCCATAACTCATGGAGTTGGATCGATAATTTTTTTTCTTTTAGTGGCATAAGAAAGGCCATACGATAGGCAACTTAAGCTGAAAAAACTGTGAGAACGTATTTTTTGTAAATTGAGAAAATCCACTTCAAAAATACGCTTAAAAAACTCGAAATCTTGTAACTAGCAAGATTTTAAAAATAACGGCCTGACGTCTTCAGCAAAGTTGCAGAATTAAACTAGATCTTCAACTTTCCCATACACTACTTTTTAGAAAAATGTGAAACAAAATATGAAAAAAAATGATGATACGATTCAGATGTAGATCACCTTATATTTATTACTATAAAACATTAAGTTAGTATATCAGTAGTCGCTTTCATATACTTGCTGTTGTAAACTTTGTACGGTATTATGATTTTATTATTTATTACTCAGTGGTATAATTCACAAATAATTCAAAATGTAAAATGGTGTCAATGCAACTTAAGAAACTTTAAATGTTTCGTCATTGTGACTGTTATTATTGTGACTGACAAGACAATAGTGTCCTGGGGTACAGAACTGTGGAAATGGTGGAATAATCTAACATTATTGAAGAAGCCAAGGTTATCAAAAAGTGTGCAGGTTTGGAAAATTATTGATAGAATAAAAGTACAATTATATTGCTACTACTTGAATAATTTTGTGTTAACTAATAGTAAATGTGTTGTTAGTTCTATTTTTTTTTGTTTCACATTTCTCCATAAGGTTCGATATAAAAAAAATGTAAATCTGGCTAAAACTTACAACTTTGCTGAAGGCAGCACGCCGTTATCGTTAAAATCTTGTGAGTTACAAGTAAATTTTGAGTTTTATAAGTGCAATTTTGAATTAAATTTTCTCAATTTACAAAAATTACGTTCTCACAGTTTTTGCAGCAAAAGTTGCCTATCGTATGGTCTTTCGATTGCCACTTAAAGAAACATTTTATCGAACCAACTCCATGAGTTATGGGCCTCTAAAGATTTCATAGTTTTTCATTTAAATTTGCTTATAACTTCAAAATTACAAGAATTGTAAACTTGCAATGTTCAGCAAAAATGTGTATCTTTACTTCCTCTACAACTTTTCCGAAGACAACGTTCACGTAAAACTGAAATTAAAAAATATAGACCAAAATAACTGATATTATGGGTCCACCCTATGTTAAAACTTTCAAAATCAATTTACTTAACTCAAATGAAGAGGAAGATCAAAAGTGTCTTTGACAAAGTTGTTCAAAATAACATTTCCTAAAGTTTGCAGAAGAGCGCAGCCACAAATTTCATCAAACAAAAAAGTTAGATTCAAAATTTTAACTTAAAAAAGGGCCATCCTATTCAATTTTTTCTTCTAAGATGCAAACCTCAATTGAAATTAACTTCTCTGAAGGCATCGACGAGAACAGAGAAACCACTTTTTTCCGGCTAAATTGTCGATTCGGTCCATTGTGCATCGTTTTCATAGTCAAAATATTTTTGTTCTTAGCAATTTGTAGTAAACTAATAAGCTGGAAAACAACAACAGGTTTTTGTGAGTAAATCATACGGCATATTGACATTTTTGCTCACAACTTCAGCCTGTTCTGAAAACCTAAAGACCATAACAACATTCATAGAAGCACATTTCCCGAGCCTTAATGTAGCTTTTTGGACAGTAATGAAGCTATTTTACCAGATTTGGATAAGAACAGACAACATTTAACTCAATAGATTCAAAATCCATGATGATTTGAAATTCTTCCAATCAGGCTTGATAATGCTCCTCAACATCATCAGAGTTCGGTGGCATACCTTTGCCTCTTTGCGAGGGTGCGAAAAATGCTAAGCAGAGAGGCAACGAAAAATGAGCGAGGAAGATGCAGCACAAAACACAACAGAGTAAAATTTATCAAAACAGAGTGCCATCACAACTTCGCGAGGACTGTCTTGTTCGGGTGGGACCCTCAAGAGTTCCTTTGAAGCGTGAGTAAAGGTGAGCATCGCAGCAGGCAAGAGAGAGAGAGTGCCAGAAAAAATCCTCGCATTTTTTTTTTTGCACTCTCACTCGAATCGCTTGAGGATCTGTGTTGAAAATTTTGAATTCAGCTTTTACTCGTCAGAAAAACGGAAAAATCGCCTCCTCTTTGCATCGCAGAGGAGTTTCTATCAAGCCTGCTTCAAATATCGAATCTTGTATAAAAAATGTGGAAAGCCTCTATGAATTAATAGAACTTCACGCCCATGACTTGTTTCCATGTTTTGGATTAAACCAGTTCTAAAGAATTAGCTGGAACTGTTGTAGAAAATTGTATAATTTATCAAAAAATATTTGAGTGATTATCGATAGTTACACTATAAAATCAACAAATAGGATTTATGAGTATTCTTATTAACTTATAACTTATATCTTTTGCAAATACCTACGATACAATTCTGAATAGTCCGGAACTTCTCCAGTTAATTCCGTAGAATACACCACCTCGACGCTTCCGAAATACATCAATGTTTGTTATTCCTTTCCATAGAACGAACAATGGTTCAAACCATTCTTTTAAACCGCCTTTAAGTTCATTTAAAGATGTAAACAACGCATTTAATTTTAACCTTTCGTAAGATATGTTATAACTTAGAATTAGAAGTAAGTATACAATAATATAGTTTTTAAGAAATCAGTCTCTACGACAACGATAAAGATGGTGAATAATCTATATAAATAAAAATGGAATGGTGTTTGTATGTCACGAAATGGCCTACGAACGGGTCAACGGATTTGGATGATTTCTTCACCGTTTTGTTCGTCAAGTGTTCCGACGTGTTTGTGTGTATGAAAATCCCAAGATATTCACCGGGAAAGTTGAAAAAACGAGAGTGAATGGAACTATCATTTTTCCAAAACGTTTTTCCAACAGCCTACTAGATGGCAAGACGAATTTTGCCGGGAACACTAGTAAATAATAATAATATCGGACTGAATTAGTTAATGATCGACTCGTCGAAAAGTGATGGTGCTCTACAGATATATTGAGCGTTAACGGGTTAAAATTGATTTCTGAACCTTTGCTTACTTTTCTGAATGCTCTGGATGCCTTAGTATTACTTTAGGGTAAGTATACCATTACAAATCCACTGATCCATCGCATTTAGCATCCATTTCATTAGGATTCAGTGCAAGCAGAAAAAGAAAATAGAAAAACCAAATTGCTTCCCGTTAAACTAGTGAGATTGTTCTAATTTCTTCAATTATTTCTAGGTAATAAAACAGCAAAAAATATGTTAATTTGTAAAGTTGCATCGAAGCGACCCGGCTAATCACGAAAATTTTGAGGAAAAACTGAAGATGCTTGAAAAATGTTTCATCGCGCAGAAGATTCATCGAATGTTCCGCTGAAATTTCTTGAACAATACTGCAAAAAACTCTTTCAAAATATGGTCATTATCTGCTCTAAATATTTTTATGAATGATGACAAAAAACATCGTAGGAATTTGATCAAATAATTTTTAAGGAATTAACTAAGACCTACTTCCAGAAACTTCTACGGTAATTCTAAATCAGCCAAGAACTTCTAGACAGTGTGCTGTAAGCTTGAGGATGTTATAATTGATTGCGATACTATATAGATCTATAGTTCACGTAGATAACATGTTCTCTGCATAACTGGAACACAGTGTTGATAAGATATTCTCCATTTAATCCAACTTTGATCCTTATCTGTGTGCTATCCATAACTGTAGGGAGGGTTTGTAGAAAATGTTTTTTTTATTTTTTCAATATTTTTTTCTAAAACTTCAGGAAATTTCACGACAGTCCCCCATACAAAACTTTTTTGTAGGTCTTACCGTTTTCGAGTTTATAAAAAAAGTAAAAAAAAAAGACTTTGACCCTTTTCAAATGTTAGTCTAGATCGATTTTGAAAATACAAAATATGCAAAGTATCTTAGTTTCACATACTTTTGACATCCAGAAAGTTTCATTGAATTCTGAAGGGGTGCTGCCAATCGCGTGTCGTCCGTCAGGTACTGAGGAATATTAAAAACCTTTTCGACCAAATAATTCCCGTATTTCATGGATGACTCTTATTATATCATCCGTTTATTGTGGGGCAGAAATGAATGTAAGGTAATGTAATGAATTTCTCGCGAAACTTTACTAACGGACCTATGTACAAATGAGAGGCAC
This sequence comes from Aedes aegypti, assembly GCF_002204515.2. Taxonomy (NCBI): domain Eukaryota; kingdom Metazoa; phylum Arthropoda; class Insecta; order Diptera; family Culicidae; genus Aedes; species Aedes aegypti. The sequence continues at coordinate 386,730,155 of NC_035108.1, forward strand.
TCTTTGTTTACTTTCTCTTTGATCAATAACAGAGTCAAATTAACCACTTCTGTTGCGTTTTTTGTATGAAACTCTAGTCAAGGAAATTGCCTTTCGATCTGTATGAAAAACTTCCCAAAAGCTTTAGTATTCCACTGTTATAATCAAAAGAAAGCAAGAGAGGAGAGAATCTTTCATTTGTACATAGGTCCTTTAGTAATGTGTCGCGAGATTTCAAAGGTGTAAATTTTGAGACACTTCCACCATGATCAATGATTATGCTTTATTTTACAAAGCATGTCATAGAAATAAAAGGAAAAGAATTTATCGTCATTTGAGTATTCTTGGCGTTTACTTTAAATTGATCACTTTCAGCGTTAAAACGTTTTTACCTTAGTTAACATTGTCGTTTTGCTCTGTTGTAACAATATATGCAAATATTTGCTTGTAACTATTTCTTCACCAGCGCACTCACTTAAAAAATCATCTTATTATAGTGTTTAGGCCAATTGAATCCATCTCGGGACCCTCGGTTCACATTTTATGCATCAATTTTCTACTCTTTACGGGTGCCAACCAGCAAGCATTGAGTACCCTTCAACTCTCGTCATGCGCATGCTAAAAGCGGTCTGAAGTAATAATGAAACTCCAACAGAAAAAAAATGGTTCTTGGCGAAACCAACCGGGCCTCTGCCCATGCCAACCCACATGGTTGCAGCTCTACGGTACCTTTATGCGAGCACATTCGATTCATTAAAGAAGCATTAAAATTAAGCTTTTTGTATTGTCTGCCTGGTGGTGCCGGCGTCGTCGTTGTTGAATGTGTATGTCTCCGATGGCATCGACGAGCTTCGATTTTCGTCCTGGGGTTCGGAATCACTGAGCCAAGTTTGGAGTTAAGGTGCGTCTGTGTTGGTGCTTTGGGGGTTGCTTGATCATATGGCGGCAGCGCAATTGGCAACTCACCGTGTCGTCTGGGTATAGGCGAAAGTTTCTTCATGGTGGTTGAAGCTTTTCTTCGCCAAGTTTCAAAGGGGGATCCCTCTTTGTCGCTGCTTTTCGCGCCTCTCTCTTCGCCTCCGGTGGGTCCCACCAGGTGGGGATCGTGGCGCTTTTCCAGCCAACTATATATACCCGGTGTAGTGGGTTTTTCAAATCAGTGCCTACTTTGGTCTCGCTTATTCTATACACTTGAAGCGCACAATGCGAATGGTACGTTGGTTTGGATTTATTTGTTTTCGGTGAAAAATCAAGCTCTGGAATCAGCTGTTCGATTGAATCAATTTGATTTGAAGTGATTGTGTGCATCGCAGCACAAGTGCTATTATTGGAAAAGATCAGCTACAGCGGCTTTCGAAAGATAGTTGGATGCCTTATGGGCTTAGTGAATCATTAAATGATGAAAAAAAAAAAAACAGAAAGAGAGCAAATTTCATGGACTGTGATCACATTGTTGTGCAAGCGAACGAACTGTAACAGATGTTTTTTGAAACTGAAAATGATGGACTGTACAAAGTGCTTTGGTTAGTGAACGTGGTGGATTAATGTTTGGTTTTCTCTGTGTAATATTTTCAGATTATTGTTCCTTGTTGTCTTGCCCTATTTGTGGCATTAGTCACATGCGAGGGTACTGCTGCAGAGGATAAAAAAGTAGAAACAGCTGATGTCGAGGCCAAGGAATCGCAGAATTTGGAGAAACGTGGCTTGTACGGATCCCTTGGCGATTTCGGGCACGACTTCGGACACCATGAACATCATGAACACATCAAGACTGTGACCATTGAGAAGAAAATCCCGGTTCCTTACACCGTAGAGAAGCATGTTCCATACACTGTGGAAAAGAAGGTTCCTTATGAAGTCAAGGTGCCAATCCCACAACCCTACATTGTGGAGAAGAAGGTCCCAGTTACTGTGAAGGAATACGTCAAATACCCAGTGCATGTGCCAGCTCCTTACACCGTAGAAAAGAAGGTCCCTTATGAGGTTAAGGTTCCAGTCGACAAGCCATACGAAGTGAAGGTCCATGTTCCACAACCCTACACCGTTGAAAAGAAGGTGCCGTATGAAGTTAAGGTCCCAGTCCCAGTGCCTTACACCGTCGAAAAGAAGGTCCCATATGAAGTGAAGTATGAAGTCCCTGTACCAAAGCCATACACTGTCATCAAGAAGGTCCCATATGAGGTCAAGGTCCCAGTTGACAAGCCTTACAAGGTCGAAGTTGAGAAGCCATACCCAGTTGAGGTGCCAAAACCATACCCAGTTGTGGTTGAAAAGAAGGTCCCATACGAAGTAAAGGTTCCAGTAGACAAACCATACAAGGTTGAAGTGCCCAAGCCATACAAGGTTGAAGTCAAGGTCCCATACCCAGCTCCATACACCGTCGAGAAGAAGGTCCCTTACACCGTCGAGAAGCCTGTACCTTATGAAGTCAAGGTCCCAATTGACAAACCATACCCAGTCTACAAGGAAATCAAGGTCCCAGTCGAGAAGGAAGTTCCATACCCAGTAAAGGTCCCAGTCCACATACCAGTCCATGTGCACAAAGAAGAGCATCATGATCATTCCTTTGAGCACCACGACTACCATCACTAAGCTATTGTAGGTCACCACCATCACTCATCCAGTCCTATTAATTACTCCCATCTGAACTGAACTGATTTTTAAGAATGTTTAACGTTCCTCCTGTTTTATGTTTCGCAGTTTACGAACAGTCCATACGAACCATTTCATGAATTTGTGATCTTAAATGTAGTTGTTAAAGCGAGCAATATTTTGTAGAGAGTGTTGACTTCTTAGAGCATCGTCCGCCTTCGAGCTGGATGTTTTTCGAGAAGTAAATCCGTTGTTGATTTTTTTGTTTATACTTTACCAAGCGAGTAGGAGAAAATCTAATTCTTTACTTTGTTAAAACACGGTTAATGACCCAGCCACGATATTTGGAACTTTGAAAGCTGTACCAAAAAAAAACCTATTGTTACCTAGATGGATGAAACTCCCAATACTCCAGTTTATGAGGTAAAATTGATCAAATTTCTTTACATTGCTGAGAAACAACATGTGATATTAAATTTCTTTTATTTTCGAACTGATATAAAAAAACGAAGTGAATAAAAGAAGCCGTAACTGTGTCTAACTTTTGATCATTTTTACGGCATAAAAATTATAACAATGAAATCCTTCCCTTGTTTTCCTTCTCCAAATACGAACTGATAAAAGAAACCAATTCCTCAGCACCAGGAAATCTTTCCACATCTCTTTCATATTTCCTGACACCAATGCTATCTATATTAGCAGAAATGCAGACATTGCTCTGCGGTTTCGACACCTCATAAAACCTGTCCGATCAATCAAATTCACCCCAATCAAAAGCCTTCATATCGCGATCCAAGGTTCCTCACGTATGTGGTTGCCAATCTATGCACATTACATAAAATGCAACATAATCATCGCACAGTAGCGAAACGGACGATGGCGAGATCCAATTTCGATTAGCCATACCTGCCGCAAAGTGCTCTGAACCGTGCGCAGAGCAGAGCGATGACGAAATTGGAGCAATGTTGTTGATTATAGGTGAACCGGTGACGAAATAACCAGTGTATAAGTGCTTAATACAACAACCTCCAACATACTTGGGGGTCCCACCGAATGTAGAATGTGTGGGGTCGCATGTATGCGAAGCTATGCGAGCACGGCGTGCGCAGAAAACAACAACAAATTAAGCGTGCGGTAGGGTAATCGTCCTTGCTGTCGGCCAAGACTTACTTCATCGTTTATAAATGCCAAACCACTCAAGAAACTTGTTTCTTTCATGAAGACAAAACACATTGATCAAAACCAGCACGCTTACCCTGGGTCGGTATAAAAGCGTGTAAGAAACGACCAGGCTTGTTAAAAAAGCGCGCTCGGATCGAAAGAAAGCATTTATGGCTGGTAGCGCCATCCAGGTCATATTGAAGCAGCGAGAGCTCAACGACTAATAGGTACATGGCATGGTAGCATTTAGAAGCAGCAGCTCGTGGGGCGGTATTTGGAGAGTATGATTGCAAATTGCGCGCATAATGCGCTCTGTAATGTGTGTCCTCGTCATCGTCATTTGCAATAGAGGGTCGGTCAGTCGGTTGGCCGTTATGCAATGTTATGCATTTGTCGGTTGGTGGCAGCGCGAACGACGGCGATGTTTTATTGAGCTGCAAATGGTGTAGGTTTATGTCTTATGAGAAAATTATGACATTTCATGGCTTATATTAATGATTGGATTTATTAAGCGGTATTAAAGGTGTTGCAAGAATTTGAGAGGGTGTTCAACTAGACACTGGATGAAAATGCAGATTTTACATGATTGTTATAGCAATTGCTACACGGTCAATGCTCATTACACCGATAAAAATGCGGCACTCTAAAATGGGACAAAGAGTCATGATTTCGAGAGGAAGGTGTGTTTTCATGTTATGAAAATACACCATGACGAATAGACTGATGCAAAGTTTCTGCTCCCCTTAACGATGTCAATTATGATAAAAATCATTCTCCCAAAATTTGAAGTGATTTGGAAGAAATTTGGTTGTGCACACGGCATTTGAAGTTTATATGGGAATTTCTATGGAAAGGCAATCCTTTTGTATTCAGTCCTCTAACTGCTCGTAATAACAATCTATGGAAAAGTGAACATACTCTTCTCATGGGAATTCTTCCCAGCTACAACTTTGTTGAGAACTACATTTTGATTGGACGTAAGGTTAATTTATTATCATTGATAACAAAGTCTAAATCATGCTGAGATGATCATTCAATTACTTTCAGAGTAACACTGCTTTTTTGCTGTGGAACATAGTAGCCTGGATTACTTTGATGTATTCTACCCGCCAGGAGCACCTGGCGGTTTTGAGCGGTGCCGTGTTATTTACGTGACCATGGCAACAAGTGAATTCGGCACCGCTCAAACGTCAAATTAGTGAACTCGTGCATCGGTCCATTGTTGCCTGCTGAGCAGTTGGTTAAGCAAGCAAAATGCAAACCCACTTTATGATTAAGAATAGCAATTTATCCTGACGTCCAATCGAAATGTGGTCTTCGGCAAAGTTGTAGCTAAAAGGATTTCACATGAGTAGAGATTGTTAACTTTTCCATAATATATTATGACGCCGAGATAGAGGTTGGCGTTTTCCATAGTAATCTCCATATAAACTTCAAATGGAGTGTGCACAGTCAAATTTCTTCCAAATCACTTCAAAATTTGGAAGGATGCTATTTACCATAATAAAAATCGTTTGAGAATAGGGGAGCCAAAACTTCAAAATTGGCATCACTCTAATGACCAAAAGTCAAGAAATCATGAAGCATTTTGCCGTAACGCCGGCTGTACGTAACGTTTTCAATTTTTAGTGAAGAAAAATGTTAATTGAAATCCTCAAATCATGAAACATGTATGCTGGAACCATGAATAATATTCAAGGAAACATAAGCAGTGCTCATATTTTTTTTTTTTCTTCTAAGCAATGGGGGGATAATCTGCTCAACAGACGCCGTGTGGGGTTAGGGACCATTTACTACATGCAAGCAGTAAACAGGACTACACCCCCGACCCACTAAACCATTTCCATTGCCGCCAAACCCTTCGTCTCTCCGGGACCACCAAGAAGGCATTGCTTCGGAGAGGGGCTATTGCACATCGCATCCTCCAGGTTAGCTGCGTAGCCATGCAGCAACGAACATCGATGACACGCTTAGGGGGGTCCACCAAGGTAGCATGCTGGCGCATTGCCAGCTTCCCAGGTGGTCCTCACCTCCCGTTGTCCGCTGAAAGCGGGCAGGGTCGACCACTACGCCCGCGCCCAGCTGCACCGCAGGTATCAAGAACTGATACTGCGGGCTTCGCAATTTGACCTACTGAAGGCTCAGGCCCTATCAGCTAGCACCAGCTGGGATTGCTGACGAAGGGGCCTCCACCTGCCCCGAACAACCAGAGGCTCGTACCAACCCAGTAGGCCGGCGCTACGACAGCAGCGCTACCAGGATGTTCTCCCCGCGGCCACTTAATCGCTGTAAGGGTCGATTTCGACCGTAGGGCACCGGTATGACCTACGTAGCCGACTGCGAACCCTTGGACCACCTGTTGTTTAGCGTCTGCACTAGTCACTCCTCGAGTCCACTCGCCACCTCCTTTGCAGTTCCGAGACGATGTGGGTGATAGCCGATGAAACGGCATTCCAGCCAAACTCGTCTTCACACATCCTCTGGACCAAATTGTCCGGAGTCGTGTCCCGACCGCATGTGGCTAACATGCGGTCACGCATTGTGCGGAAACGCGGGCACACGAACAAAACGTGTTCCGCCGTTTCCTCTAAACCTGCACAAACTGGACATTCGGGAGAACCCGCATGACCGAAACGGTGTAGATACTGTCTAAAGCAACCATGGCCCGAAAGGACCTGTGTCAGGTGGAATGTTAGTTCCCCATGGCGCCTATTGACCCAGATATCTAACCTCGGAATCAACCTGTGAGTCCACACTCCCTTGGTGGAACTGTCCCATGCACGCTGCCATTTGACCATGGAGGCCAGTCTGGCAGTCCTGCGTATGCCTCTTGTGCCGCGCATTTCGAAGCACTCTATGTCTTCCATGATAAGGATACCAATAGGCACCATACCGGTGATGACGCAGAGTGCATCGTGTGACACGGTACGATACGCGCTCGCAACCCTCAGGCACATTAGCCTATAAGTACTCTCTAGCTTGCTACGGTAGCTCTTGGTACTTAAGGCCGTGCCCCAAGCCGGGCCACCATACCTCAGTATGGACGAGGCGACACTGGCCAGAAGCTTTCGCTTGCTGGCGTACACCGCAGAGCTATTGGACATCATCCGGGACAGTGCCACAATAGCTGTGGAGGCTCTCTTGCAGGCATAATCGACGTGGCTACCGAAGGTAAGCTTATCGTCGATCATCACCCCCAAGTGTTTGACGGAGCGCTTCGAAGTGATCGTGCAGTCGCCTACACTGATCACCGCTTGCTGCACCGACTTTCGGTTGTTGACAACAACCGCCTCAGTTTTGTGGTGAGCCAATTCCAGTTTCCTGGAGCTCATCCACTCCTCCACAATTGCGATCGAGTGGGCTGCAGTCAATTCCACTTCTTCGATCGATTCACCGTAGACCTCCAGCGTAATATCGTCGGCAAAGCCAACGATGACCACACCCGCCGGGAATTTTAATCTCAACACCTCGTCGTACATGACATTCCATAACACCGGGCCCAGGATGGAACCTTGCGGGACTCCTGAGGTTATGTGAAAGCACTTCCGACCCACCTCTGTGTCATAGACTAATACCCGATTCTGGAAGTAACTTCCGAGAATCTTGTACAGGTACTCGGGTATCCCCAGACGCAGGAGCGCATCGGCAATAGCCGCCCAACTGGCACTATTAAATGCGTTCCTTACATCCAGAGTCACTACTGCGCAGTAGCGAATCCCCCTCCTCTTACGCTGGAGTGCTATCTCAGCGGTTTTCTTAACCGTCAGAATAGCGTCTACGGTGGACTTCCCTTTCCGGAAGCCGAACTGGTTGCTTGAGAGACCATTTACACTCTCAGTGTACCTCAACAGTCTGTTGAGGATGATCTTCTCGAGCACCTTCCCCGCCGTGTCAATCAAGCATATTGGTCTATACGCCGAAGGGTCACCAGGTGGTTTCCCCGCTTTTGCCAATAGTACCAGGCTCTGCCTCTTCCACGCATCTGGAAATACTCCCTCGTCCAGGCATATCTGCATAGCAGATCTGAACATACCGGGAGCCTCCAAGATTGCGACTTTGAGGGCCAGGTTTGGAACTCCGTCCGGACCTGGTGCCTTCCCCATGCTTAGGGATTTTGCAATCCCTACAAGTTCCTCATCGGTTACTCTATCCTCATCGCCAGCCCCAATCCCCGGCTGTCCTACAAAAGGAGGCCATGGGCTAGGGTTGTGGCGCGGAAAGAGCCCCTCGATGATCCCCTCCAGCATCTGTGGAGATTGCTCCGTAGGAGCAATTGCACCTCTTGTCTTCGCCATAACGATCCTGTAGGCATCACCCCACGGGTTCGCGTTGGCACTCTGACAGAGTCTCTCAAAGCAGGCCTTTTTGCTTGCCCTTATCTCGGACTTCAGCGCGACTTTGGCAGCGGTGAACACCGCCCGTCGTTCTTCACGCTCCTGCTCGGTACGTGCTCGCTGCATCCGCCTCCTGGCCCGTAGGCAGGCACGGCGCAGGTTCGCAATTGCTTGAGTCCACCAGTACGTCGGTGGTCTCCCATTTCTAGGGTGGACTTTCCTAGGCATGGTCGCATCGCACGCACGCGAAAGCACCGCTACCAGTTCGTCCCCGCTTAGGCCGAGTAGGTTACGCTCACGACGGAGCGCCTCCCTAAGTACTTCGTCATTGAAGTACGATGTCTTCCACCTACGAGGGCTTGGCCGTGACCTAGCCGCTTCCTCTACGCGCTGCCTGCTGTTGTTGTAGTCGATACTGTAGCGAACCGCCAGGTGGTCGCTGTGAGTGTAGGCATTGTCTACCCTCCAGTTCGAACTACTCGTTAGGCCAGGACTACAAAAAGTAACGTCGATAATCGACTCCGCTCCGTTTCGGCTGAAGGTACTTTTGGTACCAACATTAGCCAGATCGACATCTAGCACGGCCAGTGCCTCTAGCAGGATTTGACCTCGCTGGTTCGTGATACGGCTTCCCCATTCCACGGCCCAGGCATTGAAGTCACCCGCTATTACTACTGGCCTTCGCCCTGTCAACACAGTCGTCATGCAGTCCAGCATCTGCGTGAACCGCTCGGTCGACCAACTCGGAGGCGCATAGCAGCTACAAAAGAGGACCCCGTTTACCTTGGCGATCACGAAGCCCTCGTAGGTAGTTGACACCAACTCCTGGACGGGGTATTTACCCGTCGTCCATATCGCCGCCATTTTTCCGGATCCATCCACGACCCAGTTGCCGTTGCCGGCGGGTACTCGGTATGGGTCCGATATGATGGCGATGTCCGTCCCCCACTCAGCAACTGCCTGGTACAGCAGTTGCTGAGCTGCGTCACAGTGGTTCAGGTTCAGCTGCGTTACCTGCACTGTGACTTTTCGTTAATGGCTCGTTTGAAGGTCGGGCACCTTGAGCCTCCCGTTGGATGATTGTTGTTCACGGACTTGCCGGAACAAATCAAGCACTTGGGAGGGTTCTTGCAGCCTAGTGCCTTATGACCTTCCTCACCACAACGCCTACACAACTTGGTCCTATCAGGGCCTTTACAGCCCCAGGACTTGTGTCCTGGTTCCCTACACCTAAAGCAGATCACTGGTTGCTCATGTATGTTCAGTGAGCATACTGACCAACCAACCTTGTTCTTGCCTACCTTAGCGGACTTATTTGCGTCCGCCACAGGTAGGTGTACTAAGGCCACCTGAGTACCCGCCGGACCTTTCCGTAGCTGAACGGCAGCGGTGGGCACCTGAATCTCGCACTGTTGCCGCAGTGCTGTGACGAGCTCTTCTGCGTTGGTGATCTCGTCAAGGTTCATCACCTTCAGAGTCACTGACTGCGTCAGAGCCCTCACTTCGACACCCTCGCCAAGGACCTCTTCCGCCAAACTTTTGTAGACGGCGCCCTTACGCTCCTTGTCGCGCTTAAGCTCGAGAATCATTTCACCTGTACGAGTGCGTCTGACACTGCGTACGTCAGCTCCAAGATCTGCGAGCTTCGCGTCACTGCGCATCGCCTTCAGGACTTCCGAGTACTTGGACTCTTCCGTCTTGATGATGATCGCATCACCCTTTTCGCGCTTGGCACCTACCCTCCTACTTTTCTTAGGCCTGGTATCCCTGCGCTCCTGAACTTCCTTCTTGTCCTTCTTCTTCTTTCTCACTACGGTTGTCCAGGGGGCGTCCCCCCCCCTGATCCGCCCTAACCTGTGGTGATTGAGGACCTCTCAAAGGTCGCAACCCCCTGTTTCCATCACTCCGTGAGGGGCCAGCCTTTTCGGGCCCACCCTTCTCGGCTTTCCGGGACGCCTGGCTGGGGTCCGATTTTCCGACACTTCTGCCGGTTTTCGGGGTTAATATCCGCCTGGCCTTGCGAGCGCCGCTGGGTAGCTCCTCCCCTGACGGCTGCCTCGCGCGCTTCTGCGATTGCTTGTTGTAAGCATTCGCTTCCGCACTTTCGGGGCTACCCGCGAAGACGAAGGGCTCCGTCTGGGTAGACTTCGGCACCTTCAATTCCACGGGTTCTGCCGCAGCCACAGTCGCCATGGGTTCAGCATGGTTCTGCTTGGCCGCGAACATCGACTTACGAAGTCTGAACAGGGCCTGCTTGAGGTCCTTGCTGATGTTAGACTTCGAGGACGCAAAGTCAATTATGGAGTCGAGCTGCTGTGCAGCCACTTCCATCGCAGAGAGCCCATCTCTACTTTTATTGATGGCCCTCATCAACCACGCTCCATCCATAACCTCACCCGATGCGTTAGCCGGGGATGAAATATGGTTTCCAGCACTGGCACTACGTGCACTGCTGCCTCCTCCTGCTTCCGCTCTCCTCAACGGAGACCTAGCTAACCCACTTCTTGCGAAGGGGTTCGCTTCCCTACTACTGCTACTACCTGCACTACTACTATTATTTTGATTTTGGTTTAAGTTTGTATTCATGATTGGATCCCACGAGTAGCACGGGAAAAGAGGTCCACCACGCCAGAGCCCTGCATTAACGCGGTAAGGGACAAAATACTGTGAGGGGTGCCCAGGTGCCCCACAGGCTCCGTTAACGGCCGAACATCTTTTTCACCCCTTCGACCATTCATTCCTCAGCACGGTTTTTCGCATCACACCTTGAATTGGGGTTACCCCGTTTGGTGGACTCTTACCACCGGAACAGGTCGTCCGTAATTCTATTCTATACGCCGGAACTACACGGCTCATGGATATAGTCATTTGTCATTTATGATTCCTATTTATGATACGAAAAGTGGTAATTACGGTCATGAAATCATGAAGCAGGATCTGCTTTCATGAACACAGTTTATGAAATCAAAAGCACTTCTCATGTAATTAGACGCCGGCCATTTATGATTCCGATTTTGGTGCTGAAAAGTGGAAAGTTGAGTCATGATATCATGATGCAGGATCCCTGAATCATGAACTCATTTCATAAAAACAAACATTATTCGTCAATTAAGATCCCAGTTTATATTTGCTATTTCAACCGCAAGGTAGAGCAATTGTGCAGATAAAAATGAGCATCTCTCTCATCATCCAGATAAGATAGAAAGTTCGAGTCTTCAACAAAGTTGAATATACGTTCAAGGACATCCGAATTGCAAACAGTTTAGTTCTAAATTTTGCTGCTAGGTGGCGCCAGTGAGCATGTGAAATTGAACATTCTTAACTTGTTTTGTCTTTTGGTCCAAATAAGATAGTACAATCGAGTCTTCAACTTTTACTCTGGTTCTTCAAAACTTTGTCGAGCTACGGAACATCAAGTTATGGAGAGTTGACTGTTTTGAAATCCCATGATTAAATAAGATAGAATATCCATAATGTTGTTCAGATAGCCTTTGGCATTTGGAAGTGATTAAGATCAGAATCATATCATATTCCAGTGATTCAGGTCTGATCAATTGCATATTCAAATGTTTCAGATCTGATGCATCTTTTAAGGATTCGGGTATGTTTTACTTCATGTGCAAGTGATTCATGCCTGACGCACATCATATTCAGATTATCAAGTCAGAAACTCTTCATATCCAAGTGATTCAGGATTGATTGTGAAGTGATTCATGTTGATTCACTCCATACCCTAGTGATTAATGTCTGATCCTCGTTATGTTCATGTGTTCAGGTTTGATTCACTTCATATTCAAATGATTTATTTCCAAGTCATTCAATTCGCTCTGTAATCAAGTGATTCTTACCTGATTCACTTCATATTCAAATGATTCAGGATTGATTCACTTCATATTTCAGTGATTCATGTCGGATTCGCTGCATATTCAAGTCTTTCAGATCTGAATCACTTGATATTCAAGTGATGCAGGTCTGAATTACTTCATGATCACCTGTTTCAAGTATGATGTACGCGATATTCAAATAAATCAGATCTGATTCACCTAAAATTAAGGTCATTTAGTTTTGTTTTACTGCATTTTCTAGTTGATCAGGTATGTATCACTTCAGGTTCAAGCAGTTTAGGGCTGATTCACTTATTCATTTTCAAGTGATTCGAGCCTGATTCACTTTGCATTTAAGTGGTACCTGAACGAATGACTGCATTTTCTATGGTTTCAGGGCTGATTTACTTCATATTTAAGGACATCATTACTGATTCACTCCATCTTTGAATGATTCTGGTCTGATTCATTCATTTACAAGTGATTCATGTCTGGTTTATTTTATATTCAAGTGTTTAAAGCTTGATTTAATTTATATTTTAGTTATTCGGGTCTGATTTGCTTCATATTTAAAGAACTCAAGACTGATTTACTTCATTTTCATGTGATTCAGGTTTGATTTACTTCATTTTCAAGTAAATAAGCTTTGTTTTGATCTCTTTTTTTTAAGTCTTCTTTTTGAAATCTCTTCATAATCGAGACTGATTCGCAATATTCAAATGTTTCAGGTCTGTTATACTTCATATTTAAGTGATTCAGGTCGGATTCACTTCATGTACAAGTGATTTATGTCTGATCCACTTCATATTCAAGTGATTCAGAACTGATTCACTTCATAGTCAAGTGATTCATGTTAGATTCGCTCCACATCCAAGTGATTCGTGTCGGATTCATTGCGTATTCAAGTGCATCATGTCTAAATTACTTCATATTCACGTGATACAGGTCTGTATGTCATTCATATTTGTTTAACTCCATTTTCCAGTGAATCATGTTATCCAAACAGTTTAGGACTAATTCACTTCATTTTCTAATGATTCAGGTCTGATTCACTTAAGGCAAAGTAGGCCGTCATTGAAATTGGTACTGGGCATCGATGATTGTGGCTAATTTGCCTAACGGTTGCGAATTGAAGAAAATCACTTGGTTTTGCACTAACATAGCTGAAAAAGTATCAGCATACTTTTTGAATGTAAGAGCAAGTAATGATGCTTTTCTGAATCAATATTATTTATGTTGACTGAATTTTATTACTTTGAAATTACGAACAGCAAAATCACCATGGCTGCCAAAACGAATGACCAGATACTTAGCCTTAATGTTCAAATAATTTAAGACTGATTCACTTCATTTTCAAGGGATCCTGGATTGGTTTACTTATTTTTAACAAATAATGTCAGATTCACCTCATATTAAAGAGATTCATCATATTCAATAGTTTCAGGTCTGATTCACTTCATTTTCCTGATTCATTCAATTTCCTAGTGATTCGGGTTTGAATAATTGTATATTGAAGACCCCAATTTTCTTTCTTATCTGGATCAGAAAATATAACTCGCTTGAAAACCTTAATTTTATTTGCTTACTTGTGGCACCAACCGGATTTCTTTTTAATTAAAAGGTTTGCTTTTCGGATGTCCATGACACTCTGAACAAGTTTCCCAAAAACTCGAGCTTTCTATCTCATGTAGATCACTAGATAGAACATGCTTAAAGTGATCAATTTTAACATGCCCACTAGCGCCAGAAGTGGCAAAATTGTGAACTAAACTGTTTGTTTTCCGAATGTCATTGTCACCTGTTGAACAACTTTGCCGAAGACTCGAACTTTCTATCTCATGTAGATTACAAGATAGAACATGCTTAAAATGCTTTTATTTTATATGCCCCCTAGCGCCACCTTGCGGCAAAATTGCGAACCAAACTATTTGCCTTCCGGATGTCCTTGATCTGCTGAACAACTTTGATGAAGGTCGGTTCTTCGCATATCATAAGGATCTCGAGATATGTAAATTTACCTATCTTAAGATGATGCTAAACTTTTCGGGGAGTGATTCAATATTCAACTGGGTATTGCAATACTTATTTTAGTGAGTCCGTACTTATGACGGGTAGTGTAGATAGTTGCATCATTTGTCATTCTATTTCGAGAGGGATTCGCGATAAGGGCCTATCTGACAAATCAATAACAATGAGAAAATAACCAATGAAATTCTCATGTGCAATTTTTAATCCCAATTGGAGAAAATATACTCAAACTTTAACCTTTCCACTTTAATACACATTTCATAAACCTAGTTTCAAAATCCTCATCAATACCACACACATCTCCTACAATTTCCCTAGCTATTTCGTACTAAAAAAAAATATTATAAGATTTCGCCTTAAACGCACTCAAGGATGCCAGTATCGCCCAATGTTATAAGCCTGTAATCGATATTATTTTCAGTGTCGCCTATTACTTTTGCGCCGTGTTTACATTCTGGTTTCAATTAAGCCCGCCATGTACGCCTTGTTTATTTTTTGTTTGCAGTGTCGCCGTTTACTCTCGCCGTGTTTTGATTTCGATTTCAGATGCGCCCATCACTTTGATAAACAAAAACACAGGCGTAATCAATAAAGTGTGTGGTTTGGCATGAGGTGAAGTTTCGTCTTCTACAAATTTGCGTTTTTTAAATAGTTAAATTATCGATAGGGGAAAAGTTCAAGTGCAGTGAATAGACAATCGAGCTACAATTTCAACGCTATATTTTCTTAAATTGTGTACATTTTGTCAGTTTCGCCTGATTCGCGAATCTTTCTAGATTTATTGATCGCAATGATTCAAAAAAGAAAAAATGATAAAGGGTGGCAGTACCATTGTACCAATGTTTGTAATGCACTAGTAGATTGCACTATGGAATAAAACGTATATTTTTCGTTTAAACGACATGCGCTATTTTTCATTGAAATTTTGAACAGTGAGAGCACAGGTTAATAGCTCATATTCCTGAACAGCACTATGCAATTTCAGGCACTTCTTATTATCACAAGATAAAATGTTTCGAAATTCTACTGTATAACTACATAAAAAAATACTATTTTTTTTTCAACGCAGGGTAAACATTTAGATTTTAATTGGATGAATCACGAAGAAAAATATATGATTTTTTCTACTTCCCCGCACTTACAAATGGGATGGGACAAGTGGATCAAGTTTTATTACCATGTATAAGCAGATTGGTTTCTAGTAGGAATCCTGTTTTTTTGTAAGCTGAATTGAAACATAGCAAATTATACAAATTCTCCTGTTGAAAGAAACTTATCAATTTACCATATCAGTTGTTGGAGACAGACGATACAAATCCAACGAAAAGATTTCGAGCTGTCAAAGTACATGTAATGAAAAGTGTTAAATTACAAGAAAAAGTCCTATTTGCTTTATTCACATGAGCTGATAATTCTGATCGACTTACCCCGTCGTACCTTATTCAACATGAAAATTCACTTTAAAAATTGAAATTATCTGTCTTCAAAGGAAATGTTGAAACTTATTCCAAAGTGATGTTTTTATTTTAGATAATTCGGTGGACTGGGGCAATTGAACCTTTTCTCCCCTCAAATTTGGGCCTGCTAAGAAGTATACACGAGCTTGAATTCATAGGTAGTTAAAGAGAAATTGTGTGAAAATTTTCCTGATTTCTTTTCTCTCCACGACATGGCAATATCTTTGTGAAAATACAGAGCCTGCTTTGCAGCTTAGTTTTTTAAAAGCATTTCTTGAGTTATTAGCTGAAAACTTTAGTTGATAGATGAGCTATTTTTACATTTATATATTATGTGATTTCAAGGAAAGTCAAGGCATGATTATTTTAAGGACATTCAATATTTTTTACAGTATGAACCGTCTGATAATCGAACCCAGATTCCTTCAGAATGGCTTTTCTTTGACGTTGGCACTTTAAATATATCCTGTTCTGTTATACACCATTGCAGTAAATCCATAACCCAGAATGCCGAAAAATCGTTCTCCGATTTCCTAACGCGACCAAAATTCACGCATATGTTCGGGCAATTACCACATAATATATTGTTTTCGTTATGGCAACGAACCGAAATAGAAACGATCCGCAGAAAAGGTAATCCATCGATCCCTCGGTAGGGAGCACTCATTTCATCCCTTTCACAATTTTAATTCACTTCTCTGCCTGTGTGGCGTAATAAACATGTTGTGAAACCGCACCGATGATGTTTGTTTGTTTGTTTGCATCCAAACCAGCCAAAGCGAAATTAATGACACTACGGGTTAATGTTGACCGATTTTTCACTTCTAAACCTCTGTTACAGTGCTTCCCAAACTGTGCGCCACGGCAGTTATCCAGGTGCGTCACAAATTGATGTACAACTTACTTGGAAATCAGCTCATAATCATGAAACATATTTACATAATCACTTATTGCCATTGATTTGCAAAGCCCCTGATTGAAATGCGAGTAAGCTGAAGCTCAAAATTCTAGTGATTTAAATTTAAACTATTTTTAAATAGGCAAATTATTTGACTTTCGTTAGAATATTTATTATTAGCATTTTTATCATCATAGCTTCATCATTCGTCATTTCCATAAAATTGGAAAGGGCGCCACGATCAAAAAGTTTGGGAACCTCTTCTCTATTGCATCGGTACGGTGTTGCTGCTGACTGGTTGTATGAATGTCGGTAGGTAATAGAGTGGTAAATTATGTGTCCCTTTTCATTGCAACCAGCAACCACTCATAATGGGAATAACATTAATAAAATCATCATCTGAGCCAATCGTTTTGTATCGGTTGGTTCCTCCGCTCAACTCCAGGAACCCCTCGAGTGTGATCTTCTCTCCGGCATAATGCACCCAATCGCCAGTCGTCGGTGATAAATTATCAAAACCTTTGTGGCTAAAGAATATTAGTCCTTGTGGAGTGAATAATATAAACATTTATATTTTATTTGTATGGTCCTCTTGACTTATTCACAACTCACCCAGATGGTATGTAGGGCTGAGTAGTCAAGAGGGGAGGTGGTATCGCATTTTGCACGAGAGCAGCGAATAAAAATCCAATTGAATATAAACGGCCATGGCTTCATTCTTCCAGTAGAGGCGATTCTTCCTTCCCCTTGGCTCGGCTCATCGAGATGCCGCTTTTGTTCGTCGGCTCCGAAAAGTGGAAGTTTATTATTTTCAGATTTGACATAGTGTGAACAAGAAGATTTATAGCTATTTTTCACATGCTTACCCTGGTGAAAGGTGCGCGATTGAAATATAGGGTGTTCTGTTTGTGAATAGAATTACTTAAATTTATAAAAAATATAGTTATAGGAATTATATGTATTCATTATTCCAAAAGAAGTTTCGAAAAATTATATATATATATATATATATATATATATAAAATATATATAATATATATATAAAATATTTATTTAAGAAATGATGAAATTTGATCAAAAAAGGGAATTCAGTTAGTTTAATTTAAATTTAATGGATATTTTTAATACCTTCCAGAGCATAGTGTATGCTTCGTGATTGTCATTACCGTTGGACGGAAAAATAATCTAAAATCCAACGGTATTAAGTCGCTGCTGTTATTTATCAAGCTTGTTACAACTTGCGAAACATTTCCGATCATGGACCCATACAGATGGGATCGAAGCACATCGTGATTCGTCATCAAATGTGAACGAATTTTGCGATGTCTATCAGCATTAGACTGATGCAAATTTTGTAGTTTTTGCTCCCCTATGCTTAAACGATGTCAATTATGATGAAAATGATCCTCCCAAAATTTGAAGTGATTCGGAAGAAATTTGGTTGTGCACACGCTATTTGAAGTTTATATGGAGATTACTATGGAAAAGGCAAACCTTTTGTGTTTAGTCCTCTAACTGCTCGTCATAATAATCTACGGAAAAGTGAACACTCTCATCTCATGTGAAAACTTCCCAGCTACAACTTTGCCGAAGACCACATTTCGATGGGATGTAAGGATAATTTGTTATTTTTGATAACAAAGTCTAAATCATGCTGGGATGATCATTCAATTACTTTCAGAGCAACACTGCTTTTTTGCTGTAGAACATAGTAGCCTGGATTAATTTGATCTATTCTTCCCGCCAGGAGCTCCAATGTTGCCTGACGAACAGTTGGTGAAGCATGCCACATGCAAACCAACTTTATGATGATGAATAACAATTTATCCTGAGGTCCAATCAAAAAGTGGTCTTCGGCAAAGTTGTAGCTGAGAAGTTTTCACATGAGATGAGGGTGTTCACTTTTCCATAAAATATGATCACGAAAAGATAGAGGGCTGAACACAAAAGATTGGCGTTTTCCATAGTAATCTCCATATAAACTTCAAATGGCGTGTGCACAGTCGAATTTCTTGCGAATCATTTCAAACTTTTGGAGGATGCTATTTACCATAATTAAAATCGTTTAAGCATAGGGGAGCAAACATTTTAAAATTTGCATCACTCTAATCAGCATGTGTGTATGTGTGTGTTAAGCGAGTGAACAGTAGTTTGTTGCTGCTCAGTCAAAGATGGTTATCAACTGGTGAGCTCGTTTTATGATTTTGTTTTTTTTTTTTAACAAATTACTGAGGTTGGCATGATTTATCAATTTTCAGAAAATCACATTTTATTGTTAAAAATTTTAACCTGTTTAGAATTGAAGGCCGGAGGAGATTGAAGAACTTGTTATTCATGATAATACCAAAATATTTTGCCAATATTTTTCTAGGGTCATGGTTTTAAGGGCATTTGCGTCTAATGGGTTTGAAGCGCCTTTATTTTTTGTTAAAGTTTAATGGAAAATAAATACAGAGGTTAATAAGAATGGTAGACAACTTAAATCAATACCAGCTCATATGTTTTTAGTAAAACAGAGCAGCTTATCATACTTGAAGGTTCAAGCGCGGTTGTCCATAATAAGTTGGTTATACCAAAATATGTTTAAGTTTCTAGCGCTCTAAGCATAAATCCGACTGTTTGAGGCAAGGTCAATGATTAATCTCACCCCATCGTAGACATTTTAAAATCTTTCATCACAGATATATCCAACTAGGAGACTGCATAATATCAATTGAATGAATGCTTCCAATTCCTCTCTAGTAAGCAGAAAGTAGCAGATAAAAATCATGTTCAAATTGAAAAATAGAGAAATTTAAAAGTAGATGGAGTACCTTGTACCGTCAAATGGGGTATCTTGCAGCAGGGGTGAAACATGCGACACTTCGACATGTAACCGAATTGTCGTTTGGTGCAGCATTGCGTTGAATTATTATAATTTATTCCGCCGTTTATTGACCTTAGGTATACAACAGAATGTTTTGGCGAGGGTTTGGGTATTGTTTCTTTTTTGATTGATTTGCTGGAGATGAAAAACAAATTACACATTGGATTGTTTGAAGTTAATGCTGAAAAACGTTCCTCGTACCACACAAACGGGGTTCTCCGACATTACCCGGAAAACCATTACCCGGAATGCAATTTACCGGAAGAACATTAACCGGAAAACCGTTTACCGGAATGAACCATTTACCGGTTGTGCTATTTTTCGCCGAGTGTCAATTCACCGAATGTCGTTTCTGTAAACGTCAATCAACCGAATGCAAATCCTCCGTACATCCTTTTTTCTAGAATGACCCATTTCTCGCATACTTCGAGATAACGCCCTAAAAGTCATTGGTAACAAAGTGCGTAGCTCGTTGTTTCTGAGCAAATGAAAGAAATAGCATTCAAACCAACATCACGGGCAGGTAGATATTGATCCTTTCTTCCCCATAGCGTTGTTAAATAACATGAAGATCCATTCAAATGCTCAGAAACAACGAGCTACACACATGGTTACCAATGGCTTTTAGGGCGAGATCAGAAGTTATGCGAGATTTTAGGTCATCTGATATTCACCCTTCTTTATTTGGTTGGCGGTTCTTTCGAGTTCCACCGATCTCGGCATTTTTGGCATAATGTTTTTAGTCGAAAATTACCAAACATTTTCTTTCTTTGATTTCTTACTGTTCTTTCTAGTATATATATCCTGTATCCTGGCATTGGATTCGGGGTACAGACATTCAGAGTTATGACATTCGTAGATAAATGCACAATCAAGCAAATTCAAAGGAAAAGTAGATCTATTGAGGTTCAATATTTCGGAATCCAGAGATGGACGTCACAATGGCGCATAGTGTCCCTACTCTCGATCACCGAGGCACTCTTAGTTTCGTCTTGAATTTTTAGATTTCCTCAAACCATAAAGGCTCCTCTAAATCAAGGCGATTTTTTTTACGGCCAGACTATTGATTCACTTCGGCTGTGGGGTTTTTCGAAACCTACTTAATTCATACTTGGCCACAATGTGCGTCGTACTGTAGTTCCTCTTTTTGCATGATTTCAAATAACTCGGCCGAGAAAAACCTGTGGAAGTGCCCAAGTAGCTCTGCACCCTATCAGGCGATTCTTTTCTAATTGAATCGCAAATAAATTACATGTGCAATTGGTGTCGTAATATTCGTAATTGCTATCTGCTCCAGTACTTAGTAGTGTACAAATTGACCATATGAAAGTTTTGTTAATTTGATACTTAAACACTATAAAAATTCAAAAATGTTCTTGACTACCCTTGTGGGGTAGCTTGCAATAGCAATTTTGAGCTCAATTGTTTGATATTTCTTGCCGTTTGTTTTTGAAAACACATGAAAAGGCAAAAATTGAACATATATTTATTTGTTCAGTAACATTAAACCTTTTGTACCTCAATCAATTCAATACACATTTGGTACTAAATATTATAAAATTTACATAAATCGCAAAATTATGAGGTTTAGTTCTATTTTGATCATAAAATAATGAATTATTTTGAAAATCTGTATAAAATTAATTTGCAGATCTGCATGAAATATGATGAAAGTTGTGTCAAAAAACCAACAGAGACCAATGTAAGACATACATATCAATATGTGATACGTCGCTTTGATTTAAACATGTGTAAAAAAATAAATTATGTGGAGTAAAACCTAAAATGTCATTGTATTTGAAGAAAAAGTTGCATTAAAACGTTTAAATGACAAAAGTTATGACATGCAAGAATTTATCCGTGTGGACACCCTATGCAATGCCAATGGAGTTTTCAATCGAATTGGTTTAATACTCATAATTCAATCAGAATAATAATTTTAAGATTAAAGTAGCCTGTGTCTGATTATTGTCATGCTTTTACTACAGAAAATTGATAAATGATCATAATAACACGATATAGGATTTGTTTTTAATAGTGTACTTTGGGTAGCACTGTGTGTTGCATGTTACCCCACATCAGAGGGAGCATGAAAAAGGCATATTTTTCGTCTCTCCTGATCACAGAAAACCAAGTACTGATAAAATTAATATCGCGTATACCAGATGGTTTTGTCTCATCTAATTTCTCAAATTTTTCATCCATGTAGCTTTGAAGTTGAAAATTGTTGCAAGTTACCCCGTTTGACGGTACCTTCTAATGCCGCCCCTAAATGCTTATCTTTGTTAGATACGCGTATTTCGACTACCACTTGCAGTCTTCTTCAGTGTCAGTTACTCGTATCCACTGTGGATACGAGTAACTGACACTGAAGAAGACTGCAAGTGGTAGTCGAAATACGCGTATCTGTCAAAGATAAGCATTTAGGGGCGGGATTAAGAGGTACAAGGTACTCCATATACTTTTAAGTTTCTCTATCGAGATTCTACTCAGAGGATTCAAATACTTATTGATGTATGTAGTGAAAAATAGAGTCTCAACAGAATAAACAATACAAATAATGAAATACATTTTTATTTTGTTCTCCTTTTTCATATAAAAACTGTCTTGTTATATCAAAACGTTTGATAAATCAAGTCACGATTTCATTTCTGAAAGTTTTGTTCACCCTATTGCATAGAAGTTTCACGTTTACCTTAGACTACATGGAAAGTTCTATGCCTCTCACACGCAATGAATCACTGTTTGCTCATCGGAAACCCAGATTGATTAGACCCTTACCAACTTTTGCCTTGCTTCAAAACGCTTACGATAGGTCCACCTCTAGCACCCTGTCCCTTCGCCATTCACTGGCGCTAGCTGCAAAAGGCAATCGAACAGCAACATAAACCAAAATGTTGATAGATTAGCTTTGGCAACTACCGGACGACCGCTTTTAACGAGAGTGGCGAGAGCGAGCGGTTTGGTATCGCATTGCAATCTAAATGCCGCCAGGTGGTATCATTTGTATTCATATCGGATGTTTGCATAATCTCCTGACTGACCAAGCCATCGTTTGAATATTGATCACCACACTTCAAGAGTTAGCTGATCTTGTTTGAATGATGAATAATGTAGGGCATCAGGTTGATTGGGTCTCTTGTGTGACGCTTGGCACCGATGTTTTCGATTTACCTACTGTTGACATATTAGCCAAAATCTTTCATAACTTCTGAGTTAATCTGATCTCTTTGTCTGTTCCGATCTCTTCGGTACAATGGCTACCATTGACATTTATGTCATGTCAAGAGCACTGAACAGTTTTTGACGAGCTTGTGTGTACATTGGACACGCGTCAGGGATCAGAGGCTTACACGTCATGACGAGGATTGACGCGACGACAACGTAAACTTGTCTCGTGTCTTCAGTCGTTCAGCGAAACATGAAAAAGGTCGGCACTTCTATCATCGCAACAGCACCAACGGTGGCAAAGCGACGACGCGTGTCTCTGACTTTGGATGGTTGGCGTTACGTGCCTTCATTTTAACCACCCTAACGTCGCACATAGGAGCAGCTGGGCTCAATTCATGGCCAAAAGTCGATTGACGTGGCTTTTCTTCGTCTGAGATACTTGGAGGTATGTTTTATTAGGTTGCGATATTATAAATACAATTGGACGTTTTTCTGGAATGGTTTCTCAATTCAGACATTTTTTGCACATATTATTTCATTTACTGTAAATCATAGTGGAAAAGAATATAACAAATGAATTAAAAAGCAAAATATTACTTGATGTTTTAACATTTAGATAGAGAGTGTTTTTTACCTTAGATGATACTTGTAATGCAAAAATGTTTCAATTTTAATGTATGGTGAGTATACGCTTAGTAGACAAGACTTGATAGCCACACTAGTGTTTTTAACAGCCGTGTTGCTATAAATCATTGCAAAACAATAAGGCAAACGACCGCTTAAGCGATTAAAACCTCTATAAACCAACCAATCAACGAACGAACCAACTTTGCAATCATGGAGGTCAGGAGATATTTATCTAAATAACATTGATTGACAGCTCAATTTTGTCAAGGAAATGATCAAAATACGGTAAGTGTTCCCTTAGTTGCGGTTTTGCCGTTTTCACTGATTTCTTTACATTAGCCACAGAACCGACCCTGCCAATCGACGTATTGGCTTGTTGATACACGGAATAGTTGAAAAGAGCGTTCAAATTGTTTTAAAACTCATGAAATACCACTTAAATTGCTTAAACTTTTCTTACTTGTACCAATAGTTGCGGTAAAGTGTTCCTATGGTGGAGGTTCCCATAAGAAAACAATAAATACCGCAACTATAGGAACACAAATTAGAAATATACCGCAACTAAAGGAACAGTGTACCAATAGTGGAGGTATTATTTTTCTCTGACGTGCCGTGCATTACTGCGATGAAATTATTTTTCTCATTAAGTAAATGGTCGTTACTTCCCGTTACAACATTAACATTTACATTAATTGCGCTTCTTAAAATGAGACGAATCAATAAAGTTCAATCGTGCTTAGTGCCTCCACTATTGGTACATCTACCCTAAATAGTTTTATTGAATTTAAGCTTTCCTGCACCTACAGTTGTGATATTGTACCTATAGTAGCAATACTAATTTTTATTGAATCAAATATTTATCAACTATTTACATCAATCGAAGGCTTATTTATAGGAAATATATAAAAGTATTGATAAAATTCGATTTTGATTTGTGCTTTGCCTGCATTATGAAACTAGTGCTACTATAGGGATAGAAATTATAAATTGCGCTACTTTATGTTCATGCGTTCCTATAGTGGCTCAAGCAATAATTAAAACACTTATATGATATTTTTTTGTGGTTTTTACATTTTTTTATTTATTTATTTATTTATTTCGTCAAGCATAGGTAGACTACATACAAAAATTACAATACTTTCTTACATGCTATGGATTACTTCTATTGTTCTTTAGTTGTGTTTCAAGCTGCTCTTTGGACATAGTAATGCCAATGAATTCGCAATGTACATTATACTGACGCACCATACGATTTATTGGTCCGTTTTGAGCATAATGCGTTGATTTGATTTTTTCTGCATGATTTTTCTGAAAATAATTTTCTTGTTCTTAAATGCCGAGAGGGTGTGTAGAAGTTTAGTTGAGAAAGAAGTGCAGCAGAGTCTATACGGTTCGAAATAATGTTTCTATGCGTTCTTCGTGTACGACATGATACGGGTTCCATACTAGGTGACAGTATTCCAGAATTGGTCTTACATATGTAGTATACAATAGTTTAATAGTATATGGGTCTTGAAAATTGTTGCTGAACCTCTTAATGAAGCCAAGCATGCTGTTTGCTTTGTTTATTATGGAATTATAATGTTCTACAAAAGTGAGTTTAGAGTCTAGGATTACGCCCAAATCCCTTACAATTTTACACTTCTGCACTAGTTGATTTCCTAAAAATACTTCAATTGGTGGTGTTACATATTTTCGACTAAATGCTATTGAATTACATTTTTTTATATTGAGCTGAAGTAAACTTTTTTGGCACCAAGTGAAGAATAAGTTAATGTCATTCTGCAATTCTTCTGCTTCGCTAGAATTACTTACTTCCATGAAGAGCTTCATGTCGTCTGCATATATAAGACATTTTATTTTTCTAAGTAAAAAGGAAGTGTCGTTTACATACAAAATAAAAAGAAGTGGGCCTAAATGAGAACCTTGGGGTACTCCAGAGGTTACAGAAATGGGTGCTGATAATTTATTTTGAAAGCGCACAATTTGTTTCCTATGTGATAGATATGACTGGATCCAACTCAAGAGTCCTGGCTCCATTCCTATTTTTTTGCAATTTGAAGATTAATAATGGTATGTCGATTCGGTCAAATACCTTACTGAAGTCAGTGTAGAGGGCTTCTACGTGCTTGCCATTGTCCATTGCGTTGAGAATAAAAGATACAAATTCTAGCAGATTGGAAGATGTTGAGCGGCCTTTAAAAAAGCCATGCTGCCTACAAGTAATTTGGTTTTTTATTTGCTGGAAAATTTTGTCGTTTACGAGAGATTCGAAGAGTTTGGGAATACATGAGATAATGGCAATTCCGCGATAGTTCCGTATGTCAGATTTTGTACCTGATTTGAAAACAGGCACCAAATATGAGGATTTCCAAGCTACTGGGAATTTTCCATTATTTAGAGACATGTTGAAAAGGCGTTCTAAGGGAAGGGTAAGTTCTTCTGAGAGATTTTTGAAGAACACGGGTGCAATGCCATCCGGTCCTGCTCCCTTAGTTGCGTCCAGGTTTTTTAGTGCCGATAACATTTCTTGTTGTGATAGTTTTTCAATAGATATACTATTAGAAATTTCTGGGAAAAAAGAAAAGAAATTGTGGTCGCGGTCTTCTTCAGAGTAGGTGGTATACACTTCTTGGAAGAAATCTGCAAAGAGGTTGCAGATATCGGAAGAGTTTTCACCTACGTTTCCGTCAAAATGCATTCGCGAAGGGAAATTGCTACTTTTTAATTTTGTGTTTACATAATTAAAAAAAGTTTTTAGGACATGATTTGACTTCGGATTCGACTTTACGATTATATTCTTCATGTGCGGAGTTAATGGCTGAGTTGAGTTGGTTACATATGTCATGATAATTTTGTAAGTTGGTGGCAGTATTTTCTTTTTTGTATAATTTATGCGCTTTCTGTTTCTTGTTCTTTAGGTTTTTCAGATGTGGGCTAAACCACACCGGTAATTTGTTATTTTGTATACGTCTTTTTCTTCTTGTTGGCACAGTTTCATTAATTATTTGTTGAATAATTGAATGGAACTTGTCTACTTAGGTGTCGACATTTCCTTCAATACTTATGATATGTTGCCAATTAATTGTACATAGTCTACGTTTGGCTTCTTTGTAATTTGCTTTATTGTATTCCGGCACTTTCTCGTACTCCCAGTCGCTGGGGAGAGAAGTTTTATGTATGAAGATTGAGTATTCAATTGCTGTGTAAAATACTTCATTTTTCCATAGAGGTGATAATGATGTATACACACAGAAATCTTCAGTGCAATTTGTAAATAAGAGGTCCAAGTAAGAATTTTGCTGTTTTTTACGTGATTAATTTGATTTAGGCCAAAATATGATGTTTTGTCGAATAAAAATTGTAAAGTACTGTCTTTGCCTATGACTGGGAGTAAATGTGATTCATTTTCATTGTCTGCAATGAAGTCGGCATTGCGTTGGTTGAAGAATTATTCCTACAACTCCTATTCTTACTAATCGCTGGCATTTTTTGTTAGATTTCATGCAAATACAGTCAACTCTCCCGAACTCGATATTGAATTTGATACCTCCCGAGTTACAGAACACTCATTCAGCATTATATGCGCTATTAACCCCTCTACCGGTAGCTTTATTTTTTACCGCTAAAAAAAATATTCAAATCGCGATAACTTTTTTGTTTCTCGATATTTTTGCACCATTTTTTCACAAGCTCTCAAAAAGCTCTTCTAGCTTTAGAATATGTGTCGAAATTGATAATTGATCATCTGGATCCAGAGATATTCCAAAATTCCTTGGGGGCCGACGCGTAGCCATAACCCTCGTAAATATCTCAGGCTACTGAATTTTATCGTTTTCGGATATTTACTCCTCGGAATGATACATTAATGCGAGTATGTTGTGAAAAAATGAAGCAGCCGCCTTTGTGTTATGAGCATTTATGTTTCTGGTACACTGGAACCTCAATTTACGAATCAGATTGGGGGTGCGTAAAACGAGGGAGCTTAATTCGTAAAACGAGGTTTTGGCTTTTGGAGTCCACTTGTATGATATTTTTATTACTTAGAGAAATTATGCTCTTTTAGTATCAATAATATATTATTAATATATTTGGTTCTTAATCAGGCTAGATTGTGTGCAAGTTAAGGCCTTCCAAGAACTTTTTGGAGTTTGGACATATGATTCTACATGAGTTAATGGAGATCAATATATATCATTTCTAAGTAGAACAATATCTCACAATACTGGACCCTAGAAGATTGTTATGTTTTGAAGAATCGTTCATATTTCCAGGTCCATGTTTTGGTAACTAAGTGAGTACAACAGGTGTTCTAGTTCATCATAAAACTTCCTGGAATATATATCTGCAATGTATTGGCATATTTAGCGATCCTTCGATGATTTTTTTTGTAGATGGAACGGGCGCTTATCTATTCATAGCAGTAAAATGAGTATTGTTATATTTTTTCCGATGTCTTTAGTCCTCCAAGTACTTCATCGAGTATAGGCCTTAGGATCTACAAGCGTGATCAATGGTATATCAATAGTTACAATCTCTTAACCAGTCATTTAAGTCGTCGGAATATTTTGTTGGTTTGTAAGGATGTTTTGATCTTGGTCCCCCAAGATCTATAGTGAATATAGGCCTTAGGATCTACAAGCGTAACCAATAGATGCTTTTTTGATATGGCACACATCCTTATCTATTCATAGCAGTAAAATGAGTATTGTTATTTGTACCGATGCCCTAGGTACTCCAAGGACTTCGTCGAATGTATGCCTGAGGATCTACAAGCGTGATCAATGGTCTATTGATAGTTTTTTAATATGGTACAGTCTCTTAACCATTTATTGAAGTCATCGGATTATTTTATTAGTTTGTACGGATGTTTTTGGTCCTCCAAGGACCCCATTGAATATAGGCCTTGGAATCTACAACCGTAATAAGTATTTTATGGTTGTAGTTTTGAAATACTCCAAAGGACTCTAACCATTTATGTGAGTAAACGGTGTATTGTATTAGTTTGTGTAGACGTTCTTGGTCCTCCAAGATCTCTATCAAATATAAGCCTAAGGATCTACAAGCGTAACCAATTATCAATAAATAGCTCTTTAATATAACGAAGGCCCCTTACTATCCGTATTAGTAAACGAAGTATTGTATTGAGTTGTACCGATGTTCTTGGACTTCCAAGGACTGCACGGAATATAGGCCTAAGTATTTTCAAACATATGTTACGGTATGAAATCTTAACTCTCCATATAAGCAACTGGATCAATGTACTGATCTGTACTGATGGTCTTGAATTTACTTCGTAAAAAAGTGACGTCCTTTGAATTTAATTAAGAACAGAATTCGTTAATTAAGGTTTCAGTGAATTGGGTTCCAAAATGGCGTCGGACATTCTTTATCCCCTCTTAGTGTCCGTTCCGAAAATACTCATTTTGCAGGGGTTTCCAACGATTTTTCCCAACAAGAGGTCGCCATCTTGGATTCCATAATGGCGTCGAACATAGATTTTCGTTATCCACTCTTCGTTCCCGTTCTGAAAATACCAGTATTGTAAAGATTTTCTACGATTTTCCCCAACCGGAGGTCATTCCATTATATAATATCCAACATAATTGTCTAACTCGATTTGTACACTTCGTAAAAAGTAACGTAAATTGTAATTACTTTGTTAAAAAAGTGAAGTAAATTGAGTTCAGTGCTGGAAAAGATCGCATCACAAAGCAGCTCACGAGTGTACACCAACGCATAACAAACATCACAGACTCGCGAACTGGATAGGTAAGCCCGTATCCGCCCGCTCGCGAGAACATGTCAAAAGAAGTAGCAACAAGCTCGGGAACGTTTACTCGCGAGTAACCGAGCAGGTTGTGATTTATTATGGTTCTGACAGACAAATTAATTGCATAACCATCAAGTCGACATTAAACTACTAAATTGTAGTCAAAAACCCTTGGAAACCATAAATCTTGGAGGGGAATCAGCTGTTTTCCCAAAAATACAATTTGATTGTCGCTGTCAACTAACGTACCGTAATCCGGGGGCAAATTGATCACTATTTTACAACTTTTTGTTGTGTTATCCTTCGGAATTCAAATATTGTCAAATAAATTTCGACAAAATCAGTACTCCATTGATCTTTATCAGTTTATGGAATCGACTGTTCGTGAAATAATATTTAACATGTCATAAAAATAGTTTTAATATTAAAAAAATAAAATGACACATTGGGGCGAAATTGATCACCGTATAACGAAGCAGGTTTAAGAATAAAACAATTCTCTATCTACTAAATTTGAGTCTCCTGAATCTGAAAATGATGTTGAAATTCTTACAACTCGAGTATTTCATCATTTTATTGCAAAATTAAACATTCGAAATCTGTGTGATACGCCTAAATGTAGGCAATTTCTCTTGAAATAAGCACATTTTTTTAGAATAAACGGTTTTATGGGTTAAAAACTATCCTTGCTATGCTGTATGATATTAAAAATGAGTTCAGTAGTTCATATTTGAGCTTACACAACATTTTGAACACTCAAAATTAACATGCAGGCATAGTACCAGTGGATTGTTTAGCATCGACATTTCCAACTGTATTGCTTACACCTTCAAAAAGTGTGAATATTTCAATGTAAAACTGACCTTAATAAAAATGAAATAGTTCAAAATCATCATTAGACATCTATAAACTAGAAAATATGGAATGTCTGTGGTGGAAACGAAACCGTCAGCATCCTTAGGAGAAAATGTTTTTTGGTACCGACCTGATCAAATTCACCCCAGTGATCAATTTTCCCCCGGATTACGGTAACGCCTCCGTGAGGAGAAAAACAAAAATTTCTTCCATGTTATTTCGCCAATGTTATTGTTTGACATGGCTACTTTCTTCGGTTGAAGTCAACTCGAACTGACGACCCGGTGATTTTCGGTGAAGATGATATATGCTATGCTACCTATAAACAGATACGTTGCAGGAATTTGTAGTGCAAATGTGGGCATCGATCAAAATTCATTTAATCAAGGTAAATAAATCACCTATTAAAATCATTTGCCTAATCTATGTCAGTAAAATCATGATTGTGGATCTATCGCGCTTCTTCCAATGAAGCATACAAATAATTTATTTGCTCTGGCCGGTTTCCGTCGCGGCAATCATGTAACTCGTAATCTCTAAATCAATTTGTTTAGATACCAAAATCGAAACACGAGAGTAGAAAAGAGACAAAAAATCAGAAATACAATACCTGTACTACTGTTTACTACCTGTACTGTACTGTTTTTCATCGCACTCGAAAAGCAATGAAACTGCATTTCGATTGCTTAGAAACGCAGTTGAAATACTCAAATAACACAAAGATTTTAAATGTCAGTGCATCTGCTACATTCTACAATCCAGTCGAAAATGTTGAAACAACCTTTTTTCTTATCATTTTTAGACTTAGCATATCGATTTGTTAGGCTCAGCTACCAGAGATCATGGCAGAGCCTAGTTTTTTCTAACCTGTGCTCAGCGTTATTTGTAAGAATTTTTGACAATTGTTTTGACATCCAAAATACACACAGTTAAATCAATGTTAGGGACAGTAATTATAAATAGGTTAAAAAATAGATATTTTTGGATCAAATTACTTGGATTAAATTGCATGGAGAATGTTTTGCATAATTTTAAGATTACTAATTACTCGAAAACTGTTGATTCCAAATGAAACACCCAAGAAACTACTAGCCCACTAGTTCACGTTTTCGGCCTTATAGGGCAATTCATTTAACTCAAAATTTTACCGCTAGGTGGCGCCAGTGTGCATGAAACTTTTACTTTTGTTTTGCAGATATCTCATGAGCCTATCCCCATAGAATGATGACGATTTCGACAATGTAGTTCAGTAGATCAAAAGCTATAATTAATTGAGCAGTTTGAGTTTGGGGCCCAGATAGCCGTAGCGGTAAACGCGCAGCTATTCAGCAAGACCAAGCTGAGGGTCGTGGGTTCGAATCCCACCGGTCGAGGATCTTTTCGGGTTGGAAATTTTCTCGACTTCCCAGGGCATAGAATATCTTCGTACCTGTCACACGATATACGCATGCAAAAATGGTCATTGGCATAGTAAGCTCTCAGTTAATAACTGTGGAAGTGCTCATAAGAACACTAAGCTGAGAAGCAGGCTCTGTCCCAGTGGGGACGTAACGCCAGAAAGAAAAAGAAGAATTGTTTGAGCAAGTTGATTGAAAATTTTGCCACTAGGTGACGCTAGCGAGCATGAAGCTTTGCAAAAAAATGCTCACTAGAGCATCCCTTCTAAGTGGTCAAAATTCTGCGATATCAGCAAAACAATAGTTTTATGCACACTAGTACTGCCTGGTTGCAACATTTTGAACCCCATACCTCAAATACAGATAGCTCTTCAGTTACTGAACAACTTTGCCGAAGATGCCATATTTGCAAGTGGTCAGGATCCTGATATATCTGCAAAACAAATGTTACATGCTCACTGACACCACCTGATGGCAACATTTTGAATCAACTAGCTCGAACTATGATTGTCCTTGGCCTACTAAACAACTTAGTCGAAGACGCCATCTTTGGAAGGGGCTAGGATTCTGAGATATCCGCAAAACAAAAGTTGCATGCTCACTAGCACCACCTGGTGACAAAATCTTGAATACAATGTTCCTTTGAGCTACTGAACAATTTTACTGAAGACGCCATCTTTCTAAGTGGACAGGCTCCTAAGATATCTGAAAAACAAAAATTCCACGCTCACCAGTGCTATCTGATGGTAAAACTTTGAATCAATTGACTCAAACAATTGTGCTTATTCTGCGCGGCGTGTGAGTCGAGACGAGTCGCTCTCACCGCGAGTGACGTGAGACGACTAATGTTAATCAAATGGGAGCGAGTCGACAATTGTCACCTTATTCGACTCGTCTCACCTCACCAGCCGCGCAGAATAAGCACAAATGTGAGCTCTTGAATTATTGAAATTTTTTGCCGTAGTTGCCATCTTGGTTATGAAATTATCTAATAAATATTTACAAACCAAATCTTTCATGGACACTATTGCCGTCTGATGGTGGCATTCCGTAACTGAATGAGCACTGCATGTCAGCCTAAACGATGATAATGTTGAATAAAGATGATAGAGATGATTTTTCTATATTTAATCTAGATTCTGATGTGTTTTATTTTGAACACGAAAATCCGTGGTTATTGTACAAAGTACAATGCGTGATTACTCGCGTTAAAAAGAAATTGCACTACACCCAAAAGCCCAAAGAGAAAACTGTAAAGTTACTATAAGCCCCTGTCAAAAAGTTATGCACCATTTGATCTAGTAACAAAGTACTACATGTTTTACAATTATAATTGATTTGGATTTTTATCAAATATTTCCAATTGGTGACCCTAAAACTTTTACAGGCATTGAATAGATTTACGGTCTTCACTATCTTTTTTCTATCAAATCAACCCATAATAGATAAAAATCACGTCATTGATGAAGGACTATGTTTATCCTAAGATGTGTTTTTGTAATGTGATGATGATTCCTAATTTAAAACAATAAAATCTTTGCTTTTACGGCTCATGAACAAAATATATGTAATTCAAACGCCCTTAAAATTTTTGACCTTCAAATTGGTCCAGTTACTCCTATGTGCGTCGATGTCGACTGTTGAGAAAATATCCTTCGCTTGCCGCTCGAAAGCTACCTTCGATTCACACTCGAGTAGCGACAATGTTCTTATCTCGCTCATCTTGAAGTAACCCCTGTTTTGTCTTTATTATTTCTGAAAATTACCTGAAGAAGACCCATTAACTAAATTATCCTTTTCCAACGATTGCTAAGAAGGACAACAGTAAAACAGAAAAGTAACGCAATATTCTGAGTGATTTCGTTGGCCGCAATCAAGGATCGCTTTTTCCTGTGGGCAGGTGTTTTTTTTTCGATTGTGGCTGAAAGTGTAAAAAAGGTTCCCACACAAAACCATTATTCCGATCGTTTACGAAAATTGAAATAATCCGTTTCGTTATCAAGATCACTCCCACCGCGAGAAAAGCGACCGAAAATGAAAATCTCATTATAACTGGGTGTTCGCACGCACGTTTTCCAAACAACCCAGCCGCCCAAATCCCATGTCAAAACTCGTTACAATAATTTTTCCAACCAACTTTTCACTTTTCATCGCTTCATTGTGCCCGCGTTTCAATTTGCGCTATCAGTTTCCCATGGCAGCATCCTTCCGGGCTTCGACACCATCAACGAACAGGCCGTCATCCCTTATCCCTCATCCCAGTCAGTCAAACAGTCATTCAGTCAGTCAGATAGTCCGTGCCGTGAGTGAGGAATAGGCGAACCGGAATTGAATGCCTCGCCTCGGTGGTCCGTTGAGGATTAATACCATCCTCGCCTCAGTTAGTCGTTCCCTTGTATGGAGGAAGTACCGTAAACCGGGGTAATTTTGATGGATGTTTTTAGGAGAAAATTTGATCGTTTTTGCATTCTATTTCAAGGGTTTTAGTTTTATATTTTTAAAACAAGTTGGAGAAAAGCACTAATTTTCTTCTTCTTTTAAGAGGTCTGTACCTATTTTGGGATTTTCATACAAAGGTGCTGGGTCTAAAATTGGTGCTCCTCCCCTATTGGTATCTTAGTTATCGATTGCAATTGGAATATTAATTTTGAATACGCAATAAATTTTCATAGTAGGTTGGTGTACCAATAGCTGCACAGCTAAGAACAAATATTCGTTAAAGGACGAAACAAATTGCCATCGACATTTTTTTTTTTGCAATTTCTCATCATAATAGGTTGTTTTTCATTACGCCAATCTGTCATGGAATAGCCTACTTTCATGCACTAAATTATGCCGTGTCGTAATATTCAATACGCAACTAAAATCAGTTACGTAATGATTATTACCGAACGCTTGTTCATTACGCAACTGTTTTGAGTTCCGTAATGAATCATTACACAACAATTTTCAGAATTTTTTAAATAATGGAGAATGCATCCCGATATGATTTCTGATGCCTTCAAGTGATCTTCTACGAAATTGCAAAAAATATTGTACGCAACTCGTTGCAGAGCTCGATTTTTACAGCACTCGTCGAAATTATACAACTCGGCAAGCCTCGTTGGATAAATGTACGACTAGTGCCGTAAAAACCATCATTCTGCGACTTGTTGCGTAAATTACTAATACGACATATGAAAGCTTTTTATCTTGGTAAGAAACAGTAGTTTACGGAACAAGTTGCAGAATGATGCTTTTTACAGTACGAGTCGTAAATTTATCCACGAGGCTTGCCGAGTAGGATAATTACGTCGAGTGCTGTAAAAATCGAGTTCTGCAACGAGTTACGTACCACATTTTTTGCAATTTCGTAGAAGACCACTTGAGAATATCAGAAATTATATCGGAATGCATTCATTACCATTTTACAATTTCTGAACAATTGTTATGTTAATTACGCAACTCAAAACAGTTGCCTAATGAGAAAGCGTTGCGTAACAAGAACAGAATCGCTTCACAGTGATCAACTTCACCCCATTTCTCGGTACCATAAAGCATCTACCACCGAGTTCTGGATGATGATGATGGTAGTGGTTGTGGTATATTTCAGTACACCGAGCGGAGGATGGAAGATTTTCATTTCGAACCATAATAGAATTCAATTATATTTGCACATTCAATTCATTTCGGTTGCGCGTTATCTCGCGGCGAGCAGGATTTCCAATTAAACCGACTCGGATGGCTTTGAAAGAGGGGTAGTTGGATGGTTGGGTCGCTATCGATACATTTAGTTTTTTTTCACAACAGCATAAACGTTTCGAAAACTGTCTTTTTCATGGAAGGTTCGTGATGTTAAGGTGAAATATGCCGGAATCTAAATATGGCTGACACAATGGCCGGCTTGTATCTCTACTTACGATTACACTTATCTGTAGAAATAACAAGCATATGAAGTCTATCTTCATATTTTACATTTTTTTTTCTAGAGCACAAATCTAAAATAGAAATTGCACTGTCGTTTGTCGTTCACGAGATTTGTGCCGTCAAAGTTTTGGTACATTATGGAATTTGGATGCCAAATGCTTCACTGATTTGCAGAAATGTAGTCGCAATAAGTCTAAATTTTTTGTATAATTCACATCGAGTATAACTCAAGACATGTTACGGAAAATATCATTGAAATCATTGAACCACTTCTACCAACCCCTCGTTCAGAAATGCATGAAAAAGATTCTGCGCTCATTTCCAGCTTTACGGGATTTGCCTTTTGTAGAACTGGGTTGCACCTCCTGTGGCATGCGGCTCTCCGTTTTTATTTTTTCGCTCATCCCTCACAGCTTCACAGCTCAATAAATGCCAGTCAGCATTTGGCACTTGACAGCGCGATGTTGACTTCTATCAGCTAGGTGGCTGGTATATGTATAATTATAAGCGTTGAACGTAAAAAGCCGTACCCATTTCCGATTTTTTCCCCATCTATTTCTATAGGGAGGCGAGCACCCTCTACGATGCGGAAGAACCGATTACACTCTATTAATTCGATGTACGCAACACTACTTTCCCAATATGTTTTTGCACTTGAGAAGGGATTTATCGTATCCCTCGTCCTTGGAAGTGCTGTTTGCTCCGATTCAAATGCTTCACTGGGTAAAGATCTCAAGGGATAAAAGTCACACCACAAACTGTTAATTTGGATTTGATATTTAGGGTGACGATTGCTTGTTGATATTGGAACTTTATCTGTCGCACTTCTAAACGGAATCAAGTTTCGTAGAAAGAGGCAAACATAACAGGGTGGTTTTCGATGTTTGTAGGTGTTGATAGCGTCATGAGTAAGTGATAATCTTATGGAAGGGGGAAATGTAACAATCGTAAGTCAAGAGGGCATGCTTGGGAGAACAGATGACTTGTGCTGTTTAGATAGAAGCAGAGGATTATATAGTCATGATGCTTGAACGATTCGATGTAAGGTCGGTGTAGCACAAATTGTTGATTGAATTTTGCTATATGGTTCCATGAAACGGAGGCTTTTGTGAAGAGATTATCTCATCAACTTCAGAGACATGGGAATTTAGGTGTAATCCTCAAGTAATGGGACTTGATGGAATCACGAACCTTTTCTTTTTCACTGAACTGGAACTTCGCAAATAACACAAATTAAATCAAAGTTTTTCTCAAACCTCAACTTGAACCTTCATTCACGTAATTTCTTTGTACGTAAATTTCAATTATCTACGTATTTTAATTTACCGGCTGACTAAGATTATCCCAGAATTTCGTAGGAATTATATCTAAACAGGCACAGACAAATATGTCCTACAAGTGTTTAAGCCTATTCAAGACTTCTATTGGGAATAGGACTTTACTGCCCATAACTGCATATGTGTAATATTCGACAAAAGTAGGCACTGAGTAAATGGAATACCAAGTGTGCATTTCATTGGAGTATGGGAGGAAACTAAAATTGCAAAAAATTACCAGGAACTTAAAAGTGCTTATTTGAGGCTGATATTTTGTACAACTCATATCATATACTAGGTAAATAGTCAGAAAATAATTCTGATAGAAATTTCATTGATATTACATTACGAGGCACATTTATAATCCCAATGTGACTGTTATGCAGTTATAATTACCAATGTGACAAAACAACTTGGTATTTTTTCGAATTTTCTAGAACAATATCACAGATTTAAGTTAGTTGATCGAAAGTATTTATCATTTGATGACTCTCCATGGTATTAACTCCAATTTGTCAAAAATGTCGAATGTGACTGTTTTGCAGTTATGGGCAGTTTAGGTCTATTAACATAACCAACGATCTCTCAAAGGTTGTTGACTTACTTTACTTTTGATGGCGTTACGTCCTTCAATACACGACCTGTGCCACAATGTTACGCCAAGTAACTCGATCCATGGCTGCAAACCTCCAGTTTCTCGATCGCCCCACGCTTCCAAGATCTTGCTCCACTTGTTCAAACCACCTAGCTCGTTGTGTTCCTTTTCGTCTAGTACTGGCCGGATTCGAGGTGAACACCATTTATGTCGGATTGTTGTTCGGCATTCTCAAAGCGTGCCCCGCCCATCGTACCGTAATCCGGGGGCAAATTGATCACTGGGGCGAATTTGATCAGGTCGGTAACAAGAAACATTTCCTTCCGACGATGCCAAAGATTTCGTTGGCACCACAGACATTCCATGTTTCCAAGTTTATAGATGCCTAATGATGACTTTGAACTATTTCATTTTTATTAGGGTCAGTTTTGCATAGAAATATTTACACTTTTTGAAAGTATAAACAACACAATTAGAATTGTCGGTGCTAAACAATCCACTGGTGCTATGCTTAGATGTTAACTTTGAGTGTTTAAAATGTTGTGTAAGCTTAACAATGAACCACTGAACCCTTTTTTGATATCAGTATAGCAATCATAGTGTTTTGCTCATAAAACCATTTATTCTCAAATAATGTGTCCATGGAAATTGCCTACATTTAGGCGTATTAGGCAGATTATCAAAGTTTAGTTGTGTAATAAAATGATCCAATACTCGACTTGTAAGAATTTTGATATCATATTCAGATTCAGGAGACCCAAATTTAGTAGATAGGGATTTTTTTATTCTTAAACCTGTTTTGTATAGTGATCAATTTCGCCCCTATGTGTCATTTTTTTCATATTAAAACTATTTTTCTGATATATTGAATATTATTTCATGAAAATTTAATTACATAAACTGATAAAGATCAATGGAGTACTTGTTTTGTCGAAATTTATTTGACAATATTTGAATTAAGAAGGACAACACAGCAAAAAGTTGTAAAGAAGTGATCAATTTGCCCCGGTTTACGGTACCCTTCAGCTTTGGCGACTTTGTGTATACTGGGTTCAGTTGCGCAAGCTCATGGTTCATTCTTCTCCTCCATACGCCGTTCTTATATACTCCGCCAAAAATCTTCCTAAGCACACGTCGTTCAAAAACTCCTAGCGCTTGCAAGTCCTCTTCGAGAATTTTCCACGTCTCATGCCCGTAGAGGTTTACCGATCTTATCAGCGTCTCGTACATGATACACTTAGTACGGAGGTGAAGTTTACCAGACCGCAAGGTCTTATGGAGTCCGTAGTAAGCACGACTTCCGGCAAGGATACGTCTTCGAATCTCTCTGCTGCGGATGTTATCCGACGTTACCAATGATCCGAGGTAGACAAATTCGTCCACATCCTCGAACTCATCTCCGTCGATCATTACGCGTCTGCCAATGCGAGTTGTATCGCGCTCGGTTCCTCCAGACAGCAGATATTTCATCTTCGACGTATTTACCTTCAATGCAACGCATTCTGCTTTAAGAAAAACCGTGGCCTTGTCGAAGTCCTTTACGTGTTTCAAACGAATCCGGATGGTGGGCTTCGTAGCCGTGGGTTAGCGGCGTCAATCGTTTAGG
This sequence comes from Aedes aegypti, assembly GCF_002204515.2. Lineage (NCBI taxonomy): Eukaryota > Metazoa > Arthropoda > Insecta > Diptera > Culicidae > Aedes > Aedes aegypti. Next base: position 386,768,540 of record NC_035108.1, read on the forward strand.
CGTATTGTGCTACGGAGTGTGGGTTCGATTCCCGCCCCAGCCGGAGAAAACTTTTCGTCAAACGAAAAATTCTTCACTGGTCCACTGGTCGTTCCGTGTGTCCGTTGTCTAATGTTAGTTATGTTCAGTCTGTGCAGCCTATGGCTGAAGACGGCGTTGATTGTCTTTATAACGCACCCGATATCTTCGCACAGCACTGTACACTATCCATCGTTGCCTTGATCAATTTAGTTAGTTTCCCGGGAAAACCAATCTCGTTCATAATTTTCCATCGCTCATCCCGGTCGATGGTATCATAGGCCGCTTTGAAAGCGATGATGGTGCGTAGGGACTTGATATTCGCGACAGTTTTGGAATATCTGCCGCAACATAAAGATTTGGTCTGTTGTCGATAGCTTTAGAATACAGGACGCTTCGTCGTGATCTACTGGTTCCCCTATGACTTTTTTCACAAGTGTCGGATTGTTTCGCGGTCTTCGGCAATATTCTTCATCGTAAAAATACCTATCGAGGTCTATGTTTAGAATTTTTATAGAGGACAATGGGCGACCTCTGGCGATTTTTCTTTGTAAAAGTAAGTTTTCCCATAGTAAATCCAATACAAACTTTGAACGGCTGGCGCTAAAATATAGTTTCTCCGATCGAGCTGAAATTGCACAGATGTTATGGGACCTAAATGCAATCCAAAAAGTGGACTGGAGCGAGAATCCAAATTTTGTCCCACACTACTGTATAGTGTATAAATATCAACTTTGTTCATCGTCCCAAAAATTATTGGTTACACTTGTAGATCCGATGGCCTTTGTTTAAAGGTGTTCATGTATAATTTCAAGCTCAAAATATGACAGAATAAATTTTCAAGGTTGGATTCTTCTGTTATGAACTGAGAGCTTTCTTAGCCAAATGGCCATTATGCTCTATGCTCTGAGAAATCGAGAAAAAATTCCAATCAGAAGAAAACCTCGTCCGGCGGGATATGCGACCCTAAACTTGGTCTTGCTGAATAGCTCAGTGTTAACCGCTATCGCAATGTGGGCTCCAATTGTGGGTATAAATTATGAACCGTCACACAAGCTTTGTCAATCAAGTCTTATTTTGGTCTTTTTGATGTTACGTTAACGAAGGTTTCAGTGTATTTGATATTTCCATCGTGAATTCCTGCTTCGATAAGGGTTGTACAAAAATGTCCAAGAACTTGTGCAATCTGACAATTTAAAAAAAAAAACATCCTGAGCAAGCAAAAGCATAGTTTTTATTAAATATTTCATTTCAACTACTGCAACACAGATTCAGTAGCCATTATAATCTCATTAGCTTGGATTTACATACACATCAGATCGTTTTCAATCAAAAGACGCCGTCACATAAAACTGCTAATCTCGTAAAGCATAAGATTGATGAAATTATAGTTGAAACCAGCCGCTGCAAGAGAAATAGTCAATTATGCTCGGAGTTTTCTCGAACCCTAATGTGAATGCTTCACAAAAATCACTGCGTGCTCTCAACTACAAAGTGTAGCCTGACAACACGCACATCTCTTGTCTGGGGAGTACCCGCTCTCCGACGCCTAATCTCCACTATAAATGGCATAAACTTGCTCATAATTTGCTTCAACATCGTTTTGCACTCGAAGACGTTCAATTATATGCTAATTATCATCCCACGAAAACAGACGAGTTTTTGCTTCCACTCGCCAGAAGAGATTGGCAGTGGACATCCACCTATGCACAAAGATCCCGGAGTAATCGGGATGCCCCGGAGCAATCGTTTGTTTTAACGCTTTTCATATCTGGTCCCTTTTGCCAGGGTTTTTGCGGATGCGAGGATTTGTCCGGGCTTAGAAATGCGCTCGCAGGCACAGGTTCTTCGTTCGATGCGCTTCCTTTTAGACGCGATTAAGCGTAATCAAAGCCAGTGCTACGCGCAAGCTAGCAGCCCCCAGACGACGTCAACGATGATCGCACACGGTGTTCACAAGACCAGTATTATCAGAAAAAAAAATCCATTCAATATTAGCCCACAAGATGATTTAGGTAACGGCACATCTTGGAAAAATCAAAATAAAATTTTTGGGCCCGTTTTGAATTTACGTCCTTTTGATGATATAGGACTACAAAACGAAAAACAGAAAAATTTACTCGTTTTTTTGCATCTACCGTTATAACATTGCACTATGGTCCAGAAAGCAGTTTTACGCGGAAAGATTTTGAGCTTTAGAATGAAACATTAGACGAAAACGGTCTTCCACAAAGCTGTTTGTATTAGTTAGGCCTTTTGTTTGGTGTTATTGAAAATTATGGTGGTCCATGGTGTAACTACCTATCTTATTTGTTGAAATTATATTATAATTGGTTCAGCAAAGTTGTAGTCTATTCAATGTCGAACAGTTTTGACAAAGAAAGAATGTTTGCATCTCTTAAATTGACCGATTTAGAGCTTTTTTCCTACGGTGATATAGGGTGGTCCGAACAAAACTGGTTTTCTGGCTCTAGCGTTTTCAATTCAAATATCTCATCAAAGTAGCCTATGAAACACTTTTAGAGCTTCAAGAAATGCGTAAGTGGAGAAACTCGATATCTTTTTCGTTTGGGAGTCATTGTTATTTTTCTCACAAAAACATCCAAACAATGATTACTTTAAAAACAATGAATCTAGACACTTCTGTTTTTTTTTCGTTTAATAAGTAATAGTCTCAAAAACATCTAAAGCGGGTATATGAAGTTCTTCTTAGCTTTGTTAATCTGTGACAGTAGATCAAAAAGAGCGTTCAAAAAATATTTCACCGAATTGACAGAAAATTTCAAGCACCTACTTAATTTATAGAGAAAAAATATGGTAAAATATTTCTTATAGCTTTCATTATTGGTTTAAATTTGAAATGGATTCACAATTTTGATCTTTTTACTTTTTAGGGTCCTAACAGGCGTGAAGAAAAAGGTTTCTATGACATTTTTGAGGCATTTGTAGTTCTCTATGGAATATGTGGCAAAAACATTCAGAACCACGAGAGCAATAATTTGACAGCCCGAAACACGCAAAAGAAAGAAAGATTTAATTTAAAGTAACAGAAAACATCAATATCGTTTATTCAAAGGTACACCGAAGGTTGTAACAACTTCTATGTTTTCTGGTAACGCATACATAGAACAAAAATATGGAACGCTTCGCTGTTTCTTGTTCCGAACGAGTAAATGTCAGCGAATATAACAAGTCGCGACACACATAGGCCAGAAGAAGTGGTTGATTTAGAATGAAGTTATAGCATAGAAACAGTAGATTTCGTTTGAAAATTGACAAGTATTTGAATGACAAATTCATCCACTATGTATCGTTTAGCATCACCCCACATCAAGGCGTTGATAGGCGTGTGGTGTAAGTACGAGCCTATAGATCACAAGGTTCTTATTTCGATTTCAGGTCACCGCGAAAACATTTTTTAGTTTCATAAGGCAAAGTTATGAATTTCAACCCGATTTCTTGTGGTGAATTTTCAAAAGGGATTGCTATGTATTTCGATAGTGTATTTTCATGATAATAGTTACATACTCTTTACAACGTAGTTAGTATATGTACCGTAATCCGGGGTAACATTGATCAGTTTTTATGATATTTCTTGAATATATCATTTAAAAATGCATATATTGCGAATTTATTATTTTTAATACATGTACTGCCGACTATATCTCGTAACTATATACTGTATTTTATTTTTGGAAGAACAAGCACGTTTAAAAAACGTGTTATGCGATTTTTTTTATTTAGCTTAACTAAGGGGTACACAGCAAAAAAATCGTAAATTTACGTGACACGTAAACTTTTATGATAATCATGTAAAACGAGTTATAACTGAATATTCAACGATACATAATGTAAGCTGTCTCATTGCATTCAAAAATGCTTGCAATCTTGAGTGAAACTGAAAGATTTCATGATCTTCTATCCAACATTTGCCCATATTGCATGCTTTCTTGCATCTAGAAAGTGAAATTGCAAACAAGAATGCTCGGTTTTCATTATTTTACGCTGAATATTCTGTCATATATAATGCACATGGATGAATCGACGGCTTGTCATTTGATGTGCATTATTTATGATTGAATTTTCAGCGTAAAAATCATGGAAACCGAAACGTTTTGCATGTAACATTCTTTAAGAGAAGACGTTTCGTGTTCAATATTAAATATTTTGCTAGCAATGTTGAATATAATAGATGTGTTTGTAGGTTTTATCATTGAATAATACATGACAAAAGGCTGTGCATGATTAAAGCTAGAATTACGTTACGTGTAAATCTAAGTTTTTTTTTGTGTGTAACATTAATCACTAATGTAAAAAACGTTCGGTAATATTGAAAATGTCGTTAGTTGGTTAAATCATGGCCCCTGAAGCCGAATTTAAAGGCTAAATGGTAACAAGTCATTAACTTTTTGAGTTGTTTTAAAATTAAAACACCTCGAGCCGCGGAATACGCCTAAAGGTAGGCAATTTCCTAAGGAAATTCTACATTCTTAACCCGTATAGGCCTGAGTGAGAACCAAAATACTAAAACCCTCACCGCTCAGCGAATTGTTAATGGATTGAAATGATTTTTTGACAGTATACTGGCACACATATCTAGTTTCTAGAAGTGGACAGAGGAATGCGGAAATATTCTTGTGGCCGGAGTTATTCCGGTGGATCACTGGGTCAGGTCGGGCGAGAAGGGTACTGTACGTTTGTGCTCCACAAGGTAGGCAAATTTCATGTCATAGATAATTTCCGGAATCGGCTATAATGTGGCCACTACATGACGGAATTTTAAGAAAATTGCATCAGTGTAAACCTTTTGAGGTACGATTGAGTTGGATAACAATGAGTTTTGCATTGGATCAATACTACAAATGATCATTTTTGAGTCCCGGGACGACTCAACCTTATGATAAAGTGGCCAATTTGTATCTAAACATCCGTGCCAAGCTTATGGGAACGCATTTTAGTGCAAAATTATGTATGATTTCTACTTTTCGAGAATTGAAACGGTTTAGTATCCAAAAAATCTACAGCCGGTTCTTCCGGGCATAACGTCCAAATGGCCACATCCGGTATATTTTAAACGGTGCAAAACTCTTTATTTATAATGTTGAATATCAGCTCTAAATGATTTATGCAAATTAAAATTATTTTCATTGCAAATAAATAAAGGTAACTTGGCATGTCCCAAAAAATAGCCCTATTTTATCCGACTTGATCCAGTAATCCACCGGAATAACTCCGGCCACAGAAATATTTCCGAGTTCCTCTTGCCACTTCTAGAAACTAGATACCGTTTTGTCTCAAATTCCGAACAGACTCATATTCCGAACACTCGGTTTTTGTATGGCGATTTGGTTGAAATGTTTCGCTGAAATATGTCACCAAATAACAAGGAAATGGCAGTCAATTGCAATTCAGTTTTAACCTTTCCAATATAATTTTTACCGCGGGAGTAGTGATGACTCTCGAGTTAGAGGCCAGTAGAACAAGCTCAAATGAATTTATTTTCGAAATTATTCATTTGAATACGATTTATTCGTGCTGTTCGGAATTTGAATCAAGGTGTTCGGAATATGAGACAGAATAAGCACAGTGTTCGGCATTTGAATCAATTTGTTGTTCCATACTTTAACGTAAAAACAATGCTAAAACTAATTAAATCAACATTATTATTGGTACACCCAACACTAACAGTAAGGCTTTGCGAAGAAATTAAAATTTACACAAATATCAGCTAATTTTTGCCAATCAGATGCATTTGAAGTCACTATTGGCCTTAAGTGTTCGGAATATGAGTCAAAACGGTATGTGATCCAGTAAACTGACAAAAAATCATTTGAATCCGTTAAGAATTCGCTGAGTGGTGAGGGTTTAAGTATTTTTGTTTTCACTCAGGCCTATACGGGTTAACGGTTACTCGGTAATGTTGCCTAACTGAACATACTTATGAAGGTTTTGACAACGGAATTGTTTCCGGCGATGCCATTTTTCCTTGCTCATATCGTTTGCAGAACTTATGTGAAACATGAATCTTCAGTTGTGTCATCCTTAACCATTGAAATCATTGTTTCGAAAACTTGACAAATTTACGCATGACGTAAAAGCAATTTTCGCAAAAATCTTAATTTTTATTAGCTTATGAATATAAGAAGGGAAAGCAACATTCATGTAGGAAATATCCCTAGTTATTACACCATTCCATCTTCAATCAATCAAATACGCGTTTTTGATGAGAACTTCGGATATCGCGAATAACGTTTCTTACGCGGCAATTATAAAACAAGAGTATATTCTACAATAATCAGACTTATCTAATAAAACACGACCGATCGGTAGCCCTCGCAGTTGAACACTACTCTCGAGTGATTTTGCTCCTTCTCGGGAAGACCTATATTACCTTGAAGTGTGCAACAGCGAGAGCCCGTGACCTTATTTAGGGGTACACTGGATATAATTCCAACATTCATGCTTTGGAAATAATTCATCAATGAATGATGAAACCAACTTATTACGAGATGAGTCATTCCGAACAATGTTATCCCACTGAAAAATGATACCCTGGTTTACAGTACTCGGTTTATGGACAAAAGGTCGAAAGACAAATGGTCGAAAGGGCAAAAGGTCGAAAATAACTTGCTTTGTGAGAAATCGACCTTTCGTCCCTTCTTTTTTTGTTCTTCGACCTTTTGTCTTTCGACCTTTTGCCATAAATTCACCCTATGACAACTTTCAGTCATAAATTCACCCTATCACAACTTTCAACTCACTGCTCAGAACCTTTATAGGCCAGGGGAAGTGGTTCACCTAGAGTGAATTTCTGTCAAAGAAAAAGTAGATTTTGTATGAGATTTGACAGAAAAATGAATGACAAGTTCATCCACTTCTCCTGGCCTATTATGTTTTACAATTTTCGTGGGTCAGAATTTAGAATGCGGGGATCAGACCTGATACAGTTGGACATAGAAAAATTTGAACACCTCGAGTTGTGTGCGCATAATGCACTTTTACAAGTAGAATAATAGAGTCAATTTTGAAGGCCATTAGGGTGCGGCATTTTTTTCAAAGTTCTCAGAACCAAAAATTCTTGTACTCCTGTGAATTCAAGTCACCTTAAAAGAGAAACCTCAAAGTTTGAGCTTAAAATATTAACATTTAGGGGTGGCGCAAGCGTCTTGAAGGTGAATTTTCAAGTTATGAAAAATGACCTTCAGTAAAGTCACCATAACATTGTTATTTTCCAACCAATTTTGAATCTTAGCACCATTATCTTCAAAGTTAAATTTATGGAAGCTTTGTGAAACATAAAATTTGTCTTAAAACGAAACTAATCTTAGTTAAAAATAGTTTCCCCAAATTTTTCCTCATTTTACTAAAAAAATCATCTTTGTTTGGCCATATCTTCATGAATACTCAAACGATTTACATGTTTATGGAGCTATTTAGTTGTTTCAAACTGTTTATACAACACATTTTTCGAAAAAAAAAAAATGGTTTTGACTTCGTAATTCAATAAAAACTACTCAAATATACGATTTTTTAATGAAAAAATAAAATTTCTTTGAATGGTTTAAGTTTTTTTTCAAAAAATTGTATTTTTTCTATAAAACTTCAATTCATAGATTATCTTGTTTGCATTTATGTTTTATCTTATTGTTAACCTATAATTGGATGAAAAACCGAATATAGTACTCTAGTGGAATTAAAAGATATAGTACTGAATTCGGGTTTTACTTATCTTGTTTTAATTACGAATCTGATAGTGTATATATGTTTTACCATGTGCAGAAATATCTTTGATTCAAAATTATTGAAAAATATGTTGCAAAGGTTTATCAAATGAGAAAAACCAGTTTCAGCTTCAGAAATAATAACTCGAAAAAATGGCATTCTACAAAATCATGTTTTTGCGAAGTTTTTGTTGAATAACTTGGTCAAAACAATATTGTAGTGAAATGTGTTGTATGAACAGTTTAAAAAGCTTCAAAAGCATGTAAAAAGATTTGAAATCGGTGGAGTATTTATGAAGTTATTATCAAACAAGGAAAGGATGAAATATTTATTAAAATGAGCAAAACATTGGAGTAAATTGCATTTAATTAAAACTAGTTTTGTTTTTTTTCTAATTTGGTGTTTTACAAAGTTTTTTTGAAATTTAATTTTGAAGGGAATGATGCTAAAAGTTTAAAAATTCGAAGTTATGAATACTTCACTGAAGGTCATTTTTATAACTTGAAAATTCAGCTTCAAGTTGTTTGCACCACCTCTAAATGTTAATATTTGTGGCTCAAATTTTGAAGTTACTCTTTTCATGCGATTTGAATTCAAAAGAGCACACGCACCCTAATGGCCATGGGTTTTATGAAACGGTTTGTTGTGACTTCCAGCTATAATACATTCCTTTGGATAACATGTGGTTTAGATGATACAGTCGATGACTCCGATTGATAATAAGTTGGTAAATAATTCAATAAAAAATGATCAAACAAGAGAGAACTGTTTTCATCCTGTTTATCGCGTGAGGTGAGGTGAGACGAGTCGACTTAGGTGACAAATGAAGACTTGCTTCCATATATGATCACCTCGTCGTGAGTCAACCGACTCGCAGAATACGCCTGAATGAGAAAAAATGACATCAAGTAAGGTCAACAATGCAATCCAAACAACCAAAGTACTAGCGTCAAAATGTCACTCTGAACAATAATCTGAAAAATCCTTTTTCCACTAAATTTTCGACTAAATCCCTTTCGACCAAATGTCCTTTCAAAGAAATTTCTGTTCAATCGGACATACTTTCCACTGAACTTCATTTGAGCAAACGTCATTCGACTAAATGTCATAGATTCTCTTTCACGAACGATAAAAGCCATGCGTGTTGTGTGAATGCGGGCGCATACAAGGGGTAAAGCCCGTCTTAAACTATAATAACATTTGAAGAGTGGAAATGAAGGTAATAAAAAAAATACTTTGAATTTTCCATTCCGTTATATGGATTGTGACGAACTAAACGTCACAGTCCTTATAAAGATTAATTGGAATTGATTTTTCACGCGCTATAAAACATTACGGAAACATATTCTATGTTTATGATATAAAGCATCAGTAACTGTTAATAAAAATATCACTAACTGCTGTGATAAAATATCACTTTAACTTATAATGTGTGGAAGTTTCAAATTACTTTTTCAAACTTGGTCAACGTACTAGCAAGAAGTAGAATATCCAAGATTCTAAGCTTGGAAAAGCTTTAGAAATATATGTTGTATGTTAACCAAGACTATTCTGTTTGCCTTTCGATTTGGTTTCCGGATAGGATTTGTCTCACAATGATTTTGCATACAAGGCTATGAAATGATCAATGATTATCGTACTCTCTTCGAATTGAAGAAAACTTATTATTCTTTTGGTGTTGTACGCTCTAATCACAGTTTTCTGCTCTGCGGATTGTAAGTCACTGTATTTTGATTTCAAGTGCCATGGAACAAAATAATAATAGATGCTCCATCATTTTCATTATTTGCTTCCAACTATCGCCGCTTTTGCTGTCATTAACTTCTTTTCATTTCGTATACTAGATTACAGAGAAATAGAAAAAAAAACTAAATTAAAAAAAGTATCATTTTAAGCATTACTCCGACGAAATACTTAATTTGTGCGTTTGCATGAATGTATGTATAAAAACGAAAATTTTCAAACACTTATTCTTAGGGTTATCAAACTTTCTAAATTGTCCTACAAAAAATATTCTAATTGTATGATGATATTCGTATTGCCTCATAGTGCTTGAGCCTATGAGTATTAAGTATCAAATACATTTATACCATGCAATTATGATGTTTTTGAGCACATTTAAAGACAATTAGCAATATTCGAAAACTATGTTGCTATTCTTTTTTAGATTTTGTGGGCTAATACCATACAAAGGGCAAAAACTTGAGAACTGGCTCTACATTTTTATTTTAGCTGGTAAACTACAGAAATCAAACTGATTGCGCACAGATTTGATGAAGAGTTTTCCGATAATAACGATCTGGGAAGCACCGTGTGATCATCAAGCGATCGAAGACGTTGAGGGAGGCAAACGACACACAGCTCACAGCAATCAAATGCGGCAATCCTCAGACGTGTCTCACAGACCCTTCAATTTCGAGCTTGTGCGTTTCAAATTATGCTTGAATGTTGCTGTCCGGTGGCGAGCGAGTGCAGGTTCCAAGCAAATATCATCAAGGTCTCTTGTGGCAGACTTTGGTCGGTTGGTTGGGTTGGCTGGCACGGAGGTTTGCAAAATTCCATTTAATTTTCATGCAGTAAATTGTTGGATTGAAGGATTTGTTGAGGATCTAAAATACGCTGCATTAGAGTATGACCAGAGGGCTCGAAAGAATTAGGTTAAGCGCACTGAGATCCGTATTGCGTTTAGCAAGAGTTGAAATGGAATTGGTCTTCGTTAACCTTGATCGAATTATTCGCTCCAAAAAGAAAAAAGGAGATAAATAATAAGTTTTTATCTCTCTTCTTTTGAAAGCTGTCGTTCAAGCCAATGGCTATGTTTTCAAAAAAACCTGAAATTTATCTCAATAATTTTCTTTCTTGTAAAATTTTGTTATTATACACAAGCATCCGATTTAATCAGAACATATTTCGTCTTCTTTTAAAATTTCAGAAATGCATAATACTTTTTGTTTCTCTTTTTTTAGATCTCCCATATTTAAAAAATACGAAAATAGATTTGCACCAAGTTTGGTAGCAAGTGAATGCAGCAAAAAGATCATCGCAAAAAGTTATCAAAAAGTCTTCATCGCTGGAATAACCTATATTTTTTACAAAATAAGATGGCTTCGTTAGGCGAGTAACTGATTTGCTACGATTGAATCAACATTTTATTAATAAATATACAATCGTAATATTAGGTTTTCACAAATTTTTGTGTGATCGTAACGGTATTCCAAGATGAGCTGATTTCTTAGTTGGTTGTTAAATAGTTTGTGGAGTTCAGTAGATGACTTGGTGTATTATTTTATGTAACTTTCTATCCAGCACCCCCCACTCGTGCAGGAAGCATTATCATAAAGGCAAGCAAAAATACTCATCTTTGGGATGCATAAAATTACCTCCGAAAACACCGACGATTTGCTTAGAAAACACAAACCTTTTAACCAGTTCTTAAAGTGCAGAAGAAAAACTGCCCTGCATGGAATCCGACAATCAAAACATACGTTGGCGTGCCGATCTAATTTCGTATATGAATATTGCTTCTTCTGCAGCCAGCTAACTCGGTGCTGGCGCGACTCATGCGTGTTCGGCGATTTTGTGTAGAAGTTGCAATCAAGGCTGATGCCCGAAGGATTCGTCCTGAGCAGAACGGGTTATGAAGAATGTATTTATAACGATTTGTCGGAAATAATTGTGGGCGTAAACAACTCAAACGTTTTTCAATTGTACTTGCTTTCGGTGCCTGTGCAATATCCGAGTAACGGTTCCAAACAAATATTGGAGGCGTTTGAGCGAACGGGTTGAACGCTAAGAAACGCCTAAAGCTATGCATGCGCGCGGTCACGCATCAAGCTTTTAAGCGCATGTGGCTTAACCGGTTCTTGCATTTACGGTTAAGACGGTTGAGTAGTTAAGTGCGCATGCAACTTGAAGTGGGATGTACTGGGAGTTAATTCACGATTGCTTGCCAGGAGGTTTGAGAGAAAGCGAAATCAGGTGACGTTAAAGTACCGGACCAGGTGGAATTTACTACTCGCTCCTAATGACAGGACATTAGGAGAATTGTACGCTGGAGACAAAAGCCGAAACATGTAGCAAATATACCATGAAGAAAGATTAAGAGTTGGCTTTCGATACGGAATGGAAGGCAGAGAGAAGAAAACGAGCAGATGAAAATATTGAAGCGTATATGCGCAATCGAGTGGGAATAAGTCAAGCATTAGGGACCTAAAGGCAGAAAAAGTCACTTCTTTTTGGGTTACATTAGGATAATTGCTACGTTGCAACATTACCACTGAGTGTGCTTCCTCGGCCAGAGGCTGCTTGATGGGCTGGATCCTGAGCCGAGCCAACACTTGCACTTTTGTTTTCGAATGAAGGCAACGGCAGCGCAGCGGTCGCATCAATCCGTCACGAAAAAATGACGTGTCAGCCTGTTTCTGCTTCCTTTTGATTGAGCGCTCATCATTCGTCCTACTTATAGAGGAATTCGGGGCAAAAGTTCGCAGTGGGTCTATTTTAGCATACGAGGTAGAAACACACTGGTATTACTGTATGGGTTTGACGCCTTATATGGTCAGTTGTTAGGTGATATAAATTTAAATAATTTCATAAAAGTACTACGATGTTATAAATGGAGATGTGTTATTAGTAGTTCTGAATTATTATCTGAAAATAGTTCAATAACAGTTTTGTATGGTAGAAAAAAAATGAACTTTAGTAACTAATTGTTATATTCTGATTGATTTTAGGATACATTTAATTTGATCTAAAGCTTCAAGTGCTCCTTTTTAAAGACAGTTTGGGGTCATCCATAGACAACGTGCTTTTTTATGGGGGGAGGGAGAACAAAACGAAACATAATAGGAGTCAGAAGACAAGAGTTTGATTGTGATAGCATTAGAGCAAACATTTCTCTAAGATCTAAGACCTTTTTGAGAATTCTTTGTAACGTTACGACAAGTACCGGGTATCCCCGTTGGTTTGACCCCAGTTGATCTGAACACTTTTTAATTTGACCCCAGGTCATTTGCACATCGTTCAGATTAAAAATAGTTCAAACGTCATTTAGCTCATGGAACGGAGTAAAGTGAAAATGAACTTGTAGAATGGAATACATAATCACAACAAAAACAGCCAAAGAGGCAACCATAAATACGTTTTTCTGTTGTTCATATGGTCGGCGTTAAGTCAGAGTGGACCAAGTGACATTTTTGATATTTCGAGAAAAATGGGTTTAAAGTCTAACGCTATGTAATTTTTGAACTCGTTATAATTTTGGTTCAATATTTCTACACGTCTTTATATTACTTTCAAACAATATAATGTGAAGTGATAATCATGAAAAATCATAATCCAAACCTCTGATAGAACGATTTTTTGAGTGACTAAGTGTACTTGGTCCACTCTGACTGAACTAAAGACCATCGTTCAGTGAGTTGGTTCACTCTGACTGAAAAATTTCTTGAAAAATAACAATCATTGATTGCTTGCATGGTCAAATTGGGTGCATATCTCTAAGATAAACAGATTATCAAGACCCTTCGACACCAGTATCGTAAATTCTTAAATAATTCATATAGTAAATACCAAAATCAGTGGCATTACGATAGCTTGAAAATTAAGGTTTCGCAGGGTCAGGGCATTGAAGACCAGAAATATTCAAATATGCGTTCAGTCAGAGTGGACCAAGTGAAAATCTTGAGTACCGGCCAAAATATGCTGGTGCAATAAGCGGGTCCTAGGACATGCCATACATACACCATAGAACTACTGTAAACTTCTATCGGACTCGGAAATTGACTCAAAAAATGCAGTAATCAATCATTTTATTGCTTTTCAACAGTTGGAAATGTTTTTCGTTTCCTTGCATTCCTCAGCGCGCTGATCAGTTTCGCTGTTATGGTAATAAGCACTTGGTCCATTCTGACTGCACACTTTTATCGATATATGTTGATCATCCAAAGTAAATTTATTACATATCACTCGCAGTTTACAACATTTTGCAATTCTGATCAAAGTGTAACGGAGGTAAGGTAATTTTGTATCTAATGAGAGAATAATCCAATTTTCCCAAGTTTTGTACTTGGTCCCCTCTGACTTAACGATGACCATATGGTCGGCGTTAAGTCAGAGTGGACCAAGTGACATTTTTTATATTTTGAAAAAAAAAAACGGGCTCAAAGTCTAACGCTTTGTAATTTTCTTTACTCAGTGAAATATTGGTTCAATATTACTAACCATCTTTGTGTTACTTTCAAACAATATAGTGTGAAGTGATAATCATAAAAAATCACAATCAAAACCACTGATAGAACGATTTTTTGATGGACTATGTGCACTTGGTTCACTCTGACTGAACTAAAGACCACCGTGCAGTGAGTTGGTTCACTCTGACTGAACAATTTCTTGAAAAATAACACTCATTTAATGCTTGCATGGTCAAACTGGGAGCATATCTTTAAGATAAACATATTATCAAGACCCTTCGACATCATTGCCGTAAATTCACCAATAATCCACATATTCAATCCCGAAATCAGTGGCATTACGATAGCTTGAAAATTAAGGTTTTTATAGTCAGGGCATGAAGACCAGAAATATTCAAATATGCGTTCAGTCAGAGTGGATCAAGTGAAAATCTCGAGTACCGACCAGTATATTGTCCAATAAGCGGGTTCTAGGACAATCCATACATACACCATAGAACTACCATAAACTTCTATCGGACTCTGAAATAGACTCAAAAAATGCAATAATCAATCAGTTTATTGCTTTTTGTCACTTGGTTCACTCTGTCTGCATAGAAAACCTACTCAAATACGGTAAATGGTCAGATATCAAAATAAAATCCATCGAATTATGCCATATTTATGAATTTCTATTAATGGATGGAAAGAAGCATCATTCCATGTCGAAAAATCTGGAAAATAACTTGAAATGTCTTGGATTTTCTAAACTTTCTCAGCGCACTAATCGTTTTTGTAGTTATGGTAAAAAGCAGCTGGTCCATTCTGACTGCATACTTTTATTGATTTTTATAGATCATCTAAAGTAAATTTGTTACATATCTCTCCCAGTTCTCAACATTCATCAAATTGGATCAAAGTGAAATGAAGATAACATTATTTTGCATCTAATGACAGAATAATTCAATTTTCCCAAATTTTGTACTTGGTCCACTCTGACTTAACGCCGACCATATGGTAACTAGAAGTTCAAATCAAAAATGAACCTTGATGGTTTGCATGAGATACCATCGAATTAGCGAGGGTGCACGGAGTTACTTTATGCATTTTTCATGATTTTCTCTAAGAATTTCATCAGAAATTTATCCATGTATTTGCCCAAATGTCCAGATTTTAGTCCGGAAATTTTTAAAAGAGTTCATTTAGTAAGAATTTCCCAAGGAATTGCAATTGTCAAGGACAGCTTAAGAGTTCATCTTGAATTTTCCCAAGGAAAACCACATAAATGAAATGTCTCCAAAGATTATTTTAGAAATCATCTGTCTCCTCCTAACTCCTCCATGATTCTATCCAGTGATTTATCCATCAATCCCTCTGGCACATCCCCCAAGATCCCCCGTCAGTACGTCTTCTAAAATTTACATCGAACTGTATTAAATTATGAAGATTGATTAGTGTTTTGAACTTAGGGTTCATTCATTTATTTCATAACGCTGAAATTGGCCATTTTGGGCACCCACCCACCCCCTTGTAACGCTTTTTGTATGAATGTTATTCAATTTTTGTATGAACTGTAACATCGCTAGGACACCCACCCACCCCCTCTAGCGTTATGAAATTTGTGAATGGGCCCTTATGTTTACAAACTTCTATCATTATCGTTTTGTATTTCAAACAAACTATGGATGGTTCGTCAATTCAAGTGTTGGCATAAACCCTTGTTCTTATTGAATATAGTTTAGTTATACATAGTCTTCTTTTCTTGTCTTTACTAAAAATAACTTTTGAATGGTTCGACATTTGAATGTCGACATATTTTGTTAATCTTCTATAATAGTACCGTAAAACGGGGTAACTTTGATAGTTTTTTCGAAGAAAACTTGAATATTTATGCATGCTGTTTCAAAGAATTTAATTTCATATTTTTAAAACAAGTACTGGTATCCTAACTATCGATTCCAGTTGATAGATTTCCAAAAGATTTATTCTTAATGGATTTATAATTTTTCATATAATCGAAAGTCGGTTTTCTGTTTTGGGGTAACTTTGATAATGAAGCATCACTCGAACAAAATTGAATGAATTATAGAACATTTGTAGGGCGTTGCATATCTTTAGGCGTTTAACGCTATATGGAAACTTCTGACTTAGATTACAAAAATGGTCCCAGTTTGTAAAAATAGTATTCGCTAAGAGTTTTGAGACCGAATTCGAGTTCTACTATAACTAAGCTATCAAGTATAAGTGACGAATTCATTATGACTTCATCAAATAGTGATCGTATAAATTTTCCATATTTGCATATAAATCCTCTAATGTACTTGATTCCAACGGAAATAGCTTTAACATGAAGTGTCATACTAATACTTTTTACTTTTGCATTCGTTTTGCTTAACAGATTAACAGGAACTTTGTTATTTCGTTTAGTATGTTGAGAGTCTCGCATTATCAAAGTTACCCGCATTATCAAAGTTACCCCGTTTTACGGTATATCTTTTCACAGCGAGACAAAATTCGAAAAAAAATTTAAGTAAAAATCGTATTTTTCCTCCTTATCCATGGATCGCATCACCGACCAAAGGTGATTCCCAGATCTTTTTCCTTCTTCACTAATGAACACCCTTTCCGTGGTGATTGTGGAGATGCAGAGGTATTCTCGGTCTCTAGAAGCAACAATCATTACACCCATTCCAACTGACTGTAAGGACTTGGCCGGTGCCGTTATTGATCAATAAGCAAAATCTCCCATCCCTTATTCATTTGGATCGAAGTGCAATTCTTACCAGTTCCGAAGTATTCAATCACGGAGTAGCAACCATTGACATGTACAGTAAGTCTATGCTATGCTAAATGTTATATATTGAAATACAAATAAAGCTTTGAAAAAATATAGTGAGTAGTGTTTGATCCGTTGAATCTGTTGCATGCGCCTTTGAGGGCGAGCGACGGAATCCGGATCAATTGTGTCCGGACACAACACTATGTTAGCACAAAATATTAAAAATGAGTCAAGCATTACGAATGATGTAAAGTTTTGAAAGTTTTCATACAACAAGTGTTACGGAGGGGGTGCGAGGTAGTAATTAATTTCTAATTTTAGATGCTGCTTTACAAGCCGAAATACTTTTAGTTCCGAGACAACTTAGGTGCGAACTTTTGCCCCGCAGTCCGCTACGTGATTCGGTTGGCTGCATACTCCAATGCTTTGTGCGGTGGCTAAGGGAAGGATGATACTTCTAAAATGACGGCAAAACATGTCAAAATAGTCGAATTATAAATTTATCGCGGCAAATAATCGTGGCTGAAAACTGTATCTAATTGGCATATTTCTGAGCGCGGTTTTTGTCTTTGCAACTTGCGGCAGTGGGCAAAGTAGCTAATGTAAAACGGAAGTGGGAAGAGAAACCTATTAAGGAAGCTGCAGCGAGACGGGCAGGTGAAAACGATTTGTAGGATGAATTTTTCTTTGCTTAAAGTGTGAGGTTTGTTGCGGTATTATTTTAATTGCTGTTGAAAAGGGTGTTACGAAATGGAACCATTTTACTCATACGCTCAGAAAACTTGCACATCAATTGGTCGGCGTTAAGTCAGAGTGGACCAAGTGACATTTTGAATATTTTGAGAAAAATGGGCTTGAAGTCTAACTTTTTGTATTTTTTTTACCTCGCTAAAATTTTGGTTCGATATTTCTACACACATTTGGGTTACTTTCGAACAACATAATGTGAAGCGATAATCATGAAAAAATATAATCCAAATCTCTAATAGAACGATATTTTGATGGACTATGTGCACTTGGTCCACTCTGACTGAACTAAAGACCACCATTCAGTGATTTGGTTAACTCTGACTGAACATTTTTTAGGAAACTAACAATCATTTAATACTTGCATTGTCAAACTGATTGAATATCTCTAAGGTAAACAGATTATAAACCTCCTTGGACATCGTAGATTGTTCAATAATCCACATCTTCAATTCCAAAATCAGAGGCATTACGACAGCTTGAAAATTAAAGTTTGAAGGGTCCGGTTATTGAAGACGAGAAATATTCATTCATGCGTTCAGTCAGAGTGGACCAAGTGAAAATCTTGAGTACCGGCCAAAATATACTTGTCCAATGAGCAGGTTCTAGAACATTCCATACAGAAACTATAAAACTACCAAAAACTTCTATCGGACAAGTAGATGAAAAAACCGAATTTAGTACTATACCATTTAATTCCACTAGAGTTTGTATCCTTTGACAGATACGGGTATTTCGCCCTCAACTGTAAGGCCGTCTTCAGTGTCGTGTACTAGACTCGACTTCAACTCGACAGTTCAGGTCGAAATACGCGTATCTGTCAAAGGATACAAACTCTAGTGGAATTTAATGATATATTACTAAATTCGGTTTTTTCATCAACTTATAGGTATTCTACTAAACAGCTCGAAGATTTGGTATCATTCTATCGGACTCTGAAAACGATTAAAAAAAAAATGCAATAGTGAATCACTGCCGTTATACGCATAACTGTCCCATGTTCCAAAATATGCAATCGAGAAAAACGCGTTTAAAGATTTTAACACATTTAGGCCTCGTATTGACCAGGAGTGTGGTTAATTAAAGTACAATCTTCACGATAGTATAAAGAATACCGTGTTCATTCGAGTCAAGGATTTGTATTATGGGAATAAAGTAAATTTAGCTACGAAATTTAAAGTGGGACTGTTATGCCTAGAAACACGGGTTTTTTGGTGAATTTCTACGCATAACAGTCCCACTGGTTGTAGTGACAAATTATGTGCTAAGCATACTGCTGTAGATGACCGTTCTTCCGTATAGATTGTACCGAATGTAGAGGACGTATATTCTCAAGAGTATGTAAAGGCAACTAATGAGGGCTCAAGTGACATGTGCCAAACGGAGCCACGTGTGGAGAAGTGAAGAAATAAGATTTTATAGTTTGGGATAATCAGAAAATGTATGAGTTAGTGAAAGAAAGAGTGGATGAGTAAGCAAGATAGATAATATGTAAATTCCTATATCGACTCTTCCGGCTACAGTCTTGACAGAAACTCGTCTTCGAATTCAAGGTTATTCTGCGGAGTATATATTTAACTCAAAAATCACGACACAAATCTTCACATGATTTGACACTTTTTTGGACTTGATTTGCAAAATCACGATATTTGATAAATCGCAAATTCAGTTTTAGAACCACCAACATATATGCCACTTGCACCGAAGAACTAATTATCCGGAATAACCCAGTACTTATGTGACCAGGTCATCCAAAACCTCTTGAACTATTCTTCTTTGACTTGATTTTGACTTCTTCTTGACTTTATCAAGTTTGATATGTCGCAAGATAGGTCTCAGAACCGCCAATATAATGGCCACTTTCTCTGGGAAACAGGATATCCAAAACAACCTGGCATGTTATCAAGTCATCCAAGAACTTTTGAATTACCCTTCTTTAGCCTTGATTTGGGAATTTATGAAGTGTGATGTTGCCAGCTAGGTTTCAGAACCGACAGTTTAGAGGCCATTTTCTTCAGGGAACCGGGAATTCGGAACAATTCGACATGTGGTCAAATAATTCAAATCCATTTGAACCACCTTTAGGCTTGATTTGCAAATTCATGAAAATTGATGTGTCACAAGCCAGGTTTCAGATTCGGCAATATAATTACCACTTCCACCAGTGAACCAGTATTCGGAACAACCCAACATGTGGCCAAGTCATCCAAATACGGGCGAACTATTTTTATTTAGACTTGGTTTGCTAAATCATGAAGTTGATTTGTCGCAAGCCATGGACTCAAAACTGAAGTGATTACCTTCAAGTGGGATTATTTCAGTACTCCCCGTGATGAATCCAAAATTACGGTAAACTTATAATCGATGACCGTGGTTCCAAAAACTAGAAGAATTTTGTGATCAACCCTGAAAATTCAACTGAAATTTATTGGAAAACGGATGGGAAATAATATTTTGATATTGAAAATTTCAATCAGCCTGACGTCAAAGCTCTCATGAATGATGAATGTATCCCCATAATACAAACACATAAAACAGGTTGTGTTCCATATGGGGTGCAAATCCAACGTAAGAAGATGTTCAAAACGATTTTCCCAAACACCAGCTTATTCAAAAACTGCCTACTGAATATTTTGTTCGAGATCAGCGCAGCGAATTGTATAGTGTGACAGTTATGCGTAGAAATACAGTAGTGGGACAGTTATGCGTGGAAATTCAACAATGGGACAAATTGAATTACGTGCTTTTTATTGAGTTTCCGAACAAAGTTAATTTTTGGTAAGTGTAATCTAAAACTATAGGGGGAGATCCCCCAGTACCGGACACTTAAGCCACTTAATTCATAATTCGAAAAATATTGGTTTTGTGAGCTCGTGTTACCCATTTATGATAAATATTATCATTTTTATAGTGTATAAAAATAAATTTGAAAATATAAATATGAATTATGACATTGCATTTTGATGATGTATTTTAGTACCAAACTGATCGATCTTGAAACGTGGCACCCAATACCGGACACGATCTGAAAATACGTCGAATTCTGTAAATTTGAACATCATTGAATATGTTTATTATAGGAATAGAATACAATTGCCAATTCAATGCATTTGCAACATTTGCAAGAACAATTTGAGTTTTTTCTTAGTTTACAAGATGTCCATCAAAATCCTCTTTCATATATGATGAAAAATAGCACATTTTACGATGTTGTTATGAATGTTCATTCTTCTTAATTTTATCGCATGTTTGATACCATGATCGACGGAATCCATGAAAAATGAATGTATTTTGAGACACTGGTGCAATAATTACAAAGATAACATTTAAAAAATCAAGCTGTCCGAAACTGGGGGACAGGATGTGCTTAACCCAAAATTGTAATTTGTCCGTATTTGGTTCAATTATGGTATAAAATACATTTATACTATCAAATTAGGATTATTTTCGAACATGCTTGCGTAATCCAAAGTATTTTTTCATATTCAAAATAATTACTCAAAAGGCTCAATATTTAGGCGATACGTCAATTTTTTTAAGATTTTCAAACTTTTCTACTTTTTTAAAAAGGCATGCATATTTCAAGGATGTGTTATTCTACGCAAACATTAGTCTCCATAATAGCTTCCTTTCCTTCTAATACACCATCTTGATTGGACCATGATTTCTCAATGTTTCGACTTTGTCCGGTATTGGGTGCTGTCCGGTACTGGGGGATCTCCCCCTACGTAAAAATAAACTGTTTGATGGCAAAAAGTCAAAATGTACAAAAAGTAACATGGGACAATTATGCGTATAACGGAAGATCAGTTTACTGCTATTTTGACACTTGGTCCGCTCTGTCTGCACAGAAATCGTTGCAATTTCTGACCACCCATCTATGGTAAATGGACAAAATTCAAAATCAAATGCATCGAATTAAGTCATATTTATGAATTTCTATTGATGGATGAGATGATGAATCATTCAATGTGTAAAAATTTTACAAATCACTTGAAATGTCTTTCGGTTCCTCGCACTTCTCAGCGCGCTTACCATTTTTGCTGTTATGGTAATAAGCACTTGGTCTCAGAGTGGACCATACCTGCATACTGTTATGGATTTTTATTGATCATTTAAAGTAAATTTGTTACACATCTCTCGCAGTTTACCGCATTCATCAAGTCTGATCAGAGTGAAATGCAGGTAAGGTAATCTAATAAAAGAATAATCAATTTTATAAAAGTTTTGTACTTGGTCCACTCTGAATTAACGTCGACCAATTGTATGTTGGTTTGATGCTTTGTCATGACAGAGCTTATTTGGATCACAAAACTTGCAGTCATTTGGATTTCAAAGTTTGGAGCCATTTGGATGAAAGCTGAGACCAGTTTGTATGGGAAATGAAAGCTAAACATTACATATACTCTGCAATTGGATTAAATGTAATTTGCGAAAAAGTTACACGTCTTCTTGGTGAGAATCGAACTCACATCTCCCTGTTCACTATAAAGGGTGCGTTAATACTAAGTCACGTGATGACTCATGGACGCAGAAGTTAACCTGAATTCGATTTCAACTCAATAATCACGTGGTCTTCTTTCGCAACGATGAATTGATGCTCCCGAATAGCAAATTTTCCAGAAACATTTTTGGCACTCGTAATTGTCATAACATTATATATGTCGGAGTGGTAAACAAACTAATCATCTGATATGCATCCTTCTTCGAGTAATTGGTGGTTCTTTCGAGTTTCACCTCTCTCGGCATCTTAGACCATATCAATATCTCCTTCTTGGAATTTTATGTCGTCCTTTCTAGCTTACCACTCTGTTAGTGAAGACTAGTCTTGCACCGAAGAGAATTAAGGACTGTTCATTTTATAAAGTTGACACCTTATTTATGCCTGGGGGCCCAGATAGCCGTAGCGGTAAACGCGCAGCTATTCAGCAAGACTAAGCTGAGGGTCGTGGATTCGAATTCCACCGGTCGAGGATCTTTTTGTGTTGGAAATTTTCTCGACTTCCCAGGGCATAGAGTATCTTCGTACTTGCCACACGATATACACATGCAAAAATGGTCATTGGCATAGGCTCTCAGTTAATAACTGTGGAAGTGCTCATTAGAACACTAAGCTGAGAAGCAGGCTCTGTCCCAGTGGGGACGTAACGCAAGAAAGAAGAAGAAAAACCTTGCTTATGCAATATTTTTTTAATTTATTGATTAAATCGTATTCGGTTTTCTTTGCATCGTTCAACTATTATTCTACAAAGTTATGAAAATAGAAAAACTTGCAAAATGCTTTTGGATGAAGAACCGAATAGTTTTTCCAAAAACTCCTAAGAAGAACTGTTCGTCAAAGTTAAGCATTATTTTTTGTATGAAAATAATCCTATTTTTTATGAACAAATTGTATGTTGGTATCCTTTTCTACTCTACTAAAGGTAGAGCTTTAAAAACATCACTATTCTCAGACACTACATAGCAAAAAAAAATCGTAAATTTACGTGACACGTAAACTTTTATGATAATCATGTAAAACGAGTTATAACTGAATATTCAACGATACATAATGTAAACTGTCTCATTGCATTCAAAAATGCTTGCAATCTTGAGTGAAACTGAAACATTTCATGATTTTCTATCCAACATTCCTTTTTTGGTGTGTAGGTCACTTTAGTGATTTATTCATTTTGATAGAATATGCAAATACATCATCCGTTTAGTCCCAGCAAAAAGTAAAAATAAAAGCGTGTTAAAAATTGGTTTAGATTACTTATGAAGCAATATTTGTATAAAAGAGAACTAAATCTTGAGTTTCAATTGCATTCTTAGGTACAAATTTTACTCTTAATGGTCGTTTTATTGAATAATCTCATACTTTTAAAATCATGTACGCATAGGGTACCAATGGTTGTAACAGTAGATTGGACTATGGAATAAAATGTACATTTTTCGATTAAAACGACATGCGCTATTTTCCGTGGATAGATCGCCTCTAGCTTAGTCGATTTTCCAAATTTCAGCTTTTGATTTTATCAAAAAGTCATATAGATAATTAAGTTTACTCAAAAAAATTGCTTCCTTGCACCAATAGTTGCCGTCGTGTTCCAGTAGTGGATCAACGGATGGAAGCAGTTTTTAAAATGGATGTATACAAATGAAGAAAAGTCCCAGAGCTGATCTTTATGCTTCATTCGAAAGATATTAGTTGCTGTTCCGAGGGAAAAATGTTAAACCTATATAAAAATTTAACATTTTGTTTTAAATTCCTTGTATCATTCCCGAACGTCTACTACTGGAGCACTAGCGCAACTACTGGATCACGTGTACCAATAGTGGCTCAAGCGATTTTATGTTAAAAAAATAGTTTTATCACTCTTATTATATTTTTTACATTTAGTAGAGGTTGATTTTTTTCTATTGACGCCAAAAAGATCTCTGTTAAGGCTTTTCGTTATTTTGTTATGATTTTTATAGCTTAGGTAGTCCACTAATGGCACCGGCACCTTATTTATCGATCTACAGCTAATTGTAGGCATTTTTCTCCAAATATTTTGATCGGAAATCTTGGAAAAACATATTATGAAAATAATACTTGGAAAATAAATTCGATTTCATTACAACAGTGCTGCCAATTTTAATTATTGTCATTTTGCTTTGAGACGCACGCTATGTCTGAACTAGACGATTATCAAAATCGAATGTACATAGGATTTTTTCTCGCTAAATGTTAGTATTTGGTCTATACTTTAATAATCTGAAGGTTTTAAAATATTCTATCGGTGAAATTTTTTCCATACATTTTGTATGGGCTGAAATGCGCCGAAAATCGCGTTTTTCATAGGTTGTAGTATGAAAAATAGCTAAAAAGTGTAAAGTATCAAAATTTCACCGATGGAATATTTTAGAACTTTCCGATTATGAAAATATAACCCAAAATCTGAACAATGGCGAGAAAAAATCCGACGTACATTCAGTTTTTGTAATCTGCTGGTTCAGACATAGCGTGAGACGTCTTCTGAATATAACTCTTCTGAATTGTAACTCCAAAAATAACTTGATATTTTGCAGCAGGCTTTTGATTGTTGATGCTTTCGAAGTATAAGCCTTTTTTTGAAAATAAAAAATATAGATAGTCGAATTTTCCAGAACATTTCTACTTATCATTGATTTTGATAGCCTCCCAAAATCGATCGTTGTAAACATTGTGCCCTATTCATGTGAAATTTAATTGTTTTGGTGGCTTTTTTATTATTACAATATTGTACAACATTACTCGAACGATGTACAGAAAACCGATTGTGATTTCATTAATAAATTAAAAAGATATTACATGTTCAAGGTATCCACTTTTTTAAAATGAACAGTTCTTACATTTGGGGAAAGGGTAATATTAAAAACTAGCCTTCCGGGAATGACATTCTGGGAAACGGTATTCGGAAAAAAGGAGCACAATCGCTGTACCAATACCATTGTTGTAATACCAGGAAGAAGCTCAACAGAAGATTTGGAAAAAATGAAGATGATTCTGAAGATGGATCCCTGATATTCTAATTAAAAATACATAGAATATCCAATGTTGAAACATTGGATCGATCGAACAAATCGTTACAATCTATTGCCATGTGTTTAGTAAATATACAGTATGGCCCATAAAAAAATGCGAAAATCGCCATATCATGTTTTACGGTAGTTTTTACTAGGAAAATGTGAACTAAACATAAATGTTATTCATTATTTGCATTGTTTAATCTGTTTAAACTCAGGTTTTCGCTTTGGACATGATTTTTATCTGTTACTTTCACCTTACTAGAAAGAAATTGGAAGCATACCTTCAAATTTTATCATGCAGTCATCAAGTTCAATATATTTGTGATTAAAGTTTCTAAAACGTCAACAATGGGGTGAGGACCTTCACAGGCCTTGTCTTTAGCATTCGCCTACATCAAATGATAGAATGGATTCATACCTGGATCATTGGAGTCATAAACATGTTATTGAAAAAATTGCTCATTTTGGAGAGCCGTATTTGAACCTTCATATAAGTGTAATAAGCGGCTCTGTATTGCTCAAAACCTATGAGCTAGTATTGATATAAGTTGTCTCTAACCGAAGGAACAATATTTTTCCTCAAAAACTTTTATAAACCTCTGTGTTTATTTTTTATTAAACTTTAACAAAAAATAATGGCATATCAAACCCATAAGACACAAATGCCCTCAAAAATAAGACCCTGTCAAAATATTTTATAATGACCATGAAAAACACGTTCTCTAAGAAGTCCTCCATCCACTGATACCAAACATACTAATATTTCCAACAATAAAGTTTGATTTTCGAAGGTGGAAAGTTTATCACCAGAGTATACGACAATCAGACGCTGTTTGTTGCTTTGAGCGGACAAAACCTTTGAACTTCTCTACTTTATTACATTATTTTGGACAGTAAGAAAATTATGACAAAAATTTTCCTAGATAGCAAAGCATTGAAGACGTGAGCGAGCATAATGAGCATGAACTTTGCACAATCAAAGCGACCATGTTTCCCGAACTGTGCTACTCAGTTTGACTCCAGTTAGTGATCATGATCGATCACTGTTGGGATAAACAATGAGCTCGGATTTTCACCTAGCAACACTAAAGTGAAACACTACCACGAGCCACGATTGCTACGAACTGGTTCAAAACAAAGCAAACCAAATTGAACCTAAATGTCACTGAATTTTCGAAAAAAGATGTTGTGGGAACTTCAATCTTCGGCTTTCTGCAATGACATTTCAATATAACACGCTTGTCTTGAACCCGTATAGGATGGACTGAATTTTGCCTTTGACAATCACAATCTTTTCCATTAATTGATGCCATCGACTCATAGATCAAGCGTAAGGCTTGTTGGTCGACTTGCGGATTATAGAATTATGCTTTCGCAAACAAAAACATCCCAATCTTAAATCACCAATTTTCTATGGCAGTCAGGTGCAAGAATAGCGGGAATCGGAATCCGATAATGAATTTTCCGATACCTAGTTGAAAACAGTCACTAGTTTTACTATCAGGATGACTGAAGTGAGCCACACGTACAGCGCGATACAAAACCACAAAACATGGTGGACTGCCATTTTCATTCTTAAAATCTCCCACCTCCCGCCAACCGACTTCGATATCAGTCTCAAGCGAACTCCATGTGTCCGTCGCCTTTAGCCTTACAGATCTGATTCATTGGTACTGAAAATGGAAATCAAACTCAAAACAGCTTAATATAAACACTCCGTATCCCTGTAGAATTCTCGAAAGGGGGGAAAATTGCCTGCTAAAACTACAATTGCTTCAAATTCGTCGATGGGCTATCGTGATCACTTGGTTTCTAATTGCTGATCTGCTCTGATCACGTATGGGCGTTCTGATGAGCGTCAATCCTCAACGAGCTCGCCAACTCACCGCCTACCCTTTAGCTGAGCATCAACGATGCCTAAAATCGACTGATTTATGCCCGACCATGATATCCTGGACATGATTAGTTGGAAGTCTACCAACATTCAGGCATTTTTATGTATAGGATGATGCTGGAAATCAACTCATGACACTTTGAACGGTAGCCATTTCAATATCGACCCCATCTCGATAAATGGAAGGTAATATGTTGTCAACAAAATGTGAAGAATAGCTTGAGCATGATTGCAATTCGTAGTTGGTAGTTGGTGATTGACAAGAACAACCAAAATTGCACAAGGAACCAACAAACGGAGCTAAGAAGAAGGAAGAGGGGGGGGGGGGTGGATTCTTAGAATTCCAAACATTACAGAGTCAATAAAGACGCCGACTACGTCCTTATGGTTACTGGCGAAGGGAAGGAATCTTAGGTTGACATCCATTGTTACTAAAGACCGAGTATACCTCTGCATCTTCTTGGTTGTCTCGGGAAGGAGTTTTTGTTATTGGGAAGGATTCAGAAGCTACAAAATCTGGATTTACTTTGATAAGTGATGAGTTTCACGTAACTTCAATTGAAAAAGTAACCAAAGATGACGACTGAAGGAAGATGTGTTTTCATGTTACAGTCGTTAGGTAATGAAAGGATTCTTTGTGATATCCATTATTATTAGAGACCGAAACCAATGTTCAGAATAGCTTAATATAAAATAGTTTTACCAAATTACCACCATGATAGTGTGGTCTACATAACACATGAAAAAGTAGAATTGCGCAACCAATAGTTAATAAGCAAACTGGTGCAACCATTTTTGAGTAATGGGTATTTATGTTTCTGTTACCACTCTGACCGTATAAAGATCTTTAAAAGTTCAAAAACCATAATTTTATAATTTACAGATTTCTGGAAGACCACTAAACCGATTTGAATGTTTTTTAGAGAAATTCCTCAATACCACGTAATAGCACATATTTATTTTATTCAATACGCGAATTAAACCAAAATGAAGGCAAAGAAAATTTATGAGTTAAGTGCCGGTCCCTTAATGAAGAGTTTCTTGAAAAGCTTGTGACCAATGATCAAATTGGACACATATTCTAAAAATAGAAGTGTTTTTTTAGAACATATGCTAAAATGGTGCAAATATCACGAAAAATTAGAAATATGATTGTTTGAATATCTGACATTACGTCTTTACTGGAATAAATCCTGCTTCTCAGCTTAGTGTTCAATGAGCTCTTCCACAGTTGTTAACTGAGATTTTTTTTTGCCAAAGTTGCCATTTTCGCATTCTTATACCGTGTGACAGGTACGATGATAGTCTATGCTCAAGGAAGTCAAGGAATTTTCCATTACGAAAAGATCCTGGACCGACCGGAAATCGATCCCAGACACCTTCAGCATGGCTTCGCTTCGTAGCCGCGGACACTAAACAATCGGCTATGGAAGTCCGATTATTTATTTTTATTAAAATGGTGCTGCAATGTTAAATGGTCTAAAAATACAAGTTTTTTCTTTGTAGATGAGTGGTAAAGCATTTCATGTGAAGAGTTTGACGATGACGTAACGTTTAGTAAGGAAACCATTAATAAAGGTTAGAGACTACTTAGAGGAAGTGTGTCAAATTACTCAATATCCTGAAAATTCAAAGAGAATTTGAAGAACATCGTAAGTGATCAACAAAGCTCCATGGACTCTTAGTTTGTAAGAAAATCCAAACCATATTTCCTGTAAACGTTTACGTAATTAATGAAGGACCATTCAAAACGTAGAAAAATATGTACCTGATTTGTTTAAAATGAAAGTTTTTATTTTCTTGTAAAATTTGTTGGTTTTAAATAACTCCTCTATAAGCAATTAACAACCAAGGAAAAGTGTGAAACTCGGACCACCAACAGTTTCACATTTGATCAGTCATTTAGCAGTTTGTTTGCAGTTGATTTAACAGTACGTAGGCAGAACGGGTTCAGTGCCGCAAAGAAAGAGACAGCCTACTTGCACAAGATGCATGTGAAACTAAGACAACTATCGGTGTGAATAAAATGAAACGGCACTAGTATACGGTTCCGATCGAATCTTGAGGGCGGAGCATGGAAGCATGCTGTGTGCAAATCCTCGCCGCAGTAGAATGAGAAATCCCAACAACGTGAGCCACCACACAGAGAGCGAGAGCGAACGTTGCATGGTTTGGTGATGAACACGCTCGCCGTATAGATGGGCAACGAGAATGCATAACCAGCACGCGACACGGCTTAGCTCCCTTCTTTGCTCGCTTTTCTGAGGCGTTTGAAAGCGTTTCGTTTTCCGGAAGAGGGTCACGAGGCACGTTGATAGCCGATTCGCCGTGGAAAATTGGGAAAGAGGATTGGATGAGCGAAGATAATGAGTGTTTCTTGGAATAGGTACATCAGAATAATGAATCGTCTTATGAAAGAGGAGAAAGGTAGGACATTCAACAATTCACTGTAATTCTACAGATAAATGAAAATTCAATCCGAATGTTGCCTTCAATTGTTTATCGATTACTCTACTGTATAGCAGGAACTTACATTGATATCAATTTTTATTACCATAATGTTTTTGAAATTGCTTGAACATATCATACACCTTGCAAAATTAAAATAGAACCAAACTATCTTTCCAGTACTACGAATAAGTTAAAACTACAATTTGAACTTTAACACTTCACTTTTTACAAAAAATAAAATCACTAGTTAGGCGAGCAAATACCTTTAAACTCTAATATGTGTTGCTTATTTTGACAGATAGGCCTATTTCGTCTGCGACTTACAGACTTCTTCAGTGTCGAGCACTCGACACTCCTGCTATCTGTCGGATTGATTTCTCTCTTTAACTAATTTCTTTATTTTGATTGGAAGAATGAGTTTTTACTATGGGATAATAAGTTTGTACTTACATTGCAGTACTAGCGTGTTTGGAACACATCTCGAAATTTTTCCATAGTAATTGCCATATAAACCTACATTGTCTTTGGGACACCTTTAAATCACCACCTAGAAAGCTGAAAATTTCACAGAACACTATTTTTATGATAAGAATTATAAGAAACATATGGGAGATTGGATTCTCAAACATTTTTAAATTTTGAACCGCCCTAATACACCATAGGTTTAATATTATTAAATAGGGTAAAATTTCAAATTAATTGTAATTTGTTTTCGTGTTAGTTAAACAGTTTTTGTTGTTTTTGAAACAGAATGCAACCCTTCTGTCACTTTTTGCAGAAAAGTAAACCCATGTAAGCTTAAGTGTAGGCACACGGACTCTTTCTCCGTTATGACGATGATGGCTCTGTGATAGGGCCCCTTCCAACTACGAAGAAGACCAATAAGATGGAGACGCCCGTGGCCTGACTTGTCATTGTCCGATGGTTGGTCGTTAAATTAATTAGGAAAGGGGCTTGCTTCTTGTGCTGGACCCGCCGCTCCAGGGGGAAAAGACAACGACAACGAATGGCAGAGTTTCGTTAGCTTGCGCTTCGTTGTTACACTACTGGCAGGCACATGGACAGAAGAACATAGAAAATTGATTGTTCGGATGTCAGGAAGCGATAAGGGCGATTCCCTCTACCACCCAAATTTCTATACCACAAACTTAGTGGTGGAATCGTTTGTGAAAGGTGATGCACATTGCCAGGGCTGAAGATAGCAATAAATGGCAGGAAGACGTACATAATAGCTTCATTTGCGATGGCATGGCATGACACTGTGGAAAAGCGTTCCGATAAGGCCATTTTGTGGCACGTGGTGCTAGGATGGGGTATGAGCCGACCTATGTCTATGGATAATGATAAATATAATTGCGGTTGATTCTCGGTTAGAACACCATAGATATTGCCATATTTTGTCTGAAATGGCTTTTAATAGAATTTATTAAAAGAGTTTTAAGCTATTCAATATGGGGCCCAGATATCCAAAGCGGTAAACGTGCAGCTATTCAGCAAAACCAAGCTGAGGGTCGTGGGTTCGTGTCTTACCAGTCGAGGATCGTTTCGTAAAGAACATTTGCTCGACTTCCCAGGGCTTTGAGAATCATCGTACCTGCCACACGATATAGGAATGCAAAGAAAGGTTAATTGGCATTCGGTTAATAACACATGCAATTATGGCTGAAGAAGTTCAAAATTGGATTACGTTTCTTTAACCCGTGTGGGCCTGAGTGGAAGAAAAAATACTGAAAAATACCCTCGCCGCTCAGTGAATATCCAACGGCAGCAAATATTTTTGTCGATATATAGGTAGGGTCGATGTACCAATAGCCGCATAGCTAAGAACAAAAATTCGTATAAAATCGAAAAATAACGCTATCGTCATTATTTTTTCATCATCTGAAAGCTTTTTATCTTGGTTTTGTGGGAAAAATATGAAAACTACGAAAACTCAAATGTTTGCATTTATCATCGCGTGTGCCACTATAGGAATACATGTGCCTATAGTAGCACTATTTCTAATTTCTGTTCCTATAGTAGCACTAGCATCCCGGCGTTGGCAAAATACTTATCAAAACCGTATGTTTACAAAACTTTTATATTTTTCCTACAAAGTGTGGATCAAAAGCTTTCGTTTGATGTAAAAAAAGTTCTTGATTCATCAATTATTTTGTAAAATAAAAAATAGTTTATCTCAGTAGTGCTACTATAGGAACAATAGGTTTACTATAGGCGCAAGGGAGCTCAAATTTTAAGCAAAACTAATAATTTAGGTCAATTTTTGAACAAAACTAAGCTGTGTATCAATGGTACTTAGATAAATAGCTCCTGACCTTCATGTCAAAAAATGTTTTGACAAGGTTTATAGCAAAACGGCCGTAAAAAGCCACTAGTGCGACTATAGGGGACTGTCCACTAAGGGAACACCGACCCTACACATATCTAGTTTCTTGGGTCTTACCCAAGTGGTTAGAGTCCGCGGCTACAAAGCAAAGCCATGCTGATGGTGTCAGGTTCGACTCCCGGTCGGGCCAGGATCTTTTCGTAATGGAAATTTCTATGTCTTCTCTGGGCGTAGAGCATCATCGTACTTGCCACACAATTATACTAAGCAAACAAATTCTCACTCAGATTTTTTATCATTAGAATGCTCTTGATCTGCTGAATAGCTTCGCCGAAGATACCAGCCTTCTATCTCATCGTGATCTTGAGACATCCATTCAAGACCAATTTTGGCCTCCTCGCACCCACGTTTTTTCCGTTATCTTGGCAAGGAGAAGGGGTCAGGGGGGATAGCCCACTGGGCTGTGTCGATTTTTTGCAAAAAATCGAAATCAATAACGTGCCTGATAAATCAAAAATTAAAAAAATCATTGCAAAATATAATAATTTATAAAAATCATTTAGTTTGTGCGCTATCGAATTGAAGTTTAGTTTGGGAATTTAAATTTTACAGAATGGAAAAAGTTGCATTTTCAAGAATCATCGAAACAAAAAACCATTGCAAAGCAAAGTTAAAAATCCGGTCGCATCTTGATGAATTCGGGCACACATTTGCGATGGTTTTTGTCGAAGATACGAATTAGCTTGGATCAACAGTACGGAAGTTATTTAACTTTCAAGTTTGACAAATCTTTGCCACATGATTGATTGCTTGTTAAATCGGCAACACGGAGAGAGCACTCTCAAGCCTCCCCCAAATCAACGCAATTTTTTTTATCAACGATAGCGACGAAAAATCGCCGTAATTTAGTCGTTGTGTCGTTGCAAGTACTCTTATATGACTAGTCCAACGTGACGAAAATTGCATCGAAATCGTGCCGCCTTGGCTTAGGCACGCTCATTAAACTGTGCATGCAGCGAAACAACAACGAAACCGCGGAGATTTTTTGTCGGTTTCGCTGAAAAAATCGCATTGGTTTGGGGGAGCCTTCAAGCAAAAAGGGGTTGTGGTCGGCGTTTTATTTTTCACAGACTGATAGAAAAGAGGCGGTGGGTGACGGATAGATTCGATTTTTAAATGTTAAATTTGGTCATAATTTTTTCACGTTATATACAGTATTGGACAAAACATTTGCAACTTTTTCGATTTTTCATACAAAATGGATCAACTTTGGAGGCTCAGATCTCAGTTATTTGTGGACCGATTTGAATGAAATATTTTTGAGAGATTTTTCCAGTCACGAGTTCAACAGCAATAACAGTTTGACTAAACCGAATGTTTTGACATTTTTTTTTATAATTTACCTAACTTAAAAAGTTGAAGGAATATAATTATAGGGGGAGATCCCCCAGTACCGGACACCTAAGCTTCTAAAATCATAACTGAAAAACTATTGATTTTTTGTGGTCTTGGTGCCCAATTATGATAAATATTATCATTATTGTAGCGTACAAAAATAAATATGGAAATATAAATATGAATTTTCACATTGTATTTTGATGATGTATTTTTGTACCAAATTGACGTATCACAAAAGGTGGCTCCCTATACCGGACACGATCTGGAAATGTCCCGAATTCTAAAAAATTGTATATCATCGAATGTTTTTACTTCAGGAATAGTATTTTATCAATAATTCAATGCATTTGCAACTTTCACAAGAATAATTTGAGCTTTACTAAGTCTGCAAGTTGGTTATCAAAAAACCTCTTTCTTATATGACGAAAAACAACATTTTTTATATGTTGTTCTGAATTTTCATTCTTCTTATTTTTATTGCATGTTCGATACCAGGATCGATGAAATCCATGAAAAACGAATGTATTTTGAGTCACTGGTGCGAAAATTACAAAGATATCATGTAACAAATCAAACTGTCCGAAACTGGGGGACAGGAGGTGCTAGACCAAAATTGTAGTTTGATCATATTTAGTTTAAATATGGTACAAAATACATTCACACTTTCAAATTATGATTTTATGCGATCATGCTTGCGTGTTTTAAATTATTTTGCCATGTTAAAAATAATTACTAATTAGGCTTAAATTTAGGGCGATACGTCAAATTTTTAAAAATTTTCATTCATCTCTACTTTTTTAAAAAGTCAAGCATATTTCAAGGATGTGATATTCTACGCAAACATTACTCTCCATTATAGCTTCCTTTTCTTCTAACACACCATCTTGATTGGATCATGATTTCTCAATTTTCGAACTTTGTCCGGTATTGGGTGCTGTCCGGTACTGGGGGATCTCCCCCTAATATATTCGGCAAAGTTGTAGATTTAGACAATATGAACAAGTTTGCTGAAGACTATTTATGTGTAGGGCTTTCCTATTTTCAGATAAATCATTTACAATTTTTCGTAAAAATTTCACTTGAGTCAAACCGTTATTACTTTTGAACTCATGATTAGAAAAATCGCTCAAAAATATATGATAAAAATCAAGTTATGTCTGATGTGCTGCGAAAATTTCATACAAATCGAGATCTGAGCCTCCAAAGTTAACCATTTTGTATGGGAAATCGAAAAAGTTGCAAATGTTTTGTCCAATACTGTAAGTATAGTGTCCTTGGGAAACTGGTTAACAAGTTCAGGGGCTACACAATGGTGGGTTCAGCAGGAAGCGTTGACATATTACGTAACGTAAAAAATAATTTTATGTATATGGAAGTATTGAAACGTGTGTGTTAATCGCAACTTCCACCCTACTATACTAAGCTTCCATCCCACTATACTGATTACACGATTTGTGAAAGGCCCCCTCTGCTCAAAATTTGAACCCACTGTGTAATCCGTTATGTGACGCTGGGCTTGTGCATTTAATCTTTTTGGAGATGTTGTCGAATAGGTCGTATGTATTACAAGATAGCGCAGTAATGTCTTTGGAAAAGTTTTAGTACTCAGTACGATCTTCTCTTAGATATCGTTCAAATATTACGTAACGCAACAAGGGGAGATAAGGGGTCTCACATAGTGTTACGGTTCATACAAAACATTAAAATTTTCCACGCAAAAGCTGTTACGTGGGGGAAGAAGGGGTCGTAAATTGACAGTTTTTGCTTTAGGTAATATTTGAATAACCCCTTAGAAGTCAAGAAACATCTTTTAATTTCAGCACATGGTTGGTAGGGGTGCCTTTCTAATTTTCTTTATATGAAGCTTATGGGAAATTTACTTAATCTTTGCATCATGTACTATCCAAAGATCCTGACGATTTGGAAGGTTGACGTCTTCAACAAAGTTGTTCAGAATGTCAATGGCTATCATTATTTGAATCAATTAATTCGACATTTTGCCACTAGGAGGCGCTAGTGATCATGCAAGTTTTGTTTCGTAGATGCCTCAGGATCCTAACTACTTAGCAAAATGGCAACTTTGGCAAGGTTTTTAAATAGGTCAATGGTTATCATTATTCGAATCAATTGATTCGACATTTTGCCACTAGGCAGCGCTAGTGATCAATGCAAGTTTGTTTCGTAGACATCTTAGGATCCTGACTACTAAGAAAGATGACGCGTCGTCAAAGTAGTGCATTAGATGAAGAGCTGTAATTATTCGAACCAATTGATTTGACATTTTGCCACCTGGTGGCGCAAATGAGCATGCAATGTTTCGCAGATATCTCTGAATATCTGCGACTACTTAGAAAGATGGCGTCTTTAGAAAAGTTGTTCATTAGGTTAAGGGCTGTCATTATTCAAATTTATCAATTCAACTTCTGTCACCAGGCGCTTGTGAGCATGCGAAAGAAAGCGTCTTCGTAAATCGTAAATATCTACTAAGAAAAAAGGCGTCTTTGTAATTCATTGGGTCAAGGACCATCATTATTCGAATAAATGGATTCGACATTTTGCCACCAGGCGGTACTAATAAGCATGTAATTTTTGTTTCGCAGATATCTCAGTATCCTGACTCCTTGGAAATTTATAATAACATTTTTTACAAAGTTGTCCATTAAATTAAAGACGGTCATTATTCAATACAAACGATTAAAATTGTTGCCACTGGGTGGAGCTCCAAGCATTCAAGTTTTGGATTCGCTCATAAAACTTTCGAATATATCGCAGGAACCTAAAAGAATGGAAAGTTAGCCTCTTCGACAAAGTTTAAAAGATTTCTATACGTTGATTCTCCCGGTTGGCATTTTGCCCTTTGAAATTTTCTCCACACTAGACAACAGACTAACATGTGACGCTCAGTTGTACAGTCGAAAAACATCCCACAAAAAAAAAGTTCAATAGACTGAACCGACAATCGAGCACATTTCTTTACATAATTCAATTTAATGCCTGACGATACTCACTGAACGGCCACGATGCCCACAAAGTTGTTTATTAGGACAAGAACTATCAATATTCGAAACAATTCATTCGAAATTTTGTGGCGCTAGTGAGCATGCAATTTTTTTCGAAGGTGTTTTGAAAACCTGATTAGTTATAGAGAAGGCTGTCATCTTTGGCCAAGCTGTTCAATTAGTCTTAACCCCTCTACCAGCAGTTTCAATTTTTTACCATAAAAATATTTAAATCACTATACTTTGTTTGTTTCTTGATATTTTTTTTCATAAGCTGTCAAATAATGATGATGATCATTGGTCATCCAGTTTTGAAGATATTCCGATGTTCCTTGGGGACCAACATTTCCCATATAAAATTACTTTAGGAATCATTCTCTTTTTAGTCAATTGATAGATATAAAATATGGGCTATATAATGTTAAGAAATAAGGAACTTCTAAAAAAATCGTTTGACTTGTTTCCAAGAAATCTTACAAAATTATGTTTTTTAAACTTCTGTGGGTCTATCTACGCCCAGTGTGGTACCACAAACTTAAATGCTCGATTTATGGACAAAAGGTTGAAAGACAAAACGTTGAAAGTACAAAAGGTCGAAAGACAAAAGATCGAAAGACAGAAGGTCGAAAGGACAAAAGGTCGAAAATGATTTGGTTGATCGGAAATTTTTCCATCTTTGAAAATATATTTTCGACCTCTTGTGCCTCCTTTTTCGTTCTTCGCCCTTTTGTCCTTTCGACCTTTTGTCTTCCGACCTTCTGTCCTTTCTACTTTATGTCTTTCGACCTTTTGTCATAGACTTAAATGCTCATATCTAAAAAACGGTTGTACCAAATCGCTTCATTTTTACAACAGACACTCTTCAAAGTATCGTTTTAAAAAGTGAATAATCTAACATGAGAAAAATCTATAGCCTAAGATATTAAAGTGGGTTATGGCTACGTGTCAGTCCCCCAAAAACTTTGGAATAGCTCCCAATTCAGACGAGACGACCAATGGTTGAAATCAGATTCTAAAAGCAGAAGATTTTTTGAAAACACGTGAAAAATATTGAAAAACGAAAAAGTTATTGCGATTAACCTTTTGATCATTTTTGTCGAAGACGCTATCTTTCTCAGCAGTCTCCGAAGATATCTACCAACATCCTTAAAAGTGGACATATCCTAAAAGTAAACCAAGAAAGCTGTTTTTTTTTTTTCAAACGATGTGCACAGAATACCACCGTTGCTTTGGTATGATCTCGGATGGCCTTCTCTTGGTCCTCCGGAAGATCCAGAATCGTAAAAGTAGATATAATCCGCAAATTGACAGTTGGGTATTTTTTTTTCAAACGACTTGCAGTGGTGATCTTCAAATTAGTATGCCATCGTTTCCTCGGTATGATCTTGAAAGGCTATTTTTTGGTCCTCCGGAAGATCGAAAGACAGAAGGTCGAAAGGACAAAAGGTCGAAAATGATTTGGTTGATCGGAAATTTTTCCATCTTTGAAAATATATTTTCGACCTTTTGTCCCACCTTTTTCGTTCTTCGCCCTTTTGTCCTTTCGACCTTTTGTCTTCCGACCTTCTGTCCTTTCGACTTTATGTCTTTCGACCTTTTGTCATAGATTTAAATGCTCATATCTAAAAAAACGGTTGTACCAAATCGCTTCATTTTTACAACAGACACTCTTCAAAGTATCGTTTTAAAAAGTGAATAATCTAACATGAGAAAAATCTATAGCCCAAGATATTAAAGTGGGTTATGGCACGTGTCAGTCCTCCAAAAACTTTGGAATAGCTCCGAATTCAGACGACCAATGGTTGAAATCAGATTCTAAAAGTAGAAAATTTTTTGAAAACACGTGAAAAATATTGAAAAACGAAAAAGTTATTGCGATTAACCTTTTTAACATTTTTGTCGAAGACACTATCTTTCTCAGCAGTCTCCGAAACATCCGTAAAAGTGGACATATCCTAAAAGTGAACCTAGAAAGCTGTTTTTTTTCAAACGATGTGCATAGAATACCACCGTTGCCTAGGTATGATCTCGGATGGCCTTCTCTTGGTCCACCGGAAGATCCAGAATCGTAAAAGTAGATATATTCCGCAAATTGACAGTTGGGTATTTTTTTTTTTCAAACGACTTGCAGTGGTGATCTTCAAATTAGTATACCATCGTTTCCTCGGCATGATCTTGAAAGGCTATTTTTTGCTCCTCCGGAAGATCCTTAACATCCGTAAAAGTAGACATATCCTGAAGAGTATGAATTTTGTTGGATTATTTGTATTGATATATGAAACAGTAAAAAATTAAAGGAGGAATTTCCCGCAGTAATCGTCTTTTTCGATGCAAAATAAAAAATGCAGCGGATTTCTTGCATCTAACGCAATGTTTCCAACCTTGGTTGGGTAAATATTCACATGTTTTTCTAGTACACCAACTTTAAACGTTTCTTTCTTAAATTACAGGCTTTCATGAATCAGAAGCAGAAATAATCATTCAGATCATCGATGCGGAAATCGTCCAACAAATGAATAACAACGATGATACAGACCCAGTGCTTTTAAGGTGAAGATGAATCGAAGCGAAATCTCAAATTTTCAAGAGCACAAATCTGGAGAACCGAACACCCGTTTGAGCTGAGAACTTAATCGATTGGTCACCACCAGCTAGTGATCAATCGATTAAGTTTTCAGCTTAAACGGATGTTTGGTTCTCCAGATTGGCTTGGCTTCGATTTATCTTCACCTTAAGCAGTTGGGGTATAAATGGCTATATCAACGCCAAATCAAAAGGATGACAGTGACGTATTTTCAGTGACAACAATTAAACTCCTATACAATTTTATTATCAATACAACATTTTGTGATACAATTTAACACCTCAAAGCATTCGGTTCTGTAGGTCAATAATGCTGGAAATTATCAAAGAATCAAAAGAAATGATACTCAACACCAAGAGATACATTGAAAATCAAGTAAGAGCTCACTTCCAGTGAGCTTGAGCTTGAGCTTGAGCTTGAGCTTGAGCTTGATTGGCCGCCCGTGGATGCACTCCAGTATCGCCAGATCAGCTGCACTTACACAAGGAACCAACCGAATGACTGCTTGGGACTAACAGGCATCCTCAGTGTATAAGTGCTGGTGATCTTCTATTTTTAGGCAACAATGGCACCTGCCACGTCAGAATGCAGACCAATGAGGGGAAGGGGGAGGAATTGATGATGCATTGAACTGACTCCCACGTAGACCGTATATTCCACTGCATCCACGTCAGTTCATGCGGGAGTGTATGGATTGGGGGAAAGGCATGGCAGAGAGGTTTGCTTTTGTGGTTAGCAGACTGCCTATGTATCAGGCGTAAGAAAGGCGTGCGCGTGGAAGTAGGAAGCGTTAGGGAAACGGTTTCTTGTCCGTCTCTGGTTCTAGCGTTTGCTATGAACGAATAGTATGAGTGGGATATATTTAGAATGGAAGATAGAAGCAAGTGAGAGATATACAACTACAAAGTACGATGAAAGGGACGGGCCTGGGATTGAACCCATGACCTTCTGCATATGAAGCAGAAGCGGTAGCCATCAGACCACCAACCCCGTCACAAGTAAGAGCTCACTTCCAGTTCCAGTAAAATCCAATTATCGAATGGTGAATATGTTTTGGTTGATTTTAGTTCTAGCAAAGTTCTAAATTATGTAACCATTTTCCTCAGGGCTTCAATTTGCTCCAATTAAATTTTTAAATTAAAAACAAACACTAGGCTTCAACCCTAACTTGAACCATCGTTAGCCTAGAAAAACCTTTTTAATTTATAAAAATGTTCCGTTCCACGGAAAATATGTATGTTTGTGTTCCTGAAATCTAGACACTACGGCTTTATTACAATAATCTTTTAACAGCCAGTGCTAGTATGATAAGAATATGAGACATCTTCTTCTTATTATCATTAAGCTCCTACAGTGATGAAACAACAGGCCAAGAAAACCAAGTGTAAAACTCCCATCAAGCTCATCGAAAAGCAAGCAGAAACGGAAGCATGGCATATCTACTGCCACCGGAGTATGTAGCCACGCTGCTATGTACTCAACCGACACCATAGCGCAGCATAAACTTTGTCACACATCATCCCGCTACCGTTCCACCACCCTCCCATTCTGACTATTACAAGCTCGTGTTCTGATCATCCCACCATCCATCGTCACCTCTCCGCATCATCACCGTACACTGTGGGCCAGAAATCAGAATTTCGCAACGAAAGTCCAAAAACTTTTTCTAATAAATGAATTTGGTATGTGAGATAAGTAAGACAAGAATACCATGTGATTATTGAGTTTGTTAAAACTTAGACTCAGTTTTGGTTTGGTTTGTAGATAAAAATTCTTTATTTCGTCTGTTAGGTCATTATTGGTAGTCAATGTTCGATAGCGATGTAAATAATCCAATGTTTATAATTCAATATGATTCACATGATAATCCAATAGCATTACTCGCAACACTGAATTCAAGTAAGAATATTTATGAACCTATCTGCAGCAGAACATTTATAGCGCCCCGCATACAACCTCGTATGCAAGTTCCCGTTGGATCTCGTTTGGGCATTATTGGAATGACATGACATACGTCATCAATCCTTCAATGCTGGATTGTTATTATTTTGATCGAATCTGATCATCGCGATCTCCTCGCGAATAGTTCCGCGATATTTCAACATTTCCCCTCAATCCGGACATTAAGGATGTTCAGCAGTTTCCTATGTTGAGCAGCTGGAAGTCCTTTGGTGAATGCATCAGCTGGTTGATCCACCGTCGAGATATATTCTATCTTTAGCTTCCTGCTCCTGACGAGTTCCCGGATGAACATGAACTTCAAATCAAGGTGTTTCATTCGTTGGTGACTTCGAGGTTCTTCAGTGAAGTTTATGCATGGAATGTTGTCTTCCATGATTATGAATGGAGAACTTTCTATGCCCAGTTCATTCAGAAGGTTTGTTAACCACAATCCTTCTTTAGCAGCTTGACAGAGTGAAATTAATTCAGCTTCTGTTGACGACAAACTAACCGTTTGTTGTCTTTTGGTTGACCAAGACACAAGATTGCCGAAAACAAGAAACGAATTTCCAGAAATTGATTTTCGATCATCGATGTCGTTGGCAAAATCGGCATCAGCAAAACCCAATAAAACGTTTGAGTGTTCTCTATTGCTGAATACGATTTTTGTGTTCATGGTTCCTCGCAAATAACGCAAAATGCGTTTCAATCCTGTCCAATGTGCATTTGAAGGGGAAGCTTGGTATTTGCTTAGGATATTTACTGCAGCACTGATATCAGGGCGTGATACTAATGCTAGATATTGCAAGCAGCCAAGCAATTCTTTGAATGGATGTGATGTTAATTCATCATCATATGACTTGACCCATCGTACATTCGGATCTAGTGGAGTGCTAACTGGTTTTGATTCGGACATTCCAAATCTTTTTAAGATTTTCTCTGCATAACCTGCTTGAGATATTTCCATGATTTGGTTCTGATAATCTCGGTGTATGTCCATACCCAAAAAGTGTTTCACTTCTTTTAAATCTTTCATTTGGAATAGCTTCCCAAGTTCAGATTTTATCCAGTTTAGTTGTGATTCCTGTTTTCCAAGAATGAGTATATCGTCTACATATAAAATCAAAATCAAATCTTTTGCTCGAGACGTATACACACAACAGTCACTCTTTAATGGAATAAAACCCAGCTTTTTAATTTCGTCATCGAATTTCCTGTTCCAAGATCTACTAGCTTGTTTTAAACCGTACAAACTTTTCTGTAGACGTACGATTTGAGAATTACCTATCTCATCGTTTGGAAGCTTCATGAAGATCGTTTCCTCTAAATCTCCATAAAGAAAAGCTGTCTTAACATCCATTTGATGAATAAAAAGTCCATTCTTATTTGCGACTGACAAAATTGTCCTAACGCTTTCCATTCTGGCTACTGGAGCAAAAGTATCCTGGTAATCAAAACCAGGTCTCTGTGAGCAACCTTTTGCAACTAGCCGTGCTTTATAGCGGCCATCGTCTTTCACCGAAAAAACCCATTTCGAATGAATAGCTTTTTGGTTCCTCGGTAAACAGTTGACCACTGTCCAGGTTTTATTTTCATGAAGAGAATTTAATTCTTCATCGATGGCAATTTTCCAATTCTCCCAGTCCTCCCGTTTCTTCAATTCGGCTACTGTTTCTGGAGCATCTTCATCGAATGTTGCAGAAGCTATCTTGGCAGAACTCGGTTGGAATCTTTGGGGAACTTTTCTTTTCCGTGTACCACGTCTTAGCTCTGATTGCTGCTCATCGATGCCCTCATCCTCCTCAGCATCCGCGAAAACCTCATCAGACGTCTCGATTATTACAACTTCTTCTGCTTCCACTTCTTCCTCAGGCTCAGGAAGTCGAATCACCTCTTCTTCATCATCTTTGTTTGTTTTGCTCTCATCTTCGTTGCAGATTGAAATTTCTTCCTCCTTATCTTCATTTTCGCAGTGTTTCTGCTCCCTCACAACAATTGGTAGATGAACATCTTCGGTTGTTGTATTACTGCGAACAATTGATTCATCAAAGACAACGTTTCTGGATATTTCAATTACTCGGTTGTTTTTATTCCACAACCGATATCCGTTATTCGCATAACCTACGAATGTCAATCGTTTTGTCTTCGAATCAAGCTTGTGACGTTTCTCTTTCGGAATTTGCTTGTAAGCATGGCTACCAAACATCTTTAGATTACTAAGGTCTGGTTTCCTGCCATTCCACATTTCAAAAGGCGTCTTGAGTTCAACAAGAGCATTTGTCGGAGACCTGTTAGTGACGTAAGCAGCCACATACAATGCTTCTCCCCACATTTCTTTCGAAAGTTCACTTTGATGGAGTAAAGCTCGAACCTTCTCCATTAGCGTTCGATTAATCCTTTCACTTACTCCGTTCTGCTGAGGAGTATAAGGAACGGTAAAAATCATTCTGATACCTTTATTCCTACAGTAGTCTTGGAAATCTTTGCCAAGATATTCTCTACCGTTATCGCAACGCATTTTAGACAACTTTTGACCAAAGTGAGCTGTTGCCATTGCCTCGTATTCTTTAAAACGATCGAATACGTCACTTTTTCTTTTAATGAGATAAACAACAGTGAAATGGGTAAAATCATCGGTAAAGGTGACGAAATACCGATACCCATCGTAGGTGGATTGCTCCATATACCCGCATACATCTGTATGCACTAATTCAAGTGGCCGACTTGATCTGGGTAATTGCATAGAAAGAAACTTCTTGCATGATTGTTTGCCTGCTAAACAACTCTCGCAAACTTCATACTGTTTGACTAAATCATTTGATGAAATATCTATTCCATCAACCATATTGTTTTTGAGCAGTTTTTCAAGCCCCGAAAAACTAAGATGACCGAGCCGTTTATGCCAATCGGTTAGACTTACCTTCCTTTGACTAAACAACGCTGCTAGGTCGTATGTAGTATGCTCCAAAAACATATCAACGCAATACAAACCATTTTTATCTTTCCCTTCAGCGATAACCTCGCCTTTATCTTCAATTCGAACCTCTTTATCCTGAAAAGTGACCCTTTTCCCCATGGAATTAATCTTTCTGACTGAAAGGAGGTTTTCTTCGAGATTGGGAATGAAAAGAACATCGTACAATTCAATACGTTTTATTTTGTTCAAGCCAACAACCGATTTCAATGTTACCTTTCCTTTCTTCACAGCCTGTAGGGTCTCCCCCGACTTTGCTGTGCTGATGGTAACCGGTGTTACCAGCTTCACCGCTCTCTGTAACAATTTTTCGTCGTTCACCATGTGGCTTGAAGCTCCAGAGTCCACAGCAAACGATACCTTCCGAGATTCCTTCTTCTTTTCTCCTGCTAGCATCGCATGACCTTGGTGATGAACAAACCGCTTCTTCTTCTTCTTTAACGCCGGGCATTTATTTTTGTAGTGTCCTGGCTTTCCACACCCAAAACACTCAATTACTCTTCTGGTCGTTTTTAGCGCCACGTCTGGCACCACTGGCTCATCATCGACCTCCATCGTCTCGCTTTGCTCCGCATCCAACAGCATTCGTTTTATCTCCACTAACGGCTTCTTGCAGAGTTCATCGCACGGCAAAACGGTCAATGCTCCCTTGACGTGCTGATATCGCTTCGGTATGGCTATCATCAGAGCGGCCATCTTCTCCGATTGATCCATTCGAGTACCCATCCGATCTAGCTCCCGGATTATCGTCTCGTACTCGTCGAACAAGGCCGAAATAGAAGTATGTTTTCTATTTTTGATCGAAAACAATCGATCACGCATGGCAATCATAACGCCCGTTCCAACTTTTTGGTAGGTTTTCACCAATAGATCCATAGCCTCCTTTGCGTATGAGACTCCGATTAGCTTGTTAAGGACGTCATTGTTCACCCACATAACAATTTCATCCAGAGCGTTCATGTCGTCGTTGATTCTCTTACGCAGCTTTGCCTTTCTCACTTCCTCTTGGGCTTCCGAATTACCCGCCACGGGAGTGGCGTATTCTTCTTCGTACGGAGTACGAACCAACGTATGGATGAGGTCCATCATAGAGAGGTGGTGCTCCATCCTCCACTTCCATGCCGCAAACATCCTCTCCGACCCATCGAAGATATGGGCACGATCTCGTACAGCAACGGCGGTATACGGCAGCTGCCGTTCGAAGGCTCCTCTCTCGGTCCGATTCTCAACCTCCTGTCGCTGGTTTGCAGGTTGACCACCTGCCTTGACTTCGACATCGTTCACAGACATCTTTCGATTTCTTCAAAAAAACTTGATCGTTGAAGAAAAATAAATCTTGCTCAGTTGACTACTGGGCCCATAACCTGTTAAAACTTAGACTCAGTTTTGGTTTGGTTTGTAGATAAAAATTCTT
Organism: Aedes aegypti; assembly: GCF_002204515.2. Classification (NCBI taxonomy): domain Eukaryota; kingdom Metazoa; phylum Arthropoda; class Insecta; order Diptera; family Culicidae; genus Aedes; species Aedes aegypti. Next base: position 386,813,490 of record NC_035108.1, read on the forward strand.
TATTTCGTCTGTTAGGTCATTATTGGTAGTCAATGTTCGATAGCGATGTAAATAATCCAATGTTTATAATTCAATATGATTCACATGATAATCCAATAGCATTACTCGCAACACTGAATTCAAGTAAGAATATTTATGAACCTATCTGCAGCAGAACATTTATAGCGCCCCGCATACAACCTCGTATGCAAGTTCCCGTTGGATCTCGTTTGGGCATTATTGGAATGACATGACATACGTCATCAATCCTTCAATGCTGGATTGTTATTATTTTGATCGAATCTGATCATCGCGATCTCCTCGCGAATAGTTCCGCGATATTTCAACAGAGTTGAAATCGAATTAAGGTTAACTTCTGCGTCCATGAGCTCTCTCGTGGTGTTAGGGTAACGCGCCCTATCTAGTGCACAGAGCGTCGTGAGTTCGATTCTCACCGAGAAGACGAGTAACTTTTTCGCAAATATTAAATTAACTTGTCCATTTATTCCGTGCAATTGCAAAGTATATGCAATGTTTAATTTTTCGATAGTTGCTAAAACTTCCCCTCGGCTTATTAGTCGTAAACCAGACATCATAATTAAAAAATTGAAAAAGAAAATTTCTTTATCTCTCTTACTCCAATCGGAATTCTGACATGATTATTTCTATAACCGACAGATAATGGTAATATGACACCTACTTGAAGAAAGGCCAATAAAGAATTGACAGACACATACTTTTACATTTTTATGTAACTATTAAAAAAAAAACTTTGAATAGTTTAACGCGTCGACGTTTTTGGAAAGATCTGATAGAGGACTATACATTTCATCTATATGACGTAAAATTTGAGCCCTTTTTACTAATACAAGGCTTTTCCTGTGATAATCATGAAGATGCAGAGGTATACTTGTTTTGGATATCACACACATTTCTTCATTTGCCCAACGACTGTAACACATACCGTAATATGAAAACATAACAAACACATGTCCTTTTTTGTTATTTAATAAGCCTTATACAGGTCGGACTCGATTATCCGGGGACTCGGTTATCCGGGATTCGATTATCCGGAATTTTAGACTCGATTATCCGGAATTTGTTTTTTGATGTTCTTGTTTTTCAAATTTTATGCATGAATCTAAGGTAATTTGGTATTGCAATATACAATATGAATGGTTTTGCAGTTTAGAATGTGTTTAAGAAAAGGGGGGTTGAAAAAGTGATTTTTTGTGTATGCCGGTATTTTTTTTGTAATTTTTTGGCTTTCTCAATTATAATTGTCCTCCCAGTCGCAACACCATCGGTAATTTTTTTTCTCGTAAAAAGACCCCAACCGTTCGTAGAGAAAATTTCTGGCATCGCCACCACATCATATAAATAAAACAACGAAAAAAGATAACGTTTAAGTTCTAGTGTCAAAGATTTTAATATTTTTTTTAGTGATTCGATTATCCGGAGTGAAAAAAAAAATCGATACTCCGGAAAATCGAGTCCGACCTGTAATGGATCGTCAACCAGTCGGTGATTTTCGATAGCGATCGATATCGCTTCGTTTTGAATCCGTTACAATCGAAATTGTTATACTGGTTGGTCTGGTAGGTATTGACATATTTACATATCAGATGTCTTTTTAATTGAGTCTACAGAAATCGCATCACTTATCAAGGTAAACCAAACTGTGTAGCTTTTGAATCCTTACCACTAACAAAGTCTTTCCCGTGTCAATATGAAGCTGCAGAGATATACTCGGTTTTTAGTAACAATTAATGTCACACTAATATTCCCTCCATTCCCTAATGATCGAAAGAACGTGGTCGGCGTCGTTATTGACTTCAAACAACTTGGAATTCTAGAAATTGTAAATTGAAGATGGCAAACTAATCATAAGTTTCGAATGTTAATTCCTTAAGCAATGTTGATTGTTCTGGTAAATCACGGAATAGGAACTATGAATCATACGCCCATCAATTCTCATGCTCATGCTCATAATGAAAAAGCTTGATATTTTGTCGCGAAATTTCAATTTCGGCCCCATAGTTCCATAGCATGGCAGAACTCTATGCGTGTGACCGACCAACCAACCAACCGCCCGACCGGGGGTGCTACTCTATTTGTCATGCTACACGCCTAGCGCACTTGCGCGCCAACATGGTCGTCTCGCTTTGGCATCCGGCTCCGGTCATGCACGTTTCGTTCACTCTCTGGTCGCGCGCTTCAATGTTCAGAGAAGCATAGCGTTGCATTGGACGGTTTCGAAGGATGGTCGCGCTTTGCGCCTTCGTTTTTCCGTCCTCTATGTTGCGGGGTTTCGCCTGCCTTTCCTCTGCCTACTGTGACTGTGTCTCTCGTTTCGGCGAGCGTGTGTTGTTTATCCCATCCTTACAGCCGTGTGCCATGTGCTCGGCTCGCTGCGGGTTCGCTTTCCAGTCGAGATTGTGAAACGGAACGTTTCGTTCGCTTCCCGCCGCTCGTCCGCAGTTGATACGAGGTGCTGGTTTTTTACCGGGCTGATTACGGGCTGATTCGTCGCCTGTCACGAGGATTTCGAGAGTTTCCGTGAAGTGCGTACTGTTCTGGGAAAGAATACTTGATTGGTTTGTGAAAGGTTGTTTAAACTTTGATCGACATCAAGATATTGTGGATTTGGAAAAGTGTCATGCAGAAACATAACTGTGATTGTGAAGTGGTTTGTGAAGGATACTAATATCCTTAGTAAAAGATCAAAGAGGATTTCATAACATGAAGCTACTATGCATTTGGCTGTGATGAGGATTAATGTATAATTAGAGTTTATTCAAAGGATTCAAATGTGCGTCGGTGACAGATTTTGCGACAGATTTGATTATTGAAAATTGTTCATAGGCGATTCGGCAACTCAAAGAACAACTAGCAGGTATGTTGAAATATGTAATATATCAAATATATTGATGGAAACTTACAAATTGTTGAAGATTGAAAAGTTAAATGATACTTTTATTATTTGCATTGCTCCCTAAAACTTAAATTTGAGGCTGTATCCAAATACAGTGTAGTGAAAACTGAGGGCGGAAGAAAAACAGTATGAAATTAAGGTGATCAATAATCACAACCAAACCTCAAATGTTCAAGAACACTAATTAGAACAACTAGGATGGGTGTAGCCTTAGTAAACAGTCTCCTTTAGTCGCACTAGTAGCTTCTTATGGCCGTTATGGAATAAATTATTGCAACCTATTTTTTGCCACAAATATCTGGAATTGTTTATACAGTAATGACCCGATTTTGTCAGCCCCCGATTTTATCTACCCCCGATTTAAGCAATTTTTTGGACCCGATTTTGTCAACCCCCGATTTTTTCATCCTTTGTTCCCGATTTTGTCAGCCTAAATTTTTTGTTTTTAATTAGACTAAACACGTCTAGGGTAGGTGTACCAGTTATGGACATAGTGGTTCCCTATTTCGCCATACGGGATAATTTGAATGTTTTCCCATCTTGAAAGATTTTGTGTGTTGTAGTAGTAAGATTTAAGATATATCTTAATTCCTAAAAATTCAAAAATATTAAAAATGCGAAAGTTATTGAAATTTTACGTACAAATAAGGAACCACTATGGCCATAACTGGTACACTTTCCCTATACTGGCAATATTGGATGCATAATGTCAATTATGACCTTGGCCACGTCTATACAATCATCTAAAGATCGAATTTTTGAAATTTGAAATTCTTAATAATTATACTAGAAACCTTGGATTACGGTACAAAATGGAAGTAAAAAAACAATGTTTATATTAACAAAATGATGAAACTAAGTCCTTAAGTTAAAATTAAACTTGAAACCAGTTGAAAATGTTTATCCCGATTTTGTCAATCCTAAATGCGGCATGGGGCTGACAAAATCGGAACATTACTGTATAAGTACCATTGATTCACTGCTCAAATTTGTCCAGTTCTCTTTCATCTAGTAGCGCTATTGTACCTATAGCTCTAGGAGCTCTGCTAAGTGAAACTATTTTTTTCTTATTAAGCTAAATAATGAAAGAAATAAGATTTTTTTACATAAATCAAAAGCTATCTTTAAAAGAAAAAAATATAAGTATTGTAAAAATTCGATTTTGATTTGTGTGTTGCTTGCGCCGTGAAGCATTCTACTATAGGAACCGAAAATAGAAATAGCGCTACTATAGGCACTATATATCCCTATAGTGGCTCAAGCGGTATTACATTGAAACTATATTTTGTTATAACTAAATCTATCTTTTTAATTACGAAATCATTCATTGTTTTCTGCAGCGAAACAGTTCCATAGCATGAATGTTGCCTGATTCATAAGAAAAATCAAATTTCTAAGACAAAACAAACAATTTTTATATTGTACCAAGCCTCAAGTTTATTTATTATTGAGAACGAGCCTTTTTACCCAACGTACAAATCATTGGTAAAAAATACAATTTACTGAGATATAATACAGTATTTTGCACTATGATTCTACGAAACCATTTCGTTGCAGAAAATAACGAAAGATTTTGTTGAGCAAACAATTAGTTTCGTAACACTAAAAAATTTTCATCCAGTGTGAATGCGAGTTCTGGACGAGTGCAGCAGTTATTATGAAATAAAAATAGCCATCCAATCCTTAAATGCCAGATGATTTCTATATCTATTCTACACATCTGGACAGATAAAAAAATCTTTGGTCGAAATTTTGAGTTACGCCCTCTTAAACATATAACTGTCAAAAACGTTGATTTTTAATTCATCAACAATTTATTTCAATACTGGAAGCCGGTTTTGGAATGTTTTCTATTATATACTTACTTTTGATGGCTCTACGTCTTTCAAGACATAACCTGCGACACTATGCTACGCCAATTGCAGATTTGCGATAACTTTAAAGTTTGTTGATGAAAAGCTCTGAAGATCTAGAAAATTTGTAGTTACTTTCTAGCAGTGGTGCAAATTGCAGATCAATCTGAGCTAGGGCGATTCAAATTTTAGAAATGTTTGAAAATCTTATCTCCCATATGCTCCTTACCATCCTTACCATAGAAATAGTGTTCTGTGAAATTTTCAGCTTTCTACGTGGTGATTTAAAGGTGGCCCAAAGACAATGTAGGTTTATATGGAAATTACAATGGAGAAATTTTGAGAAATGTTCCAAACACGCTAGTACTGTCATGTAATTACAAAATTTATCATTCCATATTGAAAACTCATTCTTCCAACCCTAATGATGGATGTTGCTGAAGAAACAAATCCCTTTTGAGCTAATTTTGTTTGGGGGTTTGTACTTGTTTGCAGGGTTATAATCCCATATTAAGCAAAATAATAGCAAACAAACTCATGAATATCTTTTCTGCTACCCGTCAGATTGGATATTGCTCTTCAGCAAATCTCTTTATTATGGATTGAAGAATGAGTTTTTACTATGGGATGAAAAGTTTGTACCTACATTACTGTTTTAGCGTGTTTAGAACATAGCTCAAAATTTCTTCATAATAATTTCCATATAAACCTACATTGTCTTTGGGCCACCTTTAAATCACTGCCTAGAAGCCGGAAATTTCACATAACACTATTGTTATGGTAAGAATGGTAAGGAACATATGGGAGATAGGATTCTCAATCATTTCTAAATTTTGAACCGCCCTAATCTGAGCCCTAGAAGCCAAGATCAAAGTAAACAAACTTGACAATTTTTGATGCAAAAATGGCCAATGCGTCTGTCTATTTCTTTACATACTACATTATTTGCTCGTAGGTCCAGGCAAGCGGGATGACACTTAGCAAAACAAGAGAAAAATCTGTAAGAGCTATTTACGATTTATTTTTTTGTAGTCGAAATGGTTGACAAACCGATTTAACATGTCTAGTATTTAAGCAACACAGATATTGATTTTTTTAGAGATGTAAACAATTCAAATTGTCAAACAATCACAAAGTAAGCCTTTTGATTACGAGGTTTTCTTCATGACGTGTAAGGCAGTAATATAATATATCATACTGCAACTAAAGTTCTTCTGAGCTGAAAAACTTTGGATATTCAATATCAGAAGTTGACTGTAAATCTTCTTAGGGTTGTGAATAAATAAACTAATCAAAAAAATAATAAACCTTGTGAAATGGGTCATGAAGGTTTCCAGAATTCATCTACCCTACGTAAACTGTAAACGTTTTGTAATGTATCTTCAAAATATAAAGATTATTATGTTGAAAAGGGAAGTTTGTAAGTAATTTCAAAATCAATCGGCTCTGCTATACTTTCTAGAACTTGAACCTGCACATAATCAGTTAATCGTGGTAAGTTCTTGTAGAATTGAATGATTTTACATAATCAAAAACATTCCAAACCGGCTTCCAGTATTGAAATAAATTGTTAATGAATCAAAAATCAACGTATTCTACAGTTATGCCTTTAAGAGGGCGTAACCTAAAATTCCAACTAAGGATAATCTACCCAGAGGTGTTAAAAAGGTATAGAAACCATCTGGCTTTTTGATAATAACGGTAAATGAATCACCGTGAAACTATTAAAACTTGTCAATTAGAAAAAATGGATTTCAAAACCTTACATTATTACACTGCTCCATGAAATTTCAATGAAGAAAACAAAAGATGCGCAAAAAAGCATAAACAAATCAAATATTATGATTTTATACTGCTTGACTGTTCATCTGTTTTATAAATCATTAGTTTATGAATTTATAATCTTTTTTTTTGTAGTTTTGAGCACAACGTGTTTATTTTGAAAAATATATATTTTTTTTACTGATATGTCTTTCAGTTAGTCATTATTATCGACAGGCATGTTGATTTTGTAGCATGCAATTTCAAAGTTATATATTTCAGTCATCATAAGTAATATTGATTCAGTAAAGTATCACAACTTGCGCTTACATGCAGAAACTATGCTGATACTTTTTCAGCAATGTCAATGCAAAACCAAGCGATTTTCTTTAATTAAAATGCCCAGTACAAATTTCAATGACGGCCTACTTCGCCTTAAACTCAATGTGAAAAAATGAATAAATAAACCCCTAATTTTACCTTGAGATGTGCTCTCCTTTTTCTTGAATTTGATTCCAAAAATTTGGTAATGGTGCTTAAATGTACGCTATAATAAGTGCCCGTTACTAGTCTGTGTTCAAAATGCTAAAAATATTGTCATGTCCTAAGAAATTGTTCACCCAAATGCAGTCAATTAAATAATTTGGTATAAATTAGTAATCAAATATTTTAAAGTGGCATATGAAAATATATTTTTAAGCCGAACAAGTCGCAAGAAAATAATAGGCAACATCTCTTGAGCATCAAATATTTTTCGATTGTGTATGTGCTTTAAGTCAGTGTCTAAACTTTGTTCCCGAATTTTGTTTTTCCTTTCAAAATGCCCAAGTTTGAGGATATGTACCTTAGTTTCTGGTAGTCCAAATCGGCTGAGATTTGAATGACAAACTACCATAATTTGAAGTTTGATCTGTAGTGAATTATTTAAATTACAGATATTTCCCAAAAAGTTTTAAATTCAAGAGTTAGTAACTGTGAGGTTTTTGGTTTAATTCTTAAACGGTCAGTTGTAACCTGTTATGTATATTTCACAAACTCGATGGTTTCTCCTATACATTCAAATAAGCAAGAGCTTACAGTATTAATTATATGGAAATATTAGTATTAATATTAGAAAAACGTAACCTTCAATGATAGCCCTTATTTTGAATGAAATAAAACTGGATTCATATAAATTTTAAATAACTAATGAATTATTTTAAATTCTGATACTGAACACAAAATTTTACAACAGTCTACGTGTACGCCACACTTGACCACAGAAATGTTGAAGTTAATGAAAAGTCAAACTATTTTTGTCTACGTGGTAATTTGACGGTTCCCTTTGAATTTGTTCAACTGATAAACATGCCGCTCTGCAATAAGACTATGCTGGAATTTGAAGCGTGGCCAGATTAAGAACTTTTCTGGTTAAAAATTGTGACTCCTTCCAAAAAACTGAGTTGTTTGTTTGATTACTACATAGTATATGAGTACATAAAATAGTCAAGATAGTTTTCGTATCGTTATCTGGATCTGATCACTTTGGCAAATTGGATCAGGTCGTCACCGGTCGGCACTAAACAGTATTTCCTTCCAATGATGCTGAACAGTGCTGTAATCATTTGACGTTTCTCATGCCGTTCGTTTCGCTTCCAAGTTCAGCATTCAATTGTATTCACAGCACGAGCAGTAGAATTAACATCGACAAACACAAAACCTGTGGAGTGAATGTCGACTGACACGATAACATTTTGCATAAATTTCAGAAACCTCCGGCCATGAACATCAAGAATAGTTCAATCTTGCTTGTTATGTAAAATATGGCAAACTTACTGTGAAATCAGCTCTTATTACTCTTATTAGCCCTTATTACGTGTGCCTACAACTCTGTTTCATTGGCATCATATACATTCTATGTTTGTTGGTTTATAGATGTCTACACAGAAAAAAATCCGTTCTCGTATCCGTGAACAGCAGACGTGAATTCGTCAACAAGCAAAAATACACCGTGAACTAAATCATGTTTATGTGACCTTTGGTGGTAGTTCATGGTGTATTTATGACAGTTCACGTTTTCCAGAACTCTTTTTTGAGCGTGTAATAGAGATATTCAGTTATTTGATTTTTAACTAGTGGTCCCGGCAAACTTCGTCTTGCCATCAAGTAGGCTGCTGAAAAACGTCAATGCTTATCTTTGACAGATACGCGTATTTCGACTACCACTTGCAGTCTTCTTCAGTGTCAGTTACTTGTATCTCGTGGTACACGGTACTCCATCTACTTTAAAGTTTCTCTATTTGAGATTCTGCTCAGAGGATTCGAACATTCATTAAAGATCTTTTTACTACCAGCAAAAAAGTAAAGTAATAAGCGTGTTCAAAACTGGTTTAGATTACTAAAAAAACTATATATGTATAAAAAAAAGCAAAATTTTGAGTTTTAACCGCATTCGTGGGTACTAAATTTACTCTTTATGGTCGTTTTATTGAAAAATCCCATACTTTTAAAATTATATACGCATGTTTATCGATCTAGAGCAAACTGTAAGCGTTTTTCTCAAAATATTTTGATAGGTAGTCTCAGAATAACACATTCTGAAAATAATACATGCAAAATAAATTTGATTTAATTCAAGCAGTGTTCCCAATCTTGATGATTGTCATTGTGCTTTGAGTGGTCTTCTGAAAATAAATTATTTGTAATTGATGATGCTTTCTAAGTACAACCATTTTTTGAAAATAAAAAATATAAATTGTCGAATTTTCCTGCCGATTTTTAATAATCCTTGATTTTGATAACCTCCAAAAATCGACCGTTCTAAACGTTGTGCCTTATTAGTGTGAAATCATATTAATTTGGTAACTTTTTTATTACCACAGCATTGTACAATATTAGTCGAACGATGTACAGAAAACCGATTTCGATTTCATTGATAAATTAAAAAGATATTGCATGTCCACTTTATAAAATGAACAGTCCTTAACATTGCCTAACTTGCCAATATTTCAGAAGGTATACAGTGGGGGACCGAAATCCGTACAGGCTCAAAATCCGTACATTTTATACAAATAGTACTTATGCGTTTTGTATGAAGTGTACGGATTTAGATTTATTTTTCTGGCATACGGATTTCGATCCCACACGGTAGCAACACTACTGTTGGAAAGGCAGTACTAAACATTTTGCTCGTGCAAAGCGTATTTGAAATGTTATCTAAGGTAGAGTGTGAACTACTGAACTCATTTTCAAAATCATTCAGCATTATAAACATAATTTGTTCAAATACACCAGTTCTAAAAATAACCTACACACTACTCACCAAAAGTATGGAATTGTTGATGATAAATCTTCAAGCTGTTTTGTGGAATACCAATAAATAGATGGAAAACCGAAATTAAGACTTAAACCGAATTTAGTACTATACTCAAGTGGAATTAAATGGTATAGTACTAAATTCGGTTTTTCATCTTCTTATGGAATCGTTGCAATACTGAGTATTGCAGTTTTCTCTACTAAAATAAAAAAAGACTAGTGACTCAAGGTAAACTAGCATCACCCAAAACTATGTAAAAAAGTTTTCTCTACTAAAATAAAAAAAGACTAGTGACTCAAGGTAAACTGAAATTTATTTTTGTAATCCTGAAATAATATTCATTTTGGGTAATGCTTAAAGGTGCTGCAATATCCAGTATGACTGTTGCAATGCGCGATTACATACTTATGATGGGTAGTGAAAATTATTTTTGTTGAATTGTCTGCTAATTAGTGATCGAAGAAATTTTATATGAGGAATGGATGTTTCCCAAAAATCGTTTTCATAATCAGCATCGACGGAGATTACCAAAATATAAGAGTTTTTGGGTAGGGAAATAATGGACATATTAAGAAAATTCTCGTTTTAAGACCATAAATGGCAATATTTTAAGTTACCCTTGATTAATTCTTAAGTTATGTATTAGCACAAAATGATGCATTCGTTCATGGTCACAACAATAATATCAGATGTCAGAAAAACGAGATAAAAAATTGTGCCAAAAACCGACATGGCAAAAATATCTCAGGCAATTGAACAGTCTCATGAAATTTAGTGATTTCAATTTAATAAATAACTGTCAATCATTCTGATATGTTAAAGGGCTCTTCCTGAATCACGCTAGCAAGATAAAAAAAAACTACTCTAGGGTGCTGAAAAATTATATTCTACTGACGCCTTGCTTATATGCTAGCCTGGGACACGGTTATATAAAAAATTTGGATTCTCGCTCCAGTCCACTTTTTGGATTGCATTTAGGTCCCATAACAACTGTGCAAAATTTCAGCTCGATCGGTGAAACTATATTTTAGCGCCAGCCCTTCAAAGTTTGTATGGGATTTACTATGGGAAAACTTACTTTTGCAAAGAAAAATCACCAGAGGTTGCCCATTGTCCTCTATAACATAGGTTCCCAAACTTTTCGAGTCCGCGACCCACCTAGCCGTCCGGCACATTCTTCGCGACCCACCAGGTGGAAAATGTTAAAAAAAACTAGTTTAACCAAGAGAAAAAGTTTTAAAACTTCTCAACTTTATCATGTTTGTGATTTTTTTCGGTAGTTAACAGCAATATTAAACAAATTTTTGCTGAGCTGAAAACTTTAGCGTTGAGTGTGCTGTTTATCACTGCACTTTCAGTGTCTGTAATAAAAATATTTTAACAAATACTTCACATTTCAGTTTTTGCTAATTAGGTGTATGTTTCATAAGTTTTACATGTAGTATGTAAATCTCGACATCTGTCAAAACTCTTTGTACAGTAGCATAAATGCTAAAAAGTTCTCCGTTTTAACGCAAACATTTCCTTTATGAGTAAAAGGTTTGTTTTTAATAAAATAGTTTGGCAGCTGTTCTGTTCTGTCGATGACAGTTTCAATTTACTAACATCTTTCCAAGAAAATTTTGAAGCCACATCAAGTGTCTTCACCATTAATATCTAATGATTGTCAGGCAGTCTAAAAAAATGCTAAAATCTCGCATAACTTATGATCTTATAAAATTCATTGATAAGCGAGTGTGTAACTAGTTGTTTTTAAGCTAATAAATTGACCAATATAAAAATTATCACCACTGGAAGATAGAGAACGATCATTTCTCCATTGCAACATTGTTAAAAAAAACGTTTTAAATTATTCGTTTACTCAGTAACTACAAGCTATACACTTGGTTACCAATGGCTTTTAAGACGAGATCATAAATTAAGCGAGAAATTATTAAATGAGATTTCAAATTTCAATTTAAAACCGTTTGCTTCAATTCGAGGAGACATTTGAAAAAATAGAAAAAAAATCTAAGAAAATTTATATGTATTAAGATTTTTTTCGCGACCCACCAGAGAGCATCTCACGACCCCCCTGGGGGTCGCGACCCACAGTTTGGGAAACTATGCTCTATAACAATTCTGAACACGTCCCTTGATAGATATTTTTACGATGAACAACATTGTCGAAGACCGTAAAGCAATCCGACGCTTGTAAAACAAGTTATGAAGCAAAGACTATTCGGAAATTTTGCACAATTTTGTTATTATTGTTATTCCTTTACGTGTTAATCATCGTTGCCTTGTCAAAAGGTTTTCATTTTTTTCACAAGTGACGGATTGTTTCTCAGTCTTCGGCAATATTCTTCATCGTAAAAATACCTATCGAGGCCTGTGTTCAGAATTATTATAGAGGTCAATGGGCGACCTCTGGCGATTTTTCTTTGCAAAAGTAAGTTTTCCCATAGTAAATCCCATACAAACTATGAAGGGCTGGCGCTAAAATATAGTTTCACCGATCGAGTTGAAATTTTGTACAGTGGTTCTGGGACCTAAATGCAATCCAAAAAGTGGACTGGATCGAGAATCTAAATTTTGTCCCACACTAATATGCATATATATTTCGAGCTGAGAAAAGTTATAGCCGAATTTCCAAGGACAATTAAGACAAAACTAAATTGTTATACCGTCAAACAGTTCATGTGCAATACAGATTTCATACAATGTACACAATGTTGATGAAATATGCATATTCTCAGAAAATAAGAGGGTGTCCATTTTGCTTCGTGTGTTTGAAAAACCTCTACTCCCCCTACATATAAAATTGAAAAACTAAATGTTTGGGTTAAGTTGGGCGTTTCTACATCATTGGTTAGCAATTTAAATAGAAGTAATTTTCGTAAACTTGGTTTAAATTCTAGTAGAGCCCGTAACAAATTATTTGGCAAATCACGAAAGCCGTTTGCAGGAAGCTTTAAAAACGAATGAAGTACATCGATTGCCATCACCAACATTCACCGTTTAGATTTAAACTTTTTTTGTGTACATTGACCAGAGTTTCTCTTTACGTCGTTTTTCTCTCTTTTCGAGCTTGATCTTTAATGGTCAAACATTGAGATCCACTTACTTCGCCTGGGTTAATGCTGCACCCGGTCATCGTCATCATCAGCGTCGTCAAACTCTGCCATCGGTGGGTGATGTGCGTTGGATGACGTTGTTTTCTGTGTTTAATTTGATGAAAGAAAGATTTTCGTAGCGCGATAAGAACCAAACCAACCAAATGAGGTGGAAAACATAAAGGGGATGTCCAGAATGATCGCATGGTAGAAGAGAAAGGAAGCGCTTCTGAAGCGCCCCCGGAGATCGAGGCTGTGGAACTGATTTGCCTACCGAGTTGTGCACAGTGAAAAATATATTGTAATATCACGTTATTTTAGCTGCACGTCAGCCCTGTCGCAAATGTGGTGTACAATTACACCTGTTACACGTATAAAACCAACCAGAGATATATTTACTCTTGTGAAGGCGTGCTAGAATCGAAATGAAAACCGTGAAGGGGGTTCTGTCGATCACTAGTCTTCGATTTTCAGTAGTAGCCGACTGTATGTAATCAACTTGTAATTGAAAACATGTAATTGTACACCATATTGGCGACGCGACTTATGTTCAACTAAAATGATGCAATATTACAATTCTTATTTTACTGTGTGTATGGTAGTGAGTATGAGGCGAAAAGACATGTGGAAGAGTGAGGGCACAAGCTTCCGCATGGCGTTGTGGCCCAGTGGTTTAGCCAATTTTATACAGAAAATTTCCTGCTAAGCTATAATCTTTTACGGACTGGCATGTTGATTCCCTAAATCAATAAATTTCGGGTAAATAAAATTTTATCTAATCTTTATTGTCCATCCTGTATGCTCATCATTCTGAAAAACACTTGGACACTGTCCATGGTCCTCGCTGCACGCATGAAAGAGCGTAGCGATACTGTGGGTGCTTGCCTGCCTGCTGCGAGAGCAGGAAAGAAGGATCGGATACGCCGAGATTTGACGGCTTCTGATCTTGTCTGGTTCTCTTTGTGCTTGATATCCCGCGATGAGCATGCAGAGAGCTACTCAAGACGGTACAGCAACGACTGGCTTTCTTATCGACTCATTAATAGACAATAATTGTTTGTTTAAATTTACATAAAGGCATTTATCATTTGGCTGCTCGGCCTGCGATGGGGAGCCGTGCTGAGCTCTAATCAGGTGACTTGTCAACACAGATGAATTAATAGAAATGCTCAACTGGAGAAGGACACACACGACGTTGACGTTGTACCCAGCGGGTGCGATGGCGCTACTGGTTGAGATTGACTTTCGAACTTGAGTTATGATGGGTGATATGGGGTTGAAAATGGGAAGTCATGATTTTGTAATGGTGGGAAAATGGAAGCTATTACTAATTAGCGACTAATGTGAGAAATGTATATTGACTAAAAATAATACAATATAACAAAGCGCACTAGTGTAACGTGTTATACTTTCTGAATAATCTCGTTTGAAAACATTCATGACTGTGCCTCGCTCCTAGAGAGGAAACAATTACCGTTTTGATTCATATTACGGACACTTAAGGCCTCTTTGAAGTGTGTGCTACCTAAAAGTATATAAATTAAATCAATCTTGCCGATTCCTTAACGTTATCATACTATCAGGACACTCACCTTTCGAATGGTAGGTGAAGATTTGAATTCCACAACTTCAACTAATTTCAATAAATAGAAATGTGTGCCCTCTTCATGATTCTTATTCCGGACACCACCTCACTTTTGCTTTCTATTCCGGACGCTTTGATTCAAATTCCGGACAGCTCGTGAAAAGCAAAGTTGGAAAAGTTGAATTGTAAAATAAACACTAACAGCCATTAGAAAAACGTCAAAACTAGTTGAGCATTGTAAATTTTCATGGATTGCCATGGATAAATCATATTAAAACGAGCCTCTAAATTGGGAACTTTTGAACGGCAAATTTTGAAACATTTCAATGGATCATTAAAATAACCAAAACGGCCGCTATGGAAAGCATAGATAGCGCCACCGTAGCCTTGTGTGTTTGACAGAACAGCAATGCTGTCACAATGTTAAATCCCATATACAGTGGCGCCTTTGTTTTGATGCAGTGAGCACTGTCAAAAACTACATTCAATGATCCATTGAAACCTTTCCCATACAAAGTTAAGTGTCCGGAATTTAAAGCTGTCCGGAATTTGAATCAGAACGGTATCAAAACTGTCAATCATATTTGTCTCGAATTTATATTTTTTTTTTATTTCTTATGTTGGTGCAGTGTTGACAGACCCACACTCATCTTTTATTTCTATGGTTTTGTCACAGACAAAGAAGAAGACGTTAAACTCTCACCATTGTCCATCGACTACCTTTTTAACGGTCGATACAAAAATATGGTAGGTGACCAATCTGTCACCCGTTTCACATTCTCCAAATTCACCACATTTTCCCTCGGTACTGGACAAAATAATGAAGCAATCTTATTTTCGATAAGATCTCATATCCATTTTTTGTATTCTAAGAGAGTGCTGCCAACCTCGAATATAATGTGGCGAGATACCTTTTTATATGGAATTCTCTATAATTTAAAGTAGACAAAATTGACCCGCTTATTGAGCTTCATTGATATCTGAAATGATTGTTGCAGGCTTATAAGTTCTATTTATTGCAAGAAAAAGATTTTGTTGTAAAACATTTTTTCCTTAACACAATTACCTGTCTTGAGAAGAAAATGATTAAAATAAAAAAAATACCATTTTTATAAATCGAATTTGAATTTTAAATATCAATAATTTTAGGTCACATATAAAACTTTTTATATTAGATTGTCTTTAATCTAAAATAAACTGATTTTATCAAATTGACTTGCTCATTGACTTTAATTAAATTCTAAAAAAAATATGACTTTAATGTTTTTTTTTTATTTTTCAAGAACTTCATACGGCCATATTGGTACCAGAAACAAAAATGTTCATTACTCAGAATTGGTTGAACCATTTTGCTTCATTTTTTCACAACATACTCTTATTGAAGTGTTGTTTCGAACAGCGAGTAACCGATCATGAGAAAAATACTGCAGACTGAGATATTTACGTAAATTATGGCAAAATGTCGGACCCCCAAAATTTCTGAATATCTCCGGAATTAGACGCCCAATGATCAATCTCAACACAGATTCTTAAAACAGAGGAGTTTTTTGAGGGCTAAAAATATGGTGCAAAATATCGAACAACAAAAAAGTTTTCGCTGTTTGAATATTTCTTTGTGGTTAAAAAATGAAGCTTCTGGTAGAGGGGTTAACAGCTAGAAGTTTGGTGTCCTCAGCAAAGCTTTTCAGCAGATGAAGGGCTAACTGGCGGTTAAGAGACTGAACAAGTACCGACAAACTAAACATTACATACACTTTGCAATTATGGAATAAAAGGACAAATTGATGTGAAATTTGTGAAAAAGTTATGCGTCTTCTCGGTGAGAATTGAACTCACGACTCTCTGTTCACTAGATAGGGCACGTTACCTCTACACACTACACTGAATTCGATTTTAGTTCTATAATCACGTGGTCCTCTTTCGTAAAGCGCACCTTTTTCGACCGAATTAGATGCCCATCCAAACACAATGCTTTCTATTGTATATGCAATGCCTAGGGAGACTGACTGAGAATTCGTTCGCAAGGTGGCGCTAGTAACGATTTTTTTAATCGTATGTATCTTAAGATCCTTATTAAATAGAAGGTTGATGTCTTCAGCAAAAATGTTCAGCTGATCAAGAGCTATCTTGTGGTTGAAAAAAAAAATGTGACTGGAAACACATCCGTAAGGTGTCACAAGATTCTCTTTAGCTTTGCCGGAGACAACGATATTCCGGTGTCTCCCGCAAAGATGTTCAGCAGAAAGGGATATCTGGCGGTGAAAAATGTAACGCACCTTCCTCAAATTACGCAACGCTCAAGGGGGATGGGGAAGTAGGCTTGAGCGTTACTAGACAGGCCTTAACCTGCTGAACAGTTTCGCCGAAGACATCAACCTTCCAGCTGACGAGTATCTTGATATACGGAAGATAGGAAAAGTGTTACTAGCGCTGCCTAGCAGATGAATTATTTATAAGATACTTTGCTGCGATATACTGCCCATAACTGCAAAACAGTCACATTCGACATTTTTGACAAAATGGAGTTAATACCATGGAGAGTCATCAAATGATAAATACTTTCGATCAACTTACTGAAATCTGTGAGATTGTTCTAAAAAATTCGAAAAAAATACCAAGTTGTTTTGTCACATCGGTAATTATAACCGCATAACAGTCACATTGAGATTATAAATAAGCCTCGTAATGTGATAGCAATGAAAATTCTATCAGAATTATTTTCTGACAATTCACCTAGTATGCGATATGAGTTGTACAAAATATCAGCCTCAAATAAGCACTTTTGAGTTCCTGGCAATTTTTAGAAATTTTAGTTTCCTGCCATATTGCCATAAAATGCACACTTGGTATTCAATTTACTCAATGCCTACTTTTGTCGAATGTTACAAATATGCAATTATGGGCAGTATAGTTCATGAACAGTTTTGCCAAATATATCAATCATGTAGCTGACCAAGATCTTGAGATACACATGATTTAATAGAATTTGTTACTGACACCACCTTGTGGCCAAATTCTCAATAAGATTTTTCATTGCCCTTGATATACTGAACAACTTTGCCGAATACACCTTTCTTATCGGGATCTTGAGATATTCGATAAATGTATAATAAGAACAATTTTGGACCCCTCGTGTCCACGCTTCCGCTACCCAGAAAAAGGGGAGGGGTCAAAGAAAATGAATCACCGAAGCATTGTAAGACCACTAACAGCAATTATTTTAGAATTTCAAATTATTGATCTACGGGTGTCTAAATCGTGGATTCCTCCCGGGATTTTGAGGGTTCAACAAATATTTTTTATTGCCATATTCAAAAAAAAAAAAAATAAAATAAAATAAAAAACATAAACAAAATTTGTTTCTATGTTATACACGATATTCAAGGGACCATCGACTAATAGAATTATCGAGTTGTAGAATATACCACCACACGGGTAGAAATCAGAATCCAAAAACAAGATTATGAACATGATATCAAGATTCCAGAGTGTTTTCAGCTTATGACCCAAATTGCCGTAACGCAACACACGCGTCATGTCTTAATTGCGGATTGTCCGGAATCATGAATCACATGCCCAAAATCATGGGTCGCACATCCGTTTGTGATCGACAACATAAAAAAAAAGCTAGAGCGAGATTCGAATCAAGAACCTTCTAATTGAGAATCTCACTCTGGATGTTACGCTTGTGAGGGAATCATGATTAAGACTCCAGGAATCATGATTTGTGGTCATGGTATCATAACCTAACTAAATTAGGAATTTCATAATTTCTGTATATCTAATACATTTATGGCCGACCTGTGGATTATAACTGAATTATTACAGAGTTTGTTACTTAGATGTGACATTTTGCGCAACAAAGTATGTTAAAATTGTGACTGGTTAGTAGTTAAAATAATTAAAATTATAACAAACCGCTTGAAGAAAAAAAATAGCGAGCCAACTTCATGAATTCTAAGCTTTTCGCTTAAATTGGCTTATAACTTCAAAACTACAAACTTGCGATCTTCAGCTAAAATGTGTATCATTACTTTCTCTGCAAAAGAAATTGGAAAAAGGAAAGTAAAACCAAAGTAACAGATTTTTTGGGTCCACCCTAAGTTTAAACTTTCAAAATCGATTAACTTGGCTAAAATGAAGAGTTAGATCGAAAATGGCTTTGACAAAGTTGTTCAAAATAACATTTTCTAAAAGTTGGCAGAAGAGCGCTGCCACAAATTTTCCCAACCAAGAAAGCTTGAGTCACAATTCAAACCTAAAGGGCCACCCTATTCAACTTTTCTCTTAGGATCGCAGCAAGACGTGCGCGCGGGCGGCTGCGTGACTCACTGGCCTCTCTTCAAGTAGGTGTCATATCATCATTTTCCTTTCCTTTCCTTGTAACGAAAAAGACGGGCGTGGCCGGCAATGGAAATTATCATGTCTCTGCATCTCTGACTTCCAACTGGATAATTATTTCATCCAAAATAGTTTTACATGAGCAATTGGAATAAGTGTTGTAAAGTTTCTTACATGACAGTTTTTAGTATGCAATCTACGAAATACTCCATTTCCACGCAACGCAACGCAACAACTCTAGGGTCAGGCGGGGCAAGATGAGCACCCTAAGAATTAGCGCGATTTAAGCCTACTTAAACGTTCTTATTTTGGTAAAATTGGTAACCATCCTTATCTTTTACATTATTACTTTCACTTCCAACCATTAAAAGTTTGAAAAGTGAAAAAAAGTTTTCCAAATAATACGCTAAAAAATAGCTTTTTTATCATCGGTCAAAAAAACTGCGGGGCAAGATGGGCACCCCCATAAAAAGATGCAATTTACTATAGAAAACTATTATTTTTCAATGCTTGCAATATCCCAAGATATTATCTTTAATATCTGATAGTATTTATCTTCAACTAGCTTAGTTTTTGAAACTTTTATCAAAAAATAAATACCTTCTCATAGATTGCTAAGATTTTATTTAAAAATCGATTAAATTTGTTGTTTGTTTATATTTTTTTAGAAAAAAATGTTTGTGCAAAAAGGATACCGCAAGTCAAGCCCACAGCTAAATGTGGTTCTATAATTTCACACTTTTACTTAATTTTGAACATGGTGCTCATCTTGCCCCAAGGGTGTAAATTTATTAATATAATCAAAACAATTGAAATATTTTTTAAATTTGAAAAAAATTTTGCTCCTGATTATCTACAGAAGATTATTCTATAAGTATACGGCCAAAAACGTATGAATTTAATGGTTTACGCAACAAAAATATTATTTTTAAATGAACAAATCTTATATGAAAAAGTAAATTTTTGGTCTTCTATGTATTTTTGACAATATTTACGTTGTGCTGTTGATTTTTTAGCTGAAATTTATGGCCATCATATCAATTTAATGATATTCATCAGAACCCCAAATAATTTATTGAAAAAAAAAAAATCGGTAGGAACGACACAAACTAGGGGTGCTCATCTTGCCCCACATTCCCCTATTCAACTTTTCTCTTAGAAAACTCAAATACGAATAACTTTTCCTGCTAAAATGTCGACGGTGTAACCAACATTGTAGATTATGTCAGTGCTAAACAACACACTGATGATAAGCCTGCATGCAAGTTTTACGTAGATAAAATGTTGTGTTATGTTAATTATGACCTAATGAATTCGTCTCTAAAAAAAAAAGGCGTAGCATTTTCGTTTTATGAACATAAAACCGTTATTTTCTCAAAAACGTGCTTGTTTTAAAGAAAATTACCAACCTCTAGGCGTATTATTCGCAATTTCAAAGTTTATTTTACCAATTAAATGATACAATATACTAGTTTTACGTGACACCTTTTCAGATTCGGGGTTCCCAAATTTAGTGGATAAGGTAATTCTTGCACATGTTTTGTAAAACACTGAAAACATCTCTTCGTATTTTATCCAAAATCCATTTCGTAAAACAAGATTTCATACATATAACGCTATTTTAATTCATTGTACGAATTATTTGTACTTGACAGAATTTCACGATTCAGTGACTTTACGAAATAATCGTAGATGAATTGTATAGTATTACGAAACTGATCGTTTAATCTACGAAATCATTCGTTGTTTTCTGCAACGAAAGGTTTCGTAGACACATTTCGTAAAATACATTATGACACGAACGCAGCCGAGAGAGGTAAGAAGAAGGGCGTATAAATGTTTAGTACATTATAACAATCATTGTTTGTTTTGATTTCGAGCTTGAATCATTTTACGAAGCTGGTTGCAAACATTTTACGAAACTGTTTCGTTGCAGAAAACAACGAATAATTTCGTAGTTCAAACGAACGATTTCGTAATATAAAACAATATATATTTTCAGTGTATGGTGATCAATTTCTAATAAAAAAATCTTAATTTTTGAAACTATTTTATCAATTGTTAAATGTTGTTTAAAAATCAATTACTTAGATTAACAGAGATCGAAGAAGTACTGATTTCGTCCACACTAGTTTGACAATACCTACCTGCAATCTTATTGATAATATAACATAATGATTTTAGGGCGGCCGGGACGTCAGTATAATCGCCCTACCCATTTGAAGAAGAAAATCTCAAGTACTACTCCATATATCGATGCGAAAAGTTTATCACTATATTCTGTATATGTAGTGTATAACCCATTACATTTTCAGCTTCATCGGTTTACTAAAACTCGACATTCGCTGCTGCAAAGTTTCGATGATAATTGTTAGAGCGAGACAAAAGATAGGGAAAACAACACGGTTTTCCGTGTCACCTCAAATACTGATTAGTTTGCCCCCGGTTCAGGGTATCTAGGACTCCTGCAAGATGATGTGCTGAAAAGTTTTGTGAAAAAGCATCTCATAAAGGATTCATAGCGGAATTCGTTAAGGTACCTTTAAAACCACAAAAATTTTGTAGCTCTATAGTATACAACATAGCCATATAAATGTTTTACAAAAAATACTCAATTGTTTGAAACCATATAGGTAATCCAGAGATCATAAACTTTTTCTTCACAGTATTGTAATACAATATGTTGACAAATGACACAAACAACAGCTCTCAGGAACGCCATCCAGGCTGCACGTAACTTCGTTTAATTTAAACCGAAGCCTTCAAGCTCAAAGTTTGACCAGATTTCAAAGCAACAACCCAGCCAGCCAGCCAAATCGGTCGACAGCGCGGGCCACGGCAAGCAATTTGCATAATTATGTACGTGTAAACTACCCTTGTATTATGCTAATCCAGACGTTATACTTTTCGGGTGGCGTTTGCCCTCTTCCTCCACCTTGCACCGAATCCTATGTGGCTTTGTGCCGCTCGAGTAGGAATTCAGGATCGAGGTATGAGGTTAAAAGTTGCATTTTCAAGAGTGGGATATGGAGCTTGGAAAAAAAGTGGTTTCACTTTCGGTTTCAACACGGATTATCTTCAGGCGGCAAACAACAACGGAAAATACATGTTCGTGCCAAAAGTTGACGGCTGTTTGGTGGAAATTTGAAGCTGGTACACAAATCGCATATTATCTCCGCTTGCTGTCGGCGGGCAATCTTTGTCGTTAGCAGTTTTGGTATGTTGGCAAGAGTCGGTGCACGGTTGAATGGTGTGAAAGAGGAATCGATTTTCTGGACACGGTTCGAAATCCATCATTTTGAACATATGTAGAACAAGTAAACTGTCAAAACAGTTCAAACATTTTATGAATTCGAATACAAAAACCGATTTATCCAAGCGTTTAGAACAACGCTCTAGATCCAAGTTACTGATATGAAAGGAACGTACGAAGAATTCAGGAAAACCTCAGAGAAAGGGGTGAGTCAGAGCCAGTATGCTTTGTCGTGACACATTCCTGCGCTAAATCGATTCAAATTTCCTTCCAATATTTATGGTTTCACTTCACGCGTACTTGTGACTAGGCTTCACTTTTCACGGATGGATACTATACGGAAGGCTGTGCTCGTTTGGAGGGTCCTCGGCGGCTACCGATAGCTATCGTTTATGCAGGAATTTGACTCACGGAGCTGTGCATTCTGACTGTATGATTTATCGAGGGAAGAATGAGCGTTGAAGTCAAGAACGTGCCTGAAATGGCTAGGCTTTTGACACCTTTTGAGCTCCGAATATAAGCAGTTATATGTAATCGAACAGGGTTAAGCGTGGAGTTATACGGTGACGTTTGAATCCTTCTGAAAGTGAACGTGTTTTGATCATGGGGAAGCATTCAAAATGTAATGGCTGTTTTGCACGCTATTTGAAATGGTAAGTTTAACACCTGATCATTGCCGCTGGTTTGTGACACCATTTGGAGTGCATTTTCCAGCGGTTTCAAAACGAACAGAATTGATGGATGAAGGAATAATTTCAAATTAAATGGGTATGCTGGCAGTAAAATCAATTTAATTAGAGGTTCATATTTTATTCATGGTTTGAATGTGTAGCACATACGGTTATTTGGAGCTGGAGATAGATTTCGATTATATTTTGATGTTGAAATGAAGATACGCTCTTGAGTTGAACAGTATCTCCTAGTAGATTAAAAAGTGCTAACAAGAATATCAGTATTTTGAGAGCATATATTTTGTCGCTGAAAATCATCTGCATAGAAATTGGACCGAATTAGTGATTTCTGGTACACATATGTCGTAAAGTCACTTGAAGTATGTCAATTTTTAATGTTCTGCTGGTAACTTACCGTATCCCTCTGTCGACTCATGTTATGTTTTGCAAAGTTCAGTCGTCTGTCAATGTGAGAAAAAGTCAAGTTTGTAGCTTCCACATTCTTGACCCTTTTGATGTGCGGACATTTTACTAAAACCTGACGAACTGTCTCCCTACTAACCTCCAAATTGAGTTCCTGTTTAATCTGTTTCAATGATTTCATGGAATTCGAAGCAATTCTAACAATTTCTCGTATGTCACGAGCGGAAAGCTAAGAGTTACCTGGTTTAGTCAATTTCTTGCCATTTCCTGCGGGATTTTTCAAGTACGATAACACAACTTAATAGGATCCACCAATACGGCGTACTATTTCTCGGATACCTACGTTTCCTTTCTCTGAAAGATATTTTCCCTTCGATATAATTATCGATTGTTGAACAAAACACTCTATAAAAAACACAGCCGAAATTGACAAAACAGCCAATATTGAAAGGCATCCTAGAAATACCGGAACATCTTCCAGTATTTTCTTGTCAGCATTACGATTTATATCATATCAGTAATATAACATAAATATTAAATTGGCCAGGCTTACTGTGAAGACTTGGGTAATTAAAAAATACGGCAATCAGTTTATCCACGTGTGAATAACCTGATAAACGCAAATATTTGAATTTTAATGGAAGGAACGGGGACAACCGTACCAACCGTTTCATTTCAGGGAGATAGAAACAATCGTTGAGAGTGGCGTGCTAAAAATGTTAATGTTCTTTCCATGTGCTGCTTCTCCTTCTAATGGGATAGGACACAGGCATTTCTTCCTTGTGCCCTGGTTCAAGAGCCTTGGCTTAAGCACCAATACTCGCTCTCTGGTAAAAGATAAAGATCTTCCGAATATGCAAAAAAAAGATAAATAACTTAAAATTAAACGATTCCTGTTAGCGGTAAAAAACACACAAATTTAAAGATTATATCGGAACGAACTCACCAAATCCTGCATGTCAACTTCGCTACCTTACAAATGGTATTGAAGAAAATTCGGTGTTTTCATCTACCTTCACAAATTTTGTCACGCTAAATTTCAATTTTTCCGACACCCTTTCCCCCATAGTCACGCTTTTCGTATGAGTACTCTAAACGTTTTGTAAGGCCTGTCACGCTAAGCCTGATCCCCTCCTCTATCTTGGAGCGTGACATAATTTGTGTACGATCCCAAAACGAATAAGGGCTGTATAACTTGTTCTAAAATTAGGTTGTTCACAGACATCACTACAGAATTTCTTAGCATGTAAAAATTATAAATAACTTGAGTTCTCACTTCCACTAGGCGTGCCAATTGTTCCTGTTCAATAAGATTGAAACTACATCGTTTGTAACAATTGTTAAATAATTAATTAACTAATTAGTTCTGAAATTGTGTTCTTTCACCACCCAATTCACACTTTCGCTAGCCGAATTAAATTTTACACGCATACGAGCAAAATCGTGGCAGTTGATTAGAAACACGTCTGAACTAGCGCGCGGCTTGCTACGATCCTATCGATTGTTGAACAAAATACTTGAAACTTGGACACCGGATAAAATCTCGCGGAACATTACTAAAGGACCTATGTACAAATGAGAGATTCTCTCCTCTCTCGTTCTCTTTCGGTTATAACAGTGGAATACTAGAGGTTTTGGGAAGTTTTTCACTATAGATCGAGAGTCAATTTCCTTGACTAGCTTTTTATACAAAAAACGTAACAGAAGAGGTTAATGTGACTCAGTTATTAATGAAAGAGAAAGTAAACAAAGAGAGCCTCTCAATGTTACATAGGTCCTTTAGTAATGTTCGTGAGAAATATTTTCACTGTAAAGCTAAGTATGCTGTTTCGCCCAAGAAAAGTAAAGAAATTCCTTGACTGAATGGGTCAAGAAATTTTCTACAGAGAGCCCCCTTTGAAGTGACATTTCTTCTCAACTGCGTACTGCGATCAGAAAAATGAGATTTTCTTGACCATTTCTTGGAAGAAATTTTCCACGCATCGAGATAGGCGATTCCTTTTCTTGTCAGTAGCAAACCAGCCTTAACAAACAAGCAAAGACAGTCCAGATTTATCGAGATGCTTTCACCAATACAAGCATAGTTCAGTAGGGTGGGACAAAATTGCAATATTATTTTATAATAAATGACAAAAAACTAGGTGGTCTTAAGCTAACTGAACAGAGTGTATTAACCTTAAAGAAATATAACTTACTTAGGGCCGATTTCTTCACCTTCGCTTAAGCCGTAAACCACGTTTACCCATACGATTAAACCAGGTTTAAGGGCTAAGCGGTGGTGAAAAAACCGCTTATTAGTCTTGGATCTTTTTGGGCTATAAACTTCCTGCGCCAAAAAAGCGATCTGATTCAAAATCTCGACTAGGTAACCGGTAACAGTTTTGCACTGGTCAGATACAAATTCCACCAACTTTTTTTTTCTAGTTATAATGCAGGTATCATTCAGAGAGCTCTTTCCAGAATTGATCTTAGAAACCCGTCAGGTATTCCTTATGAATTTCGAGATTCTTGTAACGATTTCTCCGAGTATTTCTTCAAATGTTTCTCAATAGCTAACTTTAACTATTTCCACTTCAATTTCTGAAGAAATTACATACGGAATCTAAGGAATTCTAAGGAATGTCTGAGGCGTACTGCTTATTTTTACAGGATTGAATAATTTATCTGATATTCTGTTATTGAACACTTCATGAATACCATCATGGTATTCTCCAAGGATGCATTCCTGATGAGTTTATCAGGAGATTTTAGAAATACATCCGAGGATTCATTCAAAAGTTCACCCAGAGATAGCTCTGACAACACTTTTACCTCATTTACGGTTTTTTTCACGAATATCTTGTAATCAACACCAGAATATATTTCAGAAATCTACATACTGCTCCCGGATCTACCGAAGATTCTTCAATTTGATAAAAATGACGTCTTCGAAAAAGTTTTTGAAAATAACAAGGCCTATTTTGAATTTTATTCAACTCATTTAATTTTTTACTGACCTTGCCTTTGTTTCAAATTCCAATCAACTATCTCAGTCTGTATAGCAAAATGTACAGTCGTAGTTTTACAATTATTTATTCTCAGAGTGCAGATATTTTCCTTAGCTCTAAAAGCCCAAAACATACGTTTTATTTTAATCAACTGGTGCTCAGAAACAAATAGAATTTAGTTTTTTTTTTGCATGGGGCGTAAGCCGGAACCTTGGTCCGGAAGTAGTTTCCGGGTAGAAGCCGAAACCAAGGAACACACTTAAATTTAACCCGAACCGACAAGACGTCTATTTGAATATTATGAAACCATCTCAGAAACCCAACACAAAACATCAACTCTGTTTTGTCAATTTTACCCAGTCAACGTTTTGGTTGGTATAACTTTTGCTTCAATCGTAAAGAATGCATGAACAGGCTATATACCTACCAAAGTGGAGGCTATATGCGTTACTTGGCACGACTTTTTCAGACTGTCTGCGATCAGAAATACGATCCCACAAAATTTGGATGAAAATTAAAAATAAAAGTTTCAAGCAAGCCCCGAACTCGGGACCTCTGGATCAGGAGCACTTTATCACTGTTCCACGAAGGGATACATATCAGATGAGCGATTATTTGCCAATAATAATTCATGTTTCATGTACAGCGACTCATACTTTGTTGTTCCTTGAGGCCCATCGTCAGCAGATACCAAGTTTTGGTGGTAATTTTTGCAAAGTTATTGTGATTTCATACGATGTTTTCTGGATTGATATATGATCTGTCAGTTTATACAACATAACGCGATGAAGCTCAGAACTAGGAATGCTCGACTGGTAGAACTTCATGAAATAGCCTTAGCGTTACTTCAAGTGCAAGTCTTGCCTATATGAACACTTCGGCCAGATGTCCAGACAATGAACGGATTCTGGGGTCCCTTCCGGTGAATCCGGTTATTGTCTGGTTTCTGGCCGAAGTGTTCATACAGGCAAGAAGCATATTCTTATAGCAACACTTCTTGAAGTTTGAGCAATCGCATGCCTAGTTTTACCTGTTATTTAAGATTATCTTCTGATTCACTGGAAGTGGTCTCAAAATCCGGTCTTTGTCTGACCATTTTGACGAAAAGCCAATACAGATATGAAGAATGTTCCAGCAGCCATGCTGAGGTTATTTCATGGAGTATGAACAGTCACATGTCTGATCTTACCTTTAACAGTTGGTGACAAAAGTTAATAACTAAATGCTGATTTTCCATACAAAATGCCCAAGTTTGGGGATCTGTATTTCAGCTTCTGGTACGCCGAATTGGCTGAAATTTGGATGACGAACTACAAATAACCTGAAGTTTTTGTGTATACTGAGTTCATAGAATTTCAATAATTTTCCAAGAAGTTTCAGAGAGTTGGTCAAAGAGAAAAGTAAGTAACCGAGAGATTTTTCGATTTAATTAAAAAAAAAAACGGTGAGCTGTCAGTGGTTGGTATGTTCTGCAAGTTTGTGGAACTCCCGAAAGTGAACAACTAACCAACCAACCGCTTTTGATCTAAATCGAAAAATCTGTCGGTTACTTACTTTTCTCTTTGACCAATCCTAGGAAACTTCTCGGAAAATGACTGAAACTTAGTGAGCTCAGTATACATTAAACTTCAGGTAATTTTTAGGTTGTCGTCCATATTTCAGCTGATTCGTACTACCAAAAACTGAAATACAGATCCCCAATCATTTTGCATGGAAAAACAGCATTTGATTACTAACTTTTGTCACTGACTGTATATATGTTTGTCTCCTGGTTCACCGAAAGAACATTTGCACATTGTCTGGTCATCTCACCTGAAATATCAATTCATGCAAGAAGCATGTTCTCACAGTAGCGCTAGTTTTGAGCTGCGTCGTCATCCATGTTTATCTTCTGGCTCACCTGAAGTGACCTTATAACCTTGCTTTGGCCATATGGTAAAAATGATATTAAATATTTAGAGTAGATGCTATGTATTGGGTTTCTGAGATGATTTCATGACGTTCAAGAAGCGGCATTGTTGCTTTGGGTGAAATTTCCAGTTTAAAAACCCCACTCGCAGGAAGTCTAACTCATCACCAGAGTTGCACAATATCGGTCATATCAGCTAATGGCTGATGGACTAAAACTATCAATATCAGTTGCGAACTATCAATATCCTTTTGATCTGACAACCAACAGCGGTGATGCGACATCGCACTCTACATCACTCTAGATGGTAATTACCCACGATATTAATGTTTTTCAGTGACCAACAAACAGTTTCAATCCGTCTGCAGCACTATCAAGAATATCGTACTGATAAATTGCCATTGCATTTGCTTAATTTAAGTTGTTGTTGTTGTTGTTGTTGTTTGAGAGAGATGTTCGTCCCTTCTTAATTTAAGGCTAAACTTTACCCATCAGTGATATCCATAGTCTATCGCTATCAATGCGTTGGTGATGGAGTAGAAAGCATGATGTTGATGTGATATGGAATGATTCTAATTGTATCGTAGTCAGCCTATACAAATCAGCAAATTTCAAGCGTTGATAGTGACAGCAAGCAACTCTGCTCATCACATTGACCAAAGTGAAAACCGCATTCCGTTAAACCGATTTGCTTCTGAGCCGCAGTCGATTGAAAACAAAAGGTCTGTTCCTGGGCTTTGAGGGTTAACTATTTTTCAATTTCTTACAGTTTTTTTCTTTTCCAGTTCCGACAAGTTTTCGGGTATCTAATATCAAGAGACCGCTCTGTTTGACCTACATAGACTTTACTTCCCATATATGCATAGTCGACGTATGCGCCAATGTGACCAAAATGCATTTTTTTATTGTGATAATTTAGTCTTAGTGTGACAATACTAATGGTGAATCTTAGTGTCTAGATCAGTGATGATGGACCAATTTTCAAAGAAGAATGTGCTGTGGTTTTCCAAACGTTCTAGCTTTTAGTGATATTCTGCTAAATCGCATTGGCACGGAAGTTTGCGAATGCCTCCACTCGAACTGGAGTGATCATCTTTAACAACAGATACCATATTTAGGAATCCGGTGAGTTTGTTCCATGATACTCATTAAGTTTTGTTTAAAAGAGCATAGTTAAATCGTAATAACAGCTACAGTAGCGATTCGTCTGTTTAATTCGTAAAGTTAGCTATCGTCGGTTCGGGATCACGCATAAACGGGTAAACCGCATTTGGAAGAAAATACGTTTCGAATTTGCTACTGTTTTCACATTTTCTCTGTTTGAAACGTTTTGTTTTTATGTGTGTAGGGCAAACCTGAATTTATTGCTTATATTTTGTTTCGGGAAAATCTTATGACCCTGAAAAGGTTTTAAGCACAGCGGTTGTTTTTTTGTGTTTTTTCTCCCAGTATTGACACTTCGATATCCCAGAGCAGAAAACTTTTTGATTCGCGTTATATTTCGTTCTTTTGTTTAGTTACACGACCCTGGATGGATCTGATTTGCTTCTAAATTGTTACTAAGCAGATATTTAGAGTCTTCTCTACATCAACCAAACCAGTTTATAGTACTATTCGAAACGAAATAATGTATACAATAAATAAAATAAATATCTTCTCTTTTGATTTCCGGACTTCAAAAGATAATAATTATAGAACTTTAAAAACAATTTTCCTCGGTATATCGTTAGCTTTTCAGGCGAATCCTGATCATATTCTTATTCAAATAACCACGTTGCACTTCTGAGGGCGTCGCTGAGTCGGTGGCCGCTTATTAAGTAAGTGCTACATCAACATTTTCTTCGCGGGAATAGCGATATTCATGCTTGTGGTATTCTTGTTCAAAATTGGATCAAGGTTTATTCACACGCCTTGTTCCTGAAAACAGTCAGGATGAGATTATCAAAGAGACACATGAATGTTGCTAGTATACAATCTACGAAGTATACCGTAACTACGCTAACGCTAGAGTGATAATGGTTTCCTAATGAATGCTTTTCAAAGAGTTCATAGAATATATGTACAATTTTTGGTTAATTCAAGTTCATCTTTATTGATAGTTTCATCTTGATAATTTTTTCAGAAAATTTGTATTAGGATGCACTTTATTCCGAAGCATATGCATGTGCCCGATACCTTAAAAAAAAAACCCTGCCAAACAGAACCAAATGCGCCAAGTCAAAGATCCGTCTCCCTAGGTACAGCCATTCTGTTCTGTTTGCTCACAAAAACATGGCAACGATTTTCGCCATGTTTGCCGCGGTCTCCCGCTTCCACCGAAAATCACCATAAAACACTGATATGGACGCAAAAAGTTCTGCTCTGTAACTGGATGTACTGCCGCCGCCGTCTATATCGCCACTTGAAATTAATACAAAACTTCAGCTTTACGACTTTATTTATATTCGGAGTACACATTTTGGGGCAGACCCGGTACAAGCCGAGAGTGCCTCCTTGGTTTCCGTGGTGTTGCCGCCGCCGTGGCCTCCGTTTCAGCACCGCAATAAGTTTTGGTCATCGCCAGCCTCGTTGTTTTACGATCTCTTTTCTGGTGTAGTAGGGTAAACGGTTCCTTAGTGGAGGTAGCTCTAATAGTGGAGGTAGACTATGTGATAGTTTTATATAAAGTACGATGCAGAGATGATACAAGCAATCGAATAATATTCATGAAATTTAATTTTTGAGCTATTTAAAACAAGTATTTTGCTTTAAAATTTGCTCCTTTGCTCCTACAGTGCTACAGATATAGTGGATTGTAGAACAGTGTTTGTGCAAGGGTTTCTGTAAGAAAATTCTGAATAAATCGTGATTTTCATACATTTTAATGATAGAAGGCTATAAAATCTATCGAATGATAAATGTATCATGACATATATATTCCTGCTGTTTTTCCTTAGGCGGCTCCACTAATGTCACATCTGCCCTATTGTACGAAAAAATCAACAATTCCAACAGCCATACAATCGGCGGGCGATTTCAATTAATTAAGTGAAAAATGGCATGTTTTTCCTTTCCGTTCCACAAATGGGTGAGTGATTTGCTAACCTATAGGCGACTTCCACCATTGCGAACATTTACCGCCGGATGAAGCTTCATCGTTGAATGGGTTTTTTTTCGGGCCTATCACGATCTCCAGGGTGGCGATAGTGGAAAATTTAACGACCATTCGCTGTGTGGTGATGGTTTGACCGTTGAACGATGAATACTTTCAAGACACAGACATTGATTAGCAATCTACAAATTGGATTTGTCGGCCAAAGGTGGTGTGCATTCGCGACCCTTAGCAATTCTGGTACTATATGGTCGGCGCTGAACGTTTCCGACATATCCGTTACAATGGTAGATTACAACTAGGTACCTTCATAGGAGGTGACGATGGATACGCTCTGCTCTACATGTCGAATAGTGAGGCAAGTAATTTTCACACCTCTCCGGAATTGTAATGTACTCGCGATTATAGCGGATCGACTCAACATACAAGGTTTCAAGTTGCCAGCTTTGTTCGATTGAACGAGATACAACAGTACATCAACACTGCAGATGAACAGTATTCTATAGGTACCATTTCCAGCGTACAACACTAACGCCGCACAGAGGAGTAACTAAAACGAACTAGTGGCTTTGAGTTTTGAATTTGGAAAATTAGGTTTTTTTTATAAAACATAACATATAGTATGTTGTAAGTTGTGTCCACATTGAGAAGAAGTCAAACTGAAAGTCTCAAAAAATAAAAACAAACACTAAAAAATGTGATAAGATTGCCTAAGAGTTTTTATTTGTTTTAATTTATTTCCCATTTCTCCCTATTGTTCTTTTGCAATTCTCGTTTTATACAATGATTTTTTATTAAATTTCTATATTTTTATACTTATTGTAACAAGAAAATCTTCTGCACAAAGCTTTTCAAAAACTATATTTTATTTGATTATTTTCAAATCAGTTTTAAATAACAAAATATTAGTACACCTTGAACAAAACCAAAAAGTTACCGTATAGGGCACGATGCGGCAAGTTACGGCATAAAATTCTTCCGCATCTCTCCAGCCTTAGAATTTTAAACCTGTGATGTTTATCGTGCATTTCAACTTGAATTCCTGATCAATTAACCTTTGCGTACTCAGCGTTTGTTTTTGAGGTTTCCAAATCTTCTATCAGCTTTTAAAAATTCATTTTCAAATCCTTTTTTTAAGTGAATGGCATCCGATACAGCTTTGTTGTAATTTGCAAGAGCTACATTATGGAACCGCACTGATTGTGGATTCCTTTGGGGTAAAAACCTGCTGTAATACAATGTGTCAAAACATTTTATCAGTAACCTGATTAGATTTGACATTTTTACACGTAAAACACTATCGATGTATACAATGATATATGTATAACACAAAATATAAAGGTATTATGTTTGGTGAACTTGTTAATAGACCTGATATCTTCAACTCAGTGAATATTGAGCACGAGAACGAGCATGAGCATTGATGACCGCTCAATTCGTAGTTGCTACTCCGTGATTGATCAGAATAATCTACAGGGAACCAACAGATGTAGCTTGGGAGTAGCAAACCATCTTCAATGTACATTGTTAAGGACTCTTAACTTAGTAATGTCAACAACGGCGCTGGTCACGTCCTTACAATCATTGGGGAAGGGAAAAAAGTTTAATGTGGTATCCATTGTTACTACAGACCGATTATACCTCTGTATATTCATGGTTGTCACGGAAAAAAGTTTTATGAGTGGGAGGGTTAAAAAGCTAATGATTAAGATTCACCTTGTAACCTCTGTTTAAGAAGTGTTCTTTCAATGCGTCGGCATATTAAACGTTGAACTATTCAAAGGTTTGAACCCCGAAATTTCATAAAACATAAATAAGTGCTTATGTCGACACTTAAAGTGGCGAATCATCCATAGTTTGTTTAAGAAATATATAGAAAAAAATATATTCCGAGATACAAACATGTTATAACAAGCATGAAACGAGCTCACCAGTTGATAGTTCTTCCTCGACTGAACAGTCACAATATTGGTTTCAACACGCATAAGATGGGATGTAAAATCACTCCGATGGCACGCGAGTAAAGCGCTCACTGAAGAAACAAATCAGTCCGAGGGCACGATAAAACGAATTGGACAGCTTGGGCCTCCGACAAAAAAAAAACACAAAAACACTCTGAGTACGCGAAAAACGAATCGGACAGCTTGGGTCTTCCCAAAGCACTGTCCAAACAAACGAAGGCAACCGACGAAAAAAAAAACTCTGATGGCGCGAAAAACGAATCGGACAGCTTTGGCCTTCGCAAAGCACTACAAAAACGAACGAAGCTGACCTACGAAAAAAAAAAAACATTCCAAGCGCGCGAAAACGAATTGGATAGCTTAGGCCTTCGCAAAGCACGAAGCTAACCGACGAAAAAAAAAACAACACTCTGAGCGCGCGACGAGTCCGATTGGTCGTTTAACGAGAAACTTGCAACGATCGACGCGCCACCATAATTCACTTAACGGAGGGTATTAGAACTAAGTTGGAGGTGATGATTTAAACATTGTTGACGTTGTTGACGTTTGATAACGAATAGCTTGGACCTTGCCACTGTCCAAACAAACAAAGCCAACCGACGAAAAAAAAAACACTCTGAGCACGCGAAAAACGAATCGTCCTTCGCAAAGCACTGCCCAAACGAACGAAACCAACCGAATCGGACAGCTTGAGTCTTCGCAAAGCACTCAAGTGGATATTGTACTTTAAAATTCACTCGGCAGATGACGCTGCAGCCACCTCCTGGAAAAGTTGGAAGATCTACTTTGACAATGCCAAGCCAAAGTTAGTAGGCACGTGATCTGATCCGGAACAAAACAAAATAAAATGGTCGCGAACATCCCAGTGCTGATTTACTCGCATGTGTTATGCTCGCGAATAAACGAAGCTAATGTGATTCGTGAACGATTTCGGAGCTGTTCAAGGTCAATTGCGTGTTTGAAAATAAAAAGCTATTTCCCCTTCGAGATTTCTGGTTTTCAAGGGTTTTCGACTACAAATTGACGATTTGATGGATACACAATTGATTTGTCTGTCAAAACCAAAATAAATCACATCTTTTTCGGTTACCAGCGATTATGTGAATGCTCGTGAACTTTTTCTTTTTCTTTTGGTATGTTCTCACGAGCAGGCTTGTGTGAACTTACTCATACCAAGCGTGTTCACGAGTCATCATGTTCGTTTTGCCTTGGTTTACATTCGTGAGATACTTCATGATGCGAACATTCCCACCACTAGCGTAGGTTCGACTTCTGCGGCAGCCGGTGAAATCATTTCGTCCAACGAAACATTCATCACTAGGCTGGTAGTTTCGTGTTGCCCGTTGCCTAAAGTTAGTGATCGTTCAGTCTCTGAAGGTGGTATAAATTGTTATTTATTTATTTGTTTATTTTATTTTAAACTTATTATCGCTTGTGAGTTTGAGTTACAGGCTAACAGGTTCAAAAAAAAAAAAAAAAAATAGATTTTTCATGGTTTCCAAAATAAACAAAAAATAGAGAATTATATATCGGCCCTAACATGTTCAAATTCATGTCAAAAAACTCATGCCGTAGGGTTAGATTTTGATACATGATTTTGGGACTAACAGACACACCCAGTGTATAACTATTTTTAGGCAATTTGGTTTGTCCTTTCGACCTTTTGTCCATAAACCGATATAAAAAGAGCGAGCCTGGGATTGAACCCATGACCTTCTGCTTATGAAGCAGAAGCGATAGCTATTAGAACACCAGCCCTATCTATAAGATAGTAGCCAACGTTCGGATGCCGTATGGTTGAATTAAGATTCATAAGTTTAAGAAATAGGGGATTCTTTGTGGTTTTAAGTAAAGTAATTTTTCATTGAAAACAAATATTTCTATATCATTGCTGCAGTAGGCCTTGACTAGGAAACACGTATTTTTTTTGCACCTGACAGTTTTCTCTTCTTTCAGGAGGAAAAAAATCTCGGAGTACGGATACAATTGGTTTCGTGTTTCATGGTGGCGAATGTTTTTGGATGCGAGCAAAGCAATTCAAGATTCGGATTACGTTCGATGATTGGTTTGGATTGGATTGGAGAGCGATCGAAGTTTTCTGAATCAAGTACAGATTGTGGGCTTTGGGAAGTTTTCAAGCTTGAGGTGGTTCTCTCTCAAGAAAGAATTCATCAAGTTCTCTATTGAATTTGATAAGTATAATTTTATTTATTCTCTTATTTTATAAGTTTCAGTTGTTATTACTTCTCGATTGTTGATTTTTTTTTTTATTTATATTCCCCGTTGTTTTCCTAATATGGAAACTGACGGGGAATCCTCGAATTCTAAAGAGGATGATCATTCGAATCTTCCTCCTTCAGTTTCTAAACCATTTAGAGTCAAAATTTTCCCATCTACTTTTCTTGGTCCTTATCCTGTTTATTTTAGAAAAAAGGATAAGCCAATTAATGTTCTCTTGATTTCTGCAGAAGTTTATAAAAGATTTAAATCTGTTAAAGAAATCAAGAAAATTTCGTTAGATAAATTAAGGGTAGTTTTTGGTTCACGTGGAGATGCTAATACTCTGCTGGAATCCAACTTATTTGGTAGTTCATACCGTGTATACGCCCCTTGCGACTCATGTGAGATTAGTGGCGTCATTTATGACGAATCTTTAAGTTGCGATGACATTAAAAACTTTGGTTTAGGTTTTTTCAAAAATAAATCCATTTCTCCCGTCAAAATTTTAGATTGCAATCGTTTATCTAAATTAACGTTCAATGGCAACAGTTCTAGTTATATTCATTCTAATTGTATAAAAATAATATTTGCCGGATCTGTTCTTCCGGATTATGTTTCAATTAATAACGTATCATTTAGTGTAAGACTTTATTTTCCTAAACTTATGCATTGCACTCATTGTCTTTTATTTGGACACACTTCTTCCTATTGTTCAAATAAACCTAAATGTTCCAAATGTGGAGATTCTCATTCTTCATCTGTTTGTGATAAACAATCTGATGTTTGTATTTATTGTAATCAGAATCATTTTTCAATTAAAGACTGTTCAATTTATAAAACTAATCAACAAAAATTTAACCAACAAATTAAATTTAAAAATCGATGTTCTTATTCAGAGATTTTGAAAGCATCTGGTGATTTTAATTCTTCCAATATTTATGAAGCATTATCTGATTATGATAATGATGACTTGAATGAGGATTCTAATAAATTTATATATAAACCTCCTATTAAAAGAAAAAAGGGCTAATTTATTATCTAACAAACATAATGCAAACTCTGATCCTCAACCATCAACATCTTTTGATAAAAACTTTCCTCCACTTAATGTTTCTTCCACTTGCCATACGATTCCTGGGTTTCAAAGAGTAGAGAATGACAATTCCTTTAATAGTAATAATAGGGATAATGTTGATAATTCATCCAACAATAATGATAATAATGACATTTTGAATATTTTGGAACAAATAATAAATTTATTAGGATTTAGTGATTTTTGGAAAAATTTGATTAAAAAATGTTTACCTTTTTTAGCGTTTATTTTTGAAAAGTTAAATTCTTTTGGACCCCTCCTTTCTTCATTATTTTCAATGTAATGGCTACTTCCAACAAATTAAATATATTACAATGGAATTGTCGTAGCATTATACCCAAAATTGATAAATTAAAAGTTCTGTTATTTAATCATAATATAGATATATTTTGTTTAAATGAAACTTGGTTAGTGGAATGTAAACACTTACGTATCCCTACTTTTGATATTATTAGAAAAGATAGAAATGCTTCAGCTGGAGGAGTGGTGATTGGTGTTCGTGAAAATATTCAATTTAAATATTTAAATTTACCTTTTGATTTTGCAATTGAATATATTGCTATTTCTGTTAAACATTTGGGTAAGGAATTTTCTATCATATGTTTTTATATTCCTCCGAATTCTCCTTTTTCATTATCAGAAATAAAGGCTGTATTAGACAATGTACCTTCTCCATTTTACATATTAGGAGATTTTAATGCCCATAATTCTGCTTGGGGTAGTAGGAATAGTGATGGTAGAGGTAATTTGATCATGGACTTGGTTGATGAATTGAATTTGAATATTCTCAATGATGGATCATTTACCAGAATTGCTGTTCCTCCTGCTCATCATACTTGTATTGATTTATCTCTTTGTTCTAATAGTTTAACGTTCCTTTCTTCTTGGAAAATAATTAATGATCCTAATGGTAGTGATCATTTACCTATTTTGGTCGAGATTTGTAATAATGACAATAAACAAACAAATAATGAATCTCTTAAGCCTGATTTATGTAAAAATGTTAATTGGTTAAAATTTTCGGATCTTATTTCATTTTCGTTAACTCATTTTGATTATTCATTATCTCCACTTGATAATTATAAACAATTTTGCGAGATTATAATTAAATGTTTAATAAAATCTCAAAAATACAAAATAACTCCAATTTCTTCTAGAAAAAAATGTCCTTCATTTTGGTGGGACAGTGAATGTTCTATGGCTTTAAAAAATAAATCTGAAGCCTTTAAAAAATTTCGTCGTTTTGGATCAAGGGAAAATTATTTTTTATATTGTAAAGCTGAAGCTCAATTTGTTCTAATTACTAAATTTAAAAAAAGGAATTATTGGAGAAATTTTATAGAAAATCTTGATAGAGAATCTTCTCTATCTTCTCTTTGGTCTGTTGCTAGAAATTTAAGAAATTGTAATTCTTCTTCTCCAAATATTCAGGAATATTCTGAAGAATGGATTAATAAATTTGCCTCTAAAATTTGTCCTGATTTTGTTCCTTGTTCCATAAATTTTAAAAATTGTCAGAGATATAATTATTTTCCTGAACTTAGTGCTTCATTTTCATTAGGAGAATTAGATTTAGCATTATCTGTTACAAAAAACACATCTCCGGGAATTGATAACATTAAATTTATTGTTTTGCAAAATTTACCACATGATGGAAAAATACATTTGTTAGAATTATACAATTCATTCCTTTTTCAAAATATTCTACCTTCGGAATGGCGTTCTATTAAGGTTGTCAGTATTGTAAAATCAGGCAAGGATCCTTCATTAGCTGATAGTCGTAGACCAATAAGTTTATTGTCATGTCTTCGTAAGCTTATGGAAAGAATGTTACTTAATCGTTTAGAATTATGGTTTCAGAAAAGGTTGTAGCACTCGTGATTGCACTGCTCTTCTAGCTTCACAAATTAATATTTCGTTTAATAAGAAGCAAGATATGGTTTCAACTTTTCTGGATGTTTCTGGGGCTTATGATTCCGTGTTATTAGATCTACTTTTTGAAAAATTTAAAAATTTCAATATTCCAAATATAATTGCCAATTTTTTATATAATTTATTTTCTTTCAAAATTATGCATTTTTTCCATAATGGCTCTTCCAAATTGATACGATATAGTTATTTTGGTCTTCCTCAAGGGTCTTGTTTGAGTCCATTTCTATATAATTTATTTACCAGTGACATATCATCTGTTATTCCAAATGGATGCTATTTTTATCAATTTTCCGACGATAAAGTTATTTCTATCAGCGGTAATAATAGAGAAATTATTCGTCATTTTATGCAATGTGCATTAAACAATATTGAAATTTGGGCAAATAATAATGGTTTTTCTTTTTCTGTTTCTAAAACTAAATTTATTTTATTTTCTCGTAAACGTTCTATTGTTAATATAAATTTATATCTTAATGGTCACGAAATTGAACAAGTTGATGATTATAAATATCTATGAATATGGTTTGATTCAAAATTATTGTGGAAAAAACATATTCAATATATCCAGATAATTTGTGCAAAAAGGATAAATTTCCTTAGAACTATAACAGGTACTTGGTGGGGGGCTCATCCTACTGATTTAATTACACCTTACAAAACGACCATTAGATCTATTATTGAATATGGATGTTTTACTTTTGTAAATGCAAGTCAATCGCATTTTTGTAAGCTAGAAAAGATTCAATTTCGGTGTCTAAGAATTTGTTTAAAATTAATGAATTCAACGCACACTCAATCTATTGAGGTTTTAGCTGGAGTGATTCCACTTAAAACTCGCTTACATGAATTAAATTGTAAATTCATGTTGAATTGTTTTATAAAAAAACACCCAATAATTGATGTTTTGAAATGTTTAAATGATATAAATCCAACTTGCAAAATTTTAGATTCATACAAATATTGTTCTTCT
Organism: Aedes aegypti; assembly: GCF_002204515.2. Taxonomy (NCBI): domain Eukaryota; kingdom Metazoa; phylum Arthropoda; class Insecta; order Diptera; family Culicidae; genus Aedes; species Aedes aegypti. Next base: position 386,852,844 of record NC_035108.1, read on the forward strand.
TTAAATATTGTTCCTACAACAATTTCTACATTCAATTATCATAATTTTGACATTAATGTTCACTCGTTCCATCCAATGATCGATTTATCGTTATATGAAGAATTAAAACAAATTCCTAGTAATGAGTATTTTCGCTTCGCTCCTTTATTTTTTCGGCGTAAATTTGTTGGATTAGATTCACATCAATTTTACTTTTCTGATGGATCATTAATTCAAAATGTTGCTGGTTTTGGAGTTTATAATTATTCTTCTGCTTATTTTTTCAAATTACAATATCCTTGCTCAGTTTTTATAGCTGAACTAACTGCCTTGTATTTTACTTGTTCTTTGATAAAAAAATGTTCTCCAAACATTTTTATTATATGCTCAGACAGTTTAAGTTGTTTGAAAGCACTCAATTCCGTTAATTTCAAATCTAAAACTCATCACATTATGTTGTTGCTGAAAAAAGAATTATGTCATTTGAATTCTCAGGGTTACATTATTAAATTTATTTGGGTTCCTGCTCATTCTAATATTTATGGTAATGAGCAAGCTGATTCTTTAGCAAAATTAGGAGTTCGTTGTGGCAGTATGTTCAACAGACAAATTTCTTCGTCTGAATATTTTACAGATTTAAAACAATATTCTTTAAACAATTGGCAGCTTTCATGGGACTTAAGTGATAAAGGACGATGGTGTCATTCAATTTTACCTAATATTAGTCGATTTAGTTGGTTTAAAAATTTTGCTGTCGGAAGAAATTTTATTTGTACATTGTCGAGGCTTATATCCAATCATTATGTTTGTAATAGTTATTTATATCGTATCAATATCAATGATTCTAATTTGTGTGATTGTGGTGTTGCTTATGAGGATATTGACCATATTGTTTTTCATTGTACGCGTTTTGCTATACCTAGAATTGCTTTCTTTAGAAATTTGAAAATATATCATCGTTTGCTCCCTCAATCTGTTCGTGATATTCTGGGAAGTAAATTCTTACCCTCGTTAAAAATACTTTATAGATTTTTAAATAATGCTTTGTATTACGTATGATTCTGCTTCTTTCTTTTTCTTTTTTTTTCAGGTTTGATGGAAACATTTTCAACACACCCATTTAATGATGGCATCAAGTAGTTTTCGAGTCATGGCCCTTTTTTCAAGATTTTTGGCTCTGTAATGGATAAATGCCGCCTGAGCCTATAGATTTATTTTTTATTATTATTACCATTTTATAATGTTATTTTGAAAAGATAAAGAGGTTTTGTGCCTTTTTGAGAAGAATTTCAAAAAGAAATCACTCAAAGGGGTTTTTCCCTCTTTCAAAATTTTTAGTTAAAAAATAAATAAATAAATATTTCTATATGTATCCTACATATTTGCATTGCCGTTCTGAAACTGTTGACGAGGAAACCAGCCAAAAAGTTTAATTTTTCCACACACAAATGCTGTTTATGGTTTGTAAGGAACACACTAGCATTTTCTTCCTTAATTAAATGCTAACAAATTTACATTCTTTGAAGCTGTGAGATATCGAGGAAACACATTTCAAGATTTGTTCTGAATCCACACCAAAGACTTTTATTTTGTTACTGTTGAAGGTTTATGGGAATATTACTATTGATAACAATTTCGAGTCTGAATTATAGTACCTTGGGATACCTTGGGCGATTATGGGTTAAATTTTTGAAAACTCATGTCAAAAACAGTGGTATTTTTAAACATACGTTCACCTCAAATGAAAAATTGAGCCTGCTAGCAAAACATAAGTCCGCGCTTAATTATCCATGGACTGTTGAAAAAACTTATTTTTCATCAATTGTTTGACCTTATGGCGAGCCTGGGCTTGTCAATTTATGTCAATCAAAACTTTTTTCAATTCTGTTGTTGGCATATTCTAACGAATTACTTTACTTTACGTTTGATGGCGCTACGTCCTTCAAGGTGCCCCAATGTTGCGCCAAAAAACTCGGTCCATGGCTGCTTGCCTCAGCTTCTCGATCGCTCCACACTTCCAAGATCCTGCTCCACTTGGTCAAACTACTTGGTCGTTGCGCCTCTCTTAGACTTATACTGGTTCGGGATGCACAAATTTTTGCAGGAATGTTGTTCGGCATTCTGACAATGTGACCCACCCATAGTACCCTTCTAGATTTGATGACTTTCTGGATCATTGTCGAGTTGCATAGCTAGTAGTTCATTCTCCTCCTTCATAAGCTGTTTTCACATACTCTGTCAAAGTTCGTTCTGAGCACAGTTTGTTCAAAACGTCTAGCGCTTGCCGGTCCTCTTCAAGCTTATGCCCGTAGAGGACTACCTTATCTTATCAGCGTATCGTACACTTTGTACGGGGATAAATTTACCAGATCGTAGAGTCTTGTGGAGTCTATAGTAAGCTCGCTTTCTGGCCATAATACGTATAGGAATTTCTCTGCCTCCAACGTTTTAATAAACGTTCATCTTAAATGAACTCAAAAACTGTTTATTTAGAACGGCGTGATTTTGGATCTAATTAATTTATATTTTAAGGTGTATCCCAATTCAGCCAATATTATGACATAAGAAGATAATTAAAAAACAAACATTATATTGACCACGATTGACCCAAATCACTCCTGTGTACACCAGTGTGGTCACTGGACCATAGCGTGTATGCGCTTCTCAGTGCAAAATCGCGAACGCTATCACGACATCTCATCAGCAAAAGTCGTGGTCGTCTCATCAGAATCAGCTTCGCGCGATGTCCACGACGACTGTCCATGGACTGCCCAACCACCGTCATCAACTAGCAACTGGTTCACTTCGGGCGAAAAGTCGCGCATATCGAAACGCCTAAACAAGTGTTTATTACAAATCACTCTTTGAATACATTAATATTTATAAACAGCGCCGTTTGGCGAGGACTAGTTTTTGCCGACCTTTTCGTGGATTGGCTGCTGGGGTCTGTCGCGATGCGATGCAAGAAGGAACCTCTCTTGGGAACTTACGGCGAGGTTCTATAGCGAGCGAACGTGTTGGCGGGCAGTTGGTGGAAATACAGTGCGAAACCGGCCGTTCCACAGTAGTCTAGGTTTTGAAAAAAAAATATAAATAAATTAGTAACGGGGAATGCTGAGTACAGGTTAAAATGAGTTACTGTTCAGAAAATTCAATGTTAAAAAGCTAAATTGGTGTTTTGGTAGCAAACGTTCTTGAGATGTTTAGACTATAAAACGGAGAAAAACATGTTGATTTTGAAATTTTCGTATGTGTTCTTAACAATCTAATATTGCTTGACTTTGTTTTTAAACCAAAAATGTTTGAAAATTGAATTTTTGTCAGCTTTTTAGAAACTGGACCTCTGCGAGTACGTGGTTATGCACCGAAGCTTTACACGCGAGTGAGTCTCACGCGTAGGAATCGGTCATCGTGAGCGCACATACGTGATTGGCTGTTTGTTTAGAAACTTACACCAGGTACCTAGCAGAAAGGGGAGGGGGTAATGCATGGCGAGCCGGTTTAGCACCTTATTAATCTAAACGACACATGAGCTCGGTAAACGTTTTAGCATGATAGAGGGCCATTCGGTGGTGAACGGTATACCAATCGAGATCTGGATTGTAAAGCCTGAGATTATTGAATTTTATTGACAGAAAGCGGCGAGCTGTATGAGCATCGACGCATGATATGTCGGCTCATGGCGTGAGGGTGAGGGTATGTTGGTAAGGTACGTTATTTGGTTTACAGACTTCAGACCCCAGTGAGATCGTGACAATTAGATTGAAACGGTTGAAGTGATTAAATTAAATGTCGCGGCCGGTATTGAAGCTTTCTGTGTGTTACATGGTGAGTGTAAAGTTAGAAGAAGTAGTGTGAATATAGGTTTTCTTTAGGAACAAATTATAAGTTTTCGTTTTCAAAAGTTGGACTCAATATTATATTTACTTTTATACTATCAAGGAGGTGATAGCATACTTTAATTGCACACTATTTGGCTATAAATCAAAAACCAATTCTAGATTCTAACTTCTAGCTTCTAGCTTCTAGCTTCTAGCTGCTGGAAGCTAGCTTCTAGCTTCTAACTTCTAGCTTCTAGCTTCTGGCTTCTAGAATCTAGCTTCTAGTTTCTAGCTTCTTGCTTCTAGCATCTAGCTTCTAACTTCTAGCATCTAGGTTCTAGCTTCTATCTCCTAGATCATAGCTTCTAGTTTCTAGCTCCTAGCTTCTAGCTTCTAGCTTCTTGCTTCTAGCTTCTAGCTTCTAGTTCCTAGCTTCTAGCTTCTTGCTTCTAGCTTCTAGTTTCTAGCTCCTAACTCCTAACTTCTAGCTTCTAGCTTCTAGCTCCTAGCTTCTAACTTATTGCTTATTGCTTATTGCTTCTTGCTTCTAGCTTCTAGCTTCTAACTTATAGCTTCTAGCTTCTAATTCCTAGCTTCTAGCTTTTAGCTTCTAGCTTCTGGCTTCTATCTTCTAGCTTCTTGCTTCTAGCTTCTAGCTTCTAGTTCCTAGCTTCTAGCTTCTAGGTTCTAGCTTCTAGTTTCTAGCTCCTAACCCCTAACTTCTAGCTTCTTACTTATAGCTTCTAGCTTCTTGCTTCTAATTCCTAGCTTATAGCTTTTAGCTTCTGGCTTCTTGCTTCTAGTTTCTAGCTTCTAGCTTCTAGATTCTAGCTTCTAGCTTCTAACTCCTAGCTTCTAGCTTCTAGCTCCTAGCTCCTAGCTTCTAGCTTCTTGCTTCTAGCTTCTAGCTTCTAGCTTCTAGATTGAAGATCGTAGATACTAGATTCTAGATTCTAAATTCTAGATTCTTGATTTCCTTACATTTCTAACAATGCTAGTTTTACACAAATAAATTATCGAAAGGGATAACAGTTTTAGTGAAGTACCTTGCACACCATTATTACCCGATTGCAATATTCCTTCAATAACCACCATTTTAAAATGTGAGTTTACTGCACTCAGCAACGTTGAAATTTGTTTAATAATAAATGTATGATTTAAAGAGACTATATTCATACTTCAAGCAGATTGAACAAAATTACAAATTATACTCAATGAAAAACCCATTAAAACCATCATCAAACTGATAGCGCCCGGCTTCCGAAACCAAATCGTTCAAAATTATGCTTTCATCTCAATCAAGTGGATCATATTTCAAACAACACCTCGACCCCTCACGCTAAAGCAAAACAGTAGCCCCACACTGGTAGCATATGCACCGTTGTCTACCCATCAATAAGCTCACGAAAGCCGCTGTGTTTTGAACCGAAAAACCGATTATTAAAAATAAATTGAAAAAGCTCTGGCTTGACGCATCCAATTCTCACTCCATCGAGCATACTTCCACACCGAGACAACACGGACCAAATCGAACGCAGTCGATCAGAAGCTCACACGCCAGGGAATCAATCGTTATCTGATTTCATCGCATTAATTTCATTATTTATACATCCATGGCCTTTTCTTCTTCATCATTATGTTTGTCCGACAAGTTCCACTGCTTGGACATGGCGAGACTCTGCTCCCGGGCACGTTTTTTTTTATTTATCTCCGACAAATGGACTTTCTGAATGAACTTTGGATTGGAACTGGGAACGAACATAAGTTGTCAGCACCGCAGGAGAGCTGACTATGGGATCAATCTCGGCAGGAATCATGCTTTCGCTTTGAGACTGAACAGTAAAAGTTCCTGTGCGCTTGTTAGCGACGAAAAATTTGTCGATATATTTTACAGTGACCACACAAACGGCAGCAAAAGGACCGATTTATGATTATGGTTTTTTGACTGCGTAGTATGTAGATTTGTTTCACGGGCTTGGGATATAATGTTCACCAGTGTGAAATATGCAGTTTGGTATTTTATAGTTCCTGCTTTCTGTCGACGATTAGACTTACAAATGAATTATTAGTCGGTTTTTGTTTAGATGAACCATGGGAATTTTGATCATTGAGACCGAATCATCAGAGAGCAAGCAATGGCGCTTAAGCCTAGGCTTATCAGCCGGGAAAAATGGCCTTTGTCCCAGCACAGAGAGGTGATGAGTGAAATCAACTTATTAAGCCACGTCATTCCCAATAATTTTCCATATTTCCTGAACCGGTTGCTACAATTTATCTTATTCTTACTCTTAGAGATACTGTTAATTTTTAAATTGATTAAAACTCAACTCAACTTGGTCGTTTATATTTTCGTCATATTACTAATATGGTGCAAATATGAATGTTGAGAAGAAAAAAGGAAGGATTTATCAAAATACTGACTTTGTATGCGAAAATGAGACATGGAAATCTTCCTGATTGAACAAAAGGTGCACTAGAGCATTTGAAAATTGGTAGGTTCAGAAGGAATGGGATATTATGTTAGGATTTTTTTTTGAGAGAAAAGCAAAGAGTGCATTAGTCAGAATAATGAGTTCATTTGCAGATCAAATCTTAAGTGAAGAAAACGTTGAAATGGATGCATTTATTTACAAAAACTTTGGTTCAAGCACTTTTTTAGAAATGCCATTTGGACAATTGAACGAAGCTGTAGGAAATAAAAGGTTAACTCTTCAATCCGCTTTATGACTGGGTATTACTTTTTCAGCTAGGAAATCAAAATTACTTTATTTTATCCCTCTTTCGGCAGCATCGTTTTTTTTCTATCTTTATTAACGATATTTTTAGCCCTGGGCTAGTTCATCTCGGGACCAACGGCTTTACTTCCTTTCCGAAGGAAGTCATCACTGAAATTTTTAGTGACTATCTCGGGGATGGGATTCGATCCCAGGTCCTCGGCGTGAGAGGCGTGTGCTCTAACCACTACACCAGGTCCGTCCCCAGCAAAACATAATTTGAATTTAATTTTTTTTTTCGAAGATAAGCAGTAGTATTAGATTTATCCCAAAAATGGTTTTCGCACAGATCCGACACCAACATATATTTTGGAATATAATTCATTTACCTTAAGTACTGTAAAATCTCCAATTTTGATTATTGATATTATTACTAGAAACAAATTCAAGAAAACCGTAAAAATGGATAGGGAAGTAAAAATAAGTAAATTCGAATCTTCATAGACTTTTGATTCCTCGTGCTTAACTTTTTTGTACCTTCGATTGGATGAGTTAATTTGAGAAGAGAAGTTGAACAATACTTGAATTGTTTTCAATAAGAGAGGCTCACACTTTTATGAAAAAGAGATAACTGTTTAAAATTTTGAGCCTTGCCAACTAGTTTCCAATAATTTTACTGTAAAGTAATTGTAAAAAATCTGTAAGTTTTTAATATTGACTGTGCTCAAATGTTCAATTATCATTTAATAGGCTTAAGCTATCAGTACATGGTGCCAAATATTTGACTAAGATCTAATTGCGGTCCAACCATTTGTATGACCCTATCAGATTTTTTTTGTCAAACAAATATTTGAAATGACATACTCGCGATCAGGCTTGGTGTGCGTAAATTCGCGCCCGCCTACTCGAGAGAACATACCAAAAGAAACCGCGAAACGTTCGCGAACATTTATTCGCGAGTTACCGAATAAGGTGTGATTTATTATGAAATTGACAGACAAATCAATGGTATATTTATGACATCAATAGAAAATCACCAATTTTTAGTTAAATCCTAAAAAAACACAGAAATCTCGGAGCTTTTTTTTTCCAAAAGCGCAATTGACTTTGTGAATACAGCTCCGAACACGTTCAAATAAGAGTCGTTTACTCGTGAGTACAACAGATTCGAGTAAATCAGCCCTGCGATGCTCGCGAGTTTTTTATTCCGGTTTAGCAGACATGTTCGCCAAGTATCACAATTGAACTAGGATATCTTGCACCCAAATGTACCCCGTGATTTTTTTCTTTCTGACAAATTTCTCGTTTCCCAACCCTTTGTTGTACTCTGTAATCATTTTTTCGGCATTTTCTAATTGATGGACTCTTTGAGCATGTCCAACAAAATAGCTGAATTGTGATTAAGAAAACTTACGAACAGATGAAAGAAACTCAAAGCTAAACATTCAAAACTACTGAACCTTTGAAACAATCCCATTGCGCCTGAAGCAAATGCTTCGGTTTAATATATCCAGTTCATACAATAAACGCACCTGACTTACACGCAAACGAATCATCACCTCGATCCTCAAGCGGAGCCCTGGTCCAGCCGCAGCGGTATGCTAATTTAATTCGCAACTTTATTGGCCTAAGAGCCGACTATTTTATCGCCCCTAAACGATCTTGAAAATTGTGAGAAATTGCAGATCCGCTCGGAATTAAGTTCAACACCCGACGAGATTCGTTCGTTAATTAGCGAACTTTGCTCGTGTAGTCAAGTTTGTGCTACTAAATGAATTGGTGAAAAACTGGCAGGATCTCATGAGCTACCGTCGGTTATCTAAGTTAACTTGCATATGGTGCTTAAATTGTTTTGATGCTAGTCTGTAACTAAATTTAACGATCCTACAGCACTTATAATTTGTAACACTTTTTAATGCAATTAAAATAAATTAGACGCTCAAAGCAGAGCTGTATCATAGCTCATGCATGAATGAACTCCCCTTGGTAAGGCATATCTTGCTATCCAGCGAATCAATCTTTTCGTGTTCCTCGTCGTGACTTTTGATACCCACTTCTCAGAACTAGCGGAAATATGAACTTTCATTCAGCTCTCCGGTCAATCTTTGCCTCGAATCCTCGGGTCGTAAACCCGGGCAGATCATTTCATTCGTTACCCTTGTTCGGCCAAGTGGCTCCCGCTCATCGATGTACCTTAATCTCCCAGGTTTTTTTTTCGTTGGATCATGAAACGAATGACAGCGATGTGAAGAAGCGATGACGATGCGGTGATGGACGACAGCAGCGTCCAACATTAATTTTATGAATGAAAATAAACCAAACAACTCCGCGTAGGACACAGACAGTGACAACACAAAACCAGGAGACGGAAAAACAATTAAAAGTCAACTGACCGCGAGAAGTTGTCTCTGCAAGAGTTAGTGACCACGGGTGTTGGGTCTCGCATAGGGGAAGATTGCTAAATATGCTAACTTATGCTCATTTGAGAAACAACAAATTTTACTAGAAACATGTAACACGAATAGCAGTTGTTTTTTTTTTAATATTTCTTAATTTCAAAACAGGAACAGAGGAGCAAGTTATTCGAAGTAAAATATTGATTTTTTTTAATCATTCAAAATAGGTATTAGTTTAAAACATTAGGAATATTCCTATAGTGCTTTTTATCACAGCTTTGATCGAATTTACATCGAGCTAAAGCTAGCTGACTGAAACGTAAACTGTTTATTTTATATACTGATTTCATTCAAACTGAGTCCAAGTGTTAAGTTATCACTTATAAGACTAAGATGGTGCAGAATAAGAAAATATTCAAAGAGTATTTGGATACTTAACCTCTTAATTTTTTTCATTTATTTAGTTAACGTATAAAGAGATAACCCTGAATCAACAATTTCACGCCACAATACTCAGTTCGTGGCCGCATCTCTCCATCCTCGGATTTGGCCCACGCTCACCAAATCGATGCGCATTTGAGCCATCCACCTAGCTCACTGCGTTTCACGCCTTCTTGTACCAACCGGATCCAAAGTGAACATTATCTTTGCAGGGTTGCTATTCGGGGTTCTTTCAACATGCCCTGCCCATAGTATCCTTCCAGTTTTGGCCACCTTCTGGATACTGGGTCCGTCGTAGAGTTGGGCGGGCTCAACATCATCTCAACTGGTTCATCCTTCGACGCCACACATCGTTTTTCTGCACACAAAGATTGTCATAAGCACTTGACGTTCAAAGACTCCAAGAGCTTGCAAGTCCTCTTCGAACATCGTCCACATTTCGTGACTGTAGAGGACTACCGGCCTTATAAGCGTTTTGTACATTTGATGCGGTTGTGAATCTTTTTTGACTGCAGCTTCTTGTGTATTTCACGGCTAACGTTATTGTCAGCCATCAGCAAGGATCCAAGGTAGACGAACTCGTCGACCACCTCGAACGTATCACCGTCTATCGTAACACTGCTACCTAGGCGAGCCTGTTGCGCTCGGCCCCAGCAACTAGCATGTACTTTGTACTTTGGTCGCATTCACCATCAGTCCAACTTTCGCTGTCTCGCGTTTCAGGTGAGTGTACAGGTCTGGCCGTCAATGTCCACATCATTTGCGAAGCAAACAAATTGGCTGGATCTCGTAAAAATCGAACCCCGGCTGTTAAGCCCGACTCTCCGCATAACACCTTCTAGCGCAATAACGGTAAAACTTTCCACAGCTCTACGTGGTCGATACTATCGTATTCCGCCTTGAAATCGATGAAAACGTGATGCGTTGGGACCTGGTATTCACGACATTTTTGGAGGATTTGCCGTACAGTAAAGATCTGGTCTGTTGTTAATCGGCCGTCAACGATGATAACTTCCCACGAACTCGTTTATTACAGGTGACAGGCGACGGAAGATGATCTGGGATGATACTTTGTAGGCCACATTTAGAATGGTGATCGCTCGAAAGTTCTCATAATCTAACACAACTCGCCTTTCTTGTAGATGGGGCATATTACCTTTTCCTTCACTCCTCCGGCAGCTGTTCTGTTTCCCAAATTGTGCCTATCAGCTGGTGCAGACAAATGGTCAGCCTCTCCGAGCCCATTTTTATAAGTTTAGCTCCGATACCATCCTTACCAGGCATCCTTAACCTCCCTCAAAGTCTTTTGGAATATGCTTCGTTGTCCCGATTTTCATTGCCTGTGCTCCCAGCGCCATCCAGGTGTTCGTCGAAGTGCTGCTTCCTCCTTTCGATCAACTCGCGCTCGTCCATCAAGATGCTCCCATCCTTATCCCTGCACATCTCGGCTCGTGACACGAAGCAGTTGCGGGATTCATTGAGCTTCTGATACAATTTACGTGTTTCTGGAGACCGGCACAGCTGTTCCGTCTCCACGCACTCCGTCTCCTCTAGGCGGCGTGTTTTCTTCGGAAAGAGGTGGGTCTGCATTGCCGTTTCCGTCTATAACGTTCCATGGTCTGCCGGGTTCCTTGCTGTAGCATAACCACCACGCTGCATTCTTCTCCTCCAGAAACATCCTACATTCCTTGTCGAACCAATCGTTCCGTCGACTCCGTCTCACGTACCTGACATTGCTCTCAGCTGCATTATTGATAGCTGCTTTCACTGTTCTCCAGCAGTCCCCAAGAGGGGCTTCATTCAGCTTATCTCTTCCGGTAATGCAGCCTCGAGGTGTTGCACGTATGCAGTTTGCGACGTTCGGTTGCTTGAGCCGCTCTAGGTCATACCGAGGCGGCCGTCGGTACCGTACGTTGTTAACGTGATCGATTTGTAATTCTGTCTGCTGTGGTAATCTCCAGATTGTTCCCAGCTCATGTGTGTTGCTGCAGCTCTGGTAGATGGTATGGTTACCTCTAAACGTTTGCACCATTGATACCTTTCAACACACCTTGGCAGCGCTATGATGACGAATCCAGTATGCGTGTGCTCCCGATGAAGTTGAAAGGTTCAGAGTTCCAGGTACCGAGCTTCCATTGGCTAGCCCCTTCACGTCGCTGTGGTCTTCGTCGATTGTCCCGGTTCGTATTATCTCGTTGATTTTTCGTTGCTTGATTTTTTACGGTTGACTCGCAGGGCCTGATATCAATCTCTTAGATTTCCGGAGGACCATTCCCCTAAAATGTGCGTAGGGCCATAATGCGCAGTTTAGCTTTGAGGCCTTCTCTGGCACTCGGACGATGATCAGCCGCCCCTGATATAGGGAACAGACGCTGTTGTGAGCCGCTCCTAACAAACAAAAGCAAACCCCCCCTGCCCTGTCATCATACACACTCCGAAAAAATCATGGGATTTTACGTCTTTTTGGATGCATATAAAAGAAGCGAACCAAATGACATGAATTTGTGTCCCATTTTAAATACGATGGTGTCTGATTCGGGAAATGTCAATCATAGCGGCATCGTTTTCATGTCCTTCATCATGTAAAATTACATTTTTATACATTTTTCTGCGTTCATGAGTCCTCTTATGGCGTAGGGGTAACGCGCCCTAACTAGAGATCAGGGAGTCGTGAGTTCGATTCTCACTGAGAAGACGAGTAACTTTTTCGCATATCTTCACATCAATTTGTCCATCTAATCCAATTGCAAATTATATGTAATGTTTAGCTTTTCGGTAGTTGTTAAACTTCAACTCGGCTGGTTAGCCGTAAACCACGATTCATAATTAAAAACAAGTATTTATCGAGCAACGGACTCATGTTCCGTAACAAGTCGTTTGAGAACGTCACGACCAATTGGAAGCCCACACAATAGAAACCTCAGCCAGTACAGTTGCTGGCTAGTGTTGTGTGCTATTTCATTACCTTAAAAAAAAAGAATGCGTTCTCGGGCTAGGCATTGGATATAAATAGAAAGCGTTGTGTTTGGATGGGCATCTAATTCTTCCGAATGAGGTGCACTTTGCGAAAAAGGACCACGTGATTATTGAGCTGAAAACGAATTCAGGTTAACTTCTGCGTTCATGGGGGCTCTCATGGCGTAGGGGTTCCGCGCCCAAACTAGAGATCAGGGAGTCGTGAGTTCGATTCTCACTGAGAAGACGAGTAGCTTTTTCGCAAATCTTCACATCAATTTGTCCATCTAATCCAATTGAAAATTATATGTAATGTTTAGCTTTTCGGTAGTTGTTAAACTTCCACTCGGCTGGTTAGCCGTAAATCACGATTCATAATTAAAAACAAGTACATTTTTCTTCCAATACAGAACCCATTTTTACGTCATTTCATCACTTACATCATGTGTCATTCAGTCATAATGTGAATTACGTCCGGAGTGATTTTCATTATTTTTTAGAGTGTACTATTAAAGCTCCCACCGGACTTGGTTACGCGATCTTCCATAAGGTTGCTCGTTCCTTGGCAGTACCGCGAGGAGGTAGGGATAGGAGTTGCTGGGCAGGAGGCTAAGAACCGCACAGATGGATCGATTTTTTTTCTTTCAGGTACCGTAATTTCGGGTGAAATTGATCATTTTTTACGGTTTTTCTCGTCTGTTTTCTATAGTGTTGACAATTCCAAACAACTGAATGCAAGTAAACAAGAACAAAAGGGAGCCTCATACACTCATGTACCGAAATTTTGTGACAAATGTAATTTTAGTGTTAACAAATATCTCTAAAATAAAAAATCAGGGGATTTCATATCGGGGTGAAATTGATCACTTGTTAATTTCATTATTGTTAGTTTTCGAAACAACTCTACATGATAAATTTGAACTCCCTGAATCCGAATATAATTGTCCAATTTTTAACAATGCAATATTTATATCAATAATGAATATTTAAATTTCAAGAATTACGCGAAAACCGCCTAAATGTATGCAATTTGCTAAGCAATTCAATGATATCTAACAGAAATTTGATTATTTCAACCATATGAGCTAATTGGTACAAGTTTTGGTGCTTAAATCTGGTTTGGGGATATATCTTAAGCATCCTCACAAACTTTCAGGTTTATACCATGTTCAAATCCTTGTTTAGAACTAGAAGTTCATGGATGTTCGTCAATACTGCACAGTACATGATTTAGAAATTTTACATTATTTTCATAGTAATAAACATTCTTTAACACAAAAAAACTTCACAACACACAATTCGACAATAGCTACGACAAACAACGTTCATTTACTGCAGGTTACATTGATATTTGTGCTCCATTAGGAATAAATAAAATCGTGCGATACGATGATCAATTTCACCCTTTTGATCAATTACACCCGATTTTACGGTACGCGAGGAACCAATGGTACACCATGCCCAGCCATTTTTTCAACAGAAAAAATATTCAAAAATTTTTTGTTTCTCAATATTATTGCTCTATTTTTTCAAGTTCTCAAAAAACTCTTGAGTGGTCAGAATCTGTATTAGTATTGACCATCAGTCATTTGGTTTTGACTAGAGTGTCCATTTCCCGGCCATTTTGCTCGTCCCGGGATTCGGGACAAAAATCTATGCTTATCCCGGGAAATCCCGGGATCCCGGGATTTATCAAATTTTCAATAAAACTAGTATTTCGGTTGAAATGGAAGTACAAATTTGACAGTACAATTTTATTTTTCACTAAAATAAACGGGCAATGTAACTTTTTAAAATAATATGTTAATTATAGCAAATGACATTTCAGATAAGGCTTTCTTATTCTGATGAAGTAAACTAAAAAAAATCAAAAATTAGCTTGACTAATTACGGGTTTGCTATTGATGATTTCAAATTCTCTATAACACTATTATGAAAGGAAGTATGATAAAACCTTAAGTCATACTATGAAAGCCATTTGCTTCATATATTTAAAAATTCATAGAAACTTTAGAACAAAAGAAACTATTAGAGATCATTGAAGGTATTGTATTACTGAAAATTGTTGACTGAAGTTTTCTGCAGTGAACCGCAAGTCAGTCCCATTTGCATTTTGGTCAAAATTGAGTTGATATCAGTTTTAATTATATCTTTAAATGGTCTTTCAGCTGCACTAACGAGAAATCACTTTTTGAAGGATAAAAATTAGGTTTCTTCCTCGAATTGTCCCATAATGAAAAGTAAGCGCATGTCAGCCCCACTGCAGATTTTTGCATCGTGTAAAACAAAAATGAATCGTTATTTATTCATCATTATATTTTTCTCGTAAAGGTAACGGAGTGAAATGCAAATTTTGAAAGATTCATTGAGTTCGAAACATGTTCCAATCTCCTGGAATTTTTTGAATATTCGAATGGAAAACGAGATTGAAAACTTCTCAGTCAATTTTTTCAATGCTTACTTTTTACAGATGGTACTGACTTGCGATTTGCGGCAGTATAGATGTACTTTCAAATTTGTTATCCTCAGCATAGGCTTATAAAAACCGCTAATGTTGAAACGAAAAGCATTAAAACTTTGCAACTAGACAAATAAAAATAATATAAGTTTCTTACTTGGTAAATCGATCTTTTCATGAAAATAATTACTCGTTTATTCTCTTTTTCATTATGCTTTTCTACTTTATCAAATAAGGTTGATTGTGAGGAAAAATGTCATTGTTTTTCATTGAAATTTTGTAGTTTTCATCAAATTCTACGTACATTTCGGGAAACCTGGGATTCCCGGGATGTCAGAAACAAAATCCCGGGAAACGGGAAGTCCCGAAATTTGTCAAATCCCGGGATTTTTTGTCCCGGGATGTCCCGGGATGGACACTCTAGTTTTGACGATATTCAGATACATCTTGGGGGACCTACAAAATTTATGTGCGCTGTCTAATGTCAGGTATTTTGGAGTTTTCCTGAGATAAAACAGAAACTAATCGTTTGGATTTGCTACAAGAAACCTTAAAATTAAAATATGATGTTTATTTTAAGTTTTCAAGATCTTTTTCGGCTGGGGTAATACCAGAAACATAAATTTTAATTACTTAAAACAATTGTACCATTTTGTTTCATTTTTTTTTCACAACAGGCTCTGATCAAAATATTGATTCGAAAAGCGAATGGCCGAGCATGAGAAAACTTGAGTGCATTTTGAACCCCTTTACCCTACAACTAACGTTGCGGTAGCATCAGGAGCCGATCCGTGGATGATCACTGCCGACGTTTAGTCGTCATCACCAATGTTCCAATGACGAACCAGTTTCGGTGTACAAAGTGATATAAATGCGTAAGAAATCGTAAATGTTTATCGCTTTTCCGATTCGGGAAGCTGACCAGGAGTCCCTTCTCTGATCTCCTCGTAGAAGGGTTCTTTGTTTCCGCGTTCGAGCGTTGTTGTCACGTTTTATGGCATCTTCTGTGGGACAACGGTAGCAGCAGTACGTCATCAATTAGGAGGATCATCATTGTCTTCTAGCGGCTATTGAAAGTAACTAGTTAGCGTTAAGCCTTATGGGGATGCTGGATGGCTCCCCGATGGGCATCGAAATAAAAAAAAATGTAACTGGAAAATGTTTTGAATAAGGTTGGCTGGCTTGTAATTGAGCTAAGTTTGATTATCTTTTTATGGATTCAAAACATAAAATTAATTAATATACACGCTTTAATGAGATACGTCCTGCAGAATCCGTGTGGAACATTACACGATTGATCAAACTCAACTTCAAACAACAAATCTGTATAGGCTGCAAGTAAAATCGCAAGGGTTTCTAGAAAAGGAAAACGAAGTAGTGCTATCAGGGTATTGAATTGTGAAATGTCCTGAAGACCTCATCAAATAAAATTCTGTCGAACAATTCCAATCCTAACGCCTGATAAACAGGAAATTTGCTTACCAAACAAGCTGAAGTTTGCATTTTTTGCTCCCGCTTAGAGTTGTTTTATTTTCATATATATTTTTACCGTAAAAATATTGTTGTCCCAAATCACACCCCTCCATTAAGTTGGTTCAAAGAACATACTTATGATCCATAGGTCAGAAATTAATATTTATGAAAAGTCCGAAAATCAACAGTTCCTGGAAGGTAGTGGTGCGTTCATGGCTCTTATAAATAAATTTTGCACCACAGCCGTTGTCGTCGTCCTCAAATTTATCGGCGGATCCTTGCCCAAAAAACACTTGCTCCGTGAAAGGGTACACAGATTTGCATAACCATGTCCTAATCTACATACGCGCAGTGCTCTACTCGTGGCAAAAGGCACCGTCTTTATTTGCTCTGCGTGCCAGGACTATGATTAATTAAAGTAAATCAATCATAAAAAAGATCTTGAAACTTTTATGCGCTGGATTTACTCTGTTTGCGTAGGATTTGGTTTTACTGCTTTTCTGTATATTAATGTAATTTACTTTAATCACATTCGGCGTAACAAAGGCAGAAACTTCCCCCGTCCAAGACGAACTTGAAGGGCATATTTCGGGCACCTTAATCCATCCCAACTTTACATGACCGGTTAAATTTTAATGTCACGATGCCTAATGAGATGTGTACGTTTTGTTCAGAAGGTCTACAAACGTAAAGCGCGTTGAATGGGTTTTATGTCGTTCTTCACTACCAACAGACCCATTATTCATGCTCTGACCGAAACGAGGACCAATTCAAACTAGCGTGCGATTCGTGCTAAATTGCGAATTTGTTAACCAAATCTGCGTACAAGCCTGGGCGGCATCAATTGCCTAGGTCTTTGCGGAAAATCAGCAATTGTATTAACGAGCCCTCTAAAGACCCTCCCGGAATTCGTTCGAGGCTACGCGTGGGCGTCGCAGCGGAACCGCTAATATGGCTCCGCATGGCGCTACTAATAAAAGAATTTCCTCGCCACGGGGGTTGCGCTCCCCTATACATGAGCCGAAAAAAGAAATCAAACAAGCACGGCAATTACTACCACGGCCGGGGCGGGAAGTTCTTGTGTTTGCTTCACGGTCACTGTTTTTTTGCGACTAAGATACAAAAACCTTGCCGGTCATGGTAGGGTTGAAGAACCTGTTTTGGCCATATCGTCGAATATAGTCATAGTACACACTAAGCTCATTTTACGGATTTCGGTGAATCTTACTGTAATCTCAACAATATTACCGAAATCGGTGCGTCTACCCTATGTGTTTTCTTTTCCCGAAATGATTTTCTAAGGTGAGTGCTCACTTTCCGCGAGACCTGATCAAAAATTCAAATGATACGCACTGGAAAAGCAAACACGCACCCCCAATCAGAGGCAGGCGACTCACGACGATAAACCGCGAGGTGTTGGATCTGTGTGACGCGTGAAAGCGTACCAAATCGAGAAAGGAACATTATAGCCTCCCTACACCGCCGATCGAAATGACGAAATTCACTCACCTTTTATGTGCGGTACGCATATTTTCTAGAACATTAAACGAAGCACCTTTGGCGGGCTCGCTGACGGTGACGATTGCGACTCGGAAAAACGCGTAATCCGTCCTGGGCCGTGGTGTTTTGACGGTTCGCCAGTTCGTTATGCTAATTTATTCGTCTTAAAAGGCGTTAATTAATGGAATTATAATATTTTCACAGTGTCCGGGGCTGTGTGGGTTTGACGAAAGTGTGCCCTAGCTGCATAATCAGGTGCCTAATACGACCTACGGTGCGCTTTCGGGATTAGCATCCGGAGCGTTTGAATTACGAAGGGAATGGTTGAATTGGGAAAACCCTTAAGGAAACCACTTCTAGCAACAGTGCTTATATGAATATTTTTCATCAGTTTTGAATATAGTGGGGCAAGGAGTTGACACACTGTTGTAGCAAAGTTTGTGTTTTGACACACTGTTGACAGAATGAGTGACAAACTGGTACCTGAACGTTGTGCTGTGAATCGATAATGGTTATGCGAATAAAGGTTTGATAGCAATGATCGTATACTTAGGCTGAATTCTTTGAATGTCAACCCATTGATTAGCTACAATCACACTGATGACATTTTTCCTCACATCCACTTATTCAAGCTCCTGACATTATATATGCCTACACTTACTGTTAGATAATTTACCTGAAACATGAATAAGGGATCAATTTTGTCAAACTATCAAAACTGCCTATACAACTTTAGCGTAATCAGGCCTTGCAAACACTTAAATTTCGAATGCTGGGTGTAGATTTGGATTCCACAGCTTCAATTCACTTTAATCAACAAAAATGTTCGGCCTTTTCATGATTTTTATTCCGGACACAACCACACTTTTGCTTCATATTTCGGACACATTGATTCGAATTCCGGACAGCTCATGAAAAACACAATTAGAATAGTCGAATCATTGACTAAATGCACTAATCCGTTAGAAAGACGTCAAAACTAGTTGAACATTGTAAATTTTTATGGATTGCTATGTAACATGTTTATAAAAATCATCTTTCAAATTGGGAACTTTTTGACGACCCATTTTGAAACATTTCGAGTGAAATCTTTCCCATACAAAGTAGAGTGTCCGGAATTTGAAGCTGTCCGGGAATCGAATCAAAACGGTATGACCTTTTTCAAATAAATTCTTCTTTTTCTTCTAGCTGGTTATAGTTCCACAGTTATTAAGTACGTGTAACCCCCATCAACCATCAAGTAGGCTGTTGAAATACCACGAAACCGTCCTTACAAAATGACTGTTCCATTCACTTTCGTTTTTCTGACTTTCTCGGTGAATTCCTGAGATTTTTATGCTCAGAAACACGTCGGAGCCCTACAGGAACATAACTATGAGAGAAGTTTTTGAATCCGATAGTTCGTTCTCAAGCAAATTCATGACATAGAAGTACCATTCCATTTTTATTTCTATACTAGTGGATTCTACTTCATCTTGTCATCAAGGAGGCTGTTGTAAAACGCCACGAAACGTCTCGCAAAAAATTACAGTTCTTCTCACTCTTGTTTTCATATTTCCCGGTGAATATCCTGAACTGTTTATACACAAAAACATGTCGGAGCATTTCAGGAACATAACTTTTAGACAATTTTCTAAATCCGATAGTTTATCCTCAAGCCATTCCGTGCCATACAAGCACCATTCCCTTTTTATTTATATTGAACATACTAGAGTCAGCCCACCATTCAAAAAAAATACGCATAATTCAACAAAAAGAATGGTTTGCAGAGGCCTATTTCAGTGAATGTTACAAGTATGTAAACATTTTATACAACGAAATTAAGTGGAGTGTTTCAACTATCATATAAGTGAATTGTTTCAGCGATCAAAACCGACCTTGAAAAAGTGTTCGAAATTTATCGTCGACAGGCTTTAGTTGGCTCGGAAAACGTTGTATTGCTACTCAGTAGGCAGAACAGTTGTGCGTTTAGCGCTATGGTTACGGTGTTTTAACACCTCAAATTAAACAGGAAATATCAATCCTTTTGGGCTACTTTATAGTCCTTCGTTACATCTGAAAAAGTGGACAAATTAACCTATAGAGATATTTTTGTTTTAATGTAAATGCTTCTAGTGTGCGATTTGCCCTTTGAAGATAGCACCACACTGGACAGCGGACTAGCATGCAACGCCCAGTGGCACAGTCGAAATACATTCCTGGTGAAAAGTTTTCCGGGCTGAAGCGGGAATCGAACTCCTTGACTCGATACGGCTATACTTTTTGCAACACTAATCGCACGGCCACGGAGCCCACATATATTGTAATATCGTTTCTTCCGCATTATCAAAAATTGACATTTTAAAGTGCTTCAGAAATCCTGTAACGGTTGTGCTACTTTCCCTCGAATGTCGGTTCCCTGAATGCCAGTTCCTCGAATATCCCGTTTTTTTTTCGAATAGCCCATTTCCCCGAAAAGAGTTTGGTACTCATAAATACGGTAACTTCATACATTTCATGGTGGTAAACGAACTGGTCATCTTATATGCACCTTTCTTTGTTCAATTGGCGCTTTAGAGTTGCTTCGACAACCTCATATATGCCAATATGTGTTTAGTTGAGACTGATCACCTTCTTTTGATTGCTTATCGATCTTTCCAGTACACCACGCTCTTAAATAACACTATTCTTGACCTTTTTGAACTGCATCACTTTTCGAAGAAGCGGGTTGCTCGGGGAAACGGATTGTTTGGTGAAACGGGTCGTTCAGGGAAATAGGGAAACGGGTTAAAGGGCGAACGCGAAATTATTGCGACACATTCAACAGGGCATAACTTTTCTACCATTGGGTAAAAATCAACTAAATTTTGCACACTTTCTAATGTGTATTGTTTACATGCTGTCGAACTCGAAGTCGCGTATTTCGATTCAACGAAAATGGAGGTGAACCAACGCGAGAGAACAAATTCTTTCCAAACACCTGGAATTTCCTGACCTGTCACACCGGCAGTTGGGAAAAATGTTGAACATTCACCATTCAACCGTCTCCAGAGTGTTGAAGCGATTCCAGTAGCGGTTGACGTTGGACCACGGCAAAGGAGCTGGACGAAAACCGGGACCGGAGAACAAAAAAAAACGGAGGGAAAGGTGAAGCGGATGATTTAAGCAAATCCCAACGTCTCAAACCGTAATTTGGCTAAAAAGATCGGCATGTCGCAGAGCTACGTCCAAAATGCAAAGAAGAGAGCTGGACTACATACATGCAAGGTACAGAACTTCCCAAACCGCGATGAGCGGCAACAATCGACGGCTAAAACTCGGGCACGGAAGTGCTACGAGAAGATTCTGACAAATTATGGCTGCTGTGTGATGGACGACGAAACGTATATAAAAGCCGATTTTAAGCAAATTCCAGGGTTGGAGTTTTTCCCCGGCAAGAGCAAGTTCGATGTGGATGACAAATTTAAGAAGAAGAAAGTGTCGAAGTTTACCTCCAAATATCTCATTTGGCAGGCCATCTGCTCTTGCGGACTGAGGAGTGAGCCTTTCGTGACAAAGGGCACTGTAAATGGCGAGATCTACAAATCTGAGTGCCTCGAGAAGCGCTTTTTGCCGTTCTTGCAGCAGCACGACGAAGCTCCGCTATTTTGGCCAGATTTGCCACTATTCTAAAAGTGTCCTGTAGGCAAATTCCGGCGCGTATTTTCTTCGAAGAAAAGAAAATTTTCTTGTTGGTGAGTAATGGAAGAAAATTTCTTCTCTTCGAAAAAATTGTTCATCGGAATTCACCTACTGGAGTGATATGAGACCAATTCTGTCCATTTCGTTCAAAAGAACATGAATCCGCCATACTGTCCGGAGCTGCGCCCGGTGGAGCAGTACTGGGCAATAATGAAGCAGAAACTTGGAAAAGCAAGAAGACAGTCAAAGACGGGAAGGACATGTTAACAAAATGAAAAAAAAAAAAAAAAAAAAAACTGAGAGACGGGTACCGGATGACACTGTAAAGACTTTGGTGGAAGCAAAAATGCCTTCAATTTTACACTCAAGGTTCCATCGATTAACTTTTCTTTTGATTTTTGAAGTAAATATATGTATAAAACTACCCTAAAATTTTGGTTTGATTCTAGAAATTATAAGAAAATTGGCATGACATTTTCGTTGTCGCAATAATTTCGTGTTCGCCCTTTATTCAGGGAACTGGCGTTCGGGGAAAAGTAGCATGATTTTTCTCTATTACCCAGGGCATAGAATATCTTCATGCTTCTATAAACAGCCAATTAGCAAATAGAGTTCTATTTTCTTCTTCTTCTTCTTAGAATTATGTTTACACTCGGACTAAGAATGCCCATATGAATTCAATTTCGTCTATTCCAATTAATACTCATATTTATTTTAATGAAACGTTTGATTTATTGAAAATTACATCAAGAAAATTTTGGTAGGTCAAACAGTAATGTAAGCATTTTTAATAAATTCTAAAATTGATGAATTTAAAGTTGTAGTACTTATCCTGGGAATGTTTAATAATCAAGTTGGTAGAGCAGCTTTAGAACCAGATATGAGAAGGGTCTCCAACCTCTTCACGGGCTGCACAAATTGAAGCTGTGGGCCGTATGTGGCCGTGCGTTGAGCATGCCCAGAGAAGTCAAGGAAATTTAATTTCCTGGAAAAAAATCCTGTATAAAAGAGTTTTATGTGAAAAACCGGAATAGAACGAAAAAAGCTCTGAACCCTCGGTGTATTTTTCATACAACTTTATAACAAAAAAATAGGCATATCTCAAATTTTAACTGGAGAAAGCCAAGACTTTCCCCTTCCATTTGCTGCTAAAATCAAAATAATCCCCCCCGATGGATTACAACTGACTAGTGCACATGCTTTTCAGCTTAGTGCTCTATAAGGACTTCAACAATTAGTAAACGTAGTGAAAAGCGCAAATAATGTCAAACAAACTTTGATTAGTAACAAGAAAAAATACTTGCAATCTTTCGATAGTGGTTGGTGTTTGTGAGACTTTGATAAAAGATCTCAAAAAGACGTTGAAATTTTTAGTTTTGTAATAGTTTTGAAAAGGCTGTAAGAAATTTTAATACCTTCCAATAAAAATTACAATTATTATGACTTTTATGAGACATAAATCAATTTTGTCTGCTTTGGAAATATAACTTAGAAATTTTACATTTTTTCCAAACTTCAAAACGAAAATTTCCATGACGTACAAAAAGTCACACAAAAAGAGGGCCGAAAACGATGAATTTTAGTGCAATCAAACTTGTTTGTCAGCAGAACTCGAATAGGTTGCTATGGTCTGTTAAGGCCTTATAGAAATGGCCAACTTGAAAGACTTTTGATGGAAAAAAGTGCTCATTGAAAAAAAAAATCATTTGAAATCGATTGAACAGAGAAATGTAAGGTAAACCAGAGCAAGTTGAAAGTTGAAAATGATATGCAATAATTTTAAACGAATAGTAAGGACTGTTCATTTTATAAAGTGGACACCTTGTTTATGCAATATCTTTTTTATTTATTTATTAAATCGTAAACGGTTTTCTGTGCAGCGTTCAACTATTATTCTACAAAATTATTAAAACAGAAAAACTTGCAAAATGCTTTTGGTTGAAGAACCAAATAGTTTTTCCAAAAACTCCTAAGAAAAACTGTTCGTCAAAGTTTAGCATTATTTTTCGCAAGAAAATAATTTTAATTTTTATAAACAATGTTGTTATCCTTTACTACTCTACTAAAGGTAGAACTTTAAAAACATCAATAATATTCCACCATTCTCTGACACTAGGTCACTATTAGCATTAGCATTAAGGTTAAACATCTCGGAATCTAAAAATGGCCGTTACACTGGCCGACTTGTGCCCCTACTCACGTTTTCAAAGGCACTAAACTGGAGAAATAGTTGGCAAACGTTTCTGATCTTCTTATTTTAAGCTTTCTGCTAGTGCACGAAGCCAAAATAAAAAGTTCATTGTTGTTGGATGCTTTCTTCACGAGATTTGTGCCCTTGAAGTTCCAGTGCAATCGTAGAAGTGGATTCTAAACTGTTTCACCTTAAGCATTTCGCACAAATTCGTAGGTGGTACAGTCCTAGACCATTGTATGAGGGTTGCCTCCTTCCCGTCCGTTACCAAAGTCAGAAATTTGGGACTAACCTCTAACTCTTAGACAAGATTGACGCATCCTCCAATAATCGAGAACTGTCCTGGCCACGTCCTTGTGAAAGCTGGGGGATTAGAAAGGAATATTGATTGAACACCTACTTAAGAAAGATGCAGAGAACTCTACGACCTCTCATAGGTGTTACAGGAAGTTGTGGAATGTTGATGGTGCCACTGGATACGTTCGGTAGACGTTCTGGCCGACAAATGATTAATATTTACGCATTGTGATCATGCGCTGCTAATCAGAACAAACCCACCAAATTCCTTTTTTGAAACTCCTCTGCAATCCATTGCTCCTCTAATGATGAACAATAGCGTGTGCCGTAACATAGAACTGCCCATCAAAATACAAGCACCGCACGAAAAATCGACAAACAAAAAACTGCAGTTCGTAATCCATCCCGAACCGAGCATCCACAAACCACGTTCAATTTTTGAATCAACACGCTTAACACACACAGGAAATAAAAAAACGAGTCGCGCGAAACAAATTCAATTGCTGGAGCCATCACAGAGCACTAAAAACAAGACTCCACAAATCATCTTCAGATATAATCATCGAAAAAAGAAAATCACATTGAAAGACATGTTTCCACAGAACAATTGCACGTGGCATAGCACCATCCACCGAAACTCATTCTTTGACACTAGGTCACTATAGTGATTTATTCATTTTGGCCAAACTTGCTGATACACCTAAAAGGATGGGTCCCAGCAAAAAAGTAAAATTAAAAGCGTGTTAAAAATTGTTTTAGTTCACTTATGAAACAATATTTGTATTATAGAGAACTAAATCTTGAGTTTTAATTGCATTCTTAAGTACAAATTTAACTCTTAATAGTAGTTTTATTGAAAAATTCTATACTTTCAAAATCATGTACGTATATTTATCGATCTACAACAAATTGTAAACGTTTTTCTCCAAATATTTTGATCGTAAACCTTGGAATAACATATTATGAATATTATACGTTGAAAATAAATTCGATTTCATTACAACAGTGTTGCCAATTTTAATGATTGTCATTGCGCTTTGAGACGTCTTCTGAAGATAAAACGTTTGTGTTTTTATTGTACTGTAAATGTGAGGTGGGGACTAGATAAACAACTCTATGATGGCATAGGTTATTTTTCATATATATACTATATTTGTTCTTCCGTCAGGACGTATTTTGAACCTAAAAATTACACTCATACCAGTTACCTTTCAATTTAAAATATTTTTCTTAAAAAAAATCGGTGAAAATATGATTTTATGATATCTGGTAAATTGTTGCTCCAAAAATAACTTGATATTTTACAGCAGGCTTTTGATTGATGATGCTTTCGAAGTATAAGCCTTTTTTGAAAATAAAATAGATAATCATATAAAATAAACAGTCCTTAATAGATTTTGGCTAACTTTCTGCGCTCCAAGTTTCTTGTGACTGTAAAGTAGATTTTCCAGTTGAACATCAATTGAAAATTTGGCATCTTGGGCAGTATCATAAATAAAAAAATAGAATGGTTAGTGGCAAAAAAAAATATTGGTATTAAAATGTTCTTTAAATTTCTTTATTAAATTTTTATATCACACCACCATCAATTTCAACAAGTAACATTGTAAAACGAATGCTACAATTCCAATAAATTAGAACAAATTACCACGCATCTCCCTCACAAACGCTCCCCATTCACTAATACTAACACTTTCCAACTTTTCTTGCCTCCCCTTCATTTCTTTGGCAGATATCGTCGGATTGGCGGTTATCGTTTACCATCGGTACTTACTGAGCTCCCGCAGAGTGGAAGAAATGCCCCATACCGGTAAGTGGAAACGGCTATTAGATTATCGCTATAATCACAGTAGTGGGTTCAAACGCGCAGTGTTTTTTGCTACTTCGTGACATCGACATCAGTCCTTATGGATCTAGCAATACACACTTCCAGGTCGACGGTGGCTACGACGAATTTGACTGGGGTTGTCGGGGTGGGGGCACTACTATTTCCCATCCCAATCAGGAGCGGAGAAGAGCAATCTTCTCCAATCTGTTTGGCGCGATCAACTTACCGCCGCCGCTTGGCAGCTGCGATTACACAAATCGACCAAGGCTATAAATAATGCCTCTCTATGCCTTTTTAATATGATTTTAATATTGGTTTAGCGCGGGCGATGTGGTTGCAATCTTCCAGCGTTGACTAAACGGTGCCGACAGGCCATCGTCGCATCATCTTTGCTCACGAGGCTTATGATTACCAGTGGACGGGACGGGGGCATGAGATGTTGGCGGCAGGAAACGCTTGATCTTGCGGGTGCACGTCAACCAGGGCGCTTCTTGATAACACTCATTGGCTGATGGTGATCATAATCGAGAAGTGATTTCTCGCGGCGCCTTCCGTGAAAAAATGGGTTTCCGACGTTAGCTGGAATGTGGTATTGTTCGATCATATATGATAGTTCTGTTTGGTACTCAAAAAACTAAGATTTAAGCAATGTTATAGAACCGATTGGGATGTGTTGTTAAGTCGGACATGACCATCAGCACAAATTATGTCCAACTTTCAAAGGCGTCTATCCCATTGTTTCAAACCCTGATGCCACCAACGAATGTTCCGATACTGGGCGGCAAATTTTCACTTACCTCGTTTGCAAATGATTGCCAAAGCACGATATCCGATACATTGATAGCTGATCATCATAATCGGTATGATCGTTGCACGGTACGTGTTGTGAAGTGGCCTCCGTTCTGCTGCCGCGGGACTTCGGCAGCAGAGGTAACTTTCCGAGCAGAAAATCATACCAAACGAATGCCATATGAAGGTATTACAATTTAACACCAGCATACTACAGTATGCTCTTCATTATTGCGATGTTATTCAATACTGAACAAAGCTATGTAAATTTTCATGGAATCTTCACTTCTAATAATATTTTTGCAAAAAAATAAAAGGAATAGTCTTTCAATAGCTCATTATGTTTTTATAGCTTAATCTAGTATTTATCGGATCTTCATACTTATCCAAAAAAATAAAAATTAAAAATAAGTCAAGGTTCGGTTTGGCATGTGATTTTTATAAGTTTGCTATTTTCTTCTGATCGGGTTACCAGCCCAGTAGTGGTTGAAAAAAGCTCCACTAGAAGCGCACCGACGACGGTGGCAATTATCGCACACGGTGGTAAACGTATTAAAATGCAATTTCAATTGAACTACTCCCCCCAAGATAGAAACTGCAGTGCAATGCGGTGCGGTCCTCATTGAACGATAAATTGTGATTAAATTGAAAAATAATACGCTTAACGCGGTCAAAGCGGTGGTACTACTGTAATAAAATAATCACCGATCGGGGTGGTTGAGGTCGGTCAAACGCTTGGCACAGATTTTTATCCAGCTAGGATTCCTGTCTGGGTTACAAGATCAGTCGTACCACATCAGCGAACAGGTATCCAGACCTCGGTTATCGCAACGGTAATTGTTATGAGGGTTTGATAAGCTCTGGTGATCCATGGTCAGCTTTCAAACAAGACTCTGCTGAAAATAACTAGGTTGAAATTATGGTCTTTTTGAGGACCTTTTCGTTTTTTAAGTTTGTCTGTGTGTTGTAAGTAACACTATTTTATGAAGTTCTTCATTTGCAAACCCCCTTTTTTAAGAATTTAAATTTTTATTGCGAAAAGCGATAAGAAAATTGAATGTTGGCGGATGCTCTCAAGAGCGAGTCTTATCATCACATCCGTAGAATCTTGTAGCTGACACGTTGTTGAGGCATTTCAGTAGTAACGGTTTTCTTGCTCATGGATTTGCCGAAGACGATGTACTTTTGATAACCGGTATGTGTTTTAGCGCCTTTTGTAAAGTGCTCTTCAGGTAGTTTAGGTTCAGTGTCACCAAAAGGGTTTAAATATTGGATAGTTCGAATAAAAAAACTCCTTTCCTTATGGCGGAAAGACAAAAACTCATCGAACATACATAATTTTGCACGGAGGACTACCAAGAAATCACAACTAAGGGTTGCCATATTTAGCTGCTGGATGAAGAAGCGGAAAAAGGGCAATAAGCCAGAAGTACAATAAAAACAAATAAGTTGATTAAGTCTGCTGTAGTAAATTATATGATGATAAGACATCAAAGTTTTAGCAGTTAGAAAAAGGACATGTAAGATCTCGAAAAATCCTTCTCAAAATATAGTGAACACGAGGTCTCAATGCTTCCCGTTTTCAACGGTTACCAGGCGGCGTACGATAATGCTGATTGCGTAGAACTATGTTATACGGAGAGCTGTAACAGTCAAGCAACGATTTTCAGTATATCCAGTAAATACGATTGCTTCGCGCTTGAGATGGACTTTGTTGGTAGAACGCTCAAAAAGGTGGCATATTTGTTTACCTAACTGAAATTTGAGGTAGTAGAAGTCGAACTGGTGGTCAATGCATCAAAGACAATACGATACAATAGGCGGAGCCGTGCCCTAAAGTGTTTGCACCTGTTGCCTTTCCAATCTTTTGCCTTTTCTATCCAACCTCTGTAGACTTTTTGATTCGGTTGAGAGATTAAAATTTTGTCATTTCTATCCAGCATCCAAACATATTCAGAACAGAACCTTAATGTTTGCACATTAAGCCACGTCACTTATGTTCAGAACAATAATTGTAATGCATGAGATTTTTACAGAACAGTGGCATCTCAAAACCAGCCCATTGTGTTCCGAAGGTCTTAAAATACATTCTTGTCAAATTTTGGTCTACATCAATTTGAATTTTAAATTTCGTTTAAACTGCAGTTTACAACTTAATATTTTTTAGTTATCGCAATAAAGGCAGCCAATAATCGTTCTATGAAGTTGTCGACATTTGCATATTAGCAGCCACGGAAAGAAACAACGTACACCAAGGGTGTGAGCTTCGCTCCACGGAATGCCACCAAGAAGGTTCTAATTTACCCCGTACCGCATTATGTTCAAGATTTAAATGAGAAACGTACTTTGTGACGTCCTAATCATAGCCCTGATTAGACCGGGTAAATTGCTCTGTCCTCTTTCGCAGGACAGTTTCCAATCAATGCGGATGAGCATATTTTATGTCTTGTCTGTCGCAACATGCCCATCAGAGTTTCTCATCATTTCGAAACCGAAATTTTTGATTGCCAAAGTAAACAGCGTTTGATAAATTTGATCAATGATGAACGCTCATTACTGCTGACATCTTCCAATGGCTTCGAAGCTCGGAGCGTTCGTACGTATCCCGGGGCATCATTGGCAAGTACCATTATCTACACCATATAATTTGTCGCGTCAATATTTGAATTTACGCCTCGCACGCGCCGTTTCTGACCACAGCTCGGAGGCCTTGCTCTTGTCCTGTGCCGATGACAGCAAATAGCCTCGGAGCATTTAATCATGTCGTCCGGTTTGGTGCACATGGTTGCCAGGCTTTGCTTCCACCATCAAGGATGGAAATAATTATGCTTTGTTCGGCAGACGTGGCACGGGGAAAATTCGCGTTGCTTAGAATATCGAGCATTGTCGCCAAGGGCAGCTATACATCAAAATTTACCAAATGCTGATGAGTTAAAGATATGATACAAAACACATGCCTGCTTATGAACCTTCTTATAGGACAGTATACTGCGAAGGGCTGAATCGAAAACACTGTATCTTTCATTGGACTAGATTGCTGTTATGATTTGGATTTATTCAAATAAATATTTCAGAAACAACTTTGGTTCAGTGCAGAATGATCCGAATCCACAATTTAGAATAAAAAAAAACTTTTTTCTTTTTGCTCGTTAATTTTAGACGTAAGATGTCTTCAGAGAAGTTATTAATAAATGAGTTTTATATCTTCTTAGAACAAAGCTAGGCAGGATAGTCTTTATGAAAGACATTTTAATTCAAACTCTTTTGTTTGATGATATTTGTGATTGCGTTCTGTGTAAACTTTTAGAAAATGTC
Source organism: Aedes aegypti (assembly GCF_002204515.2). Taxonomy (NCBI): domain Eukaryota; kingdom Metazoa; phylum Arthropoda; class Insecta; order Diptera; family Culicidae; genus Aedes; species Aedes aegypti. The sequence continues at coordinate 386,882,661 of NC_035108.1, forward strand.
ATCACGAACAACTTTGTTTACACATTTATTTCATCGAACTCTTCTAAATCAATTTTTAAGTTGTTAAACCCGGCTCTCCACATGATACCTTCTAGCGAGATGTTGAACAGGAGCCACGAAAGTCCATCACCCTGTCGAAGTCCAAGGTGGGATTCGAACAAATTGGAATGCTTGCCCGAAATCTTTACGCTATTCTGCGCACCGTACATCGTTGCTATTATTAGTCTCACATCCCGAGCAAGCTGTACTCGTCCATGATTTTCCATAGCTCTTTGCGGTCAATGCCGCTTTAAAATCGATTAGCATGTGATGCGTTGGGTTTATGGACAAAAAGTCGAAAGACAAAACGCCGAAAGAACAAAAGGACGAAAGACAAAAGGTCGAAAGGACAGAAGGTCGAAAATGATTAGCTTGGTGGGAAATGGTGCCTTCTTAGAAAAAAATGTTCGACCATGTGGCCTTTTTTATCTTTTGACCTTCTGTCTTTTTGACCTTTTGTCTTTCGACCTTTTGTCATAGATTTGATACGCTGGGACTTGGTATTCACGGCATTTCTGGAGAATCTTTTTTTTTATCTGTTTCTGTTCGGGATGAACCACTGCGACCAGTTTTCTTTGATCTTTTGTGGTATACCCGTGTCCTTTGTTTAGTGCATGTCGTTCTACTCCATTACTATTGGGAAATAATGAAGTAGGATTGTACGACATTTCCCAGAATGACGTTCCCCAGAACGACATTCTCCAGAACGCCATTCCCCAGAATTGGACATTCCCCAGAAATCCATTCCTCAGAATGGGACATTCCCCAGAAAACCATTTCCCAGAATGGGACATTCCCCAGAAAAAAAATAACAAGACATCTTTGAGGTGTTCAAATCCAGGAAAATGGTAAATAGTAAATAGTGAATGCATCTAACTGGAAAATTCGAGGAAAACCATAATTTTCATAGGTGAAACATTTTCGTATTGTATTTTTTTTAACGGTAGGACTTTCGGTTCGTTGCAGTCTTTCATTTATTCAATGGAGAATCGTTAAATCAAAAATTCTTTAAAATTAACCATCTATGGTCGGAAATGTGATTCGAACCATTTGGGCGATTTTTATATATTTGACGATTTTCTCGTCGAAAAAGTTAAAATTTAGCGTGACATAATATGTGTACCATCCCTAATTATTTAGACAATAAACCTAGGAAGAACAGCATATGTTCAAAAGAAGGGAGAATATGCCATGAAAGCCGAAAAACAAACTCCATTAATTTACTTTGTGACATATTGCACTACACCAATCTCCCTTTGAAAGTACAATTAGAAAGAACAGCCAATTTTAAAAGAAGGAAGAATAACTATGAAAACAAAAAAACAATAGCTTGGATCAATTTTGATCATAAAACACAGTATGGCATATGTAGGAACAGCTTATGTTAAACGGTTGAGCTACTTTTCCTCGAATGTCGGTTTCCCAAATGTCGTTTCCCCGAACGCCAGTTCCCAGAATGCCAGTGCCCCGAACAACTCGTTTCCCCGAATAGCCTAGTTTCCGAAAAGTTTTTAGCTCTTATAATTATCATAACTTTTGTGTTTTGAGGTGGTAACGAACCGGTCATCTAATATGCACCCTTCTTCACTTGATTGGCGGTTCTTTCGAGTTTCACCATCATTGGCATTTTTGGCAAGATATATTTAGTCGAGGATGACGTTCAAATCTATATTATCTTCTTCTTTTAATTGCTAATCATTCATTCTAGTTCAGCACCCAGTCTTTAAAGACTATTCTTGCACCTGTTTGAACTGCATCACTATTCGGGGAAACGGGTCATTCGGAGAGGTGGCATTCAGGGAATTGATATTCAGGGAAACGACAGTAACACAATTATGAAATTAATTAAGACACAATTAAGAAAATTTTTAAACAGCATTTTCCTCCTAAGATTATGGTTGGGTCTGCCGATGATCCACTTAGTCACAAAACCACCTCTTTCCCCCTTCGTGATTTTTTGACCGTACAAACTTTTTGAAATTTCAAATTTTAAACCCATTCTGGGGAATGTCCTATTCTGGGGAATGGTTTTCTGGGGAATGTCCCATTCTGGGGAATGGATTTCTGGGAAATGCCCCATTCTGGGGAATGGGTTTCTGGGGAACGTCATTCTGGGAAATGTCGTTCTGGGGTTTGACTTTCTGGGAAATGTCCTACAACCATGAAGTAGTCGTTTTTTATACAAATATTATTCTTTTCCATTTTGCATAGAGCCTCTTTAGAAAAAGATACCGCTATTTATACCTTTTGGAGAAAACAGTTTGTCACCATTAAACTTTCAAAAGCGCGCCCCTTAATAAGGTTCGGCCACTAAGCTGGTTGAATGATACTGATTTTGACCATGCATCGGTACTCTAGCGTATCAAATTATTGCTTCTACTTATAAGGTTCAAAGTCGTTTTTTGAAACTGTGAACAGGTTTCATCCCATGAAACATTTAGATTCCTTGAAATAAAAAGCTTATTTTAGAAGTTAAGAGGTCTGCTACTCCACTGATTCGGAATCGTTTCCCTCCTAGATATCGAAAGATAAACTCTTGAACTCGGAAAGAAATTGTCTCATGAGTTGAAACCAACCTCAGATGCTGATTGAGCCATTTTTTCACTTCGACCTCCTCATTATCTAGGACAAATAGGTGGGTCTTAGTGCCTTGCACCTCGAAAAGGTGATCTACCCGCGTTACGGGCAAAACGGGTACCAGATCTTCATTTGGTCCGTCGTCGAGCGGCCGTTGATGAAACCAGCTTGTTAACTTCCCACAAACTCATTTGCTATAGGCGACGGAAGATTATCTGGGATGGCACTTTGTAGGCAGCATTCAGGATAGGATCGCACGATAGTTTTCACATTCCAGTTTCTCGCCCTTCTTGTAGATGGGACATATGACCCCTTCCTTCCACTCTTCTGGCAGCTGTTCCGTTTCCCAGATTCTGACAATCAGCCGGTGCAGACAAGCGGCCAACCTCTCCTGGCCCATTTTGACCAGCTACCTTGTTGTTTTTGAGCTGGTTGATGGCATCCTTAACTTCCCTCAGGTTAGTTTCCTACTTCCGCCGTGCTGATGTAGTCACTTCCTCCGCTGTCGTGACCCTCTGTGCCAGTATTCTTCGTACCATTCAGGTGTTCGTCGTAGTGCTGCTTCCACATTTCGATCATCTCACGTCTGTCCGTCAAGATGCTTCCATTCTTATCCCTACACATTTCGGCTCGCAGTGCGAAGCCTTTTCGGGATGCGTTAAGCTTCTCGTAGAACTTTCGCGTTTCTTGTGAACAATGCTGCTACTCCATTTCTTCATATTCTGCTTCTTCCAGGCGGCGCTTTTTGTCCCGGAATAGGTGGGCTTGCTGCCTTCGTTTTCTTTTATATTGCTCCACGGTTTTTTTATGTTCCTTGCTGCAGTTGTCTCATTGTCTTTGAAATACTGCTAACAAAATATTACCGAAAAAAACTTTATGAGTTATTGGTAACATAAGATTTCACAGTTTTCCCTTCCATTTTAACTGATAAGCAACAATTCCAAACTTTTCAATTCAACCTTCCAAACAACAATTCCAAACTTGCAATGTTTAGCAAATATGTGTATTATTTCTTTCTCTGCATTTTTTTGTTGATCACATTCACGTGCACGATTTTTCGAGTCTATCCTAATTTTAAACTTACAGGATCGGTTCGAGTTAGAGTTCAGCTTAGTAACTCAAATTAAACACTATCTCACTGAATAGCAAAATGCACTCTCACAGATTCTTGAGCATGAATAATGAAAAAATAATAACGCATTAAAAGCCTTTGAAATTTTTGGATTTTTATAAAAAATTGGCTCGCCACCCTATATTGTATGTTATGTGTTTAGTTGACTGTATATTATCTGTGATTTACCACGCGATTCCACAAATTTGGGAAGGCCTTGTCTAAAATCAATTTAAACAAGGAAATAAGTTTGGCCCTACAAAATTATTGATTTGGACCTACAACATTACATGGAAAACTATTACCCGGAAAGCAACTTACAGGAAATCACCGGAATGAACCATTTACCGGAAATCCATTACCGTAATCCGGGGTACCATTTATCAGTGGGATAACATTGATCGGAATGACTCATCTCGTAATAAGTATCATTTATTGACTGACGGAATCCTTCCAAAGCATGAATGGCGCTTCTTCTTCCCATATTCATAAGCTAATAAAAATCAAGATTTTAGAGAAAATTGCGTTGAAGACATAGTTTTCCGATTAAATCTGGTGTTATTTTTCGAATTATATCACCAAAAAAATACACGTACAATTATATTTTGATATCGTGATTTTTTTTCATAACTCAGGGCCTACATATTCGTAACGATAGAGTGCAGCTTTTGCGCAAGATTTAGCTGAGGTTGGAAGAGCTGAATACCGCCGATCGAAAATTATTCCTGGTTGGAGATTTTCCAGACTTTTCAGAGCTCAGAGTACTTTCATACTTGTAACATTATAAACGAATGCAAAAATGATTAGTAAACATAGGCTCTCAACTTGAAGCTGTAGAAATGCTTCTGGAGTACTAAGCTGAGTAGCAGGCTTTGTCCCAATTAAGTCGCAACGCTGGCAAGAAAATAAACATATTTGGTCTAAAGCAGCTTGGATATGTCATCCAAGGAAGTGTCTATTAAAATCAAGAGACTCGAGAATATTCATGGTTTACGTAACATTATTTGTGCTAAGCGCCATTGAAAGAGAATAAAAATTGTATTTAAATTTACTATAAATATCGTTGAAAATGGAAGATTTTCAGGGTAAGGTAAATTCAGGTAAAAGGTTTTCCGGTAAATGGTCTTTCGGTAAATTGCATTTCGGATAATGCCTTTTCTGGTTAATTTCTGGAATAGAGTCCAGTCCTGTTCCTTACTAAATATTTGTTTCAATGTACTAGCACCGAGACTATATGAATAAAAATTTAATATCTGTGCGAACAATGTTGAAATGAATATCCTTTAGGATTGAATAGTTTTTCAACATTTTGCTAGGGCAAACAAAAAACACTTATCCATATTTGGTGTGAACCATAAAAACAAGATCTGAAATCACGTAAAATTCACCCAAGTGAGATGGCCCGCAACTGATAACGGCTGCTGTGCCTGATCCTTTCGTAAAACATGATTGAGTCGGTCGGCTGGACTGGTCGGGGCCGTTGAGCTCCCTATCGATAATAAAAAAATAAGACACATCATCAGAGTTTCTGCACCTCATTAATTCGTTTCGCTTGGGCAATCAAGAAAGTGATGCTGCTGACGCGTCGTTCGTTCCGGGGCTGCCACTATAAATCACCCAGTTTCAGCCAGTCAGCCGACCAGGTTGGTTGACCCATCTCCCAATTCTTCACCGAGCGTTGACGGGAGCCGCGTGGTGGCGCAAAAAACTGTCAAAAAATTAGCAAACAAAGACCCAGATCTGGTTTTTAAATCAATTTAACGACACATTTCGATTTTGTTCACGATAAGACCGGTGAGTATGCTACAGAATGTTTGTCATAATCGGAGATGCTGGAACGATCATCAGACCCAAAGGTGTCCGAAGGGGGAAGGGAACCAGAAACCCGGTTCCGTTCGTCATAAAAATATTTGCCATGCGAGAATTGATTGATGGAACGTATAATTATGATGTCTTGCTTAACGCTTCTGCGCTGGAACGGAGACAAGTTCCTGGCGTTTCGCTGTGTTCAGCTCCAAAACTGAAAACGTTATAAATGGTGCTGCACAAGCTCTGAAATATGTTTATGCTTTTAATATGGACACACAAGAAATCATCGTCGTTCGTCAACGGTCATGGTTTCGATGGCATAAATGTGCCACAGATGCTTCCCCTTCGGAATGCGGTGATCGTCGTTCTGCTATGGCTCCACCACCGAATGGACGTCCCCTATGCGCAGGAATGCTGAATGTTGCGACACTAAATAATGCTACGGTTGCTTGTGGTGGACAATTGTTCCAGTGTTTAGTAGAGATGTGGACAACACTAGAAGCAAGTGGCGTTCAAAAGTGGAAATGTTGTATCATTGAAATTGCATGATATGAGAATCTCCCTAGTCTAATGATTTGATTTTAAACGCAGTCATGAGTCCTTGGAAAAACCTTTTCTTTGACATATGTAAATACAATCCTATTCTCTTAGGAATACTTGGTCGGGGTTCTGCTAAACCGCACCAAGTGCCAAAATCTTTATTCCGAGATATTTTACTTTAAAGTGTTTTCCTGTACTAGTTTATAGCGGACGATAAATTTAATTTTTTTATCGCTCACATGCGATTAACAGTGTCCAATAAGTACGCCGAGATTAAATATACTAGTAAATCATCGAAAATTTACGATGTAATTGGGTTTCATTAAACAATATGAAGCACTCAGTTCTCTCTGGCTGAACAAAAATTAAAAAATATGGTTCTTGGTTCGGTATGGTTGGGTGTATTCACAGTTTTCAACAACACAAGTAAAATTCGAGGCAAATGATGTTTAGCATCACCGTGCATGTTGGAATCCATATCACAAGTGTTTATGGGAAGGATTCGTATGTAATGACTCAAGGTTCTCTCGTGTTCATACATAGATGATCCTAATGATCAAAGAAAACCATGAATTCGCTCTGCCAAAGCGCACCAAGTTGCTCCCATTTGGTGCACCTTTGCTGATCAAGTTCACAGTTCAATGCGTGAAGTGTTCACCTTGGTCATTTTATTTCAGATGTACATAGACCTACTGATGTTTTACTGCAATATAAAAATAACCACAGAATCTAAAAATTGTTTGATTTCCATCGCCATCGGATAGAACATCAGAAAAAAAAGTTTCATCGAGATTCGAACTCGTGTCTTATGAGTGGTAATCTAGTGAGCTACCACTAGGTCATCTTCACTTCTTGAAGGAATGGTGATAAACTTGAATCAAGTAATGTGCACTTTGTTTGACGGGGTTTGAAGGCGATAATGCCATTTTCTGTACAACTAAAGCGCACCAAGTCCAACTGAGTTGTTTACACAGTATCAGATTAAATAAATTTGTTTTTCATTACGGCTTCTGTGTGATAAACATATTATATAACAAGCAAATGTAAGTATTCGTTGCATGTAAATGCCTTTACTTCATGTCTAAATGTGATTTTCAGATAAACAGTACTTAGTGCGGTGTGGCTGGATAAAATTTCAAAGAAAATAGATCAACGCCACCGAAACAATATTTAATTTTAAATAATCAATTGCTGTCCAACTTTATTGTCCTCTGTTTCTATGAGTTGCTTGGAATGGATAAATTGTAAGAATATAGAAGGAAATTGGAAAAATATAGCTTTTTATCTGAAAAATGAATTTCCTCTGTTGACGTGCGTTGGTTTATGGTTCACTCTGGCTGAACAAAATTACAGTTTTACGAGTCCTTCCAAACAAAATTTTTGATCTAAGATTACAAGGGATTGTTCAAATCACTCGATATTTTTATGGTAGAGAGGTTATGATTATTTAAGTCCTTTGGTGTAAAAAACTCAATTTGGGAAAAAATGGCACTTGGTGCGGTTTAGCAGAACCCCGACCACTTATCCTTGAATGGATTAGAATTGATTGTGCATCCACGAATTCATTTGAGTATGCGTACGGACTAACTAAATTATCAATGCGCCAAAACACTTAAAACTAGCTTCGCATAATAAGTTTTATACAGTGTATTCTGTGCCTTTTCGCCTTTGGCTACTTTTAATAGACATCAATCTGTTTCTTTGGATCCTGGCTTGTTTGTACTGAGATTGCAAATATATTAATCCTGTCTAATGTGGGTGTAGTGACTATGGTCAGGGCAGTTTAGAGCAGACATTTCAGAATTCGTTCTCATCCGATTGTGAAGCATGATCGGCAAAGATTGCCAGTTGTAACAGGCTCGATAAATAGCAGGATCGAATGCGAGCCCCAAAGAAAGATAATAAACCACCTTTAACTTGTTGATTTACCGTTGAAGGTTGGAGTTTTATAAGAAATGTCAGTCTCTTATCTAATCAAAGCTGTAGCCAGTCGGTGTTAAACAGGTGCTCATGATGTGTTACCTATCATGATTGTAACAGAGAGCGAGATATGTGGACAAAGGGGGTCACACATTTCATAATGCTGAAGGGGATAGGTCTTTGTAATGTTACAACTCATACAAAATATGAAGAATATTCAGGTAAAAAGCGTTTTGAGGGGGAGAATTGGGGTAAAAATTGTGATTTTCAACGTAATGAAATTTTGTGAATGAACATATAGCACCTGCGCACGAACCAAACGTTTTTTCATGTAGCTACGAGTCTCCGGTTTCGTCTCGCAGTATAGTTACTGCAGAATCGATTCAATGGGTAGTTAACAGTTTCGCTCCTTTTCAATTTCCAGGAGCAGATGGGATTTATCTGGTTCTGTGAAAGATAAGATTTGAGATTATCAATCATTTTCTGCAAAAATTACAATTGCGTATGCTTTTAATCACTTTTGTGGAATCTCGTAGCAGATAGGCTAATATTGCATCTCAATATAGATTCGTCAACCACTATTTAGCTTTGATACTCTTTAACGAATTCAAAGCATTTGTTTCCTTATGTTTAAAATAAAATCAATAAGTAGATTTGAATATTTTGTATCCTTTTAAATTCGCCGTAATTGCTTATCTTTTGATAGATATGCGTATTGAGACTACCACTCGCAATCTTCTTTAGTGTCAGTTGCTCGGGCCTCCAAGGAATCTTAAAATATCTCCGAAACCAAACGACCAATGATCGACATTAATTCTAAAGATAGAATGATTATTTTAGAACTTGTGGAAAATTGTACGCAAATTTAGAAAAAAAAAACGTGGTAATGCAGTTAGACTAAAGGAAAGATATATTTTTGGTTTGATGCATCCCGCTCGAATGTCATTCATAGTCAGCATAGGTTGATTTGACAAAATTAAATACTTCGCTACTGCAAATATTTCCACTGGCATCTTCCCACACGGTAAGCACCATAAAACAGTCCTTTTCTTTAGAGTCTACTGCATTTTTGAGCCCAACTCACCAGGCAGAACCTATGATTATCTTCTATTCCCTTTCAACCCGTGCTGATGGCAAGGATCCCTATAATTTCAGCCTGTTCTCAGGCTAATTTTGCGGTTCTAAATTCTAAGCGGAGCATATCCCATGCAATGATTGCTCAGGATAAACGCCGCTCAGGACCAAAGGCGTAGGGCTTGAATATTTCATCGTCAATCGTCCACACGCGTCCACGTCCTGGTCGCGTCATTCTCGCCGATGGCATCGATCTGTCTGCCATTTCGAGGAGACCGTCAACCGTCCATCATCGTCGTCGTCGTCGTCGTCGTCAAAGGAAAGCTGAAAACCGAGAGCAATCAATTATTTGTTGATTATGTTTTCAAGCGCGCATATTTCGGTCTACTGCATCTCGATACACTTGCACAGTGCTGCCTGAGCCATAAATTTGGGATCGAAAATGTTCTGATCCAGAAAAGTTGGTTTGAGAGATCTTCACAAAAGTTTTTCCGATACAGCAATGGTTTCTTTGTCAATAATTTACCTTAAGAAAAGTTCTACATTCATTCTTCTCTGAAAAAAAAATAATCATATCTCTAAAACCCAGCTTTTGATAATGAATTCAAGCTTCGGGAAGCACTGTGCACTGTCCTGAATCTGGCTGTCATGCACATTCGAATGTGATTAGACGTGTGGCATTCTAGGACCTCATCGGAGTTGCATCTGCCCGCTCGGAGCTGGCTTTGACCGGGCCTCGGAGAAGGACACCGTGCCCAATCTGTGGTCACCGGGGGCCGTAGGCCTTCACGTCTGGATAATGATATCGGAGGACGGCAATTCCGCACTCGGATAGGATTGCACCGTAGGTTGCCATCGTTATCCTGGCAGTGCCATAAAATGGGACTATAAATTAGTGTAGGGATAGAACGGCGCAAAAAAAAAAAAAAAAATGACGGAAAATTATGCTTTTCTCCTTTTTCGGGATGACGATGAGAAGACAGCTTTGTCTTCTCTAATGATATCGATGTTTATTGATATGACCGTCAATTAGGAGATGGTAAATTGATGAGGCTCCACAGCGATCGATGGTACCCGCAAGCGGAGAGCGCGCGTAGGCTTTAGGATTTTGCACGGTTATAAAGGCATAAATCCACGTATGAATTGGATGGTAGATGTGGAAGTACATACATTGTTGCCATATTGGAATGTTGCAGAAATCCTATGGAACCGTATTCTGAACTACAATGTTTTGAAGTTTAAATCGAAGTGGATTGGAAATCTTCTTCATTCTGGCGTTACATCGCAACTGGGGCAGAGCCTGATTCTTAGCGTAGTTTCTGCTAATTGAGCACTTCCACAGTTGTAAACTGAGAGCTTTCTTTGCCGATTGACCGTACAAATTCGTAGGTGGTACAGTCCTAAACCGTTGTATGAAGGTTGCCTCCTTCCCGTACATTACCAAAGTCAATGATTTAGGACTAACTCTTGACTCTAAGACAAAATTGACGCATCCTCCAACAGTTTAGAGTTGTCCTGGCCACGTCCTTGCAAATGCTGAGGAATGGGAAGGAAGGGGTAATTGAACACCTAATTAAGAAAGATGCAGAGAACTCTACGTCCTCTAATAGGTGTTATGGGATATTGTGGAATGTTAATGGGATGGGAAAGGCCATAGGATACGTTTGGTATACGTTCTGGCACCTATGAATAATATTTTGGTATTGGTGCGTATTGCAACAAACTCATCGAATACTGCATTGAAAACTGCTCTGCAATACCGTTTTGTCTCAAATTCCGAACAGACTCATATTCCGAACACTCGGTTTTTGTATGGCGATTTGCTTGAAATGTTTCGCTGAAATATGTCATCAAATTAGAAGGAAATGACAGTCTATTACAATTGAATTTTAATGTCTGCCAATCTGTTTGATACCTCCGGAGCAGTGAAGATTCTATAGTACGAGACCAGTAAAAATAGCTCAGATAAATTTATTTGCGAAATTATTCATTTGAAAACGATTTATTCGTACTGTTCGGAATTTGAATCAAGGTGTTTGGAATATGAGACAGGAGTTATAGTTATGTATGACAGTTAGAATATGAGACAAAATGAACACCGTGTTCGGTATTTGAAGCAAAACGTTTACCATAAAAAATGGTCAACAGTTAATTTTACTCAAACTTAGCAAGAAATTCCTTGTTTTAAAAATATCATCTGATTTATACCTAATAAAAGATTTCAAGTCACCGTACTCCTTAAGTATAAGTAATATGAGTCAAAACGGTGTCTTTATTGTAAATTGTTGGCTGGGTACAGTTCTTTGCTGCAATGATGTCTTTGTAAAATAAACTCTGTATTATGTTGACTTCTCAATAACATTGCAACCCCGTAAAAAATAATCAGACAACTCACCGCATTGCTGTAGTTACTTCCGAGAAACGCCATTCAATCCAGACGCTGAATTTTATAGGCTCTTGCGATTTTCAGCTTCTGAATTTCGACGTCTCCTTCCATTGACCTTTTACTACCTGGTTACGTCTCATTGCGCCAAAACCGAAAAGGGTTGTTTGAATGTAAATTTTAGGATCGCTCGTTAATGGTACCGACCTGCGGAGGCTCGTCTGCCACCATAATTACTCACTTTTGTGGCACTAATTAAACCGCTAAATTCGGCCGCTATATAGCTCTGAATACTTTACTCCTAAAAGCATTGAAATGCCGCGTGAATCTGCACACCGATTCGCAAAAATGTCTTGGACTTCTTCAGCGTAGAGACGACCAATCGGGAGGCACCTCAAGTCTCTACGAGATCGTAAAGCATCAACAGCCGCACAAAGTTTCCAACGAGACTGACATAAATTTGTAATGGCAAGCGTAAAACTTGCCTTTGAACAGAGAACTCGCAGACTGAGAAAATCAAGTGCGAAGAAGGCTACTACTTCACGGAATGACAAACGGCACCCTATACTTAAATGTCGAGCGTATAAGCACACTGTACTCGTAGCCGCGGTTTTCGCGATTTAGCTTCTCAGGATCAACGGCACAAACCGCACCTCTTTTTTCTCTCGCGCGAGTCTGATTTTTTCTTTCATTCCAACCTTCACTGTGTACGGTCCCAGGTCCTCTCTGCAGTCGTAAACCTGTAAACGGAGAGTTTATATAAATGAATTTTAATTTCTTGCCATTTTGAAAAATCCATGCGCAAACAGTTTTGAATCGGTTCTCCTTAGCAAACCCACTGAATAGCGCCCGAACCAAATGGCCATCATATTAATTAATGCTATATGTTTCGTTGTTTTCACTTCACTAACTCGTTACACGACGACTCAAACCACCCAAAATGCGAAACTGGCGCGTTCTCAAGGATTAATGGCCACTCATCTTTCATCACTGACTGATGGTAAGGGTCTTCGCAGGGGTAACCGAAGAAATAATTGGCTAACATTGTGCGTGCAGAGTTGGATGAGTGCTACGCTTCACACTTGGGAAGAAAAAGTTTTTCGTGCTAATTTTATGCAAACTGATCCAAACCCGTTTTCGAAAGTTTTTGCTTAAAATGTAATAACAAGGCCCCATTTTCTTCAAGCATAGATACATTGTTGGTGTGAATTGCTAGTTGGGGTTGTTAAAGATTGCTAACAAACCAGGGTCTCAGTTAATGGGAATGAAGTTGAATTTATTAAAATGACGATTGAAAACAAATGCATCTATTTGGATCGTCCTGACCGAAAATTTCCTAGTTCACAGCATATTTAAATTAATAATTTTGTAGCAAAATGTGGAAAAACCGTGAAACTAAAGAGAGTTTTTAGACGTTTTGAGCCCCTAAATCGCTAGAAACCAATAAAAATCACAAACATGAAATACTTACTTTACTTTTGATGGTGCTACGTCCTTCAAGACAAGACTTGCGCTACAATGTAATGCCTACGAACTTGGTCCATGGCTGCTTGCTGCCAGTTTATCGATCGTCCCACTCTTCCAAGATCCTGCTTCACTTGGTCAAGCTCGTTTCGCCCCTCTTCGTCTTGTACCGGCAGTATTCAAGATGAAAACCGTTTTTATGGGATTGTTGTCCGGCAATCTCACAACGTGGCCCGCCCATCGTTTTCTTCCTGATTTGACGACTTTCTGAATTCTGGGTTCACCATAGAGTTTTTCTAGCTGGTGATCCATTCTTCTCATCAATACGCCGTTCTCACATACTCCGCCAAAGATCATCTTAAGCACATGTAGTGCAAAAACTATTTACTAGCGCTTTCGTTATTGAACAAAACGATTTTTTTGATCAGTCGTTTTAAAATAATCTTTCGATTGAAAGGTTCTAAAGCCATTCGAACAAATGTCCATTCGATCAAATGTCTCTTCGACCAAATGTACTTTCGACCAAATGTAATTCGACCAAATGTCCTAAAGCCCATTCGACCAAACGTCATTCGACTAAATGTCATACGACCAAATGTGATAGATAAATCTTGGTCGAAAGACATTTGGTCGAATGACGTTTGGTCGAAAGCACATTTGATCGAACGGACATTTCGTCGAATGGACATTTGGTCTAAAAGGTTTAGTTCCAAACGAAAGCATATAATACTTGGTCGAACCAACATTTCGTGGAAAGAATTGTGGTCAAATCTAAGTACTGAAAACTCTGTTATTCACCCGAGGTCACTGTCAGCAAAGCCTAAGGAATGTTATTAAGCTGGAAATCACAATAAGCCCATAGGCTATAAGTAGAGTTACCGACACTTAACATTCACTTCGTAATAAAGGTTTTCCTTAAAACAAATTTCTGCTGCTGTTTTAATTCTGATTTCCGCATTCAAAAATCTTACCCACGCCCGTAAGCTGCAAAACCCGCAATTCAAAGAAAGATCCCGATCACTATCTCCGAATGCTTCCATCAGATGAAGATCAGCAGTTCATTACGAAGAACGATGACATTTCAAAAGAATAATGAATAATAAAAACATTATGTTCACATCGTTGAGTAATAAAATAAATTGTTTAGCAGTTTTTCATATAATGATGGTATTACAAAGAATAAAAAATTCACTTGAACTAAATATTTCAGTCAATTAACAAAAATAAACTGCTATTGAAAAGTTCATTTGAATCATCATCGAAGTCTTAGATTTTGGCATAACTTCAATTTACAAATAAATTGAAGTATTGAATTAAAAACCAAGAGTACACAAAATGTTTCATTTTTTTTAAACAAGACCTAATGATTCAGATTATTCAAAACAAAACGAAATCTTACGAACTTTGTAAAACTTAGAACATTAATCATTTTACCACATGATCTTTCAATAAACCATTTAAAAATAAGCTTTCAACCAAATTTCCGTTCATCTAAACTTCATTCGACCAAAATAAGTGTTCCAAAGCATTTCAACCAAATGTTCATTCGAACAAATGTCCTTTCGACATAATGTACTTTCGACCAAATGTCGTTCGACGAAATGTCCTAAAGCCGTCATAGATTCCTTTTCTCGCATTCCATAAGGTTTGCTAAAGATATAGGATAAGTAGGCATGAAAGGGCAATAAGTTTCACACTACAATATGTTTGCATTTTTTCTTCAAATCTGGTAGAATATTTTTAAAAAATAGAAAATAAATTCATTTTAAACCAAATGATATCCATCTTCATTTGATTTCAAGTTGTTTCTTAATTTTTATCAAATTAATATTTTGAAAGGCTGTGAGCTGTAGCTAAAATTCTGAGTGTTCTATATCACAAAATCAAACACAAGCTGCAAACTTTCTCTTGTCTTGGCTAAAGATTACAATTTCAGTTAACAGTTCTACAACAAAAATATTTTTGAATGCACTAAAACCATATGAACTGATGAACTCGTAGTTATAACAAGATGCTTCATAATTTTCTGTAAAAAAAACTTGAACAATCCAAAAAAGTTTGATCTTTTTCACTAAAGTAGTTTTGAGTAGTTTTTGTTGAATGACTAAGTCTAATTTTTTTAATTAAATGTGTTATACATAGTTAAAAACAAATAGAATTGCTTAAAAAACTTGAGAAAACAAAGTTAAGATTAAATAAAGGTTGTTTTATGAAAATGAGAAAAGATTAAGAGAAAACTAGGTTTAACTTTTTAAGAAAATTTGATGATCTACAAGCTTTTCAAAAAAATTAATTTTGTGAGGAACGGTGCAAAAAGTTTTAAATAAGTAATTTTGTCAATATCAAGCTATTTTTATTTTGAGATACAAATGATTGTTTGTAAAATAGTTTTTGAGCTCTTATGATTTGATCTATATATTAAAGATGCAGAATAGGCTTTAGTGGCAGGGTGCTGAACTATAAATAACTGTAAGCAATCAAAAGAAGGAGATAACTGATCATTCTTGATTAAACACATATTGCCAAAAATGCTGAGGATGGTAAAACTCGAAAGAACCGCGAATCAAATAAAGAAGGATGCATATCCGATGACCGGTTCATTCACCACCTTGAAATGCAAAAAGTTATGACAATTATGAGTGCGAAAAACTTTTCGGGGAACTGGGCTATCCGGGGAAACGGGATATTCAGGAAACTGTCATTTGGGTAACTGGCGTTCGGAGAAACGACATTCGGGGAAAAGTAGCACAACCACTTAGTTAAAGCTAGAACATAACAAGGATCTTTGTTTAAACATTCGATTGAATTTCCAGTTTATGTTTTAGCATGGTGGTTTATTCCGTTAGTTTCCAATAATGCTCAATTTGAATAATTTCAAATGTTGATAATACTGGGAAATTTGGCAGTAAGATTCATAAGTTTGCAAATTATTCCACACAAAAATAAATATTTGTTGGGAAAAACTTAAATTTGACGGAAAAGGCTACATTAGTCAAAAAGTATATTCGAATAATATAATTTTGAACTCAATTCTTCGCAAGATCTTAATAGAATACTGAATGGCATACCATTGCAGACAACCACCCTATGCATTTCATTACTTCGTGCCGATTTGTGCCACAGCAAAAACATGATTTATGCCATACGTTGGTTGCACTTAGCAAAAACCAAAAAACAACAGAAGTCAGTTTTAACACTTGGCACCGCACCGCAAATCGCCAAAACTACTCGAAGTGTTCCGCCGATCATCCACGTTCGCTTGGTGAGTGGAAGCTTCGAAAAACTACTGCAGCATCGAAAACTTTTCTCGTCGGTTAAACCGTCCTAATTGAATAATAACCCCAAAACCGGCACCAAAAGCATCCATCCAGTACCAATACCATATTTTTGCCTCTGCAGTTCCAAAAACTGTCGACAAAACATTGTGTCAGAAAGGAGGTTGGTTTGCGGTAAGAATTATGGACACATGTGCTCCGAGTGGGCAAGATGATTTTTTTTTTCAACAACAGAGATGGATGCATGAAATCATTTCCCAAAACGTTGAGGTCGGTAATGTTTGCATCCCACGAGCTTAACTTGCTTGTGTCCGTGTTTGGAAAGTTACTTTTGAATTGATTTTGATTGCTTCATTATACGATTTCGAAATATGTGCCTACGGGAGCTCATGAACGTGAACCAATAAAAGAAGCGCAATTTTTTACAGCTGTCTTCGAGGGGTACAAAAGTGCAGCTTTTAAAATGTACATGATTAATTTGCAGTCATTCGACAAGTTGTGATTATCTTATCAGTGACAACATTGAATTTGAGACCAAATGGGCCCAGGAGATGTCTGCCTTTAGATAACTCTTTGATAAGTACCAATAGCTTGTAAAGACGATAATTATCTTCCATCCAGCCCACAATTATCTCTCATTACGTAGTCACGTGCCAACCAATTGCTTTCGTTGATCTTCTTTGGAAAGTAAAGAATATCCCCTTCAATATGCACTTTGAAAAGTCTTCCATTCATTTTGTTCGCCATTCCACTATGGGCAGTTTGTGTATAGACTAGCGGTCAAAAATATTTTTGCCATCCCATGGGATTCATGGAGTTTGTAATGCAGAATTGATGTTTGTTTTAAAAAACAAGCTTTTGAGACACACTTTTGTGGAATAATGAGTGTTGGTAGTGAATATGCCTATAGGCCATTTATGCGGCCATTATGCTTATCAGAACATTCAAAGTTATGATTCATATTATCATTTTGCGATATCTAGTTATCCTCTGAAGTAATCTTTGGCTGCTGAAAGGAAAATTGTCAAAACATATTGAAAATAATCAGAAAGCTCATGATAAAAAAGTGCAACTATGAGCAGCTATGAACACATAATATTTTGGTTTACATCTAGTTACTTCTATATACTTTAATTTATAAAATGTAACGATGCAATACATTTCATTCAAAGATCTTGCTCTGATGTTCCAGGAATATCTTCAAAAAATGTTCACTATGGAATGATGAGCAAGAAAATCTTATCTGAACTAGTCATTTTTCCGATTATTGGCCCATAGTGTCCATCGCTCGAAAGGCTTCCTCAGTTTTCCTGTCCTTTTTCAACAATGTTCTTGCACGTACTCTACATCTGCAGTATACAGGAATCTCATTGAACAGTTTTACCGCCGGGGATTGATCAGTGTCTGCTGCTTTTGCGCAATGAGAGAGTGTGTACTTACACATACCCCGACTGACTGGGCGTGTGATAATTTGAAAATCCATTATGCCATCTTTACTTCCACCAGCAGCATTGCATCCTGTCGTCGGGATCTGCACTCAGACTGGTATTCTGGGGAGTGGTAAACGAGACAGAAAGCAAACATACACGGTCGATAGTGCCTCTGGCAACGGAGTCGGACGTTTAACCGGCAGCAGCGTGATTCGTCTCCTTCTAATTACGTCGACATGCGCTCTGATGGTTTTGGATGCAGCTATGGGACTGGGTGAAGAAAAGCGAATGACAGCAAGGGGCTTTAAGTAATATTGGTTTTTCGGTGGGTAAAACTGTCACAGATAAAATAAATAAATTTACAGTTAGTTGATATATGGTTGTTCTACTTTTCCCCGAATTCTGATTCCCAAAACGCCAAATTCCCAGTTTGTCAGATTGTCAGTTCCTCGAATATTCCGTTTCCTCGAATAGCCCATTTCCTCGAAATGTTTTTGGCATTAATAATAATTGTCATTACTTACATATTACATATAATATGCATTCTTCTTCATTTGTCGGTGGTTCATTAGAGCTTCACCGTCTATGGTTGAATACCATATCAGCAATTTATAAGAAATTTCCATAAAACAAAATTCTGACTTAAACCATGTGGGCTATGAGTTCGAACAAAAAGGATTTCTTATCGAAAGTAGGATACGCCGTAAAAAAGAACGAAGGTTAAATATCGAGAATTATTGGTTTCTGGTAGCAATCATATCGGAACATTAATATTAAGAAAATATCACGGGCAGTGCGATCAAACCATACTTTCATACTTTTAATCATATCTTACACAAAATGTGCAAGTTTTCAGTGCAAATATTTTAAAAACGCTTAACTTAATTTTATTTTCTGCTGTGTGTCCATGCTCATAACTTATCTTGCCACTAAGAACATCATCAAACAAAAAGTAAAAAAAAACTTATTGTCCTGCGGCAGGCACGCAATTCAGCTCAAGCTTAGTTTCTGGGCGGCATAAAATTACTTCCCAAGCAATTGAGGCCAGCAAACCACTTGCACTTTCGTTTGCGTAAACCCAAAGATGTATATACCTACCTGTTTCGGCATCACGTTAGATACCCGAAGCAGACACTGTCAAATCAATTACCGCGAACTGTATCATGATTTTGAGCGTTCATCGAAAGCCGGTGGCACGACGACGGGACGGGCGAATCAGCCGGCGGAATGTGTCTGGTAATGCTACGACTGACTGGGCCAGAAGAGCAAACTCGATGATCGAGATTAATGCGCACCGATATCGGGGTGGGTAATTTTGTCATTATTGCGACAGGTGCTGTCATTGTGGGGCAGGAAAAAGATAGTTTCACGATGGTTGCAATACAGAATGGAGACATGATTTGGGTAGGTCCTTGAGCATTTTCTTTCTCTTCGTGGTGTTATAAGCCAACTGAAGCGAGTCCTGTCTCTATATTGGTGCTCTTTGAGCTTTGGAACAATTCATTTTGTCGAACGATATCCTTTTTTCTTATAGAACGATGAATAAACAAAAACAAATTTTGAAGTATCTGATCCCCTATGTTTAACTGAAGTTTGTCATGGTCAAAATCATCCTTTCAAAGCTTGAAATGATTTTGAAGAAACATATTTCACGCCATTTGCAATTCATTTGGAAATAACTATGGAAAAGACCAAACTTTTGTGATTGGCACACCAGTTTTTATTGATAAATATCATATTATACCAACAAAAAAAAATTAAATTGAGGAAAAAAATTGTAAAATTGTGAACTTTTTCAAGGAATATTATGGTATAGAACTAGTGGGCCGAATATAAAAGGATGGGTTTTTCATATCAATGTTCGTACACATTTAAAAATAGTAACCTTGTGGATCCAGATTTTTATACTTTTAGCAAACATAAAATGACAAACCCACATGCGTGCTCATTAATAACGCGATCGTTGATATACTCTTCTTGCTTAGTTAACTACCAGAGATGTATTTGCTGTCACAATTGATGTTCGGTGACCTCAAAATAGGAAAAATTGCTCGGTTTGTTTACCCTGTGATGGATATTACACAACGGATGATTTAAAATGAATAATTGTACACTGAGTAAAAAAAGGCCTTCCGCTGATTGTGGACAGTGATGTTAGTGTCATCGCATCATCGCTCATAAAAAAATACAATCGCCCATCCTTCATAGTATCTACCAGAGAAGAAGTATAAGACACAATCAGTTACGATTTGACGAACTGGGATATATCAAATGACGAATCTTCATCTGATCATCGCAACATATTCTTTCAATATTTGGATATTAGTTCGCAGGCTTTGCATTTTAGGAACCCCACCAATTTGGGAATCGGGATTATTGAATTGGTTGCGACCAAATCTCATGGAATCCATGTGATTTGGGTGATGTCGTGGATACTTCAACGTCCAACATTATGGAAGCTTTTAAAAAAGGTTGTCCTCGCGATCTATGAAGACTACAAGAGGTACCTCAAGCTGGAATTCGTGACTTGACTCAGGAAACAATGTAGAAGGAGTAAAAACAGACGTCGTTCTACTGGATAAAAGTCTTTCAAGTCAGCTCACAAGGCCGTCTTGTAAATCTTTTCGATCTTAAAGATCTAATCTTGTTAATCTTCTAGAAATTAAAGATGTTTCTAGCTTAATTGAAGTTTATCGGCTGAACAAAATTGTTGCCAAATTAAAGGATTTCCAAATAAACAAAATTCGCTTATTTAATGGTGACATTACTTTGACTATTGAGGCCAGGAGACTTTTTTTTTAATTATCGGACGATTTGGGCCGGAGGTTCTCCGATTTGCATGAAATTTTCACCAGTGGTAGAGCTCGTGGATACATGACCAAAAGTGCAATTCAAAAAAATTATAGTGGCCTATTTTCCCGGAAAACTCTAGATGAATTTTCACAATTTTTCTATATACCTCAAACTTTGAAAATTCATATCTCCTGAACTATGCATCGTAGTACAAAAGTTTTTTAGTGAAATCGAAAGGAAATTTTCTCAGCAATCTATTAAAATATAAAAAGAAAAACATTTCTCGGAAAATTTTTCACCATGGAGAAAATTGACGGAAAAATAGCGAAAAAACTATCGTCTGTATGATGAAAAATTAAAAAAAAAATATTTTTTATTTCATCAATCCATACTCTAACTTTCGTCCATAGACGCCAAAGTGGTATCTTTTACCGTTTAGACGACAGAACTGAAAAACCGATGACCACCCGCACGCTTCCAATAGAAAAATGTGTTCTATTGTGGGCCTCATAACCGTGCGCTAACGCCGCGGCGGCAGTAATTTACACGCATTGTAAGTGTAACGCAATAAACCATCCTTTCCTTTCCAATCAGAAGAAGCTTTTCGTCAATCGGAGCACTCTCCTTTGGTCTGTTGGGTGTTTTGTATGTCCTTTATTCGTAACCTTTACTATTGAGACCAACACTGCCGTTCTACGCATATTTGTCCCGCGGTCCATAAGGTCTACACAGAACATGAGACAAGTAGGCGTAGAGGGGCAGAACAGTCTTTAATTGAAAACGATCCTAACATTTAATAATAAAGGTAATAGGAACTGACCCTCAGCAAGCATGGGAAAATTCACTCACTCACCCGAACGCCACCGATGAAAAATAGCAAAAAATCTGCTGCTATCGAACATTCAGTGATAGCTGAACCGTCCTAGGCGGAGTGTAGCATGAAAGCGTCGAAACCGATTGTGTAAAGGCTCCCCCAAAACTACGCGACTTTTTACGGCGACAGCGACACGATTTCGTTGTTGTGTCGCTGCAAGCACTCTTCTATGGAACCATCTTGACTGACACGACGCGAATCACTGCGAAATCGCGTCGCTGTGGCTCATCAAACAGTGCATCAGCGAAATCGCGTCGTTTTTTTTTGTCGCTATCGCCGTAAAAAGTTGCTTAGATCTGGGGGAGCCTTAAAAGCGGCAATCGGAAGGAACGCGAAGAGAAGTGAATACCAATACACTTGTATCTGCGAGGCACGAGTTAATGCACTTAGCATCCATTCGCCAAATGCATTGAACTGACTGAGAGGATTCCTACTCACTGAATCATTCCGTGGTGTGGACTGCCAGTCAGTGAACGGTCATTAGCACTCAAACCCGAATGCCATTCGAACGGAATCAGAATGTAAACAATCATCTGGACAAACATTTCAAAAGGGCACATCGACATTGGTAAACATTGGCTTTGCAAGCCGCTGGTGAACCCAATTCAACTCGATCACGCTCACCAATACCACTATCAGGAAGAGCTAACACCAATCTTTCTGATAGTGGGGTAAGTTTGCGTGGGCGGGCTAAAAAGGGCTCAACAGCAACGTTTCTGAAAAAAAAGCTCAAGATCTCTTGGGCCCTTTTAAAATTTTTGTCCTTTGTCCGAATTTTGGTATTGCATTCGACTGATCAGATGCCGTTTTTTGTTTCGCTTAGTGCTCGCCGAAGAAACAGAATGGTCACTGGAAATTAAAACGTTCGGCTTGGTTAAAAAAACGGCTTTCTCGCTCCCGACCGTGCGTGGAAGTATTTGCATGTATATAATATCAATCAACTGTATAACACTCAGGGACGCTATCTATTGTTCCATAGATAGCTGCTGTGGAATATTCCACTGCCAGTCAGCGTGCAGCCTTTACAGTTGGCGCCAACTCAACAGCGCGCCAAACTGTATTGAATAATTATTGTATGTTTTGTCTGGCCGTATCGTGCGCCTATATAAGGCGCACCCATTGAATTTGTAAGAATGTAGTTTCTTTCGTTTCTCCACCGAGTAGGCATGCTGCCTCTCAGTGGTAATTTATCTGTTAAAGTGAAGCCGTTCGCTTGATTTGCCGTCCGTTGTATCGTGAAAGGCACGAAACACAACGTAGGAAAGACGTCCTGGCCGAAACAACATATTAACAATATATTCACAAGTTTTCAAAGAAAGTGGATCTTGAGATTTGATCATTCAAACGTTACCATAATGATTGATTGTAACAAGAACTTCCCGTGCGGCTTTCATAGATGCTGTTAGCTTTAATACTAAATAACGTTGCTGATGAAGGGCACACAAAACACCCAACAGACCAATGGAGAGTGGTCCGATTGACGAAAAACTTCTTCTGACTGGAAAGGAAAGGATGGTTCACTGTGTTACACTTACAATGCGTGTAAATTGCTGCCGCCGTTAGCGCACGGTTATGAGGCCCACAATAGAACACATTTTCCTATGGGAAGCGTGCGGGTGGTCATCGGTTTTTCAGTTCTGTCGCCTAAACGGTAAAAGATACCACTTTGGCGTCTATGGACGAAAGTTAGAGTATGGATTAATGAAACAAAAAATATTTTTTTGAAAACTTTTCATCATACAGACGATAGTTTTTTCGCTATTTTTCCGTCAATTTTCTCCATGGTGAAAAATTTTCCGAGAAATGTTTTTTTTTATATTTTTAATAGATTGCTGAGAAAATTTCCTTTCGATTTCACTAAAAAACTTTTGTTCTACGATGCATAGTTATGGAGATATGAATTTTCAAAGTTTGAGGTATATAGAGAAATCGTGAAAATTCATCTAGAGCTTTCCGGGAAAATAGGCCACTATAATTTTTTTGAATTGCACTTTTGGTCATGTACCCACTAGCTCTACCACTGGTGTAAATTTCATGCAAATCGGAGAACCTCCGGCCCAAACCTGTCCGATAATTTAAAAAAATGCCCGCCAGTATTGTGAGTAACTCAAAATCTCATTACCCATGATAAGGACAATGGGAAATCGCGGCAAAATTCAAAATTTTGCGGCTTTGTCGTGGTCGCACATTTTCAGCCACATTTTAGCGTTAGCGTAGTTACGGTATATTTTGTAAATTGGATACAAGCAACATTAATGGTTCGTTTGATAATCTCATCCAGACTGCCTTCAGGAACAAGGCAGAGGGAATAAACATTGAACCAATCTTGATTAATATTATTGCAAATACATAATTCAACTAATTTTAAAATTCTATGCCTAATGGAACAAACTCACCGAATTGATGCAGTGTAATCTTGTCTGTTCGCTCCGGACGGAAAATATGGTTCGTCCTAGATTCCATGGCAGCTAAATCTAATTGAACCAAAGCATCAGAAACACAACACTCACTTCACTTCCTCCTATTTTCACTAATGTTTCCTTGTACATAACAATTACATGTAAACAATGTTCAAATTTATAAATAAGCAGAATAAAAAGTTTTTTTTTAAGGGCAGAGAATTTTTTTTTCGGTCGCACACTTTCAGCCACATTTTATACAAAAATACATATTTTCAGTTAAGATGAATCGAAGCCAAACTTCAAATTTTTAAGAGCACAAATCTGAAGAATCGAACACCCGTTTGAGCTGAAAACTTAATCGATTGGTCACCACCTGCTATCGATTAAGTTTTCAGCTCGAACTGATGTTTGGTTCTCTAGATTTGTGCTCTTGAAAAACTGAGATTTGGCTTCGATTCATCTTCACATTAAAATAGCCTTTATATGAATAAGTTTTGTGGAATTTTATTATAATGGTTTTTTTTTAATTATGATGATTAATAGTAATGCAAAATATAAAACAATAGTAGGTAGCTTGCCTGGGAGACGTCCAAGTTAAAACTAAATGGTTATAATATTTTTCAAAAGAATTGGGCTTCAAGATGCATAAACCATTTTCATAAGCAAAAACTGGAATTTACTGTATATCATTCATAGAAATTCTTCGTATATAAATAATAAAACATCATTCCGCAGCATTTTCGAAACTTCGTGGCGAAGACCAAATTTCGCGTATTTCCATTATCCATTACTCATGATTGAAATTTTTTATGCGTGAGTTGTCAATCACTCAACTCAGCAATCATAAAATCATGGCTGAGTTGGCTCATAATCATTCAGTTCACTCACACAAAGGATTTTTGTTGGTCTGGTTGAATTATAGTAATTCTTTCTAAAGTGAACAACAACATTCGGCTTTCACGATTTTTGGAGAGGCTTCATGACTGAATCATTTTTAACGGCTTGAGTGTGCTTAAGTGATTTTGCATGAAAAACTCAAGCATGAGATTTTCGAAGCAGATCTCTAATAAGTTTGCTCTCGCGGGAGAGCTCATTGATTGAGATGTGAGTGTGAGACTGTCAACACTGATTGAGGCAAGTCCATGATAATCGCTTTTTAGCTTATAAATATAAACAATTCATAATATTCTTCAATATCGTCAGAGTTCGGTGACATACTCTAGAGCAGGGTTTCCCAACCAGTGGTGTGACAAACCCCCAAGGGGCTGTGACGATCCTTCAGGAGGTCCACGAAGTCATTATAGATAAGTGTCGTGATTAATTGATTGATTGATTGATAATTATTGTTTATTTTCGAGATGCAAATTTTTGATTGTTTTAGAATGCAGGTCATGTTTATTTACCCCACCAAGGATGCTAAGGTTTCTAGCAGACTTTGTGGTGAGATATTTGACCGATATTTGTACAAATGATTCTTGGTAGAATATTCTTGACGAATATCTCACAAGGTTTTTGGAACTTCGATGGAAAATATGCTCCAAAGAAGACTATGAGTAATTTTCTAATAATGGGCATTTTAGCTTCCAGTGGTGATTTTTGGTGGTCACCTAACAATATTTTTGAAAGAAGAAAAGCGAAAACATCTATTGACATCTTCGTGAATTTTTGGTGAATTTCTTGACGATACTCGAGGAAATCTTTTCAATATTGCAAAAATCTTTTAGGATGATTTAAGGAAATCTTTAACGTACATCTGTTCGATTTTCTAATGAATTGATGGAGATAAGCTGTTGGAATTTTCCCCCGAAAATGACCTGCAAGATTTGTTGTTGGATTTCGGCCAAATTCTTAGTGCACTTTTCCACAGGAACAAAGTTATTATGTGTACAGTCAACTCTCCCTAACTCGATATTGAAGGGACCATCGAGTTAGGGAGGCATCAAGTTACAGAACACAAAACCAGTGCAACTGCGATCAAAGGGACCATCGAGTTAGCCATGAAAACCAACTTTTACTATGGTTCTCTAACTCGATATCGAGATACGGAGTATCGAGTAAGGGAGAGTTAACTGTAGTTCATTTTGTGATTTTTCGTAGGTTTTCCTAATTTTATATAATTCAGAATCGGTGCTAGATGTTTTTGGGTACCCATTGAATTGTTGTTATTACAGTCAATTCAGTTTGATTCTAATTTTAAACTGTATTGAGTTTAATTGACTCAGTGCTTCTGTATGGCCAAAACCAATATTTTCATAAACATAGATTTAAGAAATATCCATTTTCAGGAGTTCAATATCACCAGAGCTCTATAGCATGCTTTGAAGCAGCGCGCTTTCTTTGCTTCTTTGAGAAGTAGTGAAAAAAATACTAAGCAGAGAGGCAATGAAAAATGAGCAAGGAAGATGCGACACAAAACACAACAGAGGAAAATTCCTTTAAAAATGAGTGCCATTACCTTTCCGCAAGGCCTGTTTTGTTCGGAAGGGTCACTCAGGAGTTCTTTCGAAGTGTGAGTAAGGGTGAACATAGAAGCAAGAGAGAAGAGTATCAGAAAAAATTATCGTATTTCGATGCACTCTAACTCGAATTGTTTGAGGATTCGTGTAATGTATTTTGAGTTCAATTTTTACTCCTCGAAATTGCCTCATTTTTGCATGAATTTCTGTGAAGCCTGCAAACATCTTAAACAAAAAGCATTTTCTTGCTCTTAATGTTTATGGGTACCGAGTTTTCTGGGTATAAAAATACGTGTAACATATGTCCACACAAACTTCCACTTGTTTCCACTTTTGCTTGATGCCGACAAAATTGCCCTTGCTTCAAGGGATCATCCAATTGCTTGTAACTTCCCTTACAGGGGATTTCCCACACAAATCTGTTCACGGGGAGAATAGACACCTGTCTATTTGGAAAAAGTATGCTAAACAATATTGTGTGTTACACTGATGGCTCTCGTCTTGCCGGTAGAGCTGGCACTGACGTATATTCCCGTGAGCTAAGAGTGAACGAGTTTTATTCACTTGGTAGGCACTGCACCGTTTTGCAAGTAGAAATATTTGTTCTTACGTGTGGAGGACAATCATGATTTCAACAGCATGTAATGGGTCATATGACTTGACCAGGGGAAAAGCATGCATTTTAGACCCACAAGAAATCTGTGACACTTTTCGGATTTTCATTCAAAGTAGGCCTAAAACGTATGAATGAGTCGAAAATTAGTACTGGGTCGAAAATTGGAGCTCTTCCCCTTCTTTTGTTAAGATTGTCGGGCAACAATTTAAACTTTTTCTTCGGCCAACTCAAGATGAAAGCTTGTTATTGCCTGTCGAATTCATATTGAGGAACTCAATTCAGTAAACTCTATAAATCTTATATGGGTACTTGACTGTTCTTCCATCGCTAGCAATGAATTGGATAATGAGAAAGCTCGCAATTGATCATGACTTCATGGGCTCTGAGCAAGTAATTTCAAATTTCAAGTGCTGGGTGAAGCTGTAGACCAATTCTTGAGCGATAGCTCATCACAAGCAACACTAGAATTATTTGTGGTCGTGTCGTCAAACAAAATTTAGCATTACTGACCCATCTCCAAGGGTTGCAAAGTTGGCGAAGTATCAACCAATTATGTAAAAGCAAAGTTTCAGAGTATTGGCCAGAGCGTTGGTTGGCTACTGACGACTCAACTATCAAATGACAAATGTTCAGCGTGCAAACTCATTTGTTTTGAATCCGATTGTGGATCTTCGTATCATCTAATATGTAACTGTCCAGTTTTGAACAACTGCGATTTAGACATATTGTGACAAGCCTTAGAATATTTTTGAAGCTTTCATGCAAAAAGTGTGACATGGGAGGACGTGACATAATTTGTATACCGTCCCTTACATGGTAAAAACTTAACAATTAAGTTAAACTGATTCCAGAACTGAAAGCAGTACTGTCAATGTCTACCGTCAGGAGAAAAGTGATAAAACAACAAAGAGCCGCCAGCTAGTGACCAATCGATTAAGTTTTCAGCTTTAACGGATGTTTGGTTCTCCAGATCCGTGCTCTTGAAAATTTAAGGTTTGGCTTCCATTCATCTTCATCGTAAGGTAAATAACTTGCTGTTTTGAATCATGGTCAAACTTAACATCAATCAATCTAAACAGATTAGATACCGCAAATATCATCAAGCGCTTAAGCGTAAATATAGCAAAACTCACGAAACGTAGGTTAACCAAAAAACCACCCAGAGTGAATTAAACTAATGGAATTTATAACTATTATTGTAGGAAAATTTTAACCGTTCCCGTAAAATAAACGAGTTGAAAATCCCGGATATAGTTCGCTGTCGTTACTGCCGTAACAATAAGTCTGATTAGTTTGAACGGAAAATGGTTTATTTTGCAAAACAAATGTAGCGTCCTGTTCATATGTCAGTCTTTATAATTTTTATTCGTTTTCAAAGCCACTCTTATGGAATTTATGGTAAATCGCTTTTTTGTGTGCTCCTACTGTTCAAACAGTTAATATGGATATGTACTGCATCCAAAAGTGCCACCCTACTGAAGACTCCATCCAACGGAATAATCTCACTTCTGGTCCATCTTCTTTATGCCCTCCGAGTTCGTCACCTTTTTTGCTACGCACACTGGACAAAGTCGACCAACGACGACTTATCGTAGCCACTGGCACTGACCAAACTTGCTCCGTTAACTCCAGACAGGCACACAAGGAGCATGACTCCGGTTCGATTGGGTCGAAAATATCGAGAGAATTATATTTACAGATTAGCTAATTTTTTATCTGTCTCATAATACACGTTGTAATAATTTGAAGAATTTTATGCGCGCGAACAAAAAGAAATCGAAATGTTCGAAAAAATTCTCCAAGTCCTTCGGCAATGCTGCTGCCGCCGTTGCTACGCTCCGACTGCATCGCTGCCTTGAAGGTGATGAGAAATCACTTTAAATTGGATGCTTTTTCCTATTCATGCTACTACTTCTGTCATGGAAAGGCTCTCTGCGGTCGCTTTGGCCCTTCGTCTCCGGTGCTGCTGTTGACGTTTCTGGATCTGGACAGCATCGGTTGCGCCACACAGCACATTACCAGTGATATAAAATGCGTGGAAGCGAAAAACTATAAACGGAACATTATTCATTCCTGCACCCGATATAAATCTCGAACCGAGGCGTGTTGCTTTTTGTTTGTGTGTTTCTGCTCGGGCATATCTACCTATCGCTTTAACCGGGATGGGAGCTTTGCGGGAGCTACAGTAAGTATTGTCGTCATAGTGTGGTTGATCATCATCTTCGTCGCGTTGCCTCCCGTTCGACTCGAAGTGGTTCGTTTTTCCACCTTGGACAATTAATTGACTGAGAAATAGATTTATGCAACGGCACCTCCTTCGAGCTGCTACCGAGTGGCAAAGCTTCTGCGCATTAGGGTGGTTCACATTAGACGAATTCCATATTAAATCGGTCAGTAACAGCACATGACCAGCACAAGAATAGCTGTACTCTTTTCTACTTTCTTGCGTTATGTCCCAACTAGGACAGAGCGTGCTTCTTTTAATGTTTTTTTAGCTCTTCCACAGTTAGTAAGAGCTTTCTTTGCCGATTGACAATTTTTGAACATGTATCGTATTTTTTATAGGATTTTTACACTTCTAGCAAAGAAAAATTTCCTACCAAGCAAAATATTTTCGACCTTTTTTCCTCTCGAATTTTTGTTTTCCGACCTTTTCATAAAGCATGGCAGGGTGTTGCTTAACCTATCATAAGGATGCTTTGAGGTGTATTAGTTTTTATTTAGTTTTGTGCCCTATATTATCTCACAAAACTAATTGCTTAAAATCTACATATCTAATGCACTTCAAGACCATAAAACGGCATTCCTTTAAATCCTATCAAGCAAGGCTGAAAAAAGGTATCGGGGCAAAATGATGTGTCAAGGGTACTCCTCAATCATACTTTCTCTAGCTTAGTTACTTTCCTGAAAATCCAGAATCATCCACTGCCTTGCTTTTATGCCAATTCGAAGCTTACAGGTATGTTTTAGTTATTGAAATTCAAATAAATTTCGAATCACCCTACTGCACATCGCATCGATCGGGAGGGTTGGGTGAGAAAATGACGAATGTGTGTTGAGCATACCTGCATCGTCATAGGTGCCCCCTGTGAGCGAAGGGGCGAGCAATCCGAATCGGTCGTCAAGAAGGAGTTGCGTGGAATGGTGTGGTATGTTTCAACAACTCGAAGGAATTCGTCTTCACGGATTTTTCCTCGGTCCTGGGCTCTGTTGGTTGGTTCGAGGTAAACTGGCACAATTAGAGGTAAAAAATGCCAATCAAATGATATGGTGCTGGTGTGGTTTTGTCAGTTTATGTCCAGCAGCATGATTGAAGCTTGGAATTAATTCATCGTGAATTTTTTGCGGAGCCAAGGCCCGGTGGCTACACATATTTGCTGCCGTCATGCCTTTTGTGGAGTCTAGCTGAATTCCATAGCTTGAGCTCTGCATCCCAAGTCCATAGATAATTCATTACGGTTGCTATAGTTAATACAGCATCCTAAACAAACACGAAACTGTTGCTTCAATAAGGTGTTAATCATCGCACTAGACCCGAAAATCACGAAATTCGAAACCCAAAACGTAAGCGTAGCGTAATTGGCTCTAAATCGCTATCTATCTCAGAACCCCTCGGTAGTTAAATTAAATTATTCATTTAAGTTACCTGAGAAACCATAACCCCAAAAAAGGTAGATCTGAATATTCCTTGCCCAAGCTGAACAACAGCTAAATTCGTCAGAAGCCGTGGCACTTGATCTTGAACCATCAAATGCTCGACAACAAAGCGTTATATGCGCTGCAAGGTGTTCAACCACATTTAATACTCCTAATTAAGATGGAAACAGAGAGATTCACGGAAAACAATCTCGGAGCAATCCAAAACGACAACCAACAACGGTGATGGGCCAAGACGAGCGCTAAAAAACAAACTGGTACGTTGGCCGTAAAACGCCGGCATCCAGGGATCAACATGACCTGCAGCCTCGATCCAATTGGTACAGGTTGCAGTGTTGTTGCCGTGTTGACCTCTGTCCAGAAATCGATAAAATTTACTCGATAATTACTTCTCGTGAAGCAGCAGTGGCTTTATTAATTGCTTGTCAGTTACTTCATATGGACAAGAGCAAACCACTAGTAGCTTATTTTAGTGCATCCAATGTATAACATTTATTCACTAATGGGGAGTGGCCTGTTTTGCTTGATGATGTTTCGCATAAGGACTCTTGACCTAATGAACTTTTCTTATAAAGCAATTTTATACAATAACAAGCAGAATTTTAAATAACACATATAATTTTCGTTATGCCAAATGACAATTATGCGTGAAGTCCAGACTCAAAATCATGTCTCTATGTGAAATGTGTAATGACAAAGGATAATTTTTTATTGCTCCTTCTATAGGGTCTCCCATTAGGGACCGTTCAAATATTACGTAACGCCTTAGGGGGAGGGAGGGGGTCTAACATAGTGTTACGGTCCATACAAAAAATTAAAATTTTCCATACAAACGCTGTTACGTGGGGGTGGGAGGGGGTCTAAAATTGACAAATTTTGCGTTACGTAATATTTGAATGAACCTTAGGTATATTATACATAGATGACCCGATTTTGTCAGCCACTTTTTCAAAAGGTTTTTCAGATCGCATTCAAAATGTAAGCAAGTTATCAGTTCTTTCTTCCCCAAGTTATGCATATTCATAATAATTTGAGTTGGGTTCATACAATTTGGAGAAGATTTGATTACCGTTTTGATTCATATTACGGACACTTAAGGCCTATTGGAAGTATAGCACAGCATAGAGCATTCAAAATAAATCATTCTGTATGATTCCTCAGCGTTATCGAGCGCCGGAAACCCTTAACTTTCGAATCGTGGGTGAAGAATACGCTTCCGCAACTTGAATAATTTTAAATAAATCGAAATGTATAGCCTTTTGATGATTCTTATTCCGGACGAGTCCTCACTTTTGCCTCATATTCCGGACACTTTGATTCGAATTCCGGACATCTCATGAAAATCAATAAGAGAAAAGTCAAATCATCAAATGAAATTGTTTAACCACTTAAGAGACGTCTAAGGCAGTTGTGCAATATAAATTTGCATAGATATTTATCAAAATAGCTTATTAAAACGAGCCTCGAAAATGTGAACTTTCGAATGGCAAAAATTGAAACATTTCGTGTGAAATGTTTCCCATACAAAGTAGAGTGTCCGGAATTAAAAGCTGTCCGTAATATGAATCAAAACGGTATGAAACCGTGAGAACAAAAAGATCTCCGCAAAAGGGGCTGACAAAATCGGGTCAGTACTGTAATCAAAGTTTAAGCCGAAATGTCAGCGTTATCTGTTTTTTTTTTTGTTGGGGGATTGAAACTACTGCGTCCATTATTTAGAACTTGAACATAAAGCAAGTAATACGTGAACATTTCTCTCCCATTCCCAAATTGACCTGCAACCTGACGCAGTCAGTGCTGTTACTGTTTGTTTTAATAACGAGAGCACCAAATCCTACACATTGGAGATGCTACTGATCCTGAGTAGCATCTGTTAATTCCCTGCGTAAGTACGAATTGCAATAACGAAGTAGCAACTGTGGGCAGTCAATAATGCTCATGCTCTTGCGAATGTTCAAAACTCGATTTTGGAACTTCGTATTATCAGATGTGTTACAATGGTTTATTCAGTTTCCAGTTTAGTTTATGTCATAAAAAGCCTCATCGATTAGTTAAAAAAAAACCTTCATTCTTCATCTCTTCCAAGTCTATGAATTCTCCACTTTCAGCGGTAGCTAATTATTGCGCAAACAGATTAAAATTTCTCGCTTGTCACACATTTATTCCAGACCAATAAATTCCGCCATAATTGTATCTCACCAGTGCCGCCAATTGACGAGCGTTGAAATTCCATATCGATAATAAACATGTTTTTTGCGCAATTCTGAACCCCTCCGGACTAGGTCTTCGGACAATTCCATCGAACATTTTCCTCTGCTTGCCCCTCAGAATCCAATCAAGCGCAATTAGCGTTCTCCAGTGGCACTTTAAGCCTCAGCTTCCTTTCGACTCACTCGCATCTTTTCTTGGTTACCGTTTCAGGTCAAGCAGGTGTCAACCAGCTCGGCGGTGTTTTCGTCAACGGTAGACCCTTGCCGGACATCGTTCGCCGGCGGATAGTGGAACTGGCTCTGATGGGCGTACGACCTTGTGACATTTCCCGGCAGCTACTGGTGTCCCATGGTAGGTTCTGTGGCGATCGGCCATAAAAAAATGGTTGCATATTTCTAATTGTAATTTATTACGATTGCTCCTTTTTTTTCTTTCCGCTACCACAGGCTGTGTATCGAAAATTCTCACCCGATTTTATGAAACCGGTTCGATAAGGCCTGGATCGATTGGTGGCAGCAAAACGAAAGTAAGTGCACTAAGAACGGGAAGCTTTCCGATGCGATGGTTGGGGAAATCACTGTGGTTTGAAGGTGGCCAAAACCTCAAAAATTGAAGTACTTTTCTCCAAACGGAATTATTCGACTCACTCACCACTTTTGTGACCTAAAATTATATATGAACTTGTGTTGTAAAGTTAAATGCTAATTTAATCTAGTTTACGTTCGTGTTTAGTTTATGTTTGATGATTCATATTTGAATGAACAGAAAAGAACAAGAAATATTGAAAAATTTGAAAAATGTTTGATTATGGCAAAAACTATGTAAATTCAGCAACATTTACTGTTTAAACTTTAAACGAAAAATCAAGGATTTGGCCCAAATCTATTCTGGATCGTACCGCTGTGTCGGGGGTGGCATCGAAATAGAACCGTTTTGTTAGCTTATCAAACCGAATGAATCTTAATTACCTCCCCATCGGAGCTAAAAGCAGCAACAACCTGCAAAAAATCGTTTAATAAAAGTATGAGTTTCCACTACGCACCGCATTAATGAACTGTGAACAAAGCGCAAATGGAACGATGAGACGCGTCATGCAAATGTGTCGCTTTACTTGGGAGGGCGTCTATTGGAAAAATGCTCTGACCACCTGAGTGGTGTTCGAGTGGGTGGGAATATGATTCCTCCCTGTTGCCGATAGATTGGTGTCGATTTGAGGGAAGATTGTTGCGTGCAGCAAATTATTTGTGTCAGAGGTATACGGTGACAGAACGAAAGACAATCGAGGGAACGGCATTTGATCCAGCCACGGTCAGGTCACAGCCTGGATGGTGTACTGTGGAAAGTGTGAAGGGGAAGATGTGTCCAGGATGATAACAAAATATATTGTCCATAATTACTTTTTACGCGATTCAATACATCACTGTCAAGTTGCGATGATTATCCAGGAAATATTTTTTCTATTAGGGTAGAAGCACCGGTTTTGGCCATACGCCAGTTTTAGCCATAGTGGATTAAACACCGTTTTACATAGCCAATCGGCATGAAACCTTTTGTGTTTAGTAGATCACGTTCACAAGATAGAGCAATATCCATTTACTCGTCCGAATTGATTCAAAACATAGGGAAAACAATAAATTTTCCTTATAATTTTAGCTCCCATACACCTAATTTGGCCAGGGTACTCTTTATTTGGCCACTCTCATAAGAAATCAATGTGATTGGCCAATTAAGGAACCAAAGTTTGATCTCTGGCCGAAACTGGTTCTGGTGGCCTATATTGACCAACGAGGTTTTCAAGGCGAAAAAATAGATTTAGCTCAGTTTCGATATTTTACATACATAATAAGGATTGAAAGTTTGCATTTGTCGTAATTAGCTTCCCATATAATTTTTATTGACATTCTCTCTTAGACAGGCCAAAATCGGTGCTTTTACCCTATTCTATTTCAGTTGCGCATGCAATTGAAAAAAATGGAAAAATAAATACTTTGATAGGATTTGAAATTCACAGCTAGTGGACATTTGAACACATTAAACATTTAAATGGAGATGAATTAAACATTTAAATGAACTAAGAAATTTAAAAACTTGATTTGCATACGAATGTTTGAAAAAATCCAGTAGAGTGGAACATGTTTCAATTTAACTGAAGTTTGGTGTGCAACAAAAATATAAAAATGATCAAACATTTCCATGATTGTCTTACAAGGTACAAAAATCTGTAGTGAGACTGACTCGCGGTTGCTTGGTGTTCTTTTCCTAATCTTACCGAACGAATCATGTTGCCAGGTTAATGCAGTTGGATGATCTTTGGATGATATGTATACTCTACTAAAATCAAACTAAAAGTTATTCCATGCCAAAAATGTATAGCACGTGAAAGAGAGCATAACGGATTTCAACCAAATTTGCATCATTCACTTTTTATGTGAAAAAAAAATGCAATTTTCATGCCCATCGAGTTGAGAAAGCAAGGAAAATATTATATTTTAGGTTCAGTGTTTCCAAATATGTATATTTTCAATTTTCAAAACATAAAGCGGTTTTTTAAAACAAATATCGAGTTATGGAGAGAAATTGGTCTATCACGTGACATCGAGTAGTGGAGATATCGAGTTATAGAAATATCCACTTATGGAGGGCACAATGTATGGAAATATAAAGTTACCGAAAAATCTATCGTGTTATAGAGTATATCGAGGTATAGTAGAATATCGAGATTCGACTGTATAGTATTGTTATGAAAATCGCGTGGCTCAATGCCAAGTTAAGGTATTCAGGGTGCGGCATCATTAGGCCGAAGTACGTTAGGTCGAATAGGCCACTAGGCGGAACGTGTCTCAAGGCTGAATGTGTTGAAAATGATGAAAAAATATTCTAGTACTTCCTAAACTGTGTGACGCAAACTAATTTTCAACATAATCTCAGAGAACCTTCATAATCATTTTGTGAATAACCTGAGTAAAATATGGTAAAATTTTTCCTTCAAAGTCTAGGCTTTGAAAATTAGTTGAAATAATTTTTGCGGGAGCAAATCAGTTGAATAGTAGCCTAAATATGTAATTTATTTTTAAAAATATTGTTAAGACCAAGAAGGTATTGCTATCATCACTTTCTAATCAAATTTGGCGCAAACAACTCATACTCATTTTCACAGCATGGGCGAAATGAGCTGACGAAATCAGGTTTAAGATTAGATGGATAGGTTTTTGCAACAGAGGACGGTAGTATCCTGAATTTCAGATTTTCGGAAACACAACCATTATTCGAGTGACGAACTCGCCAAGGGCCACTAATATTAAGCAAATAATATTAACATAACCATTGGCTTTGAACGGAAATTTTTTGAAAGGAAAGCGGGAAAAATTTATTTGTCTATATTCTGATTAAGTTTCAAAGACAAAATATTACCTCTAAAGGTATCTATATAACAGTAATATTTATTTATTTTTTTCTATTGATAACCATTTTGAATGGTACATTTCCACGATTCTACACATTTTTGATATTCACTTAGATTTTTTTTTTCATTAAGTTCTGAATATTGAATTTTCGTCATTTTAAATTTTTGATTTTCAACGTGATTGAAATCTAAAAATGCGTTTAGAAAAGTAGTGTGTTTTTAGAAGTGTGTTTGTACATCTAAACGACGATTGATATTAAATTTGACAAACTAATGCAGTCAACTCTCCCTACCTCGATATTTCATATCTCGAAATCGAGTTTTAGAGAACCATATTAAAAGTTGTTTTCATGGCTACTCGATGGCCACTCAGATCGCAGTTACACTGGATTTGTGTTCTATAACTTGAAACTTCCCTAACTTGATGGTTCCTTCAATATCGAGTTTAAGAGAGTTGACTGTATATTGATAGACGATTAAATCTCACGAAATTATATACTGTTCATATATATAAAGTAAAGTGCGCCGTTTTGGGTAATGACAATTTTCATAGTATAATTTGAATGCTTGACGATTTTATAGTCTATTTTCAACACATCATATTATATCATTGTGAGACTTAATTCTCGGCTAAATATCCCAATACTGTTAAATACCCAAAATAAAAATTGAAATTCGTTGTGTCATTTGAAGGTAACTTCTAATCTATAAAATTAAGCTGAGAAAGTATACTCACATAGTATTTCATGTCTAGTAATACTTTTTGACTATTGTCTTACTCCTACCTGTAAATATAAAATTAAGTAAAATACTAAAAATATTGTATGATCATGCATAAGTAAGCTCTACGAATTCATCTTTCTCATTTTGGTGCGCAGCGCTATTTCCAGAAAATTGGTAAAGGGTGTCACGATCTTCACAAGTTTGGGAATCTGTGGAATAGCCTATATTAAATTAGGAAAAAAATCTGGTTTGAATGTTTCGGCCTGGTGACCCATTTGGCCAAACAAACTTCGGCCTAATAACTCATTCGGCCGAACAAACTATTTTCTAGCGTATAGTCGGGTCTCCTTTTAAACGCATTACTATAACGTGCACTCCTATTACGCGCACTCGTATAAGACACATTAGAGCGTTATAGGAGACCCAGGACTTATGGGCTTTCATCACTTTGGGGGTATTGTTGAATATCTAGTATGCCAAAAAAGCTAGCACAGCTAGCTTTTAGTTGAGAACGTGACCGGTAGGGACGCTTTTTCTGATTTGCACTGTATGAACCATGAAGGACAAGAATGCAAAATTTTGTAAATTTTGTAATGCACTTAGAAAAATAGCCTCAAAGTTGTTCAGTATGGCAAGGGCTATCATTTTTCCTCGCATTGTCACGTTTAAGTAAAAGTGTGACAGAAAAATACATGCGGTAAAATATTTTCTACAATGCAATGGGATAAAAGTGTGGCTAGTATCCTAGTATATTCGTCGGATTGGGGGATTTTTTTTAACAATTATTTGATATGAGAAAGAGTAAGGATACTTTTACTACTCATATGTGTTATCGTTGGCTATTTGTTTGAACCAAAGAAAAACAATATACAGCCAAACCTCTTTTTTCGCTCCAAAAATTCCAACTTACACTCCTGCCTGATAACGAGAACCAATGTAGTAGCGTTTTTTTGGTACGGGACCGATGAGAAGATGACGGAAATCGATGTCTGATGCCAAAATCACTTGAAACCACACAAACCGGAAGTCGCCATCTTTGATTCCAAAATGGCTTCAGATTATGGTTTACGTTATCCCTATTGATACTATTGATATTGAAGAACCATAGATAAACCCCACCTCTTTGTAAAACTTCTTGAGAACAAACGAAGAGTTTTGTTACGCTTCCAATTCTTTTTACGCTCAAAATTCGAACATACGCTCCCTCTTTTTACGCTCCAAATTCCAAATAACGCTCCCTCTTTTAAAGCTCCATTTTTTTTTTGCGCTCCCTTAGTTAGGAGCGTAAAAAGAGGTTTGGCTGTATACTTAATTTTATTTCGTCATAAGAGTTAACAAAAATTCCATGCTCACTAGCGTCGCCTAGTGCCAAAATTTTGAAACTTTTGGCTCAAATAATGTTAGCCCTTGTGCTACTGAACAACTTTGACGAAGACGCCATCTTTCTAAGTGGCCACTGGCAAAACCAAAATATCATGCAAACAAGCGCCGCCTGGTGGCGTAATTCCGTATTAGAATGACCACCGCATGTCAGCCTTGAGCTTCTGAACAAAATTTTGCATTCTTATCCCTCATGGTTCATATAATGCAAATCAGAAAAAGCACCTCTACCGGCAAAGTTCTCAACTTAAAGGTAGATCGTACTTAAAACTGAAACTGCGCCGATAACTGTACTGTGCTATCTCTTTTGGCATACGAGATATTCAACAACACCCCCAAAGTGATGAAATCCCATAAGCCCTGGGTCTCCTATAACGCCCCCCAACCATGTGTCTAATAGGATAGCTGACTGTACTTTGCCTCAACGTACTTCGGCTTAATGACCTGACATCGAGAACAATCAAAGTTCGACTGTGTAACCGTTGATAGATTACCATTTTCAGTTTAATAATTAGGCATGTATTTTTAATATCTGTAGTAGGCTCATTATTGACTTGTAGTGTTGCCAAATATGCTACATTTCAACTTTTCAACGCCTTCGAGCACTCTTTCAAACACCTTTCTCGGATTTTGGTCTTATAATGAAGTACCAAGTACCAAGAATTATATGCTTAGAATTTCCTTAGAAAATCCTACTACAGACTTTGTGACAATCTTGTCCTACATTTTGTAAGAATACTGCCCAAGTTTTTCGTAAATTTCATGTGAGAATACTACCTAAAATTGTATAAGATATCAATCTGCCCCTAGATCTGCCAAATATTTATTGTAATCTTTCTGATGTATTACGATTATTCTTTGTAGTCTATTCGCCTTATTGTAGTAGAATTCACCTTAGTTTTGGATTGATTTTGCTTGGTTTTTTATTGTTTGTAGACAATATTTATTCGAACTTTTGTTTTTTTGAATAATGAAGAAGCTTAATAGAAGACATATCCTGTACTTAATCTATATAAAATGAAGTTTTTTTTTAATTAAACGTTTGTATGAATAAAAAACTAAATCAAACATATTAAGGAGGATCAAAAAATGATGTAAGGAGTCTTCAAAATAAAAAATATCTAGGATTGGAGTAATATAAGCCTTAGAACATCAGAAGTATTTTTACAGTTTATGTTTTATTTGGTGCGAAATCCTCAATGTTGTAATTACATGTGTAAATCACTTCGCGAGATTTCTGCTCTCTTAATACATACCGTCGGGTTGTTGCTGAGTTGGGAGGAGTCATATATGATGTATTCTCGCGTTCCACCAACGGTTATTGCGCTGTGTGTCTTTCTCATCGGATCCCAAACCTTTACGACCACTGAGCAGAGCAAGTGAGACAAAGCTAGTTTCGAGTGTGTTCGGAAGCTGGACGTGGCATAAACCGCAGCACCATAAATCATAGCAATACTCACAATGTTGCCTAGCTCACGACAAGTGGGTCAGTTGGAGGAAGTTGATGATCTTTGTCGTTAGACTCTCCGTTGTTTGTGAACATAAAGGGCCAACAGGGATAAATAACGCCTGAGTGGGGTAGAGTTTTAAATCAAATTTAACGATCGTTATCTGATCACCGGATCGGTACGAACAGATCTGCGGTTCGTGCTACATGCTAAGCGTTTTTCGGGTACAAGTAAGCATGAGTTTCATGTTCGTTGCACACCCGCTGGGGAAATGTAGTGTGAACACTGCTTCGACCAGGGTGGTAAATGCAAATCAAGCGATGGATGAGTCAGATTAGCTGCGTGGAAACATTTGCATAAATTAGTGTTGTCCGTCTGAGGATCCTTGCTACTCGTGCCATCAACAACAGTAGTGCACTCCTCGAGGTCAATTCACCTGTTTTGCTTGCGGGATTCATTTGTATACATGTTAACAATGCATATATCGGGCGCCAATACCTTAAAAAAGTTTTTTATATCATAAATACATATTGTTGTTGTTGTTGTTTGAGAGGGACTTTAACCCGAAGGGCATTCATCCCTTATCGCAGGATAAATACATATTCTTTAAAATATTCTGCAACGTAATCGATCAAAATCTATCGTATCTTCAGGTCGGAAGCTTTTATCAGTACACTAGAAAAATATTGCTTCACACATAGTAATGCCTTCTCGATACGGCTAATAAAGGTGTTAAAGTTCTCACACTCAGTCACGAATATTGTCACAGTTCAGTCACTGTCGGCAGCTCCACTAAATGACGTGCCAAGCAGTCTAGGCCTTCCACATCATCGATTTACCTCCACACCATAAGCACCATGTGGATATTCCCACACCCCCCCAAAAAATGTCAAATCTGAATGAACCGGTGAACCGATAAAAAAAACCTCTAAGTCACTATGGAGCTGGTGCATAAAGGTTATGAGCTGCGATAGAAATCCATGCTGCTTGCTATTCCCTCAATGTAAATAAATCACGTCATTCGCGCGGTCTGACTTTATCGCATTTGATCAACGTGCTACCATCGAACCACTGCACAGCGGGTGAAAGCTGACCCGAAGCTACAAAGAATTCTTACGAACACACTATTTTTTATTCGCCAGATAGCTGTGTTGAAAACTGCGCCTCGAGTGGTTCCAAGACCGCCCAAGTAGTTAAAACACGCCTGTCTGGCGCATAGAACTTAGAACTGTCTCAGCTTCTACAAAAAGATTTTTTTACTACTTTTGATCAGCATTTGTCCACTGTGCTCTGCGCGCTCGCGCGGGTGTAATGTAATGAATAATTTTCGTATTTAGTTTAATGTCGACACTATATTACGCTGATCATCAATCATTTGAGCTACTCACTGTATCTGGACATGGCCGTGCAATAGCATGGTGATAATACTCCCATGTGTGTGTGTGTTTAGCTAAAGAGAACAGCGGACCATAATCACATCGCGCTTCGCAGCGGCACGGCCAAACCGTATCGTGTCGTGCAAACGAGCTTTCCTTTCCGGCCGATAGACCTTTTGTGGCTACTTCTTTGCATGCGTGCATGCATGCTCAGGTGATAAGTGATAATTATTAACCCTTGTTGTGGAAGTGATTTACAGCTGGTTGATGGGTTCGATTTTGATTACCAGTAGCATGGAGAGTAAATATTTGGCGGGTGACGATATTCAATATGAAAGGGAGAATTGACAAAGTATGTTATAATTATGCTCGTGAATTGCTACATAGTACAGTAGTTAGAGTCGCACTTATAGAATCTGTGCAAAGCAATCAAATTATGGAACCAATGCTTGCAATTATCATGCTCAATACTTGATTTTTTAATGCAGAAATCACTAAAAATATATTGCAAAAGAATCTCCAGAAATCCATGAATTGCTGAATGATTTCTTTCCACACGATTTTTTTAATTAATTTTATGTATCGTATATTAAAGTAATCCTAGTTCTTTAGTAAAGCCTTTTCTTAAGAACTGTTGGAAGGATACTGCGTGGAATCCATAGACGAACTGTTGAAGTGTCTTTAAATCTCTGTAGAGCAAAAGTACTAGTTTTTGACCTACAGAATTCTTGTGACAATTTTTGAATTTCCATGTAAAGTAGGCTCAAATCATATGGATTTGACAAAAACTAGAGATTACTAGCGTTAGAGTGGATAAGGAGAATGGATCTTTATTCTGAGTAGGGAAATGTGAAGGATATTTAGGTAACACCACTAGCGCATGACGGCTCCACCATAGTATCATGTCCGAAAGAACTTTAACCCCTCTACCGGCAGCTTCATTTTTACCGCAAGAAACAAATTCAAGTCATGATAACTTTTTTGTTTCTCGATATTTTTGCACCATTTTTTCACAAGTTCTCAAACAACTCTTCTAGTTCTAGAATTTATGTCGATAATGATCATTGGTCATCTGAATCCAGAGATATTCCGAAATTCCTTCGGGGACCGACGCGTAACCATAACTCACGTATATATCTCAGGCTACAGAATTTTTATCGTATTTCGGATGTCGAATACAAATATTTGTTACTGATGGAACTCCTTAGTTTTCATCTTGATCACATTACACGACTAGGGTGGGAAAAAATTTCTCTATGAAACAGCAAGACACCTTAAAGGATTTGCAGGAATATCCACAGCGGGGAATCAAATACTTAAGGTATACCGACGAAGGTAGAATCCAGGGTCGATCAAGTCCTACAACCGCAACGGAAGCCTTTTTCTGCGATTGTCAGCAATAACGCCGTACAGTCGAACAACGCTAAGTGTCTCTCGTGTACGGAGATTCATGGAATCCACACGTATCCAAACTTTCTGAAGCAGACTTTCAGTCGACAGTCCTTTCTGCAAGCTCAATCACTCTACCGCAATTGTCTCAAGCGTGGTCATCTAGCTCGAGAATGTTCATCCAAGTTTTCTTGTCGGTAATGTAAGGCTCGACACCATACATTACTGTGTTTCAAGACAGGAAAGACGAACGAAAGCCAAGAACCTTCAGGGAAGGCAAGTCTGCGAGACAGCGCTCAACAGATCGACACAGGTGTAGATTCGCAGGCAGCGAATGCCTCAACGGTTGAGCCTACTTTTTCCACCGCGGCACAGTGTGTTTCATCAAAGATTGTTCTGGCTAAAGCAGTCGTTGTGATCGACAACGACCAGCGATCCTGCTATCCAGCACGTTCACTACTGGATTAAGGGTCAGAATGCAAATTCATCTCTAGAAAACCTGTACCAGATGATGAAGGTTTCCGTTCAGAAGGCCATCTTTTCAATTATGGGTATTGGACTGTATATCACAAGAGCGTCTCGTCATACTCATAAT
Organism: Aedes aegypti; assembly: GCF_002204515.2. Taxonomy (NCBI): domain Eukaryota; kingdom Metazoa; phylum Arthropoda; class Insecta; order Diptera; family Culicidae; genus Aedes; species Aedes aegypti. The sequence goes on from NC_035108.1 coordinate 386,925,606, forward strand.
TGAATATATCGACTTAACCGCTTACCACAGTGGTATCCATACGGTCGAATACCTCATCCATCACTAACAAAACACTCCTTGTTCCAAGGTAGGTGTGAGAAAAGCAGGAGATTCTTCGGGTTTCTAGTAAAAACGGCTAACTTATTAACCTTCCTTCCTCTCCCCGATGGACATAAGGACGTGGCCGGTGCCGTTATCAACAGTGTTGCCACAAGTACAGATTTTTCTGGAAAGGTACAGATTTTCGAATAGTTTTTGGTACAGATTCTGTACGGTACAGATTACAGATTTTAACCGAAAAGTGCAGATTGGTACAGATTTTTGGAATTGGCGATTTTTGTAACACAAAATCCAAAAAATGCTTGAAATTTGAAACTAATTTCCACGAAACTTTTGTTGAAAAATGCTATTTCCATAGAATGCTATTTCCATAGAATTTAACATTTAAAGAGTGAATTTATTTCAATAAAAACTGTGTTAGATTTCCAAATAAATTAGGATTAAATTTTCTTTTAACAATGGATCATTAAAATAACCAAAACGGCCGCTATGGAAAGAATAGATAGCGCCACCGTAGCCTTGTTTGTTTGACAGAACAGCAATGCTTTCACAATGTTAAATCCCATGTAGAGTGGTGCCTTTGTTTTGATGCGGTGAGCACTGACAAAAACTACATTCAATGATCCATTAATGTTGTGTGTGGTACAGATTTTGGGTACAGATTTTCAGAAACTCTGGTACAGATAAAAAAGATTTTTGAGCCTACGGTACAGATATAAATGTGGCAACACTGGTTATCAATCTATAAATATGCTTCTTTTGACTCCCTTTTAATTTGAGTCGCATGACCGCTAAGGCCATAAAACAATTAAAATAAAAACAATCACGGTCGATACCTTCTCCTATGTATGAAAAATTTGGCTAATAAGAAATGCAGTTCTAACTGGATCATGTGATGACTGGCGGGAAGAGCACACATGATAAAGACAAACCATCTTTGACTGCGTGTTGATTCCCAATAGGGAAGTGGTGGTAAAATGAACAGGGGTGGTAAAATGAACACCGTGCCTTTTACCGAGAAAAAACAAATGTCGATGATTTTTTATCGCGCACGGACGATTTAGACCATAAATCTGAGTGTTCGAGTTGATAAGGAGTTCAGTTGAAGTGAAAATATCAACGAAAACTAAGATTTTAGAAAACCACGTTTCAAAATTAGAACTGACGTAACTTTTAGCTCGGAAGACTTGAGGCTTTTCAGTGAGGTGAATATCGTTATGGTATGATGTCAAATCTGATACCTTTCGAATTCTTTTTGAATGGGTTACAATCATTATTGGATGTATTTTCGGTGGGACAATGAAAATTTTCAGAAATATTTGTTTTGCTCACGTTTTTTGCATGGTGTTCATTTTACCACCAACCCCTGTCCATTTTACCTACATAGTGCAGGTAAAATGAACATTTGCATCGCTTTTTGATAGTGATGAAAATATGTGAAAATTTAGCTATTTTAGTCTGAATTCATGTCGCTGCTAAAGATTAAATCCCTATTTTTGATGTTGTGCGATTGAACTATACAAATTTTTCGTTTTTATATCGAAAACAAGATGATTGCCTTAAGGTGTTCATTTTACCACCCCTTCCCCTATCAGTCATCGATCGATAGAACCGTTCGGTTGATTGCCGTCAGTATAAGAGCACATTGAAGCCTCCTGTATTTTGCCTGTGTTGGTAGCAAAGCTCAAAGCTTTGAGCCAACCCTTTTCCAGTAGAGAAGCTAGGCAAAATACAGGACGCTTCGATGCTTACTGACTTTAAAATGGCTTGCTCAACTTTCACCACCTAATTAAATTTCAATCTTGTCGCTCCCTTGCGACGCCTATCCACCTATTCATTTCCATCATTTGTTTCTATTGACTTCCTTCAACTTTGAGTCGTATGACCGCTAAAGCCTTAAAACAATTAAAATATAAATATCAAGGGTAGTGTGATTTTACATTGAAGATGGAAAAAAGCTTAAACCCATACTTCATCTTGAGTGGTTCTCTGTGCAATATAACTAGGGTTGGTGTTCCCTTAGTGGACAGTCCCCTATAGTCGCACTAGTGGCTTTTTATAGCCGTTTTGCTATAAATCTATTCAAAATATTTTTTGACATGAAGGTCAGGAGCTATTTATCTAAGTACCATAGATACACAGCTTAATTTTGTTCAAAAAATGATCGAAATAATTAGTTTTGCTTAAAACTTGAGCTCCCTTGCGCCTATAGTAAACCTATTGTTCCTATAGTAGCACTACTAAGAGAAACTATTTTTTATCTTACGAAATAATTGATGAATTAAGAACTTTTTTACATCAAACGAAAGCTTTTGAACCACACTTTGTATGAAAAATATAAAAGCTTTGTAAAAAAAAGGTTTTGATAAGTTTTTTGCCAACGCCGTGATGCTAGTGCTACTTTAAGAACAGAAATTAGAAATAGTGCTACTATAGGCACATGTATTCCTATTGTGGCACACGCGATAATAATTACAAACATTTGAGTTTTCGTAGTTTTCATATTTTTCCCACAAAACCAAGATAAAAAGCTTTCAGATGATGTAAAAATAATGACGCTAGCGTTATTTTTCAATTTTATACGAATTTTTGTTCTTAGCTATGCGGCTATTGGTACATCGAGCCTATCCTGATTGATCACGGAGTAGCAACTACGAAGTGTATGTTACTCAGTTGATCGTTTTTTTTAAGAACGCCAAAGTTTTGCCTGGACTTAGTGAATCGAAGGATATCGCTCGGAAACGGTTGCGAGCGGTGGAACGAAGGTTGGCAAAAGACGAATGTCTTCGAAAACAGTATATCGACTTCATGATCGAATATCTGGAGCTCAGTCACATGCGTTTTCTGCCCCACCATCCAGTTATCAAGGAGTCAAGTACTGGTCTTTGATGCGTCCAGCAAAACGTCTACGGCGTTGAATGATGCACTGTATGCTGTCATTCAGCAAGCATCTGAGGTCAACCGTTCTCCGCAGTAGAATTCGTCAAGTTATGGTCGTAGCTGATGTCGAGAAAATGTTTCGGCAATTATGCGTGCTACAATGCGTGCTGTGGAGTACGCCCGATGGGATGGTGGTCACGTTCGAGCTTCTAACTGTGCCGTACGGCACGAAATCCGTACCATATCTCGTCACTCGAACCTTAAAACAACTGTCATTCGATGAGTGAGAAAGGTTTCCATTAGCAGCACCGATAATCGAAGCTGACGTTATCTCTGGAGCAGACGACGTCGAATCTATGAGCGAAGCGACAAGTCGATACACTGATGAACAGCGGTGGATTCAAATTACGAAAGTAGGCTTCCAATCGTCCTAAGGTGCTTGAAGGCATTCCTTGCTAAAATCTTGCGCTACCTGTTTCAAATGGTATTGATTGGGACCAGAATGCAGAACATGGAACATGAACAGCTTTCGTTGCAAACCGAGTTGCGAAAATTCAATGGTTGACGGAAGCTGATCAATGGAGACATGCATAAAATTTGCTGATTTGTACAGGCCGACTGCGATACAATTCGGATCAATCTATATCACATCAACATCATGCTGCCTACTCCATCACCAGTGCATTGATGACGATAGACTATGGATATCACTGATGGGTTAAGTTTAGCCTTAAATTACTCAAATAAAATGGCAATTTATCAGTACGATATTTTTGAAAGTGCTGCAGATAGATTGAAACTACGCGTTGGTCACTGAAATCCATTAATAGCATGGATAACTACCACGTGATCACTCATTTTGCAGTGATTATGATCTAGAGTGCGATGTCGCATCACAGGTTGTCAAAACAAAGTGATATTGATTGCTCGCAAGTGATATTGATAGGTTTAGAGCATCAGCCATCAACTGATATGATTGCTATTAGGCAACTCTGGGAACTACCAACCCTACTGACCTAATTTCGCGTGGGATTTCGCCAATCTGCATCGTTAAAATTGATATGGTGTGGCATGAACCTATCTAGCTGTTGGCAATTCCCAAAAATATGTCTAAACTCGTGGCAACTCTCCCAGAAAAGGAATTGGAAAGGCGACGCAATGTGGTAACGTGCGTTGCGTCGGAGAAGTCTGGAGTAATTTCTGATTTTGTAGAAAATTTTTCGTCGTTTTATAAAAAAATTAAATTCGGATAATCGCGTACTGGTTACGTTTCCTGAACAACTTACGGCGCCCAGTAAATGAACAACGAATAGGATTTCTTTCCTCCTGTACACTACACATTGCAGAACTAATGATTGTCCGCAAGGTTCAGGCGGAATCGTTCTCGGACGAGATAAGTAAGCTAATGTACATCTGTGGCATGGAATTCCCCTCTTCGATGGTTCAATCCTTGAATCAACGCGAATGGTATCCTACGAACGCAAAAGGTAATTTCGTTATGCGTACATTCTGGTTGTCTGGGAAGCGTAAAGGTATTGGGGTAAGGCGATTTAGGTCCGCGATTTTACTTATGATCATCTGCCTCTAAATCAAAAGTGATAGCCGTTAGACCATCATCGTGCATATACACTAGTGTGGGACAAAATTTAGATTCTCGCTCCAGTCCACTTTTTGGATTGCATTTAGGTCCCATAACAACTGTGCAAAATTTCAGCTCGATCGAAGAAACTATATTTTAGCGCCAGCCGTTCAAAGTTTGTATGGGATTTACTATGGGAAAACTTACTTTTGCAGAGAAAAATCGTCAGAGGTCGCCCATTGATCTCTATAAAAATTCTGAACACATACCTCGATAGGTATTTTTACGATGAAGAATATTGCCGAAGACCGCGAAACAATCCGACACTTGTGAAAAAAGTTATTCAATGAAAACCTATTGGCAACGCGATGTTGATTAACACGTAAAGGAATAACAATAATAACAAAATCGAGCAAAATTTCTGAATAGTCTATGCTTAATAACTTTTTTCACAAGCACCGGATTGCTTTGCGGTCTTCGGCAATGTTGTTCATCGTAGAAATGCCTATCGAGATTTGTGTTTTGAATTTTTATAGAGGTCAATGGGCGGCCTCTGGCGATTTTTCTTTGCAAAAGTAAGTTTTCCCATAGTAAATCCCATACAAACTTTGAACGGCTGGCGCTAAAATATAGTTTCTCCGATCGAGCTGAAATTTTGCACAGTTGTTATGGGACCTAAATGCAATCCAAAAAGTGGACTGGAGCGAGAATCTAAATTTTTCATATAACCGTGTCCCAGGCTAATATACACTCCCGTGCATAAGTTTGGGTTCACCCCCTTAAAAACATGCAAAAGTGTTCAGTCCATATCTCTGTGATTATACGTCCAATTGAAACACTCTAAGCCGCATTCGAAAGGCAAAGAGTTATTCTTACTTCGTATGTATTTTTCCAAAAACATTCTTTAACTTTGTATACTAAATTTTTACTTAAAGTTGTGACATTTTTAAAAAAACACACTGAAAAATCATATCTAATTTCCTCAGCATTGGATCGACCAAAATTTTAAATCAAAGTATCATTAGAATCGTAATCTTATATTCTTCGAAGAGACCACACGAAATTTTGACGGAAAAATTTGGAAAGTATTCAAAATCAATAAAACAGTGAGTGAAGTCATCGTGCAAAAGTTTGGGTTCACCCCTCAGTATGGTGTATCGTGCAAAAGTTTGGGTACACCTTAACTTACTTAAATCTTTGAAATCTCAAACCAATCATATACGCGCCATTATTTGCGCTAAGAAAAGCTTTAAATTAAAATCGGTTGACAAATGGCAGAGTTATTGACAAACATGATGTGTGTGCGGCTCAGATGAACCCAAACTTTTGCACGATTTGCATCATACTGAGGGGTGAACCCAAACTTTTGCAAGTCATGCGTGACTGACTGTTTCATTGATTTTGATTACTTTCTAGATTTTTTCGCCAACATTTCGTGTGGTCTCTTCAAAGAATATAAGATTACGATTCTAACGATACTTTGATTTAAAATTTTGGTCGATCCAATGCTGAGGAAATTTGATATGATTGTTCAGTGTGTTTTTTGAAAAATGTCACAACTTTAAGTAAAAATTTAGTATACAAAAATCAAAGAATATTTTTGAAAAAATACATATGAAGTAAGAATAACTCTTTGCCTTTCGAATGCGGCTTAGAGAGTTTCAATTAGACGTGTAATCACAGAGATATGGACTGAACACTTTTGTATGTTTTTTATGGGGTGAACCCAAACTTTTGCACGGGAGTGTAACATGAGATTTGGAAAAAAAATAGTTACTTTTGATACTGTGTGAGGACAAAAAAATGCCAACAAGTCGGTTGTAAAGCGAAATTTATATAAAAAAGAGAAACATACTGAAGCGCAACACTTACAGACGGATTATCCTTGAGAATCAAAAGGAAGTCCATAGTTGATCACGAAAACAAAAAAAAATCGATGCTTCTGATAAAAACATGGAAGTTCTCTAAGCGCACTAAAGTTTGGAGCAGGTTCTTATAAAACAATCTAAGTCATTTTAAATAACAGTACTACATTTACTAAAATAATCCAATAACAGCAGTGTTTCTTAAAAAAATAAGATTTAAAATTTTACACACAATCTCCTCTTCGTATGGCTGCTCTTAGATCTCGCAGGTTTTTCTGAATAATGAGCACATTAATCGTTCCAAATTACATTATTCTATTATAGGCACTGCCATAACATTCGAATAATTCTATCACTCATCATGGTTCAAATCGATTTTTGTTTCGCTTGCACTCGGTTCCGTGCCCTATGATTACCCCCATCCAGCAATATAAGCAACAATGAATGACCGTTAATAGCATAAAATCAAATCACATCACCGACAGTGCAATCACCATAGACCACAACGGCGAAGACTACGAAAGGTGTTAATCTCACCATAAATAATAGAATTACACGAAACGAAGGAGCGCCCAGCACCAATTTCGCTCCCAGTCCAGTTCGATTGGGGACTGTACTTGCAATGCTGCTTTTCCCAGTCTGATTTCTATCAAACCGCCAAGCGCAGCCGTAGTCGTTGATGCTTGCTAGAACCTTTGCGACCGAACCGTTGATTATGATAATAAAATAATTTCTAGTGTTTTCCCGACAGGGATTCACTTACTTGCTACGGGGCAGACTGGTTCAAGATATTAGTTGACCAATTGGTTGAAACCAAAAACTTTGAATTTAATTCCATGCTAGAACAACAGTCGTACATATTTGTTTAAATAATTATTTTAAATAAATTTGCAACAAGCAAAAAATTACTTCATGTATATAACAACACTTCTTCATGAAAAACTCAGGTTTACACCCGATAAACACCACCAAAGAACAAAAGTTTTAATTTTTCGAATCAAGTTTGAATTTGCTTATAATCTCGGGTTGTAAATTTTGCACATTCAGAATTCGAGATAGTCTACGATTATTTTCACCTCTGATGTGCTTTTTCCGTGGCAAACATTGTGACTTATTGTTGGCATCCGACCCGCAATGGCCACCGCTCAGTTGAGGTAAATGATCGATTGTCGATCATAAAGATTTATAGCAAAGGGGTCGGACGCGGCGGAAAATATTTCTTCAACGATTGGCGCGAGTGGGGGCGCAATAAAAAAACAAAAAGGTTACAATTAAAATAATTTGTACTTTCAATTTGCATACACTGCTCGCGGTTGTTGTCCCAAGGTGGTCGGTACTACAATGGGGAACATTAAATACTGATTCAGGTGTCTAGAATAAAACTTGTAATCATGTTGATGTAAACGAATTTGATCGAAGGCAACCGAATGATAACATTGTGACAGCAATAATAATGGTCAAAACAGCGAAAGGTGATTGAACAATTAATTTTAATAACAGAGCGGATTTGGAAAGGTAAGGGCGAGTGGAATGGTTATTTTTGATTTTGTTGTTCGCGTCACCTTCGGTCAGATTTATTGGGTGACTTTAAATGGTCATTGTACGGCTTCACACCCACAATAGCATAGTAGCGCTAGGTTTTTAGTAAAACGCTCACTATTTGGGGCGTGATATCAGTTCGGAAACGCGATAAGACCATTTTATTGCCACCTTCAGGAAAAGATTTCCTTGCCTGCACGGCACATTCCAGCCCATTTCGCTTCGGAAGTTCCATTTCATTGAGATAAAATTAAAAGCTTTCCACAATTAAATGTATCCGTGAACGTTTTGTTACCCTTTAAGAATAACTTTGGGAGCGGGGGTGTACCGGCAATTATACGCAAACCCCTAGTTAAGGACGGAACCCTCAGCGATGAAACAGTTCTCATTGCGTCCAAGCACTAATTTTCAACCCCAAAATTGCCTTATTTTCCAGTCTTTGATATGCCTATGGTAGAGGATTTCTGGGAACTTCTCGGAATAGTTTGCTGATCGGAGGCACGCAATTTTTCTGTTCCAACGTAGAACCATTGGCGATAGTTTGACACGCTTTTTGATGATTGTTGTGCTATATAACCACGAATAGCTATGAATATTTTGCTAAACATTCACATTTAAAGCAGATTGGCGAAATGGGCATGACTGTTTATGGTTTTGTTTTTTAATTCAGCTTGAAGTATATGAGATAACTGCTTTTGTATCAAAAATAACTGAGTACGAAATCTAGTTTAGGGACATGTCTTAAGTATCCTCACAAACTTTCAGGATTATACCATGTCCAAATCCTTGTCTAGAACTAGAAGTTTATTGATGTTTGTCAACACTGCACCGCACAAGATTTTGAAATCTTTCATTATTTTCATAGAAATGAACATTTTTGAACGCAAAAAACTTCACAACACACAATTTGGACATACTTACAACAAACAACGTTCATTCACTGCAGGTTACATTGATATTTGTGCTCCATTAGGAAGAAATAAAATCGAGTGACACAGTGATCAATTTCACCCTACTGATCAATTTCACCCGAATTTACGGTACTAATGATTGGTCCTTGTTATATTTTCGTTGGATATTAGCCCAATCTTCCTGCATAACATTTGGGCTCCAGGGGACCCGGATCAGATATCTTGACGGAGGCCCTTGGTACAAATAATACTTAGATAGATTTTCGAAACGTAAAGATAAAGGAATAGACGATTGTCTAGCTTTGCTTTAATCAGATATTCAACTAGTCTTTAAGATGTGTTTGATAGAATAGTAGTTTCAGTACCCTGACAGTAAAATAAAAAATAATAGATGAATTACCGAGTATCTTAACCTTTTTAATTTTTTTTTCAGGAGCTTTCTTTTTTTATAGGATTTTTATTGATTTATTGATTTTTTCATAGGATTGAAAATAAATTCATGAGATATTTGAAATGGGAGAGTAAACAAACTCAAAGTTAACTTAAGTTACCAGTTGGGTTCTAATCAATCATTGGAGGGTTTTTAGTTAATAAAAAATAAGTTGTATTATCAGGAGATCTGATGAACTGAAATCCTGAAAAGAGCCCTCATCTGCTGAAACCTGACATTGAAGTTGTTTGACAAATGGTAATTGGTATTGGGTAAATGCACCGGTTTTGTCCAGTCTAAGACAAAATGTCAAAAACAATTATAAGGGAAGCCCTATTTATACTACAAATATGTCGAATTTGGGCTTTGAAATTGTGAGCCGAAAACCAGGAAGGAGCGTCCAACATAGCCCTGGTCCTCACAAGTCCCTACCTCACGCTTCCTTGGGTCAAACGATGACAAAGACCGCCAGCTAAGGGTTGCGTACTTTGCTGGTAGTGCAGCCTGGGCATTGTTGTCCTTCTGACATCAGCTAGAGGAGGTGCGTCTCGAGCGTCTGTCCACCAAGGAGGTACGGCTCAAACAGCGTCTGTTCTGGCATCCAGCGGCTGAGTATGAAATGCTGTATCACGTCAGCTACACCTAAGGTGACAGCCCCACAATCGTGATGTAGCTATCGCGACCCTGGTAAGGTAGCATATCGAATACCACGAAAAATGGAGAAAGGAGAAATAACGAACGATATTGTCGGCAACCGACCTGGCAACGAAATAAGGACTTTGATTGGATACTCGGTACCTGGAATGTCAGGACGTTAAATGAGCCCGGACGATTGAGCCTTTTTGCTTGTGAATTCCAGAAGGTTGGAATGAGCGTGGCTGCTGTTCAGGAAGTAAGATGGCGTAGAACTGGAAAACGTGAATTCAGGGTGGTGGATCCCATCGTCAACACAGCTTTCAAATACCAGAGTGTCAGCGATAGAACAGAGCATGGTGTCGAATTCATAGTGATCGGGAAACATACGAAGAGAGTTCCCAGTGAACCACGTATCGTATAAGAATGTGCATCCAAAATCACATATTCGTACGTCAAAAATCAGAATCGCATAAGATGCTATATTAAGCGTCATCAATGTCAACACAAGTTGTATATGAATCCCCACTACGATTCATAAACGACAATATGTGTTGACAACAAAACATGTCGTAAATAGTGCAACATAGAATCGCGTTAAGTTGTAAAAACTGACAGATCGTATATCAATCCAGAAAGCATCGTATGGAATCGCAATAAGTTAGCAAAAATTGCCACCCAAACTTGGTATCTGCTGATGATGCGCCTCAAAGAACAACAAAGTATGTGTCGCTGTACATGGAACATGTATTGATCTTGGCAAAAAATCACTTTCCAAATATCTAACCCTTGGTGGTACAGTGGTAAGGTGTCGTATTCCTAATCCGGAGGTCCCGCGTTCGAGACACTCTGGAAACTTTTTTTTTATTTTCATCCAAATGTTGTGGCATCGTATATCTGATCGCAGAAAGTCTGAACAAGTCGTGCCAAGTACGCATATAGCCTCCACTTTGGTAGGTATATAGCCTTTTCGTGCATTCTATACGATTGATTTGGTTCATATAGAATGATGTATAACAGGAGTTATACCAACCAAAATGTTGACTGGGTTATGAGGTGGAAACCGGTTAATGAACGAATCTGCGTATTGAGGATATGGAGCAAACTCTTCAACTACAGTCGGATCAATATCTATGCGCTGACAAATGATAAACTCGACGACACGAAGGATACGTTTTATGATTGTCTCGACAAGACCTACGGAGAGTGCCCAAAACACAACGTAAAAATTGTTATCGGGGATGCTAACGCTCCGTTCGGAAGAGAGGATTTTTTCACTACCAAGGCGAATACAAGGACACAGCGACCGTTGCGTTTCAATATCCAGCGCTTATCAACAGAAAGTGTAGCAGACGAGTACCGCCGGAAGCTTGATGAGCGGATAAGGGGATACAACGTGGGCGATAACTAGTGATAGGCGATTTTGAATCGATGTTCCGAAAATCGATTTTCTCGTTCCGATTAATCGATTTTTTAAATCGATGTTAGGAGCACTCAAAATCGAGTGAATCGATTTCCTTCATTCGATTTTTTGTTGCGATTCGAAAGGATGAAGTTGATAGGATTTTCAATGAGTTGTTGAGCCATAAACCTAGTTTTGCATCAGCCTTGAAGTGGTTTATATATAATTTTCAATTTCAAACGTTATTCAGTTCGAGGAATTTTAAATATGGTATGCAAATTCATTTGATCTTATTTGTAGAGCATATTCTCTTTAATTTTTCATATGAGGTTGAACATCGAGTCGATTCAGGAACATCGATTCGAGTGATTCGATTAAATCTGTGAATCGATTCGACGTATCGAATTTGAATCGATTCAGTAACATCGATGTTCTGGTCAAATTTGCCCAACGCTGGCGATAACCTCAACAATCTGTGGGAGTGCGATGAGCACAGCAGCACAGCACGAGATGTGATAGGTATTGCTCAGAGACGACCCAAAAATTGTTGGTTTGATGAGGAGTGCCAGAATGTGGAGGATGAGAAGAATGTTGCCAGAATCCGGATGTTAGTTTCTGGTACCCGGCAGAATAGAGAGCGGTACAAGAAAGCTAGAGCAGAAGAGAAAAGAATTCACCGCAGAAAGTAAAAGCACCATGAAGAAGACATCATTACTGAGGCTCAAAACAACATGTAACAAAATGATATGCGGAGATTTTACGAACTGGCTTCGATCCTATTTAACTGGTCGTAGCATGTCGGTAAAAATTGCAGATCATGTTTCGTTGCCCTTTCCTGCTTGGTCCGGCGTTCCACAAGGCAGTCACCTTGGCCCATTCTTGTTCCTTTTGTATATGAACGATGTCAATTTCGTCCTCAAATGTTTGAAGTTGTCATATGCTGATGATGTAAAACTTTACTACACGATAAAGCAGCCAAAAGATACTGTGTTCCTGCAACGACAACTCGAAACATTTGCTGAATGGTGTCGCTTAAATCGAATGTTGCTGAATACTTCGAAATGTTCGGTAATTTCGTTTGGGCGCAAACAATCTATGATCCCGTTTGCCTACGCCTTGGCAGGTGAGCAACTGCAACGCGAATCGACTATCAAGGATTTGGGAATTATGATAGATTCCAAGCTGACTTTTAAGGACCATGTTTCATACATTGTGTCGAAGGCTTCTGCACAGCTAGGTTTCGTGTTTAGATTCGCCAAAAAAATCAAGGATATCTACTGTCTGAAATCATTATATTGCTCAATAGTACGCCCTATATTAGAGTATTCTTCGGTTGTCTGGTCACCGTATTATCAAAATGAAATTCAGCGCATCGAAACTGTTCAACGAAAATTCATCCGTTTCGCTTTACGTCATCTCAGATGGAGGGACCCATTGAACCTGCCTAGTTATAGCAGCCGCTGTCAATTGATTAACCTCGACTCTCTCGAAGCAAGGCGCAACGTTGCCAAGGCCTGTTTTATTGGCGATCTTCTGCAAGGCAACATGGATTGCCCTGCGTTGCTCAACATGCTAGACATCAATACACGGCGCCGCAATCTCCGAACGCATTCGTTTTTCAACCTTTCTGTCACTCGTACTAATTATAGCCTTCACGAACCAGTCCGAAGCATGTCGCGTTTATTCAATCAGTGTTATTTTGTATTTGACTTTAATGTATCGCGTGAAAGAAATAAGTGTAATTTTAGACGTGTCTTATGTTAGTAAAAATTTGACTTCATCACTTTATGTCTTAGTTTTAAGAATTTTGTCATTGGGGTGACCATTTTACCTGTTGACTAATAATAAATAAATAAATAAATCAAATAAACTGTCAAAAGCGTACGGAGAAAAACAGCGCTGTTTCCAGTCATGTGCAATCACACAAGCGCGTGTGAGAACATATTAACCATCAGCAACGATGGACGAGCTGTGGAGCCCCCGACGCTAGATGAGGCTAGTGATATGTTCGTTATGAGCATCCCTAACGATGTGTCATTTGACGTTCGTCTATCGGACGAACGAGCGCGAGAGCCGAAGGGCTCGAACAAGAGAAAAAAATAAATCAGACTTCAGTCTGTTCTGATACTCCACTTGAAGCAGAAGTTATTTTAAAAACCCTCTCATCACGTCCGATCATCAATCCCTCTGTCCGGTATGGAAACATATAAAAGTGGCGACGAGTAAATAGCTTTCGCGTGCAAAGTGATAAAGAAAATACACATTTTTACCACCAAAGTGCTTCATTTCGCCGTGGGACGGGCACCGGTTACCGGATAAACGATTCAGCAGTCTCGTTTAGCAGCCAGAGAAGGACCAAGCCGTCGCAAAGGTTCGGAAGCTCACGGTGGAGTTTTTCGGGTGGCTTCCGATAGATTTCTCGGTTGGGTCAACGAAAGGGTTTTCGACGCTGTGAAATCTAGAAACAGTTGAAAGACGATTGTCCTCGGTTATTTCAAAGGAATTCAGGCATCCGGTCTACCTTGTTCGACGACCGCTCAGGTTGAGTTGCAGAGGTGAAGCAAAGATTGTGCTAGATAAGAACATAATAGCGGAATTTGGGGCAAGTCTGCCATAGGGGCAAGTGTGCCACCCCTGATTTTTGTAAAAACTACAAACTATATTTTTGATTTGAGCTTAACAATATGTTCCCTTATAGTCCATAATACAATGGTCAAAATATGACGCAAATTGCTCTATTTTTCACGTATTTACATCGACTTTTGTGAAAACCATAAAATTTCAGTAATTTTTTATAAGATTTCGCTGTTTCTAAATAGCATGGTGAGAGGTAAATTAATAACGAATTTTTCAAACGTACTGTACATTGTGAAGCTATACAAATGTGTAAGTAATTGTGGCATTTAAACGAAAAAAATATTTAGTTTTACATACAAAATCCATTTTGGTTGAAATCTTTACTTTTTGGGGCAAGTGTGCCAACTATTTGGTAAACAAAAATGGTTGGGGTGAAATTCATAAAAATGTAAACATCATCAACAAAATCATGATAATGAACCAAAATGAGGCACCAGTAGTGGTTTTTGAAGTGTAGAAAAGGAATAGCGAACATTTTTGCTCCCACAATGATTGTTTTCTCCAAATATTCGATAATAACACGGTTTTAGGCGTTTTAAGAACTATTTTACTTATTTTCATCAATATTTTACCTCTATTTAGTGCTGATCTAGTATAATATTATACAGATCCTCCATAATGAAAGAGTAATTCATATATCGCATTGAATGGAGACAAAAAAAAAACGATTTTAGTTATTCGAATTGACTAGTAGAGAGTTCCACATGTGATGAACCTTGTTATAAAGCATCCCCTCATGACGGTAAACCTAAAAATATTTTTAAAATTGTCAATTAGGCTTTGCTTTGTTAGCAATATTAACAGGAAATAATGAAAATTTCATTACAAGTAGAATTACATGAATGTTCATTCGATGGCCGTCTTGCCCCATAAGGGTGGCACACTTGTCCCATAGTGTTGAAAATCAGGGTATTTTGGATGATATTTGAGGAGCTCCAAAACTAATACTTTTTGAAATTATTTACTTTTTAAATGGCACAGTGCTTATGAAAAGATGTGAAACTAACATCGTGAGGCTGAATTGGCGGGTTTTTTAAGCTTTAGACAAAGTTAGAGAACAATTTGCTTAAGGTGGCACACTTTCCCCAAATCCCGCTAGGTACAATGAGTTCCACCATGGCCTTTTCTATGGAGCCTTATCGGCGTGGTACATCGTTTAACGATTGGTACACCCGCATGAAATATTTTTTCCGTGTAAATGATGTAAAGGAGGAGGACAAATTGGCATACTTTATTACAATTAGTGGTCCGGTAATTTTTGCCGAGATAAAACTTCTTTATCCTGCGGGAAATTTTGAGGAAGCGTCACTGGACGATATTGTTTCAAAGCTCGGACAAAACAGATCCCGATATGGTACAAAGGTACAAATTTGCTACCAGGGTCCAAAATCCGGACGAAAGTACGGAGGATTTCATTTTGAATCTGAAATTGCAAGCCGAATTTTGCGGTTTTGAAAGCTATAAACAGGTTGCTATCCTAGACCGCGTTGTAGCCGACATCAGGGATAAAAACCTTAGACAACGACTTTTGAGTGAGGAAAAGTTGACTCTGGCCAATGCCGAAAAACTTATAGCTACTTGGGAAGTAGCTCGAGCTAATGCCGGTACAGCTGAACAACAAAATGGGGGGCACTCTAGTTTGGTAGCAGCACTATACAGCAGTCCAAGCCAAAGGGTAGGAGCAACGGCGTCAAGATTGGCCCAAGTCTATCGACTGGCAAGAGATGATGAGGCAGATGGTACTAGCAGTAGAGGGCCCGTTAAAAGTCGTTTAGGTTTTAGACCGACGGAGAAATGGCAGCAACCATACCGAGGGGGACGTAGAGCAGATGGAAGTAATACCCAAGCACGGGAGGGACGACAGGGGCATCGGCAATGGCAGCGACCCGACTATTCCCAAATGATCTGCAATTTTTGCGGAATTAAAGGCCATATTCGGAAGAAGTGCTTCAAGCTGAAGAATTTACACCGTGACGCAGTGAATCTGGTTGATTCATATAGACCAGGGCCATCGGCGGACAGGCACATCTCCGAATTGCTGGAAAGAATGAACACCCAGGACGACGATGATGTCGAAGAATCTGAGTCAGATTTCCATTGGAAACGTGGTCGCAATGGCCCATCGAACGCAGATAAGGATCTGTAAGGCGGATACAACCTGGCAAGGGCCGAACGTTTTGGTAACCAAGCAGAAGCAAAACGGTAGACACGACGATAGCATGATTCTTCCCGACGTAGAGCCGCCGCCTATGGGCGAGGATCCACAGATACAGGCTCCGAAGGGAGGTCGAAAGCAACCGATTCCTGTTGACGATATAGTTGAGCTCCGTAGATCAAAGCGTTCGAAGAAAAGTAATCGTAGAGATGAATATCAATACAACTAGCATGATTTAAAGTTTTCGGATTAGTTTCAGATCAATTAACATTGAATTCGATTCTTGTCTTATACATAGTTTATTGTATTTTCTGATCATAATTTCACATTCTGAATAGTTGTAACTTCGTGAAGGGGGAAGAATTGATATGTTCATTATGAGCATCCCTAACGATGTGTCATTTGACGTTCGTCTATCGGACGAACGAGCGCGAGAGCCGAAGGGCTCGAACAAGAGAAAAAAATAAATCAGACTTCAGTCTGTTCTGATACTCCACTTGAAGCAGAAGTTATTTTAAAAACCCTCTCATCACGTCCGATCATCAATCCCTCTGTCCGGTACGGAAACATATAAAAGTTAGAAATGAAAAGACGAGCTCCCTGCCGAACTTTTCAAGCACGGTAGTGGGCAGCTGTACGAAATACTGCACCGTACTCTGTTAGGGATATGGGAGGAAGAAGAATTGCCTGCTAGCTAGCTGGAGGGCCTACTTTTAAGAGTTGAGGATCATCCTTTTCAAATGTCACAACTTTAAGTAAAAATTAAGTATACAAAATTCAAAAAATGTTTTTGGAAAAATACATAAGTAAGAATAAATCTTTACCTTTCAAAAGCGGCATAGAGAGTTTCAATTGGACGTATAGTCACAGAGATGTGGACTGAACACTTTTGTATGTTTTTCAGGGGGTGAACCCAAACTTATGCACGGGAGTGCATTTAAAATGCAAGCTTATGTATGTGAAATATCGGAACTGAGCTAAAACCATTTTTTTGCTTTGAAAATCCCGTTATTAAATAGGCCTCTCTATATCTAAATTGGCCACACACATTGATTTCTCACGAGAGTGGCTAAATTAGGAGTACTGTGGCCAAATTAGTTATATGAGGGTTGTAGTGTAGAGGAAAATTAATTGTTTTTCTCATATTTTGACTCAATTTGGTCGAGTAGGTGAATATAGCTCTATCATATGAATGTGATCTATCGAGCATAAAAGGTATCATTCTGATTGGCTATGTAAAACGGTGTATAATCCATCGTGGCTACAACTGGCATTTGGTCAAAACCGGTGCTTCTACCAAATGAATAAGCAATGATAAAAAATTAGACTCATGGCTAGTCAATTTTTGGATTATGTTCAATTCCCTGAATGTCGTTTCCCCGAATATCATTTCCTCGAGCGCTAAAATCCCGAATGCCCAATTTCGACGAATGACAAGTTTCTCCGCGGAATAATGTAGTTCAAAAAGGTGCAAGAAATAATTAAAAAGGTGATTCAGCAGCAAACAAAGGAAGCTATCATAAGAAGGGTATTTGTAATCATTCTTGACTAAATACTCTATTGCAAAAAGGCTCTGAGAAGTGCATCTGGGAAAAACTGCACATCAAATAAGAAGGATTCATATCAGATAGGCCTATTGATGTAAAGTGATCGTCTAGGTGTACGTATGAGTTAATGATAATTATGAGTGTCAAAAATTTGTCGGACAATTGGGATATGCAAAAAAGAAGGATTCGAGGAAGCAACATTCAAGGAACTGCCTTTCTTGGAAAGTGGAACAACCTATTTTTTAAGTCAGTTTTAATCGGAGGGTTCTATTATTTAGTGCAGATAGGAAATTTGCATAATTTTATGTGATGGGATTAGTAGCAAGTA
This sequence comes from Aedes aegypti, assembly GCF_002204515.2. Classification (NCBI taxonomy): domain Eukaryota; kingdom Metazoa; phylum Arthropoda; class Insecta; order Diptera; family Culicidae; genus Aedes; species Aedes aegypti. Next base: position 386,943,572 of record NC_035108.1, read on the forward strand.
AGTGTATTCCATTGCAAATGTATTGAAGTGAAAAGCACGATTTGTATTATTTTTTCTTGAAAACTTTTCAATACACCGAACTTAGTTGTTACAAAGTAAATTGTTGTATAAAACATTCATCCATAACCCCATCATCCACAATCTTATTCATGATGGAAACAGCGAGTTACGGAAATAAACTTCCTCACGGTTGTGGTCACCCATAGCCGCAATAATTCTCTAGATTTACGACTGCAATTTCCCGATTGGCGTAGTCCTGATTTACATAACAGGGTGTAAATTTGTTCAAAATTTTGTCCCATAATTGCCATCGTAGCACGATAAGGTTTATATTTATGATCCACCATGGGATCTGGAAAACCTCCATCGGGTTACGGCAATGCCTTTGATTGTGATGAATGGCGACTTGCACGCTTCTATCACCCCTTATATGGGTAGCTCCAGTGGGTTATAATTGAAAAAGTGTTGAAATTATGATTAGCGTCTTTTGTAGCAGCAAAACGGTCACGAAACGAATGCTGACTCTTGTTACGGGTATTGCATGCATGTCGTAAAAATGAGCCACCAATAACTCTACTTTGCGTTTTTTTCCTTTTACTGTCGTTACAGCAAGTGGCAACGCCAACCGTGGTGAAGAAAATTCTACGCTTCAAGCAGGAAAATCCCGGCATGTTTGCCTGGGAAATTCGCGACCAGTTGCTGGCCCAAAGGATTTGCGATCCCAACACGATACCTTCGGTGAGCTCGGTCAACCGGATACTGCGAAATGGAGGACTCTGGACGGACGATATGACTTCGAATGGTGAGTATTGGATGCGACAGATGTCTATGTTGTTCCTTCAGTGACTCTAATTATACATGCCTAATTTATCATGTTTTGCCCCAACGTTTTCCTTCTTGACGAAAGAGCTGTAAAGTAAATTTCCTAAAATTATCATTAACTTTATCAGAGCTGTTGTGTTTATATCTTCACCTTTAGTCAGCTGAGGTCTACCCTCAAAGAAAAAGTGTCTCTGTTAGGGTTGAGACCACACTAAACGCGCACCGGTTCCAAGCTTCAGACCCCGGGCAGCGGACCTTAAGTAATGAGTAATTGCACTAATATTTCTTGCTCGCACGTGCTCATCGTTGATGTTTCACTTCGCTTTTACTCTGTTCCGAGTTGCCCAAGGTGGGGAAAGACATGGCGAGATAATGATCATGTTTGTAAAAGCGTAATCGCTCATTGAGCTTACACTCGCAGTGTTCTTCGGTACACACTTTTGGCGATACCGATCGACAGTTGAGATCCAAAGAAGTTATCATTAGTGCCTTGTGCAGTTCCGACCTTCCAACCCGTCGTCGTCGTCGGCAGGGCTAACGATTCAAGTACAATTCGATAATAATTGTCCTACTTGTGATCAGTTTGTAGTTAATCAACGGGTTTTAAGCAAAATATGATAGCGTTCGAGGAAACCGGCAGGTTCACGTTGCCTAACAGGATGTTTCCGTTCTGAGCCCGTTTGCGTGATTGGTGTCTGTGGGTTGGTTTTTATGCCAACCGTGTGTGTGTAAAAAAACCTACGATGGTGTGAAAAGAAGGCGCGAAACGGCCGACCTCAGTCTTTCATCATCGCGGCATGATATGCAAATTTTTGGCTACAGCTCCAGACGGTGTGCTTTGGTTTTGGGGCGGATTGAAGGTTTATCGAGGAACAGGTGATGATGAATCTACGGCTGAGGCAATTACATTGAATCTGAAGCAATAACGTTGGCTTCGATTTGATTTTAAAGATCCAGTACAATATTAGGGTAAAGGTACCGGAGTTGTTCATGATGAAAGGTGTCATAACAAACATTGCTGTCGTGAATTAGTAAATTATGTCTCGTTTGGCTAGGCTTACGAATTCTCATGATGTTTGATGTTTCAAAATAAATTTCCCACGCCTACTTCATACCTCGATGACTTCAGCTACATTGACGTGCGTTTTGTAGAGGAGCATGCTCATCAGTATTGAGTGTTATTTCTGGAGCAGTCCGAACCTTCACGATTCTTAGGTGTTTCTGACTTCCGCTTCGTACACCACCTTTGTGCCCGTATGCAGAGGCTATCCATCAATTACGTAACAAAATTCTCGGTTTTTACGTAACACAATTTTGTTATTTTTCTCGAACTATTGATTAACTATTGAATATATGCACAATATTTAATTTTAAAATTTAAACCTCAATGTTGAAATTTGATGTTTTTTTTTGTTGAAAATTCATATGCTTCAAATTGAATTCTGGACACCGAGTGTTCGCGAAGTACATTCAAGTTTCGTCTCGAACACCATGTTCTACAGGAAAGTAATATATTACCAGTTTTCAATACTGGGTCGCGAAAAATAAGCCGGTAAGCTAGGTGGGTCGCGCAACCAAAATGTTTGGGAACCTATGAAATATACTCATTTGAACTGATAAAATAAATGATTTGATAATTTAATTTAATAACAACCTACACACCAAAAATATCTTAGATTTACACGTAACGTAATTTAAGCCTCAATCATGCAAAGCCATTTCTCATGTATCATTCAAAGATAAAACCTATAAACACACCTATTATATACAACATTGGAATTTGGATTCCTTAATATTGAACGCGACACGTCTTCTCTCGAAGAATGTTGCATGCAAAACGGCTCGGTTTACATGATTTTCACGCTGAAAATTCAATCATAAATAATGCACATGGAATGACAAGCCGTCGATCCATCCATGTGCATTATTTTTGACAGAATATTCAGCGTAGAATCATGTAAACTGAGCAATCTTGTTTGCAATTTCACTTTCAAGATACAAGAAAGCATGCAATATTGGTGAATGTTGGATGTAAGATTATGAAATGTCTTAGTTTCGCTCAAGATTGCAAGCATTTTACGAATGCAATGAGACAGTTTACATTAGTTATCGTTGAATGTTCAGTTGCAACTCGTTTTACATGATTATCATTAAAAAATGCGTGCAATGTAAATTTGAGATTTTTTTTGCTGTGTATTGAACTCTTTTGAACTTTCAATTCTGTCCTAATAATGATAATTGCATAAATTCTAAAAACAAAACCTCGTAGACCTCTCCGTTTTGTCTAAGAATGATAGTTATTTAAATCACATGAGCTTCATAACGCTACCGAAAAGCGTTGCAAAATAAACCATTACATAACTAAAATGCGTTGCGTAAGAGTCATTACCAAACGCTTTTCAGTTGGGTAATTGACTCATATGACAATGCGGAAGAGTAGGTTGGCGTGATAACAATAGCTTATTACAATGAGAAATTGCAAAAACTACTATTGTCATATTTTTCCTGCTGTCAAGAATAAACATCAGGGAATGCTATGATTGCTGAAATAAATTTCAGTTTAATTGCTTTTAATAGCCTTGCATATCCTTCCTGCATAATGCAATGCAATCCTGATATGCAAAATTCATATCCTTCAAATTAAATTCTGGACTTCTTCTGATATCTTGAAAATCCAGTCTACTTATGGAATTTCGAAACTTCTCCTCTTTTCACTCGAGCGTTCGTGAAAATTTCATTTGTTCAAATCTTGATGGTTGAACTGAAGTTCTAGATTGTCCTTGAAAACTAACCAGTAATCAGGATTTTCCAAAGCTATTACGCACGGATGGTTCTTATCCACGCAGCAAACTTGCTATTTCTGAAAAAAAAAAACATGTTCAGATGATCGTTTATTGGTGTATTACCAAAATGTTAGAGGACTTCGCACCAAGATCTGGACGCCTCTGAATCTTCGTACAACATTGTAGTTCTAACCAAAACGTAGCTGGATGGCAACATATATTCAGCTCAGATTTTTAGCGATAAGTACATGGTGTTTTGAAAGGATCGCAATTAGATTAATAGTGCGAAACTTTGGGAAAAAATGCATCTAAATTGCTGTTTCTACTCATTTATCATGCAGTATTCATCCGTCTCCTATCTACGAAACACTGAAGCATTTTTGGGTTAGAATTGAAACTTCAGCAAGAAACATTATAGTTGGAGCACTGTACCTTCCACAAAACCGAAAGTCAAACTGTATGGACATAGAAGCGCATGTACGATCTTTTGGTTTGGTTGCTTCCACATTGAAGTCTTTAGACATGTTTATTCAACTTGGTGACTATAACCAACCCGGCATCGTTTGGTCTCAGCTCTGTCATTCTGCCTTGTCGCACTTAGTCGACGACTAAGAAGCTTTTCTCAGATTACGATTTTACGATTTTCGCCCGAGTTCATGAAAAGATGTTAGTCATGTGATTGACCTTTCCAAAATCACCTACAATCAAGCGCCCTATGAGACATCAAACAAAACTTCCAACCAGTATCAATGCTTTGATGTTATTTGACTTTGTCTCATGTAGATCAGCTGCATCCTAACGCCCTGTAGGAACATCAATAAGAAATTAAAAGTTTTAACGCCCTGGTGTAATGAGACTATGTCTCACGTTGATCAGGTGCATCTAACGCCCTGTAGGATATCAATTGAAAAACCCAAGCTGTATTAACGCTCTGGAGTAATTTGACCTCATCTTTTAGCCCTTTATGAGATTAATCGAAATTGTCAAGCTTTAACGCCCTGGAGCTAGTTGACCTTGTCTTATGTAGATCTATGTCCTTGTCTAATTTACATGCACATGGACATCAATTGGAAATTCCCAGCTCTTTCAACGCCCTGAAGTAATATTATCTTATCCTATGTAGATAGATCAGGTGCAAACGCCTTGTTAGACATTAATAGAAATTATCAAGCTGCATCAATATCCTGGAGTATTTAACTGTATTTCACATAGAGAGAACAGTAACATTTTAACGCACTGTAGAAAAGCAATCGTAGTTTCCGAGCTGTATCAACGCAATATATTTGATCCTCTCTTATGTAGATCAGAGTTGCTCGCTGTAACTATCAACGCCAAAAAATTGCCCACTGAGGCAAAAATCTCGCATGATTTTCATAAGATCACACTAATGAACGTATTTTTTATATTTTTTTTGTCGGTTCATAAGACACTTGTGTATTTCATACGACGAGATTGAGATTTATAAGACTAGTGTAATGATTTCATAACTTCAATTGTCAATGTCATAAGAACGCTTATGAATCCCATTGATCATCATTGTGAAAGACCACGTGAGACAAATTTTCTAAGTACATCAGAAATTCAATATGGCTACCGAACTTGACGTGTCTGACTTGTCGCTGGCTGCCTCCGTTTTTAATGTATCAAGGGGTAAATATTTCCTATTTATCATAATTTACGCTGTAACTGACACTTTATTTCCATCAGGTTGTGGAATTGGATCCGACAAAGATTTTTGTATGAAAATTCAAAACAATCTGTGTGACGCTTAAGAAATCATAAGCCCCCCTCATCCCTTTATGGATGCCCCTAACGTAAACCTTCACCAATTGAAGCGTTCTTCAAATTTTTCCTTTGCTATGATTTACTGTTTCGCGTTAAAATATGTTAGCCAACTCAAGAAATTCAAATTGTCATTCACTTTGTCGTATCGCAACTCGATTCTTATGCTTGCAGTAAAAAGCTTTAATCGAATTGCGGCGTGACAAAATGGATGAAAATTTGATTTTTGCTAGTTGGTTATCAAATCGGATTAGTATAATTCATTCATTGAAATTTATAATCTAAAGCTCAAATTACACAAGACAGTCTTATGGAATCAAGAATGGATTAGAACGTAATTCATAAGACTATCTATGGCGGTTCATAAGATCATCTTACGAAATTCCTTCGAGGTGTGTTATGGAAACAACATCTGCCGAAAATCATACGATGGTCTTATGAATTTCAAAGATTTTTCTTGTGTCGTAATTCCATAAGCAAATCTTATGACAATCTTACGTGCGTTTTCCTCAGTGCCGATTTCGACAGGCCGACTGCGATACAATTCAGATCATTTTGTATCCCATCCAGTGTCGTAAAAATTCAGCCGAATGATACCCGATCAGTGCGAAAACGAACAAAAACAAACTCCGCTAGCAAGAAGCCAATCTGACTTCGAGTGCGAATGCGACGAGAAAGAGAGTGGGTGCAACACACGCACACATTCAGTTTCACCCACTGTTGGTGTCATTTCAAAATTCAGTTTCACCTAGAGGCACTGAAATTGAAAATTGAATATAAAAAATTACAAATGAATTTTATATTACTGGTGTAAGAAAACGGCAATGTGATGCCTCCAGTTGATGAATCATGATTGTCTTTTAATAAAAAATACAACTTTTGCAATTTCCGGATGTTTTGTGGGGTATTCTGACGGAAATGATTTTTTTCACTAGTGAAATTGAATTTGAATGTCAGTAGTGGATGAGAATAAGTGTAGCAAAAGTAATTGAAAAACTGAATGCACGTTCTACCAGATTCGTGCATGTATTGTCAAACAAACATTCACACAAAGAAGAATTCAACGATGACAGAGCCTACTGAGGATCGGCGTTGTTGACTGTATATTGAAATATGCAGACACTGATCCCATCAGCATCATGCTGGTTATTCCATCACCAGTACATTGATGGCGATAGACTATGGATATCACTGATGGGTTAAGTTTAGCCTGGCAATTTATCAGTACGATATTTTTGACAGTGCTTCAGTTAGATCGAAAATATATGTTGGTCACTGAAAAACTTTAATAGTATGGATAATTACCACGTGATCACTCATTCTGCAGTGATTATGATTAGAGTGCACTGTTGCATCACTGCTGTTGGTTGTCAAATCTAAGTGATATTGATAGATCGCAAATGATATTGATAGTTTTAGAGCATCAGCCATCAGCTGATATGATTGATATTAGGCAACTCTGATGTAGATCAGCTGCACGTCAACGTCCTGTAGTATATCAATAAAAAAATGCCATACCGTTTCAACGCCTGGGAGTAATTTGACCTTATCTGGTGTACAGGGTGATTATTAATTCCTGTCAGTAAAGTAAATGATCGTAGATAAAAGATGTTTGTATGAATTTTAATTTTCAGCGTACATCCTGTTTTGTACGTCTATAAAGTTTGTTTTGACAAAGTAAAGATTAAATCTTTTTTTATTTACCTCAGTTTTTAGTCATATGTGTTGTTTAAAGGCATAACACTTGGCACGCACGTTTTCCACAGATATGTATTTTTGTCTAAAGTCCGGTGAAAAATTTGCCTGATTAAAATAGTATGTTACCAAAATCTTTCAGACTTACTAGGGAATAGCATAAGACTGATTATGGAACATTTTAGCGAAAAAAATATGTCTTTTTGGTTAAAAAAAATATGCTTCTGAATAACGTGCGTGTTAACTGTAATGCTTCTGAAACAACGCATGTGGCTGTAAATTAAAGTAAAAAAATAAATATGTTATCTATGTATAGTGAAGACCAATGTAATAGATGTCCAAAACTGGATATGCACTGGTAATTAAAATTCATACAACCATCTTTTTTCTAGGATTACTTATTTTACTGACAGAAAATAGTAACCACCCTGTAGATTAGTTGCTTACCATCGCCCTGTAGGACATTAATTGAAAACTGTCATGCTGCATTCTGACACCCTGTAGAACATCAATTAAAAATTCCAAGTTGCATCAATGCTTTTTTATTTGTTATTTGACCTTGTCTCATGTAGATCGATCTCAATTATCAACGCCCTGGAGTAATTTGAACTTTTTCCATGTCAATCACGCCCTGTATGACATCAATCGAAATAATCCTACAACAAAGCCCTGTAGTTTTTGACTTTATTCCACACAGATCTTTGCGAGATCTGTAGCCTCTTGACGCCCTGTAGAAAATCAATCGAAATTTCCTAGCTGTATCAACATCCTGGTTATCGTATGTAGATCAAGTGCATTTCAACGCCCTTTATGACATTAATCCAAATTTCAAGCTGCATCAAAGCCCGAAAGTAATCCGAGAATGTTTTATGTAGATTAGGTACATCTCAATAACCTGTAGGACATCAATTGTACCTTCCAAACTGTATCAACGCTCTTTAACAATTTAATATTTTTCACGGAGACCAGGAGCATCTTAACGCCCTGTAAAAATCAATCGAAATTTTCGAGCTGTAAAAACGTCCGAGAATAATTTGCCCTTATTGGCCTGTGTGACATCAATCAAAATTCCAAGCGCCCTGGAGTAATTTGACTATATCTCGTATAAACCAGACGCATCTTAACGCAATGTATCAATTGAAAATTCCAAGCTGTATCAACGCCCTGGAGTGATTTGAACTTGTTTCATGTAAACAGCTGCACTTGAACGCCCTACAGGACATGCATTAAAAATACCAATCTGTATCAACAGTAAACAATCGTCTGATCGACGATATTTTTAAACGTACGGATTTTATAAGCTCCCGAGATGTCCGTCGACGTACTCAAATTTTTATTCGATCTATTTCATTTAGGTTTTTTCGACCGTGCGATTAAAGTATTGGTGGCAATTTTCTTATGAAACGACCTTCCTGGGAATAGAAGCGCCCTCTGAGCTATAGAAATGCCTTGCCCTCAATAAGGTCGAATAAGAAGCTCAATTTTTCATCATAATGAAAAAGGTTTTTTGATAACCCACTTGCACGCTAAGTAAAACTCAAATTACTCTTGTGAATTTATTAAATTGGCAGTAAAATACTAATCCTAGATTAAGAACATTCAATGGTGTACAAATTTACAGAATTCAGAGGCATTTCCAGATCGTGTCCGGTATTAAGTGCCACCTTTTAATATTGGTCAATTTGGTACTTAAATACATCATCAAAAGGCAATGTCAAAATTAATATTTAGCTTTTTTTTAAAGCTACAAAAACGATAATATTTATTATAAATAGGCACCAAACCGTATAAAACAAATAGTTTTTGAATTACGAATTCAGCGGCTTAGGTGTCCGGTCCGGATCTCCCCTATCCATTTGCTATACTTGTGTTTTTTCGATGATCTTTCAACACGAAGGTTGCAGTTTTGTAACTACTCATTCAAGTCATAGCGTCATTATGCTTGATTGGAACATGTAATGTGATCATATTAGATCTACATTATGTAGCAGAAGTGCTTTCCAATGACAAGTCATTTTCTGGTTGAAAGCTACTTCTGTTAAGAGCAGTAATTTAGCCCTAAGCAACCTTAGGTTTTAGTATCATGACAAAACTTCGGAATTCCAGAGGTAATGGTTGAACTTGTAAACTATTAATTTATTGAGATCCTATCTAATCACCTAAAACATTTCCAGTAATTTTCCGATATCAACTAACTAATCAAAAACCAATGTTTTCGCTCTCTATTTCAGAACAAATGATGCGTGATCAGTCCCATTCGGCATCCTACATGCCCACGAAACCTCCCATGACGCATCCGTTGTACAGCCAAACTCTCGAGCAACACCACGCACTCCTCAACCAGTATCGCTACAGTATGGCAGCGGCCGTATCGCCAGATGGAAAGCCAGTGCATCCACACCCTTACAGCACCGTCCCTGGAGCTGTACCCCCGATGCAGAAAACCGCCGCCGTGAACATCATCCAGCACGAAGGCCACACACCAACCAAAGCAGATCCCGGTAAACAGCTACCTGCCACTGGATCACCCAAAGGCGAGTCCAAAAGTGAACCAACCTCATCAAGCTCCACTCCGGCCACACTTTCGCCTCAGATGGCGTACCTGCCGAAGCATTGGATCTGGAACACCAGTCTCTTCTACGCAGCCAATCGCAGCATTGCGGCTGGAGCTGATCCCAGCGTGGCTTTCCCTCATGGATATCTAGCGTATGGCAATCCGTTCGCCACTTCAGGTGGATTCGCCGTGCAACGGGACAGCTACAGGAATGATGGAACCAGCTCCAACACCAGTTCGTCACCGGTTCAGATCACTGATGTCAACTCGGACGATTCCTCCGATAACCACGATGATCTGCGGGTAGGTTCAAAACTTTTAAGTTTCTAATTAAGCCAAACTAATGATTTTATTCTAACCTCAGACAAGCATCTGCAAAAAGCGCAACCCATACTCGATCGAGGAGCTACTCAAAAAGCCCGAAAAACGTCAAAAGCTAGACTCGGTGACCATTACCTGCGTGCCACGGACCTCTCGTGACGGGTACCAATCTTCACCGTCGGCATCGCCATCGAAATCGACCAGCCCTCCGCTTCAGTCGACTCACTATCCAGCTCCACCCAGTTCAACGGGATCGATCGACCTCCACGAGGGAATCAGCCTGATCAAATCCAAACCGGAAACTCTCAACGAGAACAGTGTGAATATTGAAATTTGTGATTGAACTACCGTAGAGTATTTACTGATTGCCATAACAAGCGCATTTGTTGAATTAGTTTTGTACGTACTGTTATCGCTAGATGGAGAATCCATTCGTTTGTACATATGTGAACCCTTAATTGTGAGAAACAAACAATCTCCCGCAAAGTAGAATCTATAAATCTATCAAAAGTACTAGGATAAGTATAATTTATTAACCAGTTAAGACCCGTACTGTTGGAATAGATCCGTTCTAAAAGAAGACTCATGTATAAATAAAAATAAATCAAAACATTCAGACTAGTGTGAATCAAAGAAAATCACGGAAATCCACTGCTCAAAACCCTCACTGTAATATAATGTAGACTAATTGTTTTAATAAACAGCCGAAGCGAATTACTGTAATAAATTAAAAGAAAAATAAATAATTTGTTCTCCTCTTCATCCATCCATCCCTTATGGTACCCATGTAGATAACGCACAGTGGCTCAAAGCTGCCCAAAAGCTTTTCTTTCCATTCTATAACGTCGAATAGTAAATCTCCAAAATTTTAAATCGATGTGTATATTTCAATTTTTAGCAACATTTTAACTACAGTGATCAAGTCAAATGTACTGGAAATGACTGATTTTTGTTTAGAAAATAATTTCAGTTACTTTGCTTTTCAAAATCATTTCATTAATTTATTGAGCAAGATTTGTAAATTTATCAAACTTTTGCATGAAATGCAGCCACTGTGTGACGGCGACAACCGAGAAGTCGCCACGACACGGTCATATTGTATCATTTTTGCTGGTTTCGCCACCAGAACGGCAGCCAGCCCCATCAACAGCAACAGCGTGTAATAATTGCGACCGGTTTTTGATCCACTTGATGAGTCCTTGCAATCTGCCACGGTTATCTCGATGGCGAGATCTTCGGGTCCCCCTCGGAGATTGATCAGATTGGAGCAAATCACATTCCTACGATACGATACAGCACGGCACGACATGGGGAATTGATGGCCGGGGGCAGTTTAATTAACTGGTCGAGCTTTACGGTCGCAAATATTGGTTGAGTGGCTCTCCGATGTTTGGCTGATAATTGATGATCAATCTCACGAATGTGATTCTTCGGATACGCATGCTGGGAGTTTGACCATATTTGTTTTTTTTTTATCAATAGAAGCTCAAGGGGCCCAGATTTTTGTAGCGGTAAACGCGCAGCTTTTGAGCAAGTCTAAGCTAAGGGTCGTGGGTTCGAATTCCACCGGTCGAGGATCTTTTCGTGAAGGAAATTACCTTGACTTCCCAGGACATCTTTGTACCTGCCATACAATATACACATGCAAAATGGTAAATTGTCAAAGAAAGCTCACAGTTAATAACTTTGAAAGTGCTTACAGAAGCTTAGAAGCAGGCTCTATTCTAGTTGGGACGTAACGCCAGAAATAAGAAAAATAAGTCAATCCGCACTTGAGGCTTGGTTTCAATTTACGAAACATTTTTTTTTCAGGAATCTTGTGAAAAATCTGGTGTAACAGTTTTGAGTCAACATCTAAAATTGCGCTGAAGCTTCAAAGGCACAAATATCGCGAAGAAAGCATTCAACATCAGTGCACTTTTTATTTTCGCTATGTACACTAGCAGAAAGCGTAAAATAAGAAGATCGGAAACGTTTGCCAACTATTTCTCTAGTTTGGTGCCTTTGAAAACGTGAGTAGGGGTACAAGTCGGCCATTGTGCCGACCATCTTAGGATTCTGAGATGTTTCACCTTAAGTAACCCGTATCATTTACGGGCGATCACCATTCTTGATACAGCCTACTAAGGGGTCGTCCAGTCCATAAATGACGTAGCATTATAGGTGGGAGGGGGGGCTTCTCGAGTTTGTGACGATGTGTGATGAGAGGGAGGGAGGGTTCCCAACTTGTGAACGTAGCATTTTGAATAATTTCGTTTAAAAGAAAAGAAAAATTTAACAAACAGTTTATTATCAACCTTTTTTGTCTGAATTTTTAAACTTAAGTTAAAAATGATGATTCAATTTCATAACATCAATATTAAAATATTGAAAAATTTGTAAGAAATTTATTATTTTCCTGACAATTAAGCAGATTTTATAAAGCTTCAAATAGCTATGTGAATTTCATATTGTATTTGTGTCCAAACTATTTCATTTATAAATCAACAAATTAAAAGTTTAATAAGTTAAGAAAAATCAATGCTTTATTGGCTTGGAAAATATTGTTTTTCCATTTATTAACAAGACATAGAATAAACTGTTTCACTTTTATTCACATTTCTTGTTGGAGCTTTATTTCCTCAAAAGGTCATTTAGGTAAATGTTAACGTTATTATAGTAAAACAAGATATTTAAGTGCCTTCAATGTTACAGGAGATCTCCACTCAGTCAACTCAAAAATTCATTTTGATATATCAATGATCTTGATGGAACAGCCTGGATATTAATAATCTGGATAATCTTCCCAGGACTACCAGAATCCTCATTTACCATTATTTTGAGGATTTTCGTGCATTGTATTTTCTTTCAAATTTATTGCAGTATTTCTTAACAAATAAAGATGGTGTCCTATTTGTCTTAAATATTTAAGTACAGAAAACGATGATGAAGTTTAGTTGAAGTAGTTTGAACTTGTTTTAGGTTTAAACAATAGCAAAAGTACTACAAATCTAATTCAACCTAAATTTAACCAAATTAAATTTAAAGTGCGAACCAAAACTATGGATCTTAAACAGGAAATAAGTTAGTTTAAACTGTTTTCCAAATCATTTTTGAGCGCAACGCTAATTATCATTTGTAAGATTATCCTGACGTTTCAGTCAGTAATTAGTATCAAACTTTGAATTTCTGGATATAAATGTTTCGTTTTAGCCCAATTTGTGACGATATGCTACGAGGGGGGAGGGATGTAAATAATCAATGAAAAAATGCTACGTCATTTGTGGACGCCCCCTACGTGTTATGTTGTTGTTCCATTGTCTATCACCTGTAGTAAAGACGTTTTTTTTAAGACACCGACACGTTAATGCTTCCAGTGGACGATTATGCCCTTTGAAGGAAGCACCACACTAGGCAACGGACTAGCATGCAACACCCAGTGGCACAGTCGAAATACGTTCCTGACGAAAAGTTTTCCGGACTGAAGCGGGAATCGAACCCACACTCATTGACACGATGCGGCTAAATGCTTGGTAACACTAACCGCACGGCCACGAAGCCCACAAGTTTGTGACGAATAATAATCAACGGACCAAATCATTACTATATTGTTAAACCTTCGAAAAGGCTTAACCCAAGATCGGTCGCATGCGTGTACTGAGTACACGCACCCTGAAAAAAGTTCGCTTTTCATGCACAGCTCGAGCGAGGTGGTGTCGGCAATGGCTGAATGCGCGACCGCTCTTGAGTTAAGAAAGCGATAGAAGTTGGCTTTCATTTCGCGAAACTTATTTGGCTATCCTCACTACATTAGTGTAAAGGGAAACATGTCGGAATCCAAACATTGCCATCTCACGACTTCAAATACACTATTATGCAGAAATAATAAACGTACGAAGTCGATTTTCTTTTTTTTAACAAAAAAAATCATACATTTTCACTCTTCATGTCTCGATATCTCCCTATTTCGATGTTATTTTCATTCCTAATTTTCTCTCCGTATGTTAATATGCCTATTATCAAAGGTTACTATACTAAATTTTGGGGATTTAAAACAATGTGCGAAGACAAAATGACGTCTGTTTGTTTGGAACGGTGTGATTTTCACTCTAGTATTGATTAAAAATTTGTTCTATTTGTCGATCTTTGATGATCCCTTCGATATCGAGATGTGGAGAGTCGACTGTACTATAAAAGCATGAATCTGATCAAGTAACATATGTTGTTAGTTTTGGTGCTACTAAAGGAGTAGGGTGATGTGCTAGTATCCATCGTATTAAGCTTTGATCAGTCAGAACCTGGAATTTTCGCAGTATTGCAGTGAATGAACCGATGCCAAACAATTCTTTCCTAAAACGGCTTTCGCATTGTGCAATAAGATTTTGATAAATCTTGATCGTCTATTAGAAATAATGCAATGAAATTATTACTTGCCGTTTTCTCTATTCGTCGTATCGGTATCGTTTTCCTTTCTGTCGCAATCAGTTTCAAGATTCGTCTCACAATTAACATCTTATTGTGATATAATTAGTGGCCAAAATACAACATATCAACGCTATAATAAAATGTTTTACTATAATAACTAGATCTACGGCATCTCCCTCCATTCCTTCAGCATGATGAAATATATTAATATCCTTTAAAATTCATTGTTCGCCATAAAAATTCAGCCCGAACATGTTAACACAATTGCTTTTGACCGAACAATCATCACAGCTGTTCACAGTGCAGTAGTGCAGCGAAAAAAACAACCGTGTTCTACGCCGAACATCGCGCCCAAGCTTTTTTTTCTCAGTTTTACGGTTTGAACTTTGTTAACTGTTCTCAATTATACGCGGTCGTTGAGGAAATTTCATAAAACTTCGTGAATTAAATATGGTAGTTTTATGGCGTGTGATTGGAATGAAATCCTTCAGTGAAGAAGTACGAAGAATTTTTATAGTGAAAACAAGTGCCCAGTGAAGTAAGTCACACAGGGGGCGGTAATAAGTTTGTTTCGTAAAGTGGTGTGGCTCAGTCGATCGCTAAGCATTTTATTCGGATCGTGTTCGTCCATGCGATTTCGGTGAAAAAGTGCAAAGTGAATAATTGAACTCAAGTTATTTATCTAAATACAGTAGTTTTATTGCATTTTTGGTGTACAAGTGAACGAACCAGGTTTCACAAAATGACACTTGGAAAATCAATCTCTGTTGCAGTTAAGTTTGAATATTTCAAGTTTAATACGACGAACCGCGCTTACGAAGAAGTAGATCGAATCCCTATATGGTCACAAAATTCGTTGTATTGAAATGCTTCTTAGTATGCCAGACGATTCGGCCATTAAGAACCTTCTATGCCATAGTGCATCATGAGAATGTCCAAGTAGTTTTCTATATGATTTCAACATCAGCGAAGAAGTCAAATTGACTTAAACGTGTGAAAATTTTAGCTCGTTTGTTAAACCTGGCCCAATTCAAGTGTTACGTCTGTTTGTCTATGTATAGCTTAGCTTAGCTTAGACTGACTACACATATCAATGGTTGCTATTCCGTGATTGACCGAAGTCAGTGAAAATGCACAAAGAATCAACTAGAAGATCGGCTGGGATTGGCCATAATCTTCTTCAGTATGCATAATTCAGTGCCTCTATTTATACATGGTCAATAACGGCGCCAGCCACGTCCTTGCAGTCAGGTGGGATTGGGGGAAGGAATTTTAGTGTGTAACCTTTGCTATTTGGAGACCGTGTTTGCCTCTGCATCTCCACAAAGGTTACTGGGAGGGATGTTTGTTAATGGGGAGGATCGTTGGGTCACAGGATTCACTTTGATAAGCGATTAAACCATGATAAATAAATATTGGTGAGATAAAAACATGCTTATATGTAAATATAATATTTTCATTTGATATGAACAATACCTATGTAGAGAAAAATTATGTCGACACTTGACGTGACGAACCTTTAAAAGTTTGTTGAATAAAGTGAACCTTTCGCAAGTCTACACTCGTAGTGTTGAACCATTCAAAGTTTTTTTTTTAAATTACAAAAATAAAGGTAAAGAGAAAAAGGTGTTTTGAAAAAAAAAATTAGACATAAATAATTTATGAATCAGAGTCTATGTCGACACTCACAGTGACGAACCTTTCATAGTTTTTTGAAAAATCATATTTACGTCTCACCGTTGTAATGATTAAAGGTGCAGTCATACATATTTTATAGATTAGAAATAGTAGCATGAAACGAGCTCACCAATTGAACCGTTATCCTTGAGCAGCAATAATCCACTTTCAGCTTCACTCGTTTGCTCGTCTATATAAAACCACTCAGAGAAAATAGGCACGTCACCCGAGAGGGAAAACAACTGACGACTGTTCGGGCTTTCTTGACGCACTGCCCAGGAGCAAGCGTCAACGTCGAAAGATCAAAAAAGAACTAATCGAACGCGGCACTTTTTCACTTTACTCGACTGATGCGCGACATGTTTGATCCTGCCCTCATCGCCGGCCCCCGCAGGAGCAAGCGTTAAGGTCGAAGGATCAAACACAACTCTGTTACGTCTGTTTGTCTATGTATATATGAAAAACTGTTTCATTTGTAATCCCCCATAGTCTTCTGCGGTTGATACTATCGAATACCCCATCATATTCCTGGCTCTAAATGGAGCATCACAAAACAACAAAGTCCCAAAACTTTTAATGAAATCTTGTTTTTATTCAATTACACGAAAGAGCATTTAACTGCAACTACTTTAACAATTTTTCCCGCTCAAAACGGCTATAGGGAGCCGCATCCTATTTTTTGCCCTTTTGATTCACTTTAGCAGTGGGATTTTTCGAAAGCTACTGAGCTCATATACGGCAACAATATGCGTCGTATTAAAGTGCTTCTTATTGCAAAGTTTCAGACGATTCGGCCGAGAAAAACCGAGAAGAAAGTTTAAGCCAAGGGGTGTGACACATAAACATAAGAATCTAAGAACCTAGTCTAGTACACGACACTGAAGACGGACTTACAGTTGAGGTCGAAATACGCGTATCTGTCATAGGATACAAACTCTAGTGGAATTAAATGGTATAGCACTAAATTCGTTTTTTTCATCTGCTTATAAGAACATGTTTTTCGGACTCAAGCCAACGGAAAACATTAGAAAATTGAGTAAAAATATGTTATTGGTCTAAACTTAAGCGTTTGGCACTAAAATTACGTTCATATTACGAGACGTTTTTGAACAGCTGATCGCTAATTTTATGAATGAAATTTTGAACGTGTGAAAGTAACATCAACATTAGACTGGCCCTTAAACAAAAAAGTTGTAAAACTCGATGGGGCACCCCCAAGATATGAGCCTTAGGGTAAGAAAAACTCTCTCGAAATTTCAATTCAATTGGTTGCTCCACCAGCTGGCGCATTCGATTTGAACTTTGTATGGGATATTCGTTTCAAATATATTGAAAATTGACCCTATATCACTGTTTCGTTCCGTATACTAATTGTTCGCGTTCAACTAAACTCAGAATGACAAATACACTAGTTGATACCCCAATGAACATAATTGCAGAAGGTTGTATCTGGGTTTAGACTCATTTTCATTACTACTTCAGTTGTTGAAAGTAAGGCTTAGATCAGCACTCCCGTACAGTCACTTATATGCATGCGACATGTGCCTCAGCTCGCCCAGCGTCATAGGTGGCTATGATGCGCTAAGTGGCTACCTCCAAGCTATGTTTAAGAAACACAAAGCAGTATTGCATGATGTAGGGGGACTGGGGGTAGTTTGCCCACGTTAAGGAGAACAGCGGTTTTAGATGTGAAAAACATTATTTTATGATCTTTTTTAATTATGGTTGGATAGACAAACATGTTTTCTACCAAATAGTAGAAACAGATATCCATTTTAAATGTTCTGGGGTTTATGAATTAATTTTTAAAAAATGCTTGCTTAACTGCATATGTATTGTTTTGCGGGTTAAAACGCCCCGCTTGAGATCGGCGTTAGCCATGCTGTAAACGAACGCACACAATCATGCTTATATATGGGTTGCATACATCCGGGCGTTTGTTCAGATGTTATTTTTCAACTAGCTTACCCGACGTGGCTAGCCACGTTCCAACGAAATTTTAGAGCAAAATGCTACGTATAATCTTTCAAATCGCATGATACTGATGACCGCAAAATCGCCTAAATTTATGTTCTGGCCATACTCCATCGAGAACGTGGGTTCAATACTGTTGTAGTAATCTAATCTGAAATAATTATATCCGTATATGCTGTTGTAGCGTTTCTTCTGCTGTGAAATATTTCAAAAGTTACAGAATCTTCTAGCATATTCTTCGGAATAGCTGCTACAAAGTAGTATGATTCATTGATATTTTTCAAAATCACAGTTGTGGTGAAAAGACCATCGACTCAGGAAAATATCGAGTCAAGGAACAGGAATGTTTTGGAAATCTATAATTTGTTTTAAGGCGAAGTAGGTCGTCATTGAAATTTGTACGCGTCGTTGATGATTGTTGCTAATTCATATCACGATTTCGAATCAAAGAAAATCAGTTGGTTTAGCACTGACACAGCTGAAAAAGTATCAGCATATTTTATGCATGTTAGCGCGTACAGTGACACATTTTCAAGTCAATATGAACTATCAAGACTGACTTGTTTTTTTAATTATGAATCGTGGTTTACGGCCAACCAGCCGAGTGGAAGTTTAACAACTACCGAAAAGCTAAACATTACATATAATTTGCAATTGGATTAGATGGACAAATTGATGTGAAGATTTGCGAAAAAGTTACACGTCTTCTCAGTGAGAATCGAACTCACGACTCCCCGATCTCTAGTTGGGGCGCGTTAACCACTACGCCATGAGAGGACTCATGAACGCAGAAGTTAACCTGAATTCGATTTCAGCTCAATAATCACGTGGTCCTCTTTCGCAAAGTGCACCTCTTTCGGAAGAATTAGATGCCCATCCAAACACAACGCTTTCTATATATATCCAATGCCTAGCCCGAGAGCGCATTGCTGGCTAGTGTAGTGTGCTATTCCTATACCTAAAAAACAATGCGCTCTCGGGCTAGGCATTGGATATATATAGAAAGCGTTGTGTTTGGATGGGCATCTAATTCTTCCGAAAGAGGTGCACTTTGCGAAAGAGGACCACGTGATTATTGAGCTGAAATCGAATTCAGGTTAACTTCTGCGTTCATGAGTCCTCTCATGGCGTAGTGGTTAACGCGCCCCAACTAGAGATCGGGGAGTCGTGAGTTCGATTCTCACTGAGAAGACGTGTAACTTTTTCGCAAATCTTCACATCAATTTGTCCATCTAATCCAATTGCAAATTATATGTAATGTTTAGCTTTTCGGTAGTTGTTAAACTTCCACTCGGCTGGTTGGCCGTAAACCACGATTCACAATTAAAAAAACAAGTATTTATCGAGCAACGGACTCATGTTCCGTAACCGGTCGTTTGAGAACGTCGCGACCCATTGGAAGCCCACACAATAGAAACCTCAGCCAGCGCAGTTGCTGGCTAGTGTAGTGTGCTATTCCTATACCTAAAAAACAATGCGCTCTCGGGCTAGGCATTGGATATATATAGAAAGCGTTGTGTTTGGATGGGCATCTAATTCTTCCGAAAGAGGTGCACTTTGCGAAAGAGGACCACGTGATTATTGAGCTGAAATCGAATTCAGGTTAACTTCTGCGTTCATGAATCCTCTCATGGCGTAGTGGTTAACGCGCCCCAACTAGAGATCGGGGAGTCGTGAGTTTGATTCTCACTGAGAAGACGTGTAACTTTTTCGCAAATCTTCACATCAATTTGTCCATCTAATCCAATTGCAAATTATATGTAATGTTTAGCTTTTCGGTAGTTGTTAAACTTCCACTCGGCTGGTTGGCCGTAAACCACGATTCATAATTAAAAAAACAAGTATTTATCGAGCAACGGACTCATGTTCCGTAACCGGTCGTTTGAGAACGTCGCGACCCATTGGAAGCCCACACAATAGAAACCTCAGCCAGCGCAGTTGCTGGCTAGTGTAGTGTGCTATTCCTATACCTAAAAAACAATGCGCTCTCGGGCTAGGGATTGGATATATATAGAAAGCGTTGTGTTTGGATGGGCATCTAATTCTTCCGAAAGAGGTGCACTTTGCGAAAGAGGACCACGTGATTATTGAGCTGAAATCGAATTCAGGTTAACTTCTGCGTTCATGAGTCCTCTCATGGCGTAGTGGTTAACGCGCCCCAACTAGAGATCGGGGAGTCGTGAGTTCGATTCTCACTGAGAAGACGTGTAACTTTTTCGCAAATCTTCACATCAATTTGTCCATCTAATCCAATTGCAAATTATATGTAATGTTTAGCTTTTCGGTAGTTGTTATCAAGACTGAGTTTTATCACTTTGAAATGCAAGCTGAAAAGTCATCATTGTTGCCAAAATGAATGACGGGCTACTTAGCCTTAAGTATGCATCTAAGAGTCGATATCGAGTCATTAAACATCATGGAGATTTCGCTGTAAATTAATAAAATCGTATATTTAGCGAACATTCATCTCATTCACAGGCGTTGCAGAATTCGCTCTCATTTGAGAATGAAGCACGATCAAAGCAAGCAAAGAAAAACATCGCATCTGTTGCGGTCCACGATCGTCATTGTATCGCAAGGTGTAACAAGTCTGATAAATGGAAGCAGCGAGCGAGAGCCCCAACGAGAGAGCGATGATAAAATCCATTTTTCCCGCTTGTTTACCGTTGGGGATAGGTGTTTTCTTTACTGGCACGATAAACAATCCACGAACTTCCAATAACAACAGTGTCCCCCAAGCTTGGAGCATGTTTAGAGGGGTTTTATCATGCACTACTATCCCCCCAATCTGATCAAACTTGTAGCAGTATACGATAAACAGTCTCTCATAATGTGCAGCATGTTATGATAGTTACAGAGAGCGATACGTGAGAGATTCTCTCAATTTTCTCAGGATTCAATCCCTGCTCATTCATCTTTATCTTGCTTTTAAATTTGTCAAACTCGTTTTTGAATCTGAGTTGGAACTGGAGAAACCCGTTTCACATTTTCAACTCCAATCCGATTCAAGTTCGACCAAATTACAATTTGCTTGAAGTTGATTTGTTCACGTTATAGGCACCAACCAAATTCCTATACAGAGGACAATGATGAAGTGTTCGAGAATATTCCACGAATTGGAATGAATAAAGCTCCAGAGAACTCCAGAATATTCTGTCAAAAAGCTGTTGTAGTGCTCTACAATTTGCAATTGTAATGTTTCGATAATAAAATTGACCGTTGTAGTGCTCTTAAATTACTGTTGTAGTGTTCAACGAAACTTTTCGATGAAACATTTCAAAGCGTTACTGACAGACAGACAACGCTGGGATTTTATATATATGATAATAGTATACATGCTGATGCGAAAAATGTACATTTGTAAGGTTCCAATTTGTGCGTAACCTCAACGCGGCATTACGGTTGATAGAATTTGAATTCAAACGGCTGTTTTGGTGTTATGAAATAGGGGTGGGCGTTTTGTCCCCAGAGTTGATTAAAGTTTAAGTCCTTCAATAAGCTTTTTGAGGGTAAATTCAACATATGTTTTGCACGTAATACAAACTATGACAGTGCACAAGTTGGCTCTCGAAAAACGTTTTCATACGATTTGATCGATTTGGTTGATAAAAACACATAAAAATATATTGGGAAAAGCATTTTTATCCATTTTCTATGATCTAGGATGAAAAAAAGCGTTCTAAAACACATCGTTCGTCCAAATCGATGGTGGCGCGTTTTGCCCCCTATGGGCATATTACCCCCAGTTCCCCTATTTCAGAGAGTTAAAACTCCAACTGGACCCTCCCGGGGTCCATAATAGGAATGTTTACAAATTTGGCGTTTCGCAGCGATCACTCTGATGCACAATAGGAGTCATGCACATATTACGTCACGCTCCGAGGGGGTGGAGAAGGTCAAGCCAAGCGTGACAAGCCTTACAAAATTTTCGAAGGACTCATACAAAAAACGTGTTAAAGGGGGTGGAGGGGGTCGAAAAAATCGAAATTTAGCGTGACATAATTTGTGTACCATTCCAATGAGCCGGTTTTGGCGGAATTAATTTGTTATTCCATCGTGTAAGCATACGATTTAGAGCCAAATAAGTTTTGCGTGTAACTTTTTTGATACAACTTAGTCCGAACAAGTTGAGGTGAGGACTAAATTTGCATGGAATTTGAAGTGGAAATCTTCTATCAATACATCGCATGCAATCACTAAAAACTTGTATCGTCAAAAGGCGAAAGAATATGAACACGCTTGTAAGCTACTACTTAGGGCCCAATGATTAGTCCTATTCAATGCATTCAGGGTACAATAAAAATTTTATGGAAGTTTCTTAAATTCAATGCATCAGTCAGGACTTCAACCGTAATCGATGTTACATTGTACTAAATTAACTTATTCGGCGTTCACGTTAGTTGCGGTACAAATAGAATATTAAATTGTTTATTGTTCGTTTAGTTGAGGAATAGATTCTCGTGCACATTTTCAAGGTGGATAAATAAATACTCACACGTCAGTTTATATGGCACTTTCATAGAAGCACGCACCTTGCATTCAATGTACAATCCAATATAATGCGTTACATGTTACTTGTTGGTTTTGTTAGCTACGACGCCATCCAATATATGGGAGAATATTTTGGTGTGACAAAATTATTTAGGTGTGAGTCTATTAGAGGGCAAAATCCTCAATATTACTTGCCGTTTTCTCTATTCGTCGTATCGGTATTTACATTTGAAGAACTTTGGGTATGGATCAATTTGCTTAGAACAATATTTGGAACCACTGCTTGGTGACCTTCGAAGTGCGATACACAACTTCCCAATAATCCATTTATCAAAGCAAAGCACAATAATTTTTGTAAATTTATGAACATGCTTTAAACTTTCAGAAAACAAAATGCACAAAACAAATGCACGAGCAATGCACATTGGTCCCAAAGCCATATCTAGGAAGACAAAAATGATTCTGCCTAAACCGTTAATTTTAGATACATGGTGTCTTCAGCAAAGTTTCTCCATATTTTTCAGACATTTTTTTCAGAGATGTGAAATTAGGGTGGCCCACATGGTTTACGAGATCAGCACATAAACTTTTTTGCTGACGCATTTAGGACTACACAATGTTTTAGAACAACCGATTTGGAGCAACTTTGCCGAGGAACCCAAATTTCTATCTCTTATGGTTCGCGAGTTATGATTTTTTTTTTAACAAAAAAGTTAGGGTGGTACTGAAAAATCAGTTTATTCTAGATAATTTTTTATACGATAACTTCTCGCAAAAACTTTGTTCCGAGCACATTTAGAACTTTCGATTGCGCATCATTTTGCCGAAGAAACTACTGTTCTACCTCTTACGGTTACAGAGTTATCAGAAATTTTCTTCGAAACAGTGTTTGTTTTCAAACGCCGATATCTCCGAAAGGCGCAAACGGATTTTCAATCTTTTGTCGGCATTAGAAAGATTATCTCTTTCTCTGTTTATGGTGAAAAAACTGTTAGGACGTTTTTTGTTTGAAAAGATTGACAAAATTTTGAAAATAATATGTTTTTTAACCGAAAATTGTTCATAACTTGAAAATATTCGAGATAGCTCTTTGGTGCCTTCAGCAAATATGTGCAAAATTGAAAGTTCTGAAAGTGCTTCATACAAAGTATTCATTAAAAATCATCGCTTTAAGATATATTCACCATAAACCGAATTTTATATGGTGAAGAAAGCGAAAAATGAGATATTTGCTGGAACAACCGGAATAACTGTATGTAGATTCATTTACAATTGAGAAAGATTGCATCGCTGCCTAGCGCCCTGAACTGAAAAAATGGTAAGAAACCCGCATCTTGTCAACTTTATTCACAGAAGAGAGGATCGATGAAAAGAAATCGATCATGCGACTTACCGCATTGCAATCGATTATAGCATACTTTAAGTACTTTTTTTCCGTCCGTTGAAAATAAAATGACAATCAAATGTCTAGAAGCGTTGGGGCACAGATAACAGATGTCTATGCTAGAACAAAAATGTTCCGGAAATCTGTGTAAAGTTTCAAACTTCAATACGTTGGCTTCAATACGCCGCCACACAGCGGGTTGCGTCAATCAGTGGTGAATATAAGTATCTTGAAATGTTTCATACTCACCACTCATATCGTCATGGGAACTTAGCGATAACAGTGCCACCACAGTATTGCTACTTGTGTTGCCATATAAAATGACCGTTTATTGTCTTACACAGTTTTGTAATCGGACTTGAACATCTGTTATCTGTGGTTGGGGCATTCAAAACTGTATCACAGTTATGAATTAAAGATAAGACCATTTCGGAAAAAACGCCAAAACGTATGCTCTCACTAACACACAATTCGTTTACATCACAGATAATTTGCTGTTATAGTGTTCTGATCCATAATATGAGTTGATTTGAGCCATAATAAGGACTCTCCTCTCCCACTAATCCTTATCTGTGGGATGGACGTCGTTTGAAATTTCGATAGAAATCGGCACATTTTCTTAAATAATCGTGAATTTTGAGATATATTCCCGAAAACAACTATATTGTGCAGTTCCAGGGAAGTAATTTTGTTTTGCACAGCTTTTTGATGATTGTTTATCAAATATTATTCTTAAAATTGACCCTTAGTTGATCCATAACAACTAACTATTAACTGCAAATTGAAGGCGGAAAGAAGGTTTATATTGATGGGACACTGAATGAGCCGTTTCCAAAAATTATGTGCAGCAAAATTGTGCTGCTTCGTCCTGAAAGGTATATACACTTACCTTTACCAACCCAAACTTTTTATTTTGCCTACTTTTATTTAAGAGGAAAATAACCATCATCGTTTTGCAAATTTTCAAAACCAGTTTTTTTGCTCAAAATTCAAGCAATGCTCATTAAAATCTATCATTACATTACACTTACTATCTGAAATGCGATGATAGATTTTCATAAGGATTGTTATAAATTTGAACGAAAAAACTGGTTTTTAAGTTTTGATGATTGCTGATGACTGAATGATGGATTCTTGAGCCTTAAGGGACCCATCGCACGATTCCGGGTTTTACTAAAGAGGACTTGCTTGCTTGTGCGTTGTACACCATCCCTTCAAAGCTCGTTTTTGTATCGCTGTAGGTTGTTACTCTGTCCAATATATCGAATATGCCACAACTTCCGCTTCAGAATGTCAACAGAAATCTCATATTACCCTATCCCCTCTTGACATATACACTCCCGTGCATAAGTTTGGGTTCACCCCCTCAAAAACATGCAAAAGTGTTCAGTCCACATCTCTGTGATTACACGTCCAATTCAAACTCTTCAAGTCGCATTCCAAAGGCAAAGAGTTATTCTTACTTCGTATGTATTTTTCCAAAAACATTCTTTGAACTTTGTATACTAAATATGTACTTAATATTGTGACATTTTTCAAAAAACACACTGAAAAAACATTACTAATTTTCTCAGCATTGGATCGATCAAAATTTTAAAACAAGGTGTCTTTAAAATCGCAATCTTATATTCTTTGAAGAGCACTCATGAAATTTTTGCGGAAAAATCTGAAAAGTATTCAAAATCAATGAAACAGTCAGTCAAGTCATCGTGCAAAAGTTTTGGTTCACCCCTCAGTATGGTGTATCGTGCAAAAGTTTGGGTTCACCTGAACTTACTTAAATCTGTGAAATCTCAAACCAATCATGTACGTGCCATTATTTGCGCTCAAAAAAGCTTTAAACTATTAAAATCGGTTGAAAAATGGCAGAGATATTGACAAAAATGATGTGCGTGTGGCTCAGATGAACCCAAACTTTTGCACGATTCGGATCATACTGAGGGGTGAACCCAAACTTTTGCACGATGACTTGACTGACTGTTTTATTGATTTTGAATACTTTCCAGATTTTTCCGCCAAAATTTCGTGGGGTCTCTTCAAAGAATATAAGATTACGATTTTAAAGACACTTTGATTTAAAATTTTGGTCGACCCAATGCTGGGGAAATTAGATATGATTTTTCAGTGCGCATCGTACCTTCGTGCTGTGCGTACACGAATTCTCTCTGCTCTTGGAAGTTTTCTTAAAAACTACCTAAAGCAATAAAACAGTACTTTTCAGTGCTACAAAAACAGTACTTTTCAGTGCTAAAATTAAAAACGGTACTTTTCAGTGCTACCCAAACAGTACTTTTCAGTACTATTTTTTCTACTATTGATCCCTTTACGATCCTTGTTTGGACCCGTGCCTTCGATTTTTCGTTGGACCCGTTGGCGAAAGCTAGCGGTGGTAATCCTTCTTGGACACCGTCTTGGGAAAAAACCTTTCGAAGGTCACGTCTTCTTTCGTTTATTAATTAAACATGGTATCAACAACAAACAAAAGGAAGGGTGAATCTCTGAATTCACTACTTCCTTCCAAAAAAGTGGGTTTTAAAACTGTCACTACACGTGGCAAGAATGGAAGAAAGGACGCTTCCCCGGAATGCGAACTTTCTTCCAAGGGTGAAACGAATAATTGTATCGAAATGAGCAATCAGTTCGATGCTCTAGACAAATTTTCCGAACACCAAATCGAAGCAGCCTCTAGCCCAGGCTCTTTGATTCAAGTGAGGAAGCAAAGAGTGCCGCCTATCGTGGTCAGTTGTTCCGAATTTGCGGGATTTAGGCAGGAGATCTTGAACTCCATTAGGGGAATCAAGGTTTCCTTCCAAATCGCAAAGAAAGGAGACTGTCGCGTTTTGCCGGAAACTCTTAAAGATCGTGAACTTCTTCTCAAACATCTTGAAGAGAAGAAGCACACATTTTTTACTTATGACAACAAAACTGAACGTTTGTTTAAAGTTGTCTTGAAAGGTCTCTCAAGTGACTATAAGTCACCTGAAGAGATCAAAAATGGAATAAGTGATTTACTTGGATTTTCCCCAGTCCAAGTAATCATTATGAAAAAGAGAACCCAATCTGGCATTGTTCGGAAAGGGCTTTCTCAAGAATTTTATTTAGTTCACTTTAACAAAAAAGAACTAAATAACATTAAAGCTTTAGAAAAAGCAAAACTTTTGTTTGATGTCCGTGTGACATGGGAACATTTCCAGAAACCTGGAGGAAATTACCAGAACCCCACTCAGTGCCGTCGGTGCCAAAAGTGGGGTCATGGTACAAAAAATTGTCGCATGGATGCTAAATGCATGATTTGCGGAGGTTCTTCTCACGCCAAAGACGTCTGTCCAGTGAAGGAAGATACCACCAAATTCATATGCTGTAATTGCGGGGCTAATCATAAGTCCAATTTTTGGAATTGTCCTTCACGCAAAAGGGTCATTGAGGCTCGTGCCAGGCAGATGAAAGATAATATCCGTTACGATAACGGTCGTTTCCGGAATTTGCCTGGAAGAGTATCGAACAATGCTCATTTTTCAGTTAACGATCGCTTGATCATGAATCATACCCATCAGGAAGATCATAATCATGCTCATTCACAAACTAATTTTAATCCGTCGGGTAGCCGTTCGAATCTTTCAATTTCGAATGCATCTACCCACGTTAAATCCTTTGCCGATATCGTAGCAGGAAATTCTACCTCCTCCCCTGTTCGATCAATTGGTACCCATTCTACTTGTTTCAAATCAAATGGAAAAAACCCTACCGCCACAGGTAACTCCGCTTCTTCGTCTACCGGAAATTCTAATGGGAAATCACATGACATGTCTGCCTCTGATTTTAATTTTCTAACTGAACAATTGAATCTAATGATTGATGCAATGTTCAAAGCCTCCACTATGACTGAAGCAGTCCAAGTAGGTGTAAAATTTACAAATCAAATTGTTATTGGATTACGTTTTTCTAATGGATCCAAATAATAATTTAAATATTTTAAATTGGAATGCTCGTTCTCTGAGTGGTAAAGAGGACGAGCTGTTTAACTTTCTTACGGTTAATAACGTTCATATAGCAGTTATTACCGAAACGTATTTAAAACCTGGATCTAAACTCAAAAGAGATCCTAACTTTTTTGTTTATCGTAATGATAGACTTGATGGGGCATGTGGGGGAGTTGCAATCATCATTCATAGGCGTATAAAACATCAACTGTTTTCATCATTTGAAACTAAAGTTTTTGAATCTTTAGGTGTTTCTGTTGAAACACAGTTTGGTAAATATACCGTTTTGATTCATATTACGGACACTTAAGGGCTCAGTGATGTATAACCGATTGAAAAGCATATAAATTGACACATAATATAAGATACCTGTGCGTTACCAGGCTTCTAAAACACTCAGCTTCCGAACGGTGGGCGAAGATTCGGATTCCATAGCTTGAATTACCTAAAATAAATAGAAATTAATGATATTTCCATGATTCTTATTCCGGACGCAACCTCACTTTTGCTCCATTTCACGGACACCTTGTTTCGTATTCCGGACAGCTCTCGAAAACCAACACTTAACTAGTAAAATTATAAATTAAACTCCCGCAATCGAAAAAGCAATGTCAAAACTAGTTGCGCAAACAAAATTTTTCATGGGTTGCTTTTTAAAACTATCATCAAAACGCGCCCGAAAGATAGGAACTTTTGAACGGGAAATTTTGAAACATTTCAGTTGAAACCTTTCCCATACAAACTAGAGTGTCCGGAATTAGAAGCTGTCCGGAATTTGAATCAGAACGGTACTTTCATAGCTGCCTATTTGCCTTTTCAATGCTCTGGACAGCAAGTTAATTTGCTCCAAACTGACTTGCGTAAATTGACTCGCAATAAGTCAAAATTTTTTGTCATTGGTGACTTTAATGCCAAACATCGGTCATGGAATAATTCTCAAAGTAATTCCAACGGCAGAATTTTATTTGATGAGTGCTCTTCAGGATATTTCTCAATTCAATACCCTGATAGCCCCACATGTTTTTCCTCTTCTAGAAATCCATCTACGATTGATTTGGTCTTAACCGACTCTAGTCATCTTTGTAGCCAACTGATTACTCATGCTGATTTTGATTCTGATCATGTCCCTGTTACATTTCAAATATCCCAAGAAGCGATTCTCAATCCTATCAGCTCCACTTTCAATTATTTACGAGCCGACTGGAATATATATGAAACGTATGTTGACTCTAATCTTGATGTTAACATTTCTTTAGAAACTAAACTTGATATTGACAATGCTCTTGAAACTTTAACAAATTCCATTGTTGAAGCCCGGAGCATTGCAATTCCAAAATGTGAAGTAAAATTTGAATCCGTGATTATAGACGATGATCTTAAACTCTTGATCCGTCTTAAAAACGTGAGGAGAAGGCAATTTCAACGCACTCGCGATCCTGCTATGAAAATTATATGGCAGGATTTGCAGAAAGAAATCAAGAAACGTTTTGCGCAATTAAGAAACAAAAATTTTGAAAATAAAATTTCTCAATTGGACCCTGGCTCTAAGCCCTTTTGGAAATTATCTAAAATCTTGAAAAAACCTCAGAAGCCAATACCGGCATTGAAAGAGGAAAACAAATTATTACTAACTAATTGCGAAAAAGCTCAAAAACTTGCTATGCAGTTTGAAAGTGCACACAATTTTAATTTAGGACTTACTAGTCCAATTGAAAATGAAGTTACTCAGGAGTTCGAAAATATTCTCAATCAAGAGAACGTTTTCGAAAATGCCTGGGAGACTGATTTGGAAGAAGTGAGAACTATTATTAAAAAATTCAAAAACATGAAAGCTCCTGGCGATGATGGAATTTTCTACATCCTCATCAAGAAACTTCCAGAAAGTAGCTTATCATTTCTAGTTGATATATTTAACAAATGTTTTCAATTAGCATATTTTCCTGACAAATGGAAAAATGCTAAGGTTGTTCCAATTTTAAAACCAGACAAAAATCCTGCAGAAGCTTCTAGCTATCGTCCAATCAGTTTGCTTTCCTCCATCAGTAAACTTTTTGAAAAGGTTATTTTGAACAGAATGATGGCCCACATCAACGAAAATTCAATTTTTGCCAATGAACAGTTCGGATTCCGCCATGGACATTCGACCACTCATCAACTTTTACGTGTAACAAATTTGATCCGTTCCAACAAATCTGAAGGCTATTCTACTGGTCTTGCTCTTCTAGACATAGAAAAAGCATTCGACAGTGTTTGGCATGAAGGTTTGATTGTAAAATTAAAAAAACTTTAATTTTCCAACATACATTGTTAGAATAATTCAAAGTTATCTGTCAAATCGTACACTTCAGGTTAATTATCAGAACTCCAGATCTGAAAGACTTCCTGTAAGAGCTGGTGTTCCTCAAGGCAGCATTTTGGGACCAATATTATACAATATTTTCACATCTGACTTACCTGAGTTACCTCAGGGATGTCAAAAATCTTTATTTGCGGATGACACAGGCCTCTCCGCCAAAGGACGAAGCCTGCGTGTCATCTGTAGTCGATTGCAAAAAAGTTTGGATATTTTTTCTTCATACTTGCAAAAATGGAAGATTTCTCCTAATGCTTCCAAAACTCAACTAATAATATTCCCACATAAACCAAAAGCTCTTTATTTGAAACCTTCAAGTAGACATGTTGTCACGATGAGAGGGGTTCCAATAAATTGGTCAGATGAAGTTAAGTATCTAGGGCTCATGCTAGATAAGAATTTAACTTTCAAAAATCACATTGAGGGCATTCAAGCCAAATGTAATAAATATGTAAAATGTCTCTATCCCCTTATTAATAGAAAATCAAAACTTTGTCTTAAGAACAAGCTTTTGATATTCAAACAAATTTTCAGGCCAGCCATGTTGTATGCTGTACCAATATGGACTAGCTGTTGTAATACCAGGAAGAAAGCTCTGCAGAGAATTCAAAATAAAATTTTGAAAATGATTCTGAGACTTCCTCCCTGGTATAGTACTAATGAGTTACATAGAATATCCAATGTTGAAACATTGGAACAAATGTCAAATAAAATAATAAATAATTTCAGGCAAAAATCGTTACAATCTTCTATTGCCACGATTTATGCGTTATATGTTTAGGTTAAGTTAGGTTAAGTATATTAAAAACGTTTTTTTTTCTCTTATAAGCAGGTGAAATCAACTCACCTGTAAAAAAACTGAACTGCTACGGCAACTGAAATGTAATATGTTGTTAACAAAATGTTAATTAAATCTTAAATTTGTTTTACCAAATTAGGATGATAGTGTTGCCTAATAACACAGAACACCTAGATATAAGAAATGAATGTAATGTTTGGAATGATACTAATACAAAAATTAAAAAAAAAAAAAAAAAAGATATGATTTTTCAGTGTGTTTTTTGAAACATGTTACAACTTTAAGTATAAATTTAGTATACAAAATTTAAAAAATGTTTTTGGAAAAATACATACAAAGTAAGAATAACTCTTTGCCTTTCGAATGCGGCTTAAAGAGTTTAAAATGGACTTGTAATCACAGAGATATGGACAGAACACTTTTGTATGTTTTTGAGGGGGTGAACCCAAACTTTTGCACGGGAGTGTAATTGTTATCGCAACCTCGGCCTGGCCACGAGCTTTCAATTTTACCAGCACTAGTTACTATTTACATAAATGAAATGAAATTGTTATCTAATATTCAAATAATTTCGTCTTTATTTTGCCTTTTGCACATGAAGAATAAGTAAAGCAGCAAGAACTATCCAATTCTTAGTTTCGGCTGGCTTGTGATATTCGAAATCGTGGAATTGTCTTCGAGCGGAGTGAATATATCTAAGCTTAAAAATGTCATCATTTGTACCAAGCAAGAAAACACTACAGTTTGATTTATTTTTCATTTTATTTGAAATGTTCAAAATACATGTATAACTTAGAAACATTAACAATTTATACGATCGTACTGTAGCTTGTTGTGCCTTCGTTTATCTAACAGTCGTATAGCCTTTCTATTTCCTCTTGTCTATAATTACAGTGAGTTTATTCATTTTACTTAGCTTTTTATTCTCTCATAAAGGACCAATGATAATCCCAGCATTGCGATTTAAAAATTTATTTTCATGTACGAAACATGGCACATTTTCCTAATTTCTCAGAGATTTCACACATCCTCTTTTTGTTGTCGTTCATCCATAAC
The DNA here is from genome assembly GCF_002204515.2 of Aedes aegypti. Taxonomy (NCBI): domain Eukaryota; kingdom Metazoa; phylum Arthropoda; class Insecta; order Diptera; family Culicidae; genus Aedes; species Aedes aegypti. The sequence goes on from NC_035108.1 coordinate 386,975,647, forward strand.
ATACACCAATACCATTGGCTGGTTACATCTAATCACTAACTGCCTTGGGGTTCGGCATTCTGCCGTATCCGGCAAAACAGACCTCTCAAAGCCGCAGGAGAAATAAGTAGGGTTTTACATCTTCGACCGAAATATGTACAATTCGACACGGTCTTAAGTATAAGGGATATGTACAGTAAAGTCATAGGGCATAGTACGCGGCCAAAATAATACAGAGGAGAGATTTCGGTTGGTTTCTTTCACGATTGTGTTAAGTAATATGCGATACTAGTTGACGTGTGTGGGTGTGCGTTGAGAAGTACCAGTTGCGTTACCATGAAAATATTCGTTGATTCGATGGGTTATTGTAATGCGGAGCGAATGTTAATTCTAGAAAGTTGATGGATTCATGTAGATATTTAAGCTTGAAATCAATTTTTTATTCGCTATCGACTACTACACATACATGCTATTGCTTGATGTCTAATAATATACTCTCGAACCGTTGTCTTCGCAATAAAACCTAGATTGTATAAAATTTGACATTCGATTATAAATAGTATCACAGATTTAAAAAATGAAATACAAAAAATTTTAGATTTTAGCCAATTTTGTCTGCCACCAATTGACCTAGACACGTTGCTGACTCAAAACTTCTTGACAGGACACGGATTGTGACCGTTTCTGCGCTGTCAACACCATTTCCATGAAAGCTTCCGTCATTTTATTGTACTTGGCTCAAACTCTACTTTTTGTTAAAATTATTCAACACCTTCCTACGTAAATATTTAAGTACACTATGTAGAAGCTATCCATCGTTAGCTATGTTCAGTTTAAATATTCGTTACTATACTATTACTATATGTACAGTGTATATTGAAAAGTGGTCTTCGGGTGACCACTTCACTGATAAAGGCACGATAGATTTTATCTCCAATTAGTTACTATTCCCTAGCTCCCTAATGTTACACGTATTGAAGGCACTTACGATACAAACTTTGAACTTTCTTTTATGCTAATTCGATTGCTATATAAAATTGCTTCATTCGATGTTTCTTTCATAAAAATCTCCTAATATTTTGCCTATGATGATTAATCAGAATGGAAGCTCAGTTCTGTACAATTTGGTTGGCGTGGTCCGATTTCGTTCAGTTCTCACACCGTAGTTTCATTCCGATGTAGCGGAATCAGTTCTCGTTGCAAATCGTTGTAGTACTCATGCTCTGAAGTGGTTTCTATCGTTTCAGTTGGTGATAGAGGAATACCCAAGGTTTGCGTTGGTGGAGCTGCCTGAGGTTCATTGAGCGTCGTGTGCGGCATTGGTATGGCTTCTTCCTTCTTGATGGCATGGTTTACAACGGTGTTGTTGTTATTGTTGATGCTATTGCTACTGTTGGCATTGATGTTGCTAGGATTGGTGCTAACGTTAACGGTGCTAATGTTAGGAGGTATACTATTAACAGGACTGTTGGGAGTAGTAGTGCTAATACCACTGCTGCATGGCGTAACCGGTGGTGGAGTTGGAAGGCCCGTACTGATATTGCTACCGGCGGATCCCATCAGGTACTCAGGATTGTCAACACTAGCGGGAACTCCGATCAAATCCATGTAACCGGGGACCGACGGTGCTTGACTTTGGCAAGTTGGCATCAGATAATCGTCCTCGTCCAGTGGCAAATTCAGTCGCATACCACTGACGCCTACTTCACGTGCGTTACGATCCGTTTCTTCGTCTGGCTTGAGTTGATCCTTGCTGTAGCGCATCGATTTGGACATGTCATCTTGTTTCTCCATTGACGACTGCGGAAGCATTAGAGCCGGACGTGTTTTTGGTTGCAAGTATTCTTCGGCTTCGACAATGGTTCCGGGTATTCCAGCTTCAGCTACTGGCGCAAGAGTGCGAATCAGATCTTTCTCATCCTGATTGGTATACGACGGCAGTCTCATAAATTTGTCCCCTGGAATACTCAAATAACGACCAGGGTCTCTGGCCATTTCAGCAAAAGTCTTTTCCAAAGTTGTGAATGTAGGACGAGCATCTGCGTTCAAGTGCCAGCAAGAAATCAAGATCATGTACACATCCAGAGAAATATGATCCGGTTGAGGAAGCTTTCCTCCCATTTCGATCAGCTCCGGGACATCCTTAGCAGGGACGTCTTCGTAAGGTCGAGCACCGTAAGTCATCAACTCCCATATTGTGACTCCAAAGGCCCACACGTCACTCTTACTTGTGAATACACGATGACGAATACACTCCAAGGCCAACCACTTAATCGGCATCTTTCCACCGGCCGCTCGATACTCATCTGAATCATAGTCCAAAAGCTTTGCCAATCCAAAATCGGTAATCTTTACGCTTGACGGCGTCTGTACCAAAACGTTTCGAGCTGCCAAGTCACGGTGAACTAACCGTCGCTCTTCTAGATAAGCCATTCCACGAGCAATCTGAGTGGACCAGTTAAGCAACGCCTTCGATCCTATCTTATCCTTGTTGTTCCGCACATAATCCAACAAACAGCCAAGAGGCATCAACTGTGTAATCAGCATCATCTGGGAAGTCATGCAAACTGCCAGCAGTTTCAATAGATTGGGATGTTCAACCGACGCCATAATGTAAGCTTCTTCCAAAAACTCCTTGCTTGATTCAGAACCCGACATCTCAATCAATACCTTGATCGCCACCGGAATCTTGATGCTTTCGCCTTCTGGCATCAATACGCCTTTGAACACCCGACCAAACGCACCCATGCCCATGACACCTCCTCGGCGCAGTTCTGCTTCCTTGACAATTCTCAACTTGGTGAGATTCGGTCCAACGTTGGTCGGCCTCAGTGGCTCAGAATCTTCGCATCCAGCCAACGCCATTGTCATTTTTACCGCGTCTTTCTTGTTCTTCTGGGTGCAGTACAGGTATGCCATTCCAAACACGAATAGGATCAGTACAATCGGTGCCAGTATTGCAAGCAGTAAGATCGGGGTAGTTGACGTTTCCAATCGGAATCCGCTCTGAACCTGCTCAGCTGAACAGTACGGTCCAATCTTGCTGGTTTCCACTGGGAAATGTTTGAAGGGATGAGTCGGTGGACAGGTTGACGTACAGTTGAACGCAGTGGAGTTATCGTTAGGATCTCCCTCGTAGAGTTTCAGATTGCGACACTCCAGGCATTGGTCCTCGCCGAATCCACGACATCCACGGCATTCCGAATGACACGGCAGACATTCGCGCGTTTCTTCGTTCACAAAATGATCGATCGGGCACTCGTCTTCGCACTGTTCGCCGCGCTTGTAGCTGGCACATTCCTGACAGACTTGCTCGTGGAATCCGTACTGGGTGCATTTCTTGCAGCGCGGATGACACTTGCGACAAACCGATTTTCCTGACAGTTGTTTCAGAGGTCCTTCGTCCTGTTCAACGCGTTCGCTGTAGTAACCGTCTAGAAAAGGTAAAGAGATGTTAAGTATTTGGAAGGGAGTATTTCCGAGATGTTTCGTTCTCACCTGGACAAGGTTCGTCCTTCATCAGACACCGTTCCACGGTGCCATCGCTTCGCATGATTGCTCGGTCACAGGAAACACACCCGTTGGGGGCAATTGTGTCCAGTGGCCCATTGCAACCGATGCAAGTTTTGTGACACGCGACGCAAGTTCCGTTCAGGTTGTACTTGGTGATGGGACACTCCGATACGCAGAACTTCCCGTCCTTAACGTTTACGCATGATCCACAGTTGTCGGCGTTAGGTCCGTAGCATGAATCCAAACACTCCGGATGACAATCTCCGCAAGTCTTTGAGTTGACTTGGTAGATCCTGTTTAGGAAGAGGAAAGAAACCGTGAGTGTCATTGAATCAAGGTTTGTTCGCAGCGTGAAACTTACTTTGGAAGACTCTTGCAGCTGTCGAGACACTTGCCTTGGTAGACAAAGTTCTTGCATTCCAGACACTGTTCCGGTCCTTTGCCCCAGCAGCCGGCCTTGGTGCACTGCTCGTCGCAGAACATTCCTTCTTCGTCTGTAATGGAATGGAAATTGTAAGCATTTTGTTTGTTGACTCGAAGGTTGTGACAACTTACGGCAAGTCTTGGGATTCCGATTGGACTGTATCACACTCTCGTGGTCAGCAGACTTCTTGATTTTAGACCAATCGATCTCCTGCGCGTAGCACAGGTGGTCGTTTTCGAGAATGACGATGGCACCCGAGTTGACCCGTTTCAACGATTTCAGCTCCAAAGATTGTAATGATGTCTGTAAAGGATGAATCAATTAGAATGACAGTCCTACGCGATGTACTGAGTTCTACAAACCTTCACAATATACACGGAAGCGAACAGATTCTCCTTGAGCTGACGTCCACCAACCACCTCCAGGTTCCTGAAGTACGACAGATTCTTGAAATCGGCGTGATAGCCCTGAATGTTGATGAACCCGCTGATTTCCTTGAGCGTCGAAAACACTTCTAATCGATCTGGATGAATCTTGATGTAGCGTGGCCCGAACGAGAAGTTGCTGAACACCTGCTGGTAACCGTCGAACGTCTGATCGAGAATTTCCAGAGATCCTTCGATTATGGTGCAGTCCTTGTACTTGTCGATATTGCCGGAATGAACGATTCCCTCGCCTTGGCACGTCTTCGGACAGGCTCCGTTACACGGAACGCACTCGCCATTTTGGGCCATCTTGTTCGACGGACAAGTCCTCACGCAAGCTCCGTTATCCTTGAGTAGATGTTCCGGGCAATTTCGCACGCAGGTAGCTCCATAGGCGTATTTGCCTTCTGGATTCGGTTCCCAGAGGTAGTTCGTAGGGTTGTATCTGTGGAAAAGAAACGAATTGGAGATAAATGGTGGTGGTCAATTCGAATTTTGAAGCAGAAACTTACCGTTGCATGGGTGGACACTCCTGCTTGCACACGCCATCGTCGTAGAAGTTCTTACAGGCTAGGCAGTCTTTCTGAGTAGGACCGGTGCAGCCACCAGCGCAGAACAGATGGCAGCACTCGCGCGGCTTGGAGCCGAAACAGCGCCCCTGAGAGCACTGAGGAGAGCAGTTCAGTTTGCTGAACTTCTGACAGTTGTGGGCACCTTCGCCCCAGCAGCCCACCTCGCAGCTGGAGTGGCACGGTGGACAGTCCCGTTCCGGCGAGGTGAAGTTGTACGTGTACCGATAGTGGGCTTTGGAGTCTGGAATCATGATATTTGTTAGTGAAATGCTGGAATGAGTTATACTTTTACAAGTTGATACATACCGGAGAGGACTTCATCCCAGTTGATGGTCTTCACGTGACATAGATTGTAGTTGTTGAAAATGCCAGCCGATCCACTCAGGATGTCCCTCAGGGCCGGCATCTCCAGGGTATTCATCTGCGAGAACGACACGAACAGGCCGAATTCGTCTTCCCATTTGTTCAGCTTGAATGTCGTACGGCCTCGAATGATCTGCAACCGCGGTAGGATGACTTGCGGGATATCCACGTGGCTGATCAACACGTAACCGGTCACCTCCCGAATGTGCTGGAGAAAGCTCAAATCGTACGAGGTGTTCTGGATCCAGGTGATCTCCAGGTTGCCATCCACGTAGGTACAGTTGGTGTATCGATCGCGTAGATTCTTGTAGTGGTACTCGCGGTTCGAAGGTACCGACATTCGTCCATTGGTTCCGATGCAAACTGCAATAAAAAACGAAGAAATGGTGCCATTAGTGGAATGATTTTATGGGCTGTTAATCCACTCTCGATTGGTTTCGTCGAAGCGATAGGTCAGCCATTCCGCCAGCAGTAATAATTATCGTCAATCAGTAGATATTAGCATACACAATTAAGATCACGATGATTTCTGCGGAACGCAGCCGGTTCGATGGAGCCATGACAGATTACATCGGCGTTCGAGGAATTCCAATCGATGGGTTGGTTCGGTTTAATGCACGGCATTTAACGACCTAGCTAAGGCTATTACTGTCACGTATACACTTATAGATCATGACTTGGAAGCGCGCCACCTAGCGATCAACGTCACTGTCCATGCCAATGGGGACAACGACGGTGTTTGAATATTTGAAGATCGCGCGGGTGTTCGCATTCAAAACGGTGGTAATTGAATGATTTGGCTAATCATGTGACCATCATTAGGCACTTCCGGAGCTAAGGAAGCTGCTTAAGGTCTTTCGAGGGGATGCTTTTGCCGACAAACCATCTGTTTGAAGGGAGAAGTAACATAGTTTAGTACATGTTACACAAGAGTGCGGCGTTGTCGTCAGCACCGACTGCCGTCACCACTACTAAATGCTAATGAGATGCGATGGCGATGTCTGTTCAATAAAATCAGAGTGATTGGCCCGGAGGCTGCTTCGGTATTTCAAAACCACGCACTGGGGTGGGATGAATTGGATGTTTTCGACGACCAGATGGTCGTCATCATGCTGAACCGAGCTGACCATTGTAGTGGGCAGTTCATCCATAAATCGGCCATCGCATATCTCTAGGTTCGTCGCTTGATGAATCGTTGACATCTCTTCCAAGAAAATGCTGCTAGGTCAGATGGACGACCAAAACTCACGACTGGCAAATTTCGTCCAACTCGGCAGCTCGGAGCTAAACTGGAAGAATCTCTCGACAGAAAAGGAATCCAAATAGAAAACACTTAAATATCGAGAAATCAATCATGGAGCAAATCTAAAGAAGGTCAAATTATATGGCTTTGACTGCTGCCCGCGTCTCCACCCCAAGCATCACCTCAGCATCCAGCGATCGAAAGCAACACCACTACCAACCGACTCGATCAAGATCAAGTTAAGAAAAATAATAAAATAACCATTTTGCCTAATTCGTCCGCCGTTGCTGCTGCTGCTGCTGTTGCTGCTCCAGAGGATTAGGTTGCCTTCTTGGACTACCGAACGACGCTGATCTACAAGCGTGGTGGTGGTGGAGTGCGAGGCGAGAGATTTGGGTTTTCGGGAGTTAAACCACAGCAATCGACCGACCGGCTGACGAGACGACCCTATCATTATTACTTATCGAAGAGTGACTCTCGGCCCAACTCCACCAACTCAACTGACTCCGCCGAGAAAACGTATAATTAAATTAAAATATTTTTAAGCGATAGAACTTGATGTGGTTATGCACCCATACAGACACACGGTCCGGAGAAGGACCCACCGGCAATGATAAGTGGATTTTACTGCTACTTGTGCTGGTGGTGGTTGATGTGTAATTGATACCTCGGAGAAGTTAAATCCAGGTTGGCACCCGAGCTGAGTTTGCATCGCGGGTAAAGTGCGTCATTTGCTCTCGCGGCAGTTTGCGCGGAAATTGATTGGTGCTGCTGGATGGAGAGTGCAACTGCCACCAGTTCACTGGCTTCAGATCGTGATCGGGTGGATACTGGAGCAAAGCGGAGCGATCTGAACTCGGTATTGGTTCTGGCAGGGGTGGGTTGGTGGGCGACTAATTGAGCGGAAGCGTAATGATGGGGTCTAGTCTAAAAGGCTGCCCGAGGCAGTTGATTTCGAGGTCCGTTTGTGTGCGCGCGGAATTTGGGGGTGTGTTTGAACACTGGTTGAAATCGTTGCAAGGTTGTAAAGGGTGTGGAAGGGACGGTGCGTTGGACGCTAAACGAACAGATGTTTGACATTCTGCGCACTGTTGAAGGACGCTTCATTCGATTATCTTTCAATGCAGGTTCTAACTATGCATAAAAGAAAAAACAATCATGTATAAAATATTCTGTAGTTCAAGGGAATCTTTTCCAGTGAAGTATTGTGGAACTATCTAAACTCTGGTGCAGGGTTTCTCAACCGGTGGTCTGCGGACCTCTGGGGGCCGTGAAAACTCATTAGGAGGTCCGCAAAGTCATAGAGAACTAGAGTTGTTATTCTGGATAATGAATGAATGTGAGGAATTTCTAAGTAGTTTGTTACAAGAGAGCATTACTACGCCGTTGTAAACTTTTGCTATGTATATGAAATATGTTTATCTCTGAAATTATTTTTAGAGACATCCATAGGAAATTTCTGGAATATTTGCGATTGAATTCTTGCCAGCTTTTTTACGAATTCTTCAAAAACTGCTTCGGATCCCTGTCAGTTATTCGAAGAATTAGAGAAATTTGAAATTCCCATCAGTGTCCTCACCAAAACCACTCGCAATCTATCTCTAGGGTTTTGATGAGATTTTCAACTAATTTCGATAATAGTGATCTTTGGTAGATTTCTGCAAACATTCTTGACGGATATCTGATAAAGTTTACTGAGAGTTCCTGTTGAAGTTTCAATAGATTTTTTCTCAAAACGAATAGCTGGATCTTAAAAAGCCTAACTGATTCCTAAGAAGCCAATAAACAAGTCTAAAATATCCATAGCAGCTTATAACGGTGGTGCTTGGTAAATTCCGTACATTACAAATTGTTTTGCAAGTTTTTCGTGGATTTCACATTCTTCGGGGATACTTCCAAGGCTTGTGAAATTTTGTATGCAAGATTCTCAAGGAAATGGTTGATGAATCCTTACAAATATGTTTGTCTAACTGCTGATGAGATTTTTTGTTGGAATGTTTCCAAGCAGAGAGATGTATAATATTCCCAGCACTTTTAACTCACTTCAGTAGAAGGTTTTCCGAAAGTTACTATACTCAACAACTGTGCATTTTAAGGAAAGCTTTTAGATGATATTTACGAGCAAAACCCCCATTGCAGTGCTTCTTTCTACGTACATCTCTGCATTACTTTTTGTAGGATATGACCTTTCAAAAAAAGTTGTATTTTAAATTATTGGAAAGATACTTGGAAAAATATTGATTGAAAGCCCAAAAAAAAACTTACATTGGATTATTGGAAAGATAGTTGGAAAAATTTTGATTGAAAGCCCAAACAAAACTTACATAGAAAATTATAGCACATTGTTGCATTTTGGGGTTAATTAAAAACTCTATTTTAAGTGTGTCTACCTAGTGGCAATTATGTCAGTAAAAACGGGCAACGGGATATTTGCATAAATATCGATTTGAAGAACATCCAATTATAGGGGGTCCGCGGGATGTTTGTAAAACTTCTAAGGGGGTCGCATCTTTAAAAAGATTGAGAACCACTGCTAGAGGAATTTTTTTCCTCATAACTCATCAGTCATGATCGGGAAGGTATGAAAACGAGACAGCCTGTCAACATCAACCTAATTGATGATGATGAAATTGGTGTGGAAAAGTGACTCAATTAGAGTGTGAGAATTACACCCAAAGTATAAGTCAAAAAAAATATTTTTGGCAGGTTTCAGTCGAAACGACACTGATGAAGGCTACAAGTGGTAGCCGAAACACGCATTTCTGTGAAAGCATAATGCAATTTGAGTGGGATCCAATCAAAACTCTTTTTTTTATATTCTCTGTATCCAGATTCTGCTCAGAGGGTTCGAATACGTTTTAATTTTTTTAAATAACAAAAAAGATCCGTACTTTATTTTGCTTGAACCGAAAGGTTCTGATTGAATAAACTATCTCAAATATGAGAATTGATTGATTTTTTTACAGAGCTATGCAATTTTCAAATACCGACGCAAAAGATGGCGTACCCAGTATAGAACATCAAGATGTGGAGAGTCAACTATATTTGAATTCCAAAGAAAAACATAACCAAATCCTGGGGAGAATTAATCACTATGCTACAATCAATTTTCCCCAGGATTACGGTACTAAAAAAGTGATGAAATTATAAATAATGCAAACAATAAATTTCGGCTCCGTAAAGCGTTAAACACAATTGAGCCTCAAATAAACGAATGAGTCAGAAAAGAATGTTTGATAATTAAGGAAGCTACTTTCAGCAATGATCCTACACGTTGCAACTTTCAGATGTGGGTGATTTAATTTCAATCAATTTGAACCTTAAGTCACTGTAAATTTTAAATAACTCACGAATCAAGCAAAAATGACTGAAATGTTTAAAATATTAGCCACTTATTTATGTAAGGAATTTTCCAGGAATTACTTCAGAGTTTCCATCAGCGATTTCTTAAAGAAATGTCTTCAATGTATCGTCCAGAATTTTAGACATTTCATGCTGTATACTTCCTTGAATTATAAACTCATCATTTTTTGAATTTCTTTAGATTTACGATACAAATTTCCGAATGTATCGAGGTATTCTAGAGAAACATATGAATCTTTTGAAGCTTTCTAAAAGATATTGTTGAGAAATTACCGGAAGAATCTCTAAACCTATTCTTATGACAATCCTATGGGAAAGTTTTGAAGAAATCGATGTGGGAATGGCATTAAAAAGTGTTGGACAAATCGGAATAGCAACACTTGGAGGATTTTTTGTAAGATTTATTGGCAAATTGAGGACTTCTTTAATTTCTTCAAAAAAACCTGGAATAAATCTTTTCGAGGTTTGCGTGACAAATGATATATAAGATCTCCTAGAGTAAAAAACTGGATAAATCGCTTGAAAAATCGATGGGGCGATGAAAATTCCTTTCAACGTTCTTTGATTTTTTTTCATTATATTAAATTTCAGAACATATGCCCGGTTGAGAAGAAAGGGGTTCTGAAGCGATATCTGAAAGAGCCCTTAAACTGAAAAAATCGCTGGAGAAATCGGTGGGAGAATTCTTCTAAATTGCCTCATAATTTCAATTCGTATGCTCTTTTTAATTCAAATCACATAAAAAGAGAAACTTCAAAGTTTGAGCCAAAAAAATTAACATTTAGAGGTGCTGCAAGCGACTTGAAGGTTAATGATCAAGTTATAAAAAATGACCTTCAGTGAAGTATTGATAACTTTGTTATTTTTCAACCAATTCTGAAACTTTTAGTATTTCCCTTTCTTTGTCTAAATTCAAAACTAGTTTTAGTTAAAAGTAGTTCACTCCAATTTTTTCCATATTTAACTATAAATATCATCTTCGTTTGACCATAACATCATAAACACCAAATCGATTCCAATTTTTACATGCTTTTGAAGCTAATTTAGTTGTTTTTTAACTGTTCATACAATACATTTCACTTAAAAATTGTTTTTACCAAGTTATTCAACAAAAACTGCACAAAAACATGTTTTTTTTAACGAAAAATCCAATGTTTGACCTGTTACACATAATCTTCAAAGCTGAAACTGATTTTACTCATTTGTTAAACCTTTTAAAAGGACTTTGCGAGAAAGTTTATTTATTTTTAAACAAAAATATTTAAGCACATGTTAAAAAATATACGCATTATTCAACTCCTAATTAAAACAAGTTGCTTTATATATTTAAATTTTATAGATAAAATGCAATTTCTGGCAAAAAAAAAACTTTAAAAATCCAAAGAAATTTATTTTTTATCGTTAAAGAATCATGTTATAGGGTAGTTATTGTTAAACAACTAAGTCAAATCAATTTTTTAAGAAAAATTCTAAAAAAAAATAAGAAAAATTTAGTTGTTTGAAGAACAGCTAAATTTGCTTCAAAAATGTGTACAAATACTTGAAATCGATTGAGTATTTATGAAATTATGGCCAAACAAGGATGATATATACAGGTCGGACTCGATTATCCGGAGACTCGATTATCCGGGGACTCGATTATCCGGGATTCGATTATCCGGAATTTTAGACTCGATTATCCGGAATTTGATTTTTGATGTTCTTGTTTTTCAAATTGTATGCATAAATCTGAGATAATTTGGTATTGAAATACACAACATGAATGGTTTTGCAGTTTTGAACGTATTTAAGAACAGGGGGGGTTTGAAAAAGTGGTTTTTGTGTGAGCTGGTCAAAAAAAATTTTTTTTCTTGTAGAGACCCCTACTGTTCCTAGAAATAATATCTGGCTACACCACCGCATCATATAAATAAAACAACAAAAAAAAAATAATATTTATGTTCTTTTATCGAAGATTCCATTTTTTTCTTAGTGATTCGATTATCCGGAAGATTCGATTATCCGGAATGAAAAAAAAATCGATACTCCGGATAATCGAGTCCGACCTGTATTAATTAAATGAGGAACAATTTAGAGGGAACTAATTTTAACTAAGATTAGTTTAGATTTTAGACAAATTCGATGATCCACGAAGTTTTTTAAATTTAGTTTTAAAGATTATTATGCTAAAAGTTTTAAAATTTGTTAAAAAAAACAACGAAGTTAAGGTGACTTCACTGAAGACCAATTTGTATAACTAGAAAATTCACCTTCAAGACGCTTGCGCCATCTCTAAATCTTAATATTCTTAGCTCAAACTTCGAGGTATTTCTTTTAACGTGATTTAAATTCATAAGAGCACACCAATTTTTGGTTTTGAGAACTTTTGAAAAATAAGTCCCACCCTATTGCACATGCCCTTTTCATCTGAAATAAGGAAAGGAACTCCTACAATGCTGTAAGCAGGTTTCCCTTTCATTTCTCCAAGGGTTTCTTACGAAATTTCCATGAAATAATAAGAGTAGGTTTTCCCAATTTTTCGAGGAGTTCATCCAAGTATTTCACAAAATTTGTTGGGTTTACTTCTGAAACATTTTGAGAAGTTTCTCTTCAATCATTTGTAGGACATGATTCTATGACATTTCCCGGAAAACCATTTCCCGGAATGCCGTTTCCCGGAATCCATTTCCCGGAATGACCCATTTCCCGGAAACCCATTTCCCGGAATGCACCAATAATAAACTTTCGCGGATTTTGTTTTGCGATAGAACTGCCAGAACTGAAGGGCTTACAAGAACCCTACACGAAGCGAACTGGACTATCAAAATTTATACCTATTTTTCTTATAAAAGATGAAATCGCCCAATGTCTTTGACTCGATTTTTAGTTCTCAAATCTTGTTTGACAAGGCAAATGTGTGAATTTCAATCCGATTTCTCATGGCGACTTTTCATAAAGGGTTTTTATGTATTTCAATTCCATTTGCCTGAGTGTCATATTTGTAAAGATCAACGCGGACCACAGATAATTGTCGCGGATTCCAATCCCGCCTATCGAGAATCTTTTCGGGTTGGCAAATTCTTCTATTTTCGAGGGTATAGAATTTCTTTGTCAATTGGCGAAAAATATTATCAGTTGATTACTGTGGGAGAACTAATATGCACATGGAATCGATAAGCAGACTTTGTCCCAGTTAGAACGTCATGTCAGAAAAAAAAGAAGAAGATGATATTAATGAAAAACCCACATAACAGGATAAAGTTTATGCTAATATCTCATTCCAAAGGTGGAGAAGGAGTTGTGGGAAGCATCACAAACCTTATTAAATTGACAAGGGGGAGTTTGGTCAAATATGTCTAGTTTGAAATAATTTGTGTATAAATCAATGGCTCAACTGAATAACCTTAGTTTGAAAGAAGGGAAAATTTATGATGTTCAATATTAGCAGCCTTCTGGCCAAACATTTTTCTGTCGGCATATTTCGGAAGAACGACAATTTTTCAAAAGAAGGGTGATTATCTATGCAGATGGCAGTAGCTATAATTGGAATTCATGTTGATGTATTTGTTTATCAGTCTGAACATTGCCATTTGTTTTCATGACACAACTTAAAAGAACAGCCTATGTATGAAAGAAGGGTTCTGGGTCATTTGGCCGAATGCCGTTTGGCCGAACGCCATTTGGACGAAAGGGTAATTTGGCCGAAATTGAAAACAATAATGAACTACAGTTAGCATACATTTGTAATGAATTTCAAAGAACAGTTTATTCCGAAAGAAGCATAAATCATCATTGATATACAGCTCTTTAGTGTTAGTTCAAGGAATAGTCAATGTAAACAATTTTTCTCTTCTCTGCTAGCAGTAATAGCTGCCAGCATAGGTTTTCGCGTTGCGTTTGTAGTCAGCTTTTGACTGTTACTAAAATGGTTTACGACTTTTTCGTCTTTCTGTAGCATCGATTTGCTTCAATCCTTCTGATAGTACTTAGTAAACTAAATAATTTCTAGCAACCACAAGTTTAGCTTCTTCTTTTCACAACGGAGAAACAGTTAGCCTCTTTAACGTAAGTGTTCAGCGAGTCGTTCGGTATAATTTTTATTAGGACTATAAACTTATCATAAGCCTTAGTTCTATTAACTATGAAAATTATTAAAATATGAAAGAACAGACTATGATCAAAAGAAGGAAAAATCTCTTATGAAAATTTAAGCTAGTGTAATGCAAACAATTATTATATCAGTATAACTATAAATGATTTAAAGAAGGGAAAATTCCCATTTAAAATATAAGCTATATTATCGCCAATAGTAATGAAACCAGTACAAGTTGAAAGAATAGCCTATGTTTAAAAGAAGGGAAAAATTCTTATGAAACTATCAAAAACTGCAAACCCGAGCACACCGTTGGTAGCCCAGAGACGAACCAACCATAAACCTAGAGTCTTGACGCGAGTTCACAACTTCGTCCTGAATGAACGGATAGTTTTATGTATTCTCTTGGAGCTCATATATAGCGATCCACCATATCATATAAATTGATAAGTTGACTGGTAGATCAGGGCAACACTTATAAATCCTACACATAAGCGTTGAAAATGTTAAATGTTTTTTTTTTGTTCTTTATTCGGCCAAACGGCATTCGACCAAACGACCCATTCGGCCAAATGGCCAGACAGCGAAAGAAGGACAATTGTCCAATGAAAATATAAATAGTATGGACAATAATAACTCTACCAGAACAACACGAAAATAGATCGGCCGAAAAGTTCTTCGCAGACTGTACATAGTACCATAGTGGAGGTTTATAATGCCATGAGATTATTCAGTTGTAAGGGATTTGAGATCTAGAAAATTTTGTCTATATAATTTATAAATAGACTAAACTAAGATTGCACCGGATTGTTTGGAAAAAAAATTCTACCCATAAAAATGCTCGATCTAATAAAACATCTAGCCCAAACCTTAACCTCCCTTACTAACTGAAAAAAAGTTGAGTAGATTTCATTGACGGTCATTATTTTAGTGATACTTGAATATCTTTCCGGGAAATGGGGTATTCCGGGAAATGGGTCATTCCGGGAAATGTCTTTCCGGGAAATGGGGTATACGGGAAATGATTTCCGGGAAATGTCTTTCCGGGAAATGGTATAGAACCGTAGGACATACAGTGAGAGGCAAAATAAAGTGCCCACCTTACCAGTTTTCGAATTTCTCTCATTGATTTGGTTCAAATTAAAGTTAACACACCTAAATCTTTTGTGATATTTTATTTTTGATGTTCTTTTAAAGTTGCACTTACGAAATTTTGATAAAAAAAAGAATTTTACTTAAAGAAAAAGAAAATCAATTTGTATTGAAAAAAAAGTAGTGACAAAAATAAGTGCCCACTTCCTTCTTGGCCCCAGAAAAGATGATTTAAGAAAAATAAAAAGCAATTTAATAGTTAATGTGTCCTCCTTTGGCCTTAAGGACTTGCTGGAGGCTCTTCGGCATGCTTTTCACCAGGTTTTGTAGGTGTTGTGGATCTAGTTCTTCCCAGGCGCGCTCCAAGGCTTCAAAATAATTATTTTTGTTGGTAACACCAGTTTTTTCAACCCTGGCATCGAGAATCGCCCACAAATTCTCGATGGGGTTGAGGTCTGGGCTTTGTGGAGGCCATTCCAGCGGTTTAATCCGACAAGACCGGAAAAAAGACTTGGTCTTCTTTCCAGTATGCTTCGGGTCGTTGTTCTAGAGAAATATGAATTTCTCTTCAAGGCCCGTCTGGATCAGCGAAACCTCCAGATTTTCCAGCAAGATGTTAATGTAGGAATCTGCCATCATTATTCCGTCGATTTTCACGAGGTTTTCTACTCCACTCCATGAAAAACACCCCCAGACCATCACATTTCCTCCTCCATGCTTCACCGTTCCTTGGATGTGGTGCTCTGCATCACACACGAGCCCGCCGCTCTCGGTTAGACAGCTCGAGCTTCAGGAGCGCCACATCCAAGGAACGGTGACGCATGGAAGTGTGATGTGATGAAATGTGATGGTCTGGGGGTGTTTTTCATGGAGTGGAGTAGGAAGCGTCGTGAAAATCGACGGAATAATGACGGCAGATTCCTACATTAACATCTTGCTGGAAAATCTGGAGGTTTCGCTGATCCAGACGGGCCTTGAAGAGAAATTCATATTTCTCTAGAACAACGACCCGAAGCATACTGGAAAGAAGACCAAGTCTTTCTTCCGGTCTTGTCGGATTAAACCGCTGGAATGGCCTCCACAAAGCCCAGACCTCAACCCCATCGAGAATTTGTGGGCGATTCTCGATGCTAGGGTTGAAAAAACTGGTGTTACCAACAAAAATAATTATTTTGAAGCCTTGGAGCGCGCCTGGGAAGAACTAGATCCACAACACCTACAAAACCTGGTGAAAAGCATGCCGAAGAGCCTCCAGCAAGTCCTTAAGGCCAAAGGAGGACACATTAACTATTAAATTGCTTTTTATTTTTCTTAAATCATCTTTTCTGGGGCCAAGAAGGAAGTGGGCACTTATTTTTGTCACTACTTTTTTTTCAATACAAATTGATTTTCTTTTTCTTTAAGTAAAATTCTTTTTTTAATCAAAATTTCGTAAGTGCAACTTTAAAAGAACATCAAAAATAAAATATCACAAAAGATTTAGGTGTGTTAACTTTAATTTGAACCAAATCAATGAGAGAAATTCGAAAACTGGTAAGGTGGGCACTTTATTTTGCCTCTCACTGTATCCAGAAATAACAAACTGCTTGGAGGGAGGAAAAATTGACGAATCTCTGGAGTATCCTTTAGTTATCCAACGATTATATATCTAACTCACTTAGGTTTTTCCTTTTTGCAAAACCGTTGCCTCTGGTCAATGGGACCGCCACCTCTGGGTTCATTAACTTTTTTCCTATTAACCCGTATCTAACCGGGTAAAAATTTTATTAATTGTTGTTGTGAACGTTCAATTCAACTGATTTAGATGCGGTTTTCACTACATGCAATCCAAAGGCTTCTAGTTTCATATACTGGCACAATTGGACCAATTTATTCCCGATGGCCGGAGTTTTTTCCGGTGGCCTCCTGGGTTCGATTCGATCAACTTCCCTTTCTAAACCGTTTAATCATAGTAAATGGTGTTTGAATACCTCAAACTTAACAGAAAACGTAAAATATGAATCCTCGTGTAATGTTGTGAAAAAGTGGGGCAATCGATTGCGGACAAGGTCAGTTAAAGGTCCTCCGGTAGATCCGGAACATCCGTGAAAGTGGACATATTCTGAAAATTGTCCTAGAGACCTAGGATTTTTCCAAACGACTAGCAATGATGAGCTTTTAATTAGTACACCATTGTTTCCTCGGTATGATCACGAACGGGCGCTTTGTGGTGCTCCGGAAGATCCGGAATATCTGTAAAAGTGGATCAAAACGGATTAATCCGAGAGTGTGCCCTATTTTCCAGCTAATAATTATAACAATTTTGGATTTTAAGTTATTGATTTGCAATTCAGTTAGTGTAACGTTCAATACAAAATTCAGCATTACCATCAAAACCTGTTGTTGGGGCCCAGATAGCCGTAGCGGTAAACGCGCAGATATTCAGCAAGCCCAAGCTGAGGGTCATGGGTTCGAATCCCACCGTTCGAGGATCTTTCCGGGTTGGAAATTTTCTCGACCTCCCAGGGCATAGAGTATCTTCGTACCTGCCACACGATATACGCATGCAAAAATGGTCATTGGCATAGTAAGCTCTCAGTTAATAACTGTGGAAGTGCTCATAAGAACACTAAGCTGAGAAGCAGGCTCTGTCCCAGTGGGGACGTAATGCCAGAAAGAAGAAGAAGAATCCAAACCTGTTGGTGGATAACGAAAGTGTCAACGATTGGCATACAATTTGTGAAAAAGCCTTTGAAGTTATTTTATCTACCACATAGACTATTCCATCAAGATATTAAAACAATACTTTGAAGGCGATTTTGCCTTTAGAACAAACTTAAGACTTCTTCAATTATTGCTGAACATTCGGAGTGAATTCCAAAAGCCTCAAACTAAAAGTTGCTCACAACGGGGTCACCGAAATTGAAAGTGATCATGTCTGTTTGCTCAAGCCCCCCTGCCTGTTGTCTTTGGTGGTGTCAATAGCGACAAACAATCAAGCTGCTACCGCTTCGCGCATGCAGTTGAATATGACCAAATTTACCCAGGGCCACTCGTTGGTATCCCACGTACTGCACCGCTCCGTAACCTCCAGCAAAACCCCGAAAAATACGCAATCGGCACTTGGCCGTGTTCGTTTAGAAAAGTGTGGCGTCTGTCGAAAAATCAGCTTCGCGCAACTCGCATCTAATCGAGTGCCCCTACCGATTCAAATCTCCGTCGCCACGGGTACACTTCTGAGCAAAAGTTTGGGGTCACCCACTTAAAAAACATACGAAGGTGTTTTGTCCATATCTCTGGAATTACACGTTTGATTGAAAGGCTCATTAGTAAGGCAATAATATAATCTCACTTCGTAGAAATTTTGACAAAATTATACATGTTATATAAAGACGTGAAATTTTTCAAAAATTTCACTGAAAAATCATGATTAATTTTTCTCAGCATGAGATAGAAATTTTAAACTAGTAAGGCATAAGAACCGTAATCACATAATCTTTGGAGAGCACTTGAAAAATTTTGTCGGAAAAAATCTGGAAACTATTCAAAATTCTCAAAACAGATGTTCAAGTTATAGTGGAAAAGTATAGGATCACCTTTCAGTATGATGTGTCGTGCAAAAGTTGGAGGTGTTTTTTAGGGGATTACCGTTTTGTCTCAAATTCCGAACAGATTCATATTCCGAACACTCGCTTTTTGTATGGCGATTCGGCTGAAATGTTTCGCTGAATTATGTCATCGAATTACTAGAAAATGGGAGTCAATTGCAATTCAATTTAAACAAATTCAAATCTATTTTAGACCTCGGGAGTAGTGATGATTCTCCAGTTAGAGGTCAGTAGAACTAGCTCAGATAAATTTATTTGCGGAATTATTCATTTGAAACGATTTATTCATGCTGTTCGGAATTTGAATCAAGGTGTTCGGAATATGAGACAGAATAAACACAGTGTTCGGCATTTGAATCAAAATGTTGTTTCATACTTTTACATAGAAACAATACTAAACACGTTTAAATTAACATTTTTATTGGCACACCCAGCAGCTAACAGTTCGACGTAACGAAGAAATTTAAATTTTCACAAATATCATCTTATTTATGCCCACGCGATGCATTTAAAGTCACTGTTTACCTTAAGTGTTCGGAATATGAGTCAAAACGGTACCCAAACTTCTACACCCGAGTGTAGCTATTCCAGCCGAACTTCCTCCGTCCACTCGCGATCTCTATAGTCCTACGCGCTCACGCGTAGGAGGCTCAATGTGGGCAGCCAAAAAGCTAACCAGGCTGAAACAAAGAGTGCGTAGGTCTTTTCCCAATGTGAACTCCTGCTCTTCCCGCCGTGAAAGCTCTTAAATGCCAGCAGCGGATCGGCGCGCGCAATCGAGCATGAGGCGCCTACCATGACAGCAGGGACAGGGCTGATGGTGGTCACGGAACGCGCATGTGCGGAATGTCACATGATTGATGAGTGGCGATTAGAGAGATCGCCAAGCGGTAGTGATAACGATCGCTAGGATCAGAGGTTCCCAAACCTTTTGAAATTGTGGCGCCCTTGGCAATTTCCTAGGTGTATCAGAGCAAGTCCAACGGCTCATAGTTTGAGAAGAACTGTAAGGCTTAGATAGCAAGATGGAGTGAAAATTTAGTCGACTTCTCCCGGCTTCTTCTGATGGACCAGACCGAAATGATTAATGGTAATTTATGTAATCATCCAGTCTCGAGTGCCTGTTGGGTACCGGTTGGTGTAGGAACTGGCGGTGCATTATCATAACGCGGAAAGCCGGTCTCTGGTCTCTAATGGTGCGTCGTTAAAGTTGCACCAAGAGGACGATGTCACAAATCGTACGCCGGGGTACTACAGAAGTAAGGTACCGGTGTGGTGAGTGCAATTTATCAGATACTAATGAAAATTGAATCACGTCCAGTGCCGGGTAGAAAGTGATTATTGGCAAGAGTTAAGTGGAAAGATGACAGCTGAAATGTTGATTTCAGCGGTCCAGCTGTTACGATGAATTCTATCGATAGAGGCGGTAGATGAGCTTATAAAAAAAGCTCTGCTGATAATTGAAACTGGCACGTGCTGCCAGGTTGTAATCAACATTAATGATTAAATTAGAAAGGAGCATTCGTTTGATAGTCACAAAAACTTTACAATTGCTATGACACAAATGCACCCCGGTGTAAAGTGTCTAATAAATAATAAAATGTAATAATAATTTACAATAGCTTTTGATTAAGTAATGTAACTAATCTCGAATTGATTTAATAATGATAGTTGATTTAAATTTGAAATGCTTCAGCAAAATTCACATCTTCATAATGAATGTGACATAACAGGATGTGATTGGGTTAAAAATGATATTGATTTACTAAAAAAGTTTTGTCACTCTAATCTTACTAACATCTTATGAAAAGTGAACTAAAACGATGACATAATGCAGCTTCAAACCACTCAAGACATAAACCATATCACCGCGAGAAAAAAGCTCACATATTTCCCACCAATATTTCATGAGCATCTATTGTCAGCCACTCAATAACCCAAGTTATGCAAAAACGACAACCTATCTTTCTTTTCATAACCCTCTCAGCGGTAACAGTAGCACCAACAACAAGTGAAAGTTTCCCTTCTCGGCTCCCATATGTTGGAGAGCAATCGTAACAACACCCCGCGCGACCTACACTCCAACCAAAACAATGACCGCGAAACAAAACGTCTCTCATCCATGGCGGCCATCGTCTTCATCACCTTCGCCGTCACCCAGCGAAGATGATTGATTTGCCGCGCGAAATCTATTCCCACCATCGCATCGCCGACTCGGTCAACGTTTTGCGGCACAATCCTGCTGGGTGGCCGAAAACGTAATCTAAGGCTCAGCTTCGGATCGTTCATCGGTATCTCAAAAAACCATACTCGGTAATTCAATTTACATAAGTATCACTTTCCACCCTCGCCGCGTTCGCAAGAACGCCCGGGTTTTGGGGATTTATGCTTCATCAAATTTCATCCGCCGCACCTTTCAACCCAAAATTCGATAGACATATGCTCTGCTAGGGTGGTTCAGAATCCAAAAAATGTTTAAAAATCCAATATCTTGCTCTCAAAATAACCTTCTGTGAAATTATCAGTATTTTTGGATGTGATTTAGAGGTGGCTGGGAGACGTTGAAGGCTTACATGGACATTAATACCTATATAGAAATTTTTAAAAATGTTCCAAATACGTTAGTAAAAGTACAAACTTAACATCTCAAAGTGAAAACTTATTCTTCTAACCACAAGGAAAGCGTTTAAGATAGCAACTCAATCCGAAGCATGGGCACAGAGATATTCATAAAAATCCGCTTATAAAATTATTGAAGCAAACTATACCTGTAATCCATACCAGCTTAAATATCCTTGGACTACTTCTTAATCCTTATCTTAATTGTTGCAAATTTAATGAAACCCTATTTCCATTATAAAGATTATGATGAGGCTTTGATAAATTTTCACACTTTTTTGAAATTTGAGCTACCCTAATGGCCCACTGACAAACTGATAGACGCCGAGCTAGAAATGCTACAATTGAAAGTGGACACTACGCGTTCAACCACACTCCCCAAATCAGATCGCGTTTCTTGTGTCGTTTTGTCCCCACCAAAAACTCGGCTCATATTTAATGATTATAAATAATGGTGTACTAATCGGATTAGGCACCGAAGACGTGGCGCTGAAGTTTCGTTCCCAGCCATGAAGTCGCGGTCGATTGTCTCTCGCTATTGGTGTTTGATGATATATGGGGCTTGAAATTGCCTGTAACCTACTTGCAAGTGTCCAAGAGGTGCTACAGTATCGGTTACACTTGAATAAAGGTTTGGAACAATAGCTTCATCGTTTGGTAGTTGAGGCCGAGTGCGCTTCTGCTTGTGGTGGTGGTCACGGCCTTCATGGTGATTCGAAGACTGATTTCAAGTGATCTCCATCTGTGAAGTCATTGAAGTGTCAGCTTCAGTCTCGCCCATTATTTGGGATTCAGTTTAGTTGCAAAACGTATTTAGATGCGTAGATGGTAATTTCATCAATGTAGCTGGACTTTGAGGTCATCCCACTATGTGGAGGCTCAGCCATATAAATATATAGGAGTTCTCTGAAGTCAATGCGAAGCTGTAAGTAGTACCCCAATAGAACAGCACGTTTCGAACCCATGTTGAGTGTCATAGGTCTTTCTGAATAGCTGCACGTTTACTACTTTACTACTATTTATACCCCAAATCTCAATAGAAATTTTTGAAAGAATTACAGGCAGAAACCTTGGAGGAGTTTTCAGAGGAATGTATGTACGAATCTTAGAAAAGAACTTCGAGTGTAAATTCTGGAAGGACATCCTCAAGGAATTATTGATAGAATTCTAAGGCTTTGGAAATTTTGAGGAAAGATTGGTAGAATTCTAGGAATCTATAAATTTGTAGAGAATGCTAGGGGGATTTCCTGTGGTAATTTTAAAGGATGTAAAAGTAATAACTGGAGAAATTTCTGGTAAAATCCCACAAAGAATCTCTGAAAGTAATCATAGAGCTATGTTTGAAGAAAGTTTTGGAAGGATGTTCGAAGAATTCCCTGGATAAATTCGTGAAGAAATTTCAGGAAACACTCGAATTAACAGTAATACTGGAGGTGTCTTATTGAGAAATTTCAAGAGGACTTCCTGAAGATAACCACAAGCACTGGAGGAACCTCGTAAAGAAAAAATCATGTGAGCATTTCTGAAAGCATTTCAGGGAGAATGTCTGCATACATCACTGGAGTATTTGAAAAAGAAGGCCTAGTCTTGCTGATAGAATATATAAAAAACTCCTTTAATATAGTAGTTTTCCGAGAAACTTGTGGAGGAACTCCAAGAAATTAAAGGAGGAAATTGAAGAAAATCATAGGAGTAAGAGCTTGGAGAATTCTTAGCAGAATCTTTGATGGATCTTCTGAAAGAAATACACAATCTTTTGAAAAATTATAGAAGGCATAACTAGAAAAATGTCTTGAAGAGTTCCTAGAGAAGTACTTGGAGTCAAGTATACAAAAAAAACCGAACTAATCTCTGGTGGAACTTACAAAGCGTTCTCTGGAGAAACCCTATATGAATTCCTGAAAAATTATCTCGATAGATCTCTTGAAGAACTCATGCAAGCATCCCCGTAGGGGTTTTAGAGAAAAAATCCCTGTTACTGAAAGTATTACTGGATGAATTTCTATAGGCCTCTCTGGAGAAATTTCTGTGGTTATTCCTGGAGGAAACCTTTAAGAGATTCCGGAAGTAATTTTCGGAAGAATTCCAAGAGAAATTTAAGGAGGAAATTATAGAGTATCATAGGAGTAATAGCTTGGAGAATTCCTAACAGAATCTATGATGGAACATCTGAAAGAAATACACAATATTTTGGAAAATATAGAAGAAACAACTGGAAAAATGTCTTGAGGAGTTCTTAGAGAAGTACTTCGAGCCAAGAATGCAAGAACCATTGAAAGAATCTCTGGTGGAACTTATAAACTTATAACCCTATATGAATTCCTGGAAAATTATCTGCATAAATCTCTAGAAGAACTCATGCAAGCATCCCCTGAGGGGTTTTAGAAAAAAATCCCTGTTGCTGGAAGTATTACTGGATGAATTTCTATACGCATCTCTGGAGAAATTCCTGAAGCTATTCCTGGAGGAAACCTTGAAGGTATTCCGGAAGGAATTTTTGGAAGAACTGCAAGAAAAATTCATATAGATTCAAGCACGACACTCTAAAGGATCATAGGGGTGATAGCTTGCAGAATTCCAGGCAGAATCTTTGAATGATACTCTGAAAGAAACACCGAAGCTTTTGAAAAAATCTAGAAGGAATTTAGAAACTGGAAAAAGTTTTGTTGAGTTCCTTGAGAAGAACTTGTAGACAAGTATGCAAGATTCACTGAAGGAATCTCTGGTGGAGTTATGGCAAATTTTCTGGAGAAACCCTAGATGAGTTCTTGGAACAATATTTGGATAAATCTCTTGAAGAACTCTTGCAAGCATCCCTGTAGATATTTCAGAAAAAATCTGTTTCATTGTATGTCTCAAGTAACCACTAGCCCGCTAATTCGCCTTTTTGGCCTTCTAGGGCTATTGTTCAGCTAATATATGGCATATCAGCTGTTTTATAGCACTATACTGGTACGGAATTAAAATGCCTTTCGGTAACTTGGGGTATTGCTGGATGAATATGTATAGGCATTTTTGAAGAAATTCCTTGGAGTTATTTCTGGAGGAATCCTGGAAGGGGCTCAAGAAGGAATTTCAGAAGGAATTAAAGCAATAATCCCTTGAAAAATCTTTGAATAAGATACAACTGTAAGAATTGTTGTTCGAATCCCTGGTTGAATTGCTAAATAAATTCTTTGTTAAATAATTCCTTGGTGTAATTTTTATGGCAATCTGCGATTAAGTATGTGAAAAAAAAATCTCCGGTAGAACATCAGAATGATTTTCTGTTGTAATCTCTGGTGATTCTTCTTCTTTTTGACATTACGTCCCCAACTGGGTCAGAGCCTGTTTCTCAGCTTAGCCTTTCCACAGTTATTAACCGAGAGCTGCCAAAGTTGCCATTTCCGCATTCGTATATCGTGTGGCAGGTACGATGATAGTCTATACCCAGGGGAGTCAAGGAAATTTCCATTACCAAAAGATCCTGGACCGACCGGGAATCGAACCCAGATACCTTCAGTGTGGCCAGGCTTGATAGAAACTCTTCTGCGATGCAAAGATGAGGCGATTTTGCCGTTTTTCTGAGGAGAAAATACTGATCTCAAAATTTTCAACACATTGAGGATCTGCTATTCGAATGAGAGTGCAAAAAAAAATGTGAGGAATTTTTCAGGTACTCTGTTTTTTTTCGTTGCGATGTTCACCTTCATTCACACTTCAAAAAAAAACTCTTGAGTGTGCCGCCCAGCAAGACAGTCCTCGGGAAGTTGTGAGAGCACCCTTTTTATGGAATTTACTTTACTTTTTAGAAGTGGACTCAAACCACTCGGCTAAGGAATAGCCCATGTGAAACGCTAGGACGAAATTTGGAGACAATGCCAAGTAGGGTAAAATAATCCAAAATGCCACTTCAAGGATTGTGTCGTTTTCTCGTGAAAATATCCACATTCTAAGGACTTTTGAAGTGTTAACCGTTACTTTACAATATCTGATAACTACCTCCATGAGAACACTTTTGAATTTAAGTGATTTTGCCCTTTTAAATCGTGTTGAAAAGTGGATTCAAAATCAGGGTGGTTCAAAGTGACCTAATGAGCAGGGTAGAATGCCATTTAGTATGGAGAACGAGGAGTCAGTAGCCAAGCTTTTCCATGATTTTGCTCCGTTGCATGGAAACGCGTATTCGTCAACAAAATCATCGGAAGCTCACAATTTCGGCAAGAAAGTGATAAATAAATTGTTGAA
This sequence comes from Aedes aegypti, assembly GCF_002204515.2. Classification (NCBI taxonomy): domain Eukaryota; kingdom Metazoa; phylum Arthropoda; class Insecta; order Diptera; family Culicidae; genus Aedes; species Aedes aegypti. Next base: position 387,001,126 of record NC_035108.1, read on the forward strand.
TTTTACCGGGAAATCGGGAGAAAATCTGTGGGTTTATCTGCAAAGGTTTGTAGTGTCAACTTTAGGGTAAACATTTTTAAACATCGTTTGGCAAAAACAAACAAAACAAGTCGTTCCATGTTACCCCATCAGTGCGTATTGGGCCATGTTCTCCTACATTACCTGGGCACAATTTTTGAGAATTCAAATTAATAGCTGGAGGAATTTCACGTAAAATCCCTAAGAGATTCTTTGAAGGAAACATTGAAATGTACCTGAAGAAATTTTTGGATGGATGCGCGAAGAAATATCTGGAAGAATTCTTGAAGAAATTTCAGTATACATTCAAATTGATAGTGACACTGGAGAATATCCTGAAGACATTTCTAGAAGACTTTCTGAAGATATACAAAAAGCACAAACTAGAAAAACCTCGTGTGGAAACCATGTGTGAATTTCTGAAAGAATTTCAGAAAGAGTAACTGCAGTCATCTCTAGAGGAATTGAATCCGGACAGAAATTTTTGGTAGGACTTTTTGGAAGATTATAAAAAGAATTCCTAGAGCAATCTTAACAGGAAGCTCTAGAGGGTTATAGCTTGAAGAGTTTCTGAAAGAATCCCTGAAGGAACCTTAGAAAGTTAATCTATGGAAGATATTTCAGAAGGACTGAGTAGTGTTTGATCCTTTGCTCGCGTCACTTAGTCCTGCGGGGGAGGGTGATGTGAGCAGGATCAATCGTGTTGCGCGTCGCTCGCGTGGCATGATTTATTTGTGGCGCGGATCACAAAGCAGGTAGTAGTGTTTGATCTTTTGCTCGCGTCAAATTATTTATCATGGTCTAATCGCTTATCAAAGTGAATCCTGTGACCCAACGATCCTCCCCATTAACAAACATCCCTCCCAGTAACCTTTGTGGAGATGCAGAGGCAAACACGGTCTCCAAATAGCAAGGATTACACACTAACATTCCTTCCGCCAATCCCACCTGACTGCAAGGACGTGGCCGGCGCCGTTATTGACCCTGTATAAAAAGAGACACTGAATTATGCACACTGAAGAAGATTATGGCCAATCCCAGCCGTACTTCTAGTTAATTCTTTGTGCATTTTCACTGACTTCGGTCAATCACGGAATAGCAACCATTGATATGTGTAGTCAGTCTAAGCTAAGCTAAGCTAAGGAAGATATTTCAGAAGGACTATCAAGACGAATTACTTGATAAATTCCTCGAGAAGCATTTTGAGCCATATATGCAAGAATCACTGCAGGAATTTCTGGAAGAATTTATTAGGATTTTTTGAAGCAAACCCTAGATGAATCCTAGGAATATTATTTGGTGAAATCTTTTCAAGAAATCATGCAATCATCCCAAGGAACTTTTGGAAGTATTACTGGAGGAATTCCTACAGACCTCTTTGAAGAAACACCTAGAAGTATTCCTGGAGAAAACCCTAAAGACTTTCAAGGTGGAATTTTGGGAAAATTTTACGGTAAATCAGAGTAAGAATTTCTGCAGTAAACCTTGAGAGAAATCACTGTTGGAATCCCTGGTGGAAATGCTAAAGAAATCACCGTCGGCTTCTTGTTAGTATGCAGAATTGTTGGAATTGTTTTCGGTGGGATCCTCGAAGCGGAGGGTTGAATGCATTAGAAAAATGGAATTCTAAAATGATTTACTATTGGAAAATTTTCCGTGGGAAATCTTGAAATGATCTCTTTTGGAATTATCGAAGAAATCTCTAGTGGACTTCCTTGCTTTTTGCGAATGCCTGAAAAATCTCCTTTGGAATACAAGGGTGGTCAGCTGTTCGAATCTCTAGTGAAATTGTTAAAAAATCTCTGGCGGAACTCCCGTTTTAATTCCTGGTGAAAATCATGGTGAAAATTTTGGTGGTTATATTAAAATTTACCGTGGAAAATCTTGGATTACTCCTTATTAGAATTCTTGGAGGAATCCCTAGTGAAATCCTTGCTTCTTGCCCTGGTGAAATTCTCATTGAAATTCATAGTTGAGCTTCTGGAGCAGTCCCTAGAGAAATTGTTGGAGAAAACCCTGGAGTCATTCCTGGATGAATTTTCGAAGCATTCTCCAGTTGAATGCCTTAAGAAATCTCCCATGGAATTCTAGGATAGTTTGCTGTTCAAATCTCTAGTGAAAGTGTTGAAAAATGAAAAATCGCTGGCAGAATTCCTTTTATTATCCCTGGTAGAAAACCTAGTGGAAATTTTGGTGGTTTTATTAAAATTTCCCGTTGAAATTATTGGATTAATCCTTGTTGGAATTCTTGTGGGAATCCCTTGCTCTAGTTATTTTTAAAATCCATGGTAGAGTTTCTGGAGCAGTCGCTATAGGAATTCTTGGAGAAAAGTCTGGAGTCATTTGCGAAGGAATCTCCGGTTGAATGCCTGAAGAAATCTTCCATGGAATTCCTGTCAGGGATGGAAATCCTAGTGGAAATTCTGGTGGTTTCATTAAAACTTCCCGTGGGAAGTCTTGTAATTATCTGTATTGGAATTCTTGGACGAAACCCTAGTGAACTTCCTTGCTTCTTGCTCTGGTGAAATTTCCACTGTAATCAGTTTTGGAGCAGTCTCTAGAGGAATTCTAGGAAACAACTTGGAGGTATACCGGGAGGTAACCATTAAACCCTATATTCTTGTTTGAATTCTTGATGGAATCTCCGGTTTAATGCCTTATGGAATTCTACGATAATTCGCTGGTCGAATCCCTAGTAAAATATTTGAAAAATCCTTGGTGAAATTTCTGTGGATCTTTGGTTGAAATTCGATTGGAAACTCTGGTGGGTTTTTTTAATATTTCCTGAGGAAAATATTGAATTATTCCTTTTTGAAATTCCTTGAGGATTCCCTAGTGGACTTCCTGGTGAAATTACTATTGAAATCCATGGTTAAGTTTCTGGAGCAGTCTCTAGAAGAATTCTTGGAGAAAACCTTGGAGTTATTTCTGGAGGTAATCCTTAAACCATATCATCAAGTGGAAGAGGTAAACATTTTTATTTTGGTTGGCAGATGTTCAGACATGTTTGGAGGAATAATTGATTTCATAAAATTTAGTGCATCTGTTTGATTTCTCTGTTTACTCACGAAGTCATCTCTTAAAACAGGATGACCAATTTTCTAATATAAGATTTCATTTGAAAGATAAATCACGGAAAACTTCGTGCTTGATTAAACTCAGCCTGACTCTACTGTTAGTCAATCCCCCTGAAAGGCTCCAACTTTTTTTTCGGTCGAAATCATCATATCATCATCACCAAAGCAATAACGCAAACCGCGGACCCAGAAATATGAGTAGTGAGTCAGCTTGTCCCCTTCAAAATGCTCCACCCCACAAGGCCTCTACCGACCGGTGCACAGTATTTCGATCGGCCGAAATCGTGAACTTAATTCTGTAGCACCTTTAAACGTGATTTTTTTGAAATGGTGTCTTCGGACGAAAATTTTCTAAAAATATAGCGCATATATTGACGGTAAATGTTAGTTCGCAACTTTGCCACGGGCGGCGCTGCAAAAATATTTTTTTTGAAATGACGATCTTTAAACATGATGTCTTCGGCAAAATTGTAGATAATTCAATTACAAACAACAAAGACACCTAGTGTGTATTCAGTCGCATTTCCAAAATACGGGAGTATTTTATGAACGACCCCCTAAAACTAGTTTTTCTTCGATATTTTGAAAATACGAAGTTTCCGGTAGCAACAATGTTCTACAAATTTTTGATTTTTGCACTTAAACGGTTATAACTGCTTTTCCTTGATCTTTGGTAGACTAGTGTTTTCTAGAGAATGATTAATTTTGACTGTTTACACAATTTTGTAGAACATTGTTGCTACCGGAAACTTCCCATTTTCAAAATATACGAGAAAAACTAGTTTTAGGGGGTCGTTCATAAAATACTCCCGTATTTTGGAAATGCGGCTGAATACACACTAGGTGTCTTTGGCAAAGTTGTTTGTATTTGAATTATCTACAACTCTGCTGAAGACATCATATTTAAAGATCGTCATTTCAAAAAAAAATATTTTCGCAGCGCCGCCCGTGGCAAAGTTGCGAACTAACATTTACCGTCAATATATGCGCTATATTTTTAGAAAATTTTCGTCCGAAGACACCATTCCGAAAAAATCACGTTTAAAGGTGCTACAGAATTAAGTTCACGATTTCGGCCGATCGAAATACTGTGCGGTGTGTGTGACTGCGTGAACAACACCACTGACGGAGGTCATCTTCTTGCGTTTGGTGTGATGTAGGTAACAGGCGTAAATCAAGTTGACACATGAACTCTAAAAAGCAGCAAACAAGCCGTTGACTGCAGGGTGGTTCAGGGACAAAACGTCGAATGACAAAATGTCGAAAGACAAAAGGTCGAAAAACAAAACTTTGGAAAGGGACAAAATGTAGGAAGGACAAATCGTCGAAAGCAGTCAATTTTTCACAGCGATTTGGAATTGGTTTCTAGATTTCTTTTTCTCATCGTGTCCGAGTAAATATGCCATGGATAACTTTTGACATGTAGTATTGTTTTCCAACGGATAATTTTTCCTTGAAAATTCCAATTCTTTCGACGTTTTGTCCCTTTGACGCTTTGTCTTAAAAAAATATATCATTTCGACGTTTCGGCATTCGACCTTTTGGAATTCGAGCTCTTAGAATTCGACGCTTTGTCATACATGCATCAGAGGAGGGATGGATGGAGTGAGTGGGTGCGTCGGAAACGGTGCAAATGGTCAGTCATGATGATGATGACGATGATTGATGACCAACGAAGTGGTGGCGGTGAAACGTGAGAATAGGGTTTTGGAGATTCACCGGCGCGAAACCAGCCAAAAAACGGAAGGAAAAAGTTCTGCTGGGGCTTTGAATAATTACCAGTGAGATGCCTGTATTCAAAGATGAGGGTTTTCGGGGAAATTAAGGTACTGCTCAAGCCCAATTAATCATGACGACACTAACGAGATTCGTGAGTGGGACAACTTTTTGCGTCGCTTTCGCCAGTCATTGCGATGATGGGCGATGGTGAAGATCTGATGGAGTTTTTGAGGTGGTTATGAAATTTTTACAAAGAGCAACAAATATGCTTCGTTTGTATATCATAAAATATGAAATTTTTCGAAGCATTTGTCAAAAAGTTAAGCATCAGATGAATCGCTCAATATAATATTTTCATTCAGAAAATTATTGTGCACCAAAAATTTTATAAAATTGGGCTTGTTTATATATTTGTTGCTTGAGTGGAAATTATTTAAAGGATGAGTAAAGAACAGTTAGGAAACTCTTTACATAGCAGAATTTAAGTTATTTAATTCACTATTATGCTCAGAAATTTCACTTGAAGCCTAGCATTTTAACAGGTGCATCGAAAGTTTCATTTTTATTTAAAAATGGAATAAAGCACATTTGTAGTTCTCTGTCAAAATTCCATGCCATTTACTCATTGAGAAAAAAAGCTATAGCAGAGAGCATTTTTTATGGAAATTGCTTTTAACTACTATCATTCTAAACACTATAAAATAATATCTCGTGTAAACTACACAAGTTTCAAACGAATCCCAACGAATATAAAAGAGAATATTCTGTCAAACTAATTACTCAAAATTTGTTTTTCTTACTCCAAAAATTCTGGAAAGAGCGTCCAAAAATGTCATGGATATCCATTTCAGGTCAGTCTCAGATTAGTATCTCCACCGTCGAACATTGTGGCTTCACTGTCCTGATCGCTCGCTCAAATCTCCGGCCATCACTTTTCATGGCCCAAAGCTAAGATATTCGAAAGAGATCATTTTACCGATTGTATCCCGCCGCCAAGCCAGCCAAGCTCTGCGCCATCGACAGCAACATCAACAACCCACCACTCACATTTGTCACTTTCCACTTCTCTGCCTTACGCTCTCTGCCCGAAGCTCTCCTCAGCAGAGTGTTGTTTTTATTGAACCATTTCCAAGAATTTGCTCTCGCTTCCTCGGTTCTCTTCTTCCCCATTCCTTTTTTACGACGTGGAAGAAAAGAAGTTTTTCTACTAATTAAAAACGTTTATTTTATGAAGCGTCCACGATGAGGACTTTTTAAATTTTTGGATGTCTTTCGCGCAATATAAACTTTGAGATTCGAGCCGGTGTTCTGCTCGCAGTTACCTACATACCAGCGCGCGTGATCGTCATCGCATTTCAGACGAAGAAGAACCCCACTGAATGCCGAAGAAAAAAATCGCTTTATGTGCCATGGGCTATTAGGCTAAAGTGGCATTAGCCATAATTAATTCTTTATATTTTTCCGTTTTCTTGGCACACGGTGCCTCGACTGTTGGGGCGTTGGAGCGGGGAACCGGTTTGCTCCAAGCTCCAAGAAATCCAAGCGACGGGACGATTAAAACCTCAACTGGCACTGATAACAGATGGCCGCGTGCGCATCGGCCGTGGCGGAGATTAAAATATTCCGAGAAACGTTTTGTCTTTTTGTGTTGTTCCTACTGTTGTCCGCTGATTTGTGAAGCTAATTTTGGTTTATTGACGTTTTAATTTTTTTTTTGTTTATGAGCGAGACCTTAGGAAATTAGTCGAACAACTTTGAATATCGATGAAGAATAGCATGCGAACATTCTGGAGCTACTAGGAAAAGCAAACTTATTTCATATTACGCATAGCTGTAACATTTTTATTGTCGCGAAATCAGGCACCTGAAGCGCTACCTCGCTGATGCTGAGTGCATCGAGCGGGATGGTACGACTGTGTTATACAAATCCCAGCTGTCGTCGTTGAAAAACGATTAGGATAGAGGCGCCGATTTTTGCCAGCCTAAGATAATTTATATTCATGAGGCTCGTGGAAAGCCTAACATGTTCTGCAAATACGCCAAATTGAAGCTTTCAATCCATATTGTAAATGAAAACTATCGGAAGAGAAAATAGCTCTTATTTTCGCATCGAGAATTGCTTGAAACTAAAATTTGAGCTATGACTAAAATCGGTGCTTCCACCCTAGTTGGAATACAAAAGAGTATCAAAAAACTTAACTTGTCGTTTGCCTAGTCCTATTTGTCAATTTTTCCCGTTATTTCTTCTCACCAGTTGAGTACGCCATCAGCTCCGCACCTTCGATGGAGGCGCACTCTCTCACGAAAGTCAATAAATTTTATTTGCTTAGTAATTTGTTTAAATTAAATCGATAGAGATGGATGGACGATTGCTTCTTCTAAGCGCTGCTTTTCCACCATCCGTCCGTTAGCGCGCAGCCGCCAATGATGGCCAACGATGGTTGGCAGGTTTCTTAAAAAAATGTACACGCAAAGCCGTTTATTCAAATCATGTCCATCAATCGGCAGCAGCAGTTGTGGCAGCCGGATTTAAACGGTGGCCCCAAAAGTTCGACGGCAATGATGGGATGGTTAGGGTAACTGTTGTTCACTCGAGATGGTAAAGAGGGTAATTGCGGTGAGGGAAATTGTCGACAGCCATCGGGATGGCTAGGTAATTGCATGTTTCTCACCCGGTCCGGTCCTGTAACACATTATCGATTTTTTTTAGTTTGATTGGACAAACAGTCTGTTTGGGCTTTGGCTTAAGTGACAAATGCAGTGAATTCGAGATTGGCCAGCAATCTCCAACTCACAAGGTCTGTATTTAATAAAAAAAAATATTATCTGAACTGCTCCACATCATGTCACTTATAACACCATCTGGAGCAGTTCAGATACTAATTTGAAATGCTACAGTCTGATGGATGCTTAAGAAGTACTGGTTATGGATCACTTAAAATAGGTAATAGCTAAATTCTTGTGTATGGTCTGTTAAAGAAGAAGTGTTAGACTCTAGATCAACGCAATAGGAACTCTACACCGCGTTGGTTACGACCAAGTTTCATGAACACTAGAGTGATGCAAATTTTGAAATTTTAGCTCCCTCATGCTTAAACGATTTTAATTATGGTAAAAAGCATCCTCCCAAAGTTTGAAGTGATTCGGAAGAAATTTGACTGTGCACACACCATTTGAAGTTTATATGGAGATTACTATGGAAAACTCCAATCTTCTGTGTTCAGCCCTCTATCTCTTCGTCATTATATTTTATGGAAAAGTGAACAAACTCTTCTAATGTGACATCCTCCCAGCTACAACTTTGCCGAAGACCACTTTTCGATTAGACGTCAGAGTAAATTGTTATTCATCATCATAAAGTCGGTTTACATGTAGCATGCTTCACCAACTGTTCGGCAGGCAACAGTGCTCCTGGCGGGAAGAATAGATCAAAGTAATCCAGGCTACTATGTTCTACAGCAAAAAAGCAGTGTTGCTCTGAAAGTAGTTAAATGATCATCTCAGCATGGTTTAGACTTTGGAACCAATAATAACAAATTATCCTTACGTCCCATCAAAATATGGTCTTCAGCAAAGTTGTAGCTGGGAAGATTTCACATGAGGTGAGTGTATTCACTTTTCCAAAGATTATTATGACGAGCAGTTAGAGGACTGAACACAAAAGGTTTGCCTTTTCCATAGTAATTTCCATATAAACTTCAAATAACGTGTGCACAACCAAATTTCTTCCGAATCACTTCAAATTTTGGGAGGATCATTTTTATCATAATTGACATCGTTTAAGCATAGGGGAGCAAAAACTTCAAAATTTGCATCAGTCTAATGAACACTCTTCATCAAATCATTCTAAGTAATTTGGATAATGCCACCAACGACCTACAACGTTCTCTGCAATCTATTAGCGCCCCAAGAGAAGTCGCCCGAGCTGCTGCGATCGATAATCGATGTACTCTTATCGCATTACCTCAAAAGCCCGTGGCCTCCAGGGCCCTATGCGACAGATGAAGGAGAAGAAGTGGCGAAGGTGACGAACGAAGAGCTGGCAGAAGTCGTGGAATAATTCGCGTAAAATAAGACACCGGAACGCGAAGGTATCCCGAATGCTGCCCTAAAAGCAGCAGTCAATGCGGATCTGGACGTGTTCAGAACCGCGATGCAGGAAATCTTCCTGGATTTATGGAAGCGACAGAAGTTGGTGCTGTTAACCGAAGGCGAGGAAACCACCAAGTGACCCGTCGGCGTATAGTTGATCCAAGTTTTTGAAGAGGTTGATCCTCAACAGGCTGGTACCGCACACGGAAGGCGCAGACGGCCTGTCCAACAACCAGTTTGGATTCAGGAAAGGAAAATCTACTCTGGACGCTCGGTCGTCCAGACAACTGGGGTGGCAATCGAGCATAAAAGCGCGGTTGTCACTCTGGATGTGAAGAATGCATTCAACTGGGAAGCAAGCTGGGAAGCAATAGCCGACGCACTTCACCGCCTAAAGATACCGGTGCAGTTGTGTAAGTTTCTTGGAAGGAATTTTGATGATAGGATTCTACAGTATGACACAGAGGAGGGCAGAAAAGCCGTGGGAATACCTTAAGGTTGAATCCTGGGCCCGATATTATGGAATGCGAAGTACTATGACGTACTGAGGCTGCCCCTTCCTACGGGTGTAACAATTGTTGGCTTCGCCGACGACATCATCCTAGTAGTGTATAGCGAATCGATGAAGGAAGTTAAGTTGACAGCAGCGCACTCCATCTCCACAGGTGAGGAATGGGTGAGGTCTAGGAAACTACATCTGGCCCGTCACAAGACTGAGGCACGCTATGTCTGAACCAAACGATTATCAAAATCGAATGCACATCGGATTTTTTCTCGCTAGAGATCAGTATTTGGTCTATACTTTCATTATCGGAATGTTTTAAATTATTCTATCGGTGAAATTTTTTCCATCCAGCTTTTTACGCTATCTGTAAAACTGCGGAGGGTGATTCGATTTTGATATTTCTTGTCTACAGGTTTTATGGTTAGCTGTTGAGCATACAAATGTGAGTCAATTTGTTCGCAACAATCATACTGAAGATTCAACTTTAATTGGATATTACGATATGTAGTAAATGAGTTATGATCTAAGTAAATAAAAGTATGGTTCTGATGAGAATCACTTAGAGGATTGAGAAGATAGCTGTTATTAAATCATAAATAGTCGTTGTGGTATGAGCATTTTATAAAGAACATAAGTTCAAGTCTACTTATAAAAGAAATTACTTCAAGGAATTATAGGAAATTCGAAGAATTTCAGTCTAATTCCTAATAAGAAACGTAGGGAACATTTCAAATGTTCTAGTCCGTTTCTGTATCCAAATATAGGGGACAGAGTTATGCTAGTCTATTTGGAGTAGAAATGTAAAAAAAAGAAGAAAAAGAGAAAGTAAAAAAAGAAGTCTATTTGGAGTAGAAATGTAAATGTAATTCTTGTAAACGAAGAGAGCCTTAGAAGGCCAACGAAATCCAAAATGAAGGAGTACGACTCAGTTCATTTGGTATAATATCTAGTCTATCACAAGATGAAGGAAGCAGGATGAGCTTCAGTCCATCTCAAACGGTGATAAAGAGATATGCGAAGATATGTTACAATCAGCAATAGAAAAGACCAGATGTAGGAGATCCGTCTCAGTCCTTCTGGCAATCCAGTCTACTATGGGATGTAGGAAGAAAGTCTTCGGTCCATCTATGGTAAAGGGATATGCATAGGAAATGAAATATTTCAGTCTGCAATAAAGAAGACCAGATGTAGGAGATCTCAGTCCTTCTGACAGTCCAGTCTATGATGAGATGTAGGAAGTAAGTCTTCAGTCCATTTATGGTAAAGGGATACGCAAAGGAAACATAATGTTTCAGGCTGCAATATGAAAGACCAAATGGTCGGCGTTAAGTCAGAGTGGACCAAGTACAAAACTTGGGAAAATTGGATTATTCTGCCATCAGATGCAAAATAACGTTATCTCCATTTTACTTTGATCCGATTTGATGAATGTTGAAAACTGGGAGAGATATGTAACAAATTTACTCTGGATGATCAATAAAAATCTATAAAAGTATGCAGTCAGAGTGGACCAAGTGCTTTATACCATAACAACGAAAACGATCGATGCGCTGAGAAAGTCTAGAAAATGCAAGACATTTCAAGTTATTTTCCAGATTTTTTGACATGGAATGATTCTTCTTCCCATCCATCAATAGAAACTCATAAACATGTCATAATTCGATGGATCTTATTTTGATATCTGGCCATTTACCGTATTTGAGTAGGTGATCAGAAATTGCAACAATTTCTGTGCAGACAGAGTGGACCAAGTGTCAAAAAGCAAAAAACTGATTGATTATTGCATTTTTTGAGTCGATTTCAGAGTTCGATAGAAGTTTATGGTAGTTTTATGTTGTATGTATGGACTGTCCTAGAACCCGCTTATTGGACCAGTATATTTTGGTCGGTACTCAAGATTTTCATGGACTATGTGCACTTGGTCCACTCTGACTGAACGCATATTTGAATATTTCTGGTCTTCAACGCCCTGACCCTTCAAAACCTTAATTTCCAAGGTATCGTAATGCCACTGATTTTGAGATTGAAGATATGGATTATTGAAAAATTTACGATACTGATGTCGAAGGGTCTTGATAATATGTCCAGCTTAAAGATATGCACCCAGTTTGACCACGCAAGCATTAAATGATTGTTCTTTTTCTTGAAATTGTTCAGTCAGAGTGGACCAAGTGCACATAGTCCATCAAAAAATCGTTCTATCAGAGTTTTGGATTGTGATTTTTCATGTTTATCACTTCACATTATATTGTTTGAAAGTAACACAAGGATGGGTAGAAATATTGAACCAAAATTTTACTGAGATAAAAAAATACAAAGCGTTAGACTTTGAGCCCGTTTTTCTCAAAATATGAAAAATGTCACTTGGTCCACTCTGACTTAACGCCGACCAAATGTAGGAGATTTGTCTCAGCCCATTTGGCAGTCCAGTCTACCACGAGATGAAAGTGAAATATATTCAAAGTTTAATGCCCAACGATTCTTTTCATCTTGTGGTAAAGGGACGCAATTATTTACAATATTTTATATTATGTCTTTAAATCGCCTTTAAATTTTTTATAGATATTTTTCATGGTTTCTGGAGTTGAATATGAGCAAGTATCTAGGATACAATTTATTGGAATTATCGGAAAGTAACAATCAAGAAAGAAAATAGACAACGAATATTACGACTGCAAGAAAAAAAAAATCGACCGGTAATTAAATATTTGGACCCTAAGAGTAAGTCACTAATTTTTCATTAAAAAAAAAGGAAAAAGTGAAATAGGACTAAGATCTAGAGATCAAAACAACACCGCGAATCATTACACTTAAAGATGGAAGAAAAGTGCTATCGTGGAAGGCAGATACGTTTGAAATGTGCCTACAAAAAGATTAAATTAAATATAAGAATATCGTGACAGCGCATGTTACCCCATCGGATCACCTAGAACCTCCACAAACTTAAAAGAAGCCGGATGATATCGATCACTATGCAAATAACATTACAGTTTTTATAAGTACTATTATTTCGATATAATGTATAAAACTTAGGAGAATGTGATTCGTGATTTATTGTGCAAAAATTGAATAATGCTTTTTGGTTCACACAACAAAGTACAATCTAATCAATTTAGAGAAAAGGAGAGATGTAGTAGGCTGATATTGGTCAAATCATGTAAAGTAGGCTAGTCTTAGATTGGGAGAATAAATGTCATTCTTGTTTGTTCCGTTTTAAATCTTGGTACAATATTAAATAGTCGTCGTTGTTCTCATTATGCCACAGTTTTCTGAGTTTGTCTCCCGGATATCCAAGTCTTTCATTTTAATCATTCAATAAACATCACAATCGAAGCAAACAAGTTGCTTCAGCAGCATTTGTTACAAGTGCAAAACTTCGTTGCCATGGATACGTTTTGACACTTCAGAATTCTCATAATACCAACGAACATTACTTCCGTTCGAACACAAATAATACTCATTTAACTTACCGCTAGACAAATAGGCATTACTAAAAACGAAATCGAATACATATTTCCACTCCGATAATCACCACAACTTCTTTATCTCAAAGGTTAAAATTCCTCTGTCGAAACTCCTCAAACAAAGCAACGACCACGCTGATATTTTCTTTTGCGATCACTCTACACGCTATTCTCATATTCAGCTGCTTTCACTTCTCAGTAGGAATTTTGTTTGACCATTAGCTAGTAGTTTTCTTACAATTTTCTTTTCAAAAAAAAAAAAAAAACACCCAAAGTTAATAGCACGGTAATTTACAACTGAATCAGTGGGAACGCTGCAAAACTCGTCGCCAATGTAGTATTCTATGAAAAGAGGTCTTTACATACTGGGTGCACAAACAAGAATGACATTTATTCTCCCAATCTAAGACTAGCCTACTTTACATGATTTGACCAATACCAGCCTACTACACCGATGAAAAATGACTGTTTTTTTTATTTTCAATAAAATATATCTCAAAACTTGAAAACATACATCGCTGAAAATTTGAGCAATAGCCCCTTTGGTCCCGAGGCCTTCAAAACACGAAAAAACGGAAATTATTGGTCTTTTTTCATGTAAAAAACAATTTTTGTGATATACCGTTTTGGTTCATAGCCAGTCATAGTGAAGTATAACTCACCAAAAAGCATGTAAAATAAATCACTCCGTATGATTCCTCCGCGTTATCGAACCTTTAAACCCCTTAACTTTCGAAAGGTGAGTGAAGATTTCGATTCCAAAACATGATTAATTTTAAACAAATAGAAATGTGTGGACTTTTCATGATTCTTATTCCAGACGCTGCCTTGCTTTTGCTTCATATTCCGGACACTTCGATTCAAATTCCGGACAGGTCGAACAAATCATGAAAAGAAAAGTCAAATCCTTAATTGAAATCATCAAAGCACTAAAGAGACGCATAAGGTAGTTGGGCATTATAAATTTTAACAGATGTTTATGGAAAATGCTTATTAAAACGAGCCTTGAAAGTGAGAACTTTTGACCAGCAAGAATTGAAACATTTCGTGTGAAATGTTTCTCATACAAAGTAGAATGTATGGAATTTGAAGCTGTCCGTAATATGAATCAAAACGGTATTATACTTTTCCTGAAAAGTAAGATTGAAAATTTGAAAAATCGCGATTTTTCTAGTCACCCTATTTCGGAAATGCTCACCCTATTCAAAAAATCCAAAAACACGTGTATCCTTATTTCGAATAAGCAAATTTTCACGGAATTCTGTGACCCACTAGATGTGTTGTTCATGGAATGGCTGTATAGAGATCTAAATCAAAATCGTTCGCAGATTCCTCGCAAGTTGATATCTTTGAGGGATTTCTTTTTATGAGATCGTTATAGACATCTAAGCGGTATAGTCAACGACTTACATGCTGGGCTCCAAGCGCTTTTTTTCGTAAAATTCATTGAATTTCATCTGTAATCATCGGCAGAATCTCTGTTGGTAGCCGCGTGGTGAGATATTTGCCAAAATCTTTAATATTTGTATGCATTTTAGTTAATTCTGAGCCAGATTCTTGGCAGACTTTACCTTAGAACAATATTCTGCTGCGAATGAACATTGATTGGAAAGTAATCTCAGCTTTCTAGGTCAACTTTTAGTAAGGAAATGCGATATTGTCGGGACTACCCTTTGATTTCTCATGGAAACTCCTTAAGAATCTATGAAGACGTGCTTGGAACTTTTTAGAAGTCTCTGAAAAAACTCTCCTCTCCATAAACGAAATTTTGACAGCATTTATTAAGAAATTGGGTGGAAAAATGTATGGAAAAGTCCTAAATGAAATAGTTATTCGCGAAACTTTCTAGTCCCGATCCATGCCATTCTGTTTACACTCCCCACAATTCTTCAACCGTAACCTAACTGATTCAGGTTCAAACGTTGGATATCCAATAAGCTTACATTATGATTGGATCGCCAACATAAAAATTAGCACCATCCGCTAAAAACAGCGGAAAAATTGCGGTGGGCGAAAAATAGTAGGTAGCATCTTTGAAATTTGACGCTATGTCCAGATCTTCTTATCAGCGCATCCGGTTCTGCCCGGCTTATATTGTATCCACCAAGTCCAAACGTCGCTGAAGCCCACTAAACATAAAAAAAAGCAAACCACATCCACCATATGCCATCGATTATTTTGGTGGTGGCGAGCATCGGACTGCGCAGTACAATGCTCTCCAAACGCCCGTTTCTGCTTCTCCTGGCATTTACGTGTCGACGTTCCTTTGCCTTGCTCAAAAACCCTCAGCATCCATCACGGATGCCTATATAGCGATGGCCATTAGTCAGTGGCTTCTGACTGCGGCCAGCCAAACTCACGCTGCCGATCACTTTTGATCCGAACGATTAATAAACCTGGACGTGGCCGTTCGGTTGAGTTGCCTTCTTCTTCTTATAACTGATTGATCCCAGTATTCGGGCAGACCCGAGAAAAAAAAAATCATAACCGTGTCCATCTCCCGCTCGCATCCCGAAGGGAGAGAAGGTAAAATAACTTCTTTAGTTTGGGAAGCGATGTGGAAAAGATGTTTTATCATTAGGCTTTGTTTGTGTACTTGAATAAAGGAATTCTGTTTCGAAGCGTTTGCGCGTTGAGGTCGAGAGACTTGGCTCTAAACGAGAGAGGCCCTTATATCTTCACTCGCTACCCATCATGCGCCTCATTCGAAAGGAGCTGCGTGCCTTACGGGGGTCCAGATTTTTAGAAAGGTGGCAAAAATATAATTTCCAAATGTGGTTTTATATTTAAAAACTTAGTTAAGCCTTCTTTTATAGTGTCAGGTTGTTAAGAATACACACGAGATTCAAAAGAATGTTTTTCATCATGTTTGGACCCTAAATACGGGCATCATAAACCATATATTAGTTTTTTTTTCCTCAAAACCCAATTATTTATACATCACCAAAACACGTGCAAAATTTGTTTTCAGCATAAATTTTTCTGGTTGGTAAATAATTTATACCTGAATTTCGAATATGAATTTAATCTCATTTGATTGGAAGCCTTATTACATTGACAACTATTTTTGACTGAGGAATGGATTGGAGAATTTTCCTCTTGCTTAAATTGGCCTAAACAGTTGTTTTTTTTTTTCTGTTAAGATGTTAGCCTCAAAATACAAGAAAAACTGCAGTTTTGTTCTGTGGAAACCGATGAATGATAACCATGCCCAAAATAAGGTCAGCAACCATGAATCATGTTCCAAAACACTTCTCATATACGAAACCAATAAAACTTTAAAAGTGCGTAATTGTTGCCATAAGTTTTGGACCACTGTGCCCCCGGGCGGCCTTCGATGATAAATGAATACGATTATTGGAACCGAATTTTGAACGGTGAAAAATCTCGCTCCGCTCTTGCCCGCTTTTTGCCCCCATCGCATTGTTCCGCCCGTTTCGAGGTGGTGGGAACTCCATTTTCGGTGAAGCGCGAAATAATTTTTCATTATGAGGCCTGCTGCCACATTTGCGCGTTTATGAATGTTATTGTTTGGCCAGGGAGCGATGTGTTTTCTTCGGCGGAAGAACACTTTGCCACTTGGCCGCTTCGCGGTGGAAATCGAAGCTGGTTCGGTTGGTTTGTGAATTCACACCTCCCCCCGTCGCCACCCCATTCCCGCGGGGAGCAGTTTTAATTGGTTTTTGATTAACTGGCCATTTTGCAATGGCGTCACTCGGTTGGATTTGGATTGCTTTTCTTTGTTTGCATCGAAATCGAAGCTGAAACAAATGGGGAAGACGTCAACACGGAGACTTGAGCGCATCTAGGCGACGAACCCGTTTTTCGCGCGCTGCTTTCTCTTCCGCGATGTAGGCAGAACGGTTTCGATGCGATGCTGCACCTCTTATGTTGCAATCAAAACCATCCCATGTCAACCACAATCTCGGCAAGGGGGCCGCCATCGTTGTTAATTACCTGTATGCGCCACCATGCGCTGCATGGACAGCGCACGCGCCAATCAGTGCCGTTGAGTTCCGAGTCATCCTGAAGCATTAGACCAGTGGTGCTCAAGTTGCAGCATAATGTGGGGCAGATAGAGATTTTTTATCAGGACTGACTTGCGTTGAATGTGGACCATCATTCTGTTCAAAATGACGTTTATAAAAAGTGTACTGATGGAGGAAAGCAAGCTGATTGGACAATAACTAGAAGCTTCTGCAGGATTTTTGTCGAATTTGAAAATTGGTACCACCTTGGTATCTTCCAGGAAAATAATCCAGCTGAAAACAATTTATATATAAACCAAGAATAATAAGCTACTCTCTGCAAGTTTCTTGATGAAGATGTTGAACATTTCATCATATACAGGGGCTTTCATAGTTTTTCTTGAATTTCTTGTGCAATCTTAAGGACTCTGAGTGAGATTCCAGCAGAATCGTAAGAAATTCCAAGAGACTTCCGAAAATTCCAATGGAGTCTTAAGTATATTCAGAAGAAGAAATAAGAAGATTCTTCCCGGGATATTAGGGATTACAATTGGGTTCCAAAGGATTTCTAATGGAATCTTAAAAACTGATAACGGTCTTCTAGGGTATAGATTTCAAGGTCCACAAGTTGAGCAACACTGTACTTAGAGCATTAGACCGTTGTTGCTTGTTGACCATTTATGGCCTACCGTCGTCGAATGCTGTGACACGTGCTCAATCGACTCGGAGTTGCTCCCGCGGGAGTCCGTCCATATAGTTGCGGGTTACATCACTAATGAGTTGCCTATTAGAAGTCATTATTGCCTAGGAGGCGAATTGAGTCAGCCATTTTTCGCAGAAACCAATCGTCGGCGGACAGAGTCATGTTTCAAAGTGCTTGTCTACTAAATGTTTTATTTATATCGAAGGGATAGGCAGCAAAGTCGACGACGATGTCAAAGCATGTCGTCGCGCAGAAAAATGTAAGACACCCTGACTAACGTTTTCATCAGTCTGACCAGTCCGCTGGTGCGCCACAGAAGTGTTGCTTCGGGCTCTAGTTTGTCACTTTCATATGCCGCACACGTTTGTTATATGAATTTATAATGAGATCGGGCGAGATGGGAGCAGAATTTCAATTCCTGATCGGTGACCACGGTCGACGACGGTTGATTTCGTCAATTCGGCCTAACGGAATGCGCCGTTGCCGTCGAACGATGGATTTGTCGAGCTGTCGCGTCGGGCCTCAGGTTTTTCGAAGCGCTAACTGGTTACCACCCGTATGACAACTTATTACACGGGGGACGTGATCTGGGTTTGTTTGGGGTACGTGGCTGATTAGTTTTTGGCACCTGTTTCGAGAGGCTTGAACGATTCAATTGAATTGAAGCTGGTATTGATGACCCGGCCGATGGCGACGAAAGTGTGAATGTTTTCGGAATAGGTAAATTGACCGAAATGGAAGAATTTCAATGGTTTCTCGGGCAACGGGATTTTGTTTTCAAGCGAATACGGTTGGGAATGTTTTTCAGGTAGTTCAATATGAATAACTTATTTCGTTCATTGTTGGAAATTATTCAAGCACTGTTTTTGGAATTCTGTTCAGAAATGCAATATTTACTTTTCACAAAAAATTAGAGTTTGAATGCTATTCTCAAAATGGGAGATGATCGGCTGTTGAAGAACGTCATCATGAAAGATTTTCCAACAATTTGAAGACAGTCGCGAATAGTTGAATAGTGCTGAGGAAAATAGATGTATATTGCATTTGAATCGTGTGGAAACTCAAAAGCCTAATGGCTAAACAATTTAAAAATATAACACATCTAGTCTGCTCATACTTGCTTAACAGTCCCATTTATAAAGAAAATCCCTTAGAATATGGAACTGTTATGCGAGATTGGGCAATTATGTCGATATACAAATATCATTTTTTTAATCAATGTCGATTCTATGCTTCAACATTCGAATCGAATCAAATCAATTAATGTTTCGCAATACGAAATTTATATTTTTTATACAGTATTGGACAAAACATTTGCAACTTTTTCGATTTTCCATACAAAATGACCAACTTTGGAAAGCTAGATCTCACTTGTTTATGGACCGATTTGAATGAAATTTTCACAGAACATCAGATATAACTTGAATTTTAACATATATTTTTGTATAATTTTTCCAATCACGAGTTCATAAGTTATAACGGTTTAACTAAAGTGTAAATTTTGACGAAAAATTCAAAACAATTTATTTCAAAATCTGATAGCTCCACACAAAAATTGTCTTCAGCAAATTTGTTCATCTCATTAACAGCTACAACTTTGTTGAAGACACCATGCAGCTATTCCTTCAAACTGTTTAGTTATGTCATTTATGAAAAATCGTCAAAAAATTCACTTTAGTCAAACCGTTACTGCTTTTGACCTTGTGATTGGAAAAATGACTCAAAAATATATGTTAAAATTCAAGTTATGTCCGATGTTCTGTCAAAATTTCATTCAAATCGTTCCATAAATAGCTGAGATATAGCTTTCCAAAGTTGGTCATTTTGTATGGAAAATCGAAAAAGTTGCAAATGTTTTGTCCAATATTGTACATACAACATTCGGTTGTAAATATGGAAACCGCAATTGGAATCGATTTAGTAGCCGGATGACAACGCGTTTAAAGTTTTTGTACTGCAGACGATCGTTTATATTGCTGGTAGAATGGCCAAACCTTTTTGTATCTGGTGATTGACGGTGTTCAAATTCATACCTGTAAAGAAATAGAAAACAGAGATAAGGTTAATAATTTTTCGAGGTGGAACAAACAATTTTCAACATATTTCTTAATCGAATAAGAAAAACTAGCATTTCTTTGGAAAAATTGAAGAAATTATTTGTTTTTGAATATCTTACTGGGAATGTAGTTCGAATTCCATTCAGAATTGTATAAAAACCTTGCGAAGGAGTTGTGATCAAGAATATGTAAGATTTTAGTTCAGGAATCGTTGAAAATCCTGATCAAAATTTTATATTAGAATCATGTCAAAGATGTTACAAGAGTGCTGTGCAGTATTTTGTCATGAACCCACTCACAGTTATTTAAAAATTCTGCTTAGGATTATGTAAGCATCCTGCATAACATTTTGCGAAAATACAACAAAGATTTCTGTAAGCACTATTGTTTGGCTAAGCTAGGATTTTTTTTCTTGAGGGGGCCTTGTGAGGGCCTAGCAAATACTTGTTTTATAGAAGTATTATTATTATCTTTATTAACGAGATTTGCAGCCCGATTTTGAATTAAAGAAAATCAGTTGGTTTTGCACTGACACAGCTGAAAAAGTATCAGCATACTTTATGCATGTTAGCGTGTACAGTGATACTTTTCCAAGTCAATATAAACTATCAAGACTAAGTTTTATCACCTTGAAATGCAAGCTGAAAAGTCATCATTGTTTCCAAAACGAATAACGGGCTACTTAGCCTTAAGGAATCAGGAACCATACGAATTAGAATTCTGAAAATTTTCATAACTCTTTTTTTTTAGATACTTTCAGATGTTGCTTTATGGAGTATGGAAAGATTTTTGTACGAAGTTCCTCAAAGCGTCATGCAAAGGAAGGAGAAACAACAGAATGTTAAAGTAGGTAGAACAAAAGATGGGTAATTGTACGAGGAAAGATAATTTATAATTTCTTCTCTAGAGGTAAATAAAACGATTGTTAAAACCTCTCTAATGAATTAACAAAAAAAAAATGTCAAGAAGGTCCATCAGAATTTTCTTTAGAAATTATCCATGAAATCTATCCTTACTTGACTTCTGGTGTTCTAGAATTATGCCAAAAAAACCTCTGGAATTATCGCCCTCGTATCGTATCAAATTCAAACTCATGCAGAATCCATATTTTCTGCCAATAATTGGTAAAGCTGTTTCTGAAGAAGTGTTTAAGGGAAGATCAATACAAGTTTTTTTGTGAATATCTTAATACATCCTTTCCCCTTCCCAGTTATTTTGCAACATGTTTCTCTACAGATTCCTTTACCGCTATTCAAATTTCGGAAGCAAAAGTTTTCCTGGGGGTTTTCAACGAATTTCCTCTGAAGATTCGAAGGCAAGAGTCATTTCGATAAAATTCTTTTTACAATTCTTGAGTTATCTGGGAATTTGAGGCAAAATTTCTAGAAATAAAAAAGAAGAATTTTCGACGAAATTTGTGAAGTATTTTGGAAATATTTCTCAAGGACTTTTGATGAACTTCACGGAAGAAATTGTAATAAAATTTCTTGGACAACTATTGAAAGAAATTCACAAAAGAATTTCTAATAGCACTTTCATTGAAATATGTTTGTATTAGATTTGACAGAATTAACGGTTTCTTGGAGGAATTGCGGATTCAAATTGGAAAATTTTGAAAGAAAAAGTAACACGCTACAAATCTGTTAAAAATTAATCAAATAGTTTATTAAAAAATATTTTTTTTCGAAACAAATATAGTTTAGGCAATAAATTTATTCATGCGAGAATACTTTAAAATTTTATCAGATTCAAAAACAATTGGAATAAAACACTATTTTTTCACAACAAGGGTTGTCATGTCTATTACGGCTTAAATCAGCCAACGGTGTTTTGAAAAAAAAAAAAAAACTGAAGGTCGTAGACATAAAAGTCAATTTGGACAAATTGAGATGTAAAATTGTAAAAAAAATAATAGAATCGTTCTGGTGGGCTTCGATCCCGCGACTCCCAATACGCGTTAACCAACTACGCCACAGAACTTACATTACTCCAATTTATTTGAAGAAAACTTGGCTGTGCCGAAATTCTTCGAAAGTTAAGCCTTATTTTTCGACAAAACTTACCGCTATGTATTGTCTGATGAATTCCTTTAGTAATTTTGTCTATTTTTCAATAATTTTAATCGGTTAATATACGAGTTGACCAAGTGAAATCAGAATGCAGTGAATATGCTGATTTATGCTTAAACAGCACCATTTGGATTATTCATCAAAAAACGAAACTTTAAACTTCCGCTTTTTTGTACCACGGTATTTTTTGCAACGGAGATGTTGAAAAAATGCGCTTATCGCATACCACAATTGATTTTTTTTATTATTATCAAAAACTCTGTGGAAGGCCTTGATGATTCTGGAGGGGACCAGCCCCCCCTGGCCACCCCTGTTCCTACGCCGATGAGTATTCCCACAGAATCTCCATTCTAAAATCCTTTTCTGGAACCTGTTAAGAATTTGATCAGAAATTAATTTTAAATAGTTTTTTTTCATCTTTATTAACGTGTTCATTTTTCAATAGGATTAAATGGAAACCCTGCAGAGTATTTTGTGAAAAGTTGCTTCTGTGACTTCTGCTGCTTTGCGAGAATTTTTTTTTTATTTATTTATTGTGGGAAAACTTGAGATGATTGTCCAGAAAACCATCTAGAAATTGGGGGACGGTTAGAACACACGCCTCTCATGCCGAGGGCCTGGTATCGAATCCCATTCCCGAGATAGTCATTAAAAATTTTAGTGACGACTTCCTGCGGAAGGGAAGTAAAGCCGTTGGTCCCGAGATGAACTAGCCTAGGGCTAAAAATCTCGTTAATAAAGATAGAAAAAAAAACATCTAGAAATTCTTGAAAAGACTCGTTTATCGGTAGATGTTTATAGAAACCTACAAAAATGTCTCGAAGAGGCTCTGCAGATATATTTTTTTAGGGGAAATACCGTTAGGCCAAAAGGGTCGTTAGGCCAAAAATGACCGATAGTTTGCATTTACTAGAAGCTCTCGAATGAATTTTCAGGTCAACTGGAATTTTAATTTTCGATCAAGATAATTTGCATTACATAGAAGTTCACAACGTCCGCGGTGAAATATAACTATAAAGAACAGCCTTTGATTAAAAGAAGAAAAAAAAAAACACTGTTGAATATGGCTAACTATGAAATAGTAGAAAATAATCAAATGCTAATTCGGCCTAACGACCCTTTCGGCATAGCAACCCTTTCGGCTTAATGACATTCGGACAAACAACATTCCGCCTAACGACCAGCACCCCAGTTTTATACAGTAAACTAGAGAAATTCTTAGCAAAAAACATGATCATAAAGCAAGAGAAAAATATATGTGAAAATTAAAAACGTCCATGAATTAGCCAAATTCGAACCATTCCAGCGTATGTAGAAACAAATGTTTATGCTAGGTATGGTCATTGTTGGAAATGGTTCTTATATATTAACGAGTTTGACTAAAGTTCACGCTTATCTGGCTGACACATTTCGTTGACAATTGTAGTAAATTCAAAAATTTTAACAAACCTGACATTTTTTATTTTTTCAATCTCTTTTCAAGACGATTTTAAGTAAACGTTCAATCGCTAAAGTAATTAAAAGTTATGCCTCTTCTTGTCAAAATTTTTGAGAAAAAGTTACTCACTTCTATCAAAGACCTTGAGTTAGAGGCTACTTGAATTAGTTGCCTAGAGAATTTGTTCAATGCATCGAAATAATTGTCCACATCGAAACAATTTTTAAAATAATCGTTTTACCTCTAGAAGGAAACGCGCATTCCGTCCATTTTGCCCACATTTAACGACAGCCTTCAAAACACTCTTTCAAGTATTCAAGAACTAAAGATCGTCCATGCATCATTATACGATATAGTTACGGCTTCTAACAACCAGTAATAATGTTCTCTGAATGAGTTTCCATCCTTGCCTATATTGAATAGAATGCAAAGTTCACCAAAATCATCCCTGCAGACTTAAAACCTAGTCAGGTGTAAAACCATCCGGAAGTTGTGCGCCGTCTGATTGGATCTTCATTCATATTTTGAGGTCTTTGCTCTTGAGTCTTTGTCGTCGTCCTTTGTTATGCACTCCCCTGTGGCGGCACCGGAAGTCTCATTGACCGACACTCGAAACCGTACCCGGTCGTTGAGTTCAAGCGCTGATAACAGTAGTTCAAGTTCTGATTTTTTTTCGGACATCTAAAAGCGTCATAAATTCCTGAAAACAAAGTGCCTACGAGCAAAGGTATCGGGCATACTTCCGATAAAATCCAGACGAAACGAGTCTCCGATTCATTATGTCTGGCGACGTGTTCATATAACAACAACGGAACAACTTAAGTAGCTTCAACCCAACAAACAGAACCAGATCGAATGTAGTCCAGGAAAAAAACGCACATAGCGGAAAGGAAATGAGACACATCCTTTGGGCCGCCACTGGCACTGGCAGGGGTTCGTCGCTTGGTCGACAGGTAGACTTCGACGAAGTCGGCGTGACGGTTGCTGGTGATTATTAGTGATAACACGAAAGTAAAGTGCACGCAGAGCAAGAAAATACAACAACGAGAATCAACGGTTTTGGGTTTGAGCTACACTGATCGTTGCGCCGATTCGTTTGGGAGGATCGATTTCCTGTCCCGGTTGATGATGGGTGACTTTAATGCTTGCCTTTTCCTTCGCCATGGGATACGGGTGAAAATGATTCGAGTTCAATTGCAGCTCCGTATGAATATGGATGTTTAAAAAAAAAATGAAGTCCGCACAGCATCACGTTGATAATGATAGCAGCTACCGGGGTGCAACCGGTATGTGATTACCAATATCCGGATACGGTACGATCTTTACTCGGAAGAGTGTTTCCAGAGGAAACCTCCAGCGAAGGCCTGCATGGCAAATAATTAAATCTTACGATTGAGGGACCGACCTGCAATCGAGTCCGCGTACCGATGACCGTATGCTGCGCCAGATTGAGCCACCGTGTGTCCGTATGTCAGTGGGTAATTACATCAATTTGAAATATCACTCGGTGGAAAAGCATCAACAGATCTGGAATGTAAATTGCCACCAGCAGCAGTGCTGGTAGGCAAATCGGCAAACGGCTTTCAAATGGGTACCACATGTGGTCCCCCCCAGAAAAAAAGTTTTTGCCTTTATTAGCGTTGTATGTTTTCGCTTAAATTAATTTCGCCAACAAATGGCTATCGATAGTAGGTACATTCCTGGTACAAAACCCAAGGCCCGATTGGGCAGCGATTTGTGTAAGTACAGCTATTACCCATGCGGCAGCTGCTGGCTGATGGTGCCGTGCGCGTTTCTAAGGCTCGAGAAATGCAAAATCATTTTTGCTCTCTAATCACTTGAAGCATGGCGCGGTGCGGTAGCGGCACCCGGGTGTTTTTTTTTTGCTCTCTACCACTCCGGTCTGTGGAATGTGCTTATTTTGAATTGGTTTGTTTCGCCATCGAACTGGAAATGTAGGGTAAAGTGGTCCAAGATGCTACTTTACTTTAACATGAGTCAATGCTATTAAGCCATTAAAGATGGTAACAGTAACTTTCCACACAATATATGACAGCTACCAATATGAAAGGAAAGAATCTCTCAGATTTGAACTTTTTCATGGTTGTTAATCATATCGAAAAGCTGGTTAAAAAATAACCCAAAATCACATCCATAACGCTATTTAGTATGGAGAACTAAACGTCAGCAACCATGCTTCTCCATGAGATTGTTCCGTAGCATCGAAACTCTTATTCATAAAAAATATCAACTAAAAAGCTTACGACTTAGACAAAAAAAAGTGAGAAATTATTGAATTTCACCGGGCAATCTATGAGTTTATCTTCAAGGCTCCTTTGACATCGTTTGGCACAAAATCCTTCTTGGAGTAATTCAAAGATTGAGGCCATTTTACACCCTCAGTACATATTGGGCCAGGTTCCCCTATAACTGCCCAGTTGTATCCCGGCATATCGTTATGATTCGAGATTTCAGGGAATTCTGCTAAAAGTGATTATCCAGCACTTTTCTTCGGTTTCTGGGTCGTGTTCAACTAGTGGCTGATGGCTACCGGTGTTGCACTGCACTGCTAACCATATTGTGTGCCACTCTGCTTTGGACAAGTGTCGTCATTATCAGGTAGTTGTATTTTTTATTTTATTTTTTTGCTTTCGCACCATTCCGCCCGGTCAGGTTGTTAAGAGCTATTCCAAGAATTCCGTATGATGAATATGACGATCATCGCGGAACGACGAACGAAGAAAAGTTGAGTTTGCAAACATGCAGCCGGTCGTGTTCGCTCTGTGCTCGTGTCAATCTGATTTGCATTTTTACACACATGCCATCGGCCAGGTACGACAAAGACAGCATTTGCAAAATGCTAGGTGTGATGACAAGATACTGTATATTTGCCGGACGGTTTGTCGATGATGTTTGCAAGGGGAGTTGAAACTAGACGACATTGTCATGGTAATTTAAGTACGAGAAGTTATGAGAAATGAGCAATGGAATGATACTTTTCTAAGTATTTGTTGAGAGTAAGGTGTGATTCGTTGACAACAGCTCACTATGTGGCTTTTCCAGATTTTTATCATAATGCAACTGCACTCAGTAAGTTGCGCGTGGTGATCATCTTTCTTAAATAAGAGTTTTGTGGACTGACTTTTGGACAGCTCATAAATTACATTAAAAGACAGGGTAAAATGCAAATAACATTTGCCAAACAATTGGCAATGGGCTTTATCTAATGTATCGTTATGACGTTTCATGATATCTTGAAAACCATCTATGGAAACAATATTTTTCGAAATTCAACTACAATTCCCTTGAAAGTCTGAGTATCCGGAATTGCAATCCTTTTACCGGAAGGCGAGTGATTAGTCCGCGGCTGCAAAGCAAAGCCATGCTGAAGGTGTCTGGGTTCGATTCCCGGTCGGTCCAGGATCCAGGAATTTCCGGTAATTTTGATCATTTCGTTTGTTCCGAATATAATAAATGAATAAAAATGGTATTCACAAACATCAAGCTTAAAGAAAATGGACTAGTTCAGAGTATTTCTTTTTGTCGTATGTGATACTTCTGGCGTTTTTTTTCTATTTATTGCGCAATTGTGTCTCGAATCAGCTACACAGCAATGTTAAAAAGTTGAAGCTCTGCTCCGTGGCCGTGCGGTTAATGTCGTCAGGTACTTAAGCGCATCGTGTCATGGGGTGTGGGTTCGATTCCCGCTTCAGCCATTGAAACTTTTCGTCAGGAATGTTTCTCGGCTGTGCCACTGGAGCATGCTTGTCCGTTGTCTAGTGTTAAGTTACAGTCTGTGCAGCTAAATGGCTGAAGACGGTGTCCGTGTCTTTTTGCCCTTTCTCAGGCTTAGTAGATGTTGTGAAGAAAGGTGACCAAATCATTTTGTGTCAGTGTACGATTTTATGTTTTGCTTCGTTTTACGACTATCAAAAACACTCACCATGTGTTATATCCTTACAACACCGGATAGCATTAAAAGACACCCAATGAGTGTCTTTAAAGCCAACAAAGAGCTCATTTAATGCCTTTAGGCATGTCTGCATGTGTAAGGTCTTTGTAGTTCCAAAGAATAAATTCTATCATTAAAAATATACTGTCCCCAACTTACCAGATATACCAGAGATTACTCATTCTAAATCATAAGTTTCCGTCACCATTCTCAACCCTTCGTTTCGATTCCCAGTTTCAATTCCCATGACATATCCCTATCCGTACAAGTCCAGCTACCAGCAGCTGGTGAAAAATGTGCACCGCGGTCCCTAATCGCCGCCAATAAAATTGCCCCAACAGTATAATGGCAATAATTTGCGATAAAACATGTTCGGTCTTTTGCGCATCGATGCCGCCGCCGACTGTTTCTGGGATTCTTTTGAGCGCATTGAGTGAGTGACCCATGGTCCACTAATGGCCGAGACCCGAACGCGAATCAATGCAATTGCCAAGTGCTCAGCAAATGATGCGTGGAAAAGCCGATAAATTCCATTCCGAGCGTACCCAGCAAAACGTTCGGTTTTCGTTTCCATTTTGTTGATTTCGCTATCGGGGAAAAAGGATTCGAAAAACAAACTGAACAACAATTCCCATCCAAATGATTACTGGTCGTTTTTGCGACGCGAGATTCAGAATTAGAAGCTCTGTTAATGAGCAAATTTTTCACATGAAATCAATATGATTTGAAAATTTTGTTCGATCTAATTCGTTCAAGATTCCTTCGAGGTTGCCATATCAGACCATCAAAACGAAACCTAGACGCAGAAAAAATGTAACGAAATTAAACTTCGAATTTATTTTTATGTTCCTTCCATCCGATCCGACCAACGACGAGAAATATTTTCGGGCTTCTCTGCCGTTTGTTGCGTTCCGTTTGTGTTCCAATATTTCTTTTTATAACCGCTACAAACATTTCTCGATTCTCCCATTGGTTCACGTTCCGTTCGAGTCCGAGTTCGATCGGTATCTCTTTTTCCAATTAATATCCCGCGCCCGTCGTCTCCGAAGGGCCATCGCAAAGCGCAGACTCACAAAAGCGCATTATTGTCCACTTGTCAATTTGGATGGGCTTCGGGAACATACGGGGCTTCCACGATCGGTAATCGGCTTGGAAAGTTATTTGGTTACACGAAACAAAGAGGAAACAGTGGGAGAGAGGGACTACCTTCAGAAATTGGGTGATTGGAACCGTGGCGGCGAGCGATCAACACGACCTTAAGTGGAATTACTGGAATACTACTGATTTTCTCGAACAACAGCAGCAAAAGGCAAAAAGGATTTTGCATTTTTTGTCTTTCAGTGGATTTCTGAACGATCCTCTTTGTTACTTTGCCGATGCCCGGTCTCTGCGTTAATGAGGGTGCATTATTTCGAAGGAATTTGGATGTTCTTTTGGGATTTATATTCTCTTTCTGGTGTTACGTCCCAACTGGGACAGAGACTGCTTATTAGCTAATTGTCTGAAAGCTTCCTTTGGCATTTGACAATTCATGCATGTGTTTATCGTGTAGCAAACACGAAGAAACTTGTGTTGTCCCTAATGATGTAGTGTTCGAGTTCCACGCTCCGAACGATTCAACAACACGAAGATCACTATTTCCTATCAGGCGGGGGCAGATTGTTGGAGGCGCCATCTAAAGTCCATCGCGTAATAAACCACGCACCTCTCACTCAAATCACTCTGGAATACGCAAATTTATTGCCACCTCCTGTTGTTTCTAGAGCTCTGGCCATTCAGCCACCTCCGCTCCGTAGCAGCACTCCCCAATGGACAAAGACCATCATCGTCCACCGGGGCACTCATTAATACATCACATTAACTTTAATTGTCAGCCCGATCCGCGTGTGTGTTTCCAATTTAATCACCACGTCTTTCAAAGTGGCTCAGTCAGGGTTGAATCCTCCCGAAGGGGCACTCCGAAAAGGTGCGCGTGCGGTGCTACTCCTCCCGTACATGGATATCTGATTTCCATAATATATAAGCCACACTGTCAACCAAGCCTGTGAATGGGAATCTCCACACCTCGGTCAGAAGCGGTTCGGTCGACTTATGTGCAAGTGAGTGAAGAGAGCACGGTGGAAAACTCCCACGCTTTTGCTGTTGGTTTTACGAGGCGCAGGGCTGGTAGCATCTGTGTGCTTAAGAAAAAGTAACTGTGCAAAAGCCATAAAGAGACCCCTTGGGACCCAATAAAATAAATCGAGATCAATAAGTAGTCGGATACTCCAGAGGTCTCTTGAATTTCTCAAGTAATCAAACTTAAGTCCCCCAGTTGATTTTTCTAGGAGTTCCGTCAAGATTTTCATTGAGGACTTCTTGATGATTTAAACCAGTATTTTTTCCCTTTATTTTCAGATATCATTCCAGCAATTATTCCATCAATTTACAGTTATTTTTACAAAAACAACTTTATGAATTCTCCAAAATTTTATTTCTGGGATCTCTTCATAAACGCATCTAGTAATCTTCACGAACTGTTTGGTATTTATTCAAAAAATTAGATACTACTGAGGTTATCTACCCAGGTTCCCAAAACAAAGTCCCAAAAAAGTTAATATAGGAATTCTTAAAGATTTCCTTTTCAAAGCTATATAGAAAGTCTGAAGAAATTTCTACATGAAACTCTAGAGTAATCTTATGGAAGCTCATGGAAAAAATTACGAGCTTATGGAAAAAAATTTACGAACTCGCAGAATCTACGATGATACCGTTTTGATTCATATTACGGACAGCTTCAACTTTGTATGGGAAACATTTCACACGAAATGTTTCAATTTTTGCCGTTCAAAAGTTCACTATTTCGAGGCTCGCTATTTCCATAATTATCTACGCAAATTTATAATGCCCAACCACCTTAGACGTCTCTTCAGTGGTTTAACGATTTCAGTTGATGATTTGACTTTTCTATTAATGATTTTCTTGAGATGTCCGGATTTGGAATCAAAGTGTCCGGAATATGAGACAAAAGTGAGGAAGCGTCCGGAATAAGAATCATCAAAAGACCATGCATTTCATTTTTTTTAAATAATTCAAGTTGCGGAAGTGTATTATTTACCCACAATTCGAAAGTTAAGGGTTTCTGGCGCTCGATAACGCCGAGGAATCATACGGGTTGATATATTTTGTATGGTCTATGCTGTGTTATATTTCCCTGAAGCCTTAAGTGTCCGTAATATGAATCAAAACGGTACTTTGGAACCTTTAGAAAGTCTTGGAGAATTATCTGGATACATTTCAGGAACAATCATTGGAAACACTAAAAAACGATAAATTCAACTTTATGGTTAACTTGAAAAATCGGCGTAAGACCTCCTATCGATACAATCTAGCGTATCTTTTTTCAATTTGGCTCATCCGTGGGTTTACCAAAAAATGACTTAACTGGCATATAACGAAAAAAAACAAATCAGTGCAAAAAAATCTACCCAGCGTTATCTTTCGAAGGCTCTGTAGTGAATAAGAACAATATAAATTTAGGATATCTCGAAAGAACTCAAATTTGGCTTATTCCACGGACATTCGACTCTGGGGCAGTGCGCCTCTCTCTGTTTTTGCCAACATTGCTGTTGTGAGAGATGCAAAACAACCCAGTTTGCCAGTTCAAGAGCTAAACGTTGTTCTCTCAAATTTGAGTTGAGTTTAAAGAAGTTATTTTTTGTGTAGTCTGATTTCTCCGTGTATATAAAATGCCAAAGTTGACTATCTGTGAGTAAAACTTTGAAATGTTTCATTGAGCGCTACAACAGCAATTTATTGCAATTGTAGAGCACTACAACAGTTATTTTACACAATATTCTAGTGTTTTCCGGAACGTTAACAAACCAAGTTCAAGCAAATTGTAGATAAGTCGAACCTGAATCGGGTTGGGGTTGAATATTGTCAAATTCGTTTTTGAGAGTTCTGTTTGATCCTTCGACCTTGACGCTTGCTCCAGTGCGTCAAGAAAGCCCGAACAGTTTTTTTTTATTCCTTTTGGGTCGCGCGCTTATTTTTTTTTCCTGAGTGCTTTTTTATAGCCGAGCAAACGAGTGAAGCCGAAAGTGGATTGTGGCTGCTCAGTCAAGGATAACGGATCAATTGGTGAGCTCGTTTCATGCTACTATTTCTAATCTATAAAATATGTATGACTGCACATTCAATCGTTACAATGGTGGAATGTAAATATGATTTTTCAACAAACCATGGATGGTTCGTCACTGTGAGTGTCGACACAAACTCTGATTCATGATTTATTTATGTTTAACATTTTTTTTCAGAACACCTCTTATATACCTTTATTTTTGTAATTAAAAAAACTTTGAATGGTTCGACACTACAAGTGTAGACTTGCGAAAGGTTCACTTTATTCAACAAACTTTGGATGGTTCGCCACTGTAAGTGTCGGCATAAGAATAAGAGTGTTCTATGATGTCCCAACCAATCGAGTTTTTTGTTTCTTTTCAAATGAGTAAAATATAATAACACATGCTTTCGTCCTGACAGCTGCAGGAATGTTACATTTAGGTATTTGTTCAACAAACTGTGAATGGTTCGTCACCTCAAGTGTCGGCATAATTTTCCTCTACATAGAAATTGTTCATATCAAATGAAAATATTATATTTACGTATAAGCATGTATATAACTCACAAATCATTGTTTATCATGGTCTAATCGCTTATCAAAGTGAATCCTATGACCCAACGATCCTTCCAATTAACAAACATCCCTCCCAGTAACCTTTGTGGAGATGCAGAGGCAAACACGGTCTCCAAAACGCAAAGTTTACACACTAACATTCCTTCCCCCAATCCCACCTGACTGCAAGGACGTGGCCGGCGCCGTTATTGACCCTGTATAAATAGAGGCACTGAATTATGCACACTGAAGAAGATTATGGCCAATCCCAGCCGAACTTCCAGTTGATTCTTTGTGCATTTTCACTGACTTCGGTCAATCACGGAATAGCAACCATTGATATGTGTAGTCAGTCTAAGCTAAGCTAAGCTCAGAAGCTACAGCAACAGTAGTGTACCTGGTGAATCTTTTTCCGACAAAGGGGCACGATAAGACATCGGAAATGTGGAGTAGTAATCCTTTATAAAAGAGATTCGCGGAAGCTGACATTTCTGTCAAAGTGTGAGCCAATCGAGCAGCGAGAGCTGTCAAAGTGTGAGCCAAACGAACATGCGTTATGTTTGTTTTGAACTTTTCTTGAAGAGTAATGTAGTCCGCTTGAAATTATTTCGGTAAAAGTAATTTTACATGAAGCAAAAATAAATGAAATATTTTTCTTTTTTAAATTTTTGTCAATGCGATTTTTAGTTATTGATTTTTTCGGCTGTTCATTAGTTTGGATATGTAGCTCAAAGATCTATAACGAAACAAAATACACTTTTTAGCAATGAGGAAGTCATGTCCGTGTTACAATATTATTCTCGTTGCCGAGCAAAATCAACACTGCTGGTCAGTTGCCAAATCATTCTATTTTACTTCCGCTTATCTCTCTATAAAGGATCACTAATGTGGAGTGGTAAAAAGCCAAGTGTCGCCCTCGTCTATGTTTTTGGGTCATCGGTAATGGTTCACATACCGAAACAGAAACGCAAGAAGTGGGATGCAAAAGCACACGAATGCATTCTAACTGGATTCGATGAGTACCCAAGTAACCATGGAGCATTATATCATTGCATATATAATGCAGCTGCATTGCCGTAAGCCTACTATTAAAGTAGTTTAAAAGTGGAAATTGGCCCTTTTACAGTTGCACTAATGCAAACACGACGATAAAGCAATGAAGCAATTTATAAAGTAACATTAGTGCAGCAGTGCAATTTATAAAGTAATATTAGTGCATTGATACATTTCTAATGTAGAGTTAATGCTTTATTGCTTGACAGCTCATGAAATGTAGTGTTTGATCCTTCGACGTTGACGCTTGCTCCTGCTGGGGCAGGTGATGAGGGCAGGATCAAACATGTCGCGCGTCGGTAGTGAAGCGGTGAAAAAGTGATCGGTTCGTTAGTAGTGTTTGATCCTTCGACCTTGACGCTTGCTCCTGCGGGGGCGGGCGATGGGGGCAGGATCAAACTTGTCGCGCGTCGTTCGCTCAGAGAAATGAAAAAGCGCCGCGGATCGCTAGTAGTGTTTGATCTATTGATCGCGTCGCTTGCTCTTGCGTGGGCGAGTGACGAACACTTGTTCGGCGTTTAATGCAATTATCGAATTATTTCGCGAATCCGGTTAGGCGTGATTATATCATGGCTCGCATCACCAAACATTGGTGACTCCCAGATCTTTACCTTATCCCACTAACCCAATATCCTCTCCATGACAACCGTGGAGATGCAGAGGTGATCTCGGTCTCTAGTAACAACGGTAGTCACACTAACATTCCTTCCCTTCCCCGATGACCGTAAGGACGTGGCCGGCGCCGTTATTGACTTTTAAATTTGAGCTCTCGATTTGTGCACATTGAAGAATGGTAAGCTAATCCCAAGCCCCATTCATTAATTCCCTGTGCAACTTCGATTGTTCTGGTCAATCACGGAGTAGCAACTACGAATTGTACGGTCATCTATGCTTATGCTTATGCTTATGCTTAATATTGTCAAATTCGTTTTTGAACCTAGGTTGGAATTGGCAAAACCCGTTCTGAATCACAGTTTCAACTCCAACCCGATTCAGGTTCGACCGAACAACAATTTGCTTGACGCTGGTTTATTTATGTGTTGATCACCGACCCAGTTCCCTAAAACGAAAACGGCATATGTGATTCAGTACGGGTTTTGCCAGTTCCAACCTAAGTTTGAAGGTGATCGAGATGGATGTGCGTTATAAATTGTTGTCATTTTAAAGAATTTGCATCTAAACCTACAAAAGCCGATGATCTGTGACTCGATATCGGCTCATTGAACCATACTAAAAACAAAATTTCATGTTTACAACAATAGTTCCCTCAAACGGCATTTCAGTTCCATGGTTCGATATTCCCATTAGTCGATGTTCCGTCTTTTTATTGGAACTGTGATTTCAGTAGACAACACTAAATTTTAGAACACTGAAACAGTTATTCAGTAGAATATTCGTCTTTAACCCGTATAGGCCTGAGTGAAAGCAAAAATACTATTACTCTCATCGCTCAGCGAATACCTAATGGATTTTAATTGTTTTTGTTCGTATATTTTTACACATATCTAGTTTCTCAAAGTAGTCTAAGTATCTTGAGAATGTTCCTGTGGTCGGAGTTATTCCGGTGGATCACTGGGTCGGTTCGGGTGAGAATGGTGATGTGCTTTTGTGACCCTGGAAGTAGGCAAATTTATGTGTGAACCTTTTAAGAATCGATCGAATTGGATAGCCATGTTTCCTGCATATGATTGATCCTACAAATGACCATTTTCGGGTCCCAGGAACGCCTCAAATTTACGATAAAGTGACCAATTGGTATCTAAATATCTGTGCCAAGCTGATGGGGAAGCATTTTAGTGAAGTTTCATGTCCAAAAAAACGGTCCAAAACTTTTTATTTATAATGTTGAATATAAGATGTTAATGATTTATGCAAATTAAAATGATTTTCATTGCAAATCAATAAAGATAACTTGGCATGTCTCAAAAGACATCCATTTTTACCTCACCTGACCCAGTGACCCACCGGAATAACTCCGGCCACAGGAATACTCCTGAGTAATTCTGGCCACTTTTCGGAACTAGATTAGATATGTATGCGAATATGCTAAAAAAAATATTTAGATCCATCAAGTATTTGCTGAGCGTTGAGGGTTTTAGAATTTTTGCTTTCACTCAGGCCTACACGGGTTAATTCATAAAATGTTTGAGAACTTTAGAAATATTTCACGGCAGAAGAACGCTACAACACCATTTGAGGTTTTAATTATGTCAGAATTAGTTTCAGAACATTACAACAGCATGAAGACAACACCGGGGGATTTTTCGGATTTCAGTCTAGTGATGTTGATTAAAACAAAATGTTTTTTCTACGCCCGACGTTTCAATGGGCTATGCCATCTTTTTCAAGGGTTAGAAAAATGCGTTCTAACCCTTGAAAAAGATGGCATCGCCCATTGAAACGTCGGGCTTAAAAAAAAACATTACGTTTCAATCGCTATCACTAGACTTAAAGCCGAAAAATCCTCCGGTGTGAACTATAATCAGTCGATAGCATCAACATACTATATTAGGACAACGTAACCCAAGATGTATGATCAGAGCATACATTTTGGTGACTTCCTTTTCAATAAACTTTTATCCAACGTATTTGTATGAACCTGAATCTAACTCAACTATTTGAGTAGACACAGATTTATATTGATTAGGGGCGATCCATTAATTACGTAAGACAAATTTTCGGGGTTTTCAACCCCCCCTCCCCCCATGGTAAGATTTTTTGTATGAAAATTAAAAATGAATTGTATGGCGCGTAAGAAATCTCAAACCCCCTCTCCCCCCATAAACCCTTACATAATTAATGGACAGCCCCTTAGTTGATTTATAATAATAAGTTGAATAAAATCTGAATGAAAAAAGTTGGGATCATTTCTACCCGTCTAGACCCACTTACCAACCGGAATAACTTCGAGCAATTTTTTCCTACTTGCTGGGTGGATACGGTTTAATAAACTAACCATAATCCTCTGCTTCTAGAGCACTTTTAAAGTTATTAACGGAGGGATACCATGGGCAATGAAATTGTTGTCATTTTGCAGTTAAACATAGGCATAATAGTTCTTTGAAAGACTACACATAACATTTCGTTGGAAGAATGGAAGAATTCTTGAAGGAATCTTAAGACTTAATGGAGAAATCAATAATCGATTTAATAATTTCTTGGGGAATTCCTAGACGCAATCGAAAGAGAATCTCAGATATAATTTTCGCAACAGTATCTGTGGGAAAGCCTAGAGGTATTTATGTACAAATCACTGGTAAAATTGCTGGATCCTAGAAGTGTTCATGAACATATTTTTGAATGGATCTCTGGAACAATCACTGAAAGAGTTCCCGAAGCGTTCCTCCTAGAAATCTGTGAAGCAATTTTTGTGAAACTGAAGGGGGAGTCGTGTAGGAATCTCCAGATCCTTTTGGAGTTAAATCAAGATTCCATGCATGTATTCTTTCACGAATTATTTCAGTCGTGGAGTTCTTTTTACAGCAAAACATCACGGAATCGTGTGAAAAACTCTATTAGAATAAAAGCTCTTGATTCATCCCTTGAGAATCGTTTGGGCAATATTTTTAGGTGTGTTATCCTTTTCTTTGTAGCATATTCAACTCAGGTTGTTTTTGAGTCTCCAACTGTTCAGAGAAGTGCGGGAGTCATTATCAATCGATTCAACCGCTCAATTTCAATTGAGAGACCCAAACTAATAACTCATCGAGGCACAATTTACAGTTAACTCTCCATAACTCGATATTGAAGGAACCGTCGAGTTGGAGAGGTATCCAGTTTCAGAACACAAAACCTAGCAATAGTTTTCGACCTATTCATACGATTTTCGCCTACTTTGTATGAAAGATCGAAAATTGGCACAGAGTTCTTGTGGGTCGAAAATTAGTGCTTTTCCCCTGAGGGAGAGTTGATTTTATTTGTTTATTGTGTAAGAAATACACAGGGAGATTCATTCCATGCACGAAAAAATATGATAACAAAATAATGAAATTCATAAATTGGCTAAGAACCATGATTTATGGTCTTAATCCTGATCCACAAATCATGGTTATTGGAGTCATAATTATTTTTCTTTATTAGCGTAGCATTCAGAGTGACAACACTAGGCGCTGCGACGAAGTGGTTGTGTGCTAGATGACGTAACTCTCGGTCAGAAAGTTCTTGGCTCGAATCTCGCTATGGGGCTTTTAATTTTTTTGCTGGATTACATTACATTTAATACAAGAATTCTGCATAGTTATAAAAAACGCACTTGGTGGATTACAAAACTGTCAAGAATTGTAGTTTTTCTTGAAATTAGGGAAAACTGTTTTTGAGGTTTTGGCTACTGAATAAGGGGACCATACGCAAACTGATGTAACTTTTTAGACCTCCAATTGAAATAGAGATAGAGACTTTTAAGAGATTTTTTTTCAATAGAGCCCAAGTTTCCTAAAAGAGACTTGCTACCAGCCCTGGAAGGGCAGCATGTGCTGCTACCGATACGACCGTGATGCGATTGGTGACGAATATGCAAGCAACTGCACTCGGTTGAATCATCTTCCAGCAACCAGAGCTTACCCAACTCGGTACAAAAAAACAATAAAATTTTACGTATTCTACTCGCGATTCGGTCCCTCACTAGAACCGGTACCCAGCTACACTCAATCCAGGTGAGGCGCGACTCCCTCCGTTTGATTGAAGATGATGCCCACCATGGGAGCAACAAGTGCGACGACGACGACCATATAAGGAATCACGCCCCTGCACTCCACGCGATTCCAAATCCCCGCATCGTATTTGCATTATTGGCGGGGACTGATAAGCATATGCTGAACCCCCGAAAATTTCGATTGAATTCGTCGTCTGCGCGGTTGTTTACGCGTCGATCTCCGGTGGGAATGCGTGGGCGATTGTTTGGAGTTTCGCTTTCCGCAATAGCAAAGACGACGACGACGACGACAACAGCGAACTTGTTTTGTTCGCGTGCCACCCAGTCTTGGCGGCAAAGGTAGGTTGGTACTACACACCCACCCACACACAACCACACCGAGTGCTCCCACGACGTGGTGTGGTGTGGTGAGGCGGTACGGAGACAATAGAGATTGTGTGTAGGGGAATGTATAGTACGGCGTTGTTATACAACTTGCACACCACCGCAGGGAGGCAGCATCTTGTGTTAAATGGTTGTGGTCTCTTTGGTGTCGACACTGATCCAGATGGTTGTTATGTCACAGGTTTTTTTTCAAGTAAGGTTTTATGCATTGATTTATAGCTTCCAAAACGGTAGTGTAAGTGGTGCTCAGCTAAAGTTTGTAAGTAGATCCCTTTCGTTTGTAGAATCCATTCTTAAAGTTGTTGATAATACTAAAGTTTTATAGAATTTTGAGCAAATTTTTCAACTATTTGAACAGAATGGATTTTGAATGAAGTCGAGTCTAGTACACGACAATGAAGACGGCCTTACAGTTGAGGTCGAAACACGCGTATCTGTCAAAGGATACAAACTCTAATGGAATTAAATGGTATAGTACTAAAATCGGTTTTTTCATCTACTTTCAGAATGAATTTACTTAAATACTGTTCGAAAGGGCCGTTTTACAATTCCCTTTAGCAACAAGCTTTGATATATAAGTAGATATCTATATCTATTGAGTCTTGAACATTATCAAAAACACAAAATTTATTTGATACTGATACAACAAATGAAATGACGTATTTTGTAACAAACTTTAGCTTTATTTAAATTTTTCAATTTAAGATGATAATGTTGTAAGTTTTATTTATAAAAAAGTAGAAGAAGAATTTGTTTCATGAAATATCTTGGTATGTTGATGCTTTCGACTGATTATAGTTAACACCGGAGGATTTTTCGGCTTTCAGTCTAGTGATAGCGATTAAAACGTAATGATTTTTCTACGAAAAAAAAACATTACGTTTTAATCGCTATCACTAGACTGAAAGCCGAAAAATCCCCCGGTTGAAATATCTTGGGTGATTTCGGAGTTCTAGATTTCAATCATTTATCGTGAAATATTACACCTTTCTTTTGGGTAGCCCTTCGTTCCCACGTCAGTTTCATTAAAATTCCTGGACATAATAACATTTGAATAACACCGAGTTCAGTTAGAAAATGATCAGTTCGCTTTTGTATGATGTGACCATTAACATTCAAACTTCAGCCATTGATCCGAACTGGTGTCATCTTCATCTCCGGAATCTCCCTATGGGACAACCACTGAGCCTGATCACTGATTGGCCCTCATAGCACAAAGCACTCTTGCTGGGACGAATAATTTCGATGCTGGCCATAAGTTCAGATGGCAGCTGTAGTCAGCATAGCCTAGGAGAAAAAAACAGACAAAACCAAAAGAACACAACATAATTTAATTTAAATACATAATTGTGGTCTCACCAAGGGAATAATTCAGAACACCGCGCCGAGACTCGACAGCGAAGATGAAATATTCAAATGACTTTTTCTTCTCTCGCATCTTCCTACAATATCAACAAATGTTCTCAGTCTAGTTCGCCCTGGCTGGAAACACTTGGGCGAGAGTGATCAAATTATTATAACGACGAACCCATCGTGAGTGCGATGACGACGACGACGACGACAACCAGCTCCAGCGTGCTGCGACCGGGAAGAGGCAAGCGAAGCTAAAATTAAAATCTCATGCCTGTCGGTCTGTGGTGTTGTGCGCCCCTCACCCTTCTTTAGTTCGTGGTCTAATTTAGAAAGTGTTTTACGTAGATGAAAACAAATCAATTCCCATTGTTAATTATCTATGGTGGAAGAAGATGCTGGCAATCTGCTTCCCTGAAAAACAACGTTCGAATCGTCATTAAACGATTGAGTAATTTGGTATTTTTTTTCCTTTGCTCCTCCTGGCCTGGGAGCATCTGTGTGTGCGCAATTGCTGCGACTAACTGGAGCGAGATGTTTTTTGGTCAGGCGCTGGCGCAGATTGGTTGACGGTGCTCCCCAGACTGTAATTATCAGAAAAATGTTCATCGGAACCAGTTGCGTCTTATGGTCAAGCTGCATGAACACCGTGTGGTTGTCTGTTTACTCTAACCTGACCACGCGCCGGGTCGCAGATGTTTCTACGCCGATGATTAGATCGTGGTTCGCTTTTTTATCCAGGCTCAATCAAAATCAGTGAGGCTGTAAAGGCAAGAAGTCCCAAAGAGTGTGGTAAGCACGTTATGTTTTCGTGTCGCGCGAGAAGCCATAGGGTCTCAGCATAGGGCGGGGAAGGGTAGTTGATTGGCTACAGATGGGGAGGGGTGGTGCCCTGAGTGGGATTGGGCTGGGAATGGTGGGCGAAGGTTCCACAACCTTTTGTGCGCCTGAGCTCGCTGTAGTCGTTCAGTCTGGATACAATTATTAATAGTGCTTCGTTTCGTTTTCGAAAGCCAAAAGGTGAAAATGAGAAACATGGAAAACTGGTGACAAACAAGCGAGGCATTGTCTGAGCCCGGTGAGACGGAGGCAATTTGATCGAAAGAGGTTTTTTGTGGCTACATCGAACTTTATGGTTGTGAAATTAATTGTATAGAAAAAAAAAACTCACGTTGGATGCTACATTCTATAAATGGTCGTTTTCGTAAACTCAAATAATTTAAGTCGTTAAACGAATTTAATACATCAGTCTACCTATATCGACAAATAAACCAATCACCTTTTGAATCATTTATAATCTTTTTCTTCTTCTTGGCACTAACGTCCTCACTGGGACAGAGCCTGCTTCTCAGCTTAGTGTTATTATGAGCACTTCCACAGCTATTAACTGAGAGCTTTTTTGCCAAAGTTGCCATTTTTGCATTCGTATATCGTGTGGCAGGTACGATGATACTCTTTGTCCAGGGAAGTCAAGGAAATTTCTACTACAAAAAGATCCTGGACCGATTGGGAATCGAACCCAGACACCTTCAGCATGGCTTTGCTTTGTAGCCGCAGACTCTAACCACTCGCCTAAAGAAGGTCCACAAACATCGTAAAATAAAGTGGCCAAGTAGCTTAGTTCACAAAACGCTCGTCTACCATATGAGAGTCGTGTGTTCGAATCCCACCTAAGCACGTGGCTTTTTTTTCATAATTTCACTCATAACACAGCGGAACACTTTTTCTCTCAAGCACCAATCTTCCGTTATTTACTTAATTAAGGGTTGATTGTCGTTTTCAAATATATCGTAGCACGCCTAATTTTGAGATTTACTGTTAAAAATGCAAAATTTGACTATTTCAGTCAACCTGCATGCAAGTTTGTTAGGTTTTAAATGAACTGCAACGATTTTATTTGAAATTGTGCGGTTTTGGAAGATCTCCCCCCCCCCCCCCATCTACGTCACAAGTTGGTAGGTACAAAGATTAATATTTCGAAAATAGTTTTAACAATACTTATAAAGCGATCACAATCCAAAAAAGGTGGAACCTCTTTTACCCAATTCATACATCCAAATATAGCATACAATTCGAAGATCTTTTGCAAATTTGCCTATTATTCATTATATCGATATCTTTCCTTGACCGAAAACATCTCGCAAAAAGTCGTGATCGCCTTTGATCGTACACTTTCCTTTCAACTGGCAAACACGATTCATAGTTTACCTATTGGAGCATCTTTCGAAAATCGTGAGCTCATCTATTCGCACCATTCCAAAAAAAATCGTGCTCTAGAAAACTATCCCAACTCTAGATATCTGCCTAGCAGTCGTCTCACAAACAAACATTCGAACGCTCGCGTGAAATTTGCCCTTCGGTACTTGACCGGCCGGCACGGCGGCGCCCGGAAAGCTCTCTTTAGGGACAAAGATGAGCTCGCGCACTCGCCGCCGAACCGAGAGACTTGATTGCATGAGCACCGAACAGGCGACGAACCGCACGGCTCTGATCACGAAATCACGACTTTCCACACCGCCGACCGGAATGTGCCGTCCACCGAATTCAAGTTGCTCACCTTGCGCACAAACATGGCCATGGTGAACGTGCCTAGCAGCTCGAAGAAGGCTACGGGAGGGCTAGAGCTAGGTCATCCCAGCTTTGATTGAGGGCTGTCAAATTTCACCTCGAAAAACGTGCTTTACCAGGCGAGCGCTTGGGATGATGGACTCTTCTCATCGTCGAGCAACGGTCGAAGTCGAATCAATCGCTACTACGGTTTGAGACTAGCGCGATGGCTATAAAATTCCCCAACAGAAAAAAATCATAATCGTCCGCAATCAACCTCCCGACCAGATGGAACGATTGGATGACGATTGGAAAAATGGCGTTCTTTTCAGGGAAGGTAATTGCTTTTCAAACGAGCAAGTAAATAACAATTACATATTTTACCTTGCCCCCTGCTCTTCCTCATGACTTCATTCGTCTGGGCGACTTCTTCTGGTCAAAAGCAACCGAAGCCTTAGCAGCATTGATTGGATGCTGCTGACTGTGACGCGTTGCTCATCATCCTCGTCCCAGTCGGGCTCAACACCAAGTTCGCAGCAATCACCTCGACTCGAGAGATGGGTCGAGGCAGTCAAGGAAACGGTTTTCTAGACCAGTGGTTCTCAATCTACGACTGTGATTCTGATTATTGAGCTTATAGCTTTCAGTCTTTAATGCAGCTCCATAACGGGTGCTTACTTTCTTTCCTATAGTCAAAAAAGGCGAATTAGCAGGCTAAGAAAGCATTGAAAACTTAAAGCGATTTCACCGTGGATTGATTTCTACACCATCAAATTCCAACATCCCTTTGGGAGCCACTGCCCCCCTCAGATTAGCACACCGGCCGCAACCGTCGTCATGTGAATGCGAATTGAAAGCCCCTACCGCTGCAGTTGGCGGTGAGTGGCAGTAAAAACAAAACCCGTTCCTGGCGCCTGACTGCTGTGCTGATGTGATGACAATTACCAGCATCCAACGAGCCTGTAGCTCCAGGCCGCACAGGCAATCGGAATTGATTAAAACGGGCACGAGTTCCATTTTCCGTCGCAACTCGAAACCGATCCATTTGTGCACGATGAATCACGGTTGTCCGTTTCGGTAACTTTTTTTTCGGGATCTTTAGTTCGTGAAAGTACCCGATCAATGGTGTTTAACAAATTATAATAGCCTGAGATGTTTATTCTGAAGTATTTTGAATGTGTTATAATGTTAGCTGGTAGGATCTTCAAACAACATAAAATATAACAAAATTCATTTGACCAGCATAGCAGTTAATACTGATTAACATACCTTTATATCATATTTATAACCTGAGTTTCACTGAACAATTTTAACAAATTGTTTCAAGAACTGGACATACAATATCTATTAACAAATTTTGTAAGAGGTTCCAACTGATTTAGTACACAAACTTTCAAAAAATCTTATCATTTATGTTTTAACTTTGATAAGAAATAAAGTGCTCATAATAAAATTGTTATAAATTTGACCTTTCCAAACCTCTAATAATACAAGCATTGTTATGAACAACAATTAGTCATATAATAGTGTTATGCACTTCTGTTCGGGCCACACATCGGTTCTTTTGGAGACTGCATGCGATAAGTTACACCGTGCAACGGTAATTAGCAATCCGGTAACTGCCAAGGAGTTTCCTCGCTAATTTTCTCTGCTTTTTGCTCTGCACGGCTTAGCCGCTGGCGACACGATGTCGCACGTTGGGGCCACTGCATTATAGACCTCATTATGCAGCGTTGCTTATCGACAGGGAGCATAAGACACCACCGCAGCATCATTGGATGTGCGGATACTGTGGGGGGACGAAGGGAGCAGGGTTAAGCTCGAGCTTGCTGCAAGAGATGGAATTCGCGAGATTGTGTGCGCCGTAAATCTTCCCCGCTAATGGACACGTTGAGGATTTCTTTGTTCTGCGGAATGTGGTCAAGCGCAGTTTGCGAGAGTTTAAGGTTCAGCATGTACCAAAGGGGATTCTTGCTTTAAATTTTGTAGTGAGTTCGAAATTGGTTGAAATTTTAAATGTAATGCTTTTAGTAATACTTTCGTGAATT
Organism: Aedes aegypti; assembly: GCF_002204515.2. Taxonomy (NCBI): domain Eukaryota; kingdom Metazoa; phylum Arthropoda; class Insecta; order Diptera; family Culicidae; genus Aedes; species Aedes aegypti. The sequence continues at coordinate 387,044,878 of NC_035108.1, forward strand.
TTCATTTATAAATTTCATTTGATTTCGTTCCCAGATATTTTGTCATAAATACCTCCTGAAAAATGATTATTTTTTCATATTCCTTCCAATAAATAAGTATCAACATACCTGAAAAGAAAAAAAAAAGAAATGCATTAGTTGAAAAGCAATAAATAATGTACAATTGAACCAAGATAGGCATCTCTTGGCTGAAGTATAATATAAAGATAATTTACAGCTCAAAAAGAACATAAAAATGCATTTTAAGATCGATTCTTATCAGCATGGAATTTTTCGTTATTCAAAATTACTTTTAAATTTTATTCGGCTGACTTTGCTCATGTTTTTATATCGTTGGTAGTTCGACTGTAGTTCCTTGTTGATGTTAGATTGGCTTTTCAGTCTTGACAAAATTTAATAAAAAAAACTGTTATTGAAACGTTTGGGACCTTCCTCAGGGACTCAATTGTTACAGTTCTTGCGTTCAGTGTGGTTCGATAGACGAAAATTCAGGAATTCTGTCAGGTGTTCATCTAAGGATTCTTCCAAATTTATATTCCAGGGATTTCAGTAGGAATATTTCTACAAGGCTTCTTCTAGAGATGTTGCGAGTGATTTCTCCATAGGTCTCAAGTATAATATTAACTGAGATTCCGCCAGGAATTTCTCCGGGAACTTTTCAAGCAATTACAGTCGACTCTCCACAACTCGATATTCTATAACTCGATATACTCTATAACTCGATGAATTTTTCGGTCCCTTCAAATTTTCATACATCGTGCTCTCCATAAGTCGATGTTTCTATAACTCGATATCTCCATTAGTCGATGTCACGTGAAAGGTAAATTTCTCTCCATAACTCGATATTTATTATAAAATAATTCTTATTTGAGGAAACTGGGTCTTTTTCATGTCTGTAGGTGAATAAATAATTGCAAGATGTAATGAAAGTTGAAAAACATGAAAATAATGCTAGTAAAATAAGGTGATTTTTCGAGCTATTCGAAAGAAGTCTTCAAATAATAGTTTGTTAAATACTATCAACAAAATAATATTGCTCTTACAAAAGTGATCATATATGTATTGGAAATACAGAAATTTGTTCCTTCGATTTTGTGATATTTTTTGTCGGTATATTCTATTACTCGATAATTCTACAAGTCGATGGTCCCATGAATATCGAGTAATGGAGAGTCGACTGTATTCCAGTGATTACTACAGGGATTCCTTCAGAGACTACTTGATATTTTGTGTCGGTATATTCTATTACTCGATAATTCTACAAGTCAATGGTCCCATCAATATCGAGTTATGGAGAGTCGACTGTATTCCAGTGATTACTACAGGGATTCCTTCAGAGACTACTTGAATAATTCTTCAAACGTTTTCTGCTGATATTCCTAAAAAGCTACCTCCAGAATTCTTACCAGAGACTCCTTCAAGCATTCCACCAGGATCTCTACAAAAATTCTTGTCTTTATCCAGGAAGTCCTCCAGGGATCTTAAAGAAATACTTATGCTATTTTTGCGTGATTTTTGCATAAATTCCTCGAAGCATTCCTGAAGAAATTCTCTCAGGTAGTTACTAGAGATTCCTTCAGAAATTGTTCCGAAGATTTCGTCAGGGATTCCCCCACAAGAATTTCTACAAGGATTCTACTAGAAATTACTTCAAAGTTTTCCTTCAATAATTCTCCCTGGGATATCTCCAAGAAAATCACTACGTGAATCACCCTAAGGATTTTCCCAAATAATCCTCCAGGAATTCTCCGAAATTTTTTTCAGAGATTCGTAATTGGACTCCCCTGGAGATTCCCTCTTCTTCTTCTTCTTCTCACGTCACTCACTGGGACAGAGCCTGCTTCTCAGCTTAGTGTTCTTATGAGCACTTCCACAGTTATTAACTGAGAGCTTTCTTTGCCAAAGTTGCCATTTTCGCATTCGTATATTGTGAGGCAGGTACGATGATACTCTATGCCCAGGGAAGTCAAGGAAATTTTCTTTACGAAAAGATCCTGGTTCGACCGGGAATCGAACCCAGACACCTTCAGCATGGCTTTGCTTTGTAGCCGCGGACTCTAACAACTCGGCTAAGGAAGGCCCCAATGAGCTCCCTCATGAATCCTTGCAAAGATACAATCAACAATCACCCTAAGAGTGCCTCCAGGGATTCCTCCAAGATTCTTTTTCAGGAATTGCTTGGGGAACTTCTTCACTGAAGAAGTTTAAATTCCTGGAAGAATCGCTGGATAACTTGTTTAAGCCATCCCTGGAGGAAACTCTAGAGAATTCAGTAATTGATGAAGTCCTTAGATGAATCTAAGGAATCCTTGCATAATTCATGGAAGATTGCCTGGAAAATACCTTGAAAAAATTCTTGCAGGAGTTTCTGGATGAATACCCGAGAAAATTTCTGGAGGAATTCCTGAAGAAAACTCTGGAATATTTTTTAGAGGAACCCATGTAGAGATTTTTCTAGAGTTATTCTTGTAGAAATTCGGGGGGAATTTTTAGTAAACCTGAGTAAAATGCTGAATGTATCAATCAAAGGTTTCCTGGACTAATTGATAAAGGGATCTGTAAAAAATTACCTGGGTAAATTGCTGCAGGAATCTCTAGAAAAAGTACAGTAGTAAACCTTGGAGGATCGCTTTGAAGATTATGCGGGAGGAATCCCTGACGATATCAATGCATAGATATTTCTGGAGAAATCCCTGGATAATCCTTGGAAGAATCAATGGAGAAATTTCTGGAGAAATCCATGGAATGATTTTCCTAGAGGAATCTAGGTAAAGATTCTCCTAATGTAATCCCTGAATAAATTCTGAGTATTTTCTGATAAAATTCCTGGAGCATGATTCCATCGTTAATTTTTGAATAAATTTCTAGAGGAATTCTTGAAGGAATCACTGGAGCAATTTTCAAAAGGCCAAATCGAAACTGTGAAAAAAAAATATGAGGTAGCCCATGGAACCTGGATGATTAATTGGAATTATTCACGTAGCGATTTTCCAGGATGTAAGGCATACTTGACGATATTTCCTCAGATAGTCGTTCAGAGATTCCTCCAGGAATTATTCCGAAAATTTCTTCAGAGACCCACCCACGAATTCAGATAGGAATTTCTCCATAGGATCCGCCAGAAATTCTCCAGGGATTCGACAATAAATTACTTCAAGGTTTCGCTTCAGTAACTCTCCCAAAGATGTCTCCAAGAAAATCGCTACATGAATCACTCCTAAGATTTTCCAAAAAATTCTTCGAGAATTCTCCGAGATTTCCAAAAATTTGTTATTGAGCTCCGAAAATTCCTCTGGAGATTCCCTCATGATTTTTTTCAAGGATTTAATCAGAAATTACACTAAGAGCGCCTCCCGGGATTTCTCCTAGATGTTTTTCATAAATCGGAACTCGCGGAACTTCTTTACTGAGTTTGAATTCCTGGAAGAATCGCTGGAGAATTTTTTTGAGGCATCCCTAGAGAAACCTCTAGAAAATTTAGTATTTCATGAAGGAGTCCTTAGATTAATCTGAGGAATCCTTGCATGATTCCTGGAAGATTCTTAGGAAAACTCTTTGAAAAATTCTTGCAGTAGTTTCTGGATGAATATCCGAGAAAATTGTGGGGGGAATTCCTGAAGAAATTTCTGGAACAATCTCTAGAGAAACCCATGTAGAGATTTTTCTAGAGTTATTCTTGTAGAAATTCATGAAGAAATTGCCGGGTAAATCTCTGGGGAATCGTTGGAGAGATTCCTGTAGGAATCTCTTAAGGATTACCTGGGTAAATCACTGAATGTGTCAATGAAAGGTTTCCAGGGCTGATTGATAAAGGGATCTGTGAAAGATTACCTGGATAAATTTCTGAAGAAATCCCTGGAGACATCTCAGGAGGAATCCCTGGATTAATTCCAGGAGTAATCCTTGGAGGATTCCTGGAAGCATCGCTGTGAAGATTATGCGGGAGAAATCCCTGAAGAAATCACTGCAGAGATATGTCTGGAGAAATCTCTGGATAATCCTTGAAGGAATAAATGGAAGGATTTTTCTAGAGGAATCCAGGTACAGAATTTCCTAATGTAATCATTAGAGAAATTCTTAGAGTATTTTCTGATAGAATTCCTGGAGCATGATTCCAATGTTGATCTTTGAATAAATACCTAGAGGAAGTCTTGATGGAACTTCCGGAGCAACTTTCAAAAGGCCAAACGAAACTCTGGAATTTATCAGGTAACCCATTGTAGATTACCTGGATATTTCATGTAGCGATTTTCCAAGAGGTATTCCTTAAGGAATAAAAATCGTGAAGTAAGGTATCCCTGGAAGAATTCCTAATGGAATCCCTGGAGCGATCCTTGGAACAATCCATGGAGCCCTAGAGAGGACTCCCTGGAGAAATCCCTAGATGTATCATTGAAGGAACCCATGGATGAACTTCCGATGAAATAACTGGAGTAATCCTTGAAGAGATTGTTCTAGTCGAATCGCTGGGGAAAGACTAGTAGACATCTCTTAAAGGATCTCTATAGATTTTTTTCCTGGATCAATCCTTGAAGGAGTCTTTGGAGAAATCTCTCGAAGAATATGATGATAAATCGCTTAGAGAATTCCTGGTGGAGTATCTAAAAGGATTTCTGGACGAATCTCTGAGAAAATTCCGGGAGAAATCTCAGTAAAAATTTTACATGAGAAATCCATGAAAGATGCACTGGAGATATTCCTGCGGAAACTCCTTGCGAATTTTCTAGAAAAATCACTGTAAAGATTGTCCTGCAATAACCCTCGGAGGAATCATTGCTGAAACTCCTAGCAGAATTGTTGAAGGTATTCCTGAAGCCCTATTGGCGCTGGTCTCAAAAATCATAGTGATAAAAAGTTCTTCCTTCACTAGGGAAATCACTTTGGAGATTACTGTAGATTATCTCAGAGGAATTTCTGGTAAAAGCTCTTGAAAAGTCTTCGAAGTCATTCCTGGAGAAATCTCAGGAATAATCTCTGGAAAATTTTCTGAAAATGTATTGAGAGGAATACTTGATGTAATCATTGAAGTTTTCCCTGAAAGAACTTTCTTGTGATTTCTTGGGGCCATGTTTGAACTGACTCCAAAATTCCGTTTGCGTCAAAAGTTCTGATTTGTCAGCGATTTGGTTGAAATGTTTCGCTCAAGTATGTCATCATATTACCAGGAAATGGCTGTCAATTGCAATCCGACAATAGTCTGAGTGGTGTCGGGCAATAATTTTTGATTTGATCTTTTGTTAATTCGTCAAGAAGGTCTCTTCCATAAGTTTTCAAATGCTCTTGATACTCGGAATCTGACAAGCATTTTGGAAAGACTCTTTCAATGGTTCCTCCAGGAAAGATTTCATTACCTACCGTTTTGTCTCCAATTCCGAACATGACTTACTGTGGTAATTTCAATGGTAAGAATTAATATTTTCACAAATTTAATATGTAAGGGAGTCAAATGATAGAAGCTGAGAAATTTCAGAGGTTTTCTTAAAAAATCACTTTAAAAAGTCAAAGTCAAAATGTCTATCGCGATGGTTCAGCCGGTTCCGTACTCTCCCTGTTCAAACCGAAACAATCGAGCCTGAAAATAGACCCACACCATGTGGCTTAATCTTCCCTTAACTATTGATCTTAGGTGATCTGCTTGAATAAAACATTTATTCAAGTCTCGAGGCTCTTTTGATTTAATATATGTTCTTAGAAATTTATCCACGTGGAATTCAACAGTTTTTGGACTGTCTGCTTTGTGCCATTATTTGCACCGAAATTTGAACCGATTTATGAACCGAAGTACACATGTACCGGGTTTAGTCTGGTACAAAGACGTTCGTTTGCGGTTCAACACAAGTTGCATGGTTTGAACCATAGTTGGACATCGTTTTCGTTCAAGGGAAGACTGTTTTCAACAGTAAATAAATCGCACTCGCTCTGCGCTCGTGTGTATTAAACATGAGATTGATGGATATGGGTTATGAGAAAGGTATCACGTAGACCTGTGGGGATTTGAACTCGAAACTTGTACCCTTCTGAGTTATTAGGTCACCAAGTGGCTCGGTAGCTTAGTTGGTAAAGCACTCGTCTAGCATACAAGAGCCCTGGGTTCGAAACCCAGCTGAGCATGTGGATTTTTTCATAATATCATCCATAATGTATCCATCTTTACCACACGTAATAAGTTTATTAATTAAGCTTTATATACCTCAACTTGAAGGGGCCCAGATAGCCGTAGCGGTAAACGCGCAGCTATTCAGCTAGACCAAGCTGAGGGTCGTGGGTTCAAATCCCACCGGTCGAGGATCTTTTCGGGTTGGAAATTTTCTCGACTTCCCAGGGCATAAAGTATCATCGTACCTGCCACACGATATACGCATGCAAAAATGGTCATTGGCATAGTAAGCTCTCAGTTAATAACTGTGGAAGTGCTCATAAGAACACTAAGTTGAGAAGCAGGCTCTGTCCCAGTGGGGACGTAACGCCAGAAAGAAGAAGATACCTCAACTTGAGATTTCATTATCCAAGCTATTATTGTGTATTATTTTTCTATCGTCATTGATTTTTTATAATTTAATACTGGATGTTGAGTAAAAAAGGGTTATTTCCAAATCGGACAGTTTCGCTTCTTATCAAAGCTTCAGAGAAGTTTAAATTCTTCTCGTTTACTTGAATATCTATAATTGTCATTCATGCTTATTTTCAACTCGAAAAGATCCTCGACCGGTGGGGATTCGTATCCATGACCCTCAGCTTGGTCTTGCTGAATAGCTGCGCGTTTATTGCTACGGCTATCTGGGTCTCATGAATCGTAGCTTACACATTTAATTGATATACCATGAATCTTTACGATTATTTACAACTTTCCAAATGGCAAAATTTCTTCCTTGATGTTTTTGAATTCTTTTGAAAATGAAATGTTTATAATACTATTCTTAAAGTACTTAAATATTTTTCATTTCATTCTTCGGCAAAATACAGTTCAATCATATGCATAGTAATGAATCATTTGCCCTCATTGCTTCTTAATCTGAAGCATTTCTATCTGGATGAACTTTGAGATCTGATCATCCCAGTCAAAATGACTTCACATCAAGCTAAAACGAACCCGTTTTCATTCCGATAATTCACCACTTTTCTAACGCAACCTGCATTATATTACACGCTTACTTTACTCTATCGCTATAGTCTTATGGTACTGGCACCAGCGTCCTCTCAGTAGGAGTTTAATGGACGGTACTTATGGTCGCCGCTCCGATTTGTTCTCAGATGATGTGAAATAGCTCTATCTACTCCCCATAATCAACCCTTCGATCTAGATTGGCCGGAGGTTCCGACGACGACGTCGTCGCCAGTGGCAGCAAAAATTACAATAATAACATTTTTTCTATCGCTATAGGGCATTCGACGCACCACGCAATCTTTGATCTTCTACCCGTGAAGCGTAGGATTGATCCGGCGAACAAGTGGACTTAATTACGCGCGCGCGGTTCGCTTTGCTAGTTAAACGCGGATTTTTCACGGTGGCGCTTGCGCCCATGACTTGAACCGTAGCGGTTTCTGCATCGGTAGTCGTCGAACTCACCGAAAGGCGGGTAGAATGCGACATTTTGGGGAAACTCCCATACAGCAGAATTAACAGGCAAGTGCTAGCAATTAGAGCGACCAATCCGGTATCATATTCACACTTTTTTTAATTACGCACATTTCTTCCAGTTCCCATCGAGCGATCGCACGCGCGTCGATCGTCGCCGCTGCGTAATTTTCCTAAAAGTGGTTCAACACCGTCCCGAAGAAGTGTGTAATTTTTAAAACACACAGTCTTCGTTGTCGTGTCATCCCCGTTCTTCTGGGTTCATATTCGTCAGTCAGTGCTTTACGAAGTGGAAAACAAAACAAGAAGAACGCAAAAGTCAAGAGTCTCCGTTTCGTGGAAGCCCCGACGAACCAGACGGCAAAAAGGTAACATTTACCTTCCAATTGTGTGGCTGCTTGCTCTTTTTTTGTGTGTATGCTTCTCTAGTATGCTGCTCTCGGTGTTCAATAGGATCGAGGGAAAGGCTCAGACTTATCGCCTAAAGCCCAGGGATGGAAAAGACTATGGCAACGTCGTCGTCCACTTGAAACCAATACCTGAACAGTCGGGGGCAACTTGTTTTCTCGAGCATACCTGTGTGCTGAGCTAAGGTAACTCCACGATCAACACCACCACGAATACGAGTTCACCTAAAAGGCCTTTATGCTCCGTCATCCGGTGGTATAGGTGTTGAAACGAGATCCAAAACAAAAACCCCCGCTCAAAGTGTTCGTGTGATCTTGGTTGTGTGAGTTCCGTCGCGATCTTGACCAGAAAATATGTTGAGTGCGATCGAGAGTCGAGAAGCCCGCGCGGAGAGAAGATCTTGAAACGGAACAGCAACTAACAAGTAACCGCACGGGACTTGATGATGCTGCAGAAAGTTCCAACCTCACTGGATGAAGGCAAAGAGGGAGGTGAAGATCACCAGAAATGATTTTAATATTCCGAACATTATATTTATGCTTTAAAAGCATTTACGCTCTTACGGGTCCGTTCAGGGGGGGGGGGGGGTGTAGGGAGCGGTGGTGAGTGGTTGAAGTTGAACCATTCGATATCGTTAGAACTCTAGGCTGGATTTCTGACTAGCTGAGAGTTCTTGGACCAGGTTGTGGGAAAGAGGTGGACCCCACGCTTTTTTAATTTTCTAGTCAACGATGATGCACGCGTTTTTTTTCTACGATAGATGGATCGAGCAGGAGGAGGTCACTGCGCTAAATTGACGCAGACCATACGATTGCTTTTAAGATCCATGGTTCGAACATCCAGACTTTGAGTGCGTTGGATATAACCTTATATTTAGAGATTTGAATAAGATTGTGACAAATAGAATACAATTAAGTATCATTTGAGGCTAAAATTTGGTTTGTTTGTACCTTAAAAAGATGTGTAATTTAGTTTCTTTTGCATACATTTACTTTAGAGATGTACGGAAGTTTTGAAGAGTTTTGCAAAAAAAACTGACAGATTTATTCAGAGTTTTGAGCAGAAACAGAAATATACCTTCTTAAGAAACAAAATATATAATCTCAAATTTGATAATTCATTTCATTGCTTTAGTTTCGATTCATTTCCGTAGCACATTTCATAGTAACAACTTTTCACGCATCAACGCCAGTAGTTTAGTCGAGATATCAACTCCACGAATGGATCAAACGTGCACCAAACTGATTGATAAGATATGCACTATCTCAATTTAGGTGCATTGTTGTTCACTCACGTATCGCAATGCAGCTTTCGACTGTTTGTCTATACCGTTCAACAGAAATGCGTGACAGCTAAACACCACTTCCTAACACTATTTCGCAGACATCGCAACGCGACACGCTTCCCATTAGATCTGTCCGATTAGGGAATGATTTATTACAGGGTGATTTATGGCCTCATCAACCGAACATCGCCAAAGACTGGTCTCTGCCTAGTGAAGTTCTGATCCACTCAAAAAGCTTTACGCAGTGCTAAAATTTTCATGACATCTCGTAAACGATGCCTCCCAAATGGTTCGTCTCTTTCGACTGCAAGCTTATCTCCCGTCAATAGCTCGCCACACAAAGCACCTCTCGAAAGGTTAATTCACTTGGTATTAATCATCAACACTTGAGTGTCCTCCCCTCTTTCAGAGGTCCGAGACATCAAAGTCGAAAATTCCTCACATATTTTTCACCCTCTTCAAGAGGCAAATCTCCGACGCACAGCCATATCTTAGGTACCTATTCTCAGATCGACGCAGTTGGACACCACAACCGTTTGGGTCGACGGATGCCTGAGTCTTCTCGGTCAGGACGCGTGTGGGGCTTCTATGCAAAAACAAGCTTTGTCTCTCTCTCGTTGCTGATCCTCCCCTCGTTAAGTCCACCTACTGATGTGCCGTAAAACCAAAGAAACCGCACTTCCAAGACGATGACGGAGACGACGCACGACGAACAGCGAGAAGCACAAGAATCTTGAAGAAACGGCATTCCGAGGTCAACCGGCCGCCAGCCAACGATCGATTCCTTTGCTTCGCTGTTTTGTCGCGATTCAGGCAAAAGTCGCTGGTTGTGTGCGTTATTTGTTTGTTTGTTTCGCGGAAAGCGCGTAAAGCACTTTGGAACGCACTCCGGACCTGATTTGGGGGGATTTAGGAGCTAAGCAAAACAAGTAAGCCATTTGAGGTCGTTGAAGCAGTTAGTACCCCCTCGTTGGCAATGATTCATCTCGTTTGAAGGTGGCGGCGGCTGTGTGGATGTAGGTGATCTGTCTGGCTTCCGTAAAAAGGTGGATGTTTTTTGCGCAATCTTCAGTGACATTGGTACCAATTTTGCACTTCATTAGAAGCTGGAAGGATTTTGTGAGTATGAACAAGACGTACTTCGGGCTGTTTGATTATTATACAGCTATTTCCTCATGGTGGACAGTAATATTTACTAAAACTTCGAGTCAATGGGAAGTGTTTAAGAATGGTAAGCTTCGCAGTATGATATTATTTGCTTTCAATCTTGCTTTGTAATTTGGTTGAGACTTGATTTATCTACGAAACATAAAAAAAAATAGGTTATAGTTCCCATATACTCTCGAATACTCTAGAATGTAATGTAATGTAACCAGAACTACTGGCATGATGTATGAAAAAAGCTTGAAAAATCTCAACACATGCAAAGCAGACCAAAGCAACATGTAACTTTCGTTTTGCAGTTGTATTGTTGTGTTGCATATAAGAGACTAATGATATTAAACTGTATGAACTCTTGAGTTAAACAAGCTCTCTTGTTTACATAATTACTTCCTTGAATATTGGTCACAAGAATTATGAGCGTAATAAGGACTATTCATTTTATAAAGTGGACACTTTGTTTATGCTATATCTTTTTTATTTTATTTTTGTTTTACGGCTATAGCGGTCATGCGACTCAAAGCTAAAGGGAGTCTATAGAAGCAAATGATGGAAACGAATAGGTGCATAGGCGTCGCAAGGGAGCGACAAAATTGAAAAATTTTAATTAGGTGGTGAAAATTGAGCTTAAATTATAAAACAATTACAATTTTTTGCGGGTAAATAAAACGAAACTCATAAAAAGTAGAAAACATGTTTGAATGAACCGAAAACTGTTAGCACTTGCAAAGATTGATTTTACAAATCTGACCATGGTAGTACAAGATTTGATTCACTATTCAAAAAATAATTTTAAATTTGATTCAGGTTGTTTAACTTTTTAATAAAGTACACGGGAATTAGCATATTCAAAAAGTGGGCTACGACATTCCATTTCACAGTTTTTTTGCATGCAAAAATCGCGCTGATTGCCGATGAGGTGCGCGTCTGTGTATTTTTTTTAATAAGCTAGATTATTTTAAAATATCAATACTTTAATGCTTCCAGTGAACAAATCTGAACTGTCATTTGAAGCACCACACTAAATAACGAACTAGCATGCACCGCCCAGTCGAATAACTTCACGAAAAGTTTTCCTATCTGAAGTGGAACCCACATTCCTTGACATGATGCTTTTAAATGCCTGACGACACTAACCGTACGCCCATAAGCCTCATTTGTGGTTGAGTTGAACCATGATACACATATGTATAAAAAACATTATTAGCTCGTAGATTCAGGCAAGTATAATGACATCTAAGCCAAATGAGAGATTTGAGTTGACTATGCATCGAATCCAAACCTCCAAACAAATTTAGAGATCAGACAACTGTTCGCATTGAAAACTTGATCAACTCGTTACTCCTTTGAGGTGACCAATCGATCAAATTTCCGGATAAGTGGTTCTCTTGAAAATTTGTGGTTTGGTTTCGATGCATCTTCACCTTAAATGAAAGTTCTTGATTTCTCTGGATTCAGTGTGAGTGTTTTTATTCCGCAGAATCACAACTTTTAATGTGGTCTAGTTGGTTGATAGGCCAGTCTAACATACACTGCGTCTTGTTTCTTTAATAGCAAAAACATTGAAAATTTCTTGAGAAATTTGCACTTTAAGCCTGAATTGCTGCTAACAAGTAATTTCTTGGTCTATCTTGATGCATGAGAAATTCCTGCAAGAAATCGATGAAGGAAGCGCTTTTTTTTTTCTGATCGCAGTACGCAGTTGAAAAGAGATGTCAGTTCGAACGGGAGTCGCTGTAGAAAAGTTCTGCAAGGAATCGGCGAGGAATTTCTTTATCGATTTCTGTTCAGCAGTAAATCAGGCTTTAATTTTTTAACCAATCACAAACTAAACCTTTCGATTGATAGATTTGGTTCGAGAAGGCTAATAAAGGACAGCAATATGTCATACAATGAAAGCAACATAAGTTCTTCTATCATAGGTTGCCTGTAAACCGTCTTTCAGTTGTGAATAAATAAACTAATAAAAACATTAAATTTTGCAAAATGCGTCATGGAGATTTCAAAAAAGTCGTACGCTTCGAAATATAATTTACTCTTGATAAGTACATAGTCAATATATACTTTGAATACCAGAACTTATAATCTTCAGATAATTATGATTGTTCAATTGAAAAATGTAGTTCGTGAGTGATCACATGTTTTAATCGGCTCCGTAATGCCTTATAGCACGTGAGCCTGTGTATATTCACTTAATTGTGATAAATGCCTCTAAAATTCACTGATTTTAAATAATTTAAAACATTCAATCAACATAATTATGTATTATTGTACTCAGAAAAGAAACATACGTCCATTAGCGCCTGTAGAATAATGTGCTCAACTCTAAGGAACTGTTGGGAGAGGTTAAGTTGCACACTTTTTGGGCTGATTAAGAAACATATAAAATAATAAGTTGCTTAGCAAAGTTAAAAAGCACAAATTTCTCAAAACGAAAGAAACGAATTTCTTACAAGTAGATTCCAAAACGCAAAGTCTCGTTTTAAGAACTGATTCAATTTACGAACTCCCAATCTAGCTGGTAAATTGAGGTAACTGTGTTAGGATATTTCTATTCATCAAACGAAAGTACAAGACACAATCTCCCGATTCAGCGACATTATGAAATATTCGTTAACCCGCCTACTAACGCCCAGTGATATAAATCAGAAGCTTCGAACGCCCAGTGATCTATTTTAAGATCAGTTACTTTTATGCATACAGTTAAATTTTTAGACAAAATAGATGAATGGTGTCTTTGGCAACACTGTAAAAGAGTCAAATGATCGTTTTTTTATTCAGAATTCTTCCACTAGGGTGTGCTTCACTTATTTCAATTGTTTTGTCAATAGCTCTTGTCGGAATCACCACGCTCGTCTTATGTTACAAATATGCATGGTTCCCCAACTAGAGATATAGTAGAATGGATCTAGAATGGATAGAATGGGGATGGATTTCGGTACTCCAGTGTGAATTCTGAAATTTCAGAAGGGATTCCTGGGCAGATCATGAGAATCCAGTGTAGATCTTGGTAATTCAGTGTGGATTCTTTCATTCCACTTTGGTCCTTGGTATTATATTGTGGATTGCAGATTTCAGTGTCGATCTTGGGATTCCAGTGTGAATTCTAGAATTCCAGTGTGGATCCGGAGTCATTTATGTGTGGATGCTTTGATTCCAGTATGTATCCTAGGATTGCAGTGTGAATCGTAGCATTTAAGTGTGAATATTTGTTTTTCAGTGTGGATCCTTCGATCCAAGTGTAGATGTAGTGTAGATCGTATGATTTCAGTGTAGATTCTGGGACTGTCATGTGGATCGCCGAAATTCTGTGTGGAACTTGGGATTGAAATGTAGATCCTAGGATTCTAATGTGGATCACGCAACTCCAGTGTGAATCCTGGTACAGTCAAACCTCCATAAATCGATATCTAGAGAGACCATTGACTTGTGCAAATAGCGAGTAATGGAAATACTTTGGAAAGCTGTTTGAGGGGACCATGAAATTTTGTTTTTAGTACGGAACATGGAACATCGACTCATGGAGGTTTCACTACGTTTCAGTGTGGATGCTTTGATTACAATGTGAATCCTGGCATGTGGATCGCAGGATTGCAATATGGATCTTGGGATACCAGTGTGAATCCCACACGGGTAGAAATCAGAATCCAAAAACCAAATTATGACTCATGATATTATGATTTCAGAGTGTTTTCAGCTTATGAATATACACCATGATTTGGACTCATGATATCATGAGTCAGATTGCCGAAACGCAACACACGCGTTATGTTTTTGTTGCAGATTGCTCGGGATCATGAATCACATGCCTAAAATCAAGAGCAGCGCATCCGTTTATGATCGACAATATTAAAAAATAAATACTAGAGCGAGGTTCGAACCAAGAACCTTCGGATAGAGCAGTGGTCCTCAGCCTAACTGGTTATACGGGACACTATTTCGCTCTTAAAACGCATCGCGGGCCACAAGCAGTAAATAATATCTTTTTATAAATCTGATCAAAACGACTCGACCAGAGTTTCTGTCGACCAAAAAATTCGCTCAGCATTTCTCTGTAAGTTTTTCTGTGAATTTCAGTTATTGTTCAACTTAACTGGGTTACTTTTGGGGTTGACAGGATACTTCTGGCATATGTATTCATTTTGTGTTCTACAGTTACCGTTTTGATTCAAATTCCGTACACTCTAGATTGTATGGGAAATAATTCACCCGAAAACCTTCAAAATTTGCTACTCCAAAGGCCCCACTTTGTGGCTCCGTTTAAATTATCATTTTCTATAGATATCCATGAAAATTTAGAATTCTCAGCTGTCTTAGATGTGCCTCTGATTGGTAGGTAAGTTCAATTGATGATTTCAGTTTCTTTCTTGTATTTTGAATCAAAGTATCCGGAATAAGAGACAAAGGAGGGAAATCGTCCGGAATAAGAATCATGAAAAAGCCTCAAATTTCGATTAATTTAAAATTATCCAAGTTAAGGAAGTGTCATAATAACCAACCATTCAAAATTTAAGGGTTTCCAAAGAATGATAACACTGACAAATTATACAGAATGATTTGTTTTATATGCTCTATGCTGAGATACTCCACTGAGGGTTTAAGTGTCCGTAATATGAACCGAAACGGAACTAGCGGTTTCAATAATCTTTCCTAATAACACCGATGTAGTTGGGATAATTGTAACACTTGTATAATATTAACATTGACCCTCCATGTCATGAAAATCTTAAATTACAGTAAAACTAAAACTTCGGCATAGTTTTGGAATTAAAATGGAACTACTTGAAAAAATCATTTTCTTTCTTGAACTTTGAAAAACGTTCTACTGGAACGTTGAAAACTTTGGTGGTTTGATGTAACGATGATATGAAGAAAATTTGGGTTTTCGGACAAAATAAGAAATCGTATGAATTCCCCTTAGTTTGTCGATAGTCATTCTTGTGCTCAACACATAAAAACTACAGAAAAACGTTAGCAAAATTTCACAGAAGATAAATTGTTAGCTTCTGAAATCACAACATGCGGGCCGCACTACTCCAATATTGAAAATCACTCCGCGGGCCGCACAAAACCTTGGTGAGGGCCGCATGCGGCCCGCGGGCCGCAATTTGGTGACCACTGGGATAGAGAAACCCGTACCATACCACACTACCACTTTAACATGTTGAAATGTAGGTGATCTAAACGAATGGAATGATGCAATGCACTCCGTTTAGTGTTGTCAGTCTGGATGTTACGTTTATGAGGAATCATGACTATGACTCCAGGAACCATGATTTGTGGTCCTGATATCATGATCTAACCAAATTATGAATTTCATGACTTGTAAATCATGATTTGGGAATCAGATTTTTTCCCGTGCAAAACTACAGTGTGGAATCTGGTATTTCAGTGTGGATCCCTTTATTTAAGTGTGAATCATGGGGTTGTAGTGTTGATCGAATTATTTCATAGTGGATCCTGGGGTTGTGATGCGAATCGTAGGGTGACAGTGTGAATCTTGGTACTCCAGTATCGATCCTTGAATTCCAGTGTGGATCCTTGGATTCTAGTGTGGATAATGTGATTCAAATGTGGGTCATTGTCTTTCAGTGTGGATCTTGAGATTTAAGTGTGGATGCTGAGATTCCTGCCTAGATCGGTATTTGGTATTTTCGTGTGGATTCATTGGAAATCTTAGAATTAAAATACTTCAGTGTGGATCTTGGAGCCACAGAGTGGATTCTGAGATTCCAGCCTGAATTATAGTATTTCAGTGTGAATCCTTCAATAATGGTCTAAATCTTGAGATATCAATATGAATTCTGAGATTCTAGTGTAAATCTTGGGACTTCAGTGTAGATCCCGGATATCCAGAGTAGATCTTTGAATTTCTGTGAGGGTCCAGGTAGTGTTGCAATGGATCTTCTTCGCGAACGATAGTCTACGCGTCTTTGCGATCCAACAATCGTCAACATTCATTTTTCATTTTTGCATCACGAAGAGCATCGCAAAGTTACAAGTTTTGCAATTCATAGACGAGCATGTTCGTAACGGTAATTTTGCTATGATTGACCTCAATTATTCCTGTGTGTATGTATGTATGTTCACCGAAATGAAGCATGCGGAAGCATATTAGCTCACATTCTAGCTAAAGCATTCAATCAGCTTAAATACTCTAGACCACGGGTACTTCATCTACGAGATTTTTGTTCTACATGGAAACCGCGTAGATGAAGTACGTTGTAGATCTGGGGATAGCTGTATGAACATCCGACATTCTGCCATCATTGCTGGTGCGAACACTGTACATACCTCCGTCCCGAAGTTTCGAGAATCACTACAGTCCGTGCAGAAGATCGACCCTGCGGTCACGAACCGGGCCTTAACAGAGCAACCACGCCACGAAGAAACTCAAACGGCATCTAGATAAAACTAATAATAATGAGCCTTGCTCTGGTTCTGCACTCTCATTCGATCGGGTTGCGCGATCCTCCGAGCCTTGGACCCTACCCCGCCTCGATCGTGTAGGTAGGTACGTAGCTGCAGGGATCCCGCTACAAATGAGGCAACAACCAAGCTCAGGCACAGCACAAAGAAAGCCAAACAAAAGCTTCATTGTTGGCTGATACGAGCCGGAGCCGAGTCGAGCAACCGACCGATAGTCGCCATCGTTGTTTTCGGCAGCCTCCGGGAACCGTTTCGAGTTTGGGTGTCTTGCACATCGAAGATCACGTCTACCCGATAGCTATTTTCGACTGGTTTCTCCTTCGCGGCTCCCCGGCCTCGACGACGACCCAATCCCGGAATCTCGGCCCGGTCTTTGTTTTGCATCTTCATGACCAACCGAGCACGGATCCGGACCGCGATCCGCGCACCGCACCGTACCCCTACGAGCGCGAATCGTGCTTAATCATAAAGATTATGTTTCGTGTTGTTTCCCCACGACCGACCATGATCGGCACGATGATGATCAACCAGCACCGATCCGAAGGGTAACAAAAGTTTCGCGCTGAGCCACGGTGGCTTTGGGATTCGCAAACTTTGCACACACGCGAAGGTCCCCGTAAAGCAGAGATGCCAGATAAATTATAGGGATCGGGCGGCGATGGCGACGACGAAGACGAAGACGGCGACCGTGAAGCCCGAGAGTTTCTCCGGGACTATGGCGCTTTTGCTGCGTGCAAAGCTGGATATAGCTCCGAGGAACTTTCGGCTGCGCTTGGCCGCAACTTAGATTGATGATACAAATTGGATCAAACGAGTAGGTACGGTTCCCAGAAAGCAACGAACCCACCAACGGATGGACCATTGTATTCTGCTGTAGGGCTGCGAAGAACTCGGACAATATGATTCTCAAACGATGATGATATCAAACATCATGAGAGGCCCCGGTACGTCACGACAGCCAATCGCTGGGATTTTTTGGACAAAATTCTCGTCCACCTCAAATAGTTGCCGGAGGTTTATGAGTGCGCGCCGTTGTAAAGAATCTAAAATCCGAATTATGCAAACGATTGAAGCAATTTGGAATGCTAATGGGGAACTGGGACTCGATAGGTCGATTGTGGAGATAATAAACATAAATAGGCACCGGTTTGCCGTGGCATTAGAGATGGGCTATAATTAGATGGTGTTTTAGGAAAACGGTTCCGTTACACGAAATTGGTATGGTGGTGACGATGAGCTCCAAATTGACGGGTCATCAAAACGTTTCGAGCAATGTCAGTGAATTTAATAAAGCTCCGTTTCATCATTTTATCAGTATTCTAGATTCAAGACCAATCAAAATCATTGGAGTTCTAAACGGTTTGAAAATAATATAATCAAAGCTGACTAACATTCGAAGAAAAAAAAAACTACTAATGAGGTCGATTAAATACGTATATTTTTTTCTCATGCTACGAGACACTGTGGAGTACTGGACTGGTAATTAAAGCTATGTGTCAATATTAGTCGATATAAATATGAATGAGTTATATTTTAAAATCATGAGGATAATAGTCAAAATGTGAATTGTATGAATCAGGACGCTTCTTCTTCTTCTTTGCATTACGTCGTCACTGAGACAGATCCTGCTTCTTAGCTTAATGTTCTTAAGAGCACTTCCACAGTTATTGACTGAGAGCTTTCTTTGCTACAGTTGCCATTTTTGCATGTGTATATCGTGAGGAAGGTACGATGATACTCTATGCCCAGGAAAGTGAAGAGAATTCCCATTACAAAAAGATCCTGGACCGACCGAGATTCGAAACCACACACCTTCAGCATGGCTTTGCTTTTAGCCGCCGACTCTAACCACTCGGCTAAGGAAGACCCCAGGCAAATTTATTATTTACCATAAATGCATTGCATTATGAATTCAAAACTTTGATACCTTCCAATGATTGCCAATCATTGAGTCTACCCTTCTGCCCAACAACAACGTCACGAATTACACCCGTCTGCGGTTCCAATCAATTACACCATTATTGTCAACAAATCTTACTCCGTCGATTTCTCGAAGTTTCTTCACCACAAGCTCGTATTTGTCCCAATTTCCGAACCAATCGAACGTGATCGATAACACTCTGCTATGCTTGCCCAGACATCCCGAGATCGCTGGCGTTATCAACGCCATCGATTGTATATGCTCCTCTGGAAGATAGTGTGGGCCCAATATGTGTCCAAGAGGTATGCTATGTTTGCGCTCAAACGGGCTGCTGTTTGCTTTTGGTTCTCTACCTTCGGCTATAAGACGAGGAAAGTGACTTTGTTTGCTGATAAAAAAAAATGCTGCGGGTATGTTTGGTTGTTTGCCTACTGATATGGTGTATGTTGGAGGCTACACGCGGGTAACGCAACGAAATCCACGTTCAGTTTTGAGAAGTTTTCCTTCCAGATCTATTTGTACGAGTTTATCGTATCGATTAACCAAATAATTCTGTTTGATTCGATAAAAATCGGACGTGTGTGGTGGGAAAACATAGGTGCGAAGAAAATGTTTACTGAACTTACTTTTGCCTTTGCAAACTTAGAGTTCTTATCTTCCAGGCTAAAAAGGTGCTGAATATTTAGGATTCTGAAAACGGATTCACTTATTATGACTTAGCTAAAACTTTAGCCGTTGGAATTAAAGCGATAAAGGACGATGGTGTCATTCTATTTGTCCTAATGTCAATTATTTTCCGTGGTTCAAAAATATGCCAGCAAGTAGAAATTTTATTTGTTCGTTTTCGAGATTAATGTCAAATCATTATATTTGTAATAGTCATTTGTATCGCATCAACATAAAAGATTCCAATTTATGTGATTGTGGGGATTTTTATGAAGACATCGATCATATTGTATTTCAGTGTCACAAATTCGTTTCTCAAAGAAATAAATTTTTCAACAATATAGTAAATTTGGGTCAACCTATTCCTGTATCTGTACGTGATATACTTGGTACAAAATGGTATTCTATAATGAAACTTTTGTTTCAGTTTATAAATGAGAGCTCATATTTGGTTATGTACTCTATGTGTTTTTTTTACCTTTATTTTCAGATGTCATATTGCATTCGATTCTGGTTCTCTCCCTCACTGATGTCACGTTGGATTTCATTTTGATTCTCTCCCTCACTGGCTTTCGATGACACTCCTAACTTAATGCTGATTGTTATTTTTCAAGATTATGGCTCTGTTATGGTTTACTACCGTGTGAGCCTTTAGTTTTAAGTTTGTTTTATAATGTTTACTGAAAAGATAAAGAGGTTTTGTGCCTCTTTGAGAAAGATTTTCAATGAAAATCACTCAAAGGGGATTTTCCCTCTTTCAAAATTTTAGTAAAAATAAATAAATAAATAAATAAAACTTAAGCCAAATAATTTCCAGCGATGGGAAAATGGCCAGATATCCATACAAGATTTACAGAGTTGACTGAATTCAGTTCGAAGACTGAATTTGAGTTCGACGTGCGATTACCAACTTTGATTCTGAGTTAGCCGAAGCGGGGGAGGGACGTTTCACATAAAGACGTTTCGCATAAGGACATTTCGCATAATTTTATGGGTGGACGTTTCGCATAATGGACGTTTGGCATAAAGAGAATTATATGCCTTCTTTAAAATGCTACCTGTTCTTATATGAAACTGCTTTATGCGAAATGTCCATTATGCCAAACGTCCGTATGCGAAACGTCCTTATGTGAAACGTCTTTATGCAAAATGGGTCACCCCCATTCTGAGTTATCCGAAGCAAGAGCTTCAATAGCAGCCAGAAGTATATTACTTCACCCATTACATTCCATTGAACTTGTGATTGTACTCTATAAGCAGTGTCTACCAAGTGAGTAAAACTAATTTAGCCTTAGCTCATGAGAGTATACATCAACACCAAATTCGTCGACAAATCCATAAGTTGGAACACAGTTATTTGCAAGGAGCAAAACTATTGAGCGCCCATTAAATCGATTCAGTAGTTACGATACTGCGAGCCGAGGCCAGAGACTCGTAGCTACATCACAAGACAATTTGTTCATCCGTAAATGCTATGTCCACACATTCGGGGAAATGTGTAGTGAACATTCTAAAACTTCTTCATCAGAAGAATTAAAGTCCCCATTAGGTAAGCGAATTTCGTCACTTGAAAATCTTTAGATTTTGCAAGGATTTTGTTCAGCCAACTTCACTAACTTCACTCATACTGGACATTAAAACAGTTTTTTTTTTTCCAGCCGGATCGTTCAGCAGATCGAAGAGCCTTCTTGTAAGCATTACGAGCCGACTTGAATGACTCTGATGCAGCTGAACGGCGTCTGTTCCAACTCCTTCTACATTGTTTCCTGAGTCTAGTCAGATCGGAAATCCACCATGGGGTACCTCTTGTAGTCTTCACAGACCGCAGAGGACACGTTTCTTCAAAAGTTCCCATAATGTAGGATTTTTTAGTATCAACAGCATCATACGAATCACTTGAATTTTCAATGGACGGAGAATACCCATAGAATTTGGTCGCAACAAATTCAATAAAGAGTTCCTAATTTGTTGACCGGGGATTCCTGAGTCAGCGCAGTATGCGTATGCGCGGGGCATGGAGCGTGAATTTGCGATTTCATGTTTGCTGAAAGTAGAAAAAACTGGGTACACAAGGTTACCCAGACAGAAGATTCCCTTACGAAAGTAAGGTGGGTGTCTACTCGTTTACAAACATGAAATTCCATGATATTTATAGGTTTCTTCCATGTTTTAAAAAATAATTTCATGTTCAAGAAACACCCTTATTTCAAATAGATAAAAATCCATGACAAAATCGCTTTGATTCAATACTGCTTCAAGCTTCCAGATTTTGTTAAATGAATGTTGGAGCTATTTCAAGGTCAAATCAAAGTTTAAGTTTTATTCAACTGAATCGTATTTGATAAGAAAACATCATCATTCTTATATCGTTTGTTAGACTTTTAATCATCACTGTGAACTGAATGCAATGGGGGAAAAAAAAAATCAGATATTACTCCGAATCGTTCCTCAAGTTAGGATAGATGGATTGATTTCTTTATTTGAGAGATTTGCTACCGGAGTCTAGCTCATCTCTTAAATTTCATCAGGAGTTCTTTTATTGATTATTTCCCACGGAATCCCTTTGAGAATTTTCCTAAGGAATCCATCAGAGAATTTTGTTTAGAATATCTCAAAAACACAACCTGAGTTTTGTCTAATATAACCACAGAAATTAACTCATGCATCATTAGACATTTCTAGAACTCATTCAGATATTTTTCAAGAAAGTTCCATGCTCTCCAGGATTTTATTCAATCGATTATCATAGGACATCGTCCAAGACTTCCGTTTAGAACTTCTTCAAAAATTCAATCAAAAGTTTCTCCAAAGATGCCTCCAGGAATTTCTTTAAAATTGTCTTTCAGAATTTCCTTAAGATTTTAATCAGGATTTTCTCTAAAGATATCTCCAGGAATTCCTCGAAGATTTCTTAAGAATTTTTTACCGTAATTCTTAAGTGTTTCTCAAGGAAGTCTTTAAAGATTTGTTCAAGTATTCTTACAGGAATTTTTCTAGGCATTGCTACAGTCTGCAAAGATTGGTCGTTCCTGTTCTTTATGCTGAAGATTGATCTGAGCTATCCTAACAGTAACCACTAACCAAACTAGGCAGGATTAAGCTTTTAGCAATCACAGCACGAAAAAGACCAGCAGCTAACAGATCGATAACTATTGAAAGTCGCCAAAGGCGAAAAAGCACAGAATACACTGTGTGAAATGCATAATGCGAAACCATAAGGTGGTAATAATTAAATAGCAACATGTTCGTAAGTTCACCCTAATTAAGCCTTAGGCTAGAGACTGAAGAAGGGCAGCCGACTATCTCGGAGAAACACAAGGTCACCATTGCTCCGGCTAGCACAGAAAGGGCACAATACTGTAAAGAGCGCCCTGGTACTCCACAGGCTCCGTTTGCGGTTAGGATTTGTTTAGACCCCCTAACCATTCATTCCTAGGCACGGTACGCATCACACCATAAATTAGTGATCACCTGTGAAGTGGACTTTTACCACCGGAACAAGCAGTCTTTAGTGTTAATTCTTAGCCAATTGAAACAACCGTTACCGACACTACGATCTAGGCTGCTCAGGAAAAGGAGATTTATTTTGATGATTAATTCCTGACGTGACAAAGCAACCGGTAACATGTGCTGTATTTTTAAGATTATTATTCCGAACGCAATCTATCTTTTGCTTCATATTACGGACATTTCGATTTGAATTCCAGACAATTCATGGAAAAGTTTAACCAGTCAAATTATCAAATAAACTCTTTAAAATGTGGGAAAGATATTACAACTAGTTGAGCATTATAAATTTTCACATATTGCTAAGAAAAATGCTTATTGAAACGAGCCTCCAACGAAGAACGGCAAATTTTGATACATTTCAAATAAAATCTTTCCCATGCAATGTAGAGTGTCCCGAATTTCAATCTGTGATCGAAGCATCTTTCAACGCTGAACTTACTTTTGCCTTTGACGAACTCGGAGTTCTTCTCCTCCAGGCGCTTGAGTTGCGCCTCCCGCTCCATCTGGAGCCGTTGCTGCCGATTCCGGTAGGCCTCATAGCCGACTGGTCGTTCCCGGGCGTGGGACGAACTCGCCAGTATACTCAAGACCAGAACCGTGGACAGCAGCCATCCTACGGCCACTATACTTGTGTTGTAACCCTTCATACTGTCCGCATTACTAGCCTCGATCCCGCAGTCCGCAGTCAAGCCCTAGCTGCTTCTGGAACTCATGATTTACTCGATCTCTAGATTCTTATGTATTTATTTTGGGTAAAGTAGCTATTAGCCACGTTTCAGCCACATGAGCAATCACTTCTTGGAATTTGGAGCTTACGCGTCCGTGACGCAATACAGCCTTCTTTCACTGGTAACTTTTTCGCACTTCGACGTTTCGACGAAATATCACGAACTATTTACATATTCTTGTGTTTTGACCGATACTTGTTGAATTCCGCACTTTTTGCCCGTGTACACACAGCCAATCGAGCGCTTTGGGCCACTACAAATGCTAATATAAACAACCGATTGGTCACACCACGCGACTACAGCAATCGCAATCGATCGACGACATCGACGACTCGTTCCCGTTGACCCCCGGGTTCATAACCCACCCGCCAGTTACGGCCTAGCGCCGTATCGCCACTTTCGAAACGTGTCACACGAGCGGTTTTAATTTTTAACGACCTTATTTTACAGCCACACAAGCACGATCACAGGCCAAACACTGATTTCTTATTTAGCATTCGTTGTGTACTTTGCCTCACAACGGAGACATCCGATAATCCACGTTTCAAACTCCAATCAACCGTTCACTCCCACCACGATCCCGAATTCACTCTTGCTATTCCACTATATCTGCGCAGATTTTTTCTTCGTCTACAAATGTTGAGATCACTGTTGATCTATCTGACGTACTCCCCTCAGCAATTCCTTGTTCCGATGGATCTAACGGATCCTGACATCCAAAACAAACGACCAAACTACGCCGCGTATCGCGCGCTTTGGAATTCCGCCGAACTATTCAGGAAAACAAAAGACCCCCGAAGAAAGCTCAAAACGGAAAATCTATACAATCGGATGCTGCTCGGATTATGATCTATTGTGTGCTAGTAAGTAGGAAGGGGAACGCGAGCGAGAAAAACACGGACGCGCCTGCGCACCGTCTTACAGGGAAACTCGTACTAAAGATTAACAAGCGCTAAATGTTTGCGCGAACCCCTGGCCAACCGGGTTTCGATCGCTCTCGCTCTCCGTACCGTTGTGTCGATCGTGCATTTGTATTACTGTAGAGGAATACTGTAGTTTGCTTAAGGCATTCTCGTATCATAAGAAGTATAACACCAATACCTGCGCCGGTGTTAAGTCGGTTTCGAAGAATCTCGGGAGCAGCACACCTTCACACAGGTATGCGGTCGAAAACGACGACGATAGCAACCATGGCGATCCAGTTACGCAGGTGAGATGGAAACAGTGGAGAAGGTTTTGGTTTTGGTTGATACGGTAAGTTCGAAAATATTGCATTCAGTAGGGGTCGAAATGTGAAAATTCAGAGCAATATGATCCAACAACTTTTGAGGAGAGTTTCCAATTTCAGTCAACTGTGTGTAAGTGTCTCCGTTCACGGATTCGCTGCCCTATTTTGGCCCTTCATATATCGATAAGCTGGAATCAGATAAGTAATGAATGTTTACTTTTGTATTCAGTTAAACTGTATGCTGTGTAAAACTGAAGCAAACATGCACGCGCATACGAATCTATGGCAAAAAATTAAAAGACAAAATGTCGAAAGGGGAGAAGGTCGAAGAGAACACAAGGTCGAAAACTATTTTAGCTTTAGCTTAGTTACGGTAAACCAAGGTCGAAAAACTTTTTTTTTTTTAAGAAAGAAACATTTTTGAAGCATAACATTTTTGAAACCTACAATCTGAAGCACTGTTTCAGGAAGAATCAAAAGCTTACTTAACTCAACATCACTTTAGACGCAATCATTTCTGTTTTCCATGACTCAAAATCAGCGTCTCACAAAACCGCTCTATCCGTGGATTGTCTGTATACTCAATTCCACAGAAGAACCAGCATGTTTTGTTGGATGGACGCAATGTGGGGCGGACAGGTGTGGTGAAAACGGTAAGGAGACAGAAAGCAAAAGCACCGTCCAAGTCATAGTGTGTTGGTGTACCTGTGTGTAATAGGATACGAACTGGAAATGGAAAGCACCACACGTTGTAAAAATACCTTTCGGGATTCGGCGTGGTGCGGTGTGTAGTGCAAGGAATATGGGCTGACTCTCTTTGAGTTGGACTGAGCAGAGGCAGCATAAACGGCACGGCACATGCTGACTGACTGGGGGACGGGAGGAGTGGCAAATGGAAAAAGTCGTCGCTGGAGAGTAAGTGGATTTAAGCTCGGTTTGTTGAGATTGTCTGATATTGGGATCAGGGTGATCTGAGAATTGAGCTGATCTTGTAAAGTTTTTTTTTTGTTTTAATTTCATGTAACTCTGAATGTCCCCAGACAACCAAAATATGCGTATAACGAATCCACCTTTTGCGTTATGCGATGCTTATATGTGCAACGTTTCCGTATGAGATGTCGTAAAAAAGTCTTATGAATAATCTATTATGACTTTGTAAATGTTGTTTAGATGTTTTTCTTCATGGTAAAAAAGTATCATCAAAAGTATCAAACAGGGAAAAAGCTAAAATTCTTTATTTTACTTCAATTTTGCTGAAGACCGCAAAGTGTTTCAATGCTTGTTTTTAAATAGAAAATAAAGAAATTCTTAGAGGTGAATTACTTTAGCTTAAATCTATGCAATAAACAATAATAATATACATTCTTTCACAACCTTCTAAACACCAGGCCTGCAATCAAATTGTTGAAATATGCATTAAATTGAATTATTGAGCACAGCAATACCCCCCGTTCGTATGAGACGCACTTCATCGTTTTGAAACATTTTCGTTCGAAGAGAAGAACTTCAGCTTTCGAGCTCGTTTGATTATGAAATTTCTTAGTCTAAGATACCTGTACAGTGATATTCCGTTTTTGGCAACAAAGTTGGAATTTTCAGTTACCAAAAAAGAAGCCATGCCAAAATAGGAACCCATTTTTTTATTTCAACAATGTCATTTGAATATTGTTACATCATCCAATAAATTGGCCAGTTTTTGGAACGTTCCACTGCGTCGTAGATTTCTGTGGAATAAGACTATTCGATGAATCTATTGACCTGTCATGTTAATTACGACAGACGTTCCACACACTGTTTGTTGCTTAAATGTCCTCAATGATGGTTTATATCTGTAAGCTTTATGTAAACTATTTGTGTGCATGGGTTATAATAACAATCGCATAAATAGCCATTATTCAACAACTGGATAATTCTTGAAAACTGTGTTAGAGTTCATAAATGCAATACATTTAATTAAAAACGTAATTAAAAAAAAACATTTTAGATGTTACAAATCTGAATATTTTATTTTAATGAACATAACAAAATCAATCGAACAATTGACTGCAGTCAAAAGGACACAAAAAACAAAAATAGGTGAAATCGGATGATGAATACAAAAAACATTATATTTTTCGAAACAGAATATTTTTTAAGCCTAAAATAGTATTTTGCATAGAAATATGGATGTTAAATTCCTAGAGAAATGATTGCAATACTCAAACTGTGAGCCGCAAGCCGCATGAAGCTTTCATGATTCATACTGCGTCCTGTAATTCCATACAATATACAAATAAGCCTCTTCCAAGGCTTGTTATAACTTAAATTTAAGATATGTTTCAATTGTGTTTTAAAAGCTGAGCCCTTATAATCTTATAAAATAGACGGAAATTCGCAAACCACAATAGTCCGATAGGAACCATCAGGTAATCTGTAAGAATCCACAGGAACACGCTAGGATACTGTACGAGCTCGCAAGATATACTATTCAAAAGTCCGCTAGAAATTTTGAGTTTATCGTTTAGAATTCAAAGATTCCGCTGCAATATTGCTGAAAAATTTTTAAGGTTCCGACGGAACGTCTCAAAATTCTATTAGAACTTTCCAAACTTTTGCTAGAGATCTCCAAATTTAC
Source organism: Aedes aegypti (assembly GCF_002204515.2). Classification (NCBI taxonomy): domain Eukaryota; kingdom Metazoa; phylum Arthropoda; class Insecta; order Diptera; family Culicidae; genus Aedes; species Aedes aegypti. The sequence continues at coordinate 387,072,404 of NC_035108.1, forward strand.
AAGCACTATTCAGAACCTTCATTTTGTTTTTCAAAATTGCTTTAAATAAAATAACACTTCAAATTCACAGTATTTGGCTAGAAATTTGCAACACACCTTAGAAATTTTAGGAGTTATGAACAGGTTTAGGCACAGTATCACCAATAATAAATAATACCTTCATAGAATCACGCAAGAAACCTTCAATGTCTGCTAAGAATACCCACAATGATCAGAAGCCAACTATAAGAAAACATAGGATTCCGTCTCTGGGACTCTTCAGGATCCAGTTACAAAACTCCTAGACCAGCTAGAGATTACCAGTATTTCTCAAGGAATATTTTGATTATTTCATGTGGCCCGTATCCTTGATCAAAAAATTTGATATGTCACGCAGTATACTACAGTCTGAGCACCCATGACGTTTATTGAAGAGGGAACGTAGCTCCGAATAACAGATAGATTACATGCATGACCGTAGTTTCTCCGTGATTTACCGCAGCAATCGAGATTGCTTTGATTGTGCACAAATCGAGAGCTCAAATGTCAAAAGTCAGTAACGGCGTCGGCCACGTCCTTACGGTTATCAGGGAAGCGAAGGAATTAGACCACCATTGTTACTAGAGACCGAAGAATCTTCGGAATCTCCACAGTTGTCTTGGAAAGGATATTGCGTTAGTGGGAAAAGGTAAGGATCTGCGAATCACCAATGGTTGGTGATGAGATTCATAGTAAATTCTTGCCTCATCGGATTCGCGATACAATTCAATAATCATATTATAGCCAAACAAGTGTTTGTCAGCCACCCCCGCAGAAGCAAGCGATGCGATTGAGTGATCAAACACTACTTTAGATCAACATACATACTCATGCAGCTGACAGATTGCTAAAACAATCTCAACCGTTTTCATCGTACGCTCCAATGGGAGAATGTTGCTTTTGTGTTAGTGCTTGTGCTTCGTTCAAACAAGCTATTCCAAATCTGAAGAAATGGATTTTAATAGGTGTATCACCCACCGGCAGACTCAAGTGGGCTGGTGACATAGTGAAAATGCCTGAGAAAAGATGTTGAAACTCTAGTAGACATACATGTAAAATTTCTCGGGGATACGACTGTGATGATTATGTTCTAGGTTATGGCTTTCAGTCTATTATGCTCAAAAACGGATTTTACGTTTTCATCCGACGTTTCGGACACATTTATTGTGCCTTTTTCAAGGAATTGACTGTGTTCCGTTTTATCGTTAACATGCTTAAAGCATAGGCAGCGTAAGTCAACATACGAGGTTTTGCCAGTTCTGGTATCTAACACGGGCGTAGAATCCGTAAAAATGATCCGGGTCGCTGAACTTGCCTGTTTGGCGCCACATTCACTCTTCTTGTGTCAAAACCTCGTATACATATATGTTGACTTACGCTGCTTATGCTGTGGGCATGTTAACGATAAAACGAAACACAGTTAATTCCTTGAAAAAGGCACAATAAATGTGTCCGAAACGTTGGATGAAAACGTGAAATCCGTTTTTGAGCATAATAGACTGAAAGCCATAACCTAGAACAGAAACTTATAAAGATTAATCATTTCATTAAACAATGCGGACGTATATTTTTTAATGATCGTCAAAAATGTTGCCAGAACCTGATCCATATTGTTGCCAAAATCGGGGACTGCCAAAAACAGAGCATGCCAAAAACGGAATCTCACTGTATTAATAATAATGAGTGTACTCATGAAAAATATTCAGGAAATTCTTTAAAAAAAAGTCTTTTTCTTCTTGGCATTAACGTCGTCCTCACTGGGACATAGCCTGCTTCTCAGTTTAGTGTTCCTTTGAGCACTTCCACAGTTATTAACTAAGAGCTTTCTTTGTCGAAATTTTCATTTTTGCATTCGTATATCGTGTGATTCGTGATCGTGTTCGGGGCTGTTCAGAGTCAATTGTGCTGCTGAAAAAAAAAGCTGCTTCCCCACCGAGATTTATGGTTTTCAAGGGTTTTTTTTATTACAAACTGGTAGTTTATTGTCGATTTGATGGTTATACAATTGATCTGTCTGTCAAAACCATTATAAATCACCCCTTGCTCGGTTACTCGCGAGTTAATGCTTCAGAGCTTGTTGCTTCTTCTTTTGGCATGTTCTCCCGAGCAGACAGGTGCGGACTTACTCACACCTAGCCTGTTCGCGAGTCTGTCATATATGTCATATATATATGTTATGCATTGGTATACACTCGTGAGCTGCTTCGTGATGCAAACTTTTCCACCACTGCTGAAAATATGCTTTATAGATTACTGTTTGGCAGACACATAGCCAAAATTTTTGGTGAAGTCTTGAGTTGTTTTTAAGGATTTTCAATAATTGTCATGGAGGTATTTGAAGGTCTTTATGCATATGTATTATATGCATAACGAGAATCTCGATAAGATAAGCTAATAAAAGTTTTGACAATTCTCTCATATCCTAAATAAGATATAAGATAAGCATTGCGACCGATTTCTTAAACATTTTATTGAAAGATTCAATAACATTTTCAAGAAATCGGTCGCAATGCTTACTAGAAAAATGGTGTTTTCTGAAACTCGCAGGGACATTAGGAATTCTTCACCAACAACCATATTCAAAATTCGCAGAGATCTGAAAACCAATTCCATGCCAAGAATTTCACCAAGAATCTTCCAGAAGTATAACAAAAAGTTCTTGAATATCTTTCTTCTAAATATCTTATCAGAATAAAACATCTAAAATTTAAATGATAAACATTCAGCATCAATTCAGAAATGCGAAAAAAAAACTCGAACAAATGATACGCTAAGGAACCTGCTAATGATTTAGAGTACCAAAGATTGTTAACTCAATAATTTAGATATCACCTGGAACTGGATTATATACTTTCTAGCAATTAATTAAAATTATCAATAATTTGCATTAAGGATCACGCTTGGAATCAAATACGTTTTTGTACCAGAGTTTCTCAAGGGGTGGTATGCAGACCCCTGACGGGGTCCGCGAAGCCATTGTAATTAAGTGGTTTTCTTGATTGATAAAAATAAATGTGAGCGTTGTCCATCTCCATTTGGTTTTGCAAAAGGTCAAATATTTTATTGAGTCATCATTGCTATTCGCATCTATACGAGTACTGAAAAATACTTGCATTGTCATTCTGTCAATAAGGCTTGTAATCGCCTTATTTTACGTCATCAACTTTGCCACTTTTTAAATTTTGAATCAAAAGTGCAAATAATATTGTTTCCACATGAATCCATAGGATATTACTCGTTTTTTACTGGAAGTTCCTTGACAAACTACCGTTTTGATTCATATTACGGCCACTTAAGGCCTCAGTGAAGTATAACTCACAAAAAAGCATGTAAACTAAATCACTCTGTATGATTCCTCCGCGTTATCAAACCTTCAAACCCCTAAAATTTTGAACGATGAGTGTAGATTTCGATTCTGAAACATGAATAATTTTAATTAAATAGAATTGTGTGGACTTTACATGTTTCTTATTCCGGACACTTCCTTACTTTTGCCTCATATTCCGGACACTTCGATTCAAATTCCGGACAGGTCAAACAAAAAATAAATAGAAAAGTCAAATCATCAAATGAATTTGTTAAACCACTTAAGAGACGTCTAAGAAAGTTGGGCATTATAAATTTTCATAGATATCTATGGAAAATGCTTATTAAATACAGCCTTAAAATTGGGAACTTTTTAACGTCGAAAATTGAAACATTTCGTGTGAAATGTTTCCCATACAAAGCAGAGTGTCCGGAATTTGAAGCTGTCCGTAATATGAATCAAAACGGTATTTCTCGAAGACTTATTCAAACAGACTTAAGTCAAAAAAGTTAACAAACTTATTTTATCAATCCTACGTGTTTCGCAGACGAAATTCTACACGTTCCGCTATAAACCAACTCGATTTTTCACTTTTAGAACGTTTAATTTACGGATTTACAAAACGACGAAAGTAAGATTCTCCACTTTCGCAACCTAACCGCTACTTTCGCCGCTCCGTTGTGTAGGAGCCAAAGTGACTTAACCACGAATCAAAACAAAACACTACTTGAGTCGATTTTACACTGGTACAAAAACGTCTTAAGTAACTGATTGAAACGGCTTATCATTTTGTCATACAATTTTTGTGGGAAGTGAAAGGAACTACTTTGAGTTTTAACGCGAGCTGATTGCATGCAAAAATTAAGTGATGTACACGGTAAAAAAATGTTATAAAGGAGATTAATTTTAAAACAGTTTTAGAAGAAAGGTTGTGATTCTTCCTAATTAATTTTCTCAAAACCGTATGAAAGTTACTTACGTCGATTTGAAAAAGTAATCGAGATTTAGGAAAATTGAAATTCTTAACTTTCATACTGAAACTATTGGTGAAAGCAATTCGAGCCTATCAGTAGTATTTTGATAAGATTTTCGACAGAAATCTGCAAGCGGTCCTGGATACCGTGGAGAATCAAAATCCAGACGGTACCAATATCCGGACACTCTGAAATAATATATTAAAAAATATTTAATAAAATATATTGCAATTTTAGAGATAACTTTCCGTTCTACGGTGGAACAGAAAGCTACAGCAGCAGTCACATTACTGATTTTCACAAAGCATCATCGATCGGCTGCGATGACACCTTGGAAACCAGACTGATGATTGTTGTTTTCGGCTGTTTTTCAAAGCTGTGGACTCTACTAGCATACTTTGATTAGATGGATGCGTTCAATGATACAATGATTCCCAAAGCTGCGGTAGAACTTGGCGGCTACCGCAGAATGGAAAATTTTCAAAAAAAACCGTAATATATGTGGTCAATTTCATACATAATGTTCACTTTCAGTGTTGCTGATCATTTTACAATAATAACCAAAACAAAAAAGTCGATTCTGTTGCAAGGGATTTTACTGCAGTGTGAATCATTTTCGGTAAAAGCGGTACTGCAGTGTGAATCATTTTCGATAAAAACGTGCCTCAACATTCATTGTGTTTATGTGCTAAGTTAATGTGTTTAAATTGCATTACTCACTAAGTATTTTGAATTTAACAGTGAAATAAACATATAGATATGCATTCGGGAACTCTACAATCGTATAAATAGGAATATGACGGTGTAAAAGACACTGTCCGGAATTTTTGACCGGTGCTTTTAAATCTGGACATAATTCAAGAGCACAGTGTTTTACTTCTAATAGTGAATATTTGAAGGGCAAATCTAAAAGAAAACTCACAAACATTATCATTTAAGTGTTCTCAGTGATTAGAATGCCGTTTTAAACACAGAAAAACAGTCTGATTCAAACATTTCTGCAGCTAGATAGCTGTTTGGATACAGTTGTAGTGATTGAACCACAAATTTACAATCATTTTATTATCATAAACATCATAGATCAAAAGCCTGCATGTAGTGTTCATAAATGTGTCTTACGATTAATTACAGATAAGCTTTTTATGGATATTGTTACAATATTCCACACTGAAAAAGTGCCGTACGGATTTTGATTCGTTTGTCCGGATTTAAATACACGTAATGCTTCAAACCCTCGAAAAGATGGTTTGCAAAGTACTTTTTCTCCTCCTTCTTCTTCTTCTTCTTCTTCTTCTTCTTCTTCTTCTTCTTCTTCTTCTTCTTCTTCTTCTTCTTCTTAGAATTACGTCCTCACTGGGACAGAGCCTGCTTCTCAGCTAAGTATTCTATGTACACTTCCACAGTTATTAACTGAGAGCATTTTTTGCAGATGTTTCCATTTTCGCATTCGTATACCGTGTAGCAAGTACGATGATACTCTATGCCAAGGAAAGTCAAGTAAATTTCCATTACGAAAAGATCTAGGATCAACCGGAAATCGAACCCAGACACCTTTGGTTTGTACTCGCGGACTCCCACTCGGCTAAGGAAGGCCCCTAAACAACCTAAGCTGCGAGTTAACCGCTAAGGCTATCTGCGCCACTATCTGTTTGTAATGTCATGACGTATTTTGCAGTGTGTTCAACCGTAAGAACCTATTTCACCAGTCCCACCCTATCGCAACGGTTACACCTTTGACTAAATATTTCTCTACTGCAAACAACAACTGGCAATAGCAACATTGACTGCAAACCACGTAGAGAGCTTAAGCACACCGATATCTGCTGTGCTAAGAAATCTCGAAGAAAAATAAAAAAAAACACCACTCTCCGACGCAGCCTATCTCCATACCGCCCTGCTAAGCGTAGTCGCGCCTCGCGCCAACTGTGCTGCTCTGGAATAACTCCATTAAGGTATGTTCACACCGGTGCGCATATTGGAGTTGCAGCCTAGGCTGCACTTAATACAGTATAACACACTTTTCTTTGATTCTTGCATGAAGTGATATTACAAGTATTGTCGCTCCTTAGACCTGCCGCTTCAATTTGCGTAGGCCTTAAAGCTTCAAATTCTCGCTGATACGTCAGACAATCTCGCGCTTCGTCAGGCCACAGTCAGTGGCGCAAGAGGAACAACCAGGTAAATCTGGTCGAGTTGTGTGTGTGCCGGTGTGGTTGGTATGCCTCGTGTCTTGTGTGTACCATGCTGCGGTTTACCTTACCACGTCCGTTCGCTTTTCGCCTTTCTGGCACTCATACTGAGCGAGACTTTAAAACTTGAGCAGCAAACCCAGCCAGTGAGCGAGGCGCAGAGCACATGACGAGATGGGATTTAAGTTGAACAAAAAAACAACAACATTACGAGACTCATAATGGCCGGTCAATAACAACTCCACACCGTGTGTTGAAGTGGGTTCATTGCACCAATACCGGCAAAGAAGAAGTGATCGATTCTTGTGCGGAGCTTGAACCGTTTGTGGTGTGCAGCATTGAAATCTGCGCGCGCTGCACTAGCAAGATTTGGTCTTCGAGAGCTTGCGGTATGATCAGCGACTCGGTTTAGGTTAGAGAAATATGAATTTCTCTTCAAGGCCCGTCTGGATCAGCGAAACCTCCAGATTTTCCAGCAAGATGTTAATGTAGGAATCTGCCGTCATTATTCCGTCGATTTTCACGACGCTTCCTACTCCACTCCATGAAAAACACCCCCAGACCATCACATTTCATCACATCACACTTCCATGCGTCACCGTTCCTTGGATGTGGCGCTCCTGAAGCTCGAGCTGTCTAACCGAGAGCGGCGGGCTCGTGTGTGATGCAGAGCACCACATCCAAGGAACGGTGAAGCATGGAGGAGGAAATGTGATGGTCTGGGGGTGTTTTTCATGGAGTGGAGTAGAAAACCTCGTGAAAATCGACGGAATAATGATGGCAGATTCCTACATTAACATCTTGCTGGAAAATCTGGAGGTTTCGCTGATCCAGACGGGCCTTGAAGAGAAATTCATATTTCTCTAGAACAACGACCCGAAGCATACTGGAAAGAAGACCAAGTCTTTTTTCCGGTCTTGTCGGATTAAACCGCTGGAATGGCCTCCACAAAGCCCAGACCTCAACCCCATCGAGAATTTGTGGGCGATTCTCGATGCCAGGGTTGAAAAAACTGGTGTTACCAACAAAAATAATTATTTTGAAGCCTTGGAGCGCGCCTGGGAAGAACTAGATCCACAACACCTACAAAACCTGGTGAAAAGCATGCCGAAGAGCCTCCAGCAAGTCCTTAAGGCCAAAGGAGGACACATTAACTATTAAATTGCTTTTTATTTTTCTTAAATCATCTTTTCTGGGGCCAAGAAGGAAGTGGGCACTTATTTTTGTCACTACTTTTTTTTCAATACAAATTGATTTTCTTTTTCTTTAAGTAAAATTCTTTTTTTTATCAAAATTTCGTAAGTGCAACTTTAAAAGAACATCAAAAATAAAATATCACAAAAGATTTAGGTGTGTTAACTTTAATTTGAACCAAATCAATGAGAGAAATTCGAAAACTGGTAAGGTGGGCACTTTATTTTGCCTCTCACTGTAATCATAGCAACATTTATTTATGATATTACGTAATCGAAAATAGTTCGATAAAATTTTAGATATCCGTTGGGTTTGGCAAAGTATCACTACAAAATTCAAGTAATAGACTCCATAATGCAACAGTGGGAGTCAAAGTAAGCCGAAATAGTCGGTTTTACATTTAAACATCTCTTTTGAAAATTATCGGATATCGGTTCGATATCGATAATGCCAAATCCGATATATCGCCGATACCGATATTGAATCAACATGTTATCGCCGATACCGATAAAACCACATAGTGCACAGCCCTAAAGAAAATTAGCTTGTGAATGAGCATGATAATAATTTATCAGATGGGTTTGATCGCAATCGTTAACTGGAAAAATAGAATTGTTGGATATTCTTCCTGGAAATTCCGGCTACAAAAAACGTTGCCATTCATTTGCCTAGTGCGAGCCTCAACGAGTCGTTTGCGCGAAGGGTAATCCCAAAAGTTAGACTTATGACTGCCTCCGCAATTTGGGCATACAAACTTTTTTGAATCTTCCTTCACCAATGAAAAAGAATAGCAGGAATCACTACAAGAACTGTATTTTGAATCTCTGCATCATGTGCACAGATTACAGGTGTAATTTTATAAGAATAAATCAAAAGTTTACATGGAGCATTGCTTCACATATTAAAGACATATTTTATATTCTTTATAGGTCTACTTTTATTCTTCAAAATACATCATATACTATTTTACTGGTAAAGTTTTTCATAATAGGTAAAAAATCCAGCAATCTCGTTTATTTATGTAACATACCACAATTTGTTAAGGTGAGTGATCGTTTTTATTAAGGATTTTCTTATTGGTGCATTCAATAGACTGTCTGTGGACCGTTTCTTACCCAAAGTCACTGAAGCATTGGACACATTCTTGCCGCAGCTTTTCGCAGGAGAGTTACGATTATGTGCCAACCCATTTGATTCGATCGCGCCTGATTGCGGTATCGGGTTTCAACAAGTTCCTCGCGCCGTTTTACCATTATGCACGACCGGGTTTGATTTTGGTTGGTCGACAATTTTTTTTTTTTTGTGGAATTTGTTTGTTCAGTTAATTGCAACCATGTCCACTAAAGCTCAAATTTCACGCTTTTCAGAATATTAGCCATCAAATGTGTTTTTAACGGCTCGGAAGGAATGCGCGTTGCATGCGGCTAAGAAAAAAAAACCCTGTTGGCAGGTAATTTCCAACCGAAGTTTTCGCAATGCAAATTTCAGAAAAAAGCTGACATGGTCAAACTAAATTCCGACAAATGTCTGTGTGCTTTTCTAAATGGCGTTTAAATATTGATAAACTGGCAGGTGAATCTTTTTTCTACCAAAAATTGTATGATTAATAAAGCCATGAATATATTACCAATCACCAGTTTTGGTTTTATTCTGTCACCTTCCAGGTCAAACACATCATAATCTCCGCATTAATATTAACACAAGTTCGGATCCCCTGCCGCGGGATGACTAGACAACAAACATCTGCCGCTGCTGACTGGTGATGGCGAAAATCGAACAAACAACTTAAAACAACATTTGAGCGTTTTTTTTTCTTGTGTGTTTGTTGGCCTGAAGCTGTTCGCATTCAAACCTACATCTGATCTAAAATCCAAGCAGATATAAAAAAAGCAACTCACATATGATGAGTGCTGCAGAGCCATCTCGAATCAAAGTAGTTCCTCATCAATCAAGCTCAACGACGTCAAATGGGTTGATATTTGCATGGGCGTTGTTAGAGGGGATTAATCCTAGGGGATACCTTCATAAACTATCCTAGTATTTTTTGGGAACTCGTCTATCTACAGGTGTTTTAGATTCTTCCAAAAATACCTCCAAAAATACCTCCAAAAATTTCTCCAGTGAATTTCTAATTACAACATCCTTTTTTCACCAATGCAATTCTGAAGGAACTTTTTAACAAATGCTTAATCAAATGTTCCAGATATTCTAGCACAGAACTGATTGGGAAGATGATACAAGAATTCATCTAATATTGTTGCCTCAGGATTTTTTTTTCACAAAAAAAATCCTTAGAGATTTTCTTACACATTGCGTTCAAGAATAACCCCGGTTTTTTTCTCGGAGATTTTTTTAAGATTCACACCAATAAGATTTTCAATCTTCACCAAATTCAGACGTTTTTTTTCAAAATTTTTAAAAAGATTCTCCCTTGACTAATTGCACAAACTGCTTCAAAGATTCATTAAAAATCCGATTGTTGAAAATTTGCGTTCTGATACTTCTGAGAACTTCTTCAAGGATTTTTTAGAGATTTTTCAAGAATATATTATATTAATTTCCTTCTGAAATTCTACAAAAATCAGCATTAACTTTTTTCGAAGGTTGCTGCGCAAATCTAAGCCTTCATTTTCGGATTATTCTAGAAATTACTCGATGCATTACTTTAATAAAGTTCTCCAGGCAATTCTTAGGAATTCTACCTTAAATTTTATCAAAAATTAAAACTGGGGATCAGAGGCGCATCCACATTCGAAATCATGGGTAGGACAAACGTTGATAACTATTTTGTACACAGTGATGCTATACAAAATGTTAACCTTATGAATTCATAAACTGGAAATTGAAAGTAACTATATTTAAGGGACGCAAACCCAAAGGGCGTCAGTCGTTATCACAAGACTAAGGTTTCCGTCTTTACAAGGCGTACCTGAAAAAAAAGGAACCTAAAAGGAACCAAAACAGGCCGTGAAGAGTCCAAACAGGAAGCAAGAAAATAACCATCAAATACTTCTCTACGATCTAAGACTTTCTTCTGAGAATTCCTCGTGACATTACGACAAATATTTCGACAAGTGTTTTTTGTTTTCATAATCTTCTATAGGAATTCCATCAGAAATTTTTTCAGGTGTGTTAAGAAATTTCTTATGGAGTACATTTAGCTATTATTTCCCAAGGAACGAATATTCCTAGGGAATTTCTCCAAGAATTTTGCTCTGCATACCTCAAGATATCAGCCTAGATTTTCACAAGGAGTGCCACAGAAATTGATTTTCAACAAAGATTTTGTTGGAAGTCATATAAATTCCACTCGAAATTTTTTGAAAAAAAAATCCAAGAAAGTCTTAATCTTTCCAAGAGTTTATCCAGAGATTTATCCATAGGTTTCCCTGGGACATCCTCCAAAATTCTTAGTCTTCTTAAATTCAATCAATAACTTCTCCAGAAATGTCAACAGGAGTTTCTAGGAATTCCCTATGTCCTTTCAGGATTTATATAATGATTTATCTGAAGATACCTTTAGCAATTGCTTTAGAGATTCCTTCTAAGATTTAAACAAAAATTCCTCCACTACTTCAATGAGCTTTTTTAAAGTAAGTCTAGAAAGTTTTTTTTCAGGAATTCTTTCTGGAATGTCTCTAGGGAAACGGCAAGAAAAATTTTCTGAAAAATCAATCTATGAGGTATTTTTGAATGAAAATCAAAAGTAATCTCTTATAACACCTAAGTAAGTTTTGAAGTCATTCTTGTATAATGAACAAGAACCTCTGAAAATGCTCCTTCGAGGCAGTTTAAGAAGATTTCATCGATAATTTGTTGAGATAATCGAAAAAAAAAATCAATCGGATCTTGGGATAGTATAATAAAACTATTCTTTGAGGAATTTTATGTGTAGTTTCTGAACCAATTCAAGAGAAATTGTTTGAAATCTGATGAGAAATTTCTGGATTCTGAAATACCTCAATGAATAATCAAATCCTTGGAGTTGTTAGCTAAGGAATATTTCTTAAAATATATTTTTGAATACTTGGGATTTTTCAGGAGGAGTACTAGCAGTTTCAGCAGTTATTGAACGGCTAAAATGGAAATGTAGCGAGAAACAAGGTGAGCATTGATGAAGTCGTCAAGCTGTAGACCCACCGACCATAGGAGAGGTCAAAAAAGCTGTCAGGGAGCTAAAGAACTTTAAGGCTGCTGGAAAGGACGAGATCCCGGTTGAGCTTCCTGTTTAACAGACTGAGACCGCTCGAGGAATTCTACGTCGGCAAATACCAAGCTGGTTTTCATGAGGACCGCTCGACAGCGGACCAGATGTTTACCTTGCGAATGATCTAAGGTAAATTCCGGGAGCACCAGCTGTTTATTGATTTCAAGTAAACGTACGGTTTAGTGGAAAGAATTGCGCTGTGGCAGATAATGTCTGAACATGGTTTTCCGGAGATACTAATAAGGCTGATACGTACAACGCTGGATGGTTCGAAATAAATCGTTTGTATTGTGGACGAGGTGTCAACTCCGTTTGTGATGTACTTTCGAATTTACTGTTGAACATTGCGCTCGAGGGTGCTATTAGGATATCAGGCATGCAAAGAAACGACACTACCATCACATCTTATTGGAATCGATCGTAGGATAGTGGTGAAAGCCTTCGTGCCTCTAAAGAGGGAGACAGCGAGAATAGGCCTGACCATTCATTCCACCAGCACGAAGTACATGGTTGCAGGTAGAGATATAGTTAGGTATAGTGGTGTTGGTGCTGAGGTAGTGTTTGAAGTTGTTGCAGAGATTGTTTACCTTGGAACACTTGGGACGTTTACCGCGAAGTAAAAAGACAAATGGTGGATGGGAATAGGGCCATATACAAATAACGTAACCAGAATAGGTCCCACAACCTGCAAACGGAAACAAAATTTGCCCTGTATGAAACATTGATTCTTCCGGAGGCTCTCTCGGTCATGAAGCGTGGACAATACTAAAGTACTGTAAAGTGCTGCCAACAATACTCGATGGGAAACTATAAAATGGTGTGTGGCGCAGACGAATGAATCACGATTGGTATCAAGTGTGTAGGGGGCCTTCCTTAGCCGAGTGGTTAGAGTCCGCGGCTACAAAGAAAAGCCATGCTGAAGGTGTCTGGGTTCGATTTCCGGTCGGTCCAGGATCTTTTCGTAATGGAAAATTCCTTGACTTCCCTGAGCATAGAGTATCATCGTACCTGCCACACGATATACGAATGCGAAAATGGCAGCTTGGCATAGAAAGCTCTCAGTTAATAACTGTGGAAGTGCTCATAAGAACACTACGCTGAGAAGCAGGCTATGTCCCAGTGAGGACAAAATGCCAAGAAGAAGAAGAATCAAGTGTGTAAAGATATAAATATTATTGAGCGTGTGAAACACGGCAGACTTTAGTGGGATGATCATTTAGTGCGAATGTAGGAAGAAAAAATTGCGAAAATTATATTCAGCAGGGAAACAGGTACAGATCAGCGACTTGGTGGAAGACCATGAATACGCTGGCTATACGCAGTGGAAGAATACCTGGCAACTCTGAACATTCGGGTCAACTGGAGAAGTATCGCCCAAGACCAACGAAGATGGAGCTCTAAATGGTGTGACCTACCCAGGTAGGTACCAAGATATCTGAGTAATAATTGAAAAAGAAATCCTGATGGAATCTTAACAAGATTGTCGAAATAAATTCAAGTGGCTATTTCAATCGGATAACTTCAAATCCTACCTCGAAAATCTGTGTGAGGGTTGCTCGGAGAAATTCTGAATTTATTTCTGGAAGAAATACTGGCGGAATATATCCAACCGAATTTTTAATGCAATTGAAAAAAAACCTAACGACACCTATGGATATTTGTGCAATCTCACCCCATTTGCTCGACTGTCGATAATTTACGATTGCGAGAGGTCTTACTCCTCGACAAGACAGGAATTGGTATTCCCACGGTTGAATTGCGTTTACAGTTGACCAATTTCCAAGAAAATTTTATTTCCAACTGCTGCTATTCCGTTCGTATGGATTTATTATCTGTTTGAACAGAGAGTTTTGCATTTGCCACATACCGGTTTTTATCGGGAAAGTATACAAACGGGGGCTTTGATCAATTAAGCCACTTGGAAGTTTGCTGTGCGCAATTCCGATGGGGACTATTTAGATAAAAAGTGGAATGAGGGTTTTACCGGCGATGGCAAATGCTTCTAGTTAGTTTGAACTATGACGTAGAATGGTCTAGATGTGGACAAACAAATAATTTTAAACTTATGAGGACTTTTCAAAAGATTATCCAATTGAAACGATACCATTACTTCATCATTTATTCCCAGTACAAATCATCCTGCATCTCAGTATCCAACATCAGTGTAAAACAATGCTCAATTAACGATTTTCCTTCAGTTGTTTTACTTAACATCCGGAAAACTCTTAATTCCATTCCTAAGCCGCGCAGCCTTTTTGAAATCGATATCAATTGCCCGGGCAACACCATTTGAAATCAATTACTTACGCGATGTTTCCGAGACGGCTTCGCAGAATGATAATCTCGCTAGTGGTAGTAGTAGTCTAATTGCGCGATCCAATCAAGACTATCGATTGAACAATGCCGGCCATCATTCGGTTGCTCTGGGATGCTTACCTGCAAGTAGATTGGAAGAAAAACGAGAGTTAAGTTTTTATTTACTTCTGGTAATTGTGGCTTCATTATCATTTGAGCTGGGCGTTGGGACAGACTAATCGAAAGGGTTTCTGACTTGATTGGCTTGGATCCCTTCCGAAGCGAAATAGACAATTGGAGGTTTAGTCATTTCTGTTGATCAACTTTTGAGATGACTTTCTCTTTCTACAGATTTAAAGAAGGATCGTGATCCAAATATTTAGCTAGCACTGAAATTAAGTAGGGAAGGTGGAAAATTTTGAACGATTCCTGTCCATTTGGCGAAATGTTTCTTAAATGTTCTTTTTGATCTATTGTCATGGATCCACAGAGCTTAAAAGAGCTTTATTTACCGCTTGACATATTTTTGAGACTATTACTTATTAAATGAAACTAAACCTGAAGTGTATACATTAATTGGTTTCTAAGTTATAGTTGTTTGAATTTAACTAAATAATCGATCGACAAACCCAAACATTTCGAATGATTAAACATCTCCCAACTGCTTCAACAATACTCTCATCGAAAATCCAATCACCATTCCCTTCTCCCCCACTCACCTTTCCAATCCCCTACTGAACCACTTGTAAATGAAAGCTCCGAAGTTACTGGCATCCATCGGTACGAAGAAAAAAAAATGATTAAACAACGATTTTCGGTGAGGTCATTTGAAATATCATATTTCATGGTGCTGTCAATGGCGAACCGTCCGTGATGAGGTCTGACCCAAGTCCATTCCCGCTCAGCTTCCCCCGTAGCCGGTCGATTTTCCGCGCTCCTTCCCGAGTAGTTTTGGTGCTTTGGTTCACCTTTCATCCGGAACCTTTGTGTTTGTGAGCTACCCGACTACAAAGTCATATTATGTATTGAGATATAACTACCTATCGTAGTAACAATTTAAATATAGCTTCATTTATTCATTACAAGAGCTATACACTCAGTTACCAATGGCTTACTGGGCGATATCATATGTTATGCGAGAACTTATCAAGTTATAACTCTGTTTTACTCATCGGGTCGGGGACCACGCTCGCGCATTTGGCACCAGTAGATGCTGAAACTTCATTAATCTGAAGCGTGAAAACAGCGTTTGCTGCCTCGCTACCTCCATCACTGGTCCTCATTACCACCTTCTAAACAACCAGTTGGGTTCCACTTGGGCACGCTGGCTGTTGGAACAACAAGTCGAACTCTCAAAGAATTTGCCGACAACTCGCAAAAATACGCGCCTCGACTACAGCCACAAAACGAGGACCGTGTGCAGATCGGGAGATAAGAGCCGAGTTTTAATTAAGGTTGGTGCGAAATTTTGCATGCAGAGAAAATGACCCGAGTGAGTTTGAGGTTCCGATTGCTCCGGGCTAGGAGAGTGGCGTTCGAAATGAAAATTATCATCAACAACACGATTTTCGGGATGTCTAGTGGTCGTCGAGGCGCCCTAGAAGAGTCTAGAGGCCGGGTTAGTATTATTTTGAATCGTTTTGGTATACAGTGGTATATCGTTTTTGAATCTAAGTTTTCAGATGCCAGAAACGGAACCGTGCCAAAATCTGAAGCGATTTTATCTGATGTTATTTTGCAATAATTGGTTTTTAGCTGCTTCAATAAACTGTAAGCACAGGCAATGTTAAAACCAGTGATCGTATAAGAGAATATTTCTTTAAAACTAATTATTGAAGTTGCGTGAAAAATCAGGCATAAATGCGATTAATATTTCCAGCTAGAGCAAATGTGCAGTGTAGTATAGTTTCTACATATTGTTTCAAGGAGAATCCTAATTTAAAAACAAAGCATTCTTGGGAGGTTCTTGTTTGCATGGAACCCGGAAAAATATCTAAAAATATGCTGAAGAGCTTCGGGGGATCAGGTGAGTCTATAAAGTGGGCCCTCATTATTAAATGAAGTGCATTTTATCATTACACAAACTTACAAATTGAATTTGAATTTTAATAGGATGTTCGATCCACATTTAATGAAAATTTTACTTTTTTCACTGTTCAAATTGTACTCAAAATAAGTATAAAAAGAAGATAAATAAGATCAGATAAGATAAGATCAGATAAGATAAGATCAGTTAAAATAATAATGAATATGTGTTTTTTTGAAGTTACATGTAAATTAATGCTCTTTTCATTAAGATTTTGAATAACGAAAGTTAATATTGATATGTAATTTCACAACTTTGCTTCATACGGAGCAATGAGGGCTGCTTTTACTCAAATGTCAGTTTTCCGAATCCGTTTCCACGGGCAGCCCATTTGCTGGAATGCTTCTAACTAACATAATTACACAGTCAAAAATAATACTACGCGTCAACTAAACTTTAGAGTAATTCGGGGCAAAACTTCGCAGTGGCTCTTTTTCAACACACAAGACAGAAACACTGGCAACACTATGTAGATTTGAGACCTTATTAAGTCAGCTGTTCACAGTTATAAATACAAGCAATTTCATCTAAGTACTACCAAGTTACAAATAAAGTTGTGGTTTGAGTCCTTCCGATCTAAAATTAAAAAAATGTTCATAACAATTTCCTATGGAAAATTAAAAAATCTTTTTAGGTGAAAAATTTATATTAATTTTTGAAATTGGAAAACTGTAGGATGCATTGTGTTTGACATTAAAAATTAAGTATTTTAAGTGGAGGTTTTAGTTGTTACCTCTGCCTTGGGAAAAGTACGCAGATGCCGTGGGACAAATGTTCGCACAAGACTTTCAAAGCAAACTAATCAAAATACCTTCAATTTAGAAATAGAACATTATTACAGGGATTTTTATTGAATTTTGGGAGCTTCCAAAAACAGTTTGTGTCCCTTTATGAAGGTCCCTTTATGAAGGTCCCTTTATGAAGGTTGTAAGGTAATGCTACGTTTTGAAGGTAATGTGTTGAGGTAAATTAGGTGCTAATATTTTTCCCGCATTACTCTGTATTTGTGATGTAAACATGAAGCTGAGTAAATTAAGGTTTAAAAATCATGTGAATATTTTTATTGAAGTTAACAAATCATATATTCATCAATGACATGTTACGTTAGACTTATGTGTAATATTGTAATGCAATAGGGGAGCTACGTATTTTTGGTCATTTCGTTATGTTTGACTTGGTTTTTTTCCACAAAATCAACTGAAATTCGTCATTAAGATACGCTTATATGCTTATTTCAGCCTTATAGCTTTTTAAAAAAAGCAATGACGAAGAGAACAAAGCTGTCAAAAATATAACAAGTCAACTTATATCGAAGGAGTTTAGTTGTGAATTAAGTATCATAATTCAAACGTCTCGGGATGTCAAACAAACCAATTATATGCGGCTTGTGGACAAACGGTCGAAAATAAAAGCTCGAAAGACAAAAGTTCGAAAGCCAAAAGGTCGACGGTTAGATGGTAGAAAGGCAAAAGATCGAAAGGACAGAAGGTCAAAAATCATTTGCTTGATGGGAAAGTATTCCTTCTTTGGGGAAAAAAAATCGACCTTTTTGTCCGTTTTGTTCTTAGACTTTTTGTCATTTCGACATTTTTTTTATGTCTTGCGACCTTCTTTCAACCTATTGTCTTTAGACCTTCTGTCATAAATTCATTGTTTGGCTGTTGTTTCATAGTTTCAAGTTATTCAAGTCTTATGAATTTTTGACAGCAAATTTTAAATCATAATAGATCAAAATTCTACCTATTCTTATTGCACTCCTTTCTTAATACTCTTGACCATTGATTTAGTAACAGTGATGGGTGGCTGCAGAACACTTTCTACAAATCTCTTGGAAATTAGTTAAACAATATAGTGAGATTTTTTCTTTACGTGAATTCTTCCTAAAGGACAACCATTCCTTCTATGTCTATTTTATATCCCTAAATTGATTCCGGAATATGTTCCCGGTTTTAACCAAAATAACTTAACCTTTAGCCTACAAAAAAAACTTTGATTATAAAAGATCTTCACTGAGAAATTTTGCTGAAAGTTCTATCAGAAACATTTCCATAACACATCAAAAATTGCGTCAGAAATTATTCAATGCCTTTTTTCTGGAAATTATGCTTTGAATCCCCGGAATATAAAACGGTTATCTGCGAAAAGTTTCTTCGATATGTCTCTGGCCTTCGAATCTTCAGAGTCAATTTGTTGGGAACCACCAGGAATACTTTTGGACTCGGAAATAGCATAGCGTAGAAAAAACATGTGGAATAATATTTAGTTAAATGACTGTAGAGGGCACGGGGATTTATTACGATATTTGCATGGATCTTCCCTAAGACATTTGTTTAGAAATAGTTCTTGTGTAATTCCTATTGGCTCTCTGGTAGAATTTCGGGGAATCCAGAAATCAACGAAGAAAATCGGCTAGATTTCAAGGATAATTTTAAACAAAGATTCTGATGGAACGTCTTGGAAAACATAGTTTATTTATAAGAGATGTATTAATATTATCCATCATTCACCTCTAGAGATAAGATTATAAATAGTCACTTTTCTTTTGTTGTTTCGTTTTCTAGCATTTTCTAAGATGTAAGGTACAAATACTTTCAGTTTAAATTGTAATTCTTAAATTTTTCAACAAAAACTGAGTGTTTTTTCGAACTCAATTTAAGCCGAAATTTCCTAAAAAAAATTTTTTTCATTACTAACATATGCCTTACTTTCGAAATCTGACAAAAATTGGATATGGATATGGAGTGATTCGTAGTGTTATTTTTAACAAATCAATAATAATGGATTGAGGTTTTTCCTAACGGGATATAACCTTGTGTTGAAAAAACCTTTCGACGACATACGAAGGGATGCAATAATATTATTCTCTTTAGAAATCCCTGAATAAATTGCTCTGAAATGTTTTACGTATAAAGACTTTGAACTTTGAAAAACAGTTGAACGAATTCCACTATAGAAACGTTTAAATGATTTAGAATTTTCTAGGTAGGGAAGGATTTTTTGAAGGAATTTTAGTATATTATTTTCAGAAGTTATATGAAGTAATGTGGCAAAATCAATTTAATTTTTAGGGAAATCTAAAGAAACACTCGAAGAATTTTCTGTTTAAAATAGAAAACAGATAGATTTGCGTAGAACTTCTCTGAAAAATCGCTTAGATTATATTCCCAATTGAATCATGTTTAATTGCTTATGAAAATCTTGTGGAATATTAGGAGGAAAGCTAAGAGTGACACCAAGACGATTTTTTCAAGCAGTCCTGAAACAATTTCCGAGAGATTTTCTGAAAAATTTGTAGAAGGAATCTAGAGAAGAACTTTGATGGAATTCTCTGAAGAATTTGTGGAAAAAGTTTTGGGTGGTGATCTTGAAGACAATTTTGGTGAGACTCCTAGAATTTTTTGCACTCTTTCTTGAAGAAATCCTCATTAATGCAAGAAATCCTAAATAAATTAATAATGAACAACTGGATTATATTTTGAACTAACAATTGCAACTTATAGGTAATACCCACGTCGAGAGTCTTCCAGGAGATATATTTAAAAGAATTTCTCAACCATTCTCTGGAGGAATTTGCCAAGAATTTGTTTATATAATTTGTTAAAGATGCTTTAAGAAATTTTTTGACAAGATCAAAAAGCAAAACTGTTGAATAATGACTACTTATTCCGGGAATAATGTTCCATGGGAATACCAGGAGAAACTCAGTGAAAACTTTTGAAAGAGTTCTTTGAAAAAAGCACTGATGAAGTATGGAAATAATTCATGAAGAAATTCCCGCGAAAATTATCAGAGGAATCTCTCAAAAATACATGAATGCATAGTTAAACAGTTTGTAAAAGAATCTCGAGTTCTTTGGAAGAATTCTGGAAGGATTTTTGTCACTGAATTAGTCAAAGAATGAATATTTTCCGTGGTGAAAATTATAAATATCACTGGTGTGCAGCAATATGGACAAAATTACAAACTTATGAAATCGATACATATCTATGAAAACTATAAAATTTGAGAAAATCATGATTATTACGAAGAACATTACTTCTGTAAAACAATAATTTGTTAGTCCGTTAGTCCCCCCTACCCTAGGCTCCCTTCAGAAAAAAAAATCCTAGTTACACCTAGAACCAGTGTTAAGGGAAACGACATTAATGGACTGCTCTTCACACCAAAATTTGTTAGATTTACACGTAACATTATTTTAGTTTTAATCATGCAAAGACAATTATCATGTATTATTCAATGATAAAACCTATAAACACATATATTATATACAGGGGATAGGCAAAATGATTGAGATAGGCAAAATTTTGCCTAAATTCAAATGCTCATAACTTTATGAAAAATTGATAAAATTGGATGCATCTGGAAGCAGTCGACGGCAAATTTGGTCTACTTTCAGGAACTTGCTTGGCCATGCATATTGGCCACTGGACACCGGAGATGTTCCGGATTTTCCGAGGTCATGTCTAAATGTATTTTTTTCTGTCACTTGTATTTTTGTGCGGTGTAAAGTTGGATAGATGTTTACTATTTTCCTAGAAACTAGAACTAATAGGAAGTTGAATGCCGCCGGACGCATCAAGATTGGTTGGAAATCTTCAGAAATATGACCATTTCCGTAAAATGGTTCCGGAAAACATGGTCAGTCATGTTTTTATTCCCAATTATGTAAATACTATCCGGAACTATATCCAAGTGGGCATCAACCTTTAAAATGATGTTTC
The DNA here is from genome assembly GCF_002204515.2 of Aedes aegypti. Lineage (NCBI taxonomy): Eukaryota > Metazoa > Arthropoda > Insecta > Diptera > Culicidae > Aedes > Aedes aegypti. Next base: position 387,093,395 of record NC_035108.1, read on the forward strand.
CAGCAGCATATTCAGAACCATTGGATGTATAGACCACTTTATAGAAGGTTCCAGGTGCCCTGGGGGAAGTGGTCAATTAGGAACATATCAATATGGGCAATAAACTTCATGATTTTCAAAGGTTATGCTTTCCGAAGCATTTCCAGCACCACCGGCTGCCATGACGACTCTATAGTAGGTTCCAGGTGCCCCCGGGCATGTGGCCAATTCAAAACATGCCCGAAAACACAACAGTATGGGTATAAACATCAAGTTTTTTGAAGGCTATGCTACTAGAAGCATTTACAGTGCAACATATTTATATAACCACTGCACTATGTAATAGTTTCCATGGGTCCCGGGGATGTGGTTATGTTCCGAATTGGCCACATCTCTAGGAGCCCATGGAATCTACTATAGAGTGGTTATTTAATCTTGTGATTCTGAAAATGCTAATTGACCACTTTCCCCAGGGCACTTGGAACCTTCTGTCGAGTGGTCTACGTATCTAATGGTTTTGAATATGCTGCTGGAAACATTATTTTTAAGGTTGATGCCCACTTGGATATAGTTCTGGTTAATATTTACATAATTGGAAATACACACATGACTGACCATGTTTTCCGGAACCATTTTACGGAAATGGTCATATTTCTGAAGATTTCCAACCAATCTTGATGCGTCCGACGGCATTCGACTTCCTATTAGTTCTAGTTTCTAGCAAAATAGTAAACATCTATCCAACTTTACACCGCACAAAAATACAAGTGACAGAAAAAATGACATTTAGACATGACCTCGGAAAATCCGGAACATCTCCGGTGTCCAGTGGCCAATATGCATGGCCAAGCAAGTTCCTGAAAGTAGACCAAATTTGCCGTCGACTGCTTCCAGATGCATCCAATTTTATCAATTTTTCATAAAGTTATGAGCATTTGAATTTAGGCAAAATTTTGCCTATCTCAATCATTTTGCCTATCCCCTGTACAACATTGTTACCCAATTTATTAATATTGAACAAGAAACGTCTTCTGTCAAAGAATTTTGCATGCAAAACAGCTCGGTTTACATGATTTCCCAGCTGAAAATTCAATCATAAATAATGCACATGGAATAACAAGCCATCGATCCATCCATGTGCATTATTTTCGAAAGAATATTTAGCGTAGAATCGCGTAAACCGATCATTTTTGTTTGCAATTTCACTTTCAAGATGCAAGAAAGCATGAAATATTGGCGAATGTTGGATATAAGATCATGAAATGTTTCAGTTATACCCAAGATTGCAAGCATTTTCGAATGCAATGAGACAGTTTACTTTATTTTGAGTTATTGCAAATCTAAAGTTTTGACAAATATGATAAGACTTCAAATTAAAAAATACTATAAAATGGAAATACTTAGATCTATATACCCTTCCTCAAAATTGTGCCATAATGGTTTAGAGACAAAAGATCGAAAGACAAAAGGTCGAAAGGACAAAAGGTCGAAAATGATTCGTTTGATGGGAAGTTTTTCCTTCTTTGAAAAAATGTTTTCAACCTTTTGTCCCTTAATTTTTGTTCTTCGACCTTCTGTTTTTCGACCTTTTGTCATAGATTCGCAATAGTTGTGCCTCTAGTGTGTAGAATCTGGAGTAGAACTGATTGATAAGAAAATATTTTTGCAAAATGTGTATTTAAACTTTAATAGTTTGGCAGATTTGATAGAATATCGCCGAAAATAAGACTCGAGCTGATAGCAATTTACTGATAGCAAATTCCTACGATGTTCACAAATTCTGTAAAACATTGATGCATTTTGTTACTAAAATTGGAGCATACTGTAAACGGCATTCCACTGTACAACTCTCTAGATAGAACCCCAGGATTCATGAGCTCGAGAGAATGCCGAAGCTCTTCTGATGATGGCGCAGAAACGGCTCCATCCCTGCTGGGTGATGTATGATGCTTTACTGACAAATGATCGAACACGGCGGCCCGGTCTGTCGAACTCGAACGCCGCTCCGTTGGGGTGAAAAACCAATCGAACCGATATTGGATTCCGCTGAATTAGCACGTGTTGGCTGGTAATTTTTTAAATATTGGCTGTGTGCTGGTTTTTACGTTCGCCCTGTTGGATTCTACGAATCTGTTGTGCCAACAAGTAAGTAAGCAAAGTTGGCATATAGCAAATTCAATTAATGGTGTCACCGCACCAACAGCGGGTAAACGTTACACACACTACCGATAAATTGCCAGGTGAGCAGTACGGTGTAGTAGATGCTATGTCGTTGGTTTCATAACATCCGGCGCGCGTTGTTTGCTATTATTTTTTATTATGCGGCAATACTCAAATGCCAAGCTGCCACCACGTGTGTAGACTCGAATGCAACGATCACTTTCAACTTGGTAACTTGGTTAATCCTTTCAAACGATATTCATGAGAACACTGAACGTAATTTCAAATAAATAATCGATATCAGAGACAAACCCAAGCTCTGCTGCAATCAAATAATATCAAATGGTCACCTTAATGCTTCTTTTTTACACTCCACTCCGATATAATTCTGTACCAATTATGAACATAATAAAAACTCCCTTATGGCACACTTTGAAACCGCTTTTTCTTGTCCAATTTTGCTCGCTTCGTTTACTGCTAATTAGTCTTGAGCAAGTGTTTACTTAACAGCACGTTCCTCACCCAATAATGGAACACGCCTCGACTTGACACATTCTGCTTTCTTGATCGCGCTTCCGTTGGACTCTGGGTTGCAACCTGTGCTGTGTCTTTCCCAGCGTCCGTTTTGCTTTCGTTCAACTTGCTGCCCTTGTTTTGAAACTTCGGCACAGAACAACCGGAGAATAATTTTTCTGATACGATCTTCTCTCCGGACAATTACCTACAGCAGGGCAATATAATTTTATTGCCCTGCCATCTCGAGATCAATGTCATTTGCCGAAGTTCTTTTTCAGAAATTGTTTTGCAAAAGGCAAAGGAAATTTGCATGTTTTATCATTCTTGCCCAGAATAACAATGTAGACACCTGTGCCCTAGGCTTTTGTCTGAAAAGGTTTAATTTCAGGCTTCGATTGCCGTGTCATTGTGTTTTAAGGTGAAGATGAATCGAAGCCAAACCTCAAATTTTCAAGAGCACGGATCTGGAGAACCAAACATACGTTTAAGCTGAAAACTTAATCGATTGGTCACTCGCTAGTGGTGACCAATCGATTAAGTTTTCAGCTCAAACGGGTTTTCGGTTCTCCAGATCCGTGCTCTTGAAAATTTGAGGTTTGGCTTCGATTCTTCTTCACCTTAATCGTCATTCGAGAAATTTCAATATGTACAAAGGAACAATACGATAGCACATGACTCCCAAGTTGTGAATTTTGAAAAACTTTTATTGAATAGATGAGATTTCAATATTAAAAGAACCATTTGTTTACTGTGTAATTATACAAGTACAGGTAGCTGGCAATTCTACTAAGCAATTTTCTGCTTGAAGAAGCATAAACGTCTCATATGTTAAGAAACTAGCACGTTAGTGTTATCAGTTAACGATTTTGTCCTTTGAAAGAATCGCTAGGGAGTTTTATAAATTTCGGACAGATCATTATATGTGTATAATTTGGCCACTTCCATTTGATTTCGCCGTAAATGGTCAAATTACATACGCGTTATAGACTGCCCAATACATTTTGATTAACTTATATTTGTTTTTTATTTGTGTTTAGAAGCTTGATGAGGTGTCACTGAGGAATACATCTCTGTCATAATTAATGACGGGTCGTTTAGCCAACCTAAAATTTGCAGAGGTGTTGTCAAAATTCAAAAGACACAGTATGTAGATAGCGTTCTAAATAGCCTTAGAACATCTGGTCGAATGGCATTTAATCGAAAGTATTTTTGGTCGAAGAGACATTTGTTCGGATGAACATTTGGTAAAAAATATGTAGCGCAATTCGCAGAAAGATGTAAGGTCGACCAAACGTAAATTTGGTTGAAAGTCTATTATGAAATGGTTCAATGTGAAAAGATCTTCTTCTTATTGGCATTACGTCCCCATTGGGACAAAACCTGCTTCTCAGCTTAGTGTTCTTCTTATGAGCACTGCCACAGTTATTAACCGAGAGCTTTCTTTGCCAATGTGTGGCAAGTACGATGATACTTTATGCCCAGGGAAATCAAGGAAATTTCAATTATGAAAAGAATCTGGATCGACCGGGAATCGAACCCAGACACCTTAAGCATGGCTTTGCTTTGTAGCCGCGGACTCTAACCACTCGGCTAAGGAAGGCCCCAATGTGAAAAGATAGCAATGATGTTTATGAAAACGAAACTAATGCATTTCATAACCCTCCAATCGATGCCCCATTCTCAGATTAAAAAAGGTCAAACTAAGTACCTATCTCTAAGGTCACGAAATTCCCCATTCTGATCGATGATGATGATGATGTTCCTAGCGATAAAGTCACTGGAGGCAATGCGAGCCTCTTTCTTTCCCAAGTCCCGTCCTGACGGACCAATGGACCACTCGCGATCGCCCAATCATTCGCCCCATCTCTCCCATCTAAACCAGCGAAGAATATTCATCCCATCGCTTCATTATTGATCCTTTTGTTATAGCTTTTATTGCTCTATTGCCACAGCACGATTCACGCGATGACTTTCCACTTTTCGTCGTGGCCCACGACGATCCACAGGGGCATCCAGCTCGGTGAAATTGAACGGCCTCACGAAGATACCTAGCTAGGTACACACATTCCTTCGTTACATCTTCCTCGCGTTTTCCCTTCGTTCGGATCGGTTCGTTAGACGCTCGAGTGGAATTCTTTCCCGCTTTCCACTCGCGCAGCTTGATTAAGATAAGCGCGCACCAACCAAACCAACCGAACCAAGCGAGCAATAGCGCAAGGCACTCATATTCCTATTATACGCTTTTAATTTCCCACTTAATAATAAATGGTCTTCAAAACAGAGCGCGCTCGACCTCGAGATGCCACCCCGATCCGAACCGGCCTTCAATAGCCGTCATCTCGGAGAGCGGCCTCACACTCCAATGCAGGTCCCGGATCTTTTCACGGCTTTTTGAAAACTCATTCCCCCTCGCACCATCTCCGATTTCTCTCGAATTCGGGTTCGATTTCGACATTAATTTGTACCGTTTATGAAGGTTGGAGTGATCGCACAAAGAGAAGGATTCAATCCCGAGCCGACCGAGAGTCGGGAAGAGAATCATCGCTGATTTTAGATAAGACTCCACTCGAAAAATGATCGCCAAGAACCTTTCTCCAATCGCAAGTCCGTCGGACCCCCGGAAGAGGCGAACTCGTTTAGTTTAGCGAAGGGTAAATGGAATGGAAACGCCTACCCACTTGAGGAGCCCAAAGTGACCGCCAGTGCATGCCGTAAAAGTGACGACTACTCACAAATTGCATTAGTGCCCTGGTCGAGGTATGCCCTTTTACAGCTCGGGTTGCTCCCTTTTGAGAAAGCGCCTCCGCCAGTCGAACTTCGAACATTGAGCTGCTGATGCCACTACTGCCAGTAGGTACCGTTGCAGGGACGGTAATAAATTTTAAAACGTGTTAAAAAAAGCAACTTGCACTCTTGAGAGGAATGTGTAGGCATGTACCTGGAGGTCAGGTCGTTAGAGCCTCCGGGCTGCAGTCAAGGAGAAGGTGCCAGGAGGCAGGAGAAGAAACAAGGGGCGGAAAAATATTGACCTTTTTCACCATAGCAGCAAACACTTGAACTCAAGGCAAGGTCCACGAAAGGCGAGTCTATTGGAAAACAAAAGAGCAAATTTCTCATCCTTTGGATGGACACAGATCGACGCGCCATGTTGGGTCTTGGGCTCTTCAGAAGTACATTACCGAGCCGACACTGACTGGCTGCAGGCTGGCTGGCGCACCAATGTTTGATGGGAGGGTAATCCTTCACGGCAGACAGCAAACGACGAACCCTCCTGCGCCGGTTGCCTATGGAAAAGGCAGAAAGAATCGAGCATGTTTTACACGCTCTCCCAGTGGTGATAAATCGATTATTACCTGAGTGCTCGGAATTCCTGGAACTATTCGCCGGGACGCCGTTTAAGACGTCAGATTGACATTCTTTATTATTATGGTTGTTCGTCTCGAAGAAAATCTCTCTGCATATCATGATATTCAACCTAGAGCATGGTCGTAGCCAAAGAGGAGACAGGGGTGGCCACTGTCCACTCTCTTACAGGCTGACGAAACAATAAATAATTCTACAGCCTTGTGAAGAAAAGTATATTTTATCTGGCTATCACCATAATGAAATAATTGCGTCATGGACGAATTCCATCCAGAATCCAGAAAGAGTCGAAAATAATAAAATCGTACTCGATAATCTTTAATTTGGATTCAGTTTTGTTTTTTGGTATGGTAGAATAAGTGTTTTCCATAGAAAAATCGATCATTTTGATACAAGAATAACTTTTGAAAATGGCCTATAAGTTTTTGCATGCAATTTATTTGAAAAATTCTAACTCCGAAACTGTCAATTTTAGAGAAAAATGTTGTAATGCAAATCGATTATACAGGTATGTTTCGTTTTTATCAACACGATCGGCAATTTTCAGTTGACAAAAACGTAATAATTTTCTTAGGCAAAATATTTACAAATTTGAAAAGAAAATTGCAGTTTTGTCAGGATAATACACATTTTCATCAAATAAATGCACAGTATTGATGTTTAGGAGCTGCGAGGGGCATTTAGATTGTTCATTCTTATAGGTTCGTAATGAAAGTTGATTGCAGACTCCTGTTAATCAATATGATTTTGAAATAAATCAATAACTGTTTTAGTTTTCTTGGTTAGAGTTTCAGTAAATGTAATATAGAATATTTAAACGATAATCACATAAATGTCCTTTACATCATATTTGTAAAATAAGACTACAAAGAAGTGGGTCAAGCTGATCATTGTTTTTTTGTTTCAATAATGATTAAACAAGAAATGACTTCTTTTTCTGAAAAATGGGATTAGTTAGTACGACATATACGATAGATTAATTTTCATTTGGTTTTCCAGTTATTCCACATAGTTCTCCAAATCGTTTCCTTCGTCGGAACACTTGATCAATGCAACAGTGAAGTAATCATGTAAGTCTATTAGCCCGTTCTTAAGCCATTTCGTGACCATTCAATTTTTTATTTATATAGAAGTTAATCAAAAACACAAAAGTGTACAAACTCTAGAATAAGAATCACCAAGTGAAAAGTTTTTGGTAAGAAACTCTTTTGTAAAGTTTAATGAATAAGCGTCTGGCCGATGGTATAAGACTCCTAATTACTCTTTTAGTCTCCATGTGGAGACGGGGTTCATGTCTGCTCAAAGATCAAGATCCCAGCAAATTTGGGATGACAACATGCGTGATGTGAGAACGTCCAGTATCAACAGTTTCTAAAATTTCAGCCATTTCAGCCCTTCAGACTCTTCCTCGATACAAAATATTATATGGAAATTCCAAAATAAACTCGACCATGTGTCTTGCCGTAGACCATACATTCTTGAGTTCATTCCCAAGTGCATCCCTTATAAAAATGAGCGTAACATATATGGGACCGTTCATCCGCGTTAGGGACTATGGGGGAAGGGGTGTTTGAGATGACGAGCCATACAAATAATTTTTTAATTTCATACAAACAAATGTCTTTTGTAATTAATGGACAGCCCTTAAGCCTATCAAATTTACATAGAAATTCTTTGATGTCTTGTTAAGGTACCGTGGGGCAAGTGGGTAATGGAATTCGCATAATTGAGATTCTTCCAATTCTAGAGACTTTAAATTGAAACAAATGAGGTTGTGTATATATTTTTTAGCATGACTCCTACCATATATAAGCAGCATGCTGAAATTGATTTTTATGAAAAATTAAAGAAAAAAATACATAAAAAGTTTTTGAAAAATGCCTCCTTACTTTCCACTTGCTCCAAAAGTGGGGCAAGTGAAAAGTTTACCGTTTTGAACAATAAATCAAAAACAAACAGTTATATTTACGATTTCTATTAGCTTTAACACTTGTTAAGGCTTCCCAATGAACAATAACATAAGTAACATGTAAACAAAGAAAATGTTATTCTTTTCACTTCAATTTTCTTCCGTTTAGTTATGTTAGTTGAAATGATTCGACAACATTATAACTGCAACATTTCCAATGTTAGTTCTTACATTAAAGGACAGCAATTGCATTTCTGATCTGTAGAATTTCCACCGCTCGTTATTTGTTTTTGAGAAAGTCGGATATGACGTCGAATAACTCTTCGGGAGAAATCTAACGGAATCCTTCAATAGCGTATTTAGGGTCTTTTTTATGTGGATAGACCTATACTCCATTTTTATGTTTTGAACTAGCTTTACATAGACATTCCACGAGATTTTCGTGTGTTCTCTAATATTGCAACTTATCAGTCAACGTCTTCCTTTTAATTGGCTGCCCGAAGTAGACATATTGATATTGTAATGTTTGCCAACATCTTTTAGAGAATTTCCATGATTTCTAATAGCTTTTAATGCTTGAGTATAGTGTTTCTTGAATTATCAGCACGTTATGTTTTTCTATGATAATTGCTAACCATGTTTACTTATGGCTACTTAAAGAGAAAACACAAATTCAATCTCTAATGATAAACTTTTCACTTGCCCCATCTGATAAGAAAATTGACGGTGTTTAAATTTAGTTATTTTTAGGTCTACGTCGAATTAATTCTAAAACTTTTTTTATTGCAGTTTGAAACTGTCACAAAGGACAACTAAGAAGTGGTACAAAAAATTTTTTTCCGCAACTTTTTTTCACTGAGAATATTAAAATAAGATTGTACGCCGCCAACTTGTTACGGAGTAACAGTTGACAGGTTAACAATTGTTCACTCTATTATGTAATAATGGCTGAAAAATCTCAGAAATCTCTTACCTATCGTAATGTTCTCAATGACCTCAAAGGTTTACGCATAAGTTTAAAACGTTAATTCACATATTCAGTAAAATATATCAATTGTTTTCACTTACCCCATTTACCCACTTGCCCCGCGGTACCTTATATAAGAAAAAGAAGAGATCTCTGCAACTCTCTTAAGCACGTATTCAAATTATCACTTATTGTTGTTGCTAGGACGTGGCCAGAGAAACACTTTATTGCTGAAGCATAGACTAATCTTGTCCAACAGACCATAATTTATTTGAAAACTCCAATTCATTAGTTAATAAGAAGGAGTCAAACTTTATTGAAATGTGTATGACTTGACACATACTATGTATCGTAGGTGCTCAACATTAAGATAAAAGGCACTTAAATTGCAGTAAAATAAGTATTCAGTTTATACTCTAAGCATTTTGAAAATAAAAAAAAAAGATTTTGTGTGTTGATTAAAACGAAATAATTTGATGATGAAATCGGAACGTGACGAAATCGGAGCGTGACAAAAACGGAACAGGAAGTTTTCCAAATATTCCTGTAAAAACACTTGCAAGTGTTTTGCTAAGAGCATTACAGTGAGTTCCTCAGCATAATCTTAAGAAAGCCATCAATAAAATGTTGATAGTTCTAATGACACTTACTTACTTATTTGGCATTACATCAATTATCTTGATAAAGCCTCGCCAACAATATTTCGCCAATTCCCTCGGTTCATGGCCGCTTCTCTCCATCCTCGACTGTGACCCACGCTCTCCAGGTCCTGGTGTACCTGGTCAATCCACCTAGCTCGCTGCGCCCCACGCCTTCTTGTTCCGACCGGATTCGTGGCGAACACCATCTTTACAGGGTTGTTGTCCGGCATTCTTGCAACATGCCCTGCCCAGCGTATCCTTCCAGCTTTAGCTACCTTCACGATACTGGGTTCGCCGTAGAGTTGAGCGAGCTCGTGGTTCATCCTTCGCCGCCACACACCGTTCTCCTGCACGCCGCCGAAGATCGTCCATAGCACTCGGCGTTCGAAAACCCCAAGAGCTTGCAAGTCCTCCTCGAGCATAGTCCACGCCTCATGCCCATAGAGGACTACCGGTCTTATGAGCGTTTTGTACATCGTGCATTTGGTGCGGGGGTGAATCTTTCTTGACCGCAGTTTCTTCTGGAGCCCATAGTAGGCACGACTTCCGCTGATGATGCGCCTTCGTATTTCCCGACTAACATTGTTGTCAGCCGTCAACAAGGATCCGAGGTAGACGAACTCGTCCACCACCTCGAAGGTATCCCCGTCTATCGTAACACTGCTTCCTAGGCGGGCCCTGTCGCGCTCAGTTCCGCCAACCAGCATGTACTTTGTTTTCGACGCGTTCACCATTAGCCCGACTCTTGTTGCTTCGCGTTTCAGGCGGGTGAACAAATCTGCCACCGTTTCAAATTTTCTCCCAATAATATCCATGTCGTCCGCGAAGCAAACACATTGTCCGGATCTCGTGAAAATCGTGCCTCGACTGTTAAGTCCGGCTCTCCGCATGACACCTTCAAGCGCAATATTGAACAACAGGCACGAAAGTCCGTCGCCCTGTCGTAGTCCCCGCCGAGACTCGAACGAACTGGAGTGTTCGCCCGAAATCTTCACGCAGTTTTGCACACCGTCCATCGTTGCTCTGATCAATCTTGTGAGCTTCCCGGGAAAGCTGTTCTCGTCCATAATTTTCCATAGCTCTATGCGGTCGATACTATCGTATACCGCCTTGAAATCGATGAACAAATGGTGCGTAGGGACCTGGTACTCACGGCATTTCTGGAGGATTTGCCGCACGGAAAAGATCTGGTCCGTTGTCGAGCGGCCGTCGATGAAACCTGCTTGATAACTTCCCACGAACTCGTTTGCTATAGGTGATAGACGACGGAAGAGAATCTGGGATAGCACTTTATAGGCGGCGTTTAGGATGGTGATTGCACGATAATTTTCACACTCCAGTTTGTCGCCCTTTTTGTAGATAGGGCATATAACGCCTTGCTTCCACTCCTCCGGTAGCTGTTCCGTTTCCCAGATTCTGACTATCAGCCGATGCAGACAAGCGGCCAACCTGTCCGGGCCCATCTTGATGAGTTCGGCTCCGATACCATCCTTGCCAGCGGCTTCTAATGACACCTAATTGCGTTTTACCGTCAAACTACAATGAAAATTCAATTAAGCATTTTATTTTGATTACCTCGTGGAATCAAATTAAATCATTACTTCAACAATTTTTCAAGTAATTTGCCTAAAATCTACTACAATTTTCAAGGAATGCTTCGAAGGAATTTCAAACCCCCCCTCCCCCCATAAACCCTTACGTAATTAATGGCCGACCCCTAACAAGGATTCCAGTGTGTATCCTGGGATTGTGAGGATCGACAAATTTCTGTGTTCTAGGATTCCAGAGTGAATCCTGGAACTCCAGTGTGGATCCTTGAACTACAGTGTGAATCCTATTTCAGTAAAGATCCAGTATCCTGGGATTGAAGTATGGATCGTAGAATTTCAAGGGAGATCTTGGGATTGTAATGAGTATTGCATTGTTCAATGTGGATCTTGGGATACAGTGTGGATCCCAGAGTACTGGAGCTCTCGTATTTCAGTGTGGGTTCCTTCATGCCAGAATGAATCTTGGGTTTTTAGTGTAGATCTAAGGATTTCAGAGTGGATCCTGGGACTGTGATGTTGATCGCAGGATGACATTGTGGATTTTGGTATAATAGTGTTGATCCTTAGATTTCAATGTAGGTATTGATATTCCAGTGTGGATTCCAGTTTTTCAGTGTGGATCTTGAGATCCTCGTGTAGATCCTAGGATTAAAGTGTGAATCTTGGGATTACCAATGTGGATCCCAAGATTTCTGCCAGGATTTTGGTTTTACAGTGTGGATCCCTTGGTAACAGTGTAAGACTTTGGATTGAAGTGTCAATCTTGGAATTTCAGTGTAGATCTTGGAAACACATTGTGGATTCTGAGATTCCAGCCTGGATTCTGGTATTTTAGTGTGGATCTTCGAAGATTGCAATGTGAGGGCCCTAGGATTCTAGTGTGGATTGTGTTACTTCATTGTGGAGCCTAGGTTTCTAATGTGGATATTGGGATTCGAGTATGGTTTGTTTGTATTAAAATGTGGACCCTTGACCTGTAATGTGGATCGTAGAGTGCCAGTGCGGATCTTGGAATTCCAGTTTGGAACCTGAGATTCCAGTGTTGAGCTTGGGATTTCAATGTGGATCTTGTAATTTCAGTGTGACTCGTGGGGTTGAAACATGGATCCTTGGTTTTCAAGATGAATCCTGAGATTCCAGTGCGGATCCTAGGATTCCGGTGTTGTCGGATTCCAGTGTAGGTCCTAGGAATCCAGTATCTAGTCCTGGATCTCCAGTGTGGATCCTAGGATTTCAGTATGGATATTAGTGGTGTTTTTAAGTTTCCTTGGATTCCAGTGCGTGAATGTATGTTAGCATGTGCAGATTTTATGTGTTGTTTATGTACGTGTATGTCCTTGTGTGTGTTTTGTACGCATGTCACATTCAGCATCTTTTTGTGGTGTAGTTTTCATAATTTTCAAACAAACCTTATTTTGTTATTCATGGCATGTTTTTACCATTACATTGTATTTTTCACAATATCTTATCACTTTTTAATGCGCCATACCACCTCTCAACACTGACAAAAAATAAAAACTTTTTATTTTTTTCATTTTTATGTTAGCGTGCATATGACCAACTGTGTACAGTAAAAGAAAAAATGTGACTGTAGATTTCCATTTAAATTATAGTTTTTGCAGTCTTTAATCAAATTACAATACTCTAGAAAGAATCGGGTGATGATTAAATAAGTGAAATAATTAGGCGCGGTAAATGGCTGGGCATGGCGTACCATTGGTACCTCGCGTACCTGCAGGAATAAAATAGACCCCTTTGTGCGGTCCTTAGCCTCTTGCCCAGCAACTCCTATCCCTACCTCCTCGTGGTACTGGCCGGGGTACGAGTAACCTTGGGGAAGATCGGGTAACCAACCCCCGGTGGGTCGTATGCTGACAGGGAAGGGGGGGTTTGCTTTTGCAAACCTGGAGCGTCTGTACTCCACGTTAGGAGCGGCTCACAACAGCGTCTGTTCCCCATGTCAGGGGCGGCTGATCATCGTCCTAGTGCCAGAGAAGGACTCTAAGCTAAACTGCGCACTATGGCCCTCCGAACATTTAGGGGGAATGGTCCTCCGGAAATCTAGGGGGTTGGTGTCAGGCCCTGCATGCCAATCGTAAAAACACATCAGCACAGGAACGTCAACGAGAGAATACGGACCGGAACAATCGGCAAAGACCACAGCGACGAAAATGGACTAGCGATTGGAAACTCGGTACGTGGAACTGCAAATCTCTCAACTTCATTGGAAGTACTCGCATACTCTCCGATGCACTGAAGACCCGCGGTTTCGACATCGTAGCGTTGCAGGAGGTGTGCTGGACAGGAGCATTGGTGCGAACGTTTAGAGGTAATCATACCATCTACCAGAGCTGCGGCAACACACGCGAGCTAGGAACAGCTTTCATAGTGATGGGTGATATGCAAAGGCGCGTGATCGGGTGGTGGCCGATCAATGAACGAATGTGCAAGTTAAGAATCAAAGGCCGATTCTTTAACTTCAGCATAATCAACGTGCATAGCCCACACTCAGAAAGCACTGATGATGACAAGGACGCATTTTACGCGCAGCTCAAACGCGAGTACGACCGCTGCCCAAGCCACGACGTCAAGATCATCATAGGAGATTTGAACGCTCAGGTTGGCCAGGAGGAGGAGTTCAGACCGACGATTGGAAAGTTCAGCGCCCACCGGCTGACGAACGAGAACGGCCTACGACTGATAGATTTTGCCGCCTCCAAGAACATGGCCATTCGTAGCACCTATTTCCAGCACAGCCTCCCGTATCGGTGCACCTGGAGATCACCTCAGCAGACAGAATCGCAAATCGACCACGTTTTGATCGATGGACGGCACTTCTCCGACATAACCGACGTCAGAACCTATCGTGGCGCCAACATTGACTCCGACCACTACCTGGTGATGGTGAAACTGCGCCCAAAACTATCCGTCATCAACAATGTACGGTACCGACGCCCGCCCCGGTACAATCTCGAGCGGCTGAAACAACCGGATGTCGCCAATGCGTACGCGCAGCATCTTGAGGCAGCGTTGCCAGATGAGGGCGAGCTCGATAGGGCCCCTCTTGAGGACTGCTGGAGGACAGTCAAAGCAGCCATTAACGACGCTGCCGAAAACGTTGTCGGATATGTGGAACGGAGCTCAAGAAACGATTGGTTCGACGAGGAGTGCCAGGAGGTTTTAGAGGAGAAGAATGCAGCGCGGGCTGCAATGCTGCAGCATGGTACGCGGCAAAACGTGGAACGATACAGACTGAAGCGGAAACAGCAAACCCGCCTATTCCGGGACAAAAAGCGCCGCCTGGAAGAGGTGGAATGCCAAGAGATGGAGTTGCTGTACCGTTCTCAAGAAACGCGGAAGTTCTATCAGAAGCTCAACACATCCCGCAAAGGCTTCGTGCCGCGAGCTGAGATGTGCCGGAATAAGGATGGGAGCATCTTGACGGACGGACGCGAGGTGATCGAAAGGTGGAAGCAGCACTACGATGAACATCTGAATGGCGCAGAGAACACAGGCACAGAAGGTCAGGACAGCGAAGGCGATGGCTACGTCAGCACAGCGGACAGCGGAAATCAACCAGCTCCCACGATGGGGGAAGTTAAGGATGCCATTCAACAGCTCAAGAACAACAAAGCCGCTGGCAAGGATGGTATCGGAGCCGAACTCATCAAGATGGGCCCGGACAGGTTGGCCGCTTGTCTGCATCGGCTGATAGTCAGAATCTGGGAAACGGAACAGCTACCGGAGGAGTGGAAGCAAGTGCTATCCCAGATTCTCTTCCGTCGTCTATCACCTATAGCAAACGAGTTCGTGGGAAGTTATCAAGCAGGTTTCATCGACGGCCGCTCGACAACGGACCAGATCTTTTCCGTGCGGCAAATCCTCCAGAAATGCCGTGAGTACCAGGTCCCTACGCACCATTTGTTCATCGATTTCAAGACGGCATACGATAGTATCGACCGCATAGAGCTATGGAAAATCATGGACGAGAACAGCTTTCCCGGGAAGCTCACAAGATTGATTAGAGCAACGATGGACGGTGTGCAAAACTGCGTGAAGATCTCTGGCGAACACTCCAGTTCGTTCGAGTCTCGGCGGGGACTACGACAGGGCGACGGACTTTCGTGCCTGTTGTTCAATATTGCGCTTGAAGGTGTCATGCGGAGAGCCGGATTTAACAGTCGAGGCACGATTTTCACGAGATCCGGACAATTTGTTTGCTTCGCGGACGACATGGATATTATTGGGAGAAAATTTTAAACGGTGGCAGATTTGTTCACCCGCCTGAAACGCGAAGCAACAAGAGTCGGGCTAATGGTAAATGCGTCGAAAACAAAGTACATGCTGGTTGGCAGAACTGAGCGCGACAGGGCCCGCCTAGGAAGCAGTGTTACGATAGACGGGGATACCTTCGAGGTGGTGGACGAGTTCGTCTACCTCGGATCCTTGTTGACAGCTGACAACAATGTTAGTCGGGAAATACGAAGGCGCATCATCAGCGGAAGTCGTGCCTACTATGGGCTCCAGAAGAAACTGCGGTCAAGAAAGATTCACCCCCGCACCAAATGCACGATGTACAAAACGCTCATAAGACCGGTAGTCCTCTATGGGCATGAGGCGTGGACTATGCTCGAGGAGGACTTGCAAGCTCTTGGGGTTTTCGAACGCCGAGTGCTAAGGACGATCTTCGGCGGCGTGCAGGAGAACGGCGTGTGGCGGCGAAGGATGAACCACGAGCTCGCTCAACTCTACGGCGAACCCAGTATCGTGAAGGTAGCTAAAGCTGGAAGGATACGCTGGGCAGGGCATGTTGCAAGAATGCCGGACAACAACCCTGTAAAGATGGTGTTCGCCACGAATCCGGTCGGAACAAGAAGGCGTGGGGTGCAGCGAGCTAGGTGGATTGACCAGGTACACCAGGACCTGGAGAGCGTGGGTCACAGTCGAGGATGGAGAGAAGCGGCCATGAACCGAGGGAATTGGCGAAATATTGTTGGCGAGGCTTTATCAAGATAATTGATGTAAAGCCAAATAAGTAAGTAAGTAAGTAATTTGGGCGTTAATGAATTAAGAAAATGGATGTAGTCTAAGGATTTTTTCAAGAATTATTAGAGATTAGCCTAAGAATTATTCTCCACATTCCTTACAGCAATTAAACGAAAAGAACGTCCAAAAATTACATCCATCATTTGGGGTAGTTGGGGAAGATCTTCAAAAGTGTATCAATTTAAAAAATAGCAGTATTTGCATTTAACAATACGTCATTCTTGTAAAATTACTTCCAAGGTGACTGAAAATTGTTGGGTTTCGAATAATATTCAGGTCAATGTAATTGGAAAGTGTGTACCCTCAGGACATGCCAAATAAAACCTCATGAAATTTCTGCAGTGATTACTATTTCTCTCTCTAACAGATTATTAGCAGAATTCACTGAGATTTTATGGTAGAAATTTTTCGAAGAACTTCTTGAAGAACTCCCCTCCAATTTGAATATCAATTTCTGTTAGAAACTCCTACTGCAGAATCTCATCCATTGATGCTTTTGCAGAAATTACTCGAAAATTTCTATAATAGTTTCTTCTGGAAATATAATATACATTTCTCCAACATTACCTCAAGGAATTTATCTACAAATTATAGGGTTTTTCTATATGAAAAAATCCTTGAGGAACATCTGGACAAAAATGTTCGAAATATATTCACCGTAAGGACGTAGTCGGCGCCGTTATTGACTTTGAAAATTTTTAGCTCAAGATTTTTGTGCACATTGAGAATGGTAATCTAATCCCAAGCTGATTGTTTAGCAAATATTATCCCTTAGGGTAGCGAGTACTGGTACATCTACCCTATGGTTTTTTTTTTACTAGTTTGTTGCGTGTTCCAGAAAAAGGGAAAAGGATGTCTTTATAGTGTCACGTTCATACAAACATTTTAAATAAACAAACAAAGTAGTTGCGGAAGCTGACAACAACGGTTGTTTTTGCGTAGAATATGTAAAATACATGAGGCCTTCCTTATCCGATTGGTTAGAGCCCGCGGCTACAAAGCAAAGCCATGCTTAAGGTGTCTAGGTTCGATTCCCGGTCGATCCTGATTTTATTTCGTTGTGGAAATTTCCTTGACTTCCCTGGGCATATAGTATCGTCGTACCAAACGCTATAGGAATGCGAAATTGCAATTTTGACAAAGAAAGCTCTCAGTTAATAACTGTGGAAATGCTCATAAGAACATTAAGCTGAGAAGCTGGATCTGTACCAGTGAGGACGTTAATGCCAAGAAGAAGAAGAACATGTAAAGTACATTTTAAATCCTGACTACGCCCATGACCTTGACACGTCATATTCGGACTCCAAGATCCAGTTCCCCATCAGAAACTTTCTTCCGAGGGTGCCACACGCTTGAGATCAGATAACCTGAAATGAATTCGATCGCTTTAGTAGCAGGCCCACAACAATCCCGGCATATCTTTCGGCGTAGATCTCTCCTCCCTGGTCGATATTCAAGTCAACAAACTCTTTCCCGAAGAACATTCTTTCCCCCCAGCCAGTCTATCCGGGTGCTGTCTAACATCCATCAAATAGACGAACGGCGGGAGGGCAAATCTCCCTTCGGCCGTCAGTCCGTTCCTCGCTCCGGCCCAATCAGATGAAACAATCTCCGAAAAATAAATTAAAAGCTTTTAATTATGAAAGAAAACAAAACGCGCGGACCGGAATGTGTCTAAATTTTGGCCGTTTCCCCCCTCAGGGGTCCCAAAGCGCGATCTGTTCACCTATAAACACATATGAATAATGTACGGCTTTTGAGGTTCGTTTTCTTGCGTCCGCCGTCGCTCATCGAAGCTCCTTCCACAAACTTCAGCAATAGATATTAGGGAAGAACAAGAACCCTCAGCTCTCCAATCGAACCAGTTAATTTATAGTTCATGATTTTCTCGAGGGTTTCTTCTTCCTATCGTTCCCCATCGTTGGCTATCCAGTCCAGTTGAGGATCAGTGCGATTGGATCTAGGAATTCTGATCTCGAATCGATGCTCTCTGAAGCTTCGGTCTTCTAGATGGATGGGCAAGATGGAACAAAACAAAAGGAACTTCATCAGAAAGTCATTTGGGATGATGCCATGGGGATCGGGAGGGGGGAATATTTAACGTTCAAATTTAAATTAATGAGAGACGGTTATGAAATGGATGGTACGAAGAGTATGGAGCAATTCCAGTTCAAGTGCTCGGAATGGATGGGTGTTGATAAACGAGGAAAATGGTTCTAATTGTGAAAGATTGAAACAGGAAAAGGGAAATTGTTTTGCTTTATGTCTTCTAGTTGTTACAATTACGGTGAAAGTGACATGGAACAGCGAGACCGCTTCGTCAAATTACTAAATTAACAAGCATTTACACAATTTTAATAAGAATCTTATTAAATAGGTATTTTGAGCATTTTTAGATGGAAATTATCTACAAGCCAGCATGTTCAAGCTTCAATTTGTTTAAGGTGAAGATGAATCGAAGCCAAACCTCAAATTTTCAAGAGCACGAATCTAAAGAACCAAATATCCGTTTAAGCTGAAAACTTAATCGATTGGTCACTCGCTGGTGGTGACCAATTGATTAAGTTTTCAGCTCAAACGGGTTTCCGGTTCTCCAGATTCGTGCTCTTGAAAATTTGAGGTTTGGCTTCGATTCATCTTCACCTTAAATATTTCAATAATTCCAAAAGCTATTCTTCAGATTTGTACAAATCCAATAAGTTTCCCAAAAATCGTATTGAGCAGCTAGGTAATGTTTCACCGAAGCGTTCAGATATGTCTGTATTCGTAATTTCAATATTTCAGACGCAACCGAAAAGTTTGCCAGTCAATCTTCCTTAAAAAATTCTGATAAAATCTTGGAAACATCCAACAAGACATTATGATAAATTTAAAACCTTCAGTTAGTCAGGACATATACCTATGCATGGAGCTACAAATGGTTTAATTATCAGTTCATAGCTTCGCACGATCACTTCCATTCTTCCTAGATACTTCCATCCAGTGAAGTGAAAATCCAATACTTTGGGTTAAGCCAACATCCATTCTTCATTCTTCTATCGTCCACAGCGTTTGAGACGCACATCATATTCATACCTCCGTTCACGGCAAAATCATGCGAGCAATAGATCGATAAATTACTATTCCACTCTACATTTTATTTTCCAAGCGTCATCCACATCTATTTCCCTTCCAGAAGTCGACCAGAAAATAGTGGAGCAGCTAGGTATGAGTCAAACAACAATAATGGACACTGTAGGCCTTCTCCGCATACCCCCTTCCATCAATATTCCACCGACTCATATCAATCCAATCAATTTCAGGAATGTTCTCTCGAACAGATTTCTCATCGCCATCTATATCATTGGCCAGCGGAAAACCACCGAGCGAAAGCTGGTTGATTCGGATCACTTGGACAGAGAGATCTCTTCAGGACGGATAGGCGTGAGATTTTAAACGGCGTGATTTTGCACAATCTCCTCCGAAAATGATACTTCCCGTCCCATTCGCCATTCGATTGTCGTTAAGCATCTTCGAAGGGAACAAAGAAAATGGCGTCGCATCCTTCCCTGGCAATGGATGAGTCCTTTTTGTTTCGCTTGTCAGGCTTCAGGACGAAGTCAAGCTGTTTTTCCAATTAGGCTCGAGTCAAGGATCGACTCTCTGTTAGTGCTAGTGGCACGGTAGGACAACGTTCACAAGGTGTTAATCTTGCCATGGCAAATTTATCATCGAACTCGTGGGAGAAGGAATTTTTAAGAAGGAAGGCTGAAAAGTTGGGAAAAGATTTCATCTGATAGCCCTATTATTATCGGGTTTGCTACGAGGTGCTGCATCGACTAGTTTCGTTTTTTTTTGTGTAAATTGTTTTGAAATAATCCCCATCGACACCACTGTTGTGGTCCTTTGTTCGCTGGAAATGAGACCCTTTGTTCGGGTTTTGATCGAGGTCGGTTTAATAAGGAGTTGAAATTGATGGAATTCTGGTTTGGGATGTGTTGGATTCTGGTCCAGGAAGGGAGAAACTGTAAGATTGTAATTTTGAAATCATGTGAATCTTTAACATTCTAATAATGTATTGTCCAATTCTAAAACTACTTCTCATAGTTATTAACCGAGAGCAGGCATTGCAGGATTCGTTCTCATTTGATTCCAAAGCAAACGAAGCAGAACATTGCAGCTGTTTAGGTCCATGATCAGGACAGTGCGCATCGTACCTTCGTGCTGTGCGTACACGAATTCTCTCTGCTCTTGGAAGTTTTCTTAAAAACTACCTAAGCAATAAAACAGTACTTTTCAGTGCTACACAAACAGTACTTTTCAGTGCTAAAATTAAAAACGGTACTTTTCAGTGCTACTTAAACAGTACTTTTCAGTACTATTTTTTCTACTATTGATCCCTTTACGATCCTTGTTTGGACCCGTGCCTTCGATTTTTCGTTGGACCCGTTGGCGAAAGCTAGCGGTGGTAATCCTTCTTGGACACCGTCTAGGGAAAAAACCTCTCGAAGGTCACGTCTTTCTCGTTTATTAACTAAACATGGTATCAACAACTAACAAAAGGAAGGGTGAATCTCTGAATTCACTACTTCCTTCCAAAAAAGTGGGTTTTAAAACTGTCACTACACGTGGCAAGAATGGAAGAAAGGACGCTTCCCCGGAATGCGAAGTTTCTTCCAAGGGTGAAATGAATAATTGTATCGAAATGAGCAATCAGTTCGATGCTCTAGACAAATTTTCCGAACACCAAATCGAAGCAGCCTCTAGCCCAGGCTCTTTGATTCAAGTGAGGAAGCAAAGAGTGCCGCCTATCGTGGTCAGTTGTTCCGAATTTGGGGGATTTAGGCAGGAGATCTTGAACTCCATTAGGGGAATCAAGGTTTCCTTCCAAATCGCAAAGAAAGGAGACTGTCGCGTTTTGCCGGAAACTCTTAAAGATCGCGAACTTCTTCTCAGATATCTTGAAGAGAAGAAGCACAAATTTTTTACTTATGACGACAAAACTGAACGTTTGTTCAAAGTCGTCTTGAAAGGTCTCTCAAGTGACTATAAGTCACCTGAAGAGATCAAAAATGGAATAAATGATTTACTTGGATTTTCCCCAGTCCAAGTAATCATTATGAAAAAGAGAACCCAATCTGGCATTGTTCGGAAAGGGCTTTCTCAAGAATATTATTTAGTTCACTTTAACAAAAAAGAACTAAATAATATTAAAGCTTTAGAAAAAGCAAAACTTATGTTCGATGTCCGTGTGACGTGGGAACATTTCCAGAAACCTGGAGGAAATTACCAGAACCCCACTCAGTGCCGTCGGTGCCAAAAGTGGGGTCATGGTACAAAAAATTGTCGCATGGATGCTAAATGCATGATTTGCGGAGGTTCTTCTCACGCTAAGGACGACTGTCCTGTGAAAGAAGATACCAGAAAGTTTGAATGCGCCAATTGCAAGGGCCCTCACAAAGCTAACTTTTGGGAATGCATTTCACGCAAAAGAGTCATTGAGGCTCGTGCCAGGCAGATGAAGGATAATATCCGTTACGATAACGGTCGTTTCCGGAATTTGCCTGGTAGAGTATCGAACAATGCTCATTTTTCAGTTAACGATCGCTTGATTAGAAATCATACCCACCAGGAAGATCATAATCATGCTCATTCACAAACAAATTTTAATCCGTCGGGTAGCCGTTCGAATCTTTCAATTTCGAATGTATCTACCCACGGTAAATCCTTTGCCGATATCGTAGCAGGTAATTTGAACTCTTCCCCTATTCGTTCCATGAGTACCCATTCTACTTGTTTCAAATCAAATGGAATAAACCCTACCGCCACAGGTAATTCCTACCCCGCTTCTTCGTCTACCGAAAATTCCAATAGGAAATCATCAGATGATATGTCTGCCTCTGATTTTAATTTTCTAACTGAACAATTGAATCTAATGATTGATGCAATGTTCAAAGCCACCACTATGACTGAAGCAGTGCAAGTAGGTGTAAAATTTACAAATCAGATTGTTATTGGATTACGTTTTTCTAATGGATCCAAATAATAATTTAAATATTTTAAATTGGAATGCTCGTTCTTTGAATGGTAAAGAGGACGAGCTGTTTAATTTTCTTACAGCTAATAACGTGCATATAGCAGTTATTACCGAAACTTATTTAAAACCTGGATCCAAACTAAAAAAAGATCCTAACTTTTTTGTTTATCGTAATGATCGACTTGATGGGGCATGTGGGGGAGTTGCAATCATCATTCATAGGCGTATAAAACATCAACTGTTTTCGTCATTTGAAACTAAAGTTTTTGAAACTTTAGGTGTTTCTGTTGAAACACAGTTTGGTAAATATACTTTCATAGCTGCCTATTTGCCTTTTCAATGCTCTGGACAGCAAGTTAATTTGCTCCAAACTGACTTGCGAAAATTGACTCGCAATAAGTCAAAATTTTTTGTCATTGGTGACTTTAATGCCAAACATCGGTCATGGAATAATTCTCAAAGTAATTCCAACGGCAGAATTTTATTTGATGAGTGCTCTTCAGGATATTTCTCAATTCAATACCCTGATAGTCCTACATGTTTTTCCTCTTCTAGAAATCCATCTACGATTGACTTGGTCTTAACCGACACTAGTCATCTTTGTAGCCAATTAGTTACTCATGCTGATTTTGATTCTGATCATGTCCCTGTTACATTTCAAATATCGCATGAAGCGATTCTCAATCCTATCAGCTCCACTTTCAATTATTTACGAGCCGACTGGAATATATATGAAACGTATGTTGACTCTAATCTTGATGTTAACATTTCTTTAGAAACTAAAATTGATATTGACAATGCTCTTGAAACTTTAACAAATTCCATTGTTGAAGCCAGGAACATTGCAATTCCAAAATGTGAAGTAAAATTTGAATCCGTGATTATAGATGATGATCTTAAACTCTTGATCCGTCTTAAAAACGTGAGAAGAAGGCAATTTCAACGCACTCGTGATCCTGCTATGAAAATTATATGGCAGGATTTGCAGAAAGAAATCAAGAAACGTTTTGCAGATTTAAGAAACAAAAATTTTGAAAATAAAATTTCTCAATTGGACCCCGGCTCTAAGCCCTTTTGGAAATTATCTAAAATCTTGAAAAAACCTCAGAAGCCAATACCGGCATTGAAAGAGGAAAACAAATTATTACTAACTAATTGCGAAAAAGCTCAAAAACTTGCTATGCAGTTTGAAAGTGCGCACAATTTTAATTTAGGACTTACTAGTCCAATTGAAAATGAAGTTACTCAGGAGTTCGAAAATATTCTCAATCAAGAGAACGTTTTCGAAAATGCTTGGGAGACTGATTTGGAAGAAGTGAGAACTATTATTAAAAAATTCAAAAATATGAAAGCTCCTGGCGATGATGGAATTTTCTACATCCTCATCAAGAAACTTCCAGAAAGTTGCTTATCATTTCTAGTTGATATATTTAACAAATGTTTTCAATTAGCATATTTTCCTGACAAATGGAAAAATGCTAAGGTTGTTCCAATTTTAAAACCAGACAAAAATCCTGCAGAAGCTTCTAGCTATCGTCCAATCAGTTTGCTTTCCTCCATCAGTAAACTTTTTGAAAAGGTTATTTTGAACAGAATGATGGCCCACATCAACGAAAATTCAATTTTTGCCAATGAACAGTTCGGATTCCGCCATGGACATTCGACCACTCATCAACTTTTACGTGTAACAAATTTGATCCGTTCCAACAAATCTGAAGGCTATTCTACTGGTCTTGCTCTTCTAGACATAGACAAAGCATTCGACAGTGTTTGGCATGAAGGTTTGATTGTAAAATTAAAAAACTTTAATTTTCCAACATACATTGTTAGAATAATTCAAAGTTATCTGTCAAATCGTACACTTCAGGTTAATTATCAGAGCTCCAGATCTGAAAGACTTCCTGTAAGAGCTGGTGTTCCTCAAGGCAGCATTTTGGGACCAATATTATACAATATTTTTACATCTGACTTACCTGAGTTACCTCAGGGATGTCAAAAATCTTTGTTTGCGGATGACACAGGCCTCTCCGCCAAAGGACGAAGCCTGCGTGTCATCTGTAGTCGATTGCAAAAAAGTTTGGATATTTTTTCTTCATACTTGCAAAAATGGAAGATTTCTCCTAATGCTTCCAAAACTCAACTAATAATATTCCCACATAAACCAAAAGCTCTTTATTTGAAACCTTCAAGTAGACATGTTGTCACGATGAGAGGGGTTCCAATAAATTGGTCAGATGAAGTTAAGTATCTAGGGCTCATGCTTGATAAGAATTTAACTTTCAAAAATCACATTGAGGGCATTCAAGCCAAATGTAATAAATATGTAAAATGTCTCTATCCCCTTATTAATAGAAAATCAAAACTTTGTCTTAAGAACAAGCTTTTGATATTCAAACAAATTTTCAGGCCAGCCATGTTGTATGCTGTACCAATATGGACTAGCTGTTGTAATACCAGGAAGAAAGCTCTGCAGAGAATTCAAAATAAAATTTTGAAAATGATTCTGAGGCTTCCTCCCTGGTATAGTACCAATGAGTTACATAGAATATCCAATGTTGAAACATTGGAACAAATGTCAAATAAAATAATCAATAATTTCAGGCAAAAATCGTTACAATCTTCTATTGCCACGATTAATGCGTTATATGTTTAGGTTAAGTTAGGTTAAGTATATTCAAAGCGTTTTTTTTTCTCTTATAAGCAGGTGAAATCAATTCACCTGTAAAAAATCTGAACTGCTACGGCAAATGAAATGTAAAATGTTGTTAACAAAATGTTAATAAAATCTTAGATTTGTTTTACCAAATTAGGATGATAGTGTTGTCTAATAACACAGAACACCTAGATATAAGAAATAATGAATGTAATGTTTGGAATAATACTAATAAAAAAAAAAAAAAAAAAAAAAAAAAAAAAAAAAAAAAAACAAAAAAAAAAAAAAAAAAAAAAAAAAGGTCCATGATCAGAAAAGTTTCCCAAAGTTGTAACAAGTTTGACAAAAAAAACAGCAGTGAACGAAAGCCGCAAAGCAAGAGAGCGATGATAAAATTCATTTTAGCAATTTCTCATCGTAATAGGCTGCTTTTCATCACGCCAATCTGTCATTGAACAGCCTACCCAGACAACCAAAATGTCGAAATCATCTGGAGGCTTTGTGTGTGCAAAATTTCACTTCTAAGATGTCGCGAAAAGGACTTCTGCGTATAAAAGTGGAGGCGATATACGTGTGATGAGTAATAGCAAACAATGCGAGTGTATAAATGTTCTACCGAACTAACCTGTGATCTTATGCGACTTCACTCATGAAAACAAATGTCGATATGACAGCTGCTACGGGTTGATTCGACTTACTTTGTACGAGTGTACCGGACGAAACAAAATATACAAATGAACTTAGAAAAAAAGCGTTTTATGCGAGGAAACTCATCAATCTGACGATTTTATCCACCGTGTTTTGCGGGTTTGATGTAATTTGTATGAATAACCGAGTCATTACGTGAACTTTCATGCGACTTCTGGTTGTCTGGGTACTGAAGTATGCAGTGCGGGGATAGTCATTACGCAACTGAAACCAGTGCTGTAATGATTCATTACGTAACGCTTTGAGTTGCGTAATAAATCATTACACAACCATTTTTCAGAAATTGTAAAATAATGGTGAATGCATTCCGAAATAATTTCTGATACCCTCAAGTGGTCTTCGACGAAATTGCAAAAAAAAATGTTGAAAGCAACTCGTTGAAGAACTCGAATTTTACAGCACTCGTCGTAATTAATATATTTACGAATCGTGCTGTAAAATCATCATTCTGAAACTTTATCCGTGAACTACTATTCTCTCGCTTATTCAACATTGGGGGTAGGTGTTTTATTTTACAGGTGTGATAAACAATCCCCGAACATCCGATAGCAATAGTATCTCGCAGGTTTGGAGCTTGTTTATATGGGTTTGTAGCTGTTATGTTATTTTTTTTCTGAATCCTTAAGGTATTATTCAGAAAAATACTACAAGAATTTCCCAACATATATTTCCAAAGATAAATCCACTATTGTTTCCTGAAAGCCTATAGGAATTCTTCATTGGATGAATACTTTCAGCAATTCCTTAACCAATTTTTCCATGCATTCCTTGAAGATTTTTTTTTTCAAATAATTTCTCGAGATTCCAAAAGGTTTTTTTTTTAGGCACTCCGTGCTCGTGGCCACTACTGTGCCGGACTCAGTTGATCTGTAGCTGCTTTATCGATACAGATCTATTTTCAACTTATCTATATTTACATCTAGTTTCACTCTCTCCTACTCTTTTACTCTCACACCGAGCAGGTAGGAGAGAGCTCTGCTATTAGTGAGGCTAGCTGCCTGTGAAGAGGGTCTGTCACCATCTGATACTGACGGAGGATGGATGTGCACCGTGAGGAGTCTTCTGGTGGCTGGACGGGTTTTTTGTGGAGGGGCTGGGAATCGAACCCATGACCTTCCGCTTATGAAGCGGAAGCGTAACCTCAAGGCTACAGACACCCCCTCAAAAAAAGGTTTTTTAGTATATATTAGATCGATTTTTCCAAAGATTTCGTCAAAGCTTTATCTTTGAATTATTGAAATTTATAATCCCGTCATTTGCCTTAAGTGAATTTGTAACAAATTGCCCTATGACGTTTTGAATGAATTTATGCAAGAATTTTAACACATATTTTTAGAGAACTTTATACATCATACATAAGCGGGCTCTGTCCCAGCTGGGATTTTATATTTTCTGTGAATTACTAAAACTAATTCCAAACGAAATGAGAGGTGGAAGAATTTTCTGAAGTTGAGGAAAACCGGGGAGAAATTGTATTCTGTTCTGTTCCTGAATAACATTTGGATGGATTACTAATAGAATGTATGAAAAAATCCCTAGAATTTCAGGTGAAATGTTTAAATGAAAGCTGGATAAAAGCCATGAGGAATTCTTGAATGAAAATTTAGATATATTCATTTAAAACCATTGGGCTAATTTAATCAGAAATATTTGAAACAGTTAAAAAAAAGTCAAATGAAGTAACTTGCGACACATGGTAATTTATTTTCATTTTACGCTATAAAAAACAAATATCAAAAGAAAATCTACCATAAATCGGTCCACGATTCAAGTAGTGGATACAATAAAAGCTGTTATTATTATTACAATTATGGATCAAACATAACTCTTAAAAATGTCAAGAAAACTGATACTTGATTGAGGTTCAAAATCGTGGCCCAGAAATATGAGATAGTTTTGATTTACTAAATAACAAAGTGTTTCCATAACTAGTAAACAATTATACCCCACATTTTATTCACAGACATTGTAGCAACAATATTTTAATTAGAATACTTTTTTAAAAATGCTCCTACAACACTTATCCTTGCAACACTTATCTTCAAAAATTAGTGTTCTTAAAAGTGAAATACTTTGTTGTGAGTCTGCTTCATAGTCAAAATGAATAACAAAACTTGAAAACACAAAATATCGAAATTTCGCCAGGAATCTATTTGATTTCGATTATTGCGGAAACTTTTTTCTAAATCCTTCCAAGAAATCATTCACAATAACCGAATGAATTTAAAAAAACATCATATATCTTAGAAAATTACTCAAGCTCTAGGACAAGAATTCTTCCAGAAATTTATTGTGAAATTACTTAGGAATTTCTCGAATAATGTCTCCTGGGATTTTCAGAGATTCCACCTTCCATCAATGCCTCCAAATCTCTACAGTAGTGAATTCCTCAAAACAAAAAAAAAATCCCAGCAATTTCGTCAAGAATTTCTTAAGCAAGAACTTTTGAACACAACCGTATTGTTTAGACCGGCTCCGATAGCATCTCATTCCATTACTCACGAAATTTGTCTTGAAACACCTCCAGGGATTCCTCCAATAATTTCTCCAGGAATTTTTCCAAAGGAGATTCCTCCAGAAAACTTTCAACAGAGCTTCTTCCAGATATAGTTAACTCTTTACGCGTATCAATATATGCGTCAATATAATTCTTCCAGAGATGTTTCCACATGTTTCTGCAGCAATATGGCAATTTTTCCAACAATTTTTCAAGGGATTTCTCCAGCGATTCCTGCTGCATAGTCTCTAAAGTGAAGAATTTCTACAAGGATTTCTCCAAAAATGCCTCCACAGATGCCTCCAAGGATTCATTCAGCAATTTACCCTGAAAATCCTTTAAAAAATCCTACAGATTTTCTCAGAAACTCCTCTAGGGATTTCTCTGAGAAATCTCTACCAGAATTCCTCCTGAGATTTCTACATACTGTTTTCTAAGGGTTCCTCTAGGCAGGGATTGCTTCAGGAATCTATCCAGGTGTTTTTTTTTCAGGAATTCATCCAGCTATATATTTTTTTGAATTCATCCAGGTTACTTTCTATTTATTCAGGTATCTCTACAAAAAAATCTTCAGAAAAGGAGTGTCTGGAAAAAAAGATCTTGGACGAATCCCTAGATGAATGCTTGAGGTTATTTCTGATGTGATTACCGGAAAAATTCATGGGGAAATCTCCGGTGGAGTTTCTAGAGGAATTCTTGGAGAACTTTTCTGAGAAAAAAAAATTGGATATTCAGAACAATTTTTTAGAGAAAATTTACTGAATTACCTGGAAAATCCTTGGAGTAATTCCGGTAGCGATTTCGCTGATGGTATCTCTGGGAGAATTCATGGAGGAAACTCTTGAGGAATTCGTGAAGTATTGACATGTACAACCTTTGGAGAAATCTCAACAGAAATTCCTTATAGAATGCCTGCAGTAATCCCTGGAGCAACCCCTGAAGAAATCTCCGGACTCATTCCTGGAGAAATCTCGAGAGTACTACGTGAGGAAACCACAACAAGTATCCTTGGAGGAATTCATGGAGAAGTTCATCGAGAAATTTCCGGAGGAATATATTTTGTTATCCTAGAAGAAGTTATCCGAGTGTAACTCCTGTGGGAATTCCTGGAGAAATCCTTGGTGACAACTGAGGAATTTCCGAAAAAAATTCAGAAGAAATCTGAAAAATCCCTGGAAGAGATTCTTGGAGGAATCTCATTAAGAATATTGCTGGAGTCGTCTACATGGTGTTGAATAAGTTCGAATACAATTTTTCATCGTTGTGTAGGTGCGCACCATGTGCATTCTGTGTATTTGTATTGGTGTTAACTTTTGCCTCGTAACCGACGCGCATGATGTCGACTCTCAGATGTCGACTTGCTGTCATTTGTTGTTTGGTTACCGCGCACGATGAAAGAGTACCGTGACGTCGTAGTTGTATGCGAGAGGTGAGCGACCCAGTGACATATTCCAGCGGTTGAAATACCACGGGGTGAAGCAGAATTTTATTTATACCACCATCCGTCGGTACCGGGAGACGGGCTCGGCCAAGGACCGTGTGAGATCCGGACGGCCTCGTTCGGCGAGGACGCCAGGAGCCATCAAGGTGGTTAGGGAGCGAGTTCGCCGAAAAATGAACCGCTAGATTCAGAAGACCGCTGTTGACCTGGATATGGTGTTTATCGAGAAAAACTTGAAAATCAACGCAGCGTATTATAAGACCGAGGTTCTGCAAAAGGTTGTGTTCCCGTCACTTCAGGACTTCTACGGGAAGGATTTAAACACATTTTTAAAGTGCATTCGAGCTCATTGTATGAAGAAATTTCTGGAGGCATTCCTGCAGGAACTCATCCTCTCTAGAAATTTTCCTGTAGGAATCTTTGGAATAGTCCTTGGTGAAATTTCTGGAAGAACTCCTGCTAGAATTCCTACAGGATTTGCTCAAGGTACTCCTGGAGCCCTATCTTAGTCGGTCTGAAAAAAAAATCTGGTTGCGATTAAAAGTTCTTCCTGCAGGATACTCTGACATAAACCTTAGTGGAATTGCTGAAAAAAAAATCGCTGTTTGGATCACTGTAAAGATTATTTTGGAGAAATTTCTGGTATAATTCCTGTAGAATTGACTAATTCTTCTTTCTCCTTCCATTTTTTTCCCTTTCAATCTTCTAACCATAGATCATTTGTCTCTTTAATGTTTGTTTTTGAAATAGCTACAAATTACGAATAAACATTTTCTTACAATTCACCTAAACCTTCATTTTGTGGTAATAAAGTATGCGATAGTATGTCATTTTTTAGCCAATTTTCTATCTCTTTTAGGTTTTTTCAATATCCTGAAGAAAGCTTCCAGCATGATTTTGAAAGGTATTTAGAAAGTTCATGATAATCATTTGAAAAGTTTATGATAAGCATTCTTATTGCTTACCCGAAGCATCTTATGAGTTTCTCAAAAGGCAGCCATAAAGCATTTCGGTATCTACTGAGAATCTTTTGGAGCAAATTAAAGATACTTCACGAAGGCGTGACAGAACCATCTCAGTTAAATAAATTGAAAAAGCTTGGTAGGATGCAGTACATCATTTACGAACTTCTTAAAAAACATCAAGTAGAATCATAGATGCTTAAAAAAGGCACCCAAGCAGTTTCTCAGATATATCATAGAAACATCTCAGAAAAAAAATGGGAGGCTGTTGAGGACTCTTGGAGGCGCTTCTTTTAAACATCAATTAAGCTCTTCAAAAGCATTTGGAAAGCTTTAAAGAAATGTTCTTAGATACTTAGAGGCCCAGATGCGTTGGACCCGGCATTTTGCATTGTTTATAAAAATCTTAAAGCAGCTCAGATGTATCCAAGAAGGTTCTTAGCAGCATTCGCATACAGAGAATGCAAGAAATGTTCTGCAAGCAGGAAGCATTTCAGGAATTGTACAATATCATCCGAGATGCTTTTTCAGCAATACATGAAAGATTAAGTTCAGAATAATAATAACAGGATGAAATATAAATCTTTCGAAAAAAAAGTGACAATGTTGTGCCGTGTTAAGTATAGAGTTCAACCTTTTTTCAGAGCAATATAATAAATAAAGTTGCTGACATCACCAAAAGCAAAACTCTTCTCGGCAAAAATCTGAAAGTTGCATAGAAAGCAAACCAATGGTCAAAATTTGTGTCGTGGGAGACTTTTACATGGCGATAGATATCAATTTGGAACAAAATACCTACATTCAATTTTTTCAATTTTGGACTATGCTCTTACACTCTTGTTGGGGCCCTCAAAACGTTGGGAATCGGGCTCTGTACCACTGGATCGTTTAAAGAAATTTTGGTTTGCATACAAATATTAAAATTTATTCATGGTATGTACTTACAAAAGTCTCGAATAAATTATTTCTCTAAATTACCTGTAAAAGAAAGAAAAACATAATAATTAGTAAATGGTTTTAAAAATTGAGCATATTGAAATAAGTGGCCCTATCACAGGACAAAGTATGTTAGCAAAAATAGCAGCAGTCAGGTTTGTTCACTTCTCCAAACAAAATTTGGTGTTTATCATCAGAACGCCAAATGACCCAAACACTGTTCGCCCCAAATGATGCTTTCACATCTTAAAATACCAGAGGCCATTAAGCTTTCATTCTCCACCATCCGAGAGCAACAAACACCCCAGAGACAGGTGATTAATTATGTTTCCGTTCTCCACCCATCGCTGCTCCACCAGCCCGTGATTGTATTCATCGCGCGAAGAAAAGAATTCCAACCTTAATTTGCTTGCCAACCGTGCATGATGGAGTCTCTTCCCTCTGTGTTTGTGATTCGCTCTATCTCGCTGCCTAGCTGACATAACCAACCGCGGTGATTATGATAGCACCGTGTATGACGTTTGTCCTCCACAGTACAGCATCTCAGTCAAGGTACTTCTCAAACGGCAGACAAAATATCAAGAATTTAAAAAAGGGAAATACTCTGTGTTTTATCAAAAAAATAAACAATAAATCATTTAAAACTATGATTTATAAATCTTTTAAGCGATTTATTCCACCAAGCATGCAAGAGAGAACATAAATTTTATTCTTGGTTTGAAATGCACATAAGTAGAAATCAAAACTCCAATTCTCATGAAAATACACTGCGATCTAGAATCACGCAACTTGGCAAGCTGGAAAAATTTTCATTTTGCAACTCGTTGCATTTATAACTACCTAGTTACCTGATACCTGATAATTTCTTGTTTAGATTTTTTTTCTGTTTTTGGATAAACTAGTGATAATTATTCTTTTCTCAGAGTATGATAATATTTTTACCTCTCTCAAACCTGCAACATTGTGTGTACTTATGAGCAACTCTAGAGGTACCTACATATCACACTAACCGACCGACAATTGCCACCCCTTGCACAGAGACCTCGATGATCGATCAAACAACGAACCTCATTTTCTAGCGCTATCGCTTGCCCCATACAAGTGCAGGGAACCATCACTGAGTTTCATCAGTTTTCAGCTCGATTTGCGCGGACGCCAATAGACAGCCACTTCACCTGTCAAGGAGTGAAGCCGAGCGGCCCGCTTTCGGCTCACGAGCATAATTATTGATGAATCACGCTTTTTAAAATCCTTTCCATTCGCTGCTATGGGACTGTGAGACGGACAACCGCGGTTCTCACACCGACCACGACCGACGACCACGGATGGGGACCGGTCCTAAAACCAAAGGAGTTGGAACCTTTTGTTCTCTGATAAATCAGATTTCAACATCCCATCAATTTGATTACGCTCGAATGGGTGATGGGGTCTTAAAAAAATTAAAAGCCGTACCTGTCGAAAGCAATATCTCATTTCGGCGATTTCGTGGCGGTGGCTTTTCGGCGAAAGGCTCGGCACGGTAAAATTGAGGCAGGCGAGTTTAAAGGAGAACACTTGTATGAAATTCTACAGCTTGTCTCTTTTTTAATGCCAAACATCGTTCATGGAATAACTCTCGATGCAATTCCAACGGCAAAATTTTATTTGATGAGTGCTCTTCGTAATATTTCTCAATTAAATGCCGTGATAGCTCTACTTGTTTTTCCTCTTCTAGCAACCCTTCTACGATTGATTTGGTCTTAACCGACTCTAGCCATCTTTATCGCCAACTGATTACTCATGCTGATGTTGATTTTGAGTGAAGAACTAGTCGGATGAGTTAAAATTCACACAAATAAAGTCACAAAAAAAATATGATTTTGATCATGTCTCTGTTACTTTTTA
The DNA here is from genome assembly GCF_002204515.2 of Aedes aegypti. Taxonomy (NCBI): domain Eukaryota; kingdom Metazoa; phylum Arthropoda; class Insecta; order Diptera; family Culicidae; genus Aedes; species Aedes aegypti. The sequence continues at coordinate 387,126,623 of NC_035108.1, forward strand.
AAAATCCCATGAAGCGATTCTCAATCCTATCAACTCCACTTTCAATTATTTTCGAATAATACATATGAATAAATATGACTATATATGAAACACGTTGATAGTAATCTTGATGTTAGCATTTCTTTGCAAACAAAACTTGATATTGACAATGCTCTCGAAACTTTAACAAATTTCATTGTCAAAGCAATAAACCATTGCAATACCAAAATGTGAAGTAAAGATCGTATCTATGGTTATAAACGATGATTGAGCTGCGTTTTAAAAACGTGGGAAAGAGGCAATTTCAACGCACTCACGATCCTGCTATGAAAATTATATGGAAGCAGCCGGTTAAAACTGTCTAGCTCTCTAACGTATGTTTAAATTTAGTGGTGTCTGCAGAAATTTGTTCAGTAATTACGTTGAGATCGTCTTCGGAAGTTTATCCTGGAATTATAATTATAATTATGACGGAATTAAACAAAAATTAAATAGAATAGATTGGCAATCCGTTTTGAAAAACCAGGAAGATTTAGAAATCGCAATGACGGATTTTTATTCATTTTTGTCGGAAATTATTCAAATGGAAGTTCCTTTATTGTGAAGACGTCGTAGAAATGGGTCGAAAAACCCTGTTTGGATTAATAAGCAAATAACTAATTTAAAAAATCGTAAGCAAAAGGCTCATAAAATTTACAGGCAACAAAAATCTCGAGAAAGTTTAGAAAATTATTTGTATATTGTCAACCAACTTAATCAAGCAATATCCGCTGCGCTTGAAGAGTAAAACACAAAAATAGAAAATGATTTAAAATCTTGCCCTAGGAATTTCTTCAATTATGCTAAATCGAAGATGAAGTCTAACAATTTTCCATCTAAAATTACATTGGATGATAGAGCAGCTGATAATCCAGATGGTATGTGCAATCTTTTTGCTACTTTTTTCCAAGAGACTTTTACTAAGTTTTCGGATAAAGATCGTGACTTTGAATATTTTTCTAGTTTTCCTGATTTTACAAGCGATATCGGTGTAAGTCAAATACTTTTACAGGACATTTTAACAGGACTGAAGAATTTAGATTCCACCAAAGGATCAGGGCCAGATGGAATCCCACCTATTTTACTGAAAAACTTAGCTAATGAATTTACAGCACCATTATTTTGGCTATTCAACAAGTCACTTGAAATGAGCAGATTTCCAAAAGAATGGAAAAGATCGTATCTCATACCCATTCACAAGTCTGGTAGAAAATCTGATGTTCGAAATTATCGTGGAATTGCTATTATTTCATCCATTCCAAAACTATTTGAATCAATTATAAATAAAAATGTGTTCAGCCAAATAAAACATAGAATAACGAATACACAACACGGTTTCTATAAAGGTCGTTCTACTACAACAAACCTTTTGGAATTTGTAAATTACACTTTGAATGCAATGGATAGAGGTAACCACGTCGAAGCACTTTACACCGATTTAAGTAAGGCATTTGCCAGGCTAGACATTCCTATGTTGATTTTCAAGCTCAATAAAATGGGAATTGCGATGAGACTCCTCAACTGGATTGAATCTTATTTAACAGATCGCCAACAAATAGTTAGATTTGAGGGAAAAATGTCTAAACCTGTTACGTTACATCAGGAGTTCCCCAAGGTTCGCATTTAGGTCCATTGTTATTTATATTATTTGTTAACGATATTTCATATGTGCTTAAACATCTAAAAATTCTGATTTATGCCGACGATATGAAACTTTATATGGAAATCAATAGCAACAAAGATAGCGACATTTATCTGAATGAAATAAGTATATTTGATAAATGGTGTAGCAAAAGCTTACTTCAATTAAACGTCAAAAAATGTAATTTAATCACATATAGCAGAAAACGGAATACACCACAGATTACTGTCTCTTTAGGAAATCAAATTGTTCAAAAGTGCGATAAGATTAGAGATTTAGGTGTCATATTAGATTCTAAGCTTACCTTTACTGATCATTATAATACGATTATCCATAAAGCAACCAATATGTTGAGCTTTATTAAGCGTTTTAGCTTCAATTTTCGGGATCCATATACGATGAAAACCTTGTACATTGCTTATGTAAGATCAGTTCTAGAATATTGTAGTATTGTGTGGTCTCCGCATATAAAAATACATGGTGATAGAATCGAATCAGTACAGAAGCAATTTCTTTTATATGCCTTACGCAAATTAGGCTGGACAACGTTTCCACTGCCATCATACGAGGCTCGATGCATGCTTATCGATATTCAAACCTTAAATGAGCGTCGCGAAATAGCCATGATTTCATTTATCAATGATATTGTATCGCAGCGTATTGATTCCACCAATCTTTTATCATGTTTGAATTTCTACACGCCCGCTAGACTGTTAAGAAATCGGAATTTGTTTGCATCAAATAATCATCGAACTAACTATGCAAAATTCGGCCCAATGAATCGAATGATGTCTCTTTATAATCAGCATTGCACAGAAATTGATCTGACCATGTCGCGAACAAAGCTAAGACAATATTTTAATTCCTTAAGATATAATACAACATAGAATTAAGCAAATGTGTAGTCTACTATTGATTGACGAAATAAATAAATAAATAAATTACTTCGACAGTTTATCCTGAAATTCCTTCGGAAGCTCCATGGAATTTCCTCCGAGAATTATTCTAGTAGTTTCTTTGATAGTTCAGCTAAAAGTTCCTTCAAAAGCTCCTCCAAAAGTTTCTCTAGAAGTTTCTCTGGAAATTTCTCTAGGGGCACCAGCAGAAGTTTTTCTGTACCTTGCACTTGGAGTTCTGCCGGAATTCCTCTAGGAGTTTTTCCGTGCGTTGCTTAAGAATTTCTTTCGGAAGATCTTATAAAGCTCCCTTTGAAGTTTATTCAGAATTTATTCTAGGAGTTTTTTCCTTAAAGCCTCACTTGGAGGAAATTTCTTTCGGAATTTTTACGGTAGTTCCTGAGGGATTTTTCTCAAAAGTTCCTCCGGTAGTGCCTGTAAGAGTTTCTTTGGAAGTTCCTGTAGGTTCTGTAGGAGTTCATCCGGAGTTCTTGTAGGAGTTCCTTCGAAAGCTTCTGTAGGAGTTCCTCCAAAAGTTTCATTAGGAGTTCCTTCGGAAGTTATTGAAGCAATTAATCTGGAAATTTTTGTGGAATTTTACCCAGAAGCTTCTGAATAAGTTCCTTCAGAATTTCTTTCGAACGACACTTGGATTTTTCTAGAAGTTTCACCAATATTTTCTTCCGAAGTTCCCCTAGGATTTCATCTAGAGAGTTCTTCTGAAAGTTGAAGTTATATTCTACATATCGCGAAACTATCTCCGAAATCTCCGAAAACTAATACGAACTTTCTCTTGGAAGTTCCTCTCGAAGTTTTTCCGGAAGTTCCTCTCAAAGATACTTCCAGAAGTTTCTCTAGGACTGTTTTAAGTTAGTTCGTAAGATCCTCTAACATTTCCTCCGAAGCTTCCTCTAGAAGTTCCTCTAGGAGTTCTACCAGAAGTTCTTCTAAAAGTTCTTTCAGAAGTTCTTCTAGGAGTTTCTCCTGAAGATTCTCTAGTTTTATTAGGAGCTCCTCCGGCAGTTATTCCAGGAATTCATCTGGACGTTCCTGTGGCAATTCACCCGAAAATTTTTCTACGAGTTTCTGAAGAAGTTCTTCTGATAGTTGCTCGGATTTCTCCGGAAGTTACACCAATATTTTCTCACGAAGTTCCCTTAGGATTTCATCTGGAGTGTTCTTCTGAAAGTTGATGTACAATTTATCGCGAAACTACCTCTGAAACTTTCTAGAGTTCTTCCTGCAAGTCCTCCGAAAGTTCTCAAAAAAATATCCTGAAAGTTTCTCTCAAAGTTTTTCCGGAAGAACTTCTCAAAATTCTTCCGGAAGTTTCTCTAAAACATTTTTGGTGAGTTCGTAAGATCCTCCAAAATTTCCTCCGAAGCTTCCTTTAGAAGTTCCTAGGAGTTCTTCTAAAAATTCTTTCGGAAGTTCCCTAAAAGTTTTTCCTGAAGTTCCTCTTTCTCTCTTTTCTTTGATTTTTATGGAAGTTTCGTTGGGATTGTTTTCTGGAAGGTCATGTAGGTGTTCCTTTGGAAATTCTTGTAGGAATTCCTCCGGAAGATTCTGTAGGATTCACTCTGTAAGTTCCTCCGGAAGCTACTGTAGGAGTACCCGCAGGAATACCTGCGGAAGTACTAGTAGAAGTTGCTTTAAAAAATCCTTTGAGTTCTGCATTTTTTCCGGAAATTCGCTTAGGAGTTTCTCTGTTAGTTCCTTTAGTTGAAGTTCCTCCGCAGTTTCCCCAACTCCCCAGTAACTCCGAAAGTTTCGCTAGGCGTTCCTTCGGAAATTTCGATAGGAGTTTCTCCGGAAGTTAATGTAGGAGTTTTTTCAGAAGTTCCACTTACAGTTTTAACGGTAGTTACTCTGGAAGTTTTTTCAGGAAGTCCGTCGAAAGCTTCTATAAGATTTCCTTCGAAAGTTTCCCAAGTAGTTTCTCCTGAAAATTTGCTTGGAGTTCCTCTTGAAACTCCTCAAGAATTTCCAGGAGTTCTTTCGGAAGCTAATCCAGAAGTTCCTCTATGATTTCCTGTGAAAGTTCTTCTAGGGATGTGTTTTGAAATTCCTTTAGGAGTTCCTCCGAAAGTTTGACCTGAAATAATTTCACTGAGGTATTTTTAAAATTTTTCCTGGAGAGAGGCCAGAGTAGTGTGTGGAAAAATCCTTCAGAGGTATTCCTGCAGGCGTTCTTTGAGAAACTTCCGGAGGAATTCAAGTTTTGCGACTACCAACGAAACAAGACGAGTTTCAATCAAATCAATATACAACGGAGGTCCCTATACCTCTAACTTTACAAATCATTACGAGTTCAGAGAGCACAACACAAACCATTTGATAAAAGCGAAGATAGAACGAATTTTACGAGAATAAAACTACGTCATCTATTTCTTAATCAATTTCTAGACCTGGAAACATTCGATCGCTGACCTAATCTTGCTAATACGCTTACTCGTCCGTCGTTATAATGATTAAGTTGCTTCGTTCTACTGGCTGAAATCGCAGAGTTTAGAAATACACCGTTCTGACTTTACAACAGACAAATCTTCTTCGTCGCAAAGTGTGTTCTGCTACTGAGTATCCATCCTTTTCCTAAAAATTAATACTAAAGAAGTTTAAATAAACAATTTTATAAGCAAACCCAACAGCTAACAGTTAGGCATTGTGAAGAAATTAAAATTTTAACAAATCTCGAAAACTTATTCAAATAGTCTCAAGTCAAAAAAGTGAAGAAACTTACTTTATTGATCCTACGTGTTTCGCAGACGAAATTCCACATGTTCCGCTCCTACCCAACTAGATTTTTCACTTTTAGAACGTTTAATTTCCGGATTTACAAAACGACGAAAGTAAGATTTTCAACTTTCGCAACCTAACCACTACTTTCGCCGCCCCGCTGTATAGAGAGACAAAGTGACTTAACCACGAATCAAAACAAAACACTACTTGAGCCGATTTTACACTGGTAGAAAAACGTCGAAAGTAACTGTATGAAACGGCTTATCATTTTGTTACAATTATTTTTGTTGAAAATAATAGAAACTACCTAATTTTTGGACGCGATCTGATTATATGCAAAATTTGAGCGATGTACACGGCGAAAAAATGTTAAAAAGGTGATTCATTTTAAAACAGTTTTAGAAGACAGGTTGTGATTCTTCTCAATTAGTTTTCTCAAAAGCGTATAAAAGTTACTTACGTCGATTTGAAAAAGTAATCGAGAAATATTAAATAAAAAAAAGTAAACAAATATTCTTTAAATTATCTGTGATTTGCTTGTTTGTTTATCGATTGGAATCTCTTCCAGGAAAAAGCCTTTTTAGGCCAATGAAAACTACTTTTCCACAAGGAATGACGTTTTGTAACGATCCTCTGGCAATTTATTGTGTTTGGAAATCCATTCCAGCTGCTCTTGAATTGGCTGAATGGCATTGAATATGCTACGTAAGGATCCGCAATTGATGTCAAGATCATCTGTTCCAAAGAAATGCATGCGAATTGAGCTTGAGCTTGATTGGCCGCCCGTGGATGCTACTCCAGTATCGCCAGATCAGCTGCACTTACACAAGGAACCAACCGAATGACTGCTTGGGACTAACAGACACCCTCAGTGTATAAGTGCTGATGATCTTCTATTTTTAGGCTATAATGGCGCCTGCCACGTCAGAATGCAGACCAATGTGGGGAAGGGGGAGGAAATGATGTTGCATTTATACTAATCCACTGTAGACCGTGGAGACCGACTGTATCTACGCCAGTTCATGCGGAGTGTATGGATTTCGGGAAAGGCATGGCAGAGAGGTTTTGCTGTTGTGGTTAGCAGACTGCCTATGTATCAGGCGTAAGGAAAGGCATGCGCGCGGAAGAATGGAAGCGTTAGGGAAACGGTTTCTTGTCCGTCTCTGATTCTAGCATTTGCTATGAACGAATAGTTTGAGTGTGATAGATTTAGAATGGAAGACAGAAGCAAGTGAGAGATATACAACTACAAAGTACGAGGAAAGGGACGGGCCTGGGATTGAACCCATGACCTTTTGCTTATGAAGCAGAAGCGGTAGCCATCAGACCACCAACCCCGTCTGCCAAAGAAATGCATGCGAAATGACATAAGAATTACTGGAGAGATTCCCGAAAGAGTTCCAGGAAGAATTTGTATGTATGAAGAAAATGTTGTAGGGATTGTCGGAAAAAATCCCAGAGAAATTCCTGGAAATATTCCCTGATAAATTTTCGGAGGATTTTTGAAGGAAATCCTGGATAAATTCCCGGATTTATTTTCGGATTGATTTTCAGATAAAATCCTGGAAGATATTTCTTAAAGAATCCCTGCTGGATAAAATCCTGGAGATATTCCTAGGGTAATCCATGGAAAAATTTCCACAGGAGGAATTTACGGATGCATTAATGAAGAAACTTTCAGATTAACCTTTAGAAGAATTTATGGAGGTATTGCTGAAAGAATTTTCGGAGGAATTCTGGGATTTGTATTCAGAGAAATCTTTGAAGGAATTTATGAAATAACCCTCCGGTAAGTTTCTGTAACAATTAGAATTGCTGTGATGAATAGAATGTTTTTAGTTGTTAATAAACTGTTTATAATACCTCAATCAATTTGCATTAAATGGGGATAACATCTCCTTAATTAAAGAATTGCTCATAGGCTTTCCAAATAACTCATAGGAGAAAGTAAAACCAAGAAAGTTCAAAAATATTAACAAAATTGTCTGCGTAAATCCAGCACATTACTCTATGAGCCAACTTTAGCGTCTGTTTTTACGTTCAAGAAGCCGAGAAAACACCAAAAATAAAGTATAAGAAGGGAGAAGCCAAGAAATGTCAAAAGGATCAACGTCAGTACAAATTTATTGCAAAATATTTATGCGAATTGTGCGCTCTTTTACGCCTTCTTCGGCATTCGGTCGACGCCTGTTGGTGGACCTGCTGTCGTTGGAAGGTGCCAACGAAAAGGATCGAATGGAACGAAATCACCGCAGCCAGCGGCTTTCGTTTCGTTCCTGATGCGCGCGGTTTCCAGAATGGAGGTACTTATTGGTAAGCTGGAACGCGGGTCGATTCGGTTGTCTGCCAATGTTGAACATGCAATCGAACATGGCCCCTGGGTGCAGTTGATGATCGTCGAACAATCGACAGTTTGGTACCGCAAGAGAGACCGCACTGGATCGATTGGGTCTCTGAAGTTGAGTTCATTGCGAATCGAGTTCGCGAAGTGGCGCTCGTAGTTTGGAAGAATTGAATTGATTCTTTGAAATGTATGTGATTTACATTTTGGTCGACTTGTCATATTATCAAAAATTCAGTTTTGTGCACAGTTCTCGCTGAACATTTCTAAAAAACCTATCTAACATTGGTAGTCTCTCTTTGTTTACTTTATCTCTCATCAATCTCTAAGCTGCATTTACATCTTCTGATGTGCTTTTTGTGCAAATCTTCAGCCAAGGATATTGTCTTGCGATCTACCTATAGAGGAAAACTTTCCAAAAGCTTCCATATTGCACTGTCATAATCAAAAGAGACCAAAAAAGAGATACTCTCTCATTGTTACTTAGGTCATTTAGAAAAGTTCAGCGAGAATTCTCGTTAAAGTCTTGAATCATATCAGTGAAAGGAACCATTCCATCTACACAAGCGCCAACTGCTCCAAATCATAAACCTAACCGTAATGGATAGATAGTACTGAAAGTCATTCGCCCATGTTTCTTCGTCCAAACGAACGGGGGACCTTCAGATCGTGACCAAGCAAATACCAAATCAAACCTAGTTCTCGGTCGTTTGTAAATTTAACCTCTCGAAAAACCCCAGAGCCAACACACCTCGAGTTAACGAGCGCAGCGAAAAAGTTACCCTGGCTTTTGAACCACCAAAACCAAGTAACAAAAGCCCGTGGCTTTGGGGCTGGCTCACCAATCCACCTTTACTTCACTAATAACGGCGACAAATATTGGTCGTCTCAATATTTGCTTTGAAATTACGGCGCAAAACAAAAGAGCGAAATGACTTCGGCGCGGTAATGTGGTCAAAAGGGTGGCTCAAATATCAATAAGTTTTGAAATCTAGTCTTACAGATCTTCCTGACTTTGGAAATGGAAAAGGATTCTTTTAGGTATTTTTAAACTTTTCTGTTTAATTTTGTTTTGAATCACCCTAATGGTGATGGTGATGATTTGGGAAACGGTCGGTTGGGCACACAGGGCGAGGCCCGCGCGGTAGATTAATGCTATTTGGTTTGAGATTGCTCTCGCCACGCTCCATGGACCAAGGAGGCTGTGATACACCTCTCCTCATCGCAATAAGATCTTTTTCAATTGACGACATTGCAGCGGCCGCATGCTAAGGCAGCGAAGATAACCGCGGTGCAGCGCGACTTTGTCGTCTATTGTGAACCATTAGAGAAGCGGAACTTTGATCACGAGGCTGTATTTTAATAATGTAAACAAATGAGCGCGGTCTAGTGGATTGCATTGGAGCTGAGGTTACAGGAAAGCATCTGGGCATGGGTATCGAGTTCATCGGTGGGTTTGTGGTGGTTGTGGAACGCTACAAAAACAATCAATTGTCCAGTGAAGCATGTGGTGCTGAACAAATAAGTGAGAATAGCAGACTTCCTTATTATGTTGATCATAATGAAGAGAATTTACAATGATTTAATATTACTTAGATATTAACAATTTATATTTAAGGTTTCAGTAGAATCTCTACAGATTCACTGATTTTAAAAGGTTTTTGAAGCCTTAAAGAAAATCTATGCGGAGCTTCCAATAGAATCTTTAAGTAGTTATAAAAGAATCTCTAGAGAGATTCTAGAAAAATTCAATATTATCATAAGTTTTTGGAGAAAGAGCACGGAACTTCTAAGAATAATTTCTCCAGAGATTCTAAGAATATCTCATGAGGGATCTAAGGACAATCTCTTCAGAGAATTTTAGGAATTTCTGCAGGGATCTGAGCAAATATTTACAGAGATACAAAAAAAGACTTTTCAAAAAAGAACCTGTTGAAATACTAGGAGAGAATTTCTAAGAGATTCTAGGAAATTGTCAAAAATTATATGAAAATTTCTTCAGAGATTTAAGAATAATCTCTATTGAGATTATAGGCGAATCATTTCAATGAACCTAGGAGAATCTATACAGAGATTCAAAAAGAGATTCTACAAAGAGTCCAGAGAAACCTGTAAATCTGTACAGATAGTTTAACGGAATCTCTGCAAGCATCCTAGAGAAAAATTTCTAATTGATGCCCCATAGTTATTCCTCTCAAACCTCCAGCATTACTAGGTTATTTTTGGATTGATTTCCTGGAGAGCTTGTAGTGTAACTATCTAGAGAAATGCCTTAAATATTTTCCTGAATAATTTCTGTCGTTATGCCTTGAAGCTATTAAATAATTTACTGAGGAAATCCTGAAGGAATTATCGAAGGAATTTCAGAAAAAATCGTGAAAATTACTATAGGAACTTCTCGAATTCCTGAAAGAAATTTTTGGAGAAATTCCCCTGAGATTTTCAAACAAAGCTGCTGAGAAAATTCCCTATAAAAATCTTTATGAATCTTCCGAGCTATTTTTTTTAAATGATTCTTAGATAAACTAAAGAAGGATTACTGGAAGAATTCTGACAGAAAGGAGATTGGGAAAATCTGTGCCCGGAGTGTACACGGATGACTCATATACCATATAGAAGATCTAAATGAGATAAGAAAAAAAAATGGTATGGGACCAAAAATATCCGTCGTGAGAGAAAAAAAGTTATTCCGCATGGTTATATTTTGCTATATTCTAAATTGATTATCAATGAAAAAATATATTATATTCTGTACCTTTATATTGATGAAAAGATCTGGGTTAAAAAAGGAAACATTACATAGTGATGCTAGACGGCAATACATTGAAAAATCTTAAAAAATACATTTTAAGTTAAGTTCCTTATTGCTCTGCTATTTTGTAATAGATTTATTAGTTATTTGTTTGTTAGCAATTAGGTTATATGATTAAACTTTAAATAAAAAAAAATCAGCTTCATTCGATGAACAACAACTGAGAAACTGTGGTTGGACAAAAGTGGGTAGTGTCTTATAAGAGAACTGACTGTAACTTATCTTACTTAAGTTCATATTACTTCAGAAGTGTTACGAAGAGTTCAATAAAGCCATCAGCTCGACGTTTATACACAATATCATCAGTACAAATATGAATTGAACTGGTCATTTGAACCTATCAGAAACATAAACGTAGTTTGAAGATTTCGTGTAAAAAACATTTCATATGTTTAAACGGACATCTAGCTCCAGAACATTGCTGGAATCATCCTGCTTGCGCTGTATACTGAATACGGGGTTATTTGGTGTCGCATGCCAATTGGTTTTAAGTTAAGAAAAATGTCAATTGTTACCATTTTACGAGTTGGTATGCGAACGCTCTGATATGAAATATCACTTTCTTTGTGGTTATTGCCTATCTTATATTATCTCCTTTCTCTTTGTTTCCTCCTATCACTTTTAAGTACCTTGTCTGCTAGCCCTTGACATCCTTTATGCAAACATTGCAGATAGAGAAATAGTAGATAGATAGATAGACACTCGCCCTTATTGTAGATAGGGCATATAACCCCTTGGATCCAAGTCTCCGACAGTCTTTATGTCTCCCAGATTCTGACTATCAGACGATGTAGACAACTGAACAGGCACATCTTGATGAATTCCGCTCATGTACCATCCTTTACAACTGTCTTGTTTTCTTTGAACTGTTGAATGCCGTCCTTATCCTACCTAAAAGTGGGAGCAGGTTGGTTGCTGTTGTCCATCATTCCGAGGTAGTCATTTCCCTTCGCTGCCTAGAAACTCCGTACTTGTGCGCTCAGCATAATTCAAATGTTCATCGTAGTGCTGCTTCCTCCTTTCAATCGCCTTACCTCTGTCCGAATAAATGGTCCCATCTTTATACTTGTACATTTCAGCTCGAGACACAAAGGCTTGTGCGATCCATTGAGATTTTAGTAGAACTCCTGAGTTTCTCAGGTAAGAAACAGCAGTTTCATGTTTTCATACTCCACCTCCTTCAGACGTCGTTTTTATATTTTGGAACAGACGCTTCCGCTTCTGTTTATGATGCTCCTTGTTCTTCTCCTCCAGAATAATTCAACACTCTTCGTTCAACGAACATAATTCAACACCATTCGTTCTGTCGTCTCTGCCCAACGTACAATGTTGTCGCCTGCGCTGTTGATGGCTGAAGCCTTAAAGAAAATCTATGCGGAGCTTCCAATAGAATCTTTAAGTAGTTATAAAAGAATCTCTAGAGAGATTCTAGAAAAAATCAATATTATCATAAGTTTTTGGAGAAAGAGCACGGAACTTCTAAGAATAATTTCTCCAGAGATTCTAAGAATATCTCATGAGGGATCTAAGGACAATCTCTTCAGAGAATTTTAGGAATTTCTGCAGGGATCTGAGCAAATATTTACAGAGATACAAAAAAAGTCTTTTCAAAGAAAGAACCTGTTGAAATACTAGGAGAGAATTTCTAAGAGATTCTAGGAAATTGTCAAAAATTATATGAAAATTTCTTCAGAGATTTAAGAATAATCTCTATTGAGATTATAGGCGAATCATTTCAGTGAACCTAGGAGAATCTATACAGAGATTCAAAAAGAGATTCTACAAAGAGTCCAGAGAAACCTGTAAATCTGTACAGATAGTTTAACGGAATCTCTGCAAGCATCCTAGAGAAATCTCTCCAGAGATTCTAAAGAAATCTCTTCATAGATGCTAGAGGAATCTATCTAGAGATTCTCGAGGAATCTCTACAGAGATTATAGAAGCATCTCTCCAGAGGTTTTAGAAGAATCTCTCCAGAGAGTCTGAAGGAATCTCTCCAGATATTCTGGAGGAATCTCTCCAGAGATTCTGGAAGAATCTCTATAGATATTCTAGAGTAATCTCTCCAGAGATTCCTCCTCAGAGATTTCAGTGAAAACTCTTCAGAGATTCTAGAGCAATCTCTACAGAGATGGTAGAGGAATCACTCAAGCGATTCTAGAAGAATCTTTTCATATATTCTATAGGAATCTTTTTGGATATTCTAGAGGAATCTCTTCAAAGATTCTAGAGGAATTTCTTCAGAGATTCTAGAGGAATCTCTCCAGAGGTTGTAGGGAAATCTTTCCAGAGATTCTAATGGAATCTCTCCAAAGATTCTAGAAGAAAATCTCTAGAGATTCTAGAAGAATTTCTCAAGAGATTCTAGAGGAATCTCTCAAAAGGTACTGGAGAAATCTCTCCAGCGATACTGGAGAAATCTCTCCAGAGATACTGGAGAAATCTCTCCAGAGATACTGGAGAAATCTCTCCAGAGATACTGATGGAATCTCTCCAGAGATTTCAGGGGAATCTCTTCAGAGATTGATTCTAGAGGAATCTTTCCAGAGATTCTAGGAAAATCTGTTCAGAAATTCTGGAGGAATCTCACCAGAGATCTCTCTTCAGAGATTCTAGAGAAATCTCTCCAGAGATTCTAGAGGGATCCCTCTAGAGATACTAGGGGAATATCTCCAGAGATACTGGAGTAATCTCACCAGAGATTCTAGAAGAATATCTCCAGAATTTCTAGAAGAATATCTTCTACAGGAATCTCTCCAGAGGTTCTAGAGGAATCTCTCCGAAGATTCTCGATCAATCTCTCCAGAGATTCTAGAGGAATATCTCCAGAGATTCTAGAGGAATCTCTCCTGAGATTCTAGAGGAATCTCTCCTGAGATTCTAGAGGAATCTCTCCAGAGATTCAAAAGACATCTTTCCAAAGATTGTAAATAACCTCTCCAGAGATTCTAGGGGAATCTCTACAGAGATTGTAGAGCAATATCTCCAGTGATTGTAGTGGTATCTCTGCAGAGATTCTAGAGGAATATTTACAGATATTCTAGGGGAATCTCTACAGAGATTCTAGAGCAATCTCTACAGAGATTCTAGAGCAATCTCTACAGAGATTCTAGAGCAATCTCTATAGAGATTCAAGAGGAATCTCTACAGAGATTCAAGAGGAATCTCTACAGAGATTCAAGAGGAATCTCTACAGAGATTCTAAAGGAATCTCTACAGAGATTCTAGAGGAATCTCTACAGAGATTCTAGAGGAATCTCTACAGAGATTCTAGAGGAATCTCTACAGAGATTCTAGAGGAATCTCTACAGAGATTCTAGAGGAATCTCTACAGAGATTCTAGAGGAATCTCTACAGAGATTCTAGAGGAATCTCTACAGAGATTCTAGAGGAATCTCTACAGAGATTCTTGAGGAATCTCTACAGAGATTCTTGAGGAATCTCTACAGAGATTCTTGAGGAATCTCTACAGAGATTCTAGAGGAATCTCTACAGAGATTCTAGAGGAATCTCTACAGAGATTCTAGAGGAATCTCTACAGAGATTCTAGAGGAATCTCTACAGAGATTCTAGAGGAATCTCTACAGAGATTCTTGAGGAATCTCTACAGAGATTCTTGAGGAATCTCTACAGAGATTCTTGAGGAATCTCTACAGAGATTCTTGAGGAATCTCTACAGAGATTCTTGAGAAATCTCTACAGAGATTCTTGAGGAATCTCTACAGAGATTCTTGAGGAATCTCTACAGAGATTCTTGAGGAATCTCTACAGAGATTCTTGAGGAATCTCTACAGAGATTCTTGAGGAGTCTCTACAGAGATTCTTGAGGAATCTCTACAGAGATTCTAAAGGAATCTCTACAGAGATTCTAGAGGAATCTTTCCACAGATTTTAGAAGAATATCTCCAGAGATTCTAGAGGAATCTCTTCAGAGATTGTACATGAATCTCTTCAGAGATTTAAGAGGAATCTCTCCAGAGATACGAGAGGAATCTCTCCAGAGATTCAAGAGGAATCTCTCCAGAGATTCAAGAGGAATCTCTCCAGAGATTCTAGGGGATTCTCTTCTTCTCATTTAAAAGCATAGTTGCTTCTCTTCAGAAGCTTGAATGCTTCTCATTCTAAAGCTTCGCCTTCAGAAGCTTGGAAGCTTCTCATTTAGGAAGCTTGGAAACTTCTCTTCAGAATCTTGGAAGCCCTCTTCAAAAACGTGGAAGCTTTCCTTCAGAAGTTTCGAAGATTTACTTCCAAATGAATGGATTCTCTTTTTCGAAGCTCTGAAAATTTTCTTTCATATTTGATTTATCAGAAGATAAGAAGCTTCTCTTTAAGAATGTTGAAAGATTGAAATTTTCTCTTTCTTAGAAGACGTCAGATAGGTTTTTCAACATTCAATATGGCTGAAATGGCTATCAAAGATATAAAATATCCTAGAACGGCTTAAAATTGCTTAAAACGGTTTAATACGGCTTAAAATGGCTTAACACGACTTAACAGCTTTAACGACTTCAAACGGCTTTAAATGGCTGCAAACGGCTTAAAATGGCTTATAACGACTATAAAAGGAATAAAACGGCCTAAAACGTTTTTAAATGGCTTAAAACGACTATAAACATGAATTTGGCCTACCCAAAAATGTTTTTAAATGTCCCATCCGTAATGTTTTATAGTTTAAAGCATCAGTCTGTAGAGTTTTTTAACTGAAGACGTACAGTATGGCCCATAAAAATATGCGAAAATCGTCATATCATGTTTCATGGTAGTTTTTATATGGAAAATACAAACGAAACATTGATGTTATGCATTATTTGTATTTTTTAACTTGTTTAATCTCTGTTTTTCGCTTTGGACATGATTTGAATTTTTGATTTCACCTTACCAGAGGGGAGTTGGAAGCATACATTCAAATTTTATCATACAGTCGTCGAGATCAATATCTTTGTGATGAAAGCTTCTAAAATATCAGCGATGAGGTGAGATTCTTCCCGAGCAGAAGAAAATAACTACTGAATACCAAATTGAGGTATTCCATACCAGACAATTTCCAATACTTACAACCTGAATGAGGTATGAATGAGCCCTGCATAAGAGGTAAAATACCTCAAATAATACCTTATGCATATTCTACAAATACCAAGCTGATAACTAGATCAGGTATTGTAATACCTAAATAATACTTGATGCATTTTCATATAAAAGTGAAATTTTTCAATACCTCCAGCCGTCCTCAATAGCAATCGAATACCAAAATAAAGTATTTTTAATTGTTTTTCAAATACCATTATAATACCAAAATGAGGTATTGACAACTGAATAGTACCTAATTATGGTATGATACCAAAATATGGTATGCATAAGTTATTGGGGAGTTATTTGTTCCTCATCGGGTTCACAGGCCTTGTCTCCAACATTCGGCCATATAAAATTATAGAATGGATTCATACATGGAGCAATGGAGACTTTAAAATACTTCAGAAAAAACGGCTCATTCTGGAGAGCCGTGGTTGAACCTTTATATAAGTGTGATAAGCTGCTCTGTTTTGCTCAAAACCTATGAGCTAGTATTGATATAAGTTGTCTCTAACCGATGGAAAAAATTTCCTCCTCGAAAAACCGTTATAGACCTCTGTATTCAATTTTTATTAATTTTTAATGAAAAATGAAGGCATATCAAACTCACTAGACGCAAATGCCCCCAAAACTATGACCCTTACAAAATATTTCATTGTGTCCATGGAAAACACGTTCTCTAAGAACTCCTCCATCCTCTGATACCAAACAAACTAAAATTTTCAACAATAAAGTGTAATTTTCGATGGTGGAAATTTTATCACCAAAGTATACGACAATCAGACGCTGTTTCTAATTTTGAGCGGACAAAACCTTTAAACTTCATTACTTTTTAACATTTTTTAGAATTGTAGGAAAAATATGACAAAAATTGTCCTAGATAGCGAAGTTATGTCAAAATATACTACCATAATCAGAAATTTCATTCACTCACACAAACAATAAAAATAACGCTTATGGATGCAAAATTCACGTTCAAACAATTTTCGCATTTCTACATGGACCATACTGTAGTACAATAAATAAAATAAATAAATAAATAAATAAATAAATAAACGACTATAACGGTTAAAAACGTTTTTAAATGGCTTGAAACAGCTTTAGATGGCTTAAAACTTCCTAAAATGGCTTAAAACGGCATAAACGGCATTAAACGGCTTAAAACTGTTTAAAGCAGCTTAAAACGGCATTTACAAATTACGTCACGCTCCGAAGGAGAAGGGGTTCGAGACAAGCGTGACCAGCCCTACACAAATTTCGGAGAACTCATACAAAAAAACGTGACATAGGGGGTGGGGGAGGGGTAAAAAGAGTTGAAATTTAGCGTGACATAATTTGTATACCATCCCTAAACGGCATAAAACAGCCTAAAACGTATATATGGCATAAAACGACTTTAAACGGTTAAAAACGGTTTTAAGAGGCTTGAACTTATTGCTGTTTGTATTTGAGAAACAAATCTTGACTAAACGTCCTCCAAAAGCGGTAACGCAAAACAATCAAAGGACACCTAGCAATGATTATATAAATCACCGCCGCCCTAGCAAGATAAATCCATCTATGACACCGCGTTTCTTGTGAAAAATCTTACCGCGTTCGATGTTCCCGCATTCGATATTTCATTTCAAACGCACACAGCTTGAAACGGCTTAAAACGCCTTTGAACGGCTTAAAATGACTTAAAACGGCTTGAAATGGCTTCAAACGGCTTTATATTGCTTAAAATTGTTTAAAACGGCTGATAACAGCTCTTAAACTGCTAAATTTAAAATTTTAAAGGGCTTTAAAATTGCTTACAATAATTAATATGATTAAAAATGGCTTGAAATGACACAAAACGGCTTAAAACGTCCAAAATTGATAATTCAAAACGGCTTAAAGTAGCTTTAAATTGCTCGAAACGGCTTCTCATGGCTTAAAACGGCTTAAAGCGACTTGGAACGGCAATCACCTTGGAATTATCTCTGTGAATGGTTAATAAATTATTAATAAATAATCGCATAATTGACCTTTATCGAAAAACTGTTTGTGAAAATATGGTACCAATACTGAACCATAGCGCGAAAAAAACAAACAAACACTGTAGGAATATCTGAAAGAAACTCAAAATTATTCACAAATAGAATGTTAAGTAAAATTCTGGAGAAATATGTTAAATCAATGCAAAACCCCTAGAAAGTTGCAAAACAATATTGCAAGGATTGATTGTAGAATGTGGGGATTTTTTTTTAAATATGTTATATCTAAAGAAATCAACTAAGATATTTTTTTCTTAAGTTCAACTACCGGCAGACTTAAGGTGTTCCTCAAAAGCCAGAAACGTAGCATGGCAGATGCGTAATTTCATTGTATTCTTGAAAACAGTATCAGATAGGGTAGACAATGGTACCGTGCATTTTGAATAAATAATTAATCATCTTCTTCTTCTTTCTGGCGTTACGTCCCCACTGGGACAGAGCCTGCTTCTCAGCTTAGTGTTCTTATGAGCACTTCCACAGTTATTCACTGAGAGCTTACTATGCCAATGACCATTTTTGCATGTGTATATCGTGTGGCAGGTACGAAGATACTCTATGCCCTGGGAAGTCGAGAAAATTTCCAACCCGAAAAGATCCTCGACCGGTGGGATTCGAACCCACGACCCTCAGCTTGGTCATGCTGAATAGCTGCGCGTTTACCGCTACGGCTATCTGGGCCCATATATTTTTGAATAATTTTTAAGGAAGTTGTTCATATGAAAAAATGTATAGTGTGAATCCAAAAAAAAAAAAATATTTTTGCAGTTTTTATGACGATCTGCTTGAAGCAATCCAGCGCTGTTCATTAAGAATTTTGTGTCGGAGCATTTCTGGAATATTCTAAAATAATAAAAACAAGACATTTTGTAGAAGTACGATATTTTGATTGAAACTTAATAGTTTAAATAGGTTAGTAACATTCTGTTGCAAAGTTTGAATGGAATTACTGGATGAGTATTCGATGGTATTCTTTGAATAAGCAAAAGTGAACAATAACATCCGGAATAGCCGAAAACGGAGGGTGCTGAAAACAGAGCAATCCACAAACAGGCATGTCAAAAACGGAATTCCATGGTATTCATGAAAAAAAAAAGTATCAGGTAAGGTAGACAATGGTACTGTGAAAGAATAGGTGGAATTCAGGAAAAAGTTAGAGAATAAAAAAATGGAAGTTGTTAGGAAGTTGTTTTAGGAAGTTGTTGATCACATGAAAATATGTATAGTGTAAACCCATAAATTCGCAACAAATTTTGATTTTTTGTAATATTTAAGCAATCCAGGGCTGTTGTTCAAAAAGTTTATGTCAGAGCGTTTCTGGAGAAATTCCAAAATAATAAAAACAAGAAAATTTTGCTGGAACTTTATAGTTTAGATAGGACAGCAACACTATGTTACAAAGTTGGAAATGAATTACTGGATGAGTATCTGACGGAATTCTTTGAATAGATAAGAACTAAATGAAATCAGAACTTCCAGGGCTGTTATGAGCGCCATAGAAATACAAAATGTCAGTCACAAATCTCCCGGTTGGCGGGAAACATGCTTTTAGAGCTGGCTTCCTGATATCTGATAACTTTAGCAAATAAAGCGCTTATTCAATAACTGTGGAAGTGAAAGTGCTCTTGAATAGATGACTAAAATAAGAATGATTTTTTTTGTCCAGCGAGGATTTCTAAGAATAACAGCTATTGCTCTGTGCGTTTAAAACGCAAATATCAAAAACGAGAACATCAAACGCGGTAAGATTGTCCACAAGCAACCCGATGCCAGAGATAGCTTTTCTCTGCTAGGTTGGCGGTGATATGTGTGATCGTTGCTAGGTGTCCTTTGATTATTTTGTCTTATCGCATTTGAAGCTCATTTGGTCGAGATTTGCAATATATGTCCAACAATATCTGTAGTTTCATGACGAACACACCCAGTTTTCAATACAGACCCAGGTCTGAGACTCTAATAGACAGTTTAAGTTAATCAATTTTTGTTGCGATCTTATCGAAATCTTACGTTGTCTATAAATGTAACGATAAATTACAACTTTTGTATAAGGTCTTATTTTAGCTGTATGAAAGCGTGAAGATGTCTTTGCATCTCGTAACTTGTTCATCTATCAGTGACGGGACTATTTTACTTCAATATTTTGCATAGCATAGCATAGCATAGCATAAAGCATAGCATAAACTGACTGTACATGTCAATGGTTGCTACTCCGTGATTGATCGGAACTGGTAAGAATTGCACTACGATCCAAATGAATAAGGGATGGGAGTTTCCGCTTACTCTCGAAGTGCAATTTTAGCAGATCTAATATTATTGATCAATAACGGCGCCGGCCAAGTCCTTACAGTCAGTTGGGATGGGGAAGGAATGTTAGGGTGTAATGATTGTTGCTTCTAGAGACCGAGAATACCTCTGCATCTCCACAATCACCACGGGAAGGGTGTTTATTAGTGAGGAAGGAAAAGATCTGGGAGTCACCTCTGGTCGGTGATGCGATCCATGGACAAGGGGGAAATATACGACTTGTATTTAAAGCTAGTTTTGTATTTTTGTCTCGAGAAGTTTTTGGAAAAATTACGTCAACATCTATAATGTCGAACAATTCAAAAGACGTTTTTATTAATGACGAAAACTGAAAATTACATGTATATATTTTAACTTATATGAAACAGGAATAATGCCGACACTTGTAGTGACGAACCATACATAGTTTGTTTGAAAATTACATATGAGTATTACTGTGCATTTTGTCTCGATATGGTAGAAGTTTTAGAAAATACGTCAACATTCACAATGTCGAACAATTCAAAGGATAATTTTTAATAATGTCAAAAAGAGAAAAATATATGTATATTCAAATTGTATAAGAAAAAAGCATAATGCCGACACCTATAGTGACAAACCATACAAAGTTTGTTTTAATATTACATAAAAGTTACGCTTTCAAGAAAATATGTGTTATCATAAGCATGAAACGAACTCACCAGTTGGCCATCCATTCTCGACTGAACACAAAACTGACACTGACAGCAAAACTTCTTGGCGTCCCGAAAATAAACCGTCTTGCTTGGGCCTTCCCAAATACGTACCCAGCAAGACGCTCCAAAACAAAGGGAAAAAAAAAAATCTCCGGCGACGAAAACACGCGCGAAACCGTCAACAAACTCTATCGGACGACGCAAAACCGAACCGTCCTGCTTGGGCTTCTCGAAGCACTACCCAGCAAGACGCTCCAAAACAGGGGGAAAAAATTCTCCGGCAACGAAAACGCGCGAATCCGTCAGCTAAATCAATCGGACGACGCAAAACCGAACTGTCCTGCTTGGGCTTCACAAAGCACTACCCAGCAAGACGCTCCAAAACAGGGGGAAAAAAATTCTCCGGCAACGAAAACGCGCGAATCCGTCAGCTAAATCAATCGGACGACGCAAAACCGAACTGTCCTGCTTGGGCTTCACAAAGCACTACCCAGCAAGACGCTCCAAAACAGGGGGAAAAAAATTCTCCGGCAACGAAAACGCGCGAATCCGTCAGCTAAATCAATCGGACGACGCAAAACCGAACTGTCCTGCTTGGGCTTCACAAAGCACTACCCAGCAAGACGCTCCAAAACAGGGGGAAAAAAATTCTCCGGCAACGAAAACGCGCGAATCCGTCAGCTAAATCAATCGGACGACGCAAAACCGAACTGTCCTGCTTGGGCTTCACAAAGCACTACCCAGCAAGACGCTCCAAAACAGGGGGAAAAAAATTCTCCGGCAACGAAAACGCGCGAATCCGTCAGCTAAATCAATCGGACGACGCAAAACCGAACTGTCCTGCTTGGGCTTCACAAAGCACTACCCAGCAAGACGCTCCAAAACAGGGGGAAAAAAATTCTCCGGCAACGAAAACGCGCGAATCCGTCAGCTAAATCAATCGGACGACGCAAAACCGAACTGTCCTGCTTGGGCTTCTCGAAGCACTACCCAGCAAGACGCTCCAAAACAGGGGGAAAAAATTCTCCGGCAACGAAAACGCGCGAATCCGTCAGCTAAATCAATCGGACGACGCAAAACCGAACTGTCCTGCTTGGGCTTCTCGAAGCACTACCCAGCAAGACGCTCCAAAACAGGGGGAAAAAATTCTCCGGCAACGAAAACGCGCGAATCCGTCAGCTAAATCAATCGGACCTATTTTACTTCAATATTTTGAAACAAAAAGTCCAGCAGAACATGTTGTGTGAAATCCCCATTTCATCACTTTAAGCTCTTGACTACTTTATGAGCTTACTGCATCTTCACCCCTCATGTACACTCTGACTCCTACCACTCATGCAACATCAGCTCTTCAAGTTCCTACGAACTGGTAAGTCACACTCCAAAACCGGTTCGCATGCTCTCTCAGCAACCTCCCAGCTTCCCATCCACACCACTTTTCGCAATGTGTGCAAATCAGCTGCCCTTGTTCTTGTCTGCACATTCACCGAAGTTGGTTGGTAGGTATTAGTGTGTGCTGTTTGGAGAGGTGGAGCATAAAATTTTCCTTAGGATTTCCACTGCTTGCATCCCGATTACTTCAAGCAACGAATGAACCCTTTCTTCTCCAACTGGAACCTGGATCCACTTCAACTCCGAGCTTTGGTCGATGCTCCAATCCCTATCCACGTTGTTTGCCCTTGCTCGTTTAGCCCCGGCTTCGGTGAGTAGTTTGTATTTTGTTTACCTCGCGAGATTCCATGCAGGCTCATGATCATCACGATGACGACGTCTTGGCGGTCACCACGAAGAACAAGAAGCGTCCAAGGCGAAAGAATGCATTATTCTTGCACTCCGCGCACCGCCGCCGTTATAATAAACATTTATAATCTTGTATCGTGATTTTTTCCCTCTCGGTTTTTTCCATTCCTACCCTCGGCAACTTTAGGTTGCCGCACGAAATGCGCTCTTTACTGCATAATGGTTCGCTGCTAAGGTTGCGAATTGGTGCTCATAAAAGCTCGCGTAACTTGTTTGAGAGCTGTTTTTTTTGCAGGCTGCCGAACAGACAGCGGCTCGGAGTTTTGTACGAGATTAATGGAAAGGATTATGTCCACTGGTGGCCTTTCACGGACTCGTGAGAGTCGGCAGAAAATGGGACGGAGTGCTCCATCTGATAACGGAGTGCAGGATTTAATGTGGTTTGGAAGGCAATGACTTGGAAGGAGCTGATGAAAATAAAGGAATTTTTTCGTATAGCTTGAAAGTTTTTTCAACAGATTTTCATGAAACTCATTTTCAGAAATATGAAGCGTTTTCTTGAGCTACATGGAAACTTCTGTTCAAAAGCTTGAAAGCATCTCTTAAGAAGCCTAAAAGTTTTTCACCTCAAAAGATTGGAAGCTTCTTTTCAAATGCTTTGAAACTTAACGTCAGAAGCTTGGAAGCTTCTCTTCAAAAGCTTGGAAGCTTCTCTTCAGAACCTTGGAAGCTTCTCAGGGATGGTACACAAATTATATCACGCTAAATTTCAACTTTTTCTACCAACTCCCCCCCCCCCTTTGTCACGTTTTTATATGAGTCCTTCGAAAATTTTGTAAGGCTTGTCACGTTTGGTTTGACCCCCTCCCCCGCTTGGAGCGTGACGTAATTTGTGCATGACCCCTCATTCAGAAGCTTGGAAGTTTCTCATTCAGAGGCTTGGAAGCTTAGAAGCTTCTCATTCAGAAGCTTGGAAGTTTCTCATTCAGAAATTTGAAAGCTTCTCATCAAAACCTTGAAAGCTTTTGTGATTTTATGGCTTTCTCAGTCTAGGCAAAACAAAACTTTCCGTTTTGATTTCCCTAGACTGAGAAAGCCATAAAATCACAGTTAAAATCCTTCCAGTCGAGTATCCCAGATCAACACTTGAAAGCTTCTCTTCAGAAGCATGGAAACTTTACTTTCAGAAGCTTGGAATCTTTTTCTTTCAGCAGCTTAGAAGCTTCTCTTCCAAAGCTTGGGAGCTTTTCTTTAGAAGCTTGGAATAATCTCTTTCATAAGCTTGGAAACTTCTCATTCAGAAGCTTGAAACTTATCATTCAGAAGCTTGGAAGCTTCTCATTTAGAAGGTTGGAGCTTCTCTTCAGAAGCTAGGAAGCTTCTCTTCAGAAGCTTGGAAGCTTCTCTTCAGAAGCTTGGAAGCTTCTCTTCAGAAGCTTGGAAGCTTCTCTTCAGAAGCTTGGAAGCTTCTCCTCAGGAGCTTGGAAGCTTCACATTCAGAGCTTGGAAGCTTGACATTCAGAAGCCAGGAAGCTTCTTATTCAAAAGCCTGGAAGCATCTCTTTCAGAAGCTTGGTCGCTTCTCTTCAGAAGCTTAGAAGCTTCTCATTCAGAAGCTTGGAAGCCTCTCTTGAAAAGCTTGGAAGCTTCTCTTGAGAAGCTTGGAAGCTTCTCTTGAGAAGCTTGGAAGCTTCTCTTGAGAAGCTTGGAAGCTTCTCTTCAGAAGCTTGAAAGCTTCTCATTCATAAGCTTGGAAGCTTCTCATTCAGAAGGTTGGAGCTTCTCTTCAGAAGCTAGGAAGCTTCTCTTCAGAAGCTTGGAAGCTTCTCTTCAGAAGCTTGGAAGCTTCTCTTCAGAAGCTTGGAAGCTTCTCTTCAGAAGCTTGGAAGCTTCTCCTCAGGAGCTTGGAAGCTTCTCCTCAGAAGCTTGGAAGCATCTCCTCAGAAGCTTGGAAGCTTCTCCTCTGAAGCTTGGAAACTTCTCCTCAGAAGCTTGGAAGCTTCTCCTCAGAAGCTTGGAAGCTTCTCCTCAGAAGCTTGGAAGCTTCTCCTCAGAAGCTTGGAAGCTTCTCCTCAGAAGCTTGGAAGCTTCTCCTCAGAAGCTTGGAAGTTTCTTCTCAGAAGCTTGGAAGCTTCTCCTCAGAAGCTTGGAAGCTTCTCCTCAGAAGCTTGGAAGCTTCTCCTCAGAAGCTTGGAAGCTTCTCCTCAGAAGCATGGAAGCTTCTCCTCAGAAGCTTGGAAGCTTCTCCTCAGAAGCTTGGAAGCTTCTCCTCAGAAGCTTGGAAGCTTCTCCTCAGAAGCTTGGAAGCTTCTCCTCAGAAGCTTGGAAGCTTCTCCTCAGAAGCTTGGAAGCTTCTCCTCAGAAGCTTGGAAGCTTCTCCTCAGAAGCTTGGAAGCTTCTCCTCAGAAGCTTGGAAGCTTCTCCTCAGAAGCTTGGAAGCTTCTCCTCAGAAGCTTGGAAGCTTCTCCTCAGAAGCTTGGAAGCTTCTCCTCAGAAGCTTGGAAGCTTCTCCTCAGAAGCTTGGAGCTTCTCTTCAGAAGCTTAGAGCTTCTCTGCAGAAGCTTGGAGCTTCTCTGCAGAAGCTTGGAGCTTCTCTTCAGAAGCTTGGAGCTCTCTTCAGAAGCTTGGAGCTTCTCTTCAGAAGCTTGGAGCTTCTCTTCAGAAACTTGGAGCTTCTCTTCCGAAGCTTGGAAGCTTCTCATTCAAAAGCTTGGAACCATCTCTTTCAGAAGCTTGGAGCTACTTTTCAGAAGCTTGGAGCTTCTCTTCAGAAGCTTGGAGCTTCTTTTCAGAAGCTTGGAGCTTCTCTTCAGAAGCTTGGAGCTTCTCTTCAGAAGCTTGGAGCTTCTCTTCAGAAGCTTGGAGCTTCTCTTCAGAAGCTTGGAGCTTCTCTTCAGAAGCTTGGAGCTTCTCTTCAGAAGCTTGGAGCTTCTCTTCAGAAGCTTGGAGCTTCTCTTCAGAAGCTTGGAGCTTCTCTTCAGAAGCTTGGAGCTTCTCTTCAGAAGCTTGGAGCTTCTCTTCAGAAGCTTGGAGCTTCTCTTCAGAAGCTTGGAGCTTCTCTTCAGAAGCTTGGAGCTTCTCTTCAGAAGCTTGGAGCTTCTCTTCAGAAGCTTGGAGCTTCTCTTCAGAAGCTTGGAGCTTCTCTTCAGAAGCTTGGAGCTTCGCTTCTCTTCAGAAGCTTGGAGCTTCTCTTCAGAAGCTTGGAGCTTCTCTTCAGAAGCTTGGAGCTTCTCTTCAGAAGCTTGGAGCTTCTCTTCAGAAGCTTGGAGCTTCTCCTCAGAAGCTTGGAAGCTTTTCCTCAGAAGCTTGGAAGCTTCTCCTCAGAAGCTTGGAAGCTTCTCCTCAGAAGCTTGGAAGCTTCTCCTCAGAAGCTTGGAAGCTTCTCCTCAGAAGCTTGGAAGCTTCTCCTCAGAAGCTTGGAAGCTTCTCCTCAGAAGCTTGGAAGCTTCTCCTCAGAAGCTTGGAAGCTTCTCCTCAGAAGCTTGGAAGCTTCTCCTCAGAAGCTTGGAAGCTTCTCCTCAGAAGCTTGGAAGCTTCTCCTCAGAAGCTTGGAAGCTTCTCCTCAGAAGCTTGGAAGCTTCTCCTCAGAAGCTTGGAAGCTTCTCCTCAGAAGCTTGGAAGCTTCTCCTCAGAAGCTTGGAAGCTTCTCCTCAGAAGCTTGGAAGCTTCTCCTCAGAAGCTTGGAAGCTTCTCCTCAGAAGCTTGGAAGCTTCTCCTCAGAAGCTTGGAAGCTTCTCCTCAGAAGCTTGGAAGCTTCTCCTCAGAAGCTTGGAAGCTTCTCCTCAGAAGCTTGGAAGCTTCTCCTCAGAAGCTTGGAAGCTTCTCCTCAGAAGCTTGGAAGCTTCTCCTCAGAAGCTTGGAAGCTTCTCCTCAGAAGCTTGGAGCTTCTCTTCAGGAGCTTAGAGCTTCTCTTCAGAAGCTTGGAGCTTCTCTTCAGAAGCTTGGAGCTCTCTTCAGAAGCTTGGAGCTTCTCTTCAGAAGCTTGGAGCTTCTCTTCAGAAGCTTGGAGCTTCTCTTCAGAAGCTTGGAGCTTCTCTTCAGAAGCTTGGAGCTTCTCTTCAGAAACTTGGAGCTTCTCTTCAGAAGCTTGGAAGCTTCTCATTCAAAAGCTTGGAACCACCTCTTTCAGAAGCTTGGAGCTTCTTTTCAGAAGCTTGGAGCTTCTCTTCAGAAGCTTGGAGCTTCTCTTCAGAAGCTTGGAGCTTCTCTTCAGAAGCTTGGAGCTTCTCTTCAGAAGCTTGGAGCTTCTCTTCAGAAGCTTGGAGCTTCTCTTCAGAAGCTTGGAGCTTCTCTTCAGAAGCTTGGAGCTTCTCTTCAGAAGCTTGGAGCTTCTCTTCAGAAGCTTGGAGCTTCTCTTCAGAAGCTTGGAGCTACTCTTCAGAAGCTTGGAGCTTCTCTTTATAAGCTTGAAGCTTCTCTTTAGAAGCTTGGAGCTTCTCTTCAGAAGCTTGGAGCCTCTCTTTCAGAAGCATGGAAGCTTCTCTTCAGATGCTTGGAAGTTTCTCTTCAGAAGCTCGGAAGCATCTCTTCAGAAGCTTGGAAACTTTCTTTTAGAAGCTTGGAAGCTTCACTATCAGAAGCTTGGAAGCTCCTCTTCAGAAGCTTAAATGCTTCTCTTCGGAAGCTTGGAAGTTTTTAAGAGAAGCTTGGAAATTGTATATCAAAAGCTCTATTAAAAACTGTATATTTCAAGTGTGCAAGCTTTGCTACCAAAAGTTTAAAAGCTTCTATTCGTATCGCTTCATTAAGAACTGTAAAAGATTTCTACTAGCGAAATCGGAAACTTCTCTTTCACAAGCTGTAAGTTTCTTTAGAATGAAGCCTGAAAACATTTCGAGAAAGTTATGCATTCAAAAGTTGGAAAAATGATTACTTGTTTTCTGGTGCATCTGAGTTTAAAAAAAAAAAGAAAAACATTAGAAAACTTCATTTGAAATTCAATATCTACAGAGAAGAAGAAAATCAAAATAAAAATTTCAAGAAAATTCCACATAATATATTTTGGACCTTAGAATTGAAACTTTCCAAAATGAGACTCAAGACCATACTACAAAGTTGTCAAATAAAATTTATTTTAAGACACAGTTATACAGAAAATGATCCCCATCTCATAAACCTTCAATTGCCCCGCGCGACAATGTACCTTCGTACTGAAATCAGAGCACAACTTTCGAGCGCTGCATTTCGCTGGGCACACACTTGACAGTATTGTTGAATTTATTGCCCCGCTCTAGAACCCGCTCGCCAAGATTTCTTCCCAACCTGGCGTGATTTATATTTTGTTTCTTCTTTGTTTCTTGCCTTTCCCTTTGCAACCTCCGTCATCGTTGTCTTTCACGACCCATTCTTCTAGGAATCTTGCGCTTCGAGTGTATCATTTTACGACGAACCCCGCAGTCGAAAGCCAGTTCCTAGAGTTATTTGTAAACAGTCCACAGATCAGACAGCCAGAAAGAAAGAAAAAGCTCAGCCAGCAAAGTGGAATCACAGACAAACAGACGTAACACTAACATACAAATGTCTTTAAATTTATTCGTTCCACATCTTAGGTGCATCATATGATAAGCAAGTTGCAAGAAACACTGCTTGTGCAACAAGACATGCAGATGGCGGCAGCCTCTGGTAGTGAAGTTTGAAACATATTGAAATGATCGTGGAAATTACGGTGGTCCATGAAAATTTCGTCAATGTTAGGTCTGTTTGTCTGGAACTCCGAAGTACCGAGTCGAGAGATCCGAGAGCAGGAATATCAACTTCAACTCGGTGCTTCTTCTTCGTCTTCCCGTCGCTTCTAGGAGCAACTCGACCTTTCTGGTGGACGCTTATGCTACTTTTACCTGGATGCCATTGCTGGCTTTCTGCTGGGTCGAGTCGAGAGTTGTTCCCGATTCTGCCGACCGCAGACCGAGCGATCAAACGGACACGACGAAACATGGGGCAAATATTTCTTAAACTTTTATCTCTTCCCATTAATCTCTTATCCGCATGCACGAGGAGCTCTGTTTTTGTTGGCTGGTTTATAGCCTTGCGCGATGCTCTCCGGTTACCTGACACGAATAGTCGTAGTCGTCGTCTTCGACAAGGCGACCGTGAGCGAACCAAGATGACGGAGAGAAAGAGGCTGGACCCGACCGACCGAGATGAAGTGACCGGCTTATCACGATTTGCCTAAACCCTTTCGTCTTCTGCTTCTTCGTGACTCCATTATTGGGATGCTGCATTGCGAGTGACCGTTCGGCCATTAGACCGGTTCGTGAGCTTGATCTTTTAGTGTACACAAATATTTATGGTCGTGGTGCCTCGATTGCAATACTCAGTGCGGGAAACGAATAACATGTTTCGCTCGACTCCGTTGTAACGCCAGTCTATCGCACAGAGTGGTGCAAAAACCGGTTCCACCTTGCTAATGGTTGTGTGAGCCGGGCTCGATCGGTTGATCACACGCAAATCCACTCGAACCGAACGAGCGAGCTTTTATCGACAAGTATTCGAACGTCCACACTGATGGGGAGCTATGGATGGAAGTGTGTGCGTAATCGATTGGATGCTGGGGCTGGGAGATTCTCTCCCGCAGCAATTATTAAAATGGTTAATCGTTTTCTCTTTAATTTCGCGGCTTCATCGATGACTGCGACGCGACGAGTGATTGGCAATGGCATTGGTTAGCACGGGGTGCTGTGTAAAGCCTTTTTCGTTTATTGGACTCTCCGAGGTGCGAGTGTGTGTATTCCTGGGGAGTAATTATCACCGCTTACGCCATATTTAGCGGTTGTTCGGTCGGCTGTCGACATCTCGGGGGGACTTGTTTCAGGAGGATTATAAAAGATTTTGAGCCGGGATTTGCATATCAAATGTAATGATGGCGGCAGCTGCCGTTGATCCTGCTGCTGCGGCTGAACGTTCGTGACTTTGGCATTGCGGAGCGGTTAATATTTTGTTGATTTACCGACTTTTCGGGGCATCTGCCCGAATTTGTAAACTTGATTTCGCAAAGTTATTGATTTGCTTGTGCATATTTTGGGAATCTTGTTTTATCTGTTGAAATTCGATTCATATTGGGTTTCTTAATTAGAAGAAAATCTAAAAATAATACCTTGATAAATGATCTGAAAAGATTTATGTGGAGATATCGGTTTGAATATTCCAATAAATCACCAATGAATAAGACATCGTTGCAGTTTTTATTGGCAAAGAAAAGCACACCCTATACATAGCTTATAATAGCTTGTTTGCTCACATGTCAATAATATTATTCAAATGTTAACTATCTAGCGGATCCGAAATCGCCATAATCTGTTGTCAAGATTTAGGAATCATCCATGGACAATATGAGGGAGATACGATCACACTTGTTTGAATCTTGAGAGGTAGTTTATTGCATTTAATTCTATTCACAAACCGGAGTAAATATTTTCTCATGTTAATTCCAGCTTTGACATAAGATCTGCATTCAATTTCGATGATAACACAATGCCAAATATGGAAGGTGCTCTATGCCCAGTAAAGTCGATAAAGATTCTAATTTCGAAAATATCCTCGACTTTTGGGATTTCAACCCTCAACTTGGTCTTGCTAAACAGCTGCGCATTTACGGCTACGGCTAGATGGGCTCCAATAGTGGCTTTATTCCATTGACTAAAATAATCAAAATATTTTATAAAAAAAGTTATGAAATCTTCAAAACTGCCCAAATTTATTACTACAGCTAGAAGTAAAGCTATGTTTTTTGCCTTGGATATTTAACAAGGTGTCAATACAAATTTGTGAAACTTCAGTAGACAAGAGTGTTATTAAGCTTTATCTGCCCGTGATGATTTTTTTTACCTTAGTACACTGAAAAAAAACAAAGTTTTGAGTTGACTATACCCAAACTTAGGTAAATCGATTACTCTTCCAATCAAGAAACCCTCTCTCTTCCCAACGACAAAAAGATCTGCATCATAAGGCATTTTATAAAAACAATCCAAATTCATCTGTTTTTTTTTTATGAAATTTAAGGTAAACCACCTTGTAAATTATGCCAAAACTTGGTTATTGGGTTTTATTACAGTGAAACCTCCATGAGTCAATATTGAAGGGACCATCGACTCATGGAAATATCGAGTCATGGAACAACAATCCTTTGGAAAGTGGCTTCTAGGGCCATCATAGTAACCATGAAATTCTGTTTTTAGTATGGTTCCATGAGTCGATATCGAGTCATGGAACATCGACTCATGGAGGTATCACTGTACGAAAAATTGTATGAAACGACTTAAAATGAAATAGAACCACGTTTTAGTGTAGGTCACCATATAATAGAAACTACACGTTAATGATTCCATGGACTATTCGGCCTTTGAAGGAAGCACCACACTAGACAACGAACTAGAATGCAAAGCCCAGTGGCATTATATATAATTGGTGTTCGCACACGCGAAGAGGGTCTACGCGACGTGTATGCATGGCTTGATCATCACCGATAGCATCAACCAACATCTTTCATCGACAATGGATCCCTGCAGAAACTTGCGTTTTTGGACCATCTCGCTCTATCCGGTCAACCATGTTTATGGTGGAGCGACCCGTTATAAAAGCCGAAGAGGAATCGTGTTCGGTCTCTTTTGCGACGACAACTCGACACCATCTACTACCGTCATCAATCAGCGAAGAAGATAATCAACAAAATAGTGATCAGTTTACCACCCACTCGAGGTGAAATTCTATAATTTGAATTAGTGTGAATATTGCAGTTATGTTAGTTTAAGTAGAAGTAGAAGTAAATAAGTTAAAGAAATAAAGTGCGTTTGAACTTAAAAAGACTTACCTGTAAAGTGAAGAGCCTAAGAGTGCCTGAAAGAAGAAGGAAACGTTGTACTTACCTGTTACTATGAACTGTGTCCTCGTCGAACGGTGTGGTGGATAAAAATCTAGCACAGAATCGCGTTTCAAGCTGAGTTAATCGTACATATGGTCCTTCGAGCCGGATCTCGGTCGTCGAACTCCGTCCGTTCCGGTGCTTCCCGCTCAGAAACCGATCGCCATTGCTGATACCACACCTACGTCCGACCCGCCATCATAGACTTCGCTGAGATCGCCGTTGCTGAACGCCGCCATAGCTGAGATACGAATACAAGGCACTGAACTGCCTTATTTAAGGTAATTAGCGTTCCATTAACAGTGCACTTTCTCCTTTGAGCTACGCGGTCTTTCGCTTTACAGACCCCGCTCACCTTCAACCCGTGATCTACTTCTACTCTATCAACGTCCGTCCCGTCCGGAGATCCTCCGGAAAACTTCCGCCAGCCTTTCGACACCAGCAGTGTCAACGGAATCTGTTATACAAGGCATAGCTTTGCCTTTTCAAAGGTAATTAGATTTCCTATCCGTCCTACTCTTTCTCGTGTGATCTGCGCGGTCTTTCGCTTTGCAGACCGCTCCTCATCAACATGTCCACGGAACGTCGCATCAAGGGCCTAAAGACCAGAATAAGGAGCCTCCTTGCCTCTTTCAACATCATCAAGGCATTCGTTGACGAATATGAGGAAGAAACAGATGCATGTGAAGTTCCAGTGCGCCTAGAGAACCTTAACAAACTCTGGATAGACATTCAAAAGGCTCAGTCCGAGCTAGAATCCATCGATGAGAACTCCGTCGATGAACAAATCAAAGAACGGATCGACTTTGAAACCGCCTACTACCGAGTGAAAGGTGTGCTTCTCGCGATCAATAAACACCCAGTAAATTCTTCCGTCCAAGCGTCACCTTCTTCAAGCTCGCAAAACCCTGTCCCGTCTTCGCACATACGCTTACCCGACGTCAAACTTCCTGTGTTCAACGGAAACATCGACACCTGGTTGAATTTCCATGACCTCTTCGTCTCACTGGTGCACTCTTCCGTCGAGTTGTCGAATATCCAAAAATTCTATTATCTTCGCTCATCCTTGGCTGGGGAAGCACTTAAGCTAGTTCAATCTATCACTATCAGCGCAAACAACTATCTCGTCGCTTGGAATTTGTTGGAAGAGCATTACCAAAACCCTTCACGTCTTAAGCAGACGTATCTAGATGCCCTGTTTGAATTCACCAGTCTGAAACGTGAGTCAGCAGCCGATCTACACTCACTCGTAGAGAATTTTGAGGCCAACGTCAAGGTGTTGAAGCAACTCGGAGAGAGGACTGAATACTGGGATGCCATCCTCATCCGCATGCTTAGCGTTCGTTTAGATGCTACTACTCGCCGAGACTGGGAAGAATTTTCATCCACTCAACAAGCCGTAACCTTCAAGGACCTCACCTCGTTCATCCAGCGAAGAGTCTCAGTACTTCAAACGATACAGAGGAATGTTGTCGAAACTCCAGCATTCATGCAACCTTCCAAGAAAACTCCCCAACGTCCGCTTGCCTGTCATAGCGCTTATCAAACCACATATCAACGGAAATGCGTTTTATGCACCGACCACCATCCGCTATACATGTGTAAAGGTTTTTCGCAACTCTCGCTCGAGGAGAAAGAAGCCGAGGTACATCGCCATCAGCTTTGTAGAAATTGTTTGCGAAAGGGTCATCACTCAAAGGATTGTTCCTCGTCATCCAACTGCCGTCGATGTCAAGCACGCCACCACACTCAGCTATGTCCGAATTCTGCACCATCGGAACCACATTCGATCAGTTCCCAACCATCAACCTCAGTTGTACTTGCGCAATCAGGCGAATCTCCCATCACTTCTGCATGTGCAACCGTCAAAGAGTCCGTCAGCTGTGCCTCCGCAAGCTGCACCCAGAAAAGAGTCCTTCTTGCTACCGCTGTCATCTTCATCATAGACGACGATGGTACAAAACATACTGCTCGCGCTCTACTCGATTCAGGGAGTGAATGTTCATTCATAACCGAACGTTATGCTCAACGCATTAAGGCTCAGCGAAAAAGAATTTGTCTACCAATCAGCGGAATCGGTCAAACAACCACTAAAGCGACAGCAAAATTTCTTGCCTGCGTGCGCTCTCGAATTGGCGAATACTCTACTAACGTCGAGTTTGTTGTCCTACCAGAAGTTACCATCGATCTTCCTGCCACTTCCATCGATATCTCATCTTGGAATATGCCACCCGGCATTCACCTAGCCGACCCTTCATTCTACAATACTAGCCAAGTAGATGTCGTCATCGGAGCAGATATCTTTTTCGAGCTTTTCCGAGTACCAGGTCGTATTCCACTCGGGGAAAACCTACCAGAGCTCGTTAACTCAACTCTTGGTTGGATAGTTTGTGGAAAGGCAGATGTCAACTCTTCGACACCTGTCGTGGTTCATTTTGCAACAGTCACAGCGCACTCATTCACAACTCACAAGCACCCTTTTCAATGGTCGCAGACACTCAATGTACAAGATTCAGAAAAGCAACATCGCCAGCTCCACAGTAAACCGAGAAGCAACTCTCATCAAACTAAATTGATTGCGGATACTCAAACTCCAAGGTCTATTTCTTCCCATGCACTCGATGTAAACTCTCATAATTTTGCGAGTCCCGCACAGCAATCTGCAATTGCACCTAAGTTGCAACTCAATCACCCACGCTCGTCTATCTCAACGATTGCATTCGAAGGCCATCACGCTGCATCCAATCAGTGGCAGAATCATTCCCGATCAACACTCTACCAATCGCTCCAGAGGACAAATTCATCAGTGGAGTCAGCTCACAGGGGCCAGAAGATGCAAAATAATCGTTCCATTCAACCTTGGCCATGTCAATCAGTTGGACATACAACTACTCTTCAATGAATCACACCACCCAATTCAGAAAAACCATCAATGGGCCACCAATTTGTAATACTGTTGGCACAAGGAATCGACATCCATTACATCGAGCATCCGTCATCAACATCAAAATTCGCATCGTTTCCATCGCAATCATCGGTGCTACACTTCGTTCATCGTCAACAATCGAATGTTCCACCATCCACGCTGATATCAGGCATACAAAATCACTATGAGTTCACCATCGCTTCTCTCCTCAACCAATCGATATTCCAGCAGCTGAATTTTATCCGGCAACACCTAAAATGAAATCAAGGGTTTCAATAATTAGTGGATCAGGTAAGAACCTGTTCAAATCCATGTTTTTGTCGTAACCCGCTACCGGGTCTTATCTCTTTGCATGTTTACTCTCAACAATCAACTTCATCGTCAATCGTCGAGATCGATCCCGAACCGAGACAAGAGACAACGAATGTTGACAGCTGATACTTGTACGTCATATTTTCGTCGATATCACCGAAGACATCTCAACTTAGCAACTGTCAGAAATGCGATTTCTGAAGGGGCCAGTATGTTCGCACACGCGAAGAGGGTCTACGCGACGTGTATGCATGGCTTGATCATCACCGATAGCATCAACCAACATCTTTCATCGACAATGGATCCCTGCAGAAACTTGCGTTTTTGGACCATCTCGCTCTATCCGGTCAACCATGTTTATGGTGGAGCGACCCGTTATAAAAGCCGAAGAGGAATCGTGTTCGGTCTCTTTTGCGACGACAACCGTCATCAATCAGCGAAGAAGATAATCAACAAAATAGTGATCAGTTTACCACCCACTCGAGGTGAAATTCTATAATTTGAATTAGTGTGAATATTGCAGTTATGTTAGTTTAAGTAGAAGTAGAAGTAAATAAGTTAAAGAAATAAAGTGCGTTTGAACTTAAAAAGACTTACCTGTAAAGTGAAGAGCCTAAGAGTGCCTGAAAGAAGAAGGAAACGTTGTACTTACCTGTTACTATGAACTGTGTCCTCGTCGAACGGTGTGGTGGATAAAAATCTAGCACAGAATCGCGTTTCAAGCTGAGTTAATCGTACAATTGGTTTGAATTATCATCAAAAGCAGAGATTCGCAAACCTATAGTAGGACATAAAGGGGGGTGGGACGTTTCGCATAAAGATTTTTCACATAAGGACGTTTTGCATAAGAAAGTTTTACATAATGAACATTTGGCATAATGAGAATTATATGCCTTGTTTGAAATGCTACCTGTCCTTGTATGAAACTGCTTTATACAGAACGTCAATTATGCCAAACATCCTTGTGCGAAACGTCCTTATGCGAAATGGGTCACCCCCAGCATAAAGATATCTTAGGGGGGTCTGAATCATCACATTTCGCAAATACGTGTTAACGCACACAATCAATGTAGGAATGGTAGGACACTGCTCTGTTTTTTAAATTTTGTTTCTTTTTTTGTTTCTAAATTTTATCTTTCAATATTGAGTTTCGATAACAAACTAGTTCACTTCAAATCAGTCTTTTTTCAAACACGTGTATCCTCAATGCACAATGGTCGGGCTCCATATAAAGAGGTGACCAAAACTGCTAACCATGATTTTGAGATTTTTACGGTTGGGTGACAAAACGTCAAATCCCAAAAAGTCGAATGCCAAAACGTCGAAAGGACAAAGCGAAAATTCTTGGAAGAATGATTCTCTGTCGTTATTCATAGCATATCTAATCGATCACGATGTGAAAAAAATGAGTATGGAAAACAATTTACAATTTTCGACGTTTTGTCCCTTTCTACGTTTTGGTATTTGACGTTTTGTCTTCAGACATTTTGTTCCTTAACCACACGTTTTTTTATTATTTTAAGATATATCTAACGTATTATATTATTTTGATGCTTGATTTAAATTGGAATGAAATTTAAAGTTTTTTGCTTCTCATGCTGTCAAATTGGCTAAAGTAAAAAATTAAAGAATGTGATAACAAAATGAAGTACAAGATTTGTATTTAAGGAATGTCATATTTCCATAATGTTATTAACTATCTGAATACTTACAGTTCAACACTGTTATCGAGCAGGAGGATGAAAAAACATAAATTTTGGTTGAAGTTTCATTGTATTAGTCTTTAGTCTTTAGACGATTTTAACATGAAAAAAAACAACTCTTTTCGCGTCATGTCACCGCCATTTCAAACAGTGTAGATCGAGAAGCATGTTAAGGTCTTACATAAAACTTTGTTTTTGCATAAATTAGCCAGTATTCAAGTTAGAGCTATTTCAATAATTCAAACTATTACTTACATTTTGACGATATTTTTCAGACTTCCACTCTTTCTACACATTTTATTCAAACTCGTTCAAATACAACGGACAAACTAAATTTGGTTGCATTTCTAATAAATGACGCGTTAAAAAACGATTTAAATATGTGAATAGCCCTTCTGGAACAATAAAAACACCACATAACATTTTCAGCTTACATATTTCTTCGATTAAAGTGATAAAATTAGTTTTGACTAAACCATTATGATAATGACAAGAACCCTATTTGAATTGTTGCTTTGTCAGAAAGAGTCACATCCTGATATACTCATCCTTGGTATAGAATCGTGAAAAAGACACGAGAAAGATAAGAAGACGGGAAACAACATGACAGAATGGCACGATGACCAGAATGACCGGATGACAGGAACACAGCAAGACAACACTGGCGTAGCTATGATTTTTTTTCGGAGGGGCCTAGGGGAAGCCTTGCAAAATCTTGTTCTACAGAGGTAATGTCGGTCGGAATAATCACGATTTTCACAAACTTAGTAGTTTTTATTGATTTTATTTGTTTGTGATCTTTTTTTTCATATCTCTCTACTTCATTGATATATGTAAATTTCTATTTTTACTACGGAATATAAAAAACTCCTTCACGAATTCTCCCAAAGACTTACGGAGGAATATGAATTTTGATTCTACCACGAACTATGGTAAGATATTAACCCATATGCTTTAAAGGGATTCCTCTGAGAATTTGTACGGTGATTTCTTCATGAATTATTTCCACACTTTTTAGTGCTTTCACCAAGTACTGCTTTACCCGTTATCACTGAGTTCCTCCTGGGATTCCCACGGATAATCATTTTCGGGATTAGTAGTTATTATTAAACCAATTCTTCCTTAAACTTTTTGATCTCAAAAGATTTTTTTCGAAAAATATCTACCTATCTGATTGATTGAAAAATGTCTTGAAAAATTTAGCCAATGTATTCTCTAGAAAATCCTTTAAATATTTCTATATCCCTCTACGTACTTATAACATTTAAACTCCAATTGTTAGTTTCAAATATCGTCCAACTGTTCCTTAATAATTTGTTTAGGAATTGTTTAAAGAAAGTTTCTCAAACACATAGCACAAAAATTACTAGAAATTGATTTTTAAATCACTGAGCAAGCAATCTTTCTATCCTTCAAGGAGTTCACAATCAGTAATTCCAACTTTGCCGTTGAGGTTTTTCCTAAAGTTTCTCTTCAGATTCCATTAACAAATCTTTCAGAGAGAATGTCTATCTGAACTTTTTCAAGAACTGCTTGACAAATTCGCAGCAAAAAATATCCAGGACTTCACGCAACAAAAAACTTTAAATGATTTTTCCAGGTGTTACTCTAAGGATGCCTCCAAATATTTCACAAGATTTTCAAAAGCAATCAAACATGATTCAATTGGAAAAACGTTCTTAGCGATTTCTCAGAAAAATTCTCTGTAGTACTTCCCGCATACCTTCAAAACTCTCTGGAAAACAAAATTTTAAAATTTCTTCAAAGCCTACCTAAGAACATTAAAAAAACACACAATATTTCTACGTATAATGTTCCTAGCGGACTACGTTTACCTGTTCTATAAAAAACTTTTCGGCGAAAAAACTAGAACATTTCCCAAGCATTTCCTTAAAGAATTATATTTTTGTTTTCCCTGTGATTTCGTCCTAGGATTTTTCCTAGCAATTCACCGGAGATTCATCCGGAGAGTGTTTTCTTTAGACATCATTAAAAAAAATCAAA
This sequence comes from Aedes aegypti, assembly GCF_002204515.2. Lineage (NCBI taxonomy): Eukaryota > Metazoa > Arthropoda > Insecta > Diptera > Culicidae > Aedes > Aedes aegypti. The sequence continues at coordinate 387,164,676 of NC_035108.1, forward strand.
AACTTCACTCAAGGATTTTGTAATTCATTTTGAAACTTCGCAAAAAATTAGGCATTAATTTCGGTTTTAGGTTTTTCTCCAGGAATACTTCAATATTTTCTTAAAGATTTCTTTTCAAATCACTTCGTATCCACATATTAAATCCAATTTATACTAGGTTTCTAGAGTAACACATGCAAATTAGAAATTACAGATAATTTAAAGCTTAAATTGATTTTGGGAAAAAAACTAAAGTCCTGCTGCCGAAACTTTAAGAACTCAACGAAGAATTTCTGAAACTTTTTGACATAATTTCTTACGATATCTCTGACAGAAAGGCTTAGGTAGTTAATGACAAAAAAATGTTCTTTTACCTTAGTCTTTTGTAATGGATAATAATTTATTGAGACATTTGTATCTAACATCTTAGAAAACGTTTCGCATGAACTTCGGAATAACATGGTACTATGGCGTACAGATTTATGTAGACAATTTTTATCTCCGACTTGCAGAAATTCCAAACAAACTTATTTGGAGGGAGCTATTTTTCATTATTGTGGTAGAAACTGTAGAAAATTAACGCGAAAATATTGACGTTATTTTTTAAGAACATTGCCAAAGATGTCTCAAGGTAAAATTCGTAATGAGAGATTTTACTGAATCTTAGAGGAAATTTTTGCATCATTTTGAAAACTTGTTGATGGTATTTCAGATATCAGGAACCGTGCGTATAAGAATTCTGCAATTTTTTAAAACTCTTAGAATTTCCCTTTTTTCTGAGATTCTTTTAAGTGTTTTTTTAGTATGAAGTTCTTCATGCAAGTTCCAAGAAAGATAAATGATTATTTATATTTTTTCTAGAGTTTAGTGACTATACAATAAATGAAACCTCTTATGAATAAAAAAAAAATAATAAAAAAAACAATGTTTTTAAGAAGTACCTTAAAAACATGTTGAATATTTTTGGATTCCCAGAACTCTGCCAGAAAGCTTCTAGGAACCCACCCCTGAAATCTTAAAATATGGATTTGGCCTATAATTGTTAGAACTATTTCTGGAAAAATGTTTTAAGGAAGATTTTAACAAATTTAGTAATGAATATCTTCCCCCCTTCGCAGTTATTTTACCAAATGTTTCTCCATAATTTCCTTTACCGCTATGCCAAAGTCGAAAGTAAAAGTATTCATGGAGTTTTCCAACAAATTTCCTCTGAAGATTCGAAACCCAGAGACATTTCAAAAACACTTCAAAGATAATTCTTGTATAAACTGCTTCAAGAGTTTCCAGAAAAAAAGTAGAAGTATTTCTGACGCAATTTGGGACATTAGGTGAAACTCGTAAAATATTTGGTAATAAATTATATGGGAAAACTATCAGAAGGAATTTACAGAGGATTTTTAGTAAATGTCTGTGAAATATATCAGTTTAATATTAAAAAGAAACAACATTCTTTGGACTTCTGCAAGGTTGTTTCTTTAGTTGAATCCACGAGCATATTCCGTGATTTATTTGTGGATACAAATTAGACATAAAAGGAAAAGTTTTCCTCTAGAAGGAATTCACGTTGAAAGTATGAACAAATATTACAATATTATTTGTATATGATTTTGCAACCAATTTGCTCGTGTGGAAAGCGGAGCATTCCATTCGTGACAACTGGAACGATCGATGGGCAGGTGCACCTAAAGGAATGCTTCCGAAAGCGTCTACTTCCTCTTCTAAGGTCACACGATGGTGAAATTGAATAAAACAAACATGGGAAAACATTCATAGCATGTTTTATTTTACACCGTGAAAGTTTGAAGATGATTTGTTGAACGTGCGAATTTTGCCAAATATTTGTGTACGTCGCAATTTGATTCCGTACACCCTTTACGAGATATTTTTCGTACATTCAAGTAAGTTGGTTTTCATGGTTACCTCGATAGTCCCTAGGATTACAGGTGCATTTGTTTTGTATTATGTAACTCGACACCTCCCTAACTCGATGGTACATACATATTTTTTCTATCTTTATTAAAGAGATTTTTAGCCCTGGGCTAGTTCATCTCGGGTCCAACGGCTTTACTTCCCTTCCGAAGGAAATCGTCACTGAAAATTTTAGTGACTATCTCGGAGATGGGATGCGATCCCAGGTCCTCGGCGTGAGAGGCGTGTGTTCTTACCACTACACCAGGTCCGTCCCCCACATTAATATCGAGTTGTGTAGATTATAATTTATTAACATCTAGGAGACCAAGTTAAGGTTGAGCGGCCACAATAAATGTATTGATTACTGATAAATTAAAAAAATAAAACTATTGACAGTTACTAAAGTGTACTAAATTAGTACACTGTGTCAAATAATAATTATAATAGAACACAATTTCTATAAATTTCTCAAGAGCTTAACAGTTATGGAATTTCTATTAACAAAAAGTTAGAGGAAATTATGTAAAAGTTGAAGTTCAAAGTATAATTAAATTTATATGACAAAAATTCATCAAATTGCAGTTTGTAATAAATCATAAAATATATAATTGAAAAGAAAGTCATAAAGAATATAGGTTGTGAAATATTCTTAAATTGCCACACTTCTTGGTTTACTCGCAGATGGCGTCCTAATTCAACCTTTCACTAAACGTTACAAGAAAAAAGCTCCACAACAGTACATCATGAATAACACCAAGTCATGTCTATAACGTGCACGTATACCTATCAGTCGAGCAGATCGCTCCGTTCGAGCAGCTTAAGTCGATTCGTAACGCCCCGCGCAGCTCAGCTTGAACACAAACCCGCTTAAGCTTAACTCGCCGTGAAACGCTCCGTAACACACGCCGCAAAGATGGCCTCCGGTGCCTGTTTTCGAGCACGGGTGCTTTCAAGCTTCCTGCTGCGCATTCCAAGTCGTTCAAGCCACTCAAGCAAAAAATGAGCTCGCTTTGCGTCGTACGATTCAAGTCGATCGGTCAGCATAAATATCATATTTCAAACCTCACGTTTCGCAATTCGCGCGTTTTTATTTTTCGTTCTCTCTATGTTTACAACAGTCCAGTGTGTCCAGTGTGGGTTGTTATCCGGTCATATTTGACCGTATCAGCATAATACAGTTACTATCCTATTCATGAAGGCATAACTGTCGCATATGCTCAACAGTAGGCATTCAAAAAAAGTTGCACAAAATTTGAAGCAACACTATTTTTATTGTAGCTTTCTTTTCTAAGTTGAGGGAATTGAATCTCGAAATCAACGGATAAAACTTTTATGGATGCTCCGCGTGATGTGAAAATCACACCTTATTCAACACTGATACACCGTTTTTTTTTTTTTTTTTAATATAGGACTACATCAACTTCATAGCTTTCTACAACGTTATGCAAACAAAAAGAAATAATTTTTTGACCAAAATATAGTAAGTATAATTTAATTTAATCTTTATAGATGGAAATAGGTATAGGATGAAATATTCATATGGGGCGATTATGCTTTCATAGTCAGTATCGCTTGTCACATATCAATCGATCAGATGACAAATATGTCCGATTGGGCAACTGACATAGAACCGATATCGGCGAACCTTCCACAGCAGTTATCTGATTAATCAGCAAATTCTATCGACGACTACAGTTAGCCTCATTCGAACGAGCTCTCGCCGAGGCCAATGGAAACGATGTTGTTGTTTTTATCGATATCAAAGTGCAAATGATATTGCAACCTGGGCCGGCATCAACTAGCTGCCGGACTAATTGAATATTCCCATTTTGTGCAATAATGCGATTTACATAGGAATGTAACCAAGTCGAGACCTAGAATGACAGGTATCTCTGGTCGTTGTATCGATCGGCCTTACAAAAGCGAAGGGAAGAAAGCAATTATCCCCTTGTCCGCTTTGTGTAATGCTAGGGCTGCAGTGCCAGAGATCAATCCCATCAGCAGAGAGCAGCGCGACAGTTCTTGGGTGTAACTGTCATGATATCGCTCGATCGATCCGATCGGATCGATTAAGGCAACGAAGGCAACGAGTGACAAATCACATACAAGAGACATGCTGCACTGGCTGGCTGGCTGGTTGATTGCGCTGACAGAGAAGGGATCGAAAGGGAGGCTCGGTATAAATATATGTAAGATTTATGAAGTTTTATTAATATTTACAGATTAGTATGGAAATTCAAAAGCGTCTGGGTAACAAAAAAAAAAAGAAATCGCTCAACGGTATTCTACCATATTGAGATCAAAATTTTCTATATTCGTTGAGTGAATAATACTTTGAAATTGTCCATGGGTATACCGTTTTGATTCATATTGCAGACACTTAAGGCTTTAGTGAAGTATAACTGGTATAACTCATCAGAAACCATACAAAATAAATTATTCTGTATGATTCCTCCACCTTACAGAGCCTTCAAAACAATTAGCTTTCGAATGGTGGGTGATAATTTTGATTCTGTAACATGAGTGATTTTAAATAAATTGAAATGTGTGGACTTTTCATGATTCTTATTTCGGACGCTTTCTAACTTTTACCTCATATTCCGGACACTTTGATTCGAATTCCGGACAGCTCATGAAAATCATAAATAGAACAGTAAAATCATTAATTGAAATCGGCAAACCACTAAAAAGGCGTCTAAGGCAGTTCAGCAGACTAAAACGAACCTCAAAAGTGAGAACTTTAAAAAGGCAAAATCTGAAACATTTTGTGTGAAATGTTTCCCATACAAAGTAAAGTGTCCGGAATTAGAAGTTGTCCGTAATATGAATTAAAACGGTATTCGAGAATTAAGTTTAATATCTCTTTTATTATCATCTTCTTGGAATTACTTCCCAACTGGTACAGAGCCTGTTTCTGAGTGTCCTATCAGAACTTCCAAAGCTATTAGCTGAGAATACGATTTTTTCGTATTAACAAATGTCTGATTCAATTATTTGAGCTAAATGATGACTAATTGGGGATAATGCACAAATTATGTCGCACTACAAGAGGGGAGCGGGTCAAGCCAAGCGTGATAGTTCTCATCCCATTGTGATGATTTTTCTTCCAAAGTTGTTGCAAGTAACTTCGAGTGGAAGGCACTAGAGTGTCCATTTCCCGGCCATTTTGCTCGTCCCGGGATTCGTCACAAAAATCTATGCTTGTCCCGGGAAATCCCGGGATCCCGGAATTTAGCAAATTTTCAATAAAACTAGCATTTCGGCTGAAATGGAAGTACAAATTTAACACTACCACTTTTTTCAATGAAATAAACAGATAATGTAAATTTTCAAAATAATATGTTAATTATAGCAAATCACATTTCAGATAAGACTTTCTTATTTTGATGAAGTAACCAGTGCTGGGAATGGTAATAGTAGTAGGCTTGAATTTTCGCGAAAATCACGAGGCTCTCCAGTACAGTAGCTAAAAAATGTGAATCTCATCAAGTAGGGTAAGTGTTCCCTTAGTTGTGGGTGTTCCCATAGTTGCGGTAGTGCCGTTTTCACTGATTTTATTACATTAGCCACTGAACCGACACTACCAATCGACGTCTTGGCTTGTTGATACACGGAATAGTTGAAAAGAGCGTTCAAATTGCTTTAAAACTGATGAAATATCACTAAAATTGCTAAAACTGTTCTTGCTTGTACCAATAGTTGCGGTAAAGTGTTCCTATAGTGGAGGATCCCATAAGAAAACCACGGATACCGCAACTATAGGAACACAATTTAAAAATATACCGCAACTAAAGGAACAGTGTACCAATAGTGGAGGTATTATTTTTCACTGACATGCCGTGGATTACTGCGATGAAATCATTTTTCTCATTAAGTCAATGGTCGTTACTTCCCGTTACAACATTAACATGTACATTAATTGCGCTTCTTGAATTTAGGCGGTTAAATTAACTTTAATAGTGCTTAGTACCTCCACTATTGGTACATCTACCTTATCCAAAGTTGGGTGCACGAATTTTCTAAATCATGAGTGTCATTGAAGGCTCTAAATGCGGGAAATGCAGCGGGAAATAGAACATTTTTCTACAGTAATTCTGGGTTGCCCTTAGCAACGGGTGTTTTGCTATTTTCAAGGCTTTTTGCCTACAGCAGCGATGGGCGTGAGTTTCACTGACTCCGCTGACTGTGATTGGCTTTACTTGGCTACTGTAGAGTGAATTTCAAGATTTTTCCCAACCCTGGAAGTAACCCAACAAAAATCAAAACTTAGCTTGACTAATAACGGGTTTACTATGGATTTATTTTTTTTTGTCAAATTCTCTATAACACTTATGAGTGAAAGTATGGTGAAAACTAAAGTCATAATTTTAAAGCAATTTGCTCCATTTGAAAAGTCATAAAATCTTTAGAATATAAGTAACTGTTGAGATAATTGAAGGTATTGTAAATCATGCTAAAAGTTATTTACTGAAAATTATTGACTGGAGTTTACTGCCGTGAATCGCGAGTCAGTCCCATCTGTATTTTGGTGAAAATTGAGTTATATCAGTTTTTATTATATCTTCTAATGATGTTTTAGCTGCACTAACGAGAAATCACATTTTGTTCAGTAAAATTAGGAAAAAAAAACACCAAGTCGAATTGTCCCATAATAAAAAAAATAAACGCATGTCAGTCCCACTGCAGATTTTCGCATCGTGTAACACAAAAATAAATCGTTATTTGGTCATCTTTATATTTTTCTTGGTAAGGTAACGGAGTGAAAAGCAAATTATGTAAATTTCATTGAGATCGAAAAATGTTCCAATCTCTTGGAATTTTTTCAATATTTGTATGGAAAACGAGATTAAAAACTTCTCAATCAATTTTCTCAATGCTTACTTTTTACAGATAATACTGACTTGCAAGTTGCAGCAGTTGAGGTGGACTTTCAAATTGGTTATCTCAGTATAGGCTGATAATAACGGCTAATGTTGAAAAGGAAAGCAATAAAACTTCGCAACTAGAAAAATAAAAATTTGTGTTTCGTTGATTCGTAAATTGATCTTTTTATGAAAATAATTACATGTTTATTCTGTTTTTGATTATGCTCTTCCACTTTATCAAATAAGTAATAGTGAGAAAAAATGTCATTGTTCTTCATTGAAATTTAGTGGTTTTCATCAAATTCTACGTACATTTCGGGAAACCCGGGATTCCCGGGATGTCAGAAATAAAATCCCGGGAAACGGGAAATCCCGAAATTTGTCTAATCCCGGGATTTTTCGTCCCGGGATGTCCCGGGATGGACACTCTAGAAGGCACTGATTAGCATTCTAGAAAAGCGGTGCCTTCGCATTTTAGCTTTGCATTAAATCTCGAATAAAAATAATGAAAGTCAAATATTTTCAAGCCCCACGTTATCTCTTGTATTTTCACAGTTTTTCTATTTCGTTTCTAGATGACACTGTATTCGATCACTAAATTGGTTCCACTTGTATATTTTGTTAGTGAAAATGTTGCAATTTAAAATACAATATAATTAACGTGAATTTTCAATAAAGTGAATAAATTAAGTTTTTTTTAGTATTTTTCATAGTGTTGAATGTTTGTATTATTCTTATCTGTTCAAGCATATGATTATATTATTTAATTATGAATAGAATCGAAACGTTTATACAAGAGAAATACAATTAAGCAATGTTCACATATTGAAACGTAGCGCGATTGTTAGCGATAGATTTAAAATGACGGATTTATTATGTCTACATTAGGTACGAGCAGAATTCACTTTGAAAACATATAGGTATTGGTATTGAACTACTTATATAATTTTGCCCAGATTTTCATTTTTAATTTAGGGAAATGTTTAATGACGGTTATGACATTAAATTAAAATCAATTAAATAAGCAATCTTGGAAGTAATCTTTTGTAATAAAATATTTTCAGGGAAATTGATCTGAATATCATTTTGAGAGATGGTATAAGGAATACCAGGTCAACTTTTTTTTTATGTCTTTATTAACGAGATTTTCAGCCCTGGGCTAGTTCATCTCACCAACGGCTTTACTTCCCTTCCGAAGCAAGCCGTCACTATAAATTTTATGTCATAAGTGACTATCTCGGGGATGAGATTCGATCCCAGGTCCTCGGCGTGAGAGGCGTGTGTTTTAAACAATACACCAGGTTCGTCCCCAGGTCAACTTGAAATGGCTGGGTTAAGATGAAATGGCTCTGTATGATAATGTTTTTTGATTATGGGAACTTGACCTGAAGAACTATTGAGTTAACGAATAATGCATGCTCAGAATTTTACAAGAGAAACGAAAAATCATAATAATGTTGGTAAGTCTTGACCGAAATAAAATTAAAATCATGAAGTATAAAACACAAAACGGTAGAAAAAATAAGAAACAATCATGAATTGGGAAAACAATGTTTACCAACTACGTTTGAAGTAAGAACGAAAACTGGCACAAGAAGTGTCTATTCATGTAAGTTTCCTTATGACTTACTTTCAAACAAATTGACGGACATAAACCCTCAATCGTCAAAGTGAATTATCGATGTGGCTAAACACTTCGAGAGGGATTCGCGATAAGGGCCTATCTGACAAATCAATAACAATGAGAAAATAACCAATGAAATTCTCATGTGCAATTTTTAATCCCAATTGGAGAAAATATACTCAAACTTTAACCTTTCAACTTTAATACACATTTCATAAACCTAGTTTTAAAATCCTCATCAATACCACACACATCTCCTACAATTTCCCTAGCTATTTCGTACTAAAAATATATATTATAAGGTTTCGCCTTAAACGCACTCAAGGATGCCAGTATCGCCCAATGTTATGAGCCTGTAATCGATATTTTTTTCAGTGTCGCCTATTACTTTTGCGCCGTGTTTACATTCTGGTTTCAATTAAGCCCGCCATGTACGCCTTGTTTATTTTTTGTTTGCAGTGTCGCCGTTTACTCTCGCCGTGTTTTGATTTCGATTTCAGATGCGCCCATCACTTTGATAAACAAAAACACAGGCGTAATCAATAAAGTGTGTGGTTTGGCATGAGGTGAAGTTTCGTCTTCTACAAATTTGCGTTTTTTGAATAGTTCAATTATCAATAGGGGAAAAGTTCAAGTGCAGTGAATAGACAATCGAGCTACAATTTCAACGCTATATTTTCTTCAATTGTGTACATTTTGTCAGTTTCGCCTGATTCGCGAATCTTTCTAGACTTATTTACGCTAATGCAACGTTCATTTGACAGCCGAATCAAAAAGAATCAAACATAGCTTAATCAGTTAGGTCTTAAACAAAAAAAGCCTTAAATAAATAGAATGTTAAGAATAAAATGCCGAATTCTTTGCAACTGACGTTACAATTTTTTTTGGCTTGAGGTGACAATGCTAATCGAGCGCACGATTCTCGTGTAACTTTTCAAAATAACCTATCTAATATTGAAAGACTCTACACTATCCAAAGACACTGCCTTTCGATCAATGATGAAAAACTTCCCAAAAGCTTCAGTATTGTACTGTTATAGTCAAATGGAAGCGAGAGACTAGACAATCTCTCATTGTTACATATATCTTTTAGTAAATTTTAGCAAGATTTAGTTTAAAAGCATTTGAACATAGGGTGACGATTTTTTTTTCTTTTGAATCAAGACTATGATAACTAAATTCTTATAAGTTTATAAGCATCATAAGATAACATGAATTTTTGTTTAAATTTTGTCATTATTTTTTAATACCCAGATAGCCGTAGCGGTGAACATAGCCAAGCTGAGACTCGTGGGTTCGAATCTCGCTGATCGCGGATCTTTTCGAATTACAATTTTTTTCGTGGTCCCAGGGTATATACACAGATAAAAATATTTAAATTTCAATAGTGCGTAAACAGCAGTAAATCAAATTCATCTATTGTTACTGCATCACGTTTAATTTTCAACTGAAGATGCTTGAATGTTACATGATCGCGTAAATTCAATGTGCATTCGATTGAAAAATAAGCGATTTGTCGTTGACATTTCAGTTTATTTTGATGCTCCAAATATGTGCATGAAAATGAACTGAAATTTACAACATATATTAAGCTGTATAGAATCTTCATACTTGCCACAAAACATACGAATGCAAAAATGGTCAACTGACAAAGAAAGCTCTCAGCAGTATTGTTAGCAATCACGGTAGTCTACACGTTTTCGCTGATATTCGGCAGCGCTTCCCTTAAACATTCACAACACGAGCGATCAAACAAATGTCGAAAAGAAAAAAAATCAATTGAATGCCACTGACCACGATAGCTTCGCTAGGAAAAGTTACGGTTTGTTTCTGTTCTGCTTTCACTGTATGTATGTCACATTGGACATAACAAGCAAGATCGAACTATTCATGTTGTTCATGATCTGATATGTTTGAATTCAATGCAAAATTATAAGTTATACAAATGTCACCGTGTCAGATGACATTCAGTTGACACTTTTTTTTTGTGTTTGTCGACGTGCTGTGAATGCTGATCATGGCAACGAAACGAACGTCACGCAAAGTGTCGAATATTTATAGACATGCTCTGTCTCGGTTGGAACATAACGTCAGAAAGAAGACAAAGAACTTCGAAACTTCAAAACTTATGTACAACAATTATTATAAGATTTATTCCAAAGCATTGGTCAGAACTTCTTCCAAGTCTCTGTTGAAGGCCATTTTTTCCTAATTAGATTGTTTGTTGAATTTTTATATTGTTGAATTCCAGGAAACATGCAATCCCATAAAAATGGTTGCTGGAGAACGACTGTAGTACTGTGCGAAAAAAATATGAACATTTTGACAGAACACTGAACGATATTTTGAAATTGTTAGAGGAATGAAAAAGGAGAGTTCTCTGAAAGTTTTGGAAAAAAATCAGGCAAAATCTGGAAGAAAATTTATTCATATTTATGTAGGAACCTTAAAAGATTTTTTTGAATTCTCTGAAAAAATAATTGCAGAAACTTTTCGATAAACTCCCTGAGAAATGTTTCTGGTGAATTTCTTGAGGATATCCGAGGAAATCTCTTGTTCCCGAGGATACGATCCAGTAGGTAGTAATTATACTAGAAATGATGTGCTCTAGTTCACGATTTATTTCAGACTAATTAACTATAATAATGATGTCATATTTAAGAGTACAGCACTACAGTACTCTTTCCTACAGAACCTGTGTAAAATTTTCTGGTAGTGTATTGTTGTATGCCAGAATGGGTTGAAAGCTAACTGTTATACAATTGATGGATGGAATATTCTGGAACTGTCAGACAAATGAAAGAATGGAATGTAAATAAACAATCGGTGTTGGCAATAGATATAAAAAACCATAGAAGAATAATGTCGCTGGTGTTCCCTTTGTTCTCGCTCAGAAACATGTTGGGTACATAAGTGTCAAACTCCATACATTTTCGTGTTGACATTTATAACTCCGCCTATCTCCGCCAGCAAAAGATGTTCCTGCTGCGACGCCAGTGACATTCTTCTTCTATGGTTTATTACTTCTATTGTGTTGGCGATCTGGAAAAACCGAAAGGTACACGAAGCCACAAATCTTGACTTAATGCGACTTAATGCGGCTGATCCGGGGGATAACTCAAATTTGGGTTAACTAGCATACAATTCTCAGTTTGAGTTAAAAGAACATAATTTTTAAAGTAGTCTGATTTCTCCGTGCAAGTTCGAGTTTCCCAATTTCCCGGGATTTGACTTCCCGGGAAACGGGAAATAAAATTGCGCAGGATCCCGAGACAACGCCTAGCTATATACAAAGCATGAATAGGCATTTTCATGTGACAGGTCCGTCTATGCATTTGTTTACAGCGGTGGAGGACCGGTGCTAACACGGGCCTGTCATTTTCATAGAAGAAATGTCAACGTGCTTCCCGATCAGCTGATTTGAGACGTCATGTGAATAGGCCTATTTTCGGGAAACATCTCAGAGATATTAGGAGAAAATTGAAGGAGAATCACAAGTCCAATTTCTAGTGGAGTAGCTTTAAAAATTTCGTGTTTAGTTCCTGCAATCCGTGGAGGATTACCTGTAATCTTTCTTGATGTTGTTTCTGGAGAGCTTTTTGAAAGAATCACTTGAGAGCTTTTTGAAAGAATCACTTGAGAGCTTTTTGAAAGAATAACTGGAGTCAGGGCTGGAAAGCGTCAATGTAAATACAGGGTGTCGCGCGACTTTTACGTAGTTGCTTACCTCACTGTCATCGGACGGCGAGACAATGACAGAGATTTTCTCTAAATTCTCTTTCATTTTTCCGTCACTACGACCTGTGACGGAATCGCAAACTTGACTATTTTAAGTGATTTATCTGGTATAACTGTTGTTTATATCGTTGGAATCATAGAAGGATATTGGAGATGAACCAGCCCTGGCCTGAAAATCTCCCTAATAAAGATAATAATAATAATAATAATAGAAGGATATCCACTCAACGTTTCAAACACATTTCGAGAGGGATTCGCGATAAGGGCCTATCTGACAAATCAATAACAATGAGAAAATAACCAATGAAATTTTCATGTGCAATTTTTAATCCCAATTGGAGAAAATATACTCCAACTTTAACTATTTCACTTTAATACACATTTCATAAACCTAGTTCCAAAATCCCCATCAATATCACACACATCTCCTTCAATTTTCCTAGCTATTTCGTAATAAAAAAATATTATGAAGTTTCGCCTTAAACGCACTCAAGAATGTCAGTATCGCCCAATGTTATGAGCCTGTAATCGATATTATTTTCAGTGTCGCCTATTACTTTTGCGCCGTGTTTTCATTCTGATTTCAATTAAGCCCGCCATGTACGCCTTGTTTATGTTTTGTTTGCAGTGTCGCTGTTTACTCTCGCCGTGTTTTGATTTCGATTTCAGATGCGCCCGTCACTTTGATAAACAAAAACACAGGCGTAATCAATACAGTGTGTGGTTTTGCATGAGGTGAAGTTTCGTCTTCTACAAATTTGCGTTTTTTGAATAGTTAAATTATCGAAAGGGGAAAAGTTCAAGTGCAGTGAATAGACAATCAAGCTACAATTTCACTGCTATAGTTTCCTAAATTGTGTACATTTTGTCAGTTTCGCCTAATTCGCGAATCTTTCTAGATTTACTTTCCGGAATTCTCCAAAATAGCATAGCATAAGCATAAGCATAGCATAAGCATAGATGACCGTACAATTCGTAGTTGCTACTCCGTGATTGACCAGAACAATCGAAGTTGCACAGGGAATTAATGAATGGGGCTTGGGATTAGCTTACCATTCTTCAATGTGCACAAATCGAGAGCTCAAATTTAAAAGTCAATAACGGCGCCGGCCACGTCCTTACGGTCATCGGGGAAGGGAAGGAATGTTAGTGTGACTACCGTTGTTACTAGAGACCGAGATCACCTCTGCATCTCCACGGTTTTCAAGGAGAGGATATTGGGTTAGTGGGATAAGGTAAAGATCTGGGAGTCACCAATGTTTGGTGATGCGAGCCATGATATAATCACGCCTAACCGGATTCGCGAAATAATTCGATAATCGCATTAAACGCCGAACAAGTGTTCGTCACTCGCCCACGCAAGAGCAAGCGACGCGATCAATAGATCAAACACTACTAGCGATCCGCGGCGCTTTTTCATTTCTCTGAGCGAACGACACGCGACAAGTTTGATCCTGCCCCCATCGCCCGCCCCCGCAGGAGCAAGCGTCAAGGTCGAAGGATCAAACACTACTAACGAACCGATCACTTTTTCACCGCTTCACTACCGACGCGCGACATGTTTGATCCTGCCCTCATCACCCGCCCCAGCAGGAGCAAGTGTCAAGGTCGAAGGATCAAACACTACTCTATTCAAAAGATGTTTTTATTAATGACGAAAACTGAAAATTACATGTAAATATTTTGAATTATATGAAACAGGAATAATGCCGACACTTGTAGTGACGAACTATACATAGTTTGTTTGAAAATTACATATGAGTATTACGTTGCATTTTGTCTCGATATGGTACAAGTTTTAAAAAATACGTCAACATTCACAATGTCGAACAATTCAAAAGATAATTTTTAATAACGTATAAAAGAGACAAATATATGTATATTGAAATTGTATAAGAAAAAAACATAATGCCGACACTTATAGTGACGAACCATACAAAGTTTGTTTTAAAATTACTTAAAAGTTACGCTTTCAAGAAAATATGTGTTATCACAAGAATGAAACGAACTCACCAGTTGGTAATCCATCCTCGACTGAACACAAAACTGATAATGACAGCAAAACTTCTTGGCGTCCCGAAAACAAACCGTCTTGCTTGTGCCTTCCAAATACCTACCCAGCAAGACGCTCCAAAACAGAAAGAAAAAAATCTTAGGAGCCGAAAACACGCGCGAAACCGTGAGCCAAATCTATCGGACGACGCAAAACCGAACTGTCCTGCTTGGGCTTCACGAAGCACTACCCAGCAAGACGCTTGAAAACAGGAAAAAAAAAATCTCCGGCGACGAAAACATGCGCGAAACCGTGAGCCAAATTTATCGGACGACGCAAAACTGAACTGTCCTGCTTGGGCTTTACGAAGCACTCTTTCCGGAATTCTCCAAAATGAGATACAAATTTTAATAGCAAAACAACAATAAAATTGCTCTCGTGAGAGCTCTGTCTTTGCGACTTGACGAAGTGAGCACATGAAATATAGTTTCGACTTGCGACAGTGAGAAGACTCGTTTCGTCAGTGTCGCAAGCCGGTCATGATACTTAACAGCCCTGACTGGAGTTAATCGTGCAACAACAATTTTTCTCTAAATTTTGGGAACTTTTTTAATTTAAATAATGCATAGAATATGTTTTTGTGGAATCTTTAGAGAAATTCAGGAAATTATCCTCAGATTAATCGTTGAGGAGTACAGAACAAAATTTTTTTTGTAAACACACAACATTATCTTTTGAAGACACACAAAAAATCATAGATATTATTTAAAAAATATCATCTAAAATTTCTAGGGCTAGATTTCGACGTAATCTTGATTCCAGCAAAAAAAATATTACAAACTCCTGAAATGAATTCTCAATTCTATGAACGGAATGGAAAAAAAGAATAAATCTGGACGTTCATTCCAAATTCGTTATCTTGCTAAGGGATACTGAACATATTCACATTCTGTTTTTAACATTGCTTTTACATTTCTGCTGTATGACCATGTTGTGTTCCTTCCAACCAAGTCAACCTTGCCAAATTTGTATTGAATCTATATTTTGACATCCATTTCAGTTATTAATTCACTTTTCTTCATACCGAATATCCCACAACAAAAATTTCAATTCCCGTTTGTTCAAATGTTATTATGTAGAATGTTCGTGAATTGTATGTAAAGAAACTGATTATTATATTTTATTTAATTAGAAATTCAGAAAATAGTGGTACAATGTTACTCGATAACATTATTAACCAAAGATCAGAGAACGTAGACCAAATGTATTGATGAGCCACTTCATAAAAAAAACTTTGCCAGCGAGAATAGCTCATCACGGTTAATTGAAGAGTATCGTGCTCACTTCTTCCAACCCATCTCGATGCTACCGTTCACGCTCTGTTCGAAATAACAGGGTTGATTGAGACATTAAAACCGTTTTTGTCCAGCATTCATCGCTAGACCTCAAACCAAGCAATACGTTCGTTGGGCACTTGGGTTCGTCAGCGAGTGAGTGCCCTTCTTGACTCGAAGATAATGACGACTTTTGGACGGAGTGCAGTA
Source organism: Aedes aegypti (assembly GCF_002204515.2). Classification (NCBI taxonomy): domain Eukaryota; kingdom Metazoa; phylum Arthropoda; class Insecta; order Diptera; family Culicidae; genus Aedes; species Aedes aegypti. The sequence goes on from NC_035108.1 coordinate 387,180,330, forward strand.
CACTCCAGTGCGAGTCAATGGTTTTAATTACTTGGCGGTCATGAGGTTAAGTGATGTTCATACGTATCTTGTTGGAGAATCAACGAACGGTTTGGGAATGTGTCTAATCAGCTTGCGTTCCGTGGCTTGATCCTATGGGTGCTGACGCTAACAGAAGTTTCTCGACAATAAGGGGCACTTACGAGAACCCTATGTTGCGTTTGTTTTGAATTGACTTCGAGCATGATGGAAGTTTTTGAGTTGCATGTAGAATTACTTAGTTTCATCAAACAGACCGATACGTTGAGCAAGATAAAATAGCAGTATTTTAATTTTATCGAAGCTGGTAATTCCAATTACATACTAAGCTTTGAAACAAGATTTGTCACAAATGGAACGTAACGCCATAAAGAGGAAGAAAACTCTATAATTTACATAACATTACAAGATCGGGATGTTGAATATAACTCATTTTGCGATTTGAGCCAAATGCAATAAAATAACCCATTCTCGAGCTCATTAGCCTCTTCAAAAGTATGTCACCACACCCAAAAAGCTTTCCGTTTACGATGCAAATAAAATTTTACGATCGATTGTACTTCCCGTCCGTCATGTTTGTTCGATAATAAAAAATGCTGTTTTCACAATTGTTTACAACTGCAATAAACGCACATTCGGAGCCCCGAAAAATGCACAATCCTCGATCACCACAGACCCACTTGTGCAAAATGTCATAAAAATAATTATGAACTGCTGCACACACTGATCAACCTTCGTAGAGAAGGTTCCGAAGGTGGTCGTAAACGACCCAACCCTCACCCGTCGTCGACAAGAACTTCTTTGCTGCAGAACGTGACCAAAATGCGTTATCGAAACTTTATTTATAAGATACAGAACAAAAAGCAACCCGATTAATAAATCGCCAGCCGGGCTGAGTCTTTGCAATAGGAATGCGTTTTATGGTTACCGATAGCCGCCGCACCCGTTGACGGACGCAACACGGAAAAATATGTTACCCAACATTGGGCATTTTTAGCCAGCTCCCGAGTTCCGAGCGGGTAACTGCATAGTTAGGTCATTTTCACCTATTAAAATGCTCAAAAATAGGCCATCTCTTCATATTCAAACCAAATGCACATTTGTCCCATGTGGATGATAAATAATGGGGGCCTTCCTTAGCCGAGTGGTTAGAGTCCGTGGCTACGTAGTAAAGCCATGCTGAAGGTGCCTGGGTTCGATTCCCGGTCGGTCCAGGATCTTTTCGTAAAGGAAATTTCCTTGACTTCCCTGGGTATAGAGTATTATCGTACCTGCCACACGATATACGAATGTGAAAATGGTAACTTTATCAAAGAAAATTAATAACTGTGGAAGTGCTCATAAGAACACTATTAGTTTAAAGCAGACAAGCAGGCTCTGTCCTAGTGTTGATGTCATTCCAAGGAGACCAAGAAGAATGAGAAATCTAGCAAACATGAGACTGACATGCATTTATTGAAAGTTCAAGCAAATTTTGATTTTTAATATTTATTATATTATGCAACCAGTATATATTTAGAATGCATGATTTTGCTAGAGTTAATAAGTTGTAAATTACATAATTATAAGTTCATACTGTTGTTGAGAAAAAATTACCTATCTTTCACATATAAATTGAACCACATTTTCACTTCAACTGAAATTTATTAATTTTGAGTAAATGAATACTCAATGTTAGCTAATCGCATATTTCCGTGCATGAAGACGCTATAGCCGCTATTTGTTAAGGTGATCTGTATTCTTCGCTGGCGATTGGAATTCATAACAGGAGCGGAACGAGAACCAGACAAGGGACACGGATTTGAGCCTTGTTTTGTGAGTGTGGCTCGAAACGATTAGAATAACTAATGCCCGAGCGTGATCGGGTTCGCTCTGGCCATTGGTGGATCGAAGCGCAACAAAACCATGTCGTGGCTAGTCTGACAGCTTTCGGGATTTATGTCCAGTCGGTTAACCACTATAATTATGGTGCGTGGGAGTTGTGATCAAGTGAGATGAAGTGATTCGGTCGCGATCGGGGAAGGGTGATGGGATGATTCTTCTAGTGATGTCGTCTTGCAGCTAACATTACGTCACGCAAAGTTCGGTCATTTTCAATCTCCTTCCCTTATGACACATTGTTTGTACGGAGACATCGAAAATACTACGGATTTTCCCCTAAACCAGCCATTTTCTCCGTCAAACATAACTAAAACGCTATTGGAATACTTTTTGGATAATCTAAGCCATCCAAACTACTTTGAAACTACAGCCTTCAAGATCTACATGATCTACCGTAACTCATACTAACTCTACGTAAGCAGTAGACATCCGTTTATACGCAAAGTGCATTTGAATAATGCAAATAAACGTGTACTATTTTAGTTGGATAATCGAAGGTATTCAAAAGACCTTTGTAATATTTTTAAGGGTATTCAGTAAAATTCTATGTATCGTCGACTGGCTTCTTTTCTTTGTTTTACAGTATAAAACTTCAAGTTTATTTCCAATCAACTGGAATTTTTAGTTATGCATGTTTGAATGTTTTAGTTGACTTGAACAAATGTTGCTACCTGTAATGATTAATTAGTTGGGTACAAGAACATTCGTTGCAATTCTTACTGTTTTATACACAATATGTGATCAGTCTGTTGAACATTTATTTCTGTTCATGAAGGGCAATTTCCATTTGAAGTGCAATGCATAGAGTATAAAAGCTTTAGCAAGATCAGAAACAAGCAAAGCTTTTGTGGGAAGCTATTTGGTAATTTATTATTTTGAGTTAACGTAAGAGTGGTGTCTAAATTTATAGAAGCTGAACCACCCATAACCAGGCTTGATGATACTTCTCAACATCATCAAAGTTTGATAACATGCTCTTGAGCAGCTTGTTATTTCCTGCCTCTTTGTAAGGGCGCGAGAAAATGCGGCAAAAAACACAACAGAGAAAAATTCTATCAAAAAAGAGAGGCATCTTCCACGAGGCCTGTTTTGTTCTGGCGGGTCACTCGAGAGTTCTTTTGAAGTGTGAGTAGAGGTGATTATAGCAGCAAGAATTGGCGCAGGAACAGTGGGGGGTAGAGGGGCCAGTCCTCCCTTCATAATCATCCAGGCCTCCCAGGAATTTTAGATAATAAATACTTGATTCTTACGTGAAGAAAAATCTACTGAATCAATTGACAAATATTCTTCAATAGTACAATTTTTTATTTTGCACTAGAATAGTGGTGAAACTTCGCCTATCAAACACAGCATCAGCATGGCGGTTCTGATTTCGGTGAATCGCGCAACAACCGAATTGTATTTAAGTAAATCCATACATTAACTACAACTCGCCTAATGTCCGAAAAACTCAATTGTGGGAGTTACAGGCAAAAAGGTGTAAGTGGTAATACCATAGTTTTGAGAAAATCGATTCTGAAGCTTTTCCAACAATTTGTATGACGACCAAAAACGTAAAAAAAATAAGCCGATCTTCCACAAATTATGCTATTTTTTCTGTTGGATGAAAAAATCACATAAAAATAAAATTTTTTTTCGATATGCTTAACTCAAAACGGAACAATATGTCACTTACACCCCTTTGCGCAGGATTCTTAAAGGAATCCTGATTTCTGAAAATCCATCAGCGATTTCTCAACAAATTTTCAAAGTAATGCGAAAAAAATTCCTCCAAGACTTATGTTCGGTAAACTTCTGCAGTCTAACTCAATTGTTAAAAATATTCCAACAAAAAAGTTTGCTTGAAATTTCTGCAAAAAGGAAAACATGGTTTTTATATTAATCTGTTCGCCATTGTTCCATGAAACCTCAGAGTTCATGCAAAATATTTTCTGATTTGTTAGGTACAAAAAAACCTTCAGAAAAAAAAACTAATCCGTGTAAACGTACAGTCATACCTCGATGTAACGTAATTTTTTTTTAATTCCTTTTTATTTTTACAAGTTTTTTAAACATTCTTTATGAACTAAAATTTTTAAATACATTCTTCAAGATTAAATCACAAACCAATGTCAAATGCCAACGTTTACTATCACTGAACACAGTCATGAGTATATATCGAGTGAGCTATAAGCTCAATGTTTAAACAAACATTTTGTCAATGCTGTACATTTGTATACATTGATCTTCTTTATTTCCGTGGATTTTACGCTGCTACTGAATCCAAACCTGCTACTTATTTCAGTTTTTTTTACTGAAAACTTTAATAATTGATTTAGTTTCCTATGAACCATTTAATAAATAATTCAATAACAAAAGTTTTCTATGAAAACTAATTATTTATTAACACTTATCATTCAGAAACACTAGGTAGACTTTCGGATTAGGCTTGGAGGACGCCGGGCCTCCCTGTCATCGCCGATCTATTTAACGTTTATATGATAATATTTTTTCTAAAAATGCTTAAGTAAATATTTAGGTATAATTTTAGGAATTTCTACAAATATTCTTCAAATGGCTTCTCCAAGAATTTAATGTTTCTCCTGGAATTTCTCCACGGATGTCAACTAGAAACATTCTGAGGGTGCCTCCAGAGATTCCTCCAATAATTTCTCCATAGACTCATCTTGAACCCTCATTGTAGTCATGTGTAAATCCTAAAACATATTCCTCAAATAATTTTGACAGGGATTACCCAGAAAATTCACTAGTTAACCCTCCTGATATTGATGTACAAAAACTTCTGAATATGAGGCAATAGTGATGTAGCGTCCGGAATAAGAATCGTATCATGAAGATGTCGCACGTTTCTATTTATTTAAAATTATTTACGTTGCGCAATCAAAATCTTTACTGGCCATTTGAATGTTAAATGTTTTAAAGGCTCGAAAACGCGAAAGAATCGTACAGAATGATTTATTTTATATGATTTTTGATGAGTTATACGACACTGAGGCCTTAAGTGTCCGTAATATGAATCAAAACGGTAACAGATTTCCCGTCTTGAGGATTCTTTGAGGAGTGCCACCAAGAAATGGTTCAAATATTCTTACAAGAATTCCTCCACAATATGTCCAAAAATTGTTTTCAATTACTTCTGGATTCTGGGAATTTTGAATTCAAGGTTTTTTCATTTATTCATTTTTTTTTAAATCATATCTATAAATTCTACTGTGCCTTTGATCAAGATTTCACCAAATAATTATTCCAGAATATAAAGTGGACTCTACATTAAATTCTTCAAACCACCTTCAATATTTCCTGGAGTTTCTGCCGGTGTTTCTGTCTTGAGATTCATAATTAATTCCAGCAACGCTTAACGAAATCTTCCAGCGGCCCTTTTGAAGAACAATCCAGCTCTAGAAATAATTCTAAAAAATCGTACAGGTATTTGTCCATAAACCTGAAGAACAATCTTCTCGGAATATCTTATTACGAATTACGGTTGTGTTCAGAATAATAGTAGTGAAAACCAATTTTCATACAAAATGCTCAACTTTGGCATGCTGTAACTTTGTTTCCCTACATGCAATTGGCACGAAATTTTGACAGAGAACTACAAATATACTCAATTTTATTACGGTTCTTTTGAAAATTTTCCGTTCTGCGGTAGCCGTTAAGTTCTACCGCAGCTGTCAAAGTACTACCGCAGGCTTGGGAATCAGTGTATCATTGAACAAAAATATCTGATCAAAGTATGCTAGTTGAGTCCAAAGCTTTGATAAACAGCCGAAAACAACAGTTATCATCATGGTTTCCAAGGTATCATCGCAGCCGATCGATGATGCGTTGTGAAAATCAGTAATGTGATTGCTGCGGTAGCTTTCTGTTCAACCGTAGAACGGAAAGTTATCTCTAAAATTGCAATATTATCACAAATATGAAATTTTTCACACTACCGGTTAAAAATTCAAGCACCAGGTGCAATCGCTCAAAATAATAGTAGTAATATTTGATGGAATTTCTGGAGAATTATTTTCTAAAAGTATATTGCAAAATACTAATGCTGTTTTAAGTTTGAATTCTCTGGAAAATACTTGGATGGATTTCTGTTCAATTTTTATGAAGAATCGTAGGACGACATCCCAAGGAACACAAGTAATCCCTGAACTAATTATAAAGTATATTAAGTGAGCATTTTGAAGAAATTTCATTATTTTCCAGAAAAAAATTTGAATATACGCGGGGAACAATATCATTCGAATTTTTCAATATACAAAAATGAAGTTCTTGCAGTTTTTGAAAGAAAAGCCTATTGTAAGCTTTGATATAATTTGACTTATTATGCCAAGATAAGAATTAAATATTTGCCGCATCAAACCCGGTAGTTGTATATCTTTCATTTTCTCAGAGTTTTCGTTTTATTTGCACCAAATTTCATGAGCACCAGAGCAATAGCCTCGCCTATTTTCGATCAGCCACAGATAATCCTTCTAAATTTCCACTTTCATACTTACTATAGAATTCATTAGCAAACACTTCCGATCACCAGAACGCTCGTACATACCTGGAATGAAACAAAACAAAAACGAAACATTAATTTAATTGAATTATAAAATTGGTTTTCGTCAAAAACCAATTCAGCTTCCAAACTGGCGTCCGATTCCGCTTGGTTCATCCGACTAGAACACCAAAACTAGGAAGAACGCATCAATCGGTGGAATTCGGAAACCGACCACCGGCCCGCAGAAAATTGGCAAATTGTGCAATCATCTGCTCAATTTGGGAGCCTTCTTCTGCAAACGGTGTGCGCGTGTGCTAGCCACAAATTCCACTTCCCAAGCGTTTACCCCCACGAAATGAAGTGAAGAATCCAAGAAGTTCAATTAAAGCAGCTAACGAGGTTTTAACACGATTCAACTGCATTCGAATGGTGAGTGCTTTACGCCTTATGGAATTTAGAGTCCCAAACTTAGTTTATGTGAACATGTTAATGGGATTATCCACGCGCCATCTAACGTGTAGACTGTAGAATAGCATATTTTTACACATGGATGCACACTAGGGTGCACAAAAAAAAACAATACTCAAAAAGTAATCATGCTCAATTCTTAAATGAACGGCATACCATTTTTTTTGCAATTTTATAGAAGAAATATTATAAGAAATATATTGTCGTATACGACATATTATAATTATTATAAACATCGACTCCGAAAACATTCACAAAAAAACAACGATATGTAACAATTTTCTTTTTTTTCCCTAGAATACCCTAATACACACCCGCATCCATCTACCATGTCTTTCTGTTCTGCCTTAAACGGTTCATCAATTGACACTATCAGTAGCTATATTCCAATGCGAAAGGAGTAGGCACTTCAGTTAGCGCCCATTCTAACACCCTGGGTGTCCGCCGGCCGGGAGACACCGAAAAAGTGTCTACTTTTTCATTCCGGCACTCAACTATTTGTGCGACCGACGAAAGCTAGTTATTGGCGCACAAGTGGTCCAAATTGATATTGATAGGAGGAGTCTTTTTGACCGTTGCGGGCAAACATTGCGTGATCGCATAAATTTCCATCCAAGTTGAACTGTCGCAGCAGCGGCAACTATGGGCGGTTTCCATACACACAGGCGGCCAAAAATATTTTTTCCATCTCATATCGTATTTATGATTTTTATGATACAAATTTGATGTTTTATTTTCAATAACAAGTTTTCGAGACTAACTTTTGAATAGGGCCTATAGCGAAATATTAAACTTTACTACTTATAATGCATATAAGTCATTTATGCGATTAATGTTGTGCAAACCATTATAAATATTAAAACTTACATAGAAATGATGATTTGAATGATTTAGCAAAATTCAGTTATTTTCTGATTTAGTTTTTAGCTGTTTTCAATAGAAAATGGTTGAAAATATTGGAAAAAATCAAAAAGCCTTAAATTGAAAAAGTGCAAATTTGTGCAGCTAAATTCTTTACGATCCTTTAGTTTACATCTCAAAGTACCCTTGGAATTGAATTTGAGCCTGGGACAACTTGGGACAAAAAAGTACTCGAGGTGTTAACTATGAGCTTATTCGATTTTTTTAACCGTTCTATAAAAAAAACATCATAGAAGCCACTATTTTGAATCTTTTTATTATTTTTTTATTGTTACTAGGAAGCCTTTTTTGTAAGCTTTCAAATGGTGTAAAAACATTTTACGTAAGTATTATAGAAAAAAAGTTATATTCATTTGAGTAAACCATAGATTTTGTTAATAAAAACAAGTTTTTCTCCATAGGCTCAACTTTGGCACCTCATATCTGAGTGTGCAATGCAAATCATGCCCTAATATTTTGGAGATTTCTTAGCAGACATGTTTACAATGAAATGGCGAACAAGAATTGAAATTTGGGGCACATCACTTTTTTGATTGTTGGCCACCTGATAAGCCATAGTGGCGGCCGGCGGCGGCACAATTGATCGACAGCCGATCGAACTGGAGAGGGCGTTCGCTGACTCAGCAGAACGAACACGGTTCAATAACGGAAAAAGAGACGTAACAATGGGGAAATGTCCATCCAACACGTTTAAGATACCTCACAATAAGAGGCGCGCGCATCGTTTTCCTTCATGTTTGACGTTTCGCACTACCGCCATCTGCAGGCCTTGCTAAACACAATCTTATGTTATGCAACACGACCTCCAGATTGTAGATGTATGAAGTAAACGATGGATTTTGAAGGAAATTATTCAAAGTGAACGTCTGTTTGTCTGTGCTTTAATCGTTTAGTTCTTTGGGGTTCTCTGGAAGAAGGCATAGAACTGGGTGGCGGTTATGGACCAATGCATGAGTTCACTAATTTGACGATTCAGCGGTGCCGTATTCACTTGTTCCTATGGTTACGTAAATAACACGGCACCGCTCAAACGTCAAGTAATGAACTCGTGCATTGGTCCATTGGGAGCCCAGCAGAGCAAGCGTGTTTGGATTACTTTTAATTGAAATCAATTTGAAGTTCGCGCTTTTTCGCTGAACTCAGAATTGCTTGAGAATTTGCAATTTTTTCCGTCTTGTCTTGTCTCTTGTCAGAATTCTCAGCTGACGTCTTTGCAAGATTCCATTTTCGCACAGTCAGCAACGTCTAACTACTCCCAATAGTCTCCCATGTCTATCGTGATGGCTGAAGGGTCATTGGTGAAAAAATAGTCAGGGTGAACACGAGATGCTCCAATCGAGCATCTAGCAGTTGATTGTATGGAATGCATGCAATGTGTCATCGATTAATGGGGATGACGGTTGAGGGAACAGAATAGTAGATGTTCTTAGTCGGAGAGTCTTGGAAAAATTTATAGAGTATCCATCCAAGTGCTTCTTTCGATGTGAAAAAAACAACAATATATAATTATCAATTCTTGTGTCCGTGTTTCCATTGCGTTACGTCTCAACTGGGAAAGAGCCTATTTAGTACTTTATGAGCAATCGACTCTGTTGTCTATTATATCCATAATTCCCAAGTGAAGTACCGAATGAAACTCTCAATTCCAATCAATTCCGAGGAGCATCTTAGGCAAATTACAGCTTATGAAGGTTTCCACTGTGAAATTCTTTTTAACTTCGGGGAGAAGTTCCCAAGAAGATTTTTGTTTTCTTGTTCCTGGGCCTTTCGATCCTTTGTGTATCCTTGTCTTTTATTTAGTGTCTCCTTCATTACTGTTGATGAATGATGAAGAAGTCGTTTATATAGAATAAAAAAAAATAAATAAATAAAATAGAAATCATTCTCACCATTTTGCAAAAGAACGTTTTTGAAAAAAAACGTCGATATATATACCTTTTGAAGGAACAGTTTGTCATCATTACTCTTCCACTTCAGGTTCGCTTACTAAGTTGATTGAATGATACTTATTTTGACCATGCATCGGTACTCTATCAAATTAAAGCCCCTACTTATGAGGTCCAAAATAGTTTTTTCACTGTAAACAGATTCCATCTGACATGTTGTCAATCATGTAACAAAGATTTCAACAACAGTTGGGTGATAAAACGTCGAAAGACAAAACGTTGAATTCCAAAACGTCGAATGTCAAAATGCCGAACGGAATAAACGTCGTAGGAACAAAACTTTTTAAGGACAAAACATCGAAAGGCGAGAACTGGAAGAAAACGAGAATTGCTTGAAAGAATCCTGACCAGTAGATTACAACAGAATTGCAATTGATTTTGTTACTCAGTTAGCGCGTTTTTTAAAGACACGGACACCGTCTTCAGCCATTTAGCTGCACAGACTGTAACTTAACATTAGACAACGGACAAGCATGCTCCAGAGGCACAGCCGATAAACATTCCTGACGAAAAGTTTCAAGGGCTGAAGCGGGAATCGAACCCACATCCCATGGCACGATGTGATTAAATGCCTGACATCATTAACCGCTCGGCCACGAGGCCCACAAACATATGTTATAATTTTGGCTGGTTAGTTAAAATAACAAAAAATATAACACAATTTCTTCTACACAAAACTGATTTGAAACAAAATATGTTATAATTTACATAAAAAAGTAACTCATTACGTTTCAAATCGAACAAAAACATCACTCATTTTGTTATTGTCCAGAACAATATTATAACTAAATTTGTTATTTCATTTACATCAATAAAAGCGCATAAGTAGAAGCAATTGCCTTCTAATTTTTAAAACAAATTTTGTTATAATTATGTTATAAATTGAAACGAGTTTGAAACAGACTTTGTTATTATAACTGATTTTGTTTTCATTATGTTATAATTTCCTCCACTCAAAGTGCTTCAAACCAAAATAAACAAAATAAAATTTCTAGGAAAAAAAGTTGATATAATTTTGATACAATTTTGTTGTAATCCACTGGTCGGGATGATTCTCTATCGTAAGAATACACAATTAACCATTTCCCTATCGTTTGAGAGCATATTTAGTCAACAATAATGTAGAAGCCCTGAAGATGGTTTTTTAGGCGGACCGAAATGTCGTCGATGATAAATAATTCATCAACGCAATATTGAAGGACTGTAAGCCGATACTCTTGAAATAAGTTGATATCTGGAAAGCAATTCCAGATAAGTGTTGAAAAATGACTACTTTAGACGTTTAGTCCCTTTCGACCGTTTTGCGATTCGACGTTTTGGAATTCGATGTTTTGACGGGGTTGGTGGTGCAATGGCTACCGTTTCTGCTTCGATAGTAGAAGGACATAAGTTGAAACCCATGCCTGTCCCTTTCCTCGTACTTTGTAGTTGTATCTTTCACTTGCTTCTATTTTCCAATTCTAAGCTTTAACAGGTGATCTATTACAATTCATAGCACTTGCTATAATCAAAGACGAACAAAACAAACGTTTCCCTACGCTTCCATTCTTCCCTTATTATAGCACGCCTTTTCTTACGCCTGATACACAGGCAATCTGCTAACCAAACAGCAAGCCTCTCTGCCATAAAATTATACCAGCCCTTCACCTTTCCGCATGAGTTGGCGTAGATGCAGGGGTACAAAATAGCGGATGGGCTACTCCACCACTCGATTTAAAGCAGCTTTGCTGTGACGAACTGTCACAGTTTGACAGAGTTGGGTCTAGCATCGAAGATTTCCTGTATTGGAATTTTCCTAGAAGCATGCATATTACGATAGAGCTATCATTCGTATCCGTTGTATGTCCAGATCTGGTTTTAACCAAGTTGCTATGGATCAGTTGTGATATATGTTATGCTTGGGACAGCATTGAACAAGTCGCCCAAATTAGAAAGGAGTACAGTTCTAGACCAATGTCTGAGGATTGCCTCCGAAACGTCCGTTACCTTAGGCAGAGATTTGATATTATTTTTCGATTCCTAGGCTTCAGACAATTGTAGAGACCTCTACGTGCTCTCATAGATAACATGAATTGCCATTACCCCGAATGAATTCTACCCATGGGCGTAGCCACAGGGGGGCAGGAGAAGGGACGTTACCCCCCCTGGCCGACGATAAAAATCAAAATTAATAAATCAAAATTATTTTATTTGCTACAAAGGTTAACAATAATTTGTTTGAATTAAAAAAAAAAGAAGTCCCGGAATTCATCCAACAAAAAGTCAGACTTCTGACGAAAATCTTACCGAACATCCTTTGAAAGTTTTGTCAAAATTCCGGTGTGAATCTTGCAAGGAATCTGCCAAAAATCTTATGCGAAGCGCATTAGAAATTAATCACGTCAGGTATTTTTTTGGCCTGTTCCTTCTCAAAATCTTTCTGTGATGATTCTTTTTGATTTTTTTCCAGAATTTCGCTTCTGGAAATAGTACAGAATTTACAACGAACCATTGTCTTAGACAGAGATTCCTCAATAAATAACGCCAAGGATTTTTAAATTACTTGCCTTGAATAGTTTTAAAATATTATTCTAGCAAATTTCTTCGGAAATTCTGATTGGCCCTTTCCAAGGATTTTGGCAAGTTCTTCAGGTTTTCTTACAAAACATCAAATATTTCTCCTATTCATTTTTTTCCAAGCATTACTGCTCGGATTATTCTAGGAATTACTCCACCTATCGCATAAGAAGAATTAATGGACATGCTGTCCAGAAAAAAAATTAACTAAGCACGTTTTTTGAAAGACGGATGGGTGTTCTTCATAGTTTAACGTTTCATACAAACATAGTGCAGATATTGCATATAATGATCAATTTGCGCAAAAGGCCTGAACGAACTTTTATGATCGCTTGCCCCCCTCTGACGAAAATCCTGGCTACGCCCATTTCCCAGAATGCCATCAAACCGTATTCCATTACCCCGATTGTTTGTATCGTCTGGAGCCCTTCTTGGCCTTAGTGGTAACGTTCGCAGCTACAAAGTAAAGTCTAGTAGTCTGAGTTTGATTAACTGTCGGTCCCGGATCTTTTTGTAATGCAGATTTTCTTGGGCAAAGAGGATCATCGTTCCTGCCACACGAACGTTAACAACAGTTGAAGCGTTCGTAAGAACGCTAAATTGAGTAACAGGCTCTGCCCAAGTCCAAGATAATTCCAAGATAAAGAAGAAAAAGAAGTAGAAGTAGACGAAGATTCTGAACATACACAGCAAAAAAAAATCTCAAATTAACATGGCACGTATTTTTTATAATAATCATGTAAAACGAGTTTCAACTGAACATTAAACGATTATTAATGTAAACTGTCTCATTGCATTTGATAATGCTTGCAAACTTGAGCGAAACTGAAACATTTCATGATCTTCCATCCAACATTCTCCAATGTTGCATGCTTTATTGCATCTTGAAAGTGAAATTGCAAACAAGAATTCTCGGTTTACATGATTCTACGCTGAATATTCTGTCAAAAATAATGCACATGGATGGATCGACGGCTTGTCATTCCATGTGCATTATTTATGATTGAATTTTCAGCGTGAAAATCACGTAAACCGTGACGTTTTGCATGCAACATTCTTCGAGAGAAGACGTTTCGCGTTCAATATTAAGGATTTTGGTAACAATGTTGTATATAATAGATGTGTTTATAAGTTTTATCATTGAATAATACATGAGAAATGGCTTTGCATGATTGAGGCTAATATTACGTTACGTGTAAATCTAAGATTTTTTTGGTGTGTATTGTTCAATGATAAATCCTATAAACACATCTATTATATCCAACATTACCAAATTCCTTAAAATTGAACGCGAAACGTCTTCTCTCAAAGAATGTTGCTTGCAAACGGCTCGGTTTACATGATTTTCCCGCTGAAAATTCAATCATAAATAATGCACATGGAATGACAAGCTGTCGATCCATCCATGTGCATTATTTTTGGCAGAATAATCAGCGTGGAGTCATGTAAATTGAACGATCTTGTTTTCAATTTTACTTTCAAGATGCAAGAAAGCATGTAATATTGGCGAGTATTGGAGGTAAGATCATAAAATGTTTCAGTTTTACTCAAGAATGCAATGATACAGTTTACATTATTTATCGTTGAACATTCAGTTATAACACGTTTAACATGATTATCATAGAAAAATACTTGTCATGTGAATTTAACCCTCTAATACCCAAATTTTTATTTTCGATCTAAATATCATTTTTAGTTATCTACTATCGTTCTAAACACGTTTTGGGCAATGATTTATTTTTATTCGCAAATCTATGGATTTCGGTTTTTGATTTTTATAATTTTTATTTTTGAACATCCCTACCCTTTTTCATTTTTTCTTGAAGCCTCTTCTAGTTACAGATTTTTGGCAATAATAAAAACTCAAATTTTTACGCTAATTTTAAAAATATTAATTTTTACATATTTTTCTGGAAATATTTTTATTTTCCGTGTATTTAACGAAAAAACAGGTTTAAAATTATTTGAATACCACCAAGCTCTTCTTTTGTGATAGGTCGATCGTAAAAAAATATAAAAGGTACGATTTTTCATATCACACGTTAATTGAACCCCGGGTATTTGTAGGTTATATAAGAATACCATTTTTCAAACAATTTTAGAAAATACAAATAAGTTTCAAAAGTCATAAAAAAATTTCTTATATGCGTGTTATGAGTCAAGGTTTTAGCCAAAAATAAAATCATTTTGATTTCCGAGCTACGAAAAAATACACAAAATTCCAAAGTGTACCCCGTCTAAAGGCGGGGTTGGGTATTAGAGGGTTAAGATTTTTTTGCTGTGTACGGTCGGATACTTTAAAAAGACAAATAGTGAAGGAAATCGACTATGAACTATTTGGTTCATGTGCCTCATCACCATGATTTGGTATTGAAACGACAAAACCTTCACTTTATTCTAGAGGGACTCGGTAGCTTACTTGGTATATCACTCGTCTAGCATACAAGAGTCGTGGGTTCAAATTCCACCTGAGCACATGTTTTTTTTTTATTGTACCAATATGAGTATTTTTGAGATTTAACCTTAACCTATACTGAATATTTTCCAAGTTATTGACAAACATATCTTAAATATGACGATAACATTATTGGTTTCAATGTCTAGATATTTTCAGCAGTTGTGGACTAATCTTTTGATAACCTTGTTTCACCATATCACCTCGCCTTCATATGCTTCAGTCTTATCTTCAGAGTGATTGATAAATTTCGTTGCAAAACATACCTTTCATAACAACAAACCGCTTTCAAGTTCGCACACCGGAAGACACCCGACCAAAATCATTGCTTTTCATATTTTGCCACGCATGGTTAGGTTCTCGAGAGACAGAGAGACTACGGCAACGCATCGTACACCACGCATGAATGCTACCCAGTCAATGCGGAGAAAAAGTGTCACTTATGGATCGTTATGAATCAACAGTTCAACGGTTCGTAAAATTGTCCGTTGTATGCAATTTATGGAAATTGTGTCGCTTTCTTCTTCATGATATACATTTCTGCAAATTTGTGTGAACCGTTCGATTCAGAACCCGTCGATCTTAATTTCTCTGTTCAAATCCTCAACAGTGGGAATCAATCACTGAAAGATTTTTGCTTGCAAATCACGATTTTTGCCTTACCATGTCAAACATATGGTAGCTTTACACATAAAGACAGCTTATTTTAATACGTTGGTCTTTTTTTTGCTTCCAAATTGTTTCACGCTTGATTGCGGCAGTTTTTGCCAAACGGGGAGACCGGCATCGGTGATGGACGAAGCCGTCTGACAGAACAGCCTAAAGCGATAATCGGCTAAACGGCCTTCCAGACATAACAATCGATTTGCAAGCTATGAATGTTCAGATTTGTGCATGATTTTATTAACTTTGGCTAACAAACCCTTACCAAGGTATGTATAGTGGAAGAAGTGTCTCAAAGTATTATTTTATGAAATACTAACAACATTTTTGCACGAGGGCTGTTTAAAATTGTCCAATATCCCGCTTGGAAAGCAGGTTATCAGCTCATTCCTTTATTGAGAGATTTTGGATTACGCCTGTAGATTAGAAAATCTAAGCTAAAAGGAGCTTTTGAGTCTATTTAGGTGCCATTGAGCATGTTTCGAAGTCAAGTTATGCTTGAAAATCTGATGGTCGTATGAGACGAGTAACGTTACACATTCGTTTGACTCAGAAAATGTGAGATTATAAACTTGCTTGAGTATGAATCTCATTCATGAACCCCCAAGAGATTATTGGTTACGCCTGTTGATGAGAAAACTTGTATTTGAAGAAGTTTTTTGATAATCCTAGGCAATAGTTTAACTTACTTTCACTATGTTTTATGGGTTATAATATAGCTTTAGCGCTCAAAGTCATCCTGCGAAACATATTTCAATCCGTGCATCTCGTCACCTTTTATTCTACTTTTTCTTCCTCTTGGCGTTACGTCCTCACTGGGATAGAGCCTGCTTCTCAGCTTAGTGTTCTTATTAGCACTCCCACAATTATTTACTGAGAGCTTTTTTTGCCAAAGTATCCATTTTCGCATTCGTATATCGCATGGCTGGTACGATGATACTTTATGCCCAAGGAATTCAAGAAAATTTACATTACGAAAAGATCCTGGGCCGACCGGGAATCGTACCCAGACACCTTCAGCATGGCTTTGCTTTGTAGCCGCTGACTCTAACCACTTGGCTAAGGAAGGCCCCAACTCGTCACCCTTTGTCTGAAACACGTTAATTACAGCGGATCTCTCAATTGGACTCCATCACATGCATATCGGGCGGATGTACCTTCAACCACAAGTCGCACTCTGGAGTTCAGCGAGTAACCGCAGCCACAACATGCCTCCAATTGATTCCGAAAGTTACAGCACCACCGAGCCTGAAGATCGAAAAACCTGCATACCTGTTCACCTCGGGGTTTGTCCCGTGAAAATAAGAGAAGCAACTTCCATTGGGTGCCATTGCATTCGTTGGAATTCGTGCACGCATGCATCCAATGCTCATTTTTCAAGCAAAAAGAACCGGTTTCATTGACCACAATTTCATTCATAAAAATTAGTTGTAATACACGCCCGGAGCAAGCCGATTAGTTGGTTGCTTTTGGCGTTTGCGCGATGCTTTGTGGATCAGGTGTGAAGCAGGTAACCCAGTCCGTTGAAAATTGATTCAATTATGTGCTGATTTTTTTCGGAATTACGATTGCGGTTTCGACACAGTTGATTATCCGTCCACACACATCCACGAAAGCTGACCAGATCATAGGTCTTACCAGTGTGCAGCAGGAAATTTGAATCCATCCGACGACAAAGCTGTTGTCGATGTGGTATTCGTTCTCTTGTTACAATTCAAAGAAACCTTTACGATTCATTGGAACCAAATCGGTCGAAATGTTCCACAGAAATAAACAGTTCACAGTGGTTCGAAGGCGGCCGCACCTTAACATCATTTTTTTTCTGCTCTCGGCTTTTTAAACTACCTAAAGCAGTAGAAAAACAGATGCTACAAAAATAGTACTTTCATTACTACAAAAACAGTATTTTTCAGACCTTTTTTATCATTTATTCCTTTTCGATCCTTGTTTGGACCCTTGGCTTCCTATGATTTTTCGTTGGACCCGTTAGCGAAAGTTGGCGGTGGTAATCCTTCTTGGACACCGTCTTGGGGAAAAACCTCTTAGAAAGTAAGGTCTCGTTTTCTTTCGTTTATTCACTAAACATGGTTGCCACTACAAACAAAAGGAATGGTGAATCTCTGAATTCACAACTTCCTTCCAAAAAAGTGGGATTTAAAATTGTCACTAAACGTGGCAAGAATGGAAGAAAGGACGTTTCTCCGGAATGCGAACTTTCTTCCAAGGGTGAAATGGATAATGTTGATAATTGCTAAGAAATGAGCAATCAGTTCGATGCTCTAGACAAATTTTCGGAACACCAAATCGAAGCAGTTTCTAGCCAAGTCTCTTTGATTCAAGTGAGGAAGCATAGAGTGCCGCCTATCGTGGTCAGTTGTTCCGAATTTGGGGGATTTAGGCAGGAGCTCTTGAACTCCATTATGGGAATCAATCAATCTTGAAGAGAAGAAGTACGATTGTTTTTACTTATGACGACAAAACTGAACGTTTGTTAAAAGTCGTTTTGAAAGGTCTCTCAAGTAATTAAAAGTGACCTAAAGAGATCAAAAATTGAATAAATGATTCACTTGGATTTTCCCCAGTCCAAGTAATCATTATGAAAAAGATAACTCAATCTGGCATTGATCGGAAAGGGCTATCTCAAGAATATTATTATGTTCACAAAAAAGATCTAAATAATGTTAACGCTTTAGAAAAAGCTAGACTTATGTTCGATGTCCGTGTGACATGGGAACAGTGATGCCACATACACAGATTTATCTATAATTACACAGATTTTTTCCTGTTATTGCCTACAGATATCTGTGATCACAGATCACAGAATTTTGGGATAAAACAGATTTTTAAGATTTTAGGATATTTCACAAGTTTATGACACGGTTTTGGAAGATATTTCAGATTTATGCCATTACTCTGTTGGTTTTTCTCAAAAACTTAAGTATTTTAATATTTTAGAAGCTATTTATGTACTTTAACGTACTTTTGGAAGAATTAGTTAAAATTTAAAATTCTTGACTTGCCAAAAACAGTCATAATACGTTTGCAAAAATTCTTTTTGGTCTAAAAAATAAAAATTTTGGGTATTTTTGCGACACAGATTTTTACCAAGATTTTTGGAGGTTGACTTAAGATAAAAAAGATTTTTTCGGCCGAAAACACAGATGAGTGTCGGGAAAAATGTGGCAACACTGCATGGGAACATCAGTTCAGTTTGTTACTCCGTCGCGAGTGGATGTCTACGTTGTTTTCTCCGCGAGTGAAGATGATTATCATCCGTTTGGCCGGGGGCGAAAATTTGGAATAATGCAAAAAGTGTTGAGAATCTACGAAATGAAATTATTCGTATTGTTCTGTTGGTGTTTTAGCCCCATATTCCCAGATGGTAAATAGGAAAATAGAAACTTTCAAGTGGCTACCGTGTAAATTGTTTGGAAGCAATTTTTCTCCCCCATTCGCTTTTGTTTCAAGTGTTAGTGAAAGAACTACAGACTGAAAAGAATTTAAAAGAAATCAAATGCTTTCTATGCTTGTGTGAGTGGTGCGGCGATAGTGGTAAAGTTTGGCGCGTGGAAGTAGCACTGTGATAGCATGGGTATAGGTAGGCGAAAATGGCGAGCGCTACGAAGGGCTGAATGAGTTTGCTCCGGTGAGTTTGTTCCGATTATTGCTAACTTGTCATGTATACCAGGAATCGTCCAGTGACAAAATATGGCAGTCAAGCGCAAGAAGTGTGTGATCAAGTTCCGCTATACTTTGGTCTCTCAACATTTTTAGTGTTGGATGCTGCTGTTTGTTTTTAACATTCGTTTCAACATAAGGGGCTGTCCATCGATTACGTAAGACGATTTTAGGATTTTTCGAGCCCCCTTCCCCCCATGGTAAGAGTTTTTGATTGAAAATGTAAAATAAAATGAATGGCACGTAAAAAAAATCACCCCCCCCCCTCCACTCCTCTCCACCCATAAACGCTTACGTAATTTTTGGACGGCCCGACTGCACTAACTGCAAATCATGGGCCGACATTGTTCTGCAGATTTATCTCAATTTAAATCAAGATGATGTTCCGGAAGAAAATAAGCTAGTATTGGGGTCTAATTGTATGCAGGAATCATTTTCATTCGATGGAAGATATGGATACCGGCAGCTTATGAAAGAGCATGTGTGGAGAGGTGTTTGTGTTTTTGTTGGACACCGATACAGCGGTGGTTGTAAACTTATCAGCACTGTTTATGTGTCAAATTCCATGTATTTTATATCTTATAGCTTGGATGGGCGCAAGGTCACAAGCGGGGTATAAATCAATGCATCGGTCATGTCGTATAAATGGCAACACGCTGCTTCGTCGCTTTTCTGTTTTGTGTTTCGTTTTGTGTATTTAAATATCAAATTCTAGATCTTTGTTCTCGTAGGTTTGTATGGAAACATAACAATGTTTTCTTCATAAACAACTTTAGTATATGAATGTATAGGTCTCAGGGATTGTTCAAGTATTACGTAACGCAACAGGGGGAGGGAGGGGGTCATACATAGTGTTACGGTCCATACATAAATTTAAAACTTCCAATACAAAAGCTCACGTAACAGGAAGGGAGGGGGTCTAAAATTGGCAAATTTCGCGTTACGTAATGTTTGAATGAACCCTCATTCATTTTTTACAATAGAACAAGAAGTTGTAGGATTGTCGACCTATTTCCGACAGCAGGTTATCAACTACACATATAGCTGCATTCGTCGAAGCATGTCAGTTTGTTTCATTAAATTGCAAAATATGTAATCCTGCTATATTGTATTTTATTGTATTGTATTACATTATATTATGTTATGTTATATTATATTAAAGTTAAACATCCATGAGTCGATATCTAAAAAGACCATCGACTCATGGACAAATCGAGTCAAGGAACAGGAAAGCTTTGGAAAGTTGATTGACGGGACCATCATAGCCCATGAGTCGATATTGTATCATGGACCATAAACTCATGGAGGGTTTACTGTATATTATATCATATTTTGTTGTATATTGTTACATTATACTATATTGCAGTATATTGTATTATATTATATTATATTATATTATATTATATTATATTATATTATATTATATTATATTATATTATATTATATTATATTGTATTATATTGTATTATATTATATTTTTATATTATATTATATTATATTATATTATATTATATTATATTATATTATATTATATTATATTATATTATATTATATTATATTATATTATATTATTATATTATATTATATTATATTATATTATATTATATTATATTATATTATATTATATTATATTATATTATATTATATTATATTATATTATATTATATTATATTATATTATATTATATTATATTATATTATATTATATTATATTATATTATATTATATTATATTATATTATATTATATTATATTATATTATATTATATTATATTATATTATATTATATTATATTATATTATATTATATTATATTATATTATATTATATTATATTATATTATATTATATTATATTATATTATATTATATTATATTATATTATATTATATTATATTATATTATATTATATTATATTATATTATATTATATTATATTATTATATTATATTATATTATATTATATTATATTATTATATTATATTTTATTATATTATATTTATTATATTATATTTTATTATATTATATTATATTATATTATATTATATTATATTATATTATATTATATTATTATATTATATTATATTATATTATATTATATTATATTATATATATTATATTATATATATTATATTATATTATATTATTATTATATTATATTATATTATATTATTATATTATATTATATTTATTATATTATATTATATTATATTATATTGTATGTATTGTATTGTATTGTATTGTATTGTATTGTATTGTATTGTATTGTATTGTATTGTATTGTATTGTATTGTATTGTATTGTATTGTATTGTATTGTATTGTATTGTATTGTATTGTATTGTATTGTATTGTATTGTATTGTATTGTATTGTATTGTATTGTATTGTATTGTATTGTATTGTATTGTATTGTATTGTATTGTATTGTATTGTATTGTATTGTATTGTATTGTATTGTATTGTATTGTATTGTATTGTATTGTATTGTATTGTATTGTATTGTATTGTATTGTATTGTATTGTATTGTATTGTATTGTATTGTATTGTATTGTATTGTATTGTATTGTATTGTATTGTATTGTATTGTATTGTATTGTTTGTATTGTATTGTATTGTATTGTATTGTATTGTATTGTATTGTATTGTATTGTATTGTATTGTATTGTATTGTATTGTATTGTATTGTATTGTATTGTATTGTATTGTATTGTATTGTATTGTATTGTATTGTATTGTATTGTATTGTATTGTATTGTATTGTATTGTATTGTATTGTATTGTATTGTATTGTATTGTATTGTATTGTATTGTATTGTATTGTATTGTATTGTATTGTATTGTATTGTATTGTATTGTATTGTATTGTATTGTATTGTATTGTATTGTATTGTATTGTATTGTATTGTATTGTATTGTATTGTATTGTATTGTATTGTATTGTATTGTATTGTATTGTATTGTATTGTATTGTATTGTATTGTATTGTATTGTATTGTATTGTATTGTATTGTATTGTATTGTATTGTATTGTATTGTATTGTATTGTATTGTATTGTATTGTATTGTATTGTATTGTATTGTATTGTATTGTATTGTATTGTATTGTATTGTATTGTATTGTATTGTATTGTATTGTATTGTATTGTATTGTATTGTATTGTATTGTATTGTATTGTATTGTATTGTATTGTATTGTATTGTATTGTATTGTATTGTATTGTATTGTATTGTATTGTATTGTATTGTATTGTATTGTATTGTATTGTATTGTATTGTATTGTATTGTATTGTATTGTATTATATTATATTATATTATATTATATTATATTATATTATATTATATTATATTATGTTATATTATATTATATTATATTATATTATATTATATTATATTTATGTTGTATTCTTATCTTTCCTGTATATTAAATTGCAAACATATTTTTTCCACTTATTGGCTAAAAGTAAACTAGGCCAATATTAGTTTGTCACACAATAGAATCAACGTTTTATCTATGTAAGAGTCTCCACAAATTTCAAATGTATTTTCTCTGATAATAAATCTTTCATCTACGTATTTTCTCTGTTTCTAACTCTTTCAGTGATTTTCTACAAGTTTATACAACGAGCAAATCCTTTCTGTTTCCCATTCCAATTTTATTAAACAATGCATAAAATTCTAATATTGTACTAGCTATCCCGGAGAGAATTGTGCTAATACGTTTTATTTGGAGTTCCACATCTTCAATCGAGGGAGTCAAATATAATAAAATTTCAATAGATTTTTTCTTACTCATTCGGCAGATTTAGATTTATTAGATATTTTTTCAGTCACATATTTCATAATCCTGGACGAGATTAACAAAGGTGGTATACCGTTAAACACCTTTGAAGGCCAAACATTAAATACTTTATTAATATAGATTGTAGTGTGTTGATTTATATCCTACTGTTGAACATTCACTTTTATTTATGTATATTACAGCAAAATTATTATATTTTCATGTTAAATTTATTGTTTAAATATTTTATGTTATGTCATATACTGTTTTATTTTTTATTTCTTCATATTACATTATATTGCAGCATACAGAAATTCAATTTTATTTTTTTAACTTCTATTAGCAACAAGCAGTCTATAAATTGGATTTACTTCCCTGGACCAGCCTAATACCATCAGTAGGACAAACATCCAAAAGAAAAAATAATTGTTGGTCAATATAATACCGCACGCTATATCATATGAAATTCTATTGTATAGCGTCATATTTTATTGTTTCTACTATTTTATTAACATATTTTATTACTATATTATTATACATATATTATAATCTGTTCTACTATATGATATTTCACTAAAATTGAATTTAACTTGTTTTGGGAAGGAAGGGAGCATCAGGGCATCATTGAACTTACAACTGGACAATGAAGTGGAGTGCCAATCGGAGTCAGGAGGAAAAATGTTAGTCGTTCACGTCTAATACTTTTCTCTCCAACAGTTGTAAAAGATTTGACGCGCCCTTCTTCTAACAAACCATACCGTGGAAAGCTCGACAAGTACTGCAAATTCTAATACTCAATCTGTTGGATCATATGGCTGGAAGGAGATTCTCTCTTTCCCGCGGGTTTCGCGTAAGTGTCTCTGCTTACGGGTCCGCCACCCTCCTTTTGGCCCTTCATACAGCGATATGTTGAATTCAGATTGGTAATAAAATTTGACCTTACTGTTGAGTGGAGCCGCATGCAGAGCAAGACTCAAGCAAGGATTGGTGGCTTCATACATACATACATACATACATGTCCGTGTGACATGGGAACATTTCCAAACACCTGGAGGAAATTTCCAGAACCCCTTTCAGTGCCGTCGGTGCCAAAAGTGGAGTCATGGAACAATAAATTGCCGCATCGATGCTAAAGGCATGATTTGTGGAGGTTCTTCTCACGCCAAGGATGTCTGTCCAGTGAAGGAAGATACCGATAAGTTCATATGCACCAATTGCGGAGGCAATCATAAGTCAAATTTTTGGACTTGCCCTGAGCGTAGGCGAGTCGTTAAAGCTCGTGCCAGGCAGATGAACAATAATATCCGTTACGATAACGGTCGTTTCCGGAATTTGCCTGGTAGAGTATCGAACAATGTTTGTTTTTCAGTTAACGAACGTTTGATCAAGAATAATACCCATCAGAAAGATTACAATCATGCTCATTCGCAAACAAATTTTAATTCGTCGGGTAGCCGTTCGAATCTTTCAATTTTAAATGTATCTACCCAAGGAAAATCCTTTGCCTATATCGTAGCAGGAAATTTGAATTCCTCCCCTTTTCATACTACGAGTATCCATTCTAATTGTTTCAAATCAAATGAAAAAAACCCTACCGCCACAGGTAACTCCTACTCAGCTTCTTCGTCTACCGAAAGTTCTAACGGAAAATCATCAAATGTACCCACTTCAAGTGATATGTCTGCCTCTGATTTTAATTTTCTAACTGAAAAATTGAATCTTATGATTGATGCAATGACTGAACTATGACTGAAGCAGTCCAAGTAGCTGTAAAATTTACTAATAAAATTGTAATTACGTTTTTCTAATGGATCCAATAAATAATAATTCAAATATTTTGAATTAGAATGCTCGTTCCTTGAATGCTAAAGAGGACGAGCTGTTAAATTTTCTTACGGTTAATAACGTGCATATAGCAGTTATTACTGAAACGTATTTGAAACCTGAATCCAAACTCAAAAGAGATCCTAACTTTTTTGTTTATCGTAATGATCGACTTGATGGGGCATGGGGGGGAGTTGCAATCATCATTCATGGGCGTATAAAACATCAACTGTTTTCGTCATTTGAAACTAAAGTTTTTGAAACTTTAGGTGTTTTTGTTGAAACACAGCTTGGTAAATATACTTTCATAGCTGCCATTTGCCTTTTCAATGCTCTGGACAGCAAATTAATTTGCTCCAAACTGACTTGCGAAAATTGACGCACAATAAGTCAAAAATTTTTGTCATTGGTGACTATAATGCCAAACATCGGTCATGGAATAATTCTCAAAGTAATTCCAACGGCAGAATTTTATTTGACGAGTGCTCTACAGGATATTCCTCAATTAAATACCCTGATAGCCCTACGTGTTTTTCCTCTTCTAGAAATTCTTCTACAATTGACTTGGTCTTAACCGACTCTAGTCATCTTTGTAGCCAATTAGTTAGTCATGCTGATTTTGGTTCTGATCATGTCTCCGTTACGTTTCAAATATCGCATGAAGCGATTCTCAATCCTATCAGCTCCACTTTCAATTATTTTCTAGCCGACTGGAATATATATGAAACATATATTGACTCTAATCTTGATGTTAACATTTCTTTACAAACAGAACTTGATATTGACAATGCTCTTGAGACTTTAACAAATTTCATTGTGGAAGCCAGGAGCATTGCAATTCCAAAATGTAAAGTAAAGTTAAATTTGAATCCGTGTTTATAGACGATGATCTTAAAGTCTTGATCCGCCTTAAAAACGTGAGGAGAAGGCAATTTCAACGCACTCGCGATCCTGTGATCAAAATAAAATTTTTAAGTTGGACCCTGGCTCTAGGCTCTTTTAGAAATATTCTAAAATTTTGAATATACCTCGGCATCCGATTCCGGCATTGAAAGAGGAAAACAAATTATTACTAACTACTTGCGAAAAAGCTCAAAAACTTGCTATGCAGTTTGGAAGCACGTACAATTTTAATTTTGGCCTGAAGGCTATTCTACTGGTCTTGCTCTTATAGACATAGAAAAAGCATTCGTCAGTGTTTGGCATTAACGCTTGTGTTTGTGACTGTGTGACAGTGTAAAATTGAAAAACTTTTATTTTCCTAAATAAATTGTTAGAAAAATCCAAAGTTTTCTGTCAAACGTACACAGGTTAATTATCAGAACTCCAAATCTGAAAGACTTCCTGTAAGAGCTGGTGTTCCTCAAGGCAGCATTTTGGGACCAATATTATACCATATTTCCACATCAGACTTACCTGGGTTACCTCAGGGATGTCATTTTTTTTTGTTTTCAGATGACACAGAAGTCTTCGCCAAAGGACGAGATTAGATATGTTTTCTTCATTATTTCAAAAATGGAAGATTTCTCCTGATGCTTTCAAAACTAAACTTATAATATTCCCACATAAAATGAAAGCTCTTTATTTGAACCCTTTAAGTAGACATGATGTCACCATGAGAAGGGTTCCAATAAATTGATCAGATGAAATTAAGTACCGTTTTGATTCATATTACGGACACTTAAGCCCTCTTCGAAGTGTGAGCCATCTAAAAGCATATAAATTAAAACAATCTATATGATATCTCAGCGTTATTATGCTATTAAGACACTTACCTCTCGAATGGTAGGTGAAAATTTGAATTCCACAACTCCAACAAATTTAAATAAATAGAAACGTGTGTCCTGTCCATGATTCTTATTCCGGACACCACGTCACTTTTGCTTCTTATTCCGGACGCTTTGATTCGAATTCCGGACAGCTCGTGAAAAGCAAAGTTTGAAAAGTTAAATCGTTAAATAAACACTACCAGCCGTTAGAAGAACGTCAAAACTAGTTGAGCATTGTAAATTTTCATGGATTGCTATGGAAAAAGCTTAATAAAACGAGTCTCCAAATTGTAAGCTTTTGAACGGCGAATTTTGAAACATTTCAATTGAAACCTTTCCCATACAAAGTTAAATGTCCGGAATTTGAAGCTGTCCGGAATTCGAATCAGAACGGTACCTAGGGCTCATGCTAGATAAAAATTTAACATTCAAAACTCGCAAGGACATTCAAGTCAAATGTAAATATTTTCTAAAATGTATGTATTATTTTATTAACAGAAAATCGCACTATTGCCATGAGAGTTAAAAGCTATCGGTCCATCGAACCACTGTGGCAGTCGCCAATTCCGTCCACAGCCGAGCGCGCCCGATTACGGGCAAAATTTATGGCACCGTTGACATTTCGCTAAACGCAGCCATCACATTTCAATAATATTTCTACCATTTAAATCGTGATCGGGCTCGGTAAGGAAAGGCATAAAAGTGAAACTTCTGAATAATGGCTGGCTGAATAAGGAAACTGAACGGACGGCTAGCGATTGCACGATTGCAAAATGATCGTATGTAATGGTTCGAAAAAGACGGTGTAATTCAACTTTGTAATTGCGTACGGCAGCTGTTTGCAAATACTTGTTTTCGTGAGGGAGATAAACGAATAATCGTCGCCCACAATTGTCGAAAGGAACTCCTAAAAATCCGAATTCGATTGTGGCATTGAAATCTCCACTCTGCACGAGTTCCAATAAAATTGAATAAAACTTGTAATTTATTGATACAAAGATTTCGGTTCCCAAACAAACATCCCAAAGGAAAGTCACACACCGTATGGAACTTGTTTCCCAGGATGCCCCGGAACGCTAATTGCACCATCATTATTCCCGTTCGCGTCGTATGTTGCGCCTTTCCCGAACAAATAAATACGTGCGGGGCCGGATTGCATGGTGAAGCTAAATAATGCTGCAGTTTTACAAACAAACATCAAGCTTGAACTCACCCATGTTTGTGCATAGGAACAAGCTACAATGGTGTTGCACCTACCATGTATACGGTGCGTATGATGGTGCTAACAAACTTTAAAGATGTTAAGACAAATTTGTCTGGTCGGTGGAGGGGGAGCATTTTGTTCGACAACGGATTTGTACGAAGCCTGCGTTGGGTTGTTGGTTCATGTACGTTCATCGACGGATGAAAAAGAGAGGCTGAAATCATTGTTTTACAAATGTGGATTACATTTTTGCGGGAATGAGTTTTCTTCAGCGTGAAGGTCAAATTCGCTAAGGGCGAACCGTTACTATTAAGATAACAAAAAAGAACTCCTACATACATATAAGAAATGGACGTAGTGTTTGAAATGATACCAATAAAGGAAATTACTTGGACGCTTCTGATTCAGCAATATGCAGAAGAAGGCCCATCCCATATAAAAAAAACTTCATATATCTCAATAAAGAAGCATATAACAATCAATACTTTTGTTCTCCGATGGTAATTTAAGATCATCCACAGCATCCCGCAGCGATATGAGGGTACTATCATCATTACACACGAACATATCACCCGTTCCCCACAGGAATGCTCCTCAATGGTGATCTACCCTTTGAACGATCGACCCGTTCGTTCAATGCATTACCCTGTTTTGCGTAAAAATAAGATGATCCCCGGTAATCGCCATATGTCTGACAGCTTTCATGTGTGTTCCACACACACGACGGCACTTGTCTAGAACTTGCCAACTGATCAAAGCTCGTCTTTATACTGGAACAGCCACAGTTTGAAAAACATTTCATCTACACATCACTCCCCGTGGCAGCTACTGAATGCGCCATCAAACGTTTGGAAATAATTTACGGGACCAATGGTACGATGAACTGCTGTACGGTTCACAATGGGACCGTTTCAGAAAAAGACGATCAAAATTTCTAAGGGGTCTTAGATGGCGTTTTAGCGAATCGGTGTCTTCAGATCAGGGGTTGAATTCTGAAAAAATGAGAGGATTTCTCACTTATCGCTTTCTGTAACCATCATAATCCGCAACACATCATTAGAGTCTGTTTATCGTCTTCTGCTACAGCTCTGATTATATTGAGGGGATAACAGTGCATAATAAAACCCATCTGAACAAACTCCAAACCTGGGAGGCACTATTGCTTTATGATGTTCGGTGATTATTTATTATGCCAGTATAGTAAAACATCTGCCTCCAATAGCAAACGAGCAAGAGAAATGAGTTGTATAATCACTCTTTTTCTTTTTGATGCTCTCCTTCGCTGCTGCTTTTTATCAAGCTTGTTACAACTTGCGAAACATTGCCGATCATGGATCGATACAGATGTTATGTTTTTCTTCGCTTGCTTTGATCGTGCTTCGAAATCAATTGAGAAGGAATTTTGCAATGCCTGCTTCAGAGAATAGGTATGTTTAGAATATATTTTCATACTACTTGTCAGAATGAAGTACGCATTGAATTTCGGCCTCTAGTGCTCCATTTGCCCTCCATTTTTCACCGTTGTTCTGATGTAACATACTTTTTATTCAACGGAAATGCTTAATATTTCAAACACAAACTTTCAAAAATTCAAAATTTCTCAATTTTTGAAAATGAAATACCGTTTTGATTCATATTACGGACAGCTTCAAATTCCGGACACACTGCTTTGTATGGGAAACATTTCACATGAAATGTTTCAATTTTCGCCGTTCAAAAGTTCTCACTTTCAAGGCTTGTTTTAACAAGCATTTTCCACAGATTTTAAAATGTCCAACTTCCTTAGGCGTCTTTCTAGTGGTTTAACGATTCCTGTTGCAGATCTTCAGAGACACTTCTTGTGGAAATCTCCGAATAAATTCTCTGAATAAATCGTCGAAGAAATTTCTGGATGAAATGTCTGAAAGAATTTCATAAGGGAATCCCTAGAGGAAATTTATGACAAAATCCCTGGAAAAAATCATGCTGCAAATCCCCATACAAATTTCGGAGGAAATCCCCGGATGAATTCTCTGAAAAAAATCCCCGAAGGAATTTCGGGAGAAAATGCTTGAAGAGGAATTCTTACCAACTACACGGAGAAATTCCTGGAGGAAATCCCCAGAGGAATTTCTGAAGAACATATATACCTGAAGGGATTCCTGGAGCAAATCCCCGGATGAATGTCTAAAAGAAATACCCCGGGGGAATTCCTGCAGGAAATCAAAGAAGGAATTCCTGGTGAATATGCTGTAAGGTACATCAGAGGAACTAGAATCCCTGGAAGAGCTCCTAGAGATTTCTTTAGGCGGACTTCCCCGGAGAAATAATCTGATGATTCCTGGAGGTGTCCAGTATGAGTTTCTAGAGGATTTATATCTAGTCTAATATATTAGTCGAGTCTAGTACACGACACTGAAGACGGCCTTACAGTTGAGGTCGAAATACGCGTATCTTTCAAAGGATACAAACTGTAGTGGAATTAAATGGTATAGTACTAAATTCGGTTTTTTCATCTACTTCTAGAGGATTGTTTCCCCGCCTTCCTTCTTAAATGACTTTTTTTTACTTCCTAGACTATCAAGCTTACCCCCCCCCCCCCAGCTGGGCTGTTTCAGGGAGAAAAATCCGAACTGGTAAACAAACATGTGTCAAACCAGACTTGAAACAGCTCAAATCTGGATCCAAATCCGAAAAAAAAATCGACCAAGCAGTTAGCCCGTTCAAAAAAAAAAAAAGGCCAGAAAACTGGTATCAAAAAAAAACTGAAACATCATTTGCAACACCGGTGCAAGCTCCAATTTTTAACAAGGTTCAATAATTTGAACCAAACCATTGATTTGAACTACCGGTGAAGTTGCCCTTAGTTTTAAGATTTCCTAAAAATAATAAGGACATCTGAATCTGTAAAAACTTACAAACTTAGGATGGGCGGTGAATGGCACCCGACAAATGCCTTGTCTTACATCTAACGCAAAAAGTTGTGTGAATGTTGAAACACGGATTTTTTTACATAATTTTATATGTTGCAATGCTGTTAGATAAGCGGTGGATTGCGTCCTTACGTATTATACCGAATATAATAAAAAAAATATTATTAAAAATCGAATAATTTTAAACATTCAAATTGGCAGAAATATTCTCCAAGAAGTCTTGGTCTTTTTATCAATGATACTCGAAGTATTTCCACCATCCTCGAACATTACCAAACGACCTGACAACGAATTATAGACTATAATTGGACACTCGTTACCTGGAATATCAAAACCTTAAATGAACCTGAGCGAGTGGGCATTTTGACTCGTGAATTGCGGAAATTTGACGTTTGCGTGGCCAAGGAGTGCCAGTGCGCTCGACGAGGAGTGCCAGAGAATACCGAACGAGAAGAGCATGTCCACAAGCCCGATGTTGGTGTCTGATACCTGTCAGAGCAGAGATCATTATAAGGAAGCAAGGGTGGCCGAAAATGGACCGATCGCAGAAAGAAAAAGGAGCGTGAAGCGGCAGTGATTGCTGAGGCGCAAGAAACTATGGAGCAGAATGACATGCAACGGTTCTACGAATCTGTCGATGGTGTGCGTAGAAAAACAGCGCTGTCTCCCGCAATGTGCAACGCTCGCAAAGAAAATTTGCTGATAGGTAAAACAATAATGGCCGCCAGATGAAAAAAGTACTTCGAAGCATTGTTGAACGGAAATACAGTCGACTCTCCATAACTCGATATTCAAGGGACCATCGACTTTTAGAATTATCGAGTTATAGAATATACCGACGCAAAACATCTCAAAATCGAAGGAACAAATTATTGTATTTCCAATTCATATGTAATCACTTCTATAAGAGACCAATATTATTTTGTTGATAGTATCATACTAACTAATTTTTTGGTAACTTTTTTTGAAATGCTTGAAAAATCACGTTATTTTGACTAAAACTTTTTTTATTATTGTAATGTTTTTCAACTTTTATTACAACTTGCAAGTATTTGTTAACATCCAAACAGGAATTGGTCTGAGTACCCCCGAATAAGAAGGTTTTAAAAATGGATATCGAGTTATGGAGGGAAAATTACCTCTCACGTGACATCGACTAGCGGAGATATCGAGTTATAGAAATATCGACTAATGGAGAGCACGATGTATGGGAATTTGAAGGGACCGACAAATCCATCGAGTTATAGAGTATATCGAGTTATAGAATATCGAGTTGTGGAGACTGGCGTGGCCGACGTCTTATACGGAATCTTTGCACATATACGCATCTCTTAAAAAAATGGTGATTTCGTTATATGTACATTCTGGTTGTCTGGGTTGTCACACGTCTTCATATGCGATATCGACATCATCGGGATTGACCGTGGGACAGTGTAAGAAGCGTTCATGCCTTTCAAGAGGGAGACAGCGAGAATCGGACTCACGATCATTAGCACAAAGAAGGGGTACATGACAGCTGGTGGTCAACTTGTGTTCGGACGTGTTAGTGGTAGCAAAATTGTGCTAAGTGGTGAAAAGTTTGAAGTAGTGTAAGAAGTTGTATATCCAGTTAGGTGAAAAAACGTATTGCAGCTGAGATTTGGGCTTTTTACGGGCTCCGCAATCAGCTGAAGTGCCGTCGCCTGCAAACGAAAACAAAACTCGCGTTATACAAGACACTGATTCTTCCGGTAGCCCTATATGGCCATGGACATTGCAAGAAGTCGACCGGAGAGCTCTCGGGATCTTTCAACGTAACAATAACTCGGCGGTAAATTAGAAAACGGCATCTGGCAACGTTGCATCACGAGTTGCACTAGGTGTATAAAGAAATGGATATTGTCAAGCGTAGAAAACACTGTCGACTGGGTTGGGCTGGTGACGTTGCCCGTATGCCGAAGAACGACAAGCAACGATAATATATAACAGAGTGCTTGGACGATGCCGCCTACTTTGTGCTACTTTGTGGTAGACCACGCACACAGGGTCGATTGGAAGCGATTGGCTCAGGACAGAGCCCAGTGGCGAAGACCCATCCATTCGGTATAAATACAATGTGGCGAATTGTAGCCTATCGAGCATCAAATAATATGATTGGCTTCAAAATTCTGCATATTAATCGATAAAATCAATAATTCCTCTCAAATGGTAGTAAAAATGCGCGTATCTGTTTAAAGATAAGCAATTAGGACGGACAAAAAGGTACAATACTTAAATCTTCTTTCATGATTCTCTTTAAATGATTCATAAAGGTTTATATTTTAGATTTTTTTTTATCTTTGCTGGCTGATTAAGTTTTTAAAAGGTCCTCAGAAGTGAACGATGAATAAAAAAGGATGTTTTCAAAAACATCAGATGTATGGAATATGTTTTTCTTGGGTCGGGAATCTGATCTGATTTACTTGTGGCTCAACCTCAAGTTTGGCATAAAAATGTAGAAGAAAATTCTAAACATATTCTCTGAAAAAGTTTTGACCGTTTATCTCAAAAATGGTCCCATTGTGCGGTCTCCCCTCTCGCCATTCATACGAGTTTGATTTATTCCAATTTGATGAGATGATCCTTATGGTCGCCAATCGTTTGGAGCGCGCTGCTGTAAACAAATCGACTCCGTGGATATTCACATGAAAATTGTTTTTCGGCGGCCACGAGGAAATCTATGTGGGTGGCGTCCGGCGCTCTCCTAGGAAGGAATCGATTTTACCGTTTCTTCCGCATTGTTCGGAGCGCGTCTTTCAACGAAATGCATCACTTCAATTAAATAGATGCGATGCATGAGGGAAGATGCGGTGCCCCGAATCGGAATGGAATATATACAAATAAACATAAATATAATTTCGGTGCGGTTCTTCGAGGGAAGGTGTAAGGGGAATTCTATCGTTGAGGGAAGGGTGAGAACAGTTTTATTCTTAGTGTGATAAAATGGTTACGACGCTCTTAAATTACACCGGGTAGGGGCACTTCGGAAATCCATCAACGCCCCCACGTTTCTAGCGATTCCGGTCTCGAGGGATGAGTTGTGGCTTCCAGCAGTAACAACAACTATCAGCCTCGGCAACAAAACGTATGAATCATATTCCGGACGAGGGCAATTAGCGTGTTCTAAACGTTCGATTTGAAGGTATCGGTTGAGCACCGCATCTTCCCTCATCTCGAGGTTGTGCATGGCGATGCGATGATGATGGTGGCTGTGCTTCATGAATCCCAAGCATGTTGAACGTGAAGCTGTTCGAAGTGGAAGATTTTTCCAATGGATCGCTCATGATTATTTCATGAACGTTTAACTAATTGACTCACTTGTCGAGAGCGAACGGGTTTGTACATACAGGTGAAGCTGTTTGCGTGGAATCGTGCTGTAGGTATGTACTTAGGTGAGAGGTTTTAAGAAAGGTCGACAACAAGTTGCATAAGACACGTTTGCTGATTGCTAGATAATTATACATGCAGTTCTAGATTCGAATAGTATGAAGTAAATATTATGTCAATGGATGGTGATTTAAACATTTGTGAGATATTGTACCGGGGTATCCCTAACCTCAAATCATTACTCTTAAAAGGCATGACATGATTCAAAATGATAATTTCCTAGCTAAATGTGGTAAAACTAATTCAAATTATAATTGGAAGACGTGACCTTCTAAAAGATTTTTTTTGTCCAATCCTACACCGCAAGCTTTCGCTAACGGGTCCAAGGAAAAATCGATGGCATGGGTCCAAACAAGGATCGACAAGAGATCAATAATTGAAATAAAAAAATAGTACTGAAAAGTACTGTTTTTATAGCACTGAAAAGTGCTGGCGGAGATGAACCAGCCAAGGGCTGAAAATCTCCCTAATAAAGATAACTAACTAACTAAAAGTGCTGTATTTAGCACTGAGAAGTACTGTTTTATATGACTTTAGATAGTTTTGAACACTTCCGCGAGCAGAAAGATTTTGTGTACGCACTGCACGAAAGGACGATGCACACTCTGCCTCTTTATAGGTAATAACCCAATCAACCCGTTAACGACTCGCCCCATATATGCGAGGCTGAAACCTTTTCCGACCATCTGTCAGTCAGCTCCCACCGAGAGTTCGAACCTAACGGATTTTTGCCCATGGGCAAAAATTACATATTCCAGCGACATCTCCCGATAAAGCAACTTCTCTTCATCCCGTCGTGAACCTACCCGTTCGACACCACACCTTGAGAGCCTCTGAGCGTCGTCCAGCATCACGCCTTTCTTGGTACTCGGGCCAGGTAATTAATTCCTCCGTTCGCGCGCTGTCTTCCCTTGTCTTCTGATCGGCAGTCGCTACCGGTTCGGTAGCAGTTCTGAACCTCCTCAAGACAGCCGCGCAGTTGCGTGCCCTAAAAAGCAACCATCTCCGAAGACATTAATTCAATTATTACATTCCTGTCCGTTGAGATGATGACGATGAGGATGATGATGGTGGTTGTGGTCCATGGTCCACGACTTCAACGTGTTGTTCTTGAGCTGCCTCCGCGTTTTATGGGCCATCCACCGGGGAGATCATTGAACTCATCACCGCTGTCGCCACATTACCTTTCCAGAGCTCACGCACGTACCTACACACACACTCACTCACAAAGTGATACATTTAATCCTTCCTTTGTAGCGCTGGAAAGGCCGCTAATGTATCACTATTCGTGCGTGGATCGTGCCCTAGAATAATGGTTAGATTTCGTGGAAACGGTGATTTACCCACGCTTGCTACCGATTCGGCTTTTTCGGCTTTCATCCCGCTGCTGCAACCCGCAGCTCGGATCACAACATCACACCGTCAGTGGCGAGCGTCATCCGTCGTCGTCGTCGGTACTAATTGAATTGTTTGAGGAAGTAACAATACCGCTTTCCACTTACGCTCATGATGCGACCGGGGACAAAGAGGGCACGAAGGGGTTCTTCGTTCTTCGGATGGTGTTGCGCGCAAACTCCGAGCCGGATTAAGTTGCTTCCGCCCTTACGCCCGTTTAGTTGAGCTATTGAAGTTCGGGTTGAATGGGTTTTTGGTTTTGTGTTACGCTCGTGTCGTCACTCGCTGGCTGGTTGGTTTGGCAGCTTCCGCTGCCAGTGACACCTCGCTTGATGTTTTGGGGATGCTAGTGCAGATCGATTAGTGGTGCGACGGTTATTAGGCAGATCAGTGAGTTTCTTGGCTAGTTATGATCAGTTGATTCACATGGTATAGAGGGAAAAATTGAATCAAAAATGAGCCGACAAGGTAGGGAGTCGGATCCTATTCTTGGCAGGGGTTTTTTTTGAAAGCTACAAAGCTCATATTTGGGGCCGTCCATAAATGACGTAGCATTTTTTCACTGATTTTTTACACCCCCCTCCCCCCTCGTAGCATTTTGTCACAAATGCTGATACCTCCCCTTGGAAAATACGTAGCATATCAAGCAACCCCCCCCCCCACTACATTTTTTATTTGTTTTCCTTAGCAATTGGATTGAAACAAAAAATTGGAATTCAGAAGTTCAATACAGATTTTGATATTAATTACTGACTAAAACGTAAGGATAATCTAACGAATAAATGTTTGATTTGCAGTAGCGCTCAAAAGTAATTTGGAAAACAGTTTTAAATGAACTTTTCTTGTTTAAGTTGTTGGCTAAATTTGGTTTTGTTTCACTGTTGTTACCATGAAAAAATAGTTTACAGCTGAAAATATAGAAAAAGTCAAAATCTTCGATTGGATGAAGCTAACAGTCACGAGTTAGGGTACAATAGATTTTATGTTATGTTGAAAAGACATTTAGTTATATTAGAGGATTGCTTTTTAATTATTCGTTGTTAGGGAACAGATTTCAACGAAAATGATAAATTTATCTTATATTTGATTTGAAATGGATATTCATCATTATTATTAATTCAAATCCATTTAGCAATCAGGTTCCAGATGTAGAAAAGATTACACTTGTAATATTTGGAATGTTCAGAAAATCTTAGCGATTAATAAACAAGCATACTGAAATAATCTTACACAACCTATAACGAAACAATTAAATACTAAAAATAATCTTTCTTCAAATTACCGAGTGAGTAAGAAAATTGAATGATAGAACAATTTCGATAACACTCGAATCTGTTGTCCAGGCTTTTCCATCAAGTTTTATTCAGGCTATTCCATCAAGAGCACTGATATATCAAAACAAACTGATGAGTTGGTTGGTTGGAGATCTTCTGCAACATTGAAAGCATAATTCACGAAATGAATATCTTGTTTTAATGTAATATTTGCCAAAGCGAACATATGTTTTTTTGAGAAATAAGCTCTAAAAAAAAATATGAATAAAACTAAAACTTCCTTTCTAAATCGTTAAAGCCTTGATTTGCAATTAATTTATTTATTTTTCAATTAATACATTTATAAATTAATTTATTAATACAGGGATATAATGTTCATATAATTATTTAAAGCATTAAACAAATCTGTTTGATTGCACTACAGAAAATCTAAAATTTCTTAGATTTTTTTCAATTTTGTCATTTGAATGTCTTGAAGCTGAATCATCATTTTAGAACCCAACTCTAGTCAAACAAAGAAAAAAGAAGTTTGATAAAAAAATAATTGTATGCCATTTTTTCAGCGCCTCTCATTTTACCGACGTGATTCAAAATGCTACGTCCACTACTTAGGACCCCTCCCTCCCCTTCGTCACACATCGTCACCAATTCGTGAAGACCCCCTCCCCCCTAAAAAGCTACGTCATTCATGGACGACCCCTTTGGCCACATAATGCGTCATACTAGAGCGCTTCTTATTGCTAAGTTTCAGACAATTCGGCCAATAAAAACCCCCCATGCCAAAGTGAATCATGGAAGTGCCCAAGCAGCTCTAATGAATTTGAGCCCAAATAACCTGTTGCGCTATCAACCAATGCTATCTTAAAATCGGGTAGACAAATATTATGGTCTTTCAGGGCCAAATTAATTGCCTATTACCTATCCTGTTTGTACAAATTTGCAAAGCTTATAACAAAACTTTTTATTTTAAAATGGGTATGATATATCTACAATTGCTGATTCGTTCAGTAACTTTGTATGTAAATATGTATCGTTATTGATTTTTATTCTAAATATTTGGCATTTGTTGCAAATTATTTTGTATAATTGGCTTTTTTTGCATTCAGAACCCAATTCAATATACTTAAAATGGCCATAAGGGGGACGGATAAATGACGGATCCTGGTCATTTATTTCGGATTTTTCAACAGCAGTTTTTTCTTTCAAAATCAAGAAAATTAACAGGAAAATGTGTTCACTGTATTCTATTCTCCAACCACAACACAGTGAACACATTTTCATCGAATAATTTTCAGTTTTGAACAGAAAAACTGCTTTTGAAGTTTTGATGATGACGATGATTACAATGACAGAGCGTTGAACGTTAAAGCATAAATTCGACATTGGTTGAATGATCATTGTTCCTGGTTAAGAAAACATCATATTTTAGTTTTATAAATACATTGCTAAAGTATGTGTGAGCTATTGAGGACAAATACTTCAATTGCCTAATAAACAATGTACTTATTTATGAGCACGTTATAATGACATCGCTAGGGACCGCGCAATAGAGAAAAGTCGTTATATATAATAGTTATAATATTGGAATATTTCTCATGAGACTTGTCTCATTAGTTGCGAAATAACCTTACTTCCGTTACACTTTGATCAGATTTGATGAATGCTGTACACTGCGAGAGATATGTAATAAATTTACTTTGGATGATCAATAAAAATCGATAAAAGTGTGCAGTCAGAGTGGACCAAGTGCTTATTACAATAACAGCGAAAATTATCAGCGCACTGAGGAATGCGAGGAAATGAAAAACATTTCAAGAGATTTGCCAGATTTTTCGACATCGAATGATTCGTCTACTTATCCTTCAATAGAAATTCATAAATATTACATAATTCGATGCATTTGATTTTGATTTTTGACCATTTACCATATTCAGATGGGTGGTCAGAAATTGCAATGTTGTTCAATTTCTGTGCAGATAGAGCGGACCAAGTGTTGAAAATCAATAAACTGATTGATTGTTGCATTTTTTGAGTCAATTTCAGAGTCCGATAGAAGTTTATGGTTGTTCTATGTTGTATGTATGGCATGTCATAGGACCCGCTTATTGAACCAGCATATTTTGGTCGGTACTCAAGATTTTCACTTGGTCCACTCTGACTGAACACATATTTGAATATTTCTGGTCTTCAATGCCCTGACTCTGCAAAACCTTAATTTTCGAGCTATCATAATGCCACTGATTTCGGTATTGATTATATGGATCATTGAAGAATTTAAGATAATGGGGTCGAAGGGTCTTAATAATCTGTTTATTTTAGATATATGCACCCAATTTGACCATGCAAGCATTAAATGATTGTTATTTTCCAAGAAATTGTTCAGTCAGAGTCGGACGGTGGTCTTTAGTACAGTCAGAGTGGACCAAGTACACATAGGCCATCAAAAATATCATTCTATTAATGGTTTGGATTATGATTTTTCATGAAATTTGTGCACGGTTTTCATCCCATTCACTAGCAAGTAGTAAGTGGATTGTTCCGTCGATGTGAGTTCTTTTATCCATAGATTTCTCCAAATTCTCGTCCAATTTGCTCTTGCGTTTTCTTCAACAATTTTTGAAAGTTTTGATTTTTCACGGAAGTAATTGTGCAGACCAGCTGTCGGAGGGTTTTTCTTTATTTTCCCAGGAAGAAGGGAAGTACCTTGGCAATGCTCTTCGAACAAAGATAGAGAGCAGAGATCGCAGATAGTTTGGGCTGATTCTACAGGTGGTTGTTAAATCATCTAGCAAAAGGTGTATGTTGCTGTTCTTTGAGAAACCTCATGAACAGCAAAGCCATGCATTTATG
The DNA here is from genome assembly GCF_002204515.2 of Aedes aegypti. Classification (NCBI taxonomy): domain Eukaryota; kingdom Metazoa; phylum Arthropoda; class Insecta; order Diptera; family Culicidae; genus Aedes; species Aedes aegypti. The sequence goes on from NC_035108.1 coordinate 387,219,807, forward strand.
CATCGGGAAATGCAAGTTGAAATCACCCAGGTTTTTGGGCAGGGTGAGTTGTTCAATGGGAACCCTGAATAAATACCTCTCCCAGATGAAGTTTACTATGCGCGAAGTAATACGTGCCACTGCTTGATTTGGAATATCAATTTCAGATGCCAGAAACCATAGCTTTGATGTTACAACCATAGATTTAGATTTCTTGGTTTGAACATTTACATCAACCGAGACGTATTCCCTATAGCTTCGCCCCAGTTTAAATCAATTATTTTCTTGTGCGAGTTGAAGAGTGTTACTCCAAGTATCTTGACGGATTCACACGCTCGTGGTCAAACAGTATAATTGTTGCTTCGGTAGATCCCGAATCCAGAAGCAACCTTGTCTCCTTGTCAGGCGGAGCGTTGGGTTGGGAACTTAAGAGTTAGATTTCCATTTATGAGCAAGTGAGACCTTGAAGGGGACATAATCTTCCCTATGCAATTGAGCTCAGCAATACGATCTTTGATGGAATGAATCGCCTCAAACATGTTAAGTTCGGAGGGGCCTTCCTTAGCCGAGTGTTTAGAGTCCGCGGCTACAAAGCAAAGTCGGTCCAGGATCTTTTCATAATGAAAATTTCCTTGACTTCCCTGGGCATAGAGTATCATCGTATTTGCCACATGATATACGAATGCAGAAATGGCAATTTAGGCAAAGAAAGCTCTCAGTTAATAACTGTGGAAGTGCTCATAAGAACACTACGCTGAGTAGACGGCTCTGTCCCAGTGTGGACGTTAATGCCAAGAAGAAGAATGTTAATTTCGGAATTTGAATAATTTTGACAATCATTACCTTTTCTAATCGTTGTTTAAGAATTCTTGAAAGAAGCTCATCACCATAGTTTAAAAGATCGTTTTGTCATTAGATTTCTTCCTACACAAAACAATAACTCTTTCAACATATTGTTCCAGAATGTTTCCTCTTTAAGCTTCGTTCTTGATCAAGTTTAGCTGAGGATAAATAATGTCAAAGGTTTTCAAGAGAACTCTTTAGGAATTCCATCGTTCCCGGGTGATTTTCCCGATGCACTTTCTTTGATAGCGAAGAACATGTCTGCAGTTGTGATTTCGTTCATCATGGCACTATTTGTACTAGAGTCTGGAGGGATCACTCGAGTGGTTGAAAATTTTTCACCTGCATCGAATGCCTCTGCAGTATACAAAAAGTTGAAGAATCCATAAACATGATTCTCTTTTTCAGAAACATCTGTGAGGCAATACTCTTGATGACGAATGGAACTGATCACAGTTCTCTTCCTATAACTATTTGGAAAACAGATAATTTTTCACCACAGACAAATTGGTCATTCAAACGTTGTAACGATTTTGTCCTATAAAATTAATTGAATATCCATCGCATTGGATTGGTTAAATTTATCTCCAACCGAAATTGCATTGGCTGTCGATGATGTCATCAACAAAGTTATTGTTAACGAATCACAATCTTCTACACAGTAGAAATAGTAGGGAAGCCTCCGCGCTTGAGTATAAATAGAGGCTCATAACGCGCATATGATGGAAGTATTGTGCACCATTTGGACCAGTGACGACCAAGCAGCAGATAATCCTAGTAGATCGAGAATACCGCCACACGAAGAGTGTGTGAGATCAACGATCCTCTGATGTGGTCGAAAGTGCGTTCTTCAGTCGGTTTCGGACCTCCACTTGCCACCAGACAGACGATCCAGATCGCCGGCACCAAAATAAAACGTGCTCTTTGCTTATAGTCACTGAGGATGCCTGGTATTAGCAATTTTCATTGCTCAAACCACACACCAAAAAATTCTTAGATTTACACGTAACGTAATATTAGCCTCAATCATGCAAAGCCATTTCTCATGTATTATTCAATGATAAAACCTATAAACACATCTATTATATACAACATTGTTACCAAAATCCTTAATATTGAACGCGAAACGTCTTCTCTCGAAGAATGTTGCATGCAAAACGGCACGGTTTACATGATTTTCACGCTGAAAATTCAATCATAAAAAATGCACATGGAATGACAAGCCGTCGATCCATCCATGTGCATTATTTTTGACAGAATATTCAGCGTAGAATCATGTAAATCGAGAATTCTTCTTTGCAATTTCACATTTAAGATGCAAGAAAGCATGCAACATTGGCGAATGTTGGATGGAAGATCATGAAATGTTTCAGTTTCACTCAAGTTTGCAAGCATTATCGAATGCAATGAGACAATTTACATTATTTATCGTTGAATGTTCAGTTGCAACTCGTTTTACATGATTATCAGAAAAAATTACGTGCCATGTAAATTTGAGATTTTTTTGCTGTGCAGACGAAAGAGTTATAGAAATGATTTTGTTAAAAAAAGCCCGCCGATCCAGTCGCATGTTGGCCCACTGAGATAAGCTTTTGGCGTCCAGTTACCAGATACCGACGAAATTCACCCCTCTTCAGTTGAAAACAATGGATAGAGTGAAGTAATCTGTATTCTCGTACATCGCTTTCGAGCGGTTGGTTTTTTTCTACATAGGGCAAAATGGTCCAAAATGCCACTTTAAGGATTTGTGTCGTTTTCTCCTAATGAGATCCACATTTTAACGCCTTTCGAAGTCCTAACAGTAACTTTACAATATTTGCTAGCTACCATCGTACAAACATTTCCCAAATTTGAGTTTTTTAACGGGTTTAAATCGTGTAGAAAAGTTGGTTGAAAAATGGGGGTGGTTCAAAATGACCAAATGGATGGGGTAGAATGCCATTTAGTATGGAGAACTACTAGTTAGCAACCATGTTTCTCCATGAGTTTGTTCTGTGGTATGGAAACGCTTATTCCTTTATGAAATCATCGGAAAACCTTAATGTTTAGGCAAAAAAGGGAAAAAATGTTGAATTTCACCGGAAAATCGAGGAAAAATCTATAAGTTTATGCCCAAGGGTTGTGGAGGCAACTCTTAGCTAAACATATTTTAGCTCCGTTTGGCAAAGAATACAAATTGAAACGATCTAGGAATGATTTAATGACGTGGGCCATTTTACCCCATCAGTGCGTCTTGGAACATGTTCCCCTATGTATTGCAGATCAACAAAACACGAAAAGAGTGCACTGTGAAAAATAATTTGACGAAAATGCGCGGGTTATAGTTTGAAGTGTATAAAGATTATAAAGATAAAGATTTGAAGTGTTGTTCGACAGCTTCTTAAATGGTTATTGTTATTAGTGTTGATTTTACAATCAGAATTCCTCAATGTATTCATGACATATTATTTGTAGTAGTTTAAGTCACGAGAAGAATCAGGGTTGTTTGTCTTTTTAATTGAGGTAATAAGTATTGGCTATTATTTGCATGCAATACAGGGTGTCCGCAAATTATCCGAACAGCAAAATATTGGAAAGATGATCTCGCATTGAAAACAATGAAAAATCAATGGACATATATCTTTTATAATACATCTATATTTTTACACAAATGCAACTTTGAAAAATTTCAAAATTATTGCTTGTTACTGAGATAGGAAAATTTGAATTTTTCGGAGACGTTTTTCCTGAGGGCCGCTAGTCATACTGGAGATGTGTTATCCCTAAAAGCTAAAAGAGATGAATCCAAATGTCCTATTATGATTTGAAGTAAACTACAGGTTAGTGGCTTCAAGTTAGACTGGAAATAGAAAATTGTACGGTTCAAATCCAGTGAGTTCTATGGATATTTATCTTCCGTCGTAAAGCTCGAAAAACAGTTCCCTTTAAGACACCTCAATACATTTGGGTTGGATTTTCAATTATTTAAAATCGGAAATGTGTCGAACTTACTTCTTAAGAATATAATAATCCATTGCTAAAAACCATGCAAGAATATTGAATTTATTATGCTTGATTGTATAGAGCCATGTCTTCAAAGTTTGTACTGATAATTTGCGGACACCCTGTACATACCTTGGTATAATCAGCAAATTGATATAGCAAGAAAGGTCTTTTGAATATAGCAAAGTTTTTTATACTCACCCTTTTCGCGCACAACATTTGGACACGTGCGCCTGTTTTAAGCTGTGTGTATTTAGTTTATGCTCCGTGTTTACAGCATTCTAGCGAGCTTTCGGTGCACCTTCTACGGAGACTTATATAGAGACCATTATATTTTTTAACACTTCCGTGGAGGCCTGTGACAATGTCTTTGAGACTTCCGTGAAGATCTCATTGAACACATTTGTAAACATTTTTGAGGAGAGTTTTGTGAAAAGTTCTGCGAAGACTTTTGTAGGGCAGCGCCATTTATTACGTAACGCTCAAATTGACAGTTATCGATCCCCTCCCCCGCCTCCCAACGCATTTTGTATGATTTTTTTTTTGTATGAGCCGTAACTTTTGACCCTACTCTTCCCTCTCCCTAGGGAGTTGCGTAATTTGTGGATGGCGCCGAGAGACTTTTATGAAAACTTACTTTTATGAGATGTCTATGAAAATGTCTTGAACTTCTATGAAGATATTTGTGACGATTTTGGTGAAGTTTTCTGCGAAAACTTGTGTAGAAACATTTATGAACACTTCAATCGAGAAGTATGTGAACTTCATGGGAGAACTCTGTAAAAACCTCTGTCAAAACTCTGTAGAAGGCCTCCAGGAAGCATTTTGGGACTCTAAAGAAGCAATACTATGGAAATTCTGAAATTAATACGAAAGACTTTTCGTGAAACAAGGGACTATGCTTGAATCCTTTCTCAACTTTAAGTGGGTTTCACATTAGATCACATTAGGGTGGGTTTCACAATAGAAATCCTTGAAAATTCTGTTTCAATATATTATTAAAATTGTTGCTAAAGTACTAAGTAGATTTTTTGCATGAAACTTTCGGCATTAGTATATTTTGTGTGATTTCTGACGAAATTGACGTGTGCTATATTTTTAATATTTTACTGTTAAGTCGTTGAAAGAACAGAAGGAAGAGAGTTTTCATTCTACTTTATCTCTTTGGGCCTTTGGTTGATTTATTGGTGTGAATTATTATAATACCAAGTGCCCATAACGCGGGTAGATCACCTTTTAGAGATGCGTTACTGGGCAAGATGTACCTTATTGTACTCTTGTTGTAGCTGTTTTGTTTATATTTGTAAGTTTCGGTCGAAAGAGTATAGGAGAGTAACAAGCCATGAGCACCCACCTATTTGACCTTATTTGGGGTTCAAGGATCCGTCATCCAATCATCAGCAATCATCAGCCAGTTTTTTCCTTAAAATTTAAAGAAATCCTTATGAAAATCTATGATCGTCATACAGATAGCAAGCACAATAAAATGATAGCTTTTCATGAACATTGCTTCGATTTTGAGCAAAAAACCTGGTTTTGTAAAACGATATTTTTGTCTTGGGAGGAGGTCGAGGTGAAAAAATGACTCAATCAGCATCTGTGGCTGGTTTCAATGCATGAGATAAGTTCTTTCCGAGTTCAATTGCTTATCTTTAGATATCTGGCAGGTAAACAATTCCGAATCAGGGGAGTAGCAGACCTTCTACCTTTTAAAATAAGCTTCTTGTTTCTGGAATAAGGTAAAAAAACCAAAATATCTGACGTAAGAAAAAACACAGTTCAAAAACGACTTCGGACCTTATAAGGGAAAGCAATAATTTGATACGCTAGACTGATGTATGGTCAAAATCAGTATCATTTAAGCAGCCTAAGATAAATTTGGGATCAAAACCAAATCAAATTGAGATATGTTTTTGATCAAACAATTTTGATGGTAATGAACATTTGCAGAAGTCCTGCCAACTGAGAGGCAAATAAATTCATAAATTCTTCTAACTTAGGAATCTGTATAGATATTCATTGGTGATCTGGTTTTGAAGATTTTTCGATGTTTCTGGGGGGACCGACATTCTCCATATAAATTGTCTGTGGATTATACAATTCTAGGTAATAAGGAGCTACTCTTAAAAAACCCATGAAAATCGGTTGAATATTCTTGGAGAAATTTGTTAATATGAATTACAATGTGATGTTTTTTGAAGTTTTTAAGATCTTTATTTGGCCAGCATCAGAAAACTGAATACTCATTACTCAAAGACGGCTGCACCAAATTGTTTTTTTTTTCACAACATACTCTAATTAATGTATTGTTCCGAAAGGTGAATATCCGAATACGACAGAAATTCTGCAGCCGAAGAAATTTACGTGAGTTGTGGCTTCGCGTCGGTCCCTCAAGGGATTTTCCCGATGACCAATGATCAATATCCACACAGATTCTTGAACGAGAAGTAAAGTTTTTTGAGAACTTGTAAGAAAATGGTGCAAACATATCGATAATCATGAAAGTTATTGCTATTAGACTATATTTTAGGCGTACAAAATAAGCTGCTAGTAGTGGGGTCAATCACGGTGTAGAAGCTACGAATTGTGAGGGCAATGATGATCATAACTAATGTTATAACAAGAATTCTTCTCCATGACATAGTTCACAACCTAATTTCAACTATATTCTTGAAATCTACCACTAACGAAATATCATCCAGTAATAAAGCAATTAGCCACCTAGCTCACCGTAGAATGATCACAACGATAGATTGTCATTGGCGCTAAACCGTCGTCGCCAAATTCGAACTGGAATTCCTCATCAACGAACAATAAGCACCTTGGCTGTCCCTGCCCGATGGGAGAACAATTAACCGCAATCCCGCGCAATCGATTGAGCAATCAACCCCAATTAAGACGGTCAATTTAAATCCCCTCACCCACCATCGCCACTTAAATCCTCCAGGGTCCCATCCGAAACCACGCCAGTACACATGTTTTACATAATTAAAATCCGCGGCATTCCTCGCATTTATAATTTGTTACTGCAGCGCTTCTCCGACGGTAGAATGAACATTAAACCTTGTTTAACTAACGCTGACTGTATCGAACTCTGTTCAACACACAATGGAGATGTAGGTACAGTCGGGTCTCCTATAAGACACTGTCACCCACTTTTCTTCAAGCGCAATTTCTCGGCTGTTTTTGTTCAGATGAAGATGATTTTTCGTTTGTGGCTTAGACATAATAAGAACTCATTACTTACCGAATTTTTAATCGAGTCAATTGGGTCCCAAAAAACTCATCAAAGTTTCAACGTTGACAATTTGTTCGTGTTTAACATTCACTCAGATGACCAAAATGCAGGGGTTGTACTTTTAACACTGGGGTTGTTTCTATTTGACATTTCGAAAGGTACACGAAAAACGAAATTCATCCAATATTTGAGTCTAAACCAAGGGGTTTTTGATCTTAAACGAATAAAAACATTTAAAATTTGAGTAAAAATGTGTTGTTGGCTTAAACTTAAGTGTGTGGTACATAAATCGGGACAGGGGACAGGGCTTTAGGACGACAGCTTAGACATCGCGATGGGCGTAAAGTGCGTGGCAGCATCTAATCAGAAACCAAACTGTAATGCCGATGTGCAAAACCTTTTACTGCGACTGGCCTACGTGTAACGCCATCCGTCCCATCCATCGTTGCTTTGTCAAGTGAGTCAAACGCGCTCGGCTCCGTATTTGTTTGGTGCACTGCACAGGTGTACCAACACTTGTCAGTCTCGGTCTCGGACAATCATTGTTTGTACACACTCGGTAATCAACACCTCCACGCGAATAGGGGAAAGTGGTTTAAAATGTCACCCTATCAATTTGTGTCGACTTTCAAAATAGGATCTACATAATTAAGACATGAAAAAAATGCAGTAACTAAAGTATGGCAGTAAAATCAACATATCATGTTTTATATTTGTTGTCGTAGTGAAAATAAATTGGTAGCAGATAAAGAAGTACGTCCTAATTCATAATGTCGAACTATTCAAAGATTACTTTTAGTGATGCCAAAAAGGAGGGGAATGTGTATATTACACTTGTAGTGACGAACCATCTAACATTTGTTTGAAAATCACATGAACATAACGTTGCCACGATGAAAATATGTTATCATAAGCATGAAACGAGCTCACCAGTTGGTAATCCTTCCTCGACTGGACACGAATATCTTTTCACGCTAGCACGACGCGAACCGAACACGATTGAACTTGATTTCGTCGCTCGTCCCACAGAAACATGCAACGGAATCAAAAGACCACACATTCTATATGCCAATATCATTTGACAAGGAATATAAATGGGATATTTCTGAGTTGAGCCATTATACCCTATCGGTGCATTTTGGGTCATGATACTCTACATAACTCGGTAGTCTGGCGACTCACCTCATCGTTGTTGGTTTGGGTCATCATCTTTGGAGAAGCTTCGACTGAGCAGTGTCCGGTCGCAGCTGGTTGATACTTTTTATACGTTGATAGATAAGCATTTGGACTTTTACTTATTTATACGAATCCAAGAGTAGGGAATGGATGGGATCAGCGGGGTGACGAGGTGGCCCCAGAAAGCAATATGCGTAAAATTATGCAGATTCTTATCGCCGCAAACGGTTCAGGTCGAGGAGCTCCCTTGAGGACCTGGATGAAATTTGCAAAGTGGTGACTACAAATTATTTTTTCCCACCGCTTGCTACCGTTGCGTGGCGGTGATCTACAAATGGCCCAGGGGTCCCGAAGACAACGATCTTTTGTTTCCTTTGTGTGATTTGGTGACTGCTTCCAATTAAAATATTCTATTCTCGTTCTGAAGAAGAGAAAGCCTTTGTGAGACCCCTTAAGTAGAAGGATTGGAAGGTGGGACCGTTGCTGTCGCTTTGAATTAATGTATTCACGGGGAAGAGGATTGAGTTTGAAAGCCTGAAAGTGGAGCACGTTTTTAATGAAATTAACATAATCATTTCCGGGGCATGATAGGCTATTAAAATGAGGTACATAATAAAAAAGTTGTATCGAACTACAACCGGATAAGTATTCAAAAAAAGTTGTTTGAGATAAGAAAGCAAATTCTCGGTGAAATCGATTACAAGGAGAAAGTTCTTTCATAAAATTGCCATTCATCATTGGAGAATCATCAATAATTTACAGACAGTTTTGCCTTCAAAAGTTTTTTTTTTATTATGAAAATGAGTTTAGAGTGGTTTCGTTTGGCAAGCTTTTTGATTCCAAGTTTAATAATCATTCTAGGCTTCACTTCTTAATTTGGATTTTTCTCTAAATGTTCAACGATTTCTTTTATGGCTGTTCAACTAGAGTACTCTATGATTCCATTTATGCATTTGTATATTCTATGTAAGATACCTAGACTTAGACAGCATATTCGATTTGTTAGGGTTTTGGTAAGCGCTAGGTTTAAAAAATTAGCTGTTGAAAGTGCTGGAATCATCCTTTTTAACTATTATGATTAATTGTTTACAGCTAACCATCCGAGTGGGAGTTTTAACAACAACCGAAAAATACAACTCCCAATAAACTAGATAGGGCGGCGTAGCGTTAAAGTGCTCTGCCTAATCAATTGGGAGTCGTGAGTTCGGCACTCACCGAAAAGATATGTAACTCTTTCGCAAATTTCACTTAAATTTGTCCATTTAACCCAATTGCAAAGTATATGTAATGACTGGTTTTCGGTAGTATTAAGTATCTTTAATTGAAATTTTAAAAGACAATTAAACCCCATTGTTGGAGGAATCTCCGGAGGATTTCTGAAGACGTCTCTGGAAGAGTCCCAAAAAAATAAATAAATATCTGGCATTTTCATGGAAAAAACCTTAACGACTGGACCATTTCCTACAGATATTCCTGATCAAATTCCTATACAGGGTGATTACTAATTCCTGTCAGTAAAGTAAATGTTCGTAGATAAAAGATGTACGTATGAATTTTAATTTCCGGTGTACATCCTGTTTTGCACATCTATAAAGTTTGTTTTAACAAAGTAAAGATTAGATCTATTTTCATTTACCTTAGTTTTTAGTCATATGTGTTGTTTTAAAGGCATTGCACCTGGCACGCACGTTTTCCACAGATATGTATTTTTGACTAAACTTCTCTGAAAAAATTGCCTGATTGAAACAGCATGTTACCACAATCTTTTAGACTTACTAGGGAATAGAATGAGACTGATTATGGAAAATTTTAGCGAAAAATATATATTTTTTTGGTTAAAATATATGCTTTTGAATAACATGCGTGTTAACTGTAATGCTTCTGAAACAATGCTTGTGGCTGAAAATTGAGGTAAAAAAATTAATTTGTTATCTATGTATAGCAAAGACAAATGTTATAGATGTCCTAAACTGAATATGCACTGGTAATTAAAATTCATTTAACCATTTTTTTCTATGATTACTCATTTTACTGACAGGATATAGTAATCACCCTGTAGAATGATTTTTTCGAAGTAAAATGACGAATCAATCATGGAATCTTTGGATAAATCCATAAAGGAGTTCCAAAAAGAATTTTGGAGGATAATCTGGAGAAAGTCTAGACGACAAATCTAGATAAGTTTATGCAGAAATCATAGTTAAATTTCTTGGATAAATCCCAGGAAATATTCAATGGGAGGTTTTTGGAAATAATTGGAAATACTGTAGAAATAACTGCAGGTATCGTGGTAGTATACCAATCAAATTTTTAACCCTCTAATACCCAACCCCGTATGCAGACGGGGTACACTTTTGAAATTTGTATATTTTTTTCGTAGCTCGGAAATTAAAATGATTTTATTTTTGTTTTTTTTTTTTGAAAAATGTTTTATAAATGGTATTTAATATAACTCACAAATGCCTGGGGTAAATTTAACGTATAATACTAAAAATTGTACCGTTTATATTTTTCTACAACCAACCTATCCCAAAAGAAGAGCCTGGTGGTACTAAAATAATTTCCAACCTGTTTTTCTCCGTTAGTAACACGGAAAATAAAATACGTTGTTGTTGCATTTATTCAAGGGTTCCGACATGTTTGTGTGAGGAAAATATTAGGATAAGACTACGGAAAAGTTGAAAAGACTGGAGAAAACTAATCTGTCACTTTGTACCGTTTTGACTCGTAATCCGGACACTTAAGCACCGGTTTAACTTCCAGTATCATTTTTAAAATCAATGATATCCATTTTAATAAAGTACTGTGATTTATCATGAAGTTAAATGTTTATAATTTAACATGGTTTCATAAAAATAGCGATAAGTTATGCGATAATTGCTTAAATATGCAAAAATAAGAGATGTGTCTTGCTTCGAAATCCGGACACTATTACTATGTTGCTTCAAATTCCGGACACTTTTGCTTCGAATTCCGGACACTTCTTTTTGATTAAATATTTGCATATTTTTTATAATATTCAACTCTTCAACTCTTATTTTTATGATTTTGAACAGTTTGCTACACGTAATCACAAAAGTCTCGAGTCGTGCAAAACGCTAAAGCTGCTAGAAAGGTACAGCAAAATTGCTTCACTCACCTTATGCTAGCGCCTGGAAAGCGCCCACAAAACAATGCACCGCCTATATTTCTATCCACAGTAATACTCTTAATATAACTCACCATAAACACATTTTCTCTTCTATAATGCTCCAAAATAAATGTTCGTTGATGATTTAAACACGACTGCTCCTAATGATCAGCATTAAGTTTCGATTTCACTTAATATTTAAGTGCGTTCGGCTTCCGAAGCAGTCAAATAATTTGCTTCTCAATCCGAACACAATTCGGCACAAACATCCAATAATGAGTGCTTTTTCCGATAATATTCACATTACATCAATTGGACACAATAGTTCACTTTTCATTTTAAACGTATACTGGAACAGTAACACTTTTTTCACTACAAATCAATCGAATCTTCCTTCAATGGCAACAGTAAAATACAGTAAAACAAGGACTGAAATCTGTAGAACATCGATACGCATTTTGATTTTTATTTTTGTTTTTAATATACTCCTGCCTACTGCGATACATTTAGATTTACAACATACTATTAAAGTTACAGAATAGTTTTGAGCATTTGTATGGAAAGAAAATTTCAATTTATATTATTAAAAATGTAAAAAATAATCATAGTGTCCGGCTTTCGAAGCGTCCGGCAATTCGAAGCAAAACGGTATGGGAGTTCTCATAGCGTCTTTCAACAGCCTACTTGATGGCAAGACAAAGTTTGCCGGTACCACTAGTTATCAATACTTTTCTACAGTGATGAATTTTAAACTGAACGCGAGCCAAAAGTGAACTGAACGCGTTCTAATTTTGCACGTGAACGCAGTAAACATTGAACTCTCGTGCAAGTTTCTGACGCTGCTCACGAACGGCCCGTTCACTTTAAAATGCACACTGAAGCTCAAAACTTAAAAAATACTACTTTAAACTACACTGAGTTCGTATCCCGTACAATGTATGGAACCTTCCATGTCTCTTGACATCTCTAGTAAATCTTTCTGCTGTTAAATTTGTTTCAATCTGCCATGAAAACAATTCTCCTTTCGCGTTCATTTTTCTGCTCTTTTGCGTTCATATTTTTAAACTGCTCAATGTTCAAGCCTACTTGATCTTTCGTTCAAAAATTTGAATTGGAACGCGAACTGAACGCGTTCAAATGCAACACTGCTTTTCTAAATGGAGGACCTGAATAGTGAAAGAATTGACCTTTCTGTGGAAAAATTTTGAAGCTTTAATTGATAAAGCTCCGTTTACAGTTGAGTGTTTGGAAAATGAGCCATGTTGTTGGAATGTGAGACAACGGGGTAGGATTTTTTTTAATATCTGAAGGAGGTCTGCATGGGCGTAAATAGCCATCAGACTTAAGGGGGGCCACGGCCCCTTCTCATGAGAGATAAAAGTCGTAAAGGATTTAGATAACTCTACAGTGCTTGTTTCGATAAAATTTGTAAACTGATTAAAGTGGCGCACTTTCACACAGAGGTAGATCAAAACCTAAAAATCGTCTAGAATTGATTGATCAACTTTCCATGTTACCAAATGTCACTTTTATGGAAAAAAAGTAAACGTAGACGTATTTAAAAATCATTTTGTTCGTGCTATGTTGATGACTTGTTCAAACCAATCTCAATCAAGGTTCAAGATAAATGTGGAATGCTACCCTCTTGAAGCCGAAAAGCCAAAAAAAAAAAAACAAGCCTTTAAATAAAAAAAAAAAACGCTTGCTAGTTTGAAAATTTGGATTATTGTTGCTCAACATTTCATTTCTCTAAACCTCTCGAAACCAAAATTTAAACATAGGATTGAATAAAAGGTTAAAGCGGTTTGTTAAATATTTTACATATTAGAGCTACTGGCTATATGATGATATTGAAGAATGGAAGCTGTCGTCATAAAATACGTAGGATAACAGTTGTTTGAAGAAAGCAAAATGGAAGGCATTTTGCTCAAATAATAATAAAATCCAATCAGAGTAGAGTAGGGCAAAAGTTCAACCATAGTGGTATAACCATTTTTTTTTCTTAGAAACGCTAACAGTTGTAAATAAATAAATACCCACAGTGAACCTTCAACATATTATTGATAATTTTGCTGAGCAAACTTGTATTAAAATATTTACCCATGTTATAACTAAATAACAGTTTCAAAATTGATTGTCTCAAACGAACTTTTGTCCCACCGGTGGGGCAAGAGTTAGAATCAAGTGTGAGGCAAAAGACCACTGGTCGCATGATCAGGCAAGTTTTGCTAAACATAAAGATAATATGTGGATTTGGAGTAATTTGTAAATTTATCTGAGAGTTTATATGTGTGTCGAACTTTTTCTCAGCTGATTCGAACTTTAGCCCCGCTATGGGTAAATAATTGATTCCATGCATTTATGTAATAACTTATACACCTCAGAGCATCCTGATGATAGGCCTAGAAACGCCTTTACATAATAAATCGGAGAAGATTTTATCCTTATTTGTTTCCATGCGAAGAAAGTTTGACCAAAAATTACAATATTTTTTGTTAAAAAACAACAAATAGCCATAATTTATCCAAATCTCGAACCTTTGCCCCACTTTACTTTATTGTTCAGTTCTGGGCTACTGAAAATCTAAAAAAAATCCGACTGGTTTCAAAATATAAATGTACGACTGAGAAATACAGAAGCTCAATCTTGAAAAACAATCAGTTCTTATACAGGAGACTCACATAAATGTAAAACTTAGTAATGAGTTCTGTTTGATCTTTCGACCTTGACGCTTGCTTTTGCCGGAGCGAGCGACGAGGGCAGGATCAAACATGTCGCGCGTCGGTCTAGTAAGTGAAAAAGTGGCGTGATCGGGGAGTTCGGTTGGAGTAAGTGAAAAAGTGCCGCGATCGGTTAGTTCTGTTTGATCTTTCGACCTTGACGCTTGCATGTCGCGTGTCGGTCTAGTAAGTGAAAAAGTGGCGTGATCGGGGAGTTCGGTTGGAGTAAGTTAAAAAGTGCCGCGATCGGTTCGTTCTTTTTGATCTTTCGACGACCTTGACGCTTGCTCCTGGGCAGTGCGTCAAGAAAGCCCGAGCTGTCGTCCGTGTTTTTTTTTTCGGGTCGCGCGCCTATTTTTTTTTTCTGAGTGCTAGCCGAGCAAACGAGTGAAGCTGAAAATGGATTGTGGCTGCTCAGTCAAGGATAACGGATCAATTGGTGAGCTCGTTTCATGCCACTGTTTCTAATCTATAAAATATGTATTACTGACATTTAATCGTTACAATGGTGGGATGTTAATATGATGTTTCAACAAACTATGGATGGTTCGTCACTGTGAGTGTCGACACAAACTCTGATTCATGATTTATTTATGTTTAACATTTTTTTTTTTTTTTCAGAACACCCCTTATATACCTTTATTTTTGTAATTAAAAAAACTTTGAATGGTTCGACACTACAAGTGTAGACTTGCGAAAGGTTCACTTTATTCAACAAACTTTGGATGGTTCGCCACTGTAAGTGTCGGCATAAGAATAAGAGTGTTCTATGATGTCCCAACCAATTGAGTCTTTTGTTTCTTTTCAAATGAGTAAAATATAATAACACATGCTTTCGTACTGACAGCTGTAGGAATGTTACATTTAGGTATTTGTTCAACAAACTTTGAATGGTTCTTCACCTCAAGTGTCGGTATAATTTTCCTCTACATAGAAATTATATGAACAATTATATTTACGTATAAGCATGTATATATCTCACAAATCATTGTTTATCATGGTCTAATCGCTTATCAAAGTGAATCTTTTGACCCAACGATCCTCCCCATTAACAAACATCCCTCCCAGTGACCTTTGTGGAGATGCAGAGGCAAACACGGTCTCCAAATAGCAAAGGTTACACACTAACATTCCTTCCCTCAATCCCACCTGACTGCAAGGACGTGGCCGGCGCCGTTATTGACCTTGTATAAATAGAGGCACTGAATTATGCACACAGAAGAAGATTATGGCCAATCCCAGCTGAACTTCTAGTTGATTCTTTGTGCATTTTCACTGACTTCGGTCAATCACGGAATAGCAACCATTGATATGTGTAGTCAGTCTAAGCTAAGCTAAGCTAAGGAGACTCACATAAATGTAAAACTTAGTAAAATAAGGAATCTGAGCCAAGAGAAATTTTGTGATTTTACATGCATAAAATTCTAATGTTAATGTAACTTACAGAAAACCGTTTGCAGTTAGGCTTACTAGATTTGTTCAACTTGCAATAAAAAACATATATAAAACAAAGCATTACATCGTCGATATCTCGACATCAATCTAGAAACAAGTTTAATCTAGGGGAAAAGCACTAATTTTCGACCTACAAGAATTCTGTGCCTATTTTCGGATTTTCATACAAAGTAGGCCAAAATCGTATGGATGGGTCGAAAACTAGTGCTGAGTCGAAAACTGGTGCTCTTCCCCTATGTCACGCAACGTCTTCTTATTACAGAAATTTTACATGCATGCAGATATATTTAAAACGATTAAACATCTCTGAACAGAATTGATGTGGGAACGGGCTTGGTGTAGTGGTTAGAACACACGCCGAGGACCTGGGATCGAATCCCATCCCCGAGATAAATGAATGAATTTGAATATAAAATATTAAAAGTTCGTGAAAATATAAACTTGGCTTGCTGCACCATTGTTTATATGTGGGACATATTTTTTTGTAAAACTTTACCATAACTCTCATACACAAATATTTCCCAGTAACAACTATTCGTTCTAGATAATGGATCAAAAAATATCGCAGCTTGTTTTAAAATTTGATGAGGTTTTGATTTTCTAATTGACAATACAACTACAAATGAATCGAACCAGGTCTGCCAATTCTAAAACGAACTACAATGAATTTCAATAACGGGAGAGGGCGGAAAGGTAACAGTATGGCAGTATGTGACGTTTTACAACTACATATTGCTATTGCCTGTCAAACAATGATCATCCAGAAATTTATATTCAACATGCATTTAACGTGTTTAGTATCATAAGGGCATGTTTGATACTATACACTAGTTTTAGCTATATTGTAATTGCTTTTCCATTTTTTTCGGGGGGGCCAAGCCAACGATTCAGGGGGGCCAGGCCCCCTCTGGCCCCTCCCTATTTACGCCAATGGAGGTCTGTAAAATATATTTTGGAGCTGTTGCAATTTTTGTAAAATTTCTCTTGGGTTTTTTGTTCGATGAGTAGTGGAACCACTTTAGTCGGATTAGCTGATATAATTCTAGTGCAATTAATGGAAATATTTTTTCTAGTTAATATATGAATGATTTTTTCAAAAAACAAATATTGATAAATTATTATTTGCCTTATTTGCTAAAACACTTTTGGCAGATAACAGGATCATTTCTGATTGAATCCAATTAAAACAGAAAAAAAAATGAGCACCTATTTCTGGTTTAATTCTTTTTTCTCGCCTTTAGACGGGGTACCCTTTGCAATTTTCTGTATTTTTTCGTAGCTGGAAAATCGAAATAATCTTATTTTAACTTAAACCTCGGACTATAACACGCACATCAGGAAAGTTTTTTTGTGACGTTTGAAATATTTTTTGTATTTTAGAAAATTGTTTGAAAAATAAACTTAATGTGCGTTCTAAAGCTTCTTAAGTTTTACATTTTTTTACAATAAATCGATCACAAAAATCGCAGAAGAGGAATTTACTTTTAAACAGTTTTTCCGTTCGCTGCACGGAAAATTAAATGTGTTCCAGAAAAAATAATAAAAAATCATATATTTTAAAGTTTTGTAAAACCTAATTTATTGACAAAAATAGGTAACCAGAATAGGCATCAAGAAAAAATAAAAAAGATAGGAATGTTCAAAAATAAAAAAAGGAAAATCAAAAATGTACAAAAAAAGAATAACAGAAATGTACAAAACGTGTTCAGCGATTTGAGAAGCCAAAAATGATTTCTAGACCAAAAAATAAAATTTGGGAGAGGATTAATTACTGGAAACATCCCCAATACAATTTGTAATACGTAGTAAAATTTCTGTTAAAATACATAAATGTTTCCTCAAAGTACCCAGTCTTATTGATTTGGTAAAACTTCATTCTGAAGTTAGATAGACATTTAGCCATGAAATCATCAGGATTCTATTAGAAACTCTCAAATAAAATTCATCATAACTTCTTTCACCACATTTGGCAAAAGTTTCAGTAGAAATTTTTCAAGTAATTCCAATTTAGGTGTTGTCCTAAACTGTTCATGAACTTCTCTTGCAAACGCCATTTTAAATTCTGCAATCCCTAACTCTCGGGAAAATAAACTTTGCTTGGAGGAAAGGAGAGCTTCCATCTCTAAAGATCAACTGTTCCGGATTGATAAATCACGGGAATTCTATCAGAAGATCAACGTCCCCCGAAAAGGCTTCGTGTCACAGGCCAAGATGGACGTAGATAAGAATGAGAGTACCTTAAGGTTCTAGTAAGAATGAAGCCATTGTCACAACTTTTAAAGCAGTTTCCTTCCGATGTGTCAACAAATTACGAAAAACAAAAACGTCAATTAATCATAATTGGCAAATTGAGGAAACAGACCTTTTTAATTTTTCCAAATTGGACAACAAATTCGGAAGAAAACTGCCTTTTTTGTTCTTGCAAATGCACGATTATCGAACCTTAACAGACGAACGTAAGAAGATCGAAAGATGAAAGCAGCACTTCGATGAACACTTGAATAGTGCTTAGAACGCAAGCAAAGGTTACGGCCGTTGAGGTTACGGCAGGATGTCCATTCAAAAACAATTTTCCAATTCCCGAATTTTCCCGGTTGCCCAAAATATTGACAAACCGATGCCAAAATGATCTTGGAACTTGAAATTTCATACAAGTTTAAGAAGACTTTAACTTGTGATAAATTTTCATATATATTTAAAAATGCTTTAAGCTTCAAACAGTTCAAATTTCTAAAACGATTTGGACAGATAGATATAAACTAATCGTTGAAATATCTAAAGACCGTCCACCAACGAGAACTCTTAGAAAGTTCAGAGAGAATTCGATATAATATGAACAAATTTCTGCACTGTGTATCTAAATTTAGAATATTTTTACACTAAAGGGCAAAGCTCAATACTCAATCTATTACCTACTGAGAATGCCAAAGACTTTGCCACGAATTCATAGAAGAATAATTCTAGAAATTTCGCTGTAAATATAAAGCAACCCACATCAAATCTCTTCAGGGGCCTCATAAGACCTTTTTTATAGATCAAGGACTATTCCAATTATCGAGATAAGGCTTCATTAAGAATCAGTATCATCAATAATCAAAGAAATTTTCCTAACGGAATTGTCAATTAATCTGACGATGATTTAGAAAAAAAAAATATGACAAGAAATTTGCCAATTATTTTTTGGTTGAGCTTTCTGCTAAGAATTTCAATACTACTGAAGAACTTTCAAGAAATTGATCAATTATCGGTTCGATATCCGTAAGGATTCTAGCAAAGATCTCATTTAAAATTGGCTATGAATCTAAATGGAACTCTAACAAGAATCTCGTCAATAACCTTGCCAAGAATCCCTAAATACCCTTCTAATAGTATTTCGAAGAGCTTAATCTACCTGTCTACCAACTCACCATAAGTTAAACAGGGTGCAAAGTTCGAGGGACAAGCAGTCGTACACTTTGTGCAAAAAGTTCTAGTTTCACCCATAGTGCTTGAAATTGAAACAAATCAGTTTTTTTCCGGAATCTTAGTGGAATTGTCTCTTACGAAAATTCCACTGAAGTTCTTTCGAGAATATTTCTAAGATTTTTGAAACAATTCTATTGGAGTACTGTCGGATGTTTTTTGCAGACTTTTCACAAAATCCTTTTGGAATTCTTCGGAATATGTTCATCGGGCTTTACTAGAACCACTTTTGAGATTCTTCTGGATATCCTTCTAGGAGTTTTCTCTTTAGCTCTTCCGAAAATCCAGCTGAAAATCTTTAAGACGTCTTTCGAGAATTCTCAAAAAAAAAAAGGGATTCTTCTGGGCAGCTTCCGTAAAACCTTCGAAGTTTTTTTTCCCGGAAATGCATCTGTTATTCTTTCGTAAATCTTCTCGAATTCTTCCGGAAATCCAGTTGGAACTCTTCGGAATATCTTTTGAGGTTACTTCCGGGCAACCCTCTGGCGGTAATCTCTTTAGGATTCGTCCTGAAATCCTGCTGAAAATTTTAAGGTTATTTTTCGATGATTCTTCCGGAAATCCTCCTGAGATTCTGCTACTGCAAGGATTTTTTTTCTGGAAATCTTTCTGAGATGCTTCCAGACATTCCTTTTTTGACTCTTTCGTCTACTTTCACATTTTTTTTCTAAAATTCCGCCGAAAATCCCTTTGAGATACGTCCATAAATTTCGTTAGTATTCTCCCAGAAATTTATCGAGAATCGTTCAGGAAATCCTTCTTCCATAAATCCCTGGAGGATTGATTTCCCGGTGGGTTCTCTTAATTCCCAGATATTTCCCGTATTTTTTCCCGGTAATTTGTTATACCCTGGGGTTTCCCGCTTTTCTCAGATTCTCAAATTATATAAAATAATTTGTTAAAATCACACATTTCATGGTTTTATGGGCATATTAAAGTTGTTTTACCATATTTGTTCCATTTTCCAATCACCCTTTGACAAGGCAATGATTATTCTGGTCTGCGTTTTGTGAAGAGAACTGCCGAAGAATGATTTTCAACAAATGCAGTAAATTTCTTTGCTTCGAGAAAAATTAAAGATTTGTCTGTCAAGATTTGTAGATGGTTTTAAAAAGCATCAAAAATATCTTAATCATGCTATTGTGGTTCTTGAATAACTAACTTTAAGCTGCTCTAAAGCATAGTTTCAAACGCCTTTTTTTGCTCCAAATTTGCATTTTTATAGGTCTAGTTTACCAATTATCTCTAACTTTTTACCACCTTTGGCCGCCTTATTTGAATTCAGCCTCGTCACGGTCAGCATTCTGCCCTGCAGCAGTGCCACAAGTCGTCAAAAAACTGCCTGCCTTCACGCTTCATACCTTTAAAAACTTCCTCGAAGAACCATTTGGTGGACCATAACCTTTTCTCTCCTAGGCGGTTGCTCCAATTGCCGTTGCCTAGATGCGCCATCTGCATTGATGCACGGTAATGAAACTAACACCCGGCACTCACCTGTGGAAAGAAAAGAAAAAGCAATAAAATTAAATGTAGAAACGCGCAATCATAACAGGGTTACGGGTTTAAAAATTATGAATTAAATTTGGAGCCCAGCCATTATTAAAACCTTCCCGTTTTCCATTTTGAGCAGAAACCGAAACGAAGAACGCAAATAAGGTGTTAGTTTCATGGCTTTTTCGTCCAACGACTAGCGAGCCTTCCAGCAAACGGTGCGAAGATATTAGGGACCCCAAGTTACAACCTAACGGACCGTCGTCGAGACTCATTTGCGTTCGACCAAACGACGACCAGTTGTTTCTACGGATGGTATTCGAAAACAAGCAAACCATTAAAATTAGCGTTCGTTTAAATAATCATTTCTCATTTATTTCGAGGGTGTGCTTCCACATGGGAAACTCAGTATCTTCACAAGTTTCCGTTCGAGAGGCAACTGCTTACAACAGCAGCAGCAGCAGGATGCCGATTTGGATCGAACTGGGTTCCCGATATGGTATGGTGAAGTGGATCAGGTCCATCGATATCAAGGACACAGTGGCCCGAAGGCGGGCAAAAGTCTAAAAAATCGAAGGAATAGCTTTTCCACAAAGATTTTGAAGATTCGGTGTATATTTCGATTATTCACACAATATGATTTACAAGGAAGTCAGCTGCAAAAGGCCCCTTTTAAATTTTTTAAGTTTCTTACAAGTCGTTGCTTCGAAACAACTGTTTCTTTACTGTGCTAAACCTCCAAAAATCTTGCTTAACAAGTCCCATTCCAAAGAATGAACCTCATTCTTTGTTTTGAAGATGTACTGAATTGTATTTGACATGTTAACCATTTGTAAATGTCAAAGCAACAAAAAATTTGAAAATTTGCAAAGCTCGTGTAAGATGACATTGATAGGGCTTTAAAAATTAATTTTATGAAATATGATATAGAGTTAAAGAATAGCAATTCTTTCATATATTTGGTCTAAAACAATTGACAGGAATGAACAATCAATTTAACAGTTGAGATAAGATAAAAAAAAGAATCTGATTTTTTTTAACGGATGCGTCTTAATTCAACATGATGAGCGTTGAGATGGTAAAAAATCATTCAACTGCTATAAACCAAGATGGCGTCGAAATTCAAGTTGGCCGCCGGATTTTTCAACCTCAAAACCTGCATTTTGAAATAACAAAGCCTGCTTCTTATCTTTCAATTTCGCTATTTTTCACATGCATGTTTGGCGGTAGTTAAAACTTTACTTTATGACTTAGACTAAAGTATGAATCAAATTGGCCAAATAAAATCGTTATATCGATTTATCGTTTCAGCGTCTATTTGCATAATTGTCTTCAAACATATATTTTGTGAATTAATTAAAATTTCCGAACAATTCTAATGAAATTCGTACTTTTGACCAACATTTCTATTGAAATCAACCACTGTGGATAGGTGAGCTCGGTGAATGCGAATTTATTCCACCAATATGGACAAAATGAAACGCACTCTCCGGACGGTCCGGATGACAATCGTTGGTCGATGATCGAGTGATGTGTGCGATGATGGGAGACTGAAGTGCTTCAGATGATGAGGTTGACGATCTCGATGGGGACATTATTTATTTATGTGGAATGGGTCCTGGTATGGGTCGGACCGAAAATGGAAACTGATTGGGAAATTTGTGTCCGGTTGAGTTTTTGGCAAACGACGGTTTCAATTCGGGTAATAAATTTTGATGTGATGTGAAGGTAAGTATGAATTGTTAATTGTGGGAAAGTATTGAGAGGCATCAGTGTTCTAATAAATGATTTGTTAAGATTGACGAAAATCATTCATTCAATAAATTATTTAGACTGAATTTAGAATCGGATTGGGATTTAGGAATCGGTTTCGACATTTAATCAGTATTACAAGGTAAATGATGCATATCACGGGTAAAAAAATGATGTTTAGAACATTATTTGCACGTCAAAATTTATTTAAATGATTGGCCATTATGTTGTAAGGCGTGTTAAATGAGATCGCAAGTTTAAATTAGGAACGTCAGATTTAGAAACGACAAAAATTGTCAAATCAAATCAAATAAGAAGTTTTGTACTGCGTTTAAATCTCCACAGAGTGCAAGCGATCTACAAAAAGATGTTCAAGAGTCTCCTCAGAAATCGATGTTTCTACGGAGCTTCGCACAAGATCTTCACATGAGTCTTAATAAAGGTCTTTCCAGGAATTTACAATGGGAATCAATTGGAATCAGTCAAAACGCATCATTGATGGTCATCTCAGAAGACCTACAGGGGTCTGTACAATGATCTCCGCAATAAGCACAGAAGAATCAACAGATATATGCAGAAATCTTAACAGATCTCTCCACAGAGCTCAAAACAGTGATCTAAGTCTTCTTAAAAGTGTCGCCTGGTTTCTTCAAAAACGTTTCTACGGAAACCGCCAAAAAAAATCTCCACATAAGACCCCATAGACGTTTCTACAAACGAGGTCTCTACGGCAATATATCACCTTTGATCGTCAGATTGACATTAAATCGGAGATTTTGCTTAACCCGAACTCGCTGGACTGATCACAGCAGCTTATCGTTGATGTAGGCATTCTTGAAAAAAAAAAACAGTTTCTAGAGAACATCGTTAGAGAACTCTACATAACAGTTTCAACAAAACTGTCTACAGAAACCTTCATACAAAGCTTCATAGTAGTCTTTACAGAGATCCTCAGAAAGCTCTATAAATGTCAATGCAAGATCAAAGTATCAAAGATTTATAAAAAAAGAACAAAAAATCTAAAGCCAATTAACTAAAGCGTCTAAAGAATTCTCCATAGAAGTTTTTATTGAGGTCTGCTTAGAATAATTCATTTGAAAGTCTTCACTGAAGTTTTCTAAAGCAGTCTCCATAGAGCTCCACAGAATTCTATGCATAAGTCTCCAGAATTTTTTACTAAATTCTTTACTAAATTCACAAAAGTATTACATAAATATTTGAACATTCGTTTAAAGCAGACTCTGCAGAGAGATTCACAGAGATCCTCATGGATGTCTTTATAGCAGTCTGCACAGTTATTTTCACATACTTGTGCTCGTAAGTTTCCACAGCAGCCTCTTTAGAAAGCTTCACGGGAATCTTAAAGTCTTAACAAAAATCTCTATGGCAGTCTTTATAGAAGTCTACACAGAACTACCAAGAGTCTCTACAGAAAATTTCACCAAAAGCTCAAGCAAAAACTTCAATTAATGTTCTCACAGAACATTTAACATAAAAGTATACAGAAAACTAAACAGAAACCTTCATAAGTCTTTGAAGAAGTCTCCATAAAATATTCTCTAGTAAATGCTTCGTAAAAGTCTCCATAGAAGCAACCATTTACCTTTCACAAAAAAAAACCCACAAGAGTCATTACAGAAGCCTTCACAGAAATTCCCATTGAAATCTCTAAAGAAGTCTTTATAAAAGTCTACATATAATTCTTCATAAAAGTGTTCACAGAAGTCCAAACAAGAAGCTACATGTCAAGGCTTTCCATGTAAATCTACACAAAAGTACCTGAAATCCTCAACAGGAGTCTCCACACAAGTCTCTGAACTCTGAACTCTGAAATATCCATTGAAGTCTCCACCGAAGGGTCTAAAGAATTATCCATAAGCATTCTTAAAGAAGCCTCTATAGAAGATCACAAAGAGCTCTGCTACGTACTTCTCATGGAAGACTCCATAGGGATATCCACTGAATTCAATGCATAGCCGTCCTAAAACCCTCCATAGAATTATCCACAAAAATATTAACAGAAACCTCCCCAGTTGTTTTACCAAATAATGTTACAGATATATTTGAGCAACCCTTGATAGAAGACTCCGCACCCACATAAGACTCCAAAGAAATCCCTATGAAAGTCTTTATGCCCACAAAAGTTTTCACCACAGTCTCTACGGAAAACTTTACAGAAAGTTCCACACAAAGCTTCCATGAATGTGTCCACAGAGGTCTTTATTGAAGATTCCATAGAAATCTACAGAGAGTTCTTCACAAAAGTATTAATTTAATACTCCCTAGCTAATTATTCAAGCAGTTCTCCATTAATGTCCCCATGGCTGCATTCATAATACTCTTCACACAAAAATACACAGGTGTCTTCACAGAAGCTTCCACAGAAGTTTCCATTGAAATCTCCGCAGAAGTATTTATAGAAATCTACACAGAGTTATCCATTAAAGCATCTATATGAGTATCAACTCGAAGCTACATGGCAAGCTACTCCATGGAAAATTCTTCATGTGGACATAGAAGTCTGTACAGAAGCATCAACAGAGTACTTCAAATATTTCTCCATACGAATCTCTGAACTTTGAAATATACATTGAAGTCTTCATCAAAGTTCCTGAAACAGCCTCTATAAAAAGTTTGATACACAGTATCGGACATATAAAATGCACCGAAGCCGTTTTTTCATACAAAATGGTCAACTTCAGAGAGCTATATCTCCGCCGTTTCTCAACCGATTCTTTTCATTTTTTCGGTGACAAACTACAAATTTCCTCAATTTTCGAAAACTTTTTTAAAACTGGTGTGAAAACTATTGATTCAAAAGTTACAGATAGGTTGAATTTTGACATAAAAAATGCACCAAGACACAAAATGATGTAGCAGAAAAACTACGCATCGTAGCATCTCGGTGTCTTCAGCACATTTGTTCATTGCGTGATAAGGACCAAATGCGGTGAAGACACCAAAAAGATACGACGCATTGTTTTTCTGATACATTACTTTTCATCTTGGTGCATTTTTTATGTCAAAGTTCAACCTATCTGTAACTTTTAAACCAACAGTTTTCACACAACTTTTTCAATAGTTATCAAAAATTGAGGTAATTTGTAGTTCGTCGTAGAAAAAATGAGAAAAATCGGTTGAAAAACGGCGGAGATATAGCTCTCTGAAGTTGACCATTTTGCATGGGAAAACGGCTTTGGTGCATTTTATATGTCCGATACTGTAGGTCTGGTACAGGTCGTACACAGAAGACTCTCTAGAGATCTCTGCAGAATTGTAAGCATATTCTCTCCAAAATCTTCGCAGAAATTCCTGACAGAAGTCTCCACAAAAATCTTTGCAGAAGTTCCTAAATAAATATCAACAAGAGCCTCCGCACATGCCTTCACAAAACTTTTTAAAGAAATATTTTAATAATCCTATATAATAGACTCCACATCCACAGCAGTCTTCACAGAATTCTCTTTGGAATCCTTCACAGTAGTTTCACATAAATCTTCACAGCAGTCTATTATAGAAACCTCCACAGGAAGCTTCCATAGATGTTTCTACAGAACATTCCACAGATGCCTACACAGAAGTGTTTATGGAAGTTGTCATATAAATCTATCCAGAGTTTTTCACTGAACGGAAACATTCACAGGAGTCTTTGTAGAAGCCTGAATTAAATACTCTTTAACCAATTCTTCAAATGATTCTACGTCAAATTCCCCATGGCTGCATTTATATTACTCTTTTTAAAAATAAAACTTACATGAGTCTCCACAGAAGTCTCCACAGAAGTTCCAATTGAAACTCCACAGAAGTATTTATAGATCTCTGCACAAGAGTCTTCAAAAGTCTAAACAAGAATCTACATGTCATAGTTCACCATGGAATTCTTCACAAAAGTTCCTGAAAATCTAAACAGAAGTCTCCACAAAAGTCTCAATAGATATCTTATCGTAAGTCTCCACACAAATCTCTGAAATATCCATTAAAGTCTCCGACGAAATCTGCTTCGAGCACTTCACAAAGGAATTCTATGAATTTTCTACAGAAAAAACTCCTCATAGAATTATCAAAAAAAAGTACGAACAGAAGCTTTTCAAGAAGTCTTCACAAGGAATTTTACAGAATTATTCGAACAATCCTGTAAAGAAGGATCAACATCCACAAATTTACAGAAAATTCTATGAAAATATAAATAGAAGTCTACAAGTAGTTTTTGGCGACTTGTCGACTAAAGTCTTCACGGCAATCTCAACAGCAAACCCTACAGAAATCTCCACAAAAAGTTTCCATAGATGTGTCCACAAAACATCCCACAGAGGTTTACAAAGAAGTATTCATAAAAGATTCCATAGAAATCTACCCAGAGCACATCTTCCACAGCAAACAGAATCAAACCTTTATAGTAGTATTCACAGAAGTACTAGTAAAATAGTCTTCAACCAATGCTTCAAATAATTCTTCGTAAAATTCCCCATGGCAGCAGCACTTTTCACATAAATATCACAGGAGTCTTCACAGGAGCCTCCACAGGTGTGCCCACTGAAACCTCCACAATAGTCTATATAGAAGTCCACACTGTCCACATATATTCTCCATAGAAGTGTCTACAGAGGTCAAAACAGGAAGCTACATGTCAAATTCAGTTTTCGAATCGGATTCACAATGCGATTCAAATATCATCGTTTTCAGATTTAGATTCAGATTCGGATTCACCATCTGAGCCAATTGTGCAGAATCGGATTTAGTTTTGGACTCAATTTGGATTCAGTTCCGGATATAGATTGGGATTGCTATATGGTTTCAGATTTTGATTCCGAATCTATTCAGATTTGTATTGACATCGGGACACAAATTCGGATTTTGCTTCGGATTTCCATTGAATTGGATTCTGAATGAATTTGTGCTGGATTTGATAATTTAGATTGAATTGAATTGTATTCAGATTTAGATTCAAATTGATATTCAGAATCGGATTCATATTTTGATTCAGACGCGAATACCTCTTCAAATTGAGATTCAGTTTAGGATTCGTATTCAACATAAGAATCAGTTTAGGATTGAAATTTAAATTCAGATCTGGATACATATTCAGATTCACTTTCGGTTTTAAATTCAGATTTATATTCGATTTCACAATCTGATTCATTTTTGTACTCACGATCGTCTTCAGATTCCGATAGGGATTCAGATTGACATCGGTAGATTCGGATTAATATTGGCATTTATATTTTGATTTAGATTTGAATTCCGATTCGGATTCAGTTTTTATTCAGAAGCAGATTCAGATTCGGATACATAATCGGATTCAAATTAGAATTAAATAAGATATATAAATATGGCAGTTTTACCCTTAATGAAGGCCAAATACAAAGAGCCGAAACGTCGGGTAAAACAAAACTTTTCGTTTTGATTTCCCTAAACATTTGAATTAAGATTGGGATTCAAATTCTGATTCAGATTCAGATTCAAGTGTGAGTTGGTTTGAATTTGGAATAGATTTGACATACGTTTTCGCCTTTCGGTTGGGCATTAGGGTTTAACATTTCGATTTGGACTTTTAGTTTCGACTTTTGCATCATCCTTGGCTTTCATTTCGGATTTCGCTTTGTCTTTCACATTGGTTTTCGTTTTTGCTTTGGTATTGTCTTTTGCTATGGAAATTGCTCTGTTTCAGTTCATCGGCTATTTGCTTTCTTTGTTTCCTTGCTTCTTTGCCTCCTTATTTATTTGGCTCAAAAAACTCTTCGGATTTCCTTTTGTCTTTTTGCCTCTTTAACTCAATAGCTTTTGCTTTGATATTTGTTTCATTTTTGCATTGGCATTCGCTTTTTTCATTTAGCGTTATTTTGGCTTTCGCTCTGGCATTTGTTCTTTGACTATTCCTTGCTTCTTTGATTCTTTTAAACTTTAAAGCTCTATGACTCTTTGGCTTTAAGCCTCTTTGGTTTCAAGCCTAATTGCCTTTTTCTTCAGGGTCTTTCGTAGGAATCTGCAAAAGGATCTCGATAAAGAACTTTTCTGAAATTGACATTAAGGTATCCATCAAAATCAGTCCAAGGCCACAGGAGCTGAAAATTCCACAGCGATATGCACTGAAGTCTCCACAGAGATCTTCATGGGACTTTTGAAAGAAGTATCTCCACAAGTCACCAAAAACATCCACCAAAAATTTCCATACTAGTCTTTACAGAGGTCTTCACAGTTTCTATAGAAGATTCGGTGCATTAGGGCAATCGGAAACTATTCCACACCCAAACCTCGTAGGCATTAAAACCAGTGTAGAGACTTAAATGTTCATCATTATGTGAAAATGTAAGCACAATTTCCGAAGAAACACAAATAGAAATCTTTGCAGAAGTGTCTTAAGAAGTCTGAAGCAAAGGTTTCATAGAGTTGTGCTAACAATGCATCACAAAATATTTCATAGTAACTAAAATTTTTACGTCTAAGTTGACCATAAAATTCTTTACTATTTTCTCTACAAAATTCTCCACAGAAGTCATTATAGAACTATTTACATACATCTTCACCGAATCCTTTACGGAAATGTTTGATCTATTCTTATTAGGGACGTTCCGATATATCGAATCATTTTGACCAATCGATTTCTTTTTGCTTTTCGTGAACGTTCATTTTAATGTTTTTGCGTCATGCAACATTTTCCATCAATAGTTCAATGTATAAGGATAAGCATAGTGATAAAAAAATGTTGGAAAACATTATTTTACATCTGGTTTTTCATACGACTTTCTTCCGATATTTTTTGTTTCGATATATCGAAAGAAAAAAATATCGAAAAGATTCCAAAACACAAAGTTCTATATTATTGCGTAGGTGTTAATTATTTTAATACTTTCTATCGTTTATGATGATCATTATTCATTACTTTATTAGATTGAAATATAAGTTCTGCCAAACATATCGATTTAAGAAGTCACGGGCAGGAAAAAGGAACTAGTTGATGAAACTGATTCGATATATCGGAACGTCCCTAATTCTTATAGAAGACTCTGATTACTTCATAGAAGTCTCCTCAGTACTTTTTACTAACATGTCCTCATAAGACTTCACAGAAGTCATTACAGAAATTGTCACAGCAAGCTCTTCAGAAGCATGCATATATGAGTTTACACAAAAACCTTTATAGAAGTCTCCACAGAAGTCTACACAAAAAAGTTCCCACATAAACTCTTATAGAATTTTCTACAAAAGTCTTCACAGAAAGCTTCACAGTAAACTCTACAGAAGATAGCAGAGAGTCTCCACAGGAGTTGTCAAATAAGTCTACGGAAGTCCGCTCGTGAGACTCCCTAGAAGTCTCGACAGAAGCCTCCACAGAAAATCCTACAGATGTCTCCACAGAAATCTATATATCAGTCAAAGTTCTTTTCAATGTCCTAAAGGGAAATTTCCATAGAAGTCTCATGAGAATTCTTCAAACTAGTCTTCACACAATGTATACATCATTCTTGGCAGGAAGCTGCACAGGAGTTGTACACAAAATCTCAGAGAGGTCTTTACATGAGTCATTGAAGAAGTCTCCATAAAAGTACATACACAATTATACAGAATTCTCCACACAAACATCGTAAAAACGACGGGAAATGAAATGATCTGAAATATTTACTCTTCTACACTCTGCACTCAAGATGAATCCGGTTCCACAATTATTGTGTCGTCAAACAAATTATCGGAAAATTCACTTTTTCGCCAAAAACTCGTCACAAAGTACGTTACTAACTGCTCAGCAGGGCCCAACTAGGGCGAATCTTGTTTGCGACTTCATGGCGACGAAATACCGTCACTCTACTTTCCATCAAAATATGCACCGATGCCGGCTCCAAAGTGCTGCTGGCAGCTGGTCTTGGTGCAGCAATTTTCGACCACTATGCAGCATCCGTTCGGGCGCGGTGGGTGAAAGAAATGCCTCGCGGCGGGCATTTCAAGCGGTAATTATCGGCCGGCGTTATTTCGAGCCAATTTTCCGCGGGCATTTTTCATAGTTTTAATTTCGTTTAATGCCACTTATCTACGACCACGGTTCGGGGAGCAGAAGCAGAGTGCGCGAAAGTTCGACAAGTGGATAACTGGCAATTGGCAATTCGAGTAATGCGTTTAGCGGTGGCTGCATTTCTTCTCATTTGGCGCATCCAACGCATTTAGAAATGCCATATCGTGGTCGAAAATGAGGGGCTCCTAAATGCGTCTATGAGAAAGATATCTGCTGCACGCTTCACGGTGAAAGGTATCATCAACAAGTGGTGCGGAAAAGTATTACTAAACACGATTATCGCAGGGGGTGTGAATTGACGATCATAAATCCGTCGGAAATGGAAACTTTAAAATGAGTGATGATTACTTGCGTCTCAGCAAATATTGAAGAGCGGTCGTTGAAGTTATAGTCCGGTCAAAACTACATCTATATACGGGCGAGGCCAGAGATTTCAATGATTCTCCCATATTAATAAATAAGTTGCGTAATGATTGATTTTTTGGATCAAGCCGCGATTTGGATTCCTTTTTGTTCAATGTGAGTTCAAAAGTAGGGTGGATATCCTTCTTATTTAATTGTTTCATTCAAAAAGGGTGCAGAGGCTGAGTATAATAATCGCTTTGGCGTGAAATTTGTCAATAAGCTTTTGAGGCCGATCGCCTCCTGGCTACGTCCATACATGTTTATATGAAAATCTATACTATTCCCACTCATCTATGCGAAATCTAAACCGGACATATCGACGTACGAGTCTCACTGCATTCCAAGGTTATATTTCCAGTTCGAGTACTCTGTCACTTAGCATCGTCGTCATCATCGTCAATTTCTCCGACTACAAGTGATAATTACTGTAGACTTCCGTTTTTACCATCATTACCTATCAGTGTCAATACAAACCCTCGCCACGAGAGGGAGAAGATAAAAAAAGCAAAGAAAATTATGACAACCATATCCCGGGACTCGACACTTAACTATACAGAAAAACAAGCAGCCTCCAGCAACTAGTACATCCGATTCATGGCACCGCTCATGGAAGCTAACGAAAAAATCTCGTGCCTCCAGTCAGAGAGCCTAGCTGTTTGCTTTACCCAAGCAAAGTAGGGTTCGATGCAAGTGACGACGACAACCTTCTTTTTTTGTTCCAACATCCTTCCGGTCCTTGAAGAGGATCTTTTGAACGCACACCCCTTCCGGACTACTCGTGTTCAAGTAGGCATATATTCAAATGAGCACAGCCCTCTTCTGGATGAAGATGAATCGGAAACTAATTGAGCAACTGGATCCGAATTAACTCCCTTTGAGCTTCCACATCGGTTCTGATCAATCCATCAAAATTTATCCCTTCTTCTGGCAACTGAGACAAACACCACGGAAACGAATGACAAATGATCAAGACTAGTCTGTGCAGTGCGCACCAAGTCTTGTTTGTTATTTTAATTTCCATTCTTTTGACGACAATGATGTTCAGTTTTTTCTTCACAGTCCATCCCTCTTTCCAAGAACTTCCCGAGAGGAACAACGAAGGGGTTCTACTTCACGCTTCTTTTGATGGGAATCGAATAAATCACAATCCCGTTTGTATTGTCGTCGTCGCATTGCACGTATTGGACAGTAAGCGTCGAGTAATCGACGAAGGAGGAGTCACATGAGTAAGATGCTCGAAGGAACGACAAAACCGGCTTCAGAAGATCCTGGCGACAGAAGAAAAGAGAGTTCTGCGTCATGTGATTATCATTAAAAATCTGCTCGCTTGTCCGGGATGCTGGGGAATGCAAGTGCCGAGGTTCCCACGGTTTTCTTGAGAGATGTGATGTCGCGCGGGAGTAATTTTAATTGTTCTAATTATAGTCGAGAACTGTATGGTTTACGAAGGGCAGCGCAAGAATTGGAGTAATGGAAAACTGACTTGAGAGGGACTGTTCATAAACCACTTGTTCTTTTTGTTCTCCCCTTCCTATCATATATTTTTGTCCATACAAAAAAAAATAAATTTGTTTGGACAGAGGTAATTGACCAGACTGTCCCCCCCTATATGACCGTGTGGTTCATGGACGACCCCAGATTAGAGTTTTTAGTGAATAAGTCAATAAATTAGAGAAAAGTATCGTTTTTGACATATGTATTTATGAAGAGATAAGATTTCAATCTAAAAGAATAATTTAAAGCACTTTCTGCTGAAAAAAGTCCAATCAAATCCATTTTTGGTTGGGTGCATACGAAATTGAAATTTTATATGTGAGGAAAACTATATTAATACATACTTGTTTTTAATTAATTATGATTTGTGGTTTAAGGTGAAGATGAATCGAAGCCAAAGTTCAAATTTTCAAGAGCACGGATCTGGGGAATCAAACGTCCTTTTAAGCTGAAAACTTAATCGATTGGTCACTAGCTGGTGGTGACCGTTCGATTAGGTTTTCAGCTCAAACGGATGTTTGGTTCTCCAGATCCGTGCTCTTGAAAATTTGAACTTTGGCTTCGATTCATCTTCACCTTAAGGCTAACCAGCCGAGAGCAAGTTTGACAACTACCAAAAAACTAAACATTACATATACTTTGCAATTGGATTAAATGAACAAATTGATGTGAAGTTTTGCGAAAAAAATTACCCGTCTTCTTGGTGAGAATCGAACTCACGATTCCCTGATCTCTAGTTAGGGCGCGTTACCTCTACGCCACGAGAGGACTCATGGACGTAGACGTTAACCTGAATTTGATTTCAGCTCAATAAGCGCGAGGTCCTTTTTAGCAAAGTGCACCGCTTTCGGAAGAATTAGATGCCCATCCAAACACAACGCTTTCTATTTATATCCAATGCTCAGCCCTTGAGCACATTCTTTTTAGGTATTGAAATTTTCGGTAGTTATATTAATACATTTAACTGACAAATATATGTTTATTTTTTTATATTTATCGACAGGCCTCAAATCTGTTAGGTCAATGGATTATCTTTCACCAACAAAACTGGTATTCACTGGAACAGCCAACAACGGCCTTGGTGATCAATACAAAGAAAAACAATCCTGAATGTATCAAAGATTTGGTCTAATACAAAACTCAGATATTGATCGATCTTGGAGAAATCTTCATTATTATCTAATAATAAAAAAAAACACGGTTTTGGCACGTCTTCTGTACGTAGTTTGACCATTTCGTTCAATTTGAAAATATAAAGCAAAGAAGCAGAACTCATAATTTAACCGAGGAAAACTCTCCAACAAAAATATTAAGTGGAATGAGAATTGAACAAATCACTCTCAAGCAGATTTTAGGTCATTAAACTGTTGTTCAGCTATTAATGTTACTTGGGTTATGGCATTTTAAGAAATTGAAACCTTGTGTATGTGATTATCAGAGCACCAGATGGAAGTGATTTGGACAGGGAGCTTGGGAGATCAGGCTTCCCTATTGTCAACATTTCATGGATTGAGGGCTTGCTCTTCGAACGCATCTATTGGGAATATTCCGTCTATCGAGGGCTTGATTTTGTAATGATCATGTAACTTTTCAAAAGGACCTATGAAAAAATGAGAAATTCTCTCCTCTCTAGCTCATTTTCGATTATAGAAGTGCAATACTAAAGCTTTTGGGAAGCTTTTCGCTATAGATCGAAATTGCTACTCAGAATCTAGTGATGCCCTGCTACAGTAGATTGGTGAACCCCATCATCTCACCTTTTCTCATTAACGAAATTGCAACCTCCCTTACTTTCAAGGTACAGAGTATGCTCAATCGTTACGAATCTCACAAAAAAAAGTTTCACAATCCGCATGGTTTTAAAATTGATTAACTCATTACGTGTAGTAAAGATGGATACATTATGACTGAAATTATGAAAAAACAATCCACGTGCTCAGGAAGGATTCAAACCCACGATTCTTGTATGCTAGACGGGTGCTTTTCCAACTAAGCTACCGAGCCACTTGGTGACCCAATAACTCTGAAGGTTGGCCGACCAGAACCACATAACATGATTATAACACATTCCCATCAGCAGCAGTTAAAAATAACAGAAGTTGATATAATTTTGTTATCAATATGGCTTCCTCCTCAACTTGTTATATGTTTTGTAATACATTTATAACAAGATTTGTTATATTTCTGGCTTCGCATTTATAAGTTTGTTGCAAATACCATGCGATATCATAAACAGTAACACAGTTTGTAATAATTATGTTATTTTGTATCATCCTTGCAACACATTCTATGAAAATTTTGTTATAATAATAATAGGGTTTGTTATATTTTAGTTTTATTCAGTACAAATTTTGTTAGAATTTTTGTTATTTTAACTACTAACGGTACATGGTTTATAACAACTGGTGATATAAAAAAAACCATTCAAGTTTTAACAACTTTGCAGAACAATGATTTTTTTTTTGTAGCTGTTACATTGATCGATTTAGAAATATTTTCCTTTGTCGACAAAGAGCGGTTTATACACTCCAACGTTCCCAATTCTAATATCTCATCGAAGTAGTCTATGAACCACTTGTAGAGTTTTAAGAAATGCATAAATTGGTGAGTGAATAAACTCTTCATTTCTTTCCGTTTAAGAATTTTTGTTATTTTTCTTGCAAAAACATGCTTGCTTAGATTGTAAATATCTCTGACTATGGCAAACCTGAGTGAGAGGAGACAGCTCACTGACAGTTAGCTTGTTTTCTTGCCTTCTTCTGTTGAAGACAAAAGCGATATATTTAGCTAGATAGGAAAGTCAGTAGCTCTTAGAAATTTATATATAGGATTTCGAAAATTAGGTATGCGAGAAAACAGAGCATCGCGGACTGTTGCGTTGGGTGGTTTGCATGAAACTGGAAAAGAATCAATCAATTCTTGTATTCTTTCTTCATATTTAGAACAAACCCAAACAACATGTTTTATATCTTCAAATCCTTCACCACAGTCACTATGATGAAGGAAAAAAAAACTATGTGTGAAGAAAATTTCCAATTCAAGAGTTAAGGCCCAAACGCAATGATAGCGGAACGACAAAGGAAAGCGGAACCGGTTCGCGGATGCAGAGATCGTGAGTTCGATCCCAAGCGGTGGCAGGTACTTTAATTGTGTAACGTTGGGAACATTAAATTTGTTGGAGAGCAGGTACATCACACACCCTGTAGCGGAGGTGTCTGAAGGTAAACACATTGTAAGATAGAGGTAAGAGAAGAATTGTAATATATACCCAGACAGTGTATAAAAGAGAGGAGCTGACGTGGTATCAATATCAGTCAGTAGCCTGCGGTGTGGAGTGAATAACCTTGTTTAGTAGTCGTTTTTTTCAACAAAATTCAGATACTCATGGTATGAATTCCTGGAAGCTGTGAAACAGTTGCGAAATTTCAACTTTTTTGAAATGGTTGAGAAAGCGCCTTCCGAACTGTCGAGATAGAGCAATTATCGATATGAATAAGAGCTGCTAACACAGCGCAAAAATAGCTGAGTATATTCTCCAGATTTCGCATAGATGCTTTCGTTCGTCTGTACAGCGCCTTTACTCAGCATAAAGCCGTATAAAGAGGGCTTAGAGAATGTTTACATTTGCACTAAATGTTAGTTGGGAAGAGGCCTTCCTTAGCCGAGTGCTTGGAGTCCACGGCTACAAAGCAAAGCCATGTTGAAGGTATCTAGGTTCGATCTAGGATTTTCATGGAAATTAGCTCTACACCCAGGAATCCCTGGTAGAGGGGGACGGCATCTCCAGGGAAGTAGCCACTTGTAGAAAATATCTGAAACCCTATGGGTAAAAATTCGTCAAATTTATATACTTAGCAGGGTAGATCCGATTTGAGTAGATAATTTTGTTGATATGAGGACAAAAACATTGTTTCTAGAACTAAAAAGCTCTTGAATATTTATTAAGGCTACCGCTAAACTTTAGTTCACAATTTTGGGGTCCCTGGGAACCTATTCTTAACCTTCGGACTGTCGGTGATATATATGCTATCATTTTACAACAAAGATATCTATCGAAACCAAACGGAAACGTATTCTTCAAGATTCTTCTTAGTAACAATACATAACATTTTTTGTTTACGGTGTGGCCCTAAAATCAGCAAGTGACATAAAAGTCGCATAATAGTCGCGTGCGCCTCATGGCCGTATGGTTAGTGTCGTCAGGCTTTTAAGCGCATCGTGTCATGGGGTGTGGGTTCGATTCCCGCTTCAGCCAATGAAACTTGACGTCAGGAATGTTTCGCGGCTGTGCCACTGGAGCATGCTTGTCCGTTGTCTAGTATTAAGTTACAGTCTGTGCAGCTAAATAGCTGAAGACGTTATCCGTGTCTTTAAAAAAATAATGAACGCACGGTTCGAGTAGACTACAATTTGAAATCAATATATATCAAGAAACCAAATAATGCCGAAACATGGGATCTTCAGTAAAGTTGTGCTGGAGATGGAGCGCTATCTGATGGTACCTTATTTAATCTGGAATTTGACCGCTAGATACCACCAGTGGCACAGGAAACGTTTATTTTTGTTTTGCAGATATCTAAGGAGGATGTCCATTAAGAAAGATGGCATTTTCGACAAAGTTGTTCAGTAACTCAATAGCTTTGATTGTTCGAGCAAGTATGTTCAAAACTTTGCCAGCAGGCGGTGGTAGTGAGCATGTAAATTTTATTTTGCAGATATCTCAGTTGTCTGATCCCTTTGAAAGATGGAATCTTCGGCAAAG
Organism: Aedes aegypti; assembly: GCF_002204515.2. NCBI lineage: Eukaryota > Metazoa > Arthropoda > Insecta > Diptera > Culicidae > Aedes > Aedes aegypti. The sequence goes on from NC_035108.1 coordinate 387,256,701, forward strand.
TTGTTCAGTAGCTCAAGTGCTGTCGTTAATGAAGTCAATCTCTAATTTCAAAGCCTAAATAAAGATATCTTTTGAGCTACTCTACCGAAGACGCCATGTTTCAAAGTGATCGAGCTGCTGAGATAATTGCAAAACAAATGTTTCATGCTCATTGGCGTCATTTGGTTTAAAAATTTAGAATCAACTAGCTCGATCAACTTTTCAAAAGACACGATCTTTTTAAGTGGTGAGGCTTCTGAGATATCTGAAAAACAAAACTCCATGCTCACAAGCGCTGCCTGGTGGCAACATTTTGAATCAACTGCCTCTTAGAATGATAGTTCTTGAGCTACTGAACTACTTTGCAGAAGATGCCATCTTTCTAAGTTGTCTGGATCCTAGGATACCGACAAAACAAAAATCTCGAATTTCTGGGCTCAAATAATGATACCTCTTTAGTTACTAACAACTTTGTCGAAGACACCATCTATCTAAATGGTCAGTCCTGAGATATTTGCAAAACAAAACTTCCATGCCTAGCGCTGCACAGTGAGAAAATTGGGCTCCAAAACGCGACTAAATGCAATATCTCAGCTGGGTAATGGTTTCAGGAAATGATTTAGACCATTCTAGATCGGAAAAAGGCTGCTGAATCGATTGGTGGCGGTCCCATTGACCGGAGACTTCGCCCTGGCCACCTAGAGCCCTGGTACCATCCTGAATTCCTTACGGCAAGTAGAATTATTGGAACTGATATAAACTGTCATGATTTCGTTTTGCTGCGGAACAGCACACGACAATATTCTTGCATGGCGGATTTAGTGATATGAATTATTGACCATAATGGCCATTTCATGGTTCCGGAACTAACCCGGAACATCCGTAAAATTGGCAATAATGAAAAAAAAAATGTTCTGATGGTTCCTTTGTCTCTTGTTGATTAGCAAGAAGTACTCTTACAATTCGTATTTAGTAATCTGAATGTTTGACCATTACGGCCATTTTATGGTTCCGGAACTAACCGGAACATCCGTAAAATTGGAAATATTGAAAAGAAAACAAATGTTCTGATAATTCCTTTATGTCTTGTTGATAAGAGAGAAGTATTCTTACAAGTCGAATTTAGTAATCTGAATGTTTAACCATTATGGCCATTTAACGGTTCCGGAACTAACCCGGAACATCCGTAAAATTGTAAATATTAAAAAAATATGTTCTGATAGTTCCTTTGTCTCTTGTTGGTTAGAAAGAAGTACTCTTACAATTCGTATTTAGTAATCTGAATGTTTGACCATTACGGCCATTTTATGGTTCCGGAACTAACCCGGAACATCCGTAAAATTGTAGTACCGTAAAACGGGGTAACTTTGATAATGCGGGTAACTGTGATAGTGCGTAACTCACCGCATATTAAATGAAATATCTTAATTTCTGTTAATCAGTTAAGCAAAACGAATGCGAAACTAAAAATATTAGTATCACACTTCATGTAAGAGCGATTTTCATTTAAATCAAGAACATTTTAGGCTTTTTATACGAATTTAAAAAATTTACACAATTTTAGCATTTTCAAAACGCTTACAAACAATCTGTTCTACGATCACTATTTGGTGTAGTTTTGAATAGTTGGCCACTTATCTTTGATAGCCTAGTTATCATAGAACTTGAATACGGTCTCAAATCTCTTAGCGAAAAGTATATTCACAAACTGGGATCATTTTTTTAATCTAAGTCAGAAATTTCCATATAACGTTAAACGCCTAGAGGTATGCAATGCCCTACAAATGTTCGTTATTCATTCAATTTTGTTCGAATCATACTCCATTATCAAAGTTACCCCAAAACAGAAAACCAACTTTCGATTATATGAAATATTATACATCCATTAAAAATGAATCTTTTGCCAATTTATCGACTGTAATCGATAGCTAGGATGCCAGTACTTGTTTTAAAAACATAAATTGTAAATCTTTGAAACAACATGCAAAAATATTCAAGTTTTCTTCGAAAAAACTATCAAAGTTACCCCGTTTTACGGTACTCTTTAGTAATCTGAATGTTTGACCATTACGGCCATTTTATGGTTCCGGAACTAATCCTGAGCATCCGTAAAATTGGAAATACAGTAAGGATCCGATTTTGTCAGCCCCTCGATGAATTTTAGGCTGACAAAATGGGGAACCTGACAAAATCGGGTCATTTCATTTTGCACCTGTTTTTCAAATTTTGACGTGTTACATGGTTACATGGACCTTGAAGAGGGCGATGGACATGGGCGTAGCCAGTTTTTTATTATCAGGGGCTCCCTCCTCCCTTATTTTGGTAATATCGATTTTAACACTTAATAAAAGGCATTGCCATTGCCCCCTCTGGCTACGCTCATGCATGCATGACATCAAACATCATCATCAATTTTAATGTAAACGTGGTAAATCATGACGATAACAATTTTTTGACAAATTTAAAATAGGCTAACAAAACCGGGTCAAAAAGCTGAAAAAATCGGGGGCTGACAAAATCGGGTCACTACTGTATTGAAAAGAAAACAAATGTTCTGATAGTTCCTTTATGTCTTGTTGATAAGATGGAAGTATTCTTGCAAGTTGGATTTAGTAATCTGAATGTTTGACCATTGTGGCCATTTTACGGTTCCGGAACAGTCCAGTATTCACGAAAAGCTAATGAAATCGCTTAGATCAAAACTTTACCAGAAACTGGTAAAAGCACACCACAAATTTTTCACATGTTAAGCTAGGTATGCTGTTCCGCTCAAGAAAAGTAAAAATTTCTGCGGAAGAAATGGTCAATAATTTTTCTGCAGTGAGCTCCATTTGAATTAACATTTCTTTTCAACTGCGTACTGCGATCAAAGAAAAATGATTTTCTTGAGCATTCCTTGCAAGAAATTTCCCACGCATCGAGATAGGCGTTTACTTTTCTGTTGAAGTGCATACTTCCCATTAAGCAGAAAAAATACAATTAAAAACTAATATAGATTCACTAAAGAAAGAAATGAAGACTTTTAGTAAAATGAAAAAAGTTCTGCAGAAAGAATGACATGTTGACATGCTTTTTCCCATGTCTGATCAATGCTTATTTAATTTTACTACTGATTGTGTTATAAACGATCTATCTGGCTAAGGGCCGATTTCTTCACCTTTGCTTAAGCTGTAAACCACGTTTACCCATACGATTGAACCAGGTTTAAGGCCTAAGCGGTGGTGAAGAAACCGCTTATAAGCCAGATAAATCTCCAATGAGAAGGAAGATACATAAAGCCTGATTCGCTGCTGACAAGTAATTTCTTGGCCTATCTTGATGCATGGGAAATTCCTGGAAGGAATCGATCAAGAAAGCATCATTTTACAGTTGAAAAGAAGTGTCAGTTAAAACGGGAGTCGCTGTAGAAAATTTCTGCAAGGAATTGACAAGAAATCCCTTGAGCGATTCCTTTTCAACAGCAAATCGGGCTTAAAGGTGCATTTACATGCAGTTTTGGACAAAACATTTGCAACTTTCCATACAAAATTTCCATACATTTCCGATTTTCCATACAAAATGGTCAACTTTAGGGGGTTAGATCTGAGTCATTTATGGACCGATTTGAATGAAATTTTTACAGTTCTTGCATTTACATATATTTTTCAGTGGTTTTTCCTATTACGAGTTCAATATCAATAACCGTTTAACTTAAGAGACTTTTGACATTTTGTTTATAGTTGACATAACTAAATAAATTTAAGGATTAGTTTTATGGTACCTGCAGCAAAGTAGATTTTGCTTTATGCAGTTATTGTGTAACAGTTTTGAATTTTCGTCTTTAGGAAAATTGCTATTACTTTCAAACTCGTGATTGTTAAACTTATTCAAAATTGCATGTTGGAATAACGATATGTTTGATGTTCTGTGAAAATTTCATTCAAAAAGGTCCATAAATAACTGAGATCTAGCTTACCAAAGTTGATCATTTTTTTTTTCAATATTGCTAATTTTACGGAAGTTCCGAGATTATAAGATAATCAAAGTGATTAAACATTCAGGTTTTTTTTTTTGCAATATGGAAAATTTTACAGATGTTCCAGGTTCCAATATGTAACAATACTTAATTTTAAACAAAGAACATATGAGTTATCAGGTTTTTTTTTTCAATATAGAAAATTTTACGGATGTTCCGGGTTAGTTCAGGAACCATAAAATGGTCATAATGGTGAAACATTCAGATTACTAAATCCGACTTGTAAGAATACTTATCTCTAATCAACAAGACATAAAAGAACTATCAGAACATATGTTTTCTTTTCAATATTTCCAATTTTACGGATGTTCCGGGTTAGTTCCGGAACCATAAAATGGCCGTAATGGTAAAACATTCAGATTACCAAATAAGAATTGTAAAAATACTTCTTTCTAACAAACAAGAGACAAAGGAACTATCAGAACAGTTTTTTTCAGTATTTCCAATTTTACGGATGTTCCGGGTTAGTTCCGGAACCATAAAATAACCGTAATGGTCAAACATTCAGATTACTAAATACGGAATGTAAGAATACTTCTTTCTAACCAACAAGAGACAAAGGAACTATCAGAACATATTTTTTTAATATTTACAATTTTACGGATGTTCCGGGTTAGTTCCGGAACCGTAAAATGGCCATAATGGTCAAACATTCAGATTACTAAATTCGACTTGTAAGAATACTTCACTCTTATCAACAAGACATAAAGGAACTATCAGAACATTTGTTTTCTTTTCAATATTTCCAATTTTACGGATGTTCCGGGTTAGTTCCGGAACCATAAAATGGCCGTAATGGTCAAACATTCAGATTACTAAATACGAATTGTAAGAGTACTTCTTGCTAATCAACAAGAGACAAAGGAACCATCAGAACATTTTTTTTCATTATTGCCAATTTTACGGATGTTCCGGGTTAGTTCCGGAACCATGAAATGGCCATTATGGTCAATAATTCATATCACTAAATCCGCCATGCAAGAATATTGTCGTGTGCTGTTCCGCAGCAAAACGAAATCATGACAGTTTATATCAGTTCCAATAATTCTACTTGCCGTAAGGAACTCAGGATGGTGGCCAGGGCTCTAGGTGGCCAGGGCGAAGTCTCCGGTCAATGGGACCGCCACCAATCGATTCAGCAGCCTTTTTCCGATCTAGAATGGTCTAAATCATTTCCTGAAACCATTACCCAGCTGAGATATTGCATTTAGTCGCGTTTTGGAGCCCGATTTACTCACTGTGCGCTGCCTGGTGGCGGAATTCCGAAACTGAATAATCACTGCACTATGGGCCAGGGTCGCAATCTGGCGGGACAAAATTAATAACTCGGTAACGAAGCATTTTCGGTATTTGGTGTCTTGGGCAAAGTTTTTTGTAATAACGAGGACCATCTACTGACATAAACGGATTGTTCGTAAATCGTCCGCATAAGTGGCGCCACAATCTAATTTTTTACTGTGACGTTCTAGAGACTTGACATGTTGGGCAAAGTTGTTCATTTTGATAAAATAAACAACTCTCTCGAAGACGTCAAAATTCCACAGCCTACTGTTTTCGAGTTATTGGCAAAATTAGAGAAAATTAGTGAAAAAACGATTTTTTTCACCGAATTTGACATTTTTCCTAAGAACCATGTCATATAATATTTTTTGCTGATAAATATATAACAAACGCAAGCTTTGGTGGAAAAATTTTAATAATACGACGCATAAAACTTAAGAAATCATGAAAAAACTTGAAAAATAGAGCAATTTATGAACATTAATATCTCCAAAAGCGCAAAAAAACGCAAGCTCAAATTTTCAGGCAACATAGAGCAATACTTGATGAAACGGATGTCAAAATTCCAGAGAGGTATATTTTGGTGTTTTTGAGATTTTTTTATTTATGCGTTTTATTTATTATTTTTTTTTTATCATATATGAATGATAGAAGGAATTGAAATATTTTGGCTGATAAGTTAAAATCACATATTTTATGATTTTATCAGCAAGCTTCCCTTATGTACGCCACTAATGGTACATTTGCCCTATTCCGAAAACAATTAAACGCAAATGATTCATTCTGCTCATTGAAAGTTTTCACATAAGTATTGCTATTTGCATTGCACATTCAGTTTCTGGATTAACAAGGGAATTTTCTCTACTAACTATGAATCACTTACTATTCTAAATCGAGCATATGTGTCAATCTCACATTTTTTTCTCTTCTAAATCAAGCAATCCCCAAGCGATAACAAATGTGTAAGATTTGTTATACTGCTTAGAAGCCTTAGCGCAATCCGGACTATAATTCGAAGAACAAATGGCGCAGCCAAGCATCAGTTTAATTCTCTCGAAAGACAGCATGGAGAAAAAAAGACACTAAATAATAGCGACTGATTGTCGTCTCGATCATCCGTCTGAAAATAGTTGTTCTTGTTACCAACGCTTCCAAAACGATATGCGTCTATGCGGTGTATCATCGCAGCAAAAAAAAAAACGCTGATCCGGCCCATATGGATCCATCTGTGTTTGTTTGATTTGGTTGCTGCCCTGCCGCTACCACCACCACATCTCTTCGTCGGCTTCGTCGACTTCAATCCAGCTATATTGCTGACGATGGCGATTGTTGTGGCCGGGTTGTAAATAAACAAACAAGTGTGAATATTATTCGATAACTGCGTGCCGCCACCGGCGGTGAAATAGCTTTTTGTTTTATGGGGGATAATACCATCGATATGAATGCATTTCGGGTTGTTTCGGGCAGAGTGGATTTAAATAAGAGTGGCATCAATGTCAAAATTGGAACAGCGGTGAACTGTAATTTCCATACAAATCCGTGTTCCAATCGAGCAGGAGACCTGTCAAAATTGGAACATGACGTCACTCTAGTTTCGGGGTTTTCAGTTTTTAACATATTCTGAATCTATGTTCAAAATTGAACCAGAACCCAAGTTTCATATTTTTTACTGAAGTCGAGACTGAAGATGGTCTTACAGTTGAGGTCGAAATACGCGTATCTGTCAAAGGATACAAAACTTCGCAGAATCAAATGGTATAGTAGTAACTTCTGTTTTTCATTTATCTACTAAATATCCCGTACATTTAATATGCATTAATAATTGTTTCTACTTACAATACAATCAAGATTCACGCAAAAATTGGGCCTTCCTAAGCCGAGTGTTTTGAGTCTGCGGCTACAAAGCAAAGCCATGCTGAAGGTGTCTGGGTTCGATTCCCGGTTGGTCCAGGATCTTTTCGTAATGGAAATTTTCTTGAATTCTCTGGGCTTAGAGTATCATCGTACCTTGCACATGAAATACAAATGCGAAAATAACAAATTGGCAAAGAAATCTCTCAGTTAATAACTGTGGAAATACTCATTGAACACTAAACTGAGAAACAGGCTCTGTCCCGCTGAGGACGTATTGCAAAGAAGAAGAAGATGCACAAAAAACACCTAAGTTACTTGAAAATCCAAAATTTTGAAATGGGTTGAAAAATCGTTTTCAAAAGAATTGTTTTCTGATAGATAATTATATGATCAATGTTACCAAAATTTGCCCATTGTCATAACTAACAACTGAATTAATAAAATAACTGACTGAGAGCTTACTATGCCAATGACCATTTTTGCATGCGTATATCGTGTGGCAGGTACGAAGATACTCTATGCCCAGGGAAGTCGAGAAAATTTCCAACCCGGAAAGATCCCCGACCGGTGGGATTCGAACCCACGACCCTCAGCTTGGTCTTGCTGAATAAAATAAATGACGATTTATTTATTCTCACAAACATTTTTTTTTCATTTCACTAAGAATTACTTGTTCTCTCAATCAATTTTTTCATCATTTTCTTTTGTACCGGACTTGTCTGAAAATCAAACAGCTAAGGACGATTTCAATTCGATTTCAGTAAAACAAATGCATTTGATCGAACCTAGCGTGAGAAATATCCTCCAACAAAGTAGAACTTGAGATCGCGTCGACTTTATCGTTAAAAGCTGTTTCAAACTTAAACAGCCTTGGTTTGATGTTCCAGCGTGATTGTTGTTGTTGTTGGGATGCGTTTCGAGAGTAACATATGGCGCACGAGGGTCTCTGTCTTAGCTTGCCGATGGGAAAAAGTAATCCAAAAAAATTCTACAACAACAAACCACCGTCACACAGAGACCCAAGACCAAGACGAGCGCGGGTGAGAGGCTTCGAAAATGCGGAGGAGGAGGAGGAGACACACAAAAAACGATCTGTGTACACATCTTTTAAGCATCCATCGTATAGATTCCGGGGAGAGAGATACTTCCTCGAACAAATAACTTAGCTCTTGAGAGGTTTATGGTGAAAAAAATAAGAGCCGACTAAAAAAGGTGGCTGCCGGGAAGGGAAGATCCTGGACGAAGAAGGAATGCAAGTCGAGGATGGTAAGCAGCGAGTAATTTCGACTAAAGATGAAATTAGGACATAGCTATCGGATTCATAGTGGGTACCATTTCTGTTTAGTACTAAATTCGATCCCATTATACCCTAGTTTCACAGATGGTATTGAACTTTTCATAATTTTGTGGATAACGCTTCTCTATCTTATTAGTCAAGAAATTTTGTATACATTTAAGTTTCGTCTTGGATATCGATAGACAAATTGTAGGTAAAATGAGTAAAAAAAAAACATATGAAATGCTTGGATGAAAAACTCTTAATAGCTTTAAATTTGTTGTTATATCGTTGGTTGTTCGACTGTAGTTTCTGTTATGTTACTTTTTCCGACGTTTCGGTCCGTTTGGAACCTTCTCCAGGAACGCAATTGTCATTTGTAGTACCAAACCAGGACAAAAATACGGTCTTCTATTTCTGGGATTGCTGTGTTTTTCTTATTCCACTTTGTGTTTACATCAATCAATGGCAAGCCGTTCAAACCTTCACATGACCGTCTGGTCCTAAATTTATTACGTTTGCATCACACTGAACCATGAATAACCCTTTGAGTAAAATTCCATGCCAGCTAATGTAGTAGACATTCGAAATTATTAGTTTTGTGTTTCGATTTATCAGCATATTTAGAAAAACTACCATTAAAACGACGGGTTGAATTTGACGTTTCATGTTAGCGGAATCCTGCCTGCATATGACGGTGATTTTTTGCCTCTTCGCGAACCTCGTCTCAGGCTGGACGTACCGATTCCTAATGCGTGGTATGCACCTGAAACGTAAAGCGCTCAAGTAAAATTATTCTAGTAATTTTGACAGCTGATCCAGTATGAGCGAAGTGTCATTTTACTTGCGAAATAATTGAGCGGATTTTGTTTTTTAGCGCATGGCTCGAAGTCCGTATTAAACCGACGACTTCACTTCAAGTAGCCCACATAGTGATAGAAAATCCTTCTCATATCTGGTATTTGGACAGAAGTTAGAATACACCAAGATTTTTGATTTCAACTATTGGGTGAAGATGAAACGAAGCTATACACACCAAAAAAATCTTAAATTTACACGTAACGTAATTTCAGCCTAAATCATGCGAATCCACTTCTCATGTATTATTCAATTATTAAACCCATAAACACATCTATTATATCCAACATTGCTAGCAAAATCCTTAATATAGAACGCGAAACGTCTTCTTGTGAAGAATGTTGCATGCAAAACGGCTCAGTTTACATGATTTTCACGCTGAAAATTCAATCATAAATAATGCACATGGAATGACAAGCCGTCGATCCATCCATGTGCATTATTTTTCAGAGAATATTCAGCGTAGAATCATGTAAACCGAGCATTTTTGTTTGCAATTTCACTTTCAAGATGCAAGAAAGCATGCAACATTGGCGAAAGTTGGATGTAAGATCATGAAATGTTTCAGTTTCACTCAAGATTGCAAGTTTTGAACACAATTAGACAGTTGACATTATTTATCGTTAAATAATCTGCAATAATTCGTTTTTCATGAATATCATAAAAAAATACGTGCCATGTAAATTTGAGAATTTTTTGCTGTGTATTTCCAACCTTCAAAATATAACAGCGTAATGTGTTTTCAATCGGATTCATGAGTATTTTCAGCCTGTTCAGTTTTTTTGTTTTTTAAGAGAGCTGCTTTTAAAAATTTTGAAATCGACGGAAAATTAGGGCAGGCATTTGAAAATTACAAGCGTTAGCCAACATCTGAATCAAATCTGACCATCTGTCAATCAATTATTGCCTTCCCAACTAAATTTCAGTTTAATCCGCTAGAAATTTATCTGCCACAAAATAAACTCAGTCACGCTCAAATATCGGGCGACCGAGAGGACGCTCCGCATTGTTGAATGCTCATTCAGTCACTTCTCGATGGAATCGCCTAGCGATTCTGTGATATATTTATTTTAGACAGAATCTGTTTAACGTACATCCACCACTTGCTTAGATGATGAGACAGCCGACAGAGCTATTACTCAAGAAGTCACGAGATCGATTCCAGAATACAGATTTTTTGTTTCCTGTCTTAGTTTTGGAGTCCATTTTCAAACCACCAGCAACGTAATTTTAAGATCGCACATAAATATCTATCATATATGATGTATGTCTTATGTCACAATCAATCCGTCATAATGTTACAGGTTTCGTTCGTACTGTGCATAAATAAGCTTACAATTACTAAAACCAGTCGTTGGATTGGGGCACTCATATCTAAGGAATTGAAATTGAAAGAATTGAAATCATAACATCAAGTTTGCTGCAAAAAATAAAACAATCTTACTGAGTTATCAGAGGAACAGTAAAAGAACATAAACAAATCCTTAAAATTTTGAGCGTTAATCTAGCACAGTGGCTCAACCACGGGGGGGGGGGGCGTTTTGGGGATCAACCAACCACCCCCTTCCCAGAGCCGAAAGGAAACAAGATTACCAAGTATAGTTTTGAAACTCTTCACTACACATCTTTGCAACTACGCAGCAACGCAGCAATAACTTAATTTGGTTCATATTAACACCGAGAGTTTTAGTGGTTTTTATAGTTACATCTACGAAGTTGTGTTTTCATCAATTCTTAGAACCCTTAAGAGTTCAGTGAAAAAGCTCATAAACAACCAAATTTTCTTGCCTTTTCTGATAACAAATTGATGACATTGTGTAAAAAATTTGACAGATGTTTAGATGTTTCAGGAACTTCTTAAAATTTCAGTAGTCCTCCTTTTGTGTTTTACAACATAGGTAGGAATAACCTCGTATTTCGTACTAAAAATCAGCATGGTGCATGTGACGGTGTTCAACGGAATGTAAACATAAGAAGCATCATCCGAATCATGGAAGATGATGATCTTATTGAAATAATTAAGATGTTCAAAAAAGTTTAACTCGATTTTGACTTTTAGACTCAGTTCTCTGGTTTGTCGATAAATTAACTTGAGACAATTATGCTCCAATTTATTGAATATTAAACCGTTTCAATTCTTTAAAAGTAGAGATCAAACATAATTGTTCACTAAAATGCATCCCCATAAGCTAGACACAGATGTTTAGATACAAATTAACCAGTTTTTCGTCAATTTGAGACGTTCTGTAGACCTGAAAAGGGCCATTTGAAGGATCAAACAAATGTAGGACACATGGTTATCCAATCCAATAATTTCTGAAAAGGTTTACGCTGATACATTTTTCTTAAAATTCCTTGATACCATATTGGGGACGACATTTGGTCGAATGAAGTTTACTTGAATAACGTTTGGTCGAAAGTACATTTGGCCAAATGGACATTTCATCGACTGCACATTTGGTTGAAAAAAAAAATCAATTGGTTTTAAAAAAAAGTACAACATTTGATTGAATAGACATTTAGTCGAATATGTATTTTTCTGATTATTTTCCAGATTTATATTTAAATTGTCGTTACTACTCAGTGATAAAAAGTGGAGTGGTAGAACAACATGATAAAGTGTAAGACGGCAGCTTTGTTATACTACTTCAGCTTTGTTGAAGTCTGCTTTGTTGAATCGCGACAAGCAGATTTCACAAGGAAGAAGTCAACTTCTGTCACCTCAGTCGACTCATCTATCCCAACTTGGTACACAGAATAAATTTGACTGTCTTGTTCGACGATTTTTATTGAATTATTTATAACTTATTATCAAACGATGCCATTGACACTGTCATCCAAGCCTCAAGGAATGTAATATACCGAAAGTCGCGGTAATCTGATTCATCATGAGTAAGAAAATGAAAATTCGAGGTGATCAAATAGTTCTATGCCCAACAGTTTCACGTCTGGTTCCCACATTCCAAATTCTCAAGCGTGAAGACAGGGCTTTAAGACCTGAAACTCAAAAAGTATTACAAGCATTAACACTGAGAGCTGTAATTGGATAAAGATCAGCAGTTATTTATGAAGAATGATGACATTTTGAAAGAATGACAAATTCCATAAAGCCTGAAACATCAATACACCAACTACGAGAGTATTTGGGAGGCATTTTCTTCAAGAATGATGATATTATGGAAGAATAATTAATTCAATATATCTTTATTCCCAAAGCTGCAGAACTCTGCAACGTAGCGCACCTTTAGGGTTCTACAAAGTTTGGTAAAACAAAACTTTAAATCCAAAAACGGCTAAATAATTGACTAGATCATCCTTTATAGACAGTAGCATAAATTCCAACCTCGTTGTAAAGCGTAGACAATATTATTTAGATAGATTTATTACTGACTTCTTAAGATCCAATTTTCATCTTTTGTGAAAAAATCCAATTAGGTTCTGAATCTGTTGGACAAAATGGTTGGTTGGTTTGACTTTATTAACGAGATTTTTAGCCCTAGGCTAGTTCATCTCGGGACCAACGGCTTTACTTCCCTTCCGAAGGAAGTCGTCACTATAACTTTTTACGTCATAAGTGACTATGTCGGGGATGGGATTCGATCCCAGGTCCTCGGCGTGAGAGTGTTGGACAAAATGATTTTCGAATAAACCATCTCGACCAGTGGATTACAATAAAATTCAAGCTCAATTATATCAAGATTTGTTATGTATAACAAATTAAGTTTCATTTTTGTTAGAAACACTTTGAGTTGATGGAGGAAATTACAACATAACTTAAACTAAATCAGTTGTTATGAAAAAAACTGTTTCATATTTGTTTAAATTTTAAACAAAATCATAACACAATTGTCTGCAATATTTTCACATCTGACTTGCCTCAGGGATGTCAATAATCTTTGTATGCAGATGACACAGGCCTCTCCACCAAAGGTCGAAGCCTACGTGTCATCTGTAGTAGATTGCCAAAATGTTCGGATATTTTTTTCTCCATACTTGCAAAAATGGAAGATTTCTGCTAATGCTTCCAAATCTCAATTTATAATTTTTCTACATAAACCAAAACCACTTTATTTGGAACCTTCAAGTAGACATAACGTCACGATCAGAGGGGTTTTAATAAATTGGTCAGTCAACGTTTAGTATTCAGGAATCATGCTAGATACAAACTTGACTTTCAAAAATGGCAAACATTTTAAATTTTCATTCGATGCATACCGTCCTGAAAGCCTACACCCAATCTGCCATCATGGACGCGCTCTTGAGATGCCCTGCACCTAAAACAAAGATAAATGGACTTATTCCAGCACCCGTCTTCGTCGTCTCCGTCATCGTTTTAGAAAAGATCCCGAGCAATCTTCCAACCAAACGGCCAATCTTCTTGTGTTGCTTGAGAAGAACACAGCGTCATGATGCGACCGCACCGAGAGGATGTAGCTACGAAACCGACCGAGAGGCATCGAAAGAATTAATTATACAGCTCAAGGTGAACGGAGCGAAACCTTTCGGATTCTGGTGCTCTTTTTGCTTCGACGTAACTCCGAACTCTGGCGGGCACGGTGCTACTGCTCTGAGCGCTGCTCTGTAATATCTGGCAGTTCCGATCTCCATCGTTTTTTTCGGTTTTGTGCTTATTTGGGCTTTTCTATTTCTCCATCCCCCCAATCCTTAGTGGTGCTTAGATGGCTCGCGCGCTTTTAAGGCAGTTTATGAATGAATCTCTGGAGGCGCGCGCCCGCTCTTTCTCAATCCGCGGGTCCATTCAACGCCGTGACTGGCCTCTTGATTTATTCGTGATGAATATTAATCATGGAACGTTTTTCTTCCTCTCTCTCGTGTGCTCTTCCTTCGCCCATCTGGTCTGGTTGGACCCCCGGATCGAGAAGGCTCCTTATTGGACCTCCAATAGGGTGTCCCAGAACAAATTGGTGTTGGAAAAGTCATGGGGTTCAACCTCAGAGATGTCAAAAATCTTTGTGGATGACACAGGCCTCTCCGCCAAAGGACGAAACCTGCGTGTCATCTGATGTAGATTGCAAAAAAAATTGGATATTTTTTGTTCATACTTGCAAAAATGGAAGATTTCTATTAATGCTTCCAAAAGTCGGCTCATAATATTTCCACATGAACCAAAAGCTCTTTATTTGAGACCTTCAAGTAGACATGTTGTCACGATGAGAGGGGTTTCAATAAATTGGTCAGATGAAGTTAAGTATCTAAGGCTCATGCTAGATAAAAATAAAACTTTCAAAAATCACATTCAGAGTATTTAAGCCAAATGTAACAAATACATAATGTATGTATCGACTTATTAACAGAAAATCAAAACTTTATCTTAAGAACAATCTTCATACACATTTTCAGGCCAGCCATGATGTATGGTGTAAAATTTGAAATGATACTTATAAGAAAAACATTTAATGTTTATGTATCGTATCTGTTATTCTAGGGCAGAGTACCATGACTTATCAAGCATTGTTTTTTTTTCTGGTCCACCCTTACCTTCCAAGCAAACAACACCACTTGGGGATTTCGGTTAAGTCTGAGCCTATTGCGTTCGGGTGGCTCGCCGAGTTTCGCCGAGCGGAAATTGGCTACTAATACAAACGTGCGCGTGCGTTCGGCGATGAGGCGGCTTCTTCTTGATCCTCTCACCGCAGATGATGGTCCAAGAAGAATCCAAGAAGGGAAATAAGAACCTGGGTGTTTGGTTTATGGCATCGCTTGTTTTGGCGTTTGGTGGTGCTTATGCTGCACTATGGAAGGGTTTATGCTTGTTTTTCTTAAGAAAGAAAAAGCCCAAACCGGAAGATCGGAAGTAATCCATTTGTGATTGGGGGATAACATAATAATGGTCTATGTGTTTTCGTTCGGGGTTCGAAAAAGATGCACCCGGATCGGAAGCACCCGGGCATGTTTGGGAAAGAGGAAATGCATTTTTTCGGTGGGAGATTTATGAGCGCACTACTGGCAGACGCCAACTGGATGGCTATGGTTGGAAGGGATTGTTTTGTTTTGAAGATTTTATCAATTGGGTATGCATCTGGTCATAAATCAAAGTGAGGCAGCTTAAGCATTTGAGAATCGGATGCTATCCAAATGGTCATATCCGTGATTTGTTTTACGAAAAAAATAGCAGTTAAATGAATGGATGAAGAAAGAAAGGTGGCATTTGTATAACAATGAAACGATTTTTTAGAGCATATCAGTTGTTTCGATTTGCTACTATTCAGTATGAAATAAGGAAATTTAAGAAACAAATAATTGCTGTTTGATCGTATGCGAGGTGAGGTTTCTGGAAATGTTCCCTTGTCACATGGACAACGAGCATAAGTCTTGCTTTTTAAAACTTCAATTTTATTAATCATCACTTTTATTAAAATGAACTGCATAATATTCAGGAGAAAGCCCTTTCCGACGAATGCAATCTTGGGTTCTTTTTCGTAATGATTACTTGGATTGGGGAAAATCATTGTAAATAAATTATTCAGGTGACTTATAGTCCCTTCAGAGACCCTAAACGACGACTTTGAACAAACTTTCAGTTTTGTCGTCATTAGAAAAAACTTTGGCGCTTTTTCTATTCAAGATGTTTGAGAAGAAGTTCACAAGTTCAATGCTGCTTCAATTGCTCATTTCGATGCGATTATTGACCTTAACCATATCACCCTAGGAAGAAAGCGCGAAATTCCGAAGAAACCTCCATTTTTGCCACGTTTAGTGACACTTTTTAACCCACTATTTTGGATGGAAGTTGTAAACTCAGAGATTTACCCTTCCTTTTGTTCGTAGTTGCAACCATATTCACTAAATGAACGAAAGAGGAAGTGACCTTATAAAAGCTTTTTTTTTAAGACGTGACCAAGAAGGAATACCATAATACTCTCAGAGTGCTGGTAGCGATTCTCACATAATCTTGAGAAGAAATTTAAGAGACCCAACAGTTGGGAACACATAAGTTAAAAGCACAACTTTTATTCCTCAAATCATCAAATATGATAATTAATTGTTCGTAAAGGAATAGGGTTCAATGGAACTAAATATTTAGAAAACAAGAATAGTTAGAGCATTATTCTCTTAATGTTTATTCCACGATTCTGACAGGTCTCTTAAAATTCTTGGAAGATTTTACGCAAAATGGTCGTGTCTTTAATACGTTAATACGTTTTAATACGTTCTTAGTGCATTGGTGCTTTTTCGGTAAACATATTTGTCAAGATCTATTATTCTAATATGTTTTGGTGAACTATGTTTAGGTGAAAAATATATCGCTATACTTACTCTATACGAATCATACGCATAACATAGTTATACATTCTTTTGACATTTACCTGGAACAAAACAAAATGATGCAATTAGTATTTTTTTCTAGTATGTCGCGTTGTAATTTAAATCAGCTAAAGATCAATATTCAAACAACTCGTATTTTCATAGTGTTCCCTGAAACCCACAAATATTATATGACTACTAAGCTATTTAGACTAATCTTTTATCTACATTGCTGGCATAACGTTTTAGTATAAAACGTTTAATCTATGCGACGCAAATCATCGTAACTTCAAAATTTCATATTTCTAGCTCTTACGGATTTTGGTCCAACACTGTATACAAACTTTTTTTTAATTGTTTCTTCCTCTTATTTTTTTTAAATATGACAATAAGTAGAGATTAATGCTATTACAGTTAACTCTCCCTTACTCGATATTCCGTATCTCGATATCAAGTTAGAGAACCATAGTAAAAGTTGGTTTTCATAGCTAACTCGATGGTCCCTTGGATCGCATGTTTATAACTCGATATCTCCCTAACTCGATGGTCCCGTCAATATCGAGTTGACTGTGATTCATGCAGTTTGATGGGTGGGGACAAAATTGAGCTAAGTTAATAGTTTTCAGTGTCAAATATTTGACTTAGATTATAGTGGAAGCTGAAAATTAGGGTGCGGCTTATATTTGGAAAATTGACAAAATAAAAAAATCGTGTGCTCTTCTAAATTTAAATCACACTAAAAGAGAAATCTCAAAGTTTGAGCCAAAAATATTGAGCTTTAGAGGTGGAAGAGACTTGAAGGTAAATTTTTAAGTTCTAAAATATGACCTTCAGTAAAATCTTCATAACTTTGTTGTTTTCGAACTTATCTAACCATGTTTTAGGCAGCTTTTGTTGAATAAATAAAGCAATACAATTTTTAAGTTGTAGTGTTGTACACTTAGTTTGAAAACAATTAAATTTACTTCAAAACCATGAAAAAATAATTGAGATTGGTTGAGTACTCATGAAGTTGTGGTCAGACAAAGATGATTTTTTTTTCATATAAAAGAGGAAAATCTTTCAGAAAACTCCCTTTAACTAAGACTACTTTTGATTCAAGGTAAATTTGATGTTCTACAAACTATTTATAAAAATAATTTTAAAGAGAACGATGCAAGTGCTTCAAAATTGATAGGAAAATAACAAACTTATGACGATTTTACTCAAGGTCATACATTATAACTTGAAAATTCACCTTCAGTTCGCTTGCGCCACCTCTAAATTTTAATATTTTTAGCTTAAACTTTAGGGTTTGAATTCAGAAGAGTATACGAATTGTTTGTTTTGAGAAATTTATAAAACGGTCCATACCTCACTGAAATCTGTTGAAAATGACTAGCATTTCTTAATTTTTAACAACTGTTTGTCCTGCAGTTCATACTATATTTGTCGAATACTTGGTTTGTTGTTACTTGAAAAACTTCAGTGCAATTCGAGTGACTCATGTCAGTTTTTGAATTGACAGAACTTATCAGTAAGTAGTTCTCCATTTTAACTATCTCTAAAGTTGATTAAATCTATGTTCTCAAACCAAGTGTTATAAAGACTGGACTCGGGAAAAAATAGACACACAAAAATGATCACCAAAATTTCATTTTAAATCGGATACTTCTCCAATGTTCAGGGATTAAATAACCATATATTAGCCATGTTTTGACATAATTCATTTATTGAATTTCCTTTTCCAAGCTGAATGCTCGTACATTTCTCTTAACACTGCTCATGAGATCTTGGGCGAGGCTCTGCCCATCTTTCTCATACAATTTCTCCCAGTTTTTCTTCAAAGCTTCATCGGTTTTGAATGTTTTTCCGTATTCTTCAACTTCTTCATCGTTATCGCCCACAACTTTTCGATCGGGCGAATTTCTGGTGTATTTGGCGGGTTCGCCTCCTTCGGGACCACATTAAAGCCCTTCGCTTCGTAACAATCCATTACAGGCTTGGCGTAATGGCACGAAGCGAGATCCGGCCAAAACAGTGTGGTACAGTGTTCCTCTCGATAAATGTGCCCGTTTATGGTACCGGTTGTAACGAACACACAACACAACAGGTACTTCTTCGCGAATTTGTACATCTTTCTCTTCTGGAACTTTTCCGGAGCCTCCATGCAGGACGTACCGACAGAAAATTCAAGGTCGGGGATTTTTTTTGGTGTCTGCCTTGATGACGAGACAGCCTGGCTTGACCAGCCATTCATGGTACAGCTTCCGCGCACGCAATTTGGCCACCGTGTTTTGTTTTTCATATCTTAAAACACGTAGCCCAGCCCGCTTTATGGTCTGCTGAAAGAACCATTTCGACGAATTGACCTTTTTGGCCACGTCTCGGGTGGAAAGGTTCGGATTATTATTAAAGTACTGCCTTATCTACCGCGCCTTCTCTGGGTATTCGTCTCCTGGAACATCTTTAAAGCGTGGGACACGGTGGAATGGTGGATTCCAAGCCTTTTGCCGATCCATCTGTACGACTGATCAGGATTATCGATCGTGCAAAAGAAATAAAGATCATCAGAACATAACACTTTAAACTAGTATTACCCAAGATTTTATTAATTATTACCTACGTGATCAAAAATTACACCCAAAATTTTTTTCGAGTCCAAGTTTATCGAAGATCCACAAAATTTTCGAAATCTCTGTTAGAATTTGTAAGGACCTTCAAAATTCGAGTCTAGTACACGACACTGAAGACGGCCTTACAGTTGAGGTCGAAATACGAGTATCTGTCAAAGGATACAAACTCTAGTGGAATAAAATGGTATAGTACTAAATTCTGTTTTTTTTTTCATCTACTTCAAAAGTATTTCTTTAAAGTACTCGAGGAAGAATTTCGAGATTAAGTACTCACGAAAAAAAAACGCCAGTGAAATTTCTACAGTACGCTGTAGAAGTTTCTAGTATAATTTAATAATTATTGCTTTGAAAAATAATCGATGGAAAACCTTAAAATCTAGTTATCTGAGGGGTTCTATACCATTTCCCGGAAATCATTTCCCGGATACCCCATTTCCCGGAGAGACATTTCCCGGAATGACCCGTTTTCCGGAAACCATTTCCCGGAATAACCCATTTCCCGGAAAGCTACTCAATGGTAAAAAAAATAAGAAATTTCCGGTTCTATACCATTCTTTAAACCCAAGTAATATATGAACCATGAAAACAATGTGACAAGCTCCAAGAATACTTTGTAAAGAGCCACTTAATTGTCATGGATTAGTTTTTCGACGTTCATACCAGCCACGAAATGCATCGAAAAGAATGATTTTAGTCATTCCTAAGCCCAATGTCACCCCGCATGGCGGTAATATTTCATTGATATTTCAATGCTTAATTGCATCCTCATTTTTTATGTTGAATAAAAATATTTTAAAAATTAAAAATTTATCAACAGGCAACGTGATCTTAGCTTTTGTCTATATATTTGATTTTCTTATTTGAAAAGCAGTTTTACCGGCTAATTTAGAAGCATAATAATTAAACATATTCCTGCGAAAGCCATTAAAAAACATTTGCAAATTTCGAAATAGTTTGAAATAAAATAGAATCATGTTGCTATCCACCATATTTTCAGTTTCTTTAATGGATCGAAATTTTTAAAAGTTAGGATTTTTTTCAGATTATCTAATTAAAAGCTTGATAAGTCTATTTATATATCATGTAGACCAATTATCTGGATTTCATTTCCCTTCTAGAGGTTTCAAGCTATAGACTTACTTTAAGACTAAATAATCTCAAAACATCTTAAGCCTCTATACTATTTTTGTGCACCCTTTGAAAAATTTTTTGCCCGGTCCATTTTTGTGTTATTCTGGTATAATTATTATTGTCCCCACTGTCTACATTTTCATCGGACAATTACCCTTCTTCCTTACATAGGCTGTTCTTTCGAGTTATGCTATTTGAACAATCAATAATGTTCAAACTGATTAATAAAACAACATATAATTCAGTTATAGCTACTGCCATTTTCATCGGAAATCACCCTTCTTTTGAAAATTTGCCGTTCTTCTGAATCATATTGACAGAAAAATTTTTGGCGAAAAGGCTGCTTATATTAAACATAAGAAATTTTCCCTTCTTTCAAACTAAGGTTATTCTATTAAGTAATTGGATTATAGCAGGGCTGGGAATGGTAATAGTAGTGGGCTTGAATGTCGCGAAACTCACGTAGCTCTTCTTACTACAGTAGTTTGAAAACGTGAATCTCTTCAAGTAGCCTATTTTGAGTGCATGAATTTCCTAAATCGTTAATGTCATCGAAAGCTGTACATGCGGGAAAGGCTCCGGAAAATATAACATTTTTATACAGTAGTTTTGGGTTGCCTTTAGCAACGGGTGTTTTATTACATTCTAGGCATTTTGCCTACAGCACCGATAGGCTGAATTTCACTGGCTTCGCTGACTGCGATTTGCTCTGCATGGCTACTGTGTCGTGAATTCCATGACTTTTTGCTATCCTGGATTATGCACAAATTATGTCACGCACAATTTTAACATATTGGACCAACTGTCTTCTTGTCATTTTTATAAAGCTTGTGACGCTTCTTTTAACTTCTTCCGCAACTTTGAAATTAGACACTAGCTTGAACTTTATGATCTGATAGGGTTTCAATTGGTATCATCTTCTTGTTTTTCTTTCTGGCATGACGTTTCAACTGCTTCTCGGCTCTATGTTCATATCAGCACTCCCACAGTTATTAACTGAGAATATTCTTCACCAATTGACAAACAAACTCTATGCCCTCAAAAGTAGAAAAATTTTCCAATCCTAAAAACTCTCGACCGGCGGGATTGAAACCTGCTATAGGGGGAGATCCCCCAGTACCGGACACTTAAGCCACTTAATACATAGTTCGAAATATATTGGTTTTATGTGCTCTTGTTACCCATTTATGATAAATATTATCATTTTTATAGTGTACAAAAATAAATTCGAAAATATAAATATGAATTTTGACATTGCATTTTGATGATGTATTTTAGTACCAAATTGATCGATCTTGAAAGGTGGCACCCAATACCGGACACGATCTGAAAATGACTCGAATTCTGTAAATTTGAACATCATTGTATATAATTGCAAATTCAATGCATTTGCAACATTTGCAAGAACAATTTGAATAATTATCAGTTTGCAAGATGTCCATCAAAAATCTCTTTCTTATATGATGAAAAATAGCACATTTTACGACGTTGTTCTGAATGTTAATTTATGTTTAAGTTCAATTATGGTACAAAATACATTCATACTTTCAAATTAGGATTATGTTCGAACATACTTGCGTGATCCAAAGTATTTTTTATATTCAAAATAATTACTAAATAGGCTAAAAATTAGGGCGATACGTCAATTTTTTAAGATTTTCAAACTTTTGTACTTTTTTAAGAAGGCATGCATATTTCAAGGATGTGTTATTCTACGCAAACATTAGTCTCCATAATAGCTTCCTTTTCTACTAATACACCATCTTGATTGGACCATGATTTCTCAATGTTACGACTTTGTCCGGTATTGGGTGCTGGGGGATCTCCCCCTACTTAGCTACCGTCTTGCTGAATAGCTGCTAATTAATCGCTATGAATTTTCGGGTTCCGCAAAAGTTTATTTTTAGTACATTCAGGGAAGTGGCATTCCGGGAAATGGGTTTCCGGGAAAAGGGTTTCCGGGAAATGGATCATTCCGGGAAATGATTTCCGGGAAACGGCATTCCGGGAAATGGTTTTCCGGGAAATGTCATAGAATCATCTGAGGTAATTTGAAAACTTCCTTGAGGAAGTCCTGAATGCATTGCAGGAGACACTCCTAGAATAGTGTCTTGAAATTGCAAATAGCAAAAATATATGAAAGAGTCGGTGATGTCTTCTTTGATGGAATTTCAAAGGAAATGCTTGTTAAATTTCTCTGCAGGTATTTCTTGGAGATTCCCAACTGAAGGCGTTGCTTGAAAACGTTCTTGGTTGAATTCTTGGTCTTATTCTTGAATTACATTTGAGCTGATTCTTGTAGAAAGGCACTGATAGCCTTTTAAGTCTGCATGAAATAAAGAAGGAAAATTATAGGAATTCAAGAAGAGCTCTTGGAGGACTTCCTAGAGCATCAAAATGAAGTTTTCCACGAGTGTCAGATCGAATTTCTATAAGAATTCCATTAGAAAGAGTAAAAAAGGTTTTTATTTTGCAGGGATTTTTTAGTCAGAAGTCAGAAGAGTATCTTGAGAAATGTTATAGTGCATATTATTGCTAGAAAAAGTATAGCGACCTGATAGGTATTCTGGGTGCCCTTAATAAACGAGCTCAAGCAAGAATGCATAAAGAAGTTTGTTGAAATAATATGTAGAAAAATTTTAAGAGGTGCCATTTTAGACGATTTTTTGGAGGAATTCCTATAGATTTTCCAATTTGTTCTTTGCTAGAATTCCTGACACAGTTCAAGAAGAAATTATTTGCGATTGATAAAAAAAAATCTATCAGGATTGATTTGGTTTTAGAGTGGTCTTGCGAAACATTATATGAGCAATTTCTGGATGAACTCTTAGAAGAATTCTTAAAGGTATCCCCCAAAACTGCTTCGAAGTATCGCCTAGGCCTTGCTTTAGGCTTACAAGAGAAATTCGAGGATCGTTCTTTTTTAATATATTTTGTAGTGATTATTGGAGAATCCTGTCGAAAAATATCTTGAGGAATTTAAATTGGAATCCCAAAAATAATTCCTGGTGAAATACGCTAAACTCTCTTTAAAGAAATTTCTTGACGAATGCTTCGAAGATTGCCTACGTATAACTTATCTGCTGGCAATATACATGATAGAAACCTTTTGATTTATTGGATAACAGATAAAAATCTGTAGGATTCTTAGAAGATTTATTGCGGACCGCTGTTGAAATTTCTAAATTTCCAAAGGGGTGGAAGTGACAAAAACCTCATTTTGAGAAAATCATCTTTGAAGTTTCTGCAGAAGTTTTTAATTCCATTCAAATTGTATGGGAGTAAATAAAACAAGCCCATCTCCCACGAATTATGTTGTTGTTTCTGCTGGATGGAAAATCACCTGAAAATACCTTTGGAAAGCTTCAAAACAGTAGATATATTTAGTATACTCAACCTAACCTACCAAAATGTCACTTAGCGGTGTAATTGCCTTTGCGTGTGGGCTCTTCAAATGATATCTGGTGAGTTCTTTGGCAGAAGTTTGATTTTTTGGTCGCCTTAGAGTGTTGACCTGAAAATCAACCATGACGCAAACATGAAGGCCTGACCAGAGTATGATCTTAACGACCGCTTGAAAAGTCATAAGTCCTCGGCGTGAGAGGCATGTCTTCTTACCACTACACTAAGTCCGTCCCCATATAATCAGTGTAATTTAGCATATCGTTTACCAAAACGAAGCCTGAAGTTCAACCCCTTTCCTTTTTTACAAACTCACAGTTATCACTTCTCGTGAAAGTGCAGAGGACTCAACGGCTTCCGTTAAGCGATGGACACTTCAAAATTCTCTTTCAATCCGAAATTGGCCTTTATTCGTACGTAGCCGGCGCCGGTAACGTTAAGTTCAAATAATGGGCATTTCAATACTTGCACACTGAGGATACAACTTATCTCAAATACCATTCGTTGGTTTATTGTGCAACGGAAGTTGTTCATGCAACAGAGTGGAAACTAATCATGTAGTTTTAAATAGAATACGAATAGTTATCACGAATCTAAACTTGCTTAAAAATCGATAAAACAATTGAATTGTTTGTTCGGAAAACCACATGAGCCTATCTTGCAATACTACAAGTAAAATTGGAACACCCACAAAGTCGAATATTTTACTTCTTTTGAACGCTAAGGCAATACACCTAGCTAGTGAATAATTTTTAAGTTCGTGAGTATTTTTTTTATTTTCTTCATTTACTCAACGATTGATGGTCTCTTTAAACACCAAATATAGAATAAGTTACCTTCTACGATCTACACAATTTTCCACAGTATTTTAGATATGCTGATTTTTCCTTTCGTCGTTTCAATTGCCATTTTTAGCCAGTAGCATAGCTTTACACATATACTTGTACCTAATAACAGCCTAGACGCGTACGCTATCTCAAAGCTAGAGCTAGACCAAAAAGGCGATCCAGTTTCCTGTTATTCCAACCCACTAGGCCTGCTGTCGTGAATGTTGCTACTGGATGCTGATGCTGCGAAATAAAAAAAACTTGGAACCTTTCCAGAAGCTAAGAAGGATGTTCGGAAGAATAGCTCGCCAAAGGAAAATCGCCCATCTCTCCATACGACCACGAGTAGTGCTCGTTTTCGTTCGCATCGTCATTTATTGGTGCCCTTATTGATGCTGCTACTGTTACCGTACGTAGAGACCTGTTCAATACGTTGCACGATTTTTGCTACGTTGTGCAAAACTAGTTTTGCTAGCTGCAAAGGTGAACTGCAGAGGAGAATTGCATGAAGCTGTTATTATCTCTTACTTGATTGAGCGATGGTTAGAGGGTTCCGAAAGGTGGTGGTATGTATTGAAATTATGCTAAGTTACCTCAAGACTAACATGTGGAAAGAGCGAAATGCTTTTTGCCAAAACTTCCATTGAATTTGAATTCAATCTTGATTCTACTATTTTTTTGTTATTGGTATAATTTTCAAGAATAATTCAAAAGTGTCTGTTTACCGAGAGAAACTTCAGTTTTCAAGTGTTATTTCAATTGTACAGCTTAATATGTTTTAATGTAAGAGTAGTTGGATCAAATTTCGAATGATATGGCTGATCATCAACACGTCTTCGTTATGTCATTTTTGATCATTGCAGAAAACGTCTATAGCAGTGAACAAGATTTATGTTATGCACCATTATCAAAAATCAGTTGTGTAGGTTCGAAACCAATTCAAGTCAAATCCTCATGCAAATCAAATCATCGAATCGATTTGTTTTCATTTAAATCCCATCCTTCTTCCAATCATCGGATCGATTAGGCAAATTGGATTCTCCCCGGAGGTATCCATTTTTGGACCGGGTGACGTCCAATGAACTCCCTCTCACATTGGTTGGTCGGGCTACCAAACGAGATACGGCTACCGGTCCAAAAGTGACGCCTCTTCGCCTTCCGTGGACGCCACCTTTTGGTCCATCTCTTACACAAAAAAAAAGACAAGATTTGAAACATAAACATACATCACCGGCAAAGACAAAACCAAACAAGCTTGGTTGTCAGCAGCTCCGCTGCGTTGGAACCCGAGCAGAAGAAGATTACTGATAGAAAACAAACTACGGTATACCATACCAAATTATTTTCAATACTTACCACGAGAATTAGGGAAGAATTTTCCCTGCTTAAGAGGTAAAATACCTCCAATCACCGATCTCTACAAACACCGATCTGATATTTTGATCAGGTATTGCAATACTTATACAATATATGATTAATTGACCTAAAAGTGAAATTTGTCAATATCTCAAGCAGTCTAAAATAGCTTTTGAATACCTCAATGAGGTATTTTTATTATTTCAAACAATATTTTCAATACCATAGTAATACCAAGTTGAGGTATGGACAGTACCAGGACCACTGAACAAAACCTAATTAAGCTTCAATGCCAACATATGGTATACATTGATAGGTATGCAAGAGTTATTCCTTCCTGCTCGGGAAGAAGATTGGTTCGCTCTTCGGAAGGTACCTGTTCAGCGAACCATATCTTTCCCTTCTGTGGATCCCGCTAAAAGTGCACCCGTAGTATAGCATGTGCGTATGTGCCCACTCCGACCCAGAGTTCGTCCGTTCTCCGCTGGAGAAACCGGATCGCTCCTTATGGTAAAACTAAAAAGAAATCATAAATTATATCCAAGTTTGCAAGAACTGGAACCATTTTACGTTCCCATTTATGTCATCTCCTTCTGGGTTGTCGAGCCGAGCAACTGCATCTAGCAGTCAGCTACTTACATACATGGCGTATCTTTAGCCAGGGGTGGTTTGCTCATTCACCCAATGAGTGTTCGGCCTTAATATAAGCCTTATCAATTTAAGAAGCTCTACTGAGATTCTGAGAGAATCTCTACAGAGAAACAAGGGGATTTCCCTAATTAAATTCTGAGAGAATCTCTACTGAAATTCTGAGAGAATTTCTACAGAGTGTCTGAGAAAATCTCCGAGGAGATTCTGGGAGAATCTCTACGGATGTTCTTAGAGTTTCTCTACGGAGATTCTGGGACAATATCTACGGAGATACTGGGAGAATCTCAACTGAGATTCTGAGGGAATTTTTACTGAGATTCTGGGAGAATCTCTACGGATAGTCTGGGAGAATCTCTACTGAGATTTTGGGAGAATCTCTACGATGAATCTGGTAGAATCTCTACGGAGATTCTGGGAGAATCTCTACAGAGATTCTGGGACTATCTCTACGGAGATTCTGGGACAATCTCTACGGAGATTCTGGAAGAATCTCAACTGAAATTCTGATGGAATTTTTACCGAGATTCTGGTAGAATTTCTATTAAGATTCTAAGAGAATCTCTACTGAGATTCTGGGAGAATCTCTCTACGGAGATTCTGGGAGAATCTCTACGGAAATTCTGAGAGAATCTCTACGGAGATTCTGGGAGAATCTCTACGGAGATTGTGGGAGAATCTCTACGGAGATTCTGGGAGAATCTCTACGGAGATTCTGGGAGAATCTCTACGGAGATTCTGGGAGAATCTCTACGGAGATTCTGGGAGAATCTCTACGGAGATTCTGGGAGAATCTCCACGGAGATTCCGAGAGAATCTCTACGGATATTCCGAGAGAATCTCTAAGGAGATTCCAAGAGAATTTCTACGGAGATTCCGAGAGAATCTCTACGGAGATTCCGAGAGAATGTCAACGAAGATTCCGATAGAATCTCTACTGAGACTTCGCTTTGTAGAGCAGCAAACTGAGCAAACCAACCCTGGAGCCGGGGTCATGTGAAATCTCCGGTTCCCGATCTGGACTGCGCGCGCGGAGAAGAATTCATCGGAAAATCAAGATGCAACATTTGTCGTCAACGACGTCGTCGTCTTCTTTGGTAGGAACGCACTTGTGAGCGCTGAGCAGCAGCTACCATACTTGCAATTGCAAGAGTTTTTTTCTTTATTTCGGAAAGCGAGGGAACAACAGATCACGAGAGAAGCTGCAACGGGAGCGGACAACCCGCGCGCCTATTAGTAAGGTTCCAGTAGAGCCGGAGGCGGACTGTCGTGGGAAATGCATCTTGCTGTGTGTATACTGCCGTTGTCATAAACGAAGATGCTCGCTGGTCTCTTTCTTGGCTTTGCTCTTCGGAATACTCGCAGAAACGAGAATGTGAAAGTGGTTCGTTTATGGAAATTTGCCATATGTAGTAAAATTGGCATATTTATGAGATTTCGCTGAGGCAGATGATGGGTAGAATGAGAGATTTGGATTTGGCCATAACATTTACGCATTTAGCTACCGTTTACAGAACCATCATGGTCATTAATCGCTACACAAATACAACCTTTTCAAAAAACTAAAGTTCAATGATCTTCCCTTCCGAAAAACCACAATGAGAAGGGCAGTCAGTTGATTGCGTTAGCTCGAAATACTGCCCATCACTGCTGAAGCGATCATCCAAGATGTGTGCCCTATTCTGTCGATAAACGCAGCATCCCTCTCTTTCAACTTGGATTCAAAACAAAACCCAACCAAATGCCTAACCGCTGTTGTTGCTCTGGTGTAGCAGCGTATAATTCTCCTAAATTCATTTTTAAGCTCTTCCTCAAAGAAGTCTTTCATTCAGAAGAAGGAAAAAACACGCGCCGCATCTCAGCTCGTTGTTGTTCTTAAGCCCGAAGAAACACATTGATGATCCAACTCTTTGCCTCCTTCTCCCTCGAGTTCGTTAATTCCTACGTTTAACCCATTCTACTCCATTCGTGGCCGACTGGAGCCTCTATTTAGCACTAAATCACCACGGAAAAGGAACCAACCACCAAGAAATGAAAAACTCTATTTCCAATCTTTCAAAACCACTAAAACTAATGAAACACGAAATCAACTTGATGAAGCGATTCGAACGACGCACTATCACGATCAAAAGGGAGTGTTTCAGAGCTAAAGGGTAGAACCTTACTCGAATTGCTTCAAACATATGACAACTTGCATTGGCAATGATTAACACAACCCAAAATGTAATTTTTCTCATAAATAATAAGAGGTTTTATGAAAATATCCATGAAGTTGCTGAGAAAATCATAACAGAGATTCTGAGAGAATCTCTAATGAGTTTCTGAGACAATCTCTCCTTGGATACTGAAAGAACCTCTACTGAGATTCTGAAAGAGTCTCTACGGAGATTCTGAGAGAATACCACCTACGATTATGAGCAAATCTTTCGTTAGATATCGAGAGAATCTCTTCTGAAATTCTTAGAGAATGATTCCGGAAGATTCTCCACTAAGATTCTGAGAGAATCTCTACTGAGATTCTGAGACAATCTCTATGGAGATTCTTAAACAATCTCTACGGAGATTCTTAAACAATCTCTACGGAGATTCTGAGAGAATCCTCACGGAGATTCTGAGAGAAGCAGGTTCACGGAGGTTCTGGGAGAATCTCCACGAAGATTCTGAGAGAATCTCCACGGAGATTCTGAGAGAATCTCTACTGACATTCAGAGCGAATCTCTACTGAGATTTTGAAAGAATCTCTACTGAGATTCTGAGAGAATCCCTACTGAGATTCTGAGAGAATCTGTACTGAGATTCTGAGAGAATCTCATCTAAGATTCTGAGAGAATCTCATCTAAGATTCTGACAGAGTCTCATCTGAGATTCTGATAGAATCTCATCTGAGATTCTGATAGGACTTGAGAGAATCTCTGATGAGATGCTTAGAGAATCTCTGATGAGATTCTGAGGGAATCTCTGATGAGATTCTGAGGGAATCTCTGATGAGATTCTGAGGGAAGATTCAGGGAGATTGAGGGAATCTCTGATGAGATTCTGAGGGAAGATTCAGAAAGAATCTCTACTGAGTACTACTGAGAGAATCTCTTCTGAGATTCTGAGAGAATCTCTTCTGAGATTCAGAGAGAATCTCTACTGAGATTCAGAGAGAATCTCTACTGAGATTCAGAGAGAATCTCTACTGAAATTCAGAGAGAATCTCTACTGAGATTCAGAGAGAATCTCTACTGAGATTCAGAGAGAATCTCTACTGAGATTCAGAGAGAATCTCTACTTGAGATTTAGAGAGAATCTCTACTGAGATTCAGAGAGAATCTCTACTGAGATTCAGAGAGAATCTCTACTGAGATTCAGAGAGAATCTCTACTGAGATTCAGAGAGAATCTCTACTGAGATTCAGAGAGAATCTCTACTGAGATTCAGAGAGAATCTCTACTGAGATTCAGAGAGAATCTCTACTGAGATTCAGAGAGAATCTCTACTGAGATTCAGAGAGAATCTCTACTGAGATTCAGAGAGAATCTCTACTGAGATTCAGAGAGAATCTCTACTGAGATTCAGAGAGAATCTCTACTGAGATTCAGAGAGAATCTCTACTGAGATTCAGAGAGAATCTCTACTGAGATTCAGAGAGAATCTCTACTGAGATTCAGAGAGAATCTCTACTGAGATTCAGAGAGAATCTCTACTGAGATTCAGAGAGAATCTCTACTGAGATTCAGAGAGAATCTCTACTGAGATTCAGAGAGAATCTCTACTGAGATTCAGAGAGAATCTCTACTGAGATTCAGAGAGAATCTCTACTGAGATTCAGAGAGAATCTCTACTGAGATTCAGAGAGAATCTCTACTGAGATTCAGAGAGAATCTCTACTGAGATTCAGAGAGAATCTCTACTGAGATTCAGAGAGAATCTCTACTGAGATTCAGAGAGAATATCTACTGAGATTCAGAGAGAATCTCTACTGAGATTCAGAGAGAATCTCTACTGAGATTCAGAGAGAATCTCTACTGAGATTCAGAGAGAATCTCTACTGAGATTCAGAGAGAATCTCTACTGAGATTCAGAGAGAACCTCTACTGAGATTCAGAGAGAATTTCTACTGAGATTCTGAGAGAATCTGATGAGATTCTGAGAGAATCTGATGAGATTCTGCGAAAATCTCTGATGAGATTCTGCGAAAATCTCTGATGAGATTCTGAAAGAATCTCTGCTGAGATTCTGAGAGAATCACTGCTGAGATTTTGAGAGAATCACTGCTGAGATTCTGAGAGAATCACTGCTGAGATTCTGAGAGAATCACTATTGAGATTCTGAGAGAATCACTGCTGAGATTCTGAGAGAAACTCTGCTGAGATTCTGAGAGAATCTCTGCTGAGATTCTGAGAGAATCTCTGCTGAGATTCTGAGAGAATCTCTGCTGAGATTCTGAGAGAATCTTTACTGAGATTATGAGAGAATCTCTACTGAGATCCAAAAGAATCTCTGCTGAGATTCCGAAAGAATCTCTACTGAGATTCTGAGAATATCTCTACTGAGATTCTGAGAGAATCGCTATTGAGTTTCTGAGAGAATCTCTACTGAGATTCTGAGAGAATCTCTACTGAGATTCTGAGAGAATCTCTACTGAGATTCTGAGAGAATCTCTACTGAGATTCTGAGAGAATCTCTACTGAGATTCTGAGAGAATCTCTACTGAGATTCTTAGAGAATCTCTACTGAGATTCTTAGAGAATCTCTACTGAGATTCAGAGAGAATCTCTTCAAAGTTTCTGAGAGAATCTTGAAACTGCTTAAAACGACCAAAATGGCTGACAGCAGCCTAAATTTGCTTAAAACGGCTTTAAACAGCTTTAAATGGCTCAAAACGGCTTTATATTCCTTAAGGTGAAGATGAATCGAAGCCAAATCTCAAATTTTCAAGAGCACGGATCTGGAGAACCGAACATCCGTTTGAGCTGAAAACATAATCGATTGGTCACCACCAGCGAGTGACCAATCGATTAAGTTTTCAGCTTAAACGGATGTTTGGTTCTCCAGATCCGTGCTCTTGAAAATTTGAAGTTTGGCTTCGATTCATCTTCACCTTAAGTCGGCTTAATATGGCTTGAAACTGCTTCAGAAAAGGTTTGAAACGGCTTAAATGGGCCAAACACGGATGATAACGGCTGAAAACGGCTCTAAATGGCTTAAACCAGCTTTAAATAGCTCAGAAGGGCATAACAAGGCTCAAAATAACGGATTGTTTTGGCCCAAAATGGGTTAAACGAAAACGGCTCAAAACGGCTTAAAACTGCATAAAATGGCATAGCATGGCTTAAAACGGCTACAGAGATTCTGGGAGAATCTCTACAGAGGTTCTAGGAGAATTACTACAGAGATTCTCAAAAAAAAAATATACAGAGATTCTGGGAAAATATCTACACAGATTAAGAAAGAATCTTTATAGATATTCAAAGAGACGCTCTACAAAGATTTTGGGAGAACTTATGAAGAGATTCTGAGAGAATGTCTACATAGATTCTGGGAGAATCTCTACAGAAATTCTGGGAGAATCTCTACAGAAATTCTGGGAGAATCTCTACAGAAATTCTGGGAGAATTTCTTTACAGGTTCTGGTAGAATCTCTACAGATATTCTGAGAAAATCTTTACAAAGATTCTGAGAGAATCTCTACAATGATTTCTAAGAGAATCTCTACAGATATTTCGAGAAGATATCTACAGAGATTTATATAGAATCTCTACAAAGATTCTGAGAGAATCTCTACAGAGATTCTGAGAGAATCTCTACAGAAATTCAGAGAAAATCACTACAGAGATTCTGAAAGAATCTCTACAGAGATTCTGGGAGAAACTCTACTGGGATTCTGGGAGAATCTCTTGATTTTGAGAGAATCTCTACTGAGATTCTGGTAGAATCTCTACTGAGATTCTGGTAGAATCTCTACTGAGATTCTGGTAGAATCTCTACTGATATTCTGGAAGAATCTCTAATAAGATTCTGGGAGAATCTCTAATAAGATTCTGGGAGAATCTCTACAGAAATTTGGGGAGAATCTCTATTGAGATTCTAAGTGAATTTCTACAGAAATTCGGAGTGGATCTCCCCAGAGTTTCCAGTTGCATGGAGACTCTCAAACATGAACTTATCACAAGTGAAATTTTCATAACCCCACACCAAATGATCCCAGTACGTTAAGATTCAGCTGATAATTCGAGTTCACATCTTCCAATCGACAAACAGCTTCGCATAACTCAAGATGCCAAATCCCCCACACAGTCCTTCTTTGGAGCAAGAAGGGCGCCACACTCGCCCCGTACAAGCCGTTTGTGGCTCAATCAAACAATTCAGCTTTAATTGGCTTTAATTGATCGCGTCGCGTCGACTTTGTCATCGTCTTTTCCACAGCTGATGCACCCATTCTTCGGAGATATCCCTTGCCTGGAGGATCAATAAAGGCAAAGTCTCGCTCTCCGATGATGCATCCAATATGCGAGGCACTTGACTGCTGACTGCAAGTGCTGGCATTCCATCGAACAGCGAACACACGATACGACGTTTTAAATAGAAACCATTCATGGGAATGTGCGGCAACTTGTTCGTTGGAACGCTAATCAAGGTTTCAATTCTAGCGCGGTGCTATAGCCATAGGGTGTCAGAGTTCAAGTAACTAGCTTCGAGGAGGGAAGCCAATTTCTTACAGCACCATCGCATCATCAACGGCAAGAGCGAGAGAAGAAATTGAAAGTGAAGCAATTAAATTTAGCTACGAGCAGCGTAGATGTGGATTTAGCAAGTTAAGTAGTACGGTGAGTAGATTCGAAGTGTTGTTCGTACACATGTGAAGAGATGTTTAATGATCATTGATAATATAATTGGGAGTTTTCTGATCACAGTGAAGATTCTCAGAGTACCTCCTTCAAGATTCATGTAGGATCTTTGTAGAAATTCACGTAGAAAATCTGCAGATATTCCAAAAGAATATATGTGAAGATTCACATTGAACCTCTGTAGAGATTATCATAGATTATCCGTAGAAATTGTCATAGAATATCCGTGGTGATTCTCATAGAATTTCTGAGGAGATGCTCATAGAATTTCTACGTAGATTCTCATAGAATCTCTGTAGAGGTCCTCCTACAATCTGAATCTGTAGAAATTCTCTTAGAGTCTGGGTGAATCTCCTAGAATCAGTGTAGAGATTCTCCTAGAATCTCTGTAGAGATTCTCCTCGAATATCTGTAGAGATTCTCATAGAATCTCTGTAAAGATTTTCCTAGAATCTCTGTATAGATTCCCCTAGAATCTCTGTAGAGATTCTCTCTCTCTCTAACTCAAAGAATCTCTGTAGAGATTCTTTTAGAATCTTTGTAGAGATTCTCCTAGAATCTTCGCAGAGATTTTCCTAGAATATTTGTAGAGATACTTCTAGAATCTAGAGATTCTCCTAGAATCTCTGTAGAGATTCTCCTTGGATCTCTATAGTTATTCTCCAAGAATCTCTGTAGAGATTTTCGTAGAATGTCTGTAGAGATAGCATAATAAATTAGATACCTCTACTGCATGACAAGCTTGTTTCAAGTGGTTTGATCGTAAAATCCAGTAGACCCACCAGAAACAGCGCTTACAGCACCAGCATGAAGCTTACTACAAAAAATGGTCCAGTAATTCGATCTTCATTCAATCTCTATCTTCTCGTCTTGCTGCACACACTTTGTTCATTTTTCCAGTTGGTTACTGATGCAGAGCGTTGAAAATTCGTCTTCTCTTTCCGATCTTGGTCCCTCTCGGAATTCAAGCCATCCATTACCGAACCGTCCAAAAATCTTGCCCAGAAACTAGTACGTAATCCAGTTTCATTCTCTCGTGCGACAAATATCGGATTTCCAGTTGCCCTTTTTCCAGGCAATAAGCGTTTCGAAGCACCCAACGTTTAAGCGTATTTATTTTCCACTTTCAAGCAAATAAAACTGAAAGCAAATTCAGCAAGTGTTGGTTGACGGATCTTAAACCAACACCAGCACAAAAGCACACGATTATTCCATTAGAAAAGTGCCCGTTTCGATTCGATGGTGTGAATTAATTTTTCCACGCTCCCACAGTCAGTCGGTCGCGAACTTGGTCCCAAGCCGAGGGGAGAGTGACCCAGTAGTCGATTTGGAGGATTGCACATGGGAAGTGGGCCCTCAATGTCAATCGGGTAGCCCCTCGGTGTCGGTGTGTAGAAAAAAAAACCTGCTTTTCCAGCAACATCAAGACAACTCACAGTGGTCGGGAAACAATAATGTTTGGTCAAAACTGGTTTTATTGAAATCATTACTGAGATTATTATTCTCTGAAGAAATTCTTCGATAATCTCTAAAGAGATTCTTCAAGACACTTTACAGATATTCTGTGAGGATGTCTATAGAGATTCTGAAAGAATGTCTACAGTGATTCTGAGAGAATGTCTACAGATTCTGAGAGAAGCCCTACAAATTTCTGAGAGAATCTCTAAAAATATTCTGAGAGAATCTCTACAGGGATTCTGAGAAAATCTCCAAAAAGATTCTTAAGAAATATCTACAGAGATTCAGAGAAAATCTCTACAGATATTTTGAGTGAATCGCTTCAGAGATTCTGAAAGAATCTCTACGTAGATTCTGAGATAATCTCTACGGAGATTCTGAGACAATCTCTACAGAGATTATGAGAAAATCTCTTCAGAGATTCTGAGACAATCTCGATAGAGATTCGGAGAGAATCTCAACAGAGATTCTGATAGAATCCTTACAGAGAGACTCTGAGAGAATCTCGACAGAAAAACTCTAAGAGAATTTCTACAGAGAGAAAATCTCTACATAAATTCTTTTCAGATTCTCAGAAAATCTATACGGAGGTTCTCCAAAAGAATCTTTGAGAATCTTCACTGACATTCGTTAAGAATCTGAACCAAGATTCATCAAAAATTGATAAAAAGATTCTCCGAGAATCTCTATAGAGATTTTTCAAAAATCTCTACAGAGGAAAGCAAGTATGATAGTTTTGGCCCCCTCCTAGCATGGAACTCGACCGTTGTGCAACGACGACGGCGCTGACTGTGCCTCAGCTCGCGGCGCAGCGCTCACAACGCTCAAGTATATGCGTGAATATTAAATTTTGTAATCGCGCTCGTGACTCCCACGCAGTAACATTTTTCTCCACTTTGAAACCGAACGAGTTGAGGCTCGTTGTGGTTTGGGTGATGGGGATTTGGGTGAAACCGGGTGACGGAATGAGCGGAGAGTGATTTGATTAATGTGATTAATAATGTTTTTTTTTCTTCGAAGTTTCAGACGGCTTTTGTCTATTTCTCGATGTTTGAGGTTAGGACTTCGGTTGGTTGATTTGTGAATATATTTGTATGCGGAACGGAATGGAATGGTAGTTGGCTGGAGTAAACTGCAGGCCGAAGTCTAGTGGAGATGTGTGCGAGGTTATGTGTGGGGAAACCAACAAGTTGTTGTCGTTTGCCTTCAAACTTTGCTCAATTGGTGTCTGAGGCTAATGCTTACGATTTAACGTCGTGTTTTTGGGAAATTGAACTAATAGTTTCAATTTTGATTTTAAATAATTAAAATTGTATAGATATACACCTAGAACCTCTTCAGACCTTCATGTAGAATTTCCACACGGAATCTGTTTCTGGAATCTCCACAAAGATTAATCGAGAATTTTTACAGAGATTCTTTGAAACTCTTCACAGAGACTCTTAGCAATCTTAGAAAACATTCGGTGGTCTCTACAGAGATTTTTTGAAAACCTACAGAGATACTGCCTTACCTTAGAGCATCACAGCAAATATTCTTCGAGAATCACCACAGAGATTCCACGAGATTCTCCACAGAGATCCGACGACAATCTCCACAGAGATACTTCGACAATCCCCACAGAGACTTTTCAAGAACCTCTACAGAGATTTTTCAACAACCTTGACAGAGATTCTTCGACAATCTTCACAGAGATTCTTCGAGAATCTCCACAGTGATTCTTTGAGAATATCTAAAGATTCTTCTAGAATCTCATAAGGGATCTTCAAGAATCTCCATAGCGACTATTCGAGAACCTCCACAGAGATTCTCCCAAAAATTCTGTAGAGACAAGAATCTCCCCAGTTTCATGAATGTCCATGGAGATTACCTTGAATCTTCACAGAGATTTTTATATAATCTCAAAAGTGATTATTCTAGATTCCAATAATCTCTTTTGAAGTCTTTTAAAATTTTAATACAGGTTTTCTCCAGAATCTTCAAGAAAATGGCTCTAGAACAATTTGAGCGGATTCTTTGAATTATTTATTCAATTACTTTAAATATACTTATTATAAAGAGTTCGAAACTGTAAATTCATAGTGCTAATTGCATTGATGACCGAACATCGTGAAATACCTCCACCGAACGTCTGGATTCCATCCAGCCAAATGCCACAAAACCGACAAACGCGCCATTACGTCCCACATTACTCATCCAGATTGCAGCTCATAAATCAAGCACTCAAAACTAAGTGAGTGCTGCTGCATTCGAAATGCGTTTTCAGAGTTGTTGCATCGTCTCGACTCCGATGGTCGTGCACTGCATAGAAGCCACACCAGAATACAAATACCATTCGGTTTTCCTTTTGTCCGCTGGGTGAAAAGCAGTAACTCTAAACCGTTGCGTTGATAGTGACATCAACGGAATCGGTTTGATGTGCTGGTGGCTTGACCCAGTAGACCGAAATGCATCTACAAAGGTGTTCATGAGGTGGAATCACTTGTTTTTCCGTTGATAGTACCTTGAAGCTACATTGTACCGAAGACCGGAAAAGCAACAACGGAACATAGCTAGGCGCCAACAAAAGCGAGAAGCGGAGACATGGCTAGCTGGAGAATCCGGCAGAAAGGGCAATTTTGTTTCTCCTTGACTCTGGAGGCAGCTCATTTGCAACTTAGTTCGCATATGAAAATGGTATGTTCAGACTGACTTTTTCCCAAGTTAGTTTATATTCCGCTCAATTGGGTGAGATGACCGAATGGTAACTGTTGTGCTTCTAACTCACTTAATCTGGCTTGGAACCAAGTTTAACTATATATTTTTTGTTAATTGTTCACGCCGCAAGTTCAATTGACTGAAGTTTAACCTTTGCGTCCCTGACACATTTTTTCCAACCACATTTCCGGCTTCAGAATATCATGGATGTACTTGTGAATGCGTCTAATGTAAAAAAATACTCAATATGAATCATATTGGGGGTGGGACATTTCGCATACAGACGTTTCGCATAAGGACGTTTCGCATACGGACATTTGGTATAATCAAAGTTATATGCCTTCTTTAAAATGCTACCTGTTTTTATATGAAACTGCTTTATGCGAAACGTCCTTATTCGGAACGTATTTATGCGAAATGGGTCACCCCATTCATATTATACTCCTGGAAAAAAGCTTGAAGTTTGATGTGCATGTTATGGATTGCAATCATCGGGTTGATGTCCTTTTTCGTGGTTCCGGAATCAGCTCCAGAACATCTTCCAAGTACTAGTAGTTGACCCTATCGTACAATATTTTTTTATCTTCATTAACGAGATTTAAAGCCCTGGGCTAGTTGATCTATAACCTCACGTCACTATAACCATTACGACATAAGTGACTGAAGGGTGTACGGAATCAAATTGCGACATACACAAATATTTGACAAAATTCGCAAGTTCAAACTTTTAGGGAGTAAAATAAAACATGTTAGGAATATTTTCCCATGTTAGTTATATACAATTTCAATCCCATATCCAAATGCATGAACTTTTCTCTTAACACTACTCATAAGGTCCTGTACAACACTTGTACCAACTTGTTTTTGCATGACAGTCCATATTTCTTCATCTTTTCCTCCGATTTCACTTTCTTAGGATACTTCCGAATTGCCTGCTTCATGATGACCCAGTACTTTTCAATTGGCCGGTGCGTTCGGAGAATTGAGATGCTTTGCTACGAAATTGACCTCCTTAGCCTCGTACCACGCCAAAACCCTTTTCGAGGAATGGCACGAGGCCAAATCCGGCCAGAAAATCGTAGGACCATCATGTGATCTCAGAAAGGAAGTAGGCGCTTTTGGAGGCATTCCTTAAGATACATCTGGAACGGCATTCCTTTAGATACATTGGAACGGTCAAAAAGCAAAGGAGCCAAAGAGCCAAAGAGCCAACTAGTATAAGAGCCAAAGAGCCGAAGAGTGAAAGAGCCAAACAGCTAACTAGTCAAAGAGCCAAAATGCCAAAGAGCCTAAGAACCAAAGAGCCAAAGAGCCAAAGGGCCAAAGAGCAAACTAGCCATTTAAAAGTGATGCAATTGGATACCGTACACCCTTTATCTCGGAGGTGCGATTCGATCCCAGGTCCACGGCGTGAGAGGCGAGAGATCTAACCATTACACGTTCCCATGTTGCAACAAATTATTTAGTATGCATCGTATTATACTAACGGAGAAAAGTCTTGAATGTCGCATGATAAAGTTTGCAATCATCGAATTGATATGCTCTTCCAGGGTCCTGGAATCGACTCCGGAATATCCCGGAAGGACTTGCAAATGATCCTGTATGAAAAAATCTTTGTAAATCTTGATATGGTAACATACTTTGGCCAATAATAAATCATAAATAATAAAGATTGGATATAAGGCATTTTGAATCGTAACATACACTATACAAACTCTAATATGGGGGTCGTTGATAAACCATGTGGTCATTTATGATTTTCTGTCCAAATACCACAGTCCATACATATTTAAAATGTTTGTACGGACAAAAAACCACTATGAGGGAAGTAGACGATCTGAAAATCCATGGCCACAAGACTAATTGACAGCACTCTAGGTGAATGAAAATTATTTAAAAATCTAACATTTATGTTCATCATATCAAAGTTCTCGAATTATTATTATTAGAAATCTGAAGGAAAAATTGCGAATAATTGTGTAACCAATGCAACCCTCGAAGGTGAGAGAATAAACCAATTTTCAGACGTCTGTCATCAATAAAAAAAAAAAAAAGTTCAGATATATGCTCATTATTTGCAAATGCATTATCACCGACGAATCTATTCTCATATTTAATGTTTTTTTTTTCTCTCGCCTAGTCCAAGAATTCGTTGAAAATCTCCTCATAAATGACACTGCGGAACATTTGTTTTTGTCTCAAGCATCATAGTACCACTTTACTCAAATATGACTCGTTGAGTCCATTACTGTCGGCTCTTGAACATGTATGATTCAACAATTTCAGTAAACTTGTATGCAAGTTTACCAGCTTGTATGGATTTCAATCTACTTAATTTATCACATAGCTCAAACTTTATGTATTTAAGAATGCTTATCAACAAAGTTCGTATCACTTTTGATGCTCAAAAATTGTTTTTTTATGCTTTAGAAAAATATTGTATCTTGCAATATAAAATATACGGAGCATTTTGTATGGAGACTGCAGGCATGTTGAAAAAGTCAAGTTAATCGAGATTTAATTGTGCAATTCAAACCAAACTGCACTCTACAAGGAAGTATTGGTATTATTCTGCATGCTTGATGGATTATATCACTAAACATTTTAATAATTCATAGTTTACACACTTTAATTTACATGTGGTTCCAGCACTTCACAATTTTGAGCTGCAGGCCTAAGTTGCATGAAATACTTGTTTCACTTGATGTGCACAAGAATTAACATACTCTAATTATTTAACCGTTATCCGTGAGTTTCACCGTAATCTCAACAGCTGACAAGTTCGGTGAAATAAGATAACGGAGTGCGGTAGGTTATTACAGTTTTCGATAAAACTTCTCCGGAATCCGTTGCATTTCGAATTGAATTGTGTGTGTTTTATTTTACCGAACTGTTCAGCTGTTGAGATTACGGTGAAACTCACGGATAACGGTTAAATAATTAGAGTATGTAAATTCTTGTGCACATCAAGTGAAACAAGTATTTGTGAAGTGCTGGAACCAGTGTTGCGGAACAGCGATCGAAAAGCCTGTGCACGATGAATTTTCCTAGGCATCAAAATAGAATCCGCGAATGAACACGCATTAGGGGGGTTCGTAGCCTTGAGGTAACGCTTTCGCTTCATAAGCGGAAGGTCATGGATTCAATTCCCAGCCCCTCCAAAAAAATAACCCGTCCAGCCACCAGAAGACGCCGCACGGAGGACCGTGCTTAGGGGAGCACATCCATCCTCCGTCAGTATCAGATGGTGACTGAGACAAACTGACCCACTTCGCAGGCA
Organism: Aedes aegypti; assembly: GCF_002204515.2. NCBI lineage: Eukaryota > Metazoa > Arthropoda > Insecta > Diptera > Culicidae > Aedes > Aedes aegypti. The sequence continues at coordinate 387,297,477 of NC_035108.1, forward strand.
GCTAGCCTCAAACGACTCAGGAACACGGCAAAACGGACCACCGCAAGAGCAATTGACTATGGCTTATGGAAATCGATTGGACCAACAGCAGAGCACTCTCCTACCTGCTCGGTGTGAGAGCAAAAGAGCAGAAGAGAGTGAAAGCAGATGTAAATATACACTCTTAAAAATAATGAAAATTACTCTAGACGTAATTCTGGTTATGACTGAATGTCACATGATGTAAATGATAAACCGACACAAAAACGTGTCCTTGAAGATGTTTTGAACAAAAAATGTAATTTTACATGTTAAAGGACACGAAAACGGTGCAACTGTGATCGACAATTCCAGAATCAGACACTAACGTATTTGAAATTGGACACTAATTTACGTCATTCGGCTCGCTTCTTTTATGTGCATCTCAAAAGACGTAAATCACATTATTTTTTGGTACTGTGTAGAATAGCTAAAAATAGAACTGTATCGGTAAGGAAGATACAGATAAACTGATTCCGGCACAGTAGTGGCCACGAGCACGGAGTGCCTTAAAAAAAAAAAAAAAGCTAAAAAAAAAAAAAAATGAACACGCACAACCTTCAGGTGTTCCTTTAGTTCGGAGTTCATTTTCGGATCGCTGCCTCTGCCAACGGTCATCATCGGTCGATTGTTCATCGCTCGGATGTGAGGCAGCGTCCATTAATTACGTAACGCTAAAATTGGAAATTTTCGACCCGGAATTAACGTGTGTGGTTTTTTGAAATTGTAGAATTTTATATTATTTTGAAATCGGCATTCGAAACCTCCCAAAACTGTGAGATGGGAGATTCCAAACCTCCCAGAACAGATGTGCGATTATTTCAGCAAGTTTACTCAAAATCTGCGTAGAAATCTTTTGTGGAACTCATAGAAATCCATGGAACAAATTCATAGAGATCCACTAAAGGCCTTGCATAGATCTCATAAACACTCCAAGTATATATTTAACAGTAGGAACTACGAGCATTCTCACTTGGCACAACGTAGGGAGCCGGATCATATTCTTGGCACTTTTGATTCACTTCGGCAGTCGGTTTTTTTTTATAAAGTTACGTATTTGACCCCAATATGCGTCGTATTGAAGTGCTTCTTATATCAAAATTTCAGTCGTTTCGGCCGATAAATAAACCCTCATGCCAGAGTGAATCAAGGAAGTGACCAAGGAGCTCTGCACCTTACGCTATGAATCTAGACTTCAAAGATCAATTTGGATCAGGTTTGTTTATTTTTCTACAAAACTTTATTTATGTATGAGTTGAATTGGTCAAAAACTAACAATAAAATTAACACAACCAACTCTCCATAGCTCGATATTCTGCATTAATGTATCGAGTTTTAGAACCATAGTAGAAATTGGCCTCAAAGAGAGAGCGATGATAAACCCCACTTTTTCATTCATTTGTCGTTGGGGTAGGTATTTTATTTCACTGCCATGACAAATATACCCCGTACATCTGATAGCAATACTGTCCTCCTGATTTGGAACTTGTTTATATAGGTTTTATCATTCAGTGTTATGCCCCAATTCAATCATAGCTGTAGCAGATGATGATGAACAGGTTCTCTTGATGGGCGGCGGATCATTGAAGAGTTACAGAGAGCGATAAGTAAGAGAGATACTCAAAATTTTCTCCGATTTCTTCATACTCTAAATTTTGCCTGTTCTTCTTGCCTGTCAACATGAACATAATAACTTGCACTTTCAATTTGTTCCTCTTAGCTAATCTATGACACTTTCGAATTCAACCCAAAGAGTTTTAAGGCGTGACTCAGCACGCAAAAAATTAAGCTAATCAACCAACATCTTTGAAATCACACGCAAAATTTCAAATTGATCGCGTGTTCGGATCAGCTCCTTGGGCAAGTGCAGAAGAAATTGGAACTAATTTTGAAGCTTGCCCAGAGCAAGCATCTTGCTTTTGCGTTGGTGCAGCTGCCACTGCTACAGAAAAGGAGAAAACATATTTTCGCTGCCTTGTTTTGTGCCATTTTAGACGGTACTCATGCACGATCTAGACTACCGAAAAAAAAATCTCCGAACAATATAAGTAGCCTAACGGTTCAGCCGCACAGACAGCGATTAGAATGATGGCATTCGAAGACGCCACACAGACTGAAAGATGAAACCGCACTCTCAAGTGCTTTCTCGGCTCTGTTTGCATTCATTTTCAAATTCTTTGTATAAACGGTTTCTGGCAGACGAAGGATAAAACATAGGATAATTTCGAAGCCAGGCACAAAAACTTGACCGAGCATTTAACTGTGTTGTAAAACAATAAATTATAGTGGTGGGTCGAAGGATCTGCTGAATATTTCCGTCTGCATTTCTGGAATCTGCTTTGGGAAATTGAGCAATGGAGGCCGATGATCACGCATAGGAAATTGGTAATTTTGTCATAATTGATTTTTTACTCAAATCGCGTTCCGCAATACCCAGCTTCTTATGAATGAAACCCTTGTGTCGTAAACAACTAGCACCTGCATAAGAGCATACACTCTGTAAGCTTTTTTGCGCAGCATCCACTCGGGTCATATCGATTCATTCATGTTTTCGCAACGCGCAGTGAGATCAGCACCAAGAGCAGGTTTTCGTTCGCCCTGACACGAAAAACACTAATTTTACTACAGCAGACACGATAGGTAGGTATGTTCGCGAGCAACAGGTTTTTCGCGCACCGTGCCAATCCTAAGATGCTCAAGTCTCCCCGGCGGATGGATGCAGCCAGCCATAAATCTTCCTGTGCATATAACACCACTTGCACCTCACGAGAACAGCTCAGCCAACGAACGAGCCAAGAAGGATACAAATTTACGAACCCTTCTGAGCAAACACATTAAATCTTGAGCCAGCTGGTGTCGTCTTGCTGTGCTCATAAACATTTTCATTCTCCTTTGTCAGAATACACGGGCAGAAAACTTTGCATCAAACCAACAATAATGGCTGGTAAGTGGTTTAAAAAAAATATTTAAGGATCTTTAACCTAATAACTCTTAATTAGGTTAAAGATCCTTAAATATTTTTTTTTTGATTCTACAAACCAAGTTTCTATGTTAAGTCTAATAAAAATCAAAATATTGATCTTATTATTTCATAATTATCATTTGTTATTTAATTTAATCCCCAGATATCAAGTTTTCCAAAGAGCTGACAAAAACCCCAATTTGCAAACATATATTTAGGACACGATAACAATTTTCAAAAATCAATCAATCTTAAACCATCTACGAATTGTTGTTTGAGTTACTTTTAAACATAAGAAATGGACAAACAAAGCAAACAATAACAATATCACTTTTAAAAATGAGTAATGTTGAAACTATAAGAAATATTTTATTAGAACACCAAAAATGCTTTCAATGATCATATTTGATAGCGTAACAAAATCTCTAATCATAATTGAAATTTGTCTTGCTGTTTTAGTCAAAAATCCTTCTTAATGGACAACAATCCTGGATTGTTGAACAAAAAAAAAACAAGATATCTTGTTGCAACCAAAACAATGAGAAATTCTTGTTGACTGTATATCAAATATTGAAGAATTAACAACAGTTTTCTCTTCGTGTATAACTTTCAACCGAAATTTCCACAATAATTGCGAGAGTGATTTGCAAATTAGTCCCACCAACAGCTTCCCGCCTTAACCCGAAACAATTCCGCTAATTACACCAACTTCCTGTCCCATCCACCTGGATGGCTCCAAAGTTAAAAAATCGTAAAAATTAATGAAATCAAAATATGGGCCATTTTCAAATCAGCACCTTTCGGTGCCATCGTCCACCAGCCAAACAAACCGTGGAAAATAAACTCAAGGTGGACCGTTGTTTTGATTTGGATTTTCTTTTTATATCTTTATTTCATCTCGCGGTGGATTTTTTGCACTTGGATGCTTCTCCTTTGGCGCTCATTTGCGTCCGAAAATGAAGACCAAAAAGGAGGCTTAAGGCGGTGAGAAATTTCGAACGGATTTGGGTGTGCTAACAAGAGATGTGAAGGTGACGGGGCTGTGAGGTGGTCTGTGACTCTTCCCGATATGAACCGTTAAACTGCTCTGTTGGGGTCTTCCGGTGTGTGTCGTGGAATTCAATTGACGGTCGTCGGCAAACATGGAAAGTGGAGCTTTTTGAAAGGTTGTTGCAAAAGTGTGCAGACTCATTTCTGGATTTGTTTTGGAAATGTGTCATTTGGCAAAAAATAATTGACGTAGATGGGAGTTGAAGATGTTCATCGTAGAGTTGAATAGATCAAAGAAACATATATTTTATTATCTTTGCTATATTCGTATACATTTTTTAAAATATTTTATTTTGAACATCCAATCAGGTATCTTACATGTTTATAAGTTTTTCAAGTGTAATAGCTGATATCGAGGTTCTATAATTGTATAAGATATATTAAAAAATACACATGTTGAGATGATACAAAATGATGATTTAACATGTTACGATTTTAAAGCTTTCAGATAAAATACAATAGTTTCATTTCATGGTGACTCAAAATGAAACCTTGATTTCCACTTTAGAGTTAAAGATCAACTTCATAAAACCATCAAATTCGGAAATGCTGACTACGATTGGCGGTACCCTTTGCTTCCTCACTAGAATCGAAGGGCTTTGGCTAGAGGCTGCTTCAATTTGTTGCTTTCTTCTCACAATATCTCCAGTGCTCTGCGATCGCGATGGCATCGATTATTGAATTTGAATCAGGTCAAAAAGCCGAGCATCATGTCGCTCCACATACCGAACAGAAGAAAAATTGCAGCAATCACTTTCTTCTCGCGTCGTTTTCAATACTCCCACGCATTTCCCCCTTTCTACGCTTGCATTGTATCTCTGAGAAACTATCTCCCATCGCTTCACTTACATGCAACACATAATTTTTCGACAAAAGACCATCTTCCCCTATCATCTGCTCGATTTGCATACCAGTTCGAGCCGGAAAAAGTGTAATCATCACCAGAGACCGACCAAGCGGTGCTGTGGGTTGCAACTTATGATATCGTTCATCTGCGCGTTGATTCGCCGTTTTGTTGCATCGTACGAAATTGAAACTGAAAATTTCCCCGCTTCGGTTTAATTAGAGACCAAATCGGGCGTGTGAGCATTTAAAACCCATCACGTGGGTTCATCCCTCTTTGAGCAATGCAGGTCATTAGAGTACCAACACGACGACATCACCAGCGCAGTCTTTCGCAGAAAGTGGAGGAGATCGATGAACTTGAACTCTCCCACCAATAGGGGAGACAGAGTAGAATCCCCAGAGAGTCTTGATCTCACCTTTTTTCTCATGATCTGAAACAGTTTTGTTCCAAGTAATTTTGAGCAACAGTAGTTTCAAAGATAACATTTCGGGGGCAGTTTGTTCATATAAAATCGAATAATATTCAATAAAGATATTTTGAGCTCATACGAAAAATTTACATAAATTGGCATGCATTTTTTTAATACATCTCAAATATTTAGAAATCAGAAATTCAAATAAGTAGAATCGAAGAGTTCTCTAGCAGGAGCGAGTGATGGAACCGGAAACACACTCTTTTTACATGCTTGCGTAATCGTGTAATATGTATCGGGAATCCAGTTAAGCGTGATAACATCAAGGATCACATTAACATTATAATCACTTTATCCCACTAACCTAATATCCTTTCCATGACAACTGTGGAGATGCAGAGGTATATTCGGTATCTAGTTACAATGGTTGACTAACTAATATTCCTTATCTTCACCGAACAGGTTCAGGCGGTTCCGTACTCTCCCTGTACTCTCTTCTTGTGTTCAACCCGAAACGCTCGAACCTGAACCTAAACCCAAACAAGTGTAAAGTGAACATCGGTTCGCACACCGGTTTAAACTCCGGTCCATTTGTACGTCGATTATAACCGCGGTTCAAATTTTAGTGCAAATCTTCGGTTGCATCCAAGGTTTAGAGCGATGGCACAAAACGGACAGACAGAAAGCATTTGAAATCCACGCTTATCAATTTCTACTAATCGTGTCTTGTTGTATGATGTAGTAAAATTCTTAGTTTTTTCATAAAGTTACCGCGAAATGTTACCTAAAATGTTGATCCGCTTAAACAAAACAAATATTCAAGCCTCAAGAGTCTTGCGATTTGTACCAAAAAGTGCCATATATGATCGTAGAAATTTATCCGCGTGGATTTCAACCGTTCTCTACTTGAACCCACGGCATAAACAAGATGAGGCAGTCTCTTCACTTGTGTAAACATCAAATTTGGTTGTAAACATCGCAGCATGTAAGATCTGGATTACTAGATTATTTTTTCAACAAATTTGTTCGAGGTGGATAGGAATGACGTCGTCAAGTAGCTGTCAGTTTTCGGAGTATATAACCTTATCAATATTGTAAACCGTGATTTGAACCTGTTTGAATCGAAGTTTGAACCGAAGTACACATGTACCGGGTTTGGCCTGGTACACCGGTTCAGAGACGAAGCTCGTTTGCGGTTCAACACAAGTTGCAAGGTTCAAACTAAAGTTGAACATGGTTTATGGACAAAAGGTCGAAAGACAAAAGGTCGAAAGGACAAAAGGTCGAAAGACAAAAGGTCGAAAGGACAAAAGGTCGAAAACGATTTGCATGGTGGGAAATTTTTCCTTCTTTGAAAAAAGATTTTCGACCTTTTGTCCCTTCTTTTTTGTTCTTCGGCCTTTTGTCTTTTCGACCTTTTGTCCTTCGACCTTTTGTCCTTTCGACCTTTTGTCTTTCGACCTTTTGTCATAGATTCGTTGAACATCGGCTCTTCTCATGGGAAGACTGGCACTGGAAAAACACGGAGTGTAACTACGAAGCAGTCATCCATCCTCATGCTCATACTACACGGTTTGAGAACGACGTTAATACCCATCAGGAGTGTTTAGAAAACCGATTAGGCTCCTCAATGCTCATTCGATTCAGAGCAAAAGCTGGGACTACAAGCCTTTCAAAGTATGTGGTTGGTTTATCATTATCTGCATAATACTTATCCATAAATAAACATGGTCAAGAACAAGGAATGATTTAATGAATAATAAATAATAGAATAATTGAATTACAAAGTTATCTAAAAATTCCAATGAGAACAGGTTTACAACTGTACCTGGTAGTTTACTAAGATTCATTTATACCTGAGGTATTAAAACAGTGTTCTATTATATCAAACTCGGAGCGTTTTTTTTTTTTTTTGGAAACGCATTTGTAAGCAAATATTTGATAGAATACATGGATAACCTGGAAACATAGGTCATGATGCTTCCCTGAGCATACATGTATTATAAATTCAACGTCATGTTCTCAATAGAGTTCTTGAATAACCGTAGACAATTGTTGGACTCAAATACGATTAAAACTCATACATATAATTCTCAATCGTTCACCTTCAAGAGATCATCACCTAACTTGTAGATTTGAAGGCCTTAAAATGTGAATCTTTATTATTTATCTTCAAGAAAGCAGTGATAACATTCTGTACTCCACGGAGTTCTTGGATAACCCTAGTCACTTGGACCCCGCCCCCTGCTCCACCACATGTTGGGCGCAATAATAATTTTTATCATGAGCTTTTATTGGCTTTTTCTTTTTCAGTGAACGCGATGCTACTCAAAAAGAAAGGAAACAAATAGATAGATGGATATAATGGATAGAATGGATAGAATCGTAAGCGAGCGATGAGAGACATGAATAGAAGTTGAAAACTAACAGAGGGCCATGTGTGAACAACACAATCGAAACGACAAATAGTTTCCCAACGTCCTGGTCTTGAACGGCTAGATGGTGTAGTGTTGGTCACTACTAACACTAGACAGGCAAAAATTTGTCACCTCAACCTGTTAATTAAAGATTAGACTCGGAAAAAATGCGACACTTTGATTTAGCTGTAACTTTTTATCGCGCGGGTAAAAATTAGTGAAATTTTGGGTACCACTAGTTTATAGTATTATATTCACGTGTGCAAAATTTTTATCGTGATCTGCCAAGTAATTTTCAAGATGGATAGGAGCAAGAGGGTTGGAATCCACTATTCCACCGTGTCCCGCGTCGTGAAGATGTTCCAGGAGACGAAGACCATCGAACGGCGCGCTGGAAGTAGCCGAAGCCCGAAAACGGAATACCCAGAGAAGGCGCGGAAGATAAAGCAGTACTTTAAGAAAAACCTGAACCTTTCCACCCGAGACGTGGCCAAAAAGGTCAATTCGTTGAAGTTGTTCGTCCCAGCAGACCATAAAGCGGGCTGGGCTATGTGTTTTTGAGGTCAGGAAGGCGCCAAACCGGACTGACAAGCAAAACACGGTGGCTAAATTGCGTGCGCGGAAGCTGTACCGTGAGTGGCTGTTCAGGCCAGGCTGTCTCGCCATGGACGGCATACATCAAGGCGGACACCAAACAAATCCTCGACCCCGAGTCCTACATGGAGGTTCCGGAAAAGGTCCAGAAGAGAAAGATGGACACATTCACGAAGAAGGATCTGTTGTGGCAGGCAATCTGCGAGAGTGGGCGGTACAGCAAGACGTTCGTTGCAACTGGCACAATAAACGGTCCCGAAGAAAATTAACCCGCCAAATACACCAGAATCGAAAAGTTTTGGGCGATAATGAAAACAAGTTGAAGAAAAGTGGAAAAACATTCAAAACCGATGAAGCTTTGAAGAAAAACTGGGAGAAATTGTGTAAATAAGAAAGATGGGCAAAGCCTCACCCAAGATCTCATGAGCAGTGTTAAAAGAAATGTACGAGCATTCAGCTTGGGGGAGAAAATTCAAAAAAATAAATCATGCCAAAACATAGCTAATATATAGTTATTTAATCCTTGGAAATATAAGAAGTATCCGAATAAAAATGAATTTTTAGTGATCATTTTTGTGTGTCTCATTTTTTCCGAGTCCAGTCTTTATGGTTCGATCACAGATCAAACAGTCAGTTAGTAACCGTAATGCAGCGAGTCATAATTGTATAAGTTTCTAGATAAAATGTATGTGTTAATTACGTTCAGTGAAGTAAATAAACCATTTTTTCTTAGACCCCAATTCTGTAATAAGTTGCTTGAGGAAATTTCTCCGGAATCGCTACAGGAAATCGTTCGCCAGTTGGTATGAGATTACTACGCTAATTCTCCCAGAAATGCTTACAGAATTTCCAACATAGATTCTTTTAGTTCTACTGCAATTTCTAGTTGCAATATTAAAGAAACTCAGATGAAAGAAAATTAAAGAAAGTGCCGAATCAATTTCTAAAGAATTCAATGGAAAAATCGATGGAAGGTGATTTTCGAACAGATAATTTCCTTGAGACGCGAATTTTTCAAGGTACATTCCTGGATGAATTGTTCAAGGTATCATAAACAAAACTCTTGGAGGGATTCTTTGTGAAATTTGTTAAGAAATCGCTCAATGAACACCTGAAGAAATCTTCGAGTCAACAACAGAAAGAAACTTTAAGTTAACACTAGAATTTCATTCTCAGGAAATAGTTGAATACACAAAGTAATATTTAGCGTAGCGTCACGAGAAATCCCTACAGAAGTTTTTAGAAGAGATGACTGGCTGGATTTTCAGAGGAATCCTTATTAAAACGTGATCGGTCTATTTCTTATCACGTTTTTCATGCTTGAGGTCTTTAAGCTCAGTTTATTAGTCGATGTCAAATGTATATTGCCTAGCGGGACACATGCCTATATAGGAGAGGCTTTGAATTGCCTCCGCACCGGGCCCCAATTCTTTTCTCCACTCGAAATACAGTGAACACATTTGCGTCCAATAATAATCAGTTTTGAATAGAAAAGCAGCTTTTGAAATTTCGATGTGATGATGAGTACGATGACGGATCCTTGCACGTTAATCTCAGACAAATAGAACGTAAATAAACAAAATTCGAAGCGCATACCATTTGCTCTTAAATTCTGAACAGACTCACATTCCGAACATTCATATTTTGAATGGCAATTTTGTTGAAAGGTTTAACCGACATCATCATCAAATTTCCATTCAAGTCAATTGCAATCTTAACTTAAATTTAATCCAATCAAATTAAGACACCGAAAGTTGTTTCAATTCTTAAGTTTGTTGTCAGTAAAACTACTGAAGAATTGATATAATTATTTTTATTTGCATACGATTTATTCAGGTGTTCGGAATATGAGACAGAATAGAATGACAGAATGGTTCGACACTACAAGTGTAGACTTGCGAAAGGTTCACTTCATTCAACAAACTTTGAATGGTTCGTCACCTCAAGTGTCGGCATAATTTTCCTCTACATCGAAATTGTTCATATCTCACAAATAAGTATTTATCATGGTCTGATCGCTTATCAAAGTGAATCCTGTGACCCAACGATCCTCCCCATTAACAAACATCCCTCCCAGTAACCTTTGTGGAGATGTAGAGGCAAACACGGTCTCCAAATAGCAAGGGTCACACACTAACATTTCTTCCCCCAATCCCACCTGACTGCAAGGACGTGGCCGGCGCCGTCATTGACCCTGTATAAATAGAGGCACTGAATAATGCACACTGAAGAAGATTATGGCCAATCCCAGCCGAACTTCTAGTTGATTCTTTGTGCATTTTCACTGACTTCGGTCAATCACGGAATAGCAACCATTGATATGTGTAGTCAGTCTAAGCTAAGCTAGAGTAAGGTGGACCAAACATTGGTGGAATATTCAATGTTTCTTTAGTAACTATAACAGTTGACAATAAATAATCACCGCACTTTATAACTTCAAATACAAAATATCTATACTTTTATGACAGGAATACTATGCAACAGTTATTATATGACCTTTTTGATAAAAATACACATAAAAACTTACTTCTGAAAGAAGTCCCTCGCAAGTTTCGCGTGAGTGCCTCTGCTTGCGGATTCGCCAGTCGTTTTTGGCCCTTCGTACAGAAGTATGATTGAATACAAATAGTCGTACAAATTTGAACAAATTGATTTGTTATAACAGACTAGTGCTTCATCTTGCTACAAATTTTCTGATTTGCAGTCACAAAACTTATTTTCTAGGCCATTTGTAACGTCCTAGAAAATAAGTTTTGTGACTGACTCATGGCAGAGGTTAGCAGATTGGGGATGTTTAGTGAAAATTGGAATCGTTAGTGTGAAAAACTTTCAGTCAAGGTACAATAATTCAAAGGCATAATCACAAACTAAAATAACCTTTGAAAAAGTTGCATGGGAAAACTGCATTTTTGAGTACTTTGAACGCAATCTAGAACTATGCTATGATGACTGAATTTACAAAATATGTTTCCTGGAGCCTGTGCCAACTACAGAGTAATAAACGCATAAGGAAAAGGGGATCAATTCTCCGCAGTCTCCCCTATTGACACCCCTCGAGATGCTTCGGGTTTTGAGGAGCCATTAATCGACGCCGCCGCAGGACACCGAACAAATGGATTGCCATTAGCCGATGGGAGTGGAATTAATGGTTTTCTGTCTGACCGTATGGAAAGGCGACCGTGACGATAATGAGAATGCGTGGGCGTTGGGGTAATGTCTCCAGCCGGGGGAACTTCAGCTTCATTGTCTCAAGTATGGGACCTGTTACCAAGCCTGATTCATCGTTTCATTATTGTTTCTCCAAAAATGACTTTGTCAGCAAAGTTTTCTTCTGCGCCCACCAGCACAAACGATTCGAATAATTTTTCCCCAAGTGCAACACCATAAGGCACAAATTAAAATCCAATTCAAGTGCGATTTTATGGATCGTTTATGATCGTGCCCGGTCGAATTGCTTCAAGCGATCCTTTTGCGGCAGTCAGTCGAAGATGCTGCGCTGTGTCATAAATGCAATACGCGTTCGAATGAACGTCTTTTGAACATTTGTTTGGAATTCTCTCCGAGACGATTCAGCTGGTGTATGGTTTCAGTTTAATGTTTCTTTTCGAGTGGAATTATTGGTGGGAGATGCGGTTTTGAAACGCATTAGGTATTGGCCTGTGAACAATCGTTGCATTTGAGTTACTGATCTACAGCTGGTAAAACTGGAGTATTTGGAAAATTTTCTTCGGTTCTCCGAACTTCACTTCAGTACTTAGCTATAGCATGGAAGATTGAGATCTTTTCAGCCGAACAAACCTGCAACTTCAACAAAAGCTCTATGCTATCATACAGTTCGTAGTTCGGAGTGCTCCTCGCTAGATACTTTGCAGAAACATTAAAACTCGGGTCAGAATCCTTAAATCCAATCAAAACTCGGGTCGTGATTCGCTTACTCAAAAAATGCATGAGTTTGAGCATCTGTACCGGCGTAGTTCATAGTTCCACGATTGACCGGAACAATAAAATTGTCAACAACAGCACCGGAAACGTCCTTCAGTCATCAGAGAAGGAAAGAAATGTTAGTTAGGCAGCCATTATTACTAAAGACCGAGGAATCCTCTGCATATCCACATTTTTTATTTTGAAAGAAATTTGCACTATGGGACCTTAACCCTATGGTACAATTTTTCTCAGAATCAGGGAATCGTTTTGATTGGTTATGCGATGCATGATAAAGAAGACATTTTAATCCAAAGCCAATCCACATCCAATCCGAATTCAATCCAAATCCAAATCCAATTTAACAAGCAACCAAATTAATAATATACTGTAGGACCGTTTCATAATGCTTTCAATCATCGTGAGCGAGCACCACTGACCTTTATCAAGATGTTGAATCTTTCGAAACAATCCCTCTTCGGTCGAGCCCATGAATCATCCACTTTTAATTGGTCAGTGCATCTCCCACAAAAAAAATATATGACCATCAGCCGAATTAAAATACTGTCCCATCAACTAAAAAACGGCCAAGTCTGATCCGAAAGCCAACAACCGCCACAGTTCTTTGTTCTAAGTTCAAACTCTGCTGGAAAAAAAGATACCAAACATAAATCCTACAAAATACAGCACAAGCCACAATCCACAACCATTGCAGTCAGAGCCCAGATCGCTTTATACATTATTTATAAAGCCTTTTATTTTATTGCTCTAGCAGCGGTAGCAGCAGCACACCTATTACACCAAGCGACGTCGACGACCAACTCTCCGTTGACGGGGCTCTGCGGTTGTGGACATCCGTGGGTTTTTCTTCTCCGGACTCCGTACCAAGTCACCTGAACACAGAGGTCTAGAATTCAAAAAAGCTGACAAAAATTTGATTTCCATATATTGGTCAACCATCAATCCACAATATATAAGAATTATTCCAGGTAACTCATGAAAAGATCTTATAATGATTGCTGCAGGCATTTCTTTGGGATTCCATCAAAGATATTTTTAAGAAATTCATTTAGAAATTGTCCCTGGATTTATTTTGGGTTTTCTTGATAAAGTTATTCTGCAACTTGTTGCGTTAACTACTATTTATGACTCAAAATGGTAAAATATTCGGGAATTAAAATTTTTGCCACGATTCTTCATATCTGGACCACTGTGCAGCACAGAGGAGAACCCAACCAACTGTGAGTGTGGTTACTGAGCGTTGCTCTCCTCTTCTTGCCCGGTTACCAACCTACCAACGGACATCTACTTTTAGAGACCCTCCACCATTTAGTCGGCACGGGCTCCGTCTGAGCTCGTTGAGTGTATCACTTTTTGAGTAGGTGGCAGCAACCTTGGCCAAATAAAAATTCAACCACTTCAGCACTTCGTATACTGACTGACTGGTTGCAGATAGGTCGGTTCGGTCGGTAGGTACATAGCTACAACTAATTGAGACCCCCGATCTTGGTTCGCGAGGTGACGGCTTTCGTTGTCGGAGTTGGATGTCTTTTGATGGCGCGGGGTCAAAAGGAATTAATTTTGTCAGGAGCATCACCCACAAACTGCAGGCTTTATGTGTCGATGATGACGATGATGATGTGTTGAAAATCTGATTGGTGATGAGAACGGTGGTTAAGTGCACATTATTTTCAACGCCACCGTTGAAAAGTTGCGTTAAGGTGAAAAGTGCGGAACTTGTTCTGGCAAAATAAAGACTTACTTCCATTCCAGCAAAAAAGCAGTTTCTCTGAAGTGATCAGTGTTTCTTATCTGAATACAGAGCTCTTTGTTTGCACGAGGATTTATCAAAGCTGTCACAACTGTAATAGCGGTAGCCATAAGTAGCGGCTTAGTCATTTCCAAGGAGTTCTACAGCTGTACATTCTCTCAGTGAGATAATCAATGACTTCCATTTCTAAAGACAAAGAAACATGCGTTGATTAACATTTGAAGAATAATCGAAGCAAAGCTGTTATTAGAGAAATGGCGATATTGTAGAGGCAATTGAACACTGCATTATAATTCCAGCTATGCCGTTGTTTGGTTAAAAACATTTGAATCACAACGGAAAATAAACGATTGAAAGATATTTTCTCTTCTTACATGCATCCAACATGCACAGAGCTGAGATTGCTTGTTTCGAATTTTGTCATTGGCGTTCATCTTGATTATGATAGATCATATGAAACTCTTTGTTGTTTTTTTTTTTTTTTATTGATTAAGAGGATATTTGTTAGTCTATGAGGATGCCACTATGTGTTCCAAGGGAAATATGCGACATATCACGTGAAGAAATACCCAAGATTTATCAAAAAATGGGCTTTTTCGCAAACTGTTTAGCTAGTTGGCGTACAAGGAGTTCACCAACTTGAGAAAACCGGAAGGACCACCCTTAAGTTTTATCGAAAACTAGCGATCAGTGACATAAAATTGGAATTCTAACGATGGGTGCCGACGGCGGCCTGGTTTCAGCGAGAATTGCTCCCCTAGAAACCACATGCTATGAAATAAAATTTCGACAAAATCGGTACTTCATAGATCTTCATCTGTTCATGTATTGGATTTTCCATGAAATAATATTTGACATATTATAAAAATAGTTTAAATGTCAAAAAATCAAAATGACACACTGCACTATGGTCCAAAAATCAGTTTTACGCGGGAAGTTGCATTTTGAGCTTTATAATGAAACATTAGACGAAAACGGTCTTCTACAAAGTTGTTTGTATTAGTTAAGCCCTATGTTTGGTGTTGCTGAAAATTAGGGTGGACCACATTTTCATAGAAATTGTGTAACTAACTTTCTTATTTGTAGAAATTATTTTATACATGCTTCAGCAAAGTTGTAGTCCATTTAATTTCAAACAACTTTGCCAAAATAAGTTTTTTGTTGCCTTTTACCTTCGGGCTGTCGCGCTGTTGTACTTTGTACAACGGTTGTGATTTATATGCTATCATTTTGCAACAAAAATATCCATCGACACCATACCAAAATGTATTCATCAATAATTTTCTTAAAAACAATACTGGACAGATTTTATTTACAGTATGGCCCTTTATAATGCGGTAAAATCAACAAATGTACATGAATGTGGCATAATAATGAACGCACTATATGCGGTTGGCGTAAACCACAGTTTGAAATCGGTATATCTCAAAATCCAGGTAATACCCAAGTAACCACTAGCCCACTAATTCGCCTTTTTGGGCTTATAGGGCTGTTATTCGGCTAATATGGGGCTTGCCAGCCCTATAATAGCACGGAGGGCGTATTAAAGTGCTATTTGGTTACTTGGGTATAGAAACTTGGGATCTTTAGTAAAGTTGTTCTGGAGGTGAAACGCTATCTGATGGTACCTTATTTAATTCGGAATTTGACCGCTAGGTGGCACTAGTGGGCATGGAACTTTTACTTTTGTTTTGCAGATACTTCAGGATCCTGACCATTTAGAAGGATGGCGTCTTCGGCAAAGTAGTTAAGTAAGTTAAGGACTATCATTGCTCCAGCTAGTTGATTCAAAATTTTGCCACAAGGTGGCGCTAGTGAGCATGAAACTTTTGTTTGCAGGTATCTCAGGAGCCTGACCACTTAGAAAGATAGTGTTTTCGGCAAAGTAGTTCAGTAGCTCAAGGGCTATCGTTATTTAAGCCAAGAAATAGGATATTTTGCCAACAGGTGGCCCCAGTGAGCATGAAATTTATGTTTTGCAGATACTGTAGGATCTTGACTTTTTAGATAGGCACCTTCGGCAAAGTTATTCAGAACCTCAGGGACTATCATTATTTTAGAAAATCTCGAACTTCAAGGATTAAACAAAGAAAGAATTTGAGCTATTGAACAACTCTGCCGAAGACGCCATCTTTCTAAGTAATCAGGCTCCTGAGATATTTGCGAAACAAATGTTTTATGCTCACTAGCGCCACCTGGTGGCAAAATTATTTTGAACCAACTAGCTCAAACAATGATAGTCCTTGAGTTACCGAACAACTTTGTCGAAGTCGCCATCTTTCTAAGTGATCAGAATCCTAAGATTTGCGAAACCAAAGTTCCATGCTCACTAGCGCCGCCTAGTGGCAAAAACCCTAATTTCTTGGCTCAAATAATGATAGCCCTTGAGCTACTGAACACCGAAGACGTCATCTTTCGAAGTGGTCAGACTCCTGGGATATTTGCAAAACCAAGGGTGTTGTACAAAGTACAACGCACGACTACTTGCGTTACAAAAATTTGCGCGACGACCGAAAGGTTAAATTGATCGATTTAGAGCTTTTTTTCCTACGGTGACATAGGGTGGTCCGAACAAAACTGGTTTTCTGGCTCTAGCGTTTTCAGTTCAAATATCTCATCAAAGTAGTGTAAGAAACACTTTTAAGCTGAAACGGTTTGGAATCAACTTCTAAGATTTCACTCAAACTTCAAAGGCACAAATCTCGCGAAGAAAGCATCCAACAACGATGCACTTTTTATTTTGGCTTTGTGCACTAGCAGAAAGCTTAAAATAAGAAGATCAGAAACATTTGCTTACTATTTCTCCAGTTTTGTGCCTTTGAAAACGTGAGTAGGGGTATAAGTCGGCCATTGTGCCGGCCATCTTTGAACTCCGAGATGTTTCACCTTAAAGCTTTGAAAAATGCCTAATTTGATGAGTGAAGAAATTCGCTATCTCTTTCCGTTTGGGAGTTATTGTTGTTTTTCTCATAAAAACATGCCCGCTTTGATAGTGAATATCTCTGATTGGGGCAAACATAAAAAATATCTTTTGACGGCATTCAAAAAACAAAGTTAAATTGTATATTATATCAAAAAAATGCAGATGTGTTATTTTTGTAACTCTAATGAAATGTCCTGAAAAACAAATGGTTTTATCACAAAAACTTTAATAACTTTTGAACTAAAATAGATATCAGCAATCTTTTTGCATGTAAATTTGCGTTTTGGTAAGTTCTGAAAGTCGTTTTAGACAACTTTGACGAGAAGTTAAAAATAAAAAAAAAAGTTGAAAAACTTGTTTTTGTTAGACCACCCTTCAATAATTGGGGAAAAAGGCTCTATATTGGTCAAATTTAGAGCTACGGAAAAACTTTTGTTGGCAAATTTGATCAAGATTTAAAGTTCTACTACTTTGCCTAAGAGTACATACCATTATTTTTGCAAATAAAAAAGTTGAAAAAATTATTTTTGTGATATTGTGGACCACCTTAGTTCTAAATAACACAGTACGAAAGCTTACATTTTTATAAACAATTTTGTAGAAGACCATTTTTGTCTAAAATTTCATTTTCATGCGCAAAATACAAAATAATAAATAAATTCATACGATGAAAATCCTCAATATAGTTTCATATCCCTATCTTTCTTATTTCAGATTTCTCTTCAAAGTCGTCTATGAACGACTTTTAGAATTTAACAAAACGCAAATTTTCATTTAAAAATATTGATGATATTTAAATAGATATCATCAATATTTTTAAATGTTATTGAAGTTTTTCAGCTAAAAATCCTTAGTTTTTTTCAGGAGATTTCATTAGAGTTACAAAAATAACACAACTACATTTTTTTATATAATATAAAATTTCACTTTGTCTTTTGAATGCCGTCAAAAGATATTTTTTATGTTTGCCCCAATCAGAGATACACACTATCAAAGCGATCATGTTTTTGTGAGAAAAACAACAATAACTTTCATAGACTATGACTTTGGTTTAGTAATTTTTAAATGTTTGCAGCTAATCAAAGTCTTTCACTAGTTTCCTTTAAACATCACCGCAAGAACCAGTTTTTTAACTGGATTGGCAATGTATATATTGTATATGCGCAGCAATTCTGAAAAAAATAAAAGAAATCGCCCTAATGCATTCAAACTAAACTACATTTTGCATCATGCCACATTGACGTAATACCTGACTTAAAAGCAACCTTTCAGTTTAATTGCCCTTTGGGTTTCGAAACTCTTTGTTGAAATGAACGATGCATAGAGTGTACATTCATAGATGATTTCCAGAGATCCATAGAAGCCATTTTTTTTGTATATCGATTCATACTTATCGTAGATATGTTTCATCTTCAAAACTTTTTTTCAGTTCTTCATGTCAATCAACAACAAATTCCATCTTTTCAATGAACATATAATATATGGCAAATGTACCATAGTGGTGCACCTAAGGGAAAACTGCTGAAACATGATAATAAAATCATGAAATATATGAAGTTGACGTATCAGTCAATATGTTTCTAATCCTTCGAATCAAGCAAACGTATTAAAATAACGTTTTATTCAAAATTTCCCTGCAAAAAGCCTTGCACCAATATAAGGAACACTGTTCCTTTAGTGAAGGTATGTTTTAAGAATGGTTCCTTTAGTGGCGCAAACCATTGATATCTTATGGGACCCTCCACTATGGGTACTGATGCTCCACTATAGGTTAGCAAAATAATAGTTGTGGAATTTACGGCTAAGCAGTCTTGGAATGATTAAAACGAGTTTTGTTTCAACCCAACGTTTCGACACGGGGATTGTGTTTTCCCCAAGACAGCTTAGCCGCAAATTCCACAGTTAAAATAAACAGTCGATTGCTCCACAAAATAATAGTTTCAAATAGTTTTACGGATAAATTTCATGAATATTATTCAATTACTTGTATCATTCTCGCATCGTACATCATAGAAAAATATCACATAATCATTTATTACTGCGAAACATGCCGAAACACACTACCTCCACTAAGGGAGCGTTTGCCCTAAATCATACACCTTCACTCTATACCCGTCTTTTATTTCATTTAGGGATGCATCTCCAAAAAGACAATACGAAAGCTGCATCTGCTTCTTCTGCGCTAAATCTCCATCCAACACAAATGCATCCCATGTTGGAAAGAAAATTATGTGAGACCCAAATCAAAACCTCTCCCGCAAAAAAGAAAGAGCAGTAAGGTTACGAACTTTACCTGCTTAAACTTCACCTTGCTCTCATCCTGGGAGAAGGGGCAGAACCAAAAACACCATGTGCGCCAGGCAGGACTTGTTGTTTCTACTTTCCGCTGCACATGTTCCTTCCACTTGCAGTGGACCGAGCAAATACTCGATTTCTGTTGCGCAAATGACTCCCCGATTCTCGACCGAGCACCATCGGGAGTAGAATTGTACGTAATTTGCAAACGATTTCTCTCTGCTTGTTGTAGTTGTTCCGTGGGCTGTCAATCTGGATTTCGTTCGAGACGGGGTTCACATGAGATGGCATAATTGATACCCTTCCATCGGAATCGGACGGTTGTTCCGCATTCACGCCAACCACTAGAGGGTATGCGATATGCATTTTTTCATGTGGATACGAAACGAAACTTTACACTGAATCTCTAGCATTGTTAATAACGACCATATAGTAATCAATAGTAACCATAAACCCACTAATTTCCGACTTTTAGACTGCAGCTGTATTGAGGCTTATATAGGGCAAGTTAACTGTATATTAGCACGCAGGATAAAATGCTAATGTGGGCTTTCATTAACCGAGTAGTTAGAGTCCGCTTCAAAGCTGAAGGTCGGCCCTGGATCTTTTCGTAATCGTACTCGTTGCCACACGATATACGAATGCGAAAATGGCAACTTTGGCAAATGAAAGCTCTCAGTTATTAACTGTGGAAGTGCTAATAAGAACACAATACTGCGAAGCAGGCTCTGCCCCAGTGGGGGTGTAATGCCAAGAAGAAGAAGAAATGCACATTTCATTTCGTCCCGAATTCTCGCACAAAATTGAATCAATCCGTAACAGCTGTCGAATCAACTTTGTCACCATAAATAAAGTCGCAGAAGAGTACAAATAAGTCCGCAATCAAATCTACATACTCGCAATGTATGCTAATTTTCATCATATAAATGCACGTATATCGCCTCCACTTTTGTAAGCATAAGGCCTTTTTGCGACGTCTTTCACGTACAACTTTTCAATATAAGCATTGCATAACGCAAAAAAGGATTTCGATGTACATACGTACATTCTGGCTTTTTGAGAAATATCTCACACCCTTACAACCACTGGAGCGATGCATTTTTCGACAATGCATTCAAGCTAAGACGATCCGAGGTCTTGACCTGGGTTCCCGTACTGATCCAAACGGATTTGTTATAACAATGAAATGGGCTTTAACACATGGGTGGGTATATCTTTTCCCGGCAGTCCAGCGTTTCCAGCTTGCAAATGGGAAAATGATTACAGAGGGAATCGAACGCTCGGCTTGGCATTTGCTTGCGTCAATGTGTGAGTTCTCGCGGGGGTCGTGTGGGAACCGAAATGCGGATGGCAGAGACAGAGTTCTGGTTTTTCAATCATTCGCTTCAATTCGGCGAAAGACTAGACATCACGCCGTTTTCGGAACGCGAGACCAAATGTACGACGTGGCGAGGCTTATTTCACGCATATTTCCCAAACGTTGATCCACTAGTAGCCTCTGCGAGAGATAGGGTAAATCTTAGATGATGCCCACCAGAATCTTTGAAGATCCCTTGATTGGTTGGCAATTGACCGAAAGAACGCTGCTGGAGTACGAGCTGCTCTAATGGCGTGTGCTGTTTACCTCGTTCGTCCGTTCACGTTTGTGGTCCAAATTATCTTCGGGTCTCGCTTTGCATCCGTTCTCCCTAGGAGGTTCTGACGCTGGGCTGCGATGGAATGCTCTATGTGTTTTGGTTGGGTCCGAAATTAGATTTTCCTATAATCTAATCTTAGTGAGTTCTTTAGATCTGGATAGTAATTTATCGTTTCACAGCAATAGCCAAGGAGACTATAAAGATTGATTTGTGCTGAAATATATAAACGAAAATATTATCAATTCCACAAGTGCCAAAAGTTCATTGGAAGCAAGACAGTGACATAAAAAAATGTAGCGATACGAGGGCCATGGCAATATTGCGGCATGGAATATCTTATCTTTGCTCGTGGAATTGTGTAAATAACTATACAGATAACAACTGCTCAGCTGTAAACAGCTAGTTGAGTAACCTTAGCTAGTGCAATGGTTTAGCAGACAGCTCAAAGTAAGGTAGATAAGTAACTGTCGTCTTCTAGGAAAAGACTTCAAGTGCGTGCAGAATGATTACATTACTTAACCAGATCATATACGGAAAATGTTGTCACTACAGGATCCGAGTGATAAAAATAAGAATGGTTTTAGTAATTGCAAACGATATCAATCCATATTCATAATATTATTGAAATAACACGATACGATATGAAGCCACTTGGTTATCTCAAGCTCGTTATGATTTCTCTATGCATAATATTCTTGCATATACATAGGTCTCATAATATGTTAGGGGACCAAATAGTCGTAGCGGTATACGCGCATCTATTCAGCAAGCTCAATTGAAACTCAGGTTTGAATCCCGGAAATCATTGATCTTTTCATGAAGGGAATTTTCTCGACTTCTCAAAGCATATAGAATCTTTGTACCTGCCACACGATATACATATGCAAAAATGGTCAGTTGTCAAAGAAAAAAGGCTCTGTCTCAGTTCAAACGTAACACCAGAAAGAAGAAGAGAAATATTTTGAAAGTCAATGAGAATTTAACACTTGTTTCAAAATTAAAAATTGCTATTTCATTTGATATTATATTTGACATACTTCTTCTTCTTCTTCATGGTATTAACGTCCCCACTGGGACAGAGCCGGCTACTCAGCTTAGTGTTCTTATGAGCACTTCCACAGTTCTTAACTGAGAGCTTTATTTGCCATTTTCAGAAATATCATAGCACATCTAGTTTTTGAGATATTGGCTGATAAAAATGCTAAATTTCATTATTTTAGCCAATTTGCATGCAAGTTTGTCAGCTTGTATGGCAAATTATTTACTTTACAATGCCTCAGAACTCAAACTTCATGTGTGTAACAATTCTTATAAACAAATTGCATAACACTTCCGATGCTCAAAAGTATTTTTTTGTTGGTAAGTATTTTATTTTGCCTTACAAGAGAAACGAAAAATTTTGTATGGAAACTGCAAGCATGTTGAAAAAATCGATTTAATCTCAATTTAACCGTGCAATTTCAACCAAATTATATCTGAAATTGAAGTTCAAGTCCTATTTTGCATGCTTTGTGGAATTAGATCCCATTTTTTTTTGATAAATCATTGTTTAATTTTTATGTAAACATCAATGGAACCAGTGTGCAACTTTGGCGACCTGTAGTTAAAAACTGTGACGTACTAGAACATTTCTAAGAATGGCATCAGATTCAGCAGCCCCGAATTTACTAGAGACACATAAATTGATCCTTAAGACACGCAAAAGTGTCGTTTTTGTTACGCTGTGTAATTTTAAAGCAAGTTTAATCAAAAATCTCTTAGTTATAGAATCTTGCAAAAAAAAATTAAACAACGTTCGAGAAACAACTTACAGATCAAGCGACCTCTAATATTTAACAATACTAAATAGGAACGAATTTGAAAAGAAAAAAATTGTTTAAAGTTATTAATAATATTTGTTGCTTAGATTAAAACTATTGCGAATGATCCAGTCTTTCAGTGAATCAAATTTTGTGTTAATAAGCGATTAGCACAACACGTTAACGATCACTAATCAGAAAATTTGATCAAGAAAACCATAAGTTGCCAAATACAAAAATCTACACTTCAAAATACAAAACTCCGCACAAAAAAAAAATTGGAATTTCAATAATTTTGTGGAATTTTTCAAAATAAAATACTTTTTAGAGTACCATTGGAAGCTCCTCAGAGTTAAGCATTCCCGAACTTCAAATAGTGAAACGAAATTTGAGAGTCTAAAGCGTTTAACAATGTTCTAATTTAAATTAGTTAAGAAATCCAATAATCATAGGGTAGAATTTAAAAAAAACTGTTTTTATAAAGAATTTTCACGATTGTAGGCATGGGTACCGACTTCTAGAGCGCAGTTTACATAAGGTTTCATTCATTAATTTCATAACGCTAAAATTAACCTTTTTCGACACTTTCCAACCCCCTCGTAATGCATTTTGTATGAATGTTTTTCAAATTTTATATGAGCTGTAGCATTTTCAGGACACCCACCCACCCTCTTTAGCGTTATGAAATTGGCGAATGGATCTTAAATGTTCTGTCCATATCTCTGTGATTACACATCTAATTGAAACTCGCTATGGCGCATTCGACGTATTTTGACAAAAACTTGTTTGAATATTGTTTACTAAATTTTTACTAGAAGTCTTGTCAGTTTTCGAGAAGCATTCTTAAAAACATGACTAGTTTTCTCAGCATTGGATCGACTGTTTCACGACGCATCAATTGTTAATTTTGGTCGATCCAATGCTGAATTTACAAGCCATGAATTTCCAGTGTAGTTTTATAAAAATGTCACAACTATGTAAATATGTAGTAAACAAAATTCAAAAAATGTTTTTGACAAAATATCTACGAATACCTACGATATGAATAAAATGTAGTAAAATTGAGTTAACTACTTTCTCGCAAGTAAACGCTACATGGGGAACTCGAGTGGAACATGTTTGTGTTATTTTCTTTCTACACCTTTCGAACATACTACAAACAACGCGTTGGTATGAATAAAGATAGCATTCACTACAAAGCTACTGGCAGTTAGCTTCAGATGTTGCTACTCATGCTTTGAAATTGTTAAATTGAATGGGATAATTAAAATTTGTGTAAAAATCATGGGAAAGTAAGGTAAGCTTTAATATTTCAAAAGATTATTTTGAAATATCCGAGGTTTCCGACGCTCGATAACGCTAAAGAATCATACAGAATGATTTATTTTGTATGCTCTATGTAGTAAAGTTAAACGATTTTTGTTCATACCACCCATTATCTTTCGAATGCGCCATAGAGAGCTTCAATAAGACGTGTTATCACAGAGCTATCGACAAAGCACTTTGAAGGGGTGAACCCAAACTTTTGCACGGAAGTGTAGGTGAAAATTTCAACTTAAACTGTTGTAACCGTCAGTTATATAAAACATTTCATTTTAATTTAATATACATATAAATCGATTTTTGAGGTATCTTTGGGCATAAATTGAACGTTTGACGTTTTAGTGTTTAGATTAAAACTTAACCAGAAAAATCACACATATAAAACTCCATAGTTTTTTGTCTGTCAGTGACGTTTTGAAATGTTTCACCGACATGTTTCATTGAGCCCTACGACATTGATTTTGAAGCAGTACAACAGTTAATTCGAATGAAAGGAAACTACAACATTTATTCAATAGATAATAAAGGATTTTTGGTACCGTTCATCTTAATAATTCGTTGCATTTTCAGGAACACGACAGAAAAAAAAAAACACTACAATAGCATAAAAGGATATAATAATTTGAGATTTTAGATTCAGGAAACATGCTCGATGGAGTATGGTTCGAGCATAAATTTCGGCGACATTTTCCCACTGATGTTCCGTGTCCGCATTGCACTTACACTGGTATTGATAAAGAAATTTCTTTGTTTAAGTTAACATTTTGTATTCGAGCATGAACATTATGAATATCACAAATGCCGTACATAGTACATTTTAGCTTCCAAATGCTGTTGGAACATAGCCAGCCACGTTGGGTCATATATATACCGTTTTGATTCATATTACGGACACTTAAGGCCACAGTGAAGTATAACCCAGCTTGGACCATACAAAATAAATCATTCTGTATGATTTTTTAACGTTATCGAGCGTCGGAAGCCCTTAACTTTGGGATGGTGGGTAAAGAATACGCGTCCGCAACTTGAATAATTTTAAATAAATCAAAACCTGTGGCCTTTTCATGATTCTTATTCCGGATGCTCCCTCACTTTTACCTCATATTCCGGACGCTTTGATTCGAATTACGGACAGCTCATGATAATCATTAATGGTACAGTCAAATCATCAATTGAAATCGTTCAACCACTTAAGAGACGTCGTAGGTAGTTGGGTATTATAAATTTGCAATTATATTTATGGAAAAAAACCTAATAAAACGAGCCTCGAAAATGAGAACTTTTGGACGGCGAAAATTGAAACATTTCGTTTGAAATGTTTCCCATACAAACGAGAGTGTCCGGAATTTGAAGCTGTCCGTAATATGAATCAAAACGGTGTATGATATTCCAGAGATGTCTGCCGGTCAGTAAAGTTTTGAAATATTTCACCGAAATGTTTTGTTAAGCACTACACAATAAATTTAAGAACACTACAACAGTTGATTCGAGCGTTAGAAGATAACAGTGCCGACAGTTACACGAATGATAGAGATCTACAGCACCTATTTAGCAGAATATTTCTTTTTATTTTGCAAGAGCAAGATGAGCATAATTAAGATAATTGTGCGTCAAATAACGTTTAGCCGTATTTTGGGCCCTTCGAGAAAACCATTTTAGGTTTCTGTTTCAACATGTTATTTGCAAAGTGTAACGAAATCAGTGTACATGTCAAATGGGCGAAAATCTACTCTGAGATAAAAATACTCACACGGTCATGTATAGTCAAAATACGTCAAAAAGCATATATATATATATATATATAATCCCAAAGGATGTCTGTCTGTCAGCAACGCTTAGATATGTTTCAAACATCAGTACGACATACATTTTAACCACTGCAACAGATTATTTTAATGTGAGGATACCACAATAGCTATGCAGCAGAATATTCGAAAATTTTCTGTTCGAATGTTCTGAATGCAATGAAGCAACGTTCTTAATGGAGTATGGTTAGGGAAAAAACTGAATAGACTTTGCAGTAAATTTAGTTCATTGTTTACCAAAATTAGAACCATTAACCTTTACTTCTTGACATTACGTCTCCTCTGCTGTTCTGTGTTTTCAGTGCGCTTTTACAGTTATTAGCAAAGAAATTTTATTTTCGAAGTTATCACTTTGTATTCGAACATAATTGAAAACCCTGAGAATGTCATACGCAGTTTTTCGTTTAAAACTTCCATTGTAACGTAACTAGCCACGCTAGGTAGGCTTGTCATACTGTCATATATACAAAATTCCAAGTTGTCTGTCTGTCAGTGACATTTTGAATTGACTTTGATTTCGAAAGACGACAATACATTATTGAACACTGCAACAACTGTTCATTCAATAATTTGAAATGTTTCACAATATCGGATCATGTTAATAAAATCACATTCATTATTCTCAGGATTCGAGGAGGAAAGAATAACTCGCCAATAACTTATGCATACCATATTTTGGTATCATGCCACAATTAGGTATTGTTCAGTCATCAATACCTCATTCTGTTACTATAATGGTATTTGAAAAAAAAATGTTTAACACAACTAAAAATACTTCATTTTGGTATTCGACAGCTATTGAGGACTACTGGAGGTATTGAACTAGTATTGAAAAATTTCACTCTTATAAGAAAATCCATCAAGTATTATTTAGGTATTACAATACCTGATCTAATTATCAGCTTGGTATTTGTAGAATATGCAGAAGGTATAGTTTGAGGTATTTTACCTCTTATGCAGGGCTCATTCATACCTCATTCAGGTTGTAAGTATTGGAAATTATCTGGTATGGAATACCTCAATTTGGTATTCAGTAGTTATTTTCTTCTGCTCGGGTTTGTATTCATAAAGCACTTTCACAGTTATTAACGGAGAAATTTCTTTGCCCATGTTATCATTTTGCAATGTTGAAATTATCAATCCTTGAAAAAATATTCATGCATTTTTGCATTCAAATTTTGTTAGAACGTGGATAGCCACAGAGGCAAATGGACTATCGAAGTATATAGAAACCCCTTATGAAAATTCTCCACAAGAAATCGGGTTGAAATTCATAAATTTGCCTCATGAAACCAAAATTTGAAACTTGTAATTGAACCAAGAACCTTGCGATCGATAGACCAGTGCGTACATCAAGCGCCTATGGACGCCTTAATGTGGAGTGATGCTGAAACGATACATAAAGCGTACATTCGTATTGCAATAATCGTTCGAAATGTATGAATTTCGATAGTCCAGTTCGCTGCGTGTAGGTTACTATTATTTGACCACTTGAAGAACCGACGTTCGAATGTTAAAAGAAAAGTTGCAAAGTTGTGACCGTAGCAATGACAAGCTGCACATATAAGTTGAAAAAAAAAACAGCTTATTTTTGAAAGAAGGGTGAATCATCTATGAAATGTAAATATTTGAAGATGGTGCATATCGATATGATCAAGCATTAAGGAATCTTAAATTCTTCTTCGATGTTCTTTCGGTGAATTGCATTTCGGGTAATGGCTTAGAACCGATATCTTTACGTAGTCAAGACAAATGTTATAGTTGTTCAAAATTTAATATACACTGGAAACTAAAATTTATTCAAGGATCAATTTTTTATGATCACTTATTTACTGACAGGAAATAGTAATGAATCTGAAGTGGCGTGATGTCGAAAAACTCTCCTTTGTATTCTAAGATTTAAAATAAAATCAGAGTGTTGTTTTGTCCAAAATACCGAACTTTCTAATGTGGAAAGCTTATAATGTTCGAAAATTTAAGAACTTGCAGTGATATAACAATCGAAACACCTATTTGAAACATCACTATTAAAATTTTGTTTGGAATATAAGTTGTGTCCAGAACAAAACTTAAGACAAAACGGTGTACCCAGTAGAACTAAATTTTGTCAACCTAGCGTTGTTTTGTATAACAGCTATGGAAGGCACTACGAAGCTCTACATCGTACTTTTCTAGAGTGAACAAACATATGATGAAAGGATTTCTTTGGAATAATCAAGAGATCTGTTGAGGGTTTCAAATTAATATCTTCAGGTAAAAGAAGGGAAGAGGCAACTCTTTCACAGTGGAAGTGAATTTTGTTTCGCAATTTCAATATAAAATTGTGTGTTTTGTTTGCTTGATATTGATGTATCATCATTAAATTTCAGGTGTAAATTGTACAAAACATATCTCCAAATTGACTCACCTCTCATTTCGTTATCCTCCTGCTTGTGGATGTAGTCCTTCAGATAGCAGCTTCCGAGTCCAATCTGCTGGACCAGCAGCACCAGAAACAGTTTCCACTTCCACTGCTCCATCATTGTGTCTCCCATGTTGTCGTTACCCCTATCCAACACAAACACCACCCAGACTGTCGCGCTGAACACGGAGCCTCAATCCCAACCCAAATAGGGCACACAATTCACTCGGTTTTCTCGTTTGGGTCACTGCCACAATAAAAACCCCTCTTCTTCGGGTCTAAGACGTTGTCGCCGGTGCCGTCGTGGGCTTCGGATGTAACCAGTTGTTGAGGCGCCTTTGCGCAATTCTCGATTAAATTATATTCTCAACTTCCGTCGCCGCGTCTTCGTCACACCACCAGTTTTGGCCCCTTTTTTTCTTCTTTTCCCTCGGTTTTACCGCCTCTTAATGGGATACAATTAAAAACAATCAAAAATTTCAAGAACACGAACACACTATCGTATCGTTTTCCATTTTACGGTTCCTCGCACCGGATTCGGTCTTCTGGTTGGGTGCTCTTTTCTTCTTCCAAATTTTCCTAAAGGGTGTTAGTCAAGAATTAATTAATCCGATTGTAGACGCGACAAGACACTTTGTATTTTTTTTCATGCGAATCTTCACTTTTTTGTTTCGGTTATTTAAGAAGGGTTACACCGGTTTCGGTTTGAATTATTCCAAGCACAGCGAAAAAAACACAACAGTTCCACAATTGAATTACTAATTAGTCATCAGCTTTGAATACATTGTATAATAGAAATGTGCTCGAGCGTTGTTTCAGGTCTGCAATGGATTGGGCGGTTTGTTTGGTTTACCGTATCCGTCCACTGACGAGTGTTAAGAGAGGTCTCACAGCCTCATCGAGTGGATGTTGCAGAGGCTATCTCGCAATTCTTCTCGGTTTATGAATGAAAATCAGGTTTTCGCTTCACACTTCATTCAAATCAGTGCTTCGGTCGGCAGAGCGCACGAGATCTCTGTTTTCACGTTTAATGTGTTTTCGTCATTTGCGCACGGGGCACTTGTATCTCCACAGGGAAGTCACTTGTTTCAATTTCGGGCCTTACTTCTGCCCAAACCTCCCACAATTGTACAATCGTTCAGAGTTTGATTAATCGATCGCACTTTAATCTCGCCGATCCTTCGCGGCCTCCACAGGCCATCCCGTTGCACATGATGTCATTCGATGACCCTCTTTGCCCCCGAATATCCAATCTGAATAGCGCACTCAATCAATAAAAGCTCTTCTCTAAAGCACTCCGTTTTCCATTCACTTAAAGAATCCACCATATAAGCGCTCTGCCGTTCGGGAAGATAAATAATTACATGTGTACTGTCGACGGAAATCGAACAATCCGAACAATAAAAAGCAGAAGCAGCAGCAGCAGAAAATGCCTTAGCATGCAGCAAACCACCCCTCACGCACACCTTGGAAGTGTGGAAACCCGCAGGTCGCTGCGGCAGGTCTTGACAGTGCACACAGAAATCCACTCACGATCAATGGGAAAGAACAGGTAGGTACGATCTTTCCATTTCTTCTTCGCACTCACTTCTCTACAGTGCGCAACACTGCTCCTCCGCACTTCTCACACCGGTCGAACACATACATCAACCTTCTACTAGTTTTGCCAAGAAACGAAACGAAAAACTTCAACGCGCAAGCTACGAAACCCTCCGTGGGATTCAATAGGCTTCAGAACTTCAGAACTCACAAAGAAAAAAACATACAGAAATCCAGCGACGCGAAAATTCTTCTCTTCCGCGATACACTTCAGCACTGGGAGTCGTCTGATTCTGAACTGACGAGCGCTCGATCGCAAGCACAATGGTTCGAGTCGGTTGCTCTCTCCCCTAAGCTTCCAGCTTAAGCCTGAACGACCCAAACAACCCACACACTCGATGTGAATGGAGAATTTCGCTCCCACTCTCTTTCAGCAGAAACCCAGCGAGCGTAGATATAGGACCCCTAGTCGTTCAAGATCAACGTTCTACTCAATGTAGAGACGGACGCTGGAGTTTCCACGCTTGTGCACGAGTGAATGGGATTGCGTGGAAGCATACCGCAGAGCGTCCATCGAGGAAAACTGTGTCAAAACAAAACTGCTGCTAAGTGAGCGAGGGAAATTGCTCCGGCTGAGAGAGTGTGCCCGAAAGAGCATAAACGATGATTCAGAGAAAAACTGTTTGGCATTGGTATTAATCACCGGCAGTTGAAAGAGAGTGAGTTGGGGGAGTGTTTCAGCAAAAATACGGATTAGTCACCTGGTACGTGTTGACATTAAACAAATAATCATAGTGTTGTTACATATTTTTATGCATAAAAACTACTCTGAGAACCAGTCAAAGGATTTTCCAGACCTTGATTTTACTATGTGTCACACTTACTACAATAAGACTTCTAGAAATTGAATTAGTGGTAATTAAATTAGGCAACACAAATTGTGACCTTCCTTAGTCGAGTGGTTAGAGTCCGTGGCTACAAAGCAAAGCCATGCTGAAGGTTCGATTCCCGGTCGGGCCAGGATTTTTTCGTAATGGACATTTACTTTACTTCCCTGGGCATAGAGTAACATCGTACTTGTCGCACGATATACGAATGCGAAAATGGCAACTAAGGCAAAGAAAGCTATCAGTTAATAACTGTGAAAGTGCTATTATTTATTTTTACTAAAATTTGGAAGAGGAAAAAACCCCTTTGAGTGATCAATTGAAAAGATCTTTCTCAAAAAGGCACAAAACCTCTTCATCTTTTCTAAAACGTTATAACAAATATCTTATGAACTAAAGGCACACTCGGCATGAACCATAACAGAGCCAGGATCTTGATCTTTCGATGTGGGATCAGAAAAAGGAAAAGGAGATGCCGTCTTGGTCTTGGTCAAATTTCAATCCGAAAAAAAAACAAGGAAAATTACGGCAGTAAAAATTAAACAAGATACGATATCTCATTTAAATAATTAAATAATAAATTCAAACAAGGATGAAATTTACTACCAAGGATATCACGGACAGATGTAGGAGGGGTTTGATATAAAGTTTCCAAACTACTAATGAATTTACTTCTGGGTACCGTAAATTTGGTGCACACAAAAACAATATGATCAATATCTTCATAAAATTCCCCACAATCACATAAATTTGAATCCTTCATATCTATGCGATATAAATAGCTGTTGCATATGTAATGGTTCGATATTAATCGTGAAAAAGTGCAAATAAAATTTCTATTTGCAGTTATATTTTTAAACCATGGGAATTTATCAACAAACGGACAAATGGAATGACACCAACGTCCTTTATCACTTGAATTCCAAAAATGTTGCCAATTATCCATGCAATATTTATTAAGTTTTGAATGATGTTCTGAAGCAAAAATTTCTCTTTTATAAGTACGACTAATGTAGCCAAAGAATCAGCTTGTTCATTGCCATAAATATTACAATGAGCAGGAACCCACAAAAATTTAATTAAAAATCCTTTAATTTATAAATCGTATAAAAGATTTTTAAGTTCCAAAAGAATGTGATGAGTTTATGAATTAAAGTTTATAGAGTTCAACGCATGAAGAGAACTCAAACTATCAGAACATATTATAAATATGTTCGGAGTAAAGGGTCTTATCAAGTTACATGCAAAATATAATGCGGTTAGTTCAGCTATGAATATAGAACAAGGATTTTGTAATTTAAAAAAATGAGCTAAATGATTATTGAAAACTCCAAAGCCAGCAACATTTTGAATTAAAGACCCATCAGTGAAATAGAATTGATCATGACTAATACCTTCAAATTTTCGTTAAAATAATAAATTCGCATAACGAGGATATTCATTTTTTGGAATTTGTTTCAATTCTTCATATAAAGAGAAATCCATAAGGGGTCGAAAAGTATGAACATCAATACTATAATTTTGGAATCCAGGGGAAGAAATTGGTGTTAAATTTTCATTTAAACAATAGATAAAGGAATTTAATATTTTACTTGTAGGATTAATTTAATTAAAAATTTTAAAACATCAATGATCGGATGCTTATATGAAAAACATTGCAAGATAAATTTGCAATTTAATTTTTGAAAACGAATCTTTAGAGGTTCAATACCAGGTAATACTTCAATAGATTGAGTATGAGTTGAATTCAAGAGCTTCAAACAAATTCTTCAACATCGAAATTGTATTTTTTCAAGTTTTGTGAAATGAGTTTGAACAGCATTTCCAAATGTAAAACAACAATTTTCCATAACAGAATGAATAGTTGTTTTGTAAAGAGTTATTAAATCAGAAGGATGAGCAGTGGGCGGTTCAAAATTTAAAAATATTTGAAAATCCAATCTCCCATATGCTCCTTACCATCCTTACCATAAAAATAGTGTTCTGTGAAATTTTCAGCTTTCTAGATGGTGATTTAAAGGTGGCCCAAAGACAATATAGGTTTGTATGGAAATTACTATGGAGAAATTTTGAGATATGTTCCAAACACGGTAGTTCTGTAATATTAATTCAAACTTATTATCCCATATTGAAAACTCGTTCTTCAAACCAAAATGAAGAAATTGTCTGG
Source organism: Aedes aegypti (assembly GCF_002204515.2). Lineage (NCBI taxonomy): Eukaryota > Metazoa > Arthropoda > Insecta > Diptera > Culicidae > Aedes > Aedes aegypti. The sequence goes on from NC_035108.1 coordinate 387,330,248, forward strand.
AGAGAGAAATTCAATCCGAAAGATAGCAGAAGAGATATCCATGAGTTTGTTTGCTATTATTTAGCATAATATGGGATTATAGCCCTGCAAACATGTACAAAAATCCCAAACAAAATTAGCTCAAAAGGGATTTGTTTCTTCAGCAACATCCTTCATTAAGGTTTGAAGAATGAGTTTTCAATATGGGATGATAAGTTTCTACTTACATTACAGTACTAGAGTATTTAGAACATTTCTCTAAATTTCTCCATAGTAATTTCCATATAAACCTATATTGTCTTTGGGCCACCTTTAAATCACCACCTAGAAAGCTGAAAATTTCACAGAACACTGTTTTTGTGGTAAGGATGGTAAGGAGCATATGGGAGATTGGATTTTCAAACATTTTTAAAATTTGAATTGCCCTAATGAGCACCCCACCAAGTACCAGTAACCGTTCGAAGGAAGTTTATTCTTTTCGAACAAACTTTTTGAATGTATGAAATGTGACTTGCCCAATTTAATTTTGAATCAAACCATAAACCAAGATATTGATATTCAAAAACCTGTTCAATTTGATGTCCATTTAGGAATAATGTAATATTAATTGTTGAATGCTTTCTTGAAAAAATAATGTATTTCGTTTTTGGAACTGAAAATGTAAAACCATTGTCAAATGCCCAGGTATCAATATTGTCAAATGCAGTTTGCATAAAATGTCTGATAATTTCTCTATTTTAACCACTAATAGCTAAAACATTATCATCAGCAAACTGTAACAAATAACAACCGTTAGGAATATTATCAATATTATCAATACCTGGGGCAGTATTTTTAGTAAGTGATAAAGCCAAATTAAATTCCTCTAAAGAAAAAGGAACACAAAGTTCAGGAAAATAATTGAAAGATTGATTTTTAAAATTAAAAAATGTTGGAACAAAATCTGGACATATTTTAGATGCAAATTGTTCAATCCATTCTTCAGAGTATTCTAACACAACGGGACTTGAAGAATCATAATTTCTCAAATTCCTTGCCACAGGCCATAATTTAGATAAAGAAGTCTCTTTGTCAAGACTTTCAACAAAGTTTTTCCAATAATTTCTTTTTTTGAATTTAGTTATCCTTGTAAATAAAGCTTCAGCTTTACAGTATAAAAAATAATCCTCTCTACGACCAGATCTACGAAATAATTTAAACGCAACAGATTTATTTTTCAAAGCAATTGAACATTCATCATCCCACCAAAAGGAAGGCCGATTTTTCTTTAAGTTTCCAGGACTAACCTTCCTTTTTTGAGATTTATGTAAGCAGTCAAACAACAATTTGGAAAAATATTATATATTTCAATTGTAGGAAGAGAAATATCACTCCTTATAATTGAAATTGACATCAAATCCGCAAATTTAGTCCAGTCTACATTTTTACATAGATCAAATACAAACATTTCTTGCGTAGATTTGCCACATCTATTATTTTGAAATTTAATCAAAATAGGTAAATGATCACTATTATTTGGATTGTTTATAGTTTTCCAAGAAGACATCATGGATAAACTATTTGAACAAATGGATAAATCAATACATGAAGGATGACTAGGAGGAACGGTAATTCTAGTAAATGATCCATCATTCAAAATAATTAAGTTTAACTCATCAATCAAATCCATCAATAACGAACCTCTACCATCAGATTTGTAACTACCCCATGCTATATTATGAGCATTAAAATCTCCCTATGTATAGAAAGGGGCAGGAATTAAATCTAAAATACTTTTAATTTTGGATAATGAAAAAGAAGCATTCGGTGGAATATAAAAACAAATGATGCTAAAAGTAAAATTATTATTTGTAATAGAAACAGCTACATACTCAATTTGGGATTGTACCGATAAAGCCAAATATTTAAATTTAACATTGTCACGGATACCAACTAAAACACCTCCATATGAAACAGCTCTATCTTTACGTAAAATTTTAAATTGTGGAATTCTGAAAAGTTTAGTTCTTTCCAACCAAGTTTCATTTAAGCAAAATATATCTATATTGAAGTTTGCTATTAACACTTTAAGTTTATCAATTTTATTGATGATACTGCGACAATTCCACTGCAATATATTCAAAATATTTGAATTATTTGGAGCCATTAAGATGAAAAAAGAGATGCAATGAGGGGTCCAAATGCGTTCAATTTATCCAAAATAGAAGCCAAGAAAGGTAGAATCATTTTAGTAATTTTTTTTTCCAAAAACCACTGAGATCCAAAAAATTAACTAATTCTTCTAATATTTTTAAAATTGAACTATCAGAATTTTCATTCTCATTAATCTTATCAGTTTGCTTAAATTTTCCATCAGAAGAAGTATTGATTTTTTGAAAACCAGGAATATGTTGTTGCTCATTACAATTTTGAAGTACCGTAAAACGGGATAACTTTGATAATGCGGGTAACTTTGATAGTGCGAGACCCACAACATATTAAACGAAAAAAACGAAGTTTCTGTCAATCAGTTAAGAAAAACGAATGAAATAGTAAAAAGTAATAGTATGACACTTCATGTCAAAGCTATTTTCGTTGGAATCAAGTGCATTTGAGGATTTATATACAAATAATGAAAATTTATGAGATTTTAGCATTTTTGCAACGCTTACAAACAATCGGTTCTGCGATCACTATTTGATGACGTCGTAATGAGTTCGTCACTTATCCTTGACAGCCTAGTTATAGTAGAACATGAATACGGTCTCAAATCTCTTAGCGAAATCCATTTTTACAAACTGGGACCATTTTTGTAATCTAAGTCAGAAATTTACATATAGCGTTAAACACCTAGAGGTATGTAACGCCCTATAAATGTTCCATAATTCAATAAATTTTGTTCGATTATTAAAGTTACCCCAAAACAGAAAACCGACTTTCGATTATATGAAAAATAATATATCCATACAGAATAAATCTTTTGGCAATCTATCAAGTACAATCGATAGCTAGGATGTCAGTACTTGTTTAAAAAAAAAAATGAAATTTTTTGAAACAGCATGCATAAATATTAAAGTTTTCTTCCAAAAAACTATCAAAGTTACCCCGTTTTACGGTACTGGAAAATTTGTGTTATAAGAAGTTGATGGCTGAGGTTCAAAATTGAATGTATTATTTTTTGATGAATTATTATGTGTTCTTTTCCTTTTAATGGGAGGATTGTAAGTGAAATTCTGTTGTTTCCCAAAATTATTATCATCATCATCTGGTAAAATAGCAAAAGTGTTTAGAGATTTGAAATTGTTTGATGATTTCATAACATCTGCATATGAAACAAGGTTTTTGCTTTTAATTTTTTGGTTTAATTTGGATTGGCTTTGAATATAAACTGGACATTGTTTTAAAGAGATATGTTTGTTCCTACAATGAATACAAACACCAGAATTTTCCTTACAATCGGAGGTTGGGTGTCCCTCTCCACAGTTTGAACATTTTAATTTGTTAGAACAAAAAATTGCAGTATGGCCAAATAAGAGACAGCGCTCACAATGCATGAGCTTTGGGAAATAAAGTCTGACATGAATAATGACATTTCCAATCATTACATAATCTGGTAAAACAGAACCAGAAAATGGAATTTTAATACAATTTAATGAAACATATTTTGATTCACCACCATTAAAAAATAATTTGGATAACCGATTGCATTCTAAAATCTGAACTGATGCAATGGATTTGTTTTTGAAAATGCCTAAACCATGGTTTTTATGTCATCACAGTTTAAATCTTCGTCATATATAACTCCATTGATTTCACAAGAATCACATGGAGCATATACACGATATGAATTCACAAATAAATTGGATTTTAAGAGTGCATTAGCATACTCTCGAGATCCGAAAACAACTCTCAATTTATCGAGAGAATTTTTTTTGATTTCTTTTACAGATTTATATTTTTTATAAACCTCTGCAGAAATCAATAAAACATTTATGGGTCTCTCTTTTTTGCGAAAAATAGACCACAAATGGACCCGAAAAAGTTGATGGATAAATTTTTATTCGAAAAGGTTTCGAAGAAGGAGATTCTTTAGGATGAGAATGATCATTCGAATCTCCTTCACCACCATCAGTTTCCATAATAAAAACTCAATGTAAATAATAATGAACAGAACAGAATAAGAAAGAAGGAAAACAAATCAAATAATACATAGAGATCTTCAAGACCAAGAACACCGATACACAATTCCAAAAATCGACTAATTCTTGATTTTCTTGAATCTTGATATCTGAACACCAACTCTTAACTTGAACACGTAACTTGAAAACAGGGAACAGCGTAACAAACATCAACGTCGTAAAATGAAATCCTCGGAAAATCTCGTATCTGAAATTGGAAAAAAATGACAAGCGAAGAAAAAACCGTTTAGCCTGGTCAAGGCCTACTTATCGAGTATGTGGAAGTGCTATTAGAACACTACGCTGAGTAGCCGGCTCTGTCCCAGTAATAGGTTGAGGGTACGTAAATTTACGTAGGTTTTTTTGTATGAATTTTTTTGAAAAAATATTTGATAGATTATTGACAAGACTTGTGGGAACCAAGCCTTCACATGTACAAGCGTAACTAGTGATCTCTAGAACAGGCGTTTTCAGCCATTTTGGCTCGCGCTTAAATCGACCCAGTAATTCCTACTAAAATCGTGAAGTGAGATTTACAGTCAGTGGCAAAAGTTAGTAACCAAATGCTTTTTTCATACAAGATGCCTAAATTTGGAGCTCTGTATCTCAGCTCCTGGTAGTCCGAATTTCAGTCAATAACCTGAAATTTTCATTAAAATTACATTGTAGAATGAGTTTGAGAGAGTTGTTCGAAGGCAATATAAGTAATCGAGTTATTTTTTTATCTAATTCACAAACGGTATTTTGTGGGTGGATGGTGTGTTCTGTAAATTTACATAACTTGCATAAAAGTGAATGACTTTGCCGAGAAAACTAAAGTACTCTGAGCGAAAAAAAATATTTGGTTTCTAAGTATTGTCACTGATTGTATATTTGTCAATTTTTCATTATTTTTTATGTTTAAGTGCAATATCTTAATCCTAAACTCAAAAGTTTTGATTAAATTCAATAAAATTTAAAATGTAGCAAGTTTTTTTTTTATTTCTGAATTAAACTGTGACAATCAAGCATTTAAGGGGTACACAAAATACAAAGCCCTACACAGTTTTTGGAGGACGCATACAAAAAGTGTGACTAGGAGGGAGTGGTTTAAATAAAGTTATGTACCATCCCTCTATAGAGCTGTACCTTTTTTTTTGTCGAATATTTCAAATATTGTGGCTTGTGGCATGGTTAGGAAAATTTACGACTTTCTGTGAGATATTCCTAACGTAAAGTGACCAGATATGTTTTGCTTCAATCCGGGACAAAAATAATAATTTTTAAAATGTATCATATGTTATATGACTCGTGATATTTGTCTTCCTTTTGAAGTCATAACCAAAAAAAAAATACGGCTTTATAATCTGATGTTTTGTAATGAAAATCATTAGATTTTTTTTTCAAATATATGAACCACTTCGTCTATCCTTTTGGTGTCGTAAAACAGGGTGCAAAATGATCATTTATTACAATTTTTTTTATATTATTATGAATTTAGATATTGTCACACTAATTTAGACAAAATTGATAAACAGTCAGTTTCCAAAGCTAGTAACCAACTGCTGTTTGTTCATACAAAATGCACAAATTTGAGGCTCTGTATCTCAGCTTTTGGTTATCCGATTTGGCTGAAATTTGAATGACGAAATACAAACAACTTGAAGTTTTGTCTGTAGTGAATTCAATACATTGCAGTTATTTTGCAAAGAGTTTTAGAGGGTTGGCTAAAATAAGTAAACAAGAGACTTTAAAATTTAATTAAAAAACGGTAGGTTTTGGGTGGTTGGTTTGTTAGGCAAAGTTGTCTACTCAGCAGTTACATTTCAGATGTTTAGTTCAGAAGTTACACAATTTATCAGAACACACCAATCACCCACTACTGACCGTTTTTAAATTAAATTTTAAAGTCTCTTGTTTACTTTTAACCCTCTAATACCCAAATTTTTGTTTTCGATCTAAATATTATTTTTCGTTATCTAAAATCATTCTAAACACGGTTTGGGCAATGATTTATTTTTCTATACTTTTGAAAATATGATTTTTTTCTGGAACATTTTCTATTTTCCGTGTAACTAACGGAAAAACAGATTTGAAATCATTTCAATACCATCAGGCTCTTCTTCTGTGATAGGTTGATCGTAGAAAAATATAAAAGGTACGATTTTTTATAATACACGTTAAATGAATCCCAGACATTTGTAGGTTATAGAAGAATACAATTTTTCAAACAATTTTCAATAATACAAAAAAGTTTCAAAAATCATAAAAAACTTTTCTTATATGCGTGTTATGAGTCAAGGTTCAGGCCAAAAATAAAATCATTTTAATTTCCTAGCTACGAAAAAATACACAAAATTCCAAAGTGTCTAAAGGCGGGGTTGGGTATTAGAGGGTTAAATTTGATTAATTTTAAAGTCTCTCGGTAGTTCGTCACTAAAATTTAAACTTAACCGGACTACCAAAAGCTGAGATTCAAAGCCTCAAATTTGAGCACTTTTGTAACTGACTGTATGTAATTTATGATTTTTAACAAATTATTAAAAAAAAACTTAAGAAATTCAAAATTTGAAATGACAGCCAGGGGTGAAACTGTTTCCATGCACACATTTTAAAAATTGAACATGGTCCCCTGAAATTGGAAAACTTTAAACTACTTCTTATGACTATGAAATGATAGCATTTAATTGCAAGAATAAACTTTGAAATTCCGCTTCTTTTGCCTAGATTTTCAAATGAATGTGTCGTATATTGTTTGTTTTTTTTTGTGAACCATAACAATAAATGACATCAACAATTTGAATTAATATTTTCGAAATATGATAGAAGCCGATTGATCGAATCCGAAACGTTTCCCGGGACGCTCGATAATGCGGGACAGGTGTCTGGAATCCGGGACTGTCCCGCACAATCCGGGACGTCTGGTCACTTTATCCTAACGTTTTCAAAATTTCAACTTTTATCGGAATTACTTCAGCTCATTTTTTGTTTCGACGAGGATAAGTATCCCAACAAAAGTTGAACTCCTTGAATGTTTCAAATTATTGTTTCGGGAAAAAATAAATGTAGATCAAGGAAACTCCTATTTTGCAGCCAAAACTATCCCATACAAAATGTATGATCAAATATTGGCCGACAGAATACTTTAAACCTTCCAATTACAAAATGTCAACCCAAATTCTATGTATTACTTGGTTTAATATAATTATAAGCTTTAAAATAGGAAAAAGCTGAGATATTTCAAAGCACTTCTACACTGGTACGCGGAGCACGATCTGAAAACCGCTGCTATAGAAGATTTATGAACAACATTCATACTCAGGCGTTCAAGGTTATATAAGAACTTCTTTGAGTATATGCCTCCAGGTCTACAAGTGAAACTAGTGACATTTCGGAAGATTAGATAAAAGGATATAACTTATCCGGGCTTATATAATTACACGCTACCAAAAATTTGAGCTCAACGACTATTGGAGGTTACCCAAGAACTACTAGGGGTATGGGTCAGTAGATCTACAAGAGTAACGATTGACTTTCCAGAATTCTACATGAAGTTAATAAGGGTATTCACTTAATGGCGTAAATTCTCGCGTAAATCGTGTAAAGTTGGTAATTTCAAACATTTTACAGTATTGCCGCAATCGCAGATGAAAGATTTCAGATTGTTGAAATTCGATATCCAAGAGCGCCTTGGTGATGGTAACAAAACAAATGTCAACAAAACCAATACCCACGAATTCGTGTTCGTAGGTTTTAAGGTTTTTAGCAATTGGGAGGAAATTAATAGAGAATCATTAACATTTTGCAATTTAAGTTATGCATTACTTTTCTATTTCTAGCGGAGAGATGCTTGTGGCTGAATAATGTCCGGTGATTCCTTATCAGATTGAGTCTCTAGGTGCACTCTTTAATACTGCTGATCGGTTTTGGAAAGTGACTTGGGACCAGGTGCAAAAACTGACTCTCTGATATTGGATGCTGTTTGTTTAATTTTCTATTGAGCTTATTCATACAATTTGTTCTTTGGGAAGGTACCTACCAGTGAGGCTGCCGGACGAGATCGGCAAATTAAACTACAGGCGCTAAACACTAATTTGTAAGTCAGAGATATTTTTTTCCATTTGCACATATTTAGTGCGAGAATAAACAAAATCATGCACCTTACAGATATCTTTTGCGTTTATGCGAAAACTGTGGAATAGTTTCCGCAAGTACGCTAATGGGTCAAAGCGGGTTTTCATCACAAAATCAGTATCAAATGCAGCAACAAGTGTTTGTAAGCATTCAGGTTTGTGAGAAGTTGAGGTCTATTAGTTTGGGGAACAAAATAACTTAAGATATTTTAAATAGAAATCACTTATTAATCAGCAATCATTTATCTACGTTTCATGTGTCTGGATGTGCTTTTGGTCATTTTCACAAAAACCTCGCACATCGCTGTTATTTTGTCAATATTCAAAACGATTCTAACGCCACCCGCCCAACACATTTTGGTACATTTTATTACCACCAATCCGTGAAATCTTAAATAGGATATAAAATTAACCCTTCTAATTCCATTTATCCCAATGTATTTGTTTTAATCTGAAACAGCAAACATAACAATTTTTCAATGCACGCAACCCATGAACAGCTAGATTTAGTTCTCAAGTGTCAAAACTGGAATATTTCGTTTGAAATAAGTCATTGCAATGAATACGCAATTTCAGTTTTACGCAGGTTTACGCAACTTTAAGTGAATACCCCTAATATGGGTTTTTCAGCTCCAACACATAGGAAACAGCACATCATCTCCTGTTTGAGTCAGGAAAATTGTTGATCGCGTTCAATTGAACTCAGAATGTCAAAAACACTACTTGATACTATAGCAAACAATATTGTAGAAGGTTGTATGATGATTAAAATTGATAAAGTTGGTGTTTTAACTATCTGAAGTAGATTTGCAATATTGCATAGTAATCCTTCAACTTAGCTGGGTGGTAGCCACTAAGCGCATCATGGCCACCTATGACGCTGGGCGAGCTGCGGCACAAAGTGCATGCACATGTGTGATTGTACGGGAGTGCTGATCTAAGCCTAACTTTCAATAACTGAAAGCTTAATGAAAATGAGCTTAAATCCAGATACAACCTTCGGCAACTATGTTCATTAGCGTATCAACTAGTGGATTTGTCATTCTGGGCTCGATTGAACGCGATAGACGAGGGTACGAGACGAAACAGTGACATAGGGTCAATTTTCAATATATTTGAGACGAATATTCCATACAAACTTTGAATTGAATGCGCCAGCTGGGGGAGCAACCAAATGAGTTGAAATTTTAAGAGAGCTTTTTTCTTACCCTAAGGCACATATCTAGGGGGTGCCCCGTTGAATTTTACAACTTTTTTGTTTAAGGGCCAGTCTGTTGAGAAGTCCATGCATTGAATAACAATGCAACGCATTTTGACAACTTCTCAAACCAGCAACTGTGTTTCGTGCGCAGCAACATCGTAAAATTTTATCAGTTCAGTTTGTTACTCCGTCGCGAGTGGATGTCTACGTTGTTTTCTCCGCGAGTGAAGATGATTATCATCCGTTTGGCCGGGGGCGAAAATTTGGAATAATGCAAAAAGTGTTGAGAATCTACGAAATGAAATTATTCGTATTGTTCTGTTGGTGTTTTAGCCCCATATTCCCAGATGGTAAATAGGAAAATAGAAACTTTCAAGTGGCTACCGTGTAAATTGTTTGGAAGCAATTTTTCTCCCCCATTCGCTTTTGTTTCAAGTGTTAGTGAAAGAACTACAGACTGAAAAGAATTTAAAAGAAATCAAATGCTTTCTATGCTTGTGTGAGTGGTGCGGCGATAGTGGTAAAGTTTGGCGCGTGGAAGTAGCACTGTGATAGCATGGGTATAGGTAGGCGAAAATGGCGAGCGCTACGAAGGGCTGAATGAGTTTGCTCCGGTGAGTTTGTTCCGATTATTGCTAACTTGTCATGTATACCAGGAATCGTCCAGTGACAAAATATGGCAGTCAAGCGCAAGAAGTGTGTGATCAAGTTCCGCTATACTTTGGTCTCTCAACATTTTTAGTGTTGGATGCTGCTGTTTGTTTTTAACATTCGTTTCAACATAAGGGGCTGTCCATCGATTACGTAAGACGATTTTAGGATTTTTCGAGCCCCCTTCCCCCCATGGTAAGAGTTTTTGATTGAAAATGTAAAATAAAATGAATGGCACGTAAAAAAAATCACCCCCCCCCCCCCTCCACTCCTCTCCACCCATAAACGCTTACGTAATTTTTGGACGGCCCGACTGCACTAACTGCAAATCATGGGCCGACATTGTTCTGCAGATTTATCTCAATTTAAATCAAGATGATGTTCCGGAAGAAAATAAGCTAGTATTGGGGTCTAATTGTATGCAGGAATCATTTTCATTCGATGGAAGATATGGATACCGGCAGCTTATGAAAGAGCATGTGTGGAGAGGTGTTTGTGTTTTTGTTGGACACCGATACAGCGGTGGTTGTAAACTTATCAGCACTGTTTATGTGTCAAATTCCATGTATTTTATATCTTATAGCTTGGATGGGCGCAAGGTCACAAGCGGGGTATAAATCAATGCATCGGTCATGTCGTATAAATGGCAACACGCTGCTTCGTCGCTTTTCTGTTTTGTGTTCCGTTTTGTGTATTTAAATATCAAATTCTAGATCTTTGTTCTCGTAGGTTTGTATGGAAACATAACAATGTTTTCTTCATAAACAACTTTAGTATATGAATGTATAGGTCTCAGGGATTGTTCAAGTATTACGTAACGCAACAGGGGGAGGGAGGGGGTCATACATAGTGTTACGGTCCATACATAAATTTAAAACTTCCAATACAAAAGCTCACGTAACAGGAAGGGAGGGGGTCTAAAATTGGCAAATTTCGCGTTACGTAATGTTTGAATGAACCCTCATTCATTTTTTACAATAGAACAAGAAGTTGTAGGATTGTCGACCTATTTCCGACAGCAGGTTATCAACTACACATATAGCTGCATTCGTCGAAGCATGTCAGTTTGTTTCATTAAATTGCAAAATATGTAATCCTGCTATATTGTATTTTATTGTATTGTATTACATTATATTATGTTATGTTATATTATATTAAAGTTAAACATCCATGAGTCGATATCTAAAAAGACCATCGACTCATGGACAAATCGAGTCAAGGAACAGGAAAGCTTTGGAAAGTTGATTGACGGGACCATCATAGCCCATGAGTCGATATTGTATCATGGACCATAAACTCATGGAGGGTTTACTGTATATTATATCATATTTTGTTGTATATTGTTACATTATACTATATTGCAGTATATTGTATTATATTATATTATATTATATTATATTATATTGTATTATATTATATTATATTATATTATATTATATTATATTATATTATATTATATTATATTGTATTATATTGTATTATATTATATTTTATATTATATTATATTTTATTATATTGTATTATATTATATTATATTATATTATATTATATTATATTATATTATATTATATTATATTATATTATATTATATTATATTATATTATATTATATTATATTATATTATATTATATTATATTATATTATATTATATTATATTATATTATATTATATTATATTATATTATATTATATTATATTATATTATATTATATTATATTATATTATATTATATTATATTATATTATATTATATTATATTATATTATATTATATTATATTATATTATATTATATTATATTATATTATATTATATTATATTATATTATATTATATTATATTATATTATATTATATTATATTATATTATATTATATTATATTATATTATATTATATTATATTATATTATATTATATTATATTATATTATATTATATTATATTATATTATATTATATTATATTATATTATATTATATTATATTATATTATATTATATTATATTATATTATATTATATTATATTATATTATATTATATTATATTATATTATATTATATTATATTATATTATATTATATTATATTATATTATATTATATTATATTATATTATATTATATTATATTTATTATATTATATTATATTATATTATATTATATTATATTATATTATATTATATTATATTATATTATATTATATTATATTATATTATATTATATTATATTATATTATATTATATTATATTATATTATATTATATTATATTATATTATATTATATTTATTGTATTGTATTGTATTGTATTGTATTGTATTGTATTGTATTGTATTGTATTGTATTGTATTGTATTGTATTGTATTGTATTGTATTGTATTGTATTGTATTGTATTGTATTGTATTGTATTGTATTGTATTGTATTGTATTGTATTGTATTGTATTGTATTGTATTGTATTGTATTGTATTGTATTGTATTGTATTGTATTGTATTGTATTGTATTGTATTGTATTGTATTGTATTGTATTGTATTGTATTGTATTGTATTGTATTGTATTGTATTGTATTGTATTGTATTGTATTGTATTGTATTGTATTGTATTGTATTGTATTGTATTGTATTGTATTGTATTGTATTGTATTGTATTGTATTGTATTGTATTGTATTGTATTGTATTGTATTGTATTGTATTGTATTGTATTGTATTGTATTGTATTGTATTGTATTGTATTGTATTGTATTGTATTGTATTGTATTGTATTGTATTGTATTGTATTGTATTGTATTGTATTGTATTGTATTGTATTGTATTGTATTGTATTGTATTGTATTGTATTGTATTGTATTGTATTGTATTGTATTGTATTGTATTATATTATATTATATTATATTATATTATATTATATTATATTATATTATATTATGTTATATTATATTATATTATATTATATTATATTATATTATATTATGTTGTATTCTTATCTTTCCTGTATATTAAATTGCAAACATATTTTTTCCACTTATTGGCTAAAAGTAAACTAGGCCAATATTAGTTTGTCACACAATAGAATCAACGTTTATCTATGTAAGAGTCTCCACAAATTTCAAATGTATTTTCTCTGATAATAAATCTTTCATCTACGTATTTTCTCTGTTTCTAACTCTTTCAGTGATTTTCTACAAGTTTATACAACGAGCAAATCCTTTCTGTTTCCCATTCCAATTTTATTAAACAATGCATAAAATTCTAATATTGTACTAGCTATCCCGGAGAGAATTGTGCTAATACGTTTTATTTGGAGTTCCACATCTTCAATCGAGGGAGTCAAATATAATAAAATTTCAATAGATTTTTTCTTACTCATTCGGCAGATTTAGATTTATTAGATATTTTTTCAGTCACATATTTCATAATCCTGGACGAGATTAACAAAGGTGGTATACCGTTAAACACCTTTGAAGGCCAAACATTAAATACTTTATTAATATAGATTGTAGTGTGTTGATTTATATCCTACTGTTGAACATTCACTTTTATTTATGTATATTACAGCAAAATTATTATATTTTCATGTTAAATTTATTGTTTAAATATTTTATGTTATGTCATATACTGTTTTATTTTTTATTTCTTCATATTACATTATATTGCAGCATACAGAAATTCAATTTTATTTTTTTAACTTCTATTAGCAACAAGCAGTCTATAAATTGGATTTACTTCCCTGGACCAGCCTAATACCATCAGTAGGACAAACATCCAAAAGAAAAAATAATTGTTGGTCAATATAACACCGCACGCTATATCATATGAAATTCTATTGTATAGCGTCATATTTTATTGTTTCTACTATTTTATTAACATATTTTATTACTATATTATTATACATATATTATAATCTGTTCTACTATATGATATTTCACTAAAATTGAATTTAACTTGTTTTGGGAAGGAAGGGAGCATCAGGGCATCATTGAACTTACAACTGGACAATGAAGTGGAGTGCCAATCGGAGTCAGGAGGAAAAATGTTAGTCGTTCACGTCTAATACTTTTCTCTCCAACAGTTGTAAAAGATTTGACGCGCCCTTCTTCTAACAAACCATTCCGTGGAAAGCTCGACAAGTACTGCAAATTCTAATACTCAATCTGTTGGATCATATGGCTGGAAGGAGATTCTCTCTTTCCCGCGGGTTTCGCGTAAGTGTCTCTGCTTACGGGTCCGCCACCCTCCTTTTGGCCCTTCATACAGCGATATGTTGAATTCAGATTGGTAATAAAATTTGACCTTACTGTTGAGTGGAGCCGCATGCAGAGCAAGACTCAAGCAAGGATTGGTGGCTTCATACATACATACATACATAGCAACATCGTAAAATTTTATCAAATGGATTTATTTTTTGTAATTTAATTATTTATCAGTATTTTCATATTATAGAAACATCCCACGGAATTACAAATGAGTTGGATCGCTGAAATATTGGGATTATGACGTCAACATCTGCCTGAATTGTAGTGACGGTGGAATGTCGCACCGAAATTTAACTATTTGCGAAGGTTTAAAATAATCACTGTTTCAGTACACCTTTCGGGAAACTAAATAGGCTTTATAGTAATGGGGATGAGACTTTGAAGACAATTTGAGGGAAAAAAACAAAAAAAATCATGTAAACTTGACGATAAATGTTGGATTAACATTTTTTTTATAGATATAAATTTTTTGGTATAATCGTTCTTTTAATTGGGTTTCTTATACTTGTGAAACTTCTTAGATGTTTTTTAGTCTTGTTTGCATCATATTTCATCAATATTTTTAGCTATGAATGCTTTTACAATCATGTTCTCAAAAACAAGTTATTTTAATTACAGTGACCCAAATTCAGTCGTGGTGCCGTTGTAAATAAATATTTTACTTTAATTTTTTGAAAAGTTATTGATGTATCATCAAAGTACATACACACCAAATTTGATGTTTATTGGAGTTAAATTGCGATAGTTAATCAACAAATATATCGTACATATCCCTTTTTGACCCATTCTCACCCCCAACGACGGTATATTGAATTCTTAGCATAAGTTAACTTTTTCGGATATAATGGGATGCAGTAACAATATTCTTTCAATCGAGTCGTTATTCGTTCGAAACCAGTACTGAACTAGAAATCTGGATTACTGGAAATGTGTGATCATATTTTTAACCTTGTCAAGATAGTTGGAATTCTTCAAGTTATTCAAACCACATCCAATTTGATTCAATGTGTACTTTTTTTATTGTTTATCATTATTGTTTTTTGAATGTTGTTACCAGAATGTAATGCTCTGAAGTAAAAAAAAACTGAAGTAAAACAAATGGTTCGTTTATAATTTCTATTGTTCTCATGTTATTTTTCTTATGTCGCGTACAGGCTTTTGTATGTGTTTTTTTGTTTTCATTTCTGTTTGAATGTTATATTTCTCTGGTTTTCCTGCTTTATTTTTACTGTTATAATAGGTATTTTACTTATTGTGACAGAGCTCGAGCGTGTTTGCTTTGCATTTTACTTATGTTCTATCTCAGTTGCGCTTTCGGATTACTTATGTGTTTTTTTCTTGCGATGTTCATATTTTTTTGCATTTGATTTACCAGCTTTCATCACTTTTTCATATTAGGTCGTTTATTTTTCGGTCAGCAATTTCCGTCATTTTTCGTTCTTGTCTGCATGTGAACTTGTGCAGCAACCTATGATAACAATCATAATGATATATCAGCTTTTTCTTTAGCAACGCTTATCTAAAATGTTGGCATTGATAGAAAACGATTCACAAAATATAACTAGCCTTATTCTAACTCTGAATTCAAGAGGAAATCGTCGCACTGGCGTAAATAATAATCCAAAATAGTGGGCTTGAAATAAGCTTCTTGCTTCGTTCGCAACTGCTTTCCGAAATCTTCTGTGTCAGATTATCTCTTTCAAATATATCGATAACGATCAGGCACTCAAGTGATAAATTAAATTTATGCATCTTGTGTTTTGCTTCCGTGTACATTTTTACTGCCGATTTCTGTCGAAGCATTTGTCTGAAATTTAACTCATTTATCACATTGTAGAAAAATCCAAACAGCTTTCGAGATCTTTGCAGAACGCTGTTATCTGTGGTATTCTGAACCGATTCTAATGCACATTAAACCGTGTGAACTACTCATTTTAAAATAAGAAGCAAAAATTTCGCTCACTTCGACCGTATCGTCGATAACTAAGAATAGCAGTGCTAAGCGCTGCTGCTTATAACCAAAATATTTGCTGGTAAATATTTTCTTTAAATCCACATTTGGTTGAAACTCGTCTAGTAGTTGGGAGTCTTCTAGCGACCCTCTTCGTAGCCTAGTTTAAAAGGGTGGAAAGAAGCTACCGGAAGCCTTTGCTTAGGTTTTGATGGGACAGTATCTACAGAGCATACTTGATGTCACACAAACTACAGCAAAGGTGTTTTACATTCATCGAAGAGAGAGAGGGATAATCGCTTGTCCATTCAGGCTGGAATCCCAAGCGACATTTTAGGTTTTGTCAAGGTTTCAAAGTAGATTTGAGACGAAAAAAACTAATCTACAGAACCGCAACAAAGCCAAAAATGGCATCTTGCGATGGTTTTCCCAGCCGGGACAGAAAGCTTTCAACTGGTAGAACAATATCGGTTTCACTACTTGGGTAACGGGGTTTTACGCTATTCAAATACTGGTAGTTTTTTTCTATAGTTAGTATGTGTATGTGTAATGCCAGTATAGATACGCTAAGTCTACAGAGGTTTTATCATTTACTGAGTAGGGGAAAAGCACCAATTTTCGACCCAGCACTAATTTTCGACCCATTCATACGATTTTGGCCTACTTTGTATGGAAATCCGAAAATTGGCACAGAATTCTTGTAGGTCGAAAATTAGTGCTTTTCCCCTAGAAACTCTGCCTAGATGTTTTTTTCGTCTTGTTCTTTTCTTCATTTTTGTCAGTATGAGTCAGTTTGGTTTCGCTTATCTTGAGATACTTTTCTTTGTAACATTAACTTATTGAAAATCTGTGTTACTTTAATTTCTGTTGATTTGCCTCATAGAACTTGTTCGACGTTATCGATTCAAAACAACACATTTCAGCTTATTAATCATTATCAATCAGAAATTCATTACGAAATTCGTTTCCATAATTGAAAGAAAGAGTTTATGAAACTTGGTTAAAAAACACCGCAACAAAATGGAAGCTTTTCCTCATTTATTTTTAAATTCATCGGACTTCTTATTTTTTTTTACAGTTTGACATTCAGACAGAAATTCCTAGAGGAAGTACACAAGTACTTCTCCAAGTATTACCTTAAAAGACCAAAAGCTCAGCTACTCACAAAAAATACATAATGTTCCAAGAGTTCAAATTGGGTTGGGAGCTTACGTTCTAGCAGCATAATTAGCTAAGTTGAAACTTTGGGCTTCATATAATACTTGACGGAAGTGTAAGGAACATTTTGGATGTTTAGTTTAGCTTTGAACATCATCATTGTAGAGAAGTTCCAGAAAAAATCACAAAAAGCCCCATTTTTAATTGTAATTTAAACAGTTTGAGGACATTTTGCACTTTCCAAACTGATTTTTTTGATATTCTCACCGAACTTGAATCTCACCTTCCTACATGCTTAACTTTGGTTACACATTAGATGTGTAAGTCTCTCATACTCCTAGTTCTCATTTTCCGTGTTGTTTTCCGTTTTTTGATTCAGTAATACTTAATCCTAACCCCTAATTTGAAAGCAGCACAAGCATTGCATAGCTTTGTTGCTTCTCCAGCTTTATATCGATTTAGCTAGTTTTTTATGCTTGTTCTTCTACTACTTTTTCTGCAAATACTAGTCAAATTTGTTACTTACCCAACGCACTAACTAGTCAACAACATTTTTGTGTTCTCTTTGTTCAGCTCTTTTCGTGGTTCCCATTTTCCCTTTCTGTTCTGTAGCTTTACATTTTCGTCACTCCATTGTTTGTGTATGGTTGTGTTTGTGTCGTCGTGTTATAAAGTTTACCAATGCAAATCACTTTTCGCTCGTGCAGAAACCTTGTCAGGCGCATTTTCTGTATTTATTTATTTGTTTGTTATAACGGGGGACTATAATAATAAGAATTATTCATAACCGAAATCAAGCGGGAGCTTTCAAATGGTTGGTATTTTCGATATTCATACTTCTTTATTTCGATAAACGTTTGTATGGCAGTTTGATCAGTGGACACAAAAGAACGAATGCTTAAAGTTATCGTAAATCACTGTGGACACTTATTGTTGGTAATTGAACGATTTTCCGCTTTTTCGGTCACTAACTCTGGGGTCAATTAATTGCTGAGAGCCGTCTGGTGTTTGTTCTCATGTGTTTGTGTGTGTGTTCAAAAACAACAGGTGCTAAACAGTAGTTAGATGGTTTGTGTTTGTGTTTAGTGGTTATATGGATAAGGACTTGTAATTAAGGGTGACTTAACTCTTTCTCATCCAACGCATCAGTGTTCAAAGTGGGGGAGGCGTGGTGTTCTTTATTCAAGTGATTTTTAAAGATATCGGCAACCTTTCTTTCTGGGATCGACGACGGTAACTTACTTACGTTAAAGTGTTGTTGAATGTATTGATTTCCATTGTTTTCGTTTATTGTTTAGAATTAAGATATGCATCTTGCTTCACAGAAACATTAGTTCTAATCATCTTGTCTTATAGAATTTCTTCCTAGCGTGATCGCCAATTTATATATAATGATATTTCAAACAATCAGTCAAAGCTAACAATCTTTTCGTTTCCAACTGTTTACATTTCTTTAGATATTTTTTTTGATTCCCATGTCTTCTTTGGTACCATTCGCGATTGGGCGATTAGCTTGATTTAGTTTATCTCTACAATATATTACAATTGAGTTTCATTTATTGCTGCTTTTAATTCAGTTGTAATCAACCAATGTCCCCATATTATAATGTATAAGATTAACAAATGCGTTTATCGTAATCGAGATATTAATCAGAAAAGGTCAAGCAACTCCAATTTGAATGACGAAATGAGTTTGAAAAGGAAGAATCAGCACCGATGCGATTGTACACGCTCAAATATTTTCATACAGATTATGTGTTAAATTTACACAGTTTTGTGTTAAGTTCCACACCTTTTTATTGACATCTCTTTCTCTCGCCCACAGTTTTTTTTTCACTCATTTGTGTGCACTCCTGAAATTAGGTGACACATGAATGTCACGGTGTATCTGATACCGTTATTAGCAAAAAAATATTATCAAATTTACCCAATACTTCTGGCATCCTCTCCGAGCTTTTGAAAACATTTCATCGAGGAAAATCGTAGTTGAAGTGAACAGAAGATTTTGAACTTTTTTTAAAGGATATGTTAATGTTTGCTGCAATGTTTACCATTCGAAAACAAATCAAATATTTATCAGGTTTATATTTAGTATCCAAAGGATGTCTTTGCATCTTCCATGTGAATTTTGAGTTATTTCTTTATTTAAAGTTTTGGTCCTATTTTCAAGAATGTTTAACTCATGATTCCAAATCAGTGATGAGAGGGCAAACACAAAAGGTCAAATCAGATGTGAGTCAATTTATTTTAAAAATACAATGGATTGGCTTGTTTTCAGCGATCACTCTTGATTTTGACTATGCAGTCTACTTGAAAATGGATAGACTTTTCTTTAGTCTTAGGGCCGATTTCTTTACCTTCGCTTAAGGTGAAACAGTTAGGAATTAACTTCTAAGATTGCACTAAAACTTCAAGGGCACAAATCTCGGGAAGAAAGCACCCAACAACTGTGCACTTGTTATTTTGGCTTTGTGCACTAACAGAAAGCTTAAAATAAGATCAGAAAGGTTTGACAACTATTTCTTCAGTTTAGTGCTTTTGTGCACGTGTTGAGAGATTGGCTGCTTGTCAACATCGGCTGATAGTCAGAATCTAACATCTACCTACAAAGTGCTATTCCAGATTGTCTTTCACTCGTTGGCCATATAAGAGGTTGCGGAGGTTCCAGTAATGTGGCCAATTTACATTTTTTGTTGAACTCAAACATGCGACATATCAGATATTTCAAAATTTGTAGAATTTTGTAAAAAATCATCAGAGGTATTTTAGTACTCTTGGGCCATGTTGAACAATCGGAGGCCTTCTAATAGGTTCCAGAGGTTCCAGAAGCGTCGGTTCCGAAAATTCATCGAAGAATATTTGTGTTAATTCCTCGGGGGTTCCGACAATATTCCTATTTAGATTAATCCAGAAAATCTCAATTTTTTTCTGAATATAGCGAGCCGGATCCTATCTTTGGCACTTTCAATTCATTTCAGAAGAGTTTTTTTTAAAGCTAGTTTGCTCATATTTGGCCACATTATGCGTCGTATTGAAGTGCTTCTTATAGCAACATTTTAGACAACTCGGCCGAGAAAAACCACACATGCCAAAGTGAATCATGGAGGTGCCCAAGTAGCTCTGCATACTACCAGGATTTTTTCCCCCAAATCTATACTGGAATTCTTTTGGAGGATCCAATGAGGACAAATCAGAAAATCCCTTCAAGAAATCCTCCCATTATCACTCAGTAAATTTGTCCGGCATTTTTTTAGATCATGACCCTGAAAATACTCCTAGATTTCCAAAATCAGATTCTTCTGGAAATCAGTCGGCAAATTTCCAAAATATCCTCGGAAAATTCGTGCGGAAAATCCTCAAAAAGTTATTCTAGGAACTTTTCCAGGAATTCCCATGGTTCTTCTACTGATCATTTCAGGGATTCTTCAAAGACTTTCAGTAAGTCCTCCAGAGCTTCTGTGGGAATTCCTTCAGGTATCCTTTTTGTAATTTCTACAGAATTTCTTCTGAGATCTCTTTCTGCTTCGGAAATGTCTTCAGTAATTCATCTGGTAACTGTCTTCACAAAATTCTTCAAGCATTCGCACAGGAATTCACCGCGAAAGCTTCTTCAAAAGTTCCTCGTTATATTCTTCCAGGAATTTACTCATGGCACTCCTTCATGTAATTTCAACATAAACTCCTTCAAGGATTCTTTAGGAAATTTTGTCAAGCATTCCAACATAATTCTTCATGGAAACTCCTGCAGTAGTTATTGCAGAAAATATTCAGGAAATTTCTCCAGGATTGATTATGGAACTGGAAGAACTTCATTAGAATATCCTTAAAAAGTTCCTTTGGATGTTCATTGGAATTTCACGCAATTTCCTTCGGATTCGTTTGGAATCTCCATCGGAATTTCCTTCGAAATTTTCTTTGGAATTCCCTTCAGAAATTCCTTCTGAATGACTTATGGTTTTTTTTTCTGAATTTCCTTTATTCTTTTGGAATTTATTTTTCCTTATTTCCTTTGAAATTTTGTTTGAAATTTCCTTTGAAATTTTGTTTGAAATTTCCTTTGTAACTTCCTTTGAAATTTCGTTAGGAAATTCGTTTGGAATTTCGTCAGGAAATTTGTTTGGAAATTCGAATGGAATTTTCTTCGGTATTTCCTCTGGATTTTTCTTCGGAATTTTCTTTGAGTATTTTTTTTAGAATTTCCTTCTGAATTTCTTGGAATTACCTTCGAAAATTATTTGGTATTTCCGCCGCAATTTCCTTCGGAATATCCTTCGAAATTCCTATTGAAATTTCTTTCGGAATACCATCTGAATTTCCATTGGAGTTTCCTTCCAAATTTGCATTGTTATTTACAACGTAATTTCCTTTGGAATTCCTTTCAGAATTTTCTTTGGAATTCCTTTTGGAGTTTATTCGAGATTTCATTTACAATTTCCATTGAAATTCGCATTGAAAATTCCTAAGGAATTTTCTTCTCTTCTGTTAATTCCTTTGAAATGTTCTTTGGAATTTCCTTGGGAATTTACTTTACAACTACCATTGAAATTTCCATAGGAATTTTATTCTGAATTTTCTTTAAGTTTTTCTTCGGAATATCTCTTGCATTTTTTTGGAATTCCCTTTGAAAGTTTCTTCTGAATTTGCTTCTGGATTTTCATTCTAGATTTTCTTCTGGATTTTTTTTTCGGAATTTTCCCAGGATTTTTTTTGGAATTCCCTCCGAATAACTTTTGAAATTTGCGTTTGTATTAACTTCGTAATTTCATTTGGAATTTGGTTCCAAATTTTTTTTCAATTTTTCCTTCGGAATTTCTAAAAGAAATTATTTTGGAGCTTCGTTTGGAATTATCTTCAGAATTTCCTTTGAAATTTCTTTCGGAAGTTCCTCCGGAGAGTCCATTTAGGAGTTCCTACGAATTCAGGATATTTTCTGGAATTCCTTCAGAATTTATTCGGGAAATTCACTCATTGCATTCCACATGAAGTTACTCTACAAATTTGTCTGGATGCTCCAGAAAAAATATTTTGGATGTTCTCCAGATATTTCTTCATGGATTCTTCCGCAAATTGTTTTATTGCTCGAGGGATTCCTTCCAACTTTCCTTCAGGAATCCTTTCGCCATTCATCAAGGAATTTCTACAGGAATTATACTGGAAATTCCTCCAAGAATACCTAAGTACTTCCTTCAAAAGTCCACCAAAAAATACTCCGTCACCAGGATTTCCACAAGGATTTTTCCCAGGGATTCCTTCAATTTCTTAACGTTCCTTTTGGAACTTCTCCAGAAGGAAACTCCTGAATCCTAGATACTTTCCGAAAATTCCGAAAAAAAATCAGTAGAAATTCCAATGGGAAATCCAAAGAAAATTCCAAACTAAATCATGGGAGTACCGATGGAAGTTCCAAAGGAGTTCCTAAATACAAAAGAAATTTCAATGGAAATGCTGAAGGAATATCCAAAGAAAATTCCGAAATAAATTTTAATGTATATGTTGAAGAAAATCCAAAGGAAATTTCGAATAAAATTTGAAGGGCATGTTCAAAGACAATTCCGAAAAAAATGCATAAAAATCCGAATTCCGCAGGAAACTGTAAAGGAAATAGAAAAAGCTTAAGGAAATTCCGATGGAAGTTCTAAAGTAATTTCCAATGGAAATTCCGAGAAAATTTAAAAGAACAGCAGGACATGTCCTGATTTTCAGCTTTTTTCGGCTAAAATTGTCTAACAAATCCGGTGAGTTTTGCCCATTTTTACGAAAATACATGATATGTCCTGATTTTCTCAACTGATCAGATGGTATCCCTTATTATATGGATTCTGCCCCATTACCCCGAATGCTATCAACCCGAATCATACTGTCCCGAATGTACAATTATTTCGAATGACATTGCCCAGCGATAATGGGTCATTCGGGGATATGAAATTCGGGTTAATAACATTCGGGGCATCCTGATGGCATTCTGGGAAATAGAGTAGAATCCTTATTTGATGGAATTTAACAGTAGATGGTGGCGATACGCAAACATTTTGCATGGCGCATTTACGTATATCGCCTCGACTTATCTACTCTCATGTACTATCATGCAGCGTAAGGTTTTTTTTAAAACATGAAAACACTTTTTTTATATGACTCAAAATCTTCAAATCAATGTTATTTTCATTTCCCTCGATAAAACATTTTCAAATTCACGAATAGGCAGAGTTGATGATATTTTTTTGTTAATAACGGTTTCAGGCACACCGTGATGTGTCCACTAGAACACAAAAGTGCGAGAAAAAGCTGTGGACGAAAACGGTATAGAAACAAAAAGTGTGAAACTTTAATACATAGAATGTATAACAAAATCTAAGCGTGTACGTGTTCGATTCGAGTAGTGTCGTGCGCGCACTCTTCAGGCAAATAGCGCAAACTTCCTACAGATACTACTGTTCGGCATGAATACAATTAGGCTGATCGAACAGAACCTTATGATGTCAAATGTAACTAGTTCACGAATGCTTGAGTACAAAATCAACGTTTAAATTCCAGGACTCACTTTTCTTCCTAATCAATCCCACTTAACGTCACATGGTTTAAGTCATCAGCAGCAATTATGTGTTAATATTTTAAGCTTCTACCCTGCCCTTCCACCCTTAGATCTGAATAGAAAATATAGCATTCAACAGTACTTTTTCTACCCTATAGCGGCGATTGGTCCACACTTCTTCGCCGTAATCTTCCTCTTCGCCTTCGCCGCCATTATCTTCACATTTGCCCGCCAGGAGCAACGACGACCGGCCCACCGTCCCGAAACCGGACATTATTTTTCTGGTTGGACCGTGGCCGCCCCCGTCCCTCGCCAGGCCCGATATGTATCGTTTCTAGCATGCCACATTCTCCGGCAGAGGGTTCTCGGTTATCCGGATCGCAGCACCGGTCGTCGCACTTACGGGCAGATTGTTGTTCTCGCCGGCCGCCGAAGACACACCACCGCCACCTCCTCCACTGTTGTTGCCATTGTTGTTCCCATTCAGCTTGTCGAACTCTTCATTGTTGTTGTCGATGTTGTCGTTGTTGTTGATGTTGTAGTTAGTTGTTGTATGGTTTATTGCATGCGGTGAAAATGTTGGTGCTGCCTCAACACCATTAGTACGATTAATAGCTGTAGCTGAATAAAGCGAGGTGCGTGTCTTTGATGGGATGATGGTTCGCAAATGAGCTAGTCGTTATAATTTGTCGGTTTTTATATTTTCTCTGGATTTGGTAGAAAATATACACTGATTACATTTAATTAATATGATTTCGCACAGAATTTCATTGTTTGTAAAACTTTGCATTCTTTCGTGTTAAGATGTTTTATTTTTTTGTTTGTTTGTTAAGTTTCCTATTTTTTCTCTATTGTTACAGCCAAATTGAACAAGCGAGGTCTAATTTCTTTTTCGGTTTGGTTCGGGAGGGCACACGAAACAAATTTGCTGAGAGCGGCAGAAGAGCTATAAATGAGCGAGCGAACGTTCAGAAAGAAAACAATAACCAAAAGTCAAAACTGACAAACGGGGACAAAAGGAAGAAACAGTTGGCGTAAAACACAACCAAATGCAAACAAATCGAAATCGGTTATTCTTCTATTCCAAAATGCATTTTTTTTCTATTACGTTTTTTTCCTCCTAACATCCGGTTGACACGAAAGTTTCTAATCAATGGATATTTTCCATACGCCTAATCAATTGATTTTGATCAATAACTTTTCCTAGGTTAGCAATTCGATCGATCATCCCGGAGAAGGTGAGTATAAAGCATTTGGGACACATACAAAATTTGAAACTGAAAACACAAGCCAAACTGTTTGTTGAACTAAAATGTTAATTGAATTGAAATAAATAGAAAAAGTAAGCTTATAGATATATTCGAACTGAATGTGACGATGAGATTGATGAGCTACATTTTTCTCAATAAGCTTGATGAATGTTATGACTATGAGGATGATGTTGATAATGTGATGACGGTAATGACCAACATGCCTATGATGATAAATATGATATCCTAGTCAGAAAGTCTGTTTGATAGCAAGAATTTTATTATAAACCAATTGTTATCAATGATCATCAATGATCAAATATACTGTTGTGATAATACCCTTGTCATCAATATTCCTACTGGCTCAAAACACAGAAAAACAAAAACAAATTATTCGTAGATTTGGGATGGTTCATAAATTATGTCACGCTAAATTTCGACTATTCCGACCACCCCCCCCCCCCTTTGTCACGTTTTTGTATGAGTTCTACGAAATTTTTGTAAGGCTTGTCACGATTGGCTTGAGCCCCTCCCCCCCCTTGGAGTGTGACGTAATTTGTGCATGACCCCTTTCTACTATCAGTATTTATATAGTATCTGTTATTTTTGCTAATCAGCATATTGAAACAAATTGAGAATCTCATCAATAGAGTTGTAACATTAGGAAATGAAACAGTCTGTCATTGACGCCAGAAAGAAACCAAATCGAACAGTAATGGATTACCTTGGCTTTGCTCTTGCCCACAGTTGATCAGTAGAAGGTTTCTGGATTCATTTTATATTGGGAAAGGTATCTAACTTCAAATTACTCGTAAATGAAAGCATTAATCGAAAAAATATTTGGTAGGCGTCCCGGATAAAAACGTATCATTCAGTGAATGGAATAAACCATTAATGTACAATTTAACGTATTGGATACAATACACTGTAGATAATATTTTTTTTGAACACAGATCACAGATTTTTTAGATAAAAAAGATTTTTATAATTGGGAGATATAAATCAGAAATGCCTTTACTCTGTTTAGTTTTTCTCAAAAACAAGTATTTTAATATTACTCGATTACTTTTTCAAATCGACGTTAGTAACTTCCATATGATTTTGAGAAAATTTATTCAGAAGAATCACAAACTGTCTTCTAAAACTGTTTTGAAATAAATCACTTTTATAACATGTTTTCACCGTGAATATTGCTTAAATTTTCCATACAATCAGCTCTCGTTCAAACACTATGGAATTTCTGATATTTCCCACAAAAAAATTATTACAAAATTATAAGCCGATTTATTCAGTTACTTGCGACGTTTTTGTACCAGTGTAAAACCGATTCAAGAGTTTTGATCCATAGTTAAGTCACTTTGTCTCTCCATACAGCGGGGCGGCGAAAGTAGTGGTTAGGTTGCGAAAGTTGAAAATCTTACTATCGTCGTTTTGTTAATCAGGAAATTAAATGTTCTAAAAGTGAAAAATCGATTTGGCTCCGATAGAAATGTGTAGAATTTTGTCTGCGAAAGACGTAAAATCGATAAAGTAAGTTTGTATACTTTTTTGACTTTAGTCTGTTTGAATAAGTTTTCGAGATTTCAGGAATTATTATACTTAGTTTTAGAAGAATAAGTTCAAATTAAAAATTGTTGACATGCAAAAACAGTCATAATACGTTTGCAAAAATTCTTTTTGATCTAAATAATTTAAATTTTGAGTATTTTTGCGACACAGATTTTTATCAACACTGTCTACAGCGTTTCATTTAATTTTACTTCGTTCCATGATCTAAATGACGTTTAAACCATTTTAATCTGAACGACGCGCAATGGTCGGGCTCCATATAAAGGGGTGGCCAAAACTACCAAAATTCTTTTTGAGATGTTTATGTTTTTTTATCATTTTAAAATATACCTCATGTACAGTGTTGTGAAAAACTCAATTTCTCACAACTCACGCTTGAGATTTTTCATGCGTGAGTTGTCAATCATGCAACTCAGCAGTCAAAAAATCATAGGCTCACCTTTTTGACTCACTCTTGAGATTTTTCATGCGTGAGTTGTCAATCATGCAACTCAGCAGTCAAAAAATCATTGGCTCACCTTTTTGACTCATTGTCTCGTATTTCCACAGTTTACTCACACACGGCAATAATTTCTTGTTAGTCTGGTAAAATTATAGAAATCCTTTTTAACGTAAACAACAACATTCGGGTTTCACGAGTTTTTGCCGGGTTCCGACGTGTTTGTGGACATAAAAAACAAAGGATATTTAACGGGAAAGTTGTAAAAACAGGAGTGAACGGAACTTCCATTTTGCCCGGGGCGTTCCATGGCGTTTTTCAACAGCCTACTTGATGGCAAGACGAAGTTTGCCGGGACCACTAGTTTAAAATATATTTAATCACTGTTTGTACACATTTTGATCAAACTCGGTAGAATACAAATAAAATGTGTGCTTTCAGCCCAGTTTGATAACATTTTTAATGAAAAAATAAGTTAGGGGGACTGGGGGTAAAATGAACACCCTAAGCAATTTTCATGTTTTCTTGCTTATGAAGCTATCATATTCTTTTTCAATAGCTCAGAATTGAAGAAGGATGTTTATGCAATGTATTAAGTTGAAATACTGTGATGCAAATAGAATTTTATCAACATTATTATAATTTCGAAAATTTCTTTCCACAGAGTCAATGTTTCAAACATGTGGGTAAAATGAACATGTAACGGGGGTAATATGAACATATACTTGGGGTAAAATGAACATACAATGGGGGTAATATGAACACATGCTGGGGGTAAAATGAACATGTAGTGGGGGTAAAATGAACACCACTCAAATTGAACGGGTTGCGGCATGATGCTCGGCCTCTGGTACATGATTAATGCATATCTCACAGGCATTCCTGCATCGATGGAACGTTGAGCCGCGACCATTTGGATGGCTGTTCATGTCTGTCTTTATATTTCCTCCGGAAAACTCTTGATATCTGATATAAAATCCGGTAGTATTCGTCCTGCCATGGTGTTCATATTACCCCCATCTCGAGTGGTTCATATTACCCCCAAAGAAACAACATATTCCTATCATTTGTTCTAAGAATTTAGAAGATAAAAATACTTTTAATTTCCGTCTACCTATCATCCTTCTTCTTTTCTGGCGTTACGTCCCCACTGGGACAGAGCCTGCTTCTCAGCTTAGTGTTCTTATGAGCACTTCCACAGTTATTAACTGAGAGCTTTCTATGCCAATTGACCATTTTTGCATGTGTATATCGTGTGGCAGGTACGAAGATACTCTATGCCCTGGGAAGTCGAGAAAATTTCCAACCCGAAAAGATCCTCGACCGGTGGGATTCGAACCCACGATCCTCAGCTTGGTCTTGCTGAATAGCTGCGCGTTTACCGCTACGGCTATTTGGGCCCCTACCTATCATAAATACTTTAAAGATATGATGTGCTACGCAGTTTAATAGATTTTTCATGATTTTAGACATAAAAACCTAAAATTTCACGAGTGAAAATTTACATCATATGAGAAAACAGAGAGGCGTACTTTGTTTTTGTTTACTTTTCCAGCTTTTGACAGTTCAAGATCGCACTTGAGTTGTCGAAATAGCTCCTTAGTCTGAAAATTAAGGATGGTGCTATATTTTGCATAGATTTATAGCATAATTACCGTAAAACACAAACCTGTTCATTATACCCCCCCTGTTCATTTTACCCACAGTTCCCCTACGTAATATGTGAATAATCCCTTCTAAAACAATAAAAACGCAAAATAACATATTCAGATTACATATTTCATCGATGAGGGCGATAGTACAAGTTTTGACCAAACTTCATTATTTTCCGACCATTGTGCGACGTGCAAATTAGCAGGGTATAAACTAAAAAGTGTTCAGATTAAATGTGGTCAAACCAACGGGGGTACCCGGTATTACTTTTCTATCTCCTTTTGCTCAGTTTTATCTCTCCTATTACACTTGACAAATAGGGCTCTGCCCTGTTTTGATTTTGTTTGGGATTTTGACTTTTACTGGACTTGTTGTTTACCAATTCGAAGGAGGAGTAAAGGACAAAGATGAAGATTTTTTGGCAGACTTAACCTTGCGAAGTATATTAGATGATGATCAATAGTGCCATCAGGTATGATTAATGAGAGATTATTGTGAAAAATATTTCCAGTTCCAGTTTGTATGACGAACTAGGAAAGATCATGATGATCCGGAATCCTCCAAACATTTTGGTAAAGGAAATTTCAGTTCTATCACACCACACAAAATCTGAAACTAACACGGTACGTAATCTTTCCTGATTGTTATGTAAAGTGAGTTATAACTGAATATTCAACGATAAATAACGGACGGAGTCAAGGAAATTTACATCACGAAAAGATCCTGGATCGACCGGAAGTCAAACCCAGACACCTTCAGCATGGCTTTGCTTTGTAGCCGCGGACTCTAACCAATCGGCTAAGGTCTCACCTGTCAATTTATATGTATCATTTATGACAGAATTTTCTGTGTAAAAGTATGTAAATGAAGTCGTTTTAGATGCAATATTCATAAAGATAGGACAGGTTACGTTTAATATTTGGGATTTTGTTGTCAATGTTGAATATGATGTTTGTCGGAATTATCATTGAGTGTTCCATAAAAAATGGCTTAACATGATTTGCGGTAAAGGCAAGTAACGTTTAACATTAAGTAAATTCAAAACCGAATTTAGTACTATACCATTTAATTCTACTAGAATTTGTATCCTTTGACAGATACGCCAATTTCAACCTCAACTGTAAGGCCGCCTTCAGTGTCGTGTACACGACCCGAGTTGACAGATTTTTCCAACATATAATTGCGTAAACAGAAATTCCATTGAAATTTCGATTTCAAGAAGTGATAAAGCATGTAATTTTGGCAAATGTTAGATTCAAGATTACGGAATATTGCAATTTCCCTAAAGATTGCAAGCAGTTTTGAATCCATTTACATTATTTATCGTTTAATAACCAGTAATAATCCATTTAACTGACAGTTAGAAAATATTTCGTTCCGTGTATATATAAGATGTTTGTTGGTTTGTAGTGCCTAAGTGTATAATAATGTATACTAGGGCGATTGAACTTTTCAAAATGTTTGAAAATCCAATCTCCTATATGCTACTTTCCATCCTTACTATAAAAATAGTGTTCTGTAAAATTTTCAACTTTCTAGGTTGTGATTCAAACGTGGCCCAAAGATAATGAAGGTTTATATGGAAATTACTATGGAGAAATTTTGAGAAATGTTCTAAACGCGCAAGTACTGTAATATAAGAAGAAATTTATCATTCCATATTGAAATCTCATTCTTCAAACCTCAATGAAGGATGTTGCTGAAGAATATTGTTTTGGATGTTTGTACATGTTGCAGTGTTATAATCCCATATTAGGCTTAATAATAGCAAACAAACTCATGAACATCTCTTCTGCTGTCCGTCGGATTGAATTTCTTACTTTAACAAATTTATTTATTATGGATTGAAGAATGAGCTTTTACTTACTTACTTACTTACTTACTTATTTGGCTTTACATCAATTATCTTGATAAAGCCTCGCCAACAATATTTCGCCAATTCCCTCGGTTCATGGCCGCTTCTCTCCATCCTCGACTGTGACCCACGCTCTCCAGGTCCTGGTGTACCTGATCAATCCACCTAGCTCGCTGCGCCCCACGCCTTCTTGTTCCGACCGGATTCGTGGCGAACACCATCTTTACAGGGTTGTTGTCCGGCATTCTTGCAACATGCCCTGCCCAGCGTATCCTTCCAGCTTTAGCTACCTTCACGATACTGGGTTCGCCGTAGAGTTGAGCGAGCTCGTGGTTCATCCTTCGCCGCCACACGCCGTTCTCCTGCACGCCGCCGAAGATCGTCCTTAGCACTCGGCGTTCGAAAACCCCAAGAGCTTGCAAGTCCTCCTCGAGCATAGTCCACGCCTCATGCCCATAGAGGACTACCGGTCTTATGAGCGTTTTGTACATCGTGCATTTGGTGCGGGGGTGAATCTTTCTTGACCGCAGTTTCTTCTGGAGCCCATAGTAGGCACGACTTCCGCTGATGATGCGCCTTCGTATTTCCCGACTAACATTGTTGTCAGCCGTCAACAAGGATCCGAGGTAGACGAACTCGTCCACCACCTCGAAGGTATCCCCGTCTATCGTAACACTGCTTCCTAGGCGGGTCCTGTCGCGCTCAGTTCCGCCAACCAGCATGTACTTTGTTTTCGACGCATTCACCATTAGCCCGACTCTTGTTGCTTCGCGTTTCAGGCGGGTGAACAAATCTGCCACCGTTTCAAATTTTCTCCCAATAATATCCATGTCGTCCGCGAAGCAAACAAATTGTCCGGATCTCGTGAAAATCGTGCCTCGACTGTTAAGTCCGGCTCTCCGCATGACACCTTCAAGCGCAATATTGAACAACAGGCACGAAAGTCCGTCGCCCTGTCGTAGTCCCCGCCGAGACTCGAACGAACTGGAGTGTTCGCCCGAGATCTTCACGCAGTTTTGCACACCGTCCATCGTTGCTCTGATCAATCTTGTGAGCTTCCCGGGAAAGCTGTTCTCGTCCATGATTTTCCATAGCTCTATGCGGTCGATACTATCGTATGCCGCCTTGAAATCGATGAACAAATGGTGCGTAGGGACCTGGTACTCACGGCATTTCTGGAGGATTTGCCGCACGGAAAAGATCTGGTCCGTTGTCGAGCGGCCGTCGATGAAACCTGCTTGATAACTTCCCACGAACTCGTTTGCTATAGGTGATAGACGACGGAAGAGAATCTGGGATAGCACTTTATAGGCGGCGTTTAGGATGGTGATTGCACGATAATTTTCACACTCCAGTTTGTCGCCCTTTTTGTAGATAGGGCATATAACGCCTTGCTTCCACTCCTCCGGTAGCTGTTCCGTTTCCCAGATTCTGACTATCAGCCGATGCAGACAAGCGGCCAACCTGTCC
Source organism: Aedes aegypti (assembly GCF_002204515.2). NCBI lineage: Eukaryota > Metazoa > Arthropoda > Insecta > Diptera > Culicidae > Aedes > Aedes aegypti. The sequence goes on from NC_035108.1 coordinate 387,362,461, forward strand.
GGGCCCATCTTGATGAGTTCGGCTCCGATACCATCCTTGCCAGCGGCTTTGTTGTTCTTGAGCTGTTGAATGGCATCCTTAACTTCCCCCATCGTGGGAGCTGGTTGATTTCCGCTATCCGCTGTGCTGACGTAGCCATCGCCTTCGCTGTCCTGACCTTCTGTGCCTGTGTTCTCTGCGCCATTCAGGTGTTCATCGTAGTGCTGCTTCCACCTTTCGATCACCTCGCGTCCGTCCGTCAAGATGCTCCCATCCTTATCCCGGCACATCTCAGCTCGCGGCACGAAGCCTTTGCGGGATGTGTTGAGCTTCTGATAGAACTTCCGCGTTTCTTGAGAACGGTACAGCAACTCCATCTCTTGGCATTCCACCTCTTCCAGGCGGCGCTTTTTGTCCCGGAATAGGCGGGTTTGCTGTTTCCGCTTCAGTCTGTATCGTTCCACGTTTTGCCGCGTACCATGCTGCAGCATTGCAGCCCGCGCTGCATTCTTCTCCTCTAAAACCTCTTGGCACTCCTCGTCGAACCAATCGTTTCTTGAGCTCCGTTCCACATATCCGACAACGCTTTCGGCAGCGTCGTTAATGGCTGCTTTGACCGTCCTCCAGCAGTCCTCAAGAGGGGCCCTATCGAGCTCGCCCTCATCCGGCAACGCTGCCTCAAGATGCTGCGCGTACGCATTGGCGACATCCGGTTGTTTCAGCCGCTCGAGATTGTACCGGGGCGGGCGTCGGTACCGTACATTGTTGATGACGGATAGTTTTGGGCGCAGTTTCACCATCACCAGGTAGTGGTCGGAGTCAATGAGCTTTTACTATGAGGTAATAGCTTTGTACCGTTTTGATTCATATTACGGACAGCTTCAAATTCCGGACACTTTACTTCGTATGGAAAACATTTCACACGAAATGTTTCAATTTTTGCCGTTCAAAAGTTCTCACTTTTGAGGTTTTTTTTTAATAAGATTTTTCCATGAATATCTATGCAAGTTTATAATGCCCAACTCAACTACCATAGACATCTCTTTAGTGGTTTGACGAATTCAATTGATGATTTGATTGTTCTATTAATGATTATCATGAGCTGTCCGGAATTCGAATCAAAGTGTCCGGAATATGAGACAAAAGTGAGGAAGCGTCCGGAATAAGAATCATGAAAAGGTCACACATTTTGATTTATTTAAAATTATTTAAGTTGCGGAAGCGTATTCTTTACCCACCATTCGAAAGTTAAGAGTTTTTGACGCTCGATAACGCTAAGGAATCATGCAGAATGATTTATGTTGTATGCTCTACACTGGGTTATACTTCACTGAGGCCTTAAGTGTCCGTAATATTAATCAAAACGGTACTTGCATTTCTCAAAATTTCTTCAAAGTAATTTCCATATAAACCTACATTTAAATCACCAGCCAGAAAGGTGAAAATTTCACAGAACACTATTTCTATGGTAAGAATTGTAAAAAACACATGGGAGATTGGAATTTCAAATATTTTTCAATTTTGAACCGCCCTAATGTATACTTGAGAAAAACTTTATCGTTAAATACAAATTGGAGTATCTGTCACAAAGTTATCACCTCTGCCTTAATCGAACCTGTGAGCAAAACCAATTTATTACGGAATGAATGTCATCAAGCTTGCAAGAAAGCGAATCAAATAAATTGAAGCATATTTTGATTATAGTCATATTTTTATTTTATCTTCGATATTTTTACAGAATCACAAACATAATATCTAATCTAAACAGAAGACTTTACTAAAAACAAATCATGTAAACTATAAATAAAACTTATAAGTGTATCAACAAAAAGTGAGTTTAATTCTTAACGAATTAGAAATTATAATTGCTGTAATAACAAATTTATTCATTTGACACGATGTGACTGAACAAAACACGAAGCAGTTCAAAATTAGAAACATAAAATAATGATTTGATTTTTATTTCTTCAAATGCGATCAGCTATTTGGTTTGATTTCTTCTCGAAACTTTCTCATTCACACAAGCAGTTTAAAACAAAACAAAATATATATTGCAATAAATGACGATCGTATGCGGCGATGGCTTTGTTGTTCGTGTGTCGAAAAGATTCTACTTGATCTGCTGATCGGCTGATTGCAGCTTCTTGGAAACTGTTTGGTTTCGATTGATTTTGTGAGCGTGATTGCATGCAAGACACAAACGGAAGATTTAGTTGATGAACTTCGCAATGGATGTAGCTATGTGATGGTTGTGATTAAAACTAAAGGCACTTAATCAATCACACTCTTTCCTGCGTACAAGCGGTAGCAAAATGGCTGATCTACTGTTATCTACAAAATGAGACAGATGTAATGATTTTTTTGCTTTTGTTTGATGAGACTAAACTTGTAGAAGTAACACAAGCAAAACGCCTGTAATGTGTATAATAAAAGTTTTCTATGTTTGTTTGAAAGATAAATTTCAGTTATTGTGTGAGTAAATATAATCATCTACTTCTAGGCGTATTTTTTTATTTCCCAATTGTATGATAGTATATGGTTATGCATTTGGCGGAATAGGAATCACATTGGGAATACTTTATAAAGTATGCAATATGGGAGCACATTCTACCACATTCTGCCCTAGAAAAAAGTTTTCCACTCGTTACATACATTCAAACAATAATCATACACAGCGTTATATTAGAGCATGGTAACGGCATCAATTCTTAACTTTTCCAATTTTTCGTTTTTTATTATTCAAAAATGTTGTTTGAATCGACGAATCAGATATTCTGGATGAAGAGATTTGATGCTGTTACCATATGATGCAGTCGAGGAATGATATAGTTAATAGCACACTCGAGAGTAAAAATCTGCTGTTAACTCATGACACCTGAAATTTGAACTGTGGCCAGTTATGCACCAACGGAAATCCAATTTTCAGCAAATGCGACAACATCAATTCCAGATTATTCCAATCAGATGAGGTGTGGCGACATCCTTGAAGGTGTAGTAGTATACTGCCGGTTAGGGGGAAGACAGGGTGGTGCTAGCAAGTGTACTTGTGCGTGGGTGCGAGCGTGTCTGGATGGGTAGTGTCTCGGATTATTGCAAGTGACAATTTGAAACTGATGAGCCGTGATGACGGTCGATTGGTTGGTTTGGTTTGTGGCTTGGAGGTGCATTTGGTGTGTTTGTTTTCGGAAAGCTGCAGGATTCTGATTCGGTTTGCTCGCGCGCACTCACACATACATCACGGTCATCATGTTCTTTCGCTCCGTTTGGTTGGAAACCGCTCGTTCTACATAGCATGGGGGGATTTGCTACTATTTGGATCTCTAAAAGTGTACACTTTCAAGTGTGCTAGCACGGGACAGTTTGCCTATTTTCGCCAAAGCGCCAACAGCTAAATAAAAAAAAATGCAAAAAAGAAATAATATTAAAACAGGTGTTCTAAGGGCTATTCTGGTATGGTGCGTAAACAATAAATCAAGCATAGGCTTAAAAAAAATCTGTTATAAAATAAGTGATACTCACTACGATTTCTAAATCTAAAATATAGTTCGATAGAACAGATTGTTTCCTTATATTCAAACTATAGAGTATCATCTCATTTAAAAAAAAACTATAAAAGTCAAAGAAAAACTTCTCTCCAATGAATCGCACGTGTTCCTATATAGCGCACACAGGAACAAAAATCCATCTAAATTGCAACGTAAAGCATGCACGTAAAACGAATGCAAGAATTGTTGCAAATTCACATGTCACATCGTGAAAAACTGCATTAACATCATGTTAATTAATGCGAATTAACGCGTAATTGGTCCATGTCAGATTGCACAATGTTTAGCGAAAATTCTAACTCCGAAACTGTTATTTTTAGAGAAAAATGTTCTTTAAAGAAATTCGTGTTAACCGTTTGGCCTATAAGAATAAAATGTATACTGAACAAATATTTTATTTATTTTCATAAATATTTAAAAAATGAAACATAAATTTCAAATTGCAAAAAAAAAAAACAATTTTTAAATTTTTTTAAAATTTCACCATAGAATCTTGATAGTTAACAGATGTCTGGGACAAAGTTTCATGATGGAGAAATTTTTAATAAAATGGTTTTTCTAAGAACTACTTTCTGCCTATTTTCAAAATTTCGTTTTTTTTTGTCAAAATAAATTTGTTCTGATGATTCAATAAGAGAATCTTGAAATTATTCTGAACTATTATGATTATATGGATAATTTCTCTAGAAGTAGCCATTTTCGAATTATATCGAGTTTAATGCAAAACATATTATTTGAATAATAAAATAGGCTATTTTCGCGATTCTCCATCAAGGAAAATAAGCAAGTGGAAAGAAATATGGTCTTTATTCTTGTAAGCGTTTTATTAATAATGAAGAATCGTGAATATCTAATGAAATTGACCAATTTTAATATTCAAATAGTATTTTTTGCATTAAACTCGATATAATTTGAAAATGGCTACTTCGAGAAAATTTTTTGTTATAAACATTATGGTTTAGAACCATTTCAAGATTCTTATGGCATCAGAGGGATTCCACGGAGGCATGCAAGTCGATTCTGATCGACCATTTCAAAAATATCTGAAACACAGTTTTTCAGTTCCATCTAAATCGTCATTTTCCGATATCAAATTTTCAAGTTGAGTCACGACTAACTTTTCAAAAGGGTATATGTGAAAATGGTTCAAAAATATTCAAAAAGCTGCACAGCAAAAACGGTTCGTTCGATTGTTAGACAACTAAAGAAACAAAGTTAGACAACTAAATAAAGATTCCAAAAAAAATACACACAGCAAAAAAAAATTTTTTTTTTGCATTAAAAAACATCATTTTTGTCACAAAAACTCAAATATCTCAAAACCCTATCGGAATACCAACGTAATTTTTTGAGGGAAAACGGTCCATTATATTAGCTATCTACCATAAAAATTTGGTGATGGTAAGCCAATAAACAAAAAAGTTATGAAATTTCAAATATTTCACAAATTTGACACTTAGTGAAATTTTTTTTTTTCATTGTTAATTTTTTTTAGGACCGCAGTTTGTTGCTGAATTTTTTGTTAAGGGTACCACATGAGGTTAACAAGTTGTTTTCATGATATTTTATTTAATTATTCATAACTATTATAGCATCTATTAGAAAGTTAGACGCGATCCAGTGTTGTGATCTAAAGTCTTGATAGTGTCATATTTTTTATTGTACGTAACTGAAGAAAAATTCTCTCAATATTCAACACTACCTTTTGATAAAAGAAACCTATAAGAAATCTAATATTGAAGACAAAAGCTACAAAAAAAGTTTTCTATACAGGTATACGACTAGTTTACCTGCAAAAAGTTTACCTCGTAGAGAACAAGGCGGGTCTATACCCAGGTGATCTAGTATACGTAAAGCAGGTCGGTTTTCTCGGCGCTGGTTTTCTCCACAAAGTTAAAATCTGATTACACCTGGGTATAGACCCGCCTTGGTAGAGAATAGACTTTGTTAATCATATTTGGGAGAAAGCGAGTAACTTCAACAACATCAAAAACATGATAGGTACATACCATGAACATACTCACGAAAAAGCTAAAAATATACTACCACTATGGTTATAAAAGATATAATTGTAAAATTTTTCTTCAGTCAAGCAAACGACACCAAACTAGTCAGTAAAAACTTAAAGGTGATTGAATGCAAATTTACGCATTTGTACGTCCTGCCGTTTAAACGTTGACAAACGGGCAATCTGTACATCATCGGTGGATCAGGTTGCAGGAAGTTCGAAATCAACAATAACTGAGGAATTACTAGAAGCACCGACAACAACTGAGGAGTTACCAGAAGTACCAAGTGCAGATAGTCTTGCCACGGTACCATCAGCGACATCTGTTTCAACAAATCAATCAGAAGATGAGTGCATCCAGAAGGTCAACATCGAACGCTTCAACGAAGGGATAGCTGGAATAAAAGTGACTCCGATTAAATGGACGAAGATGGGTTACGTCAATTATCCCGAGAAAAAATACCGTGAAATCAACGAAGCTGTACGAAGAAACCTCTTCAAATTAGGACCTGAGGATGTGGAAAATACAGACTACGATGAGGTAAAATTATGAATATGAAGGAAAGGTTCTCGAATCTAGCCACGACAAGGAAAGAAAAATTATTGATTTTGTCGATGCTGCCAAGCTCGTGGTCTATTCAAGACGCCATTGATGAGTTCAAAACCAATAGAAATACAGCAAAAGAGGCAAAACAATTCAAAAATAACTGTCTTGCAACCAAAAATGCTAGGTCGAGTACTTCATTAACAGATGAGACAAAAGAAAAAATAATTCAATATTTTGAAGACGATGAAGTAAGTAGAGCTATGCCTGGCCAAAAAGATTATGTATCTGTAAAAAAAGATGGAAAGCGTCAAGCAATCCAAAAACGATTAATGATGACTACTTTGAAAGAAGCGTATACACGCTTCAAGGAAATTAACGAAAATATTAAGGTAGGTTTTTCCTCATTTGCAAGCCTTCGTCCAAGGCAATGCAAGCTTCTATCCAATTCAGGAACACATAATGTTTGTGTGTGCTTCTTCTTCTTTCTTCTTCTTTCTGGCGTTACGTCCCAACTTGGACAGAGCCTGCTTCTCAGATTAGTATTCTTATGAGCACTTCCACAGTTATTAACTGAGAGCTTTCTTTGCCGATTGACCATTTTTTGCATGTGTATATCGTGTGGCAGGTACGAAGATACTCTATGCCCTGGGAATCTAGAAAATTTCCTTTACGAAAAGATCCTCGACCAGTGGGATTCGAACCCACGACCCTCAGCATGGTCATGCTGAATAGCTGCGCGTTTACCGCTACGGCTATCTGGGGTGTGTGTGTGCACAACACACGAAAATATTAACCTAATCTTACATAGTTTGAAAAGAATCAATTTATCAAAGGATATTAAAATGTTAACTGGTAGTCTTTTGTGTGAAAATACAACATCAAATTGCTATCTACGATCTTGTTCGGATTGTCCAGATTCTTCATCATTGGAAAATACTTTATTCGCTGAGTTTGAAGAAAATTATATTGATCAGTTATCATTTGAGCAATGGGTGACCACGGATAGGTGTGACCTAGAAACTATTTTAAAACCTGTAGATGAGTTTGTGTCATTTTTTTGCTTGAAATTAGAAAGTTTAATTCCTCACGACTTTATTAAAACAGAGCAATCCCGCTTTTTAAAAAATACGAAAAATACATTACAAGATGGTGAATTTTTAGTCATTTGTGATTTTTCTGAAAACTATAGCTTTGTATTGCAAGATGAAGTGCAGTCCCATCACTGGAACGTACAACAAGCTACAATTCATCCATTCGTTATTTATTTCAATGGAAGTACGAAAATTGAACATTTTAGTTTTATTGTAATTTCCGAAGATTTAAGACACGACTCAGTATCTGTAAATTTGTTCATTGCCAAAATGATTAACTTTTTTACGCGTTGATAAGGATAAAGAAATCAGAAAGATATATTTCATGTCTGATGGAGCAGCATCGCAGTACAAAAACCGTAAGAATTTTTCGAGCCTATGTCAATTTAAATCAAAGTACGGAATTGATGCAGAATGGCATTTCTTTGCTACGTCACATGGCAAAGGTCCTTGTGATGCTATTGGAGGAACCATAAAGCGCATGGCCACAAGAGCAAGTTTAGCCAAAGAACGTGAGCATCCAATTAAAACTGCAAAAGAACTATTTGATTGGGCGAATCGCAGAAAAGAAGAAGATTTAACAAAATTATCATTTTGTTTTACTACTACTGAAGAGTACGAATTAACGGCATCAGAGCTCAGCGAGCAATATAATAACGCGAAAACGATCCAAGGAACCCAAAAATTTCACTGTTTCATTCCATTGTCAGAAAATAAAATTAAAGCAAAACTTTACTCGAACTGTACTGATAATGATGCAAAAGTGTTCGATATTGTAAAAAAATTGAATAACAATAAATAAATAAATAAGTATTAATAAAATGTTTTCATGATCTCATAACGCATACCCAAATCCAAAACTTTTAAAGTTTATATATAACATTTAGAAACTCATCGATCATACTCTAAAAAAAATATCCTGGTAAAAAAAATTATTTTCGTGTAATCTGTTAATTCATTTTAATTTATACATATATACATATACATATGATATTTATACATATACATAATATTTATACATATTATATACATAATACTAATGAATACATGAAAACGACTTGTTTAATTCACGCAAGGCCCTTAACAATAAAATCAGCAACAAACTGCGGTTCCCGTAATAATTTACACCAAAAAAAAAAAAAATTTTTTCCTACTAAATGAGAAAATTGTGACATGTTTGAAATGTCATAACTTTTTTGTTTATTGGTTTACCATCACCAAATTTTTATGGTAGATAGCTAATATAATGGACCGTTTTCCCTCAAAATTACGTTGGTATTCCGATAGGGTTTTGAGATATTTGAGTTTTTGTGTCAAAAATTATGTTTTTTAATGCAAAAAAAATAAAAAATTTTTACTGTGTTTATTTTTTTTGGAATCTTTATTTAGTTGTCTAACTTTGTTTCTTTAGTTGTCTAACAATCGAACGAACCGTTTTTGCTGTGCAGCTTTTTGAATATTTTTGAACCATTTTCACATACACCCTTTTGAAAAGTTAGTCGTGACTCAACTTGAAGATTTGATATCGGAAAATGACGATTTAGATGGAACTGGAAAACTGTGCAAAGTTTCTGCTCAATAGAAAAAAATGAATCAAAAAATTTACCAAATTTTGGTGCTGTCGCTTGGAATCACTCATCATCAAAACGTATTTATTTAGACAAAAAAATAAAATTTTGAAAATCTACCAAAAGCTTATCTTAGAATTTTTTTTTATTTAAAATGTCTCCATCATGAAACTTTGGCCCAAACATCTGTTTACTATCAAAATTCTATGGTTAAAATTTTTAAAAATATTAAAAATGGGGTTTTTGTGTAATTCAAAATTTAAGTTTTATTATTGTTTTTTCATGAAAAAAACATTAAATTATTTTTTTAATGTTTTTTTTTTTTTGTAGGCCAAACGGTTCACTACAACTTCTTCTTAGAACATTTTTCTCTATAATCAACAATTTTGGAGTTAGAATTTTCTAAATAAGTTGATTGCAAACATTTACAAGCCATTTTCAAAAGTTATTCTCGAGTCAAAATGATCGATTTTCCTATGGAAAACCATACCATTGTATCATACCAAAAACATGTGCAAAATTTACTGCTAATCGAAGATGGTCGAGTTTTGTGACTGACCGATATGACATGGAATTCGTCTATATGAACAGCAGCGACTAAGTCTATCCCACGAACTAGTGGCCGAGTCGGATTTAAAGCTATGCCATGGTGATGCACTGCCCCACTGGGATAAAAATAAATAAGGAACAAAAAAAATAAAAAAAGTTTTTTTTTTTCAAATTTTTATTTTTAACGATAATTGTTGAACTTTTATCAAACGTCCTCTGGATCATTATTTTAATTATTTTTTACTTGAAAAAATTGAATATACCTATCTGACGTCCCCTTCTCCCCTTCAAAATTTTCGGATTTTTGAAGGGGGGGGGGGGGGGTGACATAAAAGAAAATTAATATTTGTATTAGCCTAATGGGAGGAAACTAAAATTTCTAAAAATTACCAGGAACTCAAAAGTGCTTATTTGAGGCTGATATTTTGTACAACTCATATCGCATACTAGGTGAAATGTTAGAAAATAATTCTGATTGAAATTTCATTGCTATCACATTACTAGACCCATTTATAATCTCAATGTGACTGTTATGCGGTTACAATTATCAATGTGACAAAATAACTTGGTATTTTTTTCGAATTTTCTAGAACAATCTCACAGATTTCAGTAAGTTGATCGAAAGTATTTATCATTTGATGACTCTCCATGGTATTAACTCCATTTTGTCAAAAATGTCGAATGTGACTGTTTTGCAGTTATGGGCAATGCACACGAAAGGCGATTAATGAAGCGAGGGAACAATTGTGGAAATTGCTTCGTAGAAAAAATCTCCCCTAACAACAAGACGACCGAACTGTGGCGTACTACGATCAACATATTACGTAGCAATCGGCAACAGCATCCGGTCATCCTCAAGCGAGCGGGCAATTTCACAGACAACCCCGAAGAAGCAGTCGAAGAACTGGAGACGGATTACGACGAAAAATCGGCGACATCCAGCCAACCTCCATCGTTCTTTATGGTGATATCGGCAGCTGAGAGAGTTCACAGATTTCTCGCCTAATACCGGCAATGTGTATACCATTGACATCACCCTAGCCGAACTTCTGTAGGCTCTCGACAAAAGGTGAGGTATGGTAAAGGTACCCTACCTTCAACGTCTTCCCCTGGCTGCTTCCGAATGTCGACGAGCATTCAAACTCTCGTAGTATCCTTAGATCTGTCGAAGGCATATGACACAACTTTGTGGCACGGTATACTGAGTACAGGTCTTGGCGGATACGTGGCCGCATGTTCAATATGCTTTGGAGTTTCCTCTCGGAGCGTACATTTCAGGTTGCTGTTGGTAGACACTTGTCGCGCGAACATGAGCTGGAAAATAATGTGCCACAGGGATTCGTTCCATCTATGACGCTGTTTCTCGTCGCAATGTAGCTAATCTTTCGGCTGATACCAAGTGGAGTATAAATACTGTTATATGCCGACGACGTCCTTTTTGTAGTTCGAGGAGCGTCGAGCGAAAAGTTACGCCGGAAACTGCAGGCCGCCGTGAAGGCAATCGATGAATGGGCTAAATCGTTGGTTTTGCTTATCATCACGTAAACGATGTTACGGAGCATGGGCATAACCCTAGATCAAACACTGAATTTCGAGCCACACTTCCAGACTGTGAATAATTCGTGCGAATCCAGACTGCGGATACTGCAGATGATAGAAGCTAAACTTCCACGAGGTAACCGAACAAAGATGCTGCAAGTCGGTTCAGCCTTAGTGACTGCAAAACAAACCCACGGCATTGGAAAAGTGAGCCGAGAAGGACCGGATATTTTTCCAATCCTCGTGCCTGTCAACAACTAAACGATCCGTTACGCCTCGGGGGCATTTGTGACCAGCCCAATAAATGCGGTCATGGCCGAAGCGGGAACTCTACCATTTGAGCTTGTACAATTGACAGTGCCAACGGCTATATCAGTAAAACACCGAAACAACAGCAAACTCCTGCTGCTCCAACGAGATTCGGACCGTCTGAACTAACTAATACAGCATTCCCTGCTATCGATCATTTAGTAAGAAAGATCGACTATGGCACACATAAAAGCCATCCATTATATGGGACGTCAAAAAATCGCTTTAAAGCCGGTTACCCACCGGAAAGAGTTCTTCCAGTTCGTCCAGTAGTTCAGCAAGTGATTAAGGATATAGTTTCTTGAGTACCAAAATGGTCTCTAATATTGCACGTTACTTCCCCCTCCACTTTCCGCTCCCTCTCTCCACACTTCTCACAGTGTTTTGAGAGCGATCACAAAAAAATATTAGTTGGAGTTACTAACTTTATCGTAGAGGATTGGTTTCTTAACTGAAGGCATTCCATAATATGTTTATTACAGTTTACCAGTTTTTGAATGCAAACACGTAGTTATTGCTGTGATTTGTGCTGTAAAATATAACTCACTACCGAATCACTTCTTCGTCACGCACCGTGTTGTTGTTTGCTAGCTTTTTTGTGCCCGTTCTAAAATGCACTTTTAATGGTGTTTCTACTCATCGTAGCAACTCAAAAATGTGGTGCGATACTTGAAACACTATATTCTTCTCGCGCCGTGCTGTTTGGAGCAAAAAATCACTTAAATTCATCGATTTGTGCTCAAAACGCGAATTCACTGAGTCAACATTGTTTATGAATTGGATGCATTGCTCTCGGTTGCTGGAAGTGATGTCAGTTATTATGTTTGGATTAAAAATTGTTTGGATATTCATACGCTTGCTTCAACCACGTACTCCACAATTACAAAACACTCAAAAGGTGTACACAATGTCTCAAGTATTGCAAAACATTTTTATGCCTGAGAAAAACTATATGGGACACAGTTTAACAGCAAGAATGAATTCGGATATCATAGACAATTATAGACAATTCAAATGCATTCTGATGGAAACTTTTTCCATCCTTGAGAAGAGAGAGGAGAGAGGAGAAAACTACCGAAAATGTCAACAAAGCACGCATGGTGTGAAAAATGCTTATAATTTTGGCCAAAACATATTTGGGACTCTATGAAAACTTGTAACTAATTAATGATGTTCATAACAGAGCCTTTGTCTTGTCCTCTTCATATCTCCATCGGGCAAAACCCATGTGAACATCTGGAAGTTAAATGTTTTGATTGATAATAATAACGACATTTCTCCCGATTGTTTTCGTTACGAAACTACCGGAAATTTATCTGATCATTCTTCACATGGCAATCTTACTTCTATTACGACCAAATACGTATGTAATGCAGGATGAATGAGATGGATACTTGAAAATAATAAAGCATTGATAGTTTGACTCCTAAAGAAACTGAATTTAAACGCAAAATTAATCATAAACAGATTAACTAACGAAAAACCCGTGCCATGGAAGTTTGAAAAAGACTGTCACCACGATATAAAAGAGGTTCACAAACAACGAAAATTTGTTCAAAATCATATTAGTTCGAAACTTCGTAAAGAGAAATACGCACACGAGCACACCTATGTTTGGTACGATACGGAACTTCGGTTTGAAAAGAAAAGAGATGAACTCCTTTCCGATAGGGACTTTGAAGGAACGGTAATTGAAAACTCAGCTCATATCTTTGATTCATCTTAATCGCTATATGCAAGCGAATGAGAGCTCATTCGCGTTTGCGGTTTGATTTATTGAGATTTTTAGTGTTGCACAATATTCGATACCTATTAGTAAATGGCAGGTTCTGAAACTACGGTAGCAAAAGCTTTGCGCCAAGCTATATTAGTTACTGGTTTTTCTAGTTACATAAGGTTTTTTTGATGATCTGGTTTCATAAGCAATAGAGGAGAAGTTTGAACGCATCAAGGGTAAATTCACCGGTACAATTGTTAGAAACAGTCAGAGTGATCATATTAATTCATAATGAAACCAATGCTATCATTTGATTTGGACAGGTGGGTTTGATTTTGATGTAACCTAATACTGATCATTATAAATTTAACTACTATTTTCTGGTATGGTCACTATGGAACTGATGATTGCGATGAGAGGTGAGAGTTAGCCTATTTCTTGTCTAAAACTGTGAATGATCAATGAGCAAGCTTAATTTTGATTCCTAATTTAGGTATATTCACAAAAAAATTTTGATACGATTTTGCTTTCTAACGGATGATGCTTGTTGATGCGTATGTATATGTGTGTATAATAAAAATGCGCAAACTTATTACTGGCTACCATTTCAATTTTCGCTTTTTTGTTTGTTTTGTTTTGTCAAGCCTATTCATAGGTGTTTTAAGCATTTTAGTTCAATCTTATATTGTTGTTTTCAATTTGCAATTTTTTTTGCCGTGGGTATTTTTCGTTTTACGATTTTCTTAAACTGGAAAAAGGGAGGAAATTTTAGCACTTACCGTAGCCTTCACCCTGCAGGAACAATCGGAACGCCTCGGCCAGCTTGCCGGGTTGCTCCTCCAATACGAGACCGCAGTCAGAGATCTAGAGGGGGGAATGGAAATGGATTATTAGATGGTGGTAACGTACGTCAAATACATTTGGTTGATAATTTCATGAAAGATATTAAAAATAAGTTATATTTTGTTTAATCATAGGAAGTTGTGTTAGACTTTGCAATAAGAATAGATTTCATGCGTGAAAAAACAACTCGATATTCTGCCAGACTATGCATATGAACTTTTTCTATATTTCTGCATCAAAAACTTCATTCGTTAAACTATTTAAACAAACTTATGTTCAACTTATGACTTTCAAAATTCCAGTCAGACCTAATTCAATCGACAGCTTTTTTGAGCAAATCGTAAACGTACGACGAAAAAAAGCAATTTCCACCTATCACAGTACGTCACGTCATATCTTATTTCTCTCACCAATCGGAAACTTTTACCGAAAGCGATGAAATGCGATACCCAGCATGTCGCAACTGCAAACAGCAAACGGGAAAAATAATGATTCACATAAAGAAAAATCGAAACTTTCCACAGCTTTCCACAGGGCTGCAGAAGAACGTTGCACTCAATTACTTGAACTAAGGGATACGAATCTTCTGGGGAGTCGACTTGCAGCAGAGTTGGAAAATCATCAGCCGTATAGCTTTGCAAGACCCGGCAAAGTGGAAAGTTTTCTGGCGCAGAGTCTTGGTGTCACCAAGAATATATGGGTGCGGAACTTGTCCATGAACAAGGAAAGACGGATGATTAAGGCGGGAAAACTTTGCACTCTGCAACCTTTTGGATACTGAGGATGGTAATTAGCAAATAAATCTGCTTCGCACTAGCTAGTTGGTACGACAAAGATAAACGCAACAGATTTGTCTCAGGAAGAAGCCATGGAATTGATTGGGGAAGTGATTAAGCGGTTTTTGGGCTTCTTATTGACATCAATCATCAAATAAGAACAAAACAATCGACATAAAATCTCCTTATCTTCTCCTTATGACGCAGTTCATGAGTGCGCTTTGAAAAGCTCAAGTAAGCGGTTTGGTTGTTATTATTCATGGATCGCATCACCCACCAAAGGTGACTCCCAGATCTTTTCCCTTCCTCACTAATCGACACACTTCCCGTGGTGATTGTGGAGATGCAGAGGTATTCTCGATTTCGGAAGCAACAATCATTACATACTAACATTCCTTCCCGGTTCCAACTGACTGTAAGGACTTGGGCAGCGCCGTTATTGGATCATCTAAAATGTGCACTTCGACAGTAAGCGGAAAGTCCTTTCCCATATTCATTTGGATCGAAGTGCAATTCTTACTTGTTCCGATCAATCAAAGAGTAGCAACCATTGACATGTGCAATCAGTCTCTGCTTTGCTTATCTGATTTATAACAAAGTTCATGGTAAATACTTGACTATATCTTGACTAATTCCTGATAAGATCTTTTTCGGATTCATGGGTAAATTAGTTCAAGATTATTTTTTCTGTAAATTTATAACAAGGTCTTTGGAAGCTCTCAGAGGAGATCCATCACCAGAAATTCCCCCAAGGATTTCACCAGGACTTTTTCCAGGACATCCTACTAGGAATCCTCCTTAAATTCCACCATGTGTTGCTTCAGGAATTACAAAAGGAATTCAGCAATTCTTTCTAGTTATTTTTCCACAGATTCCTCCAGGGATTTATCCAACAAATTCCAAAGGGATTCTGCAGTGATTTATCCAATGCTTCCTTCAAGAATTCCACCGAAAAATCGGCCAAAGATTCATCCAGGAATTCCTCGAGCGAAACTTCAGGAATTACTAAACAAATTCTATGAGGATTTTTTTCCTGCGATTCCACCAGGAATTCCTGTAGAAATTTTTAAAGAGATTTCTAAATAAACCCCATACAAGAATTGCTGCTTTCAAAAATATTCCATTTATTCTTCTAGGGATATCGCTAGGAATACCTCCAGAAAATCCTAAAGATTTCCTACAGAAATACATGCAGAGATTTATTCCGTGAACTTTTACAGTGATTCTACCCAGAAGATCCCCAAACATTCATCAAGGAGTTCTTTCTGGGATCTCACCAGGAAGCCTTCAGGGTTTCCACAAGAAATACTGCAAGAGTTAAAAAAAAAATTCCACAAGGGATTCTACCAGGAATTTCCTTAGAGATCCCGCTTTCAATTTGTTGAGAGGTTACCCCAGGTTATTTCTCGGGGATTCTTCTAGGAAAGCTTCTATAAGTTGTTTTTAATTCTTCCAGTTTTTCCTTCAAAGATTCTTCTCTGTATCTCTGAAGGGACCCTACGAGGTATTGGACCTAGGATTTCCGAAAGAAATCCGGAATTCCGGAAGGAATCTCTGAAAGAATTCCTAATAACCCTTGAAGATCTTTGGAGTTTTCCCGAGAGGTATTCCTTAAGCAATGCCGAGATAAAAACCTTGAGGAATTTTGGGAGGCATCCTTTGAACCATTCTGGGAGAATTATCCTGAAGAATTCCTGTCGGAATCCCTTGAAGAATAGAAAAACGCCTGGAAGAAAATTCCGGTAGAATCCCTTTTTAAATTCCGGGAGTAATCCGTAATTAATGGCCTCATGGAACCCAACATAACCTAAGAGGAATTCCTGAAACAACCTTTTTAAGAATTCCTGACAGAACATCTGATGGAACCCTAGAAGGTGTTCATGATGGAGTCCTAGAAAGAATTTCTGATGGAATCCCTACAGAAACTCCCAAGGAAATATAGTGTGAGACTCCTGATGAAATCCCTAGAAGAATCTTTTGATGGAATCCTTGGAAAAACTTCTGATGAGAAGAGAAAGTCTTGATAGAATTACTGTTGAAATTCCAGTTGGAATTTCTGAATAAACCCTCAATAAAAACTCCGGAGCAACTCCTGATAAAATCCCTAGAAGGACTCCTAGTGGAATTCCTAGAGGATCTCCTGCAGTAATTCCTAGAAGAACTTCTGATGTAATCCCTGAAGGAACTCCTAATGGAATCTCTGAAGGAACTCCTGGAGGTATCCTTATTGGAACTCCTGATGAAATCCCAGGAGGGTTTCCTGATGGTATGCCTGGTGGAACACCTTGAAAATTTTAAGAAGAAATCTTGATGGAATTCCTTGAGGAATCTCTGATACAATCTCTAGAGAAATTCCAGGTGCAATATCCGAATAAACTTCTGATAGATTCTCTAGGGAAACATCTGAAATAACCCCTGTAGGATTTCCAGGTGGAATCTCTGAAGGAACTCCTGATGAAATTCCTACATAAACTGTTGAGAAAATTCTCGGAGGAATTCATGGTGGAATATGTTAAGGAACTTTTAATTAAATCTCTGAAGAAACTACTGATGAAATCCCTAAAAGAACTTCTGGTGTAATCCCCAGAAGATCTCCAGATGAACTCCCTAGAAGAACTTCTGATATAAGCCCTAAGGGTGTTCAAGGTGGAATCTCTGAAGAAACTTCTGATCTAATCGCTAGACAAACTCTCTACAGAAACTCCAGTTGAAATTTCTGAACAAATTAATGATAAGATTCCTTAAGGAATTGCTGATGGAGTCCCTAAAGAAATCCTGATGCATTTTATTAAGCAACTTCTGACATAAGTTCTGGAGAAGTTCCAGGTGAAATCTCTGAAGAAACTTCTAATGGAATCTCTGGAGAAACTTCTTATGAAATCCCTGGAGGAATTTATGATAAGATTCTTGATACAACTTTAGAGCAACTCCTTTTGATATTCCTGGCCATAATTCTGAGTGGAAATCCTCGAGGAACTCCTGATAGAACCTCTGGAGGGATTCCAGGCGAAATGTCCGAAGGAACTCTTGATGGAATCTCGGGAGGAACTCCTGATGAAATCTCCAGGAGAACTTCTAATGAAAACCTTAAGAGTACACTTGATAAAATTCCTATAGGAACTTTTGATGGAATCCTTGGAGGAATTCCTAAAGATATTCTTGTTGGAACGCCTGATGAAATCCCTGATGAAATTCTTGATAACATTCCTGATAGAATCCTTAGAGAAACTCCTTGTGATATCCCTGAAAATAATTCTGACGGAAATCCTAGAGGAGCTCCTGATGTAATCTCCGGAAGAACTTCTGATAGTGCTATTGAATCTAGGTGAAATCTTTGGAGGAACTCTACTGCCCATACTCGCAATACAGTCCCATTAGGAAAATCATCATGTCGAGAAAAACGCATCTGAACCTTACTGCAAAATTTTTCGTAACGCCGCAGGTGGCAACATAAAATTCTGGTGTCATTACTCAACACATTATCATTACAGTATAAGAAAATGCTCAACAAATAAAATATTGTTAATGCAGTTTATTTTACTGTAAAAATCCAAGATAATATCAGGTGGGACTCGTTATCCGAGTACTTTTCACACCAAATGCAAATATACCCGCATACCAGTCCCATTACTTGGGACTCGCTTACTTTGTTATCGCGCACCTTGACACATTTGTTGGCAAGTCTTCCAAAACACTTTTCCTTTTGCTAAAATTTGCTAAAATTAGTGTTATCATATTTTAATTACAATAGTTCCTTTAAAACAATAAACTATACGGTGGTGATAGTGACAGTGTTCAAGACATTCCTGGGCTAGATGGTAGTGATGCGGCCAGCCAATATGAATAGTACCTTGGATTCATCAGCAGTACGTTTATGTTGGGTTGGAAACATAGTCAATTCTAATAGCTATCAAGGTATAAAATCGGGCAAGCTTTGGTAAGCCTGAGTTCGGCAAAATTGTTACAAATTTCTAAGATATGCCTTCTTATTTCTCATCTTTAGTTATCGCTAAAACACAGTTTGACCCTTCAACGATACCAGTGGGAAAAGCTTTCCACTCCACGTCGTTGGAAGATGAACCTACCGGAGGCGAAGATTTCGTTACTAATTGACTAGAGGATGAGAGATGTGACAGGTATAGCTTTGACTTGGAGGAATGCTGTTTATCTTATTTATTGTTTAGACTTTCGCAAGAATTAAAAACTTAATATGTTTCAACCATTAATATCACAAGTCATGTCATGCAAAAACTACATTTTTATGGAATAAATGTGACTTAAAACACTCAAAATAGTAGTATTTCTTTTTTTTTTGAAATGATAACTACGATGCAAGATTACAGGAATCATAACAGGAAAGGGTTAGCTTGAATTTCATCGTAATCTACTAGTGGGACTGTTATGTGGGTACTTTCAATATGGGACGCACATAGTTTGGTATTTTTTTCGCATTTTGTCCATACAAAAATACAATTTTAGGTATGCTACCAAGAAGTACACTAATAATAAGTACGAAGAAAACTAAAAAGTGATGAAAATTCAAATGGGACTGTTATGCGAGTATGGGCAGTCTAGATGGAATCGATGGATGAATTTTCAATGGAATCCTTGGAGGAACTCCTAAAGATATTATTTAAGGAACTCCTGATGAAATCCCTTGAAGAGCTCCTGATGGAATAGAAACTCCTGATGAAATACCTGGATGAATTGCTTATAAGATTCCTGATAGAACTCTTTAAGCAATTCCTTATGATATGCCTAGAAGAAATCCAGATGGAATTCCTCGAGGAACTCCTGATATAATCTCTGAAGGAACTCCTGATAGAATTTCTGAAGGAACTTTTCAATGAATCCTTGGAGGAACTTCTGATAATATCCTCAGAAGAACATTGATCGAAGCCCTGAAGGCACTCCTGATAGAATCCCTAAAGGAACTCTTGATGACATCCTTGGAGAAATTCCTAAAGATATTCTTGAAGGATCATTGGGGGGGGGGGGGGGGGGTGGTTGATCATTGTAGAGAACCCCTATAGGAGAACTCTAATGGAAACTGTAAAGATACTCCTAATAGAATCCCTATACGCACTCCTGATGGAATTCCTGGTAGAAATCCTGATGGAATCCTTGGAGGTATTTCTAAAGATATTCTTGAAGGAACTTTTTATGGAATAATTGAAGAAACTCCTGATAAATTCCAATGAAGAACTCCTGATGGAAATTCTATATAAACTCCTGATGAAATCTCTAAATGAATTCCTAGTAAGATTTCCGATAAGATTCCTGATGGAATCTCAAGAGAAACTCCCTATGAAATCCATAGAAGGAATCCTGATCAGATTTCTCGAGAAACTCCAGATACAATCTCTAGAGGAACTCCTGATAGAATCTCTTGAGGAATTCCAGGTGAAATCTCAGAAGCAACCCTT
This sequence comes from Aedes aegypti, assembly GCF_002204515.2. Taxonomy (NCBI): domain Eukaryota; kingdom Metazoa; phylum Arthropoda; class Insecta; order Diptera; family Culicidae; genus Aedes; species Aedes aegypti. The sequence goes on from NC_035108.1 coordinate 387,382,358, forward strand.
GATGGAATTCCTGGATGAACTAATGATGAAATCCGCAGAAGGTATCTGATGGAAGCCCTGAAGACACTCTTGATGAAATCCCTATAGGAACTCCTGATGGGGTTCCGGGTCATTTGGCCGAACGCCATTTGGCCGAAAGGGTCATTTGGCCGAATGCCGTTTGGCCGAATTGAAAATAAAAATGAACTACAGTCAGCATGCATTTGTAATGGATTTCAAAGAACTGATTCCGCTTATGTTTAAATAAAGGATAAATCATCGTTGATATTCAAATAATTAGCTTTTTAGTGAAACGCTTACTGCTGAAAGAACAGCACCCTAAACGTAGACAATTATTCACTTCTCTGCTAGCAGTAATAGCTGCCAGCAGAGGTTTTCGCATCACGTTTGAAGTCAGATTAAGACAGTAACTAAAACTAAACGTCGTACTTTTGCTGAATCGGGTTGCTTTGTTCCTTCGAATCATACTAATCATCTATATATATAAATAAAAATGGAATGGTGTTTGTATGTCACGAAATGGCTTACGAACGGGCCAACGGATTTGAATGATTCTTTCTCAGTTTTGTTCGTCAAGGTTCCGACGTGTTTGTGTGTATAAAAATCCCAGGATATTCACCGGGAAAGTTGAAAAAAATGAGCGCGAAAAAAACTGTCATTTCATATGGGACGATCAAAAGCGTTGTTCAACAGCCTACTTGATGGCAAGACGAAGTTTGCCGGGACCACTAGTACTAAAAAAACCATAATTTTTGGCTTCTTCTTTTCACAACGAATAAAGCGTGAGCTTCTCTTTTGTAAGTGTTCACCGATTTGCTATATGCAAGCAATAGTGCAGAGTTCAGTTCACACGTTGCTATCTAAATTCTGGTGGAGAAAAACATCTCACCTAATTTAAAACCAGTGCTAAACAATATTTTTTTAATAGGATTGTTCATAAACGTATTAAAAGTCTCAATTCCTATAACAATGAAAAACATTTCATTCCTAAAAGAACAGCCTATGAGCAAAAGAGGGAAAAATCTCCTATGAAAATTTAAGCAAGTGTAATGCAAATAATCGTTTTATCAGTATAACTACAAAGAACTGCCAATGTTTTAAAGAAGGCGAAATTCCCAATAGAATTGTAAGCTAAATTATTGTCGATAGTGCCGTCCAGTATACCTCGAAAGAAAAGCCTATATTTGAAAGAAGGACACATTTCTGATGAAATCATTAAAGACACTTGAAACCCTAGCACATCGTTGGTAAACCAGACGCGAATCTACCATTGGCTTAGAGTCTTGTCCTGAATTAACGGGTCAATTTTATCGTTCTCTTAGAGCACTTATACAGTGACAAACATGACGTCTCGTCACATCATACAAATCAACAAATTAATTAGTTATTGGGTCACATTCAGCGTTGAGGCAATTTGATTTTTTTGTTAGTAATTCGGCCAAACGGCATTCGACCAAACGACCCGTTCGGCCAGATGGCATTCGGTCAAATGGCGTTCGGCCAAATGGCATTCGGTCAAACGGCGTTTGGCCAAACGGCGTTCGGCCAAATGGCCGGACACCCCTGATGGAAATCGTGGAGTAATTCCTTATGGAATCCTTGGAGGTATTCCTAAAACTTCTTATTGAATTGCTGGAGGAACCCCTTAAGAAGTACTCTGATAGAATTCTTGGACGAAATGTTGATGGAGTTCCTGATGGAATCTCTGAAGGAATTCCTTATGTAATCCTTACAATTACTTCTGATGAAAACTCTGCTGGTGGAATCCCTAGCAGAACTTTGAAAGGAATCCCATTATTATTATTATTATTATTATCTTTATTAGGGAGATTTTCAGCCCACTAGGAATCCCATTACCTGGATGAATTCCTGGTGAAATTCCTGGTGGATTCCTTGTAGGAATTCCTGGTACAATCTCTGGAGGGACCAAGATCAAAATCGTTTGGTTTTAGCCGACCTATTTGGTCAAACTTAGCATTAACATGAGCATCAACCTGGGGGCGAAGTCAATGTTGGTCAAACCGTCTGAGCGACCGTAAGCTGCCTAAGTTGTATTGTAGGCACCACTTCAAAGAATTCTCAGATTTTCAGCAGATTCTCAATGATTTTGTTAGCGATGTTTTCTTAGAACTTTATCTAACACGTTTTTAATATCCTCAAAATTGTAACAGAAATTATTTAGAGGAAATTTATACAGGAAGTTAAATTGATGTTCATTTTTCCACGAGTTTGGCAGAATTATCAAGTAATAGAAATTTTCGGATCATCATATAGTGCAATAGTTTGAGAGTTCTATATTTATGATTTTTTATACAGATTCAAATGCCACCAGGTGTTTCTTCATATATTCCTCAAAACATTCTTCTAAGTATTTCTTCAGGAATTTCTCCGGAAATTTTCGTTTAGATCTTCTCAAGAATTCAATCGATGATTGCTTCAGAAGCACAAGTACTGATAGGGATTGCTCCAGAAATGAATTCCGCAATAAATTCGTACAGAAATTTCTCATGGGGAATTGCTCAAGAAGTACTAGAGATTTTTCAGAACATTTCTTCTAGGTTCCTACGGAATTTTCTCCAGAAATTCTCCGTTGAATTCCTGCAGGTATTTTTCCGAAAAGCTTCCCAATTTCCTTCCAAATTTCTCTAGATATTCTTACAAAAAATCCCCCAAAAATACTTCCAAGTGTTCCTTTCAAAACCTTTCAAAATCAAGGCTTGATGTATCAATCTAATACAAAGCTTCGAACATGCTACTGACAAAGTAGGTAACGTTAAGGGTTCTGATAAAACTGCTTAAACACTAAAAATAAGCCTACAAAACTATAATGAATTGCTTTTAGAGTAAACACGACTCATTATTATCGCTGAGCAAGGTCAACTCGGCAAATCGAGTGGCCGTATATCGATTCAAATAAATGTTTAAGATGATCAATACGCCATTAAATCACCCTCGCATTGATTTAGCCCACAACAGTCACCTAATGGTGAGTATTGGGCGTACCTTTCTCGCGAATATGATTTCGATCGTGTTCATTTCTGAATGTCTGCACTATAGGACTCTTCGTCTTCGAAATATTGTTCGGATCACAAACAGTGTTGCAAGCCTACCCGCCAGTCGACACGTTTTCGATGACACAGTCTTTGCCTTCAGCATTCACAACACGAGCGTTAAAACGAAAGTACGGAATAAAAATGTCAATTAAGGTGATTATAGAACGAAGCCAATTTTCAAGAGCACAAGACTCGAGAACCAAACAGCCCTCCGCATTAAAAATCTATCCCATTGGTCACCACCAGCAAACAAGCAAGTTGATTGGTTTTCAACGCGAACTGTTGTGAGATACTCTCGTCTTGTGCATTTGAAAATTCAAAGTTTGGCTTCGTTTTATAATCACCTTAAATGCAGCTGAGCACGATGGCATTGTCAGAAAACGGATCTGCTTTGTTTATTTCTATCTTATATTGTACTAAGATCTGCACCGTACTGGCGTCATATTCGGCAAAACAAGCTGAAACTACTCTTGTTGCCTATAGTCGAACGTTTTTGAAATGTATACATGAATGATTTATGAAAATGTCATCGTATCAAACGACATTCATTAGACAGTTTTTGTGTTTCTCAATGTTCATTTTAGTGGTCTTGCTGTGTGAGAGAGGTGACGGTAGCGGAAGAGTGGAGCAAATCAATTGACTGCTTACAATCAGTGTTGTGAAAAACTCAATTTCTCACAACTCACGCTTGAGATTTTTCATGCGTGAGTTTCCAATCATGCAACTCAGTAGTCAAAAAATCATGGATGAAATGGCTCACCTTTTTGACTCTTTGTCTCGTATTTCCACAGTTTACTCACACACGGCAATAATTTCTTGTTAGTCTGATAAAATTATAGTAATCCTTTCTAACGTAAACAACAACATTCGGATTTCACGAATTTTTGCCGGGTGTGCGACTGAATCATTTTTTTATTCTTCTTCTTTCTAGCGTTTACTTCCCCACTGGGACAGAGCCTGCTTCTCAGCTTAGTGTTATTCCACAGTTATTAACTGAGAGCTTACTATGCCGATGACCATTTTTGCATGTGTATATCGAAGATACTCTATGCCCTGGGAAGTCGAGAAAATTTCCAACCCGAAAAGATCCTCGACCGGTAGGATTCGAACCCACGACCCTCAGCTTGGTCATGCTGAATAGCTGCGCGTTTACCGCTACGGCTATCTGGGTCCCATTTATGGTTTGAGTTGATTAAGTTGATTTTGCATCAAAATCTCAAGCGTGAGATTTGCGAAGCAGATCTCTATTGAGATTTCTCTCACGGGAGAGCGTATTGATTGAGATTTGAGTCTATCAACACTGCTGACAATGAAAGTAAAACGAACATCGCGAGAAATGCCGAATGTTTACATCACTGATCACATGTATTTTTAGTCACATTGAATGTTATTTTACAAGAAAGATGCAGTTTTAGGTACAAATACTGTCAAATTTACGTCATTAAAATTTTTGATTACAATTAAATCAACATATTTTTTTCGTAGTGTGTAAGCGAAATTACCAAACTAATATTTCTAACTAAATGAAAAACCGAATTTAGTAGTATACCATTTAATTCCAGTGGAGTTAGTATCCTTTGACAGATACGTGTATTTAGACCAAAACTGTAAGGCCGTCTTCAGTGTCGTGTACTAGATTCGACTCTAGTACACGACACTGAAGGTGGCCTTAGAGTTGATGTCGAAATTCACGTATCTGTCAAAGGATACAAAATCTTGTGGTATGAAATGGTATAGTACTTAATTTGGTTTTTTGATTTACTCATAGGTTTTCCACTAAACAGCTCGAAGATTTATTATCTTAAAATTTCTTCTTTTGTCTAGGTTTCGTTACTGTTTTGATTGTGCTCAAAAAGAGTTCATAAATCCACAACCAAATCCAATTTCTTGATGACGTTGTTGCCATTGTGGTCAATCATGAAACGACAATTAGAAATTCAGAAGAAACACATTAGAATAAATAAATCCACATACCTTCATCCAGTTGGTCTTCTCGGGTGCTAGTCTGCCATTGAAGGTGACCGTATCATCGATGTGTGGCGAAAGTGCTCCGGTAATGTTTAGCACTGGCATTTTCAGTGATGCAGCTGCGGTCCGAAAATAAACGGTAAAACATCAATCAAAACCATTCTGCACAAAATCGTAATTCTAGAAAATTCTGTAAAGTACCTGTCTGTGGTGTACCCGAGGGGGTTCGGGCAATGTTGAGATCGGTACGCTTGATGTACGAATCGATAAACATAGCCAGGTTTACGGGATTTATCGAACGCTCAAAGTTCGATTTGTACAGCTGCAATGGAATGAGGGGTTTTTGTGAGTTTCCAAGTGGAATGTTTCCCTTTGTGGTAACTCACCTGCACCAGGTCCAGATTTCGCTCCTCCGGATTCCGCCCGAAGTGGTGCCACATCAGATAGTCCATCACGCTCTGTGTCATACCCTTGGTGCGGAGATTGCGGGAGTTCAGGAGTTGGTAACCCCACTCGATCCAGCCGGCAGCCGTCGAACTGCAGTTGATTAGGCAAAGAGCTCCAACCTGCGAAAATAGTACGGAAAATTCAGTTTTATGGATCAATTTGGGCGGACAAAAAAATCGCCCGTACCTTATCCGGGTGAGCCAGGGCAAAGCGAGCCAAAATGTTGGCACCAGCTCCAACTCCAAGTCCGATAATCGTTTTCAGGTTGAAATGTGACATCACGAACAGCAGCTGCGAAGCGAGCTCATCGAACGTTGGGTACACGTAACTAAATACAATGAAACAATGTCAGCATAAGCAATTTTTCATGAACACAATTTTCTTCTGAAATGGTGTTTAAAACCACCTAAGATAAGACGAATTCCATGTCAAATCGATCAATCACCGAACTCGACCATCTTAGATTTGGATTAAATTTGATGAAAGCTGTCGGTATGGTAGAATAAGTGTGTTTTCTTTAAAGAATGCGTCCATTTTAACCCAAGAGTAACTTTTCAAAAGAGCCTATAAGTTTATAAATGTGATGAATTTTTTTTATGGAATAATAACGTTTGATTACTTAAGAACCATGAACCTATTCTGATATAAATGATCGATCTTTTCAAATTTAAGATGATTTTTGCTAAAACCTTCTCATTTTGCCTGGAATTCGTCATAAGTAGACTCTAAAATTCAAACCACATCAAATGCACTTATGCAGAGAGAGCATGCTTCAAACCGCGTAACATAATTTGCGGTTTGGTTTTGACTCCGGCTTTTGACGTTTCGAAGCATTTGGGCACACTTACTCTTCCGGGAAGGTGGGGGCTCCCTCTTCCTGTCCAGGGGCGTTCACATGGTAGACACAGAAGTTATCCAGCAGGGCACGCATCGATGGGAAGTTGAAAAATCCGGCAAAACTCGATGCATCTGAAAGAGATGGTGACAAAGTGCCGGATGAGTGTTTCGTGAGTACCGTTTTGTCTTAAATTTCGAACATAACTCGTATCCTAGACAGTTGCGATTAGAAGGGCAAGAATTGGTACTGTCACAAATTTTGAATTAAAGAACTCAAATCATAGAAGAATTGATTATCTATGATATGTTGAATGCTCGGAATATAAGTCAAGTTCGAAATTTGTGACAAAACGGTACGACAGAGGCTGGTTTAAAGTGAGCATCATTTGTAACTAAATTGAAAATGTTTCCTTCTTGCCACGGCTGATTGGACGAGCTTTGGGGAGAAGAACTCGAGGAAATTAAATTACACTTAGATGTGTACTTGACAACGTAACGAAACGTACGGGTGTTGATAAAGACAGGTTGCTCCTTTTAGCCGAAGCGAAGACGGGTCATGCCGTTCTTACTGTTGGCTGCTATCATAGGGATAGGAAAAAGTTATTTTTTCGGCTGAAATAATTTTCTTCGCTGAGGAACGATCCTACGCGATTCGTTATAATTTTATTACGTTGAGGGTCTGAGATCTATATTTAATCATAATTAAAATAACATTTTGAAGGAAAGGGATTCCAGGTAACGATTTTAGTTATTTTTAGAACGTGGAAAATTTTTGACTTTGACGTTGTAGACAGAAATGAAACAAATGGATTTCGATTGCTATCCGAAAGGAAAATTGTACGTTTTTGGTTGAAAATCGCGAATGTCCAAACTCTCGAAACAAATTTCAACAATATAGACTTTGAAAACTCAAAACTTACAGTTCAGTCCCAGATCGTGGTATGTAACGATGCCAGGTTTCGTTGTATCGCCCTGCACCGCGACCAGAATGTCGCCTTTGTCCGTGGGAACTCGCCGCAGGTCGCACTGGCCCACGATCGAACCCCGCTGGTTGGGGTACTGCATCTGAACGGAGCGAAGCTCGATGTCGTCCATTGGGTCCATGGGCATGGTTCTGTGATGGGGAGAGAATAGAAGAAAACATAACGAAATTAGTGAATTGGTTCAGAAATTACATATATTTTTTGTATTTTTCTTGAGTTCTCTTAGCCATTTTTACTTCTGATGGTCGTGATTGCTACGTGTATTCAATTCATGTAATTTTCTAACAAATTTCATTAATCGAAGAAGACCGATCAATACAAAAGAGTTTATCGAAAAGTTTCAATGCAACGGTAAAATTCTTTAGCTTAGTAATTAGCAGTTCTTCTGCATAGGTTATTGTGAAGACTACTAACGAAAGGGAAGTGAAGCCGCTATTCTCAAAATGAACTAGCCCAGGACTAAACATATCGTTAATAAAGTAAGAGAAAAATGACATTATATTGACCACGAAGCTCCCTGAACATGGATTTTATGTTGCTTCCTTAGAAAAGTAACGAATAAGGCAAGCATTGCTTAGATATAACAGACCGTCTTCAGCATTAATTTAAAATTCTGTTCGTCCACCACATCTATGATAATAAATTCAGTTTAATTTGCGGTGGGTTCTTCCTTCCCGTGAATCGACATTAGGGTGAGCCAACTTTCTAGGAGACGTAAATATACCAAGAAGATTTTAATTTTCAGCTTTCTGGCCTTCTTACTGTTACCACTCCCATTTTTGTACAACATTAAGCTTATTCAGCACTGCATTATATCGTTTTCCATATGTGCATTCTGTAGGAATAAAAATTAAGCTTTAAATTGTTTGATTTTAGATATTTCTTTTTCAAGGATAGACCACCCTAACCCATATCCTAATGACGTTTTAAGTGGTGCACATTCAAACGATCCCTTTTCTCTTTTGCTTCCCACACACGCACACCACATGCTAAAAAAAGTGTTTGCCTTTCGAAAATCGATTTAAGCACAATTTAATCGTTCTAGCTTTGGAACGGATCGCCATAAGCTCTTCCTTCTGTATTACTTTTCGCCATATCGAAAACATATTTTTGCCAATCCAGCAAGGAAAGGGCAGCATTGATTGAAAAATGTTGAAATCTCCAAGAGAAGTGCAACCCGCTTTTTCCATTCCTCCGGAGAAAACCTTTTGGAACGTGATTTATCATTTCGTCCACATCACATTTTATGGTTGGGAGTTGAACCGACGTTCATCGTACAGCAACTGTACCCTGGCCCTGTGTGGTGTGGTACAAGAACGAATATATTTTACAACGGGGATTTATGCGAGACGATCTATTTTAAAAGCAATGTTTCAATGCGCGAGAAATTCTCTTCCTATGTTATGATAGTGTTTGATGCATCTTAAAGCATTGTAATCATGCACACATGAAACCTGTTTCCATATCAGTGAAAGCACACTGAGCGCGTTTAACACTAAATTCGAACAACTAATTGATATCTAGGATAGTTATTTAACGCATATTGATCTCAAATCAGCAATTGAATTCAGTCAATGGTGTTAAGATTTCCTTCTCTTCTTCAAATCATGATTGTTTTTCTATGTTTACACTTTTCTTTTCTCCTTTTTTTCATACAAAGCCTCCACACTCCAAACAATATTTCGGAAAATTTATCAGCGTGTTATCCTGTTCTGCCGTGACGTACAAACACCAATTTATTTTGATTAATTTAGATGAAAACGTAGAATGGAAGGAAATCTGTTCCCCTTTTCTCTTACGGACAACCTGAGCACATACACACTACGAAAAAATCATGTGATTTACGTCTTTTAGGATGCACATAAAAGAAGCGAGCCGAATGACATAAATTTGTGTCGAATTTAAAACACGTTTGTGTCTGATTCGGGAAATGTCGATCACAGTTCTATCGTTTTCGTGTCCTTTAGCATGTAAAATTACATTTTTTGTTCAATAAATCTTCATGGACACATCTTTGTGTCGTTCCATCAATTACATCATGTGTCATTCAGTCATAACCAGAATTACGTCCACAGTAATTTTCATTATTTTTAACAGTGTACAAACGTTTTTGCCGCTTTGTGTTCAGCATCCGGAAACATTACCACGGTGCTCCCCTGACCGTTATTATTAGAAAAAATATCCATCAATTCTGTGCTCACCAGTCGATTTCTATAGCTAAGCTGCATGTCTGGGCAAAATTTCAAAAAAATCGTAGGGCCCGTTTTGCAGTTACGCCCTTTTTATTGTATAAGTCTACTAATTCAAAGGAAATCTGAGATATTTGAACGGATTTTCATTGGCCGTGATTACCAGAAGAAATATACCATCAAAATTTGGTTTAAAGTTGGTTTGTTTAGTTATTTGTAACCTCTTGGTGCAGTATTTAATGAGAAAATAGGCGAAATTTGAAGTTACGCCCTTTTTGAGGTGTAACCATTGAAAACACTAATTTCAAATAGATTAATTAGGCATTCTAATACTGTTGAGCATGTTCAAATGTATTCAATGACACATTGCACTCACATGCCACAAAAGTCTTTCACTATCAACTGATTTTCCATAGGCTCAAGTGCTTTAAGGCATTACGGAGCTGATTTCATCATGTAACCAAATTAGTTCTTGTAGCACAATATTCTGGATTGGTTGGTGAACCAATGTACTCACGATTCAGATTATTTTAAATGCTACTGATTGCTACCTGTTGTATATCAAATTCGAAGCATACGTCAAGAAGTACTTAAAGAGTTAAGTTTTTCGTAATGGGTAGCAGTGTATGGAATAAAATCAACTACGTAGAAAGCAGTGATTCAAAAAGGGAAGAATGTAATGCAAAGTTTAGAACATCCGTTATTATTTTGTTGAATCGATTTCAAAATCATGGCATTAACAGAGTTTAATATTGACTGTTTGTCTTTGTCAGTTTGTTGATTTTTTTCGTTTGTAAAGGGTCATAGCAGCTGGTGTGTCATTACTTCACAAGCACAGATAGCAATCAAAAAAAAAAATAAAGTTTACATATAAATCTTCAGTTTGTGTAGGATTCAAACCATATTATGGTAGGTAGACCGGCAGGTAATCAACAGGGCCACAGAACAATTTACAATTTTCCGGTAACCAAAACTGGAATTTACGTAGAATCCATGAACAACTATATGTTTATCATATTTATTTATTTTTTTAAGTATACCCCTTAACTTTGAGATCCATTAGCCCGAATACCTGAAGACCATCACCGTGAGTTCCAGTTCTAAGAATATCATCACTTCGAATTTCATTATCACGGGATAATATCGTTCAAAAGAATTAAATATTCGGGACAATAGCATTCACCGTAGCAGTGCGTTCAGTGTGATGAAACTCGGGATAAATAAATTCCGGGAAATGAAAGTCGGGGTTAAGGTTTAGAATATTCTAAAGAGAGTTCTGATACATAAGGAAGATATGTAACATTAAGCTCTGCAAGTGTTATGATTTTGAAATTAATGAAACCAAATAATAACGCATGTTTCTTACTTCTCTAAAGCGTATTTCAAGTACTGATGCTTTCTCTTTGCGAGTTAGCCTGAGAATGAGTTAATTGATGTATACATTTCTTTCACTTTTGTATTTATCCTGGGCTCTTACCGGTTTGTGTAATCGAAAAGACCGGGAAACCCAAAGGAAATATTGTAGATTCGTGCAAAATCTAAATGTAGTAATGTAGGCTACAAATGATCACAAAAGTATTGACAGTGGTCTAGAGTTCCATAGTTTACCCAATAGTCCATTACTAAGCGATTGAAGTTCAAGTTCTAGCGCAGTATAATGAGAGCCGGAACAGCCAAAGGGGTGGCTAAATGGGCTATAACAATATTTTTTGACTAATAATAATGTCACAAAAATTGCTCCGTAATGCCTTTCAGCGCTTGAGCCTATGAAAAATTGATCAATTGTGAAATACTTTGCCGAGATGTAGTTGCAATATGTCATTGAAATTATTTAAAAATGCTTATCGGTATTAGAATGCCTAATTAATCTATTTGAAATTAGTGTTTTCAATGGTTACACCTCAAAAAGGGCGTAACTTCAAATTTCGCCTATTTTCTCATTAAATACTGCACCAATAGGTTACAAATAACTAAACAAACCAACTTTAAACCAAATTTTGATGGTATATTTCTTCTGGTAATCACGGCCAATGAAAATCCGTTCAAATATCTCAGATTTCCTTTGAATTAGTAGACTTATACAATAAAAAGGGCGTAACTGCAAAACGGGCCCTACGATTTTTTTGAAATTTTGCCCAGACATGCAGCTTAGCTATAGAAAACGACTGGTGAGCACAGATTTGATGGAGATTTTTTTCTGATAATAACGGTCAGGGGAGCACCGTGTTACATCTTTTCATTTAATCAGGATTAACAGCCAGACGTAGATGGGCAAAGTTTGCTTTCTTTTCTTGTTATTCAGTTATGTCATCCATTCCGCATGTTTTAGAATTTATCATTCTAAGTGGATGTACAACACTATTTTTATGATTTAAAAAGTAGAAAAGAGTATAAGACTGCATATCATTTTTTTTCGTCTTATTAACGTTACGTTACGTTTCGGCCCTACTGTCTTAAAGTTTGCTTCTTAGCTTAGCTTTCTATGAGCACTTTAACGGTTAGCTACCCTATGTCCAAATAAATCAACAAAATATCCTTAACAAATCCTAGACCGGTGGATATCGAATCCATATGATATTGAAATCTCTATCGTAAGTTTAGAGAATATGAGTTTCCTCCAACACTCGACACTATTTCGTTCTAACCAATGCCAATTCCTTATTGGGTGAGCACTGGAAATACGTCCAAACGAAAAGGCGCAATTATCCCAAAGGTAGTTGCTGTCTCATTGCTACAATTGTGATATGAAAAGCATACCGCTGGAAACCATGCTCCCGAATTAATAAAAATTGTAACAGCAGTCGCTAATAGGGCGATATTCAAAACTGAAAAGGCAATAGATGGCTCTTTTTCAGTAGTAGTAAAAACGAAATCCTGAAGCAAAGAAACCATCATGGAAGATGAACTAAAAACAAAAGTTATCTATTCACATTACGCTACTTTTTTGATTCAGTTTCCAAATTGCTAGTCATTTGCGTTTTTTCATTATTTTTCTTAAGTTTCGACAGCTCTCGACTATCATTCTTCCATGCGCTTGTGTTGGAAGTTTGAGAAATTTGAGAATCCAGCTTAGCGCGATCTGTAAGTGGAATACAAACATCAGTGTCGCTGTTTAGCGGCCAGTGAGAGAAACTGAATGTTCGAAAGGTTGTTGTCTGTACTTTTTGCCGCTGGCGCCAACTGTTGGCGGTTATGAACGAAATAAACAGTCGTTAACCTATTCATTCATAATAGGGTAACGACTGTTTATTTCGTTCTTTCGAACATTGAGTTTATTTCACTGGCCGCCGAGCAGTGACACTGATGTTTCTATTCTACTCATTGATCGCGCTACACACGGTTCTCAATATTATCAAACTTCCAACACAAGCGCATGGAAGAATGGTTGTCGAGAACTGTCAAAACGTATAGAGTATTTGACATTTGAACACACGAACACTCGTATACGCTTATCATACACAGTTTATTCTTGTTTTCCTCAACGAAATTTGCACACGCTTTCCAGACTCATTATAATGCATATGGAAATATTACCCAAATTGAATTGTTTTTACCAAAATTCTTATTGTTTTTCGAGACAGAGTGCATACTATTTTTCTCTGAGTTGCATAACTACATCTACACTAGAGCACGCACACCATTGAGCGTGATAACCACTATGGAAAATGAAGAGAAAAGTAAATTACTTGCAATTAGGAAAATGAATGTAAAAGGTAGTGATTAGAAATTAAGCGTACAGTATGACCCATAAAAAAAATGCGAAAATCATCATATCATGTTTTATGGTAGTTTTTACATAGAAAATGTGAATGAAACATAAATATTATTCATTGCTTGTATTGTTTAATACATTTAGATTCAGTTTTTCGCTTTGGCCATGATCTTTATCTATTACCGTAATTTTTCTAGTCTGTTTTCTATAATGTTAACAATGCCAAACAACTAAATGCAGGAAAACAAGTACGAAGGTGTTCCTCATTGACTCATGTACCGAAATTTTCTAACAAATGTCATTTTAGTTTTAAAAAATATCTCTAAAATAAAAAAATCAGGGGATCTCATTTCGGGGTGAAATTGATCACTTGTCAATGCCAATATTGTTAGTTTTCAAAACAACTCTACATGTTAAATTTGAGGTCTCTGAATCCGAATATGCTTGTCAAAATCTTAACAATGCAATATTTATATAAATAACGAATAGTTAAATTTCAAGAACTACGCGGAAAACGCCTAAATATATGCAATTTCCTAAGGAATTCAATGATATCTAACAGAAATTTAATTATTTCAATCATTTGAGCTGATTGGTACGAGTTTTGGTGATGAAATATAGTTTGCGGAGAGTTGTGTTTGTTCCTTCGACCTTGACGCTTGCTCCTGCGGGGGCCGGCGATGAGGGCAGGATCAAACGTGTCGCGCGTCGGTCGAGTGAAAGTGAAAAAGTGGCGTGATCATTTAGTTGTGTTTGATCCTTCGACCTTGACGCTTGCTCCTGCGGGGGCCGGCGATGAGGGCAGGATCAAACATGTCGCGCGTCGGTCGAGTGAAAGTGAAAAAATGGCGTGATCATTTAGTTGTGTTTGATTCTTCGACCTTGATGCTTGCTCCTGCGGGGGCCGGCGATGAGGGCAGGATCAAACAAGTCGCGCATCGGTCGAGTAAAGTGAAAAAGTGCCGCGTTCGATAAGTTCTTTTTGATCTTTCGACGTTGACGCTTGCTCCTGGGCAGTGCGTCAAGAAAGCCCGAGCAGTCGTCAGTTGTTTTCCCTCTCGGGTCGCGCGCTTATTTTCTCTGTGTGTTTTTATATAGCCGAGCAAACGAGTGAAGCTGAAAGTGGATTGTTGCTGCTCAAGGATGACGGATCAATTGGTGAGCTCGTTTCATGCTACTATATCTAATCTATAAAATATGTATGATTGCACCTTTAATCGTTGCAACGGTGAGACGTAAATATGATTTTTCAACAAACTATGAAAGGTTCGTCACTGTGAGTGTCGACACAAACTCTGATTCATAAATTATTTACGTCCATTTTTTTTTTTTTTTTTTTTTTCTCAAAACACCTTTTTTCTTTTACTTTTAATTTTGTAATTAAAAAAAACTTTGAATGGTTCGACACTACGAGTGTAGACTTGCGAAAGGTTCACTTTATTCAACAAACTTTGATAGGTTCGTCACCTCAAGTGTCGGCATAATTTTTCTCTACATAGATATTGTTCACACCAAATGAAAATATATTTACATATAAGCATATTTATATCTCACAAATAATCGTTTATCATGGTCTAATCGCTTATCAAAGTGAATCCTGTGACCCAACGATCCTCCCCATTAACAAACATCCCTCCCAGTAACCTTTGCGGAGATGCAGAGGCAAACACGGTCTCCAAATAGCAAAGGTTACACACTAACATTCCTTCCCCCAATCCCACCTGACTGCAAGGACGTGGCCGGCGCCGTTATTGTCCATGTATAAATAGAGGCACTGAATTATGCACACTGAAGAAGATTATGGCCAATCCCAGCCGATCTTCTAGTTGATTCTTTGTGCATTTTCACTGACTTCGGTCAATCACGGAATAGCAACCATTGATATGTGTAGTCAGTCTAAGCTAAGCTAAGCTAAGCTAAGCTGAAATATAGTTTGCGGATATATCTCAAGCATCCTCACAAACTTTCAGGTTTATACTATGCTCAAATCCTTGCTTAGAAAAAGAAGTTTATAGGTGTTTGTTAATACTGTACCGTACATGATTTTGAAATTTTATATTATTTTCATAGTAATAAACATTCTTCAACGCTAAAAACTTCACAACACACAATTCGACAATAGTTACGACAAACAATGTTCATTTACTGCAGCTCACTTTGATATTTGTGGTCCATTACGCATAAATAAAATCGTGTGATACGATGATCAATTTCACCCTTCTGATCAATTACACCCGATTTTACGGTACTTTCACCTTATCAGAGAGGAAATGGAAGCATACCTTCAAATTTTATCATGCGGACGTCGAGTTCAATATCTGTGTGATGAAAGCTTCTAAAACATCAACGATGGCGTGGGATTCTTCACAGGCCTTGTCTCCAGCATATGCCCATATCAAATGATTGAATTGATTTATACCTGGGTAATTGTAGACTTAAACATATTTTCGAAAAAACGGCTCATTTTGGAGAGCTTTGATTGAACCTTCATATAAGTGTGATCATCGGCTCCGTTTTGCTCAAAACATATGAGCTAGTATTGATGTAAGTTGTCTCTAACCGAAGAAACAAATTTCATCCTCAAAAATCTGCTATAGGTCTCCGTATTTATTTTTTATTCAACCTTAACAAAAAATAAAGGCATATCAAACCTATAAGACGCAAATGCCCTCAAAACTATGACCCTGGCAATATGTTTCATTGTGATTATGAAAAACACGTTCTCTAAGAACTCTCCTATCCTCTGATACCAAACAAACTAAAACTTTCAACAATAAAGTGTGATTTTTGAAGGTGGAAAGTTTATCACCAGAGTTTACGACAATCAGACGCTGTTTCTAGCTTTGGGCGGACAAAACCTTTGAACTTATTTGCTTTATTACATTATTTAGGACAGAGAGAAAAATATAACAAAAATGGTCCTGGATAGCGAAGTTGTGTCAGAATATACTACAATAATCAGAAATTACATTCACTATCAAAAACAATGAAAATGACATATTCACGTTCAAACAATTTTCGCATTTTTTATGGGTCATACTGTAATGTGAATACATAACTTTTTTTGTTTAGTTCATCCTTTGTGGTGCTTAATTTGCTTCAGGATTTTGTTTTTATAACCACTGAAATAGAGCCATCTATTGCCTTTTCCGATTTGAATGTCGAGAAAATGTAGATTAACTCATAATTTGAGCTTTTTCAATGAAATGTTTTAGCTTTAAACGTATGCTTATAGTACCATAAGTCGCCTAAAGATAAACATTTTCAAAAATAATAAAAAAAAAGAAGGCACAACATATGAGTAAATTCACTTTTACTCGATTATAAGAGATATATACTCAATCGTAGGTAACATTTCCTTACCGTTCTTTCAGGAGGGCAACAGCGTTAAATCTGGAGTGGACTTAATACTTTATTTAAAAATACAATGACGTAAAATTGATCGTGATTTCATTTGAAATTTTGCCATTCTTGTAAAATGAATGTGACTGAAAAAATGTGTAGTCAAACATTCTTGAAACATATAATTGAAATTTGCGTCATATGCGCCCGACATATTAAAGCAAGAAAAATGACGTAAATTTAAGTTGCAAATGACATAATTTTCCGCCACATTGAACATTGTCCGAAACACAAAATTTTTGAGTCACTTTGAACGTTATTTTACAAAAATGACCTATTTTAATGTTCAAATACTGTCAAATTTACCATGAAATGAACGTCATATGTAAAATTAGTTTTTTCTTAGTGTGTATCGAGAAAACGTTTATATAATAATTTTTTTGTACACTCCCAAAAAATCATATGCTTTACTTCTTTTGGATGCACATCAACGAAGCGAGCCGAATGACGTAAATTTGTGTCGAATTTTGAACACGTTCGGGGAATGTCGATCTCAGTTCCACCGTTTTCGTGTCCTTTAACATGTAAAATTACATTTTATGTTCAATACATCTCATAGGACACGTTTTAGTGTCGTTTCATCATTAACATCATGTGTCATTCATTCATATCGTGAATCACGTCCACAGTAATTTTCATTATTTTAAGAGTGTGATTAAATTCCGATATGAAGCAGTTTTCCGCTAAAATTTGCCATGGAATTTCTCTGGAACACAAAATATGTTTCCTCTAGAATTATATATATAGGTTTGAACTGAAAACTGATCCAAAATTTGTTTAAGCTAAGTTAATGGATTTCTCGTATGAGAATTATTCAGTTATTTCTATTCGATTCCTCTAAAACATGATCCTGATTTTTGCTTTAGTTTGGTTTTGTATATCACTAGAGATACTCCTTAAGAATCCTAGGGAGAATTTTTGGAAACATTTTCAAAGAGATTCCGGGAAAAAAACTTTATCGAATTGATAGAGGCTTTTTAAGAAACGCCTGAAGCACGTCCTGAAAATTTTTTATAAGGAATGGCAAATTTTATTTTTTGTTCAAATGGAATTTCTGATAAAATCTACTAAACAAAGCTTAGAATGCTGTATGTATTATCATCTTGAATGCGTTCCTTCAAAAACTCTTCAAAAATTCAAGAGTTGTTCTAAGACGAAATCCTTTAAGATTGTTACCTGCCCTTTTGGTTTTTCGCTTAAGCACGAGGTCACCACGTTATAATCCATAAAAGATAAACAAGAATCCTTGAGACTCATAATGGAATATCCCAATAAACTACGAAGAGATTTCTATAATAATCGCTTGTAGAATTTACAGTGTTTTCTAAATTAATTCCAAAATGACAGCCATACCTTCCTTATGGATTTCCGAAAAACATCAATTCAGATCAATTCCTCACACAGTTTTCATTGAATTCATCGCACAAATGAAAAATATATTCTTTGATCAATCCAAAAAAGTCTAGTTCAATTTTTAAGCTATCTTTAAAGCTAAATTCAATAGTTCTCAACGAATTCTTTGAAAAGTTGTCAAAGTGTCCGTTGAAAAACCTGTTAAGAATATATTAAACAATCTTTTAAGAAATTTCGATTATGATTTCTTAATGCGTGAATAAATAAATTGGCAAATCTCCAGAGAAGTACACGGATTAATCAGTGGAAGAACCCTTGAAAAATTGTTGAAATTTGTTTCAAAAATTCTTGTGTTTACTACAAAAAATCTGGGTTTTGCTTCAAAAATTCTTGTTTGCTAAATAATTTAAATGTTAGTACCAGTCGGACATTGTCCCGTAGATGGGCTACATCGCGCCCGAAACCAGTCGACAGAAAGGTAATTTTAAAACTTTTTGACGGTAGTAAGAACTATAAGTGTCATGTCTTGTCTCGCGTCGCGTTTCCTGAATGTCGTGTTGTTCTTACGTTAGCACAAATCACACAAATTGATAGTGATTAGTACCAGATGTTCCAGATTATTTTTCTCCATTACTTATTTTATCTTTGAATTGCACAAATTTGAACACAATTTTCTGAATTGATAGGTATTTTTTGCCGTAGCTCAGAAAAGTTTCGCTAAAACCTTAAATCTTGCTCGAAACTCATCGCCTCCATATTAATCGTGCCATTGAAAATAAAGTTACACAAAGTTGAGCTCTTTTCTGTAATTGCGTTTAAGGGTGTATGATGCCTGAATTATAAGGGGTCGGATAATGGATGTTCATCAATAGATATTTTTCAAGAACATGTATTATGGCGTTTCCAAAACATAGTTTAGCTGAGGATCTTTTTGGTAAACTCGCCAAGGGCGAAAAGTCACTCTAATATAGATACACAATAATAATAATACTGATCGCTTGGGGGAAATGGCTTTGTATTTGAAATATACGAGCTTTTTCCGAAGAAAATTGAAAATAATGTGGTAAAAAACCAACAACTGTAGCAGCGTTTGTACTGAGATATAAGTTTTGCTAGAAAAATCATTACCAACCGTTTGGAAAATGTTGGTAAATTTCATTTGCATGCCTCGTTGATAGGACAACTACAAAAAAGTATGAAAAAAAAACGGATTCGGCCTTGGAAAATGGATGGATTGAGAAATCCCGTCTTTGCCTCAATCAAATGATAGACAAAAGCTTTCACTGTTATTAAATTATGCCATGTTGAGTGGCTCTCTCTCCACAACGTAGCGGCGTTTCCGGAGACAAATATTGAATTATGAAGCATTTTTGTTGTTGACGATTGAGACCTGGATTAATCTCATTTCATTTTAAAAATTATATTATAATAAAAGCCTAGAGGGAAATGATCTTCTTTTTCTTCTTGGCATTACGTCCTCACTGGAACAGAGCGTGGTTTTCAGCTTAGTGTTCTTATAAGCTCTTTCACAGTTATTAACCGAAAGCTTTCTTTGCCAAAGTTGCCATTTTCGCATTCGTATATCGTGTAGCAGGTACGATGGTACTCGATGCCCAGAGAAGTCAAGGAATTACGAAAAATCTTGAACCGACCAGGTATCGAACTCAGACACCTTCAGCATCGCTGTAGCCGCGGACTCTAACACTCGGCTAAGGAAGGCCCCACAGTGAAATGCTACACACTCAGTTGAGCTCGGCTAATTTTCATTCTTTTGCCGTGATCCGCACAGCCGAGCGGTCAGCAACTGAGTTTTAGCTGATATGTCAGCAAAAAATTAAGTTTGTTTATAGCAGCATTTGTGGGTGCCGCTGACATCAAACGTCATTTTTGCTGAGATGTCAGCAAACGAACTTTAGCCGAGATTTGCACAGCTCAGATCGGCATTCTGATTTAAGTGTGTAGTGAAGTTTGTTTCATTAGTTATGTTTACTTGAACGAAACTCAATGCAGGTAACATTACAGCTCATACACATCTCGAAACAAAAGCTTTTACAACGCACCGTTCATTTCTTCACTAATGTTTCCTGCATGACAAATCGCTATCCTTCGCTATTCCAATTTTGCAAAGGCTCCTCTTTCTATTGCAGCAGCAGCAGGATGCATCATCGTTTCGCTCCGTGACCTGAATTCTTGCGAATAAAACCCCAGAAAAATAAGTCGCTTTTTACACAGCTGACTGCACCCACAAAGCTTCCTCGGCAAGGCATGTAAAAACAATAGCGGGCTTGGAAAAGGCTCAACGTTTCACGCTCCAAAAGACACCCGCAGATAATCCACCACCGGAAAACAGTGCTGAAGTTCTCTGGGTCGGATGGTGTTCTCCTTAGCCATTGGTGTCGCCAGAATTATCTGAAGGACCAAAAATACATTCAAAATGAACTGGTTTGTAACATAGATGAATAATTCGATTCAATTTAGTATAACCCTGGCTACGCTCATGTCCTTATCGCTATCACCACTCACCACACCGATCCCGTTTGCGGGTCACCGTAAAGCCGCCTTCATCCATAGTGTACCGCACTCGGAAGTCAGCCCCTGGGAAGTGAATGCATATTTCATAAGTCACCCAGCCATGGATGGATGGTTGGACTCATCATCTGTCATCACGATAACAATAACGGTAATGACGAGCACATCATCGTCCTGCTGCTGTTACAAAAAGGACTTCCCTCCTGCTCCACCCGGCCCCCATAGCAAACGGGTGGCAATTATAATTTCATCAAGTTTCAAAAAGCACTCCCGATGTGCTGGTAACACCATAAATAGGCAACCGTCCCCAAGGAAGAGTGGGGGGCTCCGGTGAATGGTAATAATTCTGCTTCATTATACCGGAGATGGGTGCTTTTAGCGAAATCGAAGAACAAGGAGCCCTATTCTAGCAGGGAGCAATAGTTGAGCTGTGTAAATTTATGGACTTCATTGCATTTTCATCGTCGTCGTCCGGAGACTGGCGAGATTCTTGGACGAATAAAAGAGAAAATTGATTTTAATCTTACTTAGGAGGCTTAGGTGCGGCCCAGATAATTGCAATCCAAATGCGCACTCTGGCCGGCCAAGATGAAGAAGAAATTGGGGTTTGAAAGTAAAGCTTTTAGAGAATTAATCATTTATGTGATTATACTTTTTCTGTCTACTCTTCGTTATAATCCTATTACTTATTGCTCTGAAAATGTGTTGAAGATATTTTCTGAAATTTTGAGAAGGATTTCGTTAAAGTCCTTTCGAGGATATACTCTGAAATCCAATTCAGGTTTTGCTGAAATCCTGTTTTGAATGTCGATGAAATCCTGTCTAGGATTTTGATGAAATCCTGTCTAGGATTTCGATGGAATGATGACCAGGATTTCGATGAATTCCTGTCTAGGATTTCGATGAAATCCTGTTTAGCATTTCGATGAAATCCTGTTTCAGATTTCGATTAAATACTGTTTAGGATTTCAATGAAATCATGTATAAGATTTCGATGAAATCCTGCTAGGATTTCGATGAAATGATGACCATGATTTCGACGAAATCCTGTTTAGGATTTCGATGAAATCCTGTCTAGGATTTCGATTAAATCCTGGCTAGGATTTCGATGAAATCCTGTCTAGGATTTCGATGAACACCCTGTTTAGGATTTCGATGAAATCTTGTATAAGATTTCGATGAAATCCTGTCTTGGATTTCGATGGAATGATGATCAGGATTTCGATGAAGTTCTGTCTAGAATTTCGATGAAATACTGTCTAAGATTTCGATGATATACTGTTTAGGACTTCATTGAAATCCTGTATAAGATTTCGTTGAAATCCTGTTTAAGATTTCGATGAAATGATGACCAGGATTTCGATGACATACTGTCAAGGATTTCGATGAAATTTGTCTCGGATTTCGGTGAAATCCTGTCTAGGATTGCGATGAACTCCTGTCTAGGATTTTTATGAAATCCTGTTTAGGATTTCGATGAAATCCCGTTTCGGATTTTGATTGAATCCTGTTAAGGATTTCAATGAAATCCTGCTAGGTTTTCGATGAAATGATGGCCAGGATTCCGATGAAGTCCTGTTTATGATTTCTATGAAATCTTGTCTAGAATTTCGATGAAATCCCGTCTAGAATTTTGATCGACGAAATCCTGTTTAGGATTTCGATGAAATTCTGTCTAGGATTTCGATTAAATCCTGGCTTGGATTTCGATGAAATCCTGTCTAGGATTTCGATGAACACCTGTCTAGGATTTCGATGAAATCCTGTCTAGGATTTCGATGAAATCCTGTCTCGGATTATGATGAAATTCTGTCTAGGATTTCGATGAAATCTTATCTCAGGTATCTAGGATTTTAATGAAATCCTGTCTAGGACTTCGATGAAATCTTGTCTAGGGTCTCGGAAGAGTCCTGTTAAGGATTTCTATGAAATCCTGTCAAGGGTTTCGATGAAATCATATCTAGGAATTCGATGAAATCCTGTCTACTATTTCGATGAAATCCTGTCCAGTATTTCGATAAAATCCTGTCTAAGATTTTGATGAAATTCTTTCTAGGACGTCGATGAAATCTTGTCGAAGATTTCGATGAAATCCTGTCTAGGATTTCTCTGAAATCCTACCCAGGATTTTTCTGTTATCTTGTTTAAGATTGGTGAGAAATTTCTGCCTCATTGAAACGTTTGTCATGCTACCTGATACACCAACACAATAATAAATGACCCGCTAAAACATAGCTGCTAATCAATAACCTACATCTGCGAATCACCCGTCCAATGTTCGATTCTCTTTTCCAGCGCCATCATCGGGGAAAACTGTTTGTTCCCTGACTTCCTTTGCTAAAGCAGCCGAACACTCTTTAGCTATCATACGGTTGCTAATCTGTTGGATAACACACTCGAGTACCCTTACTGCCCTAAGGCGCCAGTCACCGTCGTCAGTTGGTCAGTGATGGGTGGTGCCACCGTCTCACAGAGGTCTAGTTTTTAAAGAAACTGGCAAAACCCAATTTCGTAATATGTTTTAAAATTAAAACAGAAAGTCCAACGTTTATCTAGAATATAAAATAAGTGAGAACACGTACGTGAATTTAAAAATTTTTAACGGCACTATTTATGAAAGAAAATAGCAAAATATCAGACATGTGAAAGTTTTGTCATGAACTTTCAAATCTGAACCACTGTGCCGCCTTAGCTTCCATGCGATGATACCGTGGAAAGCAGTCAACGTGACACGGAAAAACACGAAACACGCAAGAGATAACAATCGTTTGCCGTCGTTCTTTCGGAACAGGCGAAATTGGCATCCATCGTCCGTGAGTTTCCGTGCCTTCAGGTTAGGGTTGTTGATTACGTTCTGGAATGGATTAGGCCGAAGCCTAGAGGGGGATTCAATGGTCTGCGCAGAGTGGCTTTCGTACTCGAAGTACATTAGCGTTTTCTGAGAAATTGAGCTGGCATGAACTAGGTTGAAAGCTGACATGACCCGCGGGGTATTGTGGTCTTAGCAAACATTACCAGCAATTAGCAGTTAGAATGATAAATTTTGGTAGGATTTCAGGATTCAATCTAAGACAGGATGGAATCTATACAGAATTTCATTAAAATCATAGAAAAGATTTCATCGAAATCCTAGACAGGACATCTTTGAGATACTAGAGAGGACTTCATAGAAATAACGCAGCATTTCATCAAAATCCTAGACAGGATTCCATCGAAATCCTAGTCAGGATTACATAGATATCTTGGTCAGGATATCATCTAAATCATAGTTAGGATTTCATCGAAAACCCAGTCAGGGTTTCATCGAAATCCAAGTCAGGATTTCATCGAAATCCTAGTAAGGAGTTTATCGAAATCTCAATCAGGATTTCATCGAATTTCCAGTCAGGATTTCATCGAAATCCTAGTCAGGATTCCATCGAAATGCTAGTCAGAAATTCAACGAAATCCTAGTCAGAAATTCATCAAAATGCTAGTCAGGAATTCATTGAAATCCTAGTCTGGATTTCATTGAAATAATATTCATGATTACATCGAAATCCTAGTAAGGATTTCATCGAAATTATATTTAATTCAAAATAATGTTTCATATTTTCATATATCAGATATTGCTATGTGCCATTCTGAATTTATTTTTAAAAACAAATTCTTCTAAGAATCATAACTTGATATTATAATATACATGTACAATATAGGAAACATCTTTTTATCCTCTGTGCTGTACACCATGCAATGACGCTTCCGATGAACATTAAGCGTGAAAGATTTACGTCATAAAGGGCTCCCGGTTCGTTGCCGATAGAGGACGACATCTTCGCGGTAGTTTTTTTTTTCGTCTCAATATGGTGATAATTTGCAATTGCCCTACATAAACTAAAAGCTGTTGTACACATGGTTTGCCTTTCACTGCATAATTGCAAAAGTTTCGTCGTACGAGCGATGGGCACCTAATTGCAAATTTTTCTTCTGCGATGTACTGAGTGGGTTTTTGGGATAATTTATGTTCATTTACGGAATGTTTCTTCATTTCATAGGTTTCTCATGAACAGTTTTATATTCTTTCAGTATTCCAAGACTCGGTGTTCTAACGATATTATCTGATTATCTCAAGCAACTCAAAAAAATGTCTAACAGAGAGAAGATAAGCCCTCTTTACTGACGTCACAAATTCCTGAGTATGCTAATCACTTTGTTTACACTTGTCCTTTCCGTGTTCATTATTGATTTAGTAATTATCGATCGTCGTCTTTACACTTCCATCACCATATGTGCCAATCATTTGAGGGTGCCACTTTGCACTGTTTGAAGCACGTTGAACAACGTTAATCATATTTTGTCATCGTAAAAGCTTCAGTTTTACAACGAATTAACCTGTTCGAACAGTTTTTCATAATGCAATAGTGCTTTCGCGTCTGCCTCTCTGTAGCTGATCACCGATGCATACATTTATTAGTATTTGAAGTGCACATATTCCGGGCTGAATATTGAAAAGCCACCGCAAATGCAATAGGCTCGAGCACTAGTAAATGTATTAACACTGGGCAACACTGGTACACAAACTTTGACCACTTGCAATGTTATTTAAAAAAGTCCAATGCTTTTAACGAAAATTTACTTTCACATTTAATAGAAGTGTTATTTTATCACAAAGTACCTAACCAAAATAAAATTACTGTTTTGCAACTAACTTTACCCGTCAAAACCTCAGTACGGATTTCATTGAATATATATTGCTTAGATTCCATGTCCTTCTTTTTCTGCTTCCAATTAGCAAAAAAATTGTATCGTATGTCGTGTGACAAGCACGAAGACAAATATCCTACAAATGTGTACATCGCGTGCAGTTCTTTTTGTGAATATGTGGCACTTTTCCATAGAAATTCATATTTTCACAAATGTTCTACATTTTTGATCTATTTATTAGATTTATCTTCTGAGATCAAGATACGAATCAAATAAGAAGGTCATTGCTGAACTTAACTTCGCACTTTTTATTGAGAGATCGAAATGAGAACAATCAGGCTGATACACAGAATATCATTCTTCATTTAACCTTCAGGTTGTCGCGTTGTTGTAGGGGAAGTGGTGGTAAAATGAACACCATGCCTTTTACTGGGAAAAAACAAATTTCGATGAGTTTTCATCACGCACGGAAGATTTAGAGCATAAAATGGAGTCTTCGTGTTGATAAGTTACCTACTTGAAGTGAAAATATCAACGAAAACTAAGATTATAGAAAACTACGTTTGGAAATTAGAACTGACGTAACTTTTAGCTCAGATGACTTGAGGTTTTTCAGTGAGCTGAATATCGTTATGATATGATGTCAAATTTAATACCTTTAGAATTTTTTTTTGAATAGATGGATATATTTTCAGTAAGGCAATGAAAATTTTCAGAAAAACTTGTTTTGCTCACTTTTTTGTACAGCTGTTCATTTTACCCACATAGTGCAGGTAAAATGAACATTTGCATCGTGTTTTGATAACGATAAAAATATGTGAAAATTAAGCTATTTTAGTATAAAATTGTGTCGCTGCTTTAGATAACATCCCTATTTTTGATGTTGTGCGTGAGAACTATACAAATTCCTCGTTTTTCTATCAGAAACAAGATGATTTCCTTAAGGTGTTCATTTTACCACCGCTTCCCCTACTTTGTACACTAGTTGTTATTTCTGTCTATCATTTCGCAACAGAGGTATCTATCAACACCAAACCAAAATATATTCCTCAAAAATCTTCTTCAAAGCCCGAATCCCGTTGGTCGAGGTTCTTTTCGTAAAGGAAATTTTCTCGATTCCCAGGGCATAGAGTATCTTCGTACCTGCCACACGATATACACATGCAAAAATGGTCAATCGGCAAAAAAAGCTCACAGTTGATAACTGTGGAAGTGATCATAAGAACACTAATCTGAGAAGCAGGCTTTGTCCCAGTTGGGAAAAAAGGCTTGAAATTAATTCACACCCGACTTCTCTCGAGAGATCATGCAAAAAGAAATAGCAAAAATCACGCGAACATTTACTCGCAAGTGACGGAACAAGGTGTGATTTATCACAATTTTGACAGACAAATCAATTGTATATCCATCAAATCGACAGTAAACTACCAGTTTGTAGTAAAAAACCCATCCGAAATCTAGTAAGGGAAGCTTTTTTTTTTTTCCAAAAGCAAAATTGACTCTGAACAGCTCCGAACACGTTCACGAATCACTTTAGCATCGATTACTCGCGAGCACGACAGATGTGAGTAAATCAGCCCTTGTTTTTGTTCCGTTTCAGCATTGTACCTCATATAAATAAAAATTTGACCGCTGGGTGGCGGTAGTACACACCAAAAAAATCTTAGATTTACACGTAACGTAATATTAGCCTCAATCATGCAAAGCCATTTCTCATGTGTTATTCAATGATAAAACTTAAAAACACTTCTATTATATACAACATTGTTACCAAAATCCTTAATATTGAACGCGAAATGACTTCTCTCGAAGAATGTTGCATGCAAAACGGCACGGTTTACATGATTTTTACGCTGAAAATTCAATCATAAATAATGCACATGGAATGACAAGCCGTCGATCCATCCATGTGCATTAGACAGTTTCACAAAAATCAAAATTTCTGGGATTCAACCAGTCACCCCCTAGTCCTAGCTGCAATACTAAAACAAACTACCAGTCAAATTTTCATCCCATTTGGAGAAGATTAGGAGGTGCCTCAAGTCGAATTTGTGTTTTTTGGCTATTTTTTACATTCAAAAAATTCTAACGAGAATTTGGAAAAACGAAAATCAAAATAAATACCATTAGTTGAACGTATTATTAGTACTTTACAACTTCTGAGAACACTGTATGCCGATTAGTGATGGTTTTGACCTCATAAAATTGATTTTTGTTCATTAAAGTACCTGTAAAACATACATTTCTCTACAGTTTTTGTTCTACAAGATTCTTAACCTCATGCCTAATCATAAAAGTTCAACCATAGTATCATTCCTTTGTTATTTCTGAACATTATTGTAGTACATCATTTTTGTATCCGAATTACAGATAAATTGTAAAAATTCGTCGGAAATACGACATTCCTAATTCCTCTGCATTTAGAGCTGCTGCCAAATGGCGCAATTGCTGACATGATACAAAATTGAACAAAGTAGCTTTGCTTTTTCAATGATGGATGATGATTGAAGAAAACAGCTATCAAATGTCATCAACGCAGTCGTGTTTCAAACAACATTCGCATTTGATGCCAAGCAATTACATATGTGATATAGCCCCGAGGTTAAGCTTCTCGACTACTGATCTTGAGGATCAGAGTTTGATTACGGGAGTTCATTTCAACCATCATCCATCATTGAAAAAGCAAAGCTACTATGTTCAATTTTGTAACATGTCAGCAATTGCGCCATTTGGCAGCAGCTCTAAATGCAGGGGAATGAGGAATGTCGTATTGCCGACGAATTTTTACAATTCATCTGTAATTCGGATATAAAAATGATGTACTACAATAATGTTCAGAAATAACAAAGGAATGATACTATGGTTGAACTTTTATGATTAGGCATGAGGTTAAGAATCTTGTAGAACAAAAACTGTAGAGAAATGTATGTTTTACAGGTACTTTAATGAACAAAAATCAATTTTATGAGGTCAAAACCATCACTAATCGGCATACAGTGTTCTCAGAAGTTGTAAAGTACTAATAATACGTTCAACTAGTGGTATTTATTTTGATTTTCGTTTTTCCAAATTTTCGTTAGAATTTTTTGAATGTAAAAAATAGCCAAAAAACACAAATTCGACTTGAGGCACCTCCTAATCTTCTCCAAATTGGATGAAAATTTGACTGGTAGTTTGTTTTAGTATTGCAGCTAGGACTAGGGGGTGACTGGTTGAATCCCAGACATTTTGTTTTTTGTGAAACTGTCTAATGTGCATTATTTTTGACAGAATATTCAGCGTAAAATCATGTAAACCGAGAATTCTTGTTTGCAATTTCACTTTCAAGATGCAAGAAAGCATGCAACATTGGGGAATGTTGGATGGAAGATCATGAAATGTTTCAGTTTCACTCAAGTTTGCAAGCATTATCGAATGCAATGAGACAGTTTACATTAATAATCGTTGAATGTTCAGTTGCAACTCGTTTTACATGATTATCATAAAGAATTACGTGCCATGTAAATTTGAGAATTTTTTGCAGTGTGGTGATGCATGCAATTTTTGTTTTGTAGATATCACTGGGTCTTGACCACTGAGAAAGATGGCTTCTTGGGCAAAGTTGTTCAGTTGCTGATTCAAAAGGTGGTGCTAATGAGCAAAAATGCTTTGTATGAAATTCTACCCTATTACCCCGAATGCCATCACCACGATTGCTATTTCCTCGAATTTACAATTATATTGACATGATGACGTTCACAGCAAAAAATTCTCAAATTTACATGGCACGTTATTTTTTATGATAATCATGTAAAACGAGTTGCAACTGAACATTCAACGATAATTAATGTAAACTGTCTCATTGCATTCGATAATGCTTTCAAACTTGAGTGAAACTGAAACATTTCATGATCTTCCATCCAATATTCGCCAATGTTGCATGCTTTCTTGCATCTTGAAAGTGAGGGGTCTATTTTGTAAATCGAGCAGATCCAAGTGACTCATCTGTGGTCACTGTCGATCAAAGTAAGCATGCATATTTCAGATGTCACCCGTCGACTCCCATAGCAATCCAGTCACTTAAAGTGACAACTGTCGAAAAACTCGAGTGACAAGGCCGTGTCGAGTGAAATTTTTGGTCGACAGTGACTCCAGTCGAGTCACTTTGGTCGACTCGACTTATAAAATAGACCCCTGAAATCGCAAACAAGAAATCTCGGTTTACATGATTCTACGCTGAATATTCTGTCAAAAATAATGCACATGGATGGATCGACGGCTTGTCATTCCATGTGCATTATTTATGATTGAATTTTCAGCGTGAAAATCATGTAAACCGTGCCGTTTTGCATGCAACATTCTTCGAGAGAAGTCGTTTCGCGTTCAATATTAAGGATTTTGGTAACAATGTTGTATATAATAGATGTGTTTATAGGTTTTATCATTGAATAATACATGAGAAATGGCTTTGCATGATTGAGGCTTAAATTACGTTACGTGTAAATCTAAGATTTTTTTGATGTGTGTATGCTATAAAAAAACGTGCATGACACATGTACCGTCGAATGAATGAATTGTACAAGTTAGCATTGCTTTTTCTTTCCGATTAATGATTGTTTTGATCGTATTCCACTGACTATTCAGAACGATTTGAAAACAATCATTATCATCGACTGTGAAAAAGCAGTGCTAACGTGTTCATTTTTTACATTCCTTGAAGCTCATGGTGGTGCTCTTGGCTCACCCACAGCGGATTTACGAATGTGCTTCTTAATTACCTATTTTTTATAATTTACTTTCGTGAGATAAAAGGTATCTTTAAACGGAATTGAGTATTAGAAAAGCATAGTTATCATGTTCTGGAAATTCAAAATCCGAAATTTTCGTACAGGTATGTATTACAGGGAGAACAATCCCCAAAAATAGTGATTTAAAAAAAACTTGAAGCACAAACCGCAACCAAACTATGTTTAAACTTGCTCCAATCATAAAACCGTGTGCGACAAAAATTTGTAGAATTAAATAAACTACTATGTAGAGGTATTTCCGATAAGTTTTAATGTTTTGTTCAGTAGTTATGAATTTTCAAACCTTGAAAATAGTCCAAAAACACATAATTGATTTGAAGCACATCTAAATTTTCTCCAAATTGACTGAAATTTTGACCGGAAGTTCATTTCGACATGAAAAATGAAAATATTGGTTGACTGAGGAACTTCCTGATATTTGAATAGGTCTAGTCCACATATTGTTTTTTGATAAATTGACGTAAACAAAATGGCCGGCACAGATATTTTATTTGGATAATGTCGGTCCTCCAGGGAACATTGGATTATCTTACAAATCACAGGTAACAAAAGATTAGTATCGACACGGATTCTTGAATTAGAAGAGTTTTTTCGAGAACTTGTGAAAAAATGGTGCAAAAATAATGAAAACCAATAAAGTTATTACGATTTGATTTTTTTTTGCGATTAAAAATGTAGCTGCTGGTAAAAGGGTTAATAATTTAAAATTTCAGGCGATACGTATACTATTTATCGGTTTTCGAACATCTTTAGTTTTTTAAAGAGGCATCCGCATTTGAAGGAAGCGCGAAAATATTACTTTCTGTAAAAGCTTTCTTTTCTTGTTAAACACTGATTTTGTAATTTTTCCGACGATGTTCCCTACTTTAAATTTCATTGTACTAGGTCATGTATTCCGAAGCGTTTAATAAAGTTAGGTGACACTAAATTTCTTTTTGTTATAACTAAGGGGTAATTGAAATTGGAGAAACAGTAACAATAACTTATTTTGATACCGTTCAAGCCTGGAATCAAGTGTGCCCATTGAATAGTATTATCGGTCAATGTTTTCTAGTAAATAATTCGTTTTGAATTTGGGGAGACTTGATCGCTCTTTTTTACCGTATGCAAAAAATAAAACAAGCGAAATAATTATGTAATAACACAATTTTTACCAGAGATATCACAATTCTAGAAAACGGAACTTTCCACATAGAATTTCGTCAAATCACAACAATAATATCTGTATATTAGTTAAGGGATCAAATATCCCTAGCCTGTATCTAACAAATCAAATGAAAATGAACAGAAACACATCTTGTTTGAGAAACTTTTCATATGTGCGCTCGATTTAAGCATACTGCTCTCAAGGTTCTATTTAGAATCGGTCATTTGCCAAAATTGGAACAGTGATTTTCTTCCGAACGAACAAAACTTATAGAAAAAGGAAAACGCCCGTTTCTCCATTTCGTCAATAATAATAAATTGACCGTCTTATTTTTTTATTTGTCAATTAATCGTAAGAAATCGGCTTTTTCAGTTTTTACATATGAACGATTCTAACTAGAGTTTTAAAACATTCTTCTTCACTGATAGATTTCCAGTTCTGACATTGTCTTTCGTATAAACGAAGTATTTCATAATACCGAACAGTTGAAATACATTTGGGAGGTACATTTGTAAAGTTCAGTAATGTTCATCCAACTAAATCATGGAGCATTTAAGCTCTACAATGGTTGAAGACAATATGTGAATCTCAATGAAAGTACGGAAATTTGTGTATAAAATAACAATTATTTCTAAAAGAAAAACGAATATGAAATATGAATTTGACGAGCACAAAAGCCATACGATGTAAATACAATAAGAATCGTGCGAAGATTACTTGGAACACAAAGTTTAGATTCATTATTGTAAAACATAAAATACTTTGAAAATATGGAACTTTGCGAGAAATGCTGTTTCCAAAAATTTTAGAGATGTGAGTTTTTTTTTCGATATTTAACGAGATTTTTCAAAATTTGTGAAAAAAAACACGTCTCACTCAAAAATCGTCCGTGTTATTCTGAAAACAGATTTGAAATCAGCGGGCCAAATATATTGAATCTATTGAAAGGAGTAAAAATGCATTAATTTTTCTTATTATTTTGTCGCCTTGTGTAAAGTGTCACTTGTTGATGCAATATCCAATAAGCTACAGCTCGCTGCGCTTGCATCGGATCGTTCGGATGGAGGTCACCCACTTCCATCGCCGGCGGGGGTGGACCCTTCCCAAGAGTACTTGACTACGCTACTAAATAAATGATTGTGATATGTGGTCCACTAGATTGTGTGGTGGTTGACAGTGTGCGGTATTTACGCATGTGCTTCAAATTGTCATCTAATCTGCTGCTATCAGCTATCTCTACTCATAATTAACTTTAGGCCTAGTTAGGATACAGGAGGCATATATTGCATAGCACTTTTGGATGAAGGAAAATGAGAGCTGTTTTCGAACTGTACAATTTTTGTTTCATATGGGTTTTGTAACTATTGTGTATGTACTGGTTGCTAATGCATGTTATGGCTCATTTCGGGTTACTGGGTGGGCACAAACTCAAAATTCAAAGAATACAAATCAAATAAACAAAAATAAAAGTTCAAGTCAAAAATGCTTACCCCAAGAGGCGGGCTTCCTCGGCAGTGTGGGCTGGTGCGGATGGCATTCTGTTGTTGGCCGTTTTGCCGGTCTTGTCACGGTCCCTGAAATGAAGACTTTTACATGCAGAAAAGGCCAGACCAAACAAAATTCGACGGAAAAAAATAATATCAAACAGATGTTGGTTAATGAAATAAGGAAAACCGATAGGTTGGGAGCTACAGGGATAAGGAATGGAAGAAAGCTTGAAACATCACTATGGAATGTAGTGGCAAATTTCAGGAAAATCAGCAGTTAGCCGGAAAAAGAGCAGGATGTGATGAAGAACGGAAACGGAAACGAAAACAGAAAGTGTTG
Organism: Aedes aegypti; assembly: GCF_002204515.2. Taxonomy (NCBI): domain Eukaryota; kingdom Metazoa; phylum Arthropoda; class Insecta; order Diptera; family Culicidae; genus Aedes; species Aedes aegypti. The sequence goes on from NC_035108.1 coordinate 387,415,275, forward strand.
CGGAAAAACGAACATTAGGAGAGAAAGAGAAAGAGATAGCGAGGAGATTAGTGTGTGTGTTTCGTAATCCCCGAGGAGGGTGGTTTGACTTTTAACTATGGATGGTTTCCTGTTTTTGGCGGATTCGAAATTCTGATAAGCTTTGAACGAGCGAATGAGATTAACCGCGCAATGCCGGTTTTACGATACGATTATGCGCGTGTGTTTGTAAGCGAGTGATAGAATCTGGCCGGTATCCAATTGGGCATTTTTGGGTTTGGATTTATTTGATAGGTATAAATATTTTGCGATTGAAGAAAATCGTTTTTTGGATCATTCAGATGATAGCAGTGACAATAGAACAAGACATGCATTTAACAGATTGGAAAAAGATGAACATTTCGATTCTTTTTTCACAGTAGATGAAAAGCAGAAGTAAATCACACGGTTGTTGATGGAATTTTGCATTCAGAAAAAATAATCGAGCCATATACAGGCCATTTGATCATACTTGTTTAATAATTTTCATTAGCTAAATAAATAAACGAAATCGTCTGAATTTATCTATAAAAAAATGTGTTTATATGTCTTATGTTCTTACCTTTTGTTTTCTGATATTTTGTATTCATCATTATTTTTATGTACATAGAAGAATTAATATATTCAATTACATACAATTGGGTAACTATCATGCCTATTTTCAAAGAATTTACAATAAATTTACGATAAACAAATGTTACGAAAATGTCTTGAAATTACGAGCATAGATAAATGACAGTGTGTACCAGAAACACGTATAGTATTACTGTATTATTAGTATGGATTGGCTTTTCAGTCTTGACAAAATTAAAAGCTGTTATTTTATGTTGTTCAATGTTTCGGTCCGTTTGGAACCTTCCTCAGGGACACACTTGTTATAGATCTTTTGTTCAGCGTGGTTCGGTAGAACCTGTAACTGTCTAGTAGATTGATTTCCCTAACCCCCCTTCCCCTACCAGACAGTTACAGGTTCTACCGTACCACACTGGACAAAAAAAACTGTATCAATTGAGTCCCTGAGGACCGAAACGTTTGACAATAAAAAAAACAGTTCTTAATTTTGTTAAGACTTAAAAGCCAATCCATCGTCAAGAATGCAAAAACTTGAAATACCAAAACGTCAAAAACAGTACATTTTCAAAATACTGGCATTCAAATTTTAAAAATATTCATACAAAATGCGTTACGAATGGGGTTAGTGGGTACTAAAACTGCTTGTTTTTACTGTTATGAAATTTGTGAATGAATCCATTTCAAAGCCCATATCTTGATGCAAAATATTTTGTGATCAATTCACCTAGCAGTAAGATAGGAAAACGTTTTTCTTCTTACCATTCAAATAGACATATTGGTGTCTTCAGAAAAGTTTTGGAAGTTCCAATTTGAAACAACTTTATAGAAGGCACTGTTCTATTTCCATACTTTTTGAGCTATATTTGGATGTGTATGTGAATGATACCTAAATATCCCTTTTTATCTTAATTTTTTTCCAAGATTCTTAACATTGTTTTGTGTTTTCTACAAAGTTGTTTGTCATGCCAAAACTCCTGTTCTTATGAATATATCATGACGTTATTTTTTTATATTACAAAAAATATTCATAAATTGCTCATTCTTTAAATGGTAGTTTAGGTCCCAATACATGCAATCAGCGCAAAATGGCGTTATAAAAGTTGAGTACGGTATGTTCGGTGATTATTTATCATGCCAGTTGTGTAGAAGCGAGAGAAATGGGTTTATCATCGCTGTCTCTTTGGGACTCTCGTTTATTGCCGGTATTTATCAAACTGGTTACAACTTGCGAAACATTGGCGATCAATGAACTGCTACAGATGCGATGTTTTTATTTGCTTGCTTTGATCGTGCTTCGAAATCAATTGGGAACGAATTTTGCAATGCCTAGTCATCATTCGATATTTATTCAATAATCCGTGGCTGAGCGATTGGAGAGAAATGAAAGCCAAATGCACATTTGACAGGTCTTGCTCACGGCGAAGTTCTGCAAATACTTCTTGCATAAAATTTCAAAAGAACCTATGTCACAATGAGAAATTATCTCCTTTCTCAGTTTTTCGATTAAACAGTGCAAACTATGGCTTTTGGAATGATTTTCACTATAGATCCAAAGAAAAGTTCCTCGGCTCATTTAAAAAAACGCAACAGAAGAGGTTAATGCTGCTCAGTTATTGTTTAAAGGGAAAGGAAACAAAGAAAGCCTCTCAAGTTTGATAGGTCCTTTGGAAAACTACGCGAGACATCATCATTCGCGATGACGAAGGCAATTACCACATTTGACCCTATGCGTGAAGCTCCGATTTCTTTACATGGCAAAGCATAAGAAGTAAATTTTCAAAAGCTTTAAAAAATTCAAAAAATAATTTAATTAAATTCTGTTAAGTGTACGGGGTTAGATTTATGAGAAGCTATAGAATCCGCAGAATAATTATTGAGGAAAAAACATAAAAATCAAATTAATTTGTCTATAATGTATAATGAAAAAAATCTTTTTCCAGATGGCAGCACCGTACGTTCGTTGGATCGAATTGCTTTTGGGGTGAGGTTCATTGCTCCGTCAGCTCAAGAGCATTATTTTGCGTTTCGCTTTTCTCTTTGCACTGAAAGATAAAGATCTGCAAAGAGGCGACGAAGAGCTGTCTGAAAATTCTCTCCTCCGAATTTAGAGAGGGGAAATCATTCTCAATCTCCCTTGAAGCACTGAAGCTTTCGGAATAAACAACTGTGGGAATGAAAATAAGTACCCGAGCAAAGCTTGAGATCACATTGAAAACTAATTTTGATGTTGTGATGTCATAGATTTTGATAACTCAGTTTGTTGTCATTTTGGTCGTTTTAACGGTTAAAATATCAAAACTGAGAGCAGAAATATATTCCCATGAAATCAAATTGATAACTATTTTTGCTGTCAGTGAAAGCAAATTGAAAACTGTTTATGCTATCATGGACAGCAAATTGAGAACTCACTGAGATATACACGTTTTCGTTTGATAAAGAAACGAGTCTGCGTCAAAATGGTTGCTTTATTTTTATATTCTCATATTCTTTATATATGTAACTGGAATTAATTTATAATTTATTAAAATTATAACTTTAACAAAAATTTAAAATGATAGCAGAACGAAAACAAATTATGACATCGAATAAATCAATGATAAATTGATATCAAATTATGATATCAACTTGATGCTGAAAACAAGATATGTTTTCGACTTGCTTTCATTTTGATGTTGGACTTTGCTCGGGTAAACAAAAACGTGTAAACTCTTCATCTCACAGAGTACGTACGCTCAGCTTATTTGTGGGTAAAATCGTTTCTCTTTCGTAGTTGGTCGTTAAAAGAGGGAGAAAGAGATTATGTCAAGAGCAAGGAAGAAACCTGTGTTGTTTTTTTTTTCATAAGGGCTTATATGCATTCATCCATTTCTCTTCATCGTTGCTCTCTTTGCGTTATTGCAGAAAAGTAGTTCTCTTTTTGTAACATATTTTTGCGCTATAAGATGAAAAATCAATATATCTTGCTTCATTAACAATAAATATTATATATTTATCTAATCTAGCGAAGTTATTAGCGAAAAAGAGGGTCGATGAAGAGAAATCGCTCATGTCAGTAAGGCCCTATGGAAGTAACAGTACAGAAACCTGCTTCTTATTTTGTCTGACTCAAAATTTGTTCAATTTAAGGTTTTTCAATTCTGAAAGTATATCCGACGCTCTCTGTAAGTATTTATTTTTTCAGAAATTACGTCAGGAACCTATCCACTGATTTTTCCTGGGACTTTTAATATATTTTAATTTTGGGCACTGACTTTAGTGATCATCAGACATGAATAGTTTTTTTTAGAGTAAATAGACGCCTTACACGCCAAATTACTTTATTTTTCGGTTAAAAGTTTACTGCGGAAGGAGAAGAAATTAAAACAGCTAAAATTGTCTTACGCTATTAATGGACATTACCAGAGTTGTCAAGATTTTGTCAAGGCTATGTAGTTAGAATAGATCATTTCTCAAAACTGAAAAATCAGTTTTTTTTTTCGAATGATCAACAAATCACGAAAAAGAAGATCGTAAATTTTTCACAATTGATTAAATGTATGTTTTATTCTTGATTTGATGAAAATTGTTTTAGTGTTAAAATAATTTATATTCTAAATTGAACCTTAAATCTGAAATAATTTTCCTGGTATTCAAAACATGTGAACAAATTATTGTTATTTTGGTAGAAAAAAAAAAAAACAAAAAGTATTTTAACGATACAAAAGTATCTTACCGAACAGAAATTCTTCCAGCATTTACTTCAGAAATTCATTTAGGAATTTTTTGCGGAATAATGTCAAGAATACACTTTTTCGCTTAGCTTGAAAAGAAACGTAAGTTTCTTAAATCTTATTCCAACATAGAATTTTGTGATGACGGAAGATTTACAGCACTGCATCCTGTCAGAATGGTTTGAGAATGAAAGGTCGAAGGACAAAACGCCAAATCTCGAAAACTTATTCAAACAGACTCAAGTCAGAAATGTATACTAACTTATTGCGACTTTTGCACCCATTTAGACTTATCCCGAATTTCTTATTATCACAGGCAAATCTCACATACGATTTCGCAGTGCAAATGTATACAAGCAAGGTCTGTCATACGATAGGTTGTTTCAGCTTTTTGACAGTTGACCAATTAGCCTACCTGGTTAAACGGATCTTGTTGAATGATTTGTTCGCAATAAATCGGATTGTGATAATCGTTGAGTCTTATCAGGGGAAAATGTCACAGCGAAATTATGCTTGGAGGAATGTCAAAATTATCACACAAATCTAAACATTCGTGGAAGACCCAATACTTTATCAATACTACGTGTTTCGAAGATGAAATTCTTTACGTTCCGCTCTAAATCATCTCAATTTTTCACTTTTGGAACGTTTTATTTTAGGATCTACAAAACGGCGTAAGTACGATTCTCAACTTTCGCAACTTAACCATGATTTTCACCGCTCCGTTGTATGGAGAGACAAAGTGACCTAACCACGAATCAAAACAAAGCAGTACTTGAGTCGATTTTACACTGGTACAAAAACGTCGTAAGTAACTGAATGAAACGGCTTATCATTTTGTTATACATTTGTTATGGGAAACGATATAATTATTCCAGTATTTCAACGCGAGCTGATTGAAAAGGGATTTCTTTTAAAACCGTTATAGAAGATTTATGATTCTTCTTAATTAATTTTCTCAAAAGCGTATGGAGGTTACTTACGTTGATTTGAAAAAAAAGTAATCGAGATATGAACAAAACGTCGAACGAAAAAAGATCGAAAATAATTTGCTAGTTCGGACAAATTGTTACCTTAAAAAAATGATCCTGTTGCCCTTATTTTTCCAATTTGACCTTTTGTACTTATTTCGACCTGTTGTTAGGAATTTGTTATTACTCATATCTTTTTTCGGGGCTTGTGGACAAAATATTGAAAGACGAAGACTCAAAAGAACAAAATGTCGTAGCCTCTCAAAAGGTCTTTTTGAAAGTTACGCAAGGATTGTCCAGAAAACAAAATTTCAAACAAACCTGCACACAACATGTTCATAGTGTACTTTGAAGATTCTGATTTGTAATCGACATAGGCCTTTTCATGTGACAGGTCCGTCTATGCATTTGTTCACATCGGTGGAGGACTGGGGCTAACACGGGTCTGTCATTTTCATAGAAGACCTGACAAAGAGCTTCCGGATCAGCTGATTTGAAACGTCTCGTGAAAAGGCCTATTGGAAGATACACACCAATGAATCATAAATTTACACGGCCACGGCCACTTTTTTGACTATAGATCGTTGCACGCCTGTCATAACCTCAAAACTGCATATAAAAAAAATGTCAGCACTATAAAATTTCAACTCCATTTAAAAAAATCGAAACAATTCCAGCAGTGAGTGTCAACGAGCAGGACAGTCAATTGAACGGTGTGAAAAAGGGACAGAGAAGGAGAGTTTTTCGTGACGTCACCATGCACTCTTCTATCATATAAATGAAATATTTTATGTTCTTGCATCCAACATTCGCCAATATTGCATGCATTCTTGCATCTTGAAAGTGAAATTGCAAACGAAATTTCTCTGTTTTCACGATAAAACGTTGAAAGATCAATCAAAAATAATGCACATAAATGGAACGGCGGTTTGGTCATTTATATTCATGAATGATGAATGAATCAGCGTTAAATCATATAGGGTAGAAGCATAGGATTTGGCTATACGACAGTAGCAGCCACAATAGATTATACACGATTTTACAGAACCAATGAAGCCAGCATGAAATCTTTTGAGTTTAGTAGATCACATTACATATTCAGACTTTAAAAAAAATAAATTAGAGTTGAATATTCAAATGTGTTTGTTCTTATTGTTAGAAACAACTTTTCAGGAAAATATCGCTTGTCCGCTACAGTTATTCGGTTAAAAAATGATCGATTTGTAAGTAATTCTTCCAAACGCTAATTACGGATCGTTCGGTAATCGTTTCATCTACCGAATCGTTTACCGATCGTTCAGCTGTTGAGATTTCGGTAAATAATTTAGCGACTTCGGTAATCTGTTCTAAGGGTGTAAAATGATAGAGCTTAATTGATTTACTCGCCCGTACAAACAATGTTGCAATCAATTTCGATCCATTCATGTACATTATTTTTGACAGATAGGTCAGCGTATAATCGGGTTAACTGGGCATTGTACTCTACAATTTCACATTCAAGATACAAGAAAGTATGCAATATTGGCGTATGTTGGATGCAAGATCGTAAGCATTCTCGATTGCAGTTGGGCATTTAATATTATTCATCGTTGAATATTCAGTTATAAATCATTTAACGTCATAAGAGTTTGTGTGCAATGTTATTTTAAGAATATTTTGCTGTGTGGGTGCGTTCAAATGATTTATCATTGAATAATCCACTACTGGTTTTACACGTTAAAATCACATGACTTTTAAATTCAAGATTTTTAGTGTTTATAACACCTCCAGAAAAAATATAATAACCAGTACGTGCATTTTTAGCTAAACTAGAAACTTACTCAAAATATCAATTCTATTTGTTGCAAATTGGTAAGAATTACATTAAGATTGCCACCATTGAAAAGAAGAAACATCAATTTATAGAACGAAAAAATTCCTTCGTTCCCATCTCCATGAACTAAATTTAGGGTGAAGGACGGTGTTTCCTTCCGGAAAATTGCATACCACATTGTGTCCCAAACAGTTTGTGTCCCGATTGAGCACACGAAGGAAGTGTTCGTCCTCTGCAATCGAATCCATTTTTTTTAACAGACGAGAAAAAAAAGCGATCAAATTTTCCCGTTTCCGTGTGTCGCTTTAGATATACGCCAAGAGAAAACTTGCTCGATTTGTTATGTATGGGAAAATTTACCATGCCATATGTGAACTCGAACAGTGATTTTGTAAGCGAAATTTGCAAACAGGAAGTTATTTTCTATTCGGTAGGGTAGTTTGGCGAATAAACGGTGCATTTGATTTTCGTTGAATAAATATGAGTATGACAACCGTTTGATTGTCTGCCTGAAACAGCAATATCATGATAAGAATTGGGTAATATCTTCTAATCACTTTTAATCCCGAACTTTGGTACATTCGAATGACTCAACCTTTCGAATCTGTGATCTCTCCTAATGTCAAATCCTAACGTTCATTGACCGCATCGAAAGGCCAGGTTCTCCAGCGAAACTTGTTTCAAAACTGACCACCGGCTTCGAAGGCTCGTTCTCCCACTTGTTGTTTGCCAACAGAAATTCCCATAAATCTAACATGCTGTGCTTGAAAGATAAGGCGAATCCGCATGAAACTGCTTTTCCTCTCATTGCCCACTTTGTATAGATCTCTGCGTGGAACCAATAGATCAGTAACCGGCCCGATAGGTACACTCTAGCCCAGCACTTGAATTAAACCAATGTCAAATTAGGACGGTTCAAATTAAAAAAAGTTTGAAAACAATATGGCATATTTTTCTTGCAGAATAATATGAGACGTAATTTGAACCATCCTAATGTCAAATCTTCGTGTACAAAAACAAAATATTGAGCCTTCGCGAGTGTTTCTTATCGGACAAAATACTATCGAGACTGTGTTTCTTTGAACGAAACACAGATTTCTTGTTTTGTAAGAGGAAATTGAGAGCGTGACCGTAATTCATGTCACTGTCACCGTTTCACTGCAGCAAGCTGGGAAGAGTTGAAGGTTTTATGAGTTCGTCGCACCACGAAACACCGTGAGTCCTAAGCTGACTCATGATGTAGGTTAATATTTCCCCAAAAATGCGGAAAAAAAGTTATGACCATGGCCTGTATAGTCACGTACTTCATCTTCTCCAGTGCGTGATCCATTAGGTCCAACCAGTGTTGATGGGTTTGGGCCTGGATCACCATGACGACGAGGCCTCAACCGAGATGCAGCAATGATGTACGTCGTCGAATCTCGTTCCGAAAAAAACTTGTTTCTCATTAAAAATCACACAAATTACAACGAATGCGCGCTACGGTTTCACTCCGTTTGATCAGCTGAATCGCGATAGACTGAACCAATCTGGCTGAGACTGGATTTCATGGAAATTAACTTTCCCTCATTGTTTGCGTTCTTGCTCGTCTGTCTACGACGCACTAGCGAAGAACAAAAGTTTTATAGAAATACAAACACCAAGATCGGATTACCGCGTCACACTTGGATTTAGCGGTAGATAACAAGGAACACTTTCGTCTAGGCAGGGAAACATAGGGCAAAATGGTCCAAAATGCCACTTTAAGGATTTGTGTCGTTTTCTCTTAATTAGATCTACATATTAACACCATTCTTAGTCATAACAGTAACTTTACAATATTTGCTAGCTTCCACATTGAAAACATTTTCCAAATTTGAGGTTTTTAATAGTCTAAAATCGTGTAGAAAAGTTTGTTGAAAAATGGGGGTGGTTCAAAACGACCGAATGGGTGGGGTAAAATGCCATTTACTATGGAGAACTAGGAGTAAGCAACCATGTTACTCCATGAGTTTGCTCTGTGGTATGGAAACGCTTATTCGTTAATAAAATCATCGAAAAACCTTAATGTTTAGGCAAAAAAGTGAAAAATGTTGAATTTCACCGGGAATTTAAGGAAAAATCTATGAGTTTATGTTCAAGGGTTGTAGCGGCAACTCTTGGGTAAACATATGTTAACATCGTTTGGCAAAAAATACAAATGGAAACGCTGTAGGAATGATTTAATGAGGTGAGCCATTTTACCCCATCAGTGCGTCTTGGACCATGTTCCCCTACAGATTATTTTCTTCTCGTGGAAATGGTAGAGCGCAACTACGCTTGGTATATCGAAGTTGCATCGTTTGTCATTTGATTGCACAGAAATGTCACTTTGTCTGTAACACGCATTTGCCCGACGTAACAATGCCAATAAATTCACACCTAATTACCTCTCAATTCACAAATTAAAATGTAAAATCGGAAATGATTCTGAATCTCCGTCTCTGGTTAAACGCTCAATATTGAAACATTTTTTTGTTGGCTGGTTGGCCACGTCAGCAGCCAACTTCTTCTAAGTCGAGTCTAGTACACAACTATGAAAACGGTCTTACAGTGGAAGTACGCAAATACGCATATCTGTTAAAGGATACAAACTCCAGCGGAATTAAATGATATAGTACTAAATTTTGTGTTCGTTTAATTGTTGTTAAGATAGCTATCATGCACTGTTATTCCCCCAAAATAATCAGAGCTGTAGCATAAGATGATAAACAGGTTCTAATCATGTATTGTGGATCATGATTGTTACAAAGAGCGAAAATTGAGAGATACTCTCAATTTTATCAGAATTAAATCCCTGGTCTCTGAATGAAAGCCGAAAGCAGTCATTGGAAAAGTAGAAAGACGTAGTAAATTTCCACAGCCTGTATTCGGAAGCCATAGTACCTATCAACAAACAAAATAATCAAGGCTGAATCTCCAAAAATGCACCAATTGCTGATTAAACCCGAACGATGTAAACATCTTCAGCTAACGTTGCTCTGTGCAACCAAAAATGTATATTTGTTCGCCATACATCGTTTCCACATGTAATCCTCTTTGTCTCCTGAAAATCTTATCTAGCATCAGCTGTATCGTTTGCGCACAATTTATAGCATTTGTAATGCGAAGTTACTCCATTTAGTCGCAGGCAGCGCTATTCTCTGTTCGCTACGATAAATTTCCCAGAATTCTATTCTGTTCAGTACTGTCTTCGTTGGGTAGCCACAGCGACGACGATACGAAATTTTAGGTCAACCACTTGCGCTTCATCAAGTTCTCCAGCCAATACCACATAACGTTGTCATCATCATCGCCGGGGCGGACAGTGGTATCTCCTATAGGCCAAAAATCGGAGAATAAGTTGTCTTGCGGCCTTCCATAGCCGAGTGGTTAGAGTCCGCGGCTACAAAGCAAAGTCATGCTGAAGGTGTCTGGCTTCGAATCCCGGTCGGTCCAGGACCTTTTCGTAATGGAAATTTCCTTGACTTCCCTGGGCATTAGGGTGCGGCTTATTTTTCAAAAGTTCTCAAAACCAAAAATACGTGTGCTCTACTGAATTCAAATCACATCGAAAGAGAAACCTCAAAATCTGAGCCAAAAATATTTACATTTAGAGGTGGCGCGAGCGTCCTGAAGGTGAATTTTCAAGTTATAAAATATGACCTTCAGTGAAGTAACATAACTTTGTTATTTTTCAATCAATTTAAAAACTTTTAGCACCATTATTTCTAGGATTAAATTTATGAAAACTTTGTACAACATCAAATTTGTCCAAAATCAAGACTAGTGTTAGTAAAAAATACTTTTATCCAAATTTTTCCTCAATCGTTTTTGTTTGACCATAACTTCTTAAATACTCAATCGATTCCGAATTTTTTTACATGTTTTTGAAGAAAATTTAGTTTTTTTTTAAACTGTTCATGCAACACTTCTTCTTCTTTCTGGCGTTACGTCCCCACTGGGACTCAGCCTGCTTCTCAGCTTAGTGTTCTTATGAGCACTTCCACAGTTATTAACTGAGAGATTACTATGCCAATGACCATTTTTGCATGTGTATATCGTGTGGCAGGTACGATTATACTCTATGCCCTGGGAAGTCGAGAAAATTTCCAACCCGAAAAGATCCTCGACCTGTGGGATTCGAACCCACGACCCTCAGCTTGGTCTTGCTGAATAGCTGCGCGTTTACCGCTACGGCTATCTGGGCCCTCAACACTCATGCAACACATTTATCTAAAATATTGTTTTGGCTTAGTTATTCAACAAAAACTACCCAAAAACATGATTTTTTAATGAAAGTATCAAATTTTTATGGATTATTTAAGTTTTTCGCCGGAAATTTCATTTTTTCTATTAAACCTCAATTTATGAAGCATCTTACCTTAATTACGAGTTGAATAGTGCTGAGATAATATTAACTGGCAACAATTTGAAAAAACTGGCATTATTCGTTAAAAATCATTTTTTGTGCAGTTTTTGTTGAATAACTTGGTCAAGACATTTTTTTTAGTGAAATGTGATGTATGAAAGGTTTGAAAAAAAAAATGAATAAGCTTCAAAATCATGATAAAAGATTTGGAATTTGATTTTAGACAAATTTGATGTTCCACAAAGTTTGAAAAACAATTAATTTTGAAGGTTTTGATGCTAACAGTTTCAAAATCGGTTGAAAAATAACACAGTTATGTTCACTTCACTGAAGGTCATTTTTCATAACCTGAAAACTCACCTTCTAGACGCTTGCCCCACCTTTAAATGTTAATATTTTTGGCTCAGATTTTGAGGTTTCTCTTTCAATGTGATTCAAATTCAGTAAATCACACGAATTTTTGATTTTGAGAACTTTTGAAAAATAAGCCGCACCCTAGTGTGCATGGAATTTCATCGTACCTGCTACACGATATACTATTGCGAAAATGGCAACTTTGGCAAAGAAAGCTCTCAGTTAATAACTGTGGAAGTGCTCATAAGAAAACTGAGAAGCAGGCTCTGTCCCAGCGAGGACGTAATGCCAAAAAGAAGAAGAAGAAGTTGTCTTTGTTTAAATTCTCTTACCTTTTCATGGATCAAATATGATCGTAAGAATGCCGCACAACGAATCATATACATGTCCTTGTTGAAAATTCACAATAAAACCGTATTTAATTGGGATGAACTTGTAACTCTATTAGTTAAGACATAATTTAATTGGAAATGTTGGACCATACTTATCTTCCAAAATTGTATTGGATGATTCATGACCACTTCTTACGACAAATGGAACCACAGTACGCCGTAGTCGTTGACCGCCGAGAAGGAAAATTGGAGTCTAGTGGCATAATGGCCAACAAAAAACTTGGACATTGCAGTGCAGATTTTATATTTATTGTTTAGCGCGTAATCTACCATGTAATCCTGCAGTTGGTTAGTCACTGGAAATTGCGATTTCAGCAACGAGATATTATCGATTTGTCCCAATGGAAGCGGTGTTAATTTTAGGAAACTAGATCGATTAACACGCGTTTTGAATGAAATGGTTACTTGGAAAAATTGATTTTCAAATAACTGAAAACTCCTATTTTAAAACTATTTTAGAAAACAAGCTAATTTTGAATATTGTAAAACAGTTGAAACATTTGCAGATTGTATTTCCCTGTACAAAAAAAGGACATGCTCAAGTGCTTATCTTAACAAAGGAGAAGATAAACGACAACGAATAGACATAGCCAAAATCATAAATCACATTCAACTGCCATGCCTTGAAATGATAGATGATGTTTTCCTCCATGTTTTTGCTACATTCTAAAGGTACTACAATTGCCACTCACAAAAGCATCCAACCTGCTCACACGACACACACAGGCCCCGAAAAACTAGAACTCATCCTCAAATCTCTCATATCTGTAATGAATTATCGAATCAAATGTAACCATTTCACTTCACAAAGTCTTGATGTCTACTCCGGACTATTTTCCAATTACCGAACCCATTATTATCTCTTTCGAAGAAAAACGCTCTCCTCGTCGTTCGTCGTCTTTTCGCAAAACAAGATTCTTCCAAACATATCGAGCTTCATCATGTTATCGGACGAACATCATCACATCACGGTGCTACTCAGATCGTTATTATCAACAAAAAAATCTCCATTGGGTCTCTCAAGTGACTATAAGTCATCTGAAGAGATCAAATTGGAATTAATGATTTACTTGAATTTTCCCATGCCCAAGTAATCATTATGAGAAAAAGAACCCAATCTGGCGTTCGTCGAAAAAGGCTTTCTCAAGAATTTTACTAAGCACATTTTAACAAAAGTGGTCTAAATAATATTTAAGCTTTAGAAAGAGCAAGACTTATGTTCGACGTCCATGTGACATGGGAACATTTCCAGAAACCTGGAGGAAATTTACAAAACCCCACTTATTTTAGTCGTTGCCATAAGTGCCGCATGGATGCTAAACGCTTGATTTGCAGAGGTTCTTCTTAAACTAAGAACGACTGTCCTGAGTAGGTAGATACCAACAATTTTTATGCGCAAATTGCGGTGGCAACCATAAGTCTAACTTTTGGGATTGCCTTTCACGCAAACGAATTGTTGAAGATCGTACAAAGCACATGAACGGCAACGTTTTTCGTAGCCGGGATTCCCCAGACAGAATCTCCAACAATTTTATTTTTTCTTTAGCGATCGCTTGCCTAATAATCGTACCGATCAGGTTATATTTAATCATGCTCATTCACAAGCTAATTTTATTCCGTCGGGTAACCGTTCGAATCTTTTGAATTCGAATGGAAATACCAAGGGAATTTCTGTACCAATGTTATTGTAGGTAATTGCAGCTCCTTCCCTTCAAATTTTCTTTCGACGGGTAACCGTTCAAATTGTTCCATTTCAAACGGAAATACCCATGATTCAGGTAATTTCTATTCCGTCTCTTCATAAACGAAATATACCATCAGAAAATGCACCAAATTCTAGTAACATGCCTCCCTTTGATTTTATTTTTTTGAGTGAGCAATTCAATCAAAAGATCGGTGCAGTATTCAAAACGACCACTATGGCTAAACGAATCCATGTTGATGTAAATTTTAATAACAAAATTGTTATTGCGTTGTGTTTCTCTAAAGAATCCACATATTTTTTTGAATTGGAATACTTGGTCTTTGAACAGTTAACAGGACAAACTGATCAATTTAATAATGACTAATGACAAACATATAGCAGCTATTATTGAATCTTATTTAAAACCTAGATCCAAAGTCAAAAGAGATCCAAACTTTTTTGTTTATCGTAATGATCGACTTGATGGGGCATGTGAGAGAGTTGCAATTATCACTCATAGCCGTTTGAAACATCAACTTTTTATTGTTATTCGAAACCAAAGTTTTTGAAACTTTAGGTGTTTCTATTAAAACACAGTTTTTTAAATATACTTTCACAGCTAGCTATTTGCCTTTTCAATGCAGTGGGCAGCAAGTTGATATGCTTCAAAATTACTTGCGGAAATTGACTCGCCATACGTCAATTTTTTGTCATTTGTGACTTAAATGTTAAACATCGCTCATGGAATGATTCACAAAGTAATTCCAACGGCAGAATTTTATTTGATGAGTACTCTTCAGGATATTTCATAATTCAATATTCTGATAGCCTTACTTTTTTTTTGTAAAATCCTGCTGAATCTTCTAGTTATTGTCCAGTCAGCTTGCTTTTCTCCATCAGTAAACTTTTTGAACAGAATGATGGTTGATAACAATGCTCTGTGGAGCACCGTGCCCACACAACATTTCCCCCAATCTGCCCTAAACGTCCTGAGGGGCTACGCCCGGACCCCATCCGGAGAAGGAACGAGCAGACTCCAAATTAATTAGTAATTCCGCAAACAAAGTAGAAAGCTCATAAAACTTCCCCAAGCCGTCCATTAGGTGTAGCCTAGCATTGGCCTAGATCTCGTCGTCCATCCATATGATGGCCATCCGATGATGCCTCCGGGGGAAATGATTCGATTTCCCTCTGCGACACCGAAACGGTCGTCGTCTCAATTTCTCGACCGGACTCGAACTGTGGGCGCCTGTGGCGTGACAAAATGGTATTTTTCGTTGCTTCGAAGGAAAGCCTTTTTTCGTTTGGGGATTCGGTTTCTGATTCCATCCCAAATCAGACCGTCCCAAGGGGCGTTTCGAAGAGATTTCCAGTGGCGGTTAAATTTAAGAATTTCCACTAAGCTTTCGCAGAAAAAAACACACAGACGACGGCAGACGCTTTTCGCTTCGGCTAGTTGCGTTTTTTGTTGTGCCGCTGTGGAATGCCTTTTGCTAGTAGACGTGATTTTGCTTGAATTCTTGATCAACAATTACATAACCCAATCTGTGGATGGAGTTGGACGCGTTCGAATTGGTTTGTGGAATTAGAAGGGATTTTCCTTATCTGACTTGGATTGTTTTCTCTATTCCAATTATGTACGAGGAATGTTATTAGTTGAGAATTAAGTTTGGTACGCCGGTTTCTGAGGAAAAGTTGTGATTCTGTACCAAATCTCAGATGTAGGCAATCTACGTGTAAATGAACCTTTAACCCATCTACCGGCAGCTCCATATTTTACCGCAATAAAAATATTCAAACAACGATATCTTTTTTGTTTCTCGATATTTATGCACCATTTTTTCACAAGTTTTCGAAAAACTCCTTTAGTTTTAAAATCTGTGTCAATATTGTTCATTGGTAAACTGGATCCTGAGATATTCCGAAATTCCTTGGGGGACCGACACTTAGCTCTCAACCTACAAATATTTTATTGTATTCGGATATTCAGTCTTCGGAACTATACACTAACAAGAGTATGTTGTGTCAAACTGGAGCAATTTGGTGCAGCCGTCTTTGAGTAATGAGCAGTGCTGTTAAATGTCAAAATTTTGAAATATTTAAAATGCTTACAGCACCCTCTCATGCAAAATATCGCATCAGCAAGTTGTGCCAACCGATAGTAATTTGGAAAAGGTCACCAGGAAAACATTTTCCGATGACTTTTTCCACGGGGAAGGATGATATTAGCAATATTCAACTTTCAAAGTCACGTGATATTCGTGATATTTAACAGCACTGGTAATCAGCATTGATGTGTCTGGTACCACGCTGGCAAAATAAAGATCTTTAAAACTAGAAAAATACATCATATCGTATTTCTCAGACATCTCCTTGGATACTTAATCGATTTGAATTATTTTTCAGAGTAACTCCTTATCACCTAGATTTGGGTAGCCCATATCTATATATATATATTTTTTTTTTTGTTAAATTGACGTAAAACAAAATGACCGCCAAGGACATTTTATATGGAGAATATCGGTCCCCCAAGGAACATCAGAATATCTTCAAAATCAGATCATCAATGACAGATGTCTACATAGATTCTTATATTAGAAGATTTTTTTGAGAACTTGTGAAAAAATAGTTCAAAAATATTGAGAAACAAAACAGTTACCGAGGTTTGAATAATTTTACTACTGAGATGGGTTTGTTCTGCAATTTGCTCAATTTATGTAAAACTATGGACGACTACTGTTTATGTTGAGTGTTCGACTGTTGGGTGACTGATAAATTAGTGGTTTTTCGGCTATGCAGTTTTTGTACTCATCGAAACGACAGTGGTTTTTCTTCGTCCCTACGTTTCTGCAATGTTTATTGCCACTATTGAATGCTCAGTGGTTGTGACACGAATTTTAACGGCTTTTTCACCTTCCCACACAGGTAAGTTCTTCTCACACAAGTAAGGATTGTCCATTTAGGTTAACTAATTCACTACTTTTATTGTTATCTACACGCACTACTCTAATTCAACTTTATTTCTTAATTCTACTATTTACAGTTCACAGTTGGATAATTCACACTAATTGAAAAACTTAAGAAACTGATTTGAACTCCACCTGTCAGTTCGATCGATGACATACTTGTAAGTTGACGGAAGAAGGAACAAGCGGTAATCAGAAAACGTCAAAAAACGCAAGCTGTCTCTCTATCGTCGAATCGGTAATCGTTGAACGAAGGAATGACCGCTGGAAATCGATGATCTGCGCTAACTCATAGGTGTCGCTTCTCGCATATGCGAACAGCCACCCTCAGGAGAAAATCAGGTTGAAACGTTCTAAACAATTTCCGATAATTCTGGACAAACATTTGAAAAGGGCTCAAGAGGTCTTGAGCCTTTTTTTGGAAACGTTGCTGTTGAGCCCATTTTAGCCCGCCCACGCAAACAACAGCACTATCAAAAAAATTAGTGTTGGCTCTTCCTGATAGTGGTATTGGTGAGCGCGATCGAGTTGAATTGGGCTCAACAGCGTCTTGCAAAGCCATTGTTTACCAATGTCGATGTGCCCTTTTGAAATGTTTGTCCAGAATTCTGTTGATGTGAATCAAAAAGCATCAGAATGCGCTTCATGTCGAACGTGATGTCAGGTTGCCGATAATAGAATAATAGATTAACCAGCAGTTCTTATGGAAAGGCTGCCGAAGAAAATATGCTTGTCGACAACAGTCGCATTCTCATGATAAGTTCCAAGCATTGTTGAAGATTTTCAACACAGGTTTCGACAATACTGTCAATGTTTATTTAGACGATTGTTTTAGAAATTTGCTTGTTATAGTCTAACCAGTTATTAAAAATCCAAAAATTTTAGCTTTCAGATTGACGACAAAGTACAAGAAGTTCGAAATTCGATTTTAGGCCACAGTTAAGAGTAAGGCAAAAAAAATAGATTTGTTAGGGGGACGATTCAGAGGTTTCTATTAGAGTCATCTTCATTCGATGATTTCACTAATGATTCCATCGCGACGTCAACATATATCTCTTGTTTATAAGTAAAGTTCGCGATAAAAATCTTGCCAATGAACTTGTCAGGAAATTGAAATAAAAATTTAAAAAATAGTCAATTTCTAATAATATCCAACAATTTCTTTATAAAATTGATACAAATCTCGTTAGACGTCTGCCAAAATAAAAAAAAATGAATGATCTTAGTTTCGAATATATAAAAAAATAGCATCTCTATCCAAAGTAAGCGCTAAAAACAAATTCTCATTTTTTTGATCAATTAAAATATTATGTGAAGATCTGCGTTGTCTAAATTTTTTATAAATTGGGCTTTGTAAGGCTTCTTATGCGTTTCCAACCTAGAAATCATATTGAAGAATGAATATCACAAAAAGCCAACTTCCGAGTTTCGTGACAGCATGTTACCTAAGGGCTGGCTTGATAATACTACTCAACGTAACCAGAGTTCGAAAGCATGCTCTAGATAGCGATGGGCGATTTTGAATCGATGTTCCGAAAATCGATTTTTTCGTTCCGATTAATCGATTTTTTGAATCGATGTTAGAAGCACCCAAAATTGAGTGAATCGATTTTCTTAATTCGATTTTTTGTTTCGATTCAAAAGAATGAATATGATTAAAATTTTTCTATGAGTTGATGAACCATAAACTTAGTTTTGAGTTAACCTTGAAGTGCTTAATATATGATTATAAATTCAAAACGACATTCAATTGAAGATATTTGGAAATCATATAAAATTGTATTTGATCTTATTTTGAGAGCTTGTTTTGGCACATTTTTCTATGAGCTTAAAAATTGAATCGATTCAAAAAAAAATCGATTCAAATGATTCGATTAAATCGATGAATCGATTCGCATTATAAAATTTGAATCGATTCAGTAACATCGATGTTCCGGTCAAATTTGCCCAACGCTAGCTCTAGAGCAGCGTACTGTCTTTGCCTCTTTGTTCGCGAGCGAAAACATACTGAGCAAAGAGGCAACAAAAAATAAGCGAGGAAGATGCCACACAAAACACACTGTAGAAAAAGAAACCACCAAAATGAGAGCTGTCACAACTCCGTGAGGCCTGTTTTGTTCGGACGAGTCACCCAAGAGGTCTTCTGTGTGAGTAAGAATGAGCTACACTGATGCAAATTTTGAATTTGAAAAATTTTGCTCCCCTATGCTTAAACGGTGTCAATTATGATAAAAATCATTCTCCCAATATTTGAAGTGATTTGGAAGAAATTTGGTTGTGCACAAACCATTTGAAGTTTATATGGAAATTACTTTGAAAAAGGCAAAGCTTTTGTGTTCAGTACTCTAACTGCTCGAAATAATAATCGATGGAAAAGTGAACACATTCTTCTCATGTGAAAATTTCTCATCTACAATTTTGCCGAAGACCACATATTAATGGGACGTAAGGATAATTTGTTATTATTGATAATAAAGTCTAAACCATGCTGAGATGATCATTCACTTATTTTCAGAGCAACACTGCTTTTATGCTGTAGAACATAGTAGCCTGGATTACTTTCATGTATTCTACCCACCAGGAGCACCACTGTTGCCTGCCGGGCAGTTGGATCTAGCAGAGGGCTGAACATAAAAGGATGGCGTTTTCCATAGTAATATCCATATAAACTTCAAATGGCCTGTGCACAGTCAAATTTCTCCCGATTCATTTCAAACTTTGGAAGAATGCTATATACTATAATATTAGTCGTTTAAGCATATGGAAACAACACTTGAGGACGTAGCACTATATAGAATTGGTGTTCCCTTAGTAGACAGTCCCATATAGTCGCAAAAGCTTTTTACGGCCGTTTTGCTATAAATTGGTTCAAAATATTTTTTGTCAAGAATGTCAGGAGCTATTTGTCTATGTACCAGTGATACACAGCTTGATCTTGTTCAAAAAATGATCGCTGTAATTAGGCACAAGTGTTCACAGAAAAAAAAAAAACAGAAACTATCAGAGCTACTATTTTCAGTAGCAATATTAGCTATTTTCCAAACTTTGATGCTTTACCTATTAAAAATCATGGAAAACCCTGAAGTGTTATTTGGTGTAAAGGTATTTACGTATTTTTGACCCTGTAGGCCAAGACCGTGATTTTCTTCCACATTTCTCAAACAAACGTTAATAATTTATGTGTTTGCCTGTTTACATCTAAGCGCTACCTTATTCTCTATCGACTCATATCGACAGAATTGTGGAACACTTTTTTAAGACACTATGTATCGAACTTATCATGTGAGTGTGAATGTTATCGACAGGCATACTCCCTTCGGCAGTCTTCCCATAAGAACTGCAGGTTAGTCTGTTGTTCTATTATCGGCAACATGACATCACGCTCGACATAAAGCGCTACATGATCCCTTTAGCGATGCACATCGACAGAATTGTCGAAATTTTTTTCGAAACGTTTCACCAATGTTTAGAACTTTATCATATGTGTGCGATTATTGTCGGCAGGCTCAATTTCCTCGGCAGCCTTCCCAGAAAAACGTCGGGTTGATCTGTTGTTCTGATTTTTATCGGCTACAATAGCATTTTGAGACGTATTTATTTCAATTTCAAGAAAACAAAAAGATTGAATGAAGTTGTTCAAATATGTTCGTTAGCACGATTTTTTTTTCACATCAATGTTTCTCTTTTTTCATACAACTTCTTATAACTGACGTTTTGTCCTTTTGAAATTTTGTCGTTTCGATTCTTTGTATTTCTACTTTTTGTCATAGACTCTTCAAGATATTTCATTTTTTGCCAATATCTTAAAAGCTGCAGAGAGCAGAAGTAATGTGAATATTTTGAAGAAAAATTCTGGAGCCTGTATTGTATTAACATCTGATAGAATATTTTTGGAGTTTCCCAACAAAGCTTTTTTTGCAAAAAAAAATGATCGGATTGGCATTGCTATGGAATATGTAAGGTACCGCGGGGCAAGTGGGAACGAAAAAAACGATAGTTCAAACAAATTGTTCAATAAAATTTTCAAATGTCAATATTTTACAAATCCAACAACACAATCACATTTTGGCAACATATTTGCTGTTGTGTGCATGAAACTGATCGAATAATTTCGAAATTGTGCAAACCTTGGAAGAAAGTTTTAGAATGAGCCATTGGACGCAGTTACCTCGCTAAACGGGGCAAGTGGGACGCATCCCGTTTCATGCGTCTATCCACATCAGTAAGTCAACCATTACAATATTAGGATTGATAAATCATAGATTTTTAATTTTAAGTACATATTTGATGTACTGGGATCAACCATAAAATACGAAACGTTTTAGAAAGAAAACCTTTATTGAATAGTATGTCACCTCACATTTAATATTAACTGAAAGTTCCTCAATAAAAGCGTAAAGAGGAATTAACCATGTTCAAAATATATCATTTATAAGTTGTTTATTAAAATGTAGCCCAAAAATAATCAATAATTGACGAAACTATAAATATGTTTTGTTATTATTTATATAAATGGCAGAAAACCACTTAATGGTATGGAATTGTTTTCCATCACTATTTAATTTGGTAGAAATAACAAATAAAAGAAAAGTATAGTAAAAAGTATAGAAAAGTAATCGTTCTCATGATGCATTTCAAATGTCATCTCTGTGT
Source organism: Aedes aegypti (assembly GCF_002204515.2). NCBI lineage: Eukaryota > Metazoa > Arthropoda > Insecta > Diptera > Culicidae > Aedes > Aedes aegypti. The sequence continues at coordinate 387,436,778 of NC_035108.1, forward strand.
TTGTTCAATTTTGGAGTCGTAATTCAAAAATGAAAAATAAATTCAAAAAATAAAGAATTATTACTCTTTTCTTCTCCCTTTTATGCAATTACGTAATTTGAGATTGATCTTTCTCGATAAAAATCATTTGTTTGAATGTTTTATGGTAGGATCTCTAGGAAAATGTATGAAACGTATACGAAAAGTTTTGATTCTTGTTTTTGTTGTGATAGGTCCCACTTACCCCGGGTACAAAGATATTTTGGGGTAAGATAGACCATCGAAAATTTCATATGTAATGAAAACAAAATACTGGTTTATCGTTAGCAGCTTGTAATAATACTTAAAATTGTAGCTCACTGATGGAAATTCGATTTATAACACATTTATTTTTTGCGAGTCAATGCAAGACGTGAAACGTGTCACAATTTGTCATGCAAGTTGAAAATGGCGCTGAACTGACAACTGTTGCATGAACCACATGGTAATAAAAATAACAATATGTTTAGTACTAAATACATTCTTTGTCATTGTATCTTCAACTTTCTAGAAGAATACCCCCATGAAAAACTTTTCCTAAGTGCGCTATGACGAAACGTCCCACTTACCCCGGATTCTCACTTGCCCCGGGGTACCTTAGTCTATTGGCAAAACAAAAATTTGACAAATTAAAGAATCGCAGGAAGTTCTGGAGGATTTGTGTGGATACGTTGGTAATTTGGTACGGCAATCAGGAATCTTTAAGGTGAGACCGTCTAGAGCGTATTGAATTGGATTGAAGTACAGTATGGAGAAGATTTTTGTCAGCCAATTACCCATTCTCAGTTGTGGTCTTTCTACATACTTTTTTAAATGGGTTTAATTTTTGATACTTCTAAAACAATTCCTATGACAGATGCATCTAACTCAGGGCTGTCCAACGTACGGCCAGCTGTCCATTGATTACGTTAGACAATTCATTCCTTCCGACTACATAGTCATACTTTTTTGAAAGGGAAGTTTATTATTTTGTTCGAATCTGACTTATTAAATTATTGAAATTCTTAATTTTTTAACTTAAAAATTTCTATATGTTGTGCAGCTAGATTTTGAGCATTATTGACGTTTTAATAACGCTTAAAATCATTCTACACATAAATCTGACTTGAGAAGATTAATCTGAGATTCATTATAAAAGAAAAAAGAAAAACAAGTTTACAAATATATTACGTTAGGATTACAACAACCCATTTTGTTGCAATGATTTCCTTCTGCATTCGATTAATGAAGCCATAACAAAAATCATTGCCATAAGGCTTAATTTTCGATCAAATTTCACCTCATACTTACTTATTTGGCTTTACATCAATTATCTTGATAAAGCCTCGCCAACAATATTTCGCCAATTCCCTCGGTTCATGGCCGCTTCTCTCCATCCTCGACTGTGACCCACGCTCTCCAGGTCCTGGTGTACCTGGTCAATCCACCTAGCTCGCTGCGCCCCACGCCTTCTTGTTCCGACCGGATTCGTGGCGAACACCATCTTTACAGGGTTGTTGTCCGGCATTCTTGCAACATGCCCTGCCCAGCGTATCCTTCCAGCTTTAGCTACCTTCACGATACTGGGTTCGCCGTAGAGTTGAGCGAGCTCGTGGTTCATCCTTCGCCGCCACACGCCGTTGTCCTGCACGCCGCCGAAGATCGTCCTTAGCACTCGACGTTCGAAAACCCCAAGAGCTTGCAAGTCCTCCTCGAGCATAGTCCACGCCTCATGCCCATAGAGGACTACCGGTCTTATGAGCGTTTTGTACATCGTGCATTTGGTGCGGGGGTGAATCTTTCTTGACCGTAGTTTCTTCTGGAGCCCATAGTAGGCACGACTTCCGCTGATGATGCGCCTCCGTATTTCCCGACTAACATTGTTGTCAGCCGTCAACAAGGATCCGAGGTAGACGAACTCGTCCACCACCTCGAAGGTATCCCCGTCTATCGTAACACTGCTTCCTAGGCGGGTCCTGTCGCGCTCAGTTCCGCCAACCAGCATGTACTTTGTTTTCGACGCATTCACCATTAGCCCGACTCTTGTTGCATCGCGTTTCAGGCGGGTGAACAAATCTGCCACCGTTTCAAATTTTCTCCCAATAATATCCATGTCGTCCGCGAAGCAAACAAATTGTCCGGATCTCGTGAAAATCGTGCCTCGACTGTTAAGTCCGGCTCTCCGCATGACACCTTCAAGCGCAATATTGAACAACAGGCACGAAAGTCCGTCGCCCTGTCGTAGTCCCCGCCGAGACTCGAACGAACTGGAGTGTTCGCCCGAGATCTTCACGCAGTTTTGCACACCGTCCATCGTTGCTCTGATCAATCTTGTGAGCTTCCCGGGAAAGCTGTTCTCGTCCATGATTTTCCATAGCTCTATGCGGTCGATACTATCGTATGCCGCCTTGAAATCGATGAACAAATGGTGCGTAGGGACCTGGTACTCACGGCATTTCTGGAGGATTTGCCGCACGGAAAAGATCTGGTCCGTTGTCGAGCGGCCGTCGATGAAACCTGCTTGATAACTTCCCACGAACTCGTTTGCTATAGGTGATAGACGACGGAAGAGAATCTGGGATAGCACTTTATAGGCGGCGTTTAGGATGGTGATTGCACGATAATTTTCACACTCCAGTTTGTCGCCCTTTTTGTAGATAGGGCATATAACGCCTTGCTTCCACTCCTCCGGTAGCTGTTCCGTTTCCCAGATTCTGACTATCAGCCGATGCAGACAAGCGGCCAACCTGTCCGGGCCCATCTTGATGAGTTCGGCTCCGATACCATCCTTGCCAGCGGCTTTGTTGTTCTTGAGCTGTTGAATGGCATCCTTAACTTCCCCCATCGTGGGAGCTGGTTGATTTCCGCTGTCCGCTGTGCTGACGTAGCCATCGCCTTCGTTGTCCTGACCTTCTGTGCCTGTGTTCTCTGCGCCATTCAGGTGTTCATCGTAGTGCTGCTTCCACCTTTCGATCACCTCGCGTCCGTCCGTCAAGATGCTCCCATCCTTATCCCGGCACATCTCAGCTCGCGGCACGAAGCCTTTGCGGGATGTGTTGAGCTTCTGATAGAACTTCCGCGTTTCTTGAGAACGGTACAGCAACTCCATCTCTTGGCATTCCACCTCTTCCAGGCGGCGCTTTTTGTCCCGGAATAGGCGGGTTTGCTGTTTCCGCTTCAGTCTGTATCGTTCCACGTTTTGCCGCGTACCATGCTGCAGCATTGCAGCCCGCGCTGCATTCTTCTCCTCTAAAACCTCTTGGCACTCCTCGTCGAACCAATAGTTTCTTGAGCTCCGTTCCACATATCCGACAACGCTTTCGGCAGCGTCGTTAATGGCTGCTTTGACTGTCCTCCAGCAGTCCTCAAGAGGGGCCCTATCGAGCTCGCCCTCATCCGGCAACGCTGCCTCAAGATGCTGCGCGTACGCATTGGCGACATCCGGTTGTTTCAGCCGCTCGAGATTGTACCGGGGCGGGCGTCGGTACCGTACATTGTTGATGACGGATAGTTTTGGGCGCAGTTTCACCATCACCAGGTAGTGGTCGGAGTCAATGTTGGCGCCACGATAGGTTCTGACGTCGGTTATGTCGGAGAAGTGCCGTCCATCGATCAAAACGTGGTCGATTTGCGATTCTGTCTGCTGAGGTGATCTCCAGGTGTACCGATACGGGAGGCTGTGCTGGAAATAGGTGCTACGAATGGCCATATTCTTGGAGGCGGCAAAATCTATCAGTCGTAGGCCGTTCTCGTTCGTCAGCCGGTGGGCGCTGAACTTTCCAATCGTCGGTCTGAACTCCTCCTCCTGGCCAACCTGAGCGTTCAAATCTCCTATGATGATCTTGACGTCGTGGCTTGGGCAGCGGTCGTACTCGCGTTCGAGCTGCGCGTAAAATGCGTCCTTGTCATCATCAGTGCTTCCGGAGTGTGGGCTATGCACGTTGATTATGCTAAAGTTAAAGAATCGGCCTTTGATTCTTAACTTGCACATTCGTTCATTGATCGGCCACCACCCGATCACGCGCCTTTGCATATCACCCATCACTATAAAAGCTGTTCCCAGCTCGCGTGTGTTGCCGCAGCTCTGGTAGATGGTATGATTACCTCTAAACGTTCGCACCAATGCTCCTGTCCAGCACACCTCCTGCAGCGCTACGATGTCGAAACCGCGGGTCTTCAGTACATCGGAGAGTATGCGAGTACTTCCAATGAAGTTGAGAGATTTGCAGTTCCACGTACCGAGTTTCCAATCGCTAGTCCATTTTCGTCGCTGTGGTCTATGCCGATTGTTCCGGTCCGTATTCTCTCGTTGACGTTCCTGTGCTGATGTGTTTTTACGGTTGGCTTGCAGGGCCTGACACCAACCCCCTAGATTTCCGGAGGACCATTCCCCCTAAATGTTCGGAGGGCCATAGTGCGCAGTTTAGCTTAGAGTCCTTCTCTGGCACTCGGACGATGATCAGCCGCCCCTGACATGGGGAACAGACGCTGTTGTGAGCCGCTCCTAACGTGGAGTACAGACGCTCCAGGTTTGCAAAAGCAAACCCCCCCTTCCCTGTCAGCATACGACCAAAGTTCCCACCGGGGGTTGGTTACCCGATCTTCCCCAAGGTTACTCGTACCCCGGCCAGTACCACGAGGAGGTAGGGATAGGAGTTGCTGGGCAAGAGGCTAAGGACCGCACAAAGGGGTCTATTTCATTCCTGCAGGTACGCGAGGTACCAATGGTACGCCATGCCCAGCCATTTACCGCGCCAAATTTCACCTCATCCTGGGAGTGATTTATCCAGAACCTCAGGCAAAATTATGAAAAAATAAACTTCTCACAATATCTCAAACAGTATTTTCAAAGAATTTTGGCAATTTTTATTTTAATGGATTCTCTCAGAATCTTCAACAAGTTTTAAAAGACTTCTTGCCAGGATTTTAACAGAAATCTATACTCAATTTTCTAACATCCTGGGCACGGTTACAATACAATCTTAGGTAAGGTTTTGTCAGAATATTTGCCGGCTGCGTAATATAAAAAGATCAGGTTTCTTTTGGAATCCTGGACAGCATTCTTAAAGATATCAAGGTAGGATTTCAAAAACAATTTCAAAAATGTTGAGCGAAATTCTATAGGAATCATAGGCAACATTTTTATACATTCCTGGATAGAGTTCTCACGTAATTCTGAGGAAGATTTTTGCAACAGAAGGCGTTTCGCGTTCAATATTAAGGAATTTGGTAACAATGTTGTATATAATAGATGTGTTTATAGGTTTTATCATTGAATAATACATGTTTTACTAGAATATATAGATCTTTGGGCATCTTCCTCCATTCCTTCAGCATGATGGAATACACTAATTTCCTTTAAAATTAATTGTTCGTCATCAAAATTCAGCCCAAACATAATGAACACAATTCCTTTTGACCGTACAATTATGGCATTTGCTCACAGTACAGCAAAAACAACACAATCAAAGGAACCGTATTTTTACGTCGAGCGTCGCGCACACATTGATGCGCACAAGCTTTTTTTTTTCTCAGTACGACGGATTGAACTTTGTTTACATTCTCAATTATACGCGGCGGTTGAGGAAATTTCATAAAATTTGGTGATTTATTGAAGTTTTACGGCGTGTGATTGGAATGAAATCCTACAGTGAAGAAGTACGAAGGTTTTCCATAGTTAAAATAAGTGCCCGGCTAAGTAAGTCACCCACGGAGGCAGGATGAAACTTGTGTTGGAAAGTGGTGTGGCTCAGTCGATCGCTAAGCATTTCTCTCAAATCGTGTTCGTCCGTGCGATTTCGGTGAAAAAGTGGATAATTGAACTGAAGTTATTTACTGAAATACAGTAGTTTTATTGCATTTTTGGTGTACAAGTGTACAAACCATAACAGCTTTCACAAAATTATACTTGGATAATGAATCTATGTTGCAGGTAAGTTTGAATGTCCGCCGTAGTGAAACATTTAAAGTTTGATACGACGAATAGTAGCGCTTACGACGAAGTAGAATAGAACCCTATGTGTGCTTTTTCATTTCGAAATCCTATCGCAAACTTGTTGCACACCAACTTTGCTATCATTCTTCCAGAGCGCCCTGGTTTGAAATCCCAAATCCCTGATGCAATTTTCCAATCGACCACAGCATTCCTCAAATCTGATTCCGTGGCGGCATGGAGTATGCATGTGGTTTTGAGATGATGTAGCACAACCAGTAAAAGGTATCGCTACATTGTGGGAGTCAAAGGAATATATATTTAGGTAATTCGTACACTGATGTCGACCAACCCCAATTCCTGGTGAATATATTGTTCCAAGATGACATTAGTTTCGAATTATATAGCATTTTTTTCAGTTCGGGTTCCATTTAGGCCTATTGACCGACTATACCAAAGGAAAGGCTTAAAAATCGTTAAACTGAGCCATTAGGGCGATTCAGAATATCATAAAAATAGTGTTCTGTGAAATTTTAAGTTTTTTCGGGGATTTTGTAGATGTTTGCAGGGCTTTAATCCCGTATGAAGCTAAATAATAGCAAACAAATTCATAAATATCTCTTCTCCAATCCATCAGATTGAATTGCTCTCTTCAGCTAATTAGTTTATTATGATTAGAAAAATAAGTTTTCACTATGGGATGATGAGTTTGTGCTTACATTCCAGTACTAACGTGTTTGGATTATTTTTCCAATTTTTTCCATACTACTTTCCGTATAAACCTTCATCGTCTTTGAGCCACCTTTAAATCACTACCTATAAAGCTAAAAAATTTCACATAACACTATTTTTATGGTAAGGATGGTAAGGTAGATATGGGAGATTGGATTTTAAACTTTTAAAATCCTTAACCGCCCTACTGAGCCATACACTGATATTCTGATTGCTCACTTTATTGGAGCTCCAAAAAACAGGGCTTATAAAACGACTATGTTGACGTCATCTGTGTACAATATATTTATAAATAACGATTTAAATATACGTTTTATGACATTCTTCTCAGCAAGTCTCTCTCATAATTTCTTGCAATCAACTGAATTTAATTTCCTGCCTGAAATGTTGGCCTAACACAAAAATATCGAACTTTCAACTTATCTATGAACAAGTCGAGTCTAGTTCACGACACTGAAGACGGCCTACCAGTTGAGTACGAAATACGCATATCTGTCAAAGGATCCAAACTCTAGAAGAATTAAATTGTATAGTGCTAAATTCGGTATTCTTTAACTTACAGGTATTCAATTAAATAGTTCAAACATTTACCATCATTAATGAATGTTCAATTCAATATCATAAATCTCTGTAGTTCGCATCCGAAATCGAGTGCTCTATCAGACTAATCATCGACGCAGTCACACGATTCTAGAGGTTATGGGTTCAAAAACAAGAACGGCATTCCGAAAGGACCAAGGTCAACAGTGTGATGTTTGACAGAGCCTTTCAACTGTGACCACCCACGCCGAACACCGTGTCGTAAATGCCCACGGGCACTTGTGTGTACCGAAGCGACTGGTGTGGCGAGTTTACAAAAGAATTTGTTTGTTCAGGCCCTCCGACCCGATTGTCAATGGCGATGATTAGAGTAAACTTCTAGGCGTGGTCGTGAATGGCACACTGTCACCATTCACGAAGCGAGCGGCGAATCAAGCTCTATAAAATGTAGAATACATTCTGAAGAGACGGGGATGGGGTTGAAATAAAAGGTGATTCCTCCAGGGAAGAAAGCTTTCGTGTGTTTACAGCGGAGTGCTTTTTGTTTGACGGCATTTAGTAAGATGTTCTGGAATGCTTGCAAGAAGTGGCAATGGAGGTTTTTTGCACTTGTGGTTGAAGCTGGGGAATGTTATTCGATGGTTTCAACATATAGGTTGAAAAATATAGTTGAAAACATGAAATGTTTTCATATTTTGATGTTAACTTTTAAAATTGTACTGAGACAATCCTTTTTCTAAAGGGTGTACGGAATCAAATTGCGAGACACACAAATATTTAGCGAAATTCGCATGTTCAACCACCAATCATCTTCAAACTTTCAGGGAGAACAATAAAACATGTTATAAAAATTTTCCCATGTTTGTTTTATTCAATTTCAATTCCAAATCCAAATGCAAGAATTTTCGTCTTCACACTACCCATAAAGTCCCGTACAACACTTGGACCATTTTTTTTTTGCACGGCTGTTCATTTTTTTCTTTTTATTCCAATTTTACATCCTTAGGATGATAATTATACGTTTGAAGGGTCATAAAGTCCAAGTAGAAATGAAGATAATTTCAAAACTTGAAAAATAGTTTTCTCCAAAACAATCAACAAATCAAAATAAAAATAAATAAAAACTCAGCTGTTTTATTTACGAAATAAAACAGTTATGTGTTTTTATTTTCTTCAATTTCTTTTATTTAAAAAAAAAATCTATTTTTTTAGTATTGACATTTGCTTCAATTTTACTTGGGCTTCAAGAGATCCTTTCCAGTTTCAGAAACCTTATTATTAAAAGAATTCAGAATACATGATACAATTTATGAATAATGATAATGTGATGTGTTGAAAGCTCTTTTGAGAGGTGAAAAAGTGGTAAAATCGGTACAAACACACGGCATAATACAGAAAACGTACGAAACAGACAAACAAGTTCAATTCGCAAAAACGTCAAAACAAATCATGCAAGATCATACCTCGTCGTGTGTAGAATGATAAGTGAAAGATGAAGTAAATGTGGGAGGAAGGATAATTTTAAGAAGAAAACCTTGCAAAGAAACACTTAATATAAATCAAAAATTTCCCTAAAACTACGAAGACTGCCTTACCTGCTGCTGATGATGTACGGCTGGGCCCCGTCCCGTTCAATGAGCGCGTGCTTGTCCTGGGCGCCGATGGCCGTTCCGATGACCCGTTTGACCGTTTCCATGACCGATTTGGACGCGGACTGGGGCTCCGTCGTCGAATTGTACACCGACTGGGGGCCGCCCGTAAGCGACACGTATCCCCCGTCCGATTGGGGCATCTTTTATTTTATTGTTTTTTTTGCGTTTTTTTTTGGAAGCGTGAAAGCAGTGGGCCCAATTGTTCGGTTAATAGATTTTGGTGTTTCATTTGATATTTGTTTGAGTGTTGTGTTGTTCGATTAGTGGTTGCACAAACCAATTCAAAAATCAAGGCATACGAAAAGAAAAGAGAGAAAATATAAAAATGAATAATATTTTTTAAATATTAGAGTTCGTATTAACAGAACGTTAAATAAGCATTTAGAATAAATAATTGAAAGCATAAAAACAAATAATGGAAAGAATTAGTAAATTAAGGTTAGAACCATTACCACAGCTAAAAAGAGGACACCAAAGCCATGAAACAAAGCACACAATGAGTAGGAAAGTTTAAAGTGGGAGTGTTAAAACGTGTTTTAAAGCTACTTTGTGCCATCAAGTTGGATCAGATGAAAGTATGAGTCAGACGCTTTATCCTACTCCGGCAGAGTGTAATTTGCATTTCAATAACGTGAGGTACCATATCAAGGCATTGTAATTGCAGGCTACTTTCATCGGAGAACCGGTCGTGTGATCAACCAACGGGATGGTGTTGTGCATTGCATGTGTGCTAAGGCTCCTTTGCCTCAGTTCTCCGTGTAGAACTACATTCTCAGTTGGAAAAAGCCTAGGACAGCCACTTGTTACAGGCTAAGCATACACAACTACGCGCAGTCGGTGGACAAGAGTCTAATGAACGAAGCTCAACAAAGTTTGCGCTCGACATGGATGTTTATGCAAATTATTGAGTAGACGTTTGCTGAGACGGTCATAAATTTCAATCAAGGATAATGGCCTGCTCCCACAAAAGTGCCCAAGCACAGTGCCTAAGACGAAAGTAATAGTAAACTTCGAGCCTTTTAACGATTTTCTTTTTACGACTGTTGCAACTTTATTTACGACCGAAATCAATGGTAACGCCCCTTTTTAATAAACAATTACACAGCGTAACAGAAATGACATTTTTGGATGTCTCAAGGATCAAATTATGTGTCTCTAAAGATTTTGGACTGCTGTATCTGATGCCATTCTCAGATATGTTCCAGCACGTCACAAGTTTCAGCTACAGGTCGTCAAATTTGTATAAAACACTGTTTTCATTTATGTTTACATGACATTTATATTCGAACTGTTTCAGAAGATATAAAATAACATAATTTTTTTTTGATAGAATTGAATTGGACGACTTTACAGAAGTTTCAGAATGTATTTATTGCTGCTGGTGTTAGATATGAAGTCTTCTTAGATAACTTCTGATAAATGTAGTATACTCTGGCATAACTCCACTGTACAGTATAATTTTTGTTATATTTTTTAACTTTCCTTGCAAATGTACTAAGCAAAAAAGTTTGAAGGTTTCGTTCTAGTCAGAAAAAAAGTTTGATCGTCATGTACTCTAGTGATGAATTTTCCAGCCTAAAAATCACACTTAATTGTTGAAAATACTAGTCTTCTTAGTGTCAGAGGATGGAGGAGGCCCGCACCATAAAATATTCTGTCAGAAACAGTGCCTTATTTTGTTCAAGTTAAGAAAAAAATAGATACATAGTTCTATAAGAGTTTTTTGAGGAACAAGCTTGTTCTTTTGGTTAGAGATAACTTAAATCAATACTAGCTCATATGTCTTTAGCAAAACTAATCCGCTTATCACACCTATATAAAAGTTCAACAATAGCTTTCCAGAATGTGCCATTTATTGTAAAATTTGTTAACCCTCTAATACTCAACCCCGCCTTTAGACGGGGTACACTTTGGAATTTTGTGTATTTTATCACAGCTCGGAAATTAAAATGATTTTATTTTTGGCTTAAACCTTAACTCATAACACGCATATAAGAAAAGTTTTTTATGATTTTTGAAACTTATTTGTATTATTAAAAATTGTTTGAAAAATTGTATTCTTATATAACCTACAAATGCCTGGGATTCATTTGACGTGTATTATAAAAAAGTCGTACCTTTTACGATCAACCTGTCACAGAAGAAGAGCCTGATGGTAGTGAAATAATTTCAAATCTGTTTTTCCGTTAGTTACACGGAAAATAAAAAATGTTCCAGAAAAAAATTTAAATAATCATATTGTCAAAAGTAAGGTACAGTGGGGGAAGTGTATCAGTGGGGTAAGTGGATCATTTGTCAATATAAAGCATAAATACTTGAATATGTTGAATGTTTTCGCACCATTGCTTCGTTTTAGGTTATATTCTTACGGCCACACTGATACTATTGCAAAACTGGTACTACACGTACACTAACACAAGCAAACTTGTTAGCTGCAAAAAGTAATTAATTTGAAAATTGTTTTCCATCAATCAAAATTCCAATGTATCTCTGTCTAAAATCGAATTCTATTATTTTTTCGACACATGGTGGACATTTCAGTTCTAATTGAGTGAATCACAATGAAAACTATGTCATTTTTATAAATAAATACAAATATATTGGACATGGTACACTTACCCCTACTTTTTAATGGGGTGGGGTAAGTGGATCAAGAATAATTATCATTTATTGACAGACTGCTTACGAGAATTTTAATAAGCTTTAATATCCGCAAATGTTTATTTAGGTCTATTCCCAGCTTGAATTTGTCAAATCGACCATATAAAATTTGAATTAATCCACCTAAAAGTTTTTATAACCTTTCTGGTATAAAAAAAATATAAAAAGAATAATAATTTCAAAATTCACACGAAACTTCGTGGTTTATCTAAGCTGAGTTGTAAAAGAGCAAAATATACTAATTTTCCAATCGAAAGCATAGTATCGTACCTTATTTGACCATATAAATTGTTCTAGACAGATGATACACATATAGTCATAAATTAAATAGAAGGATTTCAGTTTGTTATTCAAAAGTAAATGTAACTAATATTTTAAACCAAGAGTATTTTTCGAAAATATCGTTAGGAATAATCCTACAATACTTCTGTATAACTTATGCGTATAAATGGATGAATTTTCTTCAATTTTTTCTCGTTACAATGTTTTTTTTTTTGTTCAAATTAGTATGAACTAATATATACATACTTTTTATTATATTTTGATTAAATAAAGATACTTTTTAATTTTAAAGTATTAAAATGTAACATTTATAGCACTAATAACAAGAACGAGGGTAATATCATTCTTATTAAACATAATCACACTACATTTGTTTCGAGACCAGATTTTTTTTAATGGTGATCCACTTACCCCACCATGGTGGGGCAAGTGGATCATTTGGCGCAAATTTTCAAGTCTCTTATACTCAATACATAACAATCAGAAAAATCGAAATTAATGACGGTTTGAAGTATAATAGTCCCTTATTTGTTATCCACAGAAAAAAGTTTGAGTTACATTATTCACGTTAGCTGTACATAACAATGAAGTTAACTATTGATTTTTCTGTATCCACTTACCCCACGGTACCTTATAGAGAAGAGGCTTCAAGAAAAAAATTAAAAGGATAGGGATGTTCAAAAATAAAAATAATACAAATCAAAAATCAAAATTCATAAATTTGCGAAGAAAAATAAATCATTGCGCAAATCATGTTTAGAATGATTTTAGATAACGAAAAACAATATTTAGATCGAAAACAAAAATTTGGGTATAAGAGGGTTAAAGTATTCAGCACCCCTGACATTTTTGTTTCGTTCTGATTTTATTTTTTGTTGTTGGCATACTTTAGATTTGAGATGGGAGCTGTCCATTTATCACGTGCTCATTTTTTTTGGGGATATCAGACCCATCAGAGAGAAAGGGGGCTTTCGTGGTCATATGTCTTTATAAAAATTTTAAAATTGGCATGGACCGTGGTCATTAGCCAGAACCAACAAACCCCACCCCCAGGAATGACCACGTGGTTTTCAGTCGACCCCTCAATAAGTTACTCTTTGTTCATATGAGAAGTGTTGCAAACTACTAATTTAACTTAACTGATGATGCATATTAGTTATCTTACAAATTGTAGATATATTTTTTATGTTTTCAACAGTGTTGCCAGCTTACCAACAATGTTGTATCTAAAAGAAAGTTTTAGAATATTATTGGGACTTTCTTCAATTTTGCTTAAAATTTGCTATTTTGCTTGTTATGAATTAAGGCTTCTTCTTTCTGGCATTACGTCCCCACTGGGACAGAGCCTGCTTCTCAGCTTAGTGTTCTTGTGAGCACTTCCACAGTTATTAACTGAGAGCTTACTATGCCAATGACCATTTTTGCATGCGTATATCGTGTGGCAGGTACGATGATACTTTATGCCCTGGGAAGTCGAGAAAATTTCCAACCCGAAAAGATCCTCGACCGGTGGGATTTGAACCCACGACCCTCAGCTTGAATTAAGGCTATTCAGCTTGTATTCGTTGCATTAGACCAGTGTTGCTAGCTTAAAAAATAATTATGTTTCACCTTCCCACACACAATGGGTAACACACTTACTTAAATTCAGCTCAAGTTTCAACATGCATAAAAAGTGAAACATTGAATTTAATCAACTTTATTTGAAGAGAATTGCCTTATAATATTGTGCTCTACGACAATAAATGAACAAAACTAATAATTTATGGCTACTTTACTGAATATTTCATTTTGTCATGTTGCTTTTGGGATTTGAAATGTCCTTCATTTCATTGAGCAGTGCTACCAGCCACCTACTTCAACTTCGGTGAACATTCGATAACTTCGAAACTGAATGATAGTTTAATGATACATCCCAACATGATTAGCTCTTTTAATGACAATCGAGTAGTGTTGCCATCTGAAGCCAACATTTGAAATCTTGTTAATTACCAATTTGGAATGTTCTCAAATCATGCTTTCGCTTTTCCATAGATCTTGATCTGTATTTTGGCATCTAGTCCTAGTATTTCTCAGAAACATAATTCAACTTCAATTTCCTTTAGCGACTGATTCTTCATAGGGTATTGCTGTGTGCGTTCGAAATGCAAATATCAAATGCGGGAACACCAAATTCGGTAAGATTTTCAACAAGGAAGGCGAAGTCAAAATTTGATTTTCTTTGCTAGGTTGGCGGTGATATGCATCGTGGTAGCTAAGTATCCTTTGGTTACTTTGTGTTACCGCATTTGAAGCTCAGTTAGACTGGATTTGCACGTCAAACGCAAACAACAATACCACTATGCGCTAAATCGACACTAGAAAGTGTTCATGCGACGAAATGTTCTCGTCATAACCATTAATCTACAGCGACGAAGTTCATGCAACATTTCTTGTCGATAGAGAATTCGCGACAATTACTGAAATATTTCACGCTTACTACCAAGCGCACATCAACTATCGTTTATTACTACTGCACATATCTAAGGAATTCTACGCTTTTTCCAACTGCTACTCGCTAACGACGCTCGACAACCGGAAACTTGAGTCGTTTACCTAAATTGGATCTAATTAGAGTTGATATTCGCTTCTACGGTGAGTTCTATGATGCTGCTGAGGCAACTGAACTATTCTAAGTCTAAGATTAGATGAGCATCTGTGAGGAATTTCAGAGTTCCGTTTGTTTTGTCGCTCCTTCCTGAGGCGACGAAGTCATTAGTAGCTCAGATATGGCGAATTACAAGTTGGCGACGATGAGAAACTTGCTCTGCAAATTTCCCCTTGCGAATTACAACTGGTATTCGTAAACCACCGATTATCCTCACTGGAACTGGATGCTGATCAACGTGGTAGATCCAACCAGTTCAATCCCACACTGACCTTGCTCCATAGGTCGAGCAAAACAACAAACGATCATCATCTGGATAGACTCTTGGCAAACCGGTGAAAAGTTGCAAATTACCGAAGCAACAACACCCACCAGGATGGGGGGGCATCACCATTAGGGTGGTTCAAATTGCAAACAAAAAGTAAAAATTACCATCTTCAAATCCTTATGACGACAAAATTTGTTGTTCAATTTGCTGCTTTTTTGAAAAAAAAAATGAAGGTTGCCCAAAAATTTTAAGATTAAGACAAGATACATAGGGTGCCGGTGCCATTAGTGGACTACCTAAGCTATAAAAAATCATAACAAAATAACGAAAAGCCTTAGCAGAGATCTTTTGGCGTCAGCAGAAAGATTTCAACCTCTACTATATTTGAAAAATATAAAAAGAGTGATAAAACTAATTTTTTAACATAAAATCGCTTGAGCCACTATTGGTACACGTGTTCCAGTAGTTGCGCTAGTGCTCCAGTAGTAGACGTTTTGGAATTATACAAGGAATTTTAAACAAAAAGGCAAACTTTTACACAGGTTTAACATTTTTCCCTTTGAACAGCAACTAATATCTTACGAATGAAGCATTAAGAACATCTCTGGGACTTTTCTTCATTTTTATACATTCATTTTAAAAACTGCTTCCATCCGTTGATCCACAACTGGAACACGACGGCAACTATTGGTGCAAGGGAGCAAATTTTTTGCGTAAACTTAATTATTTATATGACTTTTTGATGAAATAAAAAGCTGAAATTTGGCAAATCGACTAAACTAGAGACGATCTATCCACCAAAAATAGCACATGTCGTTTTTATCAAAAAATGTACGTTTTATTCCATAGTCCAATCTACTGGTACATTACAACCATTGGTACCGGCACCCTATATGATGAAACTGAAATAATACTTATGACAGAAGGGCATTTCTTAGCCGAGTGGTTAGAGTCCGCGGCTACAAAGCAAAGCAATGCTGAAGGTGTGTGGGTTTGATTCCCGGTCGGTCCAGGATCTTTCCCTAACTCGATATTGAAGGGACCATCCCCAGTAAACACACAATCGTTTATGATAGGCTATAACAATACAAATGTGGAGGCGATATACACACATTTTGCATGCAGCCTAATGGCGCATGTACGTATATTGCCTCCAGTTTTGTACTCTTATGCGCCATCGTATACGAGTTTGTGTTTACTGGGTCGAGTTAGGGAGGAATCGAGGTACAGAACACAAAACCAGTGCAAATGCGATTCAAGGGACCATCGAGGTAGCCGTGAAAACCAGCTTTTACTATGGTTCTCTTACTTGATATCGAAATACGGAATATCGAGTAAAGGAGAGTTAACTGTACATAGTTTTTGGGCAACTTTCAAATCACCACCAAAAAAATCTGAAAATTTCACATAACATTTCTATTACTCTAAGGATAGTAAGAAAATATGAGAGATTGCATTTCCAAACTTCTTTGTACTTTGAACCGCCCTAACCATTATATGAATCACGCATATTCAATCCCCCAGTGCAGTCCTCCATCCTTTGTTCGTTATCATACGCGCAGCTATTCCGCATGACCATGCTGAGGGTCGTGGGTTCGAATCTTACTGGTCGAGGATCTTTTCGTTAAGGAAATTTTCTCGATTCCCAGGGCATAGAGTATCTTCGTACCTGTCACACGATATACGCATGCAAAAATGGTCATTGGCACAGCAAGCTCTCAGTTAATAACTGTGGAAGTGTTCATAAGAACACTAAGCTGAGAAGCAGGCTCTGTCCCAGGAGGGACGTAATGCCAGAAAGAAGAAGAAGAAGATAACGAATTACAAAAAAAAAGTTCTCAAGTAGTCAGAATCTTTTACAGTATGTATAGCAAAGTTTCTTCTTTGGCTTCTGGATTCCCTTGAATTCTGCCAGAAAGCTTCTACGAATTCTGGTCTTGTGTTGCACCAAAATGCAATCCCAAAATATGGGTTTTGACAATATTTAAAGAAATGTTTTAAGGAAAACCCTTATAAATTTCTTCACGTAAATTTTAATAAATCCCTCCCCCTTTCCCATTTATTTAGTCCTTTCTCAACAGTTTAAACAAATTTACTCTGAAGATTCGAAGGCTTCAGACATTTGATTTTTCGTAGAAAATTCTTTTATAATCCAGCGTTTTTAACAAGAATTTCCAGAATAAAACCATTGAAAAATTTCTGACGCGATTTGTGGATTATTTTGGAATATTTTTCGAAGGACTTTCGATGAACTTCGCGTAATAAAATTTTTGGGAAAGCTATTTGAAAAAAATACAGAGGAATTTGAAGTAGAAGTTTCAAAATATATATAAAATTCTACAGAATTAATGATTTTTTTTAGAGAAATTGTTAGTGAAACTTTGAAATTTTGAAACATTAAATAACAATGTTGGGCTCTGTGATTGTCATGACAATTTTGCTTTGGATTGTATCCTTGAACGATTGTGAGCGAGCTTGCTTTGTTGTGTGTTTTTCGCCTGTTTTGATGACAATTTGATTCACCAATCATGATCTGAGAGAGAGGAGACAGCTGAATTTGATTGCGAGCTCCCAAAAGTCAAGGGAACCTGTCACCAACTGTCACTGGAAAACTAGCACATTCGGAGGGCCGAACGTGGAAAAGCGTCAAAATTGAAAAAAACGTAATTCAAATTTCTAGGTGTTTTTCGATGATTTCATATTTTAAAAAGTAGAATACCTAAATTTAGTTGTGTGTTAGCAAACTGCTATTATTTTTCCGTATCCATATCCTTTTTTATAATGAACAATATGAAGTAAATATGATTTTGACCAAAATAAGTTCATCTGACCATGGACCGATGCACGAGTTCACTAATTTGACGTTTGAGCGGTGCCATTTTCACACGTGTCCATGGTCACATAAATAACACGGCACCGCTTAAACGTCAACGAGTGAACGCGTGCATTGCACTACCCAAAAACTGAAAAAAGAAGTCGAAGAAGGCTAGAAAACTTGCTAGCTGTCAGTGAGCTGTCTCCTCTCTCTCAGATCATGATGTATTCCGAAAACCAAACCTGAGTTTGGCAAACGAAAAACGAAAGAGGCATATGGCCCTCTAGTTCCTTGTTCTTTCACTTCGTGAGAAAATTGATCAACATAACAAAAGCTCCAAATTCGGTGTATTCATGTTTTAGGTAATTATAAGTCCTGTTGTTTATTTGATTCGTGCCGAAGCTAATTATGATTTAATCTTCATAGCCCATTCTCCGGAAATGACAAACCAGAAAGCACCACATAATGTTAATGTAAGGTCAAATCCAAGCCGTGCATCGACTCAAACGCTCAAAATCGATAGCAATTATCACGTAATATCGCATTTTTCCTGGCGGAAAGTGAACTCACAGCAACATTGTTGTAATTTATTCAGCGGTCGTTTGTCGCGTAGCAATGACTAAATCACCCGAAAGTCCCTGGAATCCGAAATAAATCGACCAACGCACTCTTGAGGTGCGGGTGGACGGATCGTCGAATATTTTAAACAAGGCAGTAGCCTGTCGCCGTCTTCGACGAATGAATTGTATGAACTTGCGTACCAATGGTCACGGACGCCATCAAATGCGAACGGCTTAGCAAGTGCTGTTGTGTTAATTCGTCCGTGCTTTGTGCTTTTAGCGAGGTGAAGGTCGTTTCTGTTTTGGCTGGCGACTGCGGCCTACTTTATTGCGTAAGAAGAAAGTTTCGAGCGAGTTCCGTGCTGGGAGATTTAATACCTCAAAACCTATTAGGCAAAGAAAAAGCTAATTCGAGAACTTATGGAAGTTGTTTTATTTCACAACGTCTTTCGACATAGTTAATGGTATTCACGTGCCATTGGGTGTAGTTCCTTTGCCGAGGATGATAATGAAGCTCATGCCACTTTTTCAGATTGCCCCGATTAAATGAATATAAACTACCTTCATTACCGCAATCGCAACGACTGAATTATTCCCCCGGCTGCTGGATGGCTGCTCATCGATAATGTATCAGCAATTTAGGTTCCTAACACAATTTACGAAAGCAAACTAAAATCATTGTTAATTAAAACTTTTCTCGATTCTTCGGAGGAACGGTCGGTCTACCTACTGCGGATCCCCAGGCGCTAGCTTCAAACAATTGCGCGTTGACAGAAGCTGGAGTATTCCATCACCGGCGACGGAGCGATGCCTGTCGCCGTTCTTCTGTCTACAAATGGCTGGCTGGTATTCCCTTTGGCGACCATCTGGCGACAGTCGAGCTCGACAGTTTCAACTTTTGCGTCACGCTTTTGCAAGAGCTGTCACCAGAACCACCCAGAGGTACACAAGTTCTTTCACGACTCCCCCGCACCATCACGGGACCGGAACGAATCCGCGGGTCGGTGGTACTCGATTTTTCAGCCAAAATATTTGCACTCGCACTCCACGTGAAAAGAAAATTGTCTGTTCTCTCGCCGTGGACAAATCGTTTTCGCTTCATTTGATGGCAGCCGTAAGAGCTTTTCTAATAATTTCCATTTCGGACAAAGGTCGCGGGTCATTTTCATTCATTGGGGGTAGACCTGTGCACCTGTACGCCGACGTCAGACAAGGCACCGAATAAAAATTCAGCAAACAAAAAAATAAATAAGTATACTAGTGCAAACTTAATTCAACGTATAAATTGGCATACAAAAATATACATACAATTCTTATTAATTTCTTCATATATACTTCTTAAGTCTTCAATCAAGCTGATTACCCAAATCAACCAAGGTTAAGCATTTCCCTGGGAGTCAATATTTTGAGACAAAAAGACTATTTTTAACTAAAATCGTTAACAACTTCTAAGGATGAGATAAAAAGTTGATATCTTAGAGAAAAAAAGGTTTTAAGATTGTAGACAACTCTCTAGAATCAACATTTTTCAAAACCGTGTTAGAGAAAGTTATTCCAAAAAAAAAAATGGTTTTTGGAGTATCCTAAACAACATGCTCTGTAACTTTTGAACAAACCTTTGTAGAAAGTTGGTGTATGATAAGAATAAAAAAACAACTTTGCTGGAGACAGCTACTCGATTTGAGCAAATTTAGAAGAACATATTTTCGGCACTGCTAGATCACGAAACATTTTATATTATAACAAAGCTCATGAGATACCCTCCAATTCTTCACCCTTCTAAAATCACGTTAAGAATCGAAAACTGAAAAACGTATGTTTTTCGGACTTTTAACTAGTGTGCAGCAGTTCTTCATTGATTTGAAACAATTTATTCTCATCCCAAAAAAATCTCTTCTAGGGATTATTCTATGGGTTTTTGTATGTGTTTGGCTACAATGCGTTTCCAGTGATCCTGAAAGATTTTCCAGATCTTTCTCCAAAGATACCTCCAGGGTCTTCTGTAAAGAAGTTTTCAAAATAATAGTGCTTTTTTTAAATGACCATTCGAATTTCTGTAAGCATCACTTTAAGATTAATCCAAAAATTTCTTTCAAGTCCGTGTCATTGAATCTATGAAACTAAAATTAAAACTTCTTCAATTACGCTGCAGAACAAGCTACCGTCTGAAGGACCAAAATCGTGCTTTTCTCATTATTTGATGTCGCTGAATATGTTTCGTTTTCTGTCGTTTTCTATAATGTCATAGCCCCTCTCAGTTTTTAGATATTGACTGTTGTAAATGCATTATTTATTGATTCAGTCAACATGCATGCAAGTTTCCCAGCTTGGATGCTTATTTTTGTGCTCAATTTGCTACAGAAACCAGCTTTTAAGTGCTATGGAATAAGAATCAACATTCTTTGGAAAAATCTCGGTACTTAAAAGGTACTTTTCAATGATTTGGATAAGTATTGTATTTGGCCATATAAATGAAACAATGAATTTTGTATATAGGATTTAAGTATGTTTAAAAAATCGAGTTAACCAATAATTTTGCATTTTACAAAACATTAAGTCCTATTCTACATGCTCGGTAGATTTTATTATCATAATAATTAATGAATCAATGTATAAACTTTGTTAAAACATCAATAAAACGACCTACACTACAACATTGTGATGCGCTGGAGCATTTTTTGAGAGTGACTTGGGATTCAGCAATCCCAAATTTACTGAAGACACATAATTTGATTTTATTATTCTTAAACAAAATTTTTAAGCATTTCATGACTGGTTCTAATGATTGTACCAGGTATGCTTTTTAAAACCGTTTCAGAAAATCTTCTCAAAATTTTAATAACATTCCTCTTTAAATCTTCAAACTAAATGACGAAACAAGTTTTTATTGCAAGCTAAAAAAAAAATAGCTGTTTACTTGATTTGAGGTCGCTGATTCTATTGCTGTTTTAAAAAATGTCATAGCAAGTCAGTTTTTTAAGACAATAACTGTTGATAATACTTCAACTGTTCAATACTTCAGTCAACTTGCATGCAAGTTTCTCAGCTAGCATGCTGATTTATGTGCTTTATTCACTACCAAAATCCGTTTTAAAGTGCTAAATAATACGGAACAACAAAGTTTGTAATAGTTTTGTAACTATATGGGAACTTTTTCACAATTTAGAGAAATAGTAGTAGACGCCGATTGTACTCATTTTCCTCGAATGCCAGTTCCTCGAATAACCTGTTGTCCGAAAGCCATTCCCCATAATGACCCGTTTCCCCGAAGAGTGATGCAGTTGAAAAATGTGTAAGAATAGTATTTAGTGACAGGTTGAACTAGAAGCAGAACTATAAAACGATAAACAATCAAAATAAGAAGGCGAAACACATTTTGTTACAAATTCTGAAAACGGTAAAACTTGAAAGAATTGCCATCTGTTATCTGTGCTTATAATTTTCAGAAAAAGTGGGATTCCGAATTTAGCAACAAAGTCGAAATTTTCAGTTGCCAAAAACGGAAACCATTTTTAATCTGATGCCCATACTTCAGAGCGGTACAAAACCGAATGATTTTTTTTTTTATTTAATGAACCCAAAAAATCAGCTTATCTTTAAAGCACTAGTGATTATTTGGAAATGGCTCTTCAAAATTATGTTTTTTCCACAGTAAGGCATCTCATATCGAATGATTGAATGCAGTCAAAAGGGCGCATAAAAAAAGCTGCAATCAATTGATCCACAAAAAAAATCACAGAATATTGACTATATTGACTATTGAGCCACCAATAGGATTTACCACAATAATCCGGATGTTATGCTAAATTCTAAGAGAAATTATTACAAAATGATATATAACATTGGGTGCTCAACAAATGACCCTTAATCCGCATGAGACCCACATGATCCATAACTGTGGCCCATAAATTCGCACAGTTTACAAATAAGCTTCTTATCACTTTAATTGGAAATTAGTTTATCTGTGTTATCAAAGTTGAGCTTTTATGTAGTAAATCAACCATAAGAATAACGCCAGTTCGACAGGTCTCACTATGGTACCCCAAGAGCCCGATAGGAATCTTCATGTGGTCGTTAAGAATAAGCAGGGACCCGCTAGGACAGTGAATCATTTTTCTAGGCGTCTACATGATATTGCTCAGAACTCTCGGGATCTTGCTTAGGATCTAGATAGGACATCTGCGCAAAATCAACATCTGCCCATCTGTGCTAAGAATTTTGGGGCATTTTAAGATTCGGCTGAAGCAATTGCTGCAAATGCTCAATTCTTCATAGAAAATTCTCCAAAGTCTATTAGGACATTCTAGACTACCGCTGGTAATCCCCAAATTCCTCTGAAAAACTACATAGAATCCTCGAGATTTCACCAGAAATACTCAAAATACCACTTAAAATCCACAGTAATTCGAAAGAAATTTATAGGATGCATTTGAAAACTTACCAGTTTACTACGAATCGCCATTTTTTGCTCAGCATCCTGTATAACTAACTGTACATTCCTTGGATCCCATAAGAAACCTCTAATGTTCGATACGAATACCCAGATTTCGCTCAGTATCCTTAAGAACCGGCACTGAAAATTCTCAGAAGCTCACTATAAGGACATAGAATCTCGTACGGAATCTACAAAATTCACTTAAAAAAACTGCTATACCTAGATAGGAATCATCAAGATCTCGTGAGGAATATTTCTTGCGGTCAACATACTTGATTAAAATAATGATATGGAATGCAGTATTCTCCAGCCTGAGCACTCCTGGTATACCATGTTGGATCGTCTTTTAAAGACCAACCAAGGGGACAACCTAAATTATGGTTTCCCAATGTATGACTTTCTTGTATCTACGCGGAAAGACTTCCAATTTGTTGCAGCCTCTTCAATATTGATTGGAGTATGTTTAAATTGAAATTCATCAACTATCATTCCTCCAAAATGTTTTGCCGATTATAGCTTACATACTTGAAGCTAGTTTCACCCCTTCTTGGAGGTGACACACAAATTTAACAGTAGCTTCTGGAAGTCCAAATGAAGAAATTCGTGTGAAACTTTTGTAATTTAATGAATATGGACCATCATTTTTAAAGTACACATAACATACAACAGACAAACAGCTAAAACACTCTCAATCGTACTCATCGCACGCTTCAATAATCTTATTGTGTCAATCATTTCTTGAGTCAAATTTATGGATTTTTTGTTTATACTTCATAAAAATTACTTGAAAAACGCAATTTAATTTATAAAATTCCATGGAAAGTTGAGGGACATGACTTTTCGCTTGATTTATTTCTATTATGCTTCTTCATACGCAATATATATAATTCTGTGCAATAACAAGAACAGTGAACCATAAAGGCGAGACGTATTTGTGATCAAAACTCTGTTTAAATTATATATTATTTTATGTTGCTCTTGTGTGAAAGTTTGTGGTTTCTTCAATCAAGCTGCTCTAAAGCTGAAGAAGAATATTGATTGCATCACCTATCGGCGACCTATGTGGGCTGGTCACAAAGTGAGAATGCCTAAGAAAAGATTTTGAAACTCTAGTTGAGATATTAATAGAGATTTATGGCTTAACGAAACGTGGCGAACATATGAACATCTCGAATAAAATAAGCACGCACTTGATCATTAGCAGTTTGTACGATTACGGGGAATATCGACGAAGATGGAGCTTTGGAATGCGGTGACCTGCTTTTCAAATGACGTTAACTAAAGACTCAATTACATTTAGAAAAAAAAATATAAATTTTAATGATATAGTTGCCAAAATCGGGGGGTGCCAAAAATGGAACATGTCAAAAACGGAATCTCACTGTATAATTTTCTGGCATTTTTCAGAACTCCTCTAACGTCAATTTTTTACGCCAAAAATATATTCAAATTGCCGATTAAATATATTAAGGCGCGCAGGTCAAATTGCGGGAGGTACCCCTGTGACAATTTATCTACCCAGGTAAAATGAATCTCGAGCACACGTGTCACTGCCATTCGCGAGATGGTGCCTGAACCACACCCACCACTACATACACTACAAAAGGGAAGAGACCCACAATGGGAGTCCTCTCATCGTGGAATCGGACTTAATTAAATTCGTTCAAGTTCGGATCGCGATTGGCCAACCAACCAACGAATGGATCGAGCACGGCTTGGTTTGAACAGCTTGTCAGCAGCAGAAGCTGCCTGGTTCAGCCAGCATGGAATTAGATTTATCCATTATCCCACGAATTCACGCAAGAGCTGGCAAAGTACGAGTCGTTTGCTCATATGCTTCCTAATGGTCAGTCGTCATTTCCACGTGGGGCAGTGACGTTTCACATTCCGAAACGAGAGTTTGATTCTGATGGGGGGGAAAAGGTTATCCTTCATCATTTTTGGCATAAGTGGTCCTAACGGGATGGTACCCTTACATTACGGTGCTTTCCGTTTTGACGAAGATGCATACATCTGTCCATCATTGGTAGTTGGGAGTCGTGTCGACAAGTGTAACCCCCTTGTACTTCGCAGCCTCGGTAACGCCCTTAGTCATGGGTGAACATTATTTGTCTTATCATAAAATTATCCTTTCCCATTTGGTGTTGGCAAGCGACACGATGACGGAGGAAGTGGATGGATGGCATCGCAAAGCAATTGCGGCACAAATACCTATCGGATGGTGTTGTTCAGAGCCAGTCCGACGACGAAATTTGCTGAAAGCTAGTTGGCAATTCAGAGAAAGGAGTCCTCTGGGCGTGGCATTTGTTGGGAGGAGGAATTTTCAGTCTGGTTTGTCATCTGATATGAATAATTGAGGTTGCGTTGACACCTTGGCGATAATTTTAATTTCAAAATGGGAAATGGTGCTTTAGAAGAGATAGTCAGGCGCTCGCATTCTACCATAGAGTAGCATGATAGTTTGGAATGAGACTCCTGCCAGATTCGAAGGAGAATTCTATTAGAATTGTTTTCCTTTGTAGTGTTTTTATAGTTCGTAACCATTGATTTTTTTTTGTGATGGCAAGAAAATATGAAGACAATTTTTCCAATGTTTTCCATTTTTGAAAAATAAAACATACCGATATTGATCATTCATTTACGCCTGACATTATTTTTTGACATGTTTGGCAGTTCACAAATTCTTATAAAATAGTCCTCAGTTATCTAATCTATTTCCTTAACGCATATAGATCACCTTCGTATATCAAGTGGCAGGTACGATGATATTCTATGCCCAGGGAAGTCAAGGAAATTTCTATTACGAAAAGACCCTGGACCGACCGGGAATTGAACTCAGACACATTCAGCATGGCTTTGCTTTGTAGACGCGAACTCTAACCACTCGGCTAAGGAAGGCCCAAATGATTAATGCAATGTTCAAACCCACCACTATGGCTGAAGCAGTCCAAGTTGGTGTCAAATTGATCAATAAAATTGTTCTGAGAGAACGTTAAACTAATGGATCAAAATGTTTTGTTTTATATTTTGAAGGGGAATCTTCGTTCTCTAAATGGTAAAGAGGACGAGCTGGTTAATTTTGTAATACATATAGTATTAAAAATGTAAACATACATAAGGTAGTTATTTCAAAAACTTTTTTGAAACCTGGATCAAAACTCAAAAGATAATAGACTGCGTGGAGCATGTAGTGGGGTTGCTTTCTTTCATATGCGTATAAGACATCAACTTTTTTCGTCATTTGAAACCACATTTTTTTCATAGCTGCCTATTTTCCTTTTCATTGGACTGGGCAACAAGTTAATTTGCTTCAAGCTGACTTGAGCTTGACATCAAGCCCCAAAAGTTGCTTTATATCAAGTAAGATGTTTGCATAACAACGGCTCCGCAGTATTGTGGTATTTGTTTAGGAGTTTGAAAACTAAATATTTTTTCCATGAATCCAATGCTTTCTAATTCAAATCTCTTGCACGAAATTGATCTCATAGGGCCATCGTCAGAAACACAACTTCTCTCGTCTATTTCTACACTGAATCGAGTAACGTCGCTTTGTTCCAAACTGCACGTGGCAACATATGTAGGTATTAGATGATGGCATATTCCATACCAAATACAGAGCGCTTTGTACAGCAAATCGCTGTTGGATTTGCTGAGGGCCAAATGGAACCAGTTTTCCTATCAGACACTTCAATTGCCCCGCACTTGATTGCAGTATTTGCTGAGACCGTGGGACGTCAATATAGTCGCCAGTGCAGTGGAAATATTCTTCACGGCTCAATTATCTGTCTCAGACGGCAGCAGCGATTTAGTAATTTTAATATAGAAGTGGGTAATCAAGTTGAAAACAACAAGTCGCATCTAAGAGTCACTTTGTTCGAGTTGGTCCACAACTTGATTAGCGGCAGACAGAGAGCGGCAATTCAGGTCAAAGCGATAAACAAAGTGCTCAAGCTCATGCTTCGGTAGTGAAGGAACCAAGATAAACATTTGCATATGGAGCGACATCGTTCGAATCGGAAATGCTCTTCCTCTAGCCCTCGTTCCCGGCCATAACGTCGATATTAAATTACCATTCACCGTTGAACTAAACTGGACTTGACTGCATATTATACCACGTTCAATATTTGTCTGTCAGTTAGTTGCGTGTCCGGTGTGCGAGAATTTCCGCATCCGGTTTTTGGCATGGTGCTCACGTTTCGGACTTCAATCCTTTGGATTTCTGTCGAGGCCATTATATAACCGTCATCTTTCTTTTAAACACGACAGCTACCAACAAAACTATTAATCTGGCTAAAGGTGCTAAAATTGTCATCTCCGCACCAATCAACAGATGCCTCCATTCCGAAGGCAATTTCGATTATTAGATTATAATCTTCGGACACAGCCCTCAGATAGCAATCCATACCTCTCGTGTGATAACCGAGTTTATGCTTTGATTGCTTTCGAGCTCGCCCTTGCAGCGGCAATTAATAATGCGTAATTCCTCGTTGGAAACACCCCTCGAGATATAATCAAGAACAACTCCACTGGCTCCAACGCACCACTACAACTGCTGTGCCACTCGGTGAAGGCTGCGAAACGGTAGCTGCTCTGTACCCTTGAATCGGTGTTAAGGTAATGATAAATCTAAGTCGCATCTAAATTTTTCTAGAGCACAAATCTGGAGAACCAGATATCCGTTAAAGTTGAAAACTTGATCGATTGTTCACTCTTGGATAATGACCAATCGATTTAATTTTCAGCGTGATCAGTATTCTGGTTTTTCAGATTTGTGCTCTTGAAATTGCGGGGTTTGAGTTCGATTTATTTTCCCCTTGAACATCGTCGTTGCTGCTACTTGCCGCTCGGAGCATTTATGTCTCATTCCTTTGAACATTAATAAAGCAGCCTATCAATGGTTCGCAGGAGGCTTCTCGGTCAATACATCAAACCAGTGTCAGCGTAGCTGTTAATATAATGAACTCTAATGTGATATCAATTTTCACTGTTGTTATGTAAGGCGTACCGGCGTGAATATCAAGAGCAGTGTAGTGGCTTTAAAATTCATTCAGCCCAATACTTGACTATTGTTGATTGTGATGATTTACACAAGCCATAAATCCGATGCGAATTCAATTGGTTGTAAATGTTGATTCTTATCTCAACAAATAATCAGTAAAATTGGCTACTGCTTTATTTTGCTCAAGATGAGTCATCGATTGATTATCAGCTTTTCAATCGCAGCTTATTTTGATTCCAGAAAACGATGAATTTCATCGCCTTTGATTGATGGTAGATTTAATGAGGAATTTAAAGCACACGTATGCAAAGCAGATGTTATGAAAGTCGATTAAACATGCTGCATTAGCTATATAGAGTAACTTAGAGCAAGAGTACGCAGACACACTTAGGGTGACCATCGCCTGGAGATTCAAAATCAGGACATTTTGCAATTTTCACAACTGACCGCAAGTTCTATTTAGCTAAAATTCTGAACATAACTCGCACTCCGAACAGCATTTCCATAGATTGTTTTTTTAGTTGTTAAAAGTTGAGGACTTGTAATATAAGGATCACGAGAAAATTCTGATACAAATTCACAATACTCTATCACTTTTCAGAAAACCGCTGGGGTGTTTCGACCACCGAAATAAAAACACATAAGTCGCTAAAAACTCGCTAGAACTCCAATACGATTTTGCTGGGAGTTTGACAAGAATTTTTTCAAGGTTAATATTTTAAGTCTTTCGAAAACCACAGTAGGAATCGTCTTTGCCAGACTATTGCTTAAAATTACATCAAGTGTCTCGCTAGAAGTCCCACAAAAGGAATCCTTTAGGAATCTGTCAAGGGTCTCAGAATATTCATTTAAATATCTTTCGAAGTCCTGCAGTAACATAACATCGTCAGCAATTTACCGATGATTAAAAAAAAAACAGTCTAGTGTCTGATCAATATCTCGCAAGGAAAAACACCAACAATGTCAAAAGCTGTCAAGTATATTTTATAGAATTTAATAGACAATTATCAGAAATCTGAGATTTATGAGATACCAAAGAGACAAGCCTTGGACCCGCTAGCATTCCTAGAATCATGGTTTTACAGATAATCAGCTGATAATCTTTTAAGGATTTTCATAAAGAAGCTTCCGTTAAGTTTCCAAAAAGATCTCGAATGAATTCGCTAAAAATCCCAGGAAATGCCAGGAATTTATAAAGATCTTTATGACTCGAGTCCTACAATAAATCAATCAAACATTTTAAACATTTTGCGAGAAATCCGTCGACGATTTCCCCTGAAAACTGACTGTATTTTCCACACGATTCTAAGAAGCATTCGTTAAGGATCTTACCAGAAAATCGTGACTAGACATGATGTGGAACGCGAGATGTTAGGTAGTCGGGCATCGCTTGATAAAATTTGGAGGGAATTTGCACGCAGATAGGAAACATAGTTATGTTCCCTTGATTGTTACCATCTGTGCTGAAACTAATAATCAGGGTTACGGAGATCCCTTTCATTCTGATACAAATACTTGAGATGTAGTACGAGTTTAAATGATTCCATTGACAGTATACTGAATCTGAAGGTGTTGATATACAGTGTGAAACGCATTCCAATTTTTTATGCAACAGAAGACGTTAGATATCGCAAAACTCAACATGAATATTTAGATAGATGCCATTTGAACATTCTTGCTGTATTTTTGTGTTAGGATAGCTTTCACTAATTCGAATTATCTGTAACGTTCGATGGTGTTCGCCAGGTAGGAAAAGGAAGGACGAAACTTGAAATATGAAAAATCAGGATGCCTATAAGTAATCTCAAAGTTAGGACATGTCCTGCTGAATCAGGGTGGTTGGTAACTCTAGACACACTTGAATCCTAATTTTGAGACTTTGACAGAAAGAACTCCATACCGTACGGCAAATTCTTTAAAAATACATTGAATTCCAGATCCACAACCACCACCTTTTTATCAATTTGAAAGCAGTATACCGTCAAGCCACCATTCACCGTGCATTTAAGAAAAATCTGCGCTTCAAAAAATTATACAATTTTTCCAAATCATATAAAGCAAACTAGAATACCGCTACGCAGCGTGCAATTATACCATAATTCAGGGGAAAATCTAAAATTAGTCATACATAACAAAAAACTACTCAAAAATTATGTTTATAAATGTCATGCTAAGGTCGCCTCGTACCGTTCTATGTCACCATTCACCGTGCACGCTGGTGCACCATTTACCGTGCGTATAGTTTTCATAATGATTTAATTTTGTATCTTGAAGAAACGTTGTTGGTGGAGCAAATATGTTGCTAATAGTGTGTGCACACATTTTTAAGGTTATTCAAGTCTTATTTTACAATAAAAGCCATATAAAGTTGAAAAAATGGCTAAATCATTGTTTTCATCAAAGTCGTTATAGGAAGTTTGACTGTGTTGTCCAAACCATTTCATATTTGCTCAAAAACTAAATATGAAGTAGTTAAATCCCGACATAACAATAAATCCAACATTACCCAATAATTTCAAGCCTTTTATACTAATGCACGGTAATAGGAACCATATATATGGAAAAGGGTCCATACACCGTGCATTTGTGTTTCGACTGAAACACAATAACAAAATCTTATTTGCACAAAATCTCATGGTTCATACGATGAAATACATCCTACTAGAAGTATCAACAGCGAAAACTTGTTGAAATTATGAAAAAAATGATACTCTAATGTTAAAATGAAAAATGTGAATTTTTGGCGTTTCTACTAAGAGTGTCAAAAAATCCCATTATTAAACAGAATTCACATGATTTTGACTACCTAAACTAGGTTTTTCAAAATGTTTTGTGACAAGAACTACTTCATTTTATCAGTTTTATATTATTTTACTGACAAAAAAATAATTTGTGAAAATTGTATGAATATTCTGTAGGAATTTGTATATGTGCACGGTGAATGGAGGCCGCACGGTGACTGGTGACTTAACGGTACGATAATATTACCCAAGATTCTATTCAACGAAAAAATCGTGGGCAGCTTTCCGGGAAAACTTACAAGAATCTGCAAACTAGGATTGCTGTGTAAAACTATATGAAGATACTAGGCGAATACTCCAGTTCGTTTCAATTCGCCTGTGAAGCAGTGTTACGATAGACATTATGATCTAAATGGTGGATAAGTTTACCTACCATGGCTCTTTGTTGACGACTGTTAATAACTTTGTCGTGAAATAGGGAGGCGCATGGTTTGTGTAAGTCGGGCCAATTACGGACTCGGACCATGACCAAAAAGATTCACGCTCACATCAAATGTACCCAGAGGCTTACCTAGAGTTTTGGGGGCCCGATGTGGGGTAAATTTTGGTGGCCCCCAAATAAAAAAACTCTAATTCAACATCTCTTTTATAACGTTTAGCATTTTGAAGAAAATTTCGCAATTTAAAGGTAAAAAAATCTTTTCCTATACATAGACGAAGTGACATCTCATGGAATTAAAAAAAATGCCTCAGAAGTTTCAATATGGCTTTTTTAAGGATCTTCTCACCCGTAATGCGGGTAGATCACCTTTTCGGGGTGCGTTACGGGTTAAGATCTACCATTCTGAACCCTAGTCTCATCTTGTTTGTCGGGCTAGGGTAATATGCTCTGGTAATTGAAGGATTTGCGGTACAAAGCCCTTGTTACTGACAACAGTTTCTAAAATTGAATCTATCCTACCTAACAGACGGTTGAAGACCCGGAGTTGGTCAGTCCCGAGACTACACTTGAAGCCAGGATAACAACTCAGCAAGAATTGTTAAGTACTGGTAATTCAAGGACTCACGTGAATTTTGATTACTAAACAAATTTTCTAGCTTGATTCGGTTCTGATGCTAGTACAAAGTCTCTTTTTAAGTATTCTAAAAGTGGCACAAGAATGGGGCTAGAGTTCCATTGCATTGTCAAATATCAGTATTACCGATTTGGTTCATCCGAAATTAAATCGATTATGTTTATTAAAGAGCACGCGTTCGCTGAGACACAATAGATCTAAATAATGGTCGCAGTGGCTCATCCGAACAGAGAATAAAAAAAGGATCTTGAAAAATATGAATGGATAATCGAGTCCAATCCATTAGCAATCTTGGAGTAACTATCGACTCTAAGCTCCGATTCAACAAGCACATCTCAACCATAACCGCAAAAGCGTGGTCGGTTCTAGGGTTCATTCGTCGATATGCATCGGAGTTCACAGACTTCTACGCTCTGAAGACGCTGTTCTGCGCCCTGGTGCGAAGTATTTTAGAGTATGCAGCTCCTGTCTGGACACCGTATCATTTGTCGTACGCTTTACAACTTGAGCGTGTACAAAAGTGTTTTCCAAGCAATTCTAAGAGGAAATCAAGCTGAAATGCTTGATTAAATAATTCATATTTGATGAAGTTTTAAGACAAACAAAATAGAAAATACTTTAAAATCATGCCGATAAGTACAACATATTTGTATGGAAATCTATTGAAATCTAAAAATTCTTTATCAAATTACGTGAGAAACTTGTGGAAAAAATTCCTGTGAGCTCCTGAAAGATTAGAAGAATTCTTTAAAAAAATCCTCCACTAATTCCTGTAGGAATTCAAGGAGAATCATTGAAAAATCAGGGGAAAATTTTCGTAATCTCCGCGGCATGGAAAACACCTTAAAAAATTAAAGAGATGTCCATATACGTACACCAGATAGATTTATAGCTATATTTACTGTTATTTTTAAAGCAAATCTTTACGAAATTATCAGAAAAAAAGCCTGATGGCAGCGCTAGAGTATTCTGTAAAGTTTCTACATAAAAGCACTTGAAGAAGTTTCCTGAAATGGTTGCTGTTGTTGATTCTAAAAGAAATCCAGTGAAAAATTGTTCGAATTCCTGAAACATTTTCATAACAGTTCTCGAAAGTGTACTCGCTATTTTTCAACGTAATTTTTGAAGAATCACTGAATATGTTTGAAAACAAATTGTTGGTGAAATCCATCGCATATGAATTACCACAACAATTTACCAGATACATTGATAAGCTACTGAAGGTCACCGGAGGACAAACTCAGCTGAACGTTGTAGCAACTTTTGGATAATACAATAAGCTGATAGAATGGTGATTTACAAGAAATTACATGGAGAAATCACTAAGAAATTTTTCAATGAAACTCGTCGAGGAATCATCAAAATACTTCCTTAAGCTTTCTATCAGAAAAAGTGACAGGAGGAATCATTGGTACAACTCATTACAAAAACGGAGAAGAAATACCTGGAGCTTATCCAAAAACCAATCAACATCTTCAAAATAGGAACCTGGGCCTACTTAAGAATCTTCATCAGGGCCGCATTTATCTACGAGGAGACTCGGTACCATATCATGCGTGCGGTATACTGAACAACAAGAAATATTATTTACAAAACTAACCCACGGTTTGCCCAGATCCGTAAAACTACTCATCACCTATCAATATAAAAATAAGGAACCCCGTACATCGCCAATCCTAGTGTCCTCCAAAATGTATTTAACTTGCCATGCTCATTTTCATTTTGGGATCTAATAAATTTTTGTTACAAATGGGCTAAACATTAACACTACGGACTGTCTGTTCTGGCGGTAAAAGTCCATCTTACAGGTGACCCCAAATTTATGGTGTGATGCGTACCATGCCTAGGGATGACTGGTTAAGGCGGTCTAAATAAAACCAAACCACAAACGGAGCCTGTGGAGTACTAGGGCGCCCTCTGCAGTATTGTGCCCTTTCTGTGCTACCTGGGGCAATGGCGCCGGTGACCTTGTTTTCTCCGAGATAATCGGCTGCCATTCTTCAGTCTCTAGCCTGAGGCTAAATAAGGGTGGGATTATGAATATGTTATTTAGTTTAAATTATCACCTATATGGATTCGCATTATGCATTTTACACAGTGTATTCTGTGCTTTTTCGTCTCTAGCGACTTTAAATAGATACCGATCTGTTTTTTTTTTTCGTGCTGAGATTGCAAAAAGCTTAATCCCGCCTTGTTTGGGTAGTGGCTATGGTTAGGATAGCTCAGATCAATCTCCAGCATAGAAGAACAGCAACTATTAATCGTTGCAGACTCATGCAAAATGGTACAGTACAATTGGCGCTCGTTCAAAAATATTAATTTCGTAAGGGAAACTTCTATCTAGATAACTTGCGGACCCAGTTTTTGCTACTCTTAGTAAACTTAAAATGGCAAACTCGCGCCCCATGCCCCGCGCATGCGTGTTCGTTAATAAAGCAATCGTTGCTACACTCATTTCTGAGTTAACAACTAGAGATGAATGTGCTGTGTCACAATTGATGTTTCTGTTGGTGACCTCAATAGGAATACGTCTGTTGTGCGGTTTATTTACCACATGATGAACCATCCTCAACGGATGATTTCAAACGAGTTGTCGTACACTGCGTAACAAAAAGCCTTCCGCTGATTGTGGGCAGTAGTTCCAAAGCTCATCACATCATCTGGGACAGCTCAGATATCAATGTGAGAGGCTCCAGTCTGATAGAATACTTAAGTAGTACAGAACTAGGATTACTTAATATAGGCATTCGCTCGACCTTCATGGTATCCAATAGAGAAGAAGATTTAGACATAACGCTCTGCTCGAATAGAATCAGCCACGAGTTGAAGAATTAACATGTATCAGATGAGGAATCATTATTTGATCATCGCTACATATTCTTTGAACATTCAAATGTAACTGCGCAGGCTTTGCGTCGCGACCAAATTTCATGGATATTCTCCGTCCATTGAAAATCCAAGTGGTTTTGGTGATGTCGTTGGTACTACAACATCCTACATTATGGAAGTTTTTGAAGAAGCATTTCATCTGCGGTCGGTGAAGACTACAAGAGGTACCCGATGGTGGGAATCCAATCTGACTAGACTCAGGAAAAAACGTAGAAGAAGTTGGAACAGACTCCGTTCAGTTGGAGCAGAGTCTTTCAAGTTGGCTCGCAAGGCTTACAAGAAGGCTCTTCGTTATGCTGAACGATCCGGCCGGAAAACCTTTGTACAGATGTTTGTAGTGAAGTTAGTCGGCTGAACAAAATCCTTGCAATATCTACGGATTTCCAAGTGAACGAAATTCGCTTACCTAATAGTGACTTTACTTCTTCTTATGAAGAAGTTTCAGAATGTTCATTCAATACATATTCCCCGGATGTGTGGACAAAGCATGTCTACGGACGAAATAAGTATAGGTTAAGAGTCTGCGGCTCGCAGTATCGTAATTAAGGAATCGATTCAATGGGTACTTAAAAGATTTGCTCCTTTCAAATTTAGAAAATTAAACAGCTCTTCCTCTTCACCATTCAAAGAACGAGCATTTCATTCGAATACTGTCCAACACCACATCTTGCAGTGGATACACCAGCCATAATACAAATGGATTTATGGCTTATTTATTTGTTTAACTCAGTGTCAGCGAGAATGTCGTGTTTCCGTAAGCCATATTGTGCATCACTGCGCTGTACATGGGAAAGAGACAACGGCAACTATATTACATTGCACTACAATCTTAAGGTTCCCCACAGTAAAGCGATAAAGATTCACTACTCCAGTATCTGAAAACCTAGCCATAGCACAAGTCACTTTGTCAAATGATGAGCTTTATTTTTCCTCAAAGTTCAACTGTGTGTGACTCTGCCAACCGGGACAGTCTGCGGCCACGAGAAAGAGTCGTTAGTGAAATAAGCGAATAAAATTATGGATCAAGCCATTCTGTTGTTGGGTAGAGTAAAATGGGGCAAAACTTCGACCTTAGTTGTATAATAAATAAATCCAGACAAACTGTTTGGTCTTTGCTGACCAAACTTGTGTCATAATATTTAGTCATTTCTAATTATAACAGTTTTCGAAATAATTGTCTTGAACGAACTTGCCTCCGGTCTAGGAAGTGTTCTAAACTAGAGCGGGGCAAAAGTTCACTGACTGAAACACGAAATATCGATACTTTCATGGCAGCAATAACTTTTACCAGCCATGAAATGATATACACTTTATTTCAATCAAAATTTTTCCCAAAACAGGGTTACTTAAATGTACCCAAAAATGTTAGTTTTTCGAAAAGCTGAGTTATAACGTACAATTTCAATGCTCTCCTTTTACCCCACTCGAACTTTGGCCCCAATCTACCCGACTCAGTATAGGTTGTAGGTCATTTGCTGCAGTAGCAGTGCACATGCAAACAACAACGGCTCGGAAAGAAAAAGGGTAGGCATCAACCACGGAAAACAATTCGCCACTACTGCAGCAGCGGAGAGGCGCACCAAATGACGTAATGGTAATTTAATGTAAAATATATTCCGAACACGAACGGAAGTAGAAGTTGAGATCTTTGTCACATCGCATCGCGTTTGGGGTCGAAGTCGGTGAATGGACTCCCCGGTTCTTTGAGTCATGGTGGTTGCTTACAATCAGTTTATTGCGACCTCAAAGCGATGTGTCGCATATTATCATATGTGGGGCTATATGGACGAGTATAGTCATTCAAGTGCCAAGTAACAAAGTAAATAATTTCCTAGCGGGGCTGTGTAAACCGCCCCACTCTTCTGTTGTTTACCCATTGTGTCACTTGTCATATGCGCGTTATGTCTGACGGCTTTGGATGGAAGCGAAGTGCTAATATACATGTATGTATATAGTTTATGCGACGTGTTTTACCTTTGTGGTTTAACGTGAATTTAATGCTGGAGAAGTTCATTTCTTGAGCATGTCACTGTCAATCTAAGGGGATTGTACTTCGGTGAAAATGACGTACGTCATCACAATGCGTCGAAAATGCTATTGCAATAAGAATTTTCTGTGAGAAATCGATTATCAGCTACATTTTAAAGTGAGGCATACAAGGTCAACAGAGTTGACTCAGTTCAGTTTGAGTTCGACAAGCGGTAACAAGCTTCGACTTTGAATAGGCCGAATCAAAAGCTTTTATAGGAGCCTGACTATCTGAACAGAAGTAGGTATATAAATTTACTAATTATGCGCTGTTTAAGTGCTGATTGCACTGTCTACCAAGTAAGTAAAACTGATTCAGCCTTAGCTCACGAGAATATACACAAGCACCAGTCCTACCTTCACGAAGGGAGCCATCAGTGTTACATATTATGTATATTGTTTGATACACTTCATTCCAAATAACCAGACTTCCACTCTTCTCGTGTAGGGAATTGGTCGAAAAACTGTAGTGTAAATCCTTTTGATGTATGTTCCGTTTTAATCACGTTCCGATTTTGTCACGCTCCGATTTTGTCACGTTCCGATTT
Organism: Aedes aegypti; assembly: GCF_002204515.2. Classification (NCBI taxonomy): domain Eukaryota; kingdom Metazoa; phylum Arthropoda; class Insecta; order Diptera; family Culicidae; genus Aedes; species Aedes aegypti. Next base: position 387,473,580 of record NC_035108.1, read on the forward strand.
CGTCAACAAATTATTCAGTTTTAATCAACACACAAAATTTATTTTTTTATTCTGAGAATACAAACTAAATACTTATTTTGAAGCAATTTAAATGCTTTTCAATAGCTACAGAGTTCAATATTTGATATTATGTTAATGTTGAGCACCTACGATACATGGTAGGTGTCAAGTCATATACGATTCAAAAAGTTTTGACTTTTTGAGTTTTCAAACTTAGCATGGTCTGTTAGACAAGATTGACCCATTCTTCAGCAATCGAGAGTTGCTCTGACCACGTCCTAGCAACAACCGGAATTTGTGATTACACTGTAACCTCAATTTATGAACTAGATCGGGGGTGCGTAAATTGAGTTGGTGCGTAAATTGAATCAGTGCGTAAAAAGAGGGAGCTCAGTTTGTAGAACGAGGTTTTGCAGTTTGGAGTTTATTTGTGTGGAATTATTTTATATTATTTAGAGAAAATATGCTCTTTTGACATCATTAACATATTATTAGTACATTGGGTTCTTAATACTCCACAGGCCCCTAGCCATTCGTGTGAGTAAACAGTGTATTGTATTAATTTGTGTGGATGTTCTAGGTCCTCCAAGATATAAATCGGTCTTAGGATCTACAAGCGTAACCAATTATCAATAGATGCTTTTTTGATATGGCACAGGCCCTTATCTATATGTAGCAATTAAAGGAGTATTGTTATACTTTGTATCGATATAATAGGTCCTCCAAAGACTTAATTGAATATAGGCCTTTGAATCTACAAACGTGATCAATGATCTACAGGTAGTTTTTTTTTAATATGGCATAATCTCTTAACCATTCATTTAACTCATCGGAATATTTTATTGATTTATACGAATGGTTTTGGTCCTCAAAGGACTCCATTGAATATAGGCCTTGGGATCTACGGCCATAATAAGTGATTGGAAGATAGTTTTCAAATACTCCAAAGGCCCCTTACCATTCCTATGGGTAAACGGTGTATTGTATTAATTTGTGCGGATAAGATCTCTATCGAATATGGGCATTAGGATATACAAGCGTAACCAATCATGAATAGAAGTTCTTCAATATTGCAAAGGCCTCTTACTATCCATATTAGCAAACGAAGTGTTGTATTGAGTTGTGTCGATGTTTTTGTATTTCCAACGACTCCACGGTATATAGGCCTGAGTATCTACAAACGTAAGTAGTTGTACATTTGTGCTACTTATTTGTAATATTAAATCTAAACTCTTAAGGCTGAGTAGCCCGTCGTTCGATTTGGTTGCCATGTTGATTTTGCTGATTGCAATTTGAAAGTGATAAAACTCAGTCATCTTAAGTAGTAATATTGATTCATAAAAGTATCAATACTTGCGCTTACATACAGAAAGTATGCTGATACATTTTCACTGATTGAGACTGATTGGCCACAATCATCGATGCCCAGTACAAATTTCAATGACGGCCTACTTCGCCTTAATATAAGGAAATGGATCAATGTACGGATCTGTACTGATGTTCATGAATTTAGTTCGTAAAACAAGAGACGTCAATTAAATTTGCGTAAAAACAGACTTCGCTAATAGAGGTTTTGGTGAATTGAATTTAAAGGCGTCAGACATCGATTTTCGTCAACAATTTTCTCCAAACGTAGGCCGCCATCTTGGATTCCAAAATGGCGTCGGACATCGATTTTTGTCATCTTCTCGTCGTGCCCGTTCCTAAAATACCCATACTGCATGAGTTTCCAACGATTTTATCAATCCAGAGGTCACCATTTGGATTCCAAAATGGCGTCGGACATCGATTTTCGTCAACCCCACGTCGTGAACGTTCCTAAAATACTTATATTGAATGGGTTTCCAACGGTTTTCCCCAAACGGAAGTCAATCCATTACATAATTTCTCACATAATTGTCTAAACTCAATTTACGCACTGCGACGTAAATTGAGTTTACTTCTTAAAAAAAGTGACTTAAATTGGGGATGCGTAAAAAAAGACTTCGTAAATCGAGGTTTTAGAATAGTTGATTACGTGCTTAAGAGAGTTGCAGAGACCTCTCCTTTTCTTATATGACATGGCATCAAAGAATTTTCTATGTAAATTTGTTAGACCTATGAGCTGTCCATTGAACCGTAAGATAATTTCGGCGGTTTTTCGACCTCATCCCTCTATGGTATGATTTTTTTGTATGAAAATCAAAAATAATTTGTATGACATGTAAGATATCTCAAACCCCCCTACCCCCATAACCTTTTACGAGATTAATGGACGATCCCATATATGTTCAGTTCTTTTTTATAAGAGATGCACAAAAAGTTCTAATTTGGTGACGTTTGTTCTAGAGTGTACACAATTTTGTGTTTTTGATGAACTTCTACATATAAATAAAAATGGAATGGTGTTTGTATGTCACGAAATGGCCTAACGGGCTAAAAGATTAACATGATTATTTCACTGTTGCATTCATCACGTGTTCCGACGTGTTTGAGTAAAGGAAACGATCTGAAAAAATATCTGGAATAACTGGAAAAACAACTGAAAGCTAATCTGCCGTTTTGTATGGGAAATTGCATGCCATTTTTCAGCAGCCTACTTAATGGCAAAATGAAATTAGACGGGATCACTGGAATTTAATATTTTTTTAATCAACGAAAAATTAGAGCTTTAGGTTAGTTTATTGCCAGTCTATTCGTGATCTAACGTAAAGCTAAAAGACGATGGTGGCGCTGTTGTAGATTGGCGGTTAGTGCATCCCTGTCAAATTTGGTAGAACCAGCTTTAGAAGAAAGATCCCTACCATTATTTTACTGAAAAGATTTTGGTAATTCAAAGCACAGGAAACCGTAAATATTCATTTCAGTTTGCAAAACTTTCGCAACATAACTCCACACTTAATCGCCAATCGGATGTGAACAAAAAGGCAAACAATGTTTTTCGGCAAAAAAAGCTCTCAGTTAACAACTGCGGAAGTGATAAGAACACCAATATGAGCAGAAGGCTCTTTCTCATTTGAGATATAATGTCATAAAGAAGAAGAAGAATCAGAAGGATGAGGATGAAAAGTAGAAAAATATATTGTTTCTTGTTTAATATTTCTTGAAAAAAGAAATAATGATCAGCTTGACACTCTTCCTTGTAGTTAGTTTTACAATTATGACGAAACTTATGATGCAAAGGACATTTATGTGAATATCATTCTAATATTCTATGTTACATTTATTAAAATTCTCACCAAGAAAACTAGAACTATTGATGATTTATTACAAAATCATATTGATTGATAGGAGTAGGTATGCAATCAACTTTCAATATGGACCTAGAAGAATGAACAATCTAAATGCTCCTCACTGCTCCCAAACATCAATGCTGTGCATAAATATGATGATCATGTATATTATCCTGACAAAACATCAATTTTCTGTTCAAATTTGTAAAATATTTTGTCTAAGAAAATTATTCAGTTTTTGCCACGGTTCCGTTTTTGTCAACTGAAAATTGCCGATCGTGTTGATAAAAACGGAACATACCTGTACTTGGGTTTGAGGCACCAAGTATTACCAAAGGTTCGCCGGCATGACCAAAGGCCATGCAAGCTTTTTTAAATCTGAAATTAATGTGAGGTGTCCAGGAAAGTTTGGAATCTTTAATGATTCCGACTAAATCTGTTCAATCACATAAATCGCAAAGCAAAGAACACGTAAAGGTCACATTCCAACGCGGTTTCCTTTTTCCGTAAAAAAGACAATAAATATTTTATTCGTGTTTTTTGATAAACAATATTAGTGACACCAACTCTCGATTATCTGCATCAGGTCAAAAATACCATCAAAGCTAGATAGTCGTCAGCAAATTCTTGAGTTGGAAAACCACTATAATTGAGTTGCCTCAATAGCGTATCTGATACGAGATTTTACAAATGTGGAAATATAAGACTCCACCTTAAGACCATCTGCAAACTCTTAATTTCCGAATGGCAGCTTGACGCAATTTTGAAAAGAAATTCTTAAAAACCGTCATTTGATAAGTCCAATTAGTAATCAGCTCCACATTCAATTATTTTCGTGCCGACTGGAATACATATGATACATATAGCGATCGTAATCTTGATGTTGGCATTTCATTACAAACAAAACTTTAACAAATTCTATAGTTGAAGCCAGGAGCATTGCAATTCCAAAATTTGAATCCGTGATTTTAGACGATGATCTTAAACTCTTGATCCGCCTTAAAAACATGAGGAGTAGGCAATTTCAACGCACTCGCGATCCTGCTATGAAAATTATATGGCAGGATTTGCAGAAAGAAACGTTTTTCACAATTAGGAAACAAATTTTTTTGAAAATAAAATTTCTCAATTGGACCCTGGCTCTAAGCCCTTTTGGAAATTATCTAAAATTTTGAATAAACCTCAGAAGCCGATACCGGCATTGAAAGAGGAAAACAAATTATTACTAACTAATTGCGAAAAAGCTCAAAAACTTGCTATGCAGTTTGAAAGCGCGCAAAATTTTAATTTAGGACTTACTAGTCCAATTGAAAATAAAGTTACTCAGGACTTCGAAAATATTCTCAATCAAGAGAACGTTTTTGAAAATTCCTGGGAGACGGATTTGGATGAAGTGAGACTATTATTGAAAAAATCAAAAATATAAAAGCTCCTGGCGATGATGGAATTTTCTCCATCCTCATCAAGAAACTTCCAGAAAGCAGCTTATCATTCTTAGTTGATATATTTAACAAATGTTTTCAATCAGCATATTTCCCTGACAAATGGAAAACTGCTAAGGTTGTACCAATTTTATAACCAGAAAAAAATCCTGCAGAAGCTTCTAGCTATCTTACAATTAGTTTGCTTTCCTCCATCAGTAAACTTTTTGAGAAGGTCGTTTTGAGCAGAATGATGGTCCACATCAACAAAAATTCGTTTTTTGCCAATGAACAGTTCGGATTCCGCCATGGAAAATCTACCTCTCATCAACTTTTACGTGTAACAAATTTGATCCGCTCTTAATATTAAATCTTCAAATAGACATGTTGTCACGATGAGAGGGGTTCCAAAAAGTTGGGTAGGTGAAGTTAACTATCAAGCATTGATTCTAGACAGGAATTGAAGTTTAAAAAATCATATTGAGGGCATTTTAAGACAAAACGCACGATATTTGATTGGCATCAATCGAAAGTTATGTAACCATTTAACATCATCACGGTACTTCACACAACTCCCTGGGAAACCCCATTGAGAAGCAATCCACATTCGTGCACGTCCACAGTAAAAAAAACTCCCTCAATCACTCAATTAGCAGCTTTCATCTTTCGAAAAAACAGTTCAACAAATTAAATCAACTAGTTTCGATCCTCCTAGTTGTTGGATTCTCACGTGCTTTGCAACCACCCCTCTCATCTGCTAAAGAATTCAAATGGACATCAAAACACATCGAATGTTCAAGTCACGTTCCACGAACTGTCATGCCAAAGGGAAAACAAGCATAAAGGACACGACATGCGCGCCTGTAGTAGTGATGCCTGATAGCGTTCTGCTGCATGGGCTCACATCGAGAGCCTGTCATGCTAGAAATGTATCCTTTTTCCTCTTACGGAGAATTTTGTCGTATATGTATGTAACAGACACTTTTTACGTCAAACAAATTTGTACATCCAAAAGTGGCAAGTTTGACCTCCCGAATCGGAGAAACCACCGCCTCCCAAATGCAAAGGGAGGGAAATGGGGTGCCAAGGACTTGAAGTTCAACCCGTTTTTGGAGTAGTGCGGGGGTGGTATGCTTCTGCTGATGGAATGTGTGTGAGCTACCGTCAAACGGGTTAGCTTGCTACAACAGGGGAACTTGCAACACACCGATAGGATACAAAACTTATGTTTCTCAAGATGTTAAGTAGATTTTTCGCAATCGTTCGTTTCGATTTCTGACTTGTGGTATGTGAAGACAGGTTTAAGTGTAATTAAGGGTGTTGTTTCTCGTTTTGCGCTTTAGCAAATCTCACATATCTCAACCGACTGATTTCAATTAGCTTTGAACTTTTGAACTGTCGTCTACAGAGGTTTGAAGTAGAAAAGTGTCGCAAGGTACCCCGTTTGACGGTAGTCTACCGACTGCGACTGATTCTTATGTAACGCCTGCCTGCCATCGTGACTAAAGGTTTTTTCCGGTGGGGGGCTTGAAAAATCGAATCCCTAATAAAGGCCTATGGATATTAAATCGAATGTCGTTCTACTTTTGAACTGGAGCACAATTTGCAGCACAATCACTATTAGTGAGAGGGTGGAAAATTCGATTCAAGTTTATCGTAGGGGAGCAAAAACTGTACACCACTAAAGCGCAAAAACTCTGCTAATAGCGAAAATTACACAATACTGCACCAATTTCAACCAGGAAGCTAATCCTCCCGCGATGGCGAAGGTAATTCGCTCCTTGCTTATCTAGCACATGGCCCACAAGAGGCCCCGAGACACAGCAGAAGTAAAAATGGCACACCAGCTCACAAACTTTACAAAACTACTGATACGGATATTTACCTTGGGATCTAGAAGAAGTGCGGATTCGATTCGTTCTTATCGGAGTCCGGCTCGTGGAAGCTTTTGCACCCGTAAATTACACTTCAATCACAGGAAAACTTAGCACCGTTTTGTTCCTCGAAACACAGAACTTAACTTTACTGCACAGGAAACACCGAGACCGAGAAGTTCAACCTCTGAGGTTGTGTAACGATTACACAAGGCTTGCCAGCAGAGTCAGAGCGCCTACCGATTGGAATAAGGATACGAACTGCCCAACCTGTGGTGAGGGAAAAACTATCTGTGCTGGAATGGAATGACAGCTCCTGCTGAGTTGGTGGTCTGCCTGGTGAAAACTGCAAAGGCTGCTGCAGAATGTTCTCACTCACGGTTCACTCACACCACACCACAGTCAGCGGTGGAAGCATGCGGGAAAATTGCTCGGTGAGTGTGAGAAAATCGGTGCTCACTGTCGAGAATGAGAAAGAGCCTTGCTGGGAGGGTTGTGTTGTGAGCAAGGATGTGGTGGGCTCCTGTTCGAGTGAAAGCGTGTGACGTTTTGGGAAAACTTGGAATAGGGTGGGCTGTTTATTTAGCAGAAGCAGAGTTAGTCATTTCATGTTTATAGGCACGAATCGACTAAATAATGGTAGGGTCGGTGTTTCCTTAGAAGACAGTATCCTACCCGAGGAGGAACAACTTGCAATAATCAATGCATACCATATTTTAGTATCATACCTAAATTGGGTATTGTTCAGTTGTCAATATCACATTTTATGGTATTGGAAAAAAATTAATTATTATTATCTTTATTAACGAGTTTGCAGCCCGAGGCTGGCTCATCTCGACGAAAAAAAATGTTTAAAACAATTGAAAATACTTTATTTCGGTATTCGATAGCTATTGAGGAATGCTGGAGGTATTGAACTACTATTAAAAAAATGATTTTCATATTATAATATATTCATATTATGAAAATCCTTTATGTATTATTTAGGTATTACAAAACCTGATCTAATTATCAGTTTGGTGTTTGTAGAATATGCATGAGATATTATTTGAGGTATTTTACCTCTTATGCAGGGCTCAATCATACCGTTCTGCATCAATATCCGGACACTTAAGCAGCGTCAAATGATTGAACACTGTTTTCATCATGTTTCCTTCATCAATTTTTAAAGTTATGTAACGTTATGTAACACAAACTTTTATATCTGATATTTATTAAAACGATAAATTTTCCTATGAAATTTAAGATTCTTTCGTGAAAACTTTTAAGTGTTTTCACGAAAGAATCTTAAATTTCATAGGAAAAGAAAAGAATGTAGCATGTCTTGTCCTTAAATCCGGACACTTTTGAAACAAAAGCCGAACAGCTGTATATTAATGTGAAATATGCATAAAAAATAATCAAAAACTGGTGATATAAAGCAACTCCACTTTTAAACTATTCACGAATTTCACGAAAGTGTGGATCTGTGATCCTAATGCTTTCTTTTCAATAGTAAATCACATTTAGACTATGAGCAATGATTATCTGAATATACACTTTTTCTACTTTAAACGGTCAATTGCGATATTCTGAACAGTCAATGCACATTTTGTGAGAATTTAACAATTGTTCGATTAGTTTTGATATTTTGTGTTTCTCTTATACAAGTAACAATGGGACTGCGATTGAATGTCCGGGTTTTAATCCACAAGTGTGAAATTCCGGACAGTCTCCTTCCACCCTGTAAACCATTAATTTTCGCCAACCAACTGTAATAGCACTGACCTGTTGAGTTATGATTGGACGCTCAATTTTAAAGGAAACGCTTAATTGATTGTATTATTCAAACTGATTTTTATCCATGTTATTGTCAACTAAACACTATGGGTGCATTCGTTGACGTTCTTATACGAAACACTAGCACTGCGAAAAATTGACACGTACGTATAATAGATAATGACACGTTTATGCCATTATCCATTATTTGGCAATGACTACTAGATACAATTTATAGTAAAATGATTTATTATGTTTTAAGTATAATGTATGAATAAATTAAATATGATAATCATTAAATTTGGCTCAAATTAACGAATAATACTAAAGTGTCCGGATATTGGTGCTGTTCGGATCTTGATGCATCACGGTACCTCATACAGGTTGTAAGTATTGGAAATTATCTGGTAGGGTGCAGAGCTACTTGGGCAATTCCATGCTTCACTTCGGCATGGGTTTTTTTTTCGGACGAAGTGTCTGAAACTTTGCAATTTGAAGCATGTTGTGGTCAAAAATCCGTAGCTTAAAAAAACCCCACTGCCGAAGTGAATCAAAAGTGGTAAGAATAGGTTCCGGCTCCCTATGGAATACCTTTCTTTGAAATTCAGTAGTACCGTAATTTCGGGTGAAATTGATCATTTTTTACGGTTTTTCTTGTCTGTTTTCTATAACGTTGACAACGCCAAACAATTAAATGCAGAAAAACAAGTATGAAGGCGAGACTCATTGGCTCATGTAACGGAATTTTCTAACAAATGTCATTTTAGTGCTAAGAAATATCTCAAAAATAAAAAATCGAGGGATCTCATTCCGGGGTGAAATTGATCACTTGTCAATGCGATTATTGTTAGTTTTCAAAACATCTCTACATGATAAATTTGAGCTCCCTGAATCCGCCTGCAAAATTCTTAACAATACAATATTTACAGAAATAATGAATAGTTAAATTTCAAGAGTTATGCGGAAAACCAGAGTTGGGAAAAGTTCTGAGATTCACACTACAGTAGGCAAGCGTAGCGAATCACAGTCACCGGAGCCAGTGAAACTCACGCGTATCGCTGCTGTAGGCAAAATGCCTTGAAAATAGCAAAACACCCGTTGCTAAGGGCAACCCAAAACTACTGTAGAAAAATGTTCTGTTTTCCGTTGCATTTCTCGCATTTGCAGTCTTCAATGACACTCCACAAATAGAAAATTCATGTACCCAACATAGGCTACTTGATGAGATTCACAATTTTGAACTACTGTATTAGGAGAGCCACGTGATTTTCGCAAAAAAAAACTCAAGCCTACTACTATTACCATTCCCAGCACTGCGGAAAACGCCCAAATGTATGCAATTTCCTGATGAATTTCCTGATATCTAACAGAAAATCAATTATTTCACCCGAGTGAGCAAATTGGTACGAGTGTCAGTGATGAAATTTGATTTGGGGATTTATCTTAAACATCCTCACAACCTTCCAGGTTTATACCATTTTCCAGTCCTTGTTTAGAGCTAGAAGTTTATGGATGTTTGTCAATACTGCACCGTACATAATTTTGAAATTTTTCATTATTTTCATAAATATAACCATTCTTTAATTCAAAAAACTTCGCAACACACAATTTGGCAATAATTACAACAAACAACGTTCATTCACTGCAGGTTACTTTGATATTTTTGGTCCATTAGGAAGAAATAAAATCATGTGTCACGGTGATCAATTTCATCCTACTGATCAATTTAACACGAATTTACGGTACTTTTCGTCTGCTCGGGTATAGCCGCTCTAGTAGGTTTTTATGGCCGTTTGGCTATTAATCGTCGCAAAGAATTTTTTTTTATCTAAGTACCGTAATCCGGGGGCAAATTGATCACTTTTTCACAAATTTTTGACATAATTTCCTGTGGAATTCAAAAATTGTTGAATTTAGTTCGGTAAAATCAGTACTTCATTGATCTCAATCAGTTTAAGTAATCGATTTTTTATGAAATAAAATTTAACATTTCATAAAATTAGTTTTAATATCAAAAATTGAAAATAACACATTGGGGCGAAATTGATCACTATATAATAGAGCGTATATTTGAATGTAAAATTTCCCTATCTCCTAAATTTGGGTCTCCTGAATCTGAAAATGATGTCAAAATTCTTACAACTCGTGTATATAATCATTTTATTGCAAAATTAAATATTGTAAATCTGCATAATACGCCTAAATGTATGCAATTTCCCTTGAAATAAGCACTTTATTCAACAATCAACGGTTTTACGAGCAAAAAACTATTTTTGTAATGCTGCACGATTTCAAAAATGAGTTCAGCAGTTCACACTGAAGCTTACACAACATTTTTAACACTCAAAGTTAACATGCAGGCTTAGCACCAGCGGATTGTTTAGTACCGACATTTCCAACAGTATTGCTAACACCTTCAAAAACTGTGAATATTTCTATACAAAACTGACCTTAATAAAAATGAGACAGTTTAAAACCATCATTAGACATCTATAAATTAGAAAACATGCAATGTCTGTGATGGCAACGAAGTATTAGGCATCCTTAAAAGGAAAAGCTTTTTGGTACCGACCTGATCAAATTCACCCCAGTGATCAATTTGCCCCCGGATTACGGTACCATTGATTCACAGCTCGATTTTGTTCGAAAAATGATAGAAATAAATAGTATCGCTTAAGATTTGAGCTTCCTTGCAGCTATAGTAAATCTATTGTTCCTATAGTAGCTCTAGTAAGAGAAATTATTTTTTATTGAACAAAATAATTGATACAATCGAACGTGTTTTATCCATTCTTCAAAGGAAAAATATAGAAGTTTTGTAAAAACACGATTTTGATTAGTGTTTTGCCTATGCTGCACAATGGTTGGAAAAAAAATAACTTTGGCCAAAACTAATTTTAACTTTTTTTTTATAACAAATGCGATCAAACTTGGCTGAAAATACAAATTTTGTGGATATTTGACCGAGTTTGATTAAAATGTGTATGCAGAGTGGATAAAATATTTCAAATTAACTTTGTTTGAAAAATATCGTCAAAATTTGACATATATAAATATTAAATTATTCAAATAGCTCAAACTTAAAAATCAGCAAATTTCTGCAAAAAAAAATAAATTTAAAATTTTGTAAAAACCAAGGATGGTTTTTGATGAGCAATATTCAAAATTCGGCAATATAACGCGACAAGAGTTGTTTTTCATGTTCAAATTCATCAAATTTACTTAAGTTGAATGTTTTTTCGATACTCATGTTTAATAAAAATTGCGAAAGCTTATGGTTTCAGATAGTGCGTAGCTTTGGGGAAATACTACAATCCTGAGGTAAGAAATTTGTTCAGGCTCTGCCTTGGCCTTTTTTTAACGTTGGTGGCCCATCGGAGCCGCAAATGGAGTTCCTCCCAATGCAGTTATGGAGAATTCTATAGTAATACATGATAAATGCGAAACAACCTTTGCAACATAGATCTAACTCCTCTCTACCGGTTAAAAGGATAAGTCCACACAAATTATTCGATGTAAACCAGGGAAGCACAAGAGATGTTCCGATAAGCAATGGTTATTCCCCCTTTTAAACATGTTAGTCTATAGTTGATTTCATGAATTACGTTAGTCGCATGAATTGTTCTTCTGCAGGATCCTCATCAATCATACCATCCTGTGCATACCGCCATAATAATGCATTCCACGATAAATACTTAAATCCCCGTTGCTCGCAGGCTCAACTTCAACGGAACAAATCCACATACAAATAAGCACGACCAAATAACACAGTTCAGTTTCAAAAACACAAACACAGAACATATATGGTGCCGAGATATGTACAGAGCAGAATATGCGGGTATTGCGAATCAAATGCACTAATGAGTAATGTTATGGCGATGATAATGATGATTAGTAGACGAGCGATGATGATGATGATGACGGCGATGATGGGTTTGTTTCCATTTGGAGGAAAATCAATAATCGATTGCAAGAGGGTTAGATGCAAACGGCTGCTGGCAGGTAAGTTGCAGCAACATAACCAACGTCGAGGTCCCCCCCCCCCACTTATTGTTGTTATCGCGCTTAACGACTAGCAGCTACTAAAAAGTGATGGGGTTTTTCACTAGTGGTGGTGAGGTTAGGAGTTTCTATGTGAACGATCGAACCAGGAATTATGGCGCCATGGCGTGCGGTTCGTGTCAGACTGTTGGACTGGAAGAACGGCGACGACGACAGGATGCAAATTTTTTGGTGGTTCTTCGAGGGTCATTTTTCCTCGGTTTTGAATGATTGTCACTTCAGTGTGTTGTTGAATATGGATTTAAATACATCATATCAGCTTCAAAAAGCAATCCACACGTCCCAAATAGATTTGCACAATTTTTACAAAACCCTTTGAAAATTTTTACCAAATTCTGCAAGAAAGTCTCTGTCAGATCTACACACAAACGAATCACTCATAACAATCATAATTCTACGTAAGAACCCTTCAATAATCTGTGAGAGAACCTTCACAGAATATTACGAGAATCCAAGTAATAAACAAATAATCACGAGTCTACAAGAATCTGTACAATATTTTACAAAAAAAAAATAAGATTCTTAAAGCACAAGATCCTGAACAAAATTCTACACGATGCTGTACAAGATTCTTCAATAATCCGTAGAAAATTCTACAAGAATTAACTTAAAATTCTACAAGAATCTGTCCAATATACTACAAGATTCTGTCTCAGATTCTACAAGAATCTGTCTCAGATTCTACGAAAATCTGTCTGAGATTCTACGAGAATCTATCTCAGATTCTACGAGAATCTATCTCAGATTCTACGAGAATCTGTCTCAGATTCTACGAGAATTTGTCTCAGATTCTACGAGAACCTGTCTCAGATTCTACGAGAATCTGTCTCAGATTCTACGAGAATCTGTCTCAGATTCTACGAGAATCTGTCTCAGATTCTACGAGAATCTGTCTCAGATTCTACGAGAATCTGTCTCAGATTCTACGAGAATCTGTCTCAGATTCTACGAGAATCTGTATCAGATTCTACGAGAATCTGTCTCAGATTCTACGAGAATCTGTCTCAGATTCTACGAGAATCTGTCTCAGATTCTACGAGAATCTGTCCCAGATTCTACGAGAATCTGTCTCAGATTCTACGAGAATCTGTCTCAGATTCTACGAGAATCTGTCTCAGATTCTACGAGAATCTGTCTCAGATTCTACGAGAATCTGTCTCAGATTCTACGAGAATCTGTCTCAGATTCTACGAGAATCTGTCTCAGATTCTACGAGAATCTGTATCAGATTCTACGAGAATCTGTCTCACATTCTACGAGAATCTGTCTCAGATTCTACGAGAATCTGCCTCAGATTCTACGAGAATCTGTCTCAGATGCTACGAGAATCTGTCTCAGATTCTACAAGAATATGTCTCAGATTCTACAAGAATCTGTCTCAGATTCTACAAGAATATGTCTCAGATTCTACATGAATATGTTTCAGATTCTACAAGAATGTGTCAAAGATTCTACAAAAATCTGTCCCAGATTCTATAAGAATCTGCCAAAGATTCTACAAGAATCTGTCTCAGATTCTACAAGATTCTGTCTCAGATTCTACAAAAAGCTGTCTCAGATTCTACAAGAATCTGTCTCAGATTCCACAAGAATCTGTCTCAGATTCCACAAATATCTGTCTCAGAATCTACAAGAAACTGTCTCAGATTCTACAAGAATCTGTCAAAGATTCTACGAAAATCTGTCCCAGATTTTACGAAAATCTATACCAGATTCTACAAGAATCTGTCTCAGATTCTACAAGAATCTGTCTCAGATTCTACAAGAATCTTTCTAAGATTCTATAAAAATCTGTCTCAGTTTCTATGAGAATCTGTCTCAGATTCTACAAAAATCTGTCTCTGATTCTACAAGAATCTGTCAAAGATTCTACAAAAATCTATCCCAGATTCTATCAGAATTTGTCGAAGATTCTACAAGAATCTGTTCAAGATACTACAAGAATCTGTCCAAGATTCTTCAAGATTCTGTCCTAGATTCCTATAGAATCTGTCCAATAGTCTTCGAGAATCTTATCCAGAACCAGTTCAAGTTTTCTTTCAAGAATCTACTCAAGATATGATCAAAATTTGCCCATGAAACTGATGTGACTGCCCATGTTTCATGATTCCTCGAAAATATATCCTAAATTTTGAAAGAATTTGTTCAGTATCATGCAAAAATTTGTCAAAAATGCTGCAAAAAATATTGTCGAAGATTCTGCATAATGATCTGTCCAAGAATCTACTAGAAAACTTTCCGATTCTCTGCCATTATCTGTTTGAAATTCTGCCAGAATCTGCCAGAAAAATTGCGGTCCTTTCTACGTTTATTCGAGATTCTTAAGGAATCTGTCTGATCTTGCAAAAATCTGTCCAATAGGGTGTGGATTTTTTTTTTCAAAGTTCTCAAAACTGAAAATTTGTGTGCTGTCCTGAATTTTAATCACATCAAAAAAGAAGTTCGAAGTTTGAGCCAAAATATTAATACATAAAAATGGCGTTGAAATATACAACCTTCAGATAAGTGTACATAACTTTGTTATTTTTTAACCAATTTTGAAAGTTTAAGAACACAAAATATGTCTAAATTTTAAAAATACTATAAGTTGGAAGAAGCTTTCATCATTTTGTTTCTTATTAACCTAAAAAAAAATAATTTTAGTTTTTCCATAACTTCATAACTAATCCCAAATTTTTCACATGCTGTTGAAGAATGTTTAGTTGTTTCAATACTGTGTAAACAACACATTTTATTTATTCAACAAAAACTACCGTAATTTCGGGTGAAATTGATCATTTTTCACGGTTCTTCTAGTCTGTTTTCTATAATGTTAACAATGCCAAACAACTAAATGCAGGAAAACAAGTACGAAGGTGGGTGAAATTGATCACTTGTCAATACCATTATTGTTAGTTTCCAAAACAATTCTATATGATAAATTTGAGCTCCCTGAATCCGAATATGCTTGTAAAATTCTTAACAATGCAATATTTATATAAATAACGAATAGTTAAATTTCAAGAATAACGCGGAAATTGCCTAAATGTATGCAATTTCCTAAGGAATTCAATGATGTCTAACAGAAATTCAATTATTTCAACCATATGAGCCAATTGGTACGAGTTTTGGTGATGAAATCTGGTTTGGGGATATATCTCAAGCATCCTCACAAACTTTCAGGTTTATACCATGTTCAAATCCTTGCTTATTAATAGAAGTTCATAGGTGTTTGTCAATACTGCACCGTGCATGATTTTGAAATTTTACGTTATTTTCATAGTAATAAACATTCTTTAACGCAAAAAACTTCACAAAACACAATTCGTCAATAGTTACGACAAGCAACGTTCATTTATTGCAACTAACATTGATATTTGTGCTCCATTACGAATAAATAGAATCGTGTGATACGATGATCAATTTCACCCTACTGATCAATTACACCCGATTTTACGGTACTCAGAAACAAGATTTTTTTAGTGTAAAAGTTCAAATTTCTATGGATTTTCATGTGATTTATTGGAAATTACACATTTTCTATTTAACATAAGTTTATAAAAAAAACACTACTAATTGAACTTTAACATTTCACTTTTGCAAAAAAAAAAAATACTACTGAAGTTCATTAAGCATCTATTAGTATATTGCACTTTTAATAATGCAAATATCTTTCAAAATTTCCAAAAAATATTATAATGGATAAAATTCTGGTTTTAAACATGATTACAAAGAATTTCAGCCTTTGGTTTAAAGTTCAATCAGCAAGAAATTCAGAAATTTCATATTTTTCGTGTCAAATCCATGTTTTTGAGAAGTTTTTGTTCAATAACTAAGCCAAAACGGGTTTAAACTATATTCGTACTTGACACTTTTACAAACAACCAAACAATATTTAAAGCCATGTAAAAATATTCGAAATCGACTAAGTAGTCATGAATTTATGGTCAAACAGTGGAGATTTTTTAGTTGAATAAGGAAAATACTGCTTAAAACTAAGACTAGTTTTGATTTTAGAAATTGTTTATGTTATATAAACTTTTCATTAATTTGATTCTAAAATTCTATAGTTCTTAAATTGTTTGGAAAATAACAAAGTTAAAAAGGCTTCATTACAGGTAAATTTAAATTTTCAAGTTGCTTGCGCCACCTCTTAATCCTATTATTTTTGGCTCAAACTTATGTGATTAAAATTCAGAAGACCAAACGAAGACGAAATTATAAAAACATATCTCTCAAATTCTTAAAGAGATTCTGTAAAAATCTGGTAAAGAATTTCTGCAAGAATCTTACCAATATAGAATCTTTCCAAGATTCTGCTGGAATCTTTCCAAGATTCTGCTGGAATCTTTCCAAAATTCTGCTGGAATCTTTCCAAGATTCTGCTAGAATCTTTCCAATGTTCTGCTAGAATATTTTCAAGATTCTGCTGGAATCTTTCCAAGATTCTGCTGGATTCTTTCCAAAATTCTGCTGGATTCTTTCCAAGATTCTGCTGGAATCTTTCCAAGATTCTGCTGGAATCTTTCCAAGATTGTGCTGGAATCTTTCCAAGATTCTGCAGGAATCTTTCCAAGATTCTGCTGGAATCTTTTCAAGATTCTGCTGGATTCTTTCCAAGATTCTGCTGGAATCTTTCCGAAATTCTGCTGGAATCTTTCCAAGATTCTGCTGGAATCTTTCCAAGATTCTGCTGGAATCTTTCCAAGATTCTGCTTGAATCTTTCCAAGATTCTGCTTGAATTTTTACAAGATTCTGCTGGAATCTTTCCCAGATTCTGCTTGAATCTTTCCAAGATTCTGCTTGAATTTTTACAAGATTCTGCTAAAATCTTTCCAAGATTCTGCATATTCTAATTAATATATCATTTTTTGACCTTTAATTAGCAAAATCCACTAATTCCTGACAATACACTTGGTATTGCGACTCAAGAAATCATGTAACATGACGCACACCCAACAACACAAAGTGGAACTTATTATCTATCGTCAGTGTCACCTCTCTGCAGCAAACACAATCGTGATAAGACGTTTATCGACCACCACTGACTGCAACGAGGCTTACATTTTGCGCCAAACCTGTTCCATACCAATAATCGAACCCCAACCGCAACAGTTTGAAAATGTGTGTCGCAGAAATCTGTGTGGGTCTTCATTAGCACCGATAGTGTCAATTAACATCCCAGTGACAAATGTGGGATTCCGATGAAGATAATGTTTCATCTTGCGTTGCAAATTTATTGTTTAAATGTTCAACAGCACTCTGAAGTGACGCTCAATCAGTTGGAATCGATGATTTTCCAGTGTCAAAATATGGTGAAATAGATGTTCACTTAAACCTAGTTTGAAGTCTACGATGAATGATTGCTACAAATGAATATTGTACTGACTGCACAGTACTACGTAGAGTAGAGTTAGCAGCAGGTTCTAATTAGTTGGTACGTGTGACTGGAAGGGGAAGGCGGGTTCGCAGTTAGTTATTTATTACGCAGAATTTCTATCACTCGCTAGACAAACGCTCACGCTAAGTTGTTAATCGCAGCATAAAAATATTAGATGGATCACATTGTTAAACAACTATTGGACTATTAGCTAATCGTTGGCTTATCGTAAGACGCACTAATCACCGTAAATAGGGTAAAGTAGAAGTTGGGAGGAAATATAGTGTGTACTAAAGAAAAAGACAATGAATTCAAAGATAATTCCAAAGACACATACCTTCGATTTGTTTACTGTTTTCCGATAAGAATAGATCAACTATTAGTACACAACCCAAACGGGGTTCGAACTGTCACTGCACTTGTCGGTCGGTGTCTGATATCGAAAAAAATTACACAACTTTTGCTCTTCGATTACCCCTTGGACACTTCTCAACACACAATTAAATATAGCGTATCCACACGTTAGGCTACTACACAGCAGCGGATCTTGAGGCCACACAAGCTCACACTCACCGCGTTCTTCAATTTCCGAGAGAATCGAAGAAATCACCCCACTTTTCGGGTTAATGCTTTATATTTCTCGAAACAACTTCGCCTCTACACTTGGCTGGCTCGCCTTAGAAACACACCTTTCCTTCGGTAGGCCCTTTCTTCGATCAATAATTTCCCCAATATTCTAGTCACACTTTTCACGTTTTACAAAGCCGAGGCTTACTTTTTTCCCACTAGCAACAAACTTTCCAACCCACTTGGGGGAATAGAAAAAAAACTAGCCACCACGAGACTTGAAAGCGAAACTACAAAACTACACAACAGGGGGGCCCTCCGTACAGAGCTATCGGAGAGAACAACTGCGCACACACATCCACTGGATAATTCTGCCAATATTGCAACAAGACGGACTTGGCGATCGTCGTAAGTACACGCTCCGATTTCCTTGACTTTTCTCTGTTACGACCGTCAATTGAGGAGAAAAACGTGACTGTAGTCTGGGCTTGTTCTCGTCAACTTCGAACCAGAACCACTGGCGAATATACACGACAGAGCTCTTCCAAAAAACTGGAAACAACACGGAGACAAACGTAGAATACGACTATTCCTGAACTCGGTTCCTAGCACTCTGACTGAGGTGCAACTTCGAACAGGCGACAGAAGTCCTCTTTTCTGCGGTTTAGGCTGGTTGCTTCTGGTGTGGAATAACGATAGCCGTGCACGCTGCGTCCAAAGGGAGTTATTATGGAAACTTCATGAACCTCAGATTTTCTTTTACATGACGGCGGAATTGATAATCATCAACCGTTACCGTGTCTATTTGCTGTATCAATAGAATTCAAATTATCAGAATACGCGCTCCACTAAAACTCTGAATTTGGTGTTGCAAAGTTTTGATGATAAATTATTAGAATGAGACAAAAGATAGGGAGCCGCATTTTGAGTCGAGGATGGATTACCAACTGGTGAGCTCGTTTCATGCTCATGATAACATATTTATAATGTAATTTTCAAACAAACTATGAATAGTTCGTCTCTACACGTGTTCACGTAAACCTTTATTCCTGTTTATGTCCCGTATTTTTATATACATATGCTTTTTTCCCAGCTCTACTATAATAATCTTTTACTAATTCAATGTTTTGACTGTAGGCGTACTTTTTTTTAATCTTCTACCAATATCTTCTCACCGCGAGGCAAAAATGCAAAACTAACCTTACATAAGCGTCATATTTTTCCTCCTTATCGCATCACCGCCCAAAGGTAATTCCCAGATCTCTTTTCTCTCCCACTATTAAACACCATAATAAGATTTTCCCTGAAAACTTGCACAGGATTCTCGTAAAATCTTGTAAAGTATTACCAATACTACAGGATTCATGGACAATCTTGAGCAAAATTTCAGAACAAGTTTCACACATGATCCAATGCTGGGTTTTCATATAATGCCAGGTAAAATTTAAAAAATTGGTAAAATTTTCACAATCTGAAATTTTGGTTTTGAGGATGTACAGTGGGAAAAATTTTGATTTGTAAAACATTTAAGCTTTCTTGTTATAATAAGCATCCATTGAGTACGTCACTTAAAATTTATTAGTTTTTATAAAAAAAAAATGCTGAACGTTTCCGAAAAAATATACAAGGTACGTCTTTTTCTTCTTCTTCTTCTTCTTCTTCTTGGCATTACGTCTTCACGGGAACAGAACCTGCTTCTCAAATTAGTGTTCTTATGAGCACTTCTACAGTTATTAACTGAGAACTTTCTTTGCCAAAGTTTCTATTTTTGCATTCGTATATCGTGTGGAAGTACGAAGATACTCTATGCCCAGAGAAGTCAAGCAAATTTTCATTACGAAAAGTGCCTGGACTGATCGGGAATCGAACCAAGACACCTGCATGGCTTTGCTTTGTAGCGGCGGACTCTAACCACTCGGCTAAGGCAGGCCATGAAGAGAACAAGGTACATGAAGTTGTATAATCGAGATTTTAGCACTGTGTACCATGGACATTGTTTTCAATTTCTTAGAATCCTGCAATTTTCAGGTTTTTATTAGCTCGTTTTTGAATGACCTATCAAGACCAACCTTCTATGAAATAAAATTTGAAGTACATAAGAGTTGCCCAATAATCCTCATTGAACAAAGCGTGCGGGCACATCATCGTAGTGGTGCTTCAAGTTGGTATTAGTAGAGCAACCTATCCACATCCATTCGATATCGGAACAAAAAAATATGGGACGTGAAGTCGTCAGCTGGTGAGAGAGGCTAAATAATGCACGCGAGTCAAGTCGCCATTCAGAATCGGGAGAAGTGAAAACATACCAGTAAACTATAGGGTCACCCCTTGGCAGTGTGTTTGTGAGAGGGCAGGTGCCCCACAACAGCGTGACAGAGCTGTCAGCTGCTGTCTGCGCGATCGATGACAGTTCTGTCATTGTGGGGGGGAGGGGGTGATGCTGAACGATGTGGTGAGAACAGTTGCTACAGCGGTGACCAAGAGATGGCGTGTGGTGTATTTTCAATGGTGAGTATGATTCGAGCGGTTTCAGGTGGCGATGGTGAGAAACTACGTGTTTCAGTTGCAGGCGCTTTTGTCTGTGGTGAGTTGAGTGTTGAATTCATTAGCTTTAATCTCTTTGTTATATACTTGCTGCGCTTCTTTCCAATTGGTTTTAAAAGAAAAAATATTTTTAACTTAATGTATTTTTCTGGTACTATAACCAACTATCTTAATATGCAGATTATACAGTATGGCCCATAAATAAAAATGCGAAAATCGTCATCTCATGTTTTATGGTAGTTTTTACATAGAAAATGTTAATGAAACATAAATATTATTCATTGCTTGTATTGTTTCATACGTTTAGAATCGGTTTTTCACTTTGGGCATGATTTTTATCAGTTGCTTTCACCATACCAGAGAGGAATTGGAAGCATACCTTCAAATTTTATCATGCGGACGTCGATGGCGTGAGATTCTTCACATGCCTTTTCTCCAGCATACGCCCATATCAAATAATAGAATTGGTTTATACCTGGGTAATTGGAGACTTAAACATATTTTCGAAAAAAACGGCTCATTTTGGAGAGCTTTGATTGAACCTTCATATAAGTGTGATAAGTGGCTTCGTTTTGCTCAAAATCTATGAGCAAGTATTGACATAAGTTGTCTCTAACCGATGGAACAAATTTCATCCTCAAAAATCTGTTATAGGCCTCCGAATTTATTTTTTATTAAACTTTAACAAAAAAGGCAAATAATACCTATAAGACACAAATGCCCTCAAAACTATGACCCTGGCAAAATATTTTTTTGTGATCTTGCGAAACACGTTATCTAAGAACTCCTCCATCCACTATCACCCAAACAAACTAAAATTTTCAACTATAAAGTGTGATTTTTGAAGGTGGAAAGTTTACCACCAGAGTATACGACAATCAGACGCTGTTTCTAGCTTTGGGGGAACAAAACCTTTGAACATATTTGCTTTATTACATTATTTAGGACAGTAAGGAAAATATGACAAAAATTGTCCTGGATAGCGAAGTTGTGTCAGAATATACTACAGTAATCAGAAATTACATTCACTATCAAAAACAATGAAAATAACGCTTATGGATGCTATATTCATGTTCAAACAATTTTCGCATTTTTTATGGGCCATACTGTACACTACATAAATGACACGATTTTGTCAGTTCTTCTTCTAAGAACAAGCAATTTTTCTAAGTTTTTATTTCTCCCTTTTAAGCATATTCATGATAACTTTAACGTTATTAACAGAGATTTGTAGACAATTCTTTTGTTAAACGGTAAAAACTAAAATTTCCCCGCAAAAATGGCCGGCAAATCGGGCCAGTACTGTATTTATATAATGGTGAATCGAAATACGCACAGGCTATAAATCTGAACAACTCATGCTTAAAGTAGGTGTTTTGTATAGAACGGACGAATTTTGATTATATTATTAAGTATTAAGGATTTCAAGTCAAACACAGTCCAGATTTCATAACTTTCACCATTAATTGATAGTAAATAAAGTTTGTACAATATTATATAAATATTCAATTAAAATTTTATACACTCTTTGGAATGCGTATTACATATAGACGGTTTGACGGAATAGAAGCTTATGTTTCGCTCCAATTGTCCTTTGAAATTTGACTTAATATTTTTTTTCGTTCGAATGAATGTAGCCAGTCGTACTAATATCAAACTTGAAAACTAGCCAAGGGAGATCGCAAATTAAAGGATCCTCAATAATCAATCACTTAATGTGTCCATTACGCCCTTATGATGAATAGGTGGAGGGATTTTTCGAATGTTTATTTATTCTACAGTCAAACCTCCATGAGTCGATATCTTAAGGGGGCATCGAATTATGGAAATATCGACTCTTGGAACATAAATACTTTGAAAAGCTACTCGAAGTTACCAGCATAGTAACTGTGTATTTTTGTGTTAAGAAGATATCAAGTCATGGAACATCGATTGATGTAAGTTTCACAGTACTTCATGTCACAAAAAATCATATAACAAATGAAACATTGTATCTTCTAAATAAAACCATTATAGTCACATGTTCCAGTAAGATTGGTATTTGCAAACTTCTGTTCCTAAAATTGTGGTTTGCATTGATTGCACATTACTAATGTCGTAAAAATTCAGCCGAATGATTTCGGTTCAGTGCGAAAACGAACAGAAACAAACTCCGCTAGCACTAAGCCAATCTGACTATTAAAGCATAAACGACGAGAAAGAGAATGAGTGCACCACACTCACACATTCAGTATCAACCACTGTTGGTGTCATTTCAATATTCAATTTCACTTTAGGCACTGACATTGAGAATTGAATATAAAAAATGCAATGAATTTAATATTATTGGTGTAGGAAAACGTCAATGTAATGCCTCTTGTTGATTAATCATGAATGTCTTTTAGGAAAAATGAAAACAATTTGGAATTCGCGGAAGTTTTTGTGGGATATTTTGATGAAAATGATTTTTTTTCACAAGCGAAATTTAATTTGCTGCCTCGGAATTAATTTCAAACAATCCAATGTGTAATTTGTTTTTCACCTCCAGCAAACCAATCAAAAAAGAAACAATACCCAAACCCTCGCCAAAACATTATGTTGTATACCTAAGATCAATAAACGGCGGAATAAATTATAATAATTCAACGCAATGCTGAACCAAACGACAATTCGGTTACATGTCGAAGTGTCGCATGTTTCATCCCTGTTGCAAGATACCACGTTTGACGGTACTCAGAACTGAAATGGCAATAGATGGCTCTTTTTTAGTGGTAGTAAAAACGCAATCCTGAAGCTAAGAAAGCACCATGGTACATGAACTAAACACAAAAAGTTATTTATTCACATTACTCATGATTTCGAATCACTACTTTTTCGATCTAGTTTCCTAATTGCTAGTAATTTACGCTTTTATCATTTTCCATAGGTTTTGACAGTTCTCGATTACCATTCTTCCATGCACTTGTGTTTCAAGTTTGAGAAATTTGAAAATCCAGCGTAGCGCGATCAGTGAGTGGAATACACACATCAGTGTCGCCGCTCGGCGGCCAGCGAGAGAAACTGATATTCGAAAGGTTGTTATCTGTACTTTTTGCAGCTGGCGCCAACTGTTCGCATTTAAGAACGAAATCAACAGTCGTTACCCTATTGGCGGACCATTTACGGTAAGGGTATGCGATATGGATTTTTTCTATGTCGATACGAAACGAAACGATACGCGGAATATCTTGCGCTGATAATGACGAAACGAAACGAAATTAAAAAATGTTTCGTGTAACTCGATACGAAATCAAATATCTCACGGAATTTTTCGAAACGAAACGAAATTTTTGAATTTGTTTCGCGGAATACACGTTTAAGTTTTTTTTTTTCTTGTCAAAAGCTGGAAATTTGACAATAGGCATAAAAAACGTCTTTTTAAATCCTCTATCATATGAAACCTTAGCGTTGCTCAGCGGAATCCTTACATGTTTTGGTAAAACTTTTTTCTGTTTGTTTGAAATCTTCTTAATAACTTTATAAGGTTCCATTTCAATATATCTGACACTCTTTACACTGGTTTAGTATAAATGTTACCGTAAAACGGGGTAACTTTGATAGTTTTTTCGAAGAATACTTGAATATTTATGCATGCTGTATCAAAGAATTATAATTTATATTTTTAAAACTAGTACTGGCATCATAGATATCGATTGCAGTTGATGATTGGTCAAAAGATTTATTTTGAATGGATTATATAATTTTTCATATAATCGAAAGTCGGTTTTCTGTTTTGGGGTAACTTTGATAATGGGGTATAAATCGAACGAAATTGAATGAATTACGAACATTTGTAGGGCATTGCATACCTCTAGGCTTTTAACGTTATATGGAAATTTCTGACTTAGATTACAAAAATGGTCCCAGTTTGTGAAAATGATTTTCGCTAAGAGATTTGAGACCGTATTCCAGTTCTATGATATCTAGGCTGTCAAAGATAAGTGGCCAACTATTCAAAACTACATCAAACAGTGATTGTAGAACAGATTGTTTTTAAGCGTTTCGAAAATGCTAATATTGTGTCAATTTTCAATATTTATATAAAAAACCTCGAATGTTCTCGATTCAAATGAAAAAAGCTCTTACATGAAGTGTCATACTATTATTCTTTAGTTTTGCATTCGTTTTGCTTAACCAATTAACTGAATTTATGTTATTTTGTTTAGTATGTGGTGGGTTACGCACTATCAAAGTTACCCGCATTATCAAAGATACCCCGTTTTACGGTACAACTAAGAAGTGGGTTGAACAGCACTTACAAACATTTAAAAAATCTCAAAAATATTGAGAGGAACCCAAAATTCATTTGATTTTAAGAAATGCCTTACAATTTTTTTAATCATGTGGATGTGATGTTATGCTAATATATACCATAAACATGGAATAATGATATTCATTTTCTTTTGCTGTACTTTATGCTTTGTTGCTTAAATGAATGTGATTGGGAACACAAGTCAATAAGTGATCATGAACACACTAAACTGAGAAGCAGACTCTGTCCCAGTTGGAACATAACGCCAGAAAGAAGAAGAAAAATAAGTAGAACAGAGGAATCACTGGAATATTTGCTTTAGTATTTGCTGGAGTATTGAATTAAATTAAATTTTTAAAAATCCATCAACACATACCTAAGAAATCAATTAAGATAAATTCAAAAGAACTGCAAAAGTAATAAACTCCAAGAAAAAATGCAACAGCAACTTAACCAGGATTGCCTGTTGGGGTTAATTTAGAAATTCCTAATAAAATTTTCTGGAAAAGCCTTGCAAAAACTGTGAATTAATTCTTGGGGGATCGAATCTGGATGAATGCAAACTTTTAGAGTAAACCTTGTAGAAAATACTGAAGGTATTGCTATTATTTTGTAGAGCAAATACTGGAGAAATGATCCTATTCCAAAATCTGTAAAGGAATTTCTGGACGATTTCTGGAAGAATTAAGGAATGTTGATATTATCTCAATTTCAGATTCTTTGTTTAAAACTGACTACAAAATCACATTTTCACTAAATTTTGAGCCTCGACAGTATTTAAAAAAATATTTGAAAATATAGAAAAAAAAAGTTTTGAACCTGGACTACCATGGGCGTAAATAGCCAACTCACTTCGGGGGGGTCAAGGGACCTTAGCATTTGAGGTTCCCAATACTTGTTTCGAAATATGTGTGAATCGATTACAGCAGCACACATTCATACAAAGGTAGAACATAACCTTAAAAAAATGTCCAATATCGATTGATCATTATGTGTAGTGTACATTATTATAATTTAATATTTTTGGTATATTTTGACAAGATAACGTTTTTTTGTTCACAATCTAATGATGTGACATAGAATTCAAATGAAGTTCAATTATTTGAAATAAAACGAAAAGGAATGCAAATTCACCCACATAAATTCTGTTTGTACTAGAGTTTTAACCATTTCTTCCCACGTCTTTCATCGATAATTTCTCTACGTAATAAGTGTTTTTTAATGAAATGTAGTTGAACAAACAATGTTGCAAATGGAATTAATTTTTCAAAATCAGTTTAAAAAATAATAATTGTTGATTGTTTATCAATAGTTTCTCAAAAGTTTGCGTAGACCGTGAATTTGAATTCGAAAATTGTAATACTCTGAATTATTGGGTCACCAAGTAGCTCGGTAGCTTAGCTGGTAAAGTACTTGTCGATGATTCGAGCCCCATCTGAGCACGTACATTTTTTTCATAATTTAATTAATAATTTATCTATCTTTACCATGCATAATGAGTTAGTTAATTTAAAACCATGCGAATTAGATTCCGAAAAACTCAATATATGAAAACTGGAATAGATGTAGAAGGACGCTCACTTTACACAAGTTCAATCGGACTAGGCATAATAAAAAAAATCTGAAGAAAACTAGGAAGAGAAATTTTAAACTATTTTATGATTTTACATGCATATTTTTTTCAAAAACTTTTGAGGCATTGAAAACCCTTTGTATTTAGTCATTGAAAATTTTCTCATACTTGCAATAAAATACAGAGAAAACTGTGAGAGTTTTCATCCCAAATTGTGGTGTTTGAACATAGTTTTAAAAATTATTCCAAATCTTCACAAACCTCTACATATCTCGTTAGCATAGAAGCAAGTTTTATATATTTTTCTTGAATATCTTCACTTTTTTAAATAACAGATAGTTTGCATAAATGCGGATATATCGATAATGATAAGACACAGGACATTTGGAACAAATCTTTGGACAGAATATAAAATTCACTTTATACACTGTATTTTCCGGTAAGAACGATTCTTATTATCATTAAAGATCATTGATTAAACAATCAAATTCTAGATATTCTAGAAATTCAACCGCAGGCTCATTTTATCATTGAAGCAAGCAATCCAATCATAGCATGTTTAAGGAAGAGAATGCTTTGAATAATAGCAACAAACAACAATTCTCAGGGTGGTATCCAAGGTATCGTTGAAGTCAACCGATGGGTCGAAAGTGCAAATCAATGATAATTAGCTTACAGTTGAACTGTATAACTACGTTAGCTGCTTTAAACAAGAAAAGTAAAGAAATTCTAAAATCGAAAGGGTCAATAAATTTTATACAGCGAGCTCAATTTGAAAAGCCATTTCTTCTCAACTGCCTACTGCGATCAAGGAAAAATGATTTTATAGACCATTTCAGACACGCATCAAATCGGCGATTACTTTTCTTTTCAACAGCAAAGCAGGGAAAATTTTATCTAATGGGGACTATGCACCAAATAAAGCTTGCTGTACAACATTTCTTGACCATTTCTTCACAGAAATGTTTTTAGTTTTCTTGAGTAGAACAGTATACTTAGCTTAAATTACAATAATTCATCTTTAAATATCAAAGCTTGTAATAAGATAGGAATAATACTTAAAAGCTTAATTATTTGGTTTTATGATTAACTATACGACTACAAATAGATCAAACTAATTCTGCCTATTGTGAACCGTGTTTTGGTCAATTTCATCATCGAGAAAAAAAAATGACAAAAAAGGGTTTGGTAGTAGACATAAGACGTTTTTAAACTACGTATTGCTGTTGCATGTCAAACAATTATCATTCAGAAATTTCGAAAGTATATATTTAATACGCAGTTTAATTATTATCTCATAATCTAATTTTCCAAAATTTTAGGGGGGAGCGCAAATCCACGTTTTAGGGGGGGGGGGGGGGGGGGGGGGCAGGCCATCGAAGGCATACCTCAGAATTTCAAGAGCACAAATCCATCGTACCCGACAGCGGTTCAAGCTGAACACTTGATCGGTTGGCCATCGAGTAACCAAACGATAGAGTTTTTAGCTTGAATGGACGTCTGGTTCTTTAGATTTGTGCTCTTGAAGATTTGAGGTGTGGCTTTGAATCACCCAAATCAACGCGATTTTTTACGGCGACATCGACAAACAATCGCTGCGGTTTCGCTGCTACATGTAGAATTTTACGACAAAACAACGAAATCGTGGAGAGCCTTTACTCATTCATGCGTGCTATTAGTTTTCTCTTCTATTCTCCCGCTGTTCTTATGCAGAGTTAAAAGTGACGTCATAGCGGGAAAGCAAGAGAGAGAACTAATGCGCGCATCAATAATCTGCACCACCTGAGTAAATTCAGAACATCAGGGACTCACGCTCCGCAGCTTTTTTGACATTTGTGTACGAACAATTTTTGCGATATATTAACGGATTTGCTCAAAAGAACACGCGATGTTCCCCGGAGGGAACCGAGGTTTTGTTCTCTTCATTCTTATGGAAGATAACATTGCGGTAGTTCATCAAACGCAGTTGTTCCTTTCCTGGGCTATTCGCCGCGAGGAATTCAGGGCAAATGGGCGTTTTTGGAAACTTTACAACGGCAGTGCAGTTTATCATATACTGCGGACCAGTCAATACTATAGTCATCCCACAGTTATGAATAGCACACAGATATGGATCAAAGTTGGATTAAACGGAGGATATCTCATCAAATAGAGTAGCAATTACGCAGAACCCATTTTACCTACGCGAACCATAAATCTATACAGCATCGCAATCAACAATAACATGCTTAAGGTGATTATAGAACGAAGCCACACCTCAAATTTTCAAGAACACAAGACCTGAGAACCAAACAGCGCTCCGCAGTTGGAAATCTATCCCATTGGTCACCACCAGCAAGCAAGCATTTTGATTAATTTTCAAAGCGAACTGTTGTCAGATTTTCTCGTCTTGTGCACTCGCAAATTCGAAGTTTGGCTGTCATACTTATGCCTACAAGCGTTGATTCATGTTTGTGGGGCATTGAAACCCATACCACAGTTATGAATCTAAGATAAGACGATTCCTAAAGAAACGCCAAAACGTATGTTTTCACTAGCACACCATTCGTTCGCTTCGCAGATAATTTGCTGTTATAGTGTTCTGATCCATGATATGAGTCGATTTCATCCATAATACGGACCCATTTTTGACTGTAGCTAGGAGTAGAAGCGAATGCTTTGGTTTTTTTTTGTTCGAAATTAAACTCGAATTTCGCGAAATTCCGTTTTATTCCGTTTGTTTTCAATTTTCCGTGGAAATATTTTAACAATTTGGCGAAACGAAACGAAATAGCAAAATACAAATTTCGCCTGTGCGAGTTCCGTGGAATTCCGCGGAATTTCGTTTCGAAGCGTATTTGACGGAATCATTCGGTATTTCGCATACCCTTAATTTACGGCTATGGAAGGTACCATCCATCATTGAGTGACGTCTTACCAATTAATTTAGATAAACTGCTCTTGATTCCCTGCAAGGAATCTTAGAGTAAATCGTAAAAAAACCTAGATATATTCCTAAAAGAAACCTTAGAAGAAACCCTAGAAAATTTCTTCGATATATGTTTAAAGGAATTGCAGGAGGATTTTTTAAAAGAGATGATCTTCAATACATTGTTGGACTCCAGAAAATTTTGGCCAGATTTTCACATAACTGAGCTGGATTCCTGCTAAACCATGGGCGTGGAACTCACAGAATCCTCTACAGAGTTATGATAGTGTACAAAACATAATTCTTTCAGAAAATCCTGTGCAGGCCTACAACCCCATTTCAGGTGAGTTTTAGTCCGGATTTTTCGAAATTTCTGTACAGTATTTTCATAGGGTGGAGTTTCAACTTACGGCCTTTAGGTGCGTCATCACAAAATGGCTTCTTCTAAAATCATTAACATATTGTTATGATAGTATTGGTATTTACAGCATCGATGATATATAACTACTCATCACCTGATTTTATGGCGATTATTTTATGATTGGTGGTGATTTTCACTCGTTGCAAATCGACCCCGCCGCCTTACATGCCTGAGACATGCCTGTGTTTATATTCTAAAATTTTTAACATGTTTTTTCGTTGGAGTAATTTTTAGCTCAGCAAGGTTGGGCGAAGCATAGAAATTTGAAACTCATACGCTATTTGTTTGCGATTGTTTCAAATTACAGGAACCATCTCTGCGAAGCATGAAATCATACCAAGAGTTTATGAACTTGGGCCACCCAATATCATGACAAGCTCCACAGTGCGATGCATTGGGACGCGTCTGAGGCAAAAAAAAAACTTAATAGATTCTTAAGGATTTGGCGCCACAATGATTGTTGTTGAAATTTTTAAGTTTAACTTTTGATTTTGGTGAAGATTTCCATTACTAAATTTCATGAGTAAATTAATAAAAATTGAAAATAAACGCAATGGTAATTGCTTAATTACAAATATCAATCGTTAATAATATTTGCTTTTTATTTCAGGCGTGCTCAAAAATTGACATGTTCAAAAACATGTGATCTCCTTTTGATTAACTTGTACCCAACATCTAAACCGGAGTAGTTCTTCTAGTGATTGCTATGAACATTATTTCAAGTAATGATTCTTATATAATTCATAGCTCTCTCTTATGAAGCTCATGATCCCATTTTTTGAAATGGGTAAGCGTTCAATGAAACCATAATTTAGTTGGTTCATAAGTCATGATTTACAGAAAACCTAAGTATTTTTGCCTCAGTGTGTGTGCACAATCATCGTGAACGTTGAGCGCAGTGATGTCAGAGTTACTAACTGTAAAATCATAGCATTTAATGGGAATTGTTCACAAAAATCATTAAAATTTTAAAAATAATATCCAGCAAATGTTCCGAAAACAAGTATATAACAATTGGTAAAAAAAAATATGTCACCAGCTACCTGGCGTTTTCCTTCATTAAATCATAATGTTTTTTTTGTTAAGAACGATTGAAGAGTAAATTTTGATTTCCAATACTCGTCAATCTACTTAATTTTACTAGTTTTTAAGTAGCAGTCTGTACAGTGTTAACTGAAGACGAAGAATAAATAAATAAATTTTCCCATGAGTTTACATGAAAATATGCTTAACACAAATGTTTAATTTTTTGTTTGTTTGTTATGAAAATGTACATGGAAAGCCGACACTACTACTACTACTACTTTTACATCAATGATGATTTTAATGATTCTTTGAGTTACACGCCGCTTCACCTCAATATGAACCTGAGAAACCATTCCAGAGATTCTCTTAGAAAACTTGAGTTATCAGCTGCAATATTAGGTTTGGTTTCCAACATGAAAAATTTGATCAGCATTTTTCACGGCAACTGACAATTGATTTTAACAAAATGTTGAAATTAGCTGAGATGATTGAACGCTAACAAGTTTTAGGTTACAATATAACTGAGATTCACTCCTCGCTTCAAAAGTTGGGCGGCCCTATTTAAGATTTCACTTCGGTCGGTGTAAGTAGAGTTAATAGGTTCTGGCACATTTTTTGTGCTAGTTTCAGAACTGCAAAAGCCTGCCTTGCTGACATATTTTACACACAAATTAAATTGCAAATGATATTTGATGAATCATTCCCTCTTCCCTATCATAACAATGATCAATTGATTTGAGTCATCTGAGAGAAACCTTATTTGAAATTGCAATCGAGTGTAAATTATTCACAATCATATTACTGTATAAAAAATAATAGGAATTGATAGGAGTTAAAATTACCTTAAAAATCATTTCTTCTTAATCTTATTCATCTTAATTTTTGCAAAAAATAGTCTTCTTTTACCCAAAGGATTCGTCGCTATTCCTTTTGAACATTGGATAAATTTTGATCTGTCAATACTTAAGCTTCACCATGACACCTTTTGATGACTTTTTCACTTTAACATTTGAAAAAGTATCTCTTAAGGAATGTGTTTTTCATTCTTCACTTGTATCTCCTAGTATTCGATTAGAAGTTTTAAAAATTATACATATACTGGAGTGTTCTGTCCAATAACTCTCTTGCAGCTTGCTAAACATACCAGATCATACCTTACGAATGATCCTATAGGAATTCCGGGAATAAAGTAATTCGGGGCAAAAGTCGTAGAGGATGACTTTCAGTTCAAAACCTGGGAACACTGTAGGACACAATAATAGGTCAGCGAACAACGAATGAAAATATAAAAAAATTCATTAAATTATAACTAAGTTGTGTCCTAATATTCAGTTATGCATTAAATTTTGAGTAGACCAAGTAAAATTCTTGTGTTTAGTATCATACAGGCGCATCTGCAATGATCGATTTCACTTCGTTCACTGTCTCTTTAGATCAATATTCTAAATTTAATTTATTTTCGTTAAATTTTTAAATGCCACATTGCAAAGGACGATGAGTACTTTCTAGTAAATCAAAAACAAAAGTCACCTGGCCAAGTTATTAGCTAAAGTGAAGATCGATGAAGAAAAATCGATCACTACAGTAACGCCTTTATGATACTGAACACAAGAGTCCTACTGTAATTTGGGGCAAATTAATTACTGAGGTGAATTAGATCAATTTGAAACCAACTTGCATTTCCCTTAAATTATGCTAAATATTTAGTTAGGATCATATGCATCTAATCTTTTCCTGTGTTTGATGATTTTAAACAATATAATTGTTTGAAGCAGTTAGTGTTTGCCAAAAAGTGTTTTTTGAAGGTGTGTCCAGAACTATTGAAGTAGTTAATACTTACTGAAGAATCCACTGGTGTCAAATCTAACACATAACTTTTAAGTTTTACAAATGTTATGTTAGCATTTCAATCACTGTACATAACATAATTTATTCTAGAAAAACATTCTTATTTCTGAGGAAATTGCCTCCAGGCCAAGTAGATTTGTAAAGTTTATGTTTGCAACTGGCTAGCTTAATATTCAGATTGTAAAAATGTTGACACATTTTCAGACTTCTTTAAATTGATTAACAAGAGTTTTTTATTTTACCAAAACATGTGTGATCAATTTTGTCTGAATGGTTTGCTTTTCCTTTGTGATTCAATACCTATTCAATACCTTATTGAGTTTTCAAAAACCTTTTACATTTTTCATTGTGCACTTAGTACAGGTATTTCAAAGCATTATTCTGTTATTTCGCAAGAGTTATTCATACAACGTCAATAGTATTGATTTTGATATTTTGCCTCTTATTCCCGCATTTTTCCTATTATGGTATGTTGGTATTTTAATTTAATACCACGATATAGTATTCGTTTGGCATTAACAATAGTGTATCTATCCAATTTTGTCTAGATTATGAATCGAGTTTTTATAGAAATTTTGTCATAGTGGTAATTTATGAAATAGTAAATGGTAATGGTGGCTTGAAATAATTGGCTGACCCATTGAATAAGTTGAAAGTATAAAAAAAAAACAAATTTTATTATGGAGATCCCAACGACAAACCTCTCACAATACCTATTCGAAGTTCTGAGGACGTCATTCCAAACGATCCGATCACGACTCGAACGATCTGTATTATTCCCAATGTACTGAAATTTTCGTTCGTTCGAAAGAATATATGTAAGCTCATGAATGATTCAACACCAAATTACCATTGAACCTAGAAGATTACACATACACGCAAGCAAGCATCTACCTACCTCATTAGTAGCACCTCGTACATTTCACTTATCACCGGCGAGCAACATCGGCTACGGCTACCAGCAGGGTCCGCTCAGCCACGTTGTTGGGTCGTTTACAGCACACACCTCACCTGCTGACACTAACAGTAACTGTCGACTGTCGAAAGTAGAGTAATTTAGAAACCAATAATTACACCCATTCAGTTGACGGGTTTCCAATCCCATACGAACGAACGAGGAGCCTGTAAATCATGTACGTGAGTTTGGCCACCCGCAACCGTCGCAAGTCGTATAAGTCTCTAATAAACCGTACACAGTGTTTGTTCGAAGCTCTCATTTTCCTTCATAGGTGCAATTGCTTTTCTTTCACAGAGTTTCCAGTGATATACATTTTATCACCATTTCGATACTGTCAAGCTAAGAGTTTGAAACATAAATGGGTACTTACGGTGGCATTTGAACGTGCGGGGTGCATTCCGTATCCGAAGTCATGGTGGAATTTTTCTGCTCGCTGCTGATGAATCCTTTCGATGGTAGATCGTAGCTCTGCTCTCACGTTCGAATAAATTGACAATGACAACGCACAATGGGGCCGTTTCAGTAAAAGACGATCAAAACTTTTAAGGGAACTTGAATTTCTTTTTAGCGCATTGGTGTCTTTAGAGTACAAGTTCTGAAGGTTCGTCTACAATTTTGTACCAAATTGTTTTGAGTTTGAGCCACAACGTAAATTTGAACGAAATATTGAAATAAAAAAAAAACTTTCAGTATTGGTGTCTTCAGAAAGGTTGTAGAATATTCAATTTCAAACAGCTTTACGGAAGATACCAAAATATGCTTTGACTTAGTTTTCAAGGAGAAATTGTAGCATTTAGGTAACATAAACTCAAAAACAGTTTTTTTTCTTCGCTAAATATCCAAAAAGGGAGACTTATCGCTTCGGCAAAATTGGACTTGGCAATCAAATTTCAAACGCCAAATACAAAGAATTTTTTTCATCAAAACACACCAATGAAAACATTCATTTTGATTCTATCCTCAGCCAGCTCCCGCTGACGAGATTTCCGGGACTGAACAAACAATTTCGCCAGAGATGCGACTGATTTGGAGCTGCCGAAGAGATTTACCAACGGTTCTTATGGGAAAGCTACAGTCAGTGAAATTGTTTTGAAATGATAAGTAATGCAGCGATACATCCAGCACAAACTATTTTGTTAGAATTTTTCGACGCAAAACTCATCAATACAAAACATTTCACTATCAACATGATTTTTATGTTGTGTAGTTTTTTAACTGTAAGTATAATGGCTTTTATCTATTCAAAATGAAAAAGGGATCCCGGGACAAAAATCAAATGCTTCCAAAACGATTATAGAACGGCCGAAGCGGGTATTGAAGCAATGAATAGTTTTATAGAGCAGTTTCATAATAACCGAGCCTGTGTTTGAAGGTTAAGTTGAATTTTAATGGACAAAAAAAATGCTATCTTAGATTTCAGTTATCAATATTTCACCTATCTGCAGTTGAAGTCAATGAGCATCAATTAAAATTAATTTGAAACGAAACTCTAACATGATGCATGAGGTATAAGTATAGGTGTAGGTGATACCAATCATTCTCAAATTTTACCAAATCTTTTAAAATCTACTCGCATAGACTCATTACATTCTTGTGTCATATGGAATCTTCATGCTTTAGAATTATTGGCATGACAAACACAGGCATGTTAGTCCAGGAAATGTGTAAGGTACAGCGGGAAAACAAAAACGATTACGAGAGGATAAAATGGCATTGATAAAATTTTATTATGATGAAGAATTCAACAACCAAAGTGTTTTTGACAAACGGAAAAAAACTGCAGAAAAAACCGCTCTAGTTGAAAATGAAATAAAAACACTTATTGAGTAAGATAAATACATTAACTAAAATACATTCTTGCATCAACAGTCACCATAATAGCAAACAGCTTGTTTTGTACCATTATTAAGAAATAATACAACAGTATTTTCTAGTTCAACATGCAATTTCGGGAAATCCCAGGATTTTCGAAAATATCCCGGGATTCGGGATTTTCTAGATCCCGGGATTTTTGTCCCGGGATTTCCGGGACAAGACCCTCTAGCCAGGATCAAACATGTCGCGCGTCGGTAGTACGGTAGTGAAAAAGTGATCGATTCGTTAGTAATGTTTGATCCTTCGACTTTGACGCTTGCTCCTGCGGGGGCCGGCGATGAGGGCAGGATCAAACATATCGCGCATCGTTCGCGTACCACGGTAGAATAGTATCGCGGATTGCGTTGGTAGTGTTTGATCCTTTGATCTTGTCGCTTGCTCCTGTGGGGCGAGCGACGAACACTTGTTCGGCGTTCGATGCTTTTATCGAATAACATCGCGAAGCTGGTTAAGCGCATTCATTTCAAATTATATAGGGAAAGTGCACCACTTATGGACATAGTGGTTCCCTATTTGGCCATATGCGAAATTCGGATAACTTTCACATATTTAACCTTTTTGAATGTTTTAACATCAAGATATATCGTTAATGTTACTGCTAAAACACAAAAAAAACTTTTAAAAATGTTGAGACATTCAAATTATCACGCATCGCGAAATAGGGAACCACTATGGCCATAACTGGTACACCTACCCTATTTATCGTTTACCAAAACGAATCCTTTACCCAAACCTTTCCCATATCCAAACTCTCAGTGTCTACTTGTGGAAGTGCAGAGGACTCCTCGGCTTCTATAAAGCAAGTAACACGTCAACATTTCCCTCTCATCTTCAAATTGACTTGCATTGGAGCACAGCCGGTGCCGCTATTCGCGTCTACGAAGGTAATTACCACAGTTGACCCTATGCGTGAAGCTCCGATTATTTTACATGGCAAAGCATAGGAAGTCAATTTTCAAATGCTTCTAAAAAATTCAAAACACTTTTTAATTAAATTCTGTTAAGTGTACGGGGTTAGACTATTGATCAACTATAGAATCAGCAGCATATTGAGAAAAAAATATAAAACTCAAAATTATATGCCTATAATGTAGCCCATCAAAAGTATATCAACATATATTGAAAAGATTTTAAATAACTATTGTAGTTAATTTCATATGAGCATTTAAAATTTCACTTCCTATACCTTGCCGGGTAAAATTTTCGACGCTTCACGCATCGAGCAAACTTTTCCTAGATGGCAGCACCGTACCTTCGTACACTCGAATTGTTTGTTATAATAATGAGAGCACCAACACTTACACATTGAGGATGCTACTGATCCCGAGTAGTGTTTGTTGGTTCCCTGTGTAAGTACAGCTCTAAGTACAGTAACGGAGTAGCATCTGCGGGCAGTCAATCATGCTCATGCTCATGCTCAATAAACATGAGTTTTTTAAGTTTAAAACTGTTTTAAGTGTCGTACATGGCCACATAAAACATGATTGATAACGTTTATTTTTAATCCTTCTATCTAAAATAAATTATTCCCCGATCATGTCTGCATTTAATAATATTTCTTAAACCTGGAATTGTTTCGCGAATCATTCACCCATCAAAAATATACACCTTGAGAGTTGTTCAGTTGATTATAAGCTATTATTATTTTAGACAGATGTTTTGTAAAATAAATTTCATGCTAACTGTTGTCGCCTAGTGATAAAATTATTAATCATCTGACTCGAACAATGATAATCCTTACTTTACTGAACAACTTTGCCGAAGACGTCATCTCTCTAAGTGATGATTTTCATGCCCTCAATTCAGAAATATCCTCAAAACAAAAGTTTTATGAACACTCACGCCACCAAGTTGAGAAATCTCAGGACTTGTATAAAGGTATCCCTTGAGCTACTTAATAATTAAAGATGGATCTCCTTCTGGGTTTACGAACATTAATTTCCAACACTTACTTAACAAGCCCGTTCTGAAATTACCCTTTATGGATACAGTATCGGGCATATAAAATGCACCAAAGCCGTTTTCCCATACAAAATGGTCAACATCAGATTGCTATATCTGTGCCGTTTCTCAACCGATTCTTTTCATTTTTTCTATGACGAACTACAAATTTCCTTAATTTTCAAAAACTATTGTAAAAGTTGTGTGAAAGCCATTTATTCGAAAGTTCTAGGTAGGTTGAATTTTGACATAAAAAATGCACCAAGACATAGAGTGTAGCACAAAAACAACCCGTCGTAGCATATTGGTGTCTTCAGCGCATTTGTTCATTGAGTAGTAAGGATCAAATGCGCTGAAGACACCAAAACGATACGACGCATAGTTTGTCTGATACATCACTTTTCGTCTTTTCGCATTTTTTATGTCAAAATTAAACCTATCTATAACTTTTAAACTAATAGTTTTCACACAACTTTTTCAATAGTTATCAAAAATTGAGGTAATTTGTAGTTCGTCTTAGAAAAAATGAAAAGAACCGGTTGAGATACGGCGGAGATATAACTTTCTGAAACTGACCATTTTGTATGGAAAAATGGCTTTGATGCATTTTATATGTCAGATACTGTAGATTTCCAACGATTTTCCTGGACCAAAATTCGCCATCTTGTTTTCTAGGCCACAATATTATTTTTCAAAATGTTCAATTGAAAGCAATTTTCAACCTGAACAAACTTGTCAAAGAAATCATGCTTCTGAATGATTAGGAACTTGAAATACAATGAATTCCATGAATCTGAACCCAGTTAACATTTTTGTTGTTATAAATTATGTTAAACATCATTCTATACGAACCGATTCAATCGTATAGAATGCATGAAAAGGCTATATACCTACCAAAGTGGAGGCTATATGCGTACTTGGCACGACTTTTTCAGACTTTCTGCGATCAGAAATACGATGCCACAAAAATTGGATGAAAATAAAAAAATAAGTTTACAGCAAGCCTCGAACGTGGGATCTCTGAATTAGGAATCGACCACTGCACCAACAAGTGTTACATAACAGACACGTGATTATTTGCCAATATTAATGCATGTTCCATGTACAGCGACACTTGCTTTGTTGTTCTTTAAGGCGCATCGTTGGCCGATACCAAGTTTGGGTAGCATTTTTTGCTAATTTATTACGATTGCATATGATGCTTCCTGGATTGATGTATGATCTGTCAGTTTCTACAACTTAACGCGATTGTTTTGTTGTCAACACAGATTGTCGTTTATGAATCGTAGTGGGGATATATATACAAGTTGTGTTGACATTGATAACGCTTAATTTGGCATCTTGTGCCATTCTGATTTTTGACGTACGAATATGTGCTTTTGGATGCACATTCTTATACGATACGTGGTTCACTGGGAAGTCGCCATCTTGTTGCTAGGCCACCATCTTGGATTCCAAAATGTTCAATTGAAAGCAATTTTCAACCTGGACAAACTTTTAGGAAAAGTTGTCCTTCTAAATGATCAGGATCTTGAGATGCAAGCATATATCTGTATAGTTTGTGCATAGTTAGTATGCGCACTAGCGCCACCTAGTGGTTGAATTTAAAAAAAAATGGCTTTTCAAGGGGTAGTCCTTGAACTAGGTAACAATTTTGCTGAAGACACCTTTCTTCTATCTAGTAAAAATTACAAGAATATTCCACAATGTAGTGCAACCTAGTTTCAACAACTACTTGGCACCTCCAGCGGGCGGTGATGCGGAAAACGACTTCGCCACCTGCAGGGCTCATTCATAATTCATTCAGGTTGTAAGTATTGGAAATTATCTTGTATGGAATACCTCAATTTGGTATTCAGTAGTTATTTTCTTCTGCTCGGGAAGTGACATCGACCAATCCACTATGGGCCAGGGGCGCAATCTGACAGGACAAAATTAATAACTCGGTAACGAAGCATTTCCGACATTTGGTGTCTTCGGCAAAGTTTTTTTTTGTAACAACGAAGACCATCCACTGACATAAATGGATAATTTGTAAATCGTCCGCATAGGTGGCACCACCATCTAACTTCCACTGTGATGTTCTAGAGAATTGGAATGTTCAACGAAGTTGTTCATTTTGATAAAATAAACAGATCTCTCGAAGACGTCAAAGTTCCACAGCCTAGTGTTTTCTAGTTATTGACAAAATAAGACCAAATTAGTGGAAAGAACGTTGTTTTTCACCGAGTTTGATATATTTTTTGATGTTTTATAAGGTTTTTGATGATTTACAACCATTTACAACCGTTGCATCTAATATTGCTCTATGTTTCCTGAAAATTTAGTACCCTACCATTTAATTCCACTAGAGTTTGAATCTTTTGACAGATACGCGTATTTCGACCTCAACTGTAAGGCCGTCTTCAGTGTCGTGTACTAGACTCGACTTCTCGTCTAGAGTCGATCTAGTACACGACACTAAAGACGGCCTTACTGTTGAGGTCGAAATACGCGTATCTGTCAAAAGATACAGACGCTAGTGGAATTAAATGGTATAGTACTTAATTCGGGTTTTCATGTACTTATATGTATTCCACTAAACACCTCGAAGATTTATTAACCGTTTTATTACTAAGTTGTTCTAATTTTGCCAATAACTGAAAAATAGTAGGTAGTGAAATTTTGACGTCTTCTAGAGAGTTCATTATTTAATCAAAACGAACAAGTTTGCAGAGCATGCCAAGTCTCTAGGACGTCACAGTTAAAGGTTATATTGTGGCGCCATCTATGCGGACGATTTACGAACTATCCTCTTATTTCAGTACATATTACAAAAAACTTTGCCAAAGACACCGAATGCCGGAAATGCTTCGTTACTGAGAAATTAATTTTATCCTGCCTAATTTTGTTTCTAGCCCATAGTGTAATCGCGATATCGAGTTACAGAGACACAGTTTTGAAAATAAAATTTACAACTACATAGATGACCCGATTTTGTCATTCCCTTTTCAGCTTCTATTCTAAATGTAAACAAATTAGCAGAATTCTTTCTTCCCTATGTAATGCTTATTTATGATATCTTCGACTGGGTTAAATAAGGCTGGAGAAAATTCCATTGTGAATCGGTGAGGGTGAAAAGTTTCCCGCAAAACGGGGCTGACAAAATCGAGTCATTACTTCCGGTTTTCCTTACTTAATAGTCAGCTTTAGAGTGTTAGATCTATGTTATTTATGGATCGATTAAAATACATTTTCTACAGTTCTTTGGACAAAACTTGAATTTGAACATATATTTTTGTGTGATTTTTCCTATCACGAGTTCAAAAGCAATTATGGCTTAATTGAAATGATTTTTATATGGCGAATTCGAATAATCGGCATAACTAAACAAGTTGATTAAAAAGCTCCATGGTATATCTAACCAATTTTGACGTAAATTTTGACGAGTTAAACAAGAAATGCAGTTTTAGTGTGGGACATTTCTATTTCCAGGTGCCTACTAGTTTTGAATTTTTTGTCAAACATTTCATTTCAGTCCAATTACTTTTACTTTCAAGCTCACTCAAAAATATATGTTGAATTCAATTTATGTTTGATGTGAGAATTTCATTCAAATCGGTCCATAAATAACAGAGATCTAGTTTTCCAAAGTTGAACATTTTGTAGGAAAAATTGAAAAGGTTGCAAATGTTTTGTCCAATAATGAAAACATCGACTTATGGAGAGCACGATTTATGGAAAGCTGAATGGACTAAACAAATCATCGAATCACAGAATATGTCGAGCTGTGCAGAGTCGACTTATTTTATAAATACCAACAATGTTGAATAACACACTGTTTTGATATTCAGCGATTTGAGTACCGTTTCCAAATTACTATAATTTCTCATAGAAAACGAAGAATTGGTATTTCCAGCAAAAATTTTTGAAGACACTTACTCTGTGGCCTAAACTCAACATACACTGATACAACGATGTAGAAGAACCTTCTGAGCATATTCTATGAAGACATCGATGCACTTAAGGTGAAACATCTCGGAATCCAAAGATGGCCGGCACAATGGCCGACTTCTCCCCTTACTCACGTTTTCGAAGGCACAAAACTGGAGAAATAGTTGGAAAACGTTCCTGATCTTCTTATTTTAAGCTTTCTGCTAGTGCACAAAGCCAAAATAAAAAGTGCACTGTTATGGGATGCTTTCTTCGCGAGATTTGTGCCTTTGAAGTTTTAGTGCAATCTTCGAAGTTGATTCCATACTGTTTCACCTTAAAAGCCATCTAAAATTCCCTAAATGTTTTGATCGTCTTTTTCCTGAAACGGTCCCATCGTGCGACGGTTCCTTCTCGACGATGCCAACAACAACAACGGTGGCGATGGATCACCTCAAGAAGCCGAAGCCTTCTTCTTCTCCCAAGGCTTGGTTTGCGGACTCTTCCACTCA
Source organism: Aedes aegypti (assembly GCF_002204515.2). NCBI lineage: Eukaryota > Metazoa > Arthropoda > Insecta > Diptera > Culicidae > Aedes > Aedes aegypti. The sequence continues at coordinate 387,515,622 of NC_035108.1, forward strand.
CTCTTTACCCTTGTTGGAATTTGCGTTGTTTTTTTTCTTGCTTCGTGGAACCGGTATTACAAGCGCCAAATTTGATTCAATTTACTTTTTATGCAAATTCACTTTCTTCACCTTCTCATGTGCCTTCGGCTGTGGGCCTTTTCGATCATATGTGGCACACTATTTTTGGAATTCTTCTTATTTATTCTCGGAGCACTACATTTCTCAATTTAAAGATTTTTTTTTAAATTTGCAATTTTCTGCCAAGAAATAACTTGACCACACTTTTTCGCTACACTAACAGCACATGAAACATATATACTTAACAGTAATACACTATCAGAAATTCTGCAATTAGCGGACATCCATCTGCAACCTGTTACCGAGCCGTTGCCATAATAAACCTTCGCGTGCAATTGCAGAACCGAAACAAAAACGCACTTCACATGGTCAACAAGTGGCTGCACTATTCGGCCAATGAACGACTCCTGCTAGGAAACCGGTGCAATTTTCTTGTAATTCTTCTTGTATTATTGCTCTGCTGCAGACTAACCACTTCCCCAACTTCGACTGCAAAACTTAAATTTTCTTCCTTGCTAATTTCGCAACTGCACCACACTTTATTGGTTAATGATTTCTATCCTTGATGAACGAAGAAATGCCCCTAATGATTTCTCACCACAAATCACGCAAAACCCACCGAGACATGCGTCGCGAAATTTTAACCAGCTTCAGATAACTTACGATCGCGCGCGTGCTCGCAAACCTGCGCGGAATGTTCGCCGTCTGATACCGAACTGAAGCGATAGCTACTCTGATCGGCGATGGTACTACCTCTAAGCCAGGGCTTCCCAATCGGGAGTCCGCGAACCCCTAGGGGTGGCCGTGAAGACTCACAAAGGAGGCCGTGAAGTTAATTTTTGTCAAGATATTTTCGTTTTTTCTTTGGTAATTACAAGTTTGCTGCTTAACATACACCCAAGATTCCCAAGATCTTGCCTATGACTCATGATATCATGATTCCAGTATGTTTTATAGTAAGGTATATCGTGTGGCAAGTACGATTATACTTTATGCCCATGAAAGTCAAGGAAATTTCCATTCCGAAAAGATCCTGGACCGACCGGGAATCGAACCCAGACCCCTTCTGCATGGCTTTGCTTTGTAGCCGCGAACTCTAACCACTCGGCTAAGGAAGGCCCCTCATCCCGACTCAACGCTTTTAATTCATAAAAAATACTTCATTTCCATAAGCTTCAACTTCAAAAACTTTAATTTTCAGTGGTCCGCAGAATGTCTGTGAAAGTTAAAGGAGGCCGTAGCTTCAAAAATGTTGGGAACCGCTGCTCTAACCCAAACCACCACTCACCGCCGCGTGGTCCCAAGTGATTAACGGCACCAACAACCCCAGAAGAGACCAGTCGACGAGAGGTAAAAATCGAGCAAACCTTTCGAGAGGACGAAGAGAGCAAAAGGCTAGACAAGTCGCCAGGAGTCTAGTAGCTAAACTACACTACACGGCTTCTTGAAGATGATGACGATGGTCGACGGACGAATGGTCGGTTGTGGCGTCATCACAGGTGATCGGGGCATCCGCGAGCAGATCACCGGTCATGTGAGAAACGTGTGCAAGTACTTGATGGGGATTTAAGCGGAATCGCAGGGTTGAAGTTGATGGAAGCCTTTTCTGATCAAAACTGGCTGCTCCAACGAACGTCCTTCGTACTGCATTTGGTTGAAATGTAGTACAATTCAACCTCTAAGGATATTTTTTTTATTTTTTTTTTTTTCACTATAATTGAAATTTAGATGGAAACCCGTTTGGATAAATAATCATAATCTTCACAATTTATCATGATGTTCCACAAAGATGTGGAGAAACAACATAATAATATAGGAGAAGGTATCGACCGTGATTGTTTTATATTCTATTTTGTTATGGCTATATCGGTCATGACACTCAAATAGAGTTACATATTCCTCAGGAGCACATAAATGTACTGACGAGCCTCCAACCAAACCGTCTCTCAGCTCATCGGAATCCTAGTGTGCTGCGCTAGACGGAGGCGCACGAAAATTCTAATAGCGCGTGCTAGGTGATGTGCTCTCGGGGAGACTCGTCTCATGCGCTGCTCGGCGCTACGGCTCGCCATCAGTATCCAAGTTGTGAAACAACTGCTTACTAACGAAGAGCCTCTACAACTAATTTCGCCTCATTACGCAGGTGTCTAGATGGCCTACTTGGTATGGTCGAAAACTCGTGATCCAAAAGTTACAAATTCGATCCTCGTTGAAAACTTTTGTAATCACTTCAATTATTGCGCTGAATTTTAAACAGCACATGTGACGGAGCGTATGAGACCGCAGTGAGACACATCTCAAGAAAAAAAAGGAGGCGCTCCAAAAAAGGTCTCACAATGTACAGCGCTCCCGTGCGCTTGCAATCAATGAGTCTCCTGCACCTAAGGCTACAGCACATGCACAGTAACTCTAGACTCAAAGCTAAAGGGAGTCTGTGTAGAAGATTTTTTTTTCAATGATAAAAATGAATAGGTGGATAGGCGCCGCAAGGGAGCGACAAGATTTAAATTATATTAGGTGGTGAAAATTGAACAAGCCATTTTTAAGTCAGTAAACATCGAAGCGTCCTGTATTTTGCCTAGCTTCTCTCCTGGAAAAGGGTTGCCTCAAAACTCTTATACTGACGGCAATCAACCGAACGGTTCTATCGATCGATGACTGATATTGGGAATTAACACGCAGCTAGAGAATATGACTCTATCATGTGTGCTCTTCCCGCCAGTCACCACATGATCCAGTTAGATCTGCATTTCTTATTAGCCAAATTTTGCATACATAGGAGAAGGTATCGACTGTTATTAATATCGACACGGATTCACAAACTAGAAGAGTTTTTTGAGATCTTGTGAAAAAATGGTGCAAAAATATCGAGAAACAAAAAAGTTATCGCGATTTAAATATTTTTTTGAAACTGCCGGTAGAGGGGTTAACTCTTTAAAAGATCCCTTCAAAAATAAGTTTTGTAGAAGCTTTCTTAAGATACTCTTGATGACGTTTGAGCTAGGATTCATAAAATCTATTTTTCTATAAATTGACGCTTATATTGAGCTGTTTGGTATTCCAATCCGCATGGTTATTAAATTAATTAACTCATCACGCGTGGTAGAGATGGACAAATTATGGGTGAAATTATGAAAAAAATCCACGTGCTCGGCTGGGATTTCAATCCAGGACTCTTGTATGCTAGACGAGCGCTTTACCAACTAAGCTACCGACCCAATAACTGAGTTGGTTACAAGTTTAGAATTCAAATCCCTACAGACCACGCGGACCCCTTTCACAAGCCATATCCATCCATCTCATGTTCACTACACACACGGGAAGAGCGAGTACGATTTATTTAGTGTTGAAACTGTTTGCCTATCGTACCTACATCGCTTCCACAACAACTGTATTGTGTAAGAGTAAAGATGTGGGAAGGCTATCAACGTGTCGTTCTCACTCAAGTGACGAGGGGTAGTAAGGATTTGAATTCTAAACTTGTAACCAACTCAGTTATTGGGTCACCAAGTGGCTCGGTAGCTTAGTTGGTAAAGCACTCGTCTAGCATACAAGATTCCTGGGTTCAAATCCCAGCCGAGCACGTGGATTTTTTTTCATAATTTTACCCATAATTTGTCCATTTTTACCACGCGTAATGAGTTAATTAATTTAATATTTTTCTATGATTTCAATATTTCTCTGAAAACTGTTTTCCTTCAGAAATTCATCCAATTTCCCTATTGACCTTTTTTTTAAAAAACATTTCTATGCATGTGCATTATTTATGATTTAATTTTCAGAGGGAAAATCGTGTAAACCAAGCCGTTTTGCAAGCAACATTCTTTGAGAGAAGACGTTTCGCGTTTAGCCTCAATCATGCAAAGCCATTTCTCATGTATTATTCAATGATAAAACCTATAAACACATCTATTATATACAACATTGTTACCAAATTCCTTAATATTGAACGCGAAACGTCTGCTCTCGAAGAATGTTGCATGCAAAACGGCTCGATTTACATGATTTTCACGCTTAAAATTCAATCATAAATAATGCACATGGAATGACAACCCGTCGATCCATCCATGTGTATTATTTTTGACAGAATATTCAGCGTAGAATCATGTAAACCGTGCAATCTTGTTTGCAATTTTACTTTCAAGATGCAAGAAAGCACGCAATAATGGTGAATGTTGGATAGAAGATCATGAAATGTTTTAGTTTCACTCAAGATTGCAAGCATTTTCGAATGCAATGAGACAGTTTACATTCATTATGGTTGAATGTTCAGTTGCAACTCGTTTTACATGATTATCATAAAAAATAAGTGCCATGTAAATTTGAGATTTTTTTGCTGTGTAAGATTTTTTTGGTGTGTACTTAAAAGAATTCCTAGAAGAGCTTCGAGGCAATTTTTTATGCTATTTCGAAAGAGTTTCTGATGAAATTAGTGGAATTTAAATATGAAGCTCTTTAGGAATTTTGGTGTTCTGGGAGAAATTCATTTTTGCTATCATATGTAACTAGGAACTCAGGTTGATTCCGTTCGGCTTACTGGTCAGAGCAAAATTTCCAGTCAAAGGAACCACAACAAATCGAATCTTCAGAACTTTTCCAATAGGTAAATCTCCAAAATGATAAATAGACCCGCCATTCAACATTGAAACAAAACACGTTAAGGACTTTGCTCAATATGAAAAAATAGGCTGGATATCTTGCATAGTTTCATATTTCATGCAAAAAGGGTGCATAGGTACTATATAATGATCGTTTTGGCGTGAAAATCGTGAATGAAGTGTTAACAATCGATATTGCCAATATAAGGAGGGGGAGGGATTGATAAAAAAAAACAGCCTACGCCCACGTCCATCGCCCCTTTAAAGTCCATGTAACCATGTAACAGGTCAAAATTAAAAAAAGGAACGACACAAAATGACCCGATTTGACCAGGTTTCCTATTTTGTCAGCCTAAAATTCATCGAGGAGCTGACAAAATTGGGTCCTCACTGTATTTGCGGAAAATCTCAAAATTGTCAAACACATTTTGAAAGCGTAGTTTTGAATCACCAGTCCAAATGAAAATCAAGTTACTCAGGATTTCAAAAGCAGTCTGGATCAGCAGCGAGTGATAAATCGATTCAGCTCGAATAGCAGTTCGGTTTTCCAGATTTGTGCTCTTGAACATTTCAGCATAGGCTTCGATTCATTTTCACCATAAGATTAATTAGAAACTTTGATAGAATGGCGAGATCATTTAATTATATTCTGCTTAGTTTGGAATCGAAGGAACGTTCAAGATTATCCAAGATCTTTCACAGGATCTACAATCGTAAACAGAGATTTCACGAAAATTAAGAAATAATATTTCTTATCATTAAGGTTCATACCGTTTTGATTCATATTACGGACACTTAAGGCCTGAGTAGTAATACCGATCGTAAAGCATATAAATTGAAACATTATATACGATATCTCTGCGTTATCATGCTTTAAAAACACTAATCTTTCGAATGGCGACCGAAGATTCGGATTTTACAACTTGAATTACCGTCGATGGGGGTGACAATGGGTCTGGGGGGTGAGATTGGGTCAAAACGGAAAAATATGATTTATGAAATATTTCAGCTAATAACGCTGATATTACTAAAATTAATAATTCATATGTTAGGGAACATATTTTTACACATAATTTATCACAATGTACATTTTTAGAACTAGTAGTTTTTGTTTACTATATCTATAAACTTGTATGTTGAAATTAGATAAAATTTACAACATTAAATTTGTCCTGTACAAAGTATTACGCATGTACTTTCACCTCTATCGTTATATTAGTAGAAGGTTTAAAGTCTTTTCATTACACGTCACACGTATTTTCCGGAATCTATTTGATTTTTCAACAAAAAAAATCATTTTTTTCGGTACGGTGTCTAAAACATCAAAAATGGGGGTGAGATTGGGTCAAGCAAGAACGACAGTAAATGAAATTGCAAGTCCACTTTTTTGACATTTTACGGTGCCGGTAGTTCTCTTTTTTATTAAGATGTGTTTATTCTTTTAAAATACAGCATCTCTGAAACATCAAACTAGGCTTCTTGAGGATTCCGTGCATTGAATAACAATGCAACGCATTTTGACAACTTCTCAATCCAGCAACTGTGTTTCGTGCGCAGCAACGTCGTAAAATTTTGTCAAATGGATTGTTTTTTTTAATTTAATTATTTATCAGTGTTTTCATATTATAGAAACATCTTTTGGAAGTACAAATGAGTTGGAACGCTGAAATATCGTGATTATGACGTCAACATCTGCCTGAAATGTATTGATCGTGGAATGTCGCTCCGAAATTCAACTATTTGTGAAGAATTAAAATAATCACTGTTTCAGTACGCCTTTGGGGAAACTGAATAGGCTTCATGGCAATGGGGATGAGATTTTGAAGACAATTCGAGGGGAAAACAATAGAAACTTTATGTAAACTTGACGATGAATGTTGTGTTTACATATTTTTTCTCATAGCTCTTCAATTTTTTGGAATAATCGTTCTTTTAAGTGGGTTTATCATACTTGTGAAACATCATAGATATCTTTTCATCTCGTTTACATCGTATTTCATCAATATTCTTCAGCTGTGAATGGTTTTGCAACCATATTATCAAAAACAAGTTATTTCAATTACAGTGACCCAATGTCACCCCCTCTATGGGGTGAGATTGGGTCATTTTTCATTCACTTGTGGTGCCGCTGTGAATAAATATTTTTCTTCAATGTTTTGAACAGTTGTTAATGTACCATCAAAGTACATACACACCAAATTTGAAGTTTATTGGAGTTAAATTGCGATAGTTATTCAATAAATAAATCGTACACATCCCTTTTTGACCCATTGTCACCCCCAACGACGGTACCTGAAATGAATAGAAATTATTGAACTTTCCATGATTCTTATTCCGGACGCAGCCTCACTTTTGTTTCATATTACGAACACTTTGTTTCGAATTCCGGACAGCTCACGAAAAGCAAAACTAAAATTATAAATTAAACTTTCTCATCCGTTAGAGCAACTTCAATACTATTCGCGCAGCATAAAATTTCATGGATTACTATGGTAAATTCATATTGAAACGTGCCTGAAAGTTGTAAACTTTTGAACGGGAAATTTTGAAACATTTCAAGTGAAACCTTTCCCATACAAAGTAGAGTGTCCGGAATTTGAAGCTGTCCGGAATTTGAATTAGAACGGTACATCTATGTTGCCTTTTTTGAATCTAACTACTAGTTAAAGTTTTTCAAGAACTCTGATGACCGGCCTTTAGGGCTACCCCTGCAACTTATCTGTCTGAGATTCGAAGATAAAGTTCATTCTACTACCAAATTAAACTGATGAAAAACGATAATATCACTAATTAAGCTTTTAGATTTGATGACAAATATTCGTCAATAGCTAACCTGAACGCGTAGTTCAAAATAAAGTGCAACATAACTGTATGAGCCTGCAAGAGTATAATTCTTGTTGATTGACCATTTAGAGATACCGTTTTGTCTCAAATTCCGAACAGACTCATATTCCGAACACTCGGTTTTTGTATGGCGATTTATTTGAAATGTTTCACTGAAATATGTCATCAAATAACCCGGAAATGGCAGTCAATTGCAATTAAATTTTAACGTCTACTAATCAATTTTATACCTCGGGAGTAGTGATGATTCTCGAGTTCGAGACCAGTAGAACTAGCTCAGATAAATTTATTTCCGAAATTATTCATTTTAATATGATTTATTCGCGCTGTTCGGAATTTGAATCAAGGTGTTCGGAATAAGAGACAGAATGAGTAAGGTGTTCGGCATTTGAATCAAAATGTTGTTCCACACTTTTACGTAAAAACAATACTATACAAGTTTAAATAAACAATTTTATCAGCAAACCCAACAGCTAGCAGTTAGACTTTGTGATGAAATTAAAATATTCACAAATATCAGCTAATTCATGCCTATCAGATGCATTTGAAGTCACGGTTGGCCTTAAGTGTTCAGAATATGAGTCAAAACGGTAATTGTTTTTGCTTGTCTAGCAGCAGTTCTGAACTCAACGTAGCAGTTGGATAACTCTAGACAGCCGTTGTACCGTTTTTTATCATATTACGGACAGCTTCAAATTCCGGACACTCTACTTTGTATGGGAAATATTTCACATGAAATGTTTCAATTTTTGCTGTTCAAAGGTTCCCACTTTCGAGGCTCGTTTTAATAAGCTTTTTCCATAAAAATCTATGCAAACTTATAACGTTCAACTGCCTTAGACGTCTCTTTAGTGGCTTGACGACTTCAACTGATGGTTTGACTTTTCTATTAATGATTTCCATGAGCTGTCCGGAATTCGAATCGAAGTGTCCGGAATATGAGTCAAAAGTGAGGAAGCGTCCGGAATAAGAATCATGAAAAGGCCTCTCATTTCTATTTGTTTAAAATTATTCAAGTTTCGGAAGCGTATTCTTTACCTACCATTCGAAAGTTAAGGGTTTCTGACGCTCGATAACGCTGAAAAATCAAACAGAATGATTTATTTGGTATGCTCTATGCTGAGTTATACTTCTCTAAGACCTTAAGTGTCCGTAATATGAATCAAAACGGTACACTTTATTTGATAAATTATGTTTGTTCAATTCTGCTTGAGTAAACTTAATTCCAAAATTTCCAAAAGATCTCTGCTTCGGAGTTCGGATAGTTTCGGAGAGAAATCGATGTCGACGAGTTTTTGGATAAACAATCGTTTAAATTTGAAACTTAGCAGGACATATGTTTTTAAACCTGATTATTTGTAAACCTTTTTCATTGTTGTCAGAAAGGTCATTACAAGTTACGTTTGTAAATCTGAAAGATCAATTCTTGAACATGCTTATAACATATTTCGGCTTAAAATTCATCAAATTATGTTTGCTTCATTTTAGTTGAGTATAAACCTTATTCGGAAGAAAGAATTGCGAAAATAATATTAAGCCAGGTAGAGCTAAGCGATTTCGTGGAAGATACGAATACGCTGGCTGTACGCAGTGGACAGATAATGACCGATGAAGATGAAGCTCTACAATACGCCCGGCAACGGCGCGACTCTACGCTGTATCCATCAAGGTATCCAGGCAGGTAGATTTTTTCTCCTCAAATGAAAGTTTGGTTTTATAACTGAATAATCCATGTGAAACAATTCGAATGCTGGCGAAATGAGTACGTTGTCTCAAATGTATACAAATTACGTTCACGTAATATCTTACATTTTGTTCCAATTCAAAGTTATCATTCTCTTTTATAATCCATCAGACTGTTTATATCAATTAATTTTAAGTACACGTCCAACAGAATGCACCCCTGTCGCAAGGTGCTTAATTTGTCCACTTCAGATGTAAGCACGTACAAGCGGTGGCGTTGGGAATTCATCATTCTTATACATAGTTTCCAACACGGCTCTCGGAAGTGCAGTATCAATAAAGCAATTCCATTACCAAGAGCACGAATCGTATAAGACTAGCTTACCTGTTCTGACTTAATATTGTGGATCCCCTCGGTTGGCAAGCAAAGACTTTTGTAAACTGAATCGAATAAATGAATAAAGTGGGCAAGATTTGCACCGGTCACGTTAGTGTGGTAATGTTTCACGAAGGTTTGAAGTTAGCTGCCCTATTCTGTGTATTAATACACAATTCGACATTCTTGCGTATCTTATCGTATTTCTACCGGTTATGGCTAAAACACTGCTTCAAGGAGTCAGACAAAAACAACGCAAAACCTGTTTCTCGGACAAAAAAGTCGATTTCTTGATCTTCATCTTCAGATCTTTGTCCGAAGGAGCTGCGCGCTCTCTCTCTCTACCGTATGATTAACTTTGGCCCCTGCTCGGCGTATTAAAAGGTGAACAGTAAAAGTGTGGCGAACAAACATGCGAAAATTATATTTGTATAACTACGTCAGCTTGAAGTCGAAAGGGGGCCCGCATTGTTGAAAAGGCAATTGAGGACCGATATGTGGTTTCCTTCGTATATCTAAAAATTTTGATTTCTTAGTCACAAAGCGATGATAGTTTACAACAAAAAATAAAAAAAAATCTCTCATTGACTTGTTTGCAATTGCAAACGAAATTATGCAAAACATGACATGCACGGAGAAGTACATTGTAGCATCTATCGAACGGGGTCAAATTGACAAAGACCATTCAAATCGAATTGAACCCACCCACACAAACTTCTAATTGTTACCCGCTTGATCGCGCCCATCCAATCAAACAAGAATTAGGTATGCGATTGCTGCTAGCGGGTTGACTACCAGCCTCACAAAATCCCCGATATTTCTACGACACATCGTGACTGGAACTGATGATATTATAAAAAAAAAACTAAATGCGCCGCACTACTGAGCAAAATTCATCTCATGGGTCATCCATTGCGCTTGATACATCTTCTTTTAAATATGCCCACATGAGCGTAGCCAGAGGAGGCTTTGCCCCTCCATCGCCTTCAGGTCGATAGAAACAAAGTTGCTATGGAAAGATTGTCTCCAGGACTCCAATTCACGCAAAATTTGTGAATGAACTTTTGAGGTCAGCATCCCTCCCTCTGATGATGATCCTGTATACATTTAAGTTTACTGACAATGCCTAGTCAATTAGCAGGTCAGATAACCAACAATGAATAAAATCCGCCATCGGAATCGTCGTAGTCGTTGCCAATAATCAGCTGCATGATCGAGAAGCACGTTGGACGCGAAACGAGAAAAGGATGATAAAAGAGTGTTTGTTGTTTCGTTGGGCGTTTTTTTTGCACCATTCGTTAGTAGGTTGGTAGGTAATCCCACATACCAATGTATTCGTCTTCCAATCAGTTTTTGTTGCATAGCTATCAATCTCCAGCGCTATTTTTTGCCCATTAAATTTATCTGATGTCAGTTTTCAAACAGGTATCCACCATTTCACATTCAGCAGCTCGGTCCTTGAAGTGACAACGAAAGTTAGCTGAACTTCTTGACGTACGCAACCTCAGCTGCTGGATATACCTAGCTAAAGGAGATAATCAGTTGAATGCGAACTGTACGAATATGAATGTGCTACAAATGATGTGGAACGAACAATGCAACTGCCTAATGCGCTTTGGGAAACCAATTTCCCAATCGAATTACATATGCATCGTGGGCGATGAATCTTCCTAGTAATAAGATATACGGCTCAGCTATGCACGTACTTCCGGTGGGCAGTAATAGGCTCTCGTCTTGTTACAAATGCTTTAGTAAATTGGTTGAAGAAATGTTCATCACAAAAAATCACATACTGATTATGGAAAACTAGGTATTAAAATGAGAAACAAATCATATTCATCTTCTTCTTAGTGTTATATCCGGACTCCCGATTGTACAATTACATACTTCTTAGTTTAGCGTTCTAAGAGTATAAACTATGAACTTCATGTGCCAAAGAGGCAATTTGTTTCCATATAAAGAACGAATCTATGACAAACATCGAAGGACAAAATGTGAAATAGTAAAATATTAGAACATATCTTATACTTGGTACAGAATGGTATCCTGTAATGATACTTTTATTGCAACTTATAAATGAGAGCTCATATTTGGTTTGATTCTCTTTGTGTTTTTTTTTTACATTTATTTTCAGATGTCACGTTGGATCCGATTTCGATTCTCTCCCTCACTGGCTTTCGATGACACTCCTAATTTAACGCCGATTGCTATGTTCCAAGATTATGGCTCTGTTATGGTTTACTACCATGTGAGCCTTTAGTTTTAAGTTTGATTTGAAACGCTTATTGAAAAGATAAAAAGGTTTTGTGCCTCTTTGAGAAAGATTTCCAATGAAAATTGCTCAAAGGGGGTTTTCACTCTTTCAAAATTTTAGTAAAAATAAATAAATAGATAGGGAAAGTGTACCAGTTATGGCCATAGTGGTTCCCTATTTGGCCATATGTGAAATTTTAATAACTTTCACATTTTAAATCTTTTTGAATGTTTTAACATCAAGATATATCTTTAATCTAACTACTACAACACACAAAACATTCCAAAATATGAAGACATAAAAGTAATCACGTATGGCGAAATAGGGAACCACTATGTCCATAACTGGTACACCCACCCTAAAACATATCGTATGCATGAAAGGCCGGAAGAGCAAATGTTCGTGTTACAAAAATAAAGTTGGACTACTATCGTACAACTAAACATTACACAGGGTGTCCATCCATCCGGGTAATCCGGAAAAGCGGGAAAAACCCGGGATTTAAAAGAACACACGGGAAAAGATGTGCTTCAATCATGAGACTACCAGTTTTCTTCAAATTTTAAGCACTGTTGTTTAAATTTCATCCAAAAGATGCACGACTGCCTACCACTAGTACCTTCCACTATTACTAACTTTTGGTGAATTGGCAAGAAGACAGTTAACGATTAGGATCTATGAAACATTTGTACAAGGGTACTTAGTAATTACTGGCAAGGTTTTCGGCTAGGTTCTGTTAGATTTCTATACAAATTCACCGCAAGTTTGTAATTAGATCTCTGCTGGAATCCTAACGGGAATCGTATCGATAATGTACCAGTTTCTTGAAAGATCTTTCTGAGAGCACTGAAATTGTTATTAATAGATTCTTAATGAGGTTTTTGATGGATTCTAGAAAAGATCCTTGGCTGATTCTGCTTGAATTTTTAGATTCAAACCTAAGCGAAAAAACATGTATGGCTTATTTCTTGGGAGATCTTCTGAAATCCTGGACAGATTCATGAAAAGTTCCGTTTGGCGAATTTCTGTGGTAATTATTAAAATTATTTCTTGATGAAGCCTTTTCTGGGTTAGGTACTAGTTTGACTATGACAAAGTTCTTATAAGGCCCCTGACGAGATTTTGTATGGATTTCTGCAGATTCACAATGAATTCTACCAATCATTGTCAACCAATTTCATGGCTAGATTTTCGATGGATAAACAAACAGCAAGGTCCTTTCCAAATCTTTCAAAGATTACTTGGAAGATGCAATCTAAGATATATGTCAACCGTTTCGCCACTATTATATAATAACAATAAAATGTTTTTGTAGATATCTGTTAAAAAAAGTCTTTCCTTGAACCCAACATGAATTTTACTAGATCGAGAATTTGTTCAGTAATCAGTCCAGGACCATGTCTAACACATTATTCCGAACGCATTCAAAAAAGGTAAGTCCATTTATTACGTAGAATAAGTTTGGTGATTTTTAGACCACCTCTTCCCGTAGTAAAATATTTTAAATGAAATTTAAAAATAATTTTGGTGGCGCGTAAGACATCTCAAACCTCATCTCTCCACATAAACCCTCAGTCATTCCATGAAAAACCGATCTAGTGGGTCACCGAATTCCGTGAAAAATTGCTATTTAAAAAAAAACAATTAACACCGTCTTCAGCCAAAGGCTTCACAGACTGAACAATCATGAACATAAGGCAACGGGCAACACAGAACACCCAGTAGCCCAGTGTTGAACTTTTCGTATGACGAAAAGTTTCCACCGACTAGAGCGGGTATCGAACCCACGCTTTGTAGTACAATACGCCTAAACGACTGACGCCGCTAACCGCAAGGCCACGAAGCCCATTTTGTTTCTTATCCGAAATAAGGATACACGTGCTTTTGGATTTTTTGAATAGGGTAACCATTAAAATAAACTGACCAGAAAAATCGCGATTTTGCAAAATTTTTATTTAAAAAAAAATCATAACTTTAGAACCGCTTGAGTGATTTTTAATTTTCTGGAACGAATTAAAAGCTTAAAATTTTCAAATTTTTTCAAGAAAAATATATAATTTCACAAAATTACATGAAAAAAAAATCCATAGCCCATCCTTAGCCGAGTGGTTAGAGTACGTAGTAAATCCATGCTGAAGGTGTCTGGGTTCAATTCCCGGTCGGTCCAGGATCCTTTCGTAATGGAAATTTCCTTGACTTTCCTGGGCATAGAGTATAATCGTATCTGCCACACGATATACGAATGCGAAAATGGCAACTTTGGCTAAGAAAGCTCTCAGTTTAATAACTGTGGAAGTGCTCATAAGAACAGCAAGCTGAGAAGCAGGCTCTGTCCCAGTGAGGGCGTCATGCCAAGGAGAAGACGAAGAACCCAGTTAACCAGAAGTCGCATATCAATTTACGTAAAAAGTCGTTCTGTATAAACGTACCAAGGAAGTCGAATCAATCATAAACAAAGTTATATAATGTTACAGAATAAATCGGAATAAAATCTGCACACTCGCATTGTATGTCAATTTTTATCATATAAATTATACATATATATCGCCTCCACTTTTGTACGCATAAAGCTTTTTGACGACATGTTATACGGAATCTTTGCACATATAAGCTTCGCATAACGCAAATAGTGATTTTGTTATATGTACTAGACATTTTCACAAAAATCAATATTTCTTGGATTCAACCAGTCACCCCCAAGTCCTAGTTGCAATACTAAAACAAACTACCAGACAAATTTTCATCCAATTTGGAGAAGATTAGGAGGTGCCTCAAGTCGAATTTGTGTTTATTGGCTATTTTTTACATTCAAAAAATTCTAACAAGAATTTGTAAAAATGAAAATCAGAATGAATACCACTAGTTTAACGTACTTTACAACTTTTGAGAACACTGTATGCCGATTAGAGATTGTTTTGACCTCATTAAATTGATTTCTGTTCATTAAAGTACCTGTAAAACATACATTTTTCTACAGTTTTTGTTCTACGAGATTATAAACCTCATGCCTAATCATAAACGTTCAATCGTAGTATCATTCCTTTGTCATATAAACATACATAATTGTAGTACATCATTTTTGTCTCCGAATTAAAGATAAATTGTAAAAAATCATCGGAAATACGACATTCCTCATTCCCCTGCATTTAGAGCTGCTGCTAAATGGCGCAATTGCTGACATGTTACAAAATTGAACATAGTAGCTTTGCTTTTTCAATGATGGATGATGATTGAAGAAAACATCTAGCAAATGTCATCAACGCAGTCGTGTTTCAAACAACATTCGCATTTGATGCCAAGCAATTACATATGTGATATAGCCCCGAGGTCAAGCTTCTCGACTACTGATCTTGTTTTAATTTTATGAGGTCAAAACCATCTCTGATCGGCAAACAGTGTTCTCAAAAGTTGTAAAGTACTAATAATACGTTCAACTAGTGGTATTCATTCTGATTTTCATTTTTACAAATTCTTGTTAGAATTTTTTGAATGTAAAAAATAGCCAAAAAACACAAATTCGACTTGAGGCACCTCCTAATCTTCTCCAAATTGGATGAAAATTTGTCTGGTAGTTTGTTTTAGTATTGCAACTAGGACTTGGGGGTGACTGGTTGAATCCAAGAAATTTTAATTTTTGTGAAACTGTCTAATATGTACATTCTGGTTGTCTGGCAAGCATCAAATCTTCTTATGGACGCGCACAACAAACGAGTAAAAGGCGCAATACTATTGTATTCAATGATTTCTGTTAGGAGACCGTAAATTTAGATGTGGGGTTAACCATTTTTATACTCCCAGGTATCGAAGAAATCGTGATTAAAGTGATAGGACATGAGTCTTGATTCTATTATGTCCATATTTTCGACCGTCCGCGTTTGTATGCTAAAAGCATTGATGCAAATGTTGAGTCCAATAGCTTTCAGAACAACCACCCACCAGAGGGCCGGCTTCAGAGGCACGTTCCCGCCACTTGGGAGATGTGCCATTTAGCTTGCAAAAAGCAATTAATGTGTTTGCGGCGAGCCTTAAGTATATTTAACGTGTCGTATCTTGAAATTAGATCTAAGCTGACTGGAACACCCTGGGAACGAAGGTCTTCATCTAAAGAAGTTTAGGCTTATTACACTACGTAACAAAATTAATGTTTCTGCCTGCCTAAAGGATCAAGTTGTGAGTCTCTAGTAAATTAGGAGTTGCTGAATCTGATGTCGTTCTAGAAAATGTTGCAGCATGTCACAGTGTTGTGCTACAGGTCGCCAATGTTGTATGAAACGCTGGTAATAATGATGTTCACATGAAATTTAAGTATGGTTTACCATTTTTTTTGATAATCTAATCCAACAGACATGCAAAATAGGACTTCAATTTTCATTTAAAACATAGTTAGATTAAATCGACTTTTTACAGAACTCCATACAAAGTTTTTCGTTTTTATTCTATGGCAAAATGAAATACTTTTCTAATGAATAGAAAATAACTTTTGAGCATCAAAAACATTATGAACTTGAATAGTATCGTTTAGCACATGGAGTTTATATTCTCTGGCAAATAGAGTGAATTATTTGCCCAACAAGCTGGTAATCTTACACGCAAATCTGCCAACTTCGTCGAATCATCAAATTCTGCATTTTTAACAGATAATATTTCAAAAACAATGGATTTAGCAATCCCTTATTTAAAAAAATAGCGGTATTTTGGTGCATAAAACAAACCTTTATACTATAATAAAGCTTGATATATTTAGCCGGTCTCTTCTTGCTACTGTTGTCACATCGTCATTACTTGTAGAAACCGCCAGACATAATAATAATCGTCTAATAATAGCATATACTGTTTTTTCGACTATTCGTAATGATGCCATGATTGTGTTTTTACGGACGTATCAACAAAATTATTTTTCATTTTAGGACTACGCCACACTTTTTCACCTAACATCAGCTATCATTGCGTTCTTCGCTGAATAGAAAATTGATTGCTCTATAACTAACCCATCACAATATCGCAACGAAACGTTGCGCAAATTATCAAGATTTTATTCCACACCAAAATCCACCCATAATTCCCGCAATTTGTGTATGCGAACACAACCGAAATTACGCACATTTACGAATGCGCCACATCTATTGAAACCGTCAACCGTGCGCGGTTAAAGTCCGGCGAATACTGTTGACCATTACTGAATGGGAAACGGACGGTCAATCTCCCCAAGTGTCTGAGACTCACGTAGGGAAAAATGGCCTAATTCGCATTAAAAAATGGCCCGATTCATAGAGTCACTTCTAGAAGGATTCAATGCCAAACGATGTTAACTAAAGAGTTGCTGTTACATGCTTTGGAGATAAACTAATGAATTTTTCTATATTTTCCCTGTTAAATGCAATCATTTTTTGCGAATCAAACTCATGATGGAGCTTGGTTGTTCACTTTCAGTTCTCCATACTGCATACCGTTGGACCCCACCCATTTGGTCATTTTATACCAGACCCATTTTCGAACCAACTTTGTGACACGAGTTGAAATTATGAAAAGCTCAAAATTGGGAACTTTCTATGGTGATAGCTACTAAATATTGTATAGTTACTGTAATCACTGTCAATCTTATTACGAGAAAACGACACAAATCCTTCAAATTGCATATTATACTACTCAACCCTACATCTCGTTGGGGATTCTCATGCTCAATGAATGCGCCGTGATCGAGTGTGTAGTATTTGGATGGATCGCATCAGAATATTGCAGTGTTTTGTTCTGTTGTGTCGATGATAGGGATTCTGGAGTGGCAGTAGAACTATACTCCATTCACGGCTCATTAGTTGCTTAGTAAAACGAGATTGGACACGGGTGCGATGGTCGCTGGACAAACAGTGCTGCGAGTAGCTACCACTTTTATTTAGATATTTGTTGAGTTTTATTTAAAGGATGATTTTATAGGAAACTCCTGCAGCTCATCTTGTACTGTCTGGTCTACTTGAAAGCAACTGAAATTTAATGCTTAGAGTCCTGGATTCTTTGTGAAATCCTTTAGGATAATGAAATGGTTAAGACACCAGTGTTGGAAAGTATCAGTCTGATTCTTTTGATTTTACTTCTTATAGCACTGGAATGACTATGCACTTAAAATAACAATCCCTTCGAATACGGTGACCCCTTAGAAGATTTCAAAATGTATATTTTTTGGAAGACCGCAAATGATTTTCAAATCGTTTGCAATACAGTAAAGAACAACTCGTACAGTTTCATGACTCACTTTATATTCTGATGCCAATATTGTACAGTATTTTCACATCTGACTTACCTGATTTTCCTGGCTATAGAGGTAGAAAGGTCCACACGAAATTCAAAATCAATTTTTAAAATGATTCCCATAAAAGTATAACTGTCCTTTATGGAAAAAGTAGGCATTAAGAAAATAGCACTCAAATTTCAAATTTTGTGTTCCCATAAAGTGTTCAGAATTTTCTTGAACATTTCAGCTTGTTATATTCATTTGACAACACTACGAATATATTTGAATGATTTTATTTTTGACTCTATGTTCAAATCAAACCTGAATTACTTGAATGTAGAGTGAATCAAACCCGAAAGACATGAATACAAAGAGAATCAGACATCAATCACTTGGATATGAAATAAATCAACATGAATCACTCAAATATAAAGTCAATCAAACTTGAGGCACTTGGAGGCACTATGGAGAGATTCCGACTTGATTAATTTGAATATGATGAATCTGAGTCCTGTCTGAATCACTCGCATATGGAGTTAGTCATACCAGAATCACTAGAATATGAATCAAATCTGATACACTTAAATATACAATTGATCAGACCTGAATCACTTTAATTCAATATGATTTCGTCCCTAATCACTTCAACTTTCAAATGCCAAAGGCTTTATGAACAGCATTCTGGAGATTCTATCGTATCAAATTCATGAGGTTTAGGTACAGCCATCCCTCCATATTTCCATGGCTAATTTGGACCGTAGTAAAATCAAGAGATAGAGCTAGTATAAAGTACTCATTTATACATGATCAAGAGCGCCACATGATGGCTAAATTATAATTCGAACGGTTTCCCGGATCCCCTTGACTTTCCGAACAACTTTGTCGAAGACTCAAACTTTCTATCTCATTTGAACCACAAATAAAGAATTAAGAATGCCCAATTTCACATTCTACCTAGCGCAACCTAACGGCAACAATTCGAAAAAAAAAACTGTTTGCATTTCGGATGCATTTGATGTTCCTGTGGTAATTGTGGAGATGCAGAGATATTTTCGGTCGTATTCACTCTAATAACAACAATTACTAAACACGTATTTCCTTTCCTATCCTAACTTCATTCATCCTTTATTCATTTTAAAATGCAATTCGTACCTGTTCTGACCAATTACGGTCGACTTTTTTCGGTTAGCTTCGTTCGCTTTAGTAGTGCTTTGTGAAGGCCCAAGCTGTCCGATTCATTTTTCGCGCGCTCGGAGTTATTTTTTTTTAAGTTAGCACATCATTCGCGCGCCATCGGCGTGATTTTATATTCCTGCTTATGCGTGTTGACGCTAAGATAGTGACTGTTCAGTCGAGAATGGATTACCAACTGGTGAGCTCGTATAATGCTTGTAATAACACATTTGTATCATGACATGTATTTTTTATGTAATTGTTGAAAAAACTATGGATAGTTTGTCACTTTAAGTATTGACATAACCGCTTATTCAAGTTATATCAAATTTCGAGATTCAAATTTTTGAATAGTTTGATGTTTAAGATGACGACGCATTGATTTATAACTTTTTGGACAGAGGTTTAAGGTGAATTCTGATCATGTAGCTTTTAAGCCCTAACAAAACACCTTCCCGTGACAACTATGAAGATGCAGAGGTATACTCGGTCTTTAGTAGCAACGGATGTCACGGTGTTTTGTAATAATGGAATACGGAGACGTATCATCTGTGGAAGTTGTGTCTACTATGGGCTCTAAAAGAACCTACGGACAAAAAAGATTCGTCCCCGCACCAAATATACCATAAAAAACGCTGAGGACCACCGGTCTAGTCCTTTGCGGGCATGAAACGTGAACGATGCTCGAAAAGGACCTGCAAGCACTCGGAATCTTCGAACGTCGGGTGCTTAGGATCTTTGACGGTGTGCAGGAGAACGATGTGTGACGGCGAAGGATGAACCAGCTCGCTGCAGTCTTAGGCGAACCTAGCATTCTGAAGATAGGCGGGGCATGTTGTAAGGATGCCGGACAACAGCCCTGCAAAAATGGTGTTCGCTTCCGATCCGGCAGGTACAAGAAGGCAAGGCTGCTACTCCATGATTGATCAAAATATCCGAAATTTTACAGGAAACCAACAGATGTAGCTTGAGAGCGTTCGCTCGAAATCTTTACGCAGTTCTGCACATCGTCGCCCTAATCAGTCTTGTGAGCTTCCCGGGAAAGCTGTCCTCGTCCTTAATTCTCCATAGCTCTATGCGGTGATACTGACGCATGCCGCTTTAAAATCAATGAACAGGTGATGCGTAGGGACCTGATATTCCCGGCATTTTTGGAGG
This sequence comes from Aedes aegypti, assembly GCF_002204515.2. Lineage (NCBI taxonomy): Eukaryota > Metazoa > Arthropoda > Insecta > Diptera > Culicidae > Aedes > Aedes aegypti. Next base: position 387,535,994 of record NC_035108.1, read on the forward strand.
ATTTGCCGTTCTGTAAAGATCTGGTCCGTCGTCGAGTGGCCGTTCACGAAGGCGGCTTGATAACTTCTCACGAACTCATTTGCTATTAGTAATAGACGACGGAAGATGATCTGAGGCGGCATTTAGAATAGTGATCGCTCGATAGTTCTCTCATTCTTTCGTCTCGTCCTTGCTTCCACTCCTCCGTTAGCTGTTCAGTCACCCAGATTCTGACTATCAGGCGATGCAAACAAGCAACCAATTTCACCGGGCCCATCTTAATAAGTTCCACTCCGATACCATCCTTACCAGCTGCCTTATTATTTTTGAGCTGTTGAACGGCATCCTTAACTTCCCTCAAAGTGGGAGCTGGTTGGTTGCTATTGTCGAACATTCCGACGTAGCATTTTTTTCCGCTGCCTTGAACCTCCGTGCCTATACTTTCAGCGCCATTCAAGTGTTCGTCATAGTGCTGCTTCCACCTTTCGAACACCTCGCGTCCATCCGACAAAATGTTCCCATCTTTATCCCTGCACATTTCGGCTGCGTTTTTGATAGAACTTTCGCGTTTCTTGGGTGCGGTGCAACAGCTCCATTTCTTCGCATTCCGTCTACTCCAGACGGCGCTTTTTTCCTGGAACAGACGAGTCTGATGCTTCCGTTTCTGTCTATAACGTTCCACGTTATGTCGAGTACCTTGCTGCAGCATTACTGCCCGCGCTGAGTTCTTTTTCTCCAGAATCATTCTACACTCTTCGTCGAACCAATCGTTCCGTCGACTCCGTTCAACGTACCCAACAATTTTCTCGCCTGTGACGTTGATGGCTGCTTTTATTGTACTCCTTCAGTCCTCGAAAGGGGTTTCGGTCAGCGAATCCACTTCCGGCAACATTTTTTCGAGATGCTGGGCGTATGCTGTGGTGACATCCGGCTGCTTCAGTCGCACAAGGTCATACCGAGGCGATCGTCGGTACCGTATAGGGTGTTAACGACGGAGAGTTTTGATCGCAGTTTTACTATTACCAGGCAGTGGTCGAAGTCGATGTTTGCGCCACGATAGGTCCTGACGTCGATAATGTCGGAGAAGTGCCGTCCATCAAGCAAATAGTGATCGAGTTGCGATTCTTTTTGCTGTCGAGATCTCCAGGTGTAACGGTACGGAAGACTATGTTGGAATGTGTTTCGAATAGCGATATTCTTGGAATCTATGACATTTGGTCGAAAGACATTTGATCGAATGACATTTGGTCGAATGACGTTTGGTCGAAAGTACATTTGGTCGAACGTACATTTCGTCGAATGGACATTTGGTCGAAAAGGTTTAGTTACAATACAAAGCACATGATATTTGGTCGAACCGACATTTCGTGGAAAAGATAGTGGTCGAATCTAAATAGTATGAAAACGAAGGTTAACGTTTAGTCTGACTATCGTCGAGAGTAGCATTTTGTCGCTAATACAAGAGTGATCAAATAATTGAAAATGTATTAGCCATTTTACTAACAATCTATATGCGATAAGCAAAATTTTGTTATTCAATTTGATGGACGCTCTTCCAATATATTGATCAACCTCTTGTGTTTTTTTTTGACGTTACAAGCTGCTTTCGTTTCGGGCATATTAGATTCGAGATAAGCTGATCTTATATGAAAGCAAGACAACTTTTGTCACCGACACATAGAATTAGCACAACTTTATTTTTTTATAATTCAAAGCTTTTATTGCAAACTCTGTTTTTCACCCGAGGTCATTAACACTGTCAGCAAAGCCATACATTTGCTTGAGAAATGTTATTAAGCTGGAAGTCACAGATATTTTTCGCAACTTTTTGCGCTAGACGCAAGTTAATACATTTGTTTTTGTAGGAAAGAAGTTGAAATGTGAACAACGTATAATGATACCGAATACAATGTATGCCAATGATACATCTGTAGGGCGCCATTCACCGCTCATCCTAAGTATGAGGCTCTATATACACAACTAGTTGGAATTAATTTACCTTCATTAGCTGGTTGTTATCTTTGTACTATAGTACAAGAACATATTAAAGCATGGTAGCTTAGAAGCATTTTTCGATCTGCCATAATAAAATCATTGCTCAACTCATGTTTACCGCCTTAAGGTGAAGATGAATCGAAGCCAAACTTCAAATTTTCAAGAGCACGGATCTGGAGAACCAAACATCCGATTGAGCTGAAAACTTAATCGATTGGTCACTAGCTGGTGGTGACCAATCGATTAAGTTTTCAGCTCAATCAGATGTTTGGTTCTCCAGATCCGTGCTCTTGAAAATTTGAAGTTTGGCTTCGATTCATCTTCACCTTAAACAGCCTAAAATTATTTTTTTATAAATAGGAGTATATAATATTAAATCATATGGATTCCATTCTGATACAACTCATTCTGGTATCCTAATACATGCTGATGACTTTTATTGCGAAAATTTGTTCAGATTTTTCTAAACAATTCAATGAGCGGTGAATGGAGCATGAGCGGTGAATGGCGTCCTTACGGTATATCAACCTCTTGATATCATGACGTTTCATGCTGCTTTTTCGTTCAGACACGTTCCGCGAATCAAGATAAACTGATAATAAATGGAAGCAGGCCAAATTTTGTCGCCTCAGTAAACTAATCTTCTCTTTCCCCATACAGAGAATTAACACAATTTTCATTTTTAATAATTCAAAGATTCTACCACAATTTCTGTGATTCACCTGAGGTCATCAACACTGTCAGTAAAGCCATATATTTGCTTGAAGAATGTTATTAGGCTGGAAATCACAATAAGCCAATTAATCATAAGAAGAGTTACCGGCACCTAACATTCACTTCGCCATGAAGGTTTTCCTTGAAGCAAATTTTTACTGCCGTTTTATTTCTGACTTCAGCATTCATTTCCTCGCCCGTAAGCTGCATGACCCGGAATTCAAAGAAAGAACCCGAGCACTCTCTCCGAATGCTTCCCTCACATAAAGATCAGCAGTTCATTACGAAGAACGTTGACATTTCAAAAGAATAATTAATAATAAAAGCATAGTGTTCAAATCGTTAAGTAATCGTTAAAATAAGTTGTAGAGTTGTTTTTTTAAAGAATGATGATATTTTCAAAGAATACTAAATTCACTAGAGCTAAATGTTTCAGTCAATGTACAAAAAAAAAACTTCTTCCAAGATTTTGATATAACTCCAAATTACAAATAAAAATATTCATGAAGTTTAAAAATAAGACTATTTTCTATTCAACAACAGCTAATGATTTAGATTATTCAAAAGAATACGTTACCTTACAAACTTTGCAAAACTTTAATAATAATCAATTTTACCAAGTGATCTTTCAATAAACCATGTGAAAATAAGGTTTCAACCAAATTTCCGTTCAACTTAACGGCATTTGACCAAAATCATTGTTCCAAAAAAATTCGACCAAATGTCCATTCGACCAAATGTACTTTCGACCAAATGTCATTCGACCAAACGTCATTCGACCAAATGTCATTCGACGAAATGTCCTAAAGCCACTTAAGCCAATTGGCCATAAGTAGAGCTATCGACACCTAACAATCACTTCGCCATAAAGATGTTCCCTAAAGCAAATTTTTGCTGCCGTTTTAATTCTAATTTCCGCATTTAAAAATCTTACCCACGTCCATAAGCTGCAAGACCCGAAATTCAAAGAAAAATCAAATTGAATCACAGAAATTGTGGTAGAATCTTTGAATTATTAAAAATGAAAATTGTGTTAATTCTCTGTATGGGGAAAGAGAAGATGAGTTTACTGAGGCGACAAAATTTGGCCTGCTTCCATTTATTATCAGTTTATCTCGATTCGCGGAACGTGTCTGAACGAAAAAGCAGCATGAAACGTCATGATATCAAGTGGTTGATATACCGTAAGGACGCCATTCACCGCTCATGCTCCATTCACCGCTCATTGAATTGTTTTGAAAAATCTGAACAAATTTTCGCAATAAAAGTCATCAGCATGTATTAGGATACCAGAATGGGTTGTATCAGAATGGAATTCATATGATTTAATATTATATACTACCGTTATGTCACCAGTCACCGTGCGGCCTCCATTCACCGTGCACATATACAAATTCCTACAGAATATTCATGCAATTTTCACAAATCATTCTTTTGTCAGCATAATAAGATAAAACTGATGAAATGAAGTAGTTCTTATCACAAAGCATTTTGAAAAACCTAGTTTATGTAGTCAAAATCATGTGAATTTTGTTTGATAATGTGGTTTTTCAACACTCTTAGTAGAAACGCCAAATATTCACATTTTTCATTTTAACGATAGAGTATGAAATTTTTCAAAATTTCAATAAGTTTTCACTGTGGATACTATTAATAAGATGTATTTCATCATATGAGTAATGAGTTTTTATACAAATTAAAATTTTTATTGTGTTTCAGTCGAAATCAAAATGCACGGTGAATGGATCCTTTTCAATAAATGGTTCCTATTACCGTGCATTAGTGCAAAAGGCATGAAATTATTCGGTAATATTAGATTTATTGTTATGTCGTCATTCAACTACTTCATATTTAGTTTTTCAGTGAATATGGAATGGTTTGGACAATACAGTTAAACCTCCTATAACGGTTTTAATGAAAAAAAATATTTATTAGCGTATTTATAAACTTTTTATGGTTTTTATTGTAAATGAAGATTTGAATACTCTTAAAAATGAGTGCGCACACTACTAACAACATAATTACTCCATCAACAACGTTTCTTTAAAATATAAAATTAAATCATGAAGAAAACTATACGCACGGTGAATGGTGCACTAGTGTGCACGGTAAATGGTAACATAGAACGGTACGAGGCGACCTTAACATGACATTTTCAAACAAAACTTTTGAGTAATTTTTTGTTATGCATCACTAGTTTTAGATTTTTCCTTCAATTATTATATAATTGCACGCGACGTAGTGGTATTCTAGTACGCATCAAATTATTTGGAAAAGTTATATAATTTTTTGAAGTGAAAATTTTTCTTAAATGCACGGTGAATGGTAGCTTGACGGTATTTATAAAAATTAATTTTAGGCTGTTTAAGGCGGTAAACATGAGTTGAGCAATGATTTTATTATGGCAGATCGAAAAATGCTTCTAAGCTACCACGCTTTAATATGTTCTTGTACTATAGTACAAAGATAACAACCAGCTAATGAAAGTAAATTAATTCCAACTAGTTGTGTATATAGAGCCTCATACTTAGGATGAGCGGTGAATGGCGCCCTACAGATGTATCATTGGCATACATTGTATTCGGTACCATTATACGTTGTTCATATTTCAACTTCTTTCCTAGAAAAACAAATGTATTAACTTGCGTCTAGCGCAAAAAGTTGCGAAAAATATCTGTGACTTCCAGCTTAATAACATTCCTTAAGCAAATGTATGGCTTTGCTGACAGTGTTAATGACCTCGGGTGAAAACAGAGTTTGCAATAAAAGCTTTGAATTATAAAAAAATAAAGTTGTGCTAATTCTATGTATCGGTGACAAAAGTTGTCTTGCTTTCATTTGAGATCAGCTTATCTCGAATCTAATATGCCCAAAACGAAAGCAGCTTGTAACGTCTAAAAAACACAAGAGGTTGATCAATATATTGGAAGAGCGTCCATCAAATTGAATAACAATATTTTGCTTATCGCATATAGATTGTTAGTAAAATGGCTAATACATTTTCAGTTATTTGATCACTCTTGTATTAACGACAAAATGCTACTCTCGACGATAGTCAGACTAAACGTTAACCTTCGTTTTCATACTATTTAGATTCGACCACTATCTTTTCCACGAAATGTCGGTTCGACCAAATATCATGTGCTTTGTATTGCAACTAAACCTTTTCGACCAAATGTCCATTCGACGAAATGTACGTTCGACAAAATGTACTTTCGACCAAACGTCATTCGACTAAATGTCATTCGATCAAATGTCTTTCGACCAAATGTCATAGATTCCATAAAATGTCCCGTTTTTTATTCAACAACAGCGAATGATTCAGATTATTCAAAAAAATACGTTATCTTACCAACTTTGCAAAACTTAGAAAACAGTACTCAATTTTACCAAATGATCTTTCAATAATCAATTTGAAAATAAGCTTCCAACCAAATTTTCGTTCAACTAAACGTCATTCGACCAGAATAAATATTCCAAAGCAATTCGACCAAATGTCCTTTCGACCAAATGTACTTTCGACCAAATGTCATTCGACCAAACGTCATTCGACCAAATGTCATTCGACGAAATGTCCTAAAGCCATATTCTTGGAGGCGGCGAAATCAATCAGTCGTAGGCCGTTCTCAGCCGGTAGGCACTGAACTTTCCAATCGTCGGTCTGAACTTATTCTCCTGGCTAACCTGGGCGCTTAGATCCCTTAGATAATCTTGATGTCGTGGTTTGGGCAGCGATCGTATTCACGTTCAAGCTGCGTGTAAAATGCATCGTTATCATCATCTGTGTTTTTGGAGTGTGGCCTGTACACGTGTTGAAGAATCGGCCCTTGATCCTCAACCTGTACATTCTTACATTGATCGGTCACAAACCAATCACGCGCTTTTGCATGTCGCCCATCACGATAAAAACTGTTTCCAGCACGTGTGTCTTGCCACAGCTCTGATAGATGGTATGATTACCTACCTTTAAACTTCCACTACTGTCCAGCACTCCTCCAGCAGCGCTATGATTCCAAAACCGTGGACCTTCTGTGCATCGGAGAGTATGCGTGTGCGTCCGATAAAGTTGAGAGATTTGCAGTTTCACGTACCTAGCTTATAATGGCTAGCCCATTTCCATCGCTGTGGTCTTTGCTGATTGTCCTGGTCAGTATTTTCTCGTTGACGTTCTTGTGCTGTTGTATTTTTACGGCTGTCTTGCAGGGCCTGACACTTACACCCTAGGTCTGACCCTTGCAAGGTCTGACCATTCCCCTAAATGTTGGGAGGGCCAGAGTGCACAGTTTAGCTTGGAGTCCACTTGGACGATGATCAGCCGCCCCTGACATGGCGAACAGACGCTATTGGGAGCCGCTCCTAACATGGAGTACAGACGCTCCAGATTTGCAGAAGCAAAACTCCCTGTCAGCATACGACCAAAGTTCCCACCAGGGTTGGACAGGAGGCTAAGGACTACACAAAGGGGTCTACTTTATTTCATCAGGAACGCGGAGTACTAATGGTACACCATGCCCAGCATTGGCCAATCAACACTGATATATCAGTGGCGCTCCTTACCTCACCGAGGTAAGCTATGAACTCCTGGGCTTATAATAAAATTTCTAGAATTCTGTTTCTCCCTAGAATTCTTTCCAAAGTTGCCCGTATTGTAAATACTCTATATTTTTTATCATGTTACAAAATGTCGTGAAAATTGTCAATTTACTTATATTATCTTCCACAAATTAATCAAGGAATACTTCCAGAAATTCCTACGGCTATTCAGTCAAGAACTTCTATAGAGTGTGATTTTGGAATACTATGGATTGTTATAAAAATCTCCACCACGGTCATGCTGTGTATAACAAGCTAGCTTTGTTCAAGATGCGTCTTGTCTGAAATTCCGAACATGAGTCATATTCCAAAAACTCGACATTAAACAATGATTTTCATCAGCTTTAAACTTTGAATTCGTCACTGTTCGGAATATGAGTCATGTTCAGAATTTGAGATGGTACTATGGTAGTGCACAATGCAACCAACATTTGGTTAATCTAAGAATTGTTCCAACACTGTGTCAGGAATCCCCTGATACTTCTCTAAGGATATTCCATTTGTCAAGAAATACGCGGTAACTCATCTACGAATAAATATAGGGGTGGCTGTAAAAACAATGTATCACTTATAGTTGAATTATGGGTAGGACAATCATTTAATTGTCTTATTCAGGTATTTTTGTGCTTGTCCTACACACTTCTCACGTCACTGAAGAAGAGTTATATTGAATAAATAATTGTTTTTGCTAATTAAAGTATTTATTTCTGTTGTATGTTTCGTGTTTTTAAATAATCACTTTTGTGGTTCTGTATATTTTAATGTATATTTCATAGAACCATATAAACACCTAACATTTTCCAAATAAACCTGACAAGTAGAAAGGATCAAACCTTTAAACTTTTCATTTAATAAAATTAATTTCAGATAAATAAAAAAATCGCTTCTTGTTTCTTTGTTTCCACAGATAAACAAATCTAAAATTATTGAAGCTCATACAGATTTGCTTTACATTGGAGATTATTGCTTTTGCCACGGCACAAAACTGAAATGTACATAAAGCTGTAGAGTTTAAAGTTGTTGGTTTTAAAGTTACCGTTGTTCTAGTCATTTCTTGAATTTCACACATTAAAGAATTCAAACAAAAGAGATAAAATAAGCATTTAAAACTAGAAGAATACCAATATAAACTGGAGTTCAGTGAATTTGTATGATTTCTGTTTAAACCTTTTTACATTTTCATTGTTTATTACAAAAAAAAATGTTGCTAGATTTCGGAATATATCGTCGAAATTCCGAAATCTAGCAACATTTTTTTTTTGTAATAAACAGGAAGGAATAGTAATTTACTGATTTCAATGAAAATTTTGACTAATCTCACGTGTTCCGTTCCCCTAACGCATCGAAATCACCGCATTTAGCAACCACCTGTTGCATATTATCAGGCGTTGCTATATTTCATCCATTCAGCACTGCTCGCTATATTCGTCTCTTTCTTCGTCATCAGACTGAAGTGGCAATTTCTTGTAACTCACATAGCTACGGTACGCAGCCCAATCGTGAACATATGCACTGCACAGTTCATCATTGCTTTCCAGGGGTCTCTCAATGCTTGTTTCAAGCTTCTCCTTTCTACGAACATCAACGCCTGTGAACATCCAGCAACCCCGCGTATTTCTCGTGAACCCAACTGGTGTCTGGTTCACCACCACGATACCCTCCGGTCGCCGTTCTCCGAGTGTTACCTGTTGAATATCAATGAAACTCCGAAAGCGTTTCCCCCACCACCCTCGCACACGGAAATATATTTCGTCTGGCCGGACGGAATTCACTCGCCGTCTTTCAGTTAGTCGCACAGTTTCGTCGGACTTGGACGTGTGAGTCATCGTAGAGTTTTGGTCATTCGCGCGACCGGGTTTCTCCCTACTACTTAGCTTTTTAGTGTGTTTTCAAGAAGTGTGTGCTACCCGTGTTCCTTAGGTCATCGTCGTCATCTGCTCCAAACGACACATAAGGTAAATAGACTGCCGCCGGTTGGTAAAACTCCGAACTTTGCCCATTCTTCGATGGAGGCTGCCATGTGAATCGACTGGACGTTGTTATGCAAAAATGTTAAACCCACCAAATGCTATCAACCCGGCGGCTCGTGGCGTTCCGAAGTACCTAAACGTATTCGATTGTGATTGGCTTTTTCGGGCTGTGAATTCAGTCGCCGAGGCGTTGCACGCTTATCTTTGCGCCGCTGGTCTCTGGGAGTGTTGGTGCTGTATAGTAAGCAGCAGCAGTTCGCATAATGAGTGTGTTGTTTTTAAGCTCGTACTTTTGCCAGAATGTCTTGTTTCGGATGTGTGCTCTTCCAGAGATGGAACAACGTGGCACATCGAGTAACCGATCAGTATCGCGGGAAGCTCAGAGGTTCCCAAGCGGTTAGCGTAGGCTCAGCTTTAGTAGTGGAAGAAGAATCTGGAAGTCGCAAAGTGGTCCTATTTTGATTTCTGTGTTGATGTGTTTATTCAATTCAAAATGTTAGTTGCTAATCAACCATGACATGAAATCGATGCGAGATTAAAAAGAAAAAATTAGTCCTTTAAAAATCAAAATAAAATACGAGACTTCAAAAACATTTCAATAACTCGATATTCCATATCTCGATATAGAGTTATAGAACCATAGTAAAAGTTGGTTTTCATGGCTACATCGATTGTCCCATTTGCATTTGCATTGATTTTGAGTTATGGTGAGTTGACTATAATTCGTTGTAACATGGACTAGGGAGTCAATGCCGGTTATGGACCCTTTGCGTATTTTGGACCTTCTACAGAAAACATAAAATTAACTAGATGAAAAAAAACGAATTTAGTACTGAGCCATTCAATTCCACTATAGTTTGTATCTTTTGACAGATACGCGTATTTCGACCTCAACTGTAAGGACGTCTTCAGTGTCGTGTACTAGACTCGAGTTCCGTACACGAATCTAGTACACGACACTGAAGACGGCCTTACGCGTATCTATCAAAAGATACAAACTATAGTGGAATTAAATGGTATAGTATTAAGTTCGGTTTTCTCATTTACTTATAGGTATTCCACTAAACAGCTCGTAGATTTATTATAAAATTAACACTCAAAGCAGCCATAGTCCTATAAACATTCACCGGGGGAACTTCGTTCGCATTATTAGGTAGCAGCATCAGCCAAATATTCTGTCTGAAGTCCATAAAAATTTATATGTAAACAATTTTGTAAATGAAACCACACAAGAGGGTCCATAATAAGCATTTCCAGACGGGTCCACGTCGGCAGCGAGCCGGATAACATGGTAATCGAATGGAGGGTCCATAATAGGAAACGTCAAATTTGTAAACATTTCTATTAAGGAACCCGGGAGAGTCCATAATAGGCATAAGGACAACAATTTACTCGTACTATGAAGTAAAGACATGAAACTTATTGTTAAACCACACTGAGTCTGAAATATCAGTTCGGAAAAGCGTCGAGAATGAATTTTAGCTACTATGGTCCATCACTAGCATTGAAACCCTATATCAAACTTTGACGAAGTAGAAAGTTTATGTCTTCGGCAAAGTTGTTCAATGATTTCCGGATTTGCTTGATTTGGAATCATAACAACATGTCATCCATTTCTCACTTATACAAATTTCTTAATTGTCCAACATACGATGGAACTTTTGCATCCTAGATTTGTGAAATGCTTGAAAAACTTATGCAATATTTCTATTTTGTAAACGGGTTTGACATGTAGTATTCAAAGCCAAATCAAACAAGAGATATCTTTGTTTTGTTTAGCAATTCAAAAAGAGTTTCTTGCCATTAAAATAACGAATCTGTTCAAATCAATTTTTTAACAAACGGATGTGATCGAATTGAATCACGTCCACAACGTAACTCAAATGCTGATATGCTCGATGCTTATATTCAATTCCAACAATGATTGCAACATAAAACTTAAAATTTCGTGTTGAATATAGTTTCGTTCATAATATATGATATACTTTCGAATAATTCAATTTTTCATCTTGTGTTGGTTATCCCCGTTGCCTGTCTAACAACACTTCTTAATTTGAACCTCTCTAATCAGCACATCGCCCAAATAAAAAAAAAAATTAAAGTTCAAACGTCAAACGGAACGAAGAAAAGCGAAATGATACTTTGAAAACGAACATAGAATCAACATAAAACAGACGATGGGGTAACTACAAATAAATTTTTCTGGTGTTCGTTTCAAATCAAAAATTAACCCTGAATCGTTGAACGTAACGGTTGTGCAAAGTACAACACTTTTCTAACGATTTATAAAATAATTTTTAGGCATCGAAAGTGAGCGAAATTTGTTGAAACATATTCTCTTCTATATAAATTTTATTATATGGTTTCTAAGCATCTAAATCGCCATACAAGCTGAATCTGAAATCAATAAATAATGCATTTTCAGCAGACAATACCTCAAAAACTTGATATTTTTGGCATGATATTTTCAAATATGAAAGTGCCTTGCACTAACCCCTAATTAAGTAAATAGCAGTATTTTGATCCTTTGGGCAAAATTTGTTCCACAGAGTTGTTGATATACAGCTAGAAATTTTGTTGAACGGTTTAAGTTTACTTTTTGCTGTGCAGTCGCATGTAAAGTGTTGACCTACAAAGAAATATTGATAATGTTCCTCTAATCCTGCTGACACGGATCGCACTTGTATTACTGAACAACTTTGTCGACATCAGCATCTACAGATATCTGCATATAAAAAAATATCATGAATTCAAGCGCTGCCTGGCGGGAGAGTTCAAACCAGTAATCAACTACAGTGGTGCCTACCGGACAACTATACCAATAGCGCCATCCTTCTAGGTAGTCAGGATCTGTAGACACACTGTAGGACTCATTTGACTTATTTAATCATCGAGTCAAAAAAATTCTCTATCTCCAATACTTAGTAAGTACAATTTTTTGCTGATAATATTTCGGAAGTTATTATTTGACAATTTGTTGGAAAATAGATGAGTGCTCGAAAAATCATATTATTTCTATCATTCACAAACAACAAGTAACCGAATAAGAAGTATTTTCAAATAGATGTCGAGTTTTGGAGATAAATTCATATTACTCGAGACATGGCGGTGACATCGAGTTATGGAAATATCGACTAATGGATACAAATTTGAAGGGCAATAAATCCATCGAGTTATAGAAAATATCGAGTTTTGGAGATTCCACTGAATATACAAATTCATATGGAATTGAAGGACTGTTCTACATGGAAACAGCGAAGCTGAAGTACTTCTAAGATGGAGGTTGTATTACATATCTTATATGTACATTAGAATCAGTTGAGTATTCATGAAATCGTCGAACAAAGTTCAATATTTCAGTAAAATAAAAAATAAATTGTAGTAATCTTATTTTTTGCTATCACAGTGGAATTCCGCTTTTGGCAACAAAGTCGAAATTTTCAGTTGCCAAAAACGGAATCGTGCCAAAAGTGGAACCTATTTTCAAATCCTAAAAATATCATTAGTTTATTGTGGCATCATCTTTATGGAACCAAATAATAGCCAAACTTCAAAACGTTACAAAACTTCAATAGGATTTGCCATAGTAATATGGATATTATGTTGATTTCAAAAATAAACGATTACAAGATGGTATTGAACAGTTGTGCTCAACATTCGGCCTTCAAGCCACATGATTCATAACTGTGGCCTTCAATTTCGTAAAATACTCAAATAAGCTTCTTATCATTTTAATATGGAATGAGTTTAGCTGTGTTTTCTAAGTCGAGGTTGTATGGTTATGAATCAACCATATTTTTGAAATCAATGGTTTGCCAGATTTCGCTATGATACCCCAAGAGCACGATAGGAATTTTTAGGTGGTCGTTAAAAATCCACAGGGACCCACTAATACACTGAAGCGGGTTCAGTAGAAATGTCCGCCACTTTCCAGCGGTGATACACACTCATACAACAGACAAACAGGTAAAGCACTCTCAATCATACTCATCACCAGTGTTGTGAAAAACTCAATTTCTCATAACTCACGCTTGAGACTTTTCATGCGTGAGTTGTCAATCACGCAACTCAGCAGTCCAAAAATCATAGATGAGTTGGCTCACCTTTTCGATTCATTGTCTCGTATTTCCACAGTTTACACACACGGCAATAATTTATTGTTAGTCTGGTAAAATTATAGTAATCTAACGTAAACAACAACATTCGGGTTTCACGAGTTTTTGACGGGTTTTGCGACTGAATCATTTTTTAGAGTTTGTGTTGATTGAGTGATTTTGCATCAAAATCTCAAGCGTGAGATTTGCGAAGCAGATCTCTAATGAGTTTGCTCTCACGGGAGAGCGTATTGATTGAGATTTGAGTGTGAGTCTATCAACACTGCTCATCACACGCTTTAACGATCTTATTGAGAGAAAATGTAGTTTAGACTGTGCTTGTGTTTGTCATAGTAATGCTACTAAACGGTGTACATGTAATATTGAAAACTTTAAACAAGATAGAGCTATCATGTGATCAACATTAGATAGAAAGCCGAAGCCTTCGGCGAAGTTGTTGAGAAAGTCAAGGACTTCCCGAAGAAAACCAATTTGATTCTTAATTCTGCCTCTTGTTGGCGCTTGTGAGCATAGGAAATTGGCCATTCTAAACTAGTTTTATCTTTTCATACAAATGAGATGAAAAGATCGAATCTATAGCAAAGTTTTTCATAAAGCCAAGGACATCCGAAAGGCAAATCGCTTGGTTCAAAACTTTGTCCCTATGTGGTACTAGTGAGCATTTTAAATCAAACGCATGAGACGCTATCTTGTGAGCCAGATTAAATATAAGTTCGAGTCTTCAGCATAGTTGTTCAGAAACTTCAGGGCATCCGGAAAGCAAATGAGTACTTTATGCTAGTTCATTCATGTCAGATTCACTTCATATTAATGTGTGTTCAGGTTTGATTCACTTCATATTCAGTGATTCATGTTTGGTTCGCTCTATATTCAAGAGATTCACGTCAGATTCGCTTCATTCAGGCTTTAGAAAATTTAACGATCAATGACACACGAGCCATAATATCATCCCAATTTATCCGCCTGCATTCACACAACATACATGACATTTATTGTTCGTTGAAGATAATGAAAGAAAACAAGACAGACACTTCACCACCCACTGTTTGGCGCCGATCACTGTATGTCAACACTTGTAACATTCGCTGACCCACTCTTATTCTGATCAAGAAACAGAGGCGAATATCTTTTATATTCTGTGCTATATTTTCAACCAAAGGGGTGTTCAATCGTCCAATGGATCATAATTAGGTTGTTTAGGGCTGCATTACCAGAAAATATGAAAGTTATTACCAATTTTATGCAAAACATAAATTACCCGAATGGCTTGATACTGTTGCAGTCTGCCAGAGTTGCTGCTCTTGAACGCTCTCCTGCCACGTGCCAAACAAGAGAGGAAATGTTTACATTCATAGGGCTCTCCGAATACGATGTGCCACGAACTTTTATGGTTCGCGAACTGCTACACTCTCCGAATATGGTTCGATCGCCTTATTCTGATCCAAATCCAAACACTGGCTTCATTTTCAAGTAATTCTTCTTTAATGAATGTTCGAATCCTCCGAGCAGAATCTCAAATAGAGAAACTTAAAAGTAGATAGAGTACCATGTACCTTTTAATTCCGCTCCTAAATGCTTATCTTTGACAGATACGCGTATTTCGACTACCACTTGCAGCTAATCCCTTTTCTAATTCCTTGCCCGCTTTTTTTTACCTCAGCAATATGTTCTTTGAATCTTATTTCCAGAGTTCGTTTTGTTTGTCCTATATAGATTTTATTACAAGGGGGGCATGAAATTTTATATACTCCTGCTCTATTCAGTTTATTAATTTTATCCTTGGTTGATCCTAATCTAGATTTAAGCTGAGTACTCCTACTGCTGAAAACTAAATCTACTCCATATTTTCGAAATTTCTTAGCCAAAGGCTGTGTAATCTTGGTATCAAAATTCACCGCTACTCTTTTTAGCGGAATTAAAAGGTACACGGTACTCCATCTACTTTTAAGTAATTCTTGTTAAATTTGTTCCATATTCACCAGATATGGTACTATTTGGTACTCTTGATATTCAAGTGGTTCAGGTTTGATTCACTTCATATTTAGGTTATACTGTTTTGTTTCACTGCATTTCTCAGTTATTCAGGTAGTAATACACTTCATTTTTAATTCACTTCATATTTAAGGGTTTCAGGTACGGTTGACTGTATTTTTTAGAAATTCAGGGCTGATTTACTTCATATTCGAGGAACTCATTACTGATTCACTTCATCCTTAAGTAGTTCAGGTTTGATTCACTTAATTTACAAGTGATTTATTTCTGATATACAAGTTTGATTCAATTCATTCCATAAATATTCAGGTCTGCTTTGTTTTAAATTTAAGGAGTTCAGCATTGATTTACTTCATTCTTTTTCGCGTAACTCAGGTCTGATGCTTTTAGCTTTCAAAATATTTGGGTTCTAGTCTATTCATGATCAATACTGATTCACTCTATATTCAAATGTTTCATGTCTGTTATACTTCATATAAAAGTGATTCAGGTCAGATTCATTCCAAATACAAGTTAATTAAGTCTGATTTATTTTATATTCAAGTAAAGGCTCTGAATTACTTCATATCCACGTGATTCAGGACAGAAATAACTTCATATTGGGGACGGGCCTGATGTAGTGGTTAGAATATACGTCTCTCATGCTGAAGATCTGGGAACCCCGAGATAGTCGAATGTCAGTTCTTAATTTTTGATTCATTGCATTTTCCGTGTTCAAATAATTTTGTACTGATTCACTTCATTTCCAAAGCATTCTGGATCGGTCTACTTAATTTTTGCTCTCCGGATGTCCTTGACTTTCATTTGCCTTGAGAACGAATTCGCTTAAGTTGAACTGTAAAGCTTTTATTCCCTTTTTCCATAAAAGATATATAATTAAGATATATAATCTTATTGACCTTACAATTATCTGAAATAATCAATAATATTTGGCAACATGTTGCTAACGCAAAATGAAATTAAAATCCTTTTCTATTAGCCAAAAATCATATTTTTGAAAAAAAAAATTCCTTTACATGACTCTCAAGTTATTGAAATTTACCTTTGGAAACTTGTAATCAGAAGACAGTGTGTTTGTTTGACAAATTGAGACATAAATTTGCGAAAAAAAAAATACGTGTTCTAGTGAGACTCGGACTCACAACTCCGTGTACGCTAGACCTGTGGAATAGAAAGCAAATCTAAATCCAAGTACTAACCATTAACTCGACCCTTTTCGCAAATCCATGTCTCTTTCTGCCTTAGATGCCAAACCCCCAACACGCTTGCAACACCGATCACAAGCGAGAGCGAATTGTTTACAGATCTGGAGTTCTTACGCTCTACAGCCGCGTACCTATAAGCCGGATACTTGCCGGCACGAAATGTATCCCGAAATATATTCCGAGTTGCGTTCTCCTTGCGCAGTTGGTCGTAGAGCGTGCGACCGCACTGAGAGCTCAACGCATACTGAATTTCGTGCCGGCAAGTATCCGGCTTGCGGCTGTAGAGCGTTAGAACCAAGGCTGGTTCATTGTACTCAGTAGCCAGGAGGAGCTGAACCCGCCTTAGTAAGAACTCAGTACCTATCTATAAACAATTCACTCTTGCTTGTTATCGGGAGATAAAAGTGTTGGGGTTAGGCATCTAAGGCCGAAAGAGACATGGATTTGCGAAAAGAGACGAGTTAATAATAAATACTCGAATTCAATTTGGCTTTCTATTCCGCAAAATCATAAGGTGTTCTGTCACTTAGTTGGTTGAAGCGTCGGTCTAGCGTACACGGAGTCGTGAGTTCGAGTTTCACTAGAACGCGTGTTTTTTCGCAAATTCATGTATCAATTTGTCAAATAAACACACTGTGTCTTCTGATCACAAGTTCCCAAAAGTATGTTTCTGACATACCAGCAAATCTGGTATATGCCAGTTAAGGGCAAACATTCATTGAACATTGAAATTTCTTGTTAAATTCAGAAATAAGCATTTTCTTAACATTTAATCGAATGATTTTGCCGTAATAGCTAAACTTTTCCCCAATTTCAATGTATTAAAAGCATTTGTCAGAGTCCGGAGTGCTTAAGAACCTAACCTGATTCAACAGTTTCCTAAAGCTCAAATGCGAAAATTGATACATTTACAAATTTATTCACGAGATTTAATTTAATAAAATACATGGATCCAAAATATCCGTACTGATAACCGCGCAGCTATCTAGAGAGATGAGATGAGTTCAAATTTACTTGTCGAGGAACTTTTCGTGCTCGAAATTGTCTTGTTCTCCAAAGGCATTATGTATCATCGTACCTGCCACACGATATAATTATGCAAAAATGGTCAATTGCCAGAGAAAATTCTCAACTAATAACTGTGAAAGTGCTCAAAGAACACTAAGCTGAGAAGCAGGCTCTGACCCAGTTGGGATGTATTGCCAGATAGAAGAAGATATAGAGCATCCCGTCGAAACGAAAACAAGTTTGAGAACCACTGCCTTTAGCTTAAAAAAAGCACAACAACCCGACTCCTACAGAAATCAGTAGTAGGCACCACGAAACTGGTTGCGTCCCTCCCGATTGGAATGACTCTCGTGAACCAACATCGTGATCGGTGGGGTGGCAATCGTCATCGTTGCCAGAAAGAAACGAAACGACACGACGACGACGGGAGAAATGGCACATCGATATGTGCTATCTGCGGCTGCTGGCGGTTGGTAACTCACACTGCCTCCCAGTGGCGATAAACGGGGATGGGGACATCAGTTAGTCAAACCTACCAGCTCCACTCTGACACTCTGGCATGTACAGTATTGGACAATACATTTGCAACTTTTTCAATTTTAGATAAAATTATTTATGAACCGATATTCAACACATCTTTTTCTTTTAGGCATTACGTACCTCAGCTTAATGTTCAGTGAACACTTCCACAGTTATTAACTGTAGCTTTCTTTGCGGAACTTGTCATTTTTGCATTCGTATATCGTGTGACAGGCACGATAATACTCTATGTTCGTGAAAGTCAAAGAAATTTCCATTACGAAATGATCCTGGACCGACCAGGAATCGAACCCAGACACCTTTGTAACCACGGACTTCATCACTAGGCTAAGGAAGGCCACTTTAATTCAACATATATTTTTGAATATTTTTTTCCTATCACGTGTTAAAATGTGATAATGGTTTGACTAATGTGCAAGTGCCAATTCTTGCTGTGATTGAAAAAAATAACTCAAATTTGAAGAAATATGCAAATGTATTGCGCAACACTGTACCCATACGCAAGTGGAGATGAAGAAAGTTTTCTGGCTGGCTCCCCTCGTGTGTGAATGCTGCTGCGCAGCTAAATGGCGAAAAAGAGAGGCACCGGACGGGGACTACCTACTTTCAGTTAGTCAGTCGTTTGGCCAAGTTAGTCTTTCACGTTGTCTCGTCGCGTACGGTTTGGTTGGCCTAGGTTTTGGCGGTGACTATCTAGGTTTTCACTTTTTTCGGTTGCTCAATTTTTGGATAGTTGTTTCAACAAGTTCGGGCTCTTGAAGGACTTGATGTGAGTGTGTGCTGCCTGGAGTTAATCGATATCCGGAACAGAGTTGAGAGGGTTTTAGTGCTTTCTAGAAACTAGGGTGAAAGGTCAGTATAGACTTGCAGTCGTCGCGATCTGGAGCGGTGCAACTTTCATTCAAGGTTCCAGTTACCAATTTTGGATTAGTGGATACCTGGTTTTACCGGAATGGGAAAGGAATAGTACTAGTGTTGATAAATCGGTGTCGTCAAATATTGAGTGGTGATCAAGCAGTTAATTATGGAATTAAAATTGTGTGGCATTGAAATTTATCTTTCAAAATGATCTATCATCTGTGATTCCATATACTGTCAATTTTTGAAAGGTCAACGTACCAACGAGAATTAGACTTTGAATTGCGTGATATATCAGTTGACAATCAATCACGGAATTAAACCGCTAATAAGATAAAACAACAAATATGTTTTCCATTGCCTACGACTCCTCTATTGCTCTACACATTCAACCGGGATATTTTCAGATCTGTAGCAATAATAGAAAAGCACGCAAATAATATTACTTTCTCGTTCGTAAACTAATCTGAATCTAATCTAAATTTTGATAAAAAATTATCCAACTTAACTTTATTTAACACTGTTTGACAAAATTAAGAAGCGCAAAAAATGTAATCGAACCTTTGAAGATACTTTGTTTGGATTCAAAGTATTAATCTACTGATGTCTTCCAATTTATAGCATTGAATTTATCATATTTTTAAGTGATCCGAACTAGTTTTGAGAATCTCGTATTTTTTTCTTGAGAAATATAATATGACATGTTTCCTACGATTATTTTTGATTATTTTTACGAGATAACAAAGTTCATAAGGTTGATTAAAACTAAAGAGGATTTGATCACCTCATGTATATGGTACATTATATAGTTGAACAAAGAAAGCATAAGTTTGTTCATTGACTAATTGGACTCATATTTTGGGTTTTTATGTATCACCAAATGTTTACGAAAATAATTTCGAATAATGAACGATTTTCTTGGCAATGTGTTTTGACCACTCACAATTGATAGACGTTTTGACCCTTAGTATAGCCTGAACACCAAAAAAAAATGTGTATGTGTGTTAACGTTCAACGCTCCTTCATCGTAACATCGTCATTATTGAAACTTCAAAAGCAGTTTTTCTGTTCAAATCTAGAAATTATTCGATGAAAATGTGTTCACTGTGTTTCGGTTGGAGAAGAGAATACAGTGAAAACATTTTCCTGTCAATTTTCTTGGTTTTGAACGAAAAAACTGCTTTTGAAAATTTCGAAATCAATGACGGATCATGCCCCCTTAAGTTATACTGGAACCATAATAATGAAATTTATAAAACGTCGTGTAGCAACAAATAACTTAGTACCATAATGCTATTACAACAATTTATATGTAATCATACGCAGGACGAAGGTGATATTCATATTCGGTAAAGCGATAAGATATTGAAATTAACTTTTGTTGTTGCAACTCTAAAAATCGCTAAAATATCATAGTTTTGTGATTTTTTGCAATTCGTTGAGGCATGGATGAAAGTTGTCTACTCAGCGTCAAATTATTTCACCGTTCTGCACTTTACCATGTTATGAAATAAAACAAAAAAAGAAGTTTCAACCCCTAAGGGTATTTTGCAAATTTCAAAAAGCTTTGAAGCTAAATAAATTGGAAACGTAATTTAGCATAGTAACTGTCTACAGATTTTGAGGATCCTCATGTTAATTAAAAGTTGCCAATATTTTCCGGTTTCCATTATTGAGCATCCCGAACTTGGAGATTTTGAAATTAAAAATAAAATCATCGATATTCACCAGATAAGCTTAGGAATCAATGACACCAGGCTTAATGGTACGTTTGGTCTAACAGACATTTTGTCGAAAATGTTTAATTTCAAAATTAGGCATATGACATTTGATCGAACCTATATTTGGTATCCAATGTTAATAGTATGGAAACATAGTTTTACATTCGCAACGTCGAGCTAACGTTTTGTCGCTATACACAGATTGATTGATTATTTCAAATCAATACTATTAATTTTAACAACAATCAAAATGAGATTGGCAATAGTGTGCTATTTAATTTGATGAAACCTCTTTTCCCAAAATATTAACCCTCTGACAACCAACCCCTTTAGGAGGCGTACACTTTGGAATTTTATGTATTTTTCGTAGATCGGAAATCAAAATTATTTTATTTTTGGCTTGGACCTTGGACCATAACATGCATATAAGAAAAGTTTTTTACGACTTTCAATTTTTTTTTTTTATATTTTTGAAAAATGTTTGAAACAACGTGTTTTTTTCATAACTTTTAAATGTCTGGGGTTTATTTAGTGTGTAATAAAAAAACGTACCTTTAATATTTTTTTACAATCAACCTACCACAAAAGTAAAACTTGGTGGTATTAAAAAAAATCAAATTTGTTATTCCGTCAGTTGCATGGAAAATAATTGATGTTCAGAAAAAATATATAAAAATTTATGCTTTCGAAAGTACCGTAAAAACTCAAATTTTTATAACTGTCAAAAATCAGTAACCAGAAGAGGCTTCAAGACAAAATGAAAAAGGAAAGGGATTTTTTTAATGTATTCGAATCTTTTGAGCAGTATCTCTATAAAGAAACAAAAAAGGCAGCCCTCATTTGGCGGAATTGAAAGGTACAAGGTACTCTTATCAACTTTTTTGTTTCTGTAAAGATCAGGATGTCTATGAATAAAAATTAAAAACAAAAACCAAAATTCACATATTCGCAAATAAAAATATATCATTGCCCAAATCGTTTTAAGAACGATTTTAGATAACGAAAAAAGATATTCAGATCGAAAATAAAAATTTGGGTGTTAATAGGTTAATTAACCACTTACGTTTTTGACGCTTCATGCCACTTTTTCATTCAGGCTTGTTCTTCGAATCGAATGTTTGTGGGCTCCGTGGCCATGCGGTTAGTGTTACCAAGCATTTGGCCGCATCGAGTCAAGGGGTGTGGGTTCGATTCCCACTTTAGTCTGGAAAACTTTTCGTCAGGAAGGTTTTTCGACTATGCCACTGGGCGTTGCATGCTAGTCCGTTGTCTAGTGTGTTCAAAGGGCAAATCGTCCACTGGAAGCATTAACGTGTCGATGTCGAATCGAGATGAGCTGATCTTTAAGCCGACTTTTGCCTTCTCAATCAACTAGTCTTAGGGGCCGTCCATTGATTATGTGAGACAATTTTGACGTTTTTTTTTGACCTCCCGACTTTTGGAAAAAAATTTTGTATGAAAATACAAATAATTTGTATGGCGCATAAGAAATCTCAAACCCCCCGCTACCTTCTTCCATAACCCTTTACCTTATCCGATACACCGAATAAGAACAATTTTCCGGTTTAATTATTATCAATCAAACTATTTATCGGTGCTCTCATCGTATTGAAAGCTTCCACCGCAAAATCTTTTATTCACCCGAGGGCATCAACACCGCCGGCAATTATATTTGCTTGAGGACTGTTATTAGCCTAGAAGCCACTATTAGCCAATTTACCATAAATAGGGTAACTTATCCTTTTACCGACCCTTAATTATAAAAGTTTTCTTGAAGCACATTTTTCCTGACAAATATCATTATGTTTAAAACGTTGTAATAAAAAAACTTGTTGAGTAGTTTTCTAAACAATGATCATATTTTAAAAGAATAATAAATTCATTAAAGCTAAATAAACTCAAAACAATTATAAACTCAATTTCAGCCAATGTGCTTAAAATAATATTTTAAAATATTATTTGAAAGATCGTTGAAATCCTAGATATTGACCTGATTTCTTGTAATTTGAAGATAGACGTATATAGTTTAAAAGTATGATTACATAAAATGTGCCATTTTTCATCCAACAACAGATAATAATTCAGATTATTCGAAAGAATAGTTATCTTACCAACTTCGCAAAACTCAGAAAACGATAATCGATGCATAGGACAAGATTCATTGTTATACTGTGATAAAATGTAAGTAATGTAAATGTAAACCTGAAATTAACTTTTGATAAAATGTTATTAACTTCAACCATGCATTATATTGTACAAAAGTTGCATTTCAGCCACATATCTACTTCATCAAATGATATTTCAATACACCATTTCAAAATAAGCTTTCGATCAAATTTTGGTTCGATTACACGTCATTCGATCAAATGTTATTCTACGAATTGTTCTAAAGTTTTTCAACCAAATGCTCATTTGACTAAATGTATTTCGACCGAACGTCATTCGATCAAGCGTGTCAAAGCCGATTTATTATACCCGAAATTTGTTTTTAGAAGGTTGAGAAATTTAAGAAACGAGCCAAGCGCGATCAGTGAGAGGAATACAAACATCAGTGTCACCGTTCGACGGTCAGTGAGAGAAACTGCATGTTCGAAAGTTTGTTGTCTGTACTTTTTGTCACTGACGCTAAATGTTAGCATTTTAGAACGATATGAACAGTTACCCTATTGTTGATTTTTTTGGAAAATAAAAGTATAATAAAACAATTCAAAACGACCTTGTCTTAGTACAAAGATTTACTATGAAACATATTCTGAATAACTTTCTTGAAATTCATTGTAAAACAATGTTGAACCCGCCTATACTCAATCCCTCCTTCAAAAAGGATATGCAAGAGAGCAGGGTTTTGGTTGTGTATGCTGAGAGTGTGGAGGTGCAGCAAACTCTGTTTGTATGCAGGCTTGGGAACTGTGATCACAATTTGCCACAGTTCATCGATTCTGCCAATCAACCAAAACACAAAGCAGCCAATACCATCATTACCATCAGGTGTTGCGCTTCCAACGGTTCACACACTGCTTGACTGTTTTTGTCTCTCCACTACGACCGTTTTCGGGCAGCCATCTCGAGGTGAATGATTGAAAAAAATGTAAAATAATTCAATCGCTAATATTTCGCTTGTGTTTTCAACTAATTGAAATCTATTAGCGCCAACAGCAAGAGCACAATCACTCCGTTCCGATACATATAAACAAGTTCAATTTCATGCTGCCTTTATCGAGCAAAAATGCAAAACCCCGAAAACCGGAAAAATCGTGTCACCACTGTGCTCGAGTCATTTCGCATTCGGGTTTGAAAAAACGTTGCGAAGTAGAAGATTACAATTTTGAAGAGCCGTGATATTTTTTTTGTTTTGAACGGTCATGGTTTGCTTTGGATTTTGATGGTCGTGTAGAAAAATGTGAATGTCGAGGTGGTTAATGTTTGCTGCAGTACATTTTCCATCCCTGTTTGCATGTGTATTGCTACGCGCAAAGCAACCCGGATAAAAAATACAATACAAAAACAATATAAAGTATTGCAACAGTACCATTCAATATATTGGAAATACAATACAGTATATGTAAAATGACAATACAATTACAGTACAATATATTGTTTTAAACAGTTCACTGTATTGTATATGAGATTTTTGCAATATAATGTATGGGTGGTTAAGTATCGTAACAATACAAATATAGATATTTTCTCATACAAACATTTTGAAAATACAATACGATATATTGTTCATGTATTGTCTTGATTAGCAATTCGTGTATTGTTGTACAATACAAAAACAATTCAACGAACTGTATGATGGTTGCATTCATCGTTACAGCTAATGTCAAGTGACTTTCAAAAAACTACTTATTTTTACTTTTTGAATATTTTTCACCCAACATTTCTTGCTTTCTGAACTTGTTTTGTTTATTTCTTTCAGCAAAGCTACATAGAAAAAAGCAACAGTTGTTTAACGCGAAAATAGGAATTTGACCAAAATTGTAAGGTATAAAACCAATTAAAAACAATACAATGTTCTGTTACAATATATTATATTGTTTTTGAATTTTATATCCAAACAAGAATAATATTGCTTAGACATTCAATTACAATACGCTGTATTGTATCCAATACGTTATATTGTACATTAATGGTTTATTCCATTCACTGAATGATACGTTTTTATCCGGGAAGGCACGTGCCAAGTGTTATTTAAAAGTCGAGAAACGAACGAAGGAGAATATTTAGGGGAAAAAAATCTGTTCGTTCTTTTCCAGGTCACTTTTTATCTAATCCGTGCTGATCAAATGAACCGACTCTCGCCAATAAAGAGTTACGCATCACACGTTCTTTTGAGTGATCCGGACCTTTTGAACGGCTCTGATTATTTTTGACCATTTTTAGATTAAACCCATTCCACGTGGTAAACACGAAAAATTTGTTTGTTTACTACACTCAACTGTTAATTATTGCAATTAGTTTTAATCTGAGGAGGCGTTCAGAAAAATAAATACGCATGCTCAAAAGTAAAACTAGAAACATCAAAAACCAAAATTCATTAGTTAGTGAGAAAACGAATCAATGTCTTAAAAGTTCTTAAATGAATTTAATATAGCAAAAAATGATACTCACATCTTAAATGGAAATTTGAATGATTTACTAAACAAATTAAGATTTGAAGTCGTGTTTTGGACCATGTTTGGAATCTATTGAGAAAAATGAATTTACTTAACACATTGCTTCAAATGTGAAACACTTAGCACATTTAGATACATATAATTCAATTGCTTATACAGTATGTGTATTGGACAATCAAAGTACCTACTAATAAATTAATTTGTGTTTTCGAATAGAGGTCTCCCAATTTTGAACTGAACATGATTTATAAAACTTATGCTGGAACATTGGGCCGAATGGTTAATCATTGGATCGAAGGGAAATCCAATGAATTTGTTTACTTTTTCTTTAATAAATAACTAAGCCCAGTAGCGCAACCAGGATTTCGTTCTGAGGGGGTTTGACATCTTGAAAACAATGATATTGGGAGAGGTTTTTTTTTTTAATAAAAAATAGGTTTAAGGGTCATTTGGTCGAATGCCGTTTGGCCAAAAAATGACACTAATGGAAAACTATGAATAGCATGTGAAACACAAAATGTGAGTGCAACTGTAATGTGTGCAGAGTGCAAATGAGAGTCTCCTAAGAGGCAACCCCGTCTAAGTTAACATTACTACCGGTCACTTCATGCAGATAAGTGAATAATGCCTATAATACAACTGTTTTAAAGGCAAATTATCACTGATTTATAAATCACTAGCTCCTCAGTATGAGTTGAAAAAATAATCAGTGCTGATAGTGCAATCATTGAAATAACACCCACGGAATGGAAGTTCTTGTGATGTTGATAGTTAAGTAGAACTAATTGGGGGTTTGTTTGAAGTTGTTCAAGACATCGTTTATTTTCGATTATTTGTGACATATGACAATTATGTCTTCCGTGTAGTTGAAATCCTGTTGTCGCTGAGAATGTAGAAAAGGATAATTTTAACGTAAAATGTCGAGGACAACGCTCGGTGGAAAACTAGTCGTAACTATTAAGAGCAGTGTTTGGATTTTGATCCGAATAAGAGCCCTATGAATGTAAACATTGATTCTCTCGTTTGGTACACGGCGCGAGAGCGTGCAAGAGCAGCAACTCTCCTAAACTGCAACAGCAAATTCGAGTGACTGATATACTCTTCTTCTTCTTGGCATTAACGTCCTCACTGGGACAGAGCCTGCTTCTCAGCTTAGTGTTCTTATGAGCACTTCACTTAATGTGAAAGTCTGTTAAAACTTATTTCTTAGATTTAATTCTATCAAACTAACAATTCTATACTAGTTGAGAACAGTTTGGCCAACTTTATTAGCGTTTATGTAGATTTTTTCAGTGCTTTTACGTAATTTCATTATATTGAATTTTCAAGCCAAAACGTCAAACCCAGATTTCTCCTAGGAATTATTTTAAAATTGGCCCGAGGTGCGAAATGACCTCTGGAATCGAGCCCTGTGCTCAGGTTTGATGGACATTTATTTTTGTTTTCATAATAACGGACAACGGACTGTCGGGGAACCGTGACACTCTTTCCATGAAAGAAAGAGAAATCTCGGATGATCATTTTATTATATTTCACGCCAGTATTCATTTCAATGACAGAAGTTATGTTTTGAATAAGACTCTAGATCGAAGTTTCTCAACAAGAGGTTCGCGGACCCCGACCAAGTTCAAAGTACGCTGAACCGAACATGTCACAGCGAGACGTTTTTTTCGCCGTTACCAAGGTTGAGGAACAGTGCTCTAGATGAACGTATTATAAACCTCAATGTCAATAATGGTGCCCAGATAGCCGTAGCGGTAAACGCGCAGCTATTCAGCAAGACCAAGCTGAGGGTCGTGGGTTCGAATCCCACCGGTCGAGGATCTTTTCGTAAAGGAAATTTTCTCGACCTACCAGGGCATAGAGTATCTTCGTACCTGCCACACGATATACACATGCAAAATGGTCATTGGCATAGTAAGCTCTCAGTAAATAACTGTAGAAGTGCTCATTAGAACATTAAGCTGAGAAGCAGGCTCTGCCCCAGTGGGGATGTAACGCCAGAAAGAAGTCAATAATTATGACAAACCTCAGTTTTTGATGCACAGACTATGGCCAACATAAGGGGAAAAAGTATTATGAATATGTAAACAAGTGTAATACAAGTAATGGTTACATCAAAACAACTACACAGAACTGCCAATAGTAATGAAACCAGTAAAACACGATATAATAGTCTATGTTTAAAAGAAGAAAAAAATCTGATGAAATCATTACACATCAACTTTAGCACAAAGTTGATAACCTAAAAACGACCCAGCCATCAGCTCACAGTCTCGAAACCATGTGTGAAATTCAAATATTAATCCTAAATTAACAAGTTTTATCTGTCTCTTGGAGCTTTATATGGGACGTGCGGTAACATCATAAAAATCTACAAATTTAAACGTTGATCAGTCGTCTATAAATCCCAAACATCAGCGTTGTAGCAATCTAAATATTTGTGAGTTTGCAATTCAGCCAAACGGCATTCGGTCAAACGACCCATTCGGACAGTTGGCACTCGGCCAAACGGCCCGACACCGTTATTTGCTAAGCGCTATTGCAATCATTGCCTGTGGAAACATAATTGTCCAATGATACCGAATTGGCGATTCAGAAAATAACGCTTGTCCGTAATCGTTAAAAACTGAAAAATCGCCGAGTACCTATTTATATGTCATGAAGGTCGTAATTTGGCATAATACTGATGTTGAAAAGGTTCCAATATATTTTAATGGTTGAATAACTTCTCACACGAATGCTTCAGTTTGGTTTCTAGTAACTAGCAAAACATTTTCGTCATTTATTAGCTTAACAGCACTAAACAGAATAAATTACGCATTGGCCATTTTTTCATGCTAAATGGTGAAGCTTGGAGGCTTGTGTCTCGGCTTCTAGCGGGCTATTTAGAATTTTCACTACATGTTTATGTAGCAGAAAATTCATGGTATTTCAAACACAGTCTTGTTAGTTATCGTAAATTTTGTATTTTGCGAAAAAAGGCTTTACTTTCATTAAGCTTTAATTTTAAAACAAAAAAATTAGTGAATAATAATGTTCTAAACAAAAGATTGATTTATTTATCAATTTTGCATAAGAGTAGATTGCATTTATTTTTTTATTTTTTTTTTTGTCAAAATTGGAGATTAATTATTACTCAAAAGAATGATTTTGAAAAGCGAATTTCTGGCTAAGCAATGTATTTTTAAGTTCGGTGCATATCTTAGGTCAATATTTGTACTAGAAACCGAGATCCAAGGGTCAAAACTCGACCAATTTGTATGGAAAAACGACCAATGAAAATTATATTCTGTTTTATAATATAAATTTGCTAATATTTATTTTGCTATGATTTCTTCAGAGATGAAAGAATTAAAAGAAAAACATAGAAGATAAATATAACTGTTGAAACCACAGATCACTAAACTCAGAGTTTAAAGGAAGCAAAATGTGGAGTTTCCAGTCATCGCTATCAGACACATCCTTTAAAGATAGCCTTATTTTGAATGATCTTCAATCATGCTAAACATCCATACACCGGTATTGATCGATCAACAGTTGTATAAAATTATTTGATATACTGGGGTTTTTGGCCCAAGTTTTTCAGGCGGTCACTGGCATTGGCCGCAGGCCATATGAGCTTCTTGAAATCATCATCTTCGTCTTCTTGGCATTAACGTCCTCACTGGGACAGAGCCTGCTTCTCAGCGTAGAATTCTTATGAGCACTTCCACAGTTATTAACTGAGAGCTTTGCCAAAGTTGCCATTTTCGCATTCGTATATCGTATGGCAGGTACGATTATACTCTATTCCCAGGGAAGTCAAGGAAATTTCCATTACGAAAAGATCCTGGACCAACCGGAATTGAACCCAGACACCTTCAGCATGGCTTTGCTTTGTAGCCGCGGATTCGAACCACTCGGCTAAGGAAGGCCCCTTAGCATTAACACTGCATAATCATATGCAGTGTTATTGCTGCAACATTCCTCAAAAGAGATACATAGACTCCTCTTTGGGAGCATTCGCAAACACTTAATTCCCAAATCACTGCTTGACGCAATGTCGATAAGAGAATTCAGACAACCAGAGATCACATAAGCATTTACGTATATACTCGTTCATTTATCCAAATGGCATCACACCCACACAACACGGTGAATAAAATCGTTTGATTGACGATTTGACTTGCAGGAAACACTATGTACTTACGTAGCGTACATTCTTATGATAGAAGAAGATAATATCGGTGGTCAGATCTGATCTGACACATGCTCCGTCAAATTGATCTGATCGAGCTGATCAACTGATTCTGTACGTTATGCCTAACACTTCTTTTCTAGCAGATACATGGATAGCATGGAGGTTGTAAAATAGCGTTACAATACGTTTAAAAGCTACAATAACTTGCGAACCAACTTTGAATGCCGACATAATCGACGTTAGAAAGCATCTCAATCTGTCAATTTATTCAGCTTTAGTAAATTAAAACGATTTTCAATCGACAACTCAAGATGTTTTCGATGCGAATGGTTGAATTGATGGCAATGCAATTGGTACTCCGATCAGCTACTCAGCACAACAGCAAACACTTGCAAATGCAAATTAGCTCAAACTGCCAAGTGTTGCACTGCCATGCAGCCACGCGGTTGTGCACTCAAAGCAGCATGCACTTTTTGATAACAGCCTCCAGATCATTTTGCAGCACAAGTTCATCGCTCAACCTTGAACGCACCCCCCCCCCCCCCTCGGCTACTGCAATCGCATTAATCCACTTATCATGATCCCTTTTCTCTCCCTCCCATCTCACCGATAGATGATTTCCAAACTGCTAGTCCTGACCTGCCTGGTGGCTGCCGCAGTCTGCGAGTCAAAGCTGAAGGTCGACGTGGTCAACGTGCCGGAAGGATGCACCACCAAGAGCAAAAACGGCGACATGCTCACGATGCACTACACCGGCAAGCTCACCGATGGCACCAAATTCGATTCCAGGTAAGTGTGCGGGTACATTGCAGGGGGACATTTAGGTGTACAGATTCGCTACATTTGCGCCTCGAAATGGGTCACAGGGCAGCCGTTGATTTAGTAGGTACCGTAAATTGAAGTGTTTTAGACTTGGAGTTCGGATAATTAACCTGAAGTGTACGATTTGACAGATAACTTTGAATTATTCAAACAATGTTTGTTGGAAAATTAAAGTTCTTTAATTTTACAATCAAACCTTCATGCCAAACACTGTCGAATGCTTTTTCTATGTCTAGAAGAGCAAGACTAGTAGAATAGCCTTCAGATTTGTTGGAACGAATCAAATTTGTTACACGTAAAAGTTCATGGCGGAATCCGAACTGTTCATTGGTAAAAATTGAATTTTCGTTGACATTTTTGACCTTTTCAAAAAAGTTTACTGATGAAGGGAAGCAAACTGATTGGACGATAGCTAGCAGTTTTTGCAGGATTTTTGACCGGGTTCAAAATTGGTGTAACCTTGGCATGTTTCCGTTTTTCAATATGCCAACTGAAAACATCGTTAAATATTAAGAATGATAAGCTACTTTCTGGAAGATTTTGATGAGGATATAAAAATTTTCATCATCGCCATTTCATTTTTTTGATATTTTTATAACAGTAAGTTCTTCAAAATCAGTTTCTCAGGAATTTTCGAACACGTTCCTTTGATTGAGAATGCTTTCGAAATCCTGAGAAGCTTGATTTTCAATTGGATTGATGAGTCCTAAATTAAAATTGCGCGCGCTTTCAATCTGCAGTTTTTGAGCCATTTCACAATTAGTATGTTATATTTTGTTTTCCTCTTTTAATGTTTAACTTGACTACTGAGGATTTTTCAAAATTATAGATAATTTTCAAAAGGGCTTAGAGCCGGGATCCAATTGAGAATTTTTTTTATCAAAAACACTTAAAACGTGTTTTAAATTCTTTTTGCAGATCCTGTCATATAATTTTTATATATAGAAATCATCATCAGACATCTGAAAACTAGAAAATAAATAGTATATGAATCATATGATGCTTATTCTCAGATAGGCACGAAACATTCAGTATTCTTGAGAACAATTACTATATGGATCAAATTTCCCCAAGTGATCAGTTTGGCCCCGGATTACGGTACTGTCCTCACCGGATTCGCCATCACTCGGCCAGACTGGTCTCTTATCAATTTTCCAATATCTTTGACGCGTGGTCGCGTTCCACGTATAGTCGGTGTCAGTGTGGCAAACACTGCGCTGCTAAATTGGGGTATCACCCATCGGTTGGGGCTAATTATTCAGGTAAACATATGCTCAGTGTGTATTGGAATTCGGTATTGGTAAAAGAGTAAGCTGTAAAATACTGGTGCGATAATACTATTCGACCACGTTGCAGCATGTACTGGATTATGTGAGGCTATGTCGTTGCAATTGAGGAATTATGTGATCTCTTTTCAGAAACTTGCTCACTATTTCTCTGCCAAACTGTATTTTGAATTGCTAACAAAAGTTGTCCCTAAAATCACGTTTTTCACTTTTCTTCTTGCAGTACATTTTGATACACAGTTTTTAGGAGCTCCTGAGAAATCTTCAAAGATTCTCATTCAACAGTTCTACAGATTCTTTGGGCAATTATTCTCAGATTCCTCGAGGAACATCTTCAGGAATGCCTCGAGTGACTTTGGCAAAGTTTTTTTTTTCCTGAAACTCCTGCAGGAAGTCCTTCCGAAACTATTCTAGAGATTCTCCACAAATTGCTCTCGGAATGCATTTAGAAATATCGCTCATATATTCTTTGAAGAGATGCATTCTGGAAGTTCCAAAATTTGCTACAGGAAAACCAACGCATTTTCCTCCAGCATTCATCAAGGGTTACTTTGAACAATATGTCAGAGTTTCCTCCCAAGATTTAACAACTAATCCTTGCACAAATTCTAATCAGTAGTTACGCTAGCAGATTTTCCGAAAATTAATGTAAGAGTTCTTTCAGGAAAATTTCCAAAAGTTCATTTCTGAGTTCACTGGTTTCGATCGTATTCATTTTGGGAAACCCTACTAGGATTCCTCCAAGAGGTTCTAGCCAATTTTCCAGTTACACCACCAAAAAAATTCTGCAAGATGTTAACCATGTTTAAGTTGCTCTTAAACAATCATCAGAAATAATTATGAAAATTCTTCAAAAAAAACTCCAAGCCAGGAAATAAATATGGTAACTGACCTCTACAAACATTTCTATTATTTTTTCTATCATTTTTCCTAGGTTTATTCCAGCAGGCTTTCCAAGCATTTCTCGAGTAATTTCACAAGTATAACCCTCATGAACTCTTCAAATTTTCATTATAAGATTATCCCAGCGAATACTCTAGTATTTTTTCCTAGCATTTCTACAAAAATGTTTTCAGAGATTCGGTATGATTTTTATCAAAGAAAACGTCCGAAAATACTGCAGAATACTATCCAGAAATTCAACTATTTCTTGAACATGCATTTTGGAAATTTGACTAGAAAATTTACCAAGACCTTCTCAGAAGTCCAGGAATTTTTAACATTTTAAAATGTTCACCATAGAATATTGATGGGAAACAGATGTTTCGGACGATGTTTCATTATGGAGATATTAAAAAAAAAGTTTTTCTAAGAGCAACTTTTGGTCGATTTGCAAAATTTTGTTTTATTTTTTGTCACGTTCTGATGAAACAATAAGCATCTTAAAATGGTTCTTAACCATAATGATTATCATGATCATTTCTCTAGAAGTAGCAATTTTAGAATAATAGCAAATCTATTGTTAGTTAAATATGCAATAAAATCGTCCATGTTTATTAGTTATTCGTGATTCTCCATCAAGAAAGATAAGTAAGTGGGGATAAATATGGCCTATACTCTAGAAAACGTATTGATCTTGATGGAGCATCACAAATTACTAATGAAAATGACCTATTTTATTAGTTAAATAATCATTTTTTGCATTGAACTTGATATCATACTAAAATTGCTACTTCTAGAGAAGTGATCATGATGCTCATTATGGTTAAGAATGATTTCAAGATTCCTTTTAAATCATCAGAACGTATTTATTTTGACAAACAATATAGATTTTCAAAATCTACCAAAAGTTGTTCTTAGAAAAACTATTTTATTAAAAATTTCTCCATCATGAAACTTTTTCCCAAACATCTGTTTCTATGCTGAAAATTTAAAATGGGATTCGTGTAATTTACAATTTATGTTTTATTTTTGAATTTTTCATGCAATAATTTCAGTGTATGTTTATTTTTTCTTTAAGTACAAATGGTTTATTACAACTTAGAACTCTTTTCTCTAAAATCAAGAGTTTTGGAGTCCGAATTTTTAGAAAAAAAATGCATGTGAAAACTTATCGGACACTTTCAAAAGTTATATACTGTTTCAGAATGATCGATTTTTTATGGAAAATATTTATTCTACCACACCGAAATCATGTGCCAAATTTGCTGCAAATCGAAAATGGTCGAGTTCTGTTACTGATCGATTTGACATGGAACTCGTCATAAGTTTCATTGATAATTGGGCTTTAGGACATTTGGTCTAATGACATTTGGTCGCATGATGTTTGGTCAAAAGTACATCAGTCAAAGGGACATTTGGTCGAATGGACATTTGGTCGAAAATCTTCAAAACATTCCGTCGAATGACATTTGGTCGAACGGATATTTGGTCGAAAGCTTATTCTGGAATAGTTTATTGAAAGATAATTTGATAAAACAGAAATCTGACGGAAATGCAACTTTTACACAATGGTTTGAACATTTGATCAAAACTTCATTTTGAATAAACCAACATTTTATCGAAATTCAATAATGTATCATCATATGCTGATTATTGTTTTCTACGTTTTACGACATTGGTCGAAAACTTGCTGTGCAGAGTGTTCAACTCTGAATTGTCAACTGTTGTTGGATGAGATGACGGTTATGTAATCCTATCAATAATCATACATCTATTTGTTTGTGATCAAAATTTATGCAAATATTTAGAAATTCGATAGTTATTCAAATGAACTTTATAAAATAAGTATTTCTGCACATTGACTGGAATATTGAGCATAAGTGAATATATTATTCTTTCAAAACTTCATCTTCTTCGTAATGAACTCCCGATCTTCATCTGATAGAGGCATCCGGAGACAGTTCCGGGATTTTTTTTAAATTTTGGGCCTTGAAGCTTACGGACTTGTGTAAAATGTCGAAATCAGATTTGAAACGGCAAAAAAATAATTGTTTTCAGGAAAACCTTTATGGTGCAATGAATCTTAAGTGTAAGCAACAGGATACACGTTTCACTACTTATGGTCAATGGGTTGCACACATGCCCTGATTCGCTACTCGTTACATAGTTTCGCACATACGCTAGTGTCTATGCACGAAAAATCGCTAAAAGGTAACACAAAACATATTTGTAGGGCGAAATGCATCTAACGAATTATTTCCAAAAATTGGGAACTATTTTCGAAAAAATATTTGGTACCGGTTGTGCGTGATGATAATAAGTATCACGCCTTCCAAGTATTTTTTCGATTGAAGCTTCCATTCACAAAATATTGAAAGTTAGATGCCTTTCCCCATACAAAATAAAATGTGAAAACTTCTGCTGATCAACTGTGGACAAGAGCAAAGCAGGTAATCCATTGGTCTGTTGTGACTTCCAGATTATTTCGATTCTAATTGCAAATTTATTGCTTTGCTGAGGTTTGAATGATTACGATGAGAGCAATGAGAAATAGTTTGATCAAAAATAACAAAACAAGAATATTGTGCTTATTCTGAATATTGAGTGAGGTAAAGTGAGTTTATTGAGGTGACGAAAGTTGTCTTGCTTCAATTTGGGATATCTCCATATATTGGGAGAGTATGGTTCTTCTAATTTCATTGCAAAATATTGCTAATCGCATATTGATTGTTGGAAAAATGACTACTACTTTTTTCAATTTTTCATTTCGATTACTTTGTGTATTAACGAAAAAAAATTGCTCTCGACGATAATCGGATTGAACGTAAAACTTTGC
Source organism: Aedes aegypti (assembly GCF_002204515.2). Lineage (NCBI taxonomy): Eukaryota > Metazoa > Arthropoda > Insecta > Diptera > Culicidae > Aedes > Aedes aegypti. The sequence goes on from NC_035108.1 coordinate 387,571,309, forward strand.
ATCCATTTTATTCAAATTCGACCAAAAGTCCCTTAAACGAAATGTCTGTTCCACCAAATGCCATATTATTTCTATTGCAATTGAACCTTTTCGACGTCCATGTGAGGTCTTGAGAGTGATACATTCTTCTTCTTCTTGGCATTAACGTCATCACTGAGATAGAGCCTGCTTCTCAGCTTAGTGAGTACTTCTACAATTATTAACTGAGAGCTTTCTTTGCACAAAGTTGCCATTTTCGCAATCGTATATCGTGTGGCAGGTACGATTATACTCTATGCCCAGGGAAGTCAGGGAAATTTCCATTACGAAAAGATCCTGGATCGACCGGGAATGGAACCCAGGCAGCCTCAGCATTGCTTTGCATTGTAGCCGCGGACTCTAACCACTCGACTGAGGAAGGCCCCATGGGAGTGATTTCTGAAGAAATCTTTTAACAAACACCCGAATTTGTTTCTCATAAAATTTTTGAAAATGACTAGAAAATTTATATATAAACAGGGTGTTAGGTTCGTGAGTGCAGACATTTTAAAGGATGATAGAGGACCATGTTAGATGAAAAAAATCGTTCTACGGATATGGTCAATTCTTAACTGTTATCGAGTTATTAAACATTTATTGTTTTAGGATATGTTTGTCTTCAAGTGGTTATAACTTTGGAATAGTTCAACGCATCTCAATTCTCTTACTTCCATTTGAAAGCTAATTGAATTTCCCATCTACTAACAACTTTACATCTAATGGGTTTTGCAAATAAATTCATTTTTAAGAGCAAATAAGTTCAAAGGTAGTGATTTTTCTCTTGTTTTTGTCAGTTTACTTTAAAAAATGCGTAATAAATTTCATGTTTGTCTTAAGCAAGGCCGTGTGTTTTAAGCTGCTCTACAATTCGTTCTTTGACACCAAACTGCTATCTCTACGCGTTCTCTTGCAATTTTGATTTGAACACGCCACTTTGGGTCATAAATTTTGGTCCGTAAACGCAACAGGTAACAGTTCATTTCACCCCACTGTGTTGCAAAATTTGACGCATTGTTTGCATCCACGCACAGCACACTTGATCTCAGGTTTAGACAACAACAGCTTGGCGCGTATGATTAAGCACACGCTGCTGTGCGTTCTTTTACATGCTATTTGAAACTTAAAATAAATCGTTTTTGTCCGAAATCAACTTTTCAAAATGTTGAAGGAGTGTAGTAAAACATTGATCGGTTTGTTATTTTTCTGTTGATGATTGATCTGAATTGTAAGCAATAATTGTCATTGCTCGTAGAGTTAATGTATCAAAGTACTGCATAACAGTATTGAAGAAACAGCATTGAACATACAGAAAATGTTTATCTGGTTGATTCATATCAGTTTATTTGAAGGCTCTGTGCACTGTTCCAAAGACTGCAAGGATGCTGCTAAACATTTGAAAGCAATAACACGCTTACGATACTTACAAACTTTGAGTGTATCCCAGTCCCAGTTTTACTGTGAATCTCATTCAACTATTAACGCCAGGAATTAAATTGTTTAATGATTCATTCAAAAATAACCTAGAAACTTTGCTGGAAGTTTCCCCAGACCTATTAACTATTCAAGAATATCTCGAGAAATTAATTCAGGGATGCGTCCAGACATTTAAAAAAAAGTGTCTACACCGAGGAATTGTCAAATAAACTCTTGTATGAATTTTTCAGCTCTTCTTTAAGAAATTGTTCATGGTAACCCTCACCAAATTTGTAGTGGAATTCGTTTAAAAGTGCTTTACAAAATTCATCCTGATATTTACTAAGGTATTCGTGTTGAAATTTATCTAGGGATTACACCAGGAATCTCTCAGGTTCTCTTATAAAACCAGGACAAATTCAAACTGGATTTTCTCCAGATATTTTTTGAGGAATACATAAAATTTTCAATTCAATTCTTCTCAAATTATCCAACAAATTCTTCAGAGAGGTGCTGAAAAATGTTTGAAACAAGAAATCTCATGAGGATATCGAAGAATGAGTTGATGGAAAAATTGAATTCCAGGAATCCTTGAAAAAATCTTCAATAGACTCGATGGAAAAATGTCTGATAATATTCCTTGAAGAACCACTCGAAGTTTGGTTAATTGTGTTTATTTTAAAGATCCATTCCTCCAGAATTGATGTGGAAATTCCTCCAGAGTTTTTCCAGGAATTTTTCTAAAAAATTCTTACGGAGTTCTTCCAGTTATTTTTCCGAAGTTCCTCTGGAGCTCCACCGGTAGTTTCTCAATAGTTCTTCCGAAAAAGTCTCCAGAGCTCAACCAAGAATTTGTTCTTCGGCAATTCCTTGGGACTTCATCCGGGTACTCTTCCGGAGTTTCTTCTGGAATTCCTTCGAAGCTCCATTGATTTTTTTTTCAAATGTTGCTTCCTAAACTCCTTTGGAACTGTACTGTAGTTCCTTTAGGAATTTACACGCGAGTTGCTTCAAGAATCTGACAGCTTTACCAGAAATTTTACCGCTGTTACTCCAGGAATCCTGCCGGTTGTTCCTCCGAGAATTTTCCAAGAATCCACCCGAGAGTTTTCTTGGAAGTCCTCCGGGAGTTCCTCCAAAAATTCCTTCAGGAGTTCTTCCACAAATTCCTTTGAAAGGTCCTCCAAGAATTTCTGAGGATTCCTTTCCCGGGAGTTTCTTCAAAATTTTCATAGGGAGTTCCTTCAAGAATTCCTTGAGACCTCATCCTAAAATTCCTAAGTTCGTAAGAAGTCTCTATGAAGAAAATCCAATGGAATTCCCTGTAGAGCTTTGGAGGAATCCCGAAGGATATGCTGGATGGAATTCAGAAGAATTACTGCAACAATTTTGGAAGAATTTCTTGAGCAACTCCGGAGGAATAACCGTTGAAGCTACGAAGGAATTCTCGGAGGAACTCTGAAGGAACCCTGGACAAATTCGTACAGAACACTTAAAGAACTCCTTAGCCGAGTGGTTAGAGTCCGCGGTTACATAGTAAAGCCATGCTGAAGGTGTCTGGGTTCGATTCCCGGTCAGTCCAGGATCTTTTCGCATAGAAAATTTCTTTGACTTTCACAGAGTATCATCTTACCTGCCATACGATATACGAATGCGAAAATGACAACATTAGCAAAGAAAGCTCTCAGTTAATAACTGTGGAAGTGCTCATAAGAACACCACGCTGAGAAGCAGGCTCTGTCCCAGTGAGGACGTAATGCCAATAAGAAGAAGAAGACTTAAGGAACTCCGGAGGAATACCAGGAGAAACTCTTGAGAAATTCGCGGAGGAACTCTGGGATATTTCGCTGAGAAAATCTAGGGGAATTTCCGAAGTAACTCTTGAGGAATTTCTAGCGGAACTCCGGAGGAACTGCACGAGTTCTGGAAAATTCCTGGAAAAACTCCGAACTTTGGCGGTAATCCGAAGAAATACCTGCTGGAAATCCAAAGAAATTTCCGAAGCAAATCTGAAGGAATTGCTTGAGGAACTCCGACAAAAATTCCATGAGGAACTCTGAAGAAATTCGTAGCGGACCTCCAAAAGAATTCCTGCAGGAACACCGAAAGATTTGCCGGAGGAACTGCGGAATATTTTCTAGAGAAACTTCGAAAAAAAATTCTGAAGGAACTATGGAGGAAATCCTGGAGGAATCTGGCGGGGTTTGACTGTAACTCTTAATCGTTCTGATTTAACGGCTACGCAGTCTTTCAGAAAATGAAACGAGGTTTATAATTTGCCCTACGTTTCATCCCGGGGTTGGTGTCTTGGAACTTTGGAGAAATTTCTGGAGGATCTTCAAAGGAACTCCTTGAAGAACTCCGAGGATTTTTTGGAGGAACTCCGAAAGAATTCCTAGATCCATAAAGGGATTGCCGGCAAAAATTTTGAAAGAATTCTTGGAGAAATTTCTAGAGAAACTACGATGGAACTCCTTGAGAAACTCTGAAAGAATTCCGTGAGAAAATCCGAAAGAATTCCTGGAGAAACTTGGAAGCCTGGAGTACTTTGAAAAATTCCCGGTGGAGCTCTGGGGGATTTCCAGAAGGAAAAATCCTGGAGGAATTCCGGATGAATTGCCAGAAGAACTCCGGACAAATTGTTGAAGGAACTGCAGAAGAACTGCTGTAGATCTGCTGACGAATTTACGAGGGCAATCTGGACAAAATCCTGGAAGGATTTCTGAAAATACTACGGAATAACTCCAAAAGGAGCTATGAAGGAAATCCAATGGAATTCCCTGTGGAGCTTTGAAGGATAAGCTGGATACAATCTAGAAGAAGTACTGGAAAAATTCCGGAGGAATTTCTGGAGCAACTCAGAAGGAATTTTCGTTAAAGCTACGAAGGAATTCTCGGAGGAACTCTGAAGGAACACTGGACAAGTTCCTAGAGAATCTCCAAAGGAAATCCCGTAGGAACTACGGAGCAATTCCTGTAGGAATTTGCAGGCGTTCTTGTAGAAACTCCGGATGTGTTTCTGGAGGAACTCCGGAGGCGTTTCTAAAGGAATTCCTGGAGAAACTAAGGATGAAAATTCGGAGGAGTTAGCGTTGGAGCTCCAGAGGAACTTTTCAGGAATAACTGGATGAGGAATAGCTAGAGTACCTCCAAAGGATTTTCTGAAATAACTTTGGAAGAATTTCCAGTGGAAATCCGGAGAAATTTCCGAAGAATTGCTGATTTAAATCCAGAGGGATTGCCTATGGAAATGCGGAATAATTTCTGGAAGGATTTGAAAAAAATCCTGGAGGAACTCCGGAAGAACTTCACGAGGAACTCTTGAGGAATTCCGGGAAGGAAGTCTAGAGGAATTCCCGTAGAAACTTTTGAGACAATTCCAGAGAAATTCTGCAGAAATTCTCGAAAGGAATGTAGGGAATTTTTCGAAGTAGCTTCAGAAGAATTCCTAGTGGATGGAACTCTGGAGCATTTCCAAGGAACTATTTGAGGAACTCTGGATAATTCCTGGAGAAATTCCGAAAAAAAGGAGGAACCACGTAAGAAATGCGAAGGAATTCCTTGTAGAGCTCCAAAAGAATTCCCGGAGTAATATTTGGAATTACTCCAGAGGCATTTCTAAAGGAAATTCCTGAAGGAAATCCTCGGCGAGGAATATCTAGAGAAAATTCCCACAGAAATTCCTAGGAGAAATCCCTGGATGAATTTCCTGGAGCGAATCCTTGAAGGAAATTCTGGATGAATTTCTGTAGCTAATCTCCAGAGCTATTCCTGGAGAGATTTCGGAGGAATTGATGAAAGAAATCCCCGAAGAAAATTATGGACAAAATCTCTGGATGAAATCCCCGGATCAATTCCTGGAGGAAATACTTAGACGAGTTCTTGGAGGAAATCTCCGAAGGAATTCCTAGGGGAAAACCCCGGCGGAATGTCTGAAGATATCCCTGGAAAGTTTTCTGAAACAAATTCTGGAGGAAATACCCGGAGAAATCGCTATTGGGAATTCCCTGAGGAATTCCTAGAGAAAATCCCGGAGTAATTCTTGGAGGATTATTATTTATTTAGTTGGTGTTACATCAATTAATTTGATAAAACCTCGTTAACGATGTTACGCCAATTTACTCGGTCCAAGGCTGTGTCTCTCCAACCTCGATTTTGGCCCACGTTCTCCAGATCTTGTTGCACCTGATCAAGCCACCTCGCTCGCTGTGCTCCCCGCCTTCTTGTGCCAACCGGATTCGACGCGAACACCATCTTTGCAGGATTGTTGTCCGGTAGTCTTGCAACATGCCCTGCCCAGCGCACCCTTCCGGCTTTAGCAACCTTCTGGATACTTGGTTCGCCGTAGAGCCTAGCGAGCTCGTGATTCATTCTCCGCCGCCACACACCGTCCTCCTGCACTCCGCCAAAGATCGTTCTAAGCACCCTTCGTTCGAACACTCCAAGTGCTTGCAGGTCCTCTTCCAGCATGGTCCATGCTTCATGTCCATAGAGGACCACCGGTCTTATAAGCGTTTTGTACATGGTACATTTGGTGCGGGGGTGAATCTTTCTCGACCGCAGCTTCTTCTGGAGCCCATAGTAGGCGCGACTTCCACTGATGATGCGTCTCCGTATTTCACGACTAACATTGTTATCAGCCGTTAACAAGGATCCGAGGTAAACGAACTCATCAACCACCTCAAAAGTATCCCCGTCTATCGTAACACTGCTTCCCAGGCGGGCTCTGTCGCGCTCGGTTCCGCCTATCAGCATGTACTTTGTTTTTGACGCATTCACCACCAGGCCGACTTTTGTTGCTTCACGTTTCAGGCGGGTGTAGAGGTCTGTCACCGTTCCAAATGTTCTGCCGACAACATCCATATCATCCGCGAAGCAAACAAATTGGCTGGATCTTGTGAAAATCGTACCTCGGTTATTGAACCCGGCTCTCCGCATGACACCTTCTAGCGCGATGTTGAACAGCAGGCACGAAAGTCCATCACCCTGTCGAAGTCCCCGGCGGGATTCGAACGAACTGGAATGTTCGCCCGAAATCTTTACGCTATTCTGCACACCGTCCATCGTTGCTCTTATTAGTCTTGTGAGCTTCCCGGGAAAGCTGTACTCGTCCATGATTTTCCATAGCTCTTCGCGGTCGATGCTATCATAAGCCGCTTTGAAATCGATGAACAGGTGATGCGTTGGGACTTGGTATTCACGGCATTTCTGGAGGATTTGCCGTACAGTGAAGATTTGGTCCGTTGTCGAGCGGCCGTTGATGAAACCAGCTTGATAACTTCCCACAAACTCATTTGTTATTGGTGATAGACGACTGAAGATAATCTGGGATAGCACTTTGTAGGCGGCATTCAGGATAGTGATCGCACGATAGTTTTCACATTCCAGTTTGTCGCCCTTCTTGTAGATGGGGCATATGACCCCTTGCTTCCACTCCTCCGGCAGCTGTTCGGTTTCCCAGATTTTGACAATCAGCCTGTGCAGACAGGCGGCCAACCTCTCCGGGCCCATTTTGATGAGTTCAGCTCCAATACCATCTTTACCAGCGGCCTTATTATTCTTGAGCTGGCTGATGGCATTCTTAACTTCCCTCAATGTGGGGGCAGGTTGGTTTCCTTCATCCGCCGTGCTGACGTAGTCACTTCCTCCGCTGTCGTGACCCTCGTCGCCTGTGTTCTCCGTGCCATTCAGGTGTTCATCGTAGTGCTGCTTCCACCTTTCAATCACCTCACGTTCGTCCGTCAAGATGCTTCCGTCCTTATCCCTACACATTTCGGCTCGCGGCACGAAGCCTTTTCGGGATGCGTTGAGCTTCTCGTAGAACTTTCGCGTTTCTTGAGAACGATGCAGCTGTTCCATTTCTTCACATTCCGCTTCTTCCAGGCGGCGCTTTTTGTCCCGGAATAGTCGGGTTTGCTGCTTCCGTTTTCTTTTATATCGCTCCACGTTTTGTCGCGTTCCTTGCTGCAGCATTGCAGCCCGCGCTGCATCCTTCTCCTCCAAAACCTGCCTGCATTCTTCGTCGAACCAATCGTTACATGTCCTCCTTTCCACGTACCCGACGATGCTCTCGGCTGCGTTGTTGATGGCTGCTTTTATGTTGCTCCAGCAGTCCTCAAGAGGGGCTTCGTCAAGCTCGCCCTCTTCCGGCAACGCTACCTCGAGATGCTGCGCGTATGCGGCAGCGACGTTCGGTTGGGCCAGTCGCGCTAGGTTATACCGAGGCGGGCGTCGATACCGTACATTGTTGATGACGGATAGTTTTTGGCGCAGTTTCACCATCACTAGATAGTGATCAGAGTCGATGTTAGCGCCACGATAGGTTCTGACGTCGGTTATATCGGAGAAGTGCCGTCCATCGATCAAAACGTGGTCGATTTGTGATTCCGTCTGCAGTGGTGATCTCCAGGTGTATCGATACGGGAGGCTGTGCTGGAAGTAGGTGCTGCGAATGGCCATGTTCTTGGAGGCGGCAAAATCTATCAGTCGTAGGCCGTTCTCGTTCGTCAGCCGGTGGGCGCTGAACCTTCCAATCGTCGGTCTGAACTCCTCCTCCTGGCCAACCTGAGCGTTCAAATCACCTATGATGATCTTGACGTCGTGGCTTGGGCAGCGGTCGTACTCGCGTTCGAGCTGCGCGTAAAATGCGTCCTTGTCATCATCAGTGCTTCCGGAGTGAGGGCTATGCACGTTTATGATGCTGAAGTTGAAGAACCGGCCTTTGAGCCTCAACTTGCACATTCTTTCGTTGATCGGCCACCACCCGATCACACGCCTTTGCATATCACCCATCACTATAAAAGCTGTTCCCAGCTCACGTGTGTTGCCGCAGCTCTGGTAGATGGTATGATTACCTCTAAATGTTCGCACCATCGAACCTGTCCAGCACACCTCCTGCAGCGCTACGATGTCGAAACCGCGGATCTTCAGTACATCGGAGAGTAAATTCTTGGAGGATATCTGATGCAAATCCCAAAAATTTCCTGGAGGAAATCTCCGGAAAAAATCTCTGAAAAATCCCCGATTTAATTTTTGGAGAAAGAGAATTCATCCACAGAGGAATTCCTAAAGAAAATCTCCGGAGGAATTCTTGGAAAACATTTCCGGAGGAATTTCTGGATGAAATCCCAGGAGGAATTTCGGGAGGAAATCCCCGGAGGTGCTACTTGAGGTACCTTTCGTAGCAGTTCCTGGAGGTAATCCCCGGAGGAATTCGCAAAACAAATCGCTGGAGGAATTCCTGGAGAAAATCTCGGGGGAGTTCTTGGGGGAATCCCCGGAGGAATTCATAGAGCAAATTGTCAGACGAGTTTCTGGAGGAAATCCTCGGCGGAATTGCTATTACAGATCTCCTGGGGATTTCCTGGAGAAAATCTCCGAATGAGTTCTTGAGGGATATCCCCGTAGGAATCGTTGAAATTGCCGGAGAAATTCCTGAGTGAAATTTCCGAAGAAATTTCTGTGGGAAATCTCCGGATAAATTCTCTGAATAAATGCCGGAAAGAATTTCTTGACAAAATCTTTTGAAGAAATTCCTGGAAAAATCAACCGGAGTTTTTGGTGGAAATCACCGGAGGAATTCTTGAAAGAAATCTCTGGTGCAAATCCCCAGCGAAATTTCTGGAGTAGATCCCGGATCAATTCACTGAAAAACTCCTTAAAAGAATTCCTGTTGGAAAGCCTCTAAGAAATTCCAGGAGAAAATCCCCGGAGAAATTCCTGGAGCACATTTTACACCGAGGAATTGTAAAATGAGGGATATACTACAAGATCAAATATTGGTCGCAGTGGTTTATGTTCCGAACAGCAAAAAAAAAGCTTTCTTGAATGATATTCTAAAACTTCCTGATTTGTTTTTCTTCTATAGTTCCTTAATTCCTTTTTTCAGAAAAATGGAAGGTATTTTGTGAGCACTATTAAATGAATTCCACTACAAAAATCGTGATAATTCTTGTTGAAAATCTGTTAAATTCATAAAAGAATCCATTTTACAATTCCTGGTTGTAGGCATGAAAGAATTGCTAGGAAAATATCTGGATTTATTTCTGAATTACTTTTTCAAGGCATTCTTGAAAAATTCATTGAGCTGAGGAAACTTCCAGCATATTTTCCAGGTTATTTTCCAACGAATCACTTAAAAAAATGATGAAAAATTCCTGGCAAAATGTTTTAAAACATTTCTGTTAATATACTTGGAAGAATTTTTTTAAAAATATCCTGGAAGTATCTTTGAACATAAAATCCATGATGAATTTTGAGATAATTTAAGATGGATGGTAAAAACATGTATTAGCATAAAATCCTTAGGAAAGTTAAAAAAAAAAACTGTTTTTGCAAAGCATGTTAATTTCACATTTGACACGAATCATGTTAATTTGCAGTACGTCACCATTTTTATAGTGTACATCTCATTCAATGGCTAACGCAGTGAATGTGTAACAGGTAGAATAAATCTAGAAATGGATTTATAATATCGCGGAGACACTGTCAACCGTATTTAGTCATTCCATTAGAGTGTGTGTCATGAAATTCGAATCCCTATACAGCGCGACAGACAGTTTGTCAGTCGCGACCAGAGTTAAGAAGAAGAAATTCGAATTTATTACTATACCATTTGATTCCACTAAAGCTTGTATCCTTTGACAGATACGCATATTTAGACCACAACTGTAAAGCCGTCTTCAGAGTCGTGTACTAGACTCGAGTGTAATACACGGCATTGAAAACAACCTCAAAGTTAAAGTCGAAATACCCGTATCTGTCAAAGAATACAAGCTTTAGTGGAATTAAATGGTATAGTAATAAATTCGGTTTTCATGAATTTCTATGGCGAAATTCTCCCGAACCTTCTACTCTTCTCGAAAAAGTCACTATCTGCATGGCGGAATCTACATAAACTTGAAAATGATTTCATTTGACATTTGACACACATCCATTCATTTTTTATTAGTTTGATAAAATGAAAACAAAGATCTAAATTTTCTTTTTCAGTTTTATTTCAAATATTGCTCAAAATGTCTTCCATTAACCTCGATACAAGCATCCAACCTTCTGCGAACCTCATTATCAAGGTTCATGTTGTTCAAAGCCTGCTGCATTTTGTGAGCAGCAAGATAAATCTTATCTATCAACTCCTCACGCGTTGTGGAAGGAGTTGAATAGACTTCCTGTTTATAATGCCCCCATAGATAGAAATCCATCGGAGTTAAATCTGGACTCCGTGAAGGCCAAACAATCGGGCCATTTCGCCCAATCCACGGTTGTGTGAAAGTGTCATTTAGATAGTCTTTCACAGCGTTTGTCGTATGTGGCGGGGCTCCATCTTGCTGAAAAATAATGCGCCGCCTGACACTGAGTGGTATGTTTTCCAGCAGAATGGGCAGCTCATCTCTTAGAAAGCGCATGTACATCTCACTGCTGAGATTCCCGTCAATGATGAATGGTCCGACTAGATGGTGGTCCACAATACCTGCCCAAACATTAACTTTGAACCGGAACTGAGTTCTTGTAACTTTTACAACTCTTGGGTTTTGCGTTGCCCATGTGTGTTCATTATGTGTGTTGAAATATCCAGCTTTGGTGAACGTACATTCATCGGTCCATAGAATGTTTTTGATGAAATTGTTGTCTTCCTCCAGCTTCCTTTTCATCAAATAGCAGAAGTCCAGCCGCCGCTGAAGATCCACTGGTAGTAGCTCCTGCACTTTCATTGTATGATAGGGATGCATTTTGTCTCTATTGAGAACCCTCCATACCTGCCAGTTGGAAACGGGTAACTGGGCAGCCACTCGCCTGGTACTGGTGGACGGATCGTTCCGAACCATTTGCAAAATTCTCTCCTCCATAGCGGGCCTCAATCTACGCTGAGCTTGATCCACGTGATGTACCGTTCGAAACAGCTGTCCCTCCATAAAACGGCGATGCGTTGCGGAAAAAGTTCCTAAGTGATCCATCTATTAGCAACAAAATGTACCCATAGTGTTAGTTTTTACTCACTTGCATTAGGCAGTCTACGGTTGGGATAACGACGACGATATTCTTGTCGGGCAGCCGTTGCGTTACATCTGGCAAAACCGTAACAAAGATGGATTTGCGCCAATTCTTGAGAAGAATACATCTTGAAATTCCGCACACGATACACAATGACTCCGATACCGAGCGTGAACGTTGATTGTCATTCTAACGTTCCCACGGCCTACTTTTCAAAATATTGTCTAGCTTACAGAAATAGAGTTTTATTTTGTTGGAGAAAAACATTAATTAAATTAAAATAAGTTATTCAAACCTTAACTCCATTGCTTTTCTTAAATTGCATTTCACTAACATCTTTGATTTGTATTCAAGACACTTCAATCTAACAATATTGGGCTGAAACTGTTCGGTTTTAAACTCAAGATACACTTTGAGTGAAAATGTTTAGAGTAGCTGGTTAGAATTCCTAAAACAGTCCGGATGGTTTTTCTGAAGTTTTCAAGGATTCCTGGAATCCAATTTTTCCATTCTTTGATTTCCTCGTGAGATTCATTTTTCAGCACCTCTCTGAAAAAAATGTTGGATGATTTGAGAAAAATTGAATTGAAAATGACATGGAAGCCCCAAAAAATATCTGGAAAATATCCATGTTGAACTTGTTGTCCTGGTGTAATCCCTAGATAAATTTCTACACGAATACCTTAGTAAATATCAGGAGGAATTTTGTAAGCACTTAAAAACGAAATCCACTTCAGATTTGGCGACGGTTATCATGAACATTTTCTTAAATAAGAGCTGTTAAATAAGAATCAAAAATAGATGAAGTTTATAAAAAATAGAAGAGTTTATTTGACAATTCCTCGGTATAGGCATATTTTTTTTAATATCTGGATGTATCCCTGTATTAATTTCTCAAGGTATTCTTGAATAGTTAATATGGCTAAGTAAACTTCCAACAAAGTTTCTAGGTTATTTTTGAACGAACCATTAAACAATTTATTTACTGGCACAATTTTGAAAATTATTTCTGTAAACATTTCTGGAGAAATTTTTATAGGCATCCTGGAAAAATCTACGAATAAATGTCTTGATGAACCTTTGGCGAAATGAGGTTTTGAGGTTGAAGAATGTTCAAAAAATATTATCATAAAATCTTAAGAGAAATATTTGAAAAAAAAGTTGAGTATCCTACGAGTGTATTGCTGAATAATTTACTAAGGAGTGTCTAACAGTATCTTTCCAGACATTCCCTAAAAACTCCTAGGAAAATTTCCTGATTGACTTCTTTGAGGGTTTCTGGTAAAAACTTTTGTAGGATCCCGAGAAAATAAACAATTGGAATACCTTAACGATTACCATGAGAGTTTTATGTAAGAAATGCTGAAAATAACTCTGGAAGAATTTCTGATGAAAGCGTGCAGAATGTTATGAAATCATGAAGGGGTTTCAATTGTAATTGTTAGAGAAAATTTTATAATAGTTCCTTTAATAAATCACTGGAGAAATTTCCGGCGCATTTTTGAGCAAATCCCAAGAGAAAAGAATTATAAATGCTTGGCAGAGACCTAGACTATGTAGTCTCGATTTATCTTCTAGTCCTCCCCCTGGTGGAATCTTTGGAAAAGTTCCTGTGGAATCCTCGAAGGAATCTATGGTGGAATGTCTAAAAGATCTATTGAGAAATCTGTGGTGGAATAACTAAACAAACCCATGGAGTAAGTTGCTGAAATAATTGCTGAATTTTTTTAAACAAATGGTTTATTACGTTGGCCTTTCAACTTTAGCAGGAAATTCATAAAATTTGATGGGTTGTATGCTTTACCATGATGTCATCGAATCGGTTATCGAATTCACGATCATTACTTCTATTTCGCCGGTACCATCGAAACCATCCGATTTAAAGGTTTTATTCTAACTATTAACTATTCTCGGCGTTAACAATTTAATGAGATTCACAGTAAAACTGAAACTAGGATACATTCAAAGCTATTGAAGTATTGTAAGCGTGTTATTGCTTTCAAATGTTTAGCAGCATCCTTGCAGTCTTTGGAACAGTGCACAGAGCCTTCAAATAAACTGATATGAATCAACCAGATAAACATTTTCTGTATGTTCAATGCTGTTTCTTCAATACTGTTATGCAGTACTTTGATACATTAACTCTACGAGCAATGACAATTATTGCTTACAATTCAGATCAATCATCAACAGAAAAATAACAAACCGATCAATGTTTTACTACACTCCTTCAACATTTTGAAAAGTTGATTTCGGACAAAAACGATTTATTTTAAGTTTCAAATAGCATGTAAAAGAACGCACAGCAGCGTGTGCTTAATCATACGCGCCAAGCTGTTGTTGTCTAAACCTGAGATCAAGTGTGCTGTGCGTGGATGCAAACAATGCGTCAAATTTTGCAACACAGTGGGGTGAAATGAACTGTTACCTGTTGCGTTTACGGACCAAAATTTATGACCCAAAGTGGCGTGTTCAAATCAAAATTGCAAGAGAACGCGTAGAGATAGCAGTTTGGTGTCAAAGAACGAATTGTAGAGCAGCTTAAAACACACGGCCTTGCTTAAGACAAACATGAAATTTATTACGCATTTTTTAAAGTAAACTGACAAAAACAAGAGAAAAATCACTACCTTTGAACTTATTTGCTCTTAAAAATGAATTTATTTGCAAAACCCATTAGATGTAAAGTTGTTAGTAGATGGGAAATTCAATTAGCTTTCAAATGGAAGTAAGAGAATTGAGATTCGTTGAACTATTCCAAAGTTATAACCACTTGAAGACAAACATATCCTAAAACAATAAATGTTTAATAACTCGATAACAGTTAAGAATTGACCATATCCGTAGAACGATTTTTTTCATCTAACATGGTCCTCTATCATCCTTTAAAATGTCTGCACTCACGAACCTAACACCCTGTATACTTGTCGTAATTCTCACAATTTATATAGTAAGTAATACTTGTCGTAATTTTCAAAAATAATCTCTAATGTCCTGGCTAATGTTAGGATTATTTCTGTTTTCTTGGCTCATGTATGGTCTCTGTTTAATTCCTGTTTGATTTCTTACACTACCAACCCTAAAAAACAAGATTTAATTTAATTTCCAATGCATCGAAACTGCCTTCACGATTTCCAAACATTTTATTAGCTCAATCCATCAAGTTGAGCTTTTTTCCATCTTCCAAACCTATCCTATCTCATCGTCTCCTGATACAGTTTTCCGCAATTTTCCGACCTAGCGAGCACGCATTCTGATCAAGAACCCTCCGGGGAAAGATTGCTCCGGTGGCTTTCTTTTCTAGATCCTTTATATGAAACATAAAACACAGGCCAGGAACTCTTTCCGTTCGGGAAGCATCTCCAAGAAACAGCAATGAACCTCCGGAGGCACGTCTTCTATCGTCGCATCGCCCGGAAAATCGCGACGTGCGAGGAAGAGGAAAAAAACGACCGAGATACCGAATGTGAACATAGGCATAAATAATTAACAAGATTGAAGTTTGAGTCTTCCCACAGTCAAATCCGAGAGCAGCACTTTGTGACGAACCTCGATGAATGAACGGAAAAAAGTGTCACACAGTGCAATATGGAGACATTGTCTCGCCTGGAATATGGGTTTACCGGTGAATTCCAGCTTAAGTAGTGGACAAAAACCACCTAGCCTACACTCACAGTAGTTTCTCAATTATATCACAGATAAAAAAAATAACGTGATATACTGAAGCATAGTATAATGAAATTGTATTTTTTACTTCTTCTTGGCATTACGTTCTCACTGGGACATAGCACATCCACAGTAATTAACTGACAGCTTTCTTTGTCAAAGATGCCATTTTCGCATTCGTATATCGTGTGGCAGGTACGATGATACTCTATGCCCAGGGAATTCAAGAAAATTTCTATTACGAAAAGATCCTAAAACGACCGGGAATCGAAGCCAGACACCTTCAGCATTGCTTTGCTTTGTAGCCACGGATTCTAACCACACAGCTAAGGAAGGCCCCATAATGAAAATGTATTTTTCTTGAAATATAATTCTTATTAAAATCTCACTGAAACAATACAAAAATCGAATGAATCAATAGCATATTTTTTAGAAATCGGTTAAGTAGCAACATGTGGGTTGTCTGAGGGTTATCGTTTGATGTGAAATGTGTGAAAATCATACAATTATCGTGGCGATGTATAACTGAAGTGAAAACCGTTCCTAAATCGAGAAACTACTGTACTGTGACCTTCGCCCAGAAGCTTTTTTTCCTGCCATTACTCTCAATCCTTTTTCTTGGGTAGGAGTACAGCGGTTCTAAGTCGTTGAAAATGAGACACTTTTTTACATCCGGCAAAACGTGGCCGAGTAGTGTATCTCCCCAGCGAGAAATGTTCTTGAATTATTAAAAAGAGAAGCGCACTAGCTGCTGCTGCTACCTTGCAACATTCAAATATTTTAAGTTTAATTTCCCAATGAGCTGGATAAGAGATCGTGGCATGGCGTGTTGCACAGCAATGCAGTTCCATGTGGTGTGGAAATGCATCGCTAAAAGCCACGTTAATGTTGGTCTAGAAGACGATATTCTGGTCAGGTTGGCGATGGTTGGTTATTGCGAGGAAGATTTACGCTGATTATGCTGCTTTTAGTGGACGCACTTGTTGCTCGTAACCTGTTTTCTTTTTTTCTAATGCTAAAACAAGTTCCGCGAGATTGGTGTGAACAGATGGTGTTGTTGTTGATGGAAATTTAAGGAGGAAAAATTAAATATTTCAAAAACATTTTAACTTGGAACAGAACATAGCATGCGGATTATAGTTTAAATCTTATTGCTATTGCTATGCCCCTACGCGGATAAAAATCTGATTCCCAAATCATGCCATGAAATTCATAAATTGGTTTCGATATGATATCAGGAAGACAAATCATGGTTCCTGGAGTCATAATCATGATTCTTCATAAGCGTAACATCAAGAGAGATAATACTAAGCCGTGCACTGGACACAATTCATTCGTATCGATCACCCACAACTCAACACGACAAATTGGGTCTGTGGAAATGTATGTGGCTCTCTATCAGAAGGTTCTCGATTCGAACCCCGCTCTGACAATTATTATTTCATTGTGTCGGTTTGATTGACAGAACTATAAATAGATCACAAATGAATACACAACCCGAGCAGAAGAAAATAACTACTGAATACCAAATTGAGGTATTCCATACCAGATAATTTCCAATACCTACAACCTGAATAAGGTATGAATGAGCCCTGCATAAGAGGTAAAATACCTCAAATAATACCTTCTGCTTATTCTACAAATACCAAGCTGATAATTAGATCAGGTATTGTAATACCTAAATAATACTTGATGGATTTTCATATAAAAGTGATTTTTTTCAATAATTGTTCAATACCTTCAGCAGTCCTCAATACCTATCGAATACCAAAATGAGGTATTTTTAATTGTTTTAAACATTTTTTCCAAATACCATTATAATACCAAAATCAGGTATTGACAACTGAACAAACCCTAATTATGGTATGATACCAAAATATGGTATGCATAAGTTATTGCGAGTTATTCTTTCCTCCTCGGGAAGTCATGATTTTCGAGCATTCAATGCATGATTGCGAGTAATCAGCTACAAAAATAACACTTGTGTTGCGTTGCGGCAATCTGACTCATGGTATCATGAGTTCAAATCATGGTGTATTTTCATAAGATGAAAACATTCTGTAATCATGATATCAGAGTGCATAATCATGATTTTAGATCAGAAAACGGATATTATATCTAGCAAGATGTTGGTGACTATCTATTCGCAAAGAGTGAAATTATTTACAAATACTAGTATTGACTACAAGCAATTTTGTCTTCAATTTTTTTAATAGTTTTATTTGACTTTTGATCCAATGCTCTAACATTGGAAAGAGTCGAACCCGCCTTAGGCTGAAAGCCTCTATAATAAAGAAAATCAAAATCAAATCATCTAACATTGGATATTCAATGTAAACTATGAGTGCCTTACAAAGGAGGGAGCTTTACAATCATCTTCACAATATAATTTTAAATTCTCTGTAGCGTTTTATTTCCGCTATTACAACAGCTGGTTGATATAACATAGAACATGGCCGGCCTGAAAATTTGTTTGAATGTCAAAAGTTTGTTTTTAAAATTGAGTTTTGATTTGATGTTAATAAGTATAAAGGAAGTCGGATCCTCTTTTTAGCACTTTTGAGTCACTGAGCTCACATCCTACCACTTTATTTGTCGTACTCAAGTGCTTCTTATTTTGGACAATTCAGTCGACAAAAAAATAGCATGCCAATCATGAAAGAGCCTTTATAGTTCATCACTTCACAGACATTTTATGTATTTATTACAATTGACTTCAGTGCCCTCAATATGATTTTTGAAAGTTAAATTTTGATCAGGAATGAGCCCTTGCTAATCAACTTAGAGGTTAAAAGTTACAACAGCTATATGCTTCGGTAGGATGGTACAACCTACAACAAATTTGTTTATTTGCAACTGAAATATATTTCAATAACAAAAATTTAATTTAAATTCTGTTTATGATAAGCTACTTTTAGAAAGTTTCATGATGAGGAGGTAAAAAAGTCCATAATTGCCAGGAGGCTTGAGCTTTTTTTTCTCACTTATTTTTAATCTTTCAAGAATTGCATAAAACGTTCCCTTGATTGAGAATGCTTTCGATACCCTTAGCAACCGGATTTTTAATTGAACTATTATAACGAACATTGAAATTGTTTACGCTTTTTAGTTGGTTCAAATTATTTTCCCCTTTCTATGCCGGAGTCAGCTCTTGACACTTTTTTAAATTATAAATAAGTCAAGTTAAGAGATTTCAATTGTTTATTTTTTCTCGATTCAGAAAGTACACTTACAGCTAAAATGTATCAGAATAAACAGAAAATGAACTGAAACATCAACGATCAATATCTCATTTTACAATTCAAATAACTTTAAATTTACACGATCATGTAACATTCAAGCATCTTTTGTTGAGCATTGATGCTGCGACAATAGATGAATTTGGTTTATTTTTACTATATTCATCTATTTACACAACATTTAAATTTTAATAATTTTATCGGTTTTGAAAAGGCAAGTAGGTAACTGTGAAAATAGTTTATCCAAGTCTTTTTACTATCATCATTCATAAGTGAATGATTTATTCACTTATGAATGATGATAATAGCTACATGCTCCATCTATCATCGTTGAACGAAAAAGTGCGGATCTCTGTTGAAATTGGACCCGAGTATTATCAAAGCACAATCACCCTGCATGGTATTAACCCGCTCTATTACACTGCGGAACACGTTTTTGTCTCAAGCACCAAAATACCGCTATTTACTGAAATAAGGGTTGCTGAGTCCATTGCCGATTTCAGAAATATCATAGCACGTCTAGTTTTCAAGTTATTGACTGTTGAAAATGCTAAATTTGACTGTTTCAGCCAACTTGCATGCAAGTTTACCAGCTTGTACGGCAATTTTTTTGCTTAATTTGTCACAGAATTCAAACTTCATATATAAAACAATTATCATCAACAAAGTTCATAATATTATCGATGGTAAAATGTTATTTTTTGGTGGTTCAGAAAAGTATTGTCTTATGCCATATAAGAAAAACGAAGAATTTTATATGAAGACTGCAAGCATGTTGAAAAAAATCGATTTACACTAAATTTTATCATGAAATTTCAACTAAATTGTATCTAAATTGAAAGTTCAAGTCCTATTTAGCATGTTTGGTAGATTTTATCACATAAAAATTTGATAAATCAAACCTTAAACATCATGTAAACATCAATAAAACCAATGTTTTATGCAACTTTGGTGACAAATTAAACAAATTAATTAGCTGATCAGTTATTGAGCCACGCTTGTGAATGCTACATATCAGCGTTGTATCAATTTGATCATTTTTTTTGCTCGTAGTTTATCCAGATGGCAATCGGCCCTATAGCGTTCGGCCAAATGGCCATACACCAAAAGTAGTTACATTTTAAATTACAGTCAACCCTCCGTCAGCCGATGTGCTCTGATTCGATATCGGCTTAGTGAACCAAATTAGAAATAAAATTTCTGAGTTAATATGATGGTCCCTCGGAACAACTTCGCAAAGAATTTCTGTTCAATTAGTCGATGGTCCCTTCTATCCAGATTTTTACGAGTGCTAATGGCTACCGCAAGCAGGCTCGCTTTCTGGTAGAGATCAGACGATTTGACGTCCTTTTATACACGGTGGTTTGCGAATACCGTTTAATGGGTAAAAATTCACCCATTTCCACTAGAAGTGCCTCTCCACATTTAATGAGTAAAAACGGTTTACTCTTTAACGGGTAAAAGCGGTTTCTGTCAAAGAAAGGGTATTTTTTACCCATTGTGGAAAAGTCGAATGTTCCACAAAATGGGTAAAATTTACCCTTTTTCTCGAAAAATATGTTGCTAGCCGTTTCAATAAAATGCAAATAAGGGAATTCTATGATGTAAAGTAAAAATATCGAAATTAATCTTCCGTTTTTATTCAAATCTATACAATGATTGACATTATCAAAGGCCTGGACACTGAAGCTGGACGCAGCATTCTCATCAAAATTGTCCGGTCGAAGATCTGGAAAAATGAAAGAAATTGGAAATAAATAAAATACAATTCTAATATCTATATAAGAATATGTTATTCGTAAACAATATTCTACTATCTTGCGTCTGCTTTGCGTCCTGATATTACAAGAATGATATTATTAATATTCTTCGGAACAAGTGGCTCTTTCGCCAACTGATGATGGTCGCACAGGTTCGATTTTCCCATTCCTACTATTTTTTCACCCATTAAAGAGTAAAATTTTACCCGTTTTTACACTGTATGTGAGTTAAAAGAATGAGTATTTTTTAACCTTTTCATAATTGTGAAATTCCCCCATTTTATGACAGATATGATTGCTATTCGATAATGGTTATTTTTTACCCAATATTTCAATCACCACCGTGTATTGGACGGACCCAATCCAAACGTCAAATCGACTGATCCCTATCAGAAAGAGAGCCTGACTGTGTCAGCCATTTGCGCTCGTAAGAAGCTGGATATTGACTGATGAAGGTTTAACTGAATTTGAAACATCAAAAATCTACAAACTAGTAATAAATTTATCATGCAAAATAAAAAATCAAATTGATTAATCAATCGAGAAAAAACGATCCTTATTCTCAAAGGATTCGCATTTCATATGTCCGATACTGAGAAACAAGGTATCACAACCGGTAGTTCGCGGACCTCTAGTGGGACATGACTATTTCCCAGGAGGTCCGAGAAACGGTCACGGCACTCTAGGGGCCGCGTACTATCGGTTGGGAAACCCTGACATACAGTATCGGACATACAAAATGCACCAAAGCCGTTTCCCCGTACCAAATGGTCAACTTCAGAAGCTATACCTTCGTCGTTTCTCAACCGATTCTTCTCAATTTATCTGTGTCAAACTACAAATAACCTTAATTTTTAAAAACACACAATTTAAATTTGAGATTGTAAACTATTGATTCTAAAATTACAGTTATACTGAATTTTGGCAAAAAAATACACCAAAACAAAAAGTAATCTAGTAGGAAGTTTATGCGTCGCTTCTGTAGTTCAAGGCTGTTAAAATTAGCTCTGATGAATTTATTTTCGATATTATTAACCTTCGGGCTGTCGATTTATATGCCATCATTTTACAACAAAGGTATCTATCACCACCAAACCAATATGTACTCTTCAGGAATCTTTTTACGAACGGAACTCGACAGTTTCTGTTTACAGTATGGCCCTTTATAATGTGGTAAATCAACAAATGTACATATTGTGCTCTGCCAGAGATTTTGCCACCAGGCGGTGCTAGTGAGTATGAAATTTTTGTTTTGCGATTTTCGCAGAATGCAAGCCTTTGAGAAAGATAACATTTTCGGTAAAATTATTCAGCAGCTCATTATTTTAATCAATCTCCAATTTCAAAGCCCAAATAAAGATAGCATTTGAGCTAGTGAACAATTCTGCCAACGACGCCATCTTTCTAAGTTAACGGGCTGCTGAGCATTGGCGTAGCTAGGATTTTATCCTGGAGGGGGCCTAGGGGGGGGGGGCCTGGAAAATTCTTGGTTTATCCACGAAATGTCAGTCACAATCTTCAGAAATTTCGTAATTTGCATTGATTTTTACAAATTTCCTAGTTTGCATAGATTGTATTAATTTTATTTGTTTGTGATTTTTTCTCACAGCAGTTACTGCCGTTATACGCATAATTGTCCCATGTTCCAAAATATGTAATCGAGAAAAACGCGTTTAAAGATTTTTACACATTTAGGCCTCGTATTGTCCAGGTGTGTGGTAAATTAAATTAAAATCTTTACAATTGTATAAAGAATAGTGTATTCATTAGAGCCAAGAGTTTGTGTTATGGGAAAAATGTAAATTTAGCTACGAAATTCATAGTGGGACTGTTATGCCTAGAAATACGGGGTTTTTGGTGAATTTCTACGCATAACAGTCCCACTGATAGTAGTGACCAATTATGTGCTAAGCATACTGCTGTAGATGACTGTTCTTATGTATATATTGTACCGAATGCAGAGGACGTATATCCTCAAGGCTATGTTAAGGCACCTTATGGAGGCTCAAGTGACATGTGCCAAACGGAGCCACGTGAGGGGACGTGAAGAAATACGATTTTATAGTTACGGATGGAAAGCAAAGTTTTCTGTTTGTGTGATAATGAGAAAATGTATGAGTTAGTGAAAGAAAAAGTGGATGAGTAAGTAAGAGAGTTTATAAGATGTACTAAATACCTATATCGACTCTTCCAGCTGCAGGCTTGACAGAAACTCACCGGCAAATTCAAGGTTATTCTGAGGAGTAAATATTCAACTCAAAATTCACGACACAAATCTTCACACGATTTGACATTTCTTTGGACTTTGTTTGCAAAATTATCGCAAATTAAGTTTTAGAACCGCCAAAATATTTGCCACTTGCACCAAAGAACCAGTTATCCGGAATAACGGCCAGGTCATCTAAAACCTCTTGAACTATTCTTTTTTTGACTTGATTTGTAAAAGGAAACCGGAAATTCGGTACAATCCAACATGTGGTCAAGTCATTTAAATACATCTGAACTACCTTTAGATTTAATTTGAAAATTCATGAAAATTGATATGTCGCAAACCAGGTTTCAGATTCGCCAATATAATGGCCACCCCCACCAGTGAACCGGTATTCGGAACATCCCAGCATGCGGCAAAGTCATCCAAAAACGGTCAAACCATTTTTATTTAGACTTAGTTTGCTAAATCATGAAGTTGATTTGTCGCAAGCCATGGACTCGAAATTCAAGTGGTTACTGAATCTTCAAGTGGGATTACTTCAGTACTCCCCGCGACGAATTCAAAATTACGGTAAATTTCTAATCGATGACCACGGTTCCAAAAACTAGAAGAAATGAAATTCATTGAAAAACGGATGGGAAATAATATTTTGATATTGAAAATTTCAATCCAATTTGACGTTGGGATCGCATGAATGATGAAGGCATCCCGATAATACAAACACATAAAACTGGTTGTTTTCCACATGAGTTGTAAAGCCAACGTAAGAAGATATTCAAAACGATTTTCCCAAACTCCAGCTAAATAAAAATTGCCTACTGAATATTTTGTTCGAGATCAACGCAGCGAATTGTATAGTGTGACAGTTATGCGTAGAAATACAGTAGTGGGACAGTTATGCTTGGAAATTCATCAATGGGACAAATTGACTTGGCTTGCTTTTCATTAAGTTTCCGAACAAAGTTAATTTTTGGTAAGTGTTTTCTAAAAATATACTTAAAAATAAACTGTTTGATGACAAAAAGTCAAAATGCACAAAAAGTAACATGGGACAATTATGCGTATAACGGCAGAGTAATACTTGTAAATTACAATTTTCACTACTAAAAATATTCATTCTTTGCCCAATTGAGTTAAAAAATCCTTCAAGAACTCTTCCAAAGAATCAACGACGAATATCCTGTAATTCTTCAACAAATTGTTCAGGTCGAAAATTTCTTCATGATTTATTTCCATACTTTTCTAGGGCATTCTCCAAAAACTCCTTTTTTAGTTTTCACTGAGTTCCTCCTGTGATTCCCATGTAAATCATTCTAAGGATTAGTAGTTATTATTCAACAGTTTGTTTCCTGAAATTTTTTTAGGATTTCTGATCTTAATAGAAATTTTCTCGAAGAATCTGTATCAAATCGCTTGAAAATATCCCTTGAAGAATTTTAGAAGAATAGAAATTTTCTCGAAGAATCTGTATCAAATTGCTCGAAAATATCTCGTGAAGAATTTCGAATTTTAAGCATTTCTCCATGATGGTCCTATAAGTATTTATTACATATAAATGCTAATTGTTAGATTGAAATATTATCGAGTTATTCCTTAATGATATATCACCAAAATCGTGTTCAAAATCACCAAGTAAGGATTCTTCCTACAAATTCATCAAAGATTGTCTCAACAGTTTTTCCAAACTTGCCTTCCTGAACTTTCAGAATAAAAATACTTCAAGACTTCTTGCAAAAAATATTAAATGATTCTTCCAGGTTACTCTAAGCATTCCTTCTAATATTCCACAAAATTTTTATTAACAATTAAACAAGATTCTATTGGGAAAAGGTTTTTATCGATTGCTCAAAGAAGTTCTCCACAGATACATATGCATTTTTTTTTCTTTCGAAGAAAATTCTAGAATTGTTATTTATCTAAAAACCAATTACGTATTGCTTCCCGCATTCCCTCAAAATGCTATCACGAAAATAATGTTTAGAATTTCTTAAAAAAATGCCTCCTTGAGAAAATTTTTAAAAGTTCAAACATTCCTTTAAAGTTTCAAGTGGAATACGACGTTCAGTGTTCTTTTATAAACTCTTCCGCAAAAGTACTCAAAAGATTCCCGAAAAAATTGTTCACGGATTCCTTCGGAGAATAATATTATTGTTTCCCCTGGGTTTCGTCCTAGAATTCTATCGATAAATTAATCAGAAATGCATCCAAGTATTTTCCAAACAAGGTTCTCCAAAAATTTCATCAAGGATTCTAAAAATTCCTCCATATTATTTCCGAATGTTTATTCAGGGATTCTTCCACAAAGAAAATCTAGAAATCTTTTCATATTTTTTTCAAAACCTACTCCAAGAATACCTCTATATTTTTGTTAAAGATTTCTTCACAAATTACTATACGGATCACTCAATATCCGTATCCGATTTATGACAAATTTATTGAGTTTTGGAAGAACTTTTAAAAATTTGTTTAGGTAATATCAGTTTAAATTGAATTTGTAAAAATTTACTACATTCTAGTCAAAAAATTCAAGAATTCAGCGTAGAAACCGTCTGAAAATTTTTGACAGAAAAGCTTATGTGGTTTTGTAGGATTTAAAACAAAAATTCTTGTTTTTTTTTTTACTCGTCCTTTATAATGGACAATGATTTACGTTAATGGGAATTGAACTTTTACTGCAGGTATTTGTATCTAAGATTTTAGAAATTTTTTTGCATGGACTTCGAAGTTTTGTGATACTATGAGGAACAGATTAAAGTAAAAACCCATTACTTCGTACTTGCAGAAATTAAAACAAAAAAAATGTGTGAGCTATATTTAACAATTATGGTAGAACTGCAGAAGTTTAACGTGAAGTTATTGGTGTTATTTAAAAAAAAATGAAATATTTTACTGTATTTAAATCTTGGAGGAAATTTTTGCACTACTTAAAGAATCTTGTAATTTCTCAAAACTCTTAGAATTGTTTTTCCCTTTATATTCTTTTTAATGTTGTTTTCTGGAGTATGAAAAGATTTTTTGTATGAAATTGGTCAAGAAAGCGACATATGATGGAAAGAGAAACAATAAAATGTTTCAACAAATAACAGATGGACAACGGAACAAATAAAGATAAATGATGATATATCATGTTTTCCCAAGAGGATAATTAAAACCTCTCTAATGAATGAAAAAAAAACATATTTCTCAACAAGCTCCATCGGAATCTTTTTTGAAAATTGTTCTTGAAATCTATTTTGATTCTTTTTTTAATTTCTGGATTCCCCAGAATTCTGACAGAATATGGATTATTGGCAGAATTGATGAAACAATTTCGTAAGTATTGTTTTAAGGAAGATCCTTAAAATTTCTTAAAAATCTCTTCACAGTTATTTATTTAAATGTTTTGGTACTAATTCTTCTACCGTTATGCTAATTTTGGAAGCAAAAGTATGTTTGAGGGTTTTCGACAATTTTTTCTCAAGATTCGAAGACACATTCCAAACATACTGTTCGTTGATAACTCTTATATAATCCGGGAATTTAAAGTAGAATTTTCAGATCAAAACTTAGGAGAATTTGTGACGTATTCTGAAAATATTTCCGAAGAACTTTTGATGAACTTCGCGAACTAATTTGTAATATTCTTTTGAGAAATCTATACAAAAAAAATTGACATAATCAATGGTTTTTTGGAGGAATTGCGAAGGAAAAGTTTGAACTTTTGAAAGGTTGAGATTTTTTAGTTGAATCCGTGAACGTTTTTGTGGATAAAACGTAGCCATATGAGGAATGGTTGTCCGCCAGGAGGAATTCACGTTGAAAGTATGAACTAATCTAACTATATTATTTGAATGTTTTTAAAGAAATTTGTAGCAGAAGGTATAAAGCCACTTTCTTTATGCGAAATTTGATTATACTAAATTTTTTTAGAATATAAAACTTTTTCATGGAAAAATGGAAGCGAAATCAAAGAAAGAAATTAGTGCCGGAATAAAAAAAACTATGATCAATTTTGTTGGACTTTTCTTAGAAGCCTAACCCACGCTGAAATCTCTAAAAAAATCTGTTATGAATTTAGCCTTATTTTCGCCTAAAATTTCAGCCATCTCTTTTCAAAAAGGTTCCTTCAGTTATTTTGCCTATTTTTTTATTTAATTTTGTCGGACATTATACGAATCATAAATAATGTATAGATTTATTTAGAGAGCTCTTATACGGGTAATCATCATCACCGGATACCTCGAGCAAGGCACCCTAAAATAACTTGGGATGTCGTATGGCAGTGAAAATGGTGCTTTATGCTAAAACATTTGAAACAGTATTGTTTGTATTATTCAGAAAATACAAACTTCCGCGTTTTAGTATCACGGTATTTTTTGCAAAAGAAATGTCGAAAAATTGCGCTTATCGCACACAATAACAAGCTGGTTCTTGCGGAAAACCAATTGAGCGACAGCAGCACGATTAATCTTTCGGATGTCTGCATGATTCTGGAGGGGGCCTGGCCCAACTGCCCCCCCCCCCCCTGTTCCTACGCCAATGCTGCTGAGATATCTGTAAAACAAAAGTTCCATGCTCACTAGCGCGGCCTGGTGACAAAATTTTAAATCAACCACCTCTAACAATGATAGTCATTGAGTTACCGAATAACTTCGCCGAAGACGGCCTCTTTCTAAGTGGTTTCTAAGGTATTCGCAAAACAAAAGCTTCATGCACACTAGCGCCGCCTGGTGACAAAATTTAGAACCTTGAATCAAGGTTTTCGAAATATGAGGCAGAAGTGCACAGTGTTCGGCATTTGAAGCAACATGTTGTAGTAGTAAATAGTGATAACAAATCGTTTGTATCAATAAACCCAAAGGTTCACAGTTTGATTTTGCAAAGAGATAGTTTTTCACAAATTTCAGCTGACCTATACCCATTATATGCATTTGAAGTCACTGTGAGTGTTAAATGTCTGGAATATGAATAAAAAACAATATTTTGAGATGTTTTTGAATTGTTAATACCTACTTAACTTTTTTGACATCCGATGGCATTTGAATTCGTAACTAGTAGTAGTTATTGAATAATCAAGTGGCTCAGTAGCTGAGTTGGTTAAGCACTCGTCTAGTATACAAGAGTCGTGGGTTCCCACTTAAGCGCGAGAATTTTTTTTTCGTATTTTCAATCATAGTTTATCTATTTTCATTCTCGCGTAATGAGTTAACATTCTTATGTTGAAATCATTCATAGGAAGTATGCGTCATAATCCTTATCATCTTGTAATGTATTTGACACATTAGGCAAACATATGATAGCTTAATTTAAAACGTTTCTTATTTTATCGGCGGGGATTTCATTTTCGTTTATTTTATTACGTTGATCTGCTTAGCATCCTAATTTTTAGCCCCCGCCGGATGATGTGTACCACACCTTACGTGCCCGGCAAGTGTTATTAGCTCAATGCAAACCTGCAGCACCCATTAGCGAATCTAATACAACAAAAAGGGAAACCGGAGTCGGCGAGAGAAATTTAAACCGAAATGGTGATTTCAGTAGTAGTCCATCGACACACCGCCACCTCTAATGGTAGCTATGTGCTTCAATCCACGTCGTCTTAGTCAAATCTACGTGAGTACCTGTCGCATTGACAGAGCCCGGGTCTGCATTTGACAGAATCGAGAGTAGGATCCGAACGAAACGCTCAATTTAACGATCTGAATAACTGGTTTTAATTGAGCCGTTTGCGTGAAATTTCTCTTTCCAAAGCGGGGACCGCATGGCAATGAATAGTAAACCGAGTGACAAATCTCCGCCTGCCCGAGCGAAATGATTGATGCACGTGAGATTTATGTCGATCGGTTTTCGGTTTGCGCACAAACACAAAGGTGCTGCTACCCCTTTTCGATGGGCTGTGGAGGTTTTCCACCTATAGGGCTGAGTCGGAGCTCGAGTCGGGCGGGTACAATCATGTGTTTGTTTTCCGGCGATTGTAAGACAAATAATATATCTCAGAAACAGAGATGCAGCCGGTAGCGGTGAATGAATGAAAGATGGTTACGAAGGTATTTCAAGGGGGAAATTGAGGCAACGAGGTGGCGTCTGCCGATGCGAATGTCTTACGTAAGAATGATAATTGTGAGAGAATCGGAATGTGTATGCAGGTATATAGTGGTTTTGTAAGGTTATTGAAAGAATGGACTTGGGGATTTTCTGGGGGAATGTTTTGACGAAGGTTGGATGACCAAATCGAAAAGATTATGGATATCTTATATGGTGACCCAAAATATAACTTGGGGGTTCAATCTTCAAATGGTCACTAACGATGTTACAACCTAAACAACTTTTGTATAGAGGAAACTCTGAGAAATGACACCGCTTTAGATAACATCCCCATTTTTGATGTTGTGTGATAAAACTATACAAATTCATCGTTTTTCCATCAGAAACAAGATGATGTTCTTAAGGTGTTCATTTTACCACTCCTTCCCTTCCCTATAGGCCCGTTGATATTATTGTAAAAAGCCTGTGAAATTCTGAAAGTGAGCCATAATCTGATTTTGGTTTTGAGAAAATAGAGCAAAATATTATTGAAGTATAAGCGAAAAAGTCCGAGTATTGAGTAATTTGAAAAAGTTCATCACTTTACCTTATGGTCCTTCCACATAATAACGAAGGCTGAATGACCAAAATAAAAATATTATGGGTGCCTAATAAAGTTATTTATAATTATATTTACTATAATAGAATAGGTATATAGTAATTCCAAATATACATGAAGTGCATAGATTATTGTGTAATATACTCATCGTCCATTGACATCATGTAATATTTTACTCATGATACAAAACATTCGAAAGTTAACTCGAATGATAAATATGTTTCACCAATTAGCATGAATGCTGTAACACAAGCCTAAGCCTAAAAAATTAAATCCACATCAAATGAAATAGAGACCTCACGCTCATCAACCTTATCATAGCGGAAAATTAAATACCAACACGGTGCACCCCCAACATGAATAGAATCTGGCTTTTAATTTCTTCATTGCAGCAACAACAATAAATCATCAGCTGGTTTACAAGCGCACCCATTTTCCATTGTCCTGTTACATATGTGGGCAGAAACGTAACAACATTTACAAAGCCTTCCATCGCTATCTCGCCGCTCTATCAGAGGTGCCGAACAGAAACAATACAAGCCACTGACTGACTCTGACTGGTGTTGTTGTTGTAGAGTTTAACACCACTACCGAAACCAGCCAGGAGCTGACGATGATTATGTTTCCGGACAGCATAGTTTCCCCACATTATACTCTCTGGGCGTCAAGCTCCAAACCTGACTTCCCACCAAGCAATAATCAGTAGTGATCCACACGTGCGATTGCCCAACGGTGGAACCAGACTTCGGCAATTGATTATTTTCCCATTTAAAGTTACTACCAGCCGTTAGTAGGCTGATGATCTGATGTGCAGCGCACTAAGCAACTAACACGTGGTAGTTAACAAATGTGCGCGATCGCGAAACGGAACAGTACACTCCTGACGGACATGGACGAACAGCTCAAGCCAGCCCAACCCCCTTCAGCTAGAGCAGACGATGAACTGTGCGACACGTCGGCAGCCAGACATTTGTCCCGAGCGGATAATGAGAACACATTTAATTCCTTTTTTGCATTCTTTGTTCATATTAAATTTGACAAATTTTGTTACTGTTAATAATAATTCATTCAATATGAATTTCAAAAAATGCGTTGAAATAAATTTCATTGAATCATTTGAATCTCAAGAGCTACAGCAGACTTCTAAACCAATGAAATAAAATAAAATATAATTAACGTTTTGTTTGAACTTTTTTAAGATTTATTGTATAAAATGAAACCCCCAATGTGTTTTAACATATAACTATAGTTTAAAGGTTTTCCTGTATGCCATGTATGCGCATATAGATCTAGTGTACATATACACAACAGACTTAGAAGCACCAATACTGCAGAACTACCTTTTTTAAACATACTTCCCCATTTTTGGTTGTTCATTTTTCTTTTTTTTTAAGAAATGTATCTCCCTCGTTTTTCGTCGTGGACACAATGGCGTCTAAAACGCAATTAGCGGGTCTAGTTAACGGTTCGAATAATGATGAATAATCATTTGATGGTTATTCCATTCACCGACGATTTTGACCTTGCTAGTTAAACCTTCCTAAGGTTTGCTACAAGTCTATTGGATTGCTAAAGAATTTCAAAAAGATCCTCTAGCTGCAAGAATTATATAGATCAGTGGTTCTCAACCTTTTGAAATTGCGTCCCCTTTTGAAGTTTTCAAATCTTTCCGTGGAATCGATAAAATTGATAATCTCCAAACGATTTTCATAGATTCATCATGAATGAACAGATATTCTAGACAGACACGCCCAAAAATGTAGCTGTTGTTCGCCACAGATAATGCAAGAACTCATCCAAGAACATTCGGAGTCGACTAGAAATGTAGCCATGAACATCTTTCCAAGGGATCTTACTAAAATTAAACAAAAAATAAGATGTTTGAGAAGATTTCAACAAAATCTACCGCCAGAGATTTGCCATAAATATTCCCTGAAGTATAATGATCTTTTTTTTCCTAGAAACGTCCTAAAAGAATTTTAGAAGATTTTTTCGAGTATACCCAAGAGTTCTACCAGCATCCGCGATGTTCTGAGCAAAAAAAAAAATCAAAGATGTGTGAGGATTCTATTTCTGTAAACTGCTTTGAACAATTAAAGAATTTTTCTAATGTGCTCAGTAACCAGCCAACAGTCGTTGGGAAAATTCGTTGAAATTTCATCATGAATTCTCCAAAAAATCTTGTCAAGTCAATTTTCAAGGAACATTACTACAAATATTTGTCGAAAATCACATCAAAAATTCTGCACTTGGACTTTAGAAGATTCCGCCAATGGTTCGAGTGGAAAGAGTGAAGAATTCCTTTTTTTTTCAATCCCTTCAATAGTTTTCTAAGAAAATTTCCAGAAACTTTTTGGTCATCTCATCAGGAACCTGGCGAAATCATTTAAGCATTCGGCTAAGATATGCTATGACTTTCGTACTAATACCGACAAGAAAGATGTTAATTTTGTTTTCTGGTTTACACTACAAACCTGGAGAGGTAAAATTCAACATATTGGTACAATTTTGCCCTTGGACTTGCATTTCTGTTCAATCTAGATAATATCAAAGCAACACTTCTTGAATTCAACATTGCATGTTGTGGTTACACTTATTTACAACGACTTCGCGGACCCCTGAGAAATCTTAACGTCCCCTAGGAATCCGCGAACCATTGGTTGAGAAACCCTGATACAAATTAATCTCTCGATCAAAATCTTCAGCGTTTCTCTCTGAAATTACTTTCAAATATCTCAAAAATCGCTCAGAGAGTTTTTGTAGGATTTTCGGAAAGAATCAGACATGAGATTGACATGATTTTTTTCCAAATGTATTCTTTCGAAGACATTGCTTTTAAAAACACAAGTAATGAACTCAAGAGGTTTTCAACAAAAAAAAACTGACAGTCTTCCATAATTCCTCCAAGGGAGTCTTCAGGAGATTTCCAAGCCATTTTTAGTCAGTCTTCTAGGATATAACTAGGAACAACGGTAAAATTTCCGCTTACAAACTATGAATAAAGGATCTCCTTTCTAAAAAAAATCTTTGGCGTTTTTCAATTGCATGCAATCAATGACCCCTTCCAAAGAAATCCTAGAAAACCAGAAGTATGGTGGACGTTGCTTTTCCAAGTTAACAAAACCAAGTCCAAATCGAATTGTTTTCAACCAACGTTTGCATATTTTTATTTTTCAAAATTATTTCATAGGTATATATAGAAATTTGCGTCATGATCAACGAATTTTCTTCAAAATCACAAGTACATTTTGAAAAAATAAAATTAAATGGCAATTTACGATGTCTTCGGTCAAACACTACATCAATTCAGTGCCCAAAAAAACAACAACAAAACATATACACATTTTTATATCTTGCAATATATTTGAGGGGGCTAGAATCAAAGGGGCTTACTTAACTCAAAACCGACTAAAATGTCTCATACTCACTCATTTTTTAATGGCCTTATCATTATTTTTAATAATTATGATAATTCTCCTGACATTTCACCATTTAAAATAGCTACTTGGACTTCTCCTTAAATCATGACATACAGTCAACACTCCATATCTCGAGTTAGAGTGGTATCGAGATACAGAACACATATTTTTTACATATTTTTAAGCTTTTCATTATTTTTACGAAATGCATTGAAAATAGTAATGCTCATGTGAAAATTCCAACAAAATTTTAGAGGTAACTATTTTTGAACAGTTTGCAAAAATTGATTTTTTTTAACAGATGAGCCAGCCTCGGGCTGCAAATCTCTTAAATAAAGATATCTATCTATCTAAATTGAATTTTTGTCACCCTAAAATGGGTTGCAAACTTTCCTCTTACTACCAGTATAGTTGTAATATTCCACTTCATGAAGTTTATAAATATTTGGAGAATGTTTGAAACTTTTCATGAAAAAATCGAGTTAGAGAGGTAAACTTGCATGGGAAACTGAAACAGATAACATCGAGTTAGAGAGACCAAAGTATGCTAAATTGAAGGCACCGCGCATTCAATCGAGTTGAGGAAAATACAGTTAAACCTCCATGAGTCGATGTTCCATGACTCGATATTGACTCATGGAACCATACTAAAAGCGAAATTTCATGGTTACTATAATACAAAACGAAACAGCTTTCCAGAGGATTCTTGCTCCATGACTCGATATTTCCATAAGTCGATGGTCCTTTCAA
Source organism: Aedes aegypti (assembly GCF_002204515.2). Taxonomy (NCBI): domain Eukaryota; kingdom Metazoa; phylum Arthropoda; class Insecta; order Diptera; family Culicidae; genus Aedes; species Aedes aegypti. Next base: position 387,604,398 of record NC_035108.1, read on the forward strand.
TATTGACTCATGGAGGTTTGACTGTATCGAGATACAGAATATCGAGTAAGGGAGAGTTGACTGTTTTGAAAAAAAAATCTTTGGTGATACTTATAAAAGAAAATATAGGCATAATAAAAAAATCGTGGATGATATGTTCTGAAAAATTCCTAAACAGTCTTCACGAGTTTCCACCAAATGTTATTCCTATTTTTCTAATGAAATTCGTTTAAAGCTTTAAGAGCAACATCACCAAAAATTTTCAATAGATTCCGGAATATATCTTCCATGAACCTAGGCCAAAGTTGTGAAAATATCATTTTTTAACTCTGTAATCAATATTTTGCGACTAATTCTAATTAGAAGGTGAGGAGAAAGTTGTGCGATTCCTTTTGAGTATTGAACAAGTTTAGTTTAACAATATATTTTTCAAAAATAAGAAGGTTAAAATGGAACTTAATTTTCAACAAATAATTTTTACATACTAAGATTCGCCTGGATTTGTCCACAAATTTTGATGAAAATCACACAGCCACACTGCAATGATCTGAAGAACAGCTTATATCTAAAAAGGGTGAATTTATTATGAAAAGGATAGCTATAATATGTACAAAATTGTCTTGTTTTGTATGCTGCTACCCTTTTCCTTCATTCTTCATTTTTTTTAGATGCCGGTCTACTAGAATTAACATCATCTAAGACATTTTGTTTCGTAAACGATGGAAATGGAAGAACACCGTAATATTATCACTACAAGTTATATTCTCACTACATATTATCACTATATCACTACATATTATAACTACATTGAAAATTCTTGACATCACTGGACATAGAGGCACATGTACAGTGATAAATTGATAAGGGAAGCTCTCAGTCAGACTTATTTTATTGAAATCCCATCCACAAATTTCATAGCACTGAAAAATGTTGAAGGTGGTTATCCTCAAAATGTTACACCTCATACAAAATTTGTATAATTTCACACAAAAAGTGTTACGAGAGGTTGAGTGGGTGTCAAAAATGGCAATTTTTGGCGTTATGAAATTTGTGACTGAATTCTTGAACTACGAAAGTGCCCACTGATAATTCGAAAGAATAGCTGACTATGAAAGAAGGGAAAATATATTATTCAAATTCTACCGACGAATTTCGGGGTAGTGGTGTTCGGGGTAGTGGCATAAAGGCCTATAAGACACATGATTGAGGCTTATGGAATTTCATCAATTTGGAGGTATTATTGACTATCTCGTATGCGTATGCGATCTACCTTTTGAAGTTGAGGATTTGTTTTCTGATATCTCATGATCCTGATCACTTAGAGAGAAAGCATCTTCGGCAAAAGTTTTGCAGCAGCTCAAGAACTATTATTATTTTAACTAAGAGACTCGAAACGTTGCCACCAGGCGGCGCTAGTGAGCACGAAACTTTTGTTTTGAATATATCTCAGGTTGCCACAAGCGCCGAATGGTGGCAAAATTTCGAATCTCTCGGCTCAAATTAGGCCTTGAACTACTAAACAATTTTGCAAAAGACGCCATCTATACAAATGTTTAATACTTGCTAACGCTACTTGTTGGCAAAATGTCGAGTCTCTCGATTTAAATAATGATGGATTCTAAGCTATTGAATGACTTTGCCGAAGACGTCCTGTGCTATTTTCAAAACATAAATTGCTCAATAGCGCCACCTGGTAGCAAAATCTAGAATTTCATGGCTCCTACAATGATAGTCCTTGACTCACTGAACAACTTTACAGAAGACGACATTTTTCTAAGTAGTCAGGATCCTGAGATATCAGAAAAAAAATCAATTCCCACTAGCGCCGCCTGGTGGAAGAATTCTGCATCTCAAAGACTACCGCATGTTAGCCCTTCATCTACTGCACAACGGAACTTACTTTGCGCATTTCTTTGAGAAAACATTGTGATTCACTTTAAAAATGCGAAATTGTTAAAATACTTTCATAATCAATTCCTAGACGTTATTCAGTGTACTGTTTATATACATTTTATATGCCTTAAGTACTCACACTCAGCTGCTTGATCCCAGAATATTCGTGCAATAAATGTAATCTTCCATTTTGATCATAAAATGTTGTCATCCAACTCCGTTCGGGATCACATTTACCCCGCCGAACGCAGTACAGCAAAGCCCCATTGATGTGTGTACGCATTGCGGTTTCACACCAGTACCAACACGTACCTACATGCATGCCTTCCTGGACCAGCAGCTTTCTGAAAGGGGTTTATTGAGCGATTCGGTAATTTATTATGCTGGTGATAATGTATAGCTCAAACATGGTGGCATTGTTGCAAGTGTGGTTTGTTTTTGTGTTTTACGTTGTATGGAGAGGGCTACTGTTGACAGCCAGTTGTAACGGGATAATATAGCCAATAAAGGAGTTTGACCATAGTGCGAAAAATGATTTATGTTAATTAACTCTGGAGTTGGAACTAATCTACAAGAAGTGTAACAGGCATAGAAAGATTTATGGAAAAATAAAAAATCGAAGATTTGGCAAAAAAGACTCCAAGTGTGAAGTTTAAAATTGAAAATTCTAAATTTAGATAGCTTTAGAATCGCTTCATAATTTTTTTTCTGATTGTACTGTTTGTGTTTCTTTTTCTACCTGTCCGAAATTTGGGAAAATTTCGTAGAAGATGTACCTTATACTTTACTTTAACACTTCTAGAATGTGATAGTTTGAACATAACCATATATATGGACGGATAATCAAATTTATTTTGCAGGCAATTTAAAATGAAACAGAAATAGAGTGTTCAACTACTTTAACTAAGTCAATTCAATTCAACTAATTCAATTCCAAACACAAACTCTTCAGCAAAAGCATTTATACCATATACAAGTCCACATTGCAAACAGGATAACCCGCCTCTATGCTTCTTTTTCGAAACTTCATCAAGCGAGAGGCCAGAGGGGAAAATAAATCTGTCATCAGAGGCTAATTTCCGGAAACTATGATGTCCTGAGGGCGACGTCGTCGCCGTCGCCGTCGCTCGCTCGCAGAGATAAAAAGGATGAAAACTTTCAATTTCAAAAGTCTCGTCTTGCTTGTCTCCGCTCGCTGAAACACTATTACACGGCGGTGGCTCTCGAAAGACAAAGTCACCGCTCCATGACCGCACTTTCCGCCAATGTGTGTCACCCGTGAGCAGCATGGGATTAAGCTGGAAAATGGTTTATGAGTTAGGATTTCTTTTTTGTCCTGGTAAAATCCTTATCGCCGAGAAAGGGAATCTGTGATGATGGCATCTCACATATTCAACCGAACCGGTAACAAGTGATAAATTAAACGTTCTTGTGTTTCCTTCCAGCAGAGCTGGAGAGCATCATTATGAAAAATTTTCCCTTGAAAAATGATGAGTGGCTGCTTATCCACCGCACGACAGGTGGGTCGGTGCTCTCGAGTGCGTTTGCACGCTCGGCTTCCACTGAAGCAGGATGGAGGCGTGGGCGTTGGCAGGTTTTTTGTATTACATTGCTCCTTGCTTCGAGAATGCAATTTGTTTATGTTTCGAGAGCACAAATGAAAGTGGAACTGATATGATTGAGAATAGCTTCATGGGATATTTGAAATTTAACAGGGACATGATCAGAATCAAAATCAGCGTGAGTAGACAATTGGCTACAAAGCTGACTAGAGTCGGTTCAAAACCAAATCAATCGTAGAAGAGGAAAAACAAGTAGAGCTTTCAGAGTATTGGATTGAGAAATATTTTGAAGGACACTCATCAAATAAAATTCTGATGTTGAAATTGCTTTGAGAATTATTCCATGAGCGATGTTTTGCATTAAAATCACCAATTACATTTTTGTTTTGACTTATTGCGAATCAATTTCCGCAAATCAGTTTGAAGCAAATAAACTTGTTGGCAGTGCATCAAAAAGGCATATATATGAAAGCATATTTACCGAGCTGTGTTTCAAAAAGTTTGGATCTCTTTTGATTTTGGAACCTTGTTCCCTAATGGCCCCTTTCTGACCTCGTCCATGAACTGAGGTGATTCTCCCACTAAAATCCTGCGATTCGTTTCGTGGGTGGAATCCCTTTAAATTCTGGAACAGTGGGAGCTGGTTGCCGTAATATATTTTTGCATTTATCAGCTTATTTTCGTGAGGAATAGAACTTTGACCAACGATAATGTCATTCAGAGCAAAAGTGCCCGAGCAAGCATCCGAACGAGCAGATAAAAGTGTTGCAAATTTGCAGGGGGAATTTGGGTAATGGAGTAGCTACGAGCAAGTTTTGTTTTGCAATTTTATAAACTTCCTTCCTTTCGGCACCTTCTGCTTGTATGGTTGCTCATGTGAGGGACTGGGAAAGCTGTTGAGAAAGGGGTTGTGCTCGTCGGTGTTGCAATCCGCCATGTACCGGCAGTAGTCAGCAGCGATTCTGTAACACTACTAACCGACTGGTACCGAAGCAGCAAACTCAAATAACAATAACAATACAATTGAATAAATCAGATATTCATGTGAAAAATCTAATATGTATGATACGCTTGTCTCATTTTCATAAAAATACAAGTAGACGTAACCCACTGGCGGCTGCTGCACGGAATGCCAACCGCGTGCTGCTCACAGAGAACATGTGTTGCGGTGGTAGATCCGATGCAAAGACCCTGAGCTCTGCTCCTACTTGGTAGCTGGTGAAGCTTGTGCATCGCGATTGTTTTTAGCTTGACCCGATACGAAGGCAAAGGAAATACCCTTTTGGCCTTTACTTCCCTTACGTTTGTGATTCCACCAGCCGGTAACAGTTGATCGTGTAATTCGGAGGCACGTCCCGAGCAGCATTATACAGTCAGTGACAAAAGTTAGTAACCATATGCTGTTTTTCCATACAAAACGCCCAAGTTTGAGGGTCTGTATATCAGTTTCTGGTAGTTCGAATTGGCTGAAATTTGGATGACGAACTACAGAAGTTTTGTATATACTGAGATCATTGAAATTCAGTCATTTTCCAAAGAGTTCCGGAGGGTTGTTCAAAGACAAAAGTTATCAAGAGATTTGGTTAGTTAATTCAATAATTACTCTTCATACTTATCCAAATAAAACCAAAAAAAAACTTAACATACCATAGTAAAAGTTGGTATGTGATTGTTATAGACTTGCCATTTTCTTCTGCTCGGCATGAAATCGTGCTTTAAAATGATGGCAGAGGTAGACGCCACACCATCACCCTTTTACCGTAGAATTTAAATGGACACCAGAGGAGTCAATATCTTCGATCCAAGTCGAAAAAAAACGAAACAAATTCCCTATTCCAGACACGGAAATCAAACCCAATCGGGCGGTTAAGTATGCCCCGGGTATGGCGGCGAAGCCCACCGAAAATGAGATGAACCCATCTGGTGGGAACTGCCTTCCCGGGTGCATAATTTATGACACACTCTGACACTGACTTTTCCGAATGTGTGGACGTGTGCACTGCGAAAAGTTTTCTGGGGTGTGCGCTGATATATGGATATGTAGAACGAGGGAATCTTCTCTCTCCGTATGTTCAATCAATGTGAAAGGGTTCCGGGTAAGAGTATGTGTCTTTTTTATGAAAGTTGCATCGGTGATTTGTCTTATTGATGGATAGGATGTTTCGCCAAGGACCTATGATATTGGCTACTTTTTCACTTGGTACTTGAGTAGAACACGGTCAGAGATAAGTCAGATGAAAGTTAAAGATACACCTAAAACAAATATGAAGAAGACAAATGTCAAACGTCAGACATTTTACATAGTATTTTTGATTTAAAACAGCAAATAATATAATCAAAATCCCAATCCCAATCCCAATCCCAATCCCAATCCCAATCCCAATCCCAATCCCAATCCCAATCCCAATCCCAATCCCAATCCCAATCCCAATCCCAATCCCAATCCCAATCATAATCAATCCCTATCGCTCGAGAACCTTTCTATGCTCTACAGTGTCCTCACAAAAGGACTTCAAAAACCTATTCATCTAGTTTTCCACATAGCTGTCTGAGGAAATCTCCAGAAAAGTCTTTGAAAAGATCACCATAGACGCGATTACACAGATCTTATCAAGGCTCTCTAAGAAATTCTCCACACGAATAATCGACAAATTGATTCCTATCGGGCCCTGAAGAAGATCCCCAGAACAGGATCGAAACGTTGCCTATATTCAGCCATTCCATGAAAAACCGATCTAGTGGGTCTCCGAATTCCGTGAAAATTTGCTATTTTGTTTCTTATCCGAAATAAGGATACACGTATTTTTGGATTTTTTGATTAGGATGACCATTTCCGAAATAGGGTGACCAAAAACATCGCGATTTTGCAAAATTTTTATTTTTTAAAAAATTATAACTTATGAACCGTTCGACCGATTTTCAATCTTTTTGGACGAAATGAAGGCTAAAGTTTTTGACTTTTCAGGAAAAATATAAAATTTCACAAAAACTGTGTTTTTTACATGAAAAAACTCAATAGTTTCCGTTTTTTCGTGTTTTGAAGGCCTCGGGACCAAAGGGGCTATCGCTGTTCTAATCTATTCTTGAAAGTTCAGAAAATTTTACGCATACTGTCAAATTTTCAGCGATGTATGTTTTTTAGTTTTTGAGATATATTTGTTTTTAAATAAAAAATCAGTGATTTTTATCGGCACACACTGTAGGTCTCAGCGCATTAAATTTGTAATGTTTAAAAAAAATATAGCTTTTGAACAGCTTAACCGATTTTCAATCTTTTTGTATGGAATGAAAGCTTAAAATTTCAACTATTCAGACAAAATTGAAAAATCTGATAAAAGTATGTTTAAACGTGAAAAATATAAAAATTTCTAGTTTTTTTTAGAAATTTTCATATATTTTAAAGTGAAAATTTTTTTTAAGTTTTCTATTTTTTCTGAAAAGTTGAGACCTTAAGCTTTCATTCCATAAAAAAAGATTGGAAATCGGTTGAGCTGTTCAAAAGTTATGATTATTTTTAAACATTACAAATCTAATGCGCTGAGATCTACAGTGTGTGCCGATGAAAAATGACTGATTTTTTATTTTCAAATAAATATATCTCAAAAACCAAAAAACATACATCGCTGAAAATTTGACAGTTTACGTAAAATTTTCTGAACTTTCAAGAAAAAATGAGAACTGCGATAGCTCCTTTGGTCCCGAGGCCTTCAAAACACGAAAAAACGGAAGCTATTGAGTTTTTTCATGTAAAAAACACAATTTTTGTGAATTTTTTTTGTCTGAAAAGTCAAAATCTTTAGCCTTCATTTCGTCCAAAAAGATTGAAAATCGGTTGAACGGTTCAAAAGTTATAATTTTTAAAAATATAAAAATTTTGCAAAAACGCGATTTTTCTGGTCACCCTATTTCGGAAATGGTCACCCTAATCAAAAAATCCAAAAATACGTGTATCCTTATTTCGGATAAGGAACAAAATAGCAAATTTTCACGGAATTCGGAGACCCACTAGATCGGTTTTTCATGGAATGGCTGTATTATAAAATAATCAACGCTTTATCGTGACTGAAAACCAATGAAATTCCCAGAGATATCCACATAAGGCTCCACAAAGGTTTTAACTTAATTCTACCAGAGATTCTCAAGATAATACCGACAATCAGCAAAACCTTTTTTACACTTCTCACTGGAGGAGCGTAAATTCAAATTAGAGGCGTGAAATAGATGGTGCTAAGCAGATGCCTTATAACAGAAAGCTACGTCCGCTTCTCAGGTCTCCACATTGCACTTCATATCGCTGAGTTCTCTACATAGATATCCAGAGAAATCGCTAGAATGGTCTACACAGATTTTTGTACAGCAATTTAACTGAGCTCGCATCAAATTCCTCCACAGGGGTCACCACGGAAGACTCAAAGATAACTATATATGACTCCAGGGAGGTGTTTGATGAGTTTGTCACAGAGATCTGCACAGACATATTCACAGAAGTATCCCCAGAAGTCCCTAAGTAAATATCCACAGATATTTTAACAGAGGTCTTAACAACGCTCCCTATAGAACTCTCTGTACAGAGGAATCTGCAGGAAGTGGCTTATAAGGTTCACTCTCAATAAGGAGGTTAGCCACAGAAATCTTCACAGAAGTCTCTCCAGAAGTCCCTTAGTAAATATTATTATTTGTTTATTTGGTTTTACATCAAGTAACTTGATAAAACTTCTACAACAATATTTCGACAATTCACTCGGTTCATCGTCGCTTCTCTCCATCCTCGACTGCGATCCACGCCACGCGCCCCACGCCTTCTTGTTCAGACCGGATTCGTGGTGAACACCATCTTTATAGGGCTGCCTTGTCCAGCGTATCCTTCCAGCTTTAGCCACTTTCTGGATACTGGGTTCGCCGTAGAGTTGAGCGAGCTCGTGGTTCATTCTTCGTCGTCATCCACCGTTCTCCTGCATGCCACCTCATATCGTCCTTAGTACTCGGCGTTCGAAAACCCCAAGAGCTTGCCGGTCCTCCTCGAGAGCGTAGTCCACGTCTCATGTCCGTAGAGGACTAACGGTCCAACGAGCGTTTTGTACATGGTGCAGGGATGAATCTTTCTTGACCGCAGGTTCTTCTGGAGCCCATAGCAGGCACGACTTCCACTGATGATGCGCCTTCGTATCTCCCGACTATCGTTGTTGTCCGCCGTTGGCAAGGATCCAAGGTAGACGAACTCGTCCACCACCTCGTAAGAAACGCCATGTATCTTATTACTTCGCGTTTTAGGCGGGTGAACAAATCTGCCATCGTTTCAAATTTTCTCCCAATAATATCCACGTCATCCGCGAAGCAAACAAATTGTCCGGATCTCGTGAAAATCGTGAATCGACTGTTAAGTCCGGCTTTCCACACGACACCTTCAAGCGTAATCGTAGTCCCCGCCGAGACTTGAACGAACAGGAGGGTTCGTCCAAAATCATATCGTTGCTCTAATCAGTCTTGTGAGCTTCCCGGGAGAGCTGTTCTCGTCCATAATCTTCCATAGCTCTATCCGGCCGATATTGTCATATGTCACTATGCCGCTTTAAAAACCAGTAGGGAGCTGGTATTCTTGGCATTTTTGGAGGACTTTCCGTATTGTAAAGATCTGGTCCGTCGTCGCACGGCCGTTCACGAAACCGGTTTGATAAATTCCCACGAGCTCATTTGCTATTGGTGATAGACGACGGAAGATGATATGGGATAGCACTTTGTTGGCGGCATTTAGAATAGTGGTCGCTCGATGTTCTCACATTCTAGCTTGTCCCCTTTTTGTGGATAGGGCATACAACCCGTTGCATTCACTCCTCGGGTAGCTGTTCTGTCTCCCAGATTCTAACTATCAGTCCTGCATTGTCGGTGAACATGTACTGGACAGTTTGTGAGGGGTACACCCATAGCGATCGCTTGATTTTGCTACCGCAAATATGCGCCAAGAATGGAAAGAATAACTAGCGATTGGGAGTGGGAGACGAAAGCCTTTAACAAGGAACTATTCGTTGAGGCACTACGTCAAGACGGCGATAACGAGGATATCAATGCAACCGATCTAACACACCGGATGTTATCGGCTTGTGGCGCAACTATGCCGCTTAAACAGAAGCCGAGAAATATACGGCGACCTTCGCACTGCTTGCCTTACACGCTAAACTTGTCACGCTCAGAAATGAGTGCCGAGTACACAAAATCAGCCTCTCTTCATGCAGCACAGATTCTGTGCAAAGGGGGCTGTACACAGTTTTGAGCAAACGGTGGTAAACAAACCGAATGAGTGAAATGCGCACAGAGGAGGAACGCTTGGAATGCGGAATTCGCTTCCACTTTTGTTTTGCTTCTGAAAACATTAAAAAAAACATTCAAATTTTCAAGTTTTCAGAGATTTTTTCATTCGAATAGCCGAAGCGGAAGCAAATGGGGAAAAAACTTCCACATTTACGACCATCTTCCGGCTTTTCGCCTGAAAAAATCACAGAAAACTCCCCATCTTACCAACGGCCAACTGTTTGCTGCCGCGCGGGAGAGATTGACTGTTCTCTTTCCATCGATCCCCGCACAGCTGAAGGCCAACACATCGGCTACACACAGCATGAGTGCGACTTACACAGAATTTTCACTCAGCCAGAGAGTCCTGCATTGGTTGCCTCATTCTGTGTAGTTTTTACATATGCGCTGCGTTGAGCAGGCTTTGCGTGTTGGCCGTTGGTAAGATGGGGAGTTTTCTGTGATTTTTTCAAGCGAAAAGCCGGAAGATGGTCGCAAATGTGGAAGTTTTTTCCTCATTTGCTTCCGCTTCGGCTATTCGAATGAAAAAATCTCTGAAAACTTTAAAATTTGAATGTTCTTTTTTTTTAATGTTTTCAGAAGCAAAACAAAAGTGGAAGCGAATTCGGCATTCCAAGCGTTCCTCCTCTGTGCGCATTTCACTCATTCGGTTTGTTTACCACCGTTTGCTCAAAACTGTGTACAGCCCCCTTTGCACAGAATCTGTGCTGCATGAAGAGAGGCTGATTTTGTGTACTCGGCACTCATTTCTGATCGTGACAAGTTTAGCGTGAAACGAATGAAGAGCAGAAGTCAATGCAAGTGACAGCGGGCTCTCAAAATTCTATTCTCGGTCCAACTCTTTGGTACGGGATGTATGATAGAGTCTTGAAACTGCGGCTGCCCAGGAAGGTGAAGATTGTTGGTTTTGCGGATCATGTGTTACTAACGGTGATCGACAAGACGCTGGAAGAAGTGAAGATGTCGGTAATGGGAACAATTGACGCAATCAAGGCTGGATGAGCGGAGTCAAACTGCAGATAGCTCTCCAAAAAACAGAGGTGCTGCTAGTCAACAACTTCAAGGCGGTTCAGCAGATGGAGGTCAACGTCGGAAGGTATGTGATTGCACCGAAGCGCGTATTGAAGCACCTGAGAGTAATGATCGACAATCGGCGTACGAGGCGTCAGCTAGCTAATGTGTCGTCATCGATACTGAGGTAGCTGCAACAGAGCGTTTCGGCTGATGGCAGTGCAAGTTGCGAGTGCGTATAGAGTGATATCGTCAGATGCTCTAGGAGTTATAGCCGGTATGATTCCCATTTGCATCACTTTTGCGGAGGATATCGAGTGCTACCAACGAATGGACGTCAGAAACATATGGAAGATGGTCAGAGTCGGACCTATGGCGAAATGGCAGCACAAGTGGGACTGCTTAGAGAAAAGAAGATAGACCCACCGACTCATTCCAAACCAGTCGACGTGGATGAATAGGGAGCATGGAGAGGTGAACTTCTACCTGACACAGTTCCTAAGTATATCCATAGATTCGGACACGCAGAATCGTCACACTGCCCAGATTGCCCATACATCGAGGAGACACTGAAACATGTAGATTTTGACTGTCATGAGATTCGCGGAAGTACGGAACAAAATGCTCGGAAGCAGCGACGGAGATTCTAAACCCCGACAATATCGTGCAGAAAAAGTGCCAACAGAAGTACGTGTCAAGCGGTGAACAGGGCCCCAAGCAGCACAGTTTGTTTCAACTCAAGAATAAAGTTATCTCTTGAAACTTGTCAAAGTTGGCAATTGTTGAAAATATGGCTTACAATTTCGGAATTTGTTTGCAACATATTTAAGTAATATCGAAATTGCTCATTTGTTGCAAAATACTTAAAATATAAACGAGAATCGAACGTCCGACCTCTAGATCACCAATGTTCTCCTCTACTCACTACTCCACTGGCTCATCACACAATTGCTTCACCAATGCACTTTATAAGCGACCAAATTACCTATTAATCGAAACTTGTTGCTTATAACTTTACTGCACCCTTCGGAATACAAGTTCATTATTGGTAAAATTAGACCAAGCCTGAAATAATAAAAATTTTACGCAAAAACTTTCGCGCTATCCTTGAAAAACACCATTAAAACATACAAACTGTGAGTAGACCATGTTTTCATTGTTAGATGATATGTAAGGTGACACTCAATCATATTGCAACTGGATTGAAACAAAGAATCTTCTAGCTATCATACACGTAGTTTAATGCAACTTTCGCGCAACTGAGATGAATCTTCTTGAGTCGTGGATATGGGAACGCAAATTGAATGCAAGTTGCGGATGCTTCAAATGAAAGTAATTTGAAACATAACATAAAAACCGGCATCTTGGAAGAAGTTTCAAGAGTGTGTTTAAAAAGTTACTGAACACATCTTGATAAACTTGACTTTATTGCTATTTGTAAAGGACATTTGCAGTAAATCTTGCTGTTTTAAAAATGTTGAACGTTAAACACGGAGTGAAATGCATGTTCTTTGGAACGGCAATGGAACTTTATGAGCTTTTGAAATTAATATGCAATCAAAGTAGAACTATGTAAGTTACAGATGCTTTTATTGATATGTGATTGAAACCATTTTTGGAAAGCATATCTTTGGAAGATGTTTCGCGTGTTACTTGGGGTGATAACGCAAATCATGTCGTCGCTGCATCAAAACGGGCGAGAGGACCAGAGGGCATCCAACCGCGATCAGAGCAGGCTAGATCCATCGTCGGAGGCTAGATCGAGTAAAACGGGAATAGCGTAGTACCAGTTATAAGTCGTCGGGGCGCCTACAAACCTGAAGTCCTCCTCCAACCACAATTATAGAACCGACTCTGGCATTTGGTCGACCAACATCGAGTCGGAGTAGGCTGAGTCCACCGCCGGGGTATAGCTGAGTAATTCGCGAAATAGTTCCGGCAAATGGTTGTCGGGGCGCATGTGAACCGGAAGTTTCCCTCCACCAGTATCGCAGGAGTAAGAACAACGTAATGTTGCCGGTTTCGGGAGGTATTACTTCGTTGGGGAATTCTCCATCAGAGTAGGCTGGGATCTTCACGGGAACTACGCCAAATAGTATTGATAACGACAAACCGCTTGAATACCGGAAGTCACCCCTCAACCGGAATCGCAAGACCGTTGAGTGAGAACCACACCCAAGCAGCACAGTTTGTTTCAACTCAAGAATAAAATTATCTCTTGAAACTAATCCAAGTTGTCAATGGTTGAAAATATGACCTTCAATTGCACTGAATAGCAACGCAAAAAGCGCAAGAGGTGGAGTCTGTTTGCAACATATTTAAGTTATATCGAAATTGCTTATTTGTGGCAAAATACTTGAGAGAAAAAAAATGAAAACAAAAATATGAACGAGAACCAAACTTCCGACCTCAAGATCACCAATCTTCTCCTCTACTCACTACTCCACCAGCTCTTCGATCAATTGCTTCGCCAATGCACTATAAAAGCGACCACATGGCCCATTAATCAAAGCTTGTGGCTTATAACTTTACTGCACCCTTCGAAATACAAGTTCATCACTGTCGAAATCAGACCACGCCTGAAATAATCTAAACTTTTTGCAAAAACTTCCGCGCAACATATGAGAAACACCATTCAAACAAACAAACTGTTGCTAGGCCATGTTTTCGTTGTTAGATGATACGTAAGGTGCAACTCAACCATATTGCAACTCGATTCAAACAAACAAACTTCTAGCTGTCATACACGTAGTTTAGTGCAACTTGGTCGCAACTGGGATGAATCTTCTTAAGTTGTGGGTATGGAAACGAAAATTGAATGCAAGTTGCGGATGCTTTAAATGAAAGTAATTTGAAACATAACATTAAAACCGGCATTTTGGGAGAAGTTTCAAGAGTTTGTTTGAAAAGTTGCTGGAAACATCTTGACAAACTTGAATTCATTGCTATTTGCAAAGGACATTTGCAGCAAATCTTGTCGTTTCAAAAATATTGAATGTCAAACAAGAAGTGAAATGCATGTTCACTGGAACGGAAATGAAACTTTATGAGCCTTGATATTGATTTGCAACCGAACTAGAACCATGTAAGTAACAGATGCTTTTATTGATACGCGATTGAAACCATTTTCGAAAAGCATCTCTTTGGAAGATGTTTCGTGTGCTACTTGGGCAGGACCTAAACCCCATTAGCACCCCAGATAGCCGGGTAAGGTGAATGTTTCTACTAGAAGTGCGAAAATTCGTTAAAAAAAAAAAAGAAAAAAAAATAGCTACGGGCAGGCTTGACTGGGGTCTTCATAGAAGTCTCCGCAAAAGTCATCACTGAGATCGCCTTCGCGCTCTACACTGTGTCCTCTTATCTATGCTCCACATAGATTTCCACAGAAATCTTCAAATTTCCACGTGCATGTGCGCATACTTTTTCACAGAGGTCTTCACCGAGGTCTCAAAGATACCTATTGATAACTCCATAGAGGTCTTCGAGAAGCTTTTCCCTACAGAGATCTTCACAGAAGCCTAAATAGAAATACCTAAGTAGATATCTGCAGAAGTTTTAACTGAAGTCCTAGATAACCTCTCTATAGAACTCTCTGCAGGAAGTCTGCAAAAAGGTTTCCACAGAGATATTCACAGAGGTATCCACAGAAGGTCAACAATGGTTTTCATCGTGTGTTTCACAGAGGGTTTTCCAGAATTCTTTGAAAATCCCTTGAGGACATGACCTTTTCATCAAGTGATGGTCCCTCTATTAGCACATTCATAGTTGCTACAGTTGTTGTACCATACTTCTAGCATATTTGATATTCAGGTCACAATTATTTGCTATGAGTTCTCGATTAATATGAACAAAATGAGTACTTTGAGTGAATAATCCTAATGTGATCGAAGACTACAATTTCCCATCATTTTTTAATAGGATGAATCAACTTTGTGTTTGTGGATATTTGTTATCTAATTTTACCTGAATCGACTGTACGAAAACAGTTACTGAAAAATTGTGGTGCACATGAAGTGGATAAAAACGTCTGATATGAGACCTGACTGTTTTAGGTCATAATTTTCCTTAACTCGTGGGTGTAAGCAAACTGGTTCTGCTTCATTTCATCGCCAGCACTCGTGGGTAAAATAATCATCTCTTCACGAATTCAAAGTTTTCAACCAAGTTGGAGCTAGGTAAATTTTTAATCAGGACATGTTCACGTCGAGACAGTAAATGTTTTTACTTCTTTCTAGCAGGAAATTATGTTTCTTGCATACGGATATGTCTGCTAGTTTTAAACTTGACTGAAATTATTTTAGCATAATTGTCAATTACGATTGAATACTAATAAATGTTTCTTCTTCTTTTTTGCAGGTAATTTCAAAATGACTTATACATCAGACCGTAAGTAAGATTATAATCTTTGTGCAAAAGTTCGAAAGCTCCACATTCCATGCTCCCATTTTCAACCTCCGTTTCCATGAATCCTTAAATGGAGCACGACCCCCAAAAAGTCTTCGACCGATCCTAGAATTTCATCTTCCCGGCCCGGCAGTAATATCCTTCACGTAGGCTGCTACAACCAAAGAAGCTCGTGAGCCTCGGCCCAAACAAATAAAGAATCCCTTGAAATAAACATCCGAATCATAAACGTAAATAATGTAAAACAGCCGCAACATGCATCCCCCGCTTAAGGCCGAGAGCATGCAAGCATTCGAGACGAAAAGCATCCCATTTTTGCGCCACTTGACTCCCCAACATTTATGGGCCCTCTCTCGTGCGCTTCTTTTCCGGCAATTCCTGGCGAGAAACACAGGAAGCACAGAACGATGTTGCACCATAAAGTTGCACTTTTCCAGCAGTGTAGGTTTTATCGCCTGCAAACGTAAGGAAAACAAACAGATAAACAATCGCGCGTGTTTTGATCCAAACAATAATTTGGGAACTCTCAGCATCTGCATTAGGGTGTGGCATGTTCGACGAGAATGGATTGCCACCTGGTGAGCTCGTTTCATGCTTATGATAACATACTTTTTATAGTGGCAACGACGTTTTTTGTAATTTTGTAATAAACTATGGATGGTTCGTCACTACAAGTGTCGAAAAAAACCCTTAATCTTTTTCTATATAATTTTAATGTACCCATACCTATCTTCTTTTGTTAAGGACTGTTCATTTAAAAAAGTGGACACGTGTTTTTTACAGTAAACTGTTTATTTTCGAACAAATTCATGAGTTTACCTAAAATACATGGAAATCAACGTAATTTCGATCAAATTCACATAAATTTGAACATTTATTGAGCATTGCTGGAGAATGCTCTTACTTTTCTCTTGATTCCTCCCATAAAATTCTGCACAACTTTTTTCGGAACTTTTCGAACTGCTTTTTGAACTGCTGACCACATTTTCTTGAAAAAATCGAAGGAGCTTGCTTCTCTTCCATCCTTCTTAAGATGCCGTTTGATTATTGCCAAATATGTTTCGATTCGATCATTTTTCTACAAATTCGACTTATTCCTTCTTGAGCATCTCCAAAGTAGCTGAAGCATAGTGAGCCGATGCTAGGTCTGGCAAAAACAATGGAGGCATGGTATGCTTTCAGTAGATGGGCAGAAGCCATTTTTTAATGCATTCAGTTCTGTAATTTTCGCCGTTGATTGAACCCGTCGTGAAATATGTAGTACTTTCATACCGCAGGAGCAAATTGCTTGCCATACCAAATCATTTTTCCCAAATTTTTCTGTTGGGATGTATCGTACGTCGTCAGGAATATCTGTTTTGGCCACAGCGTTGAAAAAATTCAATTTGGACACTTCGCGATTTAAGCCAAATCTCGCAACGGCAGTTTTTCTGTACACCATTTGTGCAGAAAAAAATTGAGAGTCGCCATGTCAATTCGACCCATCGTTTAGAATTTATAATTTTTTTATGTCAACTTTTGTCTGCTGTCAAGATAAACACTTGAGATCACACTGAAACAAAATTTTATTTGTTTTTATGGAATTTTTACACCAAAATGCTAATATTTAGGTGTCCACTTTCTTAAATGAACAGTCCTTATTACTAAAAAAGAACCTCTTCTATCAATATCTGTTCAGCAGGAGACAAAAATGCCGAACTAGTTTTAAGTAAGAGTCGTATTTTTGCTCTTAAATCCTTGGATCTTATCATCGACCAAAACTTTTTCCGTGGTGATTGTGGAAATGCAGAGGTATTCTCGGTCTCTAGAAGCAACAATCATTACACACTAACATTCCTTTCCCATCCAAACTGACTGTAAGGACTTGCCAGGCGCCAATCTTTATCAATAATATGAAATCTGCTAAAATGAGAGTAACCGGAAAGTCCATCCTTTATTAATAGCAACCTTGGAGTAGCGACCATTGCAATGCATTGTCATGTACAGTCAGCCTATGCTATGCCTCAATGATTTGAATTTAGCAGAGCTCATGGACTTTTGGTTTTAAGCCGCACCCTAATCCACATGGGAAAACGTCTCACAATCGGCGATAAATTTCCGGAGCCGAAACCACGCGAGCAATTTGCGCTGTTTATTGTTACGGTTATTGATAAATTTATGTGTCAGTGGGTAGAGCGGGGGCCCAAGCATGCTGAGTGTGGGAAGCGAGGTGTGTTGAAAATTCGTGCGTTATCAAGTGTCACATGTTCGGATGTCATCGATTATGATTGCGAAGAAGGTGGCAGATTTGATGCTGATAAAAAAAGTCGGGAGATTCTCTCAAGGGAGACATTCCTAACGATGTTTTGGTTGTTTGGGAAAAGGTTGCTGCTACCTGTTACAACGGATGACGATTGAGAGGTTTAGTTGATGTTTTATGCATGCGCAAATTGTGTCCCATTTGGTGGCTATTGCGTTGAGAAGAGGGCGTTAGGTGAAGGAATTGGAGACAAGTTGATTCGATGTTGTTTGTAGACAACTTTGAGCTTAAAACCAAGAAGTTATCGACATTTAAAATGTCTTCTTTCTTTCTTTCTGGCGTTGCGTCCTAACTAGGACAGAGCCTGCTTCTCAGCTTAGTGTTCTTATGAGCACTTCTACAGTTTTAACTGAGAGCTTTCTTTGTCAATTGATCATTCTTGCAGGAGTAAGGTACGAAGATACTTTATGCCCATCACAAAAATATCCTCCACCGGTGGGATTTGAACCCATGACCTTCAACCAAGCATGGGAAAGACTCGCTCGATTATTTCGTTTCTCTCACTCTTCCTTAAATTTTTAAAACGAAAACTTTAGATGTTTACCAAAACTTATGGAATTCGTACCTAATGTGTATATTTCTCTCAATCCCATTTGTAAAAGAGCATGTCGACACTTCAATCGATACCAAATGCAACAGCTGAACGGTTATGTAACCAACACGAAAGTCCCATTTCGCATTCTAGTCACGACGATTGCGGCACCTTTTTGAAAGTTGATAGCTAAGCACACATGCGTGGCTTCATCATCGAACGTTAGAGTTACAAGCCAAGATTGAATAACTTTTCACCTGCAGTCAGTGACTATCTTCGAGTTAAACGTTACAACAGGTACGGCACAGCTCGTTAACCTCACTTCGAGGAGTTGAAATCGCTTCTCCTACGTCGGCCATGGTGTGGTCATTGATAGCGAATTTGCATGTCTTCTGCTTGTACTTACTTTTATTTCATCGGGTACCGTTAGTCCGAGTCCGAAGCGAGTCAAGCGCTCATAAATAATTCTCAAATAAAACTGACGATTCTTTTCTATTTGGTTGACCGTGGCCGAACGGAATGCTCCGTTATGGAGGCAAACCATCCGGTGAGGTCGTATCGGCTAAGGGAATGACGAATTATGAGAGTGTTTCTTTTAGTTGGCGTTACGTCCCCACTGGAACAGCGCCTGCTCCTCAGTTAAGCACTCTAAGAGCCATTTTCGCATTCGTTTTTAGTGTGGCAGGTGAATTTAGAACCCTGAGAAGTCAAAAATATGTCCATTATAGAAAGATCTTGGACCGACCGGAAATCGAACCCAGACGCGATCGACGTGGCTTCGTTTTGTAGCCACGGACATTACCTCTAAGCTAAGGAAGGTCCCATAATGGTGTTGAAATTCTACTCTCTTCTGCTGGTGAATGACACAGAAAGGAGTACCGTGTGGAAAAATGCACTAATTTAGATCAAAACCGTGAGTAGCTAATTGTAAAGTCAGTGCAAAAATACGACAAGATGAATGCTTTGTCGGACGGTGTGTTTAATGGTTTAGAACCGATGTCATCAACCGGTAGTTGGGTGTGTTTGTCTCGACGAGTGAATGATAACGGTAATGATGATGATGAATTGCTTGAAGAAAATTGTTGTTGAATGCACTAAAGCATGCCATTTGAATGCAAATCATAATTATTTCATGTGCAGCATCGACCATATCTCATATCACATCTGTTGTTTAAGTGGCGTTAGGTACCCAGGGGCAAGTGGGACCTTTTTATTAAGTTCAGACAAATTGTTCAATACACTTTCCAATATTATATATTTTTCAAATCAGACGGCACAATCACCTCCTTCTTCTTACTTCTCTTGTTACGTCATCACTGGGACAAAGCATGCTTCTCAGCTTTCTTTGCCAAAGTTGCCATTTTCGCATTCGTACATCATGCGACAGGTACGATGTACTCTATGCCTAAGGAAGTGAAGGAAATTTCCTTTACGAAAAGATCCTGGACCGACCGGGAATCGAACCCATACACTTTCGGCATGGCTTTGTTTTGTAGCTGCGGACTCTAACCACTCGGCTAAGGAAGACTCAATCACCTTACGACAATATATTTGCTGATGGATTTATTAAGACTGAGATAGCCGACAACCAAGAATTTATATTTGCTGATGTTTACACGAATGGAAAGTGATGGTTCGGAAAAATTGAAAACTTTTGAAGCAAGTATGAAAAATGGGCCATAATACGCACTTACCCCACTTTGCGGGTCAGGTGGGACTTATTCAATTCAATTTGTTAATCCACCTCAAAATATTGAGTGTTACTATTAAACGAATAGTCAATCATAGTGCATATTTTATGTTTGGCATGTTTGATTTTATGACATTAGGATGTCAATTTTAGTACGTAGCGCTTTTAGAAAAAACATTAAATGTTAAATTAAATTTTATTTATTTATTTTTTTTAATGAAGAAATTGTAAATTTCGGTTAAATTTACATTGAATAGAACTTTTGCCTCACCGGTGAGCGATCGTTTTAGACAATCAATGTCAAAACTGCTATAACTAAAAATGGGTAAGTAAATATGTTGCTACAAGTTTGTTCAGCAAAAGTATGTCCAATATAATGAAGGATCACTGTGTGGTATTTATTTCTTGTCAACTGTTATTGGTTTTCTGGAAATTTTGATTATACCATCAAGGTCGTACTTTTGCCCCACAAGAAAATAGAAAATTGGATTCTCACTTGCCCCGGGTACCTGAACTAGAAGCTTAATAAAAATCAATTTTTAACATAGAAAACAATGAATGTGCCAAAGCGAGTTGAAAGTTCTTGACTTTGCAAAGAACTTCCTCAGTTGAATCCTTCAATGAACTGAAATCTCTTCACATATTCCGTCATACATTTTCAATGTTGAGCTTCTTCTAGAAATTTCTAAGAATTTTTTAGGAACCTTCTAAATATTTCTCAAAGAAGTACGTAGTGCAAGGAAGTTGAAACTATCTATTGCTGCTTTCAGGATTGTTTTTTTTTTCAGAAACTTAACAGTTTGACAAATTTGTTAAAAAAAAGAACGCATTCTGATCTTGCAAAAGTTCTTCCAGAAATTTCACAAAACTAATCGACAAATTCTTCAGCAAACTTAATCCAGAAGTTCTTGCTACATTTTCTCCACAATTTTTTTTTATCTGTATTAACAAGATTTTTAACCCTTGGCTAATTCAATTACCTCATGAAATTCTCCATAAATATTTTCTAGGAATCCATATGCTTTCTTTCTCGTCAGTTGCCATACACATCCTGCATTATCTTTGAGAATAAATTCAGGTATATTTGAAAAAAAAAATCTGCCGAGTTTTCCAATTAATATAAGAATCACTTGAAACATATTTTCAAGTATTTCTACAAAGATATTTCCTGAGATTTTCATATATTTTTTCTAAGATATAAAAGAAAAGGCAAAGCAGGGTTTTTTCAACTATGAATTCCATTAGAGACTTCGATTTCCTGTCAGCTATAAAACCTTCAATTATTAACGTTTTCTTACGCGTCATACAATCTGTTTTTAATGTTTTTACAAAAAAATCTTATCAAGGGAGAAGGAGTAGTTGGAAAATACTCGACATTAGCTTAGCTTATTCATGGACATTTATGATTTATCTTCAAATTTTAACGTCATTTATAGACAAACTTCTTAATTTTTTTTATTTATATTTTTTATGAAATTTCTGAGAGCATAATGTACGATACATGTATAAGATTTTTTGGTGAAACATCTGTTGCCATGTCTTACGCATTACTGACATTGATTCTGGTGCTGTTATTGGCAGAGAGAAGGAAACAGTGTATTTCAAAGTGAATTTTTAGCGCGCTTCTAGATCAATTTTACGTGAATTTTGTTAAACAATGCTTGGAAATATTGTAGTATGAATTTCAGAAGTAAATTTTCTTCGTCAAGTTAAATGACGAGCTAGAAACGAAAAAAATGGGTTAAAAAAGTATCCGGGAACTCTTAAAGATGGTTGCTGAAAAAAATAATCTGACAAAATTCGTTAAGGTTATTATAAAACGAAGCCAAACTTTGAAGCTTCAAGTGCACAAGACTGGAGAGTTTGAAAACAGTTTGCGTTGAAACTCAATCAAATTGCTTGCTTGCTGGTGGTGACCAATGGGATAAAATTTCAACGCATTTCAGCGCTGTTTGGTTCTCAAGGCTTGCGCTCTTGAACATTTTAGGTGTGGCTACGTTCTCTAATCACCTTAAAATCACTCAGGACAAAAAAACTAAAAACCCAAGTATTTTTGCTAGGAATGTTTTCACAAAGTTGTCGATTTAAAAGGCCAATGTTTTGAATAATCTCTTAAGGTAATAATTTCTCATGGATGAATTCGATAAAACAGAAGAATATTACTAGATTCTGCCAGATTTTTGAGTAAAAGGTTTGAGCATTTTTGCTGAAACTTTCAAATACATTTTTAAGGCAAATTAACCTATAAAAATCCCTGACATAATCGAATAATCAAAATTCGTATAACACTCCCAGAATTTATCACAAAAGATATAAAAATGTTCTAGAGATTGCTCAAAGTTTTCAACCAAATACTCCTACGTGGATTACACTCGACGATTCATAGGAAGTTCATCAGAAATTCTTTGAAATATTCTCTCAAACATCCCTTTATTATCGTCATCTTAAACATTTAGTAGGAACATCAAATTCGCCAATTGTCACTCTACTAATTCTGCCGAGATATCTGAAGAATGTCTATCATGGACCAATGTATTTTCCGGTGTCCGGCCATTTGGCCGAATGCCGTTTAGCCGAAAGGCATTTGGCCGAATGTCATCTGGACGAATTACGAACAAAAATATCAAATTGCCTCAACGCTGAATGTGGCCCAATAACTAATTAATTTGTTGATTTGTATGATGTGACGGGACGTTATGTTTGTCACTATATAAGTGCTCCAAGAAAACGAATAAATTGATTCGTTAATTCAGGACAAGACTCTAAGCAATTCGCATCTTGGTTACCAACGGTATGCTAGGGTATCAAGTGTCTTTAATTATTTCAACAGAAATTTATCTTTTTCTCATACATAGGCTATTTTTTCGAGTTATACTGGTTTCATCACTATCGGAAATAATTTAGCTTATATTTCTATTGGAAAGTTTACCTTCTCTAAATCATTGGCAGTCTTTGTAGTTATACTGATAAAACGATTATTTGCATTACACTTGCTTAAAATTTCTAAGAGATTTTTCCTTCTTTTGCTCATAGGCTGTTCTGTTAGGAGTGGTGTTTTTTCATAGTTATTGGAATTGAGGATTTTATAACGTTCATAAAGTGTCCTACTAAAAATATTAATTCAACACGGGTGTTAAATTAGGTGAGATGTTATTCTTCTCTAAGTTTAAGATAACAACGTGTGAACTAAACTCTGCACTATTGCTTGCGTATAGCGACTCGGTGAACACTTACGTAAAAGAGACTTACTCCTTCTCCGTTGTGAAAAGAAGAAGCCAAAACTTGTAGTCGCTAGAACTATGAAATATTGTATTTAGTATGATTTGAAGGAACTAAGCAACCCGATCCAGCAGAAATACGAAAAGTCATAAACCGTGTTAGTTACTGTCAAAAGCTGACTACAAACGCGATTGAAAAATCTCTGCTGGCAGCTATTACTGCTAGCAGAGATGTGAATAATTGCTTACATGTAGGATGTTCTTCACTCAGCAGTAAGCGTTTCACTAAAGAGCTAATTATTTGAATATCAACGATGGTTTATCCCTCTTTCAAAAATAAGCTGAATCAGTTTTTTAAATTCATTACAAATACATGCTGACTGTAGTTCACTATTGTTTTTAATTTCGGCCAAACGGCATTTGGCCAAATAGCATTCGGCCAAATGACCCTTTCGGCCAAACGGCATTCGGCCAAATGGCGTTGGGTCCAACGGCATTCGGCCAAATGGCGTTCGGCCAAATGACCCGGAACCGGATTTTCCAAATTTCTGTAAAAGAGTTTCGCAAAAAGTGGACCGAAATTACATTACTGGAATTAGAAAGAACCCTTGGAAACTTCTGGTTTTTGAATATATTCCTAGATAAATCCACGGATTGATTCTTTAAAAAACATTTGGAGAAAAATCTTTCATATTTTTCCTATTATTTCTTAAAAGTTCTTATAACTATTAACTACAGTAAAGTTTGAAAGAATTTCATTACAAACTTTTCTAAAATGCCCTAAAGGTATAATTTGAGAATTGTTCCAACAGCTATGTGCGGTACACTTTACAGATTTCTGTATAAATCATTTAACACCAATAACACAAGTAGTGCTCATGAAAACACTAATCTGAGAAGCAGGCTTTGTACCAGTTGGGACGTAACGCCAGAAAGAAGGGATTATAATGAACTACGGTAATTCAAATTACCAAACTATTCAATTATTAAGAAATTCCCCAAAAGCCATAGAATAATCTAAGAGTGTATCCACGAAAACGTTCATGAAGAAAACTCTTAACCTTAAATTTCGGAGTGAACAACAATTTTATTACTTCTTTTAGCGAAACTCATGGAATAATTCAACAAAAAATACTTATAGGATCCATAAAGCCTTTTCCGAAGAACCTGAAAAAATTCAAGGAGTTATCATTGGAAGTTAGAATATGGCAGAATTTCACAAAGAATTGCTCAAAATTCGCGAAATATTTCTACGGATATTTTTTAGAGAAAAAAATATATCAAAATTTCCTTAAGAAATCTTTAGATTTTCAATGAAATTTGTAGAGCATCTCATCATTGGCGAAATTAAGAGATGTCTACAGGCTTCTCAGCCCTCTAGAAAAATTTCAGCGCCCTAGAAATTTAAAACTCGTAAGCTTTTGATGAAAATTTATTTATTGTTTTAGATCGGATGGGCTTCGATAGCTTTGACCTCAAATTACGCTAATCCACCTGTCAAAGGATCAGATAAGATAAAAATAAAATTAAAATTTGTTTGAATTCTTTAAGGAAACCCATAAGTTGGATTTGTTACAAAATTTTAAGAAAATGTTTTGTGTTGCTCTCGTCTGAATTTCTTGATGAATATTTTGAGCGAGTTACTGAAGAATGCTTCGAGATATTCCTATAGTAAATCTTCGAAAATGTCAATAGCTTGAAGAAGTAAAATCTTCGGAGAATGCATAAGAAGTTTTCTGGTGCATTTATTGTATAATTTTCTGATGAACTGATTGAAAAAAGTTGTGGCGCTTCCGAAGGTGTCATTTTAAACTCAAATGAATACCAAAAATTCAAGTCCATCAACATTTTCTGGACGACTAAGTGAGGAAATTCTTGACTTACCAGAGTACTACTAGAAACAATTCCAGGAGTAATCGACAGAGGAGTTCATGGGTGAATCCCGAAAAATTTTAATTGGAATCTGCATATGTGCTAGAGTTTTTTAATCTTTAAAGAATCATCCTAATGGAAACCAGAAAGAGTTGATGAAGAGACCTCCCAAGTAACCAAAAAGCACTTTAATTCGCCCTGCGTGCTAATATAGAGTTATTATAGAGCTAAAATATCTTGTGTTAGCCGTATAAGTGCCCCATAAGCTAAGGCGAATTACAGGACTAGTGGTTACTTGCGCTTGCAGGTTTCAAGGAATGAAATTCTTTAAGCACACGTCAAGAAAATCTATGATCAATTTTTATTTTGTATTTTCAGAACTTAACGTAACGAACGTAAAGAACTCAGGCCAGTAAGAAAGCTGAGATCAAAAGCTATCTTATAAATGCTTTTACTTTCGAATGTTTGATAATAGCGTTACTTTTAAAGAAACTTATATTTCTTGCGTGATTCCTCAACACGTGAATCTGAAGTATTGTTATAAAAGAGGAATTTTTATTTACTCAAAGATAATCTAAAGCCCAGACGAGTTTTAAAGGAATATTTCGTAAACAATGCTGTTGAAATATCGGCAATTTCGGAGTTTTTGTTGTCATTCGGGAATAAAGTTCTGGCTGGAGTGAAAATTATTAGAAGAAACACAGAGATAGAATTTAGAAAATTGGAATACACTTTTCTTTTAAATTATGTTCAAGAACAATGGAATAAATTGTAAGACTTAAGGATGAAATTGGTTTTTGGTGGAAGTTGAAGCAATGTTTCTAAAGGAATATTCATTAGTTTTGAAAATGTCTAGATTTTTTATTAAAAAAAGCTTTATTGTTTTGAACGATTTAACCTTTAATATTTATGCAATATTCATTAACCTACAGTATTGGACAAAACATTTGCAACCTTTTCGATTTTCCGTACAAAATGAACAACTTTGGTAAGCTATATCTCAGTTATTTATGGACAGATTTAAATGAAATTTTGGCAGAACATCAGACATAACTTGAATTTTTACATATATTTTCGGGTAAATTTTCCAATCACAAGTTCAAAAGCAGTAACGGTTTGAATAAAGTGATTTTTTTTGGCGATTTTTTTTTAATTGACATAACTAAACATATTGAAGGAATAGCTTCATGGTATATTCTGCAAAGTTGTAGATTTTAACGAGATTTATAAGTTCGCTCAAGACAATTGTTGTGTAGGGCTATCAGATTTTGAGATAAATAGTTTTGAATTTTTCGTCGAAAATTACACTTTAGTTAAACCGTTATTACTTATAAACTCGCGATTGGAAAAATTATTCTGTGAAAATTTCATTCAAATCGGTCTATAAATAACTGAGATCTAGTTTACCAAAGTTGGCCATTTTGTATGGAAAATCGAAAAAGTTGCAAATGTTTTATCCAATACTGTATATTAGTACATTTGAAACTAACTAACCTATCTATTAAAACGATTTTATATTTTGCACAACAAATATATGTGGCATCAACGATGTTGTTCTGAACGGTTCTTAAGATGGGAGATGAATCTTAGACAACCCTTAATCTTTCATGAGCACAAAGCTGGAGAACCGAACATCCGTTCAAGTTGAAAAAATGATCTATTAACTACCCTTAGCGAGAAACCAATTAATAAAGTTTTCACCTGGCCAATTCGCTCCAATGAAGTGAAGATACCAAACCTCGAATGTTCCAGGGCACAAATCTAGAAAATCAGACAAGCGTTCGCGCTGAAAATTTATTCGATTGGTCATCATCAGCAAGTGACCAGTGAGTTAAATTTTCAGCTCAAACGGTTGTCTGGTTCTCTATATTTGTGCTCTTGAACATTTGGTTTAAATTCATCTTCACCTTAAAATAAACATTAATTGAAGCCAAACCTCAAATTTTCAAGAGAACAAATCGGAAGAACTCAATATCCGTTTAAGGTGGAAACTTGATCGATTGGTTACTCGCTGATGGTGATAAATCAATCAAGGTTTCTGCTTAAATAGGTTTGAGTGACAAAACGTTGAGATTCAAAACGACGAATGCCAAAACGTCGTAAGGACGCAGCGTCAAAGAGAAAAAACGCAAAATGGAAAAATTTGAAAGCAAACGGAAATTTACTAGAAAAATTATTGCTTCCGAAAGCATAAATAATTCGACATTTAGGCATTTGACGCTTTGTCTTACAACATTTGGACCCTAAGCCCTGGGAAAGAGAGGAGGTCAGCCTGATCCTCCTGAGCCCCCTTCCCCTCCTGTTTTTATGCATTCAATGACAATGATTGAAATTCGTCTACATTTTGCCCTAGCTCAGACGAGCATGTATCTGTCAGCAAACGAGACTTCAAAATGGCAATGCACCTAAACCAAATCATTAATATTGCAAACGCCCGACTGCAGCACAGCACTTACACTTTTTTCCCGACCAATTTGTCCGCAATGTTCCGACTGTTGCAACAACTTGTTTGCCACTTGGCGCTCAGTTTTTATTTTACAACCCGCTGCTGATACCAATACCGGGGCGCAGATTCTTCCGAAGGACTGCTCCTTGACCGGTATTTGTCTCGGCGGTGTAATTTATACTCGCTACGTGCATACAAAATGTTATTTTTATGTCCTCTTCCGGTCAGCAGTGGTAGCTTGTGGCAACGGATTTAATCCACACTCCACCACCGGTCAAAGGCACCATCAACTTGCATCAAGTGATATAAAATAAATCGAAAGTATATTTGGATGGTGTTCGAAGCCCTCTTCTAAACAACTAACGACTCGGTGAGTGAGGAGTGGTTTTCTCTCACGCCTCCGGAGATGCTTTCTTGTTGGCAAATGTGAGGATTGATCGAGGGCAGATAAAAAACCAAACTACTACTCTTACCGGAAAAGTTGTACCCGGTGGAACCGATCGAAGACCTATCATTTATTGATGCAAAATATCCATATTCAAACACACACGTGCCTCTCGGAGAGTCGTTGGAGACTACGGAGATGCAGGGGTATAAAGTGGTGAGATGTACTTTCTCACAGTCGAAGGCTGTGCCAGTAAATGCGGAAAGTCGTAAAGTTTTATTTTGGTTTCAATGGAAGATTGGAGCACTGTTGAAGTGACAGCCGTTGCAACGGGATGATTTGAACCTTTTGGAAAATAAATACATAAGGGAGTGATCTTGGCGGATTTGTCCTGAAATTGGTTTCTTACTTGCTGACTATGAAAATTCAAATGAAGTGTGCGAATAATCGAATCGAAGAACTTTTGATATCTTGATTTGACCGAATCCACCTGCAGACTTCTTCAAGGACAGCTGACATCCTTTTCTTCTCACCCCATTTGGAGCCTTCCGTATTCGGACCGGTTCCGAATTGTGCCAATTAAAATTCAAACGTCTCCGGCCCAGACACATTCCAATAGAAAATAAGAAGACTATCTGCGCGAGAGTTGCATCGCTAGTTTGCAGTTTCGCAGGGATGCTTCGGACACAAAATCTCAAGACTTTAGTGGCTAAGTGGATATGAGTCAGGCTGTGCCCCTAAGAGGTTTTACTTTCACTTTTGCGTTGATACCTAAAGTGGTGGCAGTCAGAAACAGTTTCGCGCTCGCAAAAACCGGTAATGGTCTCTATTTTACGGCAACGATGCATTGCATCATCGGCATTATTATGATGCAGCAGCCTCGGCATCTCCAAGTGGCATGGTTCTCGTCCAAGTCCGGTTTGGATTTTGTTATTCAGAAGAAGAAAAAAGCGGTTTCCAAGTCGGGGAGCAAAAAGTGTGTGACATTTTTACGGATTGCAAACCACGAGCAGAAGAAGGTCATTAATACTTAATACCCCTCAATTACCCTGCGTAATGTTGCACATAGGAAGGAAGAGGAAAAATGACTCCCGCTGTCGGCTTTGTGGGACCATCATTCCGGGGACTTGAGCGATGGGTTGTGTCGCGTGGGCCTCTTCTGGGATTTCAAACAAACTGCCAACCGACGTCGTTCATGAAGCGAAGATGTTCAACTGTCATACGACCAGCCAGCCAGCGTCGACAATGTTCTACCCGACCTGTTCGTGGTAGACGTCGTCAGTGCATATTGCGCGATAAATTTGTCTCCGGTTCTATTGCTACTTCCCCGTGTCGTGCTACTTGAACTCTACCAGAGTCCCCAACCAGCACAACAGCCATGAGCGTTGTGGGGATTTTAATAAGGGTGGTAAAACGGCCTTCAAAACATTATTCACTAATTTCTCACAGAGTGACAATTTTGGGCTCTTTCCGCATCTTTTTCGTGAGATTTGCTTTGTATGAAACTTAACAAAAGAGGCACAATGGTCGGGCTCCATATAAAGAGGCGGCCAAAACCAGTGATGGGAAATGTACTGTCGCAAACATTTACCACCTCGACATTCACATTTTTCTACACGACCATCAAAATCCAAAGCAAACCATGACCGTTCAAAACAAAAAAATGTCACGGCTCTTCAAAACTGTAATCTTCTTCTTCCTAACGTTTTTTCAAACCCGAGTGCGAAATGACTCGAGCACAGTGGAAACACGATTTTTCCGCTTTTCGGGGTTTTGCATTTTTGCTCGATAAAGGCAGTATGAAATTGAACTTGTTTACTGTATGGCCCATAAAAAAATGCGAAAATTCAAGACTAACAATTCAAAAGGCCTCATCTCCAAAAAGTAAACAATGAGAAAAATGCAATCTTGTTTTGTCAAACAATAAATCAAATTTAAATTATGAATTTAAGCTTTTTATGTTATTTTATCGTCCAGAAAGTCGATGGATAAACTGATTTATAGCTATGAATATTCATTACTATCATTTTAGCAAAAAATCCTGCTAAAAAAACGAGTCAAAGGAAATGAGGCTTTTATTTCACCAAAAGCTATGCAGCCCTTTTCATTTGTGCCCATAGACGCCAGCCGACGCTGATGAGGCCTGTAAGTTGACGCCTTTGTTTACTCTAAAATGTGTTGAGGCCTTCTAGTTGTGGCTTGTTTTTTCATCATCTTCAGATGTGGCCTTTTGAAAATCATTCAATATTCATGATAAAATACGATAATTGAAGTGTAGAAGAGTGTTACGTGGTAAAGCAAGGTACATGGGATCTCCGCAGCAAGAGGAGATTCGTGCGGTCGATTAAGTATGTGATTTATTCAATCATCGTCATCGATAAACATAATGGATGTGCTAAGCGAGAGTGTCGTCGAGCAATTTTATGGGAATATTTGTTCAATTGAAGTAATATTTCAATTGAACGTTATGTTTCATGTAATTGTAACGAAATCGTGTTGTTATCAATAAATCGTGAAGTACAGACATGCTGACACAGGTATTATTAGGTAGTATGATACAAAATACATCACTCCACAGGAACCCGACGAAAAATTTGATTATGTTCGCTGTTGAGACTATCGCTGTGTAAAATAATACATGAAGCGGAGCGGCTGAAGTATAACTTGTATCTGCTTAGTAAATTTGAAACATTTTTTCGTAATTTTAGTTGCAATTTTGATGTTTGTTTAATAGGCCTCAACTCGGTTTCAAGTAAATATAGAAATGGGGCCTTCTTGGGAAAAGG
Organism: Aedes aegypti; assembly: GCF_002204515.2. NCBI lineage: Eukaryota > Metazoa > Arthropoda > Insecta > Diptera > Culicidae > Aedes > Aedes aegypti. Next base: position 387,634,781 of record NC_035108.1, read on the forward strand.
CCGCATTTGCGATTAATATCCTAATTATCGGGAAATGAGATGGGGCCTTTTAGAAAAATGATATTTTTTCAACTTTCATACATATTTTTGCATGACTATTGTATGATACAGTAAGAATAGGCTCTTATACACGTAAATCAGCAGAAACCCGATTTGTTTACATTTTGGACTTGAGGCCTTTTCAATTGTTGGTCTTAAATTGTTTGAACATGAATCTAGCATCCACAAGCGTTATTTTCATTGTTTTTGCTAGTGAATGTAATTTCTGCTTATTGTAGTATATTTTAACATAACTTCGCTATCTAGGACATTTTTTGTCATATTTTTCTTACTGTCCTAAATAATGTATTGCTGTTTGCGTTTGACGTGCAAACCTTGGCTAACTGTGCTTCAAATGCGGTAACACAAAGCAATCAAAGGATACTTAGCAACCATGATCCATATCACCGCCAACCTAGCAAAGAAAATCAAATTTTGACTTCGCATTACTTGTGAAAAATCTTACCGCGTTTGGTGTTCCCGCATTTGATATTTGCGTTTCAAATGCACACAGCAATAATAAAGTAAAGAAGTTCAAAGGTTGTGTCCACCCAAAACTAGAAACAGCGTCTGATTGTCGTATACTCTGGTGATAAACTTTCAGAGGATGAAGGAGTTCTTAGAGAACGTGTTTTTCATGGTTACAATAAAATATTTTTCCAGGGTCATAATTTTGAGGGCATTTGTGTCTTATAGGTTTGATATGCCTTTATTTTTTGTTAAAGTTTAGTAAAAAATAAATATGGAGGCCTATAACAGATTTTTGTGGATGGAATTTGTTCCTTCGGTTAGAGGCAATTTATATCATACTAGCTCATAGGTTTTGAGCAAAACGGAGCCGCTTATCACACTTATATGGAGGTTCAATGAAAGCTCTCCAAAATGTACCGTTTTTTCGAAAATATGTTTAAGTCTCCAATGACCCAAGTATGAACCAATTCTATCATTTGATATGGGCGTATGCTGGAGACAAGGCCTGTGAAGAATCCCACGCCATCGTTGATGTTTTAGAAGCTTTCATCACACAGATATTGATTTCGACGTCCGCATGATAAAATTTGAAGGTATGCTTCCAATTCCTCTCTGGTAAGGTGAACGTAACAAAAAAAATCATGTCCACAGCAAAAAACTGAGTCCAAATAAATTAAACAATACAAGTAATGAATAATATTTATGTTTCATTCAAATTTTCTATGTAAAAATTACCATTAAACATGATATGACGATTTTCGCATTTATTTTATGGGCCATACTGTATATGTATCGAAACGGAATGATTGTGCTCTTGCTATTAGCGCTAAAAGATTTCAATTAATTGAGAACACACGCAAAATATTAGCGATTGAATTATTTAACATTTTTTTCAATCATTCACCTCGAGATGGCTGCCCGAAAACGGTCATAGTGGAGAGACAAAAACAGTCAAAAACAGTGTGTGAACCGTTGGCAGCGCAGCGCCTGATGGTATTGATGCTGCTGCTGCGTTGTGTTTTGGTTGACTGGCAGAATCTATGAACTGTGGCAAATTGTGATCACAGTTCCCGAGCCTGGCCAAAACTACCAAAAATGATTTCGCGCGTTCAGTATCATAAGGGCGTATCTACAGTTTTGGCGGGAAATGAGATTTCGTAACATTTTAATTACATAGGTCCGAAACTATAACCCTACCAAAAATTATTACTAAAACCATTCTAGAAATACCATATTTCAAAAAACATAATTCGGCGTAACTACAGAACTGCAATGGGAAAAAAGATACGTCGTAATATCGTAACTTTTCTGGTCATCATCTGTTGAAGTAACGCCAACTGTGAAAAAAAAGACGATCTGGAACCAGTGTACAATAGCTCGTATTAATTCGATTAAATTCTGGTTGAAAATTGATGAGCTTTCCCTGTATCTTAGCCGTAAACGATACATTAACTCCAAAATGGTATTATCGAAGAAAGTTTTGTTTCTAAATATGTCCAAAGTCTATAGGTATGAAATTTTAACAAAAAGTTATTAGATACTCTCGAAGTCTGTTTGTTGTTGTAAAAATTGTTAATTTATCAAAAACTAATGATTTTGCTTCGTGGCGTACATTCCGGCGTAACTACAATTCATAACATTTTCAAGCATATTTTACGTATATGTATTTCATAAGGCATCGGATTCTCTAATGTCGTGATAGTATGTGTATAAATTTTCAGATGAATTCACTTTAAAACAAACAAAAAAAAATAGTGCATTTTTTGTTTAATGAAAACTTCAATGTCGATTTTCTTGGTTTCCTCGAAACTGCAGTTACGCCCTTATGATATTGAACGCAAAAATGTTGAGATTTACATGTTTTTCATCATTTTGAAATATACCTCATGTATTATATTATTTTGATCCTTGATTGAAATTTAAATAAAATTTATTTTTCTTTTTTTGACAAAGTACAAAATTCAAATTTTTATGTTCCCCTAATGTTATGCATTATCTGAAAACTTATGGTGCAACATTTGTTTCAAGCATGATTATGAAAAAAAAAATGTTGTTCAATTTCTAGTACTACTAAGCATATTCAGTAATTGTAATAACACTGTTCGACAAAAAAAGTCGATCTGAATGCACAGAGACCGGACATCCCGGGCTTGACAGTATAAAAATAAACAAAAATAATGGCGTTTTTAGAATGTTCGTGTCTGCCCCAGGTCATTTTTAAAATATACTTGAACTTTTTGCATTTTTTATATAAAAATCTAATCTGATCAATAAACCGACACAGTGTTTTATATTCAGGACAGCGGAATTCATGTACCATATAATGTTTTAAACGTTAAGTCCAATATGAAGAGTTGTAATAAGATTTGCTGGAATCCCTCCCCCCTTTTTTTGCACCCTCCCCATTTTTAAAGTATCGCAAATGATGGAATATTTGATATACAGGGGGTTGTCAAAATAACTGGGACAGGCAAAAATTGGGCCAACTTTGGAATGCTGTAACTTTGACAAAAATTGACCGATTTCAATTCTTTAAGAAGAAATGGACGGGTCAACTAATCTTGTTTTGAGGTGCATCCACGGAGATGAACTATGACCACCGGATACCGGTGATAATCCGGATTTCCGGAAGCATGTCTTATGCAGTAAAATCATGACATGTTTTTAGCAAAGGTCTCGGCTAAAAATTCAAAATTTTATTACACATGAAGATAGAAGATCAAATTCTGAAGCGATTGGAGCACCAAGTATTACAATCGATCCAGAAACAACCAAGATATGGCCATTTCCCCGGAATCGGTGCCGGTAGTGGATCCGAATTGGGATCAAACAATTTATTCACTCAAAATATGTCGCGCAATATTGTTTTCTCCCTAGCTTATCATAAAATACCCTATTATAAATTGAGAAAGAGTCTTGTACAGATTTGGCCACTCATGGCGCCGCCAAGTGCCCCGGGGGAACCTTACATAGGGGACATTTCGATTTCGACACCAAAGCATATCATGCGACGGCTCATTCTTCATGTCTTGTCGTAAATAGGGCAACTGTAGACTCAAAACGGATAGTTGACTACAGTGACTACTTCCGGGACCACCGGATGTCCCCGAGGGAACCTGTAATTAGGGACAATTGAAATTGAACTCTAATACATATCGTGCGACGGTTCATTTTTCATGTCTTGTGCTAAATAGGGCTAATGTAGACCTAAAATGGATAATTGACTACAGTGGACACTTTTGGGACCACCGGAATTTCCCGGAGGAACCTGTCATTGGGGACATTTCTGTTCTTACACCAAAACATATCATGCAACGGCTCTTTCTTCATGCCTTGTCGTAAATAAAGTAGGGCAAGTGTACCATTAGTGGTGCACCTAAGGGAAAACTGCTAAAACACGGTGTTAAGATCATGAAATATATGATTTTAACGTATCATTCGATAGATCTCAAATCCTTCTATCATTCAAATGTATAAAAATCACGATTCATTTGAAATTTCCCTGCAAAAAGCCTTGCACCAATAATAGGAACACTGTTCCTTTAGTGGAGGTATATTTTAAGGATGGTTCCTTTAGTGGCGCAAACCATTGATTTCTTATGGGACCCTCCACTATGGGTACTGATGCACCACTATAGGTGCAAAGGAGCAAAAAAATTAAGCAAAATAATTGTTTTAAATAGTTTTACGGTTAAATTTCATGAATATTATTCGATTACTTGTATCATTTTCGCATCGTACATAATACAAAAATATCACATAATCATTTATTAGCGCGAAACATGCCAAAACACACTACCTCCACTATTGGAGCTACCTCCACTAAGGGAGCGTTTGCCCTAACTGTAGACTCAAAATGGGAATTTATTTGAATTGGCCACTTTTGGGGGGATCGGGGACAATTGGAATTGAGCTCCAATACTCATCGTGCAACGGCTCATTCTTCATGTCTAGTCATGAATAGATCAACTTTAGACCGAAAATGGATATTTAACTAGAATGGCCACTTTGGGGACCTCCTATAGTTCCCTAAGGAACCTATCATTGGGGACATTTCGATTTTTACACCAAAACATATCATGCGACAGTTCGTTCTTCATGTCTTGTCGTAAATAGGGCAACTGTAGACTCAATGTGTATATTTAAATATTGTGGCCACTTTTGAGACCACCGGATGTTCCAGAGGAAACCTGTAATTAGGGAAAATTGAAATTGAACTCCAATACATATCGTGCGACGGTTCATTTTTTATGTGTCGCGCTAAATAGGGTTATTGTAGACCTTAAGTGGATATTTGACTACAGTGGCCACTTTTAAGACCACCGGAATTTCCCGGAGGAATCTGTCATTGGGGACATCACAGCCTCCCTCAGGGATATCCGGTGGTCACAAAAGTGGCCACTGTAGTCAAATATCCACTTAAGGTCTACAATAGCCCTATCTAGCACAAGACATGAAAAATGAACCATCGCACGATATGTATTGGAGTTCAATTTCAATTGTCCCTAATTACAGGTTCCCTCTGGAACATCCGGTGGTCCCGGAAGTAGTCACTGTAGTCAACTATCCGTTTTGAGTCTACAGTTGCCCTATTTACGACAAGACATGAAGAATGAGCCGTCGCATGATATGCTTTGGTGTCAAAATCGAAATGTCCCCTATGCAAGGTTCCCCCGGGGCACTGGGCGGCGCCATGAGTGGCCAAATCTGTACAAGACATATTTTGAGTGAATAAATTGTTGGATCCCAATTCGGATCCACTACCGGCACCGATTCTGGGGAAATGGCCATATCTTGGTTGTTTCTGGATCGATCTTAACACTTGGCGCACCAATCGCTTCAGAATTTGATCTTCTATCTCCATGTGTAGTAAAATTTTGAATTTTTAGCCGAGACCTTCACTAAAAACATGTCATAATTTAACTGCATAAGACATGCTTCCGGAAATCCGGATTATCACCGGTATCCGGTGGTCATAGTTCATCTCCGTGGATGCACCTCAAAACTAGATTAGTTGACCCGTCCATTTCTTCTTAAAGAATTGAAATCGGTCAATTTTTGTCAAAGTTACAGCATTCCAAAGTTGGCCCAATTTTTGCCTGTCCCAGTTATTTTGACAACCCCCTGTATATCAAATATTCCATCATTTGCGATACTTTAAAAATGGGGAGGGTGCAAAAATAGGGGGAGGGCTTCCTGCAAATCTTATTACAACTCTTCATATTGGACTTAACGTTTTAAACATTATATGGCACATGAATTCCGCTGTCCTGAATATAAAACACTGTGTCGGTTTATTGATTAGATTAGATTTTTAAATAAAAAATGCAAAAAGTTCAAGTATATTTTAAAAATGACCTGGGGCAGACACGAACATTCTGAAAACGCCATTATTTTTGTTTATTTTTATACTGTCAAGCCCGGGTTGTCCGGTCTCTGTGCATTCAGATCGACTTTTTTTGGCGAACAGTGTAATTTTATTGTTTAGTAATTTTAAATTTTTTTAACATGAGAAACATCTCCTGTCGCGTTATGTCGCAGCCATTTTGAATAATGTTCAACAAAAAACATCTTTAGATCGTTTTTTTCTTGTACTTTTTCAGAGACTTGGGACTCATCTACGGCAAACATGTTCTATGAATTTTGTCAAAAATGTTTCAAAATGACTCCATACTTATCTTCAGGAATAATTCTCATTAAAATACTTCCAAAAATGCTCGAGAAAGAATTGCACAAACCATTACTCAAAGAATACCACTAGTAATTTCTCATGGTACCGTAATTCGGGGTAACGTTGATCATTTTTTTAGTTTTTCTCAATTTTTCATTTCACAATACAAATGTTACAAGTTTCATATTTTTAAAACAAGTACTGGCACCCACTGCTCCTAGCTATGTACTTTATTTTGTTTTTCGAAAGATTTAAACATGTTTAAATAAATGTTTTAAGTGATTTTTTGATTCAGCTGATATGGGGTAACATTGATCACCCAAGTAAACAACGTTCGCTAATATTGGAAATGTCGTTACTTACTAAAATCAAGGCCTGAAGCCGAATATGAAGACCAAACTCCTACAAGTCATTTACTTTTTGAGTTATTTCTAAATTAAAAACACCTTGAATCGCGTAATACGCCTAAAAGTAGGCAACTTCCTCAGGAAATTCTACATTCGTAATAGTATTTAGTTTATGTTGCCTAAATGAATAAACTTATGAAAGATTTGAAAACGGAATCGTTTTCGGCGATGCCATTTTTAGTAACACCCGCATTTTCCTTGATCACATCGTCTGCAGAACTCATGTCTCGCACAACTTCTGATCTCGCCCAAAAAGTCATTGGTAACAATGTGTGTAGCTCGTTGTTTCTGAGCATTTCAATGAATTTTCATGTTATTTAACAACGCTATGGGGAAGAAAGGATCATTATGTACCTGCCCGTGATGTTGGGTTGGATGCTTATTCTTTTATTTGCTCAGAAACAACGAGCTACACACGTGGCTACCAATGGCTTTAAGGGCGTTATCTTAGAGTATGCGAGATGTGAGACATGAATTTTCGGTAGTGTCAGTGAAAATGATAGAAATCATTGTTTCAAAGAGTTGACAAATTTACGCATGAACCAAACACAATTTTGGCAAAAACCTTAATTATCATTAGCTTATGAATAAACGAAAGGGAGGCACCATTCATCGTTCGAAAATGCTTCATCAATAAATCTTTATTTGAACGTTTAACAAGATGAGTCATCTCGATCAATGTTACCCCGCTGATCAATGTTTCCCCGGATTACGGTACTCTCCAGACCGTTATTATCAGAATAAAAAACCTCATCAAATATGAACCCATCAGTTTTTTTCCATGGCTTAGCTGCATATCTGGGCAAAATTTACAAAAAAATCGTAGGGCATATTTCGATATTATAAGCCTTCCCAATTTAAAGGAAATCAGTGATATTCAAACGGTTTTCCGTTAACCGTGATTGAATTCCATCAAGAACTGGTTCCAAGTTGGTTTGTAAAGTGATTTGTGTGCAGTTTTGATTCACCAAGTTTCGACCAAGTTTTGAGTAACGCCCTTTTCAGACGTATCCATTAAAGTTTTATTTCAAAAAGATAAGCAAAACGTTCCAATATCCAGGCATTGCAGAATTCGCTCTAATTTTATTTCAAAGCACGATCAGAGCAAGCGAAGAAATACATCACAGGGAGGATCAAAGTCTTGTATAACGCGAGTTTTGTTTTCGTTTGCAGAGTCTTGAACTAGTTACCGAGCCCATAGAAAGCCCGACTCGCAGCTGCGAAACGTCTTTTCACCTCGCGGGTAACATCATTATCGCACGTGACTAATGTCCCAAGATACACAAGTTCTTCCACCACTTGAAACTTTTCACCACCTAGCACCATATCACTAACACGTGCGGACCCACGTTAACCACCAGCTATCATGTACTGCGTTGATCGTGAGTCCAATCCTCACTGTCTTCCTCTTGAAAGCACGCCTCTTTCACTGCCCGATGGTCGATCCCGATAATGTCGATATTGTTCGCAAAGCCAAGGAGCATATGTGATAATGGTACCGCTTCTATGCACGCCGGTTCTCCTGATAGCATCTTTGAGCGCTATGTTGAGCAGCAAGTTGGAAAGAGCATCTCCCTGTTTCCATCAAACGTTGCACGAATCAAACTAATCAGCTTCGCCGGAAAGCCATGTTCGGACATAATTCACCACAACTCGTTTCTCTTTCCTGAATCGTACGCTGCTTTGAAATCTACAAAAAGGTGATGAGTCTGCAAGTTGTACTCCCGGAATTAATCTAGGATTTGACGCAGGGTAAACATTTGATCCGTCGTTGATCGGCCTTCTTGAAAACCAGCTTGGTATTCGATGACAAAGGACTCCTCATGCGGTCTCAATCTGTCGAACAGAAATTCAGACATGATTCTGTACGCCGAATCAAGGAGTGTTTTCCCTTGGTAATTGGCGCACTCCAGTCGATGGCCTTTCTTGTACAAAGGGCAAATGAGACCATCCAACCAAATAGTAGGTATTTTTTATTCCTCCCATATCCTCGAAATAAAACGGTGAAGAAGTTCGTGCAGCTGCTCATTTCCGTGTTTGAGAAGTTCGGCCGGAAGCTCGTCCTTCTCAACAGCCTTGTTGTTCGTTAGCCCATTGATAGCTTTCTTTACCTCATCTGACGTTGGAGGTTTTACAGCCTGTCCTTCGTCATCGATTTGGAATCTGATACCAGAACCACTTTCGTTATCTCCGTTCAACAATGACTCGCAGTACTCTATCCACCTGGCGGCCGTTGGCTGGCACGTTCACGCTCGTTGCACATGGCGGGAGACTATGAAGTTTTTCTTCGCATACCATTGACAGATTCGAAGAACCGTCGCATGACGTTCTGTTCCATAGCTTCTTGCGCCTGACCAATTGCTGCCTCTTCATGCTTCTTTTTCTTTCTGCGATGGATCCGTTTTTGGGCTGCCCTTGCTTCCTTGTACCGCTCTCTGCTCTGACGGGTACCAGACACCAACATCTGGCTTCTATCCACGTTCTTCTCGTTCGTCATTATTTGGCACTACTCTTTGAACTAACCGTTCCTTGGTCTACGTTGAGCTACAATTCTCATCGCTCTATGGACTGACTTCCATAGATAGCTGAGGTTGATGCTCTCGTTGATTTTTGCTTATCCGCTCTTAGAGCTTTTAAAGGTAGTCCACTTCTACACCATCTGCTGACAGGCGTTGGATATTGAAGTGCAACGATTGTCGATTTCTAGAACTCGAAACGCGCTCGAATTTTGCTAACAATGAGATAGTGGTCTAAGTCGTTATTAAGACCCCTGAAAGTTCTAACATCGATGGCATCGGAAAAATGTAGGCCGTCTACCAGAACATGGTCGATTTGTTTGCAAAGTTCTCCATTTGTCGCAACCGCTGTAAATGTTATATTTGAATGCAGTGTTAGCAATGAGGTCCACCGCTCTGAGTTAACGTTCTTCAGATCTTTGCCACCGCACTTCCTGAATAGCAGCCACGCAGACTCCAACTGAGAGATAATTATTAAGATTATATGTAATCAGTGCAATATAGGCTTATTGACGACTTTCTTTCAACAAACTTATTGAATACTATTCAAGATCACTGGGCGGAAAGGATTCTGTGGATTTAAGGTGGTTGTAGAAGTTCATGGCAGTAAAATCTTAGAAGATTTACATAGAGCAATTTAAAAAAAAACATTTTTTTTCTGGTTGTATTCATATAAATGAAATGAATGAAATAAAATTATGATTTTTAAGAGGAATTCTTGTAAATTTACCTGGCTGGATTGCGAATTCTTTGAATGCAAAATCCTAGAGTGGTGTTTACAGGCAAAATATAGGTTAAAATATGGAAAAAAAACACTTGAAAAATTGCCTTTAGAATATAACGTTCATCTTTCCTGAACATACAAACAATTTGTAATTGTGCTGACATGATCTTTGGCAGAATTCTTGTGAATTTTAAACTCTTGACGACCCCTAACGAGATATTCATCTTTGGCACAAGCATGAGTTCAAATCGTGGCTTAGAAATTTATCACAACTTTATTTTTTAAATATATATTTAAACGCTGGAGATAATCCTAGACAAATAAAAAAAATCTTTGTTACAAACCAGATCATTTTGAGATTATCCTTCGCCGACCAGGGTTCTCCCTGCTCCCCTCTGGCTACGCCCACGATAGCATGAGTAGCCCCAGCCACACGGTGGTGCAAGGAACGATGCTGTACAAAATAAACAAATTATTGTGTAAGACAGGATAAGACCTGCCGTGCTGCCGGCCGTGGTGGAATCAAGTGTGAGAAAAGAGCAAACGAATGATGCTACTTTTGCGCCTCCAGCAAAAGCACATGTTTGATGCCCACAGTTCAGAAGCCCAGGGAGCTCAACGGGAACCGAGGCGGAAGACAATTGCTGAAATCTTGAGCCTCGCATCGTGGGCTTTGGGTATGGGTGGAGAATATGATATGCCTGGACTAGGAAAGCATTAGGGTGCTGCTTATTGAGAAGAAAATTTAATTTTAATATGATTGGTTGTATTTGATAACCCATGATTGGTGTCTAGGTCAGCTCTGAACTCCGTGGGAACAGGCCTTCAGATCTACAATAAGTTCATAATATGTTATCGAGATTTTATAACAACGATAGTCGTCTAGTATACGACACGGCCTTACACTCGAAGTCGAAATACGCGTATCTGACAATCTCTAGTGGAATTAAATGGTGTCGTACCATATTCGGTTTTTCATTTATTTATAGGTATTCCACTAAACAGCTCGAAGATTAATTATCACGAACGATATGATTTCTCTTATTCTTGCTGAATACAAGTTTCAATGTTCCGAATTTACAAAACATTGGGGCCTTCCATAGCCGAGTGGTTAGAGTCCGCGGCTACCATGCTGAAGGTGTCTGGGTTCGATTCCCGTTCGGTCCAGGATCTTTTCGTAATGGAAAATTCTTTGACTTCCCTGGGCAACGAGTATCATCGTATCTGCCTGACGATATATGAATGCGAAAATGGCAATATTGACAAAGAAAGCTCTCAGGTAAAAAGCTGAGAATCAGGCTCAGTTAAAAACTGAGAAGCAGGCTCACTCCCAGTGATGACGTTATGCCAAGAAGAAGAAGAACAAGACACATAGCACAACTGCGTAATCTGAAATGCACATATATTTCACTACCGTAATATTACACAAATGGCATTACGTAAATGAAATTTACATATACAAGAATAACGTAAATAGAGGTTTCAGATATGATTACAATAATATTATACTTCGTAACTTTTAGATTAACGACACCCTAACGAACCCACAACAAGATGCCTTAAGTATATGTTGATGGTCTCCCACTTGAGGGAATACGAGACAAGTGCAACAATTTTTCATGTTCAACTGAGCGCGCGATTGTTAACTCTGACTGATGAGAATTTCCATAACGTCGTTGGAATCCTTCTCCCCATTTTTTTCTCACACCTTTCTTGGGAATGCCGACTGGAAAATTTTTCGAATTTAAACATAACTCAAAATCACCACACTTTAAGAGTACATCCCATGTGTTAATATTTGTCTTTAATTAAAAAATAATAACTCAAGGATTTTCACACCCCGATCCCAACCGGGGCCCACAGAGCTGGCAAACGGGACTGCTGAGGCAAAATTGGATTCCGGAAACAAACACGAATCTCTCTGCCCTGTCTGTGCCAACCAGCCGGGCTGCTGCCGCACCTCTCGGGCAAACTTTCTCCTTTACGGCGGTACCCCTTTTTCTCGAAGGCAAACGAATTTTACCGCATGTGCATCACCAGAGCACCTATTTCAAGCACGACGAACAACAACGACTTCGGTGACGATTCGGGGAGGGAAGGCTGAGACATTGCTCTCATTTCTATTAGTTTTACATTTATAGAATATTTGCAAGCGAATTAGGGAGGATGGCCAAGGTTGGTGTGTCCGTCCATCCTGCTCCAAACTATGTTGTCAGACGACGATTTGAGCCGCACTTGTTTCTGATTGTTGAGGGCGAGAGCATGAGCCACACTGAATTTTGCACAAGAAATAAAATTACGACAATCTAATGTTTAATTTCCTCATTTTCTCGTTTCAGCTTTGACCGCGATCAGCCATTCACCTTCCAGCTGGGAGCCGGACAGGTCATCAAGGGATGGGACCAAGGATTGACCGATATGTGTGTCGGTAAGTACCACGTGACCTCACTGATGAAGTATATTTTTAAAAACATCATCATATTTTCAGGTGAAAAGCGTAAGCTGACCATCCCGCCAGAGTTGGGCTACGGAGATCGCGGAGCCGGAAATGTCATCCCCGGGGGTGCCACTCTGGTGTTCGACGTCGAGCTGATCAACATCGGGGACACCGCACCGACCACCAACGTGTTCAAGGAGATCGATGAGAACAAGGACATGCAGCTGAGCCGGGAGGAGGTGAGAGACAATGGGCTTTGAATTCATAGTGGTACCTAAAGGAATGTACAGCCAGGTCTTTTAAGTATTAGACACTCGGTTGGGAGCGTTATGGGAGTCTGCATCAGGAGACCCAGAACTCGAACAGCTCGTACTTATTATAAGATGGCTTGTTATAATACTGTCATCAGCGATGTATTTGTATTCAGTTAGTTGAGAATTTGGATCATCCTTTGAGGATCAACTTTTTAGTGTACTATTTGGCCGGCTGCTTTTTTTTAATTTCTTTATAGGAACTGTATACCGCCCCTATTCCCATAACTGTCCGATGAACATAGTAAAGCCGATAGAACATGGAAAAATGAAGCGTCGAGCGGCAGCATGGGAAATGTATGTAACATAACATTACCCGTCATTAATACGGACTCACTAAAAAAAAGTATTTCAACACTCAGTTGAATATTGAATTACCTCTCAAACTGTTTAAAACCACCTCAAAACAGGTAAATTCACATTGCTACATCTCGATATCCTTACGGTTTGCAAAACCTGGATCTTTATCATAGTTGGCCAGTGGATAAAGGACATCCGGAACGCAATAATTTTGTTTCGCAATCTTGCCGCTAGGTGGCGCCAATGAACATGTAAAATTGAGCATAAGATAGGAAGTTCGAGTCTTGTTCAGAAAGTCGAAGACATCTGGAAGGTAAAAAATTCGATTCTATATTTTGCCGCTAGGTGGCATTAGTGAGCGTACATCTCATGATTCAAATGAGATAGAAAGTTCGAGTCTTCAACAAAGTTACATTGAAAGTCAAGGATATTCGGAAGAAACCTGTTTAGAGTTGCCGCTTAATTTTAAGCAAATCCTTCTTATGATACACATTAGATAAAACGCACGAGTCTTCGGCAAAGTTGTTCTAGGGTATCCGGAAAGCAGATTTTTTTATTCAAAAAAAAATCCGCTAGTGAGCGAATAAAATTAAGTGTTTCAAGCGATTTATATCTTCTGATCCAGATAGCAGAGAAAAATCGCGTTATTGGGACAACTGCAAAATTAAGTGAATCAGAATATGAAAATACGTGACGAATTTGTACCTATTAACTTTTGCTTGTTTTTAAAAGTTGATTGCAAGTTCAGATATTAAGTTCTCATTATGGGTTTGGTATGGATAACTAAAATGACAAACAGTTCAACGTCTCTAACAAATTCCATATTTTTACTTTCGTTTTGCAGGTCAGCGAATACCTGAAGAAGCAGATGGTGGCCGCCGACGGTGGTCAGGAATCGGAAGACATCAAAAACATGATCGCCGAGCACGACAAGCTGGTGGAGGAAATTTTCCAGCACGAGGACAAGGACAAGAACGGCTACATCTCGCATGACGAGTTCTCCGGCCCGAAACACGACGAGCTGTAAAACTTGTCCTCTGTGTCCCGGTCGGGTTCACCTTCAGTTTTAGTACATAGTTCAAGTCTCTCCAACCAACAAAGTTAAACAAACAAACAACAACCACAATGTTCTTCCTTTGCGGCTGATTCCATGAATCGATAAGCGGTTTCCGTTGGAATCAGTTTTCTTTTATGTTTTGAACAATTTTAAGTACTCGTTAATCGTTAAGACAGCCGTCACAATTTTTGCAAAATGGTGCTGTTGTAAAGTTTTATTTCCTAAATCCTGTTGACTATCGTTGAAATTACTTTTTTTATGTGACATGAAGGTACACTCTATTTATTTTAATGATAGTTATTTTTGTCCGGATAAGTACTTGATTGTGCGCAAGTAGGAAAATGCAGTTTATTGTAAGCGAATTAAACAAATCGTAGAACGAAAGCAAAATTTTTGAACGCATAGTCAAATCGTGGTTTCCTTTTATGTACATACGTTGAACATACGGAATAGGACAGTAACTTGTGTCATTTTTCGGTTTTTACATTCCATTGAAGGTAGGATGATCAAATTTTATTAAAATTAGTCATTAAAGAAATCCGTATGGCAAGCCAGTGTGACCATGATTGAAATCATGACGAAGCGCGTAACAAATGGGTTCGATTCCTGATTGGACCACAGCACAAACATACACATGAAGCACACGTAAGAAAGATACATATCACTTTAAAAAAAGAAAAATGGAAAATAAAGACTTTTTTTGTACAGAATGTTGATGAGGTTGGTGAGCTCAATTAAACAATCCGAATTCTTTAATCATTTGTTTTATAAATTCTAAACATACATGCCAAAAAAGGTAATCTATTGGAAAAAGATAACAATTTATTTTATTTTTTATCACTAGCGAAATCAAATACAATCAAACAAAAATAACAAGTTTTATTAGTTGTCACATCTAAGAGTCTTAGGGTCAGATCTAGGCATGCAATCTAGTAGTTGTTCGTCAGTCCATAGTTAGGGGAAGGGTGCTTCAAAAACTTACTCTTTCTTACGAAGGTGTAAATTAAACTGCTTCGCGTTGAAAAATAAGGTAACCAACGTGTGAAGTTTGATTTTTTAAAAAACTTCGCCACGTTGCAACTCGATTTTCAATGATTTAATGTACAAGGCGGATGACATAGATGCGCACTATGGCGAAGCGAGTCACACGTTGGTTAACCCATTTTTCAACGCGAAGCAGTATGTCGAACATAATATTTCCTGGAACAAATTTATAAATTATTTGCCTTGATTAGCTTCTGTTTACATAACAAAGAAACGCAGCATCAAATCAAATTTTGAAAAATGAGTGGGAATTTCATAAAACTAAGATCTTAGCATGTTCGAATATTGGAATAGAAAAAGTCCTATAGGGGAGGTTGGAACATTTAAAATATGTTCTTATGTAGTTGTTGAATAAACTTCTACATACAATATTGGACAACACATATACTTTTTTCCATACAATATAATAAAATGTGGTAGACTAGATCTCAGTTATTTATTACAGATTTGGATGAAATTCATACACCAGTTATTTTTGAGTTATTTTTACAATCGAGTTATATTTTAAATTGTGATGAATTAGGTTAAATTCAAAGATAACTTACCCTTTTCTCTTTACTCAACCTAAACGTAAACTCAACAAATACTTCTAACTGTTTTATTTATAAAGCATTATTAAACGTGCTGACATAGAACTAGAATTTCAAATATTTGTACAAAATTTCTTGTGAGCATGTTAAACCTAACGAATAATCGTGCTTTGTTCGCGAATTGTGTAAAGTTCAACCATTGAATTTCAAAAGTAAAAAATCCATCTGAAAGTCCCTGATAATCAAGTGTTATACAGTTGTGATACAAACTTCGGAGTTTTAATTTTGCTTATCCCATGCACAAACCACTTGTTTTCACCACGACGCATATACATGTTCATTAGTGAAATGAGTTTATAGCAAAGTGAAACACGGAACATGTCATCCATAGAAATGCTGGCAAACTATCAATGAAGTATCGCTTATTGAATCGTTTAGAATTTATTGGCTTAGGGCTCCGATACTGGGGGATTTTCTCCTAAATTGCAAATAAAGAATTTACTACTGAACTTCAATTTCAATACCTTTGAAAATAGTTGGGCTCGAGCGCATCGTACCCTCGTTTTCTCAAATTATTTCTGCTCTCGGGTGTTTTTAAAACCACCTAAAGCAAATAAACAGTACTACTCAGCGCTACAAAAACAGTACTTTTCTACTATGTTTGTTCAAGGTCCTCTTGAAGAGCTTCTCAAGTGACTATAAGTCACCTGAAGAGTTTAAAAATGGAATGTCTGTGGCGATAGCCTCCCAACTGGCGCTATTCAACGCGTTCTTAATGTCAATCGTAACTACAGCGCAGTGACGATTTCGTCTACGTTTTTGCTTCGATGCCTTCTCGGCCCTCTCCAGGACCGTCCGAATTGCATCTACCGTCGACTTTCCCTTCCGGAATCCGAACTGCCTTTGCGCAGTGTATCCAGCAAGCATATAGGCCTGTATGATGATGGATCACCGGGTGATTTTCCTGGCTTCGGTAGCAGCACCAACTTTTGCATCTTCCATATATCTGGGAAGTGGCCATCGTCCAGGCATTTTTGCATCACCTTCCGGAACATATTCGGGTACGCTAGGATCCTTTTGCCGCTGCCACAAGCTCGTCTTGGAGATCTGACGATCTTCGGCGTTCGCTCTTTCCTCGTCGACATACGGACCCACGTCTATAACCCTCAGCTTTTCAGAACACGTTTCAACCGGCATTGATGGACCTTTGACTTTCACCATTAACACTCGATAAGCGTCCCCCGGGTTTGGCGTCAGCTGCTCGGCACAGCTCCTCGTATCACTCGGACTTGCTCAGCGTTATCTGGCTGCTTGTAATACGACCTTTTGCTTCTCTTTGACTTCTACGTTCCTTGCTCTCAGGTAACGCCTCCTGGCTTTAAGGCAAGCAGCGCGGAGGGCCTCGTTCCACCAGTTGCGGGGCTCTCGTTTTCGTAGAATCGTTGTATAACATGTCCTTGCCATAGCTGTTGTCAGCTCATGTTCAGGGCTTCGCTGTCGGTGCGAAGTGTGTCAACGAAGAGATCTTTGTCGAAAGCGTTCGTCTTCCACTGCCGGTTGCCAATTGTGTTCCTCTGCACTGCCGCAATGTTCTGTTGGCCAATCCTGTAGCGCTTCAAATGCATGTTGCCGCCAGTGATGGGCTACACGACTCCCGTCCGTCTTTCCGAAATGTGCTAACGGTACCTCCGTTCACAAGCGTACAACTAGCTTCGCTAGAGCCTCCAGTAGGTTGTAAGCTCTGGCATTGGTTACCCTTCTACCCCACTCCACGGCCCATGCATTAAACTCACCTCCAATCAGCACTGGTTTTAGACAAACTAACTCGTCGGTCAACTCCTCCAACATCCGACTAAAATCTTCGAGCGGCCGTCTTGGAGGCGCGTAGCAGCTGCAAAAGTAGGTTCCGTTGGTTTTGGTGATCACGAACCCCGTGTTAGAGCTGGCAACCACTTCCTGGAACGAAAACGTACCCGTTACTCGTATCGCCGCTGCGCCTGTGCTATCCGCCACCCAATTGGCGTTATTGAGTGGTACTCGATACTGTT
The DNA here is from genome assembly GCF_002204515.2 of Aedes aegypti. Taxonomy (NCBI): domain Eukaryota; kingdom Metazoa; phylum Arthropoda; class Insecta; order Diptera; family Culicidae; genus Aedes; species Aedes aegypti. The sequence continues at coordinate 387,652,336 of NC_035108.1, forward strand.
AAGCTATTATCGCAACGTCGCACTTAGTTTCTGTTGTCGACTGCCACAACAGTTTTTGTGCGGTGTCGCAGTGATTCAGATTGATCTGCGTTACCTCCGTTACTGTTTGGCTGCGATCACCTCTGAATACGCACGACAATTCAAGCTGTCTATCGAATGGTGTTTCCTTCTTCCGGTAAGCACCTTGGTCGATTCTTTCAGTCTTTCCCAAAGTGACTTCTTCCACCACATTTCCTACACAGTTCGGTTCTCTCCGGGCCTTTACAGCTTGCCGCCAGATGTCTGAAGTCCATGCACTTGGAGCATCGCATTGGTGGCCTATCTGAGTCTCAGTGGGAATATCGAGCAGCCAATTCTCATCTTGCCTCTCTCCAGCAGTTTGTCCACCGTGTTAAGTGGTGCTCCTCACTCACCTCATCCACGGTTGTTATCTCGACCAGATATCTGAACTCATCAACTGCTTCCAGTGTAATTGCTCTTACGTCCGCCTCGTTTGCCAAAGATTTCGTGACTAGCTCCTGATAGGGTTGATCGCTGGTTCGCTCTTCAGCTCAAGCAGCATCTCCCATTTCTGAGTGCGTCGTGTTCTAACCACGTTTTCTCTGAGGTCCTTCAGGTTTGGACCGTTCTTAACTTTTCGAAGGATATCTGCGTACGTTGTTTGGTTGTTTGCCTTAACAAGTATGGCATCCCCTTTCGACCAGTTACGCTGCGTCGCTTTCTTCTTCTTGTCCTATTTCTTCTCCCCTTTCTCATTCTGTTTCTTTTTATCTTTGGCGTTGATGACGGTTTGCCCTCCGTCATCGTTTCCGTCCTCTTCCGGTACACCTTTACCTAGCTCGTTGCGCTGCTTTTTTGGAACTTCCTCTTCTCCTTCTTTGTAGGCTGTTCACTTCGTACATTCGGGATCCTAAGCTTGTCAGCCACTGCTTGCTCGGTAACCTTTTTCAGTGTCTGTTCGGCAAGCTCAGCTCTCATCCTCAGCGCTTTCTGCACGTTAATGGTAGCGTTGACAGAGGATTTGATGCTCAGCAGCTTGCTATAGATCGCGGTATGCACACTTTGCCGATCCTTGCAAACTGGATGAGTTCATCGACCTTATTCTTCACCTCCGTCAACCTCGATTTTTTCAGGTTGTTGCCCTCCTTGGGCAGCGTTGTTGCTCAATTTCGGTGTATACACTGGACTCTGAATCCCTAATCCTCCTTGTTGTCCTTGTATCTCACATTGCTTCGAGCTACTGCTATACGTCGGTCGATTCTCCGTGGTAGGCACCGGCCATCCTCCTTGACTCCTGTTGAACTCCATTGTATCAGCATTGATTTGAAAATTCTATATTTTAGTGGGTCCCCCCTCTGAGCTTCTATCCTTGCTCGTCGTAGATAGTCGCCTTCGTGATCTCATGATGTATGCAAGCAGTGACGTAATGCTAGGGTTGATCTAAGATTTTTTTTAGAATTCTTCGTGACATTGCGACAAGTATTACTGTTCGTATTACTGCTTGTGTTTTTTCATGATCTTCTCAAGAAATTTCATCAGAATTTATTTCAGTTATGTTCAGATATTTCTAAAGGAGTACAACATTTAGCTATTATTTCCCAAGAATTCAGCCTGGATTTTCCCAAGGAGTACCACAGAAATAGAATTTCTACAAAGATTTTTTCGGAAGTCATATAAATTCGTCTCAAAATTCTTTGAGAAATTTCCCAAGGAACTCTAAATCCTCCAACATTTTATCTAGTGATTCGTCCATAGATTTCTCAGGGACATCCTCCAAGATTCCTGGTCTTCTAAAATTCAACCAATTACTTCTCCAGAAATGCCTCCAGGAGTTTTTAGGGATTTCCTATGTCCTATACGTCTTTCAGGAATCTATATAAATAAAAATGGAATGGTGTTTGTATGTCACGAAATGGATTACGAACGGGTCAACGGATTTGAATGATTCTTTCTCAGTTTTGTTCGTCAGGGGTTCCGACGTGTTCGTGTGTATAAAAATCCCAGGATATTCACCGGGAAAGTTGAAAAACGAGCGCGAACGAAACTGTCATTTTTTATGGGACGATCAAAAGCGTTTTTCAACAGCCTACTTGATGGCAAGATGAAGTTTGCCGGCACCACTAGTTGTATATGAATTTATGAAGCAAATCGAAAAGTAACCTCTGATAAAACCTATGTAATTTTTGAAATCATCCTTAATGAACAACTTCTGGACCTCTGAAACAAATCCTGAACTTTCGAGATAGTTTTAGTTATCTAGATTTCATAGATAAAATGCTGAGATAATCGAAAACAAAAACACTCGAATCTCGGGATAGTCTTTCGCAGGTTTCCTAAATGATTTTTTTTTAAACATTGGCCAACATCTCGAAAGAAATAGTGTATGAATTACTGGTATAAATTATTATAATCATAAATTTTATATAATTTTTTTCAAAGATGATCTTCGAACCAACCGTTACCGTCTTCAGATGTGTAGTGCAGTTAAAGTAGCTTTATTAAGTGAAATTCAAAGAAAAGTTGCTACGTTTCACTAAATACTATATCCCATGTACAAATTCCAAAACCTTGATACCAACAGTTATATGTTAACATACACGAAGAACGATTAAGTAGAATTATCCCCAGAAGAAGACTCGATTCTGAGTCGAAACGTCGGGAATAATCTAAAAACATCGTTTTAACAATGTAACAGTTTTCCAAAAAAAAAACAAATGTCCAACATAATTATGGGCAATCTTGCAATGTACTGGTAGATAAATGTACTTAGCTATTTGCTTATTACATTCCTTATATATTTGCTATTCGGAAAAACGCCTTAAGTGCCAGACTCATTATTTTCAAACCATTTCGGTCGAGTGAAAATGAGGTATATGATTTCTTCGAAAAAGTCGATCGTTATTTTAAGCTGCAAACAATTGCTGTAGATGTCAAATTTTCAAAGCCAACAATTTTTTTTTGAAAAACTGACAAACTTTTGATAAACTCTGCTAAAAACCGTTTTATACATAAGTTTTGTGTTTCTTTAGTTTAAATACCATATATCGCCTCTGATTATGTCATTCATTGGCATAATACAGAGCAGGTAAAAATTTGATGATATAAACAAAAAAAATGTAAAAAAAAAAAATAACAGGGATATTGCCTATAGGCTATTCTTGCAGCAATGAAACAAAATTTTTGTTTTACCATCAAATTCTTACCAGCTCTGCCTTATGCCAATGAATAACATAATCAGAGGCGTTGGTTGGTATTTATACTGAAAATAATACAGAACTTATGTATACAACAGTTTTTAGCACAATTTATCAATAGAAATAGTAGGTTTTGGCAATTTGACATCTTCAGCTATTGTTTTCAGCTTGAAATAACGATTGACTTTCCCGAAGAAATCATATATCTAAATTTCAATTCGACCGAAATAGTGTGATATTATTAGTCTGGCGCTTACGACCTTTTTTGCGAATAGCAAATAGACAAGCAATGTAAAAAGCAAATAGCTAAGTACATTTAGCTACCAGTACACTGCATGAATGCTCATGATTATGTTAAACTTTTGTTTTTTATTGGAAAACTTTTACATTGTCATATAAAATAATTTTTAACCTTTTTGTTAACTTAGCATACTTCCAGATCGCATAGAAAAAATATATTAAATATAATATCCTTGAAAATATAAGACTTGAATATTCTGACTTTTCGTAAATGGATGGCGATGAAAACACCTGCCTGAACTTGCCCGATCGCAAGAATGGCCTATACGCAATATCCCTGTTTTTTGAAAATTTTACTAAAAAAAATCAAACAGAATATTATGTTTACCTTATTTACTAGAATATTGGACGTCTTCAGCAATTATTTTCAGCATAAAATAACGATCAAATTTGCCGAAGAAACCATACACCTAAACTGACATTTGACCGAAATGGCATATGAGTCATTTATGCGAATAACTCTAAAAAATATGACTACCTCAAAACATTGGCCTCATTGATAGGATCATTTTCGCAGAAGACATCAAACGTCTATCTCTTCATTCCGAAGAACTACAGGTTATTTCCGCGTTTTTTCGATTCTGCCCCATTGTGCGTCGCTTGCGAGCATGTGAAATTGAGCATTTGAAACTAATTCTAGCTTGTGATTACCAATAGATAGAAAGCTCGGGTCTTCGGCAAAGTTGTTCAGGAGATTAAGGACATCCGAAAAGCAAATAGTTTAGTTCGCGATTTAGCTGCTTGGCGGCGCTATTGAGCATGTAAAATTGAGCATTTCAAACTAGTTCTAGCTAACTAGTTAAACAATAAGGGCCGATTTCTTCACCTTCGCTTAAGCCGTAAACCACCCATACGATTAAACCAGGTTAAGGGCCTAAGCGGTGGTGAAGAAACCGCTTATAAGTGAATCAGACCTGAAACACTTGAATATGAAATGAACCAGACATGAACTACTTTGAAATGAGGAAATAAGCGCTGAAGTACTGAGACGTGAATTGAAATAAACCTTAATATTTGAATGACGAGACGAAACAAACCGGGATAGCTGTAGTCTGGGTGTATGACACCTGAATATGAAGTAACTCAGACACAATTCACTTGAATATGAAGATGAAACTTGATATCATATGAATCGATATGGAACTAATTATCCCTGAAACATTTGAATATGAAGTAAACTAGATCTAAAACTCTTAAATATGAATGAATTGATAGATGTGAATTACTTGAATGTGAGCTTATCAAAACTGAAACATTTGAAAGTGAAGTGAATCGGACCTGAATCACTTGAATATAAAATGAATCAGTACTGCATTCTTCAAAAATGAAGTGTCACATGACATGAATCATTTGGATATAAAGCAAATCATATCTGAATAAATTGAACAATAAGTTAATCGGTCCTGAATTACTTGTAAGGTAAAATGGGGAAAGTGTATCAGTGGGGTAAGTGGCTCATTCGTCAATATTAAGCATAAATCATTGAATATGTTGAATGTTTTCGCACCATTGCTTCGTTTTAGGTTATATTCTTACGCCCACACTGATACTATTGCCAAACTGGTACTACACGTACACTAACACAAGCAAACTTAGTAGCTGCAAAAATTGTTTTCCATCAATCAAAAATTCATTGTATCTCTGTCTATAATCGAAAACTATTACTTTTTTGACACATGGTGAACATTTCAGTTCTAATTGAATGCATCACAATGAAAAATATGTGATTTTTATAAATAAATACAGATATATTATACATGGTACACTTACCCTTACTTTTTAATGGGGTGGTGTAAGTGGATCAAGTATTATTATCATTTATTGGCAGACTGCTTACAAGAATTTTAATATGTTTTAATATACGCAAATATTGTTTTCCTTTAACTGTATTCATTCCCAGCTTGAATTTGTCAAATTGACCTTAGAAATTTTGAATTAATCCACTTAAAAGTTTGTTTAACCTTTCTGGTGTAAAACAATAAAAATTTCAAAATTCACACGAAACTTTTCGTGGTTTATCTCAGTTGAGTTACAAAGAGCACTAATACTAACTAACACTATACTAATTTTCCAATTAAAAGCATATTATCGTACCTTCAGTGACCATATACATTGTTCTAGACAGATGATACAAATATATTCATGAATAGAACAGAAGGATTTCAGTTCGTTATTCAAAAGTAAATGTAACTAATATTTTTAAACTACGAGTGTTTTTCGAAAACATCGTTAGGACAAATCCTACAATACTTCTGTATAACTTATGTGTATTAATGTATGAATTTTCGCCTAATTATTCTTGTAACAATATTTGTTTTTCTTGTTCGAATTAGTGTGAAATAATATATACAAATTTTTCATTATATTTTAGTTAAATGAAGATACTTTTTACTTTTAAAGTATTAAAATGTAACATTACTAGCACAAGCAATAACAAGAACAAGAGTAATATCATTCTTGCTATACATAATTACACCGCATTTGTTTGAGAACAGTATTTTTAATTGGTGATCCACTTACCCCACCATGGTGGGGCAAATGGATCATTTGGCGCAAATTTTTATGTCTCTTATACTCAGTACATAACAATCAGAAAAATCGAAATAAATGACGATTCGAAATATATTAGTCCCTCAATTGTTATCCACAGAAAAAAGTTTGAATTACATAATTCACGTTAGCTGTGCATAACAATGAAGTTGACTATTGATTTTTCTGTATCCACTTACCCCACGATACCTTATATGAAGTGAATATTACTTTAAACACTTGACTATGAAGTGAATTAGGCAAGAATCACATGAAGTGAATCTCACCTGAAACACTTGAATATGAAGTGAATTGGGCATGAGTCACTTGGATATAGAGCTAATCAAATCTGAAACACTTCAATAGAAAGTGAATGAGACCTGAATGCCTTAAATTTACTTCAAAAATCGAACATAAATCATTTCGATATTGAACTAATCAAACCTTAAACACGTACATAAAGTGATTCAAGCAGAAATCACTTGAAAATGAAGTGAATCAGCCCTAACCTGCTTGAACATGAAGTCATACCTGAAAAAGTCAGAGTGAATCATTAGGATATGGAGCGAACTGAATCACTTGGATTTGAAATGAATCAATCACTTAATAATATAGTGAATCTGTCGTGAAACACTTGCGGGTATGGAGAAAACAAAGCTTGAATCTTTTGAATATAAAATGAATCAATCCTGAGTCACTTGAACATGGAGTGAATTCGACATGATTTTTACTCCATATTTAAGTCAAACCTGAATTACTTGAATAGAGTGAATTAAACCCAAAAGACATGAATATAAAGAGAATCAGACATCAATCACTTGGATTTGAAGTCAATCAAACTTGAACCAGTTGTATATGAAGAGATTCTAACTTGAATATTTTGAATATGATGAATATGAGTCCTGACTGAGTCATTCGCACATGGAGTAAGTCATACCAGAGTCATTAGAATATCAATCAGATCTGATACACTTGAATGTACAATTGGTCAGACCTGAATCACTTTAATTTAATTTGATTCCGTACCTAATCATTTCAACTTCCACATGCTAAAGGCTTTCTGAACAGCATTCTGGAGATTCTATCTTATCCAATTTACAATGCTTAGGTACAGTCATCCCTCAAGACCCAGAGTAAACTGTTTCCTGGATGCCCTTGACTTTCCGAATAACTTTACCGAAGACTTAAACTTTCTATTTCATCTGTTTCAAATATTCAATTAAATATGCGTACTAGTGCAACCTAGGCAAAATTAGGAATAAAATGGTTTGCTATTCGGATGTCCTTTACTTTCTGAGCAACTTTGCCGAAGACCCGAACTTTCTATTTTTTGTGGATCACAAACTAGAACAAGTTTGAAATGCTCACTAGCGCCAACTAGCGGAAAAATTGCGAACCAAACTGTTTGTCTTCCGGATGTCGTTGACCTTCTGAACAACTTTGCCGAAGACCCGAACTTCCTATCTCTTATGGATTGAAACTAAGCGGGAAATGCTACAGTGCCAGGCCAACTCAAGACGCAAGATCTCTCCGGCAATCCCAGGGTCGGCTAGCTACTGGGTAATCAAGGGATTTTCGCGAATACAAAAACTAACTCCAGGAACTTTAACGTTTCTTGAGCATATTTATTAAAATTCCTATTTGTGTCGTGTGCGTGTTGTTCTGTGTTTTCAATTTCAGTGTTAATTTGTTAAGTGTGACCTAGTTCTAATACTTGTACCGGTACATACCGCTGCCGTTGGTTGGTGGAATGGCCGACACAGCGACTCAATCCTGCTGTGCGGCCGGAACTCTCGCCGGAATGGCGAAGCGGGCGGATGTACGGAAGGGTTCGCAGGTCTGCTGACGGGCCAGCGGGCGTTGCTGGACTAGGTGGGCAGGCGTCTTCCCTCTTAAGCGCAATCGGCCGGCCGTGGCATGGCCACCTTGGACGGCCGAGAGGGGAAATCTTCTTTTCGTTTAGGGCCAGTGGCCCGAGATAACGATCCTCTTAGGATCCACAATCTTTTACGATTAGGCTCGGAAACCGTTCCCGGCTTCGCGGGCCGAACCGTGTGCTGGACGGAACAATGGCAAAACAAGAACAAGAGGTCCTAAAGGACACAGACCAGTTACAAACTATTTTCTTTGAACAGTGCAGGAATATTTTATTACCTGAGCCTAATTATCACCCAAGCATCCATTTAGCTCCTGCTAAGGGACGAGGGGGGGGGGGGTTCGTACACGTTCTAACTGCACTGCACTGAACACTTATCCACAGCACACGGACGCCTGATATAAAAAGAGGCCGAAATCGGACAATGGCCGTCCTTTTAAAGAATTCCCACATTCCATAAGCCTTCAATGTTACTCATGCCATCTCGCCCTACATCATTCTTCGGCCATGATTCATTATTGGTAGCAACGATGACATTTACAGCGGTACTTAACCCTATCACTCCTGTGGTATTTTCCTTCTGTTTTTGCACAAGAAACGTGAAGGGTCCAACAAACATCAACAAATACAAAACAAAAATCAACAATTTGTAACCAAACGGTTACAGGATCACAAGTTAGAACTAGTTTAAAATGCTCAATTTTATATGCTCACTAGCGCCACCTAGCGGCAAAATCGCGAACTAAACTATTTGCTTTCCGGATGTCCTTGATTCCCTGAACAACTTTGCTGAAGATCGCTTCTTTGCAAGTCGTAAGCATCTCGAGATATAGCAATGCACAATGGACCGAATCGACTATTTATCCGGAAAAAAGTGTTTTCTCTGTTCTCGTAGATTTTAGACGTTCGATGCCTTCAGAGAAGTTATTCGTAATTGAGTTTTGCATCTTTTAAGAAAAAAAGTTGAATAGGGTGGCCCTTATTTAGGTTAAAATTTTGACTCAAACTTTTTTGTTTGATCAAATTTGTGGCTGCGCTCTTCTGCAAACTTTTAGAAAATGTTTGAACATTAAGTGAAACGTCTTAAATCGACTAGAACAGAGGAAACACTTTTTTTCCGGATAAATTGTCGATTCGGTCCATTGTGCAATGTGAATTTACCTGTTTTGAGGTGATGCTAAACTTTTTGGGGGGTGATGCAATATTCAGCTGTGTGTTGCAATACTTATTTTAGTGAGTCCGTATTTATGACGGGTCCAAGGTTGACACAGGCCTCTCCGCCTTAGGACGAAACCTGCGTGGCATCTGTAGTAGATTGCTAAAAGTTTGGATATTTGCTTCATACTTGCAAACAGGAATGCCAAGCTAATTTTAGGATCTTGAAAATTTTGTATGGAAAATAAAGTTTTACGAACAAGCTTTTGATCTTCGAACAGTTTTTAGGCCAGCCACGTTGTACACTGTTTCAATATGGACCAGCTGTTGTAATACCAGGAATGAAGTTCTGCAGAGGATTAAAAAGAAAACCGAAAAAATGATTCTGGAGCTCCCTGTCTAGTATAGTACAAACGTATTACTTAGAATATCCAAAGTTGAAACATTGTAACGAATGTCAAATAAAATTATTAATAATTTTAGTTACAAATCGTTGCAATCATTTATTGCCAAGAATAATGCTATTATAAAGTAAGGTTAAGTTAGAGAGAACGTTTTTTTTGTAAGCAGCTGAAATCAACTTATCTGTAAAAATCCCAAACTGCTACGGCAAATGTTATGTAATATGTTGTTAATAAAATGTTAATTAAAGCTTACAAAATTAAGCTTTTGTTAACATTTTAATAATTTAAGTATGATGATAGTGTCTAACACAGAATACCTAGATATAAGAAATGAATGTGATATTTGAAATTATACTTATAAAGAAAGTAAAATAAACTGAGCATTATTGAAAACAGATCATATTTTGAAAGACAAACTGAGACTTATTATTTTAAATTTAGCTATTGCAAAATAAATGCACTATCATCAAACATGACCAGAATTCATTTCAATCAAAGCTCACAATGATAACAAAGAACGCAGAAGCATGTACAAAATTCAATTTCCCCTCTGTGATAAGTGTTGATTGATGCGCCAAAGCAATCCACTTGAGTGATAACAGTAACAAATTTACGCCACTGCACCTTCACAACTCAAAACATTTCGCGCAGTTTTTGAAACCGCCACTCAATTCCATTCAACTTCACATTGCCATTGAGATTCGGAGGAGATCGAGAAAATTGGTTCGCTCGTTTGAAGACAGTAGATTTAAATTGCGCTTGATTGACCGAGAAGTTACCTCCTCCATCGTTTATGAAGGTTCAAAACATGAAGGCAATTTTTCATTGTTGCAGATTTACCGATCATTATGATTGATAATTGGGCTGGGTTTCCAGTGCTGAAAATGTGTGCCAAAAAAAGAATCGATCGGACTGCCTCAGATGCAATTGCACAATTATCGGTTTTGCTTCATTTCTCCTCGGCACAATCAAATCAAAACACTCCGTAGACCACACGTAGGGTTGTCGCAAAATCTCAATTAATCGATTAGTTGGTAATCGATTATAGTCCAAGAATGCCGATTATCGATCACGATTAATCGACTAGAATTTTTCGATTAATCGAATTAATCGACATTTTTTCTGTAAATATGAGTTTTTACTGTTATAAGGTACACCGGAGTAAGCTAAAATGGGTCGGGAAAAATGAAATACTAAGTTTTAAACATAATGCCAATAAGTGGTAGCAGGTTTTTCGTTCCTTAAAGTTTGTTATATTAGTTAGCACAATGTTTCTGTACTAAAATTTTACATTTCATGTAACCCCAGCCGTTTTAACTTGCCCGAAATTCAATTGAAAAACAATTTTGAGAATTGCTCCCAATCCCTCCCTCTCCCATTTTTCATGATTTCTATTAATGAAATGAAGAAAAAACCCACATAGAACTGACCCATGCAGGACATACATGAATGAACTTCGTAGAAATTTTTTGTTTTGCTTCCCTTATTTCTGGAGAATAATTCGATCGAATTTCCATTGATATTTTGTGTCATGATTCATTGTAAATTGTAGGGAATAATTAAAAGAATTTGTAAAACAATTCGTATTTATAAGAACCACTTGAATGTTTACGAGATTGTAACAAAATTTTAGGGATATTTTGAAATGAGTTTCTGCACGATTTTCAAATGAACTTTTGATTAATTTTTCAAGAATTTACTACTAAACTACTAAACTAAACTACTAAAAATATTTAAATTGACTCGAGAATTTCTAGCTAACATCGGCAATATTCAGTTTTCTCAGGTAAGCTCTGTTTATTTCATCCAGAATTTTCTACCTTTTGAATATATTTTCCACAATTCTGCTAGGAGCAAAACGGCAAAAATTAATAGAATTTTTACTATTAATCCATTCGTTTTTTTTTTCACATTACAACCTAGCTATCCCGGCATACTGCGCGTTTATGGGCGTTCATTATACAAATTATAACAGTTTATGGATTTTTTCCTCGCACGAACGCGTCGGAGTCCTGGACAATTGCATTAGTAAAAAAATGCAATTCCTTTGACCCGTTGCCATGTCAACTCTTGACCAGGACTGGTATAGCACTGGAACTTTTTAGTTCATTCCTGAAAAAATGACACCAAACTGGAACCAGAAAAAAAAACAATAAAAAACCAAACAAATATTACGAAAACAGAGAGACTTAACAAGAAATAGGGGATATGAGATCGATTTATCATAAAATCTGACAAGGAATTTCTTCAAGAGTATCTTGAAGATTTTTTTTGCCTTACTCGTGACATTACCATAAGTGTTACTTTTCGTATTATTTTGTATGCATTTTGTCATGATTTTCACTAGGAATTTCATCTGAATATAAATAAGATTTCCCAGTCATTTTTCTGAGGATGCCTCCAAAGAAACATCAAGGATTTTTTCAGAAATTATCAGTAAATAAAATACCGATTGTAGTACTATACCATTTGATTCCACTACAGTTTGAATCCTTTGGCAGGCACGCGTATTTCGACCTCAACTGTAAGGCCGTCTTCAGTGTCGTGTACTAGACTCGACTTGGAAATTTTTAGATTATTTTTTTAAATAAATCTGGGGTAAATTCTAAGGAAATTTTAAACGACGAAAACTAGACGCACGGTAAATAGTCACATAGAACGGTACGAGGCGATCTTAACATGACATTTGTAAACACAGTTTTTGAGCAATTTTTTGTTGTTTTTAAGTCCAAAAAATATTTTTTAAGTTTTTTTTTAATTTTTTCATACCCCTTGGTTTAAACTCAAATTTTGGGTGTATTTTGTTTTCCGTGTCCCTTCCGAAATGTCAGAAAGGAACAACCCCGGTGTTAAAAAGTTATATCCCTGTGGTATTTTTGTCGACTAAGCGAACGTCAAACATGATATTAAGTGTCAAGGTATGCTCTTTCGTGTCATTAAATGAAAACAAGATTTCATTAAACATTTTAGGACCCTATTACAGTAGGAATTCTACCAGGGACTCTTTTAGGATTTTTTTTTAGGGATTTCTCCCATAATTTCACCATTATTCATGCTTCCAAAGATTCCTCCCAAACATATTTTTAAATTATTTCTATATCGCTTTCAAAGATTCCTCCATGCATTCTACAAGGATTTGTTCCAGATATTTCTCCCAGGCTCCTTCAGGATTTTTTACAGAAATTTCTTCCAGAATTTATCTGAAGATTCCTTACAGAATTCCCTTAAAAAAAATCTCACAAGAACTCTTTCAGGGAGTTCTCTAGAAATTCTTATAAGATTAATTCTTCATAAGGAGTCCTCATGAAACCCTTCCGAAGATGCCTCCATGAATTCTTCAAGAAATATGTTTTGGAAATATTACAGGGAATTCTTCTAGATTCTGCTTCAGAAATTCTCAGTAGATTTTTTCAGTTATTTCCTTCGCGATTTTTTTCATAGTCCCCTAGGCATTTTTGGTCAGCAGTTTCAATTTTTTACCATAATGAAATATTTAAATCCCTGCAACTTTTTTGTTTCTCAATGTATTTGCACCACCACAAGTTCTCAAAAAACTTCTATTTTAATAATCTGTATTGGTTTTAATCATTGGTCATCTGGATCCGGAGATATTTCAAAATACCTTGGGGACCGACGAGTCGCTATGACCCACGTTAATATCTCAAGTTTTTTCTTTGCTTATTTTCGGTAATTGGCTTTTCATAACTATACTTTGACGAGAGTCTGTCGTAAAAAAAATTAAACAAATCGGTGCAACCGTTTTTTTTTTTTTGGATAATAAGCTTTTATGTTTTTGATACCACTCCGGCCGTTACAAGATCTTGAAAACTTATAAAACATCATATTGTAGTTTTTAGATTTCTCTCAACCGATTTGAATGATTTTTTCAGAGAAGCTCCTCATTACCTGACATGATATAGACCACATTTCATTTTATTATAAATCGACTAAAAACAAAATGCCAGCCTAACGCTAACGCTAAAAATAAAATGGCAGCCTAAGAAATTTTATATTGGAAATGTCGGTCCCCCAAGGAATACCGGAATATATTTAAGGTGAATATAAATCGAAGCCAAACTTCAAAGTTTCAAGAGCACGGATCTGGAGAACCAAACATCCGTTTAAGCTGAAAACTTAATCGATTGGTCACCCCCAGCGACTGAACAATCGATTAAGTTTGCAGCTTAAACGGATGTTTGGTTCTCCAGATCCGTGCTCTTGAAAATTTGAAGTTTGGCTTCGATTCATCTTCACCTTAAAACTAGATGACCAATGGACCAATTCTTTCAAGAATTCTTTTAGAAATTTGTTTAGGGATTCTCTAACCATTGCTTCAAAAATATCACTTGGCTCCTCCATTTCCTGTGGTTCTATCAAGAGTTCCTCCAGAAATTTCATCATGAGTTAAAAAAATCCTCCAAGAAATTCCTACGACTTTCCTTTATAAATTTATCCAGCGATTACTCTACGCCTTATTCTAGGAATTTTTTTCAAGGGATTCTACCTGTTTTTTACTGTCATTCCTCCTAAAATCGGCCAGAATTTTCTCAATTTTTTTGTTTTTATTTCAGAAATCCCTTATTTGTTCTTGCAAGATTTCCATGAAGCCTACCGATAATTCCTCAACAAATTCATCCTGAAATTCATTCCAGGGTTTCTTTAGTAAGAAAACAACAAGTATTATTCCTGAAATTCTTTGAAGAATGCCTGTAAAAACTCATCCATCACATTGATACATCTGAAAACTCCTCTTGAAATTGACAGTTTTTTTTTCAGGGTCTTCTTGTAGAGCGTTCCATAGGAATCCCAGATGGAAGTGATGGAGAAATATTTTGGAATGTTTTTGGGAATCGCTGGTGATTAATTCGACAGTATTTTTTTTTTTTTCATTTTGAAAAATGCCTTGAGCAGTAGTCTTGAAAATAATGCCTGGAGGAATCTGGGAATTTAGAAAAGCGGTATTACTGTAGCAACACCTGGAGGAATCTCCATAAAAATTCTTAATTGATTGCTGAAAATAAAATTCGGGACAAACTCTACCAACTTCCTGGATAAATTCCAAGAATCATTTGATGAAATGCCTGGTTGAATCACGAAATAATTTATGAAGTAATCCATGAAGGGATTTCTGAAGCAATCCCTGAAGAATATGAAGTAATCTCATATTTGAGCTTCGTATTGAATTCCTACAGACATCTACAGGTATTACACAGCTATAAATATTCCTAGAGATCTCTATAAAAAAAATCTTCGCAGTGTGATTCCTGGAGCAATTTTACGATTTATCTATGGAAAGATCCATACAAGTTTATTAATCTAGGAATTCCTGGATAAACTGTCGGGAGAATCACTCTGGAAATTTTTCATGCAATATTTGTTAAACATTCTGGAGCAATTTCTGTAGCTCTATCTGTACTGATTCCATTATCTCAGTTATCGGTCGCAGGGTTTACGTTTTTTTACTTTTGTATAAAAAATATAAATTTCGTTCTATCTTGATGTTTTGTCATAAAATGAAGGATTCGGATATAACCTATTTAATATTTGCTATGGTATGACGTCTCTCTGAATGTGGATAAAAATCATGGATTTTGAGCTGTCGATGGTACAACATGATGTTCAGAAAATGTCCACACAAAGATCTTCTTCTTCTTCTTTTTTTTCTTGGCAGCTTAGTGTTCTTATAAGCAATTCCACAGTACACCCGATTCTGTTTTTGCACGGGGGATGCGTACCGTGCAAAAAAAGTTTTCAGTTCAAAATTTCAAAAACCGTGTAAAAAAAGTCACACCAGTTCTCGACGTTTCGTGCAAAAATAAGGTTTTGGCGGAAAAAAATGTATGGAAACTTTTTTTGCACGGCCGTGTAAAAAAAATCCGTGCAAAAACAGAATCGGGTGTAATTAACTGAGAGCTTTCTTTGCCAAAGTTGCCATTTTCGCATTCGTATATCGTGTGGCAGGTCCGATTATACTCTATGCCCAGGGAAGTCAAGGAAATTTCCATGACGAAAAGATCCTGGACCGACCGGGAATAGAACCCACACACCTCAAGCATGGCTGTGCTTCGTAGCCGCAGGCTCTTACCCCTCGGCTAAGGAAGGCCCCAAAGATCTACCATGGCCAAAACCAATCGTCCATGACTTGATGCTCTTGTGAATCAGAATCAGGGTTGGGAAAAAATCTGAAATTCACTCTACAGTAGCCAAGCAAAGCCAATCACAGTCAGCGAAGCCAGTGAAACTCACGCCCATCGCTGCTGTAGGCAAAATGCCTTGAAAATAGCAAAACGCCCGTTGCTAAGGGCAACTCAAAACTACTGTAGAAAAATGTTCTATTTCCCGCTGCATTTCCCGCATTTAGAGCCTTCAATGACACTCATGATTTAGAAAATTCGTGCACCCAACATAGGCTACTTGATGAGATTCACGTTTTTGAACTACTGTACTGGGAGAGCCACGTGATTTTCGCGAAAATTCAAGCCTACTACTATTACCATTCCCAGCACTGATCAGAATAAAAATGTGAGCTATATACCTTTATGAAATTTTGACCATAGGTGTATACCACTTTTTTGATCATAATCAATTTTACAAAAACTGTTCAGAACTCTATTCTAGGGTCTCATACCTTTTCATTAGAGCGGTTCAAAAATGGATTATTGAGAGCGTTTAAAAGCATTGTAGCGCCGCTCCCCGAGGTAACTGAAAGATTTTTGCAGCATGGATATGTTCGTTTTCTAAAGTTAGTTTTCTTAAGTAAAAATTTTAGAACTATCTCTTCTCAGTGCCAATGTCCAAAAATTACCCCGATGTACAATGAATGGAAAAACAATCTATGAGAATTTTTGATAAATGAATTGTAAACATTCGTTAAAAAATTTGGAAGAATCTCAAGAGATACTTTTAGCAGACCAAGAAAACGCTGAAAGTGGAGGTAGGAATATTTCCAAGAGTGAATTAAGAAAATAAGCAGAACATTTTACGCTTTCCGTTGTATAATGTAAAACATGTAAACGGTAGTAAAAATGTGTAGCGTGGGCAATGACATAATGATCCATGTCCAATTAATTGAAAGACAATATACTGCTGTGAATCGCAAGTGAGTCCCATCCATCCATCCATCCATCCAAACGATTACTAAAATAAGTTCAGGAGATTGAAACATAGGGTCGATGTACCAATAGCCGCATAGCTAAAAACAAATATTCGTATAAAATCGAAAAATAACGCTAGCGTCATTATTTTTACATTATCTGAAAGCTTTTTATCTTGATTTTGTGGGAAAAATATGAAACCTAGGAAAACTCATATGTTTGTATTTACTATCGCTTGTGCCACTATAGGATTACATGTGCCTATAGTAGCACTATTTCTAATTTCTGTTCCTATAGTAGCACTAGCATCACGGCGTTGGCATAATACTAGTCAAAACCGTATTTTTACAAAACTTTTATATTTTTCCTACAAAATGTGGATCAAAAGCTTTCGTTTGATGTAAAAAAAGTTCTTAATTCATCAATTATTTCGTATAATAAAAAATAGTTTCTCTCAGTAGTGCTACTATAGGAACAATAGGTTTACTATAGGCGCAAGGGAGCTAAAATTTTAAGCAAAACTAATTATTTCAATCATTTTTTGAACAAAATCAAGCTGTGTATCAATGTTACTTAGATAAATAGCTCCTGACCTTCATGTCAAAAAATATTTTGAAAAGATTTATAGCAAAACGGCCGCAGAAAGCCACTAGTGCGACTATAGGGGACTGTCCACTAAGGGAACACCGACCGAAACTCTCACAATTTGCTTACTATTCTGATACCTTTTGAGATAAATATTAAGGTGAAGATGCATCGAAGTCAAACCTCAAATATTCAAGAGCACAAATCTAGAGAGCCAGATAGTGGTTTGAACTGAAAACTTAATCGATTGGTCATTCGCTGGTGGTGACCAATCGATTAGGTTTTCAGCTTGAACGCTATTTAGTTCTCTAGGTTTGTGCTCTTGAAATTTGAGGTTTGGATTCGATGCATCTTAACCTTGAGATGATCAAAACACCGTTAACTTTTGTATAACACGTTACAAAACTATGCAGTGGGGCTGTAATGAGGTTACATTTCAATAAGGGACAATTCGACTTGGTGTTTTTTACAAATTTTACCGAACAAAATGTGTAGTCTCGCTAGTGTAGCTGAAAGATCATATGAATATATTTTGAAAACTTGTATAAACTAAAATTAGACCAAAATGCAGATGGGACTGCCTTGCGATTCACGGCAGTATAGGACTATAGGACTGTGTTTATCGAACAATTCTGGCACCGATGATCTTGGAAAACGACAATTTGAAGTTAATGCACAGAGAATATCAAAATGAATAACTGCTAGATCTATCAACATATTCGTGGTTTTATGATTACCTGTGCGATAAATTTTCGTGCACAACCTCACACAACATAATGTTTTACAGGAAAACATCACCGTAGTTTGAATTGGACAATTTATTTTGGAAAAATCGACAAATAATCGACCGCAGTTAATCGATTATCTCGATTATTGAGTGAGCCAGGTATCGATGAAAAATTAATCGATTAGTGAGTTGATTAATCGATTAATCGAAATAATCGATTAATTTGCGACAACCCTAACCACACGTAGATATTTCGGACGCGCCACGCGTTACCTCATCGTAGGTTGAGGAATATCCCCTCGCGTGTGGCCCACCGTAGCATGAAATGAAACTCACCGGTGGTCACTTGCTGGTAAAGGCTTTTGCGTTAGATACATTAAGTTGCAAATGAAATAATTAATTATTTTGAATATGTTTCCAGTACTTACTTTACTTTTGCTGGCTCTACGTCCTTCAAGACATGACCTGCGCCAGTTTCCAGTACGGTGATTGATTTGCTTAAGTGTATTTACTTATCGGCATAACAACTTTCAAGCAATGACATTGACGGTAAGTCCGTACTTTGATAGATATATCCTGCCTTAGATAATGAAATGTGGTTCAAACACTGGAAAGTTTGCAATGGGCACTGATAAGATCCAGCTAATGAACTGTGTTAAACAACATGACCAGCGCAAACATAATTCAATAAATGTTTATTTTTATACCACCGCCACCTACACCTACACGATTTCCCACCCACCAAAGCCTAATGCAAGCCAATTTCCGATAAACCACGTTGCGCCGGTTTCTCCGTATTTCTACGCCATAGTAAAAACATAAACAACTTGTCTGATAGACAACACTTCGATAAAGAAAAAATCTTCCAGCAAAAATGCAAGTCAAACATCGCATCATCAAGCGATTGGACATAAAAAATATATCACGATTAAAATGAACGATGTTTACAGTTCATTCCACTCTCTCGATACGTAGGTAGATGCAAGCGCGTTCGGGTTACATGTGAAGATCATTCAAGCGTAGATTACTTATATTGGTGAGCCGTTTGCTGATGCGTTCGATCGACTCGCTGGAACGATCGCCGAAACAGCGATCTCTCCGCGATCATCATCGCACTCAATCTGGAATGTTTTGATTCTCTCCTCATCTCACAGAGTATTCTACGAATGTAAATGGTGACGCGGCTCGTACACTGGGTCTTTTGATGTATGGAAGTGTATTCCCTTACGGTGTAGTTTCGGTAGCGGTAGTTTTGATGTTCATTCAGGTGATTCACCGCCATTGGCATTGTTGGTCGGTTTTTCATTCTCTGTTGCATCGTCGATCCGGTATAGGTAGCAAGTTCACAAGTACATGGGTGTGAGTGCGATAGAGAACGGTCCATATCATGAACGTTAATGAATATTCTCAGGTGAGTAGATAAGTCCACAGGATTGCAAACAGAGATGTTCAGTAGAGAAATTTAGAATTTTTTCGAATAGAAATGGCATTTTCAACTTGAATGAGTAGAGGTAATCTTTTGATTCTAAAAGTGCAATTTTTTAGGGCCCCTTCACTTATTTGAGTGTCCAAGATGTGTTACAGACCATACAAAATTTGTAGAGTATTCATACAAAAAGCATTATGAGGGGATGGGTGGGTATCGAAAATGGAAAATGGCCGTTATGAAATTTGTGAAGTGGCTTTGAGAGAAATTGGAAAGCACTTAAAAATAAACAATAATTTTGACTCTTATTTATTAATTTATTTGGTTCTACATCAATCAACATGATAAAATCTCGCAAAAATGTATCCCCAATTCACTTATTTCATGGTCGCATTATCCTCGACTTCAACACACGTTCTTCAGGTCCTGGTGCACCTGGTCAACCCACCTATCTCGCTGAGCCCCACGCCTTCTTTTTCTGACAAGATTTGAAGCAAACCTCATCCTTACAGGGCTGTTGTCCGATATTCTTGCAACATGCCCTGCCCAGCGCATCCTTCCAACGTTGCTTTCTGATGTTCTTTTTCTTCTTTTTTTTTGACGTGACGTCCCTACTGGAACAAAGCCTCATCTTCTACTCATGCTCTTATGAGCATTTCCGCATGTATACTCAGAGAGCTTTCTATGACAATTGACCATTTTGCATATGTATTGTGTGACAGATACGAAGATACTCTATGCCCTGGAAAGTCGAGAAAATTTCCAACACGAAAGTATCCTCGATCGGTGAATTCGAACCCACGACCCTCTTATTAAATAGCTGCGCGTTTGCCGCTACGACTGTTTGGGCCTCCAAGCGTTTCTCATGCTGAATTTCTCGAAAAATAAGTTTGCAATGCACTAAATGAATGTTTGGATTATCATGTTTCGTTTCATGAGGGGCGCAATAAAACTGACCAATTTTTCTTTTATCGATTTTATTATTGGGCCATTACGGGAATGGATTAACAATCTGTTGTTCCATATATACTTTTATAATACTTATAACCTTAAAAATTTACTTCTTCAAGATATATTCACTAGGCTAGAGAAGAATAAATTGAAAACCCCATATATTGAAGCTGATTTTTCGATGGAATATAATAAATATTGACAAACTGTTGATATTAGCTATGATTGGATCTCCGTTGAAAAAACCAACATGTTCTTCTGTTTTGCGCTACGTCAAACAATAAGGCGCCGTGCACAAATTACGTAAAGCTCTAAGAAGAGAGCGGGTAGGCTCAAGCGTTACAACTCATACAAAGTTTTGAAAATTTTCATACAAAAAGCATTACTGTGAGAGGGGAGGTATCACATGTCAGGTATGTTATGATCAATGTTAAAGGATAATGCTATAAGGGAGGAAGAGAAACAAAAAAGTTATCTTGATTCGAATATTTTTTTAACAGTAAAAAATGAAGCTGCCGGTCATTGTGTTTTATTTTCTCGTTTTCATGCGCTTTTTGAATAGTGCCCAAACCGTTGATTTTAGCGATATAGTTTGTTCGGAGAAGTTTCTTGGTATATTGAAGCATAACTTTTGACGAAAAAAGTTGTGTGATCAATCCACCAAGCAGTGAGATAGAAAAACTATTTTTTCAAAACATTTAGATAGACATATGTAGTCTTCGGCAAAGTTGTAGAATTGGCAATGTGAAACAACTTTGTCGAAAACACAATTTTTCTATCTCTTATACTTTTTGAGATGTATGCCGTTGTATGTGAATGACCCCTAAAAATCATATTTTTTATCATAACTTTTTTCCAAGATTTTTAACATTTTTTGAGTTTTCTACAAAGTTGTTTGTCATATAAAAACCTGTGGTTTTGCTGAACATATCATCACCCTATCTTTTGAAGTAACAAAGTTATTCATGAATTACTCTTTTTTCAAGGGGTAGTTCAAGCCTCTATAACTGGCTTCGGCGCAAAATGGCGCAGAAACCTCTTACAAATCATGAAATTGCCATATCTCCCCTTTCGGCAGTTGATAAAAACTTTTGCCTATAAGCGTCTTTGCATGGGTTTTTACTATCAAACAAATAAGCCTTATTAAAACGAATTCGACTGATAATTATTTTACTTTAAGAGATAGAGAGGAGCAATGTTCAGCAAAAACACGCGTTTTAAGATGTTTAACAACTTTGTAGAAGACATGAAAAATGTTAAAAATTTAAGTAAAAAGTTATAAACGAAAATGATTTTAAACGATTTTTTTTCGTACAAATTTGTGTACTTTAAGTTAAAAAAATCGTAACTCTTTTACAAGATTTTCAACATTTTTCATGTCTTCTACAAAGTTGTAAGATATCTTAAAACGTGTGTTTTTTTGCTGAAAATTGCACCTTTCTATCTCTTAAGGCAAAAGAATAATCAGTCGAATTCGTTTTAATAAGGCTTATTTGTTTGATAGTAAAAATCCATGCAAAGACGCTTATAGACAAAAGTTTTTATCAACTGCCGAAAGGGGAGATATGGTACTTTCATGATTTGTAAGAGTTGTCTGCGCCATTTTGCGCCGAAGCCAGTTATAGAGGCCTAAACTACCCCTTGAAAAAAGAGTAATTCATGAATAACTTTGTTACTTCAAAAGATAGGGTGATGATATGTTCAGCAAAAAAATGGGTTTTTCTATGACAAACAACTTTGTAGAAAACACAAAAAAAGTGATAAAAATCTTGGAAAAAGGTTATGATAAAAAAATATGATTTTTAGGGGTCATTCACATACAACGGCATATATCTCAAAAAGTATAAGAGATAGAAAAATTGTGTCTTCGACAAAGTTGTTTCAAATTGCCAATTCTACAACTTTGCCGAAGACACCATATGTTTATCTAAATGTTTTGAAAAAATAGTTTTTCTATCTCACTGCTAGGTGGATTGATCACAAAACTTTTTTCGTCAAAAGTTGCGCTTTAATATACCTAGAAACTTCTCCGAACAAACTATATCGCTAAAATCAATGGTTAGGGCGCTATTCAAAAAGCCCATGAAAACGAGAAAATAAAACACAGTGCGGTAGAGGGGTTAAAAGCTGCAATGAGTGAATTTGCTTTGTGGTTTGTTTTTCGTCTGTTTTGATGACAATTTGATTCACTGGTGTGAATGATACATTTCTTGAAGTCCAAGAAGCGGTCAGGCTTCTGCTTAAGATTTGAATCATAATTCATTCAGAGATTTCGTCACATCATTTATGATAGAAATCTTCTTTATTAATTTATATAATAATTCCTGCATGCTATCTCTAAAAGCTTATTCCATTTTCCGAGAAGTCCTCCCAGAATTTCTCCAGCAAATTTCCCTACTTTTTTTCAAATTTCAATTTTAACAGTTAACAATGTTAAAAATTCCAGGAAGAAAAACAGTACCTTTATTTGAGAGACTTGTACTCCTAGGTTAGGTTACCTGGAACTCGGTCTAGAAAAATATTAAAATTTCATGTTTTGCTCAGAAAACATGGGGAATTTTTTTTCCAAAAATACTATATGAAATTTATTTGAGACCACTTATACCAAGTATTTGTAAATGTTTCAATTATTTCCTGAAAAATACACCGCTTGAGTAATTAATTGAGATGGTTCCATTGATTGCTCCTGATAAAAATTCTCCTGGTATTCTGTCTTGAATAAATTCGTTAAGGGGATTTTCTTAGCGGCTTTGAGACTGAAAGCCGCTAAGAAAATCCCCGGTGCAACTTATAACAGTCAAAGCATCGAATTAAATTCATTAATTCCCAGTAAAATACCAACAAACATTCCTATTGTGAAAAATCTCTCGAGTACAATAGAGAAACTTTAAAGTAGATGGAGTACCGTGTACCTTTTAATTCCGCTCCTAAATGCTTATCTTTGACAGATACGTGTATTTCGACTACCACTTGCAGTCTTCTTCAGTGTCAGTTACTCATATCCACATTTTTTTATTTATGACTACAGAACTGAACGTTTGTTCAAAGTCGTCTTGAAAGGTCTCTTAAGTGTCTATAAGTCATCTCATATCATTTTTGGTACCGTCGTGCGGGGTGAAATTGGGCCATAAGGGTGACTAAAACTAGTATCATGAAAATATTGTGGCAACTTCAAAGAACACGTTATAAATAGTAAATGGTTTTGAGATGTTTATGCTTTTTAAACATTTTAAAATATACCTAATGTGTTATATTATTATGATCCGTGGTTTAAACTGAACTAAAATTTAATTTTCTTTGGTTTTTATGCCGTCAAATTAGCTTAAGTCAAAACATGTTATAAAATAAAGAACAAAATTCATATTTTAGGAATGCAATATTTTCCTAATGTATGCACTAAAGGAAAGCTTATGGTTTTACACTTTTGTCGAGCATAAAGATGAAAAAAATATTTGGTTGAAGTTTCAGTACATTCATTACATTGATACTAGAGAACGAATATACCTCTGCATCTCCACAGTTGTGAAGGAAAGGATATTGGGTTAGTGGGATAAGGTGGGATTCATGATAAAATTACGCATGAATGGCTCAGGGAAAAAGTACTAATTTTCAACCCGAAAAAAAGCAATTCCGTGCCAATTTTTGGATTTTCAGGCCAAAATCTTATAAATCGGTCAAAAATTTGTGCTGTGTCAAAAACTGGTGCTCTTCCTCTAGTCGAATACTCATTGCATGCCAAACGAGTGTGCTTTTCGCCCTTTCGCTCACTCACGCAGGAGCCAGCGGCATAATCGATCGATCAAACATTACTGATTACAATAAGTTGGGTCTGTTTTATCCAAACATATTCTTTCAATATTTTTTCCAAAAAATGAATTTTTATAATGATCTTTGATTTTGTTGATAATTTTGGTAATGATGAACCTGCCACATAACCCTACAGAGCAAGACGATTTATCTTTGAGATAATTATTTCTGGTCAATGTTAACCAGATATGCAAACATTAAACGGTCTGATTGTTTAAACAGATACACTACCCGTCATAAATACGAACTCGATTGAAAAAGTATTGCAACACTCAGCTGAGTATTGAATCACCCTGAAAAGTTTAACATCACCTCAAAATGGGAAGATTCGTGATGCTATATTTTGAGATGATGATGATCTATAATGGTGCGGTCTTCAGCAAAGTTGTTCTGCAGATCAAGGACATTCGGAAAGCAAAAAGTTTGGTGCGCAATTTTGTCACTAGGTGGCACTAGTGAGCATGTCAAAAAAGAGCATTTTAAACATGTTCTATCTTGTTATCCACATGAGATAGAAAGTTTGAGTGTTCGGCAAAGTTGTTCAGAAGGTCGGAAGGCAGACAGTTTTTTTTCTGTTCGGAACATAAACCACTGCGACCAATATTTGATCTATTGTAGTATATCCCGTGTCCTTTGTGTAGTACATGTCGTGTTACTTTGTCACTATTGAGAAGTGATAAAGAGTTGTGTTTTTTTACAGTTGTAATTCCTAACTTGATCGCAGAAAAGGATTCTAATTGAATGGTTCCGCTATTTATTCCCTTCGAAGAGTGTGGTGAGTGCACTATCCGCAGGTGCGCCCCTTTATCAGTCAAAATCGGATCCATTGATAAAACCAAGAAATTACACCGATATTGTCCATTCATCAGAATCCTAGTCATTACTTCTTCAAACTAGAGAACTTAATAAATAAAAGATTAAAAAACAAATTGTTGTTTTCGAATCATTTTTTCCCATGTCTCAAGATCATTCTTAGCGACTGAGAAAACCGAAAGTTGTCACTTTCAACAAGGTTTAAAAATGTAACAAGGACTAATAAATGTTACTTTGATTACTATAATATCCTGTTCTTTTCGTTTGAAGGTTTACTGGTAGATCTTTACCCCATAATGCACCACGAAAAGATGATCTTCTCGCGTTATGTGTTAGTTCGCAACGCCGCCTGGCGGTGAAGGTGCGAACCAAATTGTCTGTCTTCCGAATGTCCTTGACCTGTTGAACAACTTTGACAAAGACTCGAGCTTTCTATCTCATGTGGATCAGAAGATAGAACTTGCTAAAAATGTTCAATTTAACATGCTCACTAGCGCCACCTAGCGGCAAAATTACGAACCACACTGTTTGCCATCCGTGTGTCCTTGGTCCGCTTAACAACTTTGTTGAAGTTCGGTTCTTCGCATATCATTAGGATCTCGAGATATAGCAATGTCAATTTACTTTTTTTTTTTGAGGTGATGCTAAACTTTTTGGGGGGTGATGCAATATTCAACTGGGTGTTGCAATACTTACTTTAGTGAGTCCGTAATTATGACGGGTATTCTATAAACAACAATTCAAGTGTCCATAACATACAGTAAGAAAATGGTGAAAATCTTTTGGTCTCAACCATACTTTTCATAAGTTTTACTAGTGATCAAGAACGTTCAACAAAATCCAAAACATTGCCAGAGTTCATAACACCGCAAGATGATTTCAAAAACTATCGGCATTATTCGCATTATCAAGAAATTTGCGACATTCAACCAAAAAACTCACTACTAATGCATAGCATCCTGCACCAGCCTAAATTCTCAGTTCAAATGATTAGTAATCAAACAGTCGCGCGTGACTCAGACCTCTTTAGACTACAAACAAAAAGCAAAAGGCTACAAATACGGCAAAATCTTATAAATCCTTCATTATCATCGAGGCGAATATCGCAGTTTATTAGTGCCCCAATAATTATTAAACATATTCTACAATATAGTCAATACAAAATACCCGTTAGTCCAAACTTCGTCAAAATACAATATTAGTCAAGCACAAAAAAGCTAACAAGTAGCTTTTTTGAAGCCAGCTCTGACGTGTGAATTACAGAGTCTCTTACACTGTGATAGAGTTGCAGTACGTTTGATTTGTATAGGCATCGAATTGAATTGTATTGAAATGAATCAAATTAAATAAATGAACTTCGTTCCATTGTTGTATTATCTTGTTTTTGAACAGATGGAGAGTGTTTGTGATTCTGTGAAAAAAATATTCATAGAAAATTACTCTCAATTATTTTTTCTTCCTTACAAATTTTTGCTAAATAAATTAATGGACTCGTGTTATTTATTTGTGATACATTGTTTTAGTTAAATAAAGGGTTCAGGTTTATTTTAATTTTATCATAATGCAAGTTAATTGTAATATACATGTTAGTTACACGCAAACTTTTTTTTGTCAAAAAAATCGCATTGAGAAATCTAAAAGCATTTTAACCTATTCATTAGACCACCCCTTATATTTCGAAAATGTGGAATGTTGTAAGACCATTATTGTAAAGTGCTCGTTTTGGTAAGAAAAAAAAATCAGGTGAAAATTTGAAGTCCTTAAGTGGACGAGTGATCCCCCAACGGTCTTGAAGGTATCAGGTGTAAATGACCCCCGTGTGCAAATTAAGCTCGCTGCTCTAGTGCGCGCAACATGAGTACGAAAAGCCACTAGTAATAATAGGGTCCTAAAGGCCTGTTCTAATTTTAATGCCAAACGCTTAAGTTATGGCTAAAAACATATGTTTACTCAATTTTTAAATGTTTTTCTTTTGTTTAAGTCCTAAATTTTTTTTTTTAGATTTTGTCGCACTCCTTGGCTTTAACTCAAATTTTGAGTGTATTTTGCTTTCCGTGTCCCTTCCAAAATGTCAGATAGGACCCCAGTGTTAAAATTAAATCCCCTGTGGTGTTTTTGTCGATTAAGCGAACGTCAAACATGATCAAAAGTGTTCGAACTTCAAATTTTTACCTGATTTTTTCTTATCAAAACGTGCAATTTACAATAACGAACTTGTAACATTTCGCATTTTTGAAAAATAAGTGACGGCCTACTATACATTCAACATATAACTCCTCCAACATACACGTCGAAGGGACGACACAGAGTTCATTAAGGATACTTTTAATGACTTATCATACATAATCCAGAAAATTAACCAAAATACTATTTCATATTTGATTCCTAATATGTAGACAATGTACATCAAATAGATATCTAAAATTATTTCCGAATTTAAAACTAACAAACATGCAGAAAAAAGTGTTGAAATTTCACACAATTTACCATAGGGCTTAAAAGTAAAAATTCATCCGCATTGAAGTCTAATTAATAGTTCGAATATCTAACATTATTATTATCAGAAAACTAATGGATATTAAATTGGAATATTCAAAAGTAATCAAAACAGAATGACATTTTCAGCCCAAAGTAGAATAGGAGGACACATGATAAAAAAGAGGACATGTTCTCCCAAAGGATACAATCTGGTAAGCCTATCCAGCTTTTTAAAACCGCTAATGGCTGCCGCAATCAGGCTCACTTTCTGGTAGGGATAGGGTGATTTGACGTTTGGCTTGGGTCGTTTCTATTGAACGAACCCAAGCCAAACGTCATATCGTTTAACCCCTACCAGAAAGCGAGGCTATTTGCGGCAGCCATTAGCGCTCGTAAAAAGCTGGATACAGAGGGAGATACCCCAGTACCTGACAGCATCCGATATCGTCGAAAACTAAAGAAACAATGTTCTTATCAAGTTCAAGAAATTTATTAAGGACAGCGATGTTTGCATAGAATAGCACATCCTTTATTCAATCCACGCTGTTTTGTAAAATAAGGAGAAATATTTTTTTGTATTGGCTAAAATTTAAACTTGACTAAGATTTTGAAAATAAAACATATATTTTGATCACGCGTTTAAAACAATCGAGGCCACCTAAATCAATTTAATACTGCAATTTTTCACTTAATTGAATGCCAAAATTTGTATTTATATAGGGGAACTTACGTATTGTCGGCAGCCTAAGCAGCTGAACTTTTAAGAAGGCAATTTTACGCAACAATGGAGCACAACAATTAGCAGGAGACACCTGAACTACACTTGAGCACTCTTCGTTTATTAATTGTTATACATAAAACACTATTTTGTTCTCTTAATCTTCTATTTTTCCTCACCAAAGTCACGAGGCACTTGTTCTTTTATCGGCAATGCAATTACTATTGTCGGCAACAAAAATGTTCACTTCGGCAATCCAAAACTGCGCAAAAACTAGTTTATGTATTGGTAACATTTCGTATTTGTTGACAATTCCTGAAATTAAACGTCACTCATTATGTCTACTCGTTGAAAGGGCCAATGCAGAAAAATACAGACTACACTGAGCAAAGAATTGCAGTTAGAAATAAAATAGCGGAGATTCAAATTGAATACACAACGCCACTAAATTTATGCAGACTAAGGCGCCGTCCACATATTACGTAACGCTCTAGGGGGAGGGGGAGTAGGCTCAAACGTTGCGGCTCAAACACAATTTTTTTTTTCATGCAAAGACCGTTGCGGAGGGGGAATGGTCGAAAATTGTACATTTTAACGTTATGTCATAAATGGACACTGCCTAATTTCATTTGCATTTATTTTATCGAATATTATTTTGTATTCAATCTCACTATGGCAGAACTTCGGCTTTAAAAATTGCCATGTCATGGTAATAAACTTGCAGCAGGTGCAGAAGTTGCAGCGTGACGTCATGGTTAATTGAGTAATAATATTGTGCTCTGCAAGAAAAATCCACGGAACGCAATTATCGGATTACTTGAATTTCAGAGTTGCGTTTGAATGAGTTACATGCATGCTCCTATTTGCTACTCGCATATGCGCTACAGTCTATTTAGGGTGCGGCTTATTTTTCAAAAGTCCTCAAAACCAAAAATTCGTGTACTCTTCTGAATTTGAATCATATTAGTAGAGAAACCTCGAAGTTTGAGCCAAAAATATTAAAATGTAGAGGTGCAAGCGTCTTGGAGGTGAATTTTCAAGTTATAATAAATGGCCTTCAGTGAAGTCACCATAACTTCGGTGATATCAGCACCATTACCTTAAATTTTTTTTTTTTTTGAAAACTTAGTAGAACATCAAATTTGTGTAAAATCAAAACTAGTTTCAATAAAAAGTAGTTTACTCCAATTTTTTTTATTTTACTGAAAAAATATCTTTGTTTGACCATAACTTCATGAATACTCAACCGATTCCAAATCTTTTTGCATGGTTTTGAAGCTTATTTAATTGTGTTCAAACTTTGCATACACCGCATTTTACCGCAACATTTTTTAAATAAATTTGAAACAATGATATATTTGCACATGTTAAAAAAATACACTATTCAACTTGTAATTCAAACAAAATGCTTTAAAAACATAAGTTTTATATGAAACATTCGGCAAAAAAACTTAAATAATCCAAAGAAATTCGATTTTTTCTTTAAAAAAAATCTTGTTTTTGGGTAGTTTTTGTTACAAAACTAAGCAAGGTCCTTGGTTCGATTCCAGGTTGCCGCGAAAACTATTTTTGTTTTCAAATGTCGGTTCCATGACGTAAATTTATGAATTTCAATCCAATTTCTTGTGGCGAATTTTCATATGGGGTTCCTATGTTTATCGATAGTTCGTTTTCCTAAGTGTAGTTTGTTTGGCCCAATGTCACCTTCTCGAAGGGGTGAGTTTGGGCCAATTTTCAAATGATTCCTATTTTAAGGAAAATAATCAGATTTCAATTATTTGTTCAGCATTTGCAACGTATTCTCATATTTAACCGAGCATATCAAGTCAAATTGCGAAAGTTATTTAAAAATAAATGAGAACTTACGCATTTTTGGCCAAATCTCACCCCCAACGATGGTACTTGCATAGTTGTTTTCATTTTTTTTTTAATGTCAAGAATTTCACCGTGAATTGAACTATTCACTGACAAGCTGAATGGCTCGATATGGTTTTGGTCTGTAAAGGTTGCTGCTCTTGAACGCTCTATCACCAAGTTATTACCGAGAGAATGAATGGTATTACAGACCAACCTCTTTTTATGACCGTTTTTTTACCGACGGTTCGTTTTACGACCACTTTTTACTTACCGAAATTCAGATTAACGACTGTTTTTATAAATGACCAATATCTTACAAAGTATTCAAAATAGAGGATCATGATGTTCAGCAAAATTGTTCAGTAGTTCAAGGGCTAGCACCACCATCATTGCGGAATTCTACCACTAGGTGATGCTAGTGAGCATGAAACATTTGTTTTGGGGTTATCCTAGGATCCTGGCCACTTAGAAATATGGCGCCTTCTGCAAAGTTGTTCAGTAGCTCAAGGACTATCATTATAAAAGCTATGAGATTCAACATTTTGCCACCAGGCGGCGCTAGTGAGCATCAAACTTTTGTTTTGCGGATATATCAGGATCCTGGCCACTCAGAAAGATGGCGCCTTCGGCATTGTTTTGCTGGATCCTGACTACATAGACATGGCGGCTTGGGCAAAGTTGAGCTTCTCAGCAAGTTTAACGAAGATGCCATCTTTCTAAGTGGTCAGGATCCTGAGATATCCGCAAAACAAAAATTCTACGCTCACTAGCGCCGCCTGGTGGCAAAATTTTGAATCTCATAGCTTTAATAATGATAGCGCTTGAGCTAATGAACAACTTGTCCGCAATTTCACTTAAGCAGTGTTGCCAGCTACGACAAAATTTTTAACTCTTCATGAAAAACTGGATTACAGTTGAAGAGTATTGCTATGTTGCTAAGCATTCTATTTTACTGTTCCGCTCAAGTTTTATGGTTTTGATCTTTTCTTTATTCTTCTTGAACAGTGCTGCCAGCCACATGAACATTTGTGATTCGGCCGACTGTATAGCACGCAACACTTCCTTCAACTTTGGTCAACATTCGGTACCGTCATCTTTGAAATTTTTTGGTATTTGCATATCACACCCCCATAAAATTGGCTCTTCTGATAACAATCGAGCAGTGTTGCCATCTATTACCAAAATATAAAAACTTGAACGGCCATTTTGGAAAGTTCTCAACCCATGCTTCGACTTTGCCGAATATCTCGAATCAGTATTTCCGCATATAGACGTTGCATTTTTCAAAAACATAATTATTACCCAGATTATTTTTACGACCCCCCGATAGCGGTCGTAAAAAGAGGTTGGGGTGTATTAAAAAAAGTCCGATTGCGATGTCCCAAGATTTATATTTTTTTTTTGTTTTTGAATATCACTCTCCGAATATGGTTCGATCAGCTAATTCGGATCGAAATCCAAACCTTGCCAGTAATTTTTAAGGTTCATATTCTTCTCAGTGTATGAGAAAATCAGAATAGACCCTTTTCAAATCTACTCACTTTTGATTTGACACAATTACATCATCCACTGATTGCCTGTAGAACAACAGGAGTGTTGCCAAAATATTTAACCTATTAAAAGACGTATATTTTATATGTTTCTCAGTATTTTGAAGTTTATGCGCTACAATCTTCAAATAAGGAAGGCATTGAAAGACTCAATTATTACCCGTGCATGCTTTGTTGCATAATTCCAATAAATTAATTAGTTGTGTTCGATCTTTTCTGTGAATTGAAATCGTGAATAATAATTACACCGCAATTGAATATGGTTTTCTGGCAACCTGGTGCAGTAATAAAAAGTGATTGCCGAGGAAAACAAAGTTCATTAATTTTTAATTGTGATTTGAAGCATAAAAATTAAGTATTTTCGAGTGCTTTATAGACCAATTAAAAGTTTAATTGTGCATAAGTGATCGGTGCGTAGATTTTGTGGAAAAATTGGCATTGGAGCGGAGAATTGGACCTCTCCAAGTGGTGAGTTTTTCCTAAGCTGTTCTTGTGTTGTTCTGTTCGGCAGCTCACGAATGACGATGATTTCGTAAGCATTTATTTCATTTAATAATAAAACCTATGTTATATAATATTTTCGTCAAGAATGTGATTTATATGGAAGATTATAGTTCAAGGAACATGTTGAGTACAATGAAGGTAACCCTTGTTCCGTAGATAAATTCTTACAAGGACGATAAGTTAGTGTTGCCGAAAATACTCTCAGGGTGCCGAAGCCATCATTTACCCTATACAATTGTGCGTTACAAAAATTAAAATATACATTATAAACGGGTAAAACAATCCCATAAAGCCAATAATTTTGGAATTATCAATCTATCGGATTAGGTTTCTGGTACTAGGGGATCTCTCCCTTCAAATCAAACATGTTAAATTGGTAAAGAAACCTGTGGAGTGTTACCAGTACGTATTTGATTTATTGTCTCAAACAATCATTAAAACAAATGGAAGGATTAATTTTAGACGAAACGATTTGAATAAAGCCCTCAGTACACTCTTTGCCAAGTGTGCAAATTTTTCCACACGCATAAACTAACGCTTCAATATCCACTTGACACTTCACATGTTTTGCCATTGTTGAGACCGAGGTTTGCATGTTGGTTTATGCGTGCGGAAAAATTTGCACACTTGACAAACAGTGTACTGAGGGCTTAAGGTTCATGAATTTAACAGCCTACACTGGAAACTCTTGATCATCCCTCGGAGGCCTTACCGAATGAATTTGTATCGACACACCTCAGCACGACCACATCTACCTCACAAAAGCATTGGAAATCCAAACTCGAGAGAATCGGTGGCGCAGCTGCAGGCAGACACCAGCGCACCTCGGAGAACCAAGAGAGAGTGAAATACTGTTGCTTCCACCGCCGCTTTTGGTGGTGTCTTTCCCCTATAGGGTAGGTTTACCAGTATTCGCTACCCCAAGGGATAATATGTTTAATAAATCAGTCAAGGGACTTTTGCATACGGTCAATACGTTAAAAAAGCTTCCAATTGATCCAAATGATATACAGCCAAATGGTACTATATAGACTGAACACATCTATACTGGAAATATTGGGTGCATACAGTCAATTATGACCTCGTCTATACAATCATCTAAGATCGAATTTTTGAAATTCTTAACAATTATCCAAGAAACTTATCAATGTTACCTTGGATTACGGTACATAGAAAATGGGAATATATGTGTATATAAACAAAATCATAAAACCAAGTCCTTAAGTTAAAATAAAACTTGAAATAAGTAGAAAAATTTTATCCCGATTTTGTCAACCCTAAATGCAAAATGAGGCTGACAAACTCAGGATATTGTACAATCCCTTAACAAGAATAGACCAGGTTTTAATTTCAAGACCTAAATTCATCACCTACATAGTTTTTAGATAGAGAGGTGACGAATTCAGGAACGACAGGCTACAAAATTTTATGAGCAAACACTCTTGGAAAAGAATTGTTTTTTTTTTTTCTCAGTAAATTTAAAGATTTTTTCCAATATTTGTACAATGGCGATACCGGTACACCTACCCTGCCTATGAACCATCATCGCATGAAGCCGGGGCCAGGCGCGACTGCAGCGAACGACTCACCCATTAGTTGCGAGTTTAAGCTGGAAGCGTTGTGAGGTTCGATCGCGAGCGTCTACCCGAAACCGAAAGGTGCTGCTGGAGTGTGGAGTGTGGATATTCACTTACTGGTTTCTCGAGAGTGCTGTATTTGTGTTCCTGCCCTGGTGGTTAGGTCAGTTGCGTTGATCTGAAGAACCTGATCAAGAGTGGGGTGCATTCCAACAAAGGTGCGACGACAGCCAAGAAGTGTTCTTGTAATATCAATGGTGTTTTTTGAGGGATGCTATCGCGTGAGTGTTTCGGTGCTTTGTTTGGGAAGATTGCTGCTTCAGTATTGATAAACATCGAATTGTGAATCATAGTTAAGCCCTAGGTTGATAACCCTCATGTGACACGACCCAGAAAGATCCTATCCGAAGAACGGGAAATTAAAAGGTGCCTTCATGGGAGAATTGTTTGTTGCGTATGCATATAGCAAAGTGTGAAGCGAAGTGTAACAACCGCCGAAGAACCCTCCACCGCTACTCGTGATATTACAATTAGGAAGTAAGCAGAAAGGAGTGAAAAAAAAAACCTTTGAGCATTGCTCAATATCAACAACAACAACAGCCCCAAAATAAAGGAGAAGAATCTGGTTTTTGCTGTTGTTTCAAGTGCAAGGGGAGAAGAAAGATTACCTCAGGAGTGTGTGATAAAGCAGCGGAGAAGAAGAATACAAAGCGAAAAGTATAAACGCTCTGTGTGCCCAACATTTATAAAACCCAAGGTGTGTGGCGTAGGTAACGATTGTTACTTCGTAAGGGTGGTCCCAAATTGATGAATGGTGTTGTTTTGTGTGTGTCGAAAACTGTAACTGGTGACATTTATATTGCAATTGTATTGCAGAGTAGTGTTTCCCGAAGCCGGCAATTTAATCAAACTCCAGGATATCAACGGAAATATTTTTGGGATTCAATCGAAATCTTATTCAGGGTTGCATCAAAATCCCAATCAGGATTTCATCGAAATCCTATCCAAGATTTCATCGAAATCCTGTTCCGGATTTCATCAAAATCCTATTTCGGATTTCATCGAAATCCTCTTCCAGTTTTCATCGAAATCCTATTTCGGATTTTATCAAATTCCAATTCCGGATTTTATCGAAATTCTATTAAGGATTTCATCAAAATCTTATACAGCATTTCATCGAAATCCAATTCAAGATTGCATTGAAATCATTTAAAGGATTTCATTGAAATCCAATTCAGGATTTCATCGAAACCATATTCAGGATTTCTTTGAAATCCTCTTCAGGATTTCATCGAAATACATTTCAAAATTTGATCAAAATCTTATTCGGGATTTCGTCAAAGCTTTTCAGGAATTCATGGAAATCATTTTCATCCTATTCAAGATTTCATAGAAATCTTATTCAAGATTTCATAGAAATCTTATTCATGATTCAATCAAAATCTGTTCAAGATTTCATGGCAATCCTATTCAGGTATTCATCGAAATCCTGTTCAGGATTTCATCGAAATCCTGTTCAGGATTTCATCGAAATCCTGTTCAGGATTTCATCGAAATCCTGTTCAGGATTTCATCCAAATCCTGTTCAGGATTTTATCTAAATTCTGTTCAGGATTTCATCGAAATCCTGTTCAGAATTTCATAGAAATCCTGTTCAGGATTTCAAAGCAATCCTGTTCAGAATTTCAAAGCAATCCTGTTCAGGATTTCATAAAAATCCTGTTCGAGATTTCATAGAAATTCTGTTCACGATTTCTTCGAAATACTTTTCAGGATTTGATAAAAATCCTTTGCATGATTTCGTCAAAAGCTAGTCAGGATTTCATGGAAACTCTTTTCAAGATTTCATCAAAATCCTGTTCAGGAACCAGCTTGAAAAATTATTAAAACTTCAAACTCGACTGTGAAACAGTTGTAATTAATAACAAATTACTCTTACTACTTTAAATCAGACAACACCAATGTTCGTTCAGTACCGGCAAACAACAAATTTCACAAATGTTCAAACAGTACCAAAAATAACATTTTTTTTTAAATAAGACCGCCCAGCCAACACATCGGACTTGTCAAGAAAACATAAATCACGTCTGCGTTTTTTCAAAATTAGACAGAAGATGATAGTTTTATGAGGTTTTCTATGTTTTAGATTTGATGAAATCTATGTTATTAACGACTGTGGCAAGAAAAGTAGTGAAGATAATTTCATATGGAATGCTCTACTTAAACATGCAGTACTAGAGTGGTTCAAAAAATCGTTTTTGCTCCACACTGCTCATCTGATTCCAAAGCATTCTAGTCAAAATTTGGATGGAGGATTGATATTAGGGGAATTCTTAAAGTGTTTTTGAAGAAATATCTAAAGAATATGTTTAATTCATTTCTGAATTGCTGTGGAATTTTGGGAAGAATTCCTGAAGGAACAGCAAGTTCTGAAAAATGCTGGAGTGATGCCTAAGGAAGAATATTGAAGCATCCAATAAAAAAAGAATTAGTAAATTAATGCCATGAGTGACTCTGAAACCAATTGTAAAATTCTCTAGAAATTTCTTGAAGGAATACTTCAAAAACAAGAAGTTTTTTTTTCAATTTTTGGATTACCCAATGTGAGCATATTTCAGAAGTTCTAGATAGCATTCTTATTCTTGAAGAAACTACTAGAGGAATTCTAGGAATTGCCAGGAATGTCGCAGAGATGTCACAAGATAAATCCAATAAAGAACCCATAAAATCTATTGAAGAATTTTTGTTGAAAAAATTTCTTGATGAATAAGGATGAATGTCAAAGAGAAACCAAGAGAAATCTATGGACGCATATATGAGACATTTCAGCGAAAAAGTTCTTGTACCAGTCCCTGAAGAAACATAAAAGAATTATAAATAAATTCGTAAAGTGTTCTCATGTTAACTTCCTTCTACATAATTGTGTTCAAGATATTTAGGAATCCTTTATATATATTTAAACCTTCGAGAAATTCTTTGTGAAATTCCAGAAAATCTATTAGTAAAACCACTGCAGAGTAGGGTGCGGCATATTTTTCGAAAGTTGTCCAAAATTCGTATGCTCTTATGAATTCAAGTCACTTAAAAAGGGAAACCTCAAATTATGAACCAAACATTTTGAAATTTAGAGGTGGACCAAGCGACTTGAAGGTGAATTTTCAAGTTGCAATATATGACCTTCAGTGAAGACTTCATAACCAGTGGCAACTGAGAAAGGAAGATTCCAACCATTTACTTTGTGCTTCATAATCTAAATTTGCCAAATTAACCATTTTTAGATTCGTAGAACAGGTAGAAAGTGAGGTTACGAGTCGCTTCTGTTCACAACTTAATTATTTTACAATCAATTTAGAAGCTCTTAGCATTATTCCCTTCAAAAATATTTTTTTGGTAAAATTTGTATAATATAAAATATAAAACTGGTCTTAGTTAAAAGTAGATTTATCTAAATTTTTCCTCTTTTATCTAATCGTCTTTGTTTGACCATAACTTTATAAACACACATCCAGTTCCAGATTTTTTTACATGATTCTGAAGCAAATTTGCAAAAAATTATTAAAAATATATTTGGCCTAATTTTTTAACAAAAACTACCTCAGAACTTGATTTAAGGTTTGATTTCGAAATGTTGATTCATTTTCGCCGGAAGTAACAGTTGTAATGTTTAATTGGAGTTTATAAAGCATCTTGTTATATCTACAAGTTTAATAGCGCATAGATAATTTATGAAATTTCAAAATTATTTTTGGTATAAAAATTATGTAAAATTGCTTAAAAAACCAGATTCAGCTAGAGCAATAATGTTTAACTGTTTTTTTTTTAAACCAGATCAAAACTATCTTTTTTAAATAATTTGTTGAATACAAAGTTTTAAAACAATTAAATTTGCTTCAAAAGCATGGTAAAAGATATGGAGTATTTATTTTTGAAGGAACAGCACGAAACAAAGATGATTTAATCTGCCAATAGAGGAACAATTTGGAGAAAACTACTTTTAACTAAGGCTTTTTCTAATTTTAGACAATTTTTTTATTCTACAAACTTTTTACAAATTTTATTTTGAAGAGAATGTTGCTAAGAGCCTTAAAATTGGTTGGAAAATAACAAAGTTATGAAGACTTCACTGAAGGTCATATTTCATAACTTGAACATTCACCATGAAGTCGCTTGTGCCACCTCTAAATCTTAATACTTTTAGCTCAAAGTTTGAGGTTTTCTTTTAAGTGATAAAAATTCAGAAGAGCACACAAATTTTTGGTTTTGACAACTTTTGAAAAATAAGCCGCACCCTACTGCAGAGCTCCATCAATGAATCCTGAAATCGTTCTTTTGAGTAATTTCTAGATTAATTCCTAGGATAACGTCTATATGAAGTCTTTGGAAACTTCTGGAATAATCTCAGAGTATCAGGTATCAGAAGGCCGGCTCCAAAGGCACGTTCCCCACCAGTTGGGAGATTTGTGCCATCGCCATATTTGAGCCTATTTCATCATCTACCCGATGGGAGAGGAAAGGGAAGGGAAAGATGGGAGGAAATAGGAGTGGGGTCCCTTGAAGAGGGAAGATCGCATAAGCGAAATGAGAGCATGTAGCTCCATACCACAATGGGTTCGAACAGCGCCCTAAAAAGGGCACTGCAAAACGCATGAGCGTAAAGAGAGCCTATAGCTCATTACCACAGCGGGTTAAGAATAACAGGATGTCCTGAAGATTCAGGCTTCTGTATTCAGTTTCACTTAATAAGTGTTTACCAAGTAATTGGAATCGCATTTGCGCAAAAACTGGACAGTTACATATCAGGTGATACGAAGTTCCATAATCGGAGTCACAACTATCACACACAAATGAGTCAGCACGCTGAATATTTGCCATGTGATAGTTGAGTCGGCACCCGAGCAGAAGAAAATAACTACTGAATACCAAATTGAGGTATTCCATACCCAATACTTACAACCTGAATGAAGTATGAATGAGCCCTGCATAAGAGGTAAAATACCTCAAATAATACCTTCTGCATGTTCTACAAATACCAAGCTGATATTTAGATCAGGTATTGCAATACCTATATAATACATGATGAATTTTCATATAAAAGTGAAATTTTTCAATAATAGTTCAATACCTCCAGCAGTCCTCGATAGCTAACGAATACCAAAATGAAGTATTTTTAACCTTTTTTCAAATACCATTATAATACTAAAATAAGGTATTAATAACTGAACAATACCTAATTGTGGTATGATACCAAAATATGGTATGCATAAGTTATTGTCGAGTTATTCTTTCCTCCTCGGGCAGTGGCCTGTCAACGCTCTGACCAAGAGACTGCAATTCTGCTTTGACAGATTTGTTAAATACTTCGCCACCTTTGGAGATGGCTCAGTAATATACAATTTTGTTTGACGACACGACTCCAAACTATTCCAATATTGCTTGTGCTGAGTTGCCGCCCAAGAGTTTATCTGAAGCTTCACCCAGCACTTCGAAATTGGAATAGCCGGCTCAGGGCCAATGAAGTCATGCGATGCTCCATCGCGAGCTAGCTCATCAGCCAATTCATTTCCAACGATGGAAGAATGGCCAGGTACCCATACAAGGTTGACAGAGTTGACTGAATTCAGTTCCTCAATTTGAGTTCGACATGCGATAACAAGCTTCGACCTTGAGTTGGCCGAAGCGAGAGCTTTTATAGCAG
Organism: Aedes aegypti; assembly: GCF_002204515.2. Taxonomy (NCBI): domain Eukaryota; kingdom Metazoa; phylum Arthropoda; class Insecta; order Diptera; family Culicidae; genus Aedes; species Aedes aegypti. The sequence goes on from NC_035108.1 coordinate 387,691,576, forward strand.
CCTGACTATCTGAACAGAAGTATATGACTTTACCCATTACGCGCTGTTGAAGTGCTGATTGCACTCCACACATAAGAGCAAATATTTCCGCCTGAAAAACGGTGCAGTTTCTACCAAGTGAGTAAAACTGATTCAGCCTTAGCTCACGAGAATATACTCCTGCACCAGCTCTACCTTCAAGAAGGGAGCCATCAGTGTAACATACTATATTGTTTGATATACTTCTTTCCAAATAGCCAGACGTCCACTCTTCCCGTGAAGGGAATTGTGTGGTAAATGTCCTGTAAGGAAAGTTACAAGCAATTGTGAGATCACTTGGAGCAAGGACAATTTTGTCCCAATTCACCAAAAGTGGAAACAACGAAGTGTGTGTAGATCTACGATTCACTGGATTTTTCTCCAGTAGATCCAGTACCCATAAACGGTAAGAGCAAGAAAGTGCTTCTTGTTTAAGATATATGTGTAGTGGCGCAACGTCGAAAAGGGCCTCGAGCGCCGCTGTGGGAGTTGTAGAGAACGCACCAGACATCGCCATCAAGCACATCCTTTGGAGATGGCCCAATTTTGATTGGATTGTTCTCACTTCGCCCTTTTGCCACCACACAAGACATCCATATGCCAATATTGGTCGAACAACTGTTGTGTAAATCCATTTGATATATTTGGGTTTGAGGCCCCAAGTTTTACCAAAGGTTCGCCGGCATTGACCGAAGGCCATACAAGCTTTTTTGACTCTGAAATCAATGTGAGCTGTCCATAAAAGTTTGGAATCTAGAATGACTCCGACATACTTTACTTGATCAGTCACATTAATCTCAGTGCCAAAAAGACGTAAAGGTCGAATTCCATCGCGGTTTCGTCTTTCCGTAAACAAAACAATAGATGTTTTATTCGGGTTAACCGAAAGGCCATATTGGCGACACCAACTCTCGACTACCTGAAGAGCACTTTGCATCAGGTCGAATAGGGTGCTTATGCACATACCAACTATCAGAGCTAAATAGTCGTCGGCAAATCCATAAGTTGGAAAACCGCAATTATTGAGTTGCCTCAATAGCGTATCTGCTACGAGATTCCACAAAAGTGGTGACAAGACTCCCCCTTGGGGGCATCCGCAAACACTCAATTTTCGAATCGCTGCTTGACGCAATGTCGAGAAGAGATGTCGGTTTTTGAGCATTTGATGAATCCAATTGGTAATCATTGTAGGTAGCCCATGGTTTCGTGCGGCTTCCAATATGGCATCGAAAGACACGTTATCAAAGGCACCCTCAATATCCAAGAAAACACCCAAGCAGGATTGCTTCTGAGCGAATGCTTTCTCGATATCGTAAACAACTTTGTGTAAGAGAGTCACAGTGGACTTTCCAGATTGGTAAGCATGTTGATTCACATGAAGAGGCATGTTTGCCAAATAAACATCACGGATGTGATGATCGATAATGCGTTCCAGACATTTCAGAAGAAAAGAGGTCAGACTGATTGGTCTAAAACTCTTCGCTTCCTCATACGACGCACGTCCTCCTTTCGGGATAAACTTTACAGTAATATCACGCCAGGATCTGGGAATGTACCCGGTAGCAAAACTGCTTACAAGTAGCTTTTTCAAAACATGTTTGATAAACTCAAATCCCTTTTGGAGCAGAACAGGATAAATCCCATCCGCTCCTGGAGATTTGAAAGGAGCAAAACTATTAAGTGCCCATTGAATCGATTCAGTAGTTACGATTCTGCGAGCCGAGGCCAGAGACTCGTAACTACATGAAAAGACATTTGGTTCATCCGTAGATGCTATGTCCACACATCCGGGGAAGTGTGTATTGAATAAACATTCTAAAACTTCTTCATCGGAAGAAGTAAAGTCACCATTAGGTAAGCGAATTTCGTTCACTTGGAAATCCTTAGATTTTGCAAGAATTTTGTTCAACCGACTGACTTCACTCAAACTGGAAACATTTGTACAAAGGTTTTTCCAGCCGGATCGTTCAGCAGAACGAAGAGCCTTCTTGTAAGCCTTGCGAGCTGACTTGAACGACTCTGATCCAGCTGAACGGCGTCTGTTCCAACTCCTTCTACATTGTTTCCTGAGTCTAGTCAGATCGGAATTCCACCATGGGGTCCCTCTTGTAGTCTTTACAGACCGCAGAGGACATGCTTCTTCAAAAGCTTCCATAATGTAGGATGTTGTAGTATCAACGGCATCATCCAGATCACTTGGATTGTCAATGGACGGAGAATATCCATGAAATTTGGTCGCAACCAATTCAATGTAGAGTTCCCAGTTTGTTGACCGGGGATTCCTAAAACGCAAAGTCTGCGCAGTTACATTTGAATGTTCAAAGAAGATGTAGCGATGATCAGATAATGATTCCTCATCTGATACATGCCAATTCGTCAACTCGTGACTGATTCTATTCGAGCAGAGCGTTATGTCTAACACTTCTTCTCTATTAGAAACCATGAAGGTTGGGCGATTGCCTATGTTAAGTAATCCAAGGTCTGTACTACTTAAGTATTCCATCAGACTGGAGCCTCTCAAATTGATATCCGAGCTGCCCCAGATGATGTGATGAGCATTGGCATCACTGCCCACAATCAGCGGAAGGCCTTTTGTTACGCAGTGTACGACAACTCGTTTTAAGTCATCCGTTGGGGATGGTTCATCATGTGGTAAATATACCGAACAATAGACGTATTTCCTGTTGAGGTCACCAACAGAAACATCGATTGTGACAGCACATACATCTCTGGTAGTTAACTCAGAAATGAGTGTAGCAACGATTGCTTTATTAACGAGCACGCATGCGCGGGGCATGGAGCGCGAGTTTGCCATTTCAAACTTGCTAAAAGTAGCAAAAACTGGGTCCACAAGGTTACCTACATAGAAGTTCCCTCTACGAAAGTAGGGTTCTTGAACTAGCGCCACTTGGGCTGCACCATTTTGCATGAGTCTGCAAAGATTGATCGTTGCTGTTCTTTTATGCTGAAGATTGATCTGAGCTAACCTAACCGTAGCCACTACCCAAACTAGGCAGGATTAAGCTTTTTGCAATCTCAGCACGAAAAAGACCAGCAACGAAAAAACCAGATCGGTATCTATTGAAAGTCGCCAAAGGCGAAAGAGCACAGAATACACTGTGTAAAACGCATAATGCGAATCCATATAGGTGATAATTTAAATTAAATGTCAACATATTCATAATCCCACCCTTATTAAGCCTCAAGATAGAGACTGAAGAAGGGCAGCCGATTATCTCGGAGAAACACAAGGTCACCTGCACCATTGCTCCGGGTAGCACAGGAAGGACTCAATACTGTGGAGGGCGCCCTGGTACCCCACAGGCTCCGTTTGCGGTTAGGTTTTATTTAGACCCCCCTAACCATTCATTCTTAGGCACGGTACGCATCACACCATAAATTAGGGGTCACCTGTGAGGTGGACTTTTACCACCGGAACAGGCAGTCCGTAGTGTTAATTCTTAGCCAGTTGAAACAACCGCTACCGACACTACGCGGCTATCTAGGCTGCTCGGGAAAAGGAGGTTAATATTGATGATTAACTCCTGACGTGCCCAAGCAGCCATCATAAATTTGCCAAATTAACCATTTTTAGATTCGTAGAACAGGTAGAAAGTGAGGTTACGAGTCGCTTCTGTTCACAACTTAATTATTTTACAATCAATTTAGAAGCTCTTAGCATTATTCCCTTCAAAAATATTTTTTTGGTAAAATTTGTATAATATAAAATATAAAACTGGTCTTAGTTAAAAGTAGATTTATCTAAATTTTTCCTCTTTTATCTAATCGTCTTTGTTTGACCATAACTTTATAAACACACATCCAGTTCCAGATTTTTTTACATGATTCTGAAGCAAATTTGCAAAAAATTATTAAAAATATATTTGGCCTAATTTTTTAACAAAAACTACCTCAGAACTTGATTTAAGGTTTGATTTCGAAATGTTGATTCATTTTCGCCGGAAGTAACAGTTGTAATGTTTAATTGGAGTTTATAAAGCATCTTGTTATATCTACAAGTTTAATAGCGCATAGATAATTTATGAAATTTCAAAATTATTTTTGGTATAAAAATTATGTAAAATTGCTTAAAAAACCAGATTCAGCTAGAGCAATAATGTTTAACTGTTTTTTTTTTAAACCAGATCAAAACTATCTTTTTTAAATAATTTGTTGAATACAAAGTTTTAAAACAATTAAATTTGCTTCAAAAGCATGGTAAAAGATATGGAGTATTTATTTTTGAAGGAACAGCACGAAACAAAGATGATTTAATCTGCCAATAGAGGAACAATTTGGAGAAAACTACTTTTAACTAAGGCTTTTTCTAATTTTAGACAATTTTTTTATTCTACAAACTTTTTACAAATTTTATTTTGAAGAGAATGTTGCTAAGAGCCTTAAAATTGGTTGGAAAATAACAAAGTTATGAAGACTTCACTGAAGGTCATATTTCATAACTTGAACATTCACCATGAAGTCGCTTGTGCCACCTCTAAATCTTAATACTTTTAGCTCAAAGTTTGAGGTTTTCTTTTAAGTGATAAAAATTCAGAAGAGCACACAAATTTTTGGTTTTGACAACTTTTGAAAAATAAGCCGCACCCTACTGCAGAGCTCCATCAATGAATCCTGAAATCGTTCTTTTGAGTAATTTCTAGATTAATTCCTAGGATAACGTCTATATGAAGTCTTTGGAAACTTCTGGAATAATCTCATAGTTCTTTCAAGTTCATAAACGAAGAGAAGTGAAGCGGAGAATTTTTCGGAATAAACCCTAGATAATCTTTTATAACAGTTACAGAATTGTTTAGTAGAGGGACACCTGAAAGAATTTACGTAGTAATTAATTGGGGAATTTCCGCAATAATTTTGAAGGAATCCTAAATGGAATATCTCGAAAAGTTCATCTAAAAATCTTTTTAAGACACTGATAAAAATCCTAATAGGAATTGCTTAGGAACTGGCAGAGGAATCTCATGAATAGTTGTGAAGCAATTTATGAGGAAATCACTAGAATAATTCATCGAAACAAACATGTCGGAGAGATCTTTGAAGGAAATGCCTTGGCAACATTTCCTAATGAAATTATTGAAGGAATATCTAATGAAACTCCTGAAAAACCCTTAACACTGTCTTGGAAGAATTTCTGGAGAAATTGTCCTATGACCCATAATTTGAAAAACACTAATCTAAAGATTTTATCACAACTTATAATAACATGACGAAAGAATGAATCGTATGATGAAAATTGAATGTTTGATATTACAAAAAAGTCATATAAAGGGGTCTGCCCTGTTTGGCACAATGCCATATGGCATACTGCCATTAGGGGTCGTCCATAAATGACGTAGCTTTTTAGGGGGGAGGGGGGTCTTCACGAATTTGTGACGAAGTGTGACGAGGGGGAGGGAGGGGTCCTAGCTAGTGGACGTAGCATTTTGAATCAAATCCGTAAAAAGAATGGCGCTGAAAAAATTGCATACAATTGTTTTTTATGAAACTTATTTTTTTACTTATAAACTTGGGTTAAAAAATTATGATTAAGCTTCAAAACATTTACATGACAAGATTGAAAAAATATCTATGAAACTTTAGATTTTCTTGATAAATGTAATCAAACAGATGTTTTGAAGCATTGAATAATTATGTGAATATTATATTATATTCGTGTCTAAATTGATAAATTTATAAATACACAAAATAAGTTTAATATATTGATTAAAAATCAATGCTCTAGCTACTTGGAGTACATTTTTTTTTTGCCATTTGTTAACATGACATAAAGAAAGCCGTTTTAGTTTTATCCATATTTTCTGTAGGGGACTTATTTCTTCAAGAAAATAAAATATGCCCTTCTTGGCAAATATTGCATTTAAAACAACATATTTATTCCGTGAATTATGCCTTCAACGTTGCAGGCGATATCCACCCAATCATTTGTTTTGATATATCAATGCTCTTGATGGAATAGCGTGAATATTAATGAATACTTAAATTTTCTTAATGACAAGGTAATTTGAAGAATTTGTATTATTTAACTGTTTGATTATAGGTTGTGTAAGATTTTTTCAGTATGGAAACGATAATGAAATTCAACTGAAATATTAATAGAGATTATTGTATTTGTATAGTAATCGCTAAAATTTTCTAAACATTCCAAATATTTCAAGTGAAATCTTTTATGTATCTGGCTACTGTTTGCTAAAATGAAATTGGATAATATTAACGATGGTTCATTTCAAACTAATATATTTTTTTGATCATTTTCATTGAAATCTATTTCTTAACAACGAATAATTAAAAAAACAATCCTCTAATATAACGAAATTTTTGTTCAATATATCATAAAATATATTGGACCCTAACTCGACAGTAACGAGCTTCATCAATACAATCAAATTTTGTTTTTACATTTTTTATAGTAAACTTGTTTTTGGTACGAACAGCAAAAGTAATATAATTTAGCCTATATGAAACTGGAAACCAAAACCAAGGAAAATGTTTATTTAAAACAGTTCCAAATTACTTTTGAGCGCTACGTTATATCAAACTGTTAGATTAGATTATTCTTACATTTCAGTCAGTAATTAATATCAAACTTTGTATTGAACTTCTAAATTTCAATTTTTTGTTTCAACAAAAAAACAAATGAAAAAAATATAAGGGGGGGGGGGGTGCTTGATATGCTACGTATATTCCAGAGGGAGTACTTGCATTTGTGACGAAATGCTACGAGGAGGGAGGGGGGTGTAAAAAAACAGTGAAAAAATGCTACGTCATTTATGGACGGCCCCTTAGGCATAACAGCTGTTTGACATAATACCATTTGGCATAACGAGCATGCCAAACGCCATTTGGTATATTACCATTTGGCATAACGAGCATGCCAAACGCCATTTGGTATAATAGCCGTTTGGCATAATTATGAAAAACAATGGATTCGATCAAATTTCTTCCATTAAGAAAGAGATGTGGATAAACTGCTCGCGATCACACATTTCGTTGCCAGTTATTAACATGTTATAATTCTAATCTTCATTTTTCAAAGAAACATATATCCAATAAAGTGCTTTTGGAATTGCATCATACATAACTTCCGGAGCCTTTGTGTCCGGGATATTATGGCATATTTTTACAGAAATGTGTCCAATGCCTAAGATATGTAATTTTGTTTAATAAAGGAGGAACCAGATATTTTATGATGCACCTTATGGTCCCGAACATTTTTGTACCACTGCAGTATCTTCCTTTTAAAATTATGCTAAACGACCATTATGCCAAACGGATTATATGCCAAACGACTTTATGCTAAACGATTGTATGCCAAACGACATTAGGCCAAATTACATTATGCCAAACGAGGTAGACCCATATAAGGTACTCCGGAGCAAGCGACAATCCGAGGTTCCTGCATAGCTCATTCAGGAAAAAAATTTCAAGGAGATATTCTTCTAGAAAGTTAAAAATACAATGGTACGGAATGTATTTAGTACAAAACAATAAAGTTATTTTCATTACCGTGGGCTCCATGTAACAGTTGCCAATTCAGCGTCATTTTCAACTTGCATGATAAATTATAACACGTTTCACGCCTTGCATAGGCTCGCAAAAAAAAATTGTATAAATCAACTTGCTGTCAGTAAACTACAATTTAAGGTCTTATTATATGCTACTCACGATAAACAGATAATTTGTTTTCATTTAATAAGAAAATTTTCAAGGTTTAACTTACCCAAAAATATCTTTTTACCCGGGGCAAGTGGGACTTATCAAAACAAGCTCCAGAATACTTTTTCTACAAGCTTCAAAAAATTTTCTAGAGAGAAGCACTAAAAGATTCAAACAAAAGATTTTCATAAAAAAAAATGTAATTGTTCAAAAAGGAGAAACAATTTTAATATTTTTATGTTATTTTGTGTATTATATTTGAAATTCGAACTCAAAATTGAACGAAGACATAGATGAATTTTGAAATGTATCATGAGAACGATTACTTTTCTATTTTTATTCAACTTCATTTGTCAAAATTAGTAGTTGCGGGAAGCAAATTCCATTCCATATTAAGCAGTTTTCTGCCATGCGTGACAATAATAACAGAACATAATTATAATTTCGTCAAAAATTGAAGGTTCGTGCTACTTTTTAATTAATAACTTATAAATGATACATGTTGAACAAGTTTCAATCCTCTTTACGTTTTTAAAGAGGAATTTTCAGTTAATGTAATGTGCGATGTGACATACGATGAAATGTACGTTTTCTTTCTAAAGCGTTACGTATTTTATACCTTATTTACATCAAATATGTACTCAATATCAAAAATTTAAGATTTACCAATCTTATTACTGCAATAGTTGACTTACTGATGTGGATTAACGCATGATAGTGGATGTGTCCCGCTTGTATTGTTTAGTATGGTAACTGCGTCTAATGGCTCAATTTACAACGTTCTTCAAATGGTTTCACAATTTCTGAACTATTCGATCTATCGTTATTTGGGTCCCACTTGCCCCGGGGTACCTTAATTTCAAACTAAACATTCAAATTCTATGTTCTCTTCCAAAATTTCCGAGAATACGCTAAAACTTCGAATTTATTTGTTAGAATCTCAAATACACAATTTTGTGTGTGCTTTTTTTGTATTTTCAATTATATTTCTCACCAATTCAACCAGAGACTTATTCAAAACGACACCATTCAGCAATGTTCCTCTTTCAATACCGAATTTATCACCCTAATCACAAACCACATCCTCTCCCAACCCAGAAGAGTGCTACTTTGGAGTTTTCCAACACAACAACGGCCCCGATCGGCGAGGAGAGTAGGTATACGTCCGTTCTCGTTCCATGCGAGTGATCGTTGAAGAAGCAAGAAAAAAAAGCTACCTTTTCTGAAGGCGGCAAAGTCCCATCGCCGTCTCGTCACAGTCTCCACCAACCGCCGCGCCGCGCTAACCGTTCAATAGTGGAGTTCTTCACAGCAGCAACATAAAGCGGGGAATTTATGAACGTGTGGAATACAGCAGCCATCAACTAGTGTATGAAAGTGTGGATGGTAGTGTACAATCGAATCTAGCGAGCTGCACGCTCGTTTAAACTAGCCTTCTGAAAAGGAATCTCTTTTTTCCTGTGTGTTCTGTGGAACTTCTAGTTCTGAGGCTAGACTATCTCGTTGGATTTGTTGATTGGCTTGATTGGCTGCTAAACTAAAGCGCTAGACTGCTGCTAACCGGAGAAGGAGGTAGCTGGAGGAGCTGCTTGCTGCACCAGGCAGAAGCAGCACAAGCCGAGTCTGGCTCATGGTTTTAAGGTAAGAAAAGAACACACATCACAACAATTGAGGGTTCATTGCAACATAACTGGTTGCTATTGCTGGGTAGATTTTTTGTTCGGTTTTGAGGCTTTCGACAAGGTTCGGTGCCTGCGGTTCTGATTCCTTTCCATCTCGTGTTGTGACACTGAAGATGGAACATGTTTGGTTTACTCTCATTGTTGGGGCTACACTTATGGGAACTGTGTAATCAAAAGTTCTTGCTCTGCACTTGAATTGATTTGATGTAGAACAAAGAGGTAAATTACACAATTAACACACTTAGTTTATAATCATTCTTCTTCTTTTTTGGCATTACGTCCCCACTGGGACAGAGTCTGCTTCTCAGCTTAGTGTTCTTATGAGCACTTCCACAGTTATTAACTGAGAGCTTACTGTGCCAATGATCATTTTTGCATGCGTATATCGTGAGGCAGGTACGAAGATACTCTATGCCCTGGGAAGTCGAGAAAATTTCCAACCCGAAAAGATCCTCGACCGGTGGGATTCGAACCCACGACCCTCAGCTTGGTCTTGCTGAATAGCTGCGCGTTTACCGCTACGGCTATCTGGGCCCCTAAAGCAAGCGTCTTGAAGGTGAATTTTCAAGTTGTAAAATATGGTCTTCAGTGAAGTTGTCTTTGTTATTTTTTAAATAATTTTGAAACTTTCAGCATTTTATCTTCAAAATTAAATTAATGAAAACTTTGTAGAACTGCAATTTATAATCATATCAACCTAATATTTGTCAGAAATAAATATTAGCCATGAATTACTCATCGTTAATAAATACTGTTAAGGATCAAGAATTCACCATTCCATCATCAGCAATCATCAAAAATGAAAACCCAGTTTTTTCGTTCAAATTTAAAGAAATCTTCATAAAAATCTATCATCGCACTCCAGATAGCAAGTGGAATGCGTTGATAAATTTTCTTGAACATTGCTTAAATTTTGAGCAAAAAAACTGGTTTTGAAAATTTGTAAAACGATGATGGTTATTTTCCTCTTAAAAGGGGTATCTTTGAAAATGCTTATATAAATAAAAATGGAATGGTGTTTGTATGTCACGAAATGACTTACGAACGGGTCAGCGGATCTGAATGATTCTTTCTCCGTTTTGTTTGTCACGGGTTCCGACGTGTTTGCGTGTATAAAAATCCAAGGATATTCACCGGGAAAGCTGAAAAAACGAGAGTGAACGGAACTGTCATTTTGTATGGGACAAACCATATTGTTTTTCAACAGCCTACTTGATGGCAAGAAGAAGTTTGCCGGAACCACTAGTTCTTAATAAAATTTCAAAATTTCTGTGCATCAACTCAGTATCAGCAAAACGAATACATAGTAAAATGGTTTTCGAATGACACATCATGGCAAAGTTATTTTTGTTAGAGTTGAGAACGTAAAAGGCTTTATATTCAAGTATGAAAAATTGATAAGATTCTAGCATTTCTGTAACGCTTACAAAAATCAATCTACGATCATTAGTTGATGTTAGTTTGAAAGCGTTTCTCACTTATCCTTGACAGCATAGTTTTAGTAGAACCTGAATTCAGTCTCAAATCTCAGCGCAAATCATGTATATTAATGAATAAAATCTTTCTGACGCTCTCTGTATACGTTCTCAAATCTACGAACTGATTCAACGATAAAAAATACTTCATAAATTGAAGCTCAAGTGCATTATAATAAAATGAAATAAACATTAACAGTTGCTCTTCTACTAATGTTTCCAGTAGCAAATCATGACACATTCACATTTTATGCATGCACCATTTTCCATCGCTAGAAGTCACTGACTCATACACGCAACTTCGCACCAAACTGCGCTAAAATTCATTACTATTCACATTTCGTTTATGCACCTGTTAGGTAGCGATGCTGCCAGCAACCGTCACCATTTTTTATTATCATGATCTTCATGGCCCATCAACATGCATGGCGTGGCTTCTTCTTTCACCATATGAATGATTCAAATCTCTCCACGAGTCCAACGACCAGCTTCTTCTAGTAGTTGCAGGCAAAGACCCTTCTTCATGCACTCTGGCTCTAGGTTCGGAGATCATCACCACCTTTACCAAGAGTAATTGTTTTGCAGTTTGACGGCGGAAGACCCTGTCTTCGTGTTTCGAAGAAATGCAAAGAGGCGGTATAAATTCCACCCGAATAATGGGATCAAATTTTTCACTCTTCATCGCAACGCACTCTACGGACGACCAGTGGGCTCTTGAGGGGAGGGTTATTGTTTCGAATGGGCACCACTTGTATGCTTTCCAGAGTGGAAAGTATTTAGAACGGAGTTTTCACATGACCACAAGACGGGAGTGCTTTTTTATTGCTCCCTACCGTGGCGTTAATGATTTATATGCGATTTTAATGAGAAAACAACGGGTTAGTCTCGATTGTGGTCATCCCTGGAGAACTATTTTTTCGATATCATTGTTTGATTTTGATAGAATACTACTTGATTGTACATTACGGTAATAGACTGATGAACCATTTATGCATTTTATTCAAACGCATGGGATTTTCATCACGGGTGGCCTAATGTTATCGAAGATTGTGCTACTTTTCCCCAAATGTCGTTTTCCCGAATATCAATTCACCGAACGCCAATTCCACGAATAACCCGTTTTCCGAAAAGTGATACAGCTCAAAAAGGTGTAGGAATAGATAGGGCTGTTCAAAATTAAGAGAGTTTTAGAATCTAATCTCCCAAATCTTCTATGAATATGAATATGAATAGTAATCGTATGAATAGTAATCATACGAAAGAAATAGTGTTCTGTAAAATTTTCAGCACTTCCGGTGATGATTTAATGGTGGTCGAAAGACAATGTAAGTTTATATGTAAATAATTATGGAGAAGTGTTGGAAAATGTTTCAAACACGAAAGAAATGAAAGATCAAATGTGTATGCTACTTTACGCTCAATTCAGGATTATAGCCCTGCTAAATTCCGAAAAATCTTAAACACAGTTAGCTCAAAAATGACCTGTTTCTTCAGAAACTTTCTCGATTATAATTTAAAGAATAAGTTTAACAATGAGAACATAAATTTGTTCTTCCATTACAGTAGTAACATGTTTGGATTTTTTTCAAAAATTTCTCCAAAGAAATCTCTTTATAAACCTACATTGTCTTTAGGCCACCGTTAAATATTCACCGAACAAGCCAAACATTTAAAAACACACTATTTTCATCATAGAATGGTAAAAAAAAATATTTAACTCCCTAGTGCAGGAATAATCTTTAGTGGTAGGCTGGTTAACTAGAACCCAGACAGGAATAATAACAGGTGATCGGCTCGCTTACCATCCACAAATATATTAAGTAATGACAAATATGAGTTACCAAACTTTTAAGGAAAATGGGCTATTAAGGAAACGGGGTATTTGGGAACTGGCATTCGCGGAAGTGGCGTTCAGGGAAACGACATTCGGGAATTCAACATTGAGCATGAGCATGAGCATGAGCATGATTAACCGCCCGCAGTTGCTACTCCGTTATTGCAAGAACAGCTGAACTTGCACAGGGAACCAACAGACGCTCGGGGTCAGTAGCATCCTCATTGTGTAAGTACCGATGATGTCAATATTATAACATACAATAACGGCACCGGCTGCGTCCGAATGCAGGTCAATTTGGGGATGGGAGGGTAATGTTGACGTGTTACTTGCTTTAAGGAAGACGTTGAGTCCTCTGCACTTGCACAAGTCAACATTGGGAATTAGGATGTGGGAAAGGGTTGGGTATAAAATTGTGGTAAACGATAAAGATATAATTTAAAATGAATGTGCCTAGCCGGTTTGTACACCAAACAAGTGTTCGTCGCTCTCCCCCTCAGGAGCAAGCATCGTGATCTAAGGATCAATCACTTAAAGACATTCTGAGAAAAGTAGCACAATCGTACTCGAATTCACCGATTTCTCACGTAATGACAGTTTTCGGCTCATCCCACATCCTTTTAATGTGGTTATCTCAAACTTTTATATAAAACGTGACACTACGTTGGAAATAAGCTCTCGCCATTCTGTTGCAGTGGGCAAAGCGAAGTTAAAAATGCGTTTCAAACAAAAATTTAATTTAATTTCAATTATATTTCTCACCAATTCAACCAGAGACTTATTCAAAACGACACCATTCAGCAATGTTCCTCTTTCAATACCGAATTTATCACCCTAATCACAAACCACATCCTCTCCCAACCCAGAAGAGTGCTACTTTGGAGTTTTCCAACACAACAACGGCCCCGATCGGCGAGGAGAGTAGGTATACGTCCGTTCTCGTTCCATGCGAGTGATCGTTGAAGAAGCAAGAAAAAAAAGCTACCTTTTCTGAAGGCGGCAAAGTCCCATCGCCGTCTCGTCACAGTCTCCACCAACCGCCGCGCCGCGCTAACCGTTCAATAGTGGAGTTCTTCACAGCAGCAACATAAAGCGGGGAATTTATGAACGTGTGGAATACAGCAGCCATCAACTAGTGTATGAAAGTGTGGATGGTAGTGTACAATCGAATCTAGCGAGCTGCACGCTCGTTTAAACTAGCCTTCTGAAAAGGAATCTCTTTTTTCCTGTGTGTTCTGTGGAACTTCTAGTTCTGAGGCTAGACTATCTCGTTGGATTTGTTGATTGGCTTGATTGGCTGCTAAACTAAAGCGCTAGACTGCTGCTAACCGGAGAAGGAGGTAGCTGGAGGAGCTGCTTGCTGCACCAGGCAGAAGCAGCACAAGCCGAGTCTGGCTCATGGTTTTAAGGTAAGAAAAGAACACACATCACAACAATTGAGGGTTCATTGCAACATAACTGGTTGCTATTGCTGGGTAGATTTTTTGTTCGGTTTTGAGGCTTTCGACAAGGTTCGGTGCCTGCGGTTCTGATTCCTTTCCATCTCGTGTTGTGACACTGAAGATGGAACATGTTTGGTTTACTCTCATTGTTGGGGCTACACTTATGGGAACTGTGTAATCAAAAGTTCTTGCTCTGCACTTGAATTGATTTGATGTAGAACAAAGAGGTAAATTACACAACTAACACACTTAGTTTATAATCATTCTTCTTCTTTTTTGGCATTACGTCCCCACTGGGACAGAGTCTGCTTCTCAGCTTAGTGTTCTTATGAGCACTTCCACAGTTATTAACTGAGAGCTTACTGTGCCAATGATCATTTTTGCATGCGTATATCGTGAGGCAGGTACGAAGATACTCTATGCCCTGGGAAGTCGAGAAAATTTCCAACCCGAAAAGATCCTCGACCGGTGGGATTCGAACCCACGACCCTCAGCTTGGTCTTGCTGAATAGCTGCGCGTTTACCGCTACGGCTATCTGGGCCCCTAAAGCAAGCGTCTTGAAGGTGAATTTTCAAGTTGTAAAATATGGTCTTCAGTGAAGTTGTCTTTGTTATTTTTTAAATAATTTTGAAACTTTCAGCATTTTATCTTCAAAATTAAATTAATGAAAACTTTGTAGAACTGCAATTTATAATCATATCAACCTAATATTTGTCAGAAATAAATATTAGCCATGAATTACTCATCGTTAATAAATACTGTTAAGGATCAAGAATTCACCATTCCATCATCAGCAATCATCAAAAATGAAAACCCAGTTTTTTCGTTCAAATTTAAAGAAATCTTCATAAAAATCTATCATCGCACTCCAGATAGCAAGTGGAATGCGTTGATAAATTTTCTTGAACATTGCTTAAATTTTGAGCAAAAAAACTGGTTTTGAAAATTTGTAAAACGATGATGGTTATTTTCCTCTTAAAAGGGGTATCTTTGAAAATGCTTATATAAATAAAAATGGAATGGTGTTTGTATGTCACGAAATGACTTACGAACGGGTCAGCGGATCTGAATGATTCTTTCTCCGTTTTGTTTGTCACGGGTTCCGACGTGTTTGCGTGTATAAAAATCCAAGGATATTCACCGGGAAAGCTGAAAAAACGAGAGTGAACGGAACTGTCATTTTGTATGGGACAAACCATATTGTTTTTCAACAGCCTACTTGATGGCAAGAAGAAGTTTGCCGGAACCACTAGTTCTTAATAAAATTTCAAAATTTCTGTGCATCAACTCAGTATCAGCAAAACGAATACATAGTAAAATGGTTTTCGAATGACACATCATGGCAAAGTTATTTTTGTTAGAGTTGAGAACGTAAAAGGCTTTATATTCAAGTATGAAAAATTGATAAGATTCTAGCATTTCTGTAACGCTTACAAAAATCAATCTACGATCATTAGTTGATGTTAGTTTGAAAGCGTTTCTCACTTATCCTTGACAGCATAGTTTTAGTAGAACCTGAATTCAGTCTCAAATCTCAGCGCAAATCATGTATATTAATGAATAAAATCTTTCTGACGCTCTCTGTATACGTTCTCAAATCTACGAACTGATTCAACGATAAAAAATACTTCATAAATTGAAGCTCAAGTGCATTATAATAAAATGAAATAAACATTAACAGTTGCTCTTCTACTAATGTTTCCAGTAGCAAATCATGACACATTCACATTTTATGCATGCACCATTTTCCATCGCTAGAAGTCACTGACTCATACACGCAACTTCGCACCAAACTGCGCTAAAATTCATTACTATTCACATTTCGTTTATGCACCTGTTAGGTAGCGATGCTGCCAGCAACCGTCACCATTTTTTATTATCATGATCTTCATGGCCCATCAACATGCATGGCGTGGCTTCTTCTTTCACCATATGAATGATTCAAATCTCTCCACGAGTCCAACGACCAGCTTCTTCTAGTAGTTGCAGGCAAAGACCCTTCTTCATGCACTCTGGCTCTAGGTTCGGAGATCATCACCACCTTTACCAAGAGTAATTGTTTTGCAGTTTGACGGCGGAAGACCCTGTCTTCGTGTTTCGAAGAAATGCAAAGAGGCGGTATAAATTCCACCCGAATAATGGGATCAAATTTTTCACTCTTCATCGCAACGCACTCTACGGACGACCAGTGGGCTCTTGAGGGGAGGGTTATTGTTTCGAATGGGCACCACTTGTATGCTTTCCAGAGTGGAAAGTATTTAGAACGGAGTTTTCACATGACCACAAGACGGGAGTGCTTTTTTATTGCTCCCTACCGTGGCGTTAATGATTTATATGCGATTTTAATGAGAAAACAACGGGTTAGTCTCGATTGTGGTCATCCCTGGAGAACTATTTTTTCGATATCATTGTTTGATTTTGATAGAATACTACTTGATTGTACATTACGGTAATAGACTGATGAACCATTTATGCATTTTATTCAAACGCATGGGATTTTCATCACGGGTGGCCTAATGTTATCGAAGATTGTGCTACTTTTCCCCAAATGTCGTTTTCCCGAATATCAATTCACCGAACGCCAATTCCACGAATAACCCGTTTTCCGAAAAGTGATACAGCTCAAAAAGGTGTAGGAATAGATAGGGCTGTTCAAAATTAAGAGAGTTTTAGAATCTAATCTCCCAAATCTTCTATGAATATGAATATGAATAGTAATCGTATGAATAGTAATCATACGAAAGAAATAGTGTTCTGTAAAATTTTCAGCACTTCCGGTGATGATTTAATGGTGGTCGAAAGACAATGTAAGTTTATATGTAAATAATTATGGAGAAGTGTTGGAAAATGTTTCAAACACGAAAGAAATGAAAGATCAAATGTGTATGCTACTTTACGCTCAATTCAGGATTATAGCCCTGCTAAATTCCGAAAAATCTTAAACACAGTTAGCTCAAAAATGACCTGTTTCTTCAGAAACTTTCTCGATTATAATTTAAAGAATAAGTTTAACAATGAGAACATAAATTTGTTCTTCCATTACAGTAGTAACATGTTTGGATTTTTTTCAAAAATTTCTCCAAAGAAATCTCTTTATAAACCTACATTGTCTTTAGGCCACCGTTAAATATTCACCGAACAAGCCAAACATTTAAAAACACACTATTTTCATCATAGAATGGTAAAAAAAAATATTTAACTCCCTAGTGCAGGAATAATCTTTAGTGGTAGGCTGGTTAACTAGAACCCAGACAGGAATAATAACAGGTGATCGGCTCGCTTACCATCCACAAATATATTAAGTAATGACAAATATGAGTTACCAAACTTTTAAGGAAAATGGGCTATTAAGGAAACGGGGTATTTGGGAACTGGCATTCGCGGAAGTGGCGTTCAGGGAAACGACATTCGGGAATTCAACATTGAGCATGAGCATGAGCATGAGCATGATTAACCGCCCGCAGTTGCTACTCCGTTATTGCAAGAACAGCTGAACTTGCACAGGGAACCAACAGACGCTCGGGGTCAGTAGCATCCTCATTGTGTAAGTACCGATGATGTCAATATTATAACATACAATAACGGCACCGGCTGCGTCCGAATGCAGGTCAATTTGGGGATGGGAGGGTAATGTTGACGTGTTACTTGCTTTAAGGAAGACGTTGAGTCCTCTGCACTTGCACAAGTCAACATTGGGAATTAGGATGTGGGAAAGGGTTGGGTATAAAATTGTGGTAAACGATAAAGATATAATTTAAAATGAATGTGCCTAGCCGGTTTGTACACCAAACAAGTGTTCGTCGCTCTCCCCCTCAGGAGCAAGCATCGTGATCTAAGGATCAATCACTTAAAGACATTCTGAGAAAAGTAGCACAATCGTACTCGAATTCACCGATTTCTCACGTAATGACAGTTTTCGGCTCATCCCACATCCTTTTAATGTGGTTATCTCAAACTTTTATATAAAACGTGACACTACGTTGGAAATAAGCTCTCGCCATTCTGTTGCAGTGGGCAAAGCGAAGTTAAAAATGCGTTTCAAACAAAAATTTAATTTAATTTCTCGACTCGTCAACGATTTAAATGAATTGTAGATTGGAAAAGGTCTTCAGATTTTATAGGTGGCAAAAGAGGGCCGGAATCAACAGAAACAAATCTCCAGGAGAAAAGACTTCAGCGTTTCATCTAGTAATAAGTCGCGAATATCTGTAGACTTCATGCAAAAAGTTGTTCGAATGATTCCTTCCCGAGCAAAGCTTGAGATGATATTGAAAACTAATTTTGTGAAACTGAATGTTGTGATGTCGCGA
Organism: Aedes aegypti; assembly: GCF_002204515.2. Taxonomy (NCBI): domain Eukaryota; kingdom Metazoa; phylum Arthropoda; class Insecta; order Diptera; family Culicidae; genus Aedes; species Aedes aegypti. Next base: position 387,710,009 of record NC_035108.1, read on the forward strand.
GTTTTGATAACTCAGTTTGCTGTCATTTTGGTCGTCTTAACGGTTAAAATTTCAAAACTGAGAGCAGAAAAATGTTCCCATGAAATCAAATTGAAAACTATTTTTGCTGTCAGTTACAGCAAGTTGAAAACTGTTTCTGCTGTCATGGAGGGCAAATTGAGAACTCATTTAGATTAACATATTTTAGATTGATATTGAAACGAGTTTGAGAGAAAATAAATGCTTCATTTTGATATTATCATAGTGTTTATACATGTAACACGAATAAATTTATAATAAAATGAAATGAAAATATCACCAAAAATTTTAAATGATAGCAGAACGAAAATAAAATATGATATCTAATATTTCAATGACAAATTGATATCAAATTATGATATCAACTTGTTGCTGAAAACAGAATATGTGTTCGACTTGCTTTCATTTTGATGTTGGACTTTGCTCGGGTTGAAGGCACTCGTCATCAGAAAGTCCTGATTCCTGTTGAGATTTGGTCACATATCTTTACAGATATTCCCCCTTGAACTTGAAGCTCTTCTATGGTCATTACTCTTTAGGTATTTCATCAAAGGATTTGATTTTAAAAACAAAAAGAATTCAAGAGCTTTATCGGGAATTTAAGTATAGGTTTTTTCAGCTACTCCATGAAATATTTAAAAAATTTCTACTGGAATGTTCTTATGATTTTTCCAAGGTATTCTTTAAGAATTCTGCTTTAGACTGTACAACATATTACTTCTTCTTCAATTGCTTACAAAATTACACTCTATAGATTGTTTCAAAAATTTTGCCCCAATTTTAACAGTTTTTTTTTTCAAAAGTGTCTTTCAAATGAACATTCGTCGTAAGACTTGCTTCGGACATTCCTTTAAGGATTCTGATTCTACCATAAATAACTATAATTTTGTTTATCGGACTCGTTTTCTAAGGATTTTTCCTGAAAATTATAAATTAAATACATCCAAGGATTTATTTTACAGATACATATCAAAAATCGTTAAGAATTTGAGACTTTTCTTTTCTCTTAGAATTTTTCAAGAATTCACACAGACGGCAATTCCTCTGGTGGTCTAGATACATCTTCAAGATCAATAAAATTCTTTCAAAAGTTTGCTCAAACAATTATTTGATTATAGCTTTAATTTAACTTCCACAGAAGCTACTTTTGTGATTCCTTAGAACCTGGCCATTCTTCCATCGCTGGAAATGAATTGGCTGATGAGCTAGCTCGCGATGGAGCATCGCATGACTTCATTGGCCCTGAGCCGGCTATTCCAATTTCGAAGTGCTGGGTGAAGCTTCAGATAAACTCTTGGGCGGCAACTCAGCACAAGCAATATTGGAATAGTTTGGAGTCGTGTCGTCAAACAAAATTGTATATTACTGAGCCATCTCCAAAGGTGGCGAAGTATTTAACAAATCTGTCAAAGCAGAATTGCAGTCTCTTGGTCAGAGCGTTGACAGGCCACTGCTGACTCAACTATCACATGGCAAATATTCAGCGTGCTGACTCATTTGTGTGTGATAGTTGTGACTCCGATTATGGGACTTCGTATCACCTGATATGTAACTGTCCAGTTTTTGCGCAAATGCGATTCCAATTACTTGGTAAACACTTATTAAGTGAAACTGAATACAGAAGCCTGAATCTTCAGGACATTCTGTTATTCTTAACCCGCTGTGGTAATGAGCTATAGGCTCTCTTTACGCTCATGCGTTTTGCAGTGCCCTTTTTAGGGCGCTGTTTGAACCCATTGTGGTATGGAGCTACATGCTCTCATTTCGCTTATGCGATCTTCCCTCCCACTCCTATTTCCTCCCATCTTTCCCTTCCCTTTCCTCTCCCATCGGGTAGATGATGAAATAGGCTCAAATATGGCGATGGCACAAATCTCCCAACTGGTGGGGAACGTGCCTTTGGAGCCGGCCTTCTGATACCTGATGACCGTGAGACAAGGATAAAAATGAGTCGAAATCAACACGTTGTTTTCTAATCTTTTATTTATTGTTCTCTAGTTTGAAGAAGTAAGGACTAGGATTCTGATGCATGAAAAATATCGGTGTCACTTCCCGACTTTATCAAGAGATCCGATTTTGACTGATAAAGGGGCGCGCCTGCGGAGAGTGTACCCACCACACCCTTCAAAGGGTTTAAAAAGCGGAACCTTTCAATTAGAATCCTTTCCTGTGATCAAGTTAGGAATGACAACTGTAAAAAAAACGAATACTTTATCACTTCTCGATAGTGACAAAGTAACACGACATGCACTATACAAAGGACACGGGATATACTACAATAGATCAAATATTGGTCGCTGTGGTTTATGTTCCGAACAGAGCACGTTAATTCGCCTTTTGGACATATAGGGCTTTTATACGGCTGATATCGTTTATTATTGTATGCGTTTAAAGGTACGTTTGTTTGTTAGTTTTAAAGAATGGCCGATCGTATGAATCATCATCTTGAAATTGTATAATAAGCATGGTTTGGATTCAGTGCGCATCGTACCTTCGTGCTGTGCGTACACGAATTCTCTCTGCTCTTGGAAGTTTTCTTAAAAACTACCTAAAGCAATAAAACAGTACTTTTCAGTGCTACAAAACAGTACTTTTCAGTGCTAAAATTAAAAACGGTACTTTTCAGTGCTACTAAAACAGTACTTTTCAGTACTACTTTTTCTACTATTGATCCCTTTACGATCCTTGTTTGGACCCGTGCCTTCGATTTTTCGTTGGACCCGTTGGCGAAAGCTAGCGGTGGTAATCCTGCTTGGACACCGTCTTGGGAAAAAACCTTTCGAAGGTCACGTCTTCTTTCGTTTATTAATTAAACATGGTATCAACAACTAACAAAAGGAAGGGTGAATCTCTGAATTCACTACTTCCTTCCAAAAAAGTGGGTTTTAAAACTGTCACTACACGTGGCAAGAATGGAAGAAAGGACGCTTCCCCGGAATGCGAACTTTCTTCCAAGGGTGAAATGAATAATTGTATCGAAATGAGCAATCAGTTCGATGCTCTAGACAAATTTTCCGAACACCAAATCGAAGCAGCCTCTAGCCCAGGCTCTTTGATTCAAGTGAGGAAGCAAAGAGTGCCGCCTATCGTGGTCAGTTGTTCCGAATTTGGGGGATTTAGGCAGGAGATCTTGAACTCCATTAGGGGAATCAAGGTCTCCTTCCAAATCGCAAAGAAAGGAGACTGTCGCGTTTTGCCGGAAACTCTTAAAGATCGTGAGCTTCTTCTCAAACATCTTGAAGAGAAGAAGCACAAATTTTTCACTTATGACGACAAAACTGAACGTTTGTTCAAAGTTGTCTTGAAAGGCCTCTCAAGTGACTATAAATCACCTGAAGAAATCAAAAATGGAATAAATGATTTACTTGGATTTTCCCCAGTCCAAGTAATCATTATGAAAAAGAGAACCCAATCTGGCATTGTTCGGAAAGGGCTTTCTCAAGAATTTTATTTAGTTCACTTTAACAAAAAAGAACTAAATAATATTAAAGCTTTAGAAAAAGCAAAACTTTTGTTTGATGTCCGTGTGACATGGGAACATTTCCAGAAACCTGGAGGAAATTACCAGAACCCCACTCAGTGCCGTCGGTGCCAAAAGTGGGGTCATGGTACAAAAAATTGTCGCATGGATGCTAAATGCATGATTTGCGGAGGTTCTTCTCACGCCAAAGACGTCTGTTCAGTGAAGGAAGATACCACCAAATTCATATGTTGTAATTGTGGGGCTAACCATAAGTCCAATTTTTGGAATTGTCCTTCACGCAAAAAGGTCATTGAGGCTCGTGCCAGGCAGATGAAAGATAATATCCGTTACGATAACGGTCGTTTCCGGAATTTGCCTGGTAGAGTATCGAACAATGCTCATTTTTCAGTTAACGATCGCTTGATCATGAATCATACCCATCAGGAAGATCATAATCATGCTAATTCACAAACTAATTTTAATCCGTCGGGTAGCCGTTCGAATCTTTCTATTTCGAATGTATCTACCCACGGTAAATCCTTTGCCGATATCGTAGCAGGAAATTCGAACTCCTCCCCTGTTCGATCCATGAGCCATTCTACTTGTTTCAAATCAAATGGAAAAAACCCTACCGCCACAGGTAACTCCGCTTCTTCGTCTACCGGAAATTCCAATGGGAAATCACATGACATGTCTGCCTCTGATTTTAATTTTCTAACTGAACAATTGAATCTAATGATTGATGCAATGTTCAAAGCCACCACTATGACTGAAGCAGTCCAAGTAGGTGTAAAATTTACAAATCAAATTGTTATTGGATTACGTTTTTCTAATGGATCCAAATAATAATTTAAATATTTTAAATTGGAATGCTCGTTCTCTGAATGGTAAAGAGGACGAGCTGTTTAATTTTCTTACGGTTAATAACGTGCATATAGCAGTTATTACCGAAACGTATTTAAAACCTGGATCTAAACTCAAAAGAGATCCTAACTTTTTTGTTTATCGTAATGATCGACTTGATGGGGCATGTGGGGGAGTTGCAATCATCATTCATAGGCGTATTAAACATCAACTGTTTTCATCATTTGAAACTAAAGTTTTTGAAACTTTAGGTATTTCTGTTGAAACACAGTTTGGTAAATATACTTTCATAGCTGCCTATTTGCCTTTTCAATGCTCTGGGCAGCAAGTTAATTTGCTCCAAACTGACTTGCGAAAATTGACTCGCAATAAGTCAAAATTTTTTGTCATTGGTGACTTTAATGCCAAACATCGGTCATGGAATAATTCTCAAAGTAATTCCAACGGCAGAATTTTATTTGATGAGTGCTCTTCAGGATATTTCTCAATTCCATACCCTGATAGTCCCACATGTTTTTCCTCTTCTAGAAATCCATCTACGATTGATTTGGTCTTAACCGACTCTAGTCATCTTTGTAGCCAACTGATTACTCATGCTGATTTTGATTCTGATCATGTCCCTGTTACATTTCAAATATCCCAAGAAGCGATTCTCAATCCTATCAGCTCCACTTTCAATTATTTACGAGCCGACTGGAATATATATAAAACGTATGTTGACTCCAATCTTGATGTTAACATTTCTTTAGAAACTAAACTTGATATTGACAATGCTCTTGAAACTTTAACAAATTCCATTGTTGAAGCCCGGAGCATTGCAATTCCAAAATGTGAATTAAAATTTGAATCCGTGATTATAGACGATGATCTTAAACTCTTGATCCGTCTTAAAAACGTGAGGAGAAGGCAATTTCAACGCACTCGCGATCCTGCTATGAAAACTATATGGCAGGATTTGCAGAAAGAAATCAAGAAACGTTTTGCTCAATTAAGAAACAAAAATTTTGAAAATAAAATTTCTCAATTGGACCCTGGCTCTAAGCCCTTTTGGAAATTATCGAAAAGCTTGAAAAAACCTCAGAAGCCAATACCGGCATTGGAAGAGGAAAACAAATTATTACTAACTAATTTCGAAAAAGCTCAAAAACTTGCTATGCAGTTTGAAAGTGCGCACAATTTTAATTTAGGACTTACTAGTCCAATTGAAAATGAAGTTACTCAAGAGTTCGAAAATATTCTCAATCAAGAGAACGTTTTCGAAAATACCTGGGAGACTGATTTGGAAGAAGTGAGAACTATTATTAAAAAATTCAAAAACATGAAAGCTCCTGGCGATGATGGAATTTTCTACATCCTCATCAAGAAACTTCCAGAAAGTAGCTTATCATTTTTAGTTAATATATTTAACAAATGTTTTCAATTAGCATATTTTCCTGACAAATGGAAAAATGCTAAGGTTGTTCCAATTTTAAAACCAGACAAAAATCCTGCAGAAGCTTCTAGCTATCGTCCAATCAGTTTGCTTTCCTCCATCAGTAAACTTTTTGAAAAGGTTATTTTGAACAGAATGATGGCCCACATCAACGAAAATTCAATTTTTGCCAATGAACAGTTCGGATTCCGCCATGGACATTCGACCACTCATCAACTTTTACGTGTAACAAATTTGATCCGTTCCAACAAATCTGAAGGCTATTCTACTGGTCTTGCTCTTCTAGACATAGAAAAAGCATTCGACAGTGTTTGGCATGAAGGTTTGATTGTAAAATTGAAAAACTTTAATTTTCCAACATACATTGTTAGAATAATTCAAAGTTATCTGTCAAATCGTACACTTCAGGTTAATTATCAGAACTCCAGATCTGAAAGACTTCCTGTAAGAGCAGGTGTTCCTCAAGGCAGCATTTTGGGACCAATATTATACAATATTTTCACATCTGACTTACCTGAGCTACCTCAGGGATGTCAAAAATCTTTGTTTGCGGATGACACAGGCCTCTCCGCCAAAGGACGAAGCCTGCGTGTCATCTGTAGTCGATTGCAAAAAAGTTTGGATATTTTTTCTTCATACTTGCAAAAATGGAAGATTTCTCCTAATGCTTCCAAAACTCAACTAATAATATTCCCACATAAACCAAAAGCTCTTTATTTGAAACCTTCAAGTAGACATGTTGTCACGATGAGAGGGGTTCCAATAAATTGGTCAGATGAAGTTAAGTATCTAGGGCTCATGCTAGATAAGAATTTAACTTTCAAAAATCACATTGAGGGCATTCAAGCCAAATGTAATAAATATGTAAAATGTCTCTATCCCCTTATTAATAGAAAATCAAAACTTTGTCTTAAGAACAAGCTGTTGATATTCAAACAAATTTTCAGGCCAGCCATGTTGTATGCTGTACCAAAATGGACTAGCTGTTGTAAAACCAGGAAGAAAGCTCTGCAGAGAATTCAAAATAAAATTTTGAAAATGATTCTGAGGCTTCCTCCCTGGTATAGTACCAATGAGTTACATAGAATATCCAATGTTGAAACATTGGAACAAATGTCAAATACAATCATTAATAATTTCAGGCAAAAATCGTTACAATCTTCTATTGCCACGATTAATGCGTTATATGTTTAGGTTAAGTATATTAAAAACGTTTTTTTTTTCTCTTATAAGCAGGTGAAATCAACTCACCTGTAAAAAAAACTGAACTGCTACGGCAAATGAAATGTAATATGTTGTTAACAAAATGTTAATTAAATCTTAAATTTGTTTTACCAAATTAGGATGATAGTGTTGTCAAATAACACAGAACACAGAAATGAATGTAATGTTTGGAATGATACTAATAAAGAAATTAAAAAAAAAAGCATGGTTTGGATTAAGAATCTTAGCCATACTTAGTTTGCAAATTTATTTAATTATATAATTTTGAAGTGCATCGTATTTATTGTGCGCTGACGATCTTGGAAGAATGTTTATTCATTGGATAATGTGAATGACGTGATAAACAATATACGAAATATTTCTCACTTAACCCACCGTCAGCCGCCTTAGTGTACTGAGTACACGCACTTTGCGAAAAGCTGAAAAACACTTTTGAAATCTCTTCAAATTGATCCGGGTGTTGGTTCTATTCCAAGATCTACTCTTTGTTTTGCTTGTACAGAAGAAATTTTTAGAAAAAATCTACGAAAAATATTCGAAAACATCGTGTTTTTAACCTAAGTTTTTACGCGTGTACTCAGTACACCAGTGCGACCGCTCGTGTAACTTTTTTTTGTACCGGGCCCGTTAAACGAGCGGTCGCATCGTGTACTGAGTACACGTGGAGCATTTTGATTATGAATCAAAAACTAGGCAAGATATAATATTAATGTCTTCGGCAAATATCTTCAGTTCAACGGCACCAATTGGTCAGTGGACAAGTTTGAAAACATTCTAAGCTTCTGATGGCCAACGTATTGTTCGGATATTTTAGCAAGATCATGTCTTCGGCAAAGTTGTTCAGTAGGTCCAGGACTAACATTGTCAATTGTACATAACAAATCAGATATTGTATGATGCCACGAGATGAATTAAGAGATTATAGCAAGTATGTAGTATACAAATTAGGAAATTTACATTAACTCTTTTGTGCACTGAAGAAAGCGGACGTAAGACTATGATAACATTTGCTTATGGAATTATGACACAAGAAAAATCTTTCAAATTGATTAGACCATCGTATGATTTTCAGCAGATGTTGTTTCCATACTACCCTTCGAAGGAAATTTGTAGGATGATCTCATGAACACAGCATTGACATGATAACAAAATTGTTAGTCTTATGAAATAGCGGTCTGATCCATTCGGGATTCATAAGCGTTCTTATGACATTGATAGTCGCATAAATCTCACTCTAGTTGTATTAAATGCACAAGTGTCTTATGCAACAATAAGAAAATAATAATATAATGTGTTAAATGAGATATTTGTATATTTTAAATATAAACCAAATCAAACTACATTGAAATATCGATATTTAATCGATACATTGTTTGTATTTACTATACAATGGTGGAAAGAATAGAATGTAAAAAAATATGAGTGTTTTGAATACCTGCACTGACGGGTGATTTGCCTGAACTAAAGTACATGCAGCTACGGCTGTAGTAATGAATTTAATACGCAATTTATTCCACATTATTCGATGTCTGATAACTCATAACTCTTTGTTTAATCACTTTTTATGTTTTCTCTTTCACAAAATTTACTTTTACTAGTTGAAATTAGGCATTTCATATAATGTCCGGAATTTTAAATCACTGACTCGTAGTCCCGGTCACACCGCAATACACTTATTTCCATTGTAATTTACAATGGTAATGGCTCCGAAATTCCAAGTACATTCTCAGTAAACAATTATTCTAAAATACATTTTATAACATAGGTTTTTTCATCAACCAAACCTTGTAATGTCTAGTTTGTGCGTTCATCGATCGTTGAACTTGAGCTCAAACGAACCGCGATGTGAAATGATGTCCAACAAGAACAACTTGTTTATTTTTAATTTTATTATTTTTTGCAGTGATAGCTCGTCATAATTATCCCACTCGGAAAGCCTCGTTGGATATATGTACGACTTGTGCTGTAAAAATCATCATTCTGCAACTTGTTGCGTGACCTACTATTTACTCGTGTCGTCAGCGGCGCGGTTCCCGTTTCACCGTCTGTGTGCAATTTGCATCGAAGAAGCCCAAGCAATCGTGTTCGTTTTTTTCCACGTGTCGTCGGTGGTCTTCTTCTTTCTGGCGTTACGTCCCCGCTGGGACTGAGCCTGCTTCTCAGCTTAGTGTTCTTATGAGCACTTCCACAGTTATTAACTGAGAGCTTACAATGCCAATGACCATTTTTGCATGCGTATATCGTGTGGCAGGTACGAAGATACTTTATGCCCTGGGAAGTCGAGAAAATTTCCAACCCGAAAAGATCCTCGACCGGTGGGATTCGAACCCACGACCCTCAGCTTGGTCTTGCTGAATAGCTGCGCGTTTACCGCTACGGCTATCTGAGCTCCCCTGTCGTCGGTGGTGTGGTTCCCTTTTAGCGCGCGATTTGCAGGGCAGAGTGGTAGTGTGTGGTCATTTGATTCTGTCCCGTGTTCTTGTGAAACGAGCGATTCCACAAGGTCAATCGAGTCCGGTTCGCATTGTGTGAATGCGAAAAGATATTCGTGTTCAGTCGAGGATGGATCACAAACTAGTGAGCTCGTTTCATGCTTGTGATTACACATTTATATCGAGGCAACGATACTTTTTGTATTTTACAAACAAACTATGAATAGTTCGTCACAACAAGTGAGCCTTATTATGTTTTAAATAATTCTAATATACATACACCTTTCTTTTTTTTGTCGTTACTAACAATGACCTCTGAATAGTTCGACATTACACTGCAGAACACGATTTTGTCTCAAGGTACCAAAAAACCGCTATTCACTTAAATAAGAGTTGCTGAATCTATTGCCGTTTTCAAAAATTTTATAGCACGTCTAGTTTTTAAGATATTGACTGCTGAAAAATGCAAAATTTGACTATTTCAGGCAAATTGCACGAAATTGAATGATCACTTGCTTGAAATTGAATGATCTACAACTTTGCTGAAGCATGTATTCTATAATTCCTACAAATAAGAAAGTGAGTAATACCATTTCTATGAAAATGTGGACCACCCTTATTTTTAAAAACACCAAACAAAGGGCTTTACTAATACAAACTACTTTGTAGAAGACCGTTTTCGTCTAATGTTTCATTTTAAAGCTCAAAATGCATCTTTCCGCATGAAACTTCTTTCTGGACCACTGTGCATTGATATCTACAGTCAGCCTATCGCTTCTAAAACCTCAATTCGACCGCTGGGGTGTGCTGCTGTCGTCATGATGATGGTTTCCGAAGGCAATGTCAAACTCATTCACGATTTCAAATCACTCGAAACGAAATATTTATTTTACCCGCTTAAGTGAAGTAATGTATGGAATTTATTGAGATCCACAGGTAGAGAGTTCATTTCTTCACACGATAATATTTTTGGGGGTATCGAACAGTATGTTGCGTTTTGCGCTTGGAGGCCTTATGATATTATGGTTGCATTACAACTTATTTAGATATATTACAAAAGTAGAATTATTCGATGGTTTGTAAGATGAGTACATGATTTATTCTAAGCAGAATCCTTCACAAGAACTACAGGAGCAATTTAAAATCAAACGAAAGTAGAGCAACCATTTCCAATCGTTTTAAAAATTAAAAATATGTCATAACAAGAAAAATCTATTTTTTGTCTAAGAGGCAAGATCTAAACTACCTACTACCTACCTGATGACTTAACGAGTAATGCACTTTGTTTAATCATAACAAAATCGATCACCTCGTATACTGAGCCATTCATCAATGATGAAATGCACCTTGTACCATGACCGTTGTCAATAACTTTTTGCTTGACACTTGTACAGCTAAACGGTACCGTAATTCATTTTGATTCGAATACCGATTCTGTTTGTCCGCAATGTTTCTGCAGCTGCTATTCCAGCACATCTATTCAATTCCATCCATCATAAATAGGTACCGACACGCGCGTGAACCACGCTACGCCACGCTACATCACATCGCGCGCTGATTCGCGTCAGCCGCATCATTCGGTCAAGCTCGTGTCCATGCGTTCAGTAATCATGTGCATCGCGACTTTAGATATGTAGTCACAGACAAACATACCTCATGGAAACCGGAAAAATGCAACCACCATCTAACATATCGAAGTACCTACTAGTGGCACAGCAAAAAATATATTAATGTCGGCCAACTTTTTTGATGGATGTGTATCAAGAAAACGACGTTAGTGAATTTGATTACTTCGGTTTTACAACAATATACCGCTCAAAGTGTCATCGGATTCGAGCGACGAAAGTGCCAAGAAACCCATTTCGGATTAGCAGCACCAAACTTGTAGTAAATTGCACTCACACCCCTCAGCGTTGTGAGATGACCAAGAGTTTTTGGACGCAACTTTCACTCGCTAGACCAGAGGTCAAATCCCGCTCAGTTTTTTAAATTGTTTTTATTGATTGCTAGACCCTGATTTTCAGCAGTCGTCGGTTGATTTTGTACGTTTAAAAGATGCAATTGTTAATCTGATTGATGTGCAGCTGAACTGACATGACATTACTATTTTTTTTTTTGCTGTGATGAAGCACATCGCCAACTTGCCACTCATGGCTATCATAGTTGTACAGCTACATTTCTATGACCACTTAGTGCGCTCTTTTTCATACCATTTGCAGTGCGTACCCCATTGAAGCTATTCAACTAGCTGCTAATCAATATACGATTTCGAACAGCTCGAAACACACTCTTGTAACAAGTTCCTACCGTGTTATTAATAGTGTTCATTTGCCACTTTTTTTTCGCTTGTGCCGGACAATTGATATTGGAACCGATCATTGGAAAGGCTCTTCCTGTTTCGGACGAGATTCGGGCATTTCACCAGCAAAAGTGTAACGGGTTAGCAACCTTTCGACACCTTCAATTAGGCTCTTGGGTTTTTTGTCAGTGTTGCAAACGAATGATCCAGCCAATTGAAAGCTATTGCAGTTCTAACCGAATCGCTACGGCTGCGCTATTGAATAGATTTGGGGGCAGTTGAGAAAAACGAATCGCCATTCATCGTTTCACGTTGCCAAGAGTGGGTGGAAATGGCTCGTGGAGCTATAATAAAGTGATGCATCGCTGCCGATAAAATCTAGGTGTCGATGGATGTCAGTTGCACAGGCGGTGAAGTTGATTGAGAGATAATTTGCTGAATAAGTTGTTCGTTTTTTTTGTGTTATGTAGATTAGCTCTTACGTAATGGACATTAAGCAAGCGGCATCGAAACGGAAAATTGATCAGATGAACCTCGCGATTTGATGAAGATCGAAGCTAGCTCGGATATCTTACATGGAAGTTGATTAGGATCGAATATTTTTGGAGTTCGTTTTACAAATTTGTATTTGAAATGCCTTGGACTTCTCATAAATACATGCTCGCACTTTTATTATTTGTGAAATAATTATAATCAGCGAAGTCGTCTAAAACATGTTACGTGTGGTCTACAAAAATCAATTACTACCGATCCACCTTTTCTTTCGTGCACGACAAACGTTTTCCTTCACACTTGGCCAACTGTTTCAATGGAGATTGGATAATCTCGTTCGGCAAATTACTCGCAACAAGATGTTTAGCCCATTTACGCGAGTTTGATTCATTCCAGCGAATCGTGCAACAATCTTCCCAATCAAAACAATACGATATAATTGGCTCCAATCAACACACCACAATCATCGATCGCACCAAGTGGTGGCGGTTGCGGCGTCCATTGGAAATTCTAGCCTTACTTTCACGAGCACATTGCACAGAGCCGGGCACACGATCCACCCGCTGTTTCTTCTTGGGAAGCGGTTTAAATCCGGGGCTTGTTTTATTGTATCGGCACCCATTCGTCGACCAGTTTATTTCATTGCGTCCCGAAAGAAATTCCGTCTTCATGCGACCTTATTTCCCGCGAAGCAATCAGTGGTGGGCTTGGGGGAACTGAGAAGCTATTTTTGGTATCCAGACGAGGGGAATATCACATATGAACCTTCAACCTTTATCTCATCGGTCTCAGGTTGTATGCACTCTTGGAGTCTCAAAGGGAGAAAGGTAAATACTCCATTGATTTCTTTCCATCGAATCCCCATCAATCGTGTAAATCACCTTCTCGGAATTGATGTTTACGGGCAATTTGTCACGGAGTCCCCTTCAGACACACGCCGAGCCCGAAAGTGACCAATCCGGGCAGCCAGTTCCCCTCCCGCCATGGATGGGAGTGAATGTATCCCGCTTGGAGTGAACCAAACAAGTTTTGCCTTCAATTCGGGCAAGCCGCTCGAAAACAGGTTTAAAACCATGCGTTCGCGGTTGGTTTCGGTTGCGGTACCTACTTAACCCTTTGGCAGTGTTTTGGGGTCAAAGTGACCGCAGAGCATTTTGGAGGGTTGTAACTGTTTTGTTAGTAATCTCCATTCACGATTCGTTTCCGCGATGTATTTGATTTTTGCATAATTATATCTTCAAATATTTTGTAAAATAGTTATCTAGAAAAATGTCTATTCATACTTTATTTTAACCCCAAATAACGCGATAACTTCGCGAAATTTTAACGCATTTACCATTTTTTTAACTTTTTACAAAAATACAAGAAAATTGAACAGGGGAATGGAGCGGTGCAAATTATCTTTACATTAAAAGACCAAACATTTTGAAAATTTGGTGGCTTATATCTCAGCAACAGTTCCACATAGAATCAAACATGAATTAGTAGTTTACGGAACAAGTTGCAGAATGATGATTTTATTTTAGATGATCGGTATGTTGTAGATCAGGCCTGTCCAACTTTTTTGAATCTCGGGCCAAATATCAGACACAATATCGTACGGGGAGCCAAACTTTTTTTAATTCAGCAAGTTCAAAATATTTGATAAAAGCAAATAATAGTGAGAAAAATTTCTTTTGGAAAAATTTAAAATAAACATTCGTTAGTGAGATAATCTTGCCTAAAATTATATGTGAATTGTGCCCATGATTACTGCAGAATCCAATCTAATATTTTTTGAAAATTTTGCCCCGAATACTATAAAAATTCCCGAATTTTGCGAGAATTTAGCTCTGGGTTTTGTGGAATATATTCTCAGAATTCCGTCTGAACCCAACCCCTTACTCATTTCCAAAAATCCATTCTAGAGTCTAAAGAATCTGTCCTGCTCGAAATTTTGCAAAAAAAAATGCGTTAAGAATAATGCTGTGTAGTCCTCCTAACGATTTAATTAAAATCTTTTTCTACCTTTTTCGTAAGAACTTTGCCCAAGCTTTTATGTGATTCATTTATATATTTTTTTTTTGAGGTATTAATTTGCCTAATGTTTTATATAATTTTCTATGCTCAGGAGAAAGCGAGAATCAACCTAATGTTGGCCATTAGCTTTAATTGACAATTTGATATAAAAATCAATTTTGTTCCATAATAGCAGAGCAAGTTATTGGCAAGATTTCTCCTTTTTACTTCTCATAAAAGTTAGCTATTTTACTAAATGAAGCGTTTTCAATAATTAAAGGCCAAGTTTAAAACAACAAGTAAATTAAACAAGTTGTAACCGTTCGGCGGAAATGCTCGAGGTGTTGTGACAACCGATGGCTTTAGCGCCACTCTCGAATCCGAGAGACCACCGGCCGATTTTTATTTGCCCGACTACTGATGACCTTTAACCTCAGGGGTCCTCGAACGGTCGCTGGCTCAAACTCAAATTTATAGCGCAAAACTAAGAAAGACTAGCTTTTCCCCCTCCGGACAACAAACCCACTGAAACTCGTTCAACCCTTTGGTCTCAACAGTGAAAAAACGAAAAATGAAAATGAAAATCGAAGTGTGAACGGAACGGAAACTAAGAGCAATTGGAATGACTTCTTCTATTGCACCTAAACGGAAACGGAATAAACAAAAACGTAAACTACTCGATTTTCATAAAACACCACAATTAATTCATTAATTTATTGAACTTCGGGTTGGACTTATAGTTTGGGTTTGGACGGGATAGCAATTCAATAGATCATTGACATCACCCAGTATGGGATATGTGTAGTGATGTGGAAACCTTTGTAATGTTTTTATTCGTTTAGCTTGTTCGTTTACCGAAGGCGCGAACTCTCGCCATATCAAATTTAATTTGGGCGCAAAAAGATTAAAGAATAGGCTCTTTATGTAAGTAGGTTTCTTGTATGTTGTATTACTGAGACTCGGGCATTTCGCTTCCAAATCGGCTGATATTCAGAAGTTTCGCGAGTTTAGGTCAAAGGTTCAATTTCATAATTTCTATTAGTAGTGACCTTTGTTAAAAACGTTTTTCCGTAGAGAGATTTGTTTTAGTCGGTGAGTCCGATATTCGCGACTTTTGATTTTTTTCTAGTGCAAGTTTACACTCAAAAAGCGCTTAGAGCTTTTTGGGTAGGGCTGGAGTTCGTGTGTCGACCGGAGTCGACGAAGATTATTTTGTGGAGTTTTCTTGAGTCCGTGCAACCGTCAAGGCCCGCCCTTAGGTGTAGCTAAACGGAGTGTGGTGTTTCGCCCGAAAGTGGAGCGAAGAACGACCGTCGATCGCCAATCAATCGACGGAGGTCCCCTTATACTTATGACACACTGGTGATATACGTACCATGGTACAATTATTTTGAAATGAGTTTCATACTGATAATTGTCTTCACTCAAGATAGTCTTGTTAAAATTTTCTTGACAAATCGGTACCATTGTACCGTACCAGATGTCTGTCCAAGGTATTACGTCAATTCCAACGGACCACAATATTAGAGAGCGCAGATCGTGCGTTGCGTCGCCAATTGCGCACCACGATTCCGGACCTGATCCAACGGTAAGGGTGCATTTCATCACGGGCGGTCAGAGCGCAATACGCGAGGCTGCACGAAGGTACGTTAGCCCTTGTCCGGAGGAAGACGGTCAATTCCCGGGCCGCACGATATCCGTCGTAGCGAATCGCTCTCCGGAAGAAATCGGAGGCCATCCGTCCAGCCGCCACCCACTTCGCAACTCTAATTTCGGCTATACCAGCACGGACTCATTTCGCTGCAAGCTAATCAGGCAGCGACGGCGAATTGTTCCCCTTCGCCGCCATTTCAACGGAGGTTCTCGTCGCCATCGTTACGAAGAGTCTAGCCGCCATCGCCGAGGTTCCTGGCGTTTTCAAATCGTCAACGAGCAACAAGTCGACGAATAAAAATCCTGCGCAGGTATGTGATAGAGTTAGATATGACCATGATCTATTGAATTGCTATCCCGTCCAAACCCAAACTATAAGTCCAACCCGAAGTTCAATAAATTAATGAATTAATTGTGGTGTTTTATGAAAATCGAGTAGTTTACGTTTTTGTTTATTCCGTTTCCGTTTAGGTGCAATAGAAGAAGTTATTCGAATTGCTCTTAGTTTCCGTTCCGTTCACATTTCGATTTTCATTTTTAGTTTTTTCACTGTTGAGACCAGAGGGTTGAACGAGTTTCAGTGGGTTTGTTGTCCGGAGGGGGAAAAGCTAGTCTTTCTTAGTTTTGCGCTATAAATTAAATTTGATATGGCGAGAGTTCGCGCCTTCGGTAAACGAACAAGCTAAACGAATAAAAACATGACAAAGGTTTCCACATCACTACACATATCCCATACTGGGTGATGTCAATTTAGTACATTTAGTCAAGACACAAACCTTATCGATACTTTACGTAACACTGAGCTCAATCAAATTCAAATTTAAGTGATTTTGCTTAAAAAGATAAAAACGTCAAAAGTTCACAAACTTTTCACTATATTTTTTTCAAGAAAACCCGTAAAACGTTACAAAGTTAACTCTTCAGCATCAACAAGCACTCATCGAACCAGAAAAATGACGTCAAAAATATTGCCAACTCCTGGCGACAATATTTCCAATACTATACTGTGATGAATAGGCTCTACTTTCCAAGGATTAGGATGCGTCTTCTAATATCCAATCGTGCAAATAGAGAAATTAGTGTGCGTAAAGATGATCTACACCGACGACAAAGTACTGCTCGCGATGGTTATCATCACAGGGAAATAAGACTCACACACCTCGAACGTATCTTCGTTCGATAAAAAAAGCTGTCTGGTTGATTTCGTAGTCAACATCTCCAGTAAATAATCAAAATAACTCCAAAAAAGCAACACGAAACGTGAAAATCCTTTTACATTTACTTCTCTAGATTTCTCCCATATAAAGTTTGCTCAAACACTTTTGGACTGCAGTTTAATCATTTATTCAAAACGCATCTATTTCAAACTTCTCCATCTCCATTTCACGCTGTAGTCAATCCATTCCTTAACTTCTACTTTATCGACAATTAATACATCTGTTCATATTTACAATCTTAAACTCTGGGCCTAGCTCTACTACTGCCTTCCCTCTTCTCTCTAGCTACTCTCTTCTGTGCGGTAAACGACGCATAAACGAAACGAACGGTGTGGCCACATTAGCTGTTTAACTCTGACTAGGAACGAAATTCAATGATCTAATTCAACATAAAAATATTATTCTGTGCAACTTTAACTAATATTCATTTTAAATTCAATTATTTGTGGTACCGCCACACTATAACGTCGGACTAAACGTGACTTTGAAACAACGGAGGAAACTGAACAACTGAGCCACATCGTGATCACTTTCACACCTTGGTAATATAATATCAACGTTCAACTATTGGATCTCATGTGAGCACCTGCTGTAGTATGGCTTTCGGCTGGACCATACAAGGAAAATGGTTCTTGCGTTTCGGTGTAAGGAATGCCGAAATTTAATCGGACGTTCGGAGTATGCGATAGTCACTACACCACAAGCAATTACTAATTAGTATGCACAATAATCCGTAAATCAGTTTTCTAATTGCATGCCATATTGAGGTGGTTAATCAACAGTGCTTCGAAAAGCCCAAGAAAGACGGTTTGTTTTTGGGACGCCGGGAGTTTATTTTCGTTTTTCGTTTCGTGCGTTTGCTGGGCAGTGTTTCCTAGAGCCTAAGCAAGACGGTTCGTTTATGGGACGCCGAGAAGTTTTACGGTTCGCGTTGTGTGGGTAGGAAAAGATATCCGTGTTCAGTCGAGAATGGATCACTAACTGGTGAGCTCGTTTCACGCTTATAACGACCCATTTTTTCATGACAGCGTTAATTTTATGTTATATTCAAACAAACTTTGTATGGTTCGTCACTACAAGTGTCGACATTATGCCTGTTATATATAATTTCAATATACATATATTTTCTCTACTTGACATTACTAAAAACATCTTTTGAATGGTTCGACATCATGGATGATGACGTATCTTTTAACACTCCTACCAAAAACTTTTCATCTCGAGACAAAAATGTACAGGGTTACTCTTATGTAAGTTTCAAACAAACTATGTATGGTTCGTCACTACAACTGTCGGCATCAGTCCAGTTTCATATTATTTAAAATATATACATATATTTTTCTCTTTTCACTATTACTTAAAACATCTTTTGAATGGTTTGACACAATAAATGTTGACGCATTTAAAAAAAAACTTAAAACCAAAAACTTCTCTAGACAAAATGCAAAACTAGCTTTAAGTTGAAGTCGTATTTTTCCTCCTTTTCCATGGATCGCATCACTGATCAATGGTGATTCCCAGATCTTCTCCTCCCTCACTAATAAACACTCTTCCCGTGGTAGTTGTAGAGATGTAGAGGTCTCGGTCTCTAGAAGCAACAATCATTACACCCTAACATTCCTTTCCCATCCCAACTGACTGTAAGGACTTAGCCGGCGCCGTTATCGATCAATAATATTAGATATGCTAAAATTGCACTTCGAGAATAAGCGGAAACTCCCATCCCTTATTCATTTGGATTTTAGTTCAATCCTTACCAGTTCCGATCAATCAAGGAGTAGCAATATTGACATGAACAGTCAGTCTATGCTATGCTATGCATGCCATATTGAGGTGGTTAATCGTTTTTTGCTCAACATCGCTAACTAGATTCTAGACCAATTTTGTTTTAAAGACGCCTACACGTTAATGCTTCCAGCGGACGATTTGCCCTTTGAAGGAAGCACTACACTAGACAACGGACTATCATGCAACGCCCAGTGGCACAGTCGGAATACATTCCTGACGAGAAGTTTTCGGACTGAAGCGGGAATCGAACCCACACTCCTTGACTCGACGCGGCTAATTGCTTGGTAACACTAACCGCACGGCCACGAAGCCCACAATTATGAATTATGTATCAAAATTTGAACGGTCTTTGGCAAAGTTATAGCTGACGAATGTATCTAACAATATCAGCGTAGCTATAACCCTTAAGAACACATCGGCAAGCATTATGACCGATTTTATTATATGCTTGCTTTTCCCATAATAATTCCCATATAGGCTTGTGCAGTCCCAAACATATGAATCAAAATTGTGTGTTATACATGTGTCTGCGAAAACTTAAAATCACTCAGAAAGAATCGTCAAAACTATTTTAGTTGCTTTGGAATGTGAGAAGGGCATAATCCGGTGTGAAGAGTGGAGTAAATTTGGAAAGTACTCAAATTACAAAATAAAATTTGAAATAGTAAAATAACTTTTCTCTTCTTTCTTAGTTGTGTGGCTTATTTAAATTATAAACTAAGTCTACGTCCAATTTGTACGATTCTCTTGAATGGCAGGAAAGGGTATACCGGTGCAATGTCGTAAATATCAGGTCCGGTTCTTAGTATGTTTTTTTTTTTTTGGCGTTACGTCCCAACTGGGACAAAGCCTGCTTTTCAGATTAGTGTTCTTATGAGCACTTCCACAGTTATTAACTGAGAGCTTTCTTTGCCGATTGACCATTTTTGCATGTGTATATCGTGTGGCAGGTACGAAGATACTCTATGCCCTGGGAATCGAGAGAATTTCCAACCCGAAAAGATCCTCGACCAGCGGGATTCGAACCCACGACCCTCAGCATGGTCATGCTGAATAGCTGCGCGTTTACCGCTACGGCTATCTGGGCCCCAGTATGTATTTGTTAGTATGTATTTGCTTGTATAAGTAACGAAAAATATTAAAAAAAACATCGGCCAATGGTGACGACAAGCCTACTAACTTCGCCTACTTGTTCGCAGCATGCCAAACATAACGTCATCTTCGGCAACTCCGTGAACTTTCGGCTAGTCGATGTTGGCATTGCACAACATCACTTCAAAACTGAAGTTATCACAAATACTAATTTGATACTTTGACCACACCTCCTTATACCACACATCGATACCGATAGCCTACTTAGTGTCACGTTCCTGTCCAAAACCATTTATTCTCTCTTCTTCTACTATCCACTTACGTAGATCAAACCAACAAAAGAAAGACCCTTCCCAAGTGAATATTTTCTTTTTTCAATATAATAGTAAAATCCTATAGAAGCAAAGTTCAAGTATTGCATAAAATCTACAAACAAAATCACTTAATCTATAGGTCATCCTATAGAGCCAAAAACCACTCAACAAGCGTAGGGTCGTAGATTAGAATATCAGAATTGACAAAAAGTCGAGAATCAACAAAGGTATATCATCAAGCAGATACATTTTGTTTTGCTCCACATGAGACGCTACGTTCCACAGTGGTTCCATTTGTTCTACGAAGCGGTCATAAATCATTCTACTCGATATCCGATGACAAATACCATCAGAAATTTCCAAATTAATTATTTTTGACTGTTAAAACTTAAAGTCCAGTCTAGTACACGACACTGAAGACGGCCTTACAGTTGAGGTCGAAATACGCGTATCTGTCCAAAGATACAAACTTTAGTGGAATTAAATGGTATAGTACTAAATTCGGGTTTTTCATCTACTTATAGGTATTCTACTAAACAGCTCGAAGATTTATTAACATTTTGTAGTTTCCAGTTTTCTTGGAAATAACTCAACCGATCTTTGTTGTTTGGAGAAACTCCCTAATACCTGACATTGTTTTGCCCATATTTTTTTTTATATATAAGTTGACTGGAAACAAAACGGTGACAACGAGGTTTTATATGAGCAATATCAGTCCCCCTAGGAGTTTAGAAGTATCTTCAAAATCAAATAACATATGATCAATATCGACACACATTGCAAAAATAGGAGGATTTATTGAGAACTTGTAAAAAAATGGTACGAAAATAAAAAAAGTTATTGCGATTCAAACATTTTTTGTGGTGACATACATTTGTTTGGTTTCTCCTTGCTAAATACTAGAGGTTCCAAAAACTGGAAACGGGTCGTGTAGATTATGTGAGAATCGAAAGTATGAGGAGGCTAAGAAAGTGCCTGTCAGGTTCAGCAAAACAGTTCATTTTTCGTTAGGTAGGACGTTATACACATTCAGTATCTTTTTGTAAATACTTATCTCGTTTATTTGGCAGGCTCGAGCGCCATAGGGCATAACAGAGCCGATTTTTTTTTCTTTTTTTCTTTATTTACATGTTATAATTTGTATTTATTCTAAAAATTATGTTAGTTTTGGAATGTTTCGAAGTTAGGGAAAACATTTATACAACAGGAAAGAAGAGGATTTTTCGGGATTTCAATTGTACTCTTATAATGATACTTAAGCTCGATAGAGACTACTAATCTAATGAAACTTGATGGGACAAAATGTCTTGATCTGTAATGAAACTACATAAATAGAAAAGGTTTGTGGGAGACACGACGAAAATAGGACAATATGAAGGGGAAAAACAAAAAAATGGAACGAATGACAATCAAATTCGGATATTGATACGCTTGAAAAACAGGTAGATCAAATTCATATATATCCAATCAAAGCCTGCCAACACTTGCTTAACAGGTTTCTGCTGTTTTCCTCGGATCCGGATTGTTTCAGTTAGCTCAGATCTGATACCACGATGCTCCCCGCATCCCCATACGTCATGTTCGATATCCTGGTAAGCCACGCCGCAAACACAGAAATTGCTTTCTGCAAGCCCAATACGGTGGGCATACGCGTTTAACGAATAGTGATTGGACATAAGCCGACACATGACACGAATGAAATCACGGCTCATGCATAACCCTTATAAACAAACCTCTTCCAAAAAATCATTGAAGGCGATTTGACGCTCGTAAACATCGCCTTCTTAAGCGGCTACCTTAGCCAGAGAGTCCGCTTTCTCATTGCCCGGAATGAAGCAATGGGAAGGGACCCAATCCAGGATAATAGTGTATGAGCGATTTGACAGGACTAACACTGAGTGCTTCATCGGCTTCATTGACCGAACAGCCTCCAGAGAACTTAGACTGTCGGAAAAAAAATCAAGAAGTACTCGGGTGGGAGAGAACTGATGTGCTCTAAGGTGTAATGTATTGCTGCTAGCTCAGCAACATATACAGAACATGGCTTTTGAAGCATGAAGGAGGCGCTATGAGAAACGTTGTAAACACCAAAACCAGTGATATCATCCTCTTTTGACCCATCAGTGAAGAACTGTCGGTCCTCGCTGACATGCCCGAATTTACTTGCAAACATGGGAGGGATAAACTTTGAACGTAAGTAATCTGGTATACCATGGATATCTTGCTTCATGGACAAATTAAATACTACAGAGGAACAGTCGAAGTCTAGTAAGTTGCCCCGATTGATGTTAATTGAAGATGGGCTGCCCTCCAGCGTCATGTACCAGTAGTACACATCCATGAAACGAGTTTGAGGATTATGTTCAAGCAGGTTTTCGAAGTTTTCAATAACCAACGGATTGAGAACCTCACAACGGATGAGGAACCAGAGTGTTAACACCGCGAAACGATCTGTCATGGGCTGTACTCCTGCAAGTATCTTTAAGGTGAAACATCTCAGAATCCAAAGATGGCCGGCACAATGGCCGACTTGTGCCCCTACTCACGATTTCAAAGGCACAAAACTGGAGAAATAGTTGGCAAACGTTTCTGATCTTTTTATTTTAAGCTTTCTGCTAGTGCACAAAGCCAAAATAAAAAGTGCACGGTTGTTGGATGCTTTCTTTGTGAGATTTGTGCCTTAGAAGTTTTGGTGCAATCTTAGAAGTTGATTCAAAACTGTTTCACCTTAAACTCATTGTGTGAGTCGAGATCATGCAGCCTATTTAGTATTTTGTCGGAAATACTTACAACTACAGTAACAGGCAGTAATAAAGTACACAAAGGCCGATTTTTTTTTACAAAATGGTTAAGTTTAGTATACAGCTTTTATAATACTAATTAATCTGACATTTGACATGTATAAAAAAACGTGATGCTTAGTTAGAAGGAAATTATTAGAAATCTATTTAACAATATGGCAGTTATCAAAATTATTTCATTGTTTGAAATGTAACAAAATTTTCCGATTGAAAAAATAATAAGAAATAAAAGTTCAAAACATTGAGGAATACAATATTTATCTTGATATTAAATCTTCGAGCTTTTTATTAAAATATCTATAAGTAGATGAAAAAACCGAATTTAGTACTATACCATTTAATTCCACTAGAGTTTGTATCCTTTGACAGATACGCGTATTTCGACCTCAACTGTAAGTCCGTCTTCAGTGTCGAGTCTAGTACACGACACTGAAGACGGCCTTACAGTTGAGGTCGAAATACGTGTATCTGTCAAAAGATACAAACTCTAGTCGAATTAAATGGTTTAGTACTAAATTCGGTTTTTTCATCTACTACAATATTTATCATTTGTTTCAAAATATTGAAGAACCAAGTTTTGGATATTTATTTAAAAATGGATGTTAAGCATTCCATACTGACCATCAGGTCTATCTGTTGTTACAATATATTGAAGTTTAATGGCATTTGCATATTTATATAAATCTAACATATAAGGACAAACATTTGAAAAGGGCTCTAAAGGTCTTGGCCTTCTTTCAGAAACGTTGCTGTTGAGCCCTTTTTAGCCCGCCCACGCAAACTAACACTTCTATCAGAAAGATTAGTGTTAGCTCTTACTGATAGTGGTATTAGTGAACGTGATCGAGTTGGATTGGGCTCAACAGCGTCTTGCAAAGCCAATGTTTACCAATGTCTATGTGCCCTTTTGAAATGCTTGTCCAGATTTATCTTAATCTAACACACAACTATGCTAAAAACCCTGGTTTCCTATCTGTACTGCATCTTCAAAAATACGATTTCGCAATATTTGTAGCTCACTAGATCCTCCTAGTTGTATAATATAGAACTAATTGAACATGCAGTATACAAACTTTACCCGTAACGCGGGTAGATCACCTTTTCGAGGTGCGTTACGGGGTAAGATCTACCAAATTGTACTCTTGCTGTATCTGTTCTTGTGAATACTTATAAGTTACGGTCGGAAGAGTATAAGAGAGTAACAAACCACTAAGACCCACCTATTTGACCTAGATGATGAGGAGGTCGAAGTGGAAAAATGGCTCAATCAGCATCTGAGGTTGGTTTCAACGCATGAGACAATTTCTTTCCGAGTTCAAGAGTTTATCTTTCGATATCTAGGAGGGAAATGATTCCGAATTAGTGGAGTAGCAGATCTCTTAACTTCTAAAATAAGCTTTTTGTTTCAAGGAATCCAAATGTCTCATGCGATGAAACCTGTTCAAAGTTTCAAAAAACGACTTTGAACCTTATAAGTAGAAGCAATAATTTGATACGCTAGAGTGCCGATGCATGGTCAAAATCAGTATCATTCAACCAGCTTAGTGGCCGAACCTGATTAAGGGGCGCGCTTTTGAGAGTTCAATGGTGACAAACTGTTTTCTCCAAAAGGTATAAATAGCGGTATCTTTTTCTAAAGAGGCTCTATGCAAAATGGTATAGAATGATATTTGTATAAAAAACGACTACTTCATTATTTCTCAATAGTAATGGAGTAGAACGACATGCACTAAACAAAGGACACGGGTATACCACAAAAGATCAAAGAAAACTGGTCGCAGTGGTTCATCCCGAATAGAAACAAAAAAAAAAAAAACAAACTTTGATCCAATAAGCGGCTTTAACGAAGACATCAAGCTTCTAAATCATCACAATATATGACGTTTCTAAGATCTATAGCTATAGCATGTCATAATCGTTTAAGGGTATCAGAAAATAAAGTTTTTTGAACTAGCGCCATCTTACGGTGAAATTTTTAACTGACCAATGTGTAATATAGCAGCCTTTTCCATGTTGCAAATCTTTACTGAAGAATGTATGATATTATATAAGATTGTTTGTGAGATATAAGCGTTCAATATTTAAAAATTTCGTTATGTTTAGATCTTTTCTACAATAACACCACTAAGCAATTAAAACTTCCCTTAGTAAATTTGCCTACATTTTTACACTCTTAAAAATAATGAAAATTACTCTGCACGTAATTCTGGTTATGACTGAATGACACATGATGTAAGTGATGGAACGACACAAAAACGTGTCCTTGAAGATGTATTGAACAAAAAATGTAATTTTACATGTTGAAGGACACGAAAACGATGGAACTGTGATCGACATTTCCCGAATCAGACACTAACGTATTTTATAATGGACACAAATTTACGTCATTCGGCTCGCTTCTTTTATGTGCATCCCAAAAGACGTAAATCACATTACTTTTTGGTACTGTGTAGTATTGATAGAGTCAGATTTCTTTCCATAACAGCAGAAAAATGGAGATACCACTGACATTTCGCGAAGTAATCGCGATTTGAGTTTGGGTTCAATGAGACCCAAAAGCACCGACAACGTAACCTTTTTTGACACAGACAGAGGGCTAAACATACTCTGGAATCTGGTGTGGAATCGCGAACAACTGTAGCCAAATTGGGTCCCCCTCTCGGTGGTGATGATTGTGGTGGTGTGCCAAATTCGAAACGCAGAGACCCTCTCTCGGAGGTTCTAGCGGTGCGTGGTGGCGTCTTTGGTGAGGCAGGTAAGTGGTGCCACACTTGTGCCGGTTGAGAGGAGGACGTTCGTTCCAACGCAGCATTCGCTGTAGCCGGTTACAATTCTGCAGATTCAATGCTGCTAACTACCTATACATGAGAAACGGTGGACCGATCGTCGAGTGCGCGATTGAGGTCTGTTTCACTTTTCCGACCGGCTGCAAATTAGTCGAGAGGGTAATATATATGTGTAGAAGGCGCTTGAGACTTTCGAGTGCCGGAGGAAGTGTGCGAGTGGTGGAAAATGTGCTGAAACAAGTGCGATTTGTTGCGCACTTAATCGGCGGATTTAAGCTCTGGAGCGAAATAGACAGCTAAGATCGTCATTGTGGATTTCCTTTCCGAGTGGAAGATGAGGCCTTATGGAGCTGGTAATCGGTTGTAGCACCGATTCGAAATGATGTTAAGATTCGCTTGGAGTAAAGATCATCTGAGGGGCCCAGATAGCCGTAGCGGTAAACGCACAGCTATTCAGCAAGACCAAGCTGAGAGTCGTGGGTTCGAATCCCACCGATCGAGGATCTTTTCGGGTTGGAAATTTTCTCGACTTCCCAGGGCATAGAGTATCTTCGTACCTGCCACACGATATACGCATGCAAAAATGGTCATTGGCATAGTAAGCTCTCAGTTGATAACTGTGGAAGTGCTCATAAGAACACTAAGCTGAGAAGCAGGCTCTGTCCCAGTGAGGACGTAACGCCAGAAAGAAGAAGGGACACTTAGTTAAAAAAATGTGATAAGTGGGATCTATTATTTTCCCAAATAAACTGAAAACAGCTTTTCCTATTTTTCCTACTATCCACTTTGTAAAACATGAATTCCTACATACTACGACATTTTCATACACCACGCGAAACTTTCATATCTACTTGACATAACCTCGCAATTTTATAAAATATTCGTGAAACACACATTTCACAATTTTGCGAATGACCCAAAGTCAACATAATACTTCACAATTTCCACATAAACCAAGCACGTTTTTCGTTTTTGTAAAGCTGTAATGATGCCTTTTGAATTGGTCCTGTATTCGGTGATGAAAAGTAAAGCTAAATTAATAGCTTATCCTTAGAGTTAGGAAACTACACACTACAACGTTTTCATTTTCATTTCCAATCAAAAATTGCACTGCTTTCTCAAGCACTAGGTCACCAAACCCAATGCCGAAATTGATTATTCAAGGTTGTAACGTCAGCCGCTTTTCTCTCTTAGGGTCGATTCGAAATACCCGCATTCAAAATGGTCTGTAAGAAACAATTACCCATTCGGCCGGTACAACTTCAGACGTTGAGCCATATAGCGAACAGCTCACCTTGTCGTCTCCATAGAAATTACAACATGAGCAGCCCCAACGCTGGGGCACAAGCCTGCAATTTTACAATAATCGATAATTATCAGCCATGTTACCACTCACATCTTGCGCGGGCATTTGAATCTTTCGTTGGTGCTGTGAAGAGATGAACCACTGAGTTTCCTATATATTTCAAAGGAAATATAAGATGTGTCTGATATGGATTAAAATTAATCAAAATATGGGCTATTTTGCAAACTATTAAGCTTGCTGGCTTACAAGAGGTCCACCAATTTGTATTAATCAAACGTTTTGAGTTAACCAAAGGGGCCTCCTTTAGTCGAGTGGTTAGAGTCCGCGGCTACAAACCAAAGCCATACTTAAGGCGTCTGGGTACGATCTCCATTAGGTCCAGGATCTTCTTGTAATGGAAATTTCTCTGGACATAGAGTATCATCGTACTTGCCACACGACAAACGAATGCGAACAAGGCAACTTTGCCAAAAAAAACCCTCAGTTAATAACTTTGGAAGTGCTCATAAGAACCAAGCTAAGAAGCAGGCTCTACCCTTTGGTAGACGTAATGCCAAGAAGGAGAAGAGTTAACCAAAACGATTCCCTATTTAAAGTTCAAACCAAACATTTAAATTCTAATTATTTGTGCCGATGGCGGCCTGGTGTAAGCAAGTATTACTGATATAAAAATTCAATCTTATGCTGATTGATACCGCACCCAGAATTGTTAAAAAATTCATCATAAGCTGCCTCACTTAAAAAACGAAAACTTATTCGTGGTCCCACAGAGACAAAATTCCAAAATCAATCGAATCAATCCAAAATAGAAATAAAAAAACTTCTCATAAACAAGTTTTCACCCACACACCGTAAATACCGAGCCCACTGCCGACATCGATCTAAGCAAATAGGCCAACAGCAGATTCGAAGAAGTTTTCGCTTTTCTTTCTTTCCGTTGCATCGATGCCCGTTTTTGGCTACATTCGATTTTTCAAAACAACTTTCGCCATCACCACGGCTAATTACAGCACGCTCAATGATCATTTCATGGTTGCAGCCGAAGATGGATGACGCGGCGCACAAGAGAGGTCCAGTTTTCTGAAATGCTTGCTAAATTATTTTTTCTTCATGTTTGGACTCTAAATCTTAAAAATGCCTTGATATTTTTTTAAATAGGTTTGTCAAATTATCGAATATAGATAACTCTCCATAGCTCAATATTGATGGGATCAACGAGTTAGAAATGTATCGAGCTATAGAACACCAAACCAGTGCAAATGCGATTCAAAGGACCATCGAGATAGCCATGAACACCATCTTTTACTATGGTTCTCTAAATAGATATCAGGATGCGGAAAATAGTCTAAAGGAGATTCCTCAACACTTTGAAATATCAAACATTCGTAGCTTTTGCCATTATTCCTCAAATCTGGACCACTGTGCAGCGCATTTTTTGTCTTCTGAATGAACCCCGGTACCCATCTCTCCGGTACAATTGCTAATTTACCCCCGTGGTTACAATGCCACTTATCAAATCAGAGATGGTTTCAAACATGCAGCATGCCGCGGCAAAAAATAACACACATGCTAAACAACATTAAGCGGAATTCCTTCGACTATAAGAAAAAAAAATGCTCCATGTGAGGTTAGCTGTGCACCTGACTGAGTGCCGCTTTCGGTAACTGTTATCAACGGACGATTGCGTCTACTGACTGGTGTGACGTAACCGAAAACTTCCTGAAGCTGAACCGACGGTGCCTCGACGGACGATAAGGATCAGTGGGTGGTCAGCACTTTCGGACTAATCGATGATGATTTTCGAGGCATTTAGGAGATTTCTCGTATTTAGTATTATAATGGCGTAACTACAATGATTGTTATTTTTTCCCCGTTTTTCATATCACTAATAATATGAGCAGGCGAATATTTTGGACTGTTTTTCTAGTTTCAGTATGAAGATATTGTCATTCTTCTTTGATCTGCAAGTTCTAAAATCTAATGAAAATTAATTGATGTAACAATCCAAACAGTAAATCTATCATGAGAAATTGATCATTGCAGTTACGTCTTCTTCTTTTTGGCATTACGTCTTCACTGGGGCAGAGCCTACTTCTCAGCATAGTGTTCAATGCACCATGGTCGGGCTCCATACAGAGGGGCGACCAAAACTACCAAAAACTTTTTTGAGATTTTCATGATTTTTTTAATTTTAAAATATACCTCATGTGTTATATTATTATGATCCTTAACTGAAATTGAACTAAAATTTAAATTTCTATGACTTTTATGACGGCAAACCGGCTGAAGTCAAAAAATTGAAAAATGTAACTATAAAATAAAGCAGAAAATTTATAATTTAGGAATGCAATACTTCCCCAAAGTTACCCACTATCTTAAAGCTTATGGTTCAACACTTTTATTAAGCAAGAGGATGGAAAAAAATATTCGGTTGAAGTTTTAATACTATTCAATATTACACTTTAGTAATTTTGATGATTTTGAACATGAAAAACAATCTTGCAACAAGCATCCTTAGATCTCACAAAAAACCTTCAAAATTTTTGCAGAAATTTGCTGATTTGCAAGTTAGAGCTATTTGAATAATTCAATATTTTACATATATTTTGACGATATTTTTCATACAAAGTTTATTTAAAATATATTTAACCACTATTCATACACAATTTGATCAAACTCAATCAAATATAAACAAAATTTGTGCTT
Organism: Aedes aegypti; assembly: GCF_002204515.2. Taxonomy (NCBI): domain Eukaryota; kingdom Metazoa; phylum Arthropoda; class Insecta; order Diptera; family Culicidae; genus Aedes; species Aedes aegypti. The sequence continues at coordinate 387,739,894 of NC_035108.1, forward strand.
TCAGTTCAGTTTGATAACAATTTTAATTTAAAAAAAATCTATTTTTCAATGTTACGTAATTTGTGAATAACCCTTTCAGAAACAACAAAAACGCCAAAGAACATATTCAGATTACATATTTCATCGATTAAGGCGATAAAAATAGTTTTGGCCGAACTTCACTTTTTTCCGACCATTGTGCAATGGGCACTTCCACAGTTATTGACTGAGTGAGGGTCATTGCCAAAGATGCCATTTTCGCATTTGTATATCGTGTGGCAGGTACGATGATACTCTATGCCCAGGGAAGTCAAGGAAATTTCCATAACGAAAAGATCCTGAACCGACCGGGAATCGAACCCAGACACCTTCAGCATGGCTTTGCTTTATATCCGCCGACTCTAACCATTCACCTAAGAAAGGCTAAAGGCTTAATCTAAAAGTTTTGCTCGTTAAAATTCGACAGTTTGTTAATTTCTTGACGTCATTCTACAACTAGAGCAAGCAGTAGACTTTCGGAAACGTATTACGATATAGCTGTTAGCTATCAAACTCGAGCTGAATCTGAAAAATTGTAGAGTGATGAAAGTCGTTATTGTAGAATGAATATCCATTTAAAGCTTTATGATTCTTATTTACAATTTCTAATTCTTCTTTTTCATATCTTTATTTTCAGGTGAGTTACCGTTCTCATTGATGTTCAGCTAGCGTAAGTAACGTTGGAGAATGTGAAACTATCAATGAAATTCAAACATATACCGACAGTTAAAAATAGATTAGGGCAGTTTACTCCAAGTAATACATAAGCTTAAAATGCACCTCTCCTACATCACCGATGTTTTGGTCTTTGAATGCACAATAGAGTGATGCAAATTTTGAAATTTTGGCTCCTCCATGCTTAAACAAGGGGCCCAAATAGCCGTAGTGGTAAACGCGCAGCTATTCAGCAAGACCAAGCTGAGGGTCGTGGGTTCGAATCCCACCGGTCGAGGATCTTTTCGGTTTGGAAATTTTCTCGACTTCCCAGGGCATAGAGTATCTTCGTACCTGCCACACGATATACGCATGCAAAAATGGTCATTGGCACACAGTAAGCTCTCAGTTAATAACTGTTGAAGTGCTCATAAGAACACTAAGCTGAGAAGCAGGCTCTGTCCCAGTGGGGACGTAATGCCAGAAAGGAGAAGAACAAGAACAAGTTTGTTGATGAGAAGAATCAAAGATTTTAATTGTTCATAAATCTGAATGTATGCTGAAAATTAGACTGTACGTTTCGATCACTCGATTTAATTATTAAAATTACAAGAATTACTTTCTCAGCTACGACTCTTTGAAAAGTTGTCAGGCAAAATTGAAATTCTACTAAGCCTTGATAAAGGTTGTACCATAAAGACTAAAGTCGTAGAACACAACACAGAATCCCAGACTGGATCCAAAAATAAATTTTCATAGAATACTGAACATGAATATAACATTATCAAGGACAGGATTCTCAGCAGAGCTCTTGCTTTATCTTGATCGGTCTTTCACATGATTCTAGGTGTGTGTGTATGTGTGTGTGTGTTTTTTTGATACTTTGATAATTTTGAAACTTTCATAAACCTAGCCGAAAGTTCTCAGAGCAGACATAATTTAAGAATCTGAAATACATTTTCAATAGCCTCAAGAACGTTCTACACTATTTGAAACTTGTGAAGAAAGCTTTCAATTTCAAGGGTAATTGTAATTCCTTAGAAATTAATTAAAAAATCTTTAATATATTTCAAGTTTCCGTTGATTGATGAAAAAATTATGATTTCCACATTGCTGCTTTGCAATGAAACTTTTAGAGAATATCTTAACTAAATCTACGCTAATTATTTATTAGGAAAAAAGGCATGAGCTCTTAAATTCTTCCCAGTCCTTCAGAGCAAAAAGTATCATAGCTTTGCTTGAAAACAAAATTTGTTTTAATTTAATCGTTCACAAATATTTGTTTAAAATTTGCAAATTGTGATTTAAACATCTAGTAGGTTCTGTAGACTTGTTTCCAGCCAAATGAACTGTAAACGTGTTCAAAAATTTTCAAATCATCTTTCAGCTAACATTCAAAAATACTCAGAAAATGTTCATAAAACAAATTAAAGAATACAGGTCGGGCTCGATTATCCGGAGACTAGATTATCCGGGATTCGATTATCCAGAATCTTAGACTCGATTATCCGGAGTATATATTTTTAATATTCTTATTTTTCAGTTTTTTGCATTAATTTGAAATAATTTAGTATTGCAATCTACAATATGAATGGTTTAGCAGTGTTGGCCGTAGGTAATTTAAGGGGAGTTTAAAAAAATTTTTTTGGGTGTGCTGGTAAAAAAATCCTTCTCAAGATCCCTAATGTTCTTAGAAATAATTTCTGGCTACGCCACTGCATCATTAAGAAATTAACAACAAAAACAGATAATATTTAAGTTCTTCTGTCGCAGATTTTAATTTTTCTTTTAGTGATTCGTTTATCCGGAGTGAAAAAATAAAAAAGACACTCCGGATAATCGATTCCAACGTGTATACATATTTTCTTGCAGGAGTTTAGACAATAATTTAATGTGTCCTGACCTAACGAAAATATTTCAACTATATGTGACACTTGTGAATATTTTCATAAAAAATCTTTCAGAGATAATTTTTGATAAGCTTTGATTAAGGGGCGCCAAAATGGAGGTTCGCCAAGGGCGCCATGATACCACGCTACGGCTCTGATTGTAAGAATCAGATTCCTCACTAAATGACAATGAACAGTTCTTTTGCTTATCAAGGGAATTTTAATGAAATGTTTTGAAAAAGCTTATGGTAGTTGCTCAAAGTCTGAGGAGGGCAGACAAATCAAATCCATGTCCAGTGTCCAAACACACATGTAGAAAGTTGCGTTATAAAACCTTCAAGTAACTGCACCTATAATATGAAGTAGTCTACTCACCCAGACTTGCTAATGTCCATTAAAATAAAGCACACATCTCGATTCCCATTCAATAAAACAAAAAACTGTCAGAAATTTCAGCTCATTCGGTAACAATTGCTTCCGTAATGGACTTTTCTTTTTCCATCAATCTTAGTAATGCTTTCACCACACTCATAAGATGAATTGGCAAACCATCTCTGATTTGCCGTTTTTATGCTTTCCGTGCAATAACTTTTCTTACTTTGTTTATTTCGTTTGAATTTGGACAACAGTTGCACCAATCTCTTTGCTAAAACAACCGTGGATGTACCACAGATGATGCCGGTCACTGTACGTTCAAGATTTAGCCTGAGAGACGTCTTCACGGCCAGATTAATGCTGTTATTGTGTTTTCCTGTGGATGCTGTTGATATTGCTAGTTTTTTTTTCACTTTATGCTGATTCATTTCGTACAACAACGAATTACATCTCCCACAGTAATTTCGCGTCGTCTTGGCCGTCATCCCTGCATACCGAAAGAGGAAATGCAACCGAAGCGGTGTCCAAAGTTGCCGCGCGTGAACGGACATGTGGTTTTCTACAGTGAGGGTCATAAAAAAGGCGAACATCATCATATATAGTTTTCATATGGAAAATGGAAACGAATCATTGGCCTTAGTGATTAGTTGATTTGTTTAATCTGATTTTGTTTTTCGTTATGGACATTATTTTTACCTGTTATTTTATCCCTTACAAAGAGAATTACCACCTGTCTTATAGAATTAATTTCAAATGAATTTAACATTTCAGCTCAATCAGCTCAGTTCATTTTGTTTTACTTTTTGAAAAAGGTCATTTTCAACAGAATGATGGAACACATCAAAGAAAATTCAATTTTTACCAATGAACAGTTCGGATTCCGCCAAGGACATTCGACCACTCATCAACTTTTACGTGTAACAAATTTGATCCGTCCCAACAAATTTGAAGGCTATTCTACTGTTCTTGCACTTCTAAACATAGAAAAAGCATTTGACAATGTTTGGCATAGAAGTTTGATTGTAAAGTTATGGTCTATACTGTATTCTTTTGGCCACTCGATGAACGATTTTCCAAACTAAAAGTGTGGATCAGCAGCATCGGTCAAACGTGTAAGAGTGCACAGAGGAAGTGAAGTTTCTCACCCTCAACACAAAATGAGAGTTCAAGCCCTTCTTCCGTTCGTTAGGGTAGGTACCTTCTAAAAGTCCCACACACATGTCAGATCTGTTCACCTTTCGCTTGCGCCATCAGCAATCGTGGCTTAAAACGAGCTGACCCAATTCGCGAGGTCCATTTACAGCTACCATACCGCGGGTAACAGTTTCATTAGTAGGTACTATTGCTGGATCTGACCCAACCGCCGAGAGATGGGGCAGATCACCCGTAGCAAATCATTTTATGCGATTTACCGGGCACCTGTTTTCTGGGTTCCTATGTGATCTTATCTCTTCGTTCGTTCGTTTCATGGCGGAGTAAACGGAGAAACAGAATAGCGAAAAATTAACGAAGGAACGCACGATGGCAATGGCAACAAACCGTTAAAATAATTCTTCGTTTACTCCATAAGATATGTCTGGTAATCGGGGCCGGTTTGTTCCCTCGACGAAGATTACGACGACGACTAAGATGTGGACATGGGTGTAGCCGGGATTTCCACTATGAAGGTTTGATTTAAAGCAAAAATGATTTGCCCCCTCAGGATACGTCCATGCACACTAGCGACGTGACCATGAAGAACCCTTAGGTGAAAGCTTGCCGTCATCACGTCCCACAAGGGATCCCATTGCACATGAGCTGAACTGGACCGGCCAGGAGAGGAAAGGAATGCAAAAACTGGATTCAAACGGGATTCCTCTATCTATTTCATGACGACTCATTTATCTCTTTGTAGTCTATGGACTAGACGGGTACTAATTTTGATTTATTATTTGCCCAAATTTGCTGGGCGTCAAACTTGAGCTCACTTCAAAACAAAAGAATACCTTATTGCAATCGAAAATTTATCAATGAGGAAATTAACCAGACTTGTTATGACTGCCGTAGCCTACGTGACAGGCAAAGAAATTAGAATGTCCAAAAAACGTCCACCCAGTTTACTCCAGATAGTAGGAATCACTGCAATCCCGCACGTTGCCACGAGATACCTAGTCATTGGGGTTTCGCTCGCTTAATCCCATTATGCGCCTTCTGAATTCCATTGCATGCTTTCGTAACGGTAATCAGCTAAAGGTAATCAGCTAAATCTGAATCGCACGAAAAGACACTTTGCAGTAAAATGGTACCGATCTCGGTGCGAATGGTCACACTGGATAGGGTAACATGATACAATATGCGCCAATATGGATTCAATTTGAGTTCTTTGCCAAACGATGTCAAAATACCTTATAGTTGCCACTATAAACCTTGAAAATAAACTCATTCAGGAGTTTTCCTGAATTTCCCGGTGAAATTAAACAGTTGTTAGTATTTTGTCAAAGTTGTTAACATTTCCGATGATTTTATTAACAAATAAGCATTTCCATGCGTAGGAGCAAATTGATGGAGAAGCTTGGTTGGTGATGCTTTGTTCTTTATACTAAATGGCATTCTAACCCATTTTGAATCTCTCCCATTTTTAACCACCTTTTCGTCACAATTTCGAACCAATAAAAGGTTAAAAATTAGGAAACGTTTTCATGGAGGAAGCTAGCAAATATTGTAAAGTCACGGGTAGCAATTCAAAGGCCTTAAAATGTAAATCTTACTACGACAAAACTACATATATCTTTGAAGCGACATTTCGCACCACTTTACCCTACAGCACAACGGTTCCAGCTCAATCGAATTAGCGATAATTCTTTCCACATGTATGTAGGTCCTGCAAAGTAAGCAACGGCCACCGCCGCGGATCTGTGTCGCCGGCGACGCTGATTTTGCCGGCAAATTGCACCAATTGCCAAACAAATAACTTGTCTGTGCTGGCGATGTGATTGTGAAGGTGCTTAGCATGGTGTCCCCACTGGAGAGACATCGAACCAAATTTTAGCACCTGATCAATGCAATGCAAGTTCAACAGCGGATTGGGAAGCCGAATTGGTTCAGAGGAATGAGAAAATGTAACGTGAATCTAATTTTACTATGATCGCTTTGAAATACCGATTGCTTACTGATGATTGCAAACGTTTTGAAAGTAAATTTAAGTGAAGATATAAAATATGACACCCAGTTAAGTTTAGCTATTTTTAAACAGTTTCTAGTTTTAATGTAAGATGCTCTCTTAAATAATATATATATATATATATATGAAGAATTTGTCAACTATCGAATGTGTCTCAGATTAAAATTAGTTTTAGTTGATTTTTTTCCCTTTAAACTAATAAAACGTACTTTGTTTGACCTTCTTCTTCTTCTTCTTCTTCTTCTTCTTCTTTGTCATTACGTCCTTAATGAACAGAGCCTGCTTCTCAGCTTATTAATTATCCACAGTTATTAACTGAGAGCTTTCATTGCCAAAGTAGCCATTTTCGCATTCGTATATCGTGTGGCAGGTACGATGATGGTCTCTGCCCATTACGAAAAGATCCTGGACCGACCGAAAATCGAACCCAGACACCTTCAGTATGGCTAGACTTAGTAGCCGCGGACTCTAACCACTTGGTTAAGAAAAGTCCTCTTGTTTAACCATAACTTCATAAATACTCAATCAATTCCAAGTTTTTTTACATCATTTTGAAGATCATTTGATTGTTTTTAAACAGTATGCAAAAACAAATATATAAAAAAGTCGTTTTGGCGTTTTTCAACAAAAACAACAAAAAGCATGAAATTTTAAAAAAAAAATACCATGTTTTTTAGTTTGTTTGCTTACTAAACGTTAGTACTAAGACTGATACAAAACCATTAAAAAGTTTTTAGAAATGGTTCCCAACCTGTTTTAAAGTAAAATATTTTCAAATGTTTTTAAAATTATATGTACTTAACAACAACAAGAAACTTTATTATCTTCTAATTAACAGTATTAGAAATTAGGTCCTTTTTAGCAGAAAAAACCTAAAAAAAAGTCAATTAAATTTGAAATAACAAAAAAAAAAAACATACAAGTCTTTGATTTTATGTTTGCGTTTTACTGGGCAGCATCTTGTTTAACAGTCGAGGATGGATTATCAACTGGTGAGCTCGTTCCATACTTTTGTTTCTAGTTGTATAAATATGATGGTTTCAGAATCATCTGTTGCTTGCTTGTGCAAGTATAGTTGTCCTTACAATGATACAGGTGGAAAAATACCGATACAGTACCGGTGCGGTTCAAATCATTTCAACACACCGTGTTCGGCTTAGATACAGGTAGTGTTTAGTAAATGTCTCGTAAACCAAACCGTGTTTCGTTTACACGGCACCCCGGTTTTAACCAGGTGAGGTTCAGGAGGACAGTGGTTCCAGAGAATGTAAAATCGATATTTTTGGTTATGAGGAAGAAATTAATAAGCCGAAAATGATGAGTTGAAAATCCAAGATTGCGTCTCAAAATTCAAGATGGCGACTGTTTCTTGATGGCTTAGCATCTAAAACCATGCAATATGGGTATTTTTGGTATGGGGAAGGAGCCTAGAGGTCAAAAACGATGGTTTGAAAATCCAGGATGGTGGCCCGAAATTCAAGATGGCGGCTGTTTCTCGATGGTTTAGCCTCTAAAATCATGCAATATTGGTGTTGGTCAGTGACAAAAGTTGTCAAACAAATGTTATTTTTCCATGCAAAATTCCCAAATTTGGGGATTGTATCTCAGCATTTGGTAGTCCAAATAAGCTGAAATTGAAATGACGAACTACAAATAACAACAAGTTTTGTTTGTACTTTGTAGTGAGTTGTAGATTTAAACAAAAACAAGTAAGATATCCAAAGATTTTTTAACCTAATTTAGAAACGGTAAGTTGTAAGTGAGTGCTTCGTGAGGCCCAAGCAGGACAGTTCGGTTTTGCGTCGTCCGATGGATTTTGTTCACGATTTCGCGCGTTTTCGTCGCCGGAAATTTTTTTTTTTTTTTCTTGTTTTGGAGCGTCTTGCTGGGTAGTGCTTCGTGAGGCCCAAGTAGGACAGTTCGGTTTTGCGTCGTCCGATCGATTTTGCTCAAGATTTCGCGCGTTTTCGTCGCCGGAGATTTTTTTTTTCCTGTTTTGGAGCGTCTTGCTGGGTAGTGCTTCGTGAAGCCCAAGCAGTACAGTTCGGTTTTGCGTCGTCCGTTAGATTTTGCTCACGGTTTCGCGCGTGTTTTCGTCGCCGGAGATTTTTTTTTCCCCTGTTTTGGAGCGTCTTGCTGGGTAGGTATTTGGGAAGGCCCAAGCAAGACGGTTTGTTTTCGGAACGCTGACAGTGTCAGTTTTGTGTTCAGTCGAGAATGGATTACCAACTGGTGAGTTCGTTTCATGCTTATGATAACACTTTTTTCTTGAAAGCGTAACTTTTATGAAATACTAAATCAAACTTTGTATGGTTCGTCACTATAAGTGTCGGCATTATGCTATTTTCTTATACAATTTCAATATACATATATTTTTCTCTTTTTGACATTATTAAAACTTATCTTTTGAATTGTTCGACATTGTGAATGTTGACGTATTTTTTAAAACTTCTACCATATCGAGACAAAATGCACAGTAATACTCATATGTCATTTTCAAACAAACTATGTATGGTTCGTCACTACAAGTGTCGGCATTATTCCTGTTTCATATAATTTAAAATGTGTAATTTTCAGTTTTCGTCATTAATAAAAACGTCTTTTGAATTGTTCGACATTATAGATGTTGACGTATTTTTTAAAGTTTCTTCCAAAAACTTCTCGAGACAAAAATACAAAACTAGCTTTAAATATAAGTCATATATTTCCCCTTTGTCCATGGATCGCATCACTGACCAGAGGTGACTCCCAGATCTTTTTCTCCCTCACTAATAAACACCCTTTCCGTGGTGATTGTGGAGATGCAGAGGTATTCTCGGTCTCTAGAAGCAACAATCATTACACCCTAACATTCCTTCCCCATCCTAACTGACTGTAAGGACTTGGCCGGCGCCGTTATTGATCAATAATATTAGATCTGCTAAAATTGCACTTCGAGAGTAAGCGGAAACTCCCATCCCTTATTCATTTGGATCGTAGTGCAATTCTTACCAGTTCCGATCAATCACGGAGTAGCAACCATTGACATGTACAGTCAGTCTATGCTATGCTATGCTATGCTATGCTATTTAGAAACGGTAAGTTGTAAGTGTTTTGTGTTTTTTGCAAATTTGTTTAACTTCTGAAAGTTAACACACGGTGCTTCCATGACCGCTATTAATATAATATATTAATATAACGTTTTCTATAGCTAAGCTGCATGTTTGGACAATTTTTTTGAAAATCGTAGGGCCCGTTTTAAGGTTACTCCCTTTTTATTGTATAAGCTCAAGAATTCAAAGGAAATCTGAAATATTTGAATGGGTTTTCATTGAGCGTGATTATCAGAAGATAAATACCACTTAAATTTGATTCAAAGTTGGTTTATGTTCTTCTTCTTTCTGGCGTAACGTCCCAACTGGGACAGAGCCTGCCTCTCAGCTTAGTGTTCTTATGAGCACTTCCACAGTTATTCACTGAGAGCTTTCTGTGCCAATTGACCATTTTTGCATGTATATATCGTGTGGCAGGTACGAAGATACTCTATGCCCTGGGAAGTCGAGAAAATTTCCCTTACGAAAAGATCCTCGACCGGTGGGATTCGAACCCACGACCTTCAGTTTGGTCTTGCTGAATAGCTGCGCGTTTATCGCTACGGCTATCTAGGCCCCGATGTTGGTTTATGTAGTTATTTGTAATTTACAAATGCGGGGGCTCGGGGCCCATTGTCTTGTAAGGGCCCTTTTCTCAGAAAAACATTGTTATGCTTTGGAAAAAAATAAAATATTTCAGATGTTCTTTGTAAAGTTTTCGTTATCAGAAGTCAAACTATTTAATAACATTCAAAAAGTGCTTTAAGGTGAAAAAGTTTGGAATCAACTTCTAAGATTGCACTAAACCTTCAACACAACACAAATCTCACGAACAAAAAGCATCTCAAAACAGCACACTTCTTTATTTTGGTTTTGTTCATTAGCAGTAAGTTTAAAATAAGAAGTTCGGAAACGTTTGCCAACTATTTCTACAGTTCAGTGGCTTTAAAAAAAGTGAATAGGGGCACGAGTCAACCATTGTGGCAATCGTCTTTGAATTCCAAGATGTTTCACCTTAATTTTATTTATATGAACGTAAACCAATTTTAAATTAAATTAATTTAATTTATATATTTTTTAAATACATCTTTGTAGTTTTTTATGTTCACGGGTTAATTTCAATGTTTTTGGGGGTTTTTCGTCAACAACAAAATTCATCTGATGATTCGTTTTTTTTTTTGGTGCCTTAACCTTCTAATACACAATTTTTTTTTAGCATCCCTATCATTTTTCATTTTTTATTGAAGCCTCTTCTGGGTACCGTTTTTTTGCCAATAATAAAAATGTGAGTTTTTGTAGTACTTTTGAGAACATAAAATTTCTTATATTTTTCAAGCACATATTTAATTTTCCGCGTAACTAACGGAAAAATTGATTTGAAATTATTTCATTTTCACCAGGCTGATAGGTTGGTTGTAGCAAAATATAAAATGTACAAATTTTTGTATTACGCGTTATATTAAACACAGGCATGATCCTCAAAATACAAAAATGTTTCTAAAGTCGTATAACATTTTCCTAATATGCGTATTATTGCCTAAGGTATAATCCAAAAATAAAATCATTTACCGAGTTAAGAATCATTACACAAAATTCCAAAGTGTACCCCGTCTAAAAACGGTGTTGGGTATTAGAGGGTTAATTCAAATTATACTTATTCTGTTCATGTTTTACTGTTCGAGTTGTTAAACATACAGATTTACTTAACAGTCCTGAGTTTGCAGTTGGTGTAGGGCAGGTAACAAGTCTTTTTGTAGAGATCAAATCTCTATTTCAATGCAAAACTTTCAAAAGTCTCCATTTCTATTGAAAGGTTTCTATTTTAGTCAAAATGGTCTCCAATGTCTCTTTTATCCTTACTATAATGCAAATTTTACTGGCTCAGAAAAAAATCAAAGACTTTAACGTGGTCATTCAGCAGGTTCTTTAAGAATTTCGTCTCACAAGTCTCGAAGAAAAACTTCAAGGATTTTTTTTTGGTGATTTGTCTAGAGATTTCACCTGGAATACTTACAGTGAATCATACAGGGATCTCTCTAGAAATTCTTCTGGAGATTTTTCTACCAATTCTCTCAGAAATACTTCCAGAGAGTTTTCAAATGATGCTTAGAGGAGATTCTCCAGAATTTTCTTCAGAAATCCTTGAGCACTCCATCGTTACTCCAGTATTTTTCTTAGGGATTACTCCGATATTTTTTCCATGGGCCATAAGGAAATCGATAAAAGATTCACCGAAGGATCCTGGAAGACTGAGAACTCCCTCGAAAAATATCTAAAAGAATCTTTTGAAAAAAATTCTGATGGAATCTGTGAGGTAATATTTCAAATCCTTGGAAAATCCAGGTTATATTCTTGAGTTAAACAAAATTCCTGGATGGATAAAATTGTAGGATAAATTCCATGGAAAATAATCAGAAAAATAGGAAATGGGTCCTGTATGGTCTCATTTTGGTCTCTTTCTTTAAGCTAGAGGTCTCCAAAGTTCCTATATTCAAGGCATTTAAACACTACTTGCCCAGCAGAGTGATCGATAGAGTCAATTTCAAAATTAATATTTAAATAAATAATAACCATGCGGATTGGATTACCGAACAGCTCAATATAAGTGTCAATTTAGTTAATTCCTATTACTTGATCTGCAGATATATCAATTGCATCCGCACCTAGTCTTAAACTTCGTTTAGAAAGCTTCTGTTTCAGATGGAAAAGTAATGTTGGAAATCGTTGAGAATTTATGCAAAAGATTGCACTCTACTTGTTCATCCAAATCGTTTTTGAATCTTTCTTAATCTTCTTGTTTGTCATGAGGTCAATAAAATCCCATTCTAGTATTTTGTTTTTGTAATTTTATTTGAATTTATGTGTATGAATTTCGCCCATTATTCCGGACTCATTAGGAAAACAAAATCTTCCAAATCATATGATGAATATGTGAATAGAAAAGTATGTAATATTGCATTGAATCTAGCTACTCGTAGAATTTTAACTACAAATATGATTGTTGAGATTTGTGGGGGCTCCTTAAATGTGGGGGCATGTGGGCCATGCGGCCCTGTTTGTAACTTCTACATTACTAGGGCATATTAATACCGTTAAGCATTTCTTCATATTTCACATCACATTTCATTTTTCATTTTCTTTTAAAATTAACAGATTTTTCAAAGGCTGAAGTGCAGGGTTTGAATCCTGAGAAAATTGAGAGAATCGCTCACGTATCGCTCTCTGTAACTATCATAACATGCTGCACATTATGAGAGACTGTTTATCGTATACTGCTACAACTTTGATCAGATTGGGGGGATAGTAGTGCATGATAAAACCCCTCTAAACATGCTCCAAGCCTGGGGGAAACTGTTGTTATTGGAAGTTCGTGGATTGTTTATCGTGCCAGTAAAGAAAAACACCTATCCCCAACGGTAAACTAGCGAGAAAAATGGATTTTATCATCGCTCTCTCGTAGGGGCTCTCGCTCGCTGCTTCCATTTATCAGACTTGTTACACCTTGCGATACAATGACGATCGTGGACCGCAACAGATGGGATGTTTTTCTTTGCTTGCTTTGATCGTGCTTCATTCTCAAATGAGAGCGAATTCTGCAACGCCTGCTGAAGTGTTATAAGTCATTACGGAGCCAATTTCATCATGTAACCAAATTAGTTTTCTTAACAAAATATTTTGGATTGTTTGGTGAACCAATGTACTCACGATTCAGATTATTTTTTATGCAACTCATGTTGTATATTGAAGCGCAAGTAGACGTCAAAGAAATTTTTCTGAATTGAGTTTCTGGTAACGGGTAGCAGTGTAAGGAATACAATAAAATTGACGACGTAGAAAGTAACAATGCAAAATGTGAAAAAATAGTGTAGAAAATCCGTTTTTTATTTTTAATTGAAATTAAAAATCTCAGCACTTTTGAAGCATAATTTAAAATGTTTGTTTTTGTCGGTTTGCAAACTTTGTTTATTAAAATCACCAATGACAAACATTTTTGACTTATTGCGAGTCAATTTTCGCAAGTCAGTTTGGAGCAAATTAATTTGCTGTCCAGAGCATTGAAAAGGCAAATAGGCAGCTATGAAAGTCGATCATTACGATAAACAAAAAAGTTAGGATCTTGTTTTAGTTTGGATCCAGGTTTTAAATAGGTTTCAGTAATAACTGCTATATACACGTTATTAGCTGTAATAAAATTAAACAACTCGTTCTCTTTACCATTCAGAGAACGAGCATTCCAATTTAAAATATTTAAATTATTATTTACTGGATCCATTAGAAAAACGTAATCCAATAACAATTTGATTAGTAAATTTTACACCTACTTGGACTGCTTCAGTCATAGTGGTGGCTTTGAACATTGCATCAATCATTAGATTCAATTGTTCAGTTAGAAAATTAAAATCAGAGGCAGACATATCACTTGACGAAAAGGCAGAGTAGAAGTTTCCTGTGGCGGCAGGGTTTTTTCCATTTGATTTGAAACAATTAGAACAGGTACTCGTAGTATGAAAAGGGGAGGAGATTAAATTACCTGCTACGCCCATGGATTTTCCTTGGGTGGATACATTCGAAATTAAAAGATTTGAACGGCTATCCGAAGGATTAAAAATAATTTGTGAATGAGAATGATTATAATCTTCTTGATGGGTATGATTCCTAATCAAGCAATCCTTAACTGAAAAATGAGCATTGTTCGAAACTCTACCTGGGAAATTCCGGAAACGACCGTTATCGTAAAAGATATTATCTTTCATCTGCTTGGCACGAGCCTCGATGACTCGCCTACGCGAAGGGCAAGCCCAAAAATTGGACTTATGATTGCCCCCGCAATTGGCGCATATGAACTTATTGGTATCTTCCTTCACAGGACAGACGTCCTTAGCGTGAGAAGAACCTCCGCAAATCTGCATTTAGCATCCATGCAGCAATGTTTTGTACCATGATCCCACTTTTGGCACCGACGGCACTGAGTGGGGCTCTGAAAAATTTTTTTCCAGGTTTGTTTGGAAATGTTCCCATGTCACACGGACCTCGAACACAAGTCTAGCTTTTTCTAAAGCTTTAATATCATTTAGATCTTTTTGTGAGACCTGGATTCCCCTAATGGAATTCAAGATCTCCTGCCTAAATCCCCCCAAATTCGGAACAACTGACCACGATAGGCGACACTCTTTGTTTCCTCACTTGAATCTAAGAGCCTGAGCTAGAGGCTGCTTATACTCAGCACTTTTGAAGCATAATTTAAAATGTTTGTTTTTGTCGGTTTGCAAACTTTGTTTAGCTCCCAACATATTGTTTTTAGTTTTGTTCACAGAGTATAGCAGCTGGTAAGTCTTAACTTCACAGGCACAGTGCGCGATCGAAAAAAAAGTTTACAGAGAAATATTTAATTTCTTTAAGATATAAACAATGTTAGGGAAGATAGATTAGTAACTTATCAACACGACCAGGTTATTATATATTCGGGACAATAGCATTCAACGCAATGATGCGTTCATGGTGGCGATGTTCGAGTTAGTAACATTTGGGGAAAAGTAAATCGAGGTTATCGGATGAAATCTTCTCAAGAGAGTTTTGATTTTTAAAGAAGACATAGTCTTCACGAGTTGGCTTGATCATGGGTTGATTTATTTATACAATTCTTTCACTATATTATTCAGAACTCTTACGTATTTTTGAGATAAGAAAGATCGGGAAACCCACAGTTAAAAAGTTAATATGTGACAAATCTAAATGTAGTAATATATGCTACAAATACTCACAAAAGTATTGATAATGGTTAAGAGTGCCTTAGAGTAGCCAATAATGCATAACCCAGCAATTGAAGTTTATGTTCGGAACATCCCGGGGGCAGCTAGTAATAATAATACAAAATTAGCTCCGTTATGCCTTATATCGATTGAGCCTATGAAAAAATAGTGAATTGTGAAAGATCTACGACGGCATGTAAGTGCAATGTATCATTGAAAACATTTGAACATGCTTGACGGAATTAGAATGCCCAATTAATCTATTTAAAAAAATGTTTTTAATTGTATTGTATTTATTACAGGGATGGATTTTTTGGGAGCTCGACTTTTATTTCAAAAGCGACATTTTGAAATAAATAAGAATTAATAAATTTGGATCTTGTTGGCGTCAACCACATGGCAATGAAAATTTATTATCAATTTGATGTAAATTTAAGTCTTTGAAAACAATAGCGCTCAGTTTGAGTAAATATTTATAAAGGTCTACCACAAACATTGCAGATTAAATCAAATTTTATTGTCACGGGGTGCATCCTGTTCCAGCGGAAGATAATCGCTTCACAGTCACAGATGATAATGGACCAATTAATTATAGTTTTCGTTTCGATTTTCCAAGGAAACCTGCCCTCATACCGTTCTGCTGCCAGTCGTTGTTGTCATTAAGTACCCCGGCTCGTGAGTTGATTACCGCTGGAATGATCTTCTCCCAAGCGACTAGACAAAGCTGTAAATCCAATTCAGTGCATTAACGGTTTGCTTCGGCACCTTCGGGGTGTCATTTTTCAACACTTGCTTCCCTTCCGAGGGAAGAAGCTCTGCATTAGAGTGTTCCGGAAAAACATATTTTTAAATTCTTTAAAATGAAAGATATGCCTATTATTCATGGAAAATCGTGAGAATTTGAGTATCTCTCAACACTGCTGACGAAAATGAATTTTATCTTTGACAGATACGCGTATTTTGACTACCACTTGTAGCCTTCTTCAGTGGCAGTTACTCGTATCCTCGAAGGCTACAAGTGGTAGTCGAAATACGCATATCTGTCCAAGATAAGCAATTAGGGCGATATTAAAAGGTACAAGGTACTTCAATCTACTTTTTTGAGCCTCTATTCAGATTTTGCTCAGAGGGTTCAAATACATTAAAAAGAGTTAAAGACGATTTGTTGTAAGGTTCTTTAATTCTACGGTATGGTAATCAACCATAGAATTTCGAATTTTTTTTCGAATAGTTTTTTTTTTATTTTGGACACCCTACTCTTCACTAACCTTGGTGAAGGCATTATCCACGTAAACCAAACGAATGTCGGAATAAAGCTGTCTTCGGAGGGTGCTGCAAACGCGACAGACACAATCGGCACAGGGTTGACATTGGTCTCCTCCAATCACCGCTAGTTGTCATTCTAGCCGGCGCATCTCGAATCCCACGGTTCTGACATTCACGAACCACGAACCTGGCTTCCAAGTTCAACAACATCTCAGCTCATCTACTTCTCTTCGGAGTTTGTTCATCGTACATATAGGCACCCTCGTGATTCAAGCCCATCAACTTCTTATGCACCGCGGTGAGAACCTGTTGCAATCTGCGAGTTTTACTCTTTTTATTTCGCTTTTTATGATCACCACCATACCGGAGAGGTTGCATGCATGCATTAACATAAAGGGGAGCAGCTTGCAAATTTACGGTGCAGTAATTCGAAGCACTTTTGATTAATGAGCATGGGCATCAAACTCCGAGGGATGGCGTAACATAATGATAGATGGCAAGCTCAAAAGTAACTGTGCATAAAATAAATGTTAGAAGCAAGAAGTGAAGATCAAAAATGGCCACTGTCATCCACCCGAAAAAAGAGAATGGTTGCAAACATCACTGGAGCATGGACTGTGCAAGAAGCATATATGTAGAACGTCGTGTTCAACAGCGTTGATATGCAAATTCAGGCATACTAATTTCATTCTCGCATGAACACAAGACAGTTACCGGTCACTTGCAAACGAGAAAGTGGTCTGTGTCATCCTGAGGTAACTGAGGTAAATCAGATGTGAAAATATTGTACAATATTAACCCAAAAATGCTGACTTGAGCTTAGCTTAGCTTAGCTTAGCTTAGCTTAGACTGACTACACACATCAATGGTTGCTATTCCGTGATTGACCGAAGTCAGTGAAAATGCACAAAGAATCAACTAGAAGTTCGGCTGGGATTGGCCATAATCTTCTTCAGTGTGCACAATTCAGTGCCTCTATTTATACAGGGTCAATAACGGCGCCGGCCACGTCCTTGCAGTCAGGTGGGATTGGGGGAAGGAACGTTAGTGTGTAACCCCTGCTTTTTGGAGACCGTGTTTGCCTCTGCATCTCCACAAAGGTTACTGGGAGGGATGTTTGTTAATGGGGAGGATCGTTGGGTCACAGGATTCACTTTGATAAGCGATTAGACCATGATAAACAATGATTTGTGAGACATATACATGCTTATACGTAAATATAATATTTTCATTTGATACGAACAATTTCTATGTAGAGGAAAATTATGCCGACACTTGAGGTGACGAACCATTCAAAGTTTGTTGAACAAATACTTAAATGTAACATTCCTACAGCTCTCAGGACGAAAGCATGTGTTATTATATTTTACTCATTTGAAAAGAAACAAAAAACTCGATTGGTTGGGACATCATAGAACACTCTTATTATTATGCCGACACTTACAGTGGCGAACCATCCAAAGTTTGTTGAATAAAGTGAACCCTTCGCAAGTCTACACTTGTAGTGTCGAACCATTCAAAGTTTTTCTTAATTACAAAAATAAAGGTATATAAAAGGTGTTCTGAAAAAAAAAATGTTAAACACAAATAAATCATGAATCAGAGTTTGTGTCGACACTCACAGTGACGAACCATCCATAGTTTGTTGATAAATCATATATTTTATAGATTAGAAACAGTAGCATGAAACGAGCTCACCAATTGATCCGTCATCCTTGACTGAGCAGCCACAATCCACTTTCGGCTTCACTCGCTTGCTCGGCTATAAAAAAGCACTCAGGAAAAAAAATAAGCGCGCGACCCAAAAAGAATAAAAAAAAACTGTTCGGGCTTTCTTGACGCACTGCCCAGGAGCAAGCGTCAAGGTCGAAGGATCAAACAGAACTAACCGATCGCGGCACTTTTTCAGTTACTCCAACCGAACTCACCGATCACGCCACTTTTTCACTTACGAGACCGACGCGCGACATGTTTGATCCTGCCCTCGTCGCTTGCCCCGGGAAAAGCAAGTGTCAAGGTCGAAAGATCAAACAGAACTAACCGATCGCGGCACTTTTTCACTTACGAGACCGACGCGCGACATGTTTGATCCTGCCCTCGTCGCTCGCCCCGGCAAAAGCAAGTGTCAAGGTCGAAAGATCAAACAGAACTAACCGATCGCGGCACTTTTTCACTTTCTTCAACCGAACTCACCGATCACGCCACTTTTTCACTTACGAGACCGACGCGCGACATGTTTGATCCTGCCCTCGTCGCTCGCCCCGGCAAAAGCAAGTGTCAAGGTCGAAAGATCAAACAGAACTAACCGATCGCAGCACTTTTTCACTTTCTTCAACCGAACTCCCGATCACGCCACTTTTTCACTTACGAGACCGACGCGCGACATGTTTGATCCTGCCCTCGTCGCTCGCCCCGGCAAAAGCAAGTGTCAAGGTCGAAAGATCAAACAGAACTAACCGATCGCGGCACTTTTTCACTTTCTTCAACCGAACTCACCGATCACGCCACTTTTTCACTTACGAGACCGACGCGCGACATGTTTGATCCTGCCCTCGTCGCTTGCCCCGGGAAAAGCAAGTGTCAAGGTCGAAAGATCAAACAGAACTCTATTAACCCAAAAATGCTGACTTGAGGAACAGAAAGTCTTTCAGACCTAGAGTTCTGATAATTAACCTTGATTTGACAGATAACTTTGAATTATTCTAACAATGTATGTTGGAAATTTTTTTTTTTTTTATTTCACGATTAAGCCTCCATGCCAAATACTGTCGAATGCTTTTTCAATGTCTAGAAGAGCAAGAACCATTGAAAAGCCTTCAGATTTGCTGGAACGGATCAAATTTGTTACACGTAAAAGTTGATGAGTGGTCGAATGTCCATGGCGGAATCCGAACTGTTCATTGGCAAAAATTGAATTTTCGTTGATGGTCCACTACTGGTACTGATGGAGGAAAGCATACTGATTGGACGATAGCTAGAAGCTTCTGCAGGATTTTCGTCCGGTATTAAAATTGGAACAACCTTGGCACTTTTCCATTTGTCAGGAAAATATGCTAATTGAAAACATTTGTTAAATATATCAACCAAAAATGATAAGCTACTTTCTGGAAGTTTCTTAATGAGGATGTAGAAAATTCCATCATCGCCAGGAGCTTTCATATTTTTGTTTTTTTTAATAATAGTTCTCACTTCTTCCAAATCAGTCTCCCAGGCATTTTCGAAAACGTTCTCTTGATTGAGAATATTTTCGAAGTCCTGAGTAACTTGATTTTCAATTGGACTAGTAAGTCCTGAATTAAAATTGTGCGCGCTTTCAATCTGCATAGCAAGTTTTTGAGCATTTTCGCAATTTGTTAGTAATAATTTGTTTTCCTCTTTCAATGCCGGTATTGGCTTCTGAGGTTTTTTTTTATAATATTAGATAATTTTCAAAACGGCTTAGATTTTTGTTTCTTTATTGTGCAAAACGTTTCTTGATTTCGTTCTGCAAATCCTGCCATATAATTTTCATAGCAGGATCGCGAGTGCGTTGAAATTGCCTTCTCCTCACGTTTTTAAGACCGATCAAGAGTTTAAGATCATCGTCTATAATCACGGATTAAAATTTTACTTCACATTTTGGAATTGCAATGCTTCTGGCTTCAATAATGGAATTTGTTAAAGTTTCAAGAACATTGTCAATATTAAGTTTAGTTTGTAAAGAAATGTTAACATCAAGATTAATGTCAATATATGTTTCATATATATTCCAGTCGGCTCAAAAATAATTGAAAATGGAGCTGATAGGATTGAGAATCGATTCATGGGATATTTGAAACGTAACAGGGACATGATCAGAATCAAAATCAGCATGAGTAACTAATTGGCTACAAAGATGACTAGAGTCGGTTGAGACCAAATCAATCAATCAATCAATCTAGAAGAGGAAAAACACGTAGAGATATCTGGGTATTGAATTGAGAAATCTCAAAGACTTACTCAAACAAACTCAAATCAGAAAAGTTAAATAACTTACTTTATCAAACCTACGTGTTTCGCAGACGAAATTCTCCACATTCCGCTCTAAACCAACTCGATTTTTCGCTTTTAGAACGTTTAATTTCCGGATTAACAAAACGACGAAAGTAAGATTCTCCACTTTCGCAACCTAACCGCTACTTTCGCTGACTTAACCACGAATCAAAACAAAACACTACTTGAGTCGATTTTAAACTGGTACAAAAACGTCGTTAGTAACTGATTGAAACGGCTTATCATTTTGTCATACAGTTTTTGTGATATGAAATGATATGAACTACCTGGTGTTTCAACGCGAGCTGATTGCATGCAAAATTTAAGCGATGTACACGGTAAAAAATGTTAAAAAGAGGATTCATTTTAAAACAGTTTTAGAAGAAAGGTTGTGATTTTTAATTAACTTTTTCAAAACCGTATGTAAGTTACTTACGTCGATTTGAAAAAGTAATCGAGAAATATCCTGAAGAGCACTCATCAAATAAAATTCTGCCATTGTAATTACTTAGTATTATTCCATGACCGATGTTTGGCATTAAAATCACCAATGACAAACTTTTTTGACTTATTGCGAGTCAATTTTTGCAAGTCAGTTTGGAGCAAATTAACTTGCTGTCTAGAGCATTGAAAAGGCAAATAGGCAGCTATGAAAGTCGATCATTACGACAAACAAAAAAGTTAGGATCTTGTTTTAGTTTGGATCCAGGTTTTAATTAGGTTTCAGTAATAACTGCTATATACACGTTATTAGCTGTAATAAAATTAATAAACTCGTTCTCTTTACCATTGAGCATTCCAATTTAAAATATTTAAATTATTATTTACTGGATCCATTAGAAAAACGTAATCCAATAACAATTTGATTTGTAAATTTTACACCTACTTGGACTGCTTCAGTCATAGTGGTGGCTTTGAACATTGCATCAATCATTAGATTCAATTGTTCAGTTAGAAAATTAAAATCAGAGGCAGACATATCACTTGAAGTGGGTACATTATCTGATGATTTTTCGTTAGAATTCTCGGCTGACGAAAAGGCGGAGAAGTTTCCTGTGGCGGCATGGTTTTTTCCATTTTATTTGAAACAATTAGAACACGTACTCGTAGTATGAAAAGGGGAGGAGTTTAAATTACCTGCTACGACCATGGATTTTCCTTGGGTGGATACATTCGAAATTAGAAAATTTGAACGGCTACCCGACGGATTAAAATTAGTTTGTGAATGAGAATGATTATAATCTTCTTGATGGGTATGATTCCTAATCAAGCAATCCTTCACTGAAAAATGAGCATTGATTGAAACTCTACCTGGGAAATTCTGGAAACGACCGTTATCGTAAAGGATATTATCTTTCATCTGCTTAAGCCCAAAAATTGGACTTATGATTGCCCCCGCAATTAGCGCATATGAACTTATCGGTATCTTCCTTCACTGGACAGACGTCCTTAGCGTGAGAAGAACCTCCGCAAATCATGCATTTAGCATCCTTGCGGACAATTTTTTGTTCTATGACTACACTTTTGGCACCGACGGCACTAAGTGGGGCTCTGGAAATTACCTCCAGGTTTCCGGAAATGTTCCAATGTCACACAGACATCGAACATAAGTCTAGCTTTTTCTTAAGCTTTAATATTATTTAGATCTGTTTTTGTTGAAGTGAACTAAATAAAATTCTTGAGGAAGCCCTTTCCAAACAATGCCAGATTGGCTTCTCTTTTTCATAATGATTACTTGCACTGGGGAAAATCCAAGTAAATCATTCATTCCATTTTTGATTTCTTCAGGTGACTTATAATCAATTGAGAGACTTTTCAAGACGACCTTGAACAAACGTTCAGTTTTGTCATCATAAGTAAAAAAATGTGCTTCTTCTCTTCAAGACGTTCAAGAAGAACTTCGCGATCATTAAGTGTTTCCGGCAAAGCGCGACAGTCTCCTTTCTTTGCGATTTGGAAGAAGACCTTGATTCCCTTAATGGAGTTCAAGATCTCCTGCCTAAATCCCGCAAATTCGGAACAACTGACCACGATAGACGGCACTCTTTGTTTCCTCACTTAAATCAAAGAGCCTGGACTAAAGACTGTTTCGCTTCAGTGTTCGGAAAATTTGTCTAGACTCTAGAGCATCGAACTGATTGCTCATTCCAATGCAATTATCAACATTATCCATTTCACCCTTGGAAGAAAGCACGCATTTCGGAGAAACGCCCTTTGTTCCATTTTTGCCACGTTTAATGACAGTTTTAAAACCAATTTGTTTTAAAAGGAAGTTGTGAATTCAGAAGTTCACGCTTCCTTTTGTTCGTGTTACCAAGCAGTATTTAGTGAATATATAGAAGCAACCTTCCAAGAGGTATTTCTCAAGACGGTGTCCAAGAAGGATTACCACCGTTAGCTTTTGCTAACGGGTCCAACGAAAAATCGAAGGCACGGGTCCAAACAATAATTGAAAGGATTGAAAAGGGATAAAAAATAGAAAAAAAAACACTGAAAAGTACTGTTTTAGTAGTATTGAGAAGTACTGGTTTATTGGTAATATCAAAACTCAGGAGAATCAGTGCGCATCGTACCTTCGTGCTGTGCGTACACGAATTCTCTCTGCTCTTGGAAGTTTTCTTAAAAACTACCTAAAGCAATAAAACAGTACTTTTCAGTGCTACACAAACAGTACTTTTCAGTACTATTTTTTCTACTATTGATCCCTTTACGATCCTTGTTTGGACCTGTGCCTTCGATTTTTCGTTGGACCCGTTGGCGAAAGCTAGCGGTGGTAATCCTTCTTGGGCACCGTCTTGGGAAAAAACCTCTCGAAGGTCACGTCTTTCTCGTTTATTAACTAAACATGGTATCAACAACTAACAAAAGGAAGGGTGAATCTCTGAATTCACTACTTCCTTCCAAAAAAGTGGGTTTTAAAACTGTCACTACACGTGGCAAGAATGGAAGAAAGGACGCTTCCCCGGAATGCGAAGTTTCTTCCAAGGATGAAATGAATAATTGTATCGAAATGAGCAATCAGTTCGATGCTCTAGACAAATTTTCCGAACACCAAATCGAAGCAGCCTCTAGCCCAGGCTCTTTGATTCAAGTGAGGAAGCAAAGAGTGCCGCCTATCGTGGTCAGTTGTTCCGAATTTGGAGGATTTAGGCAGGAGATCTTGAACTCCATTAGGGGAATCAAGGTTTCCTTCCAAATCGCAAAGAAAGGAGACTGTCGCGTTTTGCCGGAAACTATTAAAAATCGTGAACTTCTTCTCAGATATCTTGAAGAGAAGAAGCACAAATTTTTTACTTATGACGACAAAACTGAACGTTTGTTCAAAGTTGTCTTGAAAGGTCTCTCAAGTGACTATAAATCACCTGAAGAGATCAAAAATGGAATAAATGATTTACTTGGATTTTCCCCAGTCCAAGTAATCATTATGAAAAAGAGAACCCAATCTGGCATTGTTCGGAAAGGGCTTTCTCAAGAATATTATTTAGTTCACTTCAACAAAAAAGAACTAAATAATATTAAAGCTTTAGAAAAAGCAAAACTTATGTTCGATGTCCGTGTGACATGGGAACATTTCCAGAAACCTGGAGGAAATTACCAGAACCCCACTCAGTGCCGTCGGTGCCAAAAGTGGGGTCATGGTACAAAAAATTGTCGCATGGATGCTAAATGCATGATTTGCGGAGGTTCTTCTCACGCTAAGGACGACTGTCCAGTGAAGGAAGATATCACCAAATTCATATGCTGTAATTGCGGGGCTAACCATAAGTCCAATTTTTGGAATTGTCCTTCACGCAAAAGGGTCATTGAGGCTCGTGCCAGGCAAATGAAAGATAATATCCGTTACGATAACGGTCGTTTCCGGAATTTGCCTGGTAGAGTATCGAACAATGCTCATTTTTCAGTTAACGATCGCTTGATCATGAATCATTCCCATCAGGAAGATCATAATCATGCTCATTCACAAACTAATTTTAATCCGTCGGGTAGCCGTTCGAATCTTTCATTTTCGAATGTATCTACCCACGGTAAATCCTTTGCCGATATCGTAGCAGGAAATTCGAACTCCTCCCCTGTTCGATCCATGGGTACCCATTCTACTTGTTTCAAATCAAATGGAAAAAACCCTACTGCCACAGGTAACTCCGCATCTTCGTCTACCGGAAATTCCAATGGGAAATCACATGACATGTCTGCCTCTGATTTTAATTTTCTAACTGAACAATTGAATCTAATGATTGATGCAATGTTCAAAGCCACCACTATGACTGAAGCAGTCCAAGTAGGTGTAAAATTTACAAATCAAATTGTTATTGGATTACGTTTTTCTAATGGATCCAGTAAATAATAATTTAAATATTTTAAATTGGAATGCTCGTTCTCTGAATGGTAAAGAGGACGAGCTGTTTAATTTTCTTACGGTTAATAACGTGCATATAGCAGTTATTACCGAAACGTATTTAAAACCTGGATCTAAACTCAAAAGAGATCCTAACTATTTTGTTTATCGTAATGATCGACTTGATGGGGCATGTGGGGGAGTTGCAATCATCATTCATAGGCGTATAAAAAACTGTTTTCATCATTTGAAACTAAAGTTTTTGAAACTTTAGGTGTTTCTGTTGAAACACAGTTTGGTAAATATACTTTCATAGCTGCCTATTTGCCGTTTCAATGCTCTGGGCAGCAAGTTTATTTGCTCCAAACTGACTTGCGAAAATTGACTCGCAATAAGTCAAATTTTTTTGTCATTGGTGACTTTAATGCCAAACATCGGTCATGGAATAATTCTCAAAGTAATTCCAACGGCAGAATTTTATTTGATGAGTGCTCTTCAGGATATTTCTCAATTCAATACCCTGATATCCATACGTGTTTTTCCTCTTCTAGAAATCCATCTACGATTGATTTGGTCTTAACCGACTCTAGTCATCTTTGTAGCCAACTGATTACTCATGCTGATTTTGATTCTGATCATGTCCCTGTTACATTTCAAATATCCCAAGAAGCGATTCTCAATCCTATCAGCTCCACTTTCAATTATTTACGAGCCGACTGGAATATATATACCGTCAAACGGGGTAACTTGCAACAGGGGTGAAACTTGCAACATTTCGACATGTAACTGAATTGTCGTTTCGTTCAGCATTGAGTTGAATTATCATAATTTATTCCACCATTCATTGATCTTAGGTATACATCAGAAGAATTTGGCGAGGGTTTGGGTATTGTTTCTTTTTTGGTTGGTTTACTGGAGACGAAAATCATATTACACGTTAGATTGTATGAAAATAATGTTGAAAAACGTTCCCTGTACCACATAAACGGTAGAATTATGTCATTCGAGACATTTACCATCAGTTACAGTACTTAGTAGTGTACAAATTGACAATATAAAAGTTTTGATAATTTAATGCTTATACACTATAAAAATTCAAAAACGTTTTTGACTACCCTTGTGGGGTAACTTGCAACAGCAATTTTCATCTCAATTTTTTGATATTTCTTGCCGCTTGACATCGAAAACACATGAAAAGGCAAAATTGAACATATATTTGTTCAATAACATTTTTTTTTGTGCCTCAATCAACTCAATACACGTTTGGTTCTAAATATTAGAAAATATACACGAAACGCATTATTATTACATTTAATTTTATTTTCTTCATGAAAATAATGAATAATTTTGAAAATCTGTATGAAAATTGACTTACTTTAACTTTGGGAACTTTCTGGATGAGATATGATGAAATGTATGTCAAAACACTAACAAAGATCATTTTTAGCAAAACATATTATTATGTGATACGTCGCTTTGACTTGAATATGTATAAAACAAATAAGTTATGTGAAGTATAAGCTAAAATACCATTGTGTTTGTAGAAAAGTTGCATTAAAACGTTTTAATGACTTTCTAATAACTGTCAACACTTATGATATGCTAGATTTTCCTCGTCTGGACACCCTATGCAATGCCAATAGAGTTTTCAATCGAATTAGTAAAATACTCATAATTCAATCAATAATAATTACTTTTCTGAAAGTAGAATACGCTGTTCCTTATTATTGTCATGTTTTCACTGCAGAAGATTAATAAATGATCATAATAACACGATATAGTCTATGTTTTTGATAGTGTATCTCAGGTAGCACCGTGTGTTGCATGTTACCCCACATCAGGTGTAGCATAAAAAATGCATATTTTTCGTCTCTCCTGATCTCACAAAACCAAATATTGATAAAATTAATACCACGTGGTCTTCATTACGTGGCGATTAGGGTACCAGATGGTTTTTGTCTCATCTGAATCCTCAAATTTTTCATCCATATAGCTTTGAAGTTGAAAATTGTTGCAAGTTACCCCGTTTGACGGTAAAACGTATGTTGACTCTAATCTTGATGTTAACATTTCTTTAGTAACGAAACTTGATATTGACAATGCTCTTGAAACTTTAACAAATTCCATTGTTGAAGCCCGGAGCATTTCAATTCCAAAATGTGAAGTAAAATTTTAATCCGTGATTATAGACGATGATCTTAAACTCTTGATCCGTCTTAAAAACGTGAGGAGAAGGCAATTTCAACGCACTCGCGATCCTGCAATGAAAATTATATGGCAGGATTTGCAGAAAGAAATCAAGAAACGTTTTGCTCAATTAAGAAACAAAAATTTTGAAAATAAAATTTCGCAATTGGACCCTGGCTCTAAGCCCTTTTGGAAATTATCTAAAATCTTGAAAAAACCTCAGAAGCCAATACCGGCATTGAAAGAGGAAAACAAATTATTACTAACTAATTGCGAAAAAGCTCAAAAACTTGCTATGCAGTTTGAAAGTGCGCACAATTTTAATTTAGGACTTACTAGTCCAATTGAAAATGAAGTTACTCAGGAGTTCGAAAATATTCTCAATCAAGAGAACGTTTTCGAAAATGCCTGGGAGACTGATTTGGAAGAAGTGAGAACTATTATTAAAAAATTCAAAAACATGAAAGCTCCTGGCGATGATGGAATTTTCTACATCCTCATCAAGAAACTTCCAGAAAGTAGCTTATCATTTTTAGTTGATATATTTAACAAATGATTTCAATTAGCATATTTTCCTGACAAATGGAAAAATGCTAAGGTTGTTCCAATTTTAAAACCAGACAAAAATCCTACAGAAGCTTCTAGCTATCGTCCAATCAGTTTGCTTTCCTCCATCAGTAAACTTTTTGAAAAGGTTATTTTGAACAGAATGATGGCCCACGTCAACGAAAATTCAATTTTTGCCAATGAACAGTTCGGATTCCGCCATGGACATTCGACCACTCATCAACTTTTACGTGTAACAAATTTGATCCGTTCCAACAAATCTGAAGGCTATTCTACTGGTCTTGCTCTTCTAGACATAGAAAAAGCATTCGACAGTGTTTGGCATGAAGGTTTGATTGTAAAATTAAAAAACTTTAATTTTCCAACATACATTGTTAGAATAATTCAAAGTTATCTGTCAAATCGTACACTTCAGGTAAATTATCAGAACTCCAGATCTGAAAGACTTCCTGTAAGAGCTGGTGTTCCTCAAGGCAGCATTTTGGGACCAATATTATACAATATTTTCACATCTGACTTACCTGAGCTACCTCAGGGATGTCAAAAATCTTTATTTGCGGATGACACAGGCCTCTCCGCCAAAGGACGAAGCCTGCGTGTCATCTGTAGTCGATTTCAAAAAAGTTTGGATATTTTTTCTTCATACTTGCAAAAATGGAAGATTTCTCCTAATGCTTCCAAAACTCAACTAATAATATTCCCACATAAACCAAAAGCTCTTTTTTGAAACCTTCAAGTAGACATGTTGTCACGATGAGAGGGGTTCCAATAAATTGGTCAGATGAAGTTAAGTATCTAGGGCTCATGCTAGATAAGAATTTAACTTTTAAAAATCACATTGAGGGCATTCAAGCCAAATGTAATAAATATGTAAAATGTCTCTATCCCCTTATTAATAGAAAATCAAAACTTTGTCTTAAGAACAAGCTTTTGATATTCAAACAAATTTTCAGGCCAGCCATGTTGTATGCTGTACCAATATGGACTAGCTGTTGCAATACCAGGAAGAAAGCTCTGCAGAGAATTCAAAATAAAATTTTGAAAATGATTCTGAGGCTTCCTCCCTGGTATAGTACCAATGAGTTACATAGAATATCCAATGTTGAAACATTGGAACAAATGTCAAATACAATCATTAATAATTTCAGGCAAAAATCGTTACAATCTTCTATTGCCACGATTAATGCGTTATATGTTTAGGTTAAGTTAGGTTAAGTATATTAAAAAAGTTTTTTTTTTTCTCTTATAAGCAGGTGAAATCAACTCACCTGTAAAAAAAAAACTGAACTGCTACGGCAAATGAAATGTAATATGTTATTAACAAAATGTTAATTAAATCTTAAATTTGTTTTACCAAATTAGGATGATAGTGTTGTCTAATAACACAGAACACCTAGATATAAGAAATGAATGTAATGTTTGGAATGATACTAATAAAGAAATTAAAAAAAAAAACTCAGGAGAAAAAAATTGTGTGCGCGCACGATTCGCACAACTAACTAAAAAGGCATTGTTAAACCTATTTGATATAATCTTATATCAATAATTGTACCTCTTACATCATTAACATCTTACTCACCATTATCTCTGAGATCATCTTGGTTGAGTCATTGCTGTTGATTTGTGGAAGTATTTCCTTCCGATACATTAGTATCACGGTGCGCAAACCAAGCAACCTATTTGATTTCTCACCATTTGCATTTTTCATACTAACTAAAACCCCCAGGTGTGAACCGCTCCTGATTGCCACTCGGTTCCATTACCCGTCGTGCACTTGCAGCTCAGCACTATCGCCGTTTGTGAACTTGAGCAGCGACAGTGTGTCTAACCGAACCGGTTTCTGGCATGACCGTATGACACCAACTGTAGCGGTTCATACAGAGCACAGCGCAGAGGTCCAGTTTTCAGAAAAGCTTGTTAATCCCAACTCTTATTCTTTGGGGCCTTCCTTAGCCGAGTGATTAGAGACCGCGGCTACAAAGCAAAGCCATGCTGAAGGTGTCTGGGTTCGATTCCCGATCGGTCCAGGATCTTTTGGCAATGAAAATTTCTTTGACTTTCCTGGGCATAGAGTTTCATCGTACCTGCCACACGATATACGAATGCGAAAATGGCAACTTCGGCAAAGAAATCTCTCAGTTAAAAACTGCGGAAATGCTCTTAGAAAACTAAGCTGAAAAGCAGGATCTGTCCCAATGAGGACGTAATGCCAAGAAGAAGAAGAAGAAGAAGAAGAAGAAGAAGAATAAGAAGGGTCTGTAATCTTAGAACATATTCCAGAATTATACTTGTTATCATCAAAAGTTGTGAAATATGACCACTGAACCACTGTGGGCCGTGTCGCCGTTACTGGTGTCCAGTTCGGCTCTGTAAACTACTGCAAGATTTTTCTGTTGCACACATTTATGGCGACCATGAATCAAACAAACCATTAGTGCGCCAATAAATAGCTGTTTGTTGCTGTTTTGTTGCACCGGCGGCCATCCTTTCCCCCGCCCCGTTGCAGCCTCCGACAATAATCTCTCACGGCGGTCAAAGTGTGCAACAAAATGCATTTTTATGACTTTACTTCAACCGAGGTGGTGCGTTGTGGTGAGTGAGTTGATTGGAGGCGCAGGCTCAAGACACCATCATTCAATCATCAGCAATCATCAAAAAATAAAACCCAGTTTTTTCGTTTAAATTTGGAGAAATCCTTATGAAAATCTATCATCGCATTACAGATAGACAGTGCAATGCAATGATAGATTTTCTTGAGCATTGCTTCAACTTTGAGCGAAAAAACTGGTTTTGAAAATTTGTAAAACGATGATGGTTATTTTCCTCTTAAGGTGTAGATCGGGAGATAGGCATACAGGATGGGTTCCGTAATCTCTGAGCCAGGGACGAAAAAAATCATGCTCACTATACTCAATTCACTGACATTTATGCCACCATCAAAGTAACCGCACCACCACCAATATGATTGCACCAATGAAGATGGCACAAAAGTAGATGAAAAAACAAACAACGATGCCCGTACGTCGCTGGTGTTTTTGATTATCAGAAGCAGAAGAGTGTCAGTTTTAGAAAATTGATTATCATTGAGGTTCATACTAATTAAAAAATATGGTGCTTTACGGGTAATGAACGATCCGATGCACGGAATCGATGATGTTGACGCGTCTTTACTGTGCTTTGTGCAAAAATTACAACTTCCCGAAGTGGAATGTAAAAAAGTCAAGCTGTCCAGAATGAATATCATTGTTTGCTTCCGATGATCATAAAGCGGTTGAGTATCAGCAGGGTAAAAGGAAACTGACAATCTTGCGGCAAGCGCTTTGCCAATCTTTGTTGTGTTGTCAAGGCGAGGATAAAAACAAATAAAAATCAACGAAGATTCTACCCAGCAAGTTTCAATGTAGGCGATAGAGATGGGCGACTCACTCACGAATCATTCAAAAGAGTCGATTCTCGATAATGAGTGAACGAATCACGGTTCTTTTCAAAAGAGTCATGATTCATTCGCACTGAGTGTTTTAGAAGAGGGCTTAAAAATGTATTAGGAATCATATTTTCGAGTTGGAATTATCATAGTCAAACAATTCGGATATGTATCAATAGTTAAAGTTGCTGTACGGAAAAAAATATCATTCAAAAATTGTTATTTTTGTTTCTTGTGTAAAATACATACCTAATTCATTTTTGGTTTTATAAAATGAGTCATCGAATCGATCAGAAGAGTCGATTCACTTTTGTGAGTGAGTCACCTACGATTCGCTCTCCAAATTTGATCATTTTGCCCATCTCTAGTAGGCGAGGGTAGATTGAGTATTTTCGTCCCTGCTCTGAGCAGTTAAAGGAGTGCAATAGAATCGTGCCTATAGAACTTAGTCAACCGTTATTCTGAGATATTAACAATTAAGATGCATTTTTTTTTTCTTTTCTTTACAGGTAATCACAAAACACAAAACAATGTTTTACGTCCGAGAAATTCTAGAACTGCTTGAATGAAAATGGATTCCGAAGGTAAATATCCTAAATAACATTTAATGTTTCATTACGCTCTTAAGAAGGTTTTCAAGACCAATCAATACTGACATTGATAGAATAACCATGAGCGGTAACTGTGAAGCTTATCCTTAAGTACAATCTGAAGGTCGTGGGTTCGTATCCCATCGATCGATGGATTGAGGATTTTTTCGGGTTGGAAATTTTCTGCTCTTCACCTTCTTCTCTTACACATGCGAAAATAGTCAAGTGACGAAGTAAATTCTACTTTATATTTAATTTAAATTTGGAACTAATTTTTGTTCTTTTAGCTTTTTATGAAAGCTGAGAATGAAACTATGGACACTTTTTTTCTGGACATAAGGACACCTGGAACCTGTTTCAGAAGGAACTGATACATTTCACATCCGCATGAAAGATACGATGGTTCAAATTTCATAATTCCCATTACGATTTACAAGAGTACCAACAATTAGATTTGGCTTGAATTTGTCGAAAACCTCTGGAACCGGTAGGGTGTGATAATGCTACTACTTAAAATTCATAATTTTTCATCCAGATCTAAATAGACAACATATCACATACCGAACATAAAATTCTTAATCTTATTCCTGGCGTTACGTCCGAACCGAAAAGATCCGATGAATTCAAACTCATGCCCTTCACCAATGATTCCTCCGGGAAGAACTTTTGATCACTATGATTTTTGAAACCAGCTCCAATAGGGCTCCAGAAAAGCCTTCAACTATTCCGCCAGAAATTCTGTCAGGACATCGTTCAGGGATTCCTCCAAGGATTATTGCAGGGATTTTTCTAGAAAATTCGCATGGAGTTTCCGCAGGAATATCTGCAGTGAACCCTTCATAGATTCCTCAAGTAAAATTCTTGCTAGGATTTCTTCAGTGATTTCTCCAAGAATTCTTCCAGGGATGCTTCCAGGTATTCCTCCAGGACTTCTACAAGCGACTACTCCTGAAATTATTTCAGAGATTCCTTCAGAAACTCTTTCAAGGATTTTTCGAAGAAAATCTCTATAGTGATCCTTGCAAAGACGTCTCCACCCAGACAACAAGAAGTCGCAAAGAAATTCACGTAATAACTCGTTTATTCATACAAATTAAACCAAACCCGCAAAACACTGTGTATAAAATAGTCAGATTGATGAGTTCTCTCGCATAAAACGCTTTTTTTCTGAGTTCATTGAAAAAAATATATTGTTTCGTCCCGTACATTAGTACAATGTAAGTTGAATCAATCCGTAGCAGCTGTCAAATCAACATTTGTTATCATAAGTTAAGTCGCATAAGATCACAGGTTAGTTCGGTAGAAAAAAATCCTCGCATTGTATGCTATTATTCATCACATAATATGTGCACGTATATCGCCTCCACTTTTGCACGTAGAAGGCCTATTCGCGACATCTTATAAGTGAAATTTTGCACATACAAAGCCTCCAGGTGATTTCATTTTGGTTGTCTGGGTAAGACAATCTTCAGGGGTTACTCTAGAGTCTAGAACAATCTCTTCAAGGATTATTTCAGATATTTCATCAGAAATTCCTCCATAGATTCCTCCTAGAATATACGCAGGGATCGCTCCAGGGATTCCATCAGGAAATTCTTCAGGAGTTCCATCTGGAATTCCTCCAGGAATTCTTTTCTTCACGACTTTTTTTAGGGATTCCTCCAGGAATGCTCTTAGGAATACCACCTGGAAAATCCCTACATGAATTATTTAGATGAATTTTTCAGGTAATCTTCGTGAATCCCTTAATGCATTCCTCCATAAATTTCTCCAGAAATTCATCCATGGATTCCTACAAGGATTATCCAGGAATTTCTTTAGAAATATCTCAGCAGGGATTTCTTCAGGAATTCCTCCTGCATATTCTTCCCAGAATTTTCCAAGGACTGCTGGAGAAATTTATGCAAGCGTTCCTCTTGAGATGCCTCCAGGGATTTCGTAAAAAAATTACCCAGGTAATGATCCCTGTATCAATTAACCTAGGTAACCTTTCATTGATTCGTTCAACAATTTACCATTCAGAGATTCCTATAGGAATTTCTCCATAGACTCCTCCAGGGATTCTTCCAGGAATTCTTCAAGAGATTTACTCAGCATATTCTTCAGGATTCCATTCAAGAATAACTTCAGAAACATCTCTACATGTGTTTCTCTAAAAATTATTCCAGAGATTTTTTCTGGAAATCCCTACAGAGATTTCCTGGGGTTTTCACAAAAAGACTGCTGCAAGTATTTTGCTAAGGATTTTTCAAAGAAGCTTCCAGGAATTAATCAAGGATCATTAAGGGAATTCTACCAGATATTCTTCTACAGTTAACTCTAAGGATTCCTTCATGTAATACTACAGAGATTTCTCCATATTTTTTCCTAGAGGGCATCATCCAGGGATCTCTAGGGATTACTGTGAGGATTTCTTCATTTTTTTTCTGATAGTTCCTCCGAGGATGGCTCAAAGAATTTCATCTAGTGATTCCTTCAGGAATTTATCCAGGAGCTTTTCAAAGACTTCTTCTGTCAAGGAGTTCCTCGAGCAATTCCTGGAAAAAAAATTAAGGAAACTCTAGAGAGGTACTCTTAGTATGATTTCTGGCTAAATCCTTGATTAAATGCAAAAGGGAATCTCTAGAGGAATTTGTACAGGAATTTTTAGAGGCCAATAACGAATCTCTGGAAATAAGTCTTGGGTAATTCCTGTAGAAAAATCTTTGAAGTGATTCATGTAGTAAATTTATTGAAGATATATCGACCATTTTTACTTGTTGACTTAATAATAAATAATAAATAAATAAATGGGAAAATTCTTGAAGGAAAATCTTGAAGTAATTCTGTGTAGAATCCCTGAAGGAATTCCTGGCGGAACCTTTGAAGAAATTCATGGTGGAATCTCTGGAGGATTGTCTGAAGAAATTTTCGGAATAATTCCTGGAGGAATCTCGGGAGGTCTACCTGGGGAAGTTTCTGCAAGTATGCTTGGAGCAATTTCTGCAAAAAATATTGAAGAAATCTTATCCTTCTTCTTCTTCTTCTGCTTTCTGAAGAAACCAAAAAATAAAAGGAGTTATTCTTCAAAATTGTATTTTTTTAAATCCCTGCTGGAATTTCTAGATAAAGCCAAAAATTGTTATAGAGATTTTCCTGGTGGAATCTTTGGAGGAGTCTCTATAGGAGAAAGCTTTATAAGATTATCAGGAGAAAACGTTTGCAGAAATCTCTTTTTTTTTTTTTTTTTTTTTATATTTATTTGTGACATTTTACACCAGTTGGTGCATTCATGTCGATGAACTATTATTATATTAGGTGTTTGACAAATAAGTGCAAAATATTGTGGAACATAAAACAAAAGAATAACTTATCTGCATCCTGCTGTGGATATTCTGCTTCGCCGTCATTTCTAGTCGATCGCTCAGGTTGTGATTTTCTGTCGCTCTGTTTCGATTTTATCCTGTTTGTTGTTATCAAAGATAACCATTTTAGCACTTTCTTTTGCATTGTTCTATTTTCTTCTCGCATAAACTTTTTTTTTTGTTTTCTGTTACGTTCTCCGTACTTTAATTTTCACTTCATTTTTATCACTCATTCAATTTCTCCATAGTTTCCCATTTCACTCCGTTGTAATTCTTCATCACTTTCAGCGATTATTCGACATGTTCTTTGGCACATTACAAATCACGGTACACTTCCACTTCACGCAGAAAATCCAGCAGACGTTTCTCGCAGTCATCGTTGTTCCGTAAAGCTGCTTGCAGGCTAGTTGCGCTTATTTTGAATTTATTTCTGGCATTTTCAAACTTCCTGCAGTTCAGGATGATGTGTCGAACGTCCACGACAGTTCCACAGCTTTCGCACACTGGAGGAGACGATTTTTTCAGCAAGAATTCATGGGTCATCCTCGTGTGCCCAATTCGCAGCCGAGTCAGAACGCGCTGATCGGTAGAACTCTTCTGATCTGTCCATCTTTCTGTTCCTGGCTTAATCTCTCTCAGTTTAACATCTGTCATGCTGTGCCATCGATTCTCCCACTTATTGCGGATAATTTCCTTAACTGCTTTGATCGCATCGTTTCTTGGAATAGAAATATTTAATGGTGGGAGTTTTCGCCCCTCGCCGGCAAGCCGATCAGCTTCTTCGTTACCATTTATCCCAGTATGACCAGGAATCCAACAAAGATGGACTGTACGGTTTCGTAAAAGGTGCTCAATTTCCTGTACCCACGGGTGCGAGGATTTCCCCCCTTCTATGGCAAGTAGGCAGCTAGCTGAATCGGACAAGATTACTGTTTCGTTGATTACGCTGCTAGTTAGAGCCGATTTGATTGCGAAGGCTTCCGCAGAAAAAACGCTACACTGTGACGGAAGACCTATCGATTGCTGAGTGTTGTCACTGAAAACACCAGCTCCAACAGTATTACCACTTTTAGAACCATCGGTGTATACAGCCGTTGCATTATGGAAACGATTGGTCAATAGCTCTTGTATTACTGGTCGCACTATTGCTGGATTGTCTCCAGCCTTCACATGTTGTTTTACATCCCATACCACGTGTGGTTTGGCGTCATTCCACATTCGATGCGTAAAACGTGACCGTACAGCAATACTTGGAAGTTGCATTCCACTAACTTCCATCAAACGGTCCGAGGCGCGTTTCACCACTGGCAGGCCAATGTTTCTTTGGTCTTTCTCCAGCATGCGAATGGCGACACGAGTCACTGCTTGCAGTACCAGAAGGTCGAACGGTAACGTACCTGATTCAGCCATAATCGCCGGAATTGGACTGGTTACATAAGCACCCGACGCAAATCGAATCATTCGATTGTAGACAGGTGCAAGCATTTCAATGACGGAGTCTTTTGCTCTACTGACGAGTCCTATGCCGTATAGAAGGCGCGATGTTATTATTGCCGATCCGATGCGCAATAACGAAGTTCGTTGACCACGGGGTGTTCTTGCCGCTAAGATTTTCATTATTCGCAGCCGTGATTCGCAGCTGCTTTTAACTTGCTTGCAATGTTGTTTAAATGTCAGAGTTCGGTCGAGAGTGACGCCAACAATCTTTAGTTGTCTTGTCTTAGGTATAGCAACCCGATCTATACATATGTTATGACTAGTTTCTCTGCGGACGTTTGGGCTTGCGTAGAGGATTTTAGATTTTCCAGTGGAAATGCAAAAACCGACACTTTTAGCCCATTTGTTAACCGCTCTTACTGCGGCCTGTAAAGCACGATGTAGAGCTTGCTCTTTGTTCTTACGCACCACTAACAAGATGTCATCTGCGTATAGGAGTACAGTGACAGCTTTAGGAACCACTTGGAATATCGGTTGCATCGCTACCAAAAATAGCGTAACTGACAATACTGAGCCTTGAGGTACCCCATTTTCCAATGGCAATTCACGTGACAAGACATTACACACTTTAACCTTGAAAGTACGATCGGCGAGGAAGCTGCTCAATATTTTATACATCCGGCCGCCAATCTGCCACTTCCGCAGGGTACGCAAGATGCCATATCTCCAAGTGGTGTCGTATGCCTTTGAAAGGTCTAATGATGCTATAAGGCAATGTTCATCTGTTTGTGGTAGTATCTCGTCTAGCTCTGCTAGGTAGGTATCGATGCCACGACCAGCTCGGAACGCATGTTGTCTTTTATCGAGTCGTCCATTTGATTCCAGTTCGGCGTTTAGTCTTCGGTTGACGATTCGCTCAAAAACTTTCGCGATGCAGTTTATCAGCGTAATTGGCCGGAACGCAGCGGGGCCTGAGTCAGAACAGTCTGGTTTCGGAATAGGCACAATAATTCCGGTTTGCCAGCTGCGCGGGTACACACCACTACTCCAAACTCTGTTAAGCAACTGCAACAACGCAATTTTCACGGAAAAGGGAAGTCTTCTTAGCATCGGATATCCTACTGAGTCTGGGCCTGTAGAGACACTCCGACCTTTATCGAGTGCCCACAGAAGCTCATTTAGAGTGAAGTCCGAGTTATATTCGTCATTTGTATCAGGCAGAGTATCTACGCGATCCTGTTCTGCTTTCTCCTTCGCCATTTGAAACAATGGAGGGTAGCTCGTGGTCGCCGATCTCTCCCAGTAATGCTTCGCGAGTTCTTCTGCAACTTCTTCCGGTTTATCGGTGTATCCGTCCGGTCGCTTGATAACGGCCGTAGGAAATTGTCGCTTACCTCTCAACGTATTGACGGTTTTCCACATTTCCGCTGCAGTGCTATTTGTTGATATTTTTCCAATGAAATCTTCCCATGACCGATTTTTAGCTTCCTTTACTGCTCTTTTCGCTGCTGATCTGGATTCTTGGAATCTTGTTAGTGCATCATGTGTGTCTTGTCCTGCTGCTCGGGTACGCTTCAATGCTCTAAGTGACTTTCGACGTTGTTTGATGGCCGTTTCAACTTCGGGACACCACCATGGTACCGATTTGGGACCGACTTTATCAGACGTTTGAGGGATGCTTGCAGTCGCAGCCGAAAGCAGCCGATTCACGAATTCATCTACATCGATTTCATCTCCCGGCTTTATGCTGCTAGCAGTCAGCCGTTCATATTTCGTCCAGTCCGCTTGGTCATAGAGCCATCTTCTTTGCTTCGATGTGACCTTCGATGACCCAGGTGCTGATATGACGATTGGGAAATGATCGCTGTTATGTGTGTCCGCGAGTGTTCGCCAAACAAATTTGCGGGCGAGCGTCTCGGAGCATATCGAAAGATCTATGGCCGACAAACAACCTGTAGCTGGGTCAATCCGAGTGGGTGAGCTGTCATTCAAGATGATGAGTTGTTTTTCTAACGTTTTCTCAGCGATGAAGCGGCCAAGTTGATTTGTTGATGTGGAGCCCCAGGCAAAATGGTGCGCGTTAAAGTCACCAAGGAGCATAATTGGTGGTGGGAGTCGGTCAAGAAAGTGGTCAAGGTCGGTTTGGCACTGTTGAGCGCTTGGGGGAACATAAATCGATACCACCGTTATTGGGGTCGGAAGGTGTATACGCACTGCGATAGCTTGAAGATTGCTGTCGATGTCGATGCGCTCAAAAGGTATTCCTTCTCTGATCGCAAGACCCACTCCTTGCTGCCAATACCTACGAGTTCCGTTTTTGAGGAATAAAGTGTATTTATTTCCTATAAAGTTAGGAGTAATGATTCTGCTGTCCGCTTTAGTTTCTTGCAGTGCCACGACGTGTGGCTGAAATTGATTAACTAACATTTTGAGCTCATTGATGTTGGCGCGTAAGCCACGCATGTTCCACTGCAAAGCAAAGCTATTGGTTGCTTCATTGTGGTATGTTGTAGGTCCTGATAATGACGACTTTGATGATGATGAAGAGGAGCTACGTACTCTCACTGGCAATTCGACTGGATTACAGGAGGAAACAGAGGGTGCAAGACACTGGTGACTGGTCCCACTCTCATCCCCCCGTACATCCACTCCCGTTATAGGGAGGGGGGAGGTTACTTCACGCTCTCCATCCCCACGCCGATTGTATGCCACCGAAGTGACTCTGGTGCTGACTGTGCTCGTTTGATGATGTTGTTGCGATGACGGTTGTTGTGGTTGACGGACTTCACCGACAGAGAAATGCGGGGCATAATGCGTGGACAGTGTGTCTGGTGGCAATCGATGGTTTGCTTCCAGCCGATCAGACCCTTCCAAGACATAAGATGGAGAGACTAGATTCAGCCGGTTTAC
Organism: Aedes aegypti; assembly: GCF_002204515.2. Classification (NCBI taxonomy): domain Eukaryota; kingdom Metazoa; phylum Arthropoda; class Insecta; order Diptera; family Culicidae; genus Aedes; species Aedes aegypti. The sequence goes on from NC_035108.1 coordinate 387,778,883, forward strand.
GTTGGGGATTGTTGATGTTTCTAGCGAGCGGTTCGCTAGGTTGATTTCGAATTGAGTGGTTTGTGTTGACAAGCGGGGTGGTATAAGGGTAGATGGTTTGGAGGTGTATGCTGTTGATTTAGAATCGACCGCAGAGGGGGATTCTCCATCAACGGGTTGGGGTATGACGTCCCGGACAGATCCTCCGCCCTGCTGCGCTCTCGCATTTGAGAGTGAAGAAGGTACTACACATTCCCTTACTTCAAGCCGATTGGTGACGTTGTCCGTTATTTCAGGCAGGGTCGTTATGTGGGGCGGTGGTGACTTAGAGGAGTTGATTTTATCGATTATGCTGACTAGGGGGCGTTTCCTCGATTTCAATGTCCTCGTCACCAGTTAGCGGGTCCTGATCGGCGGGTAATTTTTTCGGAGGCGGACTATTTCGACCTGGAGAACTATTATTGCTTCGGTTTTGCCGTTTTTTCTTTTTTCCATATTCTGCTTTTTGCTGAGTAACCGCTGGTGACCGATTTCTTAACTGCATTCCTAGTACTTGCGCTTCTCTTGATTTTCTTGCTGCCGGCGGGGTTGGCTCAACAAATTGCACTGGCTGTATTGATTGAGTAGGCTGGGACGTTTCGGTGGATTGGATTGGTTGCTCGATTCGGCCTTCTGGTAATTGCTTTATGTTCAGGGAAACCATAAGTTTTTCAATTTGTTCGTCCTTCTTTTTCATCTCACCCAAGATATGCGCTATGTATGCATCTTTCTGTTCCATTCTCTTCTCCAGTTCTTCCAATTTCTTGCGATCAGCAGTCTGTTGCGCAGCAGCTGCAGCATAGCTTCCTAGTTGCTGGTCCACTCGCTTACGTGCTTCAGAGAAGGTCAGGTTGTGGTCCACTTTCAATCGAATTACTTCCATTTCCTTTTTAAATACCGGACATTGACGGTTGTTCGGCCTATGGGGGCCATTGCAGTTGATGCAATGGGCATCTTCATTGCATATTTCATCCCTTGCGATTTCGTGTTCGGCTGAGCAATTCAGACATCTTTTCGGACCAGGGCACCGGACACTGGAATGACCATACCGGGCACAACCATAGCATAATAGTGGATTGGGGTAATACGGACGAGTGGGAGTACGAAGTAGGCCGATTTTAACATGCGATGGATAATTGCACCGATTGAACGTTAGGATTAGAGTAGACGTGTTAGCTCTCTCTCCATTCACCTTGCGAGTAATCCGTTGGACACGGATAACACCTTGTCTGGCAAGGTTATGCAAGATATCGTTCTCCGCCATACGAATAAGCTCGTAACAGGAGATGACACAGCGGCTAATATTTAGGTTGGGATGGAAGTTGACAACAACTTCAGCACCGTCCGAAAGAGTGGTAAGTTTCAGCAATTTGTTTACCTGGGCTTGATTTCTCACCTTGAGCATGTAGCGGGTTCCTTGCGCTTCAGTCGACGCTCCTTCGATGGGTCCGCCGGCGGCTACTTCCACCGATTCTCCAACGATAAAGGGGTCCGACATCAACGGGTTGTTCTTCTCATCCTTACTCCGTAACTGCAGATATGTCAGCGAACCAAGTTCATTCCCTAATGTTGCAGCAAGAGATGGCCATCTTTCTCTTGACCCTCCAGGATCGCCGCTGCTAGCGGCGGTCATGATCACCGTCCCTTACCCTTTCGCTTCAATATACGGCGGACGTCGGAAAACCGAAAGGAGCAGCGGTCACCCGCGATTCGCTCACGTTTTGACACTTTATGCCACTCGGGTTGCTCGGTAGTATAACTCAATGGGCACCACCACACAAACAACGTATGGTGCGATGGCGGGGTATTTTCGCTGTGCCATGCAGCAGATGCACTCTTATTTCACCTTTCACGCACTGATTTTTATCGATTTTGATGAGATATCGATATTCATCACTTAGAATCACTAGTCACAAACCGGTGGAAAGCTTTGGATAGCGATCCAAGCGCGAAAACACACGAAAATCACGAAAGTATTCGGAGCGCGTTGTGGTAACTGTATTCAACAACTGTGTCCCGAACTCGAAGTGAGAAATCTCTTGATTTAAAAGTTCCCAGAGAAATCCTTGGAGGAATCTCAGTAAAGTTTGAACTGGATTCGACTGGATGAACCAATGGAGGAATCTCTGAAAAAAAAACCTCGCCAAATCTCCAAATAATTCTTTAAGAGATTTTCTGCAGAAAATTTGGAGGAATCCCTAGAGAAACATCTGATAGAATTCCTGAAGTAATTGCTAAATGTTATCTTGGAGCCCTGTTGGAACCGATCTAAAATATCTTAAAACCATCAAAAGTTCTTCTTGGTCGAATGCTCGGAGGAATTGCTGATGAAACCCCTTGTGAAGAAATCACTGTTAGGATTACGGTAGAAATTATCTTGGAGGAATTTCTGGTACAATTCCTGGAAGAATCTACGAAGGAATTTATGAGTATTCATATGTATATACACTACCCGTCATAAATACGGACTCACTAAAATAAGTATTGCAACACTCAGCTGAATATTGAATCACCCCCAAAAAGTTAAGCATCACCTCAAAACAGGTTAATTTTACATTGCTATATCTCGAGATCCTTACGACTTGCAAAGAAGCGATCTTCAGCAAAGTTGTTCAGGGGATCAAGGACATCTGGAAAACGAACAGTTTAGTTCGCGATTTTGCCGCTAGGTGGCGTTAGTGAGTAAGTAAAATTGAGCATTTCAAACTAGTTCTAGCTTGTGATCCATAAGAGATAGAAAGTTCGGGTCTTGGGCAAAGTTGCTCAGGGGTTCAAGGACATCCGGAAAGTGAACAGTTTAGTTCGCGATTTTGCCGCTAGGTGGCGCTAGTGAGCATGTAAAATTGAGTATTTCAAGCTAGTTCTAGCTTGTGATCCATAAGAGATAGAAAGTTCGGGTCTTCGGCAAAGTTGCTCAAGGGTTCAAGGACATTCGGAAAGCGAACAGTTAAGTTCGCAATTTTGCCGCTAGGTGGCGCTAGTGAGCATGTAAAATTGAGCATTTCAAACTAGTTCTAGCTTGTGATCCATAAGAGATAGAAAGTTTGGGTCTTCGGCAAAGTTGCTCAGGGGCTCAAGGACATCCAGAAAGGGAACAGTTTAGTTCGCGATTTTGTCGCTAGGTGGCGCTAGTGAGCATGTAAAACTGAGCATTTTAAACTAGTTCTAGCTTGTGATCCATAAGAGATAGAAAGATCGGGTCTTCGGCAAAGATGCTCAGGGGTTCAAGGACATCCGGAAAGCAAACAGTTTAGTTCGCGATTTTGCCACTAGGTGGCGAAAACCCGAACTTTCTATCTCTTATGGATCACAAGCTAGAACTAGTTTGAAATGCTCAATTTTGCATGCTCACTAGCGCCACCTAGCGGCAAAATTGCGAACTAAACTGTTCGCTTTCCGGATGTCCTTGATCCCCTGAACAACTTTGCTGAAGATCGCTTCTTTGCAAGTCGTAAGGATCTCGAGATATAGCAATGCGAATTAACCTGTTTTTAGGTGATGCTAAACTTTTCAGGGTGATTCAATATTCAGCTGAGTGTTGCAATACTTATTTTAGTGAGTCCGTATTTATGACGGGTAGTGTAATAATATTATGTATGTGAGGCCAAGAAAGCCGTAGAAGTAAATATGCAGCTTTCCAGCAAGATCCAGCTGGCTGAAGAACGTAGTTCGAATCCCATCGATCAAAGATCTTTTCTAGTTGGGATTTTTCTTGACTTCCCAGAGCATAAAGAATCTTTGTACCTGCCACAGGATATACACATACAACCCAGTGAACCACGTATCGTATAAGAATGTGCATCCAAAATCACATATTAATGCGTCCAAAATCAGAATCACACAAGATGCCATATTAAGCGTTATCAATGTCAATACAAGTTGTATATTAATTCCCAATACGATTCATAAACGACAATCTGTGTTGACAACAAAACATGTCGTAAATAGTGCAACGTAGAATCGCGTTATGTTATATAAACTGACAGATCATATATCAATCCAGAAAGCATCGTATAAAATCGCAATAACTTAGCAAAAATTGCCAGCCAAACTTTGTCTATCTGCTGACGATGGGCCTCAAAGAACAACAAAGTATGTGTCGCTGTACATGAAACATGTATTAATATTGGCAAATAATCACCCATCGGATATGCAACCCTTGGTGGTACAGTGGTTAGGTGCCAGATTCCTGATTCAGAGGTCCCGCATTCGAGACTCGCTGGAATCTTTTTTTTTATTTTCATCCAAATTTTGTGGCACCGTATATCTGATCGCAGAAAGTCCGAAAAAGTCGTGCCAAGTACGCATATAGCCTCCACTTTGGTAGGTATATAGCCTTTTCGTGTACAAGTCCCGTATATTTTGTAAACATTCATAACTTAAGAAAGTTTGCAAGTTGTCAAACAGTTGTTATTCACAGGCAGGTTCTTTCCGATGAGTTTTTTTTTAATTCTTCTAATAGCTTCTTCTTGAACTGAAGGTTCATCTCTCCAATGTCTCTATCAAGTATTTACATAGAGTTTATTATGGAACTTCTCAAAGGATTCCTCAGAATCAAAATAGAATAGTTAAATTTCTACATTGCATTAATGAGGAAACAATTTCTTTAAAAATTTCTTCAGACAATTCTCAATGCATTTTCAGGCAGTGTCCACAGGCCTTCTACATTTGTTCTATAAATTTCTTCAAGAAATTGTTTGATTACCTATTCACCCAGAGATTTCTCAACAAATTTCTCTAAAGATTCTTCTTCGTCTCACACCAGAAATTTTACAAAGAAATTCCAACATGGATTGTTTCTGGATTTTTTAATGTATTTTTATAAAAATGTTTACTATGTTGAACGTTTACCAAAACCTACATCTACGCAACTGGAGGATTTTAAGGAAATATAACTTCCACCTAAGTCATGGTTGGTTCAAAAATTCTCAGAATGTCATTTACCAAACTTTTCTCTTTTCATTTACAGTACTGGACAGAATAAAGTACGCATTGGCCGTTTTTCCATACAAAATGATCAAGTTTGGAGTCTTATATAACGGTTTCTAGTTGTCCGATTGACCTGAAATTTTCACCGCAGCTTGAAAGTAACCTCAAATTGGCTAGGCTAGAAATTCATAGTTTTTCATTAACGAACTTTTAAGTTATCGCAAATCTCAAATTTTGATAAAAATGACAAAATTTTAAAGTAAAAATAATTTTTAAATGAAAATATTTGGAGCTATATGTCCTTCTGCAACAATTTGATTCTGTACAATTTGATAAGACACACAAGTTTGCAGAACATCATTTTTCGGTAAAACTGATTGTTTTCAAAATATTTTCGAAATTAAATTTTGCAATTTTTTGCAAATTGAGAGATTTTCAATAATTTAAAAGTTTGTGTTTCAAATGCAGTGATATTTTAATTGAGTAAAATCTATGTTATATCTAGGCTGTGGTGAAAATTTCAGATCAATCGGAACACTAAAATCTGAAATTCAGATCTCCAAACTTGACCATTTTGTATGGGAAAACGGCCAATGCGTACTTTATTCTGTCCAGTACTATACATTACATTCAAGATGTCCTGGGTGAGTCACCGACCTCTCTGGTTTTAAGTTTTGATGAGTATAGTTTTAACGGCATCAAGTTTTGCACTGTCACGATTCCAATTCAATGACTGATTATCCGACGCTGTTTTGCGTATAGGTCTGAAAATCTGTTGGTTCATAAAATATTTCCTTAGTTATGAAGCTTCTGTTCGACAATGTCCTGTTAAATATCTAGTTCAACAATTGTTTGAGCTTGTTCAAGAATTCCTTTGAACATGAGCCTGAAATCTATTCAGAAATCTTGGGGCTTATGAACACAGCATTAGAAAAGCTAGACAGAACTAGATGCGACCAGATGGATGAAGTGCAACATCACCCAGATATAGGAACAAAATGGTAATCTCAGAAACGCATATGAGAGTTCAACTTTGGGTCATCCTATTGCACGTGGAGCAAATCAAACAGCAACCGACCATGTTCCGGCCATCGATCGTTTCTCACGGGAACCGCTATGATCACAATAATAATTGCCCTATCATAATGACTTGCTTCTGCGCGGCAATCTAAAGATCGAACCCTCATCCGGCGAACGGCATGCTCCAATTAGGCGCTGATTGACCTCCACCGAAAAGTGTCCCGAATCCACCGAAGCGGCGGTTCACAGTAGTAACTATTCACGCACTGTTTACCACTAACTAACTGCACGATATTTGCCGCCGACGACTAACCTGACTGAGGTTGGACCGATTCCGTCCCAGAAAGCTTCGCATGCAAAACAATGCTCTGCCGGCTTCCTTTTTGCTGCCATTCCGTGAAAGTAACTACCGAACAACGTTAACACCACCACTGCACAATGGTCGAACACAAAGTTTGGCAAAAATTAGTGTTATCGCCATGATCGAAGAAATGTATTAATTTTATGTGATAGTTGGTGTTTTTATTGTTTCATAAGGGACTGTTCAAATACAACATAACATTTTTGAATCGCACATGATTTTTTTAGAAATGCAATAAAATTTGACATGATGTGTTTGTATTTGATCAAGTTTGATCGAAATGTGTATCAATGATGAATAAATAGTTTTTGAATGGATTGATTATTAAAAATATCGTCAAAACATATGTAATACATCTCTAAACTATTCTTATTTAAAAACCAGCGAACTTCTTTAAAAGTTTAAAACGTGATGATGACGAATAATTTTTTAAAACTAAAAAAATCAAATTTACTGAGGTCTAATGTAACAAACTTTTAGCGGCATTATATCGTTCAAGGCATGACCTGCGCCATGACGTTCGCAAATAAACTCGATATATATCTAATTGGCTTGTTTAGAGGTATCCAGATTTTTACATATTCTGATTCTACTTTGAAAATTGAGTCAGAATCCAAAATTTCATAATTTTCTGTGATCTGGAACTATTTTTAAATCACATTTAAAGTTAGTATGGAAATCATTTTTGAATCACCCTTCGACAAATTTTACTACGAGACGAGCTGTCATTATGTAAATTGAAATGTCATTGAGTCTACAGATTGAAATCTTCGTTAATCATTTACAATGTCAAAATTAAGACATTGGAGCACAATAAAATTGTTACATTTTGAAAAAATGCACTCTCTTGATTTAGCTATGGCTAAACGACCCAATTGCCTCCAGTTTCTAGATCGTCCCACACTAAGATCCTGCTCCACACGCCCATCGTACCCTTCCAGATTTGGCGACATTTTTCATGCTGGCTTTACCGTAGAGTTGCGCAAGCGCGTGGTTTATTCTTCTCCTCCATATGCCGTTTCCACTTAATCCGCCAAAAATCGTCCTAAGCACATGTCGTTCAAAAGCTCCTAGCGCTTGCAGGTTAGCGTCGTCCGCGAAACAGTTCAACTGACTGGATTTATTGAAGATCGATTTTGGGAGTTTTGGCCCCCTCTTTGTATGAAGCCCAACCATTGTGCACTGGTAAGGAACCCTCCATCCTCCACCAGACCGGCTTCGACAACATTGGCTTGCAGCCGCGGGTAATTAAAATGCCGATTCGGTAGTGTTTCTCACTATTTTTGGCGCGTTACTCGTAGGCCATGCTAAGTAGTTTCGGCGTGTGGCTTCCACGAGGTCCGAACTTCGGTGCTCCGGAGTGCGAAAGAGAAATGCATTGTTTGCGGATAGGGTGTTCCAGAAAACGTGGGCATGACTTAAGCATACTGCTTTTTCAAGACTAGTGTGTTTGAAAAATAAAAACAGTCTTTTATACATTTGAGCAGATTTTGAATTTTGAGAGATTTATCTTTCCCCCTAATTATTAAGCGAGTTACAGGTCATGGACGCACTTCTTATCAGTTTTACCCAAATATAGTTGAACGACTTTGTTACTCGAAATCTGTGCTAAATCACAAATCACTTATTTTGATGGAAACTATAAGGAAGATTTTGATAAAAATATTTTTTACTACTAAAGCTTCAACAAAACAATATTGTGAGGTCAGATAAGCGTTGATTTTCTAATATCAACATTTCCAATGTAAAAAATTTATTTGATAAAACTAAAGTACCACAGATTGCATTTTTACTACCCTTAAGAAAATTATTAAATAATATAAAAAATATTTGTTTGTTCGAAAAAATACCATGATTCTTGTTATCAAAGTCGTGCCTATACTTTCTGGAACACCCTAAATCTGGTTGAGGGCACCCCGGCAGGCTTTCTGTTGGAGACGGTGCGATACAGTTCGGTAAGACACTCCTGACTCGTCGAAGATTTACATCGCCGTCATGGGGAAAGGGAAGTTGTAAGTACAAAAGGGCTTCCAGGTGGTGTTTTCCCAGCGTGTCGCTTGATGGCTGGTTCGCACAGATCGACCGGTCAAAAGACTTGTTCCGTGGATGACGCTAAGTAGCTGTAGGTACTTTGCTAATTTGAATGTGAAATCGAGTGAAATAGTATGCGCGAAGATGAATCCAATGGGGGTGCATACTTTCTCTCGTTTCCGGTTCAGATTTTCGGTTGGGGTGGATATGCTTGTTTTAAGTAAATCTTTGGTTGGATTTTTTTTTTCAATTTAGTGTGAATTATTTGGATACCATGGGGACTGGCAAATTTCTTTTATCCTTATTTTGCTTTGGATATTTTCAGAAAAACTACTAGTTAACGCAAAATAAATTTCCAGGAATATCTCTACAAATTCTACAAGAATTTCTTTTTGAATTTCGCCTCACATTTCTCCAGGTTCTTTCCTAATATTGTTTTTTAAAAATCCCTACAAAAATTCTTCAATGGATCCAGAAATTGTTCAGAATGAACTTCTTGTCCAAAAAAATCTCGCCATTGTTTTTTCAAAACTTATCTTACAAATTCCTCTTATTATAATAATGGCTCTTCGAGGAATTACTCCAAGAAATTTAATCGAATTTCTCTTATATATTCCAAATTTGTCTTAGCATTTCTAAGCTTCAAGCTTAACATTCACTAGGAAAAAATCAACCAAATTATTCGTTTAAACATCTCAAGCACGTCCTCAAGATATTTCTATCAGAATTGAACCTAAATATACTTGTAGGATTCTGCATGAACAACGGGTACTTCAATAATTATATAGAGATTATGGAAATTTAGACATAAAATTCCACCAGAAATTCTATAGAAAATGCTCAATCAATTCCTAAAGGTTAACAAATTTACTTATTATAACGATTATCTCGATTATTTCGATTTTTCACCGCTGAAGTTAATTTTTTTCTCGGTATCTGAGTCTTACTAAGCAGATGCTTGTTGCGCAGTCGAAGATGGAATATTAAGTGGTGAGCTCGTTTTATGTTTTTGTTTCAAATGTGCTAAATAAAGTGGTTTTATTGTCGAGATAACGGAAGGGATACTATTTGTATCTGTTCAGCAAACCTTATTAAACGATTTGCATAATTTTAAAAAGCGAAAAAAAAATTGTCTGGATAAATTTTGTTGACGAATTGAGGCCGGTGTCCGTGAAAATTCGAAAAAAAAAAGTTACATCCCATTTCCCTCGCTGAACTCAGCAGCTTCATTATGCAGATCGTTATGCTAATCTGGGTCTTAAAACCGCACCAATAAAACCTAGTCAGAGAAGTACCACTGACTTAAACAAAAAGTTCAGTGCCCTATAATAAAACCTTATCGGCTGGCACTCGCTTGCAACCCTCCGTCATCACCGGCACGCGTGGGAGTCTTTCGTTTCAAGGCAGCAACGAACTTACTTTCCTCCATTCAGCAATCCAAGCGCCTTCATTCGGTCGCCTTTCGCAAAGAGATTAATGATGTCACGGCGTGCGATTGAGTGTGAAAAGTGGCGAAAAATAAAGATCAAGATTGTTTTACATCACCAAAAGTGACCGCCCCGACATCAGGCAGTATGTCGTCTGTCTTTGGTGGCCTCCAAGAAGCTGTCAGTCAAGTGGGACTCCCACACGGCAAACGACTGGCCACATCCCAAATGGCAGTTGAGAAAAGTTGCAGTCGTGTACCTACTTTCACGTTTTAACCGGAGACTCAAATTGATGGAACAAATTACCGCAACAAATCACACTTTCGGTACGAACATTACGTCGTCGTTTGGCATTCCGTTGTCTTGATGGAGCTGTCAAATTGCGACGGGCAGCTCGACATGGGGCTGCCAAGGTGAATCAAAATTTAGACATTACCACAGACATTGGATGGCAGTTTTGAAGGTTTTTGACGTAAATGAGTAACACCTTTGTAATGTTTCCAAGCGTGAAAATTAATATTGTATTGTCTTACACTTTTAATGAAGAAAGTATACATTTTCGGTGAATTTTCCATAAGTGTCACTATTCATCCAATCGCCTGCATTTCTGGCCCTTCATGTAGTCATTAATTCTACTTTTTCTTTTTGACGTTATGTTGCAAGAAAGATAGAGCCTGCTTTTCGTTTCAGTATTCCACTAGCGTTTTCACAGTTGTATATTAAGAGCTTTCTCTGTCAATTAACCATTAATTCATTAATTATTTATTAATGTCATTGATTCAATTGTATTTCGTGGAAATAATGAAGAATATAGTTTCAAACAAGGTTTTGAATTTCAGTGTTGGTTTGTAAGAAATTCATCTGGAACACTTTGAGAAGTTTCGAAGCTCACACAAATCTCTTAGATTTGTGACCTTAAACTTTGGCTTACTTATAAGCGGTTTCTTCACCACCGCTTAGGCCTTAAACCTAGTTCATCTATATGGGTAAACGTGGTTTACGGTTCAAGCAAAAGTGAAGAAATTGGCCCTTAAAGTTTATGTTACTCTTGCTAAGAAGTAATATAAACTTCAGGTAAGATATTGAATATGTTCGATAAAATGCAAAAAAATAAACTACAGTAGAACAAAAGTCCTCCAAAAATATCGATGAATATAGATCATGAATCCACAGGCGTAATCAAAGATCAGTTGATAGTTTACTATACTGTAACACAGTCACTTTTTAGTGACTTGGTCACTTTTTTTAAGACTGTCACTTTAAAGTCTCTTTTTTGAAGCCATTTCAACTAAAGTCACTTATTTCGTCAAAAAGTCACTTTTTCAACTATTTTGAGCTAAATTTTTGAGAGAACAGTCTTCTCTTAATATAAGATAAGTTTAAATTTAACTTCATGTAAGCATCAAAACTTTGGCTCATTGTTTTCTTGCGAAAAAGCTCCTCTTTCATAGAAATCCGCGTTATTTGTAATAGTTTCTAAATTATTATTAATATGATGCAAGTTCATTGTTGTAAAACTAAAGGTTTAAATGTTAAGTATTCTTTTTGAAAATCTCGCGCATTCTCATTTAATTGGAATTTTTATATTTTGTGGTGTATTATTAGATGTTTGTCTTCTATTGTCGAACACTATTTAAAATATGCATCCAAATTATTCTTTTTGTCTTCGAAATTCGTTTTAATAACCAAACTATCCTAGTATGAAACACATAAGCTCTTTTAAATTTTACAGAATCTATAATATAGATATTTAACACAAAAAACGCAAAACAAATAATAATTATTGTATGTTCTATTTGGGAATGATAACTTATCATACTTCTTAAAACAGTCTTTATTTGTAAACCAAATCTTCAAAAATGGCCGGATAAACCTTGGGTAGAGTATACTTACTTTTTTCCTATGCATGTGTTTAAGCATCTTTTAGGAATGTATATTATCAATCGTTTCTATGAAAAATTTTTGGAAGCACCTATTCTCAAAATGCTTCAAAAAACATTCATGGATTAATACATAATACAGAAATGCTTCGGAGAATTTATCGTTTTCATTGAATCGCACATGAAATCATGCATGATATCTTCAAAGAAATGTCGGCAGAAGGTTTTTAGAAAGCCAGTTTATATTTGACAAGAATATGCGCAGTATTTAAGTATTGACAATTCGACCGACTATAATCCCCAATACCAAGTGAAAATGAAAGTGTTCTAGTAGTTTTGATTAAAATATTAGAAGCTTAGTGCTAATGACTACTTTAAAAGCATAACTCTGAGGAACGGCCTATAAAGCATATCGTCTTTATGAAAAATATCCATTCGGCCAAACGTACCTCCCATTAAACTTGCTGATGGAAAATTTCAGTTTCACTCAGGCTTGATTCAGCTATTTGTTCTCCCTTAGCCGGCGTTCGAAGGACGCGTCTGTGGTACATTGGTCTTAAGTCACTTTTTTGAGAATCGAGAGTCACTATTTAGTCACTTGTTTCTCAAATCTGGTCACTAAAATAACTTTTTTCGGCATCACTTTTTGCTACCAGCCCTGACTATACTGCCACAGACCCTTACTCTTCAATGCAAGTCAATGAAATTTTCTATGGAGTTGTACGGATCTTCTAAGTCTTCTAGGAGTATAGTCTTTAGGATCTAGAAGCACGAATAGTGATTTATTGATGTATATTGAAAATTCCACACACCTCTCATCTTACATACAAGTGAATTGTTTAGGGCTGTAAGTACATTCTACGAAGATACAATAAAATATGTATACATATGCATATACATATGATCCTTTTTCAGGTCCTTCCCAGCAGTGTTGTTCAGACTCATTTCCCCGAAAATAACATTTTCCGAACTACGAAGCCACGAACTACTACAACCATGCTCTATCCTCCTAAGATAGAAAAGCAGATGGTTAAGCTTGAGTACTGCACACAAAATCGATCAATTTTGATCCCAGAGAGCCACAATTCAAGTTTCGGTGAAATGAAATGAGTGAGTGAGTGAGTGCGAATCATTTCACCGAAACTTGAATTGCGGCCTACCGAGATCGAAACTGTCGGATCCCATGTGCAACACTCAAGCCCAACCATCTCCCCCTCCATCTCAGGAATACAACGCACAGTTATAACAGTTCATGGCTTCACAATTCGTATTTCGGGGAAATGAGTCTGGTCAACACTGCTTCCCAGACTCTATGGTGTAAAAGGTGTTAAGGCCTCTGGAATCTATAAGCATAACCAGCTGCTTTTTGATTATTTCACAAAACACTAGCCATTTTGTATCCTCTTCTTCTTCTTCTTCTTCTTGGCATTAACGTCCCCACTGGGACAGAGCCTGCTTCTCAGCTTAGTGTTCATATGAGCACTTCCACAGTTATTAACTGAGAGCTTTCTATGCCAAAGTTGCCATTTTCGCATTCGTATGTCTTGTAGCAGGTACGATGATACTCTATGCCCAGGAATATGAAGGAAATTTCCTTTACAAAAAGATCCTGAACCGACCGGGAATCGAACCCAGACACTTTCAGCATGGCTGTGCTTTGTAGCCGCTTTGTAGACTCTAACCACTCGGCTAAAGAAGGCCCCAGTAGGTATCCTCAACGATCTTCATAAAGCAAATGTCCACAGAAATAGAAGTGTACCCAAATGCTGCTACAGATATCTTCGCAAAAGTCTGAACAGTAATTGTTGTAGCGTTAACCGTGGCGAACTCCGGTCGGATTGGGTGGACTGTATTTTTCGGATGAAGGGAATCAACACCTCTGATTCTACTAGTCACTACTAATTTATTTTATTTCTCGCTGCTTAGCAGAGTAACTACTGTTCACTACTTTACTATTTACTCTGTTAACTTTTACTCAACCTATTACCTATTACTATTTACTCTGTTACTTTTCTACAACCAGCGTGATACGTGTTCTAGAACATTCGCGACGCGCACGCTGTCGCTGTAGTGAGCACCATGATGATGACGATAATGACGGCGGGAATCGCTGAACGGCACTCACGGATGACAGTCATGGTCGTGGTTGGAACTCACACTCTCAGCGGCGTCGATTGTGCGATATTTGCCAGAAAACCATTCGCCAGAAAACTATTCGCCAGAATGACATTCGCCAGAAAGTACCATATGCCAGAAAACCATTTGCCAGAAAGTACCATTCGCCAGAAAACCATTCGCCAGAATGTACCATTCCCCAGAATTTACTATCCCCTAGAATTTTTTTTATTTTATTTTCAGGTAAATCAAGTTTGCAATTGTAGAGCCTTAAAAAATGTGTGAGATTATTTTGGTTAGTATACTCAAACAAGTACAGGATCTCTTGGACACAATCTACCATTGACTTAGTGAGCCAGCTTCGAATATCCATATTCTAATTGTTGGGCTAGGTACATATTATGAAAATATCGATTTCTAGAGCGTTCAACGATCAACATCAATGTTTATAATAATCAATATCAATTATGTTTAAAATTTATATGTTTATTTGAAGTTTTATAAATATGAATTGAAAAAGCAACACTTAATACTGGGGGACCGTGGAACTAGAAAGAAACAATAGAATTACAGTTGCATTCATTAGAAGCTGCTTCACTATGAATGAAAGATACTGCTTATTGATGTAAAGTTCAATACTTAGCATGACTGATAGCATAGTAAGTTTTTTTTTAATATACGTTGTCCTTGTAAAATGGCATTATGGTTTGAAAGGCTTCACAAGACGTTCACCCTTCTTTTCAGCATAAGCTGTTCTTCAAAGTTTTGCTGCTTCTTATGGACTAATTCATTTAATATTTACGAGATTTCAATATACAGTCATCTCTCCCTTACTCGATATTCTGTACCTCGATATTTCCCCTAACTCGATGGAATGCGCGGTCCCTTCAATCTAGCATGCTTTGATACCTCTGTAAGTCGATGCCCCTCTAACTCGATGTTCCCTAACTCGTTACTATCTGTTTCAGTTTCCCAAGTAAGTTTACCTCTCTAACTCGATATTTTCATGAAAACTTCCAAATATCCTCCAAACGTTAATAAATTTCATGAATTTGATTATTATGATTAAATTGATAGTAAAATTAAGATTTACTGCCAATTTCTGGGTGCTAAAATTTTTAATTTTTGCTGGTCGCTAATAAAGTGTCACATAGATAAATGTGGTAAAATTGTATTGTTTTTCACGTGAAAATAACTATTTTGAATGCATTTTGTCAAAATAATATAAAGTTTAAAATTTGAAAAAAAAATATGTGTTCTGTATCTCGATACCTCCCTTACTCGATGGTCCCTTCAACATCGAGTAAGGGAGAGTTAACTGTACGTTGCAACTATCGTTCTACAGATGTTATAGCATGAGATTATGCTATTTTAAAATTATTAAATTCCATCTTTCTGTTTTTTCAGTTTCAATTATTTATTTTTAAATATTATTAAGTTTTGCAGGGAATTATGGGTTGGAATATTTCACAAGTATTGCTCCCTTCTTTTCATCATAAGCTGTTCTTAAAAGTTTTGTTGCTTCTTAAGGGCTAGTTCATTGGATATTTACAAGATTTCGATATACGTTGCAACTATTTATGCTGTAAGTTCGATGAAGTAATGAATGCCTCCCTCTCAAACCAAATTTACATTTACTATAACATTTTTCAGGAGGAGGACAAATAAGACAGTTGTAAAATTAATAAGAACATCCTATGTATGGAGAATGGAGAATTCTTATTTGCCAAAAACCATGTCAAGTAGCGGTAACCAAATACTCTTTTTTGAATACTTTTTCATGTACTGAAATTTAGGTGATCATTATTACTAAAAACCTTTTGGTCTATTTTTACCCGAATGTTGTTCCCTCGAATATCATTTCCCCGAACGCCAGACACCCGAATGACACTTTTTCCTGCAATCCATTATCCCGAATGACCCAAAATTTGTATGGATCGTGGTATTATGATAGAACCACCCACTTCGACTCCCTCTTGAACGAACACGTGATTCATGGACGGCCCCAAAATAGATGCAATTCAAAATGGATAAGAAACAATCTTCAGAGACAGAGTGGTGAACTAGAAAGAACGATAAAGAAAACAAGAAAAAATGCTGAGTTCGGAGAAACTTTAAAGAACCGCTGATCAAAAAAGAAGGGTGTATTTCATATGAACCGTTCATCACCCTGAAAAAATCAATAAGTACTGATAATTATGAGTGCCAAAACATTTTCGAGGAAATAGGCCACTCGAGAAAACGGGGTATTCAGGGAAACGACATTCGGGGTATCGATATTCGGGAGAAAGTAGCACAACCTCAATAAATTGTCAATTGACAAGCAAAAAATATCTGGTAATTGCACGAGAAATTCTGTATAATACAATATTCTGAAGAAGAACAGCTCGCGGTGACAGGAAATGAAATTTCTTAAAACTAGGTTAAACAGCTTAGAATATTGTATCAAAACCTCATAGCCAAAAATCTCGTGAGAGATGTAGAATAACAGTGTTACATTGTCTTCGCTTTGTGCACTAGCAGAAAGCTTAAAATGAGAAGAACGAGATAGTTACCGTACTATTTGTTCAATTTAGTGCTTTTGAACATGTGAAAAGTGGCACAAGTCAAATATTGTGACGGCCATCCTTGGATTCCGAGATGTTTCATGATCAAAATCGACAAGAAAAATAATTCTGGGGAATGGTACTTTCTGGCGAATGGTACATTCTGGCAAATGGTTTTCTGGTAAATGGTACATTCTGGCGAATGGTTTTCTGGCAGATGTCATTCTGGCGAATAGTTTTCTGGCGAATGGTTTTCTGGCAAATATCGCACAATCGCGGCGTCGTTTGGGCGGGACTCATCGAGGTCTTAAACTGTGTGAGTTATACATTTCAGCTGTGTTTGCGGTGCCGAAAACGTTGTCGGATATGTGGAACGGAGCTCAAGAAACGATTGGTTCGACGAGGAGTGCCAGGAGGTTTTAGAGGAGAAGAATGCAGCGCGGGCTACAATGCTGCAGCATGGTACGCGGCAAAACGTGGAACGATACAGACTGAAGCGGAAACAGCAAACCCGCCTATTCCGGGACAAAAAGCGCCGCTTGGAAGAGGTGGAATGCCAAGAGATGGAGTTGCTGTACCGTTCTCAAGAAACGCGGAAGTTCTATCAGAAGCTCAACACATCCCGCAAAGGCTTCGTGCCGCGAGCTGAGATGTGCCGGGATAAGGATGGGAGCATCTTGACGGACGGACGCGAGGTGATCGAAAGGTGGAAGCAGCACTACGACGAACACCTAAATGGCGCAGAGAACACAGACACAGAAGGTCAGGACAGCGAAGGCGATGGCTACGTCAGCACAGCGGACAGCGGAAATCAACCAGCTCCCACGATGGGGCAGGTTAAGGATGCCATTCAACAGCTCAAGAACAACAAAGCCGCTGGCAAGGATGGTATCGGAGCCGAACTCATCAAGATGGGCCCGGACAGGTTGGCCGCTTGTCTGCATCGGCTGATAGTCAGAATCTGGGATACGGAACAGCTACCGGAGGAGTGGAAGCAAGGCGTTATATGCCCTATCTACAAAAAGGGCGACAAACTGGAGTGTGAAAATTATCGTGCAATCACCATCCTAAACGCCGCCTATAAAGTGCTATCCCAGATTCTCTTCCGTCGTCTATCACCTATAGCAAACGAATTCGTGGGAAGTTATCAAGCAGGTTTCATCGACGGCCGCTCGACAACGGACCAGATCTTTTCCGTGCGGCAAATCCTCCAGAAATGCCGTGAGTACCAGGTCCCTACGCACCATTTGTTCATCGATTTCAAGGCGGCATACGATAGTATCGACCGCATAGAGCTATGGAAAATCATGGACGAGAACAGCTTTCCCGGGAAGCTCACAAGATTGATCAGAGCAACGATGGACGGTGTGCAAAACTGCGTGAAGATCTCGGGCGAACACTCCAGTTCGTTCGAGTCTCGGCGGGGACTACGACAGGGCGATGGACTTTCGTGCCTGTTGTTCAATATTGCGCTTGAAGGTGTCATGCGGAGAGCCGGACTTAACAGTCGAGGCACGATTTCACGAGATCCGGACAATTTGTTTGCTTCGCGGACGACATGGATATTATTGGGAGAAAATTTGAAACAATGGCAGATTTGTTCACCCGCCTGAAACGCGAAGCAACAAGAGTCGGGCTAATGGTGAATGCGTCGAAAACAAAGTACATGCTGGTTGGCGGAACTGAGCGCGACAGGGCCCGCCTAGGAAGCAGTGTTACGATAGACGGGGATACCTTCGAGGTGCTGGACGAGTTCGTCTACCTCGGATCCTTGTTGACGGCTGACAACAATGTTAGTCGGGAAATACGAAGGCTCATCATCAGCGGAGGTCGTGCCTACTACGGGCTCCAGAAGAAACTGCGGTCAAGAAAGATTCACCCCCGCACCAAATGCACGATGTACAAAACGCTCATAAGACCGGTAGTCCTCTATGGGCATGAGGCGTGGACTATGCTCGAGGAGGACTTGCAAGCTCTTGGGGTTTTCGAACGCCGAGTGCTAAGGACGATCTTCGGCGGCGTGCAGGAGAACGGCGTGTGGCGGCGAAGGATGAACCACGAGCTCGCTCAACTCTACGGCGAACCCAGTATCATGAAGGTAGCTAAAGCTGGAAGGATACGCTGGGCAGGGCATGTTGCAAGAATACCGGACAACAACCCTGTAAAGATGGTGTTCGCCACGAATCCGGTCGGAACAAGAAGGCGTGTGGCGCAGCGAACTAGGTGGTTTGACCAGGTACACCAGGACCTGGAGAGCGTGGGTCACAGTCGAGGATGGAGAGAAGCGGCCATGAACCGAGGGAATTGGCGAAATATTGTTGGCGAGGCTTTATCAAGATAATTGATGTGAAGCCAAATAAGTAAGTAAGTACTGTGTTTGCGGTTGTTGTTGTTTGTGTTGCCAATGCGGGTTGTGCTTCGTTGGCTAACTATTTCTTTTCGTCGTTATTCCGCACGTTCTCCCCCGTGCTCCCCCGGTTGACTCGCAGTTGTAGTACTCAACGGTGTTGCTTAGTGATCCTTTATTAGAGATATTCGCGGAAGCTATCATTTCTGTCAAACTGCAGCGACAGCTGTCAAACCGTGAGCCAAACGAACATGCGTTCTGTTTGTTTTTAGCTTTTTCTTGAAGAGTAATGCAATCCACTTGAAATTTTTTCGGTAAAAGTTGTTTTAAATAGAGAAGAAACCTTTTAGTTGTTGTTTTTTCTGCTGTTTATTAGTTTGGGAATGTAGCTTAAGGGCCTATAACGAAGCAAACTACACTTTTTAGCAATGAGGGAGTCATATCCGTGTTACAATATTATTCTCCAAACTGAGCAAACTCAGCACTGTAAGGTCTGTTGCCAAATAATTCTATTTTACTTCCGCTAATCTTCCATATATAGGATCCCTAGTTCGGCTCTTCTATGGGGCTCTGCACTGTTTTGATTTTATATGGGATTTTGACGTTTACTGGACTTGTTGTTTACTAATTTCACGGAGTAGTGAAAGAGAGTGATTATTGTGCAGAACCCCATGGGTAATCGCTGGATCGGATGTTCTCTTGGGAATCGAATATCGTTGATCCGATCGATTGGGACTGTCTACAACAGCGGTGAATGCATTTCGAGCTTCCTCAAGGATAGATCTGTCTTGGAACACACCAGAGACAACCCATCATAGTTGTGTTTCTTGAAGTTCGGGATAGTCCTCCTTTAGCTTGATGTATCCTGGTCGAAGAATAATTCGATTCCTAGGAGCATATCTATCTTGGCGGGTTTATGGAACTCTGGATCAGCAAGAAAGACTACAACTGGAAAGCTCCACGTTGAAACATCTACTGACATCGACGGAATGTAGCTTGCCACGGTATCCGCAACACTCCTATCTAGCTTGGTAGTCAGTTATTCTGGATCGGAAGTCTTCTCCAAACAACTGGTTCCGACGTTGCTGATACCTTCAGTTGGAATGCTGAAACTCCTAGACGATTCGCTAAATTGGTCGAATCACTGTCTAGCAAAATACGGCATGGCAAAGACCCATAGAGATCTCCTTCGACACAGTGTCACAAGGCTCTATAATGGGAATGCCATGTATACTGAAGTGAATACTTCCTGCAGAAGTGGATTATGTCGTTTCGACAATAACTGATGAAACCCTAGACGAGAAAGAAATGGTGACGGCAGAGAAAATTGACTATCAAAACCTACCTGATCGATGTCAAGCTGCAGTTGGCGCATTATAAAACTTATGTAGGGTCAAAGAGAAAAAATCAACGTATTTTTAAGCAACAGGCAAAACATAAGAATAAGCATAAACATAAGCATTGATGACCGTACTTCGCAGTTGCTGCTTCGTGATTAACCAGAAAAATCGAAGTTACACAAGGAACAAACAGATGTAGCTTGGGAGAAGCTTTCCATCTTTAAAGTACACTTTCGAGAACTCCAAACATTGTAAAGTAAATAACAGGAAGGATTACGAGTGTGACATACAAGAAACAAAGCGGTAAACCGTTCATATTTTGTTGAATAAATACATACAAGTAACCTTTCTATCGTTGCTGTCATTGAAATGAGTTTCGTAATATAATATACATTACAAATAGATAATTCATGTTTGATTAACCAGCCATTAGCAACTTTATCATGCTTGATATACACACAAATAATCTCCGGCGATGCGAAATCGAACTCGATTGCTTGGGCCTTCAAAATGCAAATACGAAACGTGTGGAGCTATAAAAAATCACTCCAGCGATCTATTTTTTAAGCTACAGACAAAATATAAGCATAAACATAAGCATAGATGATCGCACAATTCGTAGTTGATACTCCGTGATTGACCAGAACAATCGAAGTTGCACAGGGAATTAATGAAAATGGGCTTGGGATCAGCTTACCATTCTTCAATGTGCACAATCGAGAGCTCAAATTTTCAAAGTCAATAACAGTGCCGGCCACGTCCTTACGGTCATCGGGGAAGGGAAGGAATGTTAGTGCGACAACCATTGTTATTAGAATCCGAGATTACCTCTGCATTTCCACGGTTGTCATGGAAAGAATATTGGGTTAGTGGGTAAGGTAGAGATCTGGGAGTCACCAATGTTTCTCTAGAAATTTGTATAAATTCGAAAATTCTCTGGAATTCTCGAGGCTGCCCTGACAGCTTGTGACAGCCACTAAGGGACTCTCTGATAATTCGAAAGGATTTTCTTGAGAACTTCCAGGTTCTATGGAAAAAAAACTCCCGAAAACCTCTAAGCCCATTTTGGGGACACCAAGGTTTTCAAACCTAAGAGTTCTAGAACATCTTCTGCAGTTTAAAGTTTATTAAGAAGTTCTTCTTCTTCTTAGAATTGTCGTCCTCACTGGGACAGAGCCGCACTTCCATAGTTATTAACTGAGAGTTTTCTTTGGCAACGTTGCCATTTTTGCATTCGTCTATCGTGTGACAGGTACGATGATACTCTATGCCCAGGGAAGTTAAGGAAATTTCCATTACGAAAAAATCCTGGACCGATTTTCAATCTTTTATAAGACATCAGGCTTGTTTTGGAGTCAATTGATACAAAATGACACTTTATTCAACAATCATTCGCTCTTGAATAAATTTAAGCATATTAGGAAAGTTATTGCCAATAGTTTTTTTTATTATTTATCCAGAAATTACCCTTCTTTCAAATATTCATTCATCTTTTGAGTTTCGCTATTGGAACAATTTTTTGCACTGAAGATTTTTATATATTTAGCACAAATTTAACCTTCTTTTAATTGTTCTATTTTTTTTTTTCTTTTAAATATAATGTAACCATAGGCTATTTTTTGGAGCTATATTTTTAAAGGATTTGTTTGTTTCCAACTGACAGAAGGGCGGCAATCGACAACATTTATCTGCTCAAATTATCAGCGAAAAGAGAAATTGAATACTGCAGTTCCTTCGATGGGTTGTGCTACTTTTCCCCTAATGTCGGTTTCCCGAATGTCGTTCTCCGAACGCCAGTTCCCCAAATGCCAGTTCCCCGAATATCCCGTTTCCCCGACAAGCCCACTTCCTCGAAAAGTTTTTAGCACTCATTATTGTCGTAACTTTATACATCTCAGGGTGGTGCACGAGCTGACCATCTAATAAGCACCCTTCTTTATTTAACTGGTGGTTCTTTAGAGTTTTACCATCCTCATCATTTTTGCCAACATGTGTATAGCCGAGAATGACAGAACACTTCCTTCTTTTGACTGTTTATCGTTCTTTCTCGTCACCACTTTTCGAGGTAACCAGTCATTCGGGGAATGACATTCGTGGAAAAATAGCACAATCACTTCGATGATTCTGAACGCACTTTTTATGTCTTTTTGTTTTATTATGCCGTAATAATTTTTGGCGTCCATTCTTCTATTGGTTTAATTATGAATTTTGCCTTCTTTTAAAAACAGACTGTTCTTTATTTATAAACTGTCTTAAATTTTATTATTTAGTAAAGCTAAATGTTAATCATTTTTATATTTTGCTGTTTTATCAATTCCTACCAGATGTGTTGTTAGAATGATAATTACTTTAGAACCTGCCAATATTCAACATATACTTTTTTTGGGGCAAACACGTGATCGCCTTCCGAGATTTGCTGGAAAAAATATTATTTCAATCACAAATTTTCCCCTCTCTCGATAATAAACGATGTTTTTGATGTACACTTCCAAAATTAGAATTTAAATTGAATCGTTGAAAAGTTTTGCCACACATATTTTCTTTCAAAGATGTGTTGTTCATTTGAGCTATGCTGTGAAAAGATTTTTTTGGGTTAGAACCTTAAACATTTTAAGGTGAATATGCATCGAAGCCAAACCTCAAATTTTCAATAGCACAAATTTAGAGAACCAGACATCGGTTCGAGCTGAAACCTTAATCGATTGGTCACACGCTGGTGGTGACCAATCGATTAAGTTTTCAGCTTGAACGGATGTTTAGATCTCTAGATTTGTGCTCTTGAAAATTTGAGGTTTGGCTTCGATGCATATTCACCTTAAACGAAAAATGATCTGCTCTCGTATATAGGCCATTTTTGCATTAGGTCGCATTGATAGATCTTTGAATTAGAGCTTTTGATATTTTACAAAATAAATTCCATTCTTTTATCAAGTAAGTTTCATCGAGTGTTACGTCCAAACTGGGACAGAGCTTGATCTGCAGCGAAATATTCTTAGAGCGTTCCCTTGATGAATAACTGCGAACTTCCTTTGCCAACTTACTGTTTTGATATATGTACATCGCAACAAGCTCAGAAATACTCTATATTCTGAGATGTAGAGACCCGCCACGAGTTTTATTTAGTAATGCTCCCTAATATCAAAACATTTTTTGAAATTCTTAGCTTGAAAAATCTCTTAACGAACACCACGCTTGTTTAGAACCTACCAATTTTTTTGCTATTGGCTCGGTGGTGTTGATGTCAATAAAAGCTTAAAAATATCGACATATTCATTTTAAGTCAATCATTATGCCAAATGACCATTATGCCAAATGGCCATTATGCCAAACGACTTTATGCCAAACGGCTTTATGCCAAACGAATTTATGCCAAACGACTTTATGCCAAACAACTTTATGCCAAACGGGGTACAATAAAAAAAACATTTCTCAAATCCATAACTCAATCCAACCATCCCATCAAATTGCATACATATTACCGTATTAACGTTGAACATGCATTAAACCAGTGAATGCAAATCATGAAAGCTCCTATTTCGCCAGTATGCATGTGATCAAAATCTAAATTCGATCGTGCCAATTCCTATAATTTCCTCGCAAATTCCCACATCAAGCCATTGGCACTATACAGAATACTCTCGTTCGAATGGGTCATTGTATCGTTGAATGGCATACCTAACTTGGGTAATACGCCAGCTCCAATTCTGCGCCCACCTCCAATTAGATTAGAGCACCAAGAACCATTTCGTCGTCGATTGCTTCGGACCTTAGGGGGGGAAGTCGAAACGACTTGCACTATCGATTATTATGCCACTGCTCGAACAAACGAACGATCGGGTTGTGTTTTGCATATTTTGAAGCATTTCTAGCCGTTGCTTCTCCGTTCGAAACCGTATCGCTTTATTGTGGGTAGATAGATAGTAAAGTTTGCATTTGCTCAGGGCGTTCCGTGGTTGGTTCGTATACTGGGTTACAACCAGCTAGTGAGGGTATGCGATATTTTAAATGATGTTGTCAAACAGCGTTGGAAATTCAAAATTTCGCTAACTCCGCTAGCATCTGGTCTTCATGTGAAAAAATATTTTGCATCTAATTTGAGTAAAACGGCCGTAAAAACACTAGTGTGACTATAGGGTCTTCTAAGCGTACACCGGCCTTGTAGAACATGTTTATATTTCATTCGCTTCGTTATTACCAGTGCTAGCAATCCCGGAAATAGGATCCTAAAAATTGCAATGAAATCTTGGTTTTATTTGAGTTTAAGCCAAGGGATGAGACAAAATCTCAAAAATCAGATAGAAAAGTTTTTTGACCGTAAACCTACGAAAAGCATTCAAGAATTGAGTTAACATGTGTTTCTGGCCTAAACTTAAACGTTTGGTACAAAAATTGGGACAGGGCTTTAGGACTCTATAGCATATCGCATACTCTTTAACAGCTACACCGTTGACAGAGCCGCCCTGCAAACTAGTTTCCAATTGCAAATTTCACTGTTGAGTAAGCACATTAGGAAATAATAGGCAATGAATTGTAAATATTCGTAACTCGTAAAAATGTGCTTGCGTTGGCTATGGGGTGTGACTTGTACGCGATTACGAAATATCGCAATCGGTCCATTTTTTCGAAATCATAAATCACTCTCTCGTGTCCTTCGCATCAGTAGTTGGCTGTGTTTTAGTAATTCTTCGGAACAACTAAACTCGTTGTTTGTTGTAGGAGCAGTTTATTTGAAAACGGTTCTACAATCTTTTTATTGTATTCAGGTGTGCTCCGTAGGAAGGCTTAAGCTGTGGCATTTAGAAGCTTGAAAGGTGGTCGTTCCGCTGAACTATTAATTATACAGTTTTGAACATTTACCCACTGCGATTGAGAACATTCAGGTTCCCTGAGAGCAAGGTTAGAAACGTTTTATGCGTTATGAGATAATTCATAGTGGTTTTATGGGGCACAATGTTATGGCAAGTGGAGCATACTTCGACGTTGGGTTTCAGAATAAGAGTTCTTTTGAACGATGTTTTCCAAAGAAACTTATTGTACCGGATTAGTCCTGTAGTTTAATGTCTGTTTGTTTGCAAATCTGATAAAAACAGACACCTTTTTGAAAATGAAATATTTCGCTAGCGCATGACGGCTCACCATAGTAGCATGTCCGAAAGAACTTGAAACTATTGAGAACCAGAGCTACAGGTCCAAAGCCCTGATAAAGGTGGATGGTTGTGATGGCTATGACCGTGGTCATCATGTAAAGAACAAGCGGACGATGCTGTATCGTGTCAGCATCGAGGAGGTAGCCCCTCTAGCACGATGTAGGTAGCGCAACCCTGGTTAGGTGGCCTATCGAAGACTCTTCACCAACCAAGAAAGGCAAAAGTAGAGCAAACGGATTGATTTTACGGCAACAGACCCGGCAACGAATAAAGGACAACGATTGGAAAGTTGGATCTTGGAACGTGAGAACTTTGAATGAACCCGCGCGTGTTGGGCTCCTGGCTCGTGATTGTCGGCGGAACGTGGCAGCTATCCAGGAAATACGCTGGCCGAGAACCGGAGAACGCGAATTCCGTGCGGTGGACCCCATCGCCAACACTTCATTCAAGTACCACATCTACTACAGCGGTGGCGACAGAGCAGAACGTGGGGTTGGCTTCATAGTGATTGGGAAGCAGATGAAGCGAATTATTCGGTGGAAACCGGTAAGCGACCGAATCTGTGTGTTGAGAATGAAGGGCAAGTTCTTCAACCACAGCCTGATCAGCATATATGCGCCAACGAACGATAAGCCCGATGACATAAAGGATGAGTTCTATGAGAGCCTGGATAAGGCCTACGGAGAGTGCCCAAAACAAGACGTCAAGATAGTCATTGGCGACGCAAATGCGCAGAACGGGAAAGAAGATTTTTTCCGACCCGTTATTGGAACGGAAAGCCTTCATTCCGTTACCAATGATAATGGCCTGCGGCTAGTAACCTTCGCTGCTGCTAGAGGGATGGCAATCATCAGTACCTACTTCGTACGAAAGAATATCCGCAAACACACCTGGCGACACCCGAGTGGCGATGCCTGCTCCCAAATAGACCACGTGCTGGTTGATGGGCGACATTTCTCAGATGTCATTGATGTCAGGACCTTCCGAGGCCCTAATATCGACTCGGATCATTATCTCGTTGTAGCTAAAATTCGGGCGCGGTTATCCAGCGTCACGAGTTCCGCAACACACAGAACGCTACGCTTCAATATACAACGCTTGTCGACTGATGGGGTAGCTGCGCAGTACCGTCAGCAACTAGACGAGAAGTTGGGAAGAGTCAACGTTGCTGGAGACGTCGACAGCCTGTGGGACCCTATCCACGAAGCTGCGACAACAACGGCGTGGGAAGTGATCGGCACTGGTCAACGACGAAGACGGAACGACTGGTTCGATGAAGAGTGCCAGAGGGTGACAGACATGAAGAATGTTGCCAGAAGCCGTATGCTTGTGGCCGGTACCCGACAGAACAGAGAGCGGTACAGGGCAGCGAGAGCCGAAGAAAAGCGAATCCACCGCAGAAAGAAAAGGCAGCACGAAGAAAGTGTGGTAGCTGACGCACAAGAAAGCATGAACCGAAATGATATGCGGAGATTTTATGCCACGGTCAATGGTGCGCGGCACAATACCGTACCAGTGCCCGCCATGTGCAATGACCGAGAAGGGAATTTGCTGACCGATAAAACGGCGGTGGCTGCCAGGTGGAAGGAGCACTTTCAGCAATTGTTGAACGGTGAGAATGGAAATGTAGCGAGGAACAGGATGAACATAGATGATGACGATCAAGCTGTGGACCCACCGACCATAGGAGAGGTTAAAAAGGCTATCAGCGAGCTGAAGAACTGTAAGGCTGCTGGGAAGGACGAGATCCCGGTCGAGCTTCTCAAGCACGGAAGCGAGCAGCTTTACCAGTCGATCCACCGAGTACTTCTGAAGGTATGGGAGGACGAAGAATTGCCCACCGGCTGGTTGGATGGCCTCATCCGCCCTATCTACAAGAAAGGGCACACACTGGAGTGTGCCAATTACAGAGGAATGACCCTGCTGAATTCGGCGTATAAAATTCTGTCGCGCATCCTGTTTAACAGACTGAGATCGCTCGAGGAGTCCTTCGTCGGCGAATGCCAAGCTGGTTTTCGTGAGGGCCGTTCGACAACGGACCAGATGTTTAGCTTGCGAATGATTCTAGACAAATTCCGGGAGTATAACTTGCAGACTCACCATCTGTTTATTGATTTCAAGGCGGCGTACGACTCAGTGAAAAGAAATGAGCTTTGGCAGATAATGTCTGAAAATGGTTTTCCGGCGAAACTAATTAGGCTGATACGTGCTATGCTGGATGGTTCGAAATCAAGTGTTCGGATCGCAGACGAGGTGTCAACCTCGTTCGTGGCATTAGACGGATTGAAGCTGGGAGACGCACTTTCGAATTTACTGTTCAACATTGCACTTGAGGGTGCTATTAGTAGATCTGGCGTGCAAAGAAATGGCACTATTATCACAAGGTCGCACATGCTCCTTGGCTTTGCGGACGATATAGACCTGATTGGAATCGATCGCAGGTCAGTGGAAGAGGCCTTCGTGCCTCTGAAGAGGGAGACAGCGAGGATAGGCCTGACCATCAATTCTACCAAGACGAAGTACATGGTTGCAGGTAGAGATAGAGTCAAGCATGGTGGTGTATGTGCTGAGGTAGTGTTTGATGGGGATGTGTTTGAAGTTGTTGAAGAATTTGTTTACCTTGGAACACTTGTGACATGTGACAACGACGTTTCCCGCGAAGTGAAAAGACGTGTTGCGGCTGCGAATAGGGCCTTTTACGGACTACGTAACCAGCTTAGGTCCCGCAGCTTGCAAACCGAAACTAAATTCGCCCTGTATAAAACATTGATTCTTCCGGTGGCTCTCTACGGGCACGAAGCGTGGACGTTGAAAGAGTCAGACCGGAAAGCTCTCGGTGTTTTCGAGCGTAAAGTGCTGCGGACAATACTCGGTGGGAAACTCGAAAATGGTGTGTGGCGCAGACGCATGAATCACGAGTTGTATCAAGTGTACAAAGATGCGAATATTATCAATCGTGTAAAATACGGCAGACTTCAGTGGGCTGGTCACTTAGTGCGAATGTCGGAAGAAAGAATTGCGAAAATAATATTCAGCAGGGAACCAGGTAGAGGCCGGCGGCTTCGGGGAAGACCACGAATACGCTGGCTGTACGCAGTGGAAGAGGACCTGGCGACCCTAAACGTTCGGGGCAACTGGAGAAGTTTCGCCCAAGACCGACGAAGATGGAGCTCTACAATACGCCCGGCAATGGCGTGATGCTACGCTGTAGCCATCAAGGTATCAAGGTAAGGTAGGTAGGTATTTGTTTAGGAGAAAGGGGGCCTACTTACTCGAGTGATTAGAGTCCGCGGCTACAAAGCAAAGCCAAGCCTAAGGTGTCTGGGTTCGATTCCCAGTCGATCCAGGATCTTTTCGAAATGGAAATTTCCTTGACTTCCCTGGCCATAGAGTATCATCGTACCTGCCACACGATGCTCATTGAATACTAAGCTGAGAAGCAGGCTTTGTACCAGTGAGGATGTAATGCCAAGAATATTTAGGAGAAATTTGTGATGAAAGCGATATTGAGTTAGTGGGATAAGATGAGGATCTGGGAGTCACCTTTGGTTAGTGTCATTTTAAAGGCGTTTGTTGACGAAAATGGTGTCAATGTTCCAGTATTATAGTTTAAGCCCTATGAAAAATGTGTGTCATATCATAAATAGAAATTTAAGAATAAAACATGATAGAATCGTATAGTAATTTATGCAGCAATTTCTGAAGGAACCCCCCAGAAGAATTTCTTATGAGATTATAGCCAAGGAAGGCTAGGATATTTATGAGGACATAATTTGAACGCGTTGAATGACAGCTTAATCTTAGTCCTATAGTTTTGCTTGTATTAACAAGAACTGTGAACATATGGGAAGTGAGAGGAAACTGAATCAGCATTGAAAATTGAAAGTACTACGCCTCTGAATCAGCCAAAAATTTCACGGAAATGATCGACAAAAACCGTATCAATTTTTGTCGTAAAATGAGAGCTTTCAGGCAGTATAATCTCGTCAAAGAAACTCTCCCTCTAATAAACGCTAAACAATCACCCTGACAGCATCTCAGATTCGTTTTATGCCTGATTTATGCTTTCATTTTCATATATACGTGCTTCGCACCGAATTCGCCGTACAAAACATATTTCTCTT
This sequence comes from Aedes aegypti, assembly GCF_002204515.2. Taxonomy (NCBI): domain Eukaryota; kingdom Metazoa; phylum Arthropoda; class Insecta; order Diptera; family Culicidae; genus Aedes; species Aedes aegypti. The sequence continues at coordinate 387,808,168 of NC_035108.1, forward strand.
TTGTGTTTTTTCATATACTTTGGCGGTTACTGTCCTTCCTTCCCCTCTATGCGTCAACACCACCAAGCTCCCGATCTCGTGAACATTCAAAGCGAATCTCACTTTTACTTGTGCCAATCTGTGTGGGGCCCACCTTGCGTTCAGTGTGACGGACGAGGTGAAAGATGGGAACCAGATTCACTTCGGGGCGCCGGCGATCAACGATCAGTCAGTGGTAAGCTAGTATAGGAACGGGCAAGGGGAAAGGTGCGTTGGCTCTAAGGTGACGCTATACCGCATAGGGGGTTTCCTCACGCACGCACGTCGTTGTCGTCAAACTATTACACAGTGGCGCATGGCTAGACAAAACCTCAAAAATTGAAGTGTCTAAAATGGCATGTTGATTTCTCTACTATTGATTTATACCATGCCCACACAGTAACGGATCACCCACAGTGACGGATCACTTTGACGTTCAACATCGGATAACTCGCTCAAAACATAAACGTTGACGTAAAACATATTTTTCCCATGTTATACTATTTGTCTTCTAGCATTTGTAAAGTTAAGCACAACATTCAACCGCTTAATAACGGTGTATTTGACAAATGTTTAGTTGGTACCACACAGCTATCATTATATGGTCGTTTTCTGTAAGAAGTGCCGTCAGCATTCATAAGCTCCCACAAGTGGTAAAATTCATATGTTATAGCATAAAACATGCTCGTTCGCTTCGATTTAGTGTGAATTCATCTTTAGAAAACAGTTTTCTTGATTTTTGATTCTAAATACCGAATATTAGCACTTCTAACTAGTGATCCATAATATGGACCAGGAAATGATTGTTTACCACGGTTATGGATCACTTCCAAAGAATGTAGATTTCTGTCATTTTAAGTATCGGATTCGACATTTTCAGACAATAGCACTAAGGATAAAACTAATACAACATCAAGGTTGGTAAATTTCATTTTTCAGCAGACAAAAATGGGTGAAAAACTTGGTGTGGATCGAAAGCAGTTCATTCATCAGTTACTACAATGCAGTATATCACAAAAAAGGACATTTTACCCTTGTTTCAAGCTCTAACAATGCTATTTCTTGCAGTAATATGTGACACATTGTCAACTTTCACCAAATGATGCAATACAGATGCATTGAGTTTAAAATCTCTTGATTTTGCGCACTGATCCGTAATATGTCACAATTTGACCCATAATATAAATATTGATCCATAATATGGTTTTCAGAAACCGATGCAATTTTTAATTTTTATGTAATCCTATGTAAATATTACACTCAAATCAGTTTACTAACCGGGGACGGACCTGGTGTAGTGGTTAGAACACACGCCTCTCACGCCGAGGACCTGGGATCGAATCCCATCCCCGAGATAGTCACAAAAAATTTCAGTGACGACTTCCTTCGGAAGGGAAGTAAAGCCGTTGGTCCCGAGATGAACTAGCCCAGGGCTAAAAATCTCGTTAATAAAGATAATAAAAAAAAAAGTTTACTAACCGAAGTTCCAATTTGAAACGATTCAATTCGTGCTTTTCAATTACAATTTTACGTTTTCCATGTCGTTTTATTGAATTTAATAGGTTGGACTCCACACTATTTGATCCATAACTGTGGGGTCGTGGTATTTCCCAAAAGTTTTGGATTGATCGTGTTTAGTTTTGATTGTTGATGCTTTCATGAGTAAGAGCAATTTCAGAAACAAAAATGATCGCTTTAATTTTACCATGTATACCCTTCACACAGCTGTATCACAGTTAACTTAATCTCAATAGACCCTATTTTAAAATTACATCTGAACCCTTCATTCTTTGGCAAAGAAAGCTCTCAGTCAATAACTGTGGAAGGGCTCATGAGAACACTAAGCTGATAAGCAGGGTCTGTGCCCACCCCCTGGGTCAAATCGGGTCAAAGATCGACCAACTTCCTTTTAAACACTGAAAATTTCTAAAATTCCATCGTGAATATAGTCGACTATACTCTACTTGATGCGAAAGTCATGTTGTCACTCTTCCTAACGTGAGAGCTTGCTTCATCGTAACTAAGGCAAGTGATTCCAGGGTAGCCGGATGTGGCCAGTACCTCATATTGGTCCAAGGCATTATAGCTTTGATGTTAAAAAAATGAATTTTGAGCCATCGCACGATACGAGTGAGTAAGATTACAAAAGTCATGAATTTTGAGCCGTCACACGGTACTATTCTTTAAGTTTTAGAAAATGTCCTCTTTGGATACATTCAGGAACCGGTACCAGGTGACCGAGTATCCGAAACGGCCAGAATCAAAGAGAAACAATGTCATTCGACCTTCGCCAGCTTTTTACTTATAGAAAGTACACAATGAATACTTTTCGTACCGATAGTCTTGAAAAATCTACGTGAACCAGTGGCGCGGGAAGTGGGTAGGACAGGTAGGACATGTCCTACGCACAAAAATACCTGGGTAGGACTAGGACAGTCAAAGGGTTGTCCTACCCATGACTCAACACGAAGTGACATCGATCCTACAAAATGGATACAGCCAAATGGAGATGTTCTTGGATAAATTGCCATCAGCATTTTTTGGAAGTATTTCTTGATAAATTATCGGATTGCATGGAACAACTCTTGGATTAATCTAAAACCTGTAGTATCGTGCACTGAGTATACGCATCTTAGACAAAGCTCGCTTGTTATACACAGCATAAGCGTAGTGCTGCCGGCGATGGCTGATGATGCTTTTGATTTCCCAAGATATTCCTAGAAGAATTTGTTGAGCAATTCCTACAGAACTCCCGAAGCACACTATGTAGAAGTTTTTGGCTTAACTGTCGTAAACATGTATTCATGATATTCTTTGAATAATTCAAAGAAAATAATTACACTAAAGTCTTTTTTTACACGGTTTTTTTTGCACGCTTTATTTTTACACGGCTTTTTTACACGCCTTTCGGAATTAACACGGTACTTTTTTTGCACAAAATTCGGAAATAACACGGTTTTTTTACTTATTTACACGGATTTCGGAATTAACACGGCTTTTTTTTCCTATTCACACGGATTTTAGAATTAACACGGTACTTTTTCCACGGATTGTATAATTACCACGGTTTATTTTAACACAAATTCCAGAATTAGCACGGTTTTTTTTTGCACGGAATTTTTTTGCACGGCGCGGGGGACCGTGTAAGAAAAAACCTTAGTGTACTTCATAATATCTGTTATTCATGAAATAAAGTATTTCTTTTCATGTTTTCTTTTTTCTGGTTTTACGTCCCAACTACGACAAAGCTACTTCTCAACAGTTCTCATGAGGATTTCTGCAGTTATTAACTGAGAGCTTTCCTTGCCAAATAACCATGTTTGCATGTGTATATCGTGTGGCTGGTACAAAGATACCAGGCAAATCAAGAAAATTTATCTAAGGAAAAGATTCTCGATCGGCAGGTTTGAACCCACGACCCTTAGCTTGGTCTTGCTTAATCACAGCGTAGCAGCTATCTGGGCCCCTAATAAATGAAGTATATTCTGGAGAATTTAAAAAAAAAATCTTGTCGGAAACACTGGAAATGCTTGCAGAATTGTTGAAGAAACTCCAGCGTAATATTTTAAAGAGTTTCTACACGTTGAACTACTTACAGAGAAACTTCAGCTAGCTAAGTAGTTTTACAATCAGCCCGTAAGTTTCTAGATTCGGTGATATCCAGTTTGCACCAGTTTCTATAAATCGTAAGTCAAATTGAGTTGATATCTATTTTCAACATTTTTTTTTCTGTTCGGAACATAAACCACTGCGACCAATATTTGATCTATTGTAGTATATACCGTGTCCTTTGTGTAGTGCATGTCGTGTTACTTTGTCACTATCGAGAAGTGATAAAGTATTCGGTTTTTTACAGTTGTCATTGATCACAGGAAAGGATTCTAATTGAAAGGTTCCGCTTTTTAAACCCTTCGAAGGGTGTGGTGGGTACACTCTCCGCAGGCGCGCCCCTTTATCAGTCAAAATCGGATCCCTTGATAAAGTCGAGAAATGACACCGATATTGTCCAAGCATCAGAGTCCTAGTCCTTACTTCTTAAAACTAGAGAACAATAAATAAAAGATTAGAAAACAACTTGTTCATTTCGACTCATTTTTATCCTTGTCTCAAGGTCATTCTCGGCTACTGGAAAACCGAGACTTGTCACTTTTAACAAGGTTTAAAATGTAACAAGGACTAATAGTGTTCCTTTGATTACTAAAGCATCCTGTTCTCTTCGTTTGAAGCAGTCAGGACTAGGGTTCATTGGTAGATTTTTACCCCATAACGCACCACGAAAAGGTGATCTACCCGCGTTATGGGTAATTTCAACATATCTTCTAATATTCTTTCAGTTGCAATAATAACACATCACGACTTTTTCTGTTAAAAAAAACGACTTTTTTCTGTTAAAAAAAACGACTTTTTCTGTTAAGAAGAAAACGCGCATGAAAGATATTTTTTGGAAATTCCTCACGAAATTACGACAAGTTTAACTGTTCTTATTTCTGTATGAATTCTTACATAATTTCCTCCAGGAATTGATTCAGGCAATTGCTTAAAGAATTTCCTAAAAATACTCCTTCAGGTATTCATTTTTTACAGATTTTTACGGACTTCCTGAGCAATCCTTTCGAAAAATTCGCTATAGGAAATTAGGAAATCTACTAAGGATAACTACAGAAGTTACTTCAGAGGTTTCATTAAGAGTTCCTCCAGGGATTCTTCCAGATTTTCTTTTTCTAGAAAGTCTTAAGTCATCTAAGAATTTATCCAGTGATTATTTCTCTAGGACTTCTTGCGAGATTCTCGTTAAGAACATTTGCTGGAATTCAACCAGTACCTCCAGGCATTTTCTAGGCTTTTCACAAAATTGCCAAAGATTTCAGCAGGAATTCCTCCGGGAAATGTTTGAGAAATTAACTATAACTTAAAATCTTAGAATTACTTTCACCATAATCCCTGTGGAAGTTACTGGAACATTGGAGTGTTCATGTATTTTATGTAGCAGATTCTGAAGTAATTCCTCTAAACATCCCTAGAAATACCGCTGGAAGATTTCGTTGGAGAAATGGTAAAGGAATCTGAAAATACATTTTTGGAGGGATATCTGAAGGAGACCCTAAAGTATGCATGAAATCTCTGAAGAAAACATAAACGGAATTACTGACGCTCGTTATCGAGAATTCTGAGAAGAAATTTTTGAAAAATTTATGAAACAGACGTGTAACAATCTCGAAGTGTTCTCCAGAATCGTTTAAATTTGGCATAAGGATTCACTGCAAGCAGAATAAGAAAAGAAGTACTTTTTGTTAAAATACAGACTTTAGAAACCTTCCGTCCAAAATAGACTTATTAGAAATTTGCATTGAAAAAGAGATCAAGTGTCTTAAAAGAGATCTGCTACTGCACTGTTGATATATTTCGGGAATTTTCAAAATTCATTTCAAAATACTGCGATTAACAGAATTTTGATGTTTTAATCAAGAAAATATAGAACAATATCACTGGCTGTTAAGTTTCGCAGTTTGTTCTAGCTTTTGTCAAATTTGTCTAAGTAAACTTGTCCGAAGAAGGAAATTAATTTTGATTAAATAATAAATCACTTATGAAGTTGATCTTATCAGTGGTCTTGAAGATTTCAAAGTTTTGTGGCCATGACCGTCATGGAAACAGTTTCTTTCAATTTGCTGTCAAAGATTCCTTAAATTTGATTGTTTTTTTTTTCTGGACTTCCTAGACATGACAATTTTACCAGCGTTTGTCCTACCCATGATTTTGAATGTGAATGCGCCTCTGACGTGAACCATCACTTCCGGAACGAATATACCCTTTTTGAACTCGGAATAACTGCGGAACCAAGTGGCCAATCTCATTTCTTCTGGAACAAAATAAATTTTGAAGAGTATGTGGTTTGTTTGGGACCAAAAGATCCAAAATCGGTCTATAATTGGCCAAGTTAGATTTTTTTAAAGTTCATTTTAAGTGAAAAGTCAGACGTTGGGGGTTTGAGAGTTAAACTGTGGACATGCTCTAGGTAGACTTAGCTGAGAAGAAGACTCCGTTCCAGTAGAGGTGTAATATCAAGAAGTAAATTAAGACCAAATTTGTTATCAATACCCGACATCGATGCACGCATGGTACTGACTTCAAAATTACCTGAATTTATGCTAAGGTGACCAGACGTACCGCGTTTCGCGGGACAGCGCAATTTTCAACGTGATCTTACTGCGTCAAATCTAATTGTTTGACTAAACTGAGCAATTAGATCATGATATAGACATAAAATGTTTTTAAAATACACATCCAATGCGAGTTGCCTAAATACTGTTGTAATGTTCTTATATCAAATATTAAACCTTAACTGTTGTTTTAACGGTGTAAGCGTGAAGGTAAATCATGAATTAGAGCAGATAGTGTCAATGAACACTCTCGTTCTGTTGTAACGTGACTACTAGTCACGTTACAACAGAACTTGGAAGCTAAAAAATACTTTTTCAAATTAAAACAAACATCGCTAATTGAAGTTCAAATCTTTGTATTTTATCGTGCCCGGTGTACCTTATGGATTTACTCAAAAAATCGCTTAAGTGTATGCTATAACCATACTTCTTTGATCGTTTTGTACATATGTTGTTGTGAGGTTCTAATCTTGAATTATTACATGCTTAAATGTACTGTTTCTTCTGCTGTGAAACATTTCAAAAGCTCCAGAACATATGGAAAGAGGAATGTTATCGAAAATTTTCATATATTCTGCTGTTGTATTGCTTTGAAATGTATATCATAATGCTCTGTGAAACAGGCGAATGAAATGTATGTCATAGTGCTAGTCTTAGGCGACGTTCAGGTTAAATAGGCTACAAATTTTAAATTTACGTCTTTGTGTTTCTATTAGCTAATACTTTCATTGTTACTTACTTTTAATTGTAAATAGTAGTATTTATTAATTTTTCACAGATTTTCAGGAAGGAAATAAAAGTTTTAACTTTGCAAACTTTGCTTAAGGTGAAGATAAATCGAAGCCAAACTTCAAATTTTCAAGAGCACTGATCTGGAGAACCAAACATCCGTTTAAGCTGAAAACTTAATCGATTGGTCACTAGCTGGTGGTGACCAATCGATTAGGTTTTCAGCTCACACGGATGTTTTGTTCTCCAGATCCGTGCTCTTGAAAATTTGAACTTTGTTTTCGATTCATCTTCACCTTAATTCGTTTGATGAAAGCTGTTCACACTGTGCTACCACTAAGCTGTTGTTGTTTATATGCGCTGACAGATGTCGACCACTTGAAACGAACGGAACTGTCAGCCGTTAGACCATCTCCATCACGGGGAGGATTTCGTCGTCACAGTTGTCAAAAACAGAGAGAGACGCACAGACCCAGCGTCGAAGTTCAATGGAATAAGCCAAAGATTCTTTCGAGTTCAACTAAATTTAAGTTGTGTTATCCCGCTACGGAGGCTTCGAAAGCCAACGTTTAGTAGATTTTTTGTTTGCACTGAGCCGTTTTTTTCTCGTTTTTACCAAACGAAAACTATCTAATGATAGCTATACGTCAGTTAACCCAAATTTGGGTTATTCCACGGAACAGCCGAATTGCGTCAAAAGAAGTCAAAGTTGGGTTGATTTGTGGCTCCGTGATCACTAGATCATAGCCAGTCTAACATATAGAATTGCATTGTGTTTTGTAAATCCATTAAAATTTTAGTTAATATAACGTTATAAAGTTGAGCTTGTATCTCTGTTTGCAGTTTCTGTTCAGTTTGTTGGCATTTCATTTGAATTTTATGTAAACCAGCCTTATTCTTTTCCATTCGTATACAGATTTCTTTGAAGATCAAGTAACGTTGGAACATTGTCATTTTCAATCAATTTCTGGCACTTTTGAGGTTTTGTCCGACCTTCGTAAGAAGACACGCCACTGTGTTTGAACCACGGATCGGTTTGTGCGTTAAGGGGATGGTAATTAACTGCGGCTAATGAGGTGTCATTATGCGAATGGCGTCTGAGCTTCAACCGCAAACAAGGTAACCGCCGACACCGTGGAATATGTGTAATCATACATACGCGCTGTTTTTGGAGTGTGAACTATGAGTGGAATAATGAGATGTGGTGATATGTATTGCTACCATTGAAATGTGATTGATGATTAGCGACTATTTGGGCAGAAGTTATGTATGATTTAAAGGGGATCTTCCTTAGCCTACTGGTGAAGCCTGTGGGTACAAAGCAAAGTCATGCTGAAGGTGTCTGGGTTCGACTCCCGGTCGGTCCAGATCTTTTCGTATTGATAATTCTCTTGGCTTTCCTGGGCATAGATTATCATCGACCCTTCCATATGATATTACGAATGCGAAAATGTCAACTTTGGCAAAGAAAGCTCTCACTTAATAACTGTGAATTTCGCTTGTAATCGATTGAATCACTTAAAAGCTAATCGTAACGATACCAAGGAAGCACTTTTAATAAAAACAGCAAGTTAAAATTATCTAACTCAAATTTTCACACAATCGACAGACACATGTCGATCACCAGCCACACAATACACATGTGAAAACTAATTCGATCCAATCGATTACGATCGCTTACGCACATAATTCGAATTATATCGATTCGATTGATTCACTCGGCGATCGCCCAACTGTCGGCAAAATAGAGTGATGTTACACAATACCGGCGCACTGTACCATTTTCAAGGGCCTGCATCTTCAGCAAAATCACGATTCGATTGCATCACTTTGACCATCTTCGACGCCAACGCCGCCGTACAGATGATTTTTTTTTGCGATTTCAACAAGATGAGCCCATGATTGGTGTGCTTCGTACTAGTAGGTACTGCCTCATGTACGATGGTGAGATGAAGAAAGTGGTTACATGTTTTGATCGACTGAAATGGCTAACGCCGTAGCGTAGTGATTCTCCTTTTCTCATCGGCATCCCCAGCATCATTACGACTTACGATTGAAATTGAAATGCATCGAAAGGTAGTAAGTAGCTCTGGCGGTTTTGCCGGGATGCTGGTGCACTTAATGGATTTTCCTGCTTCTTCTTAGATTTATCTTCTTTTCTTCGGTTATGCAAACACTTTCAATGGAATTTTGGCAGAGTTGTCTTGTTTACTCAGTGCTGTTTTTTTTTCCTTGGAATGCATTTGTTCGATGAAGCTGCTATAGGTATGGTAGACTTCAACGAAGTTGTTGAAAAGAACCCTTTCGAATGTTTGGAATTATCCTAGAAACCGAATTAAGTACTGTACCATTGAAATTCAACTTTGGTGAATTTATTTGTTAATATCACTCCAAACAATGGAATAGAACTTTGATTATTTTTTTTTCATAACACTCATGTTATTTGGATCCTTTTTTTGAAGTTAACTCTTTAATATTCTTGAGGAAGACCTTTCCGACATATACCAGATTGGGTTCTTTTTTTTATAACGGTTACCTGGACTGGGGAAAATTTGAGTATATTATTTATTCCATGTTTGATCTCTTCAGGTGACTTCTAAAGCAATGATTTTTGACACTTGCTCCTTCCGAGACAGCTAAACTCACAAAAAGTGCTGCCGTTTCTTGTTACAAAACATCATACCTCAACAGATTTGAACCCCCAATTCAAACGTTTAACAAACCAAACACTTCAATTGGTCATCTGTAGTCAAACTAGTTTTGAAACTTGTATTTGATGATCTAAGGAATGAAATCAACTTTCCGATATATATTTTCAGTCAAACTGGTAGTGTACCTGAAAGTGCTTATATTGTGCATTCAGATTAACTTTAGACCGAAGTTCATAAGAGAAATGAAATATCACCAACAAAAGTTCGCCGAAGGTCGGCGTCGGCATTCTAACGAAGTGCTACGACGACAAAGGCAATCCTTATGCGTCGGCGAAGTACTAAATTAGAATGCCGACGCCGAACTTCGCCGAAGTTTTAACTGCCGAACTTCTAATTGTCACTTGAATTGTCAATATATAAGGACTTTGACGACTTGAACTTTGAAAATTCGGTTTGTCTTTAATTAACTTATATTCCACTTTTCAAGTTTTATTGAAGTTTGAGAATATACTTCAAAATTAATGTACCATGAGTGAAAAATCTTTGCAGCTACTTCCATTTTTGAGACATTCGATACACGATTTTGTAACGTGATGCCTACTGGTAAAATTCAGACGAGACGAATTCCATATCAACTCGGTCAGTCACAGTGGAATGAATATTTTCTATGGACCAATGCACGAGTTCACTAATTTGACGTTTGAGCGGTGCCGAATTCACTCGTTGCCATGGTCACGTAAATAACACGGCACCGCTAAAACGTCAGATAGTGAACTCGTGCATCGGTCCATAGATAAATCGATCATTTTGACTCAAGAATAACTTTTGAAAATGGCCTATGACTTTTTGCATGCAATTCATTTGAAAAATTGTAGTTCCGAAACTGTTGATTTTAGATAAAAATGTTCTATGGAAAAGTTGTAGTAAACCGTTTGAACAACAATTTTTTCTTGTTGTTACATACACTGAAAAAATATTGTCATGAAAAATTCAATAAGAAAACTTAAATTTCAAATAACCCAAAAATCCCATTTTAAATTTTTTTTCTTTAATTTTTATCATATAATTTTGATAGATAGATAGATGTTTTATAATGGAGAAATTTTTAATAGATATAACTTTTCCTTAGAACAACTTTCGATCGTCTTTCAAAATTTTTCAAATAATTTTAAACCATTATAATTATCATGATCAACTCAACTCTGGAAGTAGCCATTTTCGAGTTGTCAAGTTTAATGCAAAAATGTATTTATTAATATAATAAAAAAGGCCATTTTCATTTGATATTCATGATTCTCCATCAGAAATAATATGTTTTCTAGCGTATATGGCACATATCTCTATTATTGATTTTTTTTAATTAAGAATGGCGATTATCCAATGGAAATGGCCTCTTTTGTTATTGAAATGATAAACCTTTGCATTAAGCTTGAAATAATAATAAAGCAAAATTTAAAGGATCTTATTGCAATCAAAACGTATTGTTCTCACAAAAAAAAAAATGAAAATCTAAAAGTTGATCTTGAAAAGTATCAATTTCCTATAACCGTTCTACGGTGAAAATTTAAAATTATTAAAATAGGGATTTTGTGTAATTTAAAATTGAAGATTTATTTTTGAATTTCATTTTTATCATTTATTTAGTTAACATCTACACAGATAACACTGAATCAACAATTTCACGCCACAATACTCGGTTCGTGGCCGCATCTCTCCATCCTCGGTTCTGCCCCACGCTCGCCAAATCGATACGCACTTGATCCGCCCACCTAGCTCGCTGCGCTCCACGCCTTCTTGTACCAACCGGATCCGAAGCGAACACCATCTTTGCAGGGTTGCTGTCCGGCATTCTTGCAACATGCCCTGCCCATCGTATCCTTCCAGCTTTGGCCACCTTCTGGATACTGGGTTCGCCGTAGAGTTGGGCGAGCTCGTGGTTCATCCTTCGCCGCCACACACCGTTCTCCTGCACACCGCCGAAGATCGTCCTAAGCACCCGACGTTCGAAGACTCCAAGTGCTTGCAGGTCCTCCTCGAGCATCGTCCACGTTTCATGCCCGTAGAGGACTACCGGCCTTATGAGCGTTTTGTACATGGTACATTTGGTGCGGGCGTGAATCTTTTTTGACCGCAGCTTCTTCTGGAGGCCATAGTAGGCCCGACTTCCACTGATGATGCGCCTCCGTATTTCACGGCTAACGTTATTGTCAGCCGTCATCAAGGATCCAAGGTAGACGAACTCGTCGACCACCTCGAACGTATCCCCGTCTATCGTAACACTGCTACCTAGGCGAGCCCTGTCGCGCTCGGCCCCACCAGCTAGCATGTACTTTGTCTTGGCCGCATTCACCACCAGTCCAACTTTTGCTGCCTCGCGTTTCAGGCGGGTGTACAGGTCTGCCACCTTTTCAAATGTTCGGCCGACGATGTCCATATCATCCGCGAAGCAAACAAATTGACTGGATCTCGTAAAAATCGTACCCCGGCTGTTAAGCCCGGCTCTCCGCATAACACCTTCTAGCGCAATATTGAACAACAGGCACGAAAGTCCATCACCTTGTCGTAGTCCCCGGTGGGATCCAAACGAACTGGAGTGTTCGCCTGAAACCTTCACACAATTTTGCACACCTTCCATCGTCGCTCTTATCAGTCTCGTGAGCTTCCCGGGAAAGCTGTTCTCGTCCATGATTTTCCATAGCTCTACGCGGTCGATACTGTCGTATGCCGCCTTGAAATCGATGAAAAGGTGATGCGTTGGGACCTGGTATTCACGACATTTTGGAGGATTTGCCGTACAGTAAAGATCTGGTCCGTTGTCGATCGGCCGTCAACGAAGCCGGCTTGATAACTTCCCACGAACTCGTTTACTACGGGTGACAGACGACGGAAGATGATCTGGGATAATACTTTGTAGGCCGCATTTAGAATGGTGATCGCTCGGAAGTTCTCACAATCTAACTTGTCGCCTTTCTTGTAGATGGGGCATATTACCCCTTCCTTCCACTCCTCCGGTAGCTGTTCTGTTTCCCAGATTGTGCCTATCAGCTGGTGCAGACATATGGCCAGCCTCTCCGGACCCATCTTTATGAGTTCAGCTCCGATACCATCCCTACCAGCAGCTTTATTGTTCTTGAGCTGGTGAATGGCACCCTTAACCTCCCTCAAAGTGGGGGCTGGTTGGTTTCCATCTTCCGCAGTACTGACGAAGGCATTTCCTCCGTTGTCCCGTCCTTCATTGCCTGTGATCTCAGCACCATTCAGGTGCTCGTCGAAGTGCTGCTTCCACCTTTCGATCACCTCACGCTCGTCGGTCAGAATGCTCCCATCCTTATCCCTGCACATCTCGGCTCGCGGCACGAAGCCGTTGCGGGATGCGTTGAGCTTCTGATAGAACCTACGCGTTTCCTGAGACCGGCACAGCTGTTCCATCTCCTCGCACTCCGTCTCCTCCAGGCGGCGTTTTTTCTCCCGAAAGAGGCGGGTCTGCTGTAGCCGTTTCCGTTTATAGCGTTCCACGTTCTGCCGGGTCCCTTGCTGCAGCATGACCGCCCGCGCTGCATTCTTCTCCTTCAAAACCTCCTGGCACTCCTCGTCGAACCAATCGTTCCGTCGACTCCGTCCCACGTACCCGACATTGCTCTCAGCTGCATCGTTGATGGCTGCTTTTACTGTTCTCCAGCAGTCCTCAAGAGGGGCTTCGTCCAGCTCACCCTCTTCCGGTAATGCAGCCTCGAGTTGCTGCGCGTATGCCGCTGCGACATCCGGTTGCTTGAGCCGCTCTAGGTCATACCGGGGCGGCCGTCGGTACCGTACGTTGTTAACGACGGAGAGTTTTGGGCGCAGTTTGACCATCACCACCATAGTGGTCAGAGTCGATGTTAGCGCCACGATAGGTCCTGACGTCGATAATGTCGGAGAAGTGCCGACCATCAATCAGAACGTGGTCGATTTGCGATTCTGTCTGCTGTGGTGATCTCCAGGTGTATCGGTACGGAAGGCTGTGCTGGAAGTAGGTGCTACGAATGGCCATATTCATGGAGGCGGCAAAATCAATTAGTCGTAGGCCGTTTTCGTTCGTCAGCCGGTGGGCGCTGAACTTTCCAATCGTGGGTCTGAATTCCTCCTCCTGGCCAACCTGAGCGTTTAGATCTCCTATGATGACTTTGACGTCGTGGCTTGGGCAACTGTCGTACTCGCGTTCAAGCTGCGCGTAAAAAGCGTCTTTATCATCATCAGTGCTTCCGGAGTGAGGGCTGTGCACGTTTATTATGCTGAAGTTGAAGAACCGGCCTTTGATCCTCAACTTGCACATTCTCTCATTGATCGGCCACCACCCGATCACGCGCCTCTGCATATCACCCATCACTATAAAAGCTGTTCCCAGCTCATGTGTATTGCCGCAGCTCTGGTAGATGGTATGGTTACCTCTAAACGTTCGCACCATTGATCCCTTCCAACACACTTCCTGCAACGCTACGATGCCGAATCCACGGTCCTTCAGCACGTCGGCAAGTATGCGTGTGCTCCCGATGAAGTTGAGAGATTTACAGTTCCACGTACCGAGCTTCCAATCGCTAGTCCCTTTACGTCGCTGTGGTCTTCGCCGATTGTCCCGGTTCGTATTCTCTCGTTGATTATTCGTTGCTTGATTTTTTTACGGCTGGCTTGCAGGGCCTGACACCAACCCCCTAGATTTCCGGAGGACCATTCCCCCTAAATGTTCGGAGGACCATAGTGCGCAGTTTAGCTTAGAGTCCTTCTCTGGCACTCGGACGATGATCAGCCGCCCCTGACATGGGGAACAGACGCTGTTGTGAGCCGCTCCTAACATGGAGTACAGACGCTCAAGGTTTGCAGAAGCAAAAGCAAAAGCAAACCCCCCCTTCCCTGTCAGCATACGACCAAAGTTCCCACCGGGGGTTGGTTACACGATCTTCCCTAAGGTTACTCGTACCCCGGCCAGTACCGCGAGGAGGTAGGGATATGAGTTGCTGGGCAAGAGACTAAGGACCGCACAAAGGGGTCTATTTTATTCCTTCAGGTACGCGAGGTACCAATGGTACGCCATGCCCAGCCATTTACCAACCAATTTTTGAATTTATCTTGATAAAAATTAAAATATTTTTCCGGTGTATATTTTTTTCCTACAGTCCAACCCAAACGGTTCACTACAACTTCTTCTGAGAACATTTATTTCCAATTTAACAGTTAAGGAATTGGAAGTTTTGAAATAAGTAACACCCAAAAACTAATAGTCCATTTTCAAATATTATTCTTGAGTGTGCAAAATTTAATCTAAATCGAAGAAGGTCAAGCACGATTCTCATTTTTTTTTTTTGACTTATTCTGGATAGATTTCGGCTAGTGTAAATTGTAGCATTTTAGTGTGGAGCCTGGCATTTCAGTGTGGATATTTTGATTACTGTGAGCTAGAATTATAGTGTATATCGTAAGATTTCAGTGTGGATCCTGGGATTATAGTAAAGAACGCAGAATTTTAGTCTGGAACTTGGAATTCCAATGTGGATCCTAGGACTCTAGTGTAGATCCTGGAATTGGAATCCTAGAATTTCAGGGAAGCTCCTGGGATTGTAATGTGGATTGTAGCATTTCAGTGTGAATCTTGGGATACCAGTGTGGATACCAGAACTTAATTGTCGATTCTGGTGTTTCAGTGTGGATCCCTTTGTTCCAGTATGAATCAAGAGATGTGTAGATCGTAGGATTTCAGAGTGGATCCTTGGATTCCAATACGAATTTTGAAATTCCACTGAGTCCTGGTATTTACAGTGTGGATCCTGTGAGATACCAGTTTGGATTCTGTTATATCATTGATAATCCTTTGATAACAATGAAAATCTTGAGATTACAGTATGGATTTTGGGATTTCAGTGTGGATCCAGAGATCCAGAGCAGATCCAAGGATTGTAGCGTAGATCGTAGGATTCCGATGTGGATCTTCAAAACATATTTATTTAGCCTATAGCATATAGCCTAGTGTTGCAGTGAAATATCTGGTATTCCAATGTGCCTCATGGGACTTCAAAATGGACCCTGGAATTTCAATATGGATACTAATATTCAAGTGCGGATCCTAGAATTTGAGTATGGCTCTTTAAATTCCAGTATGGATGCTGTGATTCCAGTGAGGACCCTGGAGTTGCAGTGTGGATTCAGGTGTTACAGTATAAACCCTGGTATTCCAGTATGGATCTTAAGATTGTAGCGTTGATCATGGAATTCTAATGTCAGCGTGAGTTCTAGGATTTCAGTATCAGGGTGTCCATCCATCCGGGAAATTCGGGAAAACCCCGGAATTTCTCAAAATACGAGAAATACACAGGAAATTGTAGAAGACACCGGGCAAAGCACTATGGACGAAACTTGAAAATAGTGCTTTACAATTTACTCTTTATATTCTGACTGACATCATGATTTTTTGAGAGTTTTTTTATCTTTCTTCTTCTTCTTTCTGGCATTACGTCCCAACTGGGACAGAGCCTGCTTCTCAGCTTAGTGTTCTTATGAACACTTCCACAGTTATTAACTGAGAGCTTGCTGTGCCAATGACCATTTTTGCATGCGTATATCGTGTGGCAGGTACGAAGATACTCTATGTCCTGGGAATCGAGAAAATTTCCCTTACGAAAAGATCCTCGACCAGCGAGATTCGAACCCACGACCCTCAGCATGGTCATGCTGAATAGCTGCGCGTTTACCGCTACGGCTATCTTATCTTTATTACCGAGATTTTTAGCCCTGGGCTACATAATCTCAGGACCAACGGCTTTACTTCCCCGAAAGAAGTCGTCACTATAACATTTACGTTATTAGTGACTATCTCGGGGATGGGATTTGATCCCAGGTCCTCGGGGTGAGAAGCGTGTAATTTAACCACTACACCAGGTTCGTTCCCCATTTTGACAGTTGATTAGATACCTACTAAATTTCCATTGAGGTTCATGGCAAATTCTTGATAATATTTTTGCGGAAATCGAGGCGATAATTGGCCAGATACTTGGAAGTTCTTGGGAAAATGACTGAAAAACTAATTTCCATAACATATTTTTAGTAAACGCTCCTGAAATTCTTAAAAGTTCTTGGCAGTTGGAATTTTTTTTTTTCGTAAATTTTTTAAGGAGATCTGAGTAGTTTCTTACTGAAATCTTGGACAAATTTATCAAGGATTCCTGATAGGTAGATTCCTAGAGACGCTATTACTGATTTTCGGTGAAGCCTTGTTTGGATTACTAGCTTAATTAGTTCACAGTCCGTATGAGGTCCCTGGATAGATTTCTCATGGTTTTCTGTAGAGTTTCCAAATTCTTACTGTTCTAGATAACGAATTGCTTGGGAGTTATATTATGAATTAATGGCAAAGTTTCTTTGGTATTATTGGGTAGATTTTTGTTTATTTCTGGCGACATTCTTTGAAAAATCTTTGATGGATTCCTGCTAAGATGTTTGTTTTTTGGCATTATCGTTTTAGGACTCATAAACCAGTACATGGTCTAACATTGCCGTTTTGTAGAAAAAAATCATATATTTTCAAAATGTCATCGGATTTCCCATGATTTCTATTTTATGCAAGGCATCCTCTTTCGAATGAAAGTATTGTAAGTATTGAAAGGTTATTTTTACTATGCCAAACAATTTCTTCAAAGGTTTCTTAATATATAAGTACTTTTTTGGTAAGAAAAGATAATGTTTTTTTTTAATCAAAGACCTGGTCCAAGGGTAACTTTAGCAAACTTTCAGTTCTTTGAAACTTGTTAAAAAAATTTACTTGGTCTTTAAGATTTTTCAATAAACCGTTCATATCTTTTGTGCAAAGTGTTTCAAAATTGAAGCTGTTTTAAAACTACAGCATTTTGAGAATTGAGAAAAAACTACTTAATAATTTTTGGTTTTTCAAATTTCACCTGTTTGTGTGGAAAAACTGGAGAGTCATTAGAGTCCATGGCTACAAAGCAAAGCTATGCTGAAGGTGTCTGGGTTCGAATCCCGGTCGGTCCAGCATTTTTTCGTAATGGAAATTTCCTTGACTTCCCTGGGCATAGAGTATCGTCATACCTGCCACACGATATATGAATGCAAAAATGACCACTTAGGCAAAGAAAGCTCTCAGTTAATAACTGTGGAAGTGCTCTTAGAACACTACACTGAGTAGCCGGCTCTGTCTCAGTGGGGACGTTAATGCCAAGAAGAAGAAGTGATTCTTCTTATTCAATATTTAACATCCAGTAGCCAGCAGCAGTAGAATTTGCAAAATCTTTATAAGAGGTAGAGGTATGAATAATCATCTATTCTATTTGTTTTAATATTTATGAATTGCAGCTAACGTTTTCTAATAGTCATTATTGCAGGTAGTTGTTGATATTTTTCATTATTGGAAAATCTATATACTGGACAATCTACATATGCAATGGTGTCTGATGTTATTGAACTGCATGAATTTTTTTTTTAAGTGACTTTTGTTTATCCATTTGAAGATACTACTTTGAATCCGAAGTTTGAAAACGGCTATTTTGAAAATTCCAATAAATACCAAAACTTTCTATAAAAATGTCTGGGAAATATTCATTTGAAAACTTTTTTTGAATGGACACCCTGTCAGTATGGATCATGGTATTCCAGTGTGGATTCTGGGAATCTAGTGTGGATTCTCATATCCCAGTGTGGGTCTTGGGATTGCAGATTTCAATCCTGGATCCTGGAAATTCAATGTGTATCCTAGGACTCCAGAGTGGATCCTGGGACTCCGGTGTATATCTTGGAGCTGCAGCGTGGATGCTGGGACTCCAGTGAGGACCTTAGGATTCTAAAATGGAACTTGGAATTCCAGGCTGAATCTTGCGATTTTGGTGTGAATCCTTGGATCGGCACTTAGGTCCATGTTTTCCAAGGTAAATCCTGGGATTCCAATGTGGATCCTAGGATTTCCTTTATGGATCCTAGGATTTCAGTGTGAATATTGGGATAGCAATGGGGATTTTGAGTTTTTATTGTGATTCCTTCCAGTATGAAACCTTGGGTTCTTAGTGTGGATCCTGTTATTGTAGTGTTGATAGTGGGATTCCAGTGGAGGAAATCTATTGTGGATCCTGAGACTCTATTGTAGATTCTGGGACTCCATTGTGGATCCTGGGACTCTAGTTGTATGGATCATGGGATTCTAGTGTGGATGCTAGGATTCCAATACTGATTCTTGGATTTCAGTGTCAATATTAGGATAAAAGAGTGGATTTTAGTATTTTAGTGTGGATCCTGATTTTCCAATCGTAGATATTGATATTTCAGCGTGAATCCAGGGATTGCAACGTAAGTTCTTGGATGCCAGTGTGAATCCTGGGTTTCCACTCAGAATTCTGGTATTTCAGTGTGGATTCCAATGTAGATTCTTGGTTCCAGTGTTGATCTTTGGATTCCATAGGAGATCCTGGCATTTTAGTATGGATCCTGGGAATCTAATATGGATTCTGGAATTTCAGTGTGAATATGGGGTGTCTGTGTCTGTGTGGGGGTGTTAGTTCTAATAAATGTAGTGTGTTAGATATGAGTTTAATTAAATTCCGGTGTGCATATTGAGATTCTAGTGTGAATCCTAGTATTTCAGTTTGGATCCTGGGATTGTACAGTCAAATTTCTTCCAAATCACTTAAAGTTTTGAGAGAATGATTTTCATCATAATTGACACCGTTTGAGCATAGGGGAGCAAAAACTCAAAAAATCGCATCAGTCTAGTGGGGATCCTATTGGATTCCTTATAAACCTCTGTGGGAATAATAAGGAAATACCTTGAGAATAATATCAAAATATCTTGGGAATCCTGCTGACCTCTCAGTGTTTTTTTTTTCGGATAAATAGTACTATATTGTGGAAATTTTTGATATGACCTAATGTGTACTGTAAAAAATGTGATCGTACATTTCCATTTTAATGACGGTTTTCACATTCTTTTATCATATTGCGATAAATCACGATTGGCGGAACACTTTGCTTTCTCACTTGAATCATAGAGCGTTTCGTTTCCGAAAAATGGTCTTACAAAAGAGACCAATAGCAAAAAACAGCAATTTAAAGCATCACAAATATTAAAACAAAGGTAAGCATAAAGAACTTGTGTATGCACAGGATGCGCACTCTGTGATTGATAGCTAAAGATGAATCATGTGCATGATTAAAGATTCTATATGAAGTCTTGTATCTCTAGAACAGTCGAGATTAGAGACGCAAAGCCGAAGAAGAAAATAGCAAACTCCAACACAAATGAATTGACAAGATTTTTTTTGACAAATACACAAAATCCTTCAATATTTTTCGTCAGAAGATGCCATCATTTTCTCTCAAAGTTGCACAATTTTGACGAGGTTTCCTACAAAATTATCATAATAAATACATAATGCCCACAAACCGAAACAATCTTTATCGTGCCGCCCAGTCTCCTTCATTCACACGATGTCACCTGCTTGCTACCATGCCTCATGAGACGGTGCGAAATTCCACTTGTATTCACAATAAATGTCACGATCATGAACCAAGCAAGCAACGTGCTAATCATCTACAAGCTCATTTGCCGATATGGGGTATTTGAGACCACCCCATTGAGCTATGAAATAACAACAGAAGCTCATAGACAAAACCGACAACTTGTGACAACTGGTTTTAAGTTTTCGAGTCTATAATTTGTGAACAATGATCGTCAAGATCGATACTGCTTCTGTTCGTTTGATGGTCCCAGAATTATAGGTTATACACGTGAATCCAAAATAGACTTTGAAATGAATCTGGATAGGTTTACTCATGCTCACTAAGTATATACTCACGCAAAGTGTGGTGGGTCATCGAAAATGAAAGGCACGTGACCGTAGTGAATGTAAAATGAAGCTCGACGAAGATTGTATTGGACTTACTTTAGGTACTGGATCGTTCTGCTTTGCTCGGAGGGTATGTCGACTCTATGTCACTCGACGGGGTTAAGTACCGCGTGCTCTTGTTAAGACTGGTAGCAACATTATTGTAGTACGGTTCAAGCATTCAACGCCAAGTGGTACTATATATGGCATAATGCAAACATTTACACATTTGTGATAGGTAGAGCTAGAGCCGTTTTATTTCGATCGTCTACATTGAATGTGGCAACGTGGTCTACGTTTATTATGATTGATAGAATGATTAAGTAACATTTCGTGACAGTGTGTCATAAATTTCATAGAAAGCACCGAAAGCTTGAAGATTTCGTCAGAACTTTCTTATCGTGTTATTCTAGATAACTAAACGTCTTTCAAAATATAATCGAAAAAGAGTATAGTAAAATAGTTCTATAAGTACATCAATTTCTATCACCTTCTTGATATAACAAACCAAAAATTTTTGAATTGCCTAATCCCGCGGATGACCTCACCTCTCTCCCCGTGCAACGATGTGGATGCAATTTCGAAAAACGCTGATGCTCTTTCCATCAGCCAGCCGGTTGGATACCAAAGTGGCATTTGCGATTTGCGAATTGCAATGCCATCATCATCATCGAAAAGGCGTTTGGCGATCGGTAAGAGTAGTGGCTGTGGTCGTCGTAAGTAATCCTTCTGTCAAAGAGGTACCGTTCACTTTGGAGTGGTTCGCGCGTTAATTTTTGGGGTCGATGTAGATGGCCATTGCGAGGGTATCCTACTTGCAGCATGCTCACATTTCGGTGCTTCTTTCACCTTGCGGTACATTACGGATGAATGACCATTCTGCGAGAAGGTAAAGCGTTGACTTCTGCGTAGGTGGTGTTGGTTGGATGATTGTTGAAGGATTTTTTATATGGACACTCATGAATGCTGCAAAGAAAAGCGTCGGAAGAATGTGCTACTCTAAAAACGTCTTGTTGCACTGGTCAAAATATTATTAAAATGCTCTTAAAACATAATATAAATGTTCCTTATACATAATATAATACACAAGCTTCTAGCGATAATATACTATTTCCACAAACTAGCTAAACAAAGTGATAATTGAACGTTATTGGAGTAAATTTTCCCACACTTATGTTACTGGATATGTTATGATGACTAAAGTGGATGCATCATGAATCTTTTTACTATTCCAAAAATATTTGTTGTTGAATCATAAAAAAACACAACCCAAACACATTGTCAATCCATTAAAGAAATTGTCTTTCTAACAGACCATACTTAACTGTCTTTCTTTGGTGTACCTGGGCCAAATCGTTCCGTTTTGTCGTTTATGGCACGAGAATCAAAGCGTGAAACTGTGTCATCACGTCATCGCGTCTCGTTTGTCGGTTTTCACTGAATGAATTTGCGCGCAAATGAATGCACTGCACCGCTTCAGCTCCGCTCTCTTACGCGACAAATATGTCTAAATGGTCCCAATCGAGATCATCTTGATCACGAACAGCAACAGCTCGCCTCTCAGATGCTGTTGGTGTAAAACTTTCGTTTTGTGTAACTGTTTTGCACATGGGGCGTAGCCAGGATTTTCATAAGCGGGATGAAAGGATTTCTATTTTTCTGGATTTACTGGATATTTGCCTAAGAGTTCATCTAATAACACTGCGGAACACAATTTTGTCTCAAGCATCAAAATGCCACTATTAACTTAATTAAGGGTTGCTGAATCCATTGCCGTTTTCAGAAACATCATAGCACGTCTAGTTTTGGAGATATTGGCTGTTGAAAATGCAAAATTTAACTATTTCAGGCAACTTGCATGCAAGTTTGCCATCTTGTATGGTAATTTATTTGCTTAATTTGACACAGAATTCATACTACATGTGTAAAACAATACATATCAACAAAGTTTATAATAATTTCGATGCTCAAAAGCTATTTTTTGATATTTTTGAAAAGTATTGTATTTTGCCATGTAAGAAAAATGAAGAATCTTCTATGGAGACTGAAAGAATGTTGAAAAAATCGATTTAATTCAAAGTCAATCCTAAAATTTCACCCAAGTTATATCTGAAACAAAATTTTCAGTCGTATTTTACATACTTGGTGGATTAGATCACAAAAAACTTGATAAATTGTACTTAAAATGTTATGTAAACATCAATGAAATCAGTGTTTTATACAACTTTGGCGACCTGTAGCTGAAAATTGTGACGTGCTGGAACTTTTCTGAGAACGGCAACAGATTCAGCAACCCCAAATTTACTAGAGACACATAATTCGATCCTTGAGACACGCAAAAATGTCATTTTTGTTACGCTGTGTAATAAATCAACATCAACAGATGCACTCAAATATTTCCACTTGAATTTCTTCAGGAACTACTAAGGAATTCCTCTAGGATTGGTTCCAGAATGGTGTCAATATATTTTGAGGAATCAATACTTTTTTCTAGGAATACTTTTCAATATTCTCCTATTTTTTTCTTGAGATAAGTCCTAGTTATTTCTTCAGAGATAACTCCTGGTAATTTTTCTGGGACTCTGCCATAAATTATTCAGTATTTATTTATTTATTTATTTATTTATTTATTTATTTTTAACTTATGAATTTTGTAAGAAGGAAAACCCCCTTTGAGTGATATTCTAATGAAATCTTTCTCAAAAAGGCACAAAACCTCTTTATCTTTTCGAATAACGTTATAAAATAATATTTATTTAATAATGGCTCTCCCGGAATCGATCCATAGTGGAGCCAAAGTTTTCCAAGTTCAGTCATCATGAATATTCACCAGAACGCATTCAGAAGCCAATCGATTAGATGGATGAGTACCAAACTTGATGTCTCTGAAAATAAAATCAAAGAAAAAAAAAGAGCAGTATCATACACGATAAGAAATTTCATTCAAATATTTGTATAAAATTCTCATGACAGGAAGTGAATGATTTCCCAGAATATCAGAATTATCAAGGAATTTTTCTCTAGGTGCTTTAAAACGAGAACATTCAAAAACGATATGGTCTATGTCTTCATATGATTTATTACATTCACAAATATTTGAATCTGTGATATTCATGCGATATAAATGATTACTACAAATGTAATGATTTGACATTAATCTAGAATAGGAGCAAATAAAATTACGTCCAACAGGAAGACTGCGGAACCAAGGAAATATTTTTACCTTCGGACATATGGAATATCAATATCGACCTTTGTCACTTGTATTCCAAGAAATTTGCCAATCATTCTTAGAATATTTTTTCAAATTAGTAAAATATTCCGAATAATAAATATCACAATTATAAATTATTCCACGAAAAACCCCCAATTTTGCCAATAAATCAGCTTGTTCATTACCATAAATATTGCGATGAGCTGGAACCCAAACAAATTTAATTATAAATCCATTAGAATATAAATAATTTAATAGCCCTTTAATTAATAGAACAATATGATGGGTTTTGAAATTTAAATTAATGGAATTCAGAGCTTGAAGACAACTAAGGCTATCTGAGCACACCATAAATATATTAGGTGAAAAATTCTCAATCAATTTGCATGTAAAATATATAGCTGTTAATTCAGCTGTAAAAATTAAAAGGATTTGATCAACAGTTCTTCTAGAGTAATCTATGAGAATGACTTTAAAAATTGTTTTAGTACTGATTGCCTTTAGAAATTGCCTTTGGAAATACTTCAGAAATCTTTTCAGGATAAGCTCCAGAGATTTCGTGAGCAATTTTTTTCTGATATACATTGCAAAAATTTGTAGAATCCAAGAAGCAGTATGTCGAGACATTTCCCTTGAGTTGAGCAGATTATTTTTGGGTGGTTTTGTAGATAGTAAGACCTGAAATATACAATAGATGAAATCCTGAAAAATTCTCCGAATTTATTCCTCACGCATCTTGGGCAGAATTCCTGTTTGAATTTTTGGAGGAATTCTGAGAAAATCATTAAAATTTTTCCTAGGGACATGGATAAATTTATTCCTGGGCAAATCAATGCGATACTTTTTGGATGTACTTCCTGTGTGATACCTAATTGTTTCACTTGATTTACTTCTGATTAAATTTCTGGATTCTGGATTTATTTTTTTCGACTGAACTCTCTGAAGCTTTCGAATTTTCCGTAAGTATTATCGATGATTTTTCTGAATGCTCAAGTATTTCATAGAATATTTCTAGAATGATTGGTCTAAAAATATATGATACCTTAGCAAATACAAATTATCGGAGGTATTCTAAAAACTTCTTTGAAGAAATTCGAAAGGCATTTCTGGGAAAATTCATAGGATCTTAAGGAACATTTATAGATGTCTTAAGAAAAATAAACTGAACGAGATAGCCAAGGAATTAAAAAGAATATATAGAGATTCTTAAAAACATACAATTTCGGAATCAGAATTCCAGATGAAGCTCCTTACCAAGTTCAAAAACGAATGCATAAAAACTCTTTAAATATGTGCTAAAGTGTTCCCGAAGGTGCCATTTAAGACGAATACTCGGAAGGATCCTTATAATCTTCCCAGTAAGTCTTTTGCTAGAATTCTTGAAACAAATCATGAAGAACCTTATGTTTCGTAGACATTTCTGGCAAAATTTCAAAGATGCATTCCTCTTTTAATACTTGTAGTATTTTACAGAAAAATTAGTCGGTCAGACAGACCGGACTAGATGATATTTTGGCGTTCTAAAGGTTCGTTAAAGACTCCATTCACTCTAATTTTCCCGATACTAATTTGCTTCAAATGGATTATCAAAAAGATGTGATCCATTTTTACAGAAAATAATGCCAATATTTCGACATTTCAAACGCTTGGGGACATCTAGGATGAATACTTGGAAGGATCCTTATAATCTTCCCAGTATTTTTTTGCTAGAACTCATAAAAAAATCATGAAAAGTTGCTCGAATATTTGTGGAATTTCTGACAGGATTTCAAAAATGCGTTCCAATAAACACCTTGAGGTGTTGATGATGACTCGTTGGTCGAATTCGAGGTACCTACTTCGAGGGGCGTGTTCTACCCGAGGAGGAAAGAATAACTCGCCAATAACTTATGCATACCATATTTTGGTATCATACCAGAATTAGGTATTGTTCAGTTATCAATACCTCATTTCGGTATTATAATGGTATTTGAAAAAAATGTTTAAAACAATTAAAAATACTTCATTTTGGTATTCGACAGCTATTGAGGACTGCTGGAGGTATTGAACTAGTATTGAAAAATTTCACTATTATGTGAAAATCCATCAAGTATTATTTAGGAATTACAATACCTGATCTAAGTATCAGCTTGGTATTTGTAGAATATGCAGAAGGTATTATTTGAGGTATTTTACCTCTTATGCAGGGCTCATTCATACCTCATTCAGGTTGTAAGTATTGAAAATTATCTGGTATGGAATACCTCAATTTGGTATTCAGTAGTTATTTACTTCTGCTCGGGTAGAAATAAACCCTGGAGTGATTATTGGAGAAATTTCTTGAAGAATCGCAAGAAAAACATCTAGTGGTGGGCTTATATGACTTCTCTTCTTGCGGAGCACTTTTAAAAGTGCCTCTTCTAGCGGAACGCCTTTTTTAATTTCAAGGGAAGCAATTGATCACTACATTCATCAATATCTGATTATCGAGGTTATAGTTTTGTGAGCCATGTACTTTTATAAACTTAAATTTTGTTACAACCGTGGGACCGGTAGAAGTAGGAACATTAGGGAAGAGGGAGGAAAATAAGAACTTTCGGGAAGAGATTAAACAAGACCCAATAAAACAAATAAAAAAACTGGAGCAATGACATATTTTGTTTGGTGATTCCCTTTGACTTTATATCAGAGATGCTCGTATATGACCTAAATTGCCTTGAGATATTACTCCGAAGATTTTTTCAAGAATTCATGTTATGATTCATTTACGAGCTCCATTAGGAAGTCCTCCAAGAATATACTAGAATGCAAGAATTTCAAGAACTCTATCTTTCTAAGGAAAATTTTAGTAATAATCTCTTTTAAACAATTTTCCGATAATTTCGGTTAAAAAGATCCAAGTTCCCCTCGAGTTCATCCAGTGATTCTTTCATCGGTTTTTGCAGTATTTTATTCAAGAGTTGCGTTTAGCATCTTTGGGAATCCAACCAGCAGAATAATAAATAATAAATAATAAATGTAATAAATATAAAAAAAAAACTTAAAAAAAAAACTATAAAAAAATAACTCAGGAGAAAGCATCTGAAATCCTGAATCCATCCTGAAATAACTGTGAACATGAGGATATCTTGGAATATTTCATTGATAGTTTGATAATATGGAAGATCTGCAGAAATGGGAGAAATTCTGAAGAAATTCCAGGTTACATTTTTGAAAAGAATTTCCCTTGCGAGTCTCTGCTTGAATGTATTAAGAAATTCCAGAAGAATTCGTAATAGATTTCTTCGCATATTCCCTAGAGGAGTTCTTTAACTTTCCAATTGCCGTGCAGTTTTCCACCATCAGAGCCAGCACGCTGATGCTGTGAACAAAAAGCTTGTGTACACCAGTCAGTTTTGTACAAAATACCACAGTGCAACGATTGTAGTATCAAATAAATTTTATTAAAACTTTTTGAGGTAGTAGCATTGGAGAGCTCGCCCTAGGATTTTCTGAAGCAAAATCTGGGAAAATCATCTGAATAGCTCTTAAAAAATCAAGAAATTTCTGAACATTTCTTAGGAGAATTGTGGACAAATCTGTAGAATCACTTATGGTTCAGCCATGTTAATTTCACTTCGGAGGCACAATTATACTTTTTTCAAATCAAAATAACTTCATTACTTCGCTCATAATCTTCATAACTTCCTTTGTAATCAATGCTGAACAGATCCCTAAAGTAGCATTCCAGAGGAAATCACTAGAAGAATTCATGAAGTTTTTCGTTGAAAAATGTGAGAAGAAAATATTGAAGAACATGTGAAATAGTCTGGTAAGAGGTTCTGAAAGTATATTGAAGACTCCAAAATTTTACTCCAAGACTCACTGCAAGAAAAAAAAATGACAAAAAAAAATTTAAACACCGTTTTGATTAAAATGGAAACTTTATAGACCTTCCATTAAAAAAAGATACATTGTAGCATAGCATAGCATACACTGACTGTTCATGCCAATGATTGCTACTCCGTGATTGATCGGAGCTGGTAAGAATTGTATTTCGAGCCAAATGACTAAGGGATGGAACTTTCCGCTTACTCTCGAAGTGCACAGTTGATAAGCTCTCATATTATTGATCAATAACGGCTTGTGCTTGAAACATCGATTCAAAATATCGATTAATCGGAAAGCAAACATCGATTTTCGGAACATCGATTCAAAATCGACCAAAATGTGTAGGTAATTTTTAGTAATGACGAAAGAGAACAGTATATGTAGATTAATATTATATGAAACAGGAGTAAGGGTTTTTGTCGGCACTTGTAGTGATGAACCATCCAAAGATTATTAGAAAATTGCACAACTTAACGTTGCCACGATAAAAATGTGTTATGTGATATTGATAGATGATAAAAAAAAACTACCTCAACATTCATAGTACAGAACTATTCATAGGTAATGATGAAAAATGAAAGATACGTGTGCGAAACGAGCTCACCAGTTGGCAATCCATCGTCGACTGAACACGAATATCTTTTTGCACTCACACAACACGAACCAGCTTGCTTGGGCTTCCCGTAGCACTGCCCGGCAGAACACGCGAAACGAAACAAACTGAAAAAAAACTTTTTCACCGACGACTTCCATTTAAAAAAAAGATACATTGTAAGGGACTTGCTTACTTTTTCGATATTTAATACCAAAATCTCTAAAAAAAAGACCTGTACGTGCGATGTTTGACATTACAGTCTGCAATGACAAAATAAATTAGACTTATTACGCATAAATTTCCGTAAGTCAGTTTAAAGCAGCTAAAATTGCTGTGCACAGCATTGTAAATGTAAATAGCGTATGGGAGTAAAGAATATTTCCCAAACTATATTTATATTCTATTCTTTTTGCTTGTGCAACCAATATTGAAAAGCATCCTGAAATACCGGCATTTCTTCCAGTATTTTCTTGTCAGCATTCCCGAGCAAAGTTGAATAGCAAAATGATAACAAATCTTGTTACTTGGTTATCATCGTTTGATAACTGATTTTGTTATCACCTTGGCTGAATTAACAGCCAACATAACAAAAATGAGAACTCAAATTTGTTTGTCGAATAACAAAGTAATAGTAAATTATGTTATCACTGACTTCAAGTTGATAACACAATTTGCATCATCATGTATTTTTGAATTTTAAAGTCATAAATCAAGGAAAAATTTTGATAGATGAGTGTTTTGGATTAAAGTTGCATTTCCAATAATTTTACAAAATTTTGTATAACGAAAAGTCAACTTTGTTAAATAACACATGCTTTATAAAACTGTTATGGGAAAGCTGTGTGATAACATATTTTCTTATCAACCTGTTATCAAAAATGTCTGTCACGGATACAATGATAACAAATTTTGTTATCATTAGGTTATCATTGATAACATAATATCACAATGATAACAGCGATAATAAAAGTTATTATCATTTTGATATCAACCAGTTATCCGACTTTGCTCGGGTTGATATTTGAATATTCGCCGAGCTCCACCACGTGCTGCAGCCAGGTTTTGATAAATAAAAAAGTTTTGAACTCTTTTGAGTTTGAGAAAATCAACTATTTTCGTCATTCGAAAACAAAGTTCTTGAATGTTTTTGGTTTTTCTTAGCTTCGTTACAAACAAGTTGATTTTGATTCATTTTTATTCCGTGGACACCCTGCCCCTTCTTGCTACGTCCATTGCACCGTGACTCGTTCTCGGAATAAAATGTACTTTTACGTGCTATACTCTCCCTGCTTGACATTTCAACCACGCGGGGATCTTTCTTACCCGCGAGCACCTCAAGAGATGATCTCACTCCATTACCTTTATCTAACAGCGTTTTTACCCCTCGCTTCTCCTTTCTTCCACAGTTGTAAGATGTAGCTAATCCCGTCAAGAAAGTGCGCT
Organism: Aedes aegypti; assembly: GCF_002204515.2. Taxonomy (NCBI): domain Eukaryota; kingdom Metazoa; phylum Arthropoda; class Insecta; order Diptera; family Culicidae; genus Aedes; species Aedes aegypti. The sequence goes on from NC_035108.1 coordinate 387,837,684, forward strand.
ATGGAGCAAAACATCTTCGACGTAGCGGATGACATTTCGTTCCCGTGGCTGCCGGCCTATGCAGAGGCCACTGCAGCCCCCGAAACGAGCCCCCTGTCAACCGGTTCGAGTCGAATGCTGGAAACCATCGTGGAGGAAACCTCATCCGACGATGACGATGGCCGGGGGGAATCGAGACTCAACTCGCTGGAAGATCACCAACCGGGAAGCCTGCAAGAGGAACATAATGATGGTGATCAGCAGCAGCAGGGATGGTCCCAATTCGATCAGGTGTGGAGCTCGGCTGGATCGGATACCGGTTCGGTTGTACGAGTTGATACACCTTCAGGTAAGGGTTGTGTCACGGTGTGTCTGAAATCGATATTAACGAAAAATATTACCATCAATTCTGCAAAATTATGGTATCGAATCATCCTCTTAGTTTTTTTATAGAATGAAAATAGTAGTGATCTGAAGACCCGAGCGATAGAAAATTGCTGTTGAATACCAAATTAAGGTATTCCATACCAGATTATTTCCAATACTTCACATCTAAATGAGGTATTTAAGAGCTCTGCATAACAAGCAAAATACCTAGAATTATATATTATATGGCAGATCTGCAAAAAACAAAAAAAAAATCAAAAACGTTTTTCTCTATTTAGTAACAACAATTTTATAAATAAAATTTCTCAACTGGAAATTGCCTAAAATGTTGAGATCAGAAGCCAAGTTTGGCATCGAAGGAGTGAAACAAATTATTACCAACTAATTGCAAAAAAGCTCAAAAACTTGCTATGTAGTTTGTAAGCGCGAATAATATAAATTAAGGACTCACCTAGGGACTCACTAGTTCAATTGAAAATCAACCCATTAAACACAAACTCGTATACGATAGCGCATAAGAGTACAAAAGTGGAGGCAATATACGTACATGCGCCATAAGGCTGCATGCTAAATGTACGTATATCGCCTCCACCTTTGTACTCTTATATCCTTTCATATACGATCGTGTGTTTACTGGGAAGTTACTCAGGACTTCGAAAGCATTCTTAATCAAAGGGAAGGTTTTCGAAAATTCCTGGCGGACTGATTTGGGAGAAGTGAGAACTATTATTTAAAAAAAAATCAAAAATGTGAAAACCCTTGGCAATGATGGAATGTTTTACATCCTCATCAAGACGCTTCCAGGGAGTAGCTTAGCATTCTTGGTTGATATTTTTCTGACAAATGGAAGAATGCTAAGGTTGTACCAATTTGAATACCGGCAAAATTCCTGCAGAAGCTTCTAGCTATCGTCCAATCAGCTTGCTTTGTCCACATCAACGAAAATACAATTTTTGCCGACATGGACATTCAATATCATTTGAAAATAGCTCAAAACCAAGAAGTCACTATTACTTCCATTTCCCTCGATGATACATTTTCAAATGCACGTAGACGATGTATGAATACCATACTTGAAGGGGCAGACTTGACGGTATTTTTTTTCGTTAATAATGCTTTCGGACACACCGTGTTTATGATTAGCTGAGGAGACCGCGGTTGTATATCACCTTTCGTTACCATTTTTAGATCAAGACAATCTATCCGAGCGGGACTTCATTTGTCCTCCGAAGCGTCGGAAGCAGGACAACGATGACGAGGAGGAAGAGGAATACGTCGTCTGCAACGGTGCTGGAAGCGGTGAGCTGACCGTGGTCATCAATGACGGAAAAGGAGATGCCAATGGGGGTGGATATGGAACCAACACTAGGAAGCCCAGGTTCTACGAGCTGGACGGACTGGAAGTCAATGAATATTTCATGAGGCGGCACAATGAACCAAGGTAGGTGGAGTTTTTGGATTGCGGGAAATAATAGGCAGCGGGGATCGAAATCACATCAGAGTAATTAAGACATTTCTTCATTGGGAGAAGCGTCATGCTGTGATTGAATTTTAGACAATTTAGCCAGATTGTTGGTTTGATTTACAAGTGCCGTTACTAGCTATGGAAGTCTAAAATTTCAGGATGATAGCATAGACGTGAATTAGGCTAACGCCACCGCGCTTATTATAGACAATTCCAGTTTTTTCGTGTCGTGCAGTTTTTTTTATTTGCCTAATTATCTTTCATTTTTGTGGTATATTTTAAACCACATTGTTAACAAGTCGAAGTTTTTGATAGAAACTAAACCTTTTTATAATGCTGATATATAAAGTTTACTAAAGTACTAACACAGGGAACAAACAAACACAACTCAGGATCAGTAACATCCTCAATGTCTAAATACTGGCGCTCTCTTTTTTAGAACAAATAATAATGGCGCCGGTTGCGTCCGAATGCAGGTCAATTTAGGGATGTGAGGGAGATGATGACGTGTTACTTGCTTTATGGAACCGTATGAGTTCTCTGCACTTCCACAAGAAAACACTGGGAGTCTTGATATGGGTAAGGATTCGTTTTGATAAACGATTAAAGATTAATTTGAAATGAATACGTGTTTGTACTCACGTAACCACAGATGACACAGATGACCAATACTCATTTCATAAACGCACTTCGTTAACCGGATACAATCCTAACTTCGTCGCTCGCTCCGCAGAAACATGCGGAACAAACATTACCTACTGACACAATTAGATTTCCTTCATCCGTACAACGCGAACCTGACACAATTGATCGGGTTTCCTTCGCTCGCCCACAAAGGAGCGTGCAACAGATTAAACGGATCAAAGACTTCTCAGTTATTTTAAGTTTACATATGAAAAGAAAACTCCACATCATGTCATTGCTAATCTTTGCCATAATTTGGTTTCTGAAATACTGAACAGAATCCGTTTGAAGCTTTGGTTGTCTGTAATTTATTTCCTTGAGAATATTTCATGTTCGTATGTGTTTTAATATCCGTGGTAGAATTCTGAACAAGATCATTGGCGGATTATAACACGGTTTGAAGGGATATCATCGGAATATTCAACATATTTCTAAATTAGAATGCCTTGTAAGGTGCTTGGTGGTGATTACTGGTAGACTTCTTGTAAGATACTTGGCAGGTTCTTGATTCGATCATTGGATAAATAAATTGTTAGGTTCTTGGTGCAAGCTTTGTAAGATTTTTGTCAAATCACTGAGAAGATTTTTAAGTAGCGTAACTAGGGAAGTACAATGGGTGCAGTATCAATTTCTCAGAGCAGTTGAAATTCTGTTAGAAACTTAATTTCATCTGAACTAACCTAGGAGGGCCTTAATTGGCAATGTATGAGGGTCCATTTATCAATCAACACAAAAAAATGTCCAATAATTTGGAAAGATATAACATTCAAGCATCTTCTCCATCAATTTGAGAAAATGTTATCTAGGAAATCGAAAGTTATCGCTACATGCTTCAAAATTTTCCCCAACGGCGCATTATTATTAATTTGTAAAGCAGTCAAGTAACCATCAACTTTGCATTAGGCAATCAAAACATGTTATATCCATGCATCTTCTTTGTATCGTTTTGTCTCAAATTTTGAACATGACTCATATTCCGAACACTGGACTTTTTATAGCGACTTAATAAGAGAACCACTCAAATTTCTTCATAGGATGATCAACTTTCCGAAGATTCAAGTTCTTTACATTTATCTTATCAGAAGTTACAGTGATCTATACATATACCGAAAAGTATTTCCATGAAGCTTAAATCACAGTTCATTTCTATGCCTTTGTTATTAAACAGTACATTATGTTTACAAATAAAAATGTCGTTGTTGATTAATATTTATCATTTATATAGATTCGTTATTGAGTTCTGATGAAAATTATGCTTGAAATAGATTCAATATTCATTCATTGTGCAAAAATTTCGGTTTGGTTTTCATCCATCACTTCGACTATACGATCCTTTAATTGACCATTAGAAAATAAACTTCTGACCAAATGTCCGTTCGACTAAGCGTCATTAAATGTCCATTCAACCAAATGTACTTTCGACCAAATGTCATTCGTCCAAACGTTCATTCGACCAAATGTATTTAGACGAAATATCCTGAAGCCCAAATAAGCGTATTGGTGAACCTATACATGTGGCTCCTTTGGCTCAGTCGAGAATGAATAATAGACTGGTGCGATAGTTTTATTCTAATGTTCTAAATGGGCTAAATATGGCACGTTTTTATATTTGTTCTATTAATAGTTAGTAGTCGGTAATTGTCGATATAAATCTTGTTTCATATTTTGCAAAATATTTAAATGCAGCAAGCCTCATATTTGGTTTAATTTTACATAATAACGCAAGATCCTTAAATTGCTCGATACTATGAGTGTCGATTTTTCCGTTAGATACTGATAGATTACTATTTCGATTGATGTTGCATGATTTGCATTATGCATAGTCTTTGAATGGCTCGTCATCATAGGTGTCGTCATTTTGAATCTTCAATCATGTTTTGTAGATATGGACGAATTGATTTGTTATTTTATTTTATTCATTATATTATCGACTTTGATATGTTTGGAGGGAGATGTAACCAGCGAAAATAACGAGATAATACCTAGGACTCTTGTAATTAAGCGTTTTGTTAACCAAGATAAATCCTGTCCATTTTTTAAACTCCTAATAATTCTCGAGGAAGTGCAGAGGATTCCAACGGCTTTTTCAAAGATAGTAAAACGTAAACATGTCTTCCATAACCCAAATTGTCCTTCATTCGGACGTAGCAGACACCGATATTGCTTAGTACAAGGAATGAGAATTCCATTACTTACACACTGATGGCGGTATAACTAATCCTAAGTAGCATCCGTTGATTCCTTGGGCAAGTTTAGTTGATCTTGTAATAACGGAGAAGTAGCAGCGTAAATGACGCTCTAACATCACATTGATTAGCATATTGACAGGAATTTGCTGCATTTAGTAATGGTAAAAACATTGAACGTGCTGATTAAAAATTTGCTCCATAATAAGTCCAGAACATCCAAGTACTCTAGTTATGTTGTCTTTTGGTAATGTATTTTCAAACTAACTACGAAAATGCTTGAATACTGTATCTACTGAAAGCCGAGTGTCAGTCCTATGGACATTTTTATTTGAAAACTTATTCATATAAGTGTAACGAAGCCATATAAATAAACTCTAATTAAAACTTCATAGATATAATGGTAAATATATTAATTACCTTAAATTCTGATTTACTCGACAAAACGAGAAATTTACAAAGAAGATAGGATATCACATGATTTGAATGCCTAATAAGAAGTTGATGCTTACTTGGCTGGTTTGCAAATTAATAATAATGCACCGTTGGGGCATATTTTGAAGCATGTTAATATTCTAACAAAAACTGTTCAAAACCACCAAATCACGATAAATATCGATTCCCTAGTTAGAATATTTTCAAATTCCCAGAGAAAATGCTTGAATACTATATATTTTAAATGGCGGATGCCAAATTCATGGACATTTTTTTGTCAATAACGGTTCCTCTGTCATGTACATGTACATTGGGTTATCGTAACTACTTGTTTCAAAGTTTGAAATCAAATTATAAAACAGTACTTTTCAATAGAAATCCGATTTTATGAATTCCAGAAAAACGTTATATTGCTGAGCAAACTAATTTACCTTAAATTCAAAGGCCCCAAATATCTTGAATCTGGGATAGTCTGTAGCTATGGATTGTTCAAGATTGTATAAATAATCGAAAAATTTAGTCAAAGAATTGAAAATAGAAGTATAGATGAGGTTACATGTTACATGCAACGGTTTCAGAATTGACTATTTCAGATTTAATGTTTGATGAAGAGGATCGTAGATCGAAATATAAAACAAATGTCCAGAAGATTATTTTAAATAATAATTAATCAAATCCTAACATGTATCATGAAAACCTTACAGCTTTCAAATAAAAAAATAAGATTAGATACACTGGACACCTAGTTGCATTTCCTGGTCTAAGCATTTGAATAAATTTTGGCGGAAACCAGGACAAATATCTGACAATGTTTATGTATAGATTACTAGTGAACTGTCTGCAGTAAACTACGGCTATAGAAGGAGTTTAAACATGGCTTCTGAAAAAACCTCTTTCAAACACCTTCGTAAAATAAGCCAGAGACGGTTAGGAATAACAACTAGTGCCGTATACAGTCACTCTATTCACAGTCCGGCGAATAGAAAATCCCAAGAACTGGCAACGTGTTAATCTCACTAGAATCGCTGGCAATTTAGCAAAAAGTTTAAGCCTTCATGTGAAATTATTATTTGAATAATGACGAAATCATATTTTTTCTCGATCAACCAATAAATTTCATTAAGGTCAAATTCCGCCGAATCTTTTTGAGATGCACTTTGTTTTGAACCAATAAAGTTTTATAAATTTGTCCTTTACAGCGAATTGTTTCTTATCATTCTTTGATTTGAATATATCAACGGTCACAATAGCGCCTTTGGTGAACCTTCATTTGTGCACCCTCATGTCACCTCTTGCTTGTCACCCTCTTGCTTATATTCGTTCTTTTTTTATAAACCAAGTTTACGGTAAACATATTAAAATGTTCCGACGAGTTATGTTAACCCCTCTACCGGCAGCTTCTTTTTTTATCGCAAGAAAAAATTCAAATCACGATAACTTTTTTGTTTCTCAGTATTTTTGCACTATTTTTTCACAAGTTCTCAAAAAACTCTTCTAGTTTGAGGATCCGTGTCGACATTGATGATTGGTGATCTGGTTTTAAAGATATTCCAATGTTCCTTGGGGGACCGACATTTTCCATGCAAAATGTCTTAGGCGGCCATTTTGTTTTACGTCAACTTATCGAAAAAGTAAAATGTGGGCTATACTATACTATGTAATAAGGAGCTACTCTGAAAAAATCATACAAATTGGTTAATAATTCTTAGAGATATCTGAAAATTATGATATAAGGTTTTTTGAAGTTTTCAAGATTTTTATTTGGTCAGCTTGGTACCAGCAACATAAGTGCTCATTACTCAAAGACGGCTGCTCCAAATTGCTTCATATTTTCACAACATACTCTCATTAATGTATTGTTCCAAAGAGTGAACATCTGAATACGTTAAAAAATCTGTAGCCTAAGATATATACGTGGGTTATGATTAAGCGTCGGTCCCCCAAGGAATTTCAGAATATCTCTGGATCCAGATGACCAATGATCAAAATCGACACGGATCCTCAAACTAGAAGAGTTTTTTGAGAACTTGTGAAAAAATGGTGAAAAAATACTGAGAAACAAAAAAGTTATCGCGATTTGAATTTTTTTCCTGCGGTAAAAAATGAAGCTGCCGGTAGAGGGGTTAAACCTCTATAAGACTTCAGTTAAAATTTGAAAATTATAAAAGAAACGTCTATAAAAATATTATCTCTATGGTTAAAAACAAACCTGCAAAAATCACCGGTAAAAATTTTCGTTGCCAAATTTCAGTTCAGCGTATTGAACAAAAATAAAACAAATGTTTATTCTGACGTTTTTTCTATAACCAAGTTTTTTTTACAAATTTTTCTTCCAACCATCTTTTTTTTACTATTTTGATAATTTTGGTCACTAAAACCACTATTATTTTGCTGTCTGATCGCATCCAGCCCAGATATTGAACATACCTAACAATAAGAAGAGTGAAAAATGTATTTGAAAATTTGGGAATAAAATGGGGGCTTACTGGAGTTGATAAAATTTTCAGCGTTTCATTCTTTAGATTTATGCTCTTAAAGATTTGATGTGTAGCATCAATTCATTTTCAACCTAAATGTATGTAAATTTTACTTACTACATGTTACACAAATAAAACTTTTAAGTATAAACATTAATAACTTAAAACGTGTGACCTATCTAGATCTACCTACCTAGAGATCTAGATAACTCTAGTATAAATACAATGCATATATATAACTAATATCAAATGTTTTCTGTAAATAACCAAATTTAGTTTTTTACTGACAATCATTAACTTTGTGAATATGGATAATGTTATACAACACAAAAAGTTGAAAATTGAACATCGTAAAACCTCTCATGAAAAGTTCATTTGTTTCTCCTACTACCAGTCAGGTGGCAGCACATGCGCAGAGCATTATTCCACTATACGACGCTTCCCAGCAAACGTTTCAACTTCATCATACACTGTATGCCAGTTTCATACCATACTGAACAGAGCAAGGAAGCAGTAGGGTCGGTGTACCCTCAATAGACAGTCCCCTAAAGTATAGGCACATGTGTTCCTATAATCGCACAAGCTGTATTAACCTCTCTACCGGCAGCTTCATTATTTACCGCTAAAAAAAATCAAATTGCGATAACTTTTTTGTTTTCGATACTTTTGCACCATTTTTTCACAAGCGTTCAAAAAACTCTTCTAGTTTAAGAATATGTATGGGTATTAATTATTGGTCAATATCCACAATCAATATCCGGAGATATTCCAAATTTCCTTGGGGAACCGACGCGTAGCCATAACCCACGTAAATATCTCAGGCTACAGATTTTTTATCGTATTCGGATATTCAGTCCTCGGAATGATATATTAATGCAAGTATGTTGTGAAAAACGAAGCTATTTGGTGAGTAATGAGCATTTACGTTTCTGGTACCACGCTGGACAAATAAAGACTTGGAAACGTCTTAAACCCTCATATCGTAATTTTCAGATTTGTCCAAGAATACTGAACCGATTTATATGATTTTTCCAGAGTAGCTCCCTATTACCTGGTATTGTATAGTACCGTAATCCGGGGGCAAATTGATCACTATTTCACATTTTTTTGTCATGTTATCCTTTAGAATTCAAATATTGCCAAAATTATTTCGGTAAAATCAGAACTTCATTGATCTGTATCAGTTTATGTAATCGATTTTGACGTTGGATAACGTCTTACGGCAACATACTGGGGTACAATTTCGAAAAACGAAAAATCGCTCGCGTCACGAAAAGTGGTTAGATTTTGACTGTTAATAACTCACTAATGCCCGCATAGATTTTAAAGATTTTTGCACCTATCGATTGGAAATGTTTCTACAAATCTATTCCAATAATGAAAACTATTGATTTTCATGACTAAACTATTGAAAAATGGGTAAATATCGAGGCATGTCTTATTTTCCATAGAAAAGCACATTTTTCTTGCTGTTATAAGGCTTTGACGTCTTTGTACCCTAATTCCGGGTGAAATTGATCATTTTTCATGGTTTTTCTTATCTGTTTTCAATAATGTTGAAAATGTCAAACAACTGAATTCAGGAAAACAAGTACGACAGTCAGCCTCTTTGGCTTATGTGCCAAAATTTTCTAACAAATGTGTTTTTAGTGCTAAAAATCGTCCTTTAAATGAAAAATCGAGGAATCCCATTTCGGGGTAAAATTGATCACTTGTCAATGCGATTATTGTTATATTTTGAAACGACTCTACATATTGAATATGAGCTCCCTGAATCCGGAAATGCTTGCTAAATTCTTAATAATGCAATATTTGAAGAAATAATGAATGAATAATTTCAAGAATTGTGATGAAAACGCCTAAATTTAGGCAATTTCCCAAGGAAATCGCTGATACCGTAATTTCGGGTGAAATTGATCACTTTTCACGGTTTTTCTTGTCTGATTTCTATAATGTTGACAATGCCAAATAACTGAATGCAGGAAAACAAGTAAGAAGGTGAGAATCGGGCTCGGGGATATATTTTAAGCATCCTTACAAACATCACTTACTATGAATAGTACTGTTGTCGTCGTCGCTACCTACATGTAAATACACACATAGAAGACTGCAAAAATGCTACCGCCACCCGACCCGAGCGACGGGAACCTAAACTTTGTTTGTCATTGATCTCCGTTGAAAACTAATCTAGCAAAATTATCATAGATAAATAAATAAATTAATTAAACAATGTATAGTAATAGATGAAGTGTCTCTGGTTGTAACTCTTTTACGTCGAATGCATTGTTGTGACCCTGAAAAGGGCCGTTTTGTTTGAAATGCTGCAATTCATTTTAAGCGCGTTCTCCACGGATACGACGAGTCAGCTGGATGTCCTTCGGCATGATGCTGACACGCTTGGCGTGGATCGCGTACAGGTTGGTATCCTCAAACAAACTGATCAGTTAGACCACTCGCAGGACGCCGACTGCAGGACCATGATGGTTGAGTTCTAGAATCGCAGATTTGGCTCTACATTTCCCCGGATACCATGACGAAGCAGAATAAGTTCTTCATGGTGCGGAACTTCTTCGAGTATCAAAAAGAGATCATGCCAATCATCGTGACTAGCAACTTTAACATCGATTTGAGTAAAGAGGAGAACACGGCGCTCGCGGACTTCATGGAGAAGTACCTCAACCTCATACTGGCTTCGGAACCCACTAAAGCAACTAATGGATCATGCGTGGACCTAACGTTCGACCGAACTATTTGTTTGGGAAGCAAGGGTTACCGCTCATGCTTCTTCTTCCATCGATCGATTCTATCGGTGTTGAAGTGTTAACCGAACCAACCAAATAATAACACACAATGTCCATAATAGATCAGAATGATATGCAACAAATAGTAAAAAAATGATTGGATTTTTATACGTAGAAACCTTTCATAAGTTCGTGACAATATCAAGCCTGGAAACAGAAGAAGCTAACGTTATCCAACGTCAATTTGGCGGTTGTGTCTCGGAAACAACCTCTTACTTTTTTATGCAATTAAATTTAACATTTCATAAAATTTGTTTTATTATCAAAAATTGAAAATGACACATTGGGGCGAAATTGATCACTATACAATAAAGCATATTTAAGAAAGTAAAATTTCCCTATCTACTAAATTTGGGTCTCCTGAATCTGAAAATGATGTCAAAATTCTTACAACTCATGTATATCATCATTTTACTGCAAAATTAAACTTTGTAAATCTGCATTATACACCTAAATGTATGCAATTTGCCTTGAAATAAGCACGTTATTCTACAATAAACGGTTTTATGAGCAAAAAACTATTCTTGTAAAGCTGTACGATTTCAAAAATGAGTTCAGCAGTTCACACTGAAGCTTACACAACATTTTTGATACCTTAAGTTTGCATGCAGGCTCAGCACCAACGGATTGTTTAGTACCGACATTTTCAACACTATTATTAACACCTTCAAAAACTGTGAATATTTCTATACAAAACTGAACCTAATAAAAATCAAATAGTTTAAAATCATCATTAGACATTCATAAACTAGAATACATAGAATGTTTGGTACCGACCTGATCAAATTCACCCCAGTGATCAATTTGCCCCCGGATTACGGTACACATTTTATTTTTTTGACAAATTGACCAAAACCAAAATGGCCGCCAAAGACATTTTATATGGAAAATGTCGGTCCCTCAAGGAACATCGTAATATATTCAAAACTAGATCACCAATGATTAATATCGACACGGATTCTTGAACTAGAAGAGTTTTTTGAAATCTTGTGAAAAAATGGTGCAAAAATATCGAGAAACAATGGAGTTATCGCAATTCAAATATTTTTAGCAATAAAAATGAAGCTGCCGGTAGATGGGTTTAATACAGAAACATGATTTTTAATACTTTTGACATTATTTAGTGTGCTCATCAACATATTTCAGAAAAAATGTTCTTTTTTCCTTGTGACCAACCCAAAACTTCAGCTGGCCCCTCTTTAGCTTATTGCATATTCTGATTTGTTTTGGAATCCAATGTTTATAAACAAAACAAAAGTTATCACCTCATACTCACTCAATTGTTTTGGTTATGCTCCTATTATATACATTATACCCCTCATCCCATTATCACCACTTCCACCTCAGTCGTCTGCAGTTCCAGAACACGTTCTTCGTGATCTTCTGGAAACACGAGATCGCACTTTGTCATCAATTTTTGACGATTCCATTTTTGAATCTTCATTCCATACCTACTTGCTTTGTTTGGGTTTGCCTCCTGTAGTAGTGCCACAGTAGCCGTTAAAGTAATCATCACATAAGACGAGTCAGTGCTTTGCTTCTGCGATACATTGGGCCTCCGTTTTACTACTTTTGCTCAACGTTGTTGTGTGTTGTGGTGAACTGTAATGATGATCATTTCATTACAACAACCTTTGTCTGGTTGATGCTCAATATTTGGTACTTTTCTTATCAAGATAAGTCCTACTGAAAGGTAATTGTGTCTTAGTATGAGGAAACTGTATTAAACTGATATAAATCCTTGTGCTTTTTCCAATCCATGTTTAGCAGAGCAAAATATAAAAAAAACTGGTTCGAAAGTTTGGCGAATACTGGATCAACTGCACCAGTATCTGCCATGTTTCCAATTTAAATTGTTGAATTCGTTATCATCATTAGTTTTTGGGGAAATGAAGTTCAAGAGAGCTGAAATTTTAAAAAATATGTTTTTTATTATTATTTTCAGAAAAAAATGTTTTTTGAAAATGTTGCTGCTGATTTATGCCTATGTGGATCGCAAAACGTTGCTAATATGACGAATACCGCCGTGCGGGGTGACATTTAAGCTGTAAAAATATTGGCGCAAAGTCACCCCGAACGACGGTAGCGGAAAATTACCCTATCCATATGACGTTGATAATGTAACATAATGGGGCCCAGATAGCCGTAGCGGTAAACGCGCAGCTATTCAGCAAGACCATGCTGAGGGTCGTGGGTTCGAATCCCACCGGTCGAGGATCTTTTCGGGTTGGAAATTTTCTCGACTTCCCAGGGCATAAAGTATCTTCGTACCTGCCACACGATATACGCATGCAAAAATGGTCATTGGCATAGTAAGCTCTCAGTTAAAAACTGTGGAAGTGCTCATAAGAACACTAAGCTGAGAAGCAGGCTCTGTCCCAGTGGGGACGTAACGCCAGAAAGAAGAAGAAGAAGAATGTAACATAATACTCATAAATGGTGGTGCAAAATTCGATCGATTCGTACCTTCGAAATAAATTCAAACGTTAATTTTTATTATTATTTATCTTTATTAAAGTGCCTTTTCACCCTTGGCGAGTTCGCCAATTTGACATAATTATCAAAATTAAAACCAAATTATTTATTAGATTTTTTTATGCAAGAAAGGGATTACAATCACTATGTAGATTAATCTGGCTTTTGGAAAGATGTCCATACTCTGTCAGCTTTGGTACCTATAGTGCTGTGACAATTTACCATTGACGAAAAACGCTAAACATTCAACGAAAACGGTTCGACGGAGACACTGTACGTGGTCACGAATAATGCGCACCGCCTCGGTTCAACGTTTCCTCCGATGCCAGCCAACGGATATTAAGTTTCAGCATAACAAGTGTTGACGTTAATCGAGTAGATATGTTGACCGATTTGGGGATGTAGGTTTAACGGTGGGCTATCTGTCCGAATCGTCGTCGTCCATCGTCATCATTTTCGCAATCGGATACTTTTCTCTCTACGCACCGCCGAGGTAATTGCCGATGTCTATCGATATCCATTCCGAAAATAGGGAAATATGGCCCAATATGTACCGATGGGGTAAAACGGCACGATCCAAAAAAAAATGGTATTGTCTTTCGAGCTTTTGTCTTACAACCTCACAGTTATATGAACCAAATATTACTATACTATACTCTGTTGGCAATTTGAATAGCATTTTGTAAAACTGCACCCTACGTTTAAGCCGTTCCATAATCGTATGCTGAAATTTCGCTTCACCTGTGTTGCTCCATCCACAAACGCAACAGGAGGGGGTCAGCAGATAACACAGCGATGCATTTGTTAACCTAAACCTATCGCACATATCACTGTCAATTGGTTCCACCTTCTCGACCCAAATTCTTCCGCCAAGTGTTGCCCACTTGGTCCAACTCGGCCAAAAGGGTTGCGCAATAGCTTACACACAACAACACAAACCGATCGATAGCGAATTTCAGTGTCACTTCTTCGAAAAGGCGTTGCGACGAAGAACCCTTAAAAATGTCCACCTTTCATTACCGGTGCTGGTCGCGTTTCATTATACCAAGCCGGTTACGGCCAGTTTCCCAGTCGTCTGGTCTATCGATTGAACCTAGACAGGAATTGAGTAGCAGTTAAATACATAGATGAAGCCCCAGCCAACCCCATTATGTCCTTCCTTTTTCCGGTAGATTCTACTGGCGTTACGTCCCAACTGGGACAGATCCTGCTTCTCAGTTCAGTGTTCTTATGAGCACTTCCACAGTTATTAACTGAGAGCTTTCTTTGCCAATTGATCATTTTTGCATATCTGTATCGTGTAGTAAATACGAAGATACTCTATGCCCTGGGAAGTCCAATCCAAAAATATCCTCGGCTGGCAGGATTCTAACCCACGAAACTCAGCTTGGTCTTGCAGAATAGCTGCGAGTTTGCCACTACGGCTATCTGGGCCCCAACAAAACCTGGTAGATCAGCACATTGAATCCGAACGGTTTCAGCATTACGGTCACGTGCGATTACGTGTCATTCGATACCGGGGCGGTTCATAATGGCGGGTCATTCCGTTTGTTATTGATGCGTACAGGTAATCCATCGGTGTACGCTTCTGTTTACTTCCATTTCGGTTCTGTTCGACCCCATAAAGTACGTTCATGGATGTCCGTTGACAGAATTGTGATCTAATCGACATACCATTGGGGCGGTGGTATGCTATGAAGTGTTGAGCTTCATTTTTCTTTAAATTCATTTCCAGTTATCATCTAATCGAAATTTCAACCTTAATCTACGCAGCAGAGACGTAGCTTAAGGGGGATGGGGGTGGTTGGAAGAATATGTGCCCAGCAAACTCATGAAGGTATGGTGGATGAAAGTTTAGTTAACGAGCATTCTGTATTATCCAACAACTCCTTGGAATGTAATTCTTTATATTGAAGTGTGAGAGGAGTCAAAATTTAAATGCTTTTTTATTGTAAGGAGCCGCTTAAGCTGTTGATCTCATATTTGACCACTTTGTGTTTGGGGCCTTCCTTAGCCATGATTCCTTAGCTTTTTCGGAATCGAATTGGTGTTTTCCAGCAGAGACAACCAACTTAAGACTTCGTTAGGCTCTACCAAGGATCCGGTAAACACACTAAACAAGGTTGGTGTTAACAAAATCAGTTGTTTTCACTGCAGCAAGATCTACGTTGGTCAAACAAAGCGGTCTCTCGAGGTTAGGTTCAAGGAACACTTTGCGGAAATAGGAAAAGCTCAGAAGACGATAGACAAGGGGATGACATACAATTTCAAATCTAAGGTGGCCGAACATGTGTTTTCAGAAGGTACAATACAATTGAAAAATTGAATTTTTACTCAGGTGGCGCAGATCATTGATGTCACTATTTCCGCTGCATAAGAACAGCGGGAGAATTAAAGAGAGAACTAGTGGCACGCATCAATGATCTGCTCCACCTGAGTAAAATCCATCACATTGTTCTACCCCATCCATTTGGTCATTTTGAACCGACCCCCCTTTTTCAACCAACTTTTCTACACGATTTAAACCCGTTAAAAGACTCAAATTTGGGAAATGTTTTCATGATGGTAGCTAGCAAATATTGTGAAGTTACTGTTAGGACTACGAATGGCATTAAAATGTGGATCTCATTAACCCGTTAACGCCCAAGGTATCTCACAATTGGAATTCAGCTCCGTTTTTGTTATTCATAGTCGTATTCCCATAAATTAAACCTTATTTCACCAAAAAATTTCAAGTCTATGGTGGGGATCCAAAAAAATTCTTGAAAGTGTGTCGTCCATATCTAGCTGTTCTATAAGTTTATTTTTGAGATTAATCAAATATATTTTCATGCAGTTCGACCCATTACAATGTAAACAAGTTGGAAAAAACTGTTGGTGAGGGGTAATTCATAAATTACGTCACGTACAGAAGAGGAAGGAGGGGGTTACAATGAAACGTGACTACCCATATAAAAATTGTAATCTATACAAAAAGTATGAAACAGAGGAAAATTGAGGAGGATTAATATGGCAAAACTTTGCGTGACGTAATTTATGGACGTACCCTGATAAAGAAATTGCAACATAATGAATAAAATTTTAGAAGCGAAAGGTGCATGCCAGAACTAAATCATTTAGTGACTTCCATTCAATTTTCTGCTCCACCACGTAAGTAAGATACAGACATACATACATTTTCATACATGTACATGTACAATTATGCACACTTAAACCATTTATACCACAAACAAAATAATATCTTACATCATATATTTTGATTTAGAAAAAAACCTACAGATGTTTCAGAATAGTCTTCTAAAAGATTATATAAAACTTGCCAGCTGATAATGGAAACATAACTATCAAAATATATATTCTGGGTCAAGTTATTAGTATACAATGTGACTCGGATCTGACAGTGATCGAAATATATATTTGGCAATATCAGAATTTCGTTAGTGCTGATCAAAAGCTAGTCCTTCAGTCCAATGACAGTCAAATATTGGACTCCAACTATTACATGCTTTACAGATGTGAATATTTGAAGCCAACATTATTCGGCTATAACGTTGAAGTTACTGCATCACTGATGCATATAGTCTTATTCACCGATAGAACCGAATCCACGCGGTCCAAGATTTTTGACACTAGAGCTGGCCAGAATACCTGGGGAGCATACTGGAGCGTGCCCGCTAAATTGTCACAATTCTTGGCTGAGTGAGTTCAGCAAGGAAGGCTCTTTACTGCTACCTCAACGCGTCGCTGGTTCTAAAAAGTAAAAAACCATACAAAACTACGACCAAACAATGGTGAAGGCGTAATCAATTTTCTCGAAAACATTCATTTTGGGAATTAAGTAGAATTTTCGGATTAAATTGGCAACAACGCACTGCAGTAGCTCGTAGTTAATAACCGCTTGTAAACAATATCTTTCAAGCGCATTTATTACCTGTCATTTTGCGAATGATTATTTTTACTTTTCCACGTTTAAGTCATAAAACTGGTTCTGGACTTCGGTTGACGGCTATTCAATTTTACTCTCATTTGACAGCCGCCCTTCACCCTTGGAGTTCAGTTCATGGATGGATAAGTCAATTTGTCGGTTTTTTCGTTCTTCACTCCCTCAAAAGATCAAAAGATCTAAATGGTGTCAAAATTCATCTAGAAATGTAAGGAGCATAAGCCATTTTATGAGACGTTTCGAATCATATGGTTTCCGTTTGTTTACCAGCTTTGAAAGTTTCTGGCGGGCCGATTTATTTACGTTTCTTCTAGCGCTACATTTGGAAGGAGCATATTCAATAATGGCGCTGGTGGAAATGCAACACAGTTTTTAATGTTCGCATGTAAAATTTAAATCAGTAAGCAAGGAAGATATTTTTCATCTACGTTACCTGTAATACATGTAAACCGGGCAGAAACATGCGCTGAAAGAGACGGGGAAGTCATCGGCAACAAAAATGTGACCAGCGCCATTCAGATATCATGCTAGTTTTTTGAACAACAACAATGAGCGGCCCGCCAGAAAACGTCATTCGAACGTCTCGTAAAATGGCTTATTGCATCCGAAATAAGCGATTATTGCTCGAATCGATAGTAAGTATCCATTGTTTTGATCTACGCAGACCAATTTCTTATTGGTTGTTTCCTTGATGTTTCGCACATAATAGCAATTCCCAGCTAATATGTTTTTTTGCGAAAATATCTCCTTTAGTTGATCATCGTTTTCGAAGATACCAAATTTTTCATCACTGGACTTCAATCATGAGAATGACTTCCGAACTAAGAAGGTTTTAGGCGAATAGTTTTCTTTGGATTTAATCAGTGGACTGATATATAGGCGAATGAAATGTGTGCCCAGTAGTGCCATTTAGGTGATTTCCGAAGTAATAAGTTTCCAGGCGAATAGGTCTCATTCAGTTCTCCAACTTTGTCAAAAACACTAACTTCGTATCCAACCTCTAGATTGAGATAAAAGCATATAATATGTTTGTTTACTAGCGCCACCTTGGGAGAATTTTCCAAACTACTATGTTTCTAGGCGAATAGATCCCATTTAGTTGAACACTTTTGTCGAAGATACCAATTTCGAGAGTTCGATTTTTTTCAGTCTCATCGCTGAACTGACCACTTCACCACTAGCGCCACCTTGTGAGTGTTTTCCGAACTAATATGGTTTTAGGCGAATAGGATTCATTTAGTTGTTCAACATTGACACAAACTTTGTATCTAATCACTTGACTGAGATATTAGCAAGTAAAATCTTTGCTCACTAGTGCCATCTTGTGAGTGCTATAAGGTTTTATGTGACTAAGTATCATTCAGTTGTTCAACATTGTCGAAGACAACAATTTTGTATCTCATAACAGAACTTAGATGCAACCAAATACAATATTTGCCCACTAGCGCAATCTAGTGAATGTTTTCCGAACTAATAAGTTTTCGGGCGAATAGATCTCATTCAATTGAACACATTTGTCGAAGACACCAATGTCGTATCTCATCACTGAACTGAGATATAAACAATCAAAATGTTCGATCGCTAGCGTCATCTTTTGAGTGTATTACGAACTAAAAAGGTTTTAGGCGAATATGTCTCATTTAGTTGATCAACTTTGTCGAAGACATCAATTTTGTATCTATGACTGGACTGAGATACAAGCAAATAAAATCTCTGCTCACTAGCGCCATCTAGTGAGTGTTTTCCCAACTAAAAAATTTTCGAGTGACTAGATCTCATTCAGTTAAACACATTTGTCGAACGTTGTATATCATCACTGAACTGAGATATGAACAATCAAAATGTTCGACCATTAGCGCCATCTTTTGAGTGTTTTCCGAACAAATAAGGTTTTAGGCGAATAGTTCTCATTTAGTTGATCAACTTTATCGAAGACACCAATTTTGTATCTCATAACTGAACTAAGATATAAGCAAATAAAGTTTTGGCTCACTAGCGCCATCTTGGGAGTGTTTTCCGAATTTATAAGGTTCTATGCGAATAGGTATTATTTAGTTGTCCAACTTTGTCGAAGACACCAATTTTGTATCTCATAACTGGGCTAAGATATAAGCAAATAAAGTTTTGGCTCACTAGCGCCATCTTGGGAGTGTTTTCTGAATTTGTAAGGTTTTATGCGAATAGGTATTATTTAGTTGTTCAACTTTGTCGAAGACACCATTTTTGTATCTCATAACTGGGCTAAGATATAAGCAAATAAAGTTTTGGCTCACTAGCGCCATCTTGGGAGTGTTTTCCGAATTTATAAGGTTCTATGCGAATAGGTATTATTTAGCTGTTCAACTTTGTCGAAGTCACCATTTTTGTATCTCATAACTGGGCTAAGATATAAGCAAATGAAGTTTTGGCTCACTAGCGCCATCTTGGGAGTGTTTTCCGAATTTATAAGGTTCTATGCGAATAGGTATTATTTAGTTGTTCAACTTTGTCGAAGACACCAATTTTGTATCTCATAACTGGGCTAAGATATAAGCAAATAAAGTTTTGGCTCACTAGCGCCATCTTGGGAGTGTTTTCTGAATTTGTAAGGTTTTATGCGAATAGGTATTATTTAGTTGTTCAACTTTGTCGAAGACACCAATTTTGTATCTCATAACTGGGCTAAGATATAAGCAAAAAAAGTTTTGGCTCACTAGCGCCATCTTGGGAGTGTTTTCCGAATTTATAAGGTTCTATGCGAATAGGTATTATTTAGTTGTCCAACTTTGTCGAAGACACCATTTTTGTATCTCATAACTGGGCTAAGATATAAGCAAATAAAGTTTTGGCTCACTAGCGCCATCTTGGGATTGTTTTCCGAATTTATAAGGTTCTATGCGAATAGGTATTATTTAGTTGTTCAACTTTGTCGAAGACACCAATTTTGTATCTCATCGCTGGACTGAGATATATACGAAGCAAATATTTGTACGCTAGAAAGTTGTTTCATATGTTGCTTATAAATGCGACATTTGTTGGCGTCTGTGCGCCACCTGGTGAGTTAATTCTGAATTAAAATAGTTACCAAGTGGAAGTCAGCAGTCCTGTGATCAACTTTGCAGAAGACAGTTTTCTCCTGAACCTCTTTATTTTCAAGATATTTGCACTACAAGTACTGTCCTATTTATAGGACGCTGGGCGTTCGGGGCTTCTGTCCTATTTTTAGGACGCTGGGCGGATATGGGTTAAGAGAAAACGACTCAAATCCTTAAAATGGCGTTTTGTACCATTTGACCCTACTAAGCAGAGAGCCAACGGAGGAAAATTCCATATCCTGTCTTGTTCGAATGGGTCACTCAAAAGTTATCTGCAAGTGAAAACGATTACTACAAAAAATCCTCGCGTTTCGAATCTTTTGAGGATTCGTGTTGTAAATCTTGAGGAGTATAAATTTCCTTAGAAAAATCTCGAAATCATCTCATTTTTGCATCGCAGACGAAATTCTGTCAAGCCTGGTACGAGGTTGGTGGTCTAATGGCTACCTCTTCTGCTTCATAAGCTGAAGGTCGTGGGTTCAATCCCAGGCTGTATGTATGGCCTAATGTATGTTTCGCTTGCTTTTATCTTCCACTCTTAATCTATCACAGTGGATCTACCATAGTTGATTTATAATAGTTCACAGTATTTGCTAGAACCAGAGTATGTATGTATGTATGTAGATAGCCACCATCCTTGCTTGAGTCTTGCTCTGCTTGCGGCTCCACTCAACAGTAAGGTCAAATTTCATTACCGATCTGAATTCAACATACCATTGTATGGGAGGCCAAATCAGGGCCGTAATCAGAGACACTTACGTGAAACCCGCGGGAAGAAGAGAATCTCCTTTCAACAGTATGATCCTACAGATTGGATATTGAAATTTGCAGTACTTGTCGAGCTTTCCACGGGATGGTTTGTTAGAAGAAGGGCGCGTCAAATCTTTTACAACTGTTGGAGAGAAAAGTATTAGTCGCGAACGATTAACATTTTTCCTCCTGACTCCGATTGGCACTCCACTTCATTGTCCAATTGTAACTTCAATGATGCCCTGATGCTCCCTCCCTTCCCAATATATGGTTCATTTAAATCAATATGATGTAATATGATGCAACATGATATAATATAATGAATAATAAAGAGTAATAATTTATAATACAATATAATATATTACGATATTAAATAATATAGTAAAAGGTAATACAATACAATCAATTCTCCCTCAATCGATAAATACTGAAATTAGGAAGTATCGACTTATTATGAGTTGAAAGCATGCTTGATTGATTCGCCAAATTAAGTTAAGGGGATATCGAGTAAAGGAGAGTTGATTGTACAACAATATGATATAATGCAGTACAATATAATATAACACAATATTATATGATATAATCACAATAAAATGTAACATCAATCAACGTGTTACATTGTAGAAACTCCAGTATCATGGGTGTCCATCTAACCAGCGTCCTGCGGTTGAATGTTTATCATAGATAACTTTCAAATTTACAATGGTCCATTTTTCATATATATATAAAACAAATTTTGGTATTCGTTTGGTATCCTATTAGTCCATGAGCCACCTGTCCTGAAGAAAGATATTATAATTAATATAATTGTTGATTATAAATGTATCATTCAATAAAGTCGCGAACAATAAACATTTTTCTCCTGACTCCGATTGGCACTCCACTCCATTGTCCTGTTTTACTTCAATGCTACCCTGATGCTGTCAGACGAATGACTAGCTGATATATTATTATAATGCTTTATTAGAGACACTTTACCACATAGCTGAAATATGAAAAGCATTGATTTAGTTAGCATCTACGATATGCAGACTCCATGATGCTCCTGGAAGTTAAGACCATTATTTAGTTTATTATAATTGAAATTAAACGTACAATAAGGTGCGTTATCGTTATTTTATCTGTTATAAACCTAACTAGAAAAATAAGTAAAACCATAGAAAAAAAGTCTGATATTAAACATTCAATTTAGGAATAATAGAAACAAGCTAATCTGATCATGATCGTAGTCGTTAAAGTTTGAAGAATTATCGGAAGAGCCATGAGAACCAAACGGGATATATAATATCAAGATATGGGGAGTACCATTAAGCTGAACCACAACAAACCTGCATATGGCACATATATGACCTGGAAAAAATGGGTTGAAGTCGAATTTTTGAATCAATTGAAAACCGACCTTGATGAAGGAAAAAATCCAGCTTCTACTTGAATTTTGACGATGCGTTTGCGCGCATATTATCTGCGTGTTACCGCCGCCGCCGAATGTGGATTTAAATAAGCGCTGCAATATATTCATCAAGAATTATACTTGCCATGGAGTTCATAGGAAAACAAGCATTATTTATCGAAATGACCATGATGTTGTACGAGTTTTTTACAACAACTCAGATGTTTGCCAAGTATAACGACAGGTTCCTAGGAATGCTACATTTTCATTTTCTGAATGCACACATAGAAACTAATTATGAAACAACCACCCCGCCTTTGGCCAACCAAGTCACCGTAATTATTATTATTATTATTTCATACAAATGCGATGAAGATATAACACTCCTAAGGAACTATCATATACTTAGACATATTTGAACACTAATACATAAAAATAATGGAAAAATTATTGATCACTCTAGATTACAAACCAACACACTGCAATATTCGCCATCCCTTTGACACATCATCAACTCGAAATGCTCGAGCACCTTGCTTCCGCTGTCTTTGAAGCAATAATATTGGTTTCAACAGAGGAAGAGTTAGGAGAGTGGAAGAAATATCCTCCCAATTTCATTATGGATTTATCCACGGTCTTCTTTTATTGTCGATTTCTTTTTTCTTTTTTTTTTCTTTTCCGCTCTAAATGAAGGAATGTTCACCGGATGAACATTGAGTGGATGAATGCGCAGCGAAATCGTTCATTTTTTGTAAACACGCCCGCAGTAAAGGTTTTCTTCCCGCTGGAAGTTGCAGCTTGACGTCATCGTAGATTAGTTCATAGGCATCACAGCATTTGCTAGAACCAGAGATGGACAAAACAACCGTTTCCCTTCGCTTAAATTCTTCCATCGTTATAGCACGCCATTCCTTACGGGTGATACATAGGCAGTCTCCTACCAGAAAAAGAAAGCCTCTCTGTCATAAAACTATATCAGCCCTATATGATTGATTTCTAGAATGAAGTGTCTCCTCTCATACCATGGTTGTATTTTGTAAAAATATTACTTAGAATTTCCTTGAATTTTTTTTTGGAAAACATTATGTTGTGTGTAGTTTTACACTATACGGGGTAAAACCCCCTTAGGGGGACCACGGAGTAATATGACCCACGATATTTATTCTAATGATATTGATAATTAATACGATCCCTTGCAGGACATAGTGTAAAAGCAGCCAATATATTTTTGTGAGCTTTGTATATAAAATGGTTTAAAGTCTGGTTTGAATCATGAAGTTGTATATTTTGCTGACAGTACAATAAATCATGGTTCTCAGATCTTTTTTATTCATTTCTCGATTAATTTATTATAAAAAATTGTAGTATAAATAATTAATAACAATTTTAAAAGGCTTAACTTTCAAGCCAAGGCTCCAATAAAGTACTAGCGCAATTCTTCGTTCCAAAAACAAGACGCACGATCTTTTTTCATTGTTTAATTTATGTGAAACGAATTCTTTGTTTATAGCCATAAAAAACGTTAAATACAATCGAATCGCGCTACTTATTCAGAAGACATCATTGCAAAAGAAGCCGATCCGATTATTCTCGTTTCTGCTTTGGATCGTGTCTATCGTTCAAAAGATGATAACAATCGATTCTTTATTCAGCCGCGAACTGTTCGATCTTGACGCGTATTTATATGTGACACGAGAGGGCGTTCTTTGGCTCCGGCACTCAACTGAGAATCACGTTCTATCCCGCTTGGACTGTATTGCAATGGAGAAGACGATAAGACACTGATCACAGCTTTGTCCAACAAAACGCACTAAGAAAACGACGGACGTGACTTGCCACACACATGTAGGACGCGAATGGTGGCAGTTGTAGAAACACTGATGAGCACTAATTGCCACTGACTGGGGTGAAGAATGTCGATGAATTTAAGATCTTTAAATGATGCCAATTAATATCTTTGAAGCTATTTGGACTGAAAAGGAGAAAGAGATCTCAAATAGATCTTCAGTTCATTGAATACTATTAGCTATTAGCTGTTGTCAGACGCAGTCAAAACAGCAATCAATATCCAACGACTCACACGTTACACGTGTTAAATGTAATTTGAAAAGTGATTGAACATAATAGGAGATGGCAAACAAACAAATCATT
The DNA here is from genome assembly GCF_002204515.2 of Aedes aegypti. Classification (NCBI taxonomy): domain Eukaryota; kingdom Metazoa; phylum Arthropoda; class Insecta; order Diptera; family Culicidae; genus Aedes; species Aedes aegypti. Next base: position 387,861,881 of record NC_035108.1, read on the forward strand.
TTCGTTTTGTGAAGTGGAATTCGAAACGAGGTAGAATCATACAATTGATTCCATTTAATGAATGAGCGAACACATAATGGGTCTGCAGTATTCCCAATCCGGAGATGGTGTAAAGTAAGCTCTTGAATCAATGGGCTAGTGCTTGAGCCTGAGTTTGATTGGCCGCCCGTGGTTACTACTCTAGTATCGCCAGAACAGCTGCACTTACACGAAGAATCAACCACATGAATGCTTGATACTAACTGACACCCTCAGTGTATAAGTGCTGGTGATCTTCTATTTTCAGGCAACAATGACGTCTGCTACTCAGAATGCTGACCAATAAGGGGAAGGAGAAGGAATTGATGATGCATTTTAAACTGGCCCACGGTAGACCAGATATATCCCTACATATATTCCAGTTTCATGCGGGAAGGTGTAGGGGTGGTAATTTTATGACAGAAAGGCTTGCTTTATGGTAAGCAGACTGCCTATGTATCAGGCGTAAGGAAAGGCGTGCTCTAATGATGAAATAATGGAAACGTAGGGAAAGGTTTTTTTTATGTTCGTCTCTGATTCTAGCGATTGCTATGAACACATAGTTTGAAGTGTGATACATTTAAAGTGAATGGTAGAAGCAAGTGAAAGGTGACGGGCCTGGGGTATGAAGCAGAAGAGGTAGCCATTTGACCACAAACCCCGTCTTTGTATCAATCGGTTAGGATATACTGTACTTGAGAACTCTACTATTTAGAGTAGCAAAATGCGTCAATGATGTGTGTTAGACAAGTGTTTTCAAAGCTTTTTTTATTTTGGAAAGTCTGGAAACCACTGGCCAAGACGATTTCCAGAACAAAGAGATACTGGACCGTATGAGGAATTGAATTATGGGCTCCGTGGCCGTGCGGTTAGTGTCACCAGGCATTTAGCCGCATCGTGCTAAGGAGTGTGGGTTCGATTCCCGCCCCAGACCGGAAAACTTTTCATCAGGAATGTTTTCCGACTAGGCCACTGGGCGTTGCATGCTAGTCCGTTGTCTAGTGTGGTGCTTCCTTCAAAGGGCAAAATGCCCACTGGAAGTATTAACGTGTCCGTGTCATAGAACCCAAACATTTTAAGTATGACTGCAACAGCGGTAGCTATCACAAGGCTAAGGAAAGTCCTCAGCTTGTGAAATAAAAACTCTGACTTCCGTAACTCATTGAACAGTACAAATCATGACATTCTTAACGAGATTTTACCTAAAAAATTGAAATGCATACCAGCATACTTCCGTAACTCATTGAACAGTACGAATCATGACATTCTTAACGAGATTTTACCTAAAAAATTGAAATGCATACCAGCTCTAACAGACAAATATTGAAAGCAAAAGTTATTTACCTGATGAAGTATCATGGCAACGAAAGAAAAGATAAACCTCTTAACCGAACAGAATTACCAAATTGCTCCCACCAAAAAGTTGTAATCAAATCTATTAAACAAATTGATCAAGCAGTTCAGAAGTGATGATTCAACGCCATGGGATACCAGCCATTAATGCTCGTGCGAAGGAGTTTACGCACTTTCTACTGAAATGGAAATCAATTTCGACCAATTCCGTTGATTGACCTTAACTCCCATGTTTTTCAACACCCGAGAAATGAAAAGAAAAAAGCGCCAAAAACAATGTAACAGCCACCATTATCGATTGGTTCGGGCGTCAAATCGATGGCCGACCATTATTTAAAAAATGATATCCAACCTCCAAGCTATAGAGATAGAGCTAGACGACGTCGCGACGGGGTGAAAGGCACTGGTTGCGAGACTAGGTAGTCCAATCCGGCTACTCGTATTTCCGGCAAGCCACAGCCTGAGCTGCCTCCGCGTGTCGTAATGTCAAACCACTATCCATTTTTCGGGGGAAATTCACTGCACGCGAGAACGTGGACATGGCCAAGCTTATTTTGTTTAGAGGTAATGTACTAACAATGAACTCCAGTCGGTGCCACTAAGGGATAATTGGTCAATCTAGCTGGCCAGAAATCATTTAGAAAAATCACTCTGGTTTTGAAATAATATTCTGCTTGTGTTGTTCAAAAATGCCTTATACTCAATTTTCCATTATTGGTCTACGTTAGAACTGGATAATTTCAAAATCAAGATTTGAAAACATAGCAAGATTTCGAAGTGCATATTTTAGCAGTTCTCAGATTATTGATCAATAACAGCGTTGGTCAAATCTTTACAGTCAGTTGGGGTGAGGACGGAATGTTAATGTGTGATTGTTGCTTCTAGAGACCGAGAATACCTCTGCATATCCACAATCACTATGAATAGGGTGTCTCTCAGCGAGGGAGGAAAAATATCTAGAAGTAACATTTAGTCGGTGATACGATCATAAGGAGATGATAAGGAGCAAAAATACGGAACTTACTAAAGCCTTATGTCACTATTATTTTTCTGTCTAGTCGCTAGCAGCTCTTAGAATGAGAAAAGTTTCTCTAAATATTTTGGCCAGCCAGATTCTCCAAATATCCCTTAGTGTAGCGTCTGTAGTCTGCACGTGTGAACTTTGAGGCCCCAGACCTGTTAGAGGCGTATCAGCTCGCGCACGGTGTAAGTGTTTTGCCAATCGTTCGCCCACGGTTGGCGTTGAAAGTCTTTTTTTCAAGTGGTGAGTAGGTAATCGAGGAGAAAAATATCAACACATAATTTGGGTACTTCTTCCAGCTAAACGAACAAGCTTTTTAACCTAAAAAATCCGGACGAAACGATGTTTGTGCTGCCATGTTTATTATTGTGAGATGGTGTTAGTTTTTTTTTCGGCGGTGGCAGTTCCTACAAAGTAGTTTCAATTCACAGAATTGCGCCACAGCACGCGTGAGTTTCGATGGCGCTTAAGCGTGTGTACACGCAAATCGTGTTCTTTAGCAGTTTGGCTTCTTGTGAGGAAATTTACGACGTGTTCGTGGTCGCAATCGAGAACGAGGGGTTGTGGCCGTTTGTTGCATTAGTTTCCTCAAATGATGCCGATGTTTACATACGATCGTTTTAGAGTTAGTAGCGCATTTAAACGACCAAAATAAAATAAAAAAAATAATCAGGAAACCACGAGGAATCTAATTAATGACTACTCGGTATTGTTATAGAATTACCATGTTTAAATTCTACACCATTCGCAAATCAGGCAATACCTTTTTTGAATTCTAAGTCTGTGTTAAACGTACAAATGAGACTTGTTTGTTGGATGGCATTCAATCCGGACTATCGACACATTTATTTTATTCTTGCATATTTTATTCTTCAGTCGTACTTTTCTGGGGCACTTAGAATGATCTGCATCTGTTATAGATAGAAGCGTAATCCTAGACGGCATTATCAAACATTTAGATGTGAGATTTTGGAATGAACATTGGACGGAAATCTGAAGGAATCCTAGACCAAGGTTTTCACGCATTCCAGGCATGGGCGTAGCCAGTATTTCCATCAGAGGGGGGCCAGCGACCTCATAAGTTTATTCACGAATTTCGAGCAAAACGATTGTTAAATACATCCTCGCAACATTTTTGCATGAAAAGTTAGAATTTGTTTTTTTTCCCAAACATCTCGCTAGTACTCCTCTAATGAATCCGACAGTAGATCGCCTTGAACAATGTTGAGGGATTCCTGTGGAGATTTTTGTAGGATATGTTTTAAATTTCTCCTTCGGGTAATCTGAATTTTTCAAGGAGTACTTCCAGAAACTCCTCAATGTACTTTAAAACGTGATTGTTGTAAAGGCACAGTGCATGAGTTCATGAGTTTTATACTACACTTTATACTTTTTCATGTGTAGCAGAGAATCCTCGCAAAATAGCTCCAATTATTTTATATATTTTCCTGGATTCAACTAAGTATTTTTATTAGAATTCAACAAGTAATGCTTTCCATTTCAAAACGGATGCTTCCAAATATTTTCTCTTGACTTTCTTCAGGAATTACACCAGAAATTCCTCTCAGGTTTGGTTCAGGGGTACAGTCAAGAAACATTTTATGTTTTTTTTTTCAAGGAATTGTTTCAAATTTCAACTAACTTTTTTTTGAGATATTTCTTCAGACATTACTTCTGGATTTTTTTTCCAGGATTCAGCAATAAACTTTTCCATCAATTCCAACGAAGATGATATCAAAAGTACTTTCAGAGATATCTATGAAAAAACCTCGAAAATCTCGTTAGTATTCCCTTCAGAAATACTTGGAATTTATTTACACAATCTGAAAAAAGAATTCTCCAGAATTTCATCCAGATACATCTAGATAAATTTTCCCAATAATGCTCTAAAAATTCATCCAGTTGTTTCTTGAAGAATTTTACTTCAGTTATTTTTTTTTCCGAAATCCAACTGGAATTCTTTTAGGAAATCCAACGGTTTTTTTTCTAATATATCTGACAAAAGCAATACGTTGAAAGATTTCTTTTAAGTATGCACATGATGTCTTCGTGTTCTTAGAGAAATGACATTTAAACCTGAAGTGAACTTTATATAAAGATGTTCATTTCAAATTGTATAAATGTACAATTTTCGTTGGAATTGAATATAATGCAAAACTTAATTGATTGAAATCGTTAATGAAGTCATCAGTTTCATCTGACTTGAATTTGCATTTTATAGAATTCCAATTTAGTCTGACCAAATATGTAACTTTAAACTATCATTCCATTACGATTTCTTTTTCACTTGGTATGACACTATTATAATCATCAATGTGAGATTACATATGAGTTCATCTGATGTAGATATAAAATCATACAGGGCACATCGCCGAACGCAACACAAACATAAAAAGTGGAATTCATGAACAAATTGACTTACCGGTAAAAATAACATCACTGTTCAACAGAAGCACAATGTCATCACGTTGCATAAGTATTTTCGTACGATGTCTTTAATAAATTGCTGCACTTCGTTTCAACTGCAAACGTTAACTCGATAAAAAATGAAACCTTCCGTGTCGCACTGGCTCATTTGCAAAATGACAATTAAGTTCGATTACATTCGAACATGATGCTCTACAGTGTTTCATTTATATTTGCTAAAAGGCCGAGTCAAGCAACTAAGAATGTGCGGCATAGTGGTAACGTATCTGACAAGTGATCCTAAGGTCAGATGCTCGAGGCTTGTTCTAGTGATATTTTTTTTCTTTTTATTATATTTGTTTGTAAAAATTAAGTCATATAAACTGCCATTGTGTATTGCAGTTTATGACTTAATTTTTACAAACAAATATAATAAAAAGAAAACATGAAATTACAGTGAACGCCAAACCAAATTGTCTGAAGTTGTATTGACCATGATAAATTCTCTAAAATGTACATATATGGCCTCCAGAATTGTGCGAATAGAGGGAATTCGTGCATTTAACACAATCTGTTTTTACCGAACAAGTGTTCACTTTCTTCACTTGCAGTCTCAGTTATGTGAACAAATTTGCTGGCTGGGGAAGAAGTTCTGAAAAATCTCTAAAATTATTTCTAGTGTACCAGAAATCCTGTTTGAAAATGTGGATGATTCCTTAGAAATGATATGAAACTCTTCATATGTAAAATCACAGGATTAATGATAGAAAAAGATCTAATCAAATCCATCAGAATTACCTGGAGAAATTTCTGCAGGAATCGCCAAAATACTCTTTTGGAGTAATTCCTAGAACAATGCTGGGAAATATACAGGGCAAATTCATATAAAAATTCTAATGAACAGAAGTGTTCCGCAAACTTGTTTGACAAATCTCAACAGGTAGCTATTCCTGATGAAATTCCTAAGATATGTACCTAGTATATAAGAGCTGTTTATGGCAAATTACTTTAAAGATTCCCTGGAACAATTTTTCGAGCAATATCTGCCTAAGACAGATGCAACTATCGCAATTATTCATCGAATCCTTGAAAACCACCTAGCATAATTATTGTAGGAATCCTTCGACAATCTAAACAATTTTTGGTGGACTTGCTGAGAATAATCATAAAGAATTATGTATATTATGGTGTAAATTCTTAAAAAATTCAAAAACCTCAATAAAAGACATATATGTAAAAAGCCCTGGGCAAAGTTCTACAAGATGCTCTTAAATAAATAAATGTTTTATTAGTCTTAAGTTGATTCTATTCAGGATTCCCGAGGAACGATATCTTGAAATAAACCCTGGGATAGTTATCGAAGAAATTATTTGTAAAATCGATGTCATGTGCAGACCCTTGGAAATATGTGAAGCTATTTTCGATGAATTCCTGGATGAATTTGTTTAAAGATAACTTGGCATAATTCTTTTGATTCCATACTTTTTGGAGAATTCCGCAAAAGATATATTGTGGACTCTGGATAAATGCCGAAAACAAATGTAAATAAATTCAAATGCAAGAATAGTTTCTGTAGGTATTTTTTTTTTTCCATCGGCTACGGAGAGGCAGAAGTCTGATTGTAACTTGGACTCCAAGAATTAGCCAAAACAAATTATCATGCCACAATTTAATATAGATATTAATACAGAAATAATCTCCGAAAAATTTAACTAATATGTTAATCTTCGTTGCAAAATAATTGACTTCGATTTTTCTTTCCGTCGGTCAGGGGAGGGCAACGGCCCCAACTTACCCCCCTCTGGCTACGCCCCTGAGTCCAGATCTTGATTATTAAAATTTCGAATAATACTAGGTGGAGGTCTGGCAGAATTCTCAGAATGATTTTCATATAATACTAGAGACGCGCAAGAATTAAGAACGCCACAAGTTTTATGTGGTTTTTCTCAAAATACTTTGTTTTTTTTTAAGGAACAAAAGTTTTTTTTTCGATGCCTATACAGTATCAAACGTGCTGCAACTCCATCAGAGTTTGATTGAGATATTTCACTCATCAAAACTGCCTTCTTAACAGCTATGTACATGTTAACTTTTTATGTTTGACTAATGTGTTATGTTGATGAAGTTTTGATATATATATGATGTAAATTATGTTTAATAATTCTTGGGGCATCAATAAACTATGATACTCGCCTCGTGGATGCAGATGGAATTTATTATATTGACGTAATAATAACTTATTTCTTGTTTTGTGAAATTTACAAAGGTTTGCGTCCTCAATAGTTTTGAAATCAGGGTCGGGGTTATCAATTCTGGCAATTATTTGATTTTGATCACTGGTTAAATTTATGAAAATTTGTGGTGTGTCCAGCAGTTTCTTACCATGTTTGTTTTTGCATTATAGTATCGAAACTTATAATGTTGTTTATATTTGTGAATATAATCAGACGGTGTATCGTTTGTATATCTGGTTAAAATCCATCATAATTTATTATTATAAAAATATATCGTCTTGCTCAAACCTCATTATTATCATCATCATCATCATAAACCTGAGCATTTGTCTCACAGGGTCCTAAAACAGGGTTCCTTGATGTCGATTAAAATATCTTTGCAAACATATTGTATGATTTCTAAAGGGTCTATCTCAAAATCCAGTAGTTTTTCGATTCCTCCAAAAAACTAATGCTTCATTTACTGACTTTAATGCTATTAATAGTGCATTTTAAAACGACAAAGCACTAAATTGTATCTTTGATTTGGTCCACGTCCGCGGTTCATAAGAGTTGGGTAGGCGTGGCCTCAGTTAGTTTTTTTTTATGTGTTCCAATTGTCACATATGCAAAAAAATGTACTTAGTTTAACAAGCTTATCAATTTAAGTATTTGAAACGATACTTTCTGAAATTCAACTCAGCCAAGCGCTTCTACAGAGTTTTCTGCAGAAGCTCTGTTGAAATTGTTAGCGAAATCGTGCACAAATTTGTCTTGGAATGCACTTGGGGATTGTTCCATTATTGATACCAACAGAAGAGTTTTCAGGCTTCTCTTTATGAATATTCCAAATTGTTTCAAATTTCTCCTTAAATCTTCAAGGTCTTGTGCAAACTATTTTACATTCTAGGGGGAAGATTTTTATTAATAAATACCTTGCTAAATAACTTTGAAACAATCATAAAATGAAGACAATTTACACCGTCTTCAGCCAAAGGCTGCAAAGACTGAACATTCACGAACATTAGGCAACGGACAACACGGAACACCCAGTAGCCCAGTGATGAATTTTCCGTTTGACGAAAAGTTTCCACCAACTGGAGCGGGAATCGAACCCACGCTTCGTGGCACAATACGCCTAAACGATTGACGCCGCTAACCGCACGGCCACGAAGCCCACAAAAAAACATGAAAACAAATCTAAAAAGAAATCTTAGCGGAAAACAGTTAGGTAAATCTAAAAGATGTTCTGATAATTCTTCCAGAAATAAAAAAGCTAGCAATCCAAAAACTTTTTAATGAAAGGTATAAGAGGTATTCAGGAAATTTTCCATTGATTGCCCCGGAAATGTTTTCATAAATTGTAGCAGAAATGATTCCAGGAATTTTTACCAGATAGAATATTTATTGGTTCACTTGATCAATATTGTAGCAAGAACTTAACAAGACGTTTCTCCATGATTTCTTGTGGAAATTCTTGAAATAATTAATTCAAAATTTCTGGAGTACTTAATAATCGAGAACTCCACCAAAAGGTCCTGGGAAATACAGTGATACCTCCATGAGTCGATGTTCCATGACTCGATATCGACTCATGGAACCATACTAAAAACATAATTACATGGTTACTATGATGGTCCCTAGAAGGAGCTTTCCAAAGAATTGCTGTTCCATGACTCGATATTTCCATGAGTCGATGGTCCCTTCAATATCGACTCATGGAGGTTTCACTGTATATCAAAATTTTTTTCCAGAGCTCAATCCAATGACAATGGCAACACGATCATAAAATTCTAACATCTAAACCTCACTAATTTAGCATGCGTCGAAATCATGTAAAACAAAGATTCAATTTGTCCACCTAATCTAATTACAAAGTATATGTAATGTACAAATGACGAATGAAGTTTATGTTTTATGCACCTATGAATGATGATAGCAACTTCTCCACATGCTCCATGCAGTCGGTCATGACGACAAACAAAAAAGTTTGGATCCAGATTTCAAATAAGTTTTAGTGATTCTAAGTATGACATTTCCTGGAATTTCGTTTCCAGTATCTAATGCATTCTCTGGCGGAGTTCTTCAAGAGATTTTTTAAGCAATTCGATAGAGGTTTTTCGAGAAATTTTCGGTTGAGATCAAGAAGTCTGGGAATGATTTTCAGTGGGAATCCCAGGACGACTAAGTGAAAACTAGTAAAGGAGTTCAGCAAGCACTTAAAGGACGAAAATAATTAATGAAGAAATTCCCGTCGGAATTCTCAGAGGAATCTCTTCAAAGCACATGATTGAATACATGAAAAGTTCGTGAAAAAATTAGAAAGGACATACAATGTGATCTTTTTTTGCTAGAATTCTTGAATGATTGACTGGATTATAAGAAGAATAAATCTCTTTCGTAGCGAAAATTGAAATTTACAAATACCACTGATATAATTATCACAATAACAAATATATAAAATCAATACAAATCTGTTGAAACTACGAAATTTACGAAAATTGTAATTATTGTGACCGACATTACATCTGTAAAACAAGTATTTCCTAGGCCCCCCCTAGCTACGCCAATGCTTATCAAGTAAGCGATCGTTAACTGAAAAATGAGAATTGTTGGAGATTCTGCCTGGGAAATTTCGGCTACGAAAAACGTTTCCGTACATCTGCCTGAACAATTCCAAAAGATAGACTTATGGTTGCACTCGCAATTTGCGTACGCAAACCTTTTGGTATCTTCATTCACTGGACAGACATTACGTGAGAAGAACCTTCGTAAATCATGCATTTAGCATCCATGCGGCAATGTTTTGTACCGTGACCCCAAATCTGGCACCGACGGCTTTCAGCGGGGTTCTGAAAAGTTCCTCCAGGTTGCTGGAAATGTTCTCATGTCACACGGTCATCGAACAGAAGTTTTGCTTTTTCTAAAGCTTTAATATTATTTAGATCTTTTTTGTTAAAGTGAACTAAATAATATTCTTGAGAAAGCCCTTTCCGATTTTTGGGTGCTCTTTTTCATAATGATTACTTGGACTGGGGAAAATCCAAGAAAATCATTTATTCCATTTTTGATCTCTTAAGGAGATATATAGTCACTTGAAGACCTTTCGAAAAGACTTTGAACAAACGTTCAGTTTTGTCGTCATAAGTAAAACATTTGTGCTTTTTCTTTTCAAGATGTTTGAGAAGAAGTTCTCGAGCTTTAAGAGTTTGCAGCAAAATTCGGCAGTCTCGTCTCTTTGCGATATGGAAAGAAACCTAGATTCCCCTAATGGAGTTCATGATCTCCTGCCTTTTTTTTTGTTTCTTTATTAAGGTGTGGTAAAATTCACCTTAATAAAAAAACAAAAAAAAAAATTCTGCTTAAATCCTCCAAATTGCGAAATGCTGACCACGATAGGCGGCACTCTTTGTTTCCTCACTTAAATCAAAAAGCCTGGGCTAGAGGCTGCTTCGATTTGGTGTTCGCAAAATATGTCTAAAGCATTGAACTGATTGCTCATTTCGATGCAATTATCAACATTATCCATTTCACCCTTGGAAGAAAGTGCGCATTCCAGAGAAACGTCCTCTCTTTCTTCCATTCTTTCCAAGTTTAGTGACAGTTTTAAATACCGCACTTTTTGGAAGGAAGTTGTGTGTTCAGAGATTCATCTTTCCTTTTGTTCTTAGTTGCAACTATGTTTAGTGAATAAACGAAAGGAGACGTGGCCTACTAAAAGGTTTTCTTCACAAGACGGTGTCCATGAAGGATTACCACCACTACCTTTCACTTAAGTCCATTGAGAAATCGAAAGCTTGGGTCCAAACAAGGATCGTAAAGGGATCGATAGTAGAAAAATAGTACTGAAAAGTACTGTTTTAGTAGCACTGAAAAGTACCGTTTTTAGCATCGAAAAGTACTGTTTTATTGCTTTAGGTAGTTTTTAATCAAAGTTCCAAGATCAGAGAGAATTTGTGTACGCGCAGCACGAAGGTACGATGCGCACTGTTAAACTTCCAATATATTTTTTCCAAAGTACGAGACATGTGACTTGGTCCACTTGACCTTAACAAGGACTATGTAAGCTACACAATATGAGATTAAAAAGTTGAACGAAGTTGGAACTACACTTTACAAAAAAACAGTTGAAGCGAATTCCGGACAAGGATGAAAAGCAGGCTTAGTTCCATTGGGAATGTAATAGATGAAGATAATTATTTACTGTGTCACCACTATAATCCCATCACCTGAACTCAACTCACATACTACATCCCACCCATTGGATGCCGAGCTGCTCAAACATTCCTCACACTACTTTGCGATCGCGTCCACGAACGACGTTCGCGGCGTCCATCCCAAATGTCCGTCTCCGTCGTCCCAACAAACACTCGCATTCACATCGCATTCGACGTCTTTTAGTATGTATGGATGGTTGTTCGCGCGCGATATACCTAGCCACAATGAGCCGCAATTACGACGGACCCAAAGGTAGTCAGCGCTCAGCTCTCCTCCGTCGCGGATTTTATCGTTTTATTTTGCTCTGCCATTCAAACGAATCGACGACTACGCGACGACGACGACGATAGCCAACCACGCGATGATTGTTCAACAACGACGCTGGACGCGTTCCTTCGAGTAGCCGCATACCAAACTAGACGAGTGACTCAAAGTACCAATATACGAGGTAAGGGATTCTCATAATTTTGTATGTTTTGTGAGAAAAGGAAAACAACGCATAAGACAGTTATGAAGTTCACTTCAAATTTTATGGGAGTGTCAATGATTTTTCAAGGAATCTGGACTTTAAACATTCACACCATAATACTGGGTGAAGCCAATTTTAACAGCAAGATCATCAATTTTTATACATTTAATATAGTTGTGTTTAGAAAATTTCGCTTAAAAAATTAGACTACATAACTAATCCATTACCTTGCATCCAGGTACTTTGCAATTGACTAACGAAACAACAGCTGGAACCACTCAAGACGCCGTCCATGTCTTACTTGGCTGCTGGAACGTGTGGCAATTTAGATTGGGGAATTGGAAGATTTTATATGTTTCCTTCGACTGTTGTGTTGTGCCTTGATTATTACACACCACTTAACGGGGGCCACTGTGTTGTATTTTGTGTTTCCTTCTACTACTCAGAGGAGGTACGTACGGTTCGTATACGTAAATATCTCCGGTGAATAGCAGTTAGTAGTGATCATCGGGATGCCGGACAAGCTAGATCAGTAACTGTTGTCGTCGCGAGTTTTTTTTTTTTTTTGAGTGAATGCTTTTGTGATTGAGAAAATCGCGCATTTGGACGAAAATCGATTTACCGGAAGAGGTTTAAGAGGTTGATCTTAACGCCCGCTCGGTGCTTGTACACAGCTCTGAGGTACCGAGAAGTGCAATCGCACAAACAGCCGAAACGAACAAAGGCGCGCACAAAAACAAAGAAAACAAAACAGGTGAGGATCGCGTTTGCGACGGACGACGCGCGAGAAAGTGTTTTGTGTGTTTTTTTTTCGTATTTCGTTGGTGTGCACAGTGGTCTAAAATGCAAGAAAGTAAAAATATTTGGCGTCTGAAATTAGTGAGGAAATCATCTGTGAATCACCATTCGCTAAGTTTCACTTCTTTCGAGCAATCTACAAAAACTACAACTTTTTCATCACTCAACAACCCAGTACGCGACTTCGACAAATTCAAATCTATGACAGAAGGTCTTAACCAATACGTCGAAAGAACAGAAGGTTGAAAGACTAAAGGTCGAAGCGAAAAAGACGGGACAGAAGGTCGGAAATCTTTTTCCAAAGACGGAAACATTTTTCCAAAGACAAACATTTCCCTCCAAGCAAATCATTTTCGACCTTATGTTCTTTCAATCTTTTGACTGTTTGCACTTTTGACCTTTCGTCTTTAAATCTTTACCCTAAACCCTATACCAAATATTCAATACACTGATAAAAATCCACACGCTCGATCTGTGTGTTTAAAATTATGGATCGATTCATGAACGTCCATATTGATTTGCTATGATTTTCTTGCAAACTTCGTGTGTGTTACACATTAAATTCCTGTGTTTTGCTTCATGGATTGATTCATCAACCGACAACAGGGATTCCATATTTTTTCCACATAAGTTCCCGAAGCTTTCTCTTCAGATTCGTATGTGTCAACCTATGGACGCATAGATCATCACTCCAACACGGATTCAGTGTGTTTTGCTTATGGTTACCTTGTGTCATAATCATCATGTTCAAGTTGGTCTATTAATTGATTTGCGCAATGAGATTGTTATGATGAAATCCATGAGCTATGCTATCGATTTCCATGTTCAAAGCTTCTAAATTGTTTGTGATCAACCCATGGGATGCATAGTGAACTGAATTGCGGTTGGACCTCGTGTCGAACGACAGTCATCATCATGCTTCCAAAGAGAAGAAGCAAATTTTGAAGCTGAAAGTGTTAGATGGAAATTTGTGAATTCGATTTTTCTTTTATTAGTGAAGTTGATCGATGTACGAAAGTTCTACCTTTCTATAAGAAAACATTGATTATAATGTATAGTTTAGTAGAAAAATCGGATTCCACTAACAGATTTTCCTGGCTTTCAGTTTCGAAAAAAATGGAATATGCTTATCCCTGGCTTCCCAAATTATGGATTTGCGGCGCCCCGCTTGTTGCTGGCTCACGGGTTTGAAAAAAAATCAAGAGAGCTTGCGACAAGCAGAGGAGCCTCGGATCCATATTTTGGGGAGCAAAAGTTTTTCTACCAAATTTCTTCTTTCAGTCCCTTGACATTTATGTTCTATCACACATGACTATCTAAAGCTACTACATTTCGAATTAAATAAGCAAATCAGTTGGTTTTCATGATTTAATATTTGGAAATTCATGTTTGTTTCACATGACAACCTAATGTTGATACACATATTATTATACCGTGAAATCAACGATGAAATCCATATGGCTACCACACTCAAATCATGTGGTTTTCCTCATTGCGCAAATCTATAAGTAAAACACACGACCTTGACGTGTAGATTTTTCTCAGTGTACTTTGTTGAATACCTGAAAACATCGAAGGCCAACATTTTCTATACTAAGACTAAAGAATAAGTAGCGCTCAAGACGCTTGGTTTCCAAACTAAATGCAATTTTTAGTAGCAGAATTTCTGGTAAACCGTCAATATTAAATGTAGTTTATAATAGGACCGAAATTTTCTCAAAAAGTTTGGTTGTATCAACAGCAGATTAAACTTTGCCTACTCTCATTTTATATTTTCACAAAATGTGATTTTTGGAACATTTTTGGGAAGTTCATTAAAGAAGAATTTATACTTAAAAAATCGAATCATGTAGTAAATTATTTAATTAAGGAATAAACGAAAACCGAATGTTGTACTATGCAATTTAATTCCACTAGATTATGTATCCTTTGGCAGATACGCGTATTTCAAGCTCAACTGTAAGGCCGTTCTTCGGTGTCGTGTACTAGAGTCGAACTCGTACAGCAACTTGGCCCGACAAAGTACAGCAATATTTTCACATTTTGACACCGAGAGAGTTGACGATCGTGTTTCTTTTTGCGTTTCAAACCACTGTGATGTGCTGAAATCTCTCTTTCACTTTGATTCGGCTTCAGCTTGCTGGCTGGCATTTGCAAAAGTCACGCTCGGTTGGGCGGACTTGCCGTTGCCGTAATAATGCGATTCCGATCTTTGTATTGCATATAGCAGCCTCAGCATCACAATCTTGGCTCGTAAACATCACACGGAGCAAAGATTGCAAAATTGGCTCCTTTTGGGGGTGTGATGGAGGAGGCTTGTCGCGGCGAAGGGACGATTTTGCACTCATCAACGCGATCGATCCAGATGTAAAACCTTTACCGGCACAGTGGTTCTCGCGGGGTTTTGTTGCACGGGCCATACAAAAAGTTTGAGATTCAGTTTGAGGTTATTGAATCATTTTGGATCATGTATATTCTTGGCATGAATCTTCATATGTTGATGAGTGTTTGGCATAGAAAATGCGAAAAATAAAATGAAGCTAGAATATTGTACCCTACGTTCCTCTTTTTTTGTCTAAATAGCCGTAGACCAAGACAAGTCCAAGACGAGGCCATCAGATCTAGGGGGAGGGAGGAGGTGCATGCCTCCTTGGCATTGGAAGTGGTAGATCGTTAAGGACAAGCATAATTTTCCATTATTTGTTTCGATAATATTTATGAACATTAGCGTACCTTTATACAAATGTTAGACACCTTAAAGGTGTCTCAAATCGTTTGTTAAACTTTGTTTGAAACTCTATGGCACTTTTACGTACCGTCGTCGGGGTGAAATTGGACCAACAATGCGTCAGTTTTAAACAACTTTCGCAATTTGATTTGAAATGTTCTTCTAAATATGAGGATGTGTTCATGGGTAATGTATTTGCAATAGCTGAACAAATAATTGAAATCGTTTGTTTTCCTTTGAACAGAAATTGTATAAATTTGGCCCAATCTCACTCCTTCGAGGGGCTGACTTTGGGCCTACCAACTAGAATTGGTACTTATTGACAACAAATCAAGAGAATCGTCTTCTGCTCAAGTTTTATAAAGCGTTCCAATAACAATTGATATCATGGACATGAATATCAGAAAAAAAGGATGTATCTACCTTGAAGTGAAATATTCTATGAAACCTTAAATGTAACAATTGATGGGATTAGAAGTAAAGGGAAAAATGAGTATCCCAGTGAGGCATAATGAGCAAGTCTACAAGTAAGTTGTTGAATATAACTTTTAAACGGTCAAGTGTTTGTTGAACAATTCACAAAAAGTTGAGAGCATAACAGCGTTGAATATATCCTACGTGTTCAACCCTGTTATCATTTGTGAAGTAATATGACATTTCCGGTCATCGATATCACGTCACCGATTTAAGAGACTAACGCAAGTTTTATCTATTTTTTCATGCAGGTAAAGCAACGTCTTCTAATCGCAATTCACTTTAATGCAGAACTATGATACTCGACTGGTAGGATTTTAACTGTGATTTTATGGCTTTCGCAGAATAGGGAAATCAAAACGGAAAGTTTTGTTTGCCCGATGTTTCGGCACTCTGTATTTAGCCTTTACCAAGGGTGAAACATTTTAAAACGAAAAACGGTAAACGGTAGACAGTTTTACCCTTGATAAAGGCCAACTACAAAGTGCCGAAATGTCGGGCAAAACAAAACGTCTCATTTTGATTTCCCTAGACTGCGGAAGCCATAAAATCACAGTCATGCAGAACTATCTAAACTGAAAAAGATGGTTCGTTTGAAACAAATCTCTGAACAGAATTGATATATAGCTTATATATTTCTCATACACATACATTCTCCAGTAACAAAATTTATTCGTAGTAGCATTTAATATCATTGATTTTTATTTTTTTTTCGTTATTTAATCCAAAAAAATCTTGGCTTGTTTTAAAATTCGTAATCATACTCAACAACTTGGAAGGCTTGATTTTCTTATTACCAATAAGATTACCAATGGTTCAACCGAATATTGCCAATACTGAAACGTACTTCGTTCAATTTCCGAATTGAGAACGTAAAGGACAAAACAAGGATTGGCAGTATTAGACATTTTAAAATTTATTGCTTAACTTCATTCGGAATCAAAAACATAAGTGTTGAATTTGTTAATCATATAAATGCAGGTTTAAGCTGCGATCAATTATCGATTCTATCAAATTTGAACGATTATGCTCAAAAGAGATCAATTGTTTTTGTGCTATTTTTCACATAATACGATGTAGCTTATCATAGATGTAACCTTGGTTATAATATTTAAAGATGAACAAATCCCAAACTCTGAAATAAGCTATCGAAAATGATGACCAAAGGGTTGGATCCTTGGTGATTTAAGAACTACTCTACTGATATCTCGTTTTAATGTCTTAAATGTTTTGATCCATAAGAAAATCTATCTCTAGTTTATTTACTTCATGAATTTTTGGTAACTTACCTGGCAACATTATCTGCCATCTTACAAATTTTGTATTGATGGCCTTTAAAGGCTTGACGAACTGCTCTCGTATATTATGTATGTCGAGTGGACTACTTTTTTCCAAATTACCAATTTTATCCATGTTTCAGACCAAGTAAAAATCAAGTAGACACAGAGGTATTACGGGAGTAATTACTGAAAAAAACCTCAAAGACCCATGAAGAAATAATGCAATGCAAATAGGCATGATAAACATCTACACACTTCTTGTTCATGCTAAGAATGATTAATTATTTATGAATGTATTACAAAATGTTCGATTGTATTTGAATTAGAATCTCAAGAAGTTGAAAAAATCTGTTTTCTAAGTAAAATTAATAGATAATTCAAGACAAATTTATTTGAGAAAATCGAAAATCACTATCACCAAAGTTTCTTAAAATATACTTTAAGAAATGCTTATTGAAGTAGCGGGAAAAGTTTTTGATTTTCCTCACGCCATTTTGAAATATTACGCTTGAAAAACACTTCAGAACATAGTCAGATGTAGAAAAAAATTATGTTCCACAAAGTTTGCACATTTTCTATAATATTCAATATAATGTCGATTAGTGGAAGAGTGTAAATGAAATTTGTAGTGACATTTTCACATCGATTCGGGGCAAAATGGTCTGTAGATTACTGGAAAAAGATTTACGTGTTGAAAGTATAGGAAAAACTACGATTAAATTAGGATGGCATTACAGGCGGAATTTCTGGAAGTTTGAATAAAGAAATTTTTGGAATATCGAGGAGGAATCCTACAAAAATTTCTTGGAGAAAATTTGACAGGAAAGCTTCATTCTGTCAAATTTTCTCCAAGAAATTTTTGTAGGATTCATAGTTTTGAAGAGAAGTAGCTAGAGCTAACAATGCTCGCGTCAATGTGGGCTTTAAAGTGCAAGAATAGTGTGGCAAGAATTCTTCTCGGTTTTTTCCATGCATTGAGCTTGAGCTTGAGCTTGGTGGGCCGCCCGTGGTTGCTACTCCAGTATCGCCAGATCAGCTGCACTTACACAAGGAACCAACCGAATAACTGCTTGGGACAAACAGACACCGTCAGTGTATAAGTGCTGGTGATCTTCTAATTTTTAGGCAACAATGGTGCCTGCCATGTTGTTTAATGCAGACCAATGAGGGGAAGGAGGAAGAATTGATGATGCATTAAACTGGCTCCCATACCATATATACCACTGCGTCTACGCCAGTTCATGCGGAAGTGTATGAGTTGGGGGAAAGGCATGGCAGAGAGGTTTGCTCTTTGGTTAGCAGACTGCCTTTGTATCAGGCGTAAGGGAAGGCGTGCTATAATGATGATAGAGTGGAATCGTAGGAAAACTGTTTCTTGTCCGTCTCTGGTTCTAGGCGTTTGCTATGAACGAATAGGATGTGAGTGTGTTAGATTGAGAGTGGAAGATAGAAGCAAGTGAAATATAAAACTACTAAGTACGAGAAAAGGGCCTGGGATTGAAGCAGAAGCGGTAGTCATTAGACCACCAACCCTGTCCCTTTCTCGGTTTATTCCATGCATTGAGCCATAAACTTTTTGTTGACATACAATATTGTTTGAGAATTTCCATGGAAAATTCGGACTATGTTACCTTAAAGCACCATCTCTCGGGTTTGGCTCAGAACACCTCGAGATGTCAAGTGTTTTTGACAGAGAAATGACCAATACAAACGATGAAATACTAATCTATGGAATAAAAACTACTCATTTGACAAAAAACGATTCAAAGTTTTAAAATTGAAAATAAATATTTTTTTAAGAAGGTTAAAAAAAATTATCAAATTTGCAATCATGGAGGGTGGTTTCATGAAACGAGAAGTACAATATGCATAAAAATTGTGTTTTTGTAGGTTTAGATCAGTGATTCCCAAAGTGGGCGTATTCGCCCCCTGAAGGCGATTTTCTAGTCCAAGGGGGCGAATATTTGTAAAACAGAACTTGAGGAGCAAAAATACAGAAAGAAGCGAAAGAGCTAACATGAGAGTAATTATAAATAATTATTCATAATGTTTGGAAGAAACACATAAGTTCATAGAAACTTCTACTAATGCATCTGCAGGATAATCAATTCCAAACTAATCTATTTCCAGATTGTTTTTTTTTACTTGCTATCGTTTGTTGCATTAAGCACGTCATTTCAAAATTATGATGGGAAACACTTGATGATTGCAAAATAAAATGTTCGTGACACGTATACAGTACACTTTTTTATATTAAACTTTGGGAGGGATTATTAGAGTATGTTTAAAACTACAAATGAACTTTAACACTTCACTTTTTGCAAAAAAAAAAAAAATAAAATACTAAAATCACTAAGGTGAGCAAATACCTTTAAACTCTAATATGTGTTGCTTATCTTGACAGATAGGCCTATTTCGTCTGCGACTTACAGACTTCTTCAGTGTCGAGTGCTCGACTTGACGTATACAGATTTTTCCATAACAAGTGAGTTTTAAGAATGATCGGTAATTGAGAATCGGAACGATAAATCATAGGGAATATTGAAAATACAGATAACATGTTTTGGAAGTACGAAACTTGTATCTGAAAATATTAACGAAATTGTTCCAAATGCCTAATATTTTATATCAGTCATTTTTTGTATGGTTACTTCAAAATCAGGCAGCTTATTTTTCTTTGCTTGGTATCCAGATTTTGAAGACAAAAGAACTAGTACCAGTACACATTTGGATATTTCGGTTGCACGCATTCTTATTAGTTTTTATGGTACAAATAATTTTATAAAAAATAATCAGAAAACTTGGCAGGCAAAAATGGGGTTCCAACGAAAAAATCCACTCAGTATCGACGACGAAAACATTTTTTTAAAATGCATCTGAAGAAATATCAGAGAAACGTTGA
Source organism: Aedes aegypti (assembly GCF_002204515.2). NCBI lineage: Eukaryota > Metazoa > Arthropoda > Insecta > Diptera > Culicidae > Aedes > Aedes aegypti. The sequence goes on from NC_035108.1 coordinate 387,881,761, forward strand.
TTTTGAACCTTCAGAACATTAGTAAAATCTGAGTTTTTCTTAGTATTAGAGAACATACTTATTGTATTTATTGCAGTGATAAATAAGTTGAAAAACTGTTTAAATTTAAATATGAGGACTGTGACGAACGTAAGGACTGTTCATTTTATAAAGTGGACACTTTGGACATGCAATGTCTTTTTAATTTATCAATGAAATCGAAATCGGTTTTCTGTACATCGTTTGACTAATATTGTACAATGCTGTGGTAAAAAAAAAGTTACCAAAATAATATGTTTTCACACTAATAAGGCACAACGTTTAGAACGGTCGATTTTTGGAGGTTATCAAAATCAAGGATTATTAAAAATCGGTAGGACAATTCGACAATTTATATTTTTTATTTTCAAAAAATTGTTGTACTTAGAAAGCATCATCAATTAGAAACTTGCTAAAAAATATCAAGTTATTTTTGGAGAAGCAATTTTGCAGATATCATAAAATCATTTTTTATCAATTTTTATTTAAAGAAAAATATCTTAAATTTAAATGGAACTGATATGAGTAGAATTTTAAGGTTTAAAGTACGTCCAGACGGAATTAATAATATGGTATTTATAATAAAAATAACTTACGCCTTCATAGAGTTGCTGATTTAGTCCCCACGTCATATTTTAAGCACAATAGAAAAACAAATAATTTATTTTCATAAGACCACTCAAAGCACAATGACAATCATCAAGATTGGGAACACTGCTTGAATTAAATCAAATTTATTTTGCATTTATTATTTTCAGAATGTGTTATTCTGAGACTACCTATCAAAATATTTTGAGAAAAACGCTTACAGTTTGCTCTAGATCAATAAACATGCGTATATAATTTTAAAAGTATGGGATTTTCAATAAAACGACCATAAAGAGTAAAATTGGTACCCAAGAATGCGGTTAAAACTCAAGATTTTGCTTTTTTTTATACATATATAGTTTCTTTAGTAATCTAAACCAGTTTTGAACACGCTTATTACTTTACTTTTTTGCTGGTAGTAAAAAGATGGTGTATCAGCAAATTTGACCATAAGGAATAGATCACTAAAGTGACTCAGCATCAGGAACCGATGGAATATTATTGATGTTTTTAAAAGCTCTACCTTAAGTTGAATAGTAAAGGATACCAACATACAATTTGTTCATTAAATTTAGGATTTTTTTCATGCGAAAAATAATGCTTAAACTTGACGAACAGTTTTTCTTAGGAGTTTTTGCAAAAACTATTTAGTTCTTCAACCGAAAGCATTTTGTCAGTTTCTGTATTTTCATAACATTGTAGAATAATAGTTGAACGATACACAGAAAACCGTTTACGATTTCATTAATAAATAAAAAAGATATAGCATAAACAAGGTGTCCACTTTATAAAATGAACAGTCCTTAATTTGTAAAATACGAATAATAATAACTTCGAAACCAATGCATCTATTCTCTTCAGGTTTGTTTTATTTAATAAGTAATAGTACCAAATGTCAAGCGTGTGAATAAAGACCTTTTCAACTCTGATTATATGTGACATTAGATCAAAGAGAGCGTTTTAAAATTTATTTCGCCAAAGTGTAAATAATTGTCACACAATGTACAATTATTTTGAAACAAATACTCAAACTCAAACAATGAACTAAAGGAAAGAGATACAGCACATTGAATTTTCCAAATTTAGATCGTCACACTCTTCATTTTTTAGGGTTATGGATAAAGAAATCAAAATTACCGAATCATATTGCACATTTCAGATTTGAATAGATGAAAGTGGATCGAAGCTGTATCAAAAACCAATTCAGTAGCTTGTGATACACGCAAGATAATGTTTAAATTGCTATTACAGTCGACTCTCCTCATCTCGACATCGAAGGAATCGTCGAAATAGGTAGAGATGGAGACAATGAATATTTTTTAATTTATACCAACCAGCTCGTTGATAACCGAATAAAAGGAAAAATAGTAAACAAACAGACGTCTTCTTGTGCTAGTTCTCCTTGAATCGCGAAAATTTGATCTAGTATCCTTTGATAATGGGCTTATCGAGTAACGGGTTGAAGAACTCATCTACATAGGGAAAGATATTGAGATGTGGAGAGTCGACTATATAACATACTGTCCAGTAAATCGTTTTTAATCATTTTTGGTTATCGGTACTTAAGGACATGCAAATCGAGGACCATTTTTGGCATACACGCAGTGAACTGGACTATTGAAAACCATACGTTTTGCCTTACGAAAAATGGAACGATTTTTGCAATACAAACGCTTTATGTAGGTATCGTTTTTACATCACCCCACAAATAAACATTTTAACATTTAGGTTGGACAAGGTTATCTCTACCATCTTATGAAGTACGATGCATGCTCATTAATATTCAAACATTGAAGAAACGTCGCGAATTTGCAATGGTCTCGTTCGTAAACGATATAGTTTCGCATCGTATTGACTCGATGACACTTTTGTCAAAATTAAATTATGCCAAATTCGAGCATTTAAATCAAATAATGTCTGTTTACAATAAACAATGCGAAAACATTGACTTTACTATGACGAAATCAAAACTAAAACAAAAAAATATGTCATATCAAAATTTGAACAAGATAACGTTTTTAAACTATATAATATTGAGTTTAAAATTGTAACAAAATGGTCTACTTCTGATTGACGACATGAAATAAATAAAAAGGCGTTGATAGGCGGGTGGTTTACGCACGGGCCTATCAGTCGCAAGGTTCTTGGTTCGACTACAGGTAGCCGTGGAAACGTTTTTTTTATTTTTTTTTTAAATTTTGGTTTCATAAGGCAAATCTATGAATTTCAACCCTATTTCTTGTGACGAATTTTAATAAGGGGTTCCTGTATTTCGGTAGTCCATTTGCTCGGGGTTCAAATATGTTGCATAAGCAGATATGTTCAAAACTTTTGATAATTTCTCCTAGTTTTGGTACGCTTTTGATAAAATATTTATCACAAGTTCGACACAATATAAATAAATAATTTTTACTGAATCACAATATTCAGAACTTAGCTTTTAATTTATTTTTGCTCGTAGATTCAGAATATGCACAAGACTCAATACCCCTTATTACTCCAGTACCCTTTTGTGCCTCATCCAGACGTATCAATCCAATACATATAAAATTCAGAAATATCACATATTAGTGTTTTCAGTATTTGTTATTTAGTTTTGAAGTTGTTTTTATAGGTATGAAGCTGAATTGTCGTTTGAGATTCAAGTTTTCTGTACAAAATGCATTTGAATTATATATTTTGAATATAAAAAAATCGGAGGGGGTTGTGTACAAGACACGATCGCATGACGTTAACTACGCCAAGTGATTTTTTGCATTTGAATTTTAGTCGATTTTCATAGTTGCAGCCTTCCTTTAGTTCAAACTCTAACATAATATCGTGACGGTCGCAACATTTTAGATTTTTAATTGACACCCAGTATATTGCCGTAAGATGTAGTTAACATCAAAAGAAGAATGAGCGAAGAAGCAGAAAATGGTCTCCTTTTATAGTGTGCTTCTCAACCCAAGAATCGTGGAAGACAATATGAACGAGTTTGGTTGCGTAAGAAAGGGGTGGACATTTTCCCAATTTTCGACAGTCTATCGTCAAAAATCAAAAGTTTTCTCTATTTGAGTAAAATGTTGTATAAATTTCCGACCGATTGGTGAAAAAATATTGAAAATCTACCGATAAACGGCTGAGTTATTACCATTCAAAATCTTAAATAATTTCGTGACGGTCGCAACATTTTAGATTTTCAATTGACACCCAGTATATGGCCGTAAGACGTAGTTAACGTCAAAAAAGGATAATCAGTTCAAATGTTTATTAGTGATGTTTTTTGTTTTATTAAAACAGATTAGATGTATCATATAACGCCTCTTTTTGAATTACAAAAAATTAAACATTTCAATATTCAAAAATGCTTATCAAAATTGCAATATTGAAAAATGCTTGCAGAATACATTTTCTTAAAAGGAATATATTTCATTTATCTCAAAACACTATTGGAAAAATAGAAATTCGTTTAATTTTTCTGAAATTCAACTAAATGCTGTTCTGTTGTGAAAAACTGAAAATAGTTAGACGTTAGTTCCATGAAGTTACTTGATGCTCTTTCTCTGACATTCTGGAAGGGCCTTCATTAGATTTTTCTTTTTGGGAACCCAGTGCAGCCCTGTTGTTTGAATTTGAGTATTGTTTTTTTTTTTTCACGATACTACTGATCGCTCATGTCACTAAAATCCCTAAATTCAAACATTATTTTTTTTTGAAAAGAATACTTCCAGTTGCAAACCGTGAAGGACCCAAGCCTTATTTCAAGCCGTGAAACAGTTTCTGTTCCATTTTGAATGTAATGTAATGTAATTCCTCACAGCTTTAGGCCCATTAGGGACAAAAACAGACTACAGATTTTCAAACTTCCTTGTAAAAATTTGTTCCAATAGCAAATTCGGTTTTCATCCCATTAAAAATATGGTCTTAGACTAATGTGACCAGATGTGTCCCGGAAAAAATCCGGGACGCTTGTCAGATCTCATCCCCAATAAAGCGCTGCCTATGTTTGATGTGTAATTTAAATTCATATTCAATCTAAGACATGTACTACATACTAAGATAATTGAAATAAAAAGTATTAACACTGTACTGTCAAGTTAAAAATTGCTCTGTCCCGGATAATCCGGGACGTCTGGTCACTTTATCTTAGACTCTATGTTCAACCTCCAAATTCCGAACCATCTCTGCTCTAGTTGTGATTTCCGATCCAATCGTTTGCCAACCCCTGGCCGCGCGCCCCCTTCGAAGGCGTGTGTATCGGAATTGTGCACAGTGAATTAATTATCTAATTTTTCCCTCTAATTTTAGATTACGATTCGACGAGATTGGCCATGATCTGTTCACGGATTCCGATAGTCTGTCGTACGCGTCGCTGAGTCGATCCTCGTCGCTGATCCAGTTCGAATCGTTGGAGCGCCAGTTGCTGCAGAATGAGTCGGTGGCCGTCGCGTCGGCACCCCTGTCCGGATCGTCGCCATCGCTGTATCAGTGTGCTGCTGTAGGGGTGGTGACTGAGGGGGCGGGGTCCACCGCTGAGGGTCTTAGAAGTGCGATTGTGGTGGGCGGTGATACGGTTGGGTTCTACTGCAGCCCCAGCAAGAAAGGAAACCTACTTACGGCATCGAATCTGATTCAACAGCAGGGAAAGTTAGTGGCCGGTGGGAATGCTGTGGGGGCGGGTGGCAAACAACAACCGGTGCTGAATACAAGTGATTCTGAGCTTTACTCGTCGTCTAGTGTGAGTAGTTCTAGCAGCGGAGGCAGTGGAAGTAGTTGCAACTATGCTAGCGACGAGTGCGATTTGAACAATCACGATAATACACCAAGCCCTAGTGAGTCGCAAGTGGCAAAAAGTTCTTCGGATGAAGCGGACGGATTGAATCGGTGTCCCCAGAGGTGCTCCGAACGACGTCGATCGTTGAATCAGCTCCGTACGAAGAATTCCATCGAGAGTCTAAGTGAAGATAGTGGCTATTGCGATCATTTGCATTTCAACATGAACAATCTACGGGTTAAGTCCAAAAGTTGGACCAATTTCGGTTCGGCTGAAAATGTTAACACGTTTATGGAGCCGGTACAGTTGGATTATTTCGAGCAAAGGCATGTTTCTTTCCACCAGGAAAACCGCCTTTCTACGGTGTGCGACGTAGACGAGGAGGAACACGAAGAACACAGCGAAATGGGAACGAAAGGCCAAGAAGTTCACCGCATTAAACACTGCAACAGCGAGGAAAGTCTATCCAATAAGTACGACCGTAACAAGCCAGAACATTGGTTTGCCGCGAGCGCCGCGAAAACCAATATTCATAATTGTACAAAAATAGATTTAGACGCAAGTAAACATTCGCGCTCGACGGGTGCAGGCGAGCTGCCGTTCGTTGTAACGACCAAAGTAATTCCCCCATCGTCCTCCTCATCGTCTTCAGCGTCAGAATCAGCAGCATCAACATCCTCGTCACGGCACAATTCTATAGATTCACTCGAGATACATCCAACGTTGTCGTCAGCGACAACAATTCTAGATCGTCACCATCGGGCCGAACCGAAACCTAAAAATAGTCATCATCGTCGCCAGCAGAGGGATGACATAGAGCACCAGCTTGCCGTTTCACGAAAACGACCGCGACCACAGAACCAACAGCAGCAGTACCGGCGTCGTAGAATCATCATTTCGGCCAGTTCGCCCGATCTATTCAACGGTGATCAACATCGTTTTCGCGCTCGTAGCCGGAAGCAAAGTCAACGGAAGGTTAGCGACTTCCTGGAGTACGGTGGCGTCAATTTCTCAGTGTCCAGTGTGCCAGAGTGTTTGAATTTGTGCGGGAGCCGAGCTCCGTCGGAGTTTGAAGGACATTCCGATTCGGTGGACTCGTTCGAAGTATGTGAATCCGGTACAAGTTCCGGTAATTATTGTTCGTGGAATCAGGGCCAAGAATCGGTGGCCAGTAAGAACTTCAATTTGTACGATTTTCAAGAAGAACCGGTCATTCCAACAGTAGTGAAAAGTGTGAAAACCGTGACGTTCGAGCCGGTGACGAAGCCACGGGTGAACATTCGTGCAAGTTACGCCAATTTGACGGTGCTGGATTACGGTGATGAAGAAGACGGGAAGCAGTATTATTTAAATAGGAACACATTTAGAACGAGTAGTGGAACAAGACTGGGTGGAGGCAAAGACATGGCAGCTAGTTCGTGGAATCCGAAGAAAACTTTCGACGAGGGAGACGAAGAGGACAGGCTGTTTCCGGTTGACGGCGACGAAAAGAACGCTTTCAATTCTCTTTTGGACGAAATTTCCGCTCACTTCGATCGCAATCTATCGATCATCAACGATCAAGCAGAAGCGTACGAACCAATCGCAGCGTTTTTGCACGAACAACGATCGGCAGCGGCACAGCCATCGACTTTCAGCGCGCTGGTCGCGTCCCCACCGCAACCTCCCCCGCGTCGAACGCAAATCAAAACAAACCCCCACCACTCGACGCCTCCGGTTGCTGTGCGATCGCCACAACCCCCACCGGAAACAGGCAACCATAGCCGAAGGACCTTCGATCAGGATCCGACAAATCTGGTCACCTGCTACGCTGCCAGCTTAGAACGTTGCACGTTCGATCCGACTGAATCCACCCTCAACTTATATAACGGCAGCAACCAAGCAAGTGATCTGAATATTAATCATCCAAGTGCTGTACGCAGCTATGCCCCGGTGGTAGTAGCCAAGCGTGAGTTTGTCTCGAGCACTCCGAACCTAAATTACTACCACGGCTGCAGCGACGACGAAGGTGGCCTAAACGCCCACCACAACTCGCTCAAGAATGTCAGCTGCCTTGAAATCGGTGCAACTGGAGATCTTACCTCCAGAAGCATTGGCATTCTCACAGCCGCCTCCAGTTCCAAATGTGGCCTGTCCAAGGGCGTCAGTTTCTGTCCGATTGTATCGGAAATCATCTGGAAGGATAACTCATCCGACGTAGACCCAGATGACAACGCCAGCGTAATCTCCAATCAGGACTTTGAGATCGATATCGATGACGAAGATTTCGACCAGGATGACTACGATCACGCCAACCTGATCGCAACCCAAACAAACACCCTCATCAACTCCAACAGTGTGGAAACGGGCCTGTGTGAGCTAATAAATCACGCTGATTCATCATTCATCAATTATCATCCGAACGCCGACGGTGACAATCATCGTTATCATCATCAACCGCCTCGTGTGCCGACTCCGGACTTCGACTACAACGATCACTTCGCACTCGATGACATCACGATGCACGAACCTCTCTCGCAAGGCACGAGAGAGCGTGCCGAGAGCGGCGAAGATCGGAGTGAGCGAGACAGCGCTAGGTGCATCGGCAGCGTAAACAATGAGATCGGACACGACGACGTCGCCAGTACGAAAGTGATCATCGCCGAGAAAGGTTCCACGATGGCGTCCGCGATCGCGAATGGGGTTGACGCTAGCAGAAACATGATCGCCGCCGAATCATCGTCGTCATCAGCAAATGCGGAAAGTGCACCCGCTCCTCCTGAAGTTAATGATAACAGTGTGCCACAAGTGCAGCAAAAGTTCGTTAACAATAATAACAATCTGATAAAGAACTTCAAGAATGGAAAAGCGGAGAAGAAAGGGAAAACGTTCTTATCGCGATTGTCTTCTGGTTTCCGATTTTCATTCCGTGGCAAATCGAAGAAAAACAAAGATGGTGCAATTGGGGCGTCGAATGGGAAGGTTGGCAGCACTGCCTTCGGTAATGATAACAGACAATCGTCGTCTGCAGTGAAAATTAAGGAGTCGGGCAATGATAAAGTGGTGTCATCTGATTTTATCTATATTCCGTTGAAGGATCCGTTTGCAAAGCAATCGGATGGGATTGATGGTGGGGGTAATAGTGAAGAAGATGTACTGGATGCGGAAGAGTACTATTTGCGTCAGTTTGCCAGCGGTCAGGATGAGACCGATAGGGTTTACAGCAGTCCGAATGAAAGTGATGTCACATTCCGTTCGGATTCGTCGTCGATTATAAATTCGACCCCAACTGGCACAGCTTCAGGTGGGGTTCAGGTTGGTGGTCAACAACGAAACCACGTGTTGAGCGGGAAACCACCCTTGCCGAAGCAACCCCCAAGGGTCGTTGGTGTGTGTGCGAAACGTTCTACCCCAACCGGGAGATACGCGCATGCCCAGCAATTACGAGCCTCGTCGACTCCACCGAGAACGGAAATCGATCCGGACGAAAGCCACGGCAACTATTACCACCAGTACACCAACGACACTGATACGGGCTCGAACGGTGGTCAGGCTGTCGAAGGATCGTTATCCGCGGCCGTCGGTCGGTACAACAGTGCTAGAACCAGCAGCAGCAACCAGAAGCAGCATCAGTTAGTCGCTGAAAACGCTAATTACTTCAATCACATCATGGGCAGTGAGCAGAAAATTGGTCTCATCGAGACAAACTTGGATACGCACGAGACGGTCATATCGGGCAAGACCCGTTCGCTGATGGAACTTGGCGGTCCGTCTTCCCACATGCACCAACTGCAGGTGCATCATGGCGGAGGCGGAAACCAAATGGGTGGTGATGGAGGTGGCGGGGGTTCAAAACGGCTGGGCGGTGGCGTTAATGGGATTAAGGACCGCCAGACGACAGCCACTGCCAACGAACCCGGAAGGCCACACAAGAGCATGGAGTTTCTGCTGGATAAGGAAAATCATCGAAATGTTTTGGTAAGTACATACCTACTGGTGACTAGACATGAATGCACTCTCTTCCATTCGAGCAACGTTTAGTGTGAATGGGTGAAATTTACCGTTGGCACCTACTTTTTCCTTTGTTCGGGGCTGGAGCATGTGGTGTGCCCCTTCATACGAGCCGCGATGGTGTGTTTTTATGACCGGAATTGATTAGTTCCGCCGCAATAACCCGCGGGATGGTCGCTACTGTTGCTGTGCACTTGGCACTTGACTTACACACAAAAATCAGACCCTCGTAGACACAGGGCAACAATACATCCTCCAGCTGAGGGGGGCACTTGATTCGATTGTTTGGGTTTCGGGGGTGCAGTTATGTGTTGTAGGAGAAAGTGGTCATCAATGGAATGGGGCGGTGGGAGATAAAAGAACTTGAACTTCTGATTTTGGGAGACTCATTGAGTTTTCCCATAGATCATATATATTTTTGGAATCTATTGAATATTTGACAAAACTATTTGCATTTCATAGATTGTATTTTAAACCATTATTAATATGGCTTCGAACTCTAAATGTGCAAATAATGCACATATTTTGTTTTTCCCAATGCTCGGAGTACGTTTTCCTGAAATCATTAGTGAAAAAACTGGTCCAGTATACACCCGATTCTATTTTTGCACGGGGGATGCGTACCGTGCAAAATAAGTTTTCAGTTCAAAATTTTAAAAACCGAGGAAAAAAGTAACACCATGTCTCTAAGTTTCATGCAGAAATAAGGTTTTGGCGCAAAAAATATGTAAAAACTTTTTTTGCACGGCCGTGTAAAAATAATCCGTGCAAAAACCAGAATCGGGTGTATCTGAACTCCGCAAAATTAGAAAGACATAACTTCATTTGAAGCATATTTGACATAATGCAAGGATATTGGAATATATTAAGATATTTTACAGTTAATCGTGTATCTGAAGACTTTTAAAGGTACACGAAAATTTTCTAATAAAAACATCGCGAAATAAATATCACAAATTAGTATACATAGGATTCCTGCTATATGTTTGATGGAATTTTCAGAAAAACTCCCATTCAAATTACTAAGAAAAATCGCAGGACTTTCTGACGGATGACGACCCGATATTGATATTGACATATTTCCAGGAGACTAATCCAACAGTCAACTGACAAATGGTAAAGTGTCTTAAATAAAAAATAATAATAATAATAACTTTTTATAAATATGCCCGTTTTCATCAAAAAATAGTTGATCAAAGCCGAGAGAAAGAGGGGGTTCAAAAATGGTGGGGAAAAATGGCTGGGAATTCGTTATAGCATTTATGGCGGAGTTTAAGAACGAAATCCTGAAAAAAAAAAATTCTCTGCACATTTGAGCGATTTTCGATCCAAATTATGGGTGAATCATTAATATACTGTAAGGGGTTTCTTTTCTATTTATTTCGAGAATATTCTACAAAGTGCAAGGATTCAACGGCGTTATGACTAAAGCAATGCACACTGGGCCAGGAGCAGAATTTAGCCAGACAAAACCTCTAGCGCTTTAGCAGTGCATTTTTCCGGGTTGGTGTCAAAGGAGACTTATCTTGAATTTGTTTGTTCTTCAATTTGATGATAAAAGTTAGTTGGAAATTTCGCCGCATAGGTGGCGCTGCGATGCAAACTTTTTTGTTTTACGTCCTAGAGCTTTCGCGTCTTGGGCAATGTTTTAGAACGTGTAAAAATACGAAAAGTTGTCGAAGACACCAAAGTTCTGGGACTTCAAATAACAAAGTTATGGTAAAAAATGTGTAAATCACTTAAATTTTACGTTTTTTCTACTTTTTATGTCAAAATCGTAAAATGTTTCATTTTAAAAACCATGCGTCGCTTGGTTTCGATAACATGCATGTACGGTATGAAAAAAATATCTTATTTTTATATAAATATTTGAATTTTTAAACAAATTATTGTAAAAATATAATAATTTTTAACATAACCTTACTCAAAAAGTTGCAAGTTTTTGCAAAAACTTATCAATGTTCCTAAATACGCTATATTTTATCTACCAAATGTCAATGTTTTCCAGATGTATATTTTGATATATTTGAGATATCTGAATTCAAAATAACCATCTTTTTATATAAATATAATTGACTTATTATTAATTCTATCATTATACTACAAGATTTTTGAAACATTGCGTCAGTTAAGATTTGTTAATCAAATACTTTTATTTTGATACTTGTGATTTGTAAATTGTTATTAATATCAAAGAGAACTGTCTCGACACGGTCATAATAGAGGATGTAAAAAAATAATTATAGCAGGCCACACCAAAATTCTAATTAGACAGTTGCTGGAGATGACAAAAGAGCCACATAACAATATGAAAATATCTATATACTGTAAGACCTGACTAACAAAAAGTATTTGATTAATAAAACTTGACTCACGCAATGTGTCAACAATCTTGTAGTATAATGATAAAATTAATATTAAGCATATTCTATTTATATGAAAAAGGTGGTTATTTTGAATTCAGATATCTCAAATATATCAAAATATACATCTGGCAAAATTTGACATTTGGTAGATTAAATATAGCGTATTTAGGAACATTAATAAGTTTTTGCAAAAACTTGCAACTTTTTGTGTAAAGTTATGTTAAAAATTATGATATTTTTACAATAATTTGTTCAAAAATTCAAATATTTATACAAAAATAAGATATTTTTTTCATACAGTACATGCATATTATCGAAATCAAGCAACGCATGGTTTTAAAATGAAACATTTTACGATTTTGACATAAAAAGTAGAAAAAACGTAAAATTTAAGTGATCTACACATTTTTTACCATAACTTTGTTATTTGAAGTCCTAGAACTTTGGTGTCTTGGACAACTTGTCGTATTTTTACACGTTCTAAAACATTGCCCAAGACGCGAAAGCTTTAGGACGTAAAACAAAAAAGTTTGCATCGCAGCGCCACCTATGCGGCGAAATTTCCAACTAACTTTTATCATCAAATTGAAGAACAAACAAATTCAAGATAAGTCTCCTTTGACACCAATCCAGAAAAATGCACTCCTAATGCGCTAGAAGGTTTTGTCTGGCTAAATTCTGCTCCTGGCCCAGTGTGCAATGCCCAGAAGAAGTTCTAGAGGACTTCATTAAGGCGAATATATGATATGTGTCAAAAGACATTTGGACGAATGGACATCTAGTTAAAAAGCGTTTAATTTCAATAGAAAGCGATATTCGGTCAAACCGATGTCTCATCGAAATGACTCTTGCTTGTATATTTGTAAGATGGAATCAAAGATTAGTGCAGAGTTAAAAGGTGCAATACTCAAATCTACTCTTTTGATTCTCTTTATTTAGATTTGGCTCAGAGGGTTCAAATTTTTAAATGATACAACTTTATTTTTGGATTATTTTTCGTTCAACTATTTCGCGGTCGTCTTATCCTAATCATTCAAACACTTTTATTCACACGAAGTCACCCACACCGTTAGTAAAACCATAAAATTACTAAAGTTATATTATTTAGCTGGAATTCGTATTGAACCAACAGACATTAAGTATGAAACATATTCTATTCCTGGATTCGTTTGACATGAAGGTTTTCCTATCATTTTGAGTATATTCGCTAAAATCTCACCTACGGCATTTAGCCTCATGATGCAGAATTTAAAATAAATCCCTAATACTTTCTCCAAGGACAGTCAAAGCAGCCATTAACGACGCTGCCGAAAGCGTTGTCAGATATGTGGAACGGAGCTCAAGAAACGATTGGTTCGACGAGGAGTGCCAAGAGGTTTTAGAAGAGAAGAATGCAGCGCGGGCTGCAATGCTGCAGCATGGTACGCGGCAAAACGTGGAACGATACAGACTGAAGCGGAAACAGCAAACCCGCCTATTCCGGGACAAAAAGCGCCGCCTGGAAGAGGTGGAATGCCAAGAGATGGAGTTGCTGTACCGTTCTCAAGAAACGCGGAAGTTCTATCAGAAGCTCAACACATCCCGCAAAGGCTTCGTGCCGCGAGCTGAGATGTGCCGGGATAAGGATGGGAGCATCTTGACGGACGGACGCGAGGTGATCGAAAGGTGGATGCAGCACTACGATGAACACCTGAATGGCGCAGAGAACACAGGCACAGAAGGTCAGGACAGCGAAGGCGATGGCTACGTCAGCACAGCGGATAGCGGAAATCAACCAGCTCCCACGATGGGGGAAGTTAAGGATGCCATTCAACAGCTCAAGAACAACAAAGCCGCTGGCAAGGATGGTATCGGAGCCGAACTCATCAAGATGGGCCCGGACAGGTTGGCCGCTTGTCTGCATCGGCTGATAGTCAGAATCTGGGAAACGGAACAGCTACCGGAGGAGTGGAAGCAAGGCGTTATATGCCCTATCTACAAAAAGGGCGACAAACTGGAGTGTGAAAATTATCGTGCAATCACCGTCCTAAACGCCGCCTATAAAGTCCTATCCCAGATTCTCTTCCGTCGTCTATCACCTATAGCAAACGAGTTCGTGGGAAGTTATCAAGCAGGTTTCATCGACGGCCGCTCGACAACGGACCAGATCTTTTCCGTGCGGCAAATCCTCCAGAAATGCCGTGAATACCAGGTCCCTACGCACCATTTGTTCATCGATTTCAAGGCGGCATACGATAGTATCGACCGCATAGAGCTATGGAAAATCATGGACGAGAACAGCTTTCCCGGGAAGCTCACAAGATTGATCAGAGCAACGATGGACGGTGTGCAAAACTGCGTGAAGATCTCGGGCGAACACTCCAGTTCGTTCGAGTCTCGGCGGGGACTACGACAGGGCGACGGACTTTCGTGCCTGTTGTTCAATATCGCGCTTGAAGGTGTCATGCGGAGAGCCGGACTTAACAGTCGAGGCACGATTTTCACGAGATCCGGACAATTTGTTTGCTTCGCGGACGACATGGATATTATTGGGAGAAAATTTGAAACGGTGGCAGATTTGTTCACCCGCCTGAAACGCGAAGCAACAAGAGTCGGGCTAATGGTGAATGCGTCGAAAACAAAGTACATGCTGGTTGGCGGAACTGAGCGCGACAGGGCCCGCCTAGGAAGCAGTGTTACGATAGACGGGGATACCTTCGAGGTGGTGGACGAGTTCGTCTACCTCGGATCCTTGTTGACGGCTGACAACAATGTTAGTCGGGAAATACGAAGGCGCATCATCAGCGGAAGTCGTGCCTACTATGGGCTCCAGAAGAAACTGCGGTCAAGAAAGATTCACCCCCGCACCAAATGCACGATGTACAAAACGCTCATAAGACCGGTAGTCCTCTATGGGCATGAGGCGTGGACTATGCTCGAGGAGGACTTGCAAGCTCTTGGGGTTTTCGAACGCCGAGTGCTAAGGACGATCTTCGGCGGCGTGCAGGAGAACGGCGTGTGGCGGCGAAGGATGAACCACGAGCTCGCTCAACTCTACGGCGAACCCAGTATCGTGAAGGTAGCTAAAGCTGGAAGGATACGCTGGGCAGGGCATGTTGCAAGAATGCCGGACAACAACCCTGTAAAGATGGTGTTCGCCACGAATCCGGTCGGAACAAGAAGGCGTGGGGCGCAGCGAGCTAGGTGGATTGATCAGGTACACCAGGACCTGGAGAGCGTGGGTCACAGTCGAGGATGGAGAGAAGCGGCCATGAACCGAGGAAATTGGCGAAATATTGTTGGCGAGGCTTTATCAAGATAATTGATGTAAAGCCAAATAAGTAAGACTTTCTCCAAATACTTCCTTCGAATGAAGATCAGCAGCTCATTATGGAAAACAATGACATTTCGAAAGAACTATATATTTAACAAATCATCATGTTAATGTTGGTTGAGCAATAAAATAATTTGTTGATCAGTTTTTCAAAAAATGAGCATATTAAAAGAATAATAATTTCACTAAGTTGAATATTTCATTAATATCCAAATTTATAACTTGTTGGCAGTTTTCCGAAGAACGATGATATTTAAGAAGAATAATAAATTCACTAAAGCATAGTATTTCTATTAATGTGAAAAAAAATTAATTTGAAAGAGTTTACTAAAGTTACCATCGAAATCATAGGTACAGTCAACTCTCCCTTACTCGATATTAAAAGGGACCATCGAGTTAGGGAGGTATCCAGTTACAGAACACAAAACCAATGCAACTGCGATCCAAGGGACCATCGAGTTAGCCTTGAAAACCAACTTTTACTATGGTTCTCTAACTTGATATCGAGATACGGAATATTGAGTTAGGGAGAGTTAACTGTATTTGCATATCGTTATATCACAAATAAAAAGATGTACGAAGTTGAAAAAATAGGGCTACATTAATCGTCTCATTCTATTCCAACAGCATTTGAGATTGTCCAAAAAACACGTTACCATATCAACGTCGTAATACAGTCAATTCTCCCTAACTCGATATAGAAAGGATCATCGAGTTAGGGAGGTATCGAGTAATAGAACACAAAACCAGTGCAACTGCAATTTTAGAGCCCATCGAGGTAGCCATGAAAACCAACTTTTACTATGGTTCTCTAACTCGATATTGAGATACGGAATATCGAGTAAGAGAAAGTTGACTGTACATAGAAAACAATAATCAATGCACAGAATGATTTATTGTTGACCTGTGATGAAATGTAAGTTTACCTAAAATAAGCTTCTGATCAAATGTCATGAAGTTCATACCATGCATACCATTGTGAGTTGCAATTCTATTATATATATTTTTTTTACAAAATGAACTTCTTTTTATAACAAAACATGTTTTAAAATTATTCAATATTTAGAAAAATGGAAAACTGATTTTGGAAAAAAATCACGAATTCAAACAGCTATAAATTTGAATCGTCGAAACAATCAATTTATCAATTTTAGGACTGGTAGCAGGTCTCTTTTTAGACATTCGATCTCTATTTTTGATAAAAGGTCTCTTAAGTCTTTTTTTTAACCAAAATAGTCTTCAGTTTCGTTTTTCCTTATCTTGTTTGAAGTGAATTCTGATGCTAAAAGAAGGGAAACCTTCTGATACTATTACTAGCCGATTATTCACGAATTTCGTTTCAGATTTCTCGAGAAAAAGCCTCAGGTATTAGCCTAGTGGTTTCAGGGATCTTTCCAGAAATTCTTCTTGAGATTCCTCTACCAATTCTCCCCGATATTTTTCCGGCGATTATCTTGAGAAATTTCTCCAGAATTTGCTCTACGAAATTCTTGAGCACCTAACGTAACTTTATCCAGCAATTTTCCCAGGGATTACTTTGAAAACTCCCCAAAGACCACCCTAGGACTTCCTTCAGATATTTTTCCATTAATCCTCTAACCAAATTTTCCTGTTCGGAACGCATTTTTTAAGGGATTGCGTTCGATGTTTCAAGAAATTACTTCAGAAAATCCACGATATTATCCACAGTTTCAATTTATTTGTTTTTTTTTTTCAATTAACTTGAGTTTTATTCACTAAACGCGGGCAGAAAAGAATCAAAATTATGTGATCATTAATTTTTCATACATATGTAATTGGAGTATTTCTTGAAACTTGAATCATTTTGTGAAACCTTGAAAAAACCTGGAAATTTAAGGGAATTTCATGTCTGTAAACGAGTGGACAGACACCCTAATTGGAAATGGTTTGTCATACAACTTTGTTGAAAACTGTAAGACAATAAAAGTTTTAAACAACAAAGTAATCAGTTAAACTAATTTGTTACTCTTTTTGTTAAAAAAAATGCTGGAATAAATAATAGTTTTCAATTTTTGCCAAAATATTTCTTTACAGTTAGAGTTTATTAACATAAGGGATGAATTTATGAATACAGTCATACCTCGATATAACGTAACTTTTACCTCGATATAACGTAGCTTTTCGGATCCCATTCATTTTTTTACAGTAAACTTTCTTCAAGATTCAAACACCAACAAATACTAAATCAGATCAATGTAAGCATTTACTATCACTGAATACAGTCATGCATCGATATCGAGTGGGATATGAGCTCAATGTTAAAGTCATAATTTTGTCGATGTACATTTTTATACATCATTCTTTTTTATTTATGTTGCATTTACGCTACCACTGGAACCAAGCCTGCTGTTCACTTCAATTTTCTATGACAATTTAGATGGTTGTTAATTAAGACTTTGCATTTAAAAAACTAGATCAAACTCGGATTAGACGGGCCACGCTGCCATCGAGTCACTTTTAAGTGACATGGATCGCATCATAGTAATCATTGACATGTACAGTCAGTCTATGCTATGCTATGTTATGATATGCTATACCCGAGCAATAGCTTTTAAAATACCCATCTCAATAATTTCCTACATGTATGACATAGGTGATGTCAAATGATTCTAGTTTGAACCACATCAGCTTTGTTCAGAATTTTACAAAATCTCTGAACAATGTACTCAACGTAATATGGACATATGTATTCTAAAAAAACATAAAATATAATAAAACATAAAATAATACCATAGTGTTGTCAAGTTAAAGTAATTTTAGCTATTATGCAGTCCACTTAACAGATTTTACGATCGAGGGTACTTTTTTGACAATGTAAAAATAAACACCACTATAAGCATACTATGTGTTTTTCATCACTGCATAGTAAATTTTACTCACTTCAAATAACTAACATTTCAGTCAATTTCATCTTAACAGGAACTGTTCATTTTTGAAAAGAGGTTAAGCAAGCAAATAATCCATACTTTCAAATGGACAATAGTTTTGCTTGCCCCTTTTTCCTTGAAAGTAGAAAATTTTACATTTATGCTTTGCTAGAATTGCATCCTGTTTCACGAGTTTACCAAAATTATAGATAATTTAACCTTTAAAAAGTTGAACTTGTATCTCTGCTCTGCTCAAGCGAGCAGAATTCGACCGATATTGGTGAAAAGGAGCTACTAGTTTCGGCGCTGCAGTTTTGGGTAATCAAAACGGCGTCGAAACATCGGGAAAAATCTAAAATAGTCGTTTTGATTACCCTAGACTGCAGCGCCGAAACAAGTAGCTCCAATGTAACTTTCAAATTCTGTTGTTTTGGTATTAACTTCAAATTTTGGACAAAATACACCGAATATCGATGTTTCCATAAAGATTAGTTTGAGCAACAAGAATAATGGAGAGATAATTGTTTTCAATAGATTTGATTAGTTATATTAACTTAAAGCGCTTGAAGCTATTTTTTACGATGTCTTATTAACTTCAACATCTTTTCTTAGACCTGCAATCTGCAGTAGATCAACTCAAATGTTGTTTTCAAACACAGTGTAATTCAATTGAAATAAATTTGATTACCTATCCTTCACGTGTCAATCTGATTACACATCGTTAGTCACTTTAAGTCACTTTTTTGAAAACCGAAAGTCACTGTTTGATCACTTTTTTCTCAAATCTGGTTACTAAAATAGCTATATATCCAAAAACAGTATTTCTTAAAATCTTAGAGAAATGTTTTTGATTGAATTTTTTTCAGATTAAATATGATCTTCCTTCCTTCTGGCGTTACGTCCCCACTGGGACAGAGCCTGCTTCTCAGCTTAGTGTTCTTATGAGCACTTCCACAGTTATTAACTGAGAGCTTACTATGCCAATGACCATTTTTGCATTCGTATATCATGTGGCAGGTACGAAGATACTCTATGCCCTGGGAAGTCGAGAAAATTTCCAGCCCGAAAAGATTCTCGGTCGGTGGGATTCGAACTCACGACCCTCAGCTTGGTCTTAAATAAGATCTATCTATATTTTTTTCTAAGAAACGCGCTAGTATTTTAGGCAAGAAAAATTTAGTCTGTGAAGGAATATTTGAGATTTTAAGAAATACCTAGTATAGGTAGCCGGCTGGGCTGGTTCACTAAAGGATTTGTTGGAGTTGGAATTTCTGCATGCTGACAGTGATAGTGTTCATAGAATTAGTGGTGATTCCCTGTTCGCAAACCAGCCTGTACAACGTATAGAAATTCGTGATTCTCAACAACAAATATGCATCTTATAAACAAAAAATTGGTGGAGTTTCAATCATTTACTGTTTGCTCTACATTGTAAATATGCTGAAATATCAATGAACAGGTAAAAAATTAGTTTACGAGTCTCCTGCGTGTGCACTGAGTTTACTGTTTGTGATATAGGTAGGAGATCTTTTTTGCACAACAATTAGACTTCTGCTGTTTTCCTGAAGTCATGTCGTGCATTGATATAACAGTATATTACAATCAAAATAACTTAAACATTACTTTTTTGGAATGTTTGCGAAAAATTTCAATCTCATCCATTTCCGGCAAATATCTGCAAACTATCTTAATGTCTGACTTGATAATCAAGTTGAAACAACGTTTCCATTACATTCAGAAATGACTTCGAATAGCCATATCACAGTATACCACTTTCTCCTACACTCACAAAGCGTAATTATTCATCTGAAACAAGCAAACAGTACTTAGTACCGTACACAAACCCAAACAGAAGAAAAGAACGAAATTACTTGGGTACTTGTATTATACCATACCGAAGGTTCTCAGCAGCGTGCAATCCAAACCAAGTCCAGCTCCAGCATTAATTAACATTTCATTTTCGTTCCCAAGAAGACAAAAGTCCCCTTTGTATCCGCCCAAGAAGACACTCCGAATGGAATGGGGAGGGGGGACAATTCCAACTGAAGAGGATGCCCCAAAAAGGTCAAGTGGCTCGAAAGTGGACGAGTGACGTAATTGAGCGTATCGCTGCTTGCAAGTACATCTCCATAAACCAGCATAAAAGTTTTATCGGGCTCAATTAGATACCAAGTGCCAATATAGCAGTGTGTGTGTGCGTACCCGAGTAAAGTGGAATGTTTTTGAGACGGTACCGAACCGGGGAAAATAAGCAACGACCTTCCCCCGGTGTAACAAAGAAGAACTATTTGCCCCGGAATGCAGTGGTTAGTAATAAGAGTGTGGAGTACAAGGCACCAACCGACAAAACAAGGAACGGAAACAGGTTGAGAGTCTAAGAAAGAGAAGAAAAAAAACCCACAAATCAAGCAACAATACGCGCTCTGTGGCATCCAGTCAGCAGGTTTTCTGGAATTTGTTCATCTAATCGTGGAAGAAAAGGAAATTATCATTCCTTGTTGAGCTACCGTGCGAGACAGTCGATAGTTCTCGTGTGTCCGGGTTCACACCCGTTTTTCCCGAATATTTGGTTGTTCGAGGCTTAGTGCCAAGTGTGTTTATTGGAGTGAAGAGCCTTAGTTCGGCTTGGAAGCGGAACACTTTCGGCGAAGCCATTGTGTTGCCGTTAAATTGAGTTTTGCGCAAAACTGTTGAACGTTTTCGCCAACGCGTGGATTTTTCCGATCACGTGCATCATCGAAAGCAGCCCGCACCCCGTCCCGTGTGCTACCTGTGTGCAGTGCAGTGTGATCATCGGCTATAGTGTGTGTATAGCGTAAGAGCAGAGAGAGCGAGAGACCACACATCCACAAGTACCAGCGAGCGGCCTGTTCTTTTCGGATCACGTGTACCGTCGATGGCAGCCCGTACCTCGTCCCGTGTGCTACCTGAGTGCAACGCAGTGATCATCCTCTGTAGTGTGCGACAGCGGAGACGCGCCAGCGAACGGTCGTCCGCCATTTGCTACCTCTCCCCAAGCGTAGACGCCCATCGGTTACAGCATCGACGACGCCAGCGTGGATAGAGTAAAAGATAAGTACCTCTCGTTGTTCTTCTCCTCTTCACGTCTTTTTTGATTAGTTTTTACTGCGTGTGAAAGTTTTCCCTCTTCCCTTTCCCCTTTGTATGTGTGTGTGTGTTTTTTTTCAGTTTGATTCAATTTCCATTTCTGTGAATAGTGTTAGTTTGAGTTATTCGTGCGCCCTTTGCGGTGTTAAGCTACCGCAATGGGTGTAGATGATGATGGCGGGGGAACGTCGTATCCCCTCACTGAGTCTTCGAATGTGTTGAACCAACAAAACACAAACACCTCTATGCCCAATCCATGTGTGTCCCCTCAATCTGATGTGTCTCAAATGGACACCAATATTCTATCATCTCCTACGTCCCCCCGCCTCAAGGCCTACCCGCCCGACTCTGGTGGGCCTTTTGTTGTTTTCATTCGATCCAAAGGCAAACGGTTGAATACTATTCAGATCAGTAAGGATCTGACTAAGCGATTCTCTTCCGTTGTCGCAATTGACACAGTGGGTTCTGGTAAGCTGCGCGTCACCGTCAGTGACCGTAAACAGGCCAATGAGATTGTGGCCTGTGAGCTCTTTACTCGTGAGTACCAAACTTATCTACCAAGCCATCGGGTTGAGATTGCGGGAGTGGTCACCGAAGGCAGTATGACCTGCGAAGAATTGATGCAGGGTTGTGGTCGCTTCAAAAACCCTTCTCTCCCATCTGTCCCCATACTGGATTGCAAGCAATTGCATTCCGTATCCCTGGTGGGAGAAAAGAAGATCTATTCACATTCTGAATCCTTCTGTGTGACCTTTTCCGGATCTGCTTTGCCGAATTTTCTTGTAATCGGCAAACTTCGTTTACCTGTGCGGCTGTACGTACCGAAGGTAATGAATTGCACAAATTGCAAGCAGCTGGGCCATACTGCCCAGTATTGCTGCAATAAACCTCGCTGTGCTTCTTGCGGGGAGAGACATGTGGATGGTGCATGTAGTATACCGCCAAAATGCGTTTATTGCAACGAAAGTCCACCACATGCCCTCGAAAACTGCCCGACGTACGTACGCCGGCAGCAACATCAGCGACGATCATTAGAGCAGCGCTCTCGGCGTAGTTTTGCCGAGATGTTGAAAAAGGCTGCTCCGTCTGCTGAATCACAAAATATCTACTCTTCTCTGTCTCTTGATGATCAGGGCTCCGACTCTGAGGTTGGTGAAGGAATTTCCTTCGTTTTCAAGGGTTCATCGAGGAAGCGTGTGAGACTCCAGAGACCCACCAAAAAGCCTCGGAATCTGCCTAGCAGTGATGACCCACCAGCCATGAAAAATACTAAGCCTGTCGCGAAAGTCTCAAAGCTTTCACCTCCTGGATTCAAACTCCAAGAGGAAAGAGACTTTCCGCCACTACCGGGAAGATCTAAAATCCCAAATAACCCAAAATTTCAGACTGCTCAGCCAAAAGAAAGTTCGCATTCGGAGCCCCTAGGGCAACCTCAGGGCGTTCCAATGTTTACGCTTTCTGGCATTGTGGATATCATCCTTAATTTCTTCAATGCTTCTGACCCAGTGAAGAACATTGTCAAAGGATTGCTTCCATGTGTGACTCCTCTTTTGAAGCAACTGGCTTCTAGAATGCCCCTCCTTGCAACGATCATATCTTTTGATGGATAAATTATCCACAGAGGTCGAAGATATGATTTCTGTTCTGCACTGGAACTGTCGTAGTATTATGCCTAAATTAGATAGTTTTAAATTTTTAGTTAGTAATTTACAGTGCGATGTTTTTGCGTTATCAGAAACATGGCTAACACCTGATGTGACCCTTCCTTTCCATGATTTTAATATTATTCGCCTGGATCGATCCGACTCATATGGAGGAGTACTTTTGGGGATCAAAAAGCATCACTCGTTCTACAGAGTCGATCTGCCGCCGATGTCAGGCATTGAAGTCGTTGCATGTCAGGTGACTATCCGAGGCAAAAGCCTCAGTGTCGCCTCCATATATCTTCCTCCGAGATCGGCGATATCTCGCAGAGATCTCTCTCACATCTGCTCAGTTATGCCTGAACCACGGTTGTTCATTGGGGATTTCAACTCCCACGGAACAGGCTGGGGAGAACTGTATGACGACCACCGATCAACGTTGATTTATGACCTCTGCGACGACTTCAATATGACAATTCTCAACACTGGGGAAGTTACACGAGTGGCACCTCCAGCTCAAGATGGAAGTCCTAGGGATAGCCGTTTAGACCTCTCAATATGTTCAAGCTCGTTATCGCTGGATTGTTCATGGAGGGTAATCCAGGATCCCCATGGTAGCGATCACTTGCCGATCGTAGTTTCAATTTCCAATGGAACACAACAGTCTCCATCCATCGATCTCGCCTACGACCTCACGAAACACATTGACTGGGGAAAGTACGCGGAAACGATCATTGATGGAGAGCAAGCGGTAGAAGTACTTCCTCCGTTGGAAGAGTATCGCTTTTTATCCGAGTTGATTCTCAACAGCGCTCTTCAAGCCCAACGCCGTCCTGTGCCTGGTCCGTCGGTTCGCAAGAAGCCTCCCAATCCGTGGTGGGATGAAGAGTGTAAGGCACTCTATCGCGAGAAATCCGCCGCGTTTAAAGACTTTCGGAAACGTGGTTCAATTGACAACTATGAGCGCTATTCTTCCCTTGAACGCAAGTTTAAAAGCTTGGTTAAAGCGAAGAAAAGCGGTTATTGGCGTCATTTTGTGGAAGGATTATCGCGTGAGACCTCGTTAAGAACGCTTTGGACCGTCGGAAGAAGAATGCGTAATATATCGTCGGTTAATGAAGATCGAGAGAGCTCTCCTCGGTGGATTATCGATTTCGCTAAGAAAGTTTGTCCGGATTCCGTTCCTGTTGATCGCGTGCGACGAGATATTCCGGTGGATAGGGACGCCATGGATAGACCTTTTTCGATGATTGAATTTTCACTTGCTCTCCTTTCATGTAACAATTCCGCTCCAGGAATGGATCGAATCAAGTTCAATTTGCTTAAGAGCCTACCTGACGTCGCAAAGAGGCGCCTATTGAACTTGTTTAATCACTTTCTGGAGTGTAACATTGTTCCGGATGACTGGAGGCAGGTGAGAGTAATAGCCATCCAAAAACCCGGGAAACCCGCGTCGAACTATAATTCGTACCGGCCAATTGCGATGTTGTCGTGTATTCGCAAGTTGTTAGAGAAGATGATTCTCTTTCGACTGGATCAATGGGTTGAATCGAATGGCATGCTGTCAGATACGCAGTTTGGTTTTCGCAGAGCCAAAGGAACGAACGACTGTCTTGCGCTGCTTTCTTCAGAAATTCAACTTGCCTTTGCCCAAAAGGAACAGATGGGTTCAGTGTTTTTGGATATTAAGGGTGCTTTTGACTCAGTTTGTGTTGATGTTCTTTCAGACAAACTCCACGCAAGTGGCCTTTCATCAATTTTGAACAATTTTTTGTTCAATTTGTTGTCCGAGAAGCATATGAGTTTTACTCATGGCAACTTGTCAGTTTCACGAATTAGCTACATGGGTCTACCACAGGGCTCATGTCTGAGTCCCCTTCTTTATAATTTTTATGTGAGAGACATTGATGACTGTCTCATGGAAAATTGCTCGTTAAGACAGCTTGCAGACGACTGTGTTGTTTCTGTCACAGGACCAACAGCAGCCGAACTACAAGGACCCTTACAAGATACTCTGGACAATTTGTCTACTTGGGCCTTAAAGCTGGGTATCGAATTCTCTGCGGAGAAAACTGAGATGGTTGTCTTTTCAAAGAAACACAAACCTGCCAAGTTTCCGCTTACACTCATGGGTAAAACAATCACTCATAGCTTATCTTCTAAATATCTTGGGGTCTGGTTCGACGCCAAATGCACCTGGGGAAAACACATTGCGTATCTGACACAGAAATGCCAAAAACGAATCAACTTCATGCGAACTATAACCGGAACATGGTGGGGAGCCCATCCGGAAGATCTGATCAAGCTGTACCAAACAACCATCTTGTCGGTCTTGGAGTACGGTAGCTTTTGTTTTCAATCCGCGGCGAAAACACATATGCTGAAGATACAGCGGATTCAGTACCGTTGTCTTCGCATCGCGCTAGGTTGCATGAACTCGACTCACACAATGAGTTTAGAGGTACTTGCAGGAGTACAGCCTCTGACAGATCGTTTCGCGGAGTTAACACTCAGGTTCCTCATGCGTTGTGAGGTTCTCAATCCATTGGTTATTGACAACTACGAAAAGCTGCTTGAACATAACCCGCAAACTCGTTTCATGAGTGTGTACTACTGGTACATGACGCTGGAGGTTAGCCCATCTTCGGTTAACACCAATCGTGATAACTTCCTAGACTTCGACTGTTCCTCTGTAGTATTTGATTTGTCCATGAAGCAAGATATCCATGGTATACCAGATCACTTTCGTTCAAAGTTTATCCCTCCCATGTTTGCAAGTAAATTCGGGCATGTCAGCGAGAACCGGCAGTTCTTCACTGATGGGTCAAAAATGGATGATATCACTGGTTTCGGTGTTTACAACGTTTTTCATAGCGCCTCCTTCATGCTTCAAAAGCCATGTTCTGTATATGTTGCTGAGCTAGCAGCTATACATTACGCCTTAGAGTATATCAGTTCTCTCCCACCCGAGCACTTCTTCATTTTTTCCGACAGTCTAAGCTCTCTGGAGGCTCTGCGGTCAATGAAGCCGGTGAAGCACTCAGCGTACTTCCCGAATAAAATACGCCAAGCATTGAGTGCTTTGTCAAATCGCTCTTACACTATTACCCTAGCTTGGGTCCCTTCCCATTGCTCCATTCCGGGCAATGAGAAAGCGGACTCTCTGGCTAAGGTAGGCGCTAAAGAAGGCGATGTTTACGAGCGTCAAATCGCCTTCGATGAATTTTTTGCATTGGCCCGTCGGGAGACCTTGATCAGCTGGCAACAGAAATGGAGAGACGGAGAAATGGGTAGATGGCTGCATTCCATATTTCCACAGGTGTCGAAAAAACCATGGTTTAAGGGGTTGGGCATGAGCCGTGATTTCATTCGTGTCATGTGTCGGCTTATGTCCAATCACTATTCGTTAAGCGCGCATACCCACCGTATTGGGCTCTCAGAAAGCAATCTCTGTGTTTGCGGCGTGGCTTACCAGGATATCGAGCATGTTGTGTGGGGATGCAGTGAACATCGTGGCATCAGATCTGAACTGACTGAAACTCTCCGGATCCGAGGAAAACAGCAGAAGTCTGTCAGGGAAGTGTTGGCGGGCCTTGATTTAGAATATATGAATTTTATCTATCTGTTTTTGAAGCGTATCAATGTCCGAGTTTGATTGTCGTTCGTTCCCTGTCTTTCTTTTTCCCCTTCAAATTGTCCTCTTCTCGTCGTGTCTCCCATAAACCGTTTTTGTTTAGACTCGTTACAGATCTGGACATCCTGTCCCTTCAAGCTTCATCAGCATAGTAGTCTAAGTAGCTTAAGATATCCCGAAAAATCCTTTCCTTTCCTGATGTACAAATGTATTCCCTAACCTTAAAACTTTCCCAAACTAACATAGTTTTTAAAATAAATACAAATTTCAAAATGTATATAATGTAAACAAAAAGAAAAGATTTCGGCTCTGTTATGCCATACGGCGCCCGAGCCTGCCAAATAAACGAGATAAGTAAAAAAAAAAAAAAAAAAGGAAATTATCGACCAGAAAAAGGGAAGAAATTGGGCAACGCAATGGTGAAGTGACTTGTAGTGAAGAGCCTGAAGAAGATTGGTGTCTCACTCGGTGAAATACTGATGGGAAACTGGCGGGAATAGGAATAACGGCCGATAAATAATCGAATCCGATCCTTTTGTGGCCGGGATATATGTATGGGAAAAGTGAAGATCCTTTCGAGGGTTGAAGAAGAATGGAAGAAGAATTCGACGCAAGGTGATAGTGAGGGGTGCGGGTGAAGGGAACGAAGGTCAAAAGGAGCAAGACGTGATGATGAAGGATTATGCTGGGGATTCGGGGCTTGTAAGTGATAGGCTTTCCGGTTGGATTTGTGCCAGACAGACAGTGTGCGAGAAAATTGCTTTCGGGCTTGGTTTGGATTTTGGTTGCGATACGAAAGAGATGGGTGCCTTCGTATGGGCTGGGTTTGGCAATTTGGAGTGTTTGAATTAATGCTTGTTGTCGTACGTTAGGTAGTCTGTTAAGTTTTGGGTGAGCTTATTACGTATGTATGAATTATCATTTCAATTTGATTACGATATAGTCATACATGTCTCGTTTATGTTAGAGCAAAACAAGAAATTTGAAAATCTTGAACTTCTTCTTCTTGGTATAACGTCCTCACTTGGACATAGCCTGTTTCTCAGCTTAGTGTTCAACGAACACTTTCACAGTTATTTAACTAAGAGCTTTCTTTGCCAAAGTTGCCATTTTCGCATTCGTACATCGTGTGGCAGGTGTGAGTTATTCGAGAGGTTCTTTTCAAAAAATGCAATTAGTTTAAAAATTTTGTTTCAACTACTTTCATGCGTATTTCTTCAGTGATTCTCATAGGATTGCTCCATGAATTTTTCAAGTAATCCTCAAAGCATTCTTTTTTAATAGATTTTTATTAATGATTTTCCAGATACTCCATTAAGAATTATTCCGGGATTTACTTCTGCCGTTTCATAGCAATGTTATTTCAAGATGCAGCGCGTAGTTTGTTGATGGATTGTTGTATTCGCTTGTGACTGTCGGTTCGAGGCAGGCGTCGGTAACGTTCAATGTTAGTGAATATCGGTTCGTGATGATCGATTTTTTAAACATTGGAAATAGCGCTTCATTTTATCACAGGAAGGTGGGTAAGAGATCGAAAACGTTACCGACTAGCATCTTTATTGAATTAGGCAGCCATTTCTGCTTTGTAACAGTAATGTTCATTGAACCCTTGACAAACTACTGAACGGCACATAGACATAGCTACCATGTGGTTCTCACAGTACCTATGCTCTATCGCAGGCTGCATCAGTAACGTAAAAGGTAGCTCGTTTCCATGGAGTGGGAATACCGCACCAAGATAAAAGGGAAAATATTATCGGGCGTTGTTCGAAGTTGAGATGAAGCGTTAAATTTTTCACCGTGCATGTCCCTGTTTATGCTCAGCCTCCCCAATATGTTCTATATGTTTTGCTCCTACTACATGTGAAACTCCCAGAGCAGAAGAAAGGGAGCGGAAGTGAGTGATTACGTTGTCAACCCGGTTTTGTGCCACGTTATCACTTTATTCGTGTGGATCCTAGCTTTACCTTCAATGGCAAAACGTTCGTGTAACTTGCAGTAAAGTGAGAACCTTTGAAAAAGGAGCAGACATTTCTGTCCTCTACCAGCCAACACGGCTTGGGTGAACAGGTCGTCGAACGGTCACTGCTCCGCAAATTTCCTTTTCAAATATCGTTGGATGGGGCAATACTGTATCAAAACGATGGCAACACTTATGAACCCTATTAATTAATGATTTGGGAAGGGTACGTTGACAAACCATTGTTGGGCGAGTGAAAGTTATTTTTTTGGAATTGTCAGAATTTTAAGTGATGCAATTAAGGCATTCAGAGACATAATTTTAGCAACACTCATCTTTCATTTAGAAATGTTGAAATTCCTTCTACATTTAAAAAAACATACATTTTTATAGTGTGCCAGGTATATTTTAAATTGAAGTTGTTAGCTTATGTATAGAGTGGTTCAAAAAATTGTTTTTGCTCCACACCGCTAATGTGATTCTAGATCGAATTCCGAGTTTCCTCCCAAAATTTGAGCTAATTGTGATGAAAACTGAGACTGCACAAGCCCTTCAAAGTTTATATGGGAATTACTATGGGAAACGCAAGCAATTCATGCAATTGGTCAAAGTGTTTGCTCATATGCTCTTGGGGATTAGAGCTACGTTGAATATCTGTGAGATACATTCATCAGCTACAACTTTGCCGAAGATCGTTTTCAAGTCGGATGTCTCAGTAATCAGTTATTGATTTATATCCAGTCACAAATTCTTCAACAGTGCTCATTTAACTTCTATCTTCTGGCGCGAAAGATAGCACGTTTAAATCTTGGTTACTATGTTTTACTGCATATATTCAGTGATACCTGCAGAACAGCCCAATTATTATAGCCAATGTTTTACAACTCAGTTGTAGCTGTTGTAGCTGATTATCTCACATTATCAACGTAGCTCTAATCCTCAAGAGCACATGGGCAAACGCTATGACCGATTGAATGAATTGCTGGCTTTTCCCATAGTAATTCCCATATAAACTTTAAATGGCTTGTGCTGTCTCAGTTTTCAACCGAATGAGCTCGAATTTTGGGAGGACACTCCGAATGTGATCTTGAGTCACTGAGCGGTGTGGAGCAAAAACGATTTTTGAACCACTCTAATAAGTAGGCTTGCCAATACTCCTCAACATCACTAGAGATCGGCATACCTGTGCATCTTCATGGTTGTTGCGGGAAGGAGTTTTGTTAGTGGGAAGTCTTGAAAGCATGATCAGGATACACCTTGGTAAGTGATGCGAAGTTGAAAAGTTATCTACCAATGCGTCGACACGGCATCTTAAACATCGAACTATTCAATGGTTTGAATCTCGAAATTTTTCCTCCTCCTTTCTGGCGTTACGTCCTAACTGGGACAAAGCCTGCTTCTCAGATTAGTGTTCTTATGAACACTTCCACAGTTATTAACTGAGAGCTTTCTTTGCCGATTGACCATTTTTGCATTCGTATATCGTGTGGCAGGTACGAAGATACTCTATGCACTGGGAATCGAGAAAATTTTCTTTACGAAAAGATCCTCAACCAGCGGAATTCGAACCCACGACCCTCACCATGGTCATGCTGAATAGCTGCGCGTTTACCGCTACGGCTATCTGGGCGAAATTTTATAAAATATAAATAAGTGCCGAACCATCCATTGTTTGTTCAACAAATACATAAAGCAAACACATTCCATTATACAGATGTGTTATAACAAGCATGAAACGAGCTCACCAGTTGTTAATCCATTCTCGACTGAACAGTCACCATCTCAGTGTCAACATTATGCGATATGAAATCACTCCGAGCGCGCGAAAAATGAATCGGACAGCTTTGGCCTTCGCAAAGCACTCAGTCGATCAAAGTCGTGGGAAAGAGAGCGTTAATCTGCTTGCATTCAATCTTGATGAAACATCCTACAGGCTCCAAAGAAACCTTCAGAGACTATTATGCGACTATTTATGCAGAGTTTCCTTCTGAAATACTTACAGGAACTACATCAGGGATGCCACCAGAGTTTTTTCAATGGATGCTTAGAGTAAATTTCACAGAGATGATTCAGAAAAAAATCTCAAGTTATCCTACAGATGTTTTTGACACTGATTCTTTCACGAATTTCTCCAAGTGTTTCTTCTAGGACATGTCAAGCAGAAGTTCTTCCACAAAGGTTTATTCCTGAGTTTTTGAAAAATATATTCCCGATATTTTTCTCAGAAATTGCAATTGTTCCTACGGTTTTAATCCAAGTATTTTGATTCAAACTCTTCTATTCAAATATTCTTTTAAAAAATAATCCACAATTACTCTCCGAAATTGCTCAAAAATTCATCAAGGCATTATTCGATGCGATCAATTATAAACTTTTCCAAGAAATCTTCGATAAATTCAACCTGGGATTCCTCATTATGTTCTTTAAAAAATTTCCCAGCATTTCATTAAAATATTATTGCTAATAATTTTTCCAATGTAATTTCCAAATCTCCATGAATTCGTCAATATTTCATTCAAAGTTAGAGCTACAGCAATTATTACAGTTATTGCTCCGATCATTTATAGATAAATTCCTTCAGGAATTACGTTCGAATTTCTTCGAAAAGTAGATGAAAAAACCGAATTTAGTACTATACCATTTAATTCCACTAGAGTTTGTATCCTTTGACAGATACGCGTATTTCGACCTCAACTGAAGGCGGCCTTACAGTTGAGGTCGAAATACGCGTGTCTGTCAAAGGATACAAACTCTAGTGGAATTAAATGGTATAGTACTAAATTCGATTTTTTCATCTACTTATACACCCAAAAGTTGAAACCGTCATTATAGGCGTTTTCTGCGTCTATTGATGGCGGAAAAGTGTTCTTCTGAGCGACATGACGTTTTTGAGCGTCTATTGATAGGCAGATAATCCGGTCATTGAGTCGAGCAGTTTTTACGGTACAAATGGAGAAGTACAACTTGATATGCTTTTTGCACCACGCATACCAACAAGCGGGTTTAGATATGTGGTATAGTATTTGGTTCTCACGCTCATGACCATGGATCGATCCTGGTTGATGTCGCATGTGTATTTTTTTTCATGTGCGTGCATCACCAACACATGTATTAAAAAATAAAACTTCCACACATATGCCTCTTTTAAGTGCATGTATTGGAAGTATGGAGATACGCAAAAAACCGAGAGGGTGCAAACCAGATTCGAACCATAATCATCGGAACGACTAGCACACTGTGTATCTACTGCTCCAAACTTTCTTCTGAAGTGAAGAGTAACCAAAGTCGATGTGGTTTTACGTTTCATATGCATGATTGCTCATGCTGTTGATAAACATGTGAACATGTGTTATCCCCAGCAAAATAAAGATATACAGTCAGGTCTCCTTTAAAGCGTTAATCATCGTATGTTGAACAAGTTTAATGTATATTCATAATAATTTATCACCTACCAGAGTAGCCACATTCTCTATTGTAGAACTTACTTAAGGACTGTTCATTTTATAAAGTGGACACCTTGTGTATGCTATATCTTTATAATATATCAATAGAATCGTAATCGGTTTTCTGTATACAGTATCGTTAAACTGTTATATTATTGCACGATGGTGTTATAACAAAAAAGCCATCAAAATAATTATAATTCACACGAATAAGGAACAATGTTTAGAATGGTCAAAGATTGGTAGTTCTGGAGCCAAGTATAATAGTTGAGTATACCAAAACACAATTCAGTCACGTTCCATAAGAATTTTCAAGCAAAAACCTCTTTCAAAGATTAATAATGTTTATGTTCAATTGCAAAATGATAACATGGACAGAGAAATTTCTCTGTTGATTAATATGCCATTGGTGTATGAATAATAAGCTGAGACACGCATGATATTTATGAACGCAAAATCGCCCAAATTTATGCTCTAACCATACTCCATTGTTATAGTGCCGTTATTCTGATCTGAAATAATTACAGCCCTAAATGCTGTTGTGAAATATTTCAAAAGTTCCAGAAGCTTCTATAAATTAGAGAGAAGAATCTGACTGAAAATTCTAGAATATTCTATTGAATCCCGATTAACCAGTGCTACAATTTCTGTATAGATCTTTGTGCTGCGATGGCGATCGTCAACGATATACCGTTTTGATTCATATTACGGACACTTAAGGACTCAGGGAAATATAACCCAGCATAGAGCATACAAAATAAATCATTCTGTATGATTCCTTAGCGCTATCGAGCGTCGGAAGCCCTTTACTTTCGAACGGTGGGTGAAGAATACGCTTCCGCAACTTCAATAATTTTAAATAAATCAAAATGTGTGGCCTTTTCATGATTCTTATTCCGGACGCTTCCTCACTTTTGCCTCATATTCCGGACACTTTGAATCGAATTCCGGAAGGCTCATGATAATCATTAATGGAACAGTCAAATCATCAATCGAAATCGTTAAACCACCAAAGAGACATCTAAGGTAGTTGGGTATTATAAATTTTCAAAGATATTTATGGAAAAAGTTTACTAAAACGAGCCTTGAAATTGAGAACTTTTGAACAGCAAAAATTGAAACATTTCGCGTGAAATGTTTCCCATACAAAGTAGAGTGTCCGGAATTTGAAGCTGTCCGTAATATGAATCAAAACGGTACAACGAATCGAATTGTAATTAGGGGACTATCGACTAATGAATATATCGAGTCATCGAACAGGAATGCTTTATAAAGCTCTTTCAGGGGACCATTATAGTTACCATAAAAAAATATTTTTATTTTGCCTTCATAAGTCGATATCGAACCATGGAACATCGACTCAAGAAGGTTGTGTAAATAAAAAAAAACTAGAATATTCGGCCCACAATCATGTTTATCTTTCCTTTGCAAATATCTTATTTGTTTTTGAACCTTATATTGAAATGACGAAACCCGTAATGAATCACATTTTCAACTTGCATCGGAATTTAAGTGCGGTCTAACAGCATAAAGTTGGTTTGTTTACATTTTGATTACCGTCCAAGTTCATAAAACCGGAAAACTACAATGATAAAAAGATCTTGACTTTTATACGAATTAGGAAGGACAAAGCTCCGGAAAACTCTAGAACACCCTGTGCAATAGCTGTTATAGTGCTCCACAATTTGCAATAGGGTCCTAAAATGGTTAATTAAATCTTGTTTTCATTTAATAACACGAAAGATCATATTACTGCAACTACTTTAGCAATTTTTCTCGCTCAAATAACGGATATATCATATTTAAACTTTAATTTCAAAATTGGATCCATAAATGAACCTTGACACTTGAGATCATGTTTGACGTTCGCTTAGTCGACAAAAATATCACAGGGGTTTTAGTTTTAACACTGGGGTTGTTGCTATCTGACATTTCGGAAGGGACACGGAAAACAAAATACACCCGAAATTTGAGTTCAAATCAAGGAGTGTGACAAAATCTATAAAAACATGAAAAAATGTTTTTTGTACTAAAACAAATGAAAAACATTAAAAAATTGTGTAAACACATTGTTTGTTTTTGGCCTGAACGTAAGCGTTTGGCACTAAAATTGGGACAGGGCTTCAGGACCCTATTGTAATGTTGTTACATTCAAATGGACTTTTGCAGTGCTCTTAATTTGACTGTTGTTGTGCTCTTAAATTGCTGTTGTATGCTGCTCAATGAAACCTTTCAAAGCGTTACTGACAGACAGAAAACTCTGGGATTTTATATACATGATAAAAAAGATATAGCATAAACAAGGTGTCCTCTTTATAAAATGAATAGTCTTTAAAACATGAAAACTCTGTGGAATCTTTTGCTGGTGCTATTCAAAGAAAACAAGATCACGGTTCTACTTTCACATTGATAAAAAAATATCGATCCAATGCTGATGAATGCTACCCAGAATGAGCCGATTATAATAAACCGTGCCCAATATATGGGATTAAATTTTAACCATGGTTTTAGTATAATAGTAAAAGAGTTTTCTATAGATGAATCGATCATTTTGACTCAAGAACAACTTCTGCAAATTGGCTATTAGTTTTTGCAAGCAATTTATTTTAAGAATTATTGCACCGATATGTTGATTTTAGAACAGAACGTTCAGTGGGGAGATTGTAGTTAATCGTTTGGAGAAGTCAAGAGAACATATATACTGATTTTTTTTATCATGAAAAATATGAAAACAAAATTTCATTTTTATATAACGCAATAATCTTTTTTTTATCATTTTTAATTTTGACTATCTATGAATTTTGATAAGAATTAGTTGTTCAGGACAAAATTTCAGAGACATTTTCGATAAGAAAGTTTTTATGCTGTACTTATGCTGTCCATAAAGGCCCATATTGAAAAAAGTAGGCACTGAGAAAATAGCGCTCAAACTTTGAAGTTTTTTTTTCATACAAATGTTTATAATTTTCTATTAGGGGCCGTCCATAAATAACGTAGCATTTTTCACTGATTTTTTACACCCCCCTTCCCTCTCGTACCGTTTCGTCACAAATGCTGATACTTCCCCTTGGAAAATACGTAGCATATCAAGCACCCCCCCCCCCTTCTTCTTCTTCTTCTTCTTGGCATCGACGTCCTCACTGGGACAGAGCCTGCTTCTCAGCTTAGTGTTCTTATGAGCACTCCCACAGTTATTAACTGAGAGCTTTCTATGCCAAAGTTGCCATTTTCGCATTCGTATATCGTGTGGCAGGTACGATAATACTCTATGCCCAGGGAAGTCGAGAAAATTTCCAACCCGAAAAGATCCTGGACCGACCGGGAATCGAACCCAGACACCTTCAGCATGGCTTTGCTTTGTAGCCGCGGACTCTAACCACTCGGCTAAGGAAGGTCCCCTCGAAAGTAATTTGGAAAACAGCCAAACAAGTTTACTATAGAAAATGTGAAAAAAAATTGATTGGATTGATGAAGCTCGTTATTGTTGAGTTAGGGTACAATATATTTTTAGTTTATTTTTAGTTAGAACAAAAATTTCGTTATTAAAGGATTGTTTTTTTTTTTAAATTATTCTTTGTTAGGAAATAGATTTCAATGAAAATGAACAATACAATATATTAATTCGAAATGAATTATTATCCAAATTCAAATCCATTTGGCAATCAGTGGCCAGATATAGAAAAGATTACACTTGATATATTTGGAATGTTTAGAAAATTTTAAGCGATTATTATACAAATTATTTATCTCTATTAATATTTCAGCTGAACTTCATTATCTTTCTTCATAATAAAATAAACCTACACAACCTATAATGAAACAGTTAAATAATAAAAAATTATCAAATTACCAAGTTATCAATAAAATTGAATGATAGGACAATTTCGATATCACTCGAATCTGTTGTCCTCATTAATATTCAGGCTATTCCATCAAGAGCATTGATACATCAAAACAAATCAATGAGTTGATTGAGTGAGATCTCCTGCAACATTGAATGCATAATACACGGTATAAATATCTTGTTTCATGTAATATTTGCCGAAAAGAGCATATTTTATTGTCTTGAAAACGGCTGACTTTATGACTTGTTAACAAATGAGAAAACAATATACTCCAAGTAGTTAAAGCATTGATTTTTAATTTATTTATTAAACTTTGATTTTGTTTATTTATAAATTTATCAATTAGGACACGAATATAATATAATATTTACATAACCATTTAAAGCTTTGAAAAATCTGTTTGATTGCATTTATCAAGAAAATCTAAAATTTCTCAGATTTCTTTTCAATCTTGATGAATGTTTTGAAGCTGAATCATCATTTTATAAACCAAGTTTATAAGTCAAACAAAACAGAGGACAGAGCCTGCATCTCAGCTTGCATCTCAGTGTTCTTATGAGCACTTCCACAGTTATTAACTGAAAGCTTACTGTACCAATGACCATTTTTGCTTGCGTATATCGTGTGGCAGGAACGAAGATACTCTATGCTCTGGGAAGTCGAGAAAATTTCCAACCCGAAAAGATCCTCGACCGGTGAGATTCGAACCCACGACCCTCAGCTTGATCATGCTGAATAGCTCCGCGTTTACCACTACGGCTATATGGGCCCCGTAAAGATCCCCCTCCCCCCTAAATAGCTACGTCATTTATGGATGACCCCTTACATTTCTTCCTGACATATTTAACACAACCGCATAGCTTACTAATTTTGCTTCTAATGATCAGCAAAAAATAATAAACTTGAACACAATTCACGTTTGCAGCTGAAATTTAAATTAAAAGTTCATATGGAGACTAGTATGCCTTTATTTTTTAATATGGGACTGCACCAACTTCATATTTTCCAATACATTTTCAAACAATGTGTGTTTATTTTTATATGCATAATAAAATGCAGATTAAAATAAGTTTTATTGCACTCATTCGATAACTGTCAAGCAATGATACATAGTTTTGACATCATGAATGCTCTAAAGCATGACTTTAAATCGACAATATGTTGAGCATTATTATTATAAGTAAATTTTCTGGGATGTAGAAAAAATATTGTTTGGAAAAGATCTTCACGAGTTTTATATAGTTATGCGGCTTGGCAAACCTCTGAACGAACACCAACAACAAAAAATCCACTTAAGGGTTGAAGAAATCATTTCGTGACGCGTTCACCATTATTTTGCGATTATGTTGTGCACATAAGTTTTTTTGAGAATTATTATTTATGTATATCAATTCCAAAAATATGGAAAATCTGGTTTTGGTGTAAAATGTTGAGTGCGATAATTAAACCTTATTGTAATTTCTGTAAATTCCAGTTAGGTACTATTGCATCTTCTTTACAAAAAAAAAAATATAACGGTAAATGTTAATGACTGCTAATAAGAGCGGTTTTAAATTTTAAAAAAGTTTGAAATTCCAATCCCCATATCTTTCGTAGGGGTCGTCCATAAACCACGTGAACATTTTTCCTGATTTTTCAGTCACCTCCTTCCCCCTCGTGCTTTTGTGTGGTT
The DNA here is from genome assembly GCF_002204515.2 of Aedes aegypti. Lineage (NCBI taxonomy): Eukaryota > Metazoa > Arthropoda > Insecta > Diptera > Culicidae > Aedes > Aedes aegypti. The sequence goes on from NC_035108.1 coordinate 387,918,985, forward strand.
TTGACGAATAACCCCCCGCTCGCCCAATGATCATGTGTTTCATTTGTTCATGAATGAAACAGAAATTTGAAAAAATGGGAGAAGAGATATTTATGAATTGGTTTGCTATTACTAAGCGAAATGTGAGATTATAGTGTGACAAACTTCTGCAAAAATCCCTAACAAAATTAGCTCAAAAAGATTTGTTTCTACTGCAGTGTTCCTTATTATTGTTTGAGGAATTAGTTTTCACTTAGAGATAATTTTGTATTAACATTGCAGTACTAACATGTGGGGAACATTTTTTTTTCAAATTTTGTCATAGTAATTTCCATAGAAATCTTAATCGTCTTCTAATCGTTGTTGGTAAAGAAGATATGGAATATTGAATTTTAAAACTTTTTTTTTTAATTTGAACCATCCGACTGCTAATGAAACCTTTCAGGTTTAGTTGATGGTGGAATTTTCTTTGAAACACAAATGGGTGGACCGTGGTCTTTGGCTAGATACCCCCTCCCCGCTTAATGATAACATAGTTTATCAACGGCCTCTATTTTGATAAGTAATTGTTAAAAGAATTACGGTAATCCAGTTTGCTGTATGCACACTTAGATGTTTGATTACAATATTACATCGTCAAATGAATCGAATCCCACAAACCCTGGGTCTCCTACTTCGAGGAGTCTCATACCGTCCCCAACCATGCGACTAATAGGAGACCAAAATGTAAATAAATGAAAAGTAAATCAATCAGCAAACGTCAACGATAAAATTCTGCTTATAAAGCGCCCGACTGTTATAGTCAAGTGTGTTTATTTGTTTCTCCCTAATATATTACCCAATCCAACACGCACGGCATGAAATTCTATTTCCACTGCAAATGTATAAGTCATTGCCGATATTAAAGATATACAAACATATAGATTTTGACTCTGGTATAAGTAAGAAATTCCCGCAGCACCGCGTTGGTACTTTAAATATATTTATAGAACATATCATCTCACCCCTTCTCGCACTTGGCTGTCCAACGGGTGTTGTATTTTGCTCCTCTTGCAGGTTGTCCTCCGTGACAAGATGGTTCCATGTTGTGTGATGTAGAGAACTCCACACATGAGAATTAGTGATAGGCGAGTGGTGTGGGTTTATGTTTAAGGATCCGAAGGTTGCGGTTTCGAATCCAGTTACAGTTATTATTTTTTTGTTTTTCATATTTTGGTGTCTAAGGCAAATTTCTTGTGGCGGAGCCTTGGGGCAATCGGGTATATGGGGTAGCTAACAAGGGAAGGTCACGATGTGTTACACGGGGTTTTCAACCGGACTATTTTTGTTGGATTCAACATGTCGAAATATGTGAAACCCCAAAGCCTTTCGGGTGAAGAGCCAGGGAGATGTAGTATGTTGTTAACAAAATGTTAATAAAATCTTAAATTTGTTTTACCAAATTAGGATGATAGTGTTGTCTAACACAGATCACCTAGATATAAGAAATGAATGTAATGTTTGGAATGATACTAATAAAGAAATTAAAAAAAAAATGTACATCGTAATGTTCTGAATGGCTTCAACGGATGACGCATGAATTTAGATACTAGGTTCAAATAATGACTTATTCAGTAGGTACAAGAATGTTAACACTTTTGACCGGGTTAAATCCGCTCGATAAAGGCAATAAATACATTACTTAGAAAAAAATTGGGGTGGGTAATGTCTATTACATTACCGCGGGGTTGACGTAGAACTACGATGATTAATAATTTGATTTGTCATGTGTATGAATTTGTAAGTGTACTAGTTTAGTGTTGTTATTGATCGGATGAAGTTTTCAGAAGTTATCTCTTGTTGGACTCATTTTGGTAGTCCTGAAAAGAACCATTTGTCGTTCTGTGGTTCCGAGAACCAGTGTTTGGTGTTCCAGGAATAATGCCAGATGATTGAATTTGTTTGTTTGGTCGTTGCTTCCTTGTGTTGCTTGGTTGGGTGATCGGTTTCTGGCTCCAGCTGTAGTTCGCCAAACTCCTCCAGTAGATTAGATGTTTGATAGCTCGGGTGCTTCGATCGTGAGAATCGATAGTATCGGTCCAGTGCTTTGGTCTGTAGCAATATCCATTGCATGAGCATTTAGGCTCTGTACATTGATACTCATCAATATGCAGGCTTGCCCGCTATGATCCAGTATTTCACGCAGTTCGTCTCAAAGCGTCACCAATCGATGATTGCCTAAGCGCTGCAGCTCATTCCTCAAGTCAACCCTCTTGGGAGAATTGCTGCTTTGGCTAGATGGAACTTAAAAATATTGGAAGAGTTTGTCAAAAATAGTCCTTGCAGTGAAGTAACCCGCGACAAACAAACGTATACCAATTGCTGATCCTGGCTTTTGTCATAGTCGTACACGACCTCGGGGATAGTTCCACCTTGCGACTTATGAACAGTAAAAGCACAGGCACTAACCATCGGGAACTGAATGCGTTTGCATTTGATTATGCCGCACAGTTTGAAAGTAAAATAAAAATTCTCTATACAGGAGTGAAATTGGAATTTCAAAACCAAGAGCCTTACGTTGACATGAAATATTTTGAACTCTTATAACTGTTTGCAGGTTTAACGAAATTCCTTGAATGGCACCTCAATTGAAAGACAAGACATCAAAGGGTCATGTTGTTTACTTACTGAATCCCACATACCTGTCCAAATCGTTTAATTACTGTTTTAAAAGAGAACGTTGATTTCAAGCAAATTTATAAATAGGGGTGCTAGAGAAAATTTGACGTCATTTGCTTTCCATTCTCCGCTTGGATCGCATCTCAGCAGGCAATAGATCGTCTGGCTCTGACCGGGCGTGCTTCTCAGGCACAGACATCGATAGCGAAGGACCTCCCCGTTTGTCTTGCTTCGCTCAAATCAAACTGTCGAGCGAGCGAGAGAAGATGCCGTCCGAAGCCAAAGTCATCACCGCTGCCGCCGCCAAGAAGAAAAAGAAGAAGAGTCCACAGGAAAATTTGCGGTCGAACTGTGAACACGGTCGGGCAAGTCATTCTCGCTTTGTGCTTCACCGCTTGTTTGCGTTCACCCAGCCATCGTCATCGCCGATCATCAGATTTCGACTTAAGCCCGGTGATCCACTACCTGTTACTGTTGTGCGCCATCCACGCAACGAAACTTTCGGTTCGTCGTATAAGCAAATATGCTCAAATTTATACATTTGAGTTGAGGATTCCCCGTTTGACCATGGCTGATAACATCCCGCAGTGTTATTTATCTGTAAGAGCATCAAAGCTAACAAAGCCATCGGCCCTTTTCAGGGCCATCAAATTAGTGGAAAAGAGTTAAAAGAGAAATATTTCTGACTTTATATATGACTTCTTATATTCCCAAATCAATATCACAGCTTCATACAAAATTTCATTTGTCATGAATAATTTATGACTCAAACATTTGAGATTGTACTCGCGGACGCTGCTGCAGTGCCGTCGGGGTGAGTGCTCAACATTCCACAACGATTGTAAAATAGAGTGCCATTTCCGACAGCGTCTTTGATGTTCCATATTTTATTGAAACACTTTGATTAGCAAAATTATCCCATGTAACAAAATTGCGACGTATTAAGAATGCTTTTGAAAAGACATTCTCATTGAACAATTGTAATAATTTTGGCACCCATGGATCAGAAATTTACCTTCATAATAAAGAAAACTATTGATTATCTATAGCTCGTATTGAATATTTAGTTAATGTTGTTCATGTTCGACCAATTTCTCACGCAGTAGCATTCTCCGCAATTTTTAAGTAATTCCAAGCCCAACACATTATTGGCACATACCCATTTCCCAGATTGGTCGATCAGAAAGCGAAGAGCACAAAAGGGAGGAGCATCATCTGCTATACTGAGGTTATAAAACATGCTTCCTTCGTCGGATCCAGTTTCATTCCAATTCCGCTTTCGAGCTGGTAAGAGCTCCTCCGAACTTGCTTGCTGTTAATCTTCAAGCTGCCAATCCAGCATCTGGTTTCAAATCAATTCAGATCAATAGTTGCTCATTACAATTGATCAAGAAACAGTTTATTGAACAGTATTTAAAATGTATCGCAATTTTAATACATTTTCCAATTTCCGTACTCGAGAATTTTGGAAGCGGGGCCATGACTGTTCCTGGCTGGAAATATTCGTGGGGAGAAACTGGACCCTTTGCTGCAGGAATTTCATTAATTTTCCGAGGAAAATTCTGCTAAAAGTGAACTTTTTCAAAACAACTCTTATTGATTGGAATATTTATCAACAACTCTTTGTTAAGTAAAATCATCCTAAATAACTCTTTGCTCCATCGCCAAACCAAACCATTTCATTGAATTCTTCAAGTACAAGAATATGAATGGTAAGGAGAGGCAGATGGTGTATATTTCGCTGGTGTTAGTTTCCAACAGGTCGCCGGTTGGCGCTGACTACTAATCCGTCCACTGAATGATTTTCAGTTGTTGCTTTCGCTTCGTTACTCTCTGGTTCCGTTCGCTACTCGCACACTGCTGTGGCTTTCACGCGCTCTTCTTTGCTGCTCCGCTGCTTGATCCGTTCGTTATGCCGTTCGATTTGTGAATGAGCTGGGAGCAGAACAACCAGTGGTTTTATTTGCTCGAGCTCCGTTCACCGATGGCGAGTGGTGGGGTTCTCGCTTGGTTGTTTCGTCACTCCGTTCGCTACTCGCACGCGATTGGTTATTGCTTTCGCGCTATTTTCGTTGATGGTTCTTCGCTGAGAAAAAGTAAGAGGTTGTTTCCGAGATACGACCGCCAAGTTGACGTTGGATAACGTTAGCTTCTTCTATTTCCTAGTTTGAGACCGTCACGAAATTATGAAAGAATTCTACTGCTGAAAATCTAATCAATTGTCACACTATTTGTTGCATGTCCATTCTCACTTATTATGGACATTGTGTGTTATTATTTGGTTGGTCCAGTTAACAGTTCAACACCGATAGAACTGGTTGATGGAAGAAGAAACATGAGCGTTAACACTTACTCTCCAAACAAATATTCCGGTTGAACGTTAGGTCCTCACATGACCCACTTAGATTGGTTGCTCTAGTGGGTTCCGAAGCCAGTTTGAGGTACTTCTCCAGTGCCTATTGGCATGGTCTCCTTTTGATACTCGAAGAATTTCCGCGCCATGAAGAACTTCGTCTGCTTCGTAGTGGTATCTGGGGACGGACGGCAACTTCAACATCGATTTGAGCAAAGAGGAGAACATGGAGTTCGCGGACTTAAAGGAAAAGTACCCCAACCTCAAACTGACTTCGGATCCCACTAAAGCAAGACCATTACTACGACGATGGCTCGTATCAATCGGACTGCCCATAAGTCCACTGGAGGAAAGGCTCCTCGCAAGCAGCTGGCTACGAAAGCCGCTCGCAAGTGCACCACAACCACCGGAGGAGGCGAGAAGCCGCATTGCTATCTGCCGGGAATGGTTGCTCTGCGTGAGATTCGTCGTTACCAGATATCGACGGAGCTGCTGATCCGCAAGTGCCTGGTTTGTAGTTCAGGACTTCAAGACGGATCTGCGATTCCAGAGCTCGGCCGTCACGGCTCTGCAGGAAGCGAGCGAGGCATATCTGGTCGGTCTGTTTGTGGATACCAACCTGTGCGCAATCCACGCCAAGCGTGCCGAAGGACAGCCAGCTGGCTCGTCATATTCGTGGCGCTTAAATTGAATTACAGCACGATTTCAAACAAAACGACCCTTTTTAGTACTACAACAATGCGTTCCACGTAAAAGAGTTACAACAAGAGACATTTCATTTAATTATAAATTATAATTTCGGTTGATTTGTTTTCAATGGAGAGAAATGCCAAACGAAGTTTTACCTAGGTTTCCGTCGCTCGGGTCGGGCGGCGGTAGCACTTTCATACCAAATCAAAACATCAACAAATCTGTTGCCGATTAGTTTTAGCTCTTTGTTCGAAAAGTTGATACTGATCGCTCTAGCATGCATGTAAAAAGCGACGATTATAATCGTTATAATTATAACGGAATTATTTAATCATCGCTAAATGCGAGGCAAACCGGGATGGATTCTACATTCTAGTGTCGTCCGCAATTTATCCGACTCATGCCCACAGGGGAATTTATTTCTTGGCACTGTGATTCTCGAAAAGCATTATTTGGCCCTGATCACCAATCACCAGTAATGTCGCTCGTCACTATAGAAAATTCTCATAACTCTTTCAAAATGAAATTGTCGTCCTGAAAAGGACGGTTAGGGGTAGTCACCTTAGATCGAACTGGGTTTTCATTCCATTGTAAAACAGAAACACACCAAAAGATTACCGAAGAAGATTCAATTAAAATGCGGTCGGTAATTGTATGCTTCCTTGTCCATCCTTCGTTTCTATGGTTTGCTCATTCGATAGCTAGATTGTGACGAATATGTAAAAATTATTCCAATAGGAGTCCTTCTCCGGTTGCTGGTCGACGATTGACTGATGCGCGCGTCGCTGATTGGACTTTGGCTGGCTTCGACTGAACACGATAGAATAAAGAGGAGCAAGAAGCAGACCGAAAGGGGCGTTTCCCTTTGAATGACGAAAGTGGCTAAGATATCGCTCAATGATGTCTGTGTCAGAAATACACAAGAAAAATGTGCTTTTCTATGGAAATAAGACATACCTTGATATTTCCCAATTTTTCAATAGTTTAGTCATAAAAATCAATAGTTTTCATTGTTAGAGTAGATCCGTAGAAAGATTTCCAATCGATTGGTGCAAGAATCTTGAAATTATATCCGGGCGTTTGTAAGTTATTAACAGTCAAAATCTAACCACTTTTCGTGACGCGAGCGATTTTTCGTTTTTAGAAATTCGTCCCCTTGATGCTACAACTAGATAACTTGAAATTTGCAATTTTTGACTTCAATATGTCAAAACATTATTCTCAAACAGATCTGCAAAATATACACAGCTCATAAGCGTGTGATTCAAAATACATAAGTTGAAGTTTATTTTCCAATCATTTTCTCTGCGATTAACCATCACATTGTAAAACGGTCATATTTGCAACGTTGCACATCACAAAATTATGATTTTTGAGTTATCTAGTTGTAGCATCAATGGGACGAATTGTACCCCAGTATGTTGCCGTAAGACGTTATCCAACGTCAAAAAAACTGCAACTCTTTTGATTTTTCATGCAAAATGACCAACTTTGATAAACCATATCTCAGTTATTTATGGACCGATTTGAATGAAATTTTCACAGAATATCAGACATAACTTAATTTTAACATATATTTTTGAGTGTTTTTCCAATCACACGTTGAAAAGCAGTAACGGTTTGACTAAAGTGGATTTTTTATAATTGACATAACTAAACATACTGAAGGAATAGCTTCATGGTATCTTCAGCAAAGTTGTAGATTTTGACGAGATGAATAAGTTTGCTGAAGACAGTTTTTGTGTAAGGCTATCAGAATTTAAGATAAAAAGTTTTAAATTTTTCGTCGACAATTACAGTTTACTTATAAACTTGTAATTGGAAAAATTATTCAAAAATATATGTTAAAACTCAAGTTACATCTGATGTTCTGTGAATGTTTCATTCGAAAATATTTCCATAAATAACTGAGATCTAACTTACCAAAGTTGGTCATTTTGTATGGAAAATTGAAAAAGTTGCAAATGCATGTGAATAAGTTGGGGCCTTCCTTAGCCGAGTGGTTACTAACTACTGGTTAGAGTACGCGGCTACAAAGCAAAGCCATACTGAAGATGTCTGGGTTCGATTCCCGGTCGGTCCAGGATATTTTCGTAATGGAAATTTTCTTGACTTCCCTGGGCATAGAGTATAATCGTACCTGCCACACGATATACGAATGCAAAAATGAAAACTTTGGCAAAGAAAGCTCTCAGTTAATAACTGTGGAAGTGCCATAAGAACACTAAGCTGAGAAGCAGGCTCTGTCCCAGTGAGGTCGTTAATGCCAAGAAGAAGAAGAAGAAGAAGAAGAAGATGTGAATAAGTTCTCAGTTTATTCGACAAACCAGCTAAATATTTCATGGGTGCACAACAGCAACAGGGTAGCGGATCACAGCGATTTAGTTGAAATCTGGAAACGTAGCTCAATTTTGAAATCTTGAGCGATTTCACAAACCAGATTCTGGATTAACAGCTCAGCAGGCTTCTAGCAGCGAGGTACTTCTCGCTAAGCAAGAGCTCTTACCAGCTCGGAAGCGGAAATGGAAAGAAACTGAATCCAACGAAGGCAGCATGTTTTATAACCTTGGTATAGCAGATGATGCTCCTCCCTTTTGTGCTCTTCGCTTTCTGATCGACCAATCTGGGAAATGGGTATGTGCTAATAATGTGTTGGGCTGGGAATTACTTGAAAATTGTGGAGAATACTAATACGTCAGAAATTGGTCGAACATGAATTGTTGGAATGATTGGCATTCCCTAAATATTCAATACGAGCTATTGATAATCAATAGTTTTCTTTATTATGACGGTAAATTTCTGATCCATGGGTGCCAAAATTATTACAATTGTTCAATGAGAATGTCTTTTCAAAAGCATTCTAAATATGTCGCAATTTTGTTACATGGGATAATTTTGCTAATCAAAGTGTTCCCATAAAATATGGAACATAAAAGGCGCTGTTAGAAAAGCCACTCTATTTTACAATCGTTGTGGAATGTTGAGCACTCACCCCGACGGCACTGCAGCAGCGTCCGCGAGTACAATCTCAAATGGTTGAATCATCAATTATTCATGACAAATGAAATTTTGTATGAAGCCGTGAAATTGATTTAGGAATATTAGAAGTTATAAATAAAGTCGGAAATATTTCTCTTTTAACTCTTTTCCACAAATTTGATGGCTCTGAAAAGAACCGATGGCTTTGTTAGCTTCTATGTTGTTACGGATAAATAACACTGCTCGGACCAACAAAACTCAGGGGGCTTCTGGTATTTGCTCCTAACGGGATTGCTGCTTGACCACCAATGATGATTTCATCACGAGTCGAAATTTTGAAGCGCGGGTCAACAGCTCCTCGGCCGATGAAATTTGCGGCGGCGATGACGATGGCTGGGTGAACGCAAACAAGCGGTGAACCACAAAGCGAGAATGACACGCCTGACCGTGTTCACAGTTCGACCGCAAATTCACCTGTGGACTGCTTCCTCTTCTTCTTCTAGGCGACGGCAGCGGTGATGGCTTTAGCTTCGGACGGCATCTTCTCTCGCTCGCTCGACACGGGGGCGTCCTTCGCTATCGATGTCTGTGCCTGAGAAGCACGCCCGGTCAGAGCAAGCCGATCTATCGGCTGCTGAGATGCGAGCCAATCGGAGAGTGAAAAGCAAATGATGTCAAATTTTCTCTAGCCACCCCTATTTATAGATTTGCTTGAAATCAACGTTCTATTTTAAAACAGTTATTAAACTATTTGGACAGGCATGTGGGATTCAGTAAGTAAACGACATGAAGCTTTGATGTCTTATCTTTCGATTGAGGTGCTAATCAAGAAATTTCGTTAAGCCAGCGAAAAGTTATAAACGTTTAAAATATTTCATGCCAGCGTAACGCTCTTGGTTTTGAAATTCCAATTTCACTCCTGTATAGAGAAGAAAGACGTACTTCTACGTCAAAAGTTTTGAATTTTTCGTCGAAAATTACAGTTTAGTCAAACCGTTATTACTTCTAAACTTGTGATTGGAAAAATTATTCAAAAATATATGTTAAAACACAAGTTACATCTGATGTTCTGTGAAAGTTTCATTCGAAAATATTTCCATAAATAACTGAGGTCTAACTTACCAAAGTTGGTCATTTTGTATGGAAAATTGAAAAAGTTTCAAATGCATGTGAATAAGTTGGGGCCTTCCTTAGCCGAGTGGTTAGAGTCCGCGGCTACAAAGCAAAGCCATGCTGAAGGTGTCTGGGTTCGATTCCCGGACGGTTCAGGATCTTTTCGTAATGGAAATTTTCTTGACTTCCCTGGGCATAGAGTATAATCGTACCTGCCACACGATATACGAATGCAAAAATGGAAACTTTGGCAAAGAAAGCTCTCAGTTAATAACTGTGGAAGTGCTCATAAGAACACTAAGCTGAGAAGCAGGCCCTGTCCCAGTGAGGACGTTAATGCCAAGAAGAAGAAGAAGAAGAAGAAGATGTGAATAAGTTCTCAGTTTATTCGACAAACCAGCTAAATATTTCATGGGTGCACAACAGCACCAGGGTAGCGGATCACAGGGATTTAGTTGAAATCTGGAAACGTAGCTCAATTTTGAAATCTTGAGCGATTTCACAAACCAGATTCTGGATTAACAGCTCAGCAGGCTTCTAGCAGCGAGGTACTTCTCGCTAAGCAAGAGCTCTTACCAGCTCGGAAGCGGAAATGGAAAGAAACTGAATCCAACGAAGGCAGCATGTTTTATAACCTTGGTATAGCAGATGATGCTCCTCCCTTTTGTGCTCTTCGCTTTCTGATCGACCAATCTGGGAAATGGGTATGTGCTAATAATGTGTTGGGCTGGGAATTACTTGAAAATTGTGGAGAATACTAATACGTCAGAAATTGGTCGAACATGAATTGTTGGAATGATTGGCATTCCCTAAATATTCTATACGAGCTATTGATAATCAATAGTTTTCTTTATTATGACGGTAAATTTCGGATCCATGGGTGCCAAAATTATTACAATTGTTCAATGAGAATGTCTTATCAAAAACATTCTAAATATGTCGCAATTTTGTTACACGGGATAATTTTCCTAATCAAAGTGTTCCCATAAAATATGGAACATAAAAGGCGCTGTTGGAAAAGCCACTCTATTTTACAATCGTTGTGAAATGTTGAGCACTCACCCGACGGCACTGTAGCAGCGTCCGCGAGTACAATCTAAAATGGTTGAGTCATAAATTATTAATGACACATGAAATTTTGTATGAAGCCGTGAAATTGATTTAGGAATATTAGAAGTTATAAATAAAGTCGGAAATATTTCTCTTTTAACTCTTTTCCACAAATTTGATGGCTCTGAAAAGAACCGATGGCTTTGTTAGCTTCGATGTTGTTACGGATAAATAACACTGCTCGGACCAGCAAAACTCAGGGGGCTTCTGGTATTTGCTCCTAACAGGATTGCTTCTTGACCACCAATGATGATTTCATCACGAGTCGAAATTTTGAAGCGCGGGTCAACAGCTCCTCGGTCGATGAAATTTGCGGCGGCGATGACGATGGCTGGGTGAACGCAAACAAGCGGTGAACCACAAAGCGAGAATGACTCGCCCGACCGTGTTCACAGTTCGACCGCAATTTCTCCTGTGGACTGCTTCTCTTCTTCTTCTAGGCGGTGGCAGCGGTGATGGCTTTAGCTTCGGACGGCATCTTCTCTCGCTCGCTCGACAGTTTGATTTGAGCGAAGCAAGACAAACGGGGGCGTCTTTCGCTATCGATGTCTGTGCCTGAGAAGCACGCCCGGTCAGAGCAAGCCGATCTGTCGCCTGCTGTGATGCGAGCCAATCGGAGAGTGAAAAGCAAATGACGTCAAATTTTCTCTAGCCACCCCTATTTATAGATTTGCTTGAAATCAACGTTCTCTTTTAAAACAGTTAATATACTATTTGGACAGGTATGTGGGATTCAGTAAGTAAACGACATGAAGCTTTGATGTATTATCTTTCGATTGAGGTGCTAATCAAGAAATTCCATTAAGCCAGCGAAAAGTTATAAACGTTTAAAATATTTCATGCCAACGTAACGCTCTTGGTTTTGAAATTCCAATTTCACTCCTGTATAGAGAAGAAAGACGTACTTCTACGTCAAAAGATAACTCAACTTTATATAAAATGAGTAGTAGAAAATCGGTAAAATAGAATGGTGTTTGATTTTCGATGATGTTATTACTTTCAATAAAAGTAACATTGTTGCTAAATAAATAACTTTACTCAAGAAAATTGTTTCAAAAAGAACAAAATGTTTATTATTTATGTGTGATTTTTTGTGTATTCATACACTAACAAATGAGGCCATTTGAAATCACAGATCTGACTGTTATTTTTTTAGTTTCAGTTCAGTCATTTAAAACGACAATATTTTCACTTGTCCCACTAGTTTCCAAAATTTTCAATATTTACCTTGAACTTTGGCACAAACATTAAATTTAAATATAGCATAGATTTAGTAGGAAAAAAAAATCTTATTCATTTTATTTTTTTAAGAACCCTCTCTATACGATTTCCTTTACCCATTTGTCACACGGTACCTTATTTCGATAGTCACTCAAGCAAAATGATTATCTAAATACAGGGACCGGAATCTATTATGATAATTCGCCACAAGAATTCGGGTTGAATTTCATAAATTTGCCTGAAGAATCAAAAAATAAAAACAAAATATATGTTCGCGCTTATTCAGAATCGAACCAAGGACCTCCCGATTCATAAACCAGTACTAACTCCACGAACCTATCGACGGCTGGATGGATGAAGTGACAAAAGCAATATATAAAGCGTTTTATACTGCAATATTCATTCCATTCTTCTGACATGTCCACCATCCATTTGCCGCGTGACCATTTGCCTAAGTGTGCGTTTCCGATGCCATCATTCGGCTTCGGATTGGTTGTGCAATTGTGTGGGTCGGGCGTAAACATTTAGATTGCTCGAATTTTCAAGTCCAATGTGCTCGATTTCAATTGACGGGTTTGCCCGTCTACGCTTAGGAGGCGAATCTTACCATCAATAGGTGGATTTAGCACCTAATACGTTAGGAGGGAAATCCGCCATCCGAATTATTTTGGGTGTAGGTATTCTACTAAAAAGCTCGAAGATTTATTATCATTTCTTCGAAAAGCTTTGTAGGACATTATATCATCAAGGCATACTTAGACACACAAGTACTATCAGAGAATACTCTAGGATTTTCTTTAGAAATAACTCACGGATTTTTCAAAAATTCCTGCAAACAAATCTGAACATTTTTTTGATATTTTCCTGGAGACAAATAACTGAAAAAAAAACTTTGAAAACTTCCAAATGAAAAAAATTGGGTTGAATTGTTTTGAAGAACTTTAGACTTTCTTTAAAAATGTCTGAATCGAACTTTGGAGGGATTCCTGATGGAAACTTCGAAGTATTTTTTTCGCCATGATAAAGAACCTACCAATATGATGATCATTTGAGCTAAACCCATGGTTTGTATTAAGAAAACCAGCCGTGGTAGATACAGGAGTGTATTTTTAATGAAAATGTGTGGGTTTCTCAGAAAAATCCAGAATGAATTCTTGAAGGTATCTTAACGATTCTTGTAAGAACTTGTCGTAATGTCACGAGGATTTAAAAAAAAGTCTTAGAGAGATGTCTGTTCAAATGAGGAACCAAACTCTCATGTCGTGGTTCCTTGTTTTTATTGTGCATGTTTTTTTTTTCAGGCAAGGATTCGCTAAATATCTTTTTTCCAAGACCATCAGTCACTACCAGCCCTGATTTCCCCAAGATATCAAAATCTCCGGATATCTCTATTTGTTGCCTATGTGGTTTACACATTTGAAACAAACGGATAAAACAATGTTTATATATTTTAAGTGTTTCGAATCCAAACTAACTATATTTAAAAATAATTTTTCAGTCACCTAAATTGAATCATTCGTCATTTATGTATTTCAAAGCAACCTGGAAAAACCTGGAAATATCAGGGAATTACATTTCTTGAAATGAGTAGACACCCTGCTAGAGCAGTTGGAAAGCTTTTCCTACCTTCTGAAAGGAAGCTTTCCAAGCATCTGGAAAACAGCGTTTCTAGCTTCTGGATGGAAACTTTCCACGCTACTAGAAGGTAGCTTTTCAATGTTCTGGAAGGAAGTATTCCGAGCTTCTGGAAAAAATATCAAACCTTCTGGGATCCTTAAGCTATCCATGCCTCTAAAATGAAGTTTTCAAGCTTTTGAAAGGATGTTTTTCAAGCAATTGGAAGGAAGTATTCTAACCTGCTGGACGAAAGCTTCATAAGCTCCTCCCAAGCTAATCTACTCCAAGATACTCTCCAAGCTTCACAGCTTCTGGGAGGAAGCTTGCCATCTTTTAGATGATAACTTTCCGAGCTTTTGGAAATAAGCTATCCATGTCTCTGAAAGAAAGTGTTCCAAGCTTTCCAATTGATGCTTTTCAAGCTATTAGAAGGATGTATTCCATGCTTCTGGAAAGAAGAGAAAAAGCTTCTTGAAAGAAGTTTTAAAGCCTTTTAATCTTCTGGTAAAAGCCTTTCAAGCGAACTTTCTAAAGAAAGTCTTTCAACATTTCTTACGTCTTATTCCTTGAAAATTAAACAGCCTGAAGCGCGATCAAAGCAAGCAAATAAAATCATTCGATCTGTCGCGGTCAATGATCGGCAAGTTTTAACAAGTCTGATAAACAGGAGCACCGAATGAGAGCCCCGAAAAGAAAGCGATGATAAAATCCATTTTTTGTTTACTGTTCGGGGTAGGTGTTTTGCTTTACTGGCACGATAAACAATCCCCGAATTTCTTATACTAGTAGTGTCCCCCAGATTTGGAGGGCTTTATCATACACTGCTGTCCCCTCTCATATCGTGCTGCATATTATGATAGTTACAGACAGCGATACGTGAGAGATTCTCTCAATTTTCTCATGATTCAATCCCTGAGCCGTATACATTAGCATTAAACTTAAATCGATAAGATTGCTGCAAGGAAACCTACAGGATCTCCTTTAGAGATTCTAATGACTGGTTTTTGATCATGTTTTTGGTATGAGCGGAGTATTCCAGAGTATTCCATCCAAACAATCCCCTACAGGAATTCACATTAAAATTTATTCAATGATTTTTGAAATAGTTGATAAAGGGTTATTTTAGAAGATATTCTTTAGGAGGTCCTACTCCTACTATTTGTTAACTAATTGTTGGAGTAACTTTCGCACTAATTCCTTCACATATTCCATGATTTCGTGATTATCCCAGATATTTGTTTCCAGAAATTATACAAGATAATTTCCACAAGTTCCTTGAGTAATTATTTCATAGATTATTCCAGAATCTCATAGAAACTATCCTAGATTTCTGAAAAAAAAATCTTTCAAAAATGAATCTATCCTTAAAGTAGTTTAGCTCGAGAATTTTATAGAAAACTTCTTCAGGAATTTCGTCAAAATACTATTTTTAGAATTATTTGCCACTAAAACAACCCCAGGACTATCTGTACGAGTTGTTTTAGGAATCTCTCTTGAAACTCTTATAGGATTTTTTTCAGAGTATCATTCAGAAATATAACTGCAAATTTTTCAAAAGTCTC
This sequence comes from Aedes aegypti, assembly GCF_002204515.2. Classification (NCBI taxonomy): domain Eukaryota; kingdom Metazoa; phylum Arthropoda; class Insecta; order Diptera; family Culicidae; genus Aedes; species Aedes aegypti. Next base: position 387,934,267 of record NC_035108.1, read on the forward strand.
ATTCAAGGATTCGTTTAGGATTATTTCTAGATTACTCAAGAGAATTTATGCCAGAATGCCTCGATTTATTGTAGGAGTCCTGGATGAAAGTCTTGGAGGAAAAAGAAAAAAAAAATACTAAAAATGGATAAATTACTAGGAAACTGTGAATATTCTAGAAAAAGTTCTTCAAGAGTACTTGGAAAAATCTCTGGATGCAGTTCTGGATGTAATTTTTAATTTTTTGTTATATTCTGGAACCTATCCTGAACGAAAGTAGTTTAGAATTACGTGAGAAATTATTTGGAGAAATTCTTCAATAAATGAAAGAAGTAATTCCTGAAATAATCTTTTACAAACCTCTAAAGCAGTCTATGATTACAGTTCGATATCTCCTTGGTTTGGATACGTTTTAAGACATGTGGTCTCTAAAGTACCTAATTTTAGACACTCAGCCCATACCAGCTCTGATATTTGGCAACAGTATTAATTTTTCAACCAACACCCTGTTTTAGCAAGAGTTTTTCTAAATTGCCACTTTTGAAAGTCAGAAGCTTATCCATCAATTACCTTGAAAATAAAATAAACTCAATTTGTAAAACTGCATCCGAACGAAACCTCCCAATCCGGCACTTTGGCGCTAGACCATCATCAATTAGTGGTCACTTTTTCGTTAGAACCGCACCCCTTGCCCATTCAAACGGAACGCCGAAATTGCGCTTCACCAAACACAAAGGTATCGTCGTATGAAATTTGCAACACCATAAAAACCGCAAGAACAATCACCCAGTTTGCTTTCCCTTCTACCTATTACCAGCATTGAATGGTTCAATTTCAACACAAGTTTTGAACACGTGCGGAACATCCATCCCTATCCGATGGAGCGTATCATGGATCGATTCGAGCGAGAGATTCCTTCAACTCAAACCAATTTAATCCCATCCCCCATGCATTTCATTACACGATTCGAAATATCAACAGTTGGCATCCGTGCGCTGATCAACTTCCGCAAAGCAATATCGAGAACTATGCAGTTGCTGCAAGCCAATAACCAACCAGGTATTTCACCCCTCGAAGGAAGCAATAACCGGGAATGGTTCCGTCCGAAATGCGCTCTCATAAACTATCGCCCCGTGAAACATATTCTAAACGGGTGCATAGTGGTTCAGATTTTAAAAAAATCGTGGCTAAAATTAATTATTTCTATAATTTTCCAAATTCCGTTTATGACAAGTGTTGTGGAACATACATAGGGTTTCAGTTCCTGCCTCAAATTGACCATATTTTGTTTCTTAAAACAATGAGGGGTTTTCAAAGTCCAAAATCTTTTTTTTATAAACTAGAATCTCGAAACTTTTTTACAAAAATTGAAAATTTTTTGGATAAATCTGAATCTGAACAACAAATCATTGGCGAACTGCAAAATTGACCATAAAGTTGACCCAATTTTCATCATCGTACCATGGTCTCCTATGAAATTTGTAAACAAATTGTGCACAATAAACTGAAACCACTCAAATTTGTGGTATAAAGTGAGCTGTCATTTTGTTTTCCGTCATTCGACGAGCGAGATTTTATTTTTATGATTTGTATCGATTTCAATGAAATTTTCCAATTTTTGGAAAAAATCGAAACTTCAATTCTATTGTAGATGATAATTTTTTATAAAAAAACAAGAATTTGTAGGTAGGCTGAACCACGAGCATTCTTCTCTAATCGATTCCTCAGACTCTTAGCAGCATTTAAGCAAGATATATCCGCTTGGAGCGATTTGTATGTTATGAAGAAGCTACATATCTACAAAAAAGGTTGTTAATTTAATGGATCAACGACACCCAGAAATGTAAGCTTAAAATGAATTACAATCAAGAAAAATTTTTGCTTAAGGCCACTTTGAATGATATTTCTCCCACAAATTCTAGATACTAAATTATTCTTGAAACAAAATTTTTAATGAAAATATGCGGCACTTTTTTTATGTTCAGTCCCTTGGAGAATGTGTTTGAAAATTGACTTTTGATCAGCTTTTCTAGAAAACTGAACCCTTGTGCAACCAACTGTTGCTTCACGAAATCGAACCAAGTTTAAATTGCTTTCTGAAACTTATTCCGAACTGGAACATATTGAGCAATGTTCCGTCACAGGTCCTTCAGCAAACTTCTATCAACGACGACGGCGGGTGAAATGACTTCTTTTTTGTTCGGGTTGTTGGCGTTGCTCTCTGTTTTGCATTCCGGAAGGATTGGCTTCGCATTGTTCGGAAGCTGAGTCACAGTCCTTTGTAGCCTTCGGGGACCAGCCAAAGTTTGGCTCGAGAGCGGCTCGTAAATCAAATTCTGGTGTCATTATTGTGTTATTTATTTTTATTAGGTTCACTAGCATACTTTTTCCTTAGTTCCGTTGTACAGAAACTTCTCGGGATCCTTTTTTGTTTGCTCTCTTGCGGAGGAAACTTCTGTTTGCGTGGGTGCCTCCTGTCTAGTCATAGTACTTTTCTTATCCTTACACAGTCTGTTGCTTCGGATTTTTGTTCTCGACTGGACTTTTTTTTTATTCCTATTTCTGGTTTACACTCTTATCCGTGGGTTTATTATGCTCGGAATGGCAATTTATCTTCCACGTGTTACAGGGTTTTGACATGACCGGACAAGATCCTCCGCCTTTCGAAAGGTCACGGTTGTTGGGTAAGAGGCGATGGATTGTTGAAATTATTTTCTCCGGGTTTCTGGCACGAATGAACACAATTTAATCTCAGTGGGTATGAAAAGTTGAGGGCGATTTAAATTGTTAAAGTCATTCTTCAAATGAATTTTTCGATTTTTGATAAAGGGCTCATGAGAATATGAAAAAATATTATTGCTTCAAAAATTTCAGTGTCTTCAGGGTAATTCCATATAAAACATTTTCCATAAATTCTCGAAAACATCCAAAGACGAATTTTATGAATAATCTTGGAGAGTTTCCTCATTTTGTAGTGGATGAAACTTATAAATCATTTCAAAAGAGGTCTTAAGCAGAAGTATATATTTTCATTAATCTTTCTTATTATTTCTGATATTCTAGTTGGATTTTTGGTAATGTTCTGCAATTTGGCAAAAAATACGTAGTTATTCGACCAGGAAAGCTACGAGGTGTTGTGAAGATCAACCCCAAAAAATAATAACAAAAAAAGAAGCAAAAGGTTAGTAGGTGTTACAGGATCAACCTGATTTCCCTGTAGTTACCAACTACTGGATTATATAAGAAGGGCATACAACTTAATTTTTTTCTGCTGCAAAGCTTTTTTTTAAATACACACCAGCGTCCCTTTGTAGAAATAATTTTGCCTCCTTGAAGTAGTACCATCAGTGCATTAGTAGCCGCTCATGCCCCTATTACCGCTCACTAGTGCAAAAACGGATTTTTCGTTTTAAGTTTTCTAATAAAAATTACTTGGGCAACCACTCCAGTGTTTTTTTCCTGAAACTCCATGTAAAAAAATCTAGTTTTCTTGGGGTAATCCGGGATGCAATTGAAATAAAATTCTTGAATCCCTAAAATAATTGCAACGGTGTACTTAGAAAATTCTTGGTAAAAATTCAAAATCATTTCAAAACAATGTTTCTGGAACGAAGAAAATTTTCAAAATTTCAATTATTTTCTATGATTAATTAATTTTTTTCGAGAATGTCTAATGGGACTCAATAAAGATATTCCCTTACTGATTATAACATTGTTTTTGTATTTTTTCTTAACACTTTTCCTCCAAGAATTTCTCGAGGTTCAATGAGAATTATTGCTACAGAAATTCCTTCAAAGATTCCTACGAGAATTCTTTCAAGAATTCCTACGACAATTTATATACAAAGATTCCTCCGGCACTTCATCAAGAATTTTTTTCAGTGATTGATCCGGGAATTCCTCCTGGGATTTCGCCGGGTATTCTTCCAGCGATTATTACAAGAATTTCTCCAGGAATTTCTGGAATACCTACAAGAAATCCCTTTATGGATTCTTCTAGGAGTCCTTTCAGGGATTCTTCCAGGAGTTACTTCAGCCCTTCTTCCAGAAGTCTCTTCAAGGATTCCTTCAGGACATGCTCCAGGGATTTTTTAAGGATATTTGATGGGAAATCCTACAGAATGTTCTTCAAAGAATTTTAGAATTTCCTAAAGGTATTCCTCCCGGAATTATTCCAAGGATTCATCCTGGATATCCTTCACAGATTTCCTCCTCTGTGTCTGCATATTTCCTCTTCAGATTTTTTTTGTCATATTTTCTACTATTTCTTCCACTGATTCCTCCTGAAAGTTCTCCAGAAATTATTCCAAGGGTTTTTGCAATAATTCAGTTATTACTTCAGCTAATCTTATGGGACCTCCTTCAAAGATTCATTTAGGATATTCTCCAGAAATTTCCTTCTTCTTATTTTTCTTCTTCTTGGCATTACCGTCCTCACTGGGACAGAGCCTGCTTCTCAGCTTAGTATTCTTATGAGCATTTCCACAGTTATTAACGGAGAGCTTTCTTTGCCAAAGTTGCCATTTTCGCATTCGAATATCGTGTGGCAGGAACGATTATACTCTATGCCCAGGGAAGTCAAGGAAATTTCCATTACGAAAAGATCCTGGACCGACCGGGAATTGAACCAAGCCACCTTCAGCATGGCTTTGCTTTGTAGCCGCGGACTCTAACCACTCGGCTAAGGAAGGCCCCTTTTAGGAATTGCTCCAGAAACTCCTACAGCATATACTTCAGGGATTCCCTCCCCCAGGGATTCCTCCAGGATATTCCATGATCAAGGAATACCTCCAAGCATTCTTCTACGGATTCATCCAGAAATTCTTCCAGTGATTACTCCAGAAATTTAATAGTAATATGCCCAGGAGTGTTTTTCCGAATCCCCACCAAGGATTCCTTCAAAAATTTCTTCCAACAATCTCATCACGAGTTCTTACAGGAATTCCTCTTGGTGTTTTTCAGTAAGCCGTTGAGGGATTTTTGAAGGAACTCCTTGAAGAACTCCTGGAGGAATCCATAAAGGAAAATCTTTGGAGGAACTAGTTAAGGGTCATTAAGAATCCCTTGAGGAACTCTTGGAGGTATTGCTAGAAAAAAATCCTGAAGGAATTTTTTAAGGAACTCCTGGAATAATTTCTGAAGAAACTCCTGGAGAAAACCCTGAAAGAACTCGTGGAAAAATTTCTGAAAGAACTGCTGGAGGAATTTCTGAAAAATAACTTCTGAAGGAACTTTTGGAGAAATTCCTGAAAATAAACCTGCGGGAATTCCTGAAGAAACTCCTGGAGGAATTCCTGAAGGAGCCTCTGGAGCAGTTCATGAAGTAACTCCTGAATAAATTCCTGAAGGAACCCCTGGAAAAATTCCTAAAGAAACTCCTGGAGAAATTTCTGAAAATAGCCCTTGAGGAATATTTGGAGTTATATTTTAAGGAATACCTGCATGAACTCCTGAAGGAGTATCCAAAGAACCTTCTGGAGGAATTTTAGAACGAACTTCTAGAGAAATTCCTGAAGGAACTCGTAGAGAAATTCCGGAAAAAAATCCTGAAGGAACTTCTGGACGCATTTGGAGATACTCCTGGAGGAATTCCTGAAGGAACTCTTGGAATAAATGCTGACGGAACTCTTGGAAGAGGTATTATTGAAGGAACCCCTGAAGGAATTACTAGAGATACTCCTGGAGGAATTCCTGGAGACACTCTTGGAGGAATTCTTGGAAGAATTCCTGAAGGAATTTTTTGAGGAATTTCTGAATAAACTCCTTTAGGAACTCTTGAAGAAATCTCGGTAGGAATTCATTAAGCAATTCATAGAAGAACTACAAATCTCTGAAAAAAAAATTACAACCCTTGTAGAAATTCCTTAAAGAATCCGTGGATAAACTCCTGGATGAATTTGACGAGGAACCTCAGGAGCAATCCCTAAAGTAGCTTCTGGAGAAATCCCTAAAGAAATTCTAGGAGGAATATCTAAAGGATCCTCTAAATGAACTCTTGTTTATCCTTTCAACCAAAGATCAAGACGGTCGAGTATAGGCTGAAGAATTTCCGGAATCGATAACCCCGCAGCTAATCTCTAAACTGCCCGTATGAACTAAATTCTCAAGGAATTTGCAACAGTCAGCCAAGCAAGTCACTGTTTATACATGGAATCCTCCAACAACCTAAACTTCCAGTACGGGTGATACATATTCAAACATTAAATAGAAAAAGCTGGAATTTGCCAAGAAATTTGTTCCGGGTATTAGCATGATCATTATCCCATCATATTCCCAAAAACATTCTTAAAGAGTTTTTTATACAAAATCTGGGGATATTCTCGAAGGTGATTTATTTGAAGAGTGCTTGGAAGAGTTTTCGAAAATTTTGTGAAGATTACCTGTATACTCTGGGATTGTTCTTTAGACAATAAGAAAAACCTTATAAAATTTCGATGGGAGATTCCACAAGAACAACTAAAAGATTTTATAAATTAATATGAATACAAAACCCCATGAGAATTTGCTAGTGAAATACTGAAGGTTTCCTTGAATGAATCTTCCGAAAACCCCATCTAAAGACGCCTGGAGAATATTTGGTCGTTATCTAATAATTCTGGAGACATTTCTCTACGGAATTATTGGAGTAATGTGTAACATCCTAATATTGTAAGTTCAGCCAATTGTTATAAAATGCATCGCCGAAGTTGTATTTTTCTCGGAATCCATGCAAGATACCCTACTTCGGAAGTAGGGTGTATTCGAGCGCATCCAGATGAGAATCGTATGCACCACTTCCGAAGTTAGTTATCTCACACAGGTTCTGAGAAAAACCCAACGTCGGTGAGGAACCATTTCTAACTTTATACCGCGCTGACAAAATGATCCAGTGGTCGCATTCCGCTAGGAACTTGATTCCTAAATATGATCCAAAATGTTTGCAAATCCAAATTTCAACCGCAATGCCCATACCGTAGATGAAACTGTTTGCACACAACTTTTGCACAGTTGTTTCTGATCTCAAATGGTCGGCGTTAAGTCAGAGGGGACCAAGTACACAACTTGGGAAAATTGGATTATTTTTTCATCAGATGAGAAATTACCTTACCTCCATTTCACTTTGATCAGATTTGATAAATGCTGTCAATTGCGAGAGATATGTAATAAATTTACTTTGGATGATAAGTAAAAATCGATAAAAGTGTGCAGTCAGAATGGACCAAGTGCTTATTACCATAACAGCGAAAATGATCAGCGCGCTGATGAATGCGAGGAAATGAAACCATTTCAAGAGATTTGTCAGATTTGTCGACATTGATTGATTCTTTTACTCATCTATCAATATAAATTCATAAATATTACTTAATTCGATGCTCACTGAACGGTGGTCTTTATCTTTTTCACTAACGTTGATACAGTGAGAGGCAAAATAAAGTGCCCACCTTACCAGTTTTCGAATTTCTCTCATTGATTTGGTTCAAATTAAAGTTAACACACCTAAATCTTTTGTGATATTTTATTTTTGATGTTCTTTTAAAGTTGCACTTACGAAATTTTGATTAAAAAAAGAATTTTTGGGGGTGTTTTTCATGGAGTGGAGTAGGAAGCGTCGTGAAAATCGACGGAATAATGACGGCAGATTCCTACATTAACATCTTGCTGGAAAATCTGGAGGTTTCGCTGATCCAGACGGGCCTTGAAGAGAAATTCATATTTCTCTAGAACAACGACCCGAAGCATACTGGAAAGAAGACCAAGTCTTTCTTCCGGTCTTGTCGGATTAAACCGCTGGAATGGCCTCCACAAAGTCCAGACCTCAACCCCATCGAGAATTTGTGGGCGATTCTCGATGCTAGGGTTGAAAAAACTGGTGTTACCAACAAAAATAATTATTTTGAAGCCTTGGAGCGCGCCTGGGAAGAACTAGATCCACAACACCTACAAAACCTGGTGAAAAGCATGCCGAAGAGCCTCCAGCAAGTCCTTAAGGCCAAAGGAGGACACATTAACTATTAAATTGCTTTTTATTTTTCTTAAATCATCTTTTCTGGGGCCAAGAAGGAAGTGGGCACTTATTTTTGTCACTACTTTTTTTTCAATACAAATTGATTTTCTTTTTCTTTAAGTAAAATTCTTTTTTTTATCAAAATTTCGTAAGTGCAACTTTAAAAGAACATCAAAAATAAAATATCACAAAAGATTTAGGTGTGTTAACTTTAATTTGAACCAAATCAATGAGAGAAATTCGAAAACTGGTAAGGTGGGCACTTTATTTTGCCTCTCACTGTAAATACCATAAATAATAACAAATCTGTCACCTCTCTTCATATTCGTAAAGCACAGAGAACACACAACTACACACATGACAAAGAATATTCTGTCAGCCATGCATCCACCGGAGAGTCTCAAATATCGTTGCCGACGATGTTTTTTTGACAGCCCGGTATCACCCCGGTTCGACCCCGAGCCCGGCACGATAGCTTTGGTGTGAACGCTCACATATGGAACACATGAAAGTTATTCAAAACATAACTCGGTCGGGCCCCGGACACGTCCCGGCCCCGGCCCGGCACGGCGCAATGAGAATAGCCCTTATCCGGCAAAATAACAGACTAAAATTCAAGCGTGTGCTAGAATAAGGGCGTAAGTCGCAAGATCAATTTCTCTTCATCGATCCTCTCTTCAGTGAATAAAGGTGACAAGATGCGGGTTTCTTTCACCTGAGGTGAAAAAATGCTGACAAACTTGCGTCTTGTCACCTTTATTCACTGAAGAGAGGATCGATGAAGAGAAATCGATCTTGCGACTTACGCCCTTATTCTAGCACACGCTTGAATTCTTTAATATTAAATGCATTATAAAAAGTTTGATAATGAATATCAAACTTTGACATTGAAGTGGTTTTAAGAAATTCACAGAATTTCCAATTTTTCATAGTTCTTCTCAAAAAACTCAGGATCTCAGAAATACTTTGCTAATAATTTAGCCAGACTTCCAGGTAGAAGCTCATAAGGACTCCAGGAGATTTTATCCAGAGATCTTAAAAAGAATCCTCCAAGTTAGGAGATAGCAAAGCATCTGATTTCCAGCAAGCGTCAAGTACCTATCATCTCAACTTAAAAGAGTGTTCTAAGGACATGTGAACATAAGTCTTTGGAAAAATTTTGAGGTATTTTTATCATAAACTTCCCTTAGCTGCTATGTTTTATGTTTTGGTTATTGATAATTTCGGTAATAACCCAAGCTAAATAATTCCGATTTTACAAAACGGATCAGCACATTTGCGTTGAAACTTGAATTGACTTAAAAAAAAAGATTTGAAGTTAATTTGGGGAAATTGAGCATACCACACAAAATGTAAATACATACAGCCTACGGTAGCTGTTATGTATTTCAATTCCTGACTGCCAATCGATGCAGATAGAAGCCAACCTCTCCAGTCTCATTTTGTAAAGTTCTGATCCAATACAATCCCTCTCAGCCGCCTTATTGTTCCTAAGCTGTAAACATCTCGTAACGTGGGATACGGCACATCGGCCTCGTTTACCGTACCGATATATCTATGCCTCCTTTCATCTTGGTGTTCTGCGTCCACGTCATTCAGGTGTTCATCGTAGTGTCACATCCACCTATCAATCAACTCTTCCAACCGAAGTCTGCTTATCTATTTGTATCGCTCCACAATATTCTAAAAACGTTTGACATTGTTCTTCAAATCAACCGTCGATTCTTTCCGCAAATTTAAAGTATTCAGTTAGCAATACTCCATAGATTACAGGTAGGCTCTATATCGAAGATCAATCTCAGTGAAAAAAAAAGATAAAATTTGTTCGTGGACTTTAACAAAACAAAATGCATCACTCTTTCCGGTTACCCTTCATGCTTGTGCCAATCCAGATCGGTGCAAAAATTTGCATGCTGCCGGAAGTTTCCTCTCATGCGAAACGTATTTGCAGCAATCCTCCTTGTCCAACTTACACTGGTAGTGCATTTGGCACGGCTCCACAAACTCAAAAAAAAAACACTCTATACCATCAGCCAGTCAGCGGCCCCGAAACGACTCGAGGGTCGATTTGAGGCGTAAAATAATAACAATTATTATTATTATGAAAGAGGTCATCCATGCATCCATCCATCTAGTCACACCGCTCAACATGTTACATTGTGCATCCCGTTTTCCTCCGATTTGGCACAACTCTGCTGACTGGGGAGAGGGATCTGCCGTTGCTGCTGCTGTGCCGAAATGCATTGCATCAGAATCAGACTCCGGCATGATTGGAGCAAACCCACACGGTAAAAAATAGGCACCATGCTATCAATAGTTCTGCACTTGGATTTACACTACTGTTGAATCTTTACAAAATCAAGGTTACAGCACTTGAATTCAACGTTGCATGTTTTGATTTGAAATAAAAAAAAAATTAAAATAAACATTTCCGCCTGACCCAGATTTGAACCACCTACCTTCGGAGTGCAAGTCCAGTGTCTTACCTCGACACTAACTCGCATCTGTTGAAACGGATTGAATTGATCTCAATCACTTTCTACAACGAGCTGTCAATGATTGCTCTCATACAAAAGACATGATGTTAAAAATCAACGACTTTTCACTTCAGAGTCTAGTTCTAGAGACAGTAGAGCAAATCCAAAGTAGAAACTCTTCAAATCATGGTGATTTGTGTTTTGAATTGAGTCAAGTGATCAATCTATACAATCGAACGTGCTGATTTTTTACCGTGCAGACAAAAAGGGTAAGGTACCGTGATCCGGGGTGGCTTTGATCAGTTTCTTTTGTAATTTTCACATCTCATTCGCATGAACAAAGCTTGATTTTCTAAAAAATCTTAGTTATTATAACAATATAAGCTTAAGTAGCATAATTCTAGTATTAATAAAGTTTCGAAGAAAAATGTTTCATCGAATTTTTCAAGAGGCTTATACCGACCGATGTTACTCCGTTTCACGGTACCAAGCAGCGTGTGGCGATGTATGGGGATATGCATTCCGAAAAAAAAAACTGGGTTGTTGGGTGATGTAAAGCAAAATGTTTTGCTTGTTCGGTGCTGCATGTTGTGTGTATGTTCGCCCCATCAACAAACAAACGTTACTTTGTAATGGAAAAAAGGGCTCTTTATCGGTTTTTGTTTGTCCAATGCCGGGAAGGGCGGCTGTAGTAGCTAGCTAGCGTCTTCTGGCTGCTGCCGTGTGAGTCACAACAGTTAATATTTTATGATGTGAAAAATTAGTCGGGTCATAGCGTTGTTGCATGAGCAATGAATGAAGTAGTAAAATCCATTTGCATATAGTTTTTTATGGGTGTTGTTGGCAGACATGGTGAAATTGCTCTGACAATAAACACTTGTTTGTTTATGAGCCGAGAGATGGCCGTGTGCCAATCTTTTCTTGCATCAACAAAGTCATATTTTTGTAAGTCTCGCAAAGATTAAAATTGTAATTGCTACTTCTCTATTTAACAATCATCATTCTGATATGAATATTCCAGAATTGAGTGAAAAACACAAAACATTCGAATAAATAAATATAAATCAAATTAGGAATTGAATTCCCAAATTAAATTCATTGCAATATTATCTGCGTCATCAAAAAACTCAGTTCATCTCATTCTGTTCATCTCTAATGTTATTGAAACGCTTAATCTGGTCTCGATATCCAGCGAAGCCTAAAAGAAACATACAACGAGTACTTCCGAGAAAAAAAAACAACCATCAGAGCAGCATACAACGCATGTGTGTATCTTTTCTCAACTCAAAAACAGACAAGCAGTAAAGTACCGTAAGCTCAATCAGTGTAACTTTCAGTTTCAGTACCATGCTTCTTTGTTGTTACGTGGGTGGTCCCCACGGTGAACAGATTTTGTGGCAATTGCGTAATCATTCCGCACACAATTAACTCTCTGAAACAGAGCAAGACCAAATTGAACTCAGTGGCAAACTGAGAAATGAATGGAAATGTAACATTAATGTAAAGAAATGTGGTTAAAATTATTCTACGTTGCTTTCAGAAATTTTTCTCTTGTTCGTTGTGCTTCCCAAGTATGAACATAACTTCTAAATATCATAATATTTAAATTCATAATAATAAAGGAGCAGAATGTAGAACATAATATTTTGTCTTTGATGTGATCATAAATACTCCCGAATATGTAAAATTTACAGCAAATTCAGAAGATCATCAATGAAAATGGTTTTCCAATTCAACAAGACAAAATAGGAAAAATATAATTCAGAGACAGTATTTAATAATCCACGAAACGCAACGACTGCTAGACATCCCACCCAAATTTCAGTGAACGAATTTGTTGATTCGGTTCTCCCAATTTCGCTTACTCTGGCAAGTGAAATAAATCACTCCTCCGGGCGGCGGGTGCGTCGTTTCAGCTCGAATAGGATGCTTCCAACCACGGCGATGCCGACCTTGGCACGACCGCCTCCGTTTCGAAACAGATTGCTCTTCTTCTTGGCACTACGTCTGCACTGGGACAAAGCCTGTTTTTCAGCACAGTATGTAAATGGGTACTTCCACAGTTATTAATTGAGAGCTTTCTTTGCCAAAGTTGCGGATAAGTCAAGGAAGGTTTCATTACGAAAAGATCCAGGACCATCCGGGAATCGAAACCAGACACCTTCAGCATGGCTTTGATTTGTAGTCGTGGAATTCACCACTAGGCTAATGAAGTCCCCCATCTCCGAGTCAGACTGTGTGACTGCCAATTTATGTGTTTTCTTATTCGAATAAACTCTGCCATGATGGTGCATGGGCGAGAATTGGATTCAGGCACAATAAGAATTATGAATTTCATTTGTCGCCCAATATCGGTCTTGATATCTCATGAAGCGGTATCTTCTTCGAAACGAATTTGATCAAGATTAATTTAGGGTCATTCATATTCGGAAGAGTATTTCAGACTAACTTGGAAGTTGGAACAAAATTTTTGTCGCTTGAAGTTTTTTTGTGCAGTTTTCATTCAACTTAGGAAAATTAACTTATTTAATCAAATATTTGAAATGTCTCGTTGTCTTCGTAGTAAATTGATTTAACTGCTGGCCACCACTCGTTCCCGGAAATCAATTCCATTTAAAACAAAAGTCCAGAGAAGCACTTTGCTGAAGCCGCCGGTCCATTTGTTTAAAAGCGGGCGATTGCTTTCAACGCAGCCTCTTCTGCACCCAGCCAGAGGGATTTCATCGGAAGCAGTTTCTCAGGAACCAATTGAAAGCTCTAATTGGAAAAGTGATGCGATGATTAATGATTTGCGGGCTCGTTTTGACTGATTTGCTGTCGCCCTCGCCAGTGATGTCCCTATAGATGGTAATTTGATTTGCGAGGATACACGTTTAGTTGGATATTGCTGCTCGTGGCTATGGTGGTACTTGTTGGTAAGGATCTGATTGAAGTCATATGCACTTTCTATTCATCCAACTACGTTCGTCTTCGTACTGTAAGGTACAGTAGAACGAAATTTGACTGAATTATGTGCAACGATTGAAAATGAAAATTGACGAAAATATATAGCTATCGCGCAGCTATTCAGCAAGACCAAGCTGAGGGTCGTGAGTTCGAATCCACCGGTCGAGGATATTTTTCTCGACTTCCCAGTATCTTCGTACCTGCCATACGATATACACATGCAAAAATGGTCTATTGGCATAGAAAGCTCTCAGTTAATAACTGTGGAAGTGCTCATAAAAATTCTAAGCTGAGAAGTGGGCTTTGTCCCAGTTGGGACGTAGCGCCAGAAAGAAGAAAAATATATCGCTTATTGCAGTTACGCCTATATGATGCTTAACGCAAGAAACAGGGATTGAATTTTGAGAAAATTTAGAAAATCTCTCACTTTTCGCTCTCTGTAACAATCATGATCCGAAACACATCATGAGAAGATGTTTATCATCTTCTGCTACAGCTCTGATTAGATCGTGGGATACTTAACAGTACATGAGAGAACCCATCGAAACAAGCTCCACCAAATTCTCGATAGACTTCAGACCAGACATTGCAGAATTCGTTCTCATTTGATTTAGAAGCACGAACAAAGCGAACGAAGTCAAACATCTAATTTGTACCAGTCCATGATCGGCAAAGTATCGCAAGTTGTAACAATTTTGATAAATAAGAGCGAACGAGAGGCATGAAGAGAGTGATGATCTTTCTCCTTTTTTCGCTCTTGTTTACTGGGGTAGGTGTTTTATTTTACTGGCACGATAAACAATCCCCGAACAGTCGATAGCAATGGTGTCCCCCAGGTCTGGGTCTTGTTTTATCATGCACTGCAGCTCCCTCGATCTAATCAGAGCTCTCATTATGTGCTGCTAAGCATTGTTGATACGCGAGCGATAAGTAAGATATTCTTTCAATTTTCTCAGGATTCAATCCCTATTTCAGATATTTTTCTATCAATTAATCAATTAATAGATTACCTCTAGGATTTCTTTCTAATTTTTCTCCTAAAATTTTCAAGGATTTTTGAAATTTTTTTAAGTTGTTGATTTTTAGAATAGTCTTTTACCAGACAATTCCCCGTTCCCCCTTTGAATCCTCGTTATTTATGGTCGTCTTTAATGGAATGCTTCCATGGAAATCTCCTAGAAATTAGAGGAGCACGGAAGGAACTTTCTTAGACTTTTATACCTGAATAGAAATTCCTCTAACAAATTCTACAGTAATGCCTCTAAGAATCCTTTCATATATCCATCAAAAAATTTTATCACTTTATCTTCCAGGTAGCCCTTTAGAAACTCCACTAATTTATTAAAGACGTCCTTCTGTAATTCACCAACAAATCTCTCTAAGATCAACATAGAATATTGTTCCAGACATTCACCAAGAAGCTATTTGAGTAATTTCCGGAGATTTTTTCCAGGCAAATCCCTCGAAAGTATTACACCCTTCGAAATTCTTCCGAGTGCTCTTTCAGGTATCCTTTCAACATTTTGACCAGACATCCTGTAACGATGCCAAAATTTTTCCCAACTCTCTTTCAAGGAATAATTCCACATATTTGTACAAGTGTCATCAGAAATAATTAAAAAAAAATCTCACGATTTCAATCTAGCCTTTTCCATGAATTCCTTTCGGTTCTACCACAGTTTTTTCACAGAGATGGTCCCAATTTCTAAATCTTATTCCTATTGAGGTTTTTTCTCTGGAAAATCATAATCGGTCTCTGTTCAGAATTATATTCAAACTTGTCCAATATTTTTTCATAGGCATCTCCAGGTTGGCTTCTAAAGAAATGTTCACGTGTTTTCCAGAAGTTTTCTAGGAATGTCACTACAATGTTTTTTTTTTTCATTCTTCCAAATGAAAGATTATACAATAGACTCTACTGCTCTTCCTTCAGTATTCTACGATTTAATTATTTTCTAGCAGTCTGTCATAGTTTCTTTATTTATTCTTCAAGTTTTGACGAAAGTTGCTCCAGAAATTTGTTCTGAATAAAATTCCTTTGAAACCCCTCGACAAAATTCTTTAAAATTAAGAGGTAATTTCTGCAGACATTTCATCGGTAAAAATGTATTATTTATGGAAAATCGATGGAAGGTCCTCGAAAAATATTTGAAAATGGTTTTGGTGAAATCCCTAAACACATTCTTTAGAAGAATCTTAAGGAAACTTAGGAGGCATCATTTAACGAACTACTGTAAAATTTTAAGAAGGAATTACTGTAGGAAATCTTTGACGGTTCTGTGGATTTTTTGCAGGCAAATTATTCTTAATCCTGAATGGGTTCATATACTGCCTTTTTTTCAATCTGGAAGGATTTTCAAAAAAATATGAGAGATTCCTGTAAGCACATACTGGTGGTATCTATACAAGGAACAATATGTAACAATATCTGGCAGACTTTGTTGTAGTAATATCCCTGTAAGAATTACCGGAAAACTTCGTGTATGAATTAATGGAAAAATTTCTTTTGCGAATTTCGTAGTAACTTCTGGAATTATTTCTCTATCAAGATTCCTTAGGATAATTCCTCAAGAAAAATGTCATTGTCTTGGAACTTCGTTCAGTTCTTGGAAGTTTCCTTATAAGAACACATATCCATTTTGGAGATAATAATATTTTTTCTGCTCGGATTATAAAATACATTTCCAGAATAAATTGTTACAGGGCTGGTAGCGATGAGTGTCTTGAAAATATGAACTTTTGAGTTCTCCTGCCTAAAAAAAGAGACCAAATAGAAACCAAAAAGAGACCGACAAGAGACAAAACAAGAATTAAGAAAATAAATCGAAACCTAACAGGGACTAGGAAATAAGAGTATGGTTGCTCATAGAATCAGATCAGATATTTGTCTAAGAAAATCTGTAAGCCCTTTTTTTGAGAATTATTCGTAACATAAAGACAAGTAATACTGCTGGTATTGCTGTATGCATTTTTCATGATTTTCTCTAGAATAAATAAGGTACTTGTCAAAAGATTCAGATATTACTCAGACAATTTTTTCAGCAGTTCATTCATTGTTATTTCCCATGGAATTCCTTCAAGAATTGGAATACCTCCATGATTTTTTTTCGGAAACCTCAAGAATACAACCTGCATTTTTTCAAGAATAACTTCATGTATCCATCCAGGAATTTCTTAAATACATCTTTCAAAATGCTCCTCAGGAACTTCAGAAATTGCTTAAAAAACATGCTTCAGTAATTCCTCTAGGATAAACATCGAATATCATTACACTAATACTCCCAGAAGCTTATCGAGTAATTCTTCACGATATTCTCTAGGCAAACCCCTCGAAAGTCCAAGTATTCCTTCCTTCAAAGTTCTTCTAAGAGCTTTTTCAGGAATCCTTTCAAAATTTTGTCCAGATATCCACGTATGATTTTAGAACATTTTTAAGGAATGATTTCAGATGGTTTTACCATTTTTCGCAAGTGATTTTCTAGGAATTGTTTTTTGCATTCGTTCTGAATTTTTCCTATGGTCTCTGTTGAGGTTTCTGTTCTAAATTGTACATCTTTTCCAGAGGCATTTCCAAGTTTTTCTCTTAAAAAAATGTTCACGTGTTTCTTCAGATATTTTCTAGGAAATTCACAAGAATTTTCTACAATTTTTTTCCAAGTTCATCATAACACTTTTCAAAAATTTCTTCTAATATTTTTCCCAAATTTTCTAATATTTTTCCCAAATTTTCTAATATTTTTCCCAAATTTTCCAATACTGCTGGTATCTATACAAGGAGCAGTCTGTCAACATGGCAGACTTTTCTGTAGGAATTTCTGGAAAATTTTATGTTGGAATTTTTTGAAAAATTTTCGTTAAGATTTTCGTAATAACTGTTGGAGTCATTTCTCTGTTAATCCTCTGATATCCTCAAGAAAAATGTCATTGTCTCCTTCAAATGAATTGTAGAAAGCATCCTTATAAGTATCCATAACCATTCTGGAGATAATCATGTTTTTTTTTCTGTTCAAACTTGTGAAGACATTTTCAAAATAGTTTGCTGCAGCGCCGGTAACGACGAGTGTCTTGAAAATATGAACTTGAGAGACCTTTTGTCTAAAAGAAGAAACCAAACATGAATTAAGAATCATAGAATCAGCTCAGATATATCTCTGAGAAAATTTCTAAGACCATTTTTTGAGAATTCTTTGTGACATAAAGACAAATAATATTGCTGGTATTACTGTATGCATTTTTATGACTTTCTCTCGGAATTTCATCAGAAATGTTATTTTTCTAATGATTCAGATATTACTCCGTAGATTTTTTTCCGGTAAGTAGTTCATCTATCCGAAGAATTTGCATAAAGAATGACTCCAAGAATTTTGTTTCGGAAACCTCAAGAATATAACCTATATTTTATCAAGGATAACCACAGCAATGACCTCAGGATTCCCTCTAAAGATTCTTTAAGATATTTTACATGAAAGTGCTAAGCCATCCAGGATTTTCCCGGTGATTCTTCCATCAATTTCCCAAGAACATATTTCAATAATCCCGTTTAGAACATTTTCGAAATCCCAACCACAAACTTCTTTGGAATCCTTCAGGAATGTCTTAGACTTTTATTCACAATTGTCCTTTATATTTCAACTAGGAACTTCTCTTAGGATACCCCCGTGAATTACTTCAGAGATTCCTTTAGAAATTCCTCCATTGTTTTCAAATATTTCCCAAGAAAATGTGCAATTATTTTTCCAGGTGTTCTTCATGGAGCTAAAACCTTGAAATATCGGAAGGAATCCCTAAAGAAAATTTGAGATAGGAGGATTTCCTTAAAAAATGTCCTGTAGCGTTAACAGGCGTGCATTTATTTTTATCTTTTGAAGATTACATGGAGATTTTTATGAGACTCTATTGAGACTTTTTTTTTGGAAAAACTTCAAGAGTAGTTCTTAGGAGTAGTGTTTGATCTTTTGACCTTGACGCTTTCTCCTGCGGGGGCGGGCGTTGAGGGCAAGATCTCGAAAGTGGATTGTTGCTGCTCAGTCAAGGATGACGGATCGATTGGTGAGCTCGTTTCATGCTACTATTTCTAATCTATAAAATATGTATGACTGCACATTTAATCGTAAATATGATATTTCAACAAACTATGAATGGTTCGTCATTGTGAGTGTCGACATAATTTTGATTCATGAATTATTATTGAAAAATTTACTTAAAATTTTACCTTTATTTTTGTAATTAAAAAAGACTTTGAATGGTTCGACACTAAAAGTGTAGACTTGCGAAAGGTTCACTCTATTCAACAAACTTTAAATAGTTCGTCACTGTAAGTGTCGACATACGAATAAGAGTGTTGGGAATGTTACACTTAGATATTTGTTAAACAAACTTTGAATGGTTCGTCACCTCAAGTGTCGGCATAATTTTCTTCTACATAGAAATTGTTCATATCAAACGAAAATATTATTTATCATAGTCTAATCGCTTATCAAAGTGAATCCTGTGTCCCAACGATCCTTCCCATCAACAAAAATCCCTATCAGTAACCTTTGTGGAGATGCAGAGGCAAACACGATCTCCAAATAGCAAAGGTTACACACTAACACTCCTTCCCCCAATCTAACCTGACTGCAAGGACGTGGCCGGCGCCGTTATTGACCCTGTATAAATAGAGGCACTGAATTATGCACACTGAAGAAGATTATGGCCAATCCCAGCCGAACTTCTAGTTGATTCTTTGTGCATTTTCACTGACTTCGGTCAATCACGGAATAGCAACCATTGATATGTGTAGTCAGTCTAAGCTAAGCTAAGCTAAAAACTTCAAGAGTAGTTCTTGGAAGAAATGTTGAAGAATTCCCTAAAAAAATCTAGATAAACTTCATAATTAATCATAGGTTGCATTTATCGAGGAATTCTTGAGAAAATTCTTACCAGATTTCCTCTAATGTTTTTTCGAGGAATTCTTTAAACGATTTCTGGGAAAACCCGTGGATGAAAAGGGGTAGAAGTGTTCTTTTTTTTCGAAAAAGTCTCTGAACATTTTTTTTAACTCTGGTCTGAACCTTTGTGATTTCCCGTGGAAGAATTGCAATCTTTGTAAGATCTCCTTGAGTAACAATTCGAGAATTTATTTGAGGGATTTTGATTTTTATTAAAGGATTTGTAGTAAATGAATTTTTGTTCGATTTGTTGAGTCACGGGCACGGCATATCGATTTGTTGAAAAATATCTGAAGGGTAATACTTGTGGACTAATAATTTAACCGAACTCTCTTGTTGTTACTCTATAACATCTTCCTAAGTACAGAAATTCTTTCAAGAGAATTCTCAATGGTTTATTCCAGAATTTATGAAAAAATCACTCGTTTATTTTTTGCTTCAATATTTCTAGAAGGTAATCCTTGTGAAAATTACTGGATGTGATAGCGTTGGAATGCTCAAAAATTGTCTGGAGTAAATTTTGAAGAAATTCATGCAAACATACTTCGAAAAATCCCTGGAAGTGTTTCTGGAACAATTGGAAATGACTCTCAACTAGAATTTCTGCAGGGAACCCTGTGAGAGTCCCTGAAAGTATGCCTGATGAAAACTCTGGAGAAATCACTATGATAATTCCTGAACCTTTAACTCGAAGAATCTGAGTAGAAATTTTTAGAGAATCTGTTGATTTGGTGCGTATTAGTCTCTGGATAAGGATAAATAGAGACTATAAGGGCCATTTTGATTAAAATAGATACTTTAGTTGTCGTTAGTGTGTGGTCTTTCGATTCCGTTGCATGCTTCTGTGGGGTGAACGACTGAATCAAGATCAATCGTGCTCGGTTCGCGTTGTGCGAGTGTGAAAAGTTATTCGTGTTCAGTCGAGGGTTGGTGAGCTCGTTTCTTGCTTATGATTACTTAATTTTTGCTTCAATAACAAACTATGGATAGTTCGTCACTACAAGTGTCGTCATAAACCCTTATTCCTTTTCCATATAACTTAAAAAAAAAACCTTTGGAAAAAAAAACCTACGAATGGTTCGACACTATGTATGTCTCTAAAAAGAGACTTGCTACCAGCTCTGTTATGAATTCCTAATAACAACTTGAAAGTTTTTTTCATGTTTTGAAAAAGTCACTTAATAATTCAATAAAAATACCACAGAACATTGTCGGATGTCATTGGCGGTTTTATCAATAGATTTATGCAGGTATTAAAAAAAAAAGCATCTGAAAGACTTCCAGAATGGATTCTTCTTCTCCTTGGCATTACCTTCTTATTAAAACAGAGCCTGCTTCTCAAATTAGTGTTCAATGAGCACTTCCACAGTTATTAATTGAGAGCTTTCTTAACTAATTCGACATTTTCAGATCGGCTTTGCTTTTTAGTCGTGGACTTAATCACTAAGATAAAAAAGAATTTAAATGACTGTGAAATGGAAATACAAATATAAAACCTTTGGGATGATTCAGGATATAACATCAAAATTTCTTCCATTTTCAAACTTTATTCAAACTTCTAATAATTTTCTTTTTGTTTTGCTTCATTTACAGGTGAGTAACCGTTCGCTTTGGTGTCCATATGATGTAAGTAAATTTGAACCGTGATAAAACTTATCAACTGCATTAGGCTATGCACACAGTTCTAGGAAATTCTTATTCTAGATTATTGTTTGCGTAAATAATGCATTTTACCTCGGTAGGTGCTAGTAGGTTGTTTCGAATAGATGGTTCTATTTAAAGCAGCTGCTGATTCTACTTCGTTGCAAGTGAATTACCTGTTCATTAGCATTTAGTCTAACGATAATTGTCACTGTGTGCGAAACAAAGCAACTTTAAAAATAATCAAGCAAAAACAAGTCTCTAACCTTCGTTCATTGTGTTACGTGGCCTCCATTCGGAAAGCAACTTGTGAGTTCACAACCATTCCATAAACACGCCATATCTAAAAACCAATTAAACTAAAACTTCAGGGTAATCAAAATTGCGTTCGTTACAAAACATCAACTTAACTGCATTCGATAAAAGTGTAACGAGCTCGGCTTTACCGCGTGTGGTTGGTTGACAGACGATATCACCATTCTGTCGTTCTGGCGTGATCGCATCACCATAGTGAGCCTTTAATGCAATTTCCTGTTTGACCAAACCCCACCCGTCGTCGTCACTAGGGGATAATTACAGTTTTCCACCACCCCGTCCTTCCACAGAAAAATCCACCACCGCCTTTCGAGGAGAAAAGCCACAAATTGACCGGCCGTAGTGCGCTGTCCGTTCAGGTGTGTGCCGAGAGCTTTATAAATCATCACAACGACACGCGGCAGTGGACGGCACTTTGCAGAAAGGGAAAATATTATTGTGCTCTAGAAAAAGGGTTACCATCATTAGTTCTATTTAGAACATTCTACAAAATGAATCGAAGTATTACAGAGCAATTGAAAATTTCAGAACAACACTTAAGGATATATTTTTGCTGAAATTAACGAGTGCGAAAAGATATTCGTGTTCAGTCGAGGATGGGTTGCCAAATGGTGAGCTCGTTTCACCACACATAACACATTTTTATCGTGGCAACGTTTCGGATCAAAGTGCAATAATTATAAGTACTGAACAGTCACGGAGTAGCAGCCAGTAAGTCTATGCTTTGCATCTTCTTTTTTTGGCATTACGCCCACGCTGGAACAGAGCCTGCTTAGTTCATATGAGCACGTCCACAGTTATTAACTCAGAGCTTTATTTTCCAAAGTTTCCATTTTTGCATTCGTGTATCGTGTGGCAAGTACGATGATGATACTCTATGGTCAGGGAAGTGAAGGAAATTTCCATTACGGAAAGATCTTGGACCGACCGGGAATCGACCCCAAACATCTTCAGCATGGCTTTGCTTTGTAGCCGCGGACTCTAACCACTTGGCTAAGAAATGCCCCTTTGCTATGCTATGCAATGCTAATAAGCGCAAAGAAATCAATTAAAAAAATTGAAAATCAGCAAGCTTTATTATTTATTTATTTTTATTTTAAAAAATATTCCAACTATTTCCCTTGTCTAATTATTTTATAGGTCAATTTTTGATAAAATACATACACTTCCCCTTCTTTGAAAGCTCGTTAATTTGGCTGCCCTTTGAAAACGCACCCATCCACCCACACCCTCATATATGAGTGTGCGGCCATCCCAAAAATGGCGAACCATTTCGGAGCGTCCCGTTGATCGTCTGATACATCTAACTACCGCCAGATACGGTCTACCAGCAGAAAAATAACCCACAAATGGGGCTATTATTAGACGAAACGGAGTGTTTGCACACGGCAATGGCACACTGACTGTCAGCGTGTTGAGTTTGAGTGGTGGTAACAACTAGACGCAATTAATTCATTCACTCGAAGCCGAAGCCCATGTATGACATCAGCCACCAAACCAACGCTGAGAACTAGCGTGGAAGTGCAAAAACTGTAGCATCTCAATTTAAAGAGCAGTTTTCCGTTTACCTTTGTTTTGCAAACAAAATAGTTTTTGCATGAAATTGAAGACCAGGGAAATCAAAAAAAAAATCTTTAAACGACTATGGCCGGACCGGGATTCGAACCTAGCCGTGCTTGCTTCACGGCTATGCGTTTCTTATGTGAACTAAGAAAGCTATTCTGCATCTCAAAAGTATCCTTGCAGTTGTCAATCGTTGAACGAGGACCAAAATGGTTTCTGGAGAATCCAATCAGCATGACCAGTGTCAGATTTCAAAAGACTGACTCCAGAGGCACGTTCGCCGACAAATATGAGATGTGTCTAATCCATCATCTGCCCAATGAGAAGTAGCCGATCTCTACCTGTTTCGCTGCTGAATATTATTTTCACATTTCTTTTTCCCGACATCTGCACTAATTGATCAGCACAAGCATGACCCACGATTTGGCCATTTCATGTTTGCTATAAGTATCAAAAATTGGGTCCACGAGGGCACTTAGACAGAAGATTATTAAACTAGTGCCACCTGGGCTGTACCGTATTGCATGAGTATGCAAAGGTTGATCGCTGCTCTTATTTTATACTCAATATTGATCTGAGCTATCCGTAGCCACTACTCAAACTAGGCAGGATTGAGCTTTTTGCAAACACAGCACGAAAAAGAGTAGCAGTGAAAAATCAGGCCGGAATCCATTAGAAGTCACAAATAACGAAAAAGCACTGAATACACTGTACCACACTGTATACAAATATCACAGCCAGAAAGGTTCCCACACCATCACAGGTGAATGAATTCATGCCGCCGCCGCCGTTTGTTCCGCTTCAGGGGCTCTCGAAGTTCAGGTGCGTGGCGCGTCGCAAGCGCGTGATTTGACGCCAATTGCCCTGTTAGTCAATTGCCAATCGTCGATCAACCGTAAAACTGGCGCATCGTTTTCGTCCTCCCAGCCCCACCCAACTAGCTCTCAGTCACCGAACCGATCAATTAGGCAGTCAGTGATGCAACAACCAACGGTCAAAGTCTGCGTCTCCGAGTGAGATGCGAGGGATGGTCAGTGGGATTTTTGTGAACGATATTTAATTTGTTTTTTTTTTTTTCCGAGCTGCACACGTTTATTTCGAGTGAAAGCGTAGGCCTTAACCCTGAAATGCAAAGTTAGAGGTTACGCTCGCGGCTGGAAATGCAAATGGGTGTCGTTTGAATTAATTTCAACCAGAGCTTCGCGCTATTTTGGATTGTTCGAGTGGACTGAAGGTTGGTTCGTTGGCTTCTCGGTGGAAAGTGTTAGTTTTATGACAAATGATGTTATTTTCAACAGGGATTGTCACGGACGGACAACAGCAACATGACTCTTTTATGGGAAATTTGCAATATCGGGTGAAAGAACTAAAGAAGTCACATATGGACATCTAAAAGTGATATTGACTTGATAGATATAGGGGATAATAGATAATAGATAAAGTGATATCTAAAATTTACTCCTGCTATACCATTTGCATAACATATTCTACTTTTGTAAGATCTAACCAATAGCAACAAGCTACTCATTAGATCTGCAATCATTAAATCTTGCTGTGGGTCAAAAGTTCCAGGAATGTAATTGTAATATTAAGTTAATATCTCGATTTGATGCTTAAAGCTTCGCTTCTGCTCGGGGAATCTCTTCAAGCCGTGCA
Source organism: Aedes aegypti (assembly GCF_002204515.2). Classification (NCBI taxonomy): domain Eukaryota; kingdom Metazoa; phylum Arthropoda; class Insecta; order Diptera; family Culicidae; genus Aedes; species Aedes aegypti. The sequence goes on from NC_035108.1 coordinate 387,958,758, forward strand.
ATACTTTTCCGTATTTGACAATCGTTTATCGTTCGCTCCAAATACAAGTAAATAAAGGGATAGAGGTATCCTAACTGAAGAAGGATTAAATCAGTGACATCTAAAGTGGACAAATTTGCCCTCCCTGGGGGTGATTTTCAGGCCCAAGAGGGGAAATTTTGGGGGTCGGCAACTCTAGAAAGGGGGTAAAAGTGGAAACAATGACTAATATCATCCTTCTTCTTCCCTAGAAAAGGTTAAATCCTCTCGCCAGAAAATTATAACTCTGATTTTTTGTTCGTATCTTGTTTAATTTCCTTGACTTGATAAAAAGTGTAAACTAACAAGTTACCGTAAGAATAAAAAAACAAATTACAAATTTAATGGATGTTTTTAATGGAATGGGTCAAGCCCCTCTAAGTTTGAGTTCAAGTTACGTCAATGAGCATACTTAATCCTTATAGAAGATCTGATCAGCATTACTTGCATTTTCAAGCTGAACTCTTAATTCTAATAATTCATAAGTCAATGGTTTCCCAAAAAAGATTTGTGTTTCATACATCCACTTTATGAAAAATTTAAAATACCGACCGGTACCGAAGACTTTAATAAAAGTTATGTGGATCTCAATAAAAAAAAAGAATAAATGAAGTATTTCGAATTTAAGCACATGTTTTAGTTGCATGGAAAATTTCTAATTTATTTGAAATACAGCCAAACCTCTTTTTGCGCCCCTAACTGGGGGAGCGCAAAAAGAATCGGAGCGCAAAAGGAGGGAGCGTAAGTTGGAATTCGGAGCGTAAAAAGAGGGAGCGTAAGTTGGAATTTGGAGCGTAAAAAGAGGGAGCGTAAGTTCGAATTTTGAGCGTAAAAAGAATTAGAGGCGTCATAAAGCTTTTCTTTTTTTTCTCGAGAAGTTTTGCGAAGAGGTGGGGTTTATCCGTGGTACTTCTCGAGGGTATCAATAGGGATGACGTAAATCATAGTCCGACGCCATTTTGAATCCAAGATGGCAACTTCCGGTTTGTGAAAATCACTTGAAACCCACTATATATGGGTATTTTTGGAACGGGACCGACGAGTAGATGTCGGAAATCGATGTCCGACGCAATTTTGAATCCAAGATGGCGACTTCCGGTTTGGGAAAATCACTTGAAACCCACTATATATGAGTATTTTTGGAACGGGACCGACGAGTAGATGTCGGAAATCGATGTCCGACGCAATTTTGAATCCAAGATGGCGACTTCCGGTTTGTGAAAATCACTTGAAACCCACTATATATGGGTATTTTTGGAACGGGACCGACGAGTAGATGTCGGAAATCGATGTCCGACGCAATTTTGAATCCAAGATGGCGACTTCCGGTTTGGGAAAATCACTTGAAACCCACTATATATGGGTATTTTTGGAACGGGACCGACGAGTAGATGACGGAAATCGATGTCTGACGCCATTTTGAATCCAAGATGGCGACTTCCGGTTTGTGAAAATCTCTTGAAACCCACTATATATGGGTATTTTTGGAACGGGACCGATGGGTAGATGACGGAAATCGATGTCCGATGCCATTTTAAATCCAAGATGGCGACTTCCGGTTTGGGAAAATCACTTGAAACCCACTATATATGGGTATTTTTGGAACGGGACCGATGAGTAGATGACGGAAATCGATGTCCGACGCCATTTTGAATCCAAGATGGCGACTTCCGGTTTGTGAAAATCAATTGAAACCCACTATATATGGGTATTTTTGGAACGGGACCGACGAGTAGATGACGGAAGTCGATGTCCGACGCCATTTTGAATCCAAGATGGCGACTTCCGGTTTGTGAAAATCTCTTGAAACCCACTATATATGGGTATTTTAGGAGCGGGACCGATGAGAAGATGACGTAAATCGCTGTCCGACGCCATTTTGAATCCAAGATGGCGACTTCCGGTTTGGGAAAATCACTTGAAACCCACTATATATGGGTATTTTTGGAACGAGACCGACGAGTAGATGACGGAAATCGCTGTCCGACGCCATTTTGAATCCAAGATGGCGACTTCCGGTTTGTGAAAATCTCTTGAAACCCACTATATATGGGTATTTTTGGAACGAGACCGACGAGTAGATGACGGAAATCGCTGTCCGACGCCATTTTGAATCCAAGATGGCGACTTCCGGTTTGTGAAAATCAATTGAAACCCACTATATATGGGTATTTTTGGAACGGGACCGACGAGTAGATGACGGAAATCGATGTCTGACGCCATTTTGAATCCAAGATGGCGACTTCCGGTTTGTGAAAATCTCTTGAAACCCACTATATATGGGTATTTTTGGAACGGGACCGACGAGTAGATGACGGAAATCGATGTCTGATGCCATTTTAAATCCAAGATGGCGACTTCCGGTTTGGGAAAATCACTTGAAACCCACTATATATGGGTATTTTTGGAACGAGACCGACGAGTAGATGACGGAAACCGCTGTCCGACGCCATTTTAAATCCAAGATGGCGACTTCCGGTTTGGGAAAATCACTTGAAACCCACTATATATGGGTATTTTTGGAACGGGACCGACGAGTAGATGACGGAAATCAATGTCCGACGCCATTTTTTATCCAAGGTGGCGACTTCCGGTTTGGGAAAATCACTTGAAACCCACTATACATGGGTATTTTTGGAACGGGACCGACGAGTAGATGACGGAAATCGATGTCTGACGCCATTTTGAATCCAAGATGGCGACTTCCGGTTTGGGAAAGTCACTTGAAACCAATGCAATATGGATATTTTTGGAACAGGGACAGCAGAGTAGATACCTGAAATCGATGTCTCACGACATTCTGGAATCCGAGATGGTGACTTCCGGTTTGGTTTTGGAACGGGGAAAATCGATTAAAACCCAGGATGTCGCCATCTTGGATTCAAAATGGCGTCGGACATCGATTTCCGTCATCTACTCGTCGGTCCCGTTCCAAAAATACCCATATATAGTGGGTTTCAAGTGATTTTCCCAAACCGGAAGTCGCCATCTTGGATTCAAAATGGCGTCAGACATCGATTTCCGTCATCTACTCGTCGGTCCCGCTCCAAAAATACCCATATATAGTGGGTTTCAAGTGATTTTCCCAAACCGGAAGTCGCCATCTTTGATAAAAAATGGCGTCGGACATCGATTTCCGCCATCTACTCGTCGGTACCGTTCCAAAAATACCCATGTATAGTGGGTTTCAAGTGATTTTCCCAAACCGGAAGTCGCCATCTTGGATTCAAAATGGCGTCGGACATCGATTTCCGTCATCTACTCGTCGGTCCCGTTCCAAAAATACCCATATATAGTGGGTTTCAAGTGATTTTCCCAAACCGGAAGTCGCCATCTTGGATAAAAAATGGCGTCGGACATCGATTTCCGCCATCTACTCGTCGGTACCGTTCCAAAAATACCCATATATAGTGGGTTTCAAGTGATTTTCCCAAACCGGAAGTCGCCATCTTGGATTCAAAATGGCGTCGGACATCGATTTCCGTCATCTACTCGTCGGTCCCGTTCCAAAAATACCCATATATAGTGGGTTTCAAGTGATTTTCCCAAACCGGAAGTCGCCATCTTGGATTCAAAATGGCGTCAGACATCGATTTCCGTCATCTACTCGTCGGTCCCGCTCCAAAAATACCCATATATAGTGGGTTTCAAGTGATTTTCCCAAACCGGAAGTCGCCATCTTGGATAAAAAATGGCGTCGGACATCGATTTCCGCCATCTACTCGTCGGTACCGTTCCAAAAATACCCATATATAGTGGGTTTCAAGTGATTTTCCCAAACCGGAAGTCGCCATCTTGGATTCAAAATGGCATCGGACATCGATTTCCGGCATCTACCCATCGGTCCCGTTCCAAAAATACGCTACTAAATTGGTTCTCGTGGGTCGTTATCAGGCAGGAGCGTAAATGGAATTTTTGGAGCGTAAAAAGAGGGAGCGTTATTTGGAATTTCGAGCGTAAAAAGAGGGAGCGTAAGTTGGAATTTGGAGCGTAAATGGAGGGGGCGCAAAAAGAGGGAGCGTAAAAAAAGTGAGCGCAAAAAGAGGTTTGGCTGTATTAGGTGCTATTTTTTTTCTTCAACACAAGACTTCAAGAAATAGCTAGTTGTCCTTTAAAAACTTCAAGACTTAAAGAAAACCTTAAATCACAACAATTAGCAACAATTATGCACAACAAAGTATAGTAACACTTATTTGCTCTTTGCACGGGGGGTTCGAGCGGTGCAAAAATTATCGTTTTTTCAACGGATCAAAAGGTTTTGACAAAAAAAGTATATGGACTTTTTTCTAGAAATCCTAGCGTTTAACAAACTGAACGCGTTCTTCGACTACTACTAACTGCTGTAACCTTGATATTATGATTGGTTTTTGGTACCCTCATGCATACATATAGGTCCAAGTTTCCGTACAACAGTACCATGTTAAAAATATATATATATATATATTAGGGGGGAGCGATATACTGACTTCAAGGGAACGAAGTCAAAATAGTTGGTTGGTTGGTTTGACTTTATTAACGAGATTTTTAGCCCTGGGCTAGTTCATCTCGGGACCAACGGCTTTACTTCCCTTCCGAAGGAAGTCGTCACTATAACTTTTTACGTCATAAGTGACTATGTCGGGGATGGGATTCGATCCCAGGTCCTCGGCGTGAGCCAAAATAGTTTGGAAAACATTAAATTCGATTATCCATTTAAACACAATTTCCATTTAAACACAATTTTCAGTTCCAAAAATGTAACTGAATATCCTGATAGCAGGCTTGTGTTAATGACAACTATCAATTCTTTCACCAACGCCAAAATTTGAGTGATTGACATTGTTACAAAAAAAAAATTTGATGAAAAAATCTTAATCAGGATGGCTTCTACCTGGAATTATCAGGGAATTTTATTCAACCTGGAAAAAACCTGGAATTCTCACGGAATTTCAGCTATACTCGGGGGAAATATATCGAACCAGTAATTCATGATAGAATATGGCCTTTTTGTAACACAAAACCTCTTTAATTAACAAAATTTTCGGCTGCGCCGCTATTATAGTGCTATTTGAGATGTTCAGTCATTAAATTTATAGTTATTTATATTTATTTTGAATAAAACCTAAACAAGGAAGCGGCACTTGGGATTGCCAAAATGGTACAGGCAAGTACGATTCCCAGTTATAGTTGGATTTCTTTCCAGAGCATATGAATAATTTTGTAGGAAAAGATTAAAGATTAAAACAGGTACGAAAAATAGTATATTTTCAAGTAAGCAGGTCACTTTTTAAAGGCTTGGTTATTTTTGGTAATGATCTCTAACGAAATTTTAATTGATATAGTCTCTAAAGTCACTTTTTTGCCAAAACCCTCTCTTTCCATTGTTAGCTCCAGAGCTTCATTAATTTTCGATGAACTTGAGACGAACCGAACCAGATGAATACTAGAAAATGATTCTTTACACATTAGATTAATCCAAAAGTCAACTGTTTGAATAGTCAAACGATCAATTAACTATTACGAAACAATTAAAAAAATTTAAACTGGTTCAAAGAAAAAAAAACTATTTGAGTTATTGTTTGTTATCAAAGTCGAGGGAAAGAGAGGGTTGCACTGCTTGTGAATTCTGGTGCAACTTTCTAGAGGCATTAGAAAAACCTTCAGAGACTATTACGTAACTATTTCTCCAGAGATTTTTTCTGGAATACCTTCAATAACTCCACCAGGGATGCCACCAGCAAATTTCAATGAATGCTTAGAAAAATTTCTTTAGAATTTGGTCCAGAAAATTCTATGCACTCCTACGTAATTTTCACAGAGATTCAGAAGAAAAAAGCTCAGTATTTCCTTCAGATGTTTTTCCACTGATTCTTTCACCGATTTCTCTAAGTGTTACTTCTAGGATTCTTCCCACAGGTCCAACAGAAGTTCTTCCCCAAATAAACCTTAAACTTTAAAGATTTTTCGAAAAAAAAATCGATATTTTAACATGAAACCCTAGATTAATTCATGCGTCTTTTTTCATTTGATCCAGACATTTTTAAAGGGATTCTTTCAAAAAAATACCCGTAATAACTCTTCGGAATTGTTCAAAACTTCCTTAAGGCATTATTCGATGAAAAGTATTTAAACTTTTCCAAGAATTCCTCGATAAATTGTATCTTGGATTCCTTCTCAAGTTCCTCTAATTTCCCCAGCATTTAATCAAAATACTATTGCTTTGAACCACTTCACTAACATTTTTTAATATCCAAATCTCCATGGATTCTTCTAAAGTTCATTCAAGATTCCACGGCAGTTTTTGCTCAGATCATTTATATTTCTTGGAGTCTGTCAGGATTTCATAAAAAGCCAAGAACATTAAACGAAGCTTCGATTTTTTTATTTCCTTGAAAAATGTCTTAAACGATTTTTGGAGCAATTGGTCGGGGTTCTGCTAAACCGCACTTTTTTCAAAAATGAGTTATTTACACTAGAGGATACAGATTATCATAACCTATCTACATTTAAGATATCGAATAATTTGAACCATCCCTCGTTGAGTGAATTTTTTCTCTAGCAGGATAAGTAAAACTGAAATTGTATCCAACCAGAGCGAACCATAAACCTTAGCTTGTCATTGGAGGTAATTTAGAATTCTGATTAAAGATTATTTTTTTTTAAATTCTTCCTCAAATATTGCTAAGTGGCCATTCCGGACAACATACAGTAACAACACCAACGGATTTTAGTATGTCATGTAAGTTAACGGCTTTGTAAAATACAGTATTGTTTCGGTGGTGCTGATCTAATATCATTCCAATTTTGTTCAGCCACACCGCACCAAGTACCATTTATATAAAAATCGTGTTTTTGTATGAAGAAAAGATATCAACATTCGCAAGACGCTTACCTTCGCTATATATATAATATGTCGATGGGTCCATGCAGGAACCGTGATGAAATAACAAGACATTTGAATTTGATGTAGTCTGAATAATTCGGAAGCACTTGGTGCGCTTTAGCTGTTCGAAGATGACGTTTTCACCTGTTTGCAGCATCAATCCTCCTTGATCAGATCGCGCACAGCTTGTTTCTAGTTATTCGCTCTGAATTCAACAGTTCAAAATGACCGAGAGGTAGCACGCCTTATCACCACTCGAAGGACACGAGTTCGAATCCCGATTGATATTTTTTTTACGTTGTCCCTAACAGGGAGTCATAAAAAATCAATCAACTTTCAGCTTTTATGACTATTTTTGAACAATAAAGCACAAGCAGTTTCATGTACAACGGGAATGATGAAATGCATGCCATTCCTGGTATGCACTTCACATAAATAATCGTGAACTTGTTCAGGGGAGTAACTTGGTGCGCTCTGGCAGATCAAATTCATGGTTTTCTTCGATCGTCACATTCTTTAACTACATCATTATTGTCTTTTTCAAATCTTTGAATGCGCGAGGGACTTGGTTCAATAACTCTTCTGTTGAAATAGATAGTCCATCAAGAGAAAGTCGGTAGAATACGTTAGAATACGAATTGGCTTGTACCAATTCATACCACTACATTGTGGCCAGTTCTATGGAAAATTACAAATCTTTTCCGTTCATAGTGCATAAACATTTGTGACAAGCATGCCATGATATGAACCCTTTTTTTTTCCTTTTTTTTCTTTGTTCCTCGAAATCCAGCCATACCGAACTGAAAACCATTTTCTTCAATTTTTGTTCAGCCAGAGTGAACTGAGTACCTCTTGATTTGAAATCAAATCTAATTAAATGGAAAATATTTGATGATTTTTTTGAATATTCTATCTTGAGTTACTTATTGGACCCTGTTAGTCATTCGTGAACGGTGAAATTTTCAAAAGAGACATTTGCGATTTACTCGCAGATGAGTGAACTTTAAACTTAAATATCTCAAAATAATACTTTTGGCACTTGGTGCGGTTTAGCAGAACCCCGATCAATTCATGATAGAATCATCGAAGTAATTTCTTCGCCATGATAAATAACCAACAAATATGATGAAATTCTGAAGGACAATTTTGTGTAGGAAATCTAGAAGAATGCTTGAAGACATCTGGAGTAGTTTTTGGTTGAATATTTCAACGTGTTGTAAATGGGAGTCTAGGAGGATGGTTTAGAAAAACCATGGATTGTTTGAAAAAAAAAACTGTAGGAAACCATCCGTTGTAGATGTATGAGTGTAGTTTTAATGATCTAGCCTGGTTCTTCGTAGAAACAAATCAGATTGAATTTTCTAAGGTATCTAAACGATTCTTCGAAGAATTACATAACAAGTTCGTAAAAATCACAAAACAAAGTCTTGAAGAGGTCTTCGGGGTAATATATGAAAGAAATACACAGTGGAACGATCAGTACTTAATACTTGTCATAATTTCACGAGGAAGGCTTAGAAATATTCTTGATATCTGTTCAAATGAGGAATCTAATTATCATTTCGTGGTTCATATTAGGTTTATTTTATATTCATTCATTTTCATATTCATTGTTTTTTTTTTGTTCATGTTTGTTTTTTTTTATGTAAGAGTTCTCTTAATTTCTTATTTCTAAGGCTATCAGTCACTACTAGCCCTGTTTCCCCCATTATATCATCTAGGAAAAAATATAAAACGGCCTCCAGAGAAATATTCTGGGTGTCGCGGGATGGCCATAAATCTGAATTCCATTTTAAGGAAAAGTTTTTTTTATGATCAAATGGAATATTTTTCCATAACTGATTTTGATGTCTAAAGACACTTGCAGAGCATTTTATAAACATTTTTGTTTCTCGTAGGAATTGAATAATAAACACCATAATAGTTTTTCTCTAAATTTTCCGTGTGTTGTTCACGCATATACGGGGTGTCTACTTATTTAAAGAAATGAAATTCTCTGATATTTCAAGGTTTTTCCAGATTTCAAAAAAATAATTCCAGGTTTAAGAAAATCCCCAATATGCGTAAATGATTGACAATAGTCAAATTAAGGAGATTAAAAGTTTATTTTCAAGGATGAGTAGTGTGGCTTCGTAACACTTAAACAAAAACATCTAACGTTTCATTTCAAAGTTGTACTCACTTCAGTAAAAAAAATGTTTTTCTGTTCGTTCTAAATCAGGGTGTCTACTACCTGAAAAAAAACCTGGAATTCTCAGGGATTTTGATTTTGATCACAATCAGGGAAACCCAGAGTAACCATTATTTGCAAGAAAATTTTCTTTAATCGAACATTTAGCATCGCTATTTTAGCTGTTCAATGAGAATGCTGTCTAGTACTAAATTTTATAGACTTACCATAACATGATTGGCGTTTTCAATATCTTTATATTTAATCAGTAAAGGATTTATATATCTAGGGTCGGTAGCAAGATTTCTTTTTGAATAATAGGTCTTTATTTCTATGCAAGTCTCTATAAAGTCTCAATTTTTCATGAAAGGTCTCTCAAATCTGTATTTCAACCAAATTGGTCTCTGAAGTATTTTCCCTTGCCTTGCTATGATTCAAAATATCTTCTTACATATCTCAAGAACAGCTTCAGGAATTATCCTAGAGGTTTCTTCATGGATTTCATACTGCTTCATACTATCAGGAATCAATACAGGGTACTCTCCAGAAATTCTTAAAGAAGTTCCTCTACCAATGCTTTCAGTAATTTTTCAAAGGATGCTTAAAGCAATTTCTCTAGAATTTGCTTCAGGAAATCCTTGAGCACTTCAACGCTACTTTCTCTAGTAATTTTCTTAGGGATTACTTTGAAAAATTTTCCAAAAACTATCCTAGGACTTCTGCCAGATATTTTTTCACTAGCTTTACAACCGAATTCTCCAGTCATTACTCTAAGTGATCTTCCAAAGATTACCATAGAATTTTTTTCCAAGAAGACCCGCAAAGGTTAATTCCAGAGTTTTTGGTTGAATTCGTTCAAGGATTTTTTTTTCCAAAAAAAAACCCGACACGAATTTCTACCCCATTTCATCTACGGTTATTCCAAATAATTGGTCCAAAAATTCCAAGAGGGGTTATTCGAGTGAATGTTCTCAGAACATTTCAAATAATTGCGACCTGTATTTCATTATTGAACTACCCCCGATTTTTTTTCAAGGAATTTCTCCAGCATTTCATGCAAAAATTACTGAAGTTCTTCCAAACATTATTCAATGAATTTCACAAGAATATTCATGGAATATTCAGAAGTTCATTTAAGGTTCTACCCCAGTTAACACTACAGCAATTGTGTTAAGAAATCCTCCGTTGTTACATTTTTTTAAGGGATTTCGTCCTATGTTTTTAAGAGTTCCATCACAAAATGCTGTAGGATTTTATCCAGAAATTTAATTGATTCTTTATTTCATTAATCTTAGCAATAATCTAGAAAAACTTTCAATTGAAGTTACCCTTAAGGAATACGTCACCAATATTTGTTTTTGTAACAATTTCTATGCTTTCCGGAAAGTTTGAGTCCCATTTCTTTGGAGAAATATATGCAAGACTCCTGGAAAATGCTTGATTTTTTTTTTGAAAACTTTCTTGAGAAATCTTATAGATCTCTTCTTGGATGACTTCCCAAAGAAATCTTAGGAGCAATCTCTGGAGTGATTCCTAAGGGTTGGGTGACAAAGGTCGAATTCCAAAACGTCGAAAAGAGAAAACGGGAAAGAAATGAACATTGCTTGGAAGAATGATTCTCTTTTGAAAGAATAAATAATTCACTAACGTTATTCATAGCACATTGAATCGAACGGAATGTAAAAAAAATAAATCTTCAAAACTCTGTAGAAAATGGATTGTTTTCGACGTTTTGTCCCCGTTTCTCCGTTTTGGGATTCGATGTTTTGGCATTGGACGTTTTGTCTTTCGACATTTTGTCCCTAAACCATTCTTGGAAGTATCTTTAGATTAAAGAAATTCTGAAGGACAATTTTGTTCAAATTTCATATTTTCAAGACACTCAGTCGCTATCAGAATTTCTTATTGCACAATTTTAAAAATATTGGAAAATATTTTATTTTAGAACAAAAAACCATTTTGGAAAAGTAGTTTGGTTTTTGAATAACTTTAAATTTAAAAATTCATAACAATTATGGTTAACCCTCCCTTTCTCACGATATTAATCGACTATTTCTTTACGAAAAAAGCGTTTTTTATAAAAATTGCATAAACAAATATAGTGGGCAAATAGCAAATAGGCAACACAAAAATTATTGTTTATCAATAGTTGTACTATTGAAACAGTTAATTTGAGTGTTGGGTTAATCTGATGTGTATAGAATAATATTTATGTAACTATTGCATTGTATTCATCTGACTCAGTTTGTCTTAAGTTCGTCGTAAATCAATGGATATCTGAACTACCATGGGAAAGAGAGGGTTAATTTAGAACTCGTTAAACTTTTAAGAATTAAATGTAACAATTCATCATTTATCTTATTTACTAATCACATTTAAACGTTATACAGATCGAACGCGATTAACCGGGAGCTTGATAATCCGTGTTTCTAATATCCGAAAAAATGGATCCGGCTATCCAAAAGTTTTACGGATTATTTGTATTATCTTGGATGGGAATATACCTTATCAAATATAAAGCAGATGACTTTTGTAACAATCGTTAACACGATTCAATCAATTGGAGATATTTCAAAGAACTAGATTTTTTTTTGCAGGTTCGAACTGTATGGTTACTTGCGAAATCATCTGTAAACTTTGTTTTTTTTTAGAATATTTTCTCAAATCTGAACAAAATTTCACTTTTGCGCCCATGAAACTGTCTTAGGTAATCTTTTTTTATACGAGAATGCATTACTAAAAAAACTTTAGCACCTTCATGTTGAAATATTGTATATTGGAATAGCTTCAGCATGCTCTAACAATGTCTAGAAGTGTATAAATTGCTATTAAAACAGAAACACTTTAAAATTTGTCATTATTTTGTTTTACCATACAAGATGAGAGTAGTTCTTGCACCGTGAATTATATAGTGAAACCTGGAAATATCAGGGAATGTTATTTCGGTAAATGAGTAGGCACCCTCAGTAATTCTTGAACAAACTTCTAGAAATATCCATGAATTAATAATTGGGATAGATATTTTGAGAAATTACTGTATAAAGTATCCCAAATCCCCAAAAGAACATCAGGTGGAATTTCTAAAGAAATGGAAGAAGTATAGAAGAAAATCCGTCCAGAATCCATCAAATAAGTTTCAGTACAATTTATTTCAAGCATTTCCGCATGATTTGCAGGAATTCCTGGGGTTTTCTGGAAAAATCTATTGCAAAAATTGCAGGAGAGTTTCTGTAGTATGTATTTATGTATTTTGGAGATAGGCACCATCCTAACTTGAGTCTTGCTCTGCATGCGGTTTTACTGGATAACAAAGTCAATTTTCATCATTAATTTGTATTCATAATACCATTGTATGAAGGGCCAAAAGGGGGTTGATGGACCCGTAAGCAGAAACACTTACGTGAAACCCGCAGGAAAAAGAGAAATTCCTTTCAACAGTATAATCCAACAATTAGAATGATAAGAATCGAAGAAGGGCGCGTCAAATCCATTGAAACTATTGGATATATTTACCCATCTACGAGGATGTTACTGCGCATTCTCCTAGACTCCGACTGGCACTCCACTCCATCGTCCAGCTGCAATTTCAGGTAGTATTTGCAGAAAAAAATTGATTCCCAATGGCACAGTCGAATAACATTCTTCACGAAAATCCTTTTGGCATGTGGCGGGAATCGAAACCATACTCCTTAGCACGATACGCCTAAATGCCTTGGTGACACTAACCACACGGCTACGAAGCCTACAACTTAAGCAAATGCTTGGTGAAATGCTATAGTGTGGAAGGTTCCTAATCGAATACCTGATGGAATTCGTGGAGAAATCTCTAGCAAAATTTTCAGAAAAAATCCTGAACAAACACTTAAACAATTTCTAAGAGAAATTTCAGAGGCCATTCCTGGAGTTATCCTTGGGGAAGTTCCTTGAAATTTCCTGCAAAAAGCAGATTTAAGAATAAAAAACTTCCTCTCTTACATCTCGAATATTTGATCATTTTATTGAAAAAATAAATCTGACTAATACGCCTAAGTGTAGGTTATTTCCTTAAAAAATGCACATTATTCGAGAATAAATGGATCTATATAAAAAAATCTATGCTTGCTATGCTGTATGATATCAAAAATGAGTTCAGTAGTTCATAAATAAGCTTAAACATAATTTTGAACACTAAAAGTTGACATATAGTCATAGCACCAGTAGATTGTTTAGCACCGACAATTCCAACTGTATTGATTACACCTCCAAAAAGTGTGAATATTTCTTTACAAACCTCACCCTAATAAAAATTAAATTGTTCAAAGTCATCATTAGACATCTATAAACTAGAAAACATGGAATGTCTGTGGTGTCAACGAAACCTTCAGCATCCTTGCGAGGAAATGTTTTTTGGTACCGACCTGATCCAATTCACCCCAGTGATCAATTTGCCCCCAGATTACGGTAGCTTGTACCATTTAATTCCGCCCTAATTGCTTATATTTGACAGATACGCGTATGTCGACTACCACTTGCAGTTTTCTTCAGTGTCAGTGTATACGAGTAACTGACACTAAAAAAGACTGCAGGAGTCGAAAGACGCGTATCTGTCAAAGATAGGAATTCAGGGCAGAATTTGAAGGTACAAGGTACTCCAATCTACTTTTAAGTTTCTCTATGGAGATTCTGCTCAGAAGATTCGAATACATTCAAAAGACTTTTAATCTCCTAACTCGTTTAAATCTCTTCAAACTCGACTACCCAACTGAAAGCCAATCCCTAGTGATTTAAAATTTAAATCTCCCTAGCTTACCCCGACGCTAGCATACTAAGTCAAATCCGGCTCAATTTTACAGCGTTGTTTACTAACAAATCAATCGAAATCGGCAACATATGTGCAGCTTCCAAGTTTACAGAAACACACATAGAGCTTCCTGCAACTCCATTGCACCGAATCAATAGCGTCGTTCAAGGCAGACAAAGCCGGATGCCATTCCATCGTGGTGGGTGGCAAACCTTCTTTCGCTATTTTATAATGTCTTTCTGGTTGAATCCACCAGTCAGCAGCATTGTGCCCAAGTGGCAAAGTGCTGATCGCCTCTCGAAACGGCAATCAATTGAATCATTGGGCGAAGGAAAATTTCTCCGTCCCTCAATTGCTCCATTCCGTCGCAGCCTCCGAAAAAGGTTTCCCGAGACATACCAACAATGTCCAATATAGACAAAGACTCGGGTGGACGCCTAATTCACGACGAACGAAGCACACAGGTCTATGACTTGTTGTGCCGTACCGTCTCTATATCTGTTAGAGAGCATGTCAGCAATTTATTAGATCGTTCCCGGTATGTTATAGACAATTTATCAGACCGAGCTGCTTGGGCATTTGCTGTGTGCACTCTGCGTCTTTGTTTGAATAAAGTGAGAGATATGTAGACGTGCGGGGATACGGCTATTCAGCGACTTTGTTATGATAAGTTTATGGTAAGAAATTCCTGAGAAAATGAATGTTTGTCTCAGCCCGTTTCGTCTGTGTGTTGGCTTACGGTTGTACACGGCGTGTCTCGTAGAATAGTTTTATAAGAAAAAAATAAATAAATAGGAGGCCGCGGCTACAAAACAAAGCCATGCAGAAGGTGGTTGGGTCAGATTTCCGGTCGGTCCAGGATCTTTTCGTAAGGGAAATTTCCTTGACTTCCCTGGGCATAGAGTATCAGCGTACCTGCCACACGATATACGAATGCGAAAATGACAACTCTGGCAATAAAAGCTCTCAGTTAATAACTGTGGAGGTGCTCATGAGAACACTAAGCTGAGAAGCTGGCTCTGTTCCAGTGATTACGTAATGCCAAGAAGAAGAAGTATGATTTTACAATATAAGAGTACTTTTACTTTCCTAAGGAGGAATTGATGTTGCATTCAAAACTGGCCAACAGTAGACCGAATATACCCCTGCATCTACACCAGTTCATGCGGGAAGGCAATTTTCATGACAGAGAGGCTTGCCTTTGGTTAGCAGACTGCCTATGTATCAGGCGTAAGGAAAGACCTGCTGTATGGAAGAATGGAAGCATAGAGAAACGGTTTTTTGTCCGTCACTGGTTCTAGCGATAGCTATGAACTAATAAATTAAGTATAATACATTAAAAGAGATAGAAGTACGAGGAAAAGAACGGGCCTGGGATTGAACCCATGACCTCCTGCTTATCAAGCAGAATCGGTAGTCATTAGACTATCGACCCCGTTTAAATGTATTTGTTTTTTCAGCAATTTCTTTGTCAAAGCTTTAGTAAAATTATTGAAAATCTTAGCATCAATTTTTACATGATAGTACTACAGGTGCACCGCTAGATTTTTTTCTTCATTTTACTCGCAAATGAAAAGTAATAATTTAGAAAAATTAATAGTAAAATTTCACACTCACTAATTTTTTGTTTCAAAGTTGGCCTAGAAAGACACCGCGGAGTTGATGGTGATGATGATGATCGGGATGACGACGATGCTAACGATGACGACAAGAGAACAGATGAAAAGAGATGCGGCTGGATGGTTGGTACACAAACAGGAGACCGATGGGTTCGTCATAGTTCGGCTCCCGAAGAAGGGGCGACAGAGGGCGGAAGTGAGAACACAAAGTCAAGATTTAATGCGCACCAGATGAAAGGAATTATGTTTCAGCTCGACCCCGGGACTGTTTACTTCCCTGCGGTCGTCGAAGTTGGGTGAATGTTTTTGTTTGCATTTCGATCGATTCGTGTAAAATATGCTCCGGCGGCGGAAACAGGCTTGGCCCTGCCCTAACTAAACGGAAGCACACGTACTCATTAGCGGATCCTCTCGAGGTTGGATGTTTTCGTGAGACTGCAAAAAATAGGAAAGGCTTTTTTAAATACTTTGGGATGCTAAAGGGAGCGAGAATCGAACCCAAACACCTTAAACGTGGCTTTGCTTTGTTACCACTATGCCAAGAGAGCCTAAATCGTAAACTTAATAACCAGGTTAATAACCAGAACTTCAATATTAATAAACATTAAATAAATATCCACAAAAGTTTAAGAAAAAAAATTGGAGGGAATTCCGAATGTAGTTTTTAACACTCATTATGTTTTTCGTTAAACAAAATTGTTAATTCGGGCTCAAAATTCTCTGTTCTCTATTTACATTCAATTAAATGATTCAAATTGTGGTTTGTATTTGATGGAACAGCTACGGCTTCATCGTCCTGCTGAATTTCATTTCATTGATCTATCTTTACTCCGCTCAACGAATCAAACGAACCACTATCATCCATAATCCACTAATGTCACATCATTTATCCAACTCTGCTGGATTCTGTCGTATCAGCACTGAGAAGGACAAGCATTCCTTCATAGCTCCACAACGAATCTATACTTACATCTGCATCAATAAGCGCATGTAGGCGAAACAAAACTGGCATGATGGCTTTCCCGAAGCGCCATGAACCGAAACGGATGGACACATGGTTCTGGACTCACAGCAGTAGAATTGCAGCCATGTGCTGCAAGGTGAAAACTCTATCAAAAGAGCAATTAGTTATGTGAAGAACCCCCTCCCACACGAAATGTAAATTCAGTCCGGTCTGTATACATCTCCACGAGTTACATTTGAATCTAGACTGTATTCCTGGACACAAACGTGCTAGTAAGTCTGTTACACAAATGTAAACGAGCCATGCCAGGGTTGGTGCGAAACATTGCTTGTAGATTCAGCTGTTAAGATGCGCTGTTGTAAGAGCTAATTAGCGTAACGAGACCTCCTTGTACGCCTTGGAGCGGTTTATGAGTCCTCCGAGAGGGTGAGGGAAATTGTCTTCTTGAGGAGCACTATTTTCAAGCAATAAATTGTCAGGGTGCTTTCGGAATACTGACGAGCTGGATTTTTTTATCTAAGTAGCATAGTATACACTGACTATACATGTCAGTAGTTGCTACTCCGTGATTGATCGAAACTGGTAAGAATTGCATTTCGATCCAAATGAATAAGTGATGGGACTTTCCGCTTATTCTCGAAGTGCACTTTAGAGCAGCTCTCGTATAATTGACCAATAACGGCGCCAGCCAAGTCCTAACAGCCAGTTGGGCTGGGAAAGCATGTTAGTATGTAATGATTGTTGTTTCTAGAGATCGAGAATATCTCTGCATTTCCACAATCAACATGGGAAGAATGTTGATTAGTGAGGGAGAAACAAGATCCCGGAGTCAGTTTTGGTCGGTGATTTAATCAATGGATAAAAAGAAAATATACGATTCTTAATATACGAAGATATTGATGGATGATTAAAAAAGTACGTAGACATTCATAATGTCAAACCATTCCAACATTATTTGTAATGATGCCGAAAAAAAATAAACGTGTATTAAAATTATATAATAGGGTAGGTGTACCAGTTATGGCCATAGTGGTTCCCTATTTCGCCATACGTGATAACTTGAATGTCTCAACATTTTGGAAATTTATTTTGTGTTTTAGCAGTAAGATATAAGTTATATCTTGATGTTAAAACATTCGAAAAGATTAAAAATGTCCATAACTGGTACACTTTCCCTACATGAATGAGGGTTTATGTCGACACTTTTAGTGACGAACCATCCATAGTTTATTTGAAAATAACGCACTCGCACAACGTGAACTGGACACAGTTCATCTTAATTCCGTCGCTCACCTCACAGAAGCATGGATATTTTTGCGAACGCACCATCCACATATGTCAAAAAAGAGCCAAAAAGGTTGGGCAAGCCTGTTCTATACCATGTGTAGTACAAACGTTGACAAATATGTTGTGCATAGTGAAGCAAAGAAAAATTTAAACCCTAAGGGATCATAGGCTGGAAATCAAAAGTTACTTCATTTAAGGGGATCGCAAACGCAAATAGTTTTATGGTGGTAAGCTCCATCGAAGTTAATACGCCGATCGCGTATTATCCTCGATTTCACTATAGTAAAATCGAGGATAATACGCGATTGGCATATTAACTTCGATGGAGCTTACCACCATTAGTCGTTACCACAAGACAGGGTGGCCACCGAACCGGGAAAAACGGGAAAAGCGGGAAAAAGACGGGAATTTGAATCCACCGGGAAAAAGACGGGAAAAACCGGGAATTTGAGAAGATCACCGGGAAAATCGTTTTGAACGAACATCTTCAAGCTGTAATCTACAAAATTACCTCCAAAATAAATTATAGAAAGTAGTTATGTTTAATGACATTCTCATGGCATCCACAATTTCGAAATAATTTCAAACATTAATTCTTTAATTTCTACTATGCTACATCATATTTCTTAAAACTGCTTCACTCTTTTCTAAGCAACGTTTCAAAATATTTTTTTGAATTTTTGTTCTCGCACTGTCAGTGCTAATATTTTTTTAACTTTTCTCTATTTTTTTTACTTGACGTTTTGAATCAAAGTTTAATTACTTATTGCAGATTGGTTAGCACTCTTTTGTAATTGTTGGATACCACAACTAATCTTGAAAACAAGCCTTTATTTATAAAAGTTTTTATTATGTCACTTGTTATCTAGTCGACAAAAGTTTTGAATAAGGGCGCATTTACGATTTTAATAACGATCAAGCTATTACAGCGCATATAAAATGTGTAGAAAAAGCATTACGAGAGGGTGGATGGATGCCAAAAATGATAATTTTCGGTGGTATTAAAATTGTGCGTGAGCCTTATGTAAGTGCTTCTAAATGGAGGATTTGTTTCATCCATACCTTGAACTTATTTTCTTTAGAGAAGAAAATTCAAAGGTTTAAGAATTTAAATAATTTACATTACGTTAAAGAACTATTTTGGCTTTTGTCGGCCATATTATCTGAAATTCAGCATTACGATGCGCTTAAGGTGATTATATACCAAAGCCAAACCATGCAATTTCAAGAGCACGAGTCTATTTGGTTCTCAACAGAGCTCTGAGCTGAAATTTTGATCGTTTTATCATCACCAGAATGCAACCAATCCATCAAATTCGCGAACGGTTGTCTGGTTCTCTAGATCCTCAAACTTGAAGTTGAAAATTTTAAATTTGGCTTAAAGGGCCTGCTGTTGGTAAATATGGTACAAATAGCATTCAAATTAAACTCCTGTTGTGTCAAGAGTAGGATCTGTTTTATTAGCACAATTGAACATCTCTTTCCCATGATAGATAGCTCCAGGGCTTCATTGATTTTCGACGAACACGAGACAAATCGATTCAGATGAATACTATACCATGTCATAGTTTTCAGGATAAGATTCTATATAGATTAGAATAATCTAATAGTTAACTTATTGTTCCAATAGTGAAACTATTGATAAACAATCAAATTACTAAGAAAAAAAAAATAAGTAAAAATTTTTGAACCATTTCAAAAAAATATTGCAGTACTTTTCATAGAAACGATATAGAAAAATTCTATTAACCCTAGATCGGTCGCACTTTGAAAAAAGTTCGCTTTTCCTACACAGCTCAAGCGAGGTGGCGCTTACGATGGTTGAATGCGCGACCGCTCTTGAGTTAAAGTCGTTGGAAAGAATGGATTAAAAACCGGGAAAATTAAGTAAAATATACCGGGAAAACCGGGAAAAAGCGGGAATTTCAAAATCGAAAATCGGTGGCCACCCTGACAAGATTAAAATTTTTTCATCTTTACAGAGCTGATAGCGACTGAGGACCTTAAAAATAGGAAATTAGAGACCTCTTGCCTATATAAAAACGAAACCAAAAAAAAAAATAAAAAAAGAGGCCGAAACATGATCGAACATGAGCCAAGAAAACAAAATAGAAGACAGGAGATAAGAGTTTGATTCTTCATACCATAAGAGCAGATGTTTCTCTAAAATCCAAAACTTTTTTTTGAGAGTTTCTCCTGGCATTACGACAAGTATTGTGTTTGTTTTTTTTCATGATTTTCTTTTAAAATCTTATCAGAAATTATCTCACGTATGTTCTGATATTAATCCGGAAACTTTTACATAAGTACATTAAGTAACTATTTCGCAAGGAATTTCTCCACGAATATTCATAGGGAATTTCTCAAAGAATTTCGTTTGGGACACCTAAAAAATTCAACCTGAATTTTCCTAAGGGATACCACACAAATGAAATTTATCCTTAGATTGTTTCAAAACACATCGGAATGTCTTCACAAATTCTTCAAGATTTTTTTCCACGATAGTACTAATTTCTCCAAGATTTTAAACAGTGATTCATCCATTAATATAACTGGGACATCCTCCAAGATTTCTGGGCAAAACATCTTCTAAAATTCAATCAAAAACTTCTCCAGAAATGATCCACAAATTTCTAGAAATTTCCTTCAGCAATTGCTGAAATAAGTCCATAGGAAAATCCCAAAGTAATTCCTAAAAAACCTGTATAAGTTTTACCATCATCCTTAATGAACAAGGATCTATAAAAGAACTCTTTGACTTCCGAAGAAGTTTTAGAAGATTTAATAGATAAAAGCCGTCATTTTTTTAAAGATAAAATCGATCGAATCTTGGAATAGTATTACGCAGGATATTCTAAAGAAATTTCCCGAAATGGAAATGGACAGAAGAAATTTGTGTAGGATTGATCTGAGAAATAACTGGAAAAATTACTGTTGTATCTATTAAAATTTTAATAAGGTCCTAAAGATTGCGTGGGATTTTTTTGAAAAACTTTTGAAGATATGTTTGGAAAAACTGCAGAATTAAAACTGGAGATATTCCTAGGAATTTACTTGAAAATATAAGAGATAGGGTTTTGGTGTCTTCTGAACATTTGTTTGTCTGGTCAAAACGCGTTATATGCAAAAGTGTCCTAAGCGCCAAACTTCATAGCTTTCGAAATTTGCTCTCAAACTTTTTTATTTCAAAAGATAGCGCAACAAAACGTTCTACAATATTGAAGATTATAGAAAATATGAAAACTTTGTAGAACATCATTTTTTCCCTATCTAATAGTTTTGGAGATAAAATAAAAACAAAAGTTTCCAGCGAGCCTCGAACGAGGTATCTTTGGATTAGGAGCCGGACCCCTTACCACTGTACCACCAAAGGTTACATAACTGACAAGTGATTATTTGCCAATATTAATACATGTTTCATGTACAGCGATACATACTTTGTTGTTCTTTGAGGCCCATCGTCAGCAGATGCCTACCAAGTTTGGGTGTCATTTATTGCGATTTCATATGATGCTTTCTGGATTGATATATGATCTGTCAGTTTATACAACTTAACGCGATTCTGTGTCGCACTATTTACGACATGTTTTGTTGTCAACACAGATTGTCGTTTATGAATCGTATTGTGGATTTATATACAACTTCTGTTGACATTGCTAACGCTTTATCTGTCATCTTGTGCGATTCTGATTTTTGACATACGAATATGTGATTTTGGACGCACATTCTTATACGATACGTGGTTCACTGGGTTCCTCAATACTAACAAAAATATCAATTTATCAGGCCTACTATGATAATAAATCTTCGAGCTGTTAAGTAGAATACCTAGAAGTAGATGAAAAAACCGAATTTAGTACTATACCATTTAATTCCACTAGAGTTTGTATCCTTTGACAGATACGAGTATTTCGACCTCAACTGTAAGGCCATCTTCAATGTCGTGTACTAGACTCGACTAGTCGAATTATTCGACGAATAATACGAATGCGAAAATGGTAACTTTGGCAAAGAAAACTGAAAGTGTTCATTGAACACTAAGCTGAGAAGCAAGCTCTGTCCCAGTGAAGACGTAATGCCAAGAAGAAGAAGATTATTCAAGACAGAGGCTCTCTCCCTAGCTAAGCCCATACAATTTGGTCAATGCTAATGCTAATCAAATGATTTAAAATGCGCTTAAAATTCCACACTTTCCAATGATTTAACTACAAATATTTTAATGCCCCATTGATTCATACCAGCATGTGTAGTACTTTCCCTGGCTCTTTCTCTATCGGAATGAAATTCATGTCCCATAAACCAAAAGTCGAACACCAGCCGCCGGCTGTTTACCACCCGGTATTAGAGGCATTCGTACGAATATAGCAATCCAACGAAAAACAAAATAAAGGAAACGTACAATTTGTGTCATTCTCGGAGAGCGGCATAGCGCTGGCTGGCAGTTGAACGACATCCAGCAAATAATTTTCCTGTAAGAAACAATTTACAAGCTTTGAGTCTGTTGCTTGTGTGCACACTTCGCAAATATATCTCCTCAGTTGATGGTGCGACGTCGTCTTCAAGGGGGAAGAATTCTTTTTTCCCAGGAATGGCGCAGGAATTCTCGAGTAACTCATCAAATGATCCAATGTTATTTGAATTTTTGGATAATTCTATAAACATTTATATGTTGTATGATATATACACAATTGACGTCAAGTAATTATATGCTTAAGTATTTAAAAGAAACTTTTTCTAAAAATTTCCCAACTTGTCAAAATTTTTCAAATCCTCAACTTTTTTCTAATGTTTATATTTTAATTTGTTTATTTTATAAAACACTAAAACACACTTCTTCCATGCATCTACAGCTAAAATTCTATTGAATAGATTTATAATGATTTTGTAACAATTGTAAGAGCAAATCAAACAATTCGTCTTTGTTGCTTCATCCTTTTTATAACATTTGGACATGAATTCCCATCTCCAGAAGGCATGGTATTGTTGATCTGGAGGAAAACCATGTTTCATGCATGGCAGTGTTTCAAAAATAAAATCCACACTCACGACTCATCGATATCTTCTACTTCTTCTTCTTCTTGGCATTACAACTTCACTAGAACAGATCCTGCCTCTCAGCTTAGTGTTCTTATGAGCACTTCCACAGTTATTAACTGAGAGCTTTCTTTGCCAAAGTTGCCATTTTTGCATTCGTACATATATCGTGTGGCAGACACGACAATACTTTACGCCCAGAGAAGTCAAGGAAATTTACAGTAAGAAAAGATCCTGGACCGACCGGGAATCGAACCCAGACACCTTCAGCATGGCTTTGCTTTGTAGCCGTGGACTCTAACCACTCGGTGGCATTGGGCGGCAGAAGACTATACGTCAAGGAAGGTTAAAATTAATTCCAATGCGGATGTGTGTGGAAGTGAAACTTCCCAGGAGTGACAGCAAATTGCCGACAGGAAATTGATGGTGAATTTGGTGCTATATTTGCTGCAGGCGCCTGCGGGAGTTCGCACTGTAAATTGATGCTGTACACACGAAGAAGGAATCGCAATAAAAGTTAAATTTTATCGAGACGTGTACATCAAATCAGTTCGTTTCCTTTGGGAATGAATTACCGTCAATGGGGGTGACAATGGGTCTGGGGGGTGAGATTGGGTCAAAACGGAAAAAAATGATTTATGACATATTTCAGCTAATAACGGTGATATTACTTAAATTAATAATTCATATGTTAGGGAACATATTATTACACATAATTCATCACAATATACAGTTTTAGAAATAGTAGTTTTTGTTTACTATATCAATAAACTTGTATGTTGAAATTAGATGAAATTTACAACATTAAATTTCTCCTGTGCAAAGAATCACGCATGTACTTTAACCTCTACCGTTATATTAGTAGAAGGTTTAAAGTCTTTTCATTACACTTCACACGTATTTTCTGGAATGTATTTGATTTTTCAACAAAATTTTTATTATTTTCGGTACAGTGTCTAAAACAACAAAAATGGGGGTGAGATTGGGTCAAGCAAGAACGACAGTAAATGAAATTGCAAGTCCACTTTTTTGACATTTTACGGTGCCGGTAGTTCTCTTTTTCATTAAGATGTGTTTATTCTTTCTAAATACAGCATCTCTGAAACATCAAACTAGTCTACTTGAGGATTCCGTACATTGAATAACAATGCAACGCATTTTGACAACTTCTCAATCCAGCAACTGTGTTTCGTGCGCAGCAACATCGTAAAATTTTATCAAATGGATTTTTGTTTTTTTATTTAATTATTTATCAGTGTTTTCATATTATAGAAACATCTCCTGGAAGTACAAATGAGTTGGAACACTGAAATATCGTGATTATGACATCAACATCTGCCTGAAATGTATTGATCGTGGAATGTCGCTCCGAAAATTAACTATTGGCGAAGAATTGAAATAATCACAGTTTCAGTACACCTTTGGGGAAACAGAATAGGCTTCATGGCAATGGGGATGAGACTTTGCAGACAATTCGAGGGAAAAAAATAGAAAATGTATGTAAACTTGACGATGAATGTTGTGTTTACATATTTTTTCTCATAGCTCTTCAATTTTTTTGGTATAATCGTTCTTTTAAGTGGGATTATCATACTTGTGAAACATCTTAGATATCTTTTCATCTAGCTTGCATCGTATTTTATCAATATTCTTCAGCTGTGAATGGTTTTGCAACCATATTATCAAAAACAAGTTATTTCAATTACAGTGACCCAATGTCACCCCCTATATGGGGTGAGATTAGGTCATTTTTCATTCACTTGTGGTGCCGCTGTGAATAAATATTTTTCTTTAATGTTTTGAACAGTTGTTAATGTACCATCAAAGTACATACACACCAAATTTGAAGTTTATTGGAGTAAAATTGCGATAGTTATTCAATAAATAATTCGTACACATCCATTTTTGACCCATTGTCACCCCCAACGATGGTAATTCTGGAATTGTAGATCGATTCTTGCAAAAAATATAAAACCAAAAACTTAGAAAAAGTCTTATTGACCTGTTTCTGAGTTTCTGAGTGCAATTCCGGGCTGCTAGCAGATCTCTTCTAAGAGACTTAGTCACCATTGTAATGCAAGTCTTTAAAAGTTTAAGCTTGAGCTTGATTGGCCATCCGTGGTTGCTTTTCCAGTATCCAGATCAGCTGTATTTACACAAGGAACCAACCAGATGACTGTTTGGGACTAACAGACCCCCTCGGTGTATAAGTGCTGGTGATCTTCTATTTTAGGCAACAATGGCGCGTGCCACGTCAGAACACACACCGATTTAAAACTGGCCCATTGTAGACCGGATATACTACTGCATCTACGCTAGTTCATGCGGGAAGGAGTAGGGCTGGTATAATTTTATAGCAGAGAGGCTTGTTGTTTAGTTACCCAACCAGTGGATTATAATAGAGTTGTAACAGATTTGGTTACTAATTTTGGTTTTTTAGTAGTTAAAATAACTAAAAATATAACACAATTTCCTCTACACTAAACGAAATTTAAACACAACATGTTATAATTTAAACAAAAATGTAACTCTTTAAGTTTCAAATCGAACAAAAATTTGATTAATTTTGTTATTTCATATAACTGAATTATAACAAAATTTGTTATACCAAATTGCTTCTATAACAAATTGTGTTATAATTATGTTTTAAATTAAAACAATTTCGAAACAGCTTTTGTTATTATAACTGATTTTGTTTTAATCATATTAAAATTTCCTCCACCACAAAATTTAAACTAAATTTGTTAATTGTAACAAATGTTGATATAACTGTGCTACAATTTTGTTGTTATCCTCTGATCGGGTAGCAGACTGCCTATGTATCAGGTAGAATGGAAGCGGAAGGTCTTTGATCTCTTAAATCACTTTTATAACAATCATTAATGATGTGAAATTCAAGAGGCTTCAGAGAAACTTTCAGAAAATATTACACGACTATTCCACAGGTTCTTGAGAAAATTCATTTCCAGTTTGCTCGAGAAAAACTTCAAACATAAATCTACAGAGAATACTTTCGAAGACTTCTCCTGGTATGGTTCCAGAAATTTGTCTGACGATTCATCGACAGTTCTCCCAAAAATTCTTCTGTAAATTTCGCCACAGGTTTTACAAGGGATGCCTTTTCCTAGAATTTGCTGCAGGAAAACCAACGCGACCACTGGAAATTTTTCCCAACGATTATCTGAAGGCTTCCTCTGTAGATTATTATACAAATTCTTCCAACTTTTTCTCTATGTTAGTATCTACTCCAGTGGATCTTCTAAAGATTCCAATAGGGGTTTCCCAAGATTTTTTTTTAAGGATTTGTTCCACAGTTTTTGAAGAAATTAGCTTAGAGAGATATGTTTTGAGGAAACAAAACAAAATTCCTCAATTTTCCAGTTATTTCTCTAGCTATCTCCATAGAGATTTCATCATGAACTAATCCAGAGTTCCTCCCAGGAATTACTCTAAATCTTATTGAAGTTCTTCCTAGAACTCCCTAATAAATTTAACCAGGGTTTCCTCGTACCTTCAGAGATTTCTTTAAGAATTTATTATTTGTGCAGAAAATTTCTCGAGTAATTTCTGGAGTCGAATTCCATGGATTATTCCAAGAATGATTATTTCAGAAAAAAT
Source organism: Aedes aegypti (assembly GCF_002204515.2). Lineage (NCBI taxonomy): Eukaryota > Metazoa > Arthropoda > Insecta > Diptera > Culicidae > Aedes > Aedes aegypti. The sequence continues at coordinate 387,985,110 of NC_035108.1, forward strand.
ATTTCTCCGATCATTGCTACATATATATTTCCACCCAACATACATTTAAGCTGAATAAGAGTGGATGAAGAAGAAAAAGAAAATCCACCGATCTCCCCGGAAGTTCATGGGAAATTTGTACGGAAGTTTCATCAAGAATTACTAAAGGATTTGTTTCAGAAACACCTATACCACATTTTCAGAAATTTCTCCTATAATTTTGAAATACTTTTACACTATAACCTCAATAAGATAAATAAATTGAATCGGTTCGTAAATTGAATCAATTCGTGAAACGTGGAAGTTAGGTTCGTAAAACGAGGTTTTGCCATTTGGAGTCTGCGTGTAAGTGATTCATTTTTATTATTTAAAGAAATTGTACTTTTTAGTATGCTCTGAGTAAAGCATTGGTATTCAGCAAAACCTCTTTTTACGCTCCGTCTTTTTACGCCCTCTCTTTTTACGCTCCAAATTCCAACTTACATCCGACAGTTTGATAGCGTCACACGAGAGCTATTGTAATATGGGTATTTCTGGAACAGGACCGACGAGTAAATGCCGGAAATCGATGTCTGACGTCCAAAATGGCGGCTTTCGGTTTGTGAAAATCACTTGAATCCCCTGTAATATGGGTATTCTTGGAACGGGACCGATTAGAAGATGCCAGAAATCAATGTCTGCAGCCATATTGAAATCCAAGATGGTGACATTCGGGTCGTGAAAAACACTTCATGCCCGAGCTATATGATTTTCACAAATCGGATGTCGACATCTTAGAATCCAAGATGGCGCCGGACATCAATATTTCTCATTTACTAATCAGTACCGTTCTAAAAATACCCATATTGCAGGGTGTTTTCGACAAACAGAAAGTCGTATCTTGGATTTCAAAATGGCATCAGGCGTTGAATTCTGGCTACATTCAATGGTCAACTGTTCAAGGAATCCCTTCACAAAATTCTGGTTGGTTCGATACATTCTGTATTGATTAATGAAGTTTCATTAAGGATTACTATAGGATTTCATTTAGAAATACTTACCACATTTTTCAGAAATTCATTTTTTTTTTTTTAATTTAATATCATGAAATTAAAGACATTCCCCTCAAGGAATTTTCCCTTATTCAAAATAACGAAATGTATGCAAAATAACGATGTATGGCAATTTTTCCGTTCACTTAAAGGAGTAATATCATTTCAAAAAAGTTGCGCCCCTTTGATTCAGGTATAATAACAAATGTTATCATTAAAGTGCTCCCCAGTTCAATGTTGCTAAACAGCGATCGGAAACACGAAGCACGATGAATTTGTGCCCAGGAATTATGACAAATTTTCCGTCTATCTAATTTTAGGTAAATTGCACCCCCAAATTTCTGGAACTTAAGTATTTTTATAATTCACTACTCAAAAATACTTCTATCATATAAGTTTCACCCCAATTATGCAGGAATTATATGAGAAAATTCTCCTGCATTCTTTCATGAAGGACTACCATGTTAAAAATTTCCCACCTATCGTTCATGAATAGTGATAATTTTTCCGCCCATCTCCACTCATGGAGTAATAACATCCAATTAAATTTGCGCCCCTCTGATTCATGAATAATAACTTTTTATTTCGCCCGCTTCCCCAATTATATGATTGAATTTTAATCATATCAAGGAGATTGTGTCCTTATGTTACTGGAATTCAGACACATTTGCTACTCATAACTAAAAATTCTTCTCCTTATTGAATAATATCATGCAATAAAAATTGCGCCCCATAACTCAGAAATTGTCTGATTCTTTTGTCATTTCCTTCTCATAAGGATTTTATCATGTTATGCAAATTGTGCCCCAGAAATTATGACAATTTTTCCGCCCACCTATCTTTATTGAATAGTATCGTATAATGAACATTTGAGCCCGTATGATTCAGGAATTAACTTCTCAAAAGGGTTCCATTATTCAATGAAATAAGCACTCTCAAGATTCAGAAATTATGATATTTTTTCCGCTTAGCTCCTTATTATATCAAATCATGCAAAGAAAACTGTGCTATAAAGTTACTGAGAAAATTTCTTATAAATTTATGTATGGAATTTCCGAGCTAATTTTGGAAATGATTTTAAAAAAATTCTAGAGGAGTTCCTGGGAGAATTCTGGCATAAATTTCTAGAGGAATTACCAGAGTACATCCTGGAGTATTTTCTGGAGCAATTACTGAGAACAATACACAAAGTGTTTCCTGGAGGAATCGCTTATTATTTCCTTGAGGAGTTTTTGGACATTTCCCTGTAGAAAGCCCGTAGTAGTGTTCGGAAAATCCCCATTGAAGATCCTGGACAAATTGTTAGAGGTATTCCTGCAGACATTCTTGGAGATACTCCCGGGGGAATTGTTGGAGAGATTACTGAAAGAGTTCCGGGAAGAGTTTTCGGAGAAATATATGGATGAAATTTAGTAGGGATTTTCAGAAAAAAAATTCTGGAGAAATTCCTGGAATTATTCCCTAAGAAATTTTCATAGGATTTTTGGAGGCAACCCTGGAGTAATATCCGGACTAATTTTCAAATTGATTTTCGGATGAATTTCTGGAAGATTTTTTTAAATAATCCCGGCAAAAACTTTAAACGAATTCATGGATGAATTCATGAATCAATTTCCAGATAAACCTGTGGAAGAATTTATGGAGGTTTTGCTGAAGGAATTTTCAGAGGAGCCTTCAAATGAATATGTAAGGATTTTCTGAAAAAAAAAAAACAATCCGGTAAATTTCTGGAATATTTCCTTGTAGAGTTCCCGGAATCATTACCTGAGGAATTCTAGTCAAAAAAATACCAAGTATTTTCGGCAGGATGAGAAAAAGAAATATCTAGGATGATTCACACAGGATTTTTCCGAGGTCATAACAGACATATTCATTAGGGAATATGATATGATTTTCCAGGAAACTTCCGACCAAGAAACACTTTCGGAAGAAATCCGAGGAACTTTCGGAAGAACTCCTACAGGTACTCCCGAAGAATCTCCTGAAGGAACTTACGGGGGAGCTCCTACACGAACTTCCGAAAGAATTCTTACAGGAACTACCGGAGGAACTCATAGAGGAACTTCCGGGAAAAATCCTACAGAAACTTCTGGAAACAATCCAAGAGAATCTTCCTCCTAGCGGGATTTTTGAAACTTTTTTCATACAAATTTTAAATTTTTCGTATGGACAAATGAGCATGATGGGAGAGGGAGTGGTCTGGAATCACAAAAAACTGTTCACGTGGGTAATGGACAGCCCCTAGGACCTTCCGGATCCTCTTCTAAGGGAACTTTAGATGATCTTCCGAAATAAATTCTAAAGCAACTTATGGAAAAACTCATAGATGAGCTTCCGAAACAACTCCTAGTGCGACGTCCAGAGAAACTTCTGCTTCTGAAGGAATTTCCGGAGAAACTTCCGAGGGAATTCTTGAAGGAACTTCTGGCAGAACTACCAAAGAAGCTTTTAGGATAATTTTCGGAGGAATTCCTGGGGGGCTTTCGAAGGAATTCCAAACGAAGCTGTCGCACAGTGCGTTGAATGTATGGAGATGCGGGACAAAAATGAAAACTGGAAGATCAAGCCATTTGAGCACCTTGCTATGGAAGGGAAAGTTGTTTCTGGTCAAAAGCGCTACAATTTGCATAAATGGCATATAATATATGCATAATCGCAAAACTGTCCTAAGCGCTAATTGCATTATTTTTCAAAAAAAAACCTCGCAATTTGTACTTTTATTGCTCATAATAATGCAACAAGTTATTTGCAAATTCGTCTCTTCTCACTCGTAGCTGCAAAAGTGACTTATACGCATTTATGCAAAAAAAAATCTCATATTTTAATTTTTTGTAAGTTTTTAGTATAAAATTTGAATGAAATCGTGAACACTACACTTTAAATATATTATTTGAAGCATAAACGTGCTCTGGTGTTATGTCTGGTTGAGCCGAGACCACATAGTGTTGCAAACTTTTTCGATTTTTTATCACAAACATCTCATTTTCATACTTGTGCTGGTTAAGGAGTATACCTAAAAATAGTCAAAAATCTCGAAGAGTTGCAGGGAGTTGCAGCTTTATCATTTAGACCTCTTAGAGGACACTCTAAGAAACATTTCTGTGAGTGATTTAAGGTGGAACTTTTTTTGAATCGATAATCAAAGTTATATGTTAGTATTTCATAGCCAACTCATCGTGCCGATTTCTCATATTTAAAGTTAAAATTGGTTTGCTTATCCCATCAAGTATACTTTACCAACCTTTAGTCATGTTCTCTTTTAGATTTTGATTGAATAGATTGGTTTCAGCATTCTCCGTACTGATTGAAAGGAATGCTGAAAACATGCGATAACATTTAATTTTCTGCTACTCCGACATCTGTTACTTTTGACGCTTGCTGTAGTAGTTTTAGTGTTTTGTATATCTTATCAACAGTTGTTTCAATAGTGGATGTTATCTATAAGCACTTGTGGATACTTATTATTGCCGAATAAAATAACTTGAAATTTTTGTCAATGGAGCAACGCACTATGTGTCGGAGGAATTCCAGGAGAAACTTCCGATGACGATCCCAAAGGAGTTGCTGAACGAACTTCTGCAGACACCACCAAATTTAAACAGACGTTGGCAAATAAAATGAGTGCGGCATACCCATAATATCAGCTGTCAAAGAATATCCCCATAATATGCAGTGTGAACGGGTTTCGTGATATAGTTATATCACGTTACTTGTATCACGATGCAGCTCTGTAGTTTGAACAAGGCAATACAGTAAAATGAACAGTTACACTTGTCGTAATGTCACAAGTAAAACTTGTCGTAATTCTCAAAGGAACTCTAAGAAGTATCTTAGGAGAAATTACTGCCAGGATTATCTGAAAAATATCATGGAATACTCTCACTTATGGTTCCTGCATGGTATCTGTTTTTTTTTACCTGAGAGTTTCTTTTTAGTTTCTGTTTGGTCCGCAGCTACAAAATAAGGCTAGCGGATTAAGGACAAGGAAATTTCCTTGACTTCCCTGTACGTAGAGTATCGTAATGCCTGGCACAAGATATACGAATGCTAAAAAGACAACATTGGCAAAGAAAGCTCGCAGTTAAAGTCTGTGGAAATGCTTTTTAAACATTATGGTGGAAATCACGGTCTGTCCCAGTAGGGACATAACGCCAAGAAGCAAATGAAGTCTCTAAATTCATATTATTAAGACAGTCACTACCACCCCTGCTTTCAGTACATCCAAAATGACTTAACTATGCAAAAGCCAGAAACAGCAAAAAGTCGACTCATCAATCAATATCAACTTCGTTTTCAATGAATTACTGGTAAGGTTGTCACGATATAGCTGAGGAGAAAATATGGCAATAGCGGTTTGCATTTTGCGATCGTGCAACTTAGAGTGCTGGAATCAGCAGTTTTTTTTTCTCTTCCAGTCTGTCCTCAACCTTGTATCAGCGTCATTACTGGGCTGGCTATGCAATTCGCGTGAAACATGCTTCATGGTTTGAAGGTTACCTACCGGCTAAGACAAGTTCAATATAAATAGATTCAAGCAGCTAATTTCACATCACGAAAAAAGACACGCCATTGCACATTGGTCCACGGAACGAAATTAAGTGGAATAAATTAATAACTTGAAAAATATAAGAGATAGGGTTTTGGTGTCTTCTGAACATTTGTTTGTCTGATAAAGGCGCGTTATACGCAAAAGTGTCCTAAGCGCCAAATTTCATAGCATTCGAAATTCGCTCTCAAACTTTTTTATTTTAAAAGATAGCGCGACAAAATGTTCTACAATATTGAAGATTATAGAAAATATGAAAACTTTGTAGAACATTATTTTTTTCTATATCTGCTAGTTTTAGAGATATAGGTCACTTTAGAACTTTATGGTCAAAAATCGGGTTTTTCCTCAATACTAACGTAAATATCAATTTTTCAGGCCTACTATGTTCTGAAGAGTTTTAGATATGAGCAAAATACATATTTTCTCTGAAGACGTCATATCTCTAAAATTTTCATTTGAAAAGATATAAGCGTTTTTGTAGTTTTTTCACCCACTTTTCCAAGCCTAACATTTCAAAATGGCGCAAGTGAAATCAAAAACTTTTCCCGTTACTTGAATAAGCATATCTTAAAGTGCATTTTAAGAAAACTTGGTAATAGTATATTTTGATTTTTTCTAATAAATATGTTTTGAATTATCCCTTAATTTTACTTAGAAAACAGATTTTTTCAACTTCTTGAGATTCTTATTCAATTACAGTTGAACATTTTTTAATACATAACTAAATACTGAATCATTCTTGGGATGAACAAGTAGTTTAGTATTGGTATTTTTATTCATATCGTTAATAATTACAGAAATATTCGTTCTTTGCTATAAAATACCGTCAATGGAAGGAAAACTCGACGAATTTAAACAAATTTAAAAGAAGTCCTGCCAATATAACCTGAAGCTTTCACTAGATTGGACAATGCAAATGCAGTTGCATTCCCTTTTTTTTTAAGTTTGTATAAGTGTTTTTTGAACTAGACAATACTTAACTATGTCAATTATATGCACTCGGCCTCCGTATGAATAGAACATTGGAAAATATAACTTTGATCAAAATCTCAAAAATATTAAAAACTACTTATTTTCGATTCCTTTTCAAGTTTATATATAACCTTTACTAATCCCTCATTTAAGGTGATGATAGAACGAAGTCACACCTCAAATTTTCAAGAGCACAAGACATGAGAGCCAAACAGCACTCCACGTTGAAAACTTATCCCATTGCTGGTCACCACCAGCAAGGAAGTAATTTGATTGATTTTCAACGTGAACTGTTGTCAGATTCTCCTGTCTTGTGCACTTGAAAATTCGAAGTTTGGCTTTTAATAAGTAGCATTTAATTCCACTAGAATTTGTATCCTTTGACAGATACGCGTATTTCGACCTCAACTGCCGTCTTCAGTGTCGTGTACTAGACTCGACTAGTCTAATTAAATGGAATACTACTAAATTCGGTTTTTTATCTATTTAACTAAACAGCTCGAAGATTTATTATCATTTTAATATTAACTTTCGAATATGACTGATACAAGCAAATAATGATAGATTTTGAATATTTTTGAGCTTATATGATTAAAAAGTGAAATAAAAATTTTAAAACTCGCATTTTATTTTCTTTATTAATAAAAAAAAATATAAAACGTGACATCATAGGTGCATGCACTTATGTTTGCGAATTTAAGTGCGGGATAATGACGTTTAGTGTATAAACTGTATTTATCCAACATGAAAAAAGCAGTTTTATTTATGGTTCCACTTTCTTTTTTATAGAAGTGGGAGAGGATCAAAATAGCAATTTATATTCTAGTATATAAAATTTTACACCATTCAGCCAAAAAAGTTTAAGACTGACGATGTTGATTGAAATCACGATGATTCAAGTAGAATAATTTTTAACTTGAAATTTATAGGCAGCGGTATCGTGTAATTTATTGATAAATGATCGTGATTGTACAAATTATTGCGTACTTCCCCGTCGTACGGTGGACGGTCACACAATTTGCAGGATGAAGAAAAATGTGACATAATTACACGTCCGCATCAGATCATTCCGATTCATTCGCTGCACTTGTTACATTACATTGCAAGGAATAAGTGCACCGAAAACACCATAAGGATTAGATGACACACACGGTATGGGACGATTCAAATATGACGTCCATCGTTTTTCGGGATTTCCGGACCCCCCTCCGTCCGCTGTCACGCTTTTTTCAATACCTTATGCATGCACTGTTACACTTTCATAGATTACTTCCATCCCCCCCAATTGATGGACGTCATTTTTGGATGATCCTTATGCTATCACACTTTGAAGGAGTGTGCATATGCAATATGCATAATTTGGACCGCATTTGTGGCGTTACCATGAAACTTAGTGTAAACAGAATTATATAATGAAAAGTCAAGGTAATTACAAGGCCGAACTTTTCTGTAAAGTTAAATTATTACCGATATTTATAAAAAAAATGGCATGATAAACATCTACAACATTCTTGTTTGCACCTAAAATAATTCATTTTTTATGAATATATTATAAAATATTCTACTGTAATTGCATAAGTATCACCAGACGTCAGAAAAAAACTGTTTTCTAAGTAAAATTGAGGAATAATTCAAAACGCATTTATTAGAGAAAATCAAAATATACTATCACCGAAGTTTCTTAAAATACACTTGAAGATATGCTTATTCAAGTATCGGGAAATGTTTTTGATTTCACTTGCGCCATTTTGAAATGTTAGGCTTGGAAAAGTGGGTGAAAAAACTGCAAAAACGCTTATATCTTTTCATATGGAAATTTTAGAGGTATGACGTCTTCAGAGAAAATGTGTATTTTGCTCATATCTAAAACTCTTCAGAACATAGTAGGCTTGAAAAATTGATATTTTCGTAAGTATTGAGGAAAAACCGATTTTTGACCAAAAAGTTCTAAAGTGACCTATATCTCTAAAACTATCAGATATAGAAAAAAATGATGTTCTACGAAGTTTTCATATTTTCTATAATCTTCAATATTGTAGAACATTTTGTTGCGCTATCTTTTGAAATAAAAAAGTTTGAGAGCGAATTTCGAAAGCTATGAAATTTGGCGCTTAGGACACTTTTGCATATAACGCGCCATGACCAGACAAACAAATGTTCAGAAGACACCAAAACTCTATCTCTTATATTTTTCAAGTTATTAATTTATTCCACTTAATTTCGTTCCGTGGACCAATGTGCATTGCATTGTTGATGTGAGAAGAGACGAATAGCTTCAGGGACATCCGATAACATTAATTTGTTGGGAGTTTGAATTTAAAGTTGATTATTTTGATGTGGAATAACTTAAGGTTTTAACTTTGTTTCAAATAGTACTCAAAATACAAATATTTAAATCAATCCTATTTGTTAGTCGAACATAGTTTCACTAGACAGCGTTGCTAGAAGCAATTCAAGAATTAGATTTACCCAAAAGTGAAAAATATATCAGGAAAAGTACTCATCCCACCAGATTTGATCAGAATCTATCGATGCTTCTTACACGATGGAAGTGAAACTTTTCCATCACGAAGTCAGCAGCCGTGCAACCCTAGGGGCAAAAGTATTTTACTACCGGTCCATCTCCACTATTGCTGATGCCAAGCAAAATAGTGCTGCTGCTGCTACCGTCTCAAAGTGTGTTTACAGTGCAAAACTGGTAACGAGTTTTCAAAATTAGATCAAACACTCCATCACTGCGGTTTACGTTCGCAAAATAGGTTCCAGCTGTTTCTGTTTACAGGACCCGATGCATGAGTCAGGCACATGCTCATGATTCACACGGATTCAAATTTCGAAACCGTTGTTTCTGTATTAAATCTCTACCAAATCCAACTTAACTGGTCTCTTTCTTAAGAATGGAATTGTTTGATCTTCTTTTTCTGCTTGTCATTACGTCCTCACTGAGACAGAGTGCTTCTCAGCTTAGTGTGTTCAATGCGTACATCCACAGTTATTAACTGGGAGTTTCCTTTGCAAAGTTGCCATTTTCGCAATCGTATATCGTGTAGCAGGTACGATAATACTCTATGCTCAGGAATCTCAAGGAAAAGATCGTGGACCAACTGGGAATCGAACCCAGACACCTTCAGCATAGCTTTGCTTTGCTTGTAGTCGTGGACTCTAAACCCTTGTCTAAAAAAGGTCCCAATAAGTTAAATCTAATGTTTTCAAATATTCCTTTTTTTAAGTAATTGATTCTAATGATTGCTTTTTTTCTTTTTCAGGTGAGTTTTCGAGATTTGTACTGCATCATAAATCGTAAGTGTTTCACAATGTCCAGCCCATAATCCCAAATGGCGCGGCTCATAATATCGGCAGTAATAAATGAGACGTCCAACTCATTCCTCGTACCGTTATTAAATGGTTCAACTTTCTAACTCAATCTGCAGAACTGTAATCAACTAGCCCCCCGTCTAACACACCAAAAGGATTATATTCCTCAACTTTACCTAATAATCGGTCTACCGGGAAATTGCTTCCTACGAACGTCGCAAAGCTCTGTAACCAGCAAAAGCTGGCTGATAAATGACGCACCCATCAAGTGCACCATTCCTCATCCAGTTTCATGGTCCCATCTCTTTTATCATCCAGTATCGTTGGTCTCTGTTGCCGTTCAGGTGCTCTCAGTTTTGATTAGCAACTAATACAGATTACGAACTGGATCATATTTCTATCAATACTTTGAAACTTGCAATTCGGAAATTTCGTAATCATATGAGTTTTAAGGTTCATCACCAAAGCGAACCAGTTTCAAGACAGTTGTACACCTGAAATCACCCATGTTCGGAACCAGAGCGGTATCTCGACACCACCGGTCTGGAGTCTGTTGATGATGGGATGGATTAGCAGTGTCAGAACCAGGCAACAGTATCGATTTCACTTCCCGTTGTCGAACCGCAGCATCAGCTTCGTTCGGGATATTGGCTTTCCACCACAACCAGTGGTTGGCTTTAAAGTTGCCTATTCTCGTCTCGTCGGCTTTTGTGACTTTGCTATGCATTATTTGACTTTGGTATTAACCCTTTCCATGACTACTTAATGGAGATTGAATGATTTTTAAGCTGTTAAAGTCTTCGCTCAAAGTTGGATTCATATACGTATTTGGTATGATTTGCACGAATAAAAGTGTGGCTAAATTTTGCAAAGCATTTTGAAAATTCAAGATCAAGAACTTCTCAAAGAAGGGCTTTGTCTTACGCATAGTTCCGAAGGCATTCTCAGAAAGTAATTCGCTATCTAGCTTTGACATTTTGTGGAAATATAGTCCAAATTTAGATACACAGATCAGAAATTAGTTCATTGAGTTCCGAATTCTATCTGAACTTTCTGTGAGTTCTGGACGGTCTTTAGATATTTCATCGAATAGTTTTGTCCAAAACTTTTTCGAAATTCAAACCGTTTGAAGCTTATAGCATTTTATAAATATGAATAATAATAGTTCATAAATAAGTTAGTTGAAGTTCATCAAATTTATATGAGAAAAAAAAACAAAATATCAAGTCCATAGATCATTTTGCCATTACAGTCGACTCTCCACATCTCGATGTTCTACATCTCAATATCTCTCCCTATGTCGATGATTTCATAGGTCCCTTCAGTCTGCATACATTTTCACTCTCCATATTTCGATATCCTCCTTATCTTGATACTCCATGTCTCGATGTGTTTCTGTTGATTTTTCGTTTTCAATTTTCTCTCCGTATGTCGATATGATCAGATGTGGAGAGGCGACTGTCGTTTGTTAATATTTTGGGCAACCGGGAAAAATCCACAATAAAACACTGGGAGTTTGGATATGGGAAAGGATTTGTTTCGGCAAACGATAAAGATATAATTTTAAAAGAATACGTGAACATATACACGGGTGATCGATACCGATAGTGCAGTTACTATGCGAACCGGACACGATCCAAATTCCGTCGCTCGCCCACAAAGGAGCATGCAACAGATTCAATGGACTAAACACTACTGACGCGTCGTTGCGTTTTTCACCCGCACATTTTGTTTTCCTTTTTTCGCAAAACGCACAACGCGAACCCGACACAATTGATCCGGATTCCGATGCTTGCCCTCAAAGGAGCATGCAACAAATTCAACGGATCAAACACTACTCTCAAAATTTCCGCATAAAATAAGTCAGCAAAAGTGAAGTATGCATTTTGTATTATTCATTGCGTTTTAACGAAACACAATTATTGTTGGCGCTAGAAACACTGATCAAACAGAAAGAATAAGCTAAACATGCTCAATTCTAAACGACAAGACAGCAAAATTGAATTTCCAGCGAAACAGGAATGGGCTCCTTCTTCTTCTTTCTGACGTTACGTCCCCACTGGAACAGAGCCTGCTTCTCAGCTTAGTGTTCTTATGAGCACTTCCACAGTTATTAACTGAGAGCTTACTATGCCAATGACCATTTTTGCATGCATATATCGTGTGGCAGATACGAAGATACTTTATGCCCTGGGAAGTCGAGCAAATTTCCAACCCGAAAAGATCCTCGACCGGTGGGATTTGAACCCACGACCCTCAGCTTGGTCTTGCTGGATAGCTGCGCGTTTACCGCTACGGCTATCTGGGCCCCTATTATAATGTATTATTTATAAGCATTACAACATGTTTTCGGAAGTTGGCAACACTGTTCAAGTAAATAAGAATAAGGTATCGCAGTTCTTGTGAAGATTAATCTTTTTATACATTCAGATAATTAAACAATAAGTAGGTCGTTAGGCCGAAATAACTTTTAATAATTTAAGATGAAAAATATTTATTATACGGATAACACATTCATCAGGGTTTTTCCTTCTTGTGAACAAAGACAGTTCTCTATAGTTATATTTAACAGCATATATTGTGGGCTTCTAGGTCATGCATATTATCCTGACGTTACAACTAACAAGCAAGTAAGTAAGTACCTCGGATATTTTTCCCGCTAGAGATTGGTTTATTATTTCATTATTGGAAGGTTTTAAATTATTCTATCGGAGAATTTTTATTCCAAAAATTTAGCATGGGCTTAAATGTGTAGGAAAACGTGATTTTCATGGGCTGTATATGAATTCATAACTAAAAAGAGAAAAAAAATAATAATATTTTACCGATGGAATATTTTAAAACATTCAATTTTTATAATCTGCTGGTTTAGACATAGCGTCTTACGATCCATCACAACTACCGCCCATTTTCGGCCTTATGATCTTTTCGGCCTATCAGCATTCGACCTTATAGCCTTCGGTCTAATGGTATAACCAAATGTAGGTATTCTATACCAGGGAATTTTCATATTTACCACCCTAATAAGGCATGAAAGAGACCTTCTTAAGTGGTAAAACATCAAAAGCAATAGCTCGTTCCTATTCTACGTATTGGTATTCTAGTTATGCGTTCTTGCTCGATTAGACACCATTATTACTGCTCTACCCCCTATACACAAATATGTCTGAATTTCCATATATTTTTTTCTAAAATGCTCTAAAAATCCATCTTGCTTCTCTATGCACCGTCTTATTCATTTGAACACTCTCTCCCCTTTATTACAACAGAGAAAAGTGAATGTTTCAGGATCAGCTTACAGGACTCCAGTAGGGACGTAGATTGGGTGTCAAAACGCCAAAAGGACAAAACATAACGTCGAAAAGAAAAAAAAAATGAAGTAAACAAAATTTCTTGGATTAATGAGTCTCTTCCGAAAGAATAAATTATTCGTTATTCATAACATATTTAACAGATCCCGATTCGAGCAAAAAGTCTGACCTACAATATTGAAAATTTGCCGCTTTCAACGTCTTGTATTTCGACGTTTTGTCTCTCAACATTTTGTCCCTAAGCAGAGAAGTAAATGAGGTTGAATTTTATTGGTTGACAAAACGTCGAAAGAACAAAAGGTCGAGAGTCTGAAACGTCGAAAGAAAAGAATTGGAATGGAACGAAATTTCTTGAAAGTACGATTCTTTTCTGAAAGAATTAATCATTCGACATATTTTATTTTCGAAGCTTTGGTATTCGATGTTTAGTTTTCCGACATTTGGTATCTAAACCGAGAAGTTATAATGGGGAATAATGGTGTCTAGGAAGCATGATAGATTCTAAACCTGTTTTGGAAGGAATTTGTAAAGAATAAAATGGAGGATGTGAAGAGGTTCCAGAAAATAATGTAATTTAACTGGTTTGGGGATAAAATGTCGAAAGACAAACGTCAAAAGACAAAACGTCGCATTCCAAAACGTTTAGAAGGATAAAACATCGAATGATTTATTCTTTCGGAATTTCTTCCAAGAAATTTCGCTCCTTTCCAATACTTTCCTTTCGACGTTTTGTCCTTTCGTCGTTCTGGAATTCAAATGTCGAAAGACAACACGTCGAGGATGTCAACTTTATGCCAAAATGATGAATCCCAAAACGTCAAAAGCATTTATTTATCAACACCGTTTTGGAATTGTTGTCCAGATATCTTATTTCGCAACCGACAAGAAAAACGTTTGGCACACAGTGAATTATGTATGCTTCTAGAAGAGAATCATTCTTACAAGTAATTCTCCTTTTCTTCCAATTTTCTCCTGTCGACATTTTGTCCTTTCGACGATTTAGCATTCGAAGATTTGGAATTCGACGTTTTTTCTTTCGACGTTTTGCCATCCAACTTCGGCGTTTTAATTTTCCGGCTTCTGCTATTCTACTTTATGGATTTGCAACTTTATTTATTTTCTCTTTGATAATTTAATGGACTCGTCTGGTCCAATTGAATGATAAAACTTGAACGAAACCTGACAACATCCAAATCATGGATAAATACTTCATAATAAATTTCCACAAAACTTAACGTCGAAATCTATTTTGAACGGTGATGACCATTGACTTGACTTCAATCTGTTCGCCAAAGTATCATTAAACTTAGAAGTTCATGCATTTTATAAGATGTTCGATACAAATACCTTTAGTAAAAATCGATGTTAAAACTATGAAAAGGGAACAAGAGTTTTTGTAGTCAATTGAAAAAAAAAAAGTTTTTTTTGATGTACTTATATCGATAGGAATCCCTAAAAATGTCAAAAAGTTTCAGAAATTCTATGTTAAATTCCTGTTGAAAAAGAATTTAGAAAATCTTTTCGGAAACAGTTTTAGCTGTAACTATCCAACAAATTTCTTTTGCAGTTCTTCCAAAATATTTTCTGTATGTCTTACTCTAAAAATCTGATATAAATTAGATAAGGATGTGGAGTGATTCGTGGAATAATTTGTGAACACATCTCAAAAAAATATATATTGTGTTATTCCTTGAGATTTTTTTTACCAGAAATGGAAAGCGGATAGATTAGTAGGTGTTATTATGACAGAATCGCAGGTTAAACTTTCGGGAAAGTTTACAGGGTAATTTCTAGAACCTAAAAGGAATTCCTGAAGATTTTTTTGAGAAATACAAGAATAAATTACAAAATCCTTCAGTAAATCTGTTGGAAAACCACTTAAAAGAATCCCCAAGAGAATCACTAGTGTTGTTTACAGAAAAAAAAAAACTCTGTGAAATAATTGGTTGAAACTTTGGGGAATGGAAAATCCCACAGAAAACAATAATATAATTCTTCACAGAAACCCTGATTTATTTGCTCGGGTAACTCATGAGTAGTTTCACAGAAGACTTTTTGGAATATCTTTTAAACGTATACCGCTAGAAACTGTATAGGAATGTTTCTATTTTTCAATATCAAAAGAAGACATTTTTAAAGAATTAAAAAATATTATTTTCGAGGAAATTTTTAAGGGTTGCGGAAAGCAAAATCAAATTGATTTTTGGAGAAAACTAAATAAATTCTTGAAGAATTTTCTACGAAAAGAAATACAGTCAGACCTGTGGGAACTTCTCTGAGAATTCTCCAAGAACGTTTTCCCAATTATATCCTGTGTTATTGCATATGAAATTTTGTAAAATTTTAGGAGGAATCCTGAAAGAATAATTTAATATTTTATGTAGTCTTCGATATTTTTTACTGCATTTTTCAATAGTTTAACCCTCTAATACCCAAATTTTTATATGCGATCTAATTCCATTTTCTGTTATCTAAAATCGTTCTGAATACGTTTCGGGCAATGATTTATTTTTATTTGTAAATTTATGAATTTTAGTTTTTGATTTTTATAATTTTTATTTTTGAACATCCCTATCCTTTTTCATTTTTTCTCGAAGCCTTTTCGGGTTATTAATTTTTGACAATAATACAAATTAAAGTTTTTACGGTACTTTTGAAATAATAAATTTTTATTTTTTTCTGGGTTGAAATTATGTTAATACCACCAGGCTCTTTTTCTGTGATAGGTTGATTGTAGAAACATTTGAAAGGGTCTGAATTTTTGTATTACACGTTAAACGAACCCATTTTAGGTTAAAAAAATATAATTTTTCAAACATTTGAAAACTTTACGAAAAAGTTTAATAATTATATAAATCTTTCCTTAAATGTGTGTTACGAGCTAAGGTTTAAGCCAAAAATAAAATCATATTGATTTCCGAGCTACAATAAAATATAAAAAATTTCAAAATTTTCCCCGTCTAAAGGCGAGGTTGGGTATTAGAGGGTTGCGAGTTTCCTACAGATTTACTGAAATATTTGTTGAAGCAATCTTAAGAAAAACTTTGGAAGCACCTCAAAAGAAAAGTTGGTAAAATATTTCAAGAACCTCTTTGAAAAAATCTCATGCTTGGTGATCTTGAAGATAATTGTGGTGAGATTCTTAGAATTTCTTGAAGAAATCTTCAGTAGAATTTCCATCCCTACCTAGAGAAATGTTCAAAAGAGTTTCCAAAGCATTCTCGGTAGAGATTATTAGAGATTTTGTTTTGATAAACTTAGAAAACCTAAAAAAATTTCAGATAAAAGTCTTTTGAATAATAACTACTTATCCCGGAAATGATTTTCCTTTGGAATCCCAGAGAAAACTGATAAAGAAATTTTTGTAGCAAGCACTGAAAAAGTACGAAAATGATTCACGAAAAATCCCCGTGGCAATTCTCAGAGGAATCTCTTAAAAACACATGGTCGTATACCTGGAAAATTCGTGTTTATGACACTTAATTAAACATGACACCAACATTGAATTTGTTAAACACGGTTATTTTCGATATAGCAGTAGATCCCATTTTTCGGAATCAAATGAAACAGTGTTGCCAGCTTCAATATGAAGTTTGCAGGTTGAATAACGTCTACTAAATATATTCTTTGTATCAATCTTCTCTATATAAGCGGATCTGAATATATAAAGAATACTTTGATTTTGCCAGCTATCCTTCTTAAATTAAACTTCAGAATCTCCCTCTATTACCTTGCTAATCGTTCAAATATATCTCATTTGTAATACTGAATTTCAATTTAGCATTCCTTTAAACATTTAGCTTGACGTAATGCAGCTGCTTCAGATCCAATTTGTGATTAACTTTCATGAAAAATGTTGCTAGTTTTATTCGAGTACTTCATACGACTTTGATAATCTATTATCCACTCTGAAATCATTGAACACCAGCGTTGCGAAATTCTCAATTTCTCGTTTCTCATGCTTGAGTTTCTTCACGCTTGAGTTGTAGCTCACGTAACTCATGCATGAGTTGGCTCATCCTGTCGACTCAATGGCTTGTATTTCAACAGTTTTTTTTTTTCATGCAAAACACTTATTCTTTGATATTCCGAGTTTTTGACAGAATTCCGATGGGTTTTATGATTGAATCATTTTTTACGCAAGAGTGTGAGCGAGTGATTTTTCATCAAAATCTCATGCGTGAGTTTCGCGAAGTAGATCTCAGATGAGTTTGCCCTCGCGGGAGAATGCAACGATTGAGATTTGAGTGTGAGTCTACCAATCCCGTTTGAACATTCAAGTCTACCAGCTTGTTATTTATTAATATTCATTTGAATCTATTGGAACAGTGTTGCCATCTAACGACAGAAATATGTATCATTATTGGCAGCCTAGGTATTCAAGTTTCTTTGTTCTTTCATAAACATCATGACCATCGAATTTTATATCTTATTTAGATATTGATCGTTTATCATAAAAGTAATGGTCGTAAAACAGGTTGAAGTTAAGCAGGACATGACAGTGTCATAAAAGGAGTTACTGTTTGCCAATCATCTATTGTTGAAGGGTGAGTGAGCCTGTTCATTTTCTTTTATGCATTGTGTTCGGAAATCCTTGAATTCCTCACTAGATGATACAAGGGATTATTTTCACAGGATGAAGACACGATATCATTGTTGCAATAATCTCAAACCGGCTTTACTTTCAAAGCTTCTGCTTTACAATATTCCACCAGCGAAGCAAATTCCACAACTTTTCTATCCTAGCGTCCTTAAAATCACGATAAACCGTTGTTACCCCTGCCGCGTTGTCCGAGTTGGTGAACTCAACCATTTCAATATGCTGGGAAGGTCTTCCAGTACTTTCTCGATGTGGCACCGTCAAGCTTCCCTTCAGAGCAAAGTTGATCCACTCGTGGACCAGCAGTCGTGACATGGCAGCTTCCGGCGAATCCTTCGGGAAATCCATATACTGTATCGGTTGACGGAAGAGGTACATCAGTTCCTCTGCATGGCAGGCTCCACTGTCTGGACCAGTAAACAAAGGGAACATCGCCGAACAAGAGTATCGTCCTTTGAAGTTGATGTAATACAAGCTGACTGGTGCCTCGGACTGAGGATCGTTGATAAGATGCTGAAGAATGCTTTCCATCATGGGGTATTGGAAGCCTACTTCTGAAACGACCTGGAAATGCATAAAATTTAGTTTAGTCTGAAGTCAGTATGTGTCTTCGATATGTATACCTGGGTCAGAGCAAAGGCATTTTCCGGACTAATGGGGTTACCACCAAAAAATTTCTTATACAATAAAGGTACTGAACTCGGAGGGACGTCTGCCAAAAGTGGCAGCAGCTCCTGTTGATTCTTGATAAAAGGTTCCAGCTGATCGACAAATAACGATAAAAGCACAGCTATTCCATCATTTGGAAGATATCCCGTCATCCAAGGTATTTTCCGGTAGCGTCCCGCAGCCCACAGCTCCTTGGGATCTTCCTTTATGAATGTTTCATCATCCACATATTTCTCTGCGACCGGACGGAAAAGAATAATCGGTTGATTATTCCAAAACTTCAGCTTATCAACACTAGCGAGTAACTTAGAAGCGTCGACTTTCCTCAGCGCCGTTATCAATTTTTCAGAACTCATTCTTTCGGCTCCTTTTACTTCCGCAGCAACTGCCAGCTTTCGTACCAACCCAAGCTGATCCGGGTATTCCCTGCCCCAGAAAGCCAAAGCACTTCCGCTTTGCGATATCGCCTTCGAAAAGAGACCTTCACTCAGTGGACTCATCATGTGTAGCTGTACCGAAGCAGCCCCCGCACTATGACCGAACAAAGTCACCCGTCGACGATCTCCGCCGAAGCTTTCGATGTTTCCTTGAACCCATCGCAGAGCTAACGATTGATCCTTCAGTCCGAAATTCCCGGGAGCAGAACGATCGTCACTAGCGAGGAACCCGAACGGTCCCAGCCGATACTGCAAAGTGACAATGATGACCTTCCGGGTGTCCATGAACTTCTCCGGTCCTAGCACCAGTGGATCAGCACTTTCTCCTATGTATCCACCACCATGAATGTAAACCATGACCGGTAACTTCTTGTGTTTGCATTTTTTCGGCCGGTAGACGTTCAAGTACAGACAATCTTCCTGCCCCCTGATGGTGGCCAGCGGGAAAATGTCGTACTTTTGAATGCACATTGACTTTGTGGTGCTGGCGTTGAGATACCGCTTCCACGGATCGATTGGTACTGGATTCTGCAAAGTTTCGATTTGATTCAGATTCGGATATGGTTGATTACAATTAGGATCTTACCGCGAATCTTAGCCGGCCTACGGGTGGTTTGGCGAACGGAATTCCGACGAAGGCATCAAAAGGTCCTGCTTCCAGTCCATCCATTTTGGTTCCACAAAGGCAGCCATCGTTTATTTGAACGGCTGGTTGAGAGTGGCACCATGATTGACACTGAAGATGGTCGTTTGCTGATCCGGTTTGAATCGAGTTGAACAGGAGTATTGGTATTATGAGGCTGAGTCCGTACATCCTAGAAGAATCGGTAGAATAAATAATAAATCTTATTTTAAGGAATGATATACTTACTTTAACGGTTATGCAGCTTTCTTCCGAAGAGCAACCACGACCCCAACTGATAAAGTTTGCATTGTGGTGGGGTTTATTTATGCTGCGAATCATGGTAAAGGTGCGTCAAAACGTATAAAATGTGTCACAAGTGAAAGGAAGAAAGTCATACATTTCAAATCTTTGCGGAAATGTCGATCGATCCACCTAGGTATTCTAGAGTCTTGCTTTGTTAAGCCATCTATCTTTCTTCAGCTTATGAAATATGAGAAAACTGGTCAAGTTTTCTGATAGTATTGAAATTAAATGAAACTTACAAATAATCAAATAACATCATATACAATTTGCTACAAACAAGATAGTTGCAAAAATGTTACTCAGCTACATATAGTCGAACATTCACGCACGCAATCTCATTTTTCAGGCGATTCTTCAACGTTTCCATTCATCCAGCGATGTGAGTGGACAAGCACAGAGAACTGGATAGTATTCTTGCTGTGACCCATCTGATACACTGACCTTAAACTGGAAACCGGTTCAACAGAAGTTTGGAGTGGAAGAAATTTGTGGACTTGCAGTGCACTCTTTCGTTGCAGATGATTGCAATTTGTGCAAGGATGAATGTTTTTAGTTGTATCGAATTTGAGGGTTATTGATTGATGGATTGTTTAGCTTAACATCCAAGCTCTTACTTCCACGAACTTTTCATATGCAAAAATGATGAGAGGTGTAAAAGTAAATGTTCTGCGAAAGTCATTAGCGAAGATCTGACACTCTTTCTTTTCTTTCTTCTCACAAGATCAATGACAAATTTGTTAACATTTATTAGTCCCTTGATGGGTTTGGCACTATGGTATCGTAGTATCGCCTTAAAGGTTCCATTTCAAGGAAGATCTTTGGTAGATTCTTCAGTCTAGTAAGGAATAATTTCTGAAAAGGACTGTACCATATTCCCAGTGAGATAAAGTGAATATCTCTCAAATTCTTTGGCTGATTCTTGATAAGCCCTTTGGAAAATTCCTCGTTGTAATTCTAATAAAGTTTTTGGTACATGCCCCACAACACTTTTGCGGATTTTATGACAAAATCCTTGGTGAGTGATTTGCAATGCTTTCCAGATCAGTAGAGCAAAGCCTGGTGTTATTCAGTTCATTTTTTTGTAACGGAGTGGGATATTAAATAATTTGATTAGCTGTTAGAAATCCAAAAAATAAAACAAAACATACATTGACTGTGAAAAAATTATTAAATATCAGATATCTATACGTTATTTTCATAATTATTATACTTCTTGGTTAAAAACTAATTTTGATAAATTTTCACTCATTTTTGATGTTGTATTTTAAGGAGCTGTGTTCTATAATTAGAATTGCACAAAATTAAAAAATCCGACCTAAACCTGACCAAGGCAGGAATAGAACTCGGTTTTGCGACATGGCTGAAACGAATCTATGACATTTGGTCGAAAGACATTTGGTCGAATGACATTTAGTCGAATGACGTTTGGTCGAAAGTACATTTGGTCGAACGGACATTTCGTCGAATGGACATTTGGTCGAAAAGGTTTAGTTGCAACAGAAAGCATAGAATATTTCTAGAGTAGCATTTTGGCGCTAATACAAGAGTGATTGAATAACCGTATCAGCTATTTTACCAACAATCTCTATGCGATTAGTAACATTTTTTATTCAATTTGATGGACGCTCTTCCAACATATTGATCAAGCTCTTGGGTTTTTAATGATTCATGTTGCTTTTTTGTTCAGGCATGTTCTGCGATTCGAGATTAGCTGATCCTAATGGAAGCAAGCCGACTTTTGTCTCCTCAGTCAACTATTATTCACTTACCCGATACATAGAATTAGCCCTTTTTCTCATTTTTAATAAAACATACCTTCTACAGCAAACTCTGTTTTTTACCCGAGGTCATCAATACTGCCAGCACAGCCATATATTTACTTGAGGAAAGTTATTAAGCTGGAAGTCACAATAAGCCAATTGGCCATAAGGAGAGTTACCGACACCTAGCATTTACTTCGTCATAAAGGTTTTCCTTAAAGCATTTTTTTCCTGGCGTTTTAATCTTGATTTCCGCATTCAAAAATCTTACCCACGTCCGTAAGCTGCAAAACCCGGAACTCAAAGAAAGATCCCGAGCACTCTCTCTTAATTATTCCATCAAATGAAGATCAATAGTTCATTATTAAGAACGTTGGCATTTCAAAAGAATAATAATGAAAACATTATGTTCACATCGTTGAGTAATAATATAAAAGCTTGAAGAATGATGATATTTTCAAAGAATAATAAATTCACTAGAGCTAAATATTTCAGTCAATGTACCTAAAAACTGCTTCCTAAAAGTTCAAGTTCAGTTGAATAATAAACGAAATCCTAGATTTTGGCATAATGATCAAATGATTTTTCAATAAACCATTTAAAAATAAGCTTTCAACCAAATTTCCGTTTAACTAAACGTCATTCGACCAAAATAAATGTTCCAAAGCAATTCGACCAAATGTCCATTCGACCAAATGTCCTTTCGACCAAATGTACTTTCGACCAAATGTCATTCGACCAAACGTCATTCGACCAAATGTCATTCGACGAAATGTCTTAAAGCCGGCTGAAACTGCCACTATCATTGAGGCTATCAACGCATACACTGATAGGTAAAATAAAGTGCCCACCCTACCAGTTTTCGAATTTCTCTCATTGATTTGGTTCAAATTAATGTTAACACACTTAAATCTTTTTTGATATTTTATTTTTGTTATTATTTTAAAGTTGCACTTACGAAATTTTGATGAAAAAAGCATAAGCATAAGCATAAGCATAGATGACCGTACAATTCGTAGTTGCTACTCCGTGATTGACCAGAACAATCGAAGTTGCACAGGGAATTAATGAATGGGGCTTGGGATTAGCTTACCATTCTTCAATGTGCACAAATCGAGAGCTCAAATTTAAAAGTCAATAACGGCGCCGGCCACGTCCTTACGGTCATCGGGGAAGGGAAGGAATGTTAGTGTGACTACCGTTGTTACTAGAGACCGAGATCACCTCTGCATCTCCACGGTTGTCATGGAGAGTATATTGGGCTAGTGGGATAAGGTAAAGATCTGGGAGTCACCAATGTTTGGTGATGCGATCCATGATATAATCACGCCTAACCGGATTCGCGAAATAATTCGATAATCGCATTAAACGCCGAACAAGTGTTCGTCACTCGCCCACGCAAGAGCAAGCGACGCGATCAATAGATCAAACACTACTAGCGATCCGCGGCGCTTTTTCATTTCTCTGAGCGAACGACGCGCGACAAGTTTGATCCTGCCCCCATCGCCCGCCCCCGCAGGAGCAAGCGTCAAGGTCGAAGGATCAAACACTACTAACGAACCGATCACTTTTTACCGCTTCACTACCGATGCGCGACATGTTTGATCCTGCCCCCATCACCCGCCCCAGCAGGAGCAAGTGTCAAGGTCGAAGGATCAAACACTACTCCTTACGAAATTTTGATAAAAAAAAAGAGTTTTACTCAAAGAAAAAGAAAATCTATTTGTATTAAGAAAAAAAATAGTGACAAAAAAAAGTGCCCACTTCTTTTTTGGCCCCAGAAAAGATGATTTAAGAAAAATAAAAAGCAATTTAATAGTTAATGTGTCCTCCTTTCGCCTTAAGGACTTGCTGAAGGCGCTTCGGCATGCTTTTCACCAGGTTTTGTAGGTGTTGTGGATCTAGTTCTTCACAGGCACGCTCCAAGGCTTCAAAATAATTATTTTTGTTGATAACACCAGTTTTGTCAACTCTGGCATCGAGAATCGCCCACAAATTCTCGATGGGGTTGAGGTCTGGGCTTTCCCAACTAACAATTCAGAGCCACAAACAAGCATGCATGTTTAATTATTGTTCAATAATGGTAATGGCAGCTGAATAAAAAATTTGCTCTATAAAGATCTGAGAAGGTGCTTTTTTAACACAAACATAGATCAATGTTCAACGTTATGCATTAGAATGAACAAAAGTTGAATCGCCTCTTATTAAACGTTTCCAAAGATTCTCATTCGACTAGTCAACATTGTTTTACTAATGAGCTGAACAAGACATGTTCCCCCAATTAAAAAGCCAATATTCCACTAAAGAAATGTATATGTATACAAGGATATTCAGAAGACGAACTAACGTTTTACTTGCGTCGCAGTTCAGCTATTTCCACATGATTAACATAAGCATGAATAAGAGCTGAATAAGTATCTTATAAAATCCTAATTCAGCTTCAGTATATTATAAGAACAGTTGATCCAATAGAGGCCAAAATGACGATTAACAAACACATTGTTCAGCAATAAATAAGCCTTGTAAAAGCGATCACACTATAGCTAAATTTCATAAAATGGACAAAATATCCAAAATTCGTGTTGAGTTCCGAATGCATTTCAAAGCTCATAAATTATGCTTTCTTAAAACTTTTTAAATTAAAAAAAAAAATTGGATTTCGGAGAATTATTGTGAAAAAGAAAAATAAACATTTAAGCTAAGTATTCTGAGTAGGAGCAAAGTACTGACAAACAAAGCGTGATATTGACTTGATTGACATTAGAGATAAAATATCTGAAGACAATATCAAAATTTTTATTCCTGGAACTTCTAAACCTATGAAAAATTTGATGTACACAGATCTAATGAATAGCTCGCAGCTATTGGTAAAATCTTGCAGAATCTAAATGTGACATGCCAATTTTGTTCTTGTAGTTTATTTTAGATATCATTTCCAGATATTTTATATCATATATCTATCAAGTTAATATCACTTTTAGCTAATATGGATTATATTTTCTATTGCTAAGCTTTTTTCGCCTGCTCGGGATGTTTTTCCGTACAAGAAAAATGGAAATTTCTTTGACAGAATTGATTAAATAAATTTCTATAGTCAGCTACATTTGAAATGACATTTCTTCACAATTGAATAAATACTGCGCTCTAAGAAAAATGATTTACTTGGCCATTTCCGAAAATAAAAATCGCATCAAAATATTCGAATATTTTTCAATTCAGGTGGGTTCTGAGGACTAACCCTTCAAATGATTCAAATATATTCATACAGAGAACTTTTACTTCAATGCATATGTAATATGTTTATGAAACATACAAATAAAAAAATAATCAAACTATAATTCATAAAATTATTTAAGTTAATTAATCATTTTTGAACAAACTAAAACTTATTATGAAATTAGATTAATCATTTCAGACTGTTTTTACTCTGTGTAAATAGACATTATTTTGACCAACATCGACATAAATTTTCTCACTGTGCGCTAAAAATAGCCGACTGAACTCAGCTTGGATCAGCACTAAACAGCAGCTGAATAATATGCTTGTTCAGTTGTAGATTAGCGTACCATGTGTTGATTAGACGTTGTCGAATAGAAGCTCGAACATGGTCAATATTCAGCTATGAGAAGTTTATATTTTGCACTGGACGGTATAATCATCAATTCTAGGATGGCGCAGATGGCAAGGCATACCGCTGACGATTGGAAGGTCTCGAGTTCAAATACAGCATACAGGCGATTTTTAAATAAGATCGTTAAACTATCATAATAATAGTGCACATTACATTTATAAAGTGCCTTGAAAAATTTTTTTTTTGTTTTCATTAGCCTTTTATTATTTTTAGACCAGCTGTATGAAAGCTGAACTAAATGCTTGAAAAACGTTCTTAAAGCTGAAAAATAAAGTTGGTATTCAACGACATGCTTTAAAGTTTCTCCAAATTTGTGTGAACAATGCTTTAACAAAGGTTAGCCATGGAAATTATTAAAATGTTATAAAACATGATGCTGGATAAAACTGCCATAATGGTGTTTGTTAAACGAGTGAATGTTAGTTGGGTTGTGGAGGCCATTCCAGCGGTTCAATCCGACAAAACTGAAAGAAAGACTTGGTCTTTTTGGCAGTATGCTTCAGGTCGTTGTTCTGCTGAAATATGAATTTCTCTTCAAGGCCCGTCTGGATCAGCAAAACCTCCAGATTTTCCCGCAAGATGTTGCCGTCATTATTCCGTCGATTTTTACGAGGCTTCCTACTCCACCCCATGAAAGACACCCCCAGACCATCACATTTCCTCCTCCATGCTTCACCGTTCCTTGTATAGCCCGCCGCTTACGGTTAAACCGCTCGAGCTTCAGGAGCGCCACATCCAAGGGACGGTGAAGCATGGAGGGAGAAATGTGATGGTCTGGGGGTATTTTTCATGGGGTGGAACAGGAAGCCTCGTGAAAATCGACGGAATAATGACGGCAGATTGCTACATCAACATCTTGCGGGAAAATCTGGAGGTTTCGCTGATCCAGACTGGCCTTGAAGAGAAATTCATATTTCAGCAGAACAACGACCCTAAGCATACTGCCAAGAAGACCAAGTCTTTCTTCCGGTTTTGTCGGATTAAAACGCTGGAATGGCCTCCACAAAGCCCAGACCTCAACCCCATCGAGAATTTGTGGGCGATTCTCGATGCCAGGGTTGACAAAACTGGTGTTACCAACAAAAATAATTATTTTGAAGCCTTGGAGCGCGCCTGTGAAGAACTAGATCCACAACACCTACAAAACTTGGTGAAAAGCATGCCGAAGCGCCTTCAGCAAGTCCTTAAGACCAAAGGAGGACACATTAACTATTAAATTGCTTTTTATTTTTCTTAAATCATCTTTTCTGGGGCCAAAAAAGAAGTGGGCACTTTTTTTGTCACTATTTTTTTTTTCTTAATACAAATTGATTTTCTTTTTCTTTGAGTAAAACTCTTTTTTTATCAAAATTTCGTAAGTGCAACTTTAAAAGAATATCAAAAATAAAATATCAAAAAAGATTTAAGTGTGTTAACTTTAATTTGAACCAAATCAATGAGAGAAATTCGAAAACTGGTAGGGTGGGCACTTTATTTTGCCTATCAGTGTATGAATGAGAATATGAAATGAATCGAAGCAGTTCTACATTTCACAACTATTTCTAATTCAGATATCTTTACTCCTCCCTTGATTAGTACACAAAGGGAACATATGGACTGATTCCCACCTGGTATGTCTACCAGATGGTCAAAGTCGGGCTAAATTGTACACGATGTCAGACCAATGTCAGGTTGACATCGGGATAAAATTGAGTCAGTGCTAGGTCGGTGATTAAACTAGTTTGGTCGATGTCGATTTAGTGTCGGGCTTAATGCATTCAATATACTCGTTTTGTTATAATTATGTTGGTGTGGTGAAATTTTGGCAGAACACGTTTCATAAGCGTATATTAATAAAACAAACCCTGATATCAATATCAACAGTAGTGTTTTATTTTTAATGCCTTCCAGATCGGATTGACAGATTAACGAATGGTTTGTAACAGGTATCTTTTTCGGAATTAGGTATCTATTTTATTGTATGTCTCTGAAAAGTCTCTTTTTTAGTATAAGGTCTCCAAAATCTCTTTTTTAATTATAATGGCCTCTAAAGTTACTACCTTTCTTCTCCTGATTCGAAATACCTAGCTAGGAATAACTATGTAAATTGTCCAAAATGGCATATCTTTCAATTCCTTCAGGAGAGCTTTCCAGAAAATTCCTAAGAATCAATTCCAGAATTTTTGAAGAAATTCGTTCAACGTTTTTTTCCAAGTACTCGTTCAAAAAAAAATTGTTTTCAGTTATTTCTCCAGCAATTTTCATATGAAATCCTTCGTTAATGAAGGTTATCTCAGGAATTGCTCAAAAATTCTTCCAGATCTGGATATTCGGAAATCTATTAAGAACTCTTCCAAGAACTCCCCAATAAATTCTACGGGTCTGGGTCATGTGGAACAATGCCTATTGGCATTTAGGACATTTGGCATAATGGTCATTTCACGTAATGGTCATTTGGCATAACATGTTATCATCAAAAACAGCTATCATTTGAATAATGAACTAACAATAATGGTTATGCCAAATGACTATTATGCTAAGGGGGGTTATACCAAATAGCTTTATTCCAAATGACTTTATGTCACTTTATATAGGTATTTCTCTTAAAAGTTATCCTACATTCCAAACACCGTTCCTGCTTCAATGTTTTTCTTGCAAACAATGAGTTGCCGGATCCTATTCTTGACACTTTTGATTTACTCCGGCAGTGAGGTTTGTTTTTGAAGCCACAAAGGCACACATCGGGTCACAATTTGTGTCGAATTGAAATGCTTCTTATTGCAAAGCTCCAGTCAATTCGACTGAGAAAAATAAAAAACGAAGCCAGAGTGGGTGATGGAAGTGCCCAAGTAGTTCTCCACCCTACTCGATTAATTTTTCAGGCAAAAATTACATGGCTTACCAAAGTTTCTTCAGGGATTCTGTTCAATGTTTTTCATAAAATACCTATGATAATACTACAAGATTTTATCCAAAAACTCTTCGATTGATTATTTGATTTTGCTTCTATTGAGTTTCCCTGGAGACATCTCTGAAAAAATACTTCCATGGGAATTTTTTCAAAGAATTTCTCCTGTACTTTCTGCAGTAAGCATAGAAGGAATCTCTGGAGTATTTTCTAAAGCTATCATCAGAGAAATTCTTGATGAAAGTTCTAAGAAACGAAGGATGAACTCCAGGTTTTGATAAATATGTGTAAGAAAATTTGGATCAATTCTTGAAGAAAGCCGTGAAGAAAACCACTGAATCTCTGCAGAAATTTCTAGGGATACCCATAAAAATCCAGGTTGAATCGTAAGAGGTATATTGAACTACTTACAAGGCGATAAGACCGTTAAAATCAATAAATGTATTCTTAGGACAAATTGCTAAAATAATTACATATGAAAATCTTGGAAAAAAAATCTTGAAAAAAATACATGCAGTAATACGAGCAGTTCCTAAGAAAAACATGCATTGGAAAACCTATGGCTGGACTTTCTGTGGAAAATTTTCATGAATGTCCTGATTCCAGTTTGGATCATTTTTCTTTTGTTGGTTCCAGTGTGGTCTCTTTTCAAAAACCGTACAGTCTTTTTTTTGGTCTTTTTTTCCTGTTCGATTGCATTTTCGTATCGCCCGTTTTGAAGTTATGCCATTTTGATGGTATCAGTCCAGAAATTCAAAGTATTGAGCTTGAGAGCTTGAGCTTGATTGGCCGCCCGTGGATGCACTCCAGTATCGCCAGATCAGCTGCACATACACAAGGAACCAACCGAATGACTGCTTGGGACTAACAGGCATCCTCAGTGTATAAGTGCTGGTGATCTTCTATTTTTAGGCAACAATGGCACCTGCCACGTCAGAATGCAGACCAATGAGGAGAAGGGGGAGGAATTGATGATGCATTGAACTGACTCCCACGTAGACCGTATATTCCACTGCATCCACGCCAGTTCATGCGGGAGTGTTTGGATTGGGGGAAAGGCATGGCAGAGAGGTTTGCTTTTGTGGTTAGCAGACTGCCTATGTATCAGGCGTAAGAAAGGCGTGCGCGTGGAAGTAGGAAGCGTTAGGGAAACGGTTTCTTGTCCGTCTCTGGTTCTAGCATTTGCTATGAACGAATAGTTTGAGTGTGATATATTTAGAATGGAAGATAGAAGCAAGTATACAACTACAAAGTAGGAAAGGGACGGGCCTGGGATTGAACCCATGACCTTCTGCATATGAAGCAGAAGCGGTAGCCATCAGACCACCAACCCCGTCAAAATGTCCAGAAATTCAAAGTATTGAAATGTTTAAATGGTTTTACATTGTAAGTGTCTATCAAATGGAATTTACCATATAAACTTGATTAAAAGTTGGTTTGTTTAGTTATTTGCAGCATCTGGGCGGAGTTTTGAATAAAATAATCAACACAATTTTCAATTACGCCCTTTTTGGGGCGTAACCGTCAATAAAAATGAGGTATTCCTATACCGTTTATTATGTCTAAATGGTCTCTACTCAAATGACTGATTTTTCACAGGCTCAAGCGCTATGAGGTATTACGGAGCCAATTTCATCATGTAACTAAAAAACTTTTTGCAGCACAATATTCAGGGTAGCTTTGTGAACTCATGTACTCAGGATTCAACACATTTACCCATGTAAAATGTATTACATTACTATACATTTTGTTCAACAAAGCGCACATGGAAGTTTTTGGACTCTTTAATTTTTATTGTGGGCAACTATTCGTTATACTTTATTCAGTCTTTCCCTTTGTTAATTTTACTACTCAGGGTGTGTAGTGTGTAAAATCAAAAGAAACTAACGACATTGACAGCAGTGATAAAAAATGGAAGAAAACAGTGAAAAGTGTAGCCACGTTTACCATTATTTCGTCATACGGAATTTGTAGAGCAGAGCTAACATTGAACATTAACCTTGCAGAGCTTAATTTCAAATGACTGTCGTTATTTTTAAAGATTCATCGTACAAAAACTAAGAACTAGAAAAAGATAATAATAAATCTTCGATCTGTTTAGTGAAATACCTATAATTAAATGAGAACCGAATTTGCTACTAGAACTCTAGTGGTTAAGTACTAATTTCGCTTTTCCATTTATTTATAGAAAAAATATGCTTAACTTCAATATAAGTTAACACAGTAAGGATTAGATTATATACCGACCAATGGATTATCACAGCGTTGTAACTCAGTAAGCGCATTTTTTCTAACAAAATATGTTATAATTTTGGCTGGTAAGTAGGGTAGAAGCACTAGATTTCGCCCCCCTAAACCATGTAATCGCCGGAATAATTAATTTCTGACTCTAATAACCAATATCAAATAATGTTATTGGGTTTATGCAACTATTCATCTATTATTTTACGATAATCAAGCTGCAGAGTTATCCAAAATAAAGTTTTACCATTGAAAAAAGTATAATTTTTGGATTGATGGTGTGCTTTAATTTTCATCCCCCCAAATTCAATCTTCGCCCCATCCATGCTCTAATCTTCGCTCCCATTAATTGAAGTACAAGTTTTCGATAGTTTAATCAATTCCTTATTATCTTGCTCACATTTCATCTTCACTGGTACTTATCCTGCCTATTTCCACTATGTCTTCTTCTTTTTGGCATTACGTCCACACTGGGACAGAGCCTGATTCTCAGCTTAATTTTCAATGAGTACTTCAACAGTTATGAACTACATAAGTTGCCATTTTTACAGTCGTATACCATGTGGCAAGCACGATAATACTTCATGAACAAGGAAGTCAAAGAAAATTTCCATAACGAAAATATCCTGAACCGATAGGTAATCGAACTCAGACACCTTCAGCATGGATTTGCTTTGTGGCCGACTACTGACGAAGGCTATGTAAGGTCCTGATTTCAGATATGTATTGTTTTTATAATTGCAAGTGATTATTTATGCTGTTTTAGCATTTATGTGAAATATGTTATAATTCACAGGAAGTCGAGAAGTTTCCAAACATGAAATGATCCTATGTCAGAATCCAGGTTTTTAAAAGCGCTAATGGCTGCCGCAAATAAGCTCGCTTTCTGGTAGGGACATGTCGATTTGACGTTTGGCTTGGGTCGTTTTCTATTGAACGGACCCAAGCTAAACGTCAAATCGTTTAATCCCTACCAGAAAGCGAGCCTGTTTACGGCACCCATTAGCGCTCTTAAAAAGCTGGATATCGGAATCAACCCCGATATGTCTGAATTGCCAATCCTGCACTTCGCTCACTATGCTGACCAGAAATCTTAATATTACCATGTATTGCATCATATATTTCGCACCTTTATAATGTACATACATTAAGGATCTTCCAATATTTTTTTAAATAATTATATCAAGTACCGTAATTTCGGGTGAAATTGATTATTCTTAGCGTTTTCTATAATGTTAGCAGTGCCAAAAACTGAATGCGGGAAAAAAGTACTGCGGTAAACCCAATTAACTCATGAAGTGGTAAAAATAATATTTAAGATTAAAAATCGGTAGATTCCATTTCACTTCCATTCTATCTTTGCTGAATATGGTGGGTTATTTGATTGACAATATAAGTTCAATTTGTTCTTCGTCACAGACTATCAGTATAATAATGAGCAACAAATATCATACACTGAAATGAATTTTATTGTAGAAACTACTGAATCCATGGCAAAACTAAGAACTACACCAATAATTTTCAAAAGATTACATAAATCTGTTAACTCTTCTGAAGCATAGTCAACATCATTACACAAGAAAATTTATTTAATTAATCAGAGTTGCAGTATCTATGACCAGAAACAAACTTGATTGAACCACACTGTGCTGTACGGTAGGTGTCATGGATTGAAATGCTACTATGGACATGGTCACACTTACTGCACTGCTCAGGATTTTTACCAGATTATGGTAGACTAAACAGATTTTAGTAGTCGATTGAAAATCGTTGATGAAGTTCTTAATCCTTCCTAATTCTAGTGGTAACGTCCGCGTCTACAAAGTAAAGCCATGCTGAAGGTGTCTGAGTTCGATTCCTGGTCGGTCAAGGATCTATTCTTAACGGGAATAATATTGGCTTCGTTGGGCATAAAGTGTTTTTGTGCTTACCAGCAGGGTGTCCACTCAAAATCAATTTTCCAATTCCCGGATTTTTCCCGGATGCCCAGAAATTAAAAAAAAAAAAAGTTGACAAAATGACCCTACGATTTGTTTTATTTTATTTTTTATACACAATAAAGACTATATCTAACTTATCTATGAATTATTTTTAATTAAATTTATCGAATACTGTGAGCTCAAAACGGTTTGAAAAAACTCTTTTTAACGTTTTGGACATAGGGATATAAAATATTTGTTGAAATATCCAAAAGACCGTCCATCCTGTGTATCTTTATGCCTCAGGAGTTATGCGTTAGTCTTGCCCCATGGCTGGTTTATGGATAAAATCTTGATCTGTTTAAACTCATCCAAGCCAGTTCTCCTCTTAAACTGACAGTGGCACGGGAAGTGTGTAGGACATGTCCTACACAGAAGAGTACCTGGGTAGGACAGTCAAAGTTTTATCCTACTTATGATTTAATACGAAGTGACGTCGATCTATAGCCAGATGTAGATGTTCTTAGATTAATTACCATGAGCATTCCAGGAAGTATTTCTTGACAAATAACTGAAATAAGCATGGAGCATGGAGAAGAGGTATTAGAAGAAAACATTCAACAGTTCCTAAAGAATCGTTGGAACAATTCAAATATTGAATCAAAACTGGTAACACATTTGCCAGTAACATCGTGTATCAAGGCACCATTGGAAGAAAATGTTGAACAATTCGTTCAGAATCATATTCCCATGATTCATAGTATATTTTAGACAATTTCTAAACCATTTACCAAGAATTTTCAGAAGTAATTTTACAATTAAGCCCGGAAGTTTCTAGCTTCGGTGGTATCGAATTTGCACCACTTCTATCCAAAAATTGATAGTTTCTTCCAGTAAGGTGTGTTGAACTACTTCGGGAATCTTTATTTTACAATTCTTCAAAGAATCCAAAGAAAAAAATTGTAGACAGTTTCACAGTATTTTTAAGTTTTAAAAAGGAAATTATAGAACAATATCGCTGGCTGTTGAGATTCAGAGTATCTTCTAGTTTTTGTCAAATCTGTCTTAAGTGAACTGGTCCGAAAAAGGATATAAATGTTGATCAAATAGTAAATAACTAATGCAGTTGATCTAAACCAGGTCTGCCTAAACGTTTTGAATCGCGGGCCAAATCTCCGAACCAAAATTGTGTGGCGGGCCATTTTTTTGTGTGCTATGGATCAATCTATCAAATCAAGTAGTGGAAAAAAGGGGAGTTTGGAAAAATTAAAGAATATACAGTGCTGTTCTGAATAATAGCAGCGCATGTCGATTTTCATACAAAATGCTCAACTTTGACATGCTGTAGTTTTGTTCCCTTTCAAGCAATCGAGTTGAAATTTTCTCCACAGAACTACAAATATGCCCAATTTTGTAAACACAAAATTTCAAAATTTTCTAAGCCCCTGCCGGAAAGTGAGATACTAGGTGAAATTGTTCGAAAAAATAGCAGTTTTAAAAATTTGAAGTTCGGCTTGACATTATAGTTTTAAACCATTGGAATCTCCTCCTACTTATCAAACCTACACCTAAACCGAAAATGTTTAAAATACTTGTAGAAGAAAATTTTTAAAATGAAAAACTGCTATTTTTTCGAAAAATTTCACCTAGTGTCTCACTTTTCGGCAGGGACTCAGAAAAAACTGAAATTTTGTATTTACAAAATTGATTATATTTGTAGTTCTGTGGAGAAAATTTCAGCTCGATTGCTTGAAAGGGAACAAAACTACAGCATGTCAAAGTTGAGCATTTTGTATGAAAATCGACATGCGCTGCTATTATTCAGAACAGCACTGTATAAATGATTTTAAGCATCATGCTAAGAGTTCTATAAAAATCATTCCCAGAATTTAGTTATAATTTTTTCCAGGACTCTGTGAAAACTGTAAATATACTCAAGAATGCTTTAAAATCCTTTTGAAAATCCTGCTCTGGATTATGTAAAAATGATGTCTAGGATTTTATTTTAAAAAAAGCTCAGAGTTCAGTAAAAAAATACCCCAAAAAAACTTGCTTCACCTAACCTGCTAGTATTTAAAAAATCTGTCTTAAAGTTCAGAACCATGCTCTGGATCTTGGCGAAGATTTTTCTAAACAGGCTTCAGCATGGTTCTGTAAGAATTGTACCTATGATCCTGTCAAAATCTTGCACAAGAATCATATACTGTTAGCATTACGAAAGCTACCGAAGAATAAGTTGCGGATTACGTTTTATAAAATCCTATGGATAGCTTATAAAGATTCTGTTTCAAAAAGGTGGATTGTATTGAATATTGTATTGATTTTGTGAGAATGCTGCCCATTATTTTTGAACAAAGATTTTTTTTTGTGAAAAATTATGGCCAGGATTCCATTACAGGGTTGTGTAAATTTCATTACCAATAATCTGGTATTACAGTTAGAATTTGAGTTTGGTAAACTAAGCCTTTCTGCAAAAACTTGTTTTCAACTTTGCTAGAAATCCAAATTTGTCTATAAAATAATGAATAAAGTCTTAGGAGATAAATTGTTGTCCGATGATTGATATGTGTATGACTGTAAGCATGATTTACTGAACTTCAAAAAAGTGTACTAAGAATCAATAAATTCAATAATTTTGAGTTGTTCATTCAGTCACTTTTTAATCAAATATTTAATGTACAAAATTATAAACTGAAATATAAGCTAGGAATTAAATCGCGATTTGAGACTTGACATGTTTTAATTAGAAATAGATAGAATATTCAACGAGTCAGATATGTGAAGAGTCTTGAAACTATTTGTGGGTCGTGTAAAATGAACCTGCGGGCTTGATGCGGCCTGCGTGCCGTACGTTGGGTAGCCTTGATTTTACAAATGACCTTGAAGCTTTTCCAGTCTAGTGATAATGATCAGAGTGAAAGCAGTCACTTTTAGTTTGCTGTCTACACAGTACCAAAAAATAATGTGATTTACGTCTTTTGAGATGCACATAAAAGAAGCGAGCCGAATGACGTAAATTTGTGTCGAATTTCAAATACGTTAGTGTCTGATTCGGGAAATGTCGATCACAGTTCCATTGTTTTCGTGTCCTTTAACATGTAAAATTACATTTTTTATTCAATACATCTTCAAGGACACGTTTTCGTGTCGTTCTATCACTTACATCATGTGTCATTCAGTCATAACCAGAATTACGTCCAGAGTAATTTTCATTATTTTTAAGAGTGTAAGATTCCAAAAAAAAAATGGTTTTTTGGGCCTCCGTGACATACAGATTATCCCAACGTTTGTCCTACCCATGGTTTTGAATGTGGACGCGCCTCTGGAAACTGGCTATTACTTTTGACATTGACATTGGTTGCATCTTCCAAACATTTTTTAAAAGGTTTGGTCAAGAATCTCGTCAAAAACTTATCAAAAATCTGGTCAAGACTACCATAAAATTTATATAAATCTGTAAAAATCCGTACAAAATCTCGTAAAGGCCTCATCAAATCTTTGCAATAGATTAAGGATTAGTCAAACTAGTAATTCAGACAAGGCTTTATCAAGAATCAGTATCATAAACATCTCCAGAAATCCACCAAACGCAACTCTTAATCATTCTGTCCATGATTTCAGTAGATATCCCAAGAAATATGTTATTTTTTTTTTCGCTTAGCTTCCCGACAATCTCTACGAATCTACTAAGAATTTCAAGCAATTCTAGAATCCACTGAAAAGCTCATTAGCAATCTACTAATAACCATTTTAGTGATCTATCAGAAGGAATTTTCAAGAAACTGTCTATTATCGATTCAATTTCCGTTACGATTCGAGCTAAGATCTCATTAAACAAAAAATCCAGAATTTAAATGGAAATCTAACAAGTATCTCGCTAAGAACCTTGCCAGGAATCCCTAAGTACCTTCCTAGAAATTTTGCAAAGATCTAAATCGTTAACTATCTCTATACGAACTCACCAAAGATTAGTCACGATGCGAAGTACGAGTGACAGGCAGTCGTACACTTCCTGAGATGTTTTTTAGTTTCGCCCATAGTGCTTTAAAATTTAAACAAACCGGTAGTTTTATGTTTGAAATACAAATTTTCCCGGTGTGTTTTCCAAATTTCCGGGTATTTCCCGTATTTTTCCCGGTCATTTGTAATTCCCGGGTTTTTCCCGCTTTTCCCGGATTTCCCGGATGGATGGACACCCTGTTACCACAGAATAAACCAAAACTAAAGTGGCAGCTAATGCAAAGAAAGCTCTCAGTTAATAACTGTGCAAGTGCTCATATGAATACTGCTGACAATATATAGCTGAGAACAGGCTCTGTCCCAGTGGAAACGTAATACCAAGAAGAAGGAACTATTCGGCACATTCAGAAAACTCTTTAAACTTCCTGTAACCTCCTGTAAACAGGTTAAAAATCAATGAGTTTGTTTTGTTTTTTGAACAATTTCGAGGAGGGGCGAATATTAATGCACGCACCACTGAAAGAACGTTACAGGTAGTTTCGCCAGGGGCGAAGATTAGAAACGTACGAAAACGTGCTTTAATTTTCGCCATCCTGAAAAAATAGTTTAAAACTGATTATAATTGCTGGAATAGTTGACAAAATCTATTCGTGTCTCTA
The DNA here is from genome assembly GCF_002204515.2 of Aedes aegypti. Classification (NCBI taxonomy): domain Eukaryota; kingdom Metazoa; phylum Arthropoda; class Insecta; order Diptera; family Culicidae; genus Aedes; species Aedes aegypti. Next base: position 388,021,958 of record NC_035108.1, read on the forward strand.
GCTGATGCATGTCTTAGCAGAACTATTATTTTTTTACAGATGAAATAGTTAAGTTAATATGTTTTCCTTGATTTTCAAAATAGACGCTTTTCTCATTGAACGGAAAAAATAGCGTATCATCTCTTCAACATTTTTATATGCGCTTAGTTGGTGGTTTTGAAGATTGCTTTAATTAGTAACATTTGGAAATTAAGTATGTTTTATTTCAATCTTTTATATAAGTTGAAAAGTAAAACATTTTTATTTTATGATAATCCAGAACAAGCTAATGTTCTATCAGGGGGGCGAAAACTAGGGAGGGGGCGAAGATTAATACATCTACCCTAGTTAAAAAACAAAAAATCAGAACACAATTTTCTCTACGCTAAACAAAATTGAAGCAAAATATGTTATATTTTGAACAAAAATATAACGTATTATGTTTCAAGTTAAAGAAATATATAACTCATTTTGTTATTTACTATAACTGAATTATAGCCAAATTTATTTTTTTAATTCACATGAATAAAAGCGCTCATGTATACGCAATTTCTCTCAGATTTTTATAACAAGATGTGTTAAAATTATGTTTTAAATTGAAACAAATTTGTAACAACCATTGTCATTATAACTGATTTTGTTTTAATAATGTTATCATCAACTCAAAGTGCTCCTAACAAAAATAAAACAAAATTTGTTACTTGTATCAAATTTTCATATAAATGTGATACCATTTTGTTGTAATCCACTGATCGGAATAGCAAGGGAAAACTTGTTTACTTCCTATAGTACGGTTACTTTTCTCCCTTTACCAGTTTTAGCGGGTATACTAAAACTTGACAGAAAAAAGAAAGCATAGAAATGATTCTTCCATCAGTTAAGTATTGAAACCACTTTATGATAGACCAGCCAACAATATAAGATTTTCTGGAAACTTTAACTGAATGTTGCTCAAAATCCATGAACAACACTGTAGCTGTAATATTATATTTCCTATTTATTGGTTTTTCTCTTTACTGAAACTGTATCTTGCGTGAGTTAAACTAATAAAATTTATATTTTTGAATAATACATGCAAAATCAGCTTACAATATATGCTCAAGTTGCTTTTTCTCAATTTGTTTTTTCGTTCATTATTTGTACTGAAATTACATTGATTAAGATTGTGTTGTTCATTAGAGTTAGATTCGGTCAGCAAAATCACAATTGAAAATAATAATTCATGGCAGTTTTGAAAGTATTGCTTGGAGTTCAGAAAATGTTATAAGTGAATGTTCAATGTGGGCCTCGTGGCCGTGCGGTTACTTTTACCAAGCATTTAGCCGCACGGACTCAAGGGGTGTGTGTTCGATTCCCGCTTCAGCCCGAAAAACTTTTCGTCGGGGATGTATTTCGACTGTACCACTGGGCGTAGCACGCTAGTCCGTTATCTAGTGTGGTGCTTCCTTCAAAGGGTAAATCGTCCACTGGAAGCATTAACGTGTCGTGCCTTAAAAAAAGTTCACCTAGTTATTCAGATTATCGCGCAATAAAAAATATTTTATGAATAATATAACTGTGAAATCTGCTCCGTAATGTCATACAGGATTTGAACTTATACATAAATTTAAAAAAATATATATTGCTTGAGGTCATAAACATGTTCCAAAAACAAATCTTGGACGAAATTCTATCGAAACCGACTGAAGAATCACTGGATGCACTCTAGTTTTTTGTTGTTGTTCTCGAAACAAGGTATGGTTGGTTCTCTAGAGTGATTTCTGGGGATATCTCTAAAAATCCAGATTGAATTCTCACAGATAATTTCAAGTCATTACAAGAGGAATTCTTTGAGAAGGTCATTAAAATTAATAAATGTGTTCTTTGGGCAAATACCTGCATTAATTTCAAATTTAATTTTTGAAAGCAGTCTTCCCATGAATATAACTGATGTTCAGCTGTGGATTAAACCTTGCAACTTGTGTAGAACTGCGAATGCCCTTCGTCATTATACCAGTGTATCAGGCCAAACCCAGTTCATGTGTACTTCGGTTGAAACTTCGGTTCAATCTAAGGTACAAATAATGGCACAAAGCAGACAAACAGAGAACGGTTGAAACCCACGCGGATAAATTTCTATGATCATATATGAAACTTCTTGGTACAAATCGCAAGACCCGTGAGGCTTGAATAAATGTTTTATTTAAGCAGATCAACTAAGATCAATATTAAAGGTAACATTTAGCGGTTACTTTATGAAAAACAATAGATTTTACTATATCATACAATAATACAGGAAAAGTAGAAATTTATAAGCGGACAACGTCCCCAAATTACATTTGACTCGAAACTACGTTTTCATGAACATATTTCAAATATGACAGCCAAAGCATTTTCGGTTCTTGGATTCATTCGGAGACACACATCAAATTTCACTGATGTTTACACATTGAAAACGCTCTTCTGTTCGTTGGTTCGAAGCATTCTCGAGTATGCAGTACCAATATGGGCTCCTTACCAAGCAACGCACATCATCCGCATAGAGCGAGTTCAGCGGAAATTTATTCGATTCGCCTTGCGCCAACTTCCGTGGAATGACCCTGTAAATTTACCGGACTATCAAGCGCGTTGCAGGCTTATTGGGCTGGAGACTTTTCAGATCGACGGAAAAACAGCCAACGATTGTTCGTTTTTGACGTTCTTGAGGGAAACACCGATTGTCCAGAGCTTTTGGAACAAACAAACTTTCAAGTTCCATCACGAAACCTGCGCAGCTATCCCGCGATTAGTGTACCATTCCATGGAACTAACTATGGACAACACAGTAGCTACAGTTTTTGTTTAAGAGCATACAATGAAGTAAGCAGATTACATGACTTTGGTATGTCGAAGACGCATTTTAAATCTAGGATAAGGAGATTAGAATAAGAACAGTCTGAACAATTTTTATAATTGAAGACGAAGTACAAATACAAATACAAATACAAATACAAATATATCCTTCATCCACCCCATTAAACACAAAACAACAGAGCTGCAGCACCCGAAGCCTACCACCAGCCAAACAGCACTCAAGTCCCCGATTGACAGAAAACTATTTTTCTGGTAAAGGGAATACGTCCGGACAACGTCCCCAAACCGACGAATAGTGCCATAGTACCACTTCCCAATCAATCCTCCCTCCTGAAGTCTGTAATGCAACGTTTTCAATCACCAGTAGTATCAACCTTCGCCGCCAATTCTTCAATCTCTGGCGATCGTTGTACTGCTGCCACGCAATCAACTGTTTTCCAGTGGAACAAGCCACCACGTAGGAGTGTCGAGAATCCGTCAAATTGAACTCAACCTTCTCCTTCGAAAGGATAACCTTTTCCGCTAATTTTTGGGGATTCAAGTTCTGGAACAAATCCTGACTAACGAGGATTTTATGGTCGCTCTTGATGAATTGCTCTACTGAGGTTGGGTGAGGTGCATATCTCGCAAGGACCATAAAGCAGACAGACTTTGCTTGAATATACTTACTTGCGCCGAACACGTTCAGAAGGACGGAAAGTACAGTCATCGGAATGATCACTATCCAAACTCCGGTATCGAAGGGACGAAGGAGAGGATTTCGTTGGTAAGTTTCCGGCACTAGTCAGCAAAATTTCTTGGAATGCTTTCAAAAAGTGTTGCCGTGAAGATCGGCGAAGCAGGACGTACTTGTAATGGACTCCGTCAATCGATAGTATCGAGCTTACTGCTAGAACGTCAACTCCACTCGGTTCAGCGTCAAGTACTACGGTGTACAGTGTGTGGCCCTGTTTTTCCAACATTACAGTAAAGTTTGTCCCGGACCAATCGTTGTAATGTTTGTTAACAATCTGAGATGTTTTTATTTGATGAGCTAATTTTTCGTCGCTCTTCAAACTCACGATCGAACATTGAATTCGACTGATGGTTCTGATTTCAGCCGCCTTGTGACTTCGTAGACCTAAAATAACTACAAACTTGTGTTCGACGCCCCACAGTCCGTTGATGAAAAGCTTCCAATTCAGATAGTTTACAACCGCAGCCATCTGGTCAAAGCTACTGAAGCTGTCTTCCAGTTTCCGAGCGGAGATGTACGAGGGAACGTTTTGCACAAGATCCGACCGATCGCGGAAAGTAAGGAAATCTTTGGGTGAGCTCATTGAAGATTTGCAACGTTAGAGTGCACTTAATGTTGAAAAAGCAAAGATCTACAGTGCCTGGAGAACGAGATTCCAGACTCAAGAAAAGATTCATAAAAATTGACAGTGAAGAATGACAAAATCAGTCTTTTCTTAGAATCTCCATATAAGTGTCCGGCCCATAAAAGACGTGTCTCTAATTTCATAATCTGTAAAGACATATTCTATGTAACTCATTAACTTCCCAATACGTATTGTATTATGGTGTTGAACTTTAAAATTACTCTTGGTTTCTGAAAAACTGCTAGTGTCCGAGCATAGAGGCTTTCCGGCCATACAGGATACAGGACTCTTCCATACAGAGCAGTGGCAGAAGATCATGATTGTTATGGAGCAATAAGTGAGAGATACTCAATTTTCTCAGGATTCAATCCCTGTTCTTAACTCTTTACGTCTTATGACACGTTCGGCCTAATGACCAAGTCGGTCTAACGTACTTCGGCCCAGATAACTTCAGCCTAATGACCCAGTACCGTGTTTTGTCTATGAATACACCATAACTCTAGCACAACTTTTGTTTGCCTATTTATATACGAACCAATCTCCGTTTTTCCCGCTGAACTTCCAAACATCGACGAACCATTTCAATTTGCTAGTCAAATATTTTATTCGAAATTTGAACCCGCCTCCAATCGTGTCAAGGCCGCTTAGCTATCCATTTAAAACGGCGATGTTGCTCTAGCTCCATCTGGCCTCTCTGTCGGTCATCGTTTTGGAATGTCACGCCCGTCAGGGGTCGTCGTTTGTTTGGAATTGCAAAACGAAGCGAAGCAGAAAAAAAACTGGAATTCAATTGATTCATGACCTACCATCGCCACCACTGCCTCCACCAGTTTCCAGTTCGCTAGCGTTCTGCGATATCCACCCAGACTTCTGCTCCTGTCCTTGACACAAACAGTCGATTTGTTTGCGTAGACGCTACTTCGGAACGATGATAAGAGCAACGCGCAGAATACGGAACAGTCGGGAACTTTGTTACGCGATTAGGAATTAGAGTGCGATTGAGAGCCTTCCTTAGCCGAGTGGTTAGAGTCCGCGGCTACAAAGCAAAGCCATGCTGAAGGTTTCTGGGTTCGATTGCTGGTTGGTCCAGGATCTTTTCGTAATGGAAATTTCTTTGGCATAGAGAATCATCGTACCACACGATATACGAATGCAAAAATGTCAAATTTGGTGAAGAAAGCTCTCAGTAAAATACTGTAGATGTGGTCATTGAACATTGAGCTGTCCCAGTGGGGACAAAATGCCAATAACAGGAAGAATGTAAAATTTGTAAGACAAAAATTTGTGAAAAATTTACCAAAATTTTTCTTTAGCATTTGAATTTTAAAATTTGTCTAGAATTTACCGTCGCGTAGAAAATACAGAACTGTAGTCTATAGCCATTATAACAGCAATGCATCGACATTAGCTCGGAACGGAGCAAGTGGAGGTATGTTGTACCGGCGATAAAACAAACCAGTTTTAGAAGAACTTGGCAATTCTGCGCTCTACTGTTTGTTTTCGTGCTATCCTCTCGTTGGGGCGATGGCGATTGGTGACCGTGGAAGGCGTAGAGATAAATATTATGAATATCTATGGCAAAGCAAACTTAAAATGCAAAAAAGAAATATACGATCTGTCTGTTAATCGTGGTCGTCTACGCACGTTTCAATGAAATGGTAGAGCCACGTGAATGGGTTATTTAAATGGGATGACTCATGGTACGACTGCGCAGTATTTCTATTCGGATTGGATCCAGTCAAGGGGGGATCATCTCTATTCGGTTTGGAGTTGAGATGATGTCAATGATCGTGGTTCAGACAATTATCGAATGATCAAGGACAGAAGCTGAATATTGAATGGAGCAAGGCTTAAATTCATCGGTGCTGTGCGAATTCTCTCTGCTCTGTTTTTGAAAACTACCTAAAGCAATAAAACGGTACTTTTCAGTGATACAAAAACAGTATTTTTCAGTGCTTAAATTTAAAACGGTCCTTTTCAGTGCTACTAAAACAGTACTTTTCAGTACTATTTTTTCTACTATTAATCCCTTTATGATCCTTGTTCGGACCCGTGCCTCCGATTTTTCGTTGGACCCGTTGGCGAAAGCTAGCGGTGGTAATTCTTGGTAATTCCTCTTGGACACCGTCTTGAAAAAAAACCTCTCAGGAGGTCTCGTCTTCTTTCGTTTATTCACTAAACATGGTTGCAACTACAAACAAAAGGAAGGGTAAATCTCTGAATTCATAACTTCCTTCCAAAAAAGTGGGATTTAAAACTGTCACTACACGTGGCAAGAATGGAAGAAAGGACGTTTCTCCGGAATGCAAACTTTCTTAAAAGGGTGAAATGGATAGTGTTGATAATTACATCGGAATGAGCAATCAATTCGATGCTCTAAACAAATTTTCCGAAGACCAAATCGAAGCAGTCTCTAGCCCAGGAGGAGTGAGGAAACAAAAAGTGCCGCCTATCGTGGTCAGTTATTCCGAATTTGAGGGATTTAGGCAGGAGATTTTGAACTCCATTAGGGAAATCAAGGTCTCCTTCCAAATCGCATAGAAAGGATATTGTGGCGTTCTGCCGAAAACTCTTAAAAAACGCGAACTTCTTCTCAAACATCTTGAAGAGAAGAACCACAATTTTTTTAACTTTTGACGACAAAACTGAACGTTTGTTCAAAGTCGTCTTGAAAGGTCTCTCAGTCACCTGAAGAGATCAAAAATGGAATTGATGATTTACTTGGATTTTCCCCAGTCCAAATAACACAGCGTAACAAAAATGAAATTTTTGCGTATCTCAAGAATCAAATTAAGTGTCTCTAGTAGATTTTGGGTCGCTGAATTTGACGCCGTTCTCAGAAATGTTCCAGCACGTCACAATTTTTAGCTACAGGTCACCTAAGTTGTATAACACACAGGTTTTATTCATGTTTACATGGAATTTAAAGTATAATTTATTAATTTTTTTGTGATTCAATCCATCAATCATGCAAAATAGGACTTGAACTTTCAATTTAGATATAATTTGATTGTAAATATTGCCATTAAATTCAGTTTAAATCGATTTTTTCAACATTCTTGCAGTCTCCATATAAAATTGTTCGTTTCTCTTATATGGCATAAGACCATACTTTTCAGAACCACCAAAAAATAACATTTTACCAGCGGAAGAATTATGAACTTTGTTGACAAGTATTGTTTAACACATGAAGTTTGTATTTTGTGATAAATCAAGCAAATAAATCACCTTACAAGTTGGAAAACTTGTATGCAAGTTTGCTGAAATCGTCAAATTTTGCATTTTCAACAGTCAATATCTCAAAAACTAGACGTATTATGATATTTTTGAAAACGGCAAAGGATTCAGCAACCCCTAATTGAGTAAATAGTGGTATTTTGGTGCTTGAGACAAAAACGTGTTCCGCAGTGTAATCATTATGAAAAAGAGAACCCAACCTGGCATTGTTCTGAAAGGGCTTTCTCAAGCATATTATTTAGTTCACTTTAACAAAAAAGAACTGAATAATATTAAAGCTTTATAAAAAGGTAGACTTATGCTCGATGTCCGTGTGACATAGGAACATTTCCAGAAACCTGGAGGAAATTACCAGAACCCCACTCAGTGCCGTCGGTGCCAAAAGTGGGGTCATGGTACAAAAAATTGTCGCATGGATGCTAAATGCATGATTTGCGCAGGTTCTACTCACGCCAAGGACGTCTGTCCAGTGAAGGCAGATACCACCAAGTTTATATGCTCGAATTGCGGGGCAATCATAAGTCCAATTTTTTGGCTTGCCCTTCGCGTAGGAGGGTCGTCGAGGCTCGTGCCAGGCAGATGAAAGATAATATCAGATTCCGGAATTTGCCTGGTAGAGTATGGAACAGTGCTCATTTTTCAGTTAACGATCGCTCGATCAAGAATCATACCCATCAGGAAGATCAGATTTATGCCCATTCACAAACTAATTTTAATCCGTCGGGTAGCCGTTCGAATCTTTTATTTTCGAATGTATCCACCCACGGAAAATCCATTGCCGATATCGTAGCAGGTAATTTGAACTCCTCCCCTATTCGTACTATGAGTACCCATTCTACTTGTTTCAAATCAAATGAAAAAAAACAACCCTACCGCCACAGGTAACATCTACTCCACCTCTTCGTCTACCGAAAATTTTTATGGAAAATCATCAAATGTACCAACTTCAAGCGATATGTCTGCCTCTGATTTTAATTTTCTAACTGAACAATTGAATCTAATGATTGATGCTATGTTGAAAGCCACCACTATGACTGAAGCAGTCCAAGTTGGTGTAAAATTTACAAATCAAATTGTTATTGGATTACGTTTTTCTAATGGATCCAAATAATAATTTAAATATTTTAAATTGGAATGCTCGTTATCTGAATGGTAAAGAGGACGAGCTGTTTAATTTTCTTACAGCTAATAACGTGCATATAGCAGTTATTACCGAAACGTATTTAAAACCTGGATCTAAACTCAAAAGAGATCCTAACTTTTTTGTTTATCGTAATGATCGACTTGATGGGGCATGTGGGGGAGATGCATTCATCATTCATAGGCGTATGAAACATCAACTGTTTTCGTCATTTGAAACTAAAGTTTTTAAAACTTTAGGTGTTTCTGTTGAAACACAGCTTAGTAAATATACTTTCATAGCTGCCTATTTGCCTATTTTAGCAAGTTAATTTGCTCCAAACTGACTTGCAAAAATTGACTCGCAATAAGTCAAAATTTTTTGTCATTGGTGACTTTAATGCCAAACATCGGTCATGGAATAATTCTCAAAGTAATTCCAACGGCTGAATTTTATTTGATGAGTGAACTTCAGGATACTTCTCAATTCAATACTCTGATAGCCCTACATGTTTTTCCCCTTCTGGAAATCCATCTACGATTGATTTGGTCTTAACCGACTGTAGTCAACTGATTACTCATGCTGATTTTGATTCTGATCATGCCCCTTTTACGTTTCAAATATCCCATGAAGCGATTCTCAATCCTATCAGCTCCACTTCCAATTATTTTCGAGCCGACTGGAATGTATATGAAACATATATCGATATTGATCTTGATGTTAACATTTCTTTACAAACAAAGCTTGATATTGGCAATGCTCTTGAAACTTTAACAAATTCGATTGTTGAAGCCAGGGGCATTGCAATTCCAAAATGTGAATGAAAATTCGAATCCGTAACTATAGACGATGATCTTAAACTCTTCATCGGTCTTCAAAATGTGAGGAGTAGGCAATTTCAACGCACTTACGATCTTGCTATGAAAATTGTATAGCAGGACTTGCAGAAAGAAATTAAGAAGCGTTTTGCACAATTAGGCTAATACAAATATTAATTTTCTTTTACGTCCGAGACCACTTGGAAGGTACGAGGGGGGGGGGGGGGGGATAAAAATAAATAAGGAACAAAATGAATGAAACGAAAAAATTTTGTATTTTAATTTTTGTTTTTAAGATGGTTGCTAACATTTTTTCAATCGTCCTATGGATCATTTTTTAACCTGTTTTTACTTGAAACATTAAAAAAAAAACTGACTGTTGTCAAAAAAATGAACACACTTTTTTTTTCTCCCCCTTTCAAAATTTTTGAAGAGGGGGGGGGGGGTTGACATAAAAGAAAATTAATATTTGTATCAGCCTCAAGAAACAACAATTTTGAAAATAAATTTTTTAAATTGGACCCTGGCTCTAAGCCCTTTTGAAAATTATCTAAAATTTTGAAAAAAAAAACACAGAAGCCAATACAACCATTGAAAGAAGAAAACAAAGTATAACTAATTGATTGCGAAGAAGTTCAAAAACTTGCTATGCAGTTTGAAAGCGCGCACAATTTTAATTAAGGACTTACTAGTCCAATTGAAAATCAAGTTACTCAGGACTTCGAAAATATTCTCAATCAAGAGAACGTTTTTTAAAATGCCTGGGAGACTAATTTGGATGAAGTGAGAACTATTATTAAAAAATTCAAATATATGAAAGCTCCTGACGATGATGGAATTTTCTACATCCTCATCAAGAAACTTCCAGAAAGAAGCTTATCATTTTTAGTTGATATATTTAACAAATGTTTTCAATTAGCATATTTTCCTGACAAATGGAAAAATGCTAAGGTTGTACCAATTTTAAAACCAGACAAGAATCCTGCAGAAGCTTTGAGCTACAGTCCAATCAGTTTGCTCTCCTTCAACAGTAAACATTTTGTAAAGGTCATTTTGAACAGAATGATGGTCCACATCAACGAAAGTTCAATTTTTGCCAATGAACAGTTCGGATTTTGCAAGGGACATTCAACCATTCACCAATTTTTACGTGTAACAAATTTGATTCGTTCCAACAGATCTGAAGGCTATTCTACTGGTCTCGCTCTTCTGGACATAGCAAAAGGTTTCGACAGTGTTTGGCATAAAGGCTTGATTGTAAAATTAAAAAAACTTCAATATTCCAACATACATTGTTAGAATAATTCAAAGTTATCTGTCAAATCGTACACTTCAGGTTTATTATCAGAACTCCAGGTCAGAAAAACTTCCTGTAAGAAATGGTGTTCCTCAAGGCAGCATTATGGGACCAATATTATACAATATTTTCACATCTGACCTACCTAATTTACCTCAGGGATGTCAAAAATCTTTGTTTGCCGATGACACAGGCCTCTCCGCCAAAGGACTTTTAAAACTCAACTTATAATATTCCCACATAAACCAAAAGCTCTTTATTTGAAACCTTCAAGTAGACATGTTGTCACGATTAGAGGGGTTCCAATAAATTGGTCAGATGAAGTAAGGTATCTAGGGCCTATGCTAGATAATAATTTAACTTTCAAAAATCACATTGAGGGCATTCAAGCCAAATGCAACAAATATGTAAAATGTCTCTGTCCCCTTATTAACAGAAAATCAAAACTTTGTCTTAAGAACAAGCTTTTGAAATTAAAACAAATTTTCAGGCCAGCCATGTTGTATGCTGTACCAATATGGACTAGCTGTTGAAATACCAGGATGAAAGCTCTGCAGAGAATTCAAAATAAAATTTTAAAATGATTCTGAAGCTTCCTCCCTGGTATAGTACGAATGAGTTACATAGAATATCCAATGTTGAAACATTGGACCAAATGTCAAATAAAATAATCAATAATTTCAGGCAAAAATCGTTACAATCTTCTACTGCCACGATTAATGCGTTATATGTTTAGGTTAAGTGAATTGAAAACGTGTTTTTGTTTTCTCTTATAAGCAGGTGAAATCAACTCACCTGTAAAAAATCTGAACTGCTATGGCAAATGAAATGTAGTATGCTGTTTACATTTCATTTGCCGTAGCAGTTCAGATTTTTTACAGGTTTTCTATTTTTTAAGCAGCATGACACCCCTTCTTAGATGGCTAAATATTATGTCTCGGCACTCATGTCAATGAGATGGAAAGAGGTGTTTTACAAGTAAAACAACTTATTAGCGCCTTATGTCAGCTTTATGGCCTTTTTTGAAACGCAAATGCTGCGTGTGACTAAACGTCTGTTGTCGTGCAGCCGTCTGCATTCCGTTCTACTCGCTGCCATTGTTATAAAACTGTTTTCCTACGAATCTCTCAAGAAGATGACTCCTAACTAACGAGCTTTCCAACGCAACAATGGTTCAGAAACCGGCCAGTCTCGTGATTAATTACCAAGTCGGGGTTAATTTGAGCGGCCATTTAGATGACTTTTATGGGGGTCAGTCCGATAATGGGGGACCAACTTGCTGCGGAAAAACGCCATCAGTCCACTCGATGATCAACGATACTGACACACACAAAGATGCCGACTGGGGTGAACTATCGAGTGCAGTCGTCGCCGCCCGGACTCTGATGGCGCTGCAGTTGCATCTTTTCGCTCATTCGCTTGTGTGAAGTAGCTATATGAGATCACCTATCGGTTGATACATTCCATTAACAACAGTAAAAATAGCAAATGTCTCATCGTCAGCAGCTGCTTAATGGACGACGCTCGCCGTGTGGCGGAATTTCTCTTGATGTGATAATGGATGCTATGAAGCGAGAAGTGAATGATGAACGAGTGGTGAAGTCGTAATACTGTTACAAAAGTGCCATACTTTTTTGGATTTTGTAGGGCATTACCGACTATTTGGGCGCGTTAGAACTTAATCATCAATGTTAACTTCGTTTACCAATAAGATTAGATAGCTGTGTAGAATAAAACGATTACGTTTCTGTTCTGAAGTATTACAAGCAACCTAACAGACATCCATTGATTCAAGGAGTAATGTGACTTTACATTCTACTTTTGTCTCAAGTCCCAAGCTAAGTATTCTGTGCATTTAGGCCTTTGACGTTTCTTTATATATAACGATCTGTTTTTTCGTTGCTTAGTTTCAAAACAGACCCAAAACACTGAACAAAATTAACCGCAATAATGTCAACGTCTAAATATTTAGTCTTCACCAAAACACTCCGTAACACAGTTTAATTATTCAACATTTGTCAACTATTCTGATCCGATAACAGTTTCCTTCCACCTACTCTATCGTCTATTCAATTCGTACAATTCCTGTGGATTGGCACAACAGTTATTCAGTTCCATTCTAGCAATGGCACGCATTCACGAAGCCCATTATTTGCTTCCAAATGAACAACTTTCTTCCAACTGATTACTGTCACGACACGACAGAGCGGTAGCCGAACATAGTTTCTTTGTTATAATCGCTGGTTCTGAAGCTCCACCCCTGTGCCTTAAGAAAACTTGAGTCGCTCCCGAAAGTTCGTGGCAAGTTTTAATAATCATTCACCCCCCGTCACCCTCCGCCTACACTTTCCGCCAAACTTAATGTCCCAATCAGCAGGAATCGATCAAAGTTTCATCGCTCTGCCGAAGTGGTACGTGCACAAAGTCTAGCTCTATTGGTTGTTCACTGCTGCATACTAAATTACTTTGCGCAATTTGGTCACTATCGTGTTCCTGCGGGTGCCGCTATTATGTCACATTCTGTAAACTCGGAAGTGCCTTGGATCGAAAATCAATTTCAACCGTTCTTGTACAGCGGGTTGATCAGCCTGACAGGCACGAGCTTCGGTCCCGTCGGTTTAGGGGAGATTGGTGGAAAATGATGCATTCCAATTTAACTGATGGAAACAGATACAATTAATTAAATTTCGATTTGTTATGGGATATATGTATGGTATGTATGTATGTAATTATGGCCATAGTTTCAATTGTGCCAACAGTGGAAACAAAACTAGATATATTTAATCGTTACACTAGAATGTAACGGATAATGTTCACACGTTGACACGTCTTCTTCATCCGCTGTACTGATGAAGCCATCCCTCCTGCTGCCTTGGTCTTCCTCCTCTGCGCCATTCAGGTGTTCATCATTGGGCTGCTTCCACCAGCGGCACCTTCCGCTGCGTTGTTAATGGCTGCTTCGACACTGCTCCAGTAGTCCTCAAGAGAGGCTTCGGTGAGCTCTCCCTCATCCGGCAACGCTGCTTCAAGGCTTTCTGCGTAATCAGTTGCAATCTCCGGTAGCTTGAGTCGTTCCAGATTGTACCGTGGCGGGCGTCGGTTCCGAATGTTGTTCACAACGGAAAGTCTTTAGCGCACTTTAACCATCACAAGGCCTGAATCCATGTTTGCGCCACCATGGGTTCCTGGATGTTCTGGAAGTGTCATCCTTCAATCAAAACGTGGTCCATTTGAATACAATTTGTTGGGGTGATCTCCAGGTGTACCGATACTGGAGACTGTGCTGGAAGTAGGCACTACGTACGGCCATGTTCTTGAAGGCGGAGAAATCAATCGGTCTAAAGCCATTTTCGTTCGTAGGCTGGTGAGCGCTGAGCTTCCCTGTAATCGGTCTGTGCTGAGAGCAGGTACCTTGGTTTTGAATAAAAACACGACATAAGTGTTCATAGTACACAGCTTCAATGCTAAAATTTATTAGAAAAATTACACATAATCCTTTCACTTATTATACATTTAAAAGAACTTTACATGCTTAATTTGCTTCAAATTTCCATGAGGAACAAACTCTTACTTCATTTCAATTCGCAACTAATCCACTTCAATTCAATTTTATATATCCACATACAATAAGGTCAGTGTTGCCAGTTTCACCAAAAATCCATCGCAACAGTCTGAATTCCTCCTTCTGGCCAACCTGAGCGTTAAGATCACCGATCCTTTTCCGATGGAATTTAAGTTAGTTTTGTGCAAATAAATGATAGTTCATTATTGATGCACTTTAGTGGTGAATGTTTGGAACCATATTGTCATAATTGGTACAAATACGACCGTTTTTTACTATTTTTTTAGAAGCCAACTGTTCATTTCGTTTGTTTCTAAAGTCTCCAGATTAGTAAATAATATCGCTTCATGCTTACGTTTTAGAAACGCAACTAAAATCTGATTTTATTTATATCGTTGACATATTGCATCCATAAGTAGTATTGATCGTGAAAATTTGCATTTTTCATGCAATAAATTGAACCTAAATTAACCACCTAACGTGAAAATTTATATTACGTTTCATTTAGTTTTAAACGAAAGAATCTATTGCAGTGGTTCCCAACCTTTTTGCAGCTGCGACCCCTTCCGAGTTCTGTATCCTGCGGACCCCTAAAATGATTTTTCTCGCAATGAAAGTTTGAAGTTGTCATCTAAAGATTTAATCATAAACCAATAGATACCCTTGGCAGGTACGATCAAAAGTCACATTTGTAATCCACTATAAAGTGGACATCCATTGGCACAAAGCAGTTTTCATAAATTCGTATATTTCTGGACTGATGTGTAAAGGTTGCCCCTTCCCTTCCATTACTAAATCAGGGATTTGGAACTAACCCTTGACTCTCACACAAGATGGACGTATCAACTGGCTACGTCCTTACAAAATCTGAAAAATGTGAATGAGTGATTAAGTGATTACATACATCGTTTAGAAAGATGTAGAGAACAGTTTCTAATACGTGTGTACATAAAGATAATGAATTTTTTTTTTTAACCTTCTGCAGGCCCTTAAGTTCACAACAAATCTTGCAAAAGGTTATCAAACATCTTTCTAAGAGTCCGATAAAAAACTATAAAAGATTTCTAAAAACGATCTTGGCGAGTTCAACAAATCTGGTATTTGGGATGCTTCCAAAAATAGTTCTTCCTGGCTTGTCAAAAATATTCTTAACAGTGCTATGAAAATTTGTTCAAAAACCAATAGATTTTCGTGTATTTTCAAGGATCCCATATTAATCGAAGATTTTTCAAGAATTTACCATAGAAGGCTGGGTGTCTTTATGCATCACACAAAATTCTGCTTATAAATTCGAGAGAAAGATCAGTCAATGCTAGAAACAGCGAAAAATTTCAAACATTTTCAATTTCTTCAACTTACAAGTAATTCTCCGAGGAAGCTTGTAAAATGTATGCCAATGATTGAGCCAAAAATCTACTATGGATACCTCTAGGAATGATATTAGAATCGTAGTCAGACTTGAAAAAAAAAAAACTTTAGCAAAGTCAGTGAAGTAAAATAGGGCTTTTACTCGCTTATTGGTAAAAGAACATTGCAAGTATTGATCAGTCATTGTATACATAAAGAATTAAACAAAATAAGTCCATTTTTTAACCTCAGGGGTCAAAATTGCAATTTTTGCAATTCAAAGGATGAAATCCGATATGATCATTGAATTTCTTCATCACTCAAGAAAAATAACACATATTTATAGATGACTACTTAGGACTAACAAACAACCTCAGTGTAAAAGTGTTTGATATTTTGTATTTTAAAGCAAAAATGCACAGTAGGATGAATTGGATTTTTATTAGAAAAGATGGAACTCGCGCGATTCTACTTAATGTTCTACAGAGTTATTCCTATTATGATTTTTTTTTATCGGAATGAAAATTAGGTTGGCCCTTTGTGAAAAAAGATAATTCTTTAAATATTAAGTAAAAGATAAAAAAAACTTGAGTTGATCTGCCAAAAAATGTTGTTTCCCTACCTTGATACCTTGATGGCTACAGCGTAGCGTCACGCCGTTGCCGGGCGTATTGTAGAGCTCCATCTTCGTCGGTCTTGGGCGAAACTTCTCCAGTTGCCCCGAACGTTTAGGGTCGCCAGGTCCTCTTCCACTGCGTACAGCCAGCGTATTCGTGGTCTTCCCCGAAGCCGCCGACCTCTACCTGGTTCCCTGCTGAAAATTATTTTCGCAATTCTTCCGACATTCGCACTAAGTGACCAGCCCACTGAAGTCTGCCGTATTTTCCACGATTGATAATATATTATCAATCGTGTAAAATACGGCAATATATATTCGCATCTTTGTACACTTGATACAACTCGTGATTCATGCGTCTGCGCCACACACCATTTTCGAGTTTCCCGTAGCGTAGCACGAATCAGCCTAATTAGTTTCGCCGGAAATCTATTTTCAGACATTATCTGCCAAAGCTCATTTCTTTTCACTGAGTCGTACGCCGCCTTGAAATCTATAAAGAGATGGTGAGTCTGCAAGTTATACTCCCGGAATTTGTCTACGATCATTCGCAAGCTAAACATCTGGTCCGTTGAAAACCAGCTTGGTATTCGCCGACGAAGGACTTCTCGAGCGGACGCAGTCTGTTGAACAGGATGCGCGACAGTATTTTGTACGCCGAATTCAGCAGGGTAATTCCTCTGTAATTGGCACACTCCAGTCTGTGCCCTTTCTTGTAGATAGGGCGGATGAGGCCAGCCGGTGGGCAATTCTTCGTCCTCCCATACCTTCAGAAGTACTCGGTGGATCGACTGGTAAAGCTGCTCGCTTCCGTGCTTGAGAAGCTCGACCGGAATCTCGTCCTTCCCAGCAGTCTTACAGTTCACACCGCTAGCGCATGACGGCTCACCCTAGTAGCATGTCCGAAAGAACTTAAAGCTATTGAGAACCAGAGCTACAGGTCCAAAGCCCTGATAAAGGTGGATGGTTGTGATGGCTATGACCGTGGTCATCATGTAATTACAAGCGGACAATGCTGTATCCTGTCAGCACCTAGGAGGCAGCCCCTCTAGCACGATGTAGGTAGTGCAACCCTGGTTAGGTGGCCTATCGAAGACTCTTCACCAACCAAGAAAGGCAAAAATAGAGTAAATGGATTGATTTTACGGCAACAGACCCGGCAACGAATGAAATGTTGTTTATTAGTTCTTAAATTGTCTTAAAATATCAAATGCGTGTGTGTCGTTCGCAAACGTCGTATCGCATCTTTAATACCGCTTGTTTTTCGTGACAATTTCGTTGTTTCGTTTGCACTTAAAATTTGATTTTGTTGTGTCTAATCGCGTATTGTAAAGTTCTACTCATCAGACTACAAATTTTGTCAGTTGTGTGTAGAAATCATCCTATTAAGCCTGCTTAATTTCTCGTGCAAGAGAATCATCACCGTTCAACAACAAACAACACAATCTCAGACGCCATTCACCATTGTTCCGTTATCGTCTCAACCGGACTCTGCCATTGCACGTTCTGCCAACTAGTTGTGAAGCTATAACTATAACAAATTTGCATTGAAATATTAGAGCATCTCCAGCAGTTCAATAATGATTACTCACTGCGAGGCTTGCAAGGTTGAAATCGTTGCTGAGGATATTGTTGTGGCTTGTGAGGGTCTCTGCGAGGCACAACGTCATTTTCATGCCCGATGTGTTGGTTTATCCTATGACGAAGGCTGCGCTTGTCTGCATCGTAATATCTTCTGGATGTGTGATTCATGCAGAGATGCAATTGAGCGAGGTCGTTTTCGTAACTCTTTCACCGACAAAAATAGCAGCGGTTTTGCAACGAAAAATGAAATTGATTGCTTGAAGTCGGAAGTGAACCGAATTAATGCGATTGTATCGCAAATGGTTACAAGTTCTAATGCATCGAAACAACCTACTCCAGAGCAGCCTGTTGTCCGTGATCCTGTTTGCCGTTCTCCGTTATCATCTACGAGGATGAATGCAAGCGATCACCTAGATATACTAGCTTCAAACGACACCGTACTTCAACTGTATGTTAGCAACATCGCACCGGATGTAACTGAACACGAAGTTAAACAAATGGTTTGCGAATCCATAGGAGTCAACGACGTTTATCATGTGAAATGTTTGGCGCCTTCTTGGAGAGACACTTCAACGCTCAACTACATATCGTACAAAGTGACAGTCGATGCAAAGCTTCGTGATTGTGCCTTCAAAGCCTCGAATTGGCCAAGTGGAGTGCGATGTCGCGAGTTCAGAGACTTTTCCAATTCAGTGTGGCGTCCATCCTC
Source organism: Aedes aegypti (assembly GCF_002204515.2). NCBI lineage: Eukaryota > Metazoa > Arthropoda > Insecta > Diptera > Culicidae > Aedes > Aedes aegypti. The sequence continues at coordinate 388,040,420 of NC_035108.1, forward strand.
CCGAGAATCTCAATATTCACTTGCAGTTTAGACACTCTATACGTAATACCGCAAATTTTGATAATTATGTGTTTTTTTTTATAATTGTTTTGTGCTCATGTATTATTGCTCTAAACATTGTTAACGAATAACTGTTATGTATGCTGAATCGTTCAATAGTAATCTGTACGACGATAAGGTCGAAGATGAAATCAGAAATAAATAAATAAATAAATAAATTTAAAAGCCTTTTTGCTTGAAGGTCAATTCAAACGCATATTTCGATACCGGTGAAGTTGAAAAATAAAAATTTAGATATAAACAAAAAGATATTTTGAAAGTTGTTAGTTTTCTATAGGATTAAAATGTAAAACAAAAAGACTTTTTTCTCCTCATAAGAATTTCTCTGAATTAAGTCAGAGAAGTTCCGCAATTAAAAAAAAAGTTTATTGCAAACATCTTCTAGATTAACTTCAAAGTTGAATTCCCTGGCGTTTCTCTGTAAACTGCAATCTTAATTATTCAAAACAGCTATATGTGTTCAAAAACCGTCGTTGGGGATGAGAATGGGTCATCCACCTATTCATTTCCATCATTTGCTTCTATAGACTCCCTTTAGCTTTGAGTCGCATGACCGCTACAGCCATAAAATAAAATAAAATATATTGAACAAAAACTACTATTTTTAAAAATGTATATTGCGCTAAATTATATGTAATAATATGATTCCAAACATAAGAATTATTAATTTTAGTAATATCAGCGTTGACCCAATCTCACCCCCTAGACCCATTGTCACCCCCATCGACAGTATTTCTAAAGTTTGAGGAGAGCCATGCTAGGAAATTTTAATTAAATTTAGAACATACATCAACCTTCAGGCCTCCAAATATGCGTTTCAACTGGCTCCATAAGTGATGGGAGCACAACTTTACTGAGAAACACAAAGAAAATATAAAATGAAACACAAAACATATTTTCAATGGGGTAGCTCATGCTCTTAAACAGTAAATTTAAGAGTAAGAAAATCCCAATCCGTCCCATCATAAAATGTAACTGCCACCTCAGGTTGCATATCAATGAGGGGAAATGGAAGTAATTTCTGATGAAAGCTGGCCCACGGTAGACCGGATAAACTCCTGCGTCAACGCCAGTTCACTATGGACGATCAGGTGGCAAATTTTCGAAAAAAAATGACCTGTCCTGATGAGTTTTCCTTGTACATCATTCCATAGTAAATACAGTCGAAGTTCGTTATAACTACAACTTTTATAATGACAAAAGCTCTCTAAAGCGATATTTTTCGTTCCCATGAAAAATATTACAATATTATATCTATTCTCTATAACGACTTTTCTTGTGATGTCGTTATAACGCGCTTCGACTGTACTTCTATTAAGATATTTCTGAAATAGAAAAAGCAAGATATTTAGGATTTTCATTGATGCAGTATGTTAAAGTTAGAGTTTTAAGGTGATCATAGAACGAAGCCACACCTAAAATTTTTAAGAGCACAAGTCTTGAGAACCAAACAGCGCTCCGCGTTGAAAATTTATCCCTTTGGTCACCATCAGCAAACAAGCAATTTGATTGATTTTTAACGTAAACTGTTGTCAAATCAACGTATCGTTGCCGTATGCACTTGAAAATTCAAAGTTTAGCCCCGTTTCATAATCATCTTAAGGAATAATAATGAATTCTGTGAAAAAAAAACAATGTATACGTTGAATGAAATACACTATTCGGAAGCTTACTCAAAAAACTATCTTAGAAAAAAAATTAAAGAAATAACCCTATAACCCTTACGTAATTAATGGACGATCGCTAATATGTATAATGATTCGCATAGTTAATCGCATAAGTGGCTTTTATGCATATTACTAACAAAACTCATAATTCCAATACAGGCCCTATTCAAAAGTTTGTCTCGAAAACTTATAAATATACCACGGATATGGTAAACATATTTTTGGCCACCAGTCTACATATAAGAAAACCGCCCCTAATGTAGTTCACGTGGGAAGGTATAGAAGTAAGGTAATTTTATGACAGAGAGACTTGCTTTTTAGTTAACAGACTGCCTATGCATCAGGCGTAGAAAAAGGCGTGCTATAATGCTGGAAGAATGGAAGCATACAGAATCGGATTCTGTCCGTTCGTGGATCTAGCGATTGCTGTGAACGAATAGTTTAAGTGTGATAGATTGAGTGGAAGATAGAAGCAAGTGAAAGAAACAACTAAAAAGTACGACGAAAAAGACGGGCCTGGAATAAAACCTATGACCTTCTGCTTATGAAGCAGAAGCGGTAAGCATTACATCACCAACCACATCATATTGTATTAGAATTGAAGGATTCTGCTCACATTTTCACAGCAGCATCTGGGTGCCCAAATAAACAATGTTGAGGGATGTAACTTAACTTTTTGTTTTGTAGTTTGATCATTATGGGCCATCCTTATGTGGATGAAAATAAACTTAAAATTACATTATTTTTTGCAATGTAACGTTACGTCCGCATCAATGAATCAAATCCATGTTTAAGGAATCTATGACAAAAGGTCGAAAGGACAGAAGGTCGAAAGATAAAAGGTCGAAAGGACAAAATGTCGAAGAACAAAACAGAAGGGACAAAAGGTCGAAAAGATTTCTTCAAAGAAGAAAAAAAACCCATCAAGCAAATCATTTTCGACCTTTTGTCCATAAACCCATTTTGCGTGATACACGATACTCGTATATAAAAATGACAATTTCTTTAAAGAAATCTCTCAGTTTACTGTGAAACTGCTCTTAGAACATCTAAGTAAAAAGCAGACTCTGGATTAGTAGCAAATAGGATGAAATGATAAGAAGTTTTTAATTAAAAGTTTTTCTCAAAACAGTTGACATATGACGAAACATAGTCCACTGTCTCCTATGTCGACACCGACATTTCCTATCACCAATACCGAGAGCCTAATTCCGCGCCAATGAACAGTGATCAGCACGACGTAGGACGGAAGGAAGTCGCTGCCATTTCTGTCCGCCGCAAACTATGGATTTCATAACCGTCATCAGTGCCGCCGTCAGCATCGAAAGTTGGTTGAATATTTTTGCATGGCATTAATTTTAGAGTGGTTCCGAATTGTGCGTCTACCTATATAGCGAGCTACGATGTAAAGGTTCTGACAGTACCACGCCCGGGAAAAAAATCTACCGGTATTGAAGGTTCCTTGAATTGGATTTTCAAACTCATAATGTATGCATGGATTCTGTCAACGGCGCTTGACATTGAACGAGTCCGGATGCATTATTCTCTCTTCAGAAACATCTCGATTACATGGGAAAAAGTGTTGAAACGTGACTGATGAGTGTCGTCGGGGTAACGTCATGCTTCCTAGCTCATTTGTGCTTTCAATTAAATCATCATTGAGGCATGGCTTAATTTTACATGTTAACTCATGGTCATGCGGTGCAATGGAGCTTTTACGTGAGAAATGTTCCTATGGATGACGGTATTGTTTTATGGATGCGATTTTTCAGAAGTGATCTCAGAGCGCGATTAGCACGTGCCGATGATGACATTACACAGATAGGTACACAAATTATGTGATTTCAGATATTTACACTTTAACTAAAATTTATTCCATGCTTCGCAACCTTATTGTCGACAATTCGATCACTTTGATAATCATTCATCGTGTACAATTGAGTCATTTTTCATTAAATCAGGCCACGATTGGTACATATCGTTAGAAATAATGAGTTAATGAGTAACAGGAAGACTAAGATTGAATAGAACAAGTCAGCTATATAAATTGTCAATTATATAAATATATAAATTGTAAATTCTCCTGACTTCCAAGGAGACCAAGCTTGAAGCTGATATGCTTGAAAAATGATTTGTGGTACCGAAGCTGACCAGCACCTACTCAATAATGAAAAATCTCCTCGCAATACTTCATTACGCCAATCAACATTCTACTCTGTTTCGTAACCAACTCCACAACATGACGGGTGCCATAACAGCTTACAGCTAACATTCGTTTCTGCCACACCAGTTGATGAGCATCCATTTGTAATCTAATTTTCACTTTTTTTCTTCACTCTCCCTCTCAGCCGTAAACAATAATGGTTTGGCTAACACCCATCATAGGAAAATGTATATCTTTTCCTCTTATTGAAAAGGAAAAATAACGAACGAACGAGCGTTAATTGCGTATGAGCAAAATAATGGCTAACCATGGCACCAGTTTCACTAATTTATTTTCGTTTCCATTTCCAACCTAAGCCAACTTATTCGAAGAGGGAGAGGGTGGGTACATCCTCTTGCGATTGATTTCACCGACCTACGCATCCAAAATATTTCCTAATGAGTTTTTTTTTTGTTTTCTTTCTTTTATTTTCCCAGGTAAGCCGCCTCTCTGCTATATCAATTTCCATTCGTGCATTCAACCGACCATTTTCTTGCACAAGAAAATGGCAACGCAATTGCGAATCGATCACGGGTATCATCTTATCGTAGGCACGCACGTTCGGGGGTTTGATGGGTCGTTCCAAGTAAGTGACAGCTCGGGGAAAAACAACCAACGAACGATTCAACCATGCACGGCTTGAAGTGCGGTGCTGAACGGGGCTTAAATGCCAATGCCAACTCCAGGCGGCACACAATGGGATTGTTTCAGAAAAAAAGACGATAAAAACATTTAAGGGATTACAGATGCCGTTTTGCTGGTGTCTTCAGAGAATGTGTTCAAAATGTTCTACTAAATATGTTTCTTCTTCTTGGCATTGCGTCCTCACTAGGTCAGAGCATGCTTCTCGCTTATTGTTCAATAAGCACTTCCACAGTTATTAACTGAGAGCTCTCTTTGCCAAAGGTGCCATTTTCGCATTCGTATATCGTGTGGTAGGTACAATGATACTGTATGCCCAGGGAAGTCAAGGAAATTTCCAATACGAAAAGATCATGGACCGATCGGTAATCGAACTCAGAATTTTTCAGCATGGCTTTGCTTTGTTTTTTTTTTTTTTGCGCGGACTCTAAACACTCGGTTTAATAAAGCCCAAATATGTTTACCAAATTATTCAAACATTCCTAATGCATTGAGTAAAAGTTACATCAAGTTAGCATCCAAAGGACCAACATATAGTTTTTTGCCTGATGTGGTCGGAATATTTCCTAAACCAGTTCGGGTTGGATGTGAACATTTCAAACCTACATATTTACCCAAAAATAGTCAGCACTAGCTCCAATATACCAAACTCGACAAATACGCCAAGTAATCAGTGAAAACAGAAAAGTGGTATCCTCTCTGAAAAAGACCTGAATCAATGGTTGAAACGTCGGAGATTATAATGTAATTCCACTTTTAATTTTTTACCGATCAAATAGTTAGTCGAAGAGGGATCAAAGTATACATCCACCGATCGTCTTCACATTCATCTCTATTAGTTTTATTTGAACATTTGAGATCAATCGCATTTTTGGGGCCGGTTCGGATAGGGCTCCATTAAAACCTTCAGGGATTCCTTCAGAAAAAAAAAACTCCAGACATTCCTTCAGGAATACCTCCAAGGATTCCTTCCGGAATTACTCCAGGGATTTCTTCAGGATTTTTTTTACAGATTCATTAAGGGATTTTCCCAGAAACTCCTCCAAATTCCTTCAGTATTGATTCCTCCAAGAATTTATCCAAGTATTCATCCAGAATTCCCATAGGGATACATCTGGGACAAACTTTTGATCGCAACCGTATTTGAAGACCAGTTATGATAGGGCTCCGTTCCAATCCTACAGGGTTTTCTCCAAATATTCCTCTTTGAATCTTTCCAGATTCCTACAGGAATTCTTTCAGAGACTCCTCCGATAATTCCTCCAGGAAAATCTCTACAAGGCCTTCTCGCAGAGATTTTTCCAGCTGTTCCTACAAAAATTTCTCCATGTATTTCTCCATAGTTTAGGAAAATTTCTTTATGGATTCCTCTAGGTAAATCTCTACATGGATTTCTTCTAGAAAAGCGCTCCACAAATTATACCAGAGATTTCTTCAAAAATTCCTTCTTGATGTTATTCCACACAAATATTTACAGGGATTTCTCAAGAGATTCCGTTTGGGACTCCTCTAGCATATTCTTAACAGTAATCCTTTCAAGGATTCCTCCAAGGATTACTTCAGGGATTGTTCCAGAGATGCGACCAGGGATGCCTCCAGAGGTTCCTTCAGCCTTTTACCCAGGTAATTCTTCAGACATTCCATCAGCAATCTACCCTGTAATCCTTAAAAGATTTCTTCAAGAATTATCTGGATCATCTGGATCTTTCAGATCAGGAATTTCACCATAGGACTTCTCTTAATTCCTGGAGAAAATCTCTGTAGAGATTTTCCTGGAGGGATCTCTCGAGCAAACCTATGAAGTTGTTCGGTGCACATGACGAATTCCGTTCAGAATAAGTCGAAAACATTAGAAATCGTACTCAATAATCTTCGATTTGCAGAAAATTTTACACATATTTTCAGAACGGTAGAATAAGTATTTACCATAGAAAAATCAATAATTTTGACTCAAAAATAACTATTGGAAATGTCCTATGAGTTTTTACATGCAATTTATTAGTAAAATTCCGACGGGGTTGGTGGTCTAATGGCTACCGCTTCAGCTTCATAAGCAGAAGGTCATGGGTTCAATCCCAGGTCCGTCCCTTTCCTCGTACTTTGTAGTTGTATCTTTCACTTGCTCTATCTACCACTGTAGATTATAATATATCAACAGTTGATGTATCTATCACAGTTCATAGCATTTGCTAGAACCCGAGACGGACAGAAATAAACCGTTTCCCTTCGCTTCCATTCGTTCATCATTATACCATGCCTTCCTTTACGCCTGATACATAGGCAGTCTGCTACCCAAACCAACAAGTTTCTCTGCCATAAAAATTACCTCACCCTTTCACCCTTCCCGCATGAACTGGCGTTGACGCAGTGGTATATACGGTCAACCGTGGGAGCCAGTTGAATGCATCATCAATTACTTCCCCTTCCCCTCATTGGTCTGCATTCTGACGTGGCAGGCACCATTGTTGCCTAAAAATAGAAGATCACCAGCACTTATACACTGAGGGTGCCTGTTAATCCCAAGCAGTCATCTGGTTGGTTCCTTGTGTAAGTGCAGCTGATCTGGCGATACTGGAGTAGCAACCACGGGCTACCAATCAAGCTCAAGCTCAAGCTCAACCAATTTATAAATAAAATTCTAATTCCGAAACTGTGGATTTCAGAGAATACAGCTCCTTGGAGAAGTTGTAGTGAGAAAAATATATACACTAAGAAAAAAAAATTGTTTTTATCATGAAAAATTTGAAAATAAAAATTTGATTTCAAATTACACAAGAACCCTTCTCTTCTCACCACAGAATATGTATAGGAGCATATGCTCGGGACAAAATTTCATGATGGTAAAATTGTTATTATAAAAGTTCTTCTAAGAAAACTTTCGGTGGATTATCTTTTTTTTTGTCGTAAATACGTTTTGGTGAAACAATAAGTATCTTGAAATGATTCTCAATTATGATGATTATCATGATCACTTTTCTAGAAGTAGCCATTTCCGTTTTATTTCAAGTTAAATGCAAGCATTTATTATTCAATTACTTGAACAGGCCATCTTCATTAGTAATTCGCAATTCTCCATCAAGAAAAAAATGTTCGGTTGATAGTAAATCACGAATAACTAATGGAAATGGTCTACTTTATTATTTAGTTTAAAAAAGATAATCATTATTGCTTAGAATCATTTGATTCTAGAAGATTCTTATTGTATCATTAAAACGTATTTATTCTGATAAAACAAAAAAACAAATTTTAAAAATCTACCAAAAAACTTGTTCATGAACAATTTCTTCATCATGAAACACAGATGTATCTTGAATGTCAAGCTCATAGTCCATTTTTAGAAGTCATTCTTGACAACTTATTTTACCATACCGAAAACACCGAAACGAAACGTAAACTGTCTAATAAGATTCGTAAAAGCTTGTAATCATGCATCTGGGTCAGTCCATACCAGCATCTAGGTGTCCACAAAAAGTACAATCGTGTAATCGACCACCACCGTTTTCAAAAAATGTTTGGTCAAATGTTCATTAACTTAATATATGCAAAATGCCAATCGAACATTTGCCCATAATAGCAAATTTGACAAGATTAAATGGTTTTGTTTAAATTGCTCAATTTATATCTTTGAAACCAATAGACATAGAGAGGGATGTCCTTCGGCACTTTTTAATTATGATTTCATTTAAGGAAACTAGAAAAAAAATTATAAACAGTGTTGCTAAATATACTTATTTATAAACTTTGAATCATTTTTTAGATCCTAACCATTTTGATTCTATAGTGTTTATCAGACATTTTACAGTCGAAAACCCTTAACTCCTCGAGATGTTCTGATCCAATCTTGAGAAATCGCGTTTTTAAATTTATCAGTCCGAATTTTCCATACGAGATCCCAAGTAATTTGGATTTAAAAAAAAGGATAATTCTCAATGCAAAGTTTAGATGTTTTGGACTAATTGAAATGAACAAAAAATATACATTAAAAAAGGCTAACAACAGTGTTGCCAGATCATATTTTCTTGCAAATGTTTTATGATGTATATTTTGTTAACATCACCCGAGGAGGAAAGAATAACTCGTCGATAACTTATGCATACCATATTTTGGTATCATACCATAATTAGGTATTGTTCAGTTATCAATACCTCATTTTGGTATTATAATGGTATTTGAAAAAATGTTTAAAACAATTAAAAATACTTCATTTTGGTATTCGACAGCTATTGAGGACTGCTGGAGGTATTGAACTAGTATTGAAAAATTTCACTTTGAAATTCCATCAAGTATTATTTAGGTATTACAATACCTGATCTAAGTATCAGCTTGGTATTTGTAGAATATGCAGAAGGTATTATTTGAGGTATTTTACCTCTTATGCAGGGCTCATTCATACCTCATTCAGGTTGTATTGGAAATTATCTGGTATGGAATGCCTCAATTTGGTATTCAGTAGTTATTTTCTTCTGCTCGGACAGTGTTGCCAGATCATCAGTTTGTTTGCAATTGCTTTGCGTTGATTTTTTTATCCAGTCGTTATATGAATTGACAAATGATCCCTTCGTATCAAACATGAGATGGAGGATTGTCAGATATGCACATCTTTAAACAACAAACAGGCGTTTTATCTTTTTAGTCCATAATTGAATTATATGTTCTAGTTATGATAAGAGTTCGATTTTATAAACATATTTCGCACATTAGACAAAACTGAATCTCAATGCTCAACTTGATATAATTAAATATATTTTGAAATAATAAGACCCTTAATTAAACTCATGCTCTCTCGATTTGGCGTTATTTTTACCAATTCAACTAAAACAGATTATCTGGCAACACTGCTGTTAATTTCAAGCTGTTTTTTATTTGGTATGTACTTAATCAGTCCACAACTCCTCAATTTTGCATCGATAAAAAAAACTTGTCAAAATTAATTATTGGATTATTGGTATATGGAAAATCAAGGGCTTTTTAAATTTAAAACGCGATTTACCAAGATTGGCTTAAAACAAATTGTTTGGTGAACACATTCAACGAAAAATTGATTTAAAGTTTCAAAACAGAACAAAAGTACATTTGGAAACACTGTAGTGGCGGAGGTCATTTTTCTCTATGTCGAAGGTATAAATTGAAAAATTTAAACTACGTCATGGGTTTCGCCAAGATTTGCTATTACGAGGGGTGGTCCGATTGGCATAAAAATTTGGCTTTTTGCATGTTTCAAGTTGATGAACATTAGACCATATTTTTGTTGAAATTAGTGACGATTGATAACACAGCGATATTTTTATGTGCATCCTTTATGACAGAACTTTCAGGGTAAAAATATGTAAATGGAGTCGTTTTGCTTGCAATATTCTTCAAGAGAAGACATGTTACGTCTACAGGATGTCTACTACCTGGAAAACATGGAATTATCAAGGAATTTCATTCAACCTGGAAAAATCTTTAAATTAGCACGGAATTTTGGCCCCAATCAGCTTTTTTTTTCTTTAAATTAGAAATACATGTCCTTCTCTGTGAAACATTTTTTTTTTGAACAATTTGTTTTTGGCTGCGCCGCTATCAAAACGCTACTTTCAATGTTCTGTCCTTTAATTTTGTAGTTAATTTTATTTATTTAGTACTAGTGGTCCCGGCAAACTTCGTCTTGCCATCAAGTAGGCTGTTAAAACACGCTCAATCGTCCCATACAAAATGTTAGTTCCGTTCACTCTCGTGTATCCAATTTTCCTAGTGAATATCCTGAGTTTTTTATTCACACCAACACTTCGGAACCCTTGACGAACAAAGCGGAGAAATAGTCATTCAAATCTATTGACCCGTTCGCAAGCCATTTCGTGACATACAAACACCATTCCATTTTTATTTATAAAGATAAGATATGTTAAGAAAATGAAGCAGAACTTAGAAGTGCTAAAATGGTTGAGGCAAAAACAGTTTCCAGTTCATGAGCATTTTTTACAGAAATTGATTTTTCGCCCAAATATCAAAATTGATAAATTTTATAGGAAAGAGCACAAATTACAACAGGTACGAAAAATAGTACATTTCTCAGATGAACAGGTCTCTTATTAAAATCTTAGTCATTATTTTAATGCAAGTCATAAAAAGTCTCTTATTTTGATGTAAGGTTTCTAAAGAAACTGATTTAATCAAAATGGTCTCTAAAGTAACTTGTTTGCCACAAGTTCTAAATTATTCTCAGATATTCTCAGATACCGAGGAATACTTCAGGAATGATTTCTCCAGAGATTGCTTTTGGACCACTTTCAGGTACTCATTCAGGGATACTACCAGCGATTCCTCGTGGGATTACAGCATTAAATCCAGAGAATCCTAGAGCACTCCAACACGACTACCTCGAGTAATTTTCACAGAGATTTCTCTGAAAATTGCCTAGCGATTACTCCAGGATTTCCTCCAGATGTTTTTTCACTGGTTATTTCACCGATTTGTCCAGTTGTTACTTCTAGGAGATTTCCTACAAATCTTACAGGAGTTCTGTCACAAAAGTTGATTTTAATGTTGTTAAAAAAAATTTGTTTTATGGCTGTAGCGGTCATGCGACTCAAAGGTAAAGGGAGTCTATAGAAGCAAATGATGGAAACGAATAGGTGCATAGGCGTCGCAAGGTAGCGACAAGATTGAAATTTAATTAGGTGGTGAAAATTGAGCAAGCCATTTTAAAGTCAGTAAGCATCGAAGCCCTTTACCTTTGAGTCGCATGACCGCTACAGCCATAAAACAAAAATAATACAAAACAATCACAGTCGAAACCTTCTCCTATGTATATGAAATTTGGCTAATTAGAATATACAGTTCTAACTGGATCATGTGGTGATTGGCGGAAAGAGTACACATGATTGAGACAAAATCTCTGACTGCGTGTCGATTCCCAATATCATTCATCGATTGATAGAACCGTTCGGTTGATTGCCAACCCTCTATTTTTTGTGGGTTTGGTTTGAGACTCACCCTCAAAATAATTTGGTACCAAGATTAATTGATAAAAAGAACATTCTGAGCACACCATTGCGCTAAAAAGCCATCTTAGACCTCTTAACACTCGGCCTTACTTAGCCGAGTGTTTAGAGTCCGTGGCTACAAAGCAAAGCCATGCTGAAAGTTTCTAAGTTCGATTCCCGGTCGGTACAGGATCTTTTCAAAATGGAAATTTCCTTGACTTCCCTGAGCATAGAGTCTAATCGTACCTGCCATGGAAGTGCTCATGATAATACTAAGATGAGAAGCAGTGTTCCAGTGAGGACGCAAAAGTCAAGAAGATGAAGAACCTCTTTAAAACAAATTTGGTCGTCTATTTTTGTGATATTATTCCACTGTGAGGCGGCGCGTCGAAGTGTCGGCGCGCAAACGCAAAACGCGAGCGCGCGCAGTCATCGGATGCGTCTCACCAGTTTCAATTAAAAGCCCATTATGTCGAACGTCCGGTGCAGTCTTGGGAACTGTGACCACAATTCACCACAGTTCATCGATTCTGCCATTCCACCAAAACACAAAGCAGCAGCAGCATCAATACCATCAGGCGTTGCGCTGCCAACGGTTCACACACTGCTTGACTGTTTTTGTCTCTCCACTATGACCATTTTCGGGCAGCCATTCCAAGCTGAATGATTGAAAAAAGTGTTAAATCATTCAATCGCTAATATTTTGCTTGTGTTTTCAACTAATTGAAATCTATTAGCTCTAACAGAAAGACCACAATCATTCCGTTACGATACATATAAACAAGTTCAATTTCATACTGCCTTTATCGAGCAAAAATGCAAAACCCCGAAAACCGCAAAAATCGTGTCACCACTGTGCTCGAGTCATTTCGCATTCGGGGTTGAAAAACGTTAGGAAGAAGAAGATTACATTTTTGAAGAGCCGTGACATTTTTTTGTTTTGAACCGTCATGGTTTGCTTTGGATTTTGATGGTCGTGTAGAAAGATGTAAATGTAGAGGCGGTAAATGTTTGCTCCAGTACTTTTCTCATCCCTGGTCCGGTGTGTATGACCGGTGCGGTCGTCGGTTGGTGTAGTGTTAGATAGTGGCATTCGCGCGGCGGGAGAAGAGTGGTGTCTGTGTCGCACCGTTTGATGGCTTGATGGGAATGTGGATTGAGCGGACGGAATAGTTGTGAGTTCACATTGGCATCAATCCATCCATCACGTCGCCCGTCAGAGGATCGCGCTTCGTAGTTTAATGCGTAGCTTGTCGAGAGGTATTCGAAGTGATGGACATTGGAAAATAATTCTACCAAATATTTTTGAGACTATTGATTAATAATGTCGTAGTTTGGGAACGCGCTGGTTTAGTTTCTTTTCAGCTCAATTTTCAAGCAGCGAAATTTATGAAAATTGTGTATCATTGTAATGTATATTATTATATTATATTATTTATTATTATATTATTTATTATTATATTATTTTATATCAAAATACGTTGTGACCCATTTCCTTCCGGCCTCTTATCAAAAATTCCTAGCCACGTTACTGAAAAGGTACTAGCTTACACATAGTTTCCTAATCATGATTGTCGTGATTCTCATCATCTCGTCAGCTTACTCATTGTAGTACAGACGAAGCGAGGCGTTGACAAGTCGGGGGCTCCAGAAGTCAAGTTTCGGAAGTGATGAACTAAGGAACACATAATGGTGTTATCAGTCTTGCTCCTAATGATAGTGCACATTATGCTTAAAATCATATATTGTTACAATGTGATGAAAGTAAGATGATGAAATTAATCACTAAACTAAGCAAGGAAAGTTTACAACTCTTGACCCAATTTTTTCTGTTCAAATCCAGAAAAGCAATTGATTGATGACAATAACAAAACTATGCTTGACACGCGGGAAGTATATTTTTCATGTATATCTTAGGAAAGCAAGCAACAACTATCAATTAACTACTACTCGGATGACATTCCTAACCCCAATACCGACTCAATCGAAAGTAAGCAAAATAAAACTCGAACCGGAAAGCGGATGCCAATCGTTTTCTCGCCGGCGGCACATCACTTCTTGTGGACGATGATGGCGATGCCGCTACACCGGTGAGGCAATCTCTCGACATCGGCGACAACAAGCGATTACGTTTTCCGGTTGAATACCACCATCTAGATCGCAGTGCAAATGCCCAGCAGTTACCTACTCACTAGCTAGTGCAGTGGTTCGTACGCTACAGCATACTACGGGTCATGATTTTTCACAAGTTGCGGTCCGCATAAGAAAACTCAAGTTACAGTCAACTCTTTTTTACTCTATATTCCATATCTCGATATCGAGTTAGACAACCATAGTAAAAGTTAGTTTTCATGGCTAACTCGATGGTCTTTTGGATCACAGTTGCACTGGTTTTGTACTCGAGTTATGGAGAGTTTACTTTATGATGAAAAAATAATAGATTTTTTATTTATAACCTTAATGAATCTTTAAATCTTAGCAGAGCATTCATGTAATGATGATCGATAATTTTTAATACAAATTGTTCAGTTACAAATCAAAAGTCACAGAAATTATGGCATATTCAGAAGCAGCAACTAAGTTTTGATGAAAGAAAGGAAAACATATTTTTAGCATTTACATCTAATTTATATAAAATATTTCATTCATTACTTTAATTTTGATTATCTATTTTGCTTCTTTTAAAATTGTTCCGCGGGTCACAGGACGAGCATCACTGAGCAAGTGTGATGGCTTGAACTTGCTCTAGATATGAGTCTTCAGTTGTTTTGGTTTGCGCATGTTTATCCGGGCATTAGTTGCGCACATTGAGCACCATTAGGTACCAGTGTCCCCATATCGCTCACACCCTAGAATAAAGTTATATAAAATCGGGCTTTTTTGGACCTTGGACTGTGTGTAATTTCAATCATGCATTCTGGAAAATCGATGTTATGCTGGTTCTTGCTTCATAATTTGAAATTTCACGACTATACGTTGCCAAAAAAAAGAAGAATTCAGCCCAGGGGCAGTTTTTCAGCATGTGTTGATATTACGCACGCTGTGTTGGTCCAGAAGAGCTTGATTTGTGAGGATTGTAATCAGTTTCGTGTAACTTTGTTTAAGCGTGCATCGTCACCGCTGGATGATTTAAAAAAGCAAATCCAAACCAAACACCACGTTGACTGTGGTGAGTATGGTTCTCTGGCTAGCGGTTTGCTATACAGCGTGTGACGGCAAAGTAAAATGCTTTCCACCAATGGCCAACACACAAATGACTGACCGAGGTCAGAAGTAAATCGCCAGCAGATTTAATTAACTGGGCGTGGGATGCCAGGTCTGTGTGAAATGTTGCTTAGAGTGTGATGGGGCAAAAAGACGATCTTTGTGGAAAAATCAGTATTTGCACGAAGAACTACAACAGTTGAAATTATTACAAATATCGCACAGTGGACCTTCAATATGTTAACAGCATTTTGTTTAACAAACTTGTGTCAAAAAATTCACTTATTATTGTTTCAAACAGTTAAAAAATTGATTATTCAGAACCAGGGATGGGGTATGGTATGGGAATGGTATATTTTCAAAGTTACACTTATTAAAATTTTTATTGTCGAGTTATCTAATTGTAGCTATAAGGGTACTATTTCGTTCCATGCAATGAAAGTTCAACCGAAAATTTCAATTTTCGCGTCTAAAACAATAAACAATTAAATTTAAAACCTCTGGTTTGAAATTGAGCTAAGCATCTTAGAAATAAATTTTGTCCCTACTCGATATTTTGCCTCACCTTACTGTATAGGTATTACAGATTGGTTGTTTGTTGATTCTGAGGTGGATGCCTATTGGTTGTAAGATCGTTGCGCGTTAGATATCTGGAACAAGATATGAATGTTTATAAGGCAAACGTTACTCACATCAGGCGCTGCAATGAAAACTACTAAATGAAGATGGATATGGAGATTTTGATTTTGTGAGAGACTTGACAGACTCCGATAGGATTTTTTTGATTATTTTATGATGATGATTTTTGGATCTAGATAGATCCTTACCGGATCCGCCGGAAGTTACTCCAGAAGTTTGTCAAGAAGAATGAGAGGAATCTATCAAACATTTCAACAAAAAGCCAAAACAGAATGTCCCACGAAGGACTTCCAATATTTGTTATATATTTTTCTCGTTAGTTATTTATTAACCTGATTATATGTAATATCGTTTACACAGCGTAAAACAAATGACATTTTTGCGTGTTCCAAGGATCAAAGAGACACAACTCTAGCAGATTTGGGGTTGCTGTATCTAATGCCTAATTATCGGAAATGTTCCAGCACGTCACGATGCTTAGCTACTGGTCGCTATAGTTATACACTGTTTTTTTTTTTATGTTTACATGAAATTTAAAATATGATTTATCAAACTTTTTGTGATCTAATCCACCAAGCATGTAAAATAAGACTTAAATGTGATATTTTTTTTATCTAATTTGGATGAAATTGCACAATTAAATTTAGATCAAATCAATTTTTTCTACGTGTTTTTAGTCTCCATACAAAACTCTTCGTTTTTCTTTTATGACAAAATACAATACTTTTCTGAACCACCGGAAAATAGCTAGAAAGTTTTATGAACTTTGTTGATAAGTATTGTAATATAAATGAGGTTTAAATTCTGTGGCATATTAGGCGAATAAATTACCATACAAGCTGGCAAACTTGCATGCAAGTTGGAGGAAATAGTCGCATTTTCAATAGTCAAAATATCAAAAACAAGACGTGCTCTGATATTTTTGAAAACGGCAATGAATTCAGCAATCCTTAATTTAGTAAATAGTGGTATTTTTCTAGTGAGCTATGAGCTCAATGCTAAAACCAACATTTCCTCATTGCTTTAAATTTGTATTCACCATTCATTATCTTTTTGGCATTTACGCTCCCACTGGAATCAAGCCTGCTGCTTACTTAAATTTTTCAAGATAATTTTGATAATTATTGATTTAGGAAAACTAGATCAAACTCCCACAGTGTTGATAGACTCACACTCATAATCTCAATCAATACGCTCTCCCGTGCTTCGCAAATCTCACGCTTGAGATTTTGATGCAAAATCAACTCAATCAACTCAAACCGTAAAAAATGATTCATTCGCAAAACCCGGCAAAAACTCGTGAAATCTGAATGTTGTTGTTTACATTAGAAAGGATTAACATAATTTTACCAGACTAACAAGAAATTATTGCCGTGTGTGAGTAAACTGTGGAAATACGAGACAATGAGTTAAAAAGGTGAGCCAACTCATCCATGATTTTTTGACTGCTGAGTTGCATGATTGACAACTCACGCATGAAAAATCTCATGCATGAGTTGTGAGAAATTGAGTTTTTCACGACACTGAACTCCCATTAGGGCCGCTGGGTCACGCTGCCACAGCCAGTCCATTTAAAGTGTATTCGATTTTTTATAAATATTCCTAAAAAAATATTTGGATACTACTTTAGTAATTCCTACAGATATTCTGCAAATGATTTATCCAATAATTTGATGTTTCTTCTGAAATTTCTCCACTGCATTCAATTAGACTAAATACAAGGGTTCCTCCAGCGATTCCTCAAATAATTTCCCCATGAACTCATCTTGAACTCTCCTGATATTCATGAATAAATTTAAAACATATGCTTAAATAGGTGACGGTATCGATCGTGATTATTTTATATTATTTTTGTTATGGCTACACTGCCCATAACTGCAAATATGTAACATTCGACAAAAGTAGGCATTTAGTAAATGGAATACCAAGTGTGCATTTTACGGCAGTATGGGAGGATACTAAAATTTCTAAAAATTACCAGGAATTCAAAAGTGCTTATTTAAGACTGATATTTTGTACAACTTATATCGCATACTAGGCGAATTGTCAGAAAATAATGTTGATAGAAATATCACTGCTATTGCATTACGAGGCTCAAATTAATCTCAGTGTGACTGTTATGCGGTTATAATCACAAATGTTGCAAAACAACTTGGTATTTTTTTCGAATTTTCTAGAACAATCTCACAGATTTCAGAAGTTGATTGAAAGTATTAATCAATTGATGACTCTCCATGGTATTAACTGCAATTTGTCAAAAATGTCGAATGTGACTGTTATGCAGTTATGGGAAGTATAGCGGTCATGTAACTCAAAGGTAAAGGGAGTCTATAGAAGATTTTTGCAAATGATGGAAATGAATGGGTGGATAGGCGTCGCAAGTGAGCGACAAGATTGAAATTTAATTGGGTGGTGCAAATTAAGCATAATTAAAATAATTCCGACATCGATCTCCTAGGAATTCCGCTAGTTACCCCTCCTGGTGATCATATATAAACATTTCTGAGATTTTATTCAGAAATGGTTACTGGTATTTGATCAGTATTGACGGATTCTTAAGTCTTAAGGATTACTTTAGGAATTTCATCAGAAAATTCTTACTGAGTTCATTTCACCAAGTAATTTCTCCAGGATTCTATAATGAATTCTTCAAACCATTTATTATGACGCCTTTATTTTTTTCCTGAATTTCTTTCTAGAGATTAATAAATTATTCCAGCAATGTGTCATGAATTCTTCCAGTGGCTCTTTTGAAGAGCAAATCCAGTAGTAATTCGTGGAATGCTCTAGAAATTATTCCGAAAAATCGTACAGGTATTCGCAAAAAAAAACCTAAAAAATAATCTTTTCGGAATATTTTCAGCATGTCATTATGAATTTCTGCAAAAATTTCTCCAAGTATTTATCCAAAAACCATTAGATGCACTACTTAAATTAATTCAAGGATTCTATGTGGAGAGAAATCATTTACTGATTCCATCAATAATTTCTTATAAAAAATCAGATATTTTTCATTACGATCTTCTAGTAATTTTTGAAGTAAAAGATTGTTCCACTGATTGTTTTATTACAAAAATTTATTCAGGATTCCTCCATAAGCTGATCAAGTTCCCCAGATCTCACAAATAATCATCTTAGCACACCGCCGGTAATCCCACCAGGTATTCGTTCAAAAACTTTTCCAAAGAAAATCTCTCAAGGATAGTTTTTGTTTCTAATGGAGTTCTCTAGCGATTTCGTCATGAATTCTGTTATACATTTTTTTTTTTTAATTCTTGCGGATTTTTTTTTCGAAAATTCTTCAAAAATCCACTACAGCATTCGTTTTAAAAAATTTTACCATACATTGCCTCTAATAAAATTATTGAAGTTCCATAATTGCCTGCTGCAAAATTGTTTCCAGGACTTAACTTTTTCTTTAAGATTTCTGAAAGATCTCATCTATGAATTTCTTTTGTAGTTCCTCCGAGTGCCTCCAAAGATTTTTAAGGAATACATTTATTTAAGAATTACTCCAAATAATACGTAAAAAAAATTTAAGCGGAATAGGGGGTCATATTGAATAACAGTAATAAACACCTAAAATGCCAGCTAGGTGAATAACATCAATTTTAGATTTATTTTCTTATCATAAAATAAATGTTGAACGAAATTTAAAAAAAAATTGCTTCGATATTACGAAAAAAAATCTAGTAACATTATAACGAGGTATTACTCTACATAAGTTTATGCGAAGAAATAATAGAACGCGTTCTTCGGCAACTTTGTAAAACATTTATTTTTTATAAAAAGAAAGTCTAGAAAAACCGTTTTGTATTCAAACGATAGTACATCATTTGTTAATTACCAAATGGTGCTAAAAAATGTGTATTTGTAAAATGGTTATTTTCAGTCCCTATTTATTACCAGAGACAACGATTATCCATGTGAAATTTTGAACAAAATGGTTGGACTTAAAAGTAGAGAAACTTTATACCGTAATCCGAGGGCAAATTGATCACTGGGGTGAATTTGATCAGGTCGGTACCAAATAGTATTTCCTTTCAAGGATGCTTAATACTTCGTTGCCATCACAGACATTCCATGTTTTCTAGTTTATTGATGTCTTATGATGGTTTTAAACTATTTCATTTTCATTAAGGTCAGTTTTGCATAGAAATAATCACAGTTTTATTGTTGAAAATGTCTATACTAAACAATAAGCTGGTGCTTAGCCTGCATGTAAACATTGAGTGTCAAAAATGTTGTGTTAGCTTCAGTGTGAACTACTGAACTCGTATTTGAAATCGTGCAGCATTACAAGAATAGTTTTTTTGCAATTCCGTTGCAAATCAATCAACTTTTCATTGAGAAGTTGATCAACATAATGGCCTACTTTTCCACTGAAAAAACAGTGCTGAAAAGTGCTACTTTTCAGCACTCTTTTCGGTGCTGAAAAGTAGACCTTTTCAGTACTGTTTTGGTAGGCATCAACCGAACAACCCAGTCTCTTCATGTCATTTGAGCTTATTTGCGCGGCGTGTGAGTCAAGACGAGTCGTTCTCACCTCCGGTGGTGTGATGCGACTAATGTTAATCCAATGGGAGCGAGTCGACAATTGTCCCTCATCTCGCCTTACATGCCGCGCAGAACAAGCTCAAATGGCATGAAGAGACTGGGTTGTCCGTGATGTGGCTGTAACCACGTGATCATTTTTTTTTTTGGATTCCAGGCCATCCCCTCCCCCCTCGTGGACAAATTCATAAAATCTGTATTGAGCGTGATCATTGGCCAGACCCTCCCTCTCCCCATGAATGACCACGTGATTTATGGACACAGGCTGGCGATTCTGATTTGGAATCGAATAGTCCAACATTTGTAGTCAGCTACTGTTTGTGCTGTCTTACCTGATATCGATGAGAGCGTGAACACTTGTGACATGCATGGGTAGGTAGTACTGTATCACAGCCTACGTGATTGAAAAATACTGAATTGGATGTGTGCCCATCTGGTTTCTCTTGAAATGTTTGTTTGTGCTTTTAGATTTCATTCAGCTGAAATGGCATTTTTCGAAATAGCAAAAAATGTTGTAGGCAACTCGTTGCAAAACTCGATTTTTTCAGCACTCGTTGTATTTATCCAACTCGGCGAGTCTCGTTGGATAAATGTACAACTCTTGCTGAAAAAATCATCATTTTGCAACTTGTTGCCTAAATAACTATTTGCTCGTTAAACCGTTTATTGTTGAATAACGTGCGTATTTCAAGGGAAATTGCATAAAATTATGCGCAATAAGCATATTTACAAAGTTTAATTTTGCAATAAAATCATAATATACACAAGTTGTAAGAATTTCGACATCATTTTCAGATTCAAGAGATCCAGATTTAGTAGATAGGGAAATTTTACATACTAAAATATGCTTTATTCTATAGTGATCAATTTCACGCCAATGAGCCATTTTCAATTTTTGAGCATGAGCATGAGCTTGAGCATTGATGACCGTACAATTCGTAGTTGCTACTCCGTGATTGACAAGAATCATCGAAATTGTACACAGAACTAACAGATGTAGCTTGGGAGTAGCATACCATCTTCAATGTACATTTTCGAAGACTCTGAAATTAGTAATGTTAATAACGGCGCCGGCCACGTCCTCACGGTCATCGGGGAAGGGAAGGAATGTTAGTGTGACATCCATTGTTACTAAAGACCGAGTATACCTCTGCATCTTCATGGTTGCCACGGGAAGGAGTTTTGTTAGTGGGAGGGCTTCATGTCATGCGATTCATGTAACCTCTGTTTAAAAAATTACCTATCAATGCGTCGACATCTTAAACATCGAACTATTCAGGGTTTGAATCTCGAAATTTTATAAAACATAAATAAGCGCTTATGTCAACACTCAAGTGACGAACTAT
Source organism: Aedes aegypti (assembly GCF_002204515.2). Classification (NCBI taxonomy): domain Eukaryota; kingdom Metazoa; phylum Arthropoda; class Insecta; order Diptera; family Culicidae; genus Aedes; species Aedes aegypti. The sequence goes on from NC_035108.1 coordinate 388,061,700, forward strand.
TCATAGTTTGTTCAACAAATTCATTAAAAAATACATATTATTATACAAATGTGTTATTACAAGCATGAAACAAGCTCACCAATTGGTATTCCATCCTCGACTGAACAGTTACAATCACAGCGTCAACACGTATAAGCAGGAATGTAAAATAACTCCGATGGCGCGCGAATAAACAAAAACACTTCGAGCGCGCAAAAAATGAATCGGACAGCTTGGGTCTTCGCAAAGCACTGGCAAACGAACGAAGCCACCGAAAACACACTCCGAACGCGCAAAAATGAATCGGACTGTTGGGTCTTCGCAAAGTACTGGGCAAACGAACGAAGCCAGCGAAAAACACTCCGAACGCGCGAAAATGACTCGGACTGCTTGGGTCTTCGCAAAGCACTCAATGAGTCATTTTCAATTTTTGATATTAAAACTAGTTTCATGAAATGTTAAATTTTATTTCATAAAAAATCGATTACATGAACTGATAAAGATCAATGGAGTACTGGTTTTACCGTAAAAAATGTCAATTTTTTAATTCCAATAGAAATCATGGCAAAAAGTTGTGATCAATTTGCCCCCGGATGACAGCGGTACTGTTCGTTGATGGATAACTCATCATTTTTTGTTTCTTATTAGCCTAAATGAATTGTTAATATGATCGTTATCGTTGATTGGGACAAATATCATAATACAACTGGGCGACAGTGGTCTACTCAACGTGTACGGCACGCAAAGAGTTGGAAGATTATTCTTATATCTGGTCCGTTGAATGTACTACCAACTTTGAGGTCCAAATAAAATTGGAGCAAATTTTAAAACTGAAAACTAATCGACAAATCAGCAGAAGTGAAATACACAGCTGTTTTATTTTCGAAATAAAATGGCTGTATGTTTTAACATGTTTTCAAATTTTCGATTAATTTAGAGAAAACTGTTTTTTTTTTTAGTTTTGACATTTGATCGAATTTAATTTGGGCAGTAAGTTAGAACAGCTAGGCATCTTTTAAATTAATTTAAGGCTCAAATTTATTAACAAAAATCGGGTTTTAATTTACTTCATATCATAACTACATTTAAAAAAATCTTAAATTTACTCGACACGTAATTTAATCACTATGTGAAGTGAGTAATGTCTGAATATTCAAATATACATATCACAAGTAAACTGCATTCAAGAATGCTTGCAATATTGAGTGAAACTGAAACATTTCATGATCTTGCATCCAACATTTTCTTATATTGCACGGTTTTTGAATCTTGAAAGTTGAATTGCAAACGAGAAAGCTTTGTTGAATGCTGAAAATTCAGTAACAATATTGCACATGAATGATCAATTTATGTGCACCATTCAATGTTAACCATATAAACTAAGTCGTTTTGCATGCAACATTGCTTAAGGGAAGACATTTTACGTTCAATATTCATGATATTGTTAGCAAAGAATTCATTATTGAATATTCCATTTAATATGGCTTTACATGATTGACGTGATAACGTGACCTGTTAATTTAATATTGTTTTGTGTGTATCTGAGAATGATTAAATAAAAAAAAGTACATTAATGTTTAGTTACTTCATTCTAAGCACTTTCATTTTTGTCTTTATACTGTTCTACACATATGTCTCACAGGAGATAATCAATTTAAGGTGTATGATAAGAAGCGATTTAATTGCATACATAGACACAGTTTTCATGCAAAATCATAAGTAGAGTTTTTTTTTATCATTTACATTTCATTCCTCCTAAAACTTTAGCAGTATTATTGTGCAAATTCAAAGAATCCTTGACAGGATTGTAAATCGAGCAAGGTCCTAAACAAGAATTTTCACATAATCCTAGTTGTATTTCTCACAGAATTGTTTGCAGAATTTTTATAGAATTCTGGACAGCAGTCTCACAATATCTACACAGCAAAAAAAAACTTAAATTTACATGGCACGTAAACTTCTATCATGTAAACGAGTTATAACTGAACATTCAACGATAAATAATGTAAACTGTGACATTGCATTCGAAAATGCTTACAATCTTGAGTGAAACTGAATCATTTCATGATCTTACATCCAACATTCGCCAATATTGCAATGCTTTCTTGCATCTTGAAAGTGAAATTGCAAACAAGAATGCTCAGTTTACATGATTCTACGCTGAATATTCTGTCAAAAATAATGCACATGGTTGGATCGATGGCTTGTTCCATGTGCATTATTTATGATTGAAATTTCAGCGTAAAAATCATGTAAACCGAGCTGTTTTGCATGCAAAATTATTCGAGAGAAGACGTTACGCGTTCAATATTAAGGATGTTGGTAACAATGTTGTATATAATAGATGTGTTTATAGGTTTTATCATTTAAAAATACATGAGAAATGGCTTTGCATGATTGAGGCTAAAATTACGTTACGTGTAAATCTAAAATTTGTGTATGAAAACTTATTGATTATTTGAGGCATAATGAGGCGTATTCTAACAATGCTTTGAGTTGTATTTGTTCAAGTTTATTATCTCTTCACCTATAGGTGAACTATAGAGAAATATGCTTGATAGCGTAAAAAATGTATCAACAGTTTATCTTAGTTTATGAATAATAAAATTTACAAGGCCGAAACAAATACACCATTCTAGTTTAAAGTGTGGTAAATACACAATCAATCAATTAATCGACTCAACAATAAAATTTATTTTTATATTGGACAAACTACCAATCAAAGTTAAGAGTGTGATTTTAAGCAAACATCATTTCGAAAGTGCCAGAAAGTATTCTTTTGCGAAAATATTACAGTCAACTCTCAATAACTCGATGTTGAAAGGACCGTCGAGATAGGAAGGTATCGATTTATAGAACACAAAACCAGTGCAAATGCGACTTAGCTATGAAAACCAACCTTTACTAAAACTCTCTAACTGCATTTCAATCATTTAAATTTTGCCACAAAGTAATTTTGATTTTTCGTGGAGTAACAATTAATTTGACATAAGCTTGTCTTGCATTATCTACGAGAAGAAAAGTCCACTGAATACATTTTTTCTTAAAAACTTCAAAAGTTTTCCTGGAAATTTTGATTATTCCACTAAGATCGAACTTTTGCTCAATTCAATTCTATATTTTGGTTTTGTTCACAAAACAATCAAAATAAAAACGAGATCAAACCTTCCCAAAACTCAAAACAGTATAAGTTAAAAACTCTGCCCATCAAATCCAAATCAAGCCAATCAACCACCCACAAACCAAAACCCACTTCCGGATGATTTATGCATTCCCATCTAGCTGTCAGCCACCCACCTCTATTTCGAAGTGCAGCCCAGCGTTATCGTACTTCAAAGCCCCACAAAAATGAAAAGCAAAACTATTTATAATGAAACATAAACAGTCTACTCTTTTTCTCTTTTCATCAATGATTTATTAGATCCAGAGCCCTCATTTGTGATACATTTGCTCCCCAACACAGCCAGAGGCGCAAACGCATGCCGAGACAAATTTTAATGGAAAGGGGCATAAATTTCGTTGCGCCAGGCATCGAATATCACACCTTGGTTTTCAGCTGCACACACCCTGCCGTTCAATGTTTGTTGAAGGGGGACCATTTTTATATTGCTTAATATGAAACTTATAGGTTTAAAAAATCCACAGTTCTGTGTTAATTAATAATGTTGTACTGGTGTGCCGATGGACCAGAGCATAATCTGAAATGTTTCAGTTAATACATATTGGAAATATTGATACAAAATGATAATGAACTATTGCTTCAGGGGACGGGCCTGGTGTAGTGGTTAGAACACATGCCTCTCACGCCGAGGACCTGGGATCGAATCCCATCCCCGAGATAGTCACTTATGACGTAAAGGCCCTAGTGTCGACTTCCTTCGGAAGGGAAGTAAAGCCGTTGGTCCCGAGATGAACTAGCCCAGGGCTAAAAATCTCGTTAATAAAGATAGAAAAAAACTATTGCTTGAAATTCTTATTGTGAATCAATTTTAGTTTGTTAGGAGCAATGTCATTAAACGAATTTCATATATATTTGCAAAAGAACGTACTCTCAAATTTAGAAGAACAATTCAAGTCAGATTAAGAGAATTGTTTGAAAATCAATCCTAACATATGCATTTTTAACCCAATATCATCTCAACAACGATATTTCCCTTTCACATAATATGATGTAAATCATATTCAAATATGAAATCCAATATTTTTTTATCTATATAAGTTCAAGCTGAGAATTGTCAGTCCAACTTAAATGAAAATGGGTCACGGTCATCTTTGAGATGCCTTTGCTCCAATTCAAACAAGTCGTAAGCAATATGCAACAGATCATCGTTCGGAGCGATCTTCGCCAACAAAATATTTAATGATCACATTTTACTGCCCGACATTTGTTTTCTCACCATCTCTGTGTGATGGCATCTCCAACGATTGGATACAACTGTCACTTTTTGCTCTTGTCATAACATTAAAAGCAAAACAGTGTTCAAGGTACAGTCCACTACTCGTTCCGAAAACTGGGTCACAACATTGTACGTACCATTTCTCTTCAAATATTCCAGGAAACAATGAAAGAGAGAACTTATCCATGTTCCGATTACTAATTTTGTGCTCATCGTTGCATATTTTGTGATACGTTACACTCCGAAAGTTCAACCTGAACCGATGGTTTTGTTTTGTTTTCGGTTTTTCGTTTTCAAGTGCTTTTTATCCCCCCACCGCCGCCATTATTGAAAGTAGCAATAACAACCGATGGCATATTTACCAACAAGAGTTAGCACCGACTTGCTGCTTGGTCGTCGTCATCATCTCACAGTGGCTCATAGTAGTTAAAAAGAGTGGTATCTCAACAAAAAAATGGTCCTTATCATTCAATTTGATAATAGCTGTACAGTTTTTAATATGCTATATTTTCAATTGAACTAGGCATTGCAGAATTCATTCTCAATTGTTTTCGAAGCACGATCAAAGAAAAACACGCATTTGTACACAGAAAACAATCCGTTCTCGTATCCGTGAACAGCAGGCGTGAACTCGTCAACAAGCAAAAATACACCGTGAACTAGATCATGCACAGCAAAAAATTCTCAAATTTACATGGCACGTAATTTTTTATGATAATCATGTAAAACGAGTTGCAACTGAACATTCAACGATAATTAATGTAAATTGTCTCATTGCATTCGATAATGCTTGCAAACTTGAGTGAAACTGAAACATTTCATGATCCTCCATCCAACATTCGCCAATGTTGCATGCTTTCTTGCATCTTGAAAGTGAAATTGTAAACAAGAATTCTCGGTTTACATGATTCTACGCTGAATATTCTGTCAAAAATAATGCACATGGATGGATCGACAGCTTGTCATTCCATGTGCATTATTTATGATTGAATTTTCAGCGTGGAAATCATGTAAACCGTGCCGTTTTGTATGCAACATTCTTCGAGAGAAGACGTTTTGCGTTCAATGTTAAGGATATTGGTAACAATGTTGTATATAATAGATGTGTTAATAGGTTTTATCGTTGAATAATACATGAGAAATGGCTTTGCATGATTGAGGCTAATATTACGTTACGTGTAAATCTAAGATTTTTTTGATGTGTGTATACGAGACCAATCATGGTAGTTCACGGCGTATTTTTGACAGTTCACGTTTTCCAGAACGCTTTTTTGAGCGTGTATCGGTCCATGATCGATGTTTCGCAAGTAGTAACAAGATTGATAGATAATAGCAGCGAAGAGCTCCAAAGAAAGAGCGATGATATGACCCATTTTTCTCGCTCTTTTACCATTGGGGTAGATATTTTACTCTACTGGCATGATAAGCAATCCCGAATATATAATAGCAATATTATCCTCCAGATTTGTAGCTAGTGTGATTTTCTCATTTTTTTCAGAACTTAACCCCTAATCTAACACAAAGCGTATCATAAAATTTTGTATTAAAAATTTAGATAATGTTCAATATTCTGCTCGTTTACTGTAAAGTTGTTCGGAAAAAGAGTCGGCAATATAAAATAATTTCAAATAAATAATAATTTCTTGCCCCTTTTGAGTCAATGCAATCTTTACAATTGCATCATGTTTCTTGATTCAGCCAAAATCTTAGTTAATCTTGATTTGATTTTAACTTGATAATCTATTTTCTTCCTATCTTTTTCTTGTACTTCATTTGAATTTTATGTAAAAACAGTCTTTTCATTTGAATTTCATGAAAAAAAATGATACTTGCTCAACACTGAAAAATTGATTTTTTAAATTTTTGTATTCCTTCTCGAAAACTACTTTGAGTTGGTACATTATCATTTTCTATCGATGTTTGGTCTGAACTTTGTGTAAAAGCGCCCCACTGTGCATAGTCTCTTCACGATCAGTGGGAGGTTGAATGATGATAATTTGTATGCAGTCAGTGTGATTAGCGTTGTTTTGGGAATTAGATTGTTTTCCTTACTGCTGAGCGCTTGTCCGATGATGTTTAGCACGGCTCACAGTGTGTTATTTGCGACGATGACGGACTCTGGCTGACGTTTGTGCGGAATTGGAAACTCCATGTGCAAAATTAGTGAGAGAATCTAAAGTGTTATTTATCTTTAAATTCTTCCGAAAACTATACTCGGAATTCTTCAACAGTTTGTCTTAGGAATACTGGCAAGAATAGCTAAGAAAAAACATAAGTAAATCATTCATGGATTTTTAATAAGATTCATCCAAATGTATTCTTGATGAACTTGAAAATTGCTTTGTTTAAACACGAGGCTGTCATTTCCATTGAAGAACTGTCGAAATGCTTACCGATCAGCTGACTTGGAACGTCTTGTGAAAAGGTCTGTTGAATTGATCTATAATAGCGATTGTATAATGCAGCCCACAGACGCTCAGACAGTTTGACCAACATTGACTCGGCCCCCAAGTTAGTCAAACCAATTTATGTTCATGCATCTGTTTGACCGACTGTCAAACTACATTGCAGCAACACGATATTTCTTTGCATATTTTGAATGATCATGGCAAGTCTAATGCATATGTGATTGTTTTTTTTTTTTTTTTTTTGAATTCCGTGTAATTGTAATTCTAATTGTAATTTATTAAAAATACGATATCCCAGTAGAAATAAAACCATTAATCGGGACAAGCCTGTGGAGGAGAATTTTTCTACGATGTTTTGACTATAACCGTATCCAGGAAAAGCAGAACATTTAAAATTTAAATACCGAATAAATGAGTTCAGAATCTTTATATGGTTTCTTCCAGTTATTCTACTTTGAAGTTTTCCCAATTGGTTTCTTGGACTTTTTTTCAGGGCTTCTTTCTAGGAGTTACTTCAGAAATTCTACCAGGATTTTTTTCAGCGATTCTTTCTAGTAACTTTTCTACAAATTCCTCCAGGTACAGAAACTTCCCGAGGAATTTCTTCAGTGATTCACCCAATGGTTCCTTCAAGAATTCCACAACAAAATCCTCCAAATAATTATTTAAGAATGCCTCCAGCGAAACTTCAGAAATTCCATCAAAAATTATACCAAGATTTTCCACCAGAAGTTGCTCATAGCGAAAATATTTCAGTGATTCTTCTAGTGATTACCATAGTAACCCTCCAGAACATCCTTCACCGATTTTCTCTAGTGATTCCTTCAAAAAACATCTGTCGAAATACATGCAGAGATTTACACCAAAAAGCCTTCAGGGATTCCGCAAAAAAATACTGCAAAAGAATTCATCAAAACTTTTTCTCGGGATATCACCAGATATTCCTTTAGAGATTCCGCTTTCTTGAGGTTTTTTGAGAGGTTCCCCCAAATTATCTTTCCGTATGCGTCTAGGAAATTTTCAATGAATTATTTTCTAAATTCCACCAGTGTTTCCTTCAAAGATTCTTCCTGGTATCTCTGAAGGGACCCCACGAGGCATTCTTCCTGGGATTTTTTCAGGAATTACTTCAAAAATCTACCATTCATTTCTTCGAGGATTCCAAAAGCAATTTTATATTATTTTTTTCAATTATTTCTTGAAGGAATTTTTCCAAGGAATCCGCCAGGAATTACCTTAGCGAATTCTTTAGGAACTCCTTCAGTGATTGCTTTAAAAGTTCTTCCAGAAACATATTAAGGAATTTCTCTGGAAATTTCTTCAATGATTTCTTTGGTAATTCCTCCAAGGATTTTTCAAGAATTTGCTCCATGGATTTTTTGCAGAAATTTTCCAAAAAAATATCTTTCAGATTTTTTTAAGATTCAACCTGAACGCTTTCAGAGAAATGTTTTGTTTAATCCTCGGAGTAAATATCATTTAATTTCCTGGAAGAATTTCTGATAACCCTGAAAAAAAAATCCTTGTTAACCTTTGAAGTATCATATGGTAGACCGAAAAGTATTTTATGGTATGACGAAACTCTGGTAGATTTTCCTGGTGGAAATTCTAGCGAAACTCTGGTCAAGATGGAATCATTAGAAGAAATCCTTATGGAATTCCTGTAGAAATTCCAGGTAGAATCTTTAAAGGAAGTCTCAATGAAAATCCTGGAGAAACTTCTGACAAAATCCCTAAAAGAGCTTCTGATGGATTTCCTTGAGGAACTCCTTCTGTGATCCTATGAGGAATTCCAGGTGAACTTTCTGAAGGAATAGACAGGAATTCTTTGGTAAATCACTGGACAAAACCTTGATTAAATATCTGGAGTACCAGCTGGTAGAATCATAAAGAAATTACCAATGAAATCCAAAAAGGAATTTTGGTAGAATTTTGGTAGAATTCCTAAAGAAATTCCTGCTGAAATTCCTGATACATTTAAGTCTTGCTACAAAAAAGAATCCTTAAAAACAATAGTAGAGATCTGTCAAAAATCATACAGAAACTTCTAAATAAATTGCTCCATATATATTTTTCTTGGAACCCGCATGAAGTTGTTCCAGAAATAACTTTATTAATTCTTACACGGAGACTCAGTTTAACTCAATTCTGGGTTGTTTAAACGCAGTTGCGTAGTTGAACCCAATTACTTAGTTTTGGCTAGTTCTGAAGTCTCCATAAGGTAGTTTTCCTTTAACTTCATTAGAAAAGTTAACTCAAATTTATGGTTGATTCATCGCAAAATTGAGTTCTTTTAACCCAAGCATAAGAAAAGTTGCAATTATTCAAATTCGACTTATTTGGCCAAAGTACTCGAATCGGGTAGATGCAGCTCTCTCTATTTTTGACATCATTCGTAAGGAAGACAGAGAATACCGAAAGATTTTAGGTTGAAAAAAAAATTGATATATTACATTTTGGATAAACTCAACATATTTTTTTCTCCGTGTAGGGATAAGCTTGGGGTGAAGTTACGAAATTTTTTAAATTTTCTCACATAGTGATTACTGCAAGTACATGTCCAAGAATTCTTCAAGAAATTTCTATAGGGATTTCGATAAACATCCGCTTAGTATATAATCGGAATCTCAATAGAGCTTTTGATAGGAACTTCTATCTACAGTGAAACCTCCTTGAGTCGATATTGCAGGGACCATCGACTTATGGTAATATCGAGTCATGGAACAGAAATCTTTTGGAAAGCCATTTCAAGGGACTATCATAGTAACCATGAAATTTGGTTTCTAGTATGGTTCCATGAGTCGATATCGAGTCATGGAACATCGACTCATGGAGGTTTCATTGTAGATCTAGCCAAGAACATAGAAACTTAGGTTTCTATTGTGTGGGCTTCAGAATGGGTCGCGACGTTCTCAAACGACCGGTTACGGAACATGAGTCCGTTGCTCGATAAATACATGTTTTTAATTATGAATCGTAGTTTACGGCTAACCAGCCGTAATGTTTAGCTTTTAGGTAGTTGCTTAACTTCCACTCGGCTGGTTAGCAGTAAACTACGATTCATAATTAAAAACAAGTGTAGAAAAATAACATAATTCATAGAAGGTGGGCTGATTTTCTTGGCTCCCATGCAATTTGTAGGGGATGAAAAATTGGTGAAAAAACTTCAAAGTCGATTTACTTAAAACTAAGTTTTTGCCACCTACTTTCCTTTGCTTCTAACCCCCTCATTTATTAGTAAATTTTTGTATCAACCTTTGAATAAACTCGATCGAGAGAAAAAGTGTTATTTTTCTCGCGCTTCAAAGTGATTTCTTTCTGAGTTAGTAAAGCTGAAAAATAATTGCTGCTGCTCTGTCAAAGATGAAGAATCAATTGGTGAGCTCGTTTCATGATTGTATTTCAAATCGAGAGAACGTTAGACGTGAGACGTGGATATGATTTTTCATCAAACTATGATTTTTCGTTAATGTGGTTGTACGCATAAACTCTTGTTCATAAATTATTTATGTTTTACATTTTTATTTATTCAAAAACAGCTTTCCTTTTATCTTTATTTTTGTAATTAAAACAAAACTTTGAATGGTTCGACACTACAAATGTAGACTTTATTCACTTTATTCAACAATTTTTGTATGGTTCGCCACTGTAAGTGTCGGCATAAGAGTGTTCTGCTATGATACCAATCGAGTTTTTTTTTTACTTTTCATATGAGTCAACTATGATAACAAATGGTTTGCCCTGACAGCTGTAGGAATGTTGCGTTCAGCTATTTGAATTCAAACTTTGAATGGTTCGTCACTTTAAGTGTCGACATTATTTTCTTCTACTTGAAAATGTTTCATATCAATTGGAAATATCATATTTATAAGCATGTTTATATCTCACAAATGATTGTTTATTAAGCAATCGAACCGTTTATGAAGGTTAATCCTGTGACCCAACGATCCTGGCCATTAACAAACTTCTCTGCCAGTAACCTTTGTGGAGATGCAGAGGTAAACACGGTCCCCAAATAGTAAAGGTTACACACTAACATTCCTTCCCCCAATCCCACCTGACTGCAAGGATGTGTCCGGCGCCGTTATTGACCCTATATAAATAGAGGCACTGAATTATGCACACTGAAGAAGATTATGGCCAAACCCAGCCGATCTTCTAGTTGATTCTTTGTACATCGTCACTGACTTCGGTCAATCACGGAAGAACAACCATTGATATGTGTAGTCAGTCTAAGCTAAGCTAAGCTGAATTTGATTCTCATCAGAGCGTTTTTCATGTATGGTAAACTTCCTGTTCATTAGTTATGATAGAATTAAAAGGTTGGTATATAAAACTTTCATTTTTCTTCTTTAGTAAATCCTAACAAAACATGTGATTATTGTTCAAATTTTATGAATACTTGTTAATTCCTAATTTTCTTTCAAACCAATGTTGTCATGAATGACAGCTTGCTTTAAATAGAGAACTTTTTAATGTATCAATGAGTAAAAGTTGAACATTCCATTGTCTCAAAAACATATATACCTGAATTTAAAGTACCATTAAACCAGCAACAAATCGTTACATCAATGTGAATCCGTGCAGCACATTCGAAAATTTCTCTCTCGGTATGAGCAAACAAATCCGTTTCATTTCGTTTGGTAAATACAGCAGGGTGAAGTTATTACTATTCAAATATGCACATCCGCCAACGCAAGCAAGTAATTTTGCACTGCCATAGGCACAAACACCCTCTGAGATGGAAATTTTATTGGCAGTACTCACACCTCCCCAGGATGAATGCTCGCGCGTGGTATAATTCCATTCGTTATACTCAGCCATTTGATGCAAACAATATTGCAATTTGAAATTCCTGATCCTTTGGGGGTGCTCCAGTAGCTAAAGTCATCGCAATTCTAAAGCTATTCAAATGAACGACGGAACACTTTGAGTTAATGCAAGTTTCAGTTTATCTCTATCCGACTTTTATATGAGTAACAACAAAGACAAACAAACATAACACTATGTGGAAATTTTGTTGAAAAATATCGTTTTTCGGCACACTAGCACCCTCTATTTGCAGGTGGTATAGCTCTCGAGCCGTATGCAAAAAAATTGACGGTGGCATTTGCTCGTGTTGTCTTCTGTTCATTACAAATGAACCAACGTTCACGTTTCTCTCCGAAAAAGACAAGTAATGCAGGTACAGTCCCAAACATTTTCAATACGACCGTTAAAAAGATGGATATGATTGTAAGTGTTATGTCTGTTTGTCTGTGATTCGCAGTCACTCTCTCATTAGGGGAGCAAATTTGCAAGCAGTTAATATACTCTCCTCGAGAAAATTAATCTGACTTGCTTATGTTTTCCATCCGAACGCGTAAAACTTTTTTCTACACAAAAAAAACTCCTGTCTTCAATTTGCGAATCTGCCAGCCACCAAGTGCAGCGCGAGCAATAATTTGCATCGTAGAAATTATTTCTCTCCCTCTCAAAAGATCCTTTCAAGCATTCACTTGTTGCAGATTTCCGCTTCCCTGTGTCGTCCCAGTTGCTTGCATTGTGCTCTGCCTGTTGCGCCCACCACCCACAATGGAATTTAAGTCCAATAAGAAATTTTCTCGCTGTTGTAGCTGTATGTAGGGTGTCTGTTTATGTTTTGATCTCAATGACATAGCGTAACAAATATAACATTTTTTCTTGTCTCAAGGATCAAATCATGTTCTTCTTCTTGGCATTACATTTTCACTGTGACAGATCCTGTTTCTCAGCTTAGTATTCTTATGATCACTTTAACAGTTATTAACTGAGAGCTTTCTTTGCCAAAGTTGCCATTTTTGCATTCGTATATCGTGTGACAGGTACGATGATACTGTATGCCAATGAGAGTCAAGAAAATTTCCATTATGAAAAGATCGTGGACCGACCAGGAATCGAACCCAGACACCTTCAGCATGGCTTTGTTTTGTAGCCGCGGACTCTAACCAGTCAGCTAAGGAAGGCCCCTAAAATGTCATACCAATTTCTTGCAAAATTATGCAAATTGAAGTAGAGATGAGAGCAGATACCCTATTCAACATACGAAGGAGGGTTTAAATATTCAACCTTGAAATGACTTTCTCACAATTTAGCTGAGTCTGAGTCTTCCGTTGTGTGCCCTCCCTACCCGATTAAAGTCGAATAACGACTGCAGAACATAACAAAAACAAGGTATGTTATCTTTAATTCAATTTGTTCATTTTCGATTATCAATGATAGAAGTTGAAGGTACAACAGATTTTTTTTTCAACCTATTCCAAATGATAACACAATAAGATATTCTTATGATATCCTTAGTATAAATTTTTGTCATCATGTTGCCTACTTATTCAAATCGAATGAAAACAAACTTAATTACTAAGCATGTTATCGGATAACTAGATGAGTTATCTTTTTGTTATTCAACTTTTCTCGGGTAGTCCGCCTCAAAAGAATCATTTTCTCAACTCACTGCGTGTTAGTCAAATTGTCATCTCACCGCGAACCTATCGCTGAATGCGGTTTCGAGAAACAGTTCAATCAAGCAAGTTCTTTAAAAATTAACAATGACATTGTAAGACGGTAGCCGGGAATTCTTTCATTTCCCATTCGCTGCGGTTGAAATTGGACCACTATAGTATATCCAATATCTAGTATTGCGTAGTCATCATTGAAGGCTGAGGTCTCTCAACTAAAGAAGCACTATTATATGAAAAGAGTGAATTGAGATGGTGGTGACGCATAACGTATTCATGGACTTTAATGGGCATGATACAATTCTATGGTAATAATGTCACTTGATTATATCCTACATGGAATTGAGTGAAAAAAATATCTGTCTATTGTACACTGTTCTGACCGAGGCTTAAATGCAATTTGAAGCTTGGCTCCTTCAATGAGTATTGTAGAATAAATTGTTATTGAACGGAATGAATTAGCATAACAAAATAGATGAAATTAAAATTGGAATTTTAAATTGATGATTTGGACTTCTTATTCTAAAAAAAATACATAATAGGATAAGTTGAGAATAGCTTCAGTACTTTCTAATCTTCTTCTTCGCATTACGTTCTTTTTGGGACATATCCTGCTTCTCAGCATAGTGTTCAATGAGCACTTCCACAGTTATTAACTGAGAGCTTTCTTTGTCAAAGTCGTAATTTTCGCATTCGTATATCGTGTGGCAAGTACTATGATACTTTATGTCCAGGGAAGTCAAGGAAATTTACATTACGAAAAGATCCTGGGCCGATCGGGAATCGAACCCAAATACCTTCAGCATAGCTTTGCTTCGTAGCCGCTGACTTCAACCGCTCGGCCAAGGAAGAGTTTCTAATCTAAATCATATTCATTGCATAAAACTCTACTGATATTTGAAAGTTTTAATTAGAGCTACTTTAGAAAAATATTGTGTTAATTCAAATGAAGGAAAAAGAAAAAGAAATTCGATTCCTCACTTTCCGTATCGATGAATCCTATTCAACCATTCATTAAAAAAATGCATCGCCCACTTCATTTGTTATTCCCGATGGAAATTCGCAAACCACCGAACGTGATGACAACTAACGGCTACACACAAAAAAATCTACTCGTCACTCGAACAAACCCGCGGACAATAATCACTGGTCCGACACGCTTTGAATTAGTGTCATCCTCAATAATCGCAATTTGTATGATAGATGTCGTGGTGCTGCGCGAAGCACGACTACAGCTATCGCCAACTTCAACGCAGCCCATCATCATCATCATCCGGTATAGTGGACGACGGATGATATCAGCATGCTAAATAATTGCATCCAACGCTGTACTGGCAGTCCACCTACGCTTTCTATATGCGTATGGGGATGGAAGATCTGGATCAGTTAAATTAAATAGCAGTGCAGGCCTACACCGTCATAAGACCAGTAGCCGGTAGGGTAATTCGCCAATTGTTGAAAGGATCTTCTCAATTACTTCTTAATTACAAATCGATGTAACTTGCATACGGTTTTGAGAAAATTAAATAAGAAGAGTTTGAACCTGTCTTCTTAAGGTGAAAATAAATCTAAGCCAAACCTCAAAATTTCAAGAGCACAAATCTCGAGAACCAAACATCTGCTTAAGCTATAAACTTGATCGATTGATTACTAGCTAGTGGTAATCATTTGATTAAATTTTCAATTCAATTTTTTTTCTTGATTGGTGTTTGATTTTCCAGATCCGTGCTAAAAAAAAAATGAAGTTTTGCTTCGATTGATCTTCATCTGAATGTGATTTAAAATGCATCTCCTTTTTAACATTTTTGCTTCGTGAACATCGCTTGAATTTTGCATGCAATTCGTTTACACACCAAAAAATCTTAGATTTACACGTAACTTAATTTTAGCCTCATCCATGCAAAGCCATGTCTCATGTATCATTCAATGATAAAACCTTTAAACACATCTATTATATACAAAATCCTTAATATTGAACGCGAAACGTCTTCTCTCGAAGAATGTTGCATGCAAAACGACTCGGTTTACATGATATTCACGCTGATAATTCAATCATAAATAATGCACATCGAATGACAAGCCGTCGATCCATCCATGTGCATTATTCTTGACAAAATATTCAGCGTAGAATCATGTAAGCCGCGCATTCTTGTTTGCAATTTCTCTTTCAAGATGCAAGAAAGCATGATATATTGGCGAATGTTTGATGAAAGATTATGAAATGTTTCAGTTTCACTCAAGATTGCAAGCATTTTCGACTGCAATGAGACAGTTTACATTAATTATCGTTGAATTTTCAGTCGCAACTCCTTTTACATGATTATCATAAAACATTACGTGCCATGTAAATTTGAGAATTTTTTGCTGTGAGTGTTTTGTTTTGATTCGTGCTTACGTCACCTTCTCTCTATATAACAGAGCATCGTAAGCATTGGTTAGATTTCGAAAGTTGAAAATCTAACGTAAGTTGTTTTGTTAATCCAGAATAAACGTTCTTAAAGTGAAAACCGAGCAGGTTCAAAGTGAAATGTTTAGAATTTCGTCTGCGAAATACGATGAATCGATAATGTAAGTTCGTTTACTACTCGGAGATAAGGCTACTCGTATGTTTTTTGAGAATTATTGTATTAAGCCGTTCAACAATTGGTGCCTTACCCTAAGTTGAATGATACCGAAGGGAGGAAAGCGGTCTTTCATTCAGTTTTAGAAAGAGTGCAGCTGACGAATCCTTTCCAGTGGTGATTCGTATGGCATAAAATGATTTTTGATTCCCACGCATATTTCGTCGTACGCTGATACTTACACATCATTGTGCTACCACTGCAGTTTGCTTTCTCATGGTTGTAGATATATTACCGTTTTGATTCATATTACGGACACTTAAGCCCTCTTCGAAGTGTGAGCCAGCTAAAAGCTTATAAATTAAATCTATCTATATGATATCTCATCATTATTATGCTATCAGGACACTTACCTCTCGAATAGTAGGTAAAGATTTGAATCCCACAACTCCAATAAAGTTAAATAAATAGAAATGATTCTTATTCCGGACACCATCTCACTTTTGCTTTTTATTCCGGGCGCTTTGATTCGAATTCCTGACAGCTCGGGAAAAGCAAAGTTGGAAAAGTTTAATAGATAAATAAACACTACTAGCCGTTAGAAAAACGTCAAAACTAGTTGAGCATTGTAAATTTTCATGGATTGCTATGCAAAAAGCTTAATGAAACGAGTATCCAAATTGTGAGCTTTTAAGGCGAAATAGGCCGTCATTAAAATTTGTACGCGTTGTTGATGGTTGTTGCTAACTCATCTCACAATTTCGAATAAAAAAAAAATCAGTTGGTTTTGCACTGACACAGCTGAAAAAGTATCAGCATACTTTAAGCATGTTAGCGCGTACGGTGATACTTTTTTAAGTCAATATAAACTATGAAGACTGAGTTTTATTACTTTGAAATGCAACACAGCAAAACATTCTCAAATTTACATGGCACGTAATGTTTTATGATAATCATGTAAAACGAGTTGCAACTGAACATTCAACGATAATTAATGTAAACTGTCTCATTGCATTCGATAATGCTTACAATCTTGAGTGAAACTGAAACATTTCATGATCTTCCATCTAACATTCGCCAATGTTGCATGCTTTCTTGCATCTTGAAAGTGAAATTGCAAACAAGAATTCTCGGTTTACATGATTCTACGCTGAATATTCTGTCAAAAATAATGCACATGGATGGATCGACGGCTTGTCATTCCATGTGCATTATTTATGATTGAATTTTCAGTGTGAAAATCATGTAAACCGTGCCGTTTTGCATGCAACATTCTTCGAGAGAAGACGAGGCTTATAACCCCGGCTAATGTTGAAAAGAAAAGTATTTAAACTTTGCAACTAGACAAATAAAAAAACGCGTTTCTTACTTGGTAAATGGGTCTTTTCATGAAAATAATTACTCGTTAATTTTCTTTTTCATTGTTTTTCATTGAAATTTCGATAGTTTTCATCAAACTCTCGGGATGTCAGAACAAAAATCCCGAGAAACGGGAAATCCCGAAATTTATCAAATACCGGGATTTTTTGTCCCGGGATATCCCGGGATGGACACTCTATTTTGAACTAAATGCATGCTTTTCATTAGTTTTCAAGAAGTCTCAGTGATTACTAGAGGATTTTTCCTTAATTTCCAATGTTTTTCATTGGATGTTCCAATGTTACCAGAGATTTACAGTTTTTTTTAGGTTTACAGAGATTACCTACACACTCCGAAAAAACCATGTGATTCTACGTCTTTTGGATGCACATAAAAGAAGCGAACCATATGACGTGAATTTGTGTCACATTTTAAATACGATGGTGTCTGATTCAGGAAATGTCAATCATAGTGGCGTCGTTTTCATGTCCTTCATCATGTAAAATTACATTTTTCGTTCAATACATCTTTCAGAACACATTTTTACGTCATTACATCACTTACATCACACTCAATCTGTTCGGTAAAAATAACTGGGTTTTTGAACTACCGAAAAAGTCAGTAAACTAAAAAAAAAAAAAGTGTCAAAAAACGAAAAACAGAGATTTTTTACTGAAATTTTGCAGAGAGCTTTCTTTTTATATTATACATCGATAAAAATAAAACATGGTGAAATTTAGTTTTCAATTACGCGTGGCGACAGTTTTTTACTGACTTTTTCGGTAGTTCCAAAACCCAGTAAAATTTTTACGACCCCAGTATTCCGTGCATTGAATAACAATACAACGCATTTTGACAACTTCTCAAACCAGCAACTGTGTTTCGTGCGCAGCACCATCGTAAATTTTTATCAAAAGGGGTTTTTTTTCCTAAATTTGATTATTTATCAGTGTTTTCATATTATAGAAACATCTCACGGAAGTACAAATGAGTTGGATCGCTGAAATACTGGGATTATGACGTCAACTTTTGCCTGAAATTTATTGATCGTGGAATGTCGCACCGAAATTTAACTATTTGCGAAGGTTTAAAATGATCACTGTTTCAGTACACCTTTGGGGAAACTGAATGGGCTTTATAGCAATGGGGATGAGACTTTGAAGACAATTTGAGGGAAAAACCAAAAAAATTTATGTAAACTTGTCGATAAATGTTGAGTTTACATATTTTTTCTCATAGCTCTTCAATTTTCAGTATAATCTTTCTTTTAAGTGGGTTTATCATACTTGTGAAACATCTTAGATATCTTTTTGTCTTGTTTGCATCGTTTCTTGTCAATATTTTTCAGTTGTGAATGGTTTTGAAATCATATTCTCAAAAACAAGTTATTTCAATTACAGTGACCCAATGTCACCCCCTCTATGGGGTGAGATTGGGTCATTTTTCATTCACTTGTGGTGCCGCTGTGAATAAATATTTGTCTTTAATTTTTTGAACAGTTGTTAATGTACCATCAAAGTACATACACACCAAATTTGAAGTTTATTGGAGTTAAATTGCGATAGTTATTCAAAAAATAAATCGCACATATCCCTTTTTGACCCATTGTCACTCCCAACGACGGTATTCGATGTTCTTACAGTTATCATTTCTAACCATCTCAGGATAGGTTCGTTCTGAAAGGTTCCGCGATGTATACACTTTGAAGAGTGTGAGCTAGTGCTGTACATATTCAACATTCCCCGATACGTTCGTTTCGCTTCCAGTTCCAGTTCCGTTTCAGTTGAGATGGGGAAGGAATGTTAGGGTGTAATGAGTATTGCTTCTAGAAACCGTGACTACCACGCATCTCCACAATTACCACGGGAAGTGTGATTATTAGTAAGGGCGAAAAGATCTGGGAGTCATTTTTGGTCGATGATGCGATCCATGGATAAGGCGCATACGATGCGATCCATGGATAGTTTTGCATACGTTAACAACCATTATGTCGAACCATTCAAAAGATGTTTTTAGTTATGTCAAAAAGAGAAAAATATATCTTAAAATTGTGTACAACAGTCACGAACCATGCAATATTACATAAAAGTAACGCCATGATAAAATGTGTTATCATAAAGCATGAAACGAGCTCACCAGTTGGAAACTCATCCTTGACACCTCGGCGTTCCGAAAAAGAACCGTCTTGCTTGGACTCTCCGAAGCACTTCCAATCTAAGGACGTTCTGATATTTTGATGTATCAGCAAATCGGTATTTGCTTTCGATATTAAATATTTTAGTATCGATATTTTGTATTCAATATACATATTGGGGATATCGATATTTTCTTCTTCTATATCATATACTAATATTTGGAAGACAATTGTAGAGTTTTCTACAAATATAATTTATTTTTTGTATATGCAAAAGCATTTTCCGTTCGGCTCGTTATATTATGTATCTTAACAGAAGACATTTATTGCCATATCGCATAAAATAGCAATAATCTTGGGTTTTCAAGGATTTTTTTTACGAATCTGAGGAAACTAAATGGCAAGTCACTAAGTGATATAGGAATTTTGAATCAATCAAATATGATATTCTGATGTATCGATATTATGATTCATTATATCGGTGGTATCGATACTTTAAATCGATAATCGTTACGGATCAAATATCGTTACTTCGCAATATTGAAATGTTCGATCATAAACAACGGTAACACAGCGTAACAAAAATTACATTTTTGCATGTGTAAAGGATCCAATTATGTGTTTCTAGTAGATGTGGGGTTGCTGAATCTGATGCCGCACGGTGTATTCGTAAAGTAACTTTATTACAAAAAAATAGGTAAGTCTGAAATTTCGAACTAAAAACAATTAGACTTTGCTCTTTCATTTGCGACAAAAATCAAAAAACTCGGTCGGGGGGTCCAGAACATTTTTTTTTATTTTGTCTGAAGTATTTATGGATATGTGTTTCTGTACCGACGCACATTGCGTTGAACGTATGGAGATACGAGACTAATTGCAAGATCAAACCATTTGTACACCTTGGCGTGGAAGGTAAAGTTGTTCTTGGTCAAAAGAGCTGTAATAAGCATTAATGACATATGATATACGCATAATTGCAAAACTGTCTCAAGCGTCATTTTAATTATTTTCCACGAAAAACCAACTTGGTCATAATGATGTAAGAAGTTATAAGGAAATATTTCTCGCAAAAATTATGATCTCGTCTTACGGTGAAGATGCATCGAAGTCAAACCTAGAATTTTTAAGAGCACCAAATTTCGCGCTGTACATTTTATTGATTGGTCGCCACCAGCGAGTGACCCGTGAGTTACCGATTGTCTGCTTTTCTAGGCTTGTGCTTTTTAAAAATCGAGGTTTGGCTTCTATGTACCTTCATACTAAAAACCATTGGTAACCCAGTGTGTAGCTCGTTGTTATTAAGCGGATGAACGGACCAAAATAAAAACTATCACCGCTGGGAGATAGAGGACGATCTTTTCTCCATCAGCATTGTGAAATAAAGTGTAAATCCATCCGTTTGCTCAGTAATAACAAGCTACACACTTGGGCACCTATGGCTTTTAGGACGAGATCATAAATTATGCGATATTTCTATTTTTACTCGTAGATACAAAAGTGACTTATCCGCCTTTCAAACAACACAATTTCAGTTATTCGAATTGACTAGTAGAGGGCTTCGCATGTGATAAACCTCGTTATAAGGCATATAACATACTTGCCTAATGCTGCTGAATAATACGCTTCAAATCTTATATTTTTTATGTCATTTTTTTAATGGCACAGTGTTTATGGAAAGATTAGAAACTAACATCATGAGGCTAAAATGGGTTTGGGATTTTTGTACATGTTTGCAGGGCTATAATCCCATATTAAGCTTAATAATAGCAATCAAACTCATGAATATCTCTTCTGCTATCCGTCGGATTGAGTTTCTCTCTTCAGCAAATTTCTTTTTATGGTACGAAAAATGTTTTTACAATGGGATAATTAGTTCGTACTTACATTACCGTACAAGCGTGTTTGGAACATATCTCAAAAATTCTTCATAGTAATTTCCATATAAACCTACATTGTCTTCGGGCCACCTTTGAATCACCACCTAGAAAGCTGAAAATTTCACAGAATATTATTTTTAAAGTAAGGATGGTAAGTAACATATGGGAGATTGGATTCTCAACAACATTTTCAAATTTTGAACCGCCCTAATGTACATAAACACATAGGATACGCAAATACAAACATATGTGAAAGTCTCTCGAAATCAAGCAAAAAAAAAATACTCTAGACCCCCCGATCGTTTTTTTTTTTTTTGGTTTTTGCGGCAAATGAACGCGAGAGACCTAAACTTTATTGTGGTGAAGTTTCAGACTTACCTATTTTTTGTAATAAAGTTGTTCTATGAAACACACCGTGGCCGTTCTCTAAAATGTTCCACCGCGTCACAATTTTTAGCTACAGGTTTCCGAAGTTGTATAAAACACTGGTTTCCTCGATGTTTACATAATATTTAAGGTATAAATAATCAAAGTTTTTAGTAATCTAATTCATCAAACATGTAAAATAGAACTTTAGCTTTCATTCAAGATATAATTGGGCTTAAATTGCATGATTGAACTAGATTAAATCGAGTTTTTCAACTTGCTTGCAAATAAATTGACATGCAAGCTGTAAAACTTGCACGCAAGTTGGCTGAAATAGTCATAATTTGGCATTTTTAGCAGTAACATCACAATAACTAGACGTGCTAAGATATTTATGAAAACGGCAGTGAGTTCAGCAACCCTTAACAGTAATTTGATGCTTGTGAGTGTTCCGCAGTGTAATTGTTTTATCTTGCCTGTTATGTCAATTGTCAAATATGACACACATACAGTGAAAACAGCTCTTATTACGAAAAGAAATGACAGTAAACTAAACTGAACCGTTTTCTGGCGACAGCATCGTGGTCAGCCGCATTCAATTGACATTTTTCTTTCGTACGTTCGTATGACCGCTCTTGTTGCGAATGCTGAAGACAAAGATTATTATTGCATACAACACTGGTATGAACACACTTTCGAAGAATGCGTCCTTTTATCAGTCAAAATCAGATCCCTTTTTAAAGTCAATAAATGACACCGATATTGTCCATGCATCATAATCCTAGTCCTTACATTTTCAAATTAGAGAACCAAATGTATGAATGTTATAAAATAAATAGTTGCATACTAATCTGTTTATATATACTTTGCTTTCCTCAGGAAACCAAAGTATCATTAACAAAGTTAAAATCGCGATAAGTACTAATAGTAGTTCCTTTAATTTAATTCACTAATTCAATCATGATAATTTGATTTTTTTTCCTTTTTTCAGGTAAGTCTACAAACGCAGTTCTCCAAACAACGCCAGAAAAGTTGTAAGTTTACACAGCAATTCATGTGTTCCATGTTGCATCATAACTACTCCGCCATACATCAGAGCAAAATCATGGTTACATACCACTGAACCCACTTCCCACGATGCCATTGCCCGAGTTCATTTATAGTTCAGTTTGTAGTAGCAGTATGTAGGTACCACCGAAGGTACCGAGCAGAAGCGCAAAGCCAGTTTGACTTCCATTGTCGGTACAAATTTTACGCCACCCTTGCACAGATACAGGGTCTTGAAACTCCATTGCCATTGTAGACCATGGCGTAGTCATCTACGGCTTAATGGACAAAATGTCGAAAGATAAGACGTCGAATATTGAAAAGTCGAAACCCACTACAACGAAAGGGACAAATCATCAAAAGCAGTAAAATTTCAACAATTTATTTGGTATTGTTTTCACTTTTTTCACAAAGTGTTCGATCAAATATGCTATGGATAAAGTTTGACACAAAAGAGAATTTGTTATCATTCCTCTAAGAAGTGTCCATTCATTACCAATTCTCTGCCTTTGACGTTTTGTTCTTCCGACGTTTTCTCCATTCGATGTTTTGTCTTTAAACGTTTCGTCACCCAACCATCGTCCGCGTATGTGAGTCAAACTTTTTGCCATAAACCATACAGATTTCGCCAGACAGACGTGTGCATCGTCTGCCCGACCGTCTGTTCGGTACGGTTTCGCTTTCCCAAAAGATCACTTTACATAGATAAATAATGCAAAACCTGATGCCAAGTCTCTGGGTCGTCTCCCGGGGTCTCTTGGTTGTTGAGCAAAAGCAGATGCACCCTACGCTTGTCGTATGCAGGCCGAGTGCAATGTATGAACCCGCACTATCGGACAACGTTGAGCTTCTGTGCTCGAGGCTGGAGACGGTCTAGTGGGTCAACTGGATATGGTCTGTTTTTCGGAAGATGATGAGTGCGCTGTTTCCAGAATACTTCAAGATGACTTTAAGTTAACTTTAACCCTCTAATACCCAACCCCGCCTTTAGACGGGGTACACTTTGGAATTTTGTGTATTTTTTCGTAGCTCGGAAATCAAAATGATTTTATTTTTGACTTAAACCATGACTAATAACACGCAAATAAGAAAAGTTTTTTATGACTTTTGAATCTTTTTTGTATTTTTGAAAATTGTTTGAAAAATTGTATTCTTATATAACCTACAAATACCCGGGGTTCATTTAACGTGTGATATAGAAAATCGTACCTTTTATATTTTTCTACGATCAACCTATCACAACAGAAGAGCTTGGTGGTATTCAAATAATTTTAAACTTGTTTTTCCGTTAAATACACGGAAAATAAAAATATTTCCAGAAAAAATATTAAAAATTTTATATTTTTAAAATTAGCGTAAAAATTTGAATTTTTATTATTGCCAAAAATCAGTAACTAGAAGAGGCTTCAAGAAAAAATGAAAAAGGATAGGGATGTTCAAAAATAAAAATTATAAAAATCAAAAACCGAAATCCATAGATTTGCGAATAAAAATAAATCATTGCCCAAAAAGTGTTTAGAACGATTTTAGATAACTAAAAACGATATTTAGATCGAAAATAAAAATTTTGGTATTAGAGGGTTAATGAATCTATTTAGATCTATTTAGAATTACATTTTGCAATAGGGAGCCGGATCCAATTCTTGGCACTTTTGATTCACTTCGGCAGTGGAGTTTTTCGAAAGCTACAGAGCTCATATTTGGCCTCAATAAGCACTCCATTCTTCTTGCAAAGTTTCAGACGATTCGGTCAAGAAAAACCCCCCATGCCAAAGTGAATCATGGAAGTGCCCAAGTAGCTCTGCACCCTACTTAATGTTTTTTTCAGCCATAGCATTTTAATCGTACCTAGCCTCTGTTTTTTTATAGTTTGGAAATCAAAACGATTTCATTCCAGACTAATAGGTAGGATACGGGGCGATCCTTAGCCAAGTGGTTAGAGGAGTCCAGAATCATTTCATAATGAAAATTTCCTTGACTTCCCAGGGCATGGAATATCTTCGTTCCTGCCACACGATATACGAATGCGAAAATGACAACTTTGGCAAAGAAAGCTCTCAGTTAATAATTGTGGAAGTGCTCATAAGAACACTTAGCTGAGTAGCTGGCTCTGTCCCAGTGAGGGTTTAATGCCAAGAACAAGAAGTAATTACATTACAATTCAGAACGATGTTTCACTGCTTTTTGGTACTCCCCCTGGCTCGGAGTGCCGTTGTGATGCATCGTCTTGAACGGTGGCTTACCCAACATCGAAACTTTTGCATAAAGTCCAACGGCGAGGCCCTCATCTGCTTGGAACATTTTACGCATCACGAACGGTTGTGTAAACATTTCGCAGAGTTACGAACGGTTGCACAGCGAATGGAGACGAGTTGATGCGTGCAAAGGTGCACCGTTGAAGCTGGCCACTTAATGGTTGTACGAAAATACATTATTCACGAAGCAGATTCGAACCCGGTTCTTGTTATGAGGGGGCGATTAAGTAGATCACTGGAGAAAGTTGAATCGTCTCTGGAAGCGTATTTTTGCACTTTGGTTTACTGCGAATATGAGGAATATCGAAGTTGTTCCTCTTCAAATAATTTCGACAGAATTCTTAAAATATGCATTAAGAGAACTACTCTTTAACAAGCTGCCGCATTGCATTAAGGGAACTACTCTTAAACAATAAGTGCGTGGCCGGCAATGAAAGATTTCATTCTTTCGGAGCTTTGGATATGAATTACGCAGGAAAAAAAAATCATGCGTGAATTTACTGATCTCTGAGCTGAGATTCAAGTGTAATACCAGTTTGTTTTTGATAATTTAAAGAAGAAATTATCTGAAATTGAATTGAATATTACGCAAACAAGGGGCCTGCCTTAACCGAGTCCGCAGTTTCAAAGAAAAGCCATTCTGAAGGGTTCGATTCCCGGTCGGACCAGGATCTTTTCGTAATGGAAATTTCCTTGACTTCCCTGTGCATAGAGTATCATCGTACCTGCCACATGATATATGGATGCGAAAATTGAAACTTTGGCAAAGAAGGCTCTCAGTTAATAATTGTGCTGAGAAGCAGGCTCTGTTCCAGTGAAGACGTAATGCAAAGAAGAACTAGAAGATTACGCAAATAAAACTTCCTCTACTTTTTTACTTTCCGAGCATATACCACTGTGTCCATGGATCACTAGGACTTCAACCAACAATTCCGATTGGCGTAACGAAAGTGAAATTGACGTAGGTAATTGGTGGTGGCAAGCGACTTAACTTCGACCTGCACAGATCCACTTCTCAAGTGAGTAGGCTATTTTTGCAGCTTATTGCCCAGCTACGGGGCTACGATGAATTTGCAATATTCTACTGATGTGTGTCGTCGGTACGTTACACGGTTGTGCGCTTAAGCTGTACTTGAGCCGCAAGAGCACCACTCTGTGTAGGTGCGAAATTCCGAAGATGATTGACAGGAGCTGAAAGATCCTTCCCACTAGAAATATCTCCAATGGAAGGCGTTGTGATTTTTGTTTCAATTTGTTACTTGAAAAGTGCTGCGAGAAAATTTAAAATGGGTGTTGAAATTCACAGTTTATTGACTTGGGTTTGTACTGAATTCGAAAAAGAAATTATGACAATATTTTGAATCGCTTTTTCTCACATTGTTTGAACACAAACAAACAATGTATGATTTTCAAAGCAGTCTACCTAGCATCTGAATTTTCACGTTTTCGTAACAAATTAACTTTATTCAAACGAAATTTTTCCGATCACAAAAAATGTTTGCCATACATCATGGATGGTTATTCTCTATCTGTCCGTACCGGATGTCATCTGTTCAAGTCTCCTCAACTATTCAGCAACAATTCACACTCCTACCGCTACACTCAGAGAAAAACAGTAATGACTCTCACAAACTGCTACAATATCCTTTTCATTTTTATTTTTATTTTTTTGAGCTTTCTAAAGTTCCCTTTTTCCAGTCCTTCCAGCCCTATTACTAAAATCAATTCTTCGAACAAAGGTCACCTTTCTCTCTGATAAAAAAAAATCTTTGTTGAGACGCTTGTGCTGGAAAATTTCCGCTGATGGATATAAATTGATCATAACACATCATGTACCTTGTTTAGTGATTGATGTCAATCCCATCATACTGGATTGTTGCACAGGGTTCGAAGGCAGATACATAGTTTATATTTCAGGTGGAAAATGTGTGTGCTTTTACATCCTACCAACATCCTACGATCCCAATGTTAGGAGCTTCCGTTGTGTCGATTACACCACCATCGCAGACAAGAGTTTAACTTTTCCTTCACAGCACATACATTTACGGTATGGATGAGTGAGTGATGCATGGGATCGTGAAAAGTGTTTCCTTTGAGGAAACACTGCCGCAATCAGGAAGATTCCTGGCTTTGCGAAGATGTATATCATCCCGAATTAAGCTAACGTTGACGCCTGAGTGCGAGTTCATGTTAGATTCAGCTTTTTCAGAGAATTCTTTCATTCATTGGAACATGTGGAAGCAAGAGTAAGACCTGAACAGCAAGATCCATCATAGCACGATTTACTTCTGTCCCTACATTCGTCATTCTTTAGAATGAAAACATTTGTTTGGTGACAGGTTTACGTGAATATGGGGAAGGTTTTGAACGAGTTTGGCATATGATAATATGGAGCTTAAAATTTTTTGTTGAACCGGTTTTCCTTAGAGCTCATACAGGAGATAAAGATCTGAATGACAAATTCTGAACATGGAAATAAATCTCAGTGACAACTTGCTTTTTGCAAAACAGGATTTCGGTCTGCAGTCCCTAATTATTGTCAATTTTGAACTTTTATAATTTATTTTTGACTTCGACCTTTTATCCTGTTGATTTCGTAATTATTTCCCTAATATCATTTATGGTTCATTATACACTATGTCAAGCTATTTCTTAATTTATTAAAGTTTTGCCAAATAAAAAATATGGAAAATCTTACTTTTAATGAAACATTATATATTTCGAACTAGAAAAAAATAGTGAAAAACATATGTTGAAATTCTAGTTACAACTGATGTGCTGTGAGAATTTCTTTCAAATACGTACATAAATAACTTAGCTATTGGAACGCTAAATGGAACATTAAAGCTCACCATTTTGTATTAGAGATCCAAAAAGTTTCAAAAGTATTGTCCAATACTGTAAATCATAAATCGTTTAGTCTTCATAATAACTTTGTAATAAAATTATTTCACTATAAGTTGTTCCTAAATTCAGGTGATTCAGTATTCACTACCCTAATCTTCAATGCGAAAACAATATTGTTTGATCAGTTTATATATTTTAATTGCTAAACATGAATTAATTACTTTCGTTTAACGTATTGATAGTATTCCAATGTGTTTTGGCTGATTTATGAAAAATACTAAAGATTATGAACACTGGTACACCTACTCTAATCAGATTTTTAGAAAGATTTTATGCAAAATTCCACTTTAATTCCTCAAAATCTCACTACTTCAAAGCTTTGCTCAGGGAATCTCACAGAAAGTTTCTCAATTATTTTATTACTTACTTAAGAGACTACTTCATTCATTTTGCTGAAACATTGCAAGACATTTCAAAGAAAATGCGAAGGATGTTATACCAGTGTTTGTCGAGATCTTATGCCATACAGTTTTTCAAAACTCATCGCATATTTTTTCTATGAATGTTCTTAGAATTCCTGCCAGATTTTTTCCCAGGAACATTGTCAATGATTCCTTCATTGAAAGACCCGCCACAAACATCCTCCCGATTTTGTTTTTGTGGATTTCAGCTGAAAGTTTTTCCAGGCATGGCGCTATAATAACTCTGTACTTATTTTTAGTACGAAGTACAAGCCTTTAAAGATGAAATGAATGATGTTCCTTAAATTTCTCGGTGAATTTCAACAATTTTTCACTTATTTTTCAATTAACTAATAAGCGTTTCAATACAAAGAAGCAAACTAATTAAGAAACTTAGTTGCTAACTCTTTGTTCTTTAACTTTAACCATTGGGTTAATTTGAACAACCATCATTTTCCAATCCACTTTTGACTCGATTTAAAACCTGGGAAAGCAGAAATTAAGAAAATATTTCATTGGGCGCCAAGATTTTATCATACTTGAATGAAATTTGCCATCGTAGGATTTAATTTTATGGTTTAACCTTTCAAACAATCATTGCCTTAAAAAAATATATCGATGAAAAATTGAAATATTTTAGTTTTAATATATTATGAATATTATATGAAAAATTGAAGGTGTACGATCCATCAGACAGAATATGAAAAAAACCATTCATGACATTTAGCATCTTAATTTCTTTCAAAACCTAAAACAAAGTAAATAAGATTTGAAGTAACAAATCTAATATTTTATTACTTCTAATTGAGGGCTCATGTAGCATATGGCAGCCGATTTAATTTCGAAATTATTTTTCTATGTCAAAATTGTAACTAAAGGCTACCTTTGATTATTTTGGGAATAAATATTCCCGGTGTTTTTTTTTTTTCATTCAAAAGACTCAATGAAAATTGAAAAAGATAACATTTATTAAACCGTGGTTCGGTCATTTGGCCGAATGCCGTTTAGCCGAACGCTATTTAGCCAAAAGCCATTTGGCCGAATTACTTAAAAAAAAACATATTGCACAACATCGATGTGTAAGATCCACAAGTGTGGCCCAATAAGTGATCAGCTGATTGATTTTAAGATGTTTTTTATTTGATGGAACATTATGTTTGTCTATAAGTGCTTCAAGAGAATGTTAATTCGATCCGGTAATTCAATTGTGTGCTAGGATTTTAAGTGATTTTTAATGATTTCATCAAAATTTAGGCTAATCTTTCGAGTTCTACTGGTTTTACTACAATTATCAATAATTAATATTAAGAATTAAGAATTTTTCCTTTTTTAAATCATCGGCAGTTCTTTGTAGTTTTACTGATGCAATGATTGTTTGCAGTACACTTGCTCATTTTATTATAAGAGATTTTTCCTTCTTTTGATTATTATCTTTTTCTTCAATAGAAAAGTATGTTTGAAAATTATTAGAATTAGTTATAAAATATTCATAAAGAGTCGTTTTAAGCACATATGTTTTAGGTCAAGTATTAACATAACTAGGGGTCATTTTCCTCCTAGATTAAGATTGCAACTTGTGAACTGAACTCTGCACCTTTGCTTGCGTATAGCAGAAAACCGAACTACTCGGTCAAAGAAGCTCACTGTATATCCGTTGTGAAAAAAGAAGCCAAAACTTGTGATTGCTATAACTATGAAATAATTATATCGTATATCGCCTCCACATTTGTACTCTTATATCCCATCATATACGATGGTGTGTTTACTGGGAGAGAAGTATAAAATGGTTTACATTTAGGATGTTCTTCTTAAAGCACTGACTGTTTCTTTAACTAACACTAAAGAGCTAATTATCTGTACATCAATGATGATTTATCCTTCTTTAAGATTAAGCTAAACAAATTGTTTGGCATTCATAACAAATGCATGCTAGCTTTAGTTCTCCATTGTTTTCAATTTCGGCAAAATGACCCGGAACCTATTGAACCTTTTCATTGCCATTTAGCCATTCATCAACATGCTGGTGAATAAGTTGAAACTGTAAAATTACAAAGGGTGAACTAAATAATCAATTAAAACGATCACTGGGCAGGATTGTAATTAAATGAAGACAACGACTTTTGCACAGTGTACCTGTGTATGCAAGTCTATATCTATAATACTATGGTATCAACTTAATATTTCAGATTTCTTAAAAATATCGAGGCTACCATAATACAGTCAAGTTTCTATGTAAGAAAAGGTATCGACCGTGATTGTTTTACAGTGGGAATTCGCTAGTTGGAACACGACTGCCTTCTAACCAGTGAACATCCAACCATCGAGTCATTCCATGTAGCGGAGCTCCAACAAGCGAATCCTCACTGTATATTATTTTTGTTAAAGCTATAGCAGTCATGCGAGTTTATAGAAGATTTTTGCAAATTTTGCAAAATTGAGCAACCTATTTTATACTCAGTAAGCATCGAAGCGTTCTGTACTCTACCTAGCTTCTCTACTGGAGAAAACTTGGCTCAAAGCTTTGAGCTTTGCTACCAACACAGGTAAAATACAGGAGGCTTCAATGTGTCATGTCATGTTTCTTCAACACTTAATGTATTGGGAACAGTTCAAAACAATGTGATTGATATTTTTATAACCTTCATAGCTGCAGTAATTTCTGTTAGTAAGTCGATGCATTATTTAGATGATGTCTCGATTTCTTCTATTACCTTCTATTCCTGCAAATCACGAGTCCTTCAATACCTGTGCTTAAGAATGTCAAAACTTCCTTAAATATCGAACGTTTTAGTATTGTTGCCAAATATTTAAAACCCGAGTTAACTTGAATTTTAATACTACCATAGGCATTCAAGTAATAAGGCGGCAGCCACAAATTACGTAACGCTCTAGGGAGAGGGGGGGTAGGCTCAAGCGTTACAGGTCATAAAAAAATTAAAAAAAATCATACAATAAGCGTTACGGAGGGGGTAAAATTTCCAATTTTAGCGTTACGTAATAACCGTTCCTAACACGGGACTGTCATCTCCATAGAAGAACTGTCAAAGAGGTTCCAGATCAGCTGAAACGTCTTGTGAATAGGCTATACAGCATTCCAAAACAATCGAGCATACCTGAAACAAAACAGAAAACACCATTAAAATATTGGAATTCATTAAACTTACTACTTCGATCGTATCAATACAATATTTTTACCGCCGTGCGGGGTGACATTGGGCCTAGGGGGTAACTTTGACCGCCCTTTTTGATGCATCATATGGCTAGTACGGAAGTCAAAAAATTAATCCCTGACTATCCAGTGTCAATTTATAACGTATTGCTTAAGCTTATCACATTGTTTTCATATTCTGGTTTTAGTTTGCTGTAAAAATCTTGACCAAAAGTCACCGTAATCACCCCGCACGACGGTATTGTTTATCTTTTGTGCTGTCACATTGACAGTTCTAGAAGAAATTATGATAGTAATTGTTGTATAACAGTTCACGCAATATTGTATGCGACAATGGGCTACAAGAATGTTTCATGCAACAGATAATAGGGTAGAGGACTATAAACCCTGCAATGCAACAAATCAGTAATAAATAAATCCTAAAATGAAGCACATTTCATTCGTAATTATTTCTCTACCGGACCGTTGAATGCACTTCAGTGACACTGTGACATAGCAAATGCATCGCAATAATTGAGTAGTATTCATTCTTTGTAATGTGAACAAGTTGCAATGAACGAATGATCACATAATATCGTTACAGTTAGTAATTAAGTGCAACCATTCTTTTCCAAAAAAATATTTTCAGAATGTAGCTTAATGAAAAATCACATTAAAACTGAAGTTTTCTCTAGTTCACTTGTCTAAACATCTCTCTCTTTGTTGCAGAGATTTAAATAGAAATAGTTTCGGAAATGTTTCGGCTCCGTAATGCCATATTCTACATGAGCCCTCAGTTAATAGCAATAAAATGTTGTATTTAGATTTCTACAAATCTTGTTTGCATTGTTTCAGATTTGAAAAATGAATTAAAAGGCATTTAAGAGACATCATTCTCATCGATAGAATATTTTCAGGCAATAGGCAATGAATTTCTGAAAGGTTAGACGATAAACTGAAACCCTTCGAAGGAAAATTTTAGGTTCATTCAAGTTCAACAATATTGTGGTTCCAGGTATGCGTGATGGCGGTATGTTGAATATATTGAATAGTTACTGTTAGCACTTTTAGTGGCCTTAAATGATGATCTCATTACGAGAGAACGACACGAACCCTCAAAGTGGCATTTTGGTGCACTTCACCCTCTTACTGTTACTGTTACTCTTTTTTTTGCAATAATGTTTGGTACTAGCAACCCTACTTCTAAGCCTGTCTGTGTTGCATTATTTCAAACAAACAATGCATTCTTTTGTCCACTTGTAATCATTTCCCGCAGACATCCTTCTTCCACCTTATGCTTCGTCCTTGAAAAATACGAAACCATCTGTTGATAGTGTTGAAATACACGCTAAACGAAACAAACCTGAAAAAAAAATTTCTTACTCACAAAGCAGCATAGTTTGATAGAGAAAACAGAGTCGAATCAAGGGCAGTACCACGAAATTGATATATGTGAACCGATGTTGCGGATGCTAAGGACACTCTTCCACCAAGAAGATTAGTGAATGTTTTTGTTGTCCCTTTTTGTGAGAGATAATTCTAGAGAAGAGAAAGGACATGCGCCTTAGGAATGTGGGTCATTCTCGGCTCTCGACTGGAGTGTGTACGACCTTCCGCCACAGACGAGCACTTGTCCGTTGCCCGTAGGGAGGAATGTTTTGAATCATGGTTTTGACAGGTGGGCCCTCGAGTTTGACCGAGTTTGGTTCAATGTGCTAGGATCCAAAACTTATGAAAAGCTTGTTGATCAGAACCTCGTTAGAGCTATGAATATTAATACAGACTTTTTAATTGAAAAATATGTGTCGAATGTGAAAATGACATCTGGTGGTGAATTTCATCAATATGTTGAATACGTGCAGAATGTCAGCAATGTTGTGACAGATGGAGAGAATGCAGCTCTCGTTAAACACTCTCTTGTGTGAGGACTCACATTGATAGTGACTATAGTCTACAGACTATATGTTGCATTGACACAGTGAGATGGGATGTCGGCTATAAGTCTACGAATTATTTGAACTAAGCACAATATTACAATTTCTGAAGAAAACAAAAATGTATCACTGAAAAAGTTTCAGACGAATCCCCGATAGAGATTCAGACGAATTCTCGAGAGGGATCCAGACGAATACCCGAAAGGGATTTAGACGAATCTTCGAGAGGGTTCTGGACAAATCCCCGAAAGGGATTCAGACGAATCCCCGAGAGGGATTCAGACGAATCTCAGAGAAGGATTCAAATAAATCCCCGAGAGGGATTTAGACGAAGCCCTGAAAGGGTTTCAGACGAATCCCCGAAAGACATTCAGACGAATCTCCGAGAGGAATTTAGACGATTCCCAGATAGGAAATCAGACGAATCCCGGAGAAAGATTCAGATAAATCCCCGTCGGGGATTCAGGTAAATCCCCGAGAGGGATTTAGACGAACAACCGGGAGAGATTCAGACAACTTATGTCCATAAATCATCAAGTATTTCGTCGATTAGGACTTAGTAAAACCATAGACATACTGAGTTGTGTATGAAACTGCTTCAAATCCATACCAATTTCCGTCATTATTTTCCCACAATTCAAGGATTTCCCATTGCATTTTCCCTAGCTCTCGAACTCAACTCTCGATTGTTTCGTTCGCTCTTGTATCCATCTCGGTCCACTACTCCCATTCGCCTGGTTCCATGCCCTAAATGGACGCCCTGCCAAACATTTTGGACTGCTTTCACACGTAAACCTTGCACCAAAATCGGTCCCCTTCTGCACTATCAGTCTGCATCGCATAACGTGCGCCCTTCACGAGAGCTCTCTTCACCCCTTACCCCCTTCCCAATCCATATTCGGCAAGTGCTTCGGAAAAGCTCACGCCATGAAAATTCCCATTCGTGGTGGTGGTCTCTCTTTCTCTCACCTCGCAAGACGTACACAAGGTGAGCGGGGTGGCGGAGGGGTGGTAGGTGTGCTTCCTCCGTTTTACTCGCACTCATCCAACAACGCTTCAGAGTCGAGTCTCAAAACTCGTACGCTCCGTGTTTTCCACTTTTTCTCGAGGTCATTCGAAACGTCAGTGACAGCCAGCAGGACGGGAATTTTTCCTCGTATCGTCCGCCGTGTGAACATCATAGTATCGTGTACTAGTACTAGCCAGCACGAAAGAAGTTTTCCTTCGCCGTTTTTCCTTGGATCAATTGGTGCTGTAATCGGGTGCTTGGAATTCTTCGGAAAGCGGTGTGAAAATTCCGGATATTCCGTTGACAGTGAAAATCCTCCAGCAGGAGGATTGTGGGTCGGGTTCAGTGCTTGTTTGTCCAGCTGCTTCTGTCGAAGGATAAAGGCTTGAGAAAATTGATAATTTGTGGATTTTCTTCGTCGAAATTTGATTGATTATCCTTAGTATCGTCTTATAGTGAATATCTTTTCTTGTGTTCCTTGTAGAGTTCTCCTGTTGCCCTCTATTCTGTCTTCTCTTTTCGCTATCCGCTTTTTTCCAGTGATGAGTGTTGTGTCAGTGAAGTATGGTTTTGTAAAGCTAGAAAATCGAATTTACAGCGATTGATTGGGC
Source organism: Aedes aegypti (assembly GCF_002204515.2). NCBI lineage: Eukaryota > Metazoa > Arthropoda > Insecta > Diptera > Culicidae > Aedes > Aedes aegypti. The sequence goes on from NC_035108.1 coordinate 388,096,569, forward strand.
AATGATGAGTGCGGAAGGTTCAGAACCAGTTGTTGCAGCAGCGATGAATCAGCGTTGTCTCCTGGAATCGCCCGGATCACGTGTCGGAAGGAATCGATGGTCGATGGCAGCTGCTCCACGGTGGAAGTGCTAAAATCGATGCCCCTTAAGAAAGGCTTTCGGAAGAGTAAAAATTGTGCAATATTTGTGTGAGTGTGCGAAGAAAGATAGCAAATGTGCGTACCCCTGCCCCTTGCGGAGTGCGTCAAACCTAGATAATAAGAAGAAAGTCGCAAAACATCGCCGTGAAGCTGTGCTGACAGGCGGAAAAAGATAGAGTCGCAGTCGGACCCGAATTTCCACCATGATCACTACAACAACTTTTGAAGAGGTACGTGAAGACGTTGAAGACAAAGTAACTGCTCCTCCGGGTGACGTAGTTCAAACACTTCTATTCTCCTTAATGTTTCTAGTGGTTCTTTGTCAGTCCCTGCAGCCAAAAAAACGTAACAAAGAAAAAATTTGAGACAAATTTTAATGCAGAAACTTTGTTTTTCTCTTGGCCCCGGAGCTAAACAATGTTCATTTCAGGGAGCGCAGTTGGTCAGCTTGTTGGTTGTTCTGAACAACCAACCGTTCGTCTCCATCCAGAGCACTATTATGAAAACGAATGGGGGGTAGCTTTTATGCAATCGCTCTCATCGTTATATAACGCAGCAGCAGCACACAAAAGCGTGTATCGATGTACATAGACTGAGGGTATGCGATATGCACTTTTTTCATGTCGATACGGAACGAAACGATAAATGGCATTTCCAGTATCCAGTACGAAGCGTCTCGTAAAACTCGATAATAAATCCAAAATTTGCGCGATTTTTTTCAAAGCAGATAGAAATTTTGTTTTTTTTTTCCTCGGAATATATTTCTATCAAAACTTGTTTTGATATTTTTCACGAAGACTAAGGAAAGTATTGTTAGCAATCATGGTAGTCAACACGTTCTCGTTCACATTCGACAGCCTTTGCCTTCAGCTTTCACAACACGAGCGATCGAACGAACGTATGATAGAAAAATGTCGAATGAATATCAGCTGCATGGCATCCCTATAAAACGATACGGTTTTTATTTCTATAATTTTTCGTATATAAGAGCTGCTTCCATTGTATGTGTGCCACATAACAATCAAGATAAAACTATTCTTATGTTGAATTATTTCTGAAATCTGTGATAAATTAATCATTTGAAGAAAATGTCATCGTGTCAGATGACATTCGTTTCGCACTTTTGTGACGGTAGGGGATCAGTGTAGCGAATTAATTTGACTACTGGCCATGGAAGCGAAACGATCGTCGCGTAAAATGTCGAATGATAAAACACTGGGTAGAGAACACATGTTTTTGTCATTTTCACTATAAGGCATGCGAAATCAACTTAAATTTTATTTTTAATATTGCATGGATCAAGTCGGAAACGAACCAATACACCTTCAATATTGTCATGAACGGGTTATAAACTACAGAAACTTTTTAGAGAACGAATGAGTGTTCTGGACAATGTACATATTGTACATGTTTTTACATTTTTTTTTCACACCGGAACCTTTATTTATCGATTCAAAGGTTTATGAAATAAATAAATTTGTTAAATGAGTCAACTCAATAAAAGAAAAGAAAAAAAGTTCGTTGAAAAAGGTTCTGGATAATATACCGAATGGGTTCTAAGCCTTCTGTGAAGAACCCCCAGGGATTTCCAGAGCTTTTTTATTGGTTCACAAAGCATTATAGATAGCTTCAAATGAAATCTGAGGAGGATTTCAGGGAACAGTTCAATAAACGCACCATTAAACATATGAGACATGAGCAATAGGAAGTTCAAAAGACGCAAAACTATTCAATTATTTTAAAATGAGAAATAAGTAATAAAAGGTTTACAGGTGCCACAAACATTTAAGTGTTTCCAGTGGTTTTCAAAGACATTTCAGGTGAAGGTGAATCGAAGCGAAACTGTAATTTTTTAAGAGCACAAATCTGGAGAACCGAATACCTTTTGGGCTGAAAACTGATTGATCACCACCAGCAAGCAACCAATCGATTAAGTTTTTAGCTTGAACAGATGCTTGGTTCTCCAGATTTGTGCTCTTGAAATTTTGAGGTTTGGCTTCGATTGATCTTCACCTTCAATGGCGACCCAATAAGGTTTACAAGCTTTCCAACATGTTATCAGGAGGTCCTAAAATACTATTTAGGGTTCCCGAAGTGTTCCTGACAAATCCCAGAGGATTTACAGGGGTTTCCAAGTTCACCCATTAAAGGGTTTTTGATAGATTCAGAGATTCCTGTGAGCTTCTCAGTCCTCCTCTACAATGTCCTTAAAACGGTGCTCTTCTGACCGTTATTTTAAAAACAAAATCAAACAAATCTGTACTAACGAGTCGTTTGCTATAGCTAAGCCGCATGTCTAGGCAAAATAAAAAAAATGTATGGCACCGTTTTGAAGGTACGCCCTTTTGAATGTATAAGCCCACTAATTCAAGGGAAATCTAAGATATTTGAACGTGTCTTTATTGGCCGTGATAATCATAATGAATAGAATATCAAAATTTAAATCAAAGTTGGTTTATATATTTATTTGTAACTTCTGGGAGGAGTTTTGAATGCGAAGACAAAAAATTGGGCTACGCCCTTTTGAAAGTATAACCATTAAAAACACTAATTTTAAACAAAAAATAATCATTCTAAAACCGTTGAGCATGTTCAAGTGTTTTCAATTACACATTGTACTTACATGCCATGAAAGTCTTTCACAATCAACTGATTTTTCATAAAGTAGCTCAAGTGCTTTAAGGCATTACGGAGCTAATTTCATCATGTAACCAAATTAGTTCTTGTAGCCCAATATTCTGCCTAGTTTGGTGAACCCATGTACTTACAATTCAGCTTCATTTAAAATGTTTGCCTTTGTCAGTTTGGAGAACTTTGTGTAGCTCCCAAAGTGCCTTGCTTGTGCTAATGAGCACTTCTATAGTTTTTTGCTGAGAGAATCCTTTACAAATTGACCGTTTTTGCATGTGGATATCGTGTAACAGGTACGATGCTCTGGTAAGTTGAGGTCATTTCCAAACCAAAAAGATTATCAAACAGTGGGATTTGAACTTATGCCCTCAGCTTGGTCTTGCTGAAAAGCTGCATATTTATCGCTACGGCTCTAGCGGCCTCCTTAAAAAAACAATAATTATATCCAAATACCATTTCCGTTACGGCCAATAAGAAAAAATGATAACATAAAGAATTAGCAGCATTCGGAATTTTATCGCCGACGAATTATAACTTTTGACTTAAATCGAAATCGGACCAGTTCAAATAGGACTCCAGTAAATATTCCTCCAGGAAAACCTTTAAAGATTCCTCTCGAAATACTTTCAAGACTCTTCCAGAGATTTCTTCAGCAATTCATTCGAAAATTCCTCCTGGAATTCTACTAGAGCTTTTTCCGGAGTTTCCTCCAGGAAGAACTTTTATTCGCCATGAGACATTTAGACCGGTTCTGATAGAGCTCTCGGAATACCTTCAGCAATTTGTTCAGAAATTTGGAAACCCTTTCAAGGGTTTCTCCAGGAATTTTCGCAGCTACTACAGAGATTCCTTTAGAGGTTTTGCCAGGAGGTTCTGAAGGAGTTTTTGACGGAATGCCAACAGTGATTCCTCCAGTATATTTCTCTTTATTGGGATTTCTCCAACAGTGGTGAAAACTTTCGCATAACGAAGCACCTCACGAGTGTAAACCAACGAAAAACATATATGATAGACTTATGAGCAGGCTTGATGTGAGTAAGTTCAACCCCCGCCTGCTCGGGAAAACAAACCAAAAGAAATTGCAATAAGTTCGCGAACATTTTTTCACGAGTAACTGAGGATTATGTGATGTTTTGTGGTTTTGGACATACAACTCAATTGTATATCCATCAAATCGAGCGTAAACTACCAGTTTGCAGTCAAATACCTTTCAAAACCAAAAATCCCGGAAAGAAAAGAGCTTTTTTTTCGAAAGCGCAATTGACTCTAAACAGCTTCCAACATGTTCACGAGTCACTGTAGCTTCGTTTACTCGTGAGCATGGCATATGCGAATAAATCAGCACTATGATGCTCGCGAATATTATGTATAGCTTTTGTTTTGGTTCAGCACTCCTCCAGAGATTCCTGCAAAGATTCTTTAAGCAGCATCTCCTGATATTCCTCCAAAAATTCTTCCAGAGACTCCTCTAACAATTCCTCTTGGAAGAAGTACATATTTTGAGTTGTTGCATAAATGTTTTTATGGATTTCTCCAGGTTACACTATGACAGTTTCTGCAAAGATTACTTCAACTATTCCTATAGTGATTTCTCCAAACAATCCTCAGGTAATCCTGTCGAAAATACTCCAGAAATTATTCCTGAGAATTCTTCCAGGGATCGCTCAAGGAATTCTATCATGAATTATTCCGGAGAATCTACCAAAAATTCATCAATAGATTCCACAAGAAATAGCTTCATAAATTTCCATAGGGATTCCTCAAGTATCAGAGATCAGAGATACGTCCAGGAAAATCGCTACACGAATTATACTATGGATTTTTCCAGGTAATCCTCCAGGGATTCCCCATGAAATTTCTCAGGAGATTCGTTCTGGGCCTTCAAAAAATCCTCCGTAGATTCCTTCAAGCATTCCTCTAGAAGTTCCTACAGAAATTCGCCAATGAATTTGAAATACATATTTAAAATCTAGAGGAATCCTCTGTTAAGTTCCTGAAAGAATCCGTGGAGGAATTCTTCAGGAGCATATGGAGGAACTCCCGAGGTAATCTCTGGAACATGAAATATGCATTTCGGCTACGCAGCCTTTATTTTATCAACGGCATTTTTTATAAGAAAGATTGCGTAGACGAAAACAGTATTTCTTTAAAATATACATTCGATTCTCTACCAGCTAATCCAAGGAACAATTTCTTGAGGAAACCTTTTAGAAATTTTCTGGAGCGATCATTCCTGTAGAAAAAGCTGGAGAAATTGCCGAAAGAATCCCTGTAGAGATTTTCCTTGAGAAATCCCTGGAGGAGTCTCTGGAGAAACTCCTGTAACTTCTGTCTAATTTAATTGCTGAAAGACTTCTTGTGGCATCGCTGGAGGAGTCTCTAAAGAATCTTTGAAGCTAAAACTTTGGAAATTGAAAAGGTAATTTCTTTCGATGTTCAGGGAAACTGCTGAGAGAACAGCAACGCTGAGAACCTCTAGGATCCCTTTGAGAACATATGTAAGCCTCAAAGACTTTAGTAACCACTATGACCAGGCTTTATTTTGCTCATCTTGATCTGATAGATGGAGTTAAATTGTACGCTCCCAACGATTATATGTCAGCACAGCATTCGATGTTAATTGTATAACCTGTGGCAGTGGCTGAGAGAGTGGAGAGAAACGTTGGCTCTAGCCAAATGCACATCTTACATTTGACAGCTCTTGCTTACTGCGAACTCCTCATCATTGCTTTTGTGGGATGAACTGAGGTTAGTTGCTCTGCCAACGCAAGAGCGTCTGGAAATGTTCTTCCCCGAACTGAGAAAAGGAAACGAAAATTCTCATTCCCATTGAAGCGCTGAGATTATCAAAAAAAAACTCTTTACAACTGTGGGAATGGACATAAGCAATCACAAACGTGTAAACTCTCCATCGCGCAGAGTACGTACACTCAGTTTGTGTGTGGATAAAATCGTTTCCCTTTTGCAGCTGATCATTAAAAGTGGGAGAAAAAGACAAAGTCAAGAGCAAGGAAGAAGCCTGACTATGATGGCTTTTGAGACTTTTGAGAAAATCGAAACGCCCACTGAAAAACGTTAGGAGTCAAAAGACCGTCACTAACAACATGAAAGGAAACAATGTTCAAAACCACTCATTTTGAATTCTTGATGACAACATAAAAAAGCTTGAGCATATGGTGAACAATTTTCCAGAACATGTTCTAAAATGATGAAGTGTATGGAGAATCTGGCGGCCATCTTGGATTTTTACGTAACCTTAGTTTTAAATAGTAGAATGAGTTTGGCCGTGTTTTCCCGTAACGCGGGTAGATCACCTTTTCGAGGTGCGTTACGAGGTAAGATCTACCATTTTTTTTGTTTTGTTTTCCAGAACAACTATTTGCTATTTCTCATCGTAATAGGCTGTTTTTCATCACGCCAATCTGTCATGAAACGGCCTACTTCACTGCAACGCCTTTTCATTACGCAACTGTTTTATGTTTTGTAATGAATCATTACAGAACAATTTTCAGAAATTGCTAAATAATGATGAATGCATCTCAATATGGTTTCTGATAGCATCAAGTGGTCTTCTACCAAATTGCAAAAACATTGTACGTAACTCGTTGCTGAACTAGATTTTTACAGCACTGGCTTCAGTTGCGTAATGGCTATGATAAAAAAACAGCCTATAACGATGAGAAATTGCAAAAACTACTATTTCAGCACCGCTATGAAGCAGTGCTGACTTTTCAGTACTATTTTTGTATTATTTCTAGTGGAGATACTAAATTTGCACACATATTCGCCTCAATGGCTTCCGTGAGATTCCGCGGTATTTTGCATTCGAAATATCGCACACCCTTAACATACACATCGTGGCGCTGCTCCGAAGAGAGCATAATTGCGCCAGATATGGCGCAAAGAAGGGAGATGAAGGGGTGGTGCATCAGTTTGATCGCTGGACCAATTCCGCCCCAATCAACGTTGTGTTCGTATGTGTGCGTGTATGCTCATTTGTGTTTCAGGAAGTGTGCCGGTCGTCTTGCTAGCTCAACCATCAATCATAATCTCGTGGGTAAATGTAGATATGAAAAGTAAAAGTTTACGCAACAGTCTACGGAAAATCGAATCATCATTCGGTAAATTGTTCACTCTCCAGCACATACGGGTTATAATAGGTTTCCGGTTTTCGATTGATCCGAGAAGAATTATCGAGCTTTTTTTGGGAGGTTCACGTCATATAAATTTCCAATTCAAAATTTGCCTACATATCGGATGCGTGGGAACCAAAATAGACATGTTGGGGGCTTCCATATTCTAGTTGGCAATAGAAAACGATTATAGAGTATGTCGATGATGTGTGTTATGTATTATGTGTGTCGGGGTTCAGATAGCAGTAGCGGTTAACGCGCAGCTATTTAGCAAGACCAAGCTGAGGGTCGTGGGTTCGAATCCCGTTGATCGAGGGTCTTTTCGAGTTCGAAATATAGTCGATTTCCCTGGATATAGAGTATCTTCGTACCTGCCACACGATGTACACATGCAAAAATGGTCAATTGACACAGAAAGTTCTAAGTTAATAACTGTGGAAGTGCACATAAGAACACTGAGCTGAAAAGCAGGCTCTGTCCCAGTTGGGATGTAACGTCAAAAAGAGGAAGAACGTTATGGAGGCATCTTGAATGTTTTTTGGAAGTTTCTTTAAAGGAATTGCTGGTTAAAATCTTAAAAACAATTCTTAATAAAAACCTTTGCCAGAATTCAGAAAATAGGAGATATATTGGTTGAAATCTTGATGCAGTTTTAAAAACTCAAGCTTTAAACAACCTTAAGCTTGTTCATCGTTTTTTTGGAAGGAATATCTGTAATTATTTTAATGGTATTAATTCTTTATGGCATTCCTTACAGTAATATTGAAAATTTGGTCCATTTTTATTAATAATTATTGTGTTAACTTTCTTTCAAAATTGCTCGTCCGTACACGAAGGACATCTTCAATTACACCCTTGTATCTATAAAGAGTCACGAATGCAATTTTCAATGTCGAATTAACATCACTGTGTCGAATCTAACAGCTTACTGATTGACTTATCACCTTCTCAGTTTCCACTCCTTTCATTTCCACTCATACAGCAATCTCACAGAGCAGTGGAAACGCAACGAAACCATTTCAAATCATTTCATTATGTTGACATAGACAGGGGTTCATTTACTAAACCTGATGGTCCAGATCTAATTAGTTGATATAGAAAACACTGGTATTGTGGGTTCCCATCAAATTCAAACCCATTAATGCCAACAATAACCTTGTAGTTGACGATAATGGCGATACACATCGTTATTTTGTCGGGCGGCATTCTAGTTCTGTTGGAATAATGTGGGAAATATTGATTTCTACAATTCTAAATGAGTGCCCTATTATTCGTTGCGGTGGAATGGAATGGCAAAAGGTTTTTGCTATAATAAAATGACGTACCTCCGAAAAAATGAAGAGCTGTTTCATGGTAAATAAAGCTATTTACCATTAAAATGTATATCATGATAAAATCGTTTAACACCATTTTTAGCCAACTATTATATTTGCAACTGCTTCAATGACTGTGACACTTATTTACCTTATTCTTACATATGCAATTGTCATGTCTGCACAAATGTGCAAATTATCATATGATCTTTGTGAAGTTAGACTGGTTAATTAGATTTCACGATTATACATCCCCTTTAAATTTGGAGCATTTTCAAATTTATATTGGTGCTTTAAATAGGATTCCGGATAGAACCGAAACCAAGGGTGAGGCAGGTGTATGAGGAATAACATCGATTCTTCATATTGTTGAACACGATTGTACCATTTGTCGTGGATAGGATAGTAAAACTAGGGTAATGGCTCGTGTTTTGACTGCATTCAAAACGTAAAAAATAAAGATATTATTTTCACAGTATAAGCAAGTAAATTTATATCATATTTATTTTTGTTTCCAATTGTAAGAACATCCGGAGCGTAGGATGTACAATACGAAACCATCCCTCTGTATGTATTTTTTGTTTTTCTTGCATTGTTATGTTACATCCCCGGTAGGCACATGGGGCACGAAAGAAACGGAAGGAAACAGAAATAATGTTCCATCAAACTGAGATGTAATGGCTTTTTACAGTGCGCTAAGTGGGTCGTGAAAAGAACTGCGGATATAAATAGCAGTCGGGAAAGAGTTGGAAGAAGGCAAACCAAGGTCGGAACGAACCAAGATGATAACGCTGTCTGTCATGGCCCCAGTTAGGTGCTAGGAACTTCGCCAATAACTGAACTTACAACGTCATGGCCCCCTTTCGGGAAGACGTCTGTGGACGTAGTTGTTGATGAAATTTGGGGCGGTCTCCTCTTAAGTAAGTGCCTTTTAAATCCAGCAAGCAGTGCATGAAGAGAAGGGTGTCGCACAAAACATATTTTATGCAGCTACTCTGCTAACGAGACCGTCATTTACTGACTCATTCAAGCGTCGGGCGGTTGTATCGTGTGGGTGGAAAAGGTGTGTATCATTTGTATGGAAAAATTCATCGCATAAAAGAAGGTGCCTTGAGTTGCTCTGTGAAACAAAACATTTTAACTGGAGACGTGTTGAGGCAATCGGGATTGGTTTTAAGGTGCAGTGTTTTGTATAATTGAATGTGTGCAAACATTTTGTTTCGTTGTTCTGCTCATCAGGTAAGAATCAACTTTAACCCTCATAGGGCGGATGGTTCATATTGACCCAGTTTTTATATTTGACAGTAATAATCAAGGACGATAGGCAAATTTGTTTCTTCAGTTGTTATTTGTGCAACAAAAGTATGAATAAACAAATTTTGTTTTGTCAAGAGATTCTAAATCTATAAAACATTTGGAAAATCTTTGGTCTTCGTATAAGCAATTGAATCTGGATTCATATTACACATTTTGAAGAAAAGAAACGGGCAGGGGATTGAACCCGTGTCCTTTTACTTATGAAGCAGAAGCGGTAGCCTTCAATCCACCAATCTCGTCCTAAATCCGTAGGCTTAATCTGTGTAGATAAAAGTCGTCATGGAAGGGTTAAGAGTTTTTGTTTAATCTTCTTCTTCTTATTGGCATCACGTCCTCACTAGGACAAAGCCTGCTTTCCAGCTTAGTGTTCAATGAACACTTCCACAGTTATTAACAGAGAGCTTTCTTTGCCAAAGTTGCCATTTTCGCATTCATATATCGTGTGGCAGGTACGATGGTACTCTATGCCCAGGGAAGTCAAGGAAATTTCCATTGCGAAAAGATCCTGGACCGACCGAGAATCAAACCCAGACAACTTCAGCATGGCTTTGCTTTGTAGCCGCGGACTCTAACTACTCGACTAAGGAAGGCTCTGTTCTTGTTTAATATATTTGAGGATTTACCTGTTAGATAACTGATTTTCTATCACTTTGGATGGATGGATGTTTTTCAATTTGCATTAGTTTCTGGACTAAATCTTTTTTCTCACAATTTTGTTTTACTTAAATTGGCAAAATAAATTTAACTCTACCAAAGCTCACCAGTCGAAATAATCCATAATCTAAAGCGCTTATGCACAAAAATACATTTGCGCTAATATCACGTCCAGCAAATTCCCTTTCTACCTGACGAGATGAACCAGCTCAAGAATAATAACATAAAAATAAATTATTCATCATTACCAAATGAGGCAGCCCACGCCAGTCGGCGGCACCGCATGCTTGTCATCATCTGTCACCATCAGCATCGTCTTTGGAAGAAGAACCGTTTTGCCTGGGGATTATTAGTCTACCCCAATCTCTTACATCCACACGCTCTGTGCAATTTGCAGCACCCGACTAGCATACGCCCCCTTTTCGTTCCACCGAGCGACCCATCCCATCCTAATAGTCCCCTGTTCTACTGCCCTACAGTGTTTACCTGACCTGGTTCCTACCCTACCGCAACTACCAGACTCACGTACAGGACGACGCACAGTGGTCCAATGCTGGCTTAGAGACGAAAAAATGAATTTGCACTAATATATTTTCTGGCTTTTTCAAGCTAATGCATGGGAAATCCTTAAAGTTTTAGAATGATTGGTGTATGTTTCGTTTTTTTCATATCATATAACTGTAGAGGACCGACAACATAGGCCGCTAAATTAAAAATTCAAAATTTACTTCTTATGCTATCAATACATTTGCGACATTTATAAGAATAATTTGATTTTACTTAGCTTACAAGTTAAATTAAATTACCTCTTTCATAAATGATAAAAAATAATACATTTTACGTGTTATGCTTTCCTGATCTGAGTGGTTAGAGTCCGCAGCTACAAGGCAAAGTCATGCTGAAGGTAGACACCTTCAGCAGGGTTCGATTGCCGGTCAGTCCAGAATCTTTTCGTAATGGGCATAAAGTATCTTGTTACCTGCCACACGATAAACGAATACGAAAATGGCAATTTTGGCAAAGAAAGCTCTCAATTAATAACTGTGGAAATGCTCATTGAACACTAGGCTGAGAAACTTGTACTTTTGGCCAACTTGCGTACAAAATGCGGCCACTGTGCGACGTCGTCGTCGTCCTTACGTAAACCCAGAATGGAGTGTCCCAGTTCTGGGCTGCCCATCTTCATCGGAAGATTTTGGTTTTCGTTCTCGTCAGCTGAAATAACATTTCCACTCAGAGTGGAAACAACGCTTCTCTATAAATGATATATATCGTTCCTCTCGATAGGTCCGGGTAGTGTGCCGTCGATGACGACGGCACCCCCAGGAGGGAACTTTCCACGGGACATACTCGAAATTTCGGGAACATTTCGTTCATTTTGGTGTGCTGCATTCCGACTTGTGGAGGTATGAGGGGCAATAAACGTGGAATGCGATGGGAAAGGGTCAGCTAGTAAATTATTTCTGGAATAGCTGTCGTCGGTATCACGCTGTCTTCACGGAGCCAATCATAGAGCTGACAGTCGTTCGTCCGCTCCGGACGACCAATTTAGATAATCAGTTTTTGCCGGTAAACGGTTTGACCAAGTGGAGAGTTAATCGAGTTGTACATATTAGATTTGGACGGTATCGGTTTCCCGGTTAATGTGCTTACGGGTAGATAACATGAGCTTTGCTGCCGCTCATGTTTCTGAGTTGGAGATTTGGATGATTCGAAATATGGATTGCAATTGGATTACACACCGATACTTGCTTATCGAATTTAATTTAGATTAAATTTTAAGGAAAGCCAATTTTCAATTTCTCAATTTTCTCAAACTTCTCCTCTAAAAAAAAAACTGTCCAAAAATCCCTTCAAGTATTATTTTAAGTTGGAAGTGACCCATTTCTGCTGCCGTCACTGCTGTTGGTTGTCAAATTAAAGTGATATTGATAGCTCGCAAGTGATATTGATAGTTTTAAAGCAATCAAGCTGCTGATATGATTGATATTGAGCAACTCTGATTTTGAGAACTTAAAAGGTAGGTGGGACATTTCGCATAAAGACGTTTCGCATAAGTACGTTCCACATACGGACGTTTGGAATAATGGACGCTTCGCATAAAGCATTTTTATTCAAGAACAGGTTGAAGTTTAAAAAAGGCACATCATTCTGATTATGTCAAATGTCCAGCATGATGTTGATGTGATATAGATTGATCCGAATTGTATCGCAGTTGACGGATTTCACGCCAACTCGACAAAGGGATTGGCAGCACCCCTTCAGAATTCAATGAAACTTTCTGGGTGTGAAGACTATGTGAAACTAAGATACTTTACATACTTTGTTTTTTTTTTAAATCGATCCAGACTAACATTTGGAAAGGGTCAAAGTTTTTTTTTACTTTTTTTATAAACCCGTATAACTCGAAAACGGTAAGACCTACAAAAAAGTGATGTATGGGGGACTGTCGTGAAATTTCCTGACGTTTTAGAAAAAAATGTTGAAAAAATAAAAACATATTTTCTACACTGAAAAAAAAATATTCAAAACTTTAAAGTCGATTTAAAAAAACGGCCATTTCAGATTTTGATCATCCTTAAGCAAAAAGTTTCGTAATTAAATTTACTAAAAGTCGTCCATACATTGCAAATTGGGCATATCTAAGGGAAAAAAGTTTTTCTAACAACGAATTTTTCAAGTCTAAAACTGATTTTTTTTCTTCAAAGATTTTGTTCTAAGCCGTCAAATATGATCGTGTTTTCAAGTGATAAATGAGTTTGAATCAGAAATAAATTGTATTTTTTATTGAGAATAGTTAAAAAACGGAATTATGCAGTGATTATGTTTTTTAAATGAAGGCAATCTATGGATTTCGCCTCTGCCTATGAGAAAATCAACTCCGTCTAACAATCCGACGGATTTTTATGGTTCGAAAGATTCCAAACATTGAAAAGGAACAACCTGATCCATTCCCCATTAAATTTTCTTCTAGAAAATACTACTAAACGTACCTGCGTTACAAGCCAGATGAATAAGAAATAATATTTGTATTGTTATCTACCTAAAATGTCCGTTAACGACCTGAGTTACTCAACAATCACCGCGTGATTGTCGTTCTACCAATGCATATAACTATTTAAACTTGATGTCAATAAAACTCTTTTCATTTTATCTAATTCATTTGTGAAAAAAAGTTAAAGATGGATCAACAAGATTTATCGCGCATTAAAATTTCGAGATGTTGCGCCGGTATAAACAATCCTAAGTGCAGGCGTAGCCAGTTGCGAAACTTGTCACCAACAATGATCGAACACATACGTGCTATGGGATATAATCATCAGCTTGATGAAACTATGCATATTTGTGAGTCATGTCGCTTAGTGATCAGGCTCCACAGAAGTCCGCCTAAGAAAAAACGACGGCAAAGGCCCCTGTGACGCTATTGATGGCACTCTCAAGCGAATGGCAAAAAGAGCAAATCATGCAAAAGACTATGGAAACACAATCGCTACTCCGCGAGAACTATTCAACTGGGCAGTGAAACAAACTGATACATGTATCACCAAATTAAATTTCTGTTATATATAATGAATGTTATATAATGAACAGTATGTTAAAATGTCAGAGGAATTGATGGAATTGTTTGATAAGGTTAAAACTGCCCCTGGTACCCAAAAATATCATTGTTTTATGCCTATTAGTGATACACAAATTGCAGCCAAACGGTATAGGGGGAGATCCCCCAGTACCGGACACTTAAGCCACCAAATTCATAATTCGTAAAATATTCGTTTTATGTGCTCGTGTTACTCATTTATGATAAATATTATCATATTTATAGTGTACACAAATAAATTTGAAAATATAATTATGAATTTTGACATTGCATTTTGATTATGTATTTTAGTACCAAATTAATCGATCTTGAAAGGTGGCACCCAATACCGGACACGATCTGGAAATGCCTTGAATTCTGTAAATTTGAACATCATTGAATGTGTTTACTATAGGAATAGTATATAATTGCCAATTCAATGCATTTGCAACATTTACAAGAACAATTTGAGTATTTCTTAGTTAGCAACATGTACATAAAAAAACTTCTTTCTTATATGATGAAAAATAGCACATTTTACGATGTTGTTCTGAATGTTCATTTTCCTTATTTTTATTGCATCTTTGATACCATGATCGACGGAATCCATGAAAAATGAATGTATTTTGAGACACTGGTGCAATAATTACAAAGATATCATATAACAAATCAGGCTGTCCGAAACTGGGGGACAGGAGGTGCTTAACCAAAATTGTAATTTGTCCATATTTAGTCCAATTATGGTACAAAATACATTCATACTATCAAAATAGGATTATGTTCGAATATGCTTGCGTGATCCAAAGTATTTTTTCATATTCAAAATAATTACTAAATAGGCTCAAAATTAAGGCGACACGTAATTTTTTTTGAAATTTTCAAATTTTTGTACTTTTTTAAGAAGGCATGCATTTTTCAAGGATGTGTTGTTCTACGCAAACATTAGTCTCCATAATAGCTTCCTTTACTACTAATACACCATCTTGATTGGACCATGATTTCTCAATGTTTCGACTTTGTCCGGTATTGGGTGCTGTCCGGTACTGGGGGATCTCCCCCTACCAATTCAGAGGATGAACCAAAAATATTCAATTTATTCAGTAAAGCCCAAAAATAATGTAAATATTCATGTGCAGATACTACGTTTTAGGATATATAACAATAACAAAAATAATGATGCATGATAAAAAAAACCACGACTTTTTTTTTATAAGCATAATATTGACCTTTTCCAGACACCTGTTAAGATTGGCTTTGATCAAATAAGAAATAAAATATTATTGTGATATCTTTTCAACCATTAAAAACCCATCGGATTGTTAAACGGAGTTCATTTTCTCATAAGCGGTTTGGTGCGAGATCAATTGTATTTAATTAAAAAAAACTCTGTATAATTCCGTTTTATTTCTTTTAACTACTCCCAATAAAACAAATATAATCTATTTTGTGATTAAAACTCATTTATCACTTCAAAATATGAGCATACTAGACTATTTAAAGCGAAATAAAAAAAATGCCAATCGCGTGTCGAGTTGGCGTGAAATCCGTCAGTTGTCCTATACAAATCAGAAAATTTTAAGCGTTGATAGTGACTGCGAACAACTCTGATTAAAATTTATTTTATTGAAAATGTATATTCCGAATGATACTTCATAGATTTATCTACAAATAATATCTAGAAATCGAATTTCTCTCCATATTTGGTTGAAAAACAATTTCAGGAATAATTTGATATTTTTTAATGATTTTTCAAAAATTACACTTATCCAATTTGATTCAGATTTATAGAGCTTTGTATTTTTTTTTGTAATTTGTGCTTAAAATGAATTTGGAAAAAATACTAAATAATTATCGGATAGCTTAAAAATTTAGCGTAAAATTTGTTAAACTTTTTGACGAATTTCCTGGCAATGGGCGTCATATAAAAGTTAAGATTGTTTTTTTAGAATTTACTACAAAAAATACTGTTGTTTATTCGTATTTTACATTGGACATATATTTATGTTAATACGGAAGGGGCTGTCCATTAATTACGTTAGACAATTTTCCAGGTTTTTTGGTCCGCCTTCCCTCATGGTAAGAATTTTTGTATGGAAAATAAATAAATAATTGTATAACGCGTAAAAAATCTCACATCCCATCTTCCCCATAACCCCTTAAATAAATAATGGACGACTTCGAAGGGATTTTTACTGATGATATTTGTTTGAAAATTGAAAATGTTTTGCATGAACTCGGAATCTTAATGTAAAAAACAATTTATTCATACTTGAAGCATCTCCAAACAAACTTTTTTTGGAATGACTATTTTAATCGTTTCAAAGGACTAATTTTAATGTGGTAGAACTACACTGTTCATAACTGCATATTTGTCACATTCGACATTATTGACAATTTCGAGTTAATACCGTGGAGAATCTTCACTGGAGATTCATCAAATGATGAATACTTTCGATCAACTTACTGAAATCTGTGAGATTGTTCTGGAAAATTCTAGAAAAATAACAAATTGTTTTGTCTTATTGATAACTGTAACCACATAACAGTCACATTGAGAATATACATGAGCCTCGTAAAGTAGTAGCAATGAAATTTCTATCAGAATTATTTTCTGACTATTCATCCAGTATGCGATATGAACTGTACAAAATTTCAGCCTCAAATAAGCTCTTGAGTTCTTGGAAATTTTTAGCAATTTCGGTTTCCTCCCATACAGGCATAGAATGCACACTTGGTATTACATTTACTCTATGCCTACTTTTGTCGAATGTTACAAATATGCAGTTATGGGCAGTACAGAAGATTTGAAGAACATTACCAAAGCTGTCTTGTAGTATGATTCGTAATGTAAGATTTTACCGAAACTAAATCTAAGATTAAATTTTTGTATTACTTGATAATTTGTTGAGAAGTTTCTACAGGACTTTCAGATATTAAGAACAATACGTATAAAAACACGGCATTTTTTAAAACTTCTATTTTTCTTGTTTTTTTCTTCATTAGATTCTTTAAAATATTGCTTTTGGGAGTACGAAAAGATTTTTTGTACGATGTTGCTCAAGAAAGCGTCATGTGAAGGAAGGAGAAACAACAATATATTGAAGCATGTAGAAACAACAGATAACGATAAAATAAATAAGTAATAAAATTTTCTGAAAATTTATAGCCTTTTCTCTAGAGGTTAACGATTACAAGATAATTGAAACCTCTCTTATTAATTAAGACAAAAAAAAAACAAATTTCGCAAGAAGCTCCATCAGTACCTTTTTTTAGAAATTACCCTTGAAATCTAGCAGAATTCCTTCGTTGATTCCTGAATTCTCAGAATTCTGCCAAAAAGCCTCTAGGAATTCCGTATTGGAATTGCACAGAAATTCAATTCCAGCACATGGATTATTGGCAGAATTGATAAAACTATTTCTAAAGTCATATTTTAAGGAAGAACTTAACGATTTTTTTTTTGAATTTCCTAACAAATTACTTCCCAGTTATATTACTGAATATTTCTCCACAGATTTGTTTACCGCTATGCCATTTGCCACAGAATTAAGACTTCGTATTAAACAATACTTATCAATAAAGGTCGCAAGGGGGGTCTGTAGCCTTGAGGTTACGCTTTCGCTTCATAAGCGGAAGGCCATGGGTTCGATTCCCAGCCCCTCCACAAAAAACCCGTCCAGCCACCAGAAGACGCCTCACGGAGGACCGTGCTTTGGGGAGCACATCCATCCTCCGTCAGTATCAGATGGTGACTGAGACAAACTGACCCTCTTCGCAGGCAGCTAGCCTCACTAACAGCAGAGCTATCTCCTATCAGATCAACTGATTCCGGCACAGTAGTGGCCACAAGCACAGAGGGCCTTAAAAAAAATAAGGTTGTAATGTTTTCAATACTCAAAAGCTTTTGTTTTGATGGTTTACAAGAGTGTTGTACATTGCCATATAAGAGAAACAAGAAATTTTGTCTGGAGACTGCAAGTATGTTGAAAAAGTTGATTTCAACTTAGTTTTATCGTGAAATTTGAATTTGAAGTAGAAAATTGTTGCAAGTTACCCCGTTTGACGGTACTTGCTTTAATTAATCGACTCGATCTATATCGATTTCTCGAAAGCCTTCGACAAGGTTCCGCATGAATTTGCATTGAAGAAACTTGATCGTCTAGGATTTCCGGTATGGATTGTACAATGGCTTCGCTCTTATCTATCGGAAAGAACATCGTTCGTGAAAATAGGATGCCACAAGTCAGAATCGTTTCGCATGACATCGGCTGTGACTCAAGGTAGTCACCTAGGGCCACTGATTTTCATATTTTTGACTACAAGCTGATGGACAAAAATCTAGAGTTCACATCAATACGGGACCTAGGTCTGATAGTGGACAACAAACTACGCTTTTCTGAACACATTTCAGCAACAATTGCCAAAGCTTTCGTCGTACTCGGATTTGTGCGGCGTAACGCTGCGGACTTTGAAGATGTATATACGCTGAAAGCTCTACATTGTTCGTTAGTACGCAGCATTTTGGAGTACGCGGTCCAAGTCTGGTCTCCCTATCATGCCATCCAAGCAAACAGGATTGAACGAGTCCAGAAGAAGTTCTTGCGATTTGCACTCAGGAGGCTGCCA
This sequence comes from Aedes aegypti, assembly GCF_002204515.2. Classification (NCBI taxonomy): domain Eukaryota; kingdom Metazoa; phylum Arthropoda; class Insecta; order Diptera; family Culicidae; genus Aedes; species Aedes aegypti. The sequence goes on from NC_035108.1 coordinate 388,114,960, forward strand.
TGGAATGACCCGTTGCGTCTACCGCCGTATGAGCAAAGATGCCAACTTTTCTCCCTGGAGACGCTTGCTTCCAAAAAGGACACTTTCTGAGCGAATGTTCGTATTCGACGTGCTGTCTGGCAATTTGGATTGCCCAGAACTTCTCCAAAGGATTAATTTCTCCGTTCCGTCATGTTCGCTCCGTCGACATTCTGCACTGTGGCTGCCCAGGCATCGCACACATTTCGGAGAGAATAATCCGGTAGATCGCATGAATCTACATGAATTTGGCCTATCCAAAAATGATTTTAAATGTCGCATTCGTAATGTTTTATAGTTTTAAGCATCAGTCTGTTGAAGTTTTTTTTAACTGAAGACGTAGTACAATAAATAAATTAATACTTAGTTACCAAAACGGAGATCTTGAAAAAAGACAAACGGTTCTTCAAAATATAACAATATTCCAGGATCCAGAATTGCTAGACACTCTTCTACTTAAAAATAATAAATATATCTCTATTTAATTATTATTAAAATTCATTGGCTTTTTTCGGTGAATACAATATCTATACTCAGAGTGAAAGGGAGTAACGAAAGTAATGAAATGACAAGATGGATAGAATCGCAAGCGAGCGACGAGAGAAATGAATAGAAGTTGAAAATTTGTTTTAACAGAGGGCCATATGTGTGAACAACACAATCGAAACGACAAATCGTTGCCTAACGTCCTGGTCTTGAACGGCTAGATGTTGTTGTGTTGGTCACTACTAACACTAGACAGGCAAAAATTTGTCGCCTCGACCTGTTAACTATATTGTTCGGCGTATGTAACAGTTCTATCGATCGTTGGCATAATTTCGGAGATTGATAGGAAATTGACGTTACTTATTGGATTTTTTTCGCGTCTAATATCGCATACCCCTAATTTGCCCAAGGGATCATTCGAACTGAAGTTAGATTTCTTTGCCAATTATATTCTACATTTATAAGGTTTAATCACCGCATGACTTTATTATTATTAAAATTCATTGGCTTTTTTCGGTGAATACAATATCTATACTCAGAGTGAAAGGGAGTAACGAAAGTAATGAAATGACAAGACCAGGACGTTAGGCAACGATTTGTCGTTTCGATTGTGTTGTTCACACATATGGCCCTCTGTTAAAACAAATTTTCAACTTCTATTCATTTCTCTCGTCGCTCGCTTGCGATTCTATCCATCTTGTCATTTCATTACTTTCGTTACTCCCTTTCACTCTGAGTATAGATATTGTATTCACCGAAAAAAGCCAATGAATTTTAATAATAATAAAGTCATGCGGTGATTAAACCTTATAAATATATCTCAGGGTGGGTGTACGGCTGTCAACTACAAACAAAGCTCGCCTAACAATCATCTCTCGGGCGGGCCGACCCAAACAGCATCATCTCTCACGCGGGCCGACCCAAACAGCACAGGTCGAAACGCGGGCCATGCCAGGCTGCAAATGCTGATGCATTTCAACACTCAAACAGCGGGATGCCTAGCAGCGTTGTGAGCCAAACAAATACACCCACAAAACATGAACGGTAGGCGCACCTCGTTGCGTATACCCCCCCTGATATATCTCTATTTAGTCAAGTAGAATCATATGCTCAAACTTCAAGGAAGCCCTTAAATTGCACACTAATAATCGTATGAATCAATGATAAGCTTAGGACACTGAAAAGCACAATCTTTTAAAATAATAAAAAATCATTTCTTTCAAGACTCCTGAAAGCGATCTGGTTGAGGTTACAATTAATAAATCTATTAAGGTACAGTGGGGGAAATGTATCAGTGGGGTAAGTGGATCATTTGTCCATATTGAGCATAAATACTTGAATATGTTGAATGTTTTTGCACCATTGCATCGTTTTATGTTATGTTCTTACGTCCACACTGATACTAATGCAAAACTGGTACTACACGTACACTAACACAAGCAAACTTGTTGGTTGCAAAAATCAATTAGCTTCAAAATTGTTTTCCGTCAATCAAAAATCCATTGTATCTCTGCCTTAAATCAAATTCTACTAGTTTTTTCAACGCATGGTGAACATTTCAGTTCTTATTGAATGAATCTCAATGAAAAATATGTGCTTTTTATAAATAAATACAGATATATTGGACATGATACACTTACCCCCACTTTTTAATGGGGTGGGGTAAGTGGATCAAGTATTATTATAATTTATTGGCAGACTGCTTACGATAATTTGAATAAGTTTGAACACTCGCAAATATTGTTTTGTTTTTACTTTTTCTCATTACTAGCTTAAATTTGTCTAATTGACTATAGAAAATTTGAATTAATACACCTAAAATTTATGTTAATATTTCTGGTGCAAGAAAATATAAGAGAATGAATATTGCAACATTCAAACAAAACTTTCCGTGGTTTATTAAAGCTGAGTTGTAAAAGAGCAAACTATACTAATTTTCCAATTGAAAACATAATATCGTACCTTTTTTGACCATATAAATTGTTCTAGACAGTTAATAAAAATACATTCATAAATAGAATAAGAAGATTTCAGTTTGTTACTCAAACATAAATGTAAACTAATATTTTTAAACTACCAGTGTTTTACTAAAACTTCGTTAGGAATAATCCTACAATACTTCAGTATAACTTTTGTAAATATATAGAAGAATTTTGTCCACATTATTCTAGCTATAATGTTTTTTTTTTGTTCGAATTAGTTAGTTCACACTAAAAACTGTATTAATATTTTTAATCATATAATTGAGACACTTTTGATTTTTAAAGTATCAAATCATGACATAACTAGCACTAATAACAAGAACGAGTGCAATATCATTCTGAGTATACATAATCACACCATATATGTTTTGAGAATAGATTTTTTTTAGTGGTGATCCACTTACCCCACTATGGTGGAGTAAGTGGATCGTTTGGCGCAAATTTTCAAGTCCCTCATACTCAATACATAAAAATCAGAAAAATCTAAATAAATGATGATTTGAAGTATATTAATTCCTCATTTGTTATCCACAGAAAAAAATTTGAATTACATTATTCACTTTAGCTGTACATAATAATGAAGTTAACTATTGATTTTTCTGTATCCACTTCCCCCACGGTACCTTATTTTGGTGAACTGAGGCTCAAAATTGTGACGTGCTGAACTATTTTGTAAGTGTTCGATAGTAGGGGGTCTAAACTAAAAAAAGTTAAATAATTTTTTTTTTGAAAAAGAAATTTGTTATACGTTTCTAGTGAGTCGTTAATGCAATCACATGATTAAAATGTCTTCAGAATTGATTATGTTATCCATGTTTAGATTATCTCAAGATTCAGAACAAAAGATCATACCACTCTTTTTCCATGCTTCTGAATTGTTTCCATGACGTAAACCATATTGAGTTCAAACACATGATCTTGTTTAATATTATTCAAAACTACTTGTTAACAACGTGCGAACTTCTCCAATTATGTTGTCATCGAGAAAATCGCGCATACTACACGGCAGCTGACGAATCTGTGAACCGTTCTGTTGACCGACTTTAGAGTAACACTATACCGATAATTGACCCCGAAAACTGGACCACACTTATCAAGCCAAGTAACACACACGTGCCGTTAACGATTGGTTCATCGTACTTTCTTGAGGTTGATCAATTTTGAACTTATGGGTAATCATCAATTGAGATCGACCTCAACACAACCACAGTTGTAGTACGCAGTGCAATCAAATCGTACAGTCGATAGAAATCGACCAACATAATGAACGCTCAACAAAGGTGGTCCAAAACAATCGATAGATCATCGAAAGCAACATCTCTTCAATCCTCTTGAACAGCAATCTGAAATTGCCTTCGATTGAACCATGCTTGTTTTTCTACACTGCACTGATAGACAATAATATCCATCGATCAGGTAGTGTGGATCGAAAACAAAAGAATTAGCCTCTGCCCGCAGGTCCCAATCCCCCTCAAATCCGGGGATCAGCAATTGAGAAAATAGCCCGAAATTCCCCGATTCTCTCACTTTTGCTTTCGTTCGGCTCCACTCATGTGCTCTTCCCGAAAAGCGGGTAGACGATCGTGGTTCGTGTCTACCCGTTGTTGACGGAGGATTCCATCGATGAACCCGACCCGAGGGAGGTTGTCCTGCTACCACGCCTTGACCTGCCCTTCAGCGGGGTCACTCCAGGAGCCAAACAATGATCTCGAGGAGCAAGCAGTACAATTTTGGACTTCAAGCGGGAAACAACACTGTAAACAGTGATTTGCAAACGATCACGCCTTTGATCGGCCCCCATATACAGAAGAGATCGGACAAACCCCCCAACGAGAGGAAGAATAAGACGAAACTGCCGGTTTCAATTGTTTGTTGCAGAGATCCCGCGCGCTTCGTGAGGCGCCAATTAATCTTGTTGGAATTTTACGTTTTGTGTGAAGTTATTTTTTTCTTGGGCTTCGGTTGGAACTTATATGATGTAGCCCCAATGGCGAGTGCAGCGATGCAGTGAAAGTGTTATCAATTCTTGTGTGCGTTTTTTTTTGTTTGTGGTGATTGCGTTCGTGGAGGTTACGTTTTGTGCTGACCTAGTGCGCAAAAAGGCGTCCAATCCGGTGGAAAACTGTGTGGGGAGGGGAGTGGGATTAAATAATTACTAGACTAGAGTGTGGGGCTTCGTGAGGGATTGGACTCAGACTGTTAGTGCGGTTCATCGATCTGAGCTGGCTGGTGTGCGATTGCTCCTAAGTTCTGGTTTCAGTCAACGTTCAACGATTCACAGAAAATATGGAAGTCATCGAAGTTCAAAGTGTTTCGGATTATGCCGTTATCGAAGAACAGCCAAGCTTCAGCTTTCAAATCGACACCAGCACGTTTAGTGCGGAGAATTTTGAATTTTTCGTCAATTCGCTAGAGAAGACCTATCCGGGAGGTCAGTTACGTCCAATTTTGGATGTCAGAGATCAAGATTCAGAAGAAGATAGTTTGTATGAGAATATAGACTCGAGTAAAGTGAGTAGTTTGACTGATTATGGCGACACAAGCTCTGAAGGAATTTACACCACAAGTTCATCGTCCTTGGAATCTCTTGGGTCCTCAGAAACTAGTAGTTTCATCGTCGTAGAAGAACAATCGATCATCAGATCGCGACCCAGTTTGATGAACATTTTCTCCTACTTTGATGAAGACATTACCGTTCGATCGGACGACGAATCGTTCAATGACTCCATAGAGGAGCCGATCATCAAAGATTTCCCCAAAATTACACCGCCAAGCGAAAGGAAATTGCCATTGTCGGGAAAAGCACCCATCTCAAGTCAGATTGCAACAATTAAAAACCCACTCCGAGTGTTGGGTAAAAATACATTTGCCGAACCGAAGTCTGTGGCTCCTGGTCGGCTAAACAAAAATCTACTCAAGATTTTTGAAAGTGAAACCCATCCACCCAACAATGCGAAACTGACGTTGAACCCGCTGATTATACCGAATCAGCAACAACATATCGCATTTCTGAGGAAGGCACCAATTATGCGCAACAAAATTGACCAACCGGCCGAATCTCGCAAGAAAGTGGATAATGAAGCGATCGTCGGCCACGGTCCGAAGCTGCAGGCGGCTAAAGAGACCTCGCCGATCGAGACCTCCGACAGGGATGAGTCCACAGTGAAGATCGTGAACGCCACTCGAAAGGTAGACTCTCCACGTCCAATCCCCAACCCCAACTCGGCCAAATCCGTGAACCATCGCGAACGCGACAAGTGTTTTATGCGCAACATCAACGAGCTGTTCCTCCACTACCGAACGCAGCAGCAGGAACCATCCACGCCAGATCAACACCAAGTGCAGCAAGCCATCCAACAGCTCAGAAAGTCGGAATCCTCCGAACCTCTCAAGCTTATGGAGAATCAATCGGATACAGCGAAACCCACGCGCAAGAAGAGCCCCGAAGAAACCGCCCAGCAGATCCACTTCCGGCTCCAGAATCAAACATACCGGGTCCAGATGCGCAACCTGATTGACAGCCAGAATTTCATACACATGACCGCAGGCAACCGGAACCAACTGTTCCACCTGGACAAGATCTTCAATCGCTCCAGCCTCAGCCTGATCCACATGGTCCTTTCCCTAATCCGCGAAAACGTCCTGATGGGTGATCGGGTCTCCGTCGAGCTGCAAACCACCGACTACGACCGCTTCGTTGAAACCATGTCCGAGGGATCCTTCGGAATCGACTCGATGGCTACCAGCACAATCCGCGAGAATTGTGTTGCCGTGGAAATCCTAGCCGTGGACGATTCCGCCTCAACCGCCAGCTCCATCAAGATCGTCATTCTTTTCGTTATTGAAATCAACGACGAGTCGACTCAAAGGAAGCAGCGGGACAACGAATTCGGCCAAGTGGGTCACCAGCAGCGTTTGGACAGTGACTTCCAGATCACTGTTCGGATGAGATTCGAGGTATGAGACGAATAGTTACGTTAATAAGATGATTGGTTGCGCTCTGTGTTATGCGGCTGGACCGCATCACAGAGCTGGTAGCGAGTCACTTTTTGCACTTTTGCTCACTTTTTTAAAATCAATCACTAAAGAGTTTAATTTTGTATGCGTTTATACGAAAGTCACTATTTTTAATAATATGTTAATATTTTGAACTTATTTGAACAAAAATTTAGAGAAAAAAATATGAATCAGTTTTTTTTCATGGAGTTTGTTCCCATAACAACGTCATGCCAGTTAAATCAAAATAGTCAAATGTGGTCTCATAGAAAAAATTAATCTTTAATAGAGTTTCTCTCAACTTATGATGGTTTCTAACAAAGTTATTGTGTCACTTGCCTTCATGGCGGTACGATAAGTGACGTCAAACAATTAAGCACATTATGCTATTGATACTTTTCGTAAGGAATGTTCCTCGGTTGTGCCTTTGTGCCATGCTTGTCCTCACGGAGACGGTATTCAACTTAATTTTGGGTTGTTTCAACGCAATTCCGTTCTTGAGCCCAGTTACTTAAGGTGCAAGAAAAAATGGCACAAAAGTCAGAACTGAAAAAGCAGTTTTCTCCTTTTAAAACAACAAATTGATGAAAATAAAAACACACAGCCTTTTTATTTGGCAAACAAAAGAGCTGTGTGTTTTTATTTTCTTCAATTTGTCTATTTAAAAAGGGGAAACTGCTTTTTCAGTTTTGACTTTTGCACCATTTTTACTTGGGCCTTAATATAGGTTCGGTTTTGCGTCGTCCGATAGATTTTGCTCACGGTTTCGCGCATGTTTTCGTCGCCGGAGATTTTTTTTCCTGTTTTGGAGCGTCTTGCAGGGTAGTGTTTCGTGAAGCCCAAGCAGGACAGTTCGGTTTTGCGTCGTCCGATAGATTTTGCTCACGGTTTCGCGCGTTTTTTCGTCGAAAAATTTTCTGTCGATTTTAATATACAGTTTTATAAGAAAACAATTTTACATTCAGAAATGGAATAGTGAAAAGTGAAAAATGAAAAAGTGATTTGTTTGATTTTTGTCCTCAGTACTGTTGGTTTTTGGCTGCCCTAAGTTCACCGAACCATCCGGAAGTGACAGGCAGCACATACATTTAGAGCAGGCCTGCCCAACCTTTTTGAATCGCGGGCCAAATATCAGATACAAGATTGTGTGGCGGGCAAAAAATTTTTTAGTTAAGAAATTCTCTTTTTATTTGGTGCAATCAATAATGAACATTTGACTTGAAGAAAATCATGTTATTCATGATGGAAAATGATATGTGCGACATCTTTTGAGCAGTGATTTTTTCGTAAACTAAAGTGATACAAATTTCTTTTGAAAACACTAAAAAAGGAATTTTTCTCTGACAATTTTGCAGAAGATTTAATAAGAATTGCGTTCAGGATTTCGTCAGAATTCGGCCAAGAGTTCTTTTTAAATTTTGCTATGAAACCTGTGAGTATCTTGCCCAAGATTGTTTTTAAAATTATTTCCAGAATTCTGTCTCATCTTTTCATTGGAGTTTATCAGAATCTCATCTAATATTTTATCCTGCCCAGGGTTTTCTTAGAATTTAAATCTCGATTCTGTAAAAAATTGCCCTTAGGATTCCGTCAGAATTCCACCAAGAATCATTTTAAAATCCTATTCTAAGAATTTCACAAAAGTGTGTCCTGCTCAAAGTTTAATGAGTAATTCTTTGAAGGATGTGTGAGAACCTTAAAGAGGATATTGTCCTTGATTCGGTTATGAAAAGGATTCTGGGAATACTACTACGGATTATCTCTTCCCCATCATTAGGTAAGAATCTATTTTTTTCCTAAAATTCTTGTTAGATTTATGAGTAATATTGTATAAGCGAATAATTTGTCTGTCATAATTTGTTTGTCAACAATAGGCGAGGTTTTTAGCCGTCCAACATTAGGCGAATTGCCCTAGTAAAGAAAGCTTTTGGAGAGCTTTATTGTATTTAATCCTTATAAAAATAGTCTATATACAATTTTTTAAATTACCGTTTGAATTGATAAAGAAATCAAGCAAATATAGGAGGATCTAAAAATACTGTTAAGAATCTTTAAAATTACAAGTCAATAAATTGAAAAATCTTAAATTGTAACAATAAGCATTGGAATATTCAAACACCAAGATGCTAGAGCAGCAGAAGGGCCTTCAAGCTCTTCGCGGGCCGCACAAAAAGACGTCGCGGGCCGGATGTGGCCCGCGGGCCGTACGTTGGGCAGGCCTGATTTAGAGAATTAATTTGGTGAGTTTGTTCCAGTATGATACTCTTTCTTTTGTGAGCCTTCCGGGTCGTTTTTGTCCGCGTCGTGAAACTTCTGATCGTTTCTTGAACGGGAAATGTTATTTTCGGAGTTTGATGATTATGTTCAGATTGCGCATTCTGTCCGGGCGGGTGTTACGCAATTAACAATCGGTTGTGGATGCTTTTTAACCGTTCGATGACCCTGGAGGGATCGATTCTGCTTTTCCTATAATTTTGAGCAGAAAAACCGACTGTGTTATCCTAGGGTGTTTAGTTCGAACGCGCTTCCTTTCGTTTTTCGATTATCTAAAAATACAGTACCACCCAGTACAGTTTTTCAATGGGCATTTTTTTTTTTGATTCATGCTTTTAAAATTTCGACTTTGGTGATAATTTTGGACCTTGTTACAAATGTTTTGGGATACCAACGGTAAATTATGGGGGAAGTGCTAAAAACCTTGTTGAAAAGTTAAAAAAAAATATAACGTTGATTTACTCGACAGAATATATCACCTGTTTCAGTTTAAAGACTATTATAGTCGTTCCGGAAAAATGGTTACCGAAAACCGGTTCCGGTAGGAACCCGTTAAGGGACATTTCCAAAATATCATGCACTAATACCTTTCGACAGCTCAAAATTCATGTTTTTTTTACCCAGAGGTGCATAAATGCCATAAAAGTGGTTCTGATTATTTTCTGACATTCGGTTATAGGTTGCAATAGGGCTTCAAACTTTTGGGACCTTTTGTGCAGTTCTCATGTGACGGCTTGAATAACACAATTTTTCGTACAAATTGATTATAAATCTACTCATATGCTTCCATTTCTGTTTGGCCATACGACCCAACCGAGATAGAACCTTCTTCTCAACTTGATGTTTCAATAGCTCTTTCACATTATTGACCTTAGAGGTTTCTTTGCGAATTCGCCGTTTGTCGTAGTTGTATGAAATATTATCTAAACTGAAAGAGTTGGTACATTCTGCAAACAGATCAATTTTACACTAATTTTATTAAACTTTTGAATTTCTTCATCGTTTCCATTTCGAAATACCATAAGTACCCCAACACATTTGGACCTAAGTTAAAAAACATCCCTGAATTCGAAATTTTCGATGTATGAATCAAAAATATAACTCATTTGTGATGTTTCCTGGAAAATTCATCAAAATTGATTGAAGAATTGTGAAATTACATAATTTCGAAATTTACCCAGTACTGTAAAGGCTAAAGCTGATCTACAATAATGGAGAGCAAGCAGTTCCTGGTCCATATCATGGGTCACTTGGGGGCTGTCCATTAATTACGTAAGACAATTTTCGGGGTTTTTCAACCCCCCTCCCCCCATGGTAAGATTTTTTGTATGAAAATGAAAAATAAATTGTATGGCAAGTGAGATATCTCAGACCCCCCCTCCCCCCATAAACCCTTACGTAATTAATGGATCGCCCCTTGCTAGAACTGCTAACATGCAATATCTAGCATGGACATAACCAGGATTTCTATCAGAGGGCAAGCGACCTCAAAAGTCCATTCACGTATTTCACGTAAAACGAGCATTTTACACAATCTCTGCACACTTTTTGCATGGAAAGTTAAACTATGCCACCTTCCAATACATGCGGTCATGAGTATAACACCAACATTCGCTGCAGAAATTCCTCTTTAAACTACTCCAAAGATTTCCATTTTATTCTGGATTCCACTAAGTATTTTTCTATGCGTTAAACTAATGATACAAATAATTTTTGAGCAGATCCCTTTAAAATTCTTTCAGAAATTAAACTCACTACAGATTTTTTAAAGTACGTCCAACAGAAATCCTTTATGGCATACCATTAAGGATTCTTTCTCACCAACAACTACACCAATAATATAAGAATTTCACAGAGATTCAAATACGAGATACTCTTTATTTTCGATAGCACTCGACACTGAAGAAGTCTGTAAGTAGCAGACGAAATAGGCCTATCTGTCAAGATAAGCAACACATACTAGAGTTTAAAGGTATTTTCTCGCCTTATTAGTGATTTTAGTATTTTTTTTTTTTGCAAAAGTGAAGTGTTAAAGTTCAATTTGTAGTTTTAAGCATACTCTAATAATTCCTCCCCTAAATTTAATATAAAAAGTGTAGTGATAGAAACTTGTCCAAAGCATACATCCTTTAAGAGCATTTTTTGCATTAAATTCATTTTTACGTTTAGTTTTTTTTTTTTTTGATACACGTGTCAAGAGATTGACCAAGAGGTCCTTCAGCTTATAGTAGTATTTTTTTTGTATAACCTTTTAAGGTAAATTACTTTAAAAAATGTTAGGAGCATTTTCTTCGATAATTCATGCTCAAGATGTTGCTATTGATGTTCCTGATCAAATTCTGAAAAAAAACATTGGTTTTGAGCTATTACACCAGAAAGATTATCGAAAGAGTCCCACTTTCGATAATCTTCCTGGTGTAATAACTCAAAATATTTTCATAAAATAATAAGTTTGATGCAGATATTTCAGAAGAATATTCAAGAACAGAATTATAATCCCAGAAAGGGGTTTGGAGGAGTTCCTCAAAGATATCAAAGATAAAGGAAAAAATCTAAGTAATTCCTGAAAAGAACATAACGCCTAAAACAGAATTCAAAGTGTACAGAAAAAAATTTATTGAAGAGCTCCTGAAGGTGCCATCATAGACGTGTACTAGGAAAAATTCTATGAATTTTCCAGTTCGTGTTTTTTTCGAACTTGAAATAATTTCTTGTGATTGAAGACATTTTTGGCAGTTTTCCTAAGTGTGTTTCAACAATACTCGTTGGAGTAATTAGACGAACTATTTTCTGAAAAACCTTGCATTAGTTATTGAAGAAATTCCTTGAAAAAACGAAAGATTGACATCTAGAGGAATCGTAGGTAGGATTCCTGAGAAATAACTCTTCCCGGGTAGAGGAGAATTGCAAATGAATAACAAAATAGCATTAAAATAAAATGTTTGAATAGCAAAATTTTTTATTTGTTTGTTTGATATAAGAGTTGAAACAATAAAAATAATAGCTATATATGACATAGAAACTTAATAATATTAATAATATTTAATATTTAATATTTAATATTTAATATTTAATATTTACTATTTAATATTTAATATTTAATATTTAATATTTAATATTTAATATTTAATATTTAATATTTAATATTTAATATTTAATATTTAATATTTAATATTTAATATTTAATATTTAATATTTAATATTTAATATTTAATATTTAATATTTAATATTTAATATTTAATATTTAATATTTAATATTTAATATTTAATATTTAATATTTAATATTTAATATTTAATATTTAATATTTAATATTTAATATTTAATATTTAATATTTAATATTTAATATTTAATATTTAATATTTAATATTTAATATTTAATATTTAATATATAATATTTAATATTTAATATTTAATATTTAATATTTAATATTTAATATTTAATATTTAATATTTAATATTTAATATTTAATATTTAATATTTAATATTTAATATTTAATATTTAATATTTAATATTTAATATTTAATATTTAATACAGGTATGTTCCGTTTTTATCACGTTCCGATTTTGTCACGCTCCGATTTTGTCACGTTCCGATTTCGTCAACAAATTATTCCGTTTTTATCAACACAAAAAAATTGATTTTTTTTTTAAATTCTCAAAATGTTTCGAATATAAACTAAATACCATGCCCACACAGTTACGGATCACCCACAGTGACGGATCACTTTGGCGTTCAACATCGGATAACTCGCTCAAAACATAAACGTTGACGTAAAACATATTTTTCCCATGTTATACTATTTGTCTTCTACCATTTGTAATGTTAAATACAACATTCAACCGCTAAATAACGGTGTTTTTGACAAATGTTAAGTTGGTACCACATAGCTATCATTATATGGTCGTTTTCTGTAAGAAGTGCCGTCAGCATTCATAAGCTCCCACAGGTGGTAAAATTCAAATGATATAGCATGTTTTATGCTCGTTCGCTTCGATTTAGTATAAATTCATCTTTGGAAAACATTTTACTTGAATTTTTATTCAAAATACCGAATATTAGCACTTATAACTAGTGATCCATAATATAGACCAGGAAATGATTGTTTACCACGGTTATGGATCACTTCCAAAGAATGTAGATTTCTGCTATTTTATGCATTGGATTCGACATTTTCAGATAACAGCACTAAGGATAAAACTAATAAAACATCAAGGTTTGTAAATTCCATATTTTAGCAGACAAAAATGGGTGGAAAACTTGGTGTGGAGCGAAAACAGTTCATGTCTCAGTTACTACAATACAGTATCACAATAAAAAGGGCATTTTACCCTTGTTTCCAGCTCTAACACTGCTATATTTTGCAGTAATATATGACACATTGTTAACTTTCGCCATACCATGCAATACAGATGCATTGAGTTGAAAATCTTTTGATTTTGCGCACTGATCCGTAATATGTCACAATTTGATCCATAATATAAAAATTGATCCATAATATGGTTTTCAGGAACCGACACAATTTTTAATTTTTATGCAATCCTATGTAAATATTACACTCAAAACAGTTTACTAACCGAAGTTCCAATTTGAAACGATTCGATTCGTGCTTTTAAATTACAATTTTACGTTTTCCATGTCGTTTTATTGAATTTTATAGGTTGGACTCCACACTATTTGATCCATAACTGTGGGGTCATGGTACTTATTTTGAAGCAATTGAAATGCTTTTCAATAGCCACAGAGTTGAATTTTCGTCATTTTGTTAATATTGAGCATCTACGATACATGGTAGATGTCAAGTCATATACGATTTAATAAGGTTTGACTTATTCTTATGCAATTATTCAATTTGAGTTTTCAAACGCAGCATGTTCAGTTGGATAAGATTGGCCCATCTTTCAACAATCGAGAGTTGCTCTGGCCACGTCCTAGCAACAACGTACTTAAAAGAGTTGCATAGACCTCTCCTTTTTCTTAAATAATATGGCTTAAAAGAATTTTTTATGTAAATTTGATAGACATATATACTCCCCCTATGGTATGAATTTTTGCATGAAAATAAAAAAATAATTTGTATGGCACTTAAGATACCTCAAATCCCCCCGCCTCCCCCCATTACCGCTTACATGATTAATGGACGATCCCATACATGTTCAGCTCTTTTTGATAAGGGATGCACTTGTGAATGAACTCAATGTTGTGTACAACGGCAAGAGGTATGATCAAGTTTATTTTATTCTTAATAAGACTGTCCACCTAGCCATAGTTTGGACAATAACTTCTATCTCTCAAACTCGATAGCATTGCACAAATTATAGCAAACAACAATTGATTAGATCCTGTTCCAAGGGGTAGGGGAAGAGGTCCAGCAAAACTAAGCAATTTGTAGAATACTTGTTTTTGATTAATTATGATTCGTGGTTTATGGCTAATGAGCCGAGTGGAAGTTTGACAACTACCAAAAAACTTAACATTACATATGCTTTGCATTTGTCCATTTAATCCAATTGCGCAGTATATGAAATGTTTAGTTTTTCAGTAGTTGTCAATCTGTAGAAGATTTTGTTGCCAGAACGGGCTGATAGACTAACATGATTATTTCATTCTTGCATTGGTCAAATGTTCTGACGTGTTTGAGTGAAGGAAACGATTTGGAAAATTATCTGTAATACCTGTGTTGGTTTTCCAGTTACAGTTGGTGACAGGTTCCCTTAACTTTTGGGAGCTCGCAATCTAAGCCAGCTATCTCCTCTCTCTCAGTTATTTAATATTATTTGTACTCAACAAAAAACTACAACTTAAGTTAGTTTATTGCCAGTCTATTTGTGATCTTACGTACAGTTCTAAACGCAATGATAGCGGAACGGCAACGGAAAGCGGAACCGGTTCACCACCATGAATCACACCATCTCAACTGAGCTGTCAACGAACGAAAGTAAACCAAGTCTGGATCGACAAACATGCTACAGTTCATGCTGGCGAACTGGTTCCGCTTTCCCTTGCCGTTCCGCTATCATTGCGTTTGGGCCTTAAAGCTAAAAGGCAATGGTGGTGCTGTTCTAGATTGGCGATTAATGCATCCTTGTCGAAGTTGGTAGTATTGTCTGTTTCATTCGCAACAAAACGCGCCGCCAACTTTCGAGCAGACTGAAAAAATCGTCGCCAGGAAACCAATCAAAGAAGGTGATTTGCCTTTGTGTTGGCAAGACTGGTGAAACGTCAAATGCCAGAAAATAAATCGAAGGAGGTGATTTGCCATTGTGTTGGTAAGACTGGTGTAACGTCAAATTCACAGCGGTTGCTTGACTTTCGACGATTTTGGCGACGGTTTCACCGGCGACGATTACAAATCGTCGCGTCCGATAGGATCACCACAATCTTTTTAATGTTAAATTTGGCAATTCAAAGCTCAGGAAACCGTACACTCTTAAAAATAATGAAAATTACTCTGGACGTAATTCTGGTTATGACTGAATGACACATGATGTAAGTGATGGAACGGCACAAAAACGTGTCCTTGAAGATGTATTGAACAAAAAATGTAATTTTAAATGTTAAAGGACACGAAAACGATGGAACTGTGATCGACATTTGCCAAATCAGACACTAACGTATTTGGAACTCGACACAAATTTACGTCATTCGGCTCGCTTCTCTTATGTGCATCCCAAAAGACGTAAATCACATTATTTTTTGGTACTGTGTACACAGAAAGACAAATCCATGTAAATTTCAGCGTAAAATAATGCATATAAAGGGAATGCCAGATTTATCGCAAATTTACATGACACATCGTGTAAAATTACACCAACATCATGTAAATTTATGCCAATTGTCGCGAAATCGGTTAGAGTCCATGCTAGATTACACGATGTCTAGCGGAAACTTACATGATGTTATTGTAATTTTACACGACGTGACGTGTAAATTTGCGTCATTTCTGGCATTCCCTTCATGTGCATGATTTTACGCTGAAAATTGCATGGATTTTTCTTTCTGTGTAAGTATTCATTTCAATTGCAAAACTTTCGCAACATAACTCCACATTTAATCATCAATCAGTTGTGACCAAAAATGCAAAAAAATGTACTGTAAAATGGGGTGAAGTTGATCACTTTTGAGAGATTATGTTCTATAATTCCAAGTAGGATGCATGTATTATCATCCATATATTTTTTAAACCTGTACTAAATGGATGTGTATCGAATTATACAAACGGAATTTTGACAAAATCTTATCGTAATAACAGAAACATTTTTCAGAATTGTAGTTCTTGATTCCAGGGTGATGTTGATCAGTTACTACGATAGGTTTCATAAATTAAAGAGATATGTTATTTACTAAATTTGAGTTCACGAAATCCGAATCAATACTCGACAAATCAAAATTTTTTGATAAATCGGTCAAATTTAGAATTAAATGTTGTTAATTGCAGAATACATCACATTAAACGCCTAAAGATATGCAATTTTCTTGGAAATTAGTAACTCGCTCACTAAAAGAACATGTTTTTTTTTGTCTGAAAATTGATTTTAATCCTCAAAAACTGGGTTCACTGAACATATCTGGAATGTATGAAACAGTTTATTTAAATGGTGTCTTTATACAGTTCATAAAACATTTCCTAAAAATTCTGTTTTCCATGGTATAATTATCTTGAATGTAAAACCGAATTTAGGAACATCAAGCGCAGCGATCAGTTAGAGCGACATCACATAAATTGTGATATTTGAAATCGGATCATAGCTCTCTTGACAGTTTATGCATGAGGGTACGGGAATGATGAACTTCTCTCCACTGATCAACTACACCCCGAATTACGGTACCTTGGCAAAAAGGCTCTCAGTTGGCAACTATCAGCAGTGTATATAAGAATACTAAGATGAGAAGAAGGCTCTTTCTCAGTTGGGATGTAATGCCATAAAGAAGAAGAAGAAAAAGAAGAAGAAGAAGAAGAAGAAGAAGAAGAAGAAGAAGAAGAAGAAGAAGAAGAAGAAGAAGAAGAAGAAGAAGAAGAAGGATGAGGATGAACAGTAGAAAAAGAAGTTGTTCCTTGTTTAATCTTACTTTAAAAAATGATCAGCTTGCCTCACTTCTTTGTAGTTATTTTTACAAATATGGTGTACCTTGTGATGCATAGGATATTTATGTGATTATTGTTTCAATATTTTATATTACTTTTATTGAAATTCTAACTAAGGAAACTGATACTATTAATGATTTATATCAAAATCATATTGATTGATAGGAATCTGCAATCAACTTTCATTACAAGCCTATAATAATAAACAATCTAAATGGTCGTCACAGCTATTAAACGTCAATACTGTGCATTAATATGATGAAAATGTGTATTATCCTGACAAAACTGCAATTTTCATTTCAAATTTGTAAAATATTTTGTCTAAGAAAATTATTCCATTTTTGTCACGGTTCCGTTTTTGTCAACTGAAAATCGCCGATCGTGTTGATAAAAACGGAACATACCTGTATTTAATATTTAATATTTAATATTTAATATTTAATATTTAATATTTAATATTTAATATTTAATATTTAATATTTAATATTTAATATTTAATATTTAATATTTAATATTTAATATTTAATATTTAATATTTAATATTTAATATTTAATATTTAATATTTAATATTTAATATTTAATATTTAATATTTAATATTAATATTTAATATTTAATATTTAATATTTAATATTTAATATTTAATATTTAATATTTAATATTTAATATTTAATATTTAATATTTAATATTTTATTTAATATTTAATATTTAATATTTAATATTTAATATTTAATATTTAATATTTAATATTTAATATTTAATATTTAATATTTAATATTTAATATTTAATATTTAATATTTAATATTTAATATTTAATATTTAATATTTAATATTTAATATTTAATATTTAATATTTAATATTTAATATTTAATATTTAATATTTAATATTTAATATTTAATATTTAATATTTAATATTTAATATTTAATATTTAATATTATATTTAATATTTAATATTTAATATTTAATATTTAATATTTAATATTTAATATTTAATATTAATATTTTACCATTGTAATAACAAAAATATAGGAAACAGTAAATAATAACTGAATCTTAATTAAGCATGAATAAAAAATAAACTTTTTGCTTTTAAAATCTTTAATAAAAATCATTTGTATAGTAAAAGGGGGCCCAGATAGCCGTAGCGGTAAACGCGCAGCTATTCAGCAAGACCATGCTGAGGGTCGTGGGTTCAAATCCCACCGGTCGAGGATCTTTTCGGGTTGGAAATTTTCTCGACTTCCCAGGGCATAGAGTATCTTCGTACCTGCCACACGATATACACATGCAAAAATGGTCATTGGCAAAGTAAGCTCTCAGTTAATAACTGTGGAAGTGCTCATAAGAACACTAAGCTGAGAAGCAGGCTCTGTCCCAGTGGGGACGTAACGCCAGAAAGAAGAAGAAGAAGAAGTAAAATGATCTATTATGGCAAAATATGATATTGAATTGTTTTCATGAATTTTTTAAATGAAGTTTTCAAATATCAAAATAATAACATATTTTACTATGATGGCGAAGTTTATATTTTTTCAGATATTTAATGTTTTTTTAGAATTTTTGGACAAATAACATATTTTACCATGATAGTTTATTTTGTTATTGATGAGTTATTGTATGACTTTCATGTATAACATTCCAATGACAAATTTTGCTTTGATTGTATGTTTTGCTATTGATGAGATATTCAATGTCATATATTATTAACATAATAATGGTTATCTAGATTGCAAAATGAGATCTTATTTTATCATCATTTTGTTATTCATCTATACCCAGGTTGTCGAATTCTTTAACATGTCCTTCGAAAAATTTCTTAATGAATTCTTTTCAAGACAACTTGGTTGATTCTTGGCATAAATGTTTTGAGTTCCATAAAAGTTCCATTTCGTCGACCAGGGAGGGGCAAGGCAACACCAAATTCTCTGAATGATTTATGGAAAGAGCTTTAGGGTTTATTCACATATTTCATAACGTCAAAAATGGCACTTTTTGGCACCCACCCACCCCCTCGTAACGCTTTTTGTATGAATATTTTACAAATTTTGTATGAGCTGTAACATCATGGGGACATCCACCCACCCCTTTCAGCGTTATGAAATTTGTGAATGGGCCCTTAGCAGAAGTCTGATTTTATATAAGACTTCAAGAATTATCTAAGAAGTTTATCATGATGCATTTTTATATTAGTATAAATACTGAAAACAATCTTTGCCTGTCTCTGGAAAAAATGTGTTATATTTTGAGCAAGGTATTTGGTATAGAACACTGAATTGATCCATAACTGTGTGTGATTCTCAACTGTGTGGACATGGTATGTTAATTCTCAAGCTATTATCAAATTGAAGTCAGGAAAGTTTTGGGCCCTAAGTTTATAATCAAGTAGCGCAACAAGACCAAGCTGAGGGTCGTGAGTTTGAATCCGGCCAGTCAAAAATCTTTTTGTGATGAACTTTTCTGGGTATTGAGTATATCCGTGCTTGCAACACGATCTATGTACATACCTATGCAAACATGTTCAATTGGCAGAGATAGCCCTCAGTTAATAACTGTAGAAGTGCTCATAAGACCACAAAGCAAAGAACCAGGCTCTGTCCCAATTACGCCGAGACGTTACGTCACGAAGAAAAAGATTATTAAGTAATGTATTCTTAGTGATTTTTATTAATCATTTTTTAACATGTAGTATACTTGTCCCTAATGTAATCTAATACCTTAATTGAATTTTCTGTAAAAATGACGATTTCATTGAAAGGTGTTATCCATTATATTATATGGATTTCCCGGGACATATCTAGATTTTTGTCCCGAAACCCGGGACGAGCAAAATGGCCGGGAAATGGACACTCAATAGTATAGATGCAAATTTTGAACCCAATAGGTTCTACAGAACCATCCATCCCTGATTCTATATCAGTACAATTGAACTGATATGTGTTCAATACGTTATGATACTTAAGTGACTTTCAATCACTCATTTTTGAAAACCGTAAGTCAGTACTCTCCCAAATCTGTTTACTAAAATAACTATTTTTGGAGCCTCGTTTCGCTACCAGCCCTGCTGGTACCACAATCCACTGAGAGATCCAATTGAGCAATTTTCTGTGATTTGCGATAATTGTGCGAAACTAATTCGATTACGCTCGGTTGATCCACGCTTGAATTTTAATAAGCAACAGCATTTATCTTCCTTACATCATACATCCATTTCGTTATGTTATAATGTTACCGAAGCAGCATCAATTAATCACACTTCTCCCCGATCTTCTCTCTTCTCTTATAGCCTCCGGAGAACGAGCTCCAAAAATCGCACGAAACCGGAACGAACCTGAGCGAGCACCAGCTGCGAGTGCAGGCCTCCCTGCAGCGACTGAACATCCCCGACTGGTACAAACAGTACTCGGGCAAAGATGGGGCCCCCAATCAGACCGCGCCCAACGCCACAGCCACGCCCGGTGCCGGAGGAATCCTGCGGAAACGGAACTCGGACGTGGGCCGGTGGACCGGCCTCAGCTCGAAAACCACCTCGCTCAGTTCGCTGGGATCGCACCGATCCGATCGGAGTCCCGTAATGCTTAGTCCTTCGGCGCACAGTCATCACGGTGGCCAGACCGGCTTTTCCCGGTGGTCCACCTCGCACCTCAACTCGAACCAGACGTCGCCGAGCGTTTCGACGAGGGGCTCCTTTACGCGGGGTGGCCTCAATGCCAGTGTGATTTCCGGGTACTCGACGGCTTCGACGACGGCCGGTACCACGGCGTCGTCGGTGGCCGGCGGGGCCAACAGTGCAATCCGGAACTCATTCCGACAGCCGTACCTCGGCTGGAGAAGCCAGGAAAAGCTAGCGCAACCACGGACGCCCGCCGAGAGGTATGTTTCTTCTACTTAACTGTCCGTCCACGCTTTTACACTGCCTTTACTCGCATAATTGTCGCATATCCATAAGAGTCGCAATGAAAATTGAAGCATTACTTAACCTTATAGGGGCCCTTTGCGTATTATGGACCCCCTACATAAAAACATAAAATTAACACTCAAAGCAACCTTATTCCTATGAAAATCCACCGGGGGAACTTCGATTACATTGGTAGTCAGCAGTTACCCACAAATTAGTCCCACCACTTTATTTACGTCCCTCGGAGGTGGAGACGAACCAGCCTCCGGCTGAAAGTCTCGATACTAAAGATAATAATAATCCCTCGGAGCTATGAACCGATGCACGAGTTCACTAATTTGACGTTAGAGCGGTGCCGAATTCACTAGTTTTCATGGTTACATAAATAACACGGCACCGCTAAAACGTCGAATAATGAACCCGTGCATAGGTCCATGCACGAGTTCACTCGTTGACGTTTGAGCGGTACCGTGTTATTTACGTGACCATGGCAACGAGTGAATTTGGCACCGCTTAAACGTCAAATTAGTGAACTCGTGCATTGGTCCATAGTGAATGAGATAGTGTTGAAGACTTGCCTGGATTCCTGGATCTATTGCAGTCAGTTTATTTGAAATGTTTGCTGAATCTGAATCACGTTAGTTTTGTATTTGGAACAAACTGAGGAAAAAAATCAAGCAACATGATGATAATAAAGCTATTGTAAATTACCAGCCTCCTGACATCGCCCATACAAACCCATTGAAAAATAACGAGCAATCATCTCTGGTTCCTACGGGGAAGTGGTTCCCACTGACAGCTTAATGTTTGTAAACAAATAACCGTTTGAGGAATAACAATCGATGATGGCGAAATATTTTTCTCCGAAAAATTTGTTTTCCCGCATAACAACAGTTATTCGAACAAACAAACGGTTACAAACTATTGGATTGCAGTACAGCAAGTCAATTTGGGTTGAAGTGATTAGCTAGAAACACATTTTAGTATTGGAGGAAAAATTCCCTAATATGATTAGGCCATTGTACGTTGTTGCTCTTGAGTTTTATGCTGATCACGAAAACATGGCTGCCTAGCACCGGGTTGTAAATTACCGATACGCGAATTTTGCTCCTGTGCGTCCGGTGTCTAGGCATGACACGCTGGCATTACACAAATTTGATCGTGGCAGGGTTTCCATTAACGATATCTAGAATCGATCACGAGACGAACCAGCCAAGGGCTGACAGTCTCGTTAATAAAGACAATAATAATAATCTAGAATCGATGTGCACAATGGACCAATGTACGAGTTCACTTTTTGACGTTTTAGCGGGGGCGTGTTATTTATGTGACCATGGTAACCAGTGCATTCGGCACCGCTCAAACTTCAAATTAGTGAACTCGCGCATAGGTCTATTCCGCGATACGATGTTCCAAGAAGGCTCCCAATTCACGTCAAAAAGATGCGTCTCTAGAAGATTGCGCAGGTATTTGGCGCAGGAGGGCGATAGTGTTAATTACAGCAGCATTCACTAGAGAGAAAGTATATATAGGTTTTGGTTTAGAGGCTTTTTGCAAGGACACACTGGTAGGTGTGGTTTTTAATCCTTAATAATGAAGAGAATTAAACATTTTAAAAGTTTCCATGTGATGCAATAATAAGTAACAATCACATACTTATAAATAATTTGACATATCGTATCTTATCTTGGTTTTACTTCCAAATGATTGAAAAATTGAAAAATGATACAAAATTTGAGAAATTGTTACTACAATATATTTGTTTTACTTTCTTCGGAATCAGCTAATGGGACTGTTACGCAGGTAGGGGGACATAGGGCAGTATAGACAGTGTCTATTAGACACCCTGAGGAATTCGTCTATTTTAGCTGACAAGACATAAATACAATATAATTTTTTATGTGCAGTATGCTCTTAGAGGACATGAGTATTTGGTAAACGTTATTGCATAATTATAAAAAAACTTATTTTGATTCCAATAAGGTTTGAAAACAGCTTATATTTGATAGTAATTATCAAGCTAGCGGGGCAAAGTGGATACTCCTGTGGGGCAGTATGAACCTTAACATACCTTCACAGGATCTCGTAAAATGAAGTACCATTGAGGAAACCATAGATATAGATCACTATGCCACTAAAAATGATTGAAGCCAATTTTCGACATTTTTCGTAGTGATGCTTTCAATGTTACCTTCACATTAGATTTCGTCCATAGATGACGATTTTAAAACGATTTGAAACGGCTCCGTATCATAGCCATTGCATTGGAGACTTAATATTTTTGAAAAGTTTTGTATCTGAAGAAATGTTTCTTTGTCTTAAAAGTGTCAGCTTCACTCTGTCTCCTAGTGTCCATTTTGCCCTAAAAGGAAATGCATGTTTCATATAAGTTTTTTAATGTTTTAAAGCAGCAAAAAAAAATAACTATATTTTTGAATACAGCTAACATAATTGAAGATTCAATCAAAAGCTGCACTATCGGACAACTTGCAGTCAATTGCCTCTGAAACCTCATTTAGTGAGGTGTGAATATTATAGTTTTTGAACCCAATTACATAATGCTCAATTTTTCAGTTCAAAATCATGGTTTAAAACGCTTCACGCCTGCATTGCCGATGGGAAGTGAACCATATAGATCCACAGAAATGATTTGGTTATTTTCTTGTGAAAGCATACTCCTGCATTCGCCTACCAGTTTGAAATTCTGAAACATTGCTTTATAAAGCTTTTAATGTTCTTACGCATTCCTCTCCAATAAACTGATTGTTTGATGGAATTGGTGGTTTTGTAGACGCCGAAATGACCCTTCACCTAATGGTAAACTTTGAGCAAGTTCGGAATCAATGCTTTTGGTAACCAGATTCGCCAATCTCCAACTTTGATGGTGCACATGAATTCTATCCTCTATTTTGTACTGGTCCACTCTTTATCACGTCGGTATTGGAAAAGCTTTGCTTGACCTTCTTAATCTATAATTTGCTTCAGCGAGTTTAGAGGCCAAAATGGCATAATAAATTATTCATTATTATCAAATTCATCCTTCTGAAACAAAACAGCTCATATGCCTCTAATTGAACTCTCTGTTTGTGCAAAAAACTGTTGATTGAAATTCGAATGGTTCAACATGGTTTGTTCGAGTAATAAATATTTCAACTCCTGGAAAGCTCGAGCTCGGTTGGTATCCCAACTTCATGTTCGATGATTTAAGAGCAGATCGTACAGGGGTCTGGCTCTCATAGCGAAATTTGGATCAAAACGTGCAACATAACTGTCTAGTCCCATGAAGCTGCGAAGATCTTGCACAGATGTTGGAATTGGTAAATTTCGTATCGCTGCAGTTTTAGCGGGATTAATAGAAATATCGTTCTGTCCTATTATATGTCCCAAAAATCCGCTTACTCTTGGGAAAAAATTGGATTTAGATATACTTACTTTGAGACCAGCTTCTCTAAGTCGCAAAAAGAGACGGCGTAGATGAGTTATGTGCTCCGAAAAAGTAGCCGAATGTACCATCAATTCATCTATATATTTTCTACGAACTCCAATATATCAGGACCAAGGATGAGGTCCATCGTTCTAGAAAAGTTGGCGACTGTCGTGTTAACCCCAACAGTAAGACGATGAAATCGTATGCTTTTGAATTATGCATGAATCCAGTACAGTCACCCCACAGTTATGGATCAACTAAGGGTCATTTTTCACAACAAAATGTGATTAAAAATCATGTTGACGCTGTACAAAACCGGATTACCTCCCTGGCACTGCGGAATATAGTTGTTTTAAGAAATACACCACAACATTTGTGTTCATTTACGAAAAATTGTCGATTTCGATAGAAATTTCAAACGTTGTCCATCCCACAGATGTGGATCAGTGGGAGAGGTGGTTCCTTATTATGGATCAAACCGACTCATATTATGGATCAACACACTATAACAGCAACTTATCTGCGAGGTAAATGAATGGAGTGTTAGGGAAAGTATACTTTTTGGCGTTTCTTTTGGAATCGCCTTATCTTTGATTCATAACTGTGGTATGGTTTTCACTACCCCACAAATATGAATCAACGCTTCTAGGAATATGGTAGACAATTTATTTCCTAGGAACAGGGACAATGCGTAAACGTCCATTATAGTTGATTGCGATGCTGTATAGATTTATGGTTCACGTAGGTAAAATATGTTCTGCGTAATTGCAACTTTATTTGATGAGATATTCTCCGTTAAATCCAACTCTGATCCATATCTGTGTGCTATCCATAACTGTGGGGTGACTGTATTTTGACGATGCTATTGTTGTATAGATATTTGCCAGTAAGAGGCGGTCAAATCGATTGTTGAGAAGTACTTAGAGCCAAGGAATTTCGCCAAATCTCCTGAATATTGGGTGGTTTTTCATGATCCTTGATAAGCACCTTGTTCAATCTACACGCATCTAAACACACTCTGACATCTTCTTTCTTCTTAACGGGAGTAACAAGAGGATTCACATAGGCCGTTGCACTTCGGGAAATCATACCCCACTGCTCCATTAGATGCAATTTTTCATTGACTTTGCTGACACGGGAGAAATGAATGAGATACTGTTTCTGGTTGAAAGGTGTCATCCTCCACCAAAATTTCATGTCAGTACTCGGACTCGCTGGTGTGACCAGGTTTCTGATCCGAAAATATATCCTCAAACTCCTTTGGTAGCTCTTTCCACGCCAGCCTTTCTTCTTCAGTGAGTACCAAAGAGCTGACATTAGGGGCATCTCGCTCCGATAGTCTATCCTCCTCACCATCGAAGTTCATCATGATTTCACATAATAAGACTTTTCGTGACCACCTACACTGAAGTTTACCTACAGCTCGACGTTATTATGTAATAAACAGATCTTCTTTTCATCTTGGTGTATCCAAGCGGCATAGTTATCTTGAGAATCTTCTCTTAGGATCATAGAGTAGATCAACTCTCGAACGACGACAAAAGGAACAAGAAACCTATGTTGGCCAAAACTTATCTTCAACAAGACCTGCAAATTGTCGTTTTTGCTTCTCTTTCCAAATGCTCCGCGTAAAGAGATGGTTTTTATTGGCAACTCTGGCATTGCAATATTATTCTTCAACCGATCGTATAGATCAATCGAGATGCATGCAAGATTACTCACATCGACTGTCAACGAGTGCATCAAATTGCAAACCCTCCAGTTCTACACTGCCGTGAATCGCAAGTCAGTCCCATGTCAGAAAATGAATGTGAAGTTTTCAAACTCGTTTTCCATACAAATAATCAAAAACTTCCAGCAGATTGGAACATGTACCAATCTCAATGAAACTTTCAGAAATTGCTTTTCACTCTGATATCTTTCCGTGGAAAATATAAAGATGGCCAAAACATGATTCGTTTATGTGTTACACGGTGCGTAAATCTATAGTGTGACTGATATGCGGTTATTTTTCACTATGGGAAAATTTGACTTGGTGTTTTTTTCCTATTTTTTCTGAACAAATCATGTTGTCTCATAAGTACATTGGAAGTTATGTTGAAAACTGAACTCAACCCAATTTTGACGAAAATGCAGATGGAACTGACTTGCGATTCACGGCAGTACAGTAATGTAGGAGGATCGTTTGAACTTCTTGTTCTCTTTGACTCTTGTGTCACTTCCTCTTTCTAGAAGTTCTTCACGACCGACAAACACTGTTAATACGGATCTATTCCTTCGCCCGACTATATCAACCAGTACATGTTGGCTCTCCATATTTCTCTCCAAAAGCTCCGTAGTATTATTTTCTGATCCTCCAGATATTCCTTGTCCACGTGCCTCTGATATTTCAGCAGCCTCGGGAATTAATAGAACAATCAGTTCCGCCTGCTGTAGAGTTCGATCGTCCGCATCAGGCAAATTATTGTTTCAACTTGCAGTTGTAGGTGACTAACACGAGGCGTTGAAGCAAATTGCACTCAGAATGAGAAATTATGATCAGAAAGTACAATTAAAATACAATAAAATATGATTAATATAAGAATCGAAATCAATGTTGATTGATCTGAAACTAATCTGAAAGTTTTAAATTTTGCTAGTTATATTGATATTCATCTCTACGATTACTTTTCTTCGAACGCTTTGATCTACGGAGCTCAACTATATCGTCAACGGAAATCGGTTGCTTCCGGCCTCCCTTCGGAGCCTGTATCTGTGGATCCTCGCCCATGGGCGGCGGCTCTACATCGGGAAGGATTATGCTATCGTCGTGTCTACCGGTTTGTTTCTCCTTGGTTACCAAAACTTTCGGCCCTTGCCAGGTGGTATCCGCCTTACAGATCCTTATCTGCGTTTGATGGGCCATTGCGACCACGTTTCCAATGGAAACCTGACTCAGATTCTTCGACATCATCGTCCCGGGTGTTCATTCTTTCCAGCAATTCGGAGATGTGCCTGTCCGCTAATGGCCCTGGTCTATACGAATCTATCAGATTCACTGTGTCACGGTGTAAATTTTTCAGCTTGAAGCACTTCTTCCGAATGTGGCCTTTAATTCCGCAAAAAATGCATATCATATGGGAATAGTCGGGTCGCTGCCATTGCCGATGTCCCCGTCTTTTCCGTGCTTGGGTATTACTTGCTTCTGCTCTACGTCCTCCTCGATATGGTTGCTGCCATCTCTCCGTCGGTCTAAACCTAAACGACTTTTAACGGGTCCTCTACCGCTAGTACCTTCTGCCCCATCCTGATGACGATAGATTTGGGATAATCTTGACGCCGTTGCTCCTACCTTTTGGCTTGGACTGCTGTACATTGCTGCTACCAAACTAGAGTGCCCCCCATTTTGTTGTTCAGCTGTACCGTCATTAGCTCTAGCTACTTACCAAGTTTATGAGTTTTTCGGCATTTGCCAGAGTTAATTTTTCCCCACTCAAAAGTTGTTGTCTAAGGTTTTTATCCCTGATGCCGGCTACAAAGCGGTCTAGGATAGCAACCTATTTATAGTTCTCAAAACCACAAAATTCGGCCTTTTATTTCAGATTCAAAATGAAGTCCTCCGTGCTTTCGTCCGGATTTTGGACCCCGGTAGCAAATTTGTTCCTTTGTACCATAGCGATTTTTAAGGTATGAAACGATATCGTCTAGTGACGCTTCTTCAAAATTTTCGGCAGGATAAAGGTGTTTTATCTCGGCAAAAATAACCGGACCACTTATTGTAATAAAGTAGGCCATTTTGTCCTCCTCCTTAACATCATTTACCCGGGAAAAATATTTCATGCGTGTGTACCAATCCTTAAACGATGTACCACGACGGTAAGGCTCCATAGTAAAGGCCACGGTGGAACTCATTGTACCTATTATGTTCTTTTCTAGCCTAGCGTTAGCTTCACCTTTGCAACTCTACCTGAGCGATCGTCGTACAAGATGCCTGAATTCCTTCGAATGAACCGAGGACAATCGTCCTTCAACTGTTTCTAGATTTCCGCAGCGTCGAAAACCCTTTCGTTGGTTCAGCCGAGAAATCTGTCGGAAGTCACCCGAAAAATTCACCGCGAACTCTCGAACCTTTGTAACGGCTGCTGAGATTTTCTCTGGTTGCTAAATCTCTTATCCGGTGCCCGTCGCACATCAAAATAAGGCACTTTGGTGGTGAAAACTTGTTTTTCTCACTTTGCACGCGATAGTTGTTTTCTCGTCGCCACTTTTCTATGTTTCCGTACCGGACAGAGGGAATGAAAAGCGAACTGACTTTAGCGAAAACTTGGTAACGTGATGGATATTATTCAAAGGAACTTCTGCTTCAAGTGGAGTATCAGAACAGACTGAAGTCTGATTTATTTTAGATCTTGTTTGAGCCCTTCGGTTCTCGCGCTCGTTCGTCCGATGAACTTATCTACGATGACGTCACGCTGCAACTTTCAGCCGGAAGAAAACCTTTACGGCGGGCCGTGTTTACAGAAAATGAACGATTTCGCTACACATTCATCCACTTCATGTTCATTCGGTGAACATTCCTTCACTGGATGTTGGTCCGGATGTCATTTTATGTAAACACAGCCCGCATTTAGAGCGGAAAAGAAAAATATAATCGACAATAAAAGAAGACCGTGGATAATTCCAGAGACGAACGTCAAATGACAAAACGTTAGGGATGTTCATAACGAACATATCATTCAGGAATACTAGGGGAAAAGCACTAATTTTCGACCTACAAGAAATCTGTGCCAATTTTCAGATTTCCATACAAAGTAGGCCAAAATCGTATGAATGGGTCGAAAATTAGTACTGGGTCGAAAATTGGTGCTTTTATCCTATTAAGTAATTTATCAAGGATTTTTTTATGAGTTCTTTTAGAAACTCCTGCTATGACTCTTTCAAAATGGTTTCCAGAATGCCTGCATCAATTTCTTCAGATATCATTTCACCTTCCAGATGCATAAGAAACCCTCCCACAATTCTTTTTAAAATTTCTCCACATTTCCAAATAGATCTGAAAATGAGTTTTTCTTTAAAAATTTCTCCAAGTATTTCTTCGAGAGGTTTCTTAAAAGAAGTATCCATTTTTTTTATCTTCTGAAATGTCTGCATCTTATTGGAAAGGATTTTGTCAACAGCACTGCGGAACACGTTTTTGTCTCAAGCATCAAAATACCGCTATTTACATAATTCAGAATTGCTGAATCTATTGCCGTTTTCAAAAATATCATAGCACGTCTAATTTTTGAGATATTGGCTGTTGAAAATGCAAAAATTGACTATTTCAGCCAACTTGCATACAAGTTTGCCAACTTGTAAGGTGATTAATTTGTCTAATTTGCCACAGAATTCAAACTTTATGTGTATAACAATACTTATCGGCAAAGTTTATAATACTTTCGATGCGGAAAAGTTATTTTTTGATGGTTTAATAAAGTGTTGTATTTTCCCATATAAGAGAAACGACGAATTTTGTATAAAGACAGCAGCCATGTCGAAAAAGTCGGTTTAATCCAAATTTAATCGCGCAATTTCAATCAAATTTAATCCAATATGAAAGTTTAAATGCAAAATAGCATGCTTAGTGGAAAAGATCACAAAAAAGTTTGTTAAATTTTACTTTAAATTTTATGTAAACATCAATAAAACTAGTGTGTTATACAACTTTGGCGACCTATAGCTAAAAATTGTGACGTGCTGGAACATTTCTGAAAATGGCATCAGATTCAGCAACCCCAAATCTACTCGAGACACACAATTTGAGCCTTGAGACACGCAAAAATCTCCTTTTTGTTGCGCTGTGCAGTCTATCCAGAGTATTCCTCATGTATTTTGCAGAAGTTTATTATTTTTCTCTCATACTAGTTGAACTCCAAGGATTACTTCAGAAATTAGTTCCAAGATGAGTACAGTAGTTACACTATCATGGTTTGAAGAATGAGTTTATACTATGGGATAATAAGTTTATACTCACATTTCAATACTAAAGTAGGGAAAGTGTACCAGTTATGGCCATAGTGGTTCCCTATTTGGCCATACGTGAAATATCGATAACTTTCACATTTTAAATCTTT
Source organism: Aedes aegypti (assembly GCF_002204515.2). Taxonomy (NCBI): domain Eukaryota; kingdom Metazoa; phylum Arthropoda; class Insecta; order Diptera; family Culicidae; genus Aedes; species Aedes aegypti. The sequence goes on from NC_035108.1 coordinate 388,145,224, forward strand.
TTGAATGTTTAAACACCAAGATATATATTTAATCTTACTACTACAACACACAAAATATTTCAAAATATGAAAACATTCTAGTTATCCCGTATGGCGAAATAGGGAACCACTATGTCCATAACTGGTACACCTACCCTATTTGGAATATTTTTCAAAATTTCTCTATAGTAACTTTCATACAAACCTACATTGTCTTTGGCCACCTTTACATCACCACCTAGCAAGCTGAAAATTTCTCATAACACTGTTTTGATGGTGATGATGGCAAGGGAGATACGGGAGATTGAATTAACAAACATTTTTTAAATTTGGACCGCCCTAGTATACACTCCAAAAATATAATTTGCTTTTTCCAAAATATTCTTTTAGAACATCCTATAACATTTCATCCAGGGTTTCCTTCAACTGCTATTTCTCCCTTTTTTCTCTCGTTAGGAAATCCATGGTCGTTGACACACTTCTGATATGTAACGCCAATTTGGCGGAAGTATTGTAAATGCAGCGATTCTCGTTTTGTTAGAGATAATTTTTCATCATTTTAATTTTACTTTATACAAACATAAATTAGGATCAATATTTAGTACTTCTATTTCCATGTGAACATTTGTGGAGGGTCAAACTAAATACTCTCTGCTCCGTTTTAGGCTCGCATCATCGCTGCTCTCCCAGCAGAAGCTCAAGGAGCAACAGCAACAGCAGCACCATCACCAACATCAGAACCAGCAAAAAGTAGAACCAGTAGTAACACCGGAGATCCAGTCATCCATCAAAGAGGTCACCTCCGCGATTGTACATTATGTAAATGACCAAACCAACCGACACTCACGCAGTAGATCCACTAGTCCAAGCCAAAGGTGGGTACCGAAGGACCAAATTCATTCGAAGATAATCAAAGAAGTAGATTCGAGAGTTGTACCTTTTAATTCCGCCCTAATTGCTTGCCTTTTGACAGGCACGCGTATTTCGATTACCATTTGTGGCCTTCTTCTGTGACAGTTACTTGCATCGACCAGTAACTGACACTGAGTAAGACTACAAGTAGTAATCGAAATATGCGTATTTGTCTAAAGATAATCCATTAGGGCGGAATCAGAAGGTATAATACCTAGTCAAATCTACTTTTTCGATTCCCTTTATTGAGTTCTGCTCAGAGGTCCGAAAACGTTAACTTCAAATTTCAATTCTAAACTTTAAACCGACTAACGCAACTTATCCCATTTTAGATGTTGGCTAGAAAGTTCGTTCGTTGGCACCAAACCGTTGGACTCCCCGCAGACGCCCATGATCGACAACAGCAGTGGCTCAGCACAAGTCGTCGTCCTGCAGCATCAACAGCAAATCAGCACTAGCAGCAGTAGCACGATGGCCGGGGATCACTACCGGTACAATGCCGGCCGGATGAATGGCGTCGGTGAGTCGACGCTGATCTAATATCCCAAAAAAAAAAAAACGGATCAGCTTTTGATATTCTACTTTTACATAGACATACACCACACTCACAAGAGAAAGCGATAGTTAGAGAGAAAATTCTCTATTTAGAATCGTTCTCGTTTAAAGTTTTGTTCGTGTTTTATAATTTTATGTTTGAGCTACATTTGTATACATTTATATACACACATACACCACTCTCTCTTGTTACTACTGTTTAGCGATAATGGTTCTTTAGTTTTTGGTTTTAAGTTTGCGCGCTCGATTACAATTATACCATATTTTTTGGTTAGCTAAACGAAACGAGGGCAAAAGGAAAAAGATGCGAGGCGCTAATCGGAAATTTATCTAGGTTTAGTTATTTTTTTTTGGTTTTAGTTCGAGTTACTTTCGGCTTTTTTTCGGATCAAGTACAGCTTAGACAAAGCGGTCGGAACGAGATTTTGTCAGTACAATTTCAAATCTATTTTCGGATATCTGCTTCCATATGTCGGCAAACATTTTGCTCAGCTAAATTTTCTAAGCATCAAGCTAACGCAAGTTTTTGCATTATAAATGCATTTCAGATTATTGACTAAAACCAATAGGGATCAAACGTATACAAACTCGAACATTGTGAAACATTTGAGAAAACAATATTTTGTATAGTTCTATCTTAAGGCAGGCTTAGGCGTAAAACGATAGCCGTTATCGTTTGGCAAATTGTAAAAAAAACACGATTGATTGAGAACCATTGTGAAGCATTGTTCTGCTCATAAAATCATAGCAATTACATAGACGACAGTAATGGTTTAGTTTTTTGACTTCATGATTAAGCGAACCCCGGACAACTACAAATCACAGCTTCCAACATATAATCACTTTTGATTTCCCTCATTCGTCATATTCATCATTCTACTAATCACCTCCTCTTATTTAAATGACAAATTAAATTAAGGAGCGTTTTGATTTGTGGGACCTTCTTCCATCATTTTTTCCCAATTTGCTTCCAATTCCTACAAAAGTGATTATCGACACCATTTTGGGAACAAAATTCAAATCGCACCATACTAATCATCAGCCGAGACACATCATCTACCTACCACATCCATCCGATTTCGAAACCAACTCACCATACCATTCGAGCATGCATCAACCAGCAGAAGCTTGCGTTGGTTTCCCGCCAGAGGGCCCCATCCGCGAATAAACGACCATCCCGCGCGCGCAATGCTATACTTCTCGGTGGTGAAAAGTGTTTCTACACATTCGAAGCGCCGTGTAGAGTTCTCACTTTTCATCCAGCGTTCGAACCTTCTTCGATTCCCATACAAAGAACTAACCGCACACATCATCCGTCCAAATAACGAGCTCGAATCGTCCTCGCATGTGGTGATCAGTAACCAGCGGTGCCTTAAAACTGTAGAAAGCGAAACTGATTCGGAGATGGTGCTTAACTCCTTACCGCCAAGCATCACATGAAGTCAAATTGATAGTCTTTTTAGTTGCCAAGCCCAGAACCTAGCGAAAACATTGATTACGAACGAACCCACTCGAAATTTGAAAAAAAAAACGATCGAACATCCAGTAGAAAGTCTAACATCCAGTAGAGATTCCGTTAGTGTTTAACTTGTAGCTAAATGTGTATGCTTTAAGAAAAAAAAAGGTTCCAGTTGCAAGTTTGAGTGAAACTGAGAATGTAATACCCAAACCTAGTTAGACACTAGTTATCGTATCGTTTGCATGCGTCAGCGTTGGGAGTTTTCCTCTGTTTTGAATTTTGAGTAGTGCAATGTCAGTCGATCCCGTTCTATATAGCTTACAAAACGCAAGAATCAGACCCATACCAAGAGCATCATCTGGGACGACCATTTGTTGTACTGTTACTATTATGATTTGAACTTATGATATGATTTTTTTTTTCATTTGTCACTACTGTCATCAACATATAACTAATAAACGAGGAATAACCAACTGTAATATTTTACCCTTAATTCTTAGTTTCCGCGCTATTTGTTTTAAGTTTTAATATATTGTAATTACGAGAGAAAGAGAATAGAACTATTATTCTATTATTTAAACAATAGCTGTAATTTTGTATAAGTATTATTATTTAAATAAAATTCGAAAAGGTCTTTACAATTTATTATCGCAGTTTATTTTCCATCCGTGTTTTGTGTTTTAGTTGTCTTGATTTCACAGATCCCTTGCTTTCTATTAGTTACGTTGTACCTGCTTTTTCTTCTTATTCTTTCATTAGCACGGGGAAAGTCATGGGGACAGTTATCCAGTGTTTCTTGAGATACGCAACGCCAGAACATCAGATCGGAATTGTATGGAAACTTTTCGGAATCTATGGCGATTTCAGATGAAATATCGATGTCACAAAAGTTCAATCCATCGAACGCAGTGTTTCTCAGTGTAGTTTTGAGATATCTTACAATTCAACCGATTTGTATTTTTTCAGAAGAAATCCTTGTTGTCGGACATTGTATAGCCAATGTTTCAATTTTTTTTCATTGTCTAAACACAAAATGGCGGGCAAAGAAATTGTGTATGGGGAGTGATGGTCCCGCAAGGAATATGATCGATACCGACGCAGATTCTGAAAATTGAAGATTTTTCTGTGCACTATTCCGAACACTTAAGGCCAACCGTGACTTCAAATGCATTTAAAAGGCATGAATTAGATGATATTTGTGACAATTTTATTTTCTTCGCGAAACCTAACTGTTAGTTGTTGGGTGTGCTAATAATAATGTTGATTTAATTTATTTTAGTATTGATTTTACGTGAAAGTATGCAACAACATTTTGATTCAAATGTCGAACAGTTTGTTCATTCTGTCTCATATTCCTAACACCTTGATTCAAATTCCGAGCAGCACGAATGAATCGTATTCAAATGAAAAATTTCGCAAATAAATCTTTCTGAGCTTGTTTTACTGATCTTCTTCTTCTTCTTCTTCTTCTTGGCATTAACGTCCCTACTGGGACAGAGCCGGCTTCTCAGCTTAGTGTTCTTATGATCACTTCCACAGTTATTAACTGAGAGCTTTCTTTGCCAAAGTTGCCATTTTCGCATTCGTATATCGTGTGGCAGGCACGATGATACTCTATGCCCAGGGAAGTCAAGGAAATTTTCTTTACGAAACGATCCTGGACCGACCGGGAATTGAACCCAGACACCTTCAGCATGGCGTTGCTTTGTAGCCGCGGACTATAACCACTCGGCTAAGGAAGGTTTTACTGATCTCTAACTAGCGAATATTTACAACTTCAAAAGTATAAAATAATTAAAATCGAATTCCAAATGACTACCATTTTCTGAAAATTTGGTGACATATTTCAGTGAAACTTTTCAACCAAATCGCCATACAAAAACCGAGTGTTCGGAACATGAGTGTGTTCGCAATTTGAGTCAAAAAGGTATCGAGAAATGAACAAGTTATCGTGATTTAAATATTTTTTTGTGGCAAAGAGGGTTTCGCAAAGTTTGAAATGATTCTGAATAAATTTGGCTATGCGCACGCGATTCATTTGTAGTTTATTTGGAAATTACTATAGAAAACGCTAACGTTTTGTATTCAGCCCTCTATCTCTCCGTTATAACATTCTAGTTCACAAACTCTTCTAAAGTGAAAATTTTCCAGCTACAACTTTGCCGAAGGCCACATTTTTCTAGGACGTCAGGATAATTTGTTGTTCATGATTATAAAGTGGGTTTACATGTAGCATGCTCAATTGCTCAATCAAGTGTTCGGCTAACAGTTAGACTTTGCGAAGGAATGAAAATTTACACAAATATCAGCCAATTTATGTCAATCAGATGCATTTCAAGTCACTGTTGGCCTTAATGTTTTAAACAGTGAATTTAACTGTTGTGATGGAAAATTGATAAATCAACGATTCAAGTGATTCTATTTTCATCGGTGAATATTTTTTAATAGTGTGTAAATATGCCATAGAAAAATGTGTAACGTGAGTGGTGCGAAGAAGAATAAAACCAGAAGTTGGAAGAAACATATTTTAGCAAGGCGCTAAAAACGCATTAAAATTAACTGTTTCCAATGAAATTAAGTGAAAAACGGAGGTTCAGCAGGTACAATGTATATGCATGAGCCAGCTGTAGCAATTTTATGCCACAATCAGGTAGGTAAGGAGAATTTATTTAGCATAATATGCTTGCACTCGATCGCCCGATCCAGTTGCGTGGCGAAGGGGGTGAAAGTGGGAAGAGGTGCGGTAGGTGCCATATCTGGCGCCATATTTGGCTTTGCTTTATAATGTCCTTAAGTGTTCGGAATATGAGTCAAAACGGTATGTTCTACTGCAAAAAAGCAGTGTTTTTCTTAAGGGGGCAGGATCCGTCATTGATTTCCGAACTTTCAAAAGCAGTTCAAAATCAAGAAAATTTACTGGAAAATGTGTTCACTGTATTCTATTCTCCACCCGACACACAGTGATCAAATTTTCATCGAATAATTTTAAGATTTGAACAGAAAAACTGCTTTTGAAGTTTCGATGATGACGATGATTACGATGACGGAGCGTTGAGCGGTAATGTAATTGAATGATCATCTCAACGTGATTTAGACTTCGGAACAAAAAAAAAAAATTCAGCCATTCCATGAAATACCGATCTAGTGGGTCTCCGAATTCCGTGAAAATTTGCTGTTTTGTACCTTATCCGAAATAAGGTTACACGTATTTTTGGATTTTTTGATTAGGGTGACCATTTCCGAAATAGGGTGACCAGAAAAATCGCGATTCTGCAAAATTTTTATTTTTAAAAAAATTATAACTTTTGAACCGTTCGACCGATTTTCAATCTTTATGGACAAAATGAAGGCTAAAAATTTTGACTTTTCAGGAAAAATATAAAATTTCACAAAAATTGTGTTTTTTTCATAGTTTCCGTTTTTTCGTGTTTTGAAGGCCTCGGGACCGAACAGGCTATCGCTGTTCTCATTTTTTTCTTAAAAGTTCAGAAAATTTTACGTAAACTGTCAAATTTTCAGCGATGTATGTTTTTTAGTTTTTGAGATGTATTTTTTTGAATAAAAAATCAGTCATTTTTCATCGGCACACACTGTAGGTCTCAGCGCATTAGATTTGTAATGTTTAAAAAAATCATAACTTTTGAACAGCTCAACCGATTTCCAATCTTTTTTTATTGAATGAAAGCTTAAGGTCTCAGCTTTTCATAAAAAATAGAAAAAAATAGAAAACTTTGAAAAAAAAATCTCATTAAAATATATGAAAATTTCTAAAAAAATATGAAACTTTTATATTTTTTCACGTTTAAACAATTTTTTATCAGATTTTTCAATTTTGTCTGAATAGTTGAAATTTTAAGCTTTCATTTCATACAAAAATATTGGAAATCGGTTAAGCTGTTCAAAAGTTATGAATTTTTTAAACATTACAAATCTAATGCGCTGAGACCTACAGTGTGTGCCGATTAAAAATGACTGATTTTTTATCTTCAAAAAAAATATATATGGTCGGCGTTAAGTCAGAGTGGACCAAGTGACATTTTTCATATTTTGAGGAAAATGGGCTTAAAGTCTATCGCTCTGTAATTTTTGACCTCGTTAAAATTTTGTTTCAATATCTCTACACATCTTTGTACTATTTTCAAGCAATATTATGTGAAATGATAATCATGAAAAATCATAATCCAAACCTCGGATAGAACGATTTTTTGATGGACTATGTGTACTTGGTTCACTCTGACTGAACTAAAGACCACCGTTCAGTGAGTTGGTTCACTCTGACTGAACAATTTCTAGGAAAATAACAATCATATAATGCTTGCATGGTCAAACTGGGTGCATACCTCTAAGACAGGCCTGCCCAACCTTTTTGGTTCTTTTTCGACATAAATGGTTGGTGCGTGCGCAAGAACAGACCAATATAAACAAAATTAGTCCCAAATGAAAGCTTTGTAGTATATCTGTCTAATTCATGCTGAAAATTTTAAATTTTTATCAATCTCTTCGCTAGCGATGCAAGCAAGGGAAAAATTCAGTCCGGCCCGCGGGCCGGATCATTTTTTGGACTTTATTGCATCGGTAGCAAAGACATTGATGTAAGTTTTAAATTTGCAGCAGGGATTAGACAAATATACTACCAAGCTTTCATTTGAGACTAATTTTGTTCATATCGGTCTATTCTTCTGAACGCACCAACCATTTATGTCGAAAAAGAGCCAAAAAGGTTGGGCAGTCCTGCTCTAAGATAAACAGATTATCAAGACCCTTCGACACCCGTATCTTAAATTCTTCAATAATCCATATCGTCAATCCCTAAATTAGTGGCATTTTGATAGCTTGGTTTTGCAGGGTCAGGGCATTGGAGACCAGAAATATTCAGATGTGCGTTCAGTCAGAGTGGACCAAGTGAAAATCTTGAGTACCGACCAAAATATACTTGTCTAATTAGCGAGTTCTAGGACATGCCATACATATGTCATAGAACTACCCTGAACTCCTATCGGACTTGGAAATCGACTCAAAAAAAGCTATAATCAATCAATTTATTGCTTTTAAACACTTGGTCCGCTCTGTCTGCACAGAAATTGTAGCAATTTCTGACCACCCATCAAGACATGACAAATGGCCAAAAATCAAAATCAAATGCATCAAATTAAGTAATGTTTATGAATTTATATTGATAGATGAGTAGAAGAATCATTCGATGTCATCAAATCTGACAAATCTCTTGAAATGGTTTCATTTCATCGCATTCCTCAGCGCGCTGAACATTTTTGCTGATATGGCAATAAACACTTGGTCTACTCTGACTGCACGCTTTTATCGATTTTTATTGATCATCCAAAGTAAATTTATTACATATCTCTCGCAATTTACAGCATTCATCAAATCTGATCAAAGTGAAATGGAGGTAAGGTGATTTCGCATCTACTGAAAGAATAATCCAATTTTTACAGATTTTGTACTTGGTCCCCTCTGACTTAACGCCGACCATATTAAAAACTAAAAAACATACATTGCTGAAAATTTGACAGTATACGTAAAATTTTCTGAACTTTCAAGAAAAAATTCGAACAGCGATAGCCCCTTTGGTCCCAAGGCCTTCAAAACACCTGAAAAGTCAAAATCTTAGCCTTCATTTCGTCCAAAAAGATTGAAAATCGGTCGAACGGTTCAAAAGTTATAATTGTTTTAAAAATAAAAATTTTGCAAAATCGCGATATTTCGGAAATGGTCACCTTAATCAAAAAATCCAAAAATACGTGTATCCTTATTTCGGATAAGGAACAAAATAGCAAATTTTCACGGAATTCGGAGACCCACTAGATCGGTTTTTCATGGAATGGCTGTATTCACACATCCAATCAAAATGTGGTCTTCGGCAATGTTGTTGCTGAGAAAATTTCACTGGAGAAGGCTTTGTTCACTTTTCCATAAAATGGTGCCTTGCCTTAACGTGGAGCGGGGACTGAGAGTAACGCTGGGATCAAGGACTCGATACTTGAGGTGGATTGCTGACTCCAAACGGGTGGTTTTGGTCCTATAACAAAACCATCTCCCCGAAAACCATTACCCCGAATATAACGTTATATTGAATGACACAATTTAAGCATTACCATCAGTTTGAAAATAATTAATTGTCACAAAATCGAATGCACACATATTTTGATTCTCACATTGCCCTTAAAGAATAGCTGATGATTAAAATAAGGATAAATCTTCGATAACAAGAGCATGAATTCAAATCAAAATCAATTGATTAAGAATATTTTGAAGTAGGAAACACTTCGTCCTACTGAGGAGAAGTTTCCCGTTCCCGGAGCTTTAGGTTTTCTTTGTCATATGTATTAGAGACAATTCGATCGACAATAACCTCCAACGAACAAGAGAAGACGTGCTTAACCTCAAGTTGATGTTCCGTTAAATGTAATTGGTGTTCATATATCGAATCCTCGTTTTGGAATTTGCATCGCAATAATTTTCGGGGTAACGGACTATTCGGAGTAATGGATCTCAGGGTCTTGGTTTTCTGGGTACTTGACCATTCGGGGTAATGGTATTCGGGAAAATGGTCTAGAATCTCTCTGACAGGGCTTGGAGAAGCATTCACGACTAAGGTGACTCGGTGACAGACAATTCCTGCACTTATTGTCGTACGTGACACATTTTGTCATTCATGGGGAAGTTATTAATTATTTTTATTATTTTTATCATGATTCATTAGGAATATTCAACAGAATTATCTGAATAAAAAACTGGTATTATAAATTAAGGATTCCAAAATGCTACACGAAGTTCAAATGAACATAGAACTTCGTGTAGCATTTATGCAAAAATTTTTGGGAAAATATTTAACGGAGTAGGTATCTGAAAAAAATAATCTTGGAGCTATGACTGGAAGTACTCTTTCAAATTACGAGTGAAATCCAAAGTTAAATTATAGACGTATCTTGGAAGAAATTCTTTAAAACTATTTAGAAGAAAATTGGATCCATAGTAAATTTTTGAACACAATCGAAACCAATATAATTTTTGTTACAAATTTCTGAATGTTGAAACAAATGTTGGTGAAATTTCAGAATTTAACTATCATATATAGTAGAATCTAATAAAGCATTTTTGATAAAACTTCTTTTTGAAATTTTGAAGAAATTTGTTGAGGAACTTCTAGTGGGATTTGTGGAAAATATGTATATAATTTATTTTTCATGAAAGCATTGCGGTAGAATATTGGTGGAATTGCTGAAAAAAATGTGGAACATAAATTTCTTATAACTGTTAGAATATCCCTGTTAAATTTCTTGATTTGTTTGTAGATCTATGGTGGCCAATCCTCCGCACAAGAATCATGGTTAATATTTGTGGATGAATCACTGAAAATTTGTGTGTAGAACTGAGGAGGAAATTTGGATCAATTATTCGTAGATATTTCTAAAAAAAGATCCTACTTGTAAATTATTAAACATTTCACCATTTATTCAGAAATAGTTGCTTAAGTTTAAAAAATCTAAAAAGTTTTAGTCAATTTCTAACTATCAAGAAATTACTCATAGTTAGAATTTTTTATTGAGACATGTATTCTTTCAGAAAACGAGATTTGAGCAATTCTCGCTGAAACCAGGCCGCCATCGGCACCGATCGTTAGAATTCCAATTTTATGTCACTGATCGCTAGTTTTCAATAAAACTTAAGGGTGGTCCTTTCTGTTTTCTCGAATTGGTGGACCCCTCGTACGCCAGCTAACTGAACAGTTTGCGAAAAAGCCCATTTTTTGATATTTCTTGGGTATTTCTTCACGGGATATGTCTCATATTTCGCTTGGAACACATAGCAAATTTAGTGGCGTCGTATACAGAAAGGATATAGCTTTCATTTAAAGTTAAAAAAAATTTTGGCGTCCATTTTTAATTTGGCCGCCATTTTGAATTTTGTTAGAAAAATCGATTTTTCACCATTAGCGCACCGCTAGTTTTGAATTCTGAGATCACCATCAGAAAGCTGGGGAAAAATTGCGTAAGATAGGCTACAAAAACTAGGTGAGCAAAGGTTTTTACCCTATGATATGAACGATTTTCTAAATCATGTTCTACTATTTTGACGTATATGGCGAGTGCAATCAATGCAAACAAAATTTTTTGTACAACAAAGAAGCAAGTTTTCAATCGTTGGTGTATTATTTGAGACAGATGAATAATAGGAGTATTAATATGAGTGAAAAAATCTGGCGGCCATCTTGGATTTTGACGCCATCTTGGTTTTAAGTAGTAGAATCAGTTTTCACCTTGATAGCACTCAACATGTTGAATTTCAATGCTACCGTTACACTTATTCTTCTTCTTGTTCTTCTTTTTACTCACGTTACGTCCCTACTGGAACAGAGCCAGCCCTTCAGCTTGACTAGTTTTAAAAACAAATAATCAAATAGGATTTTTAAACGCTTATTTGCTACCTGAATGATTCTTCAGCATATCTTCGAGTTGTAAAATAGCATCATTTCTTTCATTTATTTGGTCTAAAACCATTGATACAAATGAACAATCAGTTGAACAGCTGAGATAAGATAAGAAAGATAGAATCTGATTGTTTTTTTTTAACGGAGGCCTTATAATTAAACATGATGAGCACTGAGATGGTAAAAATCATGCAACTGCTAAAAATCAAGATGGCGTCGAAAGCCAAGATGGCCGCCAGTGTTTCTAACCTCGAAATTATACACCTGCCTTTCTGCATTACGTCCCCATTAGAACAAAACCTGCTTCTCATCATTCAATTTCGCTATTTTTCACATGCATGTTGGGCGGTACTAAAAACGATAATTTATGACTTAGAAAATCAAGGATGTTTTTTGCTTCAAAATTTAAGACTTTTATTATAAATTAATACATTTTTGTCAATGTTTTACGTTAGAACTACAGATATTACCACAAGGCTTACTAATGTCCCGACACGCAATCTATAAACTTCATACAATGAACAACAATGCATAGGGTAAAAAAATGTTTGTTTAATACAATCAATGTTTTTTTACGGTTTTCATTTATTGAATTTATTTATTCATTATTACTGAATTCACAGATATGTCGAAGAATTATTCTGTTGTCAGAAATCGCATTAAAAAAAAATTCCTGTTTAATAACCTGGATTTATAACTAATAAAGCTGAGTATCAGGCTCGGTTCCAGTAGGGACGTAACGTCAGTAAAATGAAGAATAATAAGAAGAATAGTATACGTAACTTTTTTATTGGTAGCCTCTAAATTCGACATCCTGAGTGCTATTAAGGTGAAAAATTAATTCTATTACCTAAAATCAAGATGGCGTCAAAATCCAAGATGGCCGCCAGATTTTTTCACTAAAATAATATTCTTATTCTTTATTCGACTCGAATAAGACACCAAAGGTTGAAAAATTGTTTCTTTGTTGTACAAAAAATGATGTTTTTATTGATTGCAATCGCCATATACGTCAAAATCGTAGAACATGATTTAGAAAATCGTTCATTTGATAGGGTAAATACTATTGCTCACCTTGTTTCTGTAGCCTATCTTACGCAATTTTTCCTCAGCTTTCTGATGGTGATCTCAGAATTCAAAACTAGCGGTGCGCTAATGGTGAAAAATATATTTTTCTAACAAAATTCAAAATGGCCGCCAAATTTTTTTTAAAGTTTAAATGAAAGCTATATCCTTTCTCTATACGATGCCACTAAGTTTGCTATGTGTTCCAAGCGAAATATGAGACATATCCTGTGAAGAAATACCCAAGATTTATTAAAAAATGGGCTTTTTCGCAAACTGTTTAGCTAGCTGGCGTACGAGAGGTCCACCAATTCGAGAAAACAGAAAGGACCATCCTTAAGTTTTATCGAAAATTAGCGATCAGTGACATAAAATTAGAATTCTAACGATGGGTGCCGATGGCGGCCTGGTTTAAGCGAGAATTGCTCATTTATAAAAAACGAGCATTTCCAGTCAGTTTTACACTGCTTCATTTGGACGATTGATTCAATTTTTATATTGACTAGCATATCTTTTTAAAACAGTGTTAAATCTTTTCACTTATTCACTCACAATTCAAAAACAATTTCAGAATTTTTGTCAGTTTTCCAACATCCGAATATTTATTGATAATCTTTTTGAACTCATAGTCTCTAATGCATAAATAATATAAGAATTTTTCCTTAACGCATTCCCAATTTGCCTAAACATTCTGCTGAAAGACACCAATGAATCAGAAGGTATCTCAGAGTTTCATAAAATTTCTCCCGGAGGTATCAACTCGACCAGTAGATTACATTATAATGGCATCATAATTTATTCACAATTACTAACAAGTAACATACTTCGTTCTACATTTTAATTAACATTTATTGGTTTTTCGGCCGTGAGGAAGTTGGTATCCCCTTGACATGTGCCTTAGGGTAAGAGAAAGCTCTCTCAAAATTTCAACTCGATTAGTTGCTCCACCAGCTGACGCTTCTGCAGTGCAATAGGTCAACCTGAAACCAAGAGTTGTTACCCGTTCTGTGGCGTAGCTGTTTAACGCGCCCAGTCTAGCGTATTGGGGGTCGTGGGATCGAAGCCCACCAGAACGATTCTATTATTTTTCACAATTTACATCTCACTTTATCCAAATGGACTTTTGTGTCTACGAATTTCAGTTTTTTTAAACACCGGCGGCTGGATTAAGTCGTAATAGACATGACAACCCTAGTTGCGTAGATCTCTGATGTTAAATTACAGTTACCCCACAGTTATGGATCAACTAATTTTATACAACAAAAAGTGATTAAAAATCATGGTGACGCTGTACAAAATCGGATCACCTCCTTGGCACTGCGGAATACAGTTGCTTCAAGGAATGCAGCACAAAATTTGCATTAATTTACGAAAAAGTGTCGATTTCGATACAAATTACAACCGTTGTCGTGGTGGTTCCTAATTATGAATCAAACTGACTCATATTATGGATCAACACACTATAACAGCAATTCATCTGCGAGATAAATGAATGGAGTGTTAGTGAAAACATGCTTTTTGGCATTTCTTTTGAAATCGCCTTATCTTTGATTCATAACTGTGGTATGGTTTTCAATACCCCACAGATGAGCAATTCTCGCTGAAACCAGGCCGCCATCGACACCCATCGTTAGAATTACAATTTTATGTCACTGATCGCTGGTTTTCGATAAAACTTAAGGGTTGTCCTTTTTGTTTTCTCAAATTGGTGGACCCCTCGTACGCCAGCTAGCTAAGCAGTTTGCGAAAAAGCCCATTTTTTTTATAAATATAGGGTTTTTTTTCACGTGATATGTCTCATATTTCGCTTGGAACACATAGCAAACTTAGTGGCATCGTATAGAGAAAGGATATAGCTTTCATTTAAAGTTGAAGTTGAATTTTGTTAGAAAAATCTCTTTTTCACCATTAGCGCACCGCTCGTTTTAAATTCTGAGATCACCATCAGAAAGCTGAGGAAAAATGGCGTAAGATAGGCTATAGAAACTAGGTGGACACTCAACTCGAATGAAACACCAACGATTGGAAACTTGTTTCTTTGTTATTCAAAAAATAATGTTTGCATTGATTGTACTCGCCATATAGGGGTCATGCACAAATTACGTCACGCTCCGAGGGGGGGGGAGGTGGTCAAGCCAAGCGTGACAAGCCTTACAAAAATTTCGGAGGACTCATACAAACTCGTGACAAGGGGGGGGTGGTCAAAAAAGTAGAAATTTAGCGTGACATAATTTGTGTACCATCCCATACGTCAAAATCGTAGAACATGATTTAGAAAATCGTTCATTTCATAGGGTAAATACCATTGCTCATCTAGTTTCTATAGCCTATCTTACGCAATTTTTCCTCAGCTTTCTGATGGTGATCTAAAAATTCAAAACGAGCGGTGCGCTAATGGTGAAAAAGAGATTTTTCTAACAAAATTCAAGATGGCGGCCAAATTCAAAATGGCCGCCAATTTTTTTTTTAACTTTAAATGAAAGCTATATCCTTTCTCTATCCGATGCCACTAAGTTTGCTATGTGTTCCAAGTGAAATATGAGACATATCACGTGAAGAAATACCCTATATTTATCAAAAAATGGGCTTTTTCGCAAACTGTTTAGCTAGCTGGCGTACGAGGGGTCCACCAATTTGAGAAAACAGAAAGGACCACCCTGAAGTTTTATCGAAAACTAGCGATCAGTGACATAAAATTGTAATTCTAACGATGGGTGCCGATGGCGGCCTGGTTTCAGCGAGAATTGCTCATCTGTGGGGTATTGAAAACCATACCACAGTTATGAATCAAAGATAAGGCGATTTCAAAAGAAATGCCAAAAAGCATGTTTTCACTAACACAGAAGATATGATTCAACGTTTCTAGGAATATGGTAGACATTTTATTTTCCAAGAACAGGGAAAATGAGCTTAGTAAAATATGATCTGCGTAATAGCCGCTCTATTTTGTGTGATATTCTCTGTTAAATTCAATTCTGATCCATATCTGTGTGCTATTCATAACTGTGGGATGACTTTATTACTGAAAGACAGGATCTAACAATTCCCCATGTTCATCAAAAATTCCCATTTTGCAAATAATTATGCCTGGGTCTATGCCGATTGTTCCGGTGCGAATTTACACTGTGTGCTTCCTGTACTGATGATTTTTAAGGCTGGCTTGTCACCAAACCCCTGTCTCGCTGGAGGACCACCGTGCACAGCACTGTTTAGAGTCCTACGCTGGCACTAGGACGATGATCAGCCACTCCTATCATGGAGAACAGACGCTCTGATAAGCTACACCCTCAGAAGCGAGGAGCCTCCCTTCCCTGTCAGCATACGACCAAGGTCCCATCGGGGTTGGTTACCCAATCTTCCCTACGGTTACACCATGGGGAGGTAGGGATAGGAGTTACTGGACAAGAGGCCAAGGACCACAAATGGGGTATGTTTTATACCTGCAGATACGCAAAGTACCAATGGTACGCATTGTCATTTACCATCATTTCATAATTATAGAAGAGTAAAATAGTCTGGGAAGCTGATACATGAGTTTAATCTGGTAGTGGTGGTGATTGGAACTACTAGTAAAAGTAAGTGCATTTTGAAGCTTGTTTTCGACGAAGGCGAAGTAGGCCGCCATTGAAATTTGTATGCGCTGATTGTTGCCAATTCATCTCATGATTTCGAATCAAAGAAAATCAGTTGGTTTTGCACTGACACACCTGAAAAAGTACCAGCATACTTTATGCATGTTAACGCGTACAGTGATACTTTTTCAAGTCAATATAAACTATCAAGGCTGAGTTTTATCACTTTGGAATGCAAGTTGGAAAGTCATCATTGTTGCCAAAACGAATGACGGGCTACTTAGCCTTAAAAAATTAGAAAAAAATAACTGGCTTATGGACGAATCCATAGGCTTAAATAGCTTTCAATTGATAACTGTGGAATTACTTATAAGAATACTGCTGCTGAGAAACAGGCTCTGTTACTTTAGAGTATTGACGCCAGGAAAAATCTAAAGGATAAAAAATGTTGAGGAATCATTACTTTTATCTTTTATGCACAAGCTAAAGAAGATCTCCATCAAACTTGGCAAGTTAGTAGAATTGATCAGAATCCTTTACAGTGAAAAGTTTCTCTTTATTTCCTTTATTGCCTCCCACTCAAGCATCTTTTGACTTGATAATTATTTTATTTTTATTTGCGCTTAGAAGATGCTAACTAAAACATCCACAACAAACAACCAACAAACTTTTATCACGGTGTTCCACCTTCTCATAACGGTTTTTTGTATTTTCCATTCACTTCCTTCCTCACATTCCGAATCATCGGCTCTCTCACGTTTCACATTGTTACAAACTGAACCGCAAACCGCATCGTCAACCATTTCCGAAACCCTCCCAATTCCTTAAATCCCTGCCGCCCAACGTTCAATCACGCATCACGTTCCACAGTGACTCCGACGGTTCCGACTTTCTCCCTGCCACCGGACCATCTGCAATCGCCCGGATCAGCGACCCTCGAAGACGTGCTCGCCTCGCTGCTGGGCTTACCGACCGTCACTCACAGGTCCTCAGGTATGAACCTGTAAGTTTTACTCCAACTATCAATGGAACTAAAACAAACCCGCTAAACGTGCATCCAACTTATCAAACTATGATTCTAAACGGCAAATCAAAATTCTACTCTCAAAGTTGTTGCAAACTATAGCTGAATGCGTCGCTCGAATCGTTGTGGTTCCGCCTCTTGGAACGGTTGTTAGCTTATTTTTTAATTTAGGGTAGCAAAAACTTTAGGAAACAAAATCAAAAGACTTAAGAAATGTACGCTAGAGATTCATATTCTAGGTCGGATCTAGATAGTTATCAATTGGATGTTGTTGTACCCTTTCCTTTTCCATAGCTATGTGCTGTAAACATATTTTCATCTCAAATGCTTGAGCAATCATATGGATGCCTTATCGAAACTCATGTTGCTGTATCAGATCAGGTTCATATGCGTTATACAATTGTATGCGAAGTTTGTAGGGGCTTATCGTAACTTTAGAAGTTTCGTAATCCGTATTACCATTTGCATTAACCATTCCCGGTCCTATGTAGCATTTAAGATAGATAGCCGCTAGTTGTGATTGTAAATAATTTCTTTTTTTCCAAAATGTTTAATCTTACATTTGTTCGATGTTTCGATGTACATCTGTTACTTCATTTAGCCAAAGATAGGACTAGTTGTTATCTAATTGTTGAACTCCAAACTATCCAAAATCATTAAAAACTAAGAAATAAATATTCTACTTCGAGAGAATGATGCTAGACTAAGTATAAATCGTATGCCAAGTTGTCAATAAACCGAAATGCATTAATTAAAAACTGATAAAATGCTAAGCAAACGAAAAAAGCGCTGTTTTCTTTCAATCATTTAAGCTTGATCCATTTAAAGCAGTTTATGTTTGTCTTGTATGGTGCTCGTGTATTACTGTTTGCATTATTCAATCGTATTGGTTCAACTTCTTTGTTATTTGTGTTTTACTTTCAACTGTTGTTTTTTAGTTTTAATGTTTGAACTCTTTCTACCGTGTCTATCATGTTTAAAAATCTACCTTTTCTATACATACTGATTTGTTCATGAATGCGTAGTGTACAACTCTTTTCAGCAATGAAGTTTCCAGTGTCAAGCATACAGTGTTTATGGAAATTACGTAATATGTGAAACTAGGTTAATCTATGACGAAAAACAACAAATCGAAGGGACAAATGGTCATCAGAAAGGCTAAATAAGAAGAAAAAGAAGAGACTTTGAATTTAAACTCCTTTTCTTGACGAATTTTCAATAAGGAATATCTATTTTTGTTTTTGGTGCTTTTTTCTTTGACATATTTTCCACGCCTGAATGGTTTCTATATCAGGATTTAACTTTGAAAGTAGGAAATATTTTGTCACACACTCAGGCAAAAGTACTACGAATATCCATTGTTTCCCCTTATGTTTATTTGCCACAAGAAATAGGTATGTTATCATTGATTCACCTTATGAATTGAACTGAATCATACCAATGTGGTGTCTTGCTTATTTCATAAAACAGCCTTATGAATATTAATATGATATTTTAAGAATTTCTTCTTTCAGTTGTATAAACTTCATTACTTTTTATAACACTAATTATTATTTCTGCATTCATTTTGTATACCTCGTGGACTATACATTCCATTCTAAATATTTACAGGAATTCCAATACGTTAATTTACTAAATATAAGGTTATTGATTACCTAACGTGCAGAAATCGAATTTCTACCTACTTTGTCATGTTACTGCTCGAATAATAATGCAGTATTATGCAATAAAGTACTATATGGTACTATTGAATATCGAGCAGTGATGCGGCGAAAAATGAAAATTCGATTTTTAACGTTAGTTAAGCCATTTTCCAAGGCAAACTAGATATCAATGTAATATGAATTGAACCATTACTCTCTTTTTAATAATCTGTATATTTGTTCATTTGTTTTTTTTTTTTATTTTCACGATCATCCATTGCCGTAGTTCCTTCCTCATAACTAGACTTCTAAAAAAGTTGACTGCAGTTTGTGGAATGTCAACGATTATGCTGCTCTCCAGTCGAATAACTGTTCTGTCAATGGAATTATACCTGAAAATTCAAATCCGTATTAATTTCAAATCCTCTGAAAAATTACCAACTTATTACCTTTTAGAATATTCTAAAAAAAATATGATGCTTCAGCAAATCAATCCGCAATCAGCGTCCAATTATGCTTCCATTTGCATATTTTCATAATAACAACCTTATGAGTTTTTCACACTGATGAGGAATCTATGACAAAAGGTCGAAAGACAAAAGGTCGAAAGGACAGAAGGTCGAAAGACAAAAGGTCGAAAGGACAAAAGGTCGAAGAACAAAAAAGAAGGGACAAAAGGTCGAAAATCTTTTTTCAAAGAAGGAAAAATTTCCCACCATGCAAATGATTTTCGACCTTTTGTCCTTTCGACCTTTTGTCTTTCGACCTTCTGTCCTTTCGACCTTTTGTCTTTCGACCTTTTGTCCATAAACCATGGAAATCATAAGGCGCGCAATGAAATTTGTGAACGTTCATTATAATTAACTATGTTATCAATTATGGTTATCATTTCAACGGTATGAAATCCATAATAGCCTTTTGAAATAGGTTTTTATACATTTTTCAATGCTTCATAAGGGAAAATTTATGAAATTCGTTAATTTATTTGCCTGAGTGCAGACAATAATGCATGGATACTTGTTTTAATTATGAATCGTGGTTTACGGCCAACCAGCCGAGTGGAAGTTTAACAACTACCGAAAAGCTAAACATTACATATAATTTGCAATTGGATTAGATGGACAAATTGATGTGAAGATTTGCGAAAAAGTTACACGTCTTCTCAGTGAGAATCGAACTCACGACTCCCCGATCTCTAGTTGGGGCGCGTTAACCACTACGCCATGAGAGGACTCATGAACGCAGAAGTTAACCTGAATTCGATTTCAGCTCAATAATCACGTGGTCCTCTTTCGCAAAGTGCACCTCTTTCGGAAGAATTAGATGCCCATCCAAACACAACGCTTTCTATATATATCCAATGCCTAGCCCGAGAGCGCATTGTTTTTTAGATATAGGAATAGCACACTACACTAGCCAGCAACTGCGCTGGCTGAGGTTTCTATTGTGTGGGCTTCCAATGGGTCGCGACGTTCTCAAACGACCGGTTACGGAACATGAGTCCGTTGCTCGATAAATACTTGTTTTAATTATGAATCGTGGTTTACGGCCAACCAGCCGAGTGGAAGTTTAACAACTACCGAAAAGCTAAACATTACATATAATTTGCAATTGGATTAGATGGACAAATTGATGTGAAGATTTGCGAAAAAGTTACACGTCTTCTCAGTGAGAATCGAACTCACGACTCCCCGATCTCTAGTTGGGGCGCGTTAACCACTACGCCATGAGAGGACTCATGAACGCAGAAGTTAACCTGAATTCGATTTCAGCTCAATAATCACGTGGTCCTCTTTCGCAAAGTGCACCTCTTTCGGAAGAATTAGATGCCCATCCAAACACAACGCTTTCTATATATATCAACGGTTACGGAACATGAGTCCGTTGCTCGATAAATACTTGTTTTTAATTATGAATCGTGGTTTACGGCCAACCAGCCGAGTGGAAGTTTAACAACTATCGGTCGTTTGAGAACGTCGCGACCCATTGCACAGTGGGAAAAAAAGGTAACAAACCGACGAAGAATTCTGTATCTTCTGAACGCAACGAGTAATCCTTGAGAAAATACCTGTATCTTATGTAAAAATGTCTAAGGAATCGAATGAAACTGGTTCTGATGGCCGCACGGATCGTTATCATGCCCATTTTACCCGAATTCCCCATTTTTATTAGGTATTTGATAGGATTTCTCACATTATATGCAGGGAAACTGTGTATGAGCTATTGAAATGACGATTTTCAAACGATAAGAATATGAAGATGTGGATGCAGAAGTTTGACCTGACCGCACGGATAGTTATCATGCCCATTTCACCCAATTTCCCCATTTTATCAACTTTTTCATATAATTTATCATATTATAAGCAGGTAAACCGTTTATTAGCTATTGACATAACGTTTTCTAAGCGGTAATAGCCTAGAAAAGCGAGTGCATGAATTAAAACTGACCGCACGGATCGGTACCGAGCTCATTTTACCCGAATTCCCCCATTTATCAGGTTTTTGATAGGATTTCTCATACTATATGGGTGGAAACTGTTAATTAGCTATTGAAATAACATTTTTAAGCGATAACAGTCTGATTAGGCGAGTGCATGAGTCTATGCTGACCGCACGGATCGTTATCATGCTCATTTCACCCAAATTCCCCATTTTATCAGCTTTTTCCATGCGATTTATCACATTATAAGCAGGAAAACCGTTTATCAGCTATTGACATAACGCTTTCTAAGCGGTAATAGCCTAGAGAAGAAAGTGCATGAATTAAAACTGACCGCACGGATCAGTGTCAAGCTCGTTTTACCCGAATTCCCCAATTTATCAGGTTTTTGATAGGATTTTTCATATTATAAGCAGAAAAACTGTTTGTGATCTATTGGAACAATATTTTCTAAGCGATAACAGTCTGAGCAGATAAAAGCAGGTGTTGAAACTGACCGCACGGATCGTCAACATGCCCATTTCGCCCAAATTCCCCATTTTTATGAGTTTTTTTTCATGAAATTTACCTTATTATAGGCAGGGAAACAGTTTATAAGTTCTCGGCGTAATGTTTACATAGCGATAATAGTCTAGATAAGGGAGTGCAAGAAATTAACTGACCTCTTGGATAGGTATTATGCTCGTTTTACCCGAATTCCCCAATTTATCAGGTTTTGATAGGATTTCTTATATTATATGTATGGAAACTGTTTATGAGCTGTTCAAATTACGTTTGTTAGATAAAAGGAATGTAAAGATGCGAGTACATGAGTTGGACCTGACCACACGGATAGTTATCATGCCCATTTTACCCAAATTCTTCATTATATCAGGTTTTTTATGTGTTTTATAATATTATATGCAGGGAAACCGTTTATTATCTATTTACATAATGTTTTCTAAGTGATAATAGTCTAGAGGAGGAAGTGCATGAATTAAAACTGGCCACACGGATCGGTAGCATTTTTATTTTACCCAAATTCCTCAAATTATCAGACAGTATAAAGAAGTGAATTTGGGAATTAAAGCTGGTCACACGGATTGGTAACATGCCTATATTTTTATCCAAATCCCCCATTTTATCAGGTTTTGGTAATATTTCTCATATCATGAGCAAGAAAATTTATTGTAAACGTCTTATACTGCCCATAACTGCATATTTGTAACATTCGACAAAAGTAGGCATTGAGTAAATGGGGTACCAAGTTTGTATTTTACTGCAGTATGGGAGGAAACTAAAATTTCAAAAAATCATTAAGAATTCAAAAGAGCTTATTTGAGGCTAAAATTTTGCACAACTCATACCGCATATTGGGTGAATAGACAGAAAATTATTCTGATATAAATTTCGTTGCTACTACATTATGAGGCTCATGTATAATCTCAATGTGACTGTTATGCGGTTACATTTGCCAGTGTGACAAAACAACTTGGTATTTTTTTCGAATTTTCTAGAACAAACTCACAGATTTTAGTAAGTTGATCGAAAATATTTATCATTTGATGACTCTCCCCGGTATTAACTCCAATTTGTCAAAAATGTCGAATGTGACTGTTATGCAGTTATGGGCAGTATAGTCAATTATAGTCGAAAGAAATGAGTACTGGAATTAAAAGTTATCACAAGCGTCACAAATTCTCCATATGTATCTGATTCTTGATTGGACTTCTTTTAAGATATGCAAAAAAAATTCTCTAAGCCGGTAGCGTAATCCAAGCAACAACAGTCAAAAAAGTGAGTGCAGTAATTCAAACTGAGCGAACGGATTGTTGAAATGCTTATTCTACCCACATTTTCTATTTTATTCGCAATTGTAAAGCTATTGAAATAACGATTTGTAAGTGTCAAGAGCCTAAGCAAATAGGAATAGAAACTGATCGCAAGGAGGTTCGTTATTATGCCTAATTTATCTATTGGGAACCGTTTCTTCGGATTCGAATAAAAACCTATCGAGAGCAGTGTTCATAGTACACAGCTTCAAAGCTTAAATTTATTGGAAATATTACATAATTCTTTTACTTTAGAATAACTTACATTCTAGTTTTACTTCAATTTTCCCTGAGGAATAAACTCGCCACCATTTCTTACTCTATTCCAATTCACAACTAATCCACTTCAATACAGTTTTATATATCTACATACAACAAGGTAAGTATTGCCAGTTTCACCAAAAATCTATCGCAACATTATCCATATATCTCCATTTTCCATAGAAAAATTGATCATTTTGACTCAGGAGTAACTTTTGAAAATGGCCTATAATTTTTAGCATGCAACTTATTTTAAAAATTCTAACTACGAAACTGTTGATTTAATGGAAAAATGTTCTATGAAGAAGTTGTAGTGAACCGTTTGGCCTACAAGAAAAAAATATACACTGAAAAAAAATTTTGTCACTTAGAAAAAGGAATTTCAACTTTTTATAAAGTTTAACTGTTTATATAACCGACCGACCCATCACCCCGAATGACATTACCCCGAATTCCAAAATCATTGGGAAATGTAATCAATATCATCATGTCAAGATAATTGTGAATTCGGGGAAATAGCATTCGGGGTGATGGAATTCGGAGTAAAGGTACATTCGGGGTAATGGAATTCGGGGTGATGGGATTCGGGGAAATGCCATTCGGGATAATGGCGTAGAATCGTTGTCACGTATAAAACGTTATTTCAGCAGCTCATTATCAGCTTCCCAACATGTAATAACAGAAGTCCTTAAAAAAGGGAATTTGCGTAAAATGAGTATAACAATGAACCGTGCGATCAGTTCTAAAATCGTCACTCATTTGCTTAGGCTCTTGGCACTTAGGAATCATTATTTCAAAAGCACATAATAAGTTTTCTTGGACATAGCACGAATAATACTTTAGGGGTCGTCCATAAATGACGTAGCTTTTTTAGGGGGGAGGGGGGCTTCATGAATTTGTGACGATGTGTGACAAGGGGGAGGGAAGGGTCCTAGCTAGTGGAAGTAGCATTTTGAATCACTTCGGTAAATTGAGAGGAGCTGAAAAAATTGAAAAGATTGAAAAACTTCAAAGAAATTTTAGATTTTATAAATAAATGCAATCCAACAGATTTTTTAAGCCTAAAATAATTATGTAACATTAACATAAGCCTTAAATAATTATGTAACATTGTATACATGTCTAAATAAATAAATTTATAAATAAACAAATTGAAAGTAATTTAAATTAATAAATAATCGATGCTTTAACGGCTTGGAAAACTTTGTTTTAGTTTTATTCATATTTTCTGTTAGAGCATTATAAAAAAAAATCGTTATGATGAATATTAACATTAAAACAAGATATTTATTCCGTGAATTATGCTTTCAATGTTGCAGGAAATCTTCACCCAATCAACTCATCGATTTGTTTTGATATATCAATGCTCTTGATGTTATCGAAATTGTTCTATCATTCAATTTTCTTAAGAATTCGGTAATTTGAAGAAAGGTTATTTTTATTATTTAACAGTTTCATTATAGGTTGTGTAAGATTATTTCAGTATGGGGAACAATAATGAAGTTTAGCTGAAATATTGATAAAGATAAATAATTGGTATAATAAGGCTGATACAAATATATATATTTTTTTAATGTCACCCCCCCCCCCTTCAAAAATCCGAACATTTTGAGGGGGAAAAAAAAAAAGATTTTCCTGTTTTTTTGACATCAGAAAGGTTTTTTTTTAATTTTTAAAGTAAAACAACAAGTAAAATAATGATCCAGAACGCGTTTAAAAAAAGTTTAACAATTATCGTTAAAATAAAAATTCGAAAAAAAAATACTTTTTTCTATTTTTATTTTTTTGTTCCTTATTTATTTTTATCCCCCCCTCGTAGCTTCCAAGTGTCTCGGACATAAAAAAATATTATTTGTATCAGCCTAACTTGTATCCATTTTAAATTAAGATATATCGTTGACCATTTTCATTGAAATTTATTTCCTAACAACGAATAATTGAAAAAAACCTCTAATATAACGAAATCTCTTTTCAACATATTATAAAATCTATTGTACTTGTTACTGTTAGCTTCAACAATCCAATTGAAGCTTTTTCCTTTTTTTCTACATTTTCAGCTGTAAACTTGTTTTTCATGGTAACAACAGCAAAGGTAATACAATTCAGCCAACAACTTAAACAGGAAAAAATTATTTAAAACTGTTTTCCAAGTAACTTTTTAACTCTACTGTATATCAAACGTTTGCAAACCATTATTCGTTAGACTATCCTTACGTTTCAGTCAGTAAATAATATCAAACTGTGTATTGAACTTCTGAATTCAAATTTTTTGTTTTAACCTTATTGCAAAGAAAAACAAATAAAAAAAATGATAGGGGGGAGGTTGCTTGATATGCTACGTATTTTCCAAGAAAGGTATCAGAATTTGTGACGAAATGCTACGAGGGGGAGGGGGGTTTAAAATATCAGTGAAAAAATGCTACGTCATTCCCTTACAATTGTGATAAAACTAGAATATGTGGGTAAAATGAGCATTTCAACAATCCTTTCGCTCAGTTTATATTACTGCACTTACTTTTTTGACTGTTGTTTCTCGGACAATGTTACCTAAATAACTCATTACAAGTTTCTTTGCATATACTGTTATCGTTTCATAGTTCATTATCAGCTTCCCTGAATGTATGAGTCAAGATATATCAGGGTATCAGATTTATTATCAGAATTTCAGAATTCAGTATTCAGAATCAGAATAATCAGAATATCAGAATTATTAAAGGATATATCAAGATCAATATCAGGGTCAGGCTTCAAGTTCACTAAAGAAGCCAAGAGACAATGGGGATTTTGGGTAAAATGAGAATGATAACGATCCATCATCCATTTGATTAATTGTAATTATTGTATTCCTTTTCGCTGACTTTTATAGCTTAGAAAACATTACTTCAATACTTCACGAACAGTTGCCATGCATATATCAATATGAGTAACTATTATATCAGAAATCAGAACGAGAGTCTGATAATTTGGGTAAAATGAAAATGCAACCGATCCGTGTGGTCAGTTTTAATTCATGCACTTCTTCCTCTAGACCATTATCACTTAGAAAACATTATGTAAATAGATACTAAATGGCTTTCCTGCATATAATATGATAACACACATGAAAAACCTGATATAATGAGGAATTTGGGTAAAATGGGCATGATAACTATCCGTGTGGTCAGGTCCAACTCATGTACTCGCATCTTTACATTCCTTTCATCTAACAAACGTAATTTGAACAGCTCATAAACAGTTTCCATACATATAATATGAGAAATCCTATCAAAACCTGATAAATTGGGGAATTCGGGTAAAACGAGCATAATACCTATCCAAGAGGTCAGTTAATTTCTTGCACTCCCTTATCTAGACTATTATCGCTATGTAAACATTACGCCGAGAACTTATAAACTGTTTCCCTGCCTATAATAAGGTAAATTTCATGAAAAAAAACTCATAAAAATGGGGAATTTGGGTGAAATGGGCATGTTGACGATCCGTGCGGTCAGTTTCAACACCTGCTTTTATCTGCTCAGACTGTTATCGCTTAGAAAATATTGTTCCAATAGATCACAAACAGTTTTTCTGCTTATAATATGAAAAATCCTATCAAAAACCTGATAAATTGGGGAATTCGGGTAAAACGAGCTTGACACTGATCCGTGCGGTCAGTTTTAATTCATGCACTTTCTTCTCTAGGCTATTACCGCTTAGAAAGCGTTATGTCAACAGCTGATAAACGGTTTTCCTGCTTATAATGTGATAAATCGCATGGAAAAAGCTGATAAAATGGGGAATTTGGGTGAAATGAGCATGATAACGATCCGTGCGGTCAGCATAGACTCATGCACTCGCCTAATCAGACTGTTATCGCTTAAAAATGTTATTTCAATAGCTAATTAACAGTTTCCACCCATATAGTATGAGAAATCCTATCAAAAACCTGATAAATGGGGGAATTCGGGTAAAATGAGCTCGGTACCGATCCGTGCGGTCAGTTTTAATTCATGCACTCGCTTTTCTAGGCTATTACCGCTTAGAAAACGTTATGTCAATAGCTAATAAACGGTTTACCTGCTTATAATATGATAAATTATATGAAAAAGTTGATAAAATGGGGAAATTGGGTGAAATGGGCATGATAACTATCCGTGCGGTCAGGTCAAACTTCTGCATCCACATCTTCATATTATTATCGTTTAAAAATCGTCATTTCAATAGCTCATACACAGTTTCCCTGCATATAATGTGAGAAATCCTATCAAATACCTAATAAAAATGGGGAATTCGGGTAAAATGGGCATGATAACGATCCGTGCGGCCATCAGAACCAGTTTCATTCGATTCCTTAGACATTTTTACATAAGATACAGGTATTTTCTCAAGGATTACTCGTTGCGTTCAGAAGATACAGAATTCTTCGTCGGTTTGTTACCTTTTTTCCCACTGTGCATTGGAAGCCCACACAATAGAAACCTCAGCCAGCGCAGTTGCTGGCTAGTGTAGTGTGCTATTCCTATACCTAAAAAACAATGCGCTCTCGGGCTAGGCATTGGATATATATAGAAAGCGTTGTGTTTGGATGGGCATCTAATTCTTCCGAAAGAGGAGCACTTTGTGAAAAAGGACCACGTGATTATTGAGCTGAAATCGCATTCAGGTTAACTTCTGCGTTCATGAGTCCTCTCATGGCGTAGTGGTAACGCGCCCCAACTAGAGATCGGGGAGTCGTGAGTTCGATTCTCACTGAGAAGACGTGTAACTTTTTCGCAAATCTTCACATCAATTTGTCCATCTAATCCAATTGCAAATTATATGTAATGTTTAGCTTTTCGGTAGTTGTTAAACTTCCACTCGGCTGGTTGGCCGTAAACCACGATTCATAATTAAAAACAAGTATTTATCGAGCAACGGACTCATGTTCCGTAACCGGTCGTTTGAGAACGTCGCGACCCATTGGAAGCCCACACAATAGAAACCTCAGCCAGCGCAGTTGCTGGCTAGTGTAGTGTGCTATTCCTATATCTAAAAAACAATGCGCTCTCGGGCTAGGCATTGGATATATATAGAAAGCGTTGTGTTTGGATGGGCATCTAATTCTTCCGAAAGAGGTGCACTTTGCGAAAGAGGACCACGTGATTATTGAGCTGAAATCGAATTCAGGTTAACTTCTGCGTTCATGAGTCCTCTCATGGCGTAGTGGTTAACGCGCCCCAACTAGAGATCGGGGAGTCGTGAGTTCGATTCTCACTGAGAAGACGTGTAACTTTTTCGCAAATCTTCACATCAATTTGTCCATCTAATCCAATTGCAAATTATATGTAATGTTTAGCTTTTCGGTAGTTGTTAATGCATGGATACTTTTTTGTATGAAGGATGTCGTGTAACAAATCAAGCTTTCAATAGTTTTATAAAACTTGTCTGACAGTATGCCATTGATGTCACGCTCAGGAGGTAACACAAGTTAATCGAAGCGAGATTGCAAACCCACACATAACATAAAAATAAAAAACACCAACACATCAATCAGTGCGCATCGTACCTTCGTGCTGTGCGTACACGAATTCTCTCTGCTCTTGGAAGTTTTCTTAAAAACTACCTAAAGCAATAAAACAGTACTTTTCAGTGCTACACAAACAGTACTTTTCAGTGCTAAAATTAAAAACGGTACTTTTCAGTGCTACTTAAACAGTACTTTTCAGTACTATTTTTTCTACTATTGATCCCTTTACGATCCTTGTTTGGACCCGTGCCTTCGATTTTTCGTTGGACCCGTTGGCGAAAGCTAGCGGTGGTAATCCTTCTCGGACACCGTTTAGGGAAAAAACCTCTCGAAGGTCACGTCTTTCTCGTTTATTAACTAAACATGGTATCAACAACTAACAAAAGGAAGGGTGAATCTCTGAATTCACTACTTCCTTCCAAAAAAGTGGGTTTTAAAACTGTCACTACACGTGGCAAGAATGGAAGAAAGGACGCTTCCCCGGAATGCGAAGTTTCTTCCAAGGGTGAAATGAATAACTGTATCGAAATGAGCAATCAGTTCGATGCTCTAGACAAATTTTCCGAACACCAAATCGAAGTAGCCTCTAGCCCAGGCTCTTTGATTCAAGTGAGGAAGCAAAGAGTGCCGCCTATCGTGGTCAGTTGTTCCGAATTTGGGGGATTTAGGCAGGAGATCTTGAACTCCATTAGGGGAATCAAGGTTTCCTTCCAAATCGCAAAGAAAGGAGACTGTCGCGTTTTGCCAGAAACTCTTAAAGATCGCGAACTTCTTCTCAGATATCTTGAAGAGAAGAAGCACAATTTTTTTACTTATGACGACAAAACTGAACGTTTGTTCAAAGTCGTCTTGAAAGGTCTCTCAAGTGACTATAAGTCACCTGAAGAGATCAAAAATGGAATAAATGATTTACTTGGATTTTCCCCAGTCCAAGTAATCATTATGAAAAAGAGAACCCAATCTGGCATTGTTCGGAAAGGGCTTTCTCAAGAATATTATTTAGTTCACTTTAACAAAAAAGAACTAAATAATATTAAAGCTTTAGAAAAAGCTAAACTTATGTTCGATGTCCGTGTGACGTGGGAACATTTCCAGAAACCTGGAGGAAATTACCAGAACCCCACTCAGTGCCGTCGGTGCCAAAAGTGGGGTCATGGTACAAAAAATTGTCGCATGGATGCTAAATGCATGATTTGCGGAGGTTCTTCTCACGCTAAGGACGACTGTCCTGTGAAAGAAGATACCAGAAAATTTCAATGCGCCA
Organism: Aedes aegypti; assembly: GCF_002204515.2. Classification (NCBI taxonomy): domain Eukaryota; kingdom Metazoa; phylum Arthropoda; class Insecta; order Diptera; family Culicidae; genus Aedes; species Aedes aegypti. The sequence goes on from NC_035108.1 coordinate 388,175,143, forward strand.
ATTGCAAGGGCCCTCACAAAGCTAACTTTTGGGAATGCATTGCACGCAAAAGAGTCGTTGAGGCTCGTGCCAAGCAGATGAAGGATAATATCCGTTACGATAACGGTCGTTTCCGGAATTTGCCTGGTAGAGTATCGAACAATGCTCATTTTTCAGTTAACGATCGCTTGATTAGGAATCATACCCACCAGGAAGATCATAATCATGCTCATTCACAAACAAATTTTAATCCGTCGGGTAGCCGTTCGAATCTTTCAATTTCGAATGTATCTACCCACGTTAAATCCTTTGCCGATATCTTAGCAGGTATTTTGAACTCTTCCCCTGTTCGTTCCATGAGTACCCATTCTACTTGTTTCAAATCAAATGGAAAAAACCCTACCGCCACAGGTAACTCCTACCCCGCTTCTTCGTCTACCGAAAATTCCAATGGGAAATCATCAGATGATATGTCTGCCTCTGATTTTAATTTTCTTACTGAACAATTGAATCTAATGATTGATGCAATGTTCAAAGCCACCACTATGACTGAAGCAGTCCAAGTAGGTGTAAAATTTACAAATAAAATTGTTATTGGATTACGTTTTTCTAATGGATCCAAATAATAATTTAAATATTTTAAATTGGAATGCTCGTTCTCTGAATGGTAAAGAGGACGAGCTGTTTAATTTTCTTACAGCTTATAACGTGCATATAGCAGTTATTACCGAAACGTATTTAAAACCTGGATCCAAATTTAAAAAAGATCCTAACTTTTTTGTTTATCGTTATAATCGACTTGATGGGGCATGTGGGGGAGTTGCAATCATCATTCATAGGCGTATAAAACATCAACTGTTTTCGTCATTTGAAACTAAAGTTTTTGAAACTTTAGGTGTTTCTGTTGAAACACAGTTTGGTAAATATACTTTCATAGCTGCCTATTTGCCTTTTCAATGCTCTGGACAGCAAGTTAATTGGCTTCAAACTGACTTGCGAAAATTAACTCGCAATAAGTCAAATTTTTTTGTCATTGGTGACTTTAATGCCAAACATCGGTCATGGAATAATTCTCAAAGTAATTCCAACGGCAGAATTTTATTTGATGAGTGCTCTTCAGGATATTTTTCAATTCAATACCCTGATAGCCCTACATGTTTTTCCTCTTCTAGAAATCCATCTACGATTGACTTGGTCTTAACCGACTCTAGTCATCTTTGTAGCCAATTAGTTACTCATGCTGATTTTGATTCTGATCATGTCCCTGTTACATTTCAAATATCGCATGAAGCGATTCTCAATCCTATCAGCTCCACTTTCAATTATTTACGAGCCGACTGGAATATATATGAAACGTATGTTGACTCTAATCTTGATGTTAACATTTCTTTAGAAACTAAAATTGATATTGACAATGCTCTTGAAACTTTAACAAATTCCATTGTTGAAGCCAGAAACATTGCAATTACAAAATGTGAAGTAAAATTTGAATCCGTGATTATAGACGATGATCTTAAACTCTTGATCCGTCTTAAAAACGTGAGGAGAAGGCAATTTCAACGCACTCGTGATCCTGCTATGAAAATTATATGGCAGGATTTGCAGAAAGAAATCAAGAAACGTTTTGCAGATTTAAGAAACAAAAATTTTGAAAATAAAATTACTCAATTGGACCCCGGCTCTAAGCCCTTTTGGAAATTATCTAAAATCTTGAAACAACCTCAGAAGCCAATACCGGCATTGAAAGAGGAAAACAAATTATTACTAACCAATTGCGAAAAAGCTCAAAAACTTGCTATGCAGTTTGAAAGTGCGCACAATTTTAATTTAGGACTTACTAGTCCAATTGAAAATGAAGTTACTCAGGAGTTCGAAAATATTCTCAATCAAGAGAACGTTTTCGAAAATGCCTGGGAGACTGATTTGGAAGAAGTGAGAACTATTATTAAAACATTCAAAAACATGAAAGCTCCTGGCGATGATGGAATTTTCTACATCCTCATCAAGAAACTTCCAGAAAGTAGCTTATCATTTTTAGTTGATATATTTAACAAATGTTTTCAATTAGCATATTTTCCTGACAAATGGAAAAATGCTAAGGTTGTTCCAATTTTAAAACCAGACAAAAATCCTGCAGAAGCTTCTAGCTATCGTCCAATCAGTTTGCTTTCCTCCATCAGTAAACTTTTTGAAAAGGTTATTTTGAACAGAATGATGGCCCACATCAACGAAAATTCAATTTTTGCCAATGAACAGTTCGGATTCCGCCATGGACATTCGACCACTCATCAACTTTGACGTGTAACAAATTTGATCCGTTCCAACAAATCTGAAGGCTATTCTACTGGTCTTGCTCTTCTAGACATAGAAAAAGCATTCGACAGTGTTTGGCATGAAGGTTTGATTGTTAAATTAAAATACTTTAATTTTCCAACATACATTGTTAGAATAATTCAAAGTTATCTGTCAAATCGTACACTTCAGGTTAATTACCAGAACTCCAGATCTGAAAGACTTCCTATAAGAGCTGGTGTTCCTCAAGGCAGCATTTTGGGACCAATATTATACAATATTTTCACATCTGACTTACCTGAGCTACCTCAGGGATGTCAAAAATCTTTGTTTGCGGATGACACAGGCCTCTCTGCCAAAGGACGAAGCCTGCGTGTCATTTGTAGTCGATTGCAAATAAGTTTGGATATATTTTCTTCATACTTGCAAAAATGGAAGATTTCTCCTAATGCTTCCAAAACTCAACTAATAATATTCCCACATAAACCAAAAGCTCTTTATTTGAAACCTTCAAGTAGACATGTTGTCACGATGGGAGGGGTTCCAATAAATTGGTCAGATGAAGTTAAGTATCTAGGGCTCATGCTAGATAAGAATTTAACTTTCAAAAATCACATTGAGGGCATTCAAGCCAAATGTAATAAATATGTAAAATGTCTCTATCCCCTTATTAATAGAAAATCAAAACTTTGTCTTAAGAACAAGCTGTTGATATTCAAACAAATTTTCAGGCCAGCCATGTTGTATGCTGTACCAATATGGACTAGCTGATGTAATACCAGGAAGAAAGCTCTGCAGAGAATTCAAAATAAAATTTTGAAAATGATTCTGAGGCTTCCTCCCTGGTATAGTACCAATGAGTTACATAGAATATCCTATGTTGAAACATTGGAACAAATGTCAAATACAATCATTAATAATTTCAGGCAAAAATCGTTACAATCTTCTATTGCCACGATTAATGCGTTATATGTTTAGGTTAAGTTAGGTTAAGTATATTAAAAACTTTTTTTTTTCTCTTATAAGCAGGTGAAATCAACTCACCTGTAAAATAACTGAACTGCTACGGCAAATGAAATGTAATATGTTGTTAACAAAATGTTAATTAAATCTTAAATTTGTTTTACCAAATTAGGATGCTAGTGTTGTCAAATAACACAGAACACCTAGATATAAGAAATGAATGTAATGTTTGGAATGATACTAATAAAGAAATTAAAAAAAAAAAAAAAAACAACACATCAAAATCTACGCAAATAGAGCTATGTGTGCGGTACTTTATGCATGAGTCATGATCACTTTCAAGCCGATGGGTCCATCTACTTTTAACCCGTATAGGCCTGAGTGAAAGCAAAAATACTGAAATCCTCACCGCTCGGCGTATTCTTAACGGATTCAAATGATTTTGTGCCAGTTCACTGGCCCACATATCTAGTTTCTGGCAGTGGCTAGAGGAACTCGGAAATATTCCTATGGCCGGAGTTATTCCTGGGTTAAGTCGGGTAAAAAAGGGCTATTTTTTGGGACATGCCAAGTTACCTTTATTTATTTGCAATGACAATCATTTTAATTTGCATAAATCGAGATTAAAGACTTACTTTTACATCATGACGTGTAATCCCTTTTAGCTAGAGGCTTTTTTCGTGTCACATTTATAAATAATGTACTATAATGTACAAACAGAGAAGAGAAAAACTTACCAACCAATAACCAGTAACAAGAATCCTGCCTCCCGTTAATATCCGCTACAAACTATCGAGTTGTATTAGCAAAACTGCCCCAGCATTTTCGACCACATAACAGATCTTTGAAACCATTTAAATTTCCATTCGAATCAAGATAGAACTGCAAGAGATCCTCCATTGATCTGGCTATTATGCATAAAATATCTGTCTTCGCGAAGAACACTGCACTTTTATTCTGTTGGTAATTTCTTTTGGTCTTGCATCCAAATGCTTCATTACAACACATTTTACAAACCAACATCACAGGGCAACATGGGAAGAAGCCTTTAGTGCCATACAAAGCGATTTGCATCTTTCTTTCTTCTTGTGAATCTTCTCAATTTAATCTCCAACGTATTCACTAACCACTCGCGCACCGGTAGCAAAAACAGCACAACAATCACCAGAAATGATTTTTTGCAGATATTTATCAAGTGATTACAAATAATGATGATGTTTTGATAAATAACTTCCGCTTAAAAAAATGATACACTCGAGAACGAGTTACCGCGGCCATGTTCGAAAACAATCTTGACAATTCGTAGGACGCTATCAACAAAGTCGATAGTCATGTAAACTCACGTTCTGATTTACTCAAATTTAAGTGTTACGACAAACTTTCATGGCTTTGAATATTTGTATTTAGTACCCTGACACTTTTTTAAATGGTAATGTAAAACTGTGTTATAAGACACTAAAATTTTCTAATACATCAATTAAAACGTGAAATTTAGTTATTTTTGAGTTTAAGTCACATGATAATTAATTGCAATAAGTTTTACGTCATCTGTAAATCTCATTATTTTTAAGTTTGTGGCCATTCGGACGTAATGCCCGGAAGAACTGGCTGTAGATTTGTTGGATACTAAACCGTTTCAACTCTCGAAAAGTAGAAATCAAACATAATTATGCACTAAAATGCGTTCCCATAAGCTTTGCACAGATGTGCAGATACAAATTGGACCCGAAAATGGTCATTTGTAGAATTAATCAAATGCAAAATTCATAGTTATCCAATTCAATCGTTTCTCAAAAGGTTTACACTTATCCAATTATTTTGAAATTCCGTCATGTAGTGGCCACATTATAGCCGATTCCGGAAATCAGGTGTGACTTGAAATTTGCCAACCTTCAGGGGCACAAACGCAGAGTACCCTTCTCACCCGACCTGATCCAGTGATCCACCGGAATAACTCCGGCCACAAGAATATTTCCACGTTCCTCTGCTCACTTCTAGAAACTAGATATGTGTGCCAGTATACTGACAAAAAATCATTTGAATCCATTAAGAAATTGCTGAGCGGTGAGGGTTTTAGAATTTTTGCTTTTACTCAGGCCTATACGGGTTAATGGAATTATCCCATTCCGGCTGCAAACCTTTGAGCGTTGTCTCTTTACACGCAAGGCCGACTTCTCTGGTACCTCTTTGGTTGAAGCATCGAATTGATGATGAGCCCGATGTGCGTTATCTCGGCTTTGATACACACGGTCTCTCTAGAAACCGTTCGGTATGCGCTTGCTACTCTTAAGCACATGATCCAATACGTGCTTTCCGACCGTTTTAGGTTTTTGCTCGTACTATGCGCTTTTGATCCATACCTTAGTATTGATAGCGTCACGCCTACCAAGAGCTTGCATTGGTCACAATTACTTGCTCACAATTACAGCAGACCTGTTAGAGATCATCCTCAAAAGTGCCACTATTGCCGTAGATGCCCTTTTACAGGCATATTCAACGTGGCTAGCGATGCTGTGCCTGTCATCGACCATTACCCCAAGATGCCTAAGGGATCGCTTGGACTCTATGGTGCAATCACCTACCGAGATAAGCGCTCGTTGCTCGGTTTTTGACCACTACCACCTCAGTCTTGTGACGGGTCAGTCCTTGTTTCCTAGACATCATCCTCAACTTTGGTGATAGAGTGCATCGCCCAAGTAATCAAGTAGCACTTTAATTCGCCCTGTGTGGTATTATACAGCTAATATGCCCTATATATAATATATAGCCCTATAAAAAAATATATGTACAACGACACGCTTTATAACTTCTCCAAATTTGTGTGAACAACGCCTGAACAATGGCTTCACATGGAAATAATTAAAATGTTGTTAAGCATGATGCTGAATTAAACTGCAATAATGTTGTTTGTTAAATTAGCGTTGTTAAATCATTAATCCTTATTAGGCTAAGTGAAACCTAAATAAACATCATTTCAATACAAAATTACAGTCACTAAATGATAGGTAGCCTAATAATTTCGCCAGGTTTGCTTGAACAATGTGTGCGTAGCAGCTGCAAAGTAATATAATAAAACAAATATTCACTATGTAGTTGTGAAAAATTGATTAATAAATGATTATAAAATAGGCAAATTTTCCTGGGTACCCTTCCCATTAGGTCGTAGAGTTCTTTGCATCTTTTTAAAGTAGGTTTTCGATTAACCACTCCTTCATTATTCCCAGCATTCGCAAGGACGTGGCCAAGACAGCTCTCGACTGTTGGAGGATGCGTCAATCTTCTCTAAGAGTCAGGGATTAATCCCAAATCTCTGGCTTTGGTAACGGATGGGAAGGAGGCAATCCTCATACAATGGTCTAGGACTGCACCACCTACGAATTTGTGCGAATTGCTAATGTCAACTTTATGTGACTTGATTTATGATAAGGGGATTTTTTTTTATTTCCGTACAAAGTGGGCCGAAGGGTCTCAGATTTTCATGAAACATTTTCCACAGGCAGGGCTCATCAATATATGAATAAAAAAAATTGAGAAAAATTCAGGGTCGCTTATTTCCCCGGAAAACTCAGTTGGATTTTTTTGTTTTCCTCTGACACTACTTACTTTGAAAAATCATAACTCAAGAAAGAAGCATCGTAGAAACAAAGTTTTTTTTTATGAAAATGAAAGCAAATTTTCTCAGGAATAAAAAAAAAATCAACTGGGAACAGTTTTCCACAAAATTTTCCACCGTTGAGAAAATTCGTAAAGAAAAGTCGGAAAAACTATGCTCCAACCCGTGGAAAATTTTCAAAAAAATATTTTTGAGAAGATAATTTCATAAGCTTTAATCGCTGAAATATTTGAAATGTTCTTTTTTTTTTCGTTTTTGAGTTATGGCCAGTTTTGTAAAAAATGTGCAAATGTGCCATTTTGAGCCTTTTCTTTGAAAAATCATAACTCAAGAAAGAAGCATCGTAGAAACAACGTTTTTTTATGAAAATGAGAGCAAATTTTCTCGGGAATAAAAAAAAATAACTGGGAACAGTTTTCCACAAAATTTTCCTCCTTTGAAAAAATTCGTAAAGAAAAGTCGGAAAAACTATGTTCCAATTAGTGGAAAACTTCCACTTTCGCTGAAATTTTTGAAATGTACTTTTTTTTTCGTTTTAGAGTTATGTCCAATTTTGTGGAAAATAACCATATAAGCCTTTTCCTTGAAAACCCATATTTCAATCGAAGCATCGGAAAAACAAAGATTTTTTATCAATGCAATTGCAAATTTTCTAAAACATCTGAAAAAAGATATGGGGTTGGTTTTAATGAAGTATAAGTCGGAATGGATGATATTTTTCATGAAAAATTACACCGCTAAGAAAAACTGAAAAAAACTGTTTCTGCCTCAATTTTTCATTAAACTGAAAAGGGATTCTTTCTTTTCTATGGGACAAATAAGTTTATTATTATTATCTTTTTAATTTTATTTATTCAATTATTCAGTATATAACTTACTTTTTCATCTTAATACTATCTATTTTTTTCAACCGGGAAGATTGTCTTTGATTGCTAACACCAGAAGATTTTCGTTTCTTTGTATTAGCGTTAGCGTTAGCGTAGTTACGGTATACTTCGTAGATTGGATACTAGCAACATTCATGTTTCTTTTTAATAATCTCATCCTGACTACTTTCAAAAACAAAGCACATTGTTCAAATCATAAACAAGAAAACTAAAAGCATGAATATCGCTATTCCCGGCCACGCCCTTCTTTACCGTAACTTGGCATAGGGGAAGGAAATGTTGATGTAGCACTTACTTAATGAGAAAGTGCTTTTCGTTTCTTTGTATTATTAAGCACAAAGCATACTGTATTTTCTTGGTTTTCATGTGCATCTGAGAATTCACTAGCAAAAATGCTTCGTTCGTCTTTTGGTATAAATGAATGATATTTTTTGTTACAGGAATTGGAACAAGGTGAGAAAATCTTTCCTGAAGAAATTTGTTAGCCTCTTAATAGTCATTTTCAGTTGCATAGATAAAGTCCCAATCTTTTTTAAATTGCTTTTTCACTTTTTGCGACACAGCCCAGTCGAAAAATTGTTTGGCTTTATTAATTTCTGCTGACTTTCTTATACTAGCATCTCTAGCCATTCGCTTAATATTGCCACCGATACCATCACAAGGACCTTTTCCATGTGAGGTTGGGAAAAAGTGCCATTCTGCTTTAATTTTAAAATCATTTTCATGGTTGCATACATTTTTGAAATTTGATTTATTTTTGTATTGCTCTCCGCAACCATCAGAAAGATATATGAGTTTTTCAAGCTCCGGAGATTTGTTTTTCAATCTTAAAATTAGTTTTGTTTGAAAAGCATAAACTGATGTCGTGTTATGCTTTTTAATGTCAGCAATTACAACAAAATTTAAGACTTTGATCGAAGATTTGTCTTTGTAATAAATTACAAATGGATGTATTGTTACTTGAGGTCGTACTGTCAACTTTGTAGTTACCTAACAGGTAACTGGAAAAAATGCCTATTATTGAAGAAATCTTTGTTTCTATGCTTTTTTTTTTTCTATCTTTATTAACGAGATTTTTAGCCCTGGGCTAGTTCATCTCGGGACCAACGGCTTTACTTCCCTTCCGAAGGAAGTCGTCACTATAATTTAGTGACAATCTCGGGGATGAGATTCGATCCCAGGTCCTCGGCGTGAGAGGCGTGTGTTCTAACCACTACACCAGGCCCGTCCCCATTGTTTGTTTCTATGCTGTTTCGTTCTTAAGCAGTTTTGTTTATGAACTTATAAATTTATAAACTTATAAATGTATAAATTTGTAAACAGCTCATCTTGGCAATATTTGATCATGTTTTAGGAACGAAAAATGAGCGTATTTAAAAAAAAATTTGGATTGGATCTTATTGATCGCTCTTTTCAAATATACTTTGTTTGTAAGCTGGAATAGCTAATCGGGTTATCATTATTTATTTTCCTTAACGGTGAAAAATGTCCTGGGAAACTTATTCCATTTCAAAAAATCTCAAAGTTTTGAGAAAATTTGATTCCGATTTGACAAAAAAAAAATGTTTCTGTGACGCTATTATCTTCAGTTATGATTTTCGAACGAAAATATTTGTACGAGTAATCTGGGAATTTTTCACAAAACTATGACCAAACGCAGTAATTAAAAAGTAGTACCTCTTAAAAAATTCAGTGATTGAAATAATTTTATAAATATTCTGTTCTCAAAAATTTTTCTTTGAAAATCTTACACGAGTTGGAACATAGTTATCCCGGCTTTTCTTTACGAATTTTCTCAACGGTGGAAAACTTTTTCCAGTTAATGTTTTTTTTTCTATTCCTTAGAAAATTTGCTATAATTTTCATGAAAAAAAACTTTGTTTCTACGATGCTTCGTTCTTGAGTTATGATTTTTTAAAGTAAGTAGTGTCAGGGGAAAACAAAAAAATTCCAACTGAGTTTTCCGGGAAAATAGGCGACTCTGATTTTTTCTCAATTTTTTTTTTTTCATTCATATATTGATGAGCCCTGCCTGTGGAAAAAAAATCATGAAAATTGGAAACCTTTCGGCCCAAACCCGTACGGAAATAAAAAAAATCCCCATAACATAGATGATTTGACGCTGCTATGAAATGATTTGACTTTGCGCTGCTGCACTGATGCAAAAGATAGCGTTTTATGCGAGGAAACCCGTCAATCGACCGATTGAAGTTTTTCTATCAGACGTACGATGATATCCTTAAGGCAGGGTTTCCCAACTAATGGTTTACGGACCCCCAGGGGGGCCGTGATGATTTCTCAGGAGGTCCGCGAAGCCATTGTAAATAAGTGTACCTCGTTTTTTTTTTTCTAAAAGAGCACAATTTTAGAATTATAAATTTTTGAGAATGCTGGCCAGGTCAATTTATCTCACCAGCGTTGCTTTAATAGTTTTCCAGTGCAAGCTTGCAACTTTAATCGTTCCTAAAGGTATTTGTAAAAAAAGTCCTGACATATTTTTTGCTTGGCGCTTGTCAAATATTGCTCCCAGTGAGGTTTGTGGTGAGATTTTTGACAGACATCTGTTTCTGTGATTCTTGGTAGAAAATTCTGGACGAATATCTCACAAAGTTTTCGGAATTTATAACGATCATTAATATGATTCACAAGCAATTTTTATTAAATATGCATAGCAGCTTTCAGTGGTAATTTGAGATTGTTTTGATCATGATTGTTGCTTTGATAAACTAAATACTCGCCAATTCTAAAAAGTATATTTAAGAATTTGGAAGTGTATTTGTATTATCATTATTCATATGATAATGGTAATGCATATATGCAAGGCTTAATGTAAGTGAAGGTGACTTCTGACGTGTCTCTCCAACCAAATGGGTCACTAGATCTGTAATAGAGCTATCACCTTCTAACTTCTGGACTAGAGCTATCTGCAAAAGCACAGTAGCATTGCAGATACAGTCAAAACTCCCTAACTCGATTTTGAAGGGACCATCGAGTTAGGGAGGTATCGTGTTACAGAACACAAAATCAGTGCAACTGCGATCCAAGGGTCGATCGAGTTAGCCATGGAAACTAACTTTTAGTATGGTTCTCTAACTCGATATCGAGATACGAAATATCGAGTAAGGGAGAGTTAACTGTAGTTTTTTTTTATAATATCACTGCCGGACAGAGGGTGCTAGATGGAATACACACACACATACCTTACCATATTTTTGAATGAAAAAATCAGAATTTTCGTTGGGATTTTCCTAGGTTCCTGGCGAAGTTTTTCCAAAAAAACCTTTTAAATATTGCGAAGGTCTTAAAGGATAATTCAAGAAAAAATTTAACGATTTGTTATGAATACATACCGTGATGAATCAAAATCCGGACGGTACCAATATCCGAACACTCTAAAAATATTAATATTTTAGATCATTGTACTATTATTTTAAATCCAGTTACCACTGCCAAATAATTGATAAAAATAATAATAAACTGGTTGCTCCTGTTGAACGTCATTTCGTCGCGGTCTATGTAAAGTGAAGTTTGAAAATCTATGGACGCACAAACCAAATCACGAACAACGTTTTGTTGAAGAAAAAGTTTGTTAAACATTTTTTATACAGTGTTTTGAACATAATGGTTTACGAAAACCTTTTTTTAATGTTCGATAACCTCACTGAAGAGTATTGTGCAAATTTGTGTTTTACGCTGTGTAACTAGACCAGGCCTGCCCAACCTTTTTGGCTCTTTTTAGACATAAATGGTTGGTGCGTTCGCAAAAATAGACCGATATGAACAAAATTAGTCTGAAATGAAAGCTTGGTAGTTTATTTGTCTAATCCTTGCTGGAAATTTAAAATTTATATCAGCCTCTTTGGTACCGATGCAATTAAGTCCAAAATATGATCCGGCCCGCGGGCCGGACTGATTTTTACCGTTACTTGCATCGCTAGCGAAGAGCTCGAAAAAAATTCAAAATTTTCAGCATGGATTAGACAGATATACTACAAATCTTTAAATTGAGACTAATTTTGTTCATATCGGTCTATTCTTGCGAACGCACCAACCATTTATGTCTAAAAAGAGCCAAAAAGGTTGGGCAGGCCTGAACTAGACTGTCCGGGTTTACGATTCAGTGGTTTTGAATCCGGACATTATTTGGAAGACGTAATTTTAACAAGAGAAAGTTATTTTTTATATGGAAAAATAAGAGAAGATTTGAAAAACAAGTTATGAAAAGCGGTGTGAGTAATCAGGGTTCGATTTAACTCAAGAGCGGTCGCGCATTCAACCATTGCCGACACCAACTCGCTCGAGCTGTGTATGAAAAGCGAACTATTTTCAGGGTGCGTGTACTTAGTACACGCATGCGACCGATCTTGGGTTAATGCAAGGTAAACCGCATATCAGCTTTCGTTATTGACATTCAAGCCACATGTACTTCAGTTCAAGCTACACATGATTCAGTTCAGGTAATCAAAACATTATTATTACTTACCGTAAATTCGGGTGAAATTGATCACCGTGTTTCTCGATTTCGTTTCTTCCTAATGGAACACAAATATCAATGTAACCTGCAGTGAATGAACGTTGTTTGTCGTAACTATTGTCAAATTGTGAGTTGTGAAGTTTTTTTTTGCGTTAAAAAATGTTTATTTCTATGAAAATAATGTAAAATTTCAAAATCATGTACGGTGCAGTATTGTCAAACATCCATAAACTCCTAGTTCTAAACAAGGATTTGAGCATGGTATAAACCTGAAAGTTCGAGAGGATGCTTAAGATATATTCAAAAACTATATTTCATAACCAAAACTCGAACCAATTTGCTCATTTGGTAGATATAATTGAATTTCTGTTAGATATCAGGAATTTCCTTAGAAAATTGCATACATTTAGGCGATTTCCGCGAAATTTTTTAATTTTAACTATTCATTATTTCGATAAATATTGTATTGTTATGAATTTAGACAGCATATTCGGATTCAGGGAGCTCAAATTTATTATATGGAGTTGATAAATCTTCGAGCTGTTTAGTAGAATACCTATAAGTAGATGAAAAAACCGAATTTAGTACTATACCATTTAATTCCACTAGAGTTTGTATCCTTTGACAGATACGCGTATTTCAACCTCAACTGTAAGGCCGTCTTCAGTGTCGTGTACTAAGTCGAGTCTAGTACACGACACTGAAGACGGCCTTACAGTTTAGGTCGAAATACGCGTATCTGTCAAAAGATACAAACTCTAGTGGAATTAAATGGTATAGTACTGAATTCGGTTTTTTCATCTACTTATATAGAGTTGTTTTGAAAACTAACAATAGTCGCATTGACAAGTGATCAATTTCACCCAGAAATGAGATCCCTCATTTTTTTTATTTTAGGGATATTTCTTAGCATTAAAATGACTTTTGTTAGAAGATTTCGGTACATGAGCCAATGAGGCTCACCTTCGTACTTGTTTTCCAGCATTCAGTTGTTTGGTATTGTCAACATTATAGAAAAAAGACAAGAAAAACCGTGAAAAATGATCAATTTCACCCGAAATTACTGTACTTGCTATTATTTGCAACACTGTGAGGGAAATATGTACATTGATTTGATTGTAGAGTAATATTTAATTGAGTTTGACCTGATTTTCATAAGCAGTATTCAAATATTTCATGCTTTAACACGGATGTCCGGATTTCGATCCAACCGTGTCCGGTTTAAAAACATCTAATGCATCTGATGTCCGGATTTAAGGACAAGGTAAGCGCCAATATTTTATCAATTTTCTATTAAAAATCATGTTCAATACTGGAAAATTCATTACTTTAATGAAGTTCTGGTTTGTAAAAATGTGCTGAATAATAAATTTTCAAGAAAATTCTTACAAAACATATCTAAAAAAGAGTTCGAAAGCTCGAGTCACCTTAAGCGTCCGGGTATTGATTCATCACGGTATATATGTTGGAATCTTCACTGTCCTGCAATTTCGGCCATATTCTAAGTGCATTTTTTCCTAAATCATTTCTTAAATTATCTGTAGTGCATTACATGCGTCATTTTTGAATGCATCTGCCATGTATACTTGTTGATTCATTCTGAGAACTTTGACATGTTTTGTTAGCAGTGTGAACAGAATCGTTTCTAAATTTTTAGAATGCCTGGTGAGATCTTTGGCGGATATCTATCGAAGTGTAGCTATTTGAGACTATTCAGTTTGATTCTATTTTAAGACTGTATTGCATTAAATAAACTCTTTGCTTATGATATTGACAAATCCTTCAATTTCATAAACTTCGGTTTCAAGATAATATTTATTTTGAGGGGTCCTTGAGATGTTTGTAGAACTTCGAAGGGGGTCGCAGCTCCTAAAAGGTTGGGAGCTACTGTCTTAAACTGTTCATTTTTCACCTCTTCCCCTATGTGTTGTGCGAGTGTGATGAAATTTGTATAAATGAATGCATTTTTTTACGTAAATTCTTCCGGTTGTCTGGGTAGTGTGAACCTGGTCTCATCTTTGCAAGACTAACGAGAGGAAGGATTGTAAATTCACGTCTGATTTAAAAGATACTGGGAACCTAAACTATGTTCATAGACACAAACTTTTCAATTTACTTAATTAACCTCAATATATTCCGAAAAAGGGGTTTTTATTATTTTCATAAAAATAAAGCACACGTAAAATAAAAAGAGGAACATAATCAAAGCGATGCTTTTTGATCATACACGCGAACAATGCAACGAGCTTTGTGCTATACTTAGGTTCTAATCCTAAGATATCATAAATCTTGACACTGGAAGCTTCACGTCTGTACACATACCTATTTCCGCTCTACTAAATAAAGAATGTCATGTACCGGGTTTGCAATTGATTTCAGTTCCAGAAAATCCCTATTGGATACGTCGTCATCGCGTATTTTATTGTCTTTTCTTTCTTCTTTTCCCCTACTACTTATGCCACACGCACTTATCATCCCGTGCACCCAACACCGAACAATGAATGTGATTCCGAAACATCTTGAAAACAACCCCTGCCAACAACTCTCTCCTCAATGTTTCTCTCTCCCTCTCTCGCAACGTCCAGTGGATTCAGCTAATTCCTGTCTAACGCCGACAGTTTCCAGTAACCATACGCTTCAGATCGAACCCGTGCAGACTCGGAGGAGAAGTGAAGGAGACGCCGGTAGGAAACGCAACGATAGCGGAGGATCCGGTGCCGTAAGCAGTGCTGCCAGCAGTAAGGATGCCCACAGCCGACGGGTATCGTTGGATTCGTGTGACGCGACCCACAAAAGCCACGGGGAACCACTCAAGTGTCGTTACCCGAAGTGTGATGCCACGGCCACAATCGCCGAGGCGAAAAAGTCCTACAAAAGCTGCCACAACTGTTCCCATCTGTACTGCTCGCGGGAATGCCGAAGGGCTCACTGGGAAAAACACCGGAAGGCTTGTTTGCATTCGCGAATTTCCGCTTTGTGTAGGCTGGTGCTGTCCACCTGTAAGGACGACCCCGACACGTTAAGGCATCTGAGCCATCTGGCCAGGCGCGGTTACTTGTCGCAAGGACGAGGTGTTGTTAGAATACTATTTCGCAGTCCGGAGAATGCGGATTCGTTCATAAAGCAGGGTTTTCAGTGTTTGGGTGAAGTGTCGTACGTGCGCTGGCCAGACTTGCTCCCGTCGGAGATGGGTCCGGAACTGTACTCGGAGTTGCTCAAGCTGAGCACCGAATACAAACCCGATTCGAAGATGTTGATCTACGTGGCGATCTGCGTCGTGTCGGAAGCTCCGGGAAATGCTACCGCCCCGGTCAAATGGGAACGCCAGCTGGTTTCGCGATGCGCCAAGCTCAAATTGTGCAAATCGGTTATTAACGAAATCAATAATTCACCCGTTGAAAAGCAAATTCCGAGGAAGGAAAGTACAACCGATGTGCTGATTTTGTCGTTTAACATTCTCTCGAAAACTACGCAGAAAAGTCGGGAACTAGTGTCGCAGAACATTCAAAGCGTACTGCGCCAGCGTGGCGTCATCCTGCGAAAGCATTATCCCGAAGTCTTCCAGCGGCTGTCCACGTTTGTTGAAGGTTCAACTGATCGGTTCTTGCCGGTGACTGTTCATCCGAGAGATAGCGTTACCGGTCGACCCTTTGTTTGCATCATTATGCCGAATTACGGCGATGCGGAAAAGTTACAGTTTCCCATTTCAGAGAACGGAGAAGACGATCGAGTGGTCACGATGGACGTTGGGATCGAGCTAGAAGCGATGGAATCAGCAAGCAATCTGTAAGTTTTTGAAGACGTTGAAATCGTTGGGTTGTGCAAAAGAACCGGTGTAGATCGAGTTCTAAGAACTGACTTAATACTTCACTTTGATCACGGACAATGAAAGACTTCCAACGAGCATCGCTTCCGGGTCCTGGAGCTTGAGAACCATCGTCAAGCGACTCCCGGAGAAGATCAGGTAAGTGTAACACAATAATGATAACGGAAACGAAGAAGGGTATAAACCAACAACTGAAAACGCCAAATTTTTGATACTCCGTAGAATAGGATAATTCAATCCGATGGGCACTGAGACCCTTAGATGTTACTGTAAAAAAAATGCGTGCTAGTTTTTTGTCATTCAAGACTTATATAGTATTGTAAGTAACCATTACACAAGTTGTAGATTTTCCCTGTAAAAAATCGATCGTAACTTTGAATGTTCCTAGTGGTTATTTTCTCATTCCTCGCCTGAACCCAAAACTTTATCTCTAAAACACTAGTCAATATGGATATTAGACCACATTTATATCGTTGAAGTTCGTCGAAAATCAGTTTTCATCTACATATTGTTTCGATTATTTGTGATTCTTCCTATTTCTGAACGGAATCATCATTCGAGTAGAGTAAAATTGAACAGCGTTGTTGAACAATAATCGGAAAAGTTAATCCATCAATTACCATCGAGTTTACCCGCCCATTATTATAAAAATTAAATATAGAGATATTGATAAGACACAATCACTTTCATGAGCAATGTTGTAACATTCAATTCGTTAATGGAATCGTTATTTAGAGCATTGTTGGCGTCGTTTAGATCAGATAGATCAGAAGAACCTTAGAACTAAAAAGCTCCAGAAATTGAGACCACGTCAGGTAAACTGCGTAAGTACACACAGATTCATATCGAAAGATGACATGGGTATATACAAAATCTTGTCAGTAGCAGTAGCAAACTATCCGATCGAATACTAAGCGACCACTTTCGGCTTGATGTCGAATGAAAACCGATGCATTTAACAAGATAAATTTTATTATCTTTTCTATCTCGGAATGTATCAATATTTTTCGAAAATTCACCTGCTTTAGTATTATAGTTGCCAAACTAATTCATGGACACATTCATGCAATGTAAAATATTCAACTAGTTAGACTAGTTAGAATGCGTATAACATGATCTTCTTCACAGTTTATGTTCGTGCAAAAAGATGCAACAAAAGTCATTCTGTTCCATATTTTTTACTGTTTTCCTAGTAAATACCATACATTTTTTTTGTTTTGAGCTTTCAATCAGTTATTTTTAAACTAAATCAATTATCATGTAGTATCCGACAATATCGAGTAACACAAACTCTGAAAATTGTTTATCGACAAATTACGTATGTCATAAAATCAAAATAATTAAACTCTTAATTTTGTTTAACAATTTTTCAGTTACTTGACTCTTATCCGTAAACTCCTATGTGATTTGTGGGAGCTTGCTCTATGCTACACATTGAAGCTCAAAATCATTTCAGTTCCTTACGTTCGGTTTCTTCCATCCGTCTTCTATAACATCGAATTTGAACTCCGTAATACACAAATAATCAAAGATACAAAATCCTAAAATGAGTTTTTCACCCCGGATCCATCTCTCTTGAGCTTTCTCCCAAGCAACAAGGGAAACATAAGCACACATACAAGCAAACATACGCACGCACAGAACCATACATCGCACTGGCACATCACGCAAACGTCATTTGAAAATTCCCTTATGACCGAATTCCGTAGATTTCTCAGTTGCGCACTTCCTGCTGCACGTCCAGGGGGGAAATGATTGAATGGAAGTAATGAAAAATTGTGACCCTAGGGCCAATGGAAACGGAAACCGGAACATGTCATATTGAAGTGAGCTTTCTTTGTGACTCAATGTCATGGAGACATTTTTGATGCAATCTTCATCGATGGAAAAACTGGTTGTCGGATTCCGTTGCAAGTTCCAACATGTCTTAAAACTAACTTGAATCAAGAGGACTGACAAAATTCTATCAAATGTTACTCAATACCCAATCTACTCAATACCAATCAACATCAATCCAAAGCTATCGACCGATACTACTCGTATGATTCCCAACAGGGGAGCTATCCTACTTCGGCGGGGAGTCCACTGACAGAGTTATTCCCCCTCTAATTTCAATGTTGGCCTGTAGAGTGCTGAAGTTCGTCTAGCGACCCTGGTCTAGATGCCTTTCGGATTACCACAATGACTTGATGACTCAAGCCGCTACACAGTACTTGGAGTAAAGTAAACAACAGTACTCGGTGGTAGCTCTATCCTACCCTGAGGAAGAATTCTTCGGCAGGTTAATATATGCCAAACTGCATCCGGACTTGTGCCGAGGTTGACTCAGTGATCCCGGATGAAGTGTGTTATGACTTTCAGTTCTCTGAGGCCCCGACAACAACCATTTGCCAGTGCTACAACGCGACCTACTCGGACTAGTTCATGATGTTGACCCTTGCGTACTACGACAAAGAACTTCCTCCGAAATCGGTACTACGATGCTGATTGTCCCAAGATCAGTCTTGATGGATGAAGGATGACTTCCGATTTTCAAGCCCCCACCAAGCTCTTTGTAGGGCTCCTGTCCGGCATTCTTGCAACATGCCCTGCCCATCGTATCCTTCCAGCTTTGGCCACCTTCTGGATACTGGGTTCACCGTAAAGTTAGGCGAGTTCGTGGTTCATCCATCGCCGCCACACACCGTTTCCTTGCACGTCGCCGAAGATCGTCTTAAACACCAGGCGTACGAACACTCCAAGTGCTTGCAGGTGCTCCTCAAGCATCGTCCACGTTTCATGCCCGTTGATGACTACCGGTCTTATAAGAATTTTGTACTTTCCTTAGCCGAGTGGTTGGAGTACGCGGCTACAAATCAAAGCCATGCTGAAGGTGTCTGGGTTCGAATCCCGGTCGATACACTATGGGCGATAACATCTACCGTACACAGAAAAAAATATTTTAATTTCAATGTAGTGCAAACTGAATTCTACTGTAAAGATAAACCAAATCGTTAAAAAAATAAGTTTATTTTGATGCTCCAAATAGGTGCATGAAAATAAACTTAAATTTACAACATATTTTTAGCTGAGCGGTTCCACAGAAAATGACGACTTTTTTCCCAAATTTCATTTTTTATATTTTTTGATTTGGATGAAATTTTGCACATGCTTTCTTTATGCCCAAAAATGCCTTTTTGCATCATCGGCTCGCCATTTTGACTCTAGCCTTACTTTTGAGAAGGGCCTTAGAAAAAAATCCTTATAATTTTCAAAAAATTATAACTTAGAAACGATTTGTCCGATCAGTTTGGTGCCTTCCGCAAAGTTTTAGGTTATTGTTGGGACTATCTGTAAAAAAATAAACACTGTAAAAAAAATGTTGTAATTTTTTATATATCGAAAATAAAGCTTAAAAATCATTTTTTTCAAAAATCGTATTTTTGATTTTTTTTATTTTTTTATATGTTAAAGTAGACAAAAAATGGAGTCTTTTGCACAGTGGGTCAAGATGGAGAAATCATGGACAAAACAGTTATGATTTTTTGGAAAAAGGTAAATTTTTGAAAATGGTCATAATAAACTTTTTAAATATTTTTCAACTAGATTCTTTCATAAAATTTACGCAAAATTTACAACAAAAAAGGTATACAGAAAAATCAGGCTAACTTTTACCGTTTTAAAGATACAGCGATTTTAATACAAAATTATGATATAATTTTCAATTTTCGGTCATTATAATATAACTATGAAACGGTTTGTCCAATCAGTTTGGAGTCTTCCGCAAAGTTTTAGGTTATTGTTGAGACTATCTGGAAAAAAAATATACACTGTAAAAAAATATTGTAATTTTTTATATATTGAAAATAAAGCTTAAAAATCAATTTTCTCAAAAATCGTATTCCTGTTTTTTTTATATGTTAAAGTAGACAAAAAATGAAGTCTTTTGCACAGTGGGTCAAGATGGAGAAATCATGGACAAAAAAGTTATGATTTTTTAAAAAAAGGTTGATTTTTCAATATGGTCTAAATGGTTGTAGTACAAAAGGTCGAAGGACAGAAGGTCGAATGACAAAAGGTCGAAGGACAAAAGGTCGAATGGACAGAAGGTCGAAGGGACAAAAGGTCGAATGGACAAAAGGTCGAATGGACAAAAGGTCGAATGGACAAAAGGTCGAATGGACAAAAGGTCGAATGGACAAAAGGTCGAATGGACAAAAGGTCGAATAGACAAAAGGTCGAATGAACGAAAGGTCCAAATTGTACCGTTGTAAGGATTATCGTACATTCAGTTGCTCACATTTTAATCACAAATTCCTCCCTTCTCATCTGAAGTTTTTCCTTCTTTTAGATGATAGCTGTTCTTCAGAACTATCGTTTAGAGCAACAATTTGTATCAATGCTATTATTTGCCAAACAGAAGATTAATTTTCTGAATGTCGGTTGTTATTATTTTGATACTCCAAAGCATTAAGTAATTATTATTAGCTTTTTATTTGATACATTTTAAATAGAGATTTGTCCTTCTTTGAAACATTGGCTGTTCTTTTGGAGTTATACATTATAGTGGTTTTATACTGTTGTAGACACTTGTATCGACGGTTATTCCTTCTTTTATATTCGACCGTTCTTCATAGATTTCACTTTTACATCTTGCCTGCACGCCATAGGTGCTATATAATCTGAATGACAGCCGCAGTTACTGCATTCCAGCACTCGGCATCCCAACACATAGCACATCGAATGTCATGCACCTCGATGCACTTAGAGTTACATAATTACCAGGAGAACATAAATGAACTAACGAGTCTCCAACCAAACCACCTTTCAACGCATCAGAATCGTAGTGTGCTGCGCTAGGTTCACAAAAATTCTGAAAGCGCGCTAGGGTAGATTCAACACATGCGCTGCTCGGTGCTACGCTCGCCATCGGTATCCAAGTTGTAAACAGTTGTTACGAAGAGTCTCTACAGCAATTTTTACCTTATTATACAGGTGTCTAGATGGTCTGCATGGTACGCTCGAAGACGCGCGATCCGGAAGCTACAATTTCGATTCTCGTTTTAAAATTTTGTCTTCACATCAATTATTGTGCTGTTTTTGAACAACGTATGTGACGAACCGCATGAGACGCATTGAGAAATTACCCTAAAAAGCAAGGAACACCAACATAGGTCTCAAAATGTACAGTGCACGGGTGAGCATGAAAGGAATGTGGCTCTTGCACATAAGGCTACAGCACGTACACAGTAACTCTAGATGCACTACGACCTGTAAAATCTAACAAAATTTCACCCCGAAAAGGTCGTTGACTTGCTGAAATTTACCCTCCCTCAATATAGTCTTTCTGAAAATATGCGCGTTTTCTTCGCGTCTATTTGAGCTGTAGCGCTTGTGATAACTTGCTTTTTTATCTAAAGAGTATAGCCTTTTGTTTTTCCTAAATTGTTGTCCATTCGACCTTTTGTCCATTCGACCTTTCGTCCATTCGACCTTTTTTGTCATTCGACCTTTTGTCCATTCGACCTTTTGTCCCTTCGACCTTTTGTCCTTCGACCTTTTGTCATAGATTCGGTCTAAATAAACTTTTTGAATGCTTTTCGACCCGATTTTATGAAAGTACGCAAAATTTTCAACAAAAAAGGTATATGAGAAAATTTTGCTAATTGCTACCGAAACATTTGAAAAGTTTATTATGACCATTTTCAACAAATTCACCTTTTTTTTAAAAAAATCATAACTTTTTTGTCCATGATTTCTCCATCTTGACCCACTGTGCAAAAGACTTTTTTGTCTACTTCAACATATAAAAAAATAAAAAAATAAATCAAAAATACGATTGTTGAGAAAATTGATTTTTAAGCTGTATTTTCGATATATAAAAAATTACAACATTTTTTAACAGTGTATATTTTTTTCCAGATAGTCTCAACAATAACCTAAAACTTTGCGGAAGACACCAAACTGATCGGACAAACCGTTTCTAAGTTATATTATAATGACCGAAAATTGAAAATTATATCATAATTTTATATTAAAATCGCTGTATCTTTAAAACGGTAAAAGTTAGCCTAATTTTTCTGTATGCCTTTTTTGTTGTAAATTTTGCGTACTTTCATAAAATCGAGTTGAAAAATATTTAAAAAGTTTATTATGACCATTTTCAAAAATTCACCTTTTTTCAAAAAATCATAACTTTTTTGTCCATGATTTCTCCATCTTGACCCACTGTGCAAAAGACTCCATTTTTTGTCTACTTTAAAATATAAAAAAATAAAAAAAAAATCAAAAAAACGATTTCCGTGAAAATGGATTTAAAGCTTTATTTTCGAAATAAAAAATATTACAAAAAATTTTTTACTGTGTATATTTTTTCCAGATAGTTCCAACAATAACCTAAAACTTTGCGGAAGACACCAAACCGATCAGACAAATTGTTTCTGAGTTTTAATTTTTTGAAAATTGTTAAGGCTTTTTTTCTTAGGCCCTTCTTAAAAGTAACGCTAGGGTAAAAATGGCTGCAAATAGGCATTTTTGGGTATAAAGAAAGCATATGCCAAATTTCAGCCAAATCAAAAAATACAAAAGTAAACCGACATTCGAATTCAAATGGAACCGCTCAGCTGTGTATGCCTACCCCGTACACTTGTTGACCTGTTAGTCAAAAACTCTACCACCACCACTACCACTTACCTAGAAATCAATGAATAGATGGTGCATAGGGACATGATATTGAGAGTCATCACATAGTCGTCGTCCATCGTTAAGATGTAGCTACGCTTCCTAGCCTTTTGATGATCAGTTCCGGTGCCATTCAGGTGTTTGTCGTAGTGACGCTTCCACCTTTCAATAACCTCACGATTATACGTCAAGATACCTCCACAACATTTCGCGGCACATTTCTGCTCTTTTGATAGGATTAAACACTTCTCCAGCAGATCACATTTTTAAGACATTAAAGAATTCAATAGTATCTTGGGTGTCTGTTGTTCACTAGACATATCTGACTTTCAGAACATAATTCCTGGAGTCTCTTTTCTGCTAAAAAGTAAGGCTCATAAGACAAAGGTTTCAATGTTTTGGGGTTCATTAAACCCCAGGTATCCGAAACATACAATCGTCTACCTGTTAGCCCATAGCCTATACCTATAGCCTATTGAGGAATAAAATAAGAAACAAGGAAGGGATTCATGTCCACGTATCCTAACCGTTCCCATTATGACAGTTTTACGTTATTTGTGCATGACCTCTCAGAAAATTATGTATTTGCTAACGGATTTCAATTTGACGTTGACAACTTGACAACTTGGTCCTACAAGTTTCTTTCTGACAAATATGTGACAAACAGCAGATTCGAAAATGAATTTCCATCGAAATTTACAGCGAACCAGACCACCGTCAGTGGGTCGACATTTCACACCTTCTGTCTCGATGCCGATACGGAAAAATCCCACAATCATTTTCCAACATTTCACACGTCAAATGAAATCCGCGTAGGTACATCGCTGATGGTAACGTAGGAAATCCAATTTCTCGCGAAGCGGCACGGTAAAACAAGCGAAATATTGTTCCAACAGCACTTTTTTCACGGCGAATCAAGTCGGACCGCAAATCCTTTCCTGGTATGTTGAGCCAAAGACAAAAGAGGGGGGGGGGGGGGGTCAAAAGCTTACTTCAGAGACATGTGAGGATTGAAAATGGGATAAGCAGAATGCCAAACCAAGTAAAGGTGCGAGGGAAAAAGCAAACTCCTAGCAACATAAAAGCGGAAAGTTCAAACATCCCTCGAATGCGAAGATGATGGCCAAACAGCTAAAAATATGAATTCACACGAAAAGGTAAAAACAAACAGAGGAGATTGTATAATGCGGGATTTAAAAAGGTTCAAATGTAAAACAGCTTTAACGGAGCAACGGTCTGTCCCTGCAGGTGGTAGCACAGCAGCCATTCGCAATGATGATTTCGATAAATAATTCGCGGAAACTGGCTGAGGGTGGTAAAAGAAACCGGTAACTTGTTTTTAGGAAACGGAAAATATGCTGCGATTAGCGTGAGGTGAAGCCAATTGAATCAAGGTAGAAGGTTTTTCGGGAGTCATTTTCGGACGAATCAAAAACCTATGGTTGAGGAAAAGAATAAGATTAGGATAATTGAAAACACGGGTAACTTAGAACGGCAGAGGGTATCTGAGTATAAATTATGCGATTATTTAGGTAAAGTAAGTGCATAGCAATGAATATATTTTGTGGCTTTCATTATTTGAAAGAATCTTTGTTATTTAATAGATGCATTTTTTCAATTGATTGATAAGGTATATTCAATCTAAACGATAGAGATCTGAATTGAATCACGTAATTGATTGTTTCCAGGTAAAAATAATTCTGCAAATGGACCACACAATCTGATGATGATGATGATTGTTACCTAGATTTTGAATATGGACACTTAAAAATCCCATTTGATACTTATTAAGTTTTAAAAACAATGTGGCAGAGCAATTCTCGCTGAAACCATGCATCGTTAGAATTCCAATTTTATGTCAATGATCGCTAGTATATGATAAAACTTAAGGGTGGTCCTTTCGGTCTTCTCAAATTGGTGGACCCCTCGTATGCCAGTTCACGTGATATGTCTGAAATATGAGACACTTAACAAACTTAGTGGCATCGTATAGAGGAAGGATATAGCTTTCATCTGAGACTAAAAAAATTGGCGGCCATTTAGAATATGGCCGCCATCTTGAATTTGATTAGTAAAATTGTTTTTTCACCATTAGCGAACCGCTCGTTTAAAACTCTGATCAGATCAGAAAGCTGAGCAAAAACTGAGTAAGATGAGTTACAAAAACTGGGTGAGCAATACTATTTACCCTATGAAGTGAGCGATTACCTATATCATGTTTTACGATTTTGACATATATGACGAGTACAATCAATGAAAAGATCATTTTTGTACAACAAAGAAACAAGTTTTCAATCGTTCAATGTTGGATTTTGACGCCTCTTGATTTTAAGTAGAAGAATAAGTTTTTCACCTTGTTAGCACTCAACATGTTAAATTTCGAGAATAACAGTCAATGGAAACCCAGATAATATCATCTAAATGTTTATTCATTATCAAATATCCACTCGTCTGTTTGAGATTGAATATACCTTCAGTCGAAAGATAAACTTATCCTCAATTCATATCAAAACTGCATAAAAATATAATTAATAGTTTAACTCCAAGCAATGTTTTCCTTCACCATTAAACTAAATTTATAGACAATAACCGTCAGGTGTCGCTGACAAAAGCAAAGCTAAAAAGTAACAACAAAAAGAAACAAGTGAACTCATAGTGCAACTCGAACAATTTCCGCAAGCAGAGAAACTTTATTTTGCTACGCTTATGTTAGATAAGCAGCAGTACTATTGTAACTTGTGGAAAACAATATCCTTGAAACAAACAACTCAACAACTAGTAACACAAATTAAATTCAAAACTGTCACCAAATGTTACAAACGCAGCTGCAGGTTGGAAAATCCGAGCAGAAACACAGCTACAAGTGGTACAAGTGGAAAGCGAAATCAAAATAATGTACCCTCGAGGGGAAATAAAAACCACCCACCCTTCCACATCACCCCTTTGGAAAATCCTTCCCAGCCAAGGATCCAACCGTTTTTCCATTTCCGTTATTGGTTACGTGCGATGGAACATTACCTTGCAGCAAACTATCCTGTCATAACTATAAGAGCTTTATCGCTTCAAATGCGCGTGGGTTTTTGTGTGTGTGTGTGTGTGTGTGTGTGTGTGTGTGTCGACCTACTACTCATTGAAAATCGCAACAAAACCCATTGAAAACCAGTGAGATATAAATGTTATAGTTTAAGCGAGTCAAACCGCACTCATAAAGAGTGATATCAGAATATACCGATGTCTACCAGTAAGATACATTCAGTCATCTCGTTCTTTGTAATGCTTCTTTGTGTGTTTCGAGGGAGTCAAATTTTGATAGTATGCATATTGCCTTTCTTAATCAAAACAATGGAATAAAAAATTCAATTTAATTCTAGATGCTTGATTCGTTGAAAACTGTGGTAAGAATTTGTTGAATATAAAAAAGAAACAATTTATTTTGTGGTGCTAAATCCGTTGTAAAATAAATTGAGCGCTTTATTCCTTTACAACTTCATCTAATTCAAGTTTAAAATATACAAATCGCTTCACTTATCATAATTCCTAATGGAGAACCTAACAAAACCATTTGTCACTAGACGTATGATAAAACAAGCAAAACAAACTTAATAAAACAGACAAGGTATCATACGTCATACAATTCGAATCGGACAAAACGTGAAAACCACATTAGAAGAAATTTAACCGAAAGAAAGACACATACTCTAGGCATGCGAAAAAAAGTAACACAATACATTCAATATATTTTAGGATATTCCAATTTTATTACAGCTACCGAAAACCAAACAATGATATATTTAGAAACATTGTATTTTACTATTATTTAAAATAAAGGGAAAATATAATACTTGTTGAATAATTAACAAAATGAGAAACACTTCATGCCCTTGGCGCTGTCCGGCTTCAACTCTGATTTGACAAATATCACATTCCTTAACCGTATTCAATACAAATGTGCACTTTCGTTGCGGGATCGATGTCAGATTGTGTCTCTCCCGAGCGGAACCTATGTGAGTACAACAAACGGATATTGTGCATCCCCTTCCAGCGTGAATGTTGAACAAACAAGAAATTGGTAATAGCCAGAAAACTCAGTCGAACGTGATGGGGAATCCATTTAATTGTTTTAACGTGATTTCCTAATGAACATATATCGATAGTGAATGTAGGTAGGTATTGGAATTACGAGTTGTGTGCAAGGTTCACTCATAGGAAGATAAAAGATAACTTGATATATCTGTATTTATTTTCAATATTTTCATCTATTTTATCTTGCGAAACAAAAGAAATATCGTTAACGTTAAAATTGTAAAGCTTTATACAGTAATATTTTGACACATATGAATTATTTGCTCACAATTCAAGTCACATTTTTTTTTAATCGAAAATCACTTTTTGACAGTTTTTAGATTCTTGGGAGTCATGTCCTAGAAATTTCAGAGAAAGTTATTCCTGCATACCTGTTAAAATTGACATTGCAAATTTTGAGAAGCCACATAAGTCCACAGTTCCCATTAATTATGACGAGCGGCACAATGTTGCTTATTCAACAAATAATGAAAATTTTCATACATTTTCAGAAAAAAAAATATCATTATATGGTGTGATACATTTAGCTTTTCCTGCTTTAATAGAAATAGTGTGAATTAATTATTTCAAAACTTATAATTTATTTTAATAATCGCATTAAATCGAAGGTTATGGATTCTTTATTTTCAATGTGTATCGCTCTTCCGAAATCGTGCAAGTAGTTAAAAAATTGTTACAAAAAACTATTAATGACTTCGGATCCCTTGATAGAAATATTAGATTTAGAACGCTAGAGGCGCTGTGTGTCCCATGCTGTGGCTGTGATGGTGATAAATCAACCACAGTAGCCTTGATTTTTATTGACGCGATCCAACGGTACGCAAAGTGTCAATATTATTGTTTTGTTTTTAACTTATGTGTTGGCGCGGGAAGAAAAGTAAAATGACCTCTGTCCCCGGAACAACTACGGATGGAAAACTCACATGATAAGAAGTCTTTTGAGTCGCAGTTCGAAGTACTCCATTGGCCGCAATTTGAATTACATGGAAGCTTTCGTATGTCCCACGAACGCAAGCGATACGCATCATACCTTGTGAGGGCTTAATCTACGAGCGACCTAGAATAGTGAAGAAGCATTTTAATATTTCAGTCGTATGTTTGACTGATCATCCATCTAACACAATAATCACCTGTGAAACAGCACACCTAATCGAGAGTTTCTTCTGCAGGTAGAATATAATTTTCAGGACACACGAAAAACTATTTGTTTCAACAAGCCACGAAAGGCGCGCGAAGGCAAGAAAACCGAACGGGGTAAATGTTTTGGTTCTGAAAGCAGGTTGCTATGGTGAAATTGAAAAAAAAGTGACACTTTGAGTACCACATCCAAAAAACCACATACTTGATGTTGGTCACAGCATTACCCAAGTAACCAGTAAGCACGATAATGCGGCACGGTAACAGCATTATATGCGCATATAGGGTAATCATTTGATGCTTGTCAGTTTTATATACGCATATAATGCTATTATAATGCCAGAAAAGGCGAAATAGCGTGCCATTATAATGCGAAGATATAACCGTGCTTCTCGGCATCACTAGTGCTGATATAAGACCACGTGAGAAACGTCAGTTGTTTTCGCCAGGTTTTTCGGGCGAATATTTTGTGCTTTCGCGTACGCAGCCAGAGAGCTTTCGCGTATGCGGCCAAGCAGCTGGTACACGAGGTAAATAAATAAATGAATGAAAATGGAAACCTCGAATAGTATGCAAAATGTAATAAAATGATTGAGATAGTACTTCTCCGTATCAGACTTATTCATTTTGGTGGTTTTAATCCTTTTGAGGACTTGAAATTGCCACATATTGATCCTTGTTTTATGATGATGAAATTCCTCATTTTGCGTCTCGAACCTGCGACACCTGTATTTTTGAGTTGTTGAAGTTCTGCTCCTTTGCTCCTTCGCCCACATAAGATGAATAGTATTGGAAAGAAAAGTGACCAATTTAAACCACCACTTTCGTCATAAAAGCTGCAATTGTAGTAGTGAGAAGACTTATGTTTGACTCCCTCTCACCACTATATGTAAACACAAAGCACGTGGTATATCTGTCAAAACACTGGATGGCATTTAAACAGGCCCTGTATGCGAATATAGAGCCAATATAGTGCTTATTTAATGCCCGTATGCATCAGGCTTAGAAGCATTAATGATGCTGTAATAGGGTTTCTATGCAGCGGAAGTGCTGTTATAGGGTGTGTAAGCATTTGTGGTGCTATTATAATGCATGTACACATTTATGATGCTGATTAAGGGCTTATTATTAGTGCTTATGGTTACTTGGGTAGCAGCGACAATAGCGGTCTAATCTTTATGTCTATTGATCCTTTAGGCACCTTTTGGTATGCTTCATGGAGCCTGAGCTTAACGAATAAACAAAACTATGGACCAATGCATGAGTTCACTAATTTGACGTTTGAGCGGTGCCGAATTCACTCGTTGCCATGGCCACATAAATAACACGGCACCGCTCAAACGGGACATTGGCTGGTAGCCCGTAGAAAGCCCGACTTGCAGCTGCAATACGTCTTTTCACCTCGCGGGTAACATCATTGTCGCACGTCACTATTGTTCCAAGATACACGAATTCTTCCACCACTTCAAACTTTTCGCCACCTAGTACCATTTTGCTACCACTAACACGTCCGGACCCACATTGACCACCAACTTGCTTGAACTTAGTCTTTATGGTGTTGATCGTAAGTCCGATCCACGCTGTCTCGGTCTTGAAAGGCACTTTTTGAGTTATTTAAAAAATAAATCACTTTGAACCGCGCATTACGACTAATGGCAGGCAATTGCCTACGGAAATTCTGCATTCTTAATAGTAGTTCGTTAATGTTGCCTAACTGAACAAACTGATGAAAGATTTGACAACGGAATCGTTTTCGACGATGCCATTTTTAGTAACAAAAGTATTTTCCTTGCTCTTACCATTTGCAGAACTCGTGTGAGACACGACTCTTCGGTAGTTAATATTAAAAATTATTGATTCAAAAAGTTGATAAATTTACTCATGAACGAAACGCTATTTTCACAATCACCTCAATTTTCATTAGCCTTTGAATGTAAGAAAGATAGGCACAATTCATGCTTTGAAAACATTTCATCAATGAATCAAGCGTGTACTTGAATAAGGGCGTAAGTCACATGATCGATTTCTCTTCATCGATCCTCTCTTCTGTGAATAAAGATGACAAGATGCGGGTTTGTTAGCATTTTTTTCACTTCAGGACGCTAGGTAGCAATGCATTCTTGCATCCTGAGGTGAAAAAATGCTGACAAACCCGCATCTTGTCACCTTTATTCACAGAAGAGAGGCTCGATGGAGAGAAATCGATCATGCGACTTACGTCCTTATTCTAGCACACGCTTGAAACGATGATTCGAACTTTTTACGAGAAGGATCATACCGATCAATGTTACCCCGGATTACGGGACCAAAATAACCATCCATTCAACCTTTTGGCAAAATGCATCCAAACAAAAAAAGGTAAAGAATTAGAGACAATTAATTCGGTTTTGGGGCAATTTATCGAATTGTCCAGATTGGCCACCTTTCGGGACTTCTGAAACTGGTTCCGCGAATATTTAAGAGGATGTGCGCCGGTATTTGCTTCCTTATTACAGAGAAATTTTATGCCAAAATATCCATCAACCGAATAGTACCAATGTGAATTACATACACATAACTGCGATGGAAACTTACTCTTTGGCAGCCCTGTCGTCCTGCTTAGTCACGCTTAGTCGACGACTAAGAAGCTTTGCCCAGATTTTTTTAGAATTTTTCACCCGAAGACATAAAAAATAATGTGCGAAATCAACAACAATCTAACGCCTCATAAGATATCAATCGAAATTTCCAACCTGTACCTACCAACGCTCAAGAGTAATTTAAACCTATTTGCATAGAACTTCATATATAACAAGGCCATATTACCGCCCTGTAGAAATTCAAACGAAATTTACGAGCTGTATCAACGCCCTAGACTAATTTCACCAAATCTATTGGCCTATAGAACATCGATTAAGAATTCCAGGCTTTATCAACGTACTAGAGTAATTTGACCTTATTCTACGTAGATCAAAATCGAAAACTCCAAGCAGTATCAACGCCCTGGAGTAATTTGCCCCAATATAGATCTGTAGCATCCTAACGCCCTGTATGACATTAATTAAAATTTCAAGCTTTATCAACGCCTTGGAGTAACTTGACCTCACCTTATGTAGACCAAGTTCATCTTTACGCCCCACATCACTTGAATGTTCCAAGCATTATCAACGCCCTGGAGTAATTTGGACTCATGCCATGTAAATTAGTTGCATCTTAACGCCCTGAGGGACATCTTAACATTTGTATAAATGCCCTTGACTAATTTGACCTTGTTTTACATAGATGCCTGCCCTGCATTGATTGAAAACTACAATCTGTATCGACACTCTAGAGTAATTTGAACTTGTCTCATATAGATCAGCTACATAAACGCCCTGGATTAACTTGACTTCATCCCATGTAAATCAAGTGCATCTTGTATGACGTCGATAGAAACTCCAAGCTCCATCAACGCCCTGGAGTAATTTAACCTAATCCCATATCGATCAAATGCATCTCAACGCCCTGTAGGACATCAATTGAAAATTCAAGCTTTAATTGCGCCCTGAAGTAATGTGACCTAATTTTACGTAGACCAAATGCATCTTTACGCCCTGTAGGATATCAATCGAATATGCCAAGATTTAATAACGCCTTGGAGTAATTTGACCTTGTTCCATGTAAATAAGTTGCATTTTAACGCCCTGAGGGACAAATGTCAAGATGTATAAACGACCTCCACTAATTTGACCTTGTATTACGTAGATCAGGTGCACCTCAATGCCCTGTATTGATTGTAAATTCCAATCTGTATTGACGCCCTGGAGTAATTTGACCTTGTGTCACGTAAATCTTAGATCAGGTGCATATTAATGCCCTGTAGGACATAATTTTAAAATTCCATGCTGTATCGACACCCTGTTCGATATCTATTTTTCTTGTCTTTTAACCTTGTCCAATGACCTTGTCTTAAGTAGATGAGGTGCATATTTACGCCCTGTTGAAAATCAATTGAAATGTCTTAGCAGTATCAACGCCCTGGAGTTATTTGACTTTATTTTATGAAGATCAGGTGCATCTCAACTCTCTGATGGATGTCATCGAAATTGTCAAGATATATCAATGCCCTGGATCATTTTTTTTCCTTTCTTACGTACATTAGGTACATCTTAAGGTTGTCTAGGACATCAATTTGGAATTCTAGCCTTTTCTACGCCCTGGAATAATTCAAGCTTATATTATGCAGGTCAGGTGCATCTAAACGCCCTTTAGGACATCAATTGAATATTCCAAACTGTAACGCCCTTGAGTAATTTGACCTTATTCTATGTGGATCAGGTGCAACTTAACGATCTGTGAGCATGAATCGAAAATTCCAAGCTGTATCAATGTCCTAGAGTAATCTGACCTTATTTCACATTAATCAGGTGCATCTTAATGCCCTGTGTGGCATCAATAGAAATTGTCAAGCTGTATAGTAATTGATCTTGTTTCATGTAGACGTATATCAACGCTTTGTAGTAAAATTATTGCATGTTAAAATGTGCATACATACTAAGCAATATCAACGCCCTGGAGTAATTTGACCTTATCCTATGAAGATCAGGTACATCTCAACGCCCTGAATGACATTAATTCAAAATTCCAAGATATATCAATATTCTGCAGTAATTTAACCTTTTTTTTCTTTTTTTTTAAGGCACTCCGTGCTCGTGGCCACTACTGTGCCGGAATCTGTAGCTTCTTTACCGATACAGATCTATTTTTAACTTATTTATATTTACATCAACTTTCATTCTTTCATATTGCCTAGCTGCCTGCGAAGAGGGTCAGTTTGTCTCAGTCACCTTCTGATACTGACGGAGGATGGATGTGCTCCCCAAAGCACGGTCCTCCGTGAGGCGTCTTCTGGTGGCTGGACGGGTTTTTTTGAGAAGGGGCTGGGAATCTAACCCATGACCTTCCGCTTATGAAGCGAAAGCGTAACCTCAAGGCTACAGACCCCCCTGCAATAATTTAACCTTAGTTCATATTAATGAATTAAATCGTAACGCACTGTAAAAATCAATCACTTTTTAATCTGTATCAACGCCCTGAATAAACCTTGTTTCACGTAGGTAAGCTGCAACTTAACGCCCTGTAGGAAACCAATTAAATTTTGTTTGCTTTATGACCTTAACTAATGTATATCAAGTGAAGAGTACTATTTGGTCCTTTAGTTGCGTCGTCTGCTCTTGCGAGAACGAGCGAAGCAATCAGGATCAATGTTGATTAGCGTATTGTGTATGCCGGTAAGTTCTTTCCGTTCTATATGTTGCTTATAATATCTATATTTCGTCTCATATGATTTGTGTATACAATTTATCAAACGATTGTACTATTTTTCTCGAATGTCGTTTCCGTGAATGACAGTTCCCCGAATAACCGTTTTCCTTGAATGCCATTTTTCCAAATGATTTGTCTCTTCGAGAAGTGATGCAATTAATGAAGGTACAAGAGTAGTTCTCAGTGACAGTGTGCGTACCAGATGACTGGTCCGTTCACTACCCTGAAATGTGGGAAGTTGTGAAACGGGATATTCCGAGAACAGCCATTGAAGGGTCTGGCGCTCGAGGAAAAGACATTTGGGAAATTAATATTTAGGGCAAAGTAGCACAATCCCTTAATTAAATGGATATTACTATATAAAAGCATTTGCCAACAGGGCTGTATGCGCTTGATCCCTAATATTCGGTATTGTTAAAGAAATTGTTAGTTAAATTATCTCGATAAAAGCACGTGATTATTAAGAAGCCCAAGACCACTCTCGAAGTTTGACTTATATGTTCTTAAGACAGTCAGTTCATACCTTTGTTTATTCTGGACTAATAATTTTCATGTGACAGTAATAAATTTCATAATCAAGGGTTGTGTTTGATCCTTCGACCTTAACGCTTGCTCCTACGGGGGCCGGCGATGAGGGCAACATCAAACATGTCGCGCATCGGTCGAGTAAAGTGAAAAAGTGCCGCGTTCGATTAGTTCTTTTTGATCTTTCAGCGTTGACGCTTGCACTGCCCAGGAGCAATCAAGAAAGCCCGATAAGTCGTCAGTTGTTTTCCCTCTCGGGTCGCGCGCCTATTTTCTCTGAGTGCTTTTATATAGCCGAGCAAACGAGCGAAGCTGAAAGTGGATTGTTGCTGCTCAAGGATGACGGATCAATTGGTGAGCTCGTTTCATGCTACTATTTCTAATCTATAAAATATGCATGACTGCACCTTTAATCGTTACAAAGTTGAGACGTAAATATGATTTTTCAACAAACTTCGAAAGGTTCGTCACTGTGAGTGTCGACATAAACTCTGACTCATAAATTATTTATGTCAATTTTTTTTTTTTCACAACTCCTTTTTCATTTAACCTTTATTTTTGTAATTAAAAAATACTTTGAATGGTTCAACACTACAAGTGTAGACGTGCGAAAGGTTCACTTTATTCAACAAACCTTGAAAGGTTCGTCACCTCAAGTGTCGGCATAATTTTTCTCTACATAGATATTGTTCATATCAAATAAAAATATTATATGTACATAGGGTCGGTGTTCCCTTAGTGGACAGTCCCCTATAGTCGCACTAGTGGCTTTTTACGGCCGTTTTGCTATATATCTTTCCAAAACATTTTTTGACATGAAGGTCAGGGGCTATTTATCTAAGTACCATTAATTTACAGTTTGATTTTGTTCAAAAAATGATCGAAATAATTAGTTTTGCTTAACATTTGAGCTCCCTTGAGCCTATAGTAAACCTATTGTTCCTATAGTAGAACTACTGAGAGAAACTATTTTTTATTATACGAAAGAATTGATGAATTAAAAACTTTTTTACATCAAAAAAATGCTTTTGATCCACACTTTGTAGAAAAAATAAAGAAGTTTTGTAAAAATACGGTTTCGATAAGTATTTTGCCAATGCCGTGATGCTAGTGCTACTATAGGAACAGAAATTAGAAATAGTGCTACTATAGGCACATGTATTCCTATAGTGGCACACGCGATAATAAATACAAACATCTGAGTTTTCGTAGTTTTCATATTTTTTCCCATAAAACCAAGATAAAAAGCTATCAGATGATGTAAAAATAATGACGCTAGCTTAATTTTTCGATTTTATACGAATTTTTGTTCTTAGCTATGCGGCTATTGGTACATTGACCCTATAGGGATCCCATGAGGAACTCCTGATAGAATTCCTTGAGGAACTCCTGATAAAATCTCGTTTATATCTCACAAATAATTATCTATCATGGTCTAATCGCTTATCAAAGTGAATCCGGTCCCCAACGATCCTCCCCATTAACAAACATCCCTTCCAGTAACCTTTGTGGAGATGCAGAGGCAAACACGGTCTCCAAATAGCAAAGGTTACACAATAACATTTCTTCCCCCAATCCCACCTGACTGCAAGGACGTGGCCGGCGCCGTTATTGACCATGTATAAATAGAGGCACTGAATTATGCACACTGAAGAAATTATGGCCAATCCCAGCCGAAGTTCTAGTTGATTCTTTGTGCATTTTCACTGACTTCGGTCAATCACGGAATAGCAACCATTGATATGTGTAGTCAGTCTAAGCTAAGCTAAGCTAACAGTAATAAATTTCATAATCAAGTATGCACAAAGAGAAGCATTTTTATGTTTTTGAATTTGATGAAATTAATTTGAAAACCATCTGTAATTGATACTTGACAATTCCAAGACTCACTAATATATCTAACGTAAAACTACAAAAGATAAAACCATAGCAAAATATATTGAAATCCAGAGAAATTGTTGACTTTTTTCCATTTTGTTATCACCTAAACAGCAATATGTTATTCGTAATTTAAGCCATATATTTGGCTGAAAATCGAACACCTCTTCTTTATGTAAAAAAAAAGTTCAAACGTTATAGATTTTCTGCTTTTGGAAAACTCAAGAATATCGTAGTAAAAAATATCATATATTTCTATAAGAATGCTTCGTGTGTTACTTTACGTACAAACACAATCAAACACTCAAAACATCGAATCCTAGGTATTAATTTATTTATAATTAACTTTAAAACTTTTCTTCGCATTCTAGTCAAGTCTACATTTTTTTCTGGTCTGACATGACTGAGAATACCCATAATATTTTGTTAAAAAATGTTATAAGTTATGATTGAGTAATAATCGTTGAAACGTGGTTACCATCGGCATATATAATTGGAATTACAGTTTGCGTCGTATTTTGCTTGAATTTTATAAAACTAGAGGAGAAGTATTTTGGTTGACTCAAATTGCTTGACCCTAGCTTGACAGTTGGCAAAAAAGATCAGTTTTTGAAAAATTCTATGTATTTCTTCTCGTATTTTCTTCTCATATATTCCCTGAAACACGAAGCAATCTTAGGGCATGTCATGGAGGAAAGTTGTATTCTAATTTAAAATAATTTTGGCGTCCTTTTTTAATTTGGATCCATATTGAATTTTATCAGAAAAACGTGATTTAACTTTAGCGCTTTGTTTTGATCAGCATCAAAAAGCATTGAACCTACAACAATATTTAACGAATGAACGATTTTCTCATTTAATGCAAACATCATATTTTGTACAATGCCATTTTGTTCTTAGTCAATTTATCAAACAAAAAAAATGCAATATCAAGTAATAAAAAAATCATACAATTAAATTGTATTGTCAAAATTATGCTTTAAACTTTGGAAGAGCTTTACACGGGCAGAATAGTACCAGAAACATAAATTGTCGTTACTGGAAAACTTTTGCATCAATTTGCTTCAATTTTTCACTATTTTGTTTAAAAAGCGAAATGCAATAACAAAATATTGTTTTAAAAGTGAAATTCTGAACATGAGAAAAGTTTTGAAGTTTGAGGGAGACACAAAAACGTTTATAAATAAACGGTTCTTTGTGGTTTTTAGATTGTCACTATATGATTCGTTTTACACTGAGTGATAGGTTCTACAAGACTGAAGTTATTTCATGGATTGAGATTTCTATTTAAAGGGCACATCGTAATAGTATTAGGTGTATGACTCTAGGAAATAGTCACAGTAGGCATTGTTAAGGTAGATTCAATTAATACAAGGACAAAATAACATTCACTTTTTATATCAGCAAATTTTTCAACTAAATAATGCTTAAGCCCATGATCTCTTGATACTTGATCTCTTTGTGCAATATATTTAGAGAAATGGAACACAAACCAAATACGTGCAAATGCATATTGGTTTTCATTTGTTAGGAATGTATATTGAAATATTTGTGATAATTGTAATTTTTATATATTAAAATGTTACTAAGGGTTTTCGGATTTCCGTTTATGCTCTATATACACGAAAGTCGAAAACCCATATCAACGTAACCTCCATCACAGTTGATCCCTATACATTGAAATATTTGTGATATTTCTTATGAGACGACATCATTAGTGCATGGGAGTAGAAGCGCCCTCTGGGGTATAGCAACGCCCTCCTCAAAAAGGGACGACTAAGAAGCTCAAATTTTACGACGACAGGACTGCTCTTTGGATGTTCCGGGTTTCCGGAAGCAGATATGAATAACTGAATGATTTGAGAATCTCTATACACAGTCCACGCGAATACTTGTTCAACAATATGAGGACGATTCAGATTACTTGTAAAATAATTGTCAGAAAATTGCAAATTGCTAGGTTATTTCAATCAAAAGTTACATTGATTTGAATTTTGAAATGGATCGATAAAGACCCAAGATTCTTACCAAAGTTAACAAATCTACCTTTAAATTAACTAAGAATTCAGAAATTTTCACTGTTTTTGTTGCAATTTTGTGTGATTTTCAAGACCATTTTTTAGGTTAGAAAATAATTTCTGAAACTATCGACGATAGTCAACTTGTGCACTGTCATAGTTTATATTACATGCAAAAACTATATTAAATTTGTCCTTAAAAAGCTTATTGAAGGACCTAAATTTTAATCAATTCGTGGGGCAGAACGCCCACCCCTATTTCATAACATCAAAACAGCTGTCTCATTCAAATTATATCAAACGTAATGCCACGTTGAAGTTACACGCAAATTGGAACCTTACAAAAGCACATTTTTCGCATCAGCATGTTTAGGGGAAGTGGTGGCAAAATCAACACCGTGCCTTTTACCGAGAAAAAAAAAAACAATTTGATTCATTTTTTATCAAGCACGGACGATTTAGAGCATTAATCGGAGTGTTCGCGTTGATGCGGAGGTCAATTGAAGTGAAAATATCAACGAAAACTAAGATTTTAGAAAACCACGTTGGAAAATTAGAACTGACGTAACTTTTAGCTGGGAGTCTTGAGGTTTTTCAGTGAGATGAATATCGTTTTGATATGAAGTCAAATCTGATAGATTTAGATTTCTTTAGAATCATTAATGGATATATTTTCGGGAATGTAATGAGAATTTTCAAAAATATTTGTTTTACTCACGTTTTTTGCATGATGTTCATTTTATTACCAACAGCTGTTCATTTTACCCACATAGTGCAGCTAAAATGAACATTTCTCGCATAACTTCTGATCTCGCCCTAAAAGCCATTGGTAACCACGTGTGTAGCTCGATGTTTCTGACCATTTGAATGGATTATCATGTTATTTAACAACGCTATGGGGAGGAAAGGATCAATATCTCCCTGCCCGTGATGTAGGTTTGGATGCTTATACCATGACCCCACAGTTTTGGATCAAATAGTGTGGAGTCCAACCTATAAAATTCAATAAAACAACATGGAAAACGTAAAATGGTAATTTAAAAGCACGAATCGAATCGTTTCAACTTAGAACTTAAGTGAGTAAACTATTTTGAGTATAATATTTACATAGGATTGCATAAAAATTAAAAATTGTATCGGTTTCTGAAAACCATATTATGGATCAACGTTCATATTATGGATCAAATTGTGACATATTACGGATCAGTGCGCAAAATCAAGAGATTTTCAACTCAATGCATATGTATTGCATGTTTTGACGAAAGTTAACTATGCGTCATATATCACTGCAAAAAAAAATAGCAGTGTTCGAGCTGGAAACAAGGGTAAAATGCCTTTTGTTTGTGATGCTGCATTGTAATATCTGAGACATGTACTGTTTTCGCTCAACACCAACTTTTTTACCCATTTTTGTCGGCTAAAAAATGAAATTTACAAACCTTGATGTTTTATTAGTTTTATCCTTAGTCCTATTGTCTAAAAATGTCGAATCCAATGCTTAAAATGGCAGAAATCTAGATTCTTTGGAAGTGATCCATAACCGTGGTAAACAATCATTTCCTGATCCATATTATGGATCACTCCTTAGAAGTGCTAATATTCGATATTTAGAATCAACAATCGAGAAAAATGTTTTCCAAAGATGGATTCATACTCAATCGAAACGAATGAGTATAAATTTGAATTTTACATTTGAATTTTACCACCTGTGCACAGCTGTGGGGGCTTATGAATGCTGACGGCATTTCTTACAGAAAACGAACATATAATGGTAGCTGTGTGGTACCAACTAAACATTTGTCAAATACTCCGCTATTTAGCGGTTGAACGTTGTGCTTAACACTACAAATGGTAGAAGACAAATAGTATAACATGGGAAAAATATGTTTTACATCAACTTTTATGTTTTGAGCGAGTTATCCGATGTTGAACGCCAAAGTGATCCGTCACTGTGGGTGATCCGTAACTGTGTGGGCATGGTACTTTCAATTCGTCAGAAACAACGAGCTACGCACGTGGTTACCAATGGCTTTTAGGGCGTTATCTCAGAGTGTGCGAGATTTGTATTGTTTTTTGCTAGTGATAAAAATATGTGTAAATTTTGCTTTTTCAGTTTGAATTCATGTCGCTGCTATAGATAACATCCCTTTTTTGATGTTGTGCAATAGAACTATAAAACTTCGTCTTTTTTATATCAGAAACAAGATGATATCCTTAAGGTGTTGATTTTACCACCCATTCCCCTACAACAATAACATCTGAACGAATGCCCGAATGTATGCAGCATATAAGCAAGCTTGTTGGTGTGCGTACATTTACAGCACGAGGAACATCGAGCTCAAACGGGGCGTTTTACCCTGAAAACAATACATATGTAGTTAAGCAAGCATTATGATAGCTATTTCTAGATAGAAAACATGTTTGTTCATCCGACAATAATTGAAAAGGAGCATTAAATAATGTTTTGACGTCTAAAATCGCTACTATCCTTAACATGGTCGTGTTACCCCCAGTCTCTCTAATTTGAATTTTTTCTTAACAGTTATCTGCCAGTGCAGTAGCAGATTTCCTACGTTCTAAAATAAATTTCTTGTTTCAAGGAATCTAAATGTCTCATGCGATGAAACCTGTTCACAGTTACAAAAAACGACATTGAACCTCATAAGTAGAGGCAATAACTTGATACGCTAGAGTAGGGGGGCTGGGGGCAAGAAGGACACCTTAAGATATATAGGTTCAAATCATGGTTGTTTAGCACAATTTTTGAAGATTATTCCAGTGTAGGGGCAAGCTCACCTCTTGTTCTAAATGATGTTATCGATAGATATAAAAAATATAAGAAACACATGATGATTTGAGATTTTTGAAAATGTCCCTTCTTATGAGGTTTTTAAACCAGGCACGGGGCAAGAGTGCCACTCATATGGGGCAAGAAGACCACCAGAGCAAAATGCCACAAATTTTGTATATTATTATTTCCCCGCCTAAACGATAAATTGTAGAGTAAGTAAAGATAATAACTGAGGGTTAAAAGGTGACTTATAGTTAAAAAGTAATTTTACGAAATTAATTTAGTTTTCATCTTATTCGACTGTAACAATAATAGTAAAATTTTTCAGATACCATTTTGAATGTCCATTGATGTATATTGATTTTATTTAGTAGGAAACATTGGTTTAATGCAATATTGAACAAGAAAAAATAAAGTTCATTTGATTTTATATGAGAAAGTTGCGGTGTCCCTCTTGCCCCATAAGACATACTGTTATTATAAATGTAAAATTTAATGTCAAAAGGACTTTTTCGAAAAAAAATCCTCACAGCTATATTAAACAATTGAAAATCATCAATACTGTGCGGAAAAATCAATATGTTTTGTATTTATTGGGAGTCAAACCTTGTTTTCCAGTCTTACATTCTTATAATATTTCGCATATTTTGCGTTGGTAAATTTTGGTTGGTTGTTGGTAAAATCTAATTTTTTGTACTAAACATTTTTAACTGTAATATTTACACAACTCTCAATTAGTACTCAATTTATACTTATCCTGCGTTAAACATCAAAATATTAATTTGAACTACGTGAAATTAGAGGTGGCACTTTTGCCCCGGGTGTCCTTCTTGCCCCATGTCCCCCTACCGATGCATGGTCAAAATAGGTATCATTCAACCAGCATAGTGGCCCAACCTGATTAAAGGGCGCGCTTTTCTAAAGTGGCTCTATGCAAAATGGTAAAGAATGATAATTTTAATAAAAAAACGACTGTTTCATTGTTTCATTGTTTCTGAATGGAATGGTAGTAATGGAGTAGAATGACATGCACTAAACAAAGAACACAAAAGATCACAGAAAAGTGGTTCATTCCGAACAGAAACAGAAAAATTTCGTAGGAGAAGGAGTGTTGCACAAAATAGCGCATCTCAAATTTTAACAAGAATTGCAATATTAAATTCGACGGGTAGCAATCCTAAGAAATCTCTCCAGTATAAATAACTAACATAAGTCAAACTGAATTGCTAAGATGGAGGAGCGTGAAACTAGGAAACAATAGTTTTCCAACCAATAATCACCGAACTTGTAAGTAGTTTTAAGTATCTTTGATTAGTTATTTTAATTAATATCATTTGATAGCTTTGTAGCTGATCACAGACAAACATGCTTGCCTTTCGTTCTGCTGAAAGAGTCGATGTCTTTAAGCACCTTCCGCAATCGCAACAAGGAGATTTGCTGAAAATGTGATAAATCCACATAAAATAATTTTCTGAAATTTACACGTTGTTTAAATAAATTGCTTAGTCATGCCTTCCACTTAATTTCCTTCCCAGCCGCATGGAACTAATGTGAAGTTGAAAACTATTTCTATCGATTGAAACGATATTTTTCGTCAATACTTTAACTTTGATTCATTGGCCATCAAAAGCAGTGTCAATAGACATGTAGCCGCACTCCAAAGGCCAGTAGCCTGCTACAGAAGTTGTCCTTCGCTCTACTGCATATACAGTCAACTATCCCTTACTCGATATTTCGTATCTCGAAAGCGAGTTAGAGAACAAAAGCATAAGTTAGTTTTCATGGCTACTTCGATGGTCCCTTGGATCGCACTTGTACTCATTTGCTCGATACCTCCCTAACTCGATGGCACCGCGTTGCGGAGAGTTGACTGTAGCACAAACTTTTCCTTTGAACTGGATCACATCCCACGCCGCATGCAATCACGGAAACGGAAACACCAGGATACGGAATTGGCTGGCGTCGGCGAATGGATTGGAGAAAGACATGCGATACTTACCGACCGCAAATGAAGCGGCTTTTATTGCCACCGAGTAGAGAAGGATCACTGATGGCGGAGTTAGGGAAACTAGTTTTCTCATATACATTTTACAGTAGTGAATCAAGCGTTGCATAGTGGTAAGGTGCTGATGCAAGGAAAACTTTTCGACGTGGAGAAGTTTTCCTCTACGTTATGGGGCAATTCCAACTTGCGGAAATGGGTGTTCGACGGTTAGCGTACGCGATAGTTTCTGGAGTTTGAACAATTTATAAGGAAAGTTGTTGCGATAGCTTTGATTTTGCTACCACGGGTGGAGTGAAATTCACTGCTGATGGCAATGAGAAACCGCTGAATAGGAGCGATTAGCTGTTATGTAGTCGGAGACCAATTAAATAAACTAATTGAGGAGGAATTTTCCATTCAATCGTACAGAATATTATAATTATTCATCTTTATTATATTGGTTTTTCGCCCTCTGGCGAGTTTTCCGCGCAATCGAGGGGTGTTTTCTTTTCAAATTGATGGATTTAATTAAAAATTCCAAGAATTCACATCAAACAGATCGAAAATGTTCTTTCCACTGAAGGCAGACAATCTTTCAATCGTTACGCTATTGCTGCCCATACTCGCAATACAGTCCCATTAGGAAAATCATCATGTCGAGAAAAACGCTTCCAAACATAAAATAAAAGGATTTCGTTTCACCGTTGCTGACAGTAATAAATCGTGGTGGCATTACTCAACACATTATCATTGTAGTATAATAATACCTTCAGGAATTACAATACAGTTAAAAAGGCTGTTTTCCATATCTTAATCTAAGATTCAATCCAATGGGACTCGTTATCCGAGTATTTTTCTTGCCAAACACAAATATACCCGCATACCAGTCCCATTACGGGGGACTGGCTTACTATGTTTTTACGCACCGTGACACATTCGTTTTCAAGTTTACAATAGATTCCACCCTATATCCAAGGTATTTTCCTAACTTCAAGTGCTAAGTATATTTGGATTACAAATGCCCTTGAAAGTTATTGTAACAGTGGTAACAGTGATCGTGTTGAAGACTATCCTGGATTTTATTTAACTGCAGAACATGTTCTGGTCGATCAATTTAGAAAGTTAATTGAATGCACCTCGGGGATGTTGGTTTCAAGCTGAGAGTTTCAAGCAATGCAACAAAGCAATTTTCGTTCAGTATGAAGACGGCAAACCTATTGAAGATTTCTTAGATCTTATCCACAATAATCCTGCTGTATGCCATTTTTTAGATGTTGCATGTACCTACTTAGGGTGACTGTGGAAACTCTGGCTGGCCAAAAAATCAACCCTATTTCATGCCAAAAGATAAGCCTGCCGGAGAGTCCGGTGATGATTGACCGGAGTACAATAGTAGTGAGAGCAGTAGCATTGACTTAAAGGGAAACCATTTTGACTATTTTGGATTTAGAGGCTCGCAAGCACACATTTCGAGTTGTGGTTCTACCACATCGCAACAGAAGTCATTCTGGGAAAACTTTAATAACATTGCTTGAGTCATTGAAATTTGTATTATTTCCCCATTTAATAAAAACAATACGATGCAGAATTACAAAACTTATAACAGGGCCAGGTTTGCTTCAACTTCTTTGTAATTCACTAATGGGACTATTATGCGGGTACTTTCAATATGGGACGCACATGATTTGGTATTTTTTTCTCATTTTGTTCATACAAAAATAAAATTTTAAGCATGATTTCATAAAATACATGAAATATAAACACCATTCATGAAGTTAACTAAAAAATGGTTAAAATTCATATGAGACTGTTATGCGAGTATGGGCAGATTGTCTGTTGTAATATGCGTCTTTGATGGAGTCAGGTTGACTTTTTCTTGGAAAAAAAGCAAGTAGTTGAAGTTAAATTTGAATGATTTGTTAATCAAAGCGATATTATTCTTTGTTCTCTACTTTCTAAATCTATCATTCATATATATTATCTATCGCCTACAGA
The DNA here is from genome assembly GCF_002204515.2 of Aedes aegypti. Classification (NCBI taxonomy): domain Eukaryota; kingdom Metazoa; phylum Arthropoda; class Insecta; order Diptera; family Culicidae; genus Aedes; species Aedes aegypti. Next base: position 388,219,531 of record NC_035108.1, read on the forward strand.
TATACCACCCGCCTGCAACTTGTATGCAAGTTATGCTACATTACTCGCAAGGCATAACAGAAAATGTCTAAATTTGTTTTAATTAGGTTGCACGAATACTAACGTTCTTATCACACAGGGTGTTCTTTCCTTTCTAGATCAGAGTGATCGTTTGTCGATTAACTGGTTCGGTTATGTATTTCTGTATAGAGCACAGAAAATTCAGAGTGTATTGTAAGCAGAACAAAATTTCTCCTCATCTCATAGACACACGTACATATCTTCATGGTTATCATGTTGCTGCTTCTGTGGCTGTTGTGTGCTAACTAGCGGTACTAGACGATATTCCTTAAATACGTACACATTCTCCAGCGCTCGGCATACCTTACAAACTACTACATTTTTTAGTTTCAATTTCATAATATTTTCCTCGCTTGATTGAGGATCGCGGACTTACTTTTGTTTTCTTCAATTACACTTCTGAATTGAATTTTATTTACAAGACTGCTGCCACCCGGTTTTTCGTTGCGTGGTGCCCTTTTCTGCTATAAACGTTGATCGTTTGATTGCCTCTTTCCTGTGGTGAGTAGTAGTAGTAGTAGTAATAGTGCGACAAATTCCTTACTTCTTGCTGTTAGCATTGTTATGTGTAAACTTATTCGACCAATTCAAATTCGCATACTTTCCTATCATCTCACACATCTCAAATTCATGCACTTCACCGAATAATTTGAATATATATGCAGTTGTGTGTTGTGTTAGCTCTTTTTTTACCTTGAAACGTACTTTGGAAAGAAAAATCACTTGAACTGCGTCCTAAAAAGCAGTCATTTTACTATCGCTTGCTTAATATTGTTTGTAGGAAAATATTTTCTCTTCACACATTGTGTATAATTTTATGTTTCTGAATTCCGTGCATAGTACAAAAGCTACTTTTTTATATATTCTGTATGCTCATTTTGTGTCTCAAAATCTATCGAATGTATGATATCCGTGCATTTCAAGATAAGTTCATTTTTCGTGAAACTCACTCAGGTAATCTGACTCAGTCAGTATCTCTGATTAATAATTTGCAGATAGTAAATTTGATTGTTCTCTGTTTGATTACTACTATGGAGCGTCGTAATTATTTTCACAATAACGAAGAAATAAATAGGTTTTTTAAAACATCACTGCTACTGTACAATTCAATCAATTCAAGTAGGATTCGACACTAATGCTTCGATTAGCTTTTTGAATATCCTATCTTCCAAGGGTTGGGACGACAGGAGGTTCTTAGCCTTCTCTAACTAATACCACATTTCATAGCCCGGTCTGTCGTTGGCACGATCTTCACCAGTCATGTGGCAAATATATCACTAATTGCAAGGAAACGAGACGATTCTTAAACTACAAAGAATAAATCATTAAATGCTACCCCTCACGTGGGGCTTTGGCTCAGGTCACGCATAGCTCTGCGCAAGGTTTTGCTGCGACTGTTGCAGCTGCAGTTGACACGGATCCAGATGAGCCAAACTCCCGTCCAGGTTAAGGTTCATATTGCAGCTTCCCCGTTCAACCCAGTGCCTTAGGCGGCCTCTCAGTTCTTCCAAGCTTTTCGATTTGGCCTTGTTGATTCGTTTATATTTCACATCCTTCGGTTTGGTCACCGACCTGTGGTTGGACATTACGCGGTTGAAGTTCGTCACAGCTCCCGCCTTGCAACCATTAGTCGGGGGTGTATCCTCTCCATCACAGCTGGTGTTGGTGATTATTACTGTCGTCAGGGTTGTACTGGTGATCTTTGTCGTAGTTGTACTTTGGTTTTCCTTGGAATCATCAGACTGATCGGACGAGACGCACTTCTCCGTTCGGTTCTTGAACTTGTCTCTTCGTTCGCTCACCGGATCGGCCTTATTCACACCTCCTCCAGCATTGCTGCTTCCCGCAGCTCCACCACTACCCTGCGGTTCAGGGTCTTCTTCAACGCTGTAGACAGTTTCCAGAACCTCCGGTCGCCTGAGGAAGCAGTTCGATCGCCTCGTGTTGTTATACTTCATGTTGGTCGTTTCGATCGCATCGGAAATAGACCTTACTATCGTGACGTCGTTGTTGATCTTGTTTCCACCACATCTCGATTTCAACGAACCCCCGCCAAAGTAGATCGAACTGTTACAGTCCGAGTCCACGTCCTCCAGAACCACCGCCGAGTCGGAGTCGTTCAGCGAATCGAAGTCATTGCTGTTGTTGTTGTTGCTACCCAAGCTGATGGCCGGATCCATAACCACGTCGATGATGCCGTGGTCAATCAGGCGACTAGACAGTGTTTCGATGATTTTCTGCTGCCGGTAGATGGTCAGCTCACGCTGGTACAGGACGTTGGAGACTTGCTTCTGCTTGCGCATGATACGCGACTCCAGAAGCAACAGCTGACTCGTCAGGTAGTTGAGCTGTTCGGCCTTCTCCTTCTGCAGCCGGTGATTTTGTTCTTGCTGTAATGGAAGATAAAATAAATGTATGTTACTGAAAGATCCAAGAAACTACGGTGACGACTGATTAGATGGTAACACGTGAGTATCTTTCTTGAGAGCCTTCCTTAGCCGAGTGGTTAGAGTCCGCGACTACAAAGCAAAACCATGCTGAAGGTGTCTGGGTTTGATTCCCGGTCGGTCCAGGACCTTTTCGTAATGGAAATTTCCTTGACTTCCCTGAGCATAGAGTATCATCGTACCTGCCACACGATATACGAATGCGAAAATGGCAACTTAGGAAAAGAAAGCTCTCAGTTAATAGCTGTGGAAGTGCTCATAAGAACACTAAGCTGAGAAGCCGGCTCTGTCCCAGTGGGTACGTTAATGCCAAGAAGAAGAAGAACGTAAGTATCTTGAATTCTTACACCCCTCAAACACATAGTGCTTTCTATGACTTCAGATATTCGAAAATAATAAATGCAACAATATTGCGGATTGAAATGCGAAACTTCTGAAATATGTGAAGTGATTGCAATAATTTCAAAGTTGGCTTCACTCATATCTTTTTGCACCCTGAAGCCAACCTTAACAACCGCATCAGAAGCGGCAAAATACCACACACCAACAAAAGGAGCAACTTTTTTAAGCCAAGCAGGACCCTCGCAACATTTTACGGTGCAGGGGATGACTTTCATCCGGAGGCGAATTTCCACAGCTCATTTCTATTCGTCCCGGTCTTGTGGCACACTCACAGACACTGACAGACAGCTAGACAGTTGGTGGACGCGGCTACCGGTAGATAAAGTTGTTCACTTTCACGGACCAGGGATTGCCGTGACGGAGAAATTCACACGACGATGTGACGTGAAGACAGGGCAAGAAAAGTGAAACGTGTCCCGCGAGGTGCTTCGTTTATATTGGTTTCAACTTGGCTCATATTTGATTTGGGAAAATATCATAATCGATTTGGAAAATTATTACTCCCAACGGATACATATGCGTTCCTTGTAAATATAACAAAACTTTGTTAGCGTTGAAATTGAGCTCACTTAAAACAAATATGCGTATCCCAGGGTGATTACAGTTCTAAATTTTCATTTTATCTACGCAGATATGAGCGAAATGTATTCTCACATGATAGATCAAGAATGTTATGAATCATCCTCAACTAACAAATATGTGCTATCACATAATTGTTGTGCCCTTAAGAGTGCTAAGTCCTAAGAAGATGAAAACAAATTATTATTTTAACTGTCGCCACCAATAGTGGATTAGCTAAGCAAAAATAATACAATAACATATCGACGAAAAGTCCTCAAAAAAGATCTTTTGGTGTCAATCAAAAGATTTCAACCACTACTATTAGGGGAAAAATAAGGTTTTGAGCATAAAATTGCTTGATCCACGGCTACACGTGTTTCAGTAGTTGCACTAGTGCTCCAGTTCCTGCCGTTCGATAATTATGCAAGGAATTTAGAACAAAATTGTGAATTTACATGTAGTTTTAACATTTTTCGAAGCAGCAACTAGAATCTTCCGAATCAAGTATCAAGATCATCTCTGGGAATATTTGAAAAACTGCTTCCATAAGTTGATCCACTACTGGAACACGACGGCAACTACTGGTGAAAAGGAGCTGAGTTTTTGATAAGATAAAAAGCTGCAATTTAGCAAATTGACTAAACTAGAGGCGATCTATCCACAAAAAATAGCGTTTCTAGTGGATAGTGGTCCCGGCAAACTTCGTCTTGCCATCAAGTAGGCTGTTGTAAAACGTCATGTAATCCCTCATACAAAATTACACATTAGTCTTCTCCCGTTTTCCCGATTATTTCGGAGACTTTTCCAAAAAAAAATTTCGCGCCGTCTCGTCGCATCCCTTGTTGAGTGCAACAGTAGAAATCTTACGTCAATCCGTTCATCCATTTTCAAGTTATTTCGTGACATACAAACACCACTCCATTTTATTTATATAAAGATAGATAGATACATAGTAAATGTTTTTTCCATAGTCCAATCTACTGGTACATTACAACCCTTTATGCAAAAAAGCTTAAAAAAAATGCAGTTTGCGGTTTGAGAGTGAGAAAACTCACTAGTCCAATTGTAAATTAAGTTATACAGGATTTTGAAAGCATTCTCAATAAAGAGAACATTTTTACGAAATTCTTCTTCAAAGTTATCTGTCAAATCGAACACGTCAGGCTAATTATCAAAACTCCAAGTCTTAATGACTTCCAGTAAGGGCTGGTGTTCACCAAGGCAGCGTTTTGAGACAATTATTATAAAGTATTTTCACATCTGACATACCTCAGGAATGTCAATATTTTTGTTTGCAGATGACCTAGGCCTCTTATTCGAAGGACGAAACCTGTGTGTTATCTGTAGTAGATTGCAAAGTTTTGTTATTTTTTCGTAATACTTGCGACATCGAACGTAAAGTCACGACAGATAGTTCAAACGAATTGTTCAATATAGGGTAAGTGTTCCCTTAGTTGTGGGTGTTCCTATAGTTGCGGTAGTGCCGGTTTCACTGATTTTATTATATTAGCCACAGAACCAACACTGACAATCGACGTATTGGCTTGTTGATACACGGAATAGTTGAAAAGAGCGTTCAAATTGCTTCAAAACTGATGGAATATCACTGAAATTGCAAAAACTTTTCTTACTTGCACCAATAGTTGTGGTAAAGTGTTCCTATAGTGGAGGATCCCATTGGAAAACAACAGATACCACAGCTATAGGAACACAAATTAAAAATATACCGCAACTAAAGGAACAGTGTACTAATAGTGAAGGTATTATTTTTCACTGACATGCCGTGAATTACTGCGATGAAATCATTTTTCTCATTAGGTCAATGGTCGTTACTTCCCGTTACAACATTAACATGTACATTAATTGCGCTTCTTGAATTTATGCGATTGAATGAAGTTCAAACGTGCTTAGTACCTCCACTATTGGAACATCTACCCTAATTTTCAAATTTCAATTCGTTGTAAATTCAACAACACGGTCATATTTTGGCAACATATTTGCTGGTGTGTGCATGAATTTGATCGAATAATTTCGTAATTGTGAAAACCTTAAAAGAAAGATTTAAAATGAGCCATTAGAGGCCGTTACTTCGCTAAACGGGGCAAGTGGTATTCATCCAGCTTCATTCGTCAATCCACAGCAGTAAGTCTACTATTGCAACTAAAGGATTGATAAATTAAAGATTTTCAATGGGTTACATACATGGCCTAATTCGCTGCTCACCACACAGTAACGCACATGCGCTAGTGTCTATGCACGATCGCACATGCGCTAGTGTCTATCCAAATCGCTAAAAGGTAACGCTAAAAATATTTGTATGGCGAAATGCATCTAACGAATTATTTCTGAAAATTGGGAACTTTTTTAGAAAAAATATACAAAATAAATCGAGAAAACTTCTGCTGATCATTTTGAGTACTATTTGATGTACATAAGGGATCAACCATAAAATACGTAACGCTTTTGGAAGAAAACGTACATTTAATGAAGTGTCACATCGCACTCAATATTAACTGAAAGTTTGCCACTAAAAGCGCAAAGTGGAATAAAACATGTTCAAAATATATTATTCGTAAGATAATAATTAAAAAGTAACACGTAAACCTTCAATAGGGTCCTTTAATATTTAATGAAATCTTGTTTTTCTTTAATAACACGTAAAAGCATTTTAGTGCAATAGCTTTAGTAATTTTTTTAAATTTCTTTATTAGTATCATTTCAAACATTACATTCATTTCTTATATCTAGGTGTTCTGTGTTATTACACAACACTATCATCCTAGTTTGGTAAAACAAATTTAAGATTTTATCAACATCTTGTTCACAACATATTACATTTCAATTGCCGTAGCAGTTCAGATATTTTTAAGGAGAGTTGATTTCACCTTATTAAAGAAAAAAACACGTTGCTTTAGTAATTTTTCCCACCTCAATAACGGCTATATCATATTAAAACTTTAATTTAAAAATCGAGTCCATAAATAAACCTAGACACTTTTGATCATGTTTGACGTTCGCTTAGATGACAAAAATACCACTGGGGTTTAAGTTAACACTACCTGACATTTCGGAAGAGACACGGAAAACAAAATACAGCCAAAATTTGAGTTTAAGCCAAGGGATGTGACAAAATCTAAAAACACATAAACGAACGAAGAACATTAAAATATTGAGTAAACATGTGTTTTTGGCCTAAATTTAAGCGTTTGGCACAAACATTGGGACAGTGCTTTCGGACCCTATAGTCGACAAAATTGTAAATATGTTCTGTTATTATTGTTATTTATGGCAGGAAACTGGGATGGAATTGCTTTCCGCAGTTACTAAATTTGTTAGAAATAACAAATTAAGGTTGAAAAAAAAGAAAAATGTACGTTCTAGTGATGCATTTTAAATTTGATCTTTGTGTTTGTTCAATTTTGAATTCGTATTTTAGAACTTAAAATCTAATATAGGAAAAAATACATTTTCTCTCAACTTTGACCATTTGCGTGATTTGATTATTTTTTTGTGAAATTTCGTTTACTGTTTTAATGTTACTTACTATGAAAATGTTTGAAACGTGTCGAAAAAGTTTTAAATCTGGTGCTTGTTTTGCTAGGACCTACTTGTCTCGGGTATAAAGATACTTTGGGTAAGATAGACTATAGAAATTTTCATATGAAATGAAAACAAAATACCTGTTTATCGAAAGCAGCTTGCAATTATACTTAAAACTTTAGCTTACTGATGAAAATTACACAATTATTATATTGAAGGCTAATGAAGCACGTAAAACGGGCCACAATTTATCATGCGAGTTGAAAAACTTTTCCTCAATGAGCTATGATGGTAGATCCCATTTACCCCGGATGCTCATGTGCCCCGGGGTACCTTACACATTTTTTTTCTGAAACAGGGTAGTCTGACGACTTCCATTGTTTTTTCTTGTGTTTTCATATAGAGTGGGCCAAAAGGTAGAGTGTTTCTTTTCAAGATTTCTAGCTCAACTCAAAACAAAAGTTGTAAATGTCATGCTGGATTGAATGGTATTGAAGTGAGAGACTTCCACTCCAAGTATTATAAAAATCGGTTAAGATTTGGAAAAGTTAAGGCTATTTTATGTTTTGAGACGTGAAAATTGTAATTTTCAGTCGAACTTTCATTGCATGGAACAAAATAAAAATGAAATCTTATTCGTTTTTTTATGCAAGGGCGCTTCTAGACCTATCATAAGGATGCTTTGAGATATATTAGTTTTTGCATAAATGCTTGGGAACCAGTTTTGGCCAGCGGGGAAAAAGTTCGACCCACATGCAATCAAGCGGAAAACTGCAAATTGCCTTAAATCCACATATTATCTTACATACATGTTCAAAATATATTAAAAAAAAAACCTTGGTATCGATCGTGTTAATTATATTTAGTTTATTTACCGGCGTATCGGTCTATTTTGCTAGAAGTAAGCATGGCGCATGGAGAAGAAACCAATGAATACTAGATAGACAGGTACCGTAAGGAAACGGCGAGAGAATCTGTATTAGATGTTGAAGATGGCAGTATTACTTAAAACGTCCTTCCTTGTGGCTAACGGCTTGGCGTGTTTTTCGAATAACACTACCAAGATAGCCCACATATTATCTTTAAATTTAGAAAATTTTCCTGATCATACGAAAAAAATCACAAAAACATTTCTACTTAGTTTTGCAAAAAAAACTGCTATTTTTGGGTATATTACAATTAACCCTATTTTAGGCAATTTTATTATGAAAATTTAGGGTATATTTTACTGCAACCATAAGTTTATGGTTGGTATGAAGTACCGTCAAGCTACCATTCACCGTGCATTAAAAAAAATCTGCACTTCAATGAATTATATTGTTTCTCCAAATGATTTAAAGCTCTGGTTCGCTTAGCACTACGAAGCGTGTAATTAAACCATAATTCAGGGAAAAATCTAAAATTAGTGATGCATTACAAAAATTACTCATAAATTTTGTTTACAACTGTCATGTTTAGTTTGCCTCGTACCATTTACCGTTTACCGTGCACGCTGGTGCACCATTTACCGTGCGTTTAATTTTCGTTATGATTCAATTTCGTATCTCGAAAAAATATTGTTGGTGGATCAGCTATGTTGCTAGTAGTGTGCGCACTCATTTTAAAGGGTATTCAAATCTTTTTTTACAATGAAAGCCATAGACTATTGAAAAAATGACCCAATCATCATTATTTCATTTAAATCGTTGACTGTATTGTCCCAACCATTTTATATACGCTCAAAAACTTATTATGGAATAGTTAAATCACGACATAAAAAAATCCAATATAACCCAATAATTTCATGCCTTTTACACTAATGCACGGTAATAGAAATCATAAATATTGAAAAGGGTCCATTCACAGTGCATTTGTGTTTCGAATGAAACAAAATAAAAAAATCTAATTTGCATAAAATCTCATAGTTTTTACGATTATAAACATCTTACTAGAAGTATCTACAGCGAAAACTTATAAGAATTATGAAAAATTTGATACTCTTCCGTTAATATGAAACATATGAATTTTTGGCGTTTCTACTAAGAGTTTTAAAAAATCCCATTATTAAACAGAATTCACATGATTTTCACTACATTAACTGGGTTTTTCGAAAGGCTTTGTGACAAGAACTACTTTATTCATCAGTTTTACCTTATTTTGCTGACAAAAGAATAATTTGTGAAAATTGTAAGAATATTCTGTGGGAATGTGTATATGTGCACGGTGAATGGAGGCCGCACGGCGACTGGTGACTTGACGGTATGCCTGTCATTAAACAGGGTGTCGATTCAATTTTGAAAATAAAATTCCCTGACTTTCCCTGACCTTCCAGTCATTTTCCAGAAAAGTTCCAGACCACTAAGTTGGGTAATTTGAATCGAAATAAGTAAGATTTTTACAAGAAGATACATATTCGTTATGTTATAGGTCGTATGAATAAACTGATACAAAAGCTTTTACTTTATTGACATACATGTACCTGCCAGATGACATTCTTGAACGTTTATTCAAGGTAATATGATAAAACTGAACAATTGAGAATCTTTTTACTTTTCAAACTTGAAGATCCGTATGAACAAAGATGTTCTCAGCTACTGAACTACCTCAACCCTAATTCAAAATTTTAGGCATGAACGAAAACTTTGGACTCCTTCCTGATTATAACTTTTTTATACAAGAGGCAACACTATTACGATCATCCACCATACATTTTTTCAGTGGAAAAAGCTATCCTGTTTCTTTTTCCAGGCAAAATTCTAGCCATTGCCATAGAACTTTCTTGGAGAATTGCTTCAAGAAATTCCTCATAGATTGCCCAGAAATTTTTCTTGAAATTCTTAAGTTATTTTTCCAGATATTCCTTCAATACTTCTCAACTCTTAAAAGATTTCCTCCAGAAGCTCCTCATCTCCAAGATTCTCTAAAATTATTAGAGAATTTCTGTCAGTCTTAAATATTTCTAAAAATAGCATTTTGATTTCCTAGAACTATTTTAGGAATGCTTATAAAAATATTTTTCAAGATAACATTTTTTTTTCAAATTGTTTTTATTTTTTTTTATTTGAATATCTTTGATAATTCTTCACGATGATTCGTTACAGTTAATATTTTAGGATTTCGATATGAATTACCCCTAGGTTTTTTCCCGGAAAAAATATCTTAATAGTCTTAACGGAATGCATTCAGGGCTTGAACAATGCGCTGATTAGAAGGTTTCTAATGTTTCTCTTGTACTTGTCGTACCTTCAGCAATGCTCCGAGGAACTCTTCTAAGAACTCATCTACGAGTATCTCTAAGTAATATCACAAATTGTCTATAGCAGGGCTGGAAAAAATTCTGAAATTCACTCTACAGTAGCCAAACAAAGCCAATCACAGTCAGCGAAGCCAGTGAAACCCACGTCCATCGCTGCTGCAGGCAAAAAGCCTTGAAAATTGCAAAACACCCATTGCTAAGAGCAACCCAAAATTACTGTAGAATATGTTCTATTTCCCGCTGCATTTCCCGCATTTAGAGCTTTCAATGACACTACCGTTTCAGAAAATTCATGCACCCAACATAGGCTGCTTGATGAGATTCACGTTTTTGAACTACTGTACTGGGAAGAGCCACGTGATTTTCGCGAAATTCAAGCCTACTACTATTACCATTCCCAGCACTGGTCAATAGATTATCAAGACTATTTCAAATGATATTCATGAATTACTATTTCAATGATTACTAAAAATAATAGAGGAACTTTGAGAATCATCCTCAGAATTTCTGTAGAATTTTCTGGGTCCTGGTTCCTTAGTCGAGTGGTTAGAGTCCACGGCTGCAAAGCAAAGCCATGCTGAAGGTGTATTGATTTAACATGATCAATTACTTTGCAGACAATAAACTCGCTTGATGTTGTAGTATTGATATTTTTTCCCTGACCTCAAGTGAAATTCCCTGATTTTCCCTGACTTTCCAGGTCAAAAATAAATTCCTTGACATTCCCTGACTTTCCAGGTTTTTCCAGGTAGTCGACACCCTGTTAAAGTATCAATATTTTGTGTTTCAACCAGCGAACTATTGCTCCACACTAGGTTCGAACTCTTGCCCCACTGGTTAGGAAAAAATTCGTTTAAGGCAATCCATTTTAAAACTGTTGTTACTAAAAATAGGTTAATTTTTCGACACAAGTTTGTTCCTCCCAATTGTAGCCAGTATGTTCAAGGTACACTGTGTGGTATTCATTTCTTTTTAATGGATTTTGGAGGCAGATTTGGACAACAGTCATAATATTCTGATAATATAATGAAATACCGTAAAATGGGGTAACTTTGATAATGCGGGAAACTTTGATAGTGCGAGACCCACAACATGCTAAACGGAGTAACAAAGTTTCTGTTAATCAGTTAAGAAAAACGAATGCAAGAGTAAAGAGTATTAGAATGATACTTCATGTCAAAGCTATTTTCGTTGGAATCAAGTTCATTTGAGGATTTATATGCAATTATTAATTATTTATAAGATTTTAGCATTTTTTAAACGCTCACAAACAATATGTTCTACGGTCACTGTTTGATGAAGCCATAATGAGTTCTTCACTTATCCTTGACAGCCTAGTTGTAGTAGAACATGAATTCGGTCTCAAATCTCTTAGCGAAAACCATTTTTGCCAACTGGGGCCATTTTTGTAATCTAATTCAGAAATTTCCATATAGCGTTAAACGCCTAGAGGTATGCAACGCCCTATACATGTTCCGTAATTCAATCAATTTTGTTCGATTTATACTCTATTATCAAAGTTACCCGAAACAAAAAACCGACTTTCGATTATATGAAAAATTATACATCCAATCAGAATAAATCTTTCGGCAATCTTTCAACTGAATTCGATAGTTGGGATGCTAGTACTAGTTTTAAAAATATAAATAATAATTCTTTGAAACAGCATGCATATATATTCAAGTTTTCTTCGAATAAACTATCAAAGTTTCCCCGTTTTACGATACTTCATTTTCAAATATCAGTCGAGAGATTTCAACTCATTCTAAAACAATGAAACCAATAAATTTACTGCAAAAAACTTTGCATCAATAATAAGAATATTATTTTTGTAGTAAAGGTATGTTTAAAGTTTGCTTCGTTCAATGGAGCAATCCATTGAATTCTCAAGAGATCAAGTATTACAACCTCATCTGATATCTGAATTGACTGAAACTCTCAGGATCGGAAAGCAGCTTGAAAAATCCTTTCCTTTTCTGTTGCATAAATATATTCCCTAACCTCGAAACTTCCCCAAACTAACATAGATTTTTAAAATAAATACAAATTATAAAATGTAAATAATGTAAAAAAAAAATAATAGATTTCGGCTCTGTTATGCCCTACGACGCACACTGGGGCAGATCGCTGTTTTCGACGGCAAAAACCTCTAGTACTTTCTAGGTTTGGTGTCTTCGACAAAGTTTTTGGAATAATTTGTACTACATTTGACTCATTCAGAAATGATCTTCTTCTTCTTTTTGGCATTTACGTCCTCACTGGGACAGAGCCTGCTTCTCTTCTTAGTAATCTTATGAGCACTTCCACAGTTATCAACTGAGAGCTTTTTTGCCTAAGTTGACATTTTCGCATTCGTGTATCATGTGGCAGGTACGATGATACTTTATGCCCAGGGAAGTCAAGGAAATTTTCATTACGAAAAGATCCTTGATCGACCGGTAAACGAACATAGTCACCTTCAGCATGGCTTTGCTTAGTAGCCGCGGACTCTAACTATCGGCTAAAGAAAAGGCCCCAGTCAAAGTCGATTTTTTGACTGTTTTACTAAATTGTCATATAGCGCATTCCACGTTAGTGATTTAATTGTCTTTGAAAGAAATGTTAAAAATGCCTGAATGAACAACTTTGCAGAAAAAAGTTTTTTGCTAGGACGCACCTATCAAAAGATAAAACTGATCTAGATCAATTTTCATTTATCTAGATCAAATCTGAATTTGTCAATATGTAGTTCAAATTATTCCAAAATACTTTGTCGAAGACACCAAACCTTTAGGATGCATATCCAGAGTTATAGAGGTTTTAGCCGTCAAAAAGAGCGATCCACCCAGTATGCAGCTCCTGAGCCTGTCAAACAAACGAAATAAGTAAAAAAAACCTCATCTGATCGCATATGTCATCTATGGATGATGGAAAGTTATTATCGGCAAAGACCCAATCCACGACGTCAAGATCATCATAGGAGACTTGAACGCTCAGGTAAACCAGGAGGAGGAGTTCATACCGGCTGTTCGATGAACGGCACTTGTCAGAACCTATCGTGGCGCTAACATTGACTCCAACCACTACCTGGTTGTGATGAAACTGCGCCCAAACCTATCGATCATCAGCGATGTACGGTACCGACGCTCGCCTTGGTACAGCCTGGCGTGATTGAAACAACCAGATGCGTACACGCAGCATCTTGAGGCAGCATTTACGGATGAGGGCGAGGGCCCCTTTTGAGGACAAAGCAGCCATTAACGGTGCTGCCGAAAGTTTTGTCGGATATGTGGAACGGAGATAAATAATTGATTGGTTCAACGAGGAGTGCCAGGAGGTTTCAGAGGAGAAGAATGCAGCGCGAGCTGCAATGCTGCAATATGGTACGCGGCAAAACGTGGAACGATACAGACTGAAGCGGAAACAGCAAACCCGCCTATTCCGGGACAAAAAGCGACGCTTGGAAGAAGTGGAATGCCAATAGATAGAGTTGCTGTACCGTTCTCAAGAAACGCGGCAGTTCTATCAGTAGCTCAACGCATCCCGCAAAGGCTTCACGCCGCGGGCTGAAATGTGCAGGGATAAGGATAGGAGCATCTTGACGGACCGACGCGAGGTGATCGAAATGTGGAAGCAACATTAAGATGAACACCTGATTGGCGCAGAAGACACAGGCACGGTGCTCCCTTGAACGTTATTATCAGAAAAAAATCTCCATCAAATCTATGCTCTCCAATCGTTTTCTATAGCTAAGCTGCATGTCTGGGCAAAATTTAAAAAAAATCGTAAGGCCCGGGAAAGGAAATCTGAGGTATTTTAACAAATTTTTATTGGCCGTGATTGGCAGAAGAAATAAATCATCGAAATATGATTAAAAGTAGATGTTTTTAGTTGTTTGTAACAACTGGGCGAAGTTTTTAGTGAGAAAATCGTCGAAGTTTGCAGTTACAGGTATAGCAGCTCAGGACAGCGAAGGTGCTGGCTACGTCAGCACAGTTGACAACCACTCCCACTATGAGGGAAGTTAAGAATGTCATTCAACAGCTCAAGAACAACAAGGCCGCTGGTAAGGATGGTATCGAAGTCGAACTCATCAAGATGGGCCCAGAGAGGTTGGCCGCTTGTCTGCATCGACTGATAGTCAAATCGGAAGACGGAATATCTACCGGAGGAGTGGAAGCACGGCGTCCCATCTATAAAAAACGGCGACAAACGTGGATATGGAAACTATAGTGCAATTATTATCTTAACGTCGCCTACTAAGTGCTATCCAAGATTTTCTTCTTTCGTCTATCACATGTAGCAAACGAGTTCGTGGGAAGTTATCAAGCAGGTTTCATCGATGGCCGCTCGACAAGGGACCGGATCTTTTTCGTGTGACAAATCATACAGAAATGCCGTGAATACTAGGTCGCTACGCATCACCTGTTCATCGATTTCAAAGCGGCATACGGCAGTATCAACCGTGCACAGCTATGAAAGATCATGGTCGAGAACAGCTTTCCTTGGAAGCTCACAAGATTCGGACGAACACTCCAGTGTGTTTGAATCCCACCGAGAATTACGGCAAGGTGATTTTCGTGCCTGCTGTTCAATATTGCGCTTGAAGGTGTCATGCTGAGAGCCGGACTTAACAGTAGAGGAAGATTTTCACGAGATCTGGTCAATTTATGGATATTCCGGAGAGAAAATTTTAAAAGGTACCAGATTTGTTCACCCGGCTGAAACGTAAAGCAACCAGGGTCGGACTAGTGGTAAATGCGTCGAAAACAAAATACATACTGGAAACAAGGCGGAACTGGACGCAACAGGGCCTGCCTAGGAAGCAGTGCATCATCTGTGGAAGTCGTGTCTACTATGGGCTCCAGAAGAAACTGCAGTCGAGAAAGATCCACCCCCGTACCAAGCAAAACGCTTATAAGACCGATAGTCCTTCACGGGCATGACACGAGGACTATGCTCGAGGAGGATTTACAACCTCTTTGGGTTTTCGAACGCCGGGTGCTTAGAACGATTTTCGGCGGCGTGCAGGAGAACGGTGTGTGGCAGCGGAGAATGAACCACGAGCTTGCCCAATTCTACGGCGAACCTAGTATTCAGAAGGTGACCAAAGCTGGAAGGATAGGCTGTACAGGGCATGTTGCAGGAATGCCGAACAACAGTTCTGTAAAGATGATGTTCGCTTAGAATCTGGTCGTAACAGAAGGCGTGGGGCACAGAGAGCTAGGTGGATTGACCAAGTGCACCAGGACCTAGAGAGCGTGAGTTGCAGTGGAGAGAGTCGCCTCTGAATCGAGTGAATTGGTGAAATATTGTTGGCGAGGTTTCTTCTAGTTAATTGATATAGATCCAAATAAATAAATAAAATAATGGTTTTTATAATGTTCGTTAAGCTCAGGTTTTATTTCCATATTTGTTCAATTGCATTATAGACGAAAAAGTCATAAGTTAAGTCAAAAAGTAAGTTAAAGTCCAAACATTCTTCTCATCTTCTCAAAAATTTTAATCTATTTTCGTACGGAAAACACAAAGATTTCGGAAAAATTAAAGTACCTTTTAGTAATCCTTTGCTCTCTTTCACTTCTCTCTATAGGCAAGCGTAGACTCTTCCGCAAAACGGAAAATCTTTAATCCTTCCATTTCAATGCTTATTCCACTTCCTTACGTAACAATAGCAAATGACTTTCACGAGGGGAAAGCCTTTGCTAGAAAAAAAAATCCACGGTACACAATTGTCAAGTGGAGAGCATATGGTAATGCTGGCCGCAGGGTAAACCATTTGCTTTGTGGGGAGTTTCTTTTTCACGCAGTGACAGATTTGTTGGAAAAGCTGACAGGTTTTTCACCGAAATGGAATTTGCGCTAGCTGAATTGCGAACGACGATGGCGATAATGACGACGTCAACAACGCGTGAGAGAAATTCAAATAGATTCAACAATTTCTGGCACGTTGTCAGACTCGGGCAAGGTTTGTGGGATGAGAAATGATTGAATTTTTTGCGTGTTTTTCGATAAGGCGCTTGACTTGTAAACTTTTGTTCAGCTGATTTGTTTCGGTGACGATGTTTTCCCGGTCAGTGATTAATTGAAAAAAAAAAAAAAAAACGAATCAAATCTTCAGGCGATAGCATCTTGACATGGCAATTAACAATAGCTTAAATTATGTTCATTGTTACATGATAAAAAAAATAGGCTGCATGAATCGCATCACATTCCAAGGGTTATCCAGGTTGTATAGCTTCTGAACTTGTCAACTAATGATACTCCTATTCGTGACAACCATGAAGATGCAGAGGTATACTCGGTCTTCAGCAAAAATGGATGACACTCTAGCATTCCTTCTCTTCTCCGATGACCATAATATTATTGGTCAATCACAGAGCTGCAACTACGAATTTTACGGTCATCAATGCTCATGCTCATGAACCGGTTGATAATTTTTGAAGAAGTCGGGAATTAGTTTAGTTTTTCGATAATTTCTATCAGCCAGGGAGGGCCTTTCCCTGCCCTCTTTTGGCCATGCCCACGAATATTACTCAACCAACCCGGATCAAAATGAAGATACCATACTAGTAAGGCATCCATCACCGTACCCTCCCAACAAAATGACATATTCCGGAAAGCAGCTTGTCAGCTGGTGTATCATCCAAACACCCTCGCTGACATCCTTCACTCTTTGCCCAACAAATCACTCCACTTTGCATGCAGCTAAAAACGTGATTGCATGGCATCAATCCATGTCACTTTGCTTCCGACACGTGCTCCCCCGGGTGATGATTCCATCGTAAGCCTGTGGAGATATGCGGAAACTGGATGTGTATCAGACATTGACGACAGCAGCAGTGTGATCCGGCTAATGTAATTAATTAACACTTCATTAGCAGCCGAAAAGCCATCAACAAAGCTTCCTCGGAGCTTCCTGTCAAAGTTTAATTAAATTACCCTCGAAGCTACTGTGGCTTCTTGTTGACACAATCGTCAGAATTTGAAGTCAACTGTTCACAGTACCGTTAAACGAGTCATCATTCATCATCAAACAAAATGCGTATTATTTTTAAATAAGGGTTGAAGACTGTAAACCAAAAATACCCTTAATAATCGAATTCAGATTTTTTTAAGGAATTGCCTACCTTTAGGCGTATTATGAGATATCGCAAAAACTGATCAATGTTACACCGGATTACGGTACCACAGACTTATGGTAGGTATTACTTTAGACCACAAAAAAAAAACAGATCCTCGACAGCTGGTTTACCTGCAGGGCGTACGCTTTCTTCCAGGACATGATCTGCTCCGACTGGTTCCGACAGCGGGTCCTCAGCTCGTTGATTATGAGATGCGCATTTTTCATATCCTTGGGCTCTTCCTGTTCCCGTTGCAGGCGATGTTGATTTGGGTTTTGAGGGGAAAAGAAAAACAGATAGAATGAAAAGTCAACCGATTACCGAATATGATTAAAGGAGTTTAATTTGATGGGGGGTTAATTTATTCCGGGAGCGTTGTCATCGCTTTCATCAACGCCCCGTATTTTGGACGAGTAATTAAATATGCGCTTCATCGGAGTTGAAATGAGTCGCAAAAGACGAAGTTTGTGTTTGTTCGAGTGGTTCCATGACAGATTTCAATATGAAAGATGAATTCAGATGTAGGATAAAAGCGAAATAACTTGACATTAAATGAGCCACTTAGAGTTCAAAGCAATATTTTTTTTTTTTGTAATTTGTCATTACTCATGCCTGATGTTCATGGTCTACAATTTCATCATCAATTATTGATGAATGCATATAACTCATTTAATGTTAAAAACCCTATGAATTTGTCTAAGCAAATTATGCAAATGTTTTAATCATAAATGGCGAATAACCATGTGACAGATTACTGGAAAAAAATCCCAAGCAATTCTAGAAGAAACCTTTTTGGAATTCTTGTAGAAAGATTATTGGGACTTCAGAACTATTCTTGTTAATATGTGAGAATCCGTCTAGGGTTGTGGGACAATCCATCTTGGTATTCTTGAAGAGTTCTTCCTCAGCAAGAATCTTTTTTGGGATTCTGAGAGAAATTATCTTAGGATTGTGGGATAATGCTTCATTGGATTCTAAAAGAATGTTTCTTGGGATTCTAAGAGAAAACATCTTGAGAGTATGAGAGAATCATTCTTAAAATAATGATCCTTCTAGGATTGTTGGAAAATCCATCTTGGGATTTTATAATAGTTTTTATTTGGATTCTGGAAGAATTCTTTTTTAGTATTTGGACGAGTCCTTTCTGGTATTTTGGTAGAACCTTTCTTAGGAATCTTGAATAGTCCATCTTGATTCTGGGAAAATTCTTCTAAGAATTCTAGGAGAATCATTCTAAGAGAATCCCAGTCGGGGTTCAAAGAGAATCCAAGTCGGGATTCTGAAAGAACCGCAGTCGGAATTCTGAGAGAATCTCATTCGGGATTCAAAGAGAATTCCAGTCGGGATTAAGAAAAAATCCCAGTCAGGCTTCTGAGAGAATCCCAGTCGGGATTTTGAGAGAATCCCAGTCGCGATCCTGAGAGAATCCCAGTCGGGAATCTGTGAGAATCCCAGAAGGGATTCTGAGAGAATCCCAGTCGATATTCAGAGAGAATCCCAATCGGGATTCTGAGAGAATCCCAGTCGGGATTCTGAGAGAATCCCAGTCGTGATTCTGAGGGAATCCCAGTCGGGATTCTGAGGGAATCCCAGTCGGGATTCTGAGAGAATCCCAGTCGGGATTCTGAGAAAATCCCAGTCGGGATTCTGAGAAAATCCCAGTCGGGATTCTGAGAGAATCCCAGTCGGAATTCTGAGAAAATCCCAGTCGGGATTCTGAGAGAATCCCAGTCGGGATTCTGAGAGAATCCCAGTCGAGATTCTGAGAGAATCCCAGTCGGGATTCTGAGAGAATCCCAGTCGGGATTCTGAGAGAATCCCAGTCGGGATTCTGAGAGAATTCCAATCGGCATTCTGAGAGAATCCCAGAAGGAATTCAGAGATAATCTCAGTCGAAATTCTGAGAGAATCCCAGTCGGCATTCTAAGAGAATCCCAGTCGGCATTCTGAGACAATCCCAGTCGGGATTCTGAGAGAATCCCAGTCGAGATTCTGAGAGAATCCCAGTCGGGATTCTGAGAGAATCCCAGCCGCGATTCTGAGAGAATCCCAGTCAGGATTCTGAGAGAATCCCAGTCGGGATTCTGAGAGAATCCCAGTCGGGATTCTGAGAGAATCCCAGTCGGGATTCTGAGAGAATCCCAGTCGGGATTCTGAGAGAATCCCAGTCGGGATTCTGAGAGAATCCCAGTCGGTATTCTGAGAGAATACCAATCGGCATTCTGAGAGAATCCCAGAAAGCATTCAGAGATAATCTCAGTCGAAATTCCAAAAGAACTCTAGTCAGGGTTCTGAGAGAATCCCATTCAGGATTCTGAGAGAATCCTAGTCGGGATTCTGAGAAAATCCTAGTCGGGATTCTGAGAGAATCCCAGTCGGGATTCTGAGAGAATCCCAGTCGGGATTCTGAGAGAATCCCAGAAGGGATTCTGAGATAATCTCAGTCGAAATTCTAAAAGAACTCGTCAGGGTTCTGAGAGAATCCCATTCAGGGTTCTGAGAGAATCCCATTCAGGATTCTTAGAGAATCCTAGTCGGGATTCTGAGAGAATCCTAGTCGGGATTCTGAGAGAATCCTAGTCGGGATTCTGAGAGAATCCTAGTCGGGATTCTGAGAGAATCCCAGTCGGGTTTCTGAGAGAATCCCAGTCGAGATTCTGAGAGAATCCCAGTCGGGATTCTGACAGAATCTCGGGATTCAGAGACAATCCCAGTCGGAATTCTGAAATAATTGCAATCGAGATACTGAGAGAATTTCTATCGAGTTGAGTAACAGGCTCTATTCCAGTTAATGCCAGAAAGAGAAACAAGATATGATGTTATTCTGGGTTGTACATTACTGAAAAATTGTGTTTCATAAAAATGTATATCTACCATTGACATTCCATCTGACATTGACATCTACAATTTATATGCATGATCTCTCATAGGAATTTACACTTTTTCCAACCCATCTAGCGTTTCTTCTAAAAAGGATAAAATAAAACTTTAAGTGGACCCACCTCTTCATTATCGCAATCGCTGTGCTGTTCATTCGCCTCGTTTTTCGCCGTGGTCGTTGGCATTGCGGATGAATTATTCCTCGCCTTGAGGGGCTCCCAGCTCTGGCCGACAGACACACGGAAAATCCACCAAGCGGACGACACCTACAATCTCCTCCTCGGCAACTGGGAGCTTTCTCACGGGGATGTCTTTTTTCCTTGATAAGTTTCTTTTTTTTGTCTTTGGTTTGCGCCAATCTCCAATTTCTACACGGGTCAAAACACTTCCAATTTCTGCTTCGAAATTCTCCGCTTCTGCGGTTAGCTCGACGTTTTACTGTTGCTGTCGTCGTACTCGGCGTTCTTTGGTTCCCAAGTGCCTAGGATGTTCTCGGTCGGGATGATGCGCATACTTGCCTTCGCCGCCTTCCGAAGAATCCATCCGGGGTTTGTTTGCGATTCCTGTTGCTTCAGTGCGTTGCCGGTATCAAAAGAGCTGAAATGAATGGATAAGGAAAAAACTGTCATTAGGAAAAGCTCATCCTGTTTGATGACATGATCCTACGATTGACAAGGGTGGATTCGGGAGATGGGATTTTTCTGTTTGAAATCGTTATCCAGGACGCAAATCTCTATGAACTGATGTCGAGTTTTGCCTAATTGGGATATTTTCAAAAACTATTATATAAAACAACATTTCATTCTATGGTAAACCTGTAAAATATGGTATTACAATGAAACCTACTGTATTTTCATAATGTATTTTTATCGAGGAATACAGCCTTTAAGGAATCGCATCCATTTCTTGATGAAAAACCCACAGCATTGAAACGCCAAAGGAAAAGCACAAATTCGGATGGCGTGCCCACTTTTGGACATATGAAACACCTGTTGAATAATTTATCCCGTCTGCAATGCGTAGGAAGAAAAAGTGAATCTTTTCGTCTTTCCAACGAAAATGAAATCCTCCGACCGAACAACAAGGGTATTAAATTCAGCCGGTGTGCCCACACACGCCTTCTCATTTTCAACCACTCCGGCTTCATCGTCGACCTCAGGTTCGGTTGGTTGCTCTACTACTGATTTGGACTGCTGAAATACTAAAAGAGAAAGGACCAGCGGAAGAAACGGAAAAGTTCATAGCCCCACTTATTCGGATGCTCAATAGAGACAGAAGGAGAGTTCCTTCTTCGAAATGCTTCTGTAAGTTTTGTAGAATTTTGGCAAAGTGTTTATCCTGGTACCTTCAATCTAGGAAATAACCAAAGGGGTCGCAAATAGGCAAAATGGGATGGATTCGATGTCAGTGCACGTGGGTAGTGTTATGGGCACCTACTGAGAAATAGTCATCCGTTGCCAAAACTGAGCCATGTCTTTTTTTTTCCTCTCGTCCTCACTGGGACAGAGCCTACCTTTTAGCTTCTATTGTTATTAACCGAGAGCTTTCTTTGCCAAAGTTGCCATTTCCGCATTCGTATATCGTATGGCAAGGACGATGATACTATATGTCCAGGGAAGTCAATGAAATTTCTATTACGAAAAGATCCTGGACCGATAGGAAATATGGTAATTTCATAATTTGTAAGAGTTGGCTGCGCCATTTTGCGCCGAAGGCATGTAAAGGGGCCTAAACTACCCCTTGAAAAAAGAGCAATTCATACATAACTTTGTTACCTTGAAAGATGTTCAGCAAAAACACGTGTTTTTTCATGACAAAAAACTTTATTGAAATCACAAAAACTATCAAAATTCTTGGAAAAAAGTTATGATTATAATTTACAGGGGCCATTCACACACAACGGCACATATCTAAAAAAGTATAAGAGATAAAAAAATCATGTCTTCGACAAAGTTGTTTCAAATTGCCAATTCTACAACTTTGCCGAAAACACCATATGTCTATCTATATGTTTTGAAAAAAATAGTTTTTCTATCTCACTGCTAGGTAGATTGATCACAAAACTTTTTTCATCAGAAGATGCGCTTTAATATACTAAGAAACTTCTCCGAACAAACTATATCGCTAAAATCAACGGTTTGGGCGCTATTCAAAAAACGCACGACATCGACGAAATAAATCACAGTGCATGATCACTTGTTTGTATATATTATTTTAGGATTTATTCAAGATAATATAAATGTATATAAATTGTAATATAATTGTATTGTTTTTTTCATGTTCTTCAATGTTAATTTATCATTCGTGTTAATTAATTTTTCATCTAATTATATATTATTTCGTTGGTAAAACTAGCTAAAATTCAATAGTTCATGCGATATCCAATAGCACAGTTCAAAATGAAACGCACCTTTCCAAAAATCGCAAACAAAACTTGCATACAAGTCGCCTTCTACAAATACTATATAAAATAAAAGTCCCTGTCGCCTTACACACTACACCACGAAACACGAATAAGCCTAAGGTTCAAAGTTCAAGTCCCAACGTTTACGATCGTTATAAATAGATCTGAGTCCAAAAATAGACGGAACGATACAGGTCATTCAGATGGAACGGTAGTGAAAGAGATAGCGCTTTAATCGCTTCTCATTTGTAGTTGAAGAGGATCGTCGTTTGAAAAGGTCTTTAAATTACTTCGGTAATTTTACGTACTTCCGTCTACGAAGATGTAAAGTCACACCTTATCTGAGGACTTTCAGAACTTCTACTCGTCCATTTTGACCTGGACCGTGGAAGAGGCGAGAATGCGTGAATATTTTTTTTAGTGTCGCGGTGTGTTTAAATTGGTAATGTCTTTAAAATGTGAGAAGTCTTTTAGATTGAACTTAGGTTACTTTTTTGTTCCTTTCTGTAGTATAGTAAACATCGTTAGCCTAAGTTCAAGGTTATGTGCTAGTTTGTGTGTGCGATTGTGAATTAAAAAAGGTAATTGTGATTTTTGGTGTTGTTTGGAGAAATGTTTTGCTAAATGCGTCGAACAGTCGTTCGACGGCTTTTATCCAGGATCTGCATCTAGCGATCAACGGCCCAAGCTCGACAAAGCGCATCATCTCGCTAAACGCTGCTCTCGACCCCATGCTTCCGCGGTCAAAAGTCCCGGTTTGAGGGGAAAGCCGGAAGGGAACAAACCGATCCGACAGAGCAACCACAGGACAGGCCACGTGTGAAGCTCCTGACGATCCCCACCGTGCAACACATCCTTATCCGGCAAACCCAATAAGTCGTAGTTCGTTGCCGTATTTGGGGTGGTAGTCGCAATACCACCCAAGTCCATGTGTTAAGTCTGGAATCCTTTTTTTGCCAGCGCATTCTTCGTCCGGCATTTCTGCTTTGCCAACGCATTCATCACCATTGCTTCTGCTTTGCCGGCAGCATTCATCGCAGTATCTAAAAGGGTCCGTGAGTTAAAACCAAAGACAAACTAACCATGCGCATGTGTTAAACTCCACACAACTAACCAAGCACGGAAAGATGAAAGTGATCGTTGAACATCGATAGAAGTAGGATAGAAAAATTGCACATACATTAGGGAAAGTGGGAAGAAGAATGAAAAGAAAAGGAACACACAATTATGACTAAAACCCTAGGTTATTGAATTTGAATAAACTTCTAAATGTTTTTGCTGTACTCAACCAAATTATGTATTTTTGTAGTATGCTAAAGCTTTCCCTGTAACAGTTTTTGGTCTTCGAGATTTCTTACGTTTCGCGTCGTTCTACTGTTTCTTTTTCTGTATTTTGTACGCCAGGATAGAATGCCTGGTAAATCAGTCTCTCCACTCACGTGTCTGAAGCGGACAAGGAAATTTGAATGAGTGAGTTCTTCCAGTGATGATACTCGTGAGTGCTGTCTTTGTGTGTCGGTAGAACGACGGCCAGCATCAAATATAACTGAGATATCTCGATCCACTATACCTTTTGAGTTTTCTGTGTCATTTCCTAAATTGCTATTTGGACTCTTATAAATCAAAAGCGCCCTGAGGTTGGGTTTCTTGCCAGGCGAACAACTTGACAGACGGGCCTCTTCGGAGGTGGCGCTAAAACCGTCTGTTTTTTGAACCAGGGAACGCAACAGGAGACGGAAAACCTTTAAATGTATTTTACGTGCTACACTTCTCGTATGCTTACCGGAATGCTACCATAATATCTCAATTTTCTTCCACAAAAGAGAATTCATTTTTTTTTTTTCGAAAAAAAATCGTTTCGACATTTATTCAAGAAACTACAATTATTCTTTCGTTAATTCTGTTGTTTTATACCAGGAATTTTCATGATGATTATTTAAAAACAATATAGAATTTCTCTCCGGAGTTGTTCCAAATTCGACTTTTCTCCAGCATTTCATCAAAATATTATTGCTGCAGTTCGAACATTTCTCGAATAATTCATTTCAAATAAAAACTTCGTTCAAAGTTCCACACCAGTTATTGCTCAGATCATTCATACATGAATTTCTTCAAGCATTCTGTTAGAAATTCTTCAAGGATTTTCTTCAAAAAGCCTTGTAGGGCATTATTCAGAGATTTTAATGTTTTATCAATCATTTAAGCAATTTATTTTGAAAAACCCTAGGGAAAATTCCAACAAGAATTCCAGAGATCATCGTAGGAATTTATCAAGGCATACTTAGGGTGTATACAAGTTTCATCAGAATAACTCTGGAATTTTCTTTAGAAATCCCTTGCGTAAAATTTTCTTCGAAATTCCTTGATAATGGACTGGAAAAAATCATTGAAGACTTTCTTAGAAAATTAAATAAAAAAATGGAGGAATTCCTGAAGGAATTTTGAATTTTAGAAGATACTCTTTACGGGAATGTTGAAGAAAGTGTTAGGGAAATCAATGAATAAATTTCTGGAGAACTAGGAATTTTCTTAAAAATAAAATATTTTTGAAGGGATTCTTGATTTAAAAAATCCAGATTGAATTCATGAAGGCACCGAAATCATGGAAGAATGAATTTAATACTTTGAAAGATCGTGAAGAAACACAAATCACACTCCCGAAGAGATCTTGGGAGTAAACGTGGAAGAAGTCTATAGCAAAACGAGCACTTGCCACGAAGAATTAAAAAAAGTCATAGACATATGCTTGAAGAAATGCCGGTTCAAATAAGGAATCAAACTCTCATGTCGTGATTCCTGTTAGGTTTCTTTTTGTTTGGTATTTCATTTCAGCTAAGAGTCTCCAAAATTGTTATTTCCAAGACGGACAGTCACTACCAGTCTTGATTTGCAAAAATACAAAACGCCCTCCAGAGAAATTTTCTATGTGCGTCGCTGATGTTCATAAATCTGAATCTCATTTCAAGAGAAATGCTTTCTTTTTTCTAAAGTTCCAATAGACTTTTATTTACTTCATATCTCATTTTGATGATTAAGATTGAGATGCTCCGAAGCCATTTCCAAATTTTCCAGAGCACAAGTCTGGGGAATCAAACATTCGTTTAAGTTTAAATATTTTTCTGGTTCTCTAGATATGTGCTCTTGAAAATTCTATTAGTGGCTTCGTAATATCTTCATCTTAAAGGCATTTTTAGGTTATTTGATAAACATTTTTGGCTTTATGGAAAAAAGATTAAAATCGTCATTTTTTGTTCAGGTGTTTCAAAGCCGAACTACTATTTTTGGAACTAAATGTATAGTCATCTAAAATGAAAAAATCGTCATTTATGTATTTTGGAGAATTTCTCGTGCCTGGATTTTTTTAACCTGATAAAACCTGGAAATATCAGAGAATTCCATTTCTGTTAATGAGTAGACACCATGGTAAGAAACACACTTCGCCATATAGGTTTTCCCAAAAGCCAAATAAGCTTACGCAATCCACGTTCTTAGCCACATTCGTAAGTTTCAAAACCCGGTATTCAAAAACATTCAAAATATTCAGATTATTCAAAGGAATACGTTATCCCACCAACGTCCAAAACGTAGAAAACAACAATCAACGATATCAGAAGGCCGACTCTAGAGGCACGTTCCTCGTTAATTGGGAGATTTGTGCCAGTTCACCCCAAATAAACTTTTGATCAAATGTTATAAAGCTCAATCCATACATTTTATTGTGCAAAAGTTGAATTTCGGACATATGTTTATTTTATCAAATGATCTCCTAATTACCCATTTGAAAATAAGCTTTCGACAAAATTTCCGTTCGACCAAACATCATTCGAGCAAATGTCGTTCGTCGAAGCAGTTTTCTGTTGTACACTGAAATCATGTCGTAGTATTTTTTTCAAAATTAGTATATAGGGAAAAGAACATTTTGACTATCGCCACTTTGGAAACAAGAATATTTAGAACTTATACATCTACAAGTCTTGGAGTTTCAGAAATACTTCCAATTTTAGTTCAAAATTTAAAATAAATTTCAGTTTAAAAATGTCCCACAAAAAAAATTCGGTTATATCCTGCAGAAATTTTCCACAGTTTATTCAAAAATTCATATCTTTTCAGTTGCTTAACGCTACCATTACAAACGGATTCTTTGCTAGAAATTTATTTACGGGTAAAACCAAGAAACAACGAGGACAAAAAGTCGAGGAGTAGAAAAAGTTAAATCTTTTTTTTTAGAGGCAAGAACAATTTTCCCTATATTTCCTCGACTTTTGCCTTCATGACGTTTTGTATTTAGTCTCTGAACTGAATAATACTGAATTTCTTTCACTACTGGATTTCGCAATCAATCATAATAAATGCGAAAGTTCACATAAGAGTGTGTTTTTTTCAGAGCCCAATTTTCCGATTTACAAGAAATAAGTCAGCTAAAGGCACCGACTAGATTTAATGCAGTCGTGTACTCTTATGCGTACTTTCACGCTCACTGAATTAGTTTGATGTTGAAAGAAATGCACGTTATCTACCACGTAGACCGATTTTGGACGCTCCTCCCCCATGGACAAGCGTGAATATATTGATAATCAGATAACAAGATTCCTTAGCACTTTGTTCTGAATTTGTGGTGAATTATCGTCAATTCAATGTATAAACGTAACATTCCTATCGCTGTCAGGATCAATAAGTGTATTATGTTTTACTTGTTTCAAATTAAAGCATGGAACAAGCTCACTAATTGAAAATCCATTTTCAAGTGAGCAGTCACTAATACATTCACTTTGTCCTCCACACGCTTTACGCACACAAGCTAATAGGACAACCATTATGAAGCACTGTTCAACTAAACACACGATTACAGTGAGAAAAAAGACAACAGAGGCGCCAAACATCTCGTTTACTTGGACAAACACCAGTTATCCCTGAGCACTCAAGCTGAGAAGACCTAAACCATCGCGCTTTATTGTCAATCGAAAAGTTTTACGGTTAAGGGGTATAAAGCTTGCTCTTCGGGCCAAGCCCCCAACCGCGAATATGGATTCGTTGAGGAAGCAAAACATCTTCATCGACATACGTGGAATTCGCAAGCTAAAAGATGAAAGCATCTTTACTTTCATCGCCAACAATCTGAAGCTAACACCAGTTGACGTGGCTGCCATACAAATCGACAGAATCGAAGGCAAAGTATTCGTGTAGTTACGGACGCAGGAGGAGGTGCAAAGGGTAGTAGAGGAATTCGACAACAAGTTCGTACTCAACAGCAATGGGGCTACTCACCGTATGAGGCTGTATGTCGAGGATGGAGGTACCGACGTCACACTACATCATCTGCCACCCAAAATGCCTGAAGAGTGGATCGTGGAGTATCTCTCAGCTTACGGGGAGATCATCAGCATCAAGCATGAAATGTGCCGGTCAGAGTTCTTCGCTCAAACGCCTAGTGGCGTACGTATAGCACGTATCCGTATGACCAGTCCTATCCCATCCTTTGTCAATATCAAGGGATACAGCAGCCACTGCACGTATTCAAACCAGATCCAGACCTGTAAGCATTGCAACCAGGAGGTTCATTTTGGAGCCAGTTGCGCAGAAAACCGAGCAAAGATGTCCACGCAAAACAAAACTTCGTCACACTACTCCAGAGTGCTCGCCGGTCCCGGAACAACCAGAAACTGCGGCAGAAAAAACAACACTGAATTTGCATTCTTCGGTCCAACAGCAAATCCCAGCACAGCACCAATCACAACAGCAATTCAAACGTCCGGCTTCTCCTCTTGACATGGAGTCTCGAGAGAAGACTGTTAAAACCACTTCGCCGAGCACCGAATCTACGACTGAGCAGACTGTACACCAAGCACCCAGGTCAACGATGGTGAGTGACCGTTCGCGAATCACACCAACAAGCAGCAGGTCAAGCTCTCTCACCAGGGGAGCAGAGAAACGCACGATGGAAATTTCGGATGATGAGATACCGGATTCCATTAGAACTCGACGATCATCGAAGACCAGACAGGACGGCAAGTAGATAGATTCAAGCATGGAAGACGTTAGTAGTATTCAACACTTCACCTACACCTTTGCAACAATTATCCTTAACGGTATAAGCAACATAACTAAAGTAAACGCATTGAGGGCTTTCGTGTATACCTTCGATATAGATATTATAGCTTTGCAAGAAGTAATTGGAGAGTGTATAAGTATTCCCGGCTACTACATGATAATGAACATTAATGAAACACAGCGTGGTACGGCATTTGGAATTCGCAAAGGAATAGACGTTAGGCGAGTGCAGCGAAGCATGGATTCGAGGGTCGTATGCATCGAACTGGGAAATGACGCTAATTTAATAAAAGTTTTGAATATATACGCACCATCGGGATCCAATAATAGAGCGGCTCGCGAAGCTTTTTTCAACCAAACAGTTCTGCAATATTTGCTAAATTACTCAGCACACACAATAATCCTGGGGGATTTCAATTCAGTGATTGACCCAGCTGATGCAACAGGTGTTTCGAATTTGAGCCCAATGTTGAAAAGATTATGCGACAGTTTGAACCTGAAAGACGTTTGGAAGCATTTTAATCGTCAAGTAGACTTTTCTTTTACTCGTGGAAGATCTATGTCAAGAATTGACAGAATATACGTATCTCCAGTATGTCTTCCGAATGCTCGTTATTGTAGACTTGAACCTAATTGTTTTAGTGATCACAAGGCTGTTATCTCGCGTATAGTCCTCCCACTACGAGCTAACACCGCTCAGCGACCATTCTGGAAAATGAATAATCAGTTGCTGATGGTTGAAAACTTGAATGAACTATGATTTAAGTGGAACTACTGGGTACGACAAAAAAGAAATTTTGCTTCTTGGGTTGACTGGTGGTCATCTTACGCCAAGGGTAAAATAGCATCCTTTTTTCGACGGAAGAACTCGATTGCAATACAAACATTCAACAACACCATGGGCTTTTATTACTCTTGTTTGAATCGTGCCTTCGAACAACACAGAGAGCGCGATTGCACAACTGAAATTAATAAAATAAAAGCCATTATGCTGCAAAAACAAAAACAGTTTAATGACTCACGGAGACGGAAAAATATTTGCTTTTTGGGAGGAGAAGACGTTTCAATTTTCCAAATTGTGGATCAACAAAATAGAAGACGAGATACCAATATCACAACGCTCCACGTGAATCAGCAACAAGTCACCGGTAACGCGGATATTACACGAAGCGTTCTAGAGCATTATCGAAATCTTTTTGACGAGGAAGCCATCGAAGAAGACGAAATGTTTCACCCAAGAAGAACACTAGATCCCAACAGTGAGGAAAATGATAGAATCATGCATGATTTGTCGGAGAATGAAGTATTTGCCATTATAAAGGGGTCTGCAGCTAACAAGTCACCCGGAAGAGATGGCCTGACAAGGGAGTTCTACATCGAAGCGTGGGAAATAATTAAGCGAGAATTTGTTATGGTGATGAACGAAATCAAAAGTGGACAAATACGAAACGACTTGCAGGACGGAGTGATCGTTCTCGTACGCAAAAGAGGGGGAGACAATAGTTTGAACTCGCTGAGACCTATCACGCTTCTGAATGTAGATTATAAAATATTCAGCAGAGTGATGAAACAACGCCTTGAGCAGATTGCTATAGCCGTGCTGTCTAGTCACCAAAAGTGCAGCAATGGTAATCGTACCATATTCGAAGCTACATGCACGATCAGAGACCACATTGCGTTATCCAAACAGGAGGGCACAGCAGGCATTGTAATCGCATGTGATCTCAGCAACGCCTTCGATAGGGTTAGTCGCTCATATCTTCTGTCTACTATTCGTAGAATGGGATTCAACATCCGATTTGTGAATCTATTGACCTCTCAGTGCATTCAAAATCGCAGATAGTAATCAATGGATGCACCAGTGAAAGTTTCCCAATCAAGAGGTCTGTATGACAAGGGGACCCGCTAAGCATGCTGCTTTTTGTGCTCTATCTTCAGCCTCTTTTGGACGCTTTAGTGGAAGTATGCGACAACCCTGGAGAATGTGTCATAGCGTATGCAGACGATATAACAATTATAATTCGTTGCCCATCAAAAATTTGTCGGATTCAGGACTGTTTTGAGCGTTTTGGGCGAGCTGCAGGAGCAAAACTGAATTTGACGAAGACTGAAGCAATGAATATTGGTATCCCGTTTCCAAATTGGACTGGATTCATCAAAAAAGATGTGATTAGAGTTCTTGGTGTCTTTTTCAAAAACAGCGTTGAAGATACGGTCACTCACAATTGGGAAGCAGTTTATCGTAATGTAAACGGTTTACTATGGATGCATCGGCCACGTCTTTTGAACATAAAACAAAAAGTCATCCTTCTCAATGCATATATATGTTCAAAATTATGGTATTTGTCTTCAATCCTGCCAATGCCAAACAAATATGTCGCTCAGTTCACCAAACAGATGGTTTTTTTTTCTATGGAATGGCGTACCAGCTCAACGGGTCAAGATAATCGATGCTTTTCGTCCACGGATGCAAGGAGGCTTGGGTTTACATTCTCCAGAACTGAAAACGAAGGCGCTGTTGGTAAACCGATATCTAAGAACTATGGATGTCACACCCTCCTTACAGCTATACATGCAAATGCAACAAATTCCGTCGGATCTTCTACATCTAAAACTGGTAACAGCAACGATGGATAACATTCCGCAACAGATGATTGACAACCCAGCGGCCAATATCATCTACAACCATCTGCTTAGGCAGTTACCGCCTGTTGGAGTCACCACTCGGTTCACCCGGCATTGGAAAACAGTCTGGAAAAACATCAACCATCCGTGTCTCTCTTCTGATGAGAAATCTATATATTTCCTTTTGGTTCATGGAAAGCTGCACCATAATGAACTGCTTTTCAGACAGGAGAGAAGAGACCAGCCAGACTGCCAACATTGTGGTCAAATAGAAACTCTTGAGCACAAATTTTCAGCATGTGCGCTAGTATACAACTTGTGGCAGAAAATCATTGCAAATATTTATTTTGTAGCTCAACAAAATAACATTTCTTTCGAAAATTTGCATTATGCTACAATAAATTGTAACAGAAGACTTAAAGGTAAAGTTTTGAAAATGTTCATTAGATATATAATGTATAATTTAGAAGTCCCTGACAATTTTAAAACTAATGAATCCCTTAGAAATTATATTGCAATGTATATGTAAATCTATATCTCTGTAAATAAAACACGCTATATATAAAAAAACACCAAGCACTGTCCCTTCAAACTGTACAATATGTAAAATTTAAAAACTTCATAAATTCTCTTGAACATTTTTGATTTTCACTTGAGTTGAGATAGCTTTGTTACTAGCTAATGTAAATTCAAGCCTCTAATGTGTCTACATCCCACCCACTAGATTAGAAGATTGTACCCCGTTTGGCATAAAGTCGTTTGCATAATGGCCGTTTGGTATAATGGTCGTTCGGCATATGAGTGATTCAGAACGAATATTTTTTGAAGCTTTTATCGAGGTCGACACCAACAAGCCCATAGCAAAAATGTTTGGTAGGTCCTCAACAAGCGTGGTGTTTGTTCAGAGATTTTCCAAACTAAGGCTGTCAAAAATCGTTGTTACATTGCAAATAAAGTTCACAGTTCATAATAAAAGGAACGCTAAAAGAAAATATTTGGGGCAAAACTTTTGAACGATTCAATAATACTTTCAATTTTGGAAGTATATGTCTATAGCACCGTCTAGTATCGAAAGAAGGGAAAAATTGTGATAGAAATAATATTTTTCTAGCAAATCTCGAAATCATCATGATCATGTTTTTGCATTTATAATATGTAGAAATACAAGCAGGTTCTAAAGTAATCATCAACCTAAGAGCACGGCTTGCAAGAATTGATGAAACTGCGAAATATAAGAATGGTTCACATTCAGCTATACTGGATTTTATCTTATAACAGTATAAATATAAAGAACAGTCTATTATTAAGAGAAGGCATAATTTATTACTACAATAATAGAAAATTGGACGCCAAAATTTATTGCGGCACATCAAAACGAAAAGACATCACAAATTACGGTTTCAGACTCCTTGGTTTCAGACTCATTATGCCAAACGACTTTT
The DNA here is from genome assembly GCF_002204515.2 of Aedes aegypti. NCBI lineage: Eukaryota > Metazoa > Arthropoda > Insecta > Diptera > Culicidae > Aedes > Aedes aegypti. The sequence goes on from NC_035108.1 coordinate 388,252,278, forward strand.
ATGCCAAACGATTATTCTGCTAAACGAGTTTTATGCCAAACGACCTACTACTGATTAGAATGGTTGTACTTTTTTTGTTTAGAATCATTCAACTCTCTACGTATGATAGAACTAACAATTGAGTTGAACAAACATTGCAAATATTTATTTTGGACTGAACTCGAAGTAGATACGCTTTCGATTCGGTATCAGAGCGATAAAAATAATTCAGTAACGTAACAGAGACGATACCTTGATACGGTTTCTACCAGGAAGTAACCCGGAAAAAGAAACCTTAAAGCTTTTTATTTGCTGAACCTTTTCCCGTCAATTTTTTCCATCAACATGGCTATAAAATACCACAACCCTGTATCCCGCGTTTGACCCACTCATTCCTCAAGTCGCAATGGGATATTTTGGGCGTTTAGAATTTCTTTTGACGTTTTGCCAGTAGTACTAAGCACATACTGATGAGCTATAAATGGAACGACTCGGAACGAATCTTCGCCTCAAATGGAAAGCATCCTTTTCCCCAACCAACCGCTGCCCGGACACAATTCATCGCATATTATGACGAAGGGGTCCCCGAGTGATCTTTTGTGCGGGATTTTATTACAGAACGCACTTATTGCTCGCAACAGCCGGAAAATGGGGACGAGAATTTCCACCGTTTTCTGTGCCCTGTTGAATGGCTTGAATGTCATAGGAGTGAGTTTGTTTTTTACATTCGGGTATGACCGACATATTTTCCGTGTCCTTATTGATGATGAGTCGTAATTGGAAATGTTCTCAATAAAGTTCTTATATGAACCACCAATGGAATACGTACAAGGCGTCTCCATGAAGATTACATTGAAATTCTCATGTATGTAATCAGTTTTACCCTTTCAGTGGTGCTTTTCTAAACAATCCAGTCACAAAAAGGCGAATGAGCATCCAACTTGGCATGGAAATTCTTCTATCTGTGACCTAGAATGCAAAACATAGAGATTTGAGGTGATGATGTTGGAGAGTGCTTCGGTGTACTCGCCTTTTGTTGGTGCATCTGCTCATTGTCACCGATTCTATGAAAAGCACAACATAAAATGGCTTTCTATGGCTGTAGAACCACAATTTCAGAAGCAATCCCAGTGTTATCACATCGACATACATACATGGATTTACATTTTCTTTTTCATGAGGTACAACCTGTAGTCCGAAATCATTTTCCAAAGCTGTACTTTCAAAGGATTTGTGAGCAGAAGGCAAAGTCCATGTCGTTTATTCAAAGCTTCTTAGTAAAGGAAGGACAATGATCTGTACCTCGACTGTCATTATGATAATCTCATAATTACCAGGTTTTCGATTCCGATGAAAACACAGAACATATAGGTTTCTAAAGGATATGCGGGAAAAGCAACGAATGAATTTATAGTCGAGTCTACTTCAGTTTTGTTGGTAATAAACATTCATTGTAATAAAACGGAAACTCGTATATAATTCATATATCGCATTATGAATTTCAATCTCAAGCTTCATGAGGAAAGTGTATAAGTGCCAATTTTCTCATATGTTCAGTTTCCTGAGTGCATACATATTGCAATTTGCTTCTGCTGGAGAACTGTTGAGAAATATTCTGATTACCCTTTACTTTCTATGTATTATATTCCAGAAACGTTTTTCATGCGTTTCATAAGGTTTTCTTTTTCTATCATCGTCTCAACTACGTTGCTTTGAAAGCTAATTCCATCCCACCTGCACAGAAGAGCTATCTAATGAAGCGAGAACCATAGATTTCGGTTTGCTTCTTGAATCATACTCAGAACAACAAAATTACATTACACTCAAGTGATTCATTCGCATCCAACCAACTCAATTCATACGCTCCTCACGATTACCAATTTAGTCGATTTAGCTTCATCCAAAAACAGAAATGCTAAATCTCCTGAAATCATCACAAGATCCTTCCACTCAATAAAACATCCACACATCAAACCATACCCAGTTAGGCTGCTGGTAGATCAATGTTTCACGCCATGATGGAGTAGAAAGTCCCCAATCTGCCAAGAACAAGAAAAGTCTCTAAGCTGATGCTGCTGCGACTGGGACGAAAATCGAACGGAATGTCGTCCTCCTGTAGAGAACTTTGCCTGCCCGGTGGTGCGAGGAGCTTTTGTGGAGCTTATGCCGCCGAAAGCGGTCCAAGTCAAAAAGGATGCCAAGGTGCTGTAAAGTGATAAATTATTCATCGTTTCGGGTTGTGTGATGCGAGAAAATTCATGGCATGTAGCACAGCAGCCCGGTTAGTTGGGCGGCAGAGTGGAAAAGAAGGTGCGCTAAATGATGTACCGTAGAATGGGGTATTTGTAGAATATTTGCAATTTTGTGATTTTTCATTCTCAGTTAGGGTGATTTTCTCAAGGGGTCCTCGGAAGAGTTGACTTGTGCAATACATGTAAATATTTCAAAGCATATGTTCAACCATTAATATGGTTATAGCGATGAAGTAACATTATTCAACAATGCCTTTTCAACACGTTGATCAACTTGAGGATGTGAGTAAATCACACCTTTGGTTGAAAGTAAGCCTTCTTCTCTTGAGATTGATAATTTGCTACGAGAGCTCAATTTGGAGAAAATAATGAAAAGTAATTAAACAGTATATATTGTGTATATGATAATGCATAACACAATAATGTTCACCATATGTATCACCTCTATTGTTTGGAACAATGATGAGAGATGAAAAATCTTGGTGCAATAATGATTTACAGTTACTGGACGATAAACTACAAATAACGGAGAGCAATCACATGAAGAAGATATTCAGGGCTGGAATCAGTCGCTACCAGCGCTACTAATAAGAACTTGGAGATGTTTTGTCAGGAACTAGGAATATAAGAGTTCGATTCTTCATAGCATCAGAACAGATATTCTTCAAAAACCTAAGACTTTTTTTGGGAATTCCTCGAGACATTACGACAAGTATTACTACTCATATTACTGTAAGTGTTTTTCCATGATTTCCTCTTGAAATTTAATCAGCAATTCATTCAGGTACTAAATCTTCGAGCTGTTCATGACATTGAAGAAGGCCTAACAGTTGAGGTCGAAATACGCGTATCTGTCAACTCTAGTGGAACTAATTAGTATAGTATTAAAATCGAGTGTCATTTACTCAACTCAGGTGCATACCCAAATATTTAGATATTACTTCAGAAATTTGTAAAGAAATCCATTCGGGGACGATTTCCCATAGAATTCCATTACGAAGTGGAATGGAATTTCCCCAGGGATTCTTTCAGAAATAATATAAATTCTTCCGAAAATTCTTTCAGAACTTTTACAAGACCTGAGTCCTCCAGGAAAGCCTTCATTCCGTTACCAATGATAATGGCCTACGGCTAGTAACCTTCGCTGCTGCTAGAGGGATGGCAATCAGCAGTAGCTACTTCGCACGAACGAATATCCTCAAACACACCTGGCGACATCCGAGTGGTGATACCTGCTCCCAAATAGACCACGTGCTGGTTGATGGGCGACATTTCTCAGATGTCATAAATGTCAGGACTTTCCGAGGCCCTAATATCGACTCGGATCATTATCTAAAATTCTGGCGTGGTTATCCAGCGTCACGAATTTCAGAACAAACAGAACGCTGCGCTTCAATATACAACGCTTGTCGACTGATGGGGTAGCTGTACAGTAACGTCAGCAACTACACGTTGCAGGAGATGTCGACAGCCTGTGGGACCCTATCCAGGAAGCTGTGACAACAACGGCGCGGAAAGTGATTGGCACTGGTCAACGAAGAAGACGAAACGACTGATTCGATGAAGAGTGCCAGAGAGTGACAGACATGAATGTCGCCAGAAGCCGTATGCTTGTGGCCGGTACCCGACAGAACAGAGAGCGATACAAGGCAGCGAAAGCCGAAGAAAAGCAAATCCACCGCAAGAAGAAAAGGCAGCACGAAGAAGGTATGGTAGCTGAAGCTCAAGAGAGCATGAACCGGAATGATATGCGGAGATTCTACGCAACGGTCAATGGTGCGCGGCACAATATCGTACCAGAGCAATGATCGAGAGGGGAATTTGCTTACCGATAAAGTGGCGGTGGCTGCCAGGTGAAAAGAGCACTTTCAGCAATTGTTGAACGGTGAATATGGAAATGTACCGAGGAACATTTATGATGACGATCAAGCTGTGGACTCGCCGACCATAGGAGAGGTTAAAAAGACTTTATCAGTCGATCCATCGAAAACTTTTGAAGGGAGGACGAAGAATTGCCCACCGGCTGGTTGGATGGCCACATACGCCCAATCTACAATCTACAGACTGGAGTGTGCCAATTACAGAGGAATTACCCTGCTGAATTCGGCGTTCAAAATTCTGTCGCGCATCCTGTTTTACAGACTGAGACCGCTCGAGGATACCAAGCTGGTTTTCGTGAGGGCCGTTCAACAACGGACCAGATGTTTAGTTTGCGAATAATCCTAGATGAATTCCGGGAGTATAACTTGCAGACTCACCATCTGTTTATTGATTTCAAGGCGGCATACGACTCAGTGAAAAGAAATGAGCTCTGGCGGATAATGTATGAACATGGTTTTCCGGCGAAACTAATTAGGTTGATACGTGCTACGCTGGATGGTTCGAAATCAAGTGTTCGGATCGCAGACGAGGTGTCAACCTCATTCGTGACGTTAGACGGATTGAAGCAGGGAGACGCACTGTCGAATATACTGTTCAACATTGCACTCGAGGATGCTATCAGGAGATCTGGCGTGCAGAGAAATGGCACTATTATCACAATGTCAAACATGCTTCTTGGCTTCTCGGACGATATAGACCTAATTGGAATCGATCGCAGATCAGTGGAAGAGGCCTTCGTGCCTCTGAAGAGGGAGACAGCGAGGATAGGCCTGACCATTAATTCTACCAAAACGAAGTACATGGTTGCAGGTAGAGATAGAGTCAGGCATGGTGGTGTAGGTGCTGAGGTAGTGTTTGATTGGGATGTGTTTGAAGTTCTTTACGATTTCGTTTACCTTGGAACACTTGTGACATGTGACAAAATGGTGCGACTGCGAATAGGGCCTTTTACGGACTACGTAACCAGCTTAGGTCCCGCTGCTTGCAAACGGAAACAAAATTCGCTCTGTACAGTATGGCCCATAAAAAAATGCGAAAATTGTTTGAACGTGAATATAGCATCCACAAGCATTATTTTCATTGTTTTTGATAGTGAATGTAATTTCTGATTATTGTAGTATATTCTGACACAATTTCGCTATCCAGGACAATTTTTGTCATATTTTTCTTACTGCCCTAAAAAATTTACTAAAGCAAATAAATTCAAATGTTTTGTCCGCCCAAACCTAGAAACAACGTCTGATTGTCGTATACTCTGGTGATAAACTTTCCACCTTCAAAAATCACACTTTTTTGTTGAAAATTTTAGTTTGTTCGATATCAGAGGATGGAGGAGTTCTTAGAGGACGTGTTTTTCATGATCACAATAAAATATTTTGCCAGGGTTATAGTTTTGAGGGCATTTGCTTTTTATAGGTTTGATATGCCTTTATTTTTTATTAAGGTTGAATAAAAAATAAATACGAAGGGCTATAACAGATTTTTGAGGATGAAATTTGTTCCTACGGTTAGAGACAACTAATATCAAAACTAGCTCATAGATTTTGAGCAAAACGAAGCCGCTTATCACACTTATATGAACGTTCAATCAAAGCTCTCCAAAATGAGCCATTTTTTTGAAAATATGTTTAAGTCTCCAGTTACCCAGGTATAAACCTATTCTATCATTTGATATGGGCGTATGCTGGAGACAAGGCCTATGAAGAATCCCACGCCATCGTTGATGTTATAGAAGCTTTCATCACAAAGATATTGAACTCGACGTCCGCATGATAAAATTTGAAGGTTTGCTTCCAATTTCACTCTGGTAAGGTGAAAGTAACAGATTAAAATCATATCCAAAGCGAAAAACTGAGTCTCAATAGATTAAACAATACAAGTAATGAATAATATTTATGTTTAATTCACATTTTCTATGTAAAAACTACCATAAAACATGATATGACGATTTTCGCATTTTTTTATGGGCCATACTGTATAAAACATTGATTCCTTCGGTCGCTCACTACGGGCACGAAGCGTGGAAGTTGAAACAGTCAGACCAGAAAGCTCTCGGTGTTTTCGAGCGTAAAGTGCTGCGGACAATACTAGGTGGGAAACTCGTAAATGGTGTGTGGCGCAGACGCATGAATCACGAGTTGTACCAAGTGTACAAAGATGCGAATATTATCAAGCGTGTAATGTTATTTATTTATTTCGTCAAGCATAGGTAGACTACATACAATAATTACAATACTTTCTTACATGCTATGGATTACTTCTATTGTTTTTTAGTCGTGTTTTAAGCTGCTCTTTGGACATAGTAATGCCAATGAATTCGCAATGTACATTATACTGACGCATCATACGGTTTATTGGTCCGTTTTGAGCATAATGCGTCCTGCATGATTTTTCTGAAAATAATTTTCTTGTTCTTAAATGCCGAGAGGGTGTGTAGAAGTTAAGTTGAGAAAGAAGTGCAGCAGAGTCTACACGGTTTGAAATAATGTTGTTTATAAAGAGAATCATTGCGAACTCCCGGCGTTGCTTAAGTGTTTCCAAGTTGATGAGCATGCAGCGTGCTTCATACGACGGAAGTGGCAGTACAGTCCAATTCAATTTCCGAAGGGCGTATAAAAGGAATTGCTTCTGTACTGATTCTATGCGTTCTTCGTGTACGACATGGTACGGGTTCCATACTAGGTGACAATATTCCAGAATTGGTCTTACATATGTAATATACAATAGTTTAATAGTATATGGGTCTTGAAAATTGTTACTGAACCTCTTAATGAAGCCAAGCATGCTGTTTGCTTTGTTTATTATGGAATTATAATGTTCTACAAAAGTGAGTTTAGAGTCTAGGATTACGCCCAAATCCCTTATAATTTTACACTTCTGCACTACTTGATTTCCTAAAAATACTTCGATTGGAGGTGTGACATATTTTCGACTGAATGCTATTGAATTACATTTTTTGATATTGAGTTGAAGTAGACTTTTTTTGCACCAAGTGAAGAATAAGTTAATGTCATTCTGGAATTCTTCTGCTTCGCTAGAATTACTTACTTCCATGAAGAGCTTCATGTCGTCTGCATATATAAGAAATTTTATTTTTCTAAGTAAAAAGGAAATGTCGTTTACATACAAAATAAAAAGAAGTGGGCCTAAATGAGAACCTTGGGGTACTCCAGAGGTTACAGAAATGGGTGCTGATAATTTATTTGGAAAGCGCACTATTTGTTTCCGATCTGATAGATATGACTGGATCCAACTAAAGAGTCCTGGCTCCATTCCTATTTTTTGCAATTTGAAGATTAATAATGGTATGTCGATTCGGTCAAATGCCTTACTGAAGTCAGTGTAGAGGGCTTCTACGTGCTTGCCATTGTCCATTGCGTTGAGAATGAAAGATACAAATTCTAGCAGATTGGAAGATGTTGAGCGGCCTTTAAAAAAGCCATGCTGCCTACAAGTAATTTGGTTTTTTACATGCTGGAAAATTTTGTCGTTCACGAGAGATTCGAAGAGTTTGGGGATACAGGAGATAATGGCAATTCCGCGATAGTTCCGTATGTCAGATTTTGTACCTGATTTGATACGAGGATTTCCACGCTTCTGGGAATTTTCCATTATTTAGAGACATGTTGAAAAGGCGTTCTAAGGGAATGGTAAGTTCTTCTGAGAGATGTTTGAAGAACACGGGTGCAATGCCATCCGTTCCTGCTCCCTTTGACGCGTCCAAGATTTTTAGTGCCGATAAGATTTCTTGTTGTGATAGTTTTGCAATAGATATATTATTAGAAATTTCTGGGAAAAAAGAAAAGAAATTGCGGTCGCGGTCTTCTTCGGAGTAGGTGGTATACACTTCTTGGAAGAAATCTGCAAAGAGGTTGCAGATATCGGAAGAGTTTTCACCTACGTTTCCGTCAAAATGCATTCGCGAAGGGAAATTGCTACTTTTTAATTTAGTGTTTACATAATTGAAAAAGTTTTTAGGACATGATTTGACTTCGGAGAAAATACCTACTGATCCAATAGCTGCTCACGGCGTCTTGTGTTTTTAATATAAAGAATAATTTGACCACATATAAATAAAGTCAGACGACTTCATTTGAAAGTTGTTAACATTGCTAGAATATATCACGCTATGTCTAAATCAGCAGATTATGCAAATCGAATGTACCTCGGATTTATTTCCGCTACAGTTCAGTAATTGGGTTATGTTTTCATAATAAGAAAGTTTTACAATATTCCAAAGGAACAAACAAACAAACAGCTTCTAATAATTTTGAGCACATTTATTTTTATTGAAAATACACAACGATTTAGAAAGCTATATAGATGATAAAATTTTCAAACTTCGATAGCAACAGAATATTTTTGTATTGTATGGTAATTTGTGAAAATACTGTAATTATTTCAATAAAATTTCATCGATTACATTGTGAAATCTTGATAATATTTCAAAATCACAAAATATATGTATCATTGCAATGAATTTCAAACTGTTGATAGGATCGTAATTTCCCTGAATTATTCATAGTTTTGTGAAACTGTTGTAGTTCTTTAAAAAACATCAAAAATATTCTGTAAATATATTTATTTTCATAACTAAAATTACTTCAAATCTTTTAATTGATCTAGTGGCAATCAATAAATTGCAGCAGAAATTTAAGATTTTTCTGTATTATACAAGGTTTTGTGAAAGAATTGTAGTTCTTTGAACAAACAGCGATCAACGTTGTTCGGGAAATTTGTTTCTCATGAACAAACAAAGAGATTAAAATTATAAAACTGATGACTCATTGCGATAAATATGAAATTACTGTAGAAAACCTGTATTTTCCTGTATTTTTCACTATTTTGTGAAAATATTGTAGTTTTTCCAACTGAAATTCATTATCAGTGTTATGCAAATTTGATGGCCTTAAATATGAGTATATATTAAGATTATAAAACGTTTGGGTCATCGCGATAAACTTCAAGTTATAATTGGAAATGTATTTTTTTCTGTATTCTACGCAGTTTTGTGAATATATTGTAGTTCTTTGAACAAACAGCGATCAACGATGTTCAGGAAATTTGTTTCTCATGAACAAACAAAGAGATTAAAATTATAAAACTGATGACTCATTGCGAAAAATATGAAATTACTGTAGAAAACCTGTATTTTTCACTATTTTGTGAAAATATTGTAGCTTACCAAACAGAAATTCATTATCAGTGTTCTGCGAATTTGATGGGCCTTAAATATGAGTACATTTTAAGATCATAAAATGTTTGGCGCATCGCAATAAATTTCAAGTTATAGTTGAAAATGTATTTTTTTCTGTATTCTACGCAGTTTTGTGAATATATTGTAGGTCTTTGAACAAACAGCGATCGACGATGTTCAGGAAATTTGTTTCTCATGAACAAACAAAGAGAAAAAAATTATAAAACTGATGACTCATTGCGATAAATATGAAATTACTGTAGAAAACCTGTATTTTCCTGTATTTTTCACTATTTTGTGGAAATATTGTAGTTTTTCCAACAGCAATTCATTATCAGTGTTTTGCAAATTTGATGGCCTTAAATATGAGTATATTTAAAGATAATAAAACGTTTGTGTCATCGCGATAAATTTCAAGTTATAGTTGAAAATGTATTTTTTCTGTATTCTACGCAGTTTTATGAATATATTGTAGTTCTTTGAACAAATAGCGATCAACAATGTTCAGGAAATTTGTTTCTTATGAACAAACAAAGATATTAAAATTATAAAACTGATGACTCATTGCGATAAATATGAAATTACTGAAGAAAACCTGTATTTTCCTGTATTTTTCATTATTTTGTGAAAATATTGTAGTGTTTTCAACTGAAATTTATTTTCAGTGTTCTGCAAATTTGATGGCCTTAAATATGAGTATATTTAAAGATCATAAAATGTTTGGGTCATCGCGATAAATTTCAAGTTATAATTGAAAATGTATTTTTTCTGTATTCTACGCAGTTTTGTGAATATATTGTAGTTCTTTGAACAGCTAACAATCAAAAATTCAATGCCAATTGTTAGATTACACTAATACGATCATCACACAATAAAAAAATCTATAGGTTATCGAGATAAATTCTAAGTTATCTACAAATTACCGCCGGTTAGAAATTTTTTTAGGACTTGCTCCGGTGTTTTAAGTACTACAAATCAAACAGTAGTTCTCAACAATATTTCAAAAATCTGACATGAATCTAGAAGCCCATACATTTCTGTAGGTGCCAAAATTTTGTAAATCGGGCTTAGGACAGCCGAGATATAGTGGGTTGAATTTAGCGTTCCAACTGATTTTGAGGCTTCGTCCTCGGTGTGTTAATCCGTTATATTCTCATTTTTCAGACTTTCATCTGAAGGCCCTAGAACCTTTAAGTTTTTGAATCATGATCCATTGCAAGCAGTACAAGGTGAAAGAAGGCTCCAAAAAATGTTTAAAACGGTATATTTAACAGCATAGCTGATTTTTTGCAACATTTTTTAATCAAATCTTCATTATGTCATCAAATATTGAATAATATTAAAAACAATGTTGGAATATGTGCAATATTAATATAAATAGAACAATATTTATAGCATTGAAACCCGAATCATGCACAAAACTACCTTTTTTCCAATGTCTTCTGGAAATTCATTGTTTTGTGTTAAACGGAAATTAAGTTTTTTCTTCATACTCCATGTAAAATGGATTTAAAAAAAAAATACTTAAAAAGGTTCAATTATTGGAATAGAGTTTGTTTTAAAAAGTTAGTTTTTTATATTTTAATAATACAGTCGACTCTCCACAACTCGATATTCTATAACTCGATATACTCTATAACTCGATGGATTTTTCGGTCCCTTCAAATTCCCATACATCGTGCTCTCCATAAGTCGATATTTCTATAACTCGATATCCCCATTAGTCGATGTCACATGAGAGGAAAATTCCCCTCCATAACTTGATATCCATCTTAAAATCCTTCTTATACGGGGACTCTTGGACTAATTCTTGTTTGGAAGTGAATAAATACTTGCAAATTGCAATAAAAGTTTAAAAACTTTAAAAAATAAAAATAGGTAAAAAAAATGGGATTTTTCGAACATTTCGAAAAACGTTTTCAAATAATTGATTGTAAAATAATATCAACAAAATATTATTGCTATCTTACAGTAGTTATCATATCTGTATTGGAAATACAGACATTTGTTTCTTCGATTTTGGGTTTTTTTTTGCGTTGGTATATTCTATAACTCGATAATTGTATAAGTCGATGGTCCCTTGAATATCGAGTTATGGAGAGTCGACTGTATTACCGCCTTATCATTTTAAATACATTGTGAGGTTTTTTTTAACCCATATGGGACCGGGTTATTTTTTTTTATTTATAATTTAATGACATTTTTAGTACATGTTCCTAGTTGACCATTTCCCCCAGGGAACCTGGAACCTACCGTAGAGTAGTCAGAGTGTCAGAGTAGTCTAATGGTGCTGAATATTTTCCCAGAAGTATCATCTTGAAGTTTGTTGCCCAGTTGGATTAGTTCTGGTTGATATTCGGAAATACAAACGTGATTGATCATATTTTCTGGAACATTTACGGAAATGACCATATTTCGGGAGATTTCTAACAATTTCTAATACGTCCACGGGCATGCAATCTTCAATTGGTTCTAGTTAAAAAAAAATATTGGCATCAGCAAAATGTGATTTGGACATGACCTTAGAGAATCTCCTTTATTCGATGGCCAATATGCTTGATCGAGCAAATTATTGAACAAATTAGCCATTGAATGCTTTTGGATGCATCCAATTTCATAAATTTTTCAAAAAATTGCAGGTAGTTGAATTTGGGCAAAATTTTGCCTATCTACTGTATGTCCATTTTCACGGAAGTTTCGGATCATCCGGAGGACCACAAAGTGGCCTTTCAAGACTAGACGACGGTGACGACATTAATATGATTCTGAAACCACGCATGTAACTCAATTAGAAGAAAAGGCAGCTCTGTGGGTCAATTGTCAGCATATGTCCATTTTTAGGGGCCCAGATAGCCGTAGCGGTAAAACAATAAAAATATTAGTAGTAGAACGCTAATGACGTGGTTGTAACCAAACTGATTTCAATTTTTATTACCTTAAATTATGGTTTTTCATTGTTTGTTCTATACCATGATGCTGTTTTGGTTCTTAAAATTAATCTGACATTTTGAGGCCCGGTACTCACGCTGTCAGTTCGTGGCAAACTAGATGTTGGTAACACGAACAGCAGCGACATTAGCATTCTTAGGTTAGTGCTTCTACTGGTAAAACGCGCAGCTATTCAGCAAGACCAAGCTGAGGGTCGTGGGTTTGAACCCCACCGGTCGAGGATCTTTTCGGGTTGGAATTTTTATCAACATCCCAGGGCATAGAGAATTTTCGTACCTGCCACACGATATACACATGCAAAAACGGTCAATTGGCATAGAAAGCTCTCAGTTAATAACTGTGGAAGTGCTCATTAGAGCTGAGAAGCAGGCTTTGTCTCAGTTGGGACGTAACGCCAGAAAGAAGAAGAAGATGTCCATTTTTACGGATGTTCCGGATCTTCTGGAGTACCAAGAAATTGCTATTCGAGATCATACTGAGGCAACAATGGTAGGGTTTCGTTCTACTTCGTCGTAAGATCTACTATTCGTCGTATCAAACTTAAAATGTTCCACTATGGCGGATATTCCAACTTACCTGCAACATAGCTTCATTTTCCAAATGTAATTTTGTGAAAGCTTTTATGATTCGTCCACCTGTACACCAAAAATGCAATGAAACTACTGTATTTCCATAAATAACTTCAGTTCAATTAACTACTTTACACGTTTTCACCGAAATCGCATGGACAAACACGATTTGAGAGAAATGTTTAGCGATCGACATCAGTCACACAAGTTTCTTCCCGCCCCCGTGGGTGGCTTACTTCGCCGGGCACTTAGTTTCACTATGGAAAACCTTCGTACTTCTTCACTGAAGGATTTCATTCCAATCACACGCCGTAAAATTTCAATGAATCACCAAAGTTTACGAAACTTCCTCAACCGCCGCGTATAATTGAGAATGTAAACAAAGTTTAATCCGTCGTACTGAGAAAAATAAGCTTGTGCGCATCAATGTGTGCGCGGCGCTCGACGTAAAAATACGGTTCCTTTGATTGTGTTGTTTTCGCTGTACTGTGAGCAAATGACATAATTGTACGGTCAAAAGGAATTGTGTTCATATGTTTGGGCTGAATTTTAATGACGAACAATCAATTTTAAACGAAATTAGTATTCTGAAGGAATGGAGGGAGATGCCCTTAGATCTATACATTCTAGTGAAACATTTTATTATAGCGTTGTTGTGTTTTGACCACTCAGTATCAGTAAGCCGTAAGTTGTGAGACGAATCTGGAAACTGATTGCGACGGAGTTGAAAACGATATGACGGATTAAGAATACGGTAAGATGCATTATCTTTGCATTATTTCCAAAAACAGATCAAGATTTATCAAAATGTTATTATACAATGCTAAAGCCCTTTCGAGAAAGAATTGTTTGGCATCGGTTTGTAGCAGCATCATTCACTGCAATACTGGAAAAAAAAATGCAGTTCTCACTGATCAATGCTTTATACGATGGATACTAGCACATCACCCTATACTAATTTAAAGCTCATCATTGCAAGCTGTTTGAAAAAAAATCTCAGTTCTCCAAGTTAGTTTCAGGATATTTCCACTTTTACGGAGGACTAAGAAAGTGCTATTCGAGATCATTTAAAGCTCATCATTGCAAGCCGTTTAAAAAAACTCAGCTCTCAAGGTCAACTTTCAGCTCACTTCTACGGATGTTCTGCATCCAGAAAGTGATCTTGGCCACAAAAAGGTTGCCACACGATACCACAATACAACCCTACGAATATGTTCCTCTATTATCAACCCTCGCTTTGAAAATTTTGGACTATATTTTACAAACTTTCTGAATATGTCATTATACATTCAATGTTTTTTTTACTCCGTTCACCATCTGATTAAAATTGGAACGAAAAGTAAACCATTTTGTTTGTCATGCCATTTTTTAATCGATACAATTTTGTACCATTTAATTTCATTACCAATTATGTTTCCTTCGCAGTTAAACATCTTGAAAAAACGTGTCAACTCGGTAAGCCTCTTTGCATAAATCTTAGCAATTTCTCATATCAATAACTTTGCCAAAGTCCATCAGCTTCCATCCATCCGGGGAATGAATTAATTTTCCCAAACCAAAACAAAAGAGAAAAACGATCTAGGGAGCAAACTGCTGGAAAAGTCTTCAAAAGAGAAAAACTTCACCAGGGAAGAACTTTATCAGCTGTTTGAAAAATGGGAGGGAGGGTCCTTATTCGTACAAAAACCTGGCAATGTTTCAAGTGGATGTAGGTGTTAGCATTCCATTAATTTATTGATCAATAAATAAATAGACTTTGGTGCAGCTCTTCATTTAAAAATTCAAAAGAGATGAGAAAATTAGAAAAGATAAACTTTGACCAAACTATTTGCTACTTTTCCAACTAAACTCAATCGCATTTTGAATATTTTGGGCAACCGATACGCGATAACATTTCCTCTTAATAATTTAAATGGAAATTAGCAATAAATAAGTGACAAATTACTCTATCCAGCAAACATGACTTCATATTAACAAGATTTTTTAAAGGCTTTACCTTCCGAGTCTAGGCAATATTTCCAAATCTGTAAACCTTTAAGTGCAGTACTGTGTCTGACGTCGTCATTGTTTACCAAATATCTCAAAAGCAGCATTCAAGTGGGTGTACTGGAGCAATCATTCGCTGGAGTTGAGGAAGTACGAGGACAATTTTAGCGACAGCAACAGTGTGAGCGATTGACCGGAAAGACATTCCAGCTCTTTATTTACCCGACGCTGTTGTCCACTGGAGCTGAAAGCTAAGGCACAGCCATTGGCGTAGCTAGGATTTTTTTCTGGAGGGGGCCTAGGGGGGGCCTAGCAAATACTTGTTTTACAGAAATAATGTAGGTCACAATAATCACAAATTTCGTTATATAAAAAGATTTGTATTGGTTTTATTTATTTGTTATCATTTCTTATTCTGCGGAATATCAGTGATATTTATAAATTTCAATACTCGCTTCAAACATGATTCATTTTTTTTTTTGTAATCCAGTCAAGAATCCTTTAGGGGGGTCTGTAGCCTTGAGATTACGCTTTCGCTTCATAAGCGGAAGGTCATGGATTCGATTCCCAGCCCCTCCACAAAAAAACCCGCCCAGCCACCAGAAGACGCCTCACGGAGGACCGTGCTTTGGGAAGCACATCAATCCTCCGTCAGTATCAGAGGGTGACTGAGACAAACTGACCCTCTTCGCAGGCAGCTAGCCTCACTAACAGCAGAGCTCTCTCCTACCTGCTCGGTGTGAGAGTAAAAGAGTAGGAGAGAGTGAAAGTAAGATGTAAATATAGATAAGTTGAAAATAGATCTGTATCGGTAAAGAAGAAGCTACAGATCAACTGAGTAGTGGCACAGTAGCGGCCACGAGCACAAAGTGCCTTAAAAAAAATCGGCTCTAAACTTAAAAAAAAGGATCCTTTAAGAATTCAAAAAAAAAACTCACAATGAATGTTTTTGTGATTCTTTCACGAACTTTTTAGGTATTAAACCATGTGCTTTAAGGAGATTCCTCTGAGAATGGCTACGAGAATTTATTATTGACTTATTTTCGTTCTTTTCAGTGCTTTCTTCAAGAACCTTAACCAGTTTCCACTGAGTTTGTCTTGGGATTCCCACGGAAAATCATTCCCAGACTTTCTGATCTCACCAGAAAATTTCTCGAAGAATCTCTATCGAATTGCTTGAAAAATCTCTTGAAGAATTCCGGTAGAGAATGGATTAGAAATTCTTATAATCATTTTTCCTGGAAGGAAAAATTATTAAGTACATGCCGTTTCCAATTGTTAATTCAAAGTATCCTCCATTAATAATTTCCTTATGATTTTCAGGAATTACTGAAGATTTCTCCCAAAAATAGTACAAAAAAATCCAAGAGTCTCACCAAAAATGTATTCAAGCATTTTTTTTCACAGATAATATTTTTCAGGTGTCTCTAAAATCATAGAGTTACATCTCGCATTCCTTCCAAACTCTCTCGAAAATACTTTTTTTATTTTTTTCAAAAATACCTAACTAAGATATGTTTGAAGAATTCTAATAAAGCGTAATACGTTAAACTGTTATTTCAAAAACTCTTCCGCGAAAATACTCAAAGATTTCCCGAGTAATTTGTTCAGAAATTTCCTAGAGAATTATATTATTATAATTCCTTAAGATTCTTCCTAAAAATCTACAATCTTAGTATTTTCCAGAGTTTTTTTTTTTTTCATTTTTCTAAACCGCACTAATAATTTTTTGAGGAAATTTTTCACCCGATTTTGCAATTTATTTTTGAACTTCACGAAAAGTTTCTCCAGAAGTTCCATAAAGTTCTCTTTCAGGCTCTAGAAAAAATGTATATACTATCCATTTTTTGGTTAAAAAACTACTCCAGGAATATCTCAATATTTTTTAGGGATTGCTTTACAAATTTCTCTACGAATCAATCCACATCAGATTGCTGAAGAAACATATACAAACAAGTTTTGAAGAATTTTGTAGGTAATTTTTCGAAAAATAGCAGCTTAAATATATTTCGGAAAAATATACTAAATTCCTGTCGGAAAATTCAAATTTAAACCGTAGAATTTCTGAAACTTGTTGACAATATACACAGAAAAGCTTTACTTCTTTTTTCTTCGTCTTTTATAATAGAAAATGATAAGTGTTAAAACGGATGAAATTTTTCCTTCCATGATACTATGGTAAATACATACTATTGATGTGGAACCCATGTTTTCCTACCTTTAAGAATTCTAAACAAACTTTTTTGAAGGGTCTATTATCGATTATCTTGTAGTTCTGTAGAGTTTCAATGCGGAAATATTGCCAGTAGGAAAATTTCTTAATGTAAGATTTTAGTGAATTGTAATTAAAGGGGAAACTTTTGCATTACTTTGACAATTTGTTGAGGAATTCCTTATGGACTTTCAGGAATCAGAAACCATACGTATAAAAATTCTAAAATTTTTCAAAACTCCTATAATTTACCTTTTAATAGATTCTTTAAAATGTTGCATTTTGGAGTAAGGAAAGATTTTGTGCAAAGTTACTTATAGGGTCAGGAGTAGAAAGGAGAAATAACAAAATGTTGAAGCAGGTAGAACAATAGTTGGGCCTAGGTACACTGAAAGATAATTTATAATCTTTTCACTAGAGGTAAATTACAGAATGGCTAAAACCTCTCTAATAAATTTACAAATAAAACAAAATTTTCAAAAAGGTCCATCAGAAGCTTCTTCACAAATTATCTTTGAAATCTATACTTCATTGACTTCTGGTTTTCTAGTAGCCACCAGAAATTCGTAAACATTCTAACCAAGAATATAAATCCTGCCAATAATTGGTAAAATCAGTTCTAAAGAAGTGTTTTAAGGAAGATCTATACAAATTTCTTTATGAATTTCTTAATAAATCTTTTCCCCCTTCCTAGTTGTTTTGCTGCATGTTTCTCGACAGATTCCTTTACCGCTACGCTAATTTCGGAAGCAAAAGCAAGAGACATTTTAAAAACTATTTTCTTCCCAATGCTTTGAAATTTGAAGCAAAATTTTAAAAAGAGAGAGAGACCGGCGAAAAAAGATCATTTTGCCGTTTTTTTTACTCAAAATGCCCAAATTTAGAAACTTAGATCTTGACTCTTAGAGATCCGAGTAATCTGGAATTTCTACCGCCAGTGCCATTAGGAAATAACTTGAAATTTGTGCAGTAAAAAACTAAAACTTTTTTGATCAGACACATAGAAGTTATCGCAAATGTCCCATATTGAAGGAAATGACAAAATTTTGGTAATTTGAAGAGTATGAATTTTTCAGAAACAAATTGTTCTACAATTTGTTTCTCTTGTTAAATCAAACATTATTGTCAAAGAGTATATTGCTCTAAAACCTTTTGCTTCAAAAATAGTCCAAAATGAACAATTTAGCATTTTTTTTACAAAATTTATTTTGTAATTTTTGATTACTTTAAAGTGGATGATCAAAATGCTACACAAATATCAAGTTATTTCCTGATTTCGGTAAAAAATTCAGCTCAATCGGAGCTCTAGGATCCAAGATCCAAGTCACCAAACTTGATCAATTTGTATGGAAAACGCTAAAATGATCTTTTATTTCATCGGTCACTGTACAAAAATTTTTGATGCAATTTGTGATGTATTTTGGAAATATTTCTTAAGAACTATTGACGAACTTTGCGGAAGAATTTGTAATATTTTTTTGGGAAAACTTTCAGCGAAATATCTCAGTATAAGAGTTGATAGAATCAATGATTTTTTGGAAGAATTGCGATGGAAAACTGAGCTTTTGAAAGGTTAAGTAACATTTTTAGGTAAATCCAGAAAAAAATTTCGGAATCAATTTGCTAATAAGAAATAGACATAGAAGGAATGGAATCAACTCTATATCATTCGACTAATTTCTAAGAGAGCTACAAAAGTTCTGAAGCCACTCTTCAATATTCCTTGAGGAATTTTATTCTACTAATAATTATAGAATTATGGAGAATATTGAAAATTTCTCTGAAAAATTTTGATTCAAGCAAAAATACAAGAATTGAATCAAAATCAAAGAGATAATTGCTGGACTGCCCATACTCGCATAACAGTCCCATTTGATTTTTCGCCACTTTTGAGTTAGCTTCATGAATAGTATTCATTTTTAGTGTACTTTCTAAAATAAAACTCCAAATTGTATCTTTGTATGGACAAAATGTGAAAAAAATACCAAACCATGTGCGTCTCATATTGAAAGTATCCGCAAAACAGTCCCATTCGATGATTATGAAGAAATTCAGCTAAACCTATTCCTCCTGTGATGAATTCTGAAAGCTTGCATTGCGATTTTCCTTATAGAAACAAATAAACAAATCAGGAAAGCACAAATCAACTATAATCGAGAAAAACTCTTATTTTTGTTTAAAAAAGGTTTTACTATAACGACTTCTTCTGTTTTTCGATTAATACTAACACCACATCAGGCTAGCTGCCTGTAAACTAAAATAAAGCAAAATAGTTTTCCTGAGACTATTCTTCTGCTCCATTCACACTCTTCCTGCGGCCAATCATTATCAGAATCTCCGGCAGGCCGAAGTCCAAGAGCGAGATGCGAGAAGGTTGTTTTGCCGCCTCAAGATTGCGCACATCGTCGCTAGCATCGTCGCCAGTGTTTACATGGTCAAACTAAGTGTTTTCAGCACCAAATGCCGAGAAACAGGAAAGCTCCTGACACCCATCAGGATTATCTATATCTTGAGAACCACCATTCGTCTTCATCAAGTGGACCAAAACGTGTTCTATTAACCTTTCTTTGATAGTTTTCAAATCCTTCACCCGTCACGTGCTGTGATTTCAGCAAGCTTTCCATATGGTCGACCGCAACGGTTAATTTGAATTCCGGAAATCTTCACCATTTTCTCAATTAAATATCATCACTGTACAGCTTAAGAACTTCAAGGGACATTATTACTATTTAAATATAGTTGATAACTGAAAGAAAAGTACATTGCAATCGATCGTAAATTTGAACAAAAATGTGTCAAGATGCACGATAACAAAGTAAGCGAATTCCCAGTAATGGGACTGGTATGCGGGTATTCAAGCGTTTAGCGAGAGAAATACTCGGATAACGAGTCCCATCTGCAATAACCCTAATTTGGATAGCAAAAAACAACCAGTTTTACTAAATTTAAATTATTTACGGTTTTTGCACATTGCAATGATAGTATATTGAGCAATACCACCGGCATTTACTACTTCCAGCAGCGGAAGAACGAAAATGGAGGGTTTTATGTTTAGAGGCGTTTTTCTGGACATCGTGATTTTCCTAATGGGACTGTATTGCGAGTATGGGCAGTGGAGTTAAACACTATAAGCGATTTTTTATACATTTTTTCACAACAGGTTAAATTTCTGCCATTTATTTGAAGAATACTTGGTCATGCAGAAATTCCATGAAAGTTAAGTCTTTCAACAAAAATGCTTGCTATGTCTGAGAAATTGTTTTAGTAATTTTGTCTATTTTTACAATTATTTTTTCTGACATTATACGAGTTTTGAAGTTAATGTTTGGAATTCTGTAGTGATGTTTCATGAGGGGAATCATCATCAACGGACAACTCGAGCAGGGTGTTCTCCAAAAGCATGAGAAATCAGAATGCAGTGAACATGCTGCTTTATTTAAAAAAACACGAATTTTGGGGATCAAACTTCCGGGATTTTAACGCTTTTTTGTACTATTGTATTTTTAGCAACAGAGATTTTGAGAAATTGCGCTAATCGCATACAACAAGAAGTTCTAACAGTAACCAATCGATCGACAGCCGGACGGTTAAGCCTTCGGTTGTCGCGCAATTCACCGAAGTCAGAACCACCACGCTGATGCTGTGTAAGACAAGCGAGGTTTTCTAAGTATAGTTGTACAACATAAATAACGTAACTACTAAAGAGATTTTTGTCAATAACAAGAGTCATGTACATTGATTCAGAAGATTTTGCTGTCTTTTTTATTATTATTAATATCATCAAAATTTCTGGGGGGGGCCTGGATGAATCTGGAGGGGGCCAGGCCCCCCTGGCCCCCCCTGTTCCTACGCCAATGGGCACAGCACAAAATGTTCTTTGCACGATTTTTACGAGCAATAAAATCGTACGAAATGGGTTATGAAATTCCTGGCGTTTGAATAATTGCTTTTGGGGATGTTAACTGGACCGAGGAAAATTTCGCGGCTCAAGCAATTGTTTATTGACAGAAGGAAAAAGATCTCTACAGGGACACGTGGCAACAGCAGTGAGACATTAGGACTAAATACAACGTTCCGAAACATAAGCTATCTCCATGTTTCAGGAAAGATGCTCTAAAGATTTACGCAATGTACGGAGAAATAATATCTTTTTCGACATAGACAATGTAGGCTCTTCACCAACAGATCCCATCATTCACCAGGCCCATTGTCCCTTGGGTGTCGTACAAGACATATCTACATATACTCCTCTTACAATATAATCAAATGAGAAACATGTATCACTTGGCCAAGGTAAGCTCATACCCAAAGCGCACAAGTATGTCCCTCAACAAGGCCAAATATGTAATACGGAACAAGCTCAGGAAGGATAATCGATTTGGGCTGGCGGCGGTGATGGCGTTGAGTTACGCAACTAGGGCTCACTTCTTAACTGGAGAAACTCTGGTTCAGCGAAATATCGGTATCAGGAGCTCGGTAGCGAGACTGACAGCAGGTAATTATAAATCAGAAATGGGCAACTGAGAGGATAGACCGACAATCGATTGTTTGTGACAGTGTAGGCACTGATAAACAGACGTAACACTGATGACATTTTCATCAAACTCGCTAAATTTCCTATGTCCCATATCTCGCAACCAGTTTTCCTTTATATTTTACATTTTACACTTGTGCCTTCTGCATGGCTTTTTCACATATCTAATGATATTTCTTCGAGCCACATTGCCGCCTGATAATGATTGCGTAAAGTGGGCGATGGATTTTGAAGGAAGTTATTCTAATTGTCTAAGGTCTGTTTGTCTGTGGTATACGTTTATCAAATGTGTTGATTTTGGTGGGGTCGGGATGGATAGTAGATACAAGGACAGAGCAAAAGTATCAATCGTCATGATTAATGGATGCCCTTCAAAGGATTTATGAGCGAGTGCGAAATAGAAGGATTATAAACCTATCAGAAGCCTGGGAGGGAACCTTGGAATAATTTATAATTCTTCGTACCGGGGAAATCATGAGGGAAGTATCTGGTTGAAAAAGGTTGATGTTGTATTCAATACAAATTTAGTAAAGAGGATTTATATGGAGCTCGGGAAAGTTAGTAAGGGAACATCGATTGATTACGTCCCATGAAATCGGACGAAAATCGACAATATCACATATTTACATGGAAAATCGTTCTTCAACAATCGATTTCAACTATGCTTAGTTGTTGCGATTTTGTTTGAACCTTCGATTTGGCTATCTTGTGAATCCAGGATAGTAAGTCTTTCTCCATTCTGTTTCAACAGTGCTACCAGCATCATGAAAATTTAGACTGTTCAGTAAAACTTCAGCTTTGCTGAACAACGGATATTGTTATTTTCAAAATTGAATGGTTTTTTGCTGTAACAATCCCATATATTGTACTATTTTGTCTGGATTCGAAGTCAAGAGTGGCCATTCTGGAGAATTATCTAATTATGCTTCAAATTTGTCGAATATGTCAGATCTGTATTTTAACATTTAAGAATCACGAAAATTATACTTTTTGAAGAGAATAACCCTTCAGATTCCTCGAAAAAAAAAATGTTCTGAGCAGCCTGGGCATACAATTGACATGAAATTTCCTTGGAATTTATCGTGCAGCATTAATACATCATATTATGATCCACTAGATATTATTAATACGCTAATCGAACGGTATTCACGATGCTTGTCCACGGATTCGGATGCACCAAACAAAAGGTTTTTCATTATCCAATTTCACGCGACGTTTCATGTGAACAACCCAGCTGATCATATTCGCACGGGACACACGTCCATATAATGTATCAAATCAGTTCAACAGTGCAGTTTGCCGGAATTATGGACACAAAATGGTTCGCAAATTAAATTGTCGTCGGCAGGGCCGAATTTACAAAAGTGGAGGACCGGGGGCACAGTTGTTGGGGGCTTTTTATCTCAGGATTATCTTTATATCATAATTGTGCATAAAAGTTTTGCTTTGCGAATATTTTAGGAGCTTAGAAAGATGGCACATTCGGCAAAGTTGATCAGCGGCACATGAGTCATCATTATTTGAGCCAAGAAATGAAAGATTTTGCCACCAGGTGGCGCTAGTGAGCATGAAACTTTTGTTTTCTCAGTAGCCTGACCACTTAGAAAGATGGCGTCTTCGGCAAAGTTGTAAGTTGTTCAAGCTACTTGAATCTTAATTTTGTCGATGTGTATGAAACATTTGTTTTCAGTAAGACAGATGGAGTCTTCGGAAGAGTTGTTCAGTGACTCAAAGGCTATCTTTATTAAAGCCTTGAAATTGGAGATTGGCTAAAATAATGATAGCCTTTGAGCTATTGAACAACTTTGCTGAAGACGCCTTCTTGCTAAGTGGTCAGGCTCCGGAGAAAGTTTCATGTCCACTAGCGCCACCTGGTGGCAAAATTTTGAATCAACTTTCTCGAGCAATGATAGCTCTTGAATAACTGAACAACTTTGTCGAGAACGCCATCGCGTTTCATGCATACTTTTGCCACCTAGCGGTCAAATTCCGAATCAAATGAAGTAGGATCTGATATCACTCCATTTCCAGAACAACCCCTTGTCTCGGAAATATTTCTGTTTTGATTTCAAATTGTGGTCTACTCGAACCGTATTTATTATTATAAGACTTTTTTGTATATTTGTTGATTCTACCGCATTGTAAGAGGCCATATTGTGAACAAAAACTGTTGAACATTGTTCTTAAGAAGATTCTTGAGGAAACATTTTGGTTTGGTGTCCATAGATATGTTTGTTGTAAAATCGTTCAAGATGTCTAGAAAAAAATACTTTACTGCACTATGGTCCAGAAAGCAGTTGTTTGTATTATTTTTACCCTTAATTTGGTGTTATCGAAAATTAGGATGGTCTACATTTTCTTAGGAATGGTAAAACTAACTTTCTTATAAACAGCCGTCTCTCTGCCATTGAGCATGGGAGGATTGGTCATCCTTGGTTGATAGAAGAACAACGGTTCACGAACATAACCTTCTTCTGGGTACCGGGCCACGCGGGTATCCCAGGCAATGAAGTGCTGATAAACTAGCAAACCAGGGTCGTCGTGCCGCCAAGGAATTTTGGAATGTCTCAAGAACCTGACGACCAATGATTAAAATCGACACAGATTTCAAAAGTATAAGAGTTTTTAGTTTTTAGCAGGGCCGTACATTTTCATTTCATTGAAAGCATTTTCAGTCCCCTACTGACTGACTCAAGCTTGCTTTTCAGTTGAAACTCTACTGTTTCGTTTCAATCCGAAGAACCTTTCCTTTCATCGCAGCAAGCGTAGTCTCTAACTATAGGAGCTGTTTAATTCAAATGAACGACGTGGTGGCCCGCATAGTTTCTCTATCTAAGAAAAAAGGCAATTTGAAACATTTTGATAAATTTCAACGAAATTAAATGAAACGAAATTCTTACTCTTTCATTTCACCTTTCTTGCTCGTTGCTTTCAATTCGGATAACGAAACGAATGAGTGTGGAAAGAAGAACGAAGCGACGCAGTTGTTCGTCACCATCGAGACGACACAACCAAGCCTTCGTGTTTCACAAAATGCTTTCGAAAATGCACAGCCCTGGTTTTTAGAGTATAAGTTGTGAAAAAATGGTGCAAAAATCCAAAACAAATTACAAAAGAGTTTTCGTAATGCGAATATTTTTTGTTAAAAAAAAATTTAAATTGATAGTAGAGGGTTTAATACAGGGCTCGAACTTTTGCCCGTTATGGACCAAAAATGGTTCCCAAACATTTAGTTATTCAAAACTAATACACCCCAGAGCATCCTAACGATAGGCCTAGTAACGCCCTTATATAAAAAAATCGAATAAGATTCTATTTTCAGTTTGTTCCGTGAGCCATGTCGTCCTCGGCCCATCATAAATGCGGCCCTGATCGTCAGCATAATCGTCGAAATTAGTGTCCAATGCTACATTTTTGCGGCACCGTGAACACGTACAGCAGCTAGATAACGTGGACAATGGCAGCGCAGTTCGACCGTTCTAAAATCACGTTGTCAGCGACATGTGGCCCATACTCCCGGACGACGACACTCGGCTACTGCTGGCTGGGAAATATTGCGGAAATTGAAACCAGAGCTCTGGCTGAAGTCATTTGCACTAATCGGGAGCAAAATGACCGGCTTAACTATGCGGGAGGTAAAATTATCGTGCTGGAATTAGACGGTCAAGAATCGAGCATGTGTATGGAAAGCTGCCGGTGATGGTGATGGTGCTGTTACCGCTCATAACATAATTATTGTAATTGGTTTCTAACGTAATCGCAGGTATAATCCTACTGCAGCCCCGTACAAGATCAAAGTGTCACGGTCGGATGGGTCTCTTCTAACAGGTGTCATTCTATGTTTCCGGTGGAAAATGGGCTACGTTAAGCTTTATGGTGCGAAAGTGGGTTCAACGGTAATGCGAACTTAATCTCAGTTATAATCATTAGGAAACGTTAGGATTTCTAATAATTGATTGCGAATGGAGCATATTCTTGACTATTATTTGAGTTTACTTCTAATTTCTCAATGTCATTGGAGTAGCTAGACTTTTTTTTCTTTGAGAAGGCATAAAGGGTGCCGAACATCATTGTTTAATGGAAGTGACACAATTGTAAAAAATATGTTTACTAAATGTTGAATGTCTCTCAACTCGCTAAACTCAACTCAACTAAATGTTGAAAACATCTCTCAACTCGCATTACTCCTCGTAATTGTATCATAACTGTCCAGAAGTCAACTCATCAGTCAGCAAAGCTCATTGGAGATCTACACTCGTCCATGGAAAAAAGTATCCTGCAGCCCGTACCTAGAGCTAATCGTGCAACGATAGCCATTTGCAAATTATATTTAACGCAAAACGGCTCCGTACCGATTTACAACCGTCCTAGAGATCTTCAAACTGATGCTTGTGGCGTTTAATTTCCTTGTCACTTTGATGTTGTTCCGTGTTTTCTGACGGCTGCCTGGTGCTTGGTTGATTTGGAGCTTGAAGCGACATCGGGTGGTTGGTGACCATATGTGCCAAAGGGCACAGTGGCAGTCATCGAGAAGCTTTGAAGGTGCCTACTCGCCTATAGGTGCGCGCCGTCGACAGCAGTCTCTCCACCGTAATCATAATCAGTGTCATAACTTTCTCTAATAAGCTAATGTGGCAGCTGTAATGAGGCGGACGTGTCGTGCAGATTATGAAGATGTTTTCAAGAGAACGCAATCTGCTCGGTTTCTTTTCCGTTTATTTTTTGAGCGGGGGATTTAGACTAGGTAGGATGGTGGGAAACAGATGATCCATCTTTGGATGTCTTAACTTTTTTCTGCATACGGTTTCTGGTTTGGTTGCGTAAGTACTTCAAATTCAAATAGAATTAATGAGCGTTCCTGTAAACATGTGGGAAAGATGTGTACTTCTTTGATTAACTGGAACGAGAATAAACCATTGTTGACTTAATCGCTAACGAAGCCCTTACTTCAAGATTGTCATGGGATATTTGAACAAGTAGGGTAGCCAACAAGAGAAATTCTGGTTTAGCTAAGGAATTCATCTGACAAATGCGAAAAGCGTTCCCCGCGTACAAGAATATTGTTGGACTCTAGCACCTAGTTCCAGCACAGCAGCTTCCATATTAGACCTGTTAATATTAAAAAAAAGTCTGGAAATCTACCGGTCAAGCAGTATTCGGAATTCTCATGCCAAGAACAATGTCTGGTCAAATTTTCAGCTCATTTGATAAAGATTTAAGTATGCTTCAAGTTGAAAATGTGTTTTTGGGCTTATTTCAAGGTTTGAAAAATCATAACCAGCATGTGGAAAATCAAAACCACTTGCTATTACCACTATTTGAAAGCTAATTCTATTCTGTTAAAGTTTGTCGAACACGAAATTAAATTGAGTTTTAACATTGTTGATCCAAATTTGTCCTCCACAGTACCCAGAAATTACAGTTTTTTTTTCAATATACTTGTTAATAAAACACCCATTGACATTATTTTTTCAGGCCCTAGCCAACGGGAATCAAACATAATACATTTATGAATACATTGACCATCAACAGCTTACATGTTGCTTAAAAGGTTTCGCTAGTTTCAATGTCATCCCGCACTGTAGTAATCGCTTTAGGATTCACAAATGTGGTGCCTGGAAGACATAATCCAAGCATGCGAAAAAAGCTTACCAATAGCAATATGGATGTCTAAAAATGATATTAACTTGATAGATGTGAAAGATAAAAGATCTGATAACGATATCTAAAATACTCCTGCGATATCATTAGAATATAATATTTAGCTTTTATAAGATCTAACCAATAGCTGCAAGCTATTCTTCAGATCTGCAAACATCAAATTCCAGGAATCAAATGTGGATATTAACTTTAGATCTTCTATTCTGCACGGGAAACATGAAACAAACACAGATGTTTTTTCGTGTTTATTATATAAATCGTATAACTTCAGAAATTTGATGGAAAATCTTTAGAAAAACAGTGTTCTTAGTGGTATATTTACTCAAATTTTTGGAAAAAATCCTTTTGAAAAACTCCTAAAAAATTATTAATTTCTGTTTCAGCAGAATTTCTGAAAATATCTCAAATTTTTTTGTCAAGTTTTGGCACTATGTTTTACCGATTCATATCTAGAAAAATATTGTCTTAAAGATTCTACCCCATTACCCCGAATGCCATCACTCTCAATGTCATTACTCCGAATGTATCATTGCCCTGAATTCCATCACCACGTATTCTATTCCCCTGAATTTACAATTATCTTGATATTATGACATTGATGACTTTAACCCATGATATTGGAATGCGGAGTAATGTCGTTCGGGGATTTGAAATTCGGGGTGATGGGGTAGAATCGTCTGAAATCATCTGGAGGACTTACAAATGGATGGTAATCTCATATTTGTAGCATACACATCGTACACATTGAGCTTAATTTCGAAATTTAAAATGCTGAAAAAACTTATCTAATTGAAATCGGTACATGTTTCTGAGGTTACTGCTGCCAGAAAAAAGGGCAAAAAGTATTTTATTACCATTTCTGTGAAAATTGGCGCTACATCCCATTACCCCGAACGCCATTACCCTGAATGTCACTACCCCGAATGGGTCACCATCTCGAATACCAGTACCCCGAATAGTATGAAATATAGTGTAGTATCTTATATTCGGGAAAAAAAATGCATGGAAAGGCTATATAGATACAAAAGTGGAGGTCATATACGCACTTCTGAATAAGTCGACTTTCCGTGGCGAGCAATACGATGTTGTTATTAATTATGAATCGTGGTTTACGGCTAACCAGCCCACAATGGGGCAGATCGCTGTTTTCGACGGCCAAAACCTCTAGTACTCTAGTTATGCACCCTAGAGGTTTGGTGTCTTCGACAAAGTGTTTTGGAATAACTTGTACTATATTTTGACACATTCAGATTTGATCTAGATAAGTGAAAACTGATATAGATCAGTTTTATCTTTTGATAGGAGCATCCTAGCAAAAAACTTTCTTCTGCAAAGTTGTTCATTGAGGCATTTTTGACATTTCTTCGGAAGACACTTACACTCTATCACTAACGTGGATTACGATATATGACAATTTAGTAAAAACAGTCAAATAATCGATTTTGACCATTTTTTCATACAAAAAAGATTTAAAAAATATTTTGTCATCAAGTATTAGAAGCTAAACTATAACAAAGTAAATTTACATCATTTACTAGCAAAATTTTCAGATTTAATTATGTTTCTGATAAAAACAGTCTAAAAATAGTGTTTTACAAAGTCCAGGAAGCGGCAGATAGCGGCAGCTAATTTTTTGTATACGACTAGTCAAGAACATAAGTTTCATTGTCCCGAAGAAAGAAAAGTGGGGCCACGTGGGGCTTTTTTGTTGTGGTGGTTTGAAAACTTGATGAAAATATGTTAAAAAAATGCTTATATTTGAAAAACTTTTCATGAATTTATATTTTTTAATGTATTTCTAAAATATATTGCATGTTGACGAAGTGATTTGAAAAAGTCATCACCAAACTGGTATCGTATAATATGGCTTTTATTAAACACAATACTATTACTCTAATAAAAATCAAAGGATAGATAGATAAGTGGATACACATATGGGACAAATTATCTTGAATTCCGTTTAAAAGTTAATTGAAATACCAGTTTAGAGATGACTTCTTCAAAACACTTAGTCAACATGCAATATGTTTCAGGAATACATTTGAAAAATATAAATTCATGAAAAGTTTCACAAATATAAGCATTTTTTAACATATTTTCATCAAATTTTCAAACCACAACAACAAAAAAGCCCCACGTGGCCCCACTTTTCTTTCTTCGGGACAATGAAACTTATGTTCTTGGCTAGTCGTATACAAAAAATTAGCTGCCGCCATCTGCCGCTTCATGAGTTATCCTGGATTTTGTAAAACACTATTTTTAGACTGTTTTTACCAAAAATATAATTAAATCTGAAAATTTTGCTAGTTAATGATGTAAATTTACTTTGTTATAGTTAAGCTTCTAATACTTGATGACAAAAAATGTTTTGATATTTTTTTATGAAAAAATGGTCAAAATCGATTTTTTGACTGTTTTTACTAAATTGTCATGTATCGTAACCCACGTCAGTGATAGAGTGTAAGTGTCTTCCGAAGAAATGTCAAAAATGCCTCAATGAACAACTTTGCAGAAGAAAGTTTTTTTCTAGGACGCTCCTATCAAAAGATAAAACTGATCTAGATCAGTTTTCACTTATCTAGATCAAATCTGAATGTGTCAAAATATAGTACAAGTTATTCCAAAACACTTTGTCCAAGACACCAAACCTCTAGGGTGCATATCCAGAGTACTAGAGGTTTTGACCGTCGAAAACAGCGATCTGCCCCAGTGTGCAGCCGAGTGGAAGTTTAACAACTACCGAAAAGCTAAACATTACATATAATTTGCAATTGGATTAGATGGACAAATTGATGTGAAGATTTGCGAAAAAGTTACACGTTTTCTCAGTGAGAATCGAACTCACGACTCCCCGATCTCTAGTTGGGGCGCGTTACCACTACGCCATGAGAGGACTCATGAACGCAGAAGTTAACCTGAATTCGATTTCAGCTCAATAATCACGTGGTCCTTTTTCGCAAAGTGCACCTCTTTCGGAAGAATTAGATGCCCATCCAAACACAACGCTTTCTATATATATCCAATGCCTAGCCCGAGAGCGCATTGTTTTTTAGCTATAGGAATAGCACACTACACTAGCCAGCAACAGCGCTGGCTGAGGTTTCTATTGTGATGGCTTCTAATGGGTCGCGACGCTTGAGTTTTCCTTGTTTATAACTTATGGACGAGGAGTTCAAGAAAATTGTCAATGTAATATAATCTTCGACCCGAGGAATTGGAACCCAAAAAATGGGTTTGATAAACAGCTACGCACCGCAATTTGGGATTCTTGGTGATGACCATGTACCAATATTTTTTAAGATTTTCTTTTCTTATGAACATAGGTTGTGCAATAGAATCACGTGTTTTTTTTTTAATAGGCTGTTCTTCCGAGTAATCGTTGGAATATTTAGTCATTAATATTTTCATGTAGAACAGCTAATTCTAAAGCTTTCGTTGCAGTAGATAAAAGGACAAATTCAAACTGAACCAAATGTGTAGGTCAGTTTGCTGAAAAACTAGCTCCTTTTCTATCTTTTAAACATTGCCATTTTTTTTAGTTCTACGATATTCAAAAATACCAAACGAATCAAATAGGGCTCCACCCCAGTACCTCGAACGCCACAACTGAAGTACAGTAATTTGTTCTACCAAAAATATCTACGGTACAATAATATTGGACTGAAGATGGTTCGTATGTATGCCATTATCCTTCTTCCATATGCAACCTGTTTATTGTTGGTGACTATGAGCTGCCTATTATTTTATCCGGAGATTTTTATTTCTAAATTAGGCTGTTCTTCTTCTTTCTGGCGTTACGTCCTCACTGGGACAGAGCCGGCTTCTCAGCTTAGTGTTCTTATGAGCACTTCCACAGTTATTAACTGAAAGCTTACTATGCCAATGACCATTTTTGCATGCGTATATCGTGTGGCAGGTACGAAGATACTCTATGCCCTGGGAAGTCGAGAAAATTTAAAACCCGAATATATAATTATATCCATCTTCTAATCCGTACTAAACTTATAATATTATGTTTTCGGGGTGATGATTCGTTTGGGGTAACGGCATTCGGGGTAGTGGCGTTCGGGTTAGTGTCCTAGAATCATCAAATAAACATATAAACGTTTCATTCTACCCACCATCTTTCTTCCAATCGTTTGGCATAAGATGCTTGAAAAATACATTGTTAAGTCAAAGTCGTTCTATACAATAGAAACATTAGCAGTAGAACGCTAGTGGCGCTGTTGTTACAAAAATGATTTTAAGTATTATTACCTTTAGTTATGTTTTCATTGTTTATTCCATGCCATGGAGATAATTTGTTTTTGTATTTAAAATTCATTTGACACTTTGAGACCCGGTACTCCCGCTGTCAGCTCGTGGCAAAATAAATGTTGGTAATACGAACAGTAGCGACATTTGCATTCTAAGGTTAATGCTTCTACTTTCTATACTCATAACGAACCTTACACTTATCTCCTCACCTTATAATAAGAATTAGTCTCAAATGTTATGCATTCCTGTAATGGCGTACGGGATAGTGACCCATCCGGGGTAATGGCTTTCGTGGTAGTGGCGTTCGAGTCGTGAGTGAAATTTAATCTTATGCAAAGCGATTATTTTATTTATTTTTTTTATTCGGTAAACCCCAGTCAATCAATAAATATACCTTTTATATATTTTTCAGATTATTTGACTTGAAGGTTCAAAAGAAATTGCATCAACAGACAATATGTTTTCGATGTTAGTTATTCTTCGAAGAGTATGGCAAGTGCTTCTGTTCAGACTAAGTGCGTTGAATTTCACACAATCTTGAAATTCTACAATTGTTATGTCTTTCTGGACGATCAACCACTATGTTGAACAAAATAGTGGAATACAAAACCAAACTTCATGTTCAAGGCACCAACTTGTATAACATCTAATTGAGTTGACTTGTTCTCCAGTGTCAATAGAACAAAAATGGAAGCTTCCTTGTTGGGTATGTAGCAATGTAGGACTTCTTAACATATTATGTAACTGTTGTATTATTTACACAACGTAACCAAGCCAATATACATGCCAAAATGTAAAGCTTCCTCTGTCAAACAAAAATGCTCACACTGTCATATATAGTCCGAAATACGATAATAGTGGTTCAATTATGAAGCAACCCCGGCGTATTCATTTGATTGGAGACTAATTCAAAGAAACTGTTGGTTTAATGTGCTCGCGCAATCGTCCAAAAATTTGAAAATAGTGTTTCTTTACATTTGACAAATTTCTGACGGCTCCAATTTCTGCGTGAAACGTTTTGTAATGGTTGTATGGATAATGTGAATGAATTGATTTAATGTTGGTCAGAAAACACTATGTACAAACGGTTGATGCAAGTGTGATAAAATTCTCTCTCTCCAAATGACTTGTGGATTGAGTTGATCTTTTGATTTAAATGAAGAAATTTGTTGGGAAATAATCCAAGTGATCCAAAATATATTGGTTACCCTAAACAGTAAAAGCATTCGAATCAACATGCAGCAAACTTTTGTATCATCCTTACTGGCAGCATTATGCAAGCATCAGCATCTTCCTAACAATCCACTTTTCATTCGGTACAAAATTGAAATTCATTCATAAATCATCTACCCACCATCGATCCCAATAAGTCATCCTGAAAACGGGTCTTATAATGCTCCTGCTCGTCTTGGATTCTCATTCTTGGTTCGCCCACGATTGCAACCAGAGTCATCACTCATCGTCCAAGTCGTGATTGTCTCACCGTCTTAGCAATGCCATTCATGGCAGTAACCTTTTCTCGAGGAAAAATAACGAACGACTCCAACTGCATCGGCAGCAGCATGTTTTGTTTGCAGTTCCATTCCTGAAGTTGATGCGGACTAAATCGAGGACATTTCTTAGATTTTTATCCACCTCGTTATTCTGTTTATATTTTGCCCAGTTCCCACTAACAATGCACAATCGTACCTCGGACCGGGAAATCCGAAATGTAGATCTCAAAACCAGAAGCAGATGATGTGCGGATCCCGGACTTTCTGTTGTTCATGTAATCTCTCTTGGAGCAGTCTCCACCCAACGCCCTTCGCCGTTCCGAACGGGAAACTCGAATCCAATCGTTGAAATGCAGACCAAAACCACCCGACGAGACGATTGTGCAACGGTTTTGCAGCCCAAGACCTTTTCCTCCGAACGGGTGGGTATCTTACCTATATAGCACAATGCTGAGCTAGGGTGTTCCAGAAAAATTAAATCAGTGTTTGAAATGTCAGGCACCAATATAGAAGATATGCTTATTTATAGCATTTTTGTCCATCTCTCATTTAAAACAAAATAAATAGTTAGGAATTACGCAAAAACAAATCTTAAACGAAGCCTGCGTGTCAGTAGATTGTAAAAAGGTTTGGATATTGTTTGTACTTGCAAAAATGAAATATTTCAGGGAATAGATCAAGGAGTCGTGAGTTCGATTCTCACTGAGAAGACGTGTAACTTTTTTGCAAAACTTTACATCAATTTGTCCATTTAATCCAATTTCAAAGTATATGTAATGTTTAGCTTTTCGGTAGTTGTTAAATTTCCACTCGGCTGGTTGGCCGTAAACCGCGATTCATAATTAAAAACAAGTATTTCTTATAATGCTTCCAAAACTTAACTCGTAATATTCGCACATAAACCAAAAGCTCCTTATTCCTTTAAGTAGCCAGGTTATCACGATGAGAGGGGTGCCAATAAACTTGTCAGATGCAGTAATGTTATGTTTTTTATTATTAAACTATTGTAATTTTTATTAGCGCATCGGATTTTTGATTGCTTTGGTTCATATGCATCAAATGTTATTGCTAAGCGAATATGGTGTTCAAATTTGATACTAATTATGCGCAATCAAGTGTATTCACTGCTTAAATTGAAAAAAAAAAATAAAGAATTATAAAAAAAGTTCAACATTTTGTTTTATTCACTCGAGCGGCAACATCTACGCCCCCTGTTAATAAGTTTTCGATATATTTTAACAAAAATGTTTGTTATTTGTATCGCTATCCGATAATGATTTCGGGTTCTGGAATAAAAAATCCTAAATGTATTTCATATTGAATATTTTACACAGAACGACCCATAGTCGTTTTTTTAGGTTTTTAAAAGTTCTGTGGACAAAAAATGAGTATTTCTACTTCGTGGTTTTTTGTCTATAGTTAAATTTTGAAAATTGTATGGAGTATGGTCATTGGCCAAATCCCCCCCCTTCATTCCCTTTAAATGACGACGTGGTTTATGGACGATCCCTAAACGATTTTTAAGAAAGCTGATGCGTTCTACATAAAGACTATAAATGAGCAAATCTTTCATTCTAGGTTATAGCAATGTGACTTATCGAACATTGATTTTTCTGAGACACTCTAATGGCCAGAGTCTTACATTTCACTTTTGCGCGCGCGAAGTGTTGTTGCTCCGCTCCATCTACACCATACAAAAGGGAAACAGAAATAAGATCTGTTTGTGAGCGCGCACTGAAAAATGCATAAGGTCTGGAACTACGGAGCTTGGGTTTAGGTCGCGACAACACGGTTAGGTCGATTGCCAGAGTGGGCACAAGACTGGAAACAAAGAAACATCGCGCAGAACTAGACCAACTCGACTCTAACCTTTAATGTGATTCATTGCAGTGCAACATTACTGGGTAATAAGTGGGTTGTTTCTGTGTTTTTTTGTTTCGCCTAGCAAGTCAACGAGATTCGCAGAACAGCTTCTCCTCCTTCGAACTAGACTAGGTTACTTTACGATGTAGAACTTGGACTGTGGGTTGCAACTTTTTCGCTTACGCTGTGATTTAGGTTAGATTGTAAAAAGTTTAACTGAGATTAATATTTCAAATTTGAGAAAAATTGATGAGCAGAAGCAATCTCTTGATGATTTTTAACATGGCCCATATTCTTAACTATTCTTATTAGTAAAGCAAGCATTTTATTGGTAGGTATTGTAATTGGTTCCTCTAAGGGCTCCATGAAATATAATTATAATACTTTTCCCAAAATGTAGTTTCCCAGAATGTAATTTACCCGAATGCCAGTTCCCCGAATGGCCCGTTTCCACGAAAAGTGATGCAGTTTAAAAAGGTGCTAGATTCGTCTTTAGTGCCAGGGTACTTAACGATAAGCAATCAAAAGAAGGAGACATTTGATCATTCTCAACTAAACATATATTGCCAATAAATGAATTCGTTAAACTAGAGAGAGCCGGAAATTAAATAAAGAAGGCGCATATCCGATGACCAGTGCTTTCACCACCATAAAATACAACACAATTATGACAATTATGAGTGGTAAAACACTTTTTACTCACGTTGTTCCAACGATCTGTATTAAAAAAGTTATTGGGTGAACTCAACGATTTGACCAGCTTAAATACTTAAGTCCACTGCGAGTGTACTGATTTTAGAATTGATATATTATACAGTCAGTATTCACTTGTAAATAATGTAGAACTTACGACGTTCTGAGTCATCCAGATCTTCTGTATTTCTTCATTAAAATACGCTGTCAATGATATTTCACCTAACTCGATGGAATGGACCTATGAACGGGTTCACTATTTGACGGTTTAGCGGTGCCGTGTTATTTATGTGACCATGGAAACCAGTAAACTCGGCACCGCTTTCATACGTCGAATTAGTGAATTCACTGATTTCACGTAATTAGTGAAATTATTTGACTTATTTGACGTTTGAGCGGTGTCAAGTTCATTGTTTCCATGGTCACGTTAATAACACGGCACTGCTCAAACTTAAATGAGTGAGCTCATGCATTGGTCCATACACGAAGAATATGAAGTACTTGAAAGTGAGTTCATTCCACTCAACTCCGGGGGTTCGTGCGTTAACCTTATTTTGAGTTGATGAGGTAGAAGTTGTTTTTATTTACAGCCATGCGAAAAAAAAACCAACTGGCTAAGTTCTTTACACTCAACCGGCAGATCAAATAACTCAACTTCCAGTACTACGCCACTTACTCAAATTTGAGGTAACGCACTAAGGTTCTGTTATTGGGTTGTTTTACTCTTCGCTCTCTTACAACAATAGAAAGATCAAATGAAATAGGGAGAGAAAAAAAAACTCAAAACTAAGTTTCAAAATACTCAAATATGGGTTTTTCATTTTCTCCGTGTACGCGATTCCTTCAATAAAGGTTGCTTTGATCGTTCTGTAAGTCGATTCATCTAGTAGAAGCATTAACCTAAGAATGCTAATGTCGCTGCTGTTTGTGTTACCAACATCTAGATTGCCACGAATTGACAGCGTGAGTACCGGGTCCCAAAGTGTCAGATTAATTTGAAAAACCAAAACAACGACTTAGTATTGAACAAACAATGAAAAACCACCATTTAAGGTAAAATTAATTAAAATCAGTTTTGTGACAACAACGGAACTAGCGTTCTAATACTAATATTTCAATTATTCATCTCTAGCTAGATGTTCACCAACTCGATTCTATCTGTTTTAGTTTGCTATGTAAGAGCGGTAAACTGTCACTTGATAATTTCATTAAAAGCTTTGAGGATAATTTCAAATGTTTATATATTTCTTAACTCTGAATGTTATGAATTTGCTGATAGCAAAATGGAGTTTTACAATTTTTTTCAGGGTGAAACAATTTTAATGTATTGCATTCTGGTCAAAAAGTGCCACGTAGGTGCACGCATATCGATTCAACTATTTTTAAGTTAAATTACTTTTTCTAAAGAAGCTTGTCAAAATAATGGGTGTTACAAAAATTTCAAGATAGATCTGGGGCTGTCCATTAACCATTTGATTGTTTTTTTTTTTTTCGGTCCATATGTTTTTTTTTTTTTTCATATAAAAAAATAACATTTGGACGGACTGTGGTAGAGATGGGCAAAACGGCTCATTTTGGTCAACGGATCCGATCCGAATCACTTATTTTAGTGAATCGGATCTTTTGAATGGTTCAGTGGCTCAGCGACTCGCAAAGGAAGAGCGAACTGAACTGAGCGAACAGAACGGAGAGCGGTTCACTCGCTGTTGCGCGACATGCGTCGTAACTTTCACTCTCTCATTCTTCGTACATTCTTCCGCAGAAACTCACTAGGCAGATTTCTCCTACTCGAACCAAAGGGAGAAGCAAAAATTTCATGTGCTTTTTCTCTGTTTCTCAATTCATATGGAAGTGGGCGTGAAAAATCAGTCGTTTAGTTGTGTATGCTGAGAGTGTAGATCTGCGGAAAAGTTTGTTTGCATGTGTGCCGTGGCGCGCAAAGCAAGGCACGTGTCAAGTGTTATAATAAAGCCGAGAAAGGAACGACGAGAATGGTTCGTTCTTTTTCTTAGAGATACATTTTGAACAGAACATGAGCTTGGCTCTTGAACAGAACACAGTTTGTGCCGTGTTAGAACATGAGCAGTGAACTGAGAAATTCCCGGGTTACTTTTTGTCTGATCCGTGCTGATCAAATAAACCGACTCTTGCCAAAAAAGAGCCATGAATCACTCGTTATTTTGAGTGATCCGGATCTTTTGAATGGATCCGATACTTTTTGCCTATCTCTAGGCATGACCCATAGATGATCACGTGAGCGAGGAGATTTCGACTAATATGGGAGAATTGGAGATACTTGTTTCGGCGCTGCAGTCTTGGGTAATCAAAACGACTGTTTTAGATTTTTCCCGACGTTTCGACTCTAATCCGAGTCTTTTCCCCTAAAGAAGACGTCGGAAAAATCTAAAACAGTCGTTTTGACTACCCAAGACTGCAGCGCAAAAACTAGTAGCTCCGATAATCTCGTGGGTTTTAAAAGCCAATTTATATTTCAATATCTCTCCAACGAGATGGTGCCTTCAATAACGAGTTAGAGTGAGCTGACTGTATGCCCATAGAGTTAAACTTTTTCGATTTTCCGTACTTTCTGACCAACTTTAGCTAGATCTCAGTTATTTTTGGACCGCTTTGAATGGAATTTTCAAAGCACATCAGGCATAACTTTTACTAAAGTGAACTTTTCGATGAAAAATTTAAAAACACTAAAACTGTCTAGCAAATTTGTTCATCTCGTAAAAATCAGCTGTAAGTATCATGAAGCTATTCCTAAAATTCATATGCGTCAAAAAGATAACTTTAGTCAAACTGAGATTGCTTTTAAACTCGCGGTTGGAAAAATCACTTGAAATTATTTGTTGAAAATGCAGTATTGTCTGGTGTGATGTGAAAATTTCATTTAATTCGGTCCATAAACACATTGGATCTAACACTTACACTCTGAAGTTGACCATTTTGTATGGAGAATCGAAAAAGTTGCAAATTTTTTGTCCAATACTGTACATTTGATGACGTTCTTGGTTGCAAAAGAATGCCCATTGAGCATTCATCAAGCTTATTAACATCAGTCTACTGGACGCACATTGCTTGCAATTTCAATTTGAATAAAAATTTATCGATTAAATTATCTTGTATTATTTTTGTTTTATGAATTCAAAATTCTTCAATACATATTAAATTGCCGTCATAGATTTAAAGATCTATACTTTACAATTTCTCTGATGACCCAGATTGATAACACAGCGCAACAAAAATGAACGCAATCGTAGTCACTGTCGATTCCACCTAGGAACGACAAATAATAGAATCACAGAACTCATTATCGAATACCTGAGCACACAAATCACTTGATCTGTCGATGAAATTCTTTCACCACATTACGTATAACGTTGTATTAGGAAACCGCAACCTATTGACAGAGAGCTACCCAGAAAGACAACAATGATAACAATGCAAACCCCGACCAAAAGCCTCCGGAAGCCACCACTTCACCATATCATCGGAATATCATCGTGATTGCACCACCATTTGGTCCGGTTTGTCAATGGCGAGGGCTTCTTCTATATTATGACAGATGCCATAGATAGCCGGCATTGTTTGAATAGCTGCAAGCGAGGAAGTCCACAATCGGCGCACATTATCGAATGCATAATGGAACAAGATCTCTCTCTGTCTCGTTGGGTTCTGCAATTGCCCCAATCATCATCGTTATTCACATCAATCGGTCATGAGATAGGTATATACAGATAGAGTCGCGTTCGAAACCCGCCCTTTACCAGAGCGCGCGCCCAAGGCTAGTTGATACTGTAACCAGAGGTACGATGTGGCGTAAGTCGACCATACATGTCTTGGAGCACAATCGTCCAACCACCACTGACTGGCACTGATGGTGAACCCACAACGTGTTTGCCCATGCCGATGGGTGATAAACGCAGATTTATTTACCGATAATAAGCGTTGTCAGAAAGACAGAAAGGCTACAGCCCACTTGAAAGGTAGAGGGAGAGGTTGTCATCGGTCAGGTTGTTACCATCGTCGTCGCAATTGCTGCCCGTTATCGTCTGGAAGAGGTGCCATATCTGAAGTGGGCCCAACAATATCGGAGTTGAATGGATTAACACCTAATCAAGACGTTGTTACCGGTGATGTTATTGCTCTATATGGTACAAAGGAAGGATAATCCTCTTGATGAGATTGTAAGCTTAATGAGTGTTTGAATTGTGCTATGATTTGAAAGTTGATTGTGTTTGATGTAGATTAGATAATGAATGTTGTCATGGGTTGGTTTCATGTTGCAATTTTTATAAACTGATGCATTTGTTTATTGGAATAATACCTGAAAGATTCTGTAAAGTAATTACGTGTGAGAATTTTCATAGACTTTCTAGAAAGCTTGAATGCTGGTAAAATCCTTATGAGAATCTTTGTGAGAGTTTTTATGAAAGGATTGTATAGAGATATTTAAAAAGAAAACAAATTCCCGAAGTCCATCCTGGAGGAGACTTTTTCAATTGCTATCAATAAACTTTGGACTAACTCTAGAAAAAGTTGCTGGAATGATTCTCACATAAAAAAAACATTCGAGAACCAGGAGAAATCTTCGCGTTACATTTTGGAGTACGTAGATTATTTTTTGCACAAATGGAATATGTTTCACGTAGAAAAAATTTTTGTGGCTACATGAATATAATCCTTATTCATTTACCTTTATAAATCAATATAGGCTTACTGATTCAAAGTCATAAGAAAAAAAAATACAATTTGTCTTCAGGTCGTCAAGATTGTATAAAATAATAATTGTTTTGATTTTTAGTCAAATTTGGACATCGATTTGTTACATATATTGGTGATCAGCCATTGCAGAATTCCCTCTCATTTGATTTTGAAGCACGATCAAAACAAGCGAAGAAAGACATCCCATCTGTTGCGGTCCGTGATCAGCAATGTATCGCTAGTTGTAAGTGACAACTTGTAACAAGTCTGATAAATAGGAACAGCGAACGAGAGCCCCAAAGAGATAGCGATGATAAAATCTATTTTTC
The DNA here is from genome assembly GCF_002204515.2 of Aedes aegypti. Taxonomy (NCBI): domain Eukaryota; kingdom Metazoa; phylum Arthropoda; class Insecta; order Diptera; family Culicidae; genus Aedes; species Aedes aegypti. Next base: position 388,292,843 of record NC_035108.1, read on the forward strand.
TCGCTTGTTCACTGTTGGGGATAGGTGTTTTACTTTACTGGCATGCTAAACAATCCCCAAACTTTCAATAGCAATGGTGTCCCCCAGGATTGGAGCTTCTTTAGAGGGTTTTTATCACTGTTATACGCCCGATCTGATCAAAATTGTAGCAGTATACGATAAACAGTCTCTTATAATGTGCTGCATATTATGATAGTTACAGAGAGCGATACGTGAGAGATTCTCTCAATTTTTGCAGGATTCAATCCCTGTTTGTGATACTATCTAATGAGCACGCAATATAAGACTTAAATTACAGACAGGGTTTAGTAATAATTTTAAGATAAAATTCAAAGTAATTGAGTGTTTCGACAGACTGTAATCCAGTCTTCCCAAACAAAACCCGAACACGTTGGTTCAGGCGATTTCGTACTCTACTTGTACTCTCTTCTCGTGTTCAAACCGAAACGCTCGAACCTGAAACTAAACCCAAACATGTGTAAAGTAAACATCGGATCGCAAACCGGCTTGAACCCCGGTCCATTTGTATCTCGATTGTAACCGGTGCAAATCTTCAGTTGTATCCGAGGATCAGAACGATGGCACAAAACGGACAGACAGAAAACAGTTGAAATCCACGCTTATCGATTTCTACTCATCGTGTCTTATTGTATGATATATTAAATCTTTGATTTTTTTCATTAAGTTACCGCTAAATGTTAACTAAAATAAAGATCTTAGTTTATCTGCTTAAATGAAGCATGTATGACAAGGGTTTTGCGATTTGTTCCAAAACGTTTCATATATGATCATAGAATTTTATCCACGTGGATTTCAACCGCTCTTTGTCTGTATGTATTGTGCCCTTATTTGACCGAACCTTGAACCGAAATTTGAACCGAAATTTGAACCGAAGTAGACACGTACCGTAAAATCGGGTGTAATTGATCAGAAGGGTGAAGTTGATCATCGTATCACACGATTTTATTTATTCGTAATGGAGCACAAATATCAATGTAAGCTGCAGTAAATGAACGTTGTTTGTCGTAACTAATGTCAAATTGTGTATTGTGAAGTTTTTTTCGTTAAAAAATGTTTATTACTATGAAAATAATGTAAAATTTTAAGGTGATTATGAAACGAAGCCAAACTTTGAATTTTCAAGTGCAAAAGACTGGAGAATCTGACAACAGTTCGCGTTGAAAATCAATCAAATTGCTTGCTTGGTGACCAATGGGATAAATTTTGGACGCGGAGCGCTGTTTGGTTCTTAAGTCTTGTGTCTTGAAAATTTGAGGTGTGGCTTCGTTCTATAATCACCTTAAAATCATGCGCGGTGCAGTATTAATAAACACCTATGAACTTCTAATTCTAAGCAAGGATTTGAACATGGTATAAACCTGAAAGTTTGTGAGGATGCTTGAGATACATCCCCAAACCAGATTTCATCACCAAAACTCGTACTAATTAGCTCATATGGCTGAAATAATTGAATTTCTGTTAGATATTATTGAATTCCTTAAGAAATTGCATACATTTAGGCGTTTTCCGCTTAATTCTTGAAATTTAACTATTCGTTATTTATATAAATATTGCATTGTTAAGAATTTGAAAAGCATATTCGGATTCAGGGAGCTCAAATTTATCATGTAGAATTGTTTTGAAAACTAACAATAATGGCATTGACAAGTGATCAATTTCACCCCGAAATGAGATCCCCTGATTTTTTATTTTCGAAATATTTGTTGACACTAAAATGACATTTGTTAAAAAATTTCGGTACATGAGTCGATGAGGCTCACCTTCGTACTTGTTTTCCTGCATTAAGTTGTTTGGCTTTGTTAACATTATAGAAAACAGACTAGAAAAAACGTGAAAAATGATCAATTTCACCCGAAATTACGGTACCGTTTGGCATGATACACTGGTACAGAGACGAAGCACGAAGCAAATTCTCCATAATTTATTCGTCGATTCCGATATAAATATGGCTGAATATTATATCAAAACATTGAAAAAAAAATTAACATCATGTACAAAATTTATCTATTTATTTTCTTCATCACATAAAAATTCATTTCTAAAGTACATTAAGCAAATTTGTCAGCTTACAAACTGATAAACATGCGTGCAATTTTAATGCAATCGATATGTTTTGCATTTTCAGCAACCAATATCATAGAAAACTGACATTTTTGACATTTTTGAAAATGACAAACAATTCAGCCATTCCATATGTGTATTACAAATTCACACTGTTGGAATTAAAACTTGATGGAATATGATAATTGAGTTTTATTGAATATGAATCTCTTTTATAAACCTTGGAAAAATCTCCCTTAAATATGTAGATTTGACAGCTTGCACTTAAACTCGCTTTTGGATGCGTAGGCAGTCTTTGGTTTCGAAACTTGATGAATTACGTTGTGTACGGGGATTTTAAGTTATTTTACTTCAATGTGATGTTTTCGGATCTATAGTTTTATCTTTTAAAACTACTATGAAGTTTCAATTTTATTACGAAAAACATTTATAAGTTTAAAGATCTAATCACCCATACATTTCTTTAGCATTTAACAAATTCTTCAAAGAAATATTCCATTCAATCTTATTCAGGTAAATCGTCAAATTATACTTAATGAAACGGACCTGCTGTAGTGGTTAGAACATACGCCTCTCACGCCGAGGACCTGATATCGAATCCTATCTCCGAGATAGTTAATTATGACTTCAAAAACGACGACTTCCTTAGGAAGGGAAGTAAAGCCGTTGGTCCAGAGATGAACTAACCTACGGTGGAACAATTCGTTAATGAAGACAAACAAAAAATTAAACTTCATAGAGTAAATTTTCAACAATATTTTAATGATTATGAGAGAGAATATATTTTTTTTAATATTTTACAAAACATCTAAATTTCAGGATTTTAAAATCGAGCTAATGACGATTAGCAATCAAATAAATGTTATTATTTGAAATTTGGTCAAGTAACTGGAATGAAATCCTCTAATATGGGAGACCACCAGAAGGTTTTCAGCGATATTAACAAACACATCAAGGGCTTTTTCCTTTAAAATTTGATTGAATATTTTGAACAGTTCTAGATATTTATTGCATATGAATCCAAATTTAATATCTGGTGATATTCTTGATTTTTAAACTTTGATTAAACTCTAATAGGTGTTATGCGCTGGTGTTAATGGGACTTACAGAAGAGTATGAACCGCGAGTGAGCTTCATTGATAAAATATTTCAATACAAAGGTTTGCCAGAGAATAACGTGTATGTTCAAGTTTGTTCAATAGAAAGGTGATATTCAGTACAACGAATTTTCAACTTATGAAACATGAACTTCAGTGAAGTCTTCATAACCTTGTTCTAAACCTTTTTTTCATCCGACTTTGAAGCTTTAAGCATCATTCTCTTCGAAATTAAATTTATGAATAGTTTGTAGAACATCATCATTTGTCTTAGCTCAATGCAAACTAGTCTTGGCTAAAAGCAGTTTTCTCCAAATTTTTCCTAATTTTTCTAAAAAAAATCACTTATGTTCGACCACAACTTCATGAATAATTTACCTAATCCGAATCTTTTAACATGCTTTTGTAGCAAATTTATTTGAAATTTAGCAAGCAATTTGTTTGAAAATTGATTTTTTTTGTGATTTCTTAATCATCATCATGAAAAATTTCCCCCTAAATGATCATGAGGGGGGGCCGAAACACCGCCCCCACCCGCGTTTCTAGTCAATGTTATTTTAATTAAAAAAAATAATTATTTGACTTGATAATTTTATCCTAGTATTCATATAGATATTTATGTATATAGGATATTTATGTATACAAGATATTTATGTATATTTATTCAAATATTTCTTCTTCTTCTTCTTAGCATTATGTCCTCACTGGCACTGGGGCAGAGCCTGCTCCTCATTTTAGTGTTCAATGTGCACTACTACAATAATTAACTGAGAGCTTTCTTTGCCAAAGATGCCATTTTCGGATTCTTATATCGTGTGTGAAGGAAAGTTCCATTACGAAAAGATCCTGGACAACCCGGGAATCGAACCCAGATACCTTCACTATGACTTTGCTTTATAGCCGTGGACTCTTAATACTCGGCTAAGGAAGGCCTCATGTCCAAATCCAATTGAAATTTAAATCTATTCAAAATCCAATCAAGACCCATTTATTTATTTACCTACAAGATGCACTCCCGCAAATAACATTTTTCATCAGCCAAACAACTGACCACCAAACGTCATTCATAAAACCGAAAGAAATTTCCGCTCCGACGGTATTTTTCCTGTTCTGCATGGAAAATTTATTCCCATGCCATATGTTACATTTTCACCAGAAGGTACCCATTAGTAATCCTTAAGACCCCTGCACAACGCTGCTTCCCCATTGATGTTTGCTCCAGTCATTTGATGTGCACTGTGTTGTACCAAACACTCATCATCCCAGTCTTCCATACCCCGAAGAGCAACAGTTTTCCAACGATTATGCTATATTGCCTCCATTGCCAAGCTCAGGTTTCCTCTCCCATAGCTCCCGTAATCGAGTAAGTTCTCGTAATTGATTTGGTTAACTTTTCTGCTTGAACATTCATCGGATGCGGGGAGAGAGAGAGAGACTGAGTGAAGAAAATTCTTCCCAAAGTAGATGCTCGTGCTTGCACAAAGCCCCACAGACCGGATCGGTTTCCAAACATGAACGTTAGGATGGCCCATGGTATTCAAACCACAAAAGTTTTCTCCATACAAACTTCAAACTCATTAACCCCTTTAGAGTTGACGGATTCTGCTCAAATTTTTTCAGGAGCTTCTGAGGGTTCTAATGAACAAATTTTTGGGTGTAACTTGTGATTTCCACAATTTAATTTTTCTCGTCCGTGGCTACAAAACAAAGCCATGCTGAAGGTGTCTGGGTTCGATTCCCGGTCGGTCCAGCATCTCTTCGTAAAGGAAAATTCTTTGACTTCCTTGGGCATAGAGTATCATCGTACCTGCCACACGATATACGAATGCGAAAATGGTAACTTTGGCAAAGAAAGCTCTCAGTTAATAACTGTGGAAGTGCTCATAAGAACACTGCACTGAGAAGCAGGGTCTGTCCCAGTGAGGACGTAATATCAAGAAGAAGAATGTTCCTTGTATAATAATGGACCACCCTAATGAACATATTGTGGTGGGAGGAGGAAGGAGTTACTCAAGCTAGAATATTTGTTTTGGCTTTCCCCTTATTGTATTGCTTGTTCATTTTCTGTACAACAACCGCTGGCACCGATCAAAGTGTGGTTTACAGTTAAAGATCGATGGCCTGGGTCTTCATTATTAATGAGCGAGTGAGCATCAACAGCCATCATCTCCCCGTTCCTCTTGCCGGAATCGTGACGAGCTTGAGTTTGTACATTGTAGTACTGGAGAAGGAAGCATTACCGTCCGATGAGAAGAAATTCATTTTCGGGATACCAGTGAGAAATCCGAACTAGTTGTAGACAGTTGACGGTGTTGAGTCGTTGTAAGCTGCAATGGCATATGATGCATTACTTTCTCGAGATGCTAAATATGAATAAAATGGCTCTTCGATTCAAGTGAGGAAGCAGATAGTGCCGCCAATCGTGGTCTGTTGTTCCGTATTTGAAGGATTTAGGCAGGAGATCTAGAACTACATTAGGGTAATCAAGGTTTCCTTCCAAATAGCAAATGTTTGTTCAAGGTAGTCTTGAAAGGTCTCTCAAGTGACTGTAAGTTATTTGAAGAGATCAAAAAGGGGATAAATGATTTACTCTGATTTTCCCCAGTCCAAGTAACCATTATGAAAACGAGGACCCAATCTGACATTCGTCGGAAAGGGCTTTCCCAAGAATATTATAAAGTTCACTTTAGAAAAGCTTAAGAAAAAGCAAGATGCAGACAAACTGCAACATTTTTCGGAGCCGGAATTCTTCAGGAAGAATCTCCAATAATTATAATTTTTCAGTTAACGATCGCATGCCTCATAATCATATCCATCAGGTAAATTATAGCCATGCTCATTCACAAGTTATTATTCTTCCTTCGTGTAATCGTTAGAATGGAAATACCCTAGTTAATGCCTTAACCGATATTGTCGCAGGTAATTCCAGCTCCTCCCCTTGATTTTTTTTTCCTACGGGTAACCGATCAAATTGTTTCGAACCAGATGGAAATACCCATGTCGCAAAAGGGCAAATTCTATTCCGTCTTTTTATCAACGGAAAGTCCCAACAGATAACACAGCGCAACAAAAATGACATTTTTACTTGTCTCAGGGATCAAATTATGTGTCTCTAGTAGATTTGGTGTCGCTGAATCTTATGCCGTTCTCAGAAATGTTCCAGAGCGTCACAATTTCTAGCTAAAGGTCGCCAAAGTTACATAAAACACTGGTTTCATTGATCTGTACATGAAATTTAAAGCATGATTTATCAAATGATTTTGTGATCTTATCCAGCAAGAATGCCTTATAGGACTTGAATTTTTATTTCAGATATATTTTGGTTGAAATTGCAGTATAAACTCTAGATAAAATTAATTTTTCCAGCAAGCTCGCAGTCATCATTCAAAATTATTTGTTTCTCTTATGAGGCAAAACACAGTACTTTTCTAAACCAACAAAAAATAACATTTGAGCATCGATAGTATTATGAAATTTGTTAATAAGTATTGTCATACACATAAAATTTTAATTCTGTGACAAATTAAGCAAATGAATTGTCACACAAGCTGGAAAACTTGAATGCAAGTTGTCTAAAACAGTTAAATTTTGCATTTTTAACAGCAAATATTTTAAAAACTAGACGTGCTATGATATTTTTGAAAACAGCAATGGATTCAGGAACCCTTAATTAAGTAAATAACGGTATGTTGATGCTTGCGACAAAATCGTGTTCCGCAGTGTAATCAACAGAAAATGTACTTACTTCTGTCTCCCTCTGATTTTGTTTTTTAACTGAACAATTCAACTGAACTGAATCAAACGATTGATCAGCTGTTTCATTTTTTAATAGCTAATAACATGTAGCAGTTCTTACTGAAACTTATTTAGAACCTGGATTCAGAAAAGTAATTCAAACTTCTTTGTTTGTCGTAATGATCGACTGGATGGAGCAGGTGGTAGAATTGCTATCATCATTCATATAGGCGCATAAAACATCATTTTTTTTTCGTCATATGGATCCAAAGTTTTTGAAACTTTGGGTGTTTCTTTTGAAACACAGCTTGGTAAAAATACTTTCATAGCTACCTATTTGTCTTTTCAGTGCGATAGGAAACAAGTTACTTTGCTTCAAACTGACTTTCGGAAATTGATTCACAATAGTTCAAAATTGTTTGTCATTTGCGATTTTGAAGCAAAATATCGAACAAGTCGCAAAGCAATTCCAACGGCAGAATATCTTATGAAGAGTGCTTTGCAGGATATTTCCCAGTTCAATATTCTGATAGTCCCATTTGCTTTTACTTTTTTAGTCATTGTTACATTTTATACATCACATGAAGCGACTCTCAATTTTATCAGCTCTGCTCAGTTATACGAGGATACCTAAAAAAACAGAATTTTCAATAATTCTTTGAGGAGCTATGCATAGAATTTACGAGCAACGCTTTCAAGGATTTTTCTAGTTGCCTTCCTGATGAATTAAAAAAAAGGTCATCAAGGGATAATTCGACTACTTTTGAAGAAACTCTTTTATGGTGCTGTGAGCAATACATTCAAGAATTTCTAAAATTTTCTCCTAAGAGTTCTTCTAGGATTTCCTTCAATTTTTTTTTACATATATTAAAAAAAATAATCATTCTATTATGTATCAAGAGATTCATATAATATCCTTTAGGAAAACATACAAAATACTGGATACAATTCCTTAACACGTTTTCCAGCAATTGTTTTTTGATATTTCTGAAAGAATTTCTACAAGAATTCTTCAATTATTTTTTGAGGGCTTGTTCAGGAATTACCATGACCCCACAGTTATGATTCAAAAAGTGTGAAGTACAACCTATAAAATTCAATAAAACGGGATGGAAAACATAAAATTGCAATTTGTATTAAACAATTCATCAATTCAATTCAAGATCTCGTCCAGTAATTCGTCAAGAAATATTATAATACATTTGTCCATTCAGTCTTTCGAGGATTTCTTCAAGTATTCTCTAACAGGTTCCTGGAATCTTTGATTGATTTGTTCTGATTTCATCTGGAGGTTCTTCGATGTTTCTTGATTCAACCCCTCTCTGCGAAATTTGTGGGGTAATTTTAGAAGAGTTTATCTTGAAAATCACATTGATTTTTGGAGAATATCCTCGAAAAATATCTGAAGAAATCCAGTTGATATTTGGTGAAGAATACTCTGGCTTTACGAGAGAACCTGATAAATTCCTGGCGTAACCACTGGAGAAGTTTTTGTACGAATTCTTTAAAAAAATTCACAAGGAATTTTGTGAAGGTTATCTTTCAAATATTTTTGACGGAGAGGTGAAAAAATGCATGGAAGAATTCATTTCCTCGCTGTAAATATGCAAAGAAGGCTGGAGAAATAACCGTATGTATTCCTGAATTAACCCTTAAAACCCGGGGCGTACCTTAAATGTTCAAATGGCTATTATTTAAATAAAGACCGCTTGATCAGTTTAATTGTAATAATTTCTAAAGTTGGTGGAGTTAGTTGATCTTACAATCCTACCAGATCCGTCCCCCTTTTCTGGGTAATTTTCTCGTTACGCGAACTCGAGGGTATTTTTCGGATTCCAATTGTTTATCTTAGATATTCGTGTGGGAAAACGCTCAGTTTAGAGTGGGTTTTAGAACAAAATGTTTGTTTTGCCTTCTGAGATCCTGGCCATATTGAAACCGGTTCCGGATGTTCCGGATTATGATTCCATGATGTCATGTTTGAACCGGTTAAATGTTGTTATTGTTATTTGACGTTCCTATGAATATATTTCATTGCATAGATGTAAATTGATGTGTCGCATGATATGGTTTCATTGCCATTGGCCATTGAAAGTATAGTGTTATTTGGTGGTCTATTGAACATATTCCATTGCGTACATGTGAATTGAAGTGCCGTACGATATGGTTTCTTAGTTACATCACACACGACCCCATGGAACCATAATCCGGAACTTCCTGTACCGGTTCCATTGTTGCCAAAATTATCCTTTTGTTCTAAAACCCACTCTAAGCTTAGGTTTTTTTATAAGAATATCTAAGATAAACAATAGAATCCTAAAAAATACCATCATGTTCACGCTTTTTTGTTACCCAGAAAAGAGGGAGGGATCAGGGGGATGACACCCAAGGATTGTAAGACCGACTAATCGCATCAACTTTAGAATTAGTTTCAAATTTTTTGATCAAGAGGTCTTCAAATTGATTCTATTTGAAAATTTAAGGTATGGATCTTCGAAAAAACTGTATAAATGAAGCTCTGGAAGAATTTTTAGGGAATTAAGGAAGAATGCTCAGTAAACAGAACAGAACATTTTGGAAAAAAAAAATCTTGTAGAGAATTCTTTAGTGTCATCCAATTTATTAGCATAGCATAGCATAGACTGACTGTACATGTCAATGGTTGCTACTCCGTGATTGATCAGAACTGGAAATAATTGCACTGCGATCCAAATGAATAAGGGATGGGAGTTTCCGCTTACTCTCGGAGTGCAATTTTAGCAGATCTAATATTATTGATCAATAACGGCGCCGGACAAGTCCTTACAGTCAGTTGAGATAGGGAAGGAATGTTAGGGTGTAATGATTGTTGCTTCTAGAGACCGAGAATACCTCTGCATCTCCACAATCACCACGGGAAGGGTGTTTATTAGTGGAGAAGGAAAAGATCTAGGAGTCACCTTTGGTCGGTGATGCGATCCATGGATAAGGAGGAAAAATACGATTAATACTTTAAGCTAGTTTTTAGTTTTGTCTCAAAAAGTTTTTGGTAGGAGATTTAAAACAAACGTCAACATCTATAATGTCGAGCCATTCAAAAGAAGTTTTTATTAATGGCGAAAAGATAAAAATATATGCGGTTATTTTAAATTATATGAAACAGGAATAAAGCCGACACTTGTAGTGACGAACCATACACAGTTTGATTGAATATTACAAAAAAAATAACGCTTTCATGAAAAAATGTGTTATCATAAGCATGAAACGAGCTCACCAGTTGGTAATCCATCCTCGACTGAACACGAATATCTTTTCGCACTCACACAGCGCGGACAGCAAAACTTCTCGGCGCCCCGAAAACAAACCGTCTTGCTTGGGCTTCCCAAAACATTGCCCAGCACAACACGCGAACCGAAAACCAAACTCCCGGCATCCCGAAAACGAAGCGTCTTGTTTGGGCTTTCCAAAACACTGCCCAGCAAAACCCGCGAAACGAAAACCAAACTCCCGGCGTCCCGAAAACGAAGCGTCTTGTTTGGGCTTTCCAAAACACTCCACTCTTTAGTGTCATCCAGAGCATTTTTGACAAATTTATGAGAAATGCATGACAGAGTCTGGGAGAGAAGTTTCGGAGCAGTATTCCTAAGATTTTCAACAGATTTCACAGACATTTAAGTTTGGATTATTTTCCATTCGTTTCTCTGGAAGAGTTTATGTGGAATCCTTGGAGAAATCTATGGTGGAATGTCTAAAATATATTTTGAGAAATCTATGTTGGAATAACCAGATAAATCCATAGAATAAGTATCTCAAACAATTCCTCAAGATACTCAACGGAATTCTTCTCGAATTTCGGATTATTACGATGGCCTTCGAACTTAAGCAGGAAGTTAAAAACAAAAAAAATGTTGGTTGTATGCTTGATTACGTTGCTATCCCTAAGGATGGCGAATTCAAGGTCATCACCTCGATTTTTCTTGTTCAAATCATCCAATTTGGGTGTTTTCTTCTAACTGTTAATCATTCACGGCGTTAGCCGTTGAATGAGATCTATAGTAAAAAACGTGTACATGAAATTAACAAACTTCATGTCACTGTTAAATCTTTGCAAAAACAAATAAAATAAGGACTGGAAAAATTCAAATTTAAGATATTTTGCAACATCCTAGGTGTCAAAGAACATTTAGGGGGCATGTAGTGTAGAGAGCTACACTTTCACTTAGTAAGGTGATAGTCATGGGTGAAACTCCCAGCCCCTCAACAAAAAACTAGTCCAGTTCCATGAAGAGGTAACACCAGGCCCATGGCACGGGACGACTTTTAGTGTAGTCAACATCTCCATGTGTTTACTATTTTTCGGGTAATTTAAATCTAGAGTGCAATCAGAATGCGAAGTTTTGTTTAATGTTCGATATTCACTTATCGCCCGGGACATCCTGGCTACGAAGAACACTGTGTATCGATATATGGTTGTCATAGGCCTGGGTAACACCATGATCGATGCAAGTGCCTGCATCAAAACTCTGCTACACTTGGAAAGCAACTGAGATGAATGGCATATCATCGGAAGCATAAGCCTCAAATTCAATATAACGGCAATTCTAAGCAAGGAAATGCACACTGTGTAGGATCTGGAGTTTTAAGATTGAACAGAACATTATTCGTATAAATAGCATTAATTGAGCGTGCTTTAATTAGACCAATATAACCACGATATTGCCCATGATTACCTCAGCGTGCATGAATGACAGTTCGAAACCATGGCTGACAGCAGGCAAGTTTGGAGCTTGCTTGTAAAAAAAGAGTGCGTGGAGTGTAGATAGTTGTGGAGAGCAGATGCCCTGTTTGTAGCAGCAGAAAAATAATTCGGCTCAAAGTGGAATCAGCCGAATGTGAAATCCAACAGTTGATGGCTGAGTTACGGATACTACACAATGGACTTGGATGATGTAATGGAAACCTCACCTGCAACTTGGTATACCAACAAGAGACTGGCCCAGCGTAGTATGGAAGAAAAATGAAGTTGTATGATTCCACGGGGCACCCTTCAGGATTATTCCTTAGGGTTAAAGGAAGACTTCCTGGAAAAGATCACAAGAGATCGTTTTCGAAAATTCTTGGGTGACTGATTCGGAATAATGAGAACAATTAAAAAAATCCCAAAACATCAAAGCACCATTCGGTGATGGATTTTTTTACATCCTCATTAAGAAACTTCTAGAGAGTAGCTTAGCATTCTTGATTGATACATTGATAAATGTTGTCAGTTGGCATTTTTCCTAACAAATGGAAAAATGCTAAGGTTGTTCCAATTTTAAAACCAGACAAAAATCCAGCAGAAGCTTCTAGCTATCGTCCAATCAGATTGCTTTCTTCCATTAGTAAACTTTATGAAATGGTCATGAAATGAAAATGAAATGGTAAATTCAATTTTTGCCAATGAACAGTTCAGATTCCGCCATGGACATTCGACCACTCATCAACTTTTACGTGTAACAAATTTGATTTATCCCAAAAAAATTGAAGGTCTTGCTCTTCTAGACATAGACAAAGCATTCGACAGTGTTTGACATGAAGGTTTGATTGTCAAATTAAAAACTTTAATTTTCCAACATACATTGTTAGTATGATCCAATATTATCTGTCATATCGTACAATTCAGGTTAATTATCAGAACTCCACGTTTGAAAGGCTCCCAGTAAGATTTGTTGTTTCTAAAGGCTGCATTTTGGGACAGGAAGGTCAGGAAGGTCAGAAATCTTTGTTTGCAGATGATACAGGCCTCTTCGGCAAAGGACGAAGCCTGCGTGTCATCTGTAGTAGATTGCAAAAAAGTTTGGATATTTTTTCTCCATACTTGCCAAAATGAAATGTTTCTCTTAATGCTTCCAAAACTCAACTAATAATATTCCCACAAAAACCAAAAGCTTTTTATTAGAAACCTTCAAGAAGACATCTTGTTCTGATGAGAGGGGTTCCAATAAAATGGTCAAATGAAGTTAAGTATCTAGGGCTCATACAGCTTAGCTTAGCTTAGACTGACTACACATATCAATGGTTGCTATTCCGTGATTGACCGAAGTCAGTGAAAATGCACAAAGAATCAACTAGAAGGTCGGCTGGGATTGGCCATAATCTTCTTCAATGTGCATAATTCAGTGCCTCTATTTCTACAGGGTCAATAAAGGCGCCGGCCACGTCCTTGCAGTCAGGTGGGATTGGGGGAAGGAATGTTAGTGTGTAACCTTTGCTATTTGGAGACCGTGTTTGCCTCTGCATCTCCACAAAGGTTAATGGGAGGAATGTTTGTTAATGAGAAGGATCGTTGGGTCACAAGATTCACTTTGATAAGCGATTAGACCATGATAAATGATGATTTGTGAGATATAAACATGCTTATATGTAAACACAATATTTTAATTTGATATGTGCAATTTCTATGTAGAGGAAAATTATGCCGACACTTGAGGTGACGAATCATTCAAAGTTTGTTGAACAAATACCTAAATGCAACATTCCTACAGCTGTCAGGAAGAAAGCATGTGTTATTATATTTTACTTATTTGAAAAGAAACAAAAAAACTCGATTGGTTGGAACATCATAGAACACTCTTATTCTTATGCCGACACTTACAGTGGTGAACCATCTACACTTGATGTGTCGAACCATTCAAAGTTTTTTTTAATTACAAAAATAAAGGTAAAAAAGAAGTGTTCTGAAAGCATAGCATAAAGCATAAGCATAGATGACCGTACAATTCGTAGTTGCTACTCCGTGATTGACCAGAACAATCGAAGTTACACAGGGAATTAATGAATGGGGCTTGGGATTAGCTTACCATTCTTCAATGTGCACAAATCGAGAGCTCAAATTTCAAAAGTCAATAACGGCGCCGGCCACGTCCTTACGGTCATCGGGGAAGGGAAGGAATGTTAGTGCGACTACCGTTGTTACTAGAGACCGAGATCACCTCTGCATCTCCACGGTTGTCATGGACAGGATATTGGGTTAGTGGGTAAGGTATAGATCTGGGAGTCACCAATGGTAGGTGATGCGATCCATGATATAATTACGCCTAACCGAATTCGCGAAATAATTCGATAATCGCATTGTACGCCGGACAAGTGTTCATCGCTCGCCCTCGCAAGAGCAAGCGATGCGATCAATAGATCAAACACAACTAACGGATCACGCCACTTTTCACTTCACCCGACCGACGCGCGACATGTTTGATCCTGCCCTCATCGCCCGCCCCCGCAGGAGCAAGCGTCAAGGTCGAAGGATCAAACACTACTCGTAAAAAAGAAGTGTTCTGAAAATAAAAAAAAAGTTAAACATAAATAATTAATGAATCAGAGTTTGTGTCGACACTCACAGTGACGAACCATTTATAGTTTGTTGAAAAATCATATTTACGTCCCACCATTGTAACGATTAAATGTGCAGTCATACATATTTTATAGATTAGAAATAGTAGCATGAAACGAGCTCACCAATTGATTCGTTATCCTTGACTGAGCAGCCACAATCCACTCTCAGCTTCACTCGTTTGCTCGGCTATATAAAAGCACTCAGAAAAAAATAGGCACGCGACCCGAAAAGGAAAAAAAAACTGACGACTGCTCGGGCTTTCTTGACGCACTGCCAAGGAGCAAGCGTCAAGGTCGAAGGATCAAAAAGAACTCGAAGTTAAGTATCTAGGGCTCATACAAGATAAAAACTTAAACTTCAATAATTTCAATAATTTCATCATTCAAGCCAAATGTAGACAATCCCTTAGAAACCAAAAATTAAAATTCTGGTGCCATTGAATCCTTAGAAGTGTTGCCAGAACAAATGGACATTGTACCACTCTGGAGTCCGACGGCACTTCCGCTCTTATTGTACTTTGTTGCATTGGCAGAGTTGAACACTGCATCCTCGGAGCTCGGACCCAGAGCATTGGAATGTAAATATTTGCTCTACGATGAAATTCGAGTCGGCATCCGAGATGAACAGCGATGAGCGCTTGAAGTCCGAGTTGGGGAATTTGTTTGCCCCGCTTCGAACATATGCATGCTTGCATGCATGCATTCAAACAGTGTCCATAAATTGGAGAAACGGAGCTGCAATATGCTGCAACAATGAAAATGGTGGTGCCGAAGCTCTCCCTATTTCTTCGAGTTCTTGGACTTGGACCAGGTTAGTTCCTATGAATAAAACATTTGCTTCTACTTACACAGTTAACTTTCACCTCAGGGTCAGCACCGCAAGAGACTTTCCGATTTCTGGATTCTGGGGACGAGGAGGGATGCCTTGTGATTCTTGTCGTCGTTTTTCACAGCAGCATGACAACAACGGTATGCCGGTGCTCCAAACCTGACTTTTCTCGGTGATTTCTAATGGCATACAATTTCCGTCACTTTAATGCTTCCCGCGCCGTCTCTCACCTGGAACAAGATAATAGAGAAGAAAGAAAAATATATAGCTCGGTGCAACCTGGAAAAAAGCCACATCCCAGCTGTAAGTTGCTGGTTGTTAATGGCAATCGGATGGAACTCTAAATCTAACAACATTGTGCTCGTATGTATCTTAGTATAACCTGAAGTGATTTATTATAATACTCTTTTGGGGGCAACAGTGCACAGTGGTTCGAAGGTGGCCAAAACCTCTAAAATTAAAGCAATTTCTGTCAATATGTTAATATCATATGTTATCCAGTCGGCTAGTAAATAATTGAAAGTGGGGCTGATATGACGAAGAATCGCTTCGTGAGATACTTGAAACATAACAGGGACATGATCAGTATCAAAATCAGCGTGAGTAACCAGTTAGCCACAAAGGTGACTAGAGTCAATTAAGACCAAATCAATCGTAGAAGGGTTTGTAGAAGAGGAAAAACAAGTAGGGCTATCAAGGTATTGAATTGAGAACACTCTTAAAATAAAATTCCGCCATTGGAATTGCCTTGTGAGTTATTCCATGAGCGATGTTTTGCATTGAAGTTACCCATAACAAATTTTTTTGACTTATTACGAGTCATTTTGAAACAAATTTACTTTCTGCGTACTGTACTGAAACGGCAAATAGGTAGCTTTGAAGGCATATTTACCAAGCTGTGTTCCAATAAAGACACCCAAAATTCAAAAACTGTGGTTTCAAGTGACAAAAATAAGTGGATGTTTTATACGATGTTTTAGCAACTCCACCACATGCTCCATCCAGTCGATCATTACGATAAATAAAAAAGTTTGGATTTCTTTTGAGCTTGAATCCAGGTTTTAAATAAGTTTCAGTAAAAACAAGTATTGAGTATGCATGTAAGAAAAAAAAAAACATAACAATGTTGACCATTCAAATGCAACTTTGAGGTTCTTTCCGACATTTATTCTAGCTTGAACCACTGTGCCCCGTTGCCTGTCGTCATTGCTCCTCGAGAACCGAAAGCATCACACGAAGCGGAGCGAATCCTAACGGGAATCTTTGAGGGGGGCGGCCAGCAGCGATCCGACGCTGAATCGAGAACTTTTCCGATGCTGGAGTACCTACTTTGTGCAGCTGAAACCATTTCCAGCAACAAAAGGCGAAGCTTGGAAAAAATAACCGAATGACGATGTGAAGAGCTTTCAAGCGAAACCGTAGAGATTCTCCACTGTGGAGTGTGTATTTTCCCTCTATTGAATGTCTTTCATCCAAAGGGGCTTCACCGGTGAAAAAGACAAGTGTTCCCTTGAAAATGTCGACCCAAGCTGTATGTACTTAGGGGCGGAGGTTGTTGTAAGGGAATGATACGAAATATGTGCGCAAAAGAGCTTGTGGGTCCTTTCTTTGGAATGGAAAACTCGTAGGTCAACGGATTCTACGGTGCTTACCGTTTGTAGTATGTATTATCAGATAAACCACAAACAAAACGCTCAGATTTATGGGGTAGCTGATGGTTTTGGTAGATGTGTTTTTCTTGCTAGCAACATTAAGGCAGTTTTGTTTTTTCAAAATATGTATATATATATTTTTTTTGTTACTTTACTTTTCCCCTGAGGCTTGGGAATTGCGAAAGTTACTTATCAAAGAGTTTTGTTCGCTCAGCGCTTTTACTTCTATACTCTGCAGCGAACACTAATTCTAGCAAAATCTAGCATATTAACCATCTAAATTAATTTGGATGTTTGATGAAGATTTAACCATTAATCTTTGAAGGATCTCGTCAGCCACTTGGCAAGTAGTCTACTGAGCATTCTGAGATCACACCAAGGTTTTCAACAGTATTTTATCAAGGAAATGCTTTAGGATAGAATTATAGAACTCAATCAAATAGGTAATAATTCAAATTGGATGAAAATTTAATTAATCTTATCAAAAAAAATCAATTCAAATTTGAAACTTCATTAACTAGGAAGATGAAAAAGTCATGAATGAATAACTTTTCTGGAACAATATAGTCTAAGAGTACGATAACGAAAACCATTTTTTGTTGTTGCTACATTGCTAATGCACATGCACCGTGTATGTGTGAATCTTAGTGTAAGTGCCTTCCTAAGCCGAGTGGTTAGAGTCCGTGGCTACAAAGCAAAGTCAGCATGGCAGGTATCTGGGCTCGATTCCCGGTCGGTTCAGGATCTTTACGTAAAGGAAATTTCCTTAACTCCCCTGGGCATAGAGTATCATCGTACCTGCCACACGATATACGAATGCGAAATTGGCAACTTTGGCAAAGGAAGCTCTATGCTGAGAAGCAGGCTTTGTCCCAGTGAGAGCGTTAATGCCAAGAAGAAGAAGAAGAAGAAGAAGAAGAAGAAGAAGAAGAAGAAGAAGAAGTGTGAATATTATTTGGGGCTTAACGTGCGATCATAGGCTACTGGAATTCTACACATTATGGAACTCACGCCAGCCCTTTTACTGATCAATTGTCTCATCCTACCAATTGTCATAGATAATGAATATCAGAAGCAATTTCGTGGTTATATTACAGCATTCATCAAAGCTTCACGTCAACAATAAATCGCAGTTTAATAGAGATTTCATCAAGACAAATTTGTTAGCCGCACTGTCTATTAAATTTCTGTCGAAACACCATCATCACTTACGAAAAAAAAATCCGCAAGTTGAACACTTATCAACGCACGTGCCTATTTGTATTTTGCATGATAGGATGCAAAAATCAAGTAATAGCTCCCATAATTCTACGAAATTTTCGTCTGTATAATTATCATCACGAATGGAAACCAAATGATCATGAACTAGTGCACTTGACGCACTGTCCGTCAAAAATAGACGCATCCGAAACTCACTCATCAATATCACTTTCGATTTCCGATGATAGATACACAGTAAGCAATTATAGGCTAGGCCGCATCGCCATACCTTAACATTGGTTGATTTGGCGTAACTTACCTGTTTTGCATCCACCTACAATTATTGTCGAAGGGAAACATACGGCCTTCACGGCCCGATTGAAAATCGAAATCCAAACGCTGTCGTTGTCAGCCGATCAAGTGATTCAGCTAACAATTCAAATAATCGCGAAATGGTCACTCAAATCGAAACGGAGCTCTCGGCTACCGTCCGTGGTGTTCATGACCGTTTAATTGAGGTTATCCACCGCAATTGCGATTCCACAATTGATTGATAACTTTCAGTTTTAATCGGCTCAATTTTCAATAACGCGCGTCGTCGTCGTCGTCGGCGGCGACAACGCTTCGACGATTCCTTCACACCTGGGTAACCAAATTCAAATGGCTTTGCGTGGATCATCTTCGGGCGCCACGCGTGCGTCATATAGACCTCTGCATCGCTGCCGAATCATTCTACTTCACGTTGACGTCGAGTGAGCTATCGGCGGCGTGCCATACGCCGATCAACATCGCGCCGCCGATTTTTTTACGTCGTTGAATAATTCAAAATTTCAATAATTCTAAAAAATTGCGAACATCAAAAACAAAAACTTTACAAAACATTTTAGTATTGCGCAAAGAATTAGTCAAGGCATTTCTACAAGAATTCTCCACAAATTCATTTACATATCTTATCAAGAAAAGGGATTGAATCTTGAGCAAATTGAGAGAATCTCTCACTTGTCTCTATATAATAATCATTATTTGCAGCACATGAGAGCCTGTTCATAGTATACTGCTACAGGGTGTTCTCAAATTATCCATACAAACTTTGAAGGCATGGCTGTATACATTTAAGCAGAATAAATCCAATATTCTGACATGGTTTAAAACATGCACATATTATATTATTAAGCAGTAAGTTTGACATATTTCCGATTTCAAGTAAAGGTAAAACCAAGTCAAATGTGTTGAGTGGTCTTAAAGGAAGCTGTTTTTGAGCTATATGACAGAAGAGAAATGTCCATAGAACTCACTGGATTTGAAACGTATAATTTTCTATTTCCAGTCCAACTTAAAGCCACTAGATAGTTGGTTACTTCAAATAATAACATGACATTAAGATTCATCTATTTTAGATTTAAGGGAGATAACATCTCTAGTATGACTAGCGGCCGTCCGGAAAAACGTCTCTGAAAAAAATAATTTTGCCTACCTCAGTAAGAACCCATTATTTCGAAATTATTTAAAGTTGTATTTTGAGTTAACATATAGATGTATTCAAAAAATGAACATGGACATTGAATTGTTATATTTTTCAATGCTAGATCATATTTCCCATACTTTGTTGTTCGGATTATTTACGAACACCCTGTACACTGCCCATAATTGCATATTTATAACATTCGACAAAAGTAGACGTTGAGTAAATGGAATACCAAGTGTGCATTTTATGGCAGTATGGGAGGAAACTGAAGTATGTAAAAATTAACCACGAACTCAAAAGTGCTTTTTTGAGACTGAAATTGTGTACAACTCATATTGCATAATGGGTGAATAGTCAGAAAATAATTCTGATAGAATTTAATTGCTACTACATTACGAGGCTCATGTATAATCTCAATGTGACTGATATGCGGTTAAATTTTAATCAACTGAAAATTATGGAATCTCCATACAATAAGTTTACATCGAGGAAGAGGGAAAAGGGCTGGCAATTCGAGAAACTTTTGATACTGCACTTTCCCACGTCACGCACGTTCCCATCTCAAATTGGCTGGGATCTTGATCTTTGAGCAGACACACACCCGTTTTCCACATGCCGGCCAATAGGTTAGTGGCAGTTCTCAATACAATCGTGGCCCAATATCCAGGTAAGGTACCGTGGGGTAAGTGAATACAGAAAAATTAATAGTTAACTTCATTGTTATGTATAGCTAACGTGAATAGTTTAACTCAAACTTTTTTCTGTGGATAACAAATAAGGGCCTATTATACTTCAAATCGTCATTTATTTCGATTTTTCTGATTGTTATGTATTGAGAATGAGAGACTTGAAAATTTGCGCCAAATGATCCACTTGTCGCACCATGGTGGGGTAAGTGGATCACCATGAAAAAAAAATTGTTCTCGAAACAAATGTAGTATGATTATGTTTAATAAGAATGATATTACCCTCGCACTTGTTATTAGTACTAGTAATGTCATATTTTATTACTTTAAAATTAGAAAAAGTATCTTTATTTAATCAAAATATAATAAAAAGTATGTATATATTAGTTCATACTAATTAGAACAAAAAAAAACATTGTACCTAGAAAAATTTGGAGAAAATTCATCCATTTATACGCATAAGTTATATAGAAGTATTGTAGGATTATTCCTAACGATATTTTCGAAAAGCACTCTTGGTTTAAAAATATTAGTTACATTTACTTTCGAATAACAAACTGAAATCCTTCTGTTATATTTATGGATATATGTGTATCATCTGTCTAGAACAATTTATTTGGTCAAATCATGTACGAGACTATGCTTTCGATTGGAAAATTAGTATACTTTGCTCTTTTACAACTCAGCTTAGATAAACCACGAAAAGGTTCGTGTGAATTTTGAAATTATTATTCTTTTTATATTTTTTTTTTATACCAGAAAGGTTAAAAAGCTTTTAGGTGGGTTAATTCAAATTTTCTATGGTCAATTTAACAAATTCAAGCTGGGAATGGAACAAAATAAAGGAAAACAACATTTGCGGGTATTTAAGCTTATTAAAATTATCCTAAGCAGTCTGCCAATAAATGATAATTATTCTTGATCCACTTACCCCACCCCACTAAAAAGTAGGGGTAAGTGTACCATGTCCAATATATTTGTATTTATTCATAAAAGTGACATATTTTTCATTGTGATTCATTTAATTACAAATGAAATGCTCACCATGTGTCGAAAAAATAATAGAATTTGATTTTAGACAGAGATACAATGGATTTTTGATTGATGGAAAACCATTTTCAAATTAATTACTTTTTGCAGCTAACAAGTTTGCTTGTGTTAGTGTACGTGTAGTACCAGTATTGCTATAGTATCAGTGTGGGCGTACGAATATAACCTAAAACGAAGCAATGGTGCGAAAACATTCAACATATCCAAGTATTTAGGCTTTATATTGACAAATGATCCACTTACCCCACTGATACTCTTCCCCCACTGTACCTTATACCTTTCCAGTTGACAGCAATGCTGGCAGTTTTTATGGCTAGTAATAAATAGTTAACGAAAGATTTCACACAACGTAGGGTAGAAAAGCGAGTTAGTTGAAATAAAATTATTCAATTAAATCCAAACCATCGCCGAGTTAAGTTGTCCAAGTTCAAATAAAGTTGAAGTGGTCGTGAAGTAATTGAAGATTAAGTGATCTTGTAGTGCCCAGTTCCGAAAACCGTACCAAGTCCGGTAGTGTCTGAAACGTCCGTGTGTGACCCCAATTTCCTGCCGGAAGCCACGATCCTGCCCTAACAGTTAGTTAAGAGTCTTATACTAACTGCAATGCGCTCATTCATTAAACTTTACAAACCACGATTCATAATTAAAAACAAGTATTTATCGAGCAACGGACTCATGTTCCGTAACCGGTCGTTTGAGAACGTCGCGACCCATTGGAAGCCCACACAATAGATACCTCAGCCAGCGCTATTCCTATACCTAAAAAACAATGCGCTCTCAGGCTAGGCATTGGATATATATAGAAAGCGTTGTGTTTAGATGGGCATCTAATTCTTCCGAAAGAGGTGCACTTTGCGAAAAAGGACCACGTGACTATTGAGCTGAAATCGAATTCAGGTTAACTTCTGCGTTCATGAGTCCTCTCATGGCGTAGTGGTAACGCGCCCCAACTAGAGATCGGGGAGTCGTGAGTTCGATTCTCACTGAGAAGACGTGTAACGTTTTCGCAAATCTTCACATCAATTTGTCCATCTAATCCAATTGCAAATTATATGTAATGTTTAGCTTTTCGGTAGTTGTCAAACTTCCACTCGGCTGGTAAACCACGATTCATAATTAAAAACAAGTCTTTACAAACAAGTTTCTACCCAAAAAGTTCTGATTTATTGATTCTGATGGAGATCGTACACTTTCATGATTTTTATAAATATATTTAATATAAGACTACAACTTACTTTGGAGACTACAACTTGCCTGGTTTACGGTGGACACGGTCGAATAGGCTATATTGTACTGTTGACATACCCAACTCGATACTTTCAAGATCATGCCCGATTTTTTTTTGGAAGGTATTCCAACGGTATTGAGCAAATTAACGATATGAAAAATTATGAAGGCAATACGCTCGATCTCGTTCTTCTAAAGGTTTTAATCGTTAGGAAGTTTGATCTGGAGGAAGCTGTCGATCCTATTGTTCCGGTTGACCCGGCTCATCCACCTCTTGTTCTCACCATTCACGGCGCAACCGGGACTCTTATTAGTACAGCGGATGGATGTGACCTCTCCGCGTTTGATTTTAAAAGAGCCGACTTTGAGACATTGACACATCGACTGATAGGAATCGATTGGTCCACTGTATACCGTTGTCCTGATATCGATGGTTGTGTTGACAAATTCACGCAGATTCTTCATCACACTTTCACGGAGTGTGTGCCTTTGCAACGCCCCCCTTCGAAGCCACCATGGTCTTGTCGTGAACTTCGGATACGTAAAAAGGAACGGAATGCTGCTCATCGAAAATACCGCACTTATCGGTCATCGTTAAACAAGGCCTCATTTGAAGCTTGCAGCCAGAGATACAAGGTTATGAACAATCGTCTTTATCGACGTTATACTAAAAAAGTCGAACGCAACATGAAACGTAACCCTAAGCAGTTTTGGAACTTTGTGAATTCCAAACGGAAGGATAATGGTTTGCCCTCAGTTATGCATATGGATGGCCGCATGGCTAACACTTCTGACAAAAAATGATTTTTTTTTTGCTGAGTTCTTCGAATCAGTTTTTGAAAACTCGGACACTAATGTGAGTAATGAGCGTGTTAGGGCACGTACCGAGAGATGCCATAGACGCTAACATTTTCCACATTACTGCGGAGGATCTCACCAAAGCGTTATGCAAGCTCAAGCTTTCCTATCAGCCTGGTCCTGATGAAGTTCCTGCCAGTATCCTTAAGAAATGTTTCACGGGACTAATTGTACCTCTTCTGCACATCTACAACATGTCAATGCAGCAATGTCGTTTTCCAACACTGTGGAAGTCATCGTTCATGTTTTCGGTGCACAAAAAGAATGACAAAAATAATGTCAGAAACTACCGAGGAATCACTTCTTTATGTACTTTCTCAAAATTTTTGAAATAGTAGTGTCCAGCTACATGTTTTCTCATGTAAAGCAGTACATCAGTGGGAAACAGCATGGGTTTTTCCCGGGACGAAGTGTTACAACTAACTTAGTGGAATTTTCGTCACGTTGTGTGAAAAATATTGGACGTGGCAAACAGATAGACACTGTTTACACTGATTTGAAAGCAGCTTTCGATTGTGTTAGCCATTCGATTTTACTGGCAAAGCTAGAGAAGCTTGGTTTTTCTGTTCAGCTCGTAGCTATAGCTTGGTTCAAATCATACCTGTGTAACAGGAAACTCGCGGTCAAAATTGGTTCATCTGTCTCCAGCTGGTTCTCGAACGGTTCTGGTGTACCTCAAGGGAGTAACCTTGGCCCATTATTGCTTTCTCTTTTCATCAATGATGTCGTCCTCGTTCTCGGTGAAGACTTCTGCATACTTTACGCCGATGATATGAGGATTTACAAGATTATTAAGGACATTTCTGACTGTTACGAGTTACAATCGCTTCTTGACCGGCTTATTGAGTGATGTAGGGCAAACAAAATGACACTCAGTGTTCCTAAATGCTCTATCATTAGCAGTGATGGAAAGTGGCGAACGCTTCTTCTGAACTGGAACAAAAACAAAACCAAACGCTCCCGAGCGTCAGAGCGCTGGCTTACTCGCATCTGTCGACTCCCGAGTAACTGAAGCTAAAAGTGATTCGCGAACGTGTTCGAAGCTGCTCAGAGTCATATTGTGCTTTTGGGAAAAAAGCTGCTTACCCTCCGAGATTTATGGTTTTCAAGGGCTTTTGACTACAAACTAGTAGTTTACTGTCGATATGCTGGTTATACAATTAATTTGTCTGTCAAAACCATAATAAATCACACCTTGCTCGGTTACTCGCGAGTAAACGCTCGCGAGCTTGTTGCTACTTCTTTTGACATGTTCTCCCGAGCAGACGGGTGCGGGCTTACTCACACCTAGCTAGATCCCGAGTCTGTGATGTTTGTTATGCGTTGGTATACACTCGTGAGCTGCTTCGTGATGCGAACTTTTCCAGCACTGATCATTAGCTTCAATCGTAAGAAACAACCGATCATGTTCAGGTATGCGTTCGGTGAAGAATTTCTTTCACGGGTGGACTTTATACGAGACCTGGGCGTTATTCTTGACACCGAATTCGCCTTTAAGTATCATTACGAGGAGATCGTGAAAATAGCTCGTCGTCAAC
This sequence comes from Aedes aegypti, assembly GCF_002204515.2. NCBI lineage: Eukaryota > Metazoa > Arthropoda > Insecta > Diptera > Culicidae > Aedes > Aedes aegypti. Next base: position 388,317,612 of record NC_035108.1, read on the forward strand.
TAGGATTTATGTCCAAAATAACAAAGGAATTTCGCGACCCATACACTCTTAAATCATTGTATGTAGGTCTGGTCCGTCCTATACAGGAATCATTCTCTATTGTTCGGGATCCCTATCATGCAACAATGATTGACCGAATTGAAGCTATGCAGCGCAAATTCTTAAGATTTGCTTTACGGTTGCTACCTAGGAATGATGCTGTGAACCTGCCTCCGTACGAAGCTAGATGCCAGCTTCTGCAAGAAAACGCCAAGGCTGTGTTCATCTCGAAGGTCCTGACTGGGGAACTTGATGCTCCTAACTTACTGGGATCGTTAGATATAAACGTGCCAGCATATACGCTCCACTCCAATGATTTCTTTCGCTTACCACGACGACTCCAAGCCTACGATTCGAATGATCCAATTCGATCAATGCTGAACGTTTTCAATCAAATGTATCATAACATAGATTTTATTTAATGTTGACGTTTATACTCATACTATAGATTAATTAAGAAACACAATAATGTCAGATGAATACACCACCAAATAAATAAAAATATTGAAAAACAAATTGGAAAGTTTCCGGATCGAAGGAACCAACTGGAAGCAATCCTACTGAAGATCCCCAGCTCCATGATGATACTTAGTGACGTCAATGGGCAGAGGAAAATGAATCGTCGACATCGCATGCAACAACAACTTGGCGATTCTGAAAAATGGGACTCCTACATGCACCCGCGGGCAGACAGAGACGGCCATAGACGTTTCTCTTGCCTCTACCTCCATTACTAGTCGCCTTCTCTGGACTGTGGAAATACCCGGGGAAGTGATCACTACCCGCTTAGACTTGACTCAACGCAATCAGCCCGCAAACTTCTCGGCAACCTCGCTGGATCTATGACCAGACCCAGTTCCAATATGACATTGACTCCGGTATTGAACAAACCCCCTCAACTTCAATTACATGCCTAACTGCCCTAGTTACCGGATCAGCAGAACAGTCCATCCCGAAAAAAAACCTCCATTGATTGTGCTAGAAATTTCTTTAGGAAATTTTAGATTAATTTCTCCAATGATTTATGAAAGAATCATTCCAATTTATACTCTAGGGATTATTCAATACATTCCTCTAGAGATAATTCCAGAAATTTCACAATGGATTCTCCCAAAAAAATCATCCTAGATCCTTTCAGTGGTTATGGTAAAAGGAATTTATTTGATAATTCATAACAGTCTATCTTTGCATATCTCCAGAAATTCTTTTTTAGACCTCTGTGGGAATTTCTTCAGAGATTCATAAATTCTCAAAGAGGTATAAATAAGAATTTTTCTAGGTGTACTAAAATTTTGTTCAGTGTTTTTGTCTCCCCGGAATATTTAAAAAAAAATCTGGAGAAATTCTCTTTAATTTATAACAAGATTTTTTCATGGATTTTTCAAAGAAATTCTTCAAGCTCATATAGTTTTTTCGATGAAAGAATTTCATTCTTCAAGAAATTGTTCAAATATTAATTGAGTAATTTATCCTGGCTATCCTTCCTGATTTCAGTTAGTTAATCGTTCAGGAAATTAATTCTGGAAAGGAAAATCCTTCAGAAACCGTTTCATAATTTAGTAGTCCGTGTATATTGACCAATGCTGCACGAAATGCACTAGAATGGCTTATTCAGATAACTGATAGAAACCTTCTAGATATTTCTTTAAAAATTTCTTCGAGTTTCCAAGTCTTCCAGAGATAGCCTCAGAAGATTTGTTCAAGCCAAATACCGAACATATGTCCAGGAACTATTCCAGGGAATCCTCCATGAGTTTTCTCAAGGATATATCAATACATTATAGATACCACCAGAAAAACTTCAAGAAATTGTGTTCCTGCTGAGATTCTTCCAAAGCATTGTCCTGCAATTCCACCAAAAATGTATCTAGGGTTCATCCCAGTATTCCTACAGTAATACTTACAATAATGCTCATAAGAATTTTTCAGGGTTTTCATATTTGTCCAGGTATTATTCCAAGAATTCTTCCAGAGATTCTCCATGAAAGTTTTGATGGGTTTCACCATATATTTTTATTCGACTTTCCAGTTTTTTTTTGTAATTTTTCAGAAGTTTCTGAAAGAATCTTTCAGGAATTTTGCTTACAGAAATTTCTTCGAAGATTTCTCCAACTCTTCAAAGAATCTTTGAAAAATTTTGTTTGAATTGATGTGAGATTTTTCCTAATACCATTGCAAGATTTTTTAATCCGTTTTTTTTTATTTTATTCATAAAATAATTCAGTATTTTCAAAGAATTACCCAATAATTATCTCAAAGCATTATTTTATGAATTCCTTATTGGACAAAATTCATACAAGTATACTTTAAACATATATTTCAGATGTAAATTTTCCACGATTCTTATTTTTTTCAGTGTTTTTTTTAGATTTATTGAAAGATATCTCCGTGCGAAATCTTGCAGATATATTTTCTGATATACCAGAAAACATATTCAATTAATCATATTTTTTATCTATTGAATTTTCCCCCACTCCATTGTACGCCGCCTCAACCGAATCTTGGTAACGGCGCACAGGTCTAGCATCATATAAGCAATGTGTCGTTGATCTGAATCAAACCCGGCATCTCAGGTGAATACGATCGCGCGCAGTTCGGCATTTTGAATCATCGAGCCCATTAACCTGTTTAATTGTTCGAATAAAATTTTATTTTTAACCATATTTCATAATTAAAAGTGAGCCGTGCGCTGCTGCCTCTATGCCAACAGTTTTAATGAGAAAGTGGCGCTTGAGATGTCGAGGACGGTTTCGGAGAGCAGATCCGGCCAAGTGTGAGGCAAAACGGGAGGGAAAATGCAAACGAAATGAAAATTGATCGGGCATGTGGAAGTGAATGCCGCCGAGCGAGGGATGGAAATCGAGCTGCAGTACAAGTACTTTTTTTTCGGAAGGTAAATGGGACGAATCGAGAGATTGGCTGAATAGGCAATAGACTGAAATGAATGCTATCATTAAGCTATGCGAGATGAAGCCAAAATTCATGGAAATTGAAATGCTTTCTTCGGAAATGGTTATGTCAAGTCTGTTGTCGAATTAATGTCGGCAATAAAGCGAATAATTGCTGAAATCAGAAAACGAGCAATTATCATTAATGAAGAGCGACTGTTAAGAGAGCTTTTGATATGTTTTTAACGAGGAACGGGAAGGATTTATGAAAGACTACCAAAGATTTCTGCCAGTTGAGGATCGGTTCTATCTTCTTTTCAAATTTTGTTAATAAACACGAGTTAGCTACTAATGAACAAAAAAACGAAATAATCTTCATATAATATAACGTCCATAGTTCCAACTGGTTCAAACTTAGAGCAATACATATGCCCTTCTGCAATTTTTTTTTAATTTCATAAAACACGCAAGATTACGGAATAACAATTTTTAATAGAACTGATTGTTTTAAAAGTTCTTTTTCTTGGAATTACGTCCTCACTGGGCCTGCTTCTCAGCTTAGTGTTCAATTAGCACTTCCACAGTAATTAACTGACAGCTTTCTTTGCCTAAGTTTCCATTTTCGCATCCGTATATCGTGTGGCAGGTACGATGACACTCTATGCCCAGGGAAGTCTAAGAAATTTCCATTGCGATCCTGGACCGACCGGGAATCGAACCCAGACATCTTCAGCATGGCTTTGCTTTGTAGCCGCGGGCTCTAACCACTTGGCTAAGGAAGGCCCCTCGAACCCAGCTTTTCGGGATCAAAACATAAGAGCCTCGTTCACTTAGGCTAGCCGCAGACTGCTGGAGGTTTCCAACATTCCTTAAATTATCAACACATTTTTGCAAGCACATTGCGACGATTCCACGAACTACTCGAAATGCCATCCAGCAAGAGATAATGCACGGTGTTCAAGTGGTGCCCATCACCCGTCAAGTACATGTGACTGGTTATAAATTTATATTTCTACGCTGCCTGCCTACCATCTGCCACACGACGACGATGCATGCAGTCAAGTCAGTTCGGTAGGCGATGCTCATAAATGTAAGTATTTTTATATGCTTTTCCACCTGTTCGGTGGTGCACTGGTGCACAGGTAAGTAGGTACTGCATGATGCATGTGACGTCGCACTATGAGACATTTGGACAATTTAGATGGCCAAAAGTATTTCCATTTTTTATTAGTATTATTTCAAACATCATACTATTTTTTTACATCTAGATGTTCTGTGGTAGGCTGCACTGTCATCCTAATTTGGTAAAACAAAATTAAGCGTTTACTTATATTTTTATTAAAACTATTCCATTTGTCGTAGCAGTTCAGTAGTTTTACAGGGGAATTGAATCCATCTCCTTATAATACAAAGAAATCGTTTGATATTTTTTCGTATTTTTTATGTTCAGTTAACACGAAATGAAACACGTTTGAACTGTATTTTGAAATACAACATATTTAAAACAAAGGTTGGTCATAGAGTGGTGTGTTTTACCACTCTAATGTGTCGTTTAATATTAAGAATTGTGGCGCTTTTTTGAAAACCTTGTCTTGCTAGATTGTCTTTTTTATCCTGTTACAACTTAAGTTATTGAATTATAAATCTCATTACGCATAGTATTGAGTAGTGTTTGAAACTCCGATTTTGACGCTTCGTCCTGCGGGGGTGGGCGATGAGGGCAGTATCAAACATGTCGCGCGTCGGTCGAGTAAAGTGAAAAAGTGCCGCGTTCGCTTAGTTGTGTTTGATCTTTCGACATTGACGCTTGCTCCTGGGCAGTGCGTCAAGAAAGCTTGAGCAGTCGTCAGTAGTTTTCCCTCTCGGGTCGCGCGCCTATTTTCTCTGAGTGCTTTTATATAGCCGAGCAAACGAGTGAAGCTGAAAGTGGGTTGTTGCTGCTCAGACAAGGATGACGGATCAATTGGTGAGCTCGTTTCATGTTACTATTTCTAAACTATAAAATATGTATGATTGCACATTTAATCATTACAACGGTGGGACGATTTTTCAACTTTGAATGGTTCGTCACTGTGAGTTTCGAAATAAACTCTGATTCATGAATTATTTATGTTTAACATTTTTTTTTCAAAACACCTATTACTTTTAACCATTATAAAAAAAAATTCGAAGGGTTCGACACTACTAGTGTAGACTTCCCGAGGAGGAAAGAATAACTCGCAATAACTTATGCATATCATATTTTGGTATCATACCATAATTAGGTATTGTTCAGTTGTCAATAACACTTTTTGGTATTATAATGGTATTTGAAAAAAAAGTTTTTCATTTTAGTATTCGATAGCTATTGAGGACTGCCGTGGCGGCATAACAGAAATTGTTCATATCAAATGAAAATATTGTATTTGGGGCGGTCCATTAATTACGTAAGACAATTTTCGGGATTTTTCAACCCCCCCTCCACCCATGGTAAGATTTTTTGTATGAAAACTAAAAATAAATTGTATGGCGCGTAAGAAATCTTAAACCCCCCCTCCCCCCATAAACCCTTACGTAATAAATGGATCGCCCGTTTACATATAAGCATGTTTATATCTCACAAATAATTATTTACCATGGTCTAATCGCTTATCAAAGTCAATCCTGTGACCCAACGATCCTCCCCATTAACAAACATCCCTCCCAGTAACCTTTGTGGAGATGCAGAGGCAAACACGGTCTCCAAATAGCAAAGGTTACACACTAACATTCCTTTCCCCAATTTCACCTGACTGCAAAAACGTGGCCGGCGCCGTTATTGACCCTATATAAATAGAGGCACTGAATTATGCACACTGAAGAAGATTATGGCCAATCCCAGCCGAACTTCTAGTTGATTCTTTGTGTATTATCACTGACTTCGGTCAATTACGGAATAGCAATCATTGATATGTATAGTCAGTCTAAGCTAAGCTAAGCTATAAATCTCATTACGCATAGTATGTATAAATTATGAGTAAAAATTAATATTAATTTTCATAACACAACTGATTTTAGTTGCGTAATTTCTATTTTGCGATTTCTCATCGTAATAGGCTGGTTTTCATCACGCCAATCTGTCATGAAACGGCCTACTTTCCTGCACTGAAGTATGCAGTGCAGGAATAGTCATTACGCAACTGAAACCAGTGCTGTAATGATTCATTACAATACGCTTTTTCAATACGTAACTGTTTTGAGTTGCGTAATGAATCATAATACAACAATTTTTCAGAAATTGTAAAATAATGGTGAATGCATTCCGATATAATTTCTGCTACCCTCAAGTCGTCTTCTACGAAATTGCAAAAAATGTTGTACGTAACTCGTTGCTGAACTCGGCAAGCCTCGTAGGATAAATTTACGACTCGTGCTGTAAAAATCATCATTCTGCAACTTGTTCCGTAAAAAACTATTACCGCACTGCCTAACACAGTGCAGGAAAGTATGCCGTTTCATGACAGATTAGTGTGATAAAAAACATCCTATTACGATGAGAAATTAAAAAAAATGTTTAGATGGGATAAGGCTATCAACGTGTTGTTCGCATCCAAATAGAGGCATGGTTAGGGGGACTGGGGTCAATTTGCCCATGTTAAGAAAAACATCGATTTTAGATGTGAAAGACATTATTTAATGCTCTATTTTAATTATAGTCGGATAAACAATAGTAGTTTACGGAACAAGTTGCAGAATGATGATTTTAACAGCACGAGTCGTATATTTATCCTACGATGCTTGCTGAGTAGGATAATTACGACGAGTGCTGTAAAAATAGAGTTCTGCAACGAGTTACGTAAAACATTTTTTGCAATTTCGTTAAAGACACCTTGAGGGTATCAGAAATTATATCGCAATGCATTCACCATAATTTTACAATTAATGAAAAATTATTGTGTAATGATTCATTACAAAACTGAAAACAGTTGCGTAATGAGAAAGCGTTGCGTAATGAATCATTACAGCACTGGTTTCAGTTGCGTAATGACTATTTCCGCACTGCATACTTCAGTGCAGGAAAGTAGGCCATTCCATGACAGATTGGCATGATGAAAAACGGCCTATTACGATGAGAAATTGCAAAAACATGTTTTCTATCATATAGTAGAAACAGCTATACATTTCAGCTTTTCTGGGGTTAACAAACCAATTTAAAAAAAAAATTGCTTAGGGCCACACGGGACGGTGTTTTAATCACCCTCTCCATTTGAAGATGAAAATCTCAAGTACCACTCAATATATCGATGCGAAAAATGTATCGCTATATTTATATATATGTAGTGCACAACCCAATAAATTTTCAGTTTAATCGGTTCACTAAAACTATAGATTTGCTTCTGCAAAGTGTTGATGATAATTGTTGGAGTGGGACAAAAGATAGGGAAATTAACACGGTCTCCCGTGTCACCTTCACTGCATATGTATCGTTTGCGGGGTAAAACGCCACGCTTGAGTTTGGCGTTACTCGTGCTGTATAAGTACGCACACATTCATGCTTGCTTATATATTGCATACATCCGGGCGTTTGTTCATATGTTATTATTGTTCAATAACTTAGTGTACATGCTTATACGAAAAATGCGCATTTGTAAGGTTCCAAGTTGTGCGTACCGTACAACGGGGTAACTTTGGTAGTTTTTTTTCGAAGAAAGCTTGAATATTTATGCATGCCGTTTTAATTTATTTAATTTATAAGAATTTTAATTTATATTTTTAAAACAAGTACTGGCATCCTAGCTGTCGATTACAGTCGATAGATTGCCAAAAGATTTATTTTGAATGGATATATAATTTTTCATATAATCGAAAGTTGGTTTTCTGTTATGGGGTAACTTTGATAATGGAGTATGAATCGAACAAAATTGAATGAATAACGAACATTTGTAGGGTATTACAAACCCCTAGGCGTTTAACGGTATATGGAAATTTCTGACTTAGATTACAAAAATGGTACCAGTTTGTGAAAATGCTATTCGCTAAGAGATTAGAGGCCGTATTCAAGTTCTTTGATAACTAGGCTGTCAAAGATAAGTGGCCAAATATTCAAAACTACATCAACTAGTGAACGTAGAATACATTGTTTGTAACCGTTTCGAAAATGCTTAAATTGTGTCATTTATTAATATTCGTATAAAAAGCCTCAAATGTTCTTGATTCAAATGAAAACTGCTCTTACATGAAGTGTCATACCAATATTCTTTAGTTTCGCATTCGTTTTGATTAACTGATTAACAGAAATTACGATATTTCGTTTAGTATGTGGTGGGTAACGCACTATCAAAGTTACCCGCATTATCAAGGATACCCCGTTTTACTGTAACTGCAACGTGGCAGCATTACGTTTGGTAGAATTTGAATTCAAACGGCTGTTTTGGTGTTATGAAATAGGAGAGGGCGTTTTGCTCCCACGAGTGGATTAAAATTTAGGTACTTCAATAAGCTTTTTCAGGACAAATTTAGCATATTTTTTTGCATGCGATACAAACTATGACAGTGTACAAGTTGGCTCTCGGTGATAGTTTCATAAATTTTATTATTTATCGACCTAAAAAATGACTTAAAAAATCGAACAAAATTGCAACGAAAACAGCGAAAAACGGTTTTATACGGTTTTTACGATTTTCTTGAGAAAAACACATATAAATGTATTAAGAGAAGCATTTTTATCCCTTTTTCTTTAATTCAGTATCGGTATCTCGATATCAAGTTAGAGAACCATAGTAAAAGTTGGATATCATGGCTACCTCGATGGTCCCTTGGTCGCATTTGCACTGGCTTTGTGTATAACTCGATGCCTCCCTAGCTCGATGGTCCCTCGAATATTGAGTTATAAGAGTTGGCTGTAGCTTGATACTGGAATCAGGAATCATCATGTTTGCATAATGGTTGTGCTTCATACAAGAAGGCAGTCAAAACTACCAAACATGATTTTGAGATTGTTATTTTTGAAAACATTTCTAATTTGTTATAGTATCCTCCTTGATTGAAACTGTACTAAAATTAAAATTTCTTTGACTTTTTTATCATCAAACTGACCAAAGTCAAATAATTTAAAAACATGATGCTAACATAATGGACAATATTCAAATATTAGCAATGACATATTTCTACAATGATATACACCAGCTTACGGTTTAACACTTTTATCGCACAACAGGATGAAAAACATATTTGGCTAAAGTTTTCAGTAATATTTTATAGGGAGCCGGATCCTTTTATTGGCACCTTTGATTCACTACGGTAGGAGAAGCTACTGGGCTCATATTTTGCCACAACATCGTAACGAAACTGTGGTGAATCATGAAAATGCTCAAGTGAATCTTTACTCTACTAGACCAATGCAATATTTATGATTTTTCACTTAGAAAAATCTCGTCGCGTCATGTTGCCGCCATTTTAAATAGTTCACATTAATAAGCAAATTTTTGCGTTAATATTTTATGCAGAAATTCGCTGGCTTGAGTGCCAGCTGTTTGAAAAATTCAATATGTTAAATATGTGTTGACGACATTTTTATAATAAATTGATTTTTGCTCTTGATGTTCAAATTATATACAACTATACCAAACATTAAATAATAATTTTTTTATTGTGCTGCTTTTCCCCGAACGCTAGTTTCCAGAATGTCATTTCTCCGAAATGTGATGAATTTCAAGAAAAACCAGAATAATCTTAAGCGTCAGGGTGATGAACTTGATAGAACGATATGCAATCTATGCATATCAGACTCCGGGACATTTGGCAGAATGCCGTTTGACCGAACGCCATTTGGCCAAAAAGGTCGTTTGGTCGAATGCCGTTTTGCCGAAATTGAAAACAATAGTGAGCTACAGATAGCATTAATATGTAATTAATTTCAAAGAACTTATTCTGCTCATTCTTAAAGAAAGATAAGTCATCATTGATATACAAAAAAATAACTCTAGTGTTTGTTCAAGTAACAATCAATGCTGAAAAAAGAACGTCCTAAATGTTATTAATCAGTCACTTCTCTACTAGAGGTAAGAGCTGCCAGCAGAGGTTTTCGCATGGTTGCAATCTTAATCTTGTAAGAGACAGACATCTCACCTCAGTTAACCGTTGTGCTTAAAAAATATGTTTTCAAAAAGACTTTTTATGAATAAGCCTAAAAACGATAACAAAGATGTTGGATTCTTGAAAATTTTTAAGCCCTGATCTCTCGGTCATGCAGCGCTAACGCAGACTTAAATAAGGGTCATTAGGGCGGTTCAAAATTCGAAAAAAAAAATTGAAAATCCAATCTCGCATATCCCATCGTTGCCATAAAAATAGTGTTCAGTGAAATTTTCAGCTCTCTCGGTGGTGATTTAAAAGTGGCTCAAAGACGTTTGTATGGAAATTAATATGGAGAAATTTTGGAAAATATTCCAAACACGTTAGTACTGTAATTTAAGTACAATCTTATAATCCTATAGTGAAAACTCATTCTTCAAACCATAATATAGAAATTTGCTGCAGAGAGCAATTCAATCCGACGGATGGGAGAAGAGATATTCATTAGTTTGTATGATATTATTTATTTTCAGTGGGATTATTGCCCTGCAAACATCTACGAAAATCCCAAAAAAAAAATAGCTCAAAAGGAATTTGTTGTTCAGCATCATCCTTCATGAATGTTTGAAGAATGGGTTTTCATTACGAGATGACAAGTTTGTGGTCACATTACAGTACTACCATTTTTGGAACTTTTTTCAAAATTTCTTCATAGTAATTAACATATAAACCTACATTGTCTTTAGGCCGCCTTTAAATCACCACCGATTAAGCTGAAAATTTCACAGAACACTATTTTAATGGTAAGGATGGTAAAGAAGATATGGTAGATTCGATTTTCAAACATTTTTAAATTTTGAATCGCCCTTTTTTCATATAGAGAAAAATAAACTAAAAGACTTTTGTCCACCTAGATTCGCCGAATTCTCCTTAGTGCGTGCGAGTCAGTGCGATGGTGAAGAAACTGGAGACAACGCGGAATGCAATTGGTGATGCAAGCCAGTTGGCGTGTGAGGTGCCGGCTATTCGCAACACATGAAGATGAGGCTTTCAACATTGCCCGGTTAAATGTAAAAAAAAGTGGAGAAATGGGTCGATACAATTTATATAAGTCAATGTCAACCGGCTGGCGATAGTGGAAGTGGAACTCTGCGGAAAAACAAGTTTAAGGAAGTAGGCAAATGAAAGGAAATGTCTACGGATATTCAGATAGAATTTCCCTACAGAGCTCAGAGGAGTGGTGACTCGTTTATCTCACAGCTTGTTCAATTTATTTTTTAAATTAAGGCCACTACTATTTGAATATTCATCAGGTGCCGTGTGGCAAATGTCGATCGTTCGATTGACACGGAATTGAGAACACTACAATGAAAGTATCGTCTTCTTCGTTGAAGCGAGGCTTTTCCTGGGAGATAATTTTCCGCTTGAAAAAATTTCCCTTCTTCAGCAGTACGACCATGGCACTGTCGTATGACTTTCGCGCTTAAAAATCTTCACGTTTCTTCGGTGAACAAGACGACAAATCTGCTTCCTCAGAAGTGATAAATCGATTAGAAGAAAGCAGCTGACTTGCACCGACTGAAGACGAAGGTCTTCAGTTTGAATTTCCTGCTTGACTGACCTTGCGGAAGTCTTCCCGTGCTCTACAAGTGCAAATCTTGCTCCATTAAGACGCTGCCTTTTCTGCAAGAGGAAAGCATTGCATTGCGAATCGTTTTGTTTGTACTTCGGCTCTGACGTAAGAATGAACGGTACTGCCTTGTAGTCGTGGACTTCTCACTCCTCCCGAGCAGGGTGAAATTACTTGCACATATATCTATGCATATCATAGTTTGATATCATACTTATTCTCTATTAAGTATTGTTCAGTAGTTAACACCTCGATTTGGAATTAAAAATTTCCTTAAAAAATTATAACACCTCATTGAGGTATTGGGAAACTATAGAAGACAGAATTTTTTTTATGAAAATCCGTTCTGTGATATTAGGCATTACAAAACTTCATTTAGGCATTACAATACCTGATCTAGATATCAAGTATTTGCAGAATAGGCATAACATATTATTTCGGGTATTTTACCTCTTATGCAGGACTCTTCCATACCTCAATTTTCTTCTGCTCGGGTTGCCCGGGCCGAGTAGAACAGTCTGAGTCAGTGAAGCGGAAAAAAGTGCATCCGATATAATCAAGGTTGATGTGGAGAAATTTGCACCGGAAATGAAACTTGCACGGAGGAACGAACTGCTTGGAAAGAAACGAAATGCAAACGTCGACGACCGATTCTACCCTAGCACGAGTTTTGCAGTGGTGGCAATTGCCTTCTTGAAAACGTCACTACGAGTGTGCAGTGCAGTGCACTTGAAACTCACTCAGCGGTGATGTAGGTAGCTTAGCTGGCAAAAAGATTTCGCCGGCGGTCTAAGGAGACAAATTGCTTCAGTTAGGGAGTTTCCTGTCCAAGGTATTCAGTTGGTTGACCTGATGTTTGCGCAAGTGACGAGGTCAATCAGGTCACCTAATTCAGGTCCTTACTACTTTGTATGTTCCATGTACTCTTTTTTTAAATTTCTTCTTCTTCTTGGCATTACGTCCTCACAGAGACAAAGTCTATTTCTCAGCTCACAGTTATTAATTGAGAGCTTTCTTTGCCAAAGTTGCCATTTTCACATTCGTATATCTTGTGGAAGATACGATGATACTCTATGCCCATGGAAGTCAGGGATATTTCCATAACGAATAGATCCTGGACCGACCGGGAATCGTACACAGACACCTTCAGCATGGATTTGCTTTGTAGCCGCGCACTCTAACCACTCTGGAAGACTTCTTTCTAACCAGTCATCTATCCAGGCTGAACGTTTATTACAGAGCCCTAAAGAAGGCCGCTGTTAATTGAAAGCCGAAAGGTTGGATTTTCAATGAACGTAGCTTAAATACTTACAGGACCAAATGATGAAAATATTTGTTCAATGTACTAAGCCACGCTAGAGCAGTAAAATAAATGAATGAACTCTTCACACCACCTTTCTGCTTCTATGTATTCTCTTATCAACCCCATCTCATGGCAGCCATCAATCTCCCAGCGATGATGACCGCGGCATCCCATCGCATCAATTGACGCCCGATTGCATTGTGTGATAACACCTCTCGCCATCTCTCGTTGATGATTATTCGCTTCCAACTCGGGACAATTGCCTCCCCTCTATACAGACCGATGTTGATCTATGCTAATTTCATTAAAAGCAACATTACAATCGGATCGTTTTCTTCTGTATCTTAAGATCCGACCGCGCGTTTCCCTTCTTCTTCCTCAGCTCTTTTCGCAGGCATTCATTGTGATGTTAATGGCGATGCTACTTAGGCTCGTTCATTTCGTTTTCAGCATCCGCACAAATTTTCACTATCGTTTCGTTTCACTTGCCGCCTGCCTCACCGGTAATGGATAGTTTAGGTCAGATGTTCTCAAAGTGGGCGAGGCCCTCAAGCATAGCGGGAAGGGAGAAAACTGATAAAGAAACCTAAAATTATGGATATCAACGGAATATAATTCTGTTCCACACGAAAGCATTCTGGAAAATTGTTAAATAAAATAACCGTTTTAAAAAAAAAATCCTATTACTTCAGGCTTCAAGTGACTTTGAATGCTTGTTCTTCTTATTGGCATTATTACCTCACTGGGACAGAGCGTGCTTCTCAGTTATTAACTGAGAGCTTTCTTTGGCAAAGTTTCCATTTTTTCGTATATCGTGTGGCAAGTACAATGATACTATACGCCAAGGAAATTTCCATTACGAAAAGATTCTGGACAAACCGGGAAACTAACCAGGAATCTAACCGGGAATCGACCAGACACCTTCAGCATGACTTTGCTCTGTAGCCGCGGATTCTAGCCACCCGGCTAAGGGAGGTAGTTGATATCATAATTTGATATTAATTTATCATTAATATATTTACAATCTTATTAAGTTTAATGTTATTTGTTAATTTTATAGTTAAGTCATAGTTGTATATTGCTACGAATATACTAGCGCTGCATGTATAAACACTATGAGCTTGAGCTTGAGCTTGATTGGCCGCCCGTGGTTGCTACTTCAGTATTGCAAGATCAACTGCACTTACACAAGGAACCAACCAGATATCTGCTTGGCAGACACTCTCAGTGTATAAGTGTTGGTGATCTTCTATTTTTAGGCGATAATGGTGCCTGCCACGTCAGAATGCCGACCAATGAGGGGAAGGGAGAGGAATTGATGATGCATTAAAAACTGGCTCCCACGATAGACCGTATATAAAACTGCGTCTACGCCAGTTCATGCGGGAAGGGTGTAGAGGGGCGGTAATTTTTATGGCAGAGAGTCTTACGGTTTGGTCAGCAGACTGCCTATGTATCAGGCGTAATGAAAGGCGTGCTATAATGATGGAAGAATGGAATCGTAGGGAAACGTTTTTTTTTTGTCCGTCTCGGGTTCTAGCAAATGCTATGAACTGTGATAGATCAACTGTGATCTATTAAGAGTGAAAGATACAACTACAAAGTACGAGGAAAGGGACGGGCCTGAGATTGAACCCATGACCTTCTGCTCATGAAGCAGAAGCGATAGCCATTGGACCACTAACTCCGTCATGCTGCATGTATAAACACTATGATTATATTAAATTAAAGCATTTGTTTTATTACAGACTCATTTGAATATAAAAAAATATGTTTGTCTCATTAAGTTGTTCGCAACTCAACACCATGATAGTAAAACAGTTTTCCACTTGCTTTCACTGATACCAAAAATAGTTGTCAATTTGATTCATGGATACAATTTTCTGCTCTCATATTTGATATTTTTATCGTTAAAACGACTAAAATGACAACTAGGGTGTGGCTTATTTTTCGAAAGTGCTTAAAACCAACATTTCTTGTACTCTTCTGAATTCAAATCACTTAAAAAGAGAAACCTCGAAGTTTCAGCCAAAAATGTTAAGATTTAGAGGTGGCGCAAGTGACTTGATAATGAATTTTCAAGTTGTAAAATATGACCTTCAGTCCTTGCATTTTTGTTTTTGTTTATTAGTTTAGAAGCTTTTAGCATTTTTCTCTTCAAAATTAAATAAATGTTAAGTTTGCGGAACATCAAAATTGTCTAATATTATATCAACTCTTAGTTTTCTTAAAATGTTTTCATAAAAATTTTTTTTTCCCAAAACCTAATGAAGACTTAATCGTTTCCTATTCTTTTCACATGCTTATGTCGCTAATTTAGTTGTTTTTTGAACTTTGTATCCTGCAAATTTAATTCAATAATGTTTTGACTAAGTTATTCAACGAAAACTGCCCAAAAGTATTAATTTTCAACAAAATGTTTTTAAACAGCTAGGTCAACACAATTTTCTAATTGACTGTGCTGTATATATAGTTTAAAAAACAACTTAATTGGTTTCAAAATCTTGTAAAAATATTCGGAATCGGTATTCTAGAATTCTTGAAGTTATGGTCAAATAAAGTAAGGACAAATTTGAGGAAAACTGCTTTCAATTAAGACTTGTTTCGAATTTAGACAAATTTGATGCTCTATAAACTTTTCATAAGTTCAATTTTCAAGAAAAATAACACCAATAGCTTTAAAAAGTTTTGAACATAAGAATGTTTTGAAGACTTCCCTGAAGATCATATTTTATAACTTGAAAATTCATCTTCAAGTCGGTTGAGCTACCTCTAAATTTTAATATTTTAGCTAAAACTTTGAGCTTAAAAAAATGAATTCAGGAGAACACACGAATAATTGGTTTTGAGAGACTTCGAAAAATAATCCGCACCCAAATGACCACATACTGAGTGCGACATTACAGCACCAATATTAATGTGGCTGCTTGGGCACGTCAGGAGTTAATCATCAATATTAACCTCCTTTTCCCGAGCAGCCTAGATAGCCGCGTAGTGTCGGTAGCGGTTGTTTCAAATGGCTAAGAATTAACACTACGGACTGCCTGCTCCGGTGGTAAAAGTCCACCTCACAGGTGACCCCTAATTTATGGTGTGATGCGTACCGTGCCTAGGAATGAATGGTTAGGGGGGTCTTAATAAAACCTAACCGCAAACGGAGCCTGTGGGGTACCAGGGCGCCCTCCACAGTATTGAGTCCTTCCTGTGCTATCCGGAGCAATGGTGCAGGTGACCTTGTGTTTCTCCGAGATAATCGGCTGCCCTTCTTCAGTCTCTATCCTGAGGCTTAATAAGGGTGGGATTATGAATATGTTGACATTTAATTTAAATTATCACCTATATGGATTCGCATTATGCGTTTTACACAGTGTATTCTGTGCTCTTTCGCCTTTGGCGACATTAAATAGATACCGATCTGGTTTTTTCGTTGCTGGTCTTTTTCGTGCTGAGATTGCAAAAAGCTTAATCCTGCCTAGTTTGGGTAGTGGCTACGGTTAGGTTAGCTCAGATCAATCGTCAGCATAAAAGAACAGCAACGATCAATCTTTGCAGACTCATGCAAAATGGTGCAGCCCAAGTGGCGCTAGTTCAAAAACCCTACTTTCGTAGAGGAAACTTCTATCTAGGTAACCTTGTGGACCCAGTTTTTGCTACTTTCAGCAAACTTGAAATGGCAAACTCGCACTCCATGCCCCGCGCATGCGTGCTCGTTAATAAAGCAATCGTTGCTACACTCATTTCTGAGTTGACGACCAGAGATGTATGTGCTGTCACAATTGATGTTTCTGTTGGTGACCTGAACAGGAAATACGTCTATTGTTCGGTATATTTACCACATGATGAACCATCCCTGACGGATGACTTCAAACGAGTTGTCGTACACTGCGTAACAAAAGGCCTTCCGCTGATTGTGGGCAGTGATGCCAATGCTCATCACATCATCTGGGGCAGCTCAGATATCAATTTGAGAGGCTCCAGTCTGATGTAATACTTAAGTAGTACAGACCTTGGATTACTTAACATAGGCAATCGCCCAACCTTCATGGTTTCTAATAGAGAAGAACTGTTAGACATAACGCTCTGCTCGAATAGAATCAGTCACGAGTTGACGAATTGGCATGTATCAGATGAGGAATCATTATCTGATCATCGCTACATCTTCTTTGAACATTCAAATGTAACTGCGCAGACTTTGCGCTTTAGGAATCCCCGATCAACAAACTGGGAACTCTATATTGAATTGGTTGCGACCAAATTTCATGGATATTCTCCGTCCATTGAAAATCCAAGTGATCTGGATGATGCCGTTGATACTACAACATCCTACATTATGGAAGCTTTTGAAGAAGCATGTCCTCTGCGGTCTGTAAAGACTACAAGAGGGACCCCATGGTGGAATTCCGATCTGATTAGACTCAGGAAACAATGTAGAAGGAGTTGGAACAGATGCCGTTCAGCTGGATCAGAGTCGTTCAAGTCGGCTCGCAAGGCTTACAAGAAGGCTCTTCGTTCTGCTGAACGATCCGGCTGGAAAAACCTTTGTACAAATGTTTCCAGTTTGAGTGAAGTCAGTCGGCTGGACAAAATCCTTGCAAAATCTAAGGATTTCCAAGTGAACGAAATTCGCTTACCTAATGGTGATTTTACTTCTTCCGATGAAGAAGTTTTAGAATGTTTATTCAATACACACTTCCCCGGATGTGTGGACATAGCATCTACGGATGAACCAAATGTCTTTTCATGTAGTTACGAGTCTCTGGCCTCGGCTCGCAGTATCGTAACTACTGAATCGATTCAATGGGCACTTAATAGTTTTGCTCCTTTCAAATCTCCAGGAGCGGAAGGGATTTATCCTGTTTTGCTCCAAAAGGGGTTTGAGTTTATCAAACATGTTTTGAAAAAGCTACTTGTAAGCAGTTTTGCTACCGGGTATATTCCCAAATCCTGGCGTGATATTACTGTAAAGTTTATCCCGAAAGGAGGACGTGCGTCGTATGAAGAAGCGAAGAGTTTTAGACCAATCAGTCTGACCTCTTTTCTTCTGAAATGTTTGGAACGCATTATCGATCATCACATCCGTGATGTTTATTTGGCAAACATGCCTCTTCATGTGAATCAACATGCTTACCAATCTGGAAAGTCCATTGTGACTCTTTTACACAAAGTTGTATACGATATCGAGAAAGCATTCGCTCAGAAGCAATCGTGCTTGGGTGTTTTCTTGGATATTGAGGGTGCCTTTGATAACGTGTCTTTCGATGCCATATTGGAAGCAGCACGAAACCATGGGCTACCTACAATGATTACCAATTGGATTCATCAAATGCTCAAAAACCGACATCTCTTCTCGACATTGCGTCAAGCAGCGATTCGAAAATTGAGTATTTGCGGATGCCCCCAAGGGGGAGTCTTGTCACCACTTTTGTGGAATCTCGTAGCAGATCCGCTATTGAGGCAACTCAATAATAGCGGTTTTCCAACATATGGATTTGCCGACGACTATCTAGCTCTGATAGTTGGTATGTGCATAAGCACCCTATTCGACCTGATGCAAAGAGCTCTTCAGGTAGTCGAGAGTTGGTGTCGCCAATATGGCCTTTCGGTTAACCCGAATAAAACATCTATTGTTCTGTTTACGGAAAGACGAAACCGCGATGGAATTCGACCTTTACGTCTTTTTGGCACTGAGATTAATGTGACTGATCAAGTAAAGTATGTCGGAGTCATTCTAGATTCCAAACTTTCATGGGTACCTCACATTGATTTCAGAGTCAAAAAAGCTTGCATGGCCTTCGGTCAATGCCGGCGAACCTTTGGTAAAACTTGGGGCCTCAAACCCAAATATATCAAATGGATTTACACAACAGTTGTTCGACCAATATTGGCATATGGATGTCTTGTGTGGTGGCAAAAGGGCGAAGTGAGAATAATCCAATCAAAATTGGGCCATCTCCAAAGGATGTGCTTGATGGCGATGTCTGGTGCGTTCTCTACAACTCCCACAGCAGCGCTCGAGGCCCTTTTCGACGTTGCGCCACTACACATATATCTTAAACAAGAAGCACTTTCTTGCTCTTACCGTTTATGGGTACTGGATCTACTGGAGAAAAATCCAGTGAATCGTAGATCTACACACACTTCGTTGTTTCCACTTTTGGTGAATTGGGACAAAATTGTCCTTGCTCCAAGTGATCTCACAATTGCTTGTAACTTTCCTTACAGGACATTTATCACACAATTCCCTTCACGGGAAGAGTGGACGTCTGGCTATTTGGAAAGAAGTATATCAAACAATATAGTATGTCACACTGATGGCTCCCTTCTTGAAGGTAGAGCTCGTGCAGGAGTATATTCTCGTGAACTAAGGCTGAATCAGTTTTACTCACTTGGTAGAAACTGCACCGTTTTTCAGGCGGAAATATTTGCTCTTATGTGTGGAGTGCAATCAGCACTTCAACAGCGCGTAATGGGTAAAGTCATATACTTCTGTTCAGATAGTCAAGCTGCTATAAAAGCTTTCGCTTCGGCCAACTCAAGGTCGAAGCTTGTTATCGCATGTCGAACTCAAATTGAGGAACTGAATTCAGTCAACTCTGTAAACCTTGTATGGGTACCTGGCCATTCTTCCATCGTTGGAAATGAATTGGCTGATGAGCTAGCTCGCGATGGAGCATCGCATGACTTCATTGGCCCTGAGCCGGCTATTCCAATTTCGAAGTGCTGGGTGAAGCTTCAGATAAACTCTTGGGCGGTAACTCAGCACAAGCAATATTGGAATAGTTTGGAGTCATGTCGTCAAACAAAATTGTACATTACTGAGCCATCTCCAAGGGTGGCGAAGTATTTAACAAATCTGTCAAAGCAGAATTGCAGTCTCTTGGTCAGAGCGTTGACAGGCCACTGCCGACTCAACTATCACATGGCAAATATTCAGCGTGCTGACTCATTTGTGTGTGATAGATGTGACTCCGATTATGGAACTTCGTATCACCTGATATGTAACTGTCCAGTTTTTGCGCAAATGCGATTCCAATTACTTGGTAAACACTTATTAAGTGAAACTGAATTCAGAAGCCTGAATCTTCAGGACATTCTGTTATTCTTAACCCGCTGTGGTAATGAGCTATAGGCTCTCTTTACGCTCATGCGTTTTGCAGTGCCCTTTTTAGGGCGCTGTTCGAACCCATTGTGGTGTGGAGCTACATGCTCTCATTTCGCTTATGCGATCTTCCCTCTTCAAGGGACCCCACTCCTATTTCCTCCCATCTTTCCCTTCCCTTTCCTCTCCCATCGGGTAGATGATGAAATAGCCTCAAATATGGCGATGGCACAAATCTCCCAACTGGTGGGGAACGTGCCTTTGGAGCCGGCCTTCTGATACCTGATACCTCTAAATTTTAATATTTGTGTGTGTGTGTGTGTGTATACAATCCACCTCCCACTGACCGGCAGTGCTTTTATGGAAGAAAATTGTATGCATGTATTTATTGATACCCTTCGATATCTTTATATCTGCAGACAATTTTAGCCCAGGAGATGAAAGGTGATAGCTCTACTGAAATTCCAACGACCCATTTCAAGAATGGCAGTAAATACACACACATTCTGAGGTCATTTTCATATACAGTAAGCCCCGCATAAAAACACCCAGATATCAAATGGATATCTGAAATGTTTTTACACTTCCCGAATCGAAAATTAAATTTTCGACCCTGGCACGTATTTAGTTTCATAGGGTAATAGGTGAGTAAATAATAATAAAGAATGAATTTACCAGGATGTAACGCTGTTTCTCCCGTCGCCGCACTGTGCTTACCGCAAAATACTACACACTTTCACTACACTACACACGTAACATGATCGATTCTGATCGCATCACCTGCCCCCGCAGGAGCAAGCGTCACGGTCAAAGGATCACACACTACTAAATAAGCCCGCGAACCACGCCACTCTTCTCCCCCTCAACTGCACTGCGCGCCTAACACGTTTAATCCTGCTTGACCGCTTCACCCGCCCCCGCAGGAGCTAGCGTCACGGTCAAAGGGTCACATACTACTCACCTCTAAATTTTAATATTTTAGCTAAAACTTTGAGCTTAAAAAAATGAATTCAGGAGAACACACGAATAATTGGTTTTGAGAGACTTCGAAAAATAATCCGCACCCAAATGACCACATACTGAGTGCGACATTACAGCACCAATATTAATTTTCAACATGATCTCAAGCGTTGCCCTAATAGCATTTAAATTAATGATATCGTAAATAAATTCATATGAGCTGGTTTTTACGAGCCAGAACTACGGGATTAAACTAGAGATGTAAATGACCATCCTTTCTTGAACATTTGTTGACCAATTTTAATGAAAAATGTAACAGGGGGGAGGGGGGTTCTAGAGATCCCGAAAAACGATGGACGTCATATTTAAATCGTCTTCAAGTATTTGGCTCAAGTTCCAAAATACTGTTCATTATTCTATCTGAGATTGCTGAATATATTGCTGTTTACAAAAATTTTATAGCACGTCTGAGGTTCGATATGCATTATTTGAAAATTTGAGTCAACTTGCAAGTTTTCAAGCTTGTTTCCTATTTATATGCTTATCATTAAATATCATGAAACAAAAAAGTTTGAGTTAAAATGTTAGACCACCATATTCAACTATTTTCTTAATAGAAGCAAAACTCTTTTATGAATAACTTCTCTGAAGACATCAAACGTCTAAAATCGACGAGAACAGAGAAAACACTTTTTTCCGGCTAAATTGTCGATTCGGTCCAACTTTGTCATTTTTACTCTCTGGAAGTTTCTTGATGAGGAAGTTAAAAAATCACATCATCGCTAAGGGCTTCCATATTTTTGGATTTATTAATATTAGTTTTCACTTATTCCAAATTAGTTCCCCCGGAATTGTCTTTCTCTTGAGGAGCTTTCGAAATCCTGAGTAACTTGAATTTCAATTGCTTTTGAGAGTGGGCAAAAGTTTGAGAAACACTGCTCTAGGTAATGAGCATTTTCGAAAAAGATATGCAAACAAATAAAAACGGCAGAAATCAACGAGGGAATGCGAAACAAGCCGGCGTGTTTTTTCTCTTTTCCTACGAATCGCTTGCGGAAAATGAAAACTTTTCGCTATCAATTCATCACACACATATTTCGCTCACAAGGGGTGGTACAAAGGGAGTTTTTCATGCATTTCCATCTTGCGAGGAAGATGGATGCTGCGTTTATACGCCCACTTTTTTTCATTAATGTGTTTATCATACATGGGAGATCAGACGCGGTGCGGAATCTGGATCGCATATCCGATGGTGAGAGAGTGTTTAACTTTCAGTTTAATTTCTCATTTGCAAAGTTTAATTGTGTAATTGCGATTGTTTTATGAAAAAAAGCGAGCTGCATGCTTGATTTTTTATCTTTTTAAAATTTTGATTGGTTTGGATTACATTTCCTCCTCGGAGGCCTTCCACTGGAGCCGAACAGTGTGTGAGGTTGATATATTGCTGGCTGCACTTGATTAAACATGGAGCTGCGCTTGGTTTCCGGTGTTTTGTGTTGTGGAATTTATGTTTTCGAAGAACTATTCCGGTGCGGGTGGTTTTCAGTAGACGACGAGGTGGAATGGGTGGAGCGGAAGGCTTTGAAGGCAAACATCAGTGAAGCTGGTTTGTTGTGGGTGAAGTGCTTTAACCTTACGGTTAATTAGCGACTGCACTCAAGGTGGAAACAACAACATGAAAGTAATAGTAAATTATTCATGTTTACATTGTGAAACAATCATAATCTATGTTTCCTCATCAGGTTGCCTGGAATGGGTCTTGATGTGCTGGTTATTGCGTTAAAGCTGGTTATTGCGTTAGCTTAAAGTAAGTAAACCTGTTTCGATTCATCTAATTCATGACTTAATCAGGAAAATGAAATCAGATATGTTTCTAACAAAATGCTAATATTAGCTTAATTCAGTTTTACCAAATCTGGATGATAGTGTTGAATAACTCAGGATATCTTCCCACAATGACATATTTGAAACACTGAAAATATTGGAAACAGAGATTCAAATATAGGTGAATTAACTGCCTTCAAAAATCTATTTATAATTTTAAAGAAAGAAGAGTATACATCAAGAGAGCAAATCATTGTCGTATTTTTTTTCCTAGTACAATCTCCTGTCCTGTTCCGGATGTCCTTCTGAAGCTTGTCTTTGCACCACGCTCGTCAGGATTGGAATTTAATACATGTGAGTTGGCCTTCTAATAAATTTCTAACTGTAAGTGTCCTGCTTTGGTGCCGCAAGGGGTGAAAATGTCATTTCACTTGCGCCATACCAACATCAACTTCACCATTAACTTCACCATAATTTTGCTTAGGTCCTCGCTTACAGTTGAATTTAAAACCATAAAAAAAACCCACGACGTTGAAGAAGAGCCAGCCAGGTGAAACGGAACCGAACACCGTTCAACCGGTTGAAATAGCCATACCTTGCAATAATGTGTGTATCAACAATGTGTTGTTTCCTGCTCGTATGAATTGTTTCCAACGACCAAACCTACAAACCAACGGGTCCTGGTACAGGATGTTCGGTGTGGTGTTTCATATATGTTTCACCACATAAACATATACACCGAACGGATTTCGAGCCTTGTTTGGGCGTTGGTGTCGTCGCACAATGGTCGGGCTGCATATAAAGGGGTGGCCAAAACTTCTCCGAAAATGGTTTTGACATTTGGATATTATTTTAAAACATATCCAATTAATTATATTATCAAGATCTTTGATCGAAATTATTCTCAAATTTAATTTAATTTGGCTATTATGTCATCAAATTGGCTTAAATCAAACCACATAAATATATGGTATTAGAAAGAGTATAAAATTATAGCTGGCTCTCCGTGGTTTCTACTCCAGTTTTGCCAGAACAGCTGCACGTAAGTCTAAACAAGGAATCAACCAGATGGCTACTTGGGACTAATAGACAGCCCTTAGTGTAGTGCAGAATGCACACCAATGAGGGAAAGGGGAAGGAATAAATGATACATCTAAAACTGGCCCACATCAGACCGGATATATCCTGCATTTACGCCAGTTTATTCGGGAAGATATTGGGGTAAGATATTTTTATGACAGAGAGGCTTGCTTTTGGTTAGCAGACTGCCTATGTATCAGGCGTAAGGAAAGGCATGCTATAATGATGGAAGAATGGAAGCGTAGTTTCTTGCCCGTCTCAGGTTCTAGCGATTGCTATGAATGAATAGTTCGAGTGTGACATATTAAGAGTGGAATATAGAAGCTAGTGAAAGGTTAAGATACAACTACAAAGTACAAGGAAAGGTATGGGCCTGAGATTGAACCCGTGCCTTTCTGCTTATGAAGCAGAAACGGTAGTTATTAAACCAACAACCCCGTCTAAAATAGGGTACAACATTTATAAATTACAAATGAAATATTAATCTTATGTGCTGCATCATCTAACGGTTCATTAATTTATTGCGCATCAAGATGAATAAAATATTTAGTTGAAGTTTTAGTTCTTTTCAATATAAAGTCTTAGTAATTTTGATGATTTTTAACCAGACAACCAACTGCTCGTTGAAAACCATTATATATATAATTTATTCGCTTAAGGCTATAAAACAAATGTTGGCCAAACTATATTTGTCTACACAGCTAAAAACATGTTGTAAATTTAAGTTTATTTTCATGCACATATTTGGAGCATCGAAATAAACGTAAATTTCAACGATCAATCCATTATTTTTCAACTGAATTCACTTTAAATTTACACGATCATGTAATATTCAACCATTTTTAGTTGAAAATTAAATGTATATTAATTTAAATTTACATGATAATGTAATAACACACGAATTTGATTTATTTTTATAGTATACTTCAGTTTACATCACATTGAAAATTAAATATTTTTTTCTGTGTACGACCAAAGTGCGCCAGTGGATTGTCGTCGGATATACAGTTACCGCAATTCCTTGGATTGAGAGCACTACTATACATCACGTTTTAACCGCAATGAGGAACTGCCCCTTCATTGTATGATTGGTGATTGAGGGTGTGTATACAGCTGGTACTCTATTGTAACGAATAGTTGCTTTATTTGTTATCAGGAAAGTTTTATTGAATCGGTCAGATACAATATGAACGGTTTACACTCAATTCGATTAAATTCTATGTTTTCTAGATAGAACATTCCAATTCGTACAAACCAGGGTTTTTTTATTAATATTCAGTTTTGAAGTATTCTAGATCAACACAATGCCCAATTTCACAAGTTATGCTCAATATTTTGAAAAAATAGAGTTCTATCCACCCAGTAGAGAAAAGCGATAGAGAAAAACAAATGAGATTTCTTGTTTTTAGGTGAAGTTAAATCAAAATCGTATCGCTCCTGAAAAATTAAGGTGTGAGATTTTCAAAAATATCATTGACTATGAAGTCCAATTTCCTGGTGTTTTGAAAATAGCTGAATTAGGGTCCAAGCGTTACTTCGGGATTGTATCAGGAGCTCTATTCCTTTCTTTTTCATTTTTTTTCTGATAATATACTCAGGAAATCCTCCGGAAATTTTAAACATTCTTCTAAAAATGCCTCAAAAAATTCTTTTCTGAATCATTGTTTTTGAAAAAAAGACTTTCTGAATAATTACTCGAATGAAATGTATTTTGATAATCCATAAAATCTATAAAAGCAGAAATCCTAGAAATCTGGAAAATTCAAAACTCTTTAGATAATTTCCGCAGGGAAGAAAACATAGGCATCGGAATATCGGTATCTTAAAATATTTACTAAATTAAATAACCTGTACCGTTTCATCGTGAAGAATTATTTAAAGTACCTATTCTAAAATAATAAATACAATATGTGAAAAAAAATCGTTCGACGTTTTGACAGGATTCAATTAAGATATAATCAAAGGTTCTACTGTTTCTGAGCTTTCCAACGGGTTTTTAGGTTCTTTTTCCTTCCAACAGAAAAAAATAACATAATTCGCTTTTTTTTTGGCTCACATACAATTTATATGGAATGTGATTTTGCTGAAAACCCAAAAAGTCACAACACTAGGTTTTTATCACTTACACCCCTTTGAATCTATCATCCTCAATTCTTAAATATTTAGAGAAAGCTCTGGAGGTGGTTTCTTAGATAAGAGAAATGCTAAAAGAAATCTTTGGATTAGTTTATGAAGGAGCAATGTAAAAGTTCTCAAAACAGTGAATGAAATAATTTTAGGAAATCTCAAAAAAAAATCTAGGAAAATCTCTGTCTTTCAAAAAAGGTGGAATTTTATCTTCAAAACTTGAATAAACGCACAAGAAAATTTGTAATACAACTTGAGTAAAGTAAAAGTTTTTGCTCAGTTTCTTCACACTGTTTATTCATTTTGATTCTTGCAAATAGTCGAATATGTATCTTCAAAAATCACACTTATTTCGGTTCAAATTAACCAATCCAGTGGTCTGAAATTTCTTCGGAATACGACTAGAAGGTCAGGAAAAGTCAGGCAATTTTATTTTAAAATTCAGTTGACACCCCCTTAACACTACTGTTCAGCGTAGTGTTGCTTGAGCACATTCACAGATGTTATTTTTCTTTGTCAAATACTACGTTCAGAATTGAATTCCTCAGCTGATATAAGTTTTAACCGACTAAGATCAAACAATTGTTGTGACTACAGTGAAACCTCCATGAGTCGATGTTCCATGACTCGATATTGACTCATGAAAACATATTAGAAACACGATTTCATGGTTAATATGATGGTCCCCACAAACAGCTTTCCAAGAAATTGGTTTCCACGACTCGATATTTTCTTGAGTCGATGGTCCCTTCAGATATCGACTCATGGAGGTTCTACTGTATATAAATTCGACAAAATTTTGACGAAAGAAGTGCATTTTTTAAGGAAGACTGTTGAATGAATTGAAAAATTTGTTCAAAATTCCTGTGAAAATTTTCGAACAACTTGAAGTTTAATGTTCGTGTGTAAGCATGGATGAATTATGGAAAAAAATGCGTCCTTCTGTCACATTCGCTGAGTTCATCAAGCAACGTTGGATTAACTTTAAGGACAAAATGGTAAGAAAAAAATTTGAAGTGTTCTTTGACGGTTCATGCAATTAAATTTGTTTTTCGCGCGACTTCAATGTTATGTTATGTAAATCAGCCTGTCAGTTTTCTCTTTTTAATGTACTCGAATCCTCTGAGCAGATTCTCGATAGAGAAACTAAAAAGTAGATTGGAGTACTTTGTACCTTTTAAATTCCACCCTAAATGCTTATCTCTGTCA
This sequence comes from Aedes aegypti, assembly GCF_002204515.2. Lineage (NCBI taxonomy): Eukaryota > Metazoa > Arthropoda > Insecta > Diptera > Culicidae > Aedes > Aedes aegypti. Next base: position 388,344,803 of record NC_035108.1, read on the forward strand.
GATACGCGTATTTCGATTACCTCTTTCAGTCTTCTGCACTGGATACGAGTAACTGACACTGAAGAAATCTGCAAGTGGTAGTCGGAATACGCGTACCTGTCAAATATGATCGCTTAGGGCGGAATTTAGAAGGTAAAAGGTACTCCAATCTACTTTTTAGTTTTCTCTGACAGTTTTTTTTTTTTTGACGGAGTCGAATTTTTTTATATACTTAATCGAGGATGGATTAGCAACTGGTGAGCTCGTTCCATGCTTTAGTTTTCAATGAGTCAATTATACTAACACACGCTTTCGTTCTGACAGCTGTTAGAAAATTGCGTTTCAGTATTTGTTCAACAAGCTTTAAATGGAACGTCACTTCAAGTGTCGGTAGTCATTTACACATTTGAAAATTTTTCATATTTACTAGCAATGTAATATTTTGGTATTGTGCTCATAAATTATTGTTGGTTGTGGTCTTATCACTAACCAAAATAGGTCATGTGACCCAACGATCCTCCCCATTAAAAAACATCCCTGCCAGTAACCGTTGTGAAGATGCAAAGATCACCACGGTCTCCAAATAGCAAAGATTACACACTTGAAGTATTTTACCAAATCCATGCACACTGAAGAAAATTATCGCCAATCCCAGCTGAACTTCTAAATGATGCTTTGTACATCTTCACTGATTTCAGTCAATCTCGGAGTATCAACTATAGATATGTGTAGTCAGGCTAAATTAAGCTAATAAATTTGAAATGATAAAATTCATCAAACATCCCAGACGGTTTGGAGAAGATAAAGAAAATTTCTAAGCAAAATGTTAAACAATATTTAGGCAAGATCTTTAAGGCATTCATCTCGCGATTGGCTCCTGAATTCTGCAACAGATTTCTTTTAGGACCCTTAGAAAATTTTTAAAATATTTCATGGTCGGCGAGATGAATCTACATAGGTCCGTGCCGTGTCCAAATCGGACGATACAGCAAATAAAAAAAAAATTCATGGATTGCAGGCAAAACCAGTTTTGCATTGTTATTGAGATTCTTAGACGATCTTTGGTTGGCAAGGTCAATTTTGATACAGGTTGGTTGCGTATCAGAGATATACGTAAACTGTTTAAAGTTGGTTCAAAAATCGCTTATATCGACATTTCATCGGGCAAAAATTGTAGTATTAAATTTCTTATATCCAAAAAAATTGAATGTACTGGCTGCAAAATTACAGATTGCATAGAATATGGTGAAATTTTTACATATTTCCTACTATTTTTGTGAACTTTTGTAATAACATCTAGCACACAGATAGAAATATTTAAATTTCAATGAAGCATAAACAGACGAGTATTGTAAAAATAAATCAAATTCATCTATTGTTACAGCATCACGACCAAATTTCAACTAAAGATGCTTGAATGTTACATGATCATTTGAATTTAAAGTGCATTCGATTGAAAAGTAAGCGATTTGTCGTTGACATTTCAGTTTATTTTGATGCTCCAAAATGTGCTTGAAAATAAACTGAAATATACAGCATATTTTTAGCTGTAAAGATAATGCAAAATAATGGCAAATTTAAACTTGATATATAATAAAGTTCGTGAAAATCGTTCATAAATCAGGATTTTTCTTGAAATAAACGTCATCATTCTCTCAACAGTCAACTTTTTTTTTATTTAATTAGATTTGTTTTATATCTTGTTTTGAGACATTTTCGATCAAAGATTCATGTATTTTTCCCATATTTTGTGTTTTATATAATTTTCTATCGGTTTGTATCATTTTAGTTTGGTTACAGTATTTACCAAGATTAACCAATTGAAACAGTAGCATTTAATTGGTTGATATGGCCATGTAAAGGGTGTCCGGAATCAAATTGCATCACTTTTCAATGACTCGAACTTTTTACTCGTTGGGTATTTTCTATTGATATTTTGGGTGTAATTTGTTCAATGTGTATTGGTTTACGCTGTGTAAGTTTTACTAGCAGATGTGCAATCGTTGTGAAGATCAGCAGCGGCGCAAAGAAATTTTGCGCACGTACCTCGAAAATCCGGATCTATCTCATCGTGCCATCAGAAGAAAATTGGGAATGGTACATTCAATGGTGTCTCGTGTTTTAAATTGATACCACGAACGATTGACCATCGATCGGAGAGAAAAGAGTGGCAAAAATGGATCTCCATATAGTGTTAACGATCACAAATGGGTAGTTCAAGCTTTCAAGAGGAATCTCAACAGTTCATTTCGAGATATGGCGAAGAAACTGAATCTATCCAAAACTTTTGGGTAGGATGCGAAATAATCGAAGAACTACATACTTACAAAGTCCAAAAGGCGCCTAATCGCGATGAACGGCAGAATACGGTAGGTAAAACATGTGCAGATGTTGACGAAACTACATTGCCTCGTTATGAATGATGAGACGTATGTAAAAGCAGAATTCCGGCAGCTTCCGGGGCTCCAGTTTTTCACTACTCATCATGAATTCGATGTCCATGAGGACGTTAGAAAGCAGATATCGAAGTTTTCCAAAAAATAAATGATTTGGCAAGCAATTTTCTCGTGTGTAAAGCGGAGCACCCCATTCGTGACAACTGGAACGGTCAATGGGCAGGTGTACCTAAAGGAATGCCTCCAAAAGCGTTTACTTTCTCTTCCGTGGTCACACGATGGTCCTACGATTTTCTGCCCGGATTTGGCCTCGTACCATTTCTCGAAATAGGTTTTGGGGTGGTACAAGACTGAGGAGGTAAATTTCGTACCGAAACGTCTCAACCAAACGCACCGAAACTGCGGCCAATTGAAAAGTACTGGGTCATTATGAAGCATCCAAAGGAGTGAAATCGGAGGAAGATACGAAGAAAAAATGGACTGCCACGCAAAAAAAAGTTGGCCCATGTGTTGTACAGAACCTTATGAGTAGTGTGAAGGGAAAAGTTCGTGCATTTTGATACGGAATTGAAATTTAATAAATCAAACATGGTAGCATATTCATAGCATGTTTTATTTTACTTCCTGAAAGTTTGAAGATGGTTGGTTGAACGTGTCAATTTTGCCAAATTGTTGTGTGTATCGCAATTTTATTCCGTACACCCTTTACCACATAATACAGTAACTAAAATTTTCCGTCGTTGTCAAGAAAATCGTTTTTATTTGAAAAAAAAAATGTTACCCAATTGAATTACATTACACATGGCAAAAGCAATATCACCGACATGCAACTCGTAGGCAACCTACCAAGAACAATTCCCAACGGCATGCTTCATCAAACTCTGCCGGGAGGATTTTTATGAATATTTTATTGCTCAAAGGACATTCTTGACATTCAGCCCTTACTCGTTGTCGATTGTCGATTCTTGTTCTGTGGCGTTTTCCTTACATTACTAGGACTTGAACCGGTATGAAATGGTTTTATCTTGGTACGGAAAATTTTACTGAAACTGAACTCGTATGAATGGATTGATTATCTTTATTATATCGCAATAATTTCGTTCGCAATCGTGTACGATGGCCTTAACAACTTATGGCAATATGTAACTTGTTTGATGCATAACTTTTTAAGTAATATACAATATTTGTCAATTCGCCCACAGGATTTTCCTTTCCACAATTTTTGCATCACTAAATGCAACGATTCAAACTGCTGATGTTATATTTCAGAAACTATTCTGAACCCGAATCTAGCCATGACAGCGTAAAATTGAACGAAGGATTTTATTGCCTTCGCCAAGCAACGATTGTCATGTTTTGCGCAACGGGAACGTGGTTCCACATTCTACGAGCATCTTTGTCGCCATGCTGTAGGTCACGATGCAAGCAATGGCCGTCGTGACATGAATTCGTATAGGGGGAGATCCCCCAGTACCGGACACTTAAGCCACTAAATTCATAATTCGAAAAATATTGATTTTATGCGCTCGTGTTACCCATTTATGATAAATATTATCATTTTTATAGTGTACAAAAATAAATTTGAAAATATAAGTATGAATTTTGACATTGCATTTTGATGATGTATTTTAGTACCAAATTGATCGATCTTGAAAGGTGGCACCCAATACCGGACACAATCTGGAAATGCCTCGAATTCTGTAAATTTGAACATCATTGAATGTGTTTACTTTAGGAATAGTATATAATTGCCAATTCAATGCATTTGCAACATTTACAAGAACAATTTGAGTATATCATAGTTTGCAAGATGTCCATCAAAAACCTCTTTCTTATATGATGAAAAATAACACATTTTACGATGTTGTACTGAATGTTCATTTTTCTTAATTTTATTGCATGTTTGATACCATGATCGACGGAATCCATGAAAAATGAATGTATTTTGAGACACTCGTGCAAAAATTACGAAGATATCATATAACAAATCAGGCTGTCCGAAACTGAGGGACAGGAGGTGCTTGAACAAAATTGTAATTTGTCCATATTTAGTCCAATTATGGTACAAAATACATTCATACTATCAAATTAGGATTATGTTCGAATATGCTTGCGTGATCCAAAGTATTTTTTCATATTCATAAAAATTACTAAATAGGCTCAAAATTAAGGCAATGCATCAAATTTTTTGAAATTTTCAATCTTTTGTGCTTTTTTAAAAAGGCATGCATATTTCAAGGATGTGTTATTCTACGCAAACATTAGTCTCCAGAATAGCTTCCTTTACTACTAATACACCATCTTGATTGGACCATGATTTCTCAATGTTTCGACTTTGCCCGGTATTGGGTGCTGTCCGGTACTGGGGGATCTCCCCCTACTCTGCTAGGAAACAACCACAACTGTGTTGGCGGACGCTGAATTGGAAAACTCGGAAGTGAATTTTCACTTTACCAAACGAGCCGGCGGAAGCAGCCTCAAATTTTATTTGCAACATCAAATGGAGTGTTTGTTCACATAAAGTGGGTGAAAAACGTGTTCCGGAACGGGATGTGTACTTACTTATATTTCGCGTGACGTGTGTGGGCGATGGGTATCTGCAATGATAGATAACAATAAAAAAATTAAATAATCGAATCTCAAACTGAACAATCAACATATTATCACAATAGCTGTAAGATAATTTAATTTACCAATCCATTGAAAAATCCATGCTGTGTTAAATGGAAAAGTTTAGAAATAGTCCTTTGGATTTTTTTGGATGAATCATTGCGGAACCTCGACAAATATTTGCAAAATATTTAGATAAATTGTCCTAAAAATCTGTGAGGATTTACAGGATTATTTTATTTTGGTAAGAATTCCTAGAAAAATCCTTGCAAGAGTGTTCAGAAAGAATTGAGGACGAATCTGGAAAAAAATTGACATGCATATAAGGGGCTGTCCATTAATTACGTAAGGGTTTATGGGGGGAGGGGGGGTCTGAGATTTCTTATGCGCCATAAAATTTATTTTTGAATTTCATACAAAAAATCTTACCATGGGGGGAGGGGGGGTTGAAAAACCCAGAAATTTGTCTTACGTAATTAATGGACCGCCCCTAAGGTGTGAAATCCTTAGAAAAATCATCTGGAGGAATCCAAGAAGGAATCCTTGGAAAAATTACATAAAAAATCCTGTAAAACTCATATATGATGATTACTCGAAATATTATTGAAGTATTCTTGGGATGAATTCTGGGACCACGAGGGTAATTCGTGGCGGAATTGCAAGCATTAGGAAGATTTCTTTGGTAAAATCTTTGGAGGAATTATTCCTGAATTTATTTTTATTTTTGTTTTGCCAAATTCCTTAAAACAGTTTCAGAAAAAATAAATCCTATTATTGCTTTAATTTCTGTGAAGGATAACAAGATGAAATCACTAAAAAATTCTACTATAATATTTTTGAATTATTTATCTTGGAACAGTTCTTAAACAAATATCTGGCAAAATAATTGGAAAAATCTGTGGACAAAGATGTTTATGGAAGAATCATTATTGATTTTATTGAACAAATTCCCAAAAAACATCTTGCTGGATTTCCATTTGAAGGAGACCCTTGAATATGGAGGTTGAACCTACATGTTTTCTGATAAAATAAAATTTCGGGACAGTCTGATTCGCAAATTAAATCACCCAAAAATTACATTGGCATGCAACTCTTACATCTATCATGGCAATTCTGGCATTTTTACTGTCCATCCTATTTTATCAAGTGTCGTTTGAAATGCTATCATCGTAACAGCCTTCACAAATTCGTTACCCGTAAAGGTCATAAATTTTCACAATTGTATCCCCTGCCGATAGCTGGAAGGAGAAAGGTTAAATACTAGTCCCCGGGCGCCTCAAATAATTGTCTCCGTCATATAGTTCCATCACTACAAAAGGTGACAATAAAAGAACGCAGTTATTTTTGCTCTTTGTGCCAGCTTCTTCCGAAAAATAATAATGCTTCTTCTTAATAACTAACGCATCCTTCATGGCAAAATGTCCCAAGGAATGGGTCACTTTGTGTATCTGAGCAACAGACGCCCGTCTTATCGCTCGATTGGCTTCATCTTTCACCTTCAGCGAGGATTGAAATGGTCGCACACGTCCTATGTGTGGAGGAATGTGACAGTGACTGCTCTCGACTAGACACAAATGTGACACGGAGCATCATTGGCCGTTGCTGGTCGTTTTACGTTAGGGTGACGTGGGGCAAAGGTTTCATTTTGAGATTTCTAATTCCATTCAAAACAAAGGTTAGTAATGTAATGGAGGTTTGAGACCTATCCATATAAAATTAATAGAAAATAGTTTTTCTTAGTAGTGCAGTGCTTCTATAAAAAAAACAATAGATGAATTCTTCGAAGAGAGGAAAATTTCATTCATTACATACCAGCAAGGAAATTTTGCGCCAGAACTCTCCTACAGGTCCGGTTTTTTCTTTGGAAATGTTCATTATTCCCCTAAGGTCAAGCTTTTGCCCCACTTTTCTCTATTCTGTTTGATAAACCAATGAGTAGTAGTGATGGCACTTCTCTATGGCAACTTCAACGACATCGCACAGCAGGAAATAACCATCCTCAAGACCCACGGCGGCGGCGTCGGCGAAGTGGGAAGGTATCATGTCCAGGACGACACTCGGTCACAATGTTATTTCTTCTGTAATCTGTCCCATTTCTCACCGGTTGATTATCGAGTTATCGTCGCCGTTGGCTTCACTTTTAACCTGAGGTTGGAGGCAATCACTTGGAAGTGCAAAACCGCATGCCACGAGGTGGAATAGCGAGAGCATGCAATGGCATACCAAGCTGCGAGGGCGCCATGCATAAAATGGGTCTGTCTCACAGAGGTCCTCTTTTCTAAAATGCTGGCAAAACCCCAATGTCCAAACTTGTCTTTAGTTCATGAATGAAGTCAAACATTCATCTTAAATATAAGATAATTGTGGACATATACGAAAATTTATCAAGAAAATTGTTTTTCTAAGTATTTAGGCATGCTTGTCCATTTTTTTCGTTTTCGTTTGTTCGTTTTAAGTTTTTTTGGTCATTATCTCACTTTACCTACATTCAGCATTTCCGGATGCAAATTTATTGCACCTGTCGTTAATATTACTAAACGACTACTATTGATGGTTTGTCATAGACAGCTTCTCCAAATTGTTTTTGAGATGGACCAGCCTTAGGGCTGAAAATATAATAGAGATAATAATAAAAATAATTCTTCAAATCGAAAGATGTTCTTTTAAGTCTTAAAAATTTATTAGAGAAGAATTCTCTAGCCTAATTTTACCCAGGCATTCATTTTCTGAAAAAGTTGAGAACCTACAACTGTGTGAAAAACAGCAAATTAGTTGAAATTTAGTTCAACCAAAACCAAAAAAAAAATGACTGTGCCCAAATTAGCATCAGCAACCCTAAGACATGTTCCACAACACTTGTCATGATTTAAAATTGGTAAAATATTAGGAATGAGTATTTTTTGCCAACAAATTATTATTCTGAACTACTGTTGGGTCCGTTCGTCACCGAGAAGAGGGCGATGTAATGACCGAACGGATTAACTCACTTTGGCAGCGATAGGGAAGAGGATGTGATAAAGCAAAACGGTTACAACCATTTTATTGCCGTTTTATCCACTGTGGAATTCGTTTAAGAGGGCAAAGGTAAGACAATGAAAAACGCTCGCGTTTGTCATGAGTAGAGTTTTCAAATTTCCCGGTATTTGATTTCCCGGGAAACGGGAAATAAAATTACCATTTCCCGGGAAATCCCGGGATCCCGGGAAATTTTGAAAAACGTGGAAATAAAGCAAAATTGGTGGAATTTTATTTTTTAAGTTATTCGTATTTCGTGTAGGGTCGGTGTTCCCTTAGTAGACAGTCCCATATAGTCGCACTAGTAGCTTTTTACGGCCGTTTTGCATGAAGCTCAGGAACCATTTACCTAAGTGCCATTGATACACAACTCTATTTTGTTAAAAAAAAAAGTAATCGAAATATAGTTTTGCTTATAATTTAAGCTCCCTTGCATCTATAGGAAACCTACTTTTCCTATAGTAGCACTACTAAGAAAAACTATTTTTCATAAAACGCAATAATAATTAAATTAAAACTTTTTTATATCAATCAAAAGCTTTTGATCCACTTTTTGAAGCAAAAATCAAAAACACGGTTTTGATTTGTAGTTTGCTATGTATTATAGGCTATAGGAGCACAAGCGACAATAAACTCAAAAAAATATTTTCGCATTTTTTTATTTGTTTTATTTTACAAACCGTGATAAAAAGCATTCAGACGTAAAAACAATGCCTGGCTTTATTTTTCGCTTTTATTCGAATATTTGTTCTTAGTCATGCGGCTTCATCGATCTTGTATGTATTTTATACCAGTATATTTGTTGGTTATTTCCCTTCTTTGTTAGTAATTTATTCATGTTTCTCTAAAGAAATGATACCTAGCTTCATTTTAAATGCTAGGCTTCAGAACAACAAAGTTTATACCATTAAGTAAAAGTCCTCGTGGACTTTATTCTTGATCCAACTAGAGTCTTCATATTAAAAATTGTGACTGTTACATCCACGAAAACTTTATAAGCCTACTGAATTCATAGAGAAGATCCCTTGAAAATTCCTTTATTTTATATAGAAAAATTCATGAAACAGATATCGACAAAACCGATATCTATTTTTGAACAACTATTTCATTACAAGTGATGTAGTGAGTTCATTGGTTAGAATTATATGATAAGTAAATGGTGCGAAGGTTTTTGTTTGAAAATAGATAGTTATTTCTTTTTTTATAAAGCTTCCCGGGAAATACGAGAATCCCGGGAAACAGAAAATCATTTCCCGGGAAACGGGAATCCCGGGAAATCTCAATTCCCGGGAAATGTTCCCGGGAATGAAAACTCTAGTCATGAGGTACCGTCCGTTCATTAGGTAATGCAACAATGTGAAACTCAAGGGAGATTCATTAGCGGAGAGGACTATGTCGTTCGCAAACAAAGATTTTTGACATCCCTGAGGTAACTCAAGTAAGTCAGATGTGAAAATGTTGTACAATATTGGTCCCAGAATGCTGTCTTAAGGCGATCGTCCAATGGGTTTGCGCGACTCGAAATTTGTATGGAAGCGAAGGCGTTATGCTGACCTTGGACCATTGGGCTGCTCAAACCTGGCAGAATTGGGTCATATAAAATATTTCACGCTGTGAGGGATCATGTTTAATTCAAATCATGGAAAAAAATCTTTTTAGAATTTTCTCTCGTTTTTCCAGCTTACTTCGGCGAAACAAGCAAAGTAAGGATTTTTTTCCTCCAATAAGGTATTCACGTGGTTTTCGGTTACAAATACTTTTTTCAACGCAGTAGACTTGATATGGTCTTAAACATTGATTGAGGAGTTTTTCCGGAGATCCATTTTCAAGGTTCCCGGAAAATTCGGTAATTTTTTACTGAGGCAAATCGGATAAATTTTGTACGATAGAGTTAGATATGTTTTCCCAAAATAATTTGAATTACTTATTACAGAGTAACTTGTTGAATTCAAGTGCAAAATAGGAAATACATTTTTTAGGATTTTCCCAAGTTTCAGTAAGGGTAAATTTTTCCTCATTTTACTAAAAATTCTATATTTGTTTGACCATAACATTATAAATACTTAACCGATTACAAACCATTTTACATGATTTTGAAGCAAATTCAATTGCTTTTAAACGGTTCATCATCATTTAATCGATTGGTCACCACCAGCGACTGACACAACACAATCTTTAAAGCTGAAACCGTTTTTTCTCATTTGTTAAGCCTTTGAATAGGACTTTTCAACAATTTTTAAATAATTTTGAAACAAAAATATTTTGGCACATGTTGAAAAGTATAAGCACTATTCAACTCGTAATTAAACAGAGAAACTTAAGTTTTGTAAAATAATGCAATTCCAGGCAAAAAACCTTGAATAATAAAAAAAAATGATGTTTCCATTAAAAAAAATATGTTTTTGGCTACCCACCCCTTTTTGTTGTATAATTAAGCTTCAAAAACATGTAAAAAGATTTGGAATCGATTGAGTTTTTATGAAGTTATGGTCAAACAATGATGATTTTTCTACTAAAATTAGAAAAAAAATTGAAGTAAATTTCGTTTAACTAGAACTAGTTTCGATTTTAGACAAATTTTATATTCAACGAAGATTTCATAAATTTCATTTTGAAGATAATGATGCTAAAAAATTAAAAAATGCTTGGAAAATAACGAAGTTATGGTGACTTCATTAAAGGCCATTTTTTTATAACTTAAAAATTCACCTTCAAAACGCTTGCACCACCTCAAAATCTTTATATTTTTAGCTCTTTGAGGTTTCTCTTTTAATGTTATTTGGAATCATTAGAGCACACAAATTTTTGGTTTTAAGAACTTTTGAAAAATAAGCCGCACCCCAATGTGCACCGAGAAAATTAAGTTTCTGCAATTCCGTTGCTGCATATCAGCCTACTTTTTATAAAGAGAATAAACAACACAATGGCCTACTTTTCATAAAAAAATATTACGTCATTTTGAATTGTTCATAGAAACATTTAGTGGAAGAGATCCGGAATATGTTGTTGCCATTTTAAAGGTCCCAACAAATGAAGATATTTTGTTGAAGAATGTTTTCTCGTGGATATTGAGAGTGTTGGAAAATAATTTTTTAAAATATTGTTTATGGTAAAAGGAGACATTTGTCGAATAAATTTCGAAATACCTTGAACCTTGTATTTATCTTATAACATTGGAAACATTCCTTCAAAAATAATAAATAATGTAGACTATTAGTTTTAAAATTACCGACGGAAGAATTTCCAGTTTATTGAGCCCATTGAGCTCAATTAGTCGCATTAGTTCCTGCACATTTATGGTAAGTAAAAACAGGAACAATATTCCACTGCAGCTGATTTTTAAACAATATTCATTCCTTTTCCAGCATTTCATTCGGCAATTTCATTGGAGAATCTTCCAGGAATCATCAAGTTATTTCTTTGAGGAATTCCTGCAGGAATTTGTCCAATTTGGAATTTGGTAAACGAAACACTTTTCAATTAAAATGCGAATTAAGCTCATTTTTTAAATTTTTTATCTATAAGTCAACTGCTCGCCGCAACGATACTTTCTAGAATGAAAACAATAGAAATATTAGTAGTAGAACGCTAGTGGCGCTGCTGTCACAAAACTGAATAAGTTTATAATCACCTTCAACTGTATTTTTTCATTGTTTGCTGAATGCCATCTTGTAGCGGATGATTTGTTATGTTTATAAAATTTTATTTGACACTTTGAGGCCCGGTACTCACGCTGTCAGCGCGTGGCAAACTAGATGTTGGTAACACAAACAGTAGCGACATTAGCATTCTTAGGTTAATGCTTCTACTATGAAAACCTAATGCCAAGGCTCCAAGCCCGAAACCGATCCTTTACTCTACTCTCTCTTTCTTTCTTCAGATCCATCTCCTTTCTTTCATTGACTTCAACTCGTTCACGGAACAAGTTCCACTCCTACCATACTATTTATCAGGGTTCTGAAATTTCGTATCAATGATGCGAAATCTACGATTTTTCGCACGTAAGGAGAATGCTTTTATCGCTTTCTCATGTGAACATTTTTTTTCGCTCACACTTTTTTTTCCTAGAGTAACGATGGTGGATAACCGAAAATCATTCCACTCTGGGGATAATTTCTTTTTTACTCCATCATATTTTCGCTCACCAACTGCTCCCGAAATTTATCACTGTGTGGATAAACAAAAACTGGTGCCGACGACGGGATTAGAACCTAGAACATTGCTAAAAACTACCGCGATGCGTGCACGCTAACCATGCTACTACATCAACATGACGAAAATAGTAGTTAATTTGAAGCATAAAAGCAACTGCTGCTTGTGGCGATGGACACCTGAAATGTTCTCCATGGAGAGGAGAAGGAGAAAATAAAATTCTCACAGCTGTGGAGTTGTGCCAATATCTATTTTCGCTTTGTTTTGTAGACGGATAATTTCGCAAGGCAGCTTTTCGCTGAAAATTGTGACGAGGGAGAAACCCATTATCGTGAGAGTGAGTGAGAATTCGGAAGCTTGCTATTTATCCATCATCGTCATCGTCATCGCCGGTTCCGTTCAACACTTTTGTACACTCTAACAAATTTCTAGTCTACTATTTAACAATCATTCCAAAATCTCTAAACTCGCTCAATGAATTCAACAGATTCCACCTTAAATTTCTATGGGAATACATCTGAAGATTCCTCAACAGTCCTCATACAGAAATCACCTTTTCCAGATATTCTACCGATGACCCGGAATTTCTATGGAGGTTCTTTCAGTAATTCCTCCAGGGATATCATTATGGAATTCCTCCAGACATTTTCTCCAGAAATTCATTCGGAGATTTTTTCAGAGGATTTTTCTGGAGATTTCTTCCAGGAATTTTTCGGAGATTGGAACCAGAAATTTCTCCGGGATTTCTCTCAGGAACTCTTCTAGATACCGTTTTTTCTGACGATTAGCTCCAAAAATTTATCCGGAGATTTCTTCAGGGAAATCCTCCGAGATTATCTCCATAAATTCCTCCGAAGAAGTTTTTTTCTTCCAAGAATTCCTCCGGGAATACTCCCCCAAAAACTCATCCGGGGATTTTCTCCTGGAATTACTCAAGGGATTTTGAATTGTAATTCTTTCGAAGATTTTGTACAGGGCTTCCTCCAGGAATTTCTTTGGAGATTTCATCCTGAATATTATTCAGAGCTCCTCCAGAATTAGCTTCGGAATGTCTCCAGAAATTCCATTAAAGTTCATCTAGAACTAGCTCCGAATTTGATTCAGAAATTCTTTCTGAATTTTTGCCGGGAATCCTTTCGGAGCTTTATCGGGAATTCTTTCAGAGTTCGTCCGAGAATCCTACCGTTGTACTACATGAATTCTCAATTAATTGTTTCCTCGAAATTCCTCTAGACATTCCTCGGAGCTCCTCAAGGAATTTCTTTGGTGATCCTCCAAGATTTTCTCCAGAGTTCTTCCGTGATTTCCTCCATAGTTCAGAAATTTCCTCGGAGTTTTTTTTTTAAATATCCCGCAGTTCCTCTAGCCGTTGCTTTGGAGTCCCTGCAGGAATTCCTTTGCAGGTCTTCCGGAAATTCCTTCAGATTTCCACCGAGGATTGTTTTGGAGTTCAACCGGGCATTTCTTCGGATTTTTTTTCAGTTCCTCCTTGATTTTTTTTTTTCGGAATTTCTCCAGGAGTTTTTCAGAGTTCCTCCAGTAATTCTGGATTTCCAATAGGAATTCTCCTGAAAATACTTCGACAAAATCTCTACATATTCTCCGGGAAATCTTCCAGAGTTCCTCAGAAAATTTTTCAAGAGTTTCTCCGGGAATTCCTTTATACGTACTCTGGTAATTCCTCCAGAGTTCCTCGTGCAAGTCCTCTGGAGTTCCTCCAGCATTTTTTTAAGTTCATCCAGAAAATATTCCCTTCCAGTCTTGTCTGGAGTTCTTCCAGAAACTTCTCTGAAGTTCTTCAAGCAATTCCTATGGATTTCAAACAGTTATTCCAGGAAAATTCCTTTGGAGTTTCATCGGAAATACCTTCGAATTTTCTCTTTTGTTTTTTCATGTTTCTTCGGGCCTTCCTTCCAAGGTCTGAAGGTGTTTGGGTTAGATTCTCGGTCGATCCAGGATCATTTCATAATATACGATATACGAATGTGAGAATATGTGTTCATAATACACGAAATACGAATGTGAAAATGGCAACTTTGGCAAAGGATCTCAATTAATAACTGTGGAAGTGCTCATGAGAACACTAAGCTGAGAAGCAAGCTTTGTTCCAGTGAGGACGTAATACCAAGAAGAAGAAGGTATCTCCAGAGTTCCTCCAGAAACGCATCCGGAGTTTTACCAAGAACGCCTCCAGGAATTCCTTTTGAGTTTCTATAGGGTATTATCCAGACTTCATTCAAGAATTTCTGCACAAATTCTACAAGTTTTCCCGGAGTCCTTCGGAGCATCACCGTTAATTCCACCTGAGTTGCTTGAGAAACTGCTAAAGAGTTCCTTCTGCAATTCTTCTGGCTTTTCTCCAACGAAGAAACCTTCAGACACAGACAAACAGACGTAACACTGACGAAATTTCCATTGACCACTCACTTAATGATCATTTCAAATTCGCTATGTTACATATCTGACAACCATAGGCGCGCGCATCGTTTTTCTTCGCGTTTGACGTTTCACACTACCGCTATCTGCCGGTCTTGTTGCACGAAACACCTTTTCGTGCAACATGCTCACCAGATGATGATAGTGTAAACTGGGCGATGGATTTTGAAGAAATTTGTTCTAAGTGTTACGTCTGTTTGTCTGTGCTTCAGAGCTCTACCGGGAATTCCTTCGAATTTTTTCATAAATAGTTCCTTTTGGAATTTTTCCGTAGTTCTTTCAGGGCTTCCTCCAGGAACTTTTCCAGATTTGCTCCATGAATTCCTCCAGCAATTCTTCTAGAGTTGCTTCGGCAATTCCTTCAGAGTTTCTCTAGCGGGAATCGAACCCACGCTCTTTGACTCGACGCGGCTAAATGCTTGGTAGCACTAACCGCTCGGCCACGAAGCCCACACAGATTTTGTTCAAAGTTCCTCCAGCAATTCCTCCGAAGTTCCTCCATTTCTCGTCAAAAAATCTTTCGGAGCTTCACCAGGAATTCCTTTGGAGGGCCTCAAAGAATTTCTTCAGAGTTCCTCCGGGAATTCAGATTTCCACCAAGGGAGCTCTACCGGGATTTTTTTGGATTTCCTTTTTAGTTCACCTGGATTTTCCTTTTTAGTTCCTCTTGGATTTTCTCCAGGAGTTCTTCAAAGCTCCTCTAGTAAGTGTTTGAAAAGCCTCCGGAATTTCAATAGGAATTCTCCTGGAAATACTTCGAAAAAATCTCTACATATCCTCCGAGAAATCCTCCAGACATCCTCAGAAATTTTCTTAAGAGTTTCTCCGGGAATTCCTCTGTACGTAATCTCCAGTAATTCCTCCAGATTTCCTCGTATAATTCCTCCGAAGTTCTTCCAGGATTTTTTTAAAGTTCCTCCAGAAATTCTTGCAGATTTCCATTGTAATTTCTCTGAATTTTATCAAGAAATTCCTTAGAAATTCTTCCGGATTTGCACCGAGAATTATTTCAGATTTCTGCCAGAAACTCTTCTCGAGTCTTGTCTAAAGTTCTTCCAGAAATTTCTTTGAAGCTTTTCAAGCAATTCCTCTGGATTCCATCCAGTTATTCCAGGAAAGTTCCTACGGAGTTTCATCGGGAATTCGTTCGAATTTTCTTTTTTTTCCCAGGTGTTCATCAGGCAATTACCCTGGAGGTCTTTTCCTGAATTCTCCGGGATTCCGCCAGGAACGCCTCCGAAGTTCCTCAAGGAATTCCTTTAAAGTTGCTATAGGATTTTTATCCAGAGTACATCCAGGAATTCATGCACAAATTCTACAAGTTCCTCCGAGAATCCCTTCGGAGCATCACCATTCATTGCCCTTGAATTGCTCAAGAAATTCCTACGGAGTTCTTTCAGCAATCCTTCTGGATTTTCTCCAACATGTCCTCCGAAGTTCCTTCAAAGCTCCACCCGGAAGTCCTTCGAATTTCCTTCATAAATAGATCATTTTGGAATTTTTCGTAGGTCTTTCAGGACTTCATCCAGCAACTTTTCCAGATTTCCCCCAAGAATTGGTCCAGCATTTCTTCTCCAGGAATTTCTAAAGAGTTACTTCGAAAATTCCTCCAGAGTTGCTCCGGGAATTTCTCTGAGATTTTGTTCAGAGTTCCTCCAGCAATTCCATCGGAGTTTCTCAAGAAACTCTTTCAATTTTTTGCTGGGAATTTAAGGGAATATTATGATTTTGCGTTAAAAAATTTGCAAGAACTCAGTCTACAGATAAAACTTTTCATTAATCAATAGTAAAACTGAGATATGATATTGAAGCGCTATAAAATAGCGTTATACTTGGAAAAATTTGTTCCAGACATTTCTCGGAATTCCTTTGGAGATGCTCCAGAAATTAATCCAGAATTCATCCGGAATTTTCTCCATAGTATTCAGGAATTTCTCCGGAGAATCTCTGAAAATTTTTCCGCAGTTCCTTCGAAAAATCTTTAGGAGGCCCTCCAAGAATTTCTTTAGAGTTTTTCTTCGAAGTCCCTTCAAGAATTTCTTCAGATTTCCTCCGGGAATTTCTTCAGATTACCTCCGGAATTTCCTTTAGAGCTTTGCCGGGAATTCCTTCGGATTTCCGCCATAGTTCCTCCAGGAATTTTATCAAACTTTCTCCAGGAATTTTTCAGAGTTCTTCCAGTGTTTTTTTTTTTTTTGGAAATCCTCCAGAGTTCCACTAGAAATTCTTATGAAGTTTATCCAAAAATTCCCCCTCTGGAAAATCTACCAGAAATACTTCGAAGTTTCTTCGGGAATTTCTTGTGAGTTTCTCCTAGAATTCCTACGGAGTTCCTTCAGAGCTCCTTCTGAAATCCCTCCGGAGTTCCTCTAGGAATTCCTTTTTTCCAGACGCTTCCCAATAGTTCCTCTGGATTTCATCCAGCAATTCCTCGGAAGTTTCTCCGGAGTTCCACCGGAAATAGCTCCAAAGTTCTTCCATAAATTGTTCTGAAATTCTTCAAAAAAAATTCTCTGAATTTGATCCAGCAATTCATCGGTAGATCCTTTTATGTATCACCGGGAATTCCTTCGGATTTCCTCCGGAAATTTCTTCAGAGTTCCTCAAACAATTACCTTTAAGTTCCTATAGGAACGCTTCAGGAGACCTTTAGGAATCGCTCCGAAGTTCCACCACCGAATCCTCTAGAATTCCTCTATGATTTTTTTTCATATATCCTCCAGGAAATTCTTTAGAGTTTCTTCCCTGCTCAATCCCCTCAGATTTTCTCCATGGTTCTTCCAGCAATTCCTTGGGAGTTCCTTAAGAAATTCCTTCGAAGTTTTTTTCAGAAATTCCTTCGGAGTGCCTCCAAACATTCCTATGGGGTTGTTCAGGAATTTCAAGACGTTCCCCGGGAAATTCCTCCAGAGTTGATCTGGAAATTCCTCTGAGTTCCTCCGAGAATTCTCCAGGAATCAGGATAACTCGGGATTTCCTCCAAGAATGGTTAAGTCCGTTTCCCAAGTCATAATTCCTCCGAAAATTAAACGTAGTTCTACCAGGAGGTCCTCAATTCGTAAGAGTTCCTTCTGCAATTCTTCTGGCTTTTCTCCAACGAAGAAACCTTCAGACACAGACAAACAGACGTAACACTGACGAAATTTCCATTGACCACTCACTTAATGATCATTTCAAATTCGCTATGTTACATATCTGACAACCATAGGCGCGCGCATCGTTTTTCTTCGCGTTTGACGTTTCACACTACCGCTATCTGCCGGTCTTGTTGCACGAAACACCTTTTCGTGCAACATGCTCACCAGATGATGATAGTGTAAACTGGGCGATGGATTTTGAAGAAATTTGTTCTAAGTGTTACGTCTGTTTGTCTGTGCTTCAGAGCTCTACCGGGAATTCCTTCGAATTTTTTCATAAATAGTTCCTTTTGGAATTTTTCCGTAGTTCTTTCAGGGCTTCCTCCAGGAACTTTTCCAGATTTGCTCCATGAATTCCTCCAGCAATTCTTCTAGAGTTGCTTCGGCAATTCCTTCAGAGTTTCTCTAGCGGGAATCGAACCCACGCTCTTTGACTCGACGCGGCTAAATGCTTGGTAGCACTAACCGCTCGGCCACGAAGCCCACACAGATTTTGTTCAAAGTTCCTCCAGCAATTCCTCCGAAGTTCCTCCATTTCTCGTCAAAAAATCTTTCGGAGCTTCACCAGGAATTCCTTTGGAGGGCCTCAAAGAATTTCTTCAGAGTTCCTCCGGGAATTCAGATTTCCACCAAGGGAGCTCTACCGGGATTTTTTTGGATTTCCTTTTTAGTTCACCTGGATTTTCCTTTTTAGTTCCTCTTGGATTTTCTCCAGGAGTTCTTCAAAGCTCCTCTAGTAAGTGTTTGAAAAGCCTCCGGAATTTCAATAAGAATTCTCCTGGAAATACTTCGAAAAAATCTCTACATATCCTCCGAGAAATCCTCCAGACATCCTCAGAAATTTTCTTAAGAGTTTCTCCGGGAATTCCTCTGTACGTAATCTCCAGTAATTCCTCCAGATTTCCTCGTATAATTCCTCCGAAGTTCTTCCAGGATTTTTTTAAAGTTCCTCCAGAAATTCTTGCAGATTTCCATTGTAATTTCTCTGAATTTTATCAAGAAATTCCTTAGAAATTCTTCCGGATTTGCACCGAGAATTATTTCAGATTTCTGCCAGAAACTCTTCTCGAGTCTTGTCTAAAGTTCTTCCAGAAATTTCTTTGAAGCTTTTCAAGCAATTCCTCTGGATTCCATCCAGTTATTCCAGGAAAGTTCCTACGGAGTTTCATCGGGAATTCGTTCGAATTTTCTTTTTTTTCCCAGGTGTTCATCAGGCAATTACCCTGGAGGTCTTTTCCTGAATTCTCCGGGATTCCGCCAGGAACGCCTCCGAAGTTCCTCAAGGAATTCCTTTAAAGTTGCTATAGGATTTTTATCCAGAGTACATCCAGGAATTCATGCACAAATTCTACAAGTTCCTCCGAGAATCCCTTCGGAGCATCACCATTCATTGCCCTTGAATTGCTCAAGAAATTCCTACGGAGTTCTTTCAGCAATCCTTCTGGATTTTCTCCAACATGTCCTCCGAAGTTCCTTCAAAGCTCCACCCGGAAGTCCTTCGAATTTCCTTCATAAATAGATCATTTTGGAATTTTTCGTAGGTCTTTCAGGACTTCATCCAGCAACTTTTCCAGATTTCCCCCAAGAATTGGTCCAGCATTTCTTCTCCAGGAATTTCTAAAGAGTTACTTCGAAAATTCCTCCAGAGTTGCTCCGGGAATTTCTCTGAGATTTTGTTCAGAGTTCCTCCAGCAATTCCATCGGAGTTTCTCAAGAAACTCTTTCAATTTTTTGCTGGGAATTTAAGGGAATATTATGATTTTGCGTTAAAAAATTTGCAAGAACTCAGTCTACAGATAAAACTTTTCATTAATCAATAGTAAAACTGAGATATGATATTGAAGCGCTATAAAATAGCGTTATACTTGGAAAAATTTGTTCCAGACATTTCTCGGAATTCCTTTGGAGATGCTCCAGAAATTAATCCAGAATTCATCCGGAATTTTCTCCATAGTATTCAGGAATTTCTCCGGAGAATCTCTGAAAATTTTTCCGCAGTTCCTTCGAAAAATCTTTAGGAGGCCCTCCAAGAATTTCTTTAGAGTTTTTCTTCGAAGTCCCTTCAAGAATTTCTTCAGATTTCCTCCGGGAATTTCTTCAGATTACCTCCGGAATTTCCTTTGGAGCTTTGCCGGGAATTCCTTCGGATTTCCGCCATAGTTCCTCCAGGAATTTTATCAAACTTTCTCCAGGAATTTTTCAGAGTTCTTCCAGTGTTTTTTTTTTTTGGAAATCCTCCAGAGTTCCACTAGAAATTCTTATGAAGTTTATCCAAAAATTCCCCCTCTGGAAAATCTACCAGAAATACTTCGAAGTTTCTTCGGGAATTTCTTGTGAGTTTCTCCTAGAATTCCTACGGAGTTCCTTCAGAGCTCCTTCTGAAATCCCTCCGGAGTTCCTCTAGGAATTCCTTTTTTCCAGACGCTTCCCAATAGTTCCTCTGGATTTCATCCAGCAATTCCTCGGAAGTTTCTCCGGAGTTCCACCGGAAATAGCTCCAAAGTTCTTCCATAAATTGTTCTGAAATTCTTCAAAAAAAATTCTCTGAATTTGATCCAGCAATTCATCGGTAGTTCCTTTTATGTATCACCGGGAATTCCTTCGGATTTCCTCCGGAAATTTCTTCAGAGTTCCTCAAACAATTACCTTTAAGTTCCTATAGGAACGCTTCAGGAGATCTTTAGGAATCGCTCCGAAGTTCCACCACCGAATCCTCTAGAATTCCTCTATGATTTTTTTTTCATATATCCTCCAGGAAATTCTTTAGAGTTTCTTCCCTGCTCAATCCCCTCAGATTTTCTCCATGGTTCTTCCAGCAATTCCTTGGGAGTTCCTTAAGAAATTCCTTCGAAGTTTTTTTCAGAAATTCTTTCGGAGTGCCTCCAAACATTCCTATGGGGTTGTTCAGGAATTTCAAGACGTTCCCCGGGAAATTCCTCCAGAGTTGATCTGGAAATTCCTCTGAGTTCCTCCGAGAATTCTCCAGGAATCAGGATAACTCGGGATTTCCTCCAAGAATGGTTAAGTCCGTTTCCCAAGTCATAATTCCTCCGAAAATTAAACGTAGTTCTACCAGGAGGTCCTCAATTCGTAAGCGTGAAAAGGGCAATTCCAAAATCTAGACTAATGGTTGCCCCGCAATTTGCACAAACAACTTCTTGGTATCTTCCTTCACAGTATATACGTCTTCCGCACTTAGCATCCATGCAGCAATGTTTGGTACCATGACCCCGCTTTTGGCACCAATAACACTGAGTGGAGATCTGGAGATTTCCTGCAGGTTTCTTGAAATATCTCCATGTCACACAGACATCGAACATAAATTTTGCTTTTCTAAAGCTTTAGTATTGTATGGACCACTTTTGTTCAAGCGAACTAATATTCTTCAGAAACCCCCATCAGACGAATGCCAGATTGGGTTCTCTTTTTCATAATGATTACTTGGACCGAGGAAAACCCAATGATTAAATTTTAATTAAAAATTTATTCTATTTTTGATCTCTTCAGGTGATTTATAGTCACTTGAGAGACCTTTCAAGACGACTTTGAACAAACGATCATTGTAGTCGTCATAAGTAAAAAATAGCGCTTCTTGTTTGAGAAGTTGTTTGCAATCCCAAGAGTTTGGAAGGATCTAGATTCTTTTGACGGAGTTCAATACTACCTGCAAACATCCAGCGAATTTAGAAATACTGACTTTGCTTCCTCGTTTGAAATAAATAGTTAGAAACTGATTCGATTTGTTGCTCTTAATAAGATCAATAGGTATAGAGATATAAATCAAAAGTACTTTCTGCTATTAAGTAGTATCAAAACATACGTCAGTAGAACGAATTTGTTTGTGTAAGGCATAAGATTGAACAATGTACACTGACATAGTTAAATTGAGTCATGCAACTAACCGCAATCCTAGAGGGGTCACCAACAGCTGCCCATCACATTTGGAAAGAGCAAAATACCAATTAAAACTCACGACACTTTTCCCTATTTCTCCACGCTCACTATCCACCATGCTGAACTTGATCTAACTAGGGTAAATCAGTTAAGCCACGTTCCTTTTCTGGGAGGATACTCTCTAGCATCATCATCATCATTGGATTGCCCTTTGATGCTCGTATTTGCTCTGTGCACTTCTGAATTTAGTTGAACAAAAGGTAGTTCGCCAGTGCCAAATTGGCACTTCCTGCTTGTTCAGCTAATGGTGATGCACTAAATAGAGGGTAGTGGTCGGCTTACCTCGCTTGCCATTCCAGTTACAAAGTTTCCTGGAAGCCCTTTTGCAAGATATGAATAATAAATTGAAACTACTTTTAGTGCACGAGTTGTGTTGGCAAAGTACAAGCAATTAATGTGATTCGTTGCCATAAACGTCTATTTTCGAATTTTGGCAAAAGAAAAAGTTTAGCAATTACGGAACTAGGTGCAGTAAAAGAAACATCAATCAATCAAAAAAGAGAAGACTGAACTAACATGCCATTCGTACTAAAGTTTCAACTTGAGCTGCCAATCAAAATTTCACCCTAAAAGCTTCCTGTTGGCTTTGGGACTACATTCAAAGCGATTTGGCAGAATTAGTGAAGTGATTTGGGAGAACAAGCATCTTTACCCCAAAACACAACACACTCTCTTTCCTGCCAATCAAGCCGATTCATCTGGCAGTAAGCACCCGTTCTTATTTCCGCTTTCTTTCTAGCAAAATTCATCAAGCATTTCCTTGCGATCAAATTCCGCCGATAATTGGTTTCGTTACCGTGTCTCAACCTTTTTCCCGCCTCCCTTCTTAATTCAGCATCGCATCCACACCATCATAAAGAAGATGATCACGATAAACAACGCCCAATGCGTGGCTTTTCCTCTCAGTAGAAGAATTTGCTCCGACAAGCTTATCCACAAGCACCGTGATGATGGTGAAAATTAATTTAATTGTCGACAGCAGAAAGGAATGTGCTCTCCACCCTCTCCACCAATGAGCACACGTGATGGTGGCAGAGATGATAGCTGCTACCAAATCGACCCACACGAAGAAGGAAGATCCGCGCCCACTTTTAGCAAATCATTTTCCCATCAACGGTTTTTGTCTGGTTTTTTCCTCACTCGTTTACACCATCAATGGGCATGATCATCGTCACGAAAGCTTTTGATTCGATGACAACGAGCCAGTTGTTTCGGACTTCCATGAGTCGGAAGTAATTGAGCACATTGTTTAAATCATTCTTAAGTTTCAATCAAATCGAACTTGACGTACAATCAATCTGGTTAATAAATAAATTACAAAAAAGTAACCATATTACAACTGACTCAACTTATTATTTTGTTGATTAAAGCATAATTCATTGACGGAACTAAAAAACAATTTTCCGTTGAGTCTTGCTTACTGTATGGGCTACAATCCACTATGTTGAATCTACGCCAAATGAATTATTGCTCTTTACAGGGCTCGGTCCTGACCCAATCGCTTCCAGTCGCCCTGAACGTTAAGTGAGCTTAACTCCTCTTCAAATGCAATGCAATGGACTGCTGGCAAAATTCTTAGTGGACTACAAGTAGTCTGATGTGATGATCTTGACAAAATACTCGCATTATCTGTGGTGGAGCACATATGTGGATTTTCGGTTTGCAAGCCAAGGATATCTGTTGATTCACAATGAGATCACTGGAAGATTTCTTTCATTTTAAGAACATGCAAAACTTCAGAGGAGGTCGCAGCTTCAAAAAGGTTGGGAACCTTGGGTTCATAGCCTTTACTTTTGAAAGCGTTGATTTTGAATATATAAAATGTTGTTAAAAAATAACGTTTTTTCCATTGGCTCAAGTGCTTTAAGCCATTACGGAGCTAATATGAACATTAAACTATTTTTTTTTTGTGGCGCAATATTCTGAATAATTTGGTAAACCCTCTTTTATTTTTCAATACATTCCACATTGTTCTTATCGAGTCATATGAGGT
The DNA here is from genome assembly GCF_002204515.2 of Aedes aegypti. Classification (NCBI taxonomy): domain Eukaryota; kingdom Metazoa; phylum Arthropoda; class Insecta; order Diptera; family Culicidae; genus Aedes; species Aedes aegypti. The sequence continues at coordinate 388,368,475 of NC_035108.1, forward strand.
TCCACAGTAAAAATCGAATTTTGTTATTGACAGGCATAGAAATAAAAACATACTAAGAAATATTCAGTATGTGTAGGATTCAAAGTTCATGGTGCGCCAGCATAATAACACACAATGTAACCGTACAATTTACTACATTCTGAAAACCAAAACTAAAGCTCTTGAATCTCGAATATTATTTTTTCTAGCTTTTATTCAGACTTAACTTGAAACGTCTTGTGAGAGTTATACTAATAAGGCTTGAAAAACTCACCTCTGTTGGAGCAAGCAATTGAATATGATCATACAAGATCTAAAAAATCAAACGATTCACAAGCATCTTTCAAGTTATGATAACGTCCCGTCATTCAATTTTCGTTAACAAACGCCTTACACTGAAATAACGTTGTTAAATCTGATTCGATCAAAAAGATCAATACTCATATAACTAATGATCTCGCCCTTAAAACCATTGGTACCAGAATGTGTAGTTCGTTGTTTCCAAGCAAATAAATGGACAAAGATAAACATTATCACCGCTCTGGGACAAAAGAGGATTTTCTCTCCGTCGTAGCATTATTGTCGAAAAACTTGAAAATCGATCAGGTTGCTCAGTAACAACAAGCTACACATTTGGTTTCCAATGGCTTTTAAGGTAAGATCATAAAGTATGCGAGAATACTTGAAGGAAAAATTCAGAAACGAAGGACGTAAAGCAGCTCGAGTTTCTAAAGTAATTTTTCAAACAAAGTGAAGTTTACTTTACTTTACTTCCCTTCCGAAGGAAGTCGTCACTTAAATTTTTAGTGACTATCTCGGGGATGGGATTCGATCCCAGGTCCTCGGCGTGAGAGGCGTGTGTTCTAACCACTACACCAGGTCCGTTCCCACAAAGTGAAGTTAAAAAATGTTAAATGTGAGTACTCAACTTCGCTAAGTTATTAATATCATTAGGATATAAAAATTATTGATTGAATAAAAAATAGTTTGAAAATGGCTTCGTAATGTCTCATAGCGCTTGAGCTTTCGAATTAATGAACTGAATGTGAAAAACTTCAGCGAAAAGTGATTGCAGCGCGTAGTATGCAACATGGGAACATTCTAACGGTATTAAAATGCCTCTTTCATCTGTTTGAAATACAGCGGTCACACCATTATGGTTTATTTTTATTTGAATTGCATGTGTGAGCGAGTGACAAATAATCGTGACTAAGTTTTTCCAAAACTTACCCTCAAAAAGACTAAAACTCATTTTTTTACACATTTTAATTCTAATTTCCGCCTAGAGCTTGAAAACAACTAAATAAACTAACTTTGAATCAAGTTCAAATGGTACATTTCTTCTCATAATTACGACAAATAAAAAAACTGTTGAAATATCATTGGTTTCCTTTGAATGTGTGGACTTATACCTTCAAAAGGGCGTTACTTAAAAATTGGGCACCGCCATTTTTTTCTTAAATTTTGCCCAGATATGCAGCTCATTCATAAAAAACGTTTTGTGAGCACAGACTTGATGGCGAATATTTTTTTTAAGAATTTCTTCACAAATGAAACAAAAGAGTACAGTAATTCTGCAAGATATTCTTCAAAAATTCCAACCGAAACTGCGTTGAATTTTTCTTGAGCAAGGTTAAGCTATCTCATTCAAATTATCATTACGCCCATAGCTGGTACACCTACCTTAGTTATAAAGTATCATCTGTAAATTTCTTCAGAAATTATGTCTAAAATTTTTTGCACAATGCCACCAAAAGTGTTTTCTAGTGATTATTTCAGGAGGTACTGCGATAAGGCATTTCTCTAGTTTTATGTCCAGAATCGCCCAAGATGTCTCCAAAGATTCCTCCTAGAATACAATTCCAAAGAAATTTGTCTTAGGTTTTTTAGACATTTCACCAGAGCTGTCAAGATTTCTTCTGGAATTCATTCTGAGATCGCTGAAAAAACATATGCAGAAAAATCCTTCAAGCGTTCATTACAGGATTTATCCATAAATTCCTCAAGGATCTAAAAAGCTTTTACAATGAATTCTCCTGAAATTCCTACAAAGAAAACTACAAAAATTCTTGTATGATTTTTATATAACCGAAATATCTTTAAGAAATATGAACAGAATTCAGAAATTCTTCTTGAATATTTCTATGCACGATTATGGAGAAAATCTCAGAAAAAAAAAACAATAGTAATAATGTCTAAAGGAATCTTCGTAGTTAATCCTAGATATTTACAACAGTGATTAAAATTTCGAACGAATCCTCGAAAAATGTCTTGGAAAGATTCCCGAAGACAGTCCTCACATCCCTGGTTAACCCTGGAGAGTAATTCTAGACGGGTCCTGTGTAGAAATTCTTGGCCAATTTTTAAGAAACTCCTTGAAAAACAACTGCAATTTTTGTTTCAAAGAATTATTTAAAGTAAATCCAAAGGGAATCTCACAATAAACTTGATCGGAAAATTACCATATAAAATCTGTAATAAGTCTCCCCAAGCTATAATTTTAGTTTTGAAAGAGTAAGCAGACGGATATTGGAACGGTCATTCGATTCTGCTTAATTCATGATAAATCACTTGCTTGTGAAAATGACTTCAAAACTGATAATATGTGGCAAATTTTTATCCTATTTACAAGTAGTAATAAATCCTTAAACATTTAAACAAGCTAGTGTCAAAATTAATTGTTTGGGAACTGGTCCTTTCCTTCCGATGAGTGGACTGTATTATGGTGATTTGGGTAGCGAATCCTTTGGTGGTTGAAGTGGACGTCCGCTGGGTGGTCAGCTGACCGATTCTTGGTAGGGTTTCTCGGGGTTTTATCCACTCAACACACCATTTAAAACTTGACAATTTATTCACAAGGTCCATTACACATTACAAAACACTTTATTTAAAAACAACTACATTTATTATACTAGCTAACAATTATACACATATTTGGGATTTGGGATTTATAATTCCTGGCTCCGTCTAAGCCATTTGCCGATCCTTTTCACACTGAACTTCGGTAATTGGGTGCGCGGTACGAACCGTTTCGTCATCGGCCTTCCGTTGCCTTTCATTCTCCACCAGTGACGATCTATGCTGCATCGAGGGGTTCGTCGATGTGACACGACACTCGAACATTAATAAAGGAGTTCAAACAGAAACTGACTGCACGGTATAAATCAAAATTTCTCACAACATAACAATCGAAGGTATACCACAGGAGATTCTGCAAGGAAACTTTCAAAGCTTCATTTGGAAATTTCTTCAGGATTTGTTTCACAGCAACAGTTTAAAGCAATTGTTTAAAGAGTTTTTCAAATGATATGCTTAGTAGAATTGTTGAACGATATCCGGAAAAGCATCTTGCAAATTTATTTAACGTTCAACACTCTGTTATCGTAATCATCGTCATCATCGAAACTTCAAAACTAAAAATTATTCGATGAAACAGTATTCACTGTGTTTCGGTTGGAGAATAGAATACAGTGAAAAGTTTTCCCTGTAAATTTTCTTGATTTTGAACGACAAACTTCTTTCGAAAATTCCGAAATCAATGACGAATCGTGCTCTCTTAAAACATTCCTGATGACATACCTGGAGGCATAATTCTAGAAATTTAAGGATGATCTCCAAAAGAAATTCTTGGGTGATTTTTGAAAACTTCAAAAAAGAACTTATTCAGAAATCTTTAGACAGATTCAATGAAGATTTCTATGGGGAAAATATACAGCATGAAGTAGTCAATGATATAAAATCTGGAAGATTTCAACAGACTTCGGTAAGAATCTCAGGTGCAATTCTTCAAGAATCCAAAAAAGTATAGGGGAACTTCTCGCTCCAAAAAAAATACGCTCCTGCAGTCTTAGGACTCTGGACCAGACCCATACTGTAACACCAGGATTAACACTGGAACTCCAGGATCCTAACTAGACACTCATCATCCATATTGGAATCCCAACAGTATCCATAAATCAACACTGGATTCTCAGGATCCATACTGAAATCTACACTCGAATATTAGTATCCACACTGGAATCCAAATGTCTACACTGGAATCTCAGCATTCACACTGTAATGCCAGGGTCTACACTGAAATCCCAGGATTTCCCCCTCAATGGAATACCAGGTTTTACACTAGAGTACAAGGATTTACACTGGAACCCCATAATCCACACTGGAACACCAGGATCTTCACGGCAATCCAAGGTTCTAAATCGAAACCCAATGGTCCCTAAATTCTAAGATCTACTCTAGAAATCCAGGCTCTACCCTGAAATCCATGGATGAACACTGGAATCCCAGAGTCCATACTTCAATCCAATGATTTACACTGTTATCAAAGGCCCTACAATGTAATTCTAAGACCAACACTGAAATTCTAATATTAACACTTTAATCCTAAGATTTACACTGTTACCGAAGGATCCACACTGAAATATCAAAATCTAGGCAGAAATCTCTCATCTGTAATCTCAATACTGGAATCCAAGGATCCACACTGCGATTCCAAGATTCACACTGTTACCCTACGATCCACATCACAGTCCCAGGATCCACTCTGAAATTATTCGATCGACACTACAGGCCCAGGATTCACTCTGAAATAAAGGGACCCACACTGACATACCAGAATCCACGCTGGAGTTCTGCATCCAAACTGGTATCTCCATATCCACACTGCGATCCACAATCCCAGGATTTTTACTGAAATTTGCGATTCATATTACAATCCCAGAATACTGTTATCAAGCGATCCACAATGAAATACCAGGATTCTAAGTGGAATTCACACTGCAGTTCCAGGATCCACACTAGAATCCTAGAATTCACATTTGAGTCCCAAGTTCCACACTAAAATTCAGCGATCCACATTACAATCCCTGGAAAACCTACGATTTACACTACAATTTCAAGATTCACACTTAACTGCTACAATCGACACTGTAACCACAGGATCTACACTGAAATCCTACAATACCAGGATCCACAGTGGAATCAAAGAAATACCAGCTTCCACACTGAAATCCCAGGATCGACACTGAAATATCTGCTCTGGAATACCATGATCCATCCTGAAATCCCAACGATCTAATTATTCACACTGAATTCCGAAACCCAGACTGTCTCCCTGGATCCATTCTATACTCTTTCATGAATTTCTGGTTTGGAAACCACGCTTATTCAGCCATTCCATGAAAAACCGATCTAGTGGGTCACCGAATTCCGTGAAAATTTGCTGTTTTGTTCCTTATATGAAATAAGGATACACGTGATTTTTTGGATTTTTTGGTTAGCGTGAGCATTTCCGAAATAGGGTGACCAGAAAAATCGCGATTTTGCAAAAAAAAAAAAAATTGAATTATAACTTTTGAACCGCTTGTTCGATTTTCAATTTTCTGGGACGGAATGAAAGCTAAAGATTTTGAAAACATTTTTTTTTTTCATGAAAAAGAAAATTAACAGATTTTTGGGAAATTTTTATATATTTTCATGTGAAAAAATCAGAGTTTTATATTTTTTCTAAAAAGCTGAAATCTTAAGCTTTCATTCAATAAAAAAGATTGGAAATCGGTTGAACTGTTCAAAAGTTATGATTTGTTTAAAAATAAAAAATGTAATGCGTTAAGACCTACAGTGTGTGCCGATAAAAAATGACTGAATTTTTATTTTCAGATAAATATATCTCAAAAACCGAAAAACATATATCGCCTTAAATTTGACAGTCATCGTAAAATTTTCTGAACTTTAAAAAAAAATGAGAACTGCAATAGCTTCTTTTGTCCCAAGGCCTTCAAAACATGAAAAAACTATTTTTTTAATTTTTCTTATGTAAAATAAATTAATTTTTTGTAAAATTTCACATTTTCCCTGAAAATTCAAAATCGTAAGCTTTTATTGCGTCCAAAATAATTGAAAAATGCAAAATCGTGTTTTTTTTGGTCCTTTTATTTCGGAATTGGTCACCCTAATCAAAAATCCAAAAACATCCTTATTTTAGATAAGAAACAAACTAGAAAATTTTCACGGAATTCGGTGACCCACTAGATTGGTTTTTCATGGAATGGCTCTATTGTAACATAAGACGAGCGTGGTGGTGCCGACAAGAGCTAAAATTGAAATATTTTATGCTTACAGTGCAACCTAGTGGAAGAAAATTTAATTTAAAAAAACTGTCATAAGAGTGCTCTTAAGCCCTTCATAAACTTTGCCAAAAATACCATTCACCTATTTTGTCTTAAAACCATAATTGTATTCATAAAAGTATCTGATCTTAAAATAGATCATTGGTCGTTAATGAGTTAAGTATAATTTTCAAAAAACAAATCCATAACATTATTTGAATATAAAATCAAAACATCAACAAAAATAAGCTATAATTACAGTGATTTTCCTGAATTTGACTTCAAGAATAATCAAAATTCTTCCATTTATTTTCTACTCTTGACTTATCAGCTTGGTATCTTTTCAAATTACTATTCCAATTGGCACAACTGTTTTTAAAATGGCGTTTTGGATGCATGTACATTTCTTGAAAATCAATACATTTAAATAAGGAGCCGGATCCTATGCTTGGCACTTTTCATTTAATTCGGCAGGGGGTTTTCTGAAAGCAGCTGAACTTATATTTAGCCACAATTTGGCTGGGAAAACCCCCTATGCCAAAGAGAATCATGGAATTGTACTTCTTTACCCATATACTGACGTGACACAAGAATTTGAAAAATCTGATGCAAATGATAAATGTTATTTTCTATCGTCTACTATATAATCAAAAAGTGATGGTGTTTGTGTGTCACAAATTGGCTTGATCATGGAACAACGGATTGGCGTTGTTCTTTCACTGTTGCGTTTCGTCTTGTTTGTGAGTTAAAATATTGGTTGTAATGATTTGAAAAGTAGGGAAAACGGGAAACATATTTTTGACAGTTTTTAAGAGATTTCCCATGGCCTACTTCAAAGCTACTACTTTACAATCAACTAGCTTTAAAGGGTGTACGGAATCAAATTGCCCCATTTAAAAATGGCCTTAACTTTTTACCCGTAGGGTATTTTCTATTGAAATTGTGTTTTTTTTTTGTTTTTTATTTGTTATGGTGTCTTCTATACCAATCTGACACATTTGGTCAGAATTCTTCTATACTGTCTTCTATACCAATCTGACACATTTGGTCAGAATTTGAAAATGTGGGTGTAATTTGTTAAATGTGTATTCGTTTACATTGTGTAAATTTCCCTAGCAGATGTGCACTCGTCGTGAAGATAGAGTCGGAAGTATAGCAGCGGCGTACAGAAATTTTGTGCACGTACCTCGAAAATTGGATCTATCTCATCGTGCCATCAGCAGACAGCTGGGAATGGTACATTCTACGGTGTCTCGTGTTTTAAATCGGTACCACGAACGTTTGACAATTGATTGGAAAGAAAAAAAGTTGCAAAAAAGGATCTCCGTACAGTGTTAAGGATCACAAATGGGTAGTTCAAGCTTTCAAGATGAATCCCAACAGTTCAGTTCGATATGCTGCGAAGAAACTGAATCTATCGAAAACTTTCGTGCATGATGCGAAAAAACGTGAAGGACTGCATACGTACAAAGTCTATAGGGCGCCTTATTGCGATAAACGGCAGAATACGGTAGGTAAAACACGTGCACTGAAGTTCTAAACCCAGATGTAGAAGAAACCACATTGCCTCGTTCTGGATGACGAGACGTATGTAAAAGTAGGCTCCAATTTTTCACTACTCATCATAAATTCGATGTCCCTGAGGACGTTAGAAAGCAGAAGATGTCAAAGATTGCCAAAATATATACATGATTTGGCAAGCAATTTGCTCGTATGGAAAACGGAGCACCCCATTCGTGACAACTGGAACGGTCAATGGGCAGGTGTACCTAAAGGAGTGCCTCCAAAATCGTCCACTTCCTCTTCTGAGGTCACACGATGGTCCTACGAATTTCTGGCCGGATTTGGCCTCGTGCCATTACTCGAAAGTGGTTTTGGAGTGCTACAAGGCTAAGGAGGACAAGTTCGTGTCGAAGCATCTCAACCCCCCAACAGCGAACAGCGGCCAATTCAGATGTACTGGGCCATTATGAAGCCCGATGTGTCTGCTTACTAAGGAAGTGAAATCGGAGGAAGATATGGTCGGTGTTCAGACAGACTGAACCAAGTGCTTTTTCATGGTTTCAGAAAAACGTACGCCAGTCATTCAAAATATCTAAATTTTTGCATTATTTGTTGTAATAATGGAACTAGTTTATTTCATAATGCATTGGTATCAAAATTACATCGAAAAAATCAGAATTGATGGAGCCCTTTACGTATCTTTAGAACGTTAAAATATCAGCTAGTCCGGTCTGTCTGAACACCGTCCATATGAAGAAAAAATGGCTGCTACACAAAAATAGTTGGTCCAAGTTTTGTACAGGACCTGCTATCAGCTATGAGTAGTGTGAAGAGAAAAGTTCGTGCATTTCGATATGGAATTGAAATTGAATAAAACAAACATGAGAAATATGTTTTATTTTACTCCCTGAAAGTTTGAAGATGGTTGGTTACGTGCGAAATTTGCTAAATTTTTGTGTGTGTCGCAATTTCATTCCGTACACCCTTAACTATCGGCCCCTTGAACCTCAAATCCTGGAGTCAATAAAAGCTAGTTACCATGAGCTCCACGATAATTTATTTCCGAGTAAAAATCCATAATTGACGCCAGCACAGAAAATTCTCAAGAAATGCTACCACTGTTGCATCGTTCTGTAGCAAGAATCTCAATCCATCAGGTGGACCAGTTGGGCCTAAATAAATGGTCGAAGGAAATGTTTCTGTTTTCTCTTCCGAGGGAAGACCGATCCGTCGTGGTCCCTCGAGGTATCCAAGCAATGCAATTACACACTTGGGCAACGTTTGATGAAATATTAACGGAGCATTGCTGGAGGTGCTCACAGTGGAACATACACAGTGAAAAATAATGAAACGAGTTCTTGAGTGAAATTTACATGAAAAATTAGGAAAACAAAAACTGAATCTCAGCAGCGATATTTCATTGATTCTGTTGACAGAAATATACCGCTCTATTATAAATTCTGAGCATGACGTATGTGTAAAACCATTTTTGTGACATATATCACAAAATCTGGTTTGAATTATCATTTTCCAAACTTTTTTCATCCAAACGTTGATCTGATCTTATTTGATAAACACATCATTAACTGATTTTCTCATGAATACTTGGATTCAGAATATGACTCAAGTTCTTAGCTTAGACTGACCACACATATCAATGGTTGCCATTCCGTGATCGACCGAAGTCAGTGAAGATGCACAAAGAGTCAACTAGAAGTTCGGCTGGGATTGGCCATAATATTCATCAGTGTACATAATTAAGGTGTTCTAAATATTTTTACAGGGTCAGTAATGGCGCCAGCCTCGTCCTTGCAGTTGGGCGGGATTGGGGGAAGGAATGTTAGTGTGTAACCTTTGCTATTTGGAGACCGTGTTTTACTCTGCATCTCCACAAAGGTATCCCTCCCAGTAACCTTTGTTTATAGGGAGGATCGTTAGGTCACACAATTCACTTTGATAATCGATTATCAAATTATTTGTGAGATATAAACATGAAAAAATAAATAATGTCAATGAAAATAATGTCGACACTTGAAGTGACAACATTTCTACAGCTGTCATAAGTACATAAGTTACCATATTTAACTCATATGAATAAAAAACAACCCGACTGGCTGGACCATCACAGAATACTCTTATGTCAGTGGTGAATCATTCAAAGTTTTTTTTAATTAAAAAGAATTTTTTTTCCTTAATTCAAAGGAAATTGAATATGAAAGAAAAAAATCAGTTAAACATTAATCATTCATTAATAAGAGTTTATGCCGACACTCACATCGACGAACCATTCATAGTTTGTAGAAAAATAATGTTTAAGTCCCATCATTGTAACGATTAAATGTGCAGTCATACATGTTTTACAGATTTGAAATAAAAGCATGAAACGAGCTCAGCAATTGATCCTTCATTCTCAATTGAGCAGCCACAATCCAATTTCAGCTTTACTTAAAGTTATTCTGAATATGACTCAAATTCTGTTCACAAATTAGGATACAAGAAAGATTTTTTCTGTCTGTGTAAATTCACTTTTGATATACTGAGACCACCATCAGCGCTGAAGGCCACCTTCGTTCACTGCCATGAGCGACGACGGCGTCGTCGACCAGTTGCTTCTGCTATCAAATTCAATTAAATCTTTTGTTTGCCTTTCGCCGCCAAGGAGCAGCAAGAAAGCACAACCAGAATCATAAACTAGCTAAACCAATGAGCCGTTGACTGTCGAGCACGCAGCAGCTCCTTGTGTATCATTATTTCCTAATTAATTTGTGCACCTATAAATATTTGTTTTACCCCTTTGCGGACTGGAAACTTTCAAGCCATTATCCCTTTGGCTTTCTCCTTACCCCTTTCTCAATCGTCCAAATCGAGAGACCTCATGAATGGATGCTCAATCCTTTTGTTTCTGAAATCGTTAATTAGCCTTCCATCGTTTTCATTCCTTGTGCTATGGGACGAAAATAAAAAATTCCGGACAGAAGTCCAAAAACCAAATTGAGCTTTGCTTTTATGTCCAAAATTCAAAATTCTTGGAAATAGGAATTTCTTAGAAAATTATGAAAGCCTCCGGAATTTTATCGTGAAATTTCGTTTTTTGGCCCATAGTTCCCTGCGGTGGGAAAGCACCATGGGGCCGAATTAAAGCCGAAATTCCACCGTCGCACTTCGCTGGTGGAAACAAAAGAGAACGAACGACCTTGGCGCACCGGAATCAATGAGTGGGATCAATTTTCTTTTGTTTTTACTTCCACTCCGACTCGGACCGAGTCCGAGAACAAAAACAATCCAAAGGAATGCTAACGATTGAATAAATATTTGTGGATCATTAGGCTCCTTGTTCCAACGGCACTTCCATCGTATCAAGTGGCGTACGATGGCGAAAGCCAGTGCCAGATGAACAATACCAGCAATCGATCTCGCTACTCGACCAGTGGATTACAGCAGGATTGTAATAGATTTTGTTTCTTGGTCAGCACGTTTATTGCTAGAATTTTGACTGATTAGTAGCACAAATCAATCAAAAAATAAAACTAAACTGAAACAGAATATGATTTATACAAAAAATAAAAACAAGACTCCTTATGTTTTATATTGATTAAAAACGTGATACATTTTGTTATTTTCCATGACCAAGGATGGAAATCTAGTGATCATGATATGATTTTTTCCATCCTTGTCCATGACAGAATCAATACAGAATTTGTAATTTCTCGAATTTGAAATAAAAATGCCCATGTATAAGCAATTGCTCTCAATTTATTCATAACAAACTGCTGTTAAATAAATTTAAAACAGCTCTTGTTTTAATTATGTTATAACTTTCTTCACCAATTTAAAATGCTTCTAACCAAAATGAAACAAAATTTGTGATTCTGATTGTGTATCTGTGGATTCTGATACAATCCACTGGTCAGGCACCGACGGTACTGTGGTAAATTTCGGTGCTGCACATCCGGTTCCCAAGTGAATTGCTCCATCCCATAACTTATGCTTCGGACTTTGATCCGAGTTCGAACTCTCGAAAATGTACTTGCTGCCGGCGCGCCATCAGTCTGGTTCGGGGGAGAATGGGGCCTGAATTAATTTTCTCCAGTGAATAATTAACTACGACGAGAGCTGACCGACGTCTACTGTTGAGGCAGATGGATTAGAATGTTGATTTTAGGGTTTTCCACTGAAGTTGGCTTGTTGCGGGAATTGGTCGATTAAGGATTAAGGGTCAGAGCAGACTGACAGGGTTGAGATTCTTGGAATGAAAAACGGAGAATGATTGATTCGGTGGTCTAGACTAGCAACATTGTAAGGTTCATGGGAAAAGTAAAGAAAAAAGAATTGAACTTAAAAGGGTAGAATAGGATGTACAAACCTAATTGTTACCCGCATCACTATAAGTCAGCAGTCTGCATTTATAGGAGATTACCTGTAAATGTAGAAAGAAAAAAATGTTTATTAGTAACAGAATTAGGACCTTTACATTGATTATAATGATACATTTCTTCGAGCAGGGAACGTCATGGTAATGATTAGTAAGCATTGAAATCAAAGTTGAGCTTTATTTAAACGAAACAAGCTTTTCTGCGGATTCGACACGGTAAAAATAATTATTTCGAGAAAGATACGTTCAAATTCACGGTTAATTGCATACTGACATGCACAAGCTAATGGTGTCATATTTATACTCTGCTCTGCCCTATTGAACTTGTATGGAACATTCTAATAGCCTATTGTTGCATGCAAAAATGTATTTTTTAGCTTTTATTGTTTTAACTGTTTTACAATAAAAGCTACTGTAGAATATTCTGGACACGTCAAAGAACGATAAACAATCTGGATCTGGAATGACCTTGATGGTAAGTAGAACTTTGATTGAATCATAATGCCCATCATAAACCCAGTGACTGTCCACTTCTAGAAACTAGATATGTATACTGCACACCAAAAAAATCTTAGATTTACACGTAACGTTATTTTAGTTTTAATCATGCAAATCCATCTCTCATGTATTCTTCAATGATAAAACCTATAAACACATCTATTCTACCCAATATTGTTACCAAATTCCTTAATATTGAACGCGAAACGTGCTCTCTCAAAGAATGTTGCTTGCAAAACGGCTCGGTTTACATGATTTTCCCGCTGAAAATTAAATCATAAATAATGCACATGACATGACAAGCCGTCGATCCATCCATGTGCATTATTTTTAGCAGAATATTCAACGTGGAATCATGTAAACTAAGCCATCTTGTTTGCAATTTCACTTTCAAGATACAAGAAAGCATGCAACATTGGCGAATGTTGCATGTAAGATCATAAAATGTTTCAGTTTCACTCAAGATTGCAAGCATTTTTGAATGCAATGAGACAGTTTACATTATTTATCGTTGATTATTCAGTTAAAATTCGTTTTACATGATATAATGAAAATCTACGTGCCAAGTAAATTTGAGAATTTTTTGCTGTGTGGCACTTCTGAAAAAAAAAAAATCATTTGAATCCATTAAGAATTCGCTGAGCGGTGAGGGTTTTAACATTTTTGCTTTCACTCAGGCCTATACGGGTTAAAAGTTCTCAAAGCAATTTCTTCATAAGTTGTTTTGAAATTCCTGTATCTATTCCTCCAAGGTTTTTGTTTCCAAAAGTCTGTAAAAGAATTCAACTTTGAATTACTAAACAATTCTTGGAAACATCATTTTCAAGAAATTTTCACAGAATTATTCAAAACATACTTCTAGTATCTCTCACAAATTAAAAATCTTTTTAAATATCTTGAGCAAATTGCACAAAATATTCATTCAAGTATTTATCATATGGTACAGTAAAAATGAAAATATTTCTGAAACAACTGGAATGAGTACTAGAGGCAATCATGGAGAATATACCTGTTCACTTTTTCTAAGGTATCCTTGCCACATCCAAATCCGAACTTATTTAGAAAGTTATCTGTGAATCTTCTGATCCTCAAGCCCAAACCTTACCGTGCGATCTATTTTGAGCCGATGGTGATGAATTGTCTATAGAGTTCAAAGATATGATGTCTTAATCATAGGTTACTTCAATTTTCATAGAGTGCATTCGTGTTGGCAACCCTATAAGAATTTAGAATATAGAGTGATACATATTCAATTATTTCAATTATTTTTAAAAAGTGAACAGGTCTTATGGAGAAGTTCTCGAAGAAATACTTAGAAACATTATCTGGAGCAACTGGTTATTAAATTCTTAGAAGAATTCATATAGTGTGACTTTAGATAAATTTCCTATTATATTATCTGAGAAATTCTTCGAGTTCCTTGAATAATCACTGAAGATACATTTTAGATTTTATAAAACTGAAGATTCATCTAAAAAGACAAACAAGAACACTTAGATAAGTTTCTGAAATTTCAATGAGGAACCCAGAAACTCATGGAAAAAATCCATCAAAAAATCTGAATAGAGTCCTAACGTTTTTGATGAAATCTTTTCTTATATAATAGCACGATAGAGTATGTTCTTGCAGCTACTTTGGCAATATTTCCTGCTCATTGAACAGCTAGTTTATTAAAGATATTTTAATTAAAAAAATACTTTATAATTTCAACCTTGACACTATTGATTACACAGCGAAACCAAGATGACATTTTTACGTGTCTACATGTCACTACAGGTTGCCAAAGTTGTATAAAACGCTGGATTTATTGATGTTTACATTAAAATTTAAAGTATGGTTTATCAAACTTTTTTGCGATCAAATCCACCAAGCATGCAAAATAGGACTTTACCTTTTACTACAGATATTATTTGGTGAAATTTCATGATTAAATTTAGATTATATCGATTTCTTCAACATGCTTGCAGTTCAAAATAACATATGTATGGCAAAGTTTCCTAAACCATTGTTAAACACATGAAGTTTGGATTTTGTGACAATATCAGCAAATAAATTGCCATACAATCTGGAAAACTTGCATGCAAGTTGCCTGAAATAGTCGAAACAGCCAATATCTCAAAAACTAGACGAGCTAATATTTTTGAAAACGGCAACGGATTCAGCAACCCTCCTTATTCAAGTTGATAGCGGTATTCAGGCGCTTGAGACAAAAACGTGTACCACAGTGTTATCTTTGATGTCCGCTTCGCTCTCAAACTTCCACTGGGGTTTTGCTTGTTGAAACAGGTCCTATCTGATATTTTGAAAAAGGAACACGGAAAACACAATTCAGCCAAAATCTGAGTTAAAATCTAGCGATGTGGCATAAACTCAAAATACAAATGAATTTGGTTTTAAGATTTAAACCAATAAAAACATTGAAATATGGAGATAACGTGTAATTCTGACGTAAGCTCAAGCATTGGGTTAACAATTAAGACCGGGTTTTAGAGGCCATTTATTGAAATTTCATGTTTATTATTCTTTTATATTGAATCACCTATGGAATCTCTCAAAACGGCCTAAAGAAACCTCAGGAATATACGCTAAAATTGGAAATTTTTGACCCCCACCTCTCCCTGCGTAACGCTTTTTGTATGAAAAATATCAAATTTGTGTATGAGTCGTAACGCTTGAGCCTACTCCCCCCTCCCCCTAGAGCGTTACGTATTTTGTGGATGCCGCCTAAAATCTTTTATTGTGAATAAAAGACTGAATCCCTCATAGAAAATACAGGATTTTTCTTGAAATCCATATAACAATATTTGTATAACTAATGTTGGTACCCCAAATGCCGTTTCCCCGAATACCCGTTCTTCGAACGCCAGTTCTCCGAATATCCTGTTTACCCGAATAGCTTATTACCCCAAAAAGAATTTTTCATAAATTTGTAATTTGAAGGCAGTGAGCGAACCGGTCATTTGATATGCATCCTTCTTTTTTTGAACGGAAGTTAATTCGAATCACATTTCGGGGGAAACGTGTCATTCGGGAAAAGGGTCATTCGGGGGAAAAGTAGCACAATCAACTAGGCCAGTTCCCCGAATGCCGGCTCTTCGAATACCGTTTCCCTTAATTCCCCGAAAAGATTGAAAAGATTTTGACACTCAAATTTTTCATAACATTGTATTTTTAACGCATTGAACGACCCGATTATTTGATTTGCATCCATCCTTATTTGATATGAGGTTCTTTCGAATCACATTTCAGGTCATTCGGAGAAAAGGGTCATTCGGAGAACTAGCATTCGGGGAAATCACATTTGGGGGAAAGAAGCACAATCAAGTGAGCCTGTGCTACTTTTCCTCGAATGTTGTTTCCCTGAACGCCAATTACTTGAAGGTCCGTTCTTCGAATACCCCGTTTCCATCAATAGCCCATTTCCCCGAAAAGATTTTGACACTTACATTTGTAATAAGTTTGTAATTTAAAAGCGATGAGCGGTCGATTTTAAAACATTTCCTCGAAAAACATTTTCCCGAATGTGTTTTCGCCGAAGAACTTTCTCCCGAAAACCATTTCCCTGAATGCACTGTTTCCTCGAATGTATTGTTTCCTCAAAAGCTTTTTTCTAACAAATTGTCTCATTTTTTTAATGAATTATTCGGCGTCATGGAATAAATTCAGCAAGTTAGATAATTGCTTTAAATATATGACAATTTCAATTTGCAGGTCTTCTTTTAAAAATATTTTGAAAAAGTTAAGTTCGGTATTGAAATTTCATTATGCTAAGAATCGTAATAAAAATGCATCATATGTAGAAAGTGGATTTTGAAAGATTATCTAAGTCGAAGAGGCGAACAAATTTGATGTCTAATGTCGTTTATCCGAACATGATTCATCTAAACGACATCTGGCTGAATGGGCAATTACAAGATTATGAAATTAAGTTTCACTGATTGAACACAGTTTGCAAGATTTCAAGGCGTTCTCAAAAGGGACATCTTGATCCCCACTGCATAAGAACTTTTAAAGAATGAAAGAGTCGATAAGTTTATTTGGGACGCATCTGACAGATAAGCGCATCGCATCGAGGCTATTATTCGATCATTATTTCCGCCCTAGTAGTTTTTTGTTGGCATGTTTTAGAATTTTTTTCTGTAACAATAATTTATATTCTTAAATTGCTTGTTTTAAATTTTATAATTTGAAAATTTAATCAAAATTTATCAATTTGAGATCTTCCTTACTTTACTAGGTTAATAATCATTAATCCTTAAAACGAAACTTTGATCAAATTTTCATATGAATTTCATGAACAAAATCCATAAGGTACACCGGGGCAAGTTTAAACGGGTGGGGCAAGATGAAATGCAAAGTTTTGAATATGTTTTCAATCAATATTGGCAGGTTTTCCTACACTATAAGTTTATTCCATCTGTTAACTTAATGTTTCTGTAGTTGAATTTCTCATCGTATTAAAATTTCACTACGATACCTCTTCATTTCATCTTACCCCAGCCGTTACAACTTGCCCCGGTGTACCTTACAGCAATTGTTCAGGAAAATCTTATTTTAAGGGGATTTTTAGGCGTTATTTTTTGAGATCATCTGTATAAATTCTTGATGAGCTTAATACCTTTGGGGAACATTGATGTTTTATTTAAAAACTCTTGGAAGAGCACTTGTGTAATGCTTGGAAAACCCTTGGATCAGTTCTTGGAGCAATTTTTTTGAAGATTGCTTGGAGCTGGTAGGTGAGAAAGTTTCTATTTTTCTAGGTTATTTCAATGGAAATTCATCGATGAGTTTCTTGAGGTAAGAGATTTAATTTGTC
The DNA here is from genome assembly GCF_002204515.2 of Aedes aegypti. NCBI lineage: Eukaryota > Metazoa > Arthropoda > Insecta > Diptera > Culicidae > Aedes > Aedes aegypti. The sequence continues at coordinate 388,385,750 of NC_035108.1, forward strand.
TAATTTATGGAGGATTTTTTTTTCAGCACGTATGGTTGTCTGGTTCTCTATATTTGTGCTCTTTTAAGGTTTGGCTTTGATGCATCTTGTCCTTTTTATTGTTTGTTTGTGACGGCTCTAATTATCGACTCTCTGAGCATTAGGAATCGTAAATGTATCACGAACTACAATCCATACTCTGGTACGCATAAAAAAGCACGACAAGATCATCTACCAAAGTTTTCAATCTACATCATGTTCTTCTTTCAGCTTCATGTATACTTTCCCAATAAAACCGCTTCGCGAAGAGAATATGAATGTCTTGAACGAACGAGGGACTCGAAGAACATTGCTGCCTTGAAGACCGACTAATATGGAGCACTATACTGCTGAGCAACATCACACTAGGTAATATCTCGAAAGGGACAGTCACCATCCAGTTTAATGAACTCCATAAAACCAAAACGTGATCGAGCCATTCGGTCGAACTACTTTTTGCTCTTGGTTTAGCCTTTTGAAGCTCGGTGAACAACAAATCAGCAATTCGTCACAGCAAGCATCAAAAATCCTCTTCGCTTTCTCCCGTACAGTCCAAAATGCCGAACAAGAGCAGCGCAAAAACAAACTGTGCTTGCTTACTGCTCAATGAACTCGTTGAATTAAAATATCAAACCAGGCGTGCGGCACATTTTCGTGATTAGCCGCTCCAGTGGACCGACCGGCGACGTGTCCCCCTACCGGCACTTTGGCTCTTTTTAACGACCCCCCGACCGACCGACCGCCCGACCGAAAGCAGCAAATACTACCGAACAAACAAACGGAGCAAGTAGTAGCTGTTTAGTTTTTTTTTTTTTTTTTTTGTTGGATCAGGGGGTATCAGACCGTGCCCCCAGAACACCCTACAAAAAAAATTGAAGATGGTTTTAAATTTATTATATATTTGAATATAGATACAATGCAGGATAACTATCGTAAAAGTAAAAAAGTAATTTAAAGTCTATGACCTAAAAGTATCCTTATGGTAGGCCTGGATACGCCCTCGCACACAAGATAAAATAAAATTTTATTATTTTATATCCTATGAAACTTCGCCCCAATCGAACTTTTGCCCTATTTTACTCTATGTTTATTTTTTGTTGAGCAGATAATCATCAGAAATTTTGTTATCTCGTTTAGTAATTTAGCACTATAGAAGTTTCTCGTAATATCAAAGATATTCTGTTTAACGTCACTGAACTTTTTTTTTCAATCTTTAATAATTTAAATTTTCAATTAACAATAGAAAAACAGGTGTTCCAATCATTTTTTTTTTCTTCAAAAAGTGCTTCGCAAGCCATAAGGTCTAAAAACCCCTGCGTTGTATCATGGCAGCAGAATAGCCTAGTAAAGTACAACATGAAACTCAACCAAAAAAGCATCACTCTTGAATGGGGTCCAAAACAAACAGCGGTGCGCTTCAGTGAGCGCCCTCTCAAATCAAAAAGTCCCAGGGTCTTTGCCGTCCATACCGAAAATCAATCTCTGATGGCAAATGTGGGCAACAAACAACGAACAGCAACAACACTCACTTCGTTTGCCTTTTGTCGAGATTAAAATCGTTCAGTGTGAAATTGTTGATGTACCTTTCCGTAGACCTAAGAAGCGAAGACTGTGATGGTTAGTAATTTCTACCAGTAGGGTTGGAAGAAGGTTACAACAACAACAGTACGATGGCTCGCCTTCAATCAGAGGATCTACTATTTTTACAACGCTCATCTCGGAAATCTTGTTCACTCTACTCACCTATTTAGCATTTATAGGTGGGGTTCTCTTTTTATTGGATGAGTGAGGGTTAGATAGGGAAGCTGATGCTGCTGCAGCATTGAGCTAAGGGGCGGTCCATTAATTACGTAAGACAATTATTGGGATTTCTCAACCCCCCCTCCCCCCATGGTAAGATTTTTTGTATGAAAATTAAAAATAATTTGCATGGCGCGTAAGAAATCTCAAACCCCCCCTCCCCCCATAATCTCTTATGTAATTAATGGACGAACCCTAAGCGCTGCTGGATGAAAATTCCATAAGCAGAAAGCTCAGCTTGAGTGGCGATTAAGTGATAAGAGAAAAACGACAATGACGACTAGTGAGAGTTTCTTTTTCTGGGGTGCTTTTACTCTTATTATAGTGGAATGAGAGAGTGAAATAACCACAAAGGTAGGTTATTATTTAAATAAGGTTTTTTTCTGTCAGAGAATTTTTCACAGTAAATTTTGTGCATTTGAAGGGTATAATATTCTTCTTCTTTGTGGTAATACATTGCTACTTGACAAACTCTGCATCAACAAGCTGTCAAATTTCAGCTAGAACATTTTCGATATTGTTCGCGGTCGCGATTACGATTGCAATTATTGAAAATGCAAGAAATAGCAGCAGCACAAAGTTTCTGAAAGGATCCATTGTGCAAAACCAGAATCACCTGGTAATCCACAGGAAGTGAATACAATTAAAAAGATCCACAGGAGAAGAACAATGCCGGTCAAGCTTGGTGGATACGTGAAGCTCGTCGAGCGGTTCTATTGCGCCGTATGTATTGGCCATCACTTCGTTCAATTCTAATCAATCCAGATCATTGTACCACAAATAATTGAAATTCTATATCAAGTTATTTTTTTCGTAATTCATTCAGTAATCTCTCAATGATCTCATATATTTCTAAACAGACTGATAAAAGAATTCTATGAGTATTTTTGCCAGTAGTTCCTTCTCAGGGCTGGTAGCGAATCACTCTTTAGTGACTTGGTCATTATTCACTATTTGCACCAAAAAGTCACTTTTTTTATTATTTATATTTATACATTTCATTCCTTCAGAAATTTATCTAGAAATTACTACAGGAATTCGTCCAAGCAGTTCTTAGAATTTTTTTCCACTATGAAATCTTCTAGAAACTGCACTATCCTGATGTTACCAGGAATATTTCTTGAAATTCTTACAAGTTTTTCTTTAGACATTTCTTAAAAAGTTCTCCAGAGATCCTGAAACTATTCCCACAGAAAGTCCTCCAGGAATATTTACAGTAATTTCTCCAGATAATCCTCAAAATATCCTTCAGGTATTTTTCCAGAACAATTTCCAGCGATTTTCAGATATTCGTCTGTACAAACTTCCAGAAATTCCACGATGGAATTTCCAAGAAACCCTAAAACTCTTCAAGGTATAAGTTCAGAAATTTCTTTAGAAATTTTTTTCAAGATTCCTATATGAAATCCTCAAGGGATTGCTTCAGAAAATCTTTAAGGCATTCCTCCAGATATTTTTCAGAGATTTTTGCCAAGATTACTCCGTATATTCTTCCAGTCATTTGTCCAGATCCTCCTAGTGTTCCTTCAGATATCTTTCGAACGATTCAATTTTATAAGTGCAGAATTTCTCCCAGTTAATCCTCTAGAGATTCCACATAACATAAGATCCAAGGAATTTATCCAACAATTTCTACAGGATTTCCTTCAAAAAAAACCTCTTGGGGTTTTTTTTTAGAAAGCCCATAAGAAATTTATTCAGAGATTATTTCAGGGCTTCCTTCAAACGTGTCTCCAGGGGTTTCGTACTCTTTCAGTAGTATTTACAAAATTTTGTTCATGAATTTTTTTAGGCATTTCTCCAGAAACATCTTAAAAAACTCATCAAGAGGTTCCTCCAGGTATACCACTGCCAGGAATTCCTCAGGATTGTATCAAGGAATTTCAAAGCCTTTCAGAATTTACATCACAGATTGTTATAGAGATTGCTTGCAGAATACTTGCAAAAAATTCTTAAGCATTTTTTCAGGTATTTCTCTATGTATTTTTCATGGGATTCTTCCAATTATACTTCAAGAATACCCTTCATAAACTTTCCCCCAAAATTCCTTCAATAAATCATCCAGAAATTCTTTTAGGAAATCCTCCAGCGATTTTAAGAAATTCCTCTATGAACCACTCCGCATTTTTTTCCTGACCATCTGGAGAAATCATTGGAAATAAATCCAAGAGGGAATTCGGAATGTACCTCCAGAAGAATTCCATGGAGAATATCTGGAATAATTTCGAAGAAATCGCTGGAAAAAAAATCTGTTGGAATACCCGGTTAAATTCATGAAGGAATTTTCGGTTGTTTTCAAGAAAAAACACATGAAAACATTCCTGCTTGATTCCCTGGCAAAATATCTGGAGAAATTTCTGGAGCAACTCAATGAAAATTTTTGCTGAAAAGTAGCTTTAAGGATGTTACTAGTTAGTTACTAAATGATACAGGGGTATTCTTGTAGAACAAGAAAATTTTCGAAGGAATAACTTTTACAATTTTAGAAATAGTTACTGACCGAATACCAAAAGAATACTGACGGAATCCTCTCAGAGAATTCCTGGAAATTTCCGATGGAAGCTTTAAAGTAATTTCTAGAGGAAAGATTCTAAAACTTCAAAAGCAATCTCTGGAGGAATAGGGTAGATGTACCAATAGTGGAGGTACTAAGCACTATTGAAGTTCATTTAAACGCCTATATTTAAGAAGCGCAATAAACGTACATGTTAATGTTGTAACGGGAAGTAACGACCATTGACTTAATGAGAAAAATGATTTCATCGCAGTAATCCAAGGCATGTCAGTGAAAAATAATACCTCCACTATTGGTACACTGTTCCTTTAGTTACGATATATTTTTAATTTGTGTTCCTATAGTTGCGGTATCCGTGGTTTTTTTTATGGGATCCTCCACTATAGGAACACTTTACCGCAACTAAATTTTAGTGATATTTAATCAGTTTTAAAGCAATTTGAACGCTCTTCTCAACTATTTCGTGTATCAACAAGCCAATACATCGATTGGCAGTGTCGGTTCTGTGGCTAATGTAATAAAATCAGTGAAAACGGCACTACCGCAACTATAGGAACGCCCAAAACTAAGGGAACACTTACCCTAGATAGAGGAGTATTTCTGGTGGATTTTTTTAAAAACCCTTGCAGTAATTCATACAGAAATTCCTAAAACAAATCATAGAGAAGTTCATGGAAAATAACCTGAAAAAAATAGTAATATATTATATGATGAATTTCTAGAGGAACTGCTGAAGGAAATTTTTGAGGAAATTCTGTAAAAATCTCTGGTGTACTTTGGATGAATCGTAGAGGAATCTCTGTAAAAAAAAATTGAAGGAATCCTGTTCATAAACTTCTGATAAAACCCTTAGAAGAATTCCTGGAAGAATTTCTAGTGAATTCCCTGTAGATTTTTTTTTAAGAAATTCTTACAGATATGCCAATAAGAATTTCTGGATACATTCCCAGAGGAATTTTAGAACGAATTGGTGGAGGAGTTTCTGGAAGAATATCAAGAAAATTGATGGAGAGTTCTTTAAAAAAAAATCAGAAGGAGGCTGTATATTAAAAGCTCTGTAGTCAATTTATAAAGATTTTTCTGGATTAATATCTAATGTTCAACTCTGGAGCAATTCCTCAAGTAATTTCAAAAGTAATCGCTGAAAGAATCTGTGGAAAATTTTCTGAAGGAGTACGGGAATTTTTTACCTGAAATCTCAGTGAATTTTATGAAAGAATCTCTTGTGGAAGTATAAAATTCCTGGCGTAAATTCTGAATGAATCACTGAAGAAATATCTGAAGGAATCCGAAATATTTTCAAAAGGAGTCCCTGGAGGATTGAGTATAATGGGAATCTCTGAAGGAATCACGCTTGAAATAATTAAGGTAGATTTTCTGGAGGAATCCCTAACGAATTTTCAGGAAGAATTAAGAAACCCCAGTTGGAAATTTTGAGAGAATTTTCAATTCTATTCCTTGCAGGCTATTCTGTCGGAATCCCTCCCTCTCAACTGGAAACTTAAATATTAAATCCTGGTTTATATGTTGCCAAATGCCAATAGACAATGATTAACTAAAATTCCACACTTATAACATTTTGAATTTGTTTGTCTTGATTTTTCATAAATAACCAATCTATTTTTGTTTCGTCCGAGTGATATCGGACATAATTTATACCTTTTTCACGAGAACAAAAATAAAAAATCAACGTTCAAAAATATTCTCCATCCCTGACATATTAATGTTGGTGCAACAAGATTTTACAGTTCGTCAAGCGGTCGTGCAAACTTAAATTGGATTGACTAACTTGGGGGCGGAGCCAATGTTGGTCAAACCGTCTGAGCGTCTGTGAGCTGCATAAAGAGAGAGTGATGATCAAACCCATTTCTCTCGTTTATTTACCAGCGGGGGTAGGTTTTTTATTTTATTGGCATGCTAAACAAAATCCGAACATATAATAAAAATAGTAACCGCTTGTTTAGAGCTCGTTTAGATAGGTTATATCATGCACTTTTATCCTCCTGATTGATTCAGAGCTGTCGCCGAAGACGATAAACAGGTTCTCATGATGTGTCGCTCATCATGTTTGTCACAAAAAGTCTCAAGTGGGAGATTATAAAATATTATAACACAATTGAAACAATTGTCGAAAGCTGTTTGAATTTATTCTGATTGAAAACACATTTGTAGCAACATTTGCTTTAATAAATAAACTACCGAATTTTGTACTGTACCCTTTCATTCTATTAGAGTTTATATCTTTTGACAAATACTCCTATTTCGACCTCAACTGTAACGCCGTCTTCAGTGTCGTGTACTAAACTCGACTACGATTTAGTGTTATCGCAATCATCTCTGACATTGGCAGACATTTGTCTTACAATATCCGAGCAAGGTATTTAGCGCAACGAGATATTATTCAAATTGAAATTAACGCCTGTGAGGTCCTCAATTTCCTAATCCGTGCCAAAAGCATAATTCTATTAAGTAGTTTGTTGAAGTTTCAAGAATGAATTTATCTCCCGTGTCAAACGAGACATTCGATACACCAACCCGATCAAAGCCGATCAACTGTCTAACTAGTACGGTGAATAACGTAGCAAAAAAAGAGTTAATTAACCTCCAACTTTATTTAAGTCCAGGACACCCATCAGCTAAAAGCCCGGTCTAGCATCTGGTTACAAATCAGCTATCCTCCATGACAAACTACCTCACCTGCAAGGCATCCTTGAAATAAGCTTCCAACGTCAACGAAGGCGGCCACCCGCCAACATGCACGCAGCCTTATCTGCTGCTTCGAAGGCAAAACTTCTCGAATGTCACAGGCGAATTCCGAATCGAACTTTTTTGTCCCCTTTCGATAACGTCGTCCTACGACGACGGACGGATTTACCCAACCTGTTGAGCAGCACCATATTTACGTGCCTGAAATTGTTTGCCTGCCACTTGTCGCACAATGCTTTGCTGCAGAAAATCTTTCCTACACATGCAGAATCAGGGCTGGTAGCGATTGATTTTTTTTTTAAGATAGGAACTTCAGACCTATTGTCTAAAAAGAGACCAAACAGAAATCTATGATATTGGTAATAACTTAGAAGCCTTCCCTAGCCGAGTGGTTGAAGTCCACGGCTACAAAGCAAAGCCATGCTGAAGGTGTCTGGGTTCGATACCCGGTCGGTCAAGGATCTTTTCGTAATGGAAATTTCCATGACTTCCCTGGGCATAAAGTATCATGCCACACGATATACGAATGCGAAAATGGCAATTTTGTCAAAGAAAGCTCTCAGTTAATAGCTGTGGAAGTGCACATTGAACACTAAGCTGAGAGGCAGGCTCAGTTCCAGTGAGGACATAGTGCCAAGAAGAAAAAGAAGAAAAAGGTTCACTGCAAGCAAGGAGAGAATAAGCAAGAATAAGAGAGAAGAAAGAGTAAGTGAAAAGAGAGAGTAAGGATAAAGAAGAAGGAAAGTTAGAATAAGGAAAAAGTGCCTTTAGAATCCATTTTGGTTAGACCATGGGCTTTAAAATAGTGAATAAGTCTTAAAAAGAGACCTGCTACTAGCCCTGTGCAGATAACTCTATCATGAATTGAACTTCTTCTCTTCACCATAACGTTCCCATTAGGGCAGAGCCTGCTTTTCAGCTTAGTTCAATGAGTACCACGAGAGCTTTCTTTACCTTTTCTCATCCGTTTGTAGTGTGAAAAGAACAATTGTACTCTATGACCAGGGAAGTCATGGATATGTCCATTACGAAATGATCTTTGATCGACCGGGAATCGAACCCAGACGCTTCATGGCTTTGCTTTGTAGCCGCAAACGTTACCACAATGCTGAAAAAGACACCAATATCGAACTAAACTACTTCGAACAAATTGAATCAAGCTCGTTATTTGCCATACAGATATCTATGTTCCGCACGTGGTGTTCGACTAAATAAAACGTAAAACACTCCAACGCGCTCGTAAATGCATATAGAAACATAAATTTAACAAGCATTGCACTTCCCACTCACTGGATGCATTTGTGTCAACCGATAGATCCTTCTCCACGCTTAAGTGCTTTGCATTGGATCTTCCCCGTGTGACGACAATAAAAAACAATAACACACGTTCTGTTTTTCCAATCGCTTTTTACCTTCAGAATCCCGAAGCCCCCTTAAAGAACAACCATGCTTCGTTTGGTGCCTTCTTAAGTGACTAACTAGCCACCCTGTCAATGCGGGACCAACGTTGACGGCTCAGGGCCACCAGCTGGCGACAAGACGCGACTCGACAGCAAGATGACATTCTGACAGCCGGGTACGGGGAAGATTTGGGCCTTAGCTACACATAGGTATTAGTTGACACGGGTGATGGCTTTTGGGTTGACCGGGGTTGACGGATTGGTTCTACCTGGTGTGCATAAATGCAGAATGGAGATTGATGATGGGAGCTTTTTCATACAACCTTCGTTCCACTCAGGCGAGTTCAAGTCGGGTCACAGGGGAAACTTGATCTGATTGGAAGATTGAAAATTTTTATTGACGATTTATTGAGACAAACAGACATCTAACTTTCTCAATGTTGCAGAAGGCAGGAATTGTCAGCTCCCAGTTGGTCGACGTTATGTCAGAGTGACCAAGTACAAAACATGGATAAATTTGATTACTCTGTAATTTGAAGCAAAATAATTTTATCTTCATTTCACTTTGATTAGGTTTGCTGTCAGAGTGGACCAAGTGATATTTACCATAACAACGAAAACAATTGCACTGATTGCACTGATGAATTCGAGAAAATGCAGGGCATTCCAAATGATTTGTCACATTTTTCCCCCATTCATCAATACAAATTTATGAATATTACATAATTCGATGCATTTGATTTATTATATTTGCATAAGATTTACCTTATTTGGATAGGTGATAAGAAATTGCAACAATTTCTGTGCAGACAGAGCGGACCAAGTGTCAAAAAACAATCGACTAATTGATTGTTGCACTTTTTGAATTCGATTCCAAAGTCTGATAGAAGTTTTTGGTAGTTATATGGTGTATGAATGGAATATACCAGAACTCGCTTATTGGACCTGAATATTATGGTAGGTACTCAAGATTTCCACTTGGTCCAATCTGATTGAACGTGAATTTGAATCAAGATATCTGAAATCTAATTTCAGAATTGATTATACAGGTTCTTGAAGAATTCAGAAGACTGATGACGAAAGATTTTTATCTTAAAGATATGAACCCAGTTTGACCATGCAAACATTAAAGGATTGTTATTTTGGAATGGACCAAGTGCACTCAGTCCATCAAAACATGTTCTATTAGAGGTTTGGATAATATTTTTTATGATTATCACTTCACATTAAATTGTGTGAAAGTAACGACAAGATGGATGAAATCATTGAAATATTTTTCTTAAAATAAAAAAATGTTACTTGGTCCACTCTGATTTAACGACCAGTTGACAAACAGAGTGAACCAAAGACTCATAAAATTGAGACAGTAGTTCTGTATACATTGAGATTTCATGAAGTTAGATTTAGCGGCAACCAACTGTTTGGGAACACGGCAAAACTTTGTCAGATTTTAAATCTTATATGATCGGCGTTAAATCAAAGTGGACCAAGTTAAGTCACCGTATTTATTTATTTTGAGTCACCGTATTTATTTATTTTGAGCAAGATGAGCATCGAAGACGCCATAGAAACATTGAAATTAACAGTATAGGTGACTAACCCATGATTTATTTAAAAATGTCTATTTTCTTGGACTTAAAATGATTTAGTTATATTGAGCAGTCAATAACAAATTTTACTAATTCCAAATTACAATGAATTTTTAGATTCGCCTACAAGAAAAACTTTGCAACCATTTATTATGCTTTTGCCTAAATCTGATGGCAACCCGACTAGAGGATAACAACAACAACAACCAAAGCCGCCATCTTGGATTTATAAATGGCGTCACAGATCGCTTTTCGGCTTCTACTCATTGGTCCAGTTCCAAGATACTCATACTGCACGGTAAAAAGAAGCAAGATATTATACTCCGAAAAATAACATTTGGCAGTGACGTCATTCCTATCGCAAACTCGAACGAGTGCAAGAGAAAGCAAGGCCTGCTCTCCTTTACTATCCTCAAGGCCTCATGCTTGACGATAGGAATGACAACACATGTTTTGATGGAAAATCGTTGTTTACACGTGGGAATAGCCTACCTTATTGTGTCTACCGTGCTCATATTGTATGGGTTTCAAGTGATATCCCCAAACCAGATGTCACCAGCTTGGATTTCTAAATGGTGTCATCAATTTTCGTCATTTTGGGAAAGTGTACCAGTTATGGCTATAGTGTTATAGTTATCCCTAGTTGGCCAAATAAATATTCCCGAAAATTATCGTGTTTTAAATATTTTTCAATGTTTTAACATCAAGATACATTTGATATAAAACTACCTAAACACACAGAATGATCAAAACTATGTAGGTAATCAAATTATAACGTATGGTGAAACAGGGAACCATTATGTCCATAACTAGTACACCTACCATACTTATCAATCCAGTTTTGTAAATAGTATTTACTAAATACCCATATTGCATGTTTTGCAGATGATTTTCACTAACCGGCAATCGCCATCTTGAATTCAAAAATGGCGTCAGACATCGATTGTCAGCATCTACTTATCGATCCCGTCGCGTAATTACACATATTGCATGGGTTTCAAATATTTGCACAAATCGGAAGTAACCATTTATAAGTTGAATATACTCAGATTGTTTGTAGAGATCAGTGTCTGCATATTTCAATATACAGTCAACAACGCCGATCCTCAGTAGGCTGCGTCATCGTTGAATTCTTCTTTGTGTGAATGTTTGTTTGACAATACATGCACGAATCTGGTAGAACGTGCATTCAGTTTTTCAATAACTTTTGCTACACTAATTCTCATCCACTACTGACATTCAAATTCAATTTCACTAGTGAAAAAAATCATTTCCGTCAGCATACCCCACAAACATCCGCAAATTGCAAAAGTTGTATTTTTTTTATTAAAAGACAATCATGATTCATCAACTGGAGGCATCAAATTGCCGTTTTCTTACACCAGTGATATAAAATTCATTTGTAATTTTTTATATTCAATTTTCAATTTCAGTGCCTCTAGGTGAAACTGAATTTTGAAATGATACCAACAGTGGGTGAAACTGAATGTGTGCGTGTGTCGTACCCACTCTCTTTCTCGTCGCATTCGCATTCGAAGTCAGATTGGCTTCTTGCTAGCGGAGTTTGTTTTTGTTCGTTTTCGCACTGATCGGGTATCATTCGGCTGAATTTTTACGACACTGGTAGAGATTCAGTACATCTTCTTCTTCTTCGTCATTCCAAGACGACAGAGTTTGCTTCTTAGCCAGTGAATCAAATTGTCATCAAAATAGACAAATAACAAACAACAAAGCACGCTCGCTCACAACCGATTGTCGCAACTGTTGCGGATAAGGACACAATCAAAAGCAAAATTGTCATGACAATCACAGAGCGCAACATTGGTGCAACCTTTTCAACTCGCGATTAATCAGTTATTTTAAACACAAAACCAAATTTGTTTTATGGATGCTTGTTGAAAATGTGTCAATGTTTACCAACACGTAGAAAGTTCTCGAAAATTGCAATGCGAAGCCCAGAAAATCGAGACGCACGTGGTGATCGATCTTTGTCATATTCTGTGCAAGTGATGATAAACTCATGTTGCGGAATAAAATTGTTGCAACAAAAATAAGAGGTGACAATGTCTTTGTTGCTGCGTGTTGGGTGACAATTGATTCACTGTTCTCAGCTTAGTATTCCAATATCACTTGCAAAGTTATTAACTGAGAGATTTCACATTCATATACCGTGTGGCAGCCCACAGATGTCAAGAAAATCTCCAGTACGAAACTCCCACGACTAGGAATTGAACTATGACAACTTCAGCATGATTTAGTTTTATAACCACGGACTTTACCGTAAGGTTAAAGAAGGCTGGGGATTAGTATTCTGACAAAATTTTCATCAATTGAAGTTTTGAAAATACTCTGTCGAGAAAATTTGAGTTTTTCATATTTTGGGCTCTTTTGTATGGAATATTTATGCCAACAGAATATTTTTTTATACTTCCAATGATGAAACCTTAGCCCAAGTGCCAAACATTTTCGAAAAAAAATAGTCTAAAGTAGGTACATTCCCTTAAAAAAATTGGTTCACATCCCAAAAGCAGCATCCACAAATGTTTTGTCCATATTTCTGTGATTACACGTCGAATTGGAGCTCCCAATGGCACATTCGAAAGGCAATGAGCTATTTGTATTTCGTTGATATTTTGGCCAACTTATTTTTTGTAGAATTTTATTAATGTAATTTTTACTTGATATTGAAATATTTTTCAAAAATTACAATAATAAAATATGTACCTAAACTTTTCTCAACGTTGGATCGACCAAAATGTTTAATTTGTTGATCAAATATTAAGAGCAGCTACCAAATTAAATGATTATTATGAATAATAAAATAGTCATTCAAGTCATTCTGCAAAAGTGCAATGCCATTTCAATGAGCCATAAAGATTTTTTTCTATGAGTCATCACAGAAAAACTTTTGTTTGTTCATTAGAATGACCCCAAGCTTTCGCACAGGAGTGTACATGAAAGTTCGGTAATAATCGAAATTTTCACATCGAATTTTATACTAAGTTGGCGTTCGTCTGTTCGTCTCCAAACTGCGCTCGGAAGTCCTACACGGAAAAAACAGTTTGTGTCAACCCAAAAATGTTTAAGATCGTATCTGTTTTGTTTTTCTGTTTTCATTACATATTGTCTTATTTGTGTGCTCGACTGTGGAACTAAATCCATACTTCATCCGAAACACTTACAGCCACTTGCAAATAATCTATTTAAATATTCATCACTAACTAATTTGCGTACTTTCTCTAGCTTTTCATCTGCTAATTCCTCAACTTGTTGATGTTTCTTTTTTACTTTCCTTATACCTTTGACAGCTATCTGACATTTGTCATATCTTCTTCTCTCTCATCTCACCTCTCACTGTCAATGTTGACTCACTTACTCAGGCCTCATCGGAGCGACAGTGCTGCCAGAACAACTATGGTTGTTCCTATCTGACAGGGGACGTCAGGAAGGGACATGAAAAACAAAATACACCCAACATTTTGGTTAAAACCAAGGGGTGTGACAATATTTCAAAAACCTCAAAACATAGTTTTTTTTTACTTAAACCACAAAAGAACTTTTAAAAATTTAATAAATATGGTATTTTGGAAACGTCTCTTTAGGGTTCCTCCCGAAACTAATATCCGGTGAACATTTTCCCGGAACGATCACAATAGCCTTCAAAATGAAACAAATGACACATTCTGTCAAGTAAGTCAATGGAACATTGATCTTTCAAAGTTTTTTGCAAGATTTCTTGCAAAATTTTTATTATGAAATACCCTAGGTACCCCAACAAAGTCCAAAATCATCACCGAATTAGAAAATTTCAATGCATGGTACAAAAATGTAATTCATTTATGATTTTTTTCTGAAAATTTCAAAAACATATCAAACGATTGCGAAGTTATAGAACATTGAAACTTCGATGACGTCGCCCTGTACGGTGAAGATTAATAGAAACAAGTTCAAAACAGTCTTTACTAGTATAACTGATTTTGTTTCAACTGTATTATATTTTTATGCGCCAATTCAGAGTACTCATAATTCTGGGTTTGTGCTAACTTAAGTACTATCGTACACTCACAATATGTTGAGTCCAGTCTCGCGTCGTGTATTGTGAGTGTTATTCAGAGTATTTTAGTAAAAATGAAAAAAAATTGTAAAAGTTTTGAAATAATTTTGATGTAGTTTTGTTATAATCCACTGGTCGGGTAAAGATGAGACTAGGCAATGTAGCATTATTTAGATCAAGATTTATCGTTATTTAGAAAACTTTCTCTACGCGCACGTTGGGTATGTTTTCCATAGAAAATTTACTGCCACCACAAAGCGGTGGAGAATGATCTCATTGCATCCATTCAACGAATAATGCATCACTTTTCAGAAATGCATCGCGACCGAGCCTGAGAAAATCCAGTTTTGTGCAATTGATCTGTTTGTTGATAGAACGTGAACGGTCCATAGCGGACTGGCGAATGCACACTTTCTCGTCGTCACACGGTTTCTGGTCACATCATCACAGACAAGCGGACATAGCACTCGGCGTACAGCAACATAGCGCTCAATTCTTAAATTTGGAAGTGTGTTAACTGCTCATTTGAGGCGTATCGGTATTTCGGCATGTCAATTTTGTTCGAGTGTGACGTTTGCGTACTACCGCCATCTAGTTTCTGTACGGCGAAAATCAGCATTTTAGAATTGAGTGTTAAGGTGAAACAGTTTGGAATCAACATCTAAGATTGCACTGAAACTTCAAAGGCACAGATCTCGCAAAAGAAGCATCCAACAACAGTGCACTTTTTATTTTAGCTCTGTGCACTAGCAGAAAGCTTAAAATAAGAAGATCAGAAACGTTTGACAACTATATCTCCAGTTTAGTGCCTTTGAAAACGTGACTATGGGCACAAGTCGGCCATTGTGCCGGCTATCTTCGGATTCCGAGATGTTTCTCCTTAATGTTCATGGTACTATGTTTTGATTCGATAATTGTTCCAACTGTTATATCGGTTTATCTGTGACATCATGATGCCGCGTGACAACTTCGGAGTGTCTTCGATTACCATCTCCTCCGCATCTGGCACAATAATGGTGTTTGCAGCTTCTAGACATCAGACGACTTGTCCCAGGGCGAGTGAGAGGGTTTCTTGGATCTTTCTGTGCATCATTGGACAGCACTTTTCCCGCGTTCGTAAACATGGCCAGTTCTGCTCTGGGCCGATGTAACTTAGGAGGTATGCGATATTGATATGGGTGTACCACGCCAGTCGTTCTGCTCTACTCGTGTAGCACTTTCGTTGCGTTATCTGGGTCTGCCAGCTGCCATAAGTAGGTAAACCGACAATCCGAGATTGGACCCGACTCAGCTGATGATGTTGTGTACTCGATTTTATTAAGGTGTACCCCAGCCAGCCTCAAGTACTCCGCACAGAGGACTACATTTGCGAATTGGAACTCGAAACTTGTTCTCTGCTTCGCTGTATCATATATGCTGTGCACTCACTCTCATCGACCCGTAATCTACCAGGCAAGGTCCGTCCCCGTAACGTGAGGAGGAAGAGACCTATTTATTTAAATGTCAAACCGGTTCGCACACATTTTAGCACTGAACCGTAAACTCTTTGAGCTTCATCAGTGCAGTGGCTCAATTATGCCAAGCTCTTTGGGTCGGTAGAAGTGCAACCCGAGAGACTGAGCTGATTAACTAGGGGCTTATTTGGGACATTGATGTAATTAAGTAAAATATCACTGAAACGGTCCGGTACCGTACGGTTTTACCACACCTATCAGACACAAGGAACCGCCATTAGGGTAACGAATTATGTGGAGGCTTGCACTGCTCGCTCGCCGACAGCACCCATAATCGACATGACCTTTTATAACCACCTGTAACGCTTGTCAGATAATCGGCTGTCGTAACTTGACTTCCAGCGTGTGAGTAGAAACTACGAATCAACAGATTTTTTAAACCAGAATTTGCGCTTCGACCCTTTCAGGACGGATGATTCAAATTGATCCCGTTTTTACACTTGGCGGTAGAAAATCAAGGACGAAATATAAAGACACACTGTTTTGACAAAGTGTGCCTTCAGGTATCCAAAACATTTGGAAATTTATTGGACTTGGAGCAAACACTTGAATCAGGATTCATATTACATGTTTTCATTATATTCATCCAATCATGTTCAATGATCATAACTATTTCAATCCTATTTATGAGATCTTCTAGATCCGTTAAAAATCGAGAGTTCAGGTCAGATGATATATTTAATACACCAAGGTTCTCACTATATAACACTTCCAACCATGTTCAGCAAGTCTATGTGCAACCTACACACCTGTTCTTACTTATTTGGTACTCTAGGATCTTTTGAAAGACCTTCAAAACGTTATTTATTTGTTAGTGGATCCATCATGGAGTTCACAATATCTTCGATAGACTTGTTTCCTTACAAAATAAAATGATTTTGCTCCCGTGGATTTTGCTCCTGGTGAACATGAACGAAGCATGTAATTTATTGTTCAAGTAGATGTTAATTCCCCGGTACCGGGCACATAAGCCATTGAATTTAATACTCCAAAATTATTCGGAATATGGTAACTTGGTACCCATTTATATTTAATACTAGTGGTCCCGGCAAACTTCGTCTTGCCATCAAGTAGGCTGTTGAAAAATGACATGCAAACTCTCATACAAAATGAAACACGAAAGAAAACCCGTTTTTACTACTATTTCGAAGACTTACCTAAACTTTTTCTACGCACGAACACGTCGGAACCCTTGGCGAATGCAACAGTGAAAGAGTTGTGACAATCCGTTGGACCGTTCTCTACCCATTTCGTGACATACAAACACCATTCCATTTTTATTTATATAGAAGAACACTTTTGTTTCATACAAAAATAGATTTGGAAATAGCATTGCGAATTTGAACATTAAAATTCCGATGATGTATTTTAGTACCAATTTTATTAATTTAAGAAAAATGCCTCCAATACCGGACACAATAAGTACAGCGGGGATTCGTTAGTTGGGGGTCCGCTACATGGAATAACTCGATGGTTGGATGTTCCCTGTTTGCAAAAAAAAAATCCAACTAAAAGCACTCGAATGTCAAGAGATGATATCAAACTGACTTTGACGTCTGAGTACCGTCCCATTGAAGTCTCCATATATAGAACCAATTTTGTATGTATTTGTGCGTTTCGTGATGATTTGCTTTTCAGATGCGTTAGTCTGGAGCATTTTCACCAGCTGTCAGTCGTTCCAACTAACGGGTCGGATTCGCTAGATGGAAGGCAGTCGTGTTCCAACCAGCGAATCCCCGCTGTATTGAAAATTTGTGCCTCATTGCTAGAGTTTCGAATTCCGGGAATTGAGATTTCCCGGGAAATGATTTTCTGTTTCCCGGGATTCCCGTATTTCCCTGGATTTTCATATTTCCTGGGTAGTGCTTTTAAAATAAGATTTGACCATCTGTTTTCAAACAAAACCATCGCACAAATTATTTTTCATATAATTCTAATAATTTGTTTGATTTGTTGTTTTTCGTAATCAAATAGTTGTTGATAAAATGGATATAATTTTAACGATATGTTTTACGAAATAAGATTATATGCTATTGTATGAGCATGAGTATGATTAATCGCCCGCACTTGGTACTCCGATATTGCAAGAACAGCTGTACGTATTACAGGGATCCAAAAGATGTTGTTAATTATTATTTGAAATTCATACGACTTGTCAAGAAAAACCTCTACATGGACTTTTGCACAATGTTATAAACTTTCTTGTTTTGAAGCCTAGCGTTAAGAACGAAGCTAACAGATTTTTTTGAGAAACAGGAATAAATTACTCACAAAAAATGAAAACAAACATACCAATTTACTGGTATAAAATAAGTATACTTGAAATAAGAAAAATTAAAAAAAAAATCAATGAAATTTGATTTATTTTCACGTTTTTTGAGAATTTCCCGGGATCCTGCGAAATTCCGGGAAAATTGTAGAGCTTCCAATTTGCATGTTTTCACTTCAGGAGAAGTGAATAATAGAAGATTCAAAGCATCTTAAACGTGTTTATGAGTTAATAAAAATGGCTTCCTACAAAATGAAAAATCCCCTTTCTCCGGAAAGTTTCTTTTTCTTCCATATGGTGCAAAATGTGGATCGTCAAAAACATTGATGGTTCAATTTATTTTGAGACACCAGTGTAAAAATAATGATTATATACTGTAGATAATCTCTTTGTTAAAAACTGGGAAACAGGAGATGAAAAAGTGTAAGGAGATGGAAGACAAAAAATATGTTTATTCTACACTTTTTTTTAAGTTATTCACAACGAGTTCATAGTTTCTAAAAATGTTTTTTTTTTTCAATCATTCTAGTATTTTCTATCAATACCTCATATTCAGAAACATTGCTAATTTAGTTCAAATATAAGGCGATACGTCGGTTTTTAATCGGATTCCAAACGATTGCACCCCGTTTGGCATAAAGTCGTTTGGCATAAGGTCGTTTGGCATAAAGCCGTTTGGCATAAAGTCGTTTGGCATAATGGTCGTTTGGCATAATGGTCATTTGGCATAATGGCCGTTTGGCATAATGATTGACTTAAAATAAATATCGACATTTTTTAAGCTTTTATTGAGATAAACACCACCGAATTCGGTAGGTTCGAAACAAGCGTGGTGTTCGTTCAGAGATTTTCCAAACTAAGAATTTCAAAAATTGTTTTGACATTAGAGAGCATTACTAAATAAACCTCGTGACGGATCTCTACATCTTAGAATATAGAGTATTTTTGAGCTTGTTGCGATATACATATTTGAAAACAGTAAATTGGCAAAGAAAGTTCGCAGTTATCAATCAAGGTAACGCTCATAGAATATTTCGCTGCAGATCAAGCTCTGTCCCAGTTTGGACGTAACACTCGATGAAAATTACTTGATAAAAGAATGGAATTTATTTTGCAAAACATCGAAAGCTCTAATCTAAAGGTCTATCAATGCGACCTAATGCAAAAATAGCCTATATACGAGAGCTGATTATTTTTCGTTTGAAATGTTTAAGGCTCTAACCCAAAAAATCTTTTCACAGCATAGCTCAAACGAACAACACATCTTTAAAAGAAAATATGTGTGGCAAAACTTTTCAACGGTTCAATATAAATTATAATTTTGGAAGTGTACATCAAAAATATCGTCTATTATCGAGAGAAGGGAAAAGTTGTGATTGAAATAATATTTTTTCCAGCATATCTCGGAAGGAGATCACCAGTTTGCCCCAAAAAAGTATATGTTGAATATTGACAGGTTATATATAAATGGTTAACATTTAGCTTTACAAAATAATAAAATTGAAGAACAGCCTATTTTTAAAGAAGGCAAAATATATAATTAAAACAATAGAAGAAAAATTATTGTGGCATAATAAAACGAAAAGATATAAAAAGTGCGTTCAGAATCATCGAAGTGATTGTGCTATTTTTCCCCGAATACGTTTTCCCGAATGACTGGTTACCTCGAAAAGTGGTGACGAGAATGAACGATAAATAGTCAAAAGAAGGAAGTGTTCTGTCATTCTCGGCTATACACATATTGTCAAAAATGCTGAGGACGGTAAAACTCGAAAGAACCGCCAATTAAATAAAGAAGGGTGCATATTAGATGGTCAGTTCGTTCACCACCCTGAAATGTATAAAATTACGACAATTATGAGTGCTAAAAACTTTTCGGGGAAGTGGGCTTGTCGGGGAAACGGGATATTCGGGGAACTGGCATTCGATGAACTGGCATTCGGAGAAGCGAATTTCGGGGAACCGAAATTCGGGGAAAAGTTGCACAACCCATCGAAGGAACTGCAGTAATCGATTTCTCTTTTCGCTGATAATTTGAGCAGATCAATGTTGTCGATATCCGCTCTTTTGTCAGTTGGAAACAAAAAAATACTTAATAAATATACCTTCAATGAACAGCCTATGCATACAAGAAGGCGAAATTTATTAAAATTTCAAATCAACAATTTTCATCCCGATAATTATGGTTACATCATATTAAGAAGAAAAAAAAATTAGAACAATTAAAAGAAGGTAAAATTTGTGCTAAATAAATAAAAATCTTCAGTGCAAAAATTTGTTCCAATAGCGAAACTCAAAAGAAGAATGAATATTTGAAAGAAGGGTAATTTCTGGAGAAATAAAAAACTATTTTTCAAAATAACTTTCCTAATATGCATAAATTTATTCAAGAGCGAATGTTTGTTGAATAAAGTGTCATTTTGTATCGATTGACTCCAAAACAAGCCTGACGTCTTAAGAAAGATTGAATAGAAACGTAAAAACTAAAAATTGAGAAATTATTGGTTTCAGACTCATTATGCCAAACGACTAATATGCCAAACGGCCATTATGCCAAACGACCATTATGCCAAACGACTTTATGCCAAATGACCATTATGCCAAACGACCTTATGCCAAACGGCTTTATGCCAAACGACTTTATGCCAAATGACCTACCACCATTCCAAACATTTGTAATCCCTGAAAATGCATGCATTTTTCAATGATGTTCATTACCAGACAAAAAATAATTTCTGTTATGGCTTATTTTATTTTCTAATCAGTGTTGTTAACATTCTACATTTTTCGCGACGTTCGTTTAACTTTCATGGTCGGCAGCCGAATGATTTCTCTACACTCATCTTTATCGTCACCTCTCACACACAGCACGAGCGGTAGAATGAACATCAAGAAACACGAAAACTGTGGGATGAATGTCGTTTGACACGGTTACATTTTCATAAATAATGGATTTTGCATTGATTTCAGAGATGTCCGATTATCAACAACAAGAGCAGTTGCTTGCTATACCAAAAAACATACACATTACAATAAAAGCAGCTCTTATTTCTAAAAGTGATAGCAATAAACACAACGTATCGTATTCTGGTGATACCATCGTGGTCAGCTGAATTCAATTAAAACTTTTCTTACGTTAGTTTGTTTGATCGCTCATGTTGTGAATGCTGAAAGCAAAGGCACTCGAATGTCAACGAAAACGTGTCTCCTATCGTGATTGCTAACAACACTGCTTCTAATACAGCATCTTGATGTCCCTATTTTCCAACGATGTTCGGTATTGGGTGCTGTTCGGTACTGGGGGATCTCGTCCTACTCGTCCAGGTATTTTCTTTAAGGTATTTCAAAAAGAAATTTTCCAAGAATTTCATACAGCAAAAATTTGGATACTTTTTTTTCCCACAAAAATCTGTTCTAGGATTTTTAGTTTTTTAAGGATTTTTTTTCAGTATTCATTATGATTTACTTTACAAATTATTTAAGTATTTCTCTTGTCGCTTGTTTCGCAATTCCAGCAAGCATTTCTTCCTGGATATTTAAATAATTTCACTTTGAATTCATCAAGGAATTCCTTCTAAAATGTATTTATCAATATTCCCGGGAATTCAACCAAAAAATTTTCAAAGATCTCTCCATAAATTACTGTATGATTTATTACAGCAGTCCATCTAATAAAACAATCCAGTATTTAATCCTAAAATGTCTCTCTATCAAAGAACTTATTCAAAAAATGCTTCATTGATTTATCCAGAAATACTATGAAATATTTTCAATATTGTACCTGAAATTCCTTAAAATTACAAGCCAAAAGTTTTCAAGGTGTGTGTTTAAAAATTTTTCAAGAGTTATCTTCAGAAATTCTTCCAAGGACTTCTGTGAGGATTTATCTAGGGTATGTTATTCTTCTGGAATATCTCATTTTTTTAGAACCGTCTGAATGGATTCTTCATTTCTCTGTTTTGTTTTGGAAATTTCTCGAAGAGTATTCAATTCATGCACCGCTTTTTTTTAATTACTTAAATTCCTTTATGGATTTCTCTAAGGATTTGTTTATATAGATTTGGATTTTCCCAAGGAAGATCCTACAGGGATCATTCTAAGATTTTAAAATAGATTTTTTTCTAGTGATTTCACCATGGATTCCCTCATAGATGCTTTTTAGAACTTATAAAATTTACTCTAGTAGGATTTAATGAAGTGATTTGGTAAGGAATTTTTCCAGTGATTCCTTCTAAAATATCTCAAAAGATTCATTTTAAAATAACTAAAGGGATTCCTCGAGTGATTCTTCATTAGATTGGTCAATGCGTTCATCCAATGAGCCTTCTAATAATATTCTGCAATTAAGTTAAAATATAAGTGATTATGGTTAATGGTTATGATTAACGCTAGCGTATCTGATGTCACATTTGATAAATTTGCGAATAATTTATTTAAGTCTTCTTTTAACGAAATTCCGTCAATTCATGATTGCTGCTTGTTCTTAGAACTGTGCTTATTGATTCAAAATCACGGCGTTTTAGGGTTTTTTTTTTGCGAGGACCGCAAGAATAGCCCCCCTAAAGATACAGCAGCTACTTTGATATCTTAACCCAAACATTATTTACGACCTATTCCAGCTTCATTATTTTGCAGACCGAGTATTGATTAAGAATTTGACGATTAACGAAAAATCATGCTAATCGATTTGTAACTTTTTCCATGAATCATAAGTAAAGCCCATCATTTCCAAGCGTGTGATTGGCCTGTTGCGTACTTCAAGACGTTTATAGCATCTCCAAAACCTTTTAATTATTATTTTCATGATTTATCATTAATTAATAATTAATCACTTAACGTTTTGGATTATTCAACTAATGAATATACACTACATAATGATGAATACTAATCATGATTATCAAAAAATCCTACACGAAAATCTTGTGAACTTCGGTTTGGCAAATTAATCACAATTTTAAATAACAAATTTTGATTAATTGCAACGCATCAAACTTAATAAATTAACATAGTTTTACAAGGATGGTTCAAGCGTTATTGAATAACACATGCCAGGATGTTCCGGATTAAAAAAAAACGGAAATGCAATCTCCCATATCTTTCTTACGTGTGAAATTTTCTGTTCTCACTGTGGGGATTTAAAGTTGGCCCAAACACGACGTAAGTTAATATGGAAATTACAGTTGAGGAATTAAGAAAAATGTTCCAAACACGTTTGTGGTGAAATGTAAGTACAAACTTATCATCTCATAGTGAAAAATCTTTCTTCAAATTATAATGAAGAAAGTTGAGGTGATAAGTTTGTATTTACATTACAATGCTAACGTGCTTAAAACATTTTTTTTTATTCTCTACAGTAATTTCCAAGCCTACATTTTGGGCTATCTTTAAATCACCACCGAAAAAGTTGAAAATTTCACTGAACTCTACTTTTACGCTTAGGATGGCAAGGAAGATATGGAAGATTTAATTTTCAAACATTTTTGTATATTGAACCGCCCTAGTGGTCACTGTATTGGTAGTTCTGAAACCTTACTTTCGACGTATCAAACTTCATGAATTGGCAAACTAAGTCACTGAATTAATTCTGGAATTATTTAAAAATATGATATTAGATTTTTGAGAGAATTCTTGGAGAAATATAAGGTGTGATAAGAATTGTGATTGTGATTAGAAATTGTGATTAATTTACTATAACGAAGTTCATTAACTAGTGAACCATTGAATGATTAATCATTAATCAATGATTGATAATGAGAAAAATTAATAAATGAATGGGGGAGATGCACTAAACGTCTTAACATATGTGATGAATGAGCCATAAACTTGAAAATGATTGGCTATTCATTATTAAAAGAAAAATAAATCGAAAAGTTTACAGCATCGGTTAATCATTCATTTTGTGATTTTTATGTTTTGTAATTAATGATTGATATTTTCGATTTAATTAACCCTCTGCATTATTGTTTCAATTTTTCCAGATTTTCCATGATTTTTTTCAGGATTTCTTTTAACATTTCTGGAAAGATTTTCCCAACAAGTACTCCAGGAAGTCCTGCACCTTATTTTTTGAAGATTCCTTCAACAATTTCTTGAAGAATATCTCCAGTAAATCCAGCAAAATATCTCTAATCATTCTTCAAATAATTCCTCTCATGATTCTTTTGAGAATTTGACGAATTGCAATAATCTGATATTGTCAGATACAGATCTGCTGAAATTCCCAAAAAAATTGTCCGTTTTGTTGATTTTTTTTCAAAAATGCGATTGTTTTTCAATGTCATCTAGCTATCATGTCAATCTGTTAAAACAGTATAGGACATATAAAATGCACCAAAGCCGTTTTCCCATACAAAATGGTCAACTTCAGAGCGCTATATCTCCACCGTTTCTCAACTTTAAATTACCTCAATTTTTGATTAAAACGCTACTCTGCTTGCTTTGCTGCGTCATATAGCCCAACTAATACATGACAGTTGAAAAATATTTGTGTTTTAAAATTATATTGAACAATTTGTCTTTACTTCCATAATTTGATAAGTTCTGCAAATTTTAACTTCGGGGAGCTGTTCTACTTCCAAATTGATAACTTTCAAACATCAAACTAGATTAATGCGAGAACCATCGACTATGAGGAATAAAAATGGTTGAAAACCCAGGGCTGAGGATCACTGGCCTGGAACATCTTTTGTTGTCTTGTACTTGGCATTACGTCCTAACTGGGACAGAGCCTGCTTCTCAGCTTAGTGTTCAATGAGCACTTCCACAAGTATTAACTGAGAGATTTCTTTGCCAAAATTGCCATTTTCGCATTGGTATTTCGTGTGGCAGGTACAATGATACTCTTTGCCCAGGGAAGTCAAGAAAATTTCCATTACGAAAAGATCCTGGATCGCCCGGGAATCGAACCCAGACACCTTCAGCATGGCTTTGCTTTGTAGCCGCGAACTCTAACCACTCGGCTAAGGAGGGCCCGCAACATTCCCGAAAAATGTTTTTGCTATTTTGCTTTTTCTGTGACTTTCATGATGCATTCATTAATGTATCTAATATCCATACGTAAAATGTGCATTAAAAAACATCGTCCTGAAAGGGTTAAAATCGTTTCCCATCCGAAACAATCTGCTTCCGATCCACAAGAAGGAAGATGATGCCCTCAAACCGGGAGGTGCAATAATAACTAATTCAGTTAATCATCATCATTAACATAATTAAGTTGGAGCTTATTACCCATTCAGTATCCGATAGCGGCAATGTCAGTCTAGAGCCACGGGCTTCACTCAACCCACAGTGCAGTGCAGTGGACAGATAGTGGCGGTGCGTAGACACGCTCTCACACGCGTGCAGTTCACCGGAGTCAGAAATTAAACTCACCGAGACGGTTAAACGGTAATTATGACCAGAAATGCGGTTACTCCCAACTCATCGTGTTACCGTTTTAACTTTGTATTCATCAACGCCGAACCACGCGTGACCCACTTTTCTTCCACTTGACGAAGGATCCAGACGGTAGGGAAGGAATTGGGGAGCTTTATCAACTTCGTTGACCTTGAGTCCCGACCAAGCGGTTGATGGAAGTAGCTAGGTGTAAAAACTGACGAACCAACCGAAGCGGCAAGTTTTAGCCTCTGGCCATAAATAACCAACGTGGTTTCGGGTAGTGAGAAAGGAAACTGCGAAATTTTATTGTTGAATTATTAATGGGGAAATTGGGGAACTTCTTCTCAAGGGTACTGGATTGGATAGTGGAAACGGTTTGATGGAGTTTTTTGGAGCTGATACACTATTTTAGGTACCTGTTCTATTTTAAGAAACGCTTCACTTTCAGATTTTTACCGATAGATGGCGATCTAATTCAAAAAAATCACTTTGACCTAAATACCATGACTACAATTCTTTGCAATAAACTTGGTGGATTTTTAACATTTTTAGGTGCATAAGAATGAGCATTATTAAAAAGGGAATCGAATGCAGACACCTTCAGCATGGCTTGCGGACACTAACCACTCGGAAAGCCCCATTGTGAAAACGTAAAACTTCCAAATTATTTGATCTGGTTGTATTGTACGATTTTTTTTTGATTCGCTATCACACTGAATAGCATTTTTATTTTTCTTGATCCAACGCGCGTTTCTTTGTGTAACTCCCCTTTCTCCCATCTTTCAAACCATTCAACCACCACAGAATATCTCACCAAAGCACACTTCCGCTCCAAAACAAAAGGCCCTCCAATGCCACCCAATATTCAACTCTTCAAATGCGGATGATGATGATGATGATGATGGAAGAACGGTGGGAATCTTCTATTCAGGTTGGACAACCCATCAAGGAAGTGGGACTCCATGGTTGTCACCGCATCGGCTCTTGCATGCATTTCACAGCGGCCAACCAACAAACCAACCAACCAGACAGTCAGTAAAAGATGGATGGTCGAATTGGGTAGCCTCTCCAACTTCCACCAACTTTCAACTGCGCACAGAGGTTCAGTTTGATAAAAAGCTGGCAAAACCCCAATCTACTAACAAGTTTTTAGTTGAAAACATTGTCAAACATTCATCTGAATATCAGATAGTTAGGAGCACATATTCAAAACAAAATTGTTTTTCTCCCTGTTTAGATATTTATTTTGTCAGAATGAATCGAAAATTTGAAGTTCGACCAACACTAGTCCTTTGAAATTTTTTTTTATTAAAAATTTCTCCATCACAAAACTTTGACCCGAACATCTGTTTCCCATCAAGATTCTAAGGTGATAACATATAAAATATTAGGAATGTGGTTTTTGTTAAATTTAACATTTTATTTCCATTGATGAATTTTTTATGTTAAAAAATAAATATTTTTTCAGTGTGTTTTTTATTCTTGTAGCCAAAATGATTCACTACAGTTTCTCCGTAGAATATTTTTCTCTAAAAACAACAATTTTGGAACTAGAAATTTCCAAATAAATTGCATGCAATAGCTCACAGGCGATTATCAAAAATTATTCTTGAGTCAAAAAGATCAATTTATCTATAGAAAACACTCATTCAAGCATACTGAAAACATGTGCAAAATGTAATCCAAATCGAAGATCACGGAGCTCAATTTTTAATTCTGGGTGGTATTCGTTAAATCTTGAACCACTGTGCAGCGGTATTGCGGCTACGGTGCAGTGACACAGAATGCGGTCACAGTCAAATGATGGGAACTGGAGCCTCCCCATACTGCTGCTGACAGAAGAAATGATGACGATGATGGTGGAGAAAACAAAAATCTCGCTACTCCACAGCCCAGGTGTATCTCTTGCTGCTCTGCCAGCTTAACCAATTTAGCCACTATAGCTACAATGCCCCGTTGCTGGTGATGGTCTTTTGCAAACAGCGGGATTAAATTTTAATAAAGCATTTTATGACTCTGTGTGGACTTTTGATTTCCTCCCGTTCTCTTTTTTTTGGACGTGATGCATCAGGTGGGAAGTTGTGGGTTCGTTTTGTGTTAAAAATTACAGTCAACTCTCCCTTACTCGATATTTTGTATCTCGATATCGAGTTAGAGAACCATAGCAAAAGTTGGTTCTCATGGTTAACTCGATGGTCCCTTGGATCGCAGTTGCACTGGTTTTGTGTTCTGTAACTCGATATCTCCCTAAATCGAAGGTCCCTTCAATATCGAGTTAGGGAGAGTTGACTGTATAACGATCGTTGATTGAGAATGATTATTGCAATCGAAAGTTTTCCTAATAAACAAGATTGTGGAAGCGCTTTCAAGAACTCTAATGTGAGAAGCAGGCTCTATCACAGCTAAAACACGACACCAGAAAAAAAGCAAAACACTACAAATGCTTCCTTGTTATTCGTCGGCAACTTATACATGACAATTATTGATAAATTCTAACATATATGAGCTACTGTAGATAGCATATATTGAAACGAATGTTTCGCATGGAGCAGCGTGCTTTAGCATATGTAAGTTAATTTTGTTAATTTTCCACATATAACAGTATGAGGAACATCTCCCATCTCTTATTTTTTACCTGTTTCCTATAATTCTTAACTGCTGTCACATTACGGGTAACAGAATTTGAGAAAACTTCGCCCTACAGTTTGTTGACAAGACGAAATCCGCACATCAATCCAATTTATAAACGACAAACTCTGCACCTTAACACTAAGTGGGTCAAATTGAATTCCAGCAATTTTATTACCATCCATAACGGCTCTCCCCGGACCAACTCAAAAATACGTTGAACAAACATACACAAACACCGCGAGCAAAGACCCATAATTTATCATTAGCTCGATGATTGTTTGATCCTAGAATAACAGTACACCCGACCCGGCCTCTAGACCAAGGCGCCAATCAGCATCCTCACTCCGCCCTCCAACAACGGGCACGTGGCTATGCCCCTTCCCCCTCTGGATCACCCTCTCCAATCAAGGTGCCAAAGTGGCTGGTCTACCGGGGGGATAGGAAATAATTTCCACAATTGATATCTGATTTCGAATCTCTCCGTTTGGCGTACTTGCCGAGGCCAAGACACGAAAAATGAGGTTACCCAAAGATCAGCGCGCTAAACAATCTGTGGTACCGCTAAACAATAGCCGAGCCGAGCCAACCTCCGAACCTCTGCGGGTCTGATTGCGTCTGGAAGATTAGCGAAAAACAGCATTTTTATTAATGGACGAACCAAACGAGCTGAAGGAGCATGCAGGCTAGGGTGGGGCTTATTTTTGGAAAGTTCTTAAAACCAAAAGTTCATGTTCACTTCTAAATTCAAATCACATAAAGAGGTGAAACATGCGACTTAAATGTGAATTTTCAAGTTGAAAATATGCCCTTTAGTAGAGTTTATAAAATTTTGTTATTTTTTCACAGATTTAAAATTTTCAAGCACCATTTGCTTTAAAATTTAATTTACGATAAGCTAGTAGGACACAGAGTTTCTGTAAAACTGTAACAAGCATTAGTAAAAAATAATTCACTCCACATTTTCACTCATTTTACTAAGAATTTAAAATATGTCTGATCTTCGCATCATGCATGCTCAACCAATGCTCATTTTTTTACATGGTTTTGAAAATAATTTAAAACAATGTAAATAAAACATAAAGTTACTAAAAAACTGAGAAAAAATTAATACATGACGTATACTCGAAGTAAAAAATAAGATGACATTAATTTGATAATATTTGCACTTATAAATACGTCATTCCTTTAAAAATGTTTTATATGTGACGGAAAAATCGTGTGATCCAAACAACGTAACTTGTGCCATAAATTTATGTCATTTCGCTCGCTTTAATATATCGGGCATCTATGACGAAACTTAACACGATTTTTTCTAAGTGTGTAGCGTTTAACTGACAAAAGTTTGAAAAATGCGACATTTGTGGTTAAAAATTCATGTTTCTGAAAGGTTTTTGTCAAAGTTATTCAACAAAAGGATTTATCAACTAAGGGTCGTTTCATACCAAGTGTTCAAAGCACATGTAATCGACCATCACCGAAAATGTTAATTCACTTGATATATGAAAAATGTCAAATTTTCATGTACCGAACTCGGCCCACGCCTCGGTCCCGTTCACAAAATCAGTATTTTGCTTACCTTTTCTCGTTCATATTTTCGAAACAGGTAGAGAAAGAGAAAGTAAAGGAAATCTTTTTGTACAGTTTCTTAAAAACAACATTATTCTTGGATACCGTATTGCCAAATTTACCTATTGTCAATTACAAAACTTCAAATCGTTACTTTTTTAATCAAACATAGTTGATTCCTTCGTGTTTATCAAATATTTTCCTGTCGAAAACACTTAATCCCTCGCAGTATTTTGATCTAATCTTGAAAAATTGCGTGTTGAAGTTAAAAAGTCCGAATTCTCCATATAGCATCTCTAGCAATCTTGCATTTTGACGAAAAATTTAATGACACTGCGAAACACGTTTTTGTCTCAAGCACCAAAATACCGCTATTTACTTAAATAAGGGTTGCTGAATCCATTGCCGTTTTCAGAAATATCATAGCACGTCTAGTTTTTGAAAAATTGGGCGTTAAAAAAATGCAATATTTGACTATTTCAGCCAACTTGCATCAGCTGTATGCCCATTTTTTGCTTAATTTGCCACATAACTGCAAACACGTTGAAAAAATCGAAATTTTGCATGCTTCTCAAAAAAGTTTGAATATTCATACTTTAAATTTCATGTAAACATCATAGAAAACAGTGTTTTATACAACTTTTGCGACCTGTATCTCAAAATTGTGACGAGCTGGAACATTTCTGAGAACTGCGTCAAATACAGTAATCCTAAATCTACTAAAGACACATAATTTGATCCTTGAGACACGCAGAAACGACATTTTTGTTACGTTGTGTGATCAATGCAAAGCTGTGATCTGTGAAGATTTGAATTCGAAACTTGTAATCAACTGAGTTGTTGGGCCACCAAGTGGCTCGGTAGCTTAGTTGGTAAAGTGCTCGTCTAGCATACAAGAGTTCTGGGTTCAAATTCCAGCCGAGCACGTGGATTTTTTCATAATGTCACCCATCCGTCTTTACCACGCGTAATGAGTTATTTAATTCAATAACCATGCGGATTGGACCAAACATCTCGATATATGTGTCAATAAACATAGTTTCGACAAAATCGAACACTAATTTTCAGAAAATGTGATGTACGTAATTGATTTTCAATGAAATAATATTTCATAAAATTAACTTGAATATTAGGATATGGACATGATACACTGGGACAAAATTTATCAGCATACAACAAAACAGATTCTTCTTCTTCTTACTAGCATTACTTCTCTACTGGGAGCATTACCCACAGTTAATAATTGGGACCTAGCTTTGCCTATTGATAATTTTTGCATGTTCACATCGTGTGGCAAGCTTGAAGATACTCTATGCCATAGGTTCCCAAACTTTTCGTGTACGCGACCCACCTAGTCATCAAGAGAATTTCTCGCGACCCACCAGTGAAAAATTGTGGAAAAAAATGAGTTTCGTACTTAAATTTTCGAGATCTTTAATCTATAAAATCTATATCTATATCAATCTATAAAATTCATGTTCGTATAGTCAAAGTAAGCACCACTGTTGTTTTTGGTAAATTTTCGTTATTGTAAAAATAAACAACGAATTCTTTTAGATTTTCTCCTCACAGGCATCTAGATAAAGGTTATTACCAACTTTCTACTTTGAAATCATTTGCTGAAAATTGTAGTAAAAATGAAACTATGAAAAAAAAAAATCCACGTGATCGGCAGGGATTCAAAGCCAGGACTCTTATACGCTAAATGAGCACTTTACCAACTAAGCTACCGAACTACTTGTAAATGGTGCATATTTGAAACTTTTTCGTTGTTATACAAATTTGAATAAAATGACTTCATCCAGTAAATATTGTTTGATGGTAAAACTAATAAATTTTTCAATAATTTTTAAAAGATATATAATATTCAGAAATTTAAAAAAAAATGCGATGTTTAGTTTCCTCAACTAAAAACATGTCACACTTATCGTTCTTTATAATTCATATAAGAATATTACACACGCTATGGTTGTCGCTTTAATATCAATATATTGTTATATTTTTTCGAACTAAGATACTGCAAATTATCGAGAAAAATAATCAGAATCTGTTATCAACAAGTTTATAGAATCAATCTCCGAATATTTTGCTCTACGGAATGCAGAAAGTTTGGTCTCGGAATTCATTATGATTCCAATCCCAAGCAAATTGAAAATTCAAGAGATTCTTCAAGAGCCGTGAATATTCCTGACTGGTGCAATATCAAACATCTGAAGCATTGATTGAAAAAAATAAATAATGTGTCCTGGAAGTCAAGTTAAAAATGAAATTTTCTCGCGACCCACCAGAGACTGTTCCACGACCCCCCAGGGGGTCGCGACCCACAGTTTGGGAAACTATGTCATAAAGATTATTTTAAACTACACGCCAAACAAAGTTAAACATATTCGCACAAAATCGAGCTCTTATTGACCAACACGACATGTGGGTAGTTTTAACACATTCCGAACATCTGCTCCTGAGCTGATTTCTTCTTTTATCGCCAGGTATATCACACATAAAACAGTTTCGCTATAATAAGCATCTCCTATTGTCGTAAAAATTGAAAAAAAATCAGATTGTGTTAAAATTACTTACATGTGTGTTGGTCCAGAAGAGCCCGATTTTGTTAAACTTCATTAAAGTCAGTAATACTAGTTATAGTTTTATAAAGGCTGTTGTTTTCTAGACTTTTCATAAATTCATTTTTAAGAGAATTTTTCTAAAATTATTTTGAAAATAACAAGTTTATGTAAAAATAATGAAGGATATATTTTACAACTTGAAAATTTACTTGTAGGTCTCTTGCGCCACCTATAAATCCTAATATTTATGAATTCAGAAGCGCACATGAACTTTTGGTTATAGAAGCATTCGAGAAATGAGCCGCACCCTAATGCAGACGCAAGGTAAAAACCAGCAATAGAAAGCTCCGCGCAAGCCTCCTTTACGGAGAACCAGGGAATGGGAAGCACTAAAAATAAATTGGCTGATTGACTTCGTTATCTTCGTCCCTCGACGGCGGGGGAGAACCGGAACGACGGGATCCGCAAACCCCAAGTATGTACTTGGTTGTTTGTTCTTTTGCATCGAGAGATGAAGGCTTATTAGCGGACAGGTCCGTCACGGGTGCTAAGCTATTTAATTGGAGATTTGAATTGACCAACTTTTGCGATCGCACTTCCTGCCTCGGGAGACTTGACCCACTTTCGCACAGCCCGTTCGTCACCAGGCCGAGATTAAGTCGCATCAACACATCATCGAACATAAAACGGCCAAGGGGGGTTCCACTATGGGCAATCGGGTGGCAAAAAATCGAAAAAGGTATTTGTTCTGATAAGTAATTCTTGTTCTTCGTCATATGCTTGCCACTGATCCCACTAGGACAGAACCTGATTCTCAGCTTAGTGTTCAATAAGCATTTCCACAGTTATTAACTGAGAGCTTTCTTTGCCAACGTTGCCATTTTTGCATTCGTTTATTGTATGGCAAGTACAATGATACTCTATGCCCAGGGAAATCAAGAAAATTACCTTAACGAAAAGATTCTGGAACGACCGTGAATCGAACCCACCTTGGTTGCACGGCTTTGCATTGTAGCCGCGGACTCTGACTACTCGGCTAAGGAAGGCTATTAATGTGCACCATTCTCTAAAAAAATGTATTGGGATATTCCTGAGATTTCAAAGTATTTCAGAGCAGTGATGTAATTTGATCTGAACGCGAGCCAAAAATGAACGGAGCCCGAGCCAAATTTGCACGAGAACGCAGTAGACAATGAACTTCCGAGCAAGAGCCAGCCGCTGCTCAAGAATTTTTGGTTCAGTTCCCAATTTCATGAACATAACAATCATGCTGCTCTTGCTGTTTTAAATATATAAACATAACTTTGACATTGATTTTTGTCGTGTATCAGTCAATATCAATTGGGTTCATTTTTCTGCTCGCCCGGGTTCATATTTTTGAACTGCTCAATGTTTAAGCCTACTTGATCGCTGCGTTCAAAAAATTGAACTGGAACGCGAACTGAACGCGATCAAATACCGTTTTGACTCATATTCCGAACACTTAAGGCCAACAGTGACTTCAAATGCATCTGTTGGGCATAAATTGGCTGATATTTATGTAAATTTTAATTTCCTCGCAAAGTCTAACTGTTAGCTGTTGGGTGTACCAATAATAATGTTCATTTAATTGGTTTTAGTATTGTTTTTACGTAAAAGTATGGAACAACATTTTGATTCAAATGCCGAACACTGTGTTCATTCTGTCTCATATTCCGAACACCTTGATTCAAATTCCGAACAGCACGAATAAATCGTATTCAAATGAATAATTTCGCAAATAAATTTATCTGAGCTTGTTCTACTGGCTTCAAACTAGAGAGTCATCACTACTGCTGCTGTATAAATTCTTTTGAAGACGTTAAAATTGAATTGCAATTGACTGCCATTTCCTTGTTATTTGGTGACATATTTCAGCGAAACATTTCAACCAAATCGCCATACAAAAACCGAGTGTTCGGAATATGAGTCTGTTCGGAATTTGAGACAAAACGGTACATCACTGTTTCAGAGAATGCTTGAATATCGCACAATTGTGTATATCGTCATGATTATATAACAAAAAGAGTCTTTGTCTGGAATACTTTTTTTTTGATAACAAAATATGATGTTTGCATCACAAAGCTGATACATATATGACATAGGACGGCAAACACATGTTTGGTCGCCACACTTTATAGAAACTACCCACAGTGGAATGGGATGGTGCGATAACCGGACACATCCTGATTGAACACTGACTGATCAAGTGGCAGACGACTGGTGGAGCATCAACATAATTTATGATTTCGTAATAAAACTCATTTTGCTGCTGCATTTGCGCTGAAAGTAGGCACAAATGCACGCAACGCAAGCATGCACAGACCGCACACTGCCCTAGTCCCAGTCCCAGTCCCCGCTTCAGCTGAGCGAATCGATATTGGATGCCCAAAGGGGGCTTGGTTCGATGAAATTATGTCGAGATTAGAGACTCCGTTTTACCCCATGGGTGTGCTTATGTTAGGTGCTTGTTACGAGGTGTGATCCGTGATATGCTCCGGAGTCACGCAAAACGATAATGGATTGATGTGGGGACACGGTTGGGGAACTCTCATATGGAACAAGATAGTACTTTTCATTTCTATTGAATCTCTTGCTGGAGGTGTTTTGGATTACCAAATTGACGAAGGTGAAACCCATCATGAAATAGGATTTTTTTAAATGTTGTACAATGTTTCGTCTTCTATTTTTTAAATAAAGGGCCCTATTTTATATGTCGAATCAATCAAAACGTACTCTGGAATGGAGTCACTGTCGACCAAAAATTTCGATCGACTCATTTCTGTCAGTCGAGTTTATCGACAGTTGTCACTCTACGTGACTTGATTAACGTTTTGCTTCGAATTGCAGGACGCTTCGAAAGCCGGACATTATTGATATTTTTACATTTTTAATCATATAAATTTAAATTTTATTATAATATTTATGCATAAACTATTCTTTAACTTAAATTGTATGTTACAGATGTAAATGTATCGCAGTAGGCGACTATATATTACAAACAAAAATAAAAATACTAAATGCGTGTCAATACTTTACACATTTCAGCCCTAGTTGAACTGCATCTTACAGTTACCATTTAAGGAAAAAATGATGAATAGCAATTGAAAACAGTTTTATTGTGCCAGTATAAGTTTTAAATGAAAAGTTAACTATTGAGTTTCATTATTATGAAGTGGAGTCTCTGCACTTCCACAAGTAAACACTGGGAGTTTGGATATGGAAGAGGGATTCGTTTTGGTAAACGATAAATATATAATTTGAAATGAATGCGCCTAACCGGATTCGCGAAATTACTCGATAAACGAATTGAACGCTGAATAAGTGTTCGTCACTCGTCCTCATAGGAGCAAGGTCGAAGGATCAAACAGAACTAGCGGACTGATTCACTTTTTCACTTTTTCCACCGACGCGCGACATGTTTGATCCTGCCCTCGTCACCCGCTCCCGAAGAAACAAGCGTCAAGGTCGAAGGATCAAACAGAACTCCGAATACCGGACGCACGTGATTATAAAATAAAAACGGAGCTTAATCTAAACAAATGGGAACTGTGGTGTCTGAAAAATCAACAAACATCTATTTTGGAATAATTTTTTTAAAGCACTCCGTGCTCGTGGCCACTACGTTGCCGGAATCAGTTCATCTGTATCTACTATACCGATACAGATCTATTTTTAACTAATCTATATTTACATCTGCTTTCACTCTCTTCTACTCTTTTACTCTCACACCGAGCAGGTAGGAGAGAGCTCTGCTGTTCAGTCCAATCGATTTCCATAAGCCATAGTCCTTTGCTCTTGCGGTGGTTCATTTTGCCGTGTTCCTAAGTCGTTTGAGGCTAGCTGCCTACGAAGAGGGTCAGTTTGTCTCAGTCACCATCTGATACTGACGGAGGATGGATGTGCTCCCCAAAGCACGGTCCTCCATGCGGCGTCTTCTGGTGGCTGGACTGGTTTTTTTGTGGAGGGGCTGGGAATTGAACCCATGACCTTCCGCTTATGAAGCGAAAGCGTAACCTCAAGGCTACGGACCCCCTTAATTTTGGAATATTGAAGAGAAGAAAATGTGATATACATTCGTTTCTAGTGAGTTAAACCAAGATATTACCATGAATGAACTATAGGTGCTAAATTGCATTATGAATCCAGGCGCTTGCATAAGATGAGTGAAGCAATTTCGCCAAAACTTTCTTTACCTCTCTGGCTGCTTCAACGATTTCGAAGCAATCTAATAATAATGTCCGAATTTCGAAGCAAGACACATCTCTTGTTTTGCAAATTGTGCCTATTTTTGCATTGATAATTGCTATTTTTATTACACCATGACAAATATTGAACGTTTAACTTCATAATGGGTCACAGTCACTTAAGAAAATGTATATAATCAATTATAAAAAATATGTTTGAAGTGAGTCAAGTGCTTAAGTGTCCGGATTTCGAGTCAAAACGGTACTATGGGAGTCGACGGATGACATCTGAAATATGCAGGGTTACTTTCATCGGCAGTGACTACAAACGGGTCACATGGATCCGCTCGATTTACAAAATAGACCACAAAATAAATATAATATAATGCATACAAAGGTATCGACCGCGATAATTATATTTTGAATTTGTTTATCGGCATATCGGTCTATTTTGCTCGAAGTAAGAGGTGGAGAAGAAAGCAATGAATACTAGATGGATAGGTACCGTAAGGGAACGGCGAGAGAAATTGGATTAGATGTAGCAGAGGGCATACCATATGAAGCAGTATTACTTGAAACGTCCTTCCTTGTGGCTAACGTCCCCTATGGGAACGGCTTGGTGTGTTTTGAGAATGACACTACCAAGACAACCAAGGCTGTCTTGGTAGTGTCATTCTCAAAACGCGTAGCTTTGGGGAAACCTTTATCTCGTGATTTTTGTGATTCGCAAAGAAGCGAATCTTCAGTAAAGTTGTTCAGCGGATCAAGGACAACCGAAAGGCAAACAATTTGGTTCGCAATTTTGCCGCTAGGTGGCGCAAAAACATTTGAGCATGTAGAATTGAGCATTTTAAACATGTTATGATCCACAAAGTTCGATAATTGGGCAAAGTTGCTCAGAAGATCAAGGACATCCGAGATGCACACAATTTGGTTCGAAAGTTTGCCGCTGTGAAAGTAAGCATGTGATATTGAGCATTCAAAACTTGTAATCCACATGACATAGAAAGTTCCAGTTTTCGGCAAGGTTGTTCAGTAAGTCAAGGAAATCTGGAAGACATACAGTTTGGTTCAAAATTCTACCGTCAGATGGCAATAGTAAGCATGTTAAATTGAACATTTTAAGCAAGTTCTATCTGGTGATCAACTTGCGATAGATAGTTCAAGTCGTCGACAAAGTTTTTCAGAAAATCAAGGACATCCGGAAGGTTAGAAACTTGATTCTAAATTTTGCCGCTAGGTGGCGCTACTGTCAACACTCCATGTGTCGATAATGAAGGGACCATCGACTCATGGAACAGGAATCCTATGGAAAGCTGATATTTTGTTTCTTGTATGGTTCCATGAGTCGATATCGAGTCATGGAACATCGACTCATGGAGGTTTAACTGTAGAAAGGAGCATCTATCACTTGATCCCGATGAAATAGAAAATTCTAGTCTTCGACAGAAGTATAGAAAGTCCATGACATCCGGAAGAAAACAGTTTAGTTTTGTCGCTAGGTGGCGGTAGCCAGCATGCAAAATTAAACATTTTAAGTATGTAAGTCTTTCTTATGATCCACATGAGATAGAAAGCTTGAGTCTTAGGCAAAGTTGTTCAGGAAGTCAAGCACATCTGGAAGGTAAATTTTTGATACAAAAATTTTCCATTTGGAGCCAAATATTTTTTCCAATTTTCTCGGGATTTGACTTCCTGGGAAACGGGGAATAAAATTTCCATGTCCCGGGAAATCCCTGGATCTCGAGAAATCCCGGGAAATCCTCCAAAACGGGATTTTTTTTGCATTTCACGTATATTCATAAAAAAGTAGTATATTTGTATTTATTTATAAGCCAACTCAATTCATGAAAAAGATCCCTCCTTTGATTTGTATAGCATATAAGCTTTTTTGGAAAAAGAAATATCGTCAAAATTATGCTTAAAATATCCATTCCATCAAGAACTTTACGAAAACCAATAAATCAACATCGAAAAATATCTAATGATCTAGTAAGGTCACTGGGTAGAATAATATGAAAAGTAGATTGTGCGATGGTTTTTGTTTGAAAATAGATAGTCAATTTTTATTTTTTTTACAGAACTTCCAGAATTGCTTAATATCCGTTATATCAGCTGATGGCTGATGAAGTAAGACTATCAATTTCATTTGCGAGCTATCAATATCACTTTGATTTGACAATCAACAACAGTGATGCAACATCGCACTCCAGATCATCATAAGTTGAGAGATTTTGGAACTATATAGACAAATTGTTGCTCTGTGCATCTAAACATCATGTCCATGGTTGGTTCCTGGGGGAATTCTCGATCTGTTGAAACTCGTCCAAGCGAAGATCTATTTAACAGACGATTTCTCCAAATACATTTTGTTGTTCTCCTTTGGAACTGGCTGTTACTTTTGACATTGACATTGACTTTGGTCAATTTCATCATTTAATTGCTGTATTATACAGTCGATTCTCCACTCTCAATGTGTTTCCTCACATTTTTTCTCGCCAATTTTCACTCCGTATATCGATATGACCGTAATCATAGGTTATTGGACTAGATTTTAATTCAATTAGGAACGTGAGATAACGTCTGCTTGTTTATTATTTTCCAGGCAACAAAACAAAAAATAAAACAAGCATCTTGAAATAATATAACTGCAAAAACTGCGCTAATACGAACCAAAATAAGTTACTGTTTCGTAGTTGTGGAATATATACAGAATAATATCAAAAATACAAAAGCAATTCTCGCTGAAACCAGGCCGCCATCGGCACCCATCGTTAGAATTCCAATTGTATGTCATTGATCGCTAGTTTTCGATAAAACTTAAGGGTGGTCCTTTCTGTTTTCTCAAATTGGTGGACCCCTCGTACGCCAGCTAGCTGAACAGTTTGCGAAAAAACCCATTTTTCGATAAATCTTGGGTGTTTCTTCACGGGATATGTCTCATATTTCGCTTGGAACACATAGCAAACTTAGTGGCATCGTATAGAGAAAGGATATAGCTTTCATTTGAACTCGAAAAAATTTTGGCGGCCATTTTGAATTTGGCCGCCATCTTGAATATTGTTAGAAAAATCGTTTTTTCACCATTAGCGCACCGCTAGTTTTGAATTCTGAGATCACCATCAGAAAGCTGAGAAAAAATTGCTGAAGATAGGCTACAGAAACTAGGTGAGCAATTGTATTTACCCTATCAAATGCACGATTTTCTAAATCATGTTATACGATTTTGACGTATATGGCGAGTGCAATCAATGCAAACATCATTTTTTTGTACTACAAAGAAACAAGTTTTCAATAGGAGTATTATTTTGAGTGAAAAAATCTGGCGGCCATCTTGGATTTTGACGCCATCTTCTTAAGTTGTAGAATGAGTTTTCACCTTGATAGCACTCAACATGCTACCGTTACACATATTCTTCTTCTTGTTCTTCGTTTTCCTGATGATACGTCCTTACTGGAACAGAGCCAGCCCCTAGCTTTGAAAACAAATTATCAAATATGATTTTTCAACGCTTATTTGCTACCTGAATGATTCTTCTGCATATCTTCGAGTTGAAAATAGCATTATTTCTTTCATTTATTTGGTCTAAAACCATTGATAGAAATGAAAAATTAGTTGAACAGCTGAGATAAGTTAAGAAAAATTGAATCTGATTGTTTTTTAACGGAAGCCTCATAATTTAACACGATGAGCACTGAGATGGTAAGAAATCATTCAATTGCTAAAAACCAAGATGGCGTCGAAATCCAAGATGGCCGCCAGATTTTACAAACTCGAAATAATATACCTGCGTTTCGGCATTACGTCCACATTAACACAAAACCTGCTTCTCATCTTTCAATCTCGCTATTTTTCACATGCATGTTGGGCGGTACTTAAAACGATACTTTATGGCTCAGAAAATCAAGGATGTTTTTTTGCTTCAAAATTTAAATTTCCCTTCTAAATTAATGCACTTTTGTCAATGTTTTACGTTTAAACTACAGATATTACCACAAGACTTATTAATGTCCCGACGCGCAATCTATAAACTTCATTCAATGAACAACAATGCATATGCTAAAAAAAAATGTTTGTTTAATACAATCAATGTTTTTGGACGGTTTTCATTTATTGAATTTATTAATTCATTATTACTGAATTCAAAGATATGTCGAAGAATTATTCTGTTGTCAGAAATCGCATTATAAAAGAAAATTCCTATTTAATAACCTGGATTTAAGACCAATAAAGCTGAGTATCTGGCTCGGTTCCAGTAGGGACGTAAAGTCAGGAAAAATAAAAATGAAATGAAGAAGAGTATACGTAACCTTTTGTTTTTATTAATAACCTCTAATTTCAACATGCTGAGTGCTATCAAGGTGAAAAATTCATTCTTCTACCTAAAATCAAGATGGCGTCAAATCCAAGATGGCCGCCAGATTTTTTCACTCAAAAAAATATTCTTATTCTTCTTCTTCTTCTTTCTGGCGTTACGTCCCAACTGGGACAAAGCCTGCTTCTCAGATTAGTGTTCTCATGAGCACTTCCACAGTTATTAACTGAGAGCTTTCATTGCCGATTGACCATTTTTGCATGTGTACATCGTGTGGCAGGTACGAAGATACTCTATGCCCTGGGAATCGAGAAAATTTCCTTTACGAAAAGATCCTCGACCAGCGGGATTCGAACCCACGACCCTCAGCATGGTCATGCTGAATAGCTGCGCGTTTACCGCTACGGCTATCTGGGCCCCCTTATTCTTATTCTTCACTCGACTCGAATAAAACACCAAAGGTGGAAAACATGTTACTTTGT
The DNA here is from genome assembly GCF_002204515.2 of Aedes aegypti. Taxonomy (NCBI): domain Eukaryota; kingdom Metazoa; phylum Arthropoda; class Insecta; order Diptera; family Culicidae; genus Aedes; species Aedes aegypti. Next base: position 388,426,756 of record NC_035108.1, read on the forward strand.
AATACAAAAAAAGATTTTTGTATTGATTGCACTCGCCATATACGTCAAAATCGTATAACATGATTTAGAAAATCGTGCATTTGATAGGGTAAATACAATTGCTCACCTAGTTTCTGATGGTGATCTCAGAAATCAAAACTAGCTGTGCGCTAATGGTGCAAAAACGATTTTTCTAACAAAATTCAAGATGGCGGCCAAATTCAAAATGGCCGCCAAAATTTTTTCGAGTTCAAATGAAAGCTATATCCTTTCTCTATACGAAGCCACTAAGTTTGCTATGTGTTCCGAGCGAAGTATGAGACATATCCCGTGAAGAAACACCTAAGATTTATCGGGAAATGGGCTTTTTCGCAAACCGTTCAGCCATGCTTTGATAGCGGTTATGACTTAAAAGAAAAAGAGATTAGAAAAATGAGCATATTTCGTCATCTTAGGACTCAATGAAGTGAAGATATTCAAATCTGCATAATATCGAATGACCTTTCATACACTGTTGAATGTGTAATTTTGCCAAAAAAAAAGCAATTTACCATTCAATTTAACTTTTTGAGTCTCATGGATATGTACTGATTCAAAAATGCGCAGACTCCATCAAATATTTTTTCATCACCCCTAGTTTTGAACTCCTGTATATCAGGAAGCTCTGTGATTTATGACAGGTATTACCAACAATTTTGGGGCCTTCGTTAGCCGAGTGGTTAGAGTTCGCGGCTACAAAGCTAAGCCATGCTGAAAGTGTCTGGGTACGATTCCCCCTTGACTTCTCTATGCATAGAGTATAATCGTACCTGCCACACGATAAACGAATGGCAACTTTGGCAAAGAAAGCTCTCGATTATTAACTGTGGAAGTGCTCATAAAAACACTACTAAGCTGAGAAGCAGGCTCTGTCCAAGTGAGGACGTTAATGCCAAGGAGAAAGAAGAACCAACAATCTTAAATCTGATCTTTGAAAACATTAATAACAATTTTACCTGATAAGCATGAGAAACTATTTCACACCACTTCCTGAAAAGAGAGAAGAAAATTAGTTGATTAATATTTGAGCCAAATTACATACATGACTATTGTGAACAATTGAAGATTCGATATACAAAATCGAAACTATATCAGTTGCAAATTTGTACAGGAATATAACGTTCAAGATTCCTTCAATATGCGAACCAATACGCTTTAATCGTAATAATCTACTAAATAGAAACAAAATGATATCATGACTCAAGTCAATTCACTTTCTGATCCCCATAAATAGCACATCATTAGTCCTTAGCTTCCGCAGAACATGTGAGTCTATTTATATGAACAACGACCCCAGTCAGGTCGATGTCTATGCAGAAACGGGACCAAATGTCCCTAATTCACAGTCATTTGTTCTCACCTACAATCTTACTAGACCGTTGGACCGTTGATATCTATTATAAGGTCACCGGGACAACGAGGTGGGCAACATCGTCTCGTCTGCTATCCGAGCATTGTGAAAAAGGTGCCATACGACCCGACGATATCTCTTCTTCTCCACTTCTTCATCAAACCTATCAAAATCGATATGATTTATGATGATATTTGTCGTTTTCGTGCTTTTGTTAACATCTCGTTCCGTGTCTGCTGGTCGGCTGGTATATGGGCTGTGCCACCTTGCGGTGCGGACTTGGTACGTGAGCGGAAATAATCGCTACCTTATACGGTTGGGCCAAAACGGAATTCCGATCCGGATTCGTTTGACGTTTATTGGGCTAATCAGTTCACCCCCTGAGGTGTGTTTTTATGGCAATTTGGCACGTCCAGTCCAGTGATAGAGAGAGGTATGTAAATGTACCGTTTTGATTAGATTTCTTTTTTGTTTGTTCATTTTGAGCAAATGAACTTTACTGGGTGCATTAATAGCTACGTCATAGACTATCGTAATTCATGCCGATAAACCAGGTAAATGAATCGATTACATAGTTACTTTTTTCAGATTAATCCTATCAGTACGAATCACAAGAACATTATATGTTACATATCAGCACCACGCCAATTATTCAAGATATTGTAGTTTCTCCTAAGGAATTTATTTTTGTTCGAAAACAATTTCTAGTTAGACCATCATGTCATAATACTGATGATACGTTATGGAGATAAATGAGATATTCTAGGTTCTTTAAACCAATAAAATTCTCCTTGAGTTCAAATCATTAAAACTATTGGTACACAGACAAGATATAGAATATGATTTGATGTCTTTGATTATATGTAGCCAAATATAGAGGCTGGATCGATATAATTCGTTAGTTTTAAAAGGGGTAAATCGTTACCGAATGTGTAGTGTTATTATATTAAATACAGCTTTTATTATGAAAAGAAACCTGCTGAATTCGTAGTCAATCGAAATTACATTATTGTCGACCAAGACAAAACTCTTACGTAGTAGGACAGCTCGAAAATCGACCGTGTCAAGAATCGGATGACAGATGTCAGTACATTGCCCTAAATGTTAAATCAATGTCACATTCAATGTCCAACCCTTATGTCCCTCCAACCTTGCCACAATGTTCACCGTCCAAAAATATACCCATATAAATGGCCCACTGCTAAAGTTCAAACAGTCACAGCTACCGCACGTTGGCCTCAAATTGTAGTATACAGTAGGTCACAGCTGGACGCAAAACCGAAAGATGATCGCCTCAATTATGGCCATTCAATCTCACATTAGCCGCTACCAAAATGAGCCCCATTCGGCAGCCGAGCCCTCGACAGACTGTCCGGTCACTTCACAGTGGTTCAGATTAAAAAAAAAACATTGCAAAAATTACACATTCCCAATATTTTACTATTTTCGTCCAAGAGATGTGTTCTGAAACATGATTGTGAAGTCGTAGACCACTTCAAAACTATGTTTTTGTCACTTACACTCTTTTGCCTCTAACATGTTCATATGGAAATTGCCAGCTTTCTAAAAACTCTGGACCTCTGCGCTCTGCTGGCTGTTTCGATCGACCCATTAAATCAACCCTCGAAAAACCGTGTCCGTGTAAACGACATGGAACATGTTTCATCAATTAACAACATCGGGCACGCGAAGGCACGTTTTTTGACGGGAGGTGGCATCAGGTCAGTAGACGGATTATGTTGCGTTACTGCTGCTGCCTGGTGATGATCTAGCACCAACTTTCGCGATTCAACCTTCAACCTCTTCTTTCGAGGCGGATAGAGTTCTGACCATTGAAAGTTCGGGTGCGATATCCATCTGTTAAAAAGTCGTAAATCAATGCGAACCTGTCAACGCGCGTCACGTCCTCATTTCGGGGCTGCTGGTTCTCGGTTGGCCGCAGCTTGTCGTAATCCTCCTCTGGGATAATGTTGAAAAGCGTGTCCCGTGTTCATTAGGGGCATCATACTTTTAACTTTATGTGCTGCTCAGAATCTCACAGCTCCGGATTTCGCAACAGAGTGTAAATGTAAGCTGTTGGCGACAGGATTATACTCGACCATTTTCCCAGCAGGGGACCGTGTACGGTATGTTCACGGAAGCCAACTGAATGGAAGGGATTAGATGTAAGCTGTTGAGAAGGATAATCGTTGGGATAATAGACGAAAGTTTGTTGAAGTAATTTTGCGGAAGTCGGTATCTTTTGTGGATGTTGTCCGCTTGAGCATTGATGGATTCAAGTGGCATGCTTTTAATACTGTCGGGTTTCTCCAGAGTGAAGCACATCAAAAGCTTTAAAATTGTCTGAGGATGAGGCTTTTGCTTTATCGTGTAAGATGTACCGAAATGCGATATGTTCACTCGAAAAACTGATTTCCGATAGAACAATACATTTGCAATTTCTTCAATTTTCCGTACAAAATGATCAATTATCAATGAGAACATATTATAGGAAAAGTTTTCTGGGAAAAGGCCCCCACAGGACTCTGGCCCCGGGGCCCCTATATTTGTAAATCCGGCCCTGCCATACATATATGATAAAATCCATCTTATGTGTGACGTCCTGCAAAATTTCCAAATTCGGTTCAGCCCATAGATAACTGGGATCTAGCCTACCAACCAAAGTTGGCCCTTATTTTCCGAACATGTGAAATGTAATAAGTTCGTCATTGTTAAGGGCTCGTTTTTTTTTTTTTTTTTTTTTTTTTTTTTTTTTTTTTTTTTTATATTTACAACATGTTTACAAACTTAACCTAAGGATGCATACACCGTATTGTATTTTAACTACAATTACCTTTATAGCACTTCATTAACAAAAGTTAAGAAATTTACCAAATTGTTTGTCAAATAACTTTTTGTTGTTCCATCGAGCATCTCTAATAAGCTTTTTGAAGCTATATAAACAACTATTCTTGTGGTATTTCATGTTATACATTATCATCTCTGAAACTAACCATAATGCACTTTTTGCTTTGGAATCTTTAACGTTGATGCTTTTGTAAATTATTTCTTCAGCTGATTTCATTCTGATTTTTAATTTTGTTCTAATTATATCTGTTACCCAATCATAAACAATTTTCGAATTTTTACACTGCTTTATCCTGTGGATATTTGAATCATGTTTATCACAAATTTCACATAAACAATTACTTACATTAGCAAAATTATGGTTGAACATTTTAATCCTATTCGGGTACACATCATTAAAAACTTCAAACAATACAGATCTAGCTTGTGAAGACACGAATTTAGCAGAAATGTTTTCCCAAATAATTTCCCATGGCACATCTGGAAATTTGTTTGTTATTTTAACTTCGATAGTCTTTTTAGCGATTAAGTAATTGTATATCTGCTTGTTAGTAACAATATGATCCATACTGCTTATCGTTTTAGCTACCTCAAATAACTTTTTTGTATTGATTGTGGAGTTTTTACAATTATTGATTTTTAACAAAGGATGATCGATCTTACGACCATTACTAAAAAGCAAATTCCTGATAAAAAGCGATTGACACTGTGATTCTGGATCGATTAGAGCCAAACCACCTCGACTATTATCTAAGTAAAGTTGATCTCTTTGAACTCTGAACATTTTATGATGACTCCACAAGAATTCACCAGTTATCTTTTTTATTTCTGCCAAGTGCATGTTATTCGGAGGGACTACCTGAGAAACATACCAAAGCTTTGCTAATACAAATGTGTTCAGCACAGTCACTTTTTCTATAAGATTCATTCTTCGTGATGAGAACATATGTACGGAATGCTTTAAAGCGTTAATTAATTTTTTGAAATTACTATTCACTATTTCTTTCCAACATGTCGACACAAGTAGTCCTAAAATTTTTATCTCATTTTTTTCGGAAACTTTTTGAGGGCCTATTGTACAGTTATTGAATCTGATGAAATTTGACTTTTTAAAATTCAACTTGATTCCAAAGCTTAACGAATAATCATCGATAATTTTAAAAACTAGATCAAACTCCTCATCATTTCTAATAATAATTGTAATGTCATCCACAAATGCTCTTATTTAAAAAAATCTATTATCTATTAGTATTCCTCTTACTCCAGCGTAAATTTGTCTTATTAAAGCCTCGATGTACAGAACAAACAACGTCATGGACAGCGGACACCCTTGTCTAACAGATCTTTTAATCTGAAAACTATTTGTTAGACTGCCTTTCACTAAAACTCGAGATGTTGCATCAGCATATAATCTTTGTATCATCGTTATAATCGTACGTGGTAAACCAAATCTTTCAAGTACCTCCCATAAACGTTTATGGTCGACAACATCAAATGCTTTTTCTAAATCTACAGACAATAACGCAAATTTCATACTTTTTGACTGCTGAGCCTTGAGGACAAGTGTTCTCGTAATATCCAGATTATCTATACATGATTTACCAGGCACAACAGCTGCCTGACCTTCATCAATTATTTCACCGATTTTACTCGAAATACGATTTGCAATTAACTTAGTAAGCAGTTTATAATCAGTGTTTAATAAGCTTATTGGTCTAAAGTTGGATAACTCTTTAGCTCTTCCATTCTTCGGGATTAACGTAATTACACCATCAGCAAAGTTCTCAATTGGAACAAGTGAATTGTCCAAAAAACCGTTGAACAACTTCAGAAGATCATCTTTTAACAAGTCGAAATGTGTTAGGTAGAATTCGTAAGTTATTCCGTCAGGTCCCGGGGATTTCTTCTGTTTTGCATAGTTAATGGTCGCTCGAAGTTCGTCCTCATTGAACGGACGTACAAAATCCTCTTGCGCTACTGCACTAAACACTTTATTGATGTGGTCTAATGCCGCACATCGAGATTCACTAGGCGTATTTTCGCTAAAAATTGTGCGATAGTGTTCACTTACCATACCTTTTAATTCCCTGATATTAGTAACCGGACCGTTCTCTCCCTCGAGAGTCCAGTTGGCTGGATTTTCCTTCCTTTTGATCATTTTAGCAACATGGTATAGTCCTATCTTTTCATTTTCCAGTAAGGAGCTCGGTTGGAAACGGCTAGCATAGCCTTTCATCCTGTCTACTTCCACTTCCAGAATTTTTGATTTAGCCACACTGATCTCGTTTTGTACGTTTTCCCCTTTTGACTGTTTTTCACATAAATCACTCAGCTTTTTACTCCAAATATCTTTCTTTCTTCTATTTGCATCATTGAATTCGAAGGCTTTCCGTTTATAAAACTGCTTAACCTTACGTTTAACATCATATGACCACCATTCACTGAAACTCTCTGCATATTTCTTCCTTTTCTTAATGTCTTCATATTCTTTTCGAAACTCTTCTTTAATCGAGGTCTCATTCAGTAAAAAGTCATTTATTTTCCAGTAACTGCCACCCGAAAAAGGCGCTCGCTGATCTGCTTCAATTCGATAATCCACTACTAGCGCATGATGATCGGAGAAGGCAATAGGCTTCGCTACGCATCGACTAACACTTCCAATAAAACTTTTTGACACATATATCCGATCCAGTCTCGAAGCTGAATCTCCACGGTAGAACGTATACTCTCTTTTTGCTCCTTTGATCGCGATCGCCACATCACGGAGATCAAGAAGTTCCACTGCCGACTTTAGACCGCTCGAAAAATTGTACATTTTTCCTTTACAGTCTTTCTCTTCTAACACACAATTAAAATCACCCGCTAATACATTGCTGATAACTCTTGACTTATTGAAGTGCACCGCAATGGTATCGGTAAACAGCTCATCTCGTTCGGCTCTGTATTGAGAACCTGAGTGCCCGTACACGTTGACAAAGTTCAAACCGTCTACTACCACCGATATAACTCTTCCACCGGGGTCCATTAGAAGGTCACTGTATTGCAAGGTACTTCTAACTAAAATCGCCGTACCTTTGTTTGTATCACCGATGTTTACAAATGCTTCATGACTCTGAATAAAGGAGAAATCCTCGAACTGAACCTCCTGTAGGAGCGCTACATCAACATCATTTTGAATTAGAAAATCTTTCAACAGCATTTTTTTCGCTTGTACCACCATCGCATTTATGTTGATTGTGGCAACTTTCCGCACAAAATTCATCATACACGACCAATTTCTCAAACTACCCACGATCAGAGACACGTGTTGCAATGAAACATAACCTCAATCACCTTTACACCTATTTGCTGGAACTACGATTGCCTTTACGCTGTGACAACGGCACACTCGCAATCGTTTCGAGTGGAGTCATCGACTTCTTCGCAGTACGTGATGATTTCCGATTTCCATGAGCCTTGGTGAATGCTGTTGCACCGTCCTCGTCAGCTTCACCGGCGGATCCTCCGGTGGAATGTTGCCTCTTCACACCAGATTTAACGACATCGTCCGCATCCGTTTCCGATTCCATCTCAATGTTCTCAACAGAAGCACACCGTTCGACACTGGTTTCTCGTGCCGGACTTTTATTTCGCTCAGACACCAGCGTGACCATTTTTGGCACCAACTTTTCTTCCGCCACTTTAGGCTTGGCACCAGTTAAAACTCCTGAATAGCTTGGAGTAGATGCTACTGACACTTTTTCACAATCACTTTCACCTGGAAGTGCTGGGGAAGATACACTCGATTCCCCAAGCACGTGGTTTACTGGTACCGATTTTACTCCTCTGCTGTTCTCTCTTTGAGGGCAATCGGCTTTCAAATGGCCCTCCTCTCTGCAGAGGAAGCATTTCTGCTTTAACCCTTCATAAAAAATACGGCCCTTCCTGTTCAGGAAGTACAACGATGCTGGAACCACCTTCTTAATGTCAAGATACACTCCACGCACTCCCGTAAACATATTTAGCCCCAAATCCGCCGGAAACTTTTCTCTTATCATTCTCTTAACAACTCCGTATCTACCCAACACAGCAGCGATTTCCGAATCCGGCACCTCCGGCGGCAAATCGAAGATACGTACGTATTTCGTACAGCATCCGGCCACTGTCGTTTTCACTTCCACTTTTTCACCATTCGAGTACCGAAAGAAAACGATTTCTGGAATTTGGGATTGGGCTTCTTTCATGTCATCGAGTGACTTGAACTTCACACAGACGCATCGTTCTTCCGCTAACTTGTAACTCTGCGCTCTGCTGGCTGTTTCGATCGACCCATTAAATCAACCCTCGAAAAACCGTGTCCGTGTAAACGACATGGAACATGTTTCATCAATTAACAACATCGGGCACGCGAAGGCACGTTTTTTGACGGGAGGTGGCATCAGGTCAGTAGACGGATTATGTTGCGTTACTGCTGCTGCCTGGTGATGATCTAGCACCAACTTTCGCGATTCAACCTTCAACCTCTTCTTTCGAGGCGGATAGAGTTCTGACCATTGAAAGTTCGGGTGCGATATCCATCTGTTAAAAAGTCGTAAATCAATGCGAACCTGTCAACGCGCGTCACGTCCTCATTTCGGGGCTGCTGGTTCTCGGTTGGCCGCAGCTTGTCGTAATCCTCCTCTGGGATAATGTTGAAAAGCGTGTCCCGTGTTCATTAGGGGCATCATACTTTTAACTTTATGTGCTGCTCAGAATCTCACAGCTCCGGATTTCGCAACAGAGTGTAAATGTAAGCTGTTGGCGACAGGATTATACTCGACCATTTTCCCAGCAGGGGACCGTGTACGGTATGTTCACGGAAGCCAACTGAATGGAAGGGATTAGATGTAAGCTGTTGAGAAGGATAATCGTTGGGATAATAGACGAAAGTTTGTTGAAGTAATTTTGCGGAAGTCGGTATCTTTTGTGGATGTTGTCCGCTTGAGCATTGATGGATTCAAGTGGCATGCTTTTAATACTGTCGGGTTTCTCCAGAGTGAAGCACATCAAAAGCTTTAAAATTGTCTGAGGATGAGGCTTTTGCTTTATCGTGTAAGATGTACCGAAATGCGATATGTTCACTCGAAAAACTGATTTCCGATAGAACAATACATTTGCAATTTCTTCAATTTTCCGTACAAAATGATCAATTATCAATGAGAACATATTATAGGAAAAGTTTTCTGGGAAAAGGCCCCCACAGGACTCTGGCCCCGGGGCCCCTATATTTGTAAATCCGGCCCTGCCATACATATATGATAAAATCCATCTTATGTGTGACGTCCTGCAAAATTTCCAAATTCGGTTCAGCCCATAGATAACTGGGATCTAGCCTACCAACCAAAGTTGGCCCTTATTTTCCGAACATGTGAAATGTAATAAGTTCGTCATTGTTAAGGGCTCGTTTTTTTTTTTTTTTTTTTTTTTTTTTTTTTTTTTTTTTTTTTTTTTTTTTTTTTTTTTTATATTTACAACATGTTTACAAACTTAACCTAAGGATGCATACACCGTATTGTATTTTAACTACAATTACCTTTATAGCACTTCATTAACAAAAGTTAAGAAATTTACCAAATTGTTTGTCAAATAACTTTTTGTTGTTCCATCGAGCATCTCTAATAAGCTTTTTGAAGCTATATAAACAACTATTCTTGTGGTATTTCATGTTATACATTATCATCTCTGAAACTAACCATAATGCACTTTTTGCTTTGGAATCTTTAACGTTGATGCTTTTGTAAATTATTTCTTCAGCTGATTTCATTCTGATTTTTAATTTTGTTCTAATTATATCTGTTACCCAATCATAAACAATTTTCGAATTTTTACACTGCTTTATCCTGTGGATATTTGAATCATGTTTATCACAAATTTCACATAAACAATTACTTACATTAGCAAAATTATGGTTGAACATTTTAATCCTATTCGGGTACACATCATTAAAAACTTCAAACAATACAGATCTAGCTTGTGAAGACACGAATTTAGCAGAAATGTTTTCCCAAATAATTTCCCATGGCACATCTGGAAATTTGTTTGTTATTTTAACTTCGATAGTCTTTTTAGCGATTAAGTAATTGTATATCTGCTTGTTAGTAACAATATGATCCATACTGCTTATCGTTTTAGCTACCTCAAATAACTTTTTTGTATTGATTGTGGAGTTTTTACAATTATTGATTTTTAACAAAGGATGATCGATCTTACGACCATTACTAAAAAGCAAATTCCTGATAAAAAGCGATTGACACTGTGATTCTGGATCGATTAGAGCCAAACCACCTCGACTATTATCTAAGTAAAGTTGATCTCTTTGAACTCTGAACATTTTATGATGACTCCACAAGAATTCACCAGTTATCTTTTTTATTTCTGCCAAGTGCATGTTATTCGGAGGGACTACCTGAGAAACATACCAAAGCTTTGCTAATACAAATGTGTTCAGCACAGTCACTTTTTCTATAAGATTCATTCTTCGTGATGAGAACATATGTACGGAATGCTTTAAAGCGTTAATTAATTTTTTGAAATTACTATTCACTATTTCTTTCCAACATGTCGACACAAGTAGTCCTAAAATTTTTATCTCATTTTTTTCGGAAACTTTTTGAGGGCCTATTGTACAGTTATTGAATCTGATGAAATTTGACTTTTTAAAATTCAACTTGATTCCAAAGCTTAACGAATAATCATCGATAATTTTAAAAACTAGATCAAACTCCTCATCATTTCTAATAATAATTGTAATGTCATCCGCAAATGCTCTTATTTAAAAAAATCTATTATCTATTAGTATTCCTCTTACTCCAGCGTAAATTTGTCTTATTAAAGCCTCGATGTACAGAACAAACAACGTCATGGACAGCGGACACCCTTGTCTAACAGATCTTTTAATCTGAAAACTATTTGTTAGACTGCCTTTCACTAAAACTCGAGATGTTGCATCAGCATATAATCTTTGTATCATCGTTATAATCGTACGTGGTAAACCAAATCTTTCAAGTACCTCCCATAAACGTTTATGGTCGACAACATCAAATGCTTTTTCTAAATCTACAGACAATAACGCAAATTTCATACTTTTTGACTGCTGAGCCTTGAGGACAAGTGTTCTCGTAATATCCAGATTATCTATACATGATTTACCAGGCACAACAGCTGCCTGACCTTCATCAATTATTTCACCGATTTTACTCGAAATACGATTTGCAATTAACTTAGTAAGCAGTTTATAATCAGTGTTTAATAAGCTTATTGGTCTAAAGTTGGATAACTCTTTAGCTCTTCCATTCTTCGGGATTAACGTAATTACACCATCAGCAAAGTTCTCAATTGGAACAAGTGAATTGTCCAAAAAACCGTTGAACAACTTCAGAAGATCATCTTTTAACAAGTCGAAATGTGTTAGGTAGAATTCGTAAGTTATTCCGTCAGGTCCCGGGGATTTCTTCTGTTTTGCATAGTTAATGGTCGCTCGAAGTTCGTCCTCATTGAACGGACGTACAAAATCCTCTTGCGCTACTGCACTAAACACTTTATTGATGTGGTCTAATGCCGCACATCGAGATTCACTAGGCGTATTTTCGCTAAAAATTGTGCGATAGTGTTCACTTACCATACCTTTTAATTCCCTGATATTAGTAACCGGACCGTTCTCTCCCTCGAGAGTCCAGTTGGCTGGATTTTCCTTCCTTTTGATCATTTTAGCAACATGGTATAGTCCTATCTTTTCATTTTCCAGTAAGGAGCTCGGTTGGAAACGGCTAGCATAGCCTTTCATCCTGTCTACTTCCACATCCAGAATTTTTGATTTAGCCACACTGATCTCGTTTTGTACGTTTTCCCCTTTTGACTGTTTTTCACATAAATCACTCAGCTTTTTACTCCAAATATCTTTCTTTCTTCTATTTGCATCATTGAATTCGAAGGCTTTCCGTTTATAAAACTGCTTAACCTTACGTTTAACATCATATGACCACCATTCACTGAAACTCTCTGCATATTTCTTCCTTTTCTTAATGTCTTCATATTCTTTTCGAAACTCTTCTTTAATCGAGGTCTCATTCAGTAAAAAGTCATTTATTTTCCAGTAACTGCCACCCGAAAAAGGCGCTCGCTGATCTGCTTCAATTCGATAATCCACTACTAGCGCATGATGATCGGAGAAGGCAATAGGCTTCGCTACGCATCGACTAACACTTCCAATAAAACTTTTTGACACATATATCCGATCCAGTCTCGAAGCTGAATCTCCACGGTAGAACGTATACTCTCTTTTTGCTCCTTTGATCGCGATCGCCACATCACGGAGATCAAGAAGTTCCACTGCCGACTTTAGACCGCTCGAAAAATTGTACATTTTTCCTTTACAGTCTTTCTCTTCTAACACACAATTAAAATCACCCGCTAATACATTGCTGATAACTCTTGACTTATTGAAGTGCACCGCAATGGTATCGGTAAACAGCTCATCTCGTTCGGCTCTGTATTGAGAACCTGAGTGCCCGTACACGTTGACAAAGTTCAAACCGTCTACTACCACCGATATAACTCTTCCACCGGGGTCCATTAGAAGGTCACTGTATTGCAAGGTACTTCTAACTAAAATCGCCGTACCTTTGTTTGTATCACCGATGTTTACAAATGCTTCATGACTCTGAATAAAGGAGAAATCCTCGAACTGAACCTCCTGTAGGAGCGCTACATCAACATCATTTTGAATTAGAAAATCTTTCAACAGCATTTTTTTCGCTTGTACCACCATCGCATTTATGTTGATTGTGGCAACTTTCCGCACAAAATTCATCATACACGACCAATTTCTCAAACTACCCACGATCAGAGACACGTGTTGCAATGAAACATAACCTCAATCACCTTTACACCTATTTGCTGGAACTACGATTGCCTTTACGCTGTGACAACGGCACACTCGCAATCGTTTCGAGTGGAGTCATCGACTTCTTCGCAGTACGTGATGATTTCCGATTTCCATGAGCCTTGGTGAATGCTGTTGCACCGTCCTCGTCAGCTTCACCGGCGGATCCTCCGGTGGAATGTTGCCTCTTCACACCAGATTTAACGACATCGTCCGCATCCGTTTCCGATTCCATCTCAATGTTCTCAACAGAAGCACACCGTTCGACACTGGTTTCTCGTGCCGGACTTTTATTTCGCTCAGACACCAGCGTGACCATTTTTGGCACCAACTTTTCTTCCGCCACTTTAGGCTTGGCACCAGTTAAAACTCCTGAATAGCTTGGAGTAGATGCTACTGACACTTTTTCACAATCACTTTCACCTGGAAGTGCTGGGGAAGATACACTCGATTCCCCAAGCACGTGGTTTACTGGTACCGATTTTACTCCTCTGCTGTTCTCTCTTTGAGGGCAATCGGCTTTCAAATGGCCCTCCTCTCTGCAGAGGAAGCATTTCTGCTTTAACCCTTCATAAAAAATACGGCCCTTCCTGTTCAGGAAGTACAACGATGCTGGAACCACCTTCTTAATGTCAAGATACACTCCACGCACTCCCGTAAACATATTTAGCCCCAAATCCGCCGGAAACTTTTCTCTTATCATTCTCTTAACAACTCCGTATCTACCCAACACAGCAGCGATTTCCGAATCCGGCACCTCCGGCGGCAAATCGAAGATACGTACGTATTTCGTACAGCATCCGGCCACTGTCGTTTTCACTTCCACTTTTTCACCATTCGAGTACCGAAAGAAAACGATTTCTGGAATTTGGGATTGGGCTTCTTTCATGTCATCGAGTGACTTGAACTTCACACAGACGCATCGTTCTTCCGCTAACTTGTAACTTGTCTCCATCGAATCGAGATCCGCGTCAAGATTCTTAACAAATCGCGCTATATCCACCAGCGTGGGTGCTGGTGCTCCCGGCGGGAACCGGAACGCTAGGGTGTTTTTCACTAACCCGTCTTCCATTGTTAATATACGACCGACGAAACGAAAAAAGAATACAGCAGCCACGTGACTGCGCAACGTTAAATTTCAATAGGGTACAATGCGTTCGAGAGATAGAATAAACACATCCACGCACCACGAAGTCTGATAGTCAACTGGTTTTGGTAAGAAAAAATCATGTTAAAATTTGAAGTCCCTACTTGGACGCTAAGTGGTCTAGTGCACGCTACATGGATATAAAAAGCCACTAGTTACACATTCTTCTGTGCACGTTGATAGTCATTATAAAAGTTTATTTCCTTTGTAATTATGAATGTTATATCAACTAGCTTAGTTCAATAGATTTTCATTGTAGTAGGGTAAATGTTGACAATAAAAGAAAAAGAGGTTATTTTTACCCGATTTGACAAATTGACCAGAACTAAGTAACTAAAATAATATTTTATACTATGTGCATCTTTATAACAGTGCACGTTGACATAAAATAAACAACTACGAAAAAAAAACAAACTTCTATGCTCACTATCAATGCGTGCAGGGTAGCTTGTTACTAGTGGATTTTCGTACTCACAAAGCATACACTAGAGCAGCGAGCTCAATTCGCACACGGGGGTCAACTACACCTGATACCTTTAAGGCCTTTGGGGATCACTCAGCGTCCACATAGTGATTTCAATTTTTTTCCTGATTTTTTTCTTACCAAAACGAGCACTTTATAATGACGAACTTATAACATTTCACATTTTCGAAAAATAAGGGCCAACTTTGGTTGGTAGGCTAGATCTCAGTTATCTATGGGCTGAACCGAATTTGAAAATTTTCAGGACGTCACACATAAGATGGATTTTATCATATATGCATGGCAGGGCCGGATTTACAAATATAGGGGCCACGGGGCCAGAGTCCTGTGGGGGCCTTTTCCCAGAAAACTTTTCCTATAATATGTTCTCATTGATAATTTCCTGTATAAATTTCATGATTAAGACTACACGGGAAGTCATCGTAATCATCCTATCCATTTGAAGAAGCAAATCTTAAGTACCGTAATCCGGGGGCAAATTGATCACTATTTTATAACTTATTGTTGTGTTATCCTTAGGAATTCAAATATCGTCAAATAAATTTTGACAAAATCAGTACTCCATTGATCTTTATCAGTTTGTGTGATCGACTTTTCATGAAATATTATTCAACATATCATAAATGTAGTTTTAATATCAGAATATTAAAATGACACACTGGGGTGAAATTGATCACTATATAACAAAGCTGGTTTAAGAATGAAAAATTTCCTTATCTACTAAATTTGGGTCTCCTGAATCTGAAAATGATGACAAAATTCTTACAACTCGAATATTTGATCATTTTATTGCAAAATTAAACTTTGAAAATCTGCCTAATATGCCTAAATGTAGGCAATTTCCCTTGAAATAAGCACATTATTTGAGAATAAACGGTTTTATGAGCAAACAACTATACTTGCTGTGCTGTCACTCAAAAATGAGTTCAGTAGTTCATGCTTAAGCTTACATAACATTTTAAACACTCAAAGTTGACATGTAGCTATAGCACCAGTGGATTGTTCAGCACCGACATTTCCCTCTGTATTGCTTACACCTTCAAAAAATGTGAATATTTCTTTGCAAAACTGACCCTAATAAAAATGAAATAGTTCAAAATCATCATTAGACATCTATAAACTATAAAACATGGAATGTCTGTGCTGCCAGCGAACCTTTCAGCATCCTTGGGAGGAAATGTATTTTGGTACCGACCTGATCAAATTCACCCCAGTGATCAATTTGCCCCCAGATTACGGTACCATCGAAATATTGAAGTGGAAATGTATTTTCAGCCTCATCGATTTACTAAACTATAGAATTGCTTCTGCAAAGTTTTGATGATAATTGGTGAAATCAGATAAAAAATAGGGAAAATCACACGGAAATCCCGTGTTGTTTTAATGTTTTCGAAAAGGTTCTAATTACCAGAAGTAAGTTTTGAACTGCTTTGAACCTTACATAAGCGCTAGTAGAGATCAATGGGTTCACCCAAGTAACAACAGTAGCTGAATAATAGTTTATTGAACTTAAATACGCTTAACAGTGATTTATTCAACTCTTATTCAGCAAAAATGTTTGTTGGGCACTAAACCCCCCTTAAAAAAACGGTTTTGAAGTTTAAGCAAAGTTTTACTCAGTACAAATTCCATGGGAGCCAAAAAAAACAAGCCAATATTCTACTGCCGTTATACGCATAATTGTCCCATATTACTTTTTGTGCATTTTGACTTTTTGTCATTAAACAGTTTATTTTTACGTATAGTTTTATAAAACACTTACAAAAAATTAACTTTGTTCGGAAACTCCATGAAAAACAAGCCAAGTCAATTTGTCCCATTGTTGAATTTCCAAGCATAACTGTCCCATAACTGTATTTCTACGCATAACTGTCACACTATACAATTCGCTGCGCTGATCTCGAACAAAGTGTTCAGATGTCAGTTTTGAATTAGCTGGTGTTTATGAAAATAGTTTTTAACATCTTCTTACGTTGGCTTTACATCCCATGTTGAATACAACCTATTTTATGTGTTTGTATTATCGGGATGCATTCATCATTCATGCGAGCCTGACGTCAAATATGATTGAAATTTTCAATATCAAAATATTTTTTCCCATCCGTTTTTCAATGAATTTTAGTTGAATTTTCAGGGTCAATCACAAAATTCTTCTAGTTTTTGGAACCACGGTTATCGCTTAGAAATTCACCGTAATTTTGGATTCATCGTGGGGAATACTGAAATAATCCCACTTGAAGAATCAGTAGCCACTTTAATTTCGAGTCCATGGCTTGCGACAAATCAACTTTATGGTTTAGCAAATCAAGTGTAAATTAAAAAAGTTCGACCGTATTTGGATGACTTGGCCACATGCTGGGTTGTTCCGAACACCGGTTCACTGGTGGAAGCGGCGATTATATTGGCGAATCTGAAACCTGGCTTGCGACATATCAATTTTCATGAATTTTCAAATCAAATCTAAAGGTGGTCAAATGTATTTGAAGGACTTGATCACATGTCGGATTGCTCAGAATTCCCGGTTCCCTGGAAGAAATGACCTCTAAACTGTCGGTTCTGAAACCTTAAATTCCCAAATCAAGGCTAAAGAAGGGTAATTCAAAGGTTCTTGGATAACTTTATAACATGCCTGGTTGTTACCAAGAGGAAGTGGCCATTATATTGGCGGTCCTGAGACCTATCTTGCGACATATCAAACTTGATGAAGTCAAGAAAAAGTCAAGTCTAAAGAAACATAGTTCAAATGGTTTTGGATAACCTGGCCACATACTGGGTTATTCCGGACAATTGGCTCTTCGGTGCAAGGGGCAAATATGTTGTTAGTTCTAAAACTTAATTTGCGATGTATCAAATAGGGAGCCGGATCCTATTCTTGGCACTTTTGATTCACTTCGGCAGTGGGGTTTTATGAAGGCTACAGAGCTCATAGTCTGCCACAAGATGCGTCGTACTAAACTGCTTCTTGTTGCAAAGTTTCAGATAATTCGGCCGAGAAAAACCCCCCATGCCAAAGTGAATCATAGAAGTGCCCAAGTAGCTCTGCACCCTATCATGATTTTGCAAACAAAGTCCAAAAAAATGTCAAATCGTGTAATGATTTGTGTCGTGAACTTTGAGTTAAATATTTACTCCGCAGCATAACCTTGAATTCGCAGATGAGTTTCTGTCAAGCCTGCAGCTAGAAGAGTCGATATAGGAATTAATTACATCTTATAAACTCTCTAACTTACTCATCCACTCTTTCTATCACTAACTCATACATTTTCTCACACATACAGAAAACTTTGTTTTTCATCCAGAACTATAAAATCGTATTTCTTCACTTTCCCACACGTGGCTCCGTTTGGCACATGTCACTGGAGCCTACATAAGGTGCCTTAACATAGTCTTGAGGATATACGTCCTCTACATTCGGTACAATCCATACGTAAAAACGGTCTTCTACAGTATTATGCTTAGCATATATTTGGTCATCACTTTCAGTGGGACTGTTATGCGTAGAAATTCACCAAAAACCCCGTATTTCTAGGCATAAGAGTCCCACTTTGAATTTTGTAGCTAAATTAACTTTATTCCCATAATACAAACTCTTGACTCTAATAAACACGCTATTCTTTACACTATTGTAAAGATTTTAATTTAATTTACCACACACCTGGTCAATACGAGGCCTAAATGTGTTAAAATCTTTAAACGCGTTTTTCTCGATTGCATATTTTGCAACATGGGACAATTATGCGTATAACGGCAGTCTATGAGTTATGATATTTTTTTTTAACTGACATAAAACCATTTGAAAATTCCGTTGGAAAGTGTTGGGGAATCTTAAGGGGATCTTATCGAGCACGAAACACTACGTTTTGGGATGTAATTCAGAGCTGAGAGCTATGTATTTCATTAGTTCAGTAAATGAACTACCATACAAACTTACATTGGTCACTATAGTTTTTATGCTGTCCCCAACAATTAAAATAATCGTGATTTTGTGAACTTGATGGAAAATCTATTAGGTTAAATGCAAAAACCCCATGTAGCCTAAGTATAGCACAAAGAGTAACTACTATTTATTATTACAATCCTATTCGACACTAATCGACAGAATATAACTGTCAAGCTCTCTGTGATTCGTATTCTTCGTCCGAGGGGTTGGTGCGAATTATCGTAACAGAATGCATGAAAACAGTACAATATTTTAGTATCCAACTCCAAATTTACTAAAATGACATTTCCCCTTACTTTGAGCCCCTCAATTACAGTTCAATATAACTTCTTTAAAATATATTAAATTAATGTTTGAATCTTTACAATTCAAAGGTAAGTTCACCGTTGTGATCCAACATTTATTTTTCATTTTCTATAATTTTTAGATTTATGTAAAAGAGTACCAAACAAAACTCTTGGAAATAAACAATAACTGAATTTAAAGCCAATGGATTATATACTTATTCAAATGGAAAACCTAAATCTATCGACGTGATTCAAAAAGTTGTAACCATTCTATCGGTTTGTAATAATTCCTAAATGTTCCTAATAATAATTCTTTAGTCCCATTTTGTGGGGGTCCCTAAACTGTGGGGGCCCGGGGGCCATGCCCCCCTTGGACCCCCCGTAAATACATTCCTGTGTATGAGTGATTTTTCCAATCAGGGGTTCAAAAGTAATAACGATTGACTAGTGTGATTTTTTACGAAACATTAGGACTAATTAATCTGAAACTTTGAAATCCCTATACAAAAACTGTTTTCAGCATTTGTGCATATTGTTTAAATCGCGATTTTTTTATATATAAAAATTTATTATTAAAGTTTAACAAAAATACAATTTTGGTGAAATTACTATTCCCTTCCGAAGGAAGTCGTCACTGAAATATTTTTAGTGACTATCTCGGGGATGGGATTCGATCCCAGGTCCTCGGCGTGAGAGGCGTGTGTTCTAACCACTACACCAGGTCCGTCCCCATAATTACCCATTTTGTATGGAAGTAAATTACATGAAATTTGAAAAGAATTCGATGTAAATTATATGTAAAAGAATATTTTTAGACAATTTGGGTCATCCAAAATCTTTCCAAAAAATGAATGTTCAAAATTATTGCAAGAATTTTTAATTTTGTTCAAAATGGTTTAATGAATTCAACAGCGTGTCTCACGCCAGAAATTCAAAACTATCTAAGAACCCCGGATTTCTTCAACAATTTCCTGGAATATAAAGACTTTAGATCAAGTTGCATAATCCCAGTCAACATTTTGGTTGGTATAACTTTTGTTATACATCATTCTATATGAATCAATTCAATCGTATAGAATGCATGAAAAGTGGAGGCTATATGCGTACCTAGCACAACTTTTTCAGACTTTCTGCGACCAGATATACGATGTATCAAAATTTGGAAAAGTAAAAAAAAATGCTCAGCAAGTTTCGAATACGGGATCTCTGGTTAAGGAATCGGACACCTTACCACTGTACCACCAAGGGTTAGATATCGGATGAGTGATTATTTGCCAATATGATTGATGTGTTGGCGCATGACGCTTGAAGGTGTCATGCGGAGAGCCGGACTTAACAGTCGAGGCACGATTTGCACGAGATCCGAACAATTTATTTGTTTCGCGAGAAAATTTGAAACGAAGGCAGATTTGTTTACCCGCCTTAAACGCGAAGCAACAAGATTCGGGCTAATGGTGAATGCGTCGAAAACAAAGTACATACTGATTGGCGGAATTGAGCGCGACAAGGCCCGCTTGGGAAGCAGTATTACGATAGACGGGGATACCTTCAAGGTGGTGGACGAGTTCGTCCACCTCGGATCCTTGTTGACGGCTGACAACAACGTTATTCGGGAAATACGAAGGCGCATCATCAGCGGAAGTCGTGCCTACTATGCTGCCGTGAATCGCAAGTCAGTCCCATCTGTAAAAAGTAGGCATTGAGAAAATGGGCTGTGAAGTTTCCAAACTCGTTTTCCATACGAATATTCAAAAAATCCCAGAGGATTGAAACATGATCAGATCTTAATGAAACTTTCACAATTTGCTTTTCAACTCGATATCTTTTCGAGAAAAATATAGAGATGATCAAAACACGGTTATTTTTTATGTTACACTGGGTGAAAATCTGTAGTGGGACTGATATGCGGTTACCTTTCATTATGGGACAATTTGACTTGCTATTTTTTCCTATTTTTTCCGAACAAATCATATTATCTTATGAGTTGAGCTGAAAGAGCATTGAAGAATATGTTGAAAACTGAACTCAACTCAATTTTGACGAAAATGCAGATGGGACTGACTTGCGATTCACGGCAGTATGGGCTCCACAAAAAAAAATGCGGTCAAGAAAGATTCAACCCCGCACCAAATGCACGATGTACAAAACGCTCATAAGACCGGTAGTTCTCTATGGGCATGAGACGTGGACTATGCTCGAGGAGGACTTGCAAGCTCTTGGAGTTTTCGAACGCCGAGTGCTAAGGACGATCTTCGGCGGCGTGCAGGAGAATGGCGTGTCGCGGCAAAGGATGAACCACGAGCTCACTCAGCTCTACGGCGAACCCAGTATCGTGAAGGTAGCTAAAGCTGGAAGAATACGCTGGGCAGGCCATATTGCGAGAATGCCGGACAACAATCCTGTAAAGATGGTGTTCGCTATCAATACGATCGGAACAAGAAGTCGTGGGGCGCAGCGAGCTAGGTGCATTGACCAGGTGCACCATGACCTGGAGAGCGTGGATCGCAATCGAGGATGGAGAGAAGCGGCCATGAACCGAGTGAATTGGCGAAATATTGTTGGCGAGGTTTTATCGGGATTATTGATGTAAAGCCAAATCAATAAATAAATAATAACTGAAGCTCAGGGTAGCATGAACCGGAAAACCTTGTCCTTTTGCAACGGCCAATGGCGCGCGGCACAATACCGTACAAGTCAGCGCCCGCCATGTGCAATGATCTAGAAGGGGACCGATAAAACTGCGGTGGCAATCAGGTGGAAGGAGCTGTGGACCCACCGATCATAGGAGAGGTTAAAAAGGCTATCAGCGAGCTGAAAAACTGTTAGAATGCTGGGAAGGACTAGATCCCAGTCGAGCTTCTCAAGCACCGAAGTGAGCAGCTCTACCAGTAGATCCACCGAGAACTTCTGAAGGGAGGACAAAAAAATGCCTCATACGCCCAATCTACAAGAAAGGGCACATACTGGAGTGGACCAATTACAGAGGAATTGCCCTGCTGAATTCGGCGACTGAGACCGCTCGAGGAGTCCTTCGTCAGTGAATAACAAGTTGGTTTTCGTTAGGCGCACTCGACAACGGATCAGATTACTTTGCGAATTAGCCTAGGTCAATTCCAATAGTATAACTTGCAGACTCACCATCTATTTATTGATTTCAATGCGGCGTACGATTCAGTGAAAAGAAATTAGCTGTGACAGATAATGTTTGAACATGGTTTTCCGGCGAAACTAATTAGGCTGATACATGCAACGCTCGATGGTTCAAAATCAAGTGTTCGGATTGCAGACGAGGTGTCAACCTAGAGGGTGCTATTAGGAGATCTAGCGTGCAGAAAAATGGCACTATCATCACACGGTCGCGCATGCTCCTTGGCTTCACGTTCGATGTCGACTTTATCTGAATCGATCGCATGATGCACACGGAAGAGGCCTTCGTGTCTCTGAAGAGGGATACAGCGAGGATAAGCCTGGCCATTTATTCTACCAGAACGAAGTACATGGTTGCAGATAGATATAGAGAGAAGATTGGTGGTATAGACGCTGAGGTAGTGTTTGATGGGGATGTGTTTGAAGTTATTGAGAAATTTGTTTATCTTGGAACACTTGTGACATGTGACAACGACGTTTCCCGCGAAATGAGAAGACGTGTTGCAGCTGCAAATAGGGCCTTTTGCGGACTACGTAATTAGCTTAGGTCCCGCAACTTGCAAAAGGAAACAAAAGTCACCCTATATAAAACATTGATTCTTCCAGTGGATCTCTATAAACACGAAGCGTGGACGTTGAAAGAGGCAGACCGGAAAGCCGGTGTTTCGAGTGTAAAGAGCTGCGGACAACACTCGGTGGGAAACTCGAAAATGATGTGTGGCGCAGACGCTTGAATCACGAGTTATTTTAAGTATACACAGATGCAATTATTAAGCTTGTGAAACACGGCAGACTTCAGTGGGCTGGTCACTTAATGCGAATGTCGGAAGAAAGAATTGCGAAAATAATATTCAGCAGGGAAACAGGTTTATGTCGATGACTTCGTGGAAGACCACGCTGACTGTACGCAATGTAAAATGACCTGGCGACTCTAAACGTTCCGGGAAACCGAAGAAATGTCGTCCAAGACCGACGAAGATGGAACTCTACAATACGCCTGGCAATAACGTGACGCTACGCTGGAGCCATCAAGGTACAATGTATGAAGGTGATGAACTCGTCCAAAGCTCACGATTCATCACAATTTCGCCCAATCTCCGAGTACCAACTATAATCCTCTCTACACATGCTCACGGTCACATTAGAAAAGCAAAATCGTTCAAGTACCATACCCAAACATTACTATCTTTATTGCAACGATTAGGGTCATCTCGTAACTTGTTACCAATGTGCACTTGAATTCGCTCTCGATGGCCGGTGGCGGCGGCGGCGATCACCGAAACAAACCTTTTGATTTAGGCGTGTAAATGCTAGAGGAAAAAAATCCATCCAAATGGGCGCCCTAATTGCGTCATTATTCTTTTATTTTCAATTTCAACTCGGTTTCAATCAAATTACCAACATTTGCTGCTGCCGCCACCCTTTCCCAAACGAACCGAAGCCAAGCCACTTCTGGGGCACTTCGACGATTCGAATTTCATGGACAATTACAAACGCAAACGTTGTATTAGAACCGGGTGCTTTTGAATTTGAAGTACCTGCAAAACCACAGCGCACAGTGGTATCACCCAAAGGTCAAAAAACGAAAAATGAGTTGTCGCGTTTTTCACTCCCTTACCTTTCAATTGATCTATAAGGATCTGAGGAATGTGGAATCATATAATGTAACACGTCTCTGTTGGACACATATAATAAATCAGTGAATGATGGAGATGAATTTGCTTTATTTTTAATTTGTGAAAACAAGATATTTATACGTGCTATTTATTCTCTTCGTTTACCAGTTTCTAACGTGAATGTATGCAAAATCAATTTTAATCGCATGTAACAACCACAAGAGTGTTCTTGAGAGTTAAACCTTGATTGATTTGGCAATTTGCTTAAGTTAATTTATATAAAAAGATGATTTATGATTACTTCATAGAACAAATAGCTTCATTGTTCGGCAGGGCGATCGCTTCTACCGATGATATTCCGGCAGTGTGGTTTGCATTGCACAAAACTTTAGGCCCAATTTTGGCTCAACGATACTCTGCTTGAAGTTTACATCAAGCCCATAATTGGCCTTATAATTTATCGACTCCTTTTACGATGGTCAGCAAAATAATGCAAGCTACCTACCGTGCAAAATGCCATGCCGAAAATGCCACCGTTTATTAAATTACCGCCAATTTTCTGTCCGAGTTGGGTGAGGGAGTGAGGGGTTCCTCGCTTGTTGCCCCGGCCAGTTACACGAATAATACCAAAGCGAAAAGCCAGTAACTACCGGTAAAACCAAGCAAAAAAATGATTCCCGCTGAAGTCAGATCAATGCATCTCTGGTTGATGAATCGCATGGCGTCAGCGCTGACACTAAACGGTTGTTTTATTGCCATGAAATTGGGCAACGAGCAATGCAGCTGGATCCGACCAGAACCACATAACAAGATGGTAACACATTTATTTCAACAGCAGTCAAAATTTACAGAAGTTTATATAACTTTGTTATCGATATGACTTTGTCCTTGACTTGTTATGGTTCTTGTAACGGATTTATAATATGACTTCTTTTATTTTTAACATTGCATTTGTAAATTTATTGTAAATAACATCCAAAGCTATGAGCAGTAAAACAAATTGTAATAATTTTGTGACATCCTTGCAATATATTCTGTAATTATTTCGTTATAGTTATATTTTTTTATTTTGTTATTTAAATCGGTGCTAATTTTGTTAGTTTTTTTATTTGTTATTTTAACTACTACCGGTATATGTTTTATTACAACTTCTGATTAAAAAAACACATCAAGGTGAACACATTCTGTTAGTATCTTGTTTCTTCCGTCTGGTCGGGGTCTGTTCAAAAGTAGAAACTACGGAGACGAATGGAGATGCAACAACTCCGGCGGTGAGCTGATCGATGATTTGGAATGCGTGATTAATTAAAAACAAAGTGCCTGCAAATGGTGACAGAGACACCATCAGTGAGAGATAAAAAGTGTGAGAAAAAATGCGATCAATCGGATTATAAACTTTTAAGCGTTCATTTACGATTGATCTTCATTGTTTAACGATTTTTTTGTGTTGAAACAAAAACCAGAATAACCTATAAACAGAGCGCTTATGAGAGGATTATCCATCAGTAAATATGGCACAACCCAACAAGAATTGCAAAACCAGAAGCTTATCATTATTTTTGTGTTTATCGAATTATATTACACTGCTCTCCAAAATAAATTGCACGCTTTTGAAAATGTTAATATTAGCAGTTTTAACTTAGAAACATATATGGAAACAATCCATATGGTTGAATGTATGCAAAGCATTTCAACAAGAAATTATAAAAATCAAAAAACCCCAGTGAAAAAAATATATTTCACAATTTTTCCACCATAGTGAAGCGGTCTTTGAATTCTTCTCAATATTGTGTGAAATAAATTCATCAATTGTATGCTGACTACCTTCACACCAGGGTTGTCAATAAAAGCTAATAATATGATATGAATGCAGTAATTATGTGCACTTTAATTTAAAGAAAAATTAGAACAACTCTTTATAAACTCTTTATTTATTATATGTTAATCAACATCATTATATGATCTCTGGTTCACTGGAGTATTGCAACACCCCAGTGCACAGTGGTCCAGAAAGCAGTTTTATGCGGAAACATACATTTTGAGCTTTAGAATGAAACATTGGACGAAAACGGTCTTCTACAAAGTTGTTAGGCTTTTAATTTGATGTTATTGAAAATTAAGATGGTCCACATTTCCATAGAAATAGGCCAATTTTTCTAATTATTATATACAACACGTTTATAATAGACACGTTTTAGCAAAGTTGTAGATCACTCAATTTTAAACAACTTTGCCAAAACAAGTTTTTTTGTAGCTTTTAACTGCCATATTAAGAGCATATTTCCTATGGTGACATAAGGTGGTCCAACGAAAACTGGTTTTCTGGTTTTGGCGTTTTCAATTCCAATATCACATCAAGGTAGTATATGAAACACTTTTGGAGTATTGAAAAATGCATAATTTGCGTAAAGCTCATGTAATTTGGTCATGTGGTGGTTGTCAGTCATTTAGATGTATTGTGTCACGAAGCGTAGGTTTGTTTCCAGCTCCATTCGCTGGAAACTTATCATCAAACGAAAAATCCTTCAATGGGCTACTGGGTGTTCCGTGATGTCCGTTTCCTAATGTTGGTGATTGTTCAGTTTGTGCAGCCTTAGGTTGAAGACGGTGTAAATTGTCTTTTTTCTTTTTCATATTCCTGCTGGCTCTAACCCAGGATCCGACTGAACGTTCGTGTATTCACTGAAGTTGTTCAGAAGCTTGAACATAATTTATGACAGTACTGTGTAGTTAGTAATTTTGCCGCTACGTGACGCTAATCTGCAGTTAAATTTGGTCATATTGTAGTAGACTTTAGCTCATGATCCTGGCCACTTAAATAGTTCGTTATCAATTTTGCCGCTATGAGGCTCTAGGGTGCATTTAATTTGAGAAGACTATAGTTCATGATCCAGGCCACCTAGCAGGTTCGTGTCTTCAGCAAAATTGTTCAGAGAGCTTGCTTGAGAGATTGATTGGCCGCCCGTGGATGCTACTCCAGTATCGCCAGATCAGCTGCACTTACACAAGGAACCAACCGAATGACTGCTTGGGACTAACAGACACCCTTAGTGCATAAGGGCTAGTGATCTTCTATTTTTAGGCTATAATGGCGCCTGCCACATCAGAATGCTGACCAATGTGGGGAAGGGGGAGGAAATGATGCTGCACTTATACTGGCCCACTGTAGACCGTGGAGTCCGACTGCATCTACGTCAGTTCATGCGAAAGGAATTGAGGAAAGGTATGACAGATAGGTTTGCTATTGTGGTTAGCAGACTGCCTATGCATCAGGCGTAAGAAAAGGCATGCGCGTGGAAGAATGGAAGCGTTAGGGAAATTGTTTCACGTCCGTCTCTGGTTCTAGCGTTTGCTATGAACGAATAATTTGAGTGTGATAGATTAAGAATGGAAGATAAAAGCAAGTGAGAGATATACAACTACAAAGTACAAGGAAAGGGACGGGCCTGTGATTGAACCCATGACCTTCTGCTTATGGAGCAGAAGCGGTAGCCATTAGACCACCAACCCCGTCATACTTCAGCAAAATTGTTCAGAAGCTTAAAAGCAATATGAGGCAGCACTGTTTGGTAAGCGTAATAAGAGAGAGCGAAGAGACATGAAAGACGAAGGGGAATAAGAGAAAGAGATAATTTTTGTTTTACTCCATGGGAGACGTTCCGTTCTAGACGTTATCATATATGACAGTTAGATACGAAATTTCTGAAGGCCTAACACTTACACACTTAGATTAAATTACTGGGGTCGGTAAAATTTTACTGGGTTTTGGAACTACCGAAAATGTCAGTAAAATAAAAACTGTCGCCACGCGTAATTGAAAAGCAAATTTCACCATGTTTTATTTTTTATCGATATATGATATAAATAGAAAGCTCTCTGCAAAATTTTAGTGAAAAATCTCTGTTTTTTTATTTCTGACATTTTTTTTAGTTTACTGACTTTTTTGGTAGTTCAAAAACCCAGTTATTTTTACCGAACAGATTGAGTGTGTAAGTAGCCGTAATTTGGGCCAAAACCTGTATTTTGGTAGCATTTTTTGTTGTACAAAGTAGGTACTTTGTATTGTATGATTAACTCTCAAACCCCCAACGTCTGACTTTTCATTAAAATTGAACTTTAAAAAGTCATAACTTGGCCGATTATAGAACTATTGGGATTGGCCACATGCTTCCGGTGTAATTCCGGATTTAAATGGGGTATGTTCGTTCCGGAAGTGATGGTTCACGTAGATTTTTCAAGATTAGCGATAAGAAAATTATTTATTGTGTACTTTCTTTAAGTAAAAAGCTGCCAGATGGTCGTATGACATTGTTTCTCGTTGATTCTGGCCATTCTGGATATCTGGTCACCTGACACCGGTTCCCGAATGTATTCGAAAAGGACATTTTTTGAAACATGAAGAAAAGTACCTTGCGACGGCTCAAATTTCATGATTTTTTTATCCTGAACATCATAGATATAATGCCAACGACCAATATGAGGTTCTGGCCACATCCGAAAATCCCGGAATAGGTTCCGGCAGGGCCACTTCCGTAACACTGTTCGACAAAAAAGTCGATCTGAATGCACAGAGACCGGACACCCCGGGCTTGAAAGTATAAAAATAAACAAAAATAATGGCGTTTTCAGAATGTTCGTGTCTGCCCCAGGTCATTTTTAAAATATACTTGAACTTTTTGCATTTTTTATTTAAAAATTCAATTTAATCAATAAACCGACACAGTGTTTTATATTCAGGATAGCGGAATTCATGTGCCATATAATGTTTTCAACTTTAAATACAATATGAAGAGTTGTAATAAGATTTGCAGGGAGCTCTCCGCCCTTTTTTTGTACCCTCCCCATTTTTAAAGTTTCACAAATGATGGAATATTTGATATACAGGGGGTTGTCAAAATAACAAACACACAGAGACAGGCGAAAATTGGGACAACTTTGGAATGCTGTAACGTTGACAAAGATTGACCGATTTCAATTCTTTAAGAAGTAATGGACGGGTCAACTAATCTAGTTTTGAGGTGCATCTATGGAGATGAACTATGACCACCGGATACCGGTGATAATCCGGATTTCCGGAAGCATGTTTTATGCAGTAAAATTATGACGTGTTTTTTGCAAAGGTCTCGGCTAAAAAATCAAAATTTTACTACACATGAAGATAGAGGATCAAATTCTAAAGCGATTGGTGCGCCAAGTATTAAGATCGGTCCAAAAACAACCAAGATATCTTACTCTCTCATATCGTGTGACGGCTCAAAATTCATAGTTTTTTTATCTTGAACATCATAGATATAATGCTTTGAACCAATATAAGGTTCTGGCCACATCCGGATAACCCGGAATCGGTTCCAATAGGGCTTCAATGGCACACTTCAGTGATCATACTCACTCATATCGTGCGACGGCTCAAAATACATGATTTTTCATGCTGAATAACAAAGATATAATGCCATGGACCAATATGAGGTTCTGGTCACATTCGGATATCCCGGAATCGGTTCCAATAAGGCCTCAGAGGGACGCTTTTGTAATCTTACTGACTCATATCGTGTGAAGGCTCAATATTCATGATCCTGAATGCCAAGGTTATATTGCCAGGAACCAATATGAGGTTCTGGCCACATCCGGATACTCCGGAATCGGTTCTGATAGGGCCTCAGAGGGACACTTTTGTAATCTTATTCACTCATATCTTGCGACAACTAAAAGTCTTTTTTTTATTCTGAACACCACAGCTATAATTTCATAAACCAATGTGAGAATCTGGTTACATACGGGTATGTAGCACGAAAAAGTATCATGCCATTAAATAATATAAAGGTTCTGTCCAGATACATGAAATGGATACTCTTGAAATCTTATTGAGATGCTAAGGCTAGTTCGAAGTCACTCCATAAGGAAACAGAACTTGGACGAGGAGACAGGGCCTTGACGCGAAATCAGAACCTTTTGGTGGAGATATAGCCTGGAGACTGAGATGTAGTCTGGAGGAAAAGGTAGCGAGGAACTAAAAGTTGAACTCTTATTGATGTATTCGAATCCTTTGAGCAGAATCTCAATAGAGAAACTTAAAAGCAGATGAAGTACCGTGTACCTTTTAATTCCGCTCCTGCTTATCTTTGACAGATACGCGTATTTCGACTACCACTTGCAGTTTTCAATTTGAAGGTCAATACGCGTGCAACAAAATATGTGAGAAGCGAATGCTGACTTATCTAAGGAAGAGGTCAACAGTGTTGGAAAGAACTTGGTAGACTGGTTGAAGTTGGTTGGCAGGAGCTCACGGAAAAGCTTGGCAGCTAAGTTCAATACTATCATGAGCAGTTATAATAAGGGACACAAGATGTAAAGAAATGCTTTAATTTTAAGGATGAATACAAACTAAGAAAGTGATTTGTAAATTTTTCCAAGTTTATCCTTATTTATACTAACAATGAACAATAAACTTCATAAATTTTTGGAGTTTTTTAGCAAACACAAAACTATAGAAGAAATTATTTGCATTGTGTACAGTAAATGCTCCTACAAATTCAAGGTATAATTTTTTCACGCAAATCTCTGCCTCCATTGGTAATAACGTTCATTCAAGAGCACTTCAGATATTGTTTTGGAGTTGTTAACTTAAAATCCTTTATAAGGATCTATCCAGCTTTTTACGCTAGCTTACTATAAACTTTGGATCACCCCTTTCTGACATTTCTTGCCCACACTTTAATTTGTTTATCGGTAAATCGTAGTAAGCTATTTAAGAGTGAAAATTTTCCGTGTTGATGAAAGAACGTCAAAATATTGCATTTTTGTTCAAAGGGAAATTAAAACCGGTGAATTCTATTTAATCTGAAAGTTATTGATTCCGATTGATGCTAGCGTGACCAAGACAGTTCTCGATTGTTGGAGGAAGTGTCAATCTTATCTGCGAGTCTCAGGTATTAACACCAAATCTCTTGTCAGATGGGTAAGAGACATGAGCTAGAGCTGGGGGCGAACGACGTCAAATATTTGTTATCATAATTCGATCTTTATAACTAATTGATAACATCATATGTTCTCAATGAGATAATTGGCTGTATAACAAAACTTGTTATCACTGTGTTTCAAATGATAACACAATGAGATATTTATATGATATCTTTAGTATAATCTTTTGTTATCACGTTTGTTATGTTGCCTACTTATTCAACCAAAATGAAAACAACCTAATTGATAACTTGCTTGTTATCGGATAACACAACTTGTTATCTTTTTGTCACCCAACTTTGCTCGGTAAGTTTCCTGACTCACTTTGAATTAATGAACTTCAGTACACTTCCCACAATAGACACGTTTATTAGTTACTCGATTTGACAAAAAGATGGTCTACTTCAAAAACTTGTACAAGGTTTTTGGGAACTTTCAATACTACGCTGGAACTGTGCAAATAACCCATACTTTCAAGCGTTCATCTTTTGCTGGCTATTCCACTGTAATTAAGTAACGCACACGTACAAAACTGCATCCGTTGCCCCAAATACACTGAATTTTTAGTTGAATTGGAAGTTTATATTATATTTCTGCTTTGGTAATGCATTTTTTATTCCATTAAATTTGATGTAACGTCCGCCTTTTTACACAGGTAAAAAGGCAGATGTTACATCAAATTTAACGGAATAAAAAATGCATTACCAAAGTAAACATAAGAAAATTGAAATTTGAAAATACGGATAATTTGAAAAAAGGTTATTCAATGAATCAGGAAAAGCTTTACAAATAATTAGATTCAATCGTTTTGTTGAGATAACTTTAAAGATATCAAGCCAAGGGATGTAGGGGAACTGGGGGTAAAATGAACACCTTAAGCAATTTTCATGTTTTCTTGCTTATGGATCTGTCAAATTTTTTTTATAGCTCAGAATTGAAGAAGGATGTCTATGCAATGTAACAAGTTGAAATATTGTGATGAAAATAGAATTTTATCAACATTATTATAATTTTGAAAACTTCTTTCCTCAGAGTCCATGTTCCAAACATGTGGGTAAAATGAACATGTTACGGGGGTAAAATGAACATATTCTTGGGAGTAAAATGAACATGTTATGGGGGTAATATGAACATATACTGGGGGTAAAATGAACACCACTCGAAATTGAACGGGATGCGGTATGATGAAGAGAATCCATCTGGTACATGAACACAGACATTCTAGAATTGGATGGCATTTGGATGGCTGTCCACGTTTGTACTTGTATTTTCTCTGGAAAACTCTCGGTATCTGAAATAAAATCCGGTAGTATTCGCCCTGCCCCGGTGTTCATATTACTCCCATCTCGAATGGTTCATTTTACCCCCAACGATTAAACATCTTCAAATCATTTGTTCTAAGAATTTAGAAGATGAAAATACTTTCAATCTCCGTCTACTTATCATAAATACTTTAAAAATATAATGTGTCATAAAAACCTTAAATTCCTTAAGTGAAAAATTACATCATCTGAGAAAACGGAGAGACATACTTTGTTTTTGTTTACTTTCCAGCTTTTGACAGTTCTAGATCGCGTTAGAGTTGTCGAAATAGTTCCTTAGTCTGAGGATTAAGGATGGTGCTACGTTTTGCATAGATTTATAGCATAATTACCGTAAAACACAGACCTGTTCATTTTACCCCCCCTGTTCATTTTACCGACAGTTCCCCTAAATTAGACCCTGATGACTACTGGAAGCCTTGGGTAATTCTACCCAAAGCCCTTGTCTGAACTTTGACCTCCGTCAAAAAAATCCTGACAATTTCTGTCCAAACCGAAGGTCTAGAGAATTATGCTCAAAGTTATGTCAAATTCGCATCGGATTTGAGAATTCACTGCATATTCGGATGATTCAAAACTACGAACTTAACCCCTCTACTGGCAGCTTCATTATTTACTGCAAAATAAATATTCAAATCTTTATAACTTTTTTGTTTTTCAATATTTTTGCACCATTTTTTCACAAGTTCTCAAACAACTCTTCTAATTTAGAAATCCGTGTCGATATGAAATATTGGTGATCTGGTTTTAAAGATATTTCGATGTTCCTTGGGGGACCGACATTTTCCATATAAAATGTCTTTGGCGGCCATTTTGTTTTTGATCAGTTTATCCAAAAAATAAAATGTGGGCTATGTAATGCCAGGTAATAAGGAGCTACTCTGAAAAAATCATACAAATCGGTTCAGTATTCTTGGAGATGTCTACAAATTACAATATGATGTTTTTTGAAGTTTTTAAGATCTTTATTTGGCCAGCGTTGTTACATAAACCTAAATGGTCATTACTTAAAGACGGCTGCACCAAATTGCTT
This sequence comes from Aedes aegypti, assembly GCF_002204515.2. Classification (NCBI taxonomy): domain Eukaryota; kingdom Metazoa; phylum Arthropoda; class Insecta; order Diptera; family Culicidae; genus Aedes; species Aedes aegypti. Next base: position 388,459,804 of record NC_035108.1, read on the forward strand.
CATTTTTTCACAACATACTCTCATCAATGTATTGTTCCGAAGAGTGAATATGAATTCTGTAGCCTGAGAAATTAACGGGGGGTTCTAGTTACGGATCGGTCCCCCAAGGAATTTTGGAATATCTTCAAAACCAGATGACCAATGATCAATATCGACATAGATCCTAAAACTAGAAGAGTTTTATGAGAGCTTGTAAAAAAATGGTGCAACAATATTGAAAAACAAAAAAGTTATAACGATTTGAATTTAAAAAATGAAGCTGCCGGTAGAGGGGTTAAACCATGGTGAAGATGACTGGATATAGAATCCAAACCGATTGAAGTTCTTTTTGGCTTGAAAATGGTCTCTACTGAGAGAATGAAGAATAGTTTTACTTCCGACAAGATTCGCGAATGTAATTTATAACTAGACAATGGGATCTCTCTGTTATCTGAAGAAGTGATAGTAGCTATTAATCTGAGCAGAGATTTTTTTTCAATTTATGAATAATATTAGAAATGGAGACAAATGACAAATGAAGATTTCCTACTTAACAAATTCTTGCGAAAAGTTTGGCATCATAACTATTGTGCCGTAACGTAGCCTACAATAACACTCGCCTCAATAAACATTCTCTAATCATAAATCATCAATCAACCTTTCTATACCCTTCATGGAAAGCATGTTTGACAAATTTTGTTCTACCTCACGCCATCGCTGTTTGCAAACATACCGAGTGCTCTGGCTTTTAATTATTCTCGGAACGACAAAATTGTAAATCATTCCAATGTTGCCTCAGATGCTACTGAAACATAGGTAGGTATACAAGTCCTATTACATTTCGGACTCGAATTTTCCTCACCCTCCGAAGAAGAGCAATTAATCAAGAGAATATTAATATTGGTGCTGTGTGCTTAACGATTCAAACCTCACCTAAAGTCAACTAATTTGGCAATCGTCTACTGTCACAAGCAACCGTCTGTTTGTCATCTAGGTTGCCCAAATGGCAATTTATGATTTATAATTACCAGCCGTAAATTTCTAACATAAGCACTATTCACTGCTGATGTGATGTTTCGCTAAACCTCCCCAATTCTGAGGAGCATTCACTACGTAACTCAAAACATTTACCACACCACCAATTCTTGAGTAGATTATCCTTTCTAAACATGATACACACATGTTAGGTAATGTAGAGAATTAAACGTGAAGTTCATAGAAGAGCATTCATTTGCGGTGTGATGAAAGTTTGTCTTTTGGTAATATTGCGAACAAGATTTGAATAGAGAACGGTGTACATTACCCCTGGGACAACCAGATTGGTGGATGATGTTATCTTTGTTGAAGAAAACAATTTCGTAGCAAGCATAATCCTCAGAACAAGGTGATTACTAACACGATTTGTAACATTGTTTTCAATCTTACTAGAAAAAAAATGATCAACTTGGCATGCTACTACAACAGTTTCATTTCATTACCTGCGCTGTCTGATCCTTTATGGACAATAGACTGGCCCTTAAACAAAAAAGTTGTAAAACTCAACGGGGCACCCCCTAGGTATGTGCCTTAGGGTAAGAAAAAAGCTCTCTCAAAATTTTAACTCATTTGGTTGCTCCCCCAGCTGGCGCATTCAATTCGAAGTTTGTATGGAATATTCGTTTCAAATATATTGAAAATTGACCATATGTCACTGTTTCGTTCCGTATACTAGTTTATCCCGTTCAATTGAGCCCAGAATGACTAATTCACTAGTTGATACCCTAATGAACATAGTTGCAGAAGGTTGTATCTGGATTTAAGCTAATTTTCATAAACCTTTCAGTTGTTGAAAGTTAGGCTTAGATCAGCACTCCCGTACAATCACATATATGCATGTACCTTGCACCGCAGCTCGCCCAGCGTCATAGGTGGCTATGATGCGCTTAGTGGCTACCACCCAGCTAAGTTGAAGAAATACTAAGAAAAATTGCAAATGTACTTCAGATAGTTAAAACACCAACTTTCTCTATTTTAATCGTCATATAACCTTCTACAATATTGTTCACTATGGTATCAAGTAGTGTTTTTGACATTCTGGGTTCAATTGAACGTGATCAACAATTTTCCTGACCCAAACAGGAGATGATGTGCTGTTTCCCATGTGTTTGAGCTGAAAGTCCCATATTAACTTCAATTCAATTGCGCCAGCTCATGGAACGACCAAATGAGCTGAAATTTTCAGGAAGTTTTCCTCCAACCCTAAGGAATAATCCTGGGGGGTGCCCCGTGGAATAACACAACTTTATTTTTCTCCCATACTGAGCTGGGCCAGTCTAATGGACAAGTTAAAATCCCAGAAAAGCAATCCTTCAAAGGGTATGAATTTCATAACCCGTTTCGTTAGGGTTTATTGCTCGTAAAAATCGAGTAAAGGACATCTTCTTTCTCAGCCTTCAGCTCATTCTGTAAAAATGGGCTACCTTTCCACCCATTAGATCACTGCTGCTGCCGAAGAAACTGCCATCGTACCTACGTTGAACGATTGTTCTTTCACACCCACTTTAATGTGTTATTCGAGATATTGTGCAAACAATGACATCAGTTACAAGCTTCACTTTGAGATTTAATGTGAAAATCCTTTTGGCGTTGACTTAAAAAGTGAACAGACTAATCAAATTACCTAGTTATTGTAGCATAATTTCATACATAAAATGTTGCAGCATCCTTTCTCATAACCAATTCATCTTCTAAAGAATGTGAATGTATATGCCATTTCGCAAAAAGCAGATCCACAAAACCGTATTGCTTTTTCATTATACTCCAATAACAAACTAAAGGCGTTTCAAGTTTGAGTGGAAACGTGAATCTGTCAGTGGCTCGTGGGGAAACAAAAAAGTGGAAACGTGAATCAACGCAGATGGAAAAACAAAAACGAGCTTCAAAGGATGGTGAAGTTCTCCTGCATTGAGGGCTTCTAAAGAAGTTTTCTCTTTCGGTTGTTTAGTCTGGGTTCATTAATTAATTAACTCCAACGGTGGATGAAAGTCAAAGGATTTTGGCAAGTAAGAAAGAAATCGGGTAACATATAATTATGCAAAGAAATTTATCAAGTTTACGTGTTTTTTTCTAAAATAATAGGGGTATTCACTAAAAGTCGCGTAAATTTTTATTCTGCGTAACGTTTGAAATGAAATATTTCACATGAAATATTCAACTTCAGATTCTTCAAATGTCAAATGAGAGATGTGTAATCTAGTTGTCTACTGCAAACGTCATTCATTTATTTCAAAATTTCTCATGTGTTTACGTATTTTAGGTGGCCATTTCAAGGAAGAAATCATCGTGAAACCTGTTCTTTATTACCGAGGAACATAAAATCCATAATTTCAGGCAAATGGTTGGTACACCAGAGCCGTATCGGAACCCTTCAACAACATGGTTTATTTTAAAGCAGTTTGATGCAAATTCGTTTCTGTCGGGGCGTCTGCTCCAAATTCTACACCATCGGCATCATTCATATAATAATTAATCAGCAACGATAGCCCATTACTGGGCCAATGCGCTTTGTATTGTAAAAAAGTGTTATTTGGCGAACTGCATGATGAAAATGTGATCCTAGGCCACAACGGTCAGTGAACTGTTTGTCTTTATTTGTCTGTTGGGTTTCATCCAATTTGAAATTAAACCACCCATTCTGTCCCTAACACTCAGAAGCCTACAAATCATCATCATAAACTTCTTCATGTGCGGATGTCCTAGTTGCGGATATACCGTTTTGTCTCAAATTCCGAACAGACTCATACTCCGAACACTCGGTTTTTGTATGGCGATGTGGCTGAAATGTTTCGCTGAAATATGTCATCAAATTAAAAGGAAATGGCAGTCAATTGCAATTCAATTTTAACGTCTTCGAATCTATTTTATACCTCTGGAGTAGTGATGATTCTCTTGTTTGAGACTACAGTCGAAGCTCGTTATAACGACAACTTTTATTGCGACAAATCTCTCTATATCGACATTTCCAATGGTCCCTTCAAATTCCCATACGAATTTCAACTTTTATAGCGACATTTCTATGTTTCGACCGTTCTCTATTGCGACATTAGTGTTATATTCAACAGGTCACTCAATATAACGACATTCGTTTATCTATTTTAGTACATATTATGATCGTTTTATTCCTCTATGCTCCATAACGACATCAAACTTCTTTATAACGACGATTTTATAGCGACATCTCCGTATACCGACGGTCCCTTGCGATGTCGCTATAACGAGCTTCGACTGTAGTAGAACTAGCCCAGATAAATTTATTTGCGAAATTATTCATTTGAATACGATTTATTTGTGCTGTTCGGAATTTGAATCAAGGTGTTCGTAATATGAGACAGAATGACTACTGTGTTTGGCATTTGAATCAAAAGGGTGTTCCATACTTAATCGTAAAAACGTTACTAAATAAGCTAAAATAATCAATTTTATTGGCTCACCCAACAACTAACAGTTAGACTTAGCGAATAAATTGAAATTTTCACTAATATCAGCTAATTCATGCCTATCAGATTCATTTGAAGTCACTGTTGGCCTTAAGTGTTCGGAATATGAGTCAAAACGGTACCAAACTCATAAACAAATGGTTATGCCAAATTCAAATTTGTTTGTGAATAAAAATGGAGACCAACCAATATTCTGCATGTGTTTTTGCTTCTCAATGTTCACCATTTTACCGTTTGCTGCTTCGATACCAGATTTGTTTGTTGATCGTCATTTGTCTAATATCCATAGCATTCTTAGATTAACAGAGCGCCAAATGACATCATTCTGAAATGTTTCATTGGCAATTTACGCAATGTCATGAAACATTTAGGAAAACTAGTTTAGCATGATTTACGCAACACTTTACGCTGTTAAGTGAATCCCCCTAATGTATTTTTATTGTTTTACGATCTATAGTCAGGTCTCATATTAGACACTGCCACGCACTTTACACCCACCGTGATCTCTCAGCTGTCGTTCAATTGGTTCTTGTAAAACTTGGTAGGTCATAAGCTCATACTATGCCTCAGTCACAAATGAAAAATCAGCATCGCCCGATTGAAAACAGCTGAGAGATCACACTGGGCGTAAAGTGGGTGGCAACGTTCATTAGAAGACCTGACTATAATTTCAATAAGGTACAGTGTGAAAGTGTGGCAGCAGGATAAGCGTATAATTTGTCAAAATTAAGTATAAATAGTTGAATTTGTATAATTTCGCACCTTGCTTCGTTTTAAATTATATTATCACCTTCACACTGATACTAATGCAAAACTGGTAGGGGGAGATCCCCCAGTACCGGACACTTAAGCCACTAAATTCATAATTCGAAAAATATTGATTTTATGGGCTCGTGTTACCCATTTATGAGAAATATTATCATTTTTATAGTGTTCAAAAATAAATTTGAAAATATCAATATGAATTTTGACATTGCATTTTGATGATATATTTTAGTACCAAATTGATCGATCTTGAAAGGTGGCACCCAATACAGGACACGATCTGGAAATGCCTAAAATTCTGTAAATTTGAACATCATTGAATATGTACACTATAGGAATAGTTTATAATTACCAATTCAATGCATTTGCAACATTTACAAGAATAATTTGAGTTTTTCTTAGTTTGCAAGATGCCTATCAAAAACCTCTTTCATATATGATGAAAAGTAGCACATTTCACGATGTTGTTCTGAATGTTCATTCTTGTTAATTTTATTGCATGTTTGATACCATGATCGACGAAACCCATGAAAAATGAAACTATTTTGAGACACTGGTGCAATAATTACAATGATATCATATAACAAATCAAGCTGTCCGAAACTGAGGGACAGGAGGTGCTTAACCAAAATTGTAATTTGTCAATATTTAGTTCAATTATGGTACAAAATTCATTCATACTATCAAATAAGGATTATGTTCGATCATGCTTGCGGGATCCAAAGTATTTTTTCATATTCAAAATAATTACTAAATAGGCTCAAAATTAAGAGCATACGTCAATTTTTTAAAGATTTTCAAACTTTTCGACTTAATCAGCATCATAGATGCGTACATGCATTATAATAGCATCACAAATGCTTACACACCTTATAACAGCACTTCCGCTGCATAGAAACCCTATTACAGCATCATTAATGCTTCTAAGCCTGATGCATACAGGCATCAAATAAGCACTATATTGGTTTTATATTCGAATACAGGGCATGTTTAAATACCATCCAGTGTTTTGACAGATATACCACGTGCTTTGTTTTTGCATATAGTGGTAAGAGGGAGTCAAACATAAATCTTCTCACTACTACATTTGTAGGTCTTATGACGGGGAAAAGTGATGGTTTAAATTGGTCACTTTTCTTTCCAATACTATTCATCTAATGTGGCCGTAGGAGCAAAGGAGCAGGACAACAACTCAACAATACGAGGGTCGCAGGTTCGAGACGCAAAATGAGGAACTTCATCATCATAACGAGGATCAAAATGTGGCAATTGCAAGTCCTCAAAAGGATAAAACTACCAAAACGAATATGTCTGATACGGAGAAGTACTATCTGTATCATTTTATTACATTTTTTGCATACTATTAGAGGTTTCCGTTTTCATTCATTCATTTATTTACCTCGCGTACCAGTTGCTTGGCCGCATACACGAAAGCTCTCTGGCTGCGTACTCGAAAGCACAAAATATTCGCCCTAAAAACCTGGTGGAAAAAACTGACGTTTCTCAAGTGGTCTTATATCAGCATTAGTGGTGCAGAGAAGCGCGGTTATACCTTGGCACTATAGTGGCACGCTATTTCGCTTTTTCTGGCATTATAATAGCATTATATGCGTATACAAAACTGACATGCATCAAATGATTACCCTATATGCGAATATAATGCTGTTACCGTGCCGCATTATCGTGCTTACTGGTTACTTGGGAAGGTATACTTCCCAGTACTTCTTAATGGGATGTAGTAAGTGAATCGAGTATTATTATCATATATTGGCAAACTGCTTACGCAACTTTGAATAAGTTAGAATATCCCCAAATATTATTTTACTTTAACTTTCATTAATTCCTAGCTTACATTTGTCAAACTGATAAGAGAAAATTGGAACTAATCCATGAAATCTTTCTGAAAGCAAATATATGACTAAATGAATTGAATGAAGTGATTTCAATTAGTTAAACAAAAGTAAATGTTATTAATATTTTTGATCTGCGAGTAGTTTTCGAAAACATCGTTAAAAATAATCCTACAATACTTCTATAGAACTTATGTGTATAAAATGCATGAATTTGCTGTAAAATATTTTTCAGTCACAATGTTTTATTTTTTTATGTTCGAATTACCGTATAAATATGTTTCATATTATTTGAATAAAAAAAACATTTTTCATATTTTAAAACTATCAAAATATGTAACATAGCACTCATAACAAGAATGAGAATAATATCATTCTTATTGTACTCAATTATATCATCATATTTGTTCAGAGAATTATTTTTATTGGTAATTCACGTACCCCACTATGTTGAGGCAAGGTGATCATTTGGCGCAAATTTGCAAATTTTTCATACTCAATACATAACAATCAGAAAAATCGAAACAAATATAGATTTAAAATATATTAGTCACTCATTTGTTATCCTCAGAAAAGAATTATAATTACATTATTCACGTTAGCTGAACATATAGATGAAGTTAGCTATCAATTTTTCTGTGTCCACATACTAGAGATTGACGGCTCACTCACGAATCATTCAAAAGAGTCGACTCTCGAAAATGGTTCTTTTCAAAAGAGTCACGATTCACTAGCACTACATTCTATGGAAGGGCTTAAAAATTTATCAGGGATAATATTTTAAAGTTGCACTTAATAAAGTCCGTTAAACAAGATATGTGTTAAGATATGTGAAGTACATAGGATAAAAAATAGTGTTATTCTAAAATTGTAATATTTTCCGTTTTTTTTTTCGAGATACATGATTTTTTTTTCATTTTCTTGTATGAGTCACTGAGCCAATCAAAAAAGTCGATTCACTCTCAAAATTGGTCCAATTTGCCCATCTCTACCACTTACCCCACCGTATCTTATATGATATTATATATATTTTTTCGTATTTCAAACCTACCTTTGCTGGACTTTGTGTGAAATGATTTAGGCTCCAGCTAGCAACCACAATAAGTATTTTGAGTTTCTATTTGTTTCAAAACCTTAGAATTGAACTAAAAATTCAACGCTTTTCAATGTGATTGAAAACTTCCATCAATGTCAGTAAATTTCTGAACAAAAAATTAGGGAGGGTTAAAATGAGAACATTTAATCCCTCTTAAAATACAAGATTTGGTTGAAAAATTGCAAAGGATGGAAGAAAATGTAAACTGAATACCTACGTCATGGACTGTTATTTTTTTTTAATTCAAGGTGATCTGTTTAAGTAAACCTCGATCAACCAAAACTGATTGAAATGATGATTGCTAACCTAATGGAATATTTCAAGTAACAATTTATTTTGGTTTCAACTAGTTTTATTGAAGTTTCATGACAGTTTAACCAATATCATATAAAACTAATTGAAATGATTTTTTTTTTGGTTTATTAATGACACTTTACACCAGAAGGGTGCATTCGTGTCGGATGAAATTAAAAACTTAACCTGTTTACAAATTTACGTTTCACAATTCAATTCTTTTACAGTTTCACGTACAGTTTGGTATCATGTAGATATTTTACAAGCTTTGAATTTCGCTCTTTGGTATTATCCAAGGCTTCCTTCAGGCTGATATTGCTGATATCGTGTTTTCTTCTTTCCTGCTCATATTTTCTGCAGTGCAGAATGATATGCCGTACATCAAGCAACGTTCCGCAACATTCGCAAGTGGGCGGAGATTCCTTTTTCAGGAGGAAAGTGTGAGTGAGACGCGTGTTTCATGACAGTTTAACCAAGTAAAAACAAAGAATTCACATTGAAAAAAGAGTTATATCATATTGGATTTATTGAAATTCATCTAGATAATAGTATTACCATCATCCAGTAAAAGTGATTTTCGGAGATTTCGAAATTTCCTAAAAAATACTCCGGATGCATCATCATGAAATTCTACACTTCAAGAAAACACAAATTACCTAGCCTATAGTGCAAAAAGACTTTTGTGATTATCTTACAAACCACATTATTGCTAAGACAAGTCGTGTCAGGTAAAAGTACAATAATGAAACAATTTTCCTGCCAAAAAAGATCACTTCTCAATGGTCATTGCCAGAGTCTATGAATGGAGAGTTGCGCGAAAAGTCTTCTTTGAATGGTTGTTCTTCTACATCTTCGAAAATAGCCCCTATCTGTTTTGCTGGTCTGCTCGATAGGTAGATGGTTTGACAGTTCAATAGGTAGATTTGGTTTCACTCTTCGCGCAACTCTCCATTCATAAACTCTGGTCGTTTCGACAAAGGCCTACTTTCACATCGTTGAGTTGAATTGCAACAGGGCACTTTGTTGCTAGCCAGGCCGTGTTGCTAGTTCATAAATTAGAATTTTCACCAAAATTTAGAACATATTGTATGAAATCATTTTGCTTCGAAACTATTCATATTCGATGCAAAGTTCACCACATGTGCTTCTACAATGCTAAAACTAATTCAAAATTCCTAAATTAAAGCATAATAATGGAAATTGTGTCAATTTTCTCCGATTTTGAAAAAAATCCTTAATTTTTTAAAAAAGCTTGCATCTTATATTGAATTGAATGAATGATGCGATCAAGAAGCTAGCAGTATTTGAGCCTTTGCCATTTAAATTTATTTACAAGATTTGCATAAAAAGTATACTGGTAGCACTGACTTTTGCATCGTCAATGCTATCGACTGAAAAACAACGGGGCAGTCTTAGTTAAGCTGTCATGCCCTGTCCTAGCATTTTTGGACGAAAGTGACAGCTCTTAGTAAACATAATAAAAGAAAGACTAAAAGTTTGCTATTGGGTTGCTACGATTGGTTTAACGTTGTTTAGTTAAACTACTGAATTTATATTCGTTCTTGAAGAATGATTTCAGACATCACTACAAGAACATACCATATTTTTTGCTGTCTGGGACACTTGAAATAAATCATTTTACATGTACAACAGTTTTAGTGCATTAATGTGAAATCATGGAGCAATGAGTTACTTACGTTATACATGAAAAATTGTGCTGTTAAAATAACCGAAAAAAGTATGGACGTTCACTCACCTGAAAAGAAAAAATGCATAAAACACATTAGAAAAAATACTTTCAACTTCAATCGACAAATTTATTCAAATGTAAACTAAAGAGGATCTGGATGTTACGCTTATGAGGAATCATGATTATGACTCCAGGAACCATGATTTGTGATTCTGTCAATAAAAACTGACTGGTACCCAGTACAGGTCACAAAACTTGAATACTGTTGTGGTGTCGTGTTAAAATTTTATTGAAATCGGTTGAAAATTATGAAAATTGGGGCCAAAAGAGCACATTATTGGTTGTAAAAACAGGTTGGAGATGCAGAGGTTAATATCAATTATTGAAAAAAAAAAAAAAAGATGACATTTGCCAATTACGCATGGCAATAATTCTCATTGACTTTTTCGGTAGTCCAAAAACCTAGTACAATTTTGAGTGCCATAGTAAGGGAGGAGTGAGAAACGGTCAGACTAGATAATGGAGTTTTTGAAATTGCAAAATTTCATCTTTTTACATTATAATCCATCTGAAATCTGAAGAGTTCTGTTTGATCTTCCGACCTTGACGCTTGCTTCTGTGGGAGCTGGTGACGAGGGCAGGATCAAACATGTCGCGCGTCGGTCGAGTAAAGTGAAAAAGTGCCGCGATTGGTTAGTTCTGTTTGATCTTCGACCTTGACGATTGCTCCTTGGCAGTGCGTCAAGAAAGCCCGAGCAGTCGTCAGTTGTTTTCCCTCTCGGGTCGTGCGCCTATTTTCTCTGAGTGCTTTTATATAGCCGAGCAAACGAGTTAAGCTGAATGTGGATTGTTGCTGCTCAGTCAAGGGTGACGGATCAATTGGTGAGCTCGTTCCATGCTACTATTTCTAATCTGTAAAATGTGTATGACTGCACATTTAATCGATACAACGGTGGGACGTAAATATTATTTTTCAACAAACTATGAATGGTTCGTCACTGTGAGTGTCGACATAAACTCTAATTCATGAATTATTTATGTTTAACATTTTTTTGTTTTCAAAACACCCCTTTCTTTTTATCTTTATTTTCGTAATTATAAAAAAAAACTTTGAATGGTTCGACACTACAAGTGTAGACTTGCGAAAGGTTCGCTTTATTCAACAAACTTTGGATGGTTCGCCACTGTAAGTGTCGGCATAAGAATTAGAGTGTTCTGTGATGTTCCAGCCAATCGAGTTTTTGTTTCTTTTCAAATGGGTAAAATATAATAACACATGCTTTCGTCCTGACAGCTGTAGGAGTGTTGCATTTAGATATTTGTTCAACAGGCTTTGAATGGTTCGTCACCTCAAGTGTCGGCATAATTTTCCTTTACATAGAAATTGTTCATATCAAATGAAAATATTATATTTTCATAAAAGCATGTTTATATTTCACAAAAAACTGTTTATCATGGTCTAATCACTTATCAGAGTGAATTCTTTGACCCAACGATCCTCCCCATTAACAAACATCCTTCTCAGTAACCTTTGTGGAGATGCAGAGGCAAACACGGTCTCCAAATAGCAAAGGTTACATACTAACATTCCTTCCCCCAATCCCACCTGACTGCAAGGACGTGGCCGGCGCCGTTATTGACCCTGTATAAATAGAGGCACTGAATTATGTACACTGAAGAAGATTATGGCCAATCCCAGCCGAACTTCTAGTTGATTCTTTGTGCATTTTCACTGACTTCGGTCAATCACGGAATAGCAACCATTGATATGTGTAGTCAGTCTAAGCTAAGCTAAGCTAAGTCCAAAAACCTAGTACAATTTTACCGACCTCAGTAATATAATCTTATTGTATAGACTCATTCAAATTGGAAATAATAAAAACAAAAAAAATCAAATCTTCCATTCGCCATTGATCGATCAACAAACAACTTGTCGGAAAAAGCAATCCAAACTAGAGATGTTTTGCTTGTAAACAAACAAGATGAAAGTATAAACAGCCGCAGCACGACTGACCTACCTGAAGTTTTTTGCCAAACCCATTGCCCTAGAATAGTGAATGTAGATTTTCAGAGTGAAAACTTTTCTCCCTTAAGATTATCCACTCCATACAATCTGACTCGGGTTCTCCTATTAGGAGATCTTCCCAGATAACGGTCTCGCCACGTTTGAAGGTTGCAATTAAAGACACCGCCCCATTCCATGGAGAGTTTATCCGCATCGCTGGTAAGATTACTAAGCTATTACTGAAACAATACGTTCCAGGCACGTATGAACTTGATCTACATTAAGAAAATGGTTCAACTCGAACAATCATCTTCCCGCAGTGCGCTCCGACCAACCAACCGCCGCCGATAGAAAACCCAGTCACGTCCAGCTGATAGCTCATTCCCCTTTTTTTTCCTACCTTCAATTCGTGTCCAGCAGCAAACTTTAACGATCGAAATCGAATTTCGTTCCGCTGTTCCCGGAACCGAGCGCAGCGACATCAACTTGAGGTTATACGTTTTGCCAAATCAAGACCGTGCGCCAACTCTCGTTACTCGAGACTGTCTTCCGATGGTCGTATAATTAAATCAGCGATTTCGATTGGAAACCGCTGCCAGAGTGCTATCGAAATTTCAATCGGCAAAAGAAAAGCATCAATCGACGATTGGGGTGACCATCCCAAACAACCAGAATGTACATATAACGAAATCACTTTTTGCGTTATGCGATGCTTATATGTGAAATGTTTCCGTATACGGATAATAAGCATATAAGATGTCGTGAAAGGTACAACAGTGAAAGCAATATATGGGCACATTGTATATGATGAAATTTGGCATACATTACGAGTGTACAGATTTTATTTCTTACTTATCTGTAATCTTATGCGACTTAATTTATGATAACAAAGTTGATTTGACAGCTGCTGCGGTATAGAGGGACGAAGTTACCAAATGACAAATAATTTAGAGCTATTGCGAGTCAAATCTCGCAATCAAAAAAAATGTAATTCAGGTCTCATTAAATGGTCACCCTAATTACGAAAGAGTTCCTCAACCTCATCACCATGTACAGGTGGATGGCCTTGGCTTGCCACCTCTTCCCACCTGGTCCCGCCCTCCCCAAAGAACACAACAACGGTGAAAACTCAACGCAAAATTCCTCTCAATCATGCCTCCGTGCAATTTAATTTGTTTTCTACGGCTTCCCGAGTTCGATCACACTGGAAAGATTTCTGGCTGCTGCTGCCGTTCATTGAAATGAAGTCGGTATGATGCGGCCAAAAGTGCTGATTGGCGAGAAGTGCTAATTCGATGTGGCAGACAGTGTCGAATCAGAACTTTTCAACCCCCTCCCGTGAATGTGTCGCATCTCTATCCAGAAAGGGTCGTCGTTGAGTCCATTTGTCAGAATTTTCAGAATGATTACAGCAATTCATTGCCGGAGTCTTCTGCTGTCCACTATGGGGTGGAGTTCAAAATTTCGCGACAAAATTCCAAGCACTTTCACAATGAACATAAAAGCATTCTAAAAGTAAAACAAATTCAAATTTACAAAAAAAAAACTTGTTCAGTGTACTTAACGTACCCGACTTCCGACAAGGCATTTTCAAATAGTTGCCATTACGTCAATTTCCATTCGTTTTTTTTTGAATCCACCCTCCATTGACATTCAAAAGCTTCCAGATATTTGATCTACATTGTACAAAAAGCTATAGAGTACCTCAGCATAGATCTTCTTACTAAAGCCAATCATTCTTTGTTAGGAGCATTGTTAGCTGGAACAGTTTACCAGCTTCAAAAAAAAAAACATGAATTCATTTCCTAGCTTCTAGAAGAACCTATTGCAGAACTTTCAGTAGATGAGTGTATACAGTTAGAGAAATCATCTTGTTAAGAGATTATGCTATCCGAGATTTACTACTCATTGTATTGTTAAAAAAGTTGAGTGTCCTGAGTTACAAGAGTTACAATATTCAATTATTTAAATAAATTTATAATCTCCAGAGCACCTAACACAGGTTCCACGAGGATCTCATTTAGACCATATTGGTTGTATAAACCAAAACCAAATCTTCATAAATTCAAAGGAATATGTCGACGAATGAAAAAAAAAAAATCACTTTCCACGGATGTGGGCTTCCAGAACATATAAACTTTGTTTGCTAGTTATTTTGTTGAGATGTGATGAGATCATATCAAACATTAATACTAATACAGTCGACTCTCCACATCTCGATGTTCTACATCTCGATATCTCTCCCTATGTCGATGATTTTTTCGGTCCATTCACCCTGCATACATTTTCACTCTCCATATCTCGATATCCTCCTTATCTCGATATCTCCCTATCTCGATGTGATTTTCGTTCCCAATTTTCTCTCCGTATGTTGATATGCCCATTATCAAAGGTTACTAGACTAGATTTTAGAGATTCAAAACAATTTGCGAAGACGAAATGACATCTGTTTGTTGTTGATTTTCCTGGCAACGGAGTGATTTTCAATCTAGTATTCGTTAGAAATTTGTTCTATGTCTCGATCTCTCCCTATCTCGATGGTCCCTTCGATATCGAGATGTGGAGAGGCGACTGTAGTTTTGAATTCTAAAGGTTTTTTATTATTTTAATCCAAACTAGGTCGTCAAAACAAGTTTAAATGCATTTTCATAAGTGATTTTTTTTTTGAAGAATATACTACTGAATCCTTGATTATAATCGACACTCTAGACCTATTCCAGCTACAACCCTAAGCGATACAAGAAGCATGGGCAAAATATGTGTTGAAAATGGGAGGATCGAATTAAGCCTAAAGTATTAAGAGCTTTAACACGATCTCACTTAAAGCATTCTAGAATCACAAAAAACACATATTCAAGAAAAAAATATAAGCTAGATCTGCTGAACTAAGTACAGATCACATAATAACAAAATGTAAAATCACATTAGGAGGAAATTAGGGATCAGCTTGAATCTAAAAGAAGTATTTAGCAATAACAGAAAATATATATCAAAATGGTAAAATATTTACATTGAAGTGGATTGTTGAAATAATTGTTAAATATTTGAATTGCGGTGAATGAACTGGCTAATTAAGTTTAAAGCCTTAAAAATGAAAAAGAAAAATGCATGATTATTTTGTAGGAAAAACCCTTGCTGATAATAGACGAAATCTCGAGGGGATTCCAGAATAGATGTTTGGCTAAATTATTGTTTAATTACTGATGAAATCCTTGACAAATTGTAAAAAAAATGTATTTTTCACGTGGAATTCCTCCATTCGTAAATGAGCGGTACGATCGACGGAATGGACGTTTCGTCGAATCCGAACAATCAAATCTGGGAATGATGATCTCACATTGAAAATGATAAACTATCATTGTCCATAAACCTTGTTTAATACATCTATATGTTATCACAAAATAGAATTTTAAATAATTAAGAAATTATTGTTTCCAACTGAGATAAGCTAATTTATATTTTTCGAATATGCTTATCCTGAAGGTCGCTACCCATTTTGTAAAATTTAAAAGAGTTCAATCCAAATTATCTATTGTTGTGTGAAGTAATGCATAGATCATTGGCTTCAAGAAAGGCTGGAAATATAAAATTATTCGATTCGATTGGTGAGTTCGATGAACATTTCTCTTCCGTCATAGAGCTAGTAAAATGGATCTCTATAAATGGTCTTACAACACATTTAACCTTAAAATACCGAGACAAATCTTGAATTTTTAAATAGACAAAATTCGCAGATTAGTAGATCAATTAATTTGAAAAAAAAAAAATTCGAAGTAAATTATTGAAGTAAAGTAAATGTTTTCTAGGTAACAAGAAAAGGGTGGACACGAGGGGTACAAAATTGGCCTCAACATCCAAATGAGCTAGAAGATTTGGCAAAGTTTGTCAGGAGATCAAGAGTTATCTGGTGATGAAAAATCTGATTGAGAATTCATCCGCTAGGTGGCACCAGTGCCAAATTTTTTTCAATCAACTGTATCTCAAAAACCTTACCAGCTAGAAATTTGGTGTCTTCGGTAAAGTTATTCAGTAGATCAAGGGCTATCTGGCGATAAAAAAAATCTGATTATGAATTCTCCCGCTAGGTAGCGCTAGTGACAAATTATCTTCAATCGTCTGTATCTCAAGATCTTTATCAGCTAGAACTTTGGTGTCTTCGGAAAAGTTATTCAAAAGACCAAGAGTCATCTGCCGATGAAAAGTCTGATCGAAAATTTATCTGCTAGGTAGCACAAGTGACAATTTTAATCATTTGTATCTCAAAACCCTGATCAGCTAGAAAGTTGGAGTCTTCGGCAAAGTTGTTCAGCAGATCAATGGGCGATCTGAGTCTGATTGAAGAGTCTGATTGAGAATTCATCCACTAGGTGGGGCTAGTAAAATGAAATCTTCAATCTTCTCAACCTCAATGTGTCTTCGGCAATGATATTCTGTAGATTTTGGGCTCTCTGGAGACAAAAATTAGTGTCGCCAATGTATGACCGACCAGAAATTATAACCAACGCGTTACTCAAACAGTTATGAAGTGTGCCACATCTATCTTCTTCTAGGGTAGGTGTACCAGTTATGGACATAATGCTGCCCTTTTTTGCCATACGTAATAATTTGATCATCTACAAATTTTTAATCATTCTGTGTAATTAAGTAGTTTTATATCAAACATATCTTGATGTTAAAACGTTCAAAAATATTCAAAATGTTAAAGTTTTTGAGAAAACACATATGGCCAAATAGGGAACCAGTATAGCCATAACTGGTACACTTTCCCTATATAAATAAAAATGGAATGGTGTTTGAATGTCACGAAATAATTTGAGAACGAGACAAGAGATTTACTTGATTCTTTCACAGTTAGGTTCTTGAAGTATTCCGACGTGTTAGTATGTGAAAAATTTCGAAGAATTTCAAAGGAAAAGTAAAAAAACAGAGATAGGAAACTGACACTATTCTAGTATAGTTTTATTTCACATTATGAAACAGCCTACTACGGGACAAAACAAGGTTTGTCGGGTCAACTAGTACATAATAGAACACAAAATAATGAAACTGTGCTTCAAAAAACTATAAGGGAAGACATGAAAACTAACTTATCATTTGGTTCTATAACTCTATATTAAAGATTATGAATATGAAGTTATGGAAAGATGACTGTAGCGCCATTTATCGGATTATTCCGGAATAAGCGAGTGCCAGAATGGCGTAAGTAATATGAGTTTCTTAACACTTTGTCACTTCAGAATGCTAATCAGTGTAGAAAGCTTGCATCATGAGGTGGAAACATGCCAACAAAATTGCATCTGGACATCTCTATACACAAAAGAGAGGAGCCCTAATTCTAGCACACCATTGAATTGAGTTTCACCGTTAGACATGAATCTTTATTTTCCCAGTATATCTGGAGATTGATAAAAAAAAATGTTACTAGTGTTACCTAGCGTTTGAATTCTTAATTTTCATGGCCAGATAACCCTTGATCAGCAGACAAGAATCTTGAGGTACAAAAGGTCGAAGAAAATGTGTAGCACTTCCTAGTGGATGTGTTTCTTGTCAGATTTTCCATCACAAGATAGCCCTTGATCTGTTGAACGGATTGGCCGAAGACACGAAACTTCTAGCTGACAAGGACCTTGAGATAGAGAAGATTGAAAATTTATTTTTACTACCACCTAGATGATGATTACCAACCAGACTCTTCACCGCCATAAAACTGAATGTCTTTGCCGAATACTCCAACCTTTTAGCTGATAAGGATCTTGAGCAACAATACTGTTGCATATTGTTGCTGATTTGATACGGTTATATGTCCAATTAAGTGTTAAACAACCATTCCAAATCTTATCAGTGTTTTTAGGTAGTCATCATTTCATTACAGTTTGAATAACGTATTGCAAATAATTTCTCATCGTCCATACATTTTCGCCAATATTTTAAACTTCCAGATATCCCTCAATCTGCTGAATATCTTTGTCGCAGACACCTTGAGGTAGAGAAGATTGTAGATTTTTTACTATCGCAACCTAGTTGATGGATTCCCAATTGTATTCTTCACCGCCAGATAGCTTTACCGAAGATACCAAATTTCTAGCTGATAATGATCTTAAGGTACAGACAATTGAGGAAAATTTGTTTCTGGCGCCACTTAGCGGGAAAATACTCAATTAGATTTTTCACCTCCTGATATCCCTTGATCTGCTGGATAACTTTGCCGAAGACACCAACCATCTAGCTCATTTTGATATTGAGATATTCGTTTCAGGCTATTTCTGGACCCCAGGTGTCCACGTTTTTCTGTTACATAGATGTCTCAGGATTGTAAGGATTGTAAGACCAACTAATCGCATTTATGTGGTCCCTGGCAGAAATCGCAACTGCCCTTCTTCGGCTCGGTGGAAGCGGTGTAAACCTTCACGTCGGTTGCTTTCGATGACACTGGACCTGTTGTGTTCGGGTTCGGTTGAATCTTGGTGTGGGTATGCTGGAATGCAACTTCACAATTCTCCAGCATCTGACATCTTGTCTGCAGGAACGAGATGGTCTGCGCATAGTTTGGTAGCTCACCTTTCTTCTGCGTGGCTTCCCACGCCATCCTAGTCGGTTGATCCATTGCGGATGACACGATGTGGACGAGGAACAAATCGGAAATACCCAGAAAGTCCTGTTCAAGGTACTTCAGGCTCTCCACGTGGTTGGTGCACTCGTCTAGTAGGCGTCGCAATTCCTTGGATGATCCGGATGTCATTGGCTTCACATCGAACAGACCACGGATGTGTGTCTCCACAATGATCCTTTTGTTTTCGTAGCGCTCGGTGAGGATGGCCCATGCTTGCTGGTAGTTTCCTTCGCTGATTATTTTCGCATCTAAAACTCCAGCCGCGTCACCAACAAGTGCTTTGTCGAGGTGGTACAACTTGATGGCGTCCGAATCTCCTGAGTTTACCATCAAGTCCTGGAAGATGGCCTTGAATTTTGGCCAGTTGGCGTAAGACCCATCGAAGGTAGGGATTGGAGCCTTCAATGGTTGCTGTTGCACTATCACTTGCGGTTGCATGGTTGGAGTCTTGTTGGTGTTCGGTTCGTGTCCAGCATGAGTTCCTCTATGGCCGTGCGAGCGTAGTCGTATCGTTCCTCGAAAGTGATGTATATCTCCTCCTGCTGTCGGAAGGCCTCATTTGGTTTATGGCAACCAACTTGGTGTGCACGGCGCTGAACTCGGCGTACGCATCGTCCACTCTTTTCAGGAACGTCTTCAACTGTGGCAGGCTGAGCTGGTTCTGAGCGGTGGCAAGTGCCCTGTGCACTCGTGTAAGCTTTAGGCTCACTTGGTCACGTTGGTGGGAAAGCGATGATAGTTCTTTCAGCGTTTCGGCATCGGCGGTGATTTCCCAGTTGGAAGCGTGTTGCTCAGCGTCTCGATTTTTTTTCGGCTTGGGAGTTTCAGCTGCTGCCTTAGCAGTGGACTTGGTCTTCGGTGAGCGTCCTTGCGACATGTCGAATTTTGGTCGGAAAAATCACCAGTAGCGAGTATCAGGTCAGAACGGCGGTGCAGAGTACTCTTTCGGCGATTGGTGGTCGGTACGCAAAAATTCACAAGCGGCGGCGACGGTAGTGACTGATCAAATCCTTGGGCGGTACACGTTCTGGCTGGAGCGCCACGCAAACGTGTCGGGTAGCGGTGGTGCGTAATCCTTTCCTAAAAGCGGGGGGCGGCACTGGATCCGGCTCGAAGGACCACTATGTTGGCGCTGTTCACCGTGGCCAACTCCGGTTGGGTCGGGGTGGACTGTATTCTTGGGTCGGGATTTCGGGATGAAAGGAAACACCACCTTTTCAATCACTACACTATACTACTTCACTTTATTACTCTGCACTTTTTCTATTTACATTACTTTTACTTTTCACTTGGTTCACTATTACACACTTCGATTGTATTCGCGCGGAGGTTAAATCAAGACTGATCGTACGGGTGAGATGGTCACGTATTTATACTAGCGCGTACACGTTCTAGAAAGTTCGCGCTCTAGCCGGACACGTGTTCCAGACGCGCGTGGAACATTCGCGAAGCATCTGCACTCATCGTTTCGTTGCTGTTGTGGTGAGTTCCAGTGAGTACCTTGATGACGATGACAATGATGGCGGGAATCTCTCACTGGAACTCACGGGTGGAACTCAATTCAACTGATGTAACTCGCACTCTCAGTGACGTAGCTAGGCTGGGTCACGCTGGGGGCTCTATTCGGTGAGTGTTTCGCTACATTCGGATTGGGTGTGTAAACGAATTGTCGTTTGCGCTTTTTCCGCACGTTCCGTACGGAACAACAATTAAACCGGTTTTGGGCAATTTTTTGATGAAAATATAGTGTGTATTTTTCGGCAAACTTAAGTTTACGGCAGGTGTAAAATATGCCTGTCATAAGAAAATCGATATTTTGTGATTAAGCCAGCGAACTTTTGCCCCACACTAGATTCGAACTCTTGCCCCACCGGTGGGGCAAAAGTTCTTTTAAGACAATCAATTTCGAAACTGTTATAACTAAAAATGGGTAAATATTTTGACACAAGTTTGTTCAGCAAAACTATAGCCAATATGTTGAAGGTTCACTGTATGGTACTTGTTTTGTTTCAACTGCTATTGTTTTCCTGGAAACTTTGATCATACCACTAAGGTCGAACTTTTGCCCACCATACTCTACATTTCATCCTTACTCTACATTTCATCAAATAATTATTTGGAAACTTTTCAGAATCCAATATGCTTAACCCGTAGCACATCATGTTTTGTGAATATAATAAAATAAAATCCAAAAGAGTTTTTGACGGAACCTGCTCCTTCTGCTCTGGAGGCTCTGCAATATGTGCAATGTGCTCAGGAGTGGCAGTTTTCACAGGGCCAATTCCTCATTTTTCTATCGAGTACACGAAGATTAAGAAGTCGCACGGTATGTTTTTGGCAATAACCGGAAATGTCCCCAAAGAGGCCATGCTAGAACCTGTGTCAAGTACTCTGGAGTGGCCATATCTTTTAAGTTTATTCTTCCTTTTTTGGCATGTTCTTAAATTCATGAAGATTGAGATGTCGCACGGTATGTTTTGGACAAAAACAGAAATTTCCTATGTGAGGCCCTGGCGGCACTATTCGTAAGGGTTCTTCCTTATTTGACATGTTCTACCGGATTCATGAAGATTAGGACGTCACACGGTTTTGGACAAGAAATGGAAAGATCCCCAAAGAGGCCCTGGCGGGACCGGCTACTAATTTATACTACGGAATACTAATTGCGGAACGGTCCACTAATTCATATTATGTCTAAATGATACGCCGTCCACAAATTACGTAACGCTCTATGGGGAGGGGGAGTAGGCTCAACGTAACGCTCATACAAAAATTTTAAAATTTTCTTACAAAAAGCGTTACGGAGAGAGGATAGAGTGGCTAAAATTTTCAATTTTAGCGTTACGTAATTAATGAATGCCGCCTTATGTCTTACATAAAAAATATCAGTGTTGTAACTGCAATTAGTAAAAAAATAATCTCATTGTCCCTAATTTGGCATTGTTCATTTTTGTCAAATAACTGATACCTTTTAAAATTCAATTAAAGGTGGTTTCAAAATAATCGAATGGAAATTGACGAAATGGCAGCTATTTGAATATGCCTTGTCGGAGGTCAGGTACGTAAAGGATAAGATGAATTTTGAAATTAATTGAGGATAATTGAAAAGCTCATAAGTTACTAAATTCAATTCCATTGGCATCACACGGGAGAATTCAAGCATATCATAAGCCTTGACAATTATTGGAAAGCCAAAAAAAACGTTTTAATTCAATTTTTCTAAAATAGAATGGTATTTTAGGTTTTACTTCATATACATTATTTTTTCTACATATTTAAATCAAAGCGACGTAGCACATATTGATGTTGGAGTTTTGACATAACTTTCATCATTTTTCATGCAGAATGTTCCCAATCGCAGATCTGAAAGTTAATTTTTATACAGGTTTTCAATATTATTCATTTTTTTCATGTGGGAAAGAAAAATAAACCGAATAATAATGCGATTTACGTAAATATTTTAATACTTAGTATCAAACGTGCATTGAATTGATTGAGGTATGAAAATTATAATGTTACTGAACAAATATATATTCAATTTTGCCTTTTTATGTGTTTTCGATGACAAACGGCAAGAAATGTCTAACAATTGAGATCAAAATTGCTGTTTCAAGGGCAGTCAGCATCGTTTTTGAATTTTTTATATCTACCGTTTGTGTGGTACGAGGAACATTTTTTTGATTTTCACTTCCAGCAAACCAACCAAAAAAGAAACGATGCCCACATCCTCGTCAAAGTCTTCTGTTGTATACCTAAGGTCAATAAACGACGGAATAAATTATAATAATTTAACTGAATGCTGAACGAAACGACAATTCGGTTACATATCGAAGTGTTGCATGTTTCACCCCTGTTGCAAAATACCCTGTTTGACGGTACCTTTAAGTGACCTTCTTACGAAATTGCATAAAATGTTGTACGCAACCCGTTGCAGAACTCGATTTTTACAGCACTTGTCGTAATTATCCAACTCGGCTAGGCTCGCTGTATAAATTTACTAATTTTGCTGTAAAAACATCACTCTGAAACTTGTTACGTTAGCTACTATTACATAAATGGGGTTATTACGTAAATTGAATTTAAGTCCTCGAAATTCAGTTTGTATGAAATTCCTTAATTAACCATTTTACTAGCAGCTTATTTTTTACTGCGAAAAAATAATCTAATTGTGATCACTTATTATGTTTTAGGATCTGTGTCGATATTGATAGAGGGATTAATATAAAATATACTACCAAAAAGAGATGTTTGACAAATCCTATGTAAAGCTATATCAGCAGTATGTTAATTTGCTTTGGTGCTATGGATTTACCAAAATAATCGTGGGAACACGGGCTTATATACACATACTACCAGGATTTGAGTTAAACCTCCCAAAAACTACTTGGAGTTCAGGTCATCAAATCTACAAGAGGCACGAGTGACCTTTCAGAATCTTGCAAATTAGAATAATACTCGTAGAGGGTCATATAGTAGGACTGTAAAGTTAAGTTAAACGACTACTCTAAGTTATCCAAGTATGTACATAAAATAATTATTCTTGCCAAATTCCTATTTCTAGCCCATAGTACCGTCTGATGAAATACCCAATTTTTCACAAAAGAAAAACGATAACACTGATGGACGGCGACCATCACTCATCCGGGAATTAGCTAAAAGATGTGCCAAACGTGAGTGAGCATCTCTCCGCTTGCTCCGTGGGGCACCGTATTCGGTTATGCTTAATCAGCTTTTCTTTCGACCCAGTCAAACTGAGGCAAGGTGGTGACCCTCACCCATCACCGTCTGGTGCAGAAATGAAGGATTAGTTTCTCAGTTTCTTTTCTGGGGGCCTAACTTTGTAAGCCGTCCATCTTTGCGAACGATACGAGATTTCCCACCGTGGACCAAACGTTAGATGGAGCAGACACCATCCATCTCTACCGAGAACCTGCTTGGTAGGACAAAGGTGTGCCTTTTAATCTGGAAATAATTTGGCGTAGTCAATTTTCGCTTTTCAGGCACAACGAGAGGTCGATCAGGTTGATTGGCGGAAGAATGACAGACCAGAAAATGCTCCCGATGCCATCAGGGTGAGAACGATTTAATCTGAACGGATGGATTGTCGTCGAGTTAGATTACTTGTCAAATGTGATTGAACAGTGGCAAATTTAGTTGGATAGAGGAAAGTTTCTGGGTTTAAGATGTGAGTCTGGTGCTATTTTTATCCTGAACACAACATCTGCAAGTCAACGTAAATTAATTATCATTCGGATGATAGTTAACACCAGAGCCGAAAACTCTTACATAATTATTCGGTATAGCAGTGTGATTTGAAAGCTGTAATGAAAAAAAAACTTGTCTGATGTGGTCGTTTTAAGAGCTACGATAAATCAGTATTTTTCATCTCATCTGTTTTACAAAACGCAAGGCATTCTTATGCTGAACAACAATTGCGTAAATCCATTTCATATACTTGGGTTCTAGATCCTAAACTTAACTAAATATTTGCCGGCATTGGTCACAGGCCATGCAAGCTTCCATATCTTCGAATTCGAAGTGAAGTGCAAAGGAGTGCTATAAATATAGAATGACTCCGACGTTATTCACCTGGTCAATCAAATTAATCTCAGAGTCATAAATGTGCAAAGACATATTCCATCGCGGATTTACCTTTGATAATATAATTTTTTACTCCGAGTTGCTCAATAGCGAATCTATGAGATAATTTTTTAACCGAGTTGCTCAATAGCGAATCTATGAGATACCACGATATCAGTGGTTAGACTCCCCATTGGGAGCATCCGCAAACACTCAATTCACAGTTTTACACAATCTTGAAAAGATATATCGGATCATCAGCATTGGATAAACCCTATTGACCCAACCCAGTCAACATTTTGGTTGGTATAACTTTTGTTATACATAATTCTATATGAATCAATTCAATCGTATAGAATGCATGAAAAGGCTATTTACCTACCAAAGTGGAGGCTATACGCGTACTTGGCACGACTTTTTCAGACTTTCTGGGATCAGATATACGATGCCATAAAATTTGGATGAAAATAAAAAAAAAGTCACCGGCAAGCCTCGAGCGCAGGACCTTTGGATTAGGAATCGGATATCTTACCACTGAACCACCAAGAGTTTCATGATGAACAGGTCATTATTTGCCAATATTATACCATGCTTCATGTACAACGACACATACTGTGTTGTTCTTTGAGGCCCATCGTCAGCAGATACCAAGTTTGGGTGGCAATTTTTGCTAAGTTATTGCGATTTCATACGATGCTTTCTGGATTGATATATGATCTGTCAGTTTATACATCTTAATGCAATTCTATGTTGCACTATTTACGACATGCTTTGTTGTCAACACAGATTGTCGTTTATGAATCGTATTGGGGATTTATATACAACTTGTGTTGACATTGATAGTGTTTAAATTTGGCGTCTTGTGCGATTCTGATTTTTGACGTACGAATATGTGATTATGGATGCACATTCTTATACGATGCGTGGTTCACTGGGAATTGACGAAATAAATGAGACACTGAATAAGAGTTATATTAGTTAACCAGGTCAGGTTAACGCCTAGCGATATTCTGGTAAAATTAAATATCAGAAGATATTCAGATTTTAATTAATGCAAAAAACGTGAAAACCTACAATAAACCTTTTCTTCCTTCAGAACGAAAACTCACAAAATGCACGTCATTAATCAAGCAGAGCCTAGCGCCAGCTGACCACGTAATTTGTCACACTTTCCCATCTACCGAGGAAACAAATCCCCCCGTTTTTCAATTGTGACACACCCCTTTCGGTCATAAAACCAAAAGTTACTTACGGAAATGAATCCTCATCCAAGTCTTTCTCTACTTCCTTTCCCGTACGTACTACGTAGCCATAAGCCATAATCCCATAGTCACAAAACCGCACCATCATCTCATCAGTTGCTGCTAACGAACGGGTGGTGAGGGCCATGGTGAAGGTGCGGAAGGATACAGTGGGGGTGGAGGAAACTCATTTCTTGCGAGTTTTTACCACTTTTGAATGACACACAGTGGTGCGGCTTCATACAAAGATCGTGTACAAAATCTATTGAAGATGACAATGTGACAACTTTATTTCATATAAAGCCAAATGTGCATTTAATCCAAATGCATATAAATAAAACCAAAACTTTCTCTTAAAAACAAGCTTTTGATCTTCAAACAAATTTTCAGTCCAGCCATGTTGTATGCTGTACCAATAAGGACTAGCTGTTGTAAATAATACAAGGAGGAAAGCTCTGCAGAGGATTCAAAATAAAATTAGGAAAATGATTCTGAAGCTCATTACTTGGTATACATAGGATATCCAATGTTAAAACATTGGAACAAATGTTAAATAAAATTATCAATAACGTTAGACCTAAGTCGTTGAAATCTTCCATGATGTAGAAAATGTAGACTGACATTTTTTTTAGCTTAAATTTTTCAGGTAATGTCCGGCCATATGCCACTGTACGCCATCCTACTCTGACGACAACCACGGTGAAAGAGGAAGAATTACAAGTGTGAGGAATATGCACAAACTGGTGCTGATGGAACAAGCTCACTCTTTTTTCTTGGCCTTCGGTTTACCACGGAGGACCAACTGGACCACAACAACGTTCGTTCGGTTTCGCTGATCCTGGTGGACCCGGGTCGAGTGAGATGATTTATGAGCTCAGGTTCGGATTTTATCGCGTTCTCTGTGTGGAGTATTAATACGACGGGTTGATGCAAAACGTCCGAAAACCCGGCCATAAATCTCGGGGCCAAAGTTGTGTAATTAGATTTTGGTTGAGATGTGTTTATTACCGTCCGGCGGATTGAAGGGTTTATGTACGAGAGTGAGTTCTGAGGGGTGGCGTCATACTCCGTCGTCACGCCATCCCGGAAACCACATCAAAGGATTTCGTTTGAATATCGTATGAAATCTTATCTGGACCTGTTCCGGCAGATGCTGGGACTGTTGGTCAGTAGTTAATCATCAATATTAACTTACTTTTTTCCGATAAGCCCAGATAGCCGCGTAGTGTCGGCAGCGCTTGTTTCAATTGGTTAAGAATTAGCACTACGGACTGCCTGTTCCGGTGGTAAAAGTCCTGCTCATGGGTGACTCCCAATTTATGGTTGGATGATTACCGTACCTAGGAATGCATTGTTAGGAGGGGTCTAAATAAAACATAACAGCTAACGAAGCCTGCGGAATATCTTCAGTCTCTAGCCTTAGGCTAAAAAGGGTGGGATTATGAACATGTTGCTATTTAATTGAAATCATCACCTATAAGGGTTTGGCATTATGCGTTTTATATAGTGTATTCTGTACTTTTCCGTCTTTGGCGACTTTCAATGAATACCGATCTGTATTTTTCGCTGCTGGTCTGTTTCGTGCTACGATTGCAAAAAGCTTCTGCCTAGTTTGGGTAGGGGCTACGGTTAGGATAGCGCAGATCAATCTTAAGCATAAAAGAACGCAACAATTGTTGCAGACGCATGTAAAATTGTACAGCCCAAGTGGCGCTAGTTCAAGAATCATACTTTCATAAGGGGAATTTTTATCTAGGTAACCTTGTGGACCCAGTTTTTGCCACTTTTAGCAAACATGAAATGGCAAACTCGCGTGCCATGCCCCGTACATGCGTGCTCGTTAACAGCGTAATCGTTTCTACGCTAATTTCTGCGTTAACTACCAGAGACGTATGTGCTGTCACAGTGCTGTGTTTCTGTTGGTGACCTCAACATCTATTGTTCAGTATATTTATCACATGATGAACCATCCCCAACAGATGACTTCAAACGAATTGTCGTACACTGCGTAGCAAAAGGCCTTCCGCTGATTGTGGGCAGTGATGCCAATGCTCATCACATCATCTGGGGCAGCTCAGATATTAATTTGAGTAGTACAGTAGTACTGACCTTGGCTAATCGCCCAAACTTCATGATATCAACTAGAGAAGAAACGTTAGACATAACGCTCTGCTCGAGCAAAATCAGTCACGAGTCACGAGAGGCTTGTAAACCTTTGATACAAATCTCTCGGAAATAAGCAAAATAATATTGTGAGAATTGTTCATCTTTTCAACGTAAATTTCTCGTGGGGAAATCCAGAAGTCAGGAAAGATTTATGCCTAATTTAATTTCCACCAAAAAGTCTGATGAAATTTCTCGTTATGTAGATCAAGTTCATACTTTTTTTTTTAATTTGTCAGAGATTTTAATTATCCTGTAGAGAAAATACAATAAATAATCACTTAATTTTCTCTATTCCATTGTCCGCTAGTTGTTTCAACATTTTCAACATTTTGTTGCTTCTCTTTCCTTCGAATGACACTTTCTTGAGGAACTTCATACAAAAATCTTTTTATATTTCAAAAAGCATCACTTCAAAAACCTAAAGAATCAAGAGAATAAGACTTTTGAAAATTTCAGAATTCTTATACGTATAATTTTTTTGAATTCTGAAATTCCATTAGGAATTTCTCAAAATGTTTTGAAAAATATCAGTACTCTTATATGCGTGGTTCCTGTTTTCCGAGAGTCCATTAGAAATTCCTTAACAAATTTTGAAAACAATGCAACAATTTTCGCCAAGAATAAAATTTAATAAAATCTTACAATACGAATTTCACCATGAGACATGTTTGGTAATGTTCGTTTAAATATTGCCAATATTTTCGCGTTGAACTTAACGTTTAACCATAATAATTAAAAATAGTTCCTCCAAAAAAGTTTGTTCGGAACTTCTGCAATTGTTTTCTACATCAATTTGTTTGCTAAATTATCATAAAACTTCAGAGCAAAGGGTGGGACAGCCTACTGATCTTGAGTTAAATCATGAGTTGTTTTTGAGTAACTCTTAGTAACTCGTCATATGCGGAAGGCATTCCTTATCAGAGGTCTACTTTTGAATTGCAAATTGGAGTCAAACACTTCCTTTAAGCTTTGCGTGTGAACTTTAGCAAAGTCGGATACTGGGGCAGAAGAGATAAGGGCTTAGGAAACTTATAATTTCCAATTGAGCTATTTATTTGAATCAAATCATCCTCAACCCGAAACGAGCTTCGTAATCATTTTGTTGCAGAGTCGAGCGCCTTCGTCAGTCATATACTGCAAGCATCATCGCGTTAAAGCAAAATTACTAGACGAAACATGCATACAGAGAATTTGATTCTAAAATGGGTCGAAAATTGGGTTCGAGATCCGTTTTTGGGAGTGTCCAAGCATTTATTTAATATAAGAGAGTGATATGTCACAAAGCTTTCATTTACTCTTAACATGTGGTGTAGCCAGTTATTTTACCAAGACCATGGTTCTTAAGAATAGGATTGCAATTAGTAATGATTAAGTTGAAAAAGTTAAAGTCAAAGTAATCTAAAATCTTTCAGAACACAACACTGGATTGGTTCTCCAGTGAAAATACAATAAATAATCATTTTGAGGCTGAACTGAGTGGTATGCCACTTTTCTGAGTGGTATGCCATCAAGTATTTCGTCGAAGTTTTCAGAAACTCTACGGTTCGTGAATATTTCTGCAAAATATTAGTTGATTATCCAAGAAACTTTTTTAGAAAATCTCCCAAAACTTTTTTTATATATGTTACCTACTGTTGACATCAGAAATAAATTGTTTTTGGATATAGAGTGATTCGTAGACACCGTATTGGTGGTTAAATGGCTACCGCTTCTGCTTCTAACTTTCATTCTTAATCTATCACACTTAAATTATTCGTTCATAGCAAACGCTAGAACCAGAGACGGACAAGAAACCGTTTCCCTAACGCGTCCATTCTTCCACGCGCACGCCTCACGCCTGATACATAAGCAGTCTGCTGACCACAAAAGCAAACCTCTCCGCCATGCCTTTCC